>NC_135481.1:143959167-153959167 GCF_052094955.1 Ictidomys tridecemlineatus
GCAAGGAATACAGCTGAGCTGTAGGTGAACAGCCTGTTCTTAGAAATCAACCCTCCCCACTGGTATAAGATCTTTGAACTAGAAGTGGCTCTTAATATTCAGCATGCGGTTTTCAAGGAGAGGAAGTGGTCAGGCACCACATATTAACAGATGGGCTCTGTGATGGATTGAATTTTCCAAAGGTGGCTGCAACAATCTCCCATCTCACAACGCCCACTGGGAATCTCTGTGAACCAGTTCAAGGTATTTTTTTTTATAAAATAATTTTTGATATGTTCACTTCTTTCAAAGTATAAATGTTATAATTTTAAATTATCAGTGTTCATTACAGAAAATTTGGAAAATGCCAAAAAAAAAAGGTAATGTGAAAAAGTATCTAGAGAGCAGTGAAAATACCATTGAAAATACCAGTTGGATAAATCACTGTTTTCAAATGTATTTAGCTACATAGTTTGGATACATTATAAGTGCTCACAGTACTAAAGCTGTGTCTTTACAGGTAAACTCAAGTGTAAATTAAAATAATTATTGTAAAAAAAAAAATGGGGCCCAGAACTTGCTTACTTACATGGTCCCTATGATTAAGAAAAGGTGTTTGAGATAATTGCCTCTATTTACCACTTCAGGTGTTTGAGTGAATAATATATCAGAAATCAAGTGGAATAAGTTGTTTGTTCTTTTTTTTTCTGGTTGTGCTTATTTAGAGCTTTTTTTTTTTTCTCAATGTGTGTTTTGCTCAATGAAAAGCCTTAAAAAAGTGAACATTCTTGGACCCAATTGTGAAAAGAATCATTCTGTTTCCAATATCCAAATTACTAATCAATTCTATCAATTTATATTTTTTTAAAAAAAAAAAGAAAACAAATTCAGTTAACATATTCAAACCAGATATTTCAAGGTAAAAAATATTCTCTGGAATCTTTCTAATGAGTGAAATTAAATGAGCATTTTGTATAAAGTAGAGTTAGACTCAGTGAGGTTTACGGGGGTAGATGGAGTTGAGCCAGGCTTGGACATGGTCTCCATTAGCACCCATGATATATGTGAATTGTTGGGGAAGTGGTAGCTCAAAGAGAGAAAACAGACCAATAATGTACTCGAAATTATGAATACTTTGTCTTTCAAAACCTACCCTCAGATACAAGCTTTCAAATGATGTGTGGAAGGTTAATTTTGGAGGTCCTCCCAGTTTTATCCCATGTACATACACTAAAAAGAATTGAATAAATTCTCAAGTAGAACTCATTACTACATGTCACAAAGAAAATTGATATACTATGAAACAATCAGAGGAGTAGATAATGGGTAAACAGAAACTCCCTTTGGCCTCCAGTCTAATCTGTAAGGGAAATACAGATTAAAACAATCAGAGCTGGAACCTTGAATGGCACCCCATGAAGTCACGGGACAGAGACCGTGGAAAAACCAGGAAACGTGGATGGGCAAAAGGTGGGTGGATGCAGAAATGAAACAATGCTAAAGGGCATTTAATTTCTCAAGTTTTTCTCTCTGGTCTGTAGTCAAGCAATTTTTTTTTCCTACCCAGCCTCACTTTCGATTCACTTGTTTTTAAAAATCATGATTTGATGATGAATAACTGTAGGCCAAGGTCTGTCTTGTGCTTTGTAGAACTCTGAAGTATATTGAATGAGAAAATCCTCATGCTTTATGTGAAAGATAAATAATACCTTGAAATGTAATATTTTGGTTTTGACAAAATTGCAAGGAAGCCTGATAATCCAGACAAACACTTTCATAAAACGTTGTTCAAAAATAACTGTGGCCAATTTCAAAAAAGGTGAGGGGGTGGGGGGGGTGTTCCCCCAGGGCCGAATTTCACAGGGAGGTAGGTGTGAGATGGAGCCAGTGTCCAACTGGGACTCAGATTCTGCTCAGATCATCTTCCTCTCATTTATGTTTCCTGTTACAGCAGTAACTGGGGGTGATCACAAAACAGTAGGACATTTATTTCCTGGTTTTAGCTGACTAATGAGCATGTAAGAGATACTTGTGACTTCTGTAGGCTTCCTCACACTGTGGAATTTCTCTCTGAAGCTTGGGTAGAGAGAAATTCCTCTTGAGTTCCTCTTCTTCTAAAATCAGTGGAAACTGTTTTCCCTATTGGTTCTACACTTGAAGAAAATAAAATTAACGTTTCTTCTTCAGTAACTCAGGGAACATGATGACTATTTCATTATTTAGTTTTAGCAAAGGTGGAAAATATTAAATGTGTCTTTTTAAAGTAGTGAATACAAACTGCCTTCTTTATCCTGCTAAGGGTGATTTTCCAAGTAGGGTAGAAAGGGAGGAGAAAAAGAAAATTACCAAAAATAGGTGTCATATATGAAAATCAGTAGATAAATACAATACCAGTTTGAAAGTAGCAATAACAATAATAATAATGGCAAATCAGAAACGGATAGCACTAAATTTCCCTCCCTTTTCACTACTTGACAGGATATCCTGTCTAGCTGCAGAAACAAAACATGGAAATGAATCAGTCGATAAAGGATTTTCTCCCATTAGAGATGTTGGTGATTTTGTCCCCTGTTGGGGAAGTTGAACATTAAGATGGATATTCATAATCTGGAGAGACCACAGTCACTCACCCTCCCTACTATGGGCTTCAAACTTTTCCACATGTTTGAGAATGTCATATTAAAGGTAAAAGCATTTTATCTAAGTATGATAAGAAATAACACCACAGACAGACCAAAATAGTTAATTTTTTTCTACCATTAACTTTTTGACTGTTGCCCCTCCAATGACTTCTACTTTTCTTTGTAAATCTCAGAAAATTAACATCTACAGAAGTCTCTTTTAACTTTTCTTTGAGGGTACATAGTCAGGGGAAAAAAAAAAAACAATAATTGTTGGAGGTGGAGCTACAAAGAATGATAGAGAAACTGTTGTTATTTCAGGAGAAATTCAAAGGTCCTCAAAGAATTGTTACTGTGATATCCTTCATTTCAAAGAGATACTAGTCACTCTTACCTTAAACTTTATATGTATGTGTATATATATATATATATATATATATATATATATATAAAATTGAAAATGTATGAAGACTGAAAAGTCTTTTTTATTTCCAAGGTTGATACAACCTAGAAATGAACTTGTCCTAAAATCAGGTTTAAGATATTTGCTCCCGGGCTCTGGAAGGATGTCAGCTTTCAATTTTCCCCAAAAAGATAAAGTTAGTATTATTCATGTTATTATCATGTTGGGACCAAAACATAGGATTCAGTGGGATGAAATATTAACAGAGAGGATGTGAAGAAAGATTAATGTCATGCTAATTTCAGGCAACTCTCAAGGTTAATGCTTGTCCAATCCAAATTTCCATGGCCAACTCTTTTCACCCAAGGACCATGTGGTCAGCTCTGCACTGCTTGTCACTGTCATCAGCCACTTGTGTGACATGTTGGCAGCAATTCAATAGGAAAGCATGCATGTTCTCAACTGAGCATTTGGGGAATCTGCAAGCAGTGAGCTACGATGTAAATGGAACAAAAGAAAAAGAATGACTGTGGCACTCACCATCTTAAGCTCTCTAGGTGTGCAGTTCACGCTTCCGTGGGCACTCAGGCCACCCAAACTGCTGACATCCTCATTGACCTTCCAAAGCAATTGTGAACCTAATGATTTTGTTTTTGGATTTGGGAACTGAACTTCACAGGGATTGTTTCCAATCCTGGGTGGTGCTGAGAATCCTCAGCCGCACCAGAATTTGGCAGAGACCACCAGAATCGTTTCATGTGAGGGCCTTTTCCCATAATCCAACCAGCATGGTTTATGAATGTTCTGGGGAGCAGAAAGCAGGTCCCAGAGGCTGAGAAAGGGCCATGCCCTTCTCAGCTAGGAGACCACACAGCCGTCTTCTTTCCCCTCTGAGTATTTATAGTTAGAAAACCCACACCACCCCTTTCATTCGGAAGCCGGGGGTGAAAGTGGAAAAAGCCAGAAACACAAATTGCATCCTACAGCTGAGAAAGCCTCACTCTTGGAAAAGCTAGAAAATAAATAAATAAAGGGGAAAATCCAAATGGGATCGCTCTTCAAACACACAAATGATCTTATGTTAACAGTTGGGATTAAACAGCTGTCTCGTGGTTGTGCGATCATAACAGATGCTGTGTGCAAACGTTTCCTGCTAGCTTTGTTTTGGTTATTGCTGTTTGTGCAGTTCATTGGGCTGAATTCAGCTTAAGGGATACAGGTTTTTATTATCCTTCTGTGCTGTGCAGGCAGCTTCATCATCTCCTTAAGAGGAAAGGGGGCGTGTGAGAGAGATGGAGGGGAAATGGAGGGTGGGCTCTACCCTATCACATTGGGAATGATGTCATATTGATGAAATTCCAACACATTGGTTATGATTCCTTTGCCATGAAAGTGGTCCCCAGCCTCCTCTTTTTTTTTCCTCCTGAGTATGTGTGTGTGTGTGTGTGTGTGTGTGTGTGTGTGTGTATAGAATGTTCTCTGTTCTAGTTCATGCATCCAGAATAGAATTTGTAGAACATAGAAAGGGTTTTTTTTTTTTTTTCCTTTCTTTCTTTCTCTCGAGGAGATGTCTGATGGATTACAATGTTGTAATTGTCCCTTTTTATTCTCTTTATCCCATGCCATCCAAAAGAACATGTACAGGCTGTTTTTTATTTTTCCTAGAAATTTCATTTTGTCCTAGACATTGAGATCATCATCCAGCTCTGTGTCAGCCAAAGAAGTGGTGAATGATCACTGTTTTTTGTCTTTTTAAGTTCAAATCTGGGAGGCATTTTGGTCTGAATTATGCTACTTATCAAAACCAAACTATTCTCCTGGCTCAATTCTTTAGATCACTGCCATAATTTATAGGACATTTTGCCTATCAACATGATACCAACATAATTAATTCCATTACTACTTTCCAAAGTTTAAAACATAGAAATGATGTGTTCAGGACCAAATGCACCTGGTTACCCTAAGCAGGAGGCCATGATTAGTGCATCTCACCTGAACTTTGACTGTTCCTGTCTCTCTCACTGGAATCTCATTTCTGATTCATAAAAGATTGCTCTTTAGGCAGTAAGGTATGTGCTCACTGACCAGTAGCTCTTTCTGAAGTTTTAGATGGAGAAGGAGGAAAGATGTTTGATTGCCTAGCTCCTTGCCCTATGGATCCTACCTTTTGTATAGGAGACCCTACCTTGGCTAAGTCTTTACATCTTTACTGTAGCTGAGGTTTTAATAATATGTAAACATATTTAAGCAACCAAGTTCAAATCGCAATACTAATCTTATTCAAAAAAAATGGGCTTAATGATTACTTTGGGGGGCTTACCAGCTCACAGAAGAAAATTAAGCCTTCTTTGATAAGCTGCCAATGCAGCAATATTTCTATGCTTTAAATACATTTCAAAGCAACTTCATGCATCTATAGTGCTCGATCCTATTAACATTCCTGGAAGTGTTTTTCCAAGTCTTACAGGAAAGGAAGTCAAGGCCCATTCTATAAGGTGAGTATGATATCTCATTTGTCCAAGCTTATACAAGCAGTAATTGGTTGAGCTTACTTACCACTTGTATACACATGGGCAACAACAGTCATGCCATGCAGAGAGGAAGGAGAGTATTTGTCAGTAGATCTCTGTTGTTGGTGTCATTGTCATTGTTATTATCATTGAGTGGATGCTGCTGGTGGAGGAATGCTGCTCTGGGTCAGGATGCCTCTGTTGCTTTGTTTTTTGTAGGCAAATATTGGCACTCTTCCTTCACTTAGTCTGGAATTCTCTAGGAGTAAGGGAAAATGTATCTTCTATGAGGCCCCAGAAGGACTGAATATCAGCTACCTCTGTGGGAAGAAGCCTTTGTGTCAATCTCAAAACAAAATGCAAAGAAGATACATAAATTGCCAATAAGCACAGATGAAACACCACTTCACACCCATGAGGATGGTTACCATAAAAAATGAGAACCAGAAAATAACAAGTGTTGTTGAGCACATGGAGAAATTAGAATTATTGCAAGCTTTTGGTGAGAATATAAAAATAGCCAGTGTGGAAAATAGCTGATAGTTTCTCAAAATAATTCAAAATATTATTATCATACGACCTAGCAATTCCATGTGTGTGTGCACATAATCAAAAGAATGAAACTAGGGACTGTCAGAGGTATCTGTATGCCCATGTTTGTAACAGCATTATTTATACTAGCTAAAATGTGGAGGCCACCCAACTATCTATTGATAGACAACGAATGGATAAGCAAAATGCTATGTATGTATATGTATATATGTGTATCTATATCTATATCTTAGTCTGAGATTCCAAAAGAGAATAATACTATAGACTGAGTGGATTGGGATTTAAAAGCTAGAAAGTTCTGGAGGTTGTAAGTCCAAGATCAGATTACCAGCATGGTTCTATTTTGACAGGGGTACTCTGCAGGTTGCATATCAATAATTTATTTCTATATTCCCTCATGGGAGAATAAAAAAAGCTATATAGCTCTCTGGCCTTATAAAGGGACTATCCCACTCATGACCTTCAGGACAAAATTACCTCCCAAAGGCAGAACCTCCAAACCATTCCATTGAGATAAAGGTTTGACATGTGAAATTTTGACAGATACAAATGATTAGTCCATCACGATGTGCAATAGATTATTGATTGGCCACAAAAAAGAATAAACTACTAATACGTGTGTGCTACAATGTGGATGACCTTGAGAATATTATGCTACATGAAAAAAAAAGCCTGTTACAAAAGACAAATACTTTAGATCCCCCTTATATGAGGTGAGGTGCTTACAATGTCAAATTCACAGAGACAGAAAGTAGAATAGAGACACGGGGGAGGGAAAACTAAGGAGTTAGTGTTTAATGGGTGCATAATTTCAATTTTGCAAGATGAAAACAGTTCTCAAGTTGGATAGTGATGATGGTTTCAAATCAATGTGAATGTATTTAATACCACTAAATTGTATACTTAAAAGTGGTTAAAATTGCTAGGAGCAGTGGCACATACCTATAATCCTAGAATCTTGGGAGGCTGAGGCAGGAGGATCACAAGTACAAAGCCAGTCCTTAAGCAACTAAGCAAGACCCTCTCTCAAAACAAAACAAAAAAAAAATGAAAGGAAGGGCTGGGGATGTGACTAAGTGGTCAAGCACCCCTGGGTTCAATCTCTAGTACCAAAAAAGAAAAAAAAAAGTGGTTAAGATCATGTATCTCCTATGATGCGTATTTCACCACAAATTTTTAAAAATCAGAAAAAAACAAACAGAGGGCCACTGTTGTCACCAGAGACTTGGAAGCTTCCCTTGATATCTTACCCTTTCTCTGAGTCCAAGCATAACACACGCTCAGATTTTTGGCATTATTATGTTTCCAAACACTATAGTGAACTCCGATTCAATACCTGAAGAATTGCAAATCAGATTATTAGAGAAGTTCATTTACTCTTTACTCCATGTTTAGAACTACCTAAGATCTTCATTCTTTTCTTTTCAAGCTTGATATCAATTAAAATGCAAATCTTTATAGGATAGCATGTTTTAAGCATTTTCATTTTTGAATGAATTTCAGATCCTTTAATTTTCTGTTTATTTTTCTAAAACAAAGTTTTTTTCCTCAAATTATAAAAATAATAAGGAATCTGCAGATAAAGGGTAATTCATACATAGCTTACAAAAATATGAACAGCTTTGTATTTTGAGAAAGATATAGTCTGGTACACCCATAACACGGAGCTTTATGCAACCATGAAAAAGAATAAATTAGAGTTATATCAATGAAGTCAGTTGGAATTCCATAAATAAATTCTTATGTAGGAAAATTCTTATGTAGGAAGTGTAGCTCATTTTAGATAAAACAGGTAATCTTTCTCTCACACATACACATCCTCTATGTCCACCTGTACAGATCCATATTGTAGAATAACTATAACAAAACATATTAGAAATTTAATCCCCTGTGTTAATCAGCTTTCCATCACCATGACAAAATACCTGAGACAATTTATGAGGTTTCTAAAGTTTCAGTCCATAGTATCTGCCCTGTTGCTTTGGCCTGTGGCAAGGCAGCACAGTATGGCTGTCAGGAGCACATGGAAGAGGAAGTCTATTTACCTCATGGCAGCTTAGAAGCAAAAAGAGACAGGAAGGGGCTAGGGTCCCAATACCCACTTCAAGGGCATACCTCCAATCACCTGATTTCTTTCCACTACCTCCACCTTCTAAATCTTCCACCACCTCCCAGGAGTAGTGTGGGCTAGGAATGAAGCCTTTAGCAAATGAGACATTGGGGGACATTTCAGATCCCCATTATAGTACCTTCCAGGCAGTGCTTTTTAATAACTAGAAACCTATAAAAATGAAGATTTATAAGAGATATTATATTCCATTCTTAGGATTCTTATCAAGTTTTCATAGTTAAAATAAAAAAATCAAAATCAATGTCCCCCCCCACACACACACACAAAAAAAACCTAAGGTCACATTCACTGTGAGTTTTAGTGATTTAAAAATATTATTTGGCAATTTCATTGGGAATTAAATGATTATCATTTTGCCATTCTTCATATCTCTCCTAAGAGGCAAGGGCAGTGAGGAGGAAATAGTTCATAATTAGCTCAGCATAGTGTCCTAAAAGTATAAATAGCAGCATCGTCTGAAGTGAAAGCTGGAACAGAACATCACTGATGACTGTTTTAAGCGGTAATCAAGCCCAGGAACCCAAACTGTAGTGCATAAAACTTATTTCCTGGATCTAGGGAGTAGTGTTAGTGAGGAAGAGCTAAGAGCAGCAAAAGGAGAGCGATTCTGGTATCCTGGTGGCAGGATTCCCCCTGAACACATAATAATCCCCTCATATGCTTTCCTAATTTGTATATATTTCTAAAATGGGAATCCAATTTGAAAAAAAAAAAAAAGCCCTCTTCCTAATTTCTTAACTTTGACTCATCTCTCAGTTGGTGTTTGAGTCAGCTTTTTACATTGCTGTGACCAAAAGACCTGACAAGAACAATGTAGAAGAGAAAGAGTTTCCTTGGGGCCCACAGTTTCAGAGGTCTCAGTCCATAGATGGCTGATTGCACTGTTCTGAGCCCAAGGTGAGGCAGCACATGATGGTGGACGGGTGAGGAGGAGGAAGACCGCTCAGGGCAGACATGGAAATCAGTGAGCTTTTGAGGGACACCTCATACCTAAACCATGACAGTTAACCAGCACATAAATGAGACTTTCTTTTCAAGAATCATGACGCATAGAAGATTAATTTCCAGATTATTTTCAAATGTACCTTTGAAGCCTTCTTACACTAGAGGGAATTTGGTTAGTCGTCACTCATATAGATCAGTCACCATCTTTATCACAGACCTAATCAGAAGGTTCTCCATTACCTTTAACATTTCCAATGAAAAAGGCTGAGGTCAGCTCATTTTGTACGGTTTTCTTTTCATATTCTTTTTATTACTCTTGTTTATATGCTGTTGACTTTGATAATTTAATAATTTCACTGATCTTTTTATTTTTTCATTGAATTTGCTTGTAATGCTATGGATTCACTTGAAGCATATGTCCAGATTATTTTTAAAACTTATACAGTATTTTTTTCTTTAATTATTGCTTCTTCCCATGTATTCTTTGTACATGATCCTTCTAAATTCTTAGACTCTTAACTCCAGTTCATTATTAATATATACATATTCTTAAAAATCAATGTGCACCGTAATCTTATAATTTTTAATGCTTCAGTGTCTGAAACTTGTTCTTAATATCAGTGAATTTTTTTATGTTTTCATTTTTTGATGTAGTTTTTAACATTTTGCTGCTATCAGTTCTTGCTTTAATTATGCAGTTGCATTTTTAGTTTATGGTATGATACATCACAGTTACATATCACACAAAGTTCAACAGTTAAAAATTGGAAATTCATTTTATAAGTTAGTTAAATTATTCTCAAACAGTCTTCATTTATAAATGCCAAAACATTATGCTTTTATTTCCAGGAATACTCTTTAAGATACGTCTTAGTTTCCCATTGATGCTGCAACAAATTTAAGTACTTTAAAACAATACATTTAATATCTTATCACTTAGAAGACCTGTAAAATGTAAAACAGGCTGATAGGCCCACACTCCTGATAGTTCTAGAGGAGGATCTATTTCTTGCTTTTTACAGATTCTAGAAATCACCTGCATTTCTTGGCTCATGGACCCACCATCATTCCACACTGTACTTTAGTCATGTCTCTTTCTTTATTTCTGACCCTTTAGCTTCCCTCTCTTGATACCCCTTTGGTAACATTAGATAATTCTGGATAATCTCTCCATCTCAAAAACTTTAACTTCATCACATTTGCAACTCTGCCTTTTGACATGCACGTTTCCCTAAATTGGAAGCTGGATGTCTTGAAGGTGGACATTATTCTTCCTACCACAAATGAATTAATATGTAGTTATTATAGTAGTGACTACCAAGTTCACAAAAGCTCACTGGGCCCCTTCTAGTTTCCTTCCAGTTTGCTTAACAATTTTATGCATGATTCTAGGAAAGGGAAGATGAAGAAAAGTGATGCTGATAGGGTTTTGATACAGGGTCTATCAGGGAAACTGATGAGCCTTTTTCTTTTTTACCAGATCCCACCTCCTGGCAGTATCATCATCATCATCATCATCATCATCATCATCATCATCATCATCATCTCTATTTTTCTTTGTAATTGACAGTCTCTTTTTTTAATTAAGTAAACTTTTAAGGAAAGTACAATTATTATGTTATTGTACTTTCCTTAAAAGTTTACTTAATTAAAAAAAAAACTTTCTCACTTTGCATTCAGTATTGAGCCATGTTCCTAGATCGTGATTTACTTTCCATTTAGTCCCAAGGTAGGGAAGCCCCTGGGGAGTAGGAAGAGACATACTCAGTAAGTGCTGTTCCCATGATCTAGCCATATTTGCAAGTCTTTCTCTTTTCATCAGTCTCTCTCTTTTTTACTTTTCTCACAACTTATCTTATAGTGGTGTCTTTCTTCCTTTCACCCAGTCTATTCTCTTGAATTTTTCTCCAGTTCCATATATCCCAAATCATCTTCTCTTTTGTTGGTCAAGTCAAACTGTTTTTATAACTTGTTTTATTTGTTTTTTATTTATTTTCTGAGAACAGATCACCTGCAATCGATTACATTTGGCAGTATGATTTTCTTGATCCTCCAAGTTATGGGTGCTGTTGTTTTCTCTTTACTCACGTTTAACGAGTGTTCTCTTTATTCAAAACTAGTACTAACTGGAGTTCTCTGGAACACCACTCACTGTCCACTTAGGTCTAAGTAAAATCTCTTCTCAGAACTTGAGCTTGTATCAGTTTCATGCCAATTATCCTAGGTCAATCCCAAGTATTTAATACCAGTGATTCTCCTAGACAAAAACTGGTTTAGACCTGCTGCCTGGCCTGTGATATCAAATATATACATAAGAGCCACGTCCCTTAGAATTGACCATTCCTCTAAAGGAGTCTTCTTGTAGGGATCACATTACTATAGTAAAATTTTACATGACCATGTTATGGTTTGGATGTGAGGTATCTCCCAAAAGCTCACATGTGAGACAATACAGGAAAGTTCAAAGGAAAAATGATTGGGTTATGAGAGTCTTAATCCAATCAGTGAATTAATCCCCTGATGAGGATTAACTGAGTGGTATTTGAAGTGGTAGGGTATAGCTGGAGGAGTGGGATTGGGGAATGGCTTTGGGGCATAAATATTTTGTACCTGGAAAGTAAAGTGGACTCTCTCTCTCTCTCTCTCTCTCTCTCTCTCTCTCTCTCTCTCTCTCTCTCTCTCCCCTTCCTGATGATGTGAGCTGTTTGCCTCTGCTACAGTCTTTTGGCATGATGTCCTGCCCTCACTTCAAGCCCCAAGGAATGGAGCCTGTCTTCTCTCAACTGAGACGTTTGAAATCATGAGCCCTCAAATAAACTTCTCCTCTACAATTGATATGATCAGGTCCTTTAGCCACAGCAGCAGAATACCTGACTAAAACACATCATTTCCCACTTAATGCTATGACCGAACTCCCATTATGTGGACTAGAGAATGCTTACGTCTCCTTTCCTCTTTCTAGGAGATTTCATCCTTCTGCGAGATTTCCTCTTTCTGAGAGAGTCCTACCAATGTTAAAAGGTAACTGATAGCTGGGCACTTACGATCTCAGCTACTTGGGAGGATGAGGCAGGAGGATGGCAGGCTTGAAGTCAGCCTGAGCAACCTCGAAAGACCCTGTATCAAGAGTAAAATTATAAAAAGGGCTGAGGATGGAGCACCATGTGAAGTATCCCTGGGTTCAATTTCCAATACTGAAGGGGGGGGGACTATTACTCAATAAGAAATTAAAGGGGAAAATGGAGTTCTAAAAACCTCAAACAACTGGCAATTCTACATTGTTAAAGAGCATAAGTGACTTCATGGAAGACAGTAATGATGGGAGTTGAGAGAGGAAGGGAAATGTGAAGAAAGAACATTTTAAATTACATTCTGATGTCTGAGCAAGGGTGGTGGACTCATTTCCCCTTTCTGTCCACTTTCTTTTATCTTTCAGTTAGAATTATTCTCAATTTCGCTGATGGCTATCAGTCAGTGGTAGAGCTAATTTTGTGACAAATTCTAAGTGGTTGCTCCCTATTTTCTAGTCATTTCTAGCTGGCTTATCTTTGGATCTGTAGTGTTCTCCTAGTGGCACCTAAAACTTGAAGCCCACAGGAAAATTATCCTGATATTACTTTTAGTGCTATTTGAACCTTTGTTTTTGTTCTTCCTTTTTGTTTTTGCAATAATTAAACACTTAGTATATTAATCAGTTTTCTGTTACTATTATAAAATACCTGAGATGATCAAATTATAACCCGAAAAGGTTTAGTCTGTCTCACTTTTTTGGAGATTTTATTTCATGGTTGGTTGGTTCTTTGCTTCTGGGTCTGTGGGAAGCCAGCATGTCATGACAGGAGCATGTGATAGAAGGTGTTTATTTCATGGGGACCAGGAAGCAATGAGAGATACAGGAAGAGACTGAGGTCCCAAGATCTCCTTCAAGGGAACATCCTCAGTGACTTAACTTCTCTCCACTAGACCCCACCTCCTAAAGGCTGTTCCACTTTCCAACAACACCACAGGTTGGGGACCAAGCCTTCAACAATGTACTTTCCAGATCAGAACTATAGCAGGCAGACTCACAGCCAGTATTGTTATAGGATCCACACATCAAAGATCTCTTCCAGTTATCCTTCAAAAACACCATTTACATTGTGATTATATGGGAGGAGATAGGCTATTTGGAGAATGAATATGTGCTACATTATTTTCAGATTTTTTGTTTAAAATATTTTGTAAAACTGAATCAGTCCTATAGGATAGAAAATTGCCCAACCTTCTATTACCACTTGTTGAATAAGACCCTGAACCCTTCACAGCCTTGGCTAGATTCGCCTCACATGCCTAATGTTGGATTCTTGCAGGCCTAAATTATTTAGCCTGCCTTCCTTAGCTTTTATTATCTTGGGCCTTTTTTTTTTTGTTTTTTTCTTTCCTTGAGAAGTAGGATAAAATTACTATAGTTCTCTGTGGACTTGTAGCTTCCAATGAGAAGTTCACAGGTTCTCTAATTTTATTTAATGAAATCATAAAAAGCAATGGGGATTTTTTCTACCAGGGTGACACCCAGCGTATATATGTATGCAATTGCTTAAAACATCCATATTTCAATCAATCATGTATATTGCATATTAAAAATATTTGTGCAGGTTTTCACTGCTTTTTTTACATGGCATAGAGGGTTTCTATTTATGTCATCAATAACCTCAATTTCTGGAATTTGTGTCTCCTTAGTTGGTGACTTGAGAAATAAAGTCTGTCTGAATGTAAATGCTCGATGCTGAATTAAGCTACTTATACTAAAACCTGAAGCAGGATTCTAGGTCTGGCAAGATTCACATAAGCTCCCATGCAGAAAGTATTCTCTGATTTTCCAATTATATACAGGTTCCCAGGTGATGTACTCTGGTTTCACTGTATGGAAGGAATTTCCCAAAAATGTTCAAAGATTCCCTCCCTGAGCTACAGACAAATGTGCAATAGTATCATACTTTTTGTTTGGTTCTAAGATTTTTCATAGTCAGAGGTGTACATAGAGCCGAATGTTCTCAAAAAAATGTGGGCTCCTTTCACCTCAGGTTACTATTTCCCAAAGTAGTACAAGAAGGTGAAGTGCAAGCACATTTGGAAAATTCTATCAACCAGGGCTGATGTTAACTAAAATTAGAAAATCACCCTTCTCCTAGGCTCCATCATCATCTAAATTGTCCTAAGATCATTAGGAAGAGATATCTGGAAATCAGCATGGAGTTAGTAAGTAGTCAGTTACCTTTTGTGGGGGGGAGGTAATTTTTTAAGTAATTTATTTTTTGTTTTCTTTAATAAATACGTTATGAGTATTCCACAGTAAGTATATGCTAAGGGCTAGGCACACATTGGTGACAAAACAAGCAGGCCACTGCTCTCAGTTCTACAGGCTTAACAAGAGAAATAAAATTAACAAGTTCAAAAATGTATAATTAGGCATTGTAAGTACTACACAGCAGAATACATTTGGCCAAAACCTGGAGACAATCTAAATGACTACCATCTGGAGAAGAGAAAAACAAAATTTGGTATATTCATACAATAGGATATTACTTGGAAATAAAAAGGAAAGAAATATTGATATGTGTTATAACATTTCATTGTTAAACATGTTTGCTTATAACATGTTTTATATTATGCTAAATGAAAGAAGCCAGTTGCAAAAGACCATATGTTATATGATTCCATTTATATGAAATGTCCAGAAAAGGCAGATTTATAGACACAACAAGTAGATTAGTTTGTTGTTTGGGTCCAGAGTCGGTCAGGGTATAAAGGAATGTTTTAAAATTGAGTTGTGGTGATGGTTGTACTATTTAGTAAATTTAGTTAAAACATAAAACACTGAATATAAGCTTAAAGCAGGTGAATTTTATGGTAAATAAATAATACCTCAATAAAAATGTTAAAAATATTTTTAAAATAATTAGGTCAATAAACCTCAGGAATTATTATTTAAAAAAATAATTATTGCTTCAAAGAAATAACAGGGGAGAGTTATACAGGCTTAGTTTGTGTGTATATGTAGATGTAAATATATAGATATATAGATCCTTAATAAAGTGACCAGTGAAGGTTTTGCTGAGGCAATAATAATTAATGATAGATTTGAAGAGAAAGAGAGAGGAATAGAGAGAAGAAGTGGCTTGCACAAAAGAGCAGGAGTGGGAAATACTTCAGTCTTTCTGAGAAACTGAAGGAAACCTGCAGGATAGAGGAGGATATTCTCTCCATGGTCCATGTTAAGAAGCTTAGATTGTTCTCTCACTGTGGTAACAGTCTACTGTGGAGCTTGGATCAATATATATATATAAATCTATCTATCTATCTATCTATCTATCTATCTATCTATCTATCTATCTATCTATCGATCTATCTATTTATCTATATATTACTCTGGAATTGTAAATAAAAAGAATAAAATTGGAGAACCCAGACCAGGTGCCATTCCGTGAACTAGGAGAAAGAATATGATGCTTGGGATTACTGTGGCAGAAAGAGACCGATGCTATGCTTTTGTTTGAATAGGCTCAACCGCAATTGCTTCAAGGTTTGGGTTCTAAAGAATAAGGCAGAGAATGGAATTAAGGATTATTCCCATATTCTAAATAGAACAAATGGGTGAATTTGCTAAGATGAGAAAAACTGATATAGAAATACATTTTGGGTGGGGGTGGAAGGATCCAGGGTTCCATGGTGGATATGTTATGTTTAAAATACCTATTGAACTAAAAGAGGGGTAATGAAGTAGGCAACTGAAATAAAAGACTGCCAAGCAGAATGAGGAGTAGCACTGAAGACTAAAAACAAAACAAAACAAAAATACAAAAAAAAAAAAAAAAAAACCAAAACACCAAAACCTCAGAAGTGTGTGTTGTCAGAGAATGTTAGAAAAGAGAGATTTTTTCTGAAAGAGAGTGGATGACATGAAATGCCACTAGTATTTTAGGTAAGATGAGGATTGGATAGATGGAGGTTAGTGAGCCTGACACCATCAGTCCCTTTAGGGATTCTGGCAGTGGGTTGAAATACAATGCCAGTGAGCACGTGAAGGCTAATTGTTAACGGTTAAGGTATGAGGTGTCCTTCAAAGCTCATATGTTAGACAATGCAAGAAGGCTGGGAGGTAAAATGATTGGATCATGAGAGTCTTCACATAATCACGGTGGGTGTTAATCCTCTGATAAGGATTAACTCAGTGGTAACTGTAGGTAGGTAGGATACAGCTGGAGAAGGTGGGTCCTTGGGTAGGTGCCCTTGTGGTGTATATTTTGTCCATGGTGAGGAGTTTCTTTTTCTTTCTGCTTCCTGGTGTTGTGTCCTCAGCTGATTTCCTCTTCCACACCCTTCCACCATGATTTTCCACTTCACCTCAGGTATCCCAAAGTGGAGTTGGTTGTCTAACGACTAACATCTCTAAAAACCAAAAACCCAATAAACTTTTCCTTTCTAAAATTGTTCTTTTCTGGTTCTTTGTCACAGCAGTGAAAACACTGAATAAACAGCTACAGATAGAGATGACTGAAAGCACTTATCTGTGAAGGAATGTTGAGTGGTATGGTAATCATTTTGAAGACGGGAGTTCTAGGAAATGTTAGTACGTCAGTAAGGATTTGTTTGGGCTACAATTGGGAGAAATGAAACAATTTCAGCTAAAACTATATGAATGTCTGTTTCTCCCCCATTTTTGATGATTGAAGATGTTCTGGTGTGGATCTTGAATGTTCTCCAAAGGCCCCTATATTGAAAGCCTGGTCACGAGTCTGTGGTGCACTTGGGAAGTAGTTGAACCATTAAGGGTGGAGCCTAGTGGAAGGAAGTTAGGTCACTGGGTGTGTGCCATTGAAGGGGATATTTGGATCCCACTTCTTTCCGTCTCTTTCTTTGCTCTTTGGCCACAATGATGTGAGCAGCTTTTGCTCTACCATATGTTTCCACCATGATGTTCTGCCTCACCACAGGCCCAAGAGCAACAGGGCTAAGTGATCATGGACTGAAACATCTGAAACCATAGACAAAATAAATCTTTTCTCTTATTAAGTTTATCGTCTCAAGCATTTTGTCACAATGATGATAAGCTAACACAGGAGGTAAGAAATCCAGAATTTTCAATTTCATAATTTGCCAATATTGATGTAGGAGGCAGTGATGAAAAGCTCAGATCCCCTCAGTAAGGATACTTCCAATGGGATGAAGCCTGTGCCTATTTACTCATTCATATGAATATACTTAACCACAAAAATAAGATGGGGAATATAATTGGTATTCAAGGAACCAACTAACACCATGGATGCTTTTAACAAGGGAGAATAAGACAATTAATACTGGTGGTCAATGATCATCCTTTGGCTAATATAGCTTATGATTTTCATTTGTTTATCCATGTGTTCATACTGCTTAGTTTGTATATCTATTCAATAAAGAACAAGTATTGGATAGAGAAAGCAACAGACAAATTTCAAAAAATTCTTGAGAAGGATGAGGGAATAAGTTTCAGAAACTAAATAAAGGAACTAGCCTTTGAATTCCGGAGGAGGCTTTCAGCAGCTGTAATTTTGAAGGAAAAAGTTGAGACAGGGGAGATATATGTGAGATTGATAATTAAAAAAATACATAAAAGATGATGGATTTCCCCAACCGATAGCATCTATTTTCCAGGTGAAGGTTAAAACAAGGTAAGCTTATAGTAAAATACAGCTTTGCAGAGAGAGGCAAAGACTTGGCTTTATTTTCTTTGAGGCTCAATTTAATAGGGAAACTTTGAAAACTTGCAGGACAGAGTATATGACTCTTTTGAAGCCTAGAATTTTATTTTTACAGTAAAATCATCATTAGCCAGGATCAGCCAACATTGGCTGAGTGAAGCTTTGGAACAGGTATGGAGAAAGCGCCTGGCAGAGTTAATCCAGTGTTTGGATTTGGCAAGGTGAGTACTAAGTAAGAGTAGATAGTGCAAAGTTGTTATGGAAATTTGCAAGAACTCATTCTAAAGATCTTCACTATTGCCATCATCATTCAGTTCCAATAACAGTTGCTTATTTATTGAATGCCTTATTTGCATAGGACATTTTTTTAATGATAAGGATTGATATTTTATAGCTTCTCTTTGTTGTTCATTAAAACTATTTTTAGCTTTTGCAGTTAATGGGGTATCTTTCTGTACATATGAAATTGCTCCTAATTTAAGTCCATTTTCCCAAGTGTTATTATTTTACCTCTAGAGGAAAATAACCTTACAATTTCCTCATAGATCATTTCAATACTTTTGTCTTCTTCTACTATCCTCTCTGTGGAATAATTTCCTGAATGTGTCTCAAAATTCTATTGCTTATAGCATTTGGATTTCGCTTCTTGAATCAACTACAACTTCTTCTTCCCCTTTTGAGCTACAAGACCAAAGCTGAACAAAGAGATTCAGCTGAAGTCATAAAGAAAATAAATTCCTTACTTAATACTCTCCAAAGAACAATGATAGGGGCTGTATTTTTATATAAAATGTAAAAGAAAAGAGAGAGAAAGAGGAGGAGGTAACATTCCCATTAAAATAATTCCAATCTTGGTGCATGTTGGACTAAGTTTTCTGGGGGTTAACTTATATTTCTAGTTGCACTTTATTAACTTGAAGGGATTTTTTAAGGAAGGCTAGGTTCTCATGCCCGCACAACCCAGATAAAAACAAATAAGACAGCTAAGGGCCAGGTGTCCTTCCTCTTACTTCTCTTGTGCAACTTTATTATAGCACAGGTAGTAATCCTGGGTAGTATTCATATATTAAAATACGAAAAGAAAAAAAATACTTTTGTTAAGGTCTCTTGCATGTTTACTTAATAGTTAGCTCTTACTGTAAATACAAAATTTAACAACACAGCACTAAATATATTTTGGTACCAATAACAGCATTTGTTTTCATATATATAGCTTATATTGGCCTGTTTTACCATAGTAGCACCATTTTACATTCCTGTCAACTGTACAAGTCTTCCAGTTTCTCCAGATCCTTGCTAACATTTTTGTCATTTGGGGAGGGGAGATAAAAGTCATCCTAACAGGTGTGAGGTGATATTTTGTTGTAGTTTTGATTGCATGTCTGATGATTAGTGACCTGGATATCTTTCTATATACCTGCTGGCCTTTCCTATATATTCTTTTTGAAGGAAAGTCTGCTCAAGTTCTTAACCCAGTTTTAAATTAGTGCATATTAATTATAAAGAGTATCAGGTTTCAAGGATGGTGAAATGTGATGGACATCATTATCCAAAGTACATGTATGAAGACTCAAATTGGTTGTCATCTATACTTTATATACAAACAGAGATACAAAAATTGTGGTCTATATGTGTATTAAGAATTGTAATGCAAAAAAAACCCAACAAAGTACATTTATGAAGGCAAAAAAGAACCAATAATTGTACTTAGAGAAGATCTACTGTGAATAACTAAAAAAGAAGACTAGCAGGTTTATTGTGTTATATTCATATATGCATATAAAATTTTGAAAGCTTATTTTTAAAATTTGTTAGTTATTTTGCTATTGAATTGTAAATATTCCTTTTATATTTTTGAAGTTAACACCTTTTGACATATAGTTTGTAAATATTTTCTCATATTCTATAGCTTGCCTTTTTGTTTATTGTTTTCTTTGTTGTGCAGTACCTTTTTATTTTGATGTAATATCACTTGCCTACTTTTTGTTTGTTTCCTGTGCTTTTGGATTCATATAAAAAAATTATTGCTCATGCCAATACCATGACACTTTTCCCACTTTTCTTCTGAAAGTTTTACAATTTCAAGTCTACCTCTAGATCTTTGGATGATTTTAGGTTGATTTTTGTGAATGGTGCAAGACAAGACCAGTGATTGTGGACATCCAGTTTTCTTGGCATCACTGGTTAAAGGCACTGTCTTTTCCCAATTCTTGATTCACTTGCCAAATTGGCTACATGTGTGTGAATTTCCCTCCACAAAAGCCACTCTTTTCCATTGCTCTGTGTGACTGTCGGGAGTTCTCTACTTTTTAACTGCTATTCTGCTACTCCCCATCAATTTGCTAGGACTTACCTAGGACCACTAACACTTTTTCTGTTGTGTTTGGTGATGAAATTTGTAACTGACATATAACTCCATTTCAAACTGTTTCTGTGAGAACAGTCACTCAAATTACCAATGTTATTTTGGGTTTGATACCTTATTATCAGAATATTAACTTAATTTATGGTCATCTACAAAAGGTAGAAAACAAGTTTTAAGGCTCAATCTCAACTTGCTTATTACCATATTGTACAAGAGAGATGGTAGAATGTGGTCTCTGAGGGACATACTTCATAAGCCCCTGCAGGCAGGTATCTAGCCTTTGGGAACTATGAGTAACCCAGGTCAAATTCGTGCATCCCTTAAAAGGTAAACTGTCCTTCTCCTAAACTCATCAAGAAAAAAAGGTAAAATAAAATATACATATAAGATATGTATATGTATATATGTGTATGTGATATAGAAATATGTAATTTGTATGTATATAGATAGATAACTTTAAGTTGTTTTATGATTTCCCTCACAATTCAAATATAGAGTCTACTATCTCAATTTTTTTTACATTGGTTATCTGCCAAGCAAATGAAAAGTAACAACAATAACACCAATTTTTTTTCCCTTTTGCCATTGATTCTAAAACACTTCATTAATTTATCATCAAAGTTAATAGTCTCAACTTCACTAACATCTTTTTAGATGTACTTGTCAGTAGATTATGTCTTGTTTCTTTGTAAAATATCACCAAGTCCCAGACAATGTCCCAGTGATCAGGGCATTTGCAGTACCTGGTTCTTGGCTCTCAGACCATACCCTACAGGACTACATCGAGTGTGTGAAGAAAGGATGTCTCTATTTGCCTTTGTCTTTAAGAAAGTGAGTAATTGTCTCTTTCCTTGCCCATTTCCTCCATGGAGAATTTACTGGCCCAAATTTTTAAAAAAGCTCCTATCACACTCCCATTTGCTGTAAGTGCAATTAGTTGCAGGTACAAAATTTGGAGCAAAGAGGCCTCTCGTGGCCTGTTGTGCCTGCAGTTATCCAACTGTGGCTGCAGTTTTTCAGTGCACAACTGATTGCACCCACAAAAAGAAAGGCTAAACTTTGAAAATGGGTCCCTTTAAGACAGTTGGGGGACTGCATGCCTCCGGTTGGGAAATTGCAATCTTTTATAGAGGTGCAGCCATCACTCTGGCTGGTGCTGCAAGTCTGAAATCCAGGTTAGGAAACTTGGGTGAGGCAGATGCCCAGCTTGAACACAGGTGCAGAGCAACCCTTGCTCCCCTCCGCGCACGCGCACACACACACACACACACACACACACACACACACTTCACCTGGAGCTATTGATAGATGATGCATTAGTATTCAACATTCCTGACTCCATCTCCTGCTTAGTTCACCAGTCACTCTCCAAAAAGGTTTGCAGAGAGAAGCTCGGTCACACTGTCAATATAACACATTTAACCAACTCTAAATTTGCTTTAAAGAGACAGCTACAAAGATTGACTTTTGCAAAGTGACTCACTCCACCATGCGGCAAAGGTGTCCGTTTGCTCCTGACTGTTATTAACTGTGTCACTGAGTACATAAGAAAGGGTTTTGAAGGAATTCCAGTGTGAATCCACTAATTCAATAATCCAATAACATAAATTCAAGTAATGGATATTAATACTATGTTCAAAACACGCTCACAACTTTTATATCTCTCTCTTTCCAAGAGACAGAGCATGCGTCGTGCAAGGCTCCTGATGAAATAATAAAACCCAATTCTCATCTAGAAAAAAGAATCATTATGGGAGGATGGTAATTTACTTTATATGACCTTCAATTGATTATTCTGTGGCTGCTACACAAATATCACAGGAGCTATTGATCGTAAAACCTACCAAATAGATCTCTAATAGCTTTTACTGGGCAAAAATAATTATGCTTGCACTGTGGTCAAACACACATAAACCAATGTGGAGGTATTAATGTATGGTATTATTACCCATCTGTCGAGGAGGTATGGAGAAGACCCTTCACAGGAACACACTATGTCTAAGCCCCATGAAAGCTCAATATCCAAGCCAACAATTACAGCCGGTTATACTGAAAAATTGATTACTGTAACTAAAAGCTAGAGCTGGAAAGCAGAGCTGCAGCTTGCTTAATAAAAGTAAAATAATAACAAGAGAAATCCTAATTGAGGAGTCCTGCTGCAGTGGCAGGGAGGACACAGAAATTGAATTTCCCTGTGGTGTCCGCAGCACCGTAACTTTTCAGAGTCAAGAGCTTTCTATCCAGTCCAGATCAAGATCAATGATCAACACCCGTAAAAGGTCAGGGTGTCTAATCAAAGAACAGATCATCTATCTCTGAAGGAAAAGTGTACAACATAATCCAGAAATGTGGCACTGCTAGCCACAGAGAGCAAGAAAAACCAAGGCAAAGAGAAACTTCAGTTCTTTGGTGAACAGGAAGAATGTTCTGCTCACATAAAATGTGCAGGCAGACTTCTGCCCAGCCATGTGCCATCGGTTCAGGTAGGCCAAAGCAGACAAACAAGGACACAACTGAACGGGGAGCTATTTGGCTCTCAAGTTCTGAGAAAGATATTTTAGATTGCAAAACTCCACAGTGGTTCTATTGCTTGCTCTTCATCCTCCCCAAAGTCAGCATTTTAAATAACATTAATATATACATTAATAGCAAAATACAAAGCACTCCACAACTATCAAGTCATTTTCATGAGGAATGATACATTTTTAGCAGTCAGAATGAACAGAACAGAATGTTGATAGGACTGAGCTATGGATGAGAAATAAAAAAATAGAGAAAATTTGCTGATGTAATGTGGGCTCAGTGTGTATGAGTGGGGAAGGCTGGTGAGAGCAATAATTGTATCCCTTGGGACAAATCAGAATAATATTCCATGAATTCCACTCATGTATCCCATGAAACAGAACAGAATTGGAATGTGCTGCTGGAGGACTGTGCATTTCCATTGATTGGAAAGGTTTTCCAAGGAACTTAAGTCCTGACCACTCAAATTAGAATATTGATCCAGCCATTAGTATTTTAAAAAAATGAACTAGGTGAATCTCAGGTGAAGCTGAGACCCTTCTTATGGATGGGGAGCCTCTACAGAAGAGAAACCTTGAACTTCTTGAGTGTGTCCTTCTTCTTTTTGCACAATATGTCTCTCACTTGTTTATTTCTATTCTTTTTTTTTTTTTTTTTTTTGGCACTAACAGTTCTGGTTAAAGCCAGGAAAAGTGTAATCATTGCTCTCTTTTTTATGATTTATAATTCAGAAGCAAGACAGGATCAGGGGGTTGAGGGTGATGTTTGGTGTTGCATTTGCTGTTATTATTAATATTACTTAAGAAATATGCTTTCTTAAGAAACCTCAAAGCCACTTGCAGGACCATTGCTTCCCAAGGTCTTGCAACAATATAATCAACATTTACACTGAAGCATTTTCAAAACATGTGGGTGGGGGCTAGATGGTATTCTGCTTGCTCTCAGTTGTTCTCAAATTACACGATAAATTAGGTATTTGGGATCCTTTAAACCAGAGGGAGTCATCCAATCCAGTTATAAAATCCATACCATGTTGGCAGGGCTTAGTGTAGCTGCCTCCACAGAGCAGCCAGGAACTCAGCGCCACCCTTAACCCCCACCAATCCAAGATGGTTGGACTTCAAATAGTTTGCCTATTTGGGAAAGGAAGACATTCCTGTGGTTCAAGGTCCTGGTCCTCTTTGAAGTGTTCCAATCTGGTTTTATGGTCCTTGAGATGCAGGTTAGGTTTCTGTTTGGGGTATTTTTTTTGTAGCCTGTGGAGACTATTTAATCTTTAGTGTTGTGTTAACATTGTTCACCTGGGTCTTGGGCAATAATGCCTGAAGGATATGTGGGCCACACCGAATTCAAACCTGGCTTCCACGGAAAAAGCAATAGACCAGAGGCAACACATTCTATCACTAAAATGTGTCTTCAGTTATTCTTCCCGTCCAAAGGTAAGAGTAATTGCTCAACTTTTTAGAGACTAAACCCTGTGAGGGTCCCTGTGTCTCCACACATTGATGGCAGACTTATGCAAACCAGGAGAGTGCGCATTGCATCCGCCCCTCTGACTGACTGCCAGCCACGGGCTTGTTGCAAACACGGTCCCTGACACCGGAGCATACCTGTCCCGTTCTGGCCTTGGAGAACGCAAGGGCACCACCGCCAGCCAGCGAACAGCAGTGAGCAAAGAGGAGGGAAGCTGTGGGCTGTCCCGCAGGTGCGGCCCCACCTGGCGCCCAATTGGCCGCAGCGGCAGCGCTCGGCGGGAGGAGGGCAGATGATGGATGGCCTGTCGGCTGCCCGGGTCCGAGCAGCGGGGCGCCGGCGAATGTAAATAGGAGCGTGCTCTCGCTGCTCGGTGCTGAGCAGAGAGGGCAAGATGCCTGCACAAAGGGACCCGGCTTGGAATGTTTAGATTTTGAAGATTGGTTTCTATTATATCTCTGTGGGAGAAAGGAAAACGCACTATGGGAAAGTGGAGGGAGAAGAGCCCGCATAATTTCGGACCAATGTTTGACAAGTCATTTCGCCATCATAACCATCCACCAACCTTCTCTTCTCAAATTACAAATAGTTTAAAAGTCTTATTTGTCATTCACGTGAATGATGCCTTTTCCAAGTCTGAGAAACGATGGGATATCGGACCCGAAACCGTTGCATTTCCTTTTCCCAAACACTATTAAAATCACAGAAAATTGATTACAGGGAGATAGGATGATACGTTTTAGATACTCTATGCAGGATAAAAATGACTATTGGCTATTAAATGCTAATAAAACTTTTCTGAAAAAGAATACAATGAAATAGAAGCATGTTCTAGATATGCATTTTGCACATTATAAAGTGTAACATTTTCATAATTTGTCTGGCTTTTACATGTTTAAAAGTCATAAGCAATTTGTATAGGTTTTGTTTGTCCTTGCAAAAGATGACAGCACATGGTTTTAGGCAATTCGATTTTAGAGGTATCTTTTTTAAAACTCGTTATGTTGAGAGTAGGGATTGAAGCAGACAGATGGATAGCAGGAGAAAATATGTCATGAACCACCATAGAAATGGGACTGGTAGCAGAGCTATTGTATCACTTGGTCTCTTCTTTGGCAACTGAAGGACAGGTCCATTCACTGCAAGTATTTCTCCTGCGCCAGCCCCTACTCTGAAGGTAATACATCTCATGTCAAGGAGAAAGCCAGTCCTGCCTGTATGTTGATTCATTTGCCTCTGAGAGCAAAGTAGTTTAGAGACACCATTGGATTTTTTTTTATATGAGGAAAATGTTATTCTAATTGTGCTTTAAAGGACCCACCATCCCCCTCTGCCCTCACCACTGTTGGCCACTAAGAAAGTGAAAGTCATATGTAAAATAGCAGTAAGTGAGATTGAAGCATGTCACAAAAGTGTGCTTTCTAAACGTGGTTGAAAAAGTGGAGAGAGGAAAGAGCTTAAGTACATGCATTTCTCTTTCAAACACCACATTTTAATAATATAACTGCATGTTTTTCAAAAGAACTCTAATAATGCCGTAAGGCCAACATTGACAGCATTACACACACACACACACACACACACACACACACAATACACAAGTAAATTAAATTCATGCATGTTTCAATACTTACAAAAAGAGTACACTGGAATCCTATGGATTCCATAGTCAATAGTGAATTTTAACATTATTAGTGAATAACCATATTGGTCAATTTTAATAGCAAGCATAATCTCTCTCTCTTTCTCTCTCTCTCTCCATATATATTTACACACATATATATATATGTAAAATTCATATATATACATATAATTTGCTTAATGATTTCTCTTATGTTGGATACTTAGGTCATTTATAGGTTTTAGCAAAGTAAATAATAAAATAAGGAACATTTTAAGGCAAAAAATCTGTATTTTTAAAAAATGTAATGAATGAACTGTGCTTTTTAAAACATTTAGATAGTACTTACAATAGTTTCCCAGCTACTTTACAAATAAATAAATAAAATAAATAAATAAAGAAGAAGAAATAGCATTCCATTTTGCCAATTAAATATATATATATTTGCATATATATATATATATATATATATATATATATATATACATAGAGAGAGAGAGAGAGAGAGAGAGAGAGAGAGAGACTTTGTGTGTCAGGGCATTGAGGTAAAATTAACAAATAAATATTGGATAAATTCACACTATACAACATACTTTGACATAGTATACATTGTGAGAAGTATCAAGTGTTTACAATATGTTCAGTGTTACTGAGATTATTGGTAAAATCATTTGTATCATAGCAGGTTGAAATTACATCTTTGAAATCTATTTCTTCAGTTATTAATGAAGCTGTTCTTTTCTTTCTTTTTTAGAATTGATTTTTCTTCCTCTCTTTGAAATTTCTAGTTCCTTTTTTATTTAGTGATTGAAGTAGTTTGAAAAATAACCTATAAAATAAAAGATAGCATTTTCACAAATCACACTTTTCCCAGTGTTAATTCTGAACTAAGGTTGAACCCCTGGTAGATATTGTTGCAATAAACACAGCAAGAAATCCCCAACAAAATTGGACTAAGTTTCAATTTGAAAAGATCTACTGAATTTAGGTTTCTGGCAAGCTTTTGCTTTCTTTTCATGGTGGCACATAAAATAATATTATAATCTGTGAAGTTACCCCAAAAACTTAAGGTGCACTAGAGCAAATCATATTCTCTCATTAGGAAACTCAGAATCATTGATCCTTGCACTAGATTTCTTTCTAGTCTGAAAATGTGTGTTGTTTTCTTAAGCTGTGATACAGTCGTTTAAAAATGCCTTCCTGCGTTCCGGCACCTTCCAGAAGTGCACCAGTGCCCAGTAAATAAAGTAGCAGCCCATGTCCCTTTTAGCAAAAGCTATATATCTGTTCAGACTTGTAATTTGCTCCGTTTATATCCTTTGCCCTTGAACTCTGGTTATTAATGCAATGTTTCTCCAAATGATGCCATATAACTCTGCTCCGAGCACATTCATGGTGACACCACGCAAACATTCTAAGGGCCAGGGCCAGAGGAGGAAGGAAAAAAAATGTCAGCTGAATTGTGGGAGTTGCAGTGCATTACTGAAAATGGAGCGGCTGTAAAGCTATGAGTGTTAATATTCAAATTGCAACAAGGCCAGAGTCAGACTTTGCTAATATTCTGAGGTCTGCTTGGAAAGCAATTTAGCAAAGTAGCTTTGATTAAAAAAGAAACAGCCAGAACACTTCTCCCAAGAAATGATCTAAAAATCTATCAAAGGATTTAAGGCAGGTGTCCTAATTACACATCTTAAAAAATTGTTTGTAGTGAATTTTCAAGGTGGGGGTGGATTTTGTTTCCACTATAAAATGCAGATTATGTACATATTGAATTATAGACCAAATGCCTTTGTGCAAATTGTAGTGGAATATATCAATTTTTGTTGTAAATAGATTATATAACATGATATTTCTTATATAAGATAATTAGACATTGATTGGATTTAATACTGTTTTCATTAAAAAAAACTTATTAATTAATATCATGCAAAATTTTGGACAGGGATTGGGACCAGTTTCCCTATAGAATATCTGTGAAGGGAATGCACTGATTAACCAAATTAATAATTTAGGTGAGAAAGAGCACAGAGGGTCTGCACAACCTACTTTGTAACGGAAATTGTTTTTCCATGTTTTAGAAAAGGGCATTTACAAAAGAGTCTCTTTGCTTTGAAATGAGAAAGTCACATTTGGAATATTATGCCCAAGAAAGAGCTTGTACATGTTAGCTTATTCAAAATGATAGTTTCCAAAAATGTTATTCCCCCAAAGATCTTTAACAGATTCGCTTTAGATGATTATTACATCAAAGTATTTTGTGTTAATTTTACCTTGACATAAATAGTTCCTAGCAATGGGATTTAATGTGTACAACTCTTTCCTCAAACCCTAGGCTGAGCATAATGCTATGCATGTAACATTGTTGATGGGAATAGGAAAATGATAGACCATCAAATACTGAATTTCATGCTGAAAGGTAAGCTACTATGAAAATTGTGGGCATATGTCTTTATTCTTAGCTCTCTGTTCCTTTAGAAAGAAGAGAAGAAACACTTCTAACCATGCCAATCGACTATACTATCCCCCATTCTAGTATAAGACATGCTTTGAGTACATGAGCATCTTCAAACACATGTACATGCATATTGCCAATAGAAAATAAACAAGCCATGGGTGTCCGAGAACACCAAGCTTTCTCATATTAAAATGTTAGCTGTCCTCAGATGAGTGTTATTCCCAGAGGAAAATTAATTCTAAGTTCCAAGAATACTTGGGAAAACATTTGTGTCATGAATACATGCCTGCCTATTTTATTCCTACTTTCCAGTGCACTATACCTAAACTAAAGAAGTTTTTTCCACATTTAATCAATGCCACTTATCTGTGATCATAATCTGAGGATGCTGTTTGCATAAGAAGATAAAAAATAGATAAAGACATTTTTAAAGATTTCTAAGAATGCTAGGTTTTCATGCTTACTGCTGAGCAAACTCAACCCACCATCTTAACTAAATCATTCATCTCTGAATTCCTACCTAATGAGTGCTTGATAAATGAACACCACACCTATTTGTTGAAAGAAATACAAAAATGGATGCTTTAAGATGTCTATATCATTTTACATCATTTGATTGAAGTATAACCTGAATTATGAGCTTATAACATAATGGCATTTTAATTAAAGTAGATCTTATATTGTGGTTATTTTTATTCTTAAAACCTCAAGATGTTTCTTTTTATATATTTTATTCACAAAATGATGATCCCATTGTTCTAGTTAAACTAAGTTTGAAGACACTGGATCTTACATTCTCTTCCATTATCACAAGTAAATAACTGATAAATGCACATGAGACTAAACTATATGTAATTTTAGATACATGTTTTTTTCTACAACTGAGAAGTGGTGTTACATTATTTGGTAGGAAGAATATACTTATTTCCTGAGAGAGTGAGACCATAGCTTATTAAGGAGTCTGAATGACTTGAACTTTGCTGATTCTCCAAAGAAGATACTTTGCGTTGTCTATGTTGCTCTCCTAATTTCAGGTTACATGTGGTATAATTATACCAATCATAACTTCAAACACTTACTTTTGAAATATTACAAAGAAAATCTATCCCTGATTCTCTCCTCTAGCCTCATTTCCTAATCACATCTACTTTTGAAATTTCGACTGTATTCTTTTAGATTTAACTTCCCTATTCAGAAGTAACATTGTTAGTTTTATATTTCTCATTGTTAGTATTATTTGTATTTACAAATTATATTGACTTTTAAGGTAACAAAATGAAGATATATCACTTTCTATCATTACTGTCCCTGATAATCACAATGTCTTTAATTTTTCTGAATAAATTTATGTTGTAATTTTTGTTAAATCAATGCCTACTATGTATTGTCGCTAACAAATCCTATTGAGAACTGGGAAAGGAAGTTTTTAATTACTGTTATCCCTGGAATTGTTGACAACTCTTTAATTTGTAGCTCTTTTATTAGCTTTCCAGATAGTTATCGCTAAGTCATCACCAAATTTCTGCCAATCTCTGAATCCCAAGACCTTCATGTTACTCTACCAAGATTTTCTCAAAAAAAATCTTTGCAGAGTCTTCTAGTCTACCTCTCTCTAATCTAATAGCCCTTGGTGCCTGAGCACAGCTACCTTTGGGGGACTCTTCCTTGACTCTCTTCCTGCCATGCGATATTTGGACTGTCTCCTATTTTCTGTATTTCTTCTTTTTATGTTTCTTAGTTTAATCTCTCATCCATGTGCAGTTCGTCATCCAGGGACTGGTTCTCTCTGAAAAACTAGGGAAGCTTAATATGATCCTCTTGCACACACAGTTTACAGGGAGTCTTGGCATAGAACCCTAGGATGGAAACCCTCTTCTTCATTTTAAAGGATTTTCTCCATTTTTAGTGTTGCTACAAAAAAGTTAGAATCTATATTGATTCTAATCCTTTAGTGCTAGGTCCACCCATCTGGAAACTTATGGCATACTCTTTTTCTCTAAGATGTATATTGATGAGAGTTGGTTTTCATCCATTTTTCTAGGCATGCGGCAACACATGTCCTTAAGTTCCAGTCATTTTCTTGAATGAAGTCTGTGACAATTACCTGCTTTTTGTTTTCTGAATCTTCAATTAAGTTTTGCATTTTATATACAATTCTTAATGATTTCTCTGAGTTACTAGTTTTTATTTTTTCCCCACTCTCATAACATCCTGTGTATTGTCTTCCTTTATCTCCCTGAGTATGTTCATGGTGACTATTTGATATTTCTTCTCCTCGAATAGTCTTATTTCAAACAGTATTGTTTTTCTCTGTTTCTTTTAGTCTCTAATTTTAATGCCAAAAAAAGTGTTTTTAAAATGCCAGATGATGCTTGGTCACCTGCTCATATCTAAAGGAAGAGAATTTAAAAAGTGAAGGGTAGATAGATCTGGGTATGTGAACAAAGCTTACACTTAGCTGTAAGGCAATATATCTAGCTGAGCCATTTCATTGATGAATTCAGTGTTATTCTTTTTTACTCATTCTCAGAGAATCTTCTGGAGGTAAAAGTTCAGTTTTCGGTACTTTGCTTCCCACTGAAAGAAGACATTTGTGTGTCTCAGTATCTACCCTACTGCTGTGGAGGAATCCCCAATTTGAGTTTACTGCATCTCAGATAAAACAGACATCCTCTATTCCCATGCAGCTTCAAAAGGGAAAGGAGATCTGGAACTCTGTTGCTTAAGCAAATTCAAACTAACTTCTTTTATTATTATTATCCTTATTATTATTGCTATAACCCCTATCTTACACTAGCAGGAGTATGTGGTAATGTAAATACATACTAGTTATTAGTCAGGTTAGAATTCAAAGTTCTCAGATTCACCAAATCAGTTATCACCCATGTGCTTGCTTTTTCATTTTCTCTCAGATTTTTTTCCCCCACTGCTTCTTGGGAATGTGAAACCAAAACACAAAAACCTCTTGGTTTTATTTTAGCAGTTTTAGATGATAATCATAGGAAATGTGTATACTCATTCCACCATCTTAATCCAGAGGAAATTTTTTTTGCTTGATTTGTTTCATTTTAAAAAAATAGTTAATAAATTTCAGCTAATCTACTAAAGTGAAAAAAAAGTTTTCAATAGAAGAGTAATTATTTTACTTAAGATTATAAAATGCTTTGCAATTCTTAAAGTTTTTTAGTAAAAATCTTGATCTACTATAATTTATGATTTTTCTGCTTTCCTAGAAAAGACCGATGTTGCATAAAACATGTCCTATGTTTTCCAGAGATGACCCCAATATTTATATTGTCTTCAGGTTTTTCTTTTTGAAGTAACACATTATTTTATTAACTGATGATTCCCATCATTGGAATAACTGAGTAAAAAGTAAAATAGTAAGAGCAGAATACACAGAATTGAAGTCTGTATTGACCAACAAAGCAAAAGGTACCACACATAAAAGAAGATTAATTTCTATTAATTAGGGTGAAAATTAAAATAGGCAAAATAGCTGATAGAAGAATTATATTCAACGATGTAAGATTTAATTAAAGCAAGTTATTCCTAATTCAACTTGCATATACAAACTCTAATAAACTGAGTGCTAGGCCTTAAATACATAAAGCATTAAAATCTGCTATGCAGCATTGAAATATTGAGGAAACTATTCTTCTGAATCTATAATTCTTTGCATTTCCTTTGAGTAAACCATCTACCTTACAGTGATTTATTGAATTAACCTCAATACATTCTAATTAACAAGAAAACTGGTAGGTATCTAAGAACTCTCTATAATATCATTGCTTTCAAGAACTGTACATAGTGGAGTAAAAATTGAAGTGGATATAAAATAAGATTTTAAAAATATTACCAACTTTAATATCATTCTCATAAGCTTCACAAGTCCAGCACAATATATTTCAGGACTGTGAAGGTCAATACAAGATGACAGATTGAAATATGTTACGTGACTTGCAAAAGTCATTTTTAGGCAAGCTGTTTCCTAAGACTTAAATTAAACATACCTTTCATCAGACTCTTTTAAAAATACTACACTGTGGCTTCGTTTTCTAAGGAATATCACTTTTATTCCTGGTTGTCAAATGGATTTTACCATTGTGAGAAAGAGCTTAATGGCAAGCAGCAAATACTGATTAAGTGCAGGCCCTTTTCCTTAAAGAAATTAGAAATTAAATGCCAACAATTTTTCTCATAACTTGTACCTTCTTCCTGAGGTTATGACTGAGAGAGGGACTTTGTCCTGATGTTTATCAACAAAAGATCTGAGTCAGACAGAGGGGGCTTTGAACCCATGTCTGACAATTATTAGCAAGCTACTTAACCTGCCGGTTGTAACCAGTTACCTCCTATGTAAAGTGGAGACTGGTGTTTGTTAGAATTCAACAAGGCACAGGTCTGGCTCAGAGAGGGCAAAAACGTAACCCAAGAGTCATTGCTGCTATTAATGATTTTATCCTTGGTTCCATGGCTTTTATCATTACTATTAACTTTTCTACCAATTATCATTGTAATTTGGGTATCATTGGTCTTGTATACTCATCATCTTAGAGATGAATATCCTGAAGTGACATTTTTAAAACCAGATTGAACTGGTTTTCTACATAAGGTTCTCTAGCATTTGGTGAAAAATAGGACCCTCACCACCCGATGATTAGTACTTCTAAAGTGAGCAAATCCTGCTCTATGAGCTTTTTCTGGATAAATCTGAAAGTTTAAATTTAAAGTTTAGCCCTTACTTTTCGTACTTGTTGGTTAATTGGGTTTTCCCTTTTTTACTTTCTAGGATCTGTCATTGGTCCTGCTGAGAAGCCAGCTAGACATGTTGATGTGGCCAGTCCTTCTGCTGCTGTCTGGGTCCTTGTCGTGTGTCCCGGCATGGAAGGAGTCATAATGAGATGGATGGGCTGAAAAAAAAAAAAATCAATCAATCCTGCCTCTTTCCACCACACTACTTCAGGCTAGGTCCATGCTTATGGGGCACTAAGTATTGTATTAAATTTTTCTTTGACTAATTACTTTTCAGAATAAACATTTTGTTCCTTACCAATCTCAAAAAAATGACTAGTGAAATTTCTTGTTTCTAAAGCTTTAAGTGCCACCATAAATCTATAGACTTCTATATATTTGATGATCTTAATCCAATTATCAGTCACTAAGAAAAAAGGAAATAAAAACAAATTTTTATTACCAAGCATAACACATACATAAAGATGCACGATATAAATGTGCAGTTTGATAAATTTGTGTGTGGAGGGGTGTTGCTAGTAGTTGAACCCAGGGCCTCACACATGCTAAGCATGTACCACAGAGCAATGCTCCCCAGTCCTCTCAGCTTGATAAACTACAAGGAACACACCCTTATATAGAAACTTGCCAGTCACTCCAGATGTCTTCCATAGGTACTTTACCCACTAAGAGTAACCAGGGGTTTCATTTTAGAAAGTAAACATGAAATGTAGAAAATAAAAACAGATATTTAAGGCCTTCAGATCTTCTGGTGCAGATACTTGAGTATCTTTGGTGGTGTGAACAGCTCAGGGGTGGAGGTGGCACAACCCAAGGGGGAGGCAAAGTGTCCACACTTGACCTGGTAAGATGCTCTACATTGTAGTGGGAGCAGGAGGTTACAAGAGAAGCTGAATCACACCCAGGACAGAGCTTCAACTTTTCTTCTCCTTTCACTTTCGAGAGGAGATTTCCATAATATCACTTTTATTTATTAAATAATGGTGATAGTAGATAATAGTTAGAATTTAAGATAATATGTTAGTCAGCTTCCCATCACTGTAACAAAATGCCAGAGAGAATCACTCAAAGGAGGAAAGCTTTATTTATGCACATGGTTTCAGAGGTTTCAGTCTGTGGTTGCTTGGCTCCTTCACTTCAAGACTTTGCCAGCACAGAACACCATGGTAGGAGCACGTGTTAGAACAAAGCTGCTCACTTCATGAAACCCAGAAAGAAAATGAGTAGGGAGCTGGAGTCTGAGTATCTTCTTAACAGGTATGCCCCCAGTGACTTAATTTTCTCCCAGTAGACCTCATCTTTCATAGTTTCCACCACCTCAGGCTGATGAACAAACCTTCAACCCAAGATTGAAGCACATTTAAGATACAAACTATAATAAATAACCTTCTTGGAAAATTAGAATGATGCTACAGTTTAGACCTTGAATTGTCCCAAGACACCTTTTTTTTTTTTTAATCTCCAGCCTGAGGAGCTATTGGGAGATAGTAGAACCTTTAATATGTGGTACCTAATGAGAAGTTTGGTCACTGGGGACATTCCCTTGAAAGAGATACTGGGACCCTGATCCCTTCTTGTGCCTCTTATAGGTTCAGGCCACCGTGAAGTGAATAGGCCTCCTCTGCTCACATGCTCCCACCATGATGTACCATGTTACAACAGGCTGAAACTAAGAGGCCAAATAAACTTCTGCAGGTTATATGTTGGTTGTCTCAGGTATTTTGTCATAGCACTGAAAAACTAACCAATAACAACAACAACAACAACAACAAAATCACAACAATCCACTGTGTTTCAGTCACTAATTATTTTTGTCTTTATTCTTGCTGTTACTGGTTCATGCCATTAGATACCACAATTTTAATCTCTTTTCTCCCTTTCATCCCCATGCTTATTCCAACAAAACCCCTCTCCCCCCAGATATGTGAGGTAACATATATACACACACATATAACTTTATTGAAATAAATTATATAAAATATGGAAAACAGCTGATAGTTTTTACTTTTGAATAGTTCAAATTGCTCAGCCCTTGTATTGTATACCAAGTGCAACCAAATACTAAACTCTTCCTGTTCATATAAAACTTGTAACCTTTGTGCGAATTGCCTGTATGAGCTCTCTTGCATTTATATTTGGATAGAGCTGTCCTTTTAACCTGAACTGAGTAGAATAAAACTGTTTATGTAAATACCTGATTAAATTAAGTAGTCAAAATTTCTTCATACCTGACATAAACTTTCCTCTTACACTAGTAAAATTCTAGTTGTCTTTGAAAATTTACTGTGAGAAGATATTTATAGTGATTTGTCATAGGACTAATATTCTAGTATAAAAAATAAGAAATCTCATGTAATGGACAAAATATGAAGAGTGGACAAAATATGAAGACAAAATGGACAAAATATGAAGAGTGAATTCAGAGGAAAAATGCAATAAATGAAGTCATAGTTATAAGACAAGGGAAAATACAGAAATCATTACCAATTATTGATTTTTCTATTGACAATAGTTTGCAAAATAGTGATAAACAAATATTGGCATGGATACGTGACCATATGTGGTTCTTAGAATTTGGCAAAAACTTTTGCATTATCAAATGTAACCTATTCTAAAAATCCTAGATATAGACATTTAATCTAAACAGCTATTATCAAGGGTCCACAAAGGTTTATGCATGGATATTTTAAAGATGAACTTGTTTATAACACTGGAAATAACCTCAATTTTTATCAAGTAGGTGAGTGATTATAAAAATCATGGTGTATCTGTGTCACAGAACTCAGATCCCTTAAAATGCATGTCTTGGACAGACCTGTAAGGGATATCAAGTGGAAAAAATACTGCAAGCAATACTTATATGTTTGTTTGCAAGAAAAAGCATATGTATAAATGTTTAAATGTTCCAAAAGAAGGAAGGGTATACACCAAATTGTAGAAAGCTGATATTTCCTAGGGAGATAGAAATCAGAGAGAGGAGTAGAGGGGAAATTGAGAGAAAGGAACTGGGAAAAGATAAAAGAACACTTTCATGTGTTATTCTGGCAATTTTAATCTTTTAAAAATAGAATATACTTGGGTATTATATAATTAAATGACAAAAGAAAAATAGGCTATTTAAGTTCAATGTAATAAATCATCAAAAAGGAAAGATTTTAAAAATTATTTGTAGCAGTACTTCATACATTCTGCATAGTAACAATTGCCTCAGTGTATTATATTCCACCAATCTAGCCCTTGTGCTTTGTTGTCTGGTGTCTTTTTTATCCAGAAACATATGTTTATGTTATCAGAGTAAAAATTTACTAAGGGAATATTTTCCCTTTAAGTAAAATTTTGCAATTCAAGATTATAAAAATATTGTACAAAAACTTTTAATAACTTTTATATAATACACCATATTTTTTATTTTATTTTTTATAATACACCATCATTTCATATATGCATGCCTGCCTGATACACCTAATGTCTTTTTCTCTGTTGCAAAGTAAGAGTTTAACATATTTTTTTTTACATAAGGGATTAATCATTCAACTCAAAGTTTATTACATGTTTCTCTTTTTCTCATTAATTTAAAGTATACATTTTTCACGAATAAATTATTACAGACACAAAGGTGTGTTTCTCAGATTTTCTCTTTCATTAGTCTATTTTCTATTATTTTGCAAGTACCACTGAGTTTTAATTATAAGTTTGCAGTATGTTTTTCAATACAATAAAATAAGGTCCCATCATTGCTACTAGTTTCTAAAATTTCTTGACTATACTTTTATTTGTTTTCTTAAAGTTAGCATGTCAACTGCCATTAAATATCCTCTTCCAATTTTGATTTGAATTGTACTTAGATTATAGATACATTTAGAAAAATATATATGTATTTATAATATTTAATTTTTCTACCTGATATACATCTCTACGTTATACTTAGTTAGGTGTTCTTTTATGTTATTTGATAAAGTTTCATTTGATTGTTTTGTTCACATAAAGTTGCTTATCTCTAATTAATGCTACTCCAAGGAATAGTATATTGTTACTACTATTATGAAAGGCATTCTTTATTTTCATTATTTTTTTTTATTCTTCTTAGGAAAGCACATTACTTTTATAATACTGACCTTTTATCTCATCATCACCTGATGAATTCTCTTATTTTCATGACTGTTTTTTCTGTTCTTAAAAATCCTTGGTAAATCATCATAAAGTCTCTAAGTATGATCTTTTTTTCTATTTTAATATTTATTTCCCTCATGTAATTTCCTTTACATGAATCTTTGATTCAGTGCTAAATACGCAGCACCTCTTCTTGTTTGATCAGAACAATTCTGATATTCCAGCTGTACATATGGTTTGGACTAGCCCTTGCTGGCACATACCATCTTTTGGATTGACACATGCTCTTCTATCTCAGCTCATGCTCTGTGGTTGTTGCTATTTGCTCACTTTCCATTTAAATCATGAATGTCATTTATATAGAGTTACCATACATATTGGTTATGGTTTGGAGCATGTTGTAGGGTCAGAATTCTGCATATCCTGCATGGCTTCACCTCCTCACTCTCCTATGCCGTTGAGTATTTCATTGGAAAATTGGAAGAATCAATACAATCTAGTTCACTGGATTATTTCAGAAATGAAAGGAGCCCACTGTAAAAGAGCTTAAAACAGTGCTAGGTACAGCACACTTTAAAATTATTATTTCCATTATGGAAATTTTCATTTTCATCTTTGTTTAACATAGTGGCTTAGATCAATTAATTTTCCGATTTTGTTTCACGTTTGCCTGTCTGGGACAAACCCTGTTTGATCACGATTCATTTGACCCTTCGATGGATTATATTACCTCACAGTTGCCTCTTTTTATAGCAGAAATTTTGGTCTGACATTTTCTTATGGTGTGAATAAATGAATTCACATCTGTTTGTTTGTATGTGACCATCATACAAATTTTTTCTGTCAAGATTATAGTAACATCATCTAATGAGGTAGAAAGGTGTTCATCTCTTTGTGCATCTTGAGGCACTTTCCATTTCCTTATATAAAGATTCTATAGGACTTACCCTCAAAATCTTGGAGTCATTTTTAGTGACAGATATCTAACAATCTTTTATGTGTCTTCAAAAATTATTGATGTATTCTGTTTTTCCTGGTATTGAAAGAACCTTGATACTTTATACTTTTCTAGAAACAATCATTTTTTTTCCTCTGATTTCTATTTTTGGCAGGAAGGAGCACATAGTATTCTCCTGTTAATTATTTTTAATTTCTTTCCAAGTCTATGGAAACCCTTTTTCATATTTTAATGCTATTTTACCACTTTAGTTTTAATATTCTTTGAAAATTTCTTGGTTGGACATGCTAGATATTTCTCTATCATCTTGATTTCTGCTGAGACTAGATCTTGAGCCCATTGCCATCTATTTTATTTTTTATTTCAATCTAATTTGTGGTTTTGACATTATCAATGCATCCCATCTACTTTGAAAAATTAATTTGAGGTTATTGTTTATAATTTTTTCACAGTATGCTTAGATTGTAATTGTATGAATTTTCATCTGCCCCACGTTTCATCATTTCTCAATTTTTTCAGGCGTGAGGGTTGGACATTCATGCAATGGCCATGGAATGTGTATCCACTAAAGGTGTATTGAAATTGTTTCCAAGAATGATGCATATTTAATTGTTTAATTTAGGTATTGGAGATAAAAATCTAGCTAGGTATGCTGATGCATGCCTATAATTCCAGTGGCTCTGGAGGTTAAGGCAGGAGAATCACCAGTACAAAGCCATCCTCAACAATTTAGCAAGGCTCTAAGCAACAGAGGGAGACCCTGTCTCTAAATAAAATTTTTAAAAAAGAAGGCTTGGTGATGTTGTTCAGTGGCTAAGTGCCCCTGGGTTCAATCCCTGGTACTAAGAAAATAAGAAACAAAGAAGAAGAGGAAAACAAACAAACAAACAAAACACCTCTACCTTCCAGTGGCTCACAATCTGATGAGGAAGTCAAAGGAAGGAAGGAATTAAGATAGGAAGTTAGACAGATATTATGGGAGTACTCAATCCACTGTTGCAGGCTTTGAACATGGAGGGAGGAGGCCATGAGTGAAGGCACCCAAGCAGAGTCAGGATGCTGGAAAAGGCACAGAGGTCCCGCAAGAAGAAAGGAGGGAATCAGGAAAAGAAAGATGGTAGGAAGGGAGGGAAGAATGGAGGGAGGGGAGAAGGAAAAGGAAAACAGAACAAAGGAAAAGAAAAGAAAAAAATTGTAGTAGAGTAAAATAGAGATAGATACATGAACAATATGAATCAGGTACTATGAAATGACAAATGTGTAACTGAGGGACAATCATAATTGCTCTCCTTCCTCTAAGAATTGTTATAAGAAACAAATTAATGTATGAGAAAGCATTTTGGAAAACTCTACAGAAAGATTAAACACAACAGGTCAGGTAGGTGGGATAAATCTTTAATTTCCAAATGCAATCAAGAGTGCTGTCATTCTCAATGTCAGCTTCATAACTAATTGTGTCTCAGACTTTTAAAAATTGCATTGGAGAATTTCTTACTTAATGTATGCCCAGGGTTTCATCTATATTGTTCTCCCTCTCTTGAACACTATGCTTTGAAATATCCATGTCTGGTATAACATATTGAGTATTTCTGTTTGTAGCATGGCTATTCCATCACCAATTTCTTCCAATAACCCTCTTCAAGCCATTATTCAAGCCATCATGCTCAGTCTTCTCCTAATGATACATCAATAGATACCTCAAGGTCACTCAGTAACATTGGTCCATGTGGCCACGAGTCTCTCTCCAGGTACATGATCTTCCTGAAAGTCACTTTCAGATTTGGGGACTGTGTGGTTTGCAATCTCGTACCCTGTACTATTCTGCTTCCAACACCTGTGCAGTGAAAATTATTCACTTCTCTCTGCCTCCTTTCACAAATTGCTGCCTCATACTAACACACATTATTTCCTGTTTGCTATTTGGGGAACATAGTTATAAAGTCAATATGGTACAAACTTCAGATACCATACTCAGAGAAACTCCTAATCAGGATCTTCAAGGTGTTAGGGGGAATTTGTTTTAACCTGACCTGCTGTCCTTTTTCCTGTGACATCCTAGGAGCATTCATTTGCTTTATCTGCTTAATTCTTGTAGAGATAATAGTCCTCAGAATGGTTTGCAAGTATTCTATCAGGAAGCATAGGACAGGTATTATTGTCTGTGTAGCCACCCTTTCCTCCCTCCTTCTTTAAAAAAAAATCACTTCTTTGTAGAGACAGACCTGACATTCCTCTCCCCCCATAACATGGTTTGAGTAGGTGCTGGTGGTCAAGTCAATTGTTCTCCTGATGATATGAGTAAAACTGATCTCAGTTGGGGCAGTCATGGTACTTCATTTCTTTTGCCAAAATGATTGGTCCAAGAGGGTTCTGGAAGGCAGAACTAAGGCCTCCCAAAAATGTTTAAAGCCTGATCCTTAGAACTACTGAATATGTTATGTTCCGTGGCCAAAGAGAATTACTTGACAGAATTCTGCTGCTTATCAACTTATCTTAAAATAGAATACCCCAGGTTACTGATGTGGGTGTAATGAAATCAAAAGGATACTCAAAAGTGGAAGAGAGTCACAAAGAAGAGGGTTGAGCGGGTATAATATGAGTACTCAATTCACCATTGCAGGATTTGAAAACTGAGAAAGTGGGCCATGAGCAAAGCCATGAAGGTATAGTTTAGATGCTGGAAAAGACACAGAGATGTATCTTTTTCTAGAGCCTGCAGGAAGAAATGAAGTTGATCTGACACCTAGATATTGGTTCAATAAGACCTGTTTCAGACTTCTGACCAATTTGTCTTGTGCAAAACACTAAGTTTATTGTAAACAGCTGTAGCAACAATGAGAAATGACTACAAGAGAATTTACATCAACCAGGTTGGCTAGAAAGACAGGTTGATATAGGTGATGTATAGAGTAAGGAGACATGAGCTGGGAATGGCTGGAGAACCCTTTAAAAAAGCTGATTTGCCAGATGAGATGAGAAAAGAACAATTAAATATGAAAAACATTTTCAAGTCACCAGGCTGTGTCATGCAGGAAAATACATTCTTTTCCCCATTTGCTGGCTTAAACTGAGATATTCTATCACCTATAGTGATAGAAACACAGGGACCAAGTAGTTACAGGGGAGAGATTTGATGCCATCAAGCACAGCCCAGAGAGAATAAGGACACAACCCAGCCCACAGTGCTTCCAAGCCAAACATCTCCTACACATGGTCACAACATCTTTTAAAAGCCTGCCCTCTTCCATTCTAGAGTGGGTCAACTCTTGTCCCATAAAGAATTTAGCATCTTTGAAACTCACATTTATATTTGTTAAATAAAATAAACAAGAGGCCATTTACCTGACATTGTCTCTGTATTTTGAGTTTCTATATAATGAATTGGAAACTGAGAGTATGTTAACAAATCAAAACCTATCTTAGGAATCTCCTTTTTTAACACACACTTGGATATCAACTAATCACACATAGCCATGACAGGCTGCCAACTGATCAGACCTTGTTCCATTAAGGGGGATCCCTAACTGTAAACAGTCAAGCTATTTCTGTACTTTACTTCCTTTTTATATCTTTAAATACTCACTGCTCACCTTTTCATTCTGGAATTCTGTGAACCTCTTCTGGTTCTTAGTACTGCCTGATTCACATTTTGTGCACAAATAAATTCTATTATATTTAATTCGTTCAAAGTTTTTCTTTTAGCATATATGACATGAGCACATATAGCAGGAAGTTCATTACTCACAGAACTCCTGTGCAGAGCTGATACGCTTTCCTCATTTTAGCATTAATAAATTAATTGTTTTTTTTTTCTCATTGGCCCTTATTCCCTCTTCTTCACAGAAGGAAAAGGAACATAAAGAACAAATAAATATGAAAAACATTTTCAAGTCAGACTTACCCTCACCAGGCTGTGTCAAGCTTCTGATGATCTCAGTTTACCACCATAATTTGGAAAGTTTCTTTAGAAAATGTGATCCTTTAGGTATGTCCCGTCTTTCTGAGACAACTGCATCCTTGTTTTTTCCTCTGCCATATAAAGGAAACCTATTTCATTTTGAAGGATCAAGGAAAGATGAAGTCCCTGATTCTCCATGATGTCTCTGACCTTTCCCACTAAGTTGCTGTCCTGGACTTCTTTCTGCATAGGTAGCACTCAGCATGAAGGTCACAACCCTTGGCTCTAGCTAGTGTCTGCTCTAACTTACAGTCATCTTCAGAGTCTTGTCAGGGACCACTGGTGCTGCCTGATGGCCTCATGTCATCTCTTGAAGTACAGACAACTCTTTCAAGTCACTGCTGTCATTCAGCTGGCTCCAAGTGTCAGCGATCCACTTGGTAGTTTCACTGTGAAATCATGTTGCCTCCTGGCCCTGTAGAAGACCCTTTGTCCCTCTCTTAGTTACTGTTCACACAGGCCTCTTGGGCACACACGGGCAGTTCTATAAACTGGTCCTCTCCTAGTTTAACAAGAGGCAACTGAAGAAAAGTAAATTATGCCCTCTTTGTCCCTAACCCTACTACCATCCCAGGTTCACTGTGATATGACATCCTCCCAGTTGAGTTTTATGCAGGCTTTGAGGGACTTGCATCCAAGTTCCAAACACTGAGCTTAACCAGTAGATCTTTACCCTTGGAGTTCCCCTCAATTTATCAAATGAACTTCTTTCTTTTGGCCAAAACTTGGAAGAAGAAAGGCTTGAATAGTTATGATCTTCTTTTCCTCCAAACTTTGGCATGTCATTTCTCCTTGGTCTTAAAGAGTCAGGCCCTTTAACCTCCTTCATGCCATTTCCCCTTAGATACTGATTCCAGACTCTGGGCTGAATTATAACCTCCATGGCAGTAGGAATGCAAATTGAGCAAGACTGGTAGAACTTTCACTAGTTAAATGTATTTACAATGAATTTTTACATTAAACTTACAGAGCGAATCACATTCAATAATACTACACAAAAGATTGGGAGGAGAACACACTCCCTCTTCATGTAAATAACCATAAAACACACCACTTAGCATTGTTGTCAATGCTCTCTCACTTTGCTAATGCATGACCATGGTGCTAGTCAAGTGATTACAAGGTAGTCAAAACAGGGTAATTAAAACATCTTTCACTTCACTAGTGTGGAGATTCCAAGGGATGTGCTAATTTTCATCTTGACTTATAGTCCCATGGAATGGTCAGAAATATGAGAAGTTGGTTCTCTGGGAAGAATTTTTTTTCCCCAAATGTCATCTAATCATGAAAAAGGAACAGAAAATTAATCAATATGGTGAGATTTTTAGGATGGTACTAAATAAGAAAGAGTAAAAGAAAATGCACTTATAGTTTAGTGAGTACATTTGGGAGTATTCTCAAGCCTACAAAACTAGGGTTCAGACATTGATGCCTCAAAAAGTAGAATGACATTGATTGACAAATCAGCAAAAGGATAGCCAATAAATGGTGTGATTCATGCATCTATGTTGTGTGGGCATCAAAAGATAGAATACCTTACAAAGTCCCGGCAATTTGTAAAGAAGAGAATTTAAACATTAGAGGGGAAAGAAATCAAAGGTCTAAGGTCTGCCTTTGCAAAAAGATGCTGAACAGATGCATAAACCATTTTTTACCCTTCTACCGTTCATTTCCTCTCTCATTTTTTTCCCTACATTTTGAGGATAATATGTTAAATAGTAATTTCATTTCCAACACATTTATGTTTATAATTCTGGTGGGGATTGTTTTATTTGTTTGATTTTTACATCTAAATATGTTTCACAGAGGCCCGTTGGGGATCTACAATTCTGCTGCAGAATAAGCCTGGCCACAGCGCATTCTCCCACAGAACCTCACTGAATACTTGAAGAAGCCCGTGATTTGCACCCTAGTTCTCATTTGATGAATGTCAGACTCAACCTGATAATGTTGGCTTTCTCATTAAAGGGCAACAATAGTTTGCCAAAGATGTGCTTAACAGCAAAATCTCATATAAACAGTTCTGAAAAGAGAAGCTGACACTCCGGTGTATGGTGGGCAACCATGGAGACTGTTCCTACAGTGTGTTTGTGGTGGTCTGCAAAGGTTGAGTTCCTAACTCCAAAGCAGTTGGCTGAAACATGTGATCCAAATGGAACTCTTTAAGGATGAGCCAGACATCCAGATCACAAATGTGGTAGACAGCATGCATATGAAACTGCACCCAAACCATATCACTCACCAGCTATGTGACCTTGCATAAGTTACATGCTCCTGGGTACATCAGTCTCTTCACCTAGGGAGAATTACCTTATGCTGTTGACATTAAATGAGATTCTATAAAAATCTTATAGTTGACTATTCTTATAATGTCTACTAGCAGTTCTACCATTTAGTTGTCTCATGAACTGCAGATACTTCTTTGAGCATCAGTTATTGTACCAGCTTTAGTAAATAAAACTCTACAACATCCAGTTAAACATGTGTAGCAGATAAACAATTTTTAGTATTAAAAAATTCCATAAAATAGTTAAAAATATACATGAACTAAAAAAATGGTACTCGGTGTTTATTTGAAATTCAGATTTTACTGGTGTCTTGTATGTTATCTGGAAACCCCTGCATCCATACTCTTATCTGATAAAAGACTATATGCATGTTTACTGTAGCTATAGTAGAAGGATGATGGTGAGATTGACATGAAAATATTATGCATTCAAAAGCTTTGTAAGATGTAGCATGTGATTCAGCCTTCAGGGAATGCTTTCATTGCTTGTGTGGATACTGTAGTCATCATTTATTCCCAAGAAAGTTGAGGAATGTACAATGCAAGTCAGAATGAAGAGACATCATGAGTTAAGGACCTTCCAAACTGTTAAACTGTTTACACCTTCCAAGGGGGCAAGCACCTCTGGGTTACTTGTACCTGAATGCCTCTTCCCATTAGCATGCATATGTAGATTTCACTGGTAAGTGTTTTTTATACTTGGAGAAAGGAAGAGTATAAGAAGGACTGTAAAGGGGACTGCCAACCTTTGTACAAAAAGGGTTATTTCCTTCTTAATTAAATTTCTAGACACGCAATTTGCCTTTTCCTGTGTATTAGGTTTTTCATCAGCTTTTTTCTCAAAGTGGCAAATCAAGAATGGCTTACTATAAGAACAATCACAGGAGGAGCCATTTTGGTCTTTTCTCATGCAAAGCTGCATTTTAAGCACAAATACTACTTGAAGAGAGAATTACAAGCAAAAAGTCAGGACACTTAAAAAAAAATAAATAAATAAAAAACTTCCAGAGAGAATTTTAACTCCTCAATATCAGGTGCATTCAGGAAAGGTAAGCACTGAAATTCTTTCATTTTCAAGGAAAAGAATATATTTCCATGTCTTCTTGTAGTCTGGAACTAGAGCCGCCGCCCTCCCCCCCAAAAAAAGATCCTGTGAAATACAGGAGCATTATTGTGATATAACAAATAATAAATAAATAATGAGGAAATGTTCCCTGTGCCCCTACGATGCCAAAACTACTAGCTAATTTTGTTCCTTTAATAAAACGAGTAATTTGTTATGTCGAAAATATAGTCAAGCCTGTGATTTGGTAGGATTCATTTAAAGTAAGGGGGAGTCTTGGTTGTATAAATACACTTTTATGTTTAAATCAATCCTGCCATCTTCACCTACACATTTTCTCAGAGATAGGTAATGCACAGTTCCAAGAGTGGAACAAACAACCTGGCAATCTCCTACAACATATAGAAAAATCCCCGGGTCCCCTTGGCCTTTGACTTTGGCATGCAAAAGCCTTGGGTAAAGAGAAGCCTGTGCTGAGCAACTTCTGGCTCCTAGGCAAGCAGACTCCTAAGCAAATCCACTCCCTGAATGATATTGGTGATTTCTCTGCTCTGGAGTCTTGATTTTCAGTTGACAGGCACAATAGACAGGATACAGGTCTCTGCATCGACACTCAGGGCCATCGCATTTTATGGACACAAATTGAAGATAAGATCTAGTGATGGAGTCTCTGGCCACAGCTTGAAACCAGCCCATCAATGTCAGGTTCCGTTAAGTACCTGATGCTGCCACATTGCAGCAGTTCCGGTGGATAAAGGTTCTGGCAGGGTCAGTGTTTCAAGTGAAGTTCAGACTCTCATTTGCCATAAATGAAGAAGATGGGAAGTGAGCTGTGAGATTTTCAGACTAATATTTAGATAATTGCAATTTATCTCATCTTAAGGATCAAGCTGATTGAACCTGAGCCGAGTTTGCATCAGACTGTGTTTACAAGGTCTCCTTCCTCCCAGCAAAATGTCTAAAGAAAGAAGAGCCAGAGCTGGGATTTCCTGCTGACCTTGGAACCACGGATGACCAGTACCAATAACAATAATAGCAAGAATAAACAATCATGAATGTTGCAAATGCACTAGCTCCAGTGCTGAGAAAAATTAATTTCCTATTTGAGTCCCATTCACATAAATACTCATAATGATGTATTTAAATCCAGACTCTGTTAAATCCTAAGCCCATGGTACCTGAGCCAACAGCATGAGTCTTGCATTTAATCGGTTACTGTAATAAACATATAAAATGTTTTTTTTTTTCATGAGAGGACAGAGCAGTGGCTACATAAAAGGACATCAAATGACACATCCTCCATCTCCCAGCAAATAAAAAAGCCATCAGCTCATAACAAGGCGGTGATAAAAGGTGCTGAGGCCAGTAAGATTAAGACTTTGTAATAAGGTTCGGGCGCCAAAACTGACAGCCATTTTCTTTTATATTTATCATGTCCTCACATTGGGGTGAGAAGCCATGGCTCTGTCCCATTGCTGGCTAGAATTTATAGCAGCTCCATTATTAGGAGATTGCAGTGAAATGGGGTAGAGGTATGGTTTTCTGAGAACGTTACGATAGCCTCCTACATTATACACTTGACAGGTTTGTCAGCTCTTAGTAACAAGCCTTGTAAAGTACTTTAATATCATTAGCACTATTTTCTTAATGTGTCTGCTCTCCTCGCAGCCTGAAAATATCATATATCATAGGCTGGAGGGTAACATGAATGGCTAGCTCCCCTTTTCTGGCTTCTTAAATGTGATTTTATACTAATATATACAGTTGGTATTTTAATCAAAATAATGCAGCCATTTTCCTTTATTGATTATCAAGTAAATATGTATAAATATGTAGTTAGGGGTGGGCAACCCTTTTAGAGGATATTGAAAGCACATAATGAATGTCTTCTTGGGGGGTACTTTGGTTGCCTGCTTACTTCAGTTATCTGTTATGTGGTGCCAGAAGTTTTTCCATCCTGCCCTTTTTGCCCAAGATCTGGGGAATACACCTGCCAGAGAGAAGAGCCCAGGTCAGAACCAAAATTCTGCAAGAACGTTACAGGCAGGCAGGGCCTAAATCAGAAGCCTTTGAAATTTCCGCACAGACATGTCTCCCATTTTGTAAACTAGCATAAATTATAATCTATTCTGTGGTTCATGGTGCATTTAAAAAAGACCCAATTTATTTTGGGTAAATCCTGCTAGACTTTTTCCTTGCTTCAGTGATGAGCATATTGACTTAGGAATGCCTATCTACATTGCTAATGTAAACTCAGAGACAAAAATCCTCTGAGTTGTCTCAATGGTTCAAGAGTTTTATAAGTGTTTTAAATTTCAAAAATAAACACTTATTGCTTTGTGAATGTAATAAAAATATAAATGTTATTTGTAGCTCATTTTTAAACAGGATATGGATCTTAAGAACATTGTAAGTATTCTCGAATATGACTTTGATCATAAAATTTCAGTTATTTTCAACAAGAGTACTAGATCTCTATACAAAAACTAAGGCTCACATGCACACACACACAAACGTGGAATTTTACCATCATCCATAAAGTCTCAAATAGTTTCATACCTTAAAAGGTTAGAGTCAAATGCAACTTTTACTTAAATGCTAGAGTTCAAACCAAAATATTAATCTCATGAAGCCAATATTAATATCATGTTATTAATATGCACTGCCCCAGATATGTATTCAACTATTATTGGAGGCACATGCTACTGCTACTCCATCTTTCTCAAACTGGAAATCAGGAGATCTGTAGAGTTTTCTTTTCAGCCAAAATAACTGTGAATAGCTCAAGGCCTAACACATAGTAGGTAATCAATAAGTGTGAAGTTTGGACAATTGAATTCAGCACATGTCCTGTCTTGGAGATTTCTGTCCCCATTGGCCCATAGCCATTCAGACAGTTACCTGCTAAGAAACACTAAAGCACGAGGTAGAAAGAGCAATGACCTCTTGGTCTCAGATTAATCCAGTTTGTGCCTTTCTTCTTCATCTTAAGTGTATACTTCCACATTTATAGCGAGGCCTCATGCAGATAATCTCAAGGCAATAGCAGTAAGCATTGGCCAAAAGACATCATCAAGCAATCCAAAATATTTGGAAAAAAATACTTTAATGAATGTATAATACTATTATCATTAGCCATTTAAAATATAATTTGGGTAAAAATATGTTAAGAACAACCCAAGAAGAATATAGAACTTTATAAGTCTTTGTCTCCCTCTTGGCAATGATCTTTGGGCTCTTGGGTAACACAAATATTCCCAGATATATTTCACGAAGTGGAGCTGTCAGTTTAAATTTTGCCAATTTAATAGTTTCGTTTTACTTTGTTTAAAAATATCCTGAATGATTCTATATTCTATTACATTTGTTCAATTTAGGTGAAAATTTGTTATTTGGGACCACTTTCCCACCTGCCTGAATAAGAAGATAGGGCAGGGTCAAATACACATTTTTGTCTATTTTTATAGTCAATACAATAATTGACTATGATGGATTAATTATGTAGTAACTAAGGCTGATTTTTCTTGGAATAGAAATGATTAAATCGTGTATATTTCAGTGGGGTCTGATCACCACAGGAGGACCTAACCTAACCTTTTTTGACTATTTTATGCCACTTCATCTGAAGGAAAACCATTAATTTGATGTGCTGAGAAACTGTCCTGCGAAAGTGCTCATGTTCGCACAGTCTAGTTAACATGAATAGGTTTTTAATAACTGTCGATACTTGACTGTTCCCCATCAGTCACATGGCAATTCATAAAATCATTTAGTCTCCTTGTTGCTAGAAATCACTATGAATTAGACCTATTTAAACCAATACATTTACCAAGTTTATAACATTTGATTTTATAAGAGAAAATATTTTTTGATAAACTCTTTATATGTAATATCACACTAATTAGTTAATATCGTATAAGATTTCTGGATAATCATGCATCTGAACAGCTCTATAGCTTCTTCATATAGTTGTATTAATATTTGTATTACATATTTTAATACATTAAAAATATATGCATGTTTTAGTCAGCTTTTTCTCTGCTGTGACTAAAGGCTCTGACCAGAACAAATATAGAGGGGGAAAAGTGTAATTGAGGGCTCACAGTTTCAGAGGTCTTAGTCCATTGAAGTCAGGCTCCATTTCTTGGGGCTCAAGGTGAGACTGAACATCATGGTGGAGTGTAAGGCAGAGGGAAGTAGCTCACACCATGGAGATCAAGAAGGAGAGAGCAAGTGTCTCCACTCTCCAGGTACAAAAATATACCCCGTAGCCACACCTCAATTCCTTCCTCTTTCTGCCATACCCTACCTCTTCAATTAATCCCATCATGGATAAATTCATTGATTGGCTTAAGACTCTTACAACCCAATCATTTCTCCTCTGAACTTTCTTGCATTGTCTCACATGTGAGCTTTTGGGGGACACCTCACATCCAACCATAATAATACATATACTGGCATGTAGAGATAATATCTATCTATATCATCTTTCTATCTATCTTTCCACACACAAATTCTATATTAAGATGTTTAACATCTTAATAAAACTTTTGGGAAGATATACAAATGGTCAACATATATATTGAAATTACTCAGGGTTACTAATCATCAGGGAAATGCAAATGCAAACCACAGTGAGATACTACCTAAGCCCAGTTAAGATGTTTATTATCAGAAGGACAAAATATAACAAATGCTGGCAAGAATTTGAAGAAAACTGAACACTTGCACACTTTCATTGGGAATATAAATTAGAATTGCCATTACAGACAGGAATATGGAGGTTTCTCAAAAAGCTAACAATAAAATGACCACATGATCCACTTTTGAGTATGTATCCAAAGAAAATAAAATTAGTACATCAAAGAAATACTCTACCCAATAGCCAAGGTATAGACTTAACCAAGGTAGCCATTGACAATGAATGACCAAGAAGATGTGTATACCCACAATGGAATATTATTTAGCCATGAAAAAAATGAAATCTTGTTAGCTGTGAAAACAGAGAAGGAACTGGAGAACTTTACATTAAATGAAATTGGCCAAAAGCAGAAAGACAAATACCAAATGTTCTCATTCACATGTGGAAGTTAAAAAGTTGATTTCATAGAAGTAGAAGGTAGAACTGTGGCCAGTAGAGGTTAAAGAGAGTAGGGAGAGGGAGAAGATAGAAGGAGATTGGACAAAAGGTACTAAAATAGAGTTCTATAGAAGGAACAATTTCTAGTGCCTTATAAGATAGTAATCCCTCCTGTCTCCTGGGAGGATAATCATTTCATAACTCTGAGCCTCTCCTTTGCTTATTTTTGTGGCAGCACCTGACTAACCAACATATAAAAGAATACAAAACAACATTTGGAGACAATATTACACTCTTTAGAGCTAGATAGACATCTCAAGATCACCTACTTGGCCTTGCTGAATCATTATAATAAGAAACAGCAAATCAAAACTTTACTGTTCTGGTCTCCTTTCCTTGGCAGACCTCTTAGGCAAAAACTGTCAAATTTCTCTTCCCCTAAGCTCAATTGAGCATGCAAGGAGAAAAGGGGGCTCTTTTTCAGTCCTCTTTCTGTTTTATGTTCTAATTTACCTCCCACTTCACCTTGGAGGTTCCAGTGACTACAGTGCATTTTCAATGACTGATATTATTTGGGACAAAATTCTGGCCAAGCATCTTGACCCTATTTTTTTAACTGCTTCACAGAAAACACAGAATATTGAGTCCATTTTAACTAAGAGAATTTTAGTTAAGCCCTACTATAAGACTTCAAGAAAACTGGTTGAAAATCAATATGTCACCTTGATAGTTTATTGCAGGTAGATGAATTATTTTATACAATGAAAATTTTCATTATTTTGACTTCATGAAGATGTAGAAGAAGAGGAGTTCAATCTATGTTGAATATGACCACTTTAGAAAACAGCTTAATATTTTCTAATCAATTGCAAATGTGCTCCTTCTAACAGGATAATTTGACTTCTAGATATGTGCCTGCGGAAATTCTTACACACGTGCCCAGCAATATTCAAAATTGTCTCAACTAGGAATAAAACCCCACATGTTCACATTTACCAATGGAATAGTAGAAAAATAAATCGTGACATATCCCTTTAAAGAAAACTATGCATTGGAGAAAAGAAAAGGACAACTATGTGTATGAACATTACTGAATCTTACTGCTGAGCAAACAGAAAGCTGTACATATATGATGGTTCCATTTACATAAAATTTAGAAAACTAGCAAATGCAAATCCCTTACTGATGAAAAGATCCATGTGAAAAGAAAAGTAAAACAGATAAGGAAGAAAATGATTAACACAAAATTCAGGACAGTGGTACCATGAGTAGTGGGCTGAGAAATGGGAAGTGATAGTGTGGAAAGAGATTCCTTAAGGTACTGATAATGTAATATTTCTTAACCTTGCAAGGTAAGTCCAAGGATGTTTTTAAAAACTAATTTTTTGAGGAACACATGTACAATTTATGCATCTCTTTAGTAATAAATTTCAAAATTCATAAAAATGTTACAACAGATAAATAACAGCAGAGAAAAGGTGGAGATAATTCCAAAGAGACACCTTTGTGTCTTTGTCTTGTTGTTACTTAAAACAGATTGACAATGACCAGTTAGTATTTAGTGGCAAAGAATGGGCAGCCCTCTAAATTGTGCATTTTATTTCATAAATAAAAATGTATTACTGTAGCACATGAGAATTAAATCAAAGCTAGGTGGAGGTTCTGCAATAAAGATAAAAATTATATGAGATCTTCATGTGTTCTATGCAATACTTTCCAAACACACTTAATAGTTAAGCGTATGTGTGAAGATGACGATTTTAAATCAATTATTCAGACATTGAAGTTAGACAAATGCAGTCCATTAAAATACTCATTGCTTTATGTTCCTGTCTCCTTTTAAGACAATTTTCATAGACCGAATCAGACACTTAAAAGACTAATATCCCATTTCTCCTAGGTGTGTTCTTGCAGCTGTAAGGTCACTAGTGCTGTATAATTTTAGGAGATTTAGATAAATCTTCTCATTCTTGTATTTTAGAATAGTCAATACCACTTGAATAGTTTTTATCTTTGCCCTATTTTCCAAAAGGAAATAGAAGAAAGTGGCAGGCACCCCATGGTGTTTGCTGAACTGAACCACCCATCAAGAACAATGAAAGGCACACAAAGCATAATCTATCATGGTTTCTCATAATTTCCTCTCCCAAGGAACCTAAAGCTCCAATCACCATCACGTAACCCCTACTTGCAGTGGGGAAAGCGAGTTTGAACAAAGAGACATGCCCTAAGTGACAGACTGTCCTCAGGTCTGAAATGTGGTTTGTCTTCATACCTCCTCTAATATATTGCCCTCTCCCACCACAGTATGATTGAGCAAAAGACTTATTACTATAGTTATGAATATGTGAGATATATGTGTATCTCACATATTCATAACTATAGTAATGAGTCTTTTTGCATGATGTTTAGCATAGTTCATGTGCACTATTAAATTATTTTGCAAATTTTCATTCTAAGTAACTGTTTTTTTTTTTTTTTTTTTGGGACTAGAGATTGAACCAGAGACACTTATTCACTGAGCCACATCCCCAGCCCTTTTTATTTTTATTTTTAATTTTTATCTCTGTAGGTTGCTTAGGGTCTTGCTAACTTGCTGAGGCTGTCTTTGAACTTGCAATCCTCCTGCCTTGGCCTTCTGAGCTTCTGGGATTACAGTGGTGTGTCACCATGCTGGGTCTGAGCAAAATTTTCTAAAGATAAATTATGCCCAGAAAATAATGTTGCCATCTCTTTAAGACATTCAGGGATTTTTTAAAATAGAAACTATAAAATATTTCCTCTAAAACATTTTGTTAAGCTCCTGCTTCCTAGATGCAACTGACATTTTTAGGAGATGATTGTCATGTGCTTATTTCCATTTTCCAGGGTCCTTCATCATCACACCAGGCTGGTAATTAGTGAAGATAAAAATTGCTATTGGAGAATGCAACATTTCAACTGTCATCCTGCTGGAGTGGGGGAAAAGTTGTTTTGTAAAACGAGAGCCCAGCGGTGCAGTCGTATTGACTTTTATGTCATGTTTGTTTCAGTTTACTAGTCAAAACAAGTTTCACAGCTCCTCCTGGTCCAGAAGGTTCCGTTTGCTTTATGAAAATGAAGCTGTCTGGTTTTCTGGTTCATAAATCATTGTCAAGCGGAGCTAGATAACAGAAACAAGTTCAGATTCCAGAATGATTATCCTTAGAGATGATGTATTAAATATACAGAATACAACTTGATTTTCATAAGCCATGTTGACTTTGCAGAACAAAGGCTGCAGGGGGGAAATTATCTCATAAGAGGAGGTGTGAGAGCTTGTGAAATTGAGCCAGGTGGGAATGAGGGGGGAGGGAAAGAAGGGGGCAACTTCACATAGAAAGCTTTCCCCTTTCTTCTCTACATTGTTTTCCTGCTGTCATGTCCTTAAGATGTCTCTCTCTCTCTCTCTCTCTCTCTCTCTCTCTCTCTCTCTCTCTCTCTCTCTCTCTTTCTCTCTCTCTCTCTCTCTCTCTCCTCTCTCACTCTCTCTCTCTCAATCTCTCAAAAATTTGGAAACATCTTTAGAAACGTATAAATATTTTCTTCTGCCTCTATAGTCTGCCACCTCTCTTTCAACTTCTCTTTCATCCTTTTCTTTGAGTATTGTCTGATCTTACAAAATCTTCTACCTCTTTATGTACTAATCTCTTTCCCCATGAAATTAACCTGGTTTGCGCTGTATCTTTTCTGTATCATAATTCCTGCCCAGGAGTCTTCCTAAAGATGAGCCAGAGCCAATTGAGGAGCCACGGAGCAAAATCTGGAGAAATATTGCAATGGAATTGAAGAGTTACAAGGAGAACCTAAGATCAGAAGTGGCCCTGTGGTAGCTCAGGAACAGGTTTCTTGTATATACTTCGACCTAGCATAGTACTCACTCTGACTGTGAATAGGAATTAACGGTCAGAGTGCTAAATGTGAGTGCTCAGTTCCTGCTGGAACTCCAAATCTAATTTCAGAAATTCCTTGTCAGCAAACCTCTCTTTCTTCCCAACCACCATCTGGGGTCTTGATTCTCTGGGAATTCCATTAGAACACAGCCATTACATCTCCTTCTTATTACAAGGACAATCAATTATTAATTTCATTATTAGCTTTTAAAATATAAGTTTCACCTGATAAGATGGAAATACTATAGGGATAGCTGCACATAGTTGTGCCCAGGTATATGACACATAGTAGGTTCTATGTGAACCTACTATGTGTCATATAGGGCATGAAGAGAAACATGCCAGGTCGTTGAGTCAAGTACTGTGGCAGGATTTCTTTAGGGCATGAAGAGAAACAGGTAAATGTCCCCAGACTCTTTGGAACTTCACAGTAAAATGTCTGTGCTGCCAGGACATTTGGGTAGAGATCAAGATATCTATAATATTTAACTCAATATCAATCAGAATTTCTCAAAAGAGAAAAATCTCCAAAACCCAAAATAACATAAAGCATGCTCCCATGCTTTTCTTATATTATGAAAAGGATCTGCAGCTACCAGGAGAACTTTCATATTTTTAAGATAAGACACTGCTGAAGAAGGCAACTAGTGGAGCAACCAAACCCATCATCACCATGAGACTTCATTTTATAGCTCAGGTATCAAGGAACCCCATGAAGTTATAATCTTATATCATCTGTCTTATTAGAATGATTTATGTACATATTTGTGGTTTTTACTCATTTATTCAGCATGATGGCAAAGTGGGGAATTAGAAAGTTTTTAAAAACTTTGATAAATGCTAATGATTAGTTCATCTCAATGTACCTTCCCCCCATATATATATATATGATATATATATTGTATGATATATCATATATCATATATTGTATGATACCTAATATCTGAGCAATTATCTCAGCTTTCAGTCCATTGTATTTTTAAGAAAACAGCTTTCAGATTAGTAAACAAAGGACAAAATGTCTACTTGAAGTTAGGTATTCTAAGATATATGACATTTCCTAGTAGTCAGTTAACTTACACGGACTCTGCACCTTTTATATATATTTAGACATTCGTAAATATGCTCTTGTTTTCTATACCACTGTTGTATGAAGTCAGTGCTTCTCTCTTTAGGAAGAGTGGGTTTCTATGGAACAATCAATAGAGAAACCCTGCATGGTTTATTTTCTATTATGTATACCTTCCAGGTCGTTGAGTCAAGTACTGTGGCAGGATTTCTAAAAGGTTGGTGATTTTTAGGAAAGATCATCGATAACATATGTAGCCGAGCAAGTTAAAATAATTACAATCAAATTTCATGCTTCAGGGCATAAACTGATTTCTTGCAAGGGTCAGGGCAGAATTATACTGGTTTCACCAATGTGTAAGGCACTGGGTAAATGACCCTCCTAGTTTTGTTTGGTTTTGCCCTCCTGAGCCTAACATATGGATCAGGGTTCTTAAGAACACAGATCAGTTTAGCCCAGGTCTCTCATTGGGGGCTTCCTAATCAGCTTACTTTCTTCATGACATCCCAGGATAGGGTGCCCATTGAAAAGTGTTGCCTATGATGAGGATGTGTCTTCTAGAGAAATGAAGTTCTAGAAGGGAGAAGAGAGCAAAATGACACGACTTTGTCTTTCTAGTATGCGATTTTAAAACTCCTTGAGGTTCACATTTTCACCTTGAGCCCCTCTAAACTTAATCTGCTTCCTCCCCTGAATTTTATTAATTTAGTCTCTTTTTCTCCAACTAACTTTTATTATAGGGCTCTCTCTTATTCAAAAATCTCAATCAGAAACATGCATCTGTTCTACTCATAATAGTTTCAACTTCACGAACAATAGATTTTAACCTTTGTCACCACTCATTTTAGGGGTGTGGGTGGGAGTGAGGAGAGAGAGCAAATGGTTATTTTCAGGCAGTGCTTCTGCTACAAACTTAGCATGGAGGCCTTTGAGCTAATTACATTCTTCAAATCTGAGCCAACTAGCAGAGCTTCACGCTGACACTCGGATACATCTGGGCCTGATAACAATTGCAAATACTCAGGGCACACTTTAAAAAAGAGCTTATGTTACCATGTGAAACAGCATGTTTTACAGTACTCAGAACAGTGAGATAAATAAAACAGCACCGAGCCCAGAGCTTTGTGGGGGGAAAATGTATTTCATAACATTTCATTTAGAGCAGAAAAATTTCCCCACTGACAAGGGAACATTTGACCTGACGAAAATGTTAAGTTCTGCCCACAGCTGCTTGAAGAAATGGGCAATAGAGTTCTCTGCGCTGCTGTTAATGATGTTGGCTTTAAGATGACAATGTTAAGGGATGGTTTTGGAGGTTTTGGTCTGATCTGAAAGTGTAGAGGAAAATTTATAAGAGAAAAAAAAAGTCTACCTCTGTATATATATATATATCCCAGAAGAGAGCAGGAATGAAAAGACCATACTTTTCTAGAACACATTCAGCATCCAAGCTGAAAGGCTAGTTTTAGCTCTTTTGGGAACCATCTTTGAAGGCAGGATTAGTGTATTGAACATGGCTAGGTGACTTCAAAATCATCATTCATTCATGCTTTGGAGTGGTGTTGGACAGAGGGAGCAGGAAGGGGGAACTCCCCCCCCCCAGCCAGAGTTTTGCATATCATGATAACAGTTGTAAGTTTCCATTTGGCAAAACAAGCTCCCAAGTAAGTCCTTGTGCTAACACAGGCTATATGTCAGCAGTCATCTTCCTTCCTCCCATGGAGAGTTGTGAGGTCATAAAATTGAGGGAGAGAACTCACTTTCCCCTGGCATACTTCCCTCTGTTCTGCATGTACATCTTTTTAAGTGGAGCTTTGACACATTAGTATTTAATATTCTTGCCTTTTCAGTCTGTGATTTTGCAACATAAACACCCTCAGAACTCATGCCTTCATCTCATGCCTCTACCTCTTTCAAATCTTTCTTTAAAAGTTGTCTATAGATGACTATAACTTTATCATGCAGGAGAAAAAAAAATAGGATGGAACTTGGGGTTTACTCTGTAGTCGAGATTTTCTTTCCTAGTTTTCCAAACATTGTAAAAGGGAGGTAGTGGCCCCCATTTAGTAGATGTGGCAACTGACGCTCTGATTTATATAGTTTGTTGTCCCAAATCCCATGATTGAAGTTCACGCCCGTGTGTTACTGGCATATGTCACTAAAGAAAATGCTTTTATTCATTATACTTCCTTACAATTATGTAGCAATTTCCATTTTCAAAAGCACTTTTCTTTCCTTTCTACAACATCTCTTATTAAAAATAAATTCAATAGAACCATCCCATGTTTTAAAATCACCCTGAACTCGGAGGCATAGAGAAATCGTTACATTTATTCAGGAAGATAGAGTAACTAACATAATGTGAACGTGATATTCCATTTAGATGTAGTCTCTTACATGCGTGGATATTGAATAGGCCTATGAACATGCATTATTTTGATGATTATATAACATATCTCCCCATTTATTCTCTTGAGGAAGAAAATAAACAGACTTTCTTGAATGTAATTAATGTGTTTAGAGCCCACACTTCCCATTTTACTGAATCCCCTATGCATTCAGCTCTCAAGTTCATCTCTCTTGAAGACAAAATACGCCTTTTTGTTAAGTTGTCCCGAGGTTTTGTTTGTTTATTTGTGGGGGCTGGAGGGACATCGGTTTCTCTGGAAAGCTGGCTTCTGGGTTCTCAGGGGTTATAAAAATGGGAATCATTTTTATTGGCAATCCACGGGAATAGTGCTGAGACAAATGGAAACCTGAAGATAAGGATCCTCCGAGGTGAGAACATACAGCTGTTGGGAATTGCGAGAGAATCTGACCAATAAAGGAAGTCACTATTTTTCCAGGCCTGAAGTGAGTTATAGGGCGAGACGGGTGTTGTATATTTATGTAAGGCAGCAGCAGGGAGTTTAAGCGGCTGTATATTGCTGAAAGAGCATCATTCACATTCAGACTGAGACAAAAGGTGGAAATGAAGTAACATCCTGGCCGAAGAAGGCCTCACGACAGAATAATAACATTTCAGAGAGGGGGGCCGTGTGCAAGGCTGTGGGTCGGCCTCAAAATGAGGAAATGATCAAGATGCCTTGTCAGGCCTTCAGAAAACAGTTACACACGCGCACACACACACACACACACACTCAGGATTAAGGCCTGGCCAAGCGTCCTTGGGAAGGAAGGTCATTTATCTTTCACAGAAACGCGTACACAATTACTTGCAACCTTCATCACTATAGTCAGCAAGATAGGTTTGCCAAAAGTACTAGAAAAAATATATATCAATACACATATTACAGGTCCCCCCCCCCGTTTGGTATTTATTATTGTCATGCAGTCTAGCCCTTACTGCATCAGTGTAGATACTAATTCAGGACAATATTTGAAGGACTGAAGTGGTTCTGGCTGCTCAAGAGATTCAAAGGAAAGGGGTGGGCAGGGAGGAAGAGATTGTCTTATCTCCTGTGTTTATTTATTGTGTCCTTTTGTTTAGAGGAAGTTGGGAGAAGAAGAAAAGGGTCATGAAATTACACTCTAATGACAAATGGTGGGAGGGAGGGAGAGCTGATGCATTTTAGAAAAAGTGATCAAAAAAAGAGGGAAAAAAACTAGTTTTCCCATTCAAAAAGTATACAGGGCTAGTCTCTGTGACTCCAAAAAAAAATGTGCTCTGTTTAGTAGAAATGTCTCAGTTGCACTCACATACTAATTAAAATGTTATTTAGTTTTTCAAGTGAGGGGTTGTAGTGAATATCTCAGAAAGTTTTTAATCATTGTGGGAACAAAACAGAACAAAACAAAAACAGTGTAAAATGAGAGTTTCCTGTCACGGAGGGAGCTTTCCATTGATGCTAAGTTATAATGGTTATTAAAATATACGATGACACAGGACTGGGTATGAACATAGTACATGTTAGCCTTACAATTCATTTATCTTGAAAACTAAAGCCAACTATGAAAAAATTTAAGTAAAATTTAAGTATGGAAGGCTTTCTATTAAAATGTTTATGTTGTGGATCATGGAGTAGATCTATGATTTTTCTTTATTAGGAGTAGGTACAGTGAGATGTCAAGATGATGTTAGGCTTAAAAAAACAGATATTCCAAGTTTTAAGGGACTAATAGAATCACAGTGTGCACAAACTTCCATTTTTCTCTTATATTTTCTCCTCTATAGTTGTACAGCTAAATATTAAACTGCCATGCAAGAAATAACAACAACAAAAAACAAAAAAAAAAACAAGAGAAATGATAAACTGAAATAATTTAATTTCCTTCATTGTCTCCTTAATATTGTTGTACCAAGTTGTTTCATTGGAGCCTGAAAGTTTTTTCATTCAGACCCAATATTATCAAGACATGGTATTTAGCAAGCTTTCCAATAGCCAAAGGCAAGAAAAAAGGGACACAGGGCCCTCCACATCCCTATAAAATGAGAATTTTGCAAATGGGGGCAGCTCAAACAGCATTCACAGGTAAGATTATGAGTCACAGCTAAAGCCTAAAGCTTACTAGGAATGACAGCTTCAGTATACCTGTAGCATCCTACTTGCCAATTTCCTATTTTCCAACAGGACACATCTTAGGGGCCGGGGTCATGCAAATTCATTCCTGGCTTTTGAAGCATCAGGTCATGTCACACCAGCAAGCAGGATTCCCAAACCACTAGCCCACTGGTCTGACTGGGTTTGGAAAAGCCTCGTAGTTTTACTACACACCCCCATCTCCTAGTTAACTCCCCTACTACTAAAAATGTACTAGTGAAGAATTTATTTCAATAGACCACTAACTGAGGAAGTGTTTAAGAAAAATGCCATTTCCACAGAATTTGAGCTCCATTGAGAAAAATGATATCTTAAATGCAAGTTTTTCAGAGTTCTTCCCTGTTTTTACTGTAGATATCTGATAGATAAATCATACACAGTCTCTTATTAATAAATACTTCTTTGACTAAAAATTACTGGATGCACCTGCAGAAATTTATATAAAAACAAAGAGGAAAAGAAAAAAAAAAGAAAAAGAAAACCTTCCTGTCTTTGGCTTCTCTCTTTGGAGGCTTTTGGGAAAGGAGAGCAGTCTCATAAATGTTTGAGTAAGAAATCCTTGGTTCTTTTGTAAGCACCCATGTGTTGTGTATTGGAGAAAAAAAAATCCCTCACTTAAACAGGGATTTTAACCTTTCCACCTTAGCCTCTTATATTTTCTTTCCTTCTACTCAAAGCATTTAGGTAAATTAGGATGAGATCCCTCCATAAAAATGCAAGGGGATCAGTTAAACTTTTATCTCTAATTTATTCATGAAGGAGCGAGGTCCTGCTTGCCCGTGCATCATCCTGTCACAAGGACTTTTTCTCTTGTGGAGAAGGGAGATGGAAAGACAGGAAATCAGAGCTCAGGGTTTCCTTGTGTTTGCTGTGAAAATAAAAAATGCCAGCATCCTTTTGCGTGGTTAAGCGAATGTGAGCCAAAGTTTCAAAATCGAGGATGAGAACTAAATTAGCATGTATCTGTGTTAAGTAAGTATAGGAATAAAAATATACATTATAAGTATTTCCATATTTAAACACGTGATTATGTAAGATATATATTATGTAATACATATATAATACAAATGTATATCCCATTTACCTCACCTGTTTATCAATATTATATGAGTACACCATTAATTCAGTATACAAAGGGGGTACAAAATATTTATAACAATATAAAATGCTCCTAAATCAAATTTCCTAAAATAGTCTGTTTTCAGCTCTCCCAGGTTGTTGCATTTTTAACTTCATGTAAGCTTAGTATTTTGGATGGTCCACTTTAACAATTATGATTTCCATGCATAAAGATTAGGCTTTCTATGCACTTTGTGCAAGAAAACATGTGTACCTATCCTTCGCATTCTCGAAAATGTGTGTGCTCAGATTTATTAGTATTTAAGAAGACCTTCATTTTCTCTTTCAAACTTCTCTGTGGTTTAATATGCTTAATGTTCTTTTTTAAAAGTTTCTCATTTTTCTTTCTTTCTTTTTTTTTTTTTTTTGCTTTTAAAATCATTTCCTGGTTTGTGTGTTTGATTTTTTTTTTCTTTCCTTCCACTTTCAAATCAATGTCACATTTGGAGGCTTGTGGGAAAGGAGAGCAGTCTCATAATGTGAAAGACCTTATTCCAGTTGATGAATAGGTTGCTCGGTTTTGCCATTCCCACCCTAGCATTCAAAAATTATCATCTTTTATACATGTGAAAAAGGGAGGGGGTGGGATCTGGCATTAGTTCTTTTAGTCGTCAGGAAATTACAAAATGTACACTTGCGAAGTAAGCAATTTTTGCAGTCTGCCTGCACATCCATCTTTTTAATGAGCCTTGTTTATAACCCGACGCCATGTTTCTAGTCACCTACCCTGTTTACGTCTTTGGCCCCTTTAATTAAGAGAAGAACCAGTTAAAAGAAAGTAAGAAGAAATATTAATATGATCTGATTAATTCAGCTAGCAGGAGGTTATGGGGTAGCAAGGTTATTATAACCTATAAAGGCAATGTGAATAAAGCTGTATCCATTTGTAATTTTATTAGGCGGAGCAAATTAGTGAGACTGAATAGCAGTGACAAAAGACCCATTCCTATTCTCCCTTACCCCCTACTGCAAGGGCCAGGTGCCCAAAGTTAGGCTCCATATTAGGCAAATGAGATCTGATAAATCTCAGCTGCACATCTAATGAGAACCTCCAGAGCTGGTGCTATGCTAATTTGGAAAGATTAGCTAGGGTGTTTGTGTATGGCTGGTTAACGTCCAATGAAATAAAAAAGTGAAACAAGAGGAAACAGAACCTTCTAAAGGGTTAAAGACAGAAAGCCAACACCTTCTTAGAAAAGGTAAGGCAAGAAATAATTGATAAGGGGTGACCACTAGAAGCAAACTATCAAGAACCATTTGAGAGATGAAGTAAAAAACAGAATTTTAAAAAGAGATGTCAGGGGCAACTACTCCCTTTTAATGATAAAAACAATCAAATCCACCTGTGTAACCTTCTGCTTGCCTCCCCGAGCCTTCCAGCTTCAGCCCCTCTGACATCAGGAACCTACCTTTGTCCAATTTTATGGAGTCAACAAAAATTGCAAGGCTTATTTTTGGCAAAGATGTAGTGAGTGCTGACAAGTTATGGAGATGTCAAAGTAAAAGAAATCAGGTATGTGGTGGTTTTTAATACAAAGACTTTAATATCTGTCAAGAGGTGGTTTTCATTGGCTGGTCTGTAGGCTTTTGAAAAGAGGCTTCATTATTCCAGCCTGTCTAGACAAATTTTCTTGGGACTCCAATGTACAAATTATAGCTTCCAATGTTTGTTTCTTCTCATCAATCCTTCTAAACTCTAATTTCAGATTTTCTGCTTATCTCGTAATTGTTCTGTCTTGACTGGGCATCTCCTGCTAATTGTGACCATTCTTACCTGGCCTGTGTCTTCCTTTTCTGCTATGAACTCTGCTCTCAGAACTCAGAGAGACTCTCATTCCAGGTTTCTACTTAGTCATCAGTAAACCCTATTCTCTTGTAATACTTGAACTATATCATTATTGTTTAGTCTGACATATATCTTGGACACAAATATGTAAAGGTGCACTTGAGCTGTTAACAAACTCTAAGTTAGAAAAATAGCCATTTGCCATTCTATTAAATGTTCACTTCACACAAGAAAAATCATAATACTGGACAGTAGTTTCAAAACATGACTGCAGAAACTTAATGGCATTCCAATGGTGGGAATTATTTAAATATTTTAAATTATAATAGGAAAGAGCATAAAATGTCTAAATGTAATTTTAAAATAAGAAAGGAAACCTTTCTGGCTCAGTAGAGAAATGACTTCTATGTTCTCAATGTTCTGCCAACATACATATGCTGAATCCTAAGGCGGTAGTATTAATAGGTAGAGCCTTTGAGAGACCATCAAGACATGAAGATGGAGCCTTCATGAGTAGCATTTGTGCCCTTATGAAAGAAACCTGAGGGAGTTCATCAGCCTCTTCTGCTATGTAAGGACATATAGGAAGTGCCATCTACAAGGAGCAAGCCCTCACAAGATATGGAATCTGCTAATGACTTCCCAGTCTATAAAACCATGAACAATAAATTTCTTTTGTTTGTATATTAATCTATGGAATTTTTATTGTTATAGCAGCTGAAATACACTAAGACAACTTCTTAAGAAAAAAAAAACCTATCTTTTGGAAATCAGGAAATCAATGAAAAGATACAGCATTATCACATTATGTTAGATAAAAGCATCCAGCACTACATGTAACATAATATAGGAAACCTGGAATGATGAAAATCAATTCAGTCCAATGTACCACTGAAGTTTAGACAAATCACACAAAAATCAATATACATTCATGCACTGCTTAACAATATTTCTATCAACAACAGAAACATATGAGACCAAGGTCCCATCAGATTGTATTACCTAGTGGCATCATAGCTTCCTTAATTTGTGAAAGTACACTCTAAGATGTTTACATGTGATGAAATCACCCAAGGATGCTTTCTCAGAATCGGTTCCCATTCTTGCATGACACATGGCTGCCTAGGAGTATGGAAGGTGATTTCATGATGAACACATTTAAATACTTCCCAAACTCACTGGGGATTTTTTACTCCTGGGTGATGCTCTCCTTATATAAAAAGAAAATTGCTTTGGCCAGTATGCCCACTTTTTTGGTGAAAAATATTCATGGAAATTTTAATATTTATGTACAGCTTAACTGCCCCCCTATCCTTCTAATCAGCTCTTGGCTTCCACTGGTCAGATAATAAATGGTTTAGAAGGCTCTTTAATAGCAGAGATGATGCAATACTCAGATGGAGCTAATACAATCATAGAAGAGACTCAGGAAATATTTGTGGAGCCAAATTAATGTTCCAATGCATATCCCTACACAACGTGGGCAGGTGACCTTAGGGTTTTAATCAGATTTTTTCATCATAGTCACAGCCCTCAGAAGAGAACACTGCTAGAACATTTAGTTCTTGGGGTTTATTGTGAGTGACAGTGGTTTGGAGCATCTTCTCTGATAGGAATCCCAGCTATGCCACTATTGCTCTGTGTTGTTGGACAACTTGTTTAATCTCTCTTTGCATTAATTACCTAATTTGTACAAAGGAGGAAGTAAAGGTAATGCTTAGCTCATTTTTTTGGAGGAGTGTGAATTAAGTTGCTAAAATATGTAAATCACTTAGAAAGCCATAAGGCAATACTCAGTAAGTTCTATGATTTAATATTTAATGATCATTTTGCCTTTTTCTTTGGATAGCAGTTTTTATACCAGTATCAGCCCTCCACGCAACTGTGAACTCCTTGAAGAAAAGAAAAACAAAAGTCTTATCCATTTCCATGGTGCTTTAGTACCTAGCACAAAAGTTCAGCCTAAAAAGAAAAACTCAAGACATGTCTACATCTCCTACTTGGGAGGGATGGCAGTCGGTGAAACAAGCCTGAGGAGAACATTCCTTTCACTTTCAACACATAGCCTTGGCTTCTCCTCTAAATATTGTCTTCATTTTGAACAGCAGAAATAAAGCATCAGATGAATATATAGAAAACCCCATGGAGTTTTGAATGCTAAGTGTCACATAGTACATAAATGATAAAGTGTTTATTTTTTGTTCATATCTGTTAGCTACAACAGGGGACCACGAACATATGTGACCTTATGATTTCTCTCTCAAGCCAAATGTAATTGTTGTGAGTACACTGGAAGAAGCAGAGATTTTGAAAAACTGGTTCTGCCACCTTCTAAGCTACTTTCTGCCTTATGAAATAGTGAAAACACCCAGCTCATAGGATGGTGGGGAATCTTGGTGAGATACTATAGTCAAAGAACTGGCACTTAATAAATGATAGCTATGGTTTTGATCATCATGTTCAGGAAATTTCACCTTGGAGGCTCCCACAAGCAGGAAAGAATTAGAGCAACCATCAGTCTGTGAGTTGGTTAGATTTCTCTTGCTATGACAAATATCTGTGATAATCAACTTAAAAGGAGGAAAGTACTTTTGCTCATAGTTTCAGAGGTTTCAGTCAATGGCCACTTGGCCCTGTTGCTTTGGGCCTGTGGCAGCACAGTATACCACCACAGAGAGTATGTAGTAAGGGAAAGGGGCCAGCGTCCAATATCCTTTCAAGGCCAGGCATCCAATGACGTAACTGCCTTATTGTAGGCCTCATCTTCTGAAGGTTAAACATGGGCTGAACACCAAGCCTATAATAAATAAGCCATTGGGGGGACATTTCATGTCTAAACTATAGCATTCAGAAATAATGGTCTTAATACTTGGAAATAGTGCTTTGATGAGAAGGATTCTGAATCTGAGTCCACATAGAGAAATACTTGTTTTGTGTGCTAAGCAGAGATGGAAGCACTATGCCACACCTCTTCCAGATAGACTCTAAGACTAGGGATATTTTGCCCATGGATTCCTTTGGAAATCTAAGGAAGCCTACTAACATGTCTTAGAAAAAAACAATTTTAATGAATCATTTAAACAAACAATATAACATATATTAAAACAGTCACTAAAATATTTTAAAAATAGACGGTGATACCATAATATATGCTTTTTATTAATTATAATGACTGAAACAAGATCTTGTGGGCCAAGTGTGGTGGCTCACACCTGTAATCCCAGTGGCTTGGGAGGCTGAGGCAGGGGGATGGCAACTTCAAAGCCAGCCTCAGAAAAAGCAAGGCACTAAGCAACTTAGTGAGAACCTGTCTCTAAATAAAATTTTAAAAAATCAGAACTGGAGATGTGGCTCAGTGGTCAAATGCCCCTGATTTCAATCCCCAGTACCTAATAATAATAACAACAACAACAACAACAACAACAACAGAAAGATCTTGTGGCATGTCTAATAACCAACATCACATCAAAGACATATGGTATAAATATTCTACTTTTGATATCTGTGTCCATATAATGCAACATGAACATATCAACAATAGCGCGTGGTGAAAAATCATAGGTATCATTAACACTACTCTGTTATCCACATTCATAATGAGAGCAAATGCAAAATTTCAGTTAGAAATTAGTAAAAATACATTTTTTGCCTTCCTATTCTATCCCCCCTTACTCTGGAACCTCAGAAAAAGAATCTCTGATCTAGAACACTGAGTTAAGAAGCCTTGGTCTAAACCCAGAAACTCCTTTTTCACTCAGTTATCTGGCTCTACTGTGTTTTTCTATCATCTCCCTCCATATTTCTGCTCTAAGACATCATCTTTCCTCTTATAGAATTTACAGATTTCTTAGAAGTCCAAATCTTTTACATTTTTGTGGGCACTTGAATTGTTCCTCCTTCCTGGAGTCAGGCTACTATCATAGTTATTATAGCATTTATGTTCCTAGCAAGTTGGAATATTTTGGTGTACATATTAAATTTTAAATGACAGTCAAGTTTGAAGGTAGATAAAATAGAATTCATTCAAAGCTATGGCAATACTTTCAGAAATGAAATGCTTTGGGAACAGTCATAAAGCAGGAAGTGCCTTAAGTCTTGAGAAACCTGATACCCAGTAGTGCAGGACGAAAAGATTAAAATTAACTTTGGATAAGATTGCAAACTTGAGTGATACTTAATTCAACTCTCAGGCTTTTTGACATTGACCCATATTCTTGAATAAATGTAGTAGTAATTCATTCTCCTAGATATAAAACAATACTTCACACTGTTGAATTAAAAACCCAGAGAGTATTATATGTAAATTGGTTGTATTCTAGTCATTTGAGACAGACTGGTATGTTTCACCAAAACAGGAAACAAAGTTTCAGAGTCCATTTCAAAGACAGGCTACAGGTGTCACTAGTGGGTGCTTTTCATGTTTACAGAGATTTGCATGTTATTGCCTCCTTTTATAAAATCACAGTCCAAAAGGCACAATTTTAAAATAAACTCTTTTTCACTGCCCACACCAAATGAGAAAGAACTCAGGATGAGAGTCTGCTAAACTTGACCTTTCATAAGCAGACACACTTGAGGCTCTTCCTTGCTTGTTTATATTTGCAGTGCTGAAAAGATTAATTGATTGTTCAATAAATTATCACTTTACAGATTGGGTTAGTCTTTTAAACAAACTACCAATAGCCTTGTTAACATGAGATATAAGTGAATTGTTTTCAATAGGATCACCACTATACTCTACTAGGTGTGGCAATTAGATTATTGATTCTAAGTAAATGTCTAGTTAATTATGCAATAGGCTTTATTTCTTCTGTTAATTAAACTGCTGCTCTTTTAAGTCAATAAACAATAGCCTCAAAATAAATGAGAAGATTCCCATCAGAAGTGTCCAAGTACTTCCTCAAGAAAGGGCAGAATGTGTTACTCTACCTCTTCCTTCAAAATGAAGACCCAAATGAAGGAGAACTGCTAAGGGGTATTTTGTTATTTCCAATTCAATCATGGTCCATTTCCAGAATCAGAAAGAAACAGAAATATGAATAGAAATAAACCACTAACCTCTCTTTTATAAAACTGCCTAAGCAAACCTCACAGGCCCCCATCTCATTTCATGTCACAATGATGAACTTTAACCTTCCTTTGAGCAGAATGCACTTAGGACTTAATCGGCTTCTAAAATGGTGTGGTCATTTGGGGTCTTAACCCTCACATGTTTCTCAGGAAGAAAGGTGGACTGTTTTAAGAATTGTCCTGGGATCAAAGTTTTAGTGCAATTCAAGGTTCAAGGCACACTTGTCAGGATGCCTCATTCTGCCTCCTTGCTTTTGACCAAAAATTGATCCATAAATATTAACTTTTGCCATTTCTATTTGGGATTTTTATTTATTTTTTTATGGAATTGGTTAAGGACATGAGGTGGGGGTTTCTGTTCCTGAACACTTAGAATCTGAAGTTGGCTGTTCCTATGATTTCAAAATTTGGTGAGACTTCTGACCCCTTGATTTATTACAGATTTTGCACTGTTCATTCTGATTTCAGTGCCCATATCTCACATATGTCTTCTCTTGCAAAGGAAGTAACAAACTGAACATAATAGAGTCACAATATTAACTTAATTAAGTAAATGAAGAGTTTGGAGCCAAATTGTGTATTTGGGAAAAAATATAATAATCCAGGGTAAATTCTATGCAGAAAAGTTCTAGCTCCCAAATACTAGTTAAGTAATTATTTTGTTCTCTTGGGTAGTGACCTAAGAGTTACCTTCAGAAAATAATAGTTGCTGAGATAATTACTAACACTTATCAAACACTTGCTTATATTAGAGACATAGTTCTAAGATAAATGGCATGTGTTGTATCATTGAATCCTCACAAGCACTTTCTAATACATACTTGATCATTTTCATTTTACAGATGGAGAAATTGAGGCATAGAACTCGACTAGACTCAAACCCAGGAAATATGGCCACAGAATCTATAGTTTTAACAACCATTCTATACATAGAATGCCCAGGGACAAGGAACCAATCTTTATAGGCCCAATGTCTGGCCCACTTGATCTGAAGTATTTTGAGGAAATATAATAGCCACTATTAAATAAAAACTTACTGAATTTGCTCAGTTCTAAGGTGAACACGTGAACTGGCATGTTATCAGTCACAGCGGGCCTGCTCAAAGGTGGTGGTCTATGAAGCATACTGGATACTGACCCAGTACAGTATACAGCGACATTTGTGACTCTAGTATCAGCCCTCTTCCTGCTAATGATTTTAGTCCTAGATGCATGAATAATCCTACAAATAAGAATTCTCTTCTCCTGACCACATCATTTACTCATAGCAGAGTTGTACCTACAGAGCCAAAATCTATTACACTTCTACTTGAATGTTCCCCAAGTAGTTTTTCAAAAAAGTTGGACATATTCCTATTGACCACAGAATGACTTTTGCTGCTTCTTCAGAGTCAGGGTATTTCCTTTTATGGCAAAAGTTATTATTATCTGAAGAATCCTAAACTGTACTTGTTTAAAATATTCCCCACATAAGAGACCTGGTAAAAAGTTGTGCTGGTGTTTGCATGAAGCCTGTTGTACATAATTTTCTGAAGCTGTTTTCAATCATGCAAATGATTTTTTCCTTTGCAATATGCTAATGCAATCTGATTTATTTCAGTTGTAAAAGTTAATTACAATGTGTTTGTGAGTCCCTAAAGATGATGTATTAAATGTTTATAACCAGGATTATTAAAATGTCCTGTCTCGATTACAGAGCTTCTCTTTCAAACACTAGAACTAATTGTAGCCTTAAATCACAACAACCTCACCGTTAAAATTAACACAAGGGCAACATTGCATAATTTTAATTAATTTTAATTTGGCCAAAGCAAATTAATTTTTGTTTTCTAGAAGGACAGCTAAACTCTTTTGTAGCCTGCTTCCGCTGAACATGGAGTTCATAAACTTCTTTTCTTCCTGGTATTTTCATCTCTCTGAAGCTTGTGCCTTGGGATTGACTTCTTGTTTATATTTTGGTTCCAATTTGCATATCTGGGTCTCTCCTCCCTTCTTTGCATTTCAGTTAGGAAATGAAATCAGAGTGCAGTGTACATATCTATACAGTACTGCGGTCAGGAAACAAATTTTTCATAATCTTTGTGCCCGGGTCTTTGAAGATAATGATGTTCAGAGCTCAGGACAAATACAAGCTGAGCTTCTATTTTTAGCACCCATTGAAATCTGCCAATACCTCTTTCCAAGTTTGTAAAACTATTTTAAAAGGAAAACATACTTAGAAACCAACATATGTATATTCTTTCCTCTTTCTCCTTGTACCTAAGATATATACAAAAATGGACTATTTTATACGAATTGCTAATACACAGGATTTGCTGGACTTTACCAATAGCAACAGAATAAACTCTCTTGATTCTTAAAACTGAGGTATCCTTCCCCGAAAAGTTTTTCATTTGTCAGTTTTGCAGACCTTGCGATGGAACTTCGGCCTCATACTAAACAAGTATTCTACCACGGAATTGTGTTCCCAGCCCCTGTCCTAGAAAGTTTTGTCTTCTATTCCTACGTCTCTGAATGACATGTTCTAACTCTTTATCCAAATGGAGTATGCTTTAGAAGTAGGAATGGTAATGATAAATAACCTCGACTAAATTTCAGAAAGTCAACCTGGTCCCCTAAAGTCTAGAACTTCAGGGATAAATATTGTATAGGATCTGAGTGTTTTATCTTGCTGATTATAAATTCTGAATGTTTTGAACAACAGGATAGATTATTACGCATCTTAATTTGCATGTAGAAACTTTGAGATTATGTGGGTTTTGTTTCTGACCGTTCATCTAAATTATTTTCTTACCTACTCATTCCTCTAGAGGTTTCCTATGTACTTGGTACATCAAAATCTTAGAACCAATTTCATTTTATGATCAGCTAGTGATAATCATAGTCAAAACAAACAGGCATTTAGTATATAAAAGCTATTATATACCAGGTGAGTAAAGTATAATCATATCAAAAATTCTTTGTTTAAACCAACATGTGATTTTTGAAAGTGGGAAGATGGAATTTAACAATCACATGAGAAAATTGGAAATAAGCTAGAATCTCCTGGTAAACTAGGTTTGTTCACGCCCTACATGGGGGAATGGACTTCATCTATGTGTGTATATCACAATTACTCATTTCCATACCTTCTTTATAAAAGAGGCTCTCTAGAAACCACACCTAAACTTTTTGAACCAACACTGAATATAACTGACTGGGTAGGATATAGATAGTTGATTAAATTAGGTCCATAAAAGTTTAATCTCAGATTTTTAAATAATCATGAGGAAAATTGAGATAAACTCTTGATGTGCCTAGACCTGCAATAGGCAAAACTGTGGGGAGACCTATTTTAGCCCATGTTGTAAATATATTTCCTATGTCGCAAAAGTGTGCATTTTGGTCAAGGATCTTGGCATGAACAATTTTGGTGTTTTTCTTTTCTTAAGGTGATTTGCCTGTCAGTAAAAATATTTACCTATATGCTAATGTTTACTTTTAAATAAAGATTAAATTTCATTCATAAAATAAAGAAAGCTTTAAAGTTGCAGCTTAATTAAAAATAAATGTATGAGGACTAATATTATCTTAGTGGAAATTAAGAAATAGTCCAAATAATCTTCCACTTCAATTCAATGACTTTTAAAACAAACCCAACAGAAAGTTTAGAATTTTTAAAGACTAGATAACTTTAAAAATTAGAAATTTAACAATTGTCAAATTTCATTTTATCTTGAGGTAAACGTGTAATGACACAGAAAAAGTATAATTTTTGAAACTTCTTTCTTTTCAAGGGGACGTTCTTTGTGAGTGAATATTAGCAGAGAACTTTTGGGCCATTTTATAATCCCAACTTCTAAGGTATATTGGTAAGTGTGAGACAGGGGGATTTCACTAGTGATTCTGAGTTGCTATTTTTATACTGGAATGTTTGTTACACCTATGAAAACTCTAAGAAGAAAGGATATTATTTCAGTATCTTTGTGTCTAGAAGTGCTCACCATAATTTCTAATACAGTTAACCTTCCTTATCCATGGATTCCACATTTGTGGATTCAACTAACCAAGAAGTAAAGATATTTGGACAAAAAACCCCATACATATCTGTATAGAATATGAACAGATTTTTTTCTTGTCATTATTTCTCAAGCAATACATTATAACCGCTATTTGCATAGCATTTTCTCTGTGTTAGGTATCTAGAGATAGTTCAGAGTGTAACAGAAGGAGGTGGGTAGGTTATATACACATACTATCGCATACTATATGAGCATCTGCATGTTTTCATATCTACTTGGGGTCCTGGAACCCATCCCTCATTGTACATATTAGATATTCAACATATTGTAGTAAACAGAAATGACTGAGAAGATCTGATATAGGCTAGAAGTATATAAAATTAATTTATCTAACATTATTACAGTTAAATTAACAAATAAATAAAAAACAGAAAAAAAAATGTGCCTCCTTCACCTAAGCACTGGATGCTCTAGACCCATAATTGGGAGGTTTTCCTGAGACTCTTAAATGCAAGAAACTCTAGTTAGTGGGAAACAGTATGAGTGAGAGTAATCAGAGATGTGCAGGATCATCATAGAGTTCAGGAAAGACTTCATTACTTCCTGCCTTAATACATAAGAGTTTACCATTTATTCTGAGAACTCTGTTGTGCAGTGGAGGCATAAATGCAAAGAAGTTTTGAAAATTTTATAACTTTTTTTTCCACATAATTTGTTTTGAAGAGCTGAATACATTGTACAGAATTGTTTGTTCCTCCTAAAACTACACTTCACAGTGTGCCTATGAGGACTCACATTGTCAAGTATTTGGAAGAATTTGCTCACTAACTTTACAGATTACACTTTCTGGCAAATGAGTGCCAAAGGCTTTATGGTTACCATTTATTAAGGAGACATTCAGGTTTAGTATTGACTGAGTTTTTTTTTTCCTCTCTCACTAGTGAAAGGACACAGATAAGAAAAAATGAACATATTGCTTGATGCAGACACCTGTGGATTGGAGAAATAAATCCCACTTTGGCCAAATATGCCAATGATGAGACTGCACTCTTCAAATACTATCAGTTTATTGACTTCAGTTCCAAGGCCTGTGGTAGACAACTGGTTCAGATGGGGTGATTTTAACTGAGACCATGGTGTCTATCTTAATCTCAGCAAAAATCTTATGGTCCATGAAAAAAGTGTCTCCTTTGAAACAATTACATTTTATTAGATGATGTAAATGTTTATATGATGGTTTGTGCTAATAGCCATCAAAATTTTGAGGTCAGCTATGGAAATTATTTCCAGGTATTGAACATTAACACACCAAGGGAATGTATACTGTTTAGATAGATGGCCAATGGAAATGATGACAGAAATCATGAGTTCTGTTCTCAGATCCTTCATTGGTACACTTGAGAGATACAATTTTTTCTTTAGTTCTCTAGGTGTACTATGGATAAGTTAAAAGTGAATTTCAACACAACTATTATGATTTTCTATGTACCAATTATAAAAATTTGAATTTAAAATTAAATACAATGCATTCGTAATAAAAAGACACACATATACATAAATATAGCAAACTATGTACAAAATCTATATAAAGAAAATTGAAGCTGGGTTTGGTGGCACACTCCTATAATCCCAATGGTTTTGGAGGCTGAGGCAGGTGGATGGGATGTACAAAGCCAGCCTCAGCAAAAGCTAGGCACTTAGCAACTCAGTGAGATCCTTTCTCTAAGTAAATTACAAAATATGGCTGGAGATGTGGCTCAGTGGTCGAGTGCCCCTGAGTTCATTCCCCAATATAAAGGAAAAAAAAGCAAAACTGAAAGCCCTGATGAAAGAACTCAAGCATCTAAATAGATATTTCATGTTCATGAAAAGGAAGATTTAATATAGTTAAGAAATCCCTTCTTCCTGACTTAATCTATAATTCAATATGCTCTCACTCAAAATCCCAGTAAATTTCTTTCTTTTCCCCTAGATATCAAGCAAAGTAGTTCTAAAGTTTAAAAGATGAGGTAAATGATTTGAAATACCCAGCAGCACCAATGGAATAAGAAGAGCAAAGTTGAAAGACTGATACTATTTGACTTCTTAATATGAAGTTATAATAGTCAAGACCTTTGAGAGAGAACATATGCACTTGTTCAGTGGACACAACAGAGAAAGTCCAGAAAGAGATCCTCACAAATACAGTCAAATGACCTTTGATACAGGAGTCAATTCAATTCTAAAGAGAAAGAGCAGTCATTTCAATAAATGATGTTAAAACAACTAGACAGCCACATGCAAAAATGTTAATTTAGATATGAACCTCATACTTTCACAAGAGTAGACCCAAATATAAAATGCAAAACTATAAAACTCCTAGAAAATAACATACAAAAGACCACAAGAATCTTGAATTTGATGATGATTTTTTTCATACAATACCCAAAGCACAATTCATGACAGAAAATTTGGTACATTGGAGGACATTGTTAAAATTTAAAATTTCTGCTTTGCAAAGACACCATTATGAGAAGGACAGGGAAACTGATAGATTGATTGGGAAAGTCATTGCAAAATATATCCAATGATAGATTTGTATCCAAAATATACGTAGAACTCTTAAACTCACCATTAAAAATAGATAGCTCAGTTTTTAAAAATAGGGCAAACACCTTAACAGACATCTCACAAAGATATAGAGATATGCAGGTATATCAATGGCAAATAAGCATATGAAGCAATGGTCAACATCAAATTTTATTAGGAAATTGCAAATTGAAAGAAGAGTGAGATGCCAATATATACCTATTTGAATGGATAAAATCTGTAACACTGACAATATCTATTGTTGAGGAAGATGAGAAGCAACAGAAACTCATTCATTGCTGACTGGTAAAAATTTAAAATAATAGAGGCAGCTTGTATTATTTTAAATTTTTGCAACTTCTTACAAAATTAAACATGTTACTATATGATTCAGCAATCATGCTCTCTGACATCTACTCAAATAAGGTAAAAAAAAAAAAACCCTTACATTTCTTTAAAAACCAGCATTTTTTAAAATTTTTTTTGAGAGAGAGAGAGAATTTAATATACATATATATTTAGTTCTCAGCAGACGCAACATCTTTGTATGTGGTGCTGAGGATCGAACCCGGGCTGCATGCATGCCAGGCGAGCACACTACCGCATGAGCCACATCCCCAGCCCTAAAAACCAGCATTTAAGTGTTTATGTGAGTTTTGTTTTGCATAATTGCCCAAACTTAGAGGCAACTAAAGTTGTTTTTAGTGGCTTAATGGACAAATTGTGGTACATCCTTAGAATGTATTTGTTCTGTGATAAAAGAAAATGAACTATCCAGTCATGAAAAGATGTAGAGAAATTTGTGAATATAATGTTCAGTGAAAGAAGCCCATCTAAAATGCATACTGCATGATACCAAATACCTAACATTCTGAAAAAGGTCAAACTATGGAAGCAGGAAATATCAGTGGTGCTCAGGGGTTTGGAGGATAGAGGGTGGGAAGAAACAATAGATGGAACACAGAAGGTATTCATGGTGGTAAGCCTATTTCATATCATTCTGTCATCATGGATACTTGTCATTATACATTTGTGAAAATCTATAGATTATAGAGTACAAAGAGTGAAACCTAATGAAAACTTGGAGTTTAATAATATTGTATCAATATCAATTCATCAATGTTCACAAATGTAGCACAAAATGCAAGATATGCATTATACAGGAAACTTGTGTAGGTGAAGGGCTATATGAGAAGTTTCTGTTCTTTCTGAACAATTTTTCTGAAAACCTGAAAATGATTCAGAAATAGTTTATTAATTTAAAAAAATAATAAAATAAAATTACAATTTCACTTTATGCTCCAGAAATAGTTTACTAATCTAAAAATAATACAATATAATTTCAATTACATTTTAAAGATTTTTTTTTTTTTTTTTTGCAAGCAGAACATAAGGGATTTTTAAAATCTGTCCAGGTAGAGACCATGTACTTGGTACTGTTGACATGTGAGTTGGGAATCAGAATTATCCAGTTAAAAATGCCTTTCCTTGTAGTCAGAGAAGTTTTCCTCTAGAGTGTGTAGCTTTCATGAAGTCTACTCTCCCTGCTCTTGAAGTTAGATTGCATGTCAGTCTGTAGATAACAAACATTACTGGGTATGATTTAAATAAATATGAAATCCAGTTTTTGAGGGTTGGCAGTGACTGTGACATGATGATATCAAACACCCTCTGATGCCTTTCCTGAATCCCCTAGGCAGAATTACTTTTCACCTGCTTTTCATAACAAAGTTGAATATTGAATTTAACATGGAATATAATATTGCACACTTATACCAGGGCATATTTTATGTGTCTCTCCAACCTCACATTTAGCAGGCATTTGAACTAGTGCTCCATAAAAATATTACCAGAAACAAATAGGTTAAAAACAACATAAATGTACTATCATAGGATGCTATAGTTTAGAAGCAGGACATGGGTCTCACCAGCCCAATTCAGGTGTCAGCAGGGATTTCTTTATTCCTGGGCTCTGGGCTCTGAGGGAGATTCTCTTTCCTTCCTCATTCAGATGATTGACAGAATTCACATTCTTTGTGACTACAGGACTGAGGGCCTCCTTTCCTGGATGGCTATCAGCTCAGAGCCTTATGCACAGTCTTTGGATCACAGTCATCTTTAAAGCCAGCAAATGCAGGTCCAGGTCCTCCCAGCTTTGAATCTCTCTTGTCTCTTTTTGTCTTCCACCTTTAGACTGACTTGTGCTTCTCTCTTTAACTTTTAAAACCCCATGTGACGACCTTGTGTTTTCATCAGCTTTTTCACTGCTGTGACTAAAAGCACTCAACCAGAACAACTATAGAGGAAGAGAAGTTTATTTAGGGGCTCATGGTTTCAGAGTCCATAGACAGCCATATCCACTCCTCAGGGTTCAAGGTGAGGCAGAACATATTGGCAGAAGTGTCCACATAGATAATATAAGGAAATCTTCCTGAACTAAGCTCTATAAACGTAATTCCTTCTACAAAGTTCTTCTGCCATGTAAATGAACATCTTTATGGATATCTTTGTTGGTCATTATTCTCTTTAACACAAAACTTGACATAATTTAGTTTATTTTAAATTCATTTGGTCGCCAAATAGGAATCATTTTATGGAATGTCATTTAATATTATGTCCTGGGCTCTTATTTCCTAGCTGATTTTGTACACTTACAGTGAGAAGTATTCTTTATGAAAGAAAAAAAAAACTAAAATAAGCTTAATATTCTCATGACATGGAGAATGCAGGTAAAATTTGGATTCTTTTATTCTTATTTAGTATGATATTTATTTAGACATATTGACATTTCCTATTATATACCTAGAATTATAAGTTTTAGTAATATTTTTCACATACCATTTTATTATAAACATTACCCAAAACAATTTAAAATAAATACTTTGAAAAGCCACTCCTCAGGGGCTGGGGATGTGGCTCAAGCAGTATCGCGCTCGCCTGGCATGCGTGCGGCCCGGGTTCGATCCTCAGCACCACATAAAAACAAAGATGTTGTGTCAGCCAAAAACTAAAAAATAAATATTAAAAATTCTCTCTCTCTTCCTCTCTCTCACTCTTTCTTTAAAAAAAAAGAAAGAAAGAAAGAAAGAAAAACCACTCCTCAGTTTATAACCAAAGAACTTAAAATCACCATACTACAGTAATGCAGACAAATCATTGTTTATAGCAGCTCAATTCACAATAGCTAAACTATGGAGCCAACCTAGGTGTCCCTCAATACATGAATGGATAAAGAAAATGTGGTATATATACTCAATGGAATATTACTCAGTTTAAAGATGAGTGAAATTATGGCATTTGCCAGTAAATGGAGTTGGAGAATATCATGCTAAGTGAAATAAGTCAATCCCAAAAAAACAAATGGCAAATATTTCTCTAATATGCAGATGCTAATTCACAATAAGGCAGTGAGGGCATTAGAGAAGAACAGCATTACCTTAGATTAGGTAAAGGAAAGTGAAGGAAGAGGAGAGAAGGGGATGTGGGGATAGGAAAGACAGTAGAATGAAACAGACATCATTGCTTTACATATATATATATATATGACTGCATGACTAATGTGACTCTACAACTTGTATACCCAGAAAAATGAGAAATTATATTCCATCTATGTATGATATATCAAAGTGCATAAATGCATTCTACTGTCATGTCTAACTAATAATTAAAACAAATAATTTTTTTAAAAAAGCTACTCAATATTATTATTTCATTTGAAACATTAAAGAATATTATATAAAACTATTCCATTGAGTGAAAGCATGTAGGTTTTTCCCAGTTAAAAAAGCATGACTAGAATTATCATTTTTTTGCAAATAACCATGTGTTTTATTTTTTAACTATTTTACTTAGTGTATATTATTAAAATCTGTGTCAAAGAAGTTCTAAATGATAATTCAAAATATGTTCAACAATATAAATTCTTTCCTATACTTCTTTATTTTATAAAACAAGGTGCTAAAAGACAAAGAAGTAACCTCAAAATTATAGTGATTTTGACAATAAAAATGTAACATACTTAATATTTGAATGGCTTTTAACAGGTATGCTTGGATTTTCAAAATTAAATATTAATTTTTATTACCCTCACACAAGGCAATATAAAAAACTCAAAATAGTTTATAACTGTTTTTCTTACCTGATGACTTTTATATCACTGTTTTAGTAAGTTATATTTTAAAATCCAGATGATATTATTATTCTTTAATGTATATGTTAATCATTTATGTTTTCCCAGATTCTTACCAGTTTTTCTGCTGTATCTTTGTTTCCTTCTGCATTTCTCAAATTCCATGTTGTTATGGTTTAGATATGAGGTGTCCCCCCAAAACTCACGTTATGAGACAATACAAGAATATTCAAAGGTAAAACAACTGGATTGTGAGAGCTGTAACTCAATCAGTGGACTCATCAGTGGAATTGACTGGGTGGTAACTATAAGCAGGTAGGGTGTCACTGGAAGTAGTAGGTCACTGGGGGTGTGCCTTTGGATTTTTATGTTTGTCCCTGCTGAGTAGTGGAGCTCTCTCTCTCTCTGCTTCCTAGATGCCATGTTCTGAACTTCTTCCTTCCACTACACCATTCTGCCATGATGTTCTGTTTCACTCCAGGCCCAAAACAAAGGAGTTCCCCCTACCGTGAACTGAGCCTATGAAACCATGAGTCAAAATAAGCTTTTCCTGCTCTAAGTTGGTCTTGTCAGTTCTTTTGGTCACAGTAATGCAAAGCTGACTAAAACACACACATAATATATTTTTATTTCTACATGCAGAATATCATATATATATATATATTTTTTAAGGTAGTCTGCTGGTGATGATTTCTCTCTCTCTCATTTGTTAATAAATACTTTTCATCTTTGTAGTTTAATTAAGTGTAGAATTCTTGTTCTGCATGTATATTCTGTCAGCACTTTAAATATATAATTTTATAGCCTTCTGGCTTTCATTATTTCTTTTGAGAAGTCAGTTGTCAATCTTGTTCTTTTTTTATTTGAAGATCATCTGTTTTTATTGGATTCCTATATGATTTCCTTTTGCTGCTGATTTTTAGCAGTATTAACTTAAGCATAGCTTTAAAAATAATCTTCAAGGGATTCATCTGGAATTTGGAGTTTGTAGCTTACTTTCTCTTATAAGTATTAAATATTTTCATACATTTTTCTTCAACTATTTATTCTGACTTTTTAAAAAAAAATTCTATTTCTGGGGTTTTAACTCACATATTTTATATTTTACTTCCTGAAACCACTAAATATTTTAGTCTAGATCATTTTTAAGATTTGTTTTTGTTTATATTGTTTATATTTTTCTTAATTGTATTTATGCCCTTCTAAATTAAAATCCAGTACACTAATTCTTTATTTTGCTGTCTTCAATCTGTTGATAAATCAATCAATTGAATTTTAATGCAATTTCTATTTTTACTTGATCTATTTTTGTGATAGTCAACTCTTTATCTAAATTACTACCTTTAAAAAATATTAAATACACTTAGTTAAAAATATATGGCAATACCTGGAATATTTGCAAGATTATTGTTATTGCCAGTTACTTTAGCTATTTTTCCTCATATTCTATTGTTCCTTTATGTGCCTTTTCATGTTTTTATCATGTACTAGACATTTGATAGCATTGTAGCCTTGACTCAAATTTAATTATACAAAGGGTCTATTGGCCTTGGATATATAGCACTGAATTAAGGATGGAACATTATCTAAGCAGGGCTAAACCTTCTTTCTCAAGTGTTGTTTTTTTTTTTTCCAATTTGGGAAAATTAAAGATTTCTTTCTTTTTTATTTTTTTTCTAATGGAGTAGTAGTAGTACATTGGGATTTGCATCAGTTTTTTTTCAATCTATCTGATCACCATATCATGAGACTCTAAGAAATAACCATAATTAATCAAGAGATGAAAAGAGTTACATAGTCCTAATTGCATCCTGTTAAATGTTCTTATGAGCCATATCTGCATTAACCATTTATACACCATTTGCCTGGCTCAAAATAGTCCTTTTTTAAATTTAGGCACTTTTATATTGTTTTCTGTAACTGACAATTAATGTCTCATTCACTGATTAAATTAATGCACAAGGGGAGGTTTAATGGTCACAAAAGTAGCTGGAAGTGTTTTGACTAGAGGCAAGAAGACAAAACAGAGAACTATGAAAAATGGTGATGTTCTAAATCACTGGCAATGAGAATAGAAGCAGAAATAGTGTATGAGTGTGAGAGCTCTGTATTAGAAATAGAAAGAAAACTTACTGGGTGTAAAATTTGCAATGATGACTTATCTCCTATAGCATCTATATAAATGAAGAATGGCACATTCACATTACTGTTCATTACCTCCTTGAAATTAGACTGTGTACAAATACTAGTTCTTTTATTCAAAATATTTAACCTCTGGATAGATCACCTACATTGGCAATTTTACTTTCACATTTTTTAACATTGTTTTATCTGAATGCTAAAATATGTGCATTACCCCCCACTAAACAAAGAAACTGTCTGAATCCCAGTAGATGTGGCAAATTCATTTATCATTGCAAGTAATGGTATAAATATAATTTGTATTTTTCTAAAGAATCTATTTCAGTTTTTTTTTAATGTAATCAGCTTCCTTCCTCTTTAGTTTAAGGTATGTGTGACCAGGAAGACCTTTCCAAAATAGGGTTGTAAAAGTGCTTAGATAACAGATCATTCTGCCCAAACTAGAATACATGCAAGGAGGTTGTGATAGACATCTTGCCAGAGCCCAGTGTTTCTAGATAAACACTTCTGGTCCTGGATGATTTTAAAACACATATCTGCTTTCCTGTGTTTCTTCTATTCACTTTTATTGTTGAATCCAACTCTAAAATTGGAATTTGTGGCAGACGAGCAACTTGTTCTCCACAAAGGGTTATCAAGGCCATAATATGCAGTTTTCCTCTTTCCAGAGCCTTAATTGTACTAGTAATCTCACAATTTACTTTGAATTGTGAGAAATAGGGTAAAAAAAGAAAGAACAACAAGAAGAATGAATTGAGTTGTGCAACATGGAATTGTTATGTCATAACCGTAGTATTTCTCATCGGAAAAATCTCTTCCCTAGCTATGGGAAAAAATAAAGATTGCTCAGTAAAAAAATCAGAAGGAATGAGACCCTTCTCCCCTCTTTCTCTCACATCTTTGCAGAGAAAAAGAAGCAAAGAACTCCCATGTCAGAATGAATCACCCGACTGGAATTCACACACAGCATAAGATGAGCGGACTCCAGGCTACAAAAAGCCAGATGCAAACATCGAAGTTAAAGCACATTTCCTTAAAGGCAACTTACATTCAGCCACATCCCACTCACTCTTTCCAAACCCTGGTTTGTGTCTTGTCACCTATCCTATAAACAAAGCAGTAGCATTCATAGAGATAAATAGCAATACGTAAAGACCAAACCAGGAAACTGGTTGGGTAAAGGAAAGAAAGACAAATCTTGCGTGCTTGAAGCCAAGAATTAAAAACTTACAATTATGCACACTGAAATGTGGGAAGATCCCTCAAACCTTGTTAAAAGGAGTTCAAACATATTTCCATAAGCACTGATGCCAAGAGAGTTCCAAAGTCATCTGGTTGATGCTATGTGCTATGTGTTCCATCAGTTGCTGTGCTATCCAGGCTAGAGGGAAAATATGAAAGTTACATCTGGCAAGAATAGAGCAAATCCCCAGGGGGTCTGTATTAAGGTACCATTCAACTAGCAGGTATCTCCACATTTGCGTTGAGTAACACTTAACTCCAAGTGTTTTATGTTAAAAGAACATATATGTAAATTCCAAACTCATAAATTGTTGATTGCTTGATAATTGTTCCATTTTTAGACACATTTTTCTTATTGCAAATGTGATGAATGTACACAATAGAACATTTAAAAATACAACTATACACAAACACAGAAAAATATAAAAGTCACCCCTATGATCTTATTTATTATACTTTTTTAAAAAAAGTCAATCTATGTGCAATTATTTTTTTACAAATTAGGTTCATTATTTGCAATATCCAAGCATAAGGTGTTTTAAAATAATAGTGGGTGAAGGGTTTCCAAATGTAGCAATAAATATGAATAAGTTTCTAAATCAAGGGAGTGAGTAAAGACATGTTTCAACAGAAATCATTGGCAAAATGGGGAAAAATTAATAAAAAGTTTAAAAGAACCCAGAAAGATTTTTTGCTTTATATAATCAGATTGGTTCATTCTTCATGAGAGTTTTAATAAATCTTGATTTTCCTTTGATCTGGGTGTGTTTTTGTCTTAAATATTTAGAGTTTTTTAATTGAGCTCTGATATTTAAATATCTCTGATTGAAGCCTACATTGCAAGTAACATACAGGAATTTGAAAGATAACATGAATCAACAAATGCAAGTTGTTAAGTTTGGCTCTACTGGGAGTATTGGCAGGACTTAAAGTTGGAAAGATTTAGGAAAGTATGTAAATCAGGAGGGGCTCATAAACCACTTCAAAGTATTGTTTTATATTTGAAGCTGTTGAGGGGACTTAGGTAAAGAAGGGACATGAATGTGTTTATTTGAAAAAAACATCTTCTGAGTGTCAAATGAATAAGAGACCAGGAGACCGGAACACGGAACTAGGAGACTAGAAGTAGATTAGGTGCTGTAGTCCAGATCCCCACTCTTCCAACAGACACAACACAACCAAAATGAGGATCTACCTGATAGCATCACCAGAGATGCAAGGTTGGAGGCAGATTGGAGGAAAATTTTATATTAGAAATAATAAAACTTGGACTGAGGATGTAGCTCAGTTGGTAGAACACATGCCTAGCGTGAATGAGGTTCTAGTTTGGGGCCCCAGCACTAAAAGAAAGAAAAAGAGCGAGAAGAAGGAAGAAGAAAGGAGGAGGAGAAGGAGAAGGAAAAGAAGAGGAAGAGAAATACTTGAAAAAATATTATGTGAATCTTTCAGAAGAAGCCAGAAGAAAAGTTTTTTAATTGATTTTTTATTTTGTAATTGATTTTTTAAAAAATAAATGACAGTGAATTGCAATTCTTATTACACATATACAGCACAATTTTTCATATCTCTGGTTGTATATAAGGTATGGTTGACACCAATTCATGTCTTCATACATGTACTTTGGATAAAGATGTCCATCACATTCCACCATCCTTGCTAATCCCTTCCCCCTCCTTTCCATCCCACCCCTCTGCCCTATCTAGAGTTCATTTATTCCTCCCATGCTCCTCCTCCCTGCCCCACTATAAATCAGCCTCCTTAATCAGCCTCCTTATATCTGATATAAGGCTATCTTCACTTTCTTCTCCAATACCATCCATTTACCTGCAAATATCACGATTTTATTCTCTTTTATTGCTGAGTAAAATTCCATCGTGTATATTTGCCACATTTTTTTTATCCATTCATCTACTGAAGGGAATCTAGGTTGGTTCCACAGTTTAGCTGTTGTGATTTGTCTGCTATAAACATTGATGTGGCTGTGTCCTTGTAGTATGTTGATTTTAAGTCCAAGAAGGAAAGGTTTTATGTAAAGAGATGGTGATTTAAACTTCAGATAAGATTTTGGGACATCTGTGACAGTAACTGGTCTTAAATATATAATTGTATTTCTGGGTATTTATTATTATATATCATAACTAAAAAGTTTCTTCTCAGCAAAAGAAACAATCTGTAAGGTGAATAGAGACAGCCTATATCTTGGGAGCAAATTTTTACCCCTCACACATCAGATAGAGCACTAATCTCTAGGGTATATAAAGAACTCAAAAAGCTAGGCACCAAAAAAACCAAATAACCCAATCAATAAATGGGCCAAGGACCTGAAGAGACACTTCTCAGAAGATGATATAAATCAATCAACAAATATATGAAAAAATGTTCATCATCACTAGCAATTAGAGAAGTGCAAATCAAAACTACTCTAAGATATCATCTCACTTTAGTCAGAATGGCAGTTATTATGAAGAAAAACAACAATAAGTGTTGGTGAGGATGTGGGGGAAAAGGCACACTCATACATTGCTGGTGGGACTGCAAACTGGTGCAGCCAATATGCAAAGCAGTATGGAAATTCCTTGGAAAACTGGAAATGGAACCACCATTTGACCCAGCTATCCCTCTTTTGGGACTATACCCAAAGGACTTAAAAACAGCATACTACAGGGACACAGCCACATCAGTGTTGTAACAGCACAATTCATGATAGCTAAACTGTGGAATCAAACAAGATGCCCCTCAGTAGATGGATGGATTAAAAAATGTGGCATATTACACAATTGAATATTATTCAGCAATAAAAGAGAATAAAATCATAGCTTTTGCAGGTAAATGGGTGGTGTTGGAGAAAATAATGCTAAGTGAAGTTAGCCAATCCCAAAAAATCAAATGCCAAATATTTTCTCTGATATAAGGAGACTGACCCATAATGGGGTAGGGAGGGAAAGCATGGGAGGAATAGACAAACTCTAGATAGGGCAGAGAGGTGGGAGAGGAAGGGAGCGGGTAGGGGATTAGCAATGATGGTGGAATGTAAAAGACATCATTATCCAAAGTACAAGTATGAGGACATGAATCAGTGTCAAGATACTTTATATACAACCAGAGATATGAAAATATGTGCTGTATATGTGTAATAAGAATTATAATGCATTTCACTGTCATGTATTTAAAAAAATAAAATCAATTAAATATTAAAAATATTCTAAATGCTTTTTACATCCTAACTCATTTAATCCTCAATACAAGTCACACCCATTTTGTAGATGATACAAATTCAAGTAGAGAAGTGACTTTCCGTGATTGCAGGGCTAGAAAATAATGGCACCATCAAGTAAATCTGTCGATCTCATTCCTGAATCTGCATTCTTAAGTACAAGAGTGTGCTTACTAAAGAAAAACAAAGAATGGAAAAAATGAGTTTTGTAAGTATGACAAAATGCAGTTGAAGAGTTCAGGCCAGAGATCTCTTATTTTCTCTTAAATATATGAGGTAAGTTACATGTTACAAGAAAGCTAAGAAGAAAAGGGAGATTTTTCCACTGTATTAATTTGCTTGGGCTGCCATAACAAAAGCACCACAGGCTGGGTGCTTAAAGAACAGATTAATTGCTCCACAGCTCTGGAGCCTGGAAGTCCAAGGTCAAGTTGACAATAGAGATATTTCTCCTGAGGCCTGACTTCTTGGCTTTTAGATGGCCTCCTTCTTCATTTTTCCTCACGTTTTCCTTCTCTGTGTGTCTGTGTCCCTGCCTTTTCTTATGAAGGCACCAGTCATTTTGGATTAGGGCCCAATCTCATGACTTCATTTTAACTGAGTACTCATTTTTAATGCCCTCCCTTGAAGCTCAGCGAGCCCTCCTTATCTACAAGTTGTGTATTTACAGACTCAACCAACTATGGATCAAAAATAGCTTTTTAAAAAACTGTGCCCATACCAAAAAGATACACATTTTTTCCTTGTCTTTATTTGTAAACAATTTAGCATAGCAATAATTCACATAGCATTTATATGATATTTGATATTTATTCTAAGTAATGTAAAGATGATTTAAATCCCATGAGAAGCTTCGTGTAGTTTATTTGCAAATACTAGGCCATTTTTTTATATAAGAGACTTTAGCATCTGGAGCTTTCTGGAACTAATGCTCCCACTTCTGTTCTACTGGATAGTCACACATTCAAATTTAAGTTACTTGGGACTTTAACATGTGAATTTTGAGAGGGCACAGGTCAGCCTATAACCCTTATAAAACTTTGGAATAACTGCTGTGAAGGAAGTCTCAGCCCACATATACACACACTTGAGTGGTACAAAGCCTAGTTGAGTTTAAGAGTCACAAATTTGTAGCAGGCCACATAGCTGATAAACAAGAATCCATGGAACAGATAATTGAAGTGGTCCACTTAGGTGGGAGTCTACAGTAGGTGTCCTTGGGTGACAAGGTACTGGGATGGCAAAGGATTGAGGAAATCCTCCTCATAAGAGACTATGGAAGCAAGTGAAGAGGTGTATAATACACTGGAAGAAACACAAGAAGTTAAAATGCCAAGAACCATTGGTATTATGTGTAGATTGCCTAAGAATGGAAGAACTAGAAAACTGTTAAGAACTGTTTGTGTTCAGAGAATGGGACAATTAAGTTTTTTGTTGTTGCTGTTTGTTTTTGAACAAGGGATTGAACTCGGGGTGCTTTTCCAATGGGCAACATCCCTTTTTATATTTTACTTGGAGACAAGGTTTCCCAGAATTGCTTAGGGCCTTGCTAAATTGCTGAGGCTGGCTTTGAATTCGGGATCTTCCTGCCTCAGCCTCCTGAGCCCCTGAGATTACAGGCATGTGCCACCAGTTCAGTTTTAATGGCTAGCACAGTCCCTGATGGTAATGAGGTCAAAGTTAAGGTCATCACACTGTGTTGAAGCTGAGATCAGGACCTATGAGACAGGATGTTAACCATGTAATTCATGTGGATATTGATGTTGTCTGGGATGTTATTCAGACTTCTCAGTGAGAAGGTTGGTAGATGGTATATTTTTGCATGATTTTCAAAAGAAGAGTTTTGGGGCCCTTATAATATTTATATTGGTGTAAATCAAACCAGGGTCACCATAGTCCTCTGAATATTGACATTGACCAGGTAACTATATCCACACAGGGCCCATACCCCAACAACATGGCCAGATACTATAGTCCTTGATATTTATCATATAAGAATTGCTCAGATAAAACCTAATCCACAACTGTGGTATAGTGATGAAGACTTTAGACTCTGAATCCAGACTGCTTAAGTTAAAATCCAGCCATAGAATCCCTGACCCAGGCAGGAAAGTCACTCAACATTCCTGGACTTCCTTCTCCTTGTCTGTGAAATAGAAATAGTATTGGTTATTTCTATTTCACATTGGAGGGCTTTGAAGATTATTGAGACAATTCATATCAAGCACACAGATCAGCACTCGGTTCACAACAGGTACACAATTCTTTTTTTGCTCTTGTTATTTAAAAGCCTCCTTCACATTCAACACTATTCACCATCCATATTTGCCTCTTATCAAATTGCATAATAATTGTTTGTTTGAACTTCTATCTCTCTTTGAAGCTATGAGCTCACTTTGGCACCTGGGTTGTTCATCCTGAAAAAAACCAACCAAGTACCTGCTGCACAGAAGCACTTGAGAGCAGTTTGTTAAATAGATTAATGAAAAAATGAGAGTTATTTTTTCAGTATGTGGGTGAACAACATAATAGTGACAGGGGAAAGCAGTTCTAAGCTATAGCTGTCCACCTCCTCATATGAAAGCCTTGTTTGCAAAGCCTTCTTGGAAATGGAGTTTAATTTCTACAGAATAACAGATATTTGTTAATTTAAAAAAATTGTTAATTTAAAAAATATTTTTGAAATTTGTTAATTAATTTTTTTTATTTATAAACATTAGACTTGGCTATGGAAATATATTTCATGGCTCTACTAATGGATTTATAAAAATTATATTCCTCAGCATATCAATCATCTATTTTGGTGGAACAACTACCTCAAAATCATGAGTCTACAATAGCATTTATTTTCTCTGTATCTGTGAGTCTGCTGTGGGTTGGGGGATCCACAGGTATAGGCTGGGCTCAGCCAGGCTCTTCTGCTCCCAGCCAAGGGTCCAAATTGACTTATTTTCCCTGTTCCTTATGACCTGGGCTCTGGTCTGCTCCATACACAATCATGCCTAGAAGAACCTCTTCTTAGGGAAGACAGCAGAGGTACCATTTGGCAAGTCAATGATACAAACACATTTTAATCTCCTGCTTATGTCAGACTTCCTTATCTTCAAAAAAAGTCATGTAGCCAAGTCCAAAATCAATGCATGGGGAAGTACCCTCTACTTCTGAGGGGGTGAAATACAGCGTCACTCTGTAAATGGTGCAGAAATAGGGAGGAGAGGTGAATTGTGACATATTTTTGGTCTATCCCAGGTTCCTGATCCCAAATTACTCTTAGATCCTTGGCCAGCAAAAAACAAAACAAAACAAAAAAAAAGTTATTCTACATACTCGAATACATGTCAGTAAGCATTGTATTTTTAGGACAATCTTCAGCATGTTTCAGGTTATAAGTCTTTCAAGCTAGAAATAACCAAAGAAGAATAAATTAGACCTCTGGAAGCTCTATCCATTTCAAAAAAATAAAATTTAATGGTGGTCTCCTTAACCCAACCTTCCATCCCCCCAATATCCTATTGAATCCAAAGATCACTGCCAATCATTTTTGCAAGATACACTATAAACGCCCAAGTAGCCCATATACTAAGTTGCACAATATTTATTTAGCATCTAATTTTTTTTCTGAATTATGGGGACAGATATAAAATGTGAATAACCTGGACATTTACTGATAACAATGTATGGCACAGTGTGAAGTTGAATCATGGACACAAAAAGGGATGGATGTAACATTTACTCCAATGCAACCCTGAGAATTGACCATTTTATAGCAAGGCATTTAATCCCTGAGTTTCCTCACCTTTAAAATAGGGATGCATCAAATCAAATATTTCCTTATAATAAATATGAAGTCCAAATGCATTTATTTAAAAGCAAAATTTTTACCAATTCCATACATATAAATGTAGTTTTATGGCTGTTATTTGATGGAAACAATAATACCTTTCATAGAAGACTGTGTATGGTTAATCTGTATCACAGTGAATAAAGAATTTCACAGCCTTTCCCTTTAAATACAAAACTGAAAAGCTGAAACAGATATAGCCTCACTGAAAGCTACACTTTTAAAAATTCTCATTGTTTAAAACAGGATACCTCCTTTTTATATATTTTTTATTTTCTGAGTACACAAATTGGCAAAAAACTATATTTGTGTGTGTGTGTGTGTGTGTGTGTGTGTGTGTGTGTGTGTGTGTGTGTGTGATGCACTTTAAAAGACCTTCAGTTGGACTCCTGGCTTGTTCCCTTGGGGGAAGCAAACATGGATGGTATCTGTCCCTGTTTGTCAGAAATAGGAAGATTGGTAGTGAAACAGTCTGGACAGGCCATGGGGAGTGAGCAGGGCACTGAAGGGCAGAATCTCTGCCCTAACACACAGGACCTGACAGAGTAGTGACCTCTGCATTCCTTTGAACTGGGACATCCTAAGGGCACTGGATTGAGCGATTTTGAGACAAGCTCATTCCAAGTTACCATAGGGGATCTGTGTATTGTTTTTAAGCAAGTGAATAAAAATCAGCTCTATTTTGTAAGAGTACTTAGGATAGTCCACAATCATTTCTTTATTAAAGACTGCTGGATTCTCAGTCAAAAGAAAATCAAAGAATAACAAAGCTACTTTCCAGAATATTGACCTTCTTTAGGTACTATTTGTTTATTAAAATATAGATATTATTTTCCTTACCTTTACATAGAAAATCCAAAAGTCAAAAAGAGTTTGGGTTGCTACCTTTGAAAGTCAATCCCTGGACACACAGGTGTAAGAGCTGGGATTTAAAGCTGGGTCTGGGGATAATAGAATGAGTCTTTTCTGTATAAGATCTCACCCTGGCCACTAAGTGAAGGGCATTCCATTCTTGTCTAACAAGTGAAAAAATGAAATAAAATTGTGTGTTAAAAAGAACATCACTACCTCTGTCTTGTCAGGATTGTCAAATACAAAAGTCCCTGGTCTTCTTTTTACTTTTTGTGGGGATACTTATTTACATTACACTGAGGTCTGGGATCCTAACCGGTAAAATATACGACAGAACTTGCACATTTCTTGCCAGAGTAGACAGCTAATAAGGATGGAGATTGTGCTGGTTAATTTTAGATGTTAATTTGACTAAGTTAAGGGATATTCAGATAACTGACAAAGCATTATTTCTGAATATGTTTGTGAGAATGTTTCCAGAACAGATCAGCCCTTGAATCAGTAGAAAGAGTAAGGAAGATCTACCCTAACCAGTGCGGGCAGGCTCCAATCAATTAAAAAAAAAAAAAAAAAAAAGGCAAGTTCAAATTCTCTTCTATATCTAGGGCATGCCATACCTCTTTGCCTTCCTTAGACAGTAAGACTCAATATGCTCAGGCAGGCTTTTACACTGGGGCTTACACCATTGGAATCCCAGTTTCTCAGGTTTTCTGCCTCAGACTAAAAGTTAAGCCATAAGCTCCTGTGGTTTTCAGGCTTACGTATCCAGACTGAATTACATCATTTAGTTCTTAACATTAGCAGTGATCACATGAACCATTTCTCATACTAAATCTCTTTTTATGTATCCCTCTGTATCTGACTTTCTGTCTATCTACCTATCCATCCATCCATCCATCCATCCATCCATCCATCCATCCATCCATCCATCCATCCATCCATCCATGCTATTGGCTTTGTTTCTCTGGATAAGTCTAAAGAATGCAATTGTGATGTTATGTTAACACTGATGATGATGACCATCATGATGATGGCATAAATACTTGTGTGCATAGAAGCAGCTTTTATAATTCTGAATTGGTTTCCAACTGAACTTTTCAAAAGACTTTACATATACAAATTGATCAACTGAAGCTAGAGGCAAGATTTACACTAGCTCTTTGTAGAAAATATGATCATTATTCAGATCATTGTTTCTATTCTCTGCTTCATGTAGACCATGCATATTATGGTCTATGAACTTAAACCAACAACTTCACCAACAGATGGAGAAACCCAGCTAATTGGGTATAGGAACTCTGAAATCATTCTGAGAACCAGCTGGAGTACCCAATGTTTTCAGCCTCAGGGCTGGTGAGGCCAGACGCAAAGGAGACCTGGATCTCTTGGGGGTATTACAAAGACCTTGTTTCAGGTGTCACCTGCCTATTTCATCTTTAATTTTTAAATAAAATGTATACGGGCTTCTACAAACTCATGCCTCAATTTATTGTATGTAGTATTTTTTAAAAGAAAAGAGAGAAATCATATGTCTTTAATCATATTTTATAGATCTTTTATTAGAATTTGGAAATGTACATGTGTTCATACAGTAGTATCTGAACAGCTAAAAAATGTATATTAAGCATAATTACATGGAAATTTACTAAGCTTAAGTGAACCATTGTGATTGAGTGCTGGCTTGAATCACACCATTCTGTTATTCTAGTGGAAACTAATCCAAAACTTACATTTTCACATTTTGTTAAGAAAAAAAATTACTTTTTCAGAAATTAAATATGTAAAGTAATTGATTTCTCTTTTACAAAGAGAAATTAGGGCTGGGGATGTGGCTCAAGCGGTAGCACGCTCGCCTGGCATGCGTACGGCCCGGGTTCGATCCTCAGTACCACATACCAACAAAGATGTTGTGTCCGCCGAGAACTGAAAAATAAATAACAATAAAATTCTCTCTCTCTCTCTCTCCTCTCTCACTCTCTCTTTAAAAAAAGAAAAGAGAAATTAGGTAGCATCTTCTAATTACTGGAGTAATTACTGAATTAAGAGCATATGTTGCAATTCTTTTTTAACACTTCATTCTTTTCTGTTAGATATATGTAGGGGTCAATTTTTCTTCAATGGCTACTTTCTCAACATTCATGCTATGAAATTGTGCTTGGCCATGCACCAAAGTTAACTTTGTGTCTGTTTCATAGTTTATTTGAAATTGAATGGAGAAGTTCTTATCAGAATTTTTTTTTTTTTGTAACATCTTTGTGTTAGGAATTCCCCCAAAACTCCACACTGACCTGCTCACTCGTGGTAGTAAATGAAAGCTGATGGTCCCTGGATAGTCAAAGTCATCTTGAGCAAAAAGAACAAAGCCTGAGGCATACCATGATCTGACATTGAAATATACTGCAAAACTCTATTGGTCAGAACAGCATGGCATTGGCATAAAAACAGACATACCGAGCCATGGAACAGAATTGAGTGTTTAGAAATAGTCCCTTGCTCCTACAGCAAAATATTTTTTGACAAAGTTCCTAAGAACACACAAGATAGAAAGAATAGTATTTGCAGTATATGGCACTGGGAGAATCAAGTGTCTACTTGCAGAAGAAGGAACTAGACTCTTATTTCTAACCAGTTACAAAAATCTACTCTAAGAAGATTAAAGATTTACCTGTAAGAACTGAAATAATGAAACAACAGGAAGAAAACTTAGGGGAAATTCTTCAAGACATTGGAATAGGCAAGGACTTTATGGATAAAACACTAAATATACAGTAAATAAAAATAAATGTATACAAAAGTTATTTCATGAAACTGAAAATCTTTTGTACAGCAAAGGAAACATCAATAGAGTGAAAAGACAACCTACACAATTGAAGAAAATATTTGCAAACTCTGCATCTGACCAGCAGTTGATATTCAAAATAAAATAAGAAAATAAAATGAAACAGCAAAAAGAATCATAAAATGAGTAATAGGCCTAAATAGACATCTCAAATAATGACATACAAATGTCCAACAGTATTTTAGTCAGATTTTTTGTTCCTGTGAACAAAAGACCTGACAAGAATAAGTTTGAGGTGGAAAAATTTATTTGGCTCAAGGTTTCAGAGGTCTCTGTTGATGGCCAACTTTATAGCTCTGGGTCCAAGGTGAGGCAGAACATATGGCAGAAAGGTGTGGCAGAGAAAATCAGGTCAAGACATGGAAACAAGCAAGTGAAGATCATCAGGGATAAAATATAAACTCCAAAGGCATGTCCCTAGTTACCCACCTTCTCCAGCCACACACTGCCAGCCTACAATTACAGCATAGTTAATCTATTTTCCCAGATTAATACACTGATTGGATATAAGTTCTCATAACCCAGTCCTTTCACCTATAAACTTTTTCATTGTCTCACACATGTGCTTTTCAGTGACACTTAACATCTATATCATAATAATCAAGTATATAAAAAAATGCTCCTCATGACAGATTATCAAGAAAATATAAATCAGAACCATATTGAGATACCATCTCACTCTGGTAGAATGAGTGTTATCAAAACACGAGGCAACAAGTGCTGGTTAGGATGTAGAGAAAATAAAACCCTTGAACATCATTCATGGGAATGCACATTACTATAACCCTTATGGAAAACAATACAGAGATACCTCATAAAATTAATAATAAAATTACCATGTGATGCAGCATTCTCACTACCAGGTATAGATCTGGGGGAAGTGAAATCAGTATGTCAAAGAGACATCCACACTCCCATGTTTGTTACACATATTCTTGATGGCCAAGAAATGGAAACAACCTAAGTGCCCATCAACTGATGAATGAAGAAAATGTGGTTCATGTGCACTACAGAAAACTATTTAGCCAGCCAAAGAATGGAATCCTGTCATTTTCAATAACATGATGGAACTTGAGATGATTATGTTAAGAGAAATGAGGCAGGCACAGCAAGACAAGTACCACAGGATTCTCTCATGTGAAACATAAAAACGTTGATGTCATAGAAGCCGAGAGTGAAATTTTGGTTGCCAGAGTGTGGGGAGAGGTGGGGAGGGAGGTATTGGAAAAGGTTGATCAATGGATACTAAGTAACAATCCAATGGGGGTAAGAAGTTTTGGTGTGCTGATGCAGAAGAGGGTGACTGTAGATAACAATTATGTACTTTATATCTCGAAAAGCAAGAAGAAATGATTTTGAATGTTTTCATCATGAAGAAATGATAGATTTTCAAGGAGACAGATATGTTTACCCTGATTTAAACATTGCATAATGTATACAAGTGTTGAGATATCACATGATACCCCATTAATAACTATAATTTTAATGCTTTAATGTGTACAATAAAAATAAAGTAAAATAAATAAAAATGCAAAGCCTGAAGGGAGTAACTTTCAGGGTTTTTAGAAGAATTCAGAATTCTGTCTTTCACCTGGGACCTAAGACTTTTTAAACATTAATTCTGCCATATCACAGGCTGTAATATAGGCTGAGTTTGTAGGAAAGTGAAGAAATATCATAATCTTATTCACGTTATATTCCTGGGAACAACTATCATTTTTCAGTACCTACTATGTGACAGGCCCCACACCAAGTGCTCCATGCATTTCCTCACTAAAGATTCACAAAAATTCACAAGAGAAAGCTCATTATGTCCATTTTATGGATGAGTTAATTTAAGATCAGTGAGGATCAACAATTCATCAGGACATCTCTTAGCTAGGATGCAAACTTTGGATGATTTGTTCACTTAATTTTTTCCATTCCATTGTCTGGCTACACTGAACTAGCCAGATGTCTCAATTCTGTGGCAAGTGCATTCAAACAGAAGAGAAGAGATCATTCTTTGTTCCCTGTCTATAAAACAGAAAGTTCATTAAAGATCACACAATCCAGCTAAGCAAGGTGTTAAACCAAAATGGTGAAATGATCTGCCTACTTAATTGTGGTCAGTTCTAGGTAGGGTTAGAAGATGTGTGCCAATAATCTAAGTAAAAAAAAAAAATTTCATTGGTGAAATGTACTATAGGCCAGTTCAGTTCATCCAGAGCAAGAGGAGTGGATGTTAAACTTAAGAAACAGTGTTTGCTTTTAAACCTCTTCTTATTTCTTCTCCTATATATATAGCTAACTATTGGTATAGTTTAGAGAAGTACCTCTCCACTCTAAGATAGTTCTGAAATGGATACAAAGATTATCTTGTATGTGTGTGTGTGTGTGTGTGTGTGTGTGTGTGTCTGTGTGTGTATATATGAACCATCACAGTGTTCATAGCAAAATGTGAGAAAATGGTCTTTTGAGAAAATAGACTCCTTAAATACATCTGATAGAAAAGTAAAAGCAAAGAGTGTTCAGAAGATAGGGAGCTAAGCTGGGCTGTGGATGACCACTCTGCTTCACACTGTGACTTCTCAACCCTGGACCTTGCTGACATATTTCTTTGTTGTAATGTACCTCTCTATGCATGGATTTACCAGGCTTGAAATCTGCCTTCTCTTGTAAGATACTAAAAGAGATTGTAAACAAGAAATTTGCCGAGCAATCAACATTCAAGGGAATATTCATTTAGTAAGTGCCAACCTTTATTTCTCTAATAAGCCCAGAAAACAATAACACAGTGGCCAGCGACCATTTGTTTCAATTGGAATCTCAGAAGGTTCTGAGAGTGCTGATAGAATCAAAGAGCTAATGTGTGATGGGAAGTGATGGCCTGTGGGCCTGTTTGTTTGTCTACATATCTATTGATATATTTGCTTCGGGAAGGTGAACTTCCTGACAATTTGTGGTAGCTCACTGCTGTGTCACCAAACTGGAAAGGGAGAGATATAAAAGACCTCATCAAAACCAGGATATCTATTCATATGCTTTTCAAATTAGTGGGCCTGAGGGGATTACAAAAAGAAGTATTCCATTTACTTGAAGAACTTTACTGGTTGTTGATATTACACACTACAAAATTAAACTAGATGATTATTACTGTCAATTGCAGAACTGGAAGGGTCAAAATTAACAGTGGAGAAGGAAAGCTCTCAATGAGAAGTCTGTTCATATTTGCCGATGCTAATTGGATAAGCATACTGAGAAGCTAATATCTGCACTTTCATTATGCAGATATGGAAATACACCTGTTTAGCTCTTAAACATCAACTTTTGGAGGGGGCATACTGGGGATTGAACTCAGGGGCACTCAATCACTAAGCCACATCCCAGTCTTATTATGTATTTTATTTAGAGAAAGGGTCTCACTGAGTTGCTTAGTGCCTCACCATTGCTGAGGCTGGATATTAACCTCTCAATCCTCAACCTCAACCTCTCTGCCTCAGTCTCCCGAGCTTCTGGGATTACAGGCATGCACAACCATGCCTGGCCTTAAACAAATGGTGGCAACATGTAAAATTTATACCTGAAGATTGTACTACTTAGCATTCAAAAAGGCTTTAAGTGATGTTACTGAGGGAAAAATTCTCAAGACTTTTAGTCAAGAGTATCTACATATTTAGGTGACCCAGATTGCTTAAGAACTTTATGAAATCAAGTGATGGAGTTCAAGACCTTCTGAATTCTTTCCTCAGCATTCACACACTTTAGTTTGAGTGCCATTGCATTCCAACACCACTACCACTTTGACTTTATAGAGAAAAAAATAAGCATACAATGGTAAATGGATGGATTTGGAGAATATCATACTAAACGAAGTAAGCCAATCCCCACAAGCCAAAGGCCAAATGTTCTCTCTGATAAGTGAATGCTGATCCATATTGCGGGGGGGGGGGGGGAGGTCTGGTCTGGGGGGGGGCTTGGGAATAATGGAGGAACTTGATTGGGCAAAGTGGGGGAGTGGAGGGGGAGGGGGCAGGAAAAATGGTGGAATGAGATGAACATCATTACCCTGGGTACATGTACTGCTGCACATATGGTGCGATGCTATATTGTGTACAACCAGAAAAATTAAAAGTTGTGCTGCAATTATGTACAATGAGTCAAAATGTATTCTGCTGTCATATATACCTAATTAGAATAATAAATAAATAATAAATAAAAAGATGCATCCTTACTTATAAATGCTGCTAGATGCTGGAACTATAATCAGTATTTTCTCATCTCTCACTTGCCCACATTTAGACACATTTTGCACATTACAAAATTGACATTCAATGAGGACAAGTGGCAAACCATGAGTTGAAAAAATTTTAAAAATATTTTGTATATAGTCTGTCCCCCTCATGTAATTATAACTAGTTATTGTTTAGATATGAGGTGTCCCCATACATAGTCTCATGTATGAGACAATGCAAGAAATTCAGATGAAATGATTAGATTATGAGATATTTAACCTGATCAGTGGATTAATCCACTGATGTGGATTAACTGGGTGGGAAGTGTAGGCAAGTAGGATGTGGCTGGAGGAGGTAGATCACTGGGGCATGACATTAGGGTTTATATTTTGTCCCTGGTAAGAAGAATTCTGTCTGTCTCTTGCTCTCTCTGCTTCTTTACTGTCATATCTGGGCTGCTTTCTTCTATCACATCCTTCCATCATGATGTTCTACCTGAACCTGGGCCCAGAGCTCTGCAGTCAGCCAACCATGTACTAAACCTCTGAAATCAGGAGCCAATACATGTTTTATCCTCTAATTGTTCTTGTCAAGTCTTTTGGTCACAGTGATGCAAAAGCAATCTAAAACACACCTAAAATCATTTTGTTGTTCAAAGCAATTTAACACTATTAATCAAGAGACTCAAATATCTTCAAGCAAGTAATTACATTTCTTCATGTCTATCCTAAGGAACATTTAAAATGCAGGCAGAAAATATGTTATTATTTTTTCCAGGTAAAAAAATATATAGAAATTAAATAACAAAGATATATATCAAACTCTAAGTTATTGGTTAAATATGTTATGGAGTATCTATATAATGCTATATTAGGCAGCAATTAATTTTGAGATAGGGTCTTATTAAGTTACGCAGGCTGGCTTCAAACTTGCAATCCTCCTGCCTCAGCTTCTTCAGTTGCTGAGATTACAGTGTCAGCAACCCAGACTCATGCAGCAATGAAGATAAAGCATGTTCAAAGATTTATATTGTGATAGTGAGAGAAAAAAATAAATAAAACTTTATAATCTGTATAAGAAAAGCTAACAATGTGGTTACTGGTAGGTGGTGGAATAATGGCTAATTTATTTTTCCTTATAATTTCTATATTTACCCATTTTACAATAACATACTACTATAAATTAAACATTCAGAAGATTTTTTCTTGCATTTTTATGATTCAAACATATTACACAGATCCACTATGATAATGTGATATTACATAGATAATTATGCATAAATACAGAAATTTCAGTGATTCTGATGTTGAGAGTTTCTATTATATTTAAGAAAAATTATGTGTGGATATTGCCATGATACACACATTTTCAAGTGAGGTTTTTGACTCTCCTGGTTAAGTTCTAAGCTTACTTGATTTACAGTATTCTCTGCTTACTTTTGTTTTTCAGGCAGCATATTTCATTCAGCTATAGACCACAATACTCTATACAATTTTAAATGTACACATTGAGAAGTCAAAAGCAAACACATTTACATAACTTGTGATGGCTACAAGGGCAAAGATGTTATGACTTACCAGTGCACACGAATATATCGTGTTTCAAAACTATCCTTAACTACTCCTAGTCTGATCAGAAAATATTCTTTAAAAACTTCTTTTCTTTGAGATAGCTGGTATAGTTTTTCAGTCTTGTAGGACAATGCTAGTTTGGTAGATGGAGGAAGGCCCTAGTCAAATTTGGGAGAGTAGGATACTCCATTGTGCTCTCACTGGGTATTTTCAATCCTCACTGGCGATTTCATGCCATCCTGAGCATTTAACCTAACACCAGTATCAGAGTGTCAGGCTAGGGATGACTTTCTATCCCAGAATGTTAACTATTTGAGATTTGTTTAGGCTTAGGATAGGAGCAGGCAGCTGGAAGGCATTTCGGTCAAGAAAAAGGAAAAAAAAAAAAAAAGAACACGACACATTTCTGAACTACAATGATAGATCAGATCTTTGTTCATGGTTCCTTCCTGGGAGGGAAAAAAGAAAGACCAACTAATTGCCATAACTAATTAAAAATGAAGCTGATGGGCTGCTCCCCCACACCGAATTTACAGGGTAGTGATAATTCCAGTTAACTGTAAACATGCTTCTAAAAATCCAATTTCTCTTTTCAAAAGGCTTTCAGGGGCTGAGTATCACAAACTTTGTGATATATAAGTACCAAATATACTGTGGTAATAAAATTCTTGCACTAGGTTAACTACACAATTTGCTAATAACATTGGCTGACACAACCCATGAAAATCATTGGCAGGCTGAGTTCTGGCATGTGTACAAAGGTTTTATTGAACACAGGCTGCCAATGAAACGTGCCTTGCTTACCCATGACCAGGCAGCCATGGTGTGTGTGTGTGTGTGTATGTGTGTGTGTGTGTGTGTGTGTGTGTATTGGTGTGTGCATGTGTGTTTCAAAGATCACCCACCTTGATTTCCTTCAGTCTTTCTGATAACTGTCTCACACATCATGACTACATCCTCTCCTTTTGTTTTAAGCAAGATTTTGTTTGTGTGTCGGTATATTTCAAATGGAAACAACATCAAAACTTACCTCATCTGTGCTGTGTTTAAAAGGTGTACCCACAGGATTTCTTAGCTTCACTAAATGCCTCTGTAACCTTACACCACAGATAGGCTGGGGTCACTAACTGGCCACTGGATCAGTATGACATAGTGTGACCTGCAATCTCCAGGCGCAGTAGCAGGAAGTCATCTTGATCTTCCATGAGTACCTCTGTGGAGCATGGCTAGCACCTTTCTGAGGGTACACAGGAAAGGTGTAAGAGGATCTGTTGCTAGACAAAATCTTCTCTTTTATATATATTTGATCTCATCCTGTAAAAAAAAAATTATATATATATATATATATATGTATATATATGTACATAAACACACATTTAGTTCACTAAGCCACTTCCCCAGTCCTTTTAATTAATTTATTTATTTTTAACAATATACATACACATAACTTAAAAATAATTTTATGGGTAGGGAGTGTTTTTTTTTTAAAAGTGGGGCACAATAAGAGATGTTTAGATAATATCAACAGGTGCTTTTTAAAATTTTATTTCCCTGTCTCAATCCATATTTATGGAATGTTTCTCAATATCAGGGAATTATGTTTCTTACTTTGTGAAGTGGATGTTTTCAAATGAGACTTTCTTCTGCGTCCAGCTAAGAAACAGCACTGTGGCTGGTGTAAGCCAAGTGCCACAGAGACTCTCTTCTTAGAAGTACTTTTCACTTCTACAGTGATTGAGACAAGACCTACTGTCTTCAGGCAAGAGTGCTGAGGGCAGAGAGCACAGCAGGCTGACTGCACACTTCACAGAGACTCAGCAACAGCCAACATGAGGGTTTCCACAGAAGTGAATGGAGCTTGTCATCATCAGGAGTCTGGAAGCTGAGCCCCAGGAGGTGTGGATGCAGGTACAGAGCCTGAGCTTCAGGCCTTGGGGTTCCACCCATAAATAGTACTTCTCCAAAGGTCAAGTAAAGTTAATAGCAGTTTTGGAGGGAGTAAGAATCAGAATATTGAAGCAGAGACTTTGGCCTCAAATGGAAATCCAGCTAGAAGTGGGGCTTAGGCAAAATGTTAGGATTCTTTTTTGGGGAATGAAGGGTAACCAGGGATTTAACCCAGGGATTCTCTAGTTCACTAAGCTACTTCCCCAGTCCTTTTAATTAATTAATTTATTTTTTATTTTGAGACAGAGTCTGGCTAACTCATTCTCACAATGTTGCTGAGGTTGGCCTTGAACTTACAATCCTCCTGCCTCATCCTTTTGAGTCTCAGGGGTTACAGATGTACACCACCACACCCAGAAAAAATGTTAGGATTCTTACCTTTGATGTTTTTCCTATCAGGAAAATTTCCATAGTCCAGACACTAAAGTAGGCCTGGATACAGTAGGGTGAAAAAAATGAACGTGATTCTGCTTGTCACAAAATTTATTTCATAGAATAAAGTCTGGAATTAATGAAATTATTGTGCTAATAAACAGAGAAAGAAGTGACTTAATATTATAAAATGTTATTATATGAAAGAAGAAAACAGACACTTTACTTTTTCTTGGTTGTGGGGGGAAGTACTGTGGTGCCTCCCAACACTATCATTTTAGTGTCAGAGATTTTGCGAAATAACATGACACCAGTTTGTGCAAAATTGTGACCCAAAGTCATGACCCCATGTACTCTGTGCTTACATAATAATTATGTTTATTCTTTGTGTGCAAAAATAGACAAAAACACAATGTTCACAAGAATCGTTCAGTGGACTAACTCAATATTGATAATTTATTTAACAAATTGAGTACTATTTTAGCATTGAAAAGGAAAGATGTGTTTTTCTCAGGGAAATTGCCTTGTAGGGAGGTAGGAGGCAAACAACGGACATGATTCTAAACTGTGATAAAACCCCCGAAGAAACTAAAACATGGTGATGCTGGCAAATGTATCCACAGAGCCAGGGACTGCTCTGAATTAATTGGTCAGGGAAGGCTGATCTCCAAAAGTCACATTTGACCTAGAAATAAGAGGGACCAAGGTGAGGATATATTAAAGGAAAAATGTTCTAAGGAGAACAAGAACAAGTGATGGCAGCAGCCCTAGGGCAGGAGTAATCTTGGCTTAATGAACAAGAAAATAAATGATCTACCCCCCATTTCCATGCCATTTTTCTCTCCCTTTACCACCCTTTCTTTCCTTTATTTGAAGGTGAGGCAAAAGTTCAGTGAGATTCTAACATCAGGGCTGACATAATGCAGCCACCAGCCTGGGGCTCCCTAAATTCCCAGTAGTCCAGGGTCTCCACTGATCCACGAGCAGGAACAAAACTCCACCTGTAAGTGGGAGAGCCGCTGGTTTTAACCATTGGAGACACAGAGAACCAACAAAATATAACAGACTGAAAGTTGTCTGGTCAGTTGGAAGAGCCATTTCTGAAGAAGATTTCTGTAGCTTGAACATCATGAACTCGTACTTGATGGAAGTTGCAATACCCTTCCCCACAGAGAACGATTCAGTCTGAGCAGCTGCCAACCTCAGGGGAGAATGAGCCAAGTGGCTGAGGGTGAACGTGCTGATGAAGTTACTTTGATAAATAAGGGAAAGACTTGGGTGAATTCCATATTAGCGGCTTCAGAACTCCATGAAACCCAGTCTTTCAATTTTTAAAAGCTCCAGTCTATTCAGCGTTTGCTGCCTCCACTTGAGTAATTCCAAAGGATGCCACATCCATCCCTATGAGAAATGCTGGGTTTTGATAACTAGAGAAGGATTGCTGATTTCTTCAAAGTGCAAAGCTGTGAAACCCCAAGGGTTATCTTTATCCCTTTCATATCTCTGCTGACAAGCAACATGGGGTGTGTAGAAATAGTTTGAAATGTTCATGTTGAGCAAACATCATCCCTGAGTGATACACTTCACATATCCAATTCAAAGGAATGCTGTCTTCCCTCAATTTTTCCTCTCCCCCAACCTCTTACTAACTTACCATTAATATCCCTTCTTTTCGCTTTCCCTTCCTCATTTTTTTTTGATGCTTCCTATTCTCCGAATTATTAGGGTGGGAATAACATCTTCAAGTTCTAACTGACCCTGTTATTGCCCCATATAAACATTCACCTATGCATGGTGCATACACACACATAGGCTTTAGAGTGAGAGACAGTTTTCAAATCGAGACTCAGCAATGTGATAATTATTAAAATTGGAGTTGCAACTGAACTTTTTGATTTCCAATTTACTCTCAGATAAAATAGTGAAAGCTAAACTCTTTCCAGAATTTTTTTTTTTTGCCGGGGGGGGGGGCAGAACAAAAATTACTGATTTAAAGGTCTAATATGAATCAAAACTCAGCAGAGCAAGATAGTATAATACTTTACCTATATTGTTTAATCTGACAATTATAAGAATGTCCAGTCTCAAACTTCATGAAAATTTGAATTTTTATCCTCCCTATCATTTTCATTTGCCCCGGGGTCTAATAGCCAAATAAACATTGAGATATTGGAGCTTCATGGTGCCAGCAAGCTGGAAAGTTGTTCTCTTGAGGTCTGTGTTCCCAGAACTTTGGATTTTGTCCACAAATAAGGCTTTCCCGAGTGGAATGAAATCTGTAATTCTGGGAATATACAAAAATAGATCATTCTAACACTCTGTGTCATTAGAAAAATTTGCTACTTAATTGTGCAGTTTTCCCATCCAATCCTAATTGTTCGAGAATAAAAAGATGCAATTAAGATAAGGATCCAAGACAGAAATCTGCTGACCCACAGGAGCTCAATATAAAAAGTTCTAGAGAGGAAAGAGATTAGTATTTATATTCAAGCAAAAAAAAGAAAGAAAGAAAGAAAGAAAGAAAGAAAGAAAGAAAGAAAGAAAGAAAGAAAGAAAGAAAGAAAGGAAAAGAAAAAGAAAAGAAAAAAGGGAGAAAACCCTGCTCCAAATGCTCAAAACCTATTCTTAGAACCTTGTTGACCCAGAATGGGTACAAATTGGGTAGCTATTGGTATATCTGAGATTTTTTTCTCTATGTGTACACTCAAATGTCTTTTCTTCAAAAAATGCAACTGCCACAAGTAAAATAATGCAAATTCAGATCAGTTTGAGGCAGAAGGGATGGCTCTAGCAAGAAAGGCAGTAGGTTTTAATTTAAATTGCTTACCTCAAATGAGTGTACTTAAACTCATGGTAAATACTAAGGCAAATTTCCCGATCTTGGGGTGTGATGATAAGGATAGGGTATTGAAGCTGTTTGTCCTGCCTTTGAATCCTTAATAGGCTATTCTGCCACTTGGTAGCTGTCTACGTTACATCCTCTCAGTGTGCTTCAGTTTTCTTATTTTCAAAACCACCTCTATAAAAGGGCAATTTATAAAAGATGATTGTAGGTTTGTGTCACCTGGCATGTACCTTGAGACTGAAGCTCCTACAAAAAGATACCAGGGGATGCTTATTTATATTGATAATCTTTATAATTTCTTATTAAAATAAGAACAATGAGGTGCTGTCTTCCCATTTCTTGGGCTTCTATTGAAATGGAACAGTTTGTATTTACAAATGAGAAGAAGTGGTTTAGAGGCCCTTCTGAGAAGATGGGAACCAATGAACTTTCACCATGATAACCTTTGTGTTCCCCACAGTGGCTCAGCCTCAAAGACGCAAGGAGGTAAAGGCTTTTTACTTCAGAGTGTGACTGAACTCTCCATAAACCTCTGTCTCGCTTATAAATATCACAGGCATGCAGCAAGTTACTACCTGGTTGAATGATCCCCTTTACAAGCCTCTTTCTAGGTTTTTGAGTAAAGGTTTCCCTTATTAATTTTACCAGCCAGCATTCACTTAGCATTTGCTTTGAGGCATAATTGACAGGCAGGGTGACACCCGCTTGAGAGTGAGCCATAAATCAGAAATAATTTCCAAAATTGGCTGAGGGGCTGAAGTGTTGAATAGGCAAATACAGGTAAAAATCTCTTTATTAGGGCTGACAGGGACAGCAAATGTCAGCGAAGTGTTTCCTAATGCACCAGGCGAGATTAATTTGGGGGACTTTCCTGAGCTGGCGTTACACTGTGTGTTCCCTAACGAGACTACCGCACCGGGGCCCTAGGAGGGGAGAGAAGGGGCTGTAGATGAAGAAGATAACTCCCAAAGGCAGGGAGTTCCATTTCTGTACCAATCCCTTGCTACTGGAAAATTACTCTTCTGCTTTAGACGTTATTTGCATTTTGCCTCTTGAGTGGAAAAGAGTTATAAGTCAAGATCGGAGAACTTGGCAAGATAATGAAGCTAAATATGGCCTCCAAAAGGAAAGAAATGGGTCTGCTAGGCATGGAAGTTGAAGTAAAATGCCATGAAAAAAATGGGGATTAGGGAATGTTGAAATAAAAATGTGTGTGTAGTTTTCTCTGTAGAAAAAAACCCACAATAGTACTATGTATTAAATCGAGTACATGGGCAATAAATAATGGCAATTCTACTAGCTCAGTTTCTTGGGTATTTAGACATAGGGCCTCTCCAGTCCAGCTTCACAGGCTTCTACTGAGAGGATAAAATTTGGTCAGTTTGTATACTATGTACAGAAATGCTTGTGCCATAAAATTCTTAAAAAGTGCATTGCTTTTTTCCCCGTCCAAGTATCTATTTTAAGATGTTTTCTAAGTTATATCTGAAAACAGAAAGATGAAAAAAAATAGAAAACAGGATAAAAATTATATTCTGGGAAAAATTACACACCAGTACATTCTGAAAAGTCTTCAGAGAAGGAAAATGTTAACCCTGCTCATCCTGATAGGTTCTTTTCCTAATGGTTTGTAAAGGAGATCAGTCTTGAGAATTTAATACACAATTGTCATTAAGAAGGCTTATTTTTCTAAAAAAATAATTAAGGAATGGAGATATTTACTAGGTAGTAGTAGGAATATAATAATGCTCTTGAGGGTTGCCTTATTGGACAAGTGGAAAATTCTGAATAAAAAAAATGCTGAGCTGCTACCCATATTCAATGTAGATCCTGTGCCAGACACAGTACTCAGCACTTGGTATTGATCTTCACCAAAACCTCCAAGGCTTCAGTCATTTGTACTAAATCAGTGTAAGTGATACAAGCTCAAAATAACAATGATTTGAATAAATATATAGGGGGAGTCAGACCAAGATTGACATTGTGGCTTTGTTCCTCAAGAACTCCCCAGACCAACAGCCATTAGCCCAAAGATTCCATACACCCTAGTGTGGATCTTCTTCCCTGCCGCCCAGGATGGCAGGGGCAGCTGTGGCATCTCCTGTGCATTCTGGGCATCAAAGTTTACATCTTATCTAGCTGATGTAACTGCAAGAAAAGATTGGGCCTTTTTGTTTTTGTTCTGGGTAGTTGTGTGCCCAGCTACAACTAGGAGGTTCTCTTACTACAGAGGAAGGCAAGAACAAATAAAGGGAGATACTTAGCTGTCTCTGGTATAGTATTATTTGTACCATTTTTCAGGTTAGAAAACAATCTCAGAGAGATAAACTAACATTTTCTAAGTTAAGGGGGAAAAAAAAGTAGTGCATAATTCTAAAGCTTGCTACATTCTTCTCGTTTTGCCATAAGGCATAAAAAGTATAAGAACTAACCCAATTAAATTTTTTACACTCTGTCAATTAAATTCAGTCCAATCTATCTAATTCTAAAAGCTCATATCGTGTGCTTACCATAAGTCAGAAACTATTTTGAGTATAGGGCACTGTGCTGGTTATGAAAGGATTTATGGAACATAAATATGGATGAAAATATAGATCTATCTTTTTAGTGTATCTATCGATGACAATGTGCATGAAAATATACCTATCAGCAAAATCAGAGGCCAATTCATGGGAAGCTAATAAGGCATAAGCCATGGGACCTGTCATTTTCTTCAGCCTTAGAAAACTCAGAGAAGGGCTCTGCACTGCAATCACATGGTCATCTGATTTTGAAATGTAATGGGTTGAAACGTTTCTCTTTTCTCTTTGGCTTTGCCTGTTTTGCATTTTTCCATATGCCAGACAGAATATTGATGTATCTCCATCATTTGTGTGACCTATCTTAAGGGATGGACCTCTGTAGTCTGGGTTTATGGGACTACTATATTTACATGATTCACTGTCTCTTCTATGCAAAATTTATCGTTAGCAATCCTGACGTAAGAACAGCTTCAAGTATGCATTTCTCATTTTTTTTTCTTTCTTTGTTTTTGTTTTGTGTTGTTGGCTTTCTGCACTGGGGACTGAATCCAGGGCCCAGTTCATGCTATACTATTACTCTACCACTGAGCTCTACCTCCAGCCACTTTCTCCATGCATGTTCTTATAAATAGTCAAAAATGATAAATTTCATCAGTATTTGGTGATTTGACATAAAACATTCACAATGAACAAGGTACAAACAACTCTTTACATGTTATCAAGCTCTTTAATAAGTGATGTCAAAGAACATTTCATTTCATGAAGAAAATAAAATCCCTAGAATCTTCTAACTCACCCATGAAAAAAATTTGGAAAGATTTGCCCAAGTTTTACAATAATTTTGAATTTTTATATGAAACTGCCCAGAATGAGAACTGAGGATTTTTGTTGTCTTTCTAAAAACATCAGTTCCACAAATGTTCCTTAACACCGTTCCTAGTGGATTTTCCCTGCCACCAAGGGGCAACTACCTCACTGTCATCACCAGTGATTACTTTCATTTTTGAATTTTGATTTATAAATATATTCTATATATTCTTTTTGTATTCAATCTCTTTCACACAGAAGTATGCTTGCAATTTTTATATACATTTCTGATACAAGAAGTCATTTATTATTTTTTATTGTAGAGAGCATAACATTTTAGAAACAATGACAGTTCGATTGTCAATTCTATTGATGGACTTTAATTAGATGCCCACCTCCAAGTCTTGGACTATTGTAAATAAATCTACCATGATCATCCATGTATATTGCTTTTTTGAGGACATATGTTTATGTTTCTTAAGATATACAAGAGTTGGAATCACTTGTTCATGAAATAGGTATATGTTTACCTTTACTGGAAACTTTTAAACAGTTTTCCAAAGTTTCCAAATGTACCCTTTGACACTGCTCCCAGCAGTGAATAAGAGCTCCAGGTGTTCCTCATCTGCACTAATCCTAGATGTTCTCAGGCTTTTTAGTTTTAGCCATTCTGCTGAAATTATATCTTATTATGGTTTCAATTTGCTTTTCCCTGGTGTTTAATGAGGTTGAGCACATTTTATATAACTATTAGCTGCACATATACTTTCTTTTGAGAAGGGTGAAGCATATATATTCTCTCTGTTTCTGATATGTCTTTTTAGTTTTTAATGATATTTTTGAAGCACAGTCGCTTTTAGTTTTAATGAAGTTCAGTTTATGTTTTCCTTTTATTGTTAATGACTTTGTGTACTGTCTAAGAAATTCTTGCCTACTTCAATGTCACAAATGCGCTCTCCTATTTTTCTTTTGGATGTTTTAAATTATTAAGTTTATACTTAGGGATATGATCAATCTTAATGTTTTACATTTTATATGAGACTGTGAAAAACATTCATTTCTTTTTCACATTAAACATTTTGTTGAATAGACTATCCCTTACCACTATGGATTATCTTAGCACCTCAGTTGAGAATTACTTTTATATGTGCAGATATATTTCCAGATTCTCTATTCTGTGTTATTTATCTATATGTCTTGATTTTTATTGTAGTTTTAGAGTATGCTATATATGAATCAAAATAATAAAATTTGCTCAAGTTTTCTCCATTTTCTGAAATATTTTTCCTTTGCATTTTAACACAAAGTTTACAATCACCTTGATGATTCTATGTTAAAAGTCTGCTGGAACGATACTGATTCAGGATCCATTGAAGTTATAGTTGAAGCTGGTGGAACATTTTCATGTTAAAAATATTGTTCTTCCTTGTTCGTTAACAACATATCTCCATTTTTGTTCACCTGACTCAATAATTTACCTTTAAATTTAATTTTATATTTTCTTCATTTACATTTCCTTCCTGCAATATATTATAGTTTTCACTATGTAGATCTTGATCAACATTTTTGTCAAATTTATTTGTTAATATTTTAGTTTACTTTGAAATTATTATATATAGCAGAATCTTACCATTTATATTCAGTTATTTGATGCTACAAAATTGAAATACCACAATTGCTATTTTTGAAGTGGGGATTTTTCCATGTTTCCCAAGAAGGCCTTCAACTCAAAGCCTCCTGCCACAGCCTCCTTAGTAGCTGGTAATTTCACTGCATTTGGGTGAAATCCTATTAATTTTGTATACAAATATGTTATTATTATGGTTTCAATATGAGGTGAGTCCAAAAATGCTCATATGTGAGACAATGCAATATATTTAGAAGTAAAATGATTGGGTTATGAGACCTGAATCTAATCAGTACTTTAATCCACTGATAGAGATTACCTGTAGGCAGGTAGGGTGTGGCTGGAAGTGGTGGGTCACTCGGGGTGGGCATTTGGGGTTTATGTTTTGTCCATCAGGGGAATTCTGTCTCTTCTTCCTTTTCATCATGTCCTGAGCTGCTTTTCTCCATCAGACAGACCCACCATGATGTTATGCTTCTTCTTAGGTCCTGAGGAATAGAGTGAGCTGTTTATGGACTGAGACCTCTGAAATCATGAATCCCCCAAGGAAACTTTCCTCCAGTGATTGCTCTTGTCAGGTCTTTTGGTCACAGTGTTGAAAAGGCTGACTAAAACATGTATCTAGAAATATTGATTCTTTTGTAGGAGAATCTTCCATAGTATTTTCTATGTAAATATTTTGTTTAGTTAGTCTGAACAAAAACAGTTTTCCACTTTCTTTATAAATTCTTAAGTCATTGCTCCTTGAATTTCATTGTCTGGGTCTTTAGTAAAAATGAAATAAATGAATTTTTATCATGAACTACTGTTGATTTGTATCAAATTATTTCTTCTGCATCTATTAAGGTAAGCATGTGATTTTCTTTACCATATTAATTATTTTGACTATTGAACCAACCTTGCCTTCCTGGGAAAAAAATCATATTTTTAGTGATGTATGATCATTTTTATATATTGTTATATGTTATTTATAATTATTTTTGGAGTTAGAATTACATCAAACTCAGAAACCAATTAGGCTATTCTCTCTCCTTTCTACTTTATGAATGGATATTTTTTATCATGGGTGTTAATTCGTCCTTAAATATTTAAAAATATTCACATGAAAGTCATATGAGATTGAATGGATTTGTTGTTGTTGTTGTTGTTGTTTATTTGTTTAGAGCCTAAAGGAAATGAAGTGATAAGTGAGTTTTTAAAATTTACTGTCATATTTAGCATTTTAATAGATAGAAGTGTATGGGCTGGATATTTTTGTCACTCTTAATTCCATATGTGGAAACCCTAAATTTCAGTAGTGTTATACTTGGAGATGGAGCCTCTAAGGAAGTAATTAAGATTGGATGAGGAGAGATGGGATTGCCTGATCCAACAGGATTACAAGAAGATACACTGGAGAGCATTTAGCTCCCCCTACCATCTCTTCCTCACATATCTGCAATAGAAAAGGCTATATATAGCAAAAAGGATACTGTTTACAGGCCAGGAAACAAAAGCCCTCCCCACAAAACAAAACTGTCTCTCAAAAATTAAAAATAGCAATACCATATGACCTGGAAATCCCACTTGTGTTATTTCTTCAAAAAATATAAGTCCTTATCTAGAAAAGATACCTAAACTTCAGAGTTCTCTGAAGCATTATTTGCAGCAGCCATTACATGGAATTAGCATAAGTACCCATCAACAGATGAATGGATGAAGAGATTCTCTGGTGTGTGTGTGTGTGTGTGTGTGTGTGTGTGTGTGTGTGTGTGTAGTCAGCCCTAAAGAAAAAAATACTATTTAGGGTTAAAAGGGAAGGGGATCTTGCCATTTGCAACAATATAAATGAACATGGAGGACATTATGCTAAATAATAAAAACCAGGCATAGAAGAACAAGTACATCATAATCTCATTGACAAGTGAGACCTAAAAAGAGTGGAAATCATAGAAACAGAAGAATGGTGGTTGGTTGGGGTTGGAAGATGAGAGACTAAGGAGATACTAGTGAAAGGTATGGAGACCTTGTGTATAATGTTGTGACTATAGTTAATTATAATGTATTGTATACTTAACATTTGCTAAGTGTATAGGTCTTGAGTGTTTTCCCCATACACAGATACACAAAGCTAATGGTTGAAGTGATGTATAGTTTTTTTTAGCTTGATTATGAAAATCAACTCAGTGTATATAAAAAATGTTATACAACTTCAATATATACTATTTTTATTTGTAAATCACATTTGAATAAAGCAGGAGAAGGGGATAAATAAAATTTACCAGCATCTTTATCATGGACTTATAGTCTCCAGAACTGTTAAAAAATAAATTTGTGTTACACCAGTCCATGGTATTTTGTTAATGGCAGCCTAAGCTAATACACAGGGTAATTCAAGTTTTCTGTTTCTTCCTGTTGGCCATTTGGAAAGTTATGTTATTCAAGCAGATTATCAAAATTTCTAAAGTATTGAATTTATTGGCAAAAGATGTTCAGAATATCCCATTGTTTGCCTTCTAACATCTATAGGCTCTGTAGTGATGACCACTCTTTTCCCCTGATATTAATAATTAAATTACTGTTTCTCTTTTCTTGACAAGCCTAGCAACAAGTTTATCAATTTTGAAAATAAATTTGTCATTTTAATGCTTTTCTTTATTATTATTTTTATTTCATTGATTTCAGCTGTGATATTATTTTTATCCTTCCACTTTTTTAGGATTTGCTTTATTTCTTCTCCAGTTTCTTGAAGTGCCATCTTATATTATAGATGTTTAACTTTTATATTTTTCTCTTTTAAGCATTTAAAATTTAGTTTTAATTAAGAACTGTTTTGGCCACATACCTCATATTTTTATATATTCCATTTTTAATTGTTTTTCAATTGGAACAATTTCTAATTACCTTGTGATTTTTTTCTTCAACCCCTGGGTCAATTAGATGTTTATTGGTTAATTTTCATCTATTTTAGGCTTTCCTATTTATTTTAGTGTTTTAAATTTCTAATGTAATTTCATAGATGTGAAAATAATCCATTAATTTCAATGTTTTAAGTTACTGAAATTTGTTTATGCCATATTCTTCATTTTATATGGTATATTTTGTTGGATATTTTCTGTATAATGAAAAAATAAGTATTCACAAATGTAATCAATTATGTCAAGTTGATTGGTAATGGTATTCAAATATTCTATCTTTGTAATTGTTTTAATTTAGCTTTCCCTCCAGTTACTGATAGAGAGCTCTTAATTCTCTAAGCCTATTAACGTTTTCTTCATTTATGTTTAAGTTCTAGGGTTAAATAAGTTTACTTTAGGAATTGCTTCATCTTTATAATAAATTGATCCTTTTCCATTATGAAGTACTGATCTAATTTATATCTAACAATAATAGTCTATGTTTTCAAATCTATGCTAACATTAATATAGTTATACACATAACTTTATCATGATTTTTGTTTTCATGTTATATTTTTCACTTTCATTACCTTAAACTTATCTTTTAAATACCTCTCTTTTAAAAAAGTGTATCTTTGGGTCTTGTTTTTTTTTTAATTCATTCTAAAATTGTCTAATATTCTACGCTGGATTTTTTTGACCTATTTACATTTAAGTTACTCATCTATGTCTTTGTAGTTAAGTCTCTTCTTTTTATTTTTTCATCTTTTAGCTGTTCATAGACTTTAATTTTATTCATTTATTTATATGTGGTGCTGAGAATTGAACCCAGGGCCTCACACATGGAGGCAAGTGCTCTACCACTGAGCCACAACCCCAGCCCAAATCTTATCCTTTGATACTGGTTTCCTGTTTGTTCCATTGTTGTTATTGTTTTTATTTTTTTTCTCTTGTATTTCTTTGACAATACAGTAATTTTCAATATTTTATTCTACCTCTCATATTGGACTTTTAGCCATATCTCCCTGCCTTACTATTTAGTGGTTTAGAGACCATAGAGAATGCCTTTGTAATTTGTCATGGCCTATCATGACTTAGCTTACACCATCCTGTGTACAATGAAATAACAGTATAACAGCATCACTTCATTTACTTTTACTACCACCTTTTGTACTCTTTTCATTACATCTTTTACCATTGCATATTATAAGCCCCATATGCATTGTTATGATTGTTTTCTTAGCTAGTCTTTTGAACATTTTTTGACTTTTGAAGAATTTTTAAAACATTTTTAAAATGTTTGTGTAGTCAGTCATTTATATTCATGGATTCCATATCCACAGATTCAACCAAACACTGATCAAAACAAGAATGTTTAATTGCATCTAAGCTGAACATTCGAAGACCTTTTTTCTTATTGTTAGTCTTTAAATAAGGTAATACAACAACTATTTATGTAGCATTCACATTTTACTAGTTATGATAAGTAATCTAGAGATGATTTAACATAAAGAGGAGTATGGGCATAGGTTACATGCAAGTATGATATATTTGCTGATAATGGACTTGAACAGATTTGGATAAATGAGGGGGCCCTTCAAATATTCTTTCATGGATACTGAGGGGGCCAGAACATTTGCTATTTTTCTGGGCCCCAAACAGGAGACCACAGATGATGGAGCTTCTTGTTGGTGGTATTCAGTGAGATACTGGGTCACCAGGATCCCAATAGCTGTAAAGGTACGAGAATGCAAAGACTGCCATCATACCCAACCTCCACCTAATGCCTCTCCAAACAACTCAGAGAATCCTCCTAGACTCCTTTGGACACAGTCTACCATGGCAACCATTGGTTCTTCTACTGTAAGCTAATGCTATCAAAAAAGACATGGTCCAAGAAAAAACAGTGTTGCTCATCAGCTCATATGTCCCAATCTTCAGCAATCCACCAAGGTCTGAAAGGGACTTGTATTTTTCAACTTAGAAAAGACTTGTCATTTGGGACTTTAGTATTTTGTATCCACAATCATTTGATGGTATTAAAGAAATGTTTGATTTTTGTTGTTGTTGTTGTTTTGTTGCCGTTCAGCTTCTTTGGAAGCTAAGATCTTCCATTTTCTTCCCCATCCTAAGATGTAGTGAAGCCTCTAGACTCTCTTTCTCTTTTTCTCTTTGTTCCCTCCCTTATCCCCTCTTGCAACTCTTTCTTTCCTCCCTTCTTTCTTCCTGAAGTAGATTTTTCCTCACCCACTCTTTGCACAATCCATGATCTGCCAGTGCTCCACAACCCAGTTTCAGGTTCTCCCATCTGGGAACTCTTCCCCAAATACATGTTATACATCCAACTCAGATGGCCTCCTTCTGCTTCTGTCAGGATTCCTATTTACCAGCTCTATCACTTCTTTGATATGAATGTAAACTACTCTGTGTGGTTAACTTTTTTTTTCTCATATACAAAGTACATATACATTTTCCTGTCCAAGAAGAACACTTCCTTGCAGGGATCTTATTTATTTGTTGGTTGGTCTTGTTTATTGATATTTTTTTTAAAAAAAAATCATCACAGATCAAGAGTCAGCAGAGTGATCATGAGTGAGTTTGTTTGAAGATAATAGTGAACATAATGATGACAATAATTTTCTTGTTTGAAATGGTAGGAAATAAGTGATAGGAAGTTATCTTTTTCACATAATAAATCTTCTTTGGTATAATAAAAGACATAATGAAGCACCCTCCAAGTACACATACACTTACTGTGTATACATTATTTTAACATAAACATGAGTATCTATAAACATAAAGTCAGGATGTCTGACTCTGCCAAACATAAATATACTCAAATGTATTGATAACCTTCTGTGCAGCGACCATTTGTTTTACTCTGTGTTGGGTACAAGTGTTTAATGTAGGCTTTAAGAATTTACAGAGTATGATAAACAAAAGCATCAAATTATGGTGAAAGGACTGAATTCAGCTCAGGAAGTTAACTATCTTTGTAAGGCACATTAAGGAAATTTTTAGTATTAGAACTTTTTATAAAAATATGTTCTAAATGTAGTCCGATGTGTCTCCTTCTGAAAACAAATCTCTACTAAGTTTCTCTCCTTTTGTGTACATCGTATTTGTGATGATTCTTCTTCCAGATCAGTGATGGAAAATACTTTTTTTTTTTTTTAGTAAATGGAGGTTTGTGAATGAAAAGACTAACTTGTATTTCTAAATTGTGTAATTTCTAGGCATTAGTTGAGCGATGCGAAGCATAATTTAGGTAAAGATATGTAGTATTTTTGATAACAATTATCTACAATATCTAAGTAAAGGTTATTTATTCTAACATAGGAAACAAAATATATTTTAAAAATTGTCTTGAGGAGATCCACAGGCAAAGCCATCATCTAGAACTGGCACTTGGGCAAAGTCTGACTAGAATCATCATCTGGGCTTGAGTAATTACTTTCCACATCGCATATAAAACTTTATAGAAACCACTTTAAGGTGCAGCAGCTTCAAAGCTCACTTTGACTTCAGAGCATCTGTATGGCCTGTCATTTGGTCATTTCCCCTGCAGTCCACCATTCCTGGCTCTGCTTGGTGCCATAAAGAGGAGGTCTTCATTCTCCATTCTCTCACCATTATGCTCTAGGCTGAAGAGGCTGAGAGAAGAAAGATTGACAAGTAATTCAAGCCAAATTCCATGAGGAAACGTTGGAATCCAAGTATACCACTTTCAAAATCAAACCCAAGACCAACTCACCTCACTAGCAGTAAAATAGTATTTTTCATGTTTGTTTTCCCCATTATTGTATACAATAATGCATAAGGACATGAAGAAAATCTTCATTCAAAATTGCATCTTCAGAACTTTGCAGAGGTGAAGGCTAAATACCGGCTAAAATTACTGAGGAATAAAAAAGGCGGGAGTGACAATTTTTTTAAAAAACACATTCTTTGATAAGTTAACAAACTTGGATTAAAATTACTTTTACACTGAATCCTCAGAGAAATGAAATCATAATTTAATGTATCAAGAAATACATTAAATACATGCTTTGTAAGTATATCACAACTTCTTTTCCCAAACCCATTCAGAAGATCACACACTGATTTGAATCACTTCACCCTGAATTATCCTATGATCATTGATAGTCATCTGCAGAAATTATATGGATTCAATACACACTGTTTTTTTTTTTTTTCACACACCATTATATCCAGAAATCTTTTCCTCACGGGCTGCCAGTCATTTGTCTTGCCACTTGTTCTCTCCTCTGAGGGAATCTACCTTCAGTCACAGACCCTCTTAGGGGGATGGATTTAGTCATCTATGTTTTTTCAAGGAAATGGAAAATCCAATTCAAACTAATTAAATGATAACAGAAATATCTAGAAATGGAAATGATTCAAAGTTGGCTAGATTAAATTCTCAGTGTTGTTGCTAAGCACCTGGATTCCTCTTACCTCTCTGCTTTGATTTATGTAGAATTAGCTTCCTCCATGATTTCCATATGGCAGCCAGGAAATCTCATAGAAGCATTCTTCCTCTTTACATTGAAAAAGAGAGAGACATGGATCTGATTCAAAAGCAAAAGAGAAGTTTGCAAGTAGAAGCAATAAGTATGGAGGAATATTTTGAAGAGTGTGCTATAAGGAAAGCAGAAAAACAGTGTGATAATTAGAGGGAGACATGGGTTCATTGGGGAATAAGAGAGTGAGTTGGATATTGTAATTATGATGATGAGGCTGATTTTTTTTCAATGAGTTGGGCCAAAAGTAACTTGTTCAAACATGTTTACCTTTGTTTCACTCACCATTTGTTTCTCTTTTCCTTTGAACTACATGTTCTTGGTCTATTTTATTGGGTTGACTTTATTTATTCTTTTCAGGGGCACTCAGCCACTAAGCCCTATTTTGTATTTTTTTTAGAGACAGGGTCTCACACTGAGTTGCTTAGCACCTCACTTTTGCTGAAGCTGGCTTTGAACCCATAATCCTCCTGCCTGAGCCGCCCAAGCCACTGGGAGTACAGGCATGTGCCATCACGCCCACCTGACTTGATTTATGAATACTGCCTTTTATTCTATATATATCATAAATATTTTTCCCAAATTGTCATTGTTTTTAGACTAGTATCTTACTATGTAAAAGGGTTTAATGATGAAATCAAATTATTATTCTTAGAAAGGATTCAAACCTGGTCTAAAATCAATAATCTTTTAAAAAGTCACTCTGATATCAGAATTTAGGAGTGCAACATGTAGTTGGAATACTTTCCTCATAGTACTTGATGACTTACAGCACTAAAATATTAGCTACTACTTGTTAAGCTACTAGTGCTTGGCCCTGTGCTTAAAGGCAGCATATATTTTCTTATTTAATCCTCAGAATCCTATGAATTAAAATATCATGACCTCAATTTTATAGATGAAGGAGATGAACTTCAGAGGGTATAAGTACATCACCCAACATTATGCATTAATAGTGAGGGGGAAAAATCCAGATTTGAACCTTGGTTTGACTCCAAACCACTATGCTAACCCCTTGAAATGTAGCTTCTAAAATCAATGATCATTAGAATTTAAACTGACCTTGGAGGTCTCTTCTTGCAACTACCTTGAAATGCAGTAGAGGGTGATTATTAAAAGTGTAGGGTTAAATTCTGGCTATGACATTTACTATCAATTTTTCTCAGCTTCATATTTTTATCTTGGAGATAGGGAGATATCATCAGCCTCGTAGGATAATACTTGGGCTACTTGAGATTGCACATGAAACATTCAAAGCTGTGCCTAGTATGGAATCAACTTCTCAATAACTATCAGCTGCTATTATCATTACTTTTCATCCCCACCACATACTCAAATCTCCTTTTTCTGTGGATGCAATATATTATTACCTGAAGTTCAGATGAATACCTCCTGGTAAAGGGAACTCATTAGCTCCTATAGAGATCCATTTGTCCCTGAAAATTCCCAGTTATTAGAATATTCTTTCTAACAGTCAGCTAAAAAGTTGCCTTTTTCAAAAAATTTTTTAACAATGCTCTCTAGCATGACAGCCAGCAGACAACTAATGTTTTAGAGGCCACTCTTATATCTCCACAAACTATTTTCTAGCCAAGAAAATAATTAGGATGGGTATCTTCTGTGAGTTTCAGTTTATTGCTGTCCCTCTGAGGTCCTTAACAGAACCTTTCTTACAGGTGTGATTGGGAGAGCCCATAGATAAGCAGGATTATGCTCCTCCCTGCTCCAGGTCAAGTTCACTTTGTTTATTTATATAGTCATGTTGCACACACATATGTTTCATTAAGTCAAATCATGCTGCTTTGTGCAACTGAGGTTTTGGACTCAAATGTATAATTTATATTTGGCTAATGGACTCAAATACCTGAAGTAAGTGATTACTTCCAAGATATTATGTTTTCTTTATTCTTACAGTATAATTAATCCCCCAAATGTAATCAAAAGCAAATATGTGAATTGGCATTTAATACTAAAAATCATGGAACAATTCCTTAATAGCTTTTTTAAAAGGACTTTAATTAATTCCATCTACCTCTTTAGGACCATTAATTGTTCACATACTACATGTGAAACTGTAAAATCCTTTGATTATATCCATACGCTGCCATGTTTCAGGAAACAGCTTGATTTTATTTCTTTTTTCTTCCCTTTAGGCCAGTGAATTATCAAAAACTGTCCTTCCTCCCTTAGCCAGTCCTGTGGTGCCTGTTCTCACCATTCATTCATTCCATTTGTTCTTTCTCCATAAGGACTGGCACAGTTCCTTCCTCTGATTTCCTTTCTCCCTCCTTTCTCTCTTCATTTAGTTTTCCATCTTCTCTCCTTTTTTTTCCTATAAATCTCAGTTCCAATAAAATCCAAGGATTTTGTAGTTATGTGGGGCAATATGTATGTAAGAGGAAAACTCCAAAGACCGTGCTGACTCCTGACATTGCTTTATTTTCCCATTTAAGAAAAATATAGAAAGTCCCATATTGACACTCCCCGTTCAGTTATTGCTTCTCTCTGTGCTTCTGCATGATCAATCTTGGAGGAAGGTTTCATTTCTATTGCCTCAACTTGCTTGCTTGACATTCACTCTTAAATGTGTTTGTGAATGTTCAGTGTTCCATGTGTACAAGCTCTTGAGTAAATGTATCAAGCACTTATTGCTTATCAGATTATACAGTATGAGGTGTAGATGTATTCAATTTAATCCTCAGCATCACTTAATATGCTAGGCACCACATTTATCCCCATTTTCAAGATAGGAATCTTGGGCTGGGAATGTGACTCAAGCGGTAGCGCGCTCGCCTGGCATGCGTGCGGCCCGGGTTCGATCCTCAGCACCACATACCAACAAGGATTTTGTGTCCGCCGAGAACTAAAAAAAAAAAAAAAAAAAAAAAAATTAAAAATTCTCTCTCTCTCTCTCTCTCTCTCTCTCTCTCTCTCTCTCTCTCTCTCTCTCTCTCTCTCTCTCTCTCTCTCTCTCTCTCTCTCTCTCTCTCTCTCTCCCCTCTCTCTCACTCTCTCTTTAAAAAAAAAAAAGATAGGAATCTTGAGAAGGAATGTAATTTGTCCTAATTGACACCATGGGTTAGTGGCAAAATTGTACCTCAATCCTATATTTGCTTTACTCCAAAAGCATATTCTGAAATTCAGTTTTAAAAAGTGTTGTCATTAACCTTCAAACTAGCTTAAAACATCTGACATCAATGCTGGGAGACAGATTTTACATGTTAGATCTCAAAAAGGCCCTTGTGTGGTAGAAGTAAAATAGCATCTTCTTTTCCTGTTCTATGGCACTCAATATGGTGAGATTGAGTTAAAGGAGCCGAAATTCATGATACCTAAACTCCAGTGCAACTTTGTATTCATCAATGCAACTCTGTATTCATTCTCCCTTGTGCATATAAATTTCTGTACATAGATGGTGAGAAAAAGACTTATTATTCCTGAAACTTTGAAGAAAATAAGTAATACTTATTTTAATAAATGTCCAATAAAACTTTATTTTCCTAGAAAATTAAGTACAGCATAGAAATAAAATAAAATTGCATTTATACAAAGTAGTTATATGAACATTTATAAAAATCATTACACCCATATTTGTTCAATTTCATAGCCACCATGTTTGTTTTTGTAGGTTATTCTGCCCATATCACACTTGTTTTTTCCTATTACTATGAATACCTAATACAAATTCTCACCCTTCCACTAATCAACTGCCTTTCACAAATATAGATCTAATTACATGATTCCCGCCCTACCTTCCTATTGCCTAGATGACATACTATAGATTCTAAGAGTAGCATAGAATTTGCTGAGCTAGATTTTTAAAAATCTTACCAAAAAAAAAAAAGTATCATCCTTCCCCTTTCACTTCTCCTTACTGTGGTCAGAGGTATTTTGGGATCCTGTGGATATAGCTACCTGATTTAATTCAATCTATCATGATCAAACTATAAGTATGATAAATATGTTCAGTTTTCCATATCTACAGGTTCCATATCTGTGGATGTAACCTACCCTAGGTTAAAAGTAACTGGAATAAAATTACATCTGTACTGAACAAATATAGGCTTATTACCCCCTTGACAATATAGGATAACAACTGTTAACCTAGCATTTGTGTTGTATTAGGTATCATAAGTAATGTCAAGTAATTTAAAGTCTATAAGAGAATGTGCATAAGTTATATGCAAACCCTGTGGCCATTTTCCATAAGGAATTCGTGCGAGTTTGGTATCTATGTTGTACCCTAGCTATGGGAAATCCAGAAAAAAATCAGACTCCTTGTTCATAAGTGGATGTTTACCAATACTGGGATTGCTATGTTATGCTTGTTACTGTTAATGCCTTACCCTATTTTTTTTGCCTTTGCCAATATTAAAGAGAAAACAAATGTTATTCATCCAAAAAGCCAAACAAAACAAGAAAGTGTGTGGGGGAAGGGGTTCCTAGAATCCTCCATGGATACTGAGGGATGATTGTAAATGGGCAGGCATCCTTGGATAAGTTTGCAAACTCTCAGCTTTAAAAGTTTCTCTTCTCTAAAATTGTAATAACAATGATAATGATAATACTCCTCTTGAGGGATTCTGTGAGCATCAGACATTTATAGATCCACAGTTATTTACATTCCTACACAGATACATATATATTTACAAATCTATACATATCCAGGCATATTTATAGAAGACACATATCCATAATAGAGACTTACAATAATAGTACCAACTGCTGTTAATTATGTCATGGAATTGCCTACTTTCCTTACTACAGTAACAATCATCACTAGTGTATCTCTTCCAGGAGCTATGTCTCCCTGTACTTATCTTTCTGGGTGTCCCCAGCTTTTTGTAGGTATGGCTATGATAAGAATGTCCCATCTTGGTTGTGATCACTAGCTCATATGACTAGCTGTCCCATGAAACTATGATCACCTTGAGGACATATCTAATCCAAGATCCGCTCACCAGACAGAAAACGCCAAGTGTTTCCTCAGATCAGATTCACAAAGAGTGCTGACTCAAAGAATTTTATATTCCTCAGCTATCAGGAAGAGTGTGAATTACCTGACAGTGAAGCACCTGAGACTGACACATCCTCTGCTTTTACTCAGCTCTCTGGAAAACTGGGAAACTGATCCTGCAGAGGTCATTCCCAGGCAGCACTGTGCAAGTCTTCCTCCTCATTTTTCCCATATTCTGGGCTGCCTTTCCAAGCCTTCAGTTTGTGTTTATTTCCCCACTCAAAAACACTCTCAGTCTTCTTGTCTTCTCTTTCTTCCTTTTTCCTTTGTGCCACATTGCTATGCCTCTGTTAGTTGTACCCTTCTCTATGGCAGTTCTGTCAGGACATCCCTATTTCTTCCCCAGCCTGTGCTGGTGGTCCACCACCCACCTCGTCTCACTCACTGTCTCTTGTTAATGATGTTTCAGCAACAGAGCTCTGATCTGGAATCCCATACTTTAGAAAAGAGGTGTGTGTGTGTGTGTGTGTGTGTGTGTGTGTGTGTGTAGTGGGGCAGGGGGTGTATAGATTTATTCCCCCAGCACACAATAATTACCACAAGTGATTTTTTTGTTGTTGTTGTTAATGAGCTTACAGAAGAATGACAAGTATGTCAGTTCAAGAAAGTCAGTGTGTGTTTGGCTGGGAGAGGTGAGGTGTCCAGAGAAGGCTTTATCAGGTCACCTAACAAGACACATGAAAGGGCAATTTCTCTTTCTTAGCATTAACCCTCAACTGGGAGTTAGTGCAGAGAAGGCCTCTCTCTTCACAAACACTCCAGGATGAGGTGATAAGAAGATTACAAGTAAAGCCTCTCTTTAGTTATTCCGAATCTCCTGTCAGACAGAGCAAGTTAAATTACAGCACAGGCCACAAATGCATTGATCATGCACTTGGTTTGTGCTACCCAGGGTTTCAAAGATCCATGTCCAGGATAAGTGAAGTCATCTCATTAACAAAGTTTATTTAGTAAGGAGGGCTGACCTTGATCCAGGAGGTGAAGTTCAGGGGGATGGCCCTCACTGCCCAGTGCTGAGCTCCATTTGTGAATGATCTTCATCAACGAGTACTTCCTTAGAGCCCACAGGAGGTGTTAGGAGAATGCACAGATGACAGCCCCTGCACCTAAATGACTTTGAGTCTCTAGCAGCATCTGGCTCCTCCCCCAGCTTGTAAATCCAGGCTCAAAAGCATTGCTAAAAATGGCCTTTTTCCTACTCAGAATTACTATGTAAGGGTTCAAGGTAAAACTCTGGCTAAGCCCTATTACATTTCAGTCACCCTATTCTTACTAATGCATAAGATGCAAGAGTTCATTTGCTTGTTTGGACGTTCTCTTACCCTTCAGTTACTCTCTTTCAGCCTATAAAACATACCATGTACTCTAACAAAGATATAAATTCTTTCAATGGTTCTGATAATCCAGTCTTCATACAAATAAGACAGGCCTTTTTGAAGCTATAACAGAAAATAAAAGAATAAATCATTAGAAACCCTTTAAAATTCTGTACATGACACTCTTCTTTATTAAAAAGACCCATTGTAAATTGGAAAGTTCTGAAGTCTTTGTGGTGAGGGGGAATGAATTATAATGACATCACTAGGTCGTGAACTAGGCCCACTGGCTACTATCCAGAATGAAATTGACTAGGGGAGATCAGATGAGCCCATTCGTAGCAGGAGACATCTGGGAGGCAGCCAGGGAATCGAGGATCAAGCCCCCTATTTAGGACACACTTCCTCTTCCTCTTCATCATCAAATCTGACCGTGATTTCCCAGGCAAGGCGCTTTGCCTAACAATGCATTTCAATTCATATTCTAAAGAACACCCAAAAGTTCTCTGTGCTCATTCCTTAGTGAAAGACCTCATGAAAAATATTAACATGTCAACATCTGGCTGACACCTTTGGTACATTTTCATCATGTGGCTGATGGGAAGCATTTTGCCTTCAAATAAGCATAATTTGCCAGTCTTTTCCATCCTCCTTTTTGTCTCTCTCCCAGCATAATAAATGGTGTCTGAAGCCCAAGAGAAACTCATTTCTGTTAACAGATCATTTGTAAACCTTTAAGGGCAGCTGGTGAGAGAGGGGCATTTTTTTCCTCTGTCTTAACTTTCCTGGTTGTCTCTCTAAATGCAAAATGACACCTCATTCAAAGCTTTCTGGTGTCATCTTAATCTCCCTTATTTTACACTTTCTACCTTTTTGATATTGCTATGGTCTGCATGGAGACTTTTTACCTAATACTGTAATACCTATTATCTGAGGCATTTAGGAACATAGGCTCTTTCCGGCTAAGAATAATACAGATCAATTGGATGTCAGCAGCCCAGTAAAGTCAGCCAGTATATACATTTTTTTTTTCAGAGTGAGGTAGAAAAAAAGTATCTACTCCCTGACCTTATAGGCAGCACATTTCAATATTAATATATTTTATTCATGCTTGTGATAATGTTTTACCTCCCTTATGGTTCTGCAGGGAAGTCTCACTTCTCTCTGCAGAAGATTATTACCTATTCTGAGGGGGTTATGATTACAGTTACTTACTAAGACAAGAATAATTGACCATAAAAAACCTTTTATATTCCCACAATTATTTTTGCATTGACTAAAAGTGTCAAGAAAATCTGATTTTATTAGAAGGCCCCTAATTTTGCCTTCATTTAATTTTTTTTTATCTGGCTTTTCCCCCCAAAATGTTTTTAGTCTGAGATATTTGGCAATCATACAAAAGAACAATTTGTTACAGAACCTTTACCGAATGGACGTTCTATAATCCAAGCATAACAGCAAGTATCAAATAAAATAAAAATGTATGAGATCAGCAAAAGGGACATGCTCCAAGGTAAGGAACTGGTCTCGGGCCTAGAAAAAAGAAAGTTTAAATCAAAATTTGACTGCTCAGCTAAGAAGTAAGTCTGTGGAACAAAGGGTCAAATGCAGCTCTGACCCGTCATTCCCCTCCACCCACCAATAGGTCAGAACCCGTCAGCACTGAGCCTATTTCCAGTAAGGCGCAAAAAGCAGAGCTGTGCTTCCTGAGAAGTGCGTGGACAGCTCTAAGGGACACTGGAGGGGAAGATGGAAGAAATGCTTTGGCTGCTAAGGAAAGGATGCTGTGGGCAGAAGTGACATGGTGTCCATTTGACCCTTGCAAACAAAACCCGCTCTGGGTTACATGTTTGCTCCTATCCATGCCTTTGCTGACCCAAACATTAGAAACAAGGACAAATAAAAGATCACAAATGGATATTGTGGTCCAAGCATGACTGCAACTGGAAAAAACTCTGACCAAGACAAGAAGGGAAATTATTCTATTTTCACTGGTAATTAGTGGAGGATGCTGGGCAACGCTCTGAGCCAGATCTAACCATCTATTTGGGAGACTCTACATGCATTAACTTTCCAGAGAGCATGTGATACAATAGTAAGAAGTAATGGCAGAGGCATGATATTCATTTGGCTCTCTAAAGCAAAACCCATCCTCCTTAGCTCATGTATATACATAGTGGGCTTTAACTATGAAAACTGACAACCAGGGTAAACAAATGAAAACAAGAATTATAGATACTCCATGATTCTGAATCACCAATTAGCCACTTACAGGAGGGCCACAGACGTTCCCCAGGTGATATGAATGGTGACCTGCTCGCATCGACCACCACCTCAACTTCATATGTTTTTCCCAGTCTGTTGACAGAAGGTACATAAAGGGAACCATCTCTCAGCCTCTTTGAGGAGTAAAAGTTCATGGGAAAGAGCTGTTTTCTGCCCATTTCAAAAATTAACATCAGGGCAGAATGGGGAATTTGAGAGAATAACATGTAGATCTTGGGAACAGCTTTATGAAAATGGAACTGACTTCTTGTTCCCAGGAGGGTGACTGCTGGAACTAAGAAGCCATACCATATTCCAGTGCTGCATGGCAAAAGGGAAGAACTCGGTGAGGGAGATTTTGTATGAGCTTAACACAAGCCTATTTGAGTTTGGAGGTGAAGTGCTCATTGGGACTATGCCCAGTACGGATCAAATGAGGTCTTCAGAGGCAGGAAGTCTATGAGTACATTGATTAGAGTAGCCCAGGAGAGTGGGTTCTGCTGGGACTGTAATGTATAGTGTGCCTGGGAAGAAGAAGGAGCCCTGCCCAACATAGTGTTCCTGGATCTCAGAATGTGCAGAAGACTCAGACGCTCCAGTGTCTTCAGGTGAAGCGGTATTGACATTAAAGAGGAGTTGAGAGGCTTCTAGGCCAATTTGGAGGAGGACAAAACCTTCCAGAGACATCCAAGGACTGGGTAAATCTGCCAAGGACTTCCTCTAGGTTAAGCTATACAAATTCAGAGAGAAAGACTACATCATGAATGCTGGTTACTAAACAAAGAGAACTGATGAAATGAAAGATTCTGCACCCGGCTGATAGTTGTAGCAATTTAGATATCTACTTCATTATCTCCCTTCTTGCCTCATCTTCTCCCTCCAATGCCCCCAAATCAATCAAGAACAAGGAAAACCAAAGGTGCCTTCACTTCTTCCTGGTGAGTTAGGCCAGGAAGGCCAGAATAGCTTGACCAAGATGAGGGGAGAAAGAAAGATGGGATTTTAAAGAAAGTCTCGTGCTTCCCTTTCCAATCCAAGCATCCATGGTCTAATAGGTTATAGGTTCTTGCAGCAGTTAGTGGGATAGAGAAGAAAAAAAAATGAAGCCATTATGAGATTATAGCTTTAAGATTAGGCTAACAAAAATATGTTAGTCTGTTTTGAGTTGCTCTTACAGAATGCCATGGACTGGATAATTTAGAAAGACACTTACTTCTTATAGTTCTGGAAGCTGGGAAATCTAGCATCAAGGCCTCCACATTTGGGAGAGTTCTTTTTTGTGTGTGTGTGTGTCATTCATTCCATAGTGGAAGATGGAGGACAAGAGAATGTACCATGAAAGTGAAAGGAAGAGAGCCAAACTCGCTCTCTTATCAAAAACCCTCTACTATGGTAAGTAACTACACCTTCCTGAGATAAGTGCATTAACCTATTCACTAGGGCAGAACCTTCAGGGTCCACTCAACTCTCAAAGGTTTGACCTCCCAACATCCTTAGGCTGGGAATGGAGTTTCTAACACATGAATTTTGAGAAATACATTCAAACCATACCATTAATTTTTAGTATTCAAGAGGGATTAGAAAGACATAGAACGCTGACAAGTTATTTTTAAAGACTAGGAAAGGGGGGTTTTGACAAGCATAAAGGTCAACACTGGAGTACAAAATAAAACCACAGACGACCAGAAAGAACCTGTTTTGTTCTGCACCAAACTTAAGCTTCCTCAGTTAAACCAATTACGTGGCTAAGGATTTAACTATCCTACCTGCCAATCTGACCAAAATAATTGCATTCTGACCTGTTCAATAATTTAATATAAGCAACAGGAAGAATTAATTAGGTTGTAAAGGGACCATTTGTCGAATAACTAGTTCTTGCTAGTTACAAAGCAAAATGTGACTGCTTTGCCAAATTTAGTTATGCGACTGGGAAGAAAAAGTCCCTTGCGGCCATGTAACCTTATTTATTTAGCTGCACTCACTGCCACTTTTTAATGATTCTTCCAATTGTCAGGTTTCTTTTGGAGGAACAGTTGTAGGAACCACCTGTAAATAAACACATCACTGGTTTCATCTTGAATGTAGATTAAAAAAATAGTTTCTTGTATTATACTCTGTTAAGTCTCTTTTGGAACTTCCGAGAACAAGTTGACAATTTTATCATACACTGGCAATTTCATCATATATTTGACTGAAGGAAAAGAGACGTGCAAGAAACCTACATAAGGTAATTACCTCAGGAGAGTTCACACAGGAGTTTGCTGAGGTGATCAGATTCACTGGATCAATTTCAAGGTTCCCTGACATTTAGTGTAATATAACCTCAACCACCATGATAAGAGAAGAAGGAGTTGCTAACCATTAAAGAGGCTACAAACATACATTACACTGGTATCACAAAACAAGTGATATTGTGCATCATTTATTCCCAACTGAACACAACTCTCATCCCACAGCCAGAAAGAACCTTCTTCCCTTCTTCTCTGCCAAATCCACACAAGAGATCTGCATGCCTGCCCATGAGCTTAAGCAACCAACCCAGCCTTGATTCTGAGCACAAGAGAGTATCTGGCTTCTGTAGTTATTCTATAATGTATGGATTCAGTATTTCCAAATGTAATCATGATCTTAATGGGCTGTTCTCTGTATCCTAACCTCTTTCCAACATTTCTTTTGCACTCTTTGACCTAGATTCCTGTCTCCTTCTTCCCAAGGCATAGCCTCAAGACTAGATCATAACAAAATGTGGCAAAATGACTGTATTTTTTACTGCAGAACACAGCAGAATTTAAAGGAAATGTTCTAATATCTCAAGTATATAGAAGTTAATTTCACTTGTAGAGTCCACAAGTCCTGCTTTGGTTGGTCTCAATGATTACAAATGTCAGGAAGTCGCCTCCTTCTCTTCTCTTTCATCCAAGAAACCATTACCTGATAGAACCCCTGGGTAAGCAGAGGCTATTATATAGTTACAGTCAGAAACATTATAAAACTTGACCAGTGAACAACCAATAAAAAAAAAAAAAAAAAAAAAAAAAAAAAAAAAAACTTGACCAGGAGTGGGAAGCACAGAGTCTAATACTGGGGCTTTAGCAATGGAAAGATCAGACTCCAAATCCTGGCCCAAGTATTTTTCAATGTGTGGACTTGGACAAGTTACTTAAAACCTTTGCATTCCATTTTAAACGTGGAGACAATAATACCTTTCTTTATTGAGTAACTAAAGGAATTGATAAGATACTATAAGGGATAAAAGCATAGGTTCAGTAGCAATATTGCTCTTGATTCACATATGAGGATCAGCAGTTACCAGGTGAGATCTGTGGGCAGATTACAAATACTTCAGTTCTCTGCACCTCAGTTTTATGATGTATTAAATGAGAATGCTGATAGTAACCACCAAGTCATTGAATGGTTTTGTATATTCATTTACTTAGTACTGACAAAATATTTAGATAGTGCTAGGCCATAGTAAATACTCAATAAATATAAACCATTATGTATGATATTACTGTTATATGGAGTTGCTTATATTATTTTCCATAATAATCAAAATAATAATGTGAATATTAGCAGTCATATTGGCAGTTTTTTTATTAAAGAGAGAGAGAGAGAGTTTTTTTAATATTTATTTTTCAGTTTTCGGTAAACACAACATATTTTTATTTTATTCTTATGTAGTGCTAAGGATCGAACCCAGTGCCCTGCGCATGGCAGGAAGCGAGTTACGGCTTGAGCCACATCCCCAGCCCTGTATTGGCAGTTTTGACTTGGAGCCAATCATAGGCCATTCATTGACTGAAGAAGATCTTAACCCAAAAGATTGAGGGACAGATTGTCCCTAAATTTGACACACAAGCATCAAGCAAGCCCCAGTCAATCTCTATTCTTGCTGGGAATTTCTCAAATAGCAGTCTTCTGAGTTACCTTGTGGGGCCCAAGAACTCTACCTGAGGAGCTGTAAGCTGAGAAGGTGGTAGAGAGTAGCTCTCTTTCTCTAACATGAATGCATCAATCATATTAGAAAGATCTATTTCTTTAATAGAAAGATCAAAAGTGGCTCAATTCATTTTCATGGGGAAAGGTGGATAGTTGCTCAACCATCAATGCTTAGTATGCAGTGAGCTGTAAAATACAAAGACAAGCCACTTCTCTAATATGTAGTTCAAAAATTTTTTTTTAAAAGTGAGAAAACAGTATCATAAAGAAAGTAAATATAAAACATGTTTGTTTTTATTCATATACGTATGTACATATATGTGATGTGTGTGTGTGTGTGTGTGAGTTGAAGTCACTGTGGAGGATACCTGTATAAAATAGTCCCTCTGCTCTCTAGTAGTGTAGTAGTGTAATCAAAGTAAAACCTGTACATAAATATAGTATCCATAATGCAAAGCAGGAAGTAGTAAATGTCAAAGAAATCCACAGATGTGGTGTAATTGAAGTGCTAAGGCAGTACAGAAGGTTTCCTGTATAAGGGACTGGAAGGGACTTTTCAGAGGAAGTGATATTTTTTAAAATAACTTCTAGCTTCTGTTAGGGACCCTTATGTCAACTGCTAAACAGCTCCTTACCACTCTAAGGACCCAGAGTTAGCCTTTCCAGGAATGGCCACTTTTCTTCCCCAGACTGGCACACGTGTACCCATCTGCTAAGACACACATCAGAGGCTACTTTTCTGATGTCTTCTTCTCCAATACATATCATCCTCCCTTATGTGGGACTCAGGCCTTTGGACCAATTTCTATCCCATTGACATTTCAGTACATTACCACATTATCTTTCCTGTCTTCTTCACTAGGCTCTGATCTTCATACGGGCCTTGGTAAAGCCTTTGAATCCACTGTGCTCAGGAATTCCAAACTTTGAGAAATAAATGAACTCCCCTTTTTCAATGAGGAAAACTCCTGTAGAAAATGATGAAGTCTTTCGCTTTCAGTGAACAGGAAAATGGTGGAAGAAAGAGAGAAAAGTGCTAGTTGTGTGACATCGTCTAATGTTTGATTAAATCAGCATGATCCGAACATTCCCAGCTGGCATTTTTATTTTCTTTTGCCACATAAACACTGAGGTTCAGAGAAACTAAAGAACTTGTCCAAAGCCACAAAGCTGTTAAATGAGTAGCTGGGACTTAAACCCAGGTGTTCTCCACTGTGCGATGCTTCCAAAAGAAATGCATCAGCAGGGCAATGTAAAAGCACAGTCAGCCAACATTACTGGGCATTAGAAACAAAAACAACCCACATCTTTGACAAAGTCTGAAATTGGTCCCGCCCACCTGCCTTCAGGACCACCAGGGAGTTTGATCTGTTGAAAAAAAAAAAAGGCTGCATACTTCAGAGGATGTGTCTACCTGTCAGAAAGGGAATCCATCCTTTGTCTTCTCTTTCTCAATCTCCACTCTCTCTCTCTCTCTCCCTTTCTCTCTATCTTTTTGATACATAGGAGTAGTAACTTCCTAAAGTGATAATGATGGTAGCAATGCTGCTGCTACTGATGGCTAGGTCAAGCTTCTGCTACCATGTGGGTTTATACCCTCAAGAGTCCAAACTGGTCTGTTCTTAGTGGCTCTCTTTATATCAAAGAAGACATTTGGCATTTGTTTTTTAGGGCTTGGCTAGCTTCACTTAGCATAATCTGCTCTAATGTCATCCATTTCCCTGCAAATTCTATGATTTTGTCATTTCTTAGTGCTGCATAATACTCCATTGTGTATAGATGCCACATTTTTCTTATCCATTCATCTATTGAAGGGCATCTAGGTTGGTTCCACAGTCTAGCTATTGTGAATTATGCCCCTATAATCATTTATGTGGCCGTATCCCTATAGTGCGCTCTTTTAAGGTCCTCAGGGAAGATGGGAGGGGAGGGGAGGTGGAGGGGGGATAGTAGGGGATAGGAAAGGTAGCAGAATACAACAGTCACTAATATGCCATTATGTAAAAATGTGAGTATGTAACAGATGTGATTCTGCAATCCGTATTTGGGGTAAAAATGGGAGTTCAAAACCCAACTGAGTCAAATGTATGAAAGATGATATATCATGAGCTCTGTAATGTTTTGAACAATCAATAAAAAAAAAGAGTCCAAACTGGGCCCAAGATTTAAATTTTGATTGAAATTTTCTATATCATGGGAAATTAGCCTAGCTGAAATTTTTGTTTCAAAATCCTTCCTCAAGGAAGAATCAGAGATGAACAAAATAATTAACATGAAAATTGGACATCATTTATTATAAATAAAAGCTAGATAGAACTTCAATATTCAATAATCTAAGCTTAAAAATTATAATAACTTAGGTGATGAGTAGTCAGTAGCAATTAAAAATATAATTCCAAATATTGCATAAAGAATGAAATTTAGCTGTGATATATTATTAATTCAGATATCAGACTTCAAAAATATTAAAGGCAAAATTCTAATTTTATAAAAGTTATATATACATGAATATGTACATATTTAAAGAAAAATGGTGAAAATATTAGAAGATACAATAGAGCATTAGCAGTAGCTAGCTCTCATTGATTGTATAACTGATAAATATTTTCATAGTTTCTCAGTTTTCTAATATCAACAGGGAATACTTCTGAAATGAAGAAATTGGTTCAGATTTGACAAATGGTTGTTATATAGGAGGAATGTAGCAAGCCTAGAAAACTTTTCTTTTTATTTTTGCATTTGCTGTTTCATCTCAACCTTTGTTACCAGAAAGGAAGCTCTGTTGTTCAGAAGCAAGTGCTTATTCACACCCTGTTACTCTCGCTCCTGTAAGATTGTCTTCCAAAAAACATATCTGATACAGTTCAGTGCATTTAGAACATAAGATTAAAATTGAGGCAGGTCTAAGCCAAGACCCTTGTCCATATTTCTTAGCTGTGCAATCTTTGGAAAAACCATACATTCTCTGAGCTTCAATTTCCCCATTTGATGAGAATCAAACGGGATAGCATATGTCACACAACCCACACAGGCCCTGAGATATAATACAGAAGCCATTAACACAGGTCATTACTTTCTCCTGCCTTTTATTCTCCATACCCATCCAAATTTATTGATCCCTTCGAAGTCCAACTTGCATTCTAGTTACTCTTCAGAAGTCTTCCATGACTCAGGCAGTCCTTTTATGATATCTTCAATTTCTAAGGATGTTTTCTGCTGAACCCACCTAGTGCTTTTACATAATATCATGAGTTTAAAGAGTGCATAGTCCTCTCTTATCTGCAGGAGACACTTTCCAAGTGTCCTGAAACCATGGCTACTATTGAACTCTGTACATTTAATGCTTTGCCTATACCAACATAGCTCTCAAGTGTAGTTTATAAATTAGACACAGTAAGAGACTAACATCAATGCTTTGTAATAAAATAGAGCAATTACAAGTATACTGTAATAAAAATATTTGAATATGCCTTCTTACTTCCATTCTGGAATTTTCTACTTAATATATTTAGACTGCAGTTGACTTTGGGTAACTGAAATCATAGAAGGTAAACCCAACAATCAGGGGCACTGCCATACTTGGCATGTCTCCAGCAAAAAGAGGAGAGCACCATGCACCCAAAGCATCCACATATCTCATTTAATATAAGCTTTCAATCAGCAGCTTCTAATGAACAGCTGAATCTTTTGGAAAGGAGTTTTGAATATTAGAGTAAATTCATGAGTCATAATCTAGAGTGGCAAAAAACAAAGTCTTTTATCACATCTCTCAGTTCACCTAGAACATGCTGAAAAACAATCAGTGGGTCCTGGGTGGTACCTTGTGACTCAATTTGAGTTGTCAAGATAGAATGTCACCATTCCAAGAGACAAGAAGGCTCAAAAGCCCCAGAATAGTACTGATTCTTTTCTGATGGTGGAAAAGTGCCAAGGACATCAATTGGTGAGTGCATTTGATAAGGAGAAGTAAAGTGGATGGGTCCTATACACTAATGTCTTCTCCTTACAGGCCCATCAGTCAAGTAGATTACTTGGGAACTAGGTTTCTATGTGAAAGAAGCAGAAAAAGAGAGAGAGAGGAAGATAAGCTCAGTTATATCTTTCTTTGTATATTTCTATTGGTATTTTCAGTCTAAAATCATTAACATACCAAATCTAAGTGCCTTCATTTGACTGCCAACAGGCCACTGGTTCTTGTATTTTCATGTGCTTTCTTGTCTTCCAAGCAGTGTATCACATAATATATTTTGCAACCTGATCATTTCAAATCGAGTAATACGTCTATAACATAATACTCTTCCCAGAGCTTCTTTGACATTCTTGATTTTAATTAAGTTGAAAACAAACTACCATATTTATCTCTTCCTGATGATGTCCAGACTATGTTAGGAATAAATATGTAGGTGGGGATTTTGCATTGGGTGTAGGTTGAGATCTGCTGTCTTCAAACGTTGAAATAAAAGAACAGGATAAACAATATATGGAAAAATACTTTTTAAAGACATTATTCCCATGAATGAAAGATTAATTGTTTGATTTCAGCCAATTTTTAAAGGAAACTTACAAATGGAAGGCAAGCTTTTAAGAAAACTTTTGTCATACATATAAATAGGATTTTGATGCCAGAGCATAATTAGTGCTTTGTTTGTCTTTTGAATAGTGAGAGAGGGAAGTTTGTTGGCTCTGTCTCTCATTCAGTTCTATGGACCTGCCAAATTTAAAAAAAAAAAATAGTAACATCCATTATTTACCATTACCTTTAGTTATTGCTGTGCCTTTTATGAACTCTTTCTTGTGTTGTCTCATGTTTCTTCCTTCCTTGTCTTTATTTGTATGTCATAAAAATGCTGAATTCGTACAACTTTCAGGTAATTATTTTTATGAGCTCACAGGAGGTTATCTTCAATGTGATCACAAAGTCTCCCAGTGGTCAATGAATCATACAGATTATTTCATTATCCCTTGTCCAAAATTGTTACAGAGGTTTAGGTCTTTCTAGAGAAATAAATGCAAAATTTGGCAACAAAGGGTATTCTTTCAACATTGCTTGATTTGACTAATTATCATATAAATAGTACCCTATTGCAAAATATTTGAGAAGTAGGAAAAAAATAGCAAATTAATCCCATACTTTAGACATTAACATTTTAATTTTATCTTTGTCTGATACACAAAATACATATACACACAAATATAGTTTTGTACTCTGATTTCAACATCAGGAGAACTTTTTAAATTATCAAATAGCTCTAAAATAATTTAGTAATTATTGATATATTCACTGTATGAATAAATAGTAACTTTAATTGATACTAGATTTTAGGACTCTTATACATTTTACTTAAAAAAATCTACTTTTAAAGGTAGAAAGTCACAATTTTGTGCTGTTTTACTTGGTATGTTTACTCATTTTCTACTGAATGCTTCAGTTATACACATTTAAAAATGTCTTTCAAATGCAATGAGATTAAAAAGTTTAATGTGTCTTTTCTGAAATAATAAAAGATTCAATTTAAAGAAAAAGACATTTATTCACCTGAGATGATAGTGAAATTGTGCAATAACAATTTGAGAGAGAGCCAAGGAGAAACTGCCATTCTGTAAAATATAATTCTAAACCTGAACTTGAACTTCTGGACTCCAGAGCAGAGGGCAGTAAACTCTGGTACAAGAACCAAATCCAGTCCATGAATGCTTTTGTATCTCCTGTCAGTCAAGAATGGATTCTGCATCTGTCAATAGTTGGGAAAACAAAACAAAAAACCGATAAGAATATAATTTTGTGTCATGTGAACATTTTAAAATATTCATATCTTGGTGTGCATAATAAAGGTTTTTTTTTTTTCATTTTTGGTAATGGAGATTGAACCCAGAATCTTAAGCAAACTAAAGCAAGCAATTTATCACTGACCTACATCTCCAGCCACTGCAGTAAAGTTTTAATGGTGCAGATTCTGCACTCATTTGCTTATGTGTTTTCAGTGTCTGTTTTTACACTACAATAGCAGAGGTGAATGGATGTGAAGGAAGTGGCACAGCTCACAAAGGACAAAATATTGACTCTCTGGTCATTTGCAGAAAATGTTTGTTGATCCTTGCTTTAGATGATTGGGCTTTGTATGGTATAGCATTAGAAAGGTCTATACTCATTTGCTTTCAGTCCTCAATCCAAGTCCCCTTCCTGTTTCCAGAGGGATGATTTATGCCATCAAGGAAGCTGGAAGGATTGCCTGTGTTCATTTGCTATCAGAGTCGCCTTTGAACTTCAGGAAAGCCGCCATCTTGTTTCTGTTCACTCTTTTTCTAAAGCTTAGGGTCTGCAGCATGAAACACTAGTATATTCTTTAAACTTTTTGTTATCTTGAGACAGGGCAAGACCTTTACCCAATTTATTTAGTTATGGAGGAGGAGGATGAAAGATTGGGTCCTAAGTGTTATTCATTGGCATGACATAGGTTTTCCCTGGAAGGCAGCCAGAGCTGATGCTTATGAGGTGTTTGTCTGATGAACTGTACCCCTGTGACACTAAGCAGAGCCTGGAGGAGGTGGCAGTCCATCTTTCTAACTCAGGTTTGATTTACAAATCAGAAGAATGTGCAAAGCCCATGGAAGCCAGACCCACCCCTAAGACTGTCTAACAAGGAAATAATGACCCCTACTTGTGAATAGCCATTTGGAAGGTGGGATAATTTGGACTGTTGTTGAAGTATATTATGGTATTTTCATGATAGCAAAATGGAGCCCAAGCAATTGGTGACTTTGATGTTTGTTTCAGTAACTGGAAGTCTGGAAAATAATTATTAGCCAGTGTCTGTGGGTTAGAGAGAAACTATCTAATTAAGGGAAGTCATGTTTTAAATGAATGGAAACTTCTAACACAAGTCACATAAAAACATCAAAAAGAAAGTGGTGAGGAGTGAAAAAGTGTGTCAAAACTGACTTTAGGCTTAAATTCCACATTGAGAGATAGAAGATGAACCCAAATACTTGAAATGAAATACTCTCATTACTCCAACATTGCTTCAGAATTTTAGATGTACTGTGAGCTGATTTCTACTACTTCATAGCCCTCATCCTCAGTCTAACAGCCAAAATGAAATTGGACATGTTGAATAAAATTTCATGAGACTCTAAGAACTGGTTTTACTTCTGGTTCCTCAAATTGTTTAAGACTCCTGTAGTATCATGTAGAGAATCTGGCAGTGTTTACAAAAATCAAAAAGCTCCTTAATATATATATATATATATATATATATATATATATATATATATATATATGCTAGTGCATTAAATATAAGCAAAGTTTTAGCTTTCCAATGAAAAATTAGCACATTTCTTACAAAAACCTTTGAAAATACAGAAATTGGAGGAAATAAAATAACCTCCACAATTCCTTTACTCAAAATCTGTAATTTTTTTTTCCATCACACTTTTTATTCTGTTCAAAGTTCAGCAGAGCCTCTTGTTATTTCACTTAATTGTTTAACATAATTTTTGGATAAGATGTTCATAATTATCCAGGAAAAGCCTTAACAGTAGGTAGGTATCCCATTGCAATGTTTGGATGTTAAAATAAAACTATATTCAAACCCCAAAACACATTTTCTCAAGTTACACAGCAAGCCAAACTTTTGTAACTTTCTTTTTTATCTCATGACTTCTTTTTTGGCCCTGATCTTATGATCTGGATGAAGATTAAAATAAAAAAAAAGAAGGTGGGAGGGAGGCATTGTGGAGGAAAGAAAGAAAAGTCAAGCAAAATGAGGAGGAAGAGCCAGGGAATTGAAAAGAAAATACCACATTCCCAAAATACATCTGGTCCTGCTGAGAGTAATAGCATTTGTGTAAATGTGTAGACAAGTCCCTAAGCTGATTTTTTTTTTCAAAAGCCTACCTCTTTGATATGTATTGCATTAATTCCATGTCACACACACACACTTGAAATTTGGTAAAGAGAAATAGATCTGGATCAGGATTCATTATTTTAGACACAAAAGACTTGAAAATTTTCATATTTTCCTTTTCCACCCATTATATTAATATAACCAACCTAACTGGGAAGAGAGGTGCAGTGCAAGAGAGATGTGACTGAGGAAGCCGTCTTCATTCCACAACTTCTTCTCTCAAGCCAGCTGATAGGATGCACTGCACAGCTGTGACCCATCTCAGAAGCAGTCTAGCCCAGCACAAAAGTCATAGGCTCAGATGCCAAAAGGGACCATTTGTTCTTGATGCTTGACCCTCTCCAATTTGTTATGCTGTCCACAACAAGTTTTTTTTCCTGGAGGTCTTCTTTCCTAAGAAATCTGTGCACTGTGGCTATGATGCAAAGACCCCAAGTGTTACTTGGTGTCTTCATGGGAATTGAATGAGAATGTAATCTGAGCTTCTTTTTCGGGGGTCTACCTCCGACACACAGCAACATCATAACATTGAAGTGTAGATTTATAGCATGTCTTATGTATATTTTCTTAGTCCCAAGGCCCTCCTTTTCACAGATACATACACAACATGTCATGTAGAAAATATAAATTGTTGATCATACAGGCACTTTCTTCCTTTTTAAACCTTTCCAAAGGTCTTTTTGTTAAATACACCCAGATGCCGTTTGACAGATGAGGGGCTAATTGCTCTGTGAATTACCTCTATCGATTCCTGTTTCATGTTGAGCCAAACAAACAAAAGATATTAATGCTTTGAAAAAAATGAATGATGACCTTTCTCTGCAAACACAGCTTGCGGTCTCTGATTATTGGTGATTCCAGAGAGCAGCGGTCAATCGCAATAGCTGTAACGCTATGATCACTATAATAAGCTTGCCTGACCTTCTCTGCCATGTTAAGTGGTTTAAATTTATTTGCCCAACAACAGAAGAGCTTTCATTTAAAGTCACAGAACATTCAATTCAATTTAAAGATGTAGTGTCTACTTTCTTCTTCTTCTCTTCTGTTCCCTTCCCCACTTCATACATCTAACATGCCAAGTTTACTAACAGTGTTACCACTGTAAAATAAACATCATACCTGTGAAACATGTTTCATTCCTTCAATTTGTTTAAGGTTCTGGGTGCCATTTTCTTTTTTGACTGGTTCTTTCATGTTTTAAAATGTTGCAAATATTTTTTTTATCTTTGTAAATTCTGTCCACAATTCTAGTTTTAAGTTCTAGATAATTTAAGCAGTGTACAAACGTTGAGAATTCAAGGCACGAGGCCTTGAGCACCCCAGCTTAGAAACCAGGGTCCCAACTCCAATTTTGGCCATATTTAATGGGATCTCTTTGCCAGTTTTTTTCCCCCTAAGAAGTGAGCATTTCAAATTGACAAATGGGGTGACACTGGGCCCAATTACCTACTTTAGAACATCTTTCTATTGGAACATACTTACATTCCAGAGCTCTCTACTTGATGACAGTTTTATATAAATGGCAGACTTCTAACTTGGCAGCTAAGATAACATGGTAGTGGGTCCTTTAAGAACTTCCTGACCTTTTTCTCAACAAGGCTTTATGGTGGTGAAAAAGTGCAAACCACAAATGTCTTGAGCCTTGAAAGTTAGGAAGTGGATGCATCCCCCCTCCCACGGTTTAAATGAAAATCTCTCAATAAGGGGACCCTGACACTTCCACCAATTTCCTGGTAAGAGGCATGCCAAAAATAATAAGGAAGTAGTTTCTCTAAGAATATTTTGGTCCTTGTGCTGTAAGATCAAAGCAGGAAGTGAAGAGAAACACCACAAATAATCAAAAGGCTTCCTGTGTCCGTCTGACATTCTCAAGCAGTTAAGGCTGAATTGAGATAGAAAGCTGGGCAATTTAGAGTGACTTTCCTTAAGCATTGTCTCTGCTTTCCACTCAAGATCGTAACCAACAACATGCAAGGCCATTCTTCAGTCATAGTTTACTTTGTTATGTGAAACCATGGGAGTATAAGAAGATGGGAAGCATGGTTCCCGCTTGGGTCATGTTCCTGGTTGTACATTCAAGGCAACAAGATCATTCTTGGCATCAGAATATTTGCTAATATAAAAACGTGCATGTTCTTCCTAGAATACCTTTCTACATGTCTTTCTTTCAATTTCCAACTTCAGTGGCATCCTAATCCCTATGCACACTTAAAAAATTCTCCTGACCTAATTATTTTTCTTTAAGAATATCTTTCATAGCACTTTATTAAGGACTTATCATAGCAAACAGTGCAGACTTTGAACTCAGCTCTTTGCACCCTTAGCTTCTTTACTACTTCATTTCTCTCTTTCTCCTGGAAGTTCATACTGTATGTCTCAGCCCTTGCCCACAGAACTTGGGGCTTAGCAGATGTCCAACTGATGTTCAAGAATCAATAGATCAATGTGTGAGTGAATGAATGAATAAATAGACTTATTGCATCAGTTAAGACTGCTGTGCAACAAACCATTCCGAACTGCAGTGGCTTTACACAACTATAATCTATTTTCATTCCTGCCTCTGTAGGTCACTTGGGACTTAGTTGACCACCACTAAGCTTGGCTGAGATGGCTCAGTTGGAATGACTCTCTTCCCCATATTCTTTACCTTCCCTTTGTGTAACATGCTACTTATACAACATATCGGAATCTATGGGACACATTGAAAGATTTGGAGGGAAATGGATGGCATTAGAGCAGATTATGCTAAGTGAAGCTAGCCAATCTTTAAAAAACAAATGCCAAATGATCCTTTGATATAAGGGGAATAACCAAGGACAGGGTAGGGACGAAGAGCTTGAGAAGAAGATTAACATTAAACAGGGATGAGAGGTGGGAGGGAAAGGGAGTGAGAAGGGAAATCGCATGGAAATGGAAGGTGATCCTCAGGGTTATACAAAATTACATATAAGAGGAAAGGAGGGGTAAGACAAGATAATACAAGTGGAAGAAATGATTTATAGTAGATGGGGTAGAGAGAGAAAAGGGGAGGGGAGGGAAGGGGAGGGGAGGGGAGATAGTAGAGAATAGGATAGACAGCAGAATACATCAGTCACTAGAATGGCAATATGTAAATCAATGGAAGGGTAACTGATGTGATACAGCAATCTGTATACGGGGTAAAATTGGGAGTTCATAACCCACTTGAATCAAACTGTGAAATATGATATATTAAGAATTATGTAATGTTTTGAATGACCAACAATAAAAAAACATAAAAAAATAAAAAATAAATAAAACACACTATTTAAATTAAAAAAAAAAAAACATGCTACTTAGACATGTTCTCATGGCCACAGCAGAAACACAAGAGGAAAAGTAGAAATTTACAAAGCATCTCAAGACATGCTGTCATTTCTACTTTATTTATTTATTTTTTTGATGGTAAAAAGTCACACAGGAGGGCCCGGGTTATGGTTCGGTGGTAGAATGCTTGCCTTACATTTGTGAGGCAGTGGGTTTGATCCTCAGCACTACATAAAAATAATTAAAACAAAGGTATTGTGCCCATCTACAACTAAAAACATATATTTTTTAAAAAAGTCATACAGGAAATCCTAATTCAAGAAACCAGTTTGCATAGTCTTGTCTTTCAGTCATATGAAAAAAAAATCACTTTATCAAAGAGTATGAATACAAAGACAGATGAAAAATTAGTCAGAGTAATGGAACCAAATCTATCAAGAAGGAAATGCTGATAATCATATGAAGAATAGAATATTTAGGTGCCAACTGTTAGAGCCGTTTGACCAAATGCCAGTATTATCTCCTTTATTTTCATATCACCAACACATAGCCCAGCAACTTAAAGTGGCCCATAAATATTTACAAAATTTGTTTGGACCATAGACAGTAGAGAGAAAAATCACAATTGAATGAATACTGATAACTTTAATTTTCTGCATTTTTAAGAGAAAAGATGCCTGATGAGCAGAAAGGTAATGAACACAAAATGAAAAAGACTAAACAATAAATGATTTGTTTTAATTAATAAAGATGATTTTATTTTTGCTCACACATTTTAAGAAGTTGTTTTAAAAATTGTTAGGACCTTCATAGGAATATATGCAATGGCCCATTCCTCCTAGATGCCTTCTTATTTCATTTCTCCTACTTGGAGACATGTCAGGGTAGGCATTGCAGAACTTCTTTTAAAGAGTTTCTGCTCAATTAAAGAGTTGATGTTAAACCTCTAAAATCCAGGCGTTGATTTACCAGGAAGAACATAGTTAACTTAAAAGCAGAGAAAGCCCTGGCAGTAATCAAGGCCTCTGAATTCCTGGCCTTCTTCCCTGGAAGCCCCGTGGGGCCTGCTCCACGGGGCCAACCCCATACCACACACACTGGATTGGTGGTCCTCTTATCACAGAAAATTCCACCCATGCAGCCAAAACATACAGAAGGAAGCACACAAGAAAAATGGGAATATAATATGCAGGCCTGTGGATTGAGTTTTATGAAAAGCAAATTTTAAAAAATAGGGAATTTTTCTTAGGTTTTTTTCATACTTCACAGGACAAGAAATCATGGGATAGATTGCTTATCAAATGAGAATAGTTTACTAGTTAGTAGTAAATTAGAAAATGAAAAGGGGTAGCTTTTAATCTTTCTTCTAATGTTTCTTACTTGTAAATAGGTAATTTAAAATTGATATAAAAACATGACTTTTACCATGATTTGCCATTTATTCATATTCTAAAAGAGTTGTATGTATTAAAGTTATGCGAATCAAAGTATTCACAAAACTTCTTTCTTGTTCGACTTTAGTTTGTAATAAAGTAGTATTAGTTCCTGGCTGAAGCTATGGAGCATTTGAGTTCTTTGAGACAATAAGATGCTTGCTATTTTGGTTCCTTTTAATTCATCAGCATTTCAGAATCTCAGATTTCTGGAAACAAATAAAAGATACAAATAAAAAAGCTATCCTCTTTGCTGGGCCCAGTCCTCTTGACTTGTTTGCATAGGCAAAAACTTTCCTACATGGTCCAACTGTAGTGTTTTTTTATTTTCCCCACATTTTTCTATGTTCATAGTTCCTCTCCATTTTCTGCTAAGAAAGAAATTTTATATAACCAGCTGAAAGATTGAGCAAATGTTGAACATATATCCCGGTACAATTTGAACTTCACAATTGTGACAGGGTTCCCATGACCAAAGTTCTAATGTGATCCTGGATCTAGCAAACACAAAACAAATAAAAAATGTAACGAAATCGTCAACTTCTTATCTATAGCCCGCAAAACATTAAAATAACAGTTTGTATGGGGGAATTGACATGATCCAAAGTCTTCATTCATTTTTCCCTGTTCTGTTTTACTACTCTGCAACATGGTGAGACAGTGGGTAGTGGGTACAGAGTGGAGAGAATTGATAGAGATGGGAAACCAAGCTGCTTTACAAAAAAAAAAAAAAAAAAATTCACAGCTGCAGTTTTTGGTAATCATGCTTCTTTTTCCAGTGGAGTTTTAAAAGACAAATTCATAAGAGTTATTTTGCCATAAAAGGGAATCAGCTCTTAAGTCCAGCTTCCCAAAGACCTCAGAAACTGAAATGACCACACCACTCCCTGAGGTCCAGAGCAAAAACTTTTGTTCCCCTCCTACATCCCCATCCCTAAGAGTTCTTTTCTACTAACTAAAGTAATTAAAAACATTCTCAGAATAGAATACAAAATGTTGATGACTTCAATAGGAGTCTGTTTTTGGGGGGAAAAAATTAATGTATTACATGTTTACAGTTTGATAATACAGTAGTTGTGAAAACATCACATTGAGGATTTCTGTGAGGATTTAAGTGTAGATGTATTTTTTTTTTTTTGTCTTTAAAAAAAAAAATCCCACCTTTTTAGTTAACTAAAGAGAATCTTGAAGAAGTACAAACATCAGCCCCTGTGAAGTCATTGGTTGTCTCTGAACTGAAACCTGGCTTCTTAAATCCTGTCTAGGTAAATTACCTTACCAGTGTGGGGTATTTCCTTTTAGAAGATTCCTTGGGAAGAGCCTCCAGGGAACTGACTAACTTTTTAATGGTTCACTCAGATTAAGAGGAAGGAAATGTGAACTCCTTGGGGGGAGGCACTTCGGTAGACCGTCTGCATCCTGTAATTCTTCCCAAGTCTGTGAATCATACTTTTAAGACTCCTTTTCAAGGGCATTTGTCTTCCTTTAAGAGAAATCCTAAGCAGAAAAGACGAGGTTTAAAATAGATCTCAATCAAGCTTTCTCTATAAAAACAATTGCATGTTCCTCACTGTCTAACCAGCTCCTTCACTGGCAACCCTCCCCCATCAGGCACAACATTTGATGCGGCTTTTTGACTTGCTTTGGTTTCAGAATTAAAATAATTTCTCATATCATCTCAGTGTCTTTGAGCCACAGTTGTACCACTTCCCCCATCATAAGCAGCCATCAAGACTGAAGCCATTTCATCTGTAAGCGTTGAAAAGACTATTATAATAATATTTTTCAAAACCATTTAGGAAAGAAATCTTGCTTTCACAACAGTGTATTTAATAAGCTATCAAGTGTGTAGACAATTAGAGGCTGCTTTTGCACTTTTCCCCACAACAACCTGAGCACTTCTCAAAAATAATTTCTGCAGTGAATAGTTTATTAAGGGGTTAAAATATTCAAACTTCTGTAGAAGTATGAAGTGATAAGAGCAAATTTCTAAAAGGTTTATTGCATTGCAACATCAATTGCTTAATCAGTACAGTATATATTTTTGAGTATCTACTAAATGGTGATTTCTAGTTTTTTTTTTTTTTTAAGCTACTGCCAAGAAGAAGAAAAACCCCAGTTAAATGTGCAAAAGGGCAAGTTTATAAGTCATGGGATACCCACAGAATGTACAACATCAAGAACAAACAGTAACATAAATCATAGACTCTGGGTGATGGTGATGTACAATGTAGGTTTTTCAGTTGCAACAAATGTACCCATTGGGGGCAGAAAATTGGCAATGGTAAGCCCATACATGGGAAGGGACAGGGATATCTAGGGAATATCCCTTCCTTTCTCTAAATGTTACTGTAAACATAATGAGCAGTGAAAGAGAAGATTTCTTTTAAAAGATTAAAAAATGAGGTACCACAAAGTGAATTTAGGCCAAATTTAAATTAACAACACATTACTCAGGATTGATTTGGGCAATTCACCAATCTAGTGTTGGTAAATCCATAATAGAAAAATCTCTAGGAATTTAGCAGTTATTTTTTTTATGCGGTGAGGGAGAAGGTTGGCAACCCCAATCTGACCTAAGCTGAACTTTTTTTATAGCAAAAAGTGATCAGAACTGATGGGCAGGATGCAGAATCTTCATTTCTCTTATTTATTACAAGTGTTACATTGTAGATATATTAGTAGGGACTGCCCCAGACCACTGATAATGGTGGATAATACATAGATTATTTTGTATGGATAATATATGATATTTGCATGCAAAATGGTAATGGCTCTGGATTATAGAACACATCTTAAGCCCACTAGTTTTGAACAAGGAATTGTGCACGAAATCCATTGAAAAATAGAATGCAGGGAAGAAAGAAAAGAGCAGAAAACAGTTGAGTATAATTTTACCTTTCCCTGATTTCTTAACAGCTTCTATTCCTAGAGTTTTCATGCCAACCCCCTTAGTATGATAGTCACTTTATATTTAAAATTTATTGGAAGTGTAATGTGCAAAAACTTGGAAATGGACTTGTATTTTCTACTTACATGTACCTTAAAAATGTTCTATATGAATGCCTGTAGGTCATGTTTTGTTTCTGTAAGTCTATTCCAGCAGAATACCCAGAAATATATTTTTCTTTCTTCTTATTTTTGGGTAGAAAAGTAAGAAATGTGAGGATAATGATTTAATGCATAAATTAAGGGTGTTGATAAAAAGAAAGAAAGGAGCAAAAGAGGAAAGAGAAGCAAAGAAGGAAGGAAGGAAAGGAGGAAGAGGAAAGGGATAAAAAAAAGACAGGAAGGAATGAAAGAAGAAGGCAAAGTACTTTGGTCTGTAAGATCTACATTACAATGTTTTCAATGCTTAAGAAATCTTGAAAGAAAAGATGTCATGGGCAAATTTTAATATTCTAGAGCTGCAATGGAATTGCATAAAGGCATAAATTTAAATCTAAATCATTTGGGGGAAACATTTGAAATACCCTATATTTTTGGTTAGTGCTGATATCTATAAAAATCTGCTATATTACACAGATCCATATTATAGAGATTATACTATATTTATTATTTGTATAATAAAATATACAAATATTTTATTACTTATGCATAAAACATGATTTGTTGGGGGACATAAACTATGGCTTTCTCAGGTATCACTGCTACTTGATTGTTCTGAGTATTGGCTTTCTGACAGGGTTTGGAATGAAGCCATTTTTATTAATTTAGTTATTTTTGCTGATATAAAAGGCCGTCTATCATGTTAATGATGTATCGGTCTGCGGTCCCACCGAACAATAATTACAGAATGTTCCTAATAGTAAATCATTTGTCACAATCACAGCTCAGTACAACAACCTTTTGTGGAGCAGGGGAAGACATTATCTGAATAGCAATACACCTTTATTCGAACCGATTAGAGGGCATCCGGCCAAACCGGGGAGTCAAGTCTAAAATGCCCTTCTCCAAATCCCAGCCCAGGGCTGTGCGCAGGGAGCCACGGTATCTTCCCCTAGCCTCCCATCGTTCTGCATGGGGAGAGAAGAGGAGGCTGAAGAAGAACCCGAGAAAGGGACTCCTCTGCAGAGCGGGAGAAACAAAATGATGGGATAGGAAAATGTCAAAGGTTTCTCCTTGCCCCCCCCCCTTCCTAGCGTACCCCCACCACCCCTGCCACCTTTTTTTCTTTTTTCCTTAGCAAGAACAGGAATCAAAGGAAAAGCCAGGTTAGCGGAAACCATAGATGTCCAAATTTAGTGGAAGTCTCCTTATCAGAATGAGGGGAAGATTTTGCTTTGTGAAGATTCAGGACCCGATTTTCCTTGTTTTAGAGCAGTATTTATAAATCGTGAGAACAGAAGATACTAGGTTCGCAGCAGAATTGAGTGGGAGGTGCAGACTTTCCCGACTTTGCTGTAGGCACACTTGCGCCTCCTAGGGCACTACTAACACCCTCCACTACAGTCCTGCATTTGTGGACTGAGATGGACCCCCTGGACAAACCACACCCACCCAAATCCAAAGCGGACTCCAGGAACCCTTAAGCATTCGGTATGCATTCATTCTTTAACCGCCCCCCCCCCCCAAACTTTGATGTTAGCTCTATTTTAGGGATGAAGAAACTGAGGCACAGAGAACCTGAGTCAGACAGCTGTGGGAGAAAAGGGGATGATTTCTGGGATTTGGTCAATTTCATCCCACAACTGGGTTGATTAACCACTGCATGTTGGGGTACCTCAATGAAGTAAATCATCAAGTTTCTTGAAGACTCATAGATTTATTGATTTTTGGTAAAATGATGACCACCATTGCTAGTTGGCAGTAGTATCCCTGTTATATAGAGAAAATAACCAACACTTCAAAGGAGGAAAAGGGGCAGGACTCTTTGACATGAAGCCTGAACTCATCACCCAGCCTGTCCCCATGTTCTGTATGAAGAGTTGCCCAGGTAATGAGTAACTGAGTGATGTGTATCTTCACTGGAGTGATTGCGGTTTCTAGAACAATGATGCCCATACATAAGGCCCAAGGATTTTGGAAAAAGCAAAAATGGAAGAACCACTTCAATTTAAGGGTATGTACTTATTTTATGGGTATTTTTATTTTTTATTTTTTAATATATGGTTTTTTATTAGAAGTTTTGTTGAGAATGGAAAGGGATACATTGCACACACAGGAGAGAATGCTAAAACACCCGTTCATTACGTCCAATGATTGGAAAACAGCTTCAGGATCAATTAAAATACGAGGAAAGAAGGGAGCCACAGGCTGTGAAGGGTATGTTGAAGAACGAGGTTTCCTGAAGGATCCACAACGTTCCTAGAAGTTTAGGCAGAGGAAAGTGATGTGAGGTACAAAGTTCATGCTTCCCAATTTTCTTTGGATTTTAAAAAGCCACAAGTGGAGTTGTTGCTTTCTGATTGCTGGAGAGTGATTATGTAAGACCCGAATTAACCTTAAAGTGGAGTCGCATGCAAATACCCTCCTCCCCAAATACTCTTGCCATGTCTTCTTTTAATAGCGTTCTTTTGTTCTGTTAGAAGTATCCAAGGACTCCAATGGGTAAGCTGTCCTTGCTTTACTACTGTGGAATTCAAACTACCCATTAAACTGTGCAGTGAAATACAAACTGCTACAGATGTCTCATGGCCACTGCTAACAGCAAAGTCCTTGGCCAAAACTTGAAATCGGTTGTAGCACAGGACTGGACAGGACAGCTGGACTTTACCAAGCCCTTGTCCCTCTTCTTCATCCTTTGTTCACATTGGCCAGGTAGGCTGATTGTAGAACTCACAAACGCTTCTCAAAGCAATCCAGTTCAAACACAGGCGTCTTTGACACTGACCTGCACTGCTTTTCCAAAGGGGAGAAGTCCCACACAAAAAAGAAAAAGAAATCAAATGGCTTCCTCTTGCCCCAACCCCGCTGTCCCCTACCCCTATGTTCTGTCCAGAAGAAAAATCCCTCGGCCGCAATGGTTGTTTTTATTAAATTCTCCTCAATAAAAAGCTCAGGCAGGATTTATTAGGTACTCAGGGCGGACGTTTAGTATTTCGCCAGTTATTAAGTGAAAATCAATAGAAAGCAAAGAAAATGGAAGTCACCGCACTGTTAGCGCACCGTTGTCGCCCAGATATTATGTCGGCTGTCTTGTAGATTCATGACGGACGAAAGAGGCCGGGAGAGAACTTTCTGCTTACATTGCACGAGCCAAAGTGGGGTTATTCATTAGAGCAGGCAGCCGGCCAGATGGATTTCCAGTTCAGTTTTACCATTTATCTTTAAAACGCCTGTATCGAGTGAGAAAGAACACTGATATTATGTGATATCAATGGCAGGTTTATGTATCTAAATCAGGATTTATTGTTATTTTGTTCCAAAGACCTTTTTTTCTCAAGAAATACCATTTCACTGGAAGAAAATAATAGCTAAAACCTTGTCAAAGATAACCTTTCATGCTGTCCGTGCACTACTCGCTGTAAAACAAATAGAACCCAGTATATAAATAGTTTTAACCACATCCTTACAAATCATTTCTTCTGTATCTGTTTCCCCTATTTCAATATCATGTTGTTGTTGTTTTCTTTCTTTTTTTTTTTTTTTTTTTTTTTGGTTGTTGTTTTGTTTTTTTTTTGTTTTTGTTTTACAGCTGCAAATGTGATTTTCAGTCATCCAATGTTTTCTTTTGCCCAGAGTTTGACTCTAAATAATGTCAGAGATTGTTCTAATTACATTTAAAGCTTTAGCTGTTTTACACCCTTCTGTGGGATGTTAACTTGTGCATAGAGCACTCTTTCCGAAAGCAAAGTGGTCTGTTGTTCTTTTACTCTGCCAGCCTCAGAATGAGCTTGAGAATCAAAACCACCTATCATTTTTTTCCCCAGCTGCTTCTTGTTCTTCAAAATCAGAGATAGGTTTTCTTTTCACTTGAGTTGACATGTTTGGTAACTTCAGTTTTGTTTTGGACATTTTAAAAATTCTTTCTCATTTAAAGAACACATTAGAGCAGACAGGATCAGATCTGATCTTGGGTTGATCCTGCTAAATAACTAAGATGGCCAAAGGCCAGAATGAACCATTGGGCACTCTTTATAAATAGCTCTCAAGAAAAAGAGTACAATCCCATATTTGTAAAATGTCATTAGTGATATTTTATGATTAGGAGAAAATTACATCTGGGTTTTGATTGAAGCTCTTGCTAATAGGAAATTGTGAACATAATTTTAAGCTACTTTACTTTTACCAATTTTGTTTTGTTGTTTTTAGGGAAAAAGACAAGGTACATTTAGTTTTATATGGACTTATAATAGAGAGTAGTCAGATATGTGTGGTCATTTAAAGTTCAAAATTTATTGTAAATGGAACCAACTTAGAAAAATTTTCTGAGCATCAAGTGAAGATTTGTGTACCCCTTGGACAAAAGTGATATTATATTGAAAAGTAAGAAAATAGAAGTATAAAATAGGTTATAAAACATTTGTCTCTGATATTTTATTTATTAGGTAAAGTTCAATTAAAGAGCTTATAATAGAAGTGCTTTCTTCTATTTTTCTATTTGGAAATGGGCTCTAGTTTTCTTATTTTTAAAATCTGTATTGACAATTCAAGCTTCAGTTTTTTCTTAGATGCTAGCCTCAAATAAAAATATTGGGAGTTCTTTCTAATTTCCCTTTTACTTCAGAAAAGTCATGCTAAAATTCTCTGTGTAATCATACCTGTGTGATTGAACTTGCTGATGGGGAGACAAAAAAGGATAGTGGGTAAGGAAATGGGCTCTGAAGCTAGATTGCATGAGTTCCAATCCCAGCTCTTTCTCTCTCTGGCAATGCCTCAGTTTTTTCATCTGTATTGTGAGGAAAATAATCTTATAGATGATTTAGCAAGAATAAGTGGGTTAACATATGCAAAGTTCATAGACTATCGCTTGCCTAATATTAAGTCTTTAAAGACCTAGTTAGCTATTAGCTCTGATCATACAAAGTTCAGAAAATAATGTTTCCCATGTTATTGCTTGGTTTTCTAACACCAAAGATTCAAATAACCCTGTTCTTACACTTACCAGTATATTTAGACATTGCATAAAGATACAGATGTAAGGTTCAGTTATATTGAGAATCCCACTTAACCAAAATTTTGTCTTAAATAAATTGGCTTTTTAAAAAAGCATCTTTCCTGGGATCCATAGTCTGAAATAATAATAATGATAATGATGATGATGATGAAGATAATAATTGTCTATGAGCATAACCATGGTATTGATTTATTAATAGCTATCGTGATTCAGTAGTCATGAGGCTTTATGTCTGATTTGGGACCTATTTATAGACATCTTAATTTGTTGAAAACAATGTCTGGTTATTTCATTCTAGCAAATACCATCAGTAACACATGCACTTATGAGAAAGAAATGATACTGCTAATTAATATGACTCGGGCAGTGAGAAAATGAAGGTGTTCACACCAAGGAAAATCAGAGCTGATGACTTGGATTCATTGCCATGTGCCTCATGTCACTTGAATCCTTGCCAAAGCTGTCTTACCTTGACTTTATGGTATTAGCCCAGTAGCTTTTCATCTTGCTCACCCTCTCTAGACTTTAGGTGTCTTAATTGTAGAGTAGGTATAATATGCCTCCTTTATTCACACTACAATTGAGAGCTGAAAGGAGAGAGCATAAGGCACTTATTAAAAGAAAACAATACTTTCTATAGTCAGGTTGGTGGGAGTATGATTTTAAAACACAGTGATATAATGTAAGAGTAACTACTGTCTGCTTTCATGGCTATTGATAGGTACTCCTACATTCTTGCCACAAAAATGTGAGTGCCAAAGACAAGGATATTTGGAACCAAAACTGGTGTTGGCTGTCTAGCTCCAAATACTCTCTCCCCACAAGACCAGGCCCTCAGATTCTTCATGTATGGTGCTGGAATAGCAAATGCAACCCACTACTGTACTGAGATAAATAGTTCTCACTCATGTATTCAGTGAGATCATTCATATAAACTGCTTAGAACAGTGCTTAGTAAACACTCTAGGAATGTTTTTGATGTTATTTGCTTTCTATGGTGCTGATCAATACTGAAGACAAATCCCTGACTTCACTGAGCTGATGGCCAGAAAATTCAAATAAGCATTCAGGCAACTTCCATATGTTGAGATAGTAAAAAGGACATTGTAACTCACATTGAAGACATGAGGTAGGGGTAGGAAAGACTTCCTTGTGGAGGTGACATCTAAGCTGAAATGTTGATCATTGCAGACCTGTGTGGTATGGAACTCTCTCCATGATTGAAAGTCTATAGCTGCATGGTCCAATATGGTGGCAAGCAGACACAAACAGCTATTAAAGTCTTGAAATTTTGCTAATATGTAAGAGGAATTAAATGTTTACTGCTATTTAATTTTAATTTTTTAAATTTAAATTTATAGTCACATGAGTTAGTGGCTAACATATTGGATAGCACAACCCTAAGCAGAGGGAAAAACATGGGCATAAATCCAGGTTTGAGGAAGTTTTAATATACTGAAGACCTGATATTTTGAAGAGCAAAGCAGATTCCTGAAGGTCTAGTATGGGAAATTAGCAGAGGCAATGCCTAGCTTACTGAAAAGTTCAGGCTTTGACTGAGGCCATTCAAAGCCATTGCACAGTGGTTGGAAGAAAAATGACATGATCAGATCTGTAAAATCTCTCAAGGTGTAATTATAACAGCTAGAATTATTGACACTTTATAGTTTAGGAAGTTATCAGATAACCTGATCTCTTTTAATCTTCAAGAGTGTAAGATATCACAATTATTATATTTCCTTTTATATAATTTTATTTACTTTGTCTTCAACTCAGTAACCTGTGTTCTTGCTGCATCTTAGATGACAGCCCCGATTTAAAAAAAAAAAAATACATAGATATGCACAAACTCATTCACGAGAAGGTTAAATCAATCAATTTGGAAAACAGCAGTGGGTTCCTTTCAAAGAAATCTTTTTCCTATATATGATCTACTGACCAAGGTACATGAGCATCCTGTCTTTGTCCCCAGGGCCAGCCTCACCACTTCTAGCATATTAGTTATATCCTCCTGTGATGGCAGGGGATTGAGCTGAGCTTCTCTGTGCATCCAGAGTGATGAGGGATGAGCCTGCCTCCCTCAGCCTTGGGAGTGCTTTGCATCTGAATCCATCCTGTCCTCCCAGACAAGTAGCAAAGGGAACCCTGGCTAGACAAGGGTATCCACTGCAATATGCTGACAGTCCATGGCGGCTGACCTGACTCTCCGTGGCAGGTCTGAGTAGATAAAAGATGGCATTTTTCCAAGTGGAAATGAGATAGTAGCCGAGCTAGCTGCTTAGACCTGGGCCCTGGAGCCATCCCATCTACACAACACACACACACAACTTTAACTCTGCAATTCTCAGTGAGAACATTTCAAACAAACATTAACATCTGAATTGATTAGAGCAAGTCATTTTCTCTCTCCTTTTTTTAAGGAGGATTATTAATAAAATCACATTTCCTTAAAAGAAAGAAAGAAGGCAGGGAATGTAAATGTGGCACTAATTTAATTACACACTGGCACTGTAAGACGCTAATGTAAATATTCTGGTGAGCAGGCCTAAGACACTTGAAGTAATTACTTAAGGGCTCCCTTTCAAAGAATCTCTTCCTTTTTTATTAAATGCCTTTTAACATTAGCACTTTCTTCCTGACAAATTAAATGAAATTTCATTACTCTCCCTGACTTAATGGCATGAGGCTCCCACAGAGGTGTGAGTTAACCCTCCCCGGACAGCTGACAAGGGCTCCTACATTCTGTCAAAATGCCACTGCCCTATCACATCTGAGAAGGGAAAGCTCCAAGAATCTTTTGTGTTTTTACCAGAGCTTCCAGAATCCCTCATTTCCTTAATGTTTTTTCAGCTGCGATCCTTGCAAAAATCTAAGAAACCAATAGTATTATTGTTTTCCAGAGCTCTCAAGTTCACAGTTAAAATATCATCCATGGAAACTCTAATAATGACCACAAGGAGAGTAACAATAGCAAACAATTATATAGTCCTTATTAAATATCTTCTAAGCAAGGGATCGCTCTTAAATTATTTAAGCACAGACAAAAACATGATAAAGTAAATACTATTAATATTTCAACTGTAAATGAGGAAATTTAAGTGGAGTGGTTAAGCAATTTACCCAAGGTCACACAGTGAAAAGCAGAGGAGCTGGGATTCAACCCCACCAGCCAGCCATTATCACACACTTTTATACAAGTAGGAATGCTCAGTCCTGTAGACACAGTGATTTCCATATCCTCTTTTACATTTGTGCAAACTGAGACTCAGAGACCTTAAGCAATAAGCTCAAGATAATGTGGCACTTTTCTGTTGGGGATCTGCATCAGCCATACCTTGCAGACAAATAAGCTTCAAAATTATTCCTAAAATGTGACCTCTGAAAAGTTTTATTTCCAGACCTACTTTATTCCACCTACTAAGGGGAAAAATAATGCAATAATTTTCTTTTGAAAGATGAAGAAGGAAACAGTAATTACTGTAAAATTAAATTTATTTTTAATATCTTTGGAGTCGAGACATACAGTTACAAGAAAATTACAGAATAACTACACAGACACCATGGAACTGAGGGCCGTGTCCTGTCGGCCTCATTATGAGTTAAGAATAAATCTATGTTCATTTTTTTTTAAAAAATGGCAATTGAGAAAGGTCTTACAAAATGAACACTGCCAAAGATTTTGTACTTTGAAAGAGCGTGTGTGTTTGAGAATGTTCTGGAGAGACACAATTGAGAAAAGTTGAACACTGATAAGGATGGCTTGAGAGTGTGCTGCCTGTGTGGGTCCCTGGAGATTTTGGTTCTCTGTCATTTTTAGAATGAATGCTCATATCTTCTCTCTATGGAGTTTTACCTTCTCCATTTTTTGGGTCCACTGCTTTTCCTTGTATAGACCTAACTTTCCTTCACAATCTTTATTTTGCATTTCATTTTATTCTACTTTCCATGGTTTCAGTACATTCTGAGGTGTCTTGGGTGGCAGGGATGCATCAGGAGAGAACATTCTCTCTGGTTAATTTTGAATTTCAAGAGACAGAGTCAGCTTATAATGAGAATTCATTATGCTTTTGTATCCCTTCTCCCTGTCACATTCAGTGATAGTACTCTTTGGCTGAAAATGTTTTCTCTAAATATAGTCTTTTTTCCTGCCCATGTCACTAGTAGCTCAGATGTCCTGATGTTGCGTTCCATCTTACCAAAAGGGTGTCCTTTGTAAGACCTCAGGCCCTGTGGAAGAAAAATAATCAGCTTGTAGTTTAGAGATAAATGGTGCAAGGGGGATTTTTTTTTCCCCTCTCTTGGTTGTTCTTAAACATATGTAGTTTTAGAGATCGGTATGGTATTGTTTGGAAAGAAGCAAAGACTTGAATTTATTTTGGTTCAGTGATCAAATTTGGAGGGGCTGAATCATTTGTTTTCCTCTTGTGAGGTCCAGGTAAAAGTTCATTCCCTCCATGGCCGGGTGCTTCTGACAAACAAAAATCAAGGACCCAAAATAAGTATTTTATCTAAAAAATGTGAACTATCCCAAAACAAACATGAAAAAGTACAGCTGCCAAATTCCACATGTAAAAAGAGTTGGAGGTTGAGACAGCGCAGAATCTCACTGGGGACTAACGGGTAAAGTTTGGCCAGCTGCCCTTAAGGCCTTGAGGGACACTCAATCCAATTGCCATGTCTTAGCGGATGTGAATTTCAAGGTTACACCTGGGTGTTCAAGGGCAGGGCCAAGTGTAATCGGCACTTAGATCATAGATTAATCTTATTTGCCATCTATTAGGTTTGATTCCTCTTCCCTCTCTCCCTCCCTAAAGCCAGGATTATTGTGATAGTTTAAGATAATGGATTCTGACGGAAGAAAGGTCATGCAGGCATGGAGATTTGGAACCTTAAGATAATATGATTAATCTGAAAGCTTCTCTCTCAAAGGGGAGGGCCGCACTTTTCATATGTCTAATTGAGAGAAGAGAGCTGAAAGACCAAGAAAGAGCAACCGAAAGGGAGTGAAAAGAACTGAGTCCTTGTCAACAACTGCAATTAATTATCATTGTCAGGATGATCTTTCATTAGTTTTCACACTAATAAGATAGATTTGCCTCATGCCTGAGGCTGATAAACCCTTATTGGCAATGTTGATAAGAATATGTCACTATGGACAGCCATTCATGGATATCTTCATTTTATTTTTCTAATTTTCCAAAACTCAATGACTAAGTGGATATTGCTAAAAGGAACTACATGTAGGTTTTAAGACCACGAAATGCAGCAAAATGTCCTTAGCACAGTGGTTGGCATGATCTAAGCCATAAGTAATGCTAACCATTGTTATACATGCTATCCACACATGAGTACTTATTATATATTTTAAGGTATTGGGTTTAATCTTAATTCTTTCAGAAATTTCAAGGGAACCTTAACTAACTACTGTGGAGAGGTCCGTAAAAAGAAATTAATAATGATATTTATTGATTTATTTATCATGGAGAATCAAGATTCTCGACTTCTAGAAAAGATATTGTTATGCTTGGACTATCTGCAAGAAAATTGGAACTTAAATGCAAACTTAGGTTCACTACAATTTTATTTTTTCCTCATATTTCTAGAATATAAACTATTTTGTTTTACTCTTTAGTTATGGTGACTGGTCAAATATTTTCAGGGGTTATTTAAAATGTATGAAAATACATATCTTAATAGCTTGAAACATGTTTCTATTTCTGTATATATAATACCATAACCCATTTCCACTACATTCAACTTACTCTCATTTCCTCACTTTTTTAACGAAATTAAAATGTACTATGGATTGTTTAAGATGAACAGTAGAGGAGAGGAATGGTATTTTTTTCCCTAAAGCTCATAAAGAGGAATATGAGGTTTTAATCTATAGTTTATAATTTTATAAACAGATGCTTCCCTTTAAAAAACTAGAACACCTTTGGTTTGCTAACAAGAAATAAAATCAGACAACATGGTCATTCCTTAATCAAGATGAGTAGAAGAGAATCGTTCTTGGAGGTACCGAACCCAATACAACGAAGGCAGAGCTGCAAGCACAATTGAATGTGAAGGAAGGCTTCCTAATGCAGTCTAAGTGGTCATAATATATGTCCATCCTCATCCACTGAGATTCTGAAGATGCTGAACAATATCAAAGCCGAATGAAATAATTAGTTCTCAATAAAAATCATGGAACATGGCATGAAAATTAGCTGTGGCATGCATGGAAATGCCATGTTCAAATCACAGAAATACACAAGCACTTTGGGATGGAGTTACAGAAAAACTAGAGCAAACTTATGCCGAACATGTGAAAAATAAAGTGCTTTCTCTCTAGGATAAATTCCTTTTTTCTAAAATTTCAAAACTTTTCTTTAAATAATGCTACAATTCGTTAAAACTATAGTTCAGTCACAAATTCACTTTGTTGGTCAGGGTGGAGTAGGGAAAGATATTTCTAACTTCCAGAACAAAGCACTGTTTTCCTAAGCCAAATTTTGATTTATTTTTAAAAGTTACTTTCAAGTATGTGTACAGTGGAGCGTTTGAGAGTACAAAAAGTAAAAAAATATGCAGATATGAACTGTGATTCATAGTTAATTCCTGAACACTGGCTAAAAGTAGTTGAGGTTAAAATGTCCCAGACCCACATGTGATACTGCTTCTGAACAGAATTGCTGAATTGAGTGCTTAGTAATTGGAAGAGAATCTGAGTATGCACCAACTTCATTCCTGTCTTCAGAACAATCAGCACAAAAAACAACGAGGGAAAAAATGCAAGTACCCCTTTCACATACTCAGTTGTTCTGATTTGGAGAGTTCCAGAAACCCTTGCTGGATCTTTCTCTAACACTATTCCTCCCCAGTATCATTCTCACTTTCTGATTTCCCCTATCCTTAGAAAGAGGTGCCGGCACTCAGCAACCCCATGCATCAAAGCTTTACCTAATATATGATGTGTTTATTCTTCTGGCGCAGGGCATATCACTCTCAAATGACTGACAACAACTCTGAAATGAAGTGGGTCCAAAGTGGGCGCTAATAGTTATGGGAAGCCTCTCTAGTCAAACATAAAGCAAATTAATGTGAGCCCCTCCTGCACCTTCAGTCTGGAAATGCCATAAAGTAATAAGCAGAGAGACCCTCGAAATGTTGAGCGCTGGATTTCAATAGATTTACATATTAAAGGTACAGAACATGTTTAATTTGCTCTAATATCAAATTGATAAGTTTCTAACTTAGCTGTTCCTTATTTAAAAAATGATTCTTATTGTGGGCTAAGTATGCAGATAAAAATGACGATTCCAATCAATTATACATCTATTTCACCTATCATCATTTAGTTTTAATGAGTGAATTAAAAGCAGGACTTGGGAATTATTTGGAGGGCTGAGTTATTGGTATTTACATTGTATCAGAAGGTTTGTGCCTGTTTTGTATATGTATATATGTCCTAAGGAAAGGGTGCAGAGAATACAAATGAAATAAAAGAATAAGGAGAAGTACAACATGGATTGACAATACATTTTTAAGTTTTTACATTAATTTTGATGTCAGGTTTCATAATAATTCTGATTTTATTTAATTCTACCAACACTGGGGAAAGTGTTTAAAAAATTTGCTCATGAAATTTAATGATTGCTGAATTGTAGGAGATTTTTCAAAAGCAAACTCATTATTTTTCAATCTTTGAACCTTTAATACCTTAAAATATCAGGTCTAAAAATGTACCACCAAACCATCTCCTCTGTAATTAGATGGCTGAAAAATGAATAAAGCTTTGTATTTCTGATTCCCAGATTGTTCTGGTAAATTCCTTTGTTCTCTAGATATGTTTAATATAATTTTCTTACCATGTCAGCCATCAATGTCAGCCATCAGACCAACCAAGTTATGAGCATTTTAAGTGGCAGAAGACACCACATACACCTCTCCCTCTCTCCTCTCTCTCTCTCTCTCTCTCTCTCTCTCTCTCTCTCTCTCTCTCTGTCTCTGTCTCTCTCTCTCTCACACACACACACACACATACAAAATTTTAGGCTATCTCTTCTAGAAGCAATCAAAAAATAAAAGAAGACTACATATGTATAAACTTAGAAATAAAATTAACAGACCAGATTTTAGGAATTTTTTTTCATTGCTTCTAGTGTATCCTAGAATTGTTTATTTTAAAAGTTCTAACTTAGTTTAGAAATAAAAGGTAAGTTTTCTTCTGAGTAGATAAAAGGCAGTTAAGCTCTTCTTAACAAAACTAATTTTGATTTTCAAGCTATGCTAATTTTAAGCAGAAAAAAAGCTATGGAACATAAATTGTGAAAAAAAAAGTTTGACAACTTATCCTCTAAATTGTTCATTATTTGGGATATTTTTTTCTTTCCTTAATTATTTCTGTCATTATTACTTAGCAGTACAACCTTAGAATTAAGCAAATTAAATAAAATGCAATTCTTAAGAGCCATTGAAATCCAAAGTCAAATAATTGTACCAAAATGTGAAACAAAACAAAACCACACCTGGCATAGAATATATTTTATTAATTACTTCTCAAATTTTCCTGTTTTTTCTTCTTCTTTATATTATGAGCTTTACAGGGAAAATTAAAAGCTTATTATGGTATAATTTATGACATTAAAAGTAGAACTTGTAAGGTGTAGTAGCACATGCCTGAAATCCCAAAGCCTCAGGAGGCTGAGACAGGAGGATTGAAAGTTCAAAGCCAGTCTCAGCAACAGTGAAGCACTAAACAACTCAGTAAGACCCTGTCTCTAAATAAAATACTAAATAAGGCTAAAGATGTGGCTCAGTGGTCAAGTGCCCTTGAGTTCAATCCCCAATACCCAAAACAAACAAACAAACAAACAAAAAGTAAAGCTTTCTGACATATTTAGAAACTGAAAGATTTTTCTGTTATTTGTGTGTGTGTATGTGTGGTGTGTGCGCATACGCATTTGGTCAAGCAATTATTTTGATCCACTGAACCCAAGTACATTCTTTCTTGTGTAGGAAGATAATTCAATAACTTGCTAATTGCAGAGGATAGACTAGAAAAGACTCATTTTAAAGAGAAGATTCTATACAATAGATTCTCATTGTGTTTATCTAGTTCATTTCCATGTTGTGCAATCAGTAAACTCTGATAGTGTGATTTGAGTTGGCAAATTTTGTGTTGCTATTAATTTTTATTAATTTTGTGTTTATTTCAGAGAGCAGTTCTGCTCTTAAATAAGTTCATGTAAGAACTTTCCTTTAAGTTCTTAGTAAACACTTCGACTGACAAAAGAAACATGTGTTAAATGTTTATTTCTCTTTAAAACAAAAATTATCTTGTTTTCTTGGTGAATAATCATGAAATTGTTGGACCTTATAAGTGTAAAAGAAAGAAAATTATTTCAGAGGCCAAATCTTTTTTAACTAATGCAGCAATATGAAAATAATAGCCATGGGCATTCTAACATGTTAAGTTATAAACAAGTAATCCTAAAATGTTCTAATTAGGTGAAATTCTAGAATTGCTGTTTTAAAAGAAGCTGGTAAGACCTCACCTATTAATAACAATGAAAAGCCTGGAGCTAGACACCAAAGTCAAAAGATCTTTTTCCCTTTAAACCCTATGAGGGGAAAATGATAAAAATCGAGGATAACCTTTCATGAAGGAGAAAAAAAACACATATACATTACAGAATATCTTACTTTTCAGTGTGTTTTAAACTGAAATATATCCAAAAATATACTCAGCAAGGGTAGATGAATTGGTGTGCATTGTATACCCATGGGACAGCTCTGGATTTGGGGGGAGGGTTGTATCTATTATTACTTCTGAGGACACAAATAGAAGATTAGCTCTTAATAAAGAGATACAACATTTTAAGTGTACATCTTTTTTTAATCAGTCACTCTTTGCAAGTAAAGCTTTATTACTTCTGAGCTTTTGACAGGCACTTGAAAAAAGGTCACATAATAAACGGTGCTTACTTCTCATTGCAGAACAACAATAAGTCATCCCTGCATCCATTATTTACCAAATTGTCTTCATTTTTCTTCACCTGCTGGGTTTTCAGCAATAAAGATAAATAATATTATTAAACCAGCCTAGATATTTTCAGAATGATCCAGAATTTATCAGTGAATTAGACTTCTGGAGTGGAAGAGAACAAATGTATGAGGAAGAAGTGGCTATCCAAAGTGTTTACAGAAACATATTAAAGGCGGGTTTTCACAGAGAGATCCATCTGGAATCACACATATATAGATTAGAAAAAAAATTCTTTAAATAAATAGCAATGCAATAAAATCTTATTATACCATTTCTAGTCAAAGAAATATTTTCATAGGTAAACATTAAATACTTTCTTTGCCAACTCTCTTTCCACTGCTCTTTCATATGTAATTGCTGCCCTGATTAGAAGTGCTTGTTAGACAACAAGAAAATACTTTTGAAGGTTCGAGGAAAGAAAATAAAATATTAGAATGTGTTTCTTTACAATTCAAATAACTTAGTGGCACAGAGCCTATGCTCAAATCTATTCCTAACGCATGCAGACACTGACTGATTACCAAATCTTTCCCTCTACTCCTTAGTGGTCTTATACAAGCAAAATACTGAGATCGCATTCAATATCTGATGTTGAGTGAACTGTTCAAGATCACATAACAAGAGAGGGGAAACTGGAATTAAGCACAGGCAACTGAGAGTTGGCACCTGTGCTCTTCACGAAACAGCCTGGTACCCTGGTGCTGCTGTCCTGACACTATTTTATTCTGCTGCTCCAGCCTACTTCATTTGTAGGGTTGCATCACAATATTGAAGCACAGGACTCAAACGGTGAGAACTCATCATCTGCATGGTCAAGATGACAAACTATAAAAGAAGAGAACAGAGCAGATGGAGAGATCTGAAAGCCTCCTAGGAAAGAATAGGACAGAAGTCACCTGGGACACTGATAGTCTCGCAGATTCTTTTCCATGATTTTGTGAATATACCTGACTCCTCAACCTGCCCTTGGTCAGGAGAAGAAACTCATGAGCTTGAGAGGTACATGCGTGTATGTGGAGCAGATCATCAGATTCAGTAAGTTTCCATTCCTATGCAAGTAAAATGTTGATAATACTTTGTTATTTTATTTATTATTATTATTTTTTTTGTTTTTTTTTATTGGTTGTTCACAACATTACAAAGCTCTTGACATATCATATTTCATACATTAGATTGAAGTGGGTTATGAACTCCCAATTTTTACCCCAAATTCAGATTGCAGAATCACGTCGGTTACACATCCACAATTTTACATAATGCCCTATTAATACTTTGTTATTTTAATTAACCTTCAAGCTTCATTTTGTTTTTGTTCCTTTTGTTTATTTATTTGGTTTTTATGGATTCACTGTGCACATGACATAACATTTTCTAGTTTTTCTTCCAGATCCTCTATTACTTTGCCCAAGAACAACTATTCCTCCCCATCCCTGCCCTGCCCTCTCAAATCTCTTCTTTTCTACAGAAAGAATCTGTAGAAAAGATTCAAGCATCTTCCCCTTGAATCAATTCTTCCTGACCCTACATTGCCTGTTTCTGTATTTTCTCTCCTAATGACTTAGAACTCAGCAGTATATTCCCTCCCTTTCAATCTCTCTCTAAGGAAGAAGAAATATTTTTTTTTTTATTTGTGGTCACACTGCATTTTATATGCCTGATAAAAATATTATGTTATGATTAATTATTAAAGTGATTTTCTGCTAAAGACTGAGACTGAATAGCCTATGCAGTCTTCATCTCCTAATCCTGCTTAGGATGGTGTCTGGGATATAATAGATGCTCAGAAAAAATAAATACTGTTCGTATATGACTCAATGTACCAAAACTCACTTGAAATTTATATATATGAGATTTATATATGTATATATTTGTGGACTCTGGAAACAAAGTATGTTGTCTTGAACTAGAAAAAATATGTAAGTACTGAATATGACAGATGATACTTAGGACAATAAGTAAATAGAGTGGTAATGGAAATAGAATGGCACATTTTAATAATGTCTTTCAGCAGCCAAAGATGGATTAAGGTTTTCTCTCCCTTTTACTAACAAAACTAAAATATTACTTAAAAACATACAAGTTAAGAAGTCAGCTTTTTGAACTAGACTTCCTTATTCAAGTTGAGACATGGATTAATTTTTCATACAATGAAGAAACGTGTATTTATGTGTATATGTGCACACAGAAGAAGATTGTGACATATGAAGTATACATAATTTTTCTTATTTCAGGTACAAAGTGTCCTTAAGGCTGTATTCCATTTATTATTTTATTGAGAATGCACTGCATTCGGGAATATCTATTATTTAATCATTAGATAAACATCCCGGCAAGGAACTTTCTCTTTGGGAAGACACTGGTCAAAGGATATGAGGTTTTAGTTAGATAGGAGAAAGAACACCTGCTTCGTCCTCTTTCTTCACAGATTGTCTCTTTGGCCCTGGCAGACAGATGGTGGGTGCTCCACTTTCCTACGTTGGCCTGTGCACTTCATTGGAGCCCCGTGTCAGGTGCTGTTGTGGCATCACACTGTGACAGAGCTAGACTGGAGCAGCTGAATGAAACTGGATGGCAGGACCAGCGTGCCATGTTCTGTTCCAGGGCTCTTTACTATCTGTCATAGGATATGATGACTATGCTTCATGATGACATATTGGGTTATTGAGAAATGGGGAGGTGGGGAAGAAAACCTCCTGGTTGAACTGAACAGCAATACACTTGCAGAGACATTTAACCTTAGTGGACTATTGTTTCTGGCAGGAATAAGAACAAATCAGCTGAAAAAAAATATAGAAGAAGCATCAGCTTGCCTTTTATGCTTTATCTAGCTGCTCGTTTCTGGAAGGAAAGAAAGAACATCATGAAATCTCATGGGCCCAGCAGCCAGGGGAGCCCTGCTGGCACACATGCCCGATGTGAAGTCACTTCCATCTTGGTTCTAAAGTCTGCAGCACAGGCCTCCTCTCCTGCTTTCACTACTTATGTCTGGCAGTTGTTGCAAAGATAAAATAGGCTAATGTGCATGCGAGTGCTTTGGAAAGTATAAAGCACTATATAAATGTAAGATGTTATTGTAAAAGGGAGTTTAAAACTATAGCATAAAAGACTTGTTATAAAAATAAAATAAAAGTGACTCTAGTCACTTATTTTTATGAGGCACTTTTCTCTCTTTGGAAAAATATAATTTACTAATTCAAGAGAGAGCTATTAATTTCTCAGTCCTTCACAGCCATTAAAGCAGGGATGATGACTTCAATTCAGTTTACAAATGGAGTGGGCATACTGCAGGGGAATGCTACTCTCAGGTTACATATAAATGGAATTAAATTAAATTAATGAAAAGAGAAGAAAAGCATGTGTTGATAAACAACTAACGTATTCCCCAAGAGGCTCAATCAAAGTCTGAGATAAGATACTAGTTAAAATATATTAACTTCCTCATATCTCTTTCCATGTTCCTTAGATGTCATTTGGAAATTATTTCTCAAATACTAACCATTAATAAAAATAATACCCATATGGCACTTTTAACAGTATTATGAATAAAACTATCATTCAGTTTTAAATTCAAAGGATATAGTCAGTCTCTGATATACCTATAGTGATATGTTGATGAGAAGATTCCAGAATTTTGTATAGTGCTTCCAAAATCCACTGCATGTATGACACAATTTCAAGAATATTATTTTGGTAAGTGGCGGAAAACTGAACTTATGGCAATATTTGTACGTTTGTCAGTTTTTCATTCCTATAAGAAGTACCTGGTGGGGCTGGGGTTGTGGCTTAGCGATACAGCGCTCGCCTAACACATGTGGGGCTCTGGGTTTGATCCTTAGCACTGCATAAAAATAATCAATAAATAAAATGAACATATTTTGTCCAACTACAACTAAAAAATGAATATTAAAAAAAGAAATACTGGAAATAAGGAACTTACAGAGAAAAGGTTAATTCCAACTTGTAGTATTGGAGGTTTCAGTATATTTGATTGGCACCATTGCTGTGGGTCTGTGGTGGCATGTCAAGGCAGGAGGTCATGGCACAGCAAGACTACGCACCTCATGGGCCATGAAGTTAAAAGGAGAAAGAGGAAAAGACCTAGTCCCACAATCCATTCCAAAAACAAGCCCCCAAACATAAACCTACCCCTAGGCCTAATTCTCATGAAGTTTCCACCACCTCCCAACAACACCACTCTGGGGATCATGCCTTTAATGAATGTGCCTATGGGAGGAGCCACTTAAGAACCAAGCTATAGCAAGATACTTCTAAAAAGAACAGGAGATTTTTTTTACTTGGATTTTAGTCTATTATATTAAGCAGCTTTGATTTTTTTTTAATTTTAAAAAAGATTTTACTAGTGCATTATAGTTATATACACTACTGGGGTTCATTTCATATATTGGAAATATATGTATGTATATGTTATATACTTTACTTCAGTATATATACATATAATATAGTATATATACATATAATATAGTATATATATAATGTATATACTATGTAAAGCAAATTTTATATAATTTATATGTAATATATATCATATATACATAATTACTTCCTTCCCCAGTACTTTCCCTTTCTTTCCTGTTTCGTGCCCCTGTTCCCTTTCCTCTACCCTACTGGTCTTTATTCTATTTTTTTTATTTATCATCCTTTTTTAAAAAAACAAATAGTTCATTATAGACGTACATCAAGGTAAAATTCACTATGGTATATTCCAATACATATAAACACACACAGGATAGTTTGATCGGTTTCATTCTCTCACTCCTCCCTTTTCCCAGCTCTCCTCTTCCCCTCATCCCCTTCCTCTACTTCAGTGATCTCTTCTATTTTCATGGGATTCCCATACCTTTTAATTTCCAAAATATCATGGCACATCCAATGTTTGGAATGCAAAGAAACAAAAGTGATTCTCAAGAGTTTATATCATCATTTGTATGTTTTATAAGTTTATTATCTGATGCTTAGTGACAATTTGCTGGTGGCATCAAATCCTATTGGGGACAGAAAAGGAAGATCTCTGAGTAATGCTGGGGAAGTTTGTGGCACTCTGTGACTCAGTTTCCCCAGGAATGAAAAAGGAACTGTGATACTTAATTTTCAAGAAAGAGTTAACGCTTATAAACCAAATTACACAGAGCCTCAAATGTATCTCTTGTTACCAGTGCCATGGTACTCTGTAAATACATGTTAAATGACAGGGACTAGGGATGGAGAACAACTCATAGGAGAACAATGCCATAGGAGTCTGCATATGTAGCTCTCTTTGTCATCATTTTTATTGATGACTTGTAGGAAGATAAAGAACACAGTGATTTAGCTTTCTGATGACATGAAAATAATGGTATCAAAATCTGGATAGCCAAATTGATATCCAAATGAACTAAATTTAAGAAGATAAAACTTACAACTTGTAAGGCCTTATACTTGGGTTTCAAAATCCAAATTCTGAAAAAATAGTTTAAGGAGAATATAGTTTAGCAGTAGTAAGACTATTCATATTTCTATCTATTTACCTATACAGTGCTAAAAGAGAAAAATATGTTAGAGTTTAAATTAAAAATAAGAATAAATTAAATTATAAAAAAGATGTGTTCATAAAAATCACACAATTTTTAGCATTCAATAAAGCATTACATCTGGAATAGTCCCCGTGTCCTCAAACCTGGTCACACATACCTGGTAGAATTTTTTTTTCTGGCACAGTTCTGGGTGTAGGCTCTTGTAGAAAAAAGATAAGTGGGAATATTAGACATGAGTAAGGAGAGAACTAGTGACTATGACCACTAATTATGCATCAGACCTGTGCTGAGCATTGATAGATATGATGCCTTCATCTCTTACATCAGCCCATGATGGAAGGTGTGTTCACCTCCAGACTTGGAGAGTTGTCTCATAACCATGTAGTTAGCATGTGCTGAATCTGGATTTGAACCTAGGATATCTAACTCTAGAACAACTACCATCAGCTTCCAGGATATTCTTCTTATTGTTGTATATTATGATGTGGCTAAAGACTTGCTTGTGGAATCTAGTTAAGAAACTAGACACAATTTAGTCTGGAATAAAGACTCAAGAGAAAGCCTGATGCATAACTGCATACCACCATGTAGGTATAGGAGTGTTAAAGTCAGTAGGTTGAAGCTGTAGAGGTATTTCTATTATGTATTATGTAGCAAGTTATAGGGGAGAGAGAGAGAGAGAGAGAGAGAGAGAGAGAGAGAGAGAGAGAGAGAGAGAGAGAATGGGGGCATATTGAGCTATTGAGCATGTCATATCTATATTATAATTTAATGACTATCAGATTGGGCTTTAGCAGCAGACTCACAATAGCTTTGGAATCCAGGGCACAGGGTTTAATGTTTATAAGCCTAGTTTATTCTTCTCTAAAGTGGGAATAAGGACTTTTGAATCATCATATAAGTGGGTTGGAGACAATGGCAGAGTGCCTTTATGCATTAAAGTTCATTCAACCAAGATTCACTAATGCAGAATCTTGTTTCTCCCAAGCTGTAAGGGAGAAGGTTGGTGATGCTTTCCTAGGGAGGCTGATAGCCTAAGAGAATGGCTGACCCAGTGCTTTTGAAGGAGTTATATATTGTATTTTATTTAAAAGTATTGAGATGTTTCTCTTGATGGCATATCATGTTCATAGCCAGTACATAACCAGCTAAAGAAGCCTTTAGCTTCTGCTGAGGAATCAGCTACTTTTAAGTCTTCACTGTCTTTTTAAAAGACAAACCTGATTTCTTGAAATGGACAATTTTTATATAATATGCTTCAAGCATCTTCTAGAAACAATCTTTAAGAAAAGTACTACTATACAGTCTTAGAAATCATTTTTGAAAATAGAAGTGAGCAAACACCTTTCCATCAACTCTATATACTCTTGGTTCTCCAAGTCTCTTTTTATTTCTAATATCTTTGATTCCAGAAATGTAAATATTTCCCTTTGACAAAAGGAGGCAGGCATATCTACAAGATAGGCTGTCAGTCTCTATACTGATTAGTTTCATCTGAATAAAATCCATTGGCTAAAATAAAATTTAAAAAATTATTTATTTTTATCTAAAAACTTTTTCAAATGGTTGTAGGTTTCTTATTGTTGATGTTGTTGTTATTTTACTTGTTTTGCTTAATTTATTCTTATTCATCCAATCATCTCAGGCTTTCAGCAACTTGGCAGCTTAAAAATGTATGTAGAGAACAGAATGGTAGATTTGGAATTGCCAGGTTTTGGTACTCTGCATCACCACAAAAATATTGAAAGAAAAAAACAAGAATAGAAAAATTATTTGAACTTACTTTGCCAGAGCACTGAAAAACATTCAAAGATTTATAACAATCAAGAGAAGAATAAGTGAAGAAAAAATCAGTTTTAAAATAAGGAAATTATGCATTATTTTCATCTTGCTCTCACCCTTTCCCTGATATGCCAATGGTCTTGAGTTTGAGGCAGCAACCTAGTTCCCATTTCTCTCCTTTGAATTGAAGGGAGTAAAGAAGACCATATTTAAAAATTATTGTACATATTGTTTGTAATCTGTCTGAGGGATACATAAAGAATTGACATGAGGTGTTTGCCTCTTTATTCCTTACAGAACGCAAGTAGAAAAGTATCAGGAATGACATGTAAAACAACAGTCACCTAGGGAAAGAGATTATGAATGAAACATAAGATAGACCAACTAAGATCTGAAAGAAATGATGGACTGAAGGTCTTTGGGAAATTAGGGTATTCAAAACAAGTCATGTTCACAGAGAAATTTAAAAGGCCATATACATGGTCAAACAGATGCCAGCCTAGAAAAGTTCCATGAAAAACCTAACTTTTCACCTCTGCCATCTCTCTAGCTTAAAACAGGCTTAAGTTTGGACATGTCAGCTCTCCCTGAATAGACCCAGTCTGCAAAGTCTGAGAGAGTTTGTGATACTCAAGAAATTTTTATCATACATTAGCTGAATGCAAGCCTAAAGAATAGAGACTAAAGTTATTATGCACAATAAGAAATGGACTTTGCACTGATAATTTGTAAAAATATCAAAATAAATAGGCTACCACAGCCTACAACAATATAATTAAACCAAACACAATAAAGAAACATAAACATGGGAATGAGGAGATTCTGATTGTCAGTTATTACATTATAGCCAAATGATCAGTTTCTGACAACAATAGAAAATATCACAAGGCGTGTAACGAATTAGGAAAACATGAACCATTCAAAGAACAAATTAATGAGCAGAAGTCATCTCCTAGAATGTTCACATTGCAGTTCAAACAACAGCTCAAAGTGATAAAGAAAAACATAGGCAAGGGAAAAATGAAAATCATGAAAACAGCATATGAACAAAAAGATAATATCCAACAAAGAAATAGAAATTATAAGAAAGAACCCAACAAGCAGTATGAAGTTGAAAATATAATAACTAAAATTGAAAATTTACTGGAGAAGTCCAACAGAGATTCACACAGGTAGAAGAATCAGTGAACTTAAAAACAGAACAAGTGAATTTTTGAAATCTGAGGAGCATAATATAACTAAGAAATATAACTGAAGAAATATAACTAAGATACTTGTGGGACAACATCAAGTTGATCAACCTCTGGGCATGGTGGTGCACACCTATATTACCAGCAGCTCTGGAGGCTGGTGCAGGAGGGTTGCAAATTCAAAGCCAGCCTCAGCAAAAGCAAGGTACTAAGTAACTCAGTGAGACCCTGTCTCTAAATAAAATACAAAATAGGACTGGGGATGTGGCTCCATGGTTGGGTGGCCTTAAGTTCAATCCCCAGTACAAAAAAAAAAAGTTGTTCAACCTATGCATTATGAGAATCTCAGAAGGGAAAGAGAGAATAAAGGAGAAGAAAAATTATTTAGAATAATAAAGGCTAAAACTTTTCCAAAATTTATGAAATTCATGAATCTCCAATTCCAAGAAGCACAAACAAACTCAAGTAGGATAAACTCCATAGACCTGTACAGAGATATAATTTGATTAAACTTGAAAGATAAATACAAAGATTTATATTCCTGGTAGTTGGGAAAAGCAGCAAGAGAGAAATGACTCATAACATACTATACTCAGCAAAATTTTATTAAGAAAAAAATTAGGGAGACATTAAGATATTCTATGATAAACAAAAGCTGAGGGAATTCACTGCCTTGTAAGAAATGTCAGAGAGAGTCCCTCAGGTTGGAACAAAAGGAAGGTAGACAGGAACTTAAAGCTGTATGAAGATATGAAGATCTCCAATAAAGATAAATATATGAACAAATATAAAATTTAGTCATGGTAATTTTGGTGTGTAACTCCAGTTTTAATTACAACAGAATTAAAAGATCCATATGTTAAGATTATTATAACTGTGTGTTATTGGCCACATAATGTATAAGATACAACTAGTGACTTAGCATAAGGGATAAAGGAACTGAATAAGAATAGAATTTTTTTGGCAAGGGCAGTACTGGGGATTAAAGTGAGGGGAACTCAACCACTGAACCACATCCCTAGTCCTATTTTGTATTTTATTTAGAGACAGGGTCTCACTGAATATCTTATCACTTCACTTTTGCTGAGGCTGGCTTTGAACTTGAGATCCTCTTGCCTTAGCCTCCTGAGCTGCTGGGATTACAGGCATATGCCATTACACTCGGCAAGAGTATGATTTTTGCTCACAATGGAAATTAAGTTGGCATCAGTTAAAATATTATATGTAATCACTGTGATAACCACAAAAAATCTATCACAAAATAAAATGAGAAGGGAATCAAAACAAATAATTGTCAAAAAAACCCCACAAATGAAGGCACGAATGGAGGAAATTAGGGGTGTATCTATGAGACATTTAAGAAACAAATAGAAAAAAAACAGAAGTAAGTATCTGTTACCAATTATTTTAAATGTAAATGGCCTAAACTCTTCAATCAAAAGGCAGAGATTGGCAGAATGTATACAAAAATGAGTCAAACCATGATCGGACTATCTGTTGTTGTCTACAGAATACTTGTTTTAGATCTGCAGAAAGTGAGAGGATAATAAAAGATATTCCATGCACATAGTGATAAAAAAGAAGCTAAAGTGGTTATACTATCACAAAAATACACTCTAAATCAAAGGCTGCTGGAAGAAACAAAGAAGAAAAAACATATATTGATAAAAAGATCAAGTCATCATCAAGATATATAATTGTGAACATATATTCATCAAACAACAAAGCTCCAATATAGATCAAACAAATGTTTGTTTAATTGAAGGGATAAATAGTTCTATAATAATATGTGGAGACCCCCATATTTCACTTTCAATAAATGTCCCCTTTCTCCAACTGCCAATCATGTGTAAAACCACCTACAGTCTCTATATCTAACTGTTCCTTGCTCTTGTTATGAAGAAGTGCACTCTCTTATTATCACACATCTGTGAATTTCCAGTTTATCTTTCATTGTTCATTCCTAGTTTCATTCCATTGTAAATGGGAAAAAAGGATATTGTACAAATCAATCTTTTATAATTGAGAAAGACTTGATTTATAGCCTAACATATGGACTAAAGTGAAGAATGTTTCATGTGCACTTGAGAAAAATATGGATTCTGCTATTTGGGTGGAAGATTTTGTATATGTGTGTTAAATCTAATTAGTTTATAGTGTTGTTTCATCCTCTTTTTCTTTACAGAACTCTACTAGGAAATATAATTAAATAAAAATACAATCTAAATTTGACATCTCCCTTTCTTATTAAAACTACTTCTTGAAAGATACCAATAGAAAATACAGGTGGTTTTACATGCCTGGCAGTCAGGCAAAGAAGATATTTCTTTATATTTCTTATAAGGGGGCTCATAAATAAGTTGGGGTGGTACAGATAGTAGACAAGACCAGGAAAAGTTTTCAAAAGCTATAGTTTCAAAGTTAGATTAGAGTTGAAGGTAATTGGAGTTTAAGACATGCTGTCCAGCATTTAAGAAGCCAAAATTCAAACAAATCTGGTTTAGCCAATATTCTTGATGGATCCTGACATTCTATCCAAATTTACGACTAAATATTTACTTATTTTCTACCCTCTCATGTTTATTTTTTTAAAAAATAAGGCAGCTTAAAATAACAAGTATTATTTTTTAAAATTTTAATTATACTATTTCTATAAAAGTCCAAAGTTAAACTTTAACAATAAAAATAAATTGAAAAAATTATAAATAACAGAAAAATATATAGTTCACGTATCTTAAATCATTTAGCTAATCAATAAATTTAAGCAAGTGGCTTTTGGGCAGAGAAAGTAAAGAGGATACATATTAAAATCTAGATTTCAGATTACCACATAAAGGAAATCTCCTAAGGAAAAACAATTTATTTTTCTGGTGCTAAATGTCTAGTATGTAAAGTGTCATATAAATCTTCATCTAAAGGATATTAGGTAATATAGTGGGCAATGTCTTCAACTCTGATCTTCTGAAAGTACAGAACATTCTTCAAAAGGACATTTCTTATAATATCTTTCTGTGAAAGCTGAAAGTATAATGTTAAATCTCAACTCAGAAAAGACATTTCTCTGAAAAGTTAAGATGTTATTGCCCTGGTAGTTGTGGTCTGATGATTTACTTTAATCTGGGAATAGTATCTGAGCATCCTAGAGAAGGGGAGAGATGGCTAATTTGTGCCTTCAATCATCTTTCTGAAATATCTCAGTTTTCAAGCTAGTCTTTGGCAAGACTTAGTGTAAGATCCATTTCTGGTGGAATATTCAGACAGAAGCCTATATCAACATTAGACAGTCCTCCAGTTCATTAAATAAGTTCTTCAATTATGCTTATGTGTTATCTGATCATTGGATCAAGATCTCATTACTAGTTTTTTTTATCAGTAATATAAATAGTAACATTTTATGATTATAATTTTTACTTCAAAAATAGTTAATTATTGTTTTAGTGGTTTGCATAGCTGCTTACATCTTTCTTAAGGTTTTTAGTCTTTAAACATGTTAAATCTATTTGCTCTGTGAACAGCTTCCCAAAGTGAACTTTGTAGAGATAGATGCCATTTTTGTCTGTGCTCACCTGTATGTGCTTTTGCGTTATATGGACTCATTGGTGATTCTTAGTAGAGAGATCTTCCTCCAGTGCTAGTACAGACAACCAGCGAGCATTCCCTGATGACAAGGAAATACCTGAGCTTGGTCTTTTGAATGTGGAGACATTCCTTTCAGCCTGGGTATCATTCTACTGGTTTTTGATGCCTTCAGAAAGGTTAAGAGTTGCTGAGGGCGTGGCGGTCAATTACTAAAAGCATGGTATCCAAAATTCTGCCTTCTGCCATTCTCTTGGGAGCACTTCAGGGTATATTTCTTACAGATTTCTGACTCTTGTTTCTTTGGCCCAATTATACCTGACTATTATCTTTAAGATATATATATATTTTTTTTTCTGATGCAATATGAGTATTTATTTTTTCAAGTAAAGTAAATTTTTCAAAATTATTTCTTTTATGTAAACACTAGGTATTTGATGCAGAGCATAATGAAGAATATGTTAGTTAGCCTTTTGCTGCTCTGACCAAAGTAGATGACAAGAACAACTTAGAGGAGGAAAAGTTTATGCAGCTCACATTTTCAGGTTTCAGTCCATGTCCAGCAACTAATACATTGCTCTGGGCCTGAGGTGAGGCAGAACATGATGGTGGAAGGGTGTGGCAAAGAAAAGCAGCTCAGATTATGGCAGTTAGGAAGCAGAGAGCAAGTGAGGTGTCAGGGACAAAATATAAACCCCAAAGGCCAACTCCTCCATGACCTACCTCCTCCAGTCATACCCTATCTGCTTATCGTTACCACCCAGTAAAGTAGTTCTTTCAAATTATTAATCCATCAGATTAATCAATCCCCACTGATTAGGTCACAGCTTTCATAATCTAATCATGAGCTTTTGGAGGACACCTCATATTCAAACAATAATAAGCACTTTGCTTCACAGGTTACATCTGCCATCACGGTTTCTGTGGGGTTTAGGATATTAAACACTTAATTAAATGGCCCCATGTAAAGATACTTCTGATGAGTAAAAGTACGCAAATCTGATTTTAAACATGACCAGATTTTACTTACAGAAAAATGTAGAGGATGTACTCTATTGATTCATGAAGCTGAAAATGAACAAACCTAACATTTAAATTATGATTTTCTGTAGCTGAGATGTCTCTTTCATAGCTCATTGAGTGTTTTGTAGAGTATAACTGCCGGCATGGAAAATCCTCATTCAGTTATTTTTATATGGATCTTTTTATTTAGAAAAAAATAGTCAACTGTTTTTATATTCAAACCTTCGACAATTAAGTTTTATTTTTCAGATAATCTAAATTCCTTTTCTCTCCTGCAGTACTCCTCATAACAATAACGTTTACAGTAATTTAACAGGGATTTTACATTTGTAAACTGTAAAATGCTGTTAAGAGATGACACGCCATTTTAGTTTCACAGCCTGCAATCTCAAAATTTGATAAAGTTATTGTTTGATCAATTCCAGATCTGAAGAAAAACTAGACAAATGCTTCCTTTCACAGATAATATGGAAATGCTTACTTAAGTTATCAGATGTCAAGCCTTTCCAACAGTGTCTGGATCCCTACTTCCACAATAGAGACCAAGAGGCCATGATGTGTAAGACTCTCTTCCTGTCTACTCTCCCAACACAGGTGAGTTAGTTTCATTCATTCTTTTTCTCTCAAGTGTTTCTGTTAAGTCCATTTTAAACACAAAAGCATTCACATGCATATTAAGAAAAATCATGTTCATCACATTAATACCCCTCCATTTCTGCTTTCCTCTTGATTTCCTCTTTCCTCTTCCCCTTCCATCCTTCTCTCCTTTCTTTCTTTCTCTGGTACAAAGGATTAGAACTTGAAAGCAGATTATTCATGAGACCGAACTCATATTAAATAGGAATGTATGCTTTCAATATGAATAATAGCCTCTAAGGAGGAAAAAAAAATCACCTGCTTTCAAATACAGGTGACCTAGTCAGCACTTTATAAATGGCTCAGGGAACTCAGTTTCTTACTCTGGAAAATGGAATTGATAATATTAAATATTTGGCGAAGGGCTATTTGGATGTGGAACTGCATAAATTATATTCATGATATTGGTATCTGATAATTGCATTTCCAATAGGAATTACAATTAAGACTCTTGCAATATGACATACTTTTGATCATTTTAATTTCCTTTGTGATTGCGGAGAATTAATTCTTTGGGGGACTTGACTCCAATTTTCACATTACAAAAGAGAGGTATGGATAATGGAATAATGCAGAGACGAAGGAAGGCTTGATCTCCAATCTCTTATTTCCCCCTTTCCCATTTCGGCAGTGGGGATGCCACCTGTGTTCTGCTCATTATAAAACTTTTAGCAAGAAGCTAATGAAATGCAAAGCTTTCTGTAAGACCAGCACTAGCCTTCCTATCAAATCATCTGAAATATTTATTTGCCCTCTTGAATAATTGATAGGGGCATCAGCTCTCCCGGTCAATTGATTTATTAAGGGACTGTTTGGAATTAAACAGCTTAAAGATATTAGATTTAGCAGTGATCTTGCTTGTTAGCATATTCATTTACCTACGGGAGCCCCCATTAGATATTGTTAATACATGACGTTTCCAGTCACGGCCTGGATCTCCTCAAATTGCATTAACGCCAGGCTGTTTAGCCACAGAATAACAGGTTTGATTGAGTGCTTGGGTTTGGTGTAATTAGATTTTCCTAGAAAAGGGGGGACTACTTTAATGCCATGTGCATTAAACGAGATATGTCATCAGCATTACTGTAATTGGCGAACAGGAACACTGGAGACCTTGCTGTGTGAATGTTTGTGTTTATGGCTCACCAGTCCATTCTCATAGATGGCACATAATGGCCATGCTTACTTACATATGCATGACCCTGAAGGGGGGGAAAAAAGAAACTGACCTCTTTAATAAGCACCTCTTTTGAAAAAGGTGGAAAATTCTATCCTGAGTAATAGGATCAATTTTTCGTTTGTTAAAACTGCCAATTATTTCTCTTACTGAAAAGGTCATGTGGCTGGTTAATCAATGATGAAAATGGTATGTGAAAATATGTGGGTATATTCATATATTTGATTTGCATTTCACTCTAAGCCTATCTGCCTCCACTTCTGACTGCTCTTCTTATTAGGCCCCACAACTATACTAGCAAAATTCTCTCACCAAGGCTTTCTCTAAGAAATTAATTCTTTTTGTTATAGAGGTGCATATGGGAAACAAAATACTTCCTAATCCATTTTTTTTCTTTTGGAGATGATTCATTCTATGTACAAACAAGCATTAACTTTCCACATTAGGGAACAATATGACCCCACATATGACAATGTGCGTAGTGGGTTAATTTAGGCGTCTGAATGAACCCCTCATGCCAGACAAATAGGGTAGTAAGTCAATTTTTCTTTCTCATTTCCATTTTTATTTACCTTCTATCATCTCCAAGCTTAAAGTATCCTTGGATTCCTTCTCAATTGTCCACAATTCACAATGGGATTACTTACGTAACTTTGCATTTTCTGTTTCACTGAACTGCATTTTTGTGTTTTAAATTTATTAAGAGGTGTATTTGCCTTCTTCTTTCTGCTGAGGGCCATTACCAAGTAGGAATGACGCATCGAAATTTCCTTGCCAAGCGTACCCCATGCTGCTTAGAGGACATTCGATGGGACATTGCATGCATGCTTTAATAAGGTGACCTTGCTCAAGGACCAAGGCAGATCCAGGTTTAGAGCTGATCAGGTTTGAGGAAGTAACCAGCTCCTTGAGTTTAAGGCGTTGCCAGTTTAAGATAATGGGTTTTAGGGAAGTTGGAAGTTGAAGATTATTGCTGGGATTAGGGTGTTCCTGCTGCTTGTTCCCGTTGAGTTCTCCTGAGATTAAAATGGGATTTGGAGATAGTCTCATGGAGTAGGTGGATTGTGCGGGAGACGGCAGAACGCGATTGCCCCTGGACCTGTGTGGAGGCGGTGTGAGAGCTGGAATAAAGAATTGCTGTTTGAACCTACAAAGGTGTGTGGTGGCTCGTGATTCTGGTGCCAAGCCAAGACATTGGCACTTTCGTTCTTTAATATCTTAGTCATGATAAAAGAAGAAAGCATTATTTAATTTTATTTTGTATATACTCTAAAATGTAATAATCAAACTTGTAAAGATCACTTTGCAATTTACAAGGCATGGGGGACACAGGTGTTCTCATTCAGTCCTCCAGCCTTCTACTTAGTGGAAGAACTTGAGGCACAGGGACACAAAGCCACTTTTCTGAGCTCATAGGGCTAATAGGAATTCTGATATTTACATTTAAGTCACCGTGACCCAAGTACGTGACATAAACAGCTTAAAAGGAGAAAGTATTTATTTTTGGCTCATGGTTTCTGAGGTTTCAGTCCATGGTCAGCTAACTCCATTGCTCTGGACCTGTGGTGAGGCAGAGCACCATGGAAGAAGGGCATGGCAGAGGAAGGCTGCTCAGTTCATAGAAGCCAGGAAGCACTAAAGAGAGACAGGAAGGGATCAGGGTCACAAAATACCCTTCTAGGGCACCTGGAGGACACTGAAATTGACCTACTTCCCCAACAATGTCCTTTGTCTCCAGTTACCACCACATCCCAATAGCCCGTTTGACTATCAATGGACTAATCTACTGATGAGGTCAAAGTCCACATCATGCTATCATTTCTCAAAAACCCCAGTTCTGAACATTGCTGTACTGGGGAATGAAGACTATGAGGGACATTCCAAATTCAAACCATAACATTCCTCCCTTGGCCCCCAAAGATTTACATCCATTTCAAAATGCAAAATGTATTCAATCTACCTTCAAGAGTCCTCATAGTATTAACAGTCAGTTTTGCTCAAAAGTTCAAGTCAAAAGTCTTTTCTGCAACTCATCACAAACTCTTTATAAATATCCAAAAGCAAGTTACATACTTGTTACCTACATACTCTGTGCCAATGTACAATGGCACAGAGCAAATAAATATTCCCCTTCCTAAAGGAAGAAATAGGGGTGTAGAAAGAAAGTATGAGTCCAAAGCAAGTGAGCACATGGTGGCAATATGTGAGTCTCCAAAAGTTTGGAGCAACAGGGCATCTATAGCCTTGCTAGCTGCAGTCCACAAGGCCTCTCTCTTGTCCAGGGCTCTGCTTATTGCCTGCAGCTTTCTTCAGAAGGCATTTCACATTTTTGGCATCTCTAACTTCCTGGGGTTTCCCTTGAACCCTGCTTTTCTTGGACTAGAGACAGAAGCATGCTCATTTTATGGCAAAGATTTAAGATACCTCTCCTGCCAGGCACCCACTTCAGATCCTACTCATTCTTTGAAAGAGGAGGAAGCTGGGACCAATTCAAGGGTTGCACGCAGTTCAGTTCCACTGACCACTTGTAGGGCTGACATTGTCCTGTCTGGTTACAAATGGAGTTCATGCAAAATTATTTTTTTCAGAAGACATATCCTCTAAAGTTGTAGTAGCATTCTCAATCTGTCAATGTTTGTTCCAAAGCAAAACAATTCCTCAATTTTTATAAAAGTTTATGAACAATGAATTATATTACTGATTACCCATGAGTAGAAATGTAATCAAATGGGAGTAAAGAGGTGGTTGACATTTCATTAAGTTAGCACCTTATGATGGCTTCAGTATTATTTATCATTTCTCAAACAAATAATCTTAATTTGATATATTTTATCTAATAATAACTATGTAGTGTGTTTGTCTATTTATATAGAGACTAATGATGATGAGCTTCCTAAAAAAGCAGATTTTCCTAGGAATTAGAATTCAGAGTTGATATTTACTTACAAATATGTGATATCTTACATACATATAAAAATGTGATTATTGTCTCTAAAAGAAAACTATGACTTTTAATAATAAGATTATAAACTGTCTTCCAAATGTGAATAAAATAGGCAGGCACAGACAATTCTCAATGTTGCCAGAAATAGTTCATCACCTCTTAAGAGAGCTAATATTCAGGGCATTATTAGAACAATTCTGCACTGTTTATTTTATGTAAACATAAAAATACATTTTATTTCCATGGAAAGATCGTTGTTTCTTATGATACACATGGTCAGCTTCATGGGGACTTGACCAATGTAAGTCTTTATCAACCAATTTTCCCATAGGTGCTGGAAGCAGGTTTGAGGTAAGTTGCAGTAGATGCATGCCTAGAGGTGTCTGGGAGCATTCTCCTGTTGTGGTAGCACTGTGGTACATCCAGAGGGCATGTTGGCATGTTCCAGTCCAGACAGAGTGTATGTCCTTGAAGGGAGGTTTCAATCCACTGAATGTGAGAGTCAAATGAGGAACTATTCTCCATGTACCAGGATGTCCAGCCTTTGGGTAAAGGACTTGGAAATCTACAGCCAAATTCAAATTTTTCAGTGGACCCTGCAAATTATGTAGCCAGTTCTAAGCATGCACCCTCACAGAAAGGCTCAATATGAGGATTCCATCAAACATTACGTAGAATTATAACTTCAGTAATTATGAATGTTCTAAACACCACTCTAATCATAGACACAAACACAATTTAGACTGAGAAATAAGACTTTATTATGGGTTAGTGATTTACCTACATGTACAGTGTTCCCTTAATACATATGTTGTTTACTGGGAAGCAATTAAATGTTGGTCAAAATCCCTAGAAATTGTGGGTCGGCAGGTTAGTTAGACAACTTGCTAGAGCCAGCTTTTTCATCACCAATTTGGAAATAACAGTAATTGTTAATGACCAATGGAATTTTTAGAATTTCTGTGGACATCACTTATTATTATTACTACTATTTTTATAGCACACTGGAAATTCTGGGTCAAATAATGCATGTGTCCACTTTCCACATGGCCTTGGGGGGCATTGTGGATGTAGATATATAAGTGCACTTAAACTCTTCTTTTTCTTTCTTCCCATCTTGAGTTTTCTTTCCCAGCTCTTTTTTGTTTTTCCTCTTCTTGCCCCAGCTGGTTTCCAAAGCTTGGAGTCATCTATTAACAATGCTTGGCATTGCTTTAGGGACCACAAATGAAGATGCTTTATGTCCCCGATGTTGTCAGTTCCTCCATCAATAATTTGAGCTACACCCCCCCTCCCCCCCCCCCCCCCCCGCCGCTGGGCCATAAGCTACTATTAGAGACATTTGGGAAGGAAACTACACACATATTGGTAATTTCCTTTGAGATCTATCATCTACCTATGTGCAACATTAAATTTTTGAGGGTTATTTTTTTCCCTTCTTTTGATTAAAAAGTTCTACTTCCATGACTCTTTGTAAGTAACCATGAATCATTCTATTCTGAATGGGGATCAAACTGGGTGGTCCAAGGCTGGACCCAATCCCTTCCAGGGTATGACAGGGTGCAGGGACTCCAGGACACCACCAGGCACAAGTCCACACTGGCTTCTGATTCATGGTCAGTTTGTCAACTGCTGTGAGTTCTCCATTCCGTATTTGTGGAGTTCATTTCTTATTTCCTTCTTCTGTACTGTATGACCCTGCACTCAGAAGACCTCATTCTGCTTGTTTCTGACCATTTCTCCAAGTTGTCAGAGTCCGTTTGAATTATATTCCTGTATTCTGGAGTTCCAGTCAGCCTTCTCTGTCTGGTTCAAAGCACAAGCACAATGGATACGCCCCACATAAAATCATTTCTATGTGAAACCTACGAAATTCTTTAAAATGTCTATAGTATTATAAAAAAAGATGAACAGTAAGAAATCATGTATATATGCTATCTTTCTATATCTGTAATTAGGTAGATAGAAGGATTAGTATGAATGGATACTTGTGTGTTGGGGGTATTATTTTGACTTACAAAAGCAACCTGATGAAGTAACATGTTTCCACCAAACAGCACATATCACGGCTTGTTATGCTCCTTCTGATTTATCCCACCTATTTGAGGAATTTAGATTATGTTATACACATTACTGAGTCTGACAAATAGGAAGTGGATGTTGAGTGAGCAAACTACTGCTTACCTTCATTGCTTGATGTTTTATTTAGAAAGGCAATTCTCATCACACACACACACACATAAGGGGAAATGAATATCTTGAAATATCCATTTTCTTTTTCAGGAGCATTCTATGCTTTCTCACTTTCAAGCAACATGAATTCTCCTTGCTCCCTAAATCATCACCCAACTCCCTTTCAATGTCAACTTTTTCTCTACTGAGTTTTCTTTTTTTTTTCCCCTCCGAGTGTGTGTGTGTGTGTGTGTGTGTGTGTGTGTGTGTGTGTGTAGGCGCAGCCATGTGTTTGCGGTGGTGGCAACAGTCAGCGGAGGCAGAACCTTAATCACTGTTTACTGATTTAGTCCATTTTACTAGCAGGCAGTGCTTTTCCAGAGAGCTGTTTTCCTGGCAGGGTGCAAAGACTGCTTTCAGGGGCAAAAGTGTGTGTCTTGAGGCTGTCTCGCTCCCCATCCCTGGCGCGACTTGCCACCCCTGGCAGGGCCACTGCGCCAAGGCAATGGGCCTGCGTGTCAGCCTCTGCCTCCAACGGTGCTCATCTGGTGGTGGTGTTAATGAGCGCTGGATAGAAGCAGGAGGCAGGGCACAAAGGACCCGACGGGGCATCCAAACAATACCTATGGCAGGCAGAGCCAACACATTTCACACTGCGACTCCACTCATGTGGTGAAAAGGATTGAAAATGACAGATCGAGGATTTTACCTTTCCCTCTGATGGGCTTTTTTTTTGTTTGGCTTGTTTACACTGCTTTGGGGTTGTGTGGCTGTTATTGCTGTCGCTGCCTTTTCTTTCCACTTTTTCTTACAATTGTCTACATGTTACCCTTAAAATAATGGATTAGACATGAAAAAAAGAAAGAAGGCCAGTTAGGAATGGCTCCTATTTCTTGAATAGCTGTTCTGTCACCTTTAATAATCCCCTTCTCTATTCCCCTATTTCCCATGGTCAACCCCTGAACTCCTTGATGGAATGGCAAATCCAGATAATTGTGGAGGGGTTAGGCTGACCCACAGGTAGAAGGGTGTTGAGTGGCACTGATTTTGGACCAACTCGTGGGGATCTGTGTAGGCATGCAGACATCAAATGTATCCCTGGGCTCTCCTGGATAACAACTCTGAGTACCAAATGGCTACAATCTATCTTCGTTCACAGATGCCACCTTCAAAACTGTTCAGGATAAAAGGACCAGTTGATTGTGAGATGTGGGTGTTTCCATTGGTCCTGAGGCTGAGAAAATTCAGGTGCATGATGTAAACCAGAGATGAGAGCCCCACAGGGGTAGAGGGGTAGGGTGGGGGCTTTTTGTAAAGGGAGGAATGCCAGCTCCATGGGGTTCTTCATAACAATCCCAAAATGAAAACTTGCTTTCCCTGTCAGCCTCCTCATTCTACTACTGCTGAGTCTAGGTGCTTTGGAGGGAGTTTCTAGTTCTACTCTCTCCACATGTATTTGCTCAAAGGAATCAGTTACTCATCCCAAGTAAAGCGGTTAACGTTAGGTTGGAAAGCCATACTGGCATGCAGCTGAGTGAAAGAAGGGAGGCCGTGAGTGCTTCAAAACGTTCCTGGCTGCCATTTTCATCCTCTCACTGGCAGGATGATGATCTTGCCCAGCAGGACACTTCTCCATCCTTGGTCCCCAGCCTTGTCCTCCTCCCACCAGCAAGACAGAACAGACAATTCTACGTAGTCGGGCTATTTTTTTTAACAGGTGGCCATGAACTTTTCCTTCTCCAGAACCTCAGTTTCCCAATGTGGCAAAATTTGGGAATGATATGATTATCTTTGGAGCATCTTGAAAACATCCATTGCAGACTGCACTGGCTGTCCTAAATCACTCCATCTATCCACAAAGCATGAGCCTATAAAAAGCAAGCTCTTTCTAGATCATGAGTATTTATCAGGACCTTTGCTGGTAATGTGTTCCCTCCCAAATTCAGCTAAAGGCACTCTGGGGTTTTTTTTACAATTATTATTATGAATATTAATAACAATGAAGTGAAATATTACTAATACCTTTAGTAAGAGTCATCAGGTGATGTTATCTCTGAGGACTAAAATTTGGAAAATCAGTGAAACATCTGGTAAACTGAGGTCTCCTATCTTGTTTTAATCCTACTAATCGCCACCCCAAGTGTGTGAAAAAGAATTGAATTCTCAAGTGTGACAAATATGTGCAGCTGAGCATACCCAGACATACACAGTCAGCACTTTGAGAAGCACAGTGGTAGACATTAGAACTCTGGACCCTGCTCTCTATAAGGGAGAGGAGGTAAGGAACATCCTGTATGGGCTCTCTGCTTCACCAGAGATATTGTTAAACACATTTGGCTGCTTTGCTTAAAAGTTAAAAGCAGAGAAAATCTAAATCAAACTAAAAACATTTCTTAAAAGTAGAAACTCCTATAGGTGAAGGATAACAGTGATGGATACAAACTCTGGATTTTACAGGACTGAGTTATCACAAGGATGTCCTTATCTTCACAAACCACAAAACAGTGTCTTAAGCATAAAGTTTAACTTTTTCTTTCTCTCCCTAAAGCAGATAATAATGTTTGAGGTGGCACAGGAGAAGGAGAGAGAGAGAAAGAGGGAAAGAGAAGAAGAAGAAAACCGGGGGAGAGAAACAGAAAGGGAAAGGAAAGAGAGAGAAAAAGAAAGGAAGGCAAAGAGATCACCTTTGAAGCTCTTCTTTTCTCTTTCTTTCAAATGACACAATAGAATTTTTTTTTTTTTTACTAAAGTTGTATTAGGGATTCACTTAAGCAGAAATGAACTGTAATATGCAAATAGTTCTAATTGGACTGCTAATAGAGCGTGTCTCTGTTGTTTTTTTGTAGGGAGTTTTATGCCTATGTAATCAGTGCAGACAGCCGTTAAGTAAATGAAGAGGCAACTAACAATGTCAGAAAAGAGACCGGGCGGTTCCGGCTGACACTACCCTAATCTTCCAGGACCCATTAAATGGCAGTTTCAACGCATTACCTACCATAACATCCTTGAATATCACTGATTTTATTTGCAGTATCAAACATTCCATTTCATGCCCCATTAACAGTGGGAGCCTGAGCTTTTTGACGCAGCTAAACATTTTACTAACTACCTGGACTAAGTAACCAATTAACTTTTGGAGACAATACGGCCAATTAAGCGCGAAAAGGTAAGGCTGTCATCCCCCACGAAAATTGAATTTCCTTTTCCTGATGGCACTTATTGTCGCTGCTCAATTGTTAATGGGGATTCGGTCCCTATTAAAGTATGAAGGCAAAGCGGAATGGAAAAGTTCAGGGGACTTGGTTCCTAAAGAGTAGGTCACAAAGTGTCCCCATTGGCCACTAATTCAGTTAACTTTTCTTCATGCCAGATTACTTATTGGATGTGACTGTGGCAGGGCTCTAATATGACATTCTGTGATAGTGCATTGCACAATCTGGTAGCTTCTGAGGAACCCATAGGCCCAGAGCTGTAGTTTAGGATCTTATATGGCAAGGTTAGGGGAAAAAAAAAAGAAAAAGAAAAAAGCTGTCTTTTTTTTTTTTTGAAAGCAAAAAGATCAGCGTCCGACAAGATATTGCCCTGCTTATCACTCCTGTAGACTCTTCAGAGAGAAAAACAAACCCATGGATGAAGAGGTGTACTCCAAATTAACCCTCTGTGGTTTGGAAAGTCATTTTCTAAATGGCAGACAAGGTCTCCATGGTGATTCAGCTCTGTGGATTTCACTCCAGTTGACTGGAATGGAGCACAAGTAATGAACCTGGATATCACATTTTGAAAGCTGGAGGCAAATTTCCTCCCGTTGGAGGAGTCTTTCATCTTTGAAGGTGCAAAAGAAAATTTGTCCTGCAGGGCATCTTCCATAGGCCGTGTATGAGTGAAAAACATGAAGCTTATACAGAACCATCGTCCAAACGTAGAATTCAGATTCATATATCTGTTTAAAAAAAAAAAAGAAAAAGAAAAGAAAAGAAAAAGAAATAAAGAAAGAGCAGCACACAGCTTTTTGAATCACATCAGCTTTGTAAAAATGGTACTGTTCTAAACGTGCAAGAAATCAAGAGTTTTGAGAAATGGGAAAAGAATGGGATTCTAAATGCTGATCTTTCCAATCATTGTTGCAGAGATATTAAAGCTTGTGTGTTTAATGTCACCAAATCATTACTAAAAGGAATACAATTTTTTTGATGTTAACTTAATGTCTGTTCACATACACTTAAAATCTCACTTGGGCCTGACAACACATAAATAACGATCTAAATTATGCTTAGAGTTATTAATTTCCTGTATTGTTTTTATGGCAAAAGTGTTTGGTACTCCCAGAACAGCTGTTGAATTGCCACAGGGAGGAAAACCCATGTATTCCCATTGTTATGTTAGTGTCCTAGGTTCATAACTTTCTTATGTGGTTTCTGCCAGATTCTATGGTGATAGGAAGCAGAAGCCAAAAGGATTGATGTTATATCCTTTCAACTTTAAGTGTCTTTTGAAGAATTTGATAAGAATTGTTACTTTCAAAGAAGATTTAAATAAAAAATGTCTCTCCTGTGTTGGTACGGATCAATTAATAATGTGAATAGAAATTCTCTTTTGAAAGTTTCCTTGGATTTTAATATCTTTTCTCAAGAGACACAATTTTCTTTACAGAAGTGATTGCTGTGGGCTATTTATTTTAGCCATTTTCCCATGGCAGTGGATGATTTCAAAATGATTACAATAGTTTGAACTTCCTGTTATTTAAGATAGAGGAGTAAAGCCAGATTGCAAATGCTTCTCACTCCCACCCCTCCAACATCGCTGCATGAGAATAAGGAAAACAAGCAATGACAAAATTACATCAGCAGCACTCACACTGAGTAAAGGGCTGGTGGCCAGGAGCTTCCAATAATCCACACCATTAAGTAAAGGCAGCAGGAGATTCCCAAGCTGCTCAGCTCTTGCCAGAGCCTGGGGAAGGTCTGCAGAGGGGAGAAGGAGGTGGAGAGGCACTAGGGAGACCCAAGCGCTGTTCCCCTCAGCACTCTGCACGATAAAGGGAGAAGCCAAAGTTGCCTCTTGGGTTAATGAGAAATGAAAAAAGGAGAGAAATGTAAACCATCTATGCTCCTACTGATGCAAAAACTTCCTGGAGCCCAGCACTGTATCTCCAACTAGAGTAAGAAGCCACCCTGAGAAGCCAAACTTGACATCAAACAATGAACAAGAGGAGAGGATTGATACCAGATGTAGCCACAGAGCTTGCATAGAAATCCCAACCTCAATTCCCAATTTGTGGGCTACAGAAAACTCATCTCTCAATCTCTACAGAAGTCACAGGGTGCGTGTGTCAGGTGGGGAGGGAGGAGGCAGTCCAATTATATGGAAAACAAACAAAAAAGTCCAGAGACACTAATAAGAAAATAAGAGAAAGAATAGGTGGATTTGTTTATCTTCTTGGAAGGACAGATCTTTCTAATAAACACAAAATTCACACATTTAAAAATGTGCTAGATATATTTGACTAAAAATATTCTGGAGAACAACAATAAGTATTATTATTTTTTTTTGTAAAAGTCCAAAGATAAAACCAACCTAGGGAAAAATTGGTTCCTCATTTCAGAAAGATCTATTCTTTCAGTTAATATAAGTTTAATAGATCAATAAAAGATAGAACTCCAGGAGTTTACAAAGATACCAAATGGCCATTTGTGTTTGTGTACACACACACACACACACAAACACACACACACACAGAAATACAATATCTCAATTTCATTCATAATTTTTAAAAGTGCAAATAAAAATAACTGCAGGTTACTATTTTTCATCTCTTTGATGAAACAAATGCTAAGGTGGTTTCTCCCCAGATCCAGGGTGGCACGAGGCCAACTGCAGCCTCCTCCAAACTTTCTGGGGATGAATTTGCTGCTGTTTCCATATTCAAAACACACACTGTACTAAAGGTACTATGATCTCTCTTTCTGTCTGTCTGTCTGTCTCTCTCTCTCTCATACACACACACACATTTTCTATATATATTCTTTATATATGTGTGTTATAAGTATATATATATATATATATATATATATATATATATTGCAAAAATAATGTTAAAAACATTTCTGGCAACAAAGTATCTGTCCATAGGGGAGTGATGAATCATAAACTCCACTGAATAGAAAAATTCTTAGGTATATTATGAAAAAATCAAGTACACAATGATAAATATGTAATATGCTTTTTTCCTAATATAGATTTGATGTTTTCATTAGTATGTCTATAAATATTCACATATATTTAATATGCATTTTATGTATTGTGTGCATAGACACACAAATACATACATATTCAAATATGTTGTATACTTGACTCCATGAATGTTTAGAGAGTGTGGAAGAAATCATGAGTGGTGTTATATGCTAGTTGCATTTGGAATCTGGTGGCCATTTTTGGGACAGAAACTCATATCTTTTACTTTGGATATTCTGAGTTTTAAAATTATGCCTAATGAATTTTATGAATTGATATCTATGTTGTTAATTAGACTACTAAGCTTATAGGGACAATTGTCATATTTGATTTTTTAAAATACTTTTTACTGGAAACAAAATTACTTTTTATTTAAAAATAGCTTTTTTCCTGGCTATATATGTGGTTATATAGTCATTATAGAAAAGTTGGAAAACATAGTATTTTCCTCCCCTGATAATCAGTCCCTATTGGTGTTCTATGAAGGCTTATTATGCCCAGCACTGGGTCAAAACCCAAATACGGCTCTTCCCCCACAAACTGACATTTCTATATGTAGAAATTTAAGAACGTACTAGATATATTTGCCTAAAAATTTTCTGGAGAGCAACAATAAAAATTATTTTTTTGTAGAAGTCCACAAAGATAAAACCAACCTAGGGAAAAAAAATTGGTTCCTCATTTCAGAAAGGTCTATTCTTTTAGTCAATATAAGTTTGAACAGATTAATAAAAGATAAGACTCCAGTGGTTTACAAAGATACAAAATGGCCATTTGTGTTTGTGTGTGTGTGTATATACACACACACACACACATACACACACAATTTCTCAATTTCATTCATAATTTGTAAAAGTTTTATATATATATATATATTCTAGTGAAGCTTACAAATGATAATAACTGTGTCATTAATAATCCTTTAAAGGCACTTGTGAGGTTGCTATGACAAGATATAAATGAGAGGTCTAATTATGTTTGGGTTTGATTTAATATTTATCTTTTTGAAATAATATTTTCTAATTAATAAACTAATTCAGTGTTCAAATTTAGAAAAATGTAGACTTGTCAAAAAATGCCCCCGTTTGAACAATTTTAAGTCTTTATTTTGCATAAACATTTAAAAAGGGAATACAGGTGATATACTTAACTTCAAGGAAGGGGCAGTACTAATATTACTACTGCAATTATATCATACCATATATATTATCATAAATATTTCCTCATATCAGTAAGTCATCTTGAAAACATGACACTCATGATTCAGTGAGGTAATATCATTTACTTGAATAGTTCCTGGATGCTAAACAATCATTTTGTAATTTAAATTTTACACATATATGAGACTTATTTTAGCTCTGGCTTATATAGGATCTTCATTTTGTAGGCATTTGATGTATATGTTACCTTACTAGTGAGGCTGTGGCATTTCTGTAAAAGAAAATAATGTGATAGAAGTGGTTTTACATAGGACTTCAAGAGATGATGCACTCATAGGCCCAAGTTTTGGTCCATACACACATCCTTTGACTTCCCAAACAAGCTTACCCCACTTGGGATATACATTGCACACAATATAGGGTAAGCCTGCATTATAGAAGTCATGTTAGGAAGTGTTGATAAGCCTGACTGCTTTAAAACATTAACTTTTTGTTTGTCATAAGGAAGATTGGACTTGCAATCGTATACAATAGAATCCAAAAGACCTTTGCAGAAATGACTACAGAGATCAAGGCTTACAGGGGTGTAGGCTTGAAGGAACATGAACACAAAGACAGAAGAAGACAAGGATAGTGTTACTGAGCACTAGGTAGGACTCAGTGATTTGTCAGACAGACCCCAAAGGATAGGGATAGAGGACTCTCAGGCTTCAGGTCATCTTTGTAACTCTATAATATGATCTTGACAAGCATAAATGAGAGGAGTAGAGAAACATGCTTCTTCAGATAAGCTGATGAGTTACTATTTGATGAAGAGTTATTGATTTTTCAGCACTAAAGAAAAGGAAACATAACCACCGCGATTGAAGAAACTATAGAGCTGTGGATCTGGCATCTTAGGTGCCTAACAGCTGGCTTTGAATCTCCACCAAGAATATAACTATTGAACTTAAATCAGGTCCCTAGCTGTAGACCTGCATGGGAGAGTCCATGTGGAGTGAACCTGTGGAAAGCACTGAGCACGATACTAGCCCAGATTGTCACAGAGAGGAATGAAAAGATAAGACACTTCAAAGTGCTGAGTGTGAGGGTGGGGTTACAGGATCACAGACAAAATGGAGGAAATGGAAAGGGAGACTCAGACATTTTTTGTTATGGGTTTGAATTCATTCAAAGTCACTTAGACTGTAATAATGAGGTTCATTTAAGACCTGGGACTTGCTGAAATAATATGGTTAAAGCCATGAAACATTAAGATTGTACTTGCCATAACAGAACCCGTTTGGGCTATTATTAATCTAATCTCATAAGTGCACATAATACTCAAGCAAGCAAATCAAAGCTTTGAATTTGGTTTACACTAATAGTAAGACTATCTTATGGGCTTTTCACTGGGATTCTCTGTACCATTAAGCAATTACTAGTGGCTAGAACACTAGCCCACATGTCGCTATTTCTGGTTAAGGGATTTTCTTGCCTGCCTGGCTAAATCTTCCAATTAAATGCAATGGTACTACATTCAGTTCAGTTCATCATTTACAATGCACAGTGGAAAGTATTGTTACTTTAAGCAAACAGCTTTAGGAACTGTTGAGCCACACACATCGCACTGCCGATTGGTAACATTCCGCAAATGGTGGGAAGTCATTGTGTAAAAAGCAAAGGTAAGACCTGAAGACAAGGAGTCTTTATTGATATTATACTGATATTTTATTGATATTATACTGATATCTTTATCAATAAACTTACTCCATCCAATCACACCTTCTAACTATTTCTTTTTAATTCATCTTCCTTAATTTCATCAGCACAGTTATATCTGAATTTGTTCTGTCTGAAGATCTACTGAAATCCAAAGTGAAAGTAGGGATGAAGTAACACAGCTCTCAAGTCCCTTCTATAATGTTTATCAGAAATAAAAAGTTCCAAATGAAATTGTGATGGTAACAATGCTACTATTACTACTACTACTACTACTACTACTACTACTACTACGGCAACTACTGCTATTACTAATTATTTATTACATTTATGTGGAGATGAAAAGAGGAAAATAATTGCATTTTTTTCAAAACTGGATAGACTCATGTCTAAAAATAATATATCTAGTAGTAGAACCAATTTTTGAGCCATTTTTTAAATTATATACAGTAAGGATGTTTTTTTTTCCATAAAATCATGGCGATATAGAGGATCAACACATAAGTTTTTCACAAATCTCAGAGAACCAGTACAGAGATTATTTCTGAAACACAAGGTGTTAAAATCATGCTATCTGAACTCATGCCATAATTCTAGAATCAACTATCTCTGTACACTTTGTATATTTACTCACTCTGTCCATGTATCAGATTTATCTGCAAAAATAAAGGTCAGTGATAGTACAAAACCCACAGAATTCCTGTGAGAATTAAATGAGATCCTAAATTTGAAACATACTACATTACCTTAATCACTTATGAGCAAGTTCATTCTTTGAATCCTGGGGACTGTAGTAATGGTATAAGATACTGAATATAAAAGTATAGTATTCAAGAGAATTTAGATAAAGTCATAGGTAATGGTAGTTTTGGATTTTTTTAATAGAATGGAATCAAGAGTCTATGGGATGTAATTTGTAGATTTTAATGATATCATGAAAATTCCTGGAATCCCTGAGAAATGCCTCACTCAAAGTGTTGCCACTGAACTACGTGAGTTGAAGACCCATGGCTGAGTCAGAAGGATGATAGTTACTTGAGGAAGGACATATCCATCACACTTTGAATTGTGCAAGTATGTACTTTGCTTTCATGTGAAACATCATCCTTATTCCACCTCTGTACTACACTTAGAATATTAGTGTCTCCAAAATTATTTTAAATGAACATATGTACTTTTTCCGACTTCTGACTTGACAACTGTCTTAGGAGTATCAGGATAAAATTTGTGTTGTATTCAACTTTGTGGTATTGTAAGTGTTAAAAATCAAATATAAGTCTAATTCTCTATTGTTGTACATGTAAATGATCCAGAATCCCATATAACATTACCACTTTATTATTTTAGCCACACATAAGGCCTCAGGGGAGGGAGAAGTGAAAAAAAGACAAAAAAAAAATCTTAATTATCCAAATAGTTTTTCTTATCGATATCGATGCTAGTGAAACACACAGTACTTCCAATTAACCATAATACATTCATATTTTTGTTCTTTTGCTTTTTCTTAAAGAATATTTAGTACTAAATTGTTTAAGTTTTTAGGGCTGTTATGGTTTGGATTTTAAATTTTTCCCAAGTGCCCATATGCTAAGTCCCCAACCAATGGGAGGTAGTGAAACCTTTGAGAAGCGGGCCACAGCGGAAGGAAGTTTGGTGACTAGGAACATGGCCTTGGAACCCCAGGCCCTTTGCCTTCTATGTCTTATTCTCTGTGGCATAAGTCCAGTCACTGTACTCCACTTTACCTCCTGCCATGATGTTATGACTCACCACAGGCCTGAAAGCAACCAAATCAACTGCACATGGGCTGAAACTTCTGTGATTATGAGCCAGAATAAACTTTTCCTACTTTAAGTTGTTTACCTTGGGTATTTTATCACAGTGACAGAAAACTGAGTAATGCAGGAGCTTTCTCTCTGCTGTATGCATTTTTTTTCCTTTTGGTTTAATCTTTGACTTTAAAAAATAATAATTATTTTAATCTTTTCAAAGGCAAGAGTGATGTCCAGTGATGATGAGTTTGGGGGTTTAATAAGATGAGAGAAACACTATTTCCCATTATAAAATTTTATAACTATTTCTTCCCACTTCTTTTCCAAACTAAAAGCCTTCTTCCCCTTAGAGCCCTGATAGAATGGGAAGCTGCAAGCCTCAAGTCCCCGCCTGCAGAAGCATTAGGCATTGACCCTGTGGCTTCCTAATAGATCTGCAAAGTGCTTTGTTCCTGGAAATCATCTGATGAGCAGTTCAGTGCTATTGTATATCTTGTTAGAGCAGCAAAAGTGCCACAAAATGAACTAAAATCTCCCTGCAGAGTTGCTGTATCATATGCTGAGAACATTCGGAACTTTCAACAAATTCATGTTACGGTTCTGGGTAGCCATGGTGAAGTCCGTACAGGGGTTAAGTGAGAAATAGAGGTCTGCTGTTAAGTGGCTTTGAGAGTGACAAAGCTCTGGGCACAGGGGGTGGGAGAGGAGGGATTCCCTATCAGCCCTTTGCAGTGGTACCACAGGCAGAAACAGCCATGTGAAGGGGATCAGGGCCCAACTTCCCCACAGCCTTATAGCCTCAGCAGGACCATTGACCCCCTGTACCTTGGGATTGTCAGTATGTGGGATGACGTCTCGCCTACATTATGAAGTTCATTGTTACAGCTAAGCAGCTGAGAAAGAGCGAAGCACATTTGTTATAATCACGCAGTTCTCTCTCTTCTCTCTCTCTCTCTCTCTCTCTCTCTCTCTCTCTCTCTCTCTCTCTTCATCTATCATCTCTTATCATTTATGTATCTATCTACCTATCTAAGCAATACATTTCTTTTCTTGAATTGTAAAATATTCACTTTCTATCCCTTCCTCACTCCCCCTCTCTCTTTGGAAAATTCTCATGCTTTAGATTCCATTTTGCCCCCCAAACAAACATTGCCCCATGTTGCTCTCTTAAATCATCACTTTAAAAACTTCTTCATTGAGGTTTAAATTGCACAAGTTTGATGGATTTTGACAAGCATACACCATGAAACCATCACCACAATCAAGAGTAAATATGTCCATTATCCATAAAGTTTCATACAAACCCTCTGAATTTTCTCCTTCCACCCTTCCATGCCCTTCCCTGGTCCTCAAGCAAGCATGGGTTTGTTTTCTATCACTCTAGATTGATCTGAAATTTCTAGGAATTGGGAGAAATAGAAATCATTCAGTATGCAATCCCCCTTCTCTGCATCACTTCACTTAGCACAATGACTTTGAGATTCCTCCATGTTCTTGTACCTATCAATAGTTCATTCCTTTTTTATTTTTTGCATGATTCCTTATCAATAGGAATTTTTATTGTTTCTGTATTAAATAAATCTGCTGTGAACAAAAGTGTGTGTGTGTGTGTTTGTGTGTGTGTGTTGTAGGTGTATATATTTATTTCTCTTTGGTAAATATCTAGGAGTGGCATGTTGGCTCATATGGTAGGTAAGTGTTTCAGTTTTTAAGAGAATGTCCTCTTGTTTTCCATAATAGTTGTACCATTTTGTCTCCCTACCAGGAATATTTGAGAGTTCTAATTCCTTTACATCCTCACAGACACGTTACATGCTTTCCTGTCCTTTGACTTCAGACATTTGAATGGGTGTAGTGCTATTTCATAGTGATTTTTCATTTCATTAACGACTAATGGAGTCAAACTTTTTTTCAATGTTCATTTGCAATCTGTCTAATTTCTTTGAGATGTTTAACTTTTTTTTTTACTTATTTTAAAATGAGTTTGTTTTGTTACTATGAAGCTTGAAAATTCTTCAAACATTCTAAATGCAAGTCCTGTACTTTCCAAGTATTTTCCTCGCAGTCTGTGGCTTATCTTTTCAAGTTCAGAATAGTAGATTTGAAGAACCTAAGTTTTAAATGTGATGAAATTTAGTTATCAATTTTCTTTCCCTTAAGGCTTATGCTTTTGGTATCATTACTAAGAAATCTTTCTCTAGCTCAAGATCACAAAGTCCTCTTCCTTGACTCTTCCCATACCCACTGAAATCTCTTAGCTTTCTGTAATGGCCATAAGTTGCTCAAAGACTTCCAATACAAGAAACTGTGTTTGCCCTTCAGTTAATGTACCATTTATGTAAAAACTGTTGGCCACATCCTGGGCTCTCCAGAAAATAGATGCCTTTGCAGAATCTGAGCCTATGACTCAGTTGCCTCTCATGCTTTATGTCATAGAATCAACACCCCACAAACTTAATGAGACTACCATCATTCCTTAAGACACGGTAGTGTCAAACTTGGGTCTTCTGGTGTGTTCCAGTCATCCTAGCATTGGACTTCCTAACCAGCGAATTTCCCCACCTTCACATTTATCATAAACTATTAAGTCATTAACCAAAAAATTGACTCCTTCTGGGTAAAAAATTCTGGGAAACTCTTTCTTGCCAGATACCCAAAATATAAATCCGACTCACTCCTGTCTCCACGTGTTCTAAGGTGACAACATAAGACTTTGCCAGGTCCTTCCTTATTTCCTTTGGAGTTAAAGATATCACTAGTTACAACCAAGACTTATCTTCCATTTTTCAAAACACAATGCTGGACTCTTAGAAGAAGTATTCTCTAGAATTTCCAAGTCCTTAATAGGTCCCAGATAACCAGTTTAACTGAGAGGCATAATGCTCTCTTCAAAAACTTCTTTTAAAATCATTGTCTCATAGATACACTCCCCAATAAACCTTTATGTTGCTCTAGGCCTAAATTATCTTATAAATGTTTGATCTTGCTCAGATTCTATAAAGGTTGGAGGCCAGATTGAGGGCAGACACTCTCCAGGGACTCATTTACCAGAGACTGTCCCGTGGGTCAGGCAGCAGCTGCTCGCGCAGAATATGGGACCAATCTGAACCTAAATTCTCCCCAAAAAGCAAAACAAACAAAAATTCCTTTCAGTTTTGTTGCACAAACTTCTGTGAACTGTCTTATTATTACTGATTTGGATGTTTACATTCATTTCAAACTTGCAGTTCCAAGATTTTCAAATGAGCCATTGCTTCAACAAAATGTGCCAAAGGCTATGACCCACATCAGTGTGAGTCAGTATCAACTTAAAAAGGATGTTGCGTGTTTTACATCCCAGGTAACTTTGTCCTGGCCCAAAATCTTACTGCTAAAGATGACATCACCTTAGAGGACAACCCCCAACCCCCAACCTTATCCATGGAGATGACTTCATCCCTCCCCCAGTGCCCTCTGCTACTACTCTACTCCACCAATGCCTCCTGCCTTGTGTCTCCACTGATAGCATTTTTTTCCTGATGAGTCATAGAAATATTTACATTTATTTTATTAAATTATCAGTTCATACTTCCCAATAACATGACTGATGGTCATAGTGTTTTTCTAACACACTTTATCATTCCATCAAAATATTACTAGATACCTTTCAAAATTTCAGGTTTGTTTTCCTGGATATGGAAATATAAATGGCAAATCCAGAGTTTGAACAACACGGACTCCATACACTTCTATTCGTGTTCTTACTCTCTACTCTTATAATAGAATGTTTTCTATGCTACTTAAGACAACTTATGCCCTAAGTATCTTCATAATCCTTACTCCAAAGTTTTCTTTAATCTGATGTCAAAATATCAAAGGTCTAGTTTTCTAAGTCATATTTTAAAATTTTCTATATTTTAAGGTAATTTAAGGTTTTTGAAGGGCTTTTCTAGCTGGGGAGAGACTGCCCCTCCCAAGGCTAGCAAATTCCTAGAAACAGTAATCAACTTGTCTTGTAGGTAAGTCTGCCTTCTATATTCAACCCAAACAATATATAACCCATAATACGTCAACCACCTCCTTGATCCAACTCTCATGTACCAACACAATATTTCCCCGACACTATCCAAACTTAGAAGCAGGCACCAGATTATGTGAGGCAGCCCATACTTCCCAATACCTGCTGGTATATTTTAGCTTACCAGCCCTGATCTGTTTACCCTAGCCTGCTTGCCTCTTTTGTAGAATACACAAGAGCAATCATGCCCCAAACATCTCTGTCCATTGAAAAATATTTGATTTATTACAGAATCATGCAAAGTTCAAGACCTCTAGTGCTTGGACCAGGTCTAAGTTGCTAAGAACAACAAATGTTTTCCAAATAGTCTTAATCTGTGAGATCTACTATGGGACCTGAAAAATAGTGACCATCATTTAAAGAGGTAAGCAATGCCACAGTAGAAGTTTGATATTTCTTTGGTATGTCTCTTCCATCCTCCCTTGAAGTGTTAATCCCATAGCCACAACTGCGATTGAATCTCCTATTCACGTATGCTAGTACCCTGACTTCATTTTCCTCCATAATTTAGGTTATTAACCTTTCCATTACTGTAACAATATACCTGAGATTATCAGCTTATAAGAAGGAAAGGTTTATTTTGGCCCACAGTTTCAGATGTCTTAGTCCATAATAAAATTGCTTTGTTACTTTTGTGCCTGTGGCGAGGCAGAACCTCATGTTGGGAAGCATGTTGTGCAGCAAAACTGCTCACATCATGATGGCTGGGCAACAAACAGAGAAAGAGGAAGTGGCCAGGATCCCATGATCACCTTCAAGGGCATGCCCCCAATGACCTACAAAACTCCACACAGTGCTTTCAATAAATATAATTCTTTTGGTATAAAGACTTTAACTATTATGTAAAGCCTTCTTGCATCTTCCCCAGACTTTATACCCAACACTTTTCATTCTAACCAATTTGTCCTACTTTCTTTTCAAAAGCTTTGCACCAGTATTCCTCAACTGCTTAAAACCATCTAGAAGACATGCTGGGTTCTGCAGTTGTTTATTTGGAAAAGTAATGCTCTTGCCTTCAGAGAACTGAAAGTAAAGTGACAGAGAAGTAAATCATTAGATTGTTTCAGCACAGGATGATTAACTTCTATGAGCAGGGTATACATGCAGCCTGCTGTCACAAAAAGAACATATCGCTAAAATTTGGTAATGGCGGCACAAATAAAATCACTTGTCATTTTTCTTATCAGTGAGAGTAGTTATATCAGGTACAAGATGGGTGTAAACTCTTAAATATGAAGGCAGATGTCTCTTCAAGTACAAAGGAGATATCAAAGTCTGTGGACTCACAGATTTGGAGTACAACTATTTTAGAATCTCTTCTATTCATCTGTATTTTGTGGAGTCTTGAGAATAAGATGAACTCATAGAATTTCTAGAATCCCGCTATCTACCCTAAAAGCCCTAAGACTACTGGTATATTTCTAAAAAGTAAAAAATAAATAAATAAATAGATAGATAGATAGATAGATAAAGCAATGGGAAAGCAGTATAGATTAAGCTAAATTCTGTATTCTTGAATTCAATTTAGAAAGGTGGCTCTTTACATTTGTCTCACAATCTTTAGTTTGCATTTCCTACTATGACCTCAAACAAGCATGCAAAATAAACAAAGCTTTGTAATCCCATATTTTAAAGAAGAAATAGAAAAGCTGGGACTTTTATTAAGGCCATCCAGTTTATATGTACACATCCAAACAGGTTTCACACTCAAATCTTCCTACTGTAAGCCCAGCAAATTTCCCTCACACTCATGAGTAAAATTAGAGAGAGCTGATTGGACATCATGGGCTGTAAATTTCCAAGATTTAGTAGTCATATTTTGTTAACATTTAGTTCAAGGGCTGGGAATGTGGCTCAAGCGGTAGCGCGCTCGTCTGGCATGCGTGCGGCCCAGGTTCAATCCTCAGCATCACATACCAACAAAGATGTGTCCGCCAAGAACTAAAAAAAAATAAATAAATGTTAAAAAAAAATTCTCTCTCTCTCTCTCTCTCTCTCTCTCTCTCTCTCTCTCCCCCCCCCCTCACTCTCTTTTTAAAAACAACAACAACAAAAAAAAACATTTAGTTCAAGCTGTCTTTGCGAGGTAAAATAAAAGGTGTGTGAGACTTGGTATCAAAATTTATATGAACAGTTGAACTTATATGGTATGGTTTTAACTTGGCATGTAGATTTGGTTGTGTAGAATAATGGATATAAAGATTGTGTCAATATGTATTTATGTTTACATTCCACCTGTATGTACTTAAAAATGATCAGTGAAATTACAACTGTTATTTTATTTAGTTTCTCCTACGTAGTCACATTAAGCCATCTGAACAGAATTTCAAGTCAATAACAACACTTACTTTCACAACAATGGTCCTAGACAAATAAGGTTGGGGGAAGGCACGTGTTGCAGGCAGTGTGGGTGTCATGCCTACAGTGGAGGAACTGCTCAGGAGGCAGACTATGGAAGGGAGGTAGCAATGCTAGCACTGGGAAAGTAGCCTCCAGAAGAGCCCGGAGTGGTCATTTTTCTTCCTTTAAATTCAGATAACATTCATGAATTATATAGAATAAAATGATGAACAGATCCTAGGGTCATTTTGAATTGTTGAAATAATTTTGTTAATGCTATGAAAGGACTATAACAAAAATTTTGAGAAATTAAAACAGAATATTTTATTGTACCATTAACCTACCAACACAATTATTATTTGTGTTCAGTATCTGAAGTCTTTCTATCATAGGCATATGTATTTTATAATTGTGATCATTGTGCAGATACAATTTTACGCTGTGCTTTTTCACATTTAATTATATGACAAGTACTTTTTCAAGATGCTAAACTGTTTTCATAATTACATATTTAAATAGTTGTGTGGTACTCAATTTCATACCATTTTGCCAACAAAATGGGATTGTAAGCTTCGATGTATTTATTTATTTATTTTGAAAGTATTTGGAACATTTTGCATGCATTATACCAAAATTCATGGGTATTTCTTTACTATAGGTCCCCAAGGTCTGAACATTCTATAAATATATCATATGTGTGTTCCGAAATGATGCTTCAAATGAACTTTTAGTTTACATTGTAACTATATATTGTATTTGTTTACTTACAACATGATTATTTCACAGCAAACTCCTCCCTCAAATTAAATTAATGTTATTATTTAAAGCTAGGATACAATAAATAGCAAAGATAGAGAAGAAACTGGAAGAATCATTTATGCAATAAGAAAAAAATAAAAAATTGGTTTAGCAGAATGCAATGAAATTGTCAGACTACTGAGGTTACATTAAAAGAACTCAAAGATCTTTTCTGAAGATGGCAAAGATGACAATTTTAACATTAATAAAAATAATAAATGGGATTTTTGTGTTCTTCCCCAGATGAGAATTCCATCTAGGACCACTTGTTTCATTTATTTATCTCACCTTTTATTAGCATCTAACACTTTTGAGGAGTCCTTTCCAATAATTACATGATTTCCATTTAAAATGAAAATCAAGGTGATTGAGAATTCTTTTGAGAATTTAGTACTCAAGGCATAATGGTCATGTCAGAAATTTGAAAATAGAGCCATGCAACAGCTGTCTCACGAAATATTTGCTTTTTATCACTTGGAGATAAACATCATTGGTTGCTTATCTTAGCCTGTCTCTCCCAACTAATTTGCATATAACTTTAGTATGGTGCATCTTAAAATGAAAAATTATGTTTAAAAGCATAACATTGAAGTGCTGTGTCCTAACAAGTCCGGAATGCTCTGAGTTTCTCCTGGTGGCGTTGGGGATAGTCCTGGCATTGAGGTCTCACTGGATCTTTCACTCTTTGCTGTCTTGCTTGCTGATGAATCAGGGTTCCAGGGACCTCTAAGGACTGTAGAACCAGAGAGCTGGAATGCACAGTTCTCTAACTAGTGTGCCTCAGACCAGCGGGAGGTCTTATGACATGCAGATTTTTAGATCCCATGCTCAGAAATTTTGATCCAGTAGGCCCATGGTGACATAGAAAGCCTGATGGTGAGAGGTTAAATCTCTGAAAAGATGAGGCTAACCACAGTACATACTTGTGCAAAACCTCCCAGACACGAAGTTATACTTCCAACAAATTCCTAGGGGATGCCCAGGCTGTCACACCCTAAAAACCTACAATGAAGTAGAAAACACAGAGCCCCTAAAACAAATGAACCTAAGTTCAAGCCTTATTCTACCATTTATACTTGACAGAATTTAAGCTCCCACCATGTTTGGTGTGTGAAAGGAGATGCTAATAGATACTTAGTTGAAAGTATTATGAATCATCAGAGGGATGAACTTTCTAAACCCTATGGTTTTATGAAGGCAACTCATACTTCTGCCTTGAAGCCAATCTGGGACTACAGTGGGCATGACCTGCTGAATTTTATCTGTAATCTGAATATTTAGCTGACTTCAGTTTATAATCTGAGTTTGATTCAAGATTCCAAAATAATAGCTCAGAAATTATTCAGACAAGGTACCCATTCCTACAAACCTCCAGGGAAGGCTTATTTAAGGCCCTCACATCCTGAAACCCTGCCCACGTTCATGATTCTGGAGGTGTCTGAGAGCTCTAGAATACTACAAGGATGAAGAGATACAAGATCAAATTTAAGGAACCTATTCGGAGACTGACAAGGTCACTAATTGAGCTCAGGCTAGCTGACCATTGGCCAGTTACGTTATAATCAAGGATAAGCAGTGGCTATTCCTCTTATCATTTGATATTTAAGCCAAATAATATAAAGCTGTCTTCCTGCCTACATGTCTGTATGTCTTTCAGTGCCTCTTCAAGTTTTAGGTCTTTGGTTTTTCAAAAAGCTTGTTGAATTATCCACAAAGCTCAAACAATAATATGATGGCAATAACATTACAGAAACCTCCTGTCTACTCATCTATTTTTCAAAACTCTTCCTCTCTCAGAAATCACCTAAACCCTCTGTCACTAACCTGCAACAGTCTCTATTGTTTTGACCTGCCTCTAACAAGTCTTTTATCTGGAAATTCCCCTTTGACAGCCCTTGTTCTTTGAGCACATTAAACTACCTCTTACCTAGCTCAGGTACATTGCTGGTATGGGTAACAACAGTGACCTTAATGAAGAACAACAGTAAATAACAAACATGATGATAGATACAATATCATATGACAACTCAAATCACAAACTCGACCTTGCAATCAGAGTCTTTAGGGACTGGTCCGAAGCACTTTGTGAGAAATGGTAGCAGTGGACTCTCTGCAGGCTTTTAATCGGGGCTGTACCAGAGGTGCCCAACCTAAGTCTGCCATGTGGCAGAAGTGGTTGGCTTTGTAGAAGACAAATGCAAGGCCACAGTCTGTGTTAGGAAATGCTCTGAGCTGAGTACCATAAATAATAATAAAGATAAATAATAAAAAAGTGAAATGTTTTAAATGAAAGGTGATGCACTGTGAACTTAACAGACTGACCCTCTAGCCTTTCTGTTAACAAGGTAATCTGATTGCCATTGATTTTTTTCACCTCTGTTACTAAGAAGGTGATGAAATGGTGTCCACACAGATGTATTGAATCAGATACTAAACAAAGAGCAACATAAAGAACAATTATCAGCAACCTTGCTTTCAGCCTGCTGATTATGACATTACCAGAAAGACAAGGACTGGGTGACTTAAAAAATAAAAATAAAGCAGCAGGGAGGGGTGTGTAGGTAAAAGGAATGAACGCAGGGAAGTTTCTTCCCAGTACTTACGTGGGTGTTCATTTCAGAATTTCACAAGGAGCCTTTTCTCTGCTCCATAGCTTTAAAGAGGGGCCATTTCTGCTTCTGCAGTTTACGGATAGGCATTCTAGTGTGATCTAATTAACTACTTTTATTATGCCATGGAGAAAATAGCATAGTAGAGATGAGTCACTAATGCACATGTCTTTGCTATATAGATTGTGGCTAGGTGTTACACAGAAAAAAAAAGTGTTTATTGTTCTGTTGGGTTTCTCCAAGTAACCCCAAGAGTATAGTCAGACCCTAAAGTACTCTGAAATGAAGGCCACATTTCTGACCTGTCAATGAACCTCCTAGATGTGTTTTGTAATGAATGGTTAGGAGACCTTGATTGAAATGTTATGACAAAGATAGAATTAGCGTGCAAATGCTGACTTCACATCCTATGCTGAATTCATCTGCTAATCTCAAATATTTCCAGATTTTATTATCTGTTTCCTTTTCATGATCCCAGTTGCTTAAAGTCCATAGTAAAGATATGTATAGCTAAGCAATTTTCATACCTTCGAGCATATGCTCTTTCCTAAATGAAAATGCCTCTGTTATCTGACTCCTTTGATGATGCATGCTTCTATGCAGTAGCTCACCATGGCATTTTCTCAAGGGCAGTGCTCCAATTCTTCTGCCCTGCCCAACGTTGGCAGCCATTACTAATTGACTGTGAAAGTGGAAAATGCAGCGGTGTGAAGAGATCTCTTTTTTGGAAAGTCCACTGCAGTTTGGGTAAGGGAGTCAACTGAAGCAAAACAGGCTCAAAAGGGCTACCCATATGGTTGGTGGCTCTAAAATAAAACAGGAAAACTCACAAAGGAAACAACTGCTCACCACACTTGGCTAGTAGGATTCCCTACGTATTAAAAGTGTCCATGAGAATATCAGAATTGGCATTATTGGCCCTGACACGACATTCTCCTCAGCTTCTCTCTGGAAAGAGCCTTGCAGAAATCATGCTTAGCAACAGAGGAAATATAGAAAGAGGAATAAGAAGTCAGAAAGATCTCCAAATTGGAGAACAAAAAATAAGAATAAAACTGGAAAAAAAATTTTAAAAAAATTTTGTAAAGTTGGGTTAGAGATAAAAAAGCCCTTTTATATTTGACACACACACAAAAATGACAAGTCCACTTGCACTTCCTCAAAATGCACACAGATACACATGCCACATACTACTTAAGCTAGAAGTGGTAGAGTGTGGGAAGTTTTGTTGGGGGACCAGTGATTCTCAATCTTTAGCAGACATCATAATGACTGGAAAGATTTGCTAGGGTAATTGCTGGACCCCACTCTCAGAGATTGTGATATATATATATAATCCACAGAAAGTTCTCAGGTGTGCTTTATAGAAATATTTTTCTGGCATATGTAAGGTTTAAAACTTTTGTCAGTGAAAATGTTTTTGAGGTCTATACAGGTTTAGTTGAAAGTATCAGTGTTATTACTTTCTAGTTTGTGAACTTGAAAAACTAAATGATAATTAAATCTGTGTTCTCATATGTAAAATATAAATAATAATAGTTTATATGCAGATTAATGAGATAAATTATGTAAAGTCATGTACCCTGAATCAGGCAAGTCCATAGTGAGTGCATAGGAAGACATACTTTTTAATTGTTCTCTTCTTGATTGAATTGCACATCTTGCTCTTGGGGAGAGAATGAGGCCTATACTGGCATATTTCATTGAAATACAGATGTTGACTCATTTCAGAGTGTTAATAAAAATTGTTTTATTGGCCAGAGCTTCCCCTGGGAAACTGATGGTAACCCTTGGGATTTGGAAGAGCAGGGACCCCAGTAATTATTTGTAGGCTAAATATAGCTGAGGTTAATTGTATTCTACTTAAGACTTGTTGCACTGATGAAATTATTGTGCTTCTATATCTCAAGGGGTGTTTTTAACCCATTTGGATATTGAAGGGCCACAAAACTTTAAGCTCATTCCTTACAAACTTCAAATAAACTTAGTAAGCAGGGACAAAGATAAGACATTCTCATACAAGGCTAATTAGAATGTAAATTGACTTAATTAATATGACAATGTATATCAAAAGTCATAAATACTTCATACATTATGACTCAAGATTCAGTTTGGGGAACATAGCACAAGGAAAATAATAAATATAGAAGAAAACAAGATTATGTATAAAGAAATCCATGAAAGCATTATTTGTATTGGCCTAAAAAAGAATGTTTAATAAAAAGAGGAATGGGTAAACCAATTATTGCATAGAAGAAATGAGAAAAACAAAATACAGAATATATTAGGATATAAATTCACAATTATAAAGAGAAATAAAATAGGTTTTTATTCTAGCTTTGATCACTTCCTAGGTATGTGACCTTGAACTGGTGGATCTTGACTGTTGCAAACTTTTCTGTGAAGAGGATATTTGACAATGCCTGGAGACATTCTTGATTATCACAACCAGAGAGGGCACACTGCCGGCATCCAGTGGTGTATAGACGAGGTTCTCTACAGAGGAGAAGAACCAAAGAATACACATATTTGTGTTTATAAAAGGGGGTTGTTAGACTGGTTCACAAAAAGAGAAGCTGAATATCCACACAAAGTTGTCAGTAAGCTGAAGAACTGAAGAACCTGTACCTGCTCAGTTCAAGAGGCTGGAGCCTCATAACAAGAGAGACCAAAGACACATATTAAAGACCTGCAAATTCCCTGAAGAATGACTAGTCAGAATCCACACTGGAAGAATGAAGGAGATAGATTCCAATGACCACTGGTGATGGCAGCAGCAACAGATGTGCCTGCTGAAGAAGAATCGAGCTTGTATCTATGGTGGCTCTTCTTCCTTCTGCCTTGTGTTCCATCTGGTCCCCAGGCTACTGGACAGTTCAGCCCACATTCAGAGCAAGACTCTTGCCTCAGTTTGCCATTCTACATGCTAGCCTTCTCTGGAAATCCTGTAGACACACCAAGAGGTCTCTTTCCCAATGAAGTTGCCAATCAAGGTTAATAATAACAAGTGATTAGAGACGATGCTAAACATCCTAAAATGTACAGTATAGTCACACAATAAAGAATTATTTAACTCCAAGTCTGAATAATGCTAAGCTTGAGAATTTATTTTAAACAAATTTAGTAACTCCTCTAAATGTATGTGCTTCTAATCTAAAAATTGTTAAACAATATCTGAAGAGAATGATTATTAGGAGAATTAAATGAGATAATTCACATAGTAAAGATTACTGTGATTTATCTACTACTACTCAGTACCATTTCTAAAAATAATAGAAGAAATGGTAGCAATTAAGTAACTTTTAGACTCCTTTCAGCTTTTTAATACTTACCAAATTTTCTCTAATAAACATGATTAACTTTATAATGATATTTTTAAATGTTATTTTTTTGGAGTGTGGGAAATTGAGGATTAAACTCAGGAAAACTCGGCCACTGAGCCCCATCTCCTTCCCTATTTTGTATTTTATTTACAGATAGGGTCTCACTAAATTTCTTTCTTTTTTTTTTAAAGAGAGTGAGAGAGAGAGGGGGACAGAGAGAGAGAGAATTTTAATATTTTTTTTTTCTTAGTTTTCGGCAGACACAACATCTTCCTTTTGTATGTGATCCTGAGGATCGAACCCGGGCCGCACGCACGCTAGGCGAGCGCGCTACCGCTTGAGCCACATCCCCAGCCCTCACTGAATTTCTTAGCCCCTTGCTTTTGCTGAGGTTGGCTTTGAACTTGAGATCCTCCTGCCTCAGCCTCCTGAGCTGCTGGGATTACAGGCGTGTGCCAGGGCATCTGACTAAATTTTATTTTTAAAGAAGACTTTGTTTTAAAGATAATAAATATGAGTTCATTTTCCTTATTATTAAGAACATGGAAAATTTGAGATCTTTACAATTAAGCACATTTAGCAATGTTTTTTTCCATTTTAGAAATCACCCAGAGGCTACAATATATCCAGTGAATTCTGTTAGCACCCCAAACCATAGTTATTTATTTTCATATTAAGAAATGATAATGTTTCTGAGCATGACCTTGAGATACCATTTAATGTAAAAAACATTCTTGTTTTGAAAATATCAATTGGAATTGGTAGAGAAATGAAAATTAAAACTACAATGAAATTCCATCTCATTCTAGTCAGAATGGCAATTACCAAGAATATAACTAAAAAATGTTAGTGAGGATGTGGGTGAAAAGTACACTTATATATTGCAGTTGGACTGCAAATTGGTACAACCACTCTGGAAAGCAATATGGAGAGTTCTCAGAAAATTTGGAATGGAACCACTCCTCAGTCTATACCCAAAGGTCTTAAAATCAGCATACTACAGTGATGCAGTCACATCAGTGTTTATAGCAGCTCGATTCACAAGAGCTAAGCTATTGTGAATATTCCATCTAACTAGGTGCCCTTCAACAGATGAATGGATAAAGAAAATATTGTATATGTATATATATATATATATACACATATATGTTTATATATATACACAATGTTTATGTTTATGTACATATATATATATACAAAAATATGTGTTTATATATACATACATAACAGACTATTACTCAGCCAAAAATGACTTTAGAACTTTTGTAAATGCACGAATCTAGAGACTATCATGCTAAGTGAACTAAGCCAATACAAAAAAAAAATGCAAAGGCTGGATGTTCTCTCTGATATGCAGATGCTAATACACAATAAGGGGAAGAGGGAAGAATAGTTCAATGGAGCAGACAAAGGGAAATTAAGGGAAGGGAGAGGAGATGAAACTATGAAAGACAGTAGAATAAATCAGACAGATTGTTTCTATGTTCCTATATGAATACACCATCAGTGAAACTCTATATCATGTTCAAACAAAGAATGAGATCATACTTAGAGTAACTTATACTCTATGTATGTACCATATATAAAATGCACTCTACTGTCATATATATCTAAAAATAATGAATTTTTAAAAAGAATAAAAAAAGGAAACAACAATTGGTTAATTGCTTCAAAAAGTTATGATTGAGTTTTTGAGATATTACAATGTTCTTGAGAGATTATCCTGGAAAAAAGAAGAGAGAAGTAGTGATTTACAGCTTGCTTTAGTCAGCTTTTTGCTGCTGTGACTAAAGGATCTGACCAGTACAGCTGTAAGGAAGGAAAAGTTTATCTGAGAGCTCACGGTTTCAAATATTTTATGCAAGAGAAGGCCTATTCCATTCCTCGGGGCTTGAGGAGAGGCAGAACATCATGGCAGAAGAGTGTGGCAGTGAGAAGCAGCTCACATCATGGTGGTCAAGAAGCAGAGAGAGAGACTCCAGCTCCAGATACAAAATATATACCCCATAGCCCCCCACCAATTAACCACTTCCTCTAGCCACACCCCACCTTCCTCTAGTTACCACTCACTGATTGGGTCAAGACTCTCACAATCCAGTCATTTCTCCTCTGAACCTTCTTGAATTGTCTCACACATGAGCTTTTGGGGGACACCTCATATCCAAACCATGACCAAGCTCCTCCCACTCTTTCTTCTCTTTCTGTTCTCCTCATTATAGTCGTTACTGAGAAAAGAGGAGAGGGAAATTCTTTCAATACTTAACTTTCATGCCAAAGTCTATTATTAAGAAAGAAAAATTAACACTATCCTCTGTCTTAGCCCATTTCTGCTGTTATCACAAAATACCACAACCGTCCAATATATACATAATAGAGATTTAATTCTCATAGATCTGGAGACTGGGACATCAAGATCAGGTTGCCAGCAGGTTCAATGTCTGATGAAGGCTCACTGTCTCCCTCCAAGATGGCTTCTTTGATCGAGGATATGGCAGAAAGGAACAAGGGCCTGGGGTGTTCCCTCAAACTTCTTTTATAAGGTCTCTAATCTGGGTATCTCATATGACATCATCATTTCATAAATACTCCACCTCTTCATAATATCAAATTGATAATTAAGTTTGCACATTCTCAAATACAAACTAGTGGGCTTATTGGGAGGGCATATGGAACTAGCAATTGTGTACTAGACCTCCCTCCCTCCCTCTCCCTCTCTCTATTTCGTAGTATCTAGGTTTCTCACTCCTTCCTTCACTTACTTCTTTCCCTCCTTCCTTCCCTCACTTTCTTCTTTCCCTCCCTCCTTCCTTCCTTTCTTTCTTCCCTCCTCCCTTCTCAAACCCCACAGTAATGTGCACACCTTCATTGTGTCTTTGTTCATTTTGTCCTGTCCTTGGAAATATCACTCAAGTGACAATTCTATTGAAAAAACAATTTAAGCCTCTAAGTCCTTCACCCTATATGCTTTTTGAAACCCTCATTTTTTTTCCTCCTCCAACTATCCACATGTATCAAAAGGATTTGCATTTAAACACAAGAAGAAATCAAAAGTAAGATTGCTAACCCCAGTTGCTTTTCCTCCCTTCCTTTACCTTTGGTTTCTAAGTAGCAGGCAATTCTCTTAAGTACACCATACTTCCTTTGTTTTCTATCAGTCCATCATCATGGATCACCATCCTGTTGACTTGGCTACCTGGGGGAGAACATTCTGTCTCTGCTATTTGGTAGGAACCTTGAACCTTGCCTTTGTCACTGTATCATGATATTTTCTATTAAGAGTTGACTTTATGTGATCAAACACTCTGTCTACACCCACAAGTGTTGCACAGGTCCGATTTGTACTGAGGTATTCTACTCTTCAGTACCATACATTCCTCTCCATCCTACTAGGGATGCCATCGTTTGTCAACTCCCTCTGTTGTGAGTTTTCTTATACATCTTTAGGTCTTCTCTTTCCTTTAGTCTCCACATAGAAACAGTTGCCAAGTACTATTTATTCTAGGAAAGAATATAATGAGTTATCAAGTCAGTCCTCCTCCATTCCTGTTATTTTATCTTCTTTGGTTTTCTTTTGCAAAACCACAATCACCTCCTAACTAGTCTGCTGCCTTCCATCTCATTTCCTCAAACGAATGCATGAACTGGCATTTGGAGGAGGGGAGACTTCAGCTTCAGATTACTCTGCATTATAAACAACTCCAGAATCTCAAATAACAAAGACATATTTCTTAAACAAGCAACATGTCCTTGGTCTACAGGAGTCTCTGCTTATCATAGGGACCACTACAGATGGAGCCAGATGGAGAAGCCACCATCATGGTTATCAGAGACTGGGGGAATGGGGAGGGGTAAGGTAGGGCAATGGGTGAAGTGCTATTATTCAATAAAAGGAATAAGTTCTGTTCTATCACAGGGTGAGTGTAATTAGCAATGATGCATTATACAATCTCGAAATAGTTATAAGACAGGAATTTGCATGTACTCACCCTAAAGAAATTATGAACATTTAAGATGATGTATTTGCTAATTAGCCTGAGTTGATCACTGAAATTGATCACCAATTTATATATGAATCAAAACATCACATTGTACTTCATACATGTGCACAGATATTACCTGTTACTCTGGTAAGTTTTTAAAAGATAATTTTAAAAAGAACATGAAGGTGAGAGTTACAGTACAAGAAATAATGCAAAATTTTTTGCAGGAAAACTCAAGCCAATAATTCAAGTGAATCTATGGAGTTATCTTGTATATCTCTAATTTACATTTGGCACATAACAATTATTCTCTTATTTGTAAAAAAAAATGGGCATCTTCAGTCTCATTCCCAGTAAAATGTAAGTCTCAAGTAAGTCTGTCTTGTTTATTTCTGTATTTGTGGAAAATACAAAATGACCAATACATAGTATGTTCTTATTAGATGAATCAGTTAAGGACATTGAAGAGTAAGCTAATTACAGCATGATATTAAATATTAATGTATCACACACAAAATATAGAAGGCTTTACTGACAAATAAGCCTATGTATACTCATACCCCTACAACAAATGGGCCTAAGCAAAAACTATATGGGAAGATGGTGTTATTCTGCCTAATTTCTATTTTTGAGAAAACAAAAATAAATTTATTTTATTTTAATATTTTATCACTTATCATCACCGTTTTTAGTAATGAATTAGGACCAGAGATTATGAGAAACACCACATTTAGGCAGGGCATAAAGGGAAAGAACTGATTTGAAATCTTGTATTAACTCCAAGGGGATATTCATAGAAAGAAAGATAGATAAATAGATAGTCAAAATATATACATACACATTCCTTTGAATTCATAGTTTATATTGGTTACCCTGAAGAGATGGTGAGAAATAATAAACTATTAAAACTTTGCCGAAACAATTATTTTTGTTTTTCTAAAAACAAAACAAAACAAAAAATAAGAATGCAGGACAGTAGATAAATATAAAATATTTCTACATGTATTTCCTTTGCGAGGTGATTTATGTCTTCTTATATTTCCACATTAGCTTTTACTGCTTTAGTTAGAGGAGGTGGTAAGAAATATTCCAAAGTATTTTTTTCTTGGTAAAGTGCACAAAAAACAGTGTATCATGAAGTTCGAAACAAATTGAAGAAATTGAGTTTGTGGGAATTCAGACTCCTTTGTGAAACTAATTATGCCTAATATTTAGAATAAAGTTAAAGTACTTGAACTTCTGGGGGGTTATCCACTTTAAAACTCCCACCTTATGGAAGTGACTTACTAAATTATTAGTGTTAGAAACTGTACTGTCTTTCAAGAGCACCTAATGAGGAAGCCATAGAAAAATGCCAGTATAAACTGGGAAAGGCTTCTTCTTATTTTTTAAGTAAATAAAACCCCAGAATGGATTTTCTTTCTAAGATGTGTTTTTGTTTTATCACAATGACCTTTCTAAGAAAAGATGAAGCCAGCCTCAGGTAAAAAGAAATGGCCACATTTCATCTACAGTTAGCCTCATGACCCCTGAACTTGGTTTTTCTATCTGAACCTCTTTTCATGCACCATTTCTTCTGGAGTCTGATAAGGGACACTCAAGTGCTTAAGCAAGGCCAGATTGAAACTTTGACTTCCATAAAATAGCCAGCAAACAAATTCTATTCCAATTTAATTGGTGATATTATTCCTCTGTAATTTTTTTCTTCTTCCTAACATAGGCTGTTGATAAACTGCAGAATTTAGAATAGTTGAATGGAGTCTCTAAATCAGGCCCCATTACCAGTTGGAGATCCCCAAGTCATCACCTATGGTATATAAGTATTTATATACCTACACAACCACACACTTGTGTGTGTTTACACACGCAAGCAATATCGTCTCATCTATTTTTTTTTTTTCCCTATCTCTAACACAAAAGTCAAGGGGTTTGAGAGCACGCACAAAAAAAAGAGATTTCTAAGAGAGCAGGCGATTGGGCTGGGGTCATTCGAAAGGGTAATTATTGTTAAATGTCAGGTTAACTCTGAAGGCCTCAGCTCATCCAACTGAGAGCAGATTAGCCCAGATGGAGACATTTTCAACACGGTGCTGTCTGGCCAATCAGAGACAGCTGGGATTAGCCAAATACCTTCTCTCATCTGCTTGCTCACAGAAAGGTCAGTTTCTGCTCATTGCTTCTCTTTTAAGATGTGCTTTTTTTTTTTTTCTCCTTCTTTTTTTTTCTTTTTCTTTTTTTTTTTTCTTTTTTATTTATGGCAGCCGTGTGCAGGAAATCAGGTCCCTTTTATCAGCGAATTAAATATTCAACATCTAAAACCCACTTTTTGAGAGTCAACTTCATTCACTTTCAAGACCACTTTTATCTTGTTTTAAGTGCTGAAGATACACCAGGCGCATGTCCTCAGTGCATATTTTACCCCCGCCCTCCTGCTAGGCTGGAGGTCTGCCTGTCCTGTTATGCGTATTTCTGAAAGCTTGCTTGTTTCATTTCATGCATTTTCTTCTTTAAGGGGACCGGTTTATGTTTCCTATCATTTTCTTCATAAAAAGAAGAGGAGAGAACGAAACTAACCCTGGAGTGCTCTAAAAGATAATCTGTTTTTATGTACAGCTTTTTTCCCCCGCTTAGCAACATAAATGAGCACATGCATAAAAATCAGCAATGAAATGAACAGTAAAGGCGACAAAAATTGTGGACTTGTGATTCTTCAAACTGCATGCATGTGTGCCTGTGTGTGTGCATGTGAGCGCACTCCAAACACACTGTAAATTATCTACATTGAAATTTGCTGAATATATTACTTTATATATTCTCCATGAATATGTGTGCATTTAGGAAAAATACATAGTACCACATGCCTCTTAAAATGTAGTTGTTTTCCCATTTTAGAATGCAATCAATGTGGGGCACTGGAACATTTGTCTTCGGAAGAATTTGTCATAAAAAGCTGATACAGGATTCTGAGGAAACTGTTGTTGCTGCTCATGTGAACCTCTGTTCACTATTCCACTTCCATCCTGCAGTGTTTCAATCCACCCTTGACCAAATTCCTTCCATTGTTTTATGAAATAAAGATATTTCTAACCATACTACAAAAATGAGAGACAAAATAAAGTCTCTTATCCAGACAAATTACTACTTTTACATAATATAGTTGCTTTAAACAAATATTAGGATAAGAGGCAGAAGGCAGTCATTAAAGTGATTAATTCCTTTAAAGAATGTCTACTGTGGTTAAGCTGCATTAACTCTAAGATCTAGCACCCAGATCTTGATTTTTAATAAAATTCTTCAATGAAAACAAACAGGTTATATGTAGTGGCATGTGATTGGAGTCCTGGCTGCTAGGAACGGGGAGACAGGAGGATTAGTTGAGCTCATTTATTCAAGGTCAGCCTGAGAGACTCCATCGAAAGAAAGAAAGGAAGGAAGGAAGGAAGGAAGGAAGGAAGGAAGGAAGGAAGGAAGGAAGGAAGGAAGGAAGGAAGGAAGGAAGGAAGGAAGAAAGAGAGAGAGAAAAATTATTGATTGATTGATTTAGTTATTTGGGGAAAGGGTGAACCTCTAATGCTACAAGGTAAGGAATTCCACAAAACAGAACTCCCTGTCAATGGGGGTATAGGAAAAGGATACAGGAGCCAAATAAAAGAGACCCCAGTGGCCAAAGCTGGAACAATAAGATAATGTTGGATTTTAACTCAAAAGTATAAAATTCATATCCATGACTCATAGTGATATAAATAAATGAATGGGAGAATAAGCAAATCCCCTACAAAGGAGAATTGCCAATTATTTATGTAAGTACTTTACCCTCAGGAAGGCAGCGCACCTGCCTTTCCCTAAGTGTCAGCTGTGCATGGTGATTGCCTTCTTTAAACATAGCAATGGTAAAGGGTAGAGAATGAGTAACTCTGTAGCAGATAAGCCTGATGAACAAGGACCTGGTTAACAGATATAAATCATATTGACTAATGTCCCCTTGACATGGTATGAAGAGGGTAGCACTTTACCTCTGTGCTCTTCCTCCCCAAACACAACCCCAGTTCATTGAGACAAATCCCAAGTGAAAAGAAGAATCTACAAAATCAGTCTTCCTCAAAACATCCAAGGTCATGAGAAGCAAGGGGAGGCCTAGATGCGGCTATAATTCAAAGCACCCTAAAAAGATATAGCTAACTGTGAGTGGTGTCCTGGATGGGATCCTACAACAGAAGAAGGACACTATGAAAAAACTGGGGCAATCTCAAAATAGCATAGACTTGGCTTTATTATAATACATTGATGTTAGTTCATTAATTGTGAGAAATGTAGCATACAGTACTAATATGAGAATAATAGGGGAAACTGGGTGTGGCATAGGTGAGAACTCACTGTACTGTATATCATCATAATTCTGTAAACTTAAAGCTATTCTTATTTATTTATTTATTTATTTATTTATTTTTGCATTTCAATTCTTAATACACCTTTATACCACAATTTGTCATATCACTGTTCTTTAAAATGATCATTAAATAAAACTCAGGTTTTTATTTTGGAAATTAACAAATGTCTAAACTTTTTAGGAATTCCAAAACACATCAGTTACATTGGGATGAAACAATTTCTTAGTGATTGAAAGAAAAGTAGAGAGCTAAAGAACTATCTTGAGAAATAAAAGAAGGAAATATGACAATTAAAAAAAATCAATCCATAAGTCTAATGTCTCTTCTCAGGTGAAGTCAAAGTCCATCGGATGTGTTGCTCCAGAAATGATCATTGCAGCTGTGGCTGTCCATTCACATGCTCCTCTTATGAATTGGCTCCCTCTTCTCATGTCCACTCTGGATTTGATTGAACCTGAAGTCTGATGATTGCAGGCTTCAATCTAAAAGACAGTCCAGAGGAAATGCAGAAAGAAAATACAACACAAAATTTACCTCTTAAATGCTGACAGTCTTACCCATAGGCACTGGTAGTACAGAATTCATAATCCCCAGAGAGCATTCAAATAATACAAATAACATAACAATAAAATATTTGACTGCACCAGTAGTTCAGGGAGAAGCATTTTAGGTAATGGATATGAATATTTATTATAGTGCTTAATCCATTCATGGGACACATAACTTCCATGTCAAATTTCAACCAATTGATTCTCATTTCATTAATAATAACTGTTCTTCCAATTGTTGCACGTGTTCCATGATGAACTACACAAATAATTTTCTAAATGTCTTCAGATTCTTGATTCTCAGGAGTGATCACATAGTAACTTTAATGTCCACAAGACAAATTGACTTCTAAAGAGTAGTAGATAATATGGTTAAGCTTTCATTGCTTTTTTAGAGATAAAAATTCATTTGGCTACTTTTGGGAGATTTTTTTTTTTTGGTTGGGGGAAGGCTAGATGAGCTATATTGCCAATTTAACACATCTTAAGACTAAGCCACACAATGTCTGTGATGTTAGGAAATATTAAAAGTTTTAGGAATTTTAATGTTGTTTGAGCACCAGTTAAAAAATCAAAATCTCAGAGAAGGGGTTTACCTATACAATGACTAAAATAGAACTGGGTATTTAGGTTCATAAAAGAAACAGAAAATACCCGAATTTGCCCAGTGCTCTCTTGTAGCAAAAGAAAACCACAGAGAAATATCTTTTAAGGCAATAAAAGGAAGGTGTCTTCTAGTACAGACATATTTCAATTGTTATTGTTTTCTGAACTGACTGGATGATGCTGGATAATAATGGGGGTATTTTGACAGTCTCTTATTTATGTGTCTCTGGGTGAGTTTGTGTATGAGTGTGGTGAGCTCAGGTACCGCACAAAGAAGAGTAACCGCTGAGGTTAATGTGTTGAAATGAGTTTGTTTACACCCTAATTGCAATGATTTCTAGATTTCTTTAAAATAACTTTAAGTTGTTCATTCAGCACAGAGAGCTTATTTATATAAGAAACTAATAAAAATGCAACAAATGATTGCAAAAATAAGATTCTGGAAGAACAGTTTAGCTCAGCTTTGTTTTTTGGACCTCCCAACTTGAAAAGTTGTTGAACTAAATTCATATTAATTTGTTGTAGAAATAATTTAATAAATAAAGGTATTTGAGCAGTTGGCCTTTCTGGTATAAATATTTATTGGTGGAGTTAAAATTCACTTAATATGAGCTTATAATATTTGCAAGACTTTATTTAAGATAATATGTTTTGTAACCAAGGCTTAAAATAATAGGAAGGGAAAATGATTGGCTTTGAATTGTATAGTTATATTATGGTTTTGATTTCAGAAATTCATATGAAGACTAATTCACTTAAGTATCTGAACAGCCTGTTTGGTCCGGATCAGGTTTACTGAACATGACGTATATAGCAAATCATATAGGTACTGAAAGGAAAAGCCCATTGTGCTTCCAAGAAGCTTGTTTTTTTATATAACATTTATAATCATTGCAATTTATTCATTAATTTTTTTTTTTTTTTTGGTATTGGAGATTGAACCCAGAAACACTTAACCACTGAGTGACATCCCTATCCCATTTTATTTTTTATTTTGAGAAAAGGTCTTGGTAAGTTGCTTAGGGCCTTACTAAGTTTCTGAGGCTGCTTTTGAACTTGTGATACACCTGCCTCAGCCTTTTGAGCTGCTGGCATTATAGGCATGAGCCACTGCGCTGAGCTAATTTCTTTCATTATTCATGTCAAACTTGTCTTTCCCTGTGGACTTATGTCTCCAGATGGCAAAGTTCATCCTGCAGTTTATCTGCAGTGCCTAACACAGAGTCTAACACGTAGAAAATACATAAGAGCTGTTGCCTGAATAAAAAGAACTAAATGAGAGACTCTGTGAGTTGTGGACACAATACACATCCTTCTTTTAAAATTTTTTATTATCAAAACACGGAACAATATTTCATCTCAAAAATGTGTTTCCTAGCCTGACTTCCAGCTTCCAGATAGGTGTGGAGCTTCTTAGAATGTTCCCTGTATTCCACTTTTGCCCACCAGTCCTTGTTCTTGTTTCTGGTGAAGAACTTGAACACCTCTGCAGACTCTCCAGTGATACTGGTCATGAAAACCAGTCTCTAGGCAAGATAAAACAGGAGAGATGGCACCCAAAGCCCTGACAGGGTCCTGGTGACCCAACCAGCAGGGAATCACCTACTTTCAAACTTATTTAGAATAATAGAAATAGAAGCTTCAATCTTATTTAAACTATTGTTCTTTCCCTGTCTCTGTTGCTAGTAGCTCAATACAATTTTTGTAATTTATTCAGATCATTATCGGTTCCTATTGCCAATAATTAGACATGCATAGCAGACGAGCTAATCCTGTTAACGTGAGTGTGTGGGAATGTGTTACTTTCCCAATACTGAAGTTTCTTTTTGACTAATTTATATCACTGGTTCTTAGTTTGGGGCGATCCCCTGCAACATCTGCCAATGTCTGGAGACATTTTTGTTACCACAGTTTAGGGACAGGGTGTTTGCTAGTGACATCTAGGGATAGATGTTGCTGTGGTGCATTGGATGAACTCCTACAAAAAGAAGAAAGAAAGAAAGAAAGAAAGAAAGAAAGAAAGAAAGGAAGGAAGGAAGGAAGGAAGGAAGGAAGGAAGGAAGGAAGGAAGGAAGGAAGGAAAGAAGTCATAATCAGAATGCTAATACAGCCCAGATTTAGTAACCATGGAAAATCTTTTATTAATTAAATTGACAACACAGCTCACATAACCATAACATATTTTTTGGTGGGGATAGGAGCACTGGGTATTTAACTCAGGGGTGCTCTACCATTGAGCTACATCACCAGCTCTATTATTATTGCTGTTGTTGTTATTATTATTAATGAGACAGGGTCTCACTAAGTTGCTGAGTCTGGCCCTAAGCTTGCAATCCTCCTACCTCAGCCTTGAGATTACAGGCTTATGCCATGGTACTGGATGAATGTTGAGTGTTGTTTGTTTTTATGTGAACCAACCAGTTGACTTTGCCTACACAGAAAATGATTCACTTTTCCTCAAACCATAAGATAATGTTTACTACATAAAGGTCTTTTTTACTTTGTGTGATTAGATTAATGGGGGGTAGAGTTCATAAAATCTCAGCCTGATGAATTCTCCTACATAAAAGAGTGATACAAAGAAACACAAGAAAAGTGTCAAGTCATGAAAATGGGCCCATGGCACAGACACAATTGTGCAATGAACTAAAGAGGGTCATGTAGACCAGAGGACTTTTTATTAGAAATAAAGCCATGGCTGAACTGGGATTGGAGATGTTGGAATAAGAACTCTGACAAAAGATACAGGATGACGTTGGAAAAGCTCCTTTAAGAAATTTCATCTTTTAAGTCTCCTCATTGTTCTTTTGGATCCAAAGAACAGAAAGATAGAAAGAAAGAAAGATCCAATGGAGGAAGGAAAAGAAGGTAAACAAAAGGGAAGAGGAGAGAGAAGGAAGGGGAAGGAAAGAAAGAAAGGAGGGAGAGAAAAAAATAAGTTTTTTTTTTTAAAAAAGTCAAATTAAATTGATAACAAAATACATAAAATCCGCTTCAAGCATGGAGTGACTCTATCCTTGTTGGTAAAGTAAAATTTCACCTAGCATTAAACAGTTAATATTTATAGGTAACTTTATAATCATGGCTATCAGCAGAAAAAAATGCTATGTTAATCCGATTGCCATCATTTTAACCAAAGCCTGTGTTGTAAAGCTTGTAATTTTCTGCTGTCACGCTCAGCCACTTTCAACACATTTAAATGAGAAAGGACTATGCTAATTTTGCTTCATAGCCAGGGTAATTGTTGTAAGACATAATTATCTTTTTTTTTTCTCCCAGTTGTTTTATTCTCGAGTTTTGTTTAAATTCAGTCTCGGTTACCCATGTCCTTTTAAGCCTGAGCCATCTTTAGCCCCCACCTTGCTGGAAATTTTCCTTTCATTTCTCTGAGCCATAAAGAGCTTAGATGTTCTTTTCCAATAGCTAGCTTTTCCTCTCTGATATTCCTGAGGAAGAGTGCGTGAGTCTAAGTTGGGGAGTTAACTCTACATTTAATTAAAAAAGGCTGCCCCTTTATTTTCCCTATATTAATGCTTAACATACCATAGAATTGATTTAAGGAAAAGTAGTACAAGGATAATAGTTAAAACACTTGAAAACAAAGATGTGGGGAGAAGGGAGGTTTATTGCTGCTTTTAAATACCAAAAATGATAGAAGAGATTTATATAATGTATGAAACCAGTCGCCTAAAATGTACAAAATGAGGGGGTTCCAAGTAAGGAAACAAAACAAAAGAAAAGAAAAAAAAAAGAGCTGCAGTTGGTGTGGGTTTGCTCACATAGTTTGGCACTGAAAGTGTCAACTTCAAAGTTAGGGACACCTAAACTGGGAAGAAACAGGGACCAGACCAGCCAGCTCCTTTGTGTGAAGTGAGATTTATCTCTAACGAGCTGTGTCAAAGTAAGGTTGATATTGATCACACAGCATCAAATATGGCCAAAAGAGGACAGCAGACGCATGAAGGAATAAATACTCTTTTACTGGCTGAGTGCGTGAGTATCTTCTGACGGCTTTAGCATGGGACACAGGAGAAAAGACGAATCTTTAAGTGCTCAATTGTCTGAGAAATCCATGCCCGTTGAGTTCACCTCTGTTTATCCGGTGTCCTTCTAATGATTCCTGGTGTCACCAGCCCGAGACTTTGCAAGTTACCTGCCTCATGACAAAAGAGTGACATTAGTGACATGGCTTTAAGAACTTGAGCAGATCAGCTTATGGAGTGTCATATGTTTATCATTTATGTTAATGTTCAAGACAATCCTCGGGCTTGGAGTCCAGTCATGAGACGTCCCTGTTCAAGTTTCAGGTTCTCTATTTAGAAAGCCGGCACCAAAGGAAGAAGAGGGCTAATGCCAGGAAACATGCCCACAATCCTACGGCTCAGAACTCCTGTTTCTTGTTGAGCCTTGTCCCTTTTCATGCTGTGCATCTGAATGTTGAGGGAGCTGGAGTTGGAAGACAGAGACTAACGAAAGGACAAAGAGCCACTGAATAGTCAGAGAAATCTCAATTCCATTGCTGCCTGGCTCATGCCTGGCTCAGCTTGTTGTCTGATGGTTTTGAGAAAGACCTGGACAAAGAGGGCACTCAGCTCATTCCAGCATCCCACAGATTTGAGTAGGTTCTTGTCGCTTCAAAGCACATATAATAAATGAGTTCAAGTCAATTCCACAATCCCAAATCATGTTCATTACACATATGCAACTGACACTCATGCATGTACATTCATATGCATTTATATAGTGCCATGTATATAACTGGATGGCTCTTTAGACACTTTTGCTGTCGTTAGTATAATATATTTTTAAAATGTGACAGTTTCTGGAATTCTTGAAATTAGTATTTTATGCCTGTGGATGTTGACACATGTGACGCAAGAAGGCAGGCCTGCAGGAGGGGTTGACTTGAGGATGATAAACATGCTTTTTTCAGGCTTTTTAATTCAAGGTCCTGGCCTAGCATTCTCCCTCCCCTGGAACATCTCAGTTTCTTTGCCTGTATAATGGGGGTGAAACTGTGGCTTTCTACCTCTCAAGGGTATGTTGAAGATTTATGAGATCACTTTTCTAAAGCATTGTGAATGTCTTGGGAAAAGGTGCTATGAAAAATAATGTATCATTATTCATTTTGTTCTGGGACAGGACCCTTGGGGGTCCTTTAAAAAGAACAAATAGAGTCATTTTTACTAGAGACAAGAGAGAAATGTTCTCATCTGAAATTCCAAATTCAGGGGAAAGCAAGGTTGCCAAAGATCTTTATTTGAGGTTAATTCTTAAAACACTCCTCTTTGCATTCCACATATTTTTCCCTCTAGTTGGCATCCTGGAATGTTACAACAACAACTCTGTAATGGTGTGTGTGTGTCTCTGTGTGTGTGTCTGTGTGTCTTTGTGTGTGTGTGTGTGTCTGTGTGTCTATGTGTGTGTGCACGTTTGTCAGAGAGACAGAGAGAGAGAGAGAGAGAGAGAGAGAGAGAGAGAGAGAGAGAGAGAGAGAGAGATGAAACAGCCTTATAAGCAAATACAGGTAGAGAAATTCATCCTGTTTCTTCTAAATTACTGTCCAACACACATTGGTGAGAGTTCTTCCAGTGGCTTTATTAGGCGTTTCTTTGAAGTTTCAAAAAAAAAAAAAAAAAAAAAAAAAGGAGTTTTGAATGGTCTAACTTCTTCTTGTCTGTAAAAGGGAAAAAATAGTTTAGATGGATCACAGAGCAATCATCATTATTAAGTATATTACTGTTCATGGTAATAGACTACAAGGGGATAAAAATAAAGAATTTTTTTTCTCTCTATTAGTATGATATTAGGGTATCAAGGATAAACTATTTGGAAAGAAAATACAGCTTTGAAAAGAAACAACTTTCATTAGATTGCCAATTCCCAACTATTCTTATGTACATCCCTGCCTTAAAGAAACATCCAAAGGTTAGAGGAATGTTCAACAATATCACCTCTTTCCTGGGATCCTTCTTGGTGCAATGGTACATTCTTTTTTTTTTCCCCCCCGCTCTCTTTTCTTCACTGACTGCTTAACTCTGAAACCTCAATTGCAATCGCCTTTGACCTGAACCGAGAAAAAGAAACATTAAGTGTTCTTTATATTTGACATTACAAGTACTGTAATGCCCCTTGGTTATTATCCAATCATGTAATAGAAACTTCATCATTCGAGTTCCTTTTTTAATTTAAAGAAACTTAATGCTGGATAGTTTGACAGTTCTGAACATGGACTGCCCTGTTTCCCAGGGCATTCTGATCTCCAGCTTTTTTTTTTTACATGGACAAGAAACAGAGGAGGTGTATTATAGGCTTTGAACTCTACGTGCAACATTATAGGATATTCATAGCAACAAGTCTGGTTCCACCTTCACCCTCCAGTCCTGAGGAAGGAACTTGCCTGCAGAATTCACAGTGCAGCTTCAGGCTGGGAAGCAACTACTTTGTAGGATCTCTTGTCTTTTCTGCTTCCTAGGACATGCTAACCTTGTCTTCCTCTGTCTCCTGAGCTCTCTTTTACCTCCAGCTGCACTAGACACTTGTGGGCATTACAGATTTCAGATACCATGCCATTTTAGAACTGCAGAATCTAAAGAATAGAATCAACTTCAGAGATCATCTAATCTACTGGTACTCAAAGTGTGGTCCATGAATCAACATTATCAGAATAATCTAGGAGGTTGTTAGAAACATCGACTCCTAAATCCCATTTTAAGCCAAATAAATTCCTGTATGACTATTCAAAATCTTCAGGTAGTTCATAAACACATTACAGTTTGAGAAGCATTGACCTAATTCAACATATCCATTGATTTAAGGATGTTTAAAAATAATATGCCATACAAATAAATGACCTGGAGATTTGGAAATTCTGGTTTATCAGAAAAAATCTTCATGCATCAGTTCCCATCCTAATGTGATTCACATGTGAATTTAGACTTGGGAACCATGGGCCAGGCACAATAGCCTACACCTATAATCCCAGCAGCTCCGGAAGCTGAGGCTGGAGGATCACAAGTTCAAAGCCATCCTCAGCAAAAGCAAGATGCTAAGGAACTCAGTGAGACTCTGTCTCTAAATAAAAATACAAAATAGGGCTGGGGATGTGGCTCAGTGGTTTGGTTGCCCTTGTGTTCAATCTCTGGTACTGCTACTACTTTCCAGACCAACAAAATCAGTATAACCTGTTAAAATGCAAATTTTCAAAACATAGCTAGATGGGCCACATCTGAAGTTCTAGATTAGGAAACAACAATCTTTTTAAAAAAGTACTTTACTTTACCATGTTGCAAGTTCTACAGATTTAAACAATAGGGATGCCCCAGTCCACACCCTGGAAAAATAGGACTTGGCTTATACTGTTTTATAACTGTTTAAATATATTATATTCACTTAGATAAAATGAAATTATATATTTTATTCCTCAGTTGAAGTAGCCACATTTTAAGTTTTCAATAGCTATACAGGGATAGTGTCTCCATATATATGAATTAACAGAGATGTGGAACCTTTCTATCAACAGAAAAATTTCTAGAGGGCATTACGGATCTAGACTTCAGATCAGGGAGAGACAATGTTAGCAATCATAATCATAGCAATAACAATAATGACAAAAATAACAATTCACTTAAAGTGGTTGCTATTTGCTGGGTATTGAGCTAAGACATCAGTTGATATACCGCTCACTAATGTACAGATTCCCAAATTACGATTTAATTGTTTATGATTTAATTTAGTTTAAAATTTAAAAAATGAGTTTTGCTTTGGATGGTTTAATGTCTTCTCTTCTATAAAAGGGGAAAATAATTTAGATGGATCACAGGGCAATCATCATTCTTAAGATGAAGAATTTTAGTAGTGTTGAGGAACAAGGAAGAAGAGTAGGGAGAAGAGAAGAATAACATTTAAAGAAGAGTTATTCTCCAACAATGAAAGATTTCATTTGAGTAAACAAGTTAATGTTCATGCAACGGAACAGTTGGAGTACAAAGAAACTGCCAGACCACAGGGAGATAAATCATTCACATAGAGCTTTTAGAGCTTTTCCCTCTTTCCAAGACTAGAATGTTCCATGGAGTACTAGAATCCAAGAACAATTAAATAGACCATTTGGGATTCTGTTAGCTGCACCTTTTTGTGCATTTGCATGCAGAGTTGAATCTTTCCTCAGTTAACCTGCTGCAATAGACATATCTGCTTCTGTCTACAGAAAAGCATTGCCTTTTACTTATGTGCTCAATGTTATATTGCACACACAAGGGATTCCCTTCCTCCTGCCCCTAAGCTACTTCAGTAGCCTCCCTGTGCTCTGTGACAGATCCACTCTGCCCTTTCCCAGGTTCTGGCATGCGGTCAGTCAGTTTGTGCTCTCTGACAACTGCTAGGCCTGAAGATATTAGTGTCATCATGGTAGTGCCTCTGTCATGGGCCTAAAGTCTCCTTATTACCCGTTTTGAAATCAGAGCTCACTGGACACAGCTGCTCTCTTCTCTGGATTCTGGGAAGACATACAGGCAGGTTCCCCTATCACCTCTGAGACTTCAACCTAAACATTTTCAAGTACTTTACCCAAACCCTATGGGACAGGAAGTTCCATGTGACTCTAGAAGCCTAGAAGTGATGATCCATTGTGCTTCTGGGACACAGCTTTACCAAACCCTCCAGTGTCCATGACTACCCAGCATGTTTAACATCTCACTTTGAAGCACCAATACTTCAAGGAACAAAAGGTTAATGAGAAGGTCTCACTGAAGTGGTCCCTTCCATTATAAACAGAGGTCTATCTGAAAGGCAAATTCCAGTCTCCACCTAGAGAGCTGGAACTGCTTGAAAATCCCAAGGGTGTGGTTTCCAAAAATTAGGGCTTGGTCTTGATTACACTTTTTGTATTTTACCTCCCACTTACCAATCATTCCCTCTCTACTGAGACCCAACACACAGGCTCCCCGCCATTTTCACAATGAGAAGTGAATAAGACACAGAGGGAGTGTGGGTATGGAGGTGGGGAGGGTGTGTCAGCCTTGGGGTTCCCAGGAGAAACTTTATTGCTTCCACTTGTGAATATGAGTCAAGCCCCTACCCCCACATTTTTATAATTTTTCAATCTTCTGTTCTAGAGCCTGGGTGCGTAGTAACAATTTCATGTTCAAAGCAACTTATAGGTTTTCTACCCCAGTAGACTTTCAAGTATATTTTAAAGGAAAAATTTTTTTGAAAGCAAAAGCTTCCATGGAAGTCCAGTATATGAAGCAGGATAAAGCAATGCTTCTCTGGTAGAAACTAGGAGTGTCTAAGGGACTGTCCCACCTTCTCCCAGTTCTGACTTTGATCTTCATCTGAAATCATTGATTTCTTCCAGCTTCTTATTTCAGATATGCAGAATTTAAAACCAAGAGAAGTTAAGCAACTTTCAGAAGTTAAATTTGAATGAGCCTAAAAGAGACTCCGACCTTTTGGTCACCAGTCCTGCTTTCCTTTGTCTACCCCAAAATACTTATAATGGGGTGGTTGTTCAAGTCCTCAACTTAAACTCTCATGAATGACTAATTCCTTCACTATGAAATGGGAACATGGCTGATACAATCTCTCTCAATTTAGCTACTAGCTTCTGACATACGTGTCCTTCTATACTTCATATGACAGCAGATGTAGAGTATTTAAGCTTTAGGGTCAAAGGAGAATTTGTGAATGACCTTATCTAGAATTTTAGCTACAGATCAAATTTTGAATGCCAATTTCGCCTTCAGATACAAACAGACTTTGGGAGTCCTTGAAATCTTGTCATACATTTTAACCCATTAAAGAAATGTTTAGTATTTTCCTTATATGCACTAAATTATTTACTTTATGGAAAACTGTTAATATGCCATTTTCTGTGTTAAAATTTTTTCATGTAGCATCTCATTTATTCCTTAAAATGGCAATATAAGAAGGTATATTTGTGATTCCTGTCTTACTGATGAGATAACCAAGGTTTAGGAAGTCATGCAGGGTCAAAGGCACTTACTTGGAGAGTGAGATGGACCCCGGTTGTCTGGGTCCAAAGACTGGCCTCTTCTCAACTTTGTTATGCTACAACTTTGGGATATGTAACTTCCAAGATATTATTTATATAGTCACCATTCAAAGGGGGGATGTAGAGAAAGCCAAAGAATGTGTTACTCACTTCCCCTTTCTTCACCCATTCCATTAATTTTGCAAAATAGTCAGCTAGTACATTGGGCAACTAGTCTACCCTGATTTAATTAGGAATAGCAAACTTCCACCATCTCACCTTTTTATCGCCCAACCTTGTAGTTTGGGGTTAGAATGAGAGATTATAAGCCAAATTGAGCCTCTTTGCTATAGGTGCTCCCATTTCTATGTCCAGGACTGTTTCACTAAGAGGTTTAGGGGGGGAAAAAAGACAGTAGTCACGGATTATACATAGACCTAGGGAACTGTAGGAACCATTGGTTATGACCAACGTATAGGCAGGTGTCAGACTAGTGCCATGGCAGAGAAGGAAGAGGCCCAGTAACCATAAAAGCTCTTCCTGAGAGCATTGTGATATGTGAGTTGAAGTCACCCTTCTCTTAAGCCCACATTCCTGAAAGGCTTTAACAATTTTCTTGCTCCCCTTTACTACAGAATAACCTAGAAAGAGTGGTCTGTGCTTCCTGTTGACTTCTTTTTTTTTTTTCCCCTTCTGGGACTCCCAGGAGAAACTTTATTGCTTCCACTTGTGAATATGAGTCAAGCCCCTACCCCCACATTTTTATAACTTGGTTCAGTTTTTGTTTGTTCCTATGTTTTTCCAGTACTGGGAATTGAACCCTGGGGTGCTTTGGCATTGAGTGACATCCTCAGCATTTTTTTTTTTAACTTTGAGATGGGATCTTAATTCACAGAGAGAGTATTGGGAACAATTCCCAGTTGCAGCATCAGGTTCATGTTCTTCAGTGGGGCCCCTTAGGGTCAGTGCTCATTATGGCTATATGTGTACAATTTGAAAAAGGCTCACAAGAGCAGCAGTGAAAGGCAGTGGCAGGGAAGTCCCAAAGCCAGGGCCTCTCAGTGGTCTTTACCATGGGACTGTCTTTACAATGGCCTTTAAGGATATTCACTCTTAGTGTCCATACTACCAGGCTGGCCTTGAACTTGCAATCCTCCTGCCTCAGCCTCTGGAGTAACTGGGATGACAGATATGCACCACCATACCCAGCTCTAGTCAGGTTTTATCATTTCCAACTCTTGTCAAGGTCATCAGTGGGTTTCACCCAGCTAACTCAAACATCAGTCCTCAGTCCCCAGTTACTAACTTGAGCTGACTATAAATTGATCATTCCCTATTTAATGTACATTCTGCACTTGGCCTCTAGCACCTCATTCCGCTCTGACCTTACTGCCTGGTTACTCTTTCTTTTGTTCCTTTCCTGATTTCTGCTCAATTCTTCAATCTATAACCCTTATTATGCCCTAGGAATTAATTCTCAAACCTTTTCTCCATCTGTACTAACTCTAGTTAATCTCAAGAAATCCATTCCAATACTGGTTGCTTCAAATATTGTTGGGAATTTCCTTTGAAATAGAAACTTTTATGCCCTAGACTCTATTTTTCTTTTCCATTTGGACATATGACAGGCATATTAAACTTAACACGTACAAAACCAAACTCCTGATGACCACTCCACCCACACTATAGTGCGCATGAATGTCTCCTTTTTATAAAAAATGGCAACTCTCCTTTTCCAGTTGCTCAGGAAAATAAAAGGAGAGAGGAAAAAATGAAAGGAAGGAAAGAAAACAAAAAAAATACACTTGGCTGATCTCTAATTCCTCTCATTCTGTTGTAGACTATCATCCATCGCTCAGGAAACGTGGCCTTCAAGGTATAACTGGAGACTTTTTTCTTACAACTTCTTTCATCCTGATGTAAACATCCATTTTCCATTGCCTGCACCACTGTGCAATAACTTATTCCCTGCCTCCTTCTGTCTCTCCTCTTCAGCAGTTACTCAACATAATAATACAGACAAAGGCCATTAAATAAAGTCAGATTGCATCATTCTGTTTAAAATCATCAATTGACTTCTCATATAACTTCAAATAGAACTGTCATCATGGTCTTTAAGACTATTCACTCTCTGTGTCTTCATTACCTTTCTGACTTTATTCTTTGCTCTCCCTATTAGCTGCTTTACTCCAGCCTCTGGGCTTCCATGTTCTCCCTGAACAGTTCATGAATCCTTGCCTCAGGAACTTGGGCTTGCAGTTCCCCTGCTAGGAACTCCCTTTCTCCAGATATCCTCATGGCTTGCTTCCTCACGACCAGAACTCTGCTCAGATATCAGTTGATCAGTGAGGCCATCCCTTTATCCACTCAGGCAGCTGGTCTCCAAAGCCCACTGAACCTCGTCTTCTGTTACTCATGCTTTGATATTCCTCTTTCCTTTTATCTGAAGGTCTCTGTGACTCTGACTTGCTTTTGACCAGCAGAATGCAGAAGGAGTAACACTTAACTACTTTGCAGCTTCCGTTTGGATTTCTCATCTCCCTTGCTTGGGTGGGAGGCACACACTATATAATAAATCTAATTACCAAAGTGCACAATAAGGAAGCTCAGGGAAACCATATTGAGTCTGAGGAACAAAGAATAGTCATCTGGAGGCTGAGAGACACCTGGTTCAGACTCCAGCTGTTCTAGCTGTCTCTGCTGAGGGCTCAGCAATGTGAGCAATCAAGCTCTTGTGAATATCTAGCCCATTTGGTCCTTCAAATGATTCCAGTTATGGTTCCTGAATGATATGCAGATGCATGAAAACCCCAGTTAGCAACTGTCCAGTTGGGCTCAGCCAAGCCATAGAATCATGAGAAATAATACGAAATACCATTCTAAGCCACTAGAATTTATGTTGTTTTACTGAGCAGCAATACATATCCAAAATGGAAGTCAATCTAAGATGTAACCGTTTCTTGCCCCATGTATACAGTAATGCCCCAAGTCTCCTTTCCATGCTTTAATTTTCTCCATAACTCTCTTATCAGCATCTGGCTTAGTGTGCATTCAGATATTTGTTACTGACTCTCTTACCCCGATGGAATAAAAGCACAGGGTATGTTAGAATGCTGTCTTCTCAATAATCATTAAAGTACTATATCTCCAGTGGTGGGAACAGTGTCTGTCATGGGTCAGGCACTCAAAAAATAAATGTTGAATGAGTAAATACGTTTAATTTGTTTTTTTCCCCTAAGTTTTCTTTTTCCAAACAAATCATGCCCATAGAAATAAGGAAATGAGACTATTTAAAATACTTTCATGATCATAGTCCTGCCTCTTACGTGGATAACATCTGGTGTGGCTGTCAATGCTTGTCTTCACCATTCCATTGAAGAAAACCTTCTCTAGGTCCTAACACACTGACTCTTGGGGAAAGGAAATTGAAGGAAAATCCTATAAGAGAACCTCTAAACGTGACCTGAATGGATCTGGCTATTAGAACCCAGCTGGACTCTGGCAAGGAGTTTTTGTCAGACTTGCAAGGTGCCTGCCTCTCCTCCACTCATTTCTGGAAGGACTTGGAGGTTCCTCTTTACTCCACAAACATATGTGGAATATCTCCTCCTGATCAAGCTCTGTAAATATAGAGATGGAAGAATAGTTTATTCTCACTTTCAGTTCAGGAAAATGAAGAGAATAAAGACCATGCTAAAATTGAAAATAAATTTTATATAAATTGTTAAAGATTATTTAAAAGTTGTTAGTTGTTGGTTTTGAATATAGTTCAAACTATCTTTTCATTTAAATAGTAGTGAAGTTAGCTTTGTTTACTTTTTTCTGTGGGTACTTTTATAGATTAGAAAAGTAGTCTTAGGTGTATCCTGCAGTGGAAGAGATCTGATTAAAAAGTCTCTTGATCCACTCTTGATATGGACTTAAGAATAATGAATTCATAAAGTCATTATTGACTTGATAAAGATACACACATGAAAACCTATCATTATAATGATGTCAATGGCATGCAAAATAACTACAACTCATGTTTGTGAATAACATTCATGCATTCCTATTCTTTAACTAATTAAGGAGTGACCTGGCTACAGTTAATGCCTACTGCCTCCCACTTCCTGTTCTCCAGAACAGGAAATATCAGAATGCAATAACTCATGCACAGCTGCCAAGAAATGCATTGCCACTCCCTACCCCTCACCCTTTCCCCATAGCTCTACACCCACGGAAGTTTTCCCACATCAATTACACCCTGAGTTAGAGGGCAGCTAGTAATCCAACAGGTGTTTTACCTCTTCCTAGGACTGAGAAGTTTTTATGAATAACAAAGTTTGGTATTTCTATCCCTCAGGTTCCTATGGGAATTAGTGGACCAAATCACCCATGAAATGGGAATGAATACAGTCTAAAGGTTTTCCTCCCCTCCATTGCAGAATGGAAACAGGTGGTCGCTTGTCCACACTGGCCCCAACCCCAACCTGCTCTCTGGCTCTGTTAACAATGCTCCACAACTCCTCGGCTGCTTGGATGATGTGGATTAGTGCACCATGTCTGAAGGGATCTGCCTGTGAGTTGGGGGCAGCCATGGACTGGGCTCTGGAGTCTCAGAGGGAAATTTACAACATGTGAGTCAATGCCCAGATGAGCTCTTAACAAGCAGTTGCAAATGCAAGATAAATGGCAAGCTGGAGCCACATTCTGGTGACGTACACCACCTTGACCTCTCTACTGCTTACTCTGAAGTTATTTTTCCATGCTGGGGTACATCAAAGAGACCACCCATTGATTCATTCTGCTTTCTTGAAATGCTTATGATCCTTCATCCATGGGGTGGGGTGGGGGAGAGGCTGTCCAGAGAAACAGCAGAGGGAATTTCTTTCTCCTAAAAGGGGAAGGTAATGATGGTTTTTATTAACTTTGCATGGCTCTTGCTTCCCCTGGAGTTGCCTTCCCCATGTGATGGAACAAGAAGGCTGGATGGATTCTCTCCTGGTGCTGCTACCATGCCAGCTGGAGCTTCCTGCTTGCTTTTAACCTTAATGGGTTAACTTCATAAAACGGCAGCTCTTTATTCCAGCTTGAGATTTCCCATCATACTTTAGGACCAGCGAACCGTCCCTTCTTTGATGGCACCTTTTGGCTCCACAATAGAAGCCAATTTGTTAGACTTCTTTACAGGTCAGGGGCTGCGGGGGGATGTGGAGGGCGCAGCAGTGGGCACTGGAAAATGAAGTTGTATTCGCTTGGCAAATTATACGTCTGCTGCACTTTATGGGCCCTGATTTTCCTTCCCTCTCCCTTCCCCTCACTCTCTCGATCCCCTTCCCATTCTCCTGCCTTTTCTTTAAACTGAGGAAGCGTGTATATGAGATATCGTCACATATCCAGTTAATGTAGGTTAATAGATTGATTCCAGTGACACGGATCATAATGAACAGTAAATTGTTTTATCTCTTAAGTCTTATTTGGTCAGCCAGGAAAACATATGAGGTAATATGGCTTGGACTAAATGGACCGTATAATAGATCTCCTTCTAAAGAATAAGGACAGGGGTGACAGAGCCTCTTATGATTAATGAAAATAATAATGGTCCTGAAATTGAAATTTTTCTAATTTTTTTCCCCTTCTCCTCTCTTGACTGCCACCAAAAACTTCAGCCAAGGGATGATTTGTGTACAATAACTAGCTCTGATTTCTTCCTAGGCTAAGAATATACATTTAGGCAAGGGGGGGGGCTTGAGAAATGAATAGGTTTATAGAATTCAAAATAGGCCACTTGGAGGGCCAGGGGAGACTTCGTACAATTTTTTTTTCATATAGTTCTAATGCAAAGATCTCATACACAGTTTGAAAATCCGGGTAAAAGACTTTGGCATTAGATATATTAGAGGTCTATCTAGATTATTTACCTAGATTGAAACATTCTCTGTCTTTAGATTTATTTTAAAACCATGTCTTCCCCCCTTTGTATTTCCACTTTTTCTTTGAGCAGAGTTTTGATTTGTTCCCTATCTCCACATCAGGGCCTCTGTCTTCTCACTGCTTATCAGAAAAAGCAAATGCATGTCTCAATTTTTCACAGTCATACTTAGAAATTCCTTGGGAAGAAAAGAAAGGAGGAAATATGTTGATTGTTTATCAGTACAAAGGCATTGCCACATTTGAGGGGGGAAATGACAGCAAGTTACCAGGTATGTTCTATACCAGCGGCTTGCTCTACCTATGCATGATGGCAGACCATGGGATCATGATGCAGTTAGAGAAGGATCCTATTCCTTGAGATATGATGGGAGAAAGGGATCAGGCCTTCAGCGTTCACCTGAGTAAGGACCATTACCTTCAAGCCATTTCTTCCACACCATGGATCACATATCATTTGGACAGCCGCCTGAGAAATGTGTTCAGGCAGCTAGGTGGAAGTGGTTCACATAGCTGAGGCTACCCATCTTTCCCTCAGATTCTGGGAAAATTCTGTACCAATTGATTTCCCAAGAATTTCACTTGTAACAGTCTTAAGTAGCTGCTTCTAGAAATTCTTTATGAAGATATAATCTATTTTCTCCAAGTTTTGCCAAAGCAAAAGGGACAATTTTGGAATCGGACAGCATGAATAGCTAACCCTTTGATTGCAAGTCTTTCGGTAATCATTTTAGAAAAAACATTTTCTTTGGTCAAATGTTTTTCATATAAGTAGAATCCAATTAGGAGAGTACATCAATTCACTACAAATGATTATTCAGTGTTATGCTGAAATCAAACTTCCTTAAAGAATTCTCCAAATTTGTTCATTGGTATTTTTACTTTTCAAGCAGTCATCATAGCAAGATATAAAACAAAAGATTCCACTTATAAATAAAAATGTTAACAAGTATTAATTCTGTTTAGTACTTAAAAGGAAAACATGTTTTTACTAAACTCGTAATTTTTTAAAAAAAACAAGTAACAATATATGACACAATTCTATTTATTTATTTATTTTTATATATGACAAAGAAATGCATTACATTTTTTATTACACATATAGAGCACAATTTTTTTTATATCTCTGGTTGTATACAAAGTATATTCACACCAATTTGTGTGTTCATACCTGTACTTTGGATAATAATGATCATCACATTCAACCGTCATTTTCAACCCCATGCCCCATCTCTCCCCTCCAACTCCTCTGGCCTATCATGCTAAGCGAATCAATGCCCAAAAAACAAATGCCAAATGTTTTCTTTAATACAAGGAGGCTGATTCATAGTGGGATAGGGAGAGGGAGCATGGGAGGAATAGACAAACTCAAATTCTCTTTATTTATGTTTATGAGTTTATATACAATTAAAGAGTATATATAATTTATATATAGTTACATATATGTACATATACTTACTCATGCTATTTGTTGTGTATAAATAATCAGATACTTAACTTTTGTTAACTTTTGTTTTGCATGGTGAAACAAGGAAGAATTATAATTTTTTGATAATTTTTTCTTATTATAATTATTAATTTCACAATACAATAGAAAAACATCTATCTTTTATCTTATATTTTGTTCCTCTACGAAAGTGAGAAATACATTATAAAAAATCTGAGAACAGTGTTTGAAAAGTCCTCATTCTTTTAGAACCAATTTGTAAATTCCCCATCCAGAGCTTTTCTTGATATTCAAAGATAGTCATATAGTAAGAAGTATTTCCTTGAAATAATAAGAACACATTGTTACAAAATAAATTTGATCTGAACTTAAGGAATGAAAAAATTTATCAAGCATCCTATTGTGACATTTTAATATCTGTTGTTGAATGTTATCATGCCATTTTTTATAAGTATACTTGAGATTTTTATTTTTAATCCTTTTCTTTACAAAGTGTTTTTATTAATTTTATTATTTTTCGGACAAAATCTATACTATCTGAATTTGGAAATACTCAAGTTGCACCTAGAATACTAAATATACTTAATAAAAAGAACTCTTGAACCTAAAAGAAACACTTTGAATGTTTCGAAATCAGAATATATTCCTATTGGCCTGAATAGTTAGTGTTCAGTCTTCCCCCAGCTTCAAGGATAGCTGCCCCACTTGAGAAATCAAGTTGCAGCCTGTAAACTGGGAAGAAGTTTTGGTCTGAAATCTTCAAACTGAAATTAAATTTCAGAAATATTTTTAATTCTAAGTAGAGATGTTAGAATTGTTATAATCCACGATATTTAATGACATTGGACAATTTTGGAACCATCTCACGCCAGGAATTATTGTATGACATGGTAGAAAATGTTCCTAACCACCAAAACGCCAAGTAGGTGAGCAGTGGACTATCCATCTTAGATCATGCTTCCAGGTATCATTAATAGAAGGTCCAAATAAACCATATAAACACTTATTCAACTGCAATGTCTCTTTCATTTTTTTGGTCATCCAATCAAACCATTAGTACTGATTTTTAATTAAGATTATATTTGTCAACATAAATAAATCTTTCTAACTTAGATTTTCAATCATTTATTTTATGAATAAAAAAACAGAGGAATGAATTTTGAGGAAGATATGAAAAAGTATGAATAGACACCCTTGACTTCCTAAATTTGAATGAAAACCTCAGGGATTCAACTTTTGTTGCGTCCCTGCTTTCAAATTTGAAAATATTTTGTAACCATTTTCTTTTATTATTGGCATTCCTCATTTACTAGTCAGATGTTTCTTTTTAATCACCCAAAGTATATAGAAAAAATAGAAATGAGACTTTGTTTATAATGGCATACATGTGTAAATATCCAAAGGTTTTGATTAGCTAAACTTTGTTACACACACACACACACACACACACACACACACACACACACACACATGCATTGATAAATGATGTTTAATTAAAAAGAGAATAAAAGAGAGAAACAAAAACATGACTATACTGTAATTCCAATTTTGTTTAAAAAATACACAGGAAATAAGAAATAGAAAAGATAGTAAAAAATCATTCCAGTTTTTAGGATTAAGATATCACTTAAAAAATTTATCTTTGCATATTACACAATTTTGACAGGGTTGTATTATTTTATAATTAAAAATAATAATAACCAATTATTCCTATATGCTAGGTACTATTTTCAATACTTAAGAAAAATAATAGGTTTAATTCTCATAACCACTCCTTGAGATAAATATTACCTTACCTCATTTTAGAAATAAAGAAATAGAATGTCACAGCTGGTAAGTAATTTTCTCAAGGTTATATAGATGGGGTATGATAGAGCCAAGATTTGAACTCATGCTCTCTGGCTCCAAAGCACAAGTTTTAGAGTTTTAGTACACTTTTTAAATAATATAGATTGTCTAAGCAGCATATCTGTGATTATATAATTCTCTAAACTAAATGTTATTACCCAGGAAGATAACATTAGCTCAGGCAAATCCAAGTATAAGACATCTAAATCTGAATAGAAATAAGCACATTAACATGCTTCTGATGTCAAGGTTCAGAGTTGTTTAATTTTATATAATTTAATTTTCTTTATTCTAATTGTAGACTTTGCTAAGAAGTTTATGATGAGCAATTTTGACCTTCTGTTTTCCTGTGCAAAGAGGGCATGCCATTAAAGACTGGACTCTGGAAGCCGTGTCCACATGTTACCAAGTAAAGTGGTTGATGGATCAATGTGGATGGACTGTTCCAGATGCCCAAACGAAACAATTTTTTTTCTTTTAACCTCATGTCATCAAATGAATTACAAAGTTGTGGAATCTCTAGTTTAGTTCCAAATGTGGATGGCCCTTGAATATAACAACCTGATTTAAATATGTTTGCTTTTTAGGAAAGAGCTTTATTCAAAGAGAATAGTTATACAGGAAAGTAATCTCATGAGCCTATTGATCCCCAGTTTTCTCTTGTTAGGGTCCTTTGGAGCTCCAAAATTCTAAATCTAAATATGTTCCCTTTCCCCAGAAATATGCCCCACCATCTAGATTTCTAAGTGAATAGTATAGAGTATATAGTTGGTCTTCCATTTCTGTAGGTTCCTCATCTGAAAATTCAATGAATAATGGATTTTAAAAGTTAGGAGGAAATAAATCGAGTCTGTACTGAACATGTTCAGATTTTTTTTTCTTGTCATTGTTTCCTAAACGATTCAGCATTATTAATACTTTCAAAGGACTTACATTTTATTAGTAGTATTAGTAGTGGTGGTCTTAAAGTAAACAGGAGGTATGTATAGGTTATATGCAAATACTATGTACCATTTTATCTAAGGATATCCTGGAATCAATCCCCATAGATACAGAGGGATGACTATGGTTTCAAACTATGTTCTTCTCTGCACCTCTGCCCAGTTTTGTGCCTCTGTGCTCCTCCTCCTGGATCCTAAGTATTTTAGGATATTTATCATGCTGTCTCTTTGAACCAATCTTGCTTCCTGACTACCCCAACCCAGAGACTGTGAAAGGCCAAGAAATTTGTTCTTTTGACATATCCTCCATAGCTCAGTTGTTTTCATCTGAGACTACTTTGTTCACTTCCACCCTGTGTATCTTTGTCTCTACTTTCTTCCAGATCATTCTCATTTATACCTCTGACTACTTTCCATCCTTTGAGAGAGAGAAAGTAAATATTTAAATAAAAAAAAACTAATTATGCCTGATTAGTATAACCATGGCCTGCATCAGTATTAAGGAAAAAGAAAGCTATGTTTTTAAATTAAACTGCCATTTAAAAAAAACAGTGTCAACAGCATTGAAGCTCTTATAATTATCCTGAAAAAGTTCTTCAAAATCTCCACAAAACTTTACTCCTCCTTCTCTCATGCTGCTTAATTTTCTTTGAATGCCATATGAGTAAATCACCCACCTAAATATTTCGTATTGCATATGTGTTATCAATGATATCAGAATTTCAACCATGTTATATAAGTTTTGTTTTATTTTGAGCTCAGCTGGGAGCTTACATAGCATTTGAGAATTTTTTTTTTTCCATAAAATTCTCTGTTCTAGATTTCTGTGACACTGATGTATTCTTGGCTTCTGGTAGAGAATGTATGTCTTTCCATATTTGCAGATTCACATGTGAAACTTGAGATTAGCCTTCGGGAGGCTTGTGTTAATTAAAAAAGGGAAATCAATGGGCCTGTGAATCCACCTTTTCCTGAGGTTGATTAAAATCCAAGTAGAAATTAAGAAGTTAAACAGAAAAAGAAGAAGAAAACAAAAAAAACCTACATGGGTGGGAGAAATATAGACAGTGTACACACAACTCTCTCTCAAGCACATACAAAATACATTTTTTTTTCTTGAAGAAAAAAGATATTAAAAAATCCAGTGACTGATTTTGCTTCTTGAACCAAATCAAATATTTTCTTGTCAGAGCGCTCATAACTGCAGCCTGCAGAGGTCACGGCCTTAACTTTCTCCTTCAGATGGTCTGTGAGTGGAATGTCCTTAGGATTAAGGCTCCTTTTGTTTTCCTTGGGAGGGTTTTGCTTACACTGGCAAGCGCCTGAGACGATCCAAGGTTCTCTAGACTCTGTTTATTAGATTTTTATCTTCTTATCAGAGCCCTCCTTCTTAAATCATGTCAGCATTTTACCCCTCTTCGGGGATTCCTGGTGTTTTATTGTCTACGAACTGCTTGGGGGTGGTCGGGGAGGGAGCTAGCCTAACAAATATAACATTTATATAATGGTAGGAATTGGGAGGATGCTGCTTTCTCTTATTATTCCCACACTCACTGAGACTTCCTCTCCTCCTGCTCCTGAGCCCCAGGGAATCCCATCGCCAGCTCAGCCCTTGCTTATTTGTCAACAGGGTGACATGGCTTCTCTGTGGACAACCAGCTTTTCACTCGTTCTGAGTGGCTCTTTAAACCCACATGTACTTGCTTAAGCCATTTTCAATCATCCAGAGAGACCATGGGCTGAGTGGCTGAGAGCTCTGAACCAAAGAATGTTCTTAGGTTTTATTCACAGAGGTAAACTGCTTGGAGAAGGCCCATTCTTATGTATGTCTGCGCTTTCTTTCCACATTGGACTAACATTATAAAACAACCTCATACAAAAGTACCCCAAATTGGCCCAGCTTTAGATAAGAATGGGATTTTTATGGGACAGTGGAGAGAGAAGAGGCTGGAAACCAGGAAACCAAATGGAATTCTCACTGCTGGGAAAGTGAATCATGCCTGTTCATTGCTACCCACATGACTCATAATAGTATCATTTTTTTTAACCATAGTCTGAACATTCCAAGTTACATGTGCTTTTTAAAAAAAAAAAAATCTCCTAACCGATAAGGGTAGCTAGAGAAAAAAACTCTTGTCAGAGAAAAGATGCACATCTCTCCAGTCATGCCATAAAGTGACTTTACTGTGTTGTTATCTATTGCTCTCAGAATTGGCCCAAACTGTAAAACGATTAGAATACAACAATTTCTAAAGAGACATGAGGCTCAGAGGAGGTGGATTACGCTGGCCCGAAAATTCGCTTGGATATGAATTGATTTTTAGCTGTTTCCCATACACTCACATGAGATGAGAATTTGATCTATAGTGGGAGAAATATAGTTATTAAAGAGCATTATTGTGCTTCTGAATGTTCATCCAGCCTTTCAAAAAATATTTATTGAGTGCTTACCTGCATGAGGCATTGTTTATCTTGGAATCCCCAATCTACCGGGACACTGGAACAACTGCACAGTGTACACACAGCGGTCTGTGTACTCTGCCTCACTGAAATGTCCCTAAGAGCACAGGACTCTCTTTTCAGTGACAAGTAGCTGGTTTGCTCCTAGCCTTTGTTAAGGTCTCAGGGTGTGTTCAGCATTCTGTGGCAAGGAAGTATGAATTCTGTGGAGAATCATATGCCCCCCTCCCATGAATCTTGAATGGCAGGTTTTTATTTTTTTCCTTAACAGCATTTTCCCAACTTATTAAAGCAATAAGTTCCTGTGGAAAAGTGCTTAACATAACAGTTTCACAGCCAGCTTTCTCTTCCAGGCGATAACATCACAGAGAAGGAAGAACACAAGGTTTGGAAATTTGGGACCAAATACTACCAACATGTTTTTTAAGATAAAAATGAGTACTGATGAAAGATGTTTGAAATTTTTATCATGGAGACTTATGTGTGTTTTTCAACTGAGTTTCTGCTTGTTTTATTTTATTTTTCTCAGTTCTCTTATTACTGCCAATCACACTTCAGGATCTCACTTTCTTAACTAACCCATATTCAGACTTCATTTGCATGATTTCCTGCGACTATTTAGGTTCCCCTTATTTCTTGAATTATCATGTATTTCACCTTCATCATTGATTTCTTTTATCTTTCATAAAAAATAAAATTTTGAATAAGAGCCTGGTCTTCCCTGATGTATAAAACACAACTGCTAATGGAATATCATAAAAACACTTGGAAGGAATATGAGTCTCCCGAAACCTAAGTTTCCAGGGCTTTCTGAAACTAGTGAAATTAGTTATCTTCTCGCTAGTACTGTTTTAATTATTTCTCAAAGATCCTGTGGTTGACCCCCGGTTGTTTTTTTAGTCATCTTTCATTTCAGCCAACATTTATTTATTAGCTACTATCTCACAGAGATAATATTGGGTTTTATAAGAGGAATTAAACATAAGAACTATTTTTATTATGAGCTACAACTTGAATTTCTTTGAGTGTCATTGGGATGTGAACAAATATTTATAAGGGTATATTTAAGTGTTATTGCTGTCATGATAGAGGAGCCTTCCACTGCCTGGAGAAGACTCAGTCAAAGAGAGTTGGGTCCCAGAGGAAGAGGAGAAATTTGGAGGAGAGACTAATATTTCAGGCAAGAACAAGGGAAGAGTCCAGCAGAGTTTCTAGTAGCTAAGAGGCACCTAGGGATTGATTGGAAGTGACTTCAAGGTCAGGAGAGAGTTTGGTTGTGCAGGGTTCCTGTGCCATACTGAGTTGTCTGATGTTGACCTCATCCCTGTCTTCTGTCCAATGAAAAGAAAGTTAACTTTTTGACTGAATATGGCCAATTAACCTTAGTAATATTATTCTTCTTAATTGCAAGTATTTTGCTAATTTTTGTTACTACAACAGGAGACATGACCATTCATGCCCATTTTAGCTGTGGCTTTTGTCACAAGGGAGTTAAAATTCTCCCTCTACAACCTGGTACAGGGAGTCACATAACTCTGCTGCCTGACACAGAGGTTATGACCATTCCAAAATATTGACTTCTTGGAACATTAATTTATTCCATGCATATAGGAATAAAATGAAAACAAACAAGCAAAGGCAACATAGTCCACAAAGCCACAAATGTCTTATTTTCTACTTTAGGTCCATAGGCAGACTGTGAGGTACTCTAAAGGGGAATATATAAGTAGGATCAAGGATGTATTTGTGTGTGAAGTTTTAAAAGTTATTTCTATAGATATGTAAGAATATCCACTTGATTTTAAAAGCTTAATTCACATCCCACATCCTCTGTAAAGTGAAGTCTGCTTAACGTGTCAGCTTGTAGAAAAATCCTGTACCAATTAAGAAACAAACTGGCACATAAATTGGTGTGTGTGTGTGTGTGTGTCTGTGTGTGTGTGTGTGTGTGTGCACGTGCACACACTTGTGTGTGACTAAAATAATTTTTTATTTTATTTGTCAAAACATCCTTTTCCTCTTAAATTATACATATACACACATTCAAAATATCATTCCAGGGTTTAAAAACAAGATTTAATATTTTAGGTGGCATTTAAGTAAACTTGAAGACAGAAGCAACTTTAAGATTCAGAAAACAATGCAGACTGTTGAGCGCCAGGGAGATGGGACTCCATGAAAACCAGCTTAGGGCTTGATAATTCAGCTTCCAATGGGGTTGATCATATAAATGTCAGAATTCACGCAGGCCTTAAAGTGCTTTGGTGACATGAAGTTGTCCGTTGGTGCTACAAATGCAGCTAACTAGACAAAGTATTACACTTCTATGTGAGATTCAGAAACATTTTAAAATGTATAGAATACTAGAATTATTTTTATATTATAGAACAAAAAGTCAAGTGTTCTTTTTAGTTACTAAATTCAAGGGGAACTTAGACTTATTTTGTCACTCAAGGTGAACCAGACAGAAATCTTTAAGCTATGGCTGAATAACTTTTCATTCCCAATGGGACATTTACACACTGTCAAATGGGCTTTTGTGACTTTTCTGCCAAAATCTTCAGTCATATCTTTCTATTTTTCCTGAACAAATAAGTTTGCAAACTTGGGTAAGTGAGATTTTATCAAACATACAATCTTTTTTGGAGAAAAGACTTGATGCAAAGACAAATGTAGATAGTTGCATTAAGAATTGTTTCAGTCCAAATGAAAACGTGAAGAAATTCCAGGTGCCGAGGTCCACGCAAAATTTTACACTTGACTCATTTCCCAGTGATCACATACTTTAGCTTCAGGTTAAATAATATATGTGCCATATCTTGTTTCTCTCTCTCCCTCTTCCCCCCACCTCTTTCTGTTTTTCCTTCCTATTCCATTTCCACCTCTTTCCCAGTAGTACCACATCTCCTCTTGCCTCTCCTTGGTGCACACACAGACACACAAACACATACACAGACATACACACCACTCATTCACACTCAGACACAAAGACACAAACCACACACAATGCTCCTTCACACATGCTTGTGCGCACAGACAGACAGACAGACAGACACACACACACACACACACACACACACACCTTTTGACCTACTATTTAATTGTCTCCATTGCTACAGAATTATGACTTGGTTATCACAAGTATTTGGAATTGGAAGTGTTCTGAGCAAGGACTCCTGTTACAAAGGGAGAAGTTACATAAGGTTTTTGTAGAAAAGTGGCTATCTAATCCTCATTCTATTCTTGCATGCTTGATGATTTCTCATAAGCCAGTGAAGGTCAGTTCTGCTCCAAAGCATACCCACAGAGAAAACTGTGCTAAAGACTTCTTCCCCTGGGACTCGGAACTGAAGTGAGGCAATTTGATGTTGAAATGAGATACTTGGGCTGTAGACCTTGTGTAGACCCTGGCTTCACACCATCCTCTCTCCAAGATGGCAGATTGGAACTTGCCTGAAGAGAACTTTGTTTTGTTTTGTTTTCTAATTTTGAACTTCAGACATCTTAGATACTAAAGGAAACAAAGTACTATGAGTATAAACTAGCACATACATATTTTTAAATTAAGCAATTGACAATATACATCAAAAGCCCTTAAGAGGTAATGCCCCCTCACTGAGCAATTCAGGTTTTTAGAGTATAAACCAAGGAATGTATCTGAGGTGAAGAAATCAAGTTTTATGCTTGATGCCCCTATAGAGATCATTATCATGTCATTTCTAGTTACAAAACTTCAGTATGAAAAAATCCAACAATAAGAAAATAGTAAATAGTGAAGTATTATCATAATGGAATGAATCGCCATTAAATTTCTTTTTATGAATTGTTTGTAATAACAACAAAAATGTATATGATAAAATTTTAAGAGTTGCAGCAAAATTTAAAATTCTTTGTACAAACTGATCTCAATCATAAAAGTGGGCTAAATTAAATAAAAGATAAATTTAAAAGATTGATACCAAAATACCAAAGTTCTTTATAGATAATACGATTATGGATAATATTTTTTCTGATGCTTTTAAATATTTTCCAAATTGTTAACCATACAAATGTAATTTAACAATAAAAAATAAATTAAACAGGCCTTATCCAAAAAATACAATGGGACTGATTAGCTCTGTTTATTTAGCTTTACTGGTTTCCTTTTTTCCACTTGTATTATTATTTAAATTACCTTATAATTAGAGTAGAATTCTTGGAGACAATGCAGGTGCTCTGGATGCACTAAAACATATCTCCTAGAAAAGTCTAGACAATAGAGGAAAATGCATCAAATATTATTTAAAACTTTTAAAATTCACGCTAACACCATTTTTTTCATAGCTAGCATCTAATTCACAGGAAATGTGAGACATCTTTATTATTGTTTACAAATTTCAAACAATCTGGAATATTCCTGCTTACCCCCAAAACTCTAATAGGAGAATGTTAAAAGTGAATTATTAAACTAATTTTTATCAAATGTGAAATATGGATATGAGGCTTACAAAAGATACAGTTAACAGAATTTTTTCTCTTCGGTGGCAGGGGACACAGGTATGTATTAAGTACCTACATTTCCAGATGGGTTTACAGCTGCTTTACGCACAGAGACTGAGAGCAGAGGTAAGAAGCTGAGCCTCTGGAATGACACAGAACTGGGTTTATTTTTCCACTCCAGCAGCAGAGACCATGTGACCCTGGGCAAGCAGCACACCATCAGAGTCCTCATCTCCACATGGGTGTAGCGGTGGCAGCGATTTCATTTGAGTCAAATATGAACAGAACAAGACATGCAAACCCTCCCCAGAAACATGTGGCTCATTCCTAGAAGTCATCGAGGGATACTGGAGGTGAGGGTACAGGTGGGAAAGAAGAGACAGGGAGGTAAGGTCAGACAGGCCAGATGCCAGACAGCAGTGGAGTTAATGCCTCCAGGTTTTCATTTTATACTGAGCACTGAAGTACCACAATTGGATGAGGTGAAAGGGATGTGCTTTTTTTTTTTTTCCTCTTCTATTCTTTATTTTATTATTATTTTTTTTGTTTGAATAACTTCTTTTTTTTTTATTGGTTGTTCACAACATTACAAAGCTCTTGACATATCATACTTCGAACAATAGTTTCAAGTGAGTTATGAACTCCCATTTTTACCCCAAATACAGATTGCAGAATCACATAGGTTACGTGCTTTTTAAGCATTTCTAGAATTTAGAACAAAGAGTTAAAACCTGCCCTGACTACATCACTAATTGCACATAAATCTTGTCCTAGGTCATATTTCCAAAACAGGCCATGGTTTACAAAAGGTACAGAGTGTCTTTAAGGAAGCCTTCTCTGACTTCCTAGGTATTAGGGGAAGGGGGAGGATCCTGATCCTGATCCCTGTTTTGCCATGGAAGCCCCATGGAAAAACCAACCAGTTCTCTCCTCACCTCTTTTCCCTCCTCCCTCTGACCTCCCTTGGAGTGGAGCTGACTCCTCCCACAGGTGAATTTGGCAGAAGGAACTGGCCCTCCTTGCTCAGGGGGTCCTGCAGAGGGTGTGCACTCATTTGATCTCCAGACAGGCTTAGCAGAGAAGGCCTGGCCCTGACAGAGCTCCCCTGTTTCCAGTGTTACTTGTCACACATCCGTGAGTTGAAATGAAAAGAAAAACCACTTCCCTTCTAGACCTCATTCTCTAACCTGACCTGAACAATGGTAAATTTTGATCTCCAACTACAAAATTCCTGTCCTCCTAAGTTGCTCCGAACTGGTCCGCCACAGCCCAACAATTGATGCTAGCAGCAAAATCTGCACCAGTAACTTTGGTTGTGAAGATCCACCACACAGAGTGAATATGTTTAACAAATAGAGTAGAACAGCTTTATAATATTCGTTAGGGAGACCCTAACAGCTGCCTTATATGCTAGACATATTACAGTATGGCCATGTAATTATACTTCAAGGGACAAGATAGGATTCATTTTCCATCTAAATCCATGTAATGATGAGCTGTGTTAGCATACGCTTCTTCTGAATATGGGAAAATGCAACGCAGCACAGCTTTCTTGTTCTTGCATGCCATTAAAATGCTGTCAGTTTGTAACAACAGAATTACAAAAAGCCCCTGATGTCATCAGACACTATGCTAGCGTCAGCCAAGGAATCTCTGACAATTTTGGCCATAATGGCCACAGTGTGTTCACTGCTATAGAATGACATGCTGTGGCTTATGGAATTTTCACTAATATAATTATGCTATTTGCTATGCATTAATACCCAGTGGATGAACAAAAGACTACGTTTCTTTGCCAAATTCATAATCAACAATGAAAAAAGTAGCCACTATTTTGAGATTGTTACCAAAGTTGATTCTGCACAGCATGACATTCATTCTTAAGATTTTTTTTCCAATCATATGGCATTTCACCCAAGTAGAAATGCTATGTATATTTTGCAAAGTTATGCTGCAATCATCATAAAAAGGAATTTAGGGGTCATTTAGAGTATTGAACGTCAATGAAGGGAGTGTGTTCTCTAGACTTAGTTTAATAGCATTGTCAGAATAAATGGACTGAACAAATCATTTCTACATCAGGATACTTACACCAAATTCCTAAATTATTTGAAGTTGTCACATTGAATTTCTCTGCTAAACAGCAAAGAATCAAACTGACCAGTAAGCTTTCAATGACTTAGAAATTTTTCTTTTTCAATCCTCCAATCTTCCAGGGGAAATTCCTTCTCTTTCCACCTTAATGTTTTTGATATTTCTAACTGACATGATGAAGCGCATTAAATTGTCACTATGCCCCTGGCTTCAATCCACCAAAATCGGGGAAAAGGAATTCTGGTTTTTAGTCTCTCTGTCTCACTTAAGGATTTCTTTAAAGATCAATTGACCGTCTGTTGAAGGTAACAATAGTAACATGTATGAATACTTTAAAGACATACATGCACAAGAAAAGACACATTTATAAAGAAACAGCCAGAGAAGTTATCTTTTCCCCATCCTCTATCAGTTCTTTAATTTTGCCATTAAAAGTCTATGACACTTCATAATAAAAACAACTGCAGAGAATGAGGACACCTACAATAGCAAAACACTGTGTTTCAGTAATTCATCAAGGGTATGATTAATTCAACAGTGGCACTACCAAAAGAAAATGAGCAACAATTACCCTTTTATTGCAAATACAAACGGTTGTCCATCATCCTTATTAATTATTGTTATTATATTATAATAAGAATATTTGATGGGGATGGGATGGTTAGGCACTGAGCTGTATTTTTTCCCTCCTTCAATAACAGCTGCTTTCTTTCTCCCATAGATGTTGTCTCTACAAAACATTTTGGCATACATCTTTTGCATGAATGCATTTGCTTACAAGTACAAAATTTTTCTTTACCACAAATACAGTACACAGATTTTGGTTGGAGCACTATTGTACACTCTGTATTTTTGCAAGTTATCAGTACTCTTACTGGTATTGTGTGTACTCTGTTCCCTCGTCCTAAAACACTTTTCCCTCTATCCTCTCTTTCCTCTTCTTGACTAGACAACTACCATCTTATCTTCAAAGTATCAGCTTAAATATTACTTTTCTTTCTCACTCTGGGTTGCATTCATTTGCCCTCATACCTAGTTTCATAGCCTCACTCTAAAGAGCAATTGTAGGTTATTTTTTTTGTATTGTTTTAGTACTCATAAAGAGTCAGTATCTTATCTTCCTTGGAAGGAGAAAGCCACCATCATGGTTATCTTAGCACATGTATGAGATCCTCTCTTTCTCTCTCTCACCTGTGTGCAGGGCCTTCAGCTGCTTATTCTCATCTCAATCAATATGGAAGAGACCAGCTAATTTCTCAAGGAGGCCACACAGCAACCTGGGGGCACAGCCCAATAGCCCTTCACTTCATACCTGAATCTCCCAGGTTTCCTCCTGAGGCTGAAACACGGGCAATCCAGAAGTGCGGGGGAATTGACACCTTGTATGGAAAAGAAATATAAGCCTCGAGCCAGAGAATAAAGGCTTCTTCCTTCCCATTCTAGAATGACCTGTCCTGAGATGCAGATATCTCAATGATTTCATGGAAAGCAGTTCTGCAAGTTCAGGTTTAATAAATATCTGGATGAGTGAGAAACCTTCATATGGGCTGATCATTTTCCTCTGTCTTATTCTTCTTTTCCCTCACTTTTGTTTTCCCAGGATTGCACTAACAAAAAGGGAACATGGAAGTAATTGTCTTAGGCTCTCACTTCTGAGAGACCCAGGCTAAGACAGGCAGAAACCAGGACAGAGTTGTTAAACAAGTAGTTATTGCTATGCTTTCAATGCTAAATGTCCCCAGAAGCTCAAATGTTGAAGAATTGGTCCCCAGGTATTGGTGCCTTGGGGTGGTGGTGACAACTTTAGGAGTTGGGGCCTGGTGGAATGCTATTAGGTCACTGGGGGTTGTGCCTGTGAAAGAGATGTTGGTGAATCAGTTTCCTCTACCACACACTTCTGCCACAGTGTACTGATTTGCCACAGGCCTGAAAGCAATGGGGGCCAAGCAACCAAGGACTGAGGACTATGAGCTAAAATAAACCTTTCCTGTTTTTAAGTTGATCATCTCAGGCATTTCTTTCATAGAAACAGAAAGCTGACTAATATAGTTATCACAGTTTTTAACTGAATCAATAAGAACTTATAAAATCGAACTGTCAAAGACAACTTCTTAAATAATTGGTTTGTTTAGTTTCTTATACACTGAGGAAAAAAAATGATTTGGTATTAGAGTTAGCCAGTATAAAATTTATAATTGTTAGAACTAAATTTTAGAGTTGGGGATATGACTCAGAAGTAGAACTCTTGCCTAGCATGGACAAGATCTTGAGTTCTATTTTCAGCACAGTAAAAGTAAAAAATAAAGATTGAAGAAATAAACAGAAAAAAATAACTTTAAGTACTACATAGTTACAGATAATGCTTTTTCCCTTGCTAATTTACAAAAGTACAATAGTTGGTAACTCAGATCTTCCTCCAACACCATCCTTAGCATCCTTATTTCTATCCCAAGGGGAGAAATATGGCATAAGAATAGCTATACATTTTCAAGAGGGCTGGGAAGAAAAGAATCATGGAGAAGAACAGCTTGCTGCCCCCACCGGCCAGTAAACATTTGCCTGGAACTACCAGTCAGGATAATGATACCTATTATTTTCAGATCCCAAACTCCCCATATCACTGTAATACTTCAAACAAAATTACCATCTATTCCAATTGAAAAGACTGAATTTACATAGTTAAAATAATTTAAAAGTATTAGATCAATAAGTACAGAAAAGAATAGTGAAGAGATGCACACCAAAGAAGCTTAGTAGTGCACATAGTCTTTTTCAAATGCTTAGTATATTATTACACACATTCTCATAACAGATAGCTTTTTTTTTTTTTTTTGGTGTTGCCATGGATTGAACTCAGGACCTTGGCTATGTTAAAAATGTGCTCAAGAACTAAGATATATCACAGAAAGTTGTTTTTGTAAGAGGAAAATTAGCTCTGTTTTTGAAATAGATCTTTGTCAAAAATTTCAATATCTACAAGGAACGTGTATATGTTATTCTATTAAATCTCAATTTTTGATTATTATAATTTCTTATTAGCTTTCATACCCATTCCAATCAATCACAGATTAATTAAACATTCTAAGCAAGAATTAGGCTCTGGTTATTTGAGGGCAAAAGAAAGATTCATGTTAAAATCTGTGTCAAGATGGCAGAAAAAGCATAAGTTAAAATGCTCCCTTCTGTTTCAAATACATAGAAATACTAAACAAATAACTTTAACACAGAACATTGAAACCATGGCAGAGCTAAACACCAAAAGAAAGCATGTTACAATATGAACCTGGAGTAACATCCAAAGGCTCACCCAGCTGGTGGAGCTACTGGTAGTGGAAACTTCAGAATGCAGGGCCATGTTGGAAAAGGTGGGTTACTGTGGACATGTCTTTGGAGGTAATATTTCCCCCTGGATTCTCTCTACCCCCTCTATCTCTCTCTGCTTCTCACCTAGCATGAGAATAGGAGCTATGCTCTGCCATGCCTTCCCCCAAAGAATGTATGTCTCATTGCAGGCCCAGAAACAATAGAGTCAAGTGATCATGGACTTAGGTCTCTAAAAACATGAGCCATAATAAATATCCTTGTTTAAGTTGTTTTTCCCAGGTGTTTTGTTACAGCATTGAAAAACTGACTAGAACAGAAGATTAATCTTTTAAGAGTTAGAAACAAAAAGAAACTCCACTGTTGAGAAGTACGTGAACCAGTAATTTTCAGTCAGTAAGTAGGGTACTTTCAATCTGGGTACAATCCATGGGAGCTAGGGTTAGAATGCCCAGGCAGGAAATACTAGGTTTGAGAATATAGGTTCCAAATACATAAAGGAATTAAAATTGAGCTTTTCATAGGCAGTTAGAGCTGGGACCATAATATAGGTCCATAGTCTGTGACAAGGATTTTGCAGTCGTCCACCTTCCAGTGCAGAGATTCAATCAGGATATAAACCATGCATTTCAAACTATGATAGAAAAGAAGTACTGCAATGACATTGGAGCATAAAGCCTGCACTGCAGGAGCATACATGTTCTGAACTCCAATTTGCGAGTATGGATGGCCCAAGGTGGGTGTTAATTTAAAAGTAGGTTAAAGTTGGTAATGTAGGGAAAAGGCAGAGGCATACTCAAAACTGTAGAACAGAGCATCTCCACAATCTTACGTAGAATAACCAGTAGAAGATGGGCTCAGTTACAAGTGTCAGAATTATAAAATCTGAGGAAGTATAGTACCTTATAAACTAGTCTTTAGGTACCCCAAATGGGTACATTGATTCCAGAAAAAGGAAAAGCAAGGGAAATAGCAACCATAAAATTCTTAATTATAATTATATTTTAAAATATTCAAAGATATATTGGCAAGCCTAACAATCATAAAATAAGATTCAGGAATTATATAATTTAAAAATATGGTATATAAAACATTAAGTAGAAATCTGTTAAAAATAATCTACTCATAATAAAAAAATATATTCTCAAAAGATTGTTAGAACAATAGATTAGAAATCATAAGAAAGAAAATCAGGAATTGGGAGAGAGAAAACTTTCACATTGACATAATGGGAGAACTCATGGACAAGAGAATTGAGAGATAGAAACAGAGGCTGGGCTGTACATCTTCGAGGAATCATGGAGGTAGAAACTAAGAAGATTAATGGAAAAGTCAATATTCCAAAGGGAAAAATTGATGATGAATATCAAAAAAGTGAAAGAAGTCAAGCAGTTAAAAGTTTTTTCAAGTACCAATTGGGGAAAAGCTCAAGTATTTTGTATTAATGTCACAATATTTCAAGAATGAAGAAAAGGGCCAATATCCTATAAGGCATGACAGTTAGGTCAACAGCAGACTTTGGACACATCCCTGATTGGGTTAATGTCATTAAGTATCAAATTTAAAAATATATATAGGAATGAAGGTGTATGCAATAGAACTAAACTTGAAATTTGAAATCCTGAGGTTCAATTTCAATTCAGCACCTAACTGAAATCAGAAATGCCCACTCTTGTTTCAGGGACTGTTTATTTTTCCAGAATATGAAGTGAAAGGTTGCAAATCACAGATCCTGCCATTTGGTAGTTTCTTACACAATTCCCTTGATGTGTATTCTGCTCAGTTCACCCATTCAGCCTCCCTGATCTTCCTCTACTGCATCTTGCTGATCTAGTGCTTTCATGCTCTGGAGGATAAAAACATGCTCAAAGTGCTTCAGACTCTCTGTTGTGCCATGGCTCATGTCTGGTCCACAGGTGAGAGAGATGATACTTTGATAACCCAGAGCAGGTATTGGTCTTTAAATAATGTCCAAAGTGTCTGTGTTTCTTTCCCATCATCATGCACAAAAGAAAAGCATTTAGCGTTTCACCAGCAGCACAGGTTAATCACACACTGGATTGCATAGTGCCTGCAGACTTGACAGTCTAGTGTCCAGACACTCATCATGCAAAAGATTAATGGATTAAATGCACACACATACAGAAAATAACATATATAATTAAAATTCATTCCAAAATGTTTTAAAACATTGGTGTGTGCAAAATTGTTTATAATTGTGTATGTTTGTATGTTAATTATCCATACACACATGGATTTGTATACATGTGTAATGCTTTCTCTTGAAGGCATTTATGAATTTCACAGCCAGATAAAACAATGTATATCTTCTATCCAAATATACACAACATCCAAAATCTTTATTTGTCTAAATAACAAATACTTTTTCAATTAATTTTTATAATTCTCATTTAACTTCTCTTAAATGGAACCATAAGATCAAGTTTCCTTCTTATCTTGTCACAGAAAACATATCATCTCAATTTCAGTATTATTGAAAAATGCATCTTGAGTTGGAAATGACCCACATTTTCCTTCTTTTCTATATTACAAATCTGCAACTTTAGTGGAAAAGGAGATTTCACAAAGACCTGTTGGTTACCTTGTTGTGGAATGACAGACATTGTAATGTGAACAAATCAACTACGAAAAAAATTCTAATTAAATAAATGAGGATGCTTTGAAATAATTATGTAAGACATCATTGCCAGAAATGTTTAAATTCTGATATATATTTTGGCCATCTATGAACAATGAAGCACCATACAATGTTACTCTAGAAAAGTCCAGCAAAAGCCAGTCAGATGTTCTGGGCACCACTGATTAAGTAGCTGCTGTGAGTCTTACAACCTCCAAACAAGGACTTCTTAACCTAGCTTGGAGTCCTAGGCTTGTTGTCTCCCAAAGAGAATGTGTGCGAGAAAGTAGGGAAATCAGCCTTCTCAAAGACGTGGTGGACTGTTGGCTTGTTTGTTTAAACCTGCTTTCTGGGATTAGCTCTATCTTACTTTGTGCGTTTTGGGCTGAAGGTTAGACAAGGGTCAAGTAGGAGATTTCAACACATCTGATAGAGGTTTGTTCTTCTAGAGACAAGGAAAGCTTTCCCCCAGTGGAGCTAATGCCCTCTTCACAAACTCTTTGTACTATTTGTATGTGTAAGGAGGCTCAGGGCAGGATAGGGCAATTTTAAACCCCAGTGCACAAATCCATAACATTCATCATTATCTATCTTTGGGAACCATTCTACAGCCTCAAATCTCCCTGTTCAAATATGGCCTGGCATTAGCATTGGTCAGGTCATGCTATTTGGAGTCCGTGGATTAGAAACTGCATGAAGGCTTTTTTTAAAAAAGAGAAATTAAATTATTGCAGCTAACTATTTGTGAAAGCCAAACAAGAGTATTGTTAGATATTCAAGTGTTATATTTACTTGCTATTCTTTAAGGAAAATGTCTGCAATGATCTTAAAGATTTTTACCCAGATGACTGTTCATTCTTTAAACATGTGATAATTTGTGGCAATAGATACAAGTTTTAAGTACTTTAATAAATCTCTATAACTGGTATTAAAAGTTCCACCTGTCTAAATGACATCACTGTTTTCACAACTATATTTAGTAGACAGAGAAGAAAGTAGGAGAAAAATGGTAAAGAGAGAGGATGGTTGGCCCCTGCTTCTCACCTTCAGTGTCTGTACCAGAAGCTGCAGTTACACAAAAGCACCAGCTACTCCTGGAAGGTCGAGGGCTGGGAAATGTTCTCTTGCCTGCATCCTCCATTCTTTGCATCAACTGGTACCACCTTCCTCCAGGTATTGGTTAGGAGATGTTTTCTGAATATCCAATGCATATTTCTAATGTTACATTCATCGCTCTGTATTTAACCATTTGTGTCTTCCTTGCTCAACTATGGTTAACTTGAGTAGAATCTCTGTCTCATTCAACTTGCATTTCTAGACCTTAGTACAGTTCTGAGAACAGAGAATGTGCTTAATAAATATTTAACAAGTGAGTAAATGAACACTCAGGTTGCAACTCCTTATGTAAAGAGAGACATCCACCGCCTCTCATCTCCTGATACACGTAACATTCAGGGCCTAAGCAAATAAATTCCACGTTTGATTGGAGACATTGTCTTTTAGACACAATTCTTCTGTCCTTCAACTGTCTCACATAGAATGGTGCCCAGCTCTGCTTTCCTAACTTGTCCCTAACTTGTACTGAGTTATGCAAGATATCTGAAACAGCTGGCAATAAAATATTTATATGCTTCTTTCCACCCTTGATACCATAGCTATAAACTAGAGAGAAAACTACTTAAAATTATGTAATAATATCATAAATAAGGTCAAATTACATCTTGTGGACAAAACAGATAGTAAATAAAAAACAAGGTAGAAACTGAGGTTGTTCCAAGATGCACAACTGAGAGAATATAAAACAAATCGGCTTGAATTATATGACAAGTCAAATTGAACACAATTGTAGAATAATGGCATAATTAAATATTTTCTTCTGCAGCACTTCCTAATTAAATCCCGAAACTAGTCACATTTTAAAATGATCCTCCACCAACTTCCTCAGTGTGGAGAGCTATGCTAGCAAACAGCTCAAAATATTCTTTACCCTCTGTATACTATTTTATTTTAAAGTCAAACAGAACATGTGTTAAACTGTGCATCACAATTTTTCTTATGCACTGTGGTTTTATTAGATAATTGTTATGGTTTAACTGTGTAATTAAAATTGTAGTGATCACCTCATCCTATATCACAAGAGTTCCAGAAAAATTGACCCAAACAAGATATGAAATATGGTAGGTTTTTCCTTTAGGATACCATCACCTTCTTACCTTATTTTGCAGATCAATAAGATCCTTGCTGCTCATGCTACTTTTTTTTTTATCAGTCGTTTCCCATCTTTTCAAAGAGGATTAACCGTGTCCATGACATTGAACACACATCTTTTCGTTCCCCAGACTGTCTTTCCTTGCTCTCGATTTTACTTTTAAATTTCACATTTTCTCTTCTCAGTGATTCTCCTTTTATTCCTAAATATCAAGATCAGAATAGAAGACAATTCATTTGCCCTTGGTATTTTAAATAACCTAGACTTTGCACTCCCATTGAAGATCACAAACACCTTTTCTTGGAGCCTCAATCTTGCCAAGCCACATACTAGCTCAGCTCCTCTCCCCACGCTGAGACATTTTTCTTGCAGCCCCTATTCACACAAAACTGACCATCTTAATCTACTCCTGTCCTGTGTTGGTTCTTGAGGCCTTCTCTAAACAAAACAACCCTCAGTGACATTTCTCTTCCTAAGTCAGTATGGCAATTTTCCACAAAGTTTCCATTTAACAATGGGTAATATACTATAATTCATTGTTTATTCATTATTTAATTCTTGATAGTGTGGCTTGTCATGAGGTAATAACAGGGGTTACAAATTCTTTCTGTAAAGGGCCAGATAGTAAATTTTCAAGATGTTTTAGGCTCTACAGTCTCTGTCACAACTACTGACCTCTGCCGTGAAAACAATCATGGACCATATGTAAATGAATGAAAATGAATCTGTTCCAATAAAACTTCATTTTGGAACACTAAAATTTATACTTGTAATATGTAATCTTCATAGGATGCAAAATATTGATATTCTCTTGAATTTTTCTTTCAACATTTAAAAATGTAAAAACACATTTTTGGTCCTCAGACCACAGACAGCAGATTGGCTTTGACCCATGAGCAGTGGTTTGCTGATCCCTGAATTATACCATTGTTGAAGGCAGAAACTGATTTTTATAACTGTGCATGTCTTCCACTGTAACTAGAAGTGCAACACTCTTTTCTCATTCCCAGGAACTGTCTTTTCTAGCCTCAGGCAAGAACCACTGATCTTGGCTGGCCCCTTTGGGAACAGTCAGAGGACATGTAGAACTCTGAGAAAACTCCATATGGTAGAGGTTGATATTCCCAAGGAAGAGAGAAGCAAAGCCTCGACTTCTCTCCAAACGGGGCAAAGCTTGCAAGATGTCTATGTTCAAACACAGTATTTCTTTGAACTAAGTAGAAATCTCTGAAAGGGCAGAAGGCAGGCTCAGTGCTGCAGATGCCATTTTGAATGCAAGCTTCATATGGTCTCCGTGGGAGTCTGTAAAACCCAGCGCTTTCCTCTGTGGGAGTTCTTCACTTTTAGCGTGATGGCTCTGTATTTAATTACACTGTATATTTTCTTCTTTAGTGCTGTGATACAGAAAGACAGAGACCCAGAGAGTGGAAGAGATAGGAGGGCTGCACTCCAGCCCTGCAGATAAGGAACACCCTCAACATCCAAACCTTGGAGCACGCTAAGAGACTCCCCCTCAACATTATTTATCTAGAATGTTCGCTGTGAGTTATAGTACCAAAGGGGGGAAATACTCATTTAATGAAGAGAGAGTTTGGTCCAGTTTAAAAGCCATAATTTTGTATGCATGTCAGAAAAACACATAATCTGAACAATAAATTCACCCAGCCAGACTGAGGGCCCACTTGCCACTGGAATCTGTTTTTCTTTTTAACATAATGAGGCGACATCCCTTTCCTTGGAGAGGAGAGTTCAATAGTTTAATTTTTGTTAACTGAGATCCCTTGTACGAAGGTAAATTACATTGCCTTTTCTATTACTAGCTCTGTTAATTGTCAAGCAATCAGAGTTTATGCACTCATCCAAGACAGCGGAGAATTTCCCATAATGTTACAAAATAAAACCTGACAAAGCACAATAATCTTTAGTTTATTGATGTGCTACCAGGCTGTTGAAAGCATCAGATCAGTAATGTGCTTTGGTTAGGAAATTGGGGTCTAGGGAGAAATATTGGGAGTTAGAGAGAGAACATCAGGGCTTGCAGAAAAAATATATTAGGAGTTAAAAGGGGAAAAAATGTTTGTGGTGGGATTTTAGATTTTATGAAAAAAAAACCCACTGTGATACTGTATGGATTTTGAAGGATAACACATCTGGAGTGGACAGATGAACTTTGACTCCAGTGGTCAAAGGAAATTTATTTGTGTGTGTGTGTGTGTGTGTTGGGGGGTGCTACATATCATCATCTAAATAACACACACAAATACCAGATTTCCAAGAAAAACACACTCTGAAGAGATTCAATGCAGATAACAATGCAGATAGCTACTACATCATGGTTTAATGAACAAATTAGGTGGTCAGGATAGCAAAGCTGAATATAGATTTAGTTTGAAAAAGTTAAAAAATGGGGATTCAATAAAATATTCCAAATGCTTTCCTAGTCTCCTCCAGAATATTAACTTCCCATGGTTAGGTAAAATAATAATAATAATAATTTTAAAAATGTGGTTTGAGCCTTGGAGACCTTTAAGACCTGCAAAGTTAATTTCTGAACGATGAATTCCATCTCATCATGCTTTTTCCTGTGAGGTCCTCTTCTTCCCCCTGTCCTGTATCTGAGGAAGGATTCTTCCCTGGACTTGCCATGCTAGACATTCTGAGGACACGCAAATGCAAGTGACAGTGACAGTGCTGTGACCACGATGCTGGCAGCAATGGTGCTGTGGTCTTGAGTGCTTCCTTCTCAGTATTTGGAGTATTTGAGTTTTCATTTTAAAAGTTTGACTTTTGTACTCATATTGACACTAGAAATTCAGAATTGAGCTGCCTTACTAAATTGTTCCCACAGATTGGGATTTGAAACTCCAAGAAACTGAATGCTTTTCTTGCTGACAGAAAGCTCATTTGGGAGTGAGCTTTATATTAATATTATAATCATACTCAAACTTATTTTAGGAGTCAAAAGAGTATCAAATTAAAAAATCTTCAACATATATAAGAAAAATGCTGATTAAACAGCTATCTTTATACACTCAAATGCAGCCTAACTAAAGGCAGAAAGAGAATACATTTTTGCCTTGGCAGGTTGACATATATTTTTTAAAAAGGATGAATTAATTTTAAGTTTGTGAATGTGTGCAAAAGGTAAGTGTGTGTGTGCAGAAATGACTGTGCCGGAGTGTGTGTGTGTGTGTGTGAGTGTGTGTGTGTGTGAGTGAGAGAGAGAGAGAAAGAGAGAGAGAGAGAGAGGAGATTGAGATTCTCTACCTTGCAATAAAAGATGGCAAGGTGATAAATTAGTGCTCTCAACTGAAATTGATTACTTTGTGTTCCCATCCAGTTCATATGGCAGCCACACAGATGCTCTGAAACACCTTAATGACACATTGGAGAAAACTTCTCAAGTGGGCCCCTTGCAGTGCTCTTTCCTTTCCTCCCCCTTCCTTGGCTCCCAGAGTGAACTGCTATGTTCGCAGCATACATTAGGGAAAGCACCATGCAAACATTCCTCCACTCCCTCTTGCACAGAGATGTCTTCATTTTATGTCTCAGGAATCCTTTAGACAATCCTAGGAGCCTAAATGCTAAAATGACAAATGTAAGTGATTTTGTCTTCTCAGTGCTTGGATCTATCTATCCCTAGCTCTCTGGAGAGGCGGCACATATAGCAGAAAGATGAAGCAGCACCGAGCCACCTAGAGGCAATCTTACCCAAGCCTGCCCAGCAAAGCAAAGCAAAGTTATGAAGCTTACTGCCATAATTGTAGATTAAATGAAACTGCCTAGTTTACTCACAAGGGATTGAGAGGGACAAGTTCCCGATACACATGAATTTAAGGAATACTAGACGAGATAAAACCTTTTTTATCAAGTCCTTGATTTTAAACAATTTAGGACATCTCCTTGTGGTAAAATCCCTGGTGGGATGTATTGATAACTTCTGAGATATAATCAATTTCATTCATTGTGGGAGCATGAGAAAATTTAAGAAATGTCAAAAATATTTAGAAATATCTGAAGAAACTAAAATTTGTAATAAATATTAAATTCTCAGTTACTGTAAGAATTTTGACAGGTCTCAGAGAAAGTTAGAAATAATGTTTCACTGCTTGAAGATCCTAGAACTTAAAAAAAAAAAAACACTCATATTTCAGTGTTCCTATAAGTATGTAACTGGCTCTACTGACTTTTGCGAAAACACTCATTATTCATGCATTGTTTTTCAGAGGTTTAAGGATCTGTATATGTGTTTTGAATATGTATGCTTAATAATTCTAAATTTTTATGAACTACTTTTTTAGTGTTCTATATAATCTTTATCTCATTTTCATTTGGAGGTCTTAACAACAGAGCAGTTGTCACTGAAGGATGGTAATTTGATTGACTATCATCCATGTAGGACATTCTGGTGGTTGATAGATGCAGGCAGTGGTTCAAGTACTTCTAGTACCCATCAAGCCCATTGCTTACTACCCCAATGAGTCCAAAAACCCTGGCACCTCTCCCATGGTATTCTGCAGCCCAGAGCACAACTCCCTCCTACAATTTCAATCCTCTCATTCTCAGAAGGGTCCTTTTCTCTCCTGGCCCCTTCCCCAACTCTTCTGAGCCCTAGCTTTGTCCCTTCCTCCTCATCTGAAGTGAAAAACACTCCCCTCCATGTCCCTAAGTATAAGACCAGGTGATATAAAGGCCAGAGTCTGAGGACAATCTCCTTCAGAAAGGCTGAGTGACAGTCACACCTTCATCCTGCTGCTACAAGCATAGTGTGGTATTTACCCCCATGACATCCACACTAGCAAACTCTCTGGAAATGCCATATATTAAAAAAAAATTAAAGCACATATTGTTACAAAAACACTGGTTTTGGCAAAGTAGAACTAGTCTCTTACTAAGTTAAAAAACTTGGATGTTTCTCTACCCTTATTCCTCAACAACTAAAGAAATAACCATTTGTTTAAAAATTTTCAAAAGTACCTTGTACCTTCCCCCTTTTTCTGAGGTAGGGGTGAGTCCTGAGTATGGAAGCCAGAGCTTTAGGTGTTCTGTATAAGTGCTCTACCATTGAGCCACAACTTCAGCCTCCTGTCAAAGAACAAAGCAAACTGCCCCCCCCCCAAAAAAAGCAAAACTACATCATTGTTAATACAATCTAATAGAGAAGGTCATGGTTAAAGGCCCTACTTAAACAAAAGTTTCCCAAAATTTAAAACTATTTCATCTATTTTCAATACCAAAGAAATTTAGCTGACTTAACAAAAGAAACAATTAAATGGTTATTGTTGTCTATTTCATTTCTCAAAATATTCCCTTAGTATGATCTTAGTTAGTATTCTCAAGATAAAGGAACTAGTACATTTCCTATTTAAAAATGAAGAGGCTAGGAGCTCAAATGACTGGTCCAAACTGGGTGGTGGATAAGCCTGGCCAAGTGCAGCCAGATTAGAGTGTATGAGGTTTAGGGATGGATAACTCACCTGTGTTTTAACCAAGATTTGTAAGCAAGTTTTCCAGTGGTACCCATTCTGCAAATGGCAGAACAAATAAAACTGTGAATTCTATAATGCAATTTCATGCAGTTTGGGCCAGATAATTTTGATGATAACATTATATTTCTAAAGTTCTATGCTTTGTTCCCTATGAAGTTCAATATAAAGTTGACCATTTAAATCCTTTAATGTAGCTCCTAGTAACACTATAAAGCCCTAAGCGTCTCTCAAAATGTCACTACTACTAACAAAACAAACATTTAGAGAATTTTGAGGTAGGGTGGAAACAAGACTGATGAAAAAGGAAGGTCCCTATCTTTGTGTCTTGCATATCATTTTGATCATTTAGACCATTTATCATGTTTTGCCTAAGAAAACCACCATATTCAAAATGAATGGTTGCCAAACATTGTTTTTAGCAGCAAAAAGCTCCCTTTTTATAAACAGACAAATGCTACTTCCCTCAACAAAGATCACTCATTGCTCCATTTTCGTGTTTCTTGAAATACCCACTCATAGCCCGAGAACTCTGGAACACCTAATATGAAAATAACTCTCCTAAGCAATCAAATTAGAAGCATGATGCCTTGAGCAGAATCCTCTTCCTGTATGTATTTGATGAGCTGATTCATTTCCTCACCTCATTCACTCCCCTCTCCACATTTCTTCCCTTGAGCCCAATCCAAAACCATCTCTCTTTGTGTGTGTGTGTGTGTGTGTGTGTGAATGTGTGTGTATGTGTATGTGTATGTGTGTGGGATTTGATTAAATATTCCTTCAGAACACTGAGTGCTTTCCCTACCACATTCCTTTTACCTTCACCCTCATCCAACCTCCAAGAATACCCTTCCCATCCAATGATAATTTATGGAGTGTCTTCATTGTGCCAGGTACTATGAAACCTGAGGATTTGTGTTTAGAAGCCAGGAGATTCAATCCCACTGTTCATAACTCTTCCTTCTTTGCTTTCTACTTAAATAAACCTTGGGTTTTTCAGGGATATTTAACCAAATTTTTTTTAGGAAGAAAAATGTTCATATTCATTTTAATCTTCAATTTAGCAGAACATGTACAATTTATATAAGAGGGAAGTCACATTCAATTGTACTCAGGAAGTATAAGCAGACTTTGTAAAATAGTTGTTGCATTTCCTCATATTGAATAAAATAATAAATTATTTGAATAGTTCTATTATCTATCCTTGGCTGAAACATACAGTGCCTGTCCTATTTCTTCAAAAAGCTTGTTAATATGCAATCACCTAGTACAACTGCTAAGTTTTTAAAGGTCACCCATGTTTTATTCATAAAGGGTGGTTTTCTGGAAGGGAAAAAGGTTACAATGTCATGTAATACCAAATTCTGATGGAATCTTTGCTTTCCAAGATATGTTCGTTCTAATGGATTGGATGGGGTACAAGTGAGATTTAGGGACAGGGATGTGAATCGTTTCAGAGATATTATTTAGAATAGGAAAACCTTGAAAAGTAAGGGAGAAAAGAATTATTCTTTTTTTTTTTTTTTTTTACTTTTTTTAACTACCAAGTAAGCATGGCAGCTTGATCGAAATATTTGATTGTTTTCTAAGGCCAGTATCTAAAAGTAAATAGTTTCAAGCCCCCTAGAAGTTAAGCATGAGCACGTCACTAGTTCTGTCCAGTATAATGTGAGAAGAAGTAATACATGATGCCTTCAACAGCAGCTTTCCCTTAATAATGTTTGAGCCATACCAATTCCTTCTTCTGTCATGGGGGAGGAGAATGTTCTGGGCACATGGATTATGTCTGGGGTCAGAGTTACTGCTTGAAGAACAATTGCTCCGGAAATTTTTCAAATGCAAATTTGATTGGAAGGATTTTGCCTGAGGAAAAGATGAACATTTTCTGTGTTGTCACTAATGTTTTGAGGTTGGCAATTTACCCTCCAACATTGGCTTTTTCTGACTTTCTGACTAAGGTACTGAGGAAGATAGACCTGTACACATATAAGTAGTCTCTTCTTTGTGGCTAAATTTTTTTTTTTTGGCTAACTTATTCACCAAAAGAGGAACTAAATCTACCTAGCTTATTACCCTTTTATAGATATTAATTCAATTTTTCAATGTCATAAAAATTCCCCAAAATTAGAGAAAATAAATAATTCATATGTTTTATTTCAGATTCCAAGACACTTGCATAGTGTATACACTATATTTTAAGAGGAATAATAGGATCTGGCATGTTCATTCTTGGGTAATCTTATCCTATCAATTACTTTAATCTGCCCCTTTATGTAGAAGACAACAAAACTAGTACCTCTGAGAATTTCCCTTGAAAATTTCTTGAATTATCTCAAACTCAACCATACAAAACCAAGATCATTCTCACTAGGAGCGATGTCATTCATTGTCACAGTCATAACAATGTCAAACATTTCTTTGTAGTAGAGCTCAATAAAGGTTTGACTTTAATGGAAAGAAAAGTCAACTTTTTTTCCACTTTGATTCATGTGTATGATATCTCTGTAATCACCAATGTTAGACACTTCAAGGTCATCTTCAGTTTCTCCTTCTTCCTGAACACAAAAGTCTACCAGGAACTTTAGTATTATCTTGATCTTGGCTCCAAACTCTATACTCTTCTTTCTTGACTATCAGTTCAGCCCTTCACCTCTCACCTTCAACCTACCTTTCTCATTTTTCATCTCTGAGTATTCCAACATCAGCATTGGGATATTTCCTTCTATTCTACTTTATTTGTATCTCTTAAAAATTTTTTTGATCTGAATATGTGTGTGTATGTGTGTATATACACACATACACACTATATACTTTTTTCAAATAGAAAGAGAGACAGAGTTGTGGTGTATTGGTTAATAAGACAGATCTTAAAGCCTGCATATCTGGGTTTGCATATTGATGTCCAGTTTTGCAGTTCAGTAGCTGTGTTCTCATCATCTACTCGGTTAGGATTTGAGACCTTTCGTTTAACTTTATTTATAGTTATGACCTATCTTTACAGTTACATTTACCATGTTTTTATATAGAGGTATTCTAATAAAACTTAGTTCTATACAAAGGCTGTTGCATACATACATCAGAGAGAGAGAGAGAGAGAGAGAGAGAGAGAGAGAGAGAGAGAGAGAGAGAAAGAGAGAGAGAGAAATAGAAAAAATGAGAGATTATTCTTATTTCAGAATATGTGGAAATGAGAAATGTAGAGAAGAGTAAAAAATGTAGAAATCTTTAACAATTAATAATTGTTAGGAGAAATGAGAAGGCTCATGCATTATTTCTACCCATTTTCTGTTGGCTAAAAGGAAACAAGATTATTGGTTAAAGCCTTGATTCAATTCTTAGCTATAAAACTATGGCTAAGAAAACCTCCCAAGCTTTATATATACACATTTTGTAGTACCATAATAGAGGATCAAGATAAAGCAAGTTCTCCTGACACAATTTGAGTGAGATGGTACCTGAGTTTGGCTCTACCATTTTTCTTCCTGACATTTTGGCAGACTTGTCAATAAAAAAGGCTCCAGTAGTTCTCATCTCCTGGCATTAAACCTCTTATGTAATCTCCGCCCTTCAAGTGAATGGTGGACTAGAGATTGCTTCTTATCACTCAAATATGATAAATGAGATAGAATTTTACTTCCATGATTAAGTTAAAGAAGCTGAAAATTTCCTTTTCAATGACACTCTTTTTGTGGCTTTCTGGATTTCTATGCTTAATAAATTATACTGCTTTATTGCAAAGGCTCACATGGAAATGACTGAGGTCTTCAGTCAAACAGCTCTCTAGGTAATGAACTCTTCTGGTACCCTGAATGAACTTAAAGGGCCCGGCTCCTTTGAGGTGGGATTCAGATGCCACTCTAGCTCCAGCTGATATTTCCATTGTAGTCCAGTGACATACCCCCAAACTGAAGAACTAGTTAAGCCAGGTGCCTAATCTTAGAAACTGTGAGATAATAAACATGTGCAGCTTTAAATTGTTAAATTTGTGGTAACTTGTTACACAGTAATAGATAGTATATCATTATAGGTAGTATTAAGATTATCTAATATTTATATATGTACATATATATGTTACACACATATATGAATGATGTATACATATGCCTGTGCATGTATGTGTCCACACATATGTAAGTATAGATACAAATATGCATGTATACAAGTACACGTATCTATCTCCAGATTGAGTTCAGTTTAATGATTTCACAATCTATCCATAATTTATAGAGAGAAATAGAAGTTTCTAGATTATCAGAGAGAACTCACTATTAAACTGGAAAAAAATGTACACCAATATGGATACTGAGAAACCCAGGTTTATGGGAAAAAGAACAAGGAGAAAATTTTTAGGTTAGAAAAAAAATAAAATATAATGGCTATGTCTGCAAATTTTAGTAGTGCCTAGTAAGAAAGGTGAAGGTGTGTTCAAGTTGTGTTAAAGTTTAGTAAATATGTAATATATTAGCAAAAACTCATAAAAATGCTTGTTTATCTGTTTTCCTTTATGGCAGTTTAAAAACTGACAAGTTTTGGTAAAGTTTTGTCTAAACAAAATATATTTTCATACTATTTAGCCACAGTAGCACAGTCTATCAATTTGGCTTTACAAGAACCAGATGCATTTTCTTGAAAACCACCAGTCCCTCATAGGTCCCCGTTTTCCCTCCATTTTCCTCAGGGTGACATCATAGGCCAGAAGGTAAAACTTAAATTGTAAGGAAATTGTACAAGATAAATCCTGCCAGGTGAAGTAATAATACAAAATACAAGGGGTGAGGCCTAAGTTTTTATTTGTTAATATTGCTGCTGTTATATTTTAAGAATATATTGTAATAATGATTTAATTACACTTCTACCCAGAGGCTTTGCACAAAGAATGTAATTTGAAAATGCAATAAATGGATTAGATGGTGCATGTGTGTATGTATAATGTACACTCATTATGTGTCTCTGAGTGAAAAGAACCAGTCAGAATGGTGATTTGATGGTTGATACTCAAATGTTCAAATTCACTTCATTCTGTATTTTTTTTCCTCCAAGAAACCAGAGGATAATGCTAAACATAAGTAGTTTCGGGATTTTTCTTTAGATTTATTGGTAAGAGAAAGAGCTGACAACTTAGCTATTTCTGAGTTTAATACTTGAGTTGACCATCAAATTTACCCATGTTTTCTTAACTCTTGCCCCCTTCAGATAACAACAAGAGGACCAATTTTATCCAGAACATTAGATTCTCTGGAAAAAAAAAAAAAGCTACCCTGAGGTGCTTTTGCATACACTTTTCTATATAAATGTCTTCACATGCATAAATTAAAAAGAGGAAGAAGGTACCCAATCTACAAGTTCTCAAATGACTATATTCAGGATCCATGCTTAATTAGCCTAGTCTTCCAATTAAAAATGCAATATGCCCAATAGAAAGTTCATCACTATTGTCATACCACAATGCAGATGAATTTACTCTAAAATGCATTTCTGAGCAGTTTAAGTGAGATCTGCAGAGCTGTAGATGGTGAGGCTTTGAATAGATCAGGATAAAAATATTTTGATAATTTAGCAGTAGGGAATCTCATCCAATGTGCTGGGCAGTGAGTGGGACAAATGGCATGAACAGGACTTGAAGCTCAAGGATAGGATGAAGGGCTGTGAGAGGGATCACAGATGCTTGAATTCACAGGTTGGCAACTGTAACAGTAGCGCACAGGAAAAGAAACAAAAAGGAATGGAGGTCATGGTATACAAATCAAAGATTCTCACATTTTCAGGTGGAATTTAATATAAAACTTTCTTTTGAAATTCTGTGTGTATGCATGTGTCAGCGTGTAATCCCAAAATTCAAATGGCTCTTGCCATGACCAATTTTCTGATTGTAAAATTCTTGAAAAATAAAACTGATCTTTCTTTTATTTTGTTGGTATTCAAATTATGTACTTTGGGCAACTCTGACTTTAAATATGTTGTTGTTTTCAGGCTTTACAAATAAAGCACCAAAACCAAAATTTCTTTACAATTTATTATGCAATTATCATTTTTTGTCATCTTTACCATGTTGTCCTCTGAAATGCAATTTCCACAAAACAATTTATTCATCATATACTAATGTGTTTATCTCTTGCAGTTTCCCACCATAAAAGATCACCAGATGTATCAGAGGATGCCAAATTACATGTAGATGCTGGATAAGCAGTAATTACCTTTTCAATATATTTTCATGCCAGATATTTGCCAGATTTATACGTACCAGGTGAAAGTATTCATTGCAAGTTCCTATGGACTATCTCAAGAAATGAGAGGTACAGAAACAAACCATGCACTTGACATAGGATCTGTAGTCTCATCTGCCTCACTCAGCAACTTTGGATACACTAGATATTTCAGAAAAAGTGGGCAGAACATCTTCTGTGTACTTGTGACATGCTTGGTGTTAGTTTAGATGCAAGATAAACAAAGCAATGGCCCTACTGAAAAAATGTGCTTTAAGACTCTAAAAATATCATTTTAAAATATTATTCTGTCAAGCTTTTTCTTAAACAAAAAATTAAAGTGAAGATGCAATATATGCAGAATATAAAAACCTAACTGCTGTGATTAAGGACAGAGATATGACTTGGGATATTTTGTCTCCTTTTTCATTGAAGACTGATTTTCTGCAGTGACCTGCTTGAAACATTCCAGGGCTCCAAACCACACAACATACAGACCAGACCTTTAATCCCTACTTTGACTGACAAGCTGCAAACAGGAGAACACAGTGAAGCGAGAAGATGTGAGTCATACTGCTGGTGGTGAACCTGTTTGGCCACTTTTTCTCCAAAGGTTAACAGAGTATACTTCAACATGAATGCCCTCTATAGAAAGGTTCTTGTTTTGTTTTATTTTTGTTGACTTTTCTCCCTGCTTGGCAATATCGGGGGGAATTCTTTGGTGATTCCATGTTTTACTGTATAGAAAATTTTCATGCTCAGATTTGGTAAAACAGCCCATCTAAGGACATCTTGGCAAAGATGTAATATCTGTTGGAAGATAAAATATCAGTATGAAGTATCCTAATGTGGTTGGCCAGACATGCAAATTCTTTAAGGTATGTGTTCTATGGGCATATTATATTAAGAGAAAAGTAAAAAATGAGTCACTGAGAGAGATTTTGTTTTGGCCAGGCTTCATTAGGGACCATTTTTTAACCTCACATGGCTAAAGGCAAAACTAAAAGCCACTTAACTCAAAGATCCGCCTGTGTTTGTGTAGGTGTTTTATTATTACCACTTTATTCAAGCCTGAGAAACGTGACTCTGAATTGTAAGTGAATGAAGCAACTTTTACAACTAGCAAGGTCCTTGGAGTTATTAAACCAGTGGGGGGAAAATAACAGTTTGTTCCAGCATTTAGACTCCAAGGGTGCTTACTAAATAAATCTCAACATAAATAAGATTCTAAATCTATGCATTCATTAGGACTGTTTACCAGCAGTGACATTTCTTTGGCCTCTGTTAGAGTTTCTATTCTGCTCTTAAACTTGAGACTTTGGCACTATGAGAAAATAGAGAGTTGAGTTGCCACCCTTCTCAGCAATCCTCTCTTCCTTTCTTAAAAATGTGTGATTTGTTTCAGAGATGGGTTCAATCACCAGTACCAAAGGGGCGGGGAATAACATATGATTTGGGATGCTTCAGAAATATGTCAATCAAAGCAAAGGGCTCCAAGAGCCAAAAGGACAGGACATTTTAAAAAGGAAGCATGTAACCAAGCTAGGTTTGCCTCTCTTCTGCATCATCGCTTTTCCTCCAGCCATAGAAGTTGAAAAGAGCAAATTTTCTCACCCACCCTCATTCCCAGGTCTCATTATCTTAAACCCGTCAAAGGTGCATTTGTTTTACTGAAAACTCCATAAGTCAATGTCAGAGCTTCTCTCCCCATTTTTACAAATGGAACCATACATCAACTTTCAATTACCAGGGAAATCTGGTAGAAGAGAAAAATTCATAGATTAATCCTGGATCTTAATTTGGCAGTTGGCTTCAGTCTTCTCTTCTTCAGAACGATTCACAGTGAGCAGCCAGAAGATCTAAAAAAGTGACTGAACTGAGTAATAATAGTATTAATATTAATAGTATGACTTTATGGCTTCCAAACTGTTTTTACATTCATCATCTCATTTGTTTTAGAGAAACTCTCCGTGATGGAGATAGAAAGTGTGTGCTATATTTTTTTAAGTATGAGGAATGAAAATTTCAGTCACCCGCTTCTATAATTTAAATCTTGAATGTTCCTCAAAGGCCAGTCTATCGAAGACTTGTTCCCAGTTGGTCCTTTTGGAAGATGGTGGACACTTTAGGAGGTGGAGCCTACTAGAGGAAGTGAGGTCATTGGTGGTGAGCCCTGAAAGGGGATATTGGATCCCGAGAACATTCTGTCTCTTCTTCCCGGTCACCATAGGATGAACAGCAACCTCACTATATGCTTCCATGGTGACATGCTTCCTAACCACAAGCCCAAAGAAATGGGGCCACTCAGCCATGGACTGATACTTGTCAGACTGTGAGCCAAAACAAACCTTTCCTCTTTTAAATTTGTCATCTCAGGTATTTTGTCATGGTGATGGCAAGCTGCCTGACACACTTGCCTATATAATTGACTTGATTTTCTTTCTTCACTATATGATACCTAGGCTAAACAGCCACAATATCACTTTTTTGTGTGTGCATCATATTTGATGAACTGACAATAAACTAAAGAATTGGGAATACAAAGGAAGCAAGCCTAGTTCAAAGCAGACATTTTTAAAGTTCCTCAGGATTCCCTTCCAGTATCCTGGGAACTCAATTTTGTGAATTTTCTAATCACTATATGAATTCACTAAGCCTATCTTTTCTTTCTATGTCTATTTGTATATAGGAAGTCACTGTCTACAAAACAATATAAGTTTTATATTGTTTATAAGCTTCATACTGTGAACAGACTGAAATATAAGACATCATTTTCAATGCAAAGATGGACAGCAAAGCTATCATTCCAATGAAAGTTTCCCATTCATCTTGTGCACTGATCAACCCTGTGCTGATTTTTAATCCAGATCCAAACATATGATATAGGAATGAAGTTCTCCAGAGAATCAGATGTCCTGCCTCAGGTCTTTTAACTTCTTCCTACTGTGTATAAAGAAGACATTTTTCAGGTATGAAACTATGAGTATAACACTAATTTGTCTTCTTATCAACTCCCTGGTCTCTTCCTGTTCAAGAATCCAAAAACGACTACTCTATTTCTGGGTTTGGCAGAAGATGAGAAACAGAAAAAAATAAAATGGAAATATCAGTCAGACAATACTGCCCTTATTATATATATTTTCTTTCCTAAAACTAATTATTCTGGCTTAAATGGAAGAAGAAAAACTAACAAAAAAACTCTGTGAATCTGTACTTGGTTTCAATATTCACTTAGAGCCAAAATATCAGTCAGGGCTTAGGTGAAAAGTCTATTAGTTCCCTCTTTGTTAACCACAAGTTCAAACCCTATCATGTGGTCCTTTTCTGTTAGATTATCTCATGGACTATTTTCCTTTTTCAATTAAAAGGCATGAACAGCAAGTCTGGTTTTCAGTTTTAAATGGAGTTAAGTTTTAATTAGAAGGAACATGTAAATTGATATTATCAAAAATGCAGGCAGCCAAACTCACCAATTTGCACCTCAGGCATTTCCAAAACACTAGATTTTGCAAGCATCTTGTCACCTCTTACACCTCCCCATTAAGAGGCCACATTCTGTTCTTTCCAGGACTTCTCTCTGTTCCTGAGTAAACTTCATTTATCTTTCAAGAGTTAGTTTAGGCATCACCTTCTTCTACAGTCCTTCCCAGCTCTTTTGTGCACAGTTTGTCCTCAAAATCTGAAGCAACTTTCTTGGTGTCATTTCACATTTTATATGTCCAACCTGCATAGTGGACCTCATTCTTGCCATTTCATACATAAAGAATTGGTCTAGTGAGGCAGAAGAACCTATCCAAGATTTACACAGTTGGGTCAGGATCTATTTGTGGTTTGGATACAGAGCCCATCTGCAGACTGTGTGTTCATGACCTCTTCCTTTGAAGGCAAGCTGGTTTATATTACATGAACCTAAAGAATTGGGATGGGAATTTTGGTAGTGATGTTTGGAAATGCCCACGAGGGAAATGTTCTAAACTAAAATACTTACTGACAGGCTATAGGTTTCTGCTGGAGAAAGCTAGTTCAGTGACACACTTCATGAAAAGTGGGGCCCATAATTGCTTCAGCATTGGAAAACCTGAGAAACCTGACTGCTTTTGGAGATTTTAACATTCATGAGCCGAGGAAAGACTTGGAGGAATCCTGTGAGGAAAAAAAAAAAAAAACAACTTATTGAACTTCTTTTGGTCATTGACTCCTAAACTTATTTGCTCTTGGAGTAGCCGTAACATTCTTTAGAAATAACACTTGCTGAAGAGCACAATTTTGTGGGTTTAACCTGGAGACATTGCAACCTGGTTTCCCCTGGAACTAACTAGGATCAACTCCTGAAAGAGAACCTTTCCTCCTCTGAGAAGGAGTAGAGAAAATGTTCACCCTATGATGAAAATACATTCTCACTCCTCTGCCTAGAATTAGTTGCAGGATGTTGGAATGCTCCTTTTTCAAGCTCCACGTAGTTCATGCTCAATATTGCCACTTTAAACTCTCTTCTTCAACCCTACCAAGAGTCTCAATGTGAGATGCTCCACTTAGTAATCTTGCATAAATTAAAAATCAAAGACAACAATTTTATTCATCAGAAATGGATGTAGTGACACTCCCTCTTTAGATTCATTAACAACTATCTCTCTTCCCCACGGGAATGATAAAGTTAGTTTAGTTTGAAAGTCAGTTTTCAAAATTGTATGAAAGAGCTATAATTTTTCTGCAATGTTTTACCTCCTCATAGTTTTTCTTTTGTTGTATTTTATATGGGCATTAGATCCCTGGTATACTTTAAGAACAATTAAAAGAATCATTTCATCAAACTGAATATTTTAATTACTGCATGAATGTTGGCAAGCCTCCCACTCACCATATAGTACAACATTCTCTCAATGAGCATCTATGGGAGAATTTTTCTTCTCATCGTAATATCTGAAAAGTCTCTCCCACTGGTTTAACAAAATGGCCTATTTATCTTGGAAGTCTATATCTAATTGAGTGCCCTACTTTGCTTTGATCATTGGCAAGCAAACTTGAAGTCAGAATTTTTAAATTCTTCTGTCAGCTTCATAATATTTTGAGAATATTATGCCTTGCTGTTCGTCTTCTGGTGCCTTTTCTCTATACACTTATTGCTCCTTTACCAGAAGTCCCCCAATTTATTGTTTTTATCCTGTACACACACATACACAGTGCCCATACACACCTGCATAAACACATACCTGTGTATAAGTGTTCATGAGTAGTCACAATTCCTCTATGGAATGGAGTTGGACCCCAATAAATATAGATATGTGTTGTGCCTGTGTGTGTGCACTATTTTGGTGTCTAATACAATGCCTTATACATAAAAGGTACTAGAGAAATATTTCCAAAATAATAACTGAGGAAATGAGATTTCCTGGAAACATCTATGTTGATTTCTCCGACAACTTTATTATGGGAACCTTTGTATTTTATCCATATTAGAAAATGTTTTCAAACGAGCATTTGTTTTGTGAACACTTACCAAAGAAACTTCAGAAAGATTCTGCTAATGATTGCCAGGAGCACAGTGCTGAGGTGTCTGAGGCTAACTTCAGCCTCCAAGGAAAGAGCAAGATTGATTAGTGCCGGCTGTAGTGAGTAGAGGAGGTATGTGTATGTGTTGGGGGTACATTTGTCACACACTCACTATTCCTACATAACAGTGGTATTTAATCTCAACAAAACAATTTATTTTACTTTGCCTCTATTTAATCGGTGACACAAAACAAAACCAATTGCTTCCACTTTAACACAGGTATATTTAGCCACCAAATAATCTTCAAATTGTCATTTGTTTCTCCAGTTATTCCTGCAATTGGTGTCAAAATCAACGGAGGAAGTTGCCTTCAGCTTGGCATCATTTTAATTCTGTGAGCACATTAATCTTCTATTGCCCAAAAGGTTTAGAATATCACTAAAATACCTTCCTGTGGATTCCCACATGTATTTTTCACACAAGGAAGATTGAAATCTATGTAAGCATGTTTCCGAACATGCTGGTATAAAAACAGGGATTAAATTTTACTCACCACACTCCTAACTAAATTTCACAGATGTTTTATGTGAATTAAGGATTGTAAAGCACTTAGAACAAAAGAGCAAGTGCAGTGATTACCTTAAACTCGGTTTTAATGCCAGACAAGTTATTGCATCTGTTACCAAATGGAATTTCAAATTAACAAATCTCTACAACCTGTTCATTCCATTAAATGGAACTCTGGTATTTAAATGTCTAAATTGTAAAAATTTCAAGTGATAGGCATGAATTAATTTGTTTTGAGATTTAATACTCGTATGGAACTTCTATAGTGGAAGGAAAGTCGTTTTGTAAGATCATTTTCCAGAGTCTCAGCCTACCATGCAGTCTTTAACTAAATCATGCAACCCTTCTGGGTGAAATGAATATTTTGGTTCAGTGTCATATAATGTGTCCACTGCTTTTCATATGAGGTTATTCTGTTACCACCAAGAATTCATATAGAAAACCTTTTAAGATCCAAAATTTGGAGAGTGGGAAGAAAACAAAGCATAGGTAGATAGTAATCATTTTCCATGAATCGTTGTATTTCTGGATTTCCACCATTTTACATTATCCAAATAGACCTCACATAGCTATATTCTCTAAAAGGTATAAAATGAAGTATATTGAGATGGATTAGCCTAGTTAATGCATATGAACTGGCCTTTCACCCCAACAGTTGTAGACAAGTTCAATATAAGAATTTAAATCACAGTTTGCTGTTCTAAGCCCTAGTGGACATCAATTCACATCATATAATTTGGCAGAGTTGGCCCAGAAATGAACTTGCCATGGATCTGATCCTCCCAGTAATTGTTGGGGCCACACAAGAAAAGAAAATCCAGAGCACACATGTGCACACTCACAGTGCACACACATACACCAAAGCGCTGCAGCTCTCTGGAGTTTGAGAAAAAAAAAATTGAAAGCTCCGTTTTAAAGGATTCTAGTTGAATTCACAGGTTACCAACGAAAATCATATAAAATAACATTGTTTTTTACCCTGCTCATCATTGATTTAGAGAGAAAAATCCCAGTTAAAAGTCAGAAACAATCTTTATATATATCTAATATAAGCTAACTGGATATTTAGCCTCTAAAATAAGTACAGTTTTATGCATAGAGTCATCAACAACATTTACCTGAGTTCCTCCTTAGTTTGGTTTTAAAAAATCCCTAAAAGAATAAGATTTTCCCAAATAAGATATCTTTTTTAAAAAACTCATATTTCTATTGCAATTACAAGTTATACAATCTTTGTGAAATTATGTAAATATAAATTTGCATACATACATATATGTGTGTATATTTCTTTTATTCATAACTAGCATACAGAACTGCTTTTTTGTGGGTTCCCAGTTTTTGCCCAAAAAGGAAATCATGGAGCATAGTCCCAGCGGTCAGAGTCAACAGTCAGTTCAGGACAGAGGTCCCTGAGGAACTCCTGCCAACTGAGTAGGCCAGGGCTGAGAGCAAGGGGTCAGCCAGCCAGTGTGGGCGAGCTGGTTTGAATCAGAAAGCTGTGAATGACATGGCAGAGGATAGAGTTCAGAGAAGCCTCTGTCACGGCAGCTCGGCTAGCATGATGAAGCACTGCTCTGGGCCTTGGAGAAGAAGATTGCTGTTAGTGAATATTTGTACATTTGGCAGTAAGAATATTATTTTACTGTTAATACAATTTTCTTAATGCTTGGTGGCTTAAGTATATAGCACAACCTTTTCTTAAAGGTCACATATCCAAAAAAAATAAATAAAAAGAAAAAGAAGTAATGCAATTTTCTAAAAACAAAATATTCTTTTGTTTAAAAAAGTGCTATGTGAATTTATGCCAAGTCTGAAGTATTTTAGTGAAAACATTTATGAGTATATAGTTGGATGCCAAATTTAAGTTGCTCATTTTTAAGCTCTAAATGCAGAATCCATTTGAATAGATGTTAGAGGCCTCTAATGAAAACATCCACATCTAGTCGTTACAAGTCTCTGATTAGGATACATTACAGCCGCTCCTAGCTGATTTTGCTCATTGAAACTCTGCTTAATCTGTACATTTCATTTTTTTAGGGCATTTGAAAATATGCTCCTTCAAGTAAGTAATAAATAAATCAATACCAAGATATACATATCTCATTAATAAAAGTATAACCATTACATACAAGGAATACTGGTTACCGTCTTTAGTAATAACGTCCAAGATTGTCTTTAAATATATGCTTGATGACTAAATGTTTTAGGAAGGTTGAAATAAAAAGTATTAAGCAGTTTTCTAAATTTTTATGAAATTTTCTAATTTTATGAAAAGCCAAACCACACACCCAATAGCAACAGAAGTTAGCAAAAAAAAAAAAAAAGCACAGTTCAACAATATAATTATCAGATAACTATGCATTTTGTTTCTGATATGTAAAGGAGTCCAAATAAATTGGTTTTGTTTACAAGCTCTTTGCCATTATCTCTCTTTGCATTCCCCACCCTGCTATTTTTTCTCTGCTAAACTTCAGCAAGATTTAAGCCATCTTTGTGTTATTAAGAGAGAGAATGAGAAGTCATAAAGATTGTAAAGATTTATAAAGATTAATCGTGCATATCCATTTTCCTTTAACACATGGTTACAAAGACTTTCTGCATCAAAGTCTCTGATAAATTCATTCTGATGAGAAAGTCTGAAAGTTGGACGTATTTATACCAGTCATGGGGAATGTGCATGTAGTTAAATAGGTCATTTCCAATTTTAACAATTCCACCCCCAACTTCATTCAGCATCTTTGACACAGAAACCCAGTTTAAGTCCTCCTGGGAGGGGCAAAGCCCTGGAGCAGCAATCCCCGAGTGGGGCTGCGTGTCCCTGGGATACCTCCTGTACTTAAGGAGAGTCTCTTCAACGTGCCTGCTGCTCCCGGCAGATGTGCTGCTGGGGCACCAGGGAAGGGAAAATTATTTAAAACATAAAAGGAAATTCACAAAATGTATTAACTGTTATGGCTGAAGGAGACTAAAAAGACACTAGTTGTTTAAAAAAAAAAAAAAAAACTTGAGAAAGACCCCGGATTTGTGCTCTTGTATGTTCATTCATCACTGAGAACACTTCGTATGCTCCCTCTACATTTATTTCCTTTATAAATCTGATGCTGTGTGTTTCAGCTCCAGGATTTCTTGGTAATACAATGAGTGTGTAACTGTCAAGGACACCACGAACCGTGTTCCTTCTCATTGGAGAAGCCACGTTGGCATCTGCTAAGGGTCGCAGAGATGGCATTCAGTTCTCTTTTTCCCTGTGTTTACAAAAAAAGGAGAGACCCTCAAACCTCTTGCCAACTTTCACCAAGTTGCAATCCGGAGTCACCTTTCACTGCCTGCATAATTTGGCAAAACTGCACAGTGAAAAAAATAATGTAGGTAGTAAAAGCTTTGCAAGGAATAACAATGGTTACTGCTACAGAGGCGGATGGCAGAGTAAATTGGGTCATTGACCTCGAACCTCTGAAGGCCTGAGGTTAGATCTGGATTAAATCACGAGTGAAATGATCACAGAGGTTTTGCCTCAGAAATTAGCACTCAGGTTGATTCACTTTGACAGGAGGAGGCGAGGATGCCAGCGACTAAATTAAATAGAATTAGATGGTTATGCCTAAGTGGGGCATCTGTTAAGGATAAAGCTTTATTCTCATCCATCTTAACCTAATGAATACCCAAGTTAGATTTTTTTTAATAATGCATGGTTTAAAAATAGTTTGAGATGGTATAAAGGATATCAAAGCAGCAGAAGAGGCTAAAAATGTACAGTGGCTGCACTCGTTTGACAAAAATAGTTTTGAAATTAATTACAGTTGAGTGCCAGTCCTTGAAACCTAACTAGATACATACATGTTTCGTTCTCCTCTAAAATTTATTGAGATTCCCTATAAATTTATATTCAGTTTCCTCCTTTATCAAACCTCTCCCCAGTATTTGGGAAAATATCTCCATTTGTCTTATGGGTATTGGGTTTGTGTGGGACCTAGTAGCTCAAGAATCTGATCTACTTTTAAAAAGAAGTAAATCATTATCTAATAATAGGTACCATTTATGTAATACGCACTCCTTAAGTTCCAAGACCTTTGAAATACTGGGTGTTTATTGTTGCATACTTTGCAAGGAACAGCATTAGAAAATTTTAAGTGGCACCAAACAACAGTGAAGATCTTATATCAGAGAGTTATAAAATCACTCCATTTTCAATTATTTCACTTCAGAAAGTACAAGTTCTCTTTGTGTAAGTACCAACATTCACTTGATTTGGAATTCTTAAGTTTATGCAGTGAAAATCTTCCTTTCACCCCATGTTCCATTCATTCTTTTCCCATTCTGTAACATGGTTTTGTTAAACTTTCTTAGCAATAAATTATGAGATTCTCCTTAAATTTATACTTGAAGACTAAATGTTTAGGAAGGGTGAAATGGAAATTAGTATATGATTTTCTAACTATTTAATTTTTCTAGATATATTTTAGTTCACATAAAATAAATACATATATACAGGTATGTGCATAGATGTTCATATGGCTGTAAATATACTACATATATTGTTTTCACTTTTAGCAATATTTAAAGTTTAAAGTTATTTCATATCAATAATCAAAAGCCTTCTTAATGTTTATTTTTAATTCATGTAATATTCCACCCAGTTTTGTTTCAATCCTCAGTTATATAAGGAAGAAACTTTTGGTTTGGTATTATCATTCTGAAACAGCTTTTTAAGAGTCTCCAACTTTTTCTCCCTCTCTCTCTCCCTCTTTGTGTCTCTCCTCTTCTCTCTCTCTCTCTCTCTCTCTCTCTCTCTCTCTCTCTCTCTCTCTCACACACACACACACACACACACACACACACACACACACACACACACATAACAGACCCTCAGGTACCTGGGTACTTGACCTGATCTTAGGAAAATTAACACAGAGCCTGGCCAAGATAAGTAGGGGTCAAGAGATTTACCAAAATTCAGTAACATAGAAAGTGGGGTCATGTTATGGGGGGATACTGAAGACAGCTTGACCAGTTTTCAACATAATTTTGCCAGAAATTCTCAGAGTCACACTATAGGTCTCAAGTCCATCCAGGTTATAGATGCAGCTGGGTTCCTCCTGACAATAGTCGTCAGTTATTACTTAAATATCAGCAAGGATGATCCTCTATCCTGCAATTGGTCAGAATTTCTAGGACAGTGACCATGATTTCAGGATTCTCCCACTAAGTTTGTTTCCATTTTGTGCACCTGATATAGAGAGAGAAAGTAGGTCAGAGGATTCCAGGAAAATGTTAGCATTCTGTTACTAAAAGAAAATACCTGAGGTAATCAACTTAAAGAAAGAAAGGTTTATTTTTGCTCACAGTTCTGGAAGTTTCAGTCTATGGGTGGTTGTCACATTGCTTTCAAGCCTGTGGCATATGGCAGAAGTCCCTAGTAAAGGAGGCTGCTCACCTCATGGTAGCTGGAACTGAAAGAGAGATGAAGAGGAAGATCTGACAGGGTCCCCAACATCCCTCTCAAGTGCATTCCCCCAGTGACCTAACTTCTTTCCACTAGCCTCCCCCACCTCAAAGAATCCACAGACTCAAATGGTGCCATCAGCTGAGGACCAAGCCTTCAACACCTGGGGACCCTGCTGTCTGTGTCCTAGCTTCACAAAAGTCCATCTGTTGTCTTCCTATGTTGGAATGAGTATGAATCCACAACTTATTAGCCTTTACTAAAACTCTGAATTTCAAACTTTCACCCTATAAAAAAGACATTATAAATTCTTATTTCACAGGAAGGAAGGGAAAAAAAAAGAAGAGGGAGGGTCAGAAAGAAAGGGGAACTCTCCTATGGTAGCCGACTTATGTAGTAGATGCTCAACTAATTGTGGTTTCCTTTTTCACTTTCTGAAGGGTTAAGCCATTTCTTTTGTTCCTTTCTGCTCTTTATTTGAAAACATGAATGATTATCCTAAGAAATTCCCAGGGACTCATGAAATCTTCCAGGTATTCAATTCAGCATTTAATAAGCTCAGATATGTTTTTAGAAGAGGACGATGAACCCAAAGTCTGAAGCTCAAAGGGAACCACATTTTTAATAATACCCATGGACCCCTTGATCATCTGACTACCACTCAAGGGACCCCCAAAGCTGGCAAAATATTTTGTTTGTAGTACACAGCAACACTGAAACTCATAATCACCAACAGTGGAACATCTGCTTGCATAGTCTGGATTCTATAAATTACACTCTTATTGTCACATTGATTACAAAGGAATATACAAAGATGTCCGGAGATAGGAATGGTGATTCTCTGGGTCATAGGAGGTAAATTAAAATTTTCAGATATCCAAAATGCATAAATGTAAGGTCCCCACCAATTTTTGTTTTGAAAATTGTTCATGACTATAGAAGACCAAAAAGAGTAGTAATTCAATGAACACCTGCATACCTGGCAAACGAATCCACCATTTGTTAACATTTTGCTGAGTCGTTTTAAAGGGAGCTGCAGATAGCAAACATGGCACGTCTAAACACTTCATCAGGCATCTCCCAGAGCAAGGCCATTCTTCCACATCACCACATAGGTGGCCCACCCAAGAAAGTTTTCATTGACTGAAAGTATGTAAGAACTGCCCTTTGAAACCACATTTCTAAGTGAGCACCTCCTGGGGGATTTTGCTGTTGGAGAACTCTGCCCCACTAACTCGGATGATTGGTGCTTAGTATCCCACCCCCTCACTGAAACTGATGGGAAGGGAATTCAGAGGACAATACTGAATCTTTGGAGGTACTCTATCTTGGATTGAAATTCTTGTTCTACCATTGAAATTGATCCAATTTAATCATAACTAGCCTCTATTCTCTAGTTGTAAAAAGGTATAAGATAACACAACTCTGGATTGTTACGAGAGTACATGAAACCAGAGAGACAATGAATATGGTCAATAATTGATTCTCAATAAATATTGGTTTTCTATGAAGTCCATACCAAAACACAAACACAAAAACAAACAAACTAAAAGGCACCTTGAAACTTTCAAAAAAAAAAGCATCTATTTAAATAAAAAGATGAAATCAAAACCAGAAAACAAATAACAACAATAATGAACATAAATTCTTCCTACAGTTCCCAATGGAACAAAGAGAAGAACCAGAAGAAGAAGGAGACCTGTGAGTTCCCCAGGAGCTTCACTCAGCTTGTCTGAAATGTAATGACAGTGACTCTGCCTGCTCTCCAGTTGGAGAATAGCTCAAAATTTTAGGAGTAAATGCATGGGTTATTATTCATCTTCTTAAGAAGTTTGTCTAGATTTAATAAAACATTAATAATGTTAATAGTGGTGGTAGATATGAGCAGGAAAACCTGCCTTCTGCCTGCCCACTTATATTTCAGTTTGAGTCTTACTGGTCAACACAACTGGCATAGGCAAAGGTTTTTATTGATGTTTCTTAAAAATCCCAGCTTGTTAGAACAGGTTAGATCCACATTCCCAGGGAGTGACTAAAAGAGGAGAGCATCAGAAAAGGGGCTTACATATTTTTAGTGACTTTTAGGAACCAGACTTCTATCTGAACTCTTCACACCCATCTAAAGCAATCCTAGTTCCACACCCTTGTGCACCAAAGTATCATTTTACATTTATCAGATAAGCAAAGTGAAATTCAGAGAATTGAGTGCTTTTTACTTATTGTTGCTTGTTTGTTTTGTTTTGTTTTGTTTTTGTTTTTGCAGGCTTTAACAATGGGATTCATCTTTAAACTTTTTGAAGAGACAGTTACGTATTTCTGCTCTCTTTTTTCATTTAAATACATTGCATTGATCAGTGAAGTATGTATGTTTCTATTGGAAGAAGAACTATTGGAGGCTGATGTTAATGCTAAATATTTTGCTTGAATTAAGCCCTCACTTAAAAATTTGTAAAGTTCAAAACCTTATCATCTCTCTGTGGCTGGTTATGTGATTTAAGGATTCTTCCCAGAATACTCAGATAATATTGTATCTTAAATAGGGAACTGAAATGCTAGCATAGTTTCAAGTAGATAATAGATGATATAGGTATTTTTTCCCCTGCAGGACCACCAGAAAATTTAGTATTTCTGAAAGTCAAAACAATGTTGCTATGACTCTCAATTAGTTTCCATTTCCATGCTGCCTCCAAACTTCCTGATTCCAGCTGGGATTGTGATCAAAAATGCAAAAACATATGTAGAAAAGTTATTCTTGTGGAACATCTGACCGGAAGCAGGAAATGCAAGATATCTCACGGGACTGCCTGTTATCAAAATATACTCAGTCCAACATTACAAAGGCAAGAGAAGTTTGTTTGTCAAACACCCAGATAAAGAGAACCATGGAGAATTCTGCTGTGGACACATCGCTGGGAAATGGGAGGGACCAAAAATATCCCTTGTAGGTTCTAAGTCCCTGACCACTGCATGACCACTGCGTTATCACTGCGTGAACTTGCAAGGTCTCCCTTGACCTCTGCATGCCTCATGGAACACATCTACAAAACAAATTTGAATAACTAATGCCCAACCTAGAGACTGAAGTTCATAAAATTATGCTGTATGACATATTTTTGTTAAATAAGTAGATTCAGCTGTTCTTGTCACAAAAATCTAGCTGTATGAGATGATACATATTTTAGTCTGCTTCACTGTAAAAACTTACTATATGTATACATATATGTATATATATAATCCCATAGCATCACATTGTAGAAATAAAATATACACAATAAAATTTATTTTAAAATATAATAATAACTTTAAAACACATATCCTTTAGGGCTGGATGTAGCTCAGTGGTAGAGCACCTGCCTTGCATGTGTGAGGCACTGGGTTCGATCCTCAGCACCACATAAAAATAATTAAAGAATAAAAAAAATATTATTTAAAAGGCCTTTCAAATGAGAAATGTCCTATCATTATTGCCCACTGATTAATAGATTTATACTGAAAGTAGTAGCTAATAAAGATTGACACAGTAGCTTACTTCATTCCTATGTGAAGAAGAAATATAACTGCTATTTGAATTTACAATCTTGCATTTGGTTTTTCCTGGTAAATCTTGCAAATATTTATTTAGGATTTTCCAATAAATTAAAATTTCACAAAAGCATATATTTAATTTCAAAAGTAATTAAATTTTAACTCTCTCTCTATATATGTATATATATATATGAAATGCCCCTTAAGAATTCTAACCATCTATTCTAAACTCATCCATCAAAAAATCATTGGCACACAGCAGGCAACTGAAAAAAGGATACCTTTTAACCTTGACTGGCATAAATATGTGTATTTATTTTTAAGAAGTGAAATATAAACAGGCATGCTGAGAGCCAAGTGTTTTATGAATTAAAAAAAAGATTCCACACACACACACACACACACACACACACACACACACACACAATACATAAAAAACTTTCCCCAGTGGGCCACTGAGGATTTATGTGGATGTGAACTCTATTTACTGTTAGTATTAAGGAAATAGTGGCTTTTTAACAAGTTACTCATGCCTGGAAAAAATCCCAGTTTTGCAAGTTATCCAAGATTCTTTGCCAACTGTCCGTGGGAATCACTGGGATGGGAAAAGTTCAAATTTGTTTTAAAAGAACTTGCTTAATGGAAAAAAAAAAAAAGGTAGAAGAAAACCAGCAACCCACTCCACTAATCTTTTGGTTAAATAAGAATAAAGTGTGACCTAAGTTGCCTTATTTTTCTTCTGTATTATTTTAAGGAAAAATAGAAATTTTCTTTTTCCATTTTTATGTTGTCTCATAAAAAGTCGTATTTAGAACTTGGTTTTAGTTATCCAAGGACGTGATGACTTGCTGGCTTTTTCTGAACGTACCAGAAAGGGGCGGGGGCCCTTTGTCAATGTCATTCAACCAGTTATCTTCTGCTAAGTTCTTACAGTTCTTTCCTGTCATTCAAACAGCAATATCCAGTGACACTGCAGCCATCAATTTCAAAGCTACAAAGGACTAAAGAACTCAACATTAAGAGTTGTGCTATTCACAATTAAAACAAAACAAAACAGTTTTACCCTTTTCTGGCCTCTAAAGGATGCCAGAGAGTGGTCAAGTGCTTCTCTTGATGGACTTGGTTCTCCTCTTGTGATATCATTAGTGTGGCTACATTCACTTTTTACAGAGAGTAAATAAGTGGCAAAGCTGTGATGGAAACCCAGGTAGAAGATTTCAATGTCCTTGATTTTACCTCTTCAACTCTGTTGATTCTGAGAAAGTGCAGTACACACACACACACACACACACACACACACACGGAAAACATTTTTTTAACCAAGAGATGTTGTTAGAATGTATCACAAATTAATGTGATTATAATTTGATATGACAGAACACACTTTTCATAAAACATGGAATGGGAAAGTGGCAGCTTTGCTTCTCTGTTTATGATAAAATAGATGTGAAAGTTACCTTGCAGCCATCTTTCCAATAGGCATGCCTATTCTAGTTTTATTCTTCCAAAGGACAGTTGTGCAGAAATGACAAATGTAGACAGACTTATATTAGGGACAGTTCCTAACTAAATAAACAAACAAAAAAAAAATAAAAAAAAACAACCCCACTATGTTTCCCCAAATAAATCTAGATAAAAATAGTTACTTTTCCTGTCCAGAAAAGTAAGATGGCAAAAGAAATATCCCAAATATGTTCTACTTCAAAGAGATTGTTAAGAAAGCTAGTTCTCCTGGGGTAGACATTTGATTAAAAAGAATTTTTTACTGTCTTAATATTTATATATTTAAAAAAGAGTAGTTGAGCATGGTCTAAAGATTCTGCCCATCAGTTATTTTTAGTATTCATACTCCTATGGAGAAATAGCGCTGCAGGGTCTTTTTTTTAATTCCTGTGCATTTATATTCCTTGACTTTTTTCAGAATTTAATATCTAGGTGATTGCTTTCACTTGGCACAATTGGGAAACACTGCCAGGCCAAGTCTAAATATTTTCACATATAACAACAACAACAAAATCGTACTCTGCTAAGCTCTGTTGATTTATAGAGCTTTAAAAAAAATGGGTTTCGGATCTGATTTTGCCACATTGTAAACCAAGGAATCTTAATTTAAATTTTTCCTGACAGGAAGCTAATTCTTCATCTGAAATAAAGTAGTTTAGTATTTTTCACATGCATAAAATAAAGCTTTTAAATTGCATTCAAGCTGGAATTATTTGTACTGTGCCTTTTTAATATCTTGATATGCAACATTAACATATGATATTTTCACTGAGTACAATCCCACTGGAATGACTTGGACAAAGTGCATGTCACAATTCAAGTTATAATTTTTTAGAATAAAAATACTAGTCAGCATTATTCTATATTATTCAGTTAAAATTTAGATATGCTTGAGAATCGAGGTTGCAACTTCAAAGATAAAAGTAAGTTTAACTTTCTAAATAATATCAATGAGTTTAAGAAGTATACAATTGATAAAAAATACTGAACAGGTTCTTTTATTTTTAATACATAAATTAACAATCCTATTTTCACAAGTCACGGAAGAGGGTCTTGTCTTACTCAATCACTTTCAGGTTTCTATTCAAATATGCAAGATAAAGGAGGCAATTCAAACTAGATTTTGAAAGATTGAATTATTCACTAAATCCTGCTGGATTGAATTGCTATCATTTGGGCAAGAAAAAAAAAACAACCTAGAATCTTTCTTTGCATCATTTACCAAAATAAAGTTCAGAGATATCAAAATTTAAATGAAATGAAGAAAAGAAATAAATGAATCATTAGTTTCACTTGATTGACATGTCTCTTAACACAAAGTAAGTCTTTAAATTAATGTTAGTTACAATTATTGTAAGGGTGAATCCTTTTTAGGTAGAACACGATGAAACAGTGATTGACGGATTTTACTTCATCAGGAAAAAAAAACTGTTATCAATCAAAAGATCATTATAACATAATGTCAGGCAAAAAAAAACTTGAATGTAATATTCAAAATATTTGACACACAAAAGAAAATGTGCTTTATACATAAAAATTTTAGAATTCAGTAAGAAAATGACCAATACAAGAATAGAAAATTGTCAGTATATTCAGTAGATTTATGTGTATAGATATAATTTTACAATTTAAAAATCCAATTAAAATAATTAGTACATTTTTTTTCTTTTTCTGCTTGTTATGAATGAATAAGAAACAGTGTACCTGCTGATACAATGTACTATGGTGTCTTCCAGAGGACAATTTCCTTTAATCTAGTTACTTCACTTTTGGAATGTATCCTCTGTGCGTGTGGCGGGGTAGGGTGGTGGGGTGGTGGTGGTGGTGGTGGATATTCACCAAAGAATAGGTTCAAGGAACTTCATTGCAGTAACTTGGGTGCTACCAAAAGTTTGAAAGGAGAAAGATTTATATTCATATATATTCTGATAGTTATAGAAATATTAGATTATTTGCAGAAAATATAGAACATTGCAAAGAAATTATCTAAATATCAAAAATAATGTCTAGAGGCATATTTAATGACATAAGAATGTATCCATGATACAATATTTGGTGAAATATCTACTTGCAAAATGATATGAACACATGATTTCACATATGCATATTTACGGTATGTATTCAGACACAGTCCCTCCCCTCACACACATGCAAATTTATGAGAAACAAATTTGAATAACTGAATTCTGTTATTTTCATTATTTATTTACATTTCCAAATGTACTATTTTTCCTTGATGGATCTTATATTGCCTTTGTGATTCTAGAAAAATATTTTAGCATTCTTACTTTATTGATTCAGATCTTAAAATACTATGTATTTTACTACTTTTCAAAACAAATACCTGAAAACTGAAAACCCAGTTAAATGTGAAAGAGTTTAATTGTAGTTTTTGCTCCTAATTTTAAAAATTGGAACTTTAATTAAATCTTACTCACTAATATTTTTGTGTCCTTAGAGTAAAAGTTTTAATAAAAATTTTGTCACATGATAAACAATTGAGACATGTGAAGGTGAAAAGCCAAAAGCCCACTCTTACCTTTCTTATTTCTCAGCTCTGAAAAATTATAACTCAATGATATTCTTAATATTAGAAATGACAAGTTATGAAAACCCAGGGAAGCCATTAAATTATCAACTACTATTTTCTTTATGTTTTTCTTTAGGAGGTCACAGTATTATTTTAACCAAGGCCAGAGAATATTTGTTATTTTTATTTTATTTTTTATCCTGTTCTTATTTTGTTGGTGTAAAAAGTAATTTAAACTTCATGGTCCATTTGAAACAAGATTATTCACATCTGTGTGTGCATGTAATTTTCTTCCAATGTTATTACTTCTCAAATTCTTCCTTCTTGCTTGAATTTACTTCCATTGTAAGTTTGCTATTTTTCACTTCAGTTAGTTAGAAATTATAATTTTTTAACAGTTTCTCTATGACTGACTTGTGTGTGTGTGTGTATGTGTGTGTGTGTGTGTATTTATGTGTGCTTGTCTTATCCCTGTTGCTTTTTTTTGTTTGATCTTTGACACTTAGCCTTTTTGAAGAAGGAAAGAAACTTAAGTAAGCATTATGCTGCTGGAGAATGTTTTAATCAATCTACTTAGTGATTAGTTTAGAAAATTATACCCAAAATATTATTATTGAGGATACATAGACAAAATACTCCTTTGAAAAGCTTAACTTTTAATCAGTAAGCAGAAGAAAATTTTAAATTAAGTTTTCAAACCTTTAGTATAAATTTAATTATTTTAAACTGAATTTGATTTAATTATTTGTAATGAATTTATTGAGTTTTTTAATAGCTCTGGGTATTAAACCCAGGATCTTGCACATACTGAGCAAGCATTCTACCACTGAGCTACATCCTTAAACCTTCTTTTAAATTTTAATTCCAGTGCTTCAATGAGTTATGAAATTCTCCCTTACTCCTATAGACCAGGGACATTTCCTATCAAAATCTAAAATGTCATGCTTATGACAAGTCATATTTCCAAACATAAAATCATTAAAGATCCACTAATGTTATATTTTAAAAATGGGATATTTATGACAGCACGTTTACTGTGGTCACTGGCCATTCTGCCTGAAAGCTCCCTAATGCAATGGCACGTCATTTCCTGTGAGCTGGTCAGTACAGCCACATTTTCCATTTTGCCATCTGTGATTACATAACATGTTTGTCTGGAGAAGAATTTTAAATGAACCCTTGGGCCGTTAGTGATGCACCAGATAATCTGAAAACTTTTCCATTCTTCTATCCTTTCCACCTCCCATGTTCCCCTGCCTCTAAAAATTTGACCTCAGGGCAAAAATGTGACCATTGATCTTGGTAGGTTTGTACTTACTGTATTTTCATATTCCTTGTATTTTTAATTTTTCTGTAATTTTAAAATTTCAGGATACTCTGTTCCCCATGTCCCTCTCTGATCACACCTGAGATGCACAATGAAGTTGGCAGTGGCAGTTTCTGTCTCTTTACTTGTTCGTTAAAAACAAAGAAAATAAAACGATCAAGAATTGTAAGAGCAATCTGGGGTAAATCTTAATATTTAAAGAAAAGTAGGGGGAACACCCATAAAAAATAAATGGCTCACCCCAACACTAAAGCTTGAAAAACATAGGATTATTCTAAGCTCCAGTGATTTCCATCTGAGGTTATCTCTCTTTCCATTAGGAAAGGACAATATGGAGGTTAAGTTGTTTATACAAGAAGGTGAGCACAAGTGGGATGTCTCCTAGGGGTAGTGATGAAAGGATTTTTTTCTGCAGAAATCATAAGTAGCCCTGCTGTGTGGTCTTACATAAATTTCATTATGGAAGAAATCTCATTGTTCTTCTAAGTGCCACCCAATTCAAACTAAAAAAGAAACTATTTAATCTAAACAGGTTTATTGAGAGTGGCACTAATTATTGGTCTTCATTTTTTTTTTCATAAACTTATATAAAACTTTCAGCTTTACGTGTTTTGTTCCTACTGACAACCGGATGGGGCTAAACTTCTTGGGAAAAGATGAAGAACAAAAATAGAATACAGCCTGTAATACATTGAACATTCATGTTTTTTGCCGGAGGGAAGCTGTTCCTTCCAAGTTCCTGGAGTGCATGCAAGTGTCTTTTGTATAAGAGTTCATGGTTTAGGAGTTATAAATTGTGGGCTTCCAACCAAGGAATTTCTCCCCAACTCTGACTCAACCTCTTATCTGTTTTTGTCATTATTATTTGTTAATAGGTGAACAATTATTCTCACCTATGCCCTGTTACATAGTACTGTGCAATAACATATTCATAAGAGAAATTCATAAGTAAGACCCTCTAGCATTCTGTTTTCCAGGATAAGATATAACAGATATTTTATTATTTGGAGTAAGACAGATTCCCAAAATAAACTCAATAGGGGAGATTGGAAAAAAAAAAAAAAAACAACTCTCACTTTGCAGATGCATTTGCAATGCATTACGATTAATATTGATATAATGCCTCTATAGATCTACTTGGCACCTGTTGAATCGTTGTACTTACCCATTAGCACTCCATTTAATACCAGAAGGCAGTTAATAAATTCTTCCTTCCTGTTCAGGAAATTGACTAAAAAGACACAAAATTAGCTTTTAAATTTTAAAGAATTAAGATCTGTATAGCTGACGTTTTCCTTTATACAGTTACCTAGAGGATGGATGTGCAAACTCATCCTTTGTACAGCTAGAACCCTTCAGATCGTCAGACCTGAGACTTTGCTTCTATAAAAGACACAATATCTGTCCTTTCTTAGATCTTCTCTGCAGCAGTTCTCAGGAAAGATCCAGGCTTGGATGATTGTCTAGGCCTCAGGCCTCAGAGGCCAGAGAGGTCAGGCTTTTGTGCTGGGATGTTGCCCGGATTTCTTTACTTCCTTTGTCTGATAAAAGATAGTAATGGCTTTTTGCTCCATCCACACTCCACCCCCAACTGTATGCACAAAGGCATGCCATCCCAAAAGGAGAGGAACCAAAGGAGGACATCTTTATGGCTTCCATGGAGATTTTATATGGCTATTTTAAATTTAAGAAACAAAAAGCCAAATTGTCCAAAAAATACAATGCAAGGTTTTTGATTCTTTGCAACAAAGCCCCAATGCAAGACAAGTGCATATAACAGTATTGAAGTATAAAAATAGAACCTCTGAGTTGATAGCATCCCCACATAGAAAGAGTTAGGAAGTTTTATAAAGTATAAGGTCCACAGAAATCTCCTGAATTGGTGTTACAGATTCCAAAAGAAGAAGAAGAAGAAGAAAAAAACAACCTAATAATCTAGAAGGACAATGTTAGGACAGTAGTGGGTTTTCTCATTTGTTCTTTGTTGAGCAGATTATGTGTCTGTTTATAACATTTACTTAGTTAACAAGGAGAGAGGAATATGTATCATTCTTTTGTGTTTTCACAGAAATGTCTGAATTCTTTGTCTCTATGATTCTAACCTTCCTCAATCTTTGTCAAAGAATGCATTTGATTAGAAAATCCTGCAGAAATCATTTTTTTCTTTATCTTGTTATCTAAGGTCTCATCCTCCTGGACCAACTGTTTCCTTCAATGGTGGTAGAAATCTACAAAATCTCACCAGCACCTACTTTAGAAGAGAATTTATACCTCCCTAACCAGGTGCCCTGTTATCTCTGAGAGACCCATAAATTGTGAGGGCACCACTGAGAAGAAGGATAGATGTTTATATTAAGTGCTCCTCATGGCAGCCCTTGGCTACCTGTTGAGTAAGCATGTAGTTGGTTGTTGAAAGCAATTCTGTATATAGAAAATAAATACAGATCATGAGCAAAGAAAATAATGGGACATATATTTTTTACACTTTATTTATCTGGTGCAGTATTCAAAAAAGGCTCATAATCAAGAAACAATTTACTTTAGGGACATGGTTCTAGGAGTTACTGTTGCCTCTACCACTCTTGAGATGCTTCCTTTCACATCAAAGTGGTACATATATAAGAAACTCATGTTTCTCTTTAGTAAGGATAATACTCTTTTTCAAATACTTAATAGTAGTCAATTATGATTATTTTAAATGCTTGGCTTCAGGGCAGTAGAGAGTGTTCCAGCCTGCAGTCTTTCCTTGCATCTTATTTCTTCAGTTTGGTTTTTTAATTCCATTCTTCCAAGTTGATTTCTTTGTAGGGTAATAAGAAACACTATTTTCCAAAAGCTGGAAGGAGTTATCTATTCTCCAGCAAGTGCATAATTAATCTGGAGAAACTTACCAAGGAACTCGCCATTGGGCTAAATTCTCCAGGTAATTATCACCTAAGCAGGAAAGGACCGTTGGTGGAATGCACACAGGATCCTCTGGAGGGTCCTGCTGAAGACGGTGCTGAGTGCTTCACAGCTGCCACAGGCACAATGCATTTGCCATTAGCATTGAGCCCTCTGTAGACTTTCTGAGTCCTTAAAATAAACATAGCGTCCAGGACTGAAACATAGCCTTACACTGGTCCAGACTACAGCTAGGGAGTTGTCAGATGATGCATACCATGCCATTTAAAGGAAATTCTTGTCTCCACTTGGGCAAGAGCCTAGCTGTTTCTGGATCATGCTCACAACCGCTCGTATGCATCCATCATCAGGGCTTCCCGCCTGCCATGGCTCTTTTGCCCTGGTCTGAGGAATCTCGATCATTTATCCATTTGACAAACATAATTAGTTTCTACTTTATTCCAAATACTGTATTAAATAATGGGCAAAAAGTCTTTAACAAAATTGATATGTACATGCCACCAATACGTAATTAAGATGTATCAGCCATATGCCTAGCACCATGATAAGGAGATACAAAATGATCCAAAGGATTCCTCTGTCTGTATAGTTCTGTAATCTGATTGAGAAAAAAAATACACACACACACACACACACACACACACACACACACACACACATATACTGGAATCTACTGTGAAATAATGTAAGATGATTTTTTCCCATTATAAGACAATTCTTCCTCATAAATTAAAAAAATAATAATCTTACTCCATTCCTATGAAATGAAACATCTCTAGGATGATGCAAAAACCAAATGTATTTGATTTCCACAGAGATTTTAGAACACTCTTTTCTTTGAATCCTAGGCCTCCTCTTGCATCCGAGAGAGCAAAAATTAGCTGGTCTATTGGCTAAATTTCCTAATTATTTGTTTGTTTGCTTATTGATATTGAGGATTTAACCCAAGGGCAATTTAAAACTGAGCCTCATCCCCAACCCTTTTGGTTTTATATTTTGAGACAGTTCTCACTAAATTCTTTAAGGTCTCACTAAGTTGCTGAGGCTGACCTTGAACTTGCAATCCTCCTGTCCCAGCCTCCCAAGGTGCTAGGATTATAGGCATGTACAGCCACAACCAGCTAACTTTCCTAACTGGTAAGCCTAAAGAGTAAATCATCATCTTTATAATCAATTATTGCTTTTTCATGTTCTTTTTTTAAAAAGTATAGTTTTGTTATTGACCCTACTTTGGAGAAACCATCAAAGCTCAAATTATCAAAAGAGGGTGTCCCGAATATTCTGGGTTCTATTTTAACAGAAGGATTGGCTCACCATGGGTCCAGAGGCAGGATCTGTGTGTGTCTTTTACTTATTTCACCAGCTTCTCAGAACATGCTTCTTACTTTATCGGTGCTTATCAGATAAAACTGGAGTTTCATGAAACTTATTGGATGAAATGATGAAACTGGAGTTTCATCCTCTGATCAATTCCATTGAATTTTTAAAGTTGTTACTATAGCTGGTCTACAAAGATGGAAACTCTAACTTCCAAGTCCTCTTTCAGTCAGAGCTCACAAGACAAAATTATTCTACCTGGTCACCATCTTCTTAGACACAGAGAAGGGCTCTGGAATGTTCATCTGGCTGCCACACAGACTGGGATTTCTTGGTATCTAGTTTGTAACCACTTTACTACTGCCCTCAGTCCATCTGAGATTTGGGCAAATTTAAATCCAGAAAACATTGGTTTCATCACTGCCATGTTGTTCAAATCATAAAATTATATAAACAGAGCATGGGAAGCCATATTTTATAAACACCCTAATGTATGGCACATGACTAAGTGATAAATCTTGACACGTTTACCAAACAAAGCAGAAATCTTCATTTGTCTTAGGAAAAGAGGAGTGCTCCCATGTGTTTGGACATCTGCACAGTCAACATGTGGCAACTATTGTGCAAAAAATAGGATCACAGTAATTGCCGTCGCAAATTGTGGCTTCATTGATTAGTATCTTACTCCCCCCAAGAAGTCTGTACCTTATCTCAAATAAGGAGACACAAAAACTCAAGGCATTTGAAAGATTTCCACCAAACTATTTTAGAATAGATTTAATCTCAGCAGTCTATCTGCACCATTGCATAGTCTTTGTTATTTGTTTAAGGATATCTTGAGAATTTCTCATATACTCCCAATATATGTTCATTTTAGCAGTAAATTAAGTACACATAATAAAACAATCTTCAGCAAACAGAATTAATCAATGGAGGACCATATTACTGTGAAGATGGATATTCCACAAGAGCGTAAGGCACATTGTTCTTTGTGGAATATAGTGTTTCTGATGCTTTGCTGAGAATATTTGAATGAGTCTCAGTTCATTTTGGTATCTTGGAATTGTATACAAAGGCTGGAAATCTCACAAATAAGCTCATCCCATACCATGTTTCCAACTCCTTATATAAGACTTTCTGTCATAAAACTATAATGCAATATACATGTCATAAAATTTGGGAAATTGATCAAATGAGGATTATAGATGCCAATTGAGACTTTACTCTGAAGATGTTTCTGTTTAGATTCTCACTTTGTTTTCCTTCTGCATTCTCCAGGCTTGGTTTGGAGTTGATTATTTTTCAAGACATCTATGAGGGCCATTCTGAGATGATGTCAAACTCCCCTACTACATCTATCAGAATTTCTTGGAAAAGCAAAGAAATAAAATTTGAAGCAATTATCCATGAGCTGCACCTGGCTTCTATATAAACATATGAAGGACTGATTATTTCTGCCATTTCTGTCAAGTCTGTGTTTGTCTTTATTTCACAAGCAAATTTCATACTATGCTGGAGATGCTCTAAGGCCTGGCTTAGGTAGGGAAATGGAATTTAGCCTTTGAATCAATTGCAGGGGGAAGTTAAGCTGAAGTTCAGATTCATTTGCTTCCTGTCACCGTTATATAAAAGGGCACAAACTGGTAGGTGTTCAGCAGGGCTCTTGTCTTAGAAAGCAAGGATAACTCTGATGATGGAGGTACACAAAGAAGACTGGCTCTGGATAAACAGATTCTGATTAAGGAGAGTAGTCTTTCTTTCAGCTTACATGGTACAGTTGTTCTGCCCTAGTGGCTCCACCAAAGAGTGTGGCTGTGGGCATCACTAGGATTACTTGCTACTTCCGTGTAAACTTCACCACTACTATAGTTTGCATCTGGAATGTACCCCTAAAAAATGTACTCCTGTGATAAAGATTTGGGGAGATGATGGAATGTTTGGGGCATGAGGCCTAGTGAAAGAAAGTTGAATTATTAGGGGTGTGCCTAGGAAGGAGGCACTACAGATTCAAAGAAACAGGGCCAAATGAAACCTCCAAATCTCTCAGCCAAATAGAACATCCCCTTTTTAAATTTATTGTCTCAGGTGTTTTGTTACAGTAATGGAAAGCTGACTAACATAATAACCAAACCATTCTTTGATTGCTGCAATAGTGAATTATGTAAATAGCACACAAAGAGAAATCCTGAACCTACCCGCTCAAGATCTGGCCAGAATATGGCATACTCATTTCTCATATCATATAAGATGTAGCCTGACAGTCAACATTTCCTTGGCACAAACCTCAGGTTGCGGGTTGGTTTCCTAACGATTCCCTTTCAAACACCTGGATAAAAACCCTGTCCTCCAGCCTCTTCCTTTATCCACTCCTTGAAAGAATTCCCTTGGACACAAGTACATCTATTTAAAGGTGAATCTTTTCCAAAAACTGGGCTCACTTAACCTGTTTTCTCCCCTGACCGTTTCAGTTCAGTTTCCTAATGGTTATTTATGAATGTGGGTCTCCCTGTAGGAAACACAGGAAAATGGGTTTTCTCTGGAGATGACTGATGTGGAAAATTTACCATCTCCAGTTACTAAAGGATTGCAGGAGGAAGGGTAGGAAGCTGCCACTTGTTGAGCACTCACCATTGATGAAACTGGGCTGGGCACTTACACAGATGTCCTCATTTGATCCTGTCGTACCCCGTGGAGAGAAGGTCAAACTTTCAAATGATGAAACTGAGGCTCGTAAAGACAATCAGTGGGAGACCGTGCATTTGAATTTTATGTGTGTCAAAATTCAAAGCTCTTGCCTTTGCTTCAAATTGCTTCCTTTTGGTTTTAGTGACTTTTTAAATAGCCCTGCCTATAGCTCATCATTGGAAAGACTTACCAGCACCGTTGAAGGCTAATTATGTGAAAAATCTGCTGTGTTATGACAAAATGCCCTAATGCCAGAAGTGAGGTTGGCAATCAGCATGCTGGGTGAAAGATCAGAGCAGCTGGCACAGAGGTATATAAATGGCTCCATAATTATCCTTTGCCATGGCTTGCCTCTTGTATGACGTAAATGTGATAAACTATATAGAGATAATCTCAGTGCTTGGCACCAAGGAGACACTTGCTTCTCTGTAGTTGGAGTCCTAGATGTAGCAAGTAAATATACAGCATACCCATTAAACGTTAATTTCAGATTAATAGATGAATACTTTTTATTATAAGTAAGCCCCAGGCAATATTTGTGATATGCTTATACTGAGACACAAATTATTTTTGAAATTTAGAATTCAAATTTCATCAGGCATCCTGTATTTTTCTCTCCACTCTACCTTTAGTACGATGAAAACTAAAGCCTAGTGTGCTGCTTATACTCTCCAAAGAAAGATACCTTGTCTTATTATAATAGAGAAGTAGTTGCTTTGTAAGTTGCCATAAAGGTGGTTGGTATCCTGTATATAAAGCACTTTGTATCTGGTTAGGTTTTAGTAAAATATATATATATGTGTGTGTGTGTATATATATATATATACACACACACATATTTTCACTCAAGTTCAAAGCTCTGAGTCCCTTAAAACTGTGCCTAATTCGAGATCCAAGTAGAAGACAAAGGCAAGCTGGTTGCCACTCTGAGTTGTCTGCTATACTCTGTCAACCTTCTGAGAAACTTTGTAGCCATGGGAGACTATAGCTTTTTAAAAAACAGATAAAAATCTGTGTCAGAAACTGTTTTAAATGAACGGCATATAACAAATCATTAAATCCCTCAATAATCCTATACAGTTACCACCTCCACTTTTACAAATTTGCCAGTAATAAAGAAAATGGCTTAAAAAGTAACTCAAAGAACCTAGGCATCTGGCTTCAGAGGAAAAATACTTCCCTGTCCACTAAAACACAGGACCCCAGCAGTGCTGACGAGTCAGGACTTTATCATGCCCAACTGCATGGAATTGCATCCGGTCTGACCTTTGCTATTTCTCACAGCATTCTTAAAGACAAGAGTTTTAAAAAGATGGGTGGAGATGGTGTGATTTTGAAACTGCCCATGAATGACAAATATTAATCTCACTTGTTAAGTCCTGTCAAGTGGTTAGATGGGAATCTATTTTCTGTGTGTGAAGTGGATATTGCTTTTGCTTATGTGCCTGGGAAAGCGGTCCTTGGATATGCATGATTGTGGGGGGGAGTTAGGGCTCGTGCCCTACAGTGCTTTGCTGTCCCTCACAGTGAAACATCTGTGTGTAAGTTGATGCTTCCTGCTGCTGAGAACATCCTGACGTAGTGAGGGCTAAACCCTTGCCAAGTGGGCATTGGCTCAATAAGCCAGAGCCGTTTCCAGAGGCTATGCTGCAAAGTAGCAGTTACAATCCACTGTGCCAATGAGTGGCTGATGAGCTGAGCATTAGGGGTCTGAAGGGCCTCCTTGAACCCAAATGGATTTCAATTAGGCTCTTTCTTTAATACTGTTAGAAAATAATGCTTATTTTAAAGCACCATTAAACTACAAAAACTGCAAGGAAATCAAATCAATTCCACCCACAATCTACACACATTAGTTGATGTAGTTCTGAGGCAGTGGATTACGTATTAGGAAAAATATCCTGTATTCCTTTGCCAGGTAAATTTTCAGTTATGGATCAAAGTAGGTGGGGAATACTCAGTGCTTTCTCTGGAGTAGGAACGAAGGCAAACGAGGATGAGATGGGATGAAGGAATGCCAGGGGACCTCATCAGGAGGATTCAGCAAAGATTACATTTCTAACAGAAAGATCCAAGATTTTCACTGGAAAATTTGGATTTAAAAAGCAGGTTTTCAAGAGCTACCAGGTAGCCGTACTTGAACTCTTTGCCATTTAACATTTCTCTAAAGTCCATGGGAAATACTTATAGAACACACATCTTATCCAGACATTCTGTATCATATTCCAAAATTCTATATTTCTATTTTCATATCAAAAGAAATCAGGCAAGAGTTGGCATTTAATTTTCCCACCTCTCTCTCCCTAGGAGAATTCCTATCAACCATCAGTCCACATTAGAAATCTCGGGGGGAAGAGCTTGATATTACCCGTTTTTTATCTTTCAGGTGGTTGCTTGGAACATTCTTCACTCCAGTGTTCAGTATCACATTTATAAGATTTTCAGGGAGGAATGCCTATCTGAAATCAGCACCAAGAATAGTTGTGAATCTCCAAAGCAACTGTTTATTATTTATTGCATAGATGCTATGAACTATGTATCTGAAAGTATTTTTCATATTGCGTTGGCAGCTAGGATTAAGCAAGGATATCCATGGCCAATGTTCTCAGTAATATCACTTTGTCACTATACTTCTGGTTTTTTTTTCCATTGATTTTAATTCATTTTACTCTGTTATTTCACATGTATTTTAAGGCAGCCAAAAAGTTGTTTTTAGAAGGCTGTAAGGGAGGAAGCAGAGAATAGGCAATGGCAGCTTCAGAAAGGGGCTTGTGTGATAGTCTGATGTAAACCGTGAACTGTTTGAGATATATGATGCATTTGCACTATTGACAGTAGTAGTAGTATCCAATAATGGTAATGTTAGGGGACAGATGAGGACGGTGGGAACATGAGGTTAAGAAAATAATTCTATAAAATGGGCTCACTGTGCTGATTCCCACATGCTTTCTTTCTTAAGAAGCAATTTACCTGCAGCCCTGCCTCGTCTAAGGGGACTGGATATATCACATTCCTTAACAAACTACTGTTCATTGCAAGAGAAACTCAGGCCCAAAATAATGTTGATAAGAGGAACCCAAGTTTCCCTGAAGGAAGAAACTTTTGTGACCAGATCCTGAAACTTTGGGAGATAAGCATAGCTCTTCTTAATCATAAAATCTGTAAGAATGTATGGTTAAGAATCCAGTTAGAACTCAGCACAGGCCAACTGACCTAGAGTTGTCAGAGAAGGAGGGACTTGAAAGTCTGATGTCATTTACTATCAGTCGAAAGTGAAGAGGTGGACCTGAGCTGGACTCTCTGGAAACTTCTCTGGGATCGCGAATAAAACTGGAGTGCAGGTGGAGAGGCATGGTTTTGCTCTCCTCTCTGAGAGGACCCACTCTTTCCCTTGAGAGTGTCCCAGTTCCATTTTCTATCCCTTCAGTAAACTCACTCCTATTATTCTGAGTGAGTGTCTGAAATCTTTCTAAATGGGTTGCAAAATTGGGGTTTTGAAGAGGGGGTCTTTGTGCTGCCTCAGTTTCTAGAAGGCCCCAGCTCTGTAACAGTATTATTACCACTATTATTGGGATTAGAGTTTCCATTTTATTGAGGAAGTGGTGGATGGAGGGAAGTGGGGAGGAGAGATTTAGCATAAAGCCAGACTCAGGGCTACTGTCAGCAGATGATTTCATTCGATCCTCAGGAACAACCAATAGGAGCAGGTGTTGATAGTTTCAATGTCTCACTGATAAAAGTGAGGCTCAGGAGTGATGAGAGCCATTGCCAAGTAGGAATGACGCATTGAAATTTCCTTGCCAGCATACCCCATGTTGCTTAGAGGAAGGACTCCTGGAAATGGACTTGCCTTGGACATTCCCTGTGACATTGCATGTATGTTTGAGAAAGGTGACCCTGCTCAAGGACCAGGGTGGATCCGGGTTTAAGGAGGATCCTACTGGATTAGGGCGGATCAGGTTTTAGGGAGTATCCTGCTCCTTGGGTTTAGGGCATTCTGGTTTAGAACAATCTGGTTTTAGGGTAGTTCCAGGTTTAAGGTTATTCCTGCTGGGAATAGGGCGTATCCTGCTGCCTGAGTTCCCGTTGAGTTCTTGTGGGATTCAGGAAGTATTTGGGATTCAAAGCCTGGTGGAGTACGTGAATTTTGCGGGCAGAACGTGGATTTCCCCAGAACGTGTTTGTAGAGGGCCAGTGTGAGTTCAGGAATAAAGAATTGCTGTTTGATTCTACAAAGCTGTGAGTGGCTCGTGATTTTGTGCCCAGCCAGACTGCGGCACAGGAGTCAGGACTCAGGTCCCACCTCACACTGGGGCTGGTGTTGCCAGCCATGTCGGTGCTTCTCATCATCCCCCTTCCTTCCTACACCTATGAACAAAGAAGTTATAGTCTAGCTTTGTTTCCCACATCTCATCTTTCTCATGAAGTAGATGGAAGGTGGTGGCATCTACTGCTTATTTCACACCTGAAGCGTCAGTAAGATGCTCCTGTTCCCAGGAGGCTCCCCTGAGGACCACACAGCGTTCCTCCCCTACCACGGCATTTGCCTCCATGGCCCCCTGGCTGGAGCATGCTGCCATCAGGATCTGTGGCCATCTTCTCCGGCACTGGATTTGTGGCACACAGAAGAGTACCCACTGATGGCCAGAGCTGCTAGATAAATGTGGAATAAACACATGAACAGCCACTTGAGAGTCTGAGGCTGTCAGGGTGTGCAACTCACATTCTCTTCTGTCAACCTCCCCTCTGTTGCAGGTGACCAGCTATCTTCTCACGATTGGACCTTCCTCCTTCCTATTGACCGCTTATCCTCTGCCTTCCTTAAACATCTTGTTACTTTCCTGCCAACATTGTCAATTTTTCACTCCTTATGCTGGGACTGGTTCGCATGAGTTCACGCATTTCTGCCTGATCTGTGTTCAGGTGTCACTCCACCTAGCTTATCATACAATCTACCTAGAGAAAGGCTGAAAGCTGGCCTTGCCTCAGAGTGCTCAATGGGAACTCCCCGTACTGGGCCCAAGTATTAGGTATTCAAAACAAAACAAAATCCTTAACATAAAATAAAAACACAAGCAATCCCATTCTCTCTGAAATATACCTCAATTGGGGACAGAGAATGAGTACCCTACTGGTGTCATAAGTCACACCAGATAAATGAAGTGATGTCACCCTTGGAATAATACTCTTGTTATTCTTTTCTGACGGATTGGAAATTTGAAGACACTCTTTTTTCCTGTTTCTTCAATAGTGGATTTTCTTCTGTTTATATTCTGTATTTCTGAATTATAAAAACAAAGGTATTTTAAAAGGTAGAATGCTCTTTCAACTCAAAATCTAGGAAAAATAGACAAAAATGAAAAGGGAGACAAAGCAAAACCAAAGTGCTCATTGCACACTTTCTAATTGTTTCCTATATTTCCCAGATGCTCTTCATGTTAGGTCAGGACCACCAGATTTTGACCAACAAGCAATGAATTAAACTAATGACCGGGTGTTACTTTAAAAAAAAAAATATATATATATATATATATATATATATATATATATATATATATATATATATTAGTTTTAGGTGGATACAATATCTTTATTTTATTCTTATGTGGTGCTGAGGATCGAACCCAGTGCCTCACATGCTAGACAAACACTCTACCACTTGAGCCACAACCCCAGCCCATGACCAGGTGTCACTTCTACTTGAGCATTTTTAAGTGAAGAAGTACGTTCTTCCTCATCTGCCACAGACACTCAGAAAGATGGGTGTCCCAGAAATTTTACCTACCTGATGCATGCAGTATGAATCCCTGGAGATCCTGCTAAGAAGTGGGTCACCCTGGAAAACTGCTGAACCTGTATAGGACATTGAATAAGCAGAAAACTATTTGTGTGTGTGTGTGTGTGTGTGTGTGTAGAAAAACCACTTAGAGTGTAGGATTTGTTGTCAAAGTATAGCCTTTCCTCCTAATCAATGTAGAAATTAGAACCAGATGTGAAAACCTATCATAACAAAAAGTAAGAATATAGACATTTGCTAAACAGTGGGGCCGTGGAGGTGAGGAAACAAATATCATGAGTTGGAAAAATAGAGATGGTTGTTATGCAAAATTTAATGTATTATATATTTCAAAATTTACAAAAGAATATATATTAAATATTCTCTCTCATAAAACTGGTGAACTGATTGACATGTTAATTAGATTGATTTAAACATTCCTTAATGTGTACATATACCAAATGAGTATAGTGGAGCCCATAAGTGTATAAAATTGTTTGTCCATTAAAAACAAAATAATAAAAATGAGTCTCTTTAAGCACTTCAAAAAGTTACTTAGAAAATCAGTCACCCATGTTCATTATAGAGGTAGATTCCACCTATTGAAATAAGAGAAAATGTTGGAAAAGAGGATGTTTAACTACTAGTAATTGAATATAGCAAGATATTATAAAAATGAAATGAGCAGAGCTCAGGAAAGAATTTGCCAGTTTGCAGGGGGTAATGAAAAGGTGGTTTCAAACATTCCAGACCTGGGGAGATTAGAAAATAAAAATGTGTCTAGAGATAGGGTTGACAAGACTTGGAGAGACAAGAGCTTGGTGAGCATTTCAGTTGGCTAAAGATGGCCAGGGTGAAGGTTCATTAAAAGGTGTGGAAGCCTCCCAATAGATTGAATTCCTCAGAGAAAAGATTATAGATGCTCCTCAACAGATCATGCAGTTATTTCCTGAAAACCCATCATAATTTTAAAATATTTTAAGACAAAAATACATTGAACACGCCTGTTCTACTGAACAGCCTGTCTTACAATGCAGTTCGCTATAGGGCTTTGGTTTTTGTCCACTTGAGATCATGTTGTTGCCTGGGAGCTTTGGCTCACTACTTGACTATCATGCCAAATGTTCTTAGTGTGGGTAAAGATCAAAATTCAGAATTATAAGTATGGTTTTTGCTCAACATATATCATTCTCTTACCATTGTTAGATCAAAAAGTTCAGTCAGAATCATCTCATAAGTTGAGACCCATCTGTACACTGTGGTATGTCCCCCATGGAGAAATTCAGAAGTCTCCACATAGGTGCCAGGGAGTTCAAAGAGAAAGACTGAGAAAGAAACAGATGAGCAAAACAAATAACTGAAGACCTATTTTGGAGAGAACTTTGGAGGTGGCTTAGGCATATAAAATGTATAGAATATATCAAAGATATCACTGGATGCCTTGAGAAGACAGGTGCTCAGCAATGAGAGACAAGATAAAAAAAAAATAGCCACTCCTTGCCTCCCTCCAAGCTTGGAAATTGCTCAAACATGGAAGTAGACTATTAATAGTTGCTATTATTTATTAAAGTCTTAATTGATGCCAGAGTTGCTACTAAATGCATTTATTCTCATCCCTGTGAGGTAAGCATCATCATACAGATGAGCAAAGTGAGGGCTTCAAAACCTTAATTTTCTGAAGATCTTTTAAGTGTTGAGCCACAGAGCTAAGATACTAACCCTTGTCAAAGAAAAGTAGCACTGGGCATGTGTTAAAGGTAGTAAGATAGAATGCATTCAGACTACTGCAACGGGAGGGAAATACCAATATAAACTGAGTTCAATTCCCACTAAGACAAAGATGGGACTGAAGTTTTAATGGAGGAACAGAATGGGACCAAAGCAAAAGGCTATGTGGAAGTTATGGGGAAACAACTGTTGAAGAGGTATATTATAGTTTGACAAAATAGTATTTTCGGGAGCAAAGAATTAGCATGGGACTTGGAATCACCATCAGGAACATAGCTGAGGACAGGTTAAAGACAGCTTAAATTTGGTCAAGTCTCTTAGCACAGCACCAGGACAAGTCCATGTGTCTTACTGGAGTTCTCTGGTACCCCACAGACCACTGGCAGTGGGTGGTTGCCTCAAGAACCCAACTTGGCCTGGAAGAGTAACTCTCACTCAAACCCCACTCAGTGTTGAGATATGGAGGAGACTGGAGGATACCAACCTCAAGAACCGGCAGAATGGGGAAGAAGCCTTCTGAGATCAGGGGTGTGGGCAGTTGCATAGGAATTAACTTGGTGGCAAGACTGAAGGCAGTTACTCATGCATTTCCTGCCACCCCTTGCTCCAGAGCCACCCATGGGTGTCTGCCACTAACAGGGCAGGGAAAAAATTCCATGCTTCCACCACTCCCCACCAAGTGGGGAATGCTGGGGTATCCTCTTTACTATCACACCCTCTTTACTATCACACCCCTGCATCAAGCACACAGCCTAAAGAGGTTTCCACAGAAATGTTGTCTAGCTGTGGCTACTTCCCATTCTTTCTCACTTCGTTAGCTGAAGAAGTTTGGGGTAAGTGATAGCTACCAGCCTGCTCCTGAATACACACAGTCCACGAAGCCCCAAGAGGAATCTTACCCTGCTCTGGCTGTGACTCATTGCTACCTGGTAGACTCTGGAACTGAAGGAGTCACGGGGAGAAAGAGTCATGCCTAGGAGTACTCTGAAGCTCTGCTCCTGGGAAGGTATGCCCAAAATAACAGCAACAACTCCTGCTGCCTATACCATTCCCAGTGTTAGCTATCTCAGCACCTTGTCTGAACAGGCACCACTGACAGGACTAGATGTAAGTGCCACAGAGTGGGACTGTGTTTCCTATGTTCACCTTGCCTAAACATACCTGGGTATGTTCAAAACAAGTCCTCAGGCCCCTCATAACTACTTGTGCATCCAATGACAGAGACCCTAACAAGGAACACAGTTAATATCAACTATGACAGAAAACCCCCATTTGGGCCACCTGAAGGGGACACCACTCCCACTGTCAGAGTGACAAAGTGATTACCCCATACTCTGCTGTCTACTCCACACCTATCTGAATGTCTAGCATCTCAGTTTCTCTGTGAACTTCCATAGGCTATGTGCCCTGCCAGGGAGGACAGTGACATTGGAGTGAGACACTGATGGAAGATACCTCAGTGTTCTCCTGTGGGTGAGGCAGGAGTGGAAGCATGGATTTCATTCTTTCTTTTCCCTCTTGCATGACCCTCAGGGATACATGTTCTAACATCAACACAAGTAACTGTTATGGCCAAACTTTCTAATCAAAGCCAAAGAAGTTACAGGAAGACTACTTTTTGGTGCATAGCTGAAAATAATTTCAACATTTTCTAAAAATGCAATACTGCAAGGCACATCTTCAGAAGCTAGGTGCTTACTACGAAAGCCATCCCATAACAATTGTAGAAATATCTGATCTACCAGATCCACGAATCTCAAGTAAGAACACAAGAAACATGAAAATATGAGGGATTATGATACCTCCAAAAGATCACAACTCTCCAGTAATAGATTCCAAAGAGATCAAAATGGAAGAAGTGCCAGATAAATAATTAAAGATAATGGTTTTTATACAGATCAACAAGATCCAAGAGAATGAAGTTGAATTTTAAAAGTTAAATAAAATTAACTTAAAAAACAGTTAAATTAAATTAGAATATCACTACAACAAATTTAGCAAAGAGATTGATATTTTGAAAAAAGAATCAAACAGAAATCTTGGAAATTAAGAGCTTCATAAGTCAAATACAAATTTTAGTTGAAAGCCTTAATAGTTCAAATGGAAGAAAGAATATGTGAGCTTGAAGACAGGTATTTTGAAATAATTAAACAGAAAAAAAGAAAAGAAAGACACTAAGAAAAGTATTAAAAGGGTATTCAAGATCTTTGGGACACCACTAAACAATCAAATATCCTCATCACTGAAATACCCAAAGGTAAGGAAATAAAGGATAAGAGCACAGAAAAACTATGCAATGAAATAATAGCAGAAAATTTTGCTAATCTTAGGAAAGACATGGACTTTCCCAAGGAGAGGAAACTCCAAATAAACATGATCAGAAAAGTTTTTCACTACAACATATTATAGTTAAATTGTCAAGAGTACAGAATTTTAACACCTGCAGAAAAAGAGTGCCAAGTCACATTTAAAAGTAACTCTATTAGACTAGACTACCAGCAGATTTATTGGCAGGAACTCCACAGTCCAAGAAAGCATGAAAATATTTATTTGAGGTACTGAATGAAAATCACCACCAACCAAAATTACTATGCACAGAACCCTGTTTTAGAAACAAAAAGAAGAAGAAAGAACTTCCAAGATAAGAAAAAACTAGGGGAATTCATGAACACCAGACTAACTTTACAAAAGATGCTTAATGGAGTCTCACACCTAGAAGTAGAGTAAAGGTCACTTCCATCATGATAGCATGTGAAATTATCAACTCTCCTTGAATAATAGATACACAAAAATAGAAATAGAAAAGAATGAATACAGTGAACCAATAAACCACAAAAATGAATAAGAGAAGCTAAAAAGATCAAATATTTTTCAAAACAACTAGAAGAGAATCATCAAAATGACAGGCATAATAACCTTGGACGAGAACAGACTAATTTTGTCAATTAAAAGATACAGACTGGCTAACTTCACTTAGCATTATCTTTTCCAACTTCATCCATTTACCTGCAAATGGCATGATTTTGTTCTCGTTTATTGCTGAGTAATATTTCATTGTGTATATATGCCAAGTATTTTTTATCCTTACATCTACTGAAGGGCATCTAGGTTAGTTCCACAGTTTAGCTATTGTGAATTGTGCTGCTGTGATTGATGTGGTTGTGTCCCTGTAGTATGCCATTTTTAAGTCCTTTGGGTGTAGACCAAGGAGAGGGATAGCTGGGTCAAATGATGGTTCCATTCCTAGTTTTCCAAGGAATCTCCATACTGCTTTCCAGATGTTGGCTGTAACAATTTGCAGTCCCACCAGCAGTGAATAGTGTACCTTTCCCCCACATTCTCGCCAACACTTATTGTTGTTTGTCTTCATAATAGCTGTCATTCTGACAGGAGTAAGTTAAAATATTAAGCAGTTTTGATTTGCATTTCTCTAATTGCTAGCCAATCCCCCCAAAACAAATGCCGAATGTTTTCTCTGATATAAGGAGGCTGATTCATAGTGGGGTAGGGAGGGGGAGCATGAAAGGAATGGATAAACTCTAGATAGGGTAGAGGAGTTGGAGGGGAAGGGAGGGGGAAGGGGGTTAGAAATTATGGTGGAATGTGATATCATTATCTAAAGTACATATGTGAAGACACAAATTTGTGTGAATATATGTTATATATAATCGGAGATATGAAAAATTGTGCTCTATATGTGTAATATGAAATATATTATATTCTGCTGTCATATATTAAAAAATAAGTAAAAATAATTCAGGGCAAATGAAAAAAAAAAGATACAGACTGGCTGAATGGATAGCAAAGGAAACAATAACATGAAGAAAGAGCCTACAGAATAGGAGAAAATCTTCACCACATGCATCTCAGAGCATTAATCTCCAGGATGTCTGAAGGACTCAAAAAAACTTAACACCAAACAAACAAACAAATAACCCAATCAATAAATGGGCTACAGAACTGACACTTCACAAAATAAGAAATATGAATGGTCAAAAACATATATGAAAAAATATTCAACATCTGTAGTAACTCTAGAAATGCAAATCACAACTACTTTAAGATTTCATCTTACTCTAGTCAGAATGGCAATTATCAAAAATACAAGCAATAATAGAAATTGGAGATGATATTGGGGGAAAAGGTACATTCATACATTGCTGATAGGCTGCAAATTGGTGTAAGCACTATGAAAAGCAGTTTGGAGCTTCCTCAGAAAACTTGGTATGGAACCATCATTTGACCCAGCTATCCCACTTCTCAATTTATACCCAAAGGATTTAAAATCAGCATACTACAGTGATTCAGCCACATCAATGTTTATAGCAGCTCAACTCAGAATAGTTAAATTATGGAACCAACCGAGGTGTTCTTCAACAGATGAATGGATAAAGAAAATATGGAAATTCACACAATGGAATATTACTCTGCCTTAAAGAAGAGTGACATGATAGCAGTTGTCATTAAATGGATTGAGCTGGAGAATATTATACTAGTTAAATAAGCCAATCCCCCCAAACTGAAGGCTGAATATTTTCTCTGATATGCAGATACTTATTCACAATGTGGGGGGCTGAGGTAGTCTAGTGAAGAATAGAGGTACTTTGGATTTGAGAGGGAAGGGAGAAAGGAAAGGGGGGAATGAGGGTAGGAAATACAGTAAAATGATTCAAGTATTATTAATGTATGTGCATGTATGACTACATGATCTGTGTGATTCTATATCATGTACAACCAAAGGAATAAGAAGTTAGACTCCATTTATGTACAATGTGTCAAAACAAATTCTACTGTCATATAACTAATTAAAACAAATTTAAAAAAAAGAAATACAAGACCCAACAACATGCTGCCTATAAGAAACTTGCTTCACCAGTAAATAAATTTTAAAAAGCAGACTGAAAGTGAAAGGATGGAAAAAATCATATTCTAAGTTGATGGAATCCTAAAGTGAGCAGGAGTAGCTATACTTATATCTGACAAAATAGGCTTTATGATAAAAATCATAAGAGGAGATAAAGTCATGATATAGTGATCAAGGAATTCATTCATCAAGAAGGTATAACAATTGTAAATCTATATGCCCATATGGTCAGCACACACAATTTTATAAAACAAAGCTATTAGACCTGGTGGGAGGGAGGCTCAGTACAATAATAGTGGGGAATTTTAATACTCTACTGTTATCACTGAACATATCATCCAAAGCATCAGAGGTAAATTGTACTATAGATCAAATGGACTTAACAGGAAATTAAGAACATTTCATCCAACAGCTGCTGAATACATATTCTTTCTAAAAGGGCATGAAACTTTCACTGGGATAGTCTATATGTTAGGCCACAACACACATCTTAACAAAATCAAGAAAATTAAAATCATACTCTATACCATTTCAGATCACTATGGAATGACACAACAAAGTCAATAACAAGAGAAGTTTTAGAATTATACAAACACATGAAAACTGAATAACACACTTTAGAACCAATAGAGTGCTATTGAAAAAAAAAACAGAAGGGATATTTAAAAAATATTTTTGAAACAAATAAAAATGAAAACATACCAAAACCTGTGAGATGAAGCAAGGGAATACTAAGAGAGAAGTTTAAAGAAAAATAAATCTCAAATAAATATCAAATAAGCAACCTAACAATGAAGCTCAAGGATAAGCAAGAATAAAACAAAGCAAAATTATTAGAAGAAAAGATATAATAAAGAACATAAGAGCAGAAAAACATGAAGTAGAGTCTTTAAACAAAACACAAAAGATCAATGAAGCAAAGAGTTGATTGTTTCAAAAAAATTGTAAAACTTTTACTAGACTAACCAATATAAAAGGGAGAAGACCCAAATAAATAAAATTAGGGATAAAAAAGATATATCAACACTGATACCATAGAAATGCAAATTATCATTAGAGATTACTTTTTAAAAATATATGCTAACAAATTGGAAAATCTAGAAGAAATGAAAAAAAAAATTCTGGACATATATGAACTATCAAAATTGAACACAGAGAATATTTAAAACCTATGTAAGCCAAAATCAAGGAGGTAGAGGAAGAACTCAATAAAAGTGCTTTGCCTTCAAATTATATTCTGTCTCCATAGTTTTTCTCTGAAGTAGATCTGTCTTTGTGCTTTTCCAACCCAAAATACTATCTTTAACCCCTTGAAAACTTGCATAATGTATGTGTTATGGCTTCAGTGTGATATTTTTCAAAATCAATGAGGATCATTTCATCGCACCAGTCAATCTTAATTGCCAGTTAAACTAAAATTATCTTACCAAAGAAAAAGTGCAATTGGCCCAAACAATTGTGGGAAACTCAGATAACTATGGATTAATGAGGCAGGGAGGATTCTGCTCAGGAAGATTTGGGCCCACCTCACGTGACTTGCCATGAAGTCCACCTGTACACTTTAGTCTGCAAAGTGATGACCTTTATAATTGTATTCATTACATCAACTAATCAATTCAAAGACCTTGAGACTGATCATTATTTGTCCCTTCATCTCAAATCCAGAGGTTAGCACTTATTTTTGTCCTCAGGCCACCCATCAAGCCTGAAAGGAAGTTGTAGTCATAACACTTGGAATCTCTGGATTCTAACCTCTATCCTGAGACCACCGGGCTAGGCCGCCTCGCCCCGGAATAGCTATTTTATCCAAGGGAGGCCAAGCCTCAAAAATACTGCTAGTTCTGTTTTTTATGAAGTTCCCAAAATTGTGCATGCTTATCTGAAGGCTATCTGAACTATGCACATCTCTGGGGAAAGCATAATTGGACTGGAAATTTCCTAAAAACAAACTTTCTTGTAAATGTTTCAGGCTGTCCTGCTTTGGAACGAGCCAGAAATATTCCTTATATGGCCCTCTGGCCTGACTTCTGCATCTTCCTGAGGCTGATGACAGCTAAGACAGTAGGAGTAAGTTCCTGGTTAAATAACAACAACAACAACAACACAATGATAGGGAAATTTCAAGTTTCCCAATATTCCCTCAAAAGTTTGATACCAGGTTCTACCAAGATCTGGAAGTCTGGAATTATTCTCATCATCTGAGCCTGGAATGCCAGGTCCATTGGGCATCTCTCCAAGCATCCTCATTACTGGTCAATTAAGTAAAAGGATTTTCTCACTTTTCCCCATAGAAAGTCATATTTTAATAAAACCAAGGCATTACTTTCTTGGGATAACAACTAAAGAGAAAAATAACAAGGAACACCATGCCTGGAAAACTGCCCAGAATATAGCACGAGGTGGCTGTCAACAGAAAAGCCATGAAGGAAAGAGAAGGCGGAGAAACACATGGAACAAAAAGAAAGGAGAAAGGGCACAGCGATGTGCACTTCCTGATGCTAAGCCATTATTTCTCAATGTTGGAAGCTTAATAAATGTCTGGTGTTTGATTATTCCAAACACAGTCCTAAGATACATTCACTTGAATTTCTTTTTTTTTTTTTTTTTTCTTATTTGGGTTTCACCACACAGAGATAGAAATAGCTTCTCAGGCTGCCATTCTCCTTTTAAAATGTAGATGTCAATTTTCCTTTTATACAAGGTGTATTGATCACTTTCCAAACAAACATAATTCAAAGAAAATTGAGTCAGCTTTGTTCACTAATAGTTGGTATTTTCTCTTTTAGGCTGTGTCGTGTAGCTGCAAAGTGCGTGGAGGTATGAATTTTCACATTATTGTATCTGACTCTTGAGTGAAGTCTGGTGGGACTGTAGGTGATTTGTGACAACCTAAGGAATTCTTTTTGCAGCCTGAAGTAAGTGTGAAGCACATTATTTAAAACCAACCAAGATCATTGATATATTGTCATCTTATGCTTTTAAGAGGGCTCTTTCCCCTGAACGTATAATTTTCTGTATGGCCTTTAGCTTTTTTGTCTCAGATCTTATTTTTGGTGTGATATTATTTTACTAGTAGAAAACCCCATTTAAAATAGCTATCCACTTATTAATTCAATTACAGGTACTTTCTGCTTTTCATTATTTCCTAATTTATTTCAATAAGCAGTTACTTAACTTTAATAATGAATGCAGTAAATATAAAAATATGGTAAATGACTCTCTCCTCTTTGTCTTCTGTTGCAGGTGGTAACATCCTAAAATATGCAGGATGCATTTATTCTATTCTTCTCTGATCTGGTCCTTAATTTTCTTTATTTTGACTATTTTATAGAGCAGCTGCTATTTGCTAGTGATGCTCCACAAGTGATCACATTGGTGGAGCTGTTTGTTCTCCTCCCTCATCAAATTGAGGCTTCCCCTTTAATTGGGGTTAACCACTACACGATGTGCTGCTGACCCAGTTCCCAGTCGATGACAGAGTTATGCAGATTCAGCTTTGGGATTTTTCAAAGACTTAAGACTTTTAAGGGATCAGGCTACCCTGATGCTATTTTAAATTTCTAAATTTTAATATTGGGGCCAGCACTAATGTGGCACTTCACATAAACAGAGGGGGAACTTTCCTTCTCTTAAGTTTTGTCTGGATGTCAGTGATTTTATTGTTTGTTTCTATATAGCTGAAAACAAGTTTAGAATAAATGATTTCAAAGACATGACTGAATTAATGAGTACATAGACCATTGGGTACTATTAGAAAACTGGTCAGTCAGGGTGATAAAATGCTATATCTGAAATACTTGAATACATTATTCAAGTCTAAATTTTATTTATTTATTTATTTATTTATTTATTTATTTTGATACCAGGGATTGAACTCAGAGGCACTTAACCACATTCCAGCACACTTTTTTGTTTCTTTGTTCATTTTCTCACTAAGTTGTTTAGGGCCTTCCTAAGTTGCTGAGGCTGGCTTTGAACTTGTGATCCTCCTGTCTCAACCTCCCAAGCCGCTGGGTTTACAGGTGTGTGACACTGTGCTAAATCAGATTAGATTTTGGAGTTATGATTCTGTTCCAGGAAAAGTGAGGTATGTAAATCTGTATTACTGAAACTGTGGTAGGAAAGACAAATCCTCAATATCACTAGAGCTTATGAAAAATGCAGAGTCTCAGGCCCAACCTGCACCTGCTGAATCAAAATCTGCATTTTAATAAGACCCCAGGTGACTCCTGGTAATTATTAAAGTTTGAGGGGCTGGAAGACACCTGCTTTTCTTTGTTCTCTGTGACTATACCAAAAGAACATGCTGAATAAATGCTTTAAAAATATAAGAAAATAAATACGATTCTTTGAAGGAGGTATTATTTGTGATTGATTGTTTCACAAACACACGCATCCTGATGTCAACAACATCCCCATTCTCTGAAGACTCCCAAAGCAGCCACAGTGTCACCCAGCTGTGACAGCCTGAGTGATTTCAAACACCACTGATTGACATCTTAAACGTTGCCTGGAAATGCCGCGCTCTGCAAAATCCTTCATCACAAGAACACATCTGCCTTAAAGTTGGCTGTCCAAAAGCAGGGGCATTTCCTCCAGAAAGCAAAACACCGGGCTTTCATCTCTTCAAAGCAGATTCTCCTCATCTTTTGGTACAAAGGGGAGTTTTCCTGCCTCTTCCAAGAACTTGAGTGCCCCTCCTGGGCAAGCATCAGCCCTTTGCTTTGGACCCTGTGCACAAAACAGCCTGGGTGCAAGGATTATGCAGATGATAAACCTCAGAGCTACTAAGCAGTTGCCATATATCCTGGGATCATGTTGTGTGAATGGTTGACAGGAAAAACCCAGGGGTATCAGGTTACAGGAAAGGGCTGTCATTTATTTATTTATTTTCTTCCTTCTGTAACTAATTCCAAAAACAGACCCCTGCTTGGGAGGCTGAGTACAAGAGAATGAGATAAATTCTGCAAAATTCTAATTGGGGAACAGTTGATTTAATTGGTGTCCATTTGGCAGACAATGGGAAAAGCTCCCAGCTGGTCTGGGAAAGGACTCTGGGGGGATATAGCTTTGCAAGAAGCCCCAAAGCTCTGGGGACCGATTGTTTCCTGAGGTGAAACCTGGAGACCAGAGCTTGGATTAACTCTACAACTGTCAAGCTCCATTAGGGGCAATCAGAGGAGACAGAGCCTGGGTTAAACACAGGAAACAGAGCTGACAATAGAGGCATATGTCTCTCAGAGCAGGGAAGGGAGACAGGCATATATATGTCTAATAACAAACATAAACATTTTTCTTTCAGGTTCAGATGTAGCATTGATGGGTCAAAGATATTACTCACTATGGGGTGTTAAATGTCAAATATTTGGAACCAAAGTGCTTTAATGGCACACATGCTTATTTTATTCAATCTGATGGTGTTGAAGATGTTTTCTGAGCCTATGAGATCTATGGAGAGTTAGTGCTGATGCTGAGTATCAGAGCCTGATGGGTGGCTGGGCCAAGACCCAGGAGGACCAGGTTCTGCTCTCTGCTCTGCCATTAACCCACAGCCTGCCACTGTGGAAAATTTCTGAGCATTCCAGGTCCTGGTTCACCATTTTAAAAATCTAATGTTTTATCAATAATTTCTGGGGCCCCATGCATCCTCAATATTCCAGGTATCTTATGTCTTTTTTGAGTTTCAGAACACAGAATCCTTTTCTCTTCTGTGTGTGTGTGTGTGTGTGTGTGTATGTGTGTGTGTGTGAAAATGTATGCATTGCAATTTTGTAAAATTTTTAAAATTGTACTTTTAACACCTAATAATAGATTAAAAAAATCACAAACCTTACCGTAACAATACATGATGACTTAGATAAATATTTAAACATGTTATGAATAAGAGTCAAGGTCATATTAAATACCAACATAGAGAGCATCCACAGACCAATTGGGTTAACAACTTAAAACAACTCTTATCTGTGAACCATCTGAATGTATTTGTACTCTGTTCCTACGAACGTAGTAAATTTCGAAACTTTATACCCAAATGGTTCATCCCCATCCCCAAAGACAGGAGACCTAAACTCCCTTGTTTATGATGAATTCCCCTCTTTGACTATGCTTCTCAAGGGCAAGAGCTGCGGAGAATTCTGCTGTGGCCAGAGTGAAGTGTGTATGAACAGAGACAGGCCAGACATGCTCACATCAGCTCAAGTTGTCACAAGCAGAAGAGCATACATGCTTTTGTTTGATCTTTAAAGCTCTCCAAGAACAAACCTCAGAGTGAGAGTAAAAGACCAGACAGTAAAAGCAGGAAGAAGATAGAAGCCCAGGCAGCCCGGAAGATGAACATGTAAACACTGAACACAATTGACCACTGGGATCTGGAGCAATGGAGACTGGAAGGGAGGTTATCTCACATGTCGTTTTTTTTTTTTTTTTTTTTTTTCAGACTTGTCCAAAATCCATAGATTAATAAATTAAACATCCTTCCTCTACCTCTAGAAGAATAGAACACATGACAGGAAGTCATTCTGCTGTCGTAAACGCAGGCATCCGTGGGGCAGGCATTTGAAGTCCCAGACAGAGCAAAGGAAGAATTCTCCTGCTTTTGTTCGTGGGCATTTCCTGAGTCCTGAACATAAAGTGAGGAGCTGTAGACTGAAAGCACAACACTAGGCTGCAACAACCTTAACCTTTAAAATGGGAGATTGGCAAAATCCATTTTGATCTGAGCTCACCTGCCTGCCTTCCCTCCTCTTTGGAAATGTCAATCTCACAGAAGAATTTGGTTTTCTGAGATATGGAAAAAAAAAATCTTTATAGGCAAAATGGATACTTAAATGCAATACTTTCCCCCACCTTTTCCTCCTAGATTGACCAGCAAGGAGAGCTATGAATTTTATTCTTTTTGTTTTGTTTTGCTTTTTGTTTTCTTTTTTTTTTTTTCTCCCCTCTTACCTTGCAAGTCTAACTTTGAATTAAGGGAAGTACCATTACTATCCCGTGAGGAGTAATTAATTCAAAAGAGGTTTTTCTTATTCGGGTCAAGATATTTTTAAAGCAAGTGAAGCCTTTACTAGTGATGATATGAGATTAAGAAAAGAGGAGAAAACCTTTGTGACTGAAGATGGATTATGCTGAAAACTAGAAGCAATAGTAGTGAGAGTGGAAAGTACAGCATTCTGCAGCCCAATTAAATCTTGACAATGCAATGGAATCATCTGGTGTTTTCCTCTCAAAATTTGAAGTAAAGTCTATTTTCTTGTTCTCTGCAGTTCATGTGCTTTTTTTTTTCCATTTTGGTTTTTGTTTTTGCATTCTAAGTGCACCACTGTGCTTTACCCCTCTTGTGCAGTAGCTATTTCTTTTATTTATCTTTAATTCCCCCCATCCCCGCATACCTGTAGTGTTCCTTTATCTTTGTTCTTTGCATCTCTTACACTAGGCCCACACCAGCCCCAGGGCTTGTCAATTTTATGATTCATGGGTATATTTTTCCAAGCCTCCTACAGAGAAGGTCTTGGAGTAATTTTAAAACAGGTATTTCCATTGGTGAGCTGAGTTGAAAAAAAAAATCCCTTATTGACTGGTCTCATCTTGTATAATATAATCTAATAATAAGACCTGTCCTCAGAGGACATATTCAATAGATATTATACTGGTAAAGCAGATTTTTAGACAGTGTGCTCAAATGCATTAAATACAACAGAACTGTCCAGTTAGTTTCTATTTACCATGCTGTTCTAAAAGGAAGTGATACTGTTTTTCTTTCAGTTCAGGGAGTTTTCTCCCCACACTAACATTTCATAGACTTATGAACCTAGGATTTGCATTCCCTTTAGACACACCTTGAGGCAATAATTAAGTGGCCACTTATTTACAGGGTTCTCTGCAGTTTTCCAGGTAGTTAAAGGCAGAACAATATAATTAACTCTGCTTACTTATAGCAAATAGATAATGCAGCTTCCTTCACATACCAATAAATTCTTTCATCAACTCTCACTTCTTGAGTGCTTACATTTTGCAAAGCACTTACACATGCATGGTCTCCACCCACCACACAACTGTGCATACATGTCCATGTCACTGGGGTAAGAGGAAGAAAGCAGGGGATTAGAGCAGTTATGAGGTTGGTAGTAGCAAGACCAGGATCAGGATTCAAGTAGTTGGGCTCCACAGTTCCTGCTCCTAACATCACATGATACTGCCAAGAATTTTAGATCTGAGTCTTTCACTTAATTGCAAGTGTTAATTAATCCCAGAAACTGGACTTGGAACTACAGGAGAAAATATGACAGGGACCAGCATTTACTGAACATTTATTATCTGCCCGACTCTCTGCCCAACAGTCTGTGTTGCTTGGTTAATTTGTATAGAAAATAAGTCTAGTATATATATTTACATAAGAAATGTATATCTAGTATATATGAAATGTAAATTTTTAGTGTATTTATATATATATATATAAAATAATCACGTATATTACAAAACAGCAAAGAAACTGATGAGACTCAAAGGGCTAAAGAACTTGCTCCAAGTCAAGCAGTATTATTTTTTCAATGTGAGACTTAAATCTACCTATGCTTGTCTCTAAAGCTCATTCTTTTTCTACCAAAGCCTCATGAGTCCTCTTACTTTCTTAGAAGCAAAGTCTTCAACTTGGTTTCCTCATGTAAATCCTTATCTGTAGTATATCATCTTAAATCTGCCTTTTTCTTATTCTTAATGAGTCCTTTGCACTTCATGGCTTCTTTTATCCATTCAGTGTATGTTTTCTTGGTCTACTTTCTATAAATCACATGCATGTTTGTCAAAACATAGATGGTAGCCATTTCCCAAAATCCAAGAAAACTGTTCTGTTCTTAAGGCAACAAGAGACTATTGTTAGTTCATCACCTCTCACAGTACTGAAAATCAGTCCATAAATATTTATCAAGATCCCACCGTGTGTGAGATACTGTGCACAGAAATTTCATTAGTTGTAAGTAAAAATTGTTCCTATTCTCCTGGATTTAACCTATTTCCTAAACTCCATGTGCCTGTCCCAGTAATTTTCACTGAAGTTCCAGAAACTGACATAGACATAAGTTGGAGAACTGGTTTATAGTCTTCTTCTCCCCTTTCTCATCTAGACTACATTCCAGGAACCGTGATAACCACTCAGTAAATGGGCAATTGGACTGATTTTGCCAGCCTCACAATTAAACATCTTAAAGTTTTTAAACCTTGAAACCATAAGCTGCCCTTCCGCATACTTTCACCCTAACATGTAACCTTCTTGGAAAGTGGGATAATTCTATTCCTCCTTTTTCTTTCCTGATCCACATGCTCCTTCCTTATCATTGCTCAGTGCCCACTCCGAAGTCCTAACTCATTGTTTTACTCAACCTTTTTGATGCTGTGTCTAATGAACCTGACCAGAGGAGGAAAAGTTTATTTGAGGGCTCACAGATTCAGAGGTCTTAGTCCATAGAAGGCCGACTCCATTCCTCAGGACTCTAGGTGAGGCTGAACATCATCATGGCAGAGGGTGTGGTGAAGGGAGGCACCTCACATAGTGATCAGAAGGCAGACAGAAGTATCCACTTGCCAGATACAAATATGTACCCCAAAGTTATGCCCCCAATTCCCACCTCCTCCAGCCATATCCTACCACTTCAGTTACCACTCAGTTAATCCCTATCAGGGGATTAATTCACTGATTGGGTTAAGACTCTCATAACCTAATAATTTCTCTTCTGAACCTTCTTGCATTGTCTCACAAGAGAGTTTTTGAAGAACAACTCACATCCAAACCATAACATTCATCATCTGGTTAAAGAGCCACAACTGCCTCCCCTTCAGTATATTTCAATATTCTACCCAAGATACCATAAATCCCCATCCTCCACAGGGTTAAATGTCAGTAATACAATGTAATACAGTAATACACTGAAGAATAACTTATGGTTGTAAAATTTGGAAACACATCATAATATCCATCAATAGAAGACTGTTAGGTAAATTATGATATATGCATATATGAATATATCACATGAAATGATGTTTAGCAATTAAAAAGAATGAGGCAGTACTATAAATGAAGAATTTCCAAGATTTTTTTTCTGTGAAGAAAGCAAATATAACTGCCACTTGTGTCTTTAAAAAAATAACATTTTATATATATGTAATTTATCTCTTGGAGGGCTCTGCTGAAAACAGCTAATAACGTTGCCCCTAGTGAAGAGAGAACTAGGAAGAGAAACTGAAATTTCCCTATGTACCCTGTTGAAATTTTTTTTTGCATTTTTTATCATGTGCATGTGTTACCTATTCAAAAATATAGTGTTTAAAAAAATACCTTGCTTAACTTCTAAAACTTTTCTTGCTTGCCTGTATTCTGACTTGTCCCTATCATCAAATATATTTTAGTAAAGGAATGACTGGAGCATACCTTTTGAAAACTAAAAACTTGCTGTTTTCATTGTGATAAAATACACATCACATTTTTTTTTACCATTGTGACCCTTCTTTAAGTGTAGTTTCCTGTGGTATTAATATATTTACACTCTGATGCAATCATCACCTTCATCCATCCTCCAGAAATGATTCATCTTCCCTAACTGAAGCTCTCTCCCGTTAAATAGCTCCACACTGCTCTGCCCCTACCTCTGGGCAACAGCCACTCGTAAGCTCCCCACCTCTGAATCTGACTGCTCTAGGGACTTCGAGTAAGTGGGTCCATATACTGTTTGTCCTTGTGTGCTGGCTTATTTCATTTAGCACATCTAACATTCTCTAGGTTCATCTTTGTTGTGGCATGAGTCAGAATGTCCTTCATTTTTTAACTGAATGCTATCCCATCATCTAGAGATACCACATGTTATTTACCCATTCATCTACCAATGAACATTTGTGCTGAATGTCAGTTTTAGCATAGGCAATATTGTTGATCAGCCATGTTCCAAGGAGGAATCCTTTGAAAAAGTTTGAAAATTTTGAGACCCAAATATGTATCAGCATGTTGTACTGGTATGGTTTCTGCCGGGCCACAACTAATATACCTAATAGCTCTGTGGCATGAACACCATAAAAATGATTTCTTAAAAAATTTTTTCTTATTGAGCTGGGAATGTAGCTCAATGCTAAAGCAGTTGCCTAGCATGCACGAAGCTCTGGATTCAATCCTCAGTAGCACCCTCAAAAAACCAAAAAGTTCTTATTTAACAATATAATCAAGATTAAAAATTCTTTATATGAATAACACATATAATAGCTTTTAAAAAATATTTGGTTAATAATATTTAACACAAAATATGGAATATAATTAAAACAGTACTTTAAATTAACAACATGGGATCTTTCACAGCACTTAAAGCAGAAGAATCTTAACCTGTGAAATATTTAAGTGCATCTTTTAATAATTTACCAGAATCATAGTGTGAAAAAGCAGAACTTCCAATGTAAACATATCTTTATTATATTCTAGCTTAAAATTGCCAAAATTTAGTTATTGCATTTTATGAATTTACTGTGCTTATAAAAATTATACCATTAATTTAAATGAAGTTCCTTTTTGGAAACTTACTTTCTTCATTATCATAATGATTATCATGATTATACACGTATTTTACCTGGAAAAAAATCCTGACGTGTCTAACATATTTGGGTCATAAATCTTTAAAGAAATTAGGTCTTGAAATTATATGTGTGTGTGTGTGTGTGTATGTGTGTGTGTGTGTGTGTATAACTAAGCTACAGAGCAGTTGGATGTCAGAAAGCAACCAGCCTTGGGCCAGACATTGCCTTTGAATAGGATACAAATGGAGAATTTTGTTTCCCTAGCAAATTATTTTTTGGGGTGAGCAGGTTCTGAGGATTGACTGCAAGGGTGCTTAACCACTGAGCACTGAGCCACATTCTCAGTCCTTTTTTAATATATTTTATTCAGAGGCAGGGTCTCTCTGAGTTGCTTAGGGCCTTGTTAAGTTGCAGAGGCTGGCTTTAATCTCATGGTCCTCCTTACTTAGCCTCCCAAATTTCTGGGATTACAGACATGCATTACCATGCTTGGCTTTTCTGACAAATTCTATTAATCATTTCAATATGTGTTTATCACTTTCTGTTTTATAATTAGTTATATTACCTATATATGCAATTCCATACATATAGCCTCTTGAATAAGAGCGGGACTGTATTTTTAAATTGTTGTGCATAATAATTAATGAAATCAGCTTTAAGTGAGATCTTAGTATGGAGAAGTGAGCACAAGCTTTTGAATCAGAGAAATTGATGTTTAAAATACAGCTTTATTCTTTATGTCCTTAAATAAGTCATAAAAACTCTGAGTCTTTGTATGCTGGGGAATAAAATACAAAAAATTAAATGGGTCCATGAAGCATGCAATGTGCCTAGTACATGGAGAAGCCAAGAATATGATAGGTATTCAATAAGTCTTGGTTTTCTCCCCTTCCTGAGTTCTTATCATGTAATTTTTATGAGGGATTCCATTAAAGAGGTACTTCTTTAAAAATATAGGCTATCTAACAGCCCACAAACTCTCCCTGTTTCACCAGATTCAGTTCTTTGCAATGGAAGTTTTTACAATTTTCTACATTGATTTATAACCTTTGAGGGGAAAAAAATCTTAATTCTCCATGGTTTCTGATCACTTAGGCTTTTCTGGACTGGGGTAACACAGCACGCCACATGTTTTCCTAACAAATTGCATTCGGACACTTTCCGACACTTTCATTATTTTAACTCAGGTAATAATTAGTCACTGTCAGAGGAAGGACTTAGGTTGTGCAAATCAGAATAAATTTACCTTGCCGTAGCAGCAGTCACAAATGAAGCAATAAATTAGAAATAGCAAATTGTTACGGACTTAAGAGATCACAAATCAAAATCGCTCCCTGAAATCCAGGAAAAGGTAGAAGACTGCCAAGATTTCTTTGAAAGCTTAATTTTTCCAGATAAACTTCTGAGTTGGATCAGTTTGTGACAAAATCTATAGATGTTTCAGACACTGATCACAGAGACAATATTCTGGGACTTCACCAATGTGACATGAGCTACTTCATGTGGCTCCTTACGAGAAAAAAAAAGGAATGTATTTTCCTTTCATGATGCTTGGAAGCTCCAAAATCAATCAATCTCTCTCTCTCTCTCTCTCTCTCTCTCTCTCTCTCTCTCTCTCTCTCTCTCTCTCTCTCCCCACTCTCTCACGCACACACACACAACTGTAAACACCATATATATACACCCACACATACCCACCAAAAGAACTCAAGTATTCCAAAAAAGTCCCTTTGTGTATACAAATCTTTTCTGGAGTACCTGTGTTGGAAGTGACCAAACTTGAAGTTATGAAAGGGTCCTAGCCTTAGCGGAGCATCTGCTCCCATAGGAGGCTAATTAATGAACTCATGTCACAGAGGGAAGACATTTATGAAGGAATTTCACGATCACCCTGTGCTGTGTCCTGTCTTGCTCTACATTTTTATCCAGGATCAGAAAGATGAAATAGAAGACATACTGAGAAAAATTCTCTTACACACAAAACCAGAAAGGATCTTGGACAGTGAATGACAGAACCTGAATGTGATGGGTCAGAATACACAGTAGAGTAAGTGGAACACATGTAAGGCCCTGCACTTTCACCCAAAGACAGAAAAGGCCTGAAGTGGTTTGATGAGAAACCTGTGACTTAATCCAATCCTCTCTGGAAAGATGAGTGACTTCGATTGTGAAAAAAGTATTGTGTCAACAATTTGATGGGCCACCCAGTAAGCTAATACCGTGCTGCGTTGACTCGAGAAGCAGAGGTCCTTCATTTTAGGGAGACATCATCCGACTTAAGTCCCGATCAGGGAACAACCAGAATGTGGTGCTCATTTATGTGTGTTGCATCCCAAGAAACAGAAACACGGAGACACTAAATGGAAGCAAATCCTGACCTATGCTATGAGCAGAGCCTGTACCACTCAGAGAAGACAAGTTCTGGGTCAGGATTTCCATGAAAGCTGTCTTCCATACTGACATCAACACCATAGAGTAGAAAGAATAGATTTGTTCATTTTGGATCAAAGAACAGACTTTGACCCCAAGGGATGTAATTAAACCTAATGAGTATATTGCTGACCTTTTAGTGTTGGACATCTAAGTTTTCCCAGGCCAGCTGACCATCAAGGTTTTCAAAAAAAATTATTAAAGTTGTCCAACAAGGGAAAAGTCTGAGAAATACATGGAGACTGAGGTGGATACCACAAATAGTGTGTTAGGAATTCCTGGTCTTCATGATCCAGGTATGACGGGCTAAAGGAAGACTTTGAGTCAACTAATGGTTCTCTTTCCTTGTAGAACAGCACAGCATCGTCCTGAGTAGAATCCCACTGACATTTCCCATTTGTAGGCAAGAGGCCAAGACACTGTCAGCAGCTTGTGTTCACTCAGGAGCCCCACTCAGCACTGTTGCTCTGTGGCTACATGAGGGAAGCTGGCCATGTCTTCAGTTGGCAGTCTGGTGTGAGATGTGCTATGGGACACCACACCAGGGAAGGGCCATATCCATCTATATTATTAGTTGGCACAGAGGATAGGTTGGATTAGAAAGGTGCACGCGGATTTCTGTTCCCCAGAAGCAGGTTAAGCAGTCTTAGTCCATTCAGGCTGCTATAACAAAATACCATAAATCAGAAGGTTTATAAATAACAGAAATGTATTTCCCACAGTTTCAGAAGCTGGAAAAAGCAAGAGGAATTTGTCAACAGGCTTGATATCTGGGAAGAACCCTTGTCCTGGTTCACAGCTAGCTGTCTTCTCCTGTGCCTTCACATAATAACACTAATCTTATTCCTTAGTGCTCCACCCTCATGATCCAATCAACTCCCAAATTCCACCTCCCTCCCAACAGTAATAGCACTGGAAGTTAAAATTTCATCATATGAATTCTGAAGAAACACAAATATTTAGCTCATATATTTTTAAAGAAGAAATTCTAGAATTTCCCAGGGTTCTGTCTCTCCACACATTTACCCCAAGCTTCTGAAGCAGGAAGGAGGAAATACAAAGTAACATTAACCTACCCACTGGTCTACAATCTGGTAAAATGATTCTAGTTGAAAAGAGTTCAGCATTAAAAAATTAAAGGAAAACTCACCTACCAGATTCACAGGCAATATATGGCTGGCATCAACTCCTCATTGTAGGTTATTAAATGGAAAACATATTTTTTAAAAAAATCATTATAGCAGAAAAAACATCAAGGTTGAAATGTCTGGCAACCCGTAGAGGACAAGGAAGCACCCATCAAAAGGGAATCTTAAGCTGATTATTTGGGGAAAAATACTTATGAAAAAAATAATTAATTTATTAAATATCTAGTTTATGCTTACAAAAAAGTTTCATAAAAACGGGACTCTGAAGTGGAAGTCTGAGAAAAGCAAGCTTTTGGAAAAGGAATAGACAAGGACAGATTCTAATGCCTTTGATTAGAAAGAAAAAAGTCTTTGATTCACTTTCAATCAAGTTTCATCCATGGTGAGAGACAGGGGTTTAATTTCATTTTGTTACACATGAATTTCCAATTTTCCCAGCACCATTTGTTGAAAAGCCTATCTTTTCTTCAGTGAGTGTTTTTGGTGCTTTTGTCTAATATGAGATAACTATTTATGTGGATTTGTCTCTGTGTCTTCTATTCTGCACCATTGGTCTACCTGTCTATTTTAGTATCAGTACAAGGCCATTTTTATTACTATGGCTCCGTAGTATAGTTTAAGTTCTGACATTATGATCCCTCCTGCTTCACTCTTCTTACTAAGGATTGCTTTGACTATTCTGGGTCTTGTATTTTTAGAAATGAATTTCATGATTGCTTTTTCTAGTTCTATGGAGAATGTCATTGGGATTTTAATAGGAATTGCATTAAATTTGTATAATGCTTTTTGTAATATGGCCATTTTGACACGATTAATCCTGCCTATCGAGAAGCATGGGAGGTCCTTCCATCTCCTAAGATCTTCAATTTCTCTCTTTAGCATCCTGTAGTTTTCATTGTAGAGGTCTTTCACCTCTTTTGTTAGATTGATTCCCAAGTATTTTATAAATGATTTAACACTCGAAATTGCTGGTGAAGCATTCACTCATTTGCATTCAATTATAGACCTCCTGAATATCTAGCAATGTGCAAGATGAGAAACTTCTTTAGGAGGGTTACTAAAAATCCATGGAGTAATGAGAGCACAACATCAATCTATGCAAGAGGAAATAATAACCAGGTAAATATAGATGACTTCCTTAACTACAGAAAACTTGTACTGCAAAGTCAGTGCTATTGAACGGCCAGTATGAGATGAAATAGTGTCTGGCTAAAGTTTTGAAAAAAGTTTTTTGGAGGCAGTGAAACTAGAGATAGAACTCCAAAAGTTCAAGTGTCATCACAAAGAAATGAGAGAAAAATCCTTTAAGTGGGAACTTTAAACTTAAAGCATCTCATGAGAGAAAAAAATTTACACTCCTAGCCATACACTGTAATAAAAGCTACAAATATTAGAACAGGGAGGATAGGTTCAAGGGCAAGAAGAAGATAAGACTAGAAGCACACTCTAGGGGATAAGGAACACCCTTGATTCCCCAACAGAGGAACAGTGCTTTCTGCTATCCTCATCTGCTTTCTTTGAAAAATAATGTTCCATTTTCTGTACCTCCTACTTATGTCAGCCCGGTTTACATAGATTGCTTGTGGATATGCTTCCCTCCAGATAGGTCCCTTTTGGACCCTCCACGTTAATTGATGGAATTACACTTATGCACAATAATGTATTCTTAAATAAACTTTGATGGTTCATACCTGAGTGCCTACTGTTGTATTCATCCTATCTTATATATTTAATATTTAATTAACCTCAAAGCCTTCTTTGTTCTTTCCATATGATTTTAGGCTGCCATGATTTTCCCTACAGACCTGCTACTATAACCTCCAGTTCTCAGTGTCTACACATCAAGTCTTTCCTATAATATTTCTGGATATTTTTTCTAAAACCTAACAAATGAATTTTAAATCTGGTGTAGACCTTGGGTATCTACTTGAATATGTTCTAAACTCTCTTCTTTGGAATACTGGTTACTAAAAATACTCTGCAGAAAAATGTTTCCCATGGAGTTTGGGAGTTGCTACTCTTGAGCTTCCCTTTGACATTCATGATTCACTGTAAAGGTTTATAGTATAAAAGTCAACTGAACTGGGTATGATAGAGGTGAGCCCAGGCATATTGGACCCCATTCTGTAGAGGAACTTTGGAAAACACTTCTATAGTACAATGGTCTCATTTTTTTTTTCAGATATTCTCCAATCAGGTGAGCTTACAAATCACTATACAGTGTTTTCTGACTTAGGGTGTCTTTAAGCCTTACCATAGCTCCAGGCATTGGCTCTTTAGAACATGCTTTCACTTTAAAACATTTACTCAATCAGGTAAAATGAGTTATCTCACAGTTGCTATCCACTTCCTATGGTAGCCGAAGCTATGCCACTCTGACATACTACTCTCTGATGCTTAGACTACATCTGATATGTTTTAAGTGCTCTTTAATATTCAATGACTGCCTAACCAATGGTATTCCAGAGGAGAGTGTGGAAAAATTTGGGTCATATCCAGCCACTCTTCAATTTTGCACAATTATAGAATAAACTTCCAAATCCAATTTGGATGGATTCATTTTAGAATGAGGAGACTTTATATGGTGAATACCACATAACCAGATAGACATCTCAGCTTGGTACAGTTTGTGAAATAGTCATGTGGGCTGTGGACAGATACAAACATATCCAGGCTGGAAAGGAATGCTGGGATCTTTACATATTTGTGTTTATTACACAGATAAATGAATGAACAAAGAAATAAGGATTCCTGGGCCACCAGCTCCAGAGGTCGACTTGCTATTGACTCCAGGTAATATTAGGAAGTGGGTAGAATCTGTAGTGATAGCATTCTCTCTCTCTTGTTGAATTGCCTATTAGACACAAGTTAAGTCCATGTCTCCCACTTGATGTCAGCCTTCCAAGATTTACATAGATGACTACTTCCAGCCATTTTTCCTCCACCTCATTAGACCTACTACCCTGAGCCCTGCTCACCCAATGCCCTGGTAGGCTCCTTTGGTTCCTGTTTTTTAGTTGCGGTTGTGATTGACCAAGTTCCTTGATTTGGAGTCAGAGAATTGGAGTACAAATCCCAGCTCTTTCTCTCAGGAACATTGTGAAAGTGAGTAAAACCTGTTTTTTCTGAGCCCTGCTTCTTCTTGATAAAATCCCCTCAACAAGGCTGGCCTTACCCACAGCATGAATCTCTTAAGAGAACCAAAATGTAAATGTTTTAGGCAGCTTTTTCACTGCTGTGACTAAAGGACCCAACCAGCAAAATTACAGAGGAGTGAGAGTTTATTTGAGGGCTCACAGTTTCAGAGGACTAAGTCCATAGAAGTTTGGCTCCATTTCTTGGGGCTCAAGATGAGGATGAACATCATGGCAGAGTGAGTGGCAGAGGGAAGCAGCTCACATCATGGTGACCAGGAAGCAGAGAGAGTCCACTCTCCAGGTACGAATATATATACCCATAGCCACACCTAAATTCACACCCCTTCAAGCCACACCTTACCACTTCAATTAATCCCAGCAGGGATTAATTCACTGATTGGGTTAAGACTCTCACAACCTAATCATTTTTCCTCTGAACCTTCTTACATTGTCTCACATGAGCTTTTGGGGGAACCTCCCATCCAAACCACAATAGTAAATAAAAGTACTTTGTTAATGATAAGCACCTCTGTATGTTAGTCTCCCAAAGCTGTCCATGAAAAATCCTAATGATGGGAGAAACTAAAAGAGTTCCGTGTTCCAGTGGGCTTGAGAAAGGACATATACTCTATTCCTGTTTCAGATACCCATGGTGCACCTTAGGAATGAGCAAATAATCCTATTTGACTCAGATTTCCCAAGTAATTTGATCACAAATCCTGTTTTTGTTTAATTGGTTAATGAAATGACTGTTAACCACCTGAACAACATTAGTGTCCCACAGAACACACTTTGGGAAAAGTTGCACCCAGCTGATATAAGCTGACATCGTGGATAATGTGCCATGCTTTCCTGAAACCTGTTCCTGTTAGAAGCCTGTTCCTTTGTCTTCAGGAAACTTCACTTCTTAAACTAATTGGAGGGAGTTGCATGGGATAACAGGTATGCTGGTTAAAAAAAAAAATGCTTCTGAAACAAAGAACCTCTGATTCACTAGAGAAGATAGACTGCTCGTGCCTTCGTCCTCAGTACAGAACAAGTTCTCGTTTTCTCTCCCCTGTGCTAGTTTAACAGCCTCAAGGCAGCCTCTGTGTCATGTGCAGTGCCCTTGGCTGCTGTAGATCACCCTTAAAAGGCTCAGCTTTTCCCTTGTTTTCTTAAGAATTCTCGGTAACTTGGATTTTCTCATGTTTTGTTTCTTGGGCTTGTTTTATAGGATAAAGCCTGAAGAGCTTAGCAAAGGATTCCTGACCTTTCGTGGGCTCACTCTGAACCATCCCTCCAGCTTCACCTCTCGTCTGACCATGCCTATTCCTCAGTAATGGGACATCCCACTGTTCCTTGAATGTGACACAGCATTTGGGGACACCAGGCTTTTGAACACACACTGTATTTTCTGCCTGGAATGTAATCATTTAGATTTATTCCTCTGACCCCAAATCTGATATAACCATTTGCTCATCAGTGACTGCAGTAGACAATCAGCCTCTGTCTGTTTTAGGATTAACCATACCCACTACCATGAATGTGACTGCGGCTATGCACCAGCCCCTGGCATTGAGAGGCAGAGTTTGCGTGTAGAGTTTTTCTTAGTCTGTTCAGGCTACCATAACAAAAATGCCATCGACTGAGTGGTTTAAACAACTCATATTTTTTCTCCTAGCTCTGGAGTCATGGAACCAAGGTCAGGGTGCATCCTGATGAGGCACTTCTTCCCGACTTGCAGATGGCTGCCTTCTCTCTACGTCCTCACATGATGGAAAAAGAGAGTTTCTTGGTATCTTTGAGGATGGTCATCTCATCATAAAGGCCTCCATACCCTGGTGACCTCAACTAGTCCTAATTGACTCTTATGATTTGAATGTCCCCTTCAAAACCCATGGGGAAATATAATTGCCATGATAATGGTATTAAAAGGTAGGATGGTTAAGAGGTGGTCAAGTCATAAGAGTATCACTATCACAAATAGATTATGGCCATTGAAAATGAAATATATTATTTATCACAATGGGTTCCTGATAAAAGAATGAGTTTGGCCCAGTTTCTCTCTGTCTCATGTTCCTTCCTCCTTGCCATTTGATGCCCTTTGCCATGCTACTATACAGACTCTCCCCAGAATTATGCAGACCCTCTCCAGAAGCCACTCTTGTTCTTACCATCCTTGGACTATAAGAAACTAATCTCTGTTATTTATAACTTACCCTGTCTCAGGTATTCTGTTATAGCAGCAGAAAGTGAAATAGGACACCACCCAAATGGCCCCATCTCCAGATAACATCACATTGGAGGTTAGTTTTTCTACATATGAATTTGGGAGAGAGCACATGTAGTCCATTACAGAGTTATTCATAATTGTATCTCATGTAGGGAGCACACAGCACAGTGGCTGACTGTCGTGTAGGCACTTAGTAAGTTTTCATAGATAAATATATTGACAAATAAATGAACCCACATAATTATAGTGAAGAAGGTAAAGTTATAGAATCTCAGGAGATGGTGATATCTATATTAGCCCAGTAGTTCACAGCAAGAAGTATCAAATTGTCAGAGAAACCAATTTGAGAGGTCTGGAGCAGAAGTGTAGAGTGCCAAATGTGTTAGGATCCTAGAAAGGAGAAGAAATCATCTTTCCTGAATGTCAAAGGCAAATGATGTAAATGGATTTACTGTACATCTTGCATTTATCAGCTCAGCATGGTCTATAGAATATATTTTTGAAATATCAGTATAAATATTTTTTGCTTTCTCTATCTTTAAGGGAAAAAATCAATATTAGATAGTAGAAAACATTGCCTTTAAATAAAGAAATTCTCTAGCATTTTAATCTCAGATTTGAAATATATGCAATCTACATAATAGATTAATTCTGTTAATAGAGGGTTGGGGTTTGATAGTTTCAAAAGAAACAGAAATCTAATTGTTTTAAACCCATTGTAAACATTATGTCCCCTTTGGACACTCGGGAATTCCTTCAATATATATTAGCTGAGCGTCTACAACATGACACCCTCCAAGGCACTGAGCACTGCGTGGAAACCAAAGAGCAGAGTCTATGCTGCAGAACGAGGAGTTTGTCTCTCAACACTGGAGATGGTCTCAACCAATTAAAGAGACTGACGTCCATTTGTTACCTCCTTAAATGGCTGAAGGAGCTGCTGATTGCCGGCTGCTTTGCTCAGGAAACCACCATATTTGCAAACACAAATGCATATTTACACTCTGATGAATAATGAAGGTTATTTATTGCATGTGCTTGAAATAATGGTTGATTTTGGAGTGCCGTTCATAAAACCCGCATCAAAAAGTGTGTTATGGCCTGACGTTTTCATTGCAGTTCAAGTAAAAGAGTCCTTGGAAATTGTCTTGCTACCAAATTGCAATCATAAAGGCAGGGGTTCAGACTGAGAGAATCGCTTTATATTGTGAACTTCTGGATAATATATAACATAACGAGTTTAATTGAATCATTCAGTTGGGTTTTTGCCCAGAAAAGTGGGAATTTAAATGCTGATACAGCTTCAGCCTCCAATGACACCAGTCAGCACTCCTTAGATTGGATGTAAATAATCCTATTTGCAGATATGCAATATCATAGGAGGATGCTTGTCTGCAAACTTGGTAGCAAAGGTAATTAAATAATTCCATCATGTCTTAATACATATGAAAAAAAAACAGACCTCAAAGAATATTTGGTATGCATTTTCCTCCTAGCTACTAGAAAAAGGAACACCAAATTTTTAGCAACCTTTATCTTACTTTGGAACTGCAGAAGCAAGATAGAAACACACACACACACACACACACACACACACACACACACACACAGAGGCTCAGAAGTTACCATAGCAACAGTAGCATCTACTCCTGACCTGAGTTTGGAAAAGTTTGCCCCAAACACAATCTGACCTGCTTGGGTTGTGTGATTCTTCTTTCTTAGGATTAGAGATTCGAATTTAGTTCAGATTCTACATTTTAAAGTTCATCTTGATTTAAATTCTGAACTTCTCAAGTCCTGTTTCCTGAGCTCCAGCCTTATCATAGAATTTGCAGGAAAATAAATCAGCTGCAAGGTCACTTAGAACATTATGATCGAGTCAACACACAAGAAAAATGAAATGCATCTCAAAACAAAAAGGCTGCTTGGGGTTAGCTTGGTCAGAAAAGAACAGTTCTCAATATGCTCAAAATGGGCTAAACATGGAATTGAGTCATAGGCAAAAAAGAAAAAAAAAACTCATGGACAGAAAATCTGAAAACATTGTTACAGTACCCTTTCCTTTGGAAATCCACCTACCTGGTATCAGGCAGGCTGGTGACATTAAGCACTGTATTTGGGTATCACCTAAGATCCTCACACTTGATTCTTTAAATGATCTTTTTTGGGGGGATAGGGGAGCACTTTTCCTTCTTAGTCTCCATTTTCTGCTTTATTTATGTTCTCCTCACTGGCTCAACGTTTGAACATTGTTTCTCCCAGGGTGCCCTCCTTTGTCTTTCTCATTAAGTGCTTTTAGCCCAAGTGAGCTTGATCGCCATGGACTCTCCACTTTGCTACCCACTCACTCCAATCACTTTCTCTAGACAAGAGCAATCTCTTGAATGGCTGCTGAGCTGCTGAGCTTCACCTAACATTCACTGATGCTGAAGCCCAAGACCACTGCCCTCAGGTCAGCTTCTTCATCTCTTGTTAGTTGCTCCTTGCTTTATTTTTGTAGTAAAGCGTAAACATTTGAAATGATATAAAATGTTCCCTTAACCTCCAGTTTCCTTTCAATGTAGAGAAAATGTTGTGTTCTTCTTCAGTAGCACATGCAGAAATCTGAACCTTTTCATGTTCCCTGAGGCTGCCTCTAGTCCATCCCTCATCATCTCTTCAGGACTACTTCAAAGGGTTTCTGAGCTGGACCCTCATCTTCCAGTGTGTACCATTTTCTACACTGCCCAGTGGAGCTCTGTGCAGAACCCCAGCATGGCCTCCCATTGCCCATGTGGGGAGGCCTAATTGCTTGGTCTGATTTCAGTTTTCCTTTCCTTTTATTCCCACCCACCCTGGCACAGGTGAGCATCCATGTCCTTTCTTTCCACAACTCTTCTATCAGAGATCATGACCTACACCATCTCCTGGATGCTTAGGCAGGTATAAGCCAATAGGGAGTAATAAGGACTGTGGAAAACTTGAGTAAGTATGATCTGAAGCAATTAAATATCATCTTAAACACTCTCTGCTTGGCAACCAAAACTGTCATGGGATTATATGTGACTTTTAGGGAAACAAAACCTCTACTTTTACTCTGACCACACCAAAAGATTTCTATCCTGTGGCTAAGTGAGGCACTCCCAAGACTCTGAATCTTTTCATGTCTTGTTTTCTCTAGATCTTTTTTCTGGGTATCCATAAAAAATGTACTCTTTCCAAGAGAGGACTTTTTCTCTCTCCCTGTTCTCTAGAGAAACTTAGCAATTTATCAGTAAGTGTGTCCACCTGTGTTAGTTTTCCACAGTGACAAAAATACCTGAGATAAGTAAAATTAAAAAAAAAAAACCATGAAGTTTTATTTTGTCTTACAGTTTTGGAGGTTTCACTCCATGGAGGATTGGCTCACTCCTTTTGGGCCCATGGTAAAGTAAAATACATCATGGAAAGAATATGTGGCAGAGGAAGTTTATTTACCTCATAGCCAGGAAGCCAAGAGGAAGAAGGGTTGGGTCCTGATACTCCCTTCAAAGTTATCTAACTTCCTCCCACCAAGCCCCACCCCTGAAACCTCTCCCACCTTCCAGCACTGCCAGAGAGTTTCAAACAACAAGCTTTCAGCAAATGGGCCTTTGGGGGTCACTTATCTTATGATAGTGTGACCCAAGCTCTCCTACTTACAGCCTCTGTATCCCCGGGTCCCTGACTGTGCCAGAACACAGATTGGGTGAGGTGTTTAAAGTACTGTTTTATTCTTTATAAACCTGCAAATAATAACAATGCAGTTTTACATTTATATGGAGCCTGACAGCTTTCTAAATACTTCTGTACAGTGGCTACGTGGGAACAAAACTTTGAGAGGTAGGAAGAAAGCGATAGGAAGGGGAAGAAGACTTATGGGCAAGCTGTGGGCAAATCACTGGGATGTTGCTCTAACGATTTTTAAAACAAAACAGAAATTAAACCCTCAGTCTCTGATACAAAGGCCTCTAGAATCACTTCCAACTTTCAAACATGTGAAAATCCACTTTATAGATCACGGCAGGTACGACGTGCCCTACATTTGGTTTTTTGAAAAGCGCATACCAAGTTTTCTTTAATTATAGCTACATCATGCTTCTACGAAGGTTTCATATTTGAATTTATGGAATTGTTATATTGAAATGGAATTGTGTTACACCTTTAAACCTCAAGTGGCTACTAATATTTTATTAAATACAGCTGCCACCAGGCAATAAAAATCTCTAAGGGTCCAAGCAAAGAGCGCGGTGTTTTTCATATCTGCTTTCTTCTTGGAGCAGCCATATGCTACCAATACATATATGCTGTCTGGTGTTCAATATATACTCCAGCTCTGCACAGAGTTAGCCTAGAGCATTACACCGCACCTGCATAATTTCAAAACAGTGAACACTAGATGTCACAAAACAAAAACCCTCAGCCGCGCTCTCAGGCACAAATGCATTTACAGTTGTGGTTAATGAGATATACAGAAAGCTGCTGCAAAGCCAAAGAAGTTAATTTCATTATACAAGTTTAGGAAATAATGGTGGACTTTTGAGGACAGATATTCTGCAGCCATAATTAGCTTTAAGATAAATCCATTTGGTATGCATTTGGTTTTTCATTAGGACATGCATTTTCACTCCCATGTGCAATGTTTGAAAGGTTTACATTACATAAAATTAGGGCTGCATAAACTGTGTGCTTCATCTCTTTCTCTAATGTGATTGCGCCTTCCCTCGAATACAGTAGCCTAAATGATAGCCCCCATTGTATGCCATGCACGTCAATAAATACCGAACATGAATGTGAATCAATATTGTGTTAGTATTGGGATTAAGCAAGCTATTTTCTCCTCCTTTTCTTTTTTTCTTCTTCTGGGGAGATGAATATGAGTAAATAAAATGAGTGTTTGTCTGAAACTGTGTTGGGGGATTAGGCTTCGTGTTTTCCCTTTGAGGAGCAGCATGCCAACTGGCAGGACTTCGCTGGCTACCTGGGCCACACATGGGGAAGGAGATGCTCACCCTTGTAGCAGCCAGGCCTGCTGCTTTGAAGGACGCAGGGAGGCGGACTCCTCTCGCCCAGAAAAACCAGGTGCAGTTTCTGCAGCAGGGAAAGGTTATGCTTCATATGACTTCGTTTTCTCTCTGCAAATTAAGGGACAATTTATGAGTGTCTAGACAGGAATTAATCGGAATAATATTGGCTGCTTTTGACCCGAGAGTGCTATTACAATAAAGTATATACAACACAAATATAGGACAAAATCATTTATATAGCCTATTATCATGCCAGCAATCCAGAGGCACCTTACAATAATAAAATGATTTACAAAAGAAAACACTAACAAAAACACATCTCCGATGATGGATGGCTTTGAAAAGCAAACTTAATCTGTTCCTGAAGTTATAGTTAGAGACAGTCTCTGTAAGTGCTTACAAGATAAGGAGATTTTAAATGATGGTAAAATAATAAAACAGATTGGTGGTGAGGACCACAGATCCAGGACAGAAGTAGTTTCTGCGATTTATAAGAAGTCAGTATGTGAGAATCTCCCCAAATCCCTGTAAGTACTAAGGCTGGAGAATATATGTTCAAATCCGGATGTACTAAATGCCTGTCAAATGAAACGGAAATCTAGTACGGTAAAAAAAAATAAGTAAATAATGTTATCTATTTTTATGAAACAAATGAAGGAAAAGGTTTTTAAGATGGAAATTTTATACAAATAAAATTTATTCTCATAACATGTGTCTATACATTTTTTTCTTGAATTTGCTGAGAGAAAGCATTTAAAGAATTAAACATTTCATAAAAACTACTATTATATAATTGCAATTCTGATACTTTGCCTGATTTAGTTGTTGTCTGAATTTACTTAGATTGCTGAATAAAAATGAACTTTTTTATTATTCTTTTATTTGGCCAAATTTAACTGTTCTTTTCCTCCATATGAAGACAATAGGGTATTTCATATTTTATTATTCTCAAATGTTTCTTAATTACTTGATTATTTAAGGAACACAGCTCATTACACAAAACTTGGAAAATATACAAGAGTATCAACAAGAAGAGGCGATTCACACCATCTCCAATTCCAGAAGTAATCACAGTTAATATCTTGGTATATTTTTTCCAAAAATGATAATTTTTTTCTTCAAATTAACTCTAAATTAATTCCAGCCACATTTTAAACTCAAAAAATGAGCTATTTCTATTTAAAAAAAACCACTTCACATAAAGTAGAGGTAAGAATTATGACCACAACTTGGTTAATTTAAATAATTTAAATTTTTGAAACACTTTCAGCAACCCTGAAAATCATTGCAAAACTATTCTAATTGTTCCAGCTTAGGAAATAAAAACAAAACCAACCATTGATAATATACACACACATATATATTTATGTATATGTGTATATATATATATATACACACACACATATACATATATGTATATATATATATATATAATACATACATAAATACTCTATCATTAACTTCAAATAATAGAATATTTAGCCTTTTATTTTCTTTTTGGCCTCAACTAACAATTTCATAAACAATCTCACGTACACACACATATTACATGTAAATGCACATATATATTACAGGTAGGCATGTATATAATTGTCTTCCTCCTATTCCCTTTATTGTAAGGCTAGGAATAGTTCTACTTTTCTACATAGGTCTGCTTTTTCAAAATAGACAGAGCGGGGACACAGGCAGGACACATTTTGCTTGGTTCCAGCAGCCTGGACCTGTGTGCTTAATGGACTAGGAATGTCCTACGGAGGCTGGACTCCCTGTCTGACTCCACACAGCTGGCTCTCTAGGGCCAGGACGCCGCGACACCTTGAGCTCGATTTTTATGTGGATTGTTTCAAAGGATTCAATTGTGAATTTCTGTTCTGGTGGGAGAAAGATCAAGGTCAAATCTTCACAAAGGAAATACAATGCAAAAGAATGTGAATCCTGTCAGACAGAAGCCTTCTAATTTGGACTTTTCTCAACCCTTTGCTGTTCCTGTGCCCTGAAGCTTAAGCATATATACTTAAAGACAGTGGTAACTGGGGGGGCTGGGGATGTGGCTCAGTGGCATCATGCTTGCCCAGCCTGTGTGAGGGCCCTGAGTTCAATCCCTAGCCCTGCACGGGGAAAAACAAAACAAAACTCTCTTCTCCACTGGCAACACAACTTACCTTATTTCTCATCTCACAGCAGGACATGCCCTTGACACCCTCTTGCTTTTTCTTTTCCCATACCCAAAAGACAGTTTCAGGGGCAATTTTGCTTTCTTGTTTATTTATTTTTTCACCTATGTCTCTATTCCATATCCTCTGACGGTGGGTGGGGATTATCCATTCTATGGCTATTGCCTTTTAAGAAATTTAAATACAAAGTTTAATTTAGTCTTACAGATCACAGAGGATAGATTTGTCAGTTATCCTCTGAACCTTGCTCTGGCCTTTAGAGAACCTTAGGGCTACAAGGAAAAACTTACATCACCTGATTTTTCTGGTAGTGTGGAAAGTCGTCTCCGTTGAATTGTACTTCTAGTACTTTCTGGGGATGTCGGGGAACATCTCCCTGTCTTCTCTTCCTGAGAACATGGCTGTGGCAGTTTGGATGTGCTCTAAAGGTTCCTGTGTTGAAGGCTTCATCACCAGTTGGTGGCGCTATTGGCAAGTGGTGGGATGTTGGACCTGGTTGAGGAAGTAGGTCACTGGGGTGTGTCCTTGAAGGACAGCTCTTATTCCTGGGCCCCTTCCCCAGTCTCTCTCTCTCTCTCTCTCTCTCTCTCTCTCTCTCTCTCTCTCTCTCTTCTCTCTCTCTCTCTCTTTCTGTCTCCCTCTCTTTCCCTCTCTCTCTTTGTCTCCAGCCAGGAGGTGAGCAGGTCTGTTCCTCTTCACGCTCTCCCACCATGATGTGCCGCCTCTCCACAGGCCCAAAGTGACGGAACCCACTGACCATGGTTGGAAACCTCTGAAACGATGAGCCAAAATAAACCTTTCCCCCTTGAAATTGCCTTTCCCAGTGATGCAAAGCCAGCTCACACAATGGCCGACTTATGTTTCTTATGTTTCTGATCTACCTTGTGTTCTCTGTTGCAACAGCCCTGTGTCAAACAAATCCAGTGAAGACATACACCACACACAGCCCAGATATTAATTCTGAGAAGTTGTCAGAACTGAACCCAAACAGGAGTTCTCACTATCTCAAGTGTTCAAAGGATGTGTCCTTCTCTTTGCCCTAAATGCCTGGTTATTGGTTTTACATTTCTAAAACATAGAAGAGATTTTATTTCCCACTCTGTGTGATAACTAAATTGAAATAATTCTGTATCCATTGGTGGGTTTCTTCCAAGGAAGTATGAAATTGTTAAGAATTCAACAACTGGTGTGGTTGTTTTCCTCGATAAACTTTTGAACCCTCAGCTCATACTGATATGGGTTCTCCCATGAGCTCCCTTTCTTGAATTGGGCTCTCTCCTGCTAGAGAGAGGTGGCCCTGCCCACATGTCCATGCAGAGGCCCTTCTAGTCGGGCCCTAGAGTCAGATAGCCTCATGCAAAATCTCCACCATTCCACATGCCGGCTACGTGAGTGTGGAGACACAGTTAATTGTCCATTCATCGATCCATACAACAGGACGATAGATAGTAGCATCAATTATGATGATAGCTACCTACATTTGAGGAACTCAGGAGCCAGGTGTGGTGGATCACACCCGTTACCCAGGATACTGATGGGGTGAGACAGCAGGGATCACACGTTCAACACTTGTACAGTATTTTTGCACGGGCTCTTCCATCCTTTGAGAAATGATAACAGTAAACAGTAATCCCTTCTCTCTCGGGAATTTTGTGAGAATTACATGAGATAATATGTTAAAAGTTCCCACCATTTAACTAACATTGGCCTGCATTAAAATCTACTTCATCCTTCCAGTATGGAGGACCGAATTCTGCATTGACATTTACTTTCACGCTTTATTCAGGCTTATCTCACGTTGCCCTAGAAAATAAACTAAATATTTTCTCTTTATATTGCTCTCAGACCACTGTGATAGACTTTGCTAGCCAAGCACTCAGCAGCCAACAATCACTGCTCTCTTGCTCAGTATTTCTGCTGCAGGTTTATGTCCAAACCAAGGCCCTAAGGAACAGTCTCATTCTATCATGACAATGTTAGTTAGTTAGCTATTTCTCCAGTGCTATTTGCAGCAAGGAGTAGGCTACACAAGGGAAAACTCTTGTGGCTCCTGGGAAAGATTTTGTTCACTGATAAAAGAAAAGGCCCTTTTGTATTTGACCTTATCTTTCTGCATTGAATAAATTTGGGGACATTTGCACTGGCTGGATCTGTAGCAGCCATATTGCAAACAAGAGGCAATACGGAAAAGTACTTAATGACATCACTGAGACACTGTACTGATAGTAGAACCACCTATATCTATGCTTTCTAAATGAGGAGCTACTTAAATATCTTTATTGCTTTACTACAGTTAGCTGAATATTCTGTTACTTTTGGCTGCAAAATTATATATCTCTAAAACTCCAGGTTGCTGAATCTAGTTCTCTGATTTAGTGTTCATGCTGGCTAAGGATATATTATAGAAATATAGGTAAGCATAGTTATTTAGGTATAGTTATATGTACACAAATATACTTACAATCTGTTATCTATACATTTATACAGGAAGTCTGTATGCCTAGCATAAGACAATAAGAAGAATTAAAACATATCTGGATGCTTCCCAGGTTGGGACACACTGTATTTACATAAACATACCTTCAGCCTCCTCAAAAATCAGAAATAATATTAATGATAATAACAATTATTGCATTTTTTTCTTGGAAGCCTTGTTACTAAACCCTTTATTTGCATTTATTTTACTTAATTATTTCTTGGAGAGAAATCTTTTACTCCTAATTTCATAGATAAGAAAATGTATTTAAAAGATTAAGTTTGACTGGAGTTATTCTCCTCAATTTTCCTATGCTTTTTGCTTTAATCTATTTTCAGTGACTATAACAAAATACCTGAGGCTAAGAATTTTATTAAGAGGCACATTGAGCTTACAGTTCTGAAGGTCCAAGGGCAGGGTACTGGCCTTTATTGCAGATCATGGCAGATGGCGTCACAATGACAGAAGCATTGTGGGAGGGAGAGATCAAGAGGTGAGATGGGAGTCTAAGGGTGATTCAGGTGTCAGGCTAACCCTTATAATCCTCTAGTGACAACAAACAAAGGTCTTACAAGTTCTCTATCAATTCCCTCCACCGGAAGCCCCACAATGAGCTCCCGTCTCCTGAATGTCCCACTGCCTCCCAACATCACCACATCCAGGAACAAACTTCTAACACCTGATCCCTTGGGGGACACTGCAGCCATATCCAGACCTGCCACTCTCCCTCTGACTTCCTTCACCTTACCCTCCCCAGGCCTCATCCCACCCGAGCGTCTGAACCAAGACCTCTCTTCCTTGGCAGGGCTTTCATGACCTCAGGCTGGATGAGCTGACTCTCCTAATCACTGCACCACCTGGAATTATTTCCTGCTCCTCCCCTTCTGTTTCTTGGGAGTTCTCGCCGTGGCTTTCCTGCCCGTCATTTCTACCTGTTGGCCTTGCTGATGGTGCTAGTTGGCCATGATGTTTTTTTGTGTCCTTAGCACTGTTCAGAATTGGAAAACTTTTCACAGCACGTGACAAGGAAATTAAGTCTCACCCCATACCTGATCATCACTGTGCAGCATTGACCATTGTCCCCTTGTTGCTGGTTTATCCTCCCACCCTGTGCATACAGGGGCTGCTAAAAGCCACCGTGGTGACAGTTATGGATTCAACCAGCAAAATGCAAAGGGCGGCCTGACATGTTGCTCCTAGCTTGGAGGAAATTTTCCCAGCACAGCTTGCACCACATAAGCCATTCAACTTAGTAATCCCTTCCCTGGGCCTCGCTCTGGGTACTGCAATGAATTCTACGATTTTTCTTCCAGTTGCCACTCAATCATTTCTCCTTTTATTGCTAGAATCTCCATTTCTCAGTTTGGGGCAAATGGCTGCCCATGTAAAAGGATACATTTTTTTTTACTTCTTGGCACCTTGTGGCCAGGTGCGTGTTCTTGCCAAATCCATGGAAGTAAGAGAAGATGTGTGCCTCTCCTCTTTACTTCCTTGTCATTCTAGACCTCAAGGACCTTCCTCCTTCCTGTGGGCAAAAACCAGACCATGAAACACATGGATCACATTCGACTACAGGGTCCAGGAATTGTTCAAAAGCCAGAGGTCACTCCAAAAAAAACGGGATCTGTAACCTGTTGTGGTAGATTGCATGAGGCAGCTTTGTATCGCTGTGACCAAAACAGACAACAACTCAGAGGAGGAAAAAACTTACGTTGGCTCACGGTTTCAGAGGTTCAATTCATGGTCAGCTGATTCTATTGCTCTGGGCCCAACGTGAGGCGGAACATCAGGGTAGGAGGGTGTGGTAGAGGACATCTGCTCCACTCATGGCAGCGGGGAAGCAGGAAGAGAGGTCTCGGACCAATGCACCGCCTTCCCTAAATGGCAGGCTATGTTGACGTTGTCATCTGTCCCCTGGAAGGGTAATTTTTACCACTGGGCCCAAACAGCCTGCCCATTACTTTCCAAGGTATCTGGACAGGGAAACAATGCACTTGAGCACAGAGAGAGTTGGAGGACTCCACCTGGAATTGAGGTGTTGGATTTTGGTAAGGATATATGGATTCAGTTCTCCTATCTTCACCGATGCTGTGATTATCTCTGTCTGCACTTTCTCACAGATTCTGCCAAGTTCAAGAGTAGGGTGACAGTATTCACTGAGTCCATAACCAAATTGCTATAGAGAAAAAGAAAGTCAGGCACAAGGTCTCTGATTTTTCTTCCTAACAAAAGCAGTTGTTTTTTAGTTAATTTTTTCCCTCCATGGTATTGGCACACAGGTGACCAGGTACATGACAATGACAATAATGAAGGGAACAATAACATCGGATTGTGACAAACCTTTGATTCAGGCCTGCCATCAGTGAAACAGAAAATACAGAAAAGGGGAGAGCAGAGTGGAAAATGTAAAGGGTGAGTGTGGTCCCCAGAAATGAAAGTCAGACAGGCAGGACTCATTATTGTCATAGGAGGATTACACTCATCATGGTTAAGGATATAGGACTTGGCTGGGTTGCTCCCAAACCAGGAAAGAGCTCAAATTAAAAGCAAAAAGCCCATCAATTTTGCATGTGAGAAGCTCTCTTTGCTGTTTTTATTGTCCTCACACATTTGATTATATCTGTGGTAGGATGGTGTGAGCTGAGAAAACTGGACTGCGTTTATAAAATATAAATATCTACATGTAAAGCAAATCTTCATTATTTATCATAGAGGTCTGCCTGGGAATCATAATAAACAATTATATGGTGCGCAATGGGGGCCGACTCAAGTCTGGGCTGAACATGTCCCCCCTCCAGCCATGAAGAAAAACACTCTGGGGTCAGGCCGGGCTCCTCTGGGGATCTTGTTCAGAATAACAAACTAAACAGGCATACTTTAGTCTCAAAGTGTATTTCAGAATTACATGATGATCCAAGTCAAATTTTAGACATCTCAAGTTGATATAAACATACTGATATTTGTGTCTTCAGCCTAGCATATGCAGAACATCAAGAGTTGGCTGTTTACCAAATAAATAATTCAAGTTGATAGACAAAAAAAAAAATCAGGAAGGATGTTCTAGAATATGCAAAGCTATTAACTACATCCAAGTCAGAGGCAAAGTCAGTAAGTTTAAAGAATCTGCAGAGATAGGAATAACCAAATGTTCCTGCAAAAGGCAAAATGAGTAAGTAAAATACGTACGCTACTGATGTTAAAGTATGGAGAACAATGTTATGTTCCTCTGTTGTGTTTGGGTGTATAGCATCACTAAATAGCTATCTTATGTGCTCTTGGAGATGTAGGTGTGACTTTTACTTCCTTTATAGTTCATGGCCACCAGCAAGTGAAGCAACCTCTCAGAAGGTGGATATGACTAAGAGAAATGAGAGGAACAGAAATGAGCAGATTAGTCATAGAGCAGAATGAAATAGAGCTGAAGGGTTAGGGGCAGGGGTCAACTATGCAGGACCCAGAAACATCTGTTTTATGATTTTCTGAGCTTACGGTCAAGGGATAGAAAGTTTTCATCTCAGAATTCTGAATTCATTATGATGTGTGCTCACTATTTCTTAAGTATTTTCCAATGGAGGTATTTACTAATTAGGTGAGTAGATTTTCCATAAAAATATGAAAAAAAACATTTATAAAGAGGAGAATATATATATAAATATATAATTTGTTATGTATCACAAGTTCAATAAATAGTAATAAAGATCTCCTACATCCTTGGAATATAGTGAGTGGGTGTATCATCTGTCAGACAGCCTTCATTGACTGCTCATAAATTATCTCTTTTCGTCCTCATGGTTATGCTGTGAGATAAAAGCTATGTGATCCTTAGTCACAGATGAGGAAACGAATATACAGACTCACCCAAGGTCACATGGATGGCAAGGGTCACGCTGGGAGTCAGACCCAGAGCCTGGCTCCAGAATCTGAATGAGGGACCTGTTTGGGGTCCCTTGGACACTTCAGCAATCTTCAAATACAAACAATGAGCAAAGCATTTAATTTGGGAGAAGGCCACCATTCACATGACACTCAATAACATTACAAATAATGTCTATTTCTTTGTAAAGCATCTCTTGTTTTTTTTCATCGGAAAACAAGCTCACACCATCTTTCTCAATTTGTCATGAAGATATTATAAATTTGCTCTAATACAATGTAAGACATTGAATTAGAAACACACACACAGATACACACACAGGCTTGGACGAGCTTCCATGGTTTTTTTGACAGTTTAAGGAAGGCTGAGTTGTGGTTTCATCTTCCAGGTGATCTCAAGTTGCAAGTGTAAGGAAAACATGTCCTTCAAACTCACAGTGCATAAATTAATGCCCGTCCGCCACCAACCTCTTCTTTTTCCTACTTACTGGGCCAAGGGCACCATAGCCTCTTCTTTCCTCCCTAAGGAGGTTTGGAAAGTACTTTAAAAACATGGCTCCTGAGCTGGTAGTAACTTCGTTCGGGTGGCTTTGCCAATTTGTCCAGAAATCATTTCTTAAAGAAGACAAAAGTGACTTTGATTGTCTCCAGTTGACAATATGAGCTTGACTATGAGAAAGGTGACCACATACTACGGTGCAAACCCAGATGCTTTTGAGTTTAAAAGTGGTACTAACAGGAATTACCCTGGGACAATGGCCCCAACAGACTTGTCACAGGCAAAGGGGATCTTGTGGGCCAAGATAGGGAGTGGTTTCCTTAACCAGAGAGAAATAGGAAGCCACTGACCTTTTTAAGGGAAATAATTAAATGCATGTTTTGAAAGTGTAGGTGGCACAGATCACTCTGGGTGGAGACGTATTGCAAGGGCAAAGATGACTATGTAAAAAAGGGTAGGCATGATATACAATGGTCATCGAGATGACGGTGGGGCAGTGGAAATGGATAGAAAGGTTGAGATCTGGGAGACCCAGAGCAGACAAAGATGAACTGCACATGAATGGTTCCGATGGGGTTGGAGGACCAGGGGAAAGAATGATCAAGGATGATTCCTGTATGATTACGGAACTAGAGTGGATGGTGGTGCCATTCATTGAGAACTTACAGAGGGCTAGGATGGGGGCTGTGCCAATCTGCAAGATCTGCTCCTTCATCTTCTTCAGTCCTTTATCCAAATATCATCTTCTTAGGAAGCTGTCCCCTGACACATTTTGAAAACATTGCCACCTCCTACTCCTCCCACAGTCACCCCCCTCCCATCATGCCAACCATGTTTTTTGTTTTATTCTTTGACACTTGCACCATGTAACACACTTTACACACACACACACACACATACACACACACACGTACTACACTTATGCATAGAAATTTATTTTTTTAATTTATGCATATATTTTTGTGATGCTAGTGATTGAATCCAGGGCCTCACACATGATGGACAAGCATTCTACCACTAAGCTGCATCTCCAACCCTGAAATGCAATTCTGAAAAACTATCTCTTGCTTTATTCTTCATATATTCTTTGTGTTACCCAATGGAATATAATCCCCTTAAGAAAAAGTTTTAGGGATCTTGTTTGCATCCCAGATGCTGAGAACTATACTTCTGCATATATTAGGACCCTGATAAACAGCTATTAAGGTAAAAAAAGTGAAATGAATCAATAATCAACTAAAATCAACCTTGTATTACCATATCAGATAGTGCAGGTATTTGTGGAGTGCTAAATGTATCATGTGTGATATTTCCAGATTGAGTTGGGCAGAGGAGAGTGTTATAAGTCAGACTTGATGTTGGATTCTGTTGGACTGTTCTCTTCTCTCCATGGAACTCCTCAGTCACTTTTGGAAGGTTGGGGGCTACTTGACTCATCCCACTCTCTGCATCCTGCCTACCCTACTCAGGTCTGGACATTGACCTTATACCTCACTCCCTCTCCTGAGCCCAGTCCTTCTAGTGCCTGGCAGACACAAATGTGATTTGGACATGTTGCACCCTATTGGACACGCTCTAAAGATATACCTTCACCCACCAAGAGAAGACTTAAGGGAAAGAAAGGGAAAACACAGGGACCAAGGCTACTGAAAGGGAGAAGAATGCAGACTAAAGCCAGAGAGGCAGAAGGAACCTCTGTCTCTTTCTCCCGGTTTCCCTCCAGAGTGCGTCACGTACCCACTTACTCTCCATGAGTCTCTGCAAGACCTAGCGGTATTCTCCTAAGAGTAATTTCCACCAGACAGTTGCCTCTTTAGGCATTTGGGGCTTCTTTACTTCTTTGGCAGAAATATTTAAGGTTCCATGCACTTATTAATTTCTTACCATTTCAAAAGGATTTATGGACTCATTCCTATTGACAAGAAACATGCCAGGGATGGGAGTTTCAGTGATTAAAAACCTGGACATGATGCTGCTCCTTTGGAATTTACTGAGGTTTCCCTAAGGCCACTGAGGGAGATGCTATCCTAAATATGGCCCCAGTGCTCCCTGAAGGTCCCCCTGAGCAGCCTAGCCTACTCACTGTAAGGCAAAGCAGCAAGTCACTCAATCCTTATCACTGTTTCTCAAGAATATCATATTCTTGATGTCTAGACAAAGTGTCTGCCCATTAAGAGCACCTTTGCTGCATCACCCACTCCCAAATTATTCGAGACAGTGTGCAAGCCAGAGCGCCATTTGTGACCTTGCTTGAAAGGGCACGGACCCTTTTAAGGAGCTTCGGATATTATCTCTTTCCCTTAAGTGGTAACCAGGTGACCTGAAAAGGCACACTGTGCTTCCAAAATGTGCTTAACAAAGAATGAGGGAGATACTTTGGCCCTAAGAAACTCCAAATCATTAAATAATACTTGCCTTAAATGCACCAATAAAACATTGTACATTAAGGTTTGGCAATCAGAGGGATGAGCACAGAGGCGGCGTCTTAAATTCCTTTTAGAGGAATTGGAATGGAGATCCACTTTGCTCATCTGCCTATCACAGAGAGTCATCTCCCCAAAGACTCCATTGGCAGCAGATCCTGCCAAAAGGGCTCACAGTGGACACTGCCCTCATCTCTCCTCCCTGAGAACCACAGTCCCGTGAGAAAGCACGTTCGCAGTGCTCCACGGTGGGAAACTCCAGGAGGAGGACTTTTCCCAAATCTGTGTGAATTGAGAAACTGGAAGCAATGCTCACAGGCTTCCTTGTTTATGTTATTCTCTGTAAAAATATTGGAGACCCAAAACAAGTCAGAAGCGCGTTGGCACTGAATTATGTCAGCACAAACATTCAATTCAAAAGAATTGCTGGATTTATTTTAATAGCTGAGAAACCTGGAGGTATGCGCAGTCTATTCTGGCTGTCAATTTATGATCTTTAAAAACATTTTTTAAATTGACTGGTCCTTAAATACATCCCACCTCATCTTGTTCGAGCCAAGTTTTACAGATGCCATCTTAAAAATCAATTCAAAGAGCAGCCATAAACTCCAAAGCGTCCTATTTGAAGTGTATATGGCAGAATGCAATTTTGTTTAATTTTAATTGACAGAGATGTCAGCCTAAGAGAATATTTTAGAATATTAGCAGGAACAGTAAACTTATGCCTTGACATTTTTATGGTATAATGGTATAATTCCCTGGGAAAAAAAGCTTCACTGTCAGGATTTACACTAAAGCAATACATGCAGGAGTCCTTCCCCCCACCGGCAATCAGTAAAGGAATCACAAATGTATTGTTAATTACACAATTTATTTTGTGGAGCTGTAATTAATATGTTTTCTGGGTTTTCCACCACAATTAAGCTTCTTCTGAAATACTGGATTCTAGAAAATTCTAGTAAGTAAATGAAAGAATAGAAAAATACTGATTTCAGCTGTAGGAGAGACTGGTTGCTTCCCCTCTTACTTGGAAATCCTACCAAGGGTGCTGCAGAAGCCTCTTATGACAGTTGTTTAGGACTGAAGAGACGCTGAACTTTACCAGAGTAAGAGTTTTTCAACAGCATATGTGCAAATCGAAAAGGTTAATTTCCTATATAGATATAAACATAGATGTGAAAATTTAGGCTATAAGTTCAACAACAGTAGACATCAGGATGAGTTTGGGCATTTAAACCTCATGTTAGGGCAAATGCCTCTCTCAGGACTTCATTGCACCTGATACACATGTTAACCTTAGAATTTACTTCATCTTGTTGAAATCAAGACTTTACTTCATCTTGTTTATATCTGTGTCTTCCACATTAGGCTACTATGGGATGCTCTAATTAAATCTGTACCCATGATGACTTGTGCAAGCCTTAGCACATGATAGGTGCTCAAGAAAAGGGAACTGAAAACAAGTGGTAATTTTAACTCAGCTAATGTAAAACAAGTGATGGCATCTGTGCCACTGTGGGATTAAACAAAGATTGTCAACCAAAACTGGTTCCTGCAACTCCAGCAATTAACCTTTGGTGCTCCAAAGAAATGCGTCGGGCTAGAGCATAAGATATTATGCTAACTTCTCGTAGTTTGATGGTCTGAAAGAGTGTCCAATTTAAAATAATTCATGAAAAAAAGCAAGGCGTTAATGCAGGATAACTTTAGGACATTGACCAAAGCAGAAGAAACCTGAGAAGATGGCATAATTTTATCTCAGTCATCCAATTCAACATCAATTTTGTATCATCCATGAATGGCAATCAACTTCATTATGTAGGTGCCCTCTCTGTTAAAGGGAATGATAGTAGGGAGGAGATTGGTACTTACCAGGGCATCCACTATTCATTTATAAGACCATGGATGCCCTACCTTAGCAATGAAACTGGCTCAGAACAAATACTTAAGAAACAGGAATTCAAATAATAAAAGCTAAGTATAACAGGAGAAAAATACATGCCCACTACTAGCAACAGTATAGTCTTTAAGCAGGAAACAAAGAGGAAATGATTAGGTATAAGAAGATAAAAGAGAGCCTGCTAACATCTCATGTGGCTCTTCAAGGACGGATACAATTTTAAGAGTGGCCATAAGCGTAAAAGTATTTTTAGGTAGAAAACACCAAGCCGAGGCAAGAGTCAGGAAGTGCCTGTGAAGTTAGAAAAAGGTTTGGGCTGGGGATGTGGCTCAAGCGGTAACGTGCTCACCTGGCATGCGCGGGGCACTGGGTTCGATCCTCAGCACCATATAAAAATAAAATAAAGATGTTGTGTCCACCGAAAACTTAAAAATAAATATTAAAAATTCTCTTTCTCTTTAAAAAAAAAAAGAAAAAGGTTAGTGCTTTGATACTATTAAAGTTGGGTTGGTCTGTGTATAAAAAAATGAGACTGTTTTCATGTTATATGGAAGATTCCTTATGGCAGGCTATGATGACTACAAGTCTTCATAAAAAGTTAAGCCCTCAAATTAATACGTGTTTCAACTTTACTTACCCCTTAAACTGGCCATTATGGACTTGATTCTTCCCTATCAAGAGAGACCATGATACACAGAAAGGCAATTAAGAGTTCTAAAAATCATTGTCCAGAGTGTTTGAGCATTATCCATTTTAAACAATGTCTAGGAGTCGCTGTTGGATTTCTACTTGTGTTTGTTTCAAACAGATGGAATTTATATCAGGGTTTAATAAATTGTGTTCTGAGGTACATGGGTTTAGGAAGGTATTAACTGGCATTTCCCCCTGAAGAGTTCTACGGTCCTGGAGATTGTAAAGATGCTATGAAGGCCATCTTTCTCTCGGAGATTCATGGTGCACGTTCACAGATAAAAGACTCTGAACATCCTGTAATCGAAAAACCAGTTTAACCATATTTCATCCCAAATCCCACAAACTGTTTTTTTTTTTTTTTTTTTTTTTTTTTTTTACCATGAACACTTATGGCATGTGGGTGCGTGCGTGTGTATGTGGTGTGTGGAGAAGGATCACTGGCATCTCGCTGACATAACATCAACACATTTGGGGAAATTCCCAAAGTGATTCCTGACCTTTTGCAATCGTGTCTTTGGGGGAACCAGTTGACTCTGAGCTCCATGACAAACTTTAAGGGACAACAGATACTTCTGGGTCTTTGCTGATAATTTGTCCTCAGAGTACACAGAAACAGATTGTTCCTACCCAAATCGTATCTAAAATCATTCTAGAATCTACTGAATCCATCCAAATGTGTCATCTAAAACATCTTAGTGAGTGATATAGATTCTCTCTGTCCAAATAGTTCCACATACTAACTAAAAGGGAAAACGCTTGCCACATCCTGTCCTCAGAGGTTGTCAGAGAAAATTACTACATCTCCTAGGTTCCCCCTAATGTCTTAAGCTCAGTAGAGACTGGCTTGCTTGTAGCCTTGATAACGTGAGGTGCATGAATTCTTTTCTGGGAGTTTAAGTTTAGTAGCAGAACTCCCAAAGATAAGAGTGGTGAAGGTGAAGGCTGCCTTCATCATTTCAATAAAACAGAAGTAGGGAGTGAGGAAGCAGTGCAATGTCTTGCCTAAGTCCTGCAGCAAATCAAGACAAGTCAGTGCAGTGCAATACATTCCAGATAACCTGTATTCTTTCTCCTCTTTCCCCAATAGTGAATATATGCCCATTCTTAAGGCTTGGAAAAAAAACCACAAATTCTCCCTGTTTTAGTCTGTTACTATAACCAAACACCTGTAGCTGGGTACTGTATTAAGACAAGAGATTTAGTACTTCACAGTCCTGGAAGTTCAAGGGCAGGGAGCTGGCATCATCCAGGCTCTGGTGAGGACCTTGTGGTAGATGGCCTCATAAGGGTAAGAGCAATCATAAAATAAATCATATGGCAAAGTTGGAAGCCGGAGCCCACAGAGAGTCCAGCTTTGCTCTTCCATAACAATGCTATGCAGAGACAAAGTAGGATCTCATAAGATCTGCATTAATTCCTCTGTCGGCAGTGTCTCCAATATCCCAAGTACCTTATACTACACCCCACCTCTTAGAGGTCCCAGCCCTCCCAACATTGTCACAGTGGGGAAAGATTTTCTGATACTTGAACTATTGGGAGAAACACTTAAACCCTATATAAATCATAGCACTCCCTGTTAAAATCTTCCTTTTTTTACCCCCCATGAGAAATGGAAAGAATATTGTCAAATAAATGAATGAGAAAGGCAACATTTGGAGAAGAAAGAAACAAAGTCTGTCTTCTGTCAATGTGTCTATCAGAGACTTTGCAGAAATGCTAGTCGGGGGAAAATCGTTACACGGCAGGGTAAAAATGGACTGTGCACCCTATGACCTAAAGTCAAAGGAAAAAGGTCAAAGCATTTTAAGGCTCGTGTCTGATTTTGTAAGACATCGACCATCTTTGTTTCTACATTCACTTTCTGGAGTCCTCGTTCATCATCAGGACATTTCCAGTTATTTTTTTTCCAGCAAGAGAAAACATGGCGGAGGTGGGGGTGAGTCCAGGGCCAGGAAGGGGAAATCAAGGACAGTACCACCGATGCTCTGTGAGCTGGGAGTCTGTGATTTGTAGGTCAGCTAAATGAGGACACAAAGCCACAGCTGCTAAACCACAAAGGCCCACATAGAGTTTGCCTGGCTCGACTGCTTTGCAGCCTCAAATCTGCGGAAGAGAGCCTTCCACGGGGGAACCTTCTCCTTCCCCAATTAGTGTCTTTTCACAGTGGCAGGATAGAAAAGGTTTTACTCTGCAACATTACTCAGTATCAGTAATATGCAAAAGATCTGTGAAATCAATTCCCATTATTTCAAAGGACGCTGCCTAGTAAAAATAATGCATAGTAAAAACACTGTAATGAAACTACTGCTTAATCTGCAGCGATTATCTAAGATGAACCAGCAACTGTTTCATCCTTATTTTGCAGCATCTGCTCATTGGTACATAAACTGTATGCACCACAGCGATGCCTCATGCTATGGATGGAGGTTGAAACTGTGAATTTTGAGGTATCACTGGGATAGATGTTCAGGGGGATTGAATATCATGGGGCTTAAGATCATTAAAAGTTTCTCCTTCTTGCCTCTCCTGGCTCATTTATTTTATGCATTTTTATTTCTCTAAACTGATTTTTTTTTAATACAAGAGAAAACTAAAAAAAAAAAAAGAACATAAGTAAAGGGTTCTGTTTAAATAATAAAAAGAGCTAGGTTGATCATTATGCAAATGGCAAGCTGCCTGCATTCCCCCTCTCCCCCCAGTTTGCCCCTCTGCTCCTTGCTAATAACAGTCAGCCTTGTTTGGCCACAGCTTGGCAAAACTCTCCAACATTTTTGCCGCTCTATATTTCAGCCATGACTTTTGTCATATTTTGAAGAGAAACTTGCACCTGGCCAACCAACTTGCATGCCAAGTTCTAGCCCATTGAGATTTAAAATGGATTTGAATCGATTGGCCTATGAAATTAAGAATGCATAAAAAAAAGACAGCAATAAAAAGTCACCATAGAATTTTCTTGCAGGGTTGAAAATAAAATGAAGAATATTGTGATAGGTAGCATTCACCCTCCAGTACCTTAAGAAAACACAAGCAATATTTTTTGTTATATGCAAAGATTAGGAAAGAAAAAGCAGTTGATAAAATCTGTTATGAGAGTAGAATGAATTTTTCTCTTGGTGTGGCTGATGTAAACAAAAAAAGTATGTGTTTTATTATTGGCGTAACAATTTTAAATTAACTTGGAGGACTGGTATTTGCTATTGGACCATCTTTTATTAGTTATGTTTTGAATAATCTCTTCAGGGAGAAATGGAGTCTTCCTTTACTCCAGGGATTTCTGTTTCCATTAGAACTATACCCAGCATCTCCCAACTCTTCTTTGATTGTCACTGCTCAGCCAGGAGGAAGGCAAGTCAAGAAAGGTTAAGCATTTGTCAATTCACCAATGAAAATTACACTGTTGCAATAGCAGGCATCTGAAATGTTCAAGCCATGGTGAGCAGATCAGCCCTCTCCTAAACCAAATGGAGCCCAAGAAAATGCCAAATGACTTTCAGTTCAATCAAACCAAAATGTGCTGATGAATCACTTTGGAAGTTGTCAAATTGCAGATTTTAAGTGAGTGGGTCTGGGCTATTCTGTACTTCTAACCCACTCCTGATGCTGCTGGTCTCCGAAAGACGTATGCTTTTGGTATGAGGGCAACACCTGGAATTCCAGGTTGAGTAGATGGGAGTCTTTTCTTTCACTCAAATGTTATCAATGTTTTAAAATAAACATCTGAATATAAAAAATCTAGGGAAATAATTGTGTCCCTAGAAGAGAAGACACAATAGTACTACAGGGATTTCTTGAGATCACACAACATACTCCAAAGTGAGCAAGCAAAAATCTGAGATACAGAACAAATCAGACAGTCTGTGGGTTCAGATGCAGGGACTGATGTTACTCTCTCAAAGCCTGGCTGACAATGGTATTACTTTCAAAGTCTTCAGTTCTATTTGTAAATGTTTTGATCTATTTAATATGGACGTATCTTTATTTGGGACAGGTTCGAATCTACTTTTAAAAGAAAAAAAAAAGTCCCTAAAGTTTGAAAGTAAAATCAATTAAAAATAAAATTTCATTCTCATAAGACTAGTTATTATTTGTAAAAGTCTGGATAGTTGAAATGGTCTGGGTAGTTGATTATAACCTTATGTCATTAGACAGTCCACCTGGAAGTCCTAAAGACATCTTGGCAATCTGAACTTTGACTTTTTAAGATTTGTTTGAATAAGACTCAGATTTAATATTTTCTAATCGATATTATATAAAATCTATTTTGATGGATATTCTTGCTTTGGTCTACAAAATAACCCCCAAACGATTAACTTTTAATTAAATTGTTCTCCCCGAATAATTGCCCCATGACTATCTCTGGGGACTTATCTCTGAGCATCTGTTCTACCTTGTACAAAAATTCAATTGTCATGTACCCCACACTTCAGCCACAGTAGGTAATAAGGGGCTCTTCCTTTCTAAATCTCTTTCCCCCTGACTTCTGGAACCACACCGTCTACACTAGAGAGTCTCATTAATTATAAACCTATCTTGTCTCAGGCAATAATAAGAAAGAGAGAAATATAAAAAGAAAGAGTAATGTTCTAGTAATGCTTGAACAGAGTGTTGCTAAATATGATTTTACTTTCCCACTGCTATTTTCACAATAGGGGTCCCGATTTTTAAACAAATATTACCAACATGTGCATGGTAGAATGGTAAAGATTTCATCTCAGCCACACAGGGAGACACATGTGAGGCTAAAAGTACAGATATGATCTTCAAATGTGTAGGGAAAGAGGAACAGCTAGTTTAAGTTATAGGTATTTTTATTCGAAATAGAATTGTTTAAACTAGAGTGGATTTTTTTTCTTTGTTTCAATGCGGTTTATCGACTTGCGACAATGTTCCTGTACATACCAGTTGGTGCAAGGGATGGCAAGCAGATTTTAGAAACTTCAGGAGCCTAAGAAAACTATTTAAAATGTCCCAACAAATAAAAAGAATATAAATTCAAGTTGATTATGGTATAGTCTTCTCATTTTAGTAATGAGCCTATCTCAAAGTATCATGCTGAAATCAGATTTGACCCCTTAAAAAAGACACAAGTCATAAAAGATAGGAGCAGAATTATAGAAAGTTTTCCTTTCTTCTAGATTCTGGAGGTCAAAATCTTTAACTGGCTTCAGCTTTTTTTAAAAAAAAAAATATATATATAATCCATAGGTAAATGGCTATATCCTTATTTCACCAAACTTTTCCCTTTCTGTGTAATTTCAAACACCACCTGCTTTAAAAATAAGTGATTGTGTAAATGCTTTTGTTACTGCTAAAAAAAAAACCAAATCTGAGGAATGCTCTTTTCACAAATAGAGACAAACAATTAGATTTGGAAGTGTCACTGGAAGCCACGTTGTAGGTTGTGAATTGTTCCAGTGTTATTTTTACAAGTGATATGTTTATTTTCGTGATCAGTTAGAGATTTGGTCTATGAGTCCCAGCTGAGAATCCCATGCACTTCCTCGGTTCCCAAGAAATGGAGAACACCTGGAAAAGGATTCTCTAAATGAAAAATATGAACTCTCACCCCAAGCATGCACCAATGAGATGCATAAGAACGGCAAAACAAACAAAAAATACAAATCAAACAGAATATTTTTGTCTGATCGTCCTTCATCTTCAGTCTTGGGTTTAAAACCAGCAGATAAAGAAATAAACATTCCCCAAAATGAACCCCCCCCCCATGCCATTAGGATCTCCAAAGTAAATAAAAAGTGGTACTGCCGAGAGTGAATTGCTGCAGCAATTCCAGGGAGAATCCTGATTTTAGCACCTCTGTACCAAATTTGTCATTTAGGGAAGCTCTTGTTCCCTTTATTGAGTTTCACTGTAGCGAACAATTTCTGCCTGCATCCCTCGTGTGTCCTTTTGGTTTATTATCTTTCACTGTGAATTGAGCCTCCACAATCAGTTTCACGGGAGGCCTAATTCCACTCACTGCTTATACATATGAGGAGACACCCCTCCCTGCCTCCCCCTCTCCCAATGTTCTTATCAAATGAAGAATTGTGGATAAGGGTTAGGTGCAGATAAACATGAGTGTAGCACTTCCAGAAAGGTCGTGACCCCCCCATAAGGTGCTTCTTGTTATGCCTGACCTTCAGATTTTCATCATCAGCCCGCCTGACAACTTAATAATGCAGAGGAGCAGGATTCATTTCGCCCCTCTGAGAAAGCCAGCACGGGACGCCCTTTTCCCTGATTATTTCTCTGCACTCCCGGCTGCCCTTTATAAGCCAACCAGAACTCCATCAATCATGCTCCTCTCTTCTCTCGCCTCCTCAGCCCCCAGTTCCGAAGGCTCTAAAGCTGCCCTGTTCCTTTTGTCTGGGGCTGGAGTGTGTATACAAAGATCCCCAAAAGGGGGGTGAAGAACACCTTTAGCAAATAACTGCTCCCTTTCTGTTTCCTGTCTCTGCATCTGAGCCCTGGGCATTGCTTTTTTCTTTCTCCTCCTCCTTCTTCTTCCTCCTCTCTCTCTCTCTCTCTGTCTCTCTCTTAAAAAAAAAATGTTTTGCAAAGTTCTCATCCTCATTTGTGTGTGTCACTCTCATGCATCATCTCTCTTAATGAGCTCCCCCAACTGCAAGGTGTTAAACAACCCTGGCTGTAAGCTAGAGCTTTTCTAGTATTTTGGACTTGTTTCTTGGTTATTGTGGATACTGGAGTTATTGGTGGTTTTAACATGCTAGGAGCAATAAAAGAACATGAAACCTGTTTCACTCCTTGTTCCCCAGACCTCTTTTCTCCTTGAGGCAGCAGAAAGAAAGAAAAATCCAAGAGGGAGGAAAGCAGAGAGGGATGAAAGCATGCTGACAGAAGACTCGGGTTTGTAGGCATAATCAGGCAGTTAGTTCACCTTGGTCTGAATAAAACATGGCGTACGGCAGTTTTGAGGGAACAGCACAAGTGCTTTTAGAAGGTGATCCTATAGATTGGTATCAGATTCTAATAGATGTAATAAACCTGTAAAGTATGCATGGGCTTCACCCTTGGCTTTGCAAGTATTTTCCAGCAAGTCAAGAAGTGGTTCCCCTGAAGACTATCATGCTTAGTGAAATAAGCCAGCGCCCCAAAAGTCAGAGGTCAATGTTTTTTTCTGATTTGTGGAAACTAATCTGAAATAAGGGGGTGGGGAATAAAAAAGAAAAAAAAGAGATAGAGGGAAAGGGGGAAAGAGGGAGAGATAATTTCATCCAAATAGAAGAAAGATCAATAGAGTAGATTGGGAAGGGGATTGAGGAAGAAGAAGGGATGGGAGAAGGGAAGAAATGCAAAATGAATCTGATGGAAATTTCAGATGTGCACGCATGGATGTGGTGCAGTGGGTCCCAGCATAAGGTGTACCTACCCTAATTAAAAAAGAGAAAAGTAAACTGTTAGCAGGTTGAAGAGGTATTAGTGAAATGGAGTACAGGGAGTGGGGCCAGGGGGAGGGGAGGTCGTACTTGCAACTAAATTAGAGCAGGTCTTATTCCGTGCTTTTGTGATTATGCCAGGGTGTATCCTGGTGTTGTATATAACTAAAAATAAAAAATTAAACAAAAAATAAACGTTAACAAAAAAGAAAAATGTGGTCCCAGGGGAGGGTGTGTCAGGTCTCCTGACAACGAAGCCCAAGTGTGCCAGTAGCTGGGGCAGGGTCAATGGACTGTGGCAACTGCCTTGCTCTCTTGAAAAGGGACAGCATCTCCCCTAGGCCAGCATCTTAGCTGGATAAGGGAATATCAGTCTGAATAGTGAGTCTATCTGCATCCCAGGTTGCTGGGTGAGTAGGATGGAGCTCTCCAAACAGCAGGATTCGAATGTTAATAGGTCCACTCAACTCACATTAGGCTGCTGCTGCACTGAATTAGATTTTTTTTGGAAGAATGAGAAAGGAAAATAATTAATTGGGAAAAAATACTATAGATTCATTGGATGGCCAACTATCTGTTTAAAAAAGTAAAAGATCTTCAGTCATCTTTGAGAATGACAAAGCCAAGAAATAAGCCAAAACACTTCATATAATGTTTAATAGAGGATACACATCTATCTTTGGCTTCCTAGTAGAAACTTCAAAGCCCTATATTAAAAGAGAAAACAAACTATTGTTTTTTTTTTTCTTTCTGTAGCAAGTGGCCTGCAGCATCCGGATAATGGATCTCTAAATACAAGATGTAATAGGTACAGATTTAGTGAGAGCCTAGTATATATGTGGTCCTGAAGAGATGCCATGATGCCTAGAATATACTATGAACTGGGAATCCTGCTTTACAGATGTGTGGGGAAATTGATTCCAAGATCTCTTAGTTTAATCACCTATTTCCAGAAAGAAATAGAGTTACTTTGTAGTACCATAATCTGACTTCCAAAAAATATGTTGTGCATGCATGTCCTTGATATTGCATATATTTATTTATATGTCTTAGAAGGAGTCACTGTTCTTACAACGTTTCCCCCCCACACCCCACCCCCGGAAGACCAGAGGTGAAAACCAAAATATTTACACCAAGAGACGTTTATTTGGGGACACTGAGAGTTTGGAAATACTGGGAATGATCATCAGTGACCTGTCTTTCCATGGTTACACTATAGCCTGTAAGCTAGGGAACCCTACTCTAGGCAAGAAGCTGTTTAAAGGAGAAGGTGAAAATATCTTGATATTTCTTGATCGTGATGCTTTGCGGTCATACAGGTGGAAGGAACTTGTATATATGTACTTTGGGGTGAGATAAATACTCAACAGACTATTAGAAACTATGGGAAAGGATAGAAAACTGTGTGGCATGAGAAGAGACATTCAGAAGTATTTTAGTCAGCTTTCTGTGCCTCTGTGATCAAAAGGCCTGACAAGAAAATTGTACAGGAGGAAACATTTATTTTGGCTTATGATTTCAAAGGTCTTTTTCCATAGACAGCCAAATCCATAGCTCTGGGCTCAAAGGTGGAGCAGAACATCATGGTGGAAGGGCATGGCAGGAGAAAGCAGCTCAGAATGTGGCCACCAGGAAGAAGAGAGGGAGCTCTGCTCATCAAGGACAAAACATAAACCCCAAAGGCACACCTCTGGGAATCCTCCAACCACACCCTACCTACCTACAGTTACCACCCAGTTAATCTATATCAGTGGATTAATCTACTTTTTAAATTATACCTCTCATAGTCTGATCATTCAAACCTTTGAAAGTTCTTGCATTATCTCGCACATGAACTTTTTGGGGGATACCTCATATCTAAACCATAAAAGAGGGAACCCTAAAAAGCCATAAAGAATTGCTGGGAGAAGCTGGGTATGGTAGCACATGCATGTAATCCCAACAAATTGGGAGACGGAAACAGGAGGATTGCAAATTGGAGGCCAGCCTCAGCAATTTAGCAAGGCCCTGAACAATGTAGTGAGACCTTACCTCAAAATGAAAAAATAAAAAGGGCTAATGATGTGGTTTGGCTGTAAAACATCCCAGAGTTCAATTCCCAGTACGAAAGAAAGAAAGAAAGAAAGAGAGAGAGAGAGAGAGAGAGAGAGAGAGAGAGAGAGAGAGAGAGAGAGAAAGAAAGAAAAAGAAAAGAATTGGAAGAAAAAAGGAATCTATGAGGTAGATAAAACTTGTGACTTATAAGATAAAATTTCTCCGATCATGTGTTTGTTTTTAAATTTCCACTTTACCACCCTCAAAATGTAAATTCTTTTAGGGCAAAGGATTTTGTTCAGAGGTATATCGAGAAAGTAACAGCATACCAGATAATAATTGTTTACAAATAGAAAAGGATTGGTGAGTAAAAGGAAAACCTGGAAAATGTGGTACAAATAATGCATTAGTATCTATAGCTGAACACATATGGACTTAGGATTTTTATAAATGCTTATTTCAAAATAATGTACATTAATTATATAAAATTTTAAATTAAAAAAATAAAAATCACACCATTTTGTCCGTGTTTAACATTGTTGTTTAGCTTCTAATTTTTTTCTGTACCTCTATTTTAGAAATAGAATCTTCCCATATTTATAGCTTTGTTTCTTTATATTATCAGATATATTCTTATTTTTATATATCATGCCATTAAAAGTTCTTGAAATAAGACTTTTAATGGGACCCATATTAAGCCATCCTATGGATGTACATTTACTTAACTATTCTTCTATTGGGGGATAAAATTTAAGTTGGTGAATGGCATTTTCTGTTCTTTGGCTTCCAAGCAGCCTTTGAAGATCCTTCCTATGGCTAAGCAATTTCCCATACACCTGCCCTGGCGCTGCAGGTAAAAATCTCTCCCATGCTCCCTTGCAAGGAAGATAGAGTCATGTGATCCAGGCACTACTGATCAGATACCCTCTGTGACCCTTCACTTGGGAAGAAAGTAGTATGAAAGAAACGGGCAGATCCACATGTGCTGAAGATGACATTGCTGATGTACAGCCTTGGGGTTCTGATGGCTGAAGACTAACATCTCAGATCCAGCCTGAATGGTATGCACTGTCGTTTCTGTGACCAATAACAACAGTTTGGGGCCTCCGTGGTGAGGTCCCACAGCGTGACTGCAGAACCCTTAATTCTGACTTCAATATTCCCTGGTAAATCATGAGTCCCTTGTAAAACTTCTTCTTCTTCTTTTTTTTTTTTTTTGTTTAAGCCAGTTAAAGTTTGTTCTATTTTTGTTTGTTTGCTTAATTTAAGAACCCTAATATTTCAAATTTGTTTTTCATGTTTGGCTGAGATGAATATCTTTATACAATGACCTTTTTTTGACTTTTAAATTCCTTGTGGACTTTCTGAATCAAATAATGTGAACATTTTTAAGATTCTGTTATAATTTAAAAATGCTTCAAAGACTACTGACTTTCCATCAGGCAGCCATCTTAATGTGTCCTCAGTAATACTGAATTTTAACTCTAAAAAGCCTTTAATTAAATGGGCAAAAATAGCCCTTCTTTGTAATTTAATTTGTCTTTTTTTTTAACTGAGTAGAATAGTTTCATGAAATTATCAACTTTAATTTTCTTTTGTGTTTTCTCTTTTAGTTTACTTCTTTTTTTTAAATTAGTTTGGTAGAATTTCTTATTAATGTGTAAATGTACTTCACAAATTAAGATATATGACCTTTGACATAAATGTTGCCAAATATTTAATGATTTATTTTGGAGATTCAATTCCAGTTATATTGGTTTTGATTTTAAAAGTTTGAAATGTTTATAAAATCAAATCTATTGGATTATCAACCAATTTCTTTAATATCCCTGTGTTTACAAAGTTTTTCCCATCTAGAGACCAATTAGACATGCATCTTTACTGTCAGATTAATTCTTTACTCATCTTCTTTTCTAAGAAAAATCTGTAAAAAAAAAATAGTATGTATGCAAAAGTTTTTGGTTGCTGGGAAATTCATGCATTAGGAGGGATAGGTAGTCTCTGGATATTAGAAGGCTACCAGTCACCAGATGTTGGGAAGGTCACTCATTAGGACTTGGGAATCTTATTTTTTTTTCTTTTTTCCTCTTAATTATAAAGCATCAGTTTTGATATCTGTTTATTGAATTCTACTTCCAGATATGTTTTCCAAAAGAACCATGTCATCATAACCTGGACTTTCTAAAATATTTGATTTTTATGAAAACACATGTAGATGTAAAAGACCCCCTAAACCTAGAATTAAAAATCCTGCCACAATGACCATAATGCATTTTCTCAACCTATCATCTGTTCTAACATTACTCAACTATAGGTTGAACCCCTAGGAAATTACTGAAATATGACCATTTATAACATTAAAAAACAGTCATTTCATTGAGTTCAATCTAAATTCATCCAGATTCCCTAATGCTATTTTCTATACCAGTTCCACTACCTGAAATGCTGTCTTTGTTTATTCTACATCCAAACAACTTGAAGACTTAGTTGTATTTTTGTTCCTGTTAAGCAAACTTTGTTGATCAGTATCCCCCTTCGTCCTTTAATACTTTATCCACAAAACACCACCTTAGCATTGGATATGCATTGCTTTATGATTCCCTTACTCTGATAAATTCAATGGTTCAGGAATCCCTATTAGGAAACAACTTACTCTGTGATCATATATACGAAAGACCACCACCACCCACTGCCTTCTACTACAGTCACCGTTATTGTTGACAGATAAGCAATTTCTGCTTCCCAGTGCTGTGATTCTCAAGGCATGGCGCTGGGTGAAATTTCTTTTGTTGAAGGTCTTCAGGCTGCCACCTCTCTGGGTCCTTTCTGAGGTCAATTGAGAAAATAAAAAGGCAAGAACTCAAGCTGCTGTAGGGTATTCCTTGAGCATGTTACTCTGGGAGCTCTCAAAAGTAAGCCTATTTTAGAAAAGAAGGTAAAATATTTGTGGAGCAAAGGATAGAAAACTTATGAGGATGACTCTTTCACCAAACCAGAGGGTTTGTAGGAGGCCACAAATGAAGGCCAGGAAGCACACATAGGAGCCAGGGAAGGCTTTGAACCATAGAAGAGAGGGCCATGAACTGATGATCACATGGGCTTTGAACTCTAGGCATGGTGATCTTATTTATGTAAACAGCTCAGGAAAGGCTTGGGGGGTGAAGGGGAAGTGCAGCACACAGCAGGTGTACCAGAGGGGTTGGGGATACTGAGGGTTGAAGACAGAAGTAAAATATGATTAAAAAAACAGAAACAAACAAAAGGACTTCATAGTTTAACACAAATTGTGAATATAGAAAAGCAACAGTAAAACCAACTGTGAAAAGTGAGCTTTCTCAAAAGGAGTAAACACTAGGGGCCAGTTCCTAGGAAGAATTACTCTTTCCCTTTCAAACAATTCACCCACTATAACTCACTTTTGGGAAGTCTGCTTTGTTAACTTGTGAGAAATTCCATTATCTATAAAATCGTTAGCTTAACAAGCACCTACTTGAAATGAGTGTGTTGCTGTGGCCTATTAGTCCTTCACATCTTTATGATTTACGCAAATACATTTCCTTTAACATGTATGTGATTTTAAATCTCAATACCAGATAATCTGTGGTTTGTATCCAGATGGATGGAAGAAAATTCCTGTGGTAGTTTAGGAAAGGGGGGAATGCCCCTCATGCTCAGCACCTCATGAGAACACTATCATTCTGAGAAAGAGAGTTAAGGGGATTTTGAAAGAGGAATGTAAAATGAGAACAAAGTGGTGAGTTCAACTTCACTTAGTTTAGAATTTTACTTCGACTAATTTTGACCAAAATAGGGCATATGTGGATACAAGCCAGGGAAGGATTTCTTCTGTTTTTCTTTTCTCAAACTTTCACAAGAGAGATTTTTAATTGTACTCAGAGTGAGGGAGGAGTTACAAAATATTTGGGGAGTGAAATAAGATTCTATGGCCCAGCCAGGCAAACTAACCATCTCAATACACAGGATCACAGCAAGGAGGCTGAGTCAGACACCTGGAATTCTTGAAAGTGGCCCCAATTCCACATTTTTACTTACCTCCAATCCTCTTGCTCTCCTTCACCCCTCCTTCCACCTCATCAGTGTTTGCTAGAACTCCCAGTTCCAATACCCACCCCAAATCCTTCTTTCATTGAAGCACTTAACTTCCAGCACCTTTCTTGGCTCATGATGGTGAATCCAGGAAGAAATCACAACTGCAGCTTAGCTCAGCGACTCAGGGCACCTATTGCAGTTTCCATGAAAAATACATTCTCAAGGCAACTTTATCAACCTCAGTCCAGGCTGCTGGGGTACAATGCCTCCTTGGGGTGAATATAGGCCCCCCTGACTTCTATCTAGGAAAGGATGTACTTCATCTCTGAGAATCTAGCTAGATGGTAAACTATTGAGAACATTTCTCTGTGTGACTCCCCTATGTGAAGTCTGTGCCTTGCACATACATAAATATGGCATCTGTAAACACCTATTAGTGTGCATGATGGGACTAGGCTAGACCTACATCACATGTAAATTGCACCTTAGCCTTTTGAGAAATGTCACAAGCACTCCTCCAGAGGAGTTTGGCTTGGTTGATGGAAGAATTTTTAAAAAATCCTCTGTGAGATTAGAAGTATGCTAATACTAATATACTAATAATAAAGTGTCAGCATTACGTACTGACTACTGTTAATGTGCATGCTTTCATTGACCAAACTGAAAGTTTTCAAGCTTTTAAAAAACTCATCTGCTATGTATATGTCCATTCTTTGGAAAACGAATAATAATCTCCCTCATCTTATTTTGAAATACTGGGCTCTTCCAGCATGAATTCATGATGTCAAAAGTGAAATAACGGCTCCATTCCCCTTCCAACCCAACCAGCTCTTGGCTAGAGGGAGAATCTAGGGAAGGAGGAGACTGCTCTCTTTCTGTCTCCCCAAAGACTAGGTTACAAGTGCTCTCTTGGGTGTGCAGTGAAGCCCTGACCTCAATATCTTCATTTTCTGGCTTGGCAGCAGTTCTTCTTGGCAAAGAATCAATCAGTAAGCCTGACTAGATTAGGATGCAAAATATTTAACTTGCATATATTACAGAAAAGGGTTGTTCATATTCTGAAATATAGAGATGAGTCATTGATATTCATTTCTAAATAAATCCCATTCTCATTATTGAGGCGAGCAGGTTATTTTGGTAACTCAAGCAGGATGACCTAATTAAAACCTGATATAAAAATTCAGCATGCCATATAGTACTTTACCTGTCTAAAGTAAACACAGACAAGCACAATTTATTTTACTGGAGCATCCCTCATGCAAAATTACTAGTGAGTATATCACAACCAATTACAGACCACTGTATATGCAAATTATTACTCTTTCAATTATTTATAGAGAGCTATCAGTGTACACAGCCCTTGATGGAGCATCAAACATAGAGGACAAGGGGTCTGAATGAGGAAATCTGAATAGGGGGGACTATTCATGGAGCAACATGGTTGGGTGGCAGAAAAATAAAATGAAATTCTTCTGCAGATGGTAGAAGAAGGAAATGAAAAGAAATTCTGACTTACACTATTCAGAGAATTGAGTAAAAATCAGTTATCAAATCAAGGAATGGCCCCACACAAAACTGGAACCACAGCAAATGTTTTCTTTTCTATGGTTTTTCTAGCTACCATTCTCCACTCCCAATACTAAATGTCATTTTACTCTCTGTTATGTTCTAGACTTATACTTTGCTTTTATTATTATACTCTTTAACTCAAATTTATGTTCAATAAAAGGCACTATAAGCAAAGTTAAGAGACAAACTGAAAAATATTGGGAATATATAAAAACATCCAAAATCAATAAGAAAATGACAAGCTATGCACCCCTAAATCATAGATGAGTTACATGGAAAAGCCATTACCATAAAAAAATGAGTGGTCAATTACATGCATAAAAAATGCTCACCATCACCAGAATCTGGCTAAATCGACAGTTGAAATAAAATACCCTTTTGGCAAAATGATTAAAATCTGGTAATGAGTTGGCAATGGGAAAAGGAAATAGAAACTCTCAAACATCTGGTTGAATTGTATATTGGTATGGCTATTTCAGAGAAAATTGGCAGTTTTTATTAATTTTTTAAAAATACATATCCAGGGTCTCAGACATTCCTTTCTTGTTTATCATCCAAGAAATACACTTAGACCTCACTCAGGAAATATGTTTAACAATGCTTTTAAAAAAATGTTTAGGGGGTAAAAACATTCTGTAGGAGATTTTAATAGTGACCATATGACATTATGCACGTGTAGAAACCCATAGATCCTAAAAACACAAATAGCAAACCCTCATGTAAACCAAGGGCTTTAATTAGCAAGAGCTTATTAATATTGTTCATCAATAATGCTTTAACAATTGTTCTAACAAATGCACCATGCTGTTGGTTTAAAGAGGGATCATGGGGTTATTGGAGGGTTAGATATGGAAACATTCTGTACATTTTTCTGTTTTCCTGTAAGCCTAAAAAAAAACAACTTTAAAAATGAAGATTACACGTTTTTAAAAAAAGAATAAATGAACATTTCTTAATGCTAATTGAGATATGGGATTCGTGTCAACAATGTCAGCATAGAAAATGGGGGGATGACATGGGATGTGGGAGAGAGAGAAAGAGAGAGAATAAATGTGTGCGTGACCCTAGGGGCCATGACGGTAGTAAATTATTTGTTATTCTTTTCTGTTGTTGTTGTTGTTTTTTATAATGTAAGGATGTCTTTTCTCCAACTCAATAATAAGCTTTTTGAAAACTTGAACACTTTCCTTATACTGTATTCCTTTTTACTTGCCCTAAAGAGGGAAATGTTAATGTCATCAATTTTAAGTCATTATATGAATGAACAGTACAATTTCTTACCAATTTTATTTTTACATAGAATAAATTAAAAGTCTGCTAGGAGAAAAAAAAAAGGATAGGCAAGATTAACACTAAGATCTTTTTTGTTTACCCTAGGAACAACTTAAAGGTTAAGACAAGGAAAAAAATGGAAAAAGAATGTTTTAAAACTCATGGATTTTCTATAAAAGGTTCTGTTTTCTATATTCCTGGAATGACTTTGTTTTCATGCTCTCCATGTTTTGCCTACTGCTCCCACCAAACTCTTCCACATGCCCCTAACTTGAGATATTCTACCCACAACAAAGTGTTTCACTGTTGTTTTGCCTCCTATCTATTGCTTGTGGTTCTTGGCACCACAGGGCTCTTGCTCTCACCTCTTCTCTGCCTCCTCACTTAGAAATCTTAATTGAATGCAGTCACATTGCCAGCTCTCATCTGCCTCAGCTCTTCCAAGTCTTTGTGTCTCTGCTTCTGCAGGGCTGTAAGCCAAAGTTTGTAGACAAATTGGATGGCACTTTAGCAAGTTACCAAGTAATGCTTCCATGAAATCACAGGACAGTATGTGGAACCCCATGATTAAAGTTCAAAAATTGAAAACCTTCTTGGATTTTAGGTTGGGTTTGTGAGATTTTGAAGTTTACACACAAAGGTCATCTTCATCTGATATTTGAGCAGTACTCTGGAGTTGGACCAAAAGACTGTTGAAAGATCCAAGCCATTGCAAATTGACTTGGCATGGGAAGATGCTCCCGAGGAGTAAGGAAAACCAGTGCAGTGTCACTCGTAGCAGCAAACACCATATGCTTGACTCAGCATCCATCACTGGGGTAGGCGACAGAGCCAGAGAAACTTACAGATCTGACAAGAAGAGTGATTCTTTGTCAAACGGAGTACAACACCGCCTTTCAATAAGTAAGTCCATAAGGACACATTCTTTTCCATGATGCTTCACTTCCACCTGAACACTCACGCCTTTATGATGATGGGCTTTTATTTCAGTTTTGAAATTCTGGTAAAATTGCTTAAAAAAAGAAATAAAAAGATGTGATGGAAGGGAAGGTACTTTCTGCTTCAAAAGGTCTCTTGTCCAGATCTTAAACATGCCAAAGATATGCTCCTGTGTTCTTGAAAACAGAAAGTACTTGAAAGGAAGAGGCTGCTCAGAACCCCTGAAGGAGGCTTTGCTGCTTCTAGCCACTTACACTATAGAGCACATTGTAAGACATTTGCCAACTATTGAGGAAAATGTTTGTGAAAATCATCATTGTGTTTCAGAGAATTTCAAAAATTTAATGAATAAGATTAATCATACGACCATAAATAATCTTTAAGGAAATTTTGAATAACACTTATGAATAAGAAAAGAGATGTATGATTTAAGGATTTTATTTAGCTAGTACATTTTTTGAATGAGTACTGTAATATACTAACACTAAAACAGCCCAAGAAAAAACATTTTTTCTCCTTTTGGTAGATCCGGAACCAAACAATAAAAGTAAACTAACATCCATAGAAGAAAAATTAGTAATAATTGAGGGTGATTATTAGTAAAATAAAAGAATCTTTGAAAAGACACAGACTTATCAAGAAACATAACATTAATATTGGTAGTTTTTTAATTGATTAGATTTGCTAAATTATAGACTAATACTCTGTCATTGAAAGGATTTAGTTTTATATAGGAAAATATAGAATTGAACCACTCCACATCTCTATCTCTATCTCTTTGGTAATCATTACTAATGATATGGTGTGTAGTATTCTACCTCTTGTCTTGATAAACAATAAAAATATTTTAAATATTGTAAGCTCCATCTTAGAATTTCTTGCAAACATAATAATATATAAATATTATTATGTTTGCAAGAAATAAATAAATAATGATTAAATAAACAGTAAATAAATAATGATTAAATAAACACATAAATTAATGAATGCTTACTGTCCTTTGATGATAAAATATCTTGAGGCAAGATGTTGCATTTTATTCATGTTCTTATCCCATTAACTAGATCATTGCCATACAATAGGACAGATTCAACTGGTTTTCTTTAAATTGTTGAATAAATGCAAAGATGGAGCTTCATTCCTAAATTGGTCAATTTTGGGGGCCAGTGAAGGAGGAAAAGAAAAATACAATGAATAAAGAAGAATATGGAAAGAGGTAAAGTGTGGAAGAAATAATGAGTAAAAAAAGAAAGAAAGAAATATGGAGGAGGAAGGAAAGAAAAGCAGAGGAGGATCAGGGGTAAGAGAGACCTGAAGAGAAAGCCCTCTAATTACAGAACACACAGGGTGGCAGAGAATTGAAAAGAGAAACTCCAAGCAGGGCACATATCCTAAGTCTCCATGATACATTTGTCCAAGCATTGAACATCTGTCACTTGCCAACTTTGGCATTCCATTCAGAGTTCAAAAAACAAACAAACAAAAAAAAAACAGGAAAGGAAAGAAGATTCCTGGTGAATTCTGGTGAATTATTAGATCATGAGAGATATTCCACTCATGGTATATGTTACCATCTATAAAAAAAATGTCATGACTCAGAGTCCAGGGTTGGGAGGTAAAAAAGTCAAAAAACGTCCTGTGTCCAGTGAGCTTCTATCTGGGGATTGACTCTCCTTCCAGAAAAGTATGAATCATATTCATGGTGGTCTTGATGATGAGTGTGGACTATTTATTTCCTTATAATTTTAATTGGTGTTATTCAGATTTAGGGTTATATATGACAACTTTTTATATGGTTAGAAGTCATTTCTTTCTCATAATACCTGATTGAGTTCCTTATCTATTTTTCAGGTTACATAATTTTCCTTTAAGATGTATTTGTAGTAGTTCTGTAAATAAGATTATTTTGTAAATTATATACACTTACATATTTTTCTCTTTTTCATCTTTCTTTTTTATTCTCAGTAATGTATTTTGATGAATATAAGTTTAATTTTTATTTATCATTTTTTAAAAATTTTCCAGTTAAGGTATTTAATGTCAAAAGTAAGAGCAGATACAAATCAGAGAAAGCTTAACTACAATAGAGAAAACTAATTCTTGGGAAAAGACAATAGAATAAAGAAAACAAAGATAACAAATATCAGGAATGAAAATAAGTACATCCTAATAGATCCTGAGACTTTAAAATTATCATACAGTGAATCATAAGTATATCTATGTTAATAAATTTGAATTGACACAAGATAAACCATTGGCATAGTCCTATAAATACTGATGTAACTGAATGTGAAATTAAAAATATTTCCTAATTTTATGCAATATTTAAATACTCCTGGCACCTGACATGGAACTCTAATTATTCTACATGCCCAATAAACATTTTATAAATGGTGAGTTGGATTTTTAGAATAATCTCATAGATAGTTATTAGGAAACAAACAATATTGCTAGAAGAAAATATGATAGTAAATTATAAAAAACTGAAAAAAATATTTTTTGATAATTTAAAGAAATTAATCCAAAGACATTTCAAATATGTACAAAATATTTTAAAATAATGTTTAAAACTTTTAAAAAATTTAAAAATAATGTTATAAAAGGTGTATAAATTCAATGATCTGACAAAGGATGAGAAAGACAGGGAGTGGGACGGGTATACTAAATATTTTGTAGGTAGTAAAATCTAGCTGGAGAATATTCTGACATGAGAAAATATATACAAAATATTGTTGAGTGAACCAAAAAATTTACAAAAGAGCAAATACGCTGTGCTCTCAACTCTGTGCATTTGCCTGGAGTTGGAGTATCTGTGTTTAAAGGCAGACTATGTGACAAAACTTATTAGGAGCTGTCAGCACAAAATATCTACCACTTCTTCAGCCTGCTTAAAATTTTCATTATGCAGATCAGTATATTTTTTTTTCCAGAATATATTAACACCAAATAGTGAAACCCACCCTGCCTTTTTATTCCCCCCAAGGAACAGATTTTGAAATAAACTTAGTGCATTTTTCAGGTGTAGAGGGACAAGGGAGGCAAATGTTTACCTAACTCTTGCCCTTTGGAACAGGACCTACCTTACTTTCTGGGCTGCAGCAAATACAAGGCTGGCATGGAGTAATCATATGTCGCTCATGAGCAAGGAAAAGGAGGCTGATTCCCAATCTGGGACAGAACATGCCAAGGATGAGACACTGAAGATAAAAATCAACTCATTACAGTTTTTCCTGGGAAAGTCTTAAGTCAGAGCCAGTCGCCCTATACCATTTGTGCATCTCTCCCCACAGGTACCCCATGCTGCAAATGTACCAATTCATCCAGGGCTTGGACACAACCTATCTCTATAGTTTAGTTTTGTTCTAATGCCCTATAGCCATTATCACTATATCAAAGAAGTATGCATTGTATGTGAACCATAATTAGAGTGCATTAAGCTTACTAGTGCTGAGCAGTAATAACAGATTATTATGAAACATAATAAGACAAAGACTTGACTTTTAAAAACTTTTTTAAAAATTCAAGTTATAAAGATTATACTGAAATTAGTGGCCATAAATCCCAGGAGACAAAAATGATAAATGATTAAAGGGTTAGAAATCACTTATTGCTATCATAACAATGATATGTTAGTCTAATTGTCTGCTTACTTATCGTCTTTTCAATAGTCTGTTAATCTCCTGGGTGCAGGGTCTATATCGTATCTGTGTAAACCCCCCACCCACACACAAATGCACAGAGTAAAGTGTTTGGCACAGAGATGGAATTTAACCAATGTAAATGGATAACAACTTTATGAGTGAGATCTAAAGAGAAATAGTGAAATAAAAATATGTCATCCTGAAAAAGTAAAAGCAAGGAAGCTACCTTTTTACAGATATTTGAGACTTGGGAGTTTCAGGGCTTTGAAGTTCAAGCCAGTGAGTTGACATGCATTCCCATCTCTGGAGAAAAGTGAACTTAGAAGCATATTCCATACATATTTTAATCAAGGTATTACTGAAATCTATAAAAGCAGGAATTTTCATAACTGAAATGATTAAGAAGTAAGCATTTCTGCTGCAAGAGCAATTTGAAATAATTTTACTGAAATAAAAAAAAAGATTTAGCAACTGAATTACTAGCCAAATACCATCCAATTTGTAAAGATATCCAAAGTGATTCAAACACCTATGTGCTTGAGGAGATTAGGCGAAGTCCTGCATGAATACGAAAAAAAAAATATAAGAGTTTGTGACATTCACTCAAACTTGAAGTCTGTAGTGCCCACAATTACAACATAAATTTCTCATTTTCAAGAGTTGTGTGTTTCATGTACAGAATAGGAAATTAAGAGTTGGAGAAAGGTAAATTCAAGAGATTTCTGGTGAAAGCTTGATATGTAAATGTTTTCAGTTTGCTTACTTTAGGAACAAAGTCAGAACATGATAGCTTGATTTCAATGTTAAAAATAGAATACTTTGGAAGAGAACTGTGTTAGTCAAGTTGTTTCAACACATCAACTTAAAAGCTGGACAATTTTATTTTTGGCTCACAATTTGGGGGATTTCAGTCCATGGTTCCTTGGCCCCATCATTTTTGGGCTGTGGCAAGGCATTAAAGCATGGCCATGGGACCATGTGACAGAGGAAGCTGCTCACCTCATGATGCCCAGAAAGCAAAGAAAGAGGGAAAGAGTCTGGAGTCCCAATCTCCACTCCCAGTGCATGTCCCAAGTGAGCTAACTTCCTGCCACAAAGTCTTACCTTCTATGGTTTCCACCATTCCCCAATGATTCCATCAGCTGTGGACCAAACTTTTAACATGTGAACCTTTTGGAGATATTTAAATTCCAAAAATGCAACAAGAAAATCATCTAAAAAAATTAGGAGTGTATTCTTATCAGCTCAACAGTATTCCTTGTAAATCTGTTACAAAGGAATTTTGCTAACCTGTTTGAACTTATGAAAAATATACATTAATCTTAAAATATATCACATAGAAGTAACTCAATCAATGTTGCATTCATTAAAATGTATCTATTAAACATTTCAACATCTCTTTCCTGTACCTAACTCTCTCCTACAAGTTTAAAAAAATGACATTTTTTTAAAAATGACAATGTTATATATGACATGCACAGTGTCACTTTGTCTTTCCATGTACAATTGCTTTTTCTCATCATACCCATTAATGCCCTTAGCATTGCTCTTACCACAGGATTGCAGGCAGCCAAGACCTTGTGGTGAGAAGTGACATACAAGATACATCTAATTTGCCTTTCCTGATACGTGACATCAAGAACTCACAATTTGCATGGAGGTAGTCTGTATACCGTAATGTCACTGTGTTTGGATAAAGTAATGTTTTGATGAATATAGGCCACTTGAGTTTATGGGTTTAGTGGAGGGTATGGCCACTGCAGGCTAGAGCAGGAACTGAGGTGAATTGGAGTAACTGGTTTACCATTAGGTCATAAAAGATGGCTTAGAATTTAAAGGGGAGCAATGATCTAACAAAAAAAAAAATCCAAGAAGAACAAAAACACAATTAGAGGATGAATGTGTCCTGAATATATCTTTACCCAAAGTAGCATTTCTTTTAAAAACATAGATTGCTGTCATTTCTTAAACCCCTAAGGAAACACCCAATTCCAGTTTATTTTACTCTGGGTGTTAAATAAATACACCTTCCCTCATTCATGCATTCAGTGAATTTTAAACTTCAGGCATGTTTCCCTTCAGCTTGTGTCTTTCCAGCTACAGTTTAAATTTTCCAGTCTATCGCCTCTTATCCCCTTGAGCATTTTATTTGTCATTCTCAGTACAAGTTGCAGGCTTGTGGACACTATCTTGCAATGACTAAAGAACTGTGGTGACAATAACTTCTCATGTGCAGACTTGAGCAAGTTTATGAAGAAGTGCTGGTCCCAGGAAATTATCTTGGATGTGCTGTTGCTTGGCTTTCGCTTCAACACACTATCCATTATCAATTCCTTTTTTGATTCTCCAAAAATGCAATGGATGCCAACCATCCACAAGCTTTTGTCCAAAACATTAAGGTTAAAAGGTTAATAAGAAATGAACTTAGCCTTTAAAGACCAAATGTCTAATGAGGACAACAAATATATAAAAAATACTTTTTTTAAATGAAGAAAGTGCAAATGTAGACATATAGAGATATATTGATATAATGTATTGAGAGTAATTAAGCCTAGCCAAGGTATCTAGTCTGTGTTCTGAAGACCATGAAGTGATATTTACAAGATAAGAGGGGGTTTTCTGATATACCCTTTTCACAAAAACAGGAACAAGTTGCTTATCTAGCTGGACATTTGCTTACGTCATTTGCTGTCACTGTGATTCTGACTGTAACACACAACGGACTCAGCTTTGGCTTCTAGCCAACAGCCACTTGTGCCATAACCTCAGTATACAGTTTTGTGTTTCTGATTCAGCATGAGAACATTACAGCTGGTTTAGACTGTAATGGTTCTTGTATGATACAGAAGTTTCACTCTAAGATGAGAAAATAAAGTGATTTTCCCTAGATTAGGGCTCCTGCAAGCACTATCTGTGGATCTGCAGCATCAGCATCACCTGAGAAATTTGCAGCATCAGAAACACCATGTTACAAATGCATGTTCTCAAACTGTGCCTCAAACCTACTGAATCAGAAACTGTGGGAAGGGCCCCCCAATTTCTGCCTCACCAGCACTCAAAGTATTTCTGGTATGCTTAAAGTTTGAGAACAACTTTACTAGACGGGAACCAAGTCACATCATAACAGAGAAAATCTGGAATATTTTATCAGAAATAGAGAAGAATTGAGAATGGTCAGCAAATACACACACACACACACACACACAAATATATATATACAACCCGTTGTTGTATATATATATACAACAAATTAAAGAATAATATCCATATAAGCTCAGCAGTCAGCTACTCAATTTTATTCATGAGTATTATATTTGGGAAAAATACAAGAGTATGTAGAAACCCTATTCCATTCTTTTAAAACTTTACTTAGTGAATTAAGGGAATTTAAAATATATCTCTTAAAAATCATGTGGCTCTGCTTTTAAATCAAAGGCTTCAATTCAGATTGCTTTACTAGACTCCAAGTCTTCTTCCACATTAGAATTTATCTATGCTAAAGAAATATGAAAATCTATATTTTGCCATTGTACCACTTTAATATTCATTTTAATGACATAATATAAAAATTCTACTTTACCAAGACTATCCATAGCATAAATACCCTATAATAAGACATTTTAATTTCAGTAGGAAAAAAAGTGCTCTTGTATTACTCTAGCATGATAGATAAAAGCATCCGAATTAGGTCTTTAGCACAACCTTTGGACTACATTAGCAAAAATAAATATTATCCTAAGATATATATGATGGAAAATCTTTAGCACTACACGAACAATTAATTCAAATGGTATATTGATCTTTAAGACACCTAAAATAAAACATACTGCAAGCAATTCTAAATATTTCTCTTGCAAAATTCTCTGACATTTCACATAGTTTCAGACACCTTACAGAGCAAGAACTTAGTGAGCATGGATGACATCTCTATACCCTGGGTAGGCAATTATTGGGGATTCATGGACAGAATTCTAAAGTTAAAAAAATGTATCCTTGCAAGTGACATAGAGTTCAACCTCTTTCAAGATTGGTAAAGGAGATATTTCTTATATTTTCATACTCTACTGGAAAAATATTTAATACTATATTAACTAGTCATATCACTCCATATTTACTAGGATGAAATATGTAGTTGATTGAGAAAACTCTTGGAAAAAATATCATTTGGTGTTGTTGATAATGTGGGGGAAAAGGTACACTCATACATTGTGGGTGGGCTTGCAAATTAGTGCATCTACGCTGGAGATTCCTTAGAAAACTTGGAATCGAACCAACATTTGACCCAATAATCCCACTCCTTGGCTTATGCACAAAGGACTTAAAATCAGCATACTATAGTGATGCAGTCACTTTAATGTTTATAATAGCTCAGTTTACAATATCTAAGTGATGGAACGAACCTAGGTGCCCTTCAATAGATGAATGCATAAAAAAAATGTGGTACATATACACAATGGAATATTACTCAGCCATAAAGAAGAGTGAAATCATGGCATTTTCGAGTCAATGGATGAAACTGGAAGCTATAATGCTAAGTGTAAGACAAACCCAAAAAACTCAAGGCCAATGTTTTCTCTAATATGCAGATGCTAACTCACAATAGGCTAGTGGGGGAACAGGGAAGTGGGGAATGGAGGTTCACAGGATTGCACAGGTAGGGGTAATTGGGGGGTATGGGGATGGGAAAGACAGTAGGATTAATCAATCATAACTGTCCTGTGTGTGTGTATGTGTGTGTGTGTGTGTGTGTGTGTATATATATATATATATATATATATATCTCCAGTGTAACTCCACATCATGTACAACCACAGAATAGGAAGTTACATTTCATGTATGTATAATATGTCAAAATACATTCTACTGTCATGTATAACTAAAAACAATTACCCTTAACTAAAATAAATAAATTTGAATACTGAAAAATAAAAAGAAAAAATATCATTTGGATAGAGAAACAAGAAAAGGGGTCCATGGTATGTGAAGAAATAGAGAAAATGTACATTATTTTAATCTTGCTTTGTATTGCTCCTTCTCCCCACTGGAGCTCAAATTCTGAGAGAAATACTGGCTTTCTAGGAAGAATGGGAAAAAGGAGCTTCTGAAGCTGGAGAAGTTGGAGGGATTTTGAGAAGGAAAGAAGTACTCAAATTATTCTTACAAATCGACAGAAGAATAGCAAACATTTTGAGGGATGAAGTATGGTATGAACTAGTAGCCAAGCCCTAGATGAAAGTTGGAGTGGTACACCTAGACGGACAGACAAAAACAAGATAGCAAAGCCCATGAAAACTGAATGATATGACAACTCTCCATAGAAACTAAAACAGAATTTATAGTATAAATCTGACTGCTTTGACTAAATCAAAATCCTCCAGAGGATTTTGGTGGGTTCCAAAGTCACAGAATATAATATTCAAAATTATTGGGATGAAAACTTCTTCAATTTATAAAGAAAATTTGACCAATCCTCAAAAATACAGATAATCAATAGATCCCAACCTTCAAATGCCTGAAAAGTTGGAATTAGAATTATAAAACAAATATATTAAAGCAACTTACATAAGATTGTATGTCTTCTGTGTAAATAGTGAACAAGTAATCCCTAGAAAAACTATGAAAGAAATGAAAGTGGTCAAAAACCAATAGATAGATCACATAAAAACCAAAAGTATTCACATAGTCCAAAAAAAAGTAAGAAATGGGAAACAGAGGAGCAAAAAACAGAGTGGGCAAATACCAAACATTAAAATGGTAGACCTTGTTTTAAGCATCCAATAATTACATTACATGGAAATGAACTAAACACCCTGTAAAAAGATAGAAATTGTCATATTCTATTTAAGAACAAATGATTCTATTTAAAGGAAATGCACTTTAAATATAATGATAAAGAAATCCTAAAAGTAAAAGAATAAAAATAAAACACAAAAACACTAATAAAGCTCTAATTCAATATGTTAATTTCTTACAAAGTAGATTTGATAATCTGATTAATCTATTTTTATAAAATTAAACATAATTTTACTATACCCAAATGCTAAATATTTATCCAAGTGAAAAGAAAAACTGTATATAAAAAAAGCTTTAATGTAAGTACTTTGGAAAATTTGTTTGTAATTGACTTATACTGGAGGAAAACCCATATGCGCTTGTTGGGGTAATAGAGAAATACAGTGTGGTACATCCATGAAATGTAATTCTACTTAGTAATAAATACAATTAAAGTATTGAAACTAACAACCAAATGAATTAATTTCAACTCAATGTGCTAAGGAAGTCAGACTCAAAAGACTGCCTGATACTTGATTGCATTTATATGACACCTAAAAAAAAAGGTGAAATTCTAAGATTGGAGAACAAATTGGAAGGAGCTAATAGTAGAGGAGGGGCAGAATAGATTGATTTCAAAGGAAAAAGGAGAAATTTGAAGATATTGTTATGAACAGTTCTGTAACTTGATTGTGTCAGTGCTTGTAGTGATCTCAGCATTAGCCAAATATCATAGAATCATATTGCAAACAGAGTGAATTTTATTGTAAGTAAATGTAAAATAAAATAAAGTTTTAGGAAGAAGATAACAGATGTGCAGGTAAAAACAATTATTTTTGCAGAGGAAAAAGGATAAAATATAGAGAACAAGAGTCAAATATTCTATGACATATATATATATATATATATATATATATATATATATATAGAGAGAGAGAGAGAGAGAGAGAGAGAGAGAGAACGCATTTTTTTCTTAAAAATTAGAAAAAGGGGCTGGGGTTGTGGCTCAGAGGTAGCGCGCTCACCTAGCATGCATGAGGTACTGGGTTTGAGCCTCAACATCAAACAAAAAAATAAAATGAAAATTAGAACTATATATGCATATTCAAAGACTTATCAGTAAAATATATTTTAATCATCTATACAAGTATCCTCAGACTTCAGTTATAAAAAATGATTTGACTTTTTTTTCCGAATTTGACTACACACTTTTTTCCTTTAATTGACTATGTGGGCCAATTATTCCCATAGCTGGATTTTTTTCTCTTTTCTCATCTGTACTTCTGTTCTTTATTCCTCTTTTCTTGACTTCATTTTAGTGGTTATTTTTATTGTAATTTTATTTATTTCCCCTTTTGTTTCATTAGTTATACTAAAGTAGTTCAGATATTGCTACAGAGTATAGATAAATACAATTTTATCTTATCACAATCTGCTTTCATGTAACAATTCATAGATAACATGAGAATTTTGCAATAGATAATTTTATTACATTCCTTCTACTTTTTATACTTTTATTATCATACGTTTTATTTTAGCATACATTTTAAAGCCCACCTTATACTTCACTATTTTGCTAAGGACAACAAATTAATATCATATATATGTTATATATATATATGTACATATATTTAACTTTATGTAATTTCTGACAGTTTCATTTTCTTTATATAGAAAACAAAATTTCAGGCATTTTCTATTCAAAACCTTCTTTTAATATTTCTTATAATGTGTATATCTGGCAATATTTTTTTAAATAAAATATTTTTATTTTGTCTCAAAATATTTTTATTTTGCCTTCATCTTTAAAAGATGTCTTTGAAAAGTTACTTATAGTTACTAAGAATCAATTCACTAAGTAATGATAGAATTCTAGTTCTCTCTCTCTCTCTCTCTCTCTCTCTCTCTCTCTCTCCCCCCCCACCTATTATAGATCCATTGTTTTCTGGCTTACATATTTTATGATGAGAAGTCCACTGTAATGCTTTTATGTGTTCATCTGCATATAATATTTATTTTCTATCTAGTTGGCTAAGATTTTTACTTTATTTATCCATAAAATGCCCATTTTTTTCCCATTCTACATTTGCACTGCTTGGGGTTCTCTGAAATTCTTAAGCATGTATTTTGGATTCAGTCATTAATTTTGGAAAATTGTCAGCTATTAACTTGCCAAATATTTGCTCTAACCATTATCTTTCTTATTTTTCTTTAGGAAAACAATAACATGTATGTTAGATCATTTTATATTTTCTCACAGATTTGGTATTCTCATTATTTTTTCTACTCTTCTTTCTCCTTTTTAATCTTTTTAGGTAATTTCTATTATCCAAGAAAGAAGTTAACCAATCTTTTGTTTATATATGTCCAATTGGCTGATAAAACTGTCAAAAGAATTTTTTATTTCTATTGTTTTATTTCTATAATGTCCATTTGATTTAAATTATTTTCACATTTCAGCCAGGCATGGTGGTGCACGCCTATAATCCCAGTGGCTCAGGAGATGACTCAGACAGGAGGATCATGAGTTCAAAGCCGGCCTCATCAAAAGCAAGGTGCTAAACAACTCAGTGAGACCCTGTCTCTAAATAAAATACAAAATAAGGCTGGGGATGTGGCTCAGTGGTTGAGCACCCCTGACTTTAATTCCCAGTAACCCCCCCAAAAATTATTTTCACATTTCTCTTAAAATATCTCATCTCCTTATTCACATTGTCCCAATTTTTCTTGCCTCTTTACTATATTGTTCACAAATATTTTTTTTTTTTTTGTCTTGTGGCTTCTTGGTGTATTTCTATTAATTGTGCTACCTTTAGAAAGTAGATAAGTATATTTTTCCCATTTTGTTTGGATGTTTCTTAAAGTTTATTGAATAGGTGACATTATCTGTATATGTAAAATTTGGGTACTGAGGTAAATAGTATATATGACTATAATTAAATACAGTACTTATGGTTATTATAGTAAGCTGTTAAATCAATTTTGGAAGACATTAAGCATGATTTTACTTTAGTTGGTATAGTGTCCCTCAAGGCACTATAGATTTCAAGAAATAACTGGAACACCAGATACAATGGGAGTCCATGTTTACTCACAAACTCTTTTTCTTCTGCCGATATTGAGTGTTCACAAACAAACAAACAACAACAATAAAACACTAAGGCCATACAGAAGACTGGAAAGAACCCAAGAACCCATTTATTGGTACATTAGATGTTATTGACTGGTTTGCTTAAGACTAACAATAGAGTGACCAAACTAATAGAATGCTATTTCCTTATGTTTAATAAAGGGCTTAGAGTGACAGGATATTTCTCAGTGTCTCAGATCTATTCTAACCTTTTAGTAGCCACTGCACATAATTGATATAATGGAATTTATCATGCTCTTGATTCTCCTCTAGTAATAAATTATTATTGCCTTTTACTCAATGTTTAGCTTATTGGAGGGTCAAGAAGGTGGTTTTCAATTCTTGGGATTCAAACAGTCTTATGAAAGCTGGCTAGCAGTGGTTAATACCTAATGTGTCAATGAATGCGTTCGCTTCAATCCACCATCCTGTTCTCAGTATTCTCTGAGTGCTAGGAATAGGCAGACAAGAAACAGTTGTAAAGAAGGGTAGATGCTCCTTGTGTCTGGTGTTCCCAGTTGTTCTTAACTGTCACATTAGCCCTCACTTGGCCTTTAAAATCATTAAAAATTTAACTATTTTATTTTTGCCTGGTTTTATGGAGACCACTTCTTCCACCTGTGTTCAATTAAATTTAAAATAACTGGTGTACTCTCCCTCTCTCTGTGTGGAGAGTCTTAACACTTTGGAACTCAAATCATTTGGCTAGTGATGTTAGCTCTTGAATGGGGCCAAGGAAAACTGATTTTGTAGATTTACCAGCTATTTCTCATGGTCAAGATAGAAGTGACTTTTAAGTGTGACTTTTCACATCCTAAATAGAACAATAGCTTCACTGCCAAGTTGGTTTTGAATCATTATACTTCTCTTCCTAGAAATCACCCAGAAAACATAAAACTAAAGACAACAAAAACCCAAACTCCACCACAACTTTTTAGTGTAAGAAGCCATAAATAGAGAAATTCCAAAGACCACAATACACAGGAATTTTATTTTTCTCACTTCAAAACAAATAAATAAACAAAAGTAAGGCAGTTGATATCATAAAAAAGAAAAAAAAGTGTAAATGCTTAACTCCAAAACTCAGTATGAATTTTGATTTTTAAAGTGCTACAAAAGTCTGATTGGAGACAACCATTGAAAAGTTAATATTGTCAATATATTAAAGGGTGTTGTTAATATTATTGTTATACTATATTAACCATCACTATAATGTACCAATTAGAAGTAAATCAATAAAAAGTAAAATAAAATGCTATTAAGTCAATTTTGAGACAATCAGAACAAACTGAATATGGTCTGTGCATTAAGCTGTATTCTGTGCTACAGTTTATATAGGTTCAACCTTGTTGAAGAAAATGCTTGAAAAAGACATTTTCTAATGTTTTGTCTGTAGTCACATTTCTAGAATATGTTATAATTAATATGAATCATTTCTAAATAACACAATGAAGTCATTCATTATGCTTTTGAAAATCAGTAAAATTAAAAGGGAAGATATCACAAACTGTATGATTAGTTGAAAGAAAATTTCCTGTGAAAATATAATATGGGAGAAACATGGCCTGAAGAAGTTTTGGACAGAAGTTCAGTGTTTGGTACAGGGTTTCAGTAAATATCATTGGAGATAACATTATTATTATTTTTTTCTGAAAGCCCCACAAGGAAAAAGTAGAAAAGGAATGAGAGTAAAATTATTGATTACAGTGCATATATTTTTTAAAAAGTTCTAACCACTGAGGCAAAAAATTGTCATGTGTACATAAATACATGATGGTATGAGTAACATATATACACACATATACATACATACACATATGAATCAAATACTGACCTCTGAAGGGCTATGATAGGAATGCAGATTATGTGGAAGAGATTCGTTCTCTCTAACCTTGAAGTGAAGGCAGATAGAGGACCTATGGGAAAAATAATCTTATCACATCATTACCCTATTTAAAATTCATAGGTGACTCTATACTGCCAGGATAAAATATAAATCCCTGAGACTGTATAATAGAATTTCTATAGGCTGCTCCTCTTCTGCCTTTCACCTTCTTTTCTACTGATTCTCCCAGCATGCCAGACATTCACATTCTTCTAGGCTACTCACAAATTTCTTTATCAATGTCACTGACAACCTTGTCTATCTTTCCAAGTCCTCCTCAACACTCTGAGATGTGCTCACTCATAGCTAATTTTCCATAAAGGTTTTTGGACTGTCCCCAACTAAGATGACCACAAATCCCTCAGAATATTCTACACATTCCTATAAGTGTTTTGCTGGCCATGTTGAAATTATTCACATACACTTTTTCTTCCCAATATCAGGGAGAAGACCTTATATTATTTTTGTGTCTTTGATACCTCTCATAGGGAAGTGTAGACTCTGAAATTAATAAGTGGCTACTTGCTAGAGTATCTTGTGTTTTGGCACACAAAGTAGTAGATGATGATGCATGAGCTAAGCAAAGTGAAGAAACAAACAGAATCATAAAAGTGTTTCTTGCCAGTGTGTAGAATAATTATCATTCTCCTGACAAAGTTTTGAGCCAAAATTTGATTAACTATAAAGTGACCCCAAATTTGATTTATAGAAAAAGGCAGAAAATGAAAAGGAAAAGAAGAAAAAGAAAAGAAGTCCCTGGCTATTAATCAAGGTGCTCCATAAAAACAGAAGCAGTATAATGTATATATAATCATGAGAAGTGATTTACTAGCTTGGCTCACATGATCAGAGGCTGAATAGTCCTTCAGTGGAATCTGTGGGCTGGAGAGCCAAGAAAACCAGTATCTGCTCAGGCTCAGAAACTGGACAAGAGGGCCTGGTGATGTATCCACTGTGCAAAGAACAAAACCTGAATGTTCCCTGTAGAGTGTCTGTTGCCAGTACTTGTTCAAAGTTTGAGTAATATGGATTTTGATGCCTATGGGCAATGGCAGCAGCAAAAAATGCACCCATTTAAGAAGGGTCCAGTGTATTCTTACTAGTGATTATTTCCCTCTTATTCCATTTTTTGTAATATCCGGTTCCCAGCCTATTGGATAGTGCTACCCACCTTCAGGGAAAGCCTTCACCACATGCCAATCATCTCTGCAAACACTTTCATAGACACACCCAGAGATGTATGTTACCAATTTTCTAGGAATCGCTCAATTCTATCAAGTTGACAACCAAGATTAACACTCAGTTCCTGAGTCACCAAAGCAAATAGATTTTACCTACATAATATCAAAATCTATCAAAATGTAAATGATAAAGGAATTGTGAATTTTACCTCATATATAATTGAAATACTTTTAAAATGCTGTTTAGGAACATGCATTGCTAAGCTTCACTTAAATGCTTAGAGTAGTTCTATAACAATTGACAACAGAAAGGTTTGTCCCCTGAAGCACAAGCCCAGCATCACCTGGGAGCTTGTAAGAAATGCACATTTTTAGTCCCTACTCCAGAACTACTGAATCAGAACACACATTTTAATGAGATCCCCAGGTCAGCATATATGCATTAAAGTTTGAAAAACACAGCTCTAAAAGATATCTAGGTATCTAGAACACCCGAGTTTGACAAAATCTCTTTGTGGCAGAACAAATTTTGTTTTTACTCTGATGGTGTCAACTCCTCTGTTGTGGCCCACATTCTTAATGCACAAGATTGCTGATAGCATTTGTATCCATCTTGTACCAGTGTTATCAGGCACCCAAGCTTGTCTGCATCTGCTGTTCACAGATAAAGTTAGCATTTTTGAAATGAGTAGCTATATCAATCTATTTTCTCTCAAACAGTTAGCATTTATTTTCTTGCTATCGAGGAATGTGCATGAATCCTCATGCTTCCACTTGACTTCAAAATGTTTTTTTTTTTATTCAAAGGAGGATAATTTAAGAGTTGTATTTTGGATAAAATCCATTGGAATTTAGTATATTAAAATCAATAGCAGTGAGCTGGGGGTGTAGCTCAGCAGTAGAGTGCTTGCCTCACATGTCTGAGGCACTGGGTTCGATCCTCAGCACCACATAAAGATAAATAAATAAAGCTATTTTTCCATCTGCAACTAAAAAATATTGTTGAAAAAAAAAGTAAAGAATAGGTTCAGGATAAAAACTGTCGTTTCCATTTGACTTTCTTTTTGTAGCTGTACTTTCTGAAATTAACTTCAGTTTCTCTCTTTAGTTGTAATTTGAAATGCAAATAATAAAGTTATTTAAATTCCTAGTAATTATCCTTGCATTAAAAAAAAAACAGGAATAAAGCATATTTTACTAAAAGAAAGGCATGACGTGTAATGACATACTTAGAAGGGAAAAATGTGTTAAATAGGGGTGTAAAAACAGTCCTGTTAATCGCATTTGAAAACCCTATGGTTTGACACTTTTTGTTGCTTCTTTTAAAAAACATACAACAGTTGCATCAGTCACAGAGGATTTTGGTAGCTTGACTATAGATAAATTCTACAGATTAACAGACAAACCTTTAGGAGTACACCAATGGGATTCTGGATCTGCCATGTGATTTTTCTCAAAGGCTTGCTGAGTCTAAACATGAACTGTGCGTGACTTTGGAGAGCTATGGACCCAGAGCTGAGTGGAAAGAAGCTTTCACAGTTCACTTTCTTGTACTTTCTGGAAGAACTACAGCAGATGATTGAGTCTTACCTGCAATCTACTTAGAGTTAATAAAGGAAGTTGTTCCTATCAATTAAAAAGTAAATAAAACTCATTATGGGATGAAAGCATTTTTAAGTAGTTTAATTAGTTATCAGTAAACACATTTCACATAGTAAAGTTTTATTAAAATATTTTAAAATCTTCAATAGACAGAGATTAACAGATTAGGTCAATCTAATCTGTTAGGTCAATGTTCCTATTGATCTAATTTTTAAAGAGAAACTATTACTCATAAATGCTTATAAATATATTGTATCTACTCGCTTAAAGTCATTTGAATAAATTTATATGCTATGATTCATTTGTAGGTAAAGTTTAGGGTGATTATCACTTGTGACTTATTTTTTTGTTGTTGTTTTTTACCTCAAAGCATATTTTGTTGAAAATAGGACTAGACTAAACCCCAAAGTTGAAAATGAGGATTTATTACCTTAAGCTCTACAAAAAATGCAAATATTTTTCCCAGGTTTATAGTGTCAAATGTCTTTGTTTCCGCACAGTGCTTAGCCACTCAGGTTCCTGGGACATAATTGTTTACATATCGAAGGGGAGGGAGAAATGAAGGTAAAAATAATTTGTGAGCCACATATTTAAATAAATAATGTTTTGTTAATAATTTACTCAAGATATTTTAGGGAATACCTTAAGGAGTGAAAACTGTTGAAAATGTCTCCCTCCTCATATTAGGATTTATTCAAAAGATTAAGGAATATCTGTCTTCTTCTAGGAATTCAACTCCATGTTAGACTTTCTGAAAATGTGGTTGGTTAAGATGGTTGTAGCTAGTTTATTTCTGTAAAATAATCACTAACAAAAATAGAAGTTTCAGAGTCAAAAGTCAAGAGGAATCTTAGCTTTATCCCTTACTAGATTTTTTATTTGGGGGGTTATTTCTTAATGTAAGTGACCTTTTGATAGGCACCTTTTTTTTAGTGAAAACAACATCTTATTTCTGCATATTTCAACAACTTTGAATATTTTACTCCACTCTTTTCTTGATCACATGTTTTATGAAGAAAAATCTGCTGTCATTCTTGTCTTTATTCCTCACTAGAAATAGGGGTTTGTGGAACCAGTCAGAAACAATATAGAAAACATGTCATTTCATCAACCAGTCTCCACCAAGGACTCTCATCTCTCGAAATACATAGAGGGTAGTCACTTTATGACATCTCATATGTGCACACGTGTTTTATTCTACTGAGATACAACTTAAATTGTTAAACTTAATTATGTCTTTAAGAACTGGGTATTATTGAATTAAAAATTGAGCTAAATTATTAGTTTTGAGTTATTAAACAATGAAACATAAATATTTCAATTAAATGCATATCGTAATTGAGTCATTTTCTTGGTTTTAACAACTACCCACTGCCAGTTTAACAGGAACTGAAGCTAAAAATCTTTGCAGCATCTTCCTCCTCTTACTTAAGTCCACTGAGTTTCAATTTTTAATGGTTTATATTAATAAGTTTCCTCTGCATTTAATAAGTTCTGGTCACCATGTTCTATGGCTATGCTACCCTAACTGCCAAACTCTACAACTATGGAAGCAGATTCACTCAATCTTGCTATTACTCTTTGGACATTATTCATTTGCTTCATTTTTTTGTTCATTTCTACTCTGAATATTGGTGCTTTACATTTTACTGTGCTATGCTCAAATAGATTTTTGAATGTCCTTTCAAACCATTATGGGCTATGCCTAAGAACCCATTTTTGGTTGCCATAAAATCTGAGATATCTCATTTGGTCCTTGGTCACAGATCAAAAATCCAATTGGTTTTATTATTTTATTGTTAAAGAGATTTATTTTTCAAGATAACCTGGTTCTTTCAATCCTTTTCTTTCAAAATATATTTCTTGAGTGCTTATTTGGCTCAAAGTAGGGTTTTATGTATAGGAATAAGAGGATGTGAATTAATAAATAAAACAGAAATAGTATATGCTTCAAGGTGCTTATGGTCTAATGTGAGACTATAATATATGGCCTCAAGGTCTCCAGGGTAGTAGTCAACAAATAAATGAATAAGTGTGGTAGGGAGGGATGTATGTGGGAAAGAACAATTATTGAAAGTTTTGAATAATTTAGTTGGAAATGAAGGGGAGAAAGATAAAACCTAGGAAAGTATTTTGTATAATTTTTATTGTTTTACATTTGTTAAAGTATGCTGTAGGACATTGAATGTATTCTAACTTTCTGAATGTTCTATAATAGCTTGAAAAGAATGACTATCCTGGGGCTATTGGTGGAGTACTCTATAAACACCAATTAGATTAAGTTGACAAATAGTGCCATTCTGGTCATCTATGTTCTTACTGATTTTCTACTTCCTTGATCCATCAGTTACTGACAAAGGAATATTCAAGTCTTCAACTGTATTTAAGAATTTTTCTCCCTTCAGTCCTATAAGTTTTTATCTTGTATATTTTAATGCTCTGTTGTCAGGTGCATATGGGTTTAGGGTTGTTACATTTTTATTTGCAGTACTGACCCCTTTCTTATTATAATGCTCTGCTATGTCTTTCCGAGTTCTCCTTATTATAAAGTCTAAAATCTAAATATAGCTTTTCTGTTTTGTCTTGATTAGTAAGCATGGTAATCTCTCTCCATCCTTTAATTTTAACATTCCTGAGCATTAAAAATCCAAATTTTAATGTTTCAATATAAATGTTTAAAATGGATTTTTTGTAGACAACATATGGTTTGATTTTCTTAATCTACACTGACAAATAAATGATGCATTAAGAACAGTCAGGATTAGAGTGATTGCTGATATGGTTGGAATAGTATCAACCATCTTTATTATTTTTTCTATTTGTTCAATATATTCTTTGTTTCCCCATTTTTTTACTGCCTTTATTATTTTAACTGAGCATTTTATATGATTTCATTAATTTGTCTTATCATATCACTAATGCTTAAATTTTAAATACTGATTACTTTAGAGTTTCAATATGATTTGTTTTAAAGAGAGAGAGAGAGAGAGAAAGAGAGAGAGAATTTTAATATTTATTTATTTAGTTTTCGGCAGACACAACATCTTAGTTGTATGTGGTACTGAGGATCGAACCCCGGGCCGCACGCATGCCAGGTGAGCACGCTACCGCTTGAGCCACATCCCCAGCCCCTCAATATGATTTTATACTACATTATATTTTATACTATTTTATATGACATTATACTACTTCATATGTTTCACAGAGATTATAGAACAGAGGATTCTCAATTTCTTTTTACTACCTTCAAGATATTTATGTCATTCATTTCTCTTGCACACATACTATAATCATGCAATACATCATTACTACTATTGCCTTGGGTATTTAAAATATTTTGACCAATTAGAATTACAATATTTATCATTTCTTCCTTTCTTTGTATGAATCTAAATTTCTCAACTGTGTAATTTTACTTTTTCCTTAAAACTTCTTTTAAAATTTTTGAAAGAAATGCTTGCTCAAAATTATTGCTTCAGTTTATTTCTTTGTTTTATTTTTGTCTGAGCGTCAATAAACTGGATGTCAGAGTCTAGGTTGGTAGTGTTTTCATTTCAACACTTAAAATGTTTTATTCCACTCTCTTTTGGATGGCATGCTTTATGAAGAGAAATCTGATGTAAGTCTTACCTTTATTTCTAAAAGACTTATAGTTTCTTTCAAAAAATATTCACTTTTCAGTTTGAATATGATATGTGTGTGTGGGGTATGTGTGTATGTGTGTGTTCTTGCTTATTGTTCTTTGAGTGTAATGGGGATATAGGGCTGTTTTTTGCTAAAAGCATTGACCCTTCATTTGAGAATCCAGAAATCCTATTGGTAGCTAGAAGCAGAATGAAAGCTTGACATCTCTGCCTTACATTTTCAAGGTTTGTAGGGATATTTTAATGAGCAGATTGGCAACTGCCAGTTTTAACAATATTCTGTTTTGGACCAATGAAGTGGCGACTAGAAGTCTCCAGTAATAGCCAAAGGAAACTTAACTTTGCCATTCTGACTTGTTCTTTTCTGTAGCCACCTTGGCTTTCAGAGACAATGTGCCAGATGGATAACCATCAAGTGACAAGGTTGAAATTACCTGCAGGCAAGAGCAGCACTGATAATGACCAACCAGACCACAATTTGACTAGGAATGCTTCTCCAACAACATTTCTGGCCCTTCACTTTTGTTCTTTTCTCTTATTTAGCCTCAAACCCCATATTAGCCCCACAAAGATAGGGCTGTGGATAAATGGCCCTATGGTTCTTTCCTGTAGAGTTATACTAAAGAAATTCCTGTTAAACCTCACCAGCATTTTTTCTGTTTGAGTTATGAGACAAATTCCAGAGCTGGTCTACTAGGACTCCCTAAAGTCAGGATCTGCTCTGACAGAGGTCTCTGGCACCATGAGGCCCTAGATCTGTGGTTTTGTGTGCTGCTAATTTTAGAAAGATTTTCACTCACTGTTGATTGTTTCTTCTGCCTATTCTTTCTTTCCTCTCCTTTCAATTATGTACTTTTTGATATTGCACCATCATTATTAGGTGTTCTGTACATTTTTTTAAAAAATCATTTTTCTCTTTAGATTTCTCTTTGGGATACTTCTGTTGCCATATCTTCAAATAATTCTTTACCTGGCTGTGTCTTGTTTACTACAAAATTTGCCAATGGTATTCTTCATTTCTATTACAGCATTTTTTTTTATTTTTAGCATTCCCTTTTCAGCTTTCTTAGAGTTTTTCAGTTTTTGTTTGTAGCTTTTTAAAATTTTTTTCTGTGCATGCTGTTCCATTTTTTCTTAACATATTAACCTTAATCATTTTAAATTTAAAGCTAGAAAATGCCAACATCTGTGCCATGTCTCATTCTGTACTCAAATGAATTTTTAGACTTTTTTTGGATTTTATTATTTCTATCATTTTTCCCATAAAATCTGGACATTTTACTGAGAAATAGGAACTGGGGTAAATCAGTCTTTAATGTGAGGATTTGTGCTAATCTGGCTAAGAAATGGTGTTGAGTGAGCTATGCCATCAACTTAGACCACTTGTATTTGTGTCCACAATGTCAAAATTTATTGAATCACAATAAATTCCCATGCTAAATCACTTTTATCATTTGCAATTTACTGAGTACTTGTTGAGCACTTGGTACTCATAAATTGGGTAACACAGGTTCTTTTATTCCAATTTTAATTACTCTTATCTATAATATCAAGTTGAACATCACAATTACATGTATAGGTTACAGAAAGTAATAAGGTGGCCATAGGATTCCAGTAGGCTTCACAGAGCACAAAGGCAGAGAGCAGATGCAAATGCAAAAGAGTCACTGCCAGTCTTCAGATGTGAGCAGCCAAAGTAATCATTTAGGATCCAGGGTTGTCAGAGCACAGAACTCACTCTAGACCAGAGTCTGGACATTAGGCAGTTTTAAAGTGGGTCCTGTTGAGCAGAGAGATCAAACTGAGCCAAACAATTGGGACAGAAAGTAGGAGGTTGTTAGATTCTGTAAACAAGTCAGGATGGCGCCTGGCATTTTGCCAGGGGGAGTGGTTTGTGAGGTGGCACCAGTGAGCCATTAAGTGTGGAGATTCCTTATTGGTTGACTGCTGTATCTAGTTTATGTTAATTAGATAAGCTGTGTGGAATGTATAAATACCTCTGTTGTCCTACAATAAATGGCTCCCACTCCTGCTGTATCAATCTACACAAGTTGCTCGTCACCCCCTGGTTATTTTGCTGCAGCCGAACTGCGGCAGGAGGTTACTTACCTTGATATCTCATGATGATCTGAGGACAGGTGAGTCAGTGTTTGCTGCAGCAACCAGTCTTGGGGGCTCTGCCTTTTATGAGTCTCAGGTGAGAGGGTCGCTTCCTTTGGTGGTCAACTGTGTTTGATGAGTTCATGGGCCAGGGTTTTTTGATATGGCATTGATGCTCATTTGTATCATGATTTAATTCAGTAAATTCATAGGTGGTCATTACTTACTAGCACAATTAATCATTCATCAGTTTCTGCCTTGTGGTTATGGTGGGAAGATCTTGATTGTTTATTCACTGGGACAAGTTGTGGAGGAATTCCAGTTTGGCATTTATACTCAAAATGAAATAACCCATGAAAAACTACTGTTTCACAAAATTGAGTAAGTTAGATCTAGGGACAGACTGAAAACTGCTGTTCTATTTGTCATGGAGTAACTCAGAGCAGGGCACACTCACTCTCCTCAGTTGGGCTGTGTGTAGTATTTGATGTAGCTCTAGTACTACAGGTTTCAAGTCCTCTACCTCTGGTTTTGTTCTCCCCTCTTGCCTGTGGGGTTTTCCCATATACAGGAATATTTTTTTCAAGGTCAGCCTCATCAATTTAGTGAGGTCTTAAGCAATTTAGTAAGAACTTATCTCAGAATAAAAAACAAACAAAGAAACAAAATGAAACAAACAACAACAACAAAATAACACAGGCTTATATTATATAAGAACACTTTCTTTTCTTTTTTCACTTACTTACTTTTTTCTCCTCCCTGCCAACAGCAGAGGGGGTTCCGTTTTGTATCCTCATGATTAGAACTTGGTGAGATTCCTAGAACTAAATCCCGAAAAGTGTGAGGCTTCTAAGAGAACGGTCTCCCATCATTTTTCCCTCTCATCCTAACATATGCCCAGCCTCCAGCCACTCATTAGCTTTACCATCCAAGTGTTTGGGGGCTTCTGCTCCTGGTGAGCAGGTCTCCATTGAGGGAACTCTGATGCTTTTCTGTTTTCACATTTCAGGGCAACAGTTTTCATTGCCATATTCTTAGACCCACTGATGGGTAAGGTTGTGGCTATTTCTGAGCTCTTTTTATATCAGAGCTAAAAGCAAAAGTGTGTAGAAAAGAAGTTTAAAGACAAGTTAATAGGGTTTATTCAAAAAGCTTGGATTTGAGAACTGCTGAAGATTTGAAACGGTTCTTAGAGGAAAAGAATGCTAAAGCAAATATTAATTTGGCAGTAGTGCTAAAGTAGAGTAAGGTCAGGGGAGATAGCGGGAGGGAAGAGCAACTGGAAAGTTACTGATGTCTCTACAGTTAAAACTGACAGCTTTAAACACATGTGGCAGCAGTGGGAAGAGAAAGAAAAGATGGACAAAGAAGAACTGTGAAGACAGAACAGATCCAATTTGCAACTCATGGCATGTGAGAAGAAGGAAAGGGAGAGAGAGAAACTGATGATGTTGCAAACATTCTAAGAGAGTGGTGAGGGCAGGGTTTTAATGTGCACAGAAATAAGGTGCAGAAAAGTGAAAGTTCCTGGAATGAATGTGATGCTGCTGGACTAGAGCAGCTAAATTGAAGCAAATCATTTAAAATTTTGGCAGCTAGAGATTTATACCCAGCAGCCATTTATACCCATAGATACTTGCAGTTGAAGTCATGGGACTGTCTTGGCAGATGAGAGCGTTTTACAATATTTTATTATTGAACAATACTTAATATCTACTGAAAATGAGAATTTATGCAAATATTGCTTGCTTGTTTTCTTGTTCCATCATAGACAAAAGACGTATAAGGCAAGAAACAATATACTGTCAATGAGTAAAGTATTGCCTAATGGATACATCTAATGCAGGCCACATTTTTAATGGGCCTCCAATGGTGTCACATTTGTCAGGCTCAAATCTATAGCCAGAGGTATTAGGGAAGTGTAAATTTATGGACACAATCCATTGGACGTGAAGTTGACCATAACACAGGGCTGTTTTCATCTTGACATCACTAACTAGAGACCTGAAATGCTCTTGGATAGTATTGGGACCATCAAAGAACTTCCCATATAATTGATATTTATAAGTACTTCATCTAGGAAAAGAGATTTCTCTCGGATTAGTGTATTTCAATAAATTCAAATAATAGGCATTTATAAATATAAACAAACAGCTGATTTAATGATTAATGAAATGGAAATAAGTACATAGGGGAACAATTTCTAATGTTACACTTACATATTTAGGGATTTTTAACATTTGTTCTAAAGAAGAAACTAAAAATATCAAACCTACTAACAGCATCATGTTGAGACTGGGTCTCACTCTATTGCCCGGACTGGCTGTGAACCCACAGTCTTCCTGTGTCAGTCTCTCCAAGAGCTGGAAGGAAGGCCTGTGCTATTGTCTTACAAAGTAATTTAAAAAATAAAGAATTTGCTGGATCAAGGATTATTAACCAACTCTTTTTGAATCAGCTGACTTCTGAATTAATAATATTGTATTTTCATGTGTTTGAGTGAACCAAATGATCCAGGATTTTAACCCAGTGTCACTATAAATAAACAAATCACTAATGACAGATCACCCAATTTGGCTCTATTTTATTTCTGCAAGTTCCTGCTCATGGGATCTTTTTTAATCATCTTTTTCACTGCTGTGACTAAAAGATCTGACCAGAATAATGCTGGGAAGAAAAGTTTGAGGGCTCAAGGTTTCAGAGGTCTCAATCCATAGGCAGCAGGCTCCATTCAGCAAAGCATGCAGAGGGAAACAGCTCATGTGATGATTAGGAAGCAGAGGAAGAAGTCTCCACTTGCCAGATACAAATAAATATCCCAAAACCACGCCCCAATTCCCACCTCCTCCAGCCACACTCTACCACTTCAAATATCACTCAGTTAATCCCTTTCAGCAGATTAATTCACTGATTGAATTAGGACTCTTATAACCCAATCATTTCTCCTCTGAACCTTCTTGCATTGTCTCATGTGTGAGTTTCTGGGGGATGCCTCATATTCAAATCATAACTTGGGGTTTATAATTGACCCTGGATTCCTTCAAAAGCCATGGTGACTGTGAACATCCAGAGTTCTTACAGTTTACAGAGATGTGCAGGTGTTGTGTAGAAAATGAACTCCTTTCTTTGAAGTAGTGCAACTCATTTCAGTTTGGGTGGATGCGGCTGTAAGTCACAGGTACTAACCCAGATGCTCTTGTAGGACAGCTGAAAGTCAAAATCATTTCAGGTAGGATGCAAAGACAAAGCACCTCAGACATTCTCATGGGAGGTTATAACTTCTGTACAATGGCAGCCTATATAAAAATATTACAGATGTATATTTTGAAGCACTTACCTTAATATAAAAATGTGTTTACATCTATAACTTATTTTTAAACAATTATTATGTTGGCACTCATGGATTTTAATGGGATTTCTGACCCATCAGAACTCATTAACTGTAGGACTGGAAGATGACAGGAGAGGAATGTTATGCTCATCTGAAAAATAATTGAAGGTTTATAGCTAAGGAGTTGGTCATCAAAAGAGAGAGGGTTCTAGGGCTGGGGTTTGGCTCAGAGGTAGAGAGCACTTGCCTAGCATGTGTGAGGCACTGGGTTCAATCCTCAGCACCACATAAAAATAAAAATAAAGGTATTGTGTCCATCTACAACTAAAAAAAAAGTGTGTGTGTGTGTGTGTGTGTGTGTGTGTGTGATAAAGAGAGAGAAAGACAAAGTGAACTTTTCTATCTTATCATAGGTTACCTAAACAAGGAGGTGTTTCACATGTTGTCAGAATTTTTCAGATAAGTTCTCTATATTGACCAAATACATAAATCTCTTGTTTTCCACATCACTTCTTACCGTGTAAACAAAGAGTACAAACTTCTCATAAAAGCCAAGTAAAATCAAGGGAGGGAATCAGGCAGGAAAGGCATGGCTTATGTGTTTCCTAAAGCTACAGAAGAAACAGATGGACAAACCTTTAAAGAGTATGAAAAGAGTGCATATTGCTGAGTGTGTAATATTTTAAGTTATATGTACCAGTGATATCTAGGACTATTACAGCTACTAAATTATAAATTTCATTCAAAAGAATCTGACCCCCCTTTTTAAAGTTATAAGTACTTTGCAGTTCATTTTACTGTTCTGATGACTGTGGAGATTTTATTTTTTTGGAGGGGGTGTGAAGGAGTTACCAGGGATTGAACTAGGTGGCACTCAGCCACTGAGCTACGGGTCTCACTGAGTTGCATAGCACCTTGCTTTTGCTGAGGCTAGCTTTGAACTCATGATCCTCCTGCCTCAGCCTCCTGAGCCACTGAGATTATAGGCATGTGCTACTGTACCAAGTTACTGAGAAGGTTTTAAAGTTTACTTGTTCTTCTTGACCATGTAAAACACTATATTTTCTTCAATGGTTTCTGTATAGGGCAAACTGTTCAACTGTAGTTTTTGATCTTTAACATGTTTAGAAGGAACATGAGAGGATCATAAAGTCTATGGAGAAACCCCAAACTAGGCACACTTCAATTGAAGAAGGGGATTTGTTTGGCAAGTCCATTCTTGACAAGTTTTATGAAAACTCAGAGGAAAAGATTTGTTAATGCTAAGAATGATAACAAACAAAGCTCAAAGAAAAAAAGCAGTTACACATTTTATATTTTAAAATACATATTGATTTTAGAAATCTAAAGTTAATGTATGTTTAGAAGTATTTAGGACAATAATAGAACAAAATAAAAATTACTTGAAATCTTATAATCTAGTGAATAATATTTTGTCATCTTATTTCCTGTTGTCCAGTCTCTTTCTGAGAACTTTAAATGGAACACTGATCATCATTTATTTTTTTCCAAAAATATATATTTACCATTTGTATAGTGAGCATTTTATATTATTAATATACTAAAAAGTCTAACTAAATGCAAAAGTCAGTTGGAAACTTATACCATAAATCTTACTTTTTAGTATGTTTTCTGATCTTATCAATGTCAGGGTGATTGTCCTTACCTATAGCAATTAGATCCAAGTCTTCATGGTCAACTTTAGCTTGTACATTAGAAATGTATTTTTCACATAGTCTTAAATGTTTCCATTCCATATCACCCATAAGTAATTATGAAAGAGAAAATATACTATCTGAATAAATGATAAATTGTCAGTGATTGGTGCTACAGAGAGGAGAGATCCATAGAGATCTATGCTGAGCTTATACCTGCATGCTCAACTGTCTGAGATCACAAAGGGAGTTCGAATCTTCTGTGTTTCAATGCATATTGGAGCTATTGTTTAAATTTCTTCTTATTTTTCCTTCCTTCACTTTAAAATAGATGTTAATTAATAAAAAAATGTTCATTTATGAGTTAATAGAGTTAAAATACTTTTTCGTCATTGCAATCAGACTATTCACTCTTCAATCCCCAACCCCTGTTAGACAGAAGCCAAAATGTTTAGGTTCTATTTATTTTACATCTCTTCTTGCCAAATTATCATCAGATTTGCACTATAAAATTACATTCACTGACAGTTCAAGTTGGGTCCATAAACATGTTTAATTCATTTGTAACTAGGCTGTGTGACATCCTGTTCCTTTAACTTCGCAGTCCTTGCAGCAGGCTAGCCAAAGTCCCTCTTTTCTGTGTGGGTTAGTTAAGATGTATCTGGCTGTTTTGCACTATCTTTAGTATGCAGGGAGCACAGAGATGGAGATAAAAGGCAAAATGTCTATCTTTGAGTCCTCTGCAATACCGAATAAGTTATCAACCCACTAACATGCATGTCTGAATAGAGTCCTTTGCCAACAGTAAGATGTTATCTTCCATGACATGCGAATTCCTCCCTCATGTCAATCCATGAAAGTACTAAAGAATGAACGTGCTAGTAAAATGAACGTGGCAACACCACTGGGACTGTGAGAGCATCCTATTTTCCCCCAGCTCCTTTTAAAAACATTCTCCAGTTGAATCCTTGATATACATATAAATTAGTCAGTCTGGAGAACTGCTTGAAAATCCATCTCTTTAATCTCGTAGAGTAGGCGTGGGGAATATACTGTGCTTAATGCTCAGGGGCTTTGTTTTTCTGCCTTCCACTTTGCCATTCTCCTTCACACTCAGCCCACAAAGAAGTAACTAAGAAACATATAGGCTGAATGCCAGTGGTGGTGCTGGCCAAAGAAGTATGAACTTGGCTGTGGTTTGCCCCAGAGTGGACTAACCCACAGCAAACATGAACTAATTCATTCATAATAACAATCATGAAAAACAATAGCTAGCAGGGCTTGTAAAGAAGCCACAGTGTGCTGGATGCTATCAAAGCACATTACATCCATACATCATCAGTTCATCCCAATAACCCTGTGAAGCTGCATTTTATTTCCATTTTTCAGATGATGTAACTGAGGTAAAGAACCTGCATAACTAGGGAGTGGTGGATTGGTATTTCCACGTTGGAGCTCCTGAGCTTATACTTCTAACCCTCTGCTCTACCATATACTCACCCCACATCCTTCTTTCTTAAATATCTCCATGCAGTATCTCCTTTCCTTACCCTAATCCAGTAAGGTAGAGCTTGCTCTTCCTATGATTAGATGTATACATCATCAAGGAACACACAATCTTGGGCAAATTAATCAGTTAATCTCCTATTTTATTTAGGAGGATGGAAATCAAATCTCTCATGAATCTACATAATAACAATACAGTTTTAAGAACTTTAAGAATAGAAATGAAATAGTGTGTCTGCATTTTATTTCTTGAAACTGAATCGAGGTCTTGCTGGACATGATTCATGATGCAGAAAATTTATAGCACTGAAATTTTAAAAAGAGAAAGTAAAACTTGAAGTACTGATAATAAATTGCTTGAATTAGTTTATATGAATAATATGTTACGTTTAGTCTATATGTACCAAGACTATTCTAGGACCAAGGAATAGAACAATTAAAATGAACATTTATTTCAAGGGGTGTTGCCATTATGTAATTAAAAGTAAGGATAGGTGACTATCAATACTTACATCCAAATCAATCAGTCTATCCATCCATCCAGAGAAGGGAGATAGAAAAATTGGAATTTATACAAAAGAGTAGTAATTAGCTAATAGAGAATGTGTAGTAGCATTTAATTAATCATAATTTTATTCCAGAAGCAATTATTAAAACTTCCATCATATATAAGGTACTCTGCTAGGTGATATAATTAATATGAAGTAAAAGTTTAAAAATGCCATCTCTTGAAGAGTTTCCACTCTGAGTAGAAAAGAAATAAGGCTCTAATAAATGGCTAGAAATACTAAGTGACAAAAACACAAGCATGCCCACTCTGCCTAGAACGTAGGGAACACAAGTGAAGCAACAGTTCCAAGGAGGTGAGTATAGTTCAGGAAGAATTCTTGGTTGAAGAAAGATAGACTGAATCTTGAAGAAAACTATGAGCATGAGAGGGAGGGAAGGGAGAAACATCAACACCAGAGAAAGGACATGTGCAAAGGCCCAGAAATGTCACTTGATATTAAAAGTTGGCATTAAGGTCTACGATGGTGGAATCAAGAAGTGACAGTTCCCAGGCTGGGGATGTGGCTCAAGCGGTAGCGTGCTCGTCTGGCATGCGTGAGGCCTGGGTTCGATTCTCAGCACCACATACAAAGATTTTGTGTCTTCCGAAAACTAAAATGTAAATAAAAAAAAAAAAGAAGTGACAGTTCCAACCAATGTCACAAAAATAGGACAGTGATAATAGAGATAGAGGTTACAAAAACCAAGGGAGGAAATCTATTGGGATTGAATAAGTGAAGATAAGTCCATATGGATTCTGCAACAGGCAATCAATGAGACCCGTCCTAAGTGGGGTTGTTGGAGACATGGTAGAAGTTTGGTGAAAAATTTTCTTGGGAGGAAAAAAACTGTTGTTAAAACCCATGTGTCCATTACTCCAGGGCCCAGGTGGAGTTTCAGGGATTTATGAGGCTCATCTTCACCTGGAGCATCACTGATCAGTCTGTGAGACTTATTTTATCCCCTTTCTTATGTCTCATGTCTGTGGAGATGGCTAGTACTTAGAGAAGATGAAAACACTGTGGAATAGCATTTCCAGTTATCATAGTTTGAAAAACTGTTATGATTATGATTTTATAGATGTGGAAAATGTGGCTCTGAACATTTAAAGAAAATGAATTGTGTCATCAAGCTAGAAAATAGGGCAAATAAGACTTCAAATGGAGGTCCATGGGAATCCATTCCCACACCCTCAAGATGGTTATATTCCACACAAGAAAACAAGCTTCCTAATTCTCTCTCTCTCTCTCTCTCTCTCTCTCTCTCTCTCTCTCTCTCTCTCTCTCTCTCTTTCTCTGTCTCTCTCTCTCTCCCCCTCTCCCCCTCTTCCATACCTGTATAAATATTTGCTTAGTGTTTCTTCATTTAAAAATTATGTGCCAGCTCTTATAAATTGGTACATGATAAAATGAATTTCCATCCTCCCAATTTCCCTGGGCCCTCTCTTTCCTTTTCTATTTGCATTGGCATGAGAACTTCTAGTTCCACTAAATGAGTCATTTGGGACAAGAAAATTAATTTATTTGAGCAGATGTATATAAACGTTGCCTAGAATAGAATCACAAAGCAGCCCAGTATTTACATAAGGTCCCTATAATTGATGACCTTTTATCGTTTTTGTGTGAAGAATCCAAGGAGCTGACTAAGAAGCTACATGGGAAATAGCAACATGATTAGAAACACAGGCTCATCTTTTGAATTCCACTTCTGTTCTGTGGCACATAGTGAATCAAGACAAGAAAAATAGTCACAGACTCCTCAGTGAAATAATACATTCTTTACCTGATTAAGCTGATTACGATACCTTGAAAATGTCTCAATTATGGCATTCATCATAAATTATGTTTAAATCTACTTTTTTTGCAATACTAGAAAATATCTAACTTTCAAAACTAAACTAAGTCCTCTTCTTGAGTTGGCCTTCAATGGCACTGTTCTATTTATATGAAAACTAATCATCTCCAGTGTGTGACATTTTCAAACTTTCAACTGCAGATCTTTTGCACTAACTGAAGAATGCCTTGTTTCAAACAGCTTATGGCTAAGCATAACTCTTATGTTATGGATCAAAGGCTTTCCCTCAAGATTAAGACCTTTCATTTTGCAATATTGCAGATTTTGTACATCTCTACTGAAAGAGAGAAGAGAGTCCGTGGTCAGAACCCAGAATCCTTGAAGGCAGTGGGTGAAGTTTCCCAAGGGGGAGGGGAGAAACACACCTAGCAAAGCACAACAAATTTCTCCTAATGCAAAGGAGTACCAAGATATAACAAATTTCTTGTTGCTCAAAAATAAACAATTTGCATAGGAACTTATTGTCTACAATTTAACATGTATATTATAGATTATACTTTGTTATGAAACATTGAAAGTAGGAAACACTTTCAGGCTAAGAAACTAAGAGAGTGAGAAAGGCAAGTAAAGAAATAGTGAATAAAGAAAAAATAAATGTGGAGAAAGAGCAAAGCCTATGGAGGAACCCCAAACTAGATACACTTCAACGGAAGAATGGAGCTCGTCAGAGACAAGTCCAATCTTGACAAGTTTTATGAAAAGTCTGAGGAATATATTTGTTAATGTTAACAGTTATAACAAAACAAAGTTCAAAATTAATAATATGAATTGTTCAAAAGGTGCATGCACAGGTTAGTTCCCAAAACAACAATGATGATGCTTTATTAAAAAAAATAGAAGCAGAATTTATTGACATATGTCTAAATGTTTCAATAGGACATTGATTTTCTTCATTGAAAATAAGAATCTATCCATATGAGATATTAAAATGAGTAATCTCTCTTAAAAAAATAAAAGCCAAGAGAGTGGTCCTGAAGGAGCTCACTGATAGTGAACAAGACAGAGATGTTACTCACAAATTGTTCATAGAGAACGTTGGTGCTATGCTAGAACATAGGTAATAGAGCAAAGAAGGTGAACCCCACCTATTATAAATGCCCTCACGCATGCTAGAGTCTAATCCTGGAGGATGCAACACTTCCACCTTTTTTAAGATCATTGACAGATCTTACCAGACTTTCTACATTGACAGAAAAACTATAGAATGAAAGAAAGGAGTATATGACTACTGATAGCCATTAAGTATCCCTATTTTAGAAATATGTTTTATCATTTATTTATCATAAAATAGTTATTTAAGTTCAATGAAGGTTATTGGGAATGAAACAAAAAGAAAAACAAAGCACACTTCTAATTTAGCTACCGCCCCATTCATTGCTGATAGTATGTATTTTATCTGGGCATTTTTTTTCTGAAAGACACCCAATGTTTTCTTCCATCTTTTGAAGCCTGTTAAGTTTTCTTACAGGGCTTTTTATAATTCCTAAACAGTCCCCAAATATCTTTCCACATTCATACTAAGAAGAACCATGTGATTTCTCATGTTTGTGTGTGAGATTCCAGTGCTTCCCGAATGAAGGATGTGCTGAGCAATCCTAGAGACAACCTAGTTGATATATCAGGATAAATTTGTTTTTACCCTCCTATTATGCACTATCATATCAATATATGCTTTATCTTTCCAAATAAACAACAGTGGCAGTGTGGGCTGGGATCATCTCTTAGGCTATTTGCATCTTCTATGACAATAGTACAGTGCTAGGCATATAGTCAGTGTCAAAAAATTCTTGATCGATTGATCTGTCAGGTCTTAGACTTGGGTAAGAATTTAATTACACATACTTGGACTCACGTGCTCAGGACTGGGCCCTTAGTTTAACTCGTCTTAGATGAATAGAGATTTGAGGCAGGGCCACCTGGACCTTCACCCATGAAATCCCGGGACTTGCATGCTGTAAACCTTTTAGACTCTTTCGGTGTTAGAGCCATAAATTACCTAATTCTTCTTAACACCAATTACCATTAGTTGATCCCTGAAACACTTGCATTAGTTGACCTCGAACTTCACTGAGCTCATACCAAAACCTGAGTTATTATCCTTCTTTTTATATTTTTTTCAATTTTCCAAAGGGAAAGTACCCTGAGGGTGGCCTTCCTCTGAGGTGACAGTATGATGTAGTGACATTCAGGTCACAGTGTCATGAGCCATTGTCCAGAAAGTGATAACCCCCGTGTCCGCCAATCCATCCTCGAATGCTGAGGTTGAATTCAATCTGGCCAAATGGAAAGTGGCCAGCCGGGATCAGATATTTGCCCCAAACTGTCCACTAAGAGCTATTTTAAGCAACTGGAATGGCGTGTGTGTGCGCGCACACACACACACACACACACACATACAATCACAAGGCAGCAGATAGGACTGAATGTGACACTGTCCTGCAGAATCATTTCCTGAGGCAGTTAGAATTTGTTTGGTATCTTCCTCAGTTTGCTGCATCTAAAAAAAAAAAAAAAAAAAAAAAAAAAAAGCAGCTTCTTTTCCCTTTTCCCTTCTTCCCCTCCTCCCCTCCCTCAGGGCCTCTGCTTGTGTCTGTGCATAAGTCCCAGGGTCTTGGGTGTCAAATGTCAGGCCTTGTACTGAGCTGTCAAAGAGAAGAATGGGCTGAGATGATTGATGACTGAGAAGTCTGAAACCCAAACCTCCACTGCAAATGCTTCTTTTACAAAAAAGCTGGGGCTACCCACAGCGCCTATATTCAAGGTCACTTCGCATACCATTACACCCACCGCTTTAGGCTCCCAACAAGCCCGGCCATTCACACAGGGCTGACTTCTCTTCTCAGACCGGCTCACTCTTCTCCCTCACCCTTCTTCAGTTCCCCTCGGAGGAATGCCCAAAGGTTGGAATACTTGTCCCAATCAAATAAAAAAGATGAACAAAAAGATAGGGTCTTTTCGTCTTGTTTCATTTTGTCTTGTTTTTCTTCAGGCTACATTTGCTCTGAGAAGCCATGGACTGGAGCTTTCTGGAGCACAAGTCAGATGACAAGATTATTAATGGGAGCAGGGCAATGTCATATCTGATTTCATGCATATTCATGAAGGGAGCCACACAGCTGGGACCATGCGCTGCGGAGAGGGAAAATAAAGAGCACTTTACCCCCCACCCCAGGCATGAAAAATGTCATTGTGGAGAAGAGGAGCTTGATTGGAAAAGTTTAAGTGATTGTATCCTTTATTTTGAAAAGAAGGGAATAGAATTTACTACAATAACAACCACCACCAACAAACAAGTTTTGACTACCCTGGCCAAACTCAGTAACTCGATACTGATGTAGAACCTCCTACTTGAGATCAGTTACCAGAGGCTCTGCCTATCAAAGTATGCAGAAAGGCAACCTTTGCAAATGGTGTCAACAAAAGAAGTAAATATGTTGGGACTAGAGAGAGAGAGAGAGAGAGAAGAAGAAGAAGGAAAGAATAAAGGAATAAAGGGAGGGAGGGAAGGGAGGAGGAAGGAAAGAAGGAAAAATGCAAGGCAGGAGGTAGGTGCATTTCTTCATGACAGTTAAAATTATCCATAACTATCAACCCAATAAAAGATAATCTAATTAGTTATGGATTAAACAATGTAAAATTATAAGGGGGATAAATCTTATTTGCTTACTAAAATCTGGAACAAATATCCTTTCAATTCCAAGGAAATGATTGCCAAGAAATCATTTGCAGTCTTAACTGTATAGCTCAGATACATACAGTTATTACCTCTACTACAGTACCATTCTGGAAGTTCCATGTGGCACATCACACTGAGACTGACTAGGACAAAAAGGTAGTCACACAAGTGTAATGTGCATCTAACTGAACAGAAAATAATTCTCAAGTGGCACTGGAAAGAGAACAACAACTGAAAGGACTTCCCCCAGCCATGTAACTGGGCTCAACCCGTCACAGGGAGCATGGACCGGTGAGACAGGTCAAACAAATGTCCCCAAACAGGAAAAGTGGCCATATTACACATTACTTCCATTTCTATTCATTCTTCATTCATTCATTCATCCAGTTTACTTTGCAAGTTAATCAACTCTAAAGTCCTCAGTGGGTTCTCTGTATAGTAACTATAGAACATTCCTATAGTTTTATACCACTTGTCAACACAATACCAAGAAAAGCATCAGTAACTGTTGGATTTAATAAAATGGTGCTTCAGAAAAAGACTATCAAACCGAACCACCATGAAGTAAAGCTCTGGATTTTGCTTTCAGAATATACTTTTTTGTTGTTATTGTTTTCATATGTGTGTGTGTTTAAACCCAGGCCCTCTTGCATGTTGAGCATGCAATATAGCACTGAGCTACATCCCCAGCTTCCCCATAACACTTTTCCAATGTATGTACCTCTCTTAAAAATCTCTTACTTCTCTTAGGAAACAAGCACAATTGAGTATACTGGATAGAATTATATAATAACTGAAAATCTCAATGATAATTGATTTCTCCCTGTGTTGATATTTCTGGAAATACAAAACATAGATTCAAAATGTGAAATAACATGCACAAAAAAATTAATTGCAATATTTTTCTTAGCATAGAAAATAAAATGAGAAAAAACAATATTAATTCACAGACAAATGATTAAGTTATGGTCCAATAACTGGAAATTGTATAGTGATATATGCATATTCTGACTGATTTTTGACAGTCTACAGGCTATTCTAATCTAGAACTATTCTAGAACTTTTTTTCCTGTTCTTAGAATTATGTAGATGTATGCTCTTTCAGAAATTTTGAGTAGATATCAGTCAATGGCATAATAGGACTCACATTGAATAGTCAACATATCTAGTAGATAAAATAATAATAGATTCTATCGTCTGTCAATCTCTAATACAAGATAAAATAGGTGATGGTACCCAAGTGTGGGTCACTCCCTCTCACATCTTCCATTTCTGGTTTCTAATTAACCCCCCTCGGGAAATATTTAGTGAGACAAAGAGGAAGTAAAGCAAGTGGCAATTACTAATTTGTAGCTTTATGGAACTAAATGATAATTCAACATTCCTTCTTAGTTTGCTCTGAGGAAAACAATGGAGAAACATATGTAGTATGGTTTTTCAATTTTTGTGGCCTAGAAAGAGACTCCTTCTCCTTTTTATTTTCATATCCAAGCCATGTGTCAGATGTATATGTTCTTTCAAACAATAAAGTGAATTGCAGGATCCTGAATTTCAAAAAACACAAGTTCAACATTTGTAGTTTCACAAAAGTAATGAATTTTTTTCTTTCAATTTTATCAAATATATAGGTAGTGCAGTTAATCAAGCTAAGTGGTTTATATTAAATCCTTGTTAATAAATATTAAATGTTTTTAATAGAATTCTAATAATACATTAGGTTTTATGGAATGCTAATAATGCATTGGTTTTTACATAAAATATACTATAAAATATATTAAATTTAAATATTTATGTTTAATAATAATGGCGAAATCATGGGGGAAATATGTTCTGGAATCTCCCTCTCCCACCCTCCTTTCTCTGTCCCTTATTATTACATTCTTCAACCAAAAAGAGAGCAACTATGCTGGTGCATGGCTATAGCTTTGAGTTAAGAAAAAAGAAGAGAGTGATTTAAGGAAAGTGAAGGAAACAAGACCTGTGTCACTTGCTGGCTCTGCACAGGGGGTTCCTTTGGGAAGAGGGAGGTTTTGGAGGTTCTGCTGAGCTTTGTCTTGGTCATGGATAGAGTAAGGATTTAGCAGCCAGCCTGCTGGAGAAAATGAGGCAAAGCCTGGATTTATCTTGAGCACACCCACCAACCAAGAGCAGCCAGAATCTGGATAGGCACAGAGAATGAATGTGACACTAACAACAGATAAGCACATCCAGGCAGGAGGTGGAAATTTTGTCAGACCAAGAGATGCTGAGGATGGTGAGATGGAGCAGACTGGATCATAACAGTGAAGGCCAAGTTTGCATCAAGGGAGAGGCTGGAAAATTAAGGCAGCCTATGGCCCTGGCCATGGTATTCTCAAATTGCAATCCTTAATATTGGTTGCATATTAAAAACACCTAGGGAGCTTTTAAAACATGCTTAATTGAGGCCCCACCACAGTTTAATTAAATCAGAAACTGCATTTGAGAGGCTGGAAAATTGGCAGACTTAAATTTGGGGCTAGAATTAAACCTAGATGTTAGGGGTACATGCGTACCAAGCTGGGATGAATGAAGAGGAATAGATCCAAATACCACTTGGGATGGCATCAGAAAAAGCTGGATGAGAGTGACGGTAAACCAGTCCTGTGTTTTACTTTTTCCTTGGCTTGCAATCTAGATTCCCTAGTCTGCAGTGTTAACTACGGTAACAACTATGCCTTCTATTGTGCTTTAACCCATTAACATCCTTGATTCTCCGAATGAGCATCAGAAGCACACAGTGCCCATAGGTCCTATAGATATTGAGTACATGGCAGGAAGAGGGGAGACTAGAACTTGAACACAAATGTGTCCACTGCTGTGACCCCTACAATATCCAGCATCTAGGACTACTAGATTTTAGATGTAAAAGTTGATTAATGATGTGGTTTCAAAGCACTACCCAAAGATCCATGTGTTTAATGCTTGGTCATCTTCCTGTGGTTTTGTTGGGAGGGTTGTGAATGTTCAAGAAGTTGCGCCAAGTCACAGGAATTTGGAGTGTTGGTTGTGCCCTTGAAACAGATATTAGGATCTCAGTCCCTTCTGCTCTCTCTTTTTCCTCTCCCACTTCCTGGCCACCATGAGGTAAGCAGCTTTTATTCACCATGTATTCCCCATATGATGTTCTCCTTGCCACAGGCCCAAAGCAACAGTCAACAAAACATGGACTAAAGCCTCTGAAACCATGAGCCAAAATAAACCTTTCCTCCTTGTAAGTTCTCATCTTAGGTATTTTGTCATAGTGACAGAACACTGAATAACACACCTACCTCATTTTTTGACCAGTTATTCTCACATCCTTTACACTCCTTCAGTGACAATGTATTCCAGCAATAAATGTCTGTTAATCATTCTAAGCCTTCTGTTTTGTGACTTTCTTGCCTCTCAAAAAAGGATTGCAAATTATTTTCAAAACACTGATAGTAATGACTTTCTCAGCAACATATGGAAGGATGGCTCAAAATTCTGACCTAAACCTCAGATCCAGCATATTTCTGGAGAATTGTTGGCAGGTTGGTTTCAGGAATGATTTTATGGTGAGTAGTTCATTTTATATGCAATAGAGTTATTATCAATTACATAGGTTTATGTACACCCTTTATTATGGTGCACCTAAGTTCCCCAAATTCTGAAATTTCTCTGAGCTATCATTAATCAAGTGTGGCCACTTGATTAATTTCCAGAGAGTGAAATACAAATACAACTCTTTACAACTTCCAAGGAGGATCCAAAGGGGTTATTCTTCTCTTTCCTGTCATTCTTATTGGCTAACTATGGTTGTGGTTGACACTAGAGCTGCTATTTGGGCCAGGAGGTAAAGGCCACATATTCAGGATGGCAAAAATGCTGGAAGATGGATGGAGGCACTGTCCTAGTCCTGTATTACCTATTAAGATAGATATTTTTAGTGCCAGGATGGACACACTATGGCCTTCCAGTCAAATCTGGCCCACCATCTGTTTCTGTTATAAAGGTCCGTTAGATCGCAGGAATGCTATTCATTTAGATATTGATTATGGCTGCATTCATGCTATAAAGGCAGTTGAGTAGTTGACATCCTGTAACCTGTAATGCCTATGATTCTTATCTCTGGTCTTTCTCAGAACAAGTTTTCTGACCCCTGGTTTAAACTATTACTCATTTAGATTTTTCTATCATATAAGATGAAAAGTAATTCAGACTAATAGAAAGACCTTTGATGTGTGCCATGCTAAAATATTAGAAACTTTTCCAGATAACTATGAGATTCCGTAGACTTTCTTCTTTAAGGAAAATATTTGTATAGTTTTATTGGTATTATTTAATTTCTATAATTTGCAAATATTTAAGGTGTACAGTTTGATGTTTTGATAAGTGTATATTCTAGTGAAGCCATTACAAGATAATGAAGATATTCATCATGACAAAATTTTTTTCATGCCTATATGTAATCTCTGATTTCTATCACATCCTCCCCAGGCAGTCAAGAAACTTCTTATTTGCATGACCTAGAACTTTATATAAGTCATATAAATGTAATAAATCATGTAATGTGTGTTTTTACAGTTATATGATGAACAGTTTTTATATACCTATCTTAACATATGGTTATGATGGAGATTTACATTTATTCTTGTATGTTTCTGTAGTTGATTTTTTTCCTTTTTTTTTTCGGCTGAGTAGTATTTTATTGTAAGACTACACCTTAATTTATCCATTCACATGTTGTTGGGTATTTGTGTTTATCCCACCAAGTACTTGCTACTGCAAATAAAGCTCTTATGACAATTCATTCAAACACCATACAAGTTTTTGTAGGAGCAGAGTAAATTCCTATGAATGAAATGATTGGGTTGCTATGGAAGGTGACAGTTAACTTTTTGAGAAACTATTAGACTGTTTTTCAGACTTTTTGTACCATGATATATTCTCATTAACAGTATATATGAGTATCAGCCACTAAATCCTCAATATACTACCAATATACCTACCAATACTTGATAGGGCCAAACTTTCAGATTAACAGTCAAACTAATGGATTTGTAATTGCATTTTATTGTAGATTAATCTGTATTTCCCAGTGTCTAAACACATCAAGTTATGTTTTGATTTGTTTGAAATCTTTACATATTATTTTGTAATATATATTAATTTTTTTTCTTTTTTAGTCTTCTGTATGTTATTAAGTAGAAGAGTTCTTTATATGCTATTGATATAAATCCTTTGTCTTAAAATGTTCTGTAAGTTTTTTCTCCTCTGTGATGATTTTTTTATTGTCATAATCATCTCTTTTTCAAAAACACTTCACTGGAGTATAATTTACATACCATAAGTTTTACTCATCCTACTTGTACAATGCAATTAGGGTTAGTAAATTTATATAGTTGCATAATGATCACTACAATCCAGTTCTAGAATCAATTTCTATCATTCTAAAATTTCCTGACCCAATCTGTTATCAATCCCTATTCTTACCATCAGTGCCAGGCAACCACTGATCTGCTATCTGTCCATAAGTGCTTGTATTTTCTGAATATTTCATGTAAAGATAAATTAATTGTCCATATATTCCTGGTAAATATGTAATACTTTTGCCTGCCTTCTTAATTTAGCACAACTATTTTGAGACTAACCATTTTGTAACACATACCAGCAATTTATTCCTTAATCCATGCAGGAAGATTTTGAATTATTAGCTCAATGTTTTTTGTTTGTTTGTTTGTTTGTTTGTTTGTTTTGTTTTTTAGTAAATCTAGTAAGATGATTTACTTCTTTTGTGTCAGTTTGGGTAATTCCTATTTTTTCTAGGAATTTTTCTACTTTAGTCTGTGTTCTAATTTGTTGGCATGAAGTTGTTGATAGTATTCCACAGCAATCATTTTAATTTCTTTAGAAAACAATTTTGGTAATGTGAGTCTTTTTTGTGTTATTCCAGATAAAAGGTTTTCAATTGTATCAGTCTTTCCAAACAACAAACTTAGTTTCATTGATTTTTCTCTATTTTTTGTGTTTTCTGTTTTACTAAGTTCAGTATGATCTTTATTATTTAATTCTCTCTGTTTTGGGTTTAATTTAGTCTTCTTAGTACTATAAATTGGAAACTTAGAAATTTGATTTGAAACTTTTCCTCTCTTCTAATATAGATGTTTCAAAACTATGAATGTCCTTCACTGATTTATCTATGTTCCATAATAGTTCATGATTTATTTTGATTCACTTAAAATACAATAAAATTTCTTTTGTGGTTTCTCTTTTGACCTATGGGTTATTTAGTAGAAATATGTTAATCTCCAAACATCTGAAGTTTTGCCAAATATCTTCTTGTCTGTCATTGATTTTTAATTTAATTCCTTTGTGATCAAAGAGCATACTTTGTATGCTTTTAAATTTACCAAGACTCATTTTATGGCCTATCATATATTCTATCCTAAAGAATGTTTCATGTGACCTTGAAAAGAAAGTATATTATGCTGTCATTGGATGGAGTATAGCATAAATGTCAGTGAGGTCAAAATGATTGGCACAGGGGCTCAAATATTTATATCATTGAATATTTCTCTCTACCCTTTGCTGAAAGCAGGGTATTGAAGTTTTATTGTTGAATTATATATTTTCCCTTTTACATCTTTCAGATTTTCATTCTTGTATTATAAGGATATGTTATTAGATGAATATATTTGTATTTGTCATGTCTTCCTGATACATTGAACTCTAGCAGTGTTTCTTGTCTTAAAGACTCTGCTCTCTGATTTATTTAGCCACTTCAGCTCTTTCCATGCTCCTGTTAGAATGCTATGTGTTTTTTCATCCTTTTGTTTCTACTCATTTGTGTCTTTTTATCTAAAATACACCTCTTTCTTAGAGTTGGATATTGCTTTTCGTATCCAGTCTATCACTGCCTTTTCCATGATAGGGAAGACTAGTCTGTTTATGTGGAATGGAATTATTGGCATAACTGTATTTACATTGACACTATTGCTATTTAGTGGTGAATATGGCTCATGTGATTTTTGTTAATTTTCTCTTCTTTCTTGCCACCTTAACTTATGGAGATACATATGGGGGAATGGTATATATTGATATGTTAACATAGATTATAAAATGTTAATATTTTCTTTTAAAACATAGTTGAGATATTACTAATGTATTTTCATATTTAAAATGTAATGTATATTTATACTATGGTATGATTTTTGTAATTAATGTACACACTAACAGATAATATACAGATGTTATATACATATAACCAAAAAATAAGTTGATAGGAAAGAATAGAGTGTAAGAAAAAATATGACATATTAAAATCAAATAGCAATATACTATGAGCCACATATAAAGTATATATATATATATATATATATATATAAAATAAATGTTCATTTTAATCCCTCTTGATTTAAACACATATTTTTACTTATTTTCTATGATTTATACAATATTATCTTAAAACAATTTAGATTATTGCTAACCAAATACTTGTAAATTGCTCTAATATAGCCACATTTTTCTTCTCTTATTTTTCTATATGTATCTATATCTTTTATAGATACAGATATAGATATGTTTTTGTTTATCTGACTTAAATTAGTATGGCAGATATTGTTTTCTAATATTAGCTATAGGTTTATTTCTATATATTTTTAATTGTATCCCATAAGTCTGGACATTGATATTTTCATTTAAAATATTCCAAATTTCCTTATAATTTTTTACTTCACCCATAAATTATTTAGAAGTATGCTGCTTAATTTCAGACATTTGGGTGTCTGTAGATATTTTCTTAAGATTTTGAATTGAATTCTTTGACAGGAAGTCAGGGAATACCTGTTTGCTTAAGTTGTTTTTTATATTTATTATAAATTGTTTGCTCTCTCATTACAAGATCTATTTTAAAGTATACACTATGTGGACTTGAAACAAAGTGTATTGGGTAGCTGTTGTACATAAATATCTGAAACATCAATTACATCAATAGAGAGATGATGTTGTTTAAATCTTCTATTATTGATTTTACCTAGTTCTGTAAATTCATAATAACCAGAACTGTGAGATTATCTATGTACCTTCTTGTCTGTGATTTCTGCTTTTAATAATTTTAGGCTATGTAATTAGTTGCACATATATTGATCATTTTTATGTCTCCTTCAAAATTGTCCCTTTATTATGTTGAAATTTTCTTTTTACTTTATGAAATCTTTCTTTTAATCAATGGTAGTCATTACCTTTATCATTGTCTTTATTGTATATAGAGTAAATGCTTATGCTGTTCATTCATATATTTTTCATGCACTTATTTTCAGTATGCCTTTTTAACATTTAAAATGTGTTTCTTACAGGCAACACATAGTAGGTCCTTGCTTTTTAATCCACTGTGAAAATTATTTTCTGCCTTTTCTTAAACTGGACTATGTAAGCCATTAACAAGCACTGTAAGCATTAATATGTTTTGGTTTTTAATTCAACATTTTCTTACTTTTCTCCTTATTTCAGATATTTTATATACATTTTCTGCCTTGTTTTCAAATACTTGAGGATTCTATACTATGTTTTATTTTAATCTATTGTTAAGCAGTTTGCTTATATCTTTGTATACTTCCTTTAGCTATTACTCTAGAGATTTCAATATCCATGCTTAATCTTTTACAATTAATATGGCATTGCTTTATATAGAATGTCTTTGCAACCCTATCAGTTCCCTTTCCTATCTCATTGCTCATCTTTCAGATATAATATGTCCTGAGATTACATCTAAACAAGTTTAAATACCTCACCATACACTGTTACAATCTTTGCTTTAATGGTCATACACTTTTTGTTGTTAAGAAGACAATGGTATTCATTCATATTTACCCTGCTGTGTACATTTTTGTGGATTTTCCTTTACTCCTGAGCATCAAGTTTCTGTCTTTCCCCTTCAGCTTAAAGAAATTATTTTATCATTTCTTATAAGACAGATCTGCTCTCTCTCTCTCTCTCTCTCTCTCTCTCTCTCTCTCTCTATATATATATATATATATATATATATATATATATATATATATATATATATATATAACTTCCAGATAAAAGGAAACTATATATAAAATAAAGTTTCCTTTTATCTGGAAGTTTCTTTATTCACCTTCATTTTAGAAGAACATTTTTACTGGAAATAGAATTCTGAGTTGACAGTTCTTCCTTTCAGTACTTTAAAATTATTTAAAGAGCAACCCATCATTCAAATCTTTCTTATTCTCTATACATAATGCCGTTTTATTTTCTATCTGCTTTCAAAACTTTTTCCTTATCTTTGGTTGGAGCTGGTTATAATATACATAGTTGTGATTTTATTAAATTTACAAAATTTGAAATTAAGTGATCTTCTATAAATATTTCCTACACTGTATTTGAAAAATTTTCAGCCATTGTTGCCAACCCCCTTCACCTCTCCTTGTGAACTTCGACTGTACAGGTGATAGCTTCATGATGCTCAACAAGCTCCTTCTTCAGTGTCTTCTTTCTCTGCTCTTAGGATAGTTCCTATATGTCTTCAAATTTGTTTAATCTTCTTTGTATTTTCACCATTCCATTATTGGGATTATTTTATAATTCTTAATTTCCTATATTCTTAAATTTAAGTTCATGTTTAGTTCTTTATAGAGTTCCTATTTGTCTGATAACATTCCTAAATTTTAACTAATAACCTTGAGTCTGTTTTTCTTTACATACATAATTATTAAAAGCTTTTCTAAGGAATTTGTCTTCTATGTCCAGCATTTGTGTAATCTCAGGTTTGTCATATGCTTATTTTTGCTTTCATGCTTTTATTAAATTTTATACATTTGCTGTTGGTTCTATTTTTGTATTGGTTAATTTTGAATTATACCCTGAACATGTGAATGTTATGTTTTTGTACCCTGGATCCTGTCAAAATGTACTGGAGAATGCTAAAGCTTTACTTTTATCAGGAGAACCACCTTGTTAGGTTAAATAATAAATTGTGTCTTTTCTCTGGGAATGGATCAATTATTAGGTCAGATTTCTAAGTCTTTGTTACATTACTTGAGTCTTTCTAGTGTGTGAACAGCTCATAAGTTGGTCAGCATTTGTGCAGGTGGTTCAGTTCCGTTCTCCAAGCTTCCCCCACTTTGGCTTATGTGTATTCCAGATGCATCATCATCAGGGACTGAGCTGAAAGACTTTCATGTGTTATTCAACTTTTCACTTCTCCCAGCCATAACTAAGCTAGTATGTGTCTATGCACAGGTGTATAGGTCAAGGCTTAGGGTATACACTTATACATAGAATTAGAGGAATCTCTCCTCTCCCTTCCAGCATCTCCCCAATAATATCTGACTTTGGGGACTTCTTTGCATTGTTCCTTTGGAGGGAATGATGGGGTTCCTCTCAGAGGTTTAGCTGAAAGCTTTCATCACTACTGCCATACTGTGTAATGATGACTGGGGCATGAGAGACACTGCATGTCAGGAAGGAAAAAATATCATAAAACTTACCTTTGTGCAGTTGCTTCTCCATGTTTTTGCTAAATGTTGCCTGCTTTTGTTTACTTTCACAAAGTCCTCAAACAGTTATTTTGCAGTTTGTTCTGAGACTGTAGTTGTAATTAATGTAAGGAATGGACTAAAATGGATCTATGCCATATTTCTTCCTATACCAACTTTCTGATACAAAAACATCTTCAATCTCCTAGTACATAGAAATCAAATAAAAATGTAAGTTGATATATGAAAAGCTATATAATAAAATGCTTTTATCTGTATTAGAGCCAAATGGAGTCTGAGCTAAGGGAGAGGCACTGAAATAGAAGACAAAAGTGGATTTACGAATAAGGATTGACAGAACTATTGGAATGATCAGATATGACAGGTGTCAGAGAGGAGGGGTCAGTGAGCAAGCCCTGGTTCTGATTTAGCTTGCCATGTATTTAGAAATGTCCTTCATTCAAAAAGGAGCAAAGAAAAGACAGAGAATTTAGGTGATGGGTAGGATATGAGATTTTCAGTACTGACATTAAGTTTGGGTACTAATGGACTATCATAATGGAGATGTTTAATAAACAGTTGATAGAATCACTAGCATAAAACAAGTGCTCCTTATTTAGGTGAAATGTGAAATTAAAACTTACTGTTAATATAAAGATACTATAGAACTATCTTGGAGTTTAAAGATAGGGCAATATCTTATGTTTCATTTCCCCTTAGCTCGACCTAGCAAACAGATATTTGATAAACTACTGTAATATTGACATTTCACTTACCACCAGTACCATCAGTCATTATTTAGAATTTAAATGTTGCAAATGGAATACAGAGAGTGTTGCCATTTTTGTTCCACTCTGGTGACTTCCTTTGTCTCAACTTTGAGACTTTGGACATTTCATGGATGACATGAGATTGAATTACTATGTACTTGGTAATATAGCAAGATAGCAACTAAAAATGGTCAATAATGTATAGAGGTAAAAAGGGGTTGCTAAATGAAAGGGCAGAAAGAAAGAACTAATGTTTATTGAGTCTTTTGAAGTGCCAGCTCATTTATATGCTCTAGGACTCAAACTTCATAAAATTTTCTGAGAAAGATATTGTAAGATCTATTTTGAGATTTAAGCAATTAAGACTTACAAAATGGAAATACTTGCCAATATCACACATCTATCCACAGTCTAGAGTCACACTCATGATGGAGGACCTTCAAGGAAGATGTTAGATATTTTCTTCTGGCTCTCCTAGCCCCCTAAATTGAACGTCTTAATAAAACATTGAGGAATCCTCAAAGCAATGTTAAAGCAAGACTTTAAGATCACACAGTTTTGAATCAATGCCTCTACCCATTATTTATGATTAATGATTTATCATCCTTATAACCCTTTTTATTAGAGGGAAAGTCATCTCAATCAATTTCATCCAAACATATGAAAGGCTATTTTTCTGGGTTTTCTTTTGATTTATTTTAAAGACCCTAGTAAACACATTCATGTACATGATTGTGTTGTAAAGTCTAAAATTAACTTCTATATCACATGCTGCCTTTTCTGGGAGGACTTCGAATGGTCTAACTACAAGTATTCACCCCAACGCGGCTGCCATGGCTAAGATCCCCTAGCCCAACCACCTCTCTTAAAGGACCAGTACAAGTTCCCACTTATATCCTAGTAGTAGGTTATTCTGACAGGCCACTCACATCTGTTTGAACCAGATCACCTTGCCCTCTTGGTACAGTCGACTACCTTCTAAAGATCTGCTTTTGCACTCTGCTGAGTGCAGTGTCTGTGGCCCTGGGTCACATACAGTGTCCTCTTCCCCTGAGCTGTGAGTAGATGAGACCAATAAACTGCTGTTGGTCTCGTGGGTCCTATTATGGGTGTCTTTGTGTGTTCCACTCCCCTCACCCAAGATGGGAATCCCTCCCTCACTAATAGGGTGAACATGAGGCCATTGAACCAACTCTCATAAAAGAATAATTTTCATTAAGTATGGATTTTAATTTTGTGAACACAGGAACAACCCAGAGCTTCAGAGAAGCCCTGAAGCTTGCCACACCAAAAATGAACTCTTACCTCATTGATGTCCTGAGAAAGAAATCAGAGAAAGATGAACAAAAGACTTCAGAAGCCCTTTTTGTTACCTGATACTTGCCTTCTTAGTGGAAAGGCAGAAATATAAAGCAGAAATTCAGCGTAATCCCTTTTGGGGAAATAAAGCACACAGTGTGCTGAAGGCTCAGGATTTAAATCCCAGCTCCCACATATGCTAGCTCTGTGGCCTTGGGCAAGTTAATTAGCATCTCTGTGACTCATTTCCATCATCTGTATAATAAGGAAATATTATACAGATATGTTGAAATAGTTGATAAATGTTATGAAGATCCTGAGTTTGTCTAGTAAATCACATACTGTGGTACTTACTTTTTGGTAAGTATACCTTTACTAATAATGCTAGTATTATTATGAATGGTAACAGAAATAGAATTATTAAATTACTAATATATTGAACTATGTGAAATTGACACTTTTTTTTTTGGTACCATGGATTGAATCAAAGGCTACTTTATCATGGAGCCACATCCCCGGCTTTTTTATTTTATTTTATTTTATTTTTATTTTAAGACAGGGTCTTGTTGAATTGCATAGGGCCCTGCTAAGTTGCTGAGGCTAACCTTGAACTTCTGATCCTTTTGCCTTCTCCCAAGTTTCTGGAATTGCAGGCATGCATCACCATGCCAGGCTAAAATTGGCACTTTTAAGGTAAAATATAGACAATTTTTTATATATAGCTTCCCTCATTTTCATGGTCTGGGTGTCCATCACTGAGAAGAGAAGTTCTGGAATTCCAATTTATTTCTGGTTTCTGACACTGGAAGAGTGTATTAGAATGTGTCACCTCTCAGTCACAGCTTTTCTACCCTGTGCCATTACATCTCTGTTCAGCTCTGCCCCAGGACAGAAAGCACAAATTTGTGCATTACATAGGCAAAAAAGAAAAAGCACCAATACATAAAGGAATCCTTCCTATTATCATCAAAATGAACTTCTATAGCTATCTCTACACTCACTTTCTTACAACTTCTGTATATCATCATATTCTTGAAGAATTTTATATTATTTTTATTAAGCAGAGCTTGTGTTCTTAATTATGTCATCATTTACATGACACTGTAATTATTCACTTGGTACTTTCACGTTTTCCTTAAATGGATAGAGCAGGGCTCAATGGGGATTTTGTGAACTACTGGTGACTGCAGATTCTTCCCTTAAAGAAGCTGATTTAGGAAAACCTTCCTGGCACATGTCCCCCATTAGATAGAAATAACACAACTATGTGCAGTGCTCCTAGATTAGTCTGACTTGAATAAGGTGTAGAAAGGGTGAAGAGGGTGAATTAAGCAGTAGCAATTCAACTCAGGCACAACTCATACAAATAACTTGTTACATTAGACTGAATATTTTTAGCTTAAAGTAACTTAAAAACCCAATTCAAATAAACAAGCAGGAAAAGAATTCATTGGCTCATTAATTGAAATGTCCAAGGGAATAGCTAGCTAAATGTTCAGTCATTCCTTGAGTTCAATGACTCAAGAAATACTATCAGAGATCTTCCTTTGTACCTATATCTAAGCTCTCATTTTATTTGATATGAAGGTTTTATAGATTTATCTATCCTTTATACAATATAAATAGACTTGCAGCCACTGGTCACCACCAAGTAACTTAACTTTTTTTTTTTTTTTTTTGCACCAGGGATTAAACCTAGGGGTGCTTAGTCACTGAGGACATCCTCAGCCCTTCTTATATTTTATTTTGAGACAGGGCCTTGTTGAGTTGGTTAAGACATAGATATATTGTTGAGGCTGGCTTTGAACTTGCAATCCTCCTTCTTCAGCCTCCCAGGCCACTGGGATTAGAGGCATGTGCCACCATGCCTGGCTCTTCTTAGTTTCAAAACACCAATATAAACAGGTATTGTTTCTTCTAAAAATCATGAAACAATCTAAGAGAAGATTCTGCTTGTCCTGGCTTAGATAGTGTGCCCATTTGGAACAAATATTAGGATCTAAGGAGGCAGAGTTCTATCATCAGCCCAGATTGGGTCACAAGCCTACAGCTGTGGTCTAAGAGTACTGACAGAAGTTGGGCGTATCATGGGTGAAGGCTTTCCAGGACCACACTGAGTAGAGAGGAGTGATTCACCTAAAGATATTAATACTGAATAGAACAACATGTCCACAAATTTCTTTGTGATAGAGAATTTATTTTGTGTAGAGGACATATTATTCTTCTGAAGGCATTTGTTAAATTATCTTGACTACATTTAATTTAGCACATCTGGGATTGGTTTCCTCAATATCCCATGGTGGAAGTTGTGCCTTATTCTCTATAACTAAATTTTACACTAGAAAAATCTGTAAGTGGAAGTAACACAAAGCTATAAATGTATGCTTTTAGAAGCTCTAATTTTTTTTAAGGAACTCTCATCATGTTACTCTATTCAAGGACCCATTATTTTATAGGACTGTTTCAAGGTCAGAACTCCTTAATGAAGGATTCTGTTTTAATCAGCTTTTTCACTGCTATGACTACAAAATGTGACAAGAACAATTTTAGAGGAGAAAAAGTTTATTTAGGGACTCATGGTTTCAAAGGTGTCAATCCATGGATAGCAGGTTCCATATCTTGGGGCTTCAGATGAGGCAGAACAACATGGCAGAAGAATGTGGCAGAAGGAAATAGCTCACATGATGATCAGGAAGCAGAGAGACAGACTCTACTGGCCAAATACTGGAAAGGCACACTCCCAGTGACCCACCTCCTCCAGCCATATCCTACCTGCCTTCAGTTATCACCCAGTTAATCCCATTGGGGCGATTAATTCCCTGATTGTGTTACAGCTCTTGTAACCCAATCATTTCTTCTCTAAACTTTCTTGCATTGCTTTACACATGAACTTTAGGGGGATACATTACATCTAAACCATTAACAGACCCTTCTCTCCCCCCTCCAAAATGTCTCAGGGTAAGCTAGTCCTCTTTCAAATTCTATTGCACCAACTATAATCATGAACCAATTACAGGATTGTGCAATGCAGTAATTTGTACGTTGTTTGGACCTTTACCCTTGATAAAGTCAATTGTTTACTTTAGTCAATTGCTATCCCTGTGCTTCAAAGTCCTGAGCTTGTTATCAGGCCACTAAGGAAGCCCAAAAGCCTACAGGAGACAGACCCTCGCCAATAAACCCCAAATAACTGAAGCTGAGTTGGGTTGACATCTCAAATCTGGATTTGGACATCTGTACTTAGAGAAAATTTCTGAACCAACAAAAAAGTGTTCTGGACAGTACTCTACTATCACACACCATTTTTGCCCTTTTCTTGTTTCCCTATCAAAGTAGAAGCTCTGAACTTACATGGAACTAGAAGACATTCTGTTAAATTAAAATGTCAGGGACAGAAAGAAAGAATACTAACATATTTTCACTCATCTGTGGAAGCTAAAAACATTGACTTTACAGAAATTGAGAATAAAATTTATGGTTAGTATAGGCCAGAAAAGTTAGGGAATGGGAAGATTATAGGAAGGTTGAACAAAAGGTATCCAAAAGCAGCAAGATCTAAGGAATAAGTTCTAGTGATTTGAGGCACAGTAGAAAGGTGAACATAGTTTAAAAGATTTTTTAGTATATTTTAAAAATAACTAGAAGAAAGAAGTCTGAAGGTTCCCAACAAAAAATAATGATGTGTAAAGAGATTAAAATGCTAATGAAGATAGCATTACCCTGACCTGATTTTACAAACTGTATACACATATCAAATTATCACACTATACCTCATAAATATAAAAGACTGTAAAAGTATTTTAAGGGATATAGTTCTGTGATAGAAAACTTGCCTATCACGTGCAAAGTCCTGGGTTTGATTCCCATTGCAAGGAAAAAAAAAACATATTTTTAGGTTGAAATGCTAGATTAGAAAGGGTTACATAAGCATCATACCTTGTTAATTAGTTCTGGAGATGGTCCTTTCATGTGAATTACCTCAACATAACTGTTAGAAAGGGCTTTCTCCTAGTGCCACTCACTTGGCTATATATTAAAAAAAACAAAAAAAAAAACAGAGAATATAGGACAAAACACCTACAGGCACAAAGATCACTGTGGGGTCATAGATAAATTGTGATACAAGGTTAAAGGTGAGGAGCAAGTGGTTGGAAATGACCCTATAGGCCAGCATTTACTAGATTTCTTAGATTTATAAATTTATTTCACAGTGAAAGCATCACCCAAACTCAGGAATTTTTTTTTTCAAAATCTCTGTTACTTTTCATGGTATATCATAAAATTTATTTCTAAATCACATAAACATTGAATTGGATCAGGATATTACTAACGTTGATTTCATCTAGCACCACCTCTAATGATGTCCATAATACAAAGTTAGAGACTACAGAGCACAGAATGCATCCAAGGTCAGGTTCTTGGGACAGAATCACAGACAGAGATGTGCACACAGAAAGTTTTTTGGGATGTGCCCTCAGAATCAACTCCTGTCAGAAAGGATGTAGGTCTGTTCAGATAGAGAAATGCCATTTAGAAGCCATCAACACCATTCTAAGTTCACCTGAAGAGTATTGAAATGGGTCATCACTTCAGAATTGCCTGCCTAGGGTCAAAAGGGCTAAACCTCTCACCTCTACATTATCAGTCAGTGGTTCTGTGCTACAACTGGGAGGAAGTGCAATCTTGAACTGGGGAGTTTTCTTCAACTGAGGGTAATTACTGAACGTGGAGTCAGCAACTAGTATTCCCAGCCAGTGGGGTGGTGAATACCTTAGCTATTATTGTATGCCTTGTACAAGCTAGGGCAGTGCTCAGAATTTCCATTGTACTAGAGGTCCTAGGTGTTAAAACATGGTAAGAAAAAGAAGAAAAAGTCATGATGATTGAAAAAGAGGTAAAATTATCATTATTCTTAAATGATATGACTGGCCATCAAATTAGTAGAAACAAGACCCTAGAAGTTTTTGTCTCAAAGATAAGAAAATATAACTGACTCTGCTCCCTAAAGATATGGTCCCTCCAGGCCTTTCCATCCCTTCCTTTATAATCTGGAGGTGGCTTATTAATAATGTTGACACAACAAGTTTTGGCATGTTTTACTACAACAAGACTCCAGGGTTCATAGAACATGGTTTTGTTCTCAATGATGGAGTCCTAACCAAAAAGGAGGCAGACAGGCTCTTCCTTGACATTCTTTTATAATTAACAGTAATTACACATAAAAGCAAATATCCACCCTTTTCCATTAAAATGCAACTCATTATTTACTTGAAAATTAACTATGTGAAAAATTATTTTTAAAAAAGGAAATTAACTATATGAAAAATTATTAACAATTTCCAAGATGACATATACTTCATATGACATTTTATATTGAATACATAGTAAATTGTAGATGGAAAGTGAATAATTTCTCTCAACATAAGGAGCAGACAAAAAATCTGCTTTTGTGGACTGATTTGCAGCTTGAAGATTTGCAATCTCTGTCTTTGTTTCTCTATCCCTCTCACACATATGTACACACACATCCAAACACACACACACACAATTAGTTAAAACATTTTACAAATGTTATAATTTGCTTCTAAACTATAAGCTGCAGGATAATACTGGAAGGCACTTTTTCACAAATAAAATATTATGGGTACAGATAGATTATCTTATTACCAATAAATTAAGACAGGACAAATAGAATAATTCTCACTGTATTTCCCTTTCCTAGTATTGGGTTTTGAATCATTAGATTCAGCTTGTTACACTTTACAGGAACTTGGATGAGGTAAATTCTACTTTACCAGTCCACTGAAGCTCAGTAAACAATTATATTTTCTTATTGCTTATTAATGCATGTATTTTCATCACTGCTTTTATCTTCCCTTTAATCAATAGTCCTTCATTTAATCAATAGTTTATGGGCAGAAAGTAAGTTTAAGAACAGAGAAATGTATTAGCCCACTATAACCACCCAAGTATCTCAGGGTATCTGTGTTACAAAGATGAATGACAGTCCATAAACAGTGTTATCTGAGATCCACCAACTCCAGAAAGTCACTGTTGGAGGCTGTCAAAACATTCCATTTTTAAAGAGGTAATATTTTGAGATCTTAGTTATTCATTCAAAGTAAAAATTTCAACAGGCCTCATTACTTTCCTTTAAAGGCAAAAAGTATTTGGAGACCTTTGGTGGACCCTTTGCATAAGCTGCTGAAAACAGAAGAGAATCAGTGAGGAATTTCGACCAGGATAAGGCATGATCACATTTTCTAAAAAGTGCCCATGGAGGAAATTAGGGATTGGAGGAATTGAGGCAAACTGGAGATGGAAGAATAAGAGTATTGCAACAACCTAAAGACATGACAGCGGAGTGAACCAGGAACATGTAGGATTTGGAGAATTGGATAAATTTTAAATATAAAATGAAGGAAACCCTACATCTTTGTTAATTGCTTGCTGATGGAAGACCATCATGGAAAAGAGGACACAGATGATGTGAAGGTGTGCTTTGGGCTGCAGAAAAAATAGTGGTGTCACTCAGATAGAAAAAAAAAAACAGGAAGAGGAATTGGTTTTAATGGGGAATGATTAATTTGAGATACTTTTTTCCAGATTGGGCATTTGTAGATAATTCAAGGAGCTTCATCACCTAAGGGTATTTAACCCAGAACTCTGGAGAGAAGACTGGAAATAATTGGGGTCAGGGATCTTTGGTTAGAAGTCTATGAAACATCACATGTAAGACCTCATCACTGATAGGTAGCTACTACTCTCCTAAATTAATACTCATCTTTTATATCAATTTAAGAGTTGTGACTTAAAAGTTAAATTCTGTCAGCATGAGGTATATATGTTCATTATCTCTCCCAGGCAACATACAAAAACAAGGAGAATTTAAAGCAAACATTAAAAGTTTCATTATTATATCTTATTGCATGAAATAAGACCCATGCAACTAGCCCTAACAATTAACCCTTTTAGAATGACCTCTTAAACTGAACTCTTTCCACTCTGTAAAAAAATCTAGAAAATAAACTAAAAATTCTTCATTATTTTGAACTGATTCAACTAATAAAAAATATGCAAAAATAAATGTTTTGGCAAAATTTGGTGGAGAGCTCAGTAGCATTTCACATTTTTGTGGCATACTCAATAAAAATACTATATTAATTTTCTGTATTTTTATTGTGCTACATCATTTCTGTAATCAGTTGAATAGTGGGTAATTTAAAGTACTAAAAAAAATATCACTTTTCTCGGTCTGATAAACCACAGAAAAATCCACTGATAGAGATTATAACAGTGTGAGGAACATGACAGGGAGATCAGAAGAGAGGAAATAGCATGTTAATGACATTCAATATTCTCCCTGTGTCAAGTCATCAGCATTTTTATTGCCACTATTTCTCAGCATACACTATTAGAATTTATTGAGTCAATCTGTCTCCATCACCTGTGATATAATATATTTTATTCAATAAGATATGGAATAATATTTATCTTTCAACTCCAATGACTGGCTTTCAGGACAATAACTGCATATCAACCAAGCATTACAAGAGTAGGAGAGGTTGTACATTTTAATATCTGACCTGAGTGTTGTCATTTTAGAATCTCTACTCTTGGTATTAAGAGTGCAGAATTCAATCCAAGGAATCACTCAGATTCAATAGTTATGGCAAATGATGGTATAAAATCATATTTTACAGCTCTTGCATGGCGAAGCATATTGCACAAATTTGAGGAAGAAAAGACTAAAACCTGAAGTTGGCTCCATTTGACAAGTGCACCAGATACTCCGTAACAGAAATGAGAATCAGGTTCAAGACTTTGCTCACTAATAAGAAATATGAGAAAGAAAAATGGGTATTTTTCTGTAAATGCCTGAAATAGCCCTTATTTAAAAATTGGGAGAGAAGTGAATCTGTAATTTATGTCCTCCAGTTTTCTGTGAAACTGAGTTCCTTCGAGGCTGCACCTTGAAGGCTGTGTCTCTGATTTTTCATGTCATCAATGGAGTTGATTTTTCCATGCCAGCCATTTGAAAAAACAACTGCATTGTTGATGGCTAGTGGATCCCTTGGAGGAAAATACATAGTTTTTAATAGTCCATGCAACAGAGTTAACCACACGATCAACTTTTTGCACAGTCCAAGTCCCTGTTAGTCACTCCAGGTAATTCTGGATAAAAAGAATCATTTTTTTTTATGCTTCTATGTGCTTTCATAAACACTTATTTCACATTTGCTTCTTTCCGGCTTCTCCTCAGAAAGCCCATGTCAATGTGTGACAAAGAGTTGTCACTGCACTGACATGATTGAGTTGGTATTTGGTGGTTTCACCTCAGAAACGAAGGGGTCTGGAACTCCTGCTGGTAAAAAGCACTAACTCATCTGCTGTTAGCTTTACTCACCAGGAAGTCCCCTCTCCCAGCCAGAGAGCATGGAAGTGCACAGAAGCTACTTCCTGTCAGGCAGTTTATTGCTTGATTGTGTCAACTATTGCCGACCTCCCTGAATGGGTCAGGCAGCAGGTAAAATACAGAAATATCTGCCTTCCAGCAAATACACGTCATCTTAGCACTTATCACGTTGACACCCTGTGTGCCCAGTGCAGCCACCTTGGCTACTTCCTGTTCCCCCCCTTTTTTTTTCTTTTACTTCACCCTGAGCTCCATTATAAAAAGGAAAATTTACAAAGTCAGCTTTCTCTACCCCCAATGCATACATGCATATTGATTTATTTGTTTACATCTTTGTGCATTTTGGAAGAAAGTAAAAAAAAATTTTGGATGCTTGAATCATCATATTTCAAATTCAAATCCAAGTCAAGTTACTTATTTGATCTGAAATCAATTCATCTCTCTGGGATGCTGTTGCTTTGTGATTAGTGCCTGCTTATAAGGAACTGTGATGAAGATAAATTAAATAATCTATGTAAAAGGACCACTCCTGTGTTTTACTCACAGTAGGTCCACTGGCTCCCTTAGGGGAGAAATAACAAAATGACTAAACTTTTGCCTCCCCAAAGAAAACAGAATAGAGTGTTGCTTGTTGGTTCATTTATTTACTTACTACTGCACAGGAAGGGGGGAGAGGGGAAGGAGGAAGTGTGGTTAAAGGAGATCACACATTAACCCCATTGGGAATTGCTCTAGTGTGTGCTTTGTGTATCCTACTTATATCTTCTTAGAGTCCCCATTTTAAGAGCACATCCTTTCTTTACTTTGGCACCACACAAGATGGTAACAATAGGATTAAAAGGAGTGTATCTGGTTTAAGATTTGTCTTGAAGCTTTACTGAAGCCAAAAGGAGGTGTTATATTCCCAGCTTAGCGGGAGAGTGCTTGGCACAGGAAGCGTCAGCCTCAAATCCTTGGCCGTCCTCCATAGATTTGAGGTTGCTTTGTTGTGTGTGCACCTTTGTGTATTGATGTTGGGGGGAGAGGTGCTAGAAATGGGGTGGGACTTTAGGGAAAGTGAATGGAGTGGGGATATCTGATAAAGAGATATGTGGCTTTGGATCAGATCCTGATTTTTGTGCTAGGGCTGCAGAACCTGACAGTCTTATTTACAAATGTTAGCTCTACCTATCTGAGCAGGCCTCACTTTGTACAAGTTCTTCAACTAAGGGCCCTTGACTTATCTGCAGAGGGATGAAGAGACCATGGATTTCATGGAAGCTAAATTGGGAAATACATATAAAATGCATAAATGCTATGACTATTCACTACTCAGTAATTCACTACCTGAGCTACAAATGTTATTTTTCTTTAAAAAAAGTGACTTATTTTTTTATATCCAGAAAACTGTAACTGGTAGTGTCACAATGTGACATCTATTTTTTTTGACAAGTGTTGAGCAATGTGAAAATCATCTTAGGTTTTAGGATATCCCATAGAAAATTCATTTCAAAACCTTGTTCCCATTAAATAGAACAACATTTGCTTGGATCGTATGTCTTGATTGGATATTCAAGTCATATGGTTCTGGGAATCCCACATGCCACTCTTCTTTGTATATATGAAAATGAAATGGCAAGACCAAAGTCAGCCCTCAATTGCCCACATGGTCCTAATGGAATGATCATTCACTGAATATTTACTTAATGATTTACTGAGAACCTTCGAAATGCCAGACACTGTTCTAAGTGCTGGGGATACAGAAGAATATAAGATTTACAAAGTCCATGAACTTCAGAGCTCTTTCAGAATAAAAGAGCTCAATTTTATCCTAAATGTGATATGAAGTCAGTGGTGGCTTTTGAACCAGAGCGTGCTGTTATCTGTTTTATGTTCTTATACAAATATTCTGGCCATTCCATGGATCTGTGGCTATGATCAATTCCTCCTTTAGCATGGTTTGGTTACTGTGGTGTGGTTCAACAGTGAGCATGACAACATGGAATTACGCACCCCATTTCTCTCCTATGGGCTGACTTTAGGCAAGGTAGCAAACTTTGTACCTCAATGTTCTCACATATAAATTGGGAGGAAAACCATCCACCCCCAGGGTTATTCTGAGATTTTAAGGAAGGGCTTATGAGAAATGTTTGGTGGTATGACTAAGTGCTCAAAAATGTTAAGTCCCCCTGGTTACTCACATCAAGAACCTTTGAGAAATTTTTCAGTCCCTTAGGATAGTTTTATTACATGCAAGGTGCTTTTGTCATTACAGAAGGTATGTGATCCCATAGGCACAGAAAGTGAGGCGAATCAGGTCAGCAGTCTTGGTGAATGATGAGAGGGTGTTCTGGAAAAATTTGATGGAAAGAGTGACTATATGAAAGCTGCCAGGGTTGTCTTTGAAGATCTTACAAGACTTGTTGCAGTAAGTGAGGGAAGAGCAGTTGAGCATGGCCTTTAGATCACATGTGGAGCAACAGAAGATATTTAATGATCAGAAGTGGGACAGTTTATGTGGAAGGAAAGTATTATACTGGGAATGGCAGAAAATAATACTGGAAAACTAAGGCAGTTCCAAGCTGTGGATGCTCAGAGATGGCAGGCATTTTATCTTTAAATCCTGTGATCTTTAATTCTTGGTCCTGGGGAAAACACTCTTCTGTTGGAATTCATTCCCTCTCTATTTTGTCCAGCTGAGAAGGTACTGATGACCCTCTGGTACTACATAAGTGGATAGTACATCACTAGCATCTTTGCTTGAACAAACACTCCTGACTCTGAAATCTCCTGGTTACACAGAGTGTAGCCATACATGGGAAATTGCACAGAGAAGACTTGCTCCTTGACTCCAGAGACCAGTCCTTAATCCACCACAATGGAGACAGCATAACAATAGATATTATGATGGATTTCAACAAAAGACATGATAATCTTTTATGACATTGGTAGTAGGTGAAGAGAATAGACAAAAGATTATTCAGTTACTTAAGTGCATATTACCCACCACCACCTGGTCAAAATGTCATTGTGATTTCTCCTAACGCAAACTTCCAAAGGCTGTGTGCTTCTGGACTGTCACCCACCTACTAATAGGTGTCTGAAAAATCCATTTTCTACTATATTTGTTAATAAATCTTAGTAAAGCATGAATTATAAAGAAACGTAATGTCTTAGCTAAAAGAAATCAATAATGCTTTTAAACACAAGCTCATTAGTATTAAAGATTATTCCCATTTTTCATTATATTGAGAAAGAAAGAAAATGATAATCATATCAATGCATGCCATCTATTGAACTAACATAATGTTAAATGCATTGTCTAAAAATTTAAAATGCCCCATACAAATCAGATATTATTTATTTATTTACTACCCATCTTTACAGTGATCCTTTCCCCACGTACACACAATTCTTTCCAAAGAGAATTTGAGACAGCTTATAAAATATGCATACAATGCACTAAGACAAAAATAGATAAATAAAGGAATCAGAGAGAGACATTACTATTTTAAAAAGCCTGTCATATAGATGATAAAAGGAACAATTAATGCATCATGTTATTTAGTAGTTGTTGCTTTTCATCCCATAACTTAAAAGCACTCGATAGATATGACTCTCTTAATAGTTCTATTTTCCCAGGTAGTCCATTTCAGAGATTAAAATTCAACCAACCATCAAATAACTCAAGAACTATTCTAGAAAACAGTTTTCCATCTTTTAGGCCATTTGCACTCAATATTTTCATCACTGAATGTAAAAATTATAATAATAGTATGTAACAACAACAAAGTACCTGAAATACTTTCTTTTGCTTCAGCCCAAACAGAATCAATGATGTTCACACATATTCACATATATTCACACATATATGTATGTTCGTGCTTCAGAATCCATAGATATATACTTATTCTCTTTGTGTGGGGAGACAAATATTTTCCCAGAAGGCAACTATGGAAAGAGACTATCAAATTTCTTGGTTATTATAGTATGAGAGCCAGCACCACTCCCAGAAAACAAGACAAGTGGCTTTTTGCCAAATGGGATTTGAGTGTTATGTGGCAGCTCTTTTTCCTCACCTGTGACCACACCCCAAGGTAATTGTAACAAGCATTAAATTCCATACAGGTGAAGGCACAAGTGGGAGGTTACCCACATCACCTGAGGAGTAGATCTAGGTACACAGAGATCATACTAATTCTTTTACAAAGGATGAAAATCTGCAAGGCAATCCCAATGCCAACTAACCATTGGGTCACTGTGTCAAAGAATACAATGAGCATAAATCCCTCAAAAAAGCTAAATACATTTTCCCAAACCACTTTAAAATTTTAGCAGTAGGTTTTGCATTCTCTATGAATTTCATTTCACATGTTTATTATAGCATATTGCCATTTTCCTCTCTTGTAGAATTTTAAGGAAGAATATTTCATTAGTCAACCATGCATATAAAATATGAAATCAAGATCGCCTACTGCAGTGCAGAAGCCAAACATCACGAAAAAGGATTAGTTTCTTTCACTGTCTAGAAATTTTTCATGGAAGACCTTGGCTGGCCTTTTGATATTAAAACTTCCTAACAAGTATTACACAGGAGTTTTAAATTAGAACTTGCTGTCACTGAGACAGTTATAAACTGTTAAATATGTCCTTTCTATGCTAAGCTCCTGTAAAGTATGCACAAGGCTGTGGCTGGGACACTCTTCCTGACACGTAGCAGGATGAGATCACAGAGATGTTTTCAAACTGCCTGTTAAGCAATGCAGGTGGCCTAGTTGTGTGCATGTGCGTGGGACTAAACATCTCTGCTCAAATCATATAGTTCTCTCCAAAGAAAACATCTAATAAAAGTGCATGTCATATTTTTTAATGTTATCTTCAAACTAAAGATTTACTTTTTGAGTCTTCTCAAATAGTAAGAACTTACAAGGTCACTCAATATTTTCAATATTTTCCATGAGGTAGAAAAGCTTCTTCACTGACGGCGCAAAACATGAGTCATCTGGGCCATCATTTTTAAAATATTATTTTCCTTTTACCATTACTTTTCATAAAACAGAAAAGTAACATAGAAAGTCAATGGCCATGTCATAGAAATCAGACAAAATGGAAGAAAAGAAAGAAACTCAACCTTCCACTTTTTTTTCATTATGTTTCATTTTGTTGATTCAATAATATTTTCCAACAGCAAAAATCTCCTCCAAGGGTTTGTTCTGGAAGTTTCATAATGGACTCTGTTTTCTCCTATCTGACCAGTAGAGCCCATAATTAGTACTTAATTATAGTTTATATGGCCACTTTGACCAGAAAGAAAAGAGCAGCTTTGTTACAGTCAATGAAGTATTTAAAGCTATGCCCGGGATGGGGATGGGTTTATTAAACACTTGGGTAAGCAATAATAAACTTACATTGATTGGGGAACTCGATAGATCTCTTTTATGTGCTGCCTACAAAAAAAAAAAAATTCTAGGTTGAATTGAAAATCACTAGGGACCCTGTTTGAATACACTAACCATAGCCAGTATCCTGCAAAGCCAACAGAATAAGAGAAACATAATTTTTCTCTTCAAGAAAACTGACTCTCCAAAAAACATGAGACATTCCTGATTTATTCTGACTTTGTCCAAAAGGATGGACACAATTTCTATTATAAAATAATCGGTAATATGTGCTCAGAACCAGGCCTGGGCTCAGCACTATGCTTGAGGATAAAGCTTAAATAAGGTGCCCATGGTCACAGAGAAGAATCCAAAGCAAGGGACATTGTTTCACAGCAGGAGCATTTGCACTCTAAATTGATAAATTTACCCTCTTCGTCTAAGGAAAGAAAGATATTGTTCACATGGGTATTAGCTTATTAACTTATTGTTATTTTTATTTTATATTTATTCTTGATTATCTTTCTTCCAAAATGAAACCTTGCTGGAAAAGATTCACTTCTCACTGAAGAAGCTAAAGAGATCTGGCTATTTATTTTCCCAGTTTCCTTTGCATCAAGGGCAGGGATATGTGCCCTAAAGCCAGCCAACAGCCATAGCCGTGGAACTTGAACCCAGAGCCAATGATGCTCCCAGGGGAAGCATGGGACCATTCATTTTGGTGACAGCAGATGATGGCAGTAGCAGTTACAGAAGGGGTTAGAAACATGATACGCAGACAGGATGGATACCTCCATTACTACAATTCTGCTTACAAAGTATGTGATGGACCAGACAGCCCAGCGGTGAAGCTTGTGAACAAGTGCGTGAGCATCGCAGGATCAACATCCTGACTGGCCAGGGGGTGACTGATCACCTAGTGTTTCACTCTGATTGGATGTAGAAAATGTTGTCCCTAAAATCATAGCCAATAGCTTTACCGGTCGCCTCCAGCAACACCAGGTAAAACCCCTACACAGCAGCAACTTGGGGACACCCCATTCAGAACCCATCCCTTATGAGAGCTGTACTTCCTCTCTATAAGAAAGAAAGAAATTCTGTCACTTTACCCCCCTCCCTTGTCCTTGTGCCTCTCTCTCCAGGTCGCACAGCAAAGAATCTACACTTGGCTGCTTCTCAACAGCACCTAGTTTTCTAGAGTGGAGAGAGCTACAGTGCCCACAGTGAGTGGTGTCAAGGGAACAGCAGATAATGCTGGGCACTGGGTAGAGGTCGGTGGTGTGTATTCACCAGGATGAGAGTCCTGCCAATTCCATGCCTAGTACTGGCTAATGCCCTACATCTTTTAGCTTCTATTTTCTATACTCGCTTCTCCATTCTATCCATTTTTCAAGTGGGGTTTTATTTATTCTTTTTAAGCGTTTCCTGTTTTAACAGAGTTGGTTTGTTGCTGTCAGCTGAGATCTTTGATCAATACTCAATAATAAGGTAATGTTTTAATTAATTTAAACATTCAACAAAGTAGTTAAGTTTGTTGTACATGCACAATTGGCTGCATTTCAGTATTTGGAGTTTGGAAAGTGGCTTTTAAAGCTTTGTCATTGCTGGATTTCATCACACCCCCATCAATGAAGCTAAATTTATTTGAGGATGAAGGCAGGTACTCTAAGCCCACTACTTCTGAGCCTGTACACCTGCAGAAGTAACAGAAGGATGATTTCTTTGTCTAACTTTTTCATTATTTTCTGGGACAACTGTATAAGGGCAAATCTCTAAATAAAACCAAAATATAACAAAAAAATGCCTTCTATTTCTTTTTTTAACTCACTTTTTTTGAAACCAAAATAATCAACCAGTACTCCTACAACATCCATCCATTCATTCCTTCATTCCTTCGGTGTTTTTTTTTTTTTTTTAATGGTTTTGCTCTGGTACAGTTTTTTAGAACTATGGGACTAGACAATAACCAAGTAATTCCACAAATCCACAATGTCAAATGGTAGCACATGATCTAAAGGAAAAGTACTAGGAGAACTGATATGATTTGATTAAGAATGTGATAAAAGGATTTTATGAAGAAATCACATAGGAACAGAGAGGTTGTTTAGGTAAGGATGCAGAATGGAAATTGCATTAGTTGCTAACATAACAAATTTTAGCATATTTAGTACCTTAAGCGTACACATATATCTTACATTTGGGAGGTCAGAAGTCGGAAATGGGTCTCACTGGGCTAAAATCAAAGTGTCAACATGACTGATTACTTCTTGAGATTTCAGAGGACAGTCCATGTTCTTGCTTTCTTCAGTGTCCATATACAAAGGTGGCATCGTGGCATTATCCTTCTTTCTGAGCAGTGCTTCCATCCTTCCTTCTCTGTCTCTCACTCTGAATCTCCTGCATCCTTCTCATAAGTTGATTTGTTGCTGTCAACTGAGATCTTTGATCAATAATAAGGTGATGTATTAATTAATTTAAACATTCAACAAAGTAGTTAAGTTTATTGTACATGTACAACTGGCTGCATTGAGCTTTATCAGATTGGGCTCACCTGGAGGAGAGGGAAAAGAAGGAAACCTTAGGATTGTATACAATGTGCAGGAATTCGGATTCCAGAATACTGTTAGAGAACCCAAATGTCAGATGGAGTTAGACTCCCAAAGTATCCCGTTCACTCTCTTTCTAATTTCAAGGCCATCATCTAGTCTCAAGGCCACCACAAAGCACCCCAATTGAGGTGAGGAGTTTCTCAATAGAGCAGGACTTGAAAGTATGGTTTTCTAGTCAGGGACACATATAACCTAGGGAAATAAAATAAGCATTCAAAACGGCATTAATAAGCAAAGTTTATTCTGGAAGAAATGACCTCTATAATAAATACAAATCAGTGAAAATTTTTAAAACAAGCAAACAAACAAATTCTTGCCCTGGCAGGTTATTCTTTTTTTCTTAGTCATTGTTATTTATGCTCCCAAGAGTTTTAATTATGCAGACTGACTTTTGTGAAAAGGATTTAAACTCACTCTTACTGACTTGAAAGCTAGTCTTTTACATTTGCCTCCCTCTTTATTTTGTTTACATATGTCTTTTCAAAAAGAAAAGAATGTCTCTTATACTTCCCAAGCATCAGCTCATGTAACCCTGAGCTTTCCCTAGATGAAATTGTGTAAACATCCATTACAATTTCAGAGAAAAGTTCACTATTATTTTCAAAATCATGATGAATTCTAGAAAGAGCATATTCCTGGTCACCTTTGGTTTTGAATCCCTTTCTTCTATGAATTAGCTTGGTTAAAGGACTATCTCATTTTTTTTTCTGTGCATGATACACCAGCCCCTTTTGCATGTAGAAAACTTAACTGAAAATATTTTTAATATCTTTACTTTATTTATTTATTTTTATATGGTGCTGAGGATTGAATCTAGTGCCTCACACATGCTAAGTGAGCGCTCTACCACTGAGCCACAACCCCAGCTCCTTAGCTGAAATTTTTGTTTACTCATTTTAATTAAGTGAAGAGATCATTGAGATGTAAGATACTTTTGGAAAACTGTTATGATTTAGGTATGAGATGTCCCCCCAAAATTTATGTGAGACAATGCAACAATCAGATTATGAGAGATGTAACTGAATCAGTGGATTAATCCACTGATGGATTAGCTGGGCAGTAACTTTAGGCAGGTAGGATATGACTGGAAGAGGTAGGTTGCTGAGATGTGACTTTGGAGTTTATGTTTTGTCTCTGGTGAGCAGAGATCTCTCTACTTCCTGGCTGTGATTTCTTGGAGTGCTTTCCTCCCCTATGCTCCTCTGCCATGATGTTCTGTCTCACCTTAGGCCCAGAGCTATGGAGTTGACCAACCGTGAACTGCACTTCTAAGAAAACTGTAAGCCAAAGTAAACCTTTCCCCTCTAATAGTTCTTGTGAGGTCTTTTGGTCACAGTAATGGGAAAGCTGATTGAAAAGAAGGAAATAAAATGAAGATGTCAATTAAATATTTAAATTGTTGTAAATCTGAGTCCCTTCCCACAAATATCAGGAATCAAACTCTTCCTCAGATTTTCCAAAAGACTGATACCATAGATGATTACTCAGTCTAAAAAAGGAAGGTACTATTGAACTTTGCAGAAAGTATAGTCATCTTTCCAAAAGACCCATTCCCCTCATTGGGGCTGATTGACAGTATTGTTCTCCAAATCCACCTCTGACCATAGTTGCCATTTCTTTCACTATTAGGGCAAAGGATCTGAAGAGGTTAATTCAATTATTGCCATGGCCCTAACAGCACACTCAGGGACTAGTTACTCTTTCTTCAAACATGCTTCCATGGATAAAGCAATGTTCTGGATTTCTGTTGGCACACTAAACCTCTTCAACCCAGCTATTACAAGACTCAGTCCTAACAGCCTTCTTTCTGTGTGCATTTTTATACCTAGCATCATCTATATTGATAACTCAAAGTGCACTTTAGCTCAAATTTCCTTCTGAAATTTAGACCCCCAAAGCCATTTTCAGAGCATATGTATCTTGTTCTTGCATGTATTGGGACTCTTTGTAAACTCTTATCCCAAACCTGGTCCTCTTCATGTTCTTGTTTTATTGACCATCCATCTAGCTGACCAAGTGAAACCTAGTGTCCTTCTTTATTACCTTCTCTCACTTATGTCTGTCACTTTTATATTACCAAGTCCTGCTTATTTTACTTCTTCATAGTCTCTTTTGTCCATCTTCACAGCTACCATAGTTCATTTTATTATATGACTACCAGCATGCTTCTTTTTCTTCCCCAGGATTTTTGTATGTGCTATTCTCTTCAATTTAAATCTCAGCTGTAGAAACATATCTTTAAGGAAAACATAAATCAATTCCCACTCTAAATTTATTTCCTTTATTATAAGTAGCTGTATTAGCTGTGACCCCTTAGTCTTTGCCTCATCTTCCTCTGTGGGAAATTTTAGATTTATTTAAGAGGATCATTTATTTAATGTCTGCCTTTACTGTTAGGCTATAATTTGTATGAGGGTAAGACTCTATTTTGCTTATTAATATACCACATCTTATACAGAATTATAGAATGATAAATGCTAATATCTGTTTCTTTAAAGAATAAATATTTTTGACTCACATAATCAGAATAATGTTTAACCTAGAACAAAGGGTCAATAAAACTTTCTCCTGAAATTCAATAGTAAATATTTTAGGCTTTGCATACCTTAAACAAAGTCTTTTGCTACAATTCATCATGATGTGAAAGCAGCTATAGGTAAATATACAAGCAAGTGGTCTGGCTGTGTCCCAATAAAATTTATTTTAAACACACACACACACACACATTGCAGCAGGGAACAGTGGTGCAGGTCTGTAATCCCAGAAACTTAGGTTTCTGAGGCAGAAGGGTCGCGAGTTCAAATCCAGCCTCAGCAACAGTGAGGTACTAAGAAAATCAGTGAGAACCTGTCTCTAAATAAAATACAAAATAGGACTGGGAATGTGGTTCAGTGGTTGAGTTCCCCTGAGTTCAATTGCAAATACAAAAAAAAAAAAGTACACATACATACAAATTGTAGTCAGGATTTGGTTCAAGGGCTTAATTTGCTGACCATTAATTTAGATTTAGTTTGCTGATCCCTAATCTAGGCTGCTAAATTTTTAAGTAATTCCATAGAAAGGATATTTACAATCTTCTTTTGGACCAGTTTTCTAACTTTTACAAGGGTTAAAGGTTTTTCCTATTTGTATTACTAAATTGTGATTTTAGCATCTCCATTTTTATAATAACTGCATTCAAATATCAGAGAATTTCAGTTTCCTCCAGGAACAAAGAGTGGATGTTTGCCTTTGTTCTCTTCACTAGGTAGCCACACCTGGTCATTTAGAAAAATAAAAGAAGTCACCATTCAGGCACTGAAGGGTTTACTTTCAGAAATCCAAACTAGCAGCTGCACCCCTATCCCCAGCCCCACCATGGCACATCCACAGTGACACCAAAATGACTGAAAATACTTTTATAGTAATGTTATCGGTCTTGAATAGCTGCTATCTCTCATCGTTATCAGTAAGGATTATGCTTCCCCACGGAAAATGTCTTGCTTTGGCCAATAAAATGTGTTTCAAAGTGTTGGGGTCAATTCCAAACAGAAGTTTGCTGAGATAGATTATACTGCTTCTTAATTACCCGGAAGGCCACCAATGTTCTTAAAACTGGCTGATCATCCTGGGGCTCAAAAAGAAGTCATTACTTACCATAAATGAATACATAATGAAAGTAAGAAATACATTTTCCTTGTCAAAGCCATTGAGACGATGGGCTGTATTATTACTGCATCTTATCCTAGTCTATCCTGGCTAATAAATGGGAAACCTTTCTACTCAAGCAAAATCTCAGATTTGAGAGTTATTGTTGATGTGGAACAAATATATATTTTTATTGGTTTGAGCTTTCTAATTATAGTCAGCAATAATATGATGAAATTAAATTGCACTAATGAATAAGCTATATAACAAGGACAAAAAAATAGTTTGTGAAAACATTTCTAAGAAATTGAACTAACCTGAAATTAGTATACAGTCTCTCACAAAATATAGTCTTGACAGCTTTTCTTAAAACCTCAGAATACCTAGTACAATTGCCTAGCATTTCCTATATAAAAATGATTGACTGAAGCTGTTTTGACTGTTTTCTTTAAATACAGCACCCACTCTATTTTGCCAAAGCCCTTTCCATTACATAATAAATACAAACAACTTTCACCAATTTTCTCTACACTTTATTCCCCTAATGTCAGCCTTTATACCTGGCAGCTGGCCTGTATCCTCATTCAGTGAGATTATTGAGACCACTGACCAGACCTTATTTATCTTTCCACCCCAGCTCTTGGCAAAGTGCTTGTAATATAACATGTGCTTATTATATGTTGGCTTAATATATAACTACAAAATAACTTCTATAACTAGAAGCTCCCATAGAGCTAAAATTGTAACTATTAACAAAGCTGCAGGTTCATTCTGAAGTGATGAACACATCAATCTGTCTGAATATTAATTGAATCCAAACAAATATTAAGAGAATATACATGTAACATAAAGAGTGCTAGGGGCAGAAGTGCCAAAGAGGTCAAAGGAATACCTATATGTTATTGGAAAGTACAAAAGCTCATAAGGTTCAGATGTACTCCACAGAATTTTTAAAAAGCAGGTAATTTAAGGACATTTTTATTTCTGATATTTGGTAGCACTATGAGACTCTTGCACCCAGCTAAGTATGGCTAAGTTTTATCCAAATCTCAGGAAGAGAGAATGAAATTTGATGACTGTGAGCGCAGAACTTTAATATTAATCACAGAGGCTATATCTTTTGCCCAAACCTGCTATATTTTACTTCCCCATCCTTCCCTCTCCCCACCCTCTTCCTTGGTCCATTACACTTTATTCTCTCTGGGGGAGGGGGACAGAGGGAAAGGTAATTCATGCCACATCTTCAGATTGTGTGCAGAATGCTTCCCTTCAAGGTGAACGGGCACTAAGTCAGACTCTCCATTTAAGGAGTAAGAATAGGATCAACAGTCTGTAAAAGAATTATACACGTTGATCACTAGAACTATGGCCAAAGTGGATCTGGTACAAAAAGATCACTTGGATGTGGTGTTTGTTTACCTTCTAAATGTCTTTAAGAACAGATTTAAAATATGCTCAAGATTTTGGACTTGAAAATAAAAAAGTGACGAAGTCAGAGTAATTTATTCTGATAAATAAAGTACATATGTAAACAATTACTTTTGTTGTATTTTTACTTTCATGACATATTTGGTTTAGTTAATTTAATATTATCTCCACTTATTATATTTTATAAAGAACTGCTGTTGAGTATAACTCTGCATTCATTTCACTCTCTCCCATAGTCTTATCATTGATCTGCATTATGTGTGGCCTTGCAACAGGAGAATCACAGGATCTTATAAAATAAATAAATAAACTCTGTGAAAAGAAAGAATTTGCCCAAGGTGCCTGTACTTATTCATAGGTGAATTTCTATTGTCCGTTACCATTTATATCTAATATGAACCATTCTACAGGGCTTGCCTCTAATCCCCATGCTTGTTAAGGAGCTTAAGAGGAGAATCAGTTGATTTCAAGGCCTTTTGGAGTTCAAGGGCAAAGTGATTATTTCCTTAAAGGAAAAAAGATCAGGGACTCATCACAATTTCCAAAGTTCAGCTCTTTTTTGTTTCACTAATTAGAAGCCAGACCAAATGCATATCTGGAGGCTTTTATACAAGCCATCAGCCCTTTGCCCTGGGACCAATTACAGAAAAGTATCTTTTATACATTACTCTCTATGAATAATCTAGTGTTCATACAAGCTGTCATGTTTAACCATGAGTCATGCTAAGACCATATAATCACATAGTTGAAGAGCTAATGATATGTTTGCTCTTCTCATCTTAATTTATGAACATAATTACACTCAAATATGCCTAGGGCTTATCTGTTATTTAAACACGAATGCATGTAAATATACATATATGTAGACTTGTGAAAAAAGGACACTAATTGGTACATAAAATCATGCTCTGTCACCTGAAAACTATGTTTCTATCCTATGTCTAATTCCATACTGAGCAATTTATTTTCTTGCAAAAGGAAAGCTTAGTTGAGCATATAGAGAATTAGATACCAGCCTAAAATGTGGAGTCTTTCCCTATGTGTTTTAGAAAACTATTGACATCCTGGTATGTAGATCGATTTTTTTTAAAAATGTTTTCACCTTCCTTACTTGCATCAGTCTGGGTTCTCTAAAGATTTGAGGTAAGAAATTGCTTAATCATTTAAGGAGGCAAAGAATTATAATTGTGGCAGCTGGAGGGCTGAAGACCTTAGTGGTATAAGTTGTACTACAAGTCTGAAGTTGAACAGGAAAACCTAGCTCAAATATAGTAAGGGAGAGAAATAATTCTTTTTTAACCAGACTTCTAATCGGGTCTTTAATGGGCTGGATGAAGCCCACCCATATTGCAAATGGTGATCTGCTTTACTCAAGAGATACTCTGACAGATATGTTCTGAAATAATATCTAACCAACTATCTGGGCACCCCATACTCCAGTTAAGTTGACACTAAGATTAATTATCACAACACTAATAGTACTGCTATTCAGAGTCTGCACATTTATGTTTCTGGTGACCCAGTGATGTCTAGGAAAGCAAGTTATACTCTGAATGGGCATAGTGTTTCTCAGAGCTTTGAAAATTTGAATGAATTTTTAAAAATTAAGAAAAACTTATCCTTCAGAACAAGACAATGACAATAATTTCTCACAATATAGATTCTATGGAAAGGACATAGGTATTTTACAAAGATGACATTAAGAAACTCATGATGGAACTATATCACATGCTACATGCATTTATCAACAATTCTACTTTTTAGAAAGGGCCATTAATTATAACATTACTAGTGACTGTTCTCATTAAATATTTTCAATAATTGTCTGAACAGGAGCTACAATCACAATTTTCTGTATCCTCCACTGGAGAGACCACTTGAGTATATTTTATGAATAATAAAAAAAGAAGAAAAAACAAAAAAAACTACCTCCTAGATAAACTAGAGAGAAAATAAAGTTAACCTTTATTGTGTTGTTGGACACTTTTTTTCATTTTTCTTATTAGAGTTTTATAGTTACACAGAATAGTTGGGTTCATCCCAACAAACTCATACATTCATGGAATTTGATTTTATTCATGACCCTTCCTTTTCATCCCATCCTCCCACCCCATTTCTCATTCTGTTCTCCTTTCTCTACCAAACTTCCTTTCATTCATATATTTATTTATATTTGATTGGTTCTTTTTACTTATAAAGATGAAATTCTCTGAAGTATATTTATGTCTGTACATAACAAGATTTTTAAAGAATTAATTCTGCATTGCCTCCCCACTCTGCTGCTCAGTCTCTTTCTTCTGCATCACTCATTTATATTTATGTTATCCTATCATTCCCTCTCCCTTTCCTTTATTTTACTCTAGCTTCCCCCATGTGAGAGAAAACATTTCGTCTTTGAATTTCTGATTTTTAGCTTATTTGCTTAGCATAATATTCTCCATTTCTACCATTTACTGGCAAATGTCATAATTTATTAGGATAAATAATGAAATACTTATACAGATAAGTAGTCATTTTAATTATACTTTACTTCACTGAAGTACATTGTACATTTACAATGGTGTTGCCATGATCTTCATATGTGAGGATGAAATTAATAAAGAGAAGTTTTAAGGAAAAAAAATGAAGTCATCTTGCTAATAATTTTAAAGTAATGCCAGGGTGGTTAGCCTGAGAACTAGTGTTTGGCAGTATTTGTAAACTGCTTCATTAGATATAAATGTCAGGCCTGTGAGGGTCTTCTTCACATCCAGCGTATATCCAGTATTCAAGTTGAGTGCTTTTTCTACATGGAAGAAAATTTCTTTAATCAATAGCACACAAGTAAAATTTATCTCTTCTCTGAAAGGGCAGATGAACATTCCAAATCTACTCACCTCCTTTGTTATTTGTTGTCTGGGTTGCTGTCTATACAGTTTTAAGGCAATTCATCTTGTAAACAAGTTTGGCCAGAATTCCTAAAATTTCCTTACTTACATGTTCACTTTTGTAAAATTAAATATTCCTTCTAAGAATCACATTTAGGTTTTGATTTTTTATAAGCAAATCTAAATCTGGACTTTTCTATTAATCAGAGTAACATTTCTAATTAAGTAAATAACAGTTTATGATACTGATTGCTATGAAATGCCAGATGACACGAAAGGCCATCTTTTCCTTTGATATGTGAATAAAACTGGCTGGACCACTCTAAGTGCTAATCTGGAGGAAGCCCTGGACCATCCCAGATCCTTACCCATCAAAATACTTACTAGAATTTTTTTTTTTGTTTCCTCTCTCTCCTGTACTAATACACTTTTCAGTCACTCTGTATTTTGAGCTCTTGAGCATCTCTTCAGCTCCTCCAAGACATTCAAGTAGTCTTCACCCATATAAATAATTTTTTTCCAGATAGAATGCAGGACCAAGTACTGCATAAGTAATATATTTTCTTCTGAAAAAGAACTGATGTGTAAAAAGACAGAAAACAACATTGTCATTTTAGAGGCACATGTAAAGTGCTATATGACTAGAAAGGAGAAGGTAATTAAATCTAAATGATGGGGACTGGGAAGGCTTTTATGAGAGGATTGAATTTGATTTGGACCTCTAAGAATGAAACTTTTTGTTCAATTTGGTAAAATACACATAAACATGACTCCTTTTAACCACTTTTCATTTATGGATATGATTTCAGTACAGTAATATATTGAACTTTATGGGTAGAGCACTTGCCCTCTACAGCAAGGAATTTTGAAAGCAAATGAATATTCTTCATGAGTAACTGTGGTTTGGAAGTTTAGTGAATGGTAGGAGATGAGATATGGAGGTTTGATAGACCAGAAACTTTTATTTTATCTTGCAAATTGTGGGTAAACAAATGGCATTTGGGGAAGATTTTAAGGTATGCAATCATATGTAATATGGAGAAAAATTAAAAATTAAGAGAAAGACAATATCGCAAACACTGGGATAAGAAAAGAAACAGTAGAAATGATGAATATAATGACATTACACTGGTAGCATTTTATAAGCAAATTTATAAGGTTGTTAAGGAAGAAAGATGTGGGTAAACAATATGTTTAAGTATAACATAAGTGAGCTGTTGGGAGATGAATCAAGTTTGAAACATCAAGAAAACCAAGATGAAAGGTAATCTCAAGAATAGAACAGTTTTGAGAGAACTCTGGCAGTCTGTGTTGTCAAATTATGCGGAGATTTCAAATGGGTTGAGAGGCATCACAGTCATTAAAAAAAAAAAAACACCACTTTGCCTTGTTGACTATTATGACATTCAGATCGCCAAAAATTTCCCAAATGTAAGTTTTCAAACTTAGAAAATGGAAAGAATGATATTATTTGGAAGTCCAGAGCTGTGTCTACTTTAAGAAAAGCCAGAATAAGATAAGCTAGTCAAATCAGCTCAGGAATTACAGAGTTGGCAATCTTGAAAAAAAAAAATTATAATTCTCTCTATAAATTCTTTCTAATGACTCTAGTAATTAGCATTCAAAGAAAGTAATATAAATATTGACTCTGAAATCTGATAAGAAATATCAAAACTGGAAGATTTTAAAATCATCATTCAGATCATGATGATCTGTGAATTACAGAGATAGAAATGAGAAATAGATTTAAAAAGTCATTGCAGAAGATATTAATAAATATTTTTAGGCAAGAAGAGAAATTAATATCAAAAACAAGTTATGACCAACAACAAACACTATATAAAATCTTATTTTATCTATAATGAAAAAATCATAAAAATTAAAGAAATGTGAACATTCCAGTAGATTTTGTAATTTAATATATACATATTATAACTGATTATGATCTTTTAAATTATTCGTGTGCTGACTAATTATTAATTAATTAATTGATTGATTTATAAGCCAAAATAAAAGCACAGATTGCTTTAATATATACAAGTCAGATGCTTTGAACACCCCTATTCCAAGCATAAAGTGCAATGCCTGAGTAATGAATACTCATGACCTATTTATAATTATAGAATCAATCCCACTGAAGACCACAATGTGCCACTGTGAAATATGTGGGAAGGTAGTCCACACTGAACATTACAAGGAAATTGCCAAGATTTAATGTAAGTTTCAACTCTTTATGCAGCAGTTTTTGCAAAGTTCCCAGAGAGAATAATTCTGGAAGAAGGTTGTGGAAAAACTGGTGTGTTCTTTTTCTTCTCCTGGAGGACCTTAGAGAAATATGGTTATGTCTTCAGAATGATGACAACCCCCAACAAACAATACCACTAAAACCTAATCTCTGCTGGTAACATCCTATTCTATTAAATTTGTGCCCTGGTTGGTCCCAATCTACTCTTTATATTTTCTGGAATCTTCTGTAACATGGGTCTTGGGGAATAGTGAATGAGACGACTCCTTGTTTTGAATGAGGTCACTAAGATGATCAAGCTGTTATGTAGCCTCTAATCTCTTAACCCTTTCTTTGGTATGATTCATTCATTACACTGGAGAATCCATATTTAGTTATCTTTGGGACCTGAAGAAACTAAGCAGAGGAAAGATTTAAGTGAAAAACAATAAAGTTCTTTCTCTAAGAGAATTCATAAAGATGGAATGAAAACACAGTTGGGCACTGGAGTGGCCCTGAAATAAGCATTGCTTGGATGAGGCCCACTAATGAGAACAAAGGCATGTTGGTATCTTGGATCCAGGAGAAGATGAATCATTTAGAGAAGATGAAGGTGATCAAAAATGGAACAACAACTGCTCAGGCAAACAAAGAAGAAAAATAATCAGAATAAAAGGATACAAACATTGTCTTAAGAACAAAATTCAGAATAGAGTTGATTGTTTTACAAATACTATGTTTTTCTAATTCTTTTAGAATTAATAGTTTTGATAGAGAAAACTGTATGTACAACTTTAGGTCCCACGTCTGATCCTTGGAGCATTTCTCTTCATGTCATGTTCTTAGGCCTTGTGTAGATTACCATCTTTTATTCTGGCCATAGCTTCAGCATGATGACCCATCGATAGAATCCAGTCCAATAATATTTTTCCCTTAGAAGCATTGAAATAGAGTACAGAATGGTAGTAAGCTTCTGTTAATTTATTGAATAGAAAAGTGGTAAAAAATAGAGACCTAGTGATAGTGATTACCCATATGCTTGCTTAACCAGAGGGGATATTCTCCAAATAGAAAAATGAAGCAAAGAAGTGAATGAAGAAAATAATGTGAAATTTCATTGAACCCAAAGAAACAGGAAGTTTATCTTAGATTCTGACTGTAGTCCTCAATGGAAATATGGAAATGGATTCTGTGTTTAATGTAACTTGGATTCTATGAGTTTTTCTAATCAATTATTTATCTATCTATCTATCTATATATATATATAAATATATATATATATATACATATATATATATATCAGTTTGAATGGTCTTTCTTCCTTATTCAAATAACCCTCCAAATATAAATATAGGATATTTTTTAAATTTTGTTATATGTTTATTCATTATGGGATAATTTAGTAAAAAATTATTTATCCACTCCACAATCTTTCATATTTATTTTTGCATTAAATTCTTTTTTTCTGAGATGATCTCACTACCAGTCTATAATAGATAATCAAGAGCCAAATGTGTAAGTAATGTTGACTTCTATTCTTCATAATATTTGAAAACAATTTCTAAAACAGGATTATTTTCAATTTTTTCCCTTAGGCATAAACATTTTCTTGAATACAGGAAAATTATTGTAACAATATTTTTCAGGAAAGGGATAGTTCATAAATATACCCATTTCTGAAAGTGGGACTAGTGATATAATTGCTGCTTAATAATAGTGATTGACTTCCCCAAAGTCCAGTTCCAAATCTTGAGGAGATACAAGACTTTTTAAATTCACACCCATAAAATTGGAAACAATTTATGTCTAACTGATAGATGTTATGGTTTGGATGTAAGGTATCCGCCAAAAGTCAACGCGTGAGACAATGCAAGAAGGTGAAATGAGTTATGAGAGCCTTAACCCAATTAGTGAATGAATCCCCTAACAGGGATTACGTTATGGTTAACTGAAGGCAGGTAGGGTGTGGCTGGAAGGGGTGGGTCACTGGGGGGCTTGCCTTCAGGATATATATTCAGCAAGCTGAGCTTATGTCGCTCTGCTTCTTAATAACCATGTCATGATCTGCCTTTCTCCATCCATAATGTTGTGCCTCACCTAGAACCCCAAGGAGTGGAGTTGACTATGGACAGTGAGTCCGAAATAAACTTTTCCTCCTAAAATTATTCTAATCAAGTTTTTTGGTCACAGAAGTGAAAAAGCTGATTAAAACTGTAGATAAATACAAAAATTATTAACATAATTATTGAAAGGTTTTCAGAATACATAAGAATCAAGTAAGAGTCAATTTAAAACAGTGGTAAATTTGTTTTCTCTTTTGAAATGGAAGGACTTAGATAATAAAGGTATCTCATAATTGTTAGATTTCAATGTGGGATAAATAATATTGTACAATTCAGTTACAATGCACTAGTTAATTTACTCCAAATATTTTACTAAAGACAACTATAGTAGCAATGTAAAATATGAAAATCTACCTTCTGGAAAAAAAGAAATAAAGTGAAAAAAATATTTTGAAAACATATCCAGAAAGAAGAAAGGACAGATTTCCTTTAAAGGGACGTTTCTTAGAAACATAGAAGACAGAAGGCAATGGAATGTATTTCTGAAATGTTAAAAAGAAATAACTGCCCACCTAGCATGATATATTCGATCAAAATTATCCTTTCAAAATTTAAAAAAAAGAATTATGGCATCTTGTAGTCGAATATTAAGAGGATTTATTGCCAGCATCCCTGAATAAAAGGGAGTATTCAACAATGTTTCCAAACAGAAGAAAACCAATGTGAGGTGGATGATCAAAGATCTAGAAAGAAATGGAAACAATGGGTAGACAAAAACTAATATTAAGTTCAAGAATGTATATATCAATAGGAAAATGAATGAATACAGAGTAGTAGTCATACAAATGTTATACCAATCAGCATAATAATTAACATAAAACATTTGAATATCACATGAGATACAGAAAAGTCAAATGAAACACATATGTATGAATAATCAAATTCATAACTATATTGTGGTATAAAATGGAATACTGCTGGGAACTAAAATAAACAGTCTAGAGCTAGACACACACACACACACACACACACACACACACACATACACACACACACAGCATAATATGCACAAAAATAATGTTGATGAAAAGAAAACAGACACAAAAGAATAAATGATATTTTACTCCATGTATATCATATGCAAAAAAAATTTAAACCATAGTGATTAGAATTCTTGGTTAAGTGGTAAAACCAAAAAGGCAGGTGATTAATCACGAAAACAATGGTTAGTTTTGGTCAGAGCTTTAGGAGGTGGTCACTAGGTGGAGGCAGCTTCCAGGGGGCTGAACTTGGCCTGTTTCTCCCGCAAGAGTTCTCCAACTTCTGGATGTTCATTTTGTGAGCATCATTGAACTGCGTATCTTTGTTTTGTATCATTTTCTGCACAATTTTCACTTACATTTCATAAAAAGGATTTCTAATTATATTTCCCCTGACAAAAAGAGAGTTGTAAATTATCATATCAGATGTCCATACCACAAATGTGAAAAACTGGTATTTAAAGAATCAGTATTCCAATTTCATGTTAACGAATGCAAAATGGTACTCTGGGACCTTCCTTCATAATTCACTTATACCTCCAGTAAAGACTGTATCACTTTAGAGACAAACAAAAAGTAAAACCTTTATGTGATACAAATCCCAATTTTTATTTAAGATCATGTTGGAATCTGGGTATTTCACACCATAGACAATGTCCTTAGCCACCAAAAATATACTAAGAAATTTTGCTCATGCTCCAATTTTTGACAATATTACTTGAAACATGGAACTGATAAAGCCATAGTAGATTATCTATAATAAAATTACCATACAGTGCTTAATTGTTGAATTCACTAATTTAATTTTTAAAACAACAAAAAGAAAATCACATAGAATGCAAACTTTTAATCCATTATGATGTGCAAAAACTTTATCAAAAATTCCATTCAGTAGGTTGTCACTTCAGATCAAAAGGAATCCACTTCTTGAGGGAAGAACCTGTATGTTCTTTTCTTTTATTACACAGAATCCCACTACCATCAAACATCTTAGAAACATTTAAGCTGTAGTTTGCTTTGCAAAGTTAACTTTAAAAGGAGGTGCGAGTTTGAAAGTAGAAAAGATAGAAAAGAACATAGATGGAGAGAACGGAAGAGTTTACACTAGGGAGGGATACAGTTTTAAGGACTATGGGATAGATCAACTGAGGAAGAGAAACTGATTTGTAAAATTACTTGACTAAAACTGAACATACATCAACCCATTCCACACACACATTGGTTATTTTAACATTTTGTCCGATTTTTATTGTTTTGTAGTTCTGTTTCTTTGTTGTGCTACTGGGGATTAGACCCAGGTATGCTCCACCTCTGAACTATATTCCCAGTCCCTTTTATTTTATTTTATTTTATTTATTTTTGAGATGGGATCTCACCAAGTGCCTGAGGCTGTCCTGAAATTTACCATCCTTCTGCCTTAGTCTCACAAATAGGAGAGATTACAGGCATTCAAGTGTGTTGTATTCTTAAGTCATCTCCATTCAATCAAAATGACTTGAGGAGGACAGAAGCAACCCCCCCCCCCATCTATAATCTGATCAACCAGTTGGACTCATTTTTTCACTTTCGGACCAATTGTTTGGAAACCATGAAGATGCAGATCTGATCAATTTATATCAGCTGATAGACCCTCCTCTCCTACCCTCTGGTTAATGAAAAGATAGTTATAATGTTCCCTGACAGAGGAAGATCAAGTTTTAAAAACAAGTGAGAGAACCCTGCAGCCATGCAGGTCACGCAGTGTCATATCCAGCCCTCCAAGCTGCATGTTCCTTCTGCAGAGATTAGGGACACGCCTGGCCAAGGGGCAGCAGAGGGCACTCCAGGCCAGAACAGGTTAAGTTGTGGTCACTTTATCTCTTGTTGACGCAAAGTCCTGAGGCCATGGCCCAGGGTTTTCCTGCAGAAATGTGTTTACAAGCAGGTCAAGGACTTGTAGACAGATAACCATTAGCAAAACAACTTTTCTATTGACAACAGAGCAAAGAAAGGTGTGTTTGCAGATGAATTATCACTTGCTTCTTAAAGGAAAAAGAGAAAAGAAGTTCAATCAAATCACTAAATCCCAGCTTTCTTACCTCCACAACTGAAATTTCTGAGGAGTGGGGGTGGCTTTTCTCACAATCACTTCCCATCTTATCCACTGCAAATAAATCTGTAATGACACTTTTTTAACTTTGGCTTATATTTACAAATTATCCATGTGGGTCAAATGAAGAAATATGTGTAGTTAGGAAAAAATTGGATGAATGTAGAAATAGCAAGAAAGCATGTCTGAGGCAAATTTGGGGAATGCCTTACTTCTGTCAAAGTGAATTCTCAAAAAAAAAACTGCTGAAATTTTCTTGTCTGGACTTCTGTGGCATGACCTCCAGGCTGAAGATATTTTTGGTGAAATTCCAAGTTTGTAAGGACTAAACACAGGAATAAGAAACAGCCTGAGTCCAACAAGGTAAGAAAGGGGAGACCGACACTAAACAAACAACAAACAAGCTAAATTAAGTAAAAGCCTTAAAATATGGTTATCAGACACGACGTGAATGAAAGCTCTCCTAATGAACATGCGTAAGGCTTTGAGAATGGTAGCCTATTTCAGCTCAGGGTGTGATGTAACTCTAGCACAGAAGCTGAGGGGGAAAAAAAAGCTTCTCATGGCATGTCTACTCTTATGCTAAAGAAGGGCCCTGGCGTTTTCACTAAAGGAGAAAAATCTGAACTTGCGAATCTGCACATGGGTAAATATGAGCTGTCTCATTAGAAAGATACTTCTCAATTAGTTTTCTTTTCATCCTTCTTTCTTTGGGCTTGCAGCCTTCTGACGCACACCCACACAGACGCCTGGAGTCCTGCACTTGTGAAGGGTCAGAGAGGTTCCTGGCGATTTCTCTCCATAGAAGTCTGGACAATGTGGCATGTGCAGTCTCGACAATGACATGCCACTCAAAATCGCTCCCTTCAGATTGTCCCTCCCTTTAAAGGAGACAGCCAACGTGAATGAAACACTTTTTCCCCCCCTGGGGACGTCTGACTTGCTTTTTATTAACCCAGATACAAAGTGCGCTCAGAGGCCTCGGACAGTAGAATTCTTTATTCTCTTAACTAGCAATTCATTTGACCCTCAAGAATAGTATGAAGGCACCATCGTTTTCTGTATTTCTTATTTATTTTATGTTCCCACTGCTCCATGAAGCATGCTTATAAAAATATTGCCGTGTACTATAAAGTCTTCATATTAAAAGGACATTTTAAATGGTTTCATCTTAACATGCTTCTGTCACTCAAATTGGAAAACTTTATGCCGGTTCCTTTCCAAGCTGTTAAAGATTAGCTTGATGTAGATAAGGCTATTCCCCAAACTCATTATCTGTCTTCCAAATGCACCTTAAGGACTCCTTAATAAAGTCAAGGTTACATGAAGAGTATTTTACTGAAAATCAGTGAATGACTATTAATAAATCTGCATTACAGACGAGTTATTTTGTCTCTGTCTCTCATCCTTACAATGGATGAACCTTTTTATCAGTTTCTTTAAACAATAAGGCTATTTCTTAATCTTACATCATCGATGAATCAGTGATCATACCCGCTAAAAGCAGCTAAAAAAATACTACTGCCAGTTTATAATTAATGGCAGGTCATGCTGTATACATCACACAACTATCTTTGATCTCTACATTATTCGGAATTAAAACTGCTTTCCACACCCCACCTCCTCTCTATGAATGCTAGCATGTTATGCATGTGTACATGCACACACACACACACACACACACACACACACATATCCCTTTACTAAATGTGAACATGAATAGCTCCCATCTGACTTATGTTTTTTAGTCTTGACGAAACTATTGCAGTCTATATAATTAATGTAACAGGTATTTCTCTAGCATATATTAATATAAAGACACATTGGATTTACCTATTCAGAACTGCTATAATCATCTCTGTCCAAAAGTATAAGGAACACCACCCTGGTGTTATTTTCTATTGTTTATTCTTTCAAGAAATCTCTACCTTCTCTGCCACAAAAGAGCCATTATCTATCACATATTGCTTATGTGAGAAACATCTCTTGTTTTTGAATCAGGGCTTCAAACTCCTCCACTTCTCCTCCCTCCTTTCTTCAACCAACTCAATATCTCAGTATTTTTGGAATGTGGCTTCATTAATGTATAATAAGACAACAGCCAGGGCAGCTCATCATGTAAGATTTGTTCATAGTGGAATTTTTGCTCATTTGCTTTTTATCACATCCAAGGAAGTAGCAAGCAAATCTTTTAATGTTTGCTGACTAATAAAGAACTGTTTTCTTCAATTGCTCCTGACAAACCTGAACCATGTTCAAATAATCTGTAGAAAAATTAAACTGGGGATATTCCAAGCTCTCTATGTTCAAGAATGATTTTCTCACCTTTCTGATATAAATTAAAATACAGTGTATGTGAATCATCTATATTTATTGATAATGTTGGCTCAAGTTAAAATCACAAACTGTAGACATGTAATCATTGTAATAATGGTGCAGGAGCCCAATAAGGGAATGGAATGTGCAGAGGCTGCACCCACTTCACTCCTGGGAATCATATTAAGTACATAATCATGTTGTTAAGATTGCTCCTTCATGCTCTTAAATATGAGCAAATGTAATCTTTGTTCCCTTGGCCACACATTCTTGATACCTGGGTTTTAGTGCCTTCCCAAATTCAGAGCTCCACAAGCATTTGCTACTCTCATGATCAGAGGAGACAAATATGGCTCCATGGTATAGGGGGAGGGAATAGCTAAAGATTAAGTTCTTCAAGTGTCTTCCATTCCACTCTTCCCAGAACCTTCTGGGATACCTTCATTCTATGGTTTTTCTGAAGAAGTTCAATCTTATTCAGCCTCAGTAAGATTCCTAACTAATTAAGTGTTAGACACCAAGGAATCTCAAGGCCAAGGGAAGAGCAGTGATCCAGTGAGGTCACCCACCCCTATAAAAGGCAGTATCTGCATCAGGGAGTCCCTAGGGTGTGGCTCAGTACAGCTGTTCCAGATGGTGACTACAAAATCCATCCTCATGGCTGAGGGGCCATCAGTTCTGATGGAGACATTAATAATGCCCCCCAAAATAGGTTTAAGAGACAAAGGTTGTAGATGACCTATAACTAAAAACTCTCAAAATATTTTTATGTCCTGTAAAAGAGAATCATAAAAGCAGCACATGAAAAAAGACAATACCAATGATATCAAATTGGCAATAATAGATACTGTATATTGAAACTTCCATCTGCCATTCTTTATTTGCTATAAATGTTCAGTATATTCCTCTGACTCCTGTGTCATTGAGAGACTTGGAGATCTGTATTAATTTTTAGTGCTAATATGTACTTTTTAAAAAATTGACCATCATGTATGTGTTAGCTTTTCATCACTATAACCAAAACACCTGAAAAGAGCAAATTAGAGGAGGAAAAGGTCATTTTGAAGGTTCTAAAGGTTCAGCACATGGCCAGCCAACTCTACTGCTCTGAGATGAGGCAGATTATCATGGCAGAAGGGCATGGTGGATGAAAGCTGTCAGATCATGTTCATGGCAACCAGAAAGAAGAGAGAGACAGACAGGGGAAGCCAGGGATAAAACATAATTCCTAAGTCATGCTCCCAGAGACTTACTTCCTCCATCCACATGGCACAAGCCTACAAATTACCAGGTAGTAGTTCATTCAAGTTATTAATCCATCAAAAGGATTAGTCATTTGGTGTTCCTTCACTGATTCAGATCAGGGTATTTTCTCTTTATATTTTTTCTTTATTTCTTTCTTTCTTTTTTTTAAGAGTGAGTGAGAGAGAGAGAGAGAGAGAGAGAGAGAGAGAGAGAGAATTTTTTTAATATTTACTTTTTAGTTTTCGGCAGACATAACATCTTTGTTTGTATGTGGTGCTGAGGATCAAACCCCGGCCCGCTGCACGCATGCCAGGCGAGCGCGCTACCACTTGAGTCACATCCCCAGCCCTATATATTTTTTCTTTGTGTACATTATTTACATTCATTGAAATACATCATTGCTATATATATATATATGTATACACACACATATATATATATATATAATTACATGTACATAGCAATTCAAACTTATTGTTTCTATTTGATGAATTGTCATCTCCTATTTTAAAGATCCTTTTTTATCTGTAAAAATTATTATGCTTTTAAGTCTGTTTTATAAGGTATTATATCCAGTGTGTGTGTAAAACAGCTTTTGTTTGATGTTTGTGTACTACACACACATATGCATATACATATGTGCATGCACTTAAATGTACATATTAGTCCTCCTAATCTCTACTTTTCTGTGGCCCTGTAAAAAATACACAGGTAGATTTTGATTTCACAATCCAATTTGGCTATCTCTGTCTTCTAATTTGAAAGTTCAGTGAATTCATATTTATAACTGTTATTGATGCAATTAACTGTTTCAGCTATTGTGAGGTAAGTTGGCATGAACATTCTTGATAAGCCTTTGTGCAGGCGTATGTTTTATTTCTTTTGTGCAAGTACCTAGAATTGGATCAATGCCTTTAGTTCTCCAAAGTGGTTGCACCATTGGCAAGTCCTGCTAGCAATGTCAGAGAATTAGACTTCTTTTACACATTTGTTCAGCATTTTGTGTTGTCAGATTTTACTTTTAACTCTAATTATTACAAAATGATTGTTTTAAAATTATGTTTGCATGATGTCTAAATGAATTAAGCACCTTCTGATTTTTGTGTTCTTTGGTGTTTATCGGCGTTCTTCACCAGTTTTCTGTTGAACTCTGTGTCCTTTTATAATTGATTTGAAGGACTTCTATAAATAATCCTATAAAAAATTTGGACATATGTGGTGTAGCATACATTTCTAACTTATAATGAAGTCATTTGAGGTGCAGAGATGATTACTTTTGAAATTTTTCATACATACATCAGATTTTATTGTTAGTCTTTTGTGTAAGAAATCCTTTTTTAATCCCAAGGTTGTGCAGATATTCTTCTATGTTTTTTTGTAGAGTCTTTAGGATTCTGAGACTTTGTTTCCTTTGGATATCTAGTTGCTCTAAAAATATTTATTTTAAAATATTTCCTTCTCTCGTTGATTTGGGTCAAAAATCATTTGTTAATATATATGTGTATCTATTTATGGGTATCTCATTGAATTTCAGTAATCTACATGTCTATCCATAAAGCAAAATCATGATGTTTTGATTATTGTAGCATTAGAGATCATTAAATCAGGTAATATAAGTCCTTTAGAATTAGATTTTATAAAATTGTTTTGGTTATCTAAGGGTTTTGCATGTACATGTACATTTTGAAATCAACTTGTCATTTCTACACATTTCCAGGATTTAGTTTGGGATTCTATTCAATAATTGAAATCTTAATATTTATTTATACTCAAATATTTCATTGTTTTAAATGATAAAGGAAATGGTAATGTTTTTAGCATCTTATTTTTTCAAATGCATTTTGCTAGAAAATTGAAATACAGTGGAGATCTTATATTGATCTTTTTGTTCTATGATATATTTCACAGGATTCTCTATGTTTCATAGAATTTTCAATAATGCCCATTATGAATATAAAAAACATTTTACTAATTCTTTTCCAATCTCTGTGCCACCACTTCTTCTTCTTCTACTTTTTCTTCTTCATCTGACCTTATTAAATTGACTAGTTCAAGAACTCCAGAAATATTTCAAATAGAAATATGATGAAAAGTATATTTAGCTTTATTTCTAATATCTGAACATTTTACCCAAAAGAATGAAGTCAACCATAAATTTTTTGTTTAGATATGTTCTATTTCCTATTCCAATTTAAATCTTTTGCTTATTCCAAAGTTTTGAGAATTTCTTGTTGGAATGCATAGCCAATTATGGCAAATGTACATTCTTAATATTTTGTTATATGTTTTTCTCTTCTTTAGTAATGTGTTGAATTGCATTGTGTGTGTGTGTGTGTGTGTGTGTTTGTGTGTGTGTATTAGGGATCGAATCCTGGGCCATTTAACCAATGAGTCACAACTCCAACCCTTTTTATGTTTTTATTTTGAGACAGGTCCTGCTAAAGCTGCATAGGGCCTTCCTAAATTGTAGATGCTGCCTTTGAACTCAAAATCTTCTTGCCTCAACTTCCAGAGTTACTGAGATTACAGGTGTGTGCCCCCATACCCAGTGCAAACTTTGAGTTTGTTGATTTTCTGTATTATTTACTATTTTGCATATCATTAATTTCTGTTCTTATTTTGAGGAATTTAAAATCTATTTATGGGGCATTGAATTTTATTTTTCATTTTCTTAATGAATGTGCTTGAATGATTTTTATATTTTCCTTAATTTTAAATATAAACATCTAAAACTATAAATTTTCCTCTAAGCACTACTTTCATTACAGCCAAAAAATTTTGGTATATTGTCCTTGTACTATTATTTAATCCAAAATATTTTCTAATTTTTAGTTGTGATTTTTTTTTTGGATCCTTTCTTTACATAGAGATATATTGATAAATTTCCAAATGGGTATTTTTTTTAGATTCTTTGTCACTATCAGTTTCTAATTAAATCCCACTAGGATTAGATGGTATAAACTCAATGATTTCAAGCTTTCATTATTTATTAAGATTTGTTTCATTGCCCAGTCTAAATTCTATTTTAATAAATAGAATTTATTTGTAGTATTCCATATCTGTCAACTAGATCATGAGGGTTATAATATTTTCTAAATCACCTATTTCTATTTAGACTTTTTATTTTATCAATTACTGAGAGAAGATTGCTAAAATCTAAAACAATGCTTTTCATTTATCTATTTCCCCCCTTATGACTGCCAAGTTTTATTTCATGTATTTAGATGTTTTAAATATCACATATATTTAGTACTATTGTTGTTCTTGATAGATTTTTTTTCAATTGGATGCATTTTTAAAAAAAAATTTCTGTAATTTTTTCCAATATGTGCTTAGTATAATGTTATAGCCACAATATGGTATACTTCTCAAATTATTTTCATATATGCCTTCTTATATTTTAAGAATGTCTTGTAAAAATAGCATAAGTTTTTTTTGAAAAATCTAGTTTGAAAATATATGCCTCTTAATATTTTTTAAGTTTCTTTATAGTTAATATAATTACCAGTATGATTCAAATAACCCTTCTATCTTGAAATTTATTTTGTATTTTTTCCATCACTTTCCTACTTTCAGTTGGATATTGTGCATATGTTTTGTATTTCATTTTTTGTGGCTGTACATCAACTTTTAGTAGATTTGCACTATTTTTGTTGATTACTTTAGAATTACATCATTTATGATCCAACTTCAAATAATATTATACTACTTTAAAATCCATGTAAAAATATTACAACTCTAATTCAACTTACCCTCTTTCCACCCTTTGTTCTTTTGCTTTCTAATATTTTACTGTTATAGATTCCACATACATTATTGTTTTTACTTTACACAATCATTAGTCTTTTTTAAATGTGAGTATATGTAAAACAAAGGCTCTGCAAAAATAGTCCTTCTATGTCGATCAAATATTATGTTTTAAATCTGGAATGTCCCTTCCAAAAACTCATGTATTTAAAGCATGATTTCCCAAGATGCAAGGTTCAAGGTGGGGATTTTAGGCAGTGATTAGGACTGTTAGAGAATACATCTGTCCCTGGCCCCTTCCCGTCTCTCTTTCTCTGTTTCTCAGCTACCATGAGCTGACAGCTTTCCTCCACCATCCCCTTTGCCAAGATATTTCTGCAATGGAGTTGGCCAACCATGGGCTGAGACTTCTCTAACCATGAACCAAAATAAAATTTTTAAGATGTCCTTATGAGGTATTTTGCTCACAGCTACAAAAAGCTGAACACACCAAGATACCTACCTTTCCTGGTATTCATCTTCCTGCAGTAAATTCTGAGTTCCATCTGCTATAATTTTCCTTTGGCTAAAAGAACTTATTTTAACATGCATTCTAGTATTGCATATTATATGCTTTGATTGCTTGAGAGTTAATTTCAGCTTAAAAATATTAAAATGTATTTTGAAGAAAACTTTTGAGTTAAGAATGCAATGAAAGAGTGTGGGCTGCTAATTTTTCCACTACTTTCTCACATAGAAACTCAGAAAGAAATGCACCATTATACCACCATTCAGAACAATGAATATTGTCAATGATATTTCAGATACAAATATCGATGTCCACCCTCTAGGCATGTTGGAATGCCTTTGGCATATGGAAAAGGACCTAACCTCTACATGGCAAATATGTTAATATGATGGCTTTCAGCTAGAAAGAACAGAAATTTTGAGTATCAGAGTGTGCTGGTAAACTGATAGTCTGTACTTAGCAGAGATGTGTTTGCATAGGAAATTAGAGGCTTCTTGGGAAAAAAATTACCTGGAAGGAAGAAGAAACCAATCACAAAAGTCATTTGCTAACATGAAAGCTAGCTCCTACAGTATTTCCAAGAGGAAAAATCCTTTTAGTAGAAAGAATAACTGGAATTTCCTCACTAGAACATATAGGAAAGACTCTGAGGAAACTCCTAAGAAATTTAGAGATTGGTCCTCATAAAAGTATTCCTGGATATATAATATTTGTTTTTAGGATTTAATAAAAATGAGAGATGTTTGAATTATATAAAGACAGAAATTCTGAATAAAATATTGTTGGTTTTTGCTAAACATAAATCTAAACTTCTATGTTCTAGTTAAAACTTTTAAATTAATTTAAAAAATAAATGATCACCTTAAGAAAAAGTAAAACAAAAGAAAATTACTAAACATTATATCTAAAAAGATTTTAAAAAATAATGCTTTGGTTTAAAATTCATATGAATGTATGAAAAACGACATTCACAAAATAAAATTTAAAAACAATCATATAGAGAATGTATAAATGCCTGCTACTTAAAATGCAAATTAACATAATAATAAGGAAAACTATTTCATTTATAATATTGCCAAATGTTTGAAAAGATAATGTCCAGTATCATGTAGTATCATGGATAAGTAAGAGAGAGAGAGGGGGCAATACAATGTTCCTGTTGAGCTAATGGTGAGACATTATCACAGACCTTCAGATGGATGAGATCCTGTAGACTTTCTAGTTGAACTTAGAGGAATTTATATTAAAAATAAAAAATCAGAAATATGCCTAATTTTTAAAATAAGATATCAGTTGTGCTTTATCATAGAAAAAATGGAAGAAAAAAAACCTAATAGTCAAGAAGTGAATGTCTAACATCAACTATGATATATTCATTGATGGGAAATCTATGTGGCCATTCAAAATTATTTAAAGGAAAATATAACATCATGAACAAAAAAATATTACACTATTTTGCTAGCAAAAGAAATGTGAAATACAAGTTTATCTGGTTTGTAAAAAATATAAATCCAAAAGACTGGGAGAATATTTGTATGTAGTCCTTATGTAATTAAAAGATAAATTCCTGGGACCTTGACAAAAGTTCATGGAAAATAGAGTTTTATTAGAAAATAATAAAATGCATCATACTTAGAGAATAAAAATAATCTGTTGCCAATCAAAAGATATAGAGCATTAAAAACTATCTGTTTTGGTAATTAGTCATACTGCTGATGTCACTTCACTTTTTTTTTTCAGTGTTCAGTGTGTGGTAAAGCCAATGTTTTCTTACTAACTTTATATTCTATATATGATACTTCAGTTTGAGTTTAAAAAATTCTATTGGGTTTTGTTGCTGTTGGCTCTTTATTTGCCCCTTTGTTTTATTTTAACAAATTTTAGCTATTTAAATATCCTTCCCAGGTCCTGCTACAAAGGCAAAATTATGCATGTCTCTTCTTTTATTTTTGTATCAAAAAGGTGGAATTTTTTTTTAAAAATTTCTTCATGCTGCACTTATTTAAGAAGATTGAACTGAATCCGGAATATGTAAATAGGTTGTGGAATTTTAATTTTTTGCATAATGAAATAAAACAGTGTCATCTCAGTACTTCAGTTGGCCCAGCTTGGGTTGGCACAGAATTATTACACCTCAATGTATAATCCATGTGTATCTAGGCAGAATTGCAAATGATGTCTTCTTTCTACAATTTCAAATAAATTTTCATTTTTTTCCAATAACACATCATAATCAGAAAAAGTATTGAATGTTACATAGGACCTGCAGCTATTGGGGGAATAAAACTAGAAATAATTTTAAGGGTGCCCCAGCCGCAGTAATTGAGTATATTTACCCTGCACAAACTAGAAGACACGGCATCCCATAATGTCTTTTAAGGGTAATATGAAGAGATAAATTTATGTCTTCTAGCCCTGAAAATATCATATTTGTCTGGTTTCAGGAAGAAAAGTGTAATGTAATAATTTGAGAAGTCAATAGCAATAGCCCATATAGGTATGCCCAATTTCATGGTGCTCTTAAAGCTTAGAGTAATTATTTAACCTGATGTTGGCCCAAATAAAGTTTGATGTATGAGTATGCCAATTCCCATCGAGATTGCCATTTTAAAAAATGGGAACAAAAATTCAAAAGGGAAAAAAAAAAGGACGAGAGAAAACATCTCTTTCGTGAAGCAAAATTGGATTTTCAGCATTTCACAGTTTTGAATTTCACATGAAGATGACCTTAAAAACAGTGACCATTAAAGTAGTTGTTAGAAAAGTGTATTATTTACACGACAGGCACTTTTGAAATAGAGGTTACAGGAAGACATAATCGTACCGTACAGTGTAACCTACTTTGAAAAGTGTAGGCAGCATAGCAGGAAAAAAAAATGTCCTTACATCACACTTGTCAAGAAACAGAAGTTTTATTACCAAGGAATTTCACTTTTGCTGCTTATTCTTAACACTAGCCCAGGAACTGAGAGGATTTGTCGATCTAATATAGATAGTGATGTCTTCGGTTTGTTCAGATTTATATGGACAGCATCTGGGGATCAGGAATTACATTTAAAATGTAATAAAATGTTCCTCTGCACTTTAACTTACAAATACTATACTTAAAAAAGTAAACATCGAATAATCTCAGGTATCTCTCAAGAAAATGTTGACATAGCTCAAGGAGCTCACATGGATATCTGTGAATCATTTCTAAGTAAACTTAATAAACTCATTTTCGTATTCTGTTGCTGTACAATAAACTATCATACCTTGGAGAATAGGAGATACCAGGGCATATGCTCTCATTTGCTCCAAAATATATGTTTTCTAGTTAAAAAAAATGGTTTCTTTTCCCCCTAAACACTATGAAAAAAAGTACATTTGAGCTCAAAGTAAGCATTTATAAAGGACAATCTGTTACCAACAGATGACCATAAAAATAACAGTAATCACACATAAAAGAGTAAAAGCCCTCTACACTATTATGATATTATTTTCCTAAAGCTCTCAAATTGTGGTCAACGTTACTGTTAGATTCTCCTACTTCTGAACAAGGGGAATTTCAGAATTTAAATTTCTCTTTAAAGCTTTGGACTAAAACCTCCTGCCAAAATTTCTTTGATACGCAAAACTAGGAAATTCATTTTAATGGACTTCTAAAAAACTCAACCAAAAGCAAAAACAACAACAAAAAAAAAAATTCAAAGCTTCATTTTTCAAATCAAGTTTTATTTTTCCTTTTCTATATGAAAACTTCCCCCTCCCACCCCAATTCCAATTTCTTTGTGTTGGACTTCATGGCCAGGTCACTGAGAAGGCACACTGCAGGTAGGAAGGTGGGAATAGGCTGGGAAGAAGTCTGTAATTCTTCAGGTTTGCAGAGATGAAAATAAACTTGTCTAATGGAACCGTTAAATTCAAAACGTATCAAAAAATTATTTTGAGAGATGATATTTTTAAGCAGGGTTTTTCACCTCGTGGCACAGCTAAACAAAGATAAATAATATCCTTTAAAGTATTTTGAAGATTGTGTTTCAAGTATTTTTTTTTCTATTTAAATCACATTGATAGAAGATAGTTAGTTCTGAACAAGCTCTTACTGGCATAGATATTTACTTTTTGCCTCAAACTATTCCAGTGAATTCCATTGACTAGATTAATGAAAATAAGTCTAGATATGATTAAAGTTTCATATCATATTTTATATGCCTATATAATATTTTTATAAGATTATTGGTTTCAATATAGGTTTCACCTTAAGTCCTTAGGAAAGTAAAGGAAGTTGGTAGGGCCTATATAGCATTAAATTTATTTCCCTTTAGGAGAAAAAAAAGAATCTCTTTTCTTTTTTATCAAGTTTCATTGTTGTTGTTTTGCAGTACAAGGCAATGAATCCAGGACTCGTGCATGCCAGACAAGCACTCTGCCACTATACTATACCTCCAGCCCTTTTTATTTTGAGACTTGATCTCACTAAATTGCCCAGGTCGGTCTTGAACTTGGAATCATCCTGTTTTCTAGTTTAAAAAAAAATCATCCTCCTTCAACCTCCATAGTAGTTGAGATTGTAAGTGTGCCTGGTAGGTTGTCTTTTTAATAATGCAATTTTGAAATCAGAATTTGTTCTTCCTGAAAAGATATTAAATTAAATCTTTGTGTTTAGGCGCATGTATGTGTGCCCGTGAATGTGTGTGTGTGTGTGTGTGTGTGTGTGTGTGTGTGTGAGAGAGAGAGAGAGAGAGAGAGAGAGAGAGAGAGAGAGAGAGAGGCAGAGAGAGAGAAAAATATTCTTAGATTTTCAAAAACCTTTTAATGTGTTCTACAGAATTGTTTTTAATGTCATGACACGAATTTGAGAATCCACAGACACAGGGTATATGACTGAACTTTGTGTTGTTTGAAACACAAGAACATTAAAATAGCACATTTTTCAAGTAGAGCCTATCATCCTTTGATTGAGGACACTAGAATATTTTGAACCAAACATGGAGAATTTGTCAGTTAAGCTATTTCCCTTCAGAGTTCAACAAAATGGAATGGCTGCTATCTCATAAGTTTTCATCTGTTAGGAATACTTTGATGACTTCAAAGGACCATTCTTATTTTTGAGCCCTTTTTGAAAACTTAAAAGCACACAAATAATTTCAATGTGGTTAAATAATTATTTGGAAAACATGTTTTCCAAAGGCTCATCTTGCAATTTGTCATGCTAGGAGTGGAAGGAAACACTGATACCAATGTCACTTTGCACAGGACATCAATTCCTGCTACACAAAAAATAAGTGCCAATGCCTTTTATTTATTCAGCAAATGATTATTGAGATCCTACTATGTGCTGGGCACATAATGGGCTCCTTTCAATTACTCTAACAGCAGAAATCTTCAGAATCCACTTGAAGTTTATATCTATTTAGATAATAGAATGCCATTTTATGATAGTTATCCAGTAAGTATAAAGATAGTCAATTCACTGAAAATGAACTCAATGATTGCAAACAAGAACCCTACTAATTAATTCAAAGAACCTTTGGAATTCCCATGCCCCTTGAAACAATTCTAACCTCCTAGGACAATGCCAATTGCAGGAGCTCTTCTTCTCTCTGCAACTATCACCACCAGTGTGAACAGATTCTTTACACTTGTTGCCATCAATGTTGACAAAATGTCAAAGATGTCAGTCATATTATGTCCAAATCAGGCCACAACCTGCTATTTGTCACCCAACACCAGCAGTCTGCTGAATGAATTTAACTCATTTTAAGATTTGTTTAATTTATATAACTTTTTTCCTCCAAAAATATTGACCACTAATTTTTAGTATGAAAGTCACAGTAAAAAAAATAATTATATTTGATTCATATTACTTTATTCTGTGAGCAGTTATTTATGAACATACTTTTTAAAAAGATAAACTAGAGTTTTCAGATTATAAATAAATTCATGACCCCCCCAAAAATAATTTTTTTAAAAAATGCCCATGTATTATTACACACATTCTTTTTTTAAAAAAGAAATGTTCAGAAACAGTGGATAGATTTCTCATCAGTCCTTAACTTTTCTTTAACCAACTAATTTTAAACTAGCGAGATTACATCATCTGAGTAATTTTTCTCTATTCCCAGGAACTAAGTTGAGACTTTGCAATCGTATTGAGCCTTATTTAAATTCCAGTTTTGTTATATACTGAATGTATAATCATAAGCCTTATACTAAGTCTCAGTTTTCTCTTCCATAATATGAAAACAATACTGCCTGTCTCGTAAAGTAGTAATGTGAATTAAAACCTGTTAGCATGGGGCCTAGCTCACAGTAATTCTTTAGTACATAACAGGTGGATAGGTAAACCACAGCAGCACTAATGGAATCGATGATCTTTACTTTTTTAACTGTAAAAACTCAATCCTTAAATGATTTAACAGGCAAAACTGATATTATTTTAAAATTATTGTATGTTAACTTTTTATCACTTTGACCAAAGTACGTGAAAAGAACAACTTAGAAAAGAAAAATTCATTTTAGCTCATAGTTAAAGAGTTTTCAGGCCACGCTCAACCAACTTCATTGCTCTTGGCCCAAGGTAAAGCAGAGCATCACGGTTGAGGGTCTTGGTGGAAGAAAGCTCCTCATCATTTCATGGCAGCCAGGAGGCAGAAAGAGAAAGAGAAAGGGTATACAAATGTGGTGCCCAAAGCAATACCTCCAATGACCTACTTCCTTTAGCCATGCCCCTATCTGCACTTACCATCCCCAAATTATCAATCTATCCTAAGGATTAATCCACTGATGTGAATATAGGCCTCACAATTTAATCATTTAATCTCTGAGCATTGCTGCATTGCCTAACACTTGAGCTTCATTTTATTTCATTAGCCAGACTCAGTGATCACTCCTGGTAAATTAAGTAAAATGAAAGTAATAGTCTAACATTTAGGAGCTGTCAGCCATTACCTCTACAACAGAACGCACAGGGATTCCTACACTTCTGCATGGTGGAAGGCAGAAGGGGAAGAGAGGATGAATGTTCCTTTATAGGGACTTGATCCCATTCATGAGAGAAAGCCTACATGGCCTCATCACCTCCTACAGGCCCTACTTCTGAATATTATCACACAGGCAACATCTGAATTATAGAAGGGACACATTCAAAGCACAACAGGTACAATAGCACTTGCTTTTTGATTCCTAATGGCACATTCTTTCCCCTGTTTCTATGACTGTGGAAGCCAGTGATGAGGTGAAATCGCCATGAAACACAGCAGCCAGGATGGCTGAGCCAGCACATGGGGGACACCTGTCTTGGACCTTGGCCTGCACTCCTCACCAACTTTGAGTGGAAAATAAAACTTGCTATATGTTGCCTCTGGTAGCTGGATTGCAGCATAACTAGCTTTTGCTTGCAGGTGGATAGATAGATAATGATATGTGGAGAAAGGGTAAAAATGATGTAAAAATTGTTGAATATTGCCCTTGATTTGTAAGCACTTATACTGAGGTTTTCAGTTCCTTTTTGTCTTCCCCTTATCCTCATTCCTAATTTCTTATCTTCCGTTGTTAATAGAAAAAGTAGATTGATCTTCTTAATTCACAAAAGGTTATAAAAATAGTGTTTAAGTTTAGGATTGATATCAAGAGTTACAGAGGAAAACTTCTCTACAGATCCAAGATGGAAGGTGAAAAAGGAAGCATCCACATTTCAGGAAACTTTCAGGACACGATTATTAGCTATGAACTAAACATTAAAACACCATTAAATAAAATTAATTAGGTAATTGTATGTATGTATGTATGTATGTGTGTGTGTGTGTGTGTGTGTGTGTGTGTGTGTATATATGCATAAAGAAAACAACTTTGATAAAGCATAACAAAGTTCTCTCTTAATCATCTCAGAATTCCATGGAGTTTCATTAAATTATGATTTTGGATGGGTTTATGAAATTATGTGGGGATTTTTTGTCAGCCAAGACAAGCTCACATCTGTCATTTTCTGTTTTGATTGTACTTACAAAGATATCAATTGATAGGAAAGATGGTGTCCACATACAGCAAAGTGACCCAGTCCTAACACTCTTATTTAATGGGCTGAGTTCCTCTTGGGTCGCAAGAGTTATACAACAGATGATGGCATGCAAGTGTCTGGAAGAGCCTTCTAACAGGACACATTTGTAAACTGTGTTTCTCTATTGATGGATTACCGTGGAAAATTCCGTCCTACTTTTGGGACCCTAGTTTGTCATCTGTGAAATTAGGGTGTTAGAATAGATGATATATTAGCACACTTCTGAACCTAAAGTTTTATTATTCTGAGACTGATATTTCTTTGTTTAACATCTTTTTTTGTTGTTGTTCTTTTTATTCTTTAAATTATTGTCCTAATTTGAAGGAGAGAAGAAGGATTCCAGAGTACTGAATGTGGAATGTTTTTCACGGTTATAAACATACATAGCAAAAGGAGATGATCTCTGCAGGATTTGCTAAATGCATTATAACGGGACAGATCTGTATGTAATTCAAGGTCCTCTCCTACAATTCTTAAGTATTATTGCATTAGTTGGTGTCCTAGTCTTCCTTTCTTATTCTCCAAATAATTCTTTTCAAATTGTAAGTTTTAGTTATTGCACATACAACTCTGCTAAAATTGAAAAAAAAACAGAAGCTTATACTAAGAAAATAATTTTTTCTGTAAATGCTATTTTTCTGTGCTTGCCTATTTATATGCAGGCATACATTTATGGTGCCAATCATATCATAGATATAACTTTTGTATTCATTTTTTGTTAAACTTCCTTAATAGTCATTTTCTCCTATTGTTCTATCTTTCCTCATTTCACTCCAGGACAAATTTTCATCACTTAGAACTACTTTCTGGATCTGAAAGTATCCTTAAATGGTAGCATTTAATATTTCCTATTTTTCCTCTTTCCCATACCACCATTTTCTATATATTAGCTATCCAAATAGAGAGAGTAATTCTAATAACAGATCAATAGATATTTTAGATCTATTCCAATTTGGGGAGCACTGTATCTAATTTACAGATACACATCATAAAAGGATAGGAAAAATTAAAGTAGGTACAAATGGAAACAATAAAAATGATTAAAGCATGGGAAAATGGGACCTTTGAGGAAAGATAAAAGAACAAGAGATTATTTGTTCTTCAGAAAAGAAAACCAAAACTGAGGGGTAGTTTTAGAATGTTCTTAAAGTACGTGCAGAATTATCATAAGAACAAATGTTTCTAGTTTTTTTTTCTTTTTTGTAATAGAAAATGGATATGTGGGTTTAAATTCTGATTAAGGTAGGCATTAAGATCTTATGATGGCATGCCTCTGGGACAGAGCAACAAGAGACGCTCATCAAGGAAACTTTTGATGGGCATGAAATACTCAGGTGTTTCCCACTTTTCTAAAGGGGGGTGTGTCTTGCCATATGTTGGCTATGAGAATTTCTATTTAGCCTTTCTCCAGGACTCTGCTTATTTTCCAAAACATCCAATGTCTATTCTTAATAGCATAGCCTCTAAATAATGCATTGTGAACAATTCTTACAATGACTCCTGAGCTCACCTTCCAAAATAGATTTATTGTCCTAATTCCACCCCTTTTTCCTAGACTGGTGATTTGAATACCAGCTTTACAAGAAGCAAAGTATTCTTCCCAATATTATTCTATTTGCCCCTCTGTCTTCTTTATCCAGTCTAGTCAGAATCAGCAGCAAGCTGCTTAGATGACATTTCACTCATGACACTTTTGGCAATCTTATGATAATAAAATACATACATATATATATTACTATCTATATATTATACTGAGTACATATTACTATATATGGATAAATAGTAATTTTCCAGTATGTTGCAATTTTTGTCCAATGTAATTTACTAAAAATATATTCTTTTGAAGTCGCTTTTTGTTTCCCTTATTTTAGGTCCCAATTCTAAAGTCCTTAACCTTACCCATAATTCCCATTGTCACAGGGAAAACAAACTCTTTAAGCAGAAGCCTCAGATTTCTCCTCATCATTGAGTCTGATGTTCTTTTATTTATGCAATAAATTCTTTACATTTTTGAAAGCAATAGAATCTTACCATTTTGCAGAGGCTCTAGTTTATAACCATTTACCATGGTGACTCGGGTCTCAGATTCCATAGGTTCAAAATGCTGTCTGGTTTGCTAGCCTTGGAAAAATTCTTTCTCTGATTTAGTTTCTCTAATTGTCAAATTGAATTTATACTAATATTCATTTCACATCCTAATGGCTTTAGAATGATAATCCCCATCCTGAATCCCCATAAATTTTCTAATCACTGTTCTCTATATTCTTACCACCTCTGCATCAATCTAAAATTTTCTCTTCAATGTCTACTACAAACAACACACAAAAAGGAAAGCCACATTCATAAGTGTAATAGGCTATGATGATTTGGGATGGAGATGCCTACCACACAGTGAGAAGTTTCTTAGAGTTACTTCATGCATTGTCTTTCCTCCTTACACTGCTGTGAGGCACCCCACCCACCCTATGGCGTCAAGAAATGCAAATCTTTCTATGGTTTGATGCAAGACTAAAGCCTTACACAAATAGCCATACAACAATTCTCTCCCTGGGAAGAATTTCAGGACCAACTCTTTTACATAATAACACAGTACTGACTCATTGCTGTAGGTATGAGTCCTAGCTCAGCCCTCTGAGGCCTTGTGACTTTGGTCATTTCACCTCTCCTCTCCAAATAGAAGTCCCATCATCTGCAAAGTGAGGATTAAATATATATATGGTTTTATTTATTTATATATTTGGTTGGTTGGTTGGTTTTGGTACCTGAGATTAAATTTAGTGGCACTAAACCACTGAGCCACATCCCCAGTCCTACTTTGAATTTTATTTAGAGATAGGGTCTCACTGAGTTGCTTAGTACCTTGCCATTGCTGAGGCTGCCTTTGAACTCTCAGTCCTCTTGTCTCAGCCTCCAGAGCCATTGGAATTACAGGCATGTGCCACTGCACCTGGCACAAACATGGTTTTAAACCAGCAAATGCATGTAAAGCTCTCAGAAGAATAAGTGGCAGTGGCACACCCATGTAAAATGTTGGCCATCTTATCCTTGAACTTACTGAATTTTTATAGTAATCTAATTAAATTAAACTAAAGCTATGAAACAATTTCATCAACTGCAAAGCTCTGATCTTTCCTGAAGGTATTAACCATGGTGGAAATTTCCCCCTCTCCTATTGGCTTCTTTGGCTTCTTTGCACATGATTCAAATATTATTGTGAACTTTGTGTTCATCTCCATGCTGTAAGTGGATTTGCCAAAGAGAATTTGGGGCACTTTTTTTTACAGTCAATGGTCAATTCTTTAAAAAGGAGCCCTACTATACTCCAACTGGTAATGTTCCTAATGATATAATTCAACTTCCTAGTGAAAATTCTAGAAAGTTAGTGAAAACTGGAACCACCTTGGAAAACAAAGTGCAGAACACTGCTTCTTCCTCTCTTTATAGCAATTAATGAATGACTCAAGAAATTTAACTACCTTGGAATTGTGAGAGTGTAATTTCTATGCCTTAATCTGTGTCTTTACTGTCTTTGAAATGATCGTAATATGATTTTAATAGGAAGTAGTGACTAGTGAAGCATTCCTTCTAAAAATCGGACCAAGACAGTAGTGCCCTCTTTCACAACTTATATTCAACATAATCCTGGAGATTCTAGCCAGAGCAGTTAGACAGATGAAAGAAATTAAAGGGATATGAATAGGAAAAGGAGAACTCAAAGTATCACTATTTGCTAATGACATGATTTTATATTTAGAAGATCAAAAAAATCCACCAGAAAACATTTAGAGATAATAAATTAATTCAGCAAAGTAGCATGATATAAAATCAACACATATAAATCAAATGCAATTCTGTACATCAGTAATGCATCCTCTGAAAGAGAAATTAGAGCTACCCCATTCACAATAGGCTTGGAAAAAAAATACTTGGGCTTCAATCTAACAGAAGAGGTGAAAGACTTCTACAGTGAAAACTACAGAACACTAAAGAAAGAAATTGAAGAAGACCTTAGAAGATGGAAAGATGCAACATCCACTATTATCAGTAACTAACTTTTGTATTTTTTATTTTAGGGCTTTCTCATCCTTTCCTATCGTGCCTTTCACTTAGTGATGGCTGTTATCCAACTGGTAGGGCAAGCTTCTTCTCATGCATTCTTCCCTGTGCATCTCAAAAACAGTCTTCCCAGGTCTGAAATTCAAATTGGAATGTTTATAACTGTCTGTGACTCCTAGTTTATTTTATGGCCTACAGTAGGTATGCAATAAATAATCTCAAGGGAATGAATGAATGGAAGAACTGAACAAATCACTGACATGTTTACATATTAATTCTTCCAACCCAAGAATCTTGATAAATACATATTTATTTAACATACATTAAAATTTTATTATCCAGAGAAAACTTTGTGACATTTTATTTCTTGGTCTTATGAGTGTTCTATAAGCATATTCTTGATGTTTACTTACATAAGTAGACTCTTTAGGGCAGAGACATCCATGGCTTCTATTTTAGGGAATAATAATCTTGCTTATATTTTGTATACTTGTTGTAATGTGCCATTCAGTTGATAGTGTCTTTCCTTATATAATCAGAACCTATCTGCAAATAGAGATTTTATCTTCTTTCAGCTAAAATGTTGTTTAAAAGTTTCTTTCTTTTTCTTGTCATACAATATGGCCTAGCAATACATTTTTAAGTACTACTAATGTCACCTTATCTTGCTGCAAGTTCTAATTGGAATCATGCTACAGACAAAAATAAGAATTTGGAAACTTACAACATGAGTAGATTATGTCAGGCAGATGTAAGGCTGATGTCACAGGTTCGAATACTACAATCAGTTACAATGCTGGGGGACCCAAATAAATAGTGATACCTAAGCCTATTCTAGTGCTATGTCATTAATATATTCTTAGTGATAGTTTTAAATATACTCTCCACTTCAAATTTGCCAAGAAATTAAAAATGGATAGTAAATTATATGCAATGTTTTTATTTTTTGGTTTTTATCCATATGTTCATTTATATAGTTTTTCCTTATTTTGAACACCGATTTTATGAATCACATTAATAGGTTTGTACTAGATAAGCTTATTTATTTTAATTAAATTCCATTTGTACATATTATACTGATGTTTTATTCATACTGGTAAATGCAATATGTTGGAATATATTTTAGAATTTCACTACAGATTTGTTGGTATTCATATGTGTACTTTGAAATTTTTTTTCTTTGTACCAGGGATTGAACCCAGGAGCACTTAACCACTGAACTACAACCTAGCCTGCATTTATTTATTTATTTGTTTGTTTGTTTGTTTGTTTGTTTGTTTATTTTGTGACAGGGTCTTACTGAGAGCCTGCTCAGTTTGGGTTTGAACTTGGGACCGTCCTACCTCAGCCTCTGGGATTACGCCTGGGTGAAAATGCTATTAAATAAGAATAAGATGCCTGGGTGAAAATGCTATTAAATAAGAATCTTACAGCCTACTCACAAGTATAACTCCAAAAGGGTTAATGTCAGATACGCACCTGCATGCTAAATTTGGCATTATCAGGATTACACAATTCATAAATGAACTGAGAATTTTCCATGTTTTTGTGTAATTGCTACATTCTTTTATGTCATGATATTTACATTTATATTGGTAAATTAAAGAATTTCCCAAACTATTTTGAACAAGTAGCTCTTGGGGTTTTTGTTTTTGTTTTGTTTGTTTGGGGGGAGTCCTTGTTTGTTACATTACTCTAAAACTATTAATACAACAATATTTACAATTGTAATTTTTGTAATTTATATTTTCTTGAAAACTTTTATTACATTTGGGGTTGAAAACTTAATAATATTGATTAATAGAAATTGAATGTATCCTTTTTCTTAAATTCCCCCATACCTGCTATTAGAGTCCCTTTTCCATATGTGATTTCTCAATTTTTAAGTTTATTTCTGAGGTTTTCATTTCTGAAGAGCATATGACAGTAAAAATGGTAAGAAGCTATGATCTTTGAAAGCTCTCTTTTGTAGTTAGAAGGATTTTGTAGTCAATATGAAACATTCTGATACATTTTCCAAGGCACCTGAAAAAACAGGTACTCTGGTTTGGGGGGGAAAGTCTCCATGTATCTCTAAATATTGACATTAATTTGTTAAAATCTTCCATCACAGATGAATTGTTGTTGCAAATTTATCAATTTTTGTACTAGATTTTCAAAGTCAACTTTGACAGTTGACTTTGTTACTTTCAATAACATGAAATTATCTGTCTAACATTGAATCTGGAATTCTATTCCTCCATTCCACTTTCTTGCTTCCATGTGTGTTCATTCACTCGTGGGATATGTTTGTCATTCCTCTATTTTTAACTTTTTAAAAATTTTGCCACTGTCCCTTTTAAATTGTGAAATATTTAACATGGTTCTTTGACTCAAAATTCAAATATTTTATTCAGTGGTAATGCTTAAGGTAGAATTGTCATATTATGTGGGTTATTATTATTCATTAAAGTTTCTCCTCCCTGTGTTTCTTTTGTCTTCACTTTATTATCTCTCTACAATTGGTTGGTTTAGAATATTGTCACTTTATTTTTAATGGTTGCCATCATGATTGCTGCAAATATACTTAAATCTCTTTTTCTCTGATTATGCATGTCAAGACTTATGAATTTCCTATTCAGAGATTCCATTTGATTTATACCTCCCTTTATCAGTTTTGAATCATATAATCTGGAATTTTACCCAAATTATGATTAAGAAATCATTATTTCCACATGATGCATGTTCTTTTAAATATTTTTTGGCATAGAGCCTTATTCAATTCAAATCTTTTAATATCTCAACATTTTCTTTGTAGCAATCTTTATTTTGATGCATCTCTGGGTCAGTCAAGCTAAATCTCAAATTTATCTCATACTCCCCCAAATAAATTGTAGAAATCAACTTGGAAATGCCCTTCTTTCACTTACATTTTCTTTTCATCAACATGTGAATTTTTCTTTACGAGCTTGCCCTTCCTGTATTTCAGCTTTCAGTTTCTACTTGCTCTCACAGTATACTCACCTGACTGAATCAAGAATTCATGTTTGTTTTCTTATTTTCCCACAGGGACTGCAGTATTTTCTTCTTAGGTATCTTTCTTCTCATGGGAGAGGAGCTGTGATTCAGCTCTTTGACTCTCCTATCTCCTACCTGATGAATTGTTTGCTCTTTACCTCCAGAAAGTCTTCAAAATCTTGCTATGCAGTTATCAGTTCCCTGACTTTGCTACTATCTGCTATTCTTATAACTTATTGATCATTTTCATATAGAGCTGCCGAATAAATAGAATCTCCAATTGAATTTGGATTTCAGATAAACAATTAACAACTTGTCAAAAACAAGTATGTCTTATTTTGCTTTTTGTTTTCTCTGAATCTTCGTCTTACTTCCAATGGAATTCTATGCTATACAACTTTAAAGTCTGTCTTTTTTTTCTCAATCCATTTTGCACATCCTTGCTTTCTCTCTTCTTTTTTACTTGTTATACAATTTATTATCACATGCACCACTTACTATTTAGTTTACAATGAGAGAAATCATGTGCTAGTGTGGGCTACAAATGAGTCCATTGCCTCATGTGTACATTAACTGTCATAGGACTAGAGATGTAGGTCAATGGTGGAGTGAGTGCACAGAGCATGTGCAAGGCCAGGCCCTCAGTTCATTTTCTAACACCATAGGGGGTAAAAATAAAAGAAGGATCAAACTTTTTATCCAACATAGAGAGTACATGCTAGACAATAGGGAGAACAGCAAACTGGATTTCTTCCTAAAAATGTCCATAATTGCATGTCAGTCACACTGTTCTCTCTTTACTACAATAAGCACTGAACAGCTTTGCAAAGATCTAACATCATCAAACAGAACACAGCACAATCTAAAATTGAAACTATGAACTTCCGTAAGCTGGTGACACATGTACATTGCTCAATATATTTTGCTGTGGTTTCCTCAATTTTTAAAAATATCCTATGAAGCCCTTGTGAATGTTCTGCAGTGCAGTAGCCATTTCTGCATGATAGAGGAATCTCACTCCTAACATCCTCGACATGGTTAGATTTATTAATTTTGCTAAACTAGTGATTATAAAATAGTGTAGCACTGGTATCATTTGCATTTCCCAAGTTGTTAAATAGGTTGAAGATGTTTCAAGTGTTTATTGGCCACCCTGATGACTTTTTCAATGAATTATCTGCTAATTTATTTGCATTTTTTATATTTGTCTTTTTGTCCTATAGGAGCTTTTTTTTAATTTAAAAATTAATTCCAATGCATCATTTATGATCAAATATATTCTCTAAATTTCTTATTTTGTGTAGCTTATTAGATGTTTATTTAATAATATTATTTAAGTGAAATTCTGATTCAATTAGAACTTAGAGCTGAAAATTTTAATAGATTTATCTATTTTTAAACTTATTTTATGAAGAGAAAACTGAGAGTGATAAAATATGTATTTAAATTTATCTTATTAATTAGCAGCACACACAACAAATTAGAAATTGGCTCTCTGGATTTCTGAAGTAATGATGTACAATCATATCAACATATTCTTCAATAATATCTGGTAAAAACTGAATTCTTAGGGAAAAAAAAATATATATATATACCATGATGTCTTGAATTACACATATATTTTTTAACACAGATTACATTAGGTGAAAAGTAGCTTTTGAGAGTTGTCCTTTCTTCTGTCTTTCTTCTCTTCAAGGTTTCATTTGATAGCCATGAACTGTGGATAAAGAATAAATATGGCTTTTCTGTACCCTAGGACCATCCTCTGTCTTATTTATGTCTGACCTGGTGCAGTACTGCTGACCTTGCAAACTTTAATTGAGGCTGGAATTATAAGGCACAGCTTGAGGCCACCTGAATTTAGAGGGTGTGACATACACAAAGACACACATACGTTGACAATGTAATGGCCTGATGAACTGAGTATGTGTGTGTGTGTGTGTGTGTGTGTGTGTCTTAGTTCTGCTGAAATGACAGCAGTGAAACAACTTACTGTGATCTTTTACTGCCAAGGACCTTTATGAAACTATACCTATGTTCCTTTATAATTGCATCATAGAACTTATTTGTTAATATATGCAGACCTAATAAATATGAAAGCTATTTAGGCTTAGAAAAAGAAATAGGTGTAACTAATTCGAGACATAACTATTCTGTGAAACATGTCTTAACAATGTTATAATAATTCAAATACTTGACAAAAGCTCTCATTTCCACAAAAATTGTTTGCTTTATATTATGAAATTATAAAGCAAACAAAAATTTTGTTATTTGATGTGATTTAAGTAACCATTTAAATGTTCTAAAGCTATCACAAATGGTCAAGTACTAAAAGATAGTCTATTATAATAAAAAGATTATGACTAAGAATTTGATATTGGTACATGAAATCAAGACATTACTATTAAGAAGAAAATAATTTATTAATTTTTAAAAATATTTATTGTTAAGTTTTAGGTGGATACAATATCTTTATTTTACATTTATGTGGTGGGAGGATCAAACCCGGTTCCTTGTGCATGCTAGGCGAGCACTCTACCACTGAGCCACAATCAGAGCCCCAAATTTATTAATTTTTATATATTAATTAACTATATTTAAAATCAATTGCCTTCCTACCCATATGTTCACAATTATTATTTTACTGCTTGGCAAATTTTGAACTTTTTTGGTATGGATATCACTGTTAATATAGTTGAAAATTAAAGTAGATTATATTCGCTTATGCTATTTTTATCTAATTAAATAATTATACCATTATCTTCAGGGATATCATTGCATATCCTGAGTAATTATTTAATAGCATGCTAAAACTCAAAGATATTGACAAAATACTTTCATTTTGAGAAAGTACAAAACCTATTTTTTGTTCATTTAGAACAACTAAAACTAGTCCCAAAAGAACACTTTAAATAACCATAAATAAGATTAAGTGGATCAATACAAAATATTTATATGAATATATGTATATGCCCTCTAGAGAACTTAAGCTTTCAATAATTAAAATTTAAAAGGAAAATTCTCTCTCTCTCTCTCTCTCTCTCTCTCTCTCTCTCTCTCTCTCTCTCTCTCTCTCTCTTCCACAGAGAATCTCATAGATAAGAACGGTACTCAGAATTCATGAATCCCAAAGGGAGAGCTGCACTTTGTCCATGGTTCATTCTGGATTCACACACACAGAACCTGGACCTGATAACTACACCCATATGCACCTATACAAATTCTCTCATGAATGAGATTATGGCTTTAAGTGAAACTCAAGATGTCCTCAAGTTATAGTATAGCCTAGTAATCAATATATTAAGCACAATTATTTTAAAATCAATTCTCAAGTGATAGGAGTTTCTTTAATTAAAATTATTTCTTAAATGAAGTTATAAAATAGAACACATGCAAACAATTTTTAAAATTCAATGTCAATAGTTGAGTTTAAAAATGGAATAGAGAAAGAATAAAGACCTAGGTTCATATTCTGCCAATAGTCTCAGGTTTTATACATTTTGTTTTGCTAGGAAACTCTGACAATGGGATGACCCCAATGTTCTATTATATAAATATGAATTAACAATAAACATAATAAACTAATGATAAATAGGATGATCAGCACATGCCAGACGCTTTTCTAAATACCTTACTCATAATTGCTCATTTAATTCTCGTCATTCATTAATCAAAAAATTTCTCATTAATTGAGGAGGAATTCTATATGGCTATTTAGAGATAAGACTGATGTGGATTTTTCACAGAGACAGCAAGAAATATGGAGATCTAGGTGTTCAGTCTTATTAAACCTCACATTCATCTCTTATTCTGGTCCATACAACAAAAGCAGCAAAGATTTATGAGATCTTGTTTATAAATACGAAGAAATGTTCCATTGATACCAAATCTTAAATTATTTTCAGAGAGAGAATTAAGTACTTCAAAAAGCAATTTTCAAAAACTGATCAGAGTTAGATTTTTCTAGCTATCCAATTTCTGTAAGCAACTCCTTGGTTAATTTTAGGAGATTTGATCTTCTTTCATGTTCCACATAGCATGGGTTCTTCAATATCTTGTGAATACCAACGTCTTTGTACACACAGAAAAATGTAAAATTTGATTTTATAAAATAACAGGACACTTAAACTTGAATTATTTGTAAAAATTAGGTGTTGTATTATGACATTATGTTACAATTCTTCATACAACCTACTTCTATTGGACTCTATTTTTGTTTATTAATAGTTATACCCACTCATGATTTGATACTCACACTATTTACAAAGTGTGACCTATTTGTGGCACTAGATCTACTCTGCCCAGGAAGGATGTATTGCCATAGTCTATGGAACTATTACTAAAATATGATAAGATTTCCCCCCACTTGCAAGCTAGCAAGAACTAAAGTATAAAAAATCACATAGGCTTAGTGTATTCTTTTTCAGTCTATTATGACGTATAGATATGAAATTCCCAAATTACCTATCAATAAATGCTTTTAAACATAAATTCAAGTAGATAGAAGTTTATATGCACATATCAATAAGAACAAAAGATAAGTTGCAATGAAATTGTTGAACACCTACCATCCAAATAGTGTGGTCTTCTCCTTCTATGAACCATCCCATAGACTGAGCTTAAGAAATGCTGAGGTGGACAGATGTTATACAGGGAGATGTTTTACTGACTTGGGGATATTACTCTCTATAAATGTAGCCAGCACCAGAACACTTCACCTGAGGCTGCAGATCATACTCAGGTCTGCAGATCCTGTCATCTCAGAGTACCACTGGAGTCTCTTTTTGTCCAGATTTCAATCTCTCTCTCTTCCCTAAAGTCAACTTAGGAACTGAGATGGCCTTCATGAATCTATGAAAATTCATTGAAGGGCCATGTCCACTTTAAGACATATCTGATTTAGGTCAATTTCAATTTCATAATGGACCATGAAATATCCGTAAGACCCATTACTAACTGTACCTTAAGGACCTTAGAGAAATATTACATTGTAAGTAATGATAAAATAGAAAACTATGAACTTTCCCTAAGGAAATTCATATGCTAAATACCTACCCTATTTGTTTGTAATCTGTTTTGATTTCTGATGATTTTTATAGAACCACCTTTCTTTCACCACCAGGCATCCATGCAGGCTTATGGGGCTACATCCTCAAGTTTGCAAATAAAGTCTACTTATTTAAATAATGAACCTTACAGAAAGACTCACAGGGCATCAATATAAGGCTGTCATATCTTTAGCATGACTCCAACAGTGTATATTTTTGCAATTGTGAATAGAATCCACGCATTGATGAAAATACTGTACATTTATGATGAGCAATGTAGGAACAAAAGTGCTGGGCATGGAAAGAAATTTTTCGAATTTCTTATTTATTACATTTTTTAATAGAAACTCAGAGAAAGCCTTATCTTATGTCATTTGGTTTAAATTCCACAGTACTTTTTGTATTTGACCAAATTCCCTTATCTCTTATTTCCTTGTATTCTGCTGTGCCAGCCTCTGAGCAGTTGATATACTTATCTGTGGTTTTATAATAAAGTTTTAGCTTCTACTGAGGGAAAAGGGAAAAAAAGTAACAAGAAAAGGAAAAGCTGCTCCTTAGATACTAAATACACCAGCTTCCTGCACCCATTATACAACTTTGAAAGAGTTGCCTGTTTTTGACATATTTGGGGAGCTTTGGGGGTGGTTTACATAGTGCCTAGAGTCAAGGGCTGTTTTTTTATTGTCGTTGTTTTGTTTTGTTTTTTAATATAATAGGAGACAGGTGTGGGATACAAAAGGGGAAAGAAAAAAGCATAATATAGACACACACAAATGGTAAAAATAGTAATTAACAAGAGAATCAATACCATATACTCCTAAATTTGTCCCCATATATTTTTTTAACTTCAGTCCAAAGTAAACCATTATCTGTTTCACAATTGGAGAAATGAGGCATGGTTTTTGGCATGCCTTTCCGATTTCATATTAAGTATTCACTTTAGTCTCAATTCAAAATTTAAGAAAAATTACAACCAAGATACATTGATATATAAAAAGTTATTTCAAAGTGATCATGTGTGGGTTCTGAACATCTCACAGTTCTCATGCAAAGGGTGAGACACAAATTCACAAACAAATAAATATTCTAAGTAGTTGTGAACACCTATTCCTTTCCAAAGTGTTATGAAAAGATGAGTTCTTCAAGCTGATTATGGAGATACTGATTTAATTCAATGGAAGGTTGGAAAGCAAAGTATCTGTTATGCACTAGACCTGCTCCAGGACATAGGCTTTTGCAGAGATAAATTCAGATATAATACTGACTTATGACTTAGAATCATATCACCATATGCCACAGGCAAAACATATCTGATCTCTGAATCTCATTTACCACATCTGTAAAATGGACATCCTACTGCCTATTCCATTTGAAGGAAGGAAGAACCATGTAATATTTTATAAATATTGCGGAAATGGATGGCTTTATGACTTGAGCTATCTTGCTGGTTCTATGGAACTAAATAAAGTTCTCTGAAAAGATGGATTCTAAATGAATCTCCTTTAGGGAACAACTCAACTTTATAGGAAGCAGAGTCTTCTGAATCCTCTGTTCTGTGTCCATTTTGCTAAATTTGACTCTAAGATACATTTTCACAGTTTAGAACTTACAGGTTTTCTTTTTTCTTAAGTCAGGAATTAGTTGGTGCCGCCCTGAACCTGGAATCTCAGAAAGTGAAAAACTGCCACTTTTCAGTGGCAGTAAATTCACCAGAACTTCTTTGAAAATGTTCATAAGGAAGATGGAGAATCCCCTTTTCTTCCCTCATCTTCGCCAACAGATGTTTTGCCTCTGTGACAGAGTACAATAAACCTGTGAAATAACGAAGGAGGAACTCAGACTGAAACACTGGCTACTCTTTGAAAGGAACACACTGATTGGATTATTTTGAAGATATTCGGCTCTGACAGAATGTGACAACTATGCCTTTTCATTTCCCATTCGGCCTCCAGGAGATGCAAGATTTAGTATTCTTTCATACACTTTAAGTCTGAGAAACTTCTTCTTATGGCTTCTTATGGGTACTAGAGGCTGGAAAAGAAATCAAGTTGCTTGAGATTTGCAGCAAAGATTTGGATTAAGTTGCTTCAATTTGCAGTAGAGATGCTGGTGGCACTTTGCAAATATTGTCACCATTGACCTGCAGAGGTTGTACATCTAAACCTCTGAGTGCAGTTTTCATGTCAGCAAATGAGCTGTTTTCAGTCCCTGTTCCAGTTTTGCTATTTTTCCAGGTTCCAAGCTGAGACTGTCAACATTACTATAACTTGTGATCCTGCACAGCCATCGGTTTAAAACAATTTCCATGCACATTTATTCAGTTCAAGACATAAGCAGGAGGTCCCAAGGTGGCAGGTTCTTGCATTACTCTAATCCAGTTACCACTGAGTTAAAATGCTTTCATTACAGTTTCAAACCCCTGGGAGAAAGTAGGTATGACAAGCTGGGGTCTGCTTATTATGTTTTAAACTGAGATTGACTCCAGAAAATAGTAGCAAGACTGAACAAGTACATTTTTACATACTTCCCTCTTCTGTCTTTCTTGGATCATATTTTTAATTTGTCTTAATTTGAACTCTCTTCTGGGTCTTTAAGCTCATCTTTTTGAAGATTCGGAAAGCAAAAATACCTTCAAGAACCATGAAATAAATTACTTATTTATGCAAAGTCCTTTGGAACTATTATGTGTCTTGGGCATGAATTAACCTGCCCCCTCCCGCCTCCTGCACAACTAAGGTATTTTGAAACTGTCTAATCCTGTTCACCTAAGCATTGGTGAATTATCAAAAATTAACTACTTCCTTAATCTTTGAAGATGAACACTCTAAAACAAATATTTAAGTTAAAATTTGATATCATGCAACTTATTTATTCCATTAATATTCATGAAATAGCTAGTTAAATGCAGGTATTGTGCTAAGCAGAGTACCTCAAAGAAGAAAAGGCAGCAATGACACCAAGCTTTTTTGAGTTTATCAGTAGGAAAACTGGACAGTTAGCACATTATTTCAGTAAGATACATTTGTGGAATAAATGGAGAAGGAAAAAAAGCAGAGAAGGAGAATGTCAGGATCACTTGGAATGACTCATCTCTGAGACCAGACATGAAGATTACTTCCTCATTGCCTTCTGCTAAGGGTTATAAGTATTTTAAAGAAGGGATAAACACTCCACGGGCATTGACTCATGCTGGTAATCTCATCAGCTCAGGAGGCTGAGGCAGGAGGATCATGAGTTCAAAACCAGTCTCAGCAAAAGTGAGGTGCTAAATAACTCAGTGAAATTCTGTCTCTAAATAAAAGTACAAAATAGGCTTGGGGTGTGATTCAGTGGTTGAGTACCCCTACGTTCAATTCCTGGAAACCACCCCCCCCAAAAAAAGAAGGGACAGACAATCTTTATTCAGCATGATCAGCTTGCATAAGAGAAAAGAGAAAGGTTTGGAAATAATATTAGACAAAAGAAGGTAGACAGTAGATTATTGTATACAGCACCGCTTCCTGCAAGCTGAATTATCTCGTGTTGGTAAAGATAAGTCAATTTTCAGAGTGAAGTTGAGACCACGTAAGTATCCTGTGCTAGTTCAGCTTACCCTCACTGTGACAAAATACTTGATAAAAACAACTTATAAGGAATAAAGTTTTATTTGGGTGACAGTTCTGAGGCTTTAGTCTATGATGACTTAGCCATGTCACTCTGGACCTGTGGTGGCACAATATATCATGGTAGTAGTGCATGGTAGAAGAGGCCAGTTCACCTCATGGTAGCCAGGTAGAAAGAAAGAAAGGAAGAGATTGGGGTTCCAATATACTCATCAAAGTTACACCCTCGAGGACCTACCTTCTTCCCTAGACCCCACCTTCTAAAGGTTTTGTCACCTCTCAATGGCACTGAGTCAACCACCAAGACTTTAAGAAAACAAGGTTTTTGGGGGGGGGTGTTGAAGATCAAAGCTATGCCAATGTCTAAACTTCAAATTTTTTTTTCAGTTATGGAGACATCTATTTGAAAGGCACCATCAAATTTCTTGTCTTCACACTTCTCAAATAATTCGCCAAGTGTTTTCCAGTATCTGATGTCTACTGAAAAAAAAATAATGATGATGATGATGGTAACTTTTTTAGACAGCTTTTTCACTTCTGTGACCCAAAGACCTGACAAGAACAATTTTACAGGAGGACAATTTTATTTGGGGCTCACAGGTTCTATCCAACTCCACTACTCTGGGCCCGAGATGAGGCAGAACATCATGGTGGAAGTGTGTGGTGAGAGAAAGCAGCTCAGGACATGGCCACCAGAAAGCTGAGAGAGATCTCACTCATCAGGGACAAAATATAAACCCAAAAGCATGCCACCAATGACCCACCTCTTCCAGGCATGCCCTACCTGCCTAGAGTTTATTTTTATCAATGAATTAATGCACTGATTAAGTTAAGCTCCTCACAACCCAATCATTTTACCTCTAAACTTTCTTACATTGTTTCACACATGAAATTTTGGGGAACACCTCATACCTAAACCCTAAGAGTAACATATTTCTATCTATTTAACAGTGACATATTTGTAAAATCTTTGAAATCCTACATTTATGAAATCTTTGAAATCCTACCTCTTTTTTTAGGTTTAAATACACTTAGTGCAGATTATTTGCTGAATACCATATTTATGGAATAAATAAGGCATAAATAAATGGATGGTTTTAAAAATAGCAAAGGAAACCCTGACCCTTACTCATCTGGACAACAGCTTAGCTTAGAAAACATGCTATAAGATTTATACTTTGATTTTTCTCTAATATCTGGCTCAATAATTTCATTAATCATTTTAATAGAGTATCTAAATTATGCATTTATGCCTTTTGAAAATGCATACTTTAGGTTATAATAGAAAGTTTCAAATTTGAAGAGCTTCATAGGAAATCCAGAAGGAGCCAATTCAGCATCTGAATTATTACTATGCACTACACAGTAAAAATATAAACACTTTTTGTTAAAAGAAAACAAAAACCAAAAAACCTTGCAACCTGCCTCTGATGGAAACCAAAAAACAAAACAAACAAATAACAACAACAACAAAAAAAACTCAACTTGTTTATCCTCCTTATTGCATGATTTCTTTTTGCTTTAGAAAAATCGAGTTTGCTGAATTTGGGAGTTAATGTGTCTGGAAAAGCCATAAGTGAAAGTCTAAGGCTAAACTAGAGTTTGTTTCAGTACAGATCTACATTTCTGAAAGTTAAAAACAATTTTGGGCAAGTGGAAACTTTATAAATTTTTGTAAAGGTACTAAATTACATGAAAATCTGAGTGAGTCCAACACCAGTAAAATGATGAACCAGTTAACTACAGGCAATCATTCCTGCTATTTTCCTACATGAAGCTGTAATTAACAATCCCATAATATTTCAAAATTTCTTCATCTAGTTGGAAAAACATAGGTACTATTGTACATTATTGTACATTGAAGTATAACAGAGTTTCTGGTTCCACCGTATTTCTCAAATGCCTCTTATATGCAAAGCAATGGCACAGGTGCTAGAGATGTGGCTCAGAAGACAAAAGACATGAGGTCTTGCCCTGGGCGGCTCACTCCTACTGGGTGAAACCAGATATTGAATAGATGGTTAAAATCTACCATACTTTAGATGTTATGTGCTTAGGCAGCATGTAAGTGCTACTTAGGAAAATGAAGGAAGATGAAAAATAGTTTAAAATATTACGATTCGAAGAGGCTGCACTAAAAGGGAGGATTTAATCAAAGACCTGAAGAAGTGAGAAATGATGCTACTCAATTGTCCTGGTTAAGAGAATTCTGGTCTAACACCATGACAAGTGCAAAAGATCCTGGGGCAGGGACATGTCATGAGTTCGAGGGGAAGAAAGAGATGGCATTGCTGAGAGAGTGCATGCCATAGAGAGTAGTGGAGGACAACATCAGAAAGATAACTGTAGGTGGGAGTAGAAAACTGTGTAGAAGCATCAGAAAGACATTTCTCCTTTACTATGAGTGAGATGGGAAGTTATTGGGGTTAGGAGCACTGTGCCACATGATCGGATTTGCTTTTCTGAAAAAAACACTCTGACTTCTCATAGAGATTTGTCTGTAGGGGTGCCAGAAAGATAGGGGTTGGGGTGAGAGCAAGTGGTACTGCAACTGTCATGTGAGAGACCTCCTGGTGCTTTAGACCAGGGTGGGAGCAGTGGTAGGGATGAGGAGTGGTGAAACTCTGGATAGATTTTGAAGGTGGATATGTTGAGGGTCTAGCTTTGTGACAATAGCAATAGGAAAGATACAAAGAAAACACTGAGATTTCGACCTCTGTACTCATTCAAAAGGCTTAAATTTTTTTGATTTTGGGAAAAAAAAACAATGCATAAAGAAAATCGATCTAAACCAAAACTTTTTTTCATGGAACATGAAACAAAACATATATTTTCCCAAAAGTGAAATGAAATGGAACTTCTGGTTTTAAATCTGGGCTTTTCAGCTCAGCAGCTTGTGTGTCAAAGGCAGAGTTAGTTCACTGTGTTCAATTCTCCTACTTATAATGGGTGATAATAATAGTGCTTGTTTCACAGGGGAGTCCTGAATATCAGTTGAGGGAATCCGGACAAAGTGACCATCACCATGACAGACACATATTAATCACTAAGCACATTTGAGAAAAACAAGTTCACTTCTTCTGTGAAACTAGACTACTAACCAGTTCAACAGTGGTGAAGTTTCCCACAAGCAGTGAAGAAATGGTTCTAATATTAGCATGAAGCATGAAAGTAATTTTTTAACATGCATATTTTTAGTAACAGCATTTGAGCACCTGAAATGGAGAAATGCTGATGGACTATAAAATAAACAGCACAGTCTCTGTTTTCAAAGAACTTACAGGTTGGTGAATGAAGAATCAGCCATATGCACCACATAACATGGTAGCAATGCAAATCAACGAAAGTTTTTTTTTTATCACTGAGAATGGAACTAATTTGTCTAAAATTTTGAAGTGGGGATATAGTAAAAACTTTAGACTTTAAAAATATTATTTTCTGTGCCAAAAGTCAACACATATGATCTGAGAAATGTAGCCATGTGGAAAAACAGGGTCACATATTTGAAACCTGGACTACCCCACTAAGATCAACATGTATAATAATTTTAAAGTGCATTATTGAATCACGGTCATTATTACATAAGCTACTGGAAATGTCTGTCTAATCTTCATGCAGGCAAACACCCCTGTGTGTTCAGGCCAGGATTTTTTCAAACAGAAACTCAGTGAAATACAGTTAGCTGAGCCTTGACTTTGAAGCATTTATCTGAACCAAAATCAAAACCTTGAATTTTGTCTCCCTGCCATTATTAATGGATGTTTAACACCCTGCTAAGCTGGTCTCCCACTCAGCTATTTTTTTTAAAGTTGGTGGAATAACTGGTATTCTTCCTGCTCACTAAGTCTTTGTTAATGTGCATATTGCAAAATCACCCTAAGTCAACAGTCTGTGTCATCTGCATTGAAGGGAAGTAATGTATGGATTAGTGCATAATAGCATGGGTTAGGGAGAAAAATGAGTCACAAAAGTAGCTGGTTCAAAGGAATAAATAACTAAATCATTACCTTGATGCCTGACTTAGAAAGCTTTAGCTCTCAAAGGCATAATGTCTAAAATATCAAGACTATTGTGTAAAGCCCAAGCCCCATTATGGACCGTACTTCGGTGGTTTATGATGGAAGACTGTGGATGATGCATTCACTAAACAAAACACAGGATTTAGCAGAAAAAAAAAATGGGAAGAAATTATGATGCTCGGCTAATTTCTTGCCACCTGAGGGCAAAAACAAAACAAAACAAAATGGAAGCCATCATTGTGAAAGAGACATGGTATATGAAATAAAACTGCTTTCCATATCAAGTAGAGATAAATCTGGAAGCTTCTTCTTAGACAGGATTTATCCATTTATTGTATCCATTCCTTGTACCTGATTCAGAGATCTCATGAACAAATGAGCCATGTCGCAAAGCATGGCACAGTCAAGAGAAGACTGTGAAGAATATAGCAATAGAATTTATGAATGTAGCAATGCCAATGGATTCCAGGGGCTACCCGAGACACTGTGTAGAGGTGTCCTGTCTCAGCAAGCGTACAGTGGTCAGTTGGTCATATCCGGAAAGGATACTGTGATGGATGTGAAGACCTCATTGTCAGGTATTTGGCAGTAGTGATCAAATGGAGTGACAGGTAAACAAGTGCACACAAGAAAATGCTAACATGGATGTGGGCAGGGCATGCTTTGGGAACACAATAGGGGTAAGGTGGCTCAGGGAATTCATTAAAGGGGAGATGACATCTGATCTGAGTGTGGAAGAGCCATCATGTGAACACCAGGGAGAAGATGAGGAGCCTGGTCCTAAACACTCAGAAAGTGAAGGAACATGAGTGCTCAAATATTCACAAGAAGTTGGTATTTCTAGAGGACAGAGTGTAAGCCAAAGTTCCCACATCAGCTCTGTCTCTAGTTCTTACTCAGTTTAATGCCTGAACATTTCTCCTGCTGATTCTATTCTTTCCATATCACTACCCTAGAGCCACCATCTTCTACCTAGGCTGTCACAGGGGACTCCTGATAGTGTTTACACGCACACGATTTTTTTCTCTGTCAAGTAATGAATTTACTTACTCATTTGTTTATTCATTCAACAAATTTTTTTGAGGGATAAACTACGTATCATGAATTCATTTATTTTGAATGTGTAATTCAGAAATTTTTATTGAAGTGTTAGACACCCATCATCACCATTTTAGAACACCTCCATCAGCCTCCAAAAGATCTTTTGTGCCCATTACCTGTCATTCCTTGTCCCCCTTCACCTCTATCCCCGGATAAACACTACCCTACTGTCCCCCTGGTTTGCCTTTCTGGATACTACATATGCATGGACTCATACAATAAATGAAATTTTGTGCCTGGTTCCCTTGAGTTAGCAGAGTGTTTTTGGAGTTCATCTATGTTAGAGTGTTTATTCATTGAATATGAAGATATCATATTTTGTGTATCCATTCACAAGTTGATGGACATTTAGGTTGTTTCTACATTTAACTACTATGAATAATGCTACTATAGGCATTTTTGTGTAGATGCGTGTTTTCATTTCTTTTGCTTACATACCTAAGAGAGCAGTTTCAGAGTCATAAGGTAAATTTAAGACTCTGTCACTTCTTCAAGACTGGATGTGCAGTTCTTTCCTTTTTTTTTTTTTTCTATTTCAATCAGCACAATATTTGTGCACAATATTTTCTTCTCTGATTCTTACTCTACACTTTCATCAGAAGGTTATTTTCAAATTCAAATGTATTTTATAGTTCAAATGTTATTTTATAGTCCTAATGAATTTCAATAGCTACTTCTTTTTTCTTTCTCAAAAGTACCAAATTCTCAACAGAACTGAAGAGGTCAAGATAGACATCCTGTCTTTATTTCCCTCTTTATGTCACCTGCTCATGTCTTCATGTCCCCTCCTTCACTCTATTCCAGTCCTACTAGCCTCTTTTTAGTTCTTTAAACACAATTCACTTCCACAGCAAAGCCTTTGCCAATATTGTATCCAAGGCGTGAATGTTTCCCCCACCATTTCTATTTCTTTGCCTCCTTAATTATACCTAACTGTCCTTTAGATATCAGATCAGATGACCTTTGCTTAATAAGACTTTCCCAACTCTCCAGACTAGATCAGGTTTCTTTATGATGTTTGTTTGTTTTTTGTTTTTGCATTTTATTTATCTCAGTGGATAATTATGCTTCTTTCTCTACCAACAGAGTCTAAGCTTCTTATAGAAGGCATATTGTCTTTCATTTACTCTCAGGAGCAAATGAAAAGCTCCATAAACATTTGATGAATGAATGAAAGTGGAATCACAGAAGGGCCACACACACCCAGTAAATTTTTACTCTATTTTATGGGTGATGATCCATACTTTAAGATACATAGAGGCATAGATGTGTGTTTAAAGCAGCTATTCCAGTTCCTTCATGAGACAAAGATTTAATAAATAAGGGTTCCAAGAAAAAAATCTATATAAGAGATAGACATGGAGAGCAGGGTTTAGATTTAAGAAGAGCTAAGAGAACTCACATTTCTAGCTTGAGTAGATAGGAACAAGTTATGTTAAAACAGAAGGAAAACTGACACTGAAACATAAAGAAATCAATCACTATCCAACTGAGTTTGTGAGTCTTGCACTCAGAAAGGAACTTGGACTGAGTATAAATAACCCATTTAGATGACCATGAAAACTGTGATCAGCTAGGAGAGGAGTGTTGGAGAATAGGCCCAAGATGGAGTCCTGGGGGATCCAACATGTAATGAGCCCCAAGAGGAAGCAAACACATACAAAAAGAGAAAGAAACAAAACAGTACCAACCAGGGAGAACAAGCAAGAGCACTTCTGTGAGAAAAGATCTATCACCCTGTCCATAGGCAGGTGACTCAAACAAGGACTTCAAAGGTTTTAAAAAGAAAAGAAGTGGTCAGTAAGATTTTATCTGCCAAATTGTTGATGCTGGTGGTTCAGAATGCTTTCTGATCAATTTTCTGTGGATTAGTAAATGCTTTAATTTCATGCACACGGAGTTTGCCTAAGAGATAATTGAGAATAAAAAAAGAAAACTTGAAATGAAAAAGCAAGAGTTCTTAAGTCTGCCCAAGTTTCTTCTGTCTGTCTTTCTTCCTTCCCCATCTGTTTTGACATCAAGACTAACTTGTTTTGTCAACTGTGCTGGAGAAGATAAGGATGGCAAGGATGCAGCTTAGTATTCATTAAGTCTCAGGTTGTCTTGACATCTGCCAATAGCTAAGACTCTTTATTTTTAAGTCTGAATTATCTGCTCATTCACTTTTCTTGCTATTCAGGTTTTGTGACAGAGCCAAAAAAAAAAAAAAAAAAACCACTAGCATCACCAATGACAAATTGCATTGTAGGAAATAGCAAATGCATGTTTTTAGAAATCCATATTATTTTCTACTTAATTTAATTTTTACTTTAAAAGTTATTTTTAAATTATTATTACAAAAATATAAAGGCTAATTTATGTTCATATTTAGTATTTTTATGAACTCTCAAAAACCAAAATCTTATAGACAAAAGAAGTGGTTTTAAATTTTGGATAGAATTCTATAAACATTTTTATAACTCAGTATGGTTGAGGAAACCTATGAATAACAATCTCCTCAAATTTGAAAAAAAATCTCTTTAAAATCTTCAAAATAAGTTGATATTTAATTTTAAAATGTTATTTTTATATAGATACAACTGATAATTTCAAAAATACATTTCAAAATTTCAAATGTAATATTTACTTATTTTTCAGCATCATCTAATATTTGCATTAGTCATTACGTATAAATCAGAAAACTATCACCAATTAATTATTTTTTCAAATTAAAAAAATTAGTCTTCCTAATATTTCTCACTTGGGGAATTTTCTTTTGAAATGAATAGTTTTGAAGTATTCTTTTGAGGCAGAATTTAGAGCTACAGGAAACCCTCAAACCCTGGAATCATTATATTTTAACTTTTGTCTATGAAATGAAATTCTAATTTAGATTTTCAAATTAAATCAATAGAGAAATAGACCCCAAAATGCCTGTATAACTAGTCAATTATTTTTTTGCCCCAGTGATGATCAGAGAAGCAACATATACATTGGAGAAAAACTTGTTTGCCAAAGCCAAATTACTAAAGTGTGAATCCAACTCCATCTATTTATAAACATTATCTCAATAATTAAAATCTTATAGCCAAGAGGATTAATAATAAATTTAGGGTAGCATTTCATAGATATTTTCAAAAATCAGCTTGGTTGTACATGTGTGTATGTATATGTGTGCATAAAATTTAAAATTTCAACAGTTATTTAGGAACCAAAGATAATGAGGCTAATATTCCAGAATACAGGAAGAACAGAGATATTAATATTTCATTTAATATAGTTTTGCTAATTGAGGCAATTTCTGTTTCTAGGAATAGTTTATAACAGAGCAGGAAGGGTCAGTTGAGAGACTCTCTAAAAAGCTAACAAAGCTTCCAAAAGTTTTAATAGTTGTGTTGACAAAATTGCAGTTCAGAGACCATGAGAGATAAAGGGCCCCTAATAAGCATCAAATATTCTCAAATGAAAACTAAAAAATACAACCTGATGTTAAAGGGAAGGTGAAAATAAACCAGTTCACACAAAAACCTAACCCTAGCTTTAGGCCTATATAACTAATGATTATATTAAATAAAAATATATCATTTCCTAGATTGCAAAACTAAATTTTCTCAGAAAGAGGATAAAACCTTCCAAAGCTCCAATTTTTCTCTAAGAATGCATAGTTTTAAGCATTCAATTTAAAAATCTATCAGGTGCCCAAAGAGAACTTACCAAAGTCAAGATAAAAATAAAAATAAAAAAATACATGACTGAAATAGACCATAGAAGATCCAGATATTCAAATTATTGGTAATGAACTTTAAAATAACTATGTAACCATTTATATGTTCAAGATTAGTATGGTCAAGATAATAGATTAAAAAATAAATGAAAAATTAGATGAAAACATTAATACAAATCCTATAAGAAAAAGATATAACTAGAATTAAGAACTCAAGTGATGAGTTTCTTGGCAAAGTAAATACAGCTGAAGAGAAGATTAGTGAATTAAATAGTGGGTTGAAAGAAAATATCCAGTGTACCCACACACACAAACATTGTATTTGGAAAATGCAAAAACAAAAGAAAAATGGCAGCTCAGTAGAAAAGTTTAATACATATATAATTGAACTGCTAGAATGAGAAGCTTGGGAGAATGAGGCAGAAACCATGATAGAAAAGATAATGACTGAGATTTTTTTCAACTGTGATGAAGTAAATCAAACCCCAAACATGAAAAATACAAGGAAATGACACTTGGGTAGATCAGATCAAAATATCTAAAAATCAAGATAAAAAATGGACATAAGGTAAGCCAGAGAAAGGATATGCATCTTTAAAGGAGGAACAATGAACTTGAGAGCAGACTTTTGTGGAGATAATGATATCCAGAAAACAACGGATTCAGGGCTTCAAATGCTATTACAGTATTTCTACTGCCACCATAAAATTTTATACCCAGTTAACATGCAATCATGATTAAAACAAAATGACAGTGATCTCAAACAAACAAAAAATTCAATGTCAGCATGTCTGCACTAAAGGAACTGTGAAAGGTTGTTCTTCAGACAAAAGGAAAATGAGTCACATGGACATATTGAAAGGAAAGGGGAAAAGAAATACATGTATAAATAAAAATTATTATGGACTACATAAGGTAATAGTAATAATTCCTTATTTTATTTAAAATATAGAACAAATGAAAATACATGTTCATCTATAAAACAGTTGAACATTCAGTGTACATGAAATTGAAGTATTCTAAGTTTCTTGAGAATTGCAGCATTTTAGGAATATACATTGCTATCTATAGGTAGTCATGAAAAAAATTATAAGTAAATATTAACAGAGCAAACATGGACTGATAAGGTAAAAATAGAAAAATAAGGCAAAAACAAAGAAAAAATAGAAAAATGAATGGATAGAAAACAAATAATCAGAACAAAATAAAACAACAAAGCCAGATTATACAACCAAAAGAAAAGGAAGTTATACTCTATTTATGTATGATGTGTCAAAATGCATTCTACTGCCATGTATAACTAATTAGAACAAGTTAAAAAAAGTAAAGGCAAAAAAACACTTTATCAATATTATTTGCAAAAATAATCAATGTTCCAAATAAAAAATATTTGTCAAACTGTGTAAAGAAATATTCTATGTACTGTTTACCAGAAAAACACATTTTATATAAGAATACATGGGAAAATCATGATCAATTCATTCTAATTTATAGGAAAGGCAGTCAAATGAATCGGCCATAACTTCCCTATGTTCATATATGAATACACAACCAGTATAACTAAACATCAGGTACAATAACAAGAATGAGAAGTTAGACTTCATGTATGTTTGATATATCAAAATCCAGTCTACTATTATGTATAAATAAAAATAACAAAAAAATTTTAAAAGAATACATGAGAAATCAAGAGAAAATTAGTATGACTAATTTAATGAAAGTAGTACTTAAGGTATAAAATATAATTACAGATATACAGGCTGGCTAATGACATGTCTTATGTCATCAGAAATTAAGAAAAGATATCAGAAATTAAGAAAGATATAACAATTAAAAATGTGTATTGACCTCATATCATGGCTTCTTAATGTGTAAACTCAAAATTAACAGCAGTGAAACAAAAAATAGATTTTAACACATCTTTCTCAACCTCTAATAGAAATAAATGACAAAAATTCAGTAAAAGTACAGGGAATCTGAACATGAATTGATATAATTGCTATAGACAGAATTGTATATATAAATTGTAGCATTATTTTCTCACTACTCACAAGAGAATGGTGAATTGTTTTCAAAACTGCCTACAAAATTTTAAATGTGGAAGTTGTAAAATAATTCAGAGTACATCTCTGATTATGGTGAATTAGACTAGAAATCAATTTAAAGATAGCCTAAATTATTCTTATTTATTTGTAAATGAACCCATACATTTCAAAACAGCCCATAAATGGCTGGGCATGGTGGCACATGCCTATAATCCCAGGCTCAGGAGCCTGAGACAGGAGGATGATGAGTTCAAAGCCAGCCTCAGCAACTTAGTGAGACTCTAAGCAACTCAGGGAGACCTCGTCTCTAAATAAAATATAAAAAATGGCTGCGGATGTGACTCAGTGGTTAAGTGCCCCTAAATTCAATCCTTGGTACAAACAAAACAAAACAAAACAAAAAAACAGCCCATAAATTGAAAAACAAAACACAAAACACCACACAACATAATTAAAAAAAAAACTTTTTTCTTCAAATTTAACTAAATGTCAATGAATATACAATGTTTCCTAAACTTTTGGAATGAATCTAATGTCATACAGACAGAGAAAGTTTTTGATATATATATAAAGGAAGTCTTCATAAAAAAAAGTCTTGACATCATAAATTAGACAAGCAGATATATTGTCACATATAACAAATTAGAGTAAAAATTTTTAAAAATACATAAGTAAATTGAGGGGAAAATAAATAAATAAATTAGACAAAGAGTAAGACATTGAATCTAAGGCCAGTGGAGGCTTGGGAATACAACAATAAAAACATTCACTAATGAAAATAAAGGTACCAAGCAATAGAAAAAATAAAACCAGCCAACTACTTTTCTTCCTCATTACTTGTTTACATTCATGTGTTGGCATGCTATTACTTTTTTTCTTTCTCACAGCCACATGATACACCATGATGTACATCTACCATGTCTTACTCATTCAGTCCCAGGGAGGGCTATTCAGAAGCTGTCTCCAACTTCTCATGCCATAAAAAGAAATATGCTGAGATTTTATCTCACTCCAGTCACAATGGCAGCTATTAAGAATACAAACAACAATAAGTGTTGGTGAGGATGTGGGGGAAAAGGCACACTCATACATTGCTGGTGGGATTGCAAATTGATGCAACCACTCTGGAAAGCAGAATGGAGATTCCGTGGAAAACTATGAATGGAACCACCATTTGACCCAGCTACCCCACTCCTTGATCTATACCCAAAGGACTAAAAAACAGCATACAGCAACGCCAATGTTTATAGCAGCAGAATTCACAATAGCTAAGCTGTGGAACTAACCAAGGTGCCGTTCAATAGATGAATGGATAAGGAAAATGTGGTATAGATACACAATGGGATATTACTCAACAATAAAAGAGAATAGAATTGTGGCATTTGCAGATAAATGAATGGAGTTAGAGAATATAATGCTAAATGAAGTAAGCCAATCCCAAAAACCAAATTCCAAATGTTTTTTTTTCTTTTCACAATATCAAACCAAATCTTTATTTACTAAATATCTTTCTCTTTTTCTTTTCTTTTCTTTTTTTTTATTGATTGTTCAAAACATTACAGAGCTCAAGACATATCATCTTTCATACATTCGACTCAATTGGGTTTTGAACTCCCCAAATACATAATACAGACTCACTTCTGTTACATACTCACATTTTTACATAATGGCATATTAGTGACTGTTGTATTCTGCTACCTTTCCTATCCCCTACTATCCCCCCTCCCCTTCCCTCCCCTCCCATCTTCCCTCTCTACCTCCTCTGCTGTTGTTCAATTCTCTCCCCTTTTTTTCCCCCCACCCCCTTGCCCCTCATAACCTCTTATAATTTTGTGTATCACTGAAGGTCTCCTACCATTTCCATATGTTTTCCCTTCTCTCTTCCTTTCTCTCCCCCCATTTGTCTTAGTTTACTGTTAGTCTTTTCCTCATGCTCTTCCTTCCTGTTCTATTCTTAGTGGCTCTCTTTATATCAAAGAAGACATTTGACATTTGTTTTTTAGGGCTTGGCTAGCTTCACTTAGCATAATCTGCTCTAATGCCATCCATTTCCCTGCAAATTCTATGATTTTGTCGTTTCTTAGTGCTGCATAATACTCCATTGTGTATAGCTGCCACAATTTTTTTATCCACTCATCTATTGAAGGGCATCTAGGTTGGTTCCACAGTCTAGCTATTGTGAATTGTGCTGCTATAATCATTGATGTGGCCGTATCCGTATAGTGTGCTCTTTTAAGGTCCTCAGGGAATAGTCCAAGAAGGGCAATAGCTGGGTCAAATGGTGGATCCATTCCCAGCTTTCCCAGGAATCTCCATACTGCTTTCCAAATTGGCCTCACCATTATGCAGTCCCACCAGCAGTGAACAAGTGTGCCCTTTTCCCCACATCCTCGCCAACACTTATTGTTGTTTGACTTCATAATGGCTGCCAATCTTACAGGAGTGAAATGGTATCTTAGGGTGGTTTTGATTTGCATTTCTCTGATTGCTAGAGATGGTGAGCATTTTCCAAATGTTTTCTCTGATATGAGAAGGCTGATTCATAGTGGGGTTGGGAGGGGGAGCATGGGAGGATTTAGATGAACTCTAGATCTAGATTAGGCAAAGGGATGGGAGGAGAAGGGAGAGGGTGTATGGGGGTAGAAAAGATGGTGGAATGAGATGGATATCATTACCCTAAGTACGTGTATGAAGACATGAATGGTGTAAATATACTTTGTATACAACCAGAGATATGATGAATTGTGTTCTTATATATATAATATAAATTGGGATGCTGTCATATATAACAAATATATATATCATATATCATATAACAAATATATATCATGCTATTATCTGTCCCCCAACTTTGTCCATATTATGATTTCTTCATCTCAAACTTTTATTTTGTTACCAAACCATTTTTTCTTATGGTCTATGATTTGAAAAAAAATGTTTAAAAATTGTTTAAAAATGAAAAAAATGTTTAAACCTATTTCATGGTTCTGAGTATCAAAAATTATATAATATTTTCTTTCATTAATTTTAATTTTACCTTTCATGTATATCATTGACCTGTGTGCAGTCTATATGGTGTAAAAATATAATACATTTCAGTTGTGTTTCTCTTACTCTTCTTAATGACTGCATAATGCAACCTCAGAGGAGTATACTCCAACTTACTGTACCAGTATGCAACTCATGACAGTTCACATAATCTTTTAGACTTTATTATGCCCAAGGATGCAAGGAATAATTTTGGAGTTGTTAGATTGATGTGTATATATTTTTTGCTCACTTAATTGACTAGATTACTGTTGCCCACCAAAAGTGCAATCCCATTTATGATGCTTTCACTATTTTACACCTAAGTGTGTTTTATATTCCATGAAAACAAATTTATATTCATTCAAAATTATCCAGTTTGGCATTCTGTGGTGCTATTAAATTTTTCAAATTAAAATATTTTATTTTACCATCCATGCTAATGGTTAGATTACATTTTAACTTGAGATTCTTAAGTTTTCTTGATTGTTTCTTAATTTTATATATTTTAAAATATCATTTATTTTACAAAGAGGACGATGATGGTGGAATGGTGACATAAGTGTTGTATTAAAAAAAACTCTTGGAAACATAGTAATTCATTATTATGTTCCTCTTATGCAATGGTACAAATAAAAGTGAACATCTCAAATCTGTATGTTAAAATCACACATATCACTTATAAAGCTAATAACACAATTTTTATAACTATATCCACCAAAGGACTCTTGTCTTATCAAATAGAATGATGATAATTATTACCAAATATTTTGAAGGTATTTGACTGCAACTTTTGGCCCAAAACAAAATATTTGCTCAAATGAGAAAGCATTTAGCAGTTGGTCCTAGTCTGAAAGACAGATTTTAAATTATTTTGTGGGGAAAACTACACTTGGCATATAAATATCTCACTAACTCATTTTTAAGCAAAATTAAACATTTTATTTCAGGGCAGGAAAAACCTCCCATATGAATGAAATATTTAGTGGTTGAACTAAAATGAGACAGTACTGATATATTTTTATTCTAACAGCATGTTGGCTAGGATGTGAGGTGACAGTCACTGTCATTCATTGCTGGTGGGCTGTAAAATAATAAACTCTCTGGAATACAGTTTGGCAGCATATCCAATACATGAAACATAGGAGGTGGGTTAAAAAGCTGTGGGGTAGTTATTCAACAGAATATAATACGGTACTATCAAAGAGATTATGTATATGCATAGAAAGAAATCATCAAAAATTGCTGGTGAAAAAAAGGAATTTTCTAAAAAATGAACACTTCACACATTTTTCTTGTTCTTGTGCTCCCTAGTGATTGGAAAGCTATAAATCTCACATGCTCCCCTATTAATATCAATCATAAAACAGTATTTACACCTCAAAGTATGTTGACTTCACTGGCTTCTGTTGTCCTCCTTCATTTGTACTTTTCAATAATGTCTGATTTGAAATCTAGATTAAAATTTATGAATGTTTTTCCTTTATGAATACCCTCTTTCAATTATTGTTTTTTAACAAATCATTATATTTCTTTACTATGTTTTGAATGCACATGTGAAAAAAATCCAAGATTTGTGAGTTTCTTTTTTTTAATTTCTTTTCTACTACCATATTTTTCTCAATTACTAACCATTATTTTGTTTAATTTCTCATCTGATTGAAAAATGTCCTTAGGTAATTTTTTTTAATCACAGGAATTTCAGAACCATCTACTTCTGCAGATCCAGGGGGTCTGAGAGCACTTTCGCCCTTCATGTTTGAATGAGCCATAGCTCCTAGTCATTGACTGATTTTATTGGAGCACAATATTTCATCTTCAAAGTGTACATTGATGTGATTCCCTTGTTGTGAAGGATTTATGAAGAGGGAAAATTTATGTCAAGTTTGCTTCTTCCCATTTTCTCTGTAGCCTTGCTTTTTAATGTGCTAATATTAATAATATTTTTGTTTTATTCAGACTCTAAATTCTCATTAGAATAAGGTTAAACATAATTCTTTTTCTGCTATAGTTTCAATCTTGAATGCACCACAGAAGCACATGTGTTGGAGGCCTGGTTCCCAGCCACTTGTGGAAGATTATGAAGCTTTGAGGAGGTGGAGCCTAGTGGAAGGAAGTTTGATCACTAAGGCAAGTTCTCAAAGGAGTATCAACACCAGCCCCTTCTGATTTTTTCCTCTTTGATTTCTGGCCACCATGAGATAAAATGACCATAGGCTGAAACCTCTGTAACTGTGATTCAAAATAAACCTTTCCCCTTGTAAGTTGATTCCCTCAGGTATTTTGTCACAGTCATGAAAATCTGACTAACACCCCTTCCTTTAATTTTTTTCTCTGTGCCCTTATTGTTTATTTTTTTTAATCTAAAGAATTACTTTTTTCTATAAATCAGGAATTTTTTTTTTTTTTTGCTTGACATGCAAGGAAAGAGGTTGGAACACATCTTGAGACAGACACAACTACATTTCAGAAGTGGAAAAAAACTCTGCAATATCTCCTCTTGCAGTGAGAATGCTAGGGTGCCTGCTAGAGAGAGGCAAGCTACCTTTTCAATCTCTGAGGACTTGGTACAGGTCAAACTATTCAAGATTCATGAGGTTTATTGTGAGCTAATGTTTGTAAAGAATAAAGAGGAAAAAGGAAGAATCTGGCAGGGAGAGACATCCGCTGAGATGTAAATCTGGCAAAGTGTAATCTAACCAACAGTGAGCTCCAGCAAGAAAATTTCCCATTAGAAGGCCCAACGTTGGGAATAAAACACCAGACCTTAGCACTTTTTACCATAATCTGGCTTTGGATAGGACTGTCTAGGAGGAATATGGACCAGCTCAAAAGCAGCAATGGATCTTGAAGGTGATGTTAACTGCAGATTCTTAGCTGGCTGCACTCCTTGAATGTGAATGTTAAGTTCTTTCTGGAAGAAAGATCTCAATGTCACAGTCCATGGTTGCTATAGCGAGCAAAATTCACCTATGTTGAGAAGCCAACAGGAATAAGGACTTAGTATGTCTTGGACATGTGGATGGCACATATGTGTTGAGAGAAGCAGTGAGCAAAATAGATCAATATATTAGTTTCTCTTTAAAAAACTTATTTTTTTTTTCATAGTCAAATGTATGCTGCATGATTTAATTGAGATATAAATATAAAATGTTTTCTTCAGTATTATTCGCTTAACATCTAGAAATTATTAATAATGTATATTCCAAATTTTTATACATTAAATCATAGAAAAGTATACCTACGTGGAATTTTAATGCAAATTAAGTCAATTCTCACATTTTTTTATGTGACAAAGGGATATTCTGATCACTAAACTGACTGCAAATGGACATAGTAGTTTTTTTGGCTTTAGAGATATTATACTTAGCAAATAAAAAAAAACAGGATGCTCAGATAAATTTTAATTCCAAATAAGCAATAAAGAACTTTTTAAATATAAGATATCCATGTACTACTTGGGACAAAAAAATTATACTAAAAATATTCATTATTTGTCTGAAACTCAAACATTACTGGATGTCCTGTATATTATCTGGCAATCTTATTCATATTTAAAATTCTCTGTGTCCCCTCACCAATTAGAACGTCCTCTCCAAAAATACTCTCAGTGTGTTGCAAATTTCTGTTATGCACTAAAACTGAAAGACCGTACAAAGAAGAGATCACTAAAGGAGAGACAGTTGGGAAAGGGTACACATGACCTTTGTAAAAAATAAATTATAGAAATCTATGAGGTTCAAATCATACCCACTAGTCCAAAATGTGTTTAGCCAATGCTTCTTCCACTGTGGGTCATGACACATGTGGACTGAGAAATCAGTTTCTTGAGTTGTGACCACATATTTTTAATAAATTATGGTAATCTAGAACAGAAACTATCATCATGTAATCATGTGTAATAAAGATTAATATTTTTGAAAATTTTGTTTCCATTGTACATTTGTGTGTATGTCTGTCTGCTGGGTCACTATTGTTTTAGTGCCATTTCTAGCAACAGAAAGTTAATCCAAAATCAGCCACAAGAATTGACTATTGTCCTTTGGCTCAGACCCAATTTTCCACGGGAGCTCAAGGATGAGGGTCATACTAACTGATATGGCAAGCAGCCACATACAGCACTCTACCTGTCCCCAGTGTATAAGGAAAGGGGGCTTTATCTGAAGGGAAAAAGAGTTTATAAGTGGATATAAACAGGGTGGCAAGAAAACAACTTAAACAGCAGTCGACACTTCCCCATTCTGGCTGGGTAAGATCTCTTGGATCATCACTGTCAAAAAAAAAAAAAAAAAAGTTAAAGCATAACTTGGTGACTATTTTAACAAAGTCACATGTGAGACAGACTTCTATGTTAACCTAGAAACCTGTCTTCTAGAATAAACACATTATCAATTTCTCTGGGCTACACTTCTTAGACATGTAGCCTATGGAACATTTCCTTTTGAATTCTTTGTTTTTAAGTAGTTCAGTACCTTATACTTCTATCTTAAGTTCTATTTTTCCTCCATTAGATAGTAAAACATGATATCTGGCTAATGACATTTTAAAAGAGTATGCTGATTGTAAGTATTGATTATGTTTTCCTGACTTGAGTACCATTTTAAAGAGCTGGATTAAATAGAAATGACTCAAAACACAAACAGGTTTCTGGTGGTGACTTACTTGGCCAGTGTGAGCATGCTCAGAAACAGCTCTGCATGGTACACCTGGTGAAATAGGCAACTCTTTGTACTCACACAGGGTGAGAAAGGAGTTGACACTTATTTTTCTGTAACTTTTTTTTCTCTGTCAAATATGTTGAAATCTTAAAGTTATAAAATATAATGAGACAACCTTTATTATTTTTTCTTCAAATCTGCAACAAAAGATCTGGTAAAAACATTTAAAAAATACTAAATTACATTTGGACACAGTGTTGTTTTTGTTACATTGACTGTTGATGTTCATTTTTGCTTACCATAGAAGGGACAACAAAGAAAAGCACCTCCAATCTAGGTGTATATATACAAACCAATTTAAAAACAATTTTTTAAAAAAAATCTCTGAATTAGACATTATACTAACTACCAACTAAACTGAATCAATGAATACCGTTGAATTCAAAGCACTAGCAAATTCAAACATCACAAAGAAGTGAAACAAAAGACATCAAAGGAAAAAGATTGAGACAGACTCCGCTGTTGATCTGTTGATGTTTCTGAGCATTTATATGAAATGGAATGAAGAGTTAAACAGTGGTATTTGTGAAAGAGTGATGATCTAGCCCTATGCCAAGAATGTGGGATCATAATTTGGGATGCTCTTACCCTCTTACAATTGTTTCTTCTTTCTGGTGTGATATGTAGTGTTGACATTTGTCACAGGAAAAGGAATATTTATATTCTACAATTTCTAAGCACACCTTGAGAGCTGAGCACTTTTAGGAGGGCAATTTTGCATTTGCCAAAGAAATAATATCCTAGAAAACGAATAAGAAATAAATATCCTCAGATTAATGCTATATAAATACATTTGCTATAGGTTTCATCAAATATTCATGTTACACACATGTACAGGTCAAATTACCTTTAAATATTAAATTTCTTTCCAGTGGTGGAGAATTTCAAATTTTTCAGTGTTTGTAAGGAGCAGAGATGGAACCCAGGCATTATTATCTTCTTGGAAATTCAGCTTCTGGTTTAACTGAGTATCTAAGGTTATGAGGGGCTTCACTGCTCCCCCCCACACACACACAAAATGTAAAACTGCTCAGATTTCTTTTCTGTGTTCTACAAATCACAACTCCAATTTAAAGACGTACTAAACACATAAGCATTTTACACCTACTTTAAAGAAGAAATGACCTGTTTGGTGTAACCTGCACAAGACACCTAAGGCACATTACACAATATAACTTAATACAACCAGACCACTGAAGTAGGGATGATTCTCCTTACACACAAAATCTAAGTGATAGAGCTATGCATGAATCCAGGAAATGGCAGAAGCTGGATACAAACCTGGTTCAACGGGACCCAGCCATTTAAGACTGTCACTGGTAACATCAATTATCACACAGGCAATATGGATCAGTGTTTTCAAAGCATTAACAAACTGAACAAGTGAATCATTGGCTACATTCTGCTTGTGCACTGCAGGTGGGAAACAATTTGAATTTAAGTCTGCTGAATTTGCATTTGGATTCGGTTTCTGCCTTTGACTATTACAATGTGCTTAGCAATTTAGCATTATTCAGGTTTTTTTAATCAAAGTTAAGGCAGGGATAATATTACAGGTATTGCCTATCCCACAGTAGTGTCAGAACATCAGTTGAGATAATAAACCGGCCGGTTGTAAGAAAAATACCAAGTCCAAAACAAATGTAGGGGTCATGAGTTCCTCATTATCTTTCCTGAACAAGAGGTTGGATGAGATCCTCTCATCCATTCACCACCTCAAATACTGTTGTCACCTCTATGGAGATGACCCCATATTCAGACCTCAAATATATTCCTACTGTGCCCTCAATTGAGACTGTTAATGTCTCTCCAAATATGCTTTACATAGGAGCTCTTTGAAGAGTGTAGAAAGAAGACATTTAACATTCAGGTTTAAACATACCATATTTTAATTTGCCCAAACAATTTTCCATCTAAACTGGGACAGGTATAGAGTGCTATCAATAAGTATGCTTTGAAAAGAGGTTTAAACCCCAGACAGAGTGAGACTAGTGATCACCCTGCACAGGGCAGGGTGAATAAGTGACAATGTCAAAGAGAACTTCAGGAGCAGGGCAGAGAGCCAGGCACCTGAGCCTCTGCTGGCAGTGTGGAGAGACTCAAGGAAGTAGCTTCTGGGAAAGGAGAGGTGACAAGGACTCATGCTGCTTCCCCATCTGACACTTACCTGCAGCACCATCTGTAACACCTATTCAGAGCCCGGAAGTCCCATGGCCTCTGGGGAAAATGGGAGCCCTCCAATGCAACCTGATGGACCCTGAGTTGGTGATGGATACTCTCAGAGGGCAGTGGCAACCGTGGTTCAAAAAATCACACCCAACTAAAGACATCCTTTGACAACCCTTTAGCAGGCTCTGATATGTTTAATAGGCCTCCCATATAACTGCTGCCTTCTGCCTAGTTGAATGAATCACTTCACACATAATCACACCACACAGAATGCTTGCATACACACACACATATATGCTTACACACATACACACTCATGTTACACATACGTACACACCACAAGGTTCCTACCACTTTAAGCCTGATTTTCCCAATAAGCTACCTTCCCATTTTGCAGAACATACACCAGTAGGAAAACAAACAAACAAAAACACTAACATGTGATCATTCAAATTATGAGTGTTAAAAGGAAAATGTTATTGGTGCTCAGAGAGATGAGTGCTGAGGCCACAAGATGTTGTCCAAGACCGTAGGTGATTGTTTCTCTGAAGATCCTGATGGCAGCAAAATGAACAGAAATCCTGGGTCTCCCTGATGCTCTTGACCCTTCTTATCTGTTTGGATCACATGTCCTGCTGGAATTTACTAAAGTGCATTATTATAATCTACAATGGATCATCACTGGGTCTCCACACCACTGAGTAGATGTGAACCACCACCCAGGCTATGTGAGGAAACAAGAAACTTACATTTGTTCAAGCCATTGTATTTGATGATCTTTGTTCTGGAAACCTAGCCTGTGGTCAATAAACAATAGTCCTCAAAACATTTTTAACCTTTAAAATGGGGCATTATTCTATATATGAGGAAACTGAATTACAAAAGTTTTAGTTACTTTCTGTTAAACAGAATAGCCCAGACTTAAATACCTCCCTTCTCTCTCTCTCTCTCTCTCTCTCTCTCTCTCTCTCTCTCTCTCTCTCTCTCTCTCTCTCTCTCCCTTTATTTGTTTTTGGCAAGCCTATGTTTGGACATTTTACTTATACAATTGAATATTTTCTCTTAACAATAAAAATTAATATTTTTCAATTAGTATTCCACTTTGATTTTTAAAAAATACAAAGGAAAGAAGCCTGGATTCAGTGGCCATTAAATTTCTTAACTATCATAAAATTGTAAAATTATTTAGCAAGCAGAATATTATGTCAAATAAAAGAAAAATGTCCTTATGTTTAAAGAGGTTTTGTGTAATACCTTAAATTAACTGGTGTATCTTCACCCATAGGTTCTGCAGCATCAGGTCTCAGGATCTTGAAGAAGGACCACAAATAAATTACTAATAACTGAAAATTTTAGGAGAACTCAGTGACTAAATTTCTACCTTCTCTTAGCCCAACTTATTTTCTTCTAGATTTTAGCCTCTCTTAAGTAAGGAATCTCTATAAGATTAGACATTTTATCTATAAAATTCACATAGTTCTGAGCCCAGCAGGGATGTTAGAATATGCTTATTCACTTAGATTATACAACAGCCCAGTTGTAGCTCTAGACTCTGAGAATTAAAGAAGTATTTGCATGGTGTTTTACAGTTTATAAATCTTTTTACAAGTGATATTTTAGGTACAATTACTCTTATTATTTTCTATATAAGATGTAGTAGCTAACACTGAGAAAATTGTAAAGGGTTTACTGAGGAGACACAGCTTTTATAAGTCGTGTTTTGACAAGCCCAATGTGCATCTTTTCACTCAGCATCCTAGGATCTTGTGTGTATGCCATTGCAGGCTCTGCTGAATGAATGGGTACATCAATCAATCAATCAGTTAATCAATGAAACCATCATAAAATGAGCAGTAAACTCATGTTGCAAAGCAACCAGCTAATTGATGATCCATGCCAAGGTTTTTATTTATGTGTTCTTAATCATTGTTATTTTTTTTCTGGAAAAGATAAAGCAGATGAAAACTAAACATAAAAATATAACCAAAGAGATCCCACCTAAAACAAGAGTCAAAAAAGTGCCTCTAGCTAGATCCACATGTTGTCAAAGGGCCTGTGTGGGTGTTTTCACTCGAGGAAAATCCTTGAGTGATGGAAGGTATCCCTGCTTGATGGAAGGTACTCACCAAGAGCTGAATTTTTGGCATCTCAGTCCAAGTGGTTCCTTATTGGCCATGACCATTGTCATAAGGCTGGATTTAACTTCAGAAGTACTGCATGCCATCTGGCTCTAAAGAACAAATCTATTTTTATACAAATTTGCAATGAGGGAAAAAAAATGTTACATATATGCTCAGCACTAGATGAACTTCCATTTTTAACAGGACTAACTTTCACTCTTCTTCCTCAGGGGCTCCAAAGTGGGTGGGCTCTTTCCCTCTGCTACAGGCCTTATCTCCGTTACGTTGTACGATTAGGATCCCAAAGTCACTGAACAAACAGGGTCGGATTCTCCATAACAGACCTTTAGTTCATATACATTTCCCTGGCTTTCGTTTGAGAAGTCAGAGAATGGCTATCATCTCCACACTAATAATATCCTTCAGTAAATGATAAAGTCAAGTCCAAAGTAAACTGAGAAGCTTTATCAGCATGTCAAAGCTATCCCCTTACAGCTCTGTACTTGCCAACTGTGCATCCTTTTCCTAGACAAAGACTTGATGCACATTAAAAGGCACTTACCAGAGTGGGTGTTTGTTTGCCAAAGGAGAGTAGGCTGCCCTCTGGTTCCAGTCACCCTGGTTGTCACTCTCATCAGAGGAAGAGAGGGATATGTTACAGTCAGACTCCTTCCTTGATGATCTCTTGAATCGAATCCGGGGGAGAGTCAATGTTTCCTGCTAAAGTTATTCCTTCTCTTTCTCCTTGTTAATATTAATTGATGGACTTCTCAGAGGGAAAGTATATTTCTTACTGGGAATCAAGAGAACGTTGTGGTCGACCAGTTACTCTTCCACTCTGCTGTCAGAGAAGATGAGTCAAAAGGGATTTACACACCCAGTTAATTCTAACAGATGGCTCTTCCCCTGTACTCAGAGAGAAGTTCAAAATCAACCCACATTTCTCTCTAATTCCAAATTAGGTAAATTAGCACACTGGCCTTGATTGTTGGTGAACAAATTTTTTTTTAAAAAAAAGGACACAATGCAAATAACAAAAGATAGGAAAAATTTAGAAAGCTTCATATCTCAATTCATTCAGAATTCTGTGCCTCTTTTGACATGCAAATGATGGTTCTCTCTAAAACAGTCAAAATGGTGAGGGTTTTCTTTGCCTTTCCTTCCTTTTCTTTTTGTGTATGTGATTTATCACCATAGGTTACTATGTTCATACATATACTTGTATAATTTCTGCAAAAGAATATGTAAATGCACAGAATGTACATATTGTATATGTTTCACATCCCCAAGCACATGGGTCTATGTAGCCAATAAAAAGAACAATGGGAAATTGCCTACATTGGAAAACAACAGTCTGTGGCAGGTTTTCTTGGCTTTTTGTGCAATTGTATACTAATATTCCCCTGGGATTGGATGGCTCAAGGAAAGTGTGATGGGATATGAAGCCTTTTGTCATAAAATCCCAATATAAAAATTCTGTCAAGATTGATAGGGACAGAAGTGTACATACCACTGTTGCTGCATTGGTTTCATTTCAAGCACAGCATGCTTCTGAATGATCTGTCATTGCCATCAGATCTGAAGAAAAGCAAAGCATCGGAGAGAAACTTCCCATTGCCACCTATAGGTTGTAAGAAGAAGGTCCAGGTGACAGCTGCAAGGCTCCAGGAAGCAGCAATGCACATTTGCATTGCCTGATTCATTCTTTCACAAACATTTCTCATGCCACAAGTGGGCAAGTTGTGGAGGATACAGAGTTGAAGAAGAAGCACACTCTGTCTTTGGGAGCACCTGTTCTGAGGACCAGAGAGACACTGTGAGACAAGCACTTGACAGATGTGGCCTTCATCCAAAAGGTGATAATTTGAACCTTACTGAATACTCTAAAGTGTCAATAGGAGTTTTCCAGGTGGAGGAAATCAGTGGTATTATAGATTAAGAGAAATGGTAGAAGAAAAGATGTAATGGCACAGAAAACATGCCATATGTTCAAAGAGCTACAAGAAAGTCTCTGTTTGACTGCAAATTGCCCTACCCTTCATGTCAAGGGAATAGGGTGGTGTAGGAAAGGAGGCCAAATGTGAAAGGAAGGAAGAACAGACTTTGAAAGACCTGTGTGCCATGCTATGGTATTTGGATTTTATGCTAAGGTCAAGATTGCTTCCCTTTCTGAACCATGATGTCACTTGATCATGAGATTCTGATTGACCCATTTGGGCCATATGTGGGAGCATTAATAGCCTGACCAGCAAAGTGAGGAAATAAAAATAAGATTGACAAGGACAAAGTAATGAGCATGAACACATGCAAACATGGTCTAAACTCTGCTGAACTGCTCCAAATCACTAATGTTCAATTACCATTGACTATATCATCCTGACGTGTTCAGACAACATTTGTTTCTCTGAAATAGGATCAGTGTTTTCAAAAAATGAGAACTTTTATTAAATCATGATTGTATGTCACATATTTTGGGCTGTCTAGCCAACTCACACTATTCTTATCTTGGAGAGTTATCTTCCCCTCTCCAGGGAAAGATATTTAGCTGTGGCCATGTATGAGTTTTACCCTCTGCTCCTCTGGCCAAAGGATTATTAAACTACCTCACCAAGTTGGAACTATTAGGCTTTCTCTCACATGAACTTTTTCACTTTAACAAGAGAATTGCTGGGAGCTAAATCAACTCATGATGTATTTCAATAGGGAAAAGATAGAATCAACTGTTCTTTGACATCCCAGGATCGAAAAGTTTCCATGCTTTCTAAGGCCATTTAATCCATTTCTTCCGTGAAAACATCAGTATCTTTCCAATAAACAGCCTTTTTTGCTTAAGCTAGCTCAAGTTATTTTCTGTTGATTCCAAATCAAAGAAACCAACAAGAGTTTGTTCTATTTTTATACTTTATTAGTTTTAATTATTATAAATCTTCTTGGTGATTTTCCCTTGAAAGATAGTGATGTAAAAAAAAAGTTTCTATTTATTTTGAGAGCAACAGCATGAGAAGCCAGCAAACATCCAGTTGAAAATTTTATGTTCCCTGAGGAAAGTGATTATATCTTGCATGTTTTTGGTATTACATGTATACAATCTCCAGAATCATAACTGACTAGTTAGTTATTTACACCATTCAATACCAAATAAAAGGTCCAGTTTACTGTAAAGATTATACCACTCAGTAACCAACCAGAGAAGAGTTAGAGAGATCTTACTAAAGAATTAGAGAGATCCATGCTGTTTTATGGAGGTTGCTTTTTTCTGTTTCATTACTGTGCCAATAATCACTTTGCATTTGGCATCCCACTAAGAGCGTAAGGAAAATTCTGAGGAGCCATATTTACCTTTGCCAACATCTCCATAAATTAGCCTCTTTATTAGAGAGGAGTCATAGCTGGAGTTGATATTCAGAAACTTTCAGAATTTCAAATAAAATGGTTTGCCCATCAGTTTGATTCCTTCTACCCTCCTGCCTTTTGCCTTTCTGAGCCACCATTTGAGTAGAAATGCATACAGGTGTTGCCAACAGTTGCTCATCCAACAATAGGTGTCACTAGGTGACAGCATCTGTAGATTAAGTGTTAGTCTATGGTGGTGACAGAGTGAAAAATTAAAAAAAAAATGGATTCTATAGGCTTTAGTTTTAGTGGAGATAGAGACCTAGAGGTAGAGCTGGGAATGGCTATTCTCCAGTCAAGTGGATTCACATGTTCACTGATCTCCACTGCCCACTGAGTCACAGTGTCTGGGGACAGTTAAGAGTGAACATCTTGCTGGCGCCGTGATATAAAACCCTGGGACGCTTTGCCTAATGGGTACCTGTAAAATGGTATAAGTCCAAATGCAAGTTTCAATGCTATAATCTCACAAAGGAATGAAATATTACCAGCTATCACCCTTGATAACAATTAATTCTCCCGTCCCATTTTTGAAAGGGTTTCAGTTCTGAATCTACTTTCCTCCCATCAGATAGAGTATGAGATATGCTGAGATGAGATTGTTAAAGCTTGGACTGTAGAATTTTATCTAGCCATCTGAGTCACTCAGAAAGCCCCAAGCACTCTCCTTTTACATGTATTATAATAAAACAAATTATTCTGGTGTCGCAGACCTTGAATACCTACTAACCTTGATAAGCACTTACATCTAAACAAAAAGAGAATCAATTTGCATTTTCCTTTCTGCTGGCTAACATAATGCTTCATTTTACAGTTGCCATTAAGGGTTATTGCTATCTTTACATACCACATTAGGCAGTTTGTGTCCATTGTTCCTGCATAGTTCCATCAGAATGTTTCAGGTTGAAGGCATTTTCACAATGATGTGGCTTTTGTCCTGTCCCCATGCTATTATCGTGAATGTGTTTATCCCAACAGGTCTCTTCAAGACTTGAACACTGTCCTCTGTGAAAGCATGTCAGTCATCACCTACACTTATAATCAGAATTAACAATGCTCAAGGTCTCAGAATGCGTGTGTGCACACACATGCATATACACGTGCATGCACAGAGCTTACCTGGGTGGCCTGATAGGTAAATCTGCAAAGCTTCCTGGAGTGATCTTAAATGAATTGCAATCTGCATAGGCCAAAGAAATCCCTTGGAAAAGCCACTGAATTCTAAAGCATCTCTCCAGACTGACAAATTCTTCAAACAATGCCAGGCTCAGGCTTTGAATTATCATTTTCTGCTCTGATCTATGGCCTCTTGATATTCTGGGGCAGAGGAAATAAACCACAGGCATTTGTTAACCAAACATCTGTGTATGGGAAGAAATGGGAAACATGCTCCTCCAGGAAACCACAAATACTTGAGTTGGAATAATTGAGAAATGGCCACTGGCAGGTAGGTTAACACAATTATTATAGATGGAACCTTTGGGGAGTACAAACAAAGTCTTCGCCTGGAAGACAGAGGCCTTCAGTGAAAAAGAATGATCACCAAAGACCCACTTCACAGCATACAGGCTGTGGTTGTGGAGGAGCCTTCAAACATTGACAAATAGCTTGGGCAGAGATCAAAAATTAAAGCATGAAATATTGATATTTTAAAATTGAGTTTTCACAATAAAAAAAACATTTTTTTTCTGATACAGTTGGCAACCACATTTCAGTATTTGTACAGCTAGTTTTTATTCTGCATGAGTTCCATATTCTTTTTTTTTTTATGTCCTGGTTCCATTTGAAATCAATAAAGAATATGTCTGGAATACTTTTAAAATTTGTAAAAAGAATGAATCTTTGAATACCAAATAATTAATCTCTTCATTACTAATTAACCACATCATGTCACGAAGGAACTCGATTCTAAGACCCTAATGGACAGGTAAACATCTTTAAAATTTGTCCAGTGCTTTGTGTGATATATATACGTAATGATGATGGAAGAGAGTCTGATAAATAAAAATAGCATAAACACTGGCAGAGTTATTGATCCTTGGAATATATGAGAGTCCTCCAAAGAGTTTAAAAATATAATAACACTCCACTCAGAAACTACTGGCAGATACTTATGTGTAGTCCAGTGAAAAGGGAGAAAACACCAGTTTATAAAACAAAAAAAAAAATGTGATCATTTGTCTGCTGTCTGGACTAAGCTCTGGGAAAAAAAAAAGAAAAAGAAAAAGATGAATGAAGCCTCATGCCTGTCCAGGATAGGTTGATAAGAGATCAAAAACCATCAAACAGAAAGTCATCAATTTCTCTGAATAAGATTGAGAGTCATTTCAAGATCACCATCTCTTTAACCCTCATGATTTTTCTGTGAACCCAATAGTGTTTATAATCTTAGTTTGACTTTGGGACCTTTTGGAACTCTGGGAGATGGTTTTTGAATTAGCAGGAAGTCTCAGTGTGGAATCCTTGCCCTGCTCCTCACTTCTAACATCGGGGACAGCTGTGATTTTCCACAGCATCTACACAACAGAGTAGAGCCCTTGGGTATTTCTACATCCTTCCCCAAAGAACGCAAGACCTAGACGAACCTCCTTAATTGAACTGTGCTTGCCACTACACCTCCAAGCTCCAAACCAGGTCAGCCAGTCAGCCACACCATAGAAAGATTGGAAGGACATCTATGGAATTCCATAAATTGCAGTGCAAAGAATCTGAAGACCAAGCCACTGTTGTACAAATTCTTCTAGGCCCACAGTGCATCCTCTCACTACAAAGACAAATTAAATCTTACTGAAGAAAGTGGAAAAGCAATTGCTATGGAAAAATGGGAATGATTTTTTTTTTCCAGAAATAAAAACATTCTCATGACTGGCAGCTCCACCCAAAGGACTTTAAAATAAAATTAAAAACAAATTAGAAAATGCTTAGGGAAGAATATTTGTATTATCCAAAACTTTTCCTTTTACAAAGAATTCCCTACAGAATTCTTCTAAATGTTAAACTCCCCTGGTGACTTTAAATGGTTGTTTACAGATCATTAGCTACTCCTGGAAAGGCTGGTGTAGAAAACCTGCCAGAGTATGAGAATCTCCCATTGATTAACCCGAATTTAAGAGAAGGTTGCCTGAGATGGATGGAATTCAGTTTGCCGGAAATGAATTTTTGTCACCAATTTCAGAATGTAAAATTGATCACATACAAGATTTCTTTCTAATGGACAGAGCTCAAGTTTTAACATTATTTTAGTGCTGAAATATTTGGGCATTATATGTGAATATTTAAAAAATAACTCAATATTGAGGATTGAACCCAGGGGCACTCTTCCATTGGGCTACATCCCCACCCCTTTTTATTTTATTTTGAGATAGGGTCTCACTAAATTGCCCAGGCTGGCCTTGAACTTACGAACCTCTTGCATCTGTGACCCAAATCTCTTGGATTACAGGTTTACAGAGTCACATTTGGCCACAAATACTAAAATTGAACAACCTATTAACCAAGTGTTAGCATTTAGGGGTTTTTAAAGGTTTTTGTGATTCAATAAATAACATTATTATGAAATGCACAGTTTTGTCTATATTTCTGCTTGATTCCTCAGAGTGACTTGTAAAGTAGAATTAATAGATAAAATCCCCAAAATGTGCAATATTTTTGATACAAATTGTTCAAACATTTTTCAGACAGGTAGTTTCAACAAATTTCCTTTACCACAAGTTATTCTTACTGCTTCTTCATCAGAAATGAATATGAATAGTTTGAAAATGATTCCTAAAGTTTTAGTTGGAGACATCATGTTAGTTGTTTATTTGAAAATAATTTGATTACAAAATTAAATGCATTTATTATCATAGTTCTTTGTATTTCTCCCTGTAAACTAATTGCTTTTGTCTTGCCAATCTGGTGGGAATTTTAGTACTTTTCTTAATGATTTTTATGTGTTCTTTACACATTAAAGGCAGCATGTTAAAGACATTAACATATTAAAGTTATGAAAGTTTTCATATCAGTTATACATTTTTTTCACCTTAAGAGTTTGCATTTTAATTTTTCTTATGGAATTTTTAACATGTGCTTTTATACTTTTTTCCCATCAATTTTGGCTAACAAAATATTTTCTCCAGAAATTACAACTGAAAAAAATCACTTATGTTTTCTTCTATTGTTTTCATGGTGTATGAAGTACTTCTACCATCTGGATGAATAAGACTACTCATGATTTCTCACACTGTTTTCTCCTTCAGAGGGTGGAAATATAATAACCATTTTGCAGAGTTCTGGGCCTCTATAAAATGACATTTGAAAGTTCTCTGTTGTTAGAAGGTGATTAAAATGCAAGTTGAAGAATATTTACGATCATAGCTGACAGAATCTGATATGTCAAAATGAAAAAAATATATATAGTTGGCATATATCCTGACCAAGCAAAGCAAAACAACAACAACAAAAAAGACATCTTTGATGACTTTGAACAACACAGAAGTTAGTGTACTTAAGCCAAATGTGAAATAGCTAAATTTTATGAGCAATTTGAAACAAACTTGATGATGACCTTTACCCTTTTGTATTTGTTGCTTTTATTTTTGTTTGTCTCAAAATTCTCCTCAAATAACATGTAGTCAGAGGCTAATGTATCCCAGAGATGAAATGAATCTTCTAAACTCTTTGCATTTATGATCTCAGGAAAAGGTTTGCAATCCCACCAGCCCCTGGCCCCACTCCCATCTCACTGCTCTATTTAATGTGGTGTGGACTGTCTTCTCACATCCCCAGCTCCTATATGAATCATTTTCAGCATGGAGTTCTGATCATTATACACAAGGTCACTTTTTAATTAGAACAATATAGTAAAACATATGCTCAGAAGATAAATGAGGTACAAAGCTAGCTGTGCTACAGTGAACCCTTTTATTGGAAAGCCCTTAAAAATAATAAGCGTCATGTATAGTCCAGGGGCCTTTGCAACATATTTCAGTACAGCAAAGTGCCAGCCATCGTGAATGAATACCCTGTTATAGTGAACAATCATTTGGCAGCATAGGTTATTTTAATGGACACATCACTTTAAACGAAGCCTTCACCATCTGTTCTGCCCTCTAATTACAGATGCAAAAAGAACATAATTCACAATTGCATCATAAAAAAGTAAGATATAAGTGATTTAAATGCATGTGTATCTTCTTTATTCAATGCAGCATGCAGCTGTTATGTTGTTTTCATGTTTCAAACACAAATGAGGATAGAAATCGCTCTTCTTTTGAGGGAGTGAGTTCCCCACTGCAGGACATTTGGGGATGTGAATGAATGTAAAACTGTGTGTTCTTAGCACACTTTCATGTCACATAAGAGGCAAAGTGAGCCTGTAATGCACTCGGTGCATTACCACATCTGATACAGTGCATGTTTGTGTTGAAACCTAATTTTCAGTTGGTTCCTTTCTAGGCATTGGTATTTCAGTGACTTCACAGGTTAATGTACTTTGCCAAGAACCAATGAGTGGAGATGTGTAGGTAATAACAAAGGAACCCTCCTTCAGAATAAGTCGAGCCCACTGCTTACTCCAGAACCAGAGGCAACCTCTGGCATGAACCCATGGAGTTCTTATATGAATCTATTCTGGCTTCCCAAGATTAACCCTCTGACATAACTCCTTTCTTTTTTCCCTAATGTCTCAAAAATATTTCAAGACCCTCATATGGATTTACAATTTACTGATTACTTGTTTAGGGGAAAATGTCTTGATCCGTGAACTTCTGGGTGAACTTGATTCGTTATAGAAACTCTAAAACATCCACTGATCCTTGATACTGATCCAAATGTAATGTTTCCAGTACACAATTTTTCTTCTTAAAGAAAAAGTTTATTAAATTCATTCTATATATGCTCAATTTGCTTGCAAACAAAAAATGTAGGTAGTCAAATGAAATTTTAATAGAATTCATATTTCTTAGGGCTAACTGCTTGGGGGTGGTGCTCGAAAAATGCAAATAAATAGTTTAAAAACCAAATAGTGTAAAGTTCTATACTGTAACCCTTTCAGAAATAAGAAAATATTTCCCAGAAAAATTCTCTTACCTTCACTATGGTCTAGCTAAGAATGATGCAAACTTTGCATAGTTATTAAACAGGTGTTCTGAAGGTGTTTATTAAGTAGTTTTAAAAAATTCCTCCTCCCCCACCAATTTAATTTGCATTTCTAATTTGCCTAGCAATTATTCTGTCTTTGCAGATTAATTAGAAATAAACAATTGTTAGAATAGTCTCACTATCCAAATTATAATTATTCTATACAAAATGTACAATTTTAAAAGATCATGTACTATGTGTATATGCATTATAGCTGATGCAAAAACTTATCAATTGTTTATGGATATGTGTGTGTATGTGTATGTATAAACACAACAGAGATGATATTCAACAAAACATGCTTCATCCAGTTGAAATTTACAATTGGCAATGCTTTCCATTGGTCAATACCATTCGGAACTGATTGTTGATATTTTTCATGTTGCCTCTACACACCATTTACACAGAATTAAAGCATAATGTTAACCATGGTTACCTTTGAGTGGTTTTATCAGGAAAAAAGTGATCTGCATGTCACCCTTTCACATTTTAAAATTTATATTTATAATTTCTTGAATAATTGATAAAATATATAGTTTAAACAAACAAACCAAAAAAAAAGAAAGAAAGGAAAAACAGAAACAAAATTGAGTATGAAGTTACTCTGAACACTTTTCAACCTGTTGTTGAATATGTGTTTTTGTGAAACTCTGTTCTTATTGCTATAGACTTCCTTTATGATTTGCTTAGATCATGTATCAGTTAAAATATAAGTAACCAGTGGGTCTATTATATCAATTAATCCATGAAGTAACTTGATACTAACTATTATTTATTAAAATTATAAACATTTTCAGAACCATATGTAGCACACAATCAGAAATTTTCATCAAAATTATCTTACCAGTGTTTCAATGACACTGTTGTTCAAGAAAGTACTATAGGAATGCTTCTCTGTTTCTGAGATTCTTACACTTTAATTAGTAGCAATATGAGAGAAGTAAGCACAATACATTTAAAAATAAAAAGTATTAAATCATTTCAACTTTATTTCAAAATATTATTCTTCCACTTTTTCCTGACTATGAATTAAAATTTATAATAAATGAAGGACTAGAAAAACATGTTGCCTCCCTTTTATGGTTTAGATATGAAGTGTCCACCCAAAGTTCATGTGTGAGACCCTGCAAGGGGGGTTAGAGATGAAATAACTGGGTTATAAGAGCCTTAACCTAATCAATGTATTAATCCACTGATACAGATTAACTGGGTTGTAACTGTAGGCATATATGGTGTGGCTGTGGGGGGTGAGTCATTTGGGGTGTGTCTTTGGGGTATGTATTTTGTTCATGGGGAGGAGAGTCAGTCTCTCTCTCTCTCTCTCTCTCTCTCTCTCTCTCTCTCTCTCTCTCTCTCTCTCTCTCTCTCCTTCTCTGTCTCTGCTTCCTGGTGCCATGTCCTGAGGTGCTTTCCTCTGTCATGCCCTTCTATCACGATGTTCTTCCTCATATCTGGCCCAGAGCAATGGAGTTGGTCATCTATGGGGAAAAAAAAAAAAAAACTCTGAAACTGTGAGCCCCCAAATAAACATTTCCTCTTCTAAAATTGTTCTTGTCATGTCTTTTGGTCACAGCAGCAAACAACAACAACAACAAAAAAAAAACTAACTAGAAAACTCCCCAATATTTTCATTGTATTTCTTTGAATATTCAGAGATCTGTTTAAGAATGTTTAAACTATCTTAAAAATGGGATGGGAGGAAACTTTGGAAAATAAAAAAAAAAATATGTTAACTGTCACTTTATTTTTTCTTTAAGTATTGGGGATCAAACAGAGAGTTTCATGCATGCTAGGCAAGTACTCTACCATTGAGTTATATCCTAAACCACCCTCCCCTTTCTTAAACTTAGCTGAGTGAGTATAACATTGAAATTCAGGGTATATGCTCAGTAATATTGGAATTGATCAAATATTAAAAATGAATGATTCCTGTGTGATCAACCCACACATATATTTTGGAAATATTCCATTTATTTTAAATTCTTCTTATTATAGTCAATAACTTTTACTAGAAAAAAATATGAATTACAGAAAACTTGAATGAAAAGAATCATGTGTTGATAAGTATCTGTGCTCAAGGCTATATTAGGAATTCATAAAAATAAAGTCAAGTAAATATTTCTGCACATGCAGCTTTCTGGATAAATCTGTTTAAATGGTTGTAATTCAAGTGAACATTTCTCCCTGTTCAAATATGTGTCATTTGACTCAGAAAGAAGAGATGGATAACTAACGAAATGTTTCATCTAAACTTTGTTTTTTATTTAAATAACGAATAACTTCTTTTTTAAAAAAATAATTGTTAGATGTATTCAAATTAAAGAACAAAATAATTTGTAAAAAATGGTTGCTGATCATCCATAAATTTAATTTTAGTTCTAATGGTTCAGGACTATTAATTTTCACTAACTTTAACATGAACTCAAAAAATAGTTGTATTTATTAAATGGCATGTAAATAGAATCCAGTTTTGAATCAAGGATATTGAATAGTATAAGATCAAGTTGGAGGTAAAAGGAGGTTTGTGCAGGGAGTATCACATACTTTCTTCAAGAAGAGGACACTGTACTACCCCTGAAAAATATTACATAAGATGCATGAGAAACAATGGTACCCAGTAGTACATTAATGAAGTGTATCCACTAAGTGTATCAAATCTAAGGCTATAAATCCTCTACTAAGGCCACACCACCAAGTGCAACATTGATGTTAGTTTAGGAACCATTCTCAACAGTGATGTTCACTGACAACTAGAAATGGAAGGACATGAGTGAAGATGATGTTGATGGTGATGATGGCGAAGATGACAACAATGACTTTTAAGACTTACATAGCACTATGATGTATTGGACTCTGTTATAATCACTTTGTTTTTTTAAATTTAATCCTACTTAATCCTTCCAATGAAAGTCACTGAAACTCTAACAAAGACACACTTATCAAGATGAGGAACTCCAGAGAACCATGATTCTGTGAAAATCTTTGGCAACTCACATCACCTTACCTATACCAGCTCTAATCCTTTCAATTGTAAACCAAACTCTGCTTAGCAAATAATTATGATTGGAATAAACAGAGAAAGACAGGTCCAAAAATATTTCATGATAAACTAAAAACAGAAAATATCATAATTTATTTTATATTGGCATATATCATAATTTACATTTATATTAGCGTATAAGTGTATATACTAACCTATTTTGTCCATGGGGAGGAGAGTCTTAACCTATTATTTTTTTTATTTTCCAAAGTTTCCTCCCATCCCATTTTTAAGATTGTTTTAACATTCTTAAACAGAAATAAATATATTGTATATACAATTAGTGTATACTAACCTATTTCCATATAAGCAGACTACCTTCAGGTATGTATCTAGAACAGTAGCAACCACAAAAGCTGAAACACAGGATCTCACTGCTCAAAACAAGAAAAAGTATTTTTAAGTAAATTGTTTCCACTTTGTGAAAAACACTAGGTTAGCCCCTATACAGGAGACAAAAAGAATTAATATTGATCCTCAAGGAGCTGATCACCCAGTTACAAACACAATCATGAACTCATAGAACTATAGTGATGTAAGACTGAACAATGTCACATTTTTAATTAATTAAATGAAAAATCCCCAGTCATTTTCCTCTATTTTATGACTTCTTTTTACAACTTTCTTCCAGCTAGATAGCTTATCTCTCCTGCTGGGATTTTGCAATTCTTTGGGACTTTATTAAAGCATGCACCTCTTTGTACTGAGCCTGTCAAAACCTCTGTTTTCACATCTGTGAGATACCAAGGACCAACCTCAGAGTGTTGCTGTAGAATTAAGTCAATGAAAAAAAAAAAGTACATAATATTTTCTGGCACATAGTGACAATCATTGATAACTACACCCATATTACTGCTCTTACTACTATTATTATTATCTACCTCCATACTCAACTTCTTGAGCAGCTTTATCATCCTCATGTGATCATTTTAATAATTCTAATAACTCCTAGAAGACTTCTCTGAATGTTTTATACTTTCTCAAATAGGAATGATGAAGCATACGGTAACTGCCAAAGGTTAAATTAGTATCTAAGGGAAAAGTGTTTATGGTTTCGTCATGGTCTCAAAGTAAACATACTGATGAAGGTGAGTTGAAATGTATCAGGGTCTCATTCTGGGTGAAAAAATGAGGTTAAGGGGGCTGGGGCTGTAGCTCAGTGGTAGAGTGCCTGCCTCACATGTGTGAGGCACTGGGTTCAATCCTCGGCATCACAGGAAAAATGAGTAAATAAATAAAGGTATTGTGTCCATCTGCAGCTAGAAAATATTTTTTTAAATGAGGTTAAGGCATTAGTCATTGAAGAGTAACTAGAAAAGAGTCCTGTATCAAAGAATAGTAGTATTAGGTCTATACAAAAAGTGTATGTGTGTGTGTGTGTGTGTGTGTGTGTGTGTGTGTGTTAGGTATAGTGGAAAAGGGAACTCATTTAGAGAGTTACTCCCCTGTTTAGGTATGAAAATCTGAGAACCTCTACTAATTGGGGTAATAGTTATAAGATAAAAATCAGACTATAAGAGAAAAAAATTACAACCGGTTTAGATTACTGCTAACATCTAAAAGAAAAAATAATATTCAGAGGTGGAGGTAAGGTTTTGGGTTTGGACAGGAAAGAACAATTCAGATGAGAAAAGAAAAGAGAAAACAAGCTCATTTTCCTAAATGGGACCAGGACATGCATTTGAGATAAACAAAATTTAAGGTTTACAGGTTGTCAGATTGAACTTGTTTGCAATTTATTATCATGTGAGGCTGAATCTCTACCTAGAGAACTAGAAACAACTAACTCCCTAATTCAACTGGTCCTTGTCCTTTGTAAAGTTGGCATCAAGGTACATAAGTAATCAAAGGCCTTCAGCAAAGTATCTTGGTGCCCACATTAGTGAGGAGAGGGACAAAAACCAATTCAGCCACTCTTTTTTTATGATTATACAACCATGGCCTTGGGTCTACTTGGTTTCTTTGCACAGAGAGAGTTCTTTGGTGTTGAGATCAAAAATAGTCTTATCCTTTAATCTGCAGCAGTATTCTATCTTTGGAAGCAAATGAGTGAGGGACACAGAAAGGCATTGCCAGCTCAATACAATTCCCAGTAAATCGACAAGAGTTACGTGTGTTTCTACAGACTACATTGGTATGCAGGCAAATAGATCAAGGTACCCAAATTTGACCTAATATACAGGTTTCATATTATGCAAAGAGAAATAATTTTTTTTCAAAATGTAAGACCTTCAACAAGCCAGAAAACAAGTGTTTATTTAAAATATATTTTTTAGCTCTGATTCAGAGGAAAGACACCAGCCAATAACTGAATACCCACGAGGTCATCCACATGCTGAAGTCCCTTCCAGGAAAATTGGTTTATAACAGTAAGTTTACAAAACTATGTGTCCCCAAGTAGAGCTAAGAAAACTCCAAGGAGTATTCATTCCAATTCCATGACACAGCTCTAAATATAGAGCAGGGGAAATGCTTGTTCATGAAGACACATCAGATTCACTGGCCTTTCTAGATGTGGTACCAATGATACCTTAACTGAGATTATGCTCTTCCCTGTCCGGTTTTCTACAGCACTGTCTTGTTTGTTTTCTTTAATTACTTATGATCCAGGTCACTATTAGAAGCTGGGGACCAAGAGAAAATACTTATTTAGATATACATCTAGTTTGCCTGGTTTTTGTTTGTTTGTTTTTAAAGAGAGAGAGAGAGAATTTTTTTAATATTTATTTTTCAGTTTTTGGTGGACACAATATCTTTATTTTATTTTTATGTGGTGCTGAGGATCTAACCCAACGCCCCGCTCATGCCAGGTGAGCATGTTACCACTTGAGCCACATCCCCAGCCCCTAGTTTGCCTCTTTTACAAATAAGAAAACGGAAACGTGTAAATTTTTGCCCAAACTCTATTAAGAGAACACTGACTAGGACTATGGTCTTTCCAGAACCCAACCCATTTCTCAACTACCCTATTGCTTCTCATGTTGGAGATCTTCAGAAGAAAATATTGAGGGACTCTCTCAATCTTGGGATTTACAGGATAACTCATGAAGTTTGTTCCTGTTTGAGCTGGGCACAGGGAGGGTATGCTATAAAGGGGGGGAAAACAAGTCCAGCCACTTTTGTTGTGAGGAGATATTCTCAGAGTGTTCTCTATTTTATACATTCACTGGCACTGAAAACTTGTGTCACTGTGTACCCTCTGCAGAAGCATGGGCTAGAAGAGATACAGACACAGAAAAGCATAGAAAATTTTCCAGTAGCTCATGTCTCATCATCTCACGAGAAATTCCCTAGATGCAGCCCTTACCTTCTCTCTTTCCTTCTCCTCCTCACTGGGGCTGCTGTTTGTACATCTTCAGCTATTTTTTTCTCTGCTAAAATAAAATAAAATAACGTCAGCTCTTCATGTATGAAAGCTGCCAAATGATGCTATATATTCAAGAGCCCAGAGGATGGTGGAACTAAAGACCCAGTGGTCCTAGGAAGAGGAAGGAAGCAGTGGGCCAGGCAGAGGCAGAAGGGCATAATTGGGTTCACACTACTGTCTTCCTAGCAACCAGATCTGGAATGTGAAAATTGGAGTGGTAAATTTCTGAAATAATCAAAGCTTTACTTAAGTATAATGAATCTAAATATATCTTAAAATAATGAATTCAGTGATTCTGAAAGAAAAAACAAAAGAAAATTACCTTCTTCAAAATTGAATATGTTTACTAATAAGTCCAAGTTAGTATCACATTACATTCAAAAGCTAACCGTGATAAACTGAAAACAAATGTTTTAAGTTCATGAGGTGATGCACTGGCCTCAGTATCCTTCTAAAGAGAAGGTTAAACTGGTCAGTACTATATTTCCAAGAAACAGGTTTCCCAACTTACAACTATTTGGCTTTAGGTAGGCATGCTTACTTGAAAAATTCATAGAAAGTATCAAATATTAAATGCTTTCCCACCAAATGAGATACCTTCAAATTTTAACCTCAAGTAAAGTTCTCTAGAATGCCATTGTAGTAGAGTTGTATAGAACGGAATTTTTAAAATAGTCTGAATCAGTAATTTCTAAAATATATGTTCAAAAGTTAAACAAATATTGAGTGATCATAACCGGAAGAAGACTCTAAACTGGTGAACTTGAAGTGGAATGGAAGGAAACCCAGCTAAATATTAAAATCAGCTGATATGTATCTGAGTTTCAGTGTTGGTGTTTAAATAGAACATTCCTCGGGCATTTATGTCTCAGTTCTGATGTTTCTTCAGCCTGGGTGGAAGAAGACTAAGGGTATTTGAGCTTTCACATTTCCCTCTCTGCACATAAAACACTTAGATAGCTCTTTGGGTCTGGGTGCTCTAAACTCTCAGAATCTACTCTGGATACAGAGAGGCCTAAAGGGAGACAGATGCTTATGTCTGGGGATAGCTCAGATATTACCTTTCAGGAAGCCTCTTCAGAAAGTGAGAAGAGAGATCCAAAGTGGCAATCTGCAGTCAGAGGATTCACATTCAAGCAGGGTGATGCTCTTCAGCCAATCCAACTTGGTCATAACCCATCAAAGCCAATTGGGTTCCATGTTCTGTATTTCAAATCCTGACATAAAATGCAATAGTACAAAAGTTTTATCTATGCTGACACCCAGATAGCTACAAATGAATAATAATAACAGTCACATGCAATGGATCACAGAGCTGATGTGGTTCAGCCATTAGCACCTAAAACACTTGAATTCTCACCTTCTACTTAACGTTGCTTGTTTTAAAGTCGTATTACCAAAACATTCTCAGGAAAGCACTATATTTTTTGGTCTTGTGATAATCAAAAGTACTGTGGTGGTTTTTTTTTTAATCTTTTAAATCATACAATTGCACACATTTTCAGTCTTGCTTCCTGAGTTCATTTTTTTCCCCTTTAGGACCATTTCCAAAGATCTCAAGAAAATGAAAGAAACCACTGTGCGCAAGCTGGAATGCATGAAAACCATACCATCTCCTCCTAGAGGGCAAGGAACAGATCCCACAACTCTGTACTTGTCCCTCCTCTACCCCCTCAAGCCACATTTCCCTTCTGCACCCGCATAGCTTCCCCAGCCCCAGTCTGGCCTTGCTCCCTGGCAAAGGGGACGGTAGTTATATCTCCTGGGGCCAGGATGTGAGGCCTGGGAGGAAATGTTGTCTTTTGGGAAATAGCAAAATTGTGTGACTACATTAAAGTCAACACTATTTATCTTCACCTCTTGTCCTATGGGCTGACAAAGGGACACCACTGTTAGGCCCAGCCCCCGTGCACAGCTGCAATAGAAAGAAGGCAGGGACTGGTACTTTCAAGTGTCAGACCTTTTGTGCTGACTACTAGTTTATGAGGCTGATGTCAAGCATTGCAGTCAATGAAGTCTTTGTGCTAGGTGTACAGGGCAGGACAGTGGAAAAACTGCCCTCTCCTATATCCCAGGCCCATCCATCTTCCCCTCACCCTGTTTCTCAACTTTTCTGTCTCTTGAGCAGACAGAGAGAGGATCCCTCCTGGGTTAATGTACTGGAAAATTGCTCTGCATGTTTATGAGGGGGTCCCTTCCAAATGAAAGAAAAAAGGAAAGGGAAAAAAAAATGGGAAGAAGAGTCATTTTTCCCACTGAACTCATTGGCCTTAAGCTTGTGGGTCTGACCCTGATTAAGAAAATCTCAATGTCCTGCTAGGAGGTTTATTGTGAAGTTTGGCAGAACGCACTTCCGATTGAATTTTTTTATTATTTATAATCACAAAGTGGTTTTGGACAGCTCTCATCACCCACCCCACCACCAGCTCCTTGGACTCCAAAGGCACAGCATACATGAACACACACACACACACACACACACACACACGCACGCACACACGCACACACACACGCTCGGGTCCAAGCCCTTACCTTTGAAGAGGCCTCATCCACTCACATCCCTGGATCTATTCTCTTCCTCAGAGGAGCTGCTTTCCCCAAGGCAATACCCTATAAATAGCAAACATGCTGTTTTCCTACAATTGCGTGGAACATTGGACCATGTGAACTTTGCCATGGACGGATGTGGAAACCAGAGAAGGCTGCGTTACGTGATATCACTCACTTGCTTATTTTAACTTTTTTTTTTCTAGCTAAAAATAATATTCTTTATCTCTAACCTCCTCCCCCATTCCTGTGTATTATTCTTCTACAGGAGATTTTAGCCTAAAACAAAATGTCACATGAGTGGTTAAGACATCATCATCTATGTATGCTCCTGAAATGAAGGCCTGTAGTGGCACTAGGAGATTTTTCTAAAACCCAGCTGAGTTCTTCCAGTAACTTTCATGCAAAAGTCATGGGAAATGAGAACAAGGAAGTGTGAGAAATTACAGCCATTGTAAAACATGCTTTTTAGAAACCAGTAGACACACAGCAAGTATTCTTGAAAATGAAGAAAAAATAATAATTTAGCAGCCTGGTGCATTTTTTTCTTCCTTCAGCCAGTTTTATTTGATGCTTCTGTAGATTATTAATTTAGCTGGAGAAATTAGAGGTGGAAGATATTTACACAGGAAGACTCCACTTCTCTGGTAACAGGGAAAAAATATAACCAGATTTTTTTGAAAGCATAGAAATGATTCAAACAAATAAGTTTAATAAAGAGATGGAGTCAATGTTCAGTCTTCAATTGCCGTGGGATTATGAGTTCTATCCTCCCTTTGAGTTCAGGACACCAACATTTGAGATACAAATGACACAAAAAGTTATGATTTCCTGGTACATGAATGGTCAAGTTATTTCTCCTGTTAGGAGGTTTCCTAACAAATGTGGCAGCACACAATCAGATCTGTTTTGTTTTCTTTTGTTTCTATTTAAGATGCAAAATGTTGAGAAGTTTTTGTTAAATGCTTTGATTCTAGCACACGAAGAATTCCCTCTTCTCCTGCTTCAATCTTTCCCAGTACGTACTTTTCACCCAGATTTTTCCCAATCAAAATCTTTCTTTTTGGCAGTTTCAAACTTTGTTCTACTACTAACCATGGGCTCATATAAATATTCTGCAAGATTATAAAAAGAAATGGGGTGAAGCTGACAAATCTTGCCCAGGAGAGTGGGGGGCAGCCATGAAGTCAAAACACACATTAGCAGGGTCCCCTAATCTCTTAGCTGGCCCCCTTTTGTAGAAGGAGGTCAGCAGTGTTGGGTCCCCAGGCCTGCTCCCTGAAGGCCCTTAATAAGCAGATGTTACTGTAACGTGCTCCGGGAATCAAGCATAAATATGACCCTTGACCCCGCTTGTCAGCTGATCCACTGAGTCTCTTAGAAATATACTCTTCACTTTTCTAAACGCCCACTCTTTCCCACCATCCCCCTCTGCTCAGCCGGGCGCCCCTGCCTGGATTTCTATGCCTGTGGCTCCTGCTCTGGAGCTTGCACACTTGCCCGCAGTATGACCTTTCTCTTCACAGAGGTCAAAGGCCTAAGACCTCAGGCCGGCCTCTTTTCTTGCTGAAGGCCAGCTGATGAATCATTCCCAACTTGAAGGGAACAGAGGAAAGGGGAGGGCTCTGAAGTCCTTTTGAGAGAAACAACTGTGGTCTATACATCAGCATTTACACAGTTCTGACACTTCCAAAACTCAGGCTCCTCTCTGGGAACCACAGAAAGAAGGGACCAGAGGCTGCATGGAGAGTTCTCCCTGCCTAGGTTGGAGAAACAAAGATGATGTGTGTGCTTACCCCTTTTCAATGAATTTGATCAAGAGGACTTTGATGAATTATTCAAAACTCTCTTGCTTATCATTCAGAAAAAAATATTGGTGATTAATTTTTTTTTAAGGAAATTGTAACACATCTTCTCTAAGACAACTTGGGATAGGTAGATTGAGTAGTGAGGAATGGGGTTGGAAGCTGTGATAGCTCCCTAAATTACCTGTGATGCTGTTATTGTTAATTTTTTCATTGTTCTGTTCTTCCTATCATGTTCTGATTTTGACATTTAATCTGTGAGCAGTGTGTATTTGAACCCACATCTTTTCACAGAATCTTCAGTAGCTTTACAGAGCAGCTTAGGGAATATCACTAAGGAACATGGGAATGCTAGAGGTGGGGTGGACCAGCTGACTGCTCCAGTTCCCAAATGAGAGGAGCCCCCAGACAACTCCCACCAGTAGCCCTAAGGAAGGCTGCCTGCATTGGAACCAGATTTGGTGGTTTGGAATCCACCAATTTACAGACAATAACTGTGGTGGTTCTCTTTATCACTTTAAAATGTTCATAAAGAACTAAAGAACCAGCTACCCACCCAACATCATGTGGGTCAGAAGAAAAAAAGATGGATTCAGTTTGTGTTTATCAAAGCTTTTAAAAAAATAGTTTCATAAATACCTTTGTTGCTGTCAAATTTTTTGCATTAAAACGTTTCTAATAAGTCGTAAAAGTTGAAAATAGAGATTGTATTTCCATCTTTGCCCAGACAATATGTTAGTGTACATAAATACTCTTTATTGTTTGCTCCCTCAGTCCTTTTAATTTTTGTTCTTTCTATATTTCTGTTTTTCTATTTTGTGTGTAGGGAAGCAGTTGTCAGTGATAAAATATCTGGGATATTATTTTTTAGGTCTTAGTGTAAAGATAGTGAAAGAACTAGTTGCATCTCTATTGCTGGGGTGATGGCACCCTTTCTATTCCTGCATCTGTAGCTTTCTTCTGCCACCATCCAGGTTCTTCAGAATTCACTTCCAAACATCAGACTATGACTGACTGACTATCTTCTGTTGCTTCTTTGCTGCCATCAACTCAGGAGGTTTCAGATTGACTACTCAGCAGCATTTTTATATAATGCATATTTCAGGGCTGAAACTCATTTTCAATAAATGTTAATATCTATGGATTTATTCTGGGGGATATGTATGTTTTATACAGAGTACAGGCAATTCCACTTAAAAAATAATTACTCTAATTAACAAATAAAAATCATGTATATGTATTGTATAATGCAAGATGTTTCCAAATAAGTGTATATTGTGGAACAGTTAAATCTGGTTAATTAACAGATGCATTACCTCACATTGTTAGCATTTTTTGTGTAAGAGCACTTAAAATCAATTTTCCACTTCATTTTGGTGAAAAAAAAAATAGCATTGCTTCGTCTTTTTCTTAGGCAAATGACTCCCTGTTAGGTGTCTTGACCCAAGATTCAGTTCTCCATCAGCATATTTCAGAGCTCTTCCTCCTCTGCCTCTTTTTTTTTCTCTTGTCTTATCAGCATTCACTGGTAATTTGAAAATCTCCTAACTTGGAACACAACTGTAATCCAGTTATTGTTGATCTTATCTTGAAGTCACATGACTATCAGACTTTAAAATTTCTATTTACCTACCTCATAGAGATGAACATTGCCTATTCTTTTCAATTTTAAAAAGTGACACAAAGGTTACAAAGATACAACATAAACATACCTGATGAGAGAAGATCAGTCAGTAGACAGAAAAACATAAAACAAGAAAATAAATGGAGAGTGTCACCCCAGAGGTGCCCACCAACTTTTAGGAGAGCTTAGCAGATAATAGTACTGTTGGAATTATGTCTTAAGCAAGAGATATTTGTAAAATGTCTTAAACCCACAGAGATATCTGTAAAATATCCCACTAGAACCAAGAAAACAAAAGCATGAGGCAGAAGAGACAATTAAGGATTGTTAGGAAGCTTGATCACATAAAAGAACTCAGAAAAAAAAGAGGCCAAGCAGAAAAAGGTTGAAATATAGTAATCATCCAAAGTTGAGAAACTGTGAAATCAACATATCTGAATGGATCAAATGCCTCAAACAAGACAATTATATGTAGCTCCTGAGTCAATTCAAATTCTTACACTAAATTTTTGATCACCTAACCCCAGGAAATTTCCAATTGATAAGTTGGTAGAATCAAGATCTAGTCATCGCTTTTTTAATTTTTTGTTTGCTTGTTTGTTTTTGGTGGGGGGAGGTACTAGGGATTGGAGCCAGGGGCACTGACCCACTGAGTCACATCCACAGTCCCCTTTTTTATTTTTATTTTTATCCTTTTAATTTAGTGACAGGGTCTCCCTGAGCTGTGGAAGCTGGCTTTGAATTTGTGATCCTTCTGCCTCAACCTCCCCAGCTGATGGGATCACAGTCATGTGCCACCAAGCCTGTCAGCTTCTGTCTTCTTGATGATATTCTATTCACAGAATGGACCCTTCCATGTCTGTGGCTCCACCATAGAGCAAGCAGCCTCGACTTCCTGTTATGCTTTCCCCTGGCCAATGCCATAATAGTCGGCATGGCTGCAATGATTTTCATTAAATCAGTAACTGAACATCACAGTTAATGTATCATTTTTATGAGTATGGTTAGAGATGCTCAAACCATAGAAAATGAAACTGAGCATACTGATGCAACAAGAATTGTTGGCTTAAAAAATTGATGACCCACATGGATGAATTTAAAAGAGCAGAAATCATACCAAGGATGTTGTCAGACCACAGTGGGATTTAGATGAAGTTAACAGTAATAGAAAACAGTATTTGGAAATTAAACAGTGAAATCCTAGTTGTGGATTTTTAGAAACTCATGGCTCAAAAGGAAGCCAGAAGAGAAACCAAGAGAAGAAGCGAAAGATTCTAGGGACATTATAAGAATAATAAAGGAATGCAGTGAGAAAGTCTGCCAACAAAATTATTAGCCTTGTTGAAATGAACTAATTTGTTGAAAGATGCAAACTGTCAAATATCACTCAAAAAATAATAAAAAATCCTGAATATCTCTATTATATGATTTTATTTAAGATGTCTATTAAAGATATATCGAATTATTAATTAGCAGTTCCCCCTGCCAAAAAAGCAACTAAAAAAGCACCAAGCCTGGATGGTTTTACTAGTGAATTATACTAATATTCAAAAGAAAATAACAATTTTCCACAATATTTTCCAGAAAATAGAAGCAGAGAGAACACTTCCAAAACACATTCTATGATGTCAGCATGTTAGGTGATTACTATTACCTTAATACTAAAACCAGATAAAGACATTATAGCATAGGAAAAATATGAATCAATATATTTTGTGAAAATTGGAACAAGGGGCTGGGGATGTGGCTCAAGAGGTAGCGCTCTCGCCTGGCATGCGTGCAGCCTGGGTTCGATCCTCAGCACCACATACAAAGATGTTGTGTCCGCCTAGAACTAAAAAAAATAAATAAATATTAAAAAAATTCTCTCTCTCTCTCTCGCTCTCTCTCTCTTAAAAAAAAAAGAAAATTGGAACAAAACTTCAATGATATATTAGCAAATTAAATCTAACAGTATATTAAAAATTAAATACTGCAATGAAGTTGGATTTATTCTATGTATACAAGTCTGGTTCAATATTTGAAAATTGACCAATATAATCCATAACATCAACAAGATAAAGAATGAAAATTGTACAGCCCCTTCAATTTTAAAATTTAAAATTAAAATTAAAAGCAGCTGTAAAATCCAACACTATCTAGGTAAAAAACCTTCAGGAAACGAGAATTAATAGGGAACTTTCTGATCAAAATAAAAAATTCTACAAATACTCAGAGCCAACATCAAGCTTAATAGACTAGACTTCTTGAAATCAGAAAAAAGACAAGAATGCTGTCTCTCTCAGCACTCTTTTTCAATGGCATTTCACAAATTCTAGCCAGTGCAATAGGACAAGAAAAAACAATAAGCAATATACACATAGGAAAGGAAAGAATAAAACTGTCATCATTTATTTTAAAAAAGGATCATCTGCATAGAACATCCAAAGAATCTAAAGCAAACAAAAATCCCAGACTCCTAGAATGAATTGGTAAGAATAATAAAGTTACAGAACTCAAGGTCTATGAATTTATTTTTTACCCACCAATAATAAATAATTGGAATATGATTTTATAACGCTATTTAGCATAGCACCAACACAAAACGATTGTCTAATAAAATGTGCACAGAATGCATACATGAAGAACCACAAAACACAATGAAAGACATTAAAGTTCAAAGTAAATAGAGAGATATTACCTGATCATGGATTGTAAAAATCAATTCAAGAATGTTCAGGTGTCACATTCATCAAAAGAAATATATATATGTAAAGTTCGAGGCCAGACTCAGCAACTTAGCAAAGCCCTAAGCAATTCCAACAAAAAATAAAAAGAAGTAGGGATGCATCTCAGTGGCAAATAATAAATATTCCCAGTACCAAAAACAACAACAAAGATCCCTGTATTTAAAAAAGAAATATATAGCAGAAGAAAATACAACATAAAAAATACCAATTATTGAATAATAAATAGTTCTATGGGTAATGGTTAAACATTTTTTTAGAGTAAAAGTGTATTTGTAAGCCTTTTTCTTTTAACAGAAACTACCTTAAAATTTCCTCTTAGTATAAGTTTTACAATTTATCTAAAAACATCATATGGGTTATATTTTTTAAAATCATTTTTACTGAAAAGAAAACAATCCAAATTACTATTCTTCTACATAGCTGCTGTAATCAAAAATTATTTTGTCAATCCACAATGGAAAAACAACAAATGTTAGAACTGATATTATGTAGGAAAAAGTACCATCTTTCCTTTTGTAAAAACATGGTTTATGTTCCATATTATGGATAAAGGTACAATGATTTTCAAACATGCTAAATGTGTCAGTCCTTTGGTAAATAAAACACTAAGTCTTATTATGCATATTTTTTCTATCGCTGTAAGTTGAGATTGCTAACGTATTTTTCCATGAGTTTTTAATCCATCCAGACTTTCATATTTATTACATATTTTGACTAAATTACTCACTTCACTTTGATTAATTGTGATGATTTTGTTATATTGGGAGGAAAAAACGTTACTTTATTTTAGTTTCTAATTAGCTGATTTTAGGGTTGTAGCACAGACCTTAATGAATGGAAGGTAAATATAAAAAGTTGTGGAAGATCTTTTTTTCACATTTGCAGCCCTGAAAAATCATTTTGAAAAAAAAATGTTTTACTTTCTCACTCTTCTTCCTTATCTTCACATCTGGGCTGAAATTCAGATACTCCCTTTGATCTGCTCTTTTGAGCAAATCTGAAGTGAGATGCTATTGAGAAGAAGAAACTAATGAGAAGATACTTGCTAGTGAAAACAATGTTCAGGGTATGGAATCCCCACCTGCCAGCAAGACTCTTACTAATCAGGGGCCTTCAGGGAAGCGGAAACACAATCTTTAAAGAACTGGCCTTAAGGCAACTGGACTGAGCCCACTGAACACAGTTGATTAAACCATCACATTGGGGACAATAACAGAACTGGGGACACTTTTTTTTCCAACATGATCATTATATAAATAATATTGATTGTGGAGCACACTGGTGCACACCTGTAATCCCAGTGGCTCAGGAGGCTGAAGCAGGAGGATCATGAGTTCAAAGCCAGTCTCAGCAACTTGGAAAAGCCCTGAGCAACTTAGCAAGATCATGTCTCAAAATAAAAATAAAATTAAAATTAAAAAAGAGCTGGGGATGTGGCTCAATGGTTAACTTCCCCTGGGTTCAATCCTTTAATCCCATTATTTATCAATAATAATAATAAAAACAACACATGCTTTCATTCTCATAGCATGTATTTTCACATCAACATTTATGGCATCTACCAAAAGCTGGATTCTCTCCATATTCTACTTGAGGTATTTAAACTAACACAACTTGAAAATGATGGAATATGGTATTCAAATCCCTATTTGTCTGACATCAAGGCCCTTGATCTTTTCTATATAATTGAATTTCCTATGGGAAGAGTCTTCCCTGTATGAAGGATTGTACTTGATGACCAATTCCAGTTCTCCACCTTTTAGCATACTCCATTCACATGGAAGGTGAAGAAAGGTAGCTTGGGTGCTAGATGAGGAGCAGGTAGACGGAGGTGGCACAGCTGGAGATTTACATAGGAGTCAGGCTGTATTGAGAGGCCAAGAATTAAGAATGCTGCTTTTATTGTGTAGGCAGTGGGATCTAAATGGTTTCTCAAATTGTGCCTGGGAAATGAGCACTTCCGAGCTGTGTTTTAGGGAGCTGTGTAGAAAATTGCTTAGAGAAGGGTGAGGCCTGAGAATTCAATTAAGAGATTAGTCTGAACAGGAGAGCAATCATGTGGATCTGAACCTGAGCCATCTTGGTGGGAAAGACAGGCATATGACAAACAAACACAAATTACCAAGATATATTGGTAGGAATCAGTGACAAAAGTAAATACTGAGAGTAAGCAATATGTAGGGAACGGAAGGGATGTCTGAGACTACAACCCCATGAAACCAAAATGAGGATGAAAATGCCACACAAATAAAAACCAGGAGGTTGGGTGGAAAGGTGAAAAATTCTATTTTGGACCAGAATGGGTCACTTTTAAAAAATACAACCAAGAATTAGCCTTCTAAATATCACTGAGTTACAAAATCTGTTGGTATAATTTTGGTCATATTCTGTAACGATGCTGATTTACAGGAAAAAGAAATATATAACAAGTCACTAGAAGAAAGTTAAGCATGGCTAAGAATAGTTCTAGGCTCGTGATGGGATTAAGCAAGAAAAAGACTCTGTGTACTTAAACGTTAGATAACAGCTTCATGGGAAATGACAAAAACTTGGGAAAGGACATTAAAGAAGTAAATCCCTGGGGATGCAAAATAGGATCAATGAAATTCCTTGGTTCTACATTTTTTAAACCCCAGGAGGAAAGGGGATAGACAGATGGTTCTTTAAAGCATAGGCTAAACTTTTTTTTTTTTCATCTAAGAAGGAAAAACTCCACTTGCCCTTAGTTTACCCCCAATAAATCCATAAATAGAATTATGCATGCCTTTTACCAAAATACAGTTGTCGATCATCATGGTAATATTTAAATTTTTATTTACTAATAATCATCTTAATATAAGGAATATATTGATCTCGTTGCCATTCTTCCTAATTTAAACAAGCAAATATAAGAAAGTATCTTGGATAGCAGAGGTTTTGTTTCGTTTTTTTTTTTTTTAAATAGTAATGAAGAGTGGTTTTCAGTAACTATGGGCTTACATATATCTATCTATATCTATCTATATCTGTCTATGTATATATATATATATATATATATATATATATATTAAAGCAGCTTTGCAGAAATACATGAAATACATGAAAACTTTAGTCAGTTTCCTTGTATGAACTGTGACTGACATAGCATAGGATGTATGGCATTGTCACCCTTTGAAAAGCAACAACTCCTCAAGTTGGTGCAGAGTTTTAAAAAATCTTACACTTTTTTTTTTGTCCCCAGAGTTCAACTCAATAACCAAGTCATGGGCTGGGGTTGCAGCTCAGTGGTAGAGTGCTTTCCTAGCATGTGTTAGGCACTGGGTTTGATTTTCAACACCTCAAATAAATAAATAAAATATAGGTCCATCGACTACTAAAAAATTGTTTTAAAAGTAACCAAGTCATAAAGTAGATGAAACTTTAAAAATTAGGACCATATATTTTTATTGTAGAAACATATGCAGAAGTTTGATGGGTTTTATTTCTGTATTTTTTTTTAATACTTGCATTCTTGGTTTGCTAAATTGACATGTGCATTTGTTCAACTTTGGAGGATTCGCCCCATGCTTGTGCATGGATATTGTACTCTGTAGAGGTTCTACAAAACCATTGACATCCCAATTCCTCCTCCATGTGGCATTTCTAATATTCAGACACTAATTTATGCAAACTAATTGGCAAAATAAATATACTAACTCAACAAATATTTATTGGGTTCACCTTATATCAAACACACATGACAAACTAATCTCTTAGATGACTTACTTGGTTGTTTGACCAGACAAAAAAGTTAAACTCATTCTGTGTGTAGAAACAGCAATGTAATCAATATCTGAAAAGACCTAGATGTTTAATGTCAGTGGATATAATGATCTGGGAGTTTTATACAAATGATCAAACAAGTGTCAGATTATTTGTCATCCTAAAGGCAATGATATGATATGGTACATAAAGCAGCTATAGAGTGGGAACCTCGAAGAGAGACATTTGTTGTTGACTAGCCCATCAGTGACTGGGAGAGGGGTCATGCTAGTTCTCTGATTTGACTTGTCCTCCAACAAATTGCCAAACAGTATAATGGGCCTAAGTTGCCATATGGCAGGTGGAAGCTGCCTCTTGTACTGAATGTCACCAACAGAGATTTCTGTTACATAATAAGATATGTGAAATACATGATACATATTCTTTAGGTGAGATTATAATTGATGCTAGATTCATATTGTTTCTGTTTCTAGAGTTTCTTTCTAGTGTCATTGCTACTCTCAATCATTTATTCAAATACTTATTGGCACATCGTATATTCCAAGCATTAAATTAGAAGTGGAGGCAGGGAAATGAGAAGACACTGGAGAAAATGGCACCTAACAAATAACTAACCCAGGATGTTCCATATAGTATTTACATTAATAAAGGTGAGAGTACAAGGGTGAGAACAGGATGAGCCTGACAAATGTCTAACCCCAGATGATTTTGTGCTTGCTGTGGTCCTTTTAGAGCTGAGACTTGATGAGCACACATTGAATCCCTGGGGTGGACGGTGAAAGAGAAGTAAAGTGGCCTATCCTAGTTATTCCACAAACTAGTGACAGACCTGGTTCTAGTACACAGGACCAAAACCCAAGTTTCCTGACTTCAGACCAGAGTTACTGCCATTGAGTCACATAGATCGATGTTTTATGTACCCAATTTTGCATTTCACCAGATCTTCAAAGCTTTAATCTAAATTTCTTTGAAAGCAAATATTTTGACATTTTATCCTTATCCTCAGTGATTTTCTCAAGACCAGACATATATGTTAATATATATATATATATATATATATATATATATATTGAATGAATAAGTAAGTAATTAACTGAATAATACAGATACAAAGTAAGGCTGCAAGAAAGCAGCAAGTAGATAGGTAGATAGGTTGATAGGTAGATAGGTAAATAGTTTGATAGATGGTAAATCAATATAGACAGATAAATAGAGATCAGAAACACCTTCTCAATCTCTCTCAAATTATTCCAGAAACCCATTTTTCAAGTTATTCCTTAAATTCATATCTAAAGCTGATCCTAATTCTGCTAGAGGTTTTGTAATGCTTATTTTTATTACTTTCATTCAAGATTACAGCCTGGCATGGTGGCACATGCCTATAATCCCATCAACTCAGAAGGCTGAGGCAGAAGGATAATGAGTTCAAAGCCAGCCTCAGCAACTTAGTGAGGCCCTGTCTCAAAATAAAAAAAGGCTGAAGATGTGTCTCAGATGTTAAGCGCCCCTGAGTTCATTCCCTGGTACCAAAGAGAAAAAAAATACATATAAAACCCTGGTGGATTTTAACACTTATTGTCATTCCCCAACTAAAAAATCAGAATCTCTTGTTTTGTCCTCTACATATAAATTCTAGACTATCAAGAATAATACAGAAAAGCCTTAGCACTAAAACCCTTTGGCAGAAGAAAGTCTACAGGGGCATAAAATTAAAAACATGGATGAAAAAGTGACTTCTAAATGATGCTGATGATAATGATGAAGGAGAAGGAAGAGGAGAAGAAATAGGAAGAGAAGAATATTATAAAGAAACAGAGGTTAAGAATTACTCAAGTTTTTTATATTTTTAATCGTGACATTTTGGAATAGTCAAAACACCTGACTCTCACATTTCAGATTTATTTCATAGGAGTCACAATATCAGGTCCTCATTTTCTTCTGCTTAATATATTTGAAATAATGCTGAAACTTCAAACTAAGCACAAGAAAGAAAGCAAATCTACTTTGTAGGAATCTTGGGCCTTCATTCAATAATGTCAGAGATTGGAAATTATAGTCACTGGAATAAATAATTATATTGTTTAGATTTGGTGTTTTTGAAAATATATACCACTTCAATGAAAATTTGGATTGATCTGTTATTTACTTTTGTAATAATTTAAAAATGATAGCTGCTAAAGGGAACATAACTTGTTTTTCAATATTCACCCATTCTATCAATAATATTTTTTCATTATTTTTTTAAATATTTTGATTACATTTCCAGAGACTCACATTTTTTTTTACTCCTTAATCTTACAAGGAAAAAAAAATGTTTAAATCTTCCAGATAGAATTGCTTCAACTCACTTAAAAGAATTTCACCTTCTCAACACCCTTGCATTTAACTTAATGTTTTTCAGATTTCCAAACTCTATTACTGCAGTGCTAAACAAATAGTTATAGTTCAAGGGTCAGCGAAAGGGACCTATTAGGTGAAAGGTTGAATAACTTGAAAGAAAAGAGTTACCAGTTTCATAAAGTTGTTTCATGGGTTTGGAACCTCTGGGGTGCTGGCAAGAGTTGATTCTTTCTTGTATGACTCTTCATCACCAAAGGTGTTAACTTTTTAGCTGCTGGGAATTTGAGCTTTATTAGGTTTTCTCCTTCTATTTACTTATGAAGTTAGAGGAAACATTACTTCATGGCCAAAACAATATTTCTGATTTTATGAATCAGCTTGCCTTGGGGAGAAACCAAGTTAAATTAGTACCCTAAATTTGTTCTCATATTTATAACCAAATTAATTCTGTAAACATGATTCTTAAGAAACAAATTGACCCATTCAGGTTCAAACAGATGTTACTCATCCAAAAAAAAAAAATGCAGTGTGATTCTGTATGTGCCTATCCACGCAGAAAGAGAAGGTAAGAGAAAAGCATACAAAGGCAGACCAAGGGCCTATGGAGCATTTACTGTCTTTTTTTCCTCTTATCACTTCCTGGAGATTGTGGCAAAGAGGAGGAAGAAAATTTTGCTGAACCTGTTTTCAATGAGTAGATAGCCTGCCTATGATTCTGATTGAAAACCAACTAGCTAATAAATTACAAGGGAACTACAATCTAAATAGAAAAATGGGAAGCTGATAGATTCTTGCAGAGATGAGAACGTGGAAATTTGGTAACAATGAATTCATTTACCTATCCATCCATTAATCAACAATTAAGTGAGATCTCAAAATGTGGACCACATGGTGCCAGGTACAAGATGGTACATACACTCAGGAAAGAGCCTTTGGAGGCTGAGTGGATGACCCACGAGAGGATTGATTAGCAAATGGCTGAATAAGAACAGACCCTGAAGTTAAAAGGAATTTTATTATTTTTTAGCTGTGTAAAAAATACTACAGGACTAGTATCAAAGTTGCAAATGATGTAGAATGGGCATGCCCAGGTAAAACTGGTTACTTACCTTGTTCTGCTCCCCCACATTCTTATCAGCTGTGCCAATTTCTGCTTATGATCAAAGCTACCCTCCAACTTCACGATAATCTACAGAGCCACGACTATGTTATATAGTCAAGTCATTTCCACCACCAAATACATTTTCATGATTCACTTAAATCATGGGGAAAGTTTTTTATTTTCTTCCCAACCCAGAAGTTGGATTTTCCTTTTAATAACCCTAATGATACAAGGTGAGGACAGTGACATCCATCCAGAAGACTTCTCCAGTGTATCCAGATTATTAGGGAATGTTCTGAGTTATACTTGACATATCCTGTCTTCCTCTATTCTCTGTTTTATTACAAATACTTGTGTTCACGTCTGTCTCCCCTTAATAAGCCCCATTTAGGTGTATGAGCTGGTTTAGTGCAGAAATGGTCTCACTTGTGTTTGGATCTTAGAATCCCGGCACACAATAGTGACAGGAGTTCAATATTTTTGATTAAATATGTCTCATGAGAGGTAGAACACAACTTTATAGCTGGCTTGGCCATCCAAAGAAACTTCAGGCTGGATCAGGCCTTATGAGTAGCTACGGAACAGACGTGGAGTCAGGCTGTCCAGCTAAATCAAGTGAAAACACAGGTGTTCATTCTTAAAGTTATTCCAGTACTTCGTCCCCAAAAGGTGTGAGCTCAGCTTGTGGTTGATGGACACTTCCGGACTATCATGCAGCCAAGACTGCATAAATGATGTTGGCAAAACACGTCTCAAATAGACCAATCTAGGATCAGACAACAGGGAGGCAGGTCACGAAGGAGGTCGTCTTCTCCAGCAGGATCTCCTCAGAGTGAGCAGGGAAAACCTGGTGCACAGAGGGCACTTCAGCAGTATGCACTTATATTTGGTATCCAAGAAACATGCCTAGCTCTTTAAACCTTCACTCCTGGAAAGAAAGGAGCAGCTATCACTCAATTTACCAGCAGTCCCTGCATTAAGCATGAATTATGTTCCTGGAAAAGACATTGTAATTCCAAATGATGTAAGGAAACTCTGATTTTCCCATTGAAACAATGTTATAATGGGAGGTTCAGTGTCTGTCCAAGGCTCTGCTGCTTGATGACTTACAGAAATGACAGCAAACACCACATTATCCACAGCATACCTGAGTGCTATAAGGTGTAAAGCTTTCCAAGGTGTGCAGAAGCCATTTAAATGGGGAGGCTAATGACAAGTTCTTTAACTTTTATCAAACTGCATGTCTATAAGGAAGTTTCTACAGAGCATAAAGGAGGAAATGTGGAATTTAAATGAAACATTCAAAGTTGACATTGGGAAAGATGCTGTGCAGGACAAGCAGAGATGAAAGCATGCCATGATGTAGAAAACAGGAGCAGCACAGTGGGCACACTGCCTGGGCAGAAACTGCATGTGGTGGCATAGACCTGGCTGGACACAGAGAGTTCCACATGTCAATCACGGTCTTAAGCTTCAATAAACATGAATGGAAACATGAAAATATTAGCACATGAACAAGAAATCTAGGTTCTCAGGCTCTCAAGTTGAGAGGACAGGAAACAAGGGAGAGTTAGAGAGAGGAAAGTCTGAAAGCAAGAAAGTAAAAGACCCTCTGGCTCTAAATACCAGATGTACTACTTCCTGTCAAGCATCTCTTTGCTGGTGTTTCAAAGGGAAGAGGCCAATGAAGTGTGGGGAGAACATAGAGGTGTCAGGCACATTTCATTGAAGCTGTGTGCATCTAAATGGAAGGTGAAAAAAATTCTCTGAAAATATGGCAAAGATGGATGAGAGAGATCACACATGACCCCAATGTGGTTTTTAATTATGGTATTTTTGTTTATTTTAATTGACAAGTAATAATCCTGTACATTTATGGAGTACCATGTGAAGTTTGATCTATGTATATATTATAGAAATATTTCATTGTCTCACCAATATATCAATTTTCCTGATAAGAATATTAAAAAATCTACTTTAGCAATTTTGAAATATGCATTGTATTATCATTAATTGTGAGCATCATGCATCACAATAGACTACTGAAACTACTTCCTTGTGCCTAACTAAAAAATGAGACCCTCTAATCAACATCCCTCCATTCCATTTCCAACCTCCTAGACTCTGCTAAGTACACATATACTCTTTGTCTCCATGAGGTTTTCTTCTTTAGATTCCACCTGTGAGATAATACACTATTTGTCTGACTTATTTCACTCAGTCTAATGGCTTCTTGCATAATGTACTTAGTATGGAGGTTCCTCAAAAAATAAAAATAGAATTACTATACATTCCAGCAATCCCACTTCTGAGTACATATTCCAAGGAATTGAAATCATATGCAGAAGAAATATCTGCACTCGCATTTTCATTGTAACATTATTCACAACACCCCTAGAATATCCATACAGATATCCATCTATAAGAAGCAACCGAGTGTCCATCTGTTGGTGAATGGATAAAGAAAATGTGGTATATGTAAACAATAGAATATGCTACAGAAAAAGGAAATCCTGTCATTTGTAACAACGTGGATGGAAGTGGAGGATATTTTGCTTAGTGAAATAAGTGGTTTTAAGAGAGAGAGAGAGAGAGAGAGAGAGAGAGAGAGAATTAAGTGGATATTTCCCTTAAATTCCAATTGGGTCAGGAACAGGAAAGTCAGTAAAATAATGTTCTTTCTTTTAGACTGATAGAGAAACAAGCAGTGTTTTTCAAAAATTTTTGAAATAGATACTTTCTCTATTGTAGGCCAGGCTAACAGATATCTCTCAGAGAGCGCTCCTCTTTGCTCTTTTCTCCTGCTCTGTGACCTTATGCTGATGAAGCAAAGAGCTACAGGTGAAAAAAATCTCAGGCCTTTCCCTTATTCATTGGAGGATATCGCCTAAATGCCCACATGGCATTTATGTGATTGAGAAATGATTTATATGATACAAAGCCACTTCACGTGTGGGAAAATTATCATTGACAGCAGCCATTGTCACCTAAACTAAGAGTCACCACAGTGTCCTTCCCTTTTCCTACTTTTAGACTACCAGAGGGTTTAAGTCCCAGGGGTATCTAGAGCTGCAGGACTCTAAGCTACTGGGTGTCATCAATGTCATAACCATCACCTGGCACCCAATTTAGAATCTGAAACTTGTCCCATTGGCATACATGAAAAAAAAATAATTTTTTAAAAATCTTTGTTCTGTTGCAGGAACTTGCAGTCTTCCCATTACCCCCATGATGACTGTGTTAAAATCATTGAAATCAGATGAGGAGATATTATAGGTCATGCACTACAAATCTCTCTAGAAGGCATGATTTGCATCAATTCTCATCTAAGTTGTGCCCTCTAAATTTATTTGTTCAACCTGCACAACCAAATATAAATTGATAGTATCAAAAGGAAATCTGTTTTTCCCTCATGATGATTTTTTAGTCTCCATTTCCTATAAATCATTCTCTGCTTCTCATTCCTGTTCCAATCCCATTAATAAACTTTGGGGCATAACTTCTTCCCAACCACTGGATTCCTTTATCAGCTCCTTCATGCCATTTTAAAAGCCTTTAATTCACAGGGAAAGGGGTTTTCCCCATATTTCATCCCTAAAAAATGATTTTCTGTGTCTCTAAAGCAAAGATTACATTAGGATGCTTATTAATAGCTCAACAATAACCTAATAAAGATCTGTCAGATAGATCATGGACAAGCAGATAGCAAGCACAGAATTTTCAAAAGCATACTTATATGTCTTAAGTTATGAGAGAGAGAGAGAGAGAGAGAGAGAGAGAGAGAGAGAGAGAGAGAGAGAGAGAGAGATATTGAGGCCTGAATTATCTGTTACATCTTCTCAAGACCTAAGGCAACCAACTTTCTAATTGTCTTGAACAGGCCTGGCCCATTCCAAAATTTCTGGAAACTTTCCCCTTGTTCATAATTATCCTCAGGGCAATATGGCTATGCTCCACTGCAAACATCTAGATAAATTGAGAGTTAAAGTAAAAAAAATTCACATGCATTAAAAAAATAAATAAAATCCATCAGCTTAACATTTTGTTTTAGGTCTTGTGCAAATAAGCATTTTACACATTTCAACATAAGTTGAAAGTTCTAGTGATTTTTTTTTTTAAATGCAATGATTAGGAAGGTGTAGTTAGACAGAACCACACTAAGGGAGAGTATGAGCCATAAAAGTCTCAGAAAGCAGTGTCAGCCTGGGCCTCCTGCTGCTGGGAAGCATCAGGGAGAAGCAGCCCCCATTGAGATTCCCTAGCACCACGCACAGCTGCGGGAGATTGGAAAAGTGACAGGTTTCTCTACAGCAATCTGGAAAATGTACTATCTGTCCTAGGAGATCGCTAGAGATAACTGGATGGATAGCTGAGGTCTCCACTGGGCAAAGAAATATTCAGTACTTAATAATAAAGAGAAAAGTAAATGCATGAGAAATATGAAGTCATTGTTTTATTTGTATATGACAAACAAGGCTTTTTATCAAGTTTCCATTCAACTGTTAAGCAAGCAAGACATTGAAATACTTCTCTTTGCTCTGCTTTGTTAACTATCTAGCAAGACATTGAAATATTTCTCTTTGCTCTGCTTTGTTAACTATCTAAGTTGCTAGCATTTACAGAATACCTACTAAGTACCAGAGATTACACTGAGGACTGAGTACTCATTATTAGATTTAATGCCTATCAAACAAACAAGATTTATTGAGAATCTACTATGGGTGAGGTAGATAAGAGCAAAATGCTGAAAGGGAATATAAAGACTCATTTTCAACACTCCTAAAATGTGTTGATATAATTGGTGAAATAAGACATGGGGGAAAGTGAAATTAATATATTACTGAGTGGTAATGATTGGCAGGAGAGAGAGAGAGAGAGAGAGAGAGAGAGAGAGAGAGAGAGAGAGAGAGAGAGAGAGAGAGAGCATGCTAGTGGAAAGGCTGGCCAGTATAGAAACTTCTGATTTGAGAGATTTGAAAAGAATACAAGTAATACACAGGGTTGAGTGTGTGTCCAGGAGGAGAAACTGCTCTCCTCAGGGGGCTGGAATAATTATGGAAGGTCTTGAACACAAGGGGAAAGGCCAGTGTTTATCATGACGATGACCAATTTCACAAATACTTATCTAAATAAACAAAAGCTAGACTATAATTTTCAACTTTTGATGTTCCCTATTTTCCCACACATGAACAAGTTCACTACATAAAATTATTTTTCAGTGACATGTTGTCTAATTTTGACACACACAAACACAAATCCCAAGAGTCTTTTGTTTCCACATTTGGCTATTTATAAAGAAAAAATGAATCAGATCTTTGTCTGTTTTTTTTCTTTATTTTTAGCCAAACATATTACTTATCTGGAAATCTTGGATTTAAAAATATACATCTAGTTTTTTGAAATGTTCAGATATTCAAGGCCCCAAATAGAAACCTTCATTTTGAGTGAGCTTTCCATACCAGTGTTTTATTTCACTTACATGTTTGTGTGAGCTGGGGTGGGGTTAAGATTCCTGACATTGCTATGCATATAATTAGTGCCTAGGTGTTTGCTGGGCAAATACATTGCATGTAGGCAAGACCAGATTTCACATATTTTTCTATGCAAATGAAAACTCTTACCTTGAAGGATAATTTTCATGATTTCTCTCTAAGGGGAAAAAAAATAACCACAAAGCAGCACACCTCAGGGAATAAACAGGCAACCTACTTTCATGAAATTTGCACACAATGCAGGTCAGGTGGTTAATGAGGCCATAATCTACACTATGTCTGAAGTACTAGACCTCCCTTTATTTAGGTGGCCTCGGTGGTTAAGAGAGCTGAAGATGTTTATTGCTGGAAGCCACCCTTGGAAGGCCCATTCATAGCCAGCTCTTTGTAAATAAACATATAACCTTTGCAAAGATAATTTAAAGCTATGCCTTAAAGATGCTTAGAGTACAGAGAGACGGAGAAAGAAGATAAAAAATCTCATGAATAAAGTCGAAGGCTGCAGGCTAAGGTGGTTATTAAGTCCCAAGCTGTTTTTCCTTCACTTTTCCTCACCACTGAAATAAAAACAATTATTGCCATGATGCACTAAAATTAGAACACATTTGTCGTTTTTAAAGGCAGATACAACTAAACTTGAGCTCAGCAGTAAAAACAGAGGCAAAGAAAACACTGGTGCCCTGGGGCTGCCCTCTCCGGGTGTGGCATCAGCCTGGCGGAGAAAGAGCAGCCCACTGGGTTTGTGCAGAAACTTCCTTGGCAGAAGAGGCATCATAAAAAGGATTTAAGAAATCCCATTGGATGGTTTCCTCCGGCAGTTACTGCACGAAGCTCCATTACCCAGAGCCCGCTGCTAAAACGGACTGCTCTGGATTGGCTGCAGCACCACAGGAAAGGTAAGGTTTATTGTGTCAGATGGTGAACCTTCTCAAAATCAGCCGGCTTGTCCTTGAAAGCCAGAGGTGGTTAAATAAGTTTATTCCTTGCCCTCTTCTGAGTAGCACAGACACAGACAGGCCTAAATGATCAATTATTAAAGCCCCAAAGCCTCTACATCACTTCGGTTAAGTGGAAAAAGTCAAAAGGAGTAACCCAGGTTAGATTATCAGCATGAATTGGCCAAACGAGGCTCTTATTCCGAAAATACAAAGGTTTCTCTTCCTCTGTCCCACATTTTCTTCAACTTATTGAGACATCTCCGCCAAAAAAGGTTTGGCTGGTCCTCTTAATTACTGAGATAATTGCCTTAATTCTCTCTTCACTTTGCTAATGTAGCTTTGGCTTTGAATCTTAGGCTTTATCCATTAGATCGTTGTAATTGAAAACTGGGGGGAAAAAAAAGGTTATAACCTGATGAATCCTTACCAGTTTAAGCAATATTGTGTGGCGCCAGAGATAAAATATGTGTGTGTACATATATGTATATGTTTGTATATGCATGCATGGATATGAATATGTACACATATATGTGTATATAATAAAATATAAAAAACAATGCATGTTATATATGTGAATATGTATGTGTGTGTATACATATATATGTATACACATACACCTATATGTATATATAGATATAGATATATTTGGATGCTTGAAGTAAAAATAGATTGCCAAAGGAGAAATATTTTCACACATTTCCAATTACAAATTTTGAGATTGCTCAAATACAAAAATTAGTTTTCTGTCATGTAAATATTTGATTGCACTTAGGAATCATCCAAAATTCCAACATGAATGTGTTTTTCTTCTCCACCACCCGCCCGACACACACAAAAAATTCAGTCATAGAACGTGGTTATGAGAACTGAGAGCTCTGATTTTACACCTTTCTGCATTTTGCACCTGTCCATGGGTCACAAGGCCTCCTTGGCTGTGAATACTCCTTCCCTCTCCTGACCTCCACCATCATGTGGTGACAGGCGAGTTCAGCCAGGAAGGCTGAGAAACAGGGTCATCCTCTAATTTATCCCACTGCCAGCTTCCCTTCCATTTCAGGATAAAGTAGCAAACTACTGGCTTTTAGTGTGGCCCCTGTGGCAATTCTTAGGAAAAAAACTGACTTTCCTTTTAATGTTATTGTAAAAATGTCTCGAGATGCTTAGCTATAAGGCACTATAAAAGCTTAAGATATTATTGTTCAAAGGACGCAGTAAGGCTATTCGTGGCAAAGGTTGAGCTGAGCGCAAAAGCACAGAGGCTGAGAATCTAGGAGGGCTTTTGGTGTTGATGATGTTATTGCTTTGATTTTCAAGCCTTTCTGTCAACAGCTTTACAGGACATAGCTATATGAGGTGCTAAAATGGGGGACTTCAAGTCCAACTTTCTTGTACTGGGAAAGTTGTAGTTTCAACTGAAAAGTATAAAAGCATCCATCACACCCAGAATGGCAAGATTACAAGATAAATTATTGACTCAAGGACAAAATATGGTCCTTAATTCCTTCAAATATTGCTTCAGTCTTTACAAATGCTGATTTGGTGGTGATGGCAGATGCATCTTCACAAATATCTCCATGATGTGTCTATACTGGAAAACAACCAGATTCAGCTTCTGGATAATTCAGATTTGGAGCACTCTGGTAATTGAAAACTTTGTTTGAGTTTTCACTATTATTCCTTCAACAAATACTTCCTGGGCATCCTCTATCTATAGGCTCTGTGCTGCCTTCTGGGGGAGAAAATAATAAGTAAAACCAGCATTATGCCTGCCCCCAAGGAGTTTATCATTATCAAGTCAGACACAGGAAAATAGACCACACTGAAGCAGGTGCTATGAGAAAGCAAAAGAGCCTATATGCACCTAAAGCAGAGTCTATGACCCACCAAAGAAAGATTTGTGGAGAAATAAAAAGAATACATATTTACTGAAAAGTAACTATATACCAAAGTATTTTTTTCTAAGATCTTAGATGTGTTTCTCTTTTTCCTTCAGCCAAAGCAAACAGTCTCAATTTATTATTAGTCCCACTTTATAGATGAGAAAGCTGAGTCTGAGAGAAGATAAGAGACTCTCTAGTTGATGCCAGAATTTATTTAAATTTTTTTTTTACTTTTTACACAACTGTAGCACAACTTTTCATTTCTCTGATTGTACATGATGTAGAGTCACACCATTCATGCAATCATAACCATACATAGGGTAATAATATACATCACATTTCACTGTTTTTACCCCCCCCCAAAAAAACCCATCCCTTTCTCCTCCCTCCCCTCTGCTCAATCCAACATTCCTCCATTCTTTCCGTGCCCAGGTCCCCATTATGGATCAGCATCCACTTACCAGAGAAAACATTTGGCCTTTTTTGGGGGGGGATTGACTTACTTTGCTTAGCACGATATTCTCCAACTCCATCCATTTACCTGCAAAAACTTTGAATGGACTAAGTTAATTGTTATGGTTTGAATATGGATTACCCCCTAAAAAAATCATGTGGCAGTAATGAATGTTCATAGGTGAAATGATTAGATTATGGAAGCTGTGACCTAATCAGTGAATCAATTAATTTGATGGATTGATAATTTAAATGGGTGGTAACTATAGGCAGGTGGGGTGTGACAAGAGAAGGTGGATCACTGGGAGTGATCCTTGGATATTACATATCTTGTCCCTGGCTCCTTGCTCACTCTCTGTCTGTTTCTGGACTGCAATGAGCTGAGCAGCTTCCCTCCACCACACCCTTTCACCTTGATGTGCTGCCTCACTCAAGCCCAAAGCAATGGACTGAGCTGACCATGGACTGAACCTCTAAAACCATGAGCCCAATATAAACTGTTTATCCTCTAAATTGTTCTTGTATAGTATTTTGATCCCAGGGACAAAAAGCTGATGAATATAATAAATGAGATTATGCTATGTTACCAAGCATCCAATGCTTCAAGAGTATTCCTTAATCAGGAATGATTAGTGACAAGTCCAGACCCTTCTGTTGGGCAGCTGTCCTTCCCACAATTCCATAATACTTCTGTCAGCCCCATCTTAACACAATGCTTCTTACTTTGCTGCTGCAGTTGGGAAGAGAGTACAGGACAAAATACTAATACTCTCATGCATTCACCTTCCAGTGTCATACACTGCTTCCCTGGTATATTATTGGCCAAAGCAAATCACAGCCATACTGAATTTGAGCAAAGTCTTTTTGTGTGGTCAGGGAGGAGAAGAGAAACAGATGTATCAGTGGGCACCAGCCATATCCAGTGGCGCAGACCACATGGAGGAGAAAAGAACAATTCCAACATAAGGTGATGGTGGACAAAGATGCCATGTGCAATGGAGACTGAAAAGGATTGTGAAGCATGACAGAAAGGAATTTTGTAGTGATAGGTAGGAGTCAGACCTGGCAGGGTCCATTCCACTGTGCTCTCCATGTTTACCAAAAAAAATCTATAAATATGCAAAATGTGCCATTTCTCACTTTTGTCATTATATTCAATACAGCACCCAGTTCTCACCAAGGTAATTACACATTTTGTTAAATCTAAGACACCAGCAGCTTTAATTCAAACCCTTAAACACTACCAATGAACCTATGGTACTATGCTTCCTTGCCACATGGAAGGTTTATGTATCATTATTGAGAGGGCTTTTTCAGACCTGAGTCTACTAAATTATATCATGTCTTATTCTTATGTGTATGTGTGTATTTCTATGTTTATGTATATAAAACATAAAATAATTAACTATCTAATAAATACATTTTTCCATTCAAAGTATAACTACCAAATTACTGTTTTATTCCAAATAGTTGATGTTGATGTCTGAATTTTCTTTTCCAGTATTTTCCTCTATATCTTCAAGAAAGATGGTGATAGCCAGGTGTAGTGATGCATGCCTGTAATCCCAGCGGCTCAGGAGGCTGAGGCAGGAGGATCATGAGTTCAAAGCCAGCCTCAGCAAAAGTGAGGTGCTAAGCAACTCAGTCAGACTCTGTCTCTAAATAAAATACAAAGTAGGGCTGGGGATGTGGATCAGTGCTTGAGTGCCCCTGAGTTCAATCCCTGGTAAGAAGAAGAAGAAAAAGAAGGAGGAGAAGGAAGAGGAGGAGGAGGAGGAGGAGGAGGAGGAGGAGGAGGAGGAGGAGAAACTGAAAACCATTGGTGCTGAATTACAAGGCCAGTTCTGAACTTATGAAGAGTTATCTTGCTCTTGACTCCCACTTTAGGATTGTTGCAAAATATGCCCAATTTATCATCTTCCCCCACTTCTCCCAAGACCTATTTGGTTCCTAGTGATTAAAACAGTGCTTTCCATAGTTTCTGGACTATTCTTTCCCATGTTCATTAACAAACTTTCTGCTAATTGTAATGCTGGAGTTGTTAATGATTATACATTGTTATGGTCTTGATGATGGAATGTTCCTGTTCATAGGTAAAATGATTGTGGACTGTGAGAGCTGTAACCTTATCTACTATGGACTGACTGGATGGTAACTGTTGCCAGATAGGGCATGGCTGGAGGAGGTGGGTCACTGGGGATGTGCCCCAGAAGGGTGAATCTTCCCTATGATCTCTACCGTGCTTGCCTCTCTCTCTGCTTCCTTGGCTTCCAGAAATGGAGTAAATGTTCTATTTCATCTTGGGCCCAGAGCAATGGACTCAACTGACTATGAGCTGAGCCTCTGAAACCATGAACCAAAACAAACTTTTCCTCCTCTAAGTTGTTCTTGTCAGGTATTTTGGTCACAGTGACACAAAGTTGATTAACACACATGTACAAGGAAAAACAATTATACCAGCACTCCCAGTGAATATTAGATAGCTTATGTTGAAAAAAAATCTGATTTCAAGAATGTTAGAATGTGAGAAAATTTTTAAATTGAATAAATATGGTACTCATTTTTTATGATAGTTACTGAATTAAGCAGCATGTATTCACTCATTTAATTCACTCAGTTAGTGTTCATTCAAGTGAACACTATATCTCCACTTTACAAAGGAGGAAGAATAATTGCCTAAATAATGGATCTTGGTACAAGACTGATACATCTCCCTTTCAAACATTATGATACTCAGCTGAGGATAGAAATAATACCCAAATAATTCACAGATGGCAAAGCAAAACTCAAGGCTACAAAGTGGTCTTCCTAACTTTAAGTAGCAAAACTGGGATTAGTGTTCAATATTCCTTCCCCTGCTTTATGTAGATATGACTCAGAGCTGTGTTTGTACATAATTGCCACCTGACATTTCAAGTCTGGATTTTAAACATTTCCCAAATGGGCAAATCAAAACAGATAAGCCATGATTGGTATTTTAATTATCGTTTGTTGCAATGATAATGTGAAAATGGAGAGTTAGAAACATGCTTCTCCTTGATGTCAAGAAGATGAAGATGACCTTGGGCAGAACTGCAAAGCCATGATCCTCTGTGGTACTCCATGCTTCAGGGTATGGAACTAGGGGGTGCCAAGTGCCACATGCCCTGATTTCTTAGGGCCACCTATAATTAGCTAACCTCTCTCCCACCTTCTAGCCAGTTCTTCTTTGCCTGAATATATAGCCTTTCTTTCTAGAACGAGAGTAAGATAAGGAGATGATTAATCAGATCCAGGATACTCTCATAAGGTCCTTGGACATACTCCCATTAGATTCTAGCTCACCATTCATGTTACTCTGAAATGAATACTTACATTCCATGGTTAATCTGTCTCTCAATTCCATCCTGCCAACAATGTGAAATTGCCCATTAAGAGAAACCTAACTGGAGGTGAACAAAAATAAAACATCCTTTTTCTTTTTCTCTTTCAGACCCCTGAATGAAACTGATAAATTCTATCTGAAACCCAAATTTAGATTTTTTAGCTCAAATTTTGTTCCCTTTCCTCTCAAATTTGACATCTTCATGCAAACAAAATAAGGTTTAAAAACAATTTTAGAAACCATTCATTGAGTATTTTGGACACCACATTTTTTTTATACAGTTCAATGAGCTAAGTGTAAATGAGTTAGGAAAATATGAGTCAGATTTTCCTTAATCTACACTTAGGTTTAAAATTAAGGGTCACATTCTAGAAAAAATCTTTCTCCATTTGGGAGGAAGATATAGAGAAAGAAAGTGGCAAAATTTGACAAATCTAAATTATAGTCACTTTGACTCATCTCTTGGTGACAAAAAAAAGAGAGGGGAATCATATAGTCATCTTTAAGGTGAGGTCAGAATGTCTTATTTGAAGTCACTGGAAAAAAAAACAAAACTTTTTTTCTTCTTTATAGAGCTTGAACTCTTACATGTTACATGTTATATGATTATTTCATACTGACCAAAAAGAATAGAAAAATACTCTAAAGACATTCTGACTTAGCTTCTCATGGTATATTAAAAGCATATTGTAGAGGAACTGACTTAAAGTTTGCAGGTTTAACCCCAGGGAGAGAAAATTATGGTTTTCTCCATTTATCCATGAACCCTGCAGCTGGTAGGACTGTACTCTGCTAGCAATTACATTGAACAGATGAGGGACTTTTTAATTTTTTTTTTTTTTTTGTATTTTGACCTGCAGTTAAACAAAATTTGCTTGTTTTATTTTTGGTTAAAAAATGATGAGGCAGCACCAACCCCAGTTTCACCCCAGAGCTGTTGATTTTTCCCCCTCCTTCCTAATTTGTTTCAGACTAGGAGTGCACAGAGTTCCATTTTAGTGGGAAACATTTGCTGCCAAGACCTTCAGGGGTTTTATCTGCAGTTTATTTTGTTAACTACAAGTTTAAGATTGTTGTGAGGTTTTTTCTTCTTCTTTCAAATTTTACAATGGTAAAGTTCATCGTTTGCTTTTAGGAAATAAATCTAAAGCAGAAGAGAGAGAAGGATGGGTTTGGAGTAGTCAAAAATCAACAAAGGACTAAAACCAATGATACTTATAAAGAATGATAATAAAATAATACAAATGAATTCACTGCCTGAAAGGTTTAGCATGTAGTCCTCACTCCACTCCCACCCTTCGCCCTGTAATTCAAATTTAACACTAATAAAAGAGAGGAACTAAAGATAATTGACTAGAATCAAGCATTACATATCAGGCATTTCACAAGCTGACCCAGATCAGCAACTGCAACTCAATGCATTTTAACTTACGAGTTCAGAACAAAAAACAATGGTTCACAAGGTGGAAAGAATGTGGTACAACACCCCATTGCCCTAGCTGGTATTTATAAAGTTCTGGCAAAATTTCATAACAAATTTTAAAATAATGTGAGAGTGGCCTGTTTCCGGTTTCTACCATGCACCATGCCTGTCATGAGGATGTTGCGGTCAGGGCAAGTGGCCAAGGATTTGCCTGGCAACAGAAATGGAACAGACCGGCTGCTAATAATCCTCACGTTTGTACAGTGCTTTTTAATTTTATGTTTCAAAGAACTTTCACATAGATCCTTCCATTCCATCCACACAACAGGCCTAGTAGACCAGGCTGGTTTTATTTTACTGTTGATGAAGCCAAGATTAAGAGAGAGGAGAGTCTTGATCAAGGGCGCTTAGTGAATAAGGATGACCGTAGAAAATTAAACCCACTTTTCTGACTCAACCAAAGAATTCTCCATTAATATTCAGTTGTCCAGTTAGCCTGGAGTTGTCCACCCAAACTTTTTTTTTTTTTTTCATTCTCTCCTCCTCTCCGTAGGGCTTCTGCTGTCCATTCCTATAACCACACAGGATTCTGTGGGTCCCCCCAAGAGGACCAAGAAAGAATGTGGAACCCCACTGGATGTGTCACAGCTAACAGTTCATCTGAAGCCAACTGGGCTTTCCATAGAAATCATAGCTCTCACTCAATTCCTGATCCAAGTTTTTAAAAACAAGGTAAAAAGTTATCTGATCTGAAGACTAATGGGAAAACTCAGGCTGATGGAATCTTTGCTGGTATCCTTTAAGTCCCAGCAAGTTGACCAATCTATAAAATTCAGCCACATATTCTCTTTCTCCATGGTATGCATTTTATTAGGTTGAAATATATGCTATGCCCCTTATGTGAGTGGCACTGTGTTTACAAAGGATACACAGTGTACCTGACAGAATAAAGGCTTTACAGCATGTAAAGCCTGAGCTACTGTCTACCACTTCATTGTTATGTGCCTTTGGATATGTTCTTTCACCTCATTGCATCTTAGCATCATTTCTATAAAGTTATTCGTTTAATTTCAGCATGTTGTAAGGCAGACATTGGTACGTATAACATATCTACAAAATGTTAGCACCTTTATTCTGTTTCAGACATTTTTGCTATGGATGCTTGGGGAGTTGATTTTTTAGCTTTGGCATTCCAGATGTAGCCCTGTCCTATGACCAAGTTAATTATGCTGTGATTTGCAAGAGTAGAAGGGTGCAAACTTGGATGATTCTGTGAAACAAGTTTCCCAAGAGATCTGACCACCCAAGGATGGGTGGTGGGAAGGGTGTAATGGAGAGGGCCAGAGGTATATATGTGGAGCAAGCTCTACAAAACTCTTTAAATACACTATTTCATTTAATACTCTCTACAACCTGGAGTGGAGAATTAAGCAATTATATAATTACACAGCAAATAGATCAACTTAGATAGCCAAACTGAGTAATTAGGACTGAAAACATTATTAACTGAGTTTGTAAATGAATCCTTCAGGTATTTATCTTAACTCTCTCTCTGTCTCTTTGTTTGCTGCAAATTATCAGCCCTAGGATAATTTATTCAGTTAACTTAATTGGCACTAAGGCCCAACCGGATAATTCAGGTCTAAATTATTCACATTGTCTTTCAAATTATCCCAACATTAAAAGAAGATTCCTACTTTTTTTTTTTCCTTTTTGCAGGAGAGTTCCTTTATTGCAGGACAATCTATGACAGGATACTAGAAAATCATGAGTACTTCCTCTGCCTGGCATGTCCCATCTTGGAGTTGGAAATGAAGTGAAACACAGGTTCTAGTTTCTCCTAGATCAGTGGTTTTGTGAGAGTGATACACATTATCAGATACAAACAGTATTCCTCATCCAAAATTCTTGGGACGGGAATTGGGGATGTTTTAGATTTGGGGAATATTTGCCTATACATAAAGAGATATCCTGGGCTTGAGACCCATATCTAAATATGAAATTCATTAAGTTTTCACATAAATCTTATACACATGCCCAAAGATAATTTTAAATGATTTTTTTTTACTGGGCCTGCATTTTGACAACAACCTGTCACATGAAATCATGTGTGGGAATATCCACACGTGACATCATGTCAGTACTGAAAAAGTTTCAAATTTTGGAGCATTTCAGATTTTCAGATAATAGATGCCCAACTGGTTAACCTCTTCAGATAACAGAGTCCTATTCTGCCAGACTAAACTCAGTAGGTTTAGAGTATTGTTTTTAGGATAAATTTAGACAGCACATATAATATGTCCACAAAATGTTAGCACCCTTTGTTCTAGTCTGTTTCAGACATTCTCTCACTACATCTTGGGAAGTTCATTCTTTAGCCTTAACTTTCTAAATGTAACCTCCACCAAATTCTATTCTCCCCCAACAATTCCTTTCATTACTTGTTTTGATAAAGTTTTTATGCTTGATATATGCTAGATTTAAGACAAAAGTAATGCAAACATGGCTACTAGTACTTCCATGAACTCTGGAGACAGTGTGGTAAAAGATGGAGATACATTGGTAAATACAATGAGGATTTCAGGTGTGCATTTATATATGGTATCCTTCAAGAGATGAGTAGAAATGTTATCAGAATTGTTTGGCATAAAAACCTACGTTTTATGCCAAACAAAACTTCATACAATCTTAAAAAACATTACTTAATTTTTGAATTATAGGTACTTAAGACTTGAGTCAACGCTTTGCCATTTCAAGGTTCTGGTTGCATTTCCACTTCCCACTTCCTGTATCGACTCAACTTGCCATATGGCTTAAGTGTTCATTTAATCTGATGTTTGTTTTAGAAGCAGGCAAATATATGAGGAATCAAAAACTTGTGAGGTACGTGCCACAAGGTGGTAGAAAGTGGGCCTAAAATTTAAAAATGGAATGCCCACATTTTCTTTTCTTCCTCTAATTACATTTTTCTTACAAACCAAACCACCAAATGTGAGGGTGAAGGGATCTAAATCTACCCATTTTAATTTGTTGCAATGGATGGGTAGAGCCAAATTTTCTTACAAGAACATATGGTATTGTATTTGACCATAAAATGACTTTTCCTTTACTTAATGTTAAAAAAGAAAAGAAAAGAAAAAGAAAGAAAAATCCAGCCTAAATGGTAGTATATTTTTCACAGACCTGTGGCCTGTTGCAATCAGCTTCCTGGTCTAATTTGTGGTGTAGTATGGCATCTTTCGTGTCTGAAGATGGACAAGACGAAAAAGATCTATTACAAACAGAATTTTTTTTTCCTTCTATTTACACAATATATGAGGGTTTAAGAAGAAGGAAAAATAGTTTACCCACATTTGTAAGCAAAGTTCCAATTGTTCTGGTAATGGACTCCCTACTTTAAACGTCGGCAATTCTCCTTTCACTTCAAAATTAATTATGGAACATACTTAAATGTGTACACTCTGCCTGTGTGTACACAGAGTGGGCATTTGAAGAAATCACTTGACTATTTCAGGCAGGAAAAAATACTTTATTTAAAACATACAATTGATTAAGGGAAAGTAGAGAATTTTGTTTGAATTATTAAGAGAATTGTGGGCTGTTAATTTCATTTTTGTGTGAGTAGAGCCAAATGTTAAATAATTCATGTCTCCTTGTGATCAAGTTTTCTTCCTTTGCTCATATGTACTTTAGAGATGATAATAGAATCTAAACCTGAAACACGTTACCAGGAAGATTTAAGACTCGTTCAATGAATTTCAGAATATCCCAATATTTTTATGCTTCCTTCTCTCAGTAAGTTATGTTTCTCCCTCAGCCTATACAAAATTCTAACCATCAGACTGAAAGAGTTCAAAGAAATTCAGATTTGGAGGCTGTGTGTGTGAGTGTATTTCTTGTTTCCCTTCAGAGAGATGGAGAATGTAGTTTCTGTTTCTGTTCAAATCTCATTTACCTTGGAAGGGACTGGAAGCTGTTACCATCTGAAAAGTTTCAACTCCAAATGGGAAAGTGAAGTCGAATCGAGATATTCATTTAGCACGAATCCCTTTACAACTTGTGCTAATTGGCAATTGTAGGTGGTCTTGGTAGACAGACTAATAATTGAACAGGAAAGAAGTCACAATTCCCCAAGTGAACCTGCTGGTCCCCACACAGTGTCACAGTAACAAGGATGTACTAGGTTGTTTGGCTAATTTTCTCCATAGACCTGCTGCTAAGGTAAAGAGGGAATTTGAGCCTTGCTTTATTGGGGTGCTGTCACCAGCTCTGAATTCAGTCACAAGAAACCGAAAGGAAACTATGTCAGGCCCATCTTCAAGCATCTTTCTGATTCACAGCCAATTCACAATGTTCCATGAAGGGTTTGCAATAAAAAGTAATATGTTGGGGAAATTAAATCATGAATTGGAGCTGTTAATTACACACACATTGGTTTAAAGCTGAAGCAAATACTTCTATCTGCCCTTTGTTGCACATTTTGCATGCCTGCCTGTTCTTCTACTGCTGTTGCGCGGTCTGTTTCTCTCTAATCTACCGCCCCTAACACTTCCACTACCCAATTCCAGGAGCTCACACAAATGTAAAATGTAAATTGTGGCCTAGATTGCTGCTACTGGAGTGTGGAGAGAGATGCCAGATTCTGTAATAGCCTAGATGTATCAGGGATCAACTTCCATGTCCTCGCATCTTGACAGGCACTTCTTGTATCCATCACTTTGCCCTTGGGTTTCCTATTCGCTTTTGTTCTTTAGCCAATCGTGTGCATTTCCCATGCTAATTTACATGGGTTTTTCTTGGCACCAAAGAGAACTCTTCTATGCTTGAGACCTCCAAACCAACTTACTTTGCATTGAAATTTCCTTCTTTGTCACTTCCCCATTACAAAGCCTGAAGGGTAGTTCTGCCAACATTTTCTCCCAGCAATGATCATCTATGTTACTGCCTTGTGTCATCCCTGAAGTATTAAGTGGTAGTTAACAAGCTAACTTCCATTCGTGTCCTCCAACAGCAGGAGTGGGCTGGTTTTTTTTTTTTTTCAAAACTATAAGACAACAGTCTAGTCCAAGAGAAGAGAAGAACACAGATGGACAGGTCCAGTGTGCTTGCAGGAGGGGGATGATGAGAAAGTCATCTTGGTCAATGATGGTGAAGGATAGGAACGGCCAGATATATGGACTGATAATAAAGATTATGTTCCAATCATGATGAGTCTTAGACAGTAAGAACCTGAATCCAGCAGGAAAGAATCAATGAATATTTTTGTCCAGAAACATGATCCACTTTTTTGGGGGGGGGGGTGGGGGGGGCGCTGGGGGTAAAAAGTTAATAAGATTAACATAGAAAGAAAAATGAGTGAGAAATAAGCTGTTGCAACCACAGAGCCAGAGATGATGTGACTTACCAAGTCTAGGGCAGAGGAAAGCATATGAATGAAAAGAGAAGCCTTCCTTGGATAAGAGTTCTGAGGCAATATCCATGATGGCCATTGTTCTACTGCTGTGATGAGAGAAAGAGAGGCAAAAAATGGGCAGGGAACAGAAGAGATGTTGCCAAATAGTATCAAAATGCCAAGCAGTATCCATTTTAGTTGCCATGAATCTGAGACACCTGAGTATCTTCCAAGACAAGATGCTCCCAAATAAAAACACAAGCCTGGTTTTCAGTGGAATCAGAAAAGGTAGGTGATGATCAAAGCCAGGAGAGATACTGGAATCACCTAGAAAGAGAGTGTAAAGTGAACAGAACTGGAAACAGAATCATTGAAACTAGCAATGTGCAAGAAACAGACAGTGGGGTGAGCCAATGGTTGAATCTGAGAAGAAACTAACTGAAGAGAAAATCAAGGAATGATTCTTACTCTCATACCCTAAGATCACTCTTAAGTGCAGGTGAGTTTCGTGTTGAATTTTGGCTACATTTTATGCCTGTGGAATCAAGACTGTTAAAGAATAGAAGGGATATAACAAACACCAGTGGGCAAGGACGATTCTGAAAAGCACAACAGTCATCAGTAAGCACCCTCTGACCTCCGCTGCTTTGGGACCCTTGCTAATCCTAGACTTCGCATGAGTGTGTTGACCCCCAGCTAAATGACAAACTGGGCATTGTCCCTCTTGGCAGTTTTTCCTCTCTGAAAGCTTGTAAACCCAAAGCATGCTTTGTGAGCCAGTATCTAAGAGTTCCCATTTTAATTTTAAGAGACAGTTGATGCTTTGAATTAAACAAAGTAAAATAAAGATTTTTCCAGACTCTTCATTTTATTCAGACCATGAAAATGCACTCAGCAATGAATCAAAGCAAAAGTTTTCTTCGCTTAAATAATAAATAGAATTGTATTGGTTTTGTGTTTCATTTAATAAAAATCAACCTGACCTAAGTTGTCGTTGTTATTTTCCTTACTGATGTATATTTCTAATTTATTTATTTTTATTAGCTTGGGAATCCTGAGACTATTTTCTGTGGCTGATGAACATCAAGTCACAAAATCATTACTTAGGGCTGTTCTGAAGAGTACCATGTTATATCTATAGTGGCTACTTCTGTTCTCAAACTAATGCTTTATTTATTTAGCTGTTCATTTTAGGAACATGAAAAGCATGTTTTAAAAACCCCAAAATTAGCCTTGGGAACAGATGAATAAATATGAAAACAATTTATCCCTTTAACAGCCTCATAAAATATGTTTTCATTATGCTAACTGACCCTGATAAATTCAATAGCCATCAGTTAAATATATCCATCATCCTTGAGAAGTATATCCAAATGTTTGCTCATTTTCTGATCCTCACTGTGCCTTGGTTTCATGATGATCATTAATCGTGACATCTATAACATAATGCATTTTGGCTTTTATTCTTTTTAATGGTAAGATGTCTTTTTACTTTAAAAAGAAAGCTTAAAATCATATTTCAAGTCGTTTGAGAAGGCCAAGTTTTGATTTAAGCTCATTTGAAGTTCTACTTTGGTTCTTTGAGATTTTTTTCAATAGCCACTTGCCACTTTAATTACCTCTTTCTGTTACAGAGTTAATAGTATCAGTTTTTTTTTTTTTGTTTGTTTTGTTTTTCCTAAGCAGTAGACACCAGGTATTGATTTGACTCTTATGTGGTAGGGACTGCAGTAGTGAGTCTAGCCTCTGGTTGGTAGTGTGGCAAACACAGTTTTTTAAGGATGAACAATGGAAGGTGTACAGTGTAGAATGTCAGTCGATGCCCCCAGTTCTGCACTTCAAGAAGAGTGACTAATACTTGGGGTAAATGAGGGAAAGAGGAACCTCTCAAGTTGCCTGATAATACAAGTGAGTTAGGTTGCCTCTAAAAGTGAGCACGTCACCCAGGAACCTGACAAGTGGCTAATCTAAGGTAGAAAGAGCCTTCTGGTAGCTAGACCAGAGCTGTTGCACCAATAAGCCAATCTGGGAGATTTGGAGGGACATGGCATTGAACATCCTCACAGGTAACAATCCACAGTAAACAGGTAGGAATACCTGGACCTGTGTGATATCCCAGACAACCCAAGAGAACCTTTCTAGCCATTTCTTGTTCTTTATTTGATGGCCTGTCACATAGTTTTATCTTCCTCCCCTCCCCCATGGGGCACTGCTCTTCCAATCCCTAAAACCAAGAACACGTGCTCTTGTTTGCACATCTGGCCTGGGCAAGCCTGGCTCCAATTTAAAAACCTACATGTTGGTCCAATTCCATTATTGGACAAGGAAATTCTGTTAACTGGTGGGCTCATTTGCATGTCATTACCCAGAATGCCTCCCCAGCTCACAGATGTTTCCCAGACGTGGCCGGGGAGGAGGGCGGGGAAAGGTGACACTTTGGAAACAAATAGAGAGATTTGTGTATACGTTACTTGAAATTCTTTTCCCGCTGTTTTTTATCAAGAAATACAATGCAATACAAAATTATGAATTTTTGCTAAACTTTGAGAAATATTCTCCAACTTATTTTCATAAAATTTAAACAAGTGAAAAGCAGAAAAATTCATATTCTATTCATTCATGAGGATAAGATAAATCGTCACAGATTTCCATTCTATGCTTTCAACTCCTGTCACATAATTTCTTTTCCTCAAGGATCAAAACATTTTTTTTTAGTGATGTTAAATTAATAAAAGTATGGAGGGTCTCAGTGGGACTAAATTTTGATAAAAGCCACAGTCTGTTTGGAAGATTTTCAGTTGGATAAGTGACGGTCACACCACTCAGCCTTCAAACCAGAATTCATTTAACCACAACATAAACTTCTCTGAGGAGATTCTTGCTATTGTTTTCCAAAATATATCGAAAGGGTCTGGGTAACAGCTGTACAACTGGGCTCTGGGCACAAAAAAACAAGACAACGTAGAATGCCTTTAGTTAAAATTTTCAGGATTGATTTCATTTACTTACACTTTACAAAAGAAAGAAATGCTTCATTCACAACAGACAGACCTAGAAAATAAATGGAATAGAATAGGATGGAATAGAATAGAACAGAATAGAATAAATACAATCAAATAAAATCTATAATTGCTTTGGGGACTGAAGTTAAAACGCAGGTGTTTTGAGGGGAACATAAACATTTTTTTCCTAAATGAGGCGTTGAGGGCTGGGAGAAGGGCAGTAAAATTAGTGGAATTACTGCCTGATTTTAACCAGATGATTGCTCCAGTTGGACACCAGCGAGTTTTCATTAGGGACTCTAATTTACAAGCCATTCAACACATTCCAGTGGAACACAACAACTCCCCCAGGTTCTAAAGAATGCCAGCTCTCCCACTTTATGGCAGAGAGGCTGAGCTGCAGGACTTTTAAAGGCCAGCATGACTATAGAATGGAGCTCAAGCTCCGTGAACTAGAGATGGTTGCATTGTCTCCCCAATGAGATGGTCCCGGGGAACCCACTTCTGACAAGGACGTCTCCTTCAGTTTACGTACATGTGGTCATTCCACACTGAACTTGAGGAAATGTTATGTCAGGAGATGTTTATGTGATGATGCTCAAGGAATGTTATTTGCTTGCACATACCAGTGACAGAGTTGCTTCTGATTGGCATCTGTACAATAATGTCTAACTTTGTTTCCTTTACCACTTCTGATTGTTGCTAGGCAAACATGTTTGATTAAAAAAAAAAAAAATCCCCATGTTCCACAGCATTTACATTCCTGTTCGGAGTTAGGATTTCTGTGGCCTATACCGCATGTGTTATGACTTAGCCGGAATGTGTCTAAAACAAAAAAAGTTAGAAAAAGAAAAAGAAGTGAAGATGTAGCTCAGTGATAATAATCCAGTGTATTTCTATTGTAACATGTGGCTACATGGGACAGAAACACAATATCGATAGGTCAGGAGTTCAAGTTCCATTCATAGTCTCAGACCTGCTCTAACTCAAGGTCAGCAAGGTGAGAAATTGTATGAAATTGTCCCCTAAACAAGGTCATCTCCTGACAATGAAAAGGGAGTTCTTGGTTTTAAGAGCATCATTATGCAACCCCAGATGAGGCAGGCCTACAGCAGCATAGTCTAGAAGTCTTTAGGATGTAAGCCTGCTCTTTTAAAGCATTAGAACACCTTGGGCCAAATTAGCTCAACACCAACTGAAGAATGACTGAAATCAAACCTTTTAAAAATCTAGAGTCACAAATTCTCTAAAACTCTAAGAACTACACTAAATTTTAATCTACTGCTGAATACTGGTTAGAACATTGAGAAAAGTTGACACAATCCATTGACCAAATCACATTTTACGTGTTGTACCTAAAAAATAACAATTTTGGGGTGTCTTGTAGATATTATTTAAATGTATCATGATCACCTAGACTTTAACCATTCTAATTTTTTTGTGATTGCTGGTGGTAGTAACAAAGATTCTGATCCAGCAAGTATTTCTGCTTGTGTGTGTGTCTTTTCTGCATGGGATTCTACACAGTGTATGAAATTTAAAGGCTATTCTTCGTACCCAACAACATCATAATAAACAACCAAAAAAGAAAACTCTGGCCTGATAACACCTCAGAACCTAATTTGTATATTCTACATCTAAATACCAATTTCTAAAAGAAATTAAAATGTAGCCAATATCTAGAAAGGCTATGTGACTAAACCACTTTCTATGATCACTGGCTAAGAGTGATTTCATTTTTATCATGTGATATTGGAGTGAGAGAGGTTGAAAGTTTTCCATTTCTTGGTTTCTCTAATTCTGTACTGAAACCCCAAAATTTCCAATCATTGCTTTCCTAATCAATTAATATCAAATGAAGTGAACATCTCATGATTTTCTCAAGTTAATGGTATTTGTTATCTAGAGTGAGTGAATGATACTCCTTCATTTTCTGGAATTTTTTTGGTAAAATTAATGAAGAATTTTATCAACCAATATCAAAATCACAATAGTGTGGATTTTTTCAGCAGATTTAGAAAAATTTATGAAAGATAATGATTCATTACTTGCAAATGCATTTAACTATTCACATCACTGGAACTATTTTTTAATATACTAAGAGTTTATTATTATTGAACTGAGGCCTCTTTTTGATGTTTTACCTAGCTGAAATTTAAATCCAAGATGATTAATACAAAAAAAATAGAGCTTTATAACAATTACTATTTTCTTTGTCATTTTTGAGCTGAGCACCACGGCACACACCTGCAATCCCAGTAACTCAGGAGACTGAGGCAGCAGAATGGCAAGTTCAAGGCCAGCCTCAACAATTTATCAGGGCCCTAAGCAACTTAGCTAGACCTTGTCTCAAAAACATAAAATAAAAAAGAACTGGGGATGTAGCTCAATGATAACAAATTCCTGAGTTCAATCCCCAGTATCAAAACAATACAAAACAATTATACTTTGAATTAGGTAACCAGACTGTGAGACATCTGAATTTTTACATATTTTTAGATTTTAGCATATTAAAAACTGTCCAGTCAGTGACTTCCATCATTTTGGTGTGTCTACATGTGTGGAAAATACCTTTGTTTTTTGTTAAAGTGTGTGTGTGTGTGTGTGTGTGTGTGTGTGTGTGTGTGTGTGTGAAACATTGTTCTCATAGAGTATGTGCTGCTCTGTTACTATTTGTGTTCCTTAACTTAACAGTATCTTAAAATGCTTTATCATGAAAGATACCTCTGAACAAAGATTGTTAATAGCTATAAAGCTATTAAATCCCATCATATCATGTTGGACTTTGTTTTTTTTTTTAATTTTCACTGTTACAAATAATACTTGAACATAGCAGGAAATTATATTATAATTAATATTTAACATTTACTCTTTGTTTATGTTTCTGATTATTCCCTCAGGGTAGAAATTAAAATTTGAATTTTTAGGGGAAGTATATGCATTTGCTCAGAGCTTTTTGGTTTGTACTGACAAACTTCCCTCTAGAAATGTGCTACACTAGGGTCTTCAGTTATCAGCAATGTCTAGGAGAGCACTCTGGTCCACACAGGTATTTTTAAAAATCTTAATTATTCAATAAGAAACCTATAAACCCTTCAGAAATATATTGTCAGCAGGATGGGCAATCAATTCTGCTTGATTCCGTTATTTGTATACTTTGAATGCTTACTCTTTGCTAAGCTTTGTTTTAACCACTTAGCTCACATATGCCCTTGGATGTGATGTTTATGAGAACCCCATGAGATACGCCCTGACCCACCCCATGGAATAAGATGTGAGAAGAACAACAACCTACCCAACGTTGCACATCAGACATGCTTCAGTGCCAGATGGTGAATCATGGTCAGTTTTACTTCAAACCTCAGGCCTTTAACTAATACTAAACCACCTGATTGCTTCTTGTACTAGTAACTATCTGTTAACCAAATCCCAAACATTTTCTTTCACCCCAGTCTCTGAATTCTCCAGGCCCAGCTAATCACCCAGATAGAGAAGGAGATGCTCTTCCTGAAAGGAATGTCAAAGGCTAATCTCCCCAATCTCTAGACTCATGTTTTCACACCTTTAAAATTTTTGCTCCAGCCAGGGTACAGCCTGGGTCTGTGTTCTGTTCACACTTAGAAGGGCGTGCTGAGCACATTTAACCACAGGAGAAACAAACACATCCAAGAGGCTTCTGCCAACAGCACTCTCTGGCCTGCTGAAAGAAAAACACACCACCAAAGTCAAAGGAATGTTCAGCCCTGACTCAGAAATGGAACTTTCCTTTCCTCTCCTGCTTTGGAAGTTGTTAGCCCAGAGTCGTGGTTGATATTTAAACTTTACCCAAATGTATGTGCAGCCAGATGGACTATGAGATTATTGGGATTTGGTTTTCACATAGACCACAAACCTGGATGAGCTCATGTTATTCCAGATGCATTATCTACTAATCTTCAGGAAGAGGCTCCTTTAGTGAGAAGGAGCATGGAAGAATCTTCCCTGAAAGAAAAGAAATAGCAACGTCTAATCCCTGCTGTACCCGGGAAGGAAAAAGCTCACCAACCTCCCATGTCAGGGCAAGAATCAGAATTCCTCTTAAATTCTGAAAACCCTGAAAAGTAAAGACAGATAGTAACCCTAAATATGATTCATTGTTGAGTTACTAAAAAATGGATTCCATTGCACCAGAAGAAAATTATAAGCAATTTTAAATCCCAAAGGGGAGGGAATGTTTTTGGTTTAATAACCAAAAGAGAGTATGGCTTCTGAGGAGAGCTTAGAGAATATGTCTACCATAATGGAATCTAATTAATATAATCATCTGAGTAACCAAGTAGTTAATGAAATAAACTACATAATCAATTGCAAAAGCAATTGGTCAGTCAGCAGAAAGAGGTTGTAATATATGTGCGAATTTTTTTTCAAACTGCAAAAGTTCAGTGGTCTAATGTATAAACAATCCTTATCATTGTTTCATTTAAGACTTTTCATGTATAAAGTAAAAAAACAAAAACATAACATTCATTCACTCAGCAAAAACTTACTGAAAATAGCATTTTTGAATAGTAATCTCTGCATTCAAGATTTTTCTGATCATGTAGACTATAATTTTATTGAAGATACTTTAAGGCAAACAATTAACTCTTGATAAATATTCAAACTTATTTGAATTTAGGATGAACAGCCAATGAATCTCTTCAGAAAGACCATATTAGCGTGGATAGTTCTTTACAATAATCTGCCAATGAACCTCACAATTTTTCAATTTCCTTATCTTTAAAACTATAGGGAGGCAGGAGGTGAGACTAGCTGATTTCCAAACTCCTTTCCAGTTCTTCTATATTACAATGATCTGTAGGTAGTGAGCATAGTGCTTACCTGGGTACACATCAGTTCTTTCCTGATATTAAGAGCAAAATAAGATGGACCATAAAGTGCTAAAAGTCTCTTGGCAATTGTTAAAAGATTCCTCAAGTAGATGACTTCTGGTCATTCTTAGAGCAGTAAAAGCCCCCTAAGTCTCATGGAAAAGTCAAGTTATATTCTTATAAATACAACTTTCCCAATTTTGATGATTTGGGCAATCTCATAAAATATTTCTGCTATTATTTTACTCTTTTCCATTTGTGGACAATTTCTCAGTGTGTACAATCATTTTATTTTTCTGATAACTCGCCTTTCAGTTATTTTTGTTGTTGTTATTTTAAAAGCTACCTTTGAGATAAAATGAGGATACGTACTTGAAGCATTGCTGAGTTCACAATGATTGAATTTGGTTGTGGTCCACATGGCCCATTCATTTATTCAACAGGGGGGTTCTGAACATTTACCATCCTGTCAGCTCAGCCCATACATCAGACAGCCAAGTAGAGGAACTACAGTTTTCAGGGCATAAAATAGATACTTATTAGTTAAGTTAGTGACTCCTAGTTAAACTACTTTGATCCAATTCAAGTTCTTACAGCCAAGATGTGGTAGTACACACCTGTAATTCCAGTGGCTAGGGAGGCTGAGGCAGGAGGATTGAGAGTTCAAAGCCAGCCTTAGTAAAAGCAAAACCCTAAGCAACTCAGTGAGACCCTGCCTCAAAATCAAAACAAAATAGGTCTGGGTATGTGGCTTAGTGGTCCAGTGCCCCTGAGTTAAATCTCCAGTAAAACAAAACAAAACAAATTTAGATTTTCACTGTGAAAAACACTTGACATAATCAACTTATAAAAAGAAAACAGTTATTTTGGCTCATCAATTTGGAGGTTTTGTTCCATAGCTGATTGGCACTGTTGCCTTTGAACCCCTGGCAGGGGAACACATTGTGGTGAGAGTGTGCTGCGGAACAAAACCACCCCCATTACGGCTTGGAAGCCAAAGAGAACAAAAGAAGAAGGTGCCAAAGTCGCACAGTCACATTTGAGGGCACAGCCCCATGACCCAAGAGCCTCCTGGGAGACCCCAACTCTTCAAGTTTCCACCACCTCCCAAATAATTCCACACTGGGGACCAAGCTGTTTTTACACATGGACTTTGGAACACTTAGGATTCAACCCAAAACTCCATTGTCACTTCTTATGCATCTCTCATTGCTCTCTAGTTTAATTTCTTTTGCATTCACTCTTTCTTCCTTCTGTTTTCAATTTCTGCCTTTCAATGATGTTTTCTTAAGCTCAGCTGTCATATATGAGTAATAATACACAGTACGGATCATATTATTCTGATACTCAGAATTCCCAGACCACTTTATCCCAAGATGAAAATACCTAGAGATAGACCAAAAAGTTCAAGACCCTTTGTGATCTAAGACTACTCAAGAGTCCAACCATACTTGAAAATACTTTCCTCCAACTGTGTTGTCCAAGTCTCCTTTGCTTTCTCCTGAATATGTTACATAAAGTTCCACCTCCATAATTTCATCCACTACAGCCCTTCACCAAACATACCACCTTCCTTCCCTGTATGGTCTTCTAAACTTGGTAGACCTCTAATCCAAAATATCAAAGCTGATCTCTGTCAGTCTATCAGTGATTAATTCATCTTCTGTATTTGCAGGGTATTTCATTTTTTATGGGATATTAACTCATATAATTTCTTGTATCATACCTTTTTATGTTTACTTATTTTAACCAACCAAGTGTATTTTTCCCAATCATCCATCTAGTAATTGGCAAAGTCAAGATTCAAATACTCATGAGACTGATTGAAAAGCCTAAGTTTTTTTTTCCATGTTTTATTAAGAGAAAATACAAAAGAAGACTCATGAGAATTTAAAGGCAAATTTTAAATGGACAGAAATGGAGAAAATAAGGACCATTAATAAAAAGTCAGAAAGACTTTTCATTAGTGTAAAGTTTGAGATCATTCTTAGAACAGTTGTGTTTACAACTGACCCCCCAAGCAGACAGATGTATTGAAAATGTGTGATCAGAGAGCAGGGAAACAGAATGTGTAGATATGGAAGTCCTAAAAATAGTCATGAGTTTTTAATTTTGAAAGCAGCCTTCAACAGTAATCATTCAACTGTTTTGTTTTCTAGATGATATAACTATAGAGGTCAAATATGAGAAAAGAGTCATTGAAATAAAAAGGGGTCGCAAAGAATTTGACTTTTTTAAGAAAATCCATAATTTGAGAGCAGAAGGAGAAAAAAAACAGGGGGAAAAATAGGAAATTAAGATAGCTTGAGTTAAACTAACAGCAACAGTTACTGATTTTAATATGGATTCTGTCACCTTGACCCCTAATTCTAAACCCCAAGGATCTTGTGTCAACAGGTCAAGATAATTACCACTAGATGGCACTATAGGTTTCAGAGGCCCCATAAAAGTTATATTTAGACACTGATGAGAATTCCTCTGACAATCATTTAAAAGGCAACAGTACTTCTATAACTATAGGTAATTTATTGCAATATTAGCAAAAATATTGATAAACTTTTATAAATGATAAAAAGAGAAATGACATTAGAGTTTTTATTTAATATAAGAATAAATGAAATGAAAATCTATCCCAAATTGGACTTTAGGGATGCTATTTTCATTATTTAAATGCCTTTTAAGAAACATCCTAGATTGTTTTCAGCCATGATGGTCTTATTGTTTTTTTTTTCCCCCTTGAATCAAATGTGACTGAGAATTTACACATTTCTACATATTTTCCCACCACTATTAGCTTTCCCAACAGTTGAGGCCAAAACATTTTTGGTGCCTGCAAATCCAGAAATAGATTTCTGTGATCCTTGACAATCTCAACTAAAGATCAGTGGTTCTGGTTGCTTCTTACGGACATAAAGTTTTAGCTGAGTGCTTATCCAAATTCCCTCATCTGAGACAGCCTTCTGCACTGCCCATGGCAACTTAAAGGGCATACTCTAGTAATGACTCTTAGTTATCTACTCAATTACCCATTCTCCCCTTCTTCCTTAAAAGAGACCCAGATTTGTGTCTAATAAAGAAACTACACTCCTCAGCCTTCCTTACAGAGGTTGCCAGGGGATCAAGTCCTTGCCAACAAAATAGCAGCATAAATTTTAAGGCTTTGTGATGGAATCCAACTCAACAGCCAAGCAAGCGCCTTCTTTACCATTTCTTCCTTTTCCTTCTTCCTGCCTGTGATGCAGATGTGATACCTGCCATGCAATAAGTCATTTTGCAACCATGAGGTGATCCTGTGCAAAAGATTCAGAGCCGACAGATAGAGTCATGTTCTTTCTGATTTTATGAAAACGCTTTTATGAGGGAAAAAAATATAGATAAAATCATTTAAGTCACTTTGTTTTTGATATCTTTGTTATTTAAGCCAAGTACAAATCCTCAGTGGTACAATCAGTTTGTGTGTGTGTGTGTGTGTGTGTGTGTGTGTGTGTGTGTGTGAGAGAGAGAGAGAGAGAGAGAGAGAGAGAGAGAGAGAGAGAGAAACATGACATTTAAATGTATATCTGAAAGTAAGTATTCATCTATCTATATGGAGGTAGCTAGAGATAGCATCTTCAAAGGTCTTTTCTATCTAATGTCATACACACACTCACACACACACACATGCGCAGCATTGTGAGGTCTTCTTGAAATTTATTTACCTAAATAATTAATCATTTAATAGAAAGAAACCCCACATAACTCTAAGGGATCTTAGCAGTTTTATTTTCCTGATACCTTTAATGAAATATCATCCCTTGATTACTAGTCTTGCTATAGTTTCTTCAAAATCTAAATGGACACTTCAGGATTTAAGGCTCATGGTGTCCATTAAAGTCTTAGAAAAAAACATGTTTAGCTTTGTCTTTTCCTCACTTATCAGGTTAAAAAACACTGAAAAAAAAAAAATGAATCCCCAAACATCCCTCAAAGCAAGCGGGCAGCAAAACATTATTTGGGGAGGTGTTTGGATCTCTTAGAATGTCTAACAGAAAAGCACCAGTGAGTGGTCACTAAGTAATTGTATTCTGGAATTTTCCACAGAAACCAAAGGAGGGGACACATTGGGGGGAGACAAGGTCCTGGTGGTGAGAACAGTGTCAAAACCCGCTTCAGGCTGAGAAAAAGCCCAAGGGTACAGCTGATTGCTTGCCTGTAGCCACAGTGGACGCTCCCCTGAGTGTAAGCTGATGTAAGCCTCAAATATCCTTTAGCTGGTCTCTCCAAAAATCATTCCTAATGTCTCCTTTGGAAAAAAGAATTTTAATAATTAGCCTCTTGGATCCTGTCATTTGCAACTTTTCCCATACATATGAGTCACTGGAAAATGGCCGGGCAGTTGCTCTGTCTTTCAGATGCCCCAGTTTGTACTTGGAGTGCTAGTTAACCTCAGCAAAAAAATTATTGTCAGCAATAAATATTTACTTTTCAAAAATATCCTGAGGAGACTGGAAACAATACGGGCAAATCTCTCTGGTACTGTTTTTTCATTTAAAGATGACAAAAAGTCTAGGGAAAAAGTGACAGTTTTAAGGGCTTTAAAAATATCTAATGCTTTAGGTTTGAAATTGGCAGTGAGCCAGGCCCTGTCTTAAAGGGACAGGCACTTTATTATACTTTCTAATTCTTCCAAAGTCTGTCTTTAGGATATATGAGCTGCCTCTAATATGACTACTCTATTCTCATCCTCTAGTGGTATACTCTGGTCTCAGCTCATAAATTGAAAATTGAGGATCTGTAAATCAGGGCAGACTATTTCAGAGAGCCATTGTGAATTTCCAGTCAAATCTTCCAGTTTATCTTAAATATTTCATCTTAATGTCACCTTAAGAAAAGTCTTTCATTCAAGTAAGTTACAACATGGAGTTCCAAACTGATTACACTTCTCCACTGACCTTCTGCTAGGAGACTGCTTTGTGGCATTAATGTCATTTCTACTGGCTATTATTGGACTAAAGGCAGATTTCCACTTCTCCTCAAAAAAGTATTTGACTATAAACATAAAAAAAGAGTGAGCCAAATTTTGAAAGTCTATTAGCTGGTTTGTTGTTTTTTTTTTTTTTTTTTTTTTTTTGGAAAAAAAAGGCAATTGAAACAGGCACTTTCTGCTTATTACTTGCTATTTATATTTTTATTACCATTTTGTTTTAAACATCCAGAGTAATATTCAGAGCATGCTAAGGTCTGAGGTGACTGGCTTGGGTTACACACTAAGGCATCTATTCCTAATTAGTTGCCAAACATCTGTTGTAAAAATTAAATTTATACCTTCTCCGTATATTCATAAGTACATGAACTTCTGCCAATTCTGATTGCCCTTGGATGGCTTTTAAAAAATTGCTTCACTTGTTTTTCCTTCCCTGAAACTCCTGTTCAACAGGTTAAATGGAGTTGAAGATATCTCCATTCTATTTGTTTATACAGGAATCAACATATTCCACCCTTAACTCACTCACTAACAAGTCTGATATTGAATTTTCTTGTCAAATGATCTAGCATTTAATAACCTGTCAGTTGAAAGGACTTTAAATAAACATTTTCATACAATATTTAATACAATTCCAGGTTGTGGGCCCCGAGGCCACAGATGAGTAGACAGAAGTAACAGACTTCCTCCTTAGCAAGACATATATTTTTTTTCTACACATCCTAATCCTTTAGTCCTTGAGACTTAGAGGCAACAGTCTTGAATCCACAAGAATCCAAGAATAAATAAAGTAGTAATATACTTTTGATTTAACTTCCTGTACAAGAGCCTCTTAATTGCTGTCCTCAATTCTCTCTGGTTGCTTCCCACCTACAGTCAACAGAGAAGCAAGAAGCAAGGACAGTCTATTTTTTAACCAAACTTTTTTGAGATTAAACTTGACATTGAACTTTAATAGTTGTCAGCCATCTACTTTTCCCTGACATAAGAATCCCAACTGGGTCAAGGTTGGAATGGGGGGTTTTGCTAATTAGCCCACTCTCAGACCAGCTTGACAACATGCATCAAGGCATGAAATCTCAAGGGAGTAAGGTTGGGTGCCACCATCACAGGGAACCAGTCCAGGTATAAGATAATAAAGAAGGCAGATTGGAATGTTCATACTCATATCTCTAAAAGCACATTCTTCAAACTTAAATAACTGTGCCAACCAAATTAAAGACAACAGAAGACAGAATTTGTGTGCCAATCCGAGGCCCTCATCTTACGGAGGAATGTGAACTAGACTAAGAATTAGAAAATGTCACCTTCCTGGCCTAATAACATATGTTAACAGTAAAAACAACAGATACTAAAAGTGAGTTATTCAGAGAACATCATGAGCCATAATTTCATACAGTTGATTCACTGTTTTTCTGTGATCATATCTTAGATATACAATTTAAAAAAAAAAAAAAGGAGCCCAGTCCAGATTTAGACTTTAGTCTAATTCTAAAGCTGAGCTGCCTGATCATTGCTTTTCCATTGACAAAGCAGCCTACTGACATTATTGGAGGACACAGAGTGCACTTTTTCAAATAAAAGGAAAACATATAAATCAGAAAATATGGCAATGGAATATCACTTTTTATCATTCATTTTCAGAAAATCTCTGTAGGCTTCATCCCACCTTGCTCGCTCATTATTGGTATTTCAATTTGACAGCATTGCAATCTGTTTTCATTCCTCTGCAGAACTTTGCCAAATGTTTGTCCTTGAATTGGGCCAATTGCAAAAAAAAAAAAAAAAAAAAAAAAAAAAAAAAAAAAAAAACACCTCTTCTTTCTTTGAAAGTAAATATGTGACTGCTCTAGATCATTATACTTTAGCTACCATGGTGGAAAAAGTGCTCAATCCATCAATTACCTGGGTTCCATAATGATCTTTGCAGTTCTCTGTGTTTGGGAGGAAGTGGAGTGGCTTTCAGAATTTATCTCAAATATTGGATCAGATTTCATTTTGGTAGTCACATGAAATATTTTTGTAAACTTGCATTCAGAAGACTAAAAGTATTGTTGTCCAAATTCAGGAAACCGTAAGTTCCAGGAAATTTATCAAAGCTAACTCTTAAAAGTATTTAAACAAACATTGAGAAGAGCACCATTAACTTACAAGCTCATTTCCTATTCCACAGGTAATTCTCAAAATTCAAAAATTTGATAGGATCTTGACCTGTCCAACTAAATCAGTTCTTCCCTGCACCGTGTGGCCAAATGTTTTTCTTCTCCCAAAGAAGAGTTGGGTATGGTTCTCATACTGTCACAGCTGGCAAAGGCAATGACAAAGAATAACTAACTATCCTATAGTGGCTGCTTCTAGTATCGCTACTAAAGAACATTGTTTTGTCTCCACCATAATGTTCAAAAGCTCCTAGTATCTCCCCAACAGGGAAGATGGAAAGCACTGAGTCACATGCACAACAAAAGCCCTGAAGGAAATTTAAAAGCCCTGAATCCCACCTCCAACTCAGTGAGTTTGATAAGCTATGTTTGTTTAATTAGCTACATTACAGATTAAGTCTGTCAAAATTTTCATTTTGTAAGAAGAGCAAAATCACTACAAATTAACTCTGGAGATTAATAATGATCCTGAGAACTCCCACATTACTCATGCAACAGAAGTACTCATTCAGCAGCTAAATGTGCCATTGCCCCTCCTCAGTGGAACATAGTCACACTGCATTCCAAGTTTGAATTAGAGGCAGTATTTGAGTTTGCCTTCTCTTTTCTTCTCCCTCAATGTCTGCATTCCTCTTAATAACTTTCATACCAAAAAATAGACAAGGGTGCCATACTTGAAATACAAAATATGTAATCTTCCTTTGTTTTCTTCTTCATAGCTGCTAGTTCCTTTACCTACATTGGGTTGAATCAAGTGCCATTCCCTTTTCCCACTTTGCTGATCATTAGTTATTACAGAGTTAACATCTTCCTGGAAGACATCTCAGTCTCCATCATCTAGAAATGGTCTTGATACAATTTTGACCTTGAAAATGGAAAAGCACTTTATAGTTGGTTCTACCCAACACCCTATATTCCTTTATAAAAACAAGCATTATTAATTCAATGTACCATACCCATAACCCACGAAGTATAACATGGAGCTGCTGGCAGAGAATCATTTTTATTAGGTTTTACCTCAGCAGGAAAGAGGAAAGTGACCCCCAGATACAAAACTAATGGCCAGCGAACAAAGAGGGTAAGACTGGGTTTTCCTTACAAATCAACAGGCCCTTGTTCCCTGGAATTGCTATCTGCCTCACATCCAACTAGCCAAAGTGTTATACCTGGCTGGGTTTAATTTGTTATTTATGTCAGCTTTGCATATTTGTAAGGTTCAAGGGTTTATTGCCCTGGCCTGACCTTGCCAAGTCAGAGTTAACATGTGGTTCTCTAGTAGCCGTTTCTTTCTAATAAACTTTACTTGAAAGAACATGTGTGATAGATTTTGCTCATGATTAAAAAGAACAGTTCTATGTTCATTGTTCTCCAATTTGGTTTTGAAGTTCCGTTGAAAGTTACCTCTGAACTTAAAAAAAAATCCCAAATATTATTCTCTTTTAAATTTCATTGAAGATCAATGGGTCATAGAACATTGTTTTATTTGTGACTGTTATAAAAGATTCGTGAGACCCTGTAACACCAAGCCAAAATAATATGTTCTTCAATTATTAATGATGTTTGGTAAATAATTTAATTTTGGTTGTAAGGATTATTGAAGTCAGTTTTACAACTCCTACTTTAGAATATGTTAAAAAACAACAACTTTCAATTAACATGTTTTTTCCAACAACAGGATACAAGACAACAGCAAGTGAAAATCATTCTTAATGTGCTGTGTCTCCTATCATCATTAATATTTGGAGGGAGCTATTTGAAGATAGAATAAATTCCATCTCTGGAAATTATTACACACATTTTAAGGGTAAGATTCCAAGCTCCATGGCACTAGACCTTGGATGCTGGAGAGGCACAGCCACACTTAGGGTGTCCTGGTTTGTACTAGTTTGTCAGGAACACCCTCAGTTTGAAACTGATAATTCCATGTCCCAGGAACCCAGTCAAGCAGACAGAAGTATCAGTTAACCTATAGTTCCTCTAACTAGAGAAGTTCCTGGCTTCCTTTTCATTAGTTGATCCAGGTACCTTAAAAATATAAACATTGTTTTGGAGAGCTAATGGACAGGCACATTAATCAAAATCTAAATAAATTCACTGACCTGATCATTGGAGTGAATATAATTGAAGCTTCAAATTTAACCTGTTGAAGCAAATATTGACATTAACTTGTTCATTTTGGTTCATTTCAGAGTTATAAAATAAGTTAACCTAGATAAAAGCCATCTTATGTACATTAGGTTCACTGGTTTTCTTTCTAATTTTACCTTCTTTTTAATGTTTTTCTGCTCTGTTTTTGATTTTGAAAACTTGGCTCCTCCATGAGGACCTGGAATCACAGTGGAGGATCACTGTGTTCCCACTAAAATCTAGGCAGTGGAGAGCAATGGCCAGCCTTGTCTGCATTTATGAGTAAATGCAGATCCTAAATGTGTGCACTGTTGGTAAATCATTTATGTTTTCCAGAATGAAAATGGGCACATAGCTTCACAGATGGCTATCCTCATATTCGTCTCCTCAGATAACTCTGTCCCTTTGGTTATATGTAGATAAACTATTCCAAATTATATCTTATTATTTTAAAAATAAAAGTCTGATCAGAACAATTATAGCTTCTGTAGTAAAGACATAATAGTCCAAAATTATGTGATCTAGGAATCAAGATGGGACTATTTCGTAATGTTTATCTATAACTTGGTGATATTTATAAGATATGTATTTTATATATCATATATATAACTCATATACATATTTAGAAATGTGTGTATGTGCAGGTATATATATGTCCATAGTATGTATGTATATATATATATATATATATACATATATATATATATATATATTCCCACTTCTATTTGCGAAAACTGAGAACAGAAAAGTGGGAGATCAAGTTGAAAGAGAAGATAATTATTAAAATAGATTTTGTCTCAAAACCTTTAGAAAGTGTTGCAAGTATACCTAGGAAATATTTCTTTCTTATTTTCTCTAGATGAAAAGAAGGCAGCTATATCTTAGCAGTGGAGCTGGGTGAGGTAATCTCCCTATACCTCACCAACCCTATAACTTAGGTGGCTAAAGCCTCTTCTCTCTTCCCCTGTGTTGTCTACTGCTCCCATGCAAGTGCAGTGCAAATGCATTTCCTCAACAGTACCCTGTGCTCCTGTGTGCATGTGTGTGTGTGTGTGTGTGTGTGTGTGTGTGTGTGTGTGTGTGATCGTGCATGCCCGCAGTGTGGAGGAGGTGGGGTGAACACAGTGGGGAGATGAAGAGATGATGTGAATTGGACCATAAGTGCATTATTGAGGGTTTATATCTTTCTTTGAAGTATACAGCATTAGCCACTGTCAGGGAGAAGATACCAAGCCAGACAGTAATTGCAATAATGGAACAGACAAATGGTCTGTGTCCCCATTAAAGTCATCAACACCTCTAATTTTTGAAAGGGGCTTGTTTGAAATACAGTAATTGTGATTATGTTGTCCATAAAGGCTATGGGCGAACAGCAATTGTCAGCATGCCCAGTGCCTTTCCAACATCCTTCTGGACAGAGCTAACTAAATCTGAATGCTAAAGCACAATTTATTTCTGAATAACCTTAGAGAAAGGGTATTTTATAATATTTAAAAGTTTAATATAGCATCTGTGTAACACCTTTCTTGTAACACCTTCTTTCTTTCATTTTTTTTTCTGGAATAATAATTTTAACTCTCTGTTATCAGGCCCCTTTGCAACACAGCTTTTACTCCAAAACTAAGAAGATCGGCTCCTCCTTCTTCATCCCAACACAAACCTGACCCTTTGCTTAATTACGCCTCTCCTGTTTCCTTGATAATTTCCCCTGGCACTTCTGTTTTTCCCATAAAGGGCTCCTCTTTCTCCATGACCTGTCGTTCTCCTTCCAAGCCTCATAATTGTGTTTCAATAGGGTCACAATCAGAAAATAATTGACAATATAAAATCCACACCCTTTTGTACCGTGAACTCCTCAAAGTTCAATGCCAAGAGGCAAGGCAAGTTCTCTTTTTGAAATGAAATCTTCAATTCTTTCTCAAAACCCTAAGGACCTAATTCTGGCGGTAAATATGCTTATTCTTATGGAAATAAAAATGCCAAGAAATCTAGTTTCATTTCAGAGATCACTGGACACCTCGAAAAGATCATTTAGAGTGGACTGTGAGCCATGAAGTTCATGCTCAGGAATATAATCATTCCATCCAGGAGAAGTTTCATCATGCAAGTAACATAAATTCACGAAATAAAAATAATTTGAAGTGAGGTGTCATCAGCTTATTCTCTGTTACCTCTCTTCTAAGTACCTAGCACTTCATCTAAGAATAACTACTTAAACCACACACCATCTACCAGAATACCTCATTAATAAAGAGGTTCTTTCATCTTGATTCTCGGGACCTATCAAAAGCCAAAACTCAACACTTTGCCATTTAATCTTTAACAAGGTCCCAGGCCATTGAAAGCAGTACAAGGTGAAATTTATGGGCTAACATTTAACTGTTAAATAATTCTCCATATCTTCCCAGCTTACTCTCCATTCCAGCAAGCCATCTTTTATTAGCAAGAGTAAATATATAAAAGCCTACTGTTAAAACACTTAACAGGCCTTTTCTGTCAAGGCTGCGAACCACAGTGTCCACTCCATTTGGAGGCCTCTGCTTCTCTTTTTCTTCCTTTGTTTAAAATATGCTGACCACACAGTGACCTCTCCTAACCCATCGGTCGAAAATTACAACCAGCCACACAAACAAGCAACTTGGGGTCAGAAGGAGCAGGGTCTGCTAAAAGTTAGTAATCATACATTAATTCCCTGACATAATTAATCAAAATGAACCACCGTTATCTAGCAAGAAACCTTTAACCTATTACAAAGGGGTCAATTTGCGAACCACTTGAGCCTGGGAGTTTGGTACAAATAGCATACGCCCTTCATCCGGGATGCCCTAAGTAGGGAAAAATGCCTTTGAAGTCCCAAATCTACTAGATTTAGATGTAATTTCATCAATCAAGTTAAAAGCCTGCCTCCTTCCACAAGGATTTTGTGGAGTTCTGTCAACCAGCTTCGTTGGATGGTGACTGAAAATCCATTTGTAAGTTTTTTTTTCTTCTTTTTTAGGCGTAAGTTGACTAGTGTCGGTCCGAACTGACAAAAAAGCCAAGAGTTTATCAAGCTGAAGAGGAAGAAGAAAGATTTGTGGAGGAACTCATTCGCCCCTTGCAAGAGGAATAGTAAATCGGATGATTGTTATGCACGTGAACGGTGTATGCTTTCAAGATTAAGCCTGCCAGGTGTCTAGGGTCGATATTTACGTGGTGCTGGCAGAGAAAAGGGGAAAAAATTAGAATTAAATCTGTCAAGCTGTAATGTAGAGGATTTCTTTGCAGTTTTAGATATTACAAGCATTCTCAAAAGGTATGCATAGGTGTCCAACTGCAGAAGACAGGTAAGCATGATTTCAATGTAGGCCTCTCACCAATTACTTCTTGAATCTCCAGAGAATAGGGAGGTTCCCAAAGCCCCCTCAGAAACCTTCAGTTGCAACTGCGATATCATTAATGTGCTTAGAAACTCATTTTAACCACATTATCGTTTCAGAGCTTGGAGATGTTAAACACCAAGGAAAGACACAGGGAGGCACCATCTGTATTTGGAAAGGATCAAACATGTCACATACTTCCGAAGAAATTGATGGTGAGCATCAACTTCAGAGTTAAAGTCTGGCAGAGCACTGGCACTAATCTAAGCCTGATCACCTGAGAAATGGATCCTGAGAGCCTATAGAGTTATCTACCTCAGTCAATCCTGGACCAAAAGTTCTCTCTATTTCAGTTATTCAGTCAATTGCTCTGTTTGTTTGATTTTCCCATTCCTTGAACAATTAGACACACATTCCAGTGAATTTGTTCATCCTAGTGGGCCCAAGACACTTGCTGAGAGATTCAGCAAGTGTGAGTATGACCACATAGACCTATGGATAGGGTAACTTAAATGGTGCATTTAATTTGTCTCAACCAATAGATACATGCAAGCACTATAATCTCACCTTGCTTTTTTGGTCTCAGATCTGTTTTAAAAAGTGGAGGCCTAGAACAATTAAATACCTTACCCAAGAATACACAGCTACTGATCACTTATGGCTGAAGAGGTACTCAGATTCAGGTCAGTTTGTCTCCAAACTTACCCCTTCCCAACAAGTCAAGCTCTTTTTATGATATGCAGCATCTGTGGAGTCGATCCTTATATGAAGTTTATTTTTTAAAAAATTTTGAATAGAAGTATCTCCAAAAAATTGGTTGGTGTGGAGATGAAACATAAAAAAGAGTAAGTCAAGCATATTCTCTACTTTTCTACCACCCAACTCAAAAAAGGGAGAAATTTCTTTCCACCATGTTTTTTTTTCGTAGTGTACTTTTATTTCACTCTTTACTTATTTATTTTTAACAATCTTATGAGATATGATATCCATACCATAAGATTCACCTGTTTAAAGTGAAAAATCCTACACTTTACAGTATATTTACAAAGTTGAGCAAACACCTCCACAATCTAAATTGATATCATTTTTGTCATTCATTCCCCCAAAATCCTCCTGTACTATAATAGGCTGTCCCCATCCCCCTGTCCACAATGCCCTATGCAGATACTAACAGACTTTCTGTTTCTAAGGATTTTTCTATTCTGGATATTTTATGTAAATAGAATCATTCAATATGTGAGTTTTGGTATCTGTCTTTTTTTCACTTAACATAATGTTTTTAAGTCTCACCCTGGTTGTGGCATGTATCCATCACTTTCTATTTAGTTATTTGCTCAGTTGGAACCAGCATTTCTTAAAATCTGTTTAATTCTTCACTCTCAAACTATGTTGACTCTTTCTGTTCCTTAAAAGTGAGATGCTTGTCTCCTTATCAGGGGCCTTCCCTTCCCTGTCCCTTAGACGTGGAATGCTCTTCCCCTCACAGGGAGGCTCTGCGGGACCTTTTACATCCTTTAGGTCTCAGCTTTGAATCCTCCCCTCTGTAATGCCCTCTCTGGTCTCCTCAGCTGAGGCCATTCTTTTCTCTCTCCCCCCAACTACAGCATAATCACCTCCATAGATTTTGCTCACAGCCTTCACCAGAATCCAAAGTGCACTGTCTATTTCATTAGTTAAACATCTCATTCCTTGCCATCTTTCCCCCCAGTAGGAGGAAACTTGCCTCTCTGGCTAACCACCATAATCCCACTACCTAGCACTTTGCCTGAATATATGAGTGGATGAAAGAATTACTTCAGGAAACCTCACCCTCTGAAATGAAGTTCTGCAAGCTATTTTTTTTTATTCAGTTGCTCATGGGGGTCTTGTGGAAGGAGCAGCCATAGCTCTAGTAGTTTCTGAGGCTTGCTGTGATGGTTTAGATCTGGAATATCTTCCAAAGATTCATATTTTGAATGGTTTGTTCCTAATGCACCAATGTTCAGAGTTAGGGCTTTTAGGAATTGGTTAGATCATGAAGGCCCTGACCTCATCAGTGAATTAATAATTTGATAGCATTATTGGGAGGTGGGACCTATTGAAGATATGGATCCTTGGGAGCATACCTTTGGGAAGTCTCTCTTTTCCCTGGCCCCTTCCCCTTCTCTCTGCCTCTCTACTTCTCAGCTGCGATTATAAACTGGGCTGTTTTGCTCTTCCATATGCTTCCTCCAAAATATTTCTGCCATGGAGTCAGATAATCATGGACTGAAACTGTGTGATCCAAAATAAATCTTTCCTCCTTTGAGTTGTTGATTTTTTTTTTCTTTTTTTCAGGTATGTAGTCTCAATGACAAAAAAGCTCACTAACATGCTTGGTAACAGGCAGCAAGGGGACTAAATTACCTCCTTTGGCAAAGCTGTAAAGGTTTTCACTTCATAGACTCTGCTCAGCAGAAGTCTTGGGGAGTTTTATCTGCTCTTCTCCAGATGGATCTCTGAGGGTGTTGTGTCCATGTTCATACTTCATTTCACCTTAGGACCCTGCGAGGCATGGTCTGTGAATCCAGATCTGGTTTAAGAATACTCTTGGCAAAAAGCATGGAGGCTAACTTCCCCTGAAACTCCCATATGCCAGGACTGCGACAGACACTTTGCAGGTCCTCTTAAGAACCCTTAAGAAATCACTCATCCCTACTCTATAGATGAGGAAACAGAGGCTCCAGGAAGGCCAGCATCTCATGGGAGATGACTCTACACCCTCCTCCATCCTTTGCCAACAGTAAATAATGTATAAATGCAGGACATAAGTAAAAGGCTTTGTGGCACATGTTCATCAGTTTCATCATCTGAAAATTAAGCAAATGAAAATCACTACTGTCTCATTTTGGATAACATTCTGCTATCATTCACCAAACTAAAGAATATGAAATCAGACTTCATCTTTCAAAAGAGCTGACAGATAGCCAAAAGTCATGTCATTCCTGTCCCTTGGTGGCCGGTCGTGTGCTGCTAATGGGTTTGCAGACAGAGTGCTTCTCCTTATACATCCCAGAGGCCCCTTTGCTCTCTGCTTGTGGATGTAAACCAAGGGAGAATAGCAGAGTGCCTCGAAGTCACCTCCAGGGAGGTAGCATGCATGTTTCAGAACTTTGACTCACAGAAGCCATTGGAAGCTCTTCATCTGAAATTGTCCTGAGCTCCAAGGTGGGGAAAATTCATGGCCATTCCCCCCCCTCCTCCGCCGACTTTGGAGGATCACACATGTTTTGTGGCTCCCACCTTCATGGGCCCTCCCTTTCTACCAGTTCTGCCAAGTGCCGTTTTCAATCAGTGCTGGGTTTCCATCCTCAGTAGACAAGAGTGACCAGTCTCAAAACCCCACCCTTTCTCCAAATGTGTTGCTGGTCCCCACACCTGTCATGTCCAGCCCACCTGGGGGAGTTGGGGAAATATGAGACCCAGCCAACCAGCTGCCTTTCAAACTGCAAAGCAACCTTGTTGAGAAAATGCATGGATGAAATACAATGCTCCGTGGCTGGTGCCGCAGCAGGGCTGTCCAAACACTGAAGTGATGCCAAAATGACCTGTGCACACACTACCAGGTGACAAGAGGGACAGCTGGGATCTTGTGAACTGTCTGCAGGTTTGATCATGCTCATATCAGGTACTTTCCAAGGATACAAGGGAGACGACACGATTTTATAAATTTGCAAGGGCTTCACACCTTGAGACATGATCCCAATTGTACAGTGGATTTGTAAGAAAGAAAAAGATCTGGAAAGAAACTCAAAAATTACTACTATTCTCAAGGAACATACAAATCTAGGCCAAAAAGGCTACTTATTACAACCAGCTCATCAGAGCCCTTCTAAAAATTTCTTGTCACATGTTCACCCTTAACAAGGAGTAAGGGAGTTATATTAACTTAAAATTTATATCTTCTATATTCTCCCACAGAAACACTTTATTTTATTTTTTAGTAACAATCTTGGGTATTTATTTTTTAAAGTCATTAAAACTAAATGAGAAAGGATTGCTGTTAAATTGTGAGAACCTTTATGTAGACCATAGAATAATTCTTAGCCAAAAGAAAAAATGTTTAGTACTTCATTGTAGGTCATGGATTTAGAAATTAACACAAGTTTGCTGATATAATATGTAACACAAAGAATAAATGCCTACTGGGGACAGAGGACCAGGACAGGAAGGGAGGGACTTCTGAGTGGTTTCCACACTGGGTCTCCCAGGTGAGAAGATGAGATAACTGGGAAGAACTTTGGCTGGGATCAGAACAGATTAGATTTAAATTCCAGCTCTCACCCTACTGCCTATTGGACCTTGAGATAGTTACTAAGCTTCATTTTCCATCTGTAAAATGGGGGCATTTTCCTCTATTTTATTGAATTGCAAAGACCAGAAGTTGTGTGTTGCAGCTAACCAACCGATGGAGACTTATTACTTTATCCCTTGAAGATTTAGCCAGTGCAAATCCAGTACAATTTTCATTTCCCTGAGTTGTACATTTCTCTGAATTGAATTCAATTCTTACTCTCCTGGGTTACATCATATTGTTCTAACTGTTTCACAGATGAGAAATTTGGATTTAAAGCTAAGCCACAGAACCCAAAGGGAATTCTTCCTAAGAGGAATCGGCTTTGGTTATTAAAAATCTTTTCTTTTTCTTTTTTCCTAGGGCAGCTTTACCCAGGTGAGATTATATGACACCCCAGGGTGTCTCAAGTGATCTCTGGAGATATTGGGACATTCTCAAATTATTCTCAAGGAAAAAAAATGATATTTAAATGAATTCACTTGGGTTTTAGAATTTGTATATACCCTATAGGGACATGGCCCTTGGGTTGGGTGACAGTGCTATGGAATGTAGAAAAATGAGGTGTCAAAATCCCGAAAGACTGGGAATCCCAGGACTCTGTATGGCTCTCTTCCTTTTTTTCTCATTCTTCAACGTGATAAGAATGAGGTACGCATAAAGCTGAAAACATCAGAAGCAGCCAGGGATTTGTGCAATGTCTATGCATAAAATTTAAAATACAAATATCAATTTTTCATTTAAATAGTGGATGATCATCAGGGTGGGTCCTAACCTGCCCTTTCACCAAACCAGTGTATGGGGTGGACAAAACCTATATAGCGGTGCACAACTCATTCCCTCTTCCTTCTTCCCCAAGTCCTTTGCTCAGGGTGTTCTTTGCCTTGGTGTCTGGCATGACAAACAGAGGAGTCCTCAGCCTTGCTTAATGGCAGCTGCCCAATGTCTGGTGGGATGACTGATCAGGCAGCTAGTTTAGCTCCCCCTCAGGAATGGTGAGCCCCTCTTTCTACCCCCTGCTTCCTACTGCCCCCTAATATTACAGACATTGATTTTTCCTAATTAAATCCAATTAGGAAAATCATGCAAATGCCTCCAAGAAATCAGAATGAGTTATCTTCCTCACTCCAAAAAAATGTAGATTTTAAACAATGACAATCTAACTAAAATTAAAATCAGGGCAAAACATGGAGATGTTGACTCCATTGATTTTTCACCACCATCTACAGGAAAAAGGAGAAAGGAAAAGAAAAACAGAGAACTGCTTTCTTCTCTTTTTAATGGCAATAAGCAAACCAACAGTATTCATCACTTCAAATAATTTACAAAATAAAAACTACTATTTAGTTGAAAAATCCCCAAGGTTGGGTACAGGGATGCATGACTGTTGTCCCAGCAACTTGGGAGGCTGATGCAGGAGGATCACAAGGTCAAGGCCAGCCTCAGCAATTTAGTGAGGGCTTAAGGAAATTAGTGGTACTCTGCCTTAAAATAAAAAAAATAAAAAGGATTGGGGATGTATCTCAGTGGTATAATGTCTCTGGGTTCCATCCTCAGTAACAACAACAACAACAAAAATCCACCAAGGATCATCCTTTTTCAGTTTCGAGAGAGCTATGCAAATTTTCCAGTTGAAAGTGCTGTGAGAATATTCCTTTGTCAGTCATAGAAACTATTTTTATGTACACTCAGGCCATCTAGTTTTAAAGGTAGTGGGCAAAGCAATTATTATTTCACATTCAAATAACCAGGTTATTGGCACAATTGAGAGCATTTATTTTACAGATGATGGATTGTGGATTCACACAGAACCATTTGCTTTTGAGACAGGACAAGACAATAGACATAGAAATGTGATAAATAATCTTTTTTGTCTTTATGAAGGACTCTGGGTTGAGGCTGAGGCTCCTATGAAGTACTCATGAAACAGGGTGGCTATTGATCTTCTGGAAGTTCCCTCATTTTATCTCCAAAAACCTCTTATATTTTTCCCTTCAGCATCAAGTCTCCTGACTCGTCCTGGTTTGTGTCACAAGTTCAATTAGATTATTTAGACACTTTGGACATTTAAATGCTTTGTTTGTGTATGTTTAAAATCAAGGGGAAAAATGTCATGGATGGCTACCAAAATCCATGTAATTTACCCAAGAAATGAGTCTACTGGGTAAATACACATTGAGGCAATTTTTAAAGTCATATTTATTTACTCTACACACCTCAGTCTGTGGAATAAATAAATGTTTGAGCCCTGCACTCAGTATGTTAAAGCACCTCATGAAAATGTATATTGACACTAGATATGTAGGAAGAATCTCCCTGCTAAGTTTTCTATCTGAGCCATTTGACTTGGGGGTGTAGAGAAAAAGAGCAAATGGAACCACTTTATGGGGGTAATTACCTGCACATTCTTTACCTAAGCCACCTCCCACCTACCCCCATCAAAGTACGCTTAAGATCAGCAAGTGAAACTTCCCACGATTTCTCCCTTTTCTTTTCACAGCACATCCCCTGCACCACAAAAGTGTGCTTTATAATTAATTCCTTTCTGTCATCCTCATACCTCTTTCTCCAGGAGGGATCAAATTATTTCAGTCGAGTCCGGCATCAGACTTAGATATGTTCACATGGAAGAATCTGGCAATCTGTGGCTTGCTTTCTTTGTTCTGGAGACCTGGAGTAGTACCCTTCAGACTTTTTATTGATCTTTCTCCCCCTCTAGCTCATACATGCTAATTGTACCTCTGTAGCAAAACAATCTTATTATCATGTTAATTAGTGGGAGGGCTGTTGAGGTTTTCCACTTCATTACCTACTAATTTCAAGATAAATGAATCCACAGGTTACTAAGTAAATAAGGTCACCTATCAAGCACTTGTAAACGTGTTTGTAAACAGGGAGGGGGGGAGGCAGAAGGAAACATGTTTGGTTTTCAAATGAGTTTTGGTTGGACTTGGTTTTAGGGGTGGCCCCTTCCCTGAACTCATTTGTAATGGAAAGGGAACGTTTGCTGTCCACCTGGTTTCCCAGTGGGGCATTTCCTCTAGCACTCTCAAAGGGCTCTTTGTGGCCTGATTCATTCCTTGCATTGGGCGCTCATCGCTGCTTTTGTAGAGAAAGGCACAAGTGACGTTTATGGGGGGGGGCGCTCAAACTTTGAAAGGAGAGTTAGTGGGGGGTGCAGTGGCAAATCACACTGTTCTCCCTTTGAGGGCTTTTGTTGTTCCCAGTTTCTCTGGATTAAGTGGAAGAATTTGGTTATGAGGGAAAATGAGAAAATTAAGCCTGCCAAAAGCAAAGATTTGTAGCAGATTTCATTAAGGCAGAAGGAGAAAAAAAAATGCTAGGAAACTTTTACCTATGTTAATCAAAGACTCCAAAGAAAAGGATGGATGAGAATTCCTTTCTTTACCCTTTCATCCATGCACTCTTTAAAAGGTCACAGTGTACAACACAAAGTATTGTTTTGCCTTTTAATCTGCTATTGATGCTAGTACTGAAAAAAAAAAAAGAAAGTAAAGAAAAAGAAAGTTTTCTATTTTTATCCACCAGGAGATTCCAGTCTGGAATCTTGCAAGTGTTCTATTTTGTACGTGGAACCTCCAGGGGCGTCACCGTTCAACAATCTAACCGGCATCTGAAACACTGAATTCTCCCTTCTTTTTTTTTTTTTAATTAAGATAATAAATTGGTCTTAAATTATCCCTGAAATCAGACCAGTGTTGATTACAATGGAGCTCATGCTGTGACAGCTCAAGATGATGTTATTTTTATTCCTTTTCAACGAGATCTTAATCTCTCCCTGCGTGTAAACAAATTGTCACTGTAACCTTGTTCTCTAATCTCCCAGTCCAAGACCTTTAAAGCATTGGGAGATAACAGATCAGGCCAAGATTTCATCAGCTCTTCAGCCCGGATGGGCCCCGTTCAGCTCCCACAGGCTGGGTCTCTACACATTGAAGGAGAATTAATAAGTACTTCTTACATGAAAAACTCCATGGAAACCTTTGAAAGCAGTGTGCGTTGGATGGTCAGAGTGCAAGTCTGTGGTCTGGGGGAGAAATCTATCTTTTCTAGGAGAAGGCCCTGAGCCAGAGGCAAAGAGAGGTAGTGTTAAGGACAGGGGACAGGTGGGAAACACAGCTACAGACCTTGAGAGACACAAGAGACAGGTAGAACCAGCTAAGAAAGAGAAAGAAAAGAGGTAAAGTGGAAATAGAAAAGGAGCAAGAGAAAGAATGGAGCCCAAGAAAATGGACAGCCCAACAGCTAAAAAGGGCAACTGGGGTGACTTGTCACTTCACTCTTCTTGCTCATGGGAGAAGACATTCCAGAGAGAGAGAGAAAGAGGATCAGATTACCTTCCCAGCCAATTCCAAACATCACTGTGTGACTTTCTATTTGAGAATGTCTTTTCATGCCATGAAAGGGAAATTCTGACATTACCTAACACTGATGAGTAAGAAGTGATTACTAATGAGCTCCTGAGTGAAGCCCGGCTTAGAGCCCCACGTGAGCTGCTTTCCTTGTTTGCTTTGAAATAAGCTGGGATGTGTCTGTGGTGTCACAGATTGTCTGGAATAGTTCCAAGGAATGGACCAAGTCCTGGCCTGGGACTTTGGTGGGGTCCAATCAGCAGACATTTTCAAACTCCCCCTGTCTGTAGGTCCTTCCCAAATGACTTCCCACCTGTCTGTGACTCCACAACTCTTTCATGGCTAATTTTATTAAAAAACAGGACAATGAGATTGAATAGATGGTTTTCTTTTCAATTGCTTGGAGGGTTCCGTCACCAAAGGAGTGATTCCCAGTATGAAAACGCAAACTCTGAGTTTGACCTCTAAGGAAATGTTTTGCAAAGTACATGAATTTCCTCAGGCCAGCATTTTTTGAGTGGAAAGGTCATGGATAGTGGTTCAACTGGTTGACCTTCAACAACTTCTAAAATGGGAAAAGCAGTATCATCTTTTCCTTGGGCGATTGCCAAGTTAGATGTGTTCATGTAGATTTAAAAAAAAAAAATAAAAATGTTTCAGGCAAATTAAAATAAATAAAATAGTGCTTTTCAAGAAAGGCTAATTATCACCTACTACAGAACACACCAGAACCTGAATTTAAGAACCCTTTGTCACAGAGCAAAATCATCTGCTTGGGGGTTTGAGTACTCTCATTTGCCATGGTGGACAGATGAAGAGAACTTGGAAAGAACTTGCTTGGCAGTTTCCAGGTGCACTGAACAAAATCATCCTGCACTTTGGAAATTTCTTCCTGGGTCAGGGCTTCTTCTTCCTCTAGTTTCTCCAGAGACTTTTTTTCCTTTCTAAGAAACACTGGCTTTTATAATATTAGGTGATGTTTAAGTACCTGCTGGGTATTAGACTGCTTAATTTTATTTTTCATTAAGTCAAAGGATTTGCACATAATTGGTTTCCCTCCGGGCTTCGGTACCCACCTGTGGTTAGCAGCAACAATTGGGACATAACTCCAGACAAAGGTGGCTTTACTTCTTTTTCTTTCTTATTTAAAAAAAAAAAAAAAATGGAGGTTTACATCAAGTCGTCGGTTGACTTCATTTTTCGACAATAATATTTATTGAAATATTTTGAATATAAGAGTAATACATTCATTAAAGAAAGTTTGGCAAAAAATACACATATATTTCCTACTATTATTAAACACTTATTATTTGCAAGAACCTTGTAAAGCTTATGCCTTGCAGGCACATACGCCACTTAATCTTCATAACAGTTCTGTGATGTAAGTAATTTACCCAAGACCACAGAGTAAAAAGTGACAGAACCAAGACTTGAAGGTGGATCTGTCTTTCTCTAAAGTTTTTAATCCCTAAATATCACATGATCTATGATAGCTGGATAGACAGAAGAAAATTAAAACCAACATATCTACTATTTATCAACTGGGTGGGGAATATTTCCTTTTGAAGTACAATATATATACTTTAGCATCCTAGTGGATAACTTAAGTTTTATGTTCAACAAACATGTAAATATTAAAATCTTGGTCTCAATCTCATAAAGTGATCCAATCTTCATCATGATGAGAACTTGAGTAAGTTACTTATCTTCCTCATCCTATTTATCTCTAATAAAACATTCGACTCACAAACTGTATAGAATCATTTGGCACAATTATATAATGATTAAAACATGAATACATACAATGTATACATACATCACAAAATGAGACTCCATATAGCACATATTCTATAACATCAGGTCTTTTAAAAAATATGTTAATAATAACAATAAAACTGCATAACTGTGGTTAGTGTGATGATTCAATACACATATGTAGCATGTGATGATTAAATCAGAAGGTAACATTTCCACATCTTTGAACATCATTTTTGATTAATGTGTGATAATAGTACATACATATGCACATTAGTTTAAATTTATCCTTCCATTCTAAATATTTTCTCTTTCACTTGATTCTTTTAATGACAATTTATTTTACTTTCTTAGAGTTTACCCGTAATTCATTTAACTTAACTGTTCTTTATTTTTGTATTTTCAATCAGTTTCAAAGTTATGCCATTTTGAATAAAATTGCCATGTAACCCACATGAATCGTTAAACATCTGCATTTTTTTTCAAAGTTATTCTAAAAATCACTGAGTAATTTTTGTATACTGATTTTAAATGCCTTCTGTAAATTCACTCAAATGCTCTGAAAAAATTCAAATTTATACTTTAATAAGAACTTTCATAAGAACAAAAGTTTTTCTTTCTCTTTCTCCCTTGTTTCACCTTGGCCCATACAAATCTGTCAATTTAGTATGTAAAAAAAAAAATCTCTGATAATTTAATATATTTTCCAAAGGAAAATAATTTTTATTTCTTAGACTGCCAGTGTAAAAATCTTTTATATTTCTGTTAGCAAACTGCAAAAAATTCTGAATTATCCTTTTATGTATTTCCCACTTTGTATTGGTTTATCTACTTCATCTACTTGATTATTATTATTTCCTTTTTTAGTGCTGGGGATTGAACCTAGGCCTCCTGCATACTAGGTAAGCACTGTACCACTGAGTTACACCCCAGTCCCATACTTGATATTTTAAAAACTCATTATTGATTATGATTTTGAAGTTCAATTGCCTTTAATTATTTATGGATATCATACAAAATATGAGGCTAATGTAAATATATCTTTTATACTCTCTTACTTCGCATTTATACTCAGAAAAGAGGTAGAATGTGTTCAGCTACATTTTGAGTTTGATTTTCCTCTTAAGGAAAATAAAGACTTAGGACTTCATACGGTGCTCCTGGGGATGTATGTATATTATCTCATTTAATTCTCTTCACCCTCCCACTCCATAAAAAGAAATTAAGGCAGGTATTAACAAATATTTTTCACAAATGAAGACCTACACTTTCTCAGAGTTCATGAAACACCAAGTGACTGAGTTAAGATTCAAATTCAGGTGTGTTTATTTAAATTAAAATAAGAGGAGGCTAGGTCTTGAAAACCTAAATTGTCCAGTGTCTTTTTAAAAACATTTTATTAGTTGTTGATGGACCTTTATTTATTTATATGTGGTGCTGAGAATTGAACCCAGTGCCTCACACATGCTAGGAAAGCTCTCTACCACTGAGCCACAAACCCATCCTGTGTCTAGTGCCTTTATCACTAGGGAAGTGATAGATAAAAGTCAGGTGAGACATGTGGGTCAAAAAACATGGAAGACCAGATGAGTGATGGATGAGTGGACTAATGGATGGACGGGCGGATGAACAAATAGTCTAAAAATGCAGTTTGTCAGCCTGACAAAATGTGCCTCTCTGCTTGGTAGACCATTTGTCTGATTTCCCCTACAGTCATTTCACGATCCTCAAGCCTCCAGATGAGCTATAGCATTGTGGTGAGACTTGGGAGGTTCATAGGGTCAAAGCAACTGGCATGGATGAGAGATTTCTGAGAACAATTCATCTTTTTTATTTCCTCTTTCCACATCTTTTTATTGGTATATTATAGTTGTACCTAATGATGGTATTTGTTGTTACATATTCATACACATACAATATAACAATATAGTTTGGCCACCATCACTCCAGTTCATCCTTTTATTTCAAAGACAGTCCACTAGCAGCACTTTGATTTGATGTCTCACAGAGGTTCAAAAACAGTGCTTATAAGGGCAATTATCAGATTTTGAATCTCAGCTTCCTAGCTCTATGACACTGGGAAGTTAATCAACCTGTCTGTGCCTCAGTTCCATCATTTGCAAAATGAGAATACTAACAGTTAAAGTCCCAGAGAAACTGGATTAGGTGACACATGCCTGTAGTCCCTGCTGCTTTGGAGGCTGAGGAAGGAGCATCTCTTGAGGCTAGGAGTTCAACATCAGACTGGGAAACATTGGAAGGATTTGTCTCTCAAAGACCCAGAGAGCTTTCTGTTTATTTGTTGCAAATGAATGAATTAACTAACTAATGCAAACATCTCTGAACAGGGCCTGGCCCACAATAAGTGCTTAACAAGTATTAACTCTTATCATTCTTAATTTCTTCAGTGATAAAGCTATATATAATTTGTAAGGATATCTGTTTCAGAAGTAGTAGGAATATTGCCCAAGGATTTGTTTGTTTCAATAACATGTCCCTATACACTTCTAGGAAATGTATAAGAACATGGAAATGCCCAAACGGACTGTAATAAATCTTATAAGTTCTACCTTCACAAAACAAGATTATTCTGACCTTGTATAGATGATGTTTACATTGTCTAAAATCAATAGCATGGCACAGTGCATATGCAAAAGTCTTGATTTTTGTACTTGTCAAGATTGCATAATAAGAATTACCTCATGCTGAATCTGAAACAGTTTTACAGTGAGTACCTCTGATTAGGCTTTGACAGTGTCTCTACCTTGTTGAAAAGTAAAAACTTAAGAAAGCAGGTAAAAACTCTGAACCCAAGAGTCTAACAGGGGTCAGCCAGCCTGCGAACATGTACGTGTGTACACATGAAGCCTAGACACAATCTTAAATGACCTAATGGTGGAAAAGCAGGGACAGCACTGAAAATGTGATAGATAGCCACATGTTTAAGCCCAAAGAGACTTTATTTAGAGAATCACTGAGATCCTACACACAGAAATGTTCCCCTTTATCTCATTCCAGAGAGCCTCCACTGTCCACAGCAAAGAGCGCAGCCAGGTCAGAGGACAAGAGACACCCATACAAGGAAAAATGGCCCAAGATAACCGCTGTCTGAAGTTTACAACACAGTACCGCCCTATCTCTGGATAAGCGGGGTCTGTGGGTGACCCCTATTTTTCTTGTTGGATTTCTGAGATCTCCTCCCAGCAAGTGTAATCGACAACTGGGCTCCTTCCACCCACCTCACCATTACTGCTATTCCAAACAAACGCCCAGGCACTTCGATAGGAGGAGAATGATTACATTGGCCAGAGGCTGGTCAGGGAAGTTGATTTAGGTTAGGCTGAAAATAAAACCAGGAAAGTCACAATGACCCTTGTTAGTGATTTAACTTATAAAAGCAAAAAGCTTAATCATTGAATAGCTTTGTTAAGACAACACTAGAAGATGTTATAAAAACAACCATCCACGTCTTCGAACAAAATTGATTTCTGTCTGCTACTTCATACATGCCGAACTGAAAATAGGTACTAAAAAACTTACAACCACTCAGTGGACAGCCGAAGGGAAAGTAAGTTGTTGAACGTGTAATTTAGTTACAAATACACCTCGGTTTATCAGAACTGGGGGGGGGGGAAGCTGTCGGGCAAAAAGACAATTTTAACAAAAGAATCTTGTGTATTCTCTTTTGAAGTAAAGTATAGCACTATGAAAATCGAATCATATATTTTATAACTGTGTCACTGAAACAAACACAGATATTTGCAGTATGATGTGATAGGTATCAATGGAACTGAGAATAAAAACATTCTAGGCAAATGTACACCATTGTACGATAAGGGGGAGTTTTACTTGTTTAGGGAAAATTTCAGGGGATTAGATACACGAACAGGTTGCATTGGGATAATGGAAAATATGAGCTCATTAGCACCAGGTTTGTTATTTGTTCTGTAACAAAAAAATAAATTACAATGTATTAATGCAGTTAGTGTTGTTTTTAATGTGCATAGGGATACAATAAAACTTTTATTAGGGAAGTATGATGGTATGTTTGTACTACAGTATCAACATCCTGCTCTGATACAATAGCCAATCATGTGGCCCAGTGGAACATTCTTATAATGATGTAATAAAATTTGACTCTGATACTGTAAAATATGTTTATGGCAAGGCTGTTGGGATATTTTTATGCAATGTTATTAGAGCAGGTGCCTAAACCTATTATATTTTGTAGTCCAATTTCAGTGGAATTTTTAAAATGTCAAATTCCTAATCTGGAGTTTGAATACTGAAATGATCATGTTATAATGTATAATATGATATTCAGCCCTCCTCTCCAGGCCTCATTCATATGAGTTGGCGTGCAATTGCCATCTGAAAGCAGAAATCTCAACAGGAGTTTTATCAGTTAATACAATGTTATTGGCCATGGTTTCTTTTTTTCTTTTTTCTTTTTCCTCATAGGCCACTGGGCATTTTACAAAAAAAAAAAAAATACCTATGAGTACATTACACACTAGTTTTTTTCAAGGTCTTTATTATCAAATACATTGCATTCTTAATTATCTTTTTCTCCACTTTTCTTCTGTCGCTCATCAGTTTGCAGTCCCACCATTATGTTCTAGATATATGGGACCACTGGAGGACAGTTGACCACAGAAATCTAATGGTAATGTTTGGAAAGGAACAAAAGCCTTCATTTCTTATGATTTAGTGTAGGATCTGGGAATATAAAACTGCTCACTCAAAGTAGCATGAGTTGCTCAAAAGTGGATATTGTTAATTTATATTAATTAGTGTTTTCTTTATTGTAAATCATTGTGCTTTAGTGTATAAAGCACAATGAATATGTACAAGGTACAGGCCAACAGGAAGTAAGACGGTAAGAAAGATTCAAAAGTCTTAATTTTTCTACAAAAATGAGCATAGAGCAGAGTGGTTTTCTGAAGTGTTTTTTACAGAATGCTATGCCTGAGAGATGTGCTTCATAAAACATATATCAGAGCCAAATCAATTTAGAAAAGTTTGCATATAATGCTAATTATTTGCAATACACATTTGCATATTAAACCTGAAATATTCTGTATTATGAAGCTTAATTTTAAATTATCTGCTCATGCAATCCACATTTTTTCCTAGTACCCTGGAAAAGTGCTCTAATACAAAAAATATCTAGTTTATCTGTGCAATTACAATAACTATTTAGAAAAAAAAAATGATTCTGAGAGTATTATATAATTAATTAATTAACAGTATAAATTTAAATCTTAGAAAGACTGTCCCTTACTTTGGTGTCACTTCAGGTCACATATTTATTTTTATATAAAATTTTGTAACTTCTTTCAATAGAACATTTTATTAAATAAATTTTATTAATTTTATTTCTAAAAGGCAAAATGCTTAGAAAATTTCTACAATCAAACCTAAATTAATTGAGATTCTCAGGGGATTGAAATTTCAGTTGATTAAAGGTTTAAACAGAAAATTAAACTGAAATTCCTTTTGGTTTCAACTCATTATTGAAATTTTTTCTTTAATATATGGGTGTATTTTTGTATTTCACTATAAACTGCTCTTGATCACAACCCATTTTCTTCCATCATTTAGAATGGTATGTGGTATCTCTGATTATCATTCTACATATCAACATTCTCAATATTTAGAGGATCTCGGTTATAGGTATTCACATTGTAGAGGACTGAAGTGAATTGCTGAGAAACGTCTTTCATTGGCCTGATCCAGATTACAAGTCCATCAATGTAATATCTGCATATTGAACGGAGGTGTGTGTGCTTTGGCTATCCTGCCATATCCACATAGAATTGGAGTTGGGAAATATTGATTCACCAAAGAAGAGAAAATAAGCATTATGTGTGTGCACATACAGATGATTAATAAGGTTGCTTTAATTGGTTACAATAAATTTAATTTGTTGGATTTTATTATTTGCTTCTATTTTTCTATAAAATTTAAATATAGAATTTTTTGTTATGTCAGTCATTAGCACATCAATAATTTTTAGGGGAAAGGTTTGAATTCTGTCAATAAATGGGTTGCAAATATTTCAAAATAGTAGAATTTTGTATAATCCCAGATTGATTTATTTATGTAGCAAGTGTATGTAAGTTATTAACCATATGCAGTACTCTACCTTTGCCCAATCTCTTCATTGTATCTGATTTTTGGTTACTGAGTGTGAAAAAAAGATGTGTACAAGATGTTACAGACACCCTTACAATTATGAAATGAAGTCACTTCTGACGGGAATGGACATAGAGTCTCCACCAACAAAAACAGAAATGTTTTCCCCTGTTGCTCTCACAAACACACTTTGTTACCCACCCCCAATATATCTAGATCAATGGATGGTTATGCAGAGTAAATTCTGTCAGACCTGCAAAATTAATACAATGGAAAGTTCTGTGGCCTTGAAATAAGAAAGCTTCAGTTTAAAAACTTACTTTGGCAAGTCCTTTCACTTTAACCTCAGTTTTTTTTATAAGATGAGGCCTTAAACTATAAGCAGAGATTAAAATGTGCACTACCCTACAATAATTTATATATCTTATCACATTTTTATTCAAGCATTAGTTTCTGTGAATATCCAAGCTGAATTTCATGTTGATTCAACAAATGATACAGGAGTACAAACTAGTATCCAAACCCTACGCTCAACAGTGGGGATTGAACAAGGAACAAAGTCCTTGTCCTCATCGAACAACTTGTGTTCTAGTTGATTCATAGAAATAGACCTACTCAGGGGATGCAGCTCAGTAAAGCACTTGCATAGCATGCACAAGCCTTGGCTCCAATACCTAGCACCACAAAATACATATGTATACACATACAGAAAGAGAGAAAATAAAAGAAAGAAAATATAAGAAAGGAAGGAAATATGTCTATCTACCTTTCAGGAATAAAATTAAATATTCATCTCCCACATTGTTTGGGGTCTCTTTTTCGGTGAACTTTCATCTACTTCATCATTTAATTATCTTTGCTATAAACAACTTGAGATACTTTTCAAGAATGCAAAAAGGATTGTTTATTAAAACAAATAATATCTTTGGACACTACAGAGAGCAATATGCCTCTCTGAAAACCCAAGACCTAAGTATAAATCACTAAGAGAATGCTGGAGAAGAATTGCATTGTTGGCAACGGCATCATCAAAAAAAAAATACACATTTCTTTAATTAAAGTCTTTAATGGAAGAGAACCAGAAAGTCAGGATGGAATAGTTATTTTGACTCACACTACTGAAGAAGGTCATCAGAAAGAAGCATCAATAAGGCTTTTAAAACCTTTCCTACTTGTAATGCACAAAGCCTACCTTCCAGGAAAACTGAGCTACAAAAATTACAAATGGTAATGCTATTATTTGGCACATAGTTGCCAAAGGCATTCAATATAAAGATTTTACAGAGGTGTCAACTGATATATAGCAAACACACAAACAGTCTCAAACACAGTAAAATATGCAAGGAAAGCTGGGGCAAAATATTAGGCATATGAATTATATATATTTTTTGCAAGGAAGGCTGGGAAAGTGCTTGCTAGGCACTGTAGTTAAAATGAGCAATAAATACCAGGGTTAATGCTGCCAATGGCTTGTTGCAAATGGTGGGGGTGAGGGGATTCCATCCACCATAATTCTGGTTTTCTAATCCAAGTTTCCAATCCATATTTTGGATAATGAAGTGATTAGAGTATTTCTTTCTGATCTGTTACATACTTCAAACAGGCTCCAGTTCGTGTTCTCTCTCTCTCTCTCTCTCTCTCTCTCTCTCTCTCTCTCTCTTTCTCTATCAGGATTCATTTGGAGAGCCAGATGCACAAAAGAAGAACATCTATAGATTTTTAGGATCCACCTAGACCAAACACCTGTCTTTCTTCTCCCCAGGACATTTCTGGATGAGTAGGAAGGAGAAGCACATATTCACTGTTTTAGAAAGTATTGCAGTATTGCAGCAGAAAGAAGTTGTTCACCCTCTTTGTATCACCATCTCACAAGGGGAAACACAAGCTGGAACTGGAGTAGAGCAGCTATCTTCTGTTAAAGTAGCAGATTCTCTGAGCCCATGTACAGCCAAGTCAGTGAAATGGTACCTATTTTCCATTTAATTTCTAAGTTTTTTATTTAACTTTATAAATCTGATCAGAGGACATCAACTTTATTTAAATTTAAGTAAAAGAGATTTCTACACATTAAAACTGCAAATATTGACTGGGAAAGAGGGATTCAAAAGACAGAGCCCTACTAGCAAAGAATGAAATTAAGGCTATCCACCCTGGGCTATTCCAGGTGCAAGAAGAAAACTTTGCATAATTCAAAACAGAAAGTAACAGCATCTTTATTTAACTCTGGAATAAACATAATCTTCATATTTGTCTGTCAATGTGTCTGTGTTTTCTTTGGGCTAAGGTTAATATAAATCATGCACTCTTAGAATTCGTCTAATTTCAAATTCCCATGTGACAAATGAAGAAATCAGTCAAGTCAAGGCAAAAGTTCAGACTGAACCCTTAGAGTGGCCTCCAGGCCGAGCTCTTTCCATGTAAGTTGTCACCCAGGGATGGGCTGGTGGGAGCAGGCAATATGGATAAGGGCTGTCTGGGTGGGACTGGGGGTCCTTTAAGGTCAACATTTCAGCTTGGATCTTAAAAATAAATTTGAATTTTCAGAGGTGACCAATGATATGAACAGCATCCCTTTAAATCCCCCCACACACACACTCTGGACAGTAGTTCTAACCTCTATGAATCCTTCAGAGATGAGGCCTTCTTTTGAGTATATCCTCAACTTGACACTCTGTCACTCCAGACTGCAACAGAAGTTTAAGTTGATAATCCATCCCTGGGTGCTTTTTGCAGTTCTCCAATTTGTGCATGAATGTTTCCTACCTATCTGGGTATCCAGGCTGTACACCCTTGCACATCACACAGAACAGCAGCTACTGCTTATGTTTGTATAGCTCTTTGGAATTCACAAAGCAGTTCCAAAACCATGGCTTTCTTTTAAAATTCATCAGAGCATTTTTGATAGATGAGTAAACCGAGTCCAAGATTTGGAATTCTAGACTCAAAACTCCCTTTCCAAGCTCTGTCCCTCAGCCCACTAATTTGAATAGCGTTTTAAATAGCATGAATTCAACAAAGTGCAAAAAAGACAAAGTTATCTCTTCTACTAATGCTTATTCTAGAAAATGTTTTCTAGAAAGACAAGTGCCTTCAGGGTTAATACTTTATATAAAACTGTAGATTTACAGAACAGATGTATTTGAGAGCAGATACACTGGATTACAAAGGGAACCCCTAGCTAACCCACTTCCATATTTTCCACCTACCTCTAATTTTGTCTAAGAGAAAAAAATATATAGTTTACTCATAATTTTGTGAGTATATGTTATAATAATCAAAATGCATCTGCTATGGCTTAAGTAAATAAAAAATATTTTTATAAACATTACTGAGAACCTTTTATCTAGTGGCCACTGCTAGATGCTCTGGATGCTGAGAAAATAAAAGAAAGACCCCTCTGAAGAACTTATTATTCATGAACTGTCTTTATTGCGCCGTGTTGAGATTGCTATTGCATAGATATCACGGGCTGCTGATACTTATGAAAAGAGAAGTCTCAGTTATTTGAAAATTTTAGGAAATGTCTGAAACTGAAGATGACATTGATGTTTAAATGTTTTTGTAATTACCAAAGTTAATCTTCACATATGATATACTTCCTTACTGATAAGAGAGAAAATATTTTTCAAAAACATATCAAAAGCTGGGCATAGTAGTGCACCCCTGTAATCCCAGTGGCTCTGGAGGCTGAGATAGGAGAATCACAAATTCAAGGCCAGCCTCAACAATTTAGCAAGACCCTAAGCAACTTAGACTCTGTCTCAAAATTAAAAAATAATAAAAATGTCTGGGGATTTGGCTCAGTGGTTTCAATCCCCTGTACCAAAAAAAAAAAAAAATCAAAAAGTAGTTATGAATGCTGTTATTACACAGAAAGGTAATCTAATTAAAAACCTCAGTAAGGTACACACAAACTATAGCACTTGTTTTATTAGTAACAAATGACATGGGGCACTACTCATGACCAAGAATGGTAACAGTTGCTCAGGAATTAGAAGAGCCAAGGCAGATGACTGTGTTTTCATATGTTCACCTCAGTACCTGGATAGCCAATCTAAGAGGTTTAAAAATTATAAAACAGGCTAAGCACGGTGGCTCATAATTGTAATCCCAGCAGCTCAGGAGGCTGAGGCGAGAGAACTGCAAATTCAAAGTTAGTCTCAGCAAATTAGTAAAGCCCTGTCTCAAAATAAAAAATAAAATAAAATAAAATAACAAGGGCTGGGATATGTCTCAGTGGGTGAGTGCTCCTGGGTTTAATCCCTGGTATTAATAAATAAATGATAAGACAGACAAACTGATAGACACACACACACACACACACACACACACACATATGCATGCAGAATGATCTCTTCCCACTACATCCTACAGAAATCTGGGAAATACAATAATAGGGAAGTCACCTTGATTTTGTCAGTTTACCTTCTATGCTAATGAGATTCCCCAGGGTCCCTGATAAAGAGTCTAAAGTCCCAGTCTTGTAGACCATGAGTTACTGAAACTTACCCTGGCCCCAGCAAGGAGCAAACAGAGGGTCTAGGAAGGTGGAGAAGCACCCAGCTACCCGTGAGAAGGGCTGAATTCCCAGTCCAGCTTCCAGGAAAAGAGGAGGGATGTTGAGACAAGGCAGCACCTCCACCTTTGTTAGCTTCTGCTTGCTTCTGTTACCGATTATTAGATTTAGAGCCAGTGTGAATAATAATAAAAATAAAATCTCTTTAAGGCTTTTCTCATTCCTAAGATGAACACCAACCGGAGAACTAAGAAAGAACATTTTAAGGTTTTTTTTTTTTTTTGTGTGTGTGTGTGTGTTTTAAAGCTTTGTATATTTTATTATACAGGAAGTTCACAAAATATTTTTTAATAATTTTAAATATCATTGCTCCCAAAGATGTTTATATTAATAATCCTTTGAAAATCTAAAGTTGAAATTTGATCCTTTCCAATTTCCTTGGTCCTCCCCCACCCCCTATTTATACCCTTGTGGGAATTTACTGGATGTGTCCTGGGTGTCAATGACCTCATTCTGGGATCTAAAGGATAATGAGGTGGACCAAAAACTTTCTTTATCTTAAAATCAGTGCACAAAGATGGGAATACATAGAAATTAATTTTCAAGGGCATGAGAACATTAACGCTTTTGATGAGTAAATAAGTGCAGCACTCCAAAAAGTATAGCCACCTTTCCAGTTCATTTTCCTGCCGTCTGAGGGATGACTGGCTGTGTCTGTCTCAGACACACTGCACTGAAAATAATCAACACAGGAAATAGGGAAATATTTTATTATGAGAAATTGAGTTTGGAATAGTTTCTTTATTTACATGTCACTTAATGGATCAGCTTTAAAAAAAAGGTTATGATTCAGACACTGAATCACTGGTCTATGACTATTTCAATTAAAAATAGAACAAAACACTCAAAGATACCAAAAACTAAGGGACAATCATATGATTATCATTGAACTCTTTCAAGCAGCCACCATTCCAATAGATAGTTTATTTTGCTCTGTGGCTTTGTTTTTATCTCAACACAATTGTTCCTTGGTTTCTTTTAGTTGGGTTATCTAGAGAAAGCTTGGTGTAAAAGCTCTCCTTTTATTATGCCTTTATTTGATAAACAGATGCACCCAGTCACTTAACTGGCTCTCATAAGACCCTACCTCTTGAAGCTTCCAGAGACATCTCCTCTTGTCTCTGCCAGTTATTCCTTCTCTACAGCCTTCAACTTAGTAGGTGAGTCCTTCAGATTCCAACCACCTTCCTCTCTTTCCTACTCTGAGAATATGTGAAGATGCAATGTCTTACCATAGTGCCTTGTGTCAATTTTCCAGGACACCAGCTCTGTCACAAATAAAAAGAGTGCTGGAAGAATAGTCAGCTGAGGTGCCTAAGGAACCAACATATGAGTCATTTGCTTCACAATAGGGCAATCCTTTTCTTCCAGTTGAGTAAAAAGTTTGCTGTGTACACACATGTTTTGTGCAGGTGGATTTTGGGGAGGGGAGTCATAGAAAGAGATGGTACATGACTCTCTCAATGTAGAACAGAGAAAATCATCACAGGAGGTGAGACATTAGTGAGTGTTCAAGAAAAGTTGAAGCCGACCAGATTACAAGAGGCCAGAAAAACACTCTGAGGAGGCTCTGAGATTTGCAGGGAGATCCTGTGTTCCTCAACCTACATAGGATACAGGTTTGAGCCTAATTTATCTTAAATGTTTAAGAATATAGCTTTTAATTCACACATACATTAAAAGACATGGTCTATGCAAGACCCTTAGAATGGAGCCTGGCCTGTGGTAATCCTTTAATAAATGGTCATGATGGTGTTATATTTAAAACAACAAAGGGTTTTCTGTCTTTATCATTAAAATTTTAGAAATTGTTACACAATTGTCACCAGAAAAAATAGCATTGTTGGACACCAGTTGAAAACTACCATACCCATAAGCCTTATCACCCGCTTAGACAGCTTTTCTAAATAGACTTAACTCTACTCCTGCTAAGTGCCCAGGAAAAACTTGTTCTCAAGCTGCAAAAGACAGGAGTGGGGAAATGAGTGGGAATCATTAATGAAACACAAGTGTTGTTTGGCTTCTCAGATTTTGTAGTGAATGGAAAATACATGATGGTAACTTGGCTTGTATCTTAGTAGTGTCTACCTCATGGCAGACGTGCCCATCTCTCACACTTGTTAATCAGCATTTCATTACTGTAATAAAATACCTCAGACAATCAACTTCTAAAGAGAAAAGGGTTATTTTGGCTTACAGTTTTAGAGCTTTCAATTCATGACCAATTGGCCCCATTGCTTTGCACCTGTGGTGAGGTAGCCTATTATGCCTGGAAAACCTGATGCAGATAGCTACTTATCTCATGATGGTTGGGAAGAAAGAGAAAGAGAGGGGAAGGGGCTGGGGTCCCACTATCTCCTTCCCACTAGCTTCCTTCCTCTAGGTCCAACATTCCACTACCTCCCAGTAGTGACACATTCTAAGTACTATGCCTTTAAAGCATGGTCCTTTGGAGTACACTTATCCAAACCATAGCACATCCTGACTCTTCCCTATCCCAGGGAGAACACCAGGTCAAGATATGGAGTTCATTCCAAAAAGAATGAACATTTGTGATAAGATTTAGGGTGGAGTTCATTCAGAATGAACTCCACCCTAAATCTTATCACAAATGTTAAAGCTTTTTGTGAGTAAACCATTTAAAAAAAAAAATCTGAATGTGAGAGTCTATTGAAGAACTCACTTGTAGCTACAGGAAAAGCCCAGAGCCAATGGAAAAAAAAAAAAAAAAGCCCTTCCCCAATATATCCAAGTTAGGTAGGGATAATGAATGCTCAGAGTTCTACTGGAACTATCTCTACTTTGAACTTCACTTAGGCTAAACTCAGTTCCTGGTCATCCCAGCATATCCCAGGGAATATGTTTTTCTTTGGCAATGTAGTACTAACATTCCCAAAAACCCTGTGCCCATTGCCACAAACCATGTGCACATGCATGTATCCAAGTCAACACTATGGATTACTGAAAAGCCCAGGAAAGATTTGGAAGGTGGACATGTGTATGTGAATGTGCACCCATGTGAGTAACTAATATGATAGGGACCATGAACTTAAACAACTTCAAATCATGTTTGTTACATAGCATCCTGAGAACACCATTAAAAACCAACTACTGAAAATAAGTTATGAGATTCCAACCAGGCAAAAATATAAGAATTCTTAACAAAAGTAGAAACCCTGAGAATGAGCAGCCAGAGGTTATAGAGGAAAATATTAAAAGTAGAATGATGCTGGATTATTGAAACATATTTAAATTCCCTGGATTGTAAACATGAAGAGTTTAGAGGACTGTGACTTATTGCTCGAGCTAAAAATCCGATAACACATCACTGAATACCTTCCAATGTGAATGTGGTCATCAACTTTGAAGGCAAAAATTGGATACATGTCCAGGATGTCTAGCAGGTCCCTCTGTTGAGTTCTTTTGCTGTGTAGCAGAATAAAACTTTCCTCTGCATTCTTTTCCTCTGGAAAGAGGTAAGGAAATTTTCTCTAAGGAGTATCCACTGTGGACTTCACACCATACAAGGTACATCTTTACACACCATACAAGGTACATCTTTAGTCTTTACCTAGCCTTGTAATGTAGATAGTGGCTCCATTTCACAGGGAAGGAATCCAAAAATCAAAAAAGTTAAGTAACATGCATGGAGTCATACAGCTAGCAGGGGAAAAATAGAATTCAGAGTCATCCGCTCTAATTTTCCATAGTTTTAATCATCCCAATCCATTCTTGAATTTATAGAACTCAACATCAATTTGATTATTTTCTAATTCTCAGCCTTGGTCAAATTTTAACTATGGAGGTTCTAAGCCAATTTTGTATATAATAGTTTTATTGTCCTTGAATAGCTCTTGAATTCCTTTTGCATTAAGGGGGAAAAAAAAGAATAAGAGCTCAAAAATTGTCCCTGCTTCCCCCAAAGAACCACACAATTACCTAACCTCTGAAAGTGTGAAGAGCTACTAACATCATAAGACTGTTCAATCAGGGGAGTCAGCCTGTTTCAACTGTTTTGGTCAAACTTGCTTGTTCTGGTCACACTGGGAAAAGTCCATGTGGTCTTCAAGCACCTTCAGAATACGCAAGTCATATGCTTCTTAATCGAGATCTTGGCTTAATATCTAAACTTGCTGTGGAGGAGCGCTGCCCACTTTCTCTGCAACTGTGTGCAATTCTTATCAGGCAAAGTCCAGCTGCTCATGGCTGACTAACTGGCTGAAAGTGACTCCCTCAGGCCCCTGTTAGGAGAAGCTAAAATAAATGCAAAATCCACCACCCTTCCCCCCTCACAGATAAAAGGCTGTGGAGTATATAGGCCTACCTTTAATAGGGCCTCAGCAAGGTCTCTGGTTTTTGCACCCACAGCTAATTGAAGGGGCAACTAGAGCAGACACAATTGAACACGTAGTTAAGGAGCCCCTCACCACCTGGCTTGCACACACAATTAAATATTTGCACCTGCAATGGTTGTATGTGTGAAAGCTATCCCTGTAATTAGTTGCCAGGTAGAAATAGAGGTAATTTTTAAAACCCTCTTTTATTCCAATAGTTATTTTTAAATAGATATTTTTGTTGAAATAAAAGCACTCCAAACTAATTAGGAAGTTTCGTTAAAAAAAAAACTTACTTTATATTTATTTCTTTATAGGTAATCCCCCCAAATATAGCTTTCTGCCATTTCTCTATATAAATTCAATTATGGCAATATTATTTATGTGTATTTTTAATGAATTTGGCATATTATCAAGTCTGATCATCATTCATTTATTTGTTCAATAATCACACTGAATACATAGTGTGCCCTGGTCTGGGGAATACTAATTTGTATATGATAGCACATTTCCCAGCAGCTCATGAGTAGAATTAGGGTAGATGTTTTTATCAGCTGATTATAATTCAGTATGACCAGTGTATATCACTTTTCAGATGTGATGGGGCAGAGAAACTTTGTAAACACAAATCTGGAGTTGTTCCTGATGTGTGGAAGAATGGTGGTGTGTGTGATGATTTGTACAACTATGCAGTTCCTTCATTTGAGAAGATCCTGCTGTTGCGTGTGCTTTAGATGCTGTTTAACAACATGAAAGAGGTGCTTATTTTTGCCATGCTGTGTAAAGTATAATAAAAAAGGACTTTAGTAAATAAGCATATCAACATACTACAGAGCATGAAATACCTCTTAGCACTGATAGGAGATGAAGCTCCCTGCCTCTGCTCCTGAGAGAGAGAACATGTCAATGTTTTAGCCGACATTTTCAGTACAGATGCATTTTATGTCTCTGTATCCATGATGAACATTTGTACTCCAATTTCCATCCTCATGTCCCTTATATCATTTAAACACTGAAACACAATGTCTGCAGCTTTCAGAGTAGATCCACAACATTTAGATTTCACATGGATTGTTCTTCTTTTTTTCACTTTGTATTTGAATGGATGATTTCTCATGTCTAAGCTTATACTGCTTTGGCTACAGTGTATCTCATCATCTCCTGATAAGCTGGCCCATTTTGGATTGACCTGCAGAGATATTTTTCAGTCCTAATCTCACGATTATCACGCACTGCAGAATTCTGACCCACATATTTTGAGAGTCCAGAAAATTGAAAAGTCACCAAGAAGACCCACTCCCTCCAATGTGATGACCTGCAAGGGGAGCTTGATAGGAAAGCCAAGCCCAGCTCTCCAAGAGGAATCAGGGGTGAGGGGACAGGCTGGGAGTTGGGATCACCCTCCAGACCTTGAAGTGCAACAGCTGTGCGTTGTCTTTGAGGCTGAGGATCAAGCAGAGAATATGAGATAGGCAAACGTTGGCTTAAACTTTCTTCTCCCTTTGATTGTCCTTGGACATCTGCCTCATCTCCTGTCAAGAATGTTTGGCAGCTGTTAGCTCAGAATAACACAGCTCTGCTGCGCCAGCCGCTGCCCCAATCTTCTAATACTTTAAGCCAACTAGTCTCCGCTATACGCCTGGCCTCATACACAACTATGCTAATGCCTTGAGCTAACCAGCTTTCTATCAGCCATGGAAAACACCAGGGGAGAGTCTTTGGTTTATTTTCCTCACGTGCTAATTGGCTTTAATTGTTGGCCAATTGGATTTCAAGTTCAGAAAAAAGTGGGTTACACAAAGACAAGTGTTAACTTAAGACCGTGGGAGAGGCTGGCCGGCCTTTTTGGTCTCTAATGTAGTAGATTTTATGCAGATGCACATACCTCCTGGTCTTGGGGTCCAAGGGAGGATTCATCTGAGAATCCTGATAGTTTTTTAAAAATTTGTACTTTCCCCATGTGCCAAATATCAAGCACTGGGACAAGTTACCAGAAATTGGGGTACGGACATAGAATATTTAGCACCTGTTAAGTCGCGACTTTTTATTCTAATAGCTTTCTTTCTGCTACTAAGAAATTGCCATATGGGAAGAGAAAGTGCTGAGTTGAAAATATTTAAAATGGACATTTTCCTACCTAATGCAGGTGACTTATATGCCATGAGAATGAAATGTAGGTGTATTCCACCCATACTCCTTAATGCCACCCTCTTAAAAATTCATTTGGGGTCAAAGAGAAGCATCAAAACTGTTACCCTGTCTGAATAACTTTACAAAGAAAATGCAAACTAAGTTCCAAAAATCCACTGTACAAGGGGGATCAAGACAGATTATCAATAGCATTGATTATCTTCACTAGCAGTTACGGACTGTTAGTACTTAAATTTGCCACTGATATGAAATTATATTACAAAATGAAGACTTATAACCCATTCTCTGAATCAAGATGTCCCTCAAGGAGATTCCTCTATGCTAATTCCTGAAATTCTCTTTTTCTATATTGGTTCTGAAATGTGTCGACCAGCACAAATGTTTCTACAGCTTTGATGGAACTGACCAGTCGGTCAGTCTAACACCTGTCAATTCACTCACAGAATTTTTGACATTTTTGACTGCATTAACCAGGTGTCAGACTAAACCCCACCAGTTGATTTTATTAAAAATTGTCAAACCAGTTTTGTGATTGGACAAAGTCAAAACGTACAACCTTAATGGTATTCCTCTGTGTACCTCGTGAACACAATGATTTTTTTTTTCCTTTTCATTTCTCTGGATCTAGATGCTGCAACGCTATGATTATGCATATGTTAATTTTGCATGTATATGTGAGGATCTCTGTCAATTAACTTTTTTTTTGCATTTGTAACTCAGAAATGTTTTGGCATATATCATCCATTCACATAGCTATAGTTACAAATATGATTAATTAATCAGCTATCAATTTATTCTACTCATACTTTGTATTTCTAGCTGATTGCCATGGGTTAGGTCAGGGAAGCCCAAACTGGGACTTGTCTCTCTCAACGTATCAGCACTTTTTACCCACCTAACTTGAATTATGTAGTCCACTCTGCATTATGTTTATGACTTTGCTTTGTCCTTTTTTCCTAGACTCTGACTTTCTAGAATGTGAATCATGCCCTAACATAGTTCATATCATGGCAACCATAGGATCTTCAAAACAATAGATGACTCGTATATGGAATTAAGAACATACTCACTTATGAATGAAGTAGCAGTATTCACTACTAATGATCCATGCAGAACACAGAATTTATATCAGAACATCACAAAGTTTAATAAATAACTAAGGCAATTCCATTTGGACAGGGGGAGGGGTGATGAGAAAGAGGAACCCCTGCCACTCAAGGGATTAGACGTATTGTATTCACTGATGGTCTTGATTAGCATCTCAGAGTTAGCATTTTTGAGTAGCCATAAGCAAAATGTTCATAAAAACATATCAGTGTAATCACACACTCCTCAGATGAAATCCGGGTTGTTTAAAAATATACAGTGTTTCCAACAAATGTGATTGCGGAGCTTACCATATTTTTAAAACTAGACTGTTCTCACCAACATCATTTGATGAATAAGATACATCCAACTCTTGTAGGGGGTAATTGTTTTTCCTCTTCTCTCTCTCTCCAAACTGTGTGACTGCAGAGTCCACAAGTCAACGGGCCAGGCACTGAGAGATGAGCACACACACTATCACTCTGATATTTCCCATGAGCTTGAGGTCCATCATTGATAGATTCCCCCTGAGACCAGCTACATCTGTCGGTCACACTCATTTTCCTTGAAGAGTAAAATCTTTCTGAAGAGCTAAATTATATTATGAATGACACTTGGTCTGACATCAATTCATACCCCACAAAACCATCTTCTACAGGTGAAGTGTGATCCTCACCTCAGCCCTGAGGATGTCTCCTCTTGTATTTCCTCATTCTTTGTAACTACCTCAAGCCAAAGTCACCATTCTTTCTGTCATTTTTTTTTTTCCATAAGCCATCTAAGATGGCTTGACTCATGAGTACTCGGATTTGGAAATCTTGATTCTTTAGTACCTAAAAGTCTTAACCTGTTAATAATTAATAATAACAATGACTGTGGAGTGACATCACCTATCAGACACTGTACTGAGGGTGTTACATGGGTTACCTTAATTCAGTTCTTCCAAAAATTCCATTGAAAGTTGCTACTGCCTTAATATTTGTCAACTCCAAAATTCATATGTTGAAATCCTGATTCCCAAAGTGAAGGTTTAGAAGGTGAGGCCTCTTGATGATGAACACACCATGAAAGTAAAGCTCTCATGAATGAGATAAGTGCTCTTATAATTAGAACTAAGGTGGCTCATTTGCCCCTTTCACCATTTGAAGACACAGGTGAAGGTGTCATGTATGAGAAGCAATCCTCACCAGATACCAACACTACCAGTATCTTAAATTTGGACTTACCAGTCTCCAGAATGTTAAAAGTGAATGTTTCTTGTTTATAAGTCACCCAACCTAGGAATTTTGTTATAGCCCAAAAGGACTTCACACAAAGGTATTCTTCGCTTCATTCCTCATGGTCAATCCCTCATGTCCAACACCAACAGCCCCATAGCTGCCAACAACCGTATCCAGGATCACATTGGTATATAGCCTTACCATACAGGCTATGGTTACTGTTCAATGCCAGGAAGCCAAGAAACATTGGTGCTATTTTCTCTAAGATGGAGCTATTTTTTCCAAAGTTGGATAAATCTTAGTGTAAATTCAAAAAGTATGGAAATCAGGCTTAACGTGGACTTACAAATGGGAATCTTCTCTAGGCCAAGGAGAAGGCTCCAACAAGTTACTGACCTGCTCTCATCTGGATTTCTTTGAAACAAAGGGAGTCTGTAGGGTGGCACATACCATGGATTTACAAATGAGGACCAAAGTCATAGAAAAAAAGCTATTGTCTCATGCTTTTGCTCCTCTTTCTTCCTATGACCAAACATTTTTACAAAGTTGTGAAAATTCAGTGCGAGATAATTGCAGACTGTGAAACCAGGTGCCCACCATGCCCGGTGCCCAGCAATCATGAATGACTGCTGGAAGGAAACAGGCCACGGTATGAGAATGATACCCTACAAGGTGCTAAGAGGGCCCACCTGCTCTATAGTTCTGGTCCCAACCCCTAAAATGCTATTCATTCTTTGCAGTTCAAAAGTGATTATGTAAATCCATCAATGAGACAGGTTGATGATTTGAGCTCAAAGGTCATAATTGCTTCATCCTAAGAAGTTTGTTGCTCTGTATTCGAAATGCTAAAGATTTGAAACCTTTTTCTATACCAAACAGTTCACAAAATTAGCATCTTACCTCTCATACCGGGCCATTAGTACTTTAAAATGGGGGAAAAAATGCTGGATGTGGTGGTACATGCCTGTAATCTCAGTGGCTCAGGAGCAGGAAGATTACAAGTTCAAAGCCAGCCTCTGCAATTTAGTAAGGCCCTAAGCAACTTAGCAAGACCCTGTGGCAAAAATAAAAAACTAAAAAAAAAAAAAAAGCTGGGGATGTGGCTTGGTGATTATGTACCCCTGGTACCCCAAAAAAAGAAAGAAAGAAAAAAAAAAGAAATCCTTAAAAGTTATCAATGGTTCAGAGATTCCAAAAGTTTGCATTTTAGACACAATATTTTTTTTCTTTTGCTCTGTTAATATATATCATGTGAAAATAATGCTGAGGAATTAAAATACAAATTTATCTTTCCAGCTCAAAATGGAAACCAACTGAGTTGTGCAGCTGTTACGAGGCAAGGCCTCCCTTCTGGGCTTGCCTGACCTGGGGCGGCTGCCTCCTCCCTGTCTCTTGGAAAGGCTGTGTCCTCACAGGTGGTTCACGTTCCTTTGAAGACCGATGCTCAGAGGAGCAATCTGCAAAGCCTCTTGCTATCTGCTTTTCTCTCTGCACAAGGCAAGACCACCCAGGAGCGTCCTAGGAGACATATACCAACAATTGGGCCTGTAGCTCAGAATCCAGTCCAGGGAGAGCAGAGAAGCCAACAACATGCCCAGACGAGGATAAAGATGATCAGCCCAGTCAGACTAAACCAGAGACAGACCTCACACCCTTCCAGACCCACCCTTCTCTCCTCTTCCCCAATATGAAGTTCCCCAACTGAGTGGGTTTTTAATAACTAAAGTTAATACATTATTTCCCTTGTAAATTTTCCTTATCAACCTGTTTTAGTCAGCTTTCTACTACTAAAACAAAATAGCTGAGATAATTCACTTAAATAGAGGAAAGATTTGTTGGGGCTCACATATTTGGAGGTTTTATTTAGTCCATGGTTGGTTGGCCCAGTTGCCTTTGGGTCCGTGGTGAGGCAGCAAATCATGACAAGGGGGTGTGATAGAGGAAACTGCGCATCTCACGGAGGCAGGGAAACAAGGAGAAGGGGTTAGATTTCCACTGTCCCCTTCAAGGACATATCCCCAGTGAGTAGTGCACCTCTTAAGGCTCCACCTCTTAAGGTTTCCACCATCTCTCAATAGCACCAAGCTGGGGACCAAGCCTTTAAACACACGGTCCTTTGGGCGCATTCCAGCCAAACTCTAGTAGAACGTAATTCTCTCTCGTTATAAAGGTTTTGATGCAAACTACAACTTAGGTTCCTACCAGCCTTTTATCATAGAATGAACTACCAGTTTCTCCATTTCCCCAAAGGAGATCCCTGCAAGACAACGGATGCCCACCTTCCTAAGCAGAAGCTTCACGGGCCAGGGTCTGCACCAGGCAACATGAGCTTTCTGCACCTTGGTTCACCTTATTTCATCCTGCCCTTCCACCACATCAGATTTCTTATTTCCCTTCACTTAATTCTTAACTAACCAAGTAAAGACAGCCCCAGCTAACTGACAATCCAGGTCTTCCTTGGTAGCAGGATTCTCTCTCGCTCTGCAGTTTCCTTGCTGGTGCTAGCTTTTCCTCGTCACCTAGGGTGCAAGAAGTTTGCTACAAGTTTATGTTGAAGTTGTTTCTTTGAGCCCCAAGGCTGGAAGAATGATGTCATGGTCTTTCAGTGTCTGAATCCTACCTAGCTATGATAACACAGCCCAGGGAGAGCTCAAGCATCTAGCAGCACTCTTAGTCATGTGCTATCACGAGCGTTCTTTGAAAAAAAAAAATAAAGGTATGTTCTTTAAAAGAAAAAGGAGGCAGAGGTGAGTATGAATCATTTACTCCATAGGGAAAGATCCAAATGCAAAAAAAAATCAACAGTCTGTGTAAAAACTTTTTAAATCACTCAGTCAATACATATTTATTGAGCAACTTCTATACGTGTGGGTATTATGCTAGTGACTATGGATTGGACGATGCACAGATAATAGCTGATCATTGCCATTCTACTGCTTACAGCTGAAGTGGGGCAGGGGTACATAATAAACATTGCCCATATAAATTTAATATAAATTTCAGACCATAAGTGACCATGATAAAAAGTAATGCATAGAGTCAAGATACAGGTGATATGGGAGGCCTCTTTAAAAAAGTGACTTTGTACTGAGTCTTAATAAATAAAAATTCCACTTTATTAAGAGTTGAACGAAAAACACTGTGAGTAGAGGAAAACTTAGTGAGAAGTTCATGCAGTGGAAAATGTTTCAGCTTGATTAAAAAAAAGGGGGGGCAATGTGCTACAATGTGTGAATGATAGAAAATAAAGTAGGATATAAGGCAGGATATAAATATTTTTTGAATAATAGTAGAAGAGAAATGGGTTAGGAGCCCAGGAAACACACACACACACACACACACACACACACGCACACGCACATGCACACGCACACACGTGCACGCGCACATACATACGCACATGCACACACATGCATCTATAAAATGAAAATTACAATCCTTAGGCCTGTGGAAATAATATTATAAGTGTGGTGTTCTGGCTTTACAATCTACTTTATTGAATCCCCAGATAACACTAATACATGGAGATTATTATTTCCTTTCTTTTTCAAGTAGGAGATGAACTTTAATATAAAAGTTAAGTAAAATTCTTAAAATCACACCACTAATGAGTGACAGAGTCCCATTTTCCTCTGCTCTGTAGATCAGAAAAAATTACTAGGACAAAAAAACAAGTGGCTTCTTCCTTTCCCAGATATAGCTATTTTCTTCATATGTTAGTCAATCTAATAACTATGCTTAAAAAATAAGACAGCATAACTGACTATGGATCGCTCAGAAGATTCACAGGCAAACCAAGTGATCTTGCACACAGGTGATAACTCCAACAGGCTTCTGAGAACAGGTGCTATAATGCAAACGTGTGTGGTCCTTTGCAAAGCCACTTTCTTCTCCGGGATGGTGGAAGGTGGATCTTCATTTCTCATGCAAGTGGCTCTAGAAGTGGGGACACCCCTAGACTCACATAAGACATTAGGGATCCACTAGGCCCTTTGGAAACCTCTAGAACAACAACAAAAACAATGGAAGAAAAAGGAAAATCTCCTTCTGGAAACAGCATCCAGAAGCGAAGGAAAAGAAGCCACCTGGGATGTTCTGCGAATATTGGAAACAAACCTTGTTGCCTCGCTGAGGAGTGTCTGCTGAAGAGATTCAATCCAAAACGCCCAGTTCAAGTGGGAGAAGGGCTGTGTTTGTTTGGATATATGCATATTCCTAAATTGAGCTGAAATATATTCAGGTTTGTGATAACAGCCATAAGATCTACTTAGACCCCAAAACCAGCTGCTTGCTGGCATGCTCCCTCCGTCCCTCCTTTTAGAACAAATGGAGGCGTTTGTAAAGATCAGCCCCATCCTAGGTCCTGGACTGCTTGAGCCTCAGCGGGCTGGCGGGGGCCGCTGGCCTTCCTTCTGTGTGGTGGTCTCTTCAGGAGGGCGTTGGATTACATTGCCCAGCGGCCACCAGCTCTTCTTTTGGCCTCAGCAAACCTTGTGGTGGTGCCTTTCTTTACGACACAGCAGGCCACTCTAGCGCCTCTTTGGCGCTGGGGCTGAATCCCAGGAGTCAGAGGGTGTGGGGCCCAAATTGATAACTGTGTCCATTGACTTTCCGTTCCCAATCCCACCTCTTTCATTATGTTGGGGAGCTTTGTCCCATAGAAGGAGATTATGCAGTGGACTGTGGAGGAGATGGGACTTCAGTAAGATAGAGCACACAAAAAAGTGTGACAAATTGCAATGACAGGGCCGCGATGGTCGCTTGTGATGGAGTGAAATTAAATCCCCCACCAGACAATACTGCTTTATTCTATGTCTATGGGGACCCTTGTTGGGCCTAGATTGAGAGAGAAAGTCAGAAGAAGAGAGTAAGAAAGACGCACTCACACAGTCAAAAGGATTTTTTTTTTTCCACATTCATCAGATTTACTTTTCTGAACAAAATAGCAAAATAGCTAGATATGCGGCAAACATATTGACGTCCCCCGTGTTGACATAAGAGTATAGGACGCTTCGTGAATATGTCACTGATACTCTTTATAGTGAGCTCAAGCATAAAGATGCAAACCAAAGCCTTTCTCACATTCTTGGTCTTTCTATGTTGTCTGAAGCTTCTGATTATGATGAAAAACCCACATACCTTGTTCTTAACCCCACATTTTAGGCCCTTATTTTTCGAGATATACCATGGTCCCTTTTCAACCAGTACCTTCTTTCTGCTTTGTGATTCATTCCAGAACACTAAAGAAAATTTCTATTTCATGTTTCCACCTGTCACAAATTCTTGGTATTATGGATTCAGATTTCTAGGTCTCCCTGAACTCGGAGGACAGAGAAATCAGCGGGGGCTTTGTCATTAATCCTACCTCTTGAAATCCCCAGAGTGGAGGTTGTAGCTCTTCACAAAATCAATGGAGCCACCCTTGGGTGCCCAAGCCGGAAGACTGCCTACCCTGTCAGAAACCCCTTGAGAGATGTGGGTGTCGAGAAGGGGTGCAGTGAAGCTGAGTGAAGCTGAGTGTCTAGCATTGGTAACAATGTTAACAATTGTGGGTGTCGAGAAGGGGTGCAGTGAAGCTGAGTGAAGCTGAGTGTCAGATTGGCCCGCATTGGTAACGCATTCGGTTGTGGTAAAATTCCTATAACTCACAAACTCACCATTTTAATCCTTTTAAAGTGTACAATTCAATGACTGTTCGTCCACAACATTGTGCAACCATCACCATTCGATAATTCCCAGATATTTATCATCCCCAAAAGAAGACCTGTGCTTGTTAATCAGTCATTCTTCATTTTACCCCTTCCTCTACTCCCTGGCAGTCACTAGATTATTAGCTCTCTATCTCTTTGGAGATATCTATTCTGGATATTTCATAAGAAAGAATCCTTCGACATATTTTCATTTGTGCCTGGCTTCTTTCACTTGGCATCATGTTTTCAAGATTCATCTATATTGTAGTGTACCTTAGTACTCCACTCCTTTTTATGGCTGAATAATATTCCATAATTTAGATATGCAGTATTTGTTTATCCATTCATCAATGGATCAACATTTGGGATGTTATGAATAATGATGCTATAGGCTTTGTGTACAAGTTTTTATTTGAATCTACACTTTTAATTTGAAGGGATTTACACACTTAGTAATACAATTTATAGGTCACGTGGTAATTGTACATTTGACTTTTTGAGTAACCACCAAACTTCTTTCTACAATGGCTGAATAATTATACTTTCCTGCTAGCAAAGTATGAGGCTTCCAATTTCTCCAAATATTGTGAGGCTTCATGATTTCCCATTTCTTCATAGCCTTGCTAGTGGATATGAAGTAGTGTCTCACTGTGGTTATGATTAACATTTCCCTAATGAATAATAATGTTTATCTTTTCATGAATTTACTGGTCATTTGTATGAGACAGGTGGGTAGAGATATTTATTCAAGCTCCTTATCAATTTTCTCAAAATTGCATTTTGTTCTTTTTGTTGTAGTTTTTTTTTTTCTGTGCATGCAAAGCAAGTGCTCTACCAACTGAGCTATATCCCCAGCCTCTAGATTTAATACATTTTGATGGAATGGTGACCATCAAAAGTTTAGCAAGCCAGCACTATAGGACAGATGTAGTAAGGAGCAGAAATAAGATTGTTTTCATTGTGAGGCATGGCATTTGCAAACCTAGATTGAATTCTTGCTCTGTCACTCAGGAGTTACATGAGCTTAGGCAAGTTCTTAACTTCAACAGGTCTCAGTGCTGTTGTCTGCACAAAGACTCATATGAGATCATATCAGGGTTCATATAAAGATTAAATGAGATAATGCACATAATGCTACCAGTGCAGTGCCTGGCATACAGCAGTAAATTGCAAGTAGACATTTGATGGAATATACAGTTTGCCTTTAGGACTGATAACAAGAAAAGAGAGGGAACCTGAAGATTCAGTCCTAAGTACATAACAACCAAGGGCCAAACACATTTTAGATGGAATGACTTACTACTCCTGGTAGAAGGAGCCTGGAATACCAACCAAGTGGCCTATGTCTCCATGTAGAAACAGTAAGAGCAGATTCAAGTAAAACAAAATTTGGAGTGGAATTTTGGGGTGCCATTTCAATAAAAAGTTTTAGGCTTCTGCTGCTAACAAATTCATGCATTCAATTGGTAAATATGTACTGAGCATCTCCACTATGCCAGGATCAAGAGAGTATAGTGCCTGCCCTCAAGGAAAAATGGAGAGGAGAAGAAAAATAGAAAGACAGGCCCACATAGCACCTCCCTGGAGCTCAGGCCCTGTGTTTCAATGGTGGTCAATAGAGAAATCCTCAAATGGAGAAATGCAAGCCTGACCACATCCGTCCATTCAGGTAAATATGATAAACAAAGGTTTGCAGAAAGCGACCATTTTATCATTTTTTAAAACAAAGAATTACCAGTTTCGCTTTGGATCTGTGTGGTTGAGAAAGCATATCTTAACTCTATTAATATATCAGGTATGAAGACACTATCATTGCTTTTTCTGTTTAATTTCTTCTCTTTTTCTTAGTTAAAAAATACAAAGTAAATTATAAAGAAAGAAATATAAACTCTCAATTCAAAAATCAAATCAATCGCCCTTTAATTTATTTAGAGAGAGAGAGAGATTCTTCAAGGAGCCGAGAAAGTTCTGGGAAGAGTTGATTTGCTTGCTAGCATGTGAATCATGTTCAGCAACGTTTTAAAGTATTTCTCGTGTCGTTTGAGAGTTACAGTTTAAGACTGGGAAAAGATGGCCCACAATTGCAATAAGTGATTACTACAGAGACTCCCATGCTGAAAATGGGCTGTTGTGATTTTTTTTTTTTTTTTGTATTTTTACTCTATTCAACATCTGTCATTAGGGATCTGGAAAACACCTGGGCCCCTGTTCCTATCACCCCTTCCTCAACATCTACTCAGAGAGAAGGCTGAAAGTAAATTCCAGTTGTTTGTTTAAACAGCTGGGGGGTCCAGGTAGAGCATCATGTCACTGTATCATAAGTAAAATAGTTCTTCTATTGAGGTTTCTCCTCCCCGTTGTCATGGATATCATCACTATTATTCTATCATTTTTGGTTTATCTGAATGCAACAGTGATTGAAGCTGAGACCTTTTTTTAGATATGAATTCTCCTACCCTTTTCCCTCTCCGGTCTCCTCCTCCCTCCCCGATGCACACCCAGCTTCAGTTGCCATGGCCAGACTTTAAAAACATTTCAGACTTAAAAGGTTAAGATCTAAGGGCTGCTGATTTTATCTGGGCTTTTAACTAACACAGGCAGGTGGATTAGAGATATGTGTACAATCCTCACTCTAGACACTTGGGTAAATATGCACAAGTGCTCGGGCTGCCGAGGAAGCAATCTGATGTTATTGTCTATTAATTCCAAAGTGGAGATTAAAGAAATCAGTAGTGTAAATATCAAAAAGGATTTCCACTTACATATAAGAACATTACTCAAGCAGACTGGCTGTTCCAAATTATAGGAAGGCTTTTTGCTTGAAGAAAAGTGTGAATTTGTTTTACTTGAAATTTGCATATTTTTTTGGTGTCTCTTTGTCTGCAAGCAGGGTGCTAACTCAACCAAGAATTCTGTTCACATGGTAGTAATTTGTGCTGCTTAGACTTTCCATGTCGTTCTACCCCAGTAACAGATAAATTTACCAGGGTTGTAATGTAGAGCTAAAATTTAGTTTTTTGGTCTTTCTTTATGTAACATTTCCTAGAAATGCCAAAATACGGGTGAGGGAAGCTGTGTATCAAGTTCAGAGCATTTCTAACTTTAGACAGTATAAAATCCCCATGTAGCGCAGCAGACTTTCCCTCTAAGTCCCAGAATCCAAGCTGAAGTTACGCCACCCTTGTGCCACCATAAATGAATACCATCTGATGGCTGCAGACGTTAAGCACGAATCCAGCGATTTTCCACCCTGCTGCAAGAGGGCTGGAAAAGACGTTCCAAAGTGTGCTTCAGGGGGGGAAATGTCAATTAAAATGCAGGTGCCCCGATTTCAACAAAAGTCATCAAGAATCACCATTAGCTTTTATTATGCTATACCTGCACCTCTCTCTCACACACACACATACACACACACACACACACACACACACACACACACACACAGCTTTTTAATCAGCCCAGCAGTAGAGCAAACAGTGTTGGTAAAGAGTTTCAGAATTTTCAGGAATTATGATAAGAAGTCACTTTTCCCAGACAGCAGTCACAGAGCTCAGGCCATCTTTGAAAGACATACTCACACACTCAGAGTCTAAATGGAACCCACATCCTCTCAGAGCTGTCTGCTGAGAGATTATGCCAAAGAGGAAAAAAAAAGTCAAAAGAACTATATGACATTCTCAAAAAAGGTTGAGGGTACAATATCTAACTTTACTATATAGGACCCCGAACAGCCAGGCAGTTCTAACCTGGTACCTGGTCCCCCAGTGAAAAATACACATTAAACCTATTTTGGCATGAGGCAGAACAGAGGTTAGTGGTCATTCAAAAGAGGAGCATGGAGTACCTGATCTATATTCTTCCAAAGCACTAGAATTGAGAAGAGAAAAGGGAGGGAGAAGTTGCCCCCCACACACACACACACCCCAGAAAGAGCAAGAGGCTTCGGAATTCTTTCCTTGTCAAAAACTATTACAACCTACATTCTCCCAGTTAGATGGGTTGCTGGTTCCCATTTTAATAAATTAAAAAAAAATGGCTTCCCTCCTTGCACTAAGTCCAGCTAGTCATTTCTTCACATTTTGATATGAACAAATTTCATGTATATAATTAGCATGTATTTTTCAACACAACAGTCAATGGGATTCACTGCCCTGGAGAAAAGTAAGTCTTGATAGTCGTCAGTGGGGGCCCAAGAAATATGACTTCAAGACAAGAACACTTTAGGAAAGAGGAGGCTGGGGTGAAGTGTAGAATGGTGGACTCTGCATTCCTCAGATGACTGAGGAGGCAAAAAAGGGCCAACAGTGGAGGAGAAATGAGTGGGCAAAAAGTGACCCTGGGTTAATTACTGAATTTGAAATAAATACAGAGTAAGTATCCCTGATCCAACAAGTTTGGGACCAGAAGTGTTTGAGGAGTTTTTTTGGGGGGAATATTTGTACCTACATAAAATATCTTGGGGAATGAATCCGAGCCTAAACTTGAAATTCATTTGTTTCATGTACACTACACATAGCCTGAAGGTAATTTTACACAGTATTTTTAGTGTGCTTGCATTTTGACTGTGACCCCTCACAAAAAAAGAGTCTTGGGGGGACATTTCCATTTGTGGCATCACATTAACATCCAAAAGAATTAGATTTTGAAGCATTTCAGATTTCAGATTTTTAAGTTAGGGATGCTCGATCTGTATTAAAGACTTAACCAATTTATTGTGTTCTAATTATCAACTACTCACATGGAATTTATAGTACACATAATCATCATTTCAATCCCCATTAGATTTCACAAATACCCAGCTTCGGTATATAAAGGCATTCATCTCTGATTCCCTTAGCTTCAAAGATATGGCAGGGTGCCTATAACTAGGCAAAGAGCTGATTCTGGAAAAGAGGAAGGAAAGTAAGTTTTGGTAGGACTCTAAGTGTAAGTTTCCTCAAAAAGATTCCTCTGAAAATGAGGCCATGGGTCACCCTTGGCAAGCTTGCCATAAATGTGACAAGTCAGTGATGAATCCTGGGGAAACTGTAAAGAAATCAAGTTCCCAGCTCTACCATGTAACCCTAACTTTTCACCTGGAAAGGTAAGGAATTCAATTCTCAGCTTTCCAAAGTTAATAAGAAAAAAATAGCCATAGAAGAAACACAGGTGAAAAAATGTCAATATATATAACATATTATATGTATATGTAAATTATATTTAATTATATATAACTGTATAATATATAACTATAATATATAAATAATATATGTTATATATAAATATTTAAAATATATTTGTATCTTAAGCAGGTATATGCTTTCAAATAAAGTAGTAAATAAATGTAAGGATGTGTCTTTTGTGCCAAAATTAAAAATATATATATATATTGAGTGACTGCCTTATTTTTGTTGTTATTATTTTACTGAAAACTGAGTTTGGGAGCCCAGCTGAACTCTACCTATATTTTAACAGTCAACTAACTGCAAGGTGCCCTCAAAATCTGAAATTATAAATGACCTAATTCCAGTAGTTGAAACATTTCTGTTAGTGATTTCCCCCACTCTTCAGATACAGGAAGAAACATCAAACAATGCAAACAACATGGTAGAACCCGCAAGATGCTTTTTTGGGTGAGCGTCTATTGGAGGTGAAGAAAAAGTCAAGGAAAAATCAGTTGTTATGACAGATGATTAATAGTTCAAAGTTTTGCTAGCTTTTCCATGCAGAACAGACCCAAGATGAAGGATATGAAATAGAACAGATATCTTCAATTACCGCGTCCACACCCTCTTTGGGATCCCAAAGCAAACCTTTGCAAGGTGAAAGGGCATTGCAAGCCCCAGGCTCTCACTGAACCCCTGAACATTTGGATGGCTCCGGGTGTTTAAAATAGAAGCACCTGGATTCTGTTTGATAATTATGCCCCTCTCTTAGCTGTAAGCAAAGGCCTGGGGATAAAAAGGAAGGCATATGCCATGAGGTGTAGCTGAACCATCAACCCTGACTAGTCATGTGACCCCTGGGCAGTCCTTAGCCTCAGTTCTCATGTCTACACAATGGAGCCTCCATCTTGTTCTGGAGTGAGATTGGTCTAGGAAATAATGGTGTAGTCTGTGAGGTGTTACCTCCATGGAAGGACCTGCTATGAGTCCTGCTTTCTTCTTGTGCTGTTTAGTTCCTTTATACCCACACCTAAACAACACAAAACAAAAAAATACTTAGGTGTTTTGTGTATCACCAAGGCATACTCATAGATTGAATTTCATTGTCTTCCATGTGAAACTCTTCACCTCATCTGTTTTTCCACTGTATCTTTCACATTAGACCCATTTCAAAGAATCGAGCAAACTAAAAGAAAACAACTTATAAAATCAATAAAGAAGGATGTAGATCAACATAAATTAAAAAAAAAAAAAGAAAGAAAGAAAACCTAGAAACTGTCCCACTTTCCCCCACTAGGAAACCTCTCTGAAACTCAACTCAGTGAAGACAGAGCATTTCTGCCAAGCAGAGGCCAAACCCAAATCACACCCTTTATGCAAAACCAAATCTATTTCAGTGTCCAAATCAGCTTTAAGTCAAAAACAATAAATGGATAGGGAAACTATTCCAAAACCAAGGTGCCACAAAAAACAAACCAACAAAATACCTTCCCAGTGCACCTGCTGGAGATGCCGCGTTACAGGCTCCACATTTCAACCCCAACCTATATTTGATATGGTGTTGTTGCAGCTGTGGGACCAGGGTGGTTTATTTAAGTGGCTCCAAATGCCTGTCAGTGTGGCAACCAGCTGAATACATAAAACAGGCTCTCCAAACCTTTTATGGCCCAGGGTCAGAGTAAATGGAATAATAAAATCCAAATGCTTTTGTCTCATTTTCCATCACCCAGCCCCTCCGCATAAATCTGCAGCTTCGCAGTGACCTTCGCGTTCAGTGCGGGATGAGGCCGCGGTTGGAGATACATTTGGTCTGCATCTTGGGTCTTTAAAAGCTTTTTCCAATTAATTTTAACTGGCTTCCATAAGGATCAAGTACAGCTTCCTCCCCTCCCACAACCCCCCACTCCCACCTTTTTAACCAGCCAGTGACAGAATGCTCTAGAGTCAGACAACAGGTATCAACTCAATTAGGCTCCAAATCACCAAAGACAAAACATGATTCCAAGTTTCAGAATGTCTGAAATAAGAAACCATTTGCAAACCATGGAGACAGGTTTGGGTTTTACTTAGTGGCCTCATCTCTTGCTGCTAACACATCTATACAAAGCAGGAGAAATATTCCCAAGTCGTTCTGAAAACATCCCAATTCGAACTTGAAATCAAGATATTTGTCCTTGGGGTCAGTTGAAGAAACCTCTTGTCTTATCATTTGTGTTGGCATTTTGAGGCACAGAAACAAAAGATGCCCAACCTAAAACACTGGCCATTTGAGTGCTTCAGAAGACGAAGAGAGGAAGAAAGAGAATGAATGGGAGGAATTATGACAGCAGAGCAGGAGGGAATGAAGGACCCCAAATCTGTGACCTGGGACCTTTTCCTGCCATTGACCTTCACTTCTCCCTAAAATAAGGAAAGAAACAAGTAGCACCAGAATGAAGTAATAGGATCACAATTCCTTTTTGTTTCTAAAAAAAGTTTAGTTTAATGCTATATATATATTTACATTGCCATTTTTCGGTGAAGGATATAGGCCTACATAAAGATACAATTCCAGGTCCTCTTAAAGTTGATGGCTACAAAGATGATGGCTACAAAATTTGATTAGAAAATTAACATGGCTAATTTTGAAAAGTATTAAGGAAAGTGCTTTAAAGAACTTTGGACCCTTGCTCCCATCAGCAACTTAGATTCCTAACACTTGCGACTTCATCCTGTTAGACATTTTCCACTTCTATTTTGTCTCTATACAGCTCCTTTTCTTTCCTGTTTCCAAAATTTTATTTCTCTTTCCTGTATCTGCCTTGGCCTTTTCACCATTTATGTTTCCAGGAAAACACAGTGGATTCATAAAAAAGAATACCTCAACACTGAAAATATATTTGTCAAATAATCCATTGTGTTTTATAACCCCATAGAATGTTCTGGAAAACATAGCTCTGTTTTTTGTTGTTGTGTTGTTTGTTTTGGTTTGATCTCCTTTGTTTTGTAAGGATAAAGGGAAACTGAGGAAACTGAGATCCTAAGTCAGCTCAGATCCATACAAGCAGCTCATAGAAGATCTGATGACAGCTCCCACAGCTGCCATGGGTTCCACTCTGATTCTTGCCTGGCACTATGTTGAGGACCATCTGAGCTGAGTTCTTTTAATAATCAGGTTTTCTGTTCAAGAATTCTTCCTCCGGTGCATGGAGCCCAGATCATCCCATTTCATCAATTCCACCCTTAACTGAACTTAAAAATCAGCTAAATTAAAAAGCATGCACTTGAAGTTGACATTCATTGTCACAATGGCTGATGAACTAAATTTAAAAAGGAAATTTGACTCAAGCCTAAAACCAATATCACCCCCACCAGGACCTAAATTTGACATCGTTCACATCATCTAGGTTTGCCTAAGCTGATAGAATCGAAGATATGAAGTGTGTGTGTCAGAGTAAAGATTGCAACATAAATTTTCACAAGTTGATTAAAAGGCTTAGCCCTATGTAAATTAACCTTGGAATTATTTCATAAGTACATCTTTGAGAGTAACAATAATATTCATACTGAAATCAAAAGATGAGGTGCAATACCTAATAGAAAATGATAGACTGAAAAATGGAGCCAACATAATTGCTTCTTTCTTGAGAATTCAACTACATAATGGAATTATGGAACATGATCCTCATCTTCCCACTGAATCTTCCTCATTCAGGTTCAACATGATCGTGGATGATCTCCTTGGGAAAGTTTTGTGGTAGGCAGGCATTAGATTAACTTGTTTCCATTATAGTTTAAAAACTGAGTTTTATTTTTTATTTTCAGAGGTTATTTTTAGGAAAAATGTTATATTGTCCAAAACACACCACTGCAGAACACCAAGGCTAGCTATGTGTTACCATGAACAGAACATGAGATTTCAGTAAACATACTTCTGAGTCCAAAATCCATCTGAGAAACCCTGAACAGACAGAATTACACTCTGATCTTTGGTTTCTTTATCTATAGAATATGGACAATAAAGCAGAATTAAATTTGTCATAAGTATTAAGTGAGATAGCACATTATGAATGGATAGCATGAGTGATGCATGCAGTATAGCAAATATATCCCCTGTATACATGTGAGTGCATGCATGTGAGTACACACACACACACACATTGCATTAGCATGTGTTTTATTATTGTCCTTGGAATGAGGCATTATTTTCCACTTGATATTCAAATAATTATTGGAAGACCTGGACTATTTTCCCAGATTACACACCTAAATCATTCTGTGACCTTTTCTCATAGACCTTCAATATTTCAGGTCTCCTCTGGATATCTTCTAATTTCCAATATCCTCTGTAAGGATGCTCATATATTTTTTTGGTGGGGGTGGGGGTACCAGGAATTGAAATCAGGACCACTCAACCACTAAGCAACATCCCAAGCCCTATTTTGTATCTTATTCAGACACAGAGTCTCACTGAGTTTCTTAGTGCCTCACTTTTGCTGAGGCTGGCTTGAACTCACAGTCCTCCTGTCTCAGCTTTCCAAGCTGCTGGGATTACAGATGTGCATCACCGCACCCACCTGAGGATGCACATATAATTTTTAAGCCACAGGCTTAAAAATATGGAGAAATGGGACATTTAGTGCTAAGCCTAGGCTACATCAAAGTCTGGTACATATTCCCCCAAGGAATTGATAATTTAAGGCAATCAGGAGAGTCAACATAATGTCCTTCCTTGGTCATTGCCTGGCTTGGCTGGGCTTGACTTTCCACTCTTTACATTGTATAACCATAAGCAAACTTCTGCCATTTCTATATTTGAAACAATTGAACTCTTGTGGTTCCATACAACGGGATTTGTCAGATGAGCTTTTAATAAGTGAAGTGAAAGGAATGTGTAACAGACAAGCCAAGATTCTTTTGAATCAATCATAGATTTTTGAAATCAAGAACTAAGTCCAAAGCATGAAGCATCATTTGACTGGATTTTTATTTTATAATAATGAGTCCTTCTTCATGGGCTGAGATGATTGTAAATATGCCAGTTGATCCAGGCACAGGGCCTAAGAAAGCATTAGAACCCTTTCAGTATAACTCTGTGCTTGTTCACTAGCTGCTTCTTCAGTGCACAAAATTGAAGTTAGTTCTTTCCTTTTATGACACTGCATGATCCAATATGAACTCTACATGGTACCATAACCTATACCAAGCTAAGAGTTTGTTATGGTAGTTATTTTCATCTTCTTTAAGTCTCCAGATTTGGGGCCACCAAGAGTATCCATCAGGATTTTTGTGTCATCATCAGACCAGAATTGAAACAGAAGCTATCCAATGGCAAGAATCTTTCTCATCAGAGCTCATCTATCCATCCTACGTAAGTCTGGAAACAATGAGTCTGAACTATCTATGTCATCTCTGGTCGTTCCTCTATGTCCCTCTATGTCATCTCATGTTTCCCCCATGTGATCCAGCTGTTCCCACTCTGGGCCACCAATCCACCTCCCCTTAAATTACATAGGCGATCTTACCCCTTGTTCTATTTCTCTTGTAGTCTAGATGGATACTTTCGGAAAAACTGAAGCATGGCTGATTTGTTGTTCCCAGTATCATGATCTGAAACACAGGCATCCAGTAAATGTAGAATGTATGTGTCTGTGTGTGTGTGTATATATATATATATATATATACACACACACACACTAATAGATATTCCCAAGAACTTAAAGCTAAGAAGGAAACTAAATGCCTACCCAATTCTCATCCTTGGAATGTAAGCTCCAAAAGTTAAGTGCTTTCTTTGTGTGTTTTCCCTAGAAGTACTAGTTAGTCATAGCACATGGGCTCTAGAACTCTCCAAGTAGGCTTTGGGGATTAAAAGCTAGTGCTGGTAAAGTGAAGTAAAAAAGAGGCAGAGCAGGAAGAATGCTGAGGAACAGTTGACAGGTGGGGTGTGACATCAGAGGGATCAACACGACACGTGGTGGACGGATCTGCTTCAGCAAGGGCACTTGTAACCAGGGCCCAAAGATGCAGTCCTGAAAACTCAAGGTAGGGGGAAAAAGAAAACAAAAATACAGACCAAATGAAGCAAAGCAGGTAAGGGTTTTAGAAATACACAGACATGATTCCCAACTACACCACCTTAATCATCACATGTGATCTTAACCTCAACCCCTCCCTCGCTCCCTCCCTCCCTCCTTCCCTCTTCATTGTATGAACTGGTAACAATAAGATGTATCTCACAAGATTTTTATAAGAAGGAATCAAATAAGGCAGGTAATTAACTTGGCAGGAAGAAGGACTTTAATATCATTAGTTTTTAAGGAAAGAATGGATAATGCATGCACGCAGGTAGGACACTGGCAATAGAAACCTGCAAAGCCAAGCCAGACAAGATGTCATCTGTCGTCACAAAGGACAATGGAATATGTGCTTGTGGAGACCAAGGTCTTTGATAAAGCCCTTATATGCTGTCATAAATATTCTTCCTTGTGAAATCAGTCTTTTACAGAGAAACCGACTACAATATTAAACACTGAAGTCCTTGGTTTGAGATGGGCACAGTAAAATTGGATTTTGCAAAATTCATGAAAAAAACAAAATCAAAACCAAAATGGGCTTATTTTCATTAGGATTTAAATTATTAATATATTAAATTAATTATTATTAATTAACAAAATTGTTAATATCTGAACAATAAGACATCTGAATTACTATACATGTCAAACTGAGATGTCAATTTTAAGATACAATATTATTTTACTTGATTAAAAGAAAACAGATAGTTATTCTATGAGCTAACAATTCTGCCAATTAAATTATAGTTGCTATTAGTAAAATACATCTTTTTCAGAGATTTTAAAATATGAACAAAACATGGAATGAAATACAGAATTTGGAATGAAGAATTAGGAAAGATAAGGTGAAGCATTTCATAACCTGTATAGTTTTGAATCCAGCTCTGACTTATGTGTGTGTGTGTGTGCATGTGTGTGTATGTGTGTGAGTGGGTGCGCGCGCATGTGTGTGTGCATTTATATTTACTCCTATAGTTGAGTTTATGTGTTTCAAGACAGAGTCTTGGAGATCTAGTAATGCCCTAAAATTTCTCAGTGCTCACATCTTTCCTTTCCTTTAAGATAAAGAAGAAAAATCTGTCAGCAAATGTTTAGTTATGGTTCCATTTTACTGATCATTTACTTATTTGTTTAATTTTAGGGGATTTATATTGGTTTTAATTTAGGGAAACTTAGAATAAAAATTATTTTTAAAGCACAGAAATGAAAGCACAACATGAAGCCAAAACCTGTAGCATGCTATCAATGCCTTTTTTTTTTCTTAAAATAACCTGCTAGACCCATGAGGGCCTCTGTGAATTTCAGTACCTCATATAAGTTAACCAACATGAGCACTTTTTACTGTGTGAAATATTTTATATGAGTGATCATAGATACACTTTCCCAGTAAGTCTATACAGCAAAGTATTTTAAACTCATTTGCAGAAGAGAAAACTTAAACACAGAGAATTAAATTAAGAGAAAGTAACTCATTTTTCTAAGGTTTTCAAGCAAGCTGTAGCAAAGTGAGTCTTTGAACATTACACCTTGGTGACTTTAAGACTTATGTTCTCTCCACTGCCACCAATAATCCAATGAACTATGAAGGTAGGCACCAATCTCTTTCTGCATCATACCCCTTTAAGTTTCCTTTTCTGAAAGAATCTTCTAAACTTCAACTCTACCCATGGGTGACCCCAAAAGAGAACTGATTGGTTTGCCTATTCTTTCATTCTGGCAAAAGACTTGCTTCGGAAATGGTATATAGATATGTTGAAGAGGCGATGAGCTCATTTATCCACCACAAATTGGTCTGCACTCCTTACTGTCACTATTCCTCATTCAGTCAAGATCAGCTTTATATCATGCAAGAAAGTTCATATTGCATCAGTTTCACAAGAATGCTAAAAAGTCTAATTGAATTGAAACATTTACAATGACATTTTTCTCATTTTTCATAGAAGTTGCTTAAGAAAATAACAGAAGTTGGGCATATTCTTTTGTCAGAAAAAAAGGTAGCTTTTTATTCAGAAAAGTTTCATTAATGTGGACTGCAAATATGGTGAAAAATCAACTGGATTGCAGAAGCATGAAATAAAGGGGCAGCAAGGATGATTGAGGATGTTAGAAGACTCTTACATACTCTGACCATGTGACCTATCAATTGCCCTCTTGATATTAATCCAAATTAACTGAAAAGTTATATACACACAATATAATTTTTAAATTTATTTTTAATTTGTTTTAATTAGTTATACATAACAGTAGAATGTATTTATGCACTTTGATATAACATATATAGATGGGATATAATTTCTCATTTTTCTGAGTGTATACATGTTGCAGAATCACATTGGTCATGAATACATAAAGTAATAATGTCTGTTTTGTTCTACTATCCTCCCTGTCCCCACATTCCTTTCTCCTCCCCTCCCTTCATTTCCCTCTACCTAATCTAAGCTAACTCTACTCTTTTCTAGTGCCCCACAAAAATGTTTACAGCAACTTTATTCATAATTTCCATAACTTTGGCAGCAACTGAGATGTTCTTCAGTAGGTAAATAAACTGGCACATACAAACAATGGAATATTTTTTCAGTACTGAAAAGGAGGCACTATCAAGCCATGGGAAAGTGTGGAAGAAATTTAAATGTATATTACTAAACAAAAGACGTCAACTTAAAAAGGGTACCTACTATATGATTCCAAGCATATGAAATCTGGAAAAGAAAAACTATGAAAATAATAAAAAACAAAACAAAACAAACAACAACAACAACAAAACAAAAAAAAACAGTGGTTTGCCACAAGTTAGGTATAAGGAAGGGATGACTAGGCAGAGCACTGAGAATTTTTAGGGCAGTAAAATTATTCTGGATAATATTATAATGGCAAATACATGACATTATAAATTTGTTAACCTATAGAACATAAAATGTTGAGTGAACCCTAATGGAAACTATGGATTTGAGGAGATGATATGTCAATTGTCAATCAGTTGTAATGAATGCACGAGTCTGATGAGGGGTGTTGATTGAGAGACTGTGCAGGTCGGGAACCAGGAGGTGTATGTTTTCCTCTCAATTTTGCTATGAATCTCAAATAGCTCTAAAAAATAAGGCTGATTAATTAAAGATACAAAATCAAGATTTCTTTTTTTTCTTACTGCAATAAAATAAAAAGTGAAAACAAAATTTTCAAAGTTGATGGGAAAATCTCCTATTGCCTAAGAACGCACTTTGCATTGTGTCTTGTTCCTGCATAAGCAACTGAACATGGTCCCCCAGGTCATCAAATGAGTTGCCCGTCTGCCCTGAAAGCTGTCATCAGGGCATGCCTCTTCAGATGTCTATGGGAGAAGTCAGTCGGGGTGGGGGATTTTCCAGAAGCTGCCCTGGGAACATCTGGCTGCCTGGATCAAGGGTGTTGGCCATTTAAGATCACAGCAAGTGGCCGAGCATCTGGAAAAAGCCCCAGTGGAGCATGGCAAGCATGAAGTGAGACAGGTGACTGCAGAACGGGGAAGGGCCCAAGAGGAATATGAGCAGGGGAGAAGAAGGTTTTACTGAGAGTTGGAGTTGCACTACCTACCAGTAGTCTTAAGTACTGCCTCCCCAACTTCAGCACTCAGGAGGGTAATCTGCTCACCACCCACAGCAAATGGAGGGAGGGTAGGGACCCTGGGACAAAGACAAGCAGCAGTGCACAGCTCCAAAGAGCCCATGTAAGCAGGGCTTGATTGAGAGCCTTTTCCTCCATCAAATTGAAATTTTATTAGTCAGCCTCCAGATGCTTCTCCTTAAGACAGATTAATATCAAGTTTGTCGTTCCACTTGCAACTGAGGAATGAGAACGACAGTGTTAGAGCCAAACACATGTGAAGTGTTCAAGAGGCCCAGTAGGAAATCTCCTCTGCAAATAATTTATGAGTGAGCTCTGTTCTTTTTTTGGGTCGGTCACCTTCCACATGCCAGATCAGATAAGAGAGGCTGGGAGACCCTCGGCCTCCCCAAGGCAGTAAACATAAGTTTATTGTCTAGAGACAGCCCAGTGTGGACTACAAAAGGCAGCCCACGCCATCTGGGCCCAGCTATTCTTGAGAAGGTGCAACCTAGCTCAAGAGGAACATCACTGAGCCTGGCTGATATGTGGGAACAGAAACAGGACAGAGATTTCTACAAAGAAATCCTAACTACAGAGTTAATGGCTTCCAAATGATAGGGGCCCAGCAGATGATTATGAAATGGGTACCAGCCCACTCGAGAACAGGTGGTAGATATTCAGAAAAATCCCAAAAAGCTATTCCTGTTCTCAATTATCAGGAGAAGGCAAATCTGGCTTAAAAAAAAAAAAAAACTGGGGACATGAAATGGATATAAATGATGGTCATTTTGGTTGTGCTTGTCCCCTCAAAATGACAGAATGTTGATACATCTATGAAATTGTACAGACTGCCCAGGAGTGTAGTCACCACTCCTGAGCCAAGTTCTCCAGGGTTAGGCTCACAATTCCCATACTAAGGACATCAGAATGAGACTTCCCCCTTAAATCTTATCTTGAAGTCAAGCAGAGGGCTCAGGGCCTCCCCCTCTGTCATACCTCCCATGTAGGATGACTCCCCATGGCAAAAGTTCTTGGAAACCAGACCTGGAGATCAGACTCCCTGATAGAGACAGACACTCACCTGAGCACAGCAGGAACCCGCAGCTCATCCAGGTCTCTTTTCTGCACACTACTTGGAGGCTTCCCAGGAACGGCTAGTGATGGAGTGGAGCATTTTCCATTTGGAGAGGTGATTTTTATTATTATTATGGGCTTTTGTCAGTATTACAGAAATTGGGGGGAGAAAAAGAAAAAGGACTAATCACAAACGCTATTTACCAAACCACATTAGTCAAAATACTGCATTTTAAAACCCCTTAAGTTGTTATACATCATCATATAAGTCATCGCCAAGTAGTAATACAAATTCTTGAGAGTTATGTTGACATGGAATTTGTCAGCCGAGTGCTGGAAAATTTACCTCTGCTCATATATCTGTAGTCATATCCTCCAAAGAAATTAACATATCATAATGCTAATATTTCAAGGTAATGTTTTCTCATGAGGATGCCATATTTTATCCGTTAATATCATCTGTGTAAAAACTATTCAATTACGGTATCAAGTCATATATGATTAATATTGATATTGGCACGGCAGCAGTGACTTTGCAAGGCACAAGAGCCATGCAGGCATCTCTACAGAGAACCTAGGACAAGAGATTAATTCATTTCTTCCAAGTAGCTAAAAATGTGAGTTTACTGGGGACTTACACACAGGAAGGAAACTAATAGGCCCACTGAGACTCGGCCATCTTTACTAAGTCTTAGGAGTTCTCTTGAGTCTTGAAGATAGGATAGGGTGGGTACTCTATGAAAACCTGGGATGGGAGAAAGTGGAGTGATGAGTGGGTAGGGGTCCTGTAAAAATGGTGGAGATGAGTAGTCTGCAAAGTATTCCTGGCATGTGATGTGGGAAGTTACAGAAGAAACATCTAGTTGTTTTCTTCCTTGTTGCCTGTTCTTTTAATTTTTGCCATTACTAATTTCTCAATAATGCTGTGGTCTTCTTATGTCTACCAACTTTATCTCTTCTTAAAGTTGCACCATTTGCCCTTGTACTTATACTTTTACACATTCTCTCCTAACTCTAAAAATTGCTCCTGAAATCTCACCTTTTCAGAAGGGTTTTCGGACCACTCTAAAGCTTAACAGAGAGACTGCTTCCTATATAAACCCATCACTCCTTCTCCAACCCCTGGCATTCACTTATAAATTTCCTTGACTGTAATTTAAATTTATCCAAGAAGTATGTGTACATATCCAAGGATTCAGAACCTTGAATTAAAACAACTGAGAAGTTTTATCACTATGTGAGCCAGAAGGTCCCACTTCACTTTATGGCTATGGATGGTACCATTAAGAGTGACTGGCAGTATCATGAGAACCCACACCAGTGATCTTGAAATGAACAGGGCTTAAGAACAGCCTCCATAGTCTGGGTTTTGAACAAAAAGTCATGAGCTAGTAGTTTATTGGTGGGTTGGTGGTGGGTCTGTAGCGTGATCAGAGACATCAGAATGTGAGAAAACAACTTTCATTATGTTAGTGCATCACTGAAAACTAAAACTATCATCTCAAATGACTTCTGGGCTCAGGTAGTTTAGTGTGCTACTCAGTAGGAACTACTATTTTAGATATTAGTTATTTTTTAAACCATATATGAATGGCATAGTATCATGAGAAAATTCTAAGAATTGATGTCTAAACTAGATATCTATGTATAACTTCCTAACTCCATATTGGGCATTCGGTATGATTTACGTCCCTCTTATATGAATCTAGTTTATAATGCTGTCTGTAGAGTTTGCACTTTGCTTCCTCTTCTTCCCCTTCACTATGAGTATTAACAAGCATAGAGTAAAGTAAAATCAGCGGACAGTATATAAAGCACCTAGGGTTGAAATAATCTGTACATTTAGTCCATGTCAGTGTTTCCCACAGTGTCTTCAAGAAACACTACCTACTACCACTGCAAACAGGTGTTTGTTGTTTAACAAAAAATATCCAAGCATGATATATACATGTATGAAAATGTTACAATCAAACCCATCCATTCGTACAATCAGTGTGTAATAGTAATTGTAATTTAAAAAGTTAAACAAATATGTGCATTTTAAAAACAAAACAAAACACAAATGTTCTATGATTGAAAAAGTCTTGGAAATGTTGATTAAAGCAGCAATAAAGAAACGGAAGATCCAGAATGACAGAGTGAGAAATCTAGCAAATCCTCTGCCTTAGAAACAATGATAAAACTGACAAAACTCTAAGAACACTATTCCAGTACTGAATAGCAACCAAAGACATCTAACAAATTGAAACTGCATCCCTACACTCTCTGTAGTTGATGGAATACCTGTGTGCAAAGTCTACAGCGCCTATATGACTTCAACAACATTATCAACTACCTTTGCCTAATTGATATCTATAAAATATTATACCCGGTAAATTCTATGCATTTTTTTTAAGTTCTACCATGGAACATTCACCAAGATTGACCATATGGTAGATAAGAAACAAGTTTCCATAAGGTTAAAGAGATTAAAAGCACACAAAATGTATTATTTGCCCACAATGACATTCAAATCAAAATCAAAGACAAAAAGGGACTTAAGAGGAATTCCCCAATAGTTGGAAATTGAACATTTTTGGGTCAAAGAATAAATTACAAAGGAAATTAGGAAACATTTTGAATGAATGAAAATAACAACAAAAATAACAAAATATATGGAAGTAGCTACTGTACTGTTTAAAAAAAAAACTCCTGGCTTTTAAGAGCCTATATTAGAAAACAAGAAAAGATTGCAGATCAATACTTAAACTAAGATGATAACAACCTAGAAAAAAATTATCATTCTTAAGTCAAAGCCAGCAGAAAGAAGGAAGTAATAAAGATTAAATTAGAAGCCAATTAAATAAAAAACAGAAACTAAAGTAAAACAAAACAGAAAGTTCTTTTAAAACATCAATAAGATTGACAACATTTTAACTAGAATGTGCAACAAGAGAGAAAAACATAAATTATTAAAATTTTGAAATAAAAGAGGAGCTACCTCTGCCTATCCTATGAATTAAATTTGTTAGTTACTTTACATTAGAATAAGTAAGCAATGTGTGCTGTGAATGGCTAAGGAAATGATAGATTATTGCCCATCTTCCACATTTACTTGACTCATATATGCTATATACACACAGGCACACATATACACATATACACACATGTATAGTTTTTGATTCTTATTTTTTGCATTGCTGGAAATGGAATCTAGGGCCTTGTTCATGTGACTGCTATAAAATTGCGCTGTATCCTCAGACCCTATACATTTTCTCAAACTTTGGTAGTTTCTTGTTTTCAGTTCTGGCCAGCATATGTAAAGTAATTTGTGTTGTTGAGACAATTGAGATACTTCCAAAGGTATAGGCTATTGGGACTTGCCCATATTTCTGGCTTCTCTCTTTCTAGAGGCACAGGCATCACATGATTGTTTGACCAATAGAATGTGAGCAGAGGTAGGACACTTTTTAGCTGGGAACCTTAAAAGACAGTGTGTGTTTCTCCCACTTTTCTTCTTTATCAACAGGACCCTCATGATTTTATCAGCAGATGGTAGTGACCCAGCCTACTGGGACGTCATAGAAACTGGGACAAGAAGAGCACTTCTTTCCCCTGCCAGTGTTCTTGGACATGAGACATAAGAAAGAAAGAAATCTTAATTTTTTGAAATTCTTGATGATATTGCATTAGTAGCATATCTTAACCTATCCTGACTAATATACTCTCTAAATTTATCCCAACTGTGAAAGATGCTACGTACTATGAGAAAAAAATGTGAGAAGTCATTTTTTATGTAATGTATATCTATCACAAACAATACACTTACACTACTTATAAACCAATTATTTAGAAATTTCTCTCATTCCCCCCAACACACACACACACACAAAAATAAAAACAGAACTTTTACACAACTTGCTTCATTATAAGTCTCTAGTTATGGGGCTGGAGATGTGGCTCAAGCAGTCGCGCGCTTGCCTGGCATACGTGCAGCCCAGGTTCGATCCTCAGCACCACATACAAACAAAGATGTTGTGTCCACTACAAAATAAATATTAAAATTCTCTCTCTCTCTCTCTCTCTCTCTCTCTCTCTCTCTCTCTCTCTCTCTCTCTCTCAAAAAAAAAAGTCTCTAGTTATTTACCAGAAACACATATCCAATCTTACATTTGATGAAAATTAAAAGTTAAGAACATACATGCCAAACCCACTGGTAGCATTTTACACATATAATAAATTTGGCTCTAAAATTGCCCCAGATTTCCAGGGCCTGGTGATTCCAATACAATGTGTGTCAAAGATTCCCTCTGGATCCAGGTGTTAGCTGATAATCCTCTGTTTCTAAGTCTTACTTGTGGAAAATAGAGCAGAGTGGATGTGGCTAATGATTGCAGCTATGCCACACTTGAGTCAACAAAATATAAGCCCAGGGAATATTGGGTAAAGCTGGAATACCCAGGGGAGCACAGATAGCTCACCTCTAGAGTAAATCCAGAATAGATACAATACTTAGAGATGCAATAAGCGGCCCAGGGGATCCACTAGTGAAATAGGCCCACACATCCACTTTTGTCTGAATACACCTATGAATTCAGCAGCATTTTGACATACTCTAGTCACTCACCCTTCTGCCCAATTCAATCAAAGTGGTCAAATTAGCGATGCCTGTATCCAGTCAAATGTACCTTTTTATCAACTCTAAGAATAATGGGATGCTTGTCCAAATGAGCATCAGGAGACTGTATTTCAAAGGAAGGACACTTACTTCAAAGAGAGGGATGGGGAAAACTTGATGATTGGTGGTAAGTTATAGTTGGAAATAAGAAGTTCTGGGTGCTGCTGTACTAAAGTAAGATGATCATAGCTAGTGAGTTCTTCATACTCTTTATTTTATATGATCTTTAAAACAATCCTGTGGTGTTGTTATGGCTTGAGTATAGTTTGTGCCACCAAAACTCATATTGAGACTTGATGCCCATTGTAAAGCCAAAAATTCACCTCTTTTCTTCACAAATAACCAAGCTCAAATAGTTTGTTAAAGCAAAAGAAAACAGACTTAAGAAAGAGGTGTATGCTTTTTCCATATTACTCATGAATAAACCGAGGTTGAGACATAGGCTTTGGTACACAACCACTCAGTTAACACACGGTCAAGATTCTTGACCAGAGGATCCAAGTTTATGACCCATAGCAATGGGTTGTACCTAGCATCCTCACAAAGAAAATGTAGCCTTGCCCACAATGTTTGGCTTCTATGAAAAGATCTGATGATCTTGAAAAGTTGGCCTGTGCTTTCACTTGGTGAGTCCCACTTGAGTTGAGCCATAGTTGTTCCTTTTGGACAGAGTTGATGTTTTTTTTCTAGTTCTCCACAATCTTGCCTGGCCTGCTAGATTCTTGATCATTGTCCAGCTGGCCACTGTAGATATTTGAGTTTGAACCCTTTGGTTACAGTTGCACTGATAAAATGAGAATGGATTTGCTGTGGGAGCTATATACCTCTAAAGTAGGGTTTCTCAACCTAAGCATGAGTGTGATGTTTTGATCTAGACCATTCTTTGCTGTGGGGGCTGGCTGGAGTATTACAGGCTATTTGGAAGCACCTTTGCCTCCCCTCATTTGTCATGATTCCATCCTCCAAATCTGACATCCAAAACTATCAGTAGACATTGCCAAATTTGACCTAGAGTTGGGGTGGCAAAAGCGCCCCTAGTTGAGAATCTGTTCTTTGAAATACACACTTTTTGAGGCTCAAAACACTTAAAAATATAGTCACACAATAAAGACTCTATTTAAGTAAACAGTATTGCACTGATATCATTTTCTGATTTTCATAACATATTATGGATATGCATCTTTTACTGGGAAAGCTATTATACGAAAATGCTATTTTTTGCAATTTTTATGTGTTTTGAAAAGTTACTTAAAAATTAAAGAAATGGTTGGGTATTGAATAAGTGAATAATGCTGATATGCACACCTCTTCTGAATTTTAGTATGTATTTGATTTCCTTGGGAGGAGCAAATCTCACAATCCATACCTCTATATTCCAGGTGCCTAGTAAGTCATCTGCTATGAAAAATCTTCAGGAAAAGTTTAAGGTACTTTAAAGTAATTTAAGGGAAAGTCCAGAAAACTGGAATTCATGAATAGACATTAAATGACCTGGTAATCTCTTGAAAGAAAAGAAATTATCTTTCTTGATAAAGTGATGGGGAAAGAAGGCAATTAAAGAGATGATAAAATCAACTATGAATGGGGCTGGGGCTGTAGCTCAGGGGTCAAGCGCTTGCCTCACATGTGTGAATCACTGGGTTCGATCCTCAGTACCATATAAAAAACAAATAAAGATACTGTGAGTTCACCTACAACTAAATAAATATTTTTAAAAAGTGAACTATGAAGAAATTCAAATTGCTCAACTCACTTGATCCATTTCACAGAGGGAAGCAACATTTTGAAGCTGTGAAAGAACAAAGGAAGGAAGGGAGGAAGGAATGAACTGAAGAAATTAAGGGAGGAAAGAAAAGAAGGAGGGGAGGATGTGTGAGAGGGAGGAAAGGACAGAGAAAGCAAGGAAAAAGAGGGGGGGAAAACGACAAGGTACAAAGAAAAAGAAATTATTCCTATAATGATTCTCAGTTGTAAACATATTTTGAGCAGATTGTAAAACGTAATTCGACTGAAATTAGATTACAAAGAGCACACAGTACACTAAGTACGAGTGTATTATGCAAACGGGAAATTAATTAGTCTGGAATGCATAGGGCATCTCCTCTACAGTCTGTGGGAGTCTGAGAGCTGTTGGTGACAGTCTTGTGCTTTCCCTAGACATTGCACATGTCATTGCACCAGGGCATTTTTAGGCTCCGATCCTGGCCCACTAGTACCCACTGCAGTTGGCCACCTAATCTTCCAGCCATAACCCCTGGATTCCAGGGACACTGATACATTGCTAGAAGAGAATGATCCCGAAACCCAGGCTTCTCTGGCACAGCTAACACAGGCAGTGGCATTTCAGTTAAGCAAGTACAAAATGGTAATGGAACACCTCCTTGTGGGTTTTGTGAAATTCTGCCTCCAAATGAAGAAAAATGGGTTTTAATTATATACTAATGCATTAATTCACTGATTAATAATTTTAATAGTAAAAAACTAATAGATCCATGGAGTGTTTCTATTACTCTAGTAGCTTATTGGGCCATACTACAAGTTTATTATTTTATTTTAATAGAGTAGCATTGGGTTTGATTTCCTTGGCTGATATGAAAAGACCTATGGTGATTTCTATGTCTATAAATCAGGGACACATGGCAGCATGATTAAAATATGCCTGTATTTCAGGAGAAAAGACTGGAAAGATGTTTAGAAACTCCCAGCCAACTAAACATAGTTTCATGTGATGAACTTCGGAGTTAATTAACAAATTTGATTAATGCTGAGTACATTCATAATATATTTTTTTATCCCCTTCATGACCCTATGAGTGTAGTAGAGATTGAGCATCCCTAATATGAAAATCCCAAATCAGAAATGTTGCCCAATTCAAAATTTTTTGAGTGCTATAAGTAAAAATGATACATCTAGTCTCATGATGGTTTGCAGTCAAATTGTAAGCACACTGAAAAATATTGTATAAAATTACTTTCGGGCTATGTACAAAAGGTGTATAGGAAACAAAAGTAAATTTCATGTTTAGACTTGGATCTCATCCCCAAGATATCTCATTATGTACATGCAAATATTTCCAAATTAAAAAATAACCCAAATCCAAAACACATCTTGGTCCCAAGCATTTCAGATATAAGATACCCAACCTGTATAAATGTTTTTCCACTTAATATGTTAGGACATTAAAAATTCAGAAAGTTAAAAGATTCGCTTATTGCTGTATATAAAAGTCAGAACTGAGCACAAACTCAGGTTTGATTCCAACCTGAAGTCCATGAACTTACCGAAATACCCTGCTGTCTGCTTGGGACCACTCACGTGGATAGTGCTGACATTTGTGAATGCAAAGTGGGAAAAAAGTGAAGTGCACAGACAATGGAAGAGGCACTGGTCCAGGAGGACCAGTGCTGCCTCCGCTTTTTCTTAGGTTTACCTTTCAAATCTATCCAGAGGAGCCAGGGTATTAGGAGTATGGCAACAACCTCCTGTTCATCCCAAGTACCAATCAAGAAATGCCCACTCAAGCCGTCCTAAGGCCCTCAACTTCATGGTTGATTTCCTGATACAAACAACCCCTTGCCTTTCGCTCTTTTAATGAGAGCAGCTTTGCCCCTCGCCCCCCACCCCCATCCCATCCTCTCATTTTAATTTCTGTTCTGTAGCATTTGATCACAAGGGAGGCACTGGCTCGGCCTTCTCCAGCATCTCTCCATTATCAAATACACTCCTTGTTCCCACTACTGGCTGCTTAGGGAGATGTTAAGTGATTCCCTGGTTTGAGTCTGCAGCACTTCAAAAGGCTGTTCTGTCTTCACGAGAGCCGGCGCCTGGCACATGGCCACGGCCGGGGAGCTGAGGTTTGCTCTTGAGTCCCAATGCAATCATGCACTGTCTGCTTCTCACTGCTCCCAAGTTCTGAAAGTGTTTTCAAAAAACCTCTGTGTTGTCAGAATGACAATTGACTCAAGATAGCCAGAGCCATTCAGAGGCTGAAAAACGCCTGTCTGGGGCAGAGCGATTAGGGAAGGACATTTCCATCAGAAGCAGAATGGGTCTGGAATAGCCAGCAAAGTCCTTTTCTGAAGGAGGAGAGGTAGGTGATTTCTCCCTCCTCTGACGCTAACAGGCACTCACTCTGCAGGACACCATGTTCTAGCCATGCCGGGGCTCCACAAAGAAACACATATGCACCCAACACGGGAGGGCGGACAAATCAATCACCCATTTTGTATGAACTTGGAGAGGCCTAGGCAACACCCAAAGAAAGACACAATTTTCTGTCCTCAAGAATACTGCTTTCTCAAAGGAAAAAAAAAAAAGCAGATGAATAAACTACTCTAATTGCAGCAAGGTAGAGCTATATGCAGTGGAGTCTGGAGATGCACACCTGGCTTAGACTGGGGTGTGTGTGTGTGTGTGTGTGTGTGTGTGCGCACATGCATGCACCTACCTAGGCAAATGGGTCTCCAGCCAGTTTAGGTTGAGGACAAGGGAATAACAGCAGTCTTAAATAGGCACCAGTCATAGGCAGAAGGACACTACAGGCAACCAGCGTGTCAGAGTGTCCTGTGCAGTAGGCAGCCTGAAGGTAGGAGATTCATAATACTTGAGTCCCTATTATATGCAAAAAGGAGTGGGCCTAGGAGGTAAGATTGAAAAGTAAAGGTAAAATGACAGAAATCAGGCCTCTATGCTGCAGGATCAAGCTTGGACTTGTGATTCACAGATGACACAATAAACAGGCAGGAGGGACAGCTAACAGCTGTACTGCCCCAACCTGTTACAGAGCCTCAGGCCCAACAGCTCAGGGCTGTGAGCAGAGTCAGCAGGGGGACTCGGTTTCCCTTCTCAGGCTCACAGATTAGAGCTCATTTATGAGCCATCTATTAACATTGAACACAGCATGCAACACAACTTCTGTCTTACAAGGGGGCACTTAGAACCTTTCCCCACTCCCAGGAAAATCTAAACATAAGATTAAGGAATAGCCAAGGGACTAAAGTGTATATAATGAATTAACCAGAAACCTTTAGGGCTGATATAAATATAAAAGGAAATTTATATTTTATATAAACATAAAAGCAAATTCTTACTTAAGATTGTGACAAGAGAGACAGGGATGTTCAGGTGCTACCATGCAAGGATCTTTAAAATTCAGTTGTTTCAAAGAGGCAGGCCCTGTCTTTTACACTAGCATCGCTACTCAGAGCATCCTCATTGGAACTGACAGCAATGGCATTAAGTAAAAAGCACAAAAGATCAAGCCATATGAGGAAGTAGCTATACAAAAGAATTTTCACAAATACTTCTAGAAAAAAAAAAGAAACTACCTTCTTTGCTTGATGAGGCTGATCGAGATAAAAGATTCACTAAATTAGTACAGTTCCTGGAAAATGCCATAAGAAAGACAAAAGATGAGGAAAAAAAGAAATTTAAATCAGGCCTGGGTTATGCCAAATAGAGATTGTCTAATTAAACAAAGAAATAAGACAAAATTAACGTACAGGAACTTTTCCTCATACAGAAGGAAAATAAAGCCTGACAGTTTAAGTAGGAAAGTTTATGATAATTTTTAAAGGAAAATAAGAAGAAATGAAAGCAGAAGATTGGTTGATATCAGACAGTTGATAAACTTGCATAGAGGCTAATATTTGCTCAACATGAAGCGTGAAATCTTGTGGACATGATGCCAGAGAGGGCTGAGCAGGGGATGTCAGTGGTACAACCCCAGAGAACTATAAGAAGGCACAGTACAGATTGCTTGCTAGTCACCAAAACCTGTCCTCCATCCCCACAAGATATGTGGATAAATCACCGGTGCTCATTGACTTGCTATGCAACCATGTCCCAACAAACCCATCATAAATCCAAAATGCACTGGACACACCTAACCAACACAACACCCTAGCTCAGCAACACCAGACAGTCAGTGGTGCCAATTCATGATCTCCAGGCTGATGGGGGAACTTTGCTAGTTGCATCGTGGGAGAGAGGATTGTACTATATATCACTAGACTGGGAAACAATTAAAATTCAAAGAATTGTTCTGACCAAATGTGTATCAATTTGCACCATTGGAAAGTGAAAAAGGTGGAAATCAAATCATGGTAAGTTGGAGATTGTACATTTCTTCACCTCCCAAGCAGGCAGATGTGGTCAGATGACTGATTTGTGGTCAAAGGAATGTGAGAAGTGACATGTCCCACTTTCCAGTCTGGGTCTTGCAACATCTCGTCCCACGCTTTCATCCCCTTCCTGTCAGCCAAAACTCAGAGGGGGGTGTGACTAGGCTCCAAAGAGGCAGCTTCCCACAGAAGGAACCTGAGTCTCTGAAAGACTGTGGAGAGATTTGTCATCAACTTGGACCACTCATCACCAAGTTGAATACAAGAGAGAAACAAGTTTCTATAATCTTTATGCCAATGTTAAATCAGACCCAACAAGGCGAGGGATCCATTCACCAAGGATTCCCGCCAATGCAACCATCACCTTTTGCAAGAACCATGCACTGTGAAGACTTAACAGAGGGCATCTGTGTTAATCACCTTGTTGTCTCTGTGATCAAAATACCGCACCAATTTATTTATTTTCAGAGGTTTTAGTCTGTGGTTGACTGACTCCATTGCTCTGGACAGGAGGTAAAGCAGAACATCATTATGAAATTTTAAAAGATAGCTGCTCATCTCATGGCAGCACAGATGCAGAGAGTGAGATAAGGGAATCAGGAAAAGAAAAACTCTTCCGGGGCACACCCTCAGTGATATGTCCCTCCAGCTAGGTCCCAACCCATCCAGTAGTCCATGCAACCATCAATGGTTTGTCCACTGATGAAGTCAGAGTTCTCATGATTCAGTAATTTCACAAGAGCCCCACCTCTGAACAAGCAACATTTGAGACACATGAAGCTTTGGGAGAGATTCTAAATCCAAGACCCAAGAGCATTTGATATTGCTTGGAAGAGGGGAAGGAAGAACTGATGTGGCAGTGCATTTGGGTTGAGCCCATAAGCAGGAGACATCCTCTGGACAAAGGAGAGAGACAGCAAATGAGAGAGGACGAATTCCATGGTGTGCTCAGAAAGAGCAAACGTGGCTGGTCAGCAGAGCAGGTGGCTAGTAGAAGTTGGAGGGAGAGCCAGAAACGCACATGAAGACCAGAATGTGAGAATGCTTTTTTGGACTTTAACTTGCAAGCCAAATAGGACCCTGCTCAGGTTTAAAATAAGCACTTGATTAGGCTCAATTTTTGCACTAGAAAAGGCCCAATGGAGCAGGGTGTGCAGAATATGCCGAGACAGGCAACCAAGTGAGGAAGTATCACATGAGTGCACAGGAGCTCTCGTGGGGTCCTTACTGGGAGTGTAATAGTGAGACTGGAGAAGAAGGGGCATCTTTGAAAAATCCATCAGAGTTAAGTGCACAGAACCTGACAACAATGGAATAAGGTCTGCTGAGGAACATGGCTAAGTCAACTATTCATCTAGGTCTCTTACATTGAGAGTTGTTTGTGGGCCACTTCTTTAGAATCAATTGGCTTTCCCTCTCCCTCTCTCTAGAGCCTTAGAGTTCCTCTCAAACAAATTATCATTTTACTTCCAGGCCATTACCTTCCACATACCCTCCACCATCTGCCTACCAAAGAACCTTTAAGAGTTGTCTGTCCCTGGTCAAATTGCCTTTTCCATTAATATCCTGGGCACAGCTGACCTCACCTTCTAGAATCTTCTCCCACCTTCCTGAAGCTGGAGGACCAACCATTTTTGGTTTGAAGAGTGAAGATAATAGCTGAGAAAATGGAGAAGGATTTCAAAGGATGGGAAACAATGACCAAAAGAGTGAAAGACCTGAAGGTGGACACAAGAGCCTGAGCCTGGACCAGTCACTAGCCTTCCTCAGACCTCATGTCTGTAAAACAGAAGGGTTGTACTAGACAATTTCTAAGGATCCTATAGCCCTCATGAAGCTATAGAAACAACTTGTTCTAGAACAATAAAAAAATAATAATTATTGTTCATGAATTATGTATTATAATGCAAATATCAACAATATCTAAATTTCGGATATGACCAAATTAACATTGTGAAACTATCTAACTAAATCACAAATTAAATGAGCTAAGAAATGGAAAATGTATGTAAGTGCATTTCTTTCTTTTTTTGCGGCAGGGGGGTCTAAATAAACACAATAGTTTAAGAGTTGGAGTCATTTACCAGGAGTCAATGTCGAATATGGAATTAAATTAACAATAATTGCCACTCTAAAAGAAAGAATAATAATTCTGGTAACTAGAAAGGATATACAAAATTAATACTAATAATTACAGAGGAATTACTTAATTATCTGACTTACTGAGAGAATACAATCAGATGCTATTAAATAGAATTGAACCTTATATTACTTTACTCTTATGTGTCAGTCAAACTGGATTCTTTAGAACAAAGAAGCAGTGTTGAATTGATACATGATGTAAAATTATGGTTAGCTAAAATAATTATCTGCTCTAATTAATTTAATTTATTTTATTGTAGTCTTGGTTCAAAGAGGTACAGAAATTATAAAATATTGGGGGACATTATATAATAAGGCAATGTTAAGGAAATCATGACTTTTTTATGAACCTCAAAGCAAATATGCCAATAAGATTTATGATATGGCCATTATAACAAATTTTCACAGGATGGTGACCATTTCTCAAATCTTTTGAAAATGGTTTTTGCCTAAAGATGGAAAATCCTCTCTGGAGAGCATTAAAGTATAAGTAGATAGTAATAATAACTTACAATTACTGAGCACTTTGTATCTGGAACTCTTTCAAGTATCTTACAAGAGTCACTCATTAAGTCACTGCAGCAGCCCTAAGAGATATGGACAATAGCTACATCCATTTTACAGGTAAAGAAACTTAGTCACAGGGAGGCCAAGGGTAATGCAGGAAGTAAATATCCAAGCCAGGATTTGAAGCTCAGCAGTCTGCTTCCAGAGCCTGTGTTCTAAACAACGTCCTTCACATCAATCTTGATATTTCCTAACTCAGTGATCAAAGATGATCAGAGAATTTATGCCCAATGTTTCTTAATGGCTGCTAGAAGGTTAGGGGTTGAGTAGAGCCAGTGGTGTAGAAGGGCTTTCCTGAACTTTTTTAACAAGCTCAGGAAGACTTAGGCCAGATAGTGGCATCAAACTTTCAAGAACAGGTCAGCATTCCAGAGGCAGTACCATTTATATGAGGCACACAAAGTCTGCTTTAAAATAATAAAATATTTAAATTTGCTTTGCTGGAGTTACCTCCATACGTTGTACCAAAATGTCCATTGATAGTCACAAACAAGAGTATCATCCACCACAAGCCAGAGAAGACAGTCTGACCTTTCCAAAACCCAACTCCAATAACCTTCTAGGCACCCAGTGTACACTCATCTTGTCTTTAGGAAAGAAATGTACCTGATCCCTTATGTTTCTAGTGACAAGATAATTTACTGTCCAAAGCAGGCATTTTGAGTTGGAGAAGGGACATTATTAATAATGACTCCAAGAAAAAAAAAAAAACTAACACAAGGCTTGCCTCACACAAACTGGGAGAGATTGCCACATTATTCATCCTTCTCTTTCCCAGGTTGTGGTGCACGGTGTCATTTTGCCACACCTCCCTTCAATTAAGTCTAAAGCTTTTTCATGGAGACAAAGACATGGTTATGATCATGAGCCAAAACAAAATCATTTCTTAGTGGCAGAACCATGTGACAGGAAGAAATGCCTTCAAGGGTCACTCTGAGCCTTCCAGTGGGGCTGACTTGGGGCAGCTTCTGGGTGTACCCTTCAGAAGAATTGACATTCACTGAGAAGCTACTTGAGAAGAGCCCGAGAATATGACTACTTATCAGATCTCTAAATAACTAAAGAGACTTATCTAGACAGGGACAAATAACAAATTTTTGTTTTATTTTGTTTTTTACAGGGTTCACTAACTCACAATTTAGGGAATTTTTAGAATTTTCAAATTAAGGCTATGCAGAGCCAGTGGGCATATTCCATTCATTGCTTCATTCACTCTTTCATTCACACATTTTAAAAACAAAATTTATCATAGAAGTCAAAGCTTCCTTTTACCCAGTGGAAATACTCTTTCATTCATTTGTTTATCCCACTTGTTTGAACATCTGAATGCCAAACAGTTTGAAGTTGCTGGGGGTTATATGAGTTCAATAAGACACAGAGTTTCTGTGATCATGGAACTTACAAAAACAGATAGACTGAACAATGACAAGTTGAAACAAGTACTATGAAGCAAATTTAATAGATACATAAAATTTGCTGGGAAAATAACACGTAAGGCACATTTTATTCTTTTATTCACTCTTCTTTTAATTTTTTTTTTGTTTAGTTGTTGATTGACCTTTATTTATTTATTTATATGTGGTGCTGAAAATCAAACCAGTGCCTCACACATGCTAGACAAGCACTCTACCAACTGAGCCACAACCCCAGGCCTATTTTGTTTATTTTTAAAATGTGTATTAAGTATCAACTGTGTGCCAGAAACCCCTCTAGCCACTGAGATTGCAGAGATAAACAGAAGGAATGTGATTTCTGCTTCCCAGGATACACAGTCGTCTAGGGAGTACAGACAACAATCAACTGAGGGAGCACAAGGACACTTAAATTGCCAATAAATGCCATCAGAGACACTAAAAGCACTAAGCCATAGCATAGGGGTCAGCCAATCAGGTTCACCAGTTGCCTGTGTTTACAAATAAAGTTTTATTGAAACACAGATGTGCCCAGAAGTTTGTTTTGTCTACAGCTGCTTTAACCATACAATTGCAGAGTTGAATACTAGCAACAGAGACCCTATACCCCCAATACTTAAAATGTTTCCTTTCAAACTCTTCAATGGAGTAGTTTGCTGACTCCTGCAAAACAGAATAAGAATGAAGGACAGATGATAAAAGGGGCAAATCCTATATAAACGAAAGAGTCAGGGGATTTTTTTTTTTTTTTTTGCAGACATGACATTTAACCAAAGGCAAAAAAAAGAGAAGAAACTAGTAACAGGAGTCCCTGGAAGAAACACACCCTTATCGGAGACTATCACAGGATCCAGGGGCCTGAGGCATCCAGGAGACCAAGTTGTTAAAAGGAGGCCTGGTGTGTCTCTGTGTGGTGAAAGAGAGCAGAAGCAGAGGGCAGGGCCAGGGTGAAGAGGTAGCAGGGGCTGGATTCAGGAGGCATTGAACTCACTGATTCGGAGACTGGATTGCATTCTGGAAACAATAGGAGGTTGAGGAAGGACTTTAATGTAGGGAGTAATGTGGTTTGGGGGTGATTTTAATAGATGGCTCTTCATCTGTTATAGTGGCTGTTCATCAGCAACCATAGTTGAAAAGGTGGAGGCGTTCAGAACCCATTAGAAAACCGTGCCTGTAATAGGTTGAGGGCTGTGGAGACTCGGCCTAGAATGTGGCAATGTGGTTGGAGGAATTTCTTATATGGAAGTACGCTATTGCTAAGGCATTATATACCTCAATTGAGAGGTATGTGGATTTTAAGACAGGTGTGTGGATTTAAGAATATTCCTATTATCCTTGTTGCTTGAGAGAAACACTCATGGCACCAAAGCTTCAGAACCCATTGATGCTGAGTCCCAGTTAAACAGATGATCCTCTCGTAGCCTGTTGTTCAAGTGTTCTTGTGGCATTTCCTGAATAAGGCATGCACAACCTTAATGTGGCATCAGAGAAGTCTTGTTCCAAAAAGCTAGAGATTCCTGGAGCAATTAAGGGAAGGGTCTGTCAAACTATAGCACCCAAAGTGTTCTCTCCAGCAACACTCAAATAAAATGGCCTATATCACCTGAAGAAAGGTCATCAGAAATTCCTTACTGACCACAAGCACTTTGTATGCCACCTCTCATATGACCTCAGTAAAGACCTGTGAGGTTTTCATGCAAATCTCATAAGACTTGACATTCCCATTGGGCAGATGAGCAAACTGGAGGATTTAGAGCACAATAAAAGTCACGGCAGAGCCAGATCCAGAATCTACATCTTCTTAGCTCACAGTCAGTGCTCTTGGCTCTATACCTGCTACTTCTCCTGAACCACTGAGCCAAAGGTCATTAAGATGGAGAAACAAATTCTTGTGGGTATGCATGCAGAGCAAGTGGAAGGGAAGTTGATTTTGCCTGGAAGGATGCAGCAGAGGAAGACTTCTTAATGAAGTCATCTTGTTCACATGATCTGGTGTTTGGTAAACAAGTCCCTATCATGCCCTTGAGATTATCTTATAGTAGTGCCTTCTCCACTCTTCCCTTTCCAGCCAAAGGAACTCCACCCTCTTAATCTCCACATATGATAGCATTGATTTCTCATTTCCTGTCAATTTCCTAGTTTTGTTGTAGCTTTCTGGAGGGGGGAGGGGAAGAATGTAGACATTCCACAATGAGATGGAAAATGTTAATTATCATTTTAAAAAAATGATATACCTAAGTGTATAACTGAGGTCCCCAAGGTAGAGGTTGCCATTAAGTCTGGTCCCTATTCCTTAGCAAGAAGGTGACTTGTCATATGCATTTACATTTGCAGGTAGAGTTAAAGGCAAACTTATCATGAATGTAAAATTATCACCTAAGTTCTTCTGTACTCCATGGGAATTCACTTTTGGATTTCTTACCCTGTTGGGTTGGAACTCAACTGGCAGAATAACCCCGTGGGGGTAGGTTGGAGAGACTGACACAGAAAGGCTGCAATGACATGTCCCTCTGGTTCATCCAGGCAAGAAAACAAACTTTGTCCAAGAAGGAAAGATCGTGTTATTACAAAGAACAATCATTTATATCCCAAACTAATTTGCACAAAATAAAAGTAAATTACTAGAAAACTTTAGCCCTTGACCTGACATTAATAATTTGTTATGAGAGACCTCACTCTTGATCCCAGCCCCTTCTTGTGAAACTAAAGTCTGCTTCTGCGGTGACCACATATTGAAACTACACATTTATGCATAAGATTCTCAGTGAAAGCACTGATTGGCAGTGTTACCCATGCCTCATAGGAACACATCACCATATAGTGCAAATAGCATGGTTTCTAGTTGACATAAATTTGACTGTTTGCTAGTTCCTGACCCTTGATAAAACTTCCTCTCTGAGCCTTGATTTCCTTCTCTGCAGAATGGGAATACAGAAGAACTGAATGGGAAAGACAAAGCACACAGTAGGTAGTCAACAAAGTGCAACTTATTAATTATAGCCATAGCATTATAACAAAAAGGATAACTAGGCTTCCAAAAGAGCCACAAAAGTTCCCCCCAATAAGCATTCTATGATCCAGACTATGCTGTGTCAACCAGCAGCTTCCTGAACAAACACTTTCCCCTGCAACGGAATATAAACCAGCTTCCCTCTCCTCTCCGCAGACCTTCTAATTATCTCTGCTGTTTACAGCATCCAGCCCCTCTGCTACCAAATTCTCCATTATTCTGACAGCCAACAAACTAGACCTATTAGAACTCAGCACAACTTTTGCCTAAGGCAGGAACTTTGTGAGACCACAAATCGTCTTGGTATTAAAAGTCGGTGCATAAGAACTGCCCTCAGCTTTTGCGCTAAATTGCTAGTTTGAAGACATTCATTGCAGTATATTGTATTTCCACTATATTTTGCTTTAATAGACTTCGTGGTAAAGTGTATAAGAGGAGTTTTAAAGCCTGAGGTAGCACATAGCCAACTTTTTTTTTCATTTTATATATTTTTCCATCTATTGTTTGTCACCTTATATTGTTTTGTTGCTTCACATACATAAAACAACCTGGCAATCACAGAACAATGCCCAACAGTTAGTTGGAGGCACATATTGACTTTACTATTAAAAGTTGAAACAATCAAGCTAAAGAAGCTGTGGTGTATTTTTCTGCTAGTTGCATGAGACTTTAATTTTAAAAACGCATGGAAAATATCCCCTCTGTAATAGCGCTTTCAGCGAACTTGGTTGATTTCTGTGCTTTTGCATTGTCTGCCTAGCACAACTCCACAGTTAGAGAAAGAAATATAAGAAAGCATTTGCCCAGCATTTTCATCTAAAAATAACAAAAGTACTCTACGGCCCTAGCTCCTGGATGCTGAGTTATTTGGCAGTCCAAGTGATGCCATACACCTGGCTTCACCTTGATGCAGGTAACATCTGTCATTCCTCTGTTTGTCTCCATGATGTCATGGCAGCAGTCTAAGAATCCTGTTTTTATCTTCCTGTGATACTAGGAAGGGCTGAGGCAAGTCTATGTACTCCTTGTCTTCACGTAGCCTACAGTCTCATGAGAGATGTGAGGACTAAGCAAATAGCTAGACAAATACAACTATCACTATAGATTCTGGGAGCTTCTTTATCAGCGAGATTTGGGAGAAAATTATACTAACAGGGAATCCACTTTGAGTATGGAGTAAATGGGGGAAACACCCTGTTTTCTTCAATATGCTCATACTCAACCCAGAACACTTCTGTGACCAGCTTTGTGGGACTTTTCCTTTATCAAGCAATTCTACAGTTGTTTTTTTTTTTCTTTTCTGTTTTTTATTGATTTTTTAAATAAATAAATGACAGCAGAATGCATTACAATTCTTATTATACATATACCACAATTTTTCATATCTCTGTTTGTATGTAAAGTATCTTGACACCCAATTCGTGTCTTCATGCATGTACTTTGGATAATTATGTCTACCACATTCCACCATGCTTGCTAATCCCCTGCCCCCTCCCTTTCCCTCCCACACCTCTTCCCTATCTACAATTCATCTATTCTTCTCATGCTCCCCCTCTCTACCCTACTATGAGTTATATCTTCTTATATCAGAGAAAACATGGGTGAGAGGTCTACAGTTCTTTACAGACAAGGATTGGGTGTCCTACCTGGAGATAGCATCAGATCACACAGGTGCAGGGTTGGTCCCACAAGACTGCACCCATTTCAGATGCCAATTGCAATTCCAGGGATCCCCATGGTTTACTTCTTGGGTTTGGTTGCTTGCTAGAACGGTTCTCAGAACTCAGTGACACACTTTGTTTCGATTTACTCCTTTAATATAAGGGATACAACTCTGAAACAGGCAAATGGGAAGAATTCATAGGGCAAGGTATGAAAGAAGGAGTGTGACACTCCTATGACCTCTCCAGGCACATCAACCTCCCAACACCTCCATGTGTTCAAAAACCCAAACTCTCTGATCCCTGCTCTTTGAGATTTTCATGAAATATCATTCACTATTGCTGGCCAACTCTAGCTTCAGACTCTTTTCCCTCCTCAAAAGCCAGAGGTTGGGTCTGAGAGTTTCAGCCATCTATTTACATTGTTTCTCAATCTGAGGCTACCCAGGAGACCCAACATCACTCATTTCATAGATTACACAAAAGCATAGCTTCAGAGATTTCAAAGGTTTCAGGAGCTATGTTCCAGAAAACAGAACACAGACTAAAGGTGTGTATTTCTTATTGTATCACAATATCACAGGGGTCAGGGAAGAATGCAGAAAATGAATGAGATGAGAATACAAGGGAGTTAAATGAGAATCATGTGAGGGAGAAATGCAAACATAGGAAATCACACGAGAAAAGGCTCCAGAGAGGGAAAGAGCTTGAACTCTTGGGAAACCAAGGCAAGGTTAAGAAGAAGTAGACACAGAAAGGAGAAGTCATAGGTAGAAGTGGAGTAGTGGGTGAGACTAGAGCCAAGGGACCCTGGAGGTGATGAAAGAGGTGAGATGGTATTCCAAGGGCAAGGTTGAGTCCACTCAAAGGCTTTCAGCAAACGAGTTATGTGATCTGGTTTATGTTATTCACTTTGAAGAATCCCTCTCCCTCAGCTTCAGTATGGAGAATAAGTTAAAGGAAAACTGGGAGAGTATTTGGTAAATCTATCTTAAGAGGGAGGGGTCCAGGTAAGGGAGTATCGTTACTAAAATGAAGGACTTTGGAAAAAAAAAAACACTTGGGGGAAAGATTTCATGGTGACTTGAGGATGGGCTTGACATGATCCTAAAGGAGCAGACAGTTTCTAGGAAGATGCTGAAATGTCCACTTGAAGTGTGACATCTGAGCCAGGAAACACTAGAAGACATTGATGTGAAATAATGTCAAGCATTTTTCAGTTTAGGCACCTCAGGTTTTGTTTCAGAGGTGAATGGTCAAAATTCAATTGCAACTAAAGAGAGATGGTTAACAAAGAATACCAAGATATCTCATGAAATGTGAGGAAGCAATTTACCATGGAAGAGGACAACCAGCGAAATCTAGAGCCAAGTAAAAAGAAGAAGAAATGTATTGATCTCCTAAGATCTGGTACTGGTAACTCAGTTCAACCACTCCCATTCTCTGCATCTCCCAATTACAAGTACTAATTTGGGGAAGAAAAGGTCTGATTGGCATGTTAGGTAAGAGGCCCGTACTTCTTCAATCAGCAATGGACATTGAGGCAAGATCCATGGCACAAATATGGCTGCTCCAGCCTTACCCAGGTTGTTTGCTGGTACTTCTCAAAGAAGGCAGTGGGCTGTGAAGTGGTGTCATACTCCAAATGACTCTAGAACATACCTGCAATTTTTTTTTAAATCTTTGCAGTAACTTTCTGAGATTGATGCTGCTATAAACACATTATGGAGAAAGACAGTAAGCCCAAAGAAATTGATCACCTCCCAGGCCACATGGTTAGTAGGTGGTAGAGCTAGGTAAGCCTTTGTGGATTAACTTTGGTGAGTTAATGCCCAGAGGATTCTGTCTACACTTACAGCTTCTCAAAATGCACTTTCCCAACTGTAGCCTTATTCTACAGTGCGCTGAGAACCTCACAGAAGAGAAGAGAGATTTGGTTGAACTTAATTATGTTCTAGTTGATTCACCAGATGCCTGGAATCTGAGATTTATGCTTTTTCACAGATGGTTAGCGTAATGATTGGAAGGATAAAAGTGCATTTGCCCAGAGTTAAATGTAAGGTTGATATAGCAATGTGATTGCTTCTGTTTCAAAGCTTGGCCAAAAAATAGACAAAACTGTTTCTTTAGGAGACCAAAAGGAAGGGTGAATGTCTCCTTCCTAAGCTGTCACACAAACTTGTGCACAGGCCTTTTTCTGAACCCTGTGATAGGTAGATACGATTCATCTTGACTCAAGTGGAAATAATAAAAAAAAAAAATACCTCCAACAACACCAAAAGGAAAGACTGATTACACAAAAGAAAATGATATTCATCACCTAGCCTACCCCTCCCCCTTTATATTAAATGAAGAAATTGTGAAGAGCAGGAAAAGATATGTTAAGTGTAATGAACTCCTAGGCATGAAATTGTGTTGACCAAACTCTCAGGATAAAGAAAAGAAAGTCGCTTGAATCCACATAATGTATTCCATTCATAAAGGATTCACATTTAAGCCAAGAACAGATACTTCTCAGCATTTAGTGCTCTATTGTTTTCAATGTCAAAACACTGTAGAGATGAACACAGCAGCCTCTCTTAACTTTCTTATCCTATTTATTTTTTCATGACGATTAAAACATTGCTACATATTTTCCCGGGTTTCCTAATTTCCTCTCTGAGAATATAAACTTCTCAAGAGCAGGGACTTGATCTTTTTTGCGCCTGTGGCCAAGACTAATGTCTGACGTGTGATACCAAATGGCAAGTACGAGCTGTAGGTAGAGACAGTGGCCCAGAGAGGTGTCAATCTAGGAGTCAATTTGTAAATTTCTCTTTTTTTTTTTTCAGTTTTCTGTGTCTATGACATCATAATAAAGGCAAGGCTCGTGCCTATAGAATCCAACAGAATGTGCAATAGATAACTCAATAAAATTATTGAATACAGGAAGAAGCAAAGGGTTCAAAGTAGGAAAACATTACTTTAAAAAAATATTAAAGTTTTACCTCCAACATCCTCACTTTATCAAGAGTTCACTTTATGGGGAAGAAGTGGGGTGGAAAAAACAAATAAAAATAAACAAAAACTAGGTGAACATATCCCCTCCTAGAACACAATATTTGAATGAGGATGTCCTCAAGATTTGCAACTCTCCTGAGCCTCCCACCTGTTTCCAGTGGATCCAGATGTCCCATGGATACTCATATGGAAAACAAAACCCATTGCCACACCATATCTTTTTGTTCTCTGATTTTTGAGTAATTGCACCCCCTTGACCCCGAGAGGACTGGAACCTCAAATCACCATTTTCCCCCATCTGCCCCCACTGCTGACTCGAGGCTCTATTTTGTTGTGTCTTCTTCAGAGTCTTTCCCAGGTGTGCACACTCTACCCTGTCATTAAGGGAGGCTCTCATTCTGACTACATCATCTCTTTTCGAGGTCCATAGCATTAGCTCCTTATTCAATCTTTGCTTCTGATCACTCTACTCCACTATCTACCTGCCATTCCGTCCCCAAAATGAACTTTAGAAACAGCAGTCATATTAACACATTTCCTTCATTAGCTAATTTTTTGACTTCACTACACTTTGAGGAACAGACTACGAATCATGACATTAAAAGTCTTCTATGACCTTCTCTAATCTGAGGCCAAAGTGTATCCTTCCACGTGACCTGTGACCTCTCACCTCCTTGTTCTCTGCTCATTCACCCACCATACATTTAGAGGACTCTAAGAAAGCATCACATACTGACCCAGGGGACTATGATTCAGTCCTCACCCTTGCAAAGAAGTCTAAAATTCAGAGTCTTATGGAAAAAACAGATGGGCAAATAGCCTCGCTACCACACAGAATGGACAAAGTGAAACAGGGAGGGTCTTTCCACTCTGAGTGTCATTTCTCCAGCTTGCTGCCCTCTGGTTTGGTCCTGACTCTGCACAGCTCACTTCCCTGACTGAATAGCTTCCTTCCCTACCCACCTACCTTAGAGAACGCCCATGCATCCTCCAGCATACAGTCTCATCTCTAATAGTTGAATTTGGATGGGCAAATTTTCTTTCTTTTTCAACCTTAAATCAGACATGGAGGCATCTGGAGAAAATCAACCACTGGTTGCCTAACTGGGCAAACAACCTGTGAATAATTATTAAATTGATACACAGACAAAACAAATTTCTCAGAAATTAAGTTGCATCAGGAACCCTCATTAAAATAAATAATAATAAATCTAATAAAATACTGATTTTCAGGCTCTATCCCAAATCTACTGAATCAGCATCATCTGCCTCTTTGAGGAACATAATAAAAATATATACTTTTCCATCTCTCTCTGACTTGCTAAGTCAGAAACCTCAGAGGGTAGGCCCAAAAGCAATGCCCAACTTGTTGTCTTACATTCAAGAATTAGTCACCGCTCCACGTCAGTTCCTCTCAGTGGAAAATGAAACACGGGCCTAATAAATTAAATAATACCTTGGTTGCCCAAAAGTATAAATATAGTCACGTAAGTACCTTCCTTTTGCCACAGTATGGCTAATGCTAAACTGACCAAACTAAAATAGAAATTTCAGAAAGGTCATGCAATCATTTGGACCTAATCAGAATTTTCTGCCACATCACATCTGGAACCATTAAAACTATAAAGACATTTCTATCTTGAGAAGGAAAGCACACAATAAATTGGGAAAGGCAGCAAGATCCAAGAAACTGAGAGAAAAGCAAAAAAACAAAAACTCTCACATATCTAGATATTTCAGTAGGTAGCAGCAAAGATCCCCTTGGTCAACCATTTTCAAAATTTGTTCTTAACCACAGAGCTCTTTTGCAAAATATATAAGCTTAACCTCAAAAAAAAAAAAAAAAAGCACCTTTGGGTCCAGTACTATGACCTCCCTCAGGAACCCTGAGGCTCTCAAGGCCTCTTCATAAAACCCTACAAGTATGCAAAAAACAGGTGGCACATCTCTGGAGATAGTATTTCCTTCTTAATGCTCATAGTCACAACTTGCAAAGGGAAAATCAAAGCTGGACCATTAATGTCATCCAAACAGGCATGTTAAAGGTTAGACTCCATCAAGGTTACTAGACTACATCTGAGAGGATCAGCATGTTTGATGGGCTTGTAATGATTTAAAATTTAACCCAGAAGAGAGAGAGAGAGAGAGAGAGAGGCGAGAAGAGAGGAAGGAAGAAGAAAGCCAGCCCCTCTGAACTGCTCAACGGTTTTACTTTTCATCCTGAGATGCCTGGAAGCACTGACTTTTGTTGTCACTCTGGGCCCAAAGCACCCCTTCTTTTCCCACGGTGACCTCTGCCATTTCTGTAGGTGGTTTACATAGCAGAGCACAGGGTCACATCTCTTCAGCAAACTTCTTCACAGTAGAAAGGGCAAACAAGGTTTCACATAACTTCCTGTTTCTCAAGAGAGCTACGAGTCTTTTCCTCCTCGCCCATGTTTTTGTTTTTCTGCTCATTCTCATGGAACAAAAAGAAAAAAAAAACCTGGAGATAGTTAGAAAAGGAAAATAACTTAATTAAAAGCAGGTAATCATCAGAAACTTACATGGGGCTGAATTTGCATTTGATCCTTTTCTCTCTACTATGTATTTGAGAAGTTTGTGTGTACTCTGTCGATTTGAGAAGTGTAAGTGAAAAATGTAACATATGCACAACCTTTTCTTTGTGCGTTTTATGCTTTTTTTTTTTTTAAGGCAGATGCCATGGAGAGATTTAGCTTTGGGGTTATTGTGTGGAGAAGGGTATTTGGGTTTAAGGTTTTCAGAAGAAGCTAAGGCTTTTTGGTTGACTCTTGACATGACCTTTAACTGGAAGCGCCTTCAGAGAAGGAACTTGGGCTTATTCATCTTTATGACCCCTGCACCCATCATCAGAGTGCTGGGTACAAAGTGGACACTCAGAAAGTTTATTAAGTCATTGTGGGTTGAATGTTATAACCCCAAACTTTCATTTGCCATCTGTAAAAGATAATAACAATAATACATAGCCAAAAATATCGTGTCATTCATAATTTCTTAAAGCCTTTGAAATTAGTTCCAGAAAGAGTGTCAATGACTTCTTGAAAAATGTAAGATGGAATATGTACAGTGTTGAACTCTGACCTTGTCAACACACTTTCTCCAACTTTAGGTATGTATAGCCCCAACAAACTGAAATGTTATGTTCCAGATGAGAAAGCATTTTGCTAAAATGACTCACCAATTACATAATGTGAAAACAGTCCCTGGAAATAACCAGGTACTTGAATAAATTATTGTAATTTTCCCAACTGGGGATGGGAAAATCTATGTAAGTCTAGAAGATGTTCTCACTCTTGGAAAATAGCCTAGACATCAAACTAACTACAGGCACGGTCTCTATATTCTTTAATATAAATGCATTCTTTAAAATGGAATTATTCAAATCCCAAAGGCTGAGCTCTTTTGCTCTGAAGATCAAATACAAATAGAGTCCCCTATAATACTTGTCATCAGAATGGATGTCCAAGACAACCAGGAATTGCACTCTGTATCCCTACAGCACATTTTCTGAGAATTTCTTTCATGCCAGCCTAGTGTGTCCAAAATTCCAGTATGATGGTTTGCCGTTTATACACTTGGTGTAGTAGTTTGTGAATAATGCAAATCACTTAAATCACTTCACTTGTAATTAATGAGAATGCAATTGTTTCTATGTGTAACTGGAAGGAGGGAAAGACCCCCTGAGAAATGTCTCTTACAAAATGTAAGTTAGTTTTCATTTAAATATTGCTGAGATTAATGATAGTCTTGCAGAAGATCATTGCCCATGTTTACTTACATATTCACTGGAAATCCTTCTCAACTTCAGAAAATTAAACTGGACCAGAGATTATACTGGAATGAGAGTTTTCAGATCAACTACCTATATTTTGCTCTTGTCAACCAAAGATAAAAAAAAAAGAGAGAAGATTTTCTTAGATTATTCTGACGGAAAGTAGAGTCTGCAGGAGGAAGGTAAATATTTAGGGGAGATGGGATTTAAATTTAGGTTTAGAAGATGGTAAGAAAATCTGATTTTTTTGGGGGGGAGGGGGTGCTTCTGGGATATGGCAGAGTGGATTGGACCTTGTATCATTGACTGCATTTAACAGTGTGCAGAAAACAGAAGCTGAAGCGAATCCTAAGGCAAAAATCTCTGATGGGATGTGGGAGAGTAAAAGTGAGAGAAAAGCTGGAGAGAGAGAGGGTCAGGGAGGCAGAAAGGAGGGCAGCGCTGGGAGAAGACATGAAAAATTAGAACAGGAGCTCGGAGCACTCGGGAGAGCAGAGGAAATGACAGTTGAAATTAGAACAGGAGCTAAGAGGAGTGAGCAGAAGGGGACGGCAGGAACTAAGAAATTTGAGGCAGGGAGAAACTATAGAGAGAAGTGGACAGAATAAAGAAAAGCTCAGCTTCAATAAGGAGGCCCAGGACTCGTGTCGACCAGGAGACATGTCCTGCTATGGATCAACAAAAATTATTTGTCATTCTGAAATGACTCTGAAAGGGGGAATAGAATGTGCCCCAACAATCAATATTAAATTTTATGCCTGCTGCACCTTTCAAAAGCCTCAAGAAGACATTGATTCAAGTAAGTGTCACGTTTTTCAAATGACCTTTGATTATTCACTTTAACAGTTTTACAGTAGAAGTTTGCACCCTGAGTTGGGGACCAGCGAAAACCAAAGAATGGCTTCCAGTTGTGGGTGTGCACCTGCAAGGATTCACTGGTCCTTGTGGCAGGTGGAGGGATGCATTGGCAGGAGAAAGTGCTATTTTCCATCCAACAGGAGCATGCATGTGGAAGGCTGGGGGTTATGGTTTTTGTTATAGAGCTGACTTTCTTAGAAAGCCAAAAAGAAGTTGTGCTTTCTGGCTGGTTTGATGGAGTGGTTTAGGGCACTTTATAAGCTGTATTTTGTGGCTAGTTTTATAAGTGGAAAATATCTGATTCCAATGGAATGGTTTGAGAAATCTGAAAGTGTGTTCGCCCAAATGAAGCCTTTGCAGAACTGGCCAATCAGGAATCTGGCCTTGCAGAGTTTTCACTAACATAGTTTCATGTCTTATAATCAGACACCCTGATTGTGTCAGAATTGGTTATACCAGGTACAGGTTTGGATCTGAAACTGAATGACTAGGATTTCAAGCTGGGACACATGATATAGCAATGCTCTGTATCTCTTTATACTTGAATACCAAAATCAGAGCCTAGGTTTTAGGCCTAGAATACATTCTGTATTGTATTAGAGATCTCCATGTATAGCTGATTGGTTCCTTTGAAGGACATCCACAGGCATGTCTGCTCCATGCCAGACTTTTAAAAACTATCTATCCAAGCCAGGCATGGGGGTGCATGCCTGTAAACTCAGCTACTCAGGAGGCTGAAGCAGGAGAATCACAAGTTCGAGGCCAGCCTCATCAATTTAGCAAAATACTGCCTTAAAATAAAAAAGGGGGTGGGGGGGATAGGGACATAGCTCAGCAGTAGAGAGCCCCTGAATTCAATCAGTAGTACTACAAAAAATAAATAAATAAATAAATAAAGTTTTAAAAAGTTATCTTCCCAGTTGGTACCAGTCATGGTTCTGGACCTTTGATTCTAGTGACCTGCCTTATCTTCTAACTCAGATTGATTTCATGATAACCCCTGATTTGGGAATCCATATCATCAGCTAGTCCTGAAGAACCCAGTCTTTCTGCTTCACCTGCCCTGGCAGAGTCACTTGAGCAACATCCTATCAGGCTGCTGATGAAGTGAAAAATCCTGGTGTCCTTATATCCAGGGCTTACTAAAGGATTATATAGCCATGTTAGCCAACTAATACTCAGTAATATCTATCTTTCTTCCACTGACTCTTGACTTCTGTCTACAACTGGTTACATGTCTGTCCGATTCTAAAAACTCATTCATTCATCTAATAGAGGTTCATTGAACCAATATGATATGCTAGGCAGTGTACTAGGAACTATTCAATTTTTATTCATTCAATTAAATTCTATTCATTCAGATATTTATTGAACATTAACCATGTATTGGATGCTTTTCTAAGTGATGGAGATAGAAGATAGGGCAGTGAAGAAAGTATAGTCGCGGTTTTCATAGATGCCACATTTCACTGAATGGAAGCAATAAGTATGCAAATAAGTAAATATGGCAAGGTAGATGATGTGGGGACAAAAAACAGCAGAATAAAGCATTGAGAACAGGAAGTTTTCTTTTTCTCTAGGAAAGGCCTCAGATAAGACATTTGACAAGATATCTAAGGAAGTAGAAGAAAGTTTTACAGATTTGGGAGGACGAATGAACCAATAAGGAGTAGCAGAACATGCTAAAACCCTAAGACATTTAATTTATTAAAGCCGCAGGCAAGAGGCCCAACTAGCTGGCATAGACTGAGCCAAAGTAGTGAAATTCAAGAATTTCCAGGGCCACTATCAGGATTGCTTTTGAAATGGGCTTCAGTGTCCACTTTTGGTAAGGCCTGGGAAACTATAGGAGACCTCTGAGCAGAAGACTGGCATAAAAATATTTTCATAAAATCAGTTTGCTGCTGTGGAGAAGAGATTCTGGGCAGGAAAGTGTGGAAGCAAGAGATACTGGCTGAAAGGCCACCATAATGGTCCAGGCAAACAATGACAGTGACTTGGATCAAGGGTCTGGCAATGGGATGTGACCAGCAATGGTCAACCAGTAGATTATTCCAAACAGAAAATTTTCTGATGGATTGGTTCATTGCTGTGCTAAAAAGAAAGAGTCAATAATGTCTATAATTGTTTTCCTTGGGCAATTAGGAGAATAAAATTGGTCTTTATTAAGATAGAAAAGATTGGAGAAGGAGTAGAGTTAGAAATCTAAACATAAAAAATGAGTTTTGTTTCAGAATGTTGAGTGGGAGATATTAAGTGGGCCTGACCAGTACATACACAATATCTGGGGTTCAGGGTACAGGTTAGCTCAAGATGGCTTTGGAAATGTGGTATATATACAAAATGGAACATTACTCAGCCATAAAAAGAATGAAATTATAGTTTTCTAGTAACTAGATAGAACTGGAGACTATCATGCTAAGTAAAATAAGTTAATCCCCAAAAAACCAAAGGCCAAATGTTCTCTCTGATATAAAGATACTAACACAGGGGAGGAAAGAATAGGAGTTCATTGGATAGACAAAGGGGAATGTAAGGAAGAGAGAGGGAATGGGAATAGAAAAGACAGCAGAATAAATCGGACATAACCTTCCCATGTTTTTGTATGTATGAATACATGACCACTGTAACTCCACATCATGCACAACCACAAGAATGGGAAATTATACTTCATGTATACATAACATGTCAAAATACAGTCTGCTATCATGTAGACAAAATAAAAGATGGTTTAGGAGTTTTTAGAATTTAGAGTACATTGATAGACAGGATGAGAGCACACAGGGGATAAATATAGATAAAGGCAAGACAATGTCAAAAGATAAGTTCTTGGGCATCCTGAAGTTTAGCAGTTAGGCTGATGAGGAAGTACCAGCTGGAAGATTGAAGTGGCTTCTCTGAGGTGGGAGGGAAAAAGGAGAATGTGGCTTTCTGGAATCCATACACAGGAAGAGCTTTGAGACACACAGGAGTGATCGAGTGTGTACCATTTGATGGATGGATTTCACAATGCCAGTCATCTGTGGCCTTGATAAGAGCTTTGTCAATGATGAGGAGAAGTGTACACAAAGCTGACTTAAATGAACTCAATAAAGAATAGGAGAGGAATGGGGTATAGGCAGAGAAATGAAGCAGGACCTTGGAAAAGATGCGATCATGAGACGGTGTTCTGAAGATGTGTAAAATGAGAGCATCCATGTACAAACAAGGGAACAAGGGATGCTGGTGATGCAGAAGAGGGGAGGAAACTCCTGGGCCAAGAACCAATGAGTGCACAGAAGGGGACGGGACACGGTGTGGAGGAGGCTGCCTTGACTTAGGAGTTTAGGCTGATTATTCACAGTAGCAGTAAGAAGTAGACTGACAATATGGGATGGACACAAGGATGGACGTGTGCAAACTCTCCCCTGGTTGCTTCCATTTGTTCTATTAATTTAGGGAGCAAATTCATAAGCAGAGTGAGGGTGGTGGAGTCAACAGTAATGGTTTAGGCAAAATGTTCTGATCAAAGATCGGGAAGAGGGCAATAGTGGGGAGTTTGAAGAAGTCTCACTGGCTACGTCTTAATAGCTAAAATCTGCCAGTGTGAGGGCAGCAGCTCTAAGGGCTTCACCAGCATCTTTCACCCTAGCTATTGGATGGAAGGATAGCTTCCACCCTTGAGTTTGTTTATGATTTTCATGTGAAATTTCCATGACTTTATCACCAGGAAACTCAGTGTTCTTTTTCTCCTTGTCATCACCATATCTGCAATGTCACAATCCCCACTGTGGATCACTCCACACTTCTTGAAATGCTCCCTGATTTCCATGACCATGTAACAATAGGGCCCTCTTTCCACCAATCTCTTCTGTACCCTTAACTAAATCCTCATCTTACCCTCCACTGAAACTACCTTCCCTCCAAGAGTCTGCCTGTCCTTTTCATGCTCCTTAATCAGCAATCCTGCGTATGCCCACAGCATCCGCCACAATGCTATAATCATTGCTTCTGAGACAATGTCATCCTCCATATCAAATTCCATGGTAGTTATTTTTGATACATTGTTCTGATAAAATGTGCTAATTGTGGACTCAAACTTAAATATTTGGGCCATATTTCTCATCTACCTCCCCAAGCCACTTTTACATCCTCTTTGTCTATTAGGAGCAGTATGATTCTTTCAGATCTTCAGATTTGAAATTAGAAGTCATTTTAATCTTCTCTCTTCTTCTCAGTTTCCCATCCAATCTTATCATTAATGGACACAACCATGTCTTCATACCTGGGACTTCTCAAAAAGCCCCAAACAGGATCTTAAATTTAACAGGTACTTGGTTAATACAGTAAGTGAATATCCATGTGATATTTAATAATCAAACTATTACCTGTGCTTTCTCTTCACTCACTACTACCAATGCCTTAGTCACAGCCAAGTGTCCTTTTAATCTACAGTATGGGCACATCGACTGACCCAGAAAAGAGGCCATCCCGATTTACAATAGATAAGGAGAGGTACAGCAAGTAGAATGACTAAGTATGATAGAACTTGGTGTCTATTCAGAAAACATCCTTCATGGCTTTGCAAATAGGCAAAAATGTCAAGTCAGCTCTACTCTGAAGCCATTTGGAGACATTTGCAACAATGAATGCATGATTAAGTTTATTGTTTAGTAAACAGTTTGCAGACATTAGCCAAGGAAGAGTTATGGCGGCAGTTTACAAATAATTGCAATTGAATTAGGCAGACTGCAATGCAAAAGCAGTGCAAATAACTTGCCAATTCCATAAAATGTTTTGCAAACAGATTCTGGGAGAAAATAGAATTAGAAAAGCAGAAAATCCAGAAAGGAATGTTTTCAGAGTCTGCTTTGCAGAGAGTGAGAAAGGATGCCCTCGTATTTTACCATGAGAGTGAAGTGCTAGTGAAAGGTGTTTATTTCTGCTTCGCCTTGGAGACAGAACTTGGCTCAGCTTCACAGTGGCAAACAGGGGGTATGACTCAGTGATTTGGCACTTAACAAATTCAATTGAACAAAAGTGGCAGAATCATTTTAAAATAGAATATGTTTCTGCTGAGGGGGATCATGGCAGAGAAGAATCCTGAGTTATGGAAACACACCATTCATAGAAATCCACCTCTGAGATAAACCTATGCTCAATGACAGAAACAATGTATATATGGAGTATGCTAAACTAAAAATATTCATTTAATTAAATATATATTATAAAATATCTATTATGAAATATATTTAATTGAACAATATATTCAGTATATTTAAGTATACATATAGTTATGTATATGTATATGATGTAGTGTACATAACATAGCATGCATGTAATTATATGCATATATAATAAATAATATTTAATAGCAGCTACCATGTCCACTTAAAAGCTACCTCTACTAGGCCAATGGGGAATAAACATCACTTACACTTTTTTTCACATTCACCAAACTGTTTCATTAATTTCTTACCTATGAAGCTATGAATGCAGCTATAAACACACTGGGATGAACCTAAAAATTGAATGAATAAAAAACAAGCAATGCTTAAATTAACTTAAATACAGTTACTCACTAGAATTGCTTGACTAGGTATTTTTCAGTCACATTAACTTGACATTTTTGTATTTAACAACAACAATAACAAAAAATACAGAGCATTTACTAAAAGTGCACACATGATTTAGTGAGAGATTCTCTAGGGAAGGAGTACCCACAGGACTTTGGTGGTTAAAGGTTGGTCTTTTGTCTCAAAATGCATCCTGAGTTTGTGGTTTTCCTCTTCTAACCACACTCTTTATCATATACAATTGATTTTGTAACCATCCACTCTGATTCTTAGACTCAAAAATGCTTTGGGGGAAGAACAGATGATCTCAAGCAAACTTCAGAGAAAAAAATCAAGCTCATAAGTCAAGGGGTATGATAACTTGTTTATGTGAAGAAAGAATCAACTTGCATATCTTCAGAGAGAATCCAGGATCAATCACAAATCATTAGGAATTGGAAGTAGTCAGATGTATGGATTAAGAAATTGATTTTCAATCTCTTCTCTATAGCATTTTGAAGTCTCAACAGGTGCATAATTTTTAGATTTAGCCCAAACAGGTTTTAAATCTGCAAATCTGCATTGAGGCTAAATAATGGGTCACATATAACATAATTGGACACTTCTTTGCACTGAAACTAGATATAAAAATATACTCATCATTTCTCAAAAGCAAATTATGTTTATGCAGTGTGTAGTTGCATTTTTCACATTCAAAAGTTTTCACTATCTACCATAGACATTTGGGGTGACACAGATCATGCCCATAAATGGAAACTTTAGAATTGAATCATTTGCAGCATTTTAGTTGCAAAGCAATTCTGTATTTCAGCAGTTGATAGAATAGGAAGCTCCTGAGTTAGAAACTAAATAAAAAAGCACATTAGATGACAAGAAGTCCGAGTGCTATCTTTTCCTTTTCCCTTTTGCTCTTCTGTCTCTGAAAAGAGGCAGCATTTTCTCTTTCAGCCTAAGGAAATGAAAGATGCCTAGTTTCAGCACTTGTTGATCCCATTAACAGGGAAGATTGACATGAAGTAGACAATTGTATCTGACATGAATATGGGTAAGGTGGGGATTGTTGAAATGGAGACTCTTGCTAATGGAAGAAAGATGACACAAGCCTTTTGACAGATGTCAATTAGATTGGAGTCCAGTGAAGTCATAACCATTTAATCTGCAATTCAAGAGAAGACAAATTGCATGACTGATAACCTCTTTATTTTTTATTCTACAATTTTTTACTCTGCAGTCTAGAAAGAGTTGGGGTTCTTGACTTACTAATGTGGGGTCAGTGATATCCATCCAAAGTTGCAGTGGCTTTATGGCTTTTGTTAGTTGGTGGCCCCTTCTTTGAGTCAAGGAAGTAAAGAATAAACAAAAAAATAAATAAAGAAAGAAATGATGTAAACAATCTAAGAAACACAACTCTTCAGTGAAATTTTGAATTAAATTATGGAAAAACAGTTTCTGACTCTCAGAAGCATTGAAGATTTGTTCAATGCATTATAGGAAACTGAGGTACATGTGAAAAATGTACTTGAACACCATTTAGTTCTAATGGTAATATAGAGACAGAAACTTTTTTATTTAAAAAAAAAAACCTCTTATCCTGAGATATTTGTGTGTATGTCTCTCTGTCTGTGTGTGTGTGTGTGTGTGTGTGTGTGTGTATGTGTGTGTTTCTTTGTGGATTGTATGGGAAAAATACAGGTAAAGAGGCAAGGGTAAGAAGAGTTGACTAGTGACCCTTGTATCTTAAATTACCTTTTATTATTTTCTTTGCTAAAGGATAAAATTCCCTCTATTTGCCTCTCCATCCCTATGTCTAGAGATTTTGTGATCTTTTGAAGGCCAATTCAATTTGATAAAATTTGAGATGTTCTTACAATGGAAAAAAATATATTGGCACTAAATTTTGATGACACCCCAAAGTGAAATTTATAGAAAATACCATCCATTGGCAATGAATATTTTTTTCTTAAGTCCCAAAGGAGTTCTGCTAGCATTCTCTCTGGATAGTTGGCAGCATTCCGAGAGCCATTCTCACTCAAAGCAAATGAACTTGACCTGCCAAAGGCATACAGCCATAGAAGTCCCACACAGTAAGCAAGATCATGAAGCCTTAGATTCTACCATTGCTTTATGATAACCAAAAGGACCTGTTAGGCTCATTAGATCAAGATATGCTTCTTGAGCATCTATTTTGTGCTAGGAAGTACACTAAGGGTTGGGTCTGCAAAGCCAGGGTCTCTGGCCTCAAGTAGCTTATAGTCTAGAGAAAATAGAGACCCAGGGGCATGTTTTTTTTTAATCCAAGGTAACAACACAGGGGTCCATAGAAAAAGAATCTCCCATGAAGTTCTGAATGTTCTGTGCTCAACATAGGCACGACGCTCGAGGAAGCTCTACTCAACATCTGGTGAAGGGAACACCATCAGATCCCTAGAGGAAGTCCTGTGAGGACAGTAACATGGGCGTGACCTGCACTGAGGAATAATGGGTACTCCTCTGGAGATCGCGCTCTTAATTCTCTCATTCCTCCTCATCATTGTCAGATCTGCTCCTCCTGTCTTTGGTTATGATTTCTTCCAGTAGTACCCACTGGTGGGAAGGACTCCTCTAGTCTGAGTTTTAGGAGATCTCAACCCCTCTCTTTCCTTCATTTTTTTCTTTAACTGTCTTGTAAACTTTTTTTGATTATACTCATCCCTCCACCATGCCAATGAACATTTTTTGAACACTTGCTGAACAAGACTTTGCATGCATTATCTCACTTAATCCTTACCATAATCATCCGAAGTAACATCATGTACCTGTTTGACTGTGTGCTAACTAAGGCACAGCTAGGTTAGGCAACTTTTCCAAAGATAAAGCTAGTGAGCAGTGCAGTGGGGTTCTACCTCAGTCAGTCTGATGCTAGGGTAGTTAGATCACAACTATTTTCTTCTTGTCTCCTTCACTAGATTACAGACCTTGTAACATGGTAGTAATAACCTGTTATTTGCAGTTTATGCCATACCTCCTCTCTTGATATTATAGTTGTGATCACATAATATCAATTGAATTAATGGATAAAGGAATGAATAAATAAATGAGTGAGTGGACTTTACTTAGAAAACTGGTAAAATATAGATTACCTGTGAAAAGTTGAGAAGGCAAATGAAAATCAAGATATGATGGTATCTAAGCATGATAGTAAAAGCAATAAAATATAGACTTCACGAGGACTTTGTAGTGGTCAGAATACTCATGTGAAACTACCAGAGGAAAGAAGTGGCTGGATACTTATATCAGTTTAAAAGGGAATACTTGGTGACTGCCTGTGGAAACATGTTGAAGGATATTACTGCTATGTGAAAAACCCGAAATAGACTAATGGAAAAATACATAAGTGTTTAAAGAAATAAAAGCACAATCATTCATGATCATACCACCAGATGGTAAACAAAAATTAACATTTTTTAAGTTATCAACATTGGCTATTGCATAAAAATCAACTTACAATACCAGACAAAGCAAGAAAATAAAGGCATGTTAATTTCACCAGAAATTTTCACCTCCAAAATACTATGCTATATTAATATCTATTTTGAATTGCCAGATGATTGGTTCATTGGTTATGCATAAATTGTCCACTGATGGAGTAAAGAGCTGAGTTAAAATCATTTTAGTCCAGTTCTATCATCATAGACATTAGTGCATGCTGAAGTTCAAGGATGCAAAAGTTGGACACTCCAAGCTTGACCTTCTGAATGAGTATCCTCTGCTTTGAGTGTCTCCTGATCAGCTCTTCTCTGGCTCAACTCATTCATTCTACTACCTAGACAGCTAATGGTTATAGCACATTTTATGTTTCCCTTCTGCCTTGTTTCTTAAAAAAATACACTTTCACAGAATTATTAAAGTAAACATCACATACAGTGCATCAATGATATCTTTATCTCCTTAAAAAACAAATTAATTGGAAAGTTACATTGCAGATGCTAACTAAATAGGGCATTTTATTTTTTGTCTCAGCATAGTAATTTCAAATGCAGGCTACTATCAATTCATATGTAAGCATCCAGAGTTATAAAACCAAAACTTTGAGGAGAAAGTAAGGAATTATACAACATTTCCTCTGAAGCTCCTTTAAGAGATAAGCCATGCCAGTTCCAATAAAATGAATTGTTTGATATTGACTCATAAATCTAACACTTATGAAGTGTCTTCTGTGCCAGGCACTGAGCTGAAGGATGACCCATATATATTTTTTTCCATAACTGCATCTGGCCAGACATGTGACCAGTGCACCTATGTGCAGTTGTTATATTAGGATGATTTATGAGATGATTGCTATTATCTGAGTCAGTCAGCTTCACAAAGACTGTTGCCAGAGAAGTGTTTATTTAGTAGATGTTTGCCATAAGGTTTGGTATGTTTTCCCACCTGTTTCCACAGGTTTAATTTTGCAGAATGTCAGGAGACATTTCTAGAACTTAAATGGTTTCTAGACTGGAGAAAGATACAATGTGGTTCAGATTTTAAGTGTCAAATTATTCCCAAGATTTATTAAGTACCTACCCACCTTCAGTGTAATACTTAGATAGTAGAGGTCTCCATTTGAAATATTTTTGTTCTCCAGGAACTTACATTCATTGATTTTTTTTGAGTCTAAAAATAGAAGACAACATCCACTGAAGAATTCTTAATATTTTTTGATGCCTCAGTGGATTAAAAAAAAGAAATGCAAAAAACTACAAATTGTATGGTGGAACTTCAGATGTTGCTCTCTGGAGATATGTGGATATCTCTGGAGATAATTGATCATATAACCTCTCTTAACCTCTGATTTCTCAACTAAGATTAGATTGATCATTATAAGGATGCTAGTATGACAATAAAGGCACCTTGCAAATTCTAAAATGGCATAAATAATGCTTTTAATAGTAATTTCATAGGTATTTCCACAATTGTACTACCTCTACCTCTTTCCAAATTTCATTAGCCCACATTTATGCATAATAAGAATAATTGCAAAAATTGTTTGAGATTGTTTTATATTTTGGAACCTACTGTGTTTGAAAGAGAACTTAATCATTATATGAATACGTCAACATAATGCTAATTCTTTATAAGTATAAAATGTCTATGTGCTCATGATGATCAAACAGGATCGGTTTTGTCTTCTTGCTCAATATCTGGGGTAAAGAGAATGATTGGCTGGAAAGGAACAGAATAGTTCCTGGACCACCTAACACTATCCAATAGCCTTTCTGTTTTGTAGAAATCTTCTATTTGCAAGGAACTTGAAGTAACTTCCCAGATGTTAACCACCTGCAGCACTCACCTGCAGGCAGGTAGATGCAACTTCAAGGTCCCCTTAGGACAGACTGTACCAGATAACTTGAAAACGCCTGAATTTTTGATATTCAGCAGACACTTCCCAAGGAAAGCAAAACTCACCCTGGAGCCCCCCACGTACAAATTATAGTCACCATTTAAACCATCATCACAGTATTTGAGGTTAGTAAAACATATTGCTTGAGCTATAAAACATTCTAAACTAGCATTCCAAATGTCTTGCCTCAAGCAAGCACTTAAATTAAAGTTTCAGACAGCTGGCACTGGAATCATAATAACAGTTTTACACAAAGGGATTGGCTAAACATGATTATTGTTTTGATAATTTATTGTCAACATGCATTATTGTGCCCTGATCCCAATGCTTGGCTTTGTTTCTTTCCTATTGCAACAGGTGATGGTGACAAGGTCTGGCTCAAGTGATAGAAAAAAAAATTGTTGCCCTGGTCCTAGGTAGATCTCATATACATGTACACACACACGCATGTACACACACATATGCACACAGTCACACAATACAAATCATAGCATATCATAATTAATCTCTATAATCAGATCATCATTTCTCTTTCCTGTGAATCACTTTTCTAGTTAAAGGGTAAAATCTGCCAGTAGTATTCTTAGTAGCTGATTACAAAATAAATAAATAAAAGTAGAATATAAATACAATCTAGATTCCCTTGGAGTATCTCTTTTCCAGAGCCTCCCTTTGTGCACTAGATAGAAGCAGAAAATGCCAAAGTATTTCACTTACAACTTGAAGCATGTCCTGACAGCCTTGGCTCTACATAGGCAAATGGGTGCTGTTTCACCCAAGACACAGACAATGCTGCTGGTAGCTATTTGCCCTTTAGCCAATACTAAAACACAATATTTTGCAGCCTTATTAACATATTTTCAAGGATAACAGATTCTCCATCGTTACTTGGACTTGGAACATTTTGAAAGATTTTATTTTCACCATTAAGAAATGTGCCTGATTGACATTGATCTTCCATTTTGCTCAGATTGATCCCATTCACAGATTCCCTTCTAGGACTAGAAATATAAAATTATATTTTCTTATTTAGATTTTAGATAACGTATCATACATACAAGGTTTTTTTCCCCCCTCAGTCTTTTGATGACCTAGAAGCAGTATGGTAAAATCTTTTGCCCTTTTAATAAGACAGCTGGCATTGCTTATCACAGGATAGTATAAATTGCTACAGAAATGCAACAGGTTATTCTGTGTTGTGTCTTTCTGTGCCAAAAACTTAGTGAAGCACTTGAAAGCACAAGAAAAAGTCAATATGCCAGGGTGGGTCAGGAGGGAAATAAAGGATACTTTTGAGTACCTCTACATTTTTCTCTGAACATGACTTTTCCATTGACTTTAATTAACGTTTCATTAAACCCAGAGTTTGGAAAGCTTTTAATTGAGAGAGAATTTGCTTACTGGGCATATTTTTTTGAGCTATGAAGAGAATATCTATAATGAATGACCTTTCCAACTTTATAGCTAAGTTCAACTTTGTTCTACCTTTGCAGAAATTGGCTATAGATCTACTCTTAAGAAATGAGACATGCCACAATAATGATTTTTATCTTATAATAACATGGCACAAAGTTGGCTCTGGTATACTGTGTGAGTATATTGCCTGCTGACAAATTAATCTAATTAGAAAAGGTGAAATTGTGTAATTGGAGTTAAGTAGAATTTAACTGGTCATTGCTCATCAAACCTTCCTCACCTCTCCTAGAAACTGGTTCCCTAAGTTGTTCAAGTAATCACATCTTACCCTCAGTCCAAACTATAAGTGACTTCAAAAATCCTGGTTCAAGAGAAGCAGATAGAGCCACCTTTCCAAAGCCATAACAACAATGGAACTCGGAGGCAGGGCATTTTTCTGCTGTTTGGAGAGTGAATCTCCACTCCCACCTTCTCTCCACCCCCCTCCCCCACTACTGAGAGTATTTTTATATAGTTCAAGTCCCTATTGGTCTGCAGTTTGCAGTGCGGTTTAAAAAGTAATACATCTTTTCTTAGATGTACCCCAGTTTCTGCTTTTTAATAGACATGATAATGAGCTTCTGGGTCTTCATTTCCCAGTGAGCAGAGAGCTCAAATAAATCTTTGATTGTTCACAACCCAGGAGAAGGTTCCGGAGCACTGGGATCTGTTGAGGTCTCTCTAAACAACTATTATTTTAAACATGTTTTTTTCATGTTGGACTTGCCTGATGCCATTGAATTTTTTTTTTCCAGTGTAGTTAGTGGCACCTGCTTATAATGAACCTAGAGTGAAATTCCTCATGCAGGGAATCCGAATGAATGAAAAAGTTCCCAGATGTTTCAGAGCAGCATAATATGCTAACTGTGATATTGACTGCAGTGACGATTTTCTGGTAGGTAAAAGGAAATGAAAGCTTTGCTCTAGATTTGTAAAAAAACATATCTACCTGGGAAATTTAGGTTTCATTTCCTCAATTTCAGATCTCTGGGAGATATTCTGCTTTTCTACAGATGAAATCATGCCAGTGTGAAATTAAGTTTGACCACTCTAAAAACATTTCATTGTTTTTGGAAAATATGACTTATTTGCACCTAGCATTATATAATTACTGGCTAAAAAATACTTTTCAACAACAAAAAAATGAATTGAAAGGATTGTCTAACAAACTTACAGAGGTATAATTAAATATATTTTCTTGATTTTCTTAAAGTCAAAACATCATTTGAACTATCTGTTTTCAATTTTACTAATAACTCTGAAGATAGAAGTCCTGAAACTGCAAAGACCCAATGTTGCCAGATTTTTCATAAATTTAATGGAAAATACACTTGTTTTACCTTTTTTTGATGAAGGGGTAATGGAGCAATGACATCAGGTATATATTTTGATATGACCTCAGGTCATGCTTAAAAGAATATATATTACATTGACTCGAATTTTTTTTCATTATACCCGAGGTGATTGATGATGCTTCCATTAATTTTAAATTAACCATTCAAAATTATCTTCTTATTACTAAAGGCACAACTCCAACTATTTCCCTAGCCAACTGGATCTGATGGGAGGTTGAGAGATACTTTTTCATTTAATTTTTTTATCCGAGTCCTTATAAAAGAAGAAGATGGTGGCTTGAGCCTGTCCCCGCAGCTTTAGCCAATTGACTATGATTGAATGCTTTTTCTTATTACTGCTCACTGGGATCTTCTTATGAAATGCACATTTCATTTTTATCCAGGACCTGGGGATATGGGGCAACAGAGGAATATTGCTTGAAATTCGGCACTACACAGTTTATAGAAAGCTGCCCTCCAAGACTGTGCAAGAGTTATAATTTTAATTCTTTTTACAATGACAAGGTTATTTTGAAGTGAAATTATCATTATCTCTTAAAACAAGCAGCACAGTGGCAGTTTTAGTAGGACAAAGCGGCTTATTCTAATTGGTAGGATCGGTAGATTCCTATGTTGAATTTAGATCTAAGCATTTCCAAATTAATAGGGTGATTGAAGAGGAGGGATATATTTGCAATCTGTTTAGACTGAAATGGGTACTTGGTGCCATACACTTAATGCAGCAAAAGCCATCATTATGATTATTACTGCCTCCCTGGATATCCAGGTAGAAGTATATACCTGCTCTTCCTCTGGCTTCGCCAGTTAATACTTAACAATTTGTGAATAATCACTAATGACCAGACAACAATGTGAGCTTTTATGAAATCAATGGAGGATGTGCTTGGCTTTGGCATTGGTCAGTGGAAAGGCTGTACTTACAGAATCCCAGAGGTCTAAGAGCACAGATGCTCGGCGGAAATGAAACTGAATTCAGTACTGCAATATCCTGCCAGTGAACAGAATCCACTGTAACTCTGTTTCTCAGTTTGAGCTTCAACTGTGATATTCTCTGTAATAGAGTCTTCATTATCAGCAGGGTTAGATTATATTTTGTATGAAGATTCAAATTAACTTGGAACTTCATTAGCAATATTTTCAATAAAAGAAAATCAGAGGTTCTTGTTTTGCCACTGATAATAGGGATAATTTTAAAAAGTCAAATATATATAAGCAAGCACCACTTATACATATATTCACAATTGCAAAGATAAACACAAAAATTAGAATCATTGTGGAATCAAAATCACAAATTCATTTTGTGTACAACATTTAGAAGCTTATGTTTCCAATATGTAACCAATCTCCCTCAATATGAAGTTTAAAGATGAAATAGAACAGAAAGCTTCATAGATCTTTCAAAGTAAAAAACTGGGATGTTTTATTTATTTTGGCATAATAGCAACAAGGATTTTTCACCATCACTTCATACTGCAAGACCAAATAAATCCAGAGAAAACCAAATTAACCTAACAAGAGCTGCCTATGTCACAGAGAAAGTTTGGAACATAGCCGTTTCCTCCTCTTTGTCTTCCTTAATCATAATTATGGATAGGAAAAGATCTCATATTTGATTTGGTGGCATTGAAAACATTTAAAAGTTGAGATTGATCAAATAAAAATATAGATTTTAAGTTTTCTTTGATGTATCTGATGTGGCAACAATAGACCTTCATTCCCATCTTTAAACAAAAGGTGTGGTTTGCATGTCTGCCCCATAGACTAAGTAAGCTGTCTCATCCACTCAACTGAGTCATCAGCATGACCATTGTCACCTCCAGCTTGACAGTCAATCTCTGGCTTAAAATGGGAATAATCCCCACTCCCGAACTCCCTTCACATCTCTATTCTCTGTCAGGAACCATCTTGTTAGGCCATGTCAACCCCAAGGAAATGCCCTTTGCTCCTTTATGTCCTAATAGTTTTCTCAGGACATCTATTCCTCAGGAACTCCAGTCCATGTCTGTCCTTTGCCCGAGACTCTTGAAAAAAAACTTTCCTCTGTATAGCACTTCCAATTGATCTCTTCTCTGGCCCCTAATATATTTCATAGGTCATGAGTCCTCCACAATTGGACACATGGTAGGTTCAACAAGAACCTGTAGCATTAAAACAAAAATAGAATTAGCTGGATTTGGTGGCACATACCTGTAATCCCACAGAGTCCAGAAGTTGAAGCAGGGAGACTGTAAGTTTGAGGCCAGTCTCGGCAATTTAGCAAAGCCCTAAGCAATTTATTAAGACCCTGTCTCAAAATAAAAGGTAAAAATGATTGGGGATGTAGCTCAGTTGTAAAGTACCCTCAGGTTCAATCTCCAGAACAAAAAAAAATTAATATGGGCTGGAATTAATAACCTGGATTTCCTCTTCAATTTCCTAACAATTGCATTGTAGAAGATCTGCTACATTCACTAAGAATTCCTTTTGGAGTTAGAATCCAACCACTGCCATATTATTTACCGTTGTTGGTTGTCGCAGGCCAATTGCAGCAAAATAACCGTGGGGTGATGAACAACTTGTGTACCTTGATACAGCAGGAGTGGGAGCCGTTTATTGTAGGACAGGAGCGGTATTTATACAATCCACACAGCTTATCTTAATTAGCGTAAACTAAATACATCAGTCAACCAATAAGGAATCTCCACACTTAATGGCTTGCTGGCGTTACTTCACAAGCCACTCCCTCTGGCAATATGCCAGGCGACATCCAGACTTGTTTACAGACTCTAACATTCCCCTGGCAAAATGCCAGGCGCTATCCTGACTTGTTTACAGACTCTAACAGTTGGTTATATTTTCCTATGTTTCTACAATTTAGTTTTACTTTTATATCAAGTTTCCCTTAATAAGATAAAAAAAAAAAAACCTGAATGCAAGGACTAAATCTTCCATTCCTTGGTACCCCTCGTAAAGAAGGGATATAGTCTTCTGATGCCTGTGGTACAAGCCATCTCTCTCCTGTCAGAATGCACATCACATCTTGTACCACCTCTGATGCCCGCATTACATTTCATTCTATGCAATAGGAACAGGCTATACTTTCTTTATGAGTAAGGATTATATATCTTACTCAACTTTGTATTCTTCTTAAATATGATCACTCCCTATGTGTTTGCATTGGAGGAAGGTAAGCAAGTCATCACAGCAAACCGCTGATTCAATGGACATTAGAACCTACATTCCTAGTGCCTATGACTAACATTTAAATCACCAACAACACACACAACATTCACACTCAGTTTATATGTCTGCACTTCCCTGAGGACTCAGTCCCAAGAAGCCAGAGGCCTCAAGGCAATGAACAAATGTGCAGGAACCTTCCCAATGTGACAGTGCTCCTACATCCTTCAAGATCATAACCCTACTACCTCATCCCTTTATTGCTAATAATTTTAAATTGTACTCAGGAGGCAGTTAAATACAGAGGAGGTAACTTCCACCATTAGTCTTTGCTTTGATTGAAGGTATTAACTCTTATAGTCAAGTTGACACATATCTGAAAGGGCTATTTCCTTAAAGCATAAGAATGGGAATCAGTTTTGCATGTTTTCTAGCCTAGACTCATCCTTTTAAGGAGATGAGTTTAGGCTAGATGTGTAAGTTTTTATTTCGAATGTGAATAAAAAGGAGAAGAGTTCTCAAATGCAGAGTCTTGGTGAGATATTTGTGTTGGGGACCTTTAAATTAGGAAGAAGTGGATATGGAGCAGGTAATGGCTATTTTGGGAAAAGACTGTCATATAACCTTGAAAATAAATTTCTTGTGTTTTAAGATGTAGCCTTCAACTTTCCCTCCAAATTCCACAAATTCCAAAACTTTGCCTTTTCTGTTATCCTCCCATTCTAACCACATTCCGTTTCTTAGACTCTTATCCCCAAAGCATGTACATACACATGTTCTTGGATACATACATGCATGCACACACATATATATGTACTTATTTTGTCTTCCTCGTTCTATTTATTTCCTACAAAAGAAACATGGAGCAATGTCAAGATGGCCAGTACTTCGTATCAGACTTCAAACTCTTGTATAAGTAGCTTCAAAAAGAGCTGAATTGGGTGTTCACTGCATCCCAGTGCCTGTGTCCTTAAGATCTGCCTTAAGGATTTCACATTTTTGTATTTCTGAACAACCTCTGTTAGAAATTTTGAAGGAAAAAAAATGTTAGCCAAAAAAAATTTTGCCACTTATTTGTGGGGATAGAGGGGAGGGAATCTCAAACGAGTTTCTTAGACATCAGTTTTCCCATTTTATTGACAAAGGAAAAAATGAGTCAGCCTGTGAGGTTGTTGTAAAGGTTGATAGATGTGAAATCTACAAACAGGGTGACAGACTTGTAAAGGAGACTCAAGAAATGGCTATTTATTTCTGCTTCCCTAGCATTTATTGTCTTAGCTATATGTGTGTTCAAAGGATCTTTTGCAGAAATTAGTAACTTTTGTATCTTTAAGCAAGTTGTCATGAGTTTGCAGTTTTGCTCCAACTAGTAATATAGGAGACTCTTATAAGAGCAGAAGAACTATCTGTAGAATTTATAGATTTTCACAAGCTACCTATGAGATTCTGATGCCGTTGAAGAAGACATCTGGTCAATGGAATGAGCAGGTTCCACTCTTGGGCAGCTTTGTCCTTTAGAAGAAAGGAACAAAGGAATTCTTGAGAAATCTGTCTTAAGCAGATTTTTTTCCCTAATGTTGCTATTTCCCAGATTATTTTACCTAGATTATTATAAGATCCTAGAAGAAAAGAAAAGCCATATAAGTATTCTTTTCCAAACATATCCAAGCATCTCTGTCAATATTCACTTGGGATATACCACTGATTCTGAGATCGTCAAAGGACATTTCTTCTAGATTAATAGCCTAAATTAATTAATTAGCTTCATTCTCTCATTGCCTTCCCCTCTCTTCCTCTGTCTTCCCATCCCCCTCTCCCAAATGCTTCTCCTCTGTGTCTTTCCTTTCCCTTCTGGAGGAATAATTTATCCATCCTTGAAGATTTGCATTCCCCCAAGAATTTTGCATATATGAGCTGTGAGGTTCTGTTAATTTACATTCCTATTTTGAAGTCATATATGAAATATACAGCTAGAAGCAAATTGACATGGGATCTTACAATTATTTTCCTTTTATTCTGGGGGAAAATACCAAAAAAAAAAATTATGGAAAGCATTGGAGACAACTGTGAGAAATCCCAGTGCACCCTGAATCAATTAGCCTTAGCGCAATTTTTTGGCAGTAATCACGTGAGGTCAGTCGAGGAATTTACAGTGGCATGTTCAGAGAAGAATCAGTTCCCACTGAGAAGGGAGGCAGATAGAGTCAATGAGTCGATGTTTATGACTTCTTCATGATCACTGTTTTGAGTTCTCTCCAAATCCAGTCCCACTACAGTAAGGTAGGGACATGAAAGAATTTACCAGCTGTACCCATCAATTAATTATAAAGACTACAGGGTCCTCTGAAGTGCCAGAGAAGCATTAGCTTTTTTATGTCCCAAAGAAGCCCTCCTATGTTGGTAGAGTTCTCTTTGCCCTGCTCTAAGTTTAAAAAAAAAATAATTATTTTATCCCTTTTGTAGAGTTAAAATGGAGAGAGTAAAATAATAAAGGTGAAGAGGTTATTTGACAACTGAAAATTGAAAACTGGTTAGAGTCTCTTTCTTCCTTTTCCTCTGCATCTCTTCTCCACCCGCTAGTCCTGTCTCCTCCTACCACTGATGGAAGGCCACTGAGAAGAAGACAATTACCGTGAAAGCAGCCAATCAAGAGGTTTGGATCAGTTAATCAGTATCTCTGTGGCTGCCCATTGTTTACAGAGGGAAGGGGCCCCAAGATTCTTGATCTCAAATAGTGGAGGGCTACAAGTCAGGGCCTTTAGCTCTCCAGCAAGCAGTTGCTGCCTCAATTTAATTAACTGCCTATCCCTGCCCTGGTGTGACTTGCATGGCTAGGAAGGTGTTTCCCAAGGAAATCAGAATGGGGGGCAGAGCGGGAAAGAAGAAAAAAAAATAGGTTCAGGAGGGCAATAAGGCGGGGGTTAACAACGCTGCTTAAGATCAAGGGCTGGAGTGCTGAGATGCTGCCAGACTTGAAAACTTTAATTTACTGTCACTGTTAGCCCCCTTTGAGGTTTATGGTGGTATTTATACACACAGCATCAATCACATGAAACAAGGAGGGGATTTATAGTTTGTTTTAAAGACTGCAAATGCAATGTAATGCAAATAGCTTGCCTCATGGGCATTTACGTTTAATGGGAAAATTACAGATGCAAAAGATTGGTAGAACAAATTTTAAATTGACTTTATTACATCTAGTGCTTTTCAGAGAATACTATTAAAAAAAAAAAGAAAAAAGATATGGTAATGGAGTTCTACACTGTAGCCTGACAACTTAAATTCCACTTAACTGACTTTCTTTTTTTCCTCTCTTTTTTTGTTTGGTTTTATTTTGTTTTTGTTTCCTGCATCTTTCTGCTTGCATTATCTCTACAATAAGTTTGACTGAATGAAAAAAATCCAGGATCATAACCTGATTCGCAGTTTGATTTTTTTTTCTTTAATTCATTTCATATTACTTTTTTAGGCCCCACCAAATCACATTTCCGTATTATGTGTATCCATAAAAAATATATCATATTTGCATGCACATTTAGCCTATGCAAGAAAATGGCTACTATTAAAGCAAAATTTAAAAGAGGGTACAGAGATCTCCCATGTGCCACCTCCCCATCACATGCATAGCTTCCTCGTTAGTAACATTGCTCACAGAATGGAAGGTTGGTTCAAGTGATGAACCTCCGTGATGTATCATAATCACCCAAAGCACATAAGGAGAACTCATTTACACTAGGGCTCACTATTGGTACTACACATCCTGTAGGTATTACACTTGTCAAAACAAGTGTACATGGAAAGGATCTGCCATCTTAGTATCATACAGAGCATTTTCACAATCCTAAACATTCTCTGCTCCAATCATTCATCCCTCTCCACATTCCCAATCCCTGACCACCACTGATCTTTTTACTGTCCCCATAGTTTTGCATAGTTACAGAATATTGTATAGTTGTAATCATGCATTATGTAGCCCATTTCAGATTGCTTCATTTAGCAATATGTGTTTAAGTTTCCTCTGTATCTTTTCATGGGTGACAGCTCATTTCTTTTGGGCACCAAATACTTCTCCATCGTCTGGATGTACCACAGTTTATTCATCCATTCACCTACAGAATATGAGGATTTCATTTTGCATAAACTACCCAACTGTCTTCCAAGTGGCTGCAGGTTTTCATATTCACACCAGCAATGAATAAGAGCTTGTGCTCCTCCATCTCCTGAGTGGCACTTGGTGTGGTCAGTGCTGTGGATTTTAACAATTCCAATAAGTGTGTAGTGGTGTCAGGTTTTAAATTGTATCTGCCTGATAACATTAGCTTATTCACTATCCCAGTATCCATATATCTTTTTGGTGAGGTGTCTGTTAAGAGCTTTGGTCTGTTTTTAAACTGTGTTGTTTATTTTCTTACTGTTGAGTTTTAAGAGATCTTTGTGTATTTTGAATAACAGTCCTTTATCAGATGGGCCTTTTGTAAATATTTTCTTCCTGCCCATGATTTTTCTTCTCATTCTTTTGATATTATCTACCTGATACTGGCTTCTTTTTGCATTCATATGTCAGTGCCTTGTGCTCCCCTCTCTAAGTTGATATTTAAATTTGCACAACCTGATCAAAAGAAAAATAAGGGCCAAATAAACAGTACAGGGAATTTTGCTTGTACTGATGGTTGCAGAAGCTCCTTTCTCACATAACAAAAGCACTATCTTCTTATAAGTGAGGGGAGAATATCTCCAGGGATAATCTTGCAAAAACAGCAATTAGAAGCTGTGTCTATACTGCATCCTAAAAGGATTTTTGCTATAATTTTTATATTGATTTGTTCTTTATTCCTTCCTTTCACAAAATATTTGCAAAGACTGGCAAAAATGCACGGGGTTATAAGTTCCAGAGTGATATGGTATGAATTTAAAAAAAAAATAACTTTATAAGTTTTTCTCTTATGAATCTAAGTATTTTTTATATATTGCCCTTACATGTATTCCAATATTCCTGTAAACCTCTTTGTCTAAAAATACTAATACTGAGGCACCAAAAAAATTGGAGAATTTTTTTGTTCTTGTAAGGATTTGTCTATATTCTAAATAAAGAGACATTAAAGTTAAAAGGAAATGCACATATTCAAAAAATGTGCAGTTTTTTTTTTTTAATAGTGACAAGGAAATCCCTGTAAGCCCATGTTCACACTTAACCTCCAAATCCATCAGTATGGTAAGACTGGCTGGTAATGAGCGTAACAATAATTCCACAACAGTGATGAGAATGATAAATCAGTCTCAGTGTTTCCCATTCAAAATATACCAAGAAGGCATCAGTTGTCCTGTTCCACAAAGTTCATAAGAACTCACACTCTTCCTCTTATCTTTTTGTTTTCTCTCACAAGACTTTTCTTTTTCTCCTTTTTTTCATCACTGGGGATTGAACCAGGGCCTCACACACGCTATGCAAGCACAATACCACTCAGCTACATCCCAGCTGTTTTTATTTTATTTTGAGGCAGAGTGTCACTAAGTTGCCCCAGCTGGCCTGGAATTGGCAATTCTCCTGCCTCAGCCTCCCAAGTAACTAGAGTTGCAGATGTGCGCCACCCTGTGTGGCTCCACGTGACTTCCTTTCTAAAAGTCACTTCATTAGCCATCATGTATTCATTTTGCCTAAAGAGTAGAAAAGGGACAAGAAGAACACACTGTCCCCAATCCCTGCTTTAAAATCCTTTTGGGAGTTGCATACATCATTTCTACCTTCTTCTCCTTGCCTAGAAGTTGTCCAGATGGCCACACTTATCATCATTGAAGACAGAAAACACTTTCTTTTCTTTCTCAGATAGCCTGAAGTATATACCAGTATTGACAAAATTTTTTATACTCATATTTAGAATACATATCAATCCCTACACCCCCAAAATGAATGATAATCTGTGTCAACCAGACATGACAACCAGAAGGAGCAATTTAGTTTTGTGATTTTTCAGGTCAACTCTAAAGTCTCTACTTCACCTATAAAACCAATGTTTTGGTTTTAAGCATTAGTGATATGTTGTGGTCTGAGTTATTGACAGAGGCATCATTTCAAGATTTGCATCATTAGATATTCAATAGTTTATACCTGGGGTGTGATTGCTTGAATATTCAAAGCAATACAAAATATGCATGCATGTGTCCTAATACAGCAAACAGTTGGGGAGGGGGGCATATTTGACATGATTTATCAAAATCAAAAAATTCCTGAATAGCTTCTAGTGTTCTATTCTGTACTCTAAGTTGTATCAGCTAGTACTTATGAAGATGACAGCATTTGCCAGACTTGGGGTTTCAGGTACAAATTTATTTAGTCCCTAAGTAGGTTTTGCCTCTGTGCTTACAGATGAAATTCCCTGCCTCGGTGCTTACAGATGAGATTCAGGATCAGGGTAGTTTAACCATCTATTAGTTGCTATCAGAATCAATATCACTGGGAGGCCAGACAGACTGAACACAAACAAGGATGCCTCAAAACGTGCATTTGAACAAATATCAAAGAAAAAAGTAATAAAACTTATATTAACCGCAACAATATAACCACCCTCAAGTGATTAATCAACCTCTAAAATGCAAAGGCAAGTGACCAATTAAGGCTTAAATCTTTGATCTGTGAATTCACTAGTAGCCTTGAATTATTAAGTTAAAAGCTAAGAGACACAAATCTCTTCATTAAGTTGATCTCTCAATAGATACTAACTAGATCTATTAAAGATAAATTACAACAGAGTAAAATGCCTTCCAACAAAAGCATTTTTCTATTTTGTTTCATTTCATTCATAAAATTAAAGGAATGTATTCATGAAAAAAAGAAGCATAGGATTTAGAGAGAAAGATGCTGTAATTTTCCCCTTGATTTTTTTTCCCTCCAGAATCATTTAGAGGGGACCATAATTTTACCCAGATGAGACCTGAAGTTTGCAACTTAAGGGAAGTGGAGGGAAAGCTTTATGAAAAAAAATGTATGAAAGTAACAACAAATATCTATAGTTTTCAATGTTTACAAAAGACTAAGTGTGTCATTGCTGTGACCAAAATATCTGATAATAACAACTTACAAGAGGAAAAATTTTATTTGTGGCTCACAGTTTCAGAGTTTTAGTCCATGGTCAGCAGGTCCCATGCTCTGTACCCAAGGTGAGGCAGAATATCATGGTGGAAGGGTGGGGAAAAGGAAAACTACTCAATTCATGGCAGAGGGGAAGTGGATACCTATTATAAGGAACCAGAGACAAAATTCATAATCCCAAGGCATTTCCCCAATGACCCACTTCCTAGAGTCATGCCTACCTGCTTACTGTTACTGCCCAGTAATCCATTCAAATTATTAATCCATCAAATGGATTAACTCAATGATTAGGTTACAGCTTTCATAATCTTAGAATCTTACCTCCTACATTAATACCAGAGCTTTTAGGGGACATCTCATATCCAAACCATAACAATAAAGCCATAAGATTGGATTGTTTGGGTTTCTTCCTGCACCTGGAAGGTGCCCAGGCAGGTGACAGCCCTGGATCACTATTTCCCTGGTGAATGTGCTACTCATCCTATACCCGGATGAAGGCCATGAACCCCAGCACATCAGTACAGCATCAGCACCTGCTCCCAGCACCCTGGTTTCTGAAGAAAACAAATTGGTTTATCAGACTCGGGGTTTATTTTTGCACAACTTGGAAAATGACCATGAATGTTTACAAACTTTACAAAAGAAACAAGAACAAAATAACCCAGATGGATGTTCAAAAAAATAAATTTGTGTCAGATGAGGATGAGAAACAATTCTGCTCTCTTACTCCAAATATTTTTGTAGTATTCTAATTCTTATTGATAATCAACTACTATTTAACCTATTTTACAAATAGCTATAAGGAAGGTATTCATCCAAAGAAAAATTAGTTAGGATGAATTATTTGTAAGATTAAACATCTATATAGTTGCACTATCTTTCTCCCTTTAAGTCAGCTATGGTACCTAAATGTTGAGGTTTCAGGACAAGCAATATTTTAAAGAAATATCAGAGTACGACGTCACTCCCTTCCTTTCATCCTTCCTTCCTTCCCTCCCCTCCCTTCCTTTTTTTTTTGTTTTTTATTACTCTCTTTCCTTTATTTGAGGAGGGGTGCGTGTGGTAAGGACAATGGATTTTTAAGTATACATTTACTGGTATCATCATGTTAGTTTTAAAATATCTTTTTTTAATATTTATTTTTTTAGTTTTAGGTGGACACAATATCTTTATTTTATTTTTATGTGGTATTGAGGATCGAACCCAGTGCCTCGGCGCATGCCAGGCGGGCGTGCTACCACTTGAGCCACATCCCCAGCCCAGTTTTAAAATATCATAATACCAAACAATTAAGTATACACCCACAGTAAATTAAAATAGTCCTTTCCTGGGAAATGTTATTGCCAAACTTATATTTTAATAACCAACGCTAACTTTACTTAAGGATAAAGTAGGTTTTTTTGCTTTAAAATAAGCCTTGATGATTCTAAGGAATATGTCCACAGACACCTGCATTTTCTGACTTTCCTTGTTTGTTTAAGCCTGTGGCACTACAATAAAACACATGTCAATCCAAAGCCATTCATTCAACAAATATTTGACTGCCCACTGTGAGCCTGGATGTGGGCTCCATGATGAAACCCTACCTTGACTGGCTGTCCAAGCAACCCTGCCTCAGGGAGCTCCTGCTCCATCAGAAGAAAACTGACACTGAGCAGTTAAGCCAATCCATGTGCTCTTTTAGGAGGTAGCAAGTGTATGAGAAAAAAAAATAAGGCAGAGACAGGAAAAGAGTGCTATAGCTTGAACTGTGTGCAGTCAAAACTCCTATGCTGAAGTCCTAATCCGTGAGAGCTCAGAATCTGACTATATTTGGAGACAGTATTTTAAAAATGAGGTGCTTAGGGTGGAACCTTATGCAATATAACCAATGTCTTTATAGGAAGAGGAGATTAGAACAGAGACCGACACAAAAGGAAGACCATGCCAGACACAGGCAGAAGGCACTCATCTTCAAGTCAAGGAGAGAGGTCTCAAAGCAAACACATTCTGCCAATATCTTCATCTCAGACTCCTAGCATACAGAATTGAGAGAAAATAAATTTCAATTTTTTTAAGCCACACCATCCCTGTTACTTGTTAGGGTAGCCTGAGCAAATTAGTTCAGAGGTGGAGATGATAAGCAACATCTGTCAAGGAAGGATTGGGAAGACCCTGAAGTGTAGTGCAGATGTGAGACACACATTGATGATAAAGCATAATGGGCATGGGGTAGCATCTGCTTTTTACTTCTATGGCCTTAAACCCCAAGCTGGGAATAGTATCCAGCTATATCTGCAGTTCATTATCCTTCCATGACTAGTTTTCACAAACCAAACTCAGAGATAGATGCTGGTCCATCAACTGGCCAACTACATAAATGCCTAACACCCATGTGTATTTATAGTAGTACTGGATGGAAATTTGTGCCTCAGTGAAAATTCTAATTGGTACGTGCTTCTGATTAGCACAGAACTGATTGTAATCTTAAAAGTTACATCGATAAAGTGGAGGACATTAGGTTAAGTACAATAAGCCAGCCCATAGAGCACATGATTTCACTCTTGAAATCTTAAGGAGATTGACCTCACAAAAGTAGAAAACAGAGTGAGGGTTACTAGATACTTGAATGACTGACAGAGGCAGAAAGAAGAGGAGATGTTGGTCAAAGGATACATAACTACAATTAGATTGGAGAACTAAATTCAAAAGATGCATTACATAGCATTAAAACTATAGTTAATGAGAATACATGGTATTCTTAAAAAATGCAAAAATAATTAATACTAAGAGTATTAATATATTAATATAACTAATGGGAGCATTTGTTAATTAACCAAATTTAATCATCTTAAAATGCATACATATGTCAAAACACCATGTTGCACAAGAAAAAATAAATGTTATTTTATCAGTTTTTTAAAAAGTTATATCCTATTATGCCAAGGTTGACTTTATATATTATGCAAAGTAGAATACACACATTTTCAGTAATCTATTTTATTGTGGTTACAAACATGCTATAGTTATTGAAATTTACCCAGGAAAGCTATATATAAGTAAAAACTTACATACCAACCATTTACTTATTTTTATCATAGCAGACTCTTCTGCTCCACTTATCTGTGGTTTGGCTTTCCTAATTTTCAGATAGCAGAAGTCAACCACAGTACAAAAATATTAAATGAAACTTTTCAAAAATAAATTCATGATTTTTAGTTGTGTACCATTCTGAATAGCTTGTAAAATCCTAGTCAATTTTGCCCAAGAAGATGAATCATCCTTACATCCAGCAAATCTATATTGTATATGCTACCCTCCCATTAGTCACTTAGCAGCCATCTTGGTTTTCAGATTGACTATCGTGGTATTGCAGTGCTTATGATTAAGTAACCCTTACATAGTAGCCTAATAATATGTCATAATGCATGAGTCACTCACCTCATCATAAATGCATTGTTCAAGGAGCAGGGTGAGTATAATATAGTAAGATATTTTGAGAGACACTACATTCACATAATTTTTACTACAGCATATTCTTATATTTCTTCTTTTTGGTATTCCTAATCTTTTTGTAACTTATTTATAAATCAAACTTTATGTATATACAAGGCAAAATATAGTATATATAGGGTGCAGTACTGTCTGGAGTTTCAGGCATCTACTGGGGGAATTCTTAGAAATTATTGCCCAAGGATAAGGTTGGAATATTACATTTTTTATTTTAAATATACTTTGTTTGATTAAAAAAAAACCCAACTCTGTTGTCTTGCTGTCATCTGATGCCAATTTATTCTGGTTTCTTTTCATGGTTTTTAATTTATATTAATAACCATATCCTTCAGTGATACTATGAGTACTTTAACAGACTGCTATTATGTGTTGTTCTTACAATTTGGCATCAGAAGTTGTCAGTCTGCATTGCGGCACTATTTTGAAACTAATTCAAAGAGGCATTATTCCGCGCTTCTTCACCACAGGCTAAAGTCCTGCTCTCATCTGGGAACTGCCCAGCGAGAGCTGCAGGCCAAATCTGGCATGAATTTATCCAAAGAGTAGCCTTAGTGTTCCCATTTCAACACTGAATGGGCTATTGAATTCCACTACCACCCCCAACCTCTTTCCTTCTTGAAGGTTAGACTGTCTCCCATAAAGGAATGTATAGATTTTAACTTGTTAAAATCTTTGTAAGGGATTGCAATGAGGTATCTTCTTATCCATGTAAGGATAATAGCAATGAATAGGGATAATGACACAAGATATGGGCATATGTCAGAAAAAAAAAGAATAAATTGATTTTTATATGATTTATGAATGGCCAGTCTAGTTTTGAGATACAAATACAGTCGAGCTTAATCATTCACAAGTTGACTCAATTTTAAGTCCAGTTTGAGGTAAACCAGAATGCTTTTGACTCTGGTCACATGAATCCACACCTATTTCTTTGGACCATTTTGACTCACTTGGATTTCTTTCTATCAAGATGGTCATTGGAATCATAGCTTCAATCAGCATTTAGCATCCAAGTGTTCTGTGATTTCTTCCTATGGATACACTCTGACTGTCCTGGTTGGCAGGGAGATATCCAAGGTCAAGAAAGTAGGAGTTGAGCTCCTCCTGATCCATCCTGACCTCCAGGAGGTTGCTGCTTAGCAATAAATGTACAACTAGGAATTGTTACATGGGTATTTCATCATTTCTTCACTGAGATGTTTGCAAATGTTCATCATTGTTGTTTTTCACCTTGATTTCAGGTCTTCTTACTATTATGCTTCGTGGAAATTGCTATATACGCTTTACTGTTTTTAATTACATGAAAACTTTAAGACTATAAGACATTGAGAACTGTATTTTATTCTCTCAGTACCTTTAGAAAACAAGACAGACTTATCAGGGGAGCTCCATAAGTTTAAGAATATACTCCTAGGGCTGAGCATAGTTTCTGAAAGATGGAAGGGGCTTTAAAAACATTTGCTGAATAAATGCATGTGTAGAGGATTTTTATATAATGTTAAACCATAATAACTGCAGCTCTTTCCTTTCCCTAGGGAATAATATCACATACATCTTTATAAAATCAATCCCATTTCTTTATGTATAAGGCAAAGTCTTTTATTGATACGCTTTGGGCTAAAAGGATGAGTTCCCTTGAAAGACATATTAGGAGAGATATATTAGAAAAAAATAGCATCAGCAAACTAGTTTAAAATGAAAGAATCAAGAATTGTTGAAATTGAGAACAGCATGGGAAAGGGCAAGATATTAAAAGAGCCCAGAGAAGGTAGAAGGATCAGTCAAATTGGCTTAAGGGCAGAAGCTCAAGGAAATTGAGCAGGGCAGGGCCAGCAAGAAAATCTAACTGACAGATACACCTAACATCTTAAGTCACGTTTTGTGTGATATAATGAAGTTATTTCTCATGTTACTTCTGACCTCTCCCCAAACCCTCAACAATGTCTGTGTAGTCCCAAAAGCTTACTCTTAATGTCACAAGAAAGCAAGACAATTGGACAGGAACAGTGGGTAGAATGAAAATAACCTAATTTCCTAGAAATTCATGAAAATCTCAAGAAGGGTCAATTAGTGAAAATTTTAACAATAGTTTTAGAAAATGATATCTAAGTGAATTTTTGCTCAATATTCTGGTACAAATGAATTCATACTTTATTTTCTAATAAGAACTATATTAAGCTATATAAAGCTCAAGGTACAACATTTCTTACTTTTAGCAAAAAGATAAGAATTACCCATTACCTCTGCACCCAAAAATAAATGCCACCACAGGTAGTTTTGTTATCTAGTCTTCCTTGGATCTCAGTTGATCTTGTAACTCAGACAGACAGGTTCCAGTCTCAAACCTGTTACTCAAGATGTCTTGCAAACTTTCATTCTTTCTCTTCAAACTTCTCTTTTCCAAGTAAACAAAACTGAAGCTACAAGATTACATAGTGGTGATTCCATTTGTACTAAAGAAAGACAACTTGGATTAGTTCACAGTTACCCAACTCATACACATGGAAAAGAGACAGACAAAGCTAAAGATGCCTCCCCAAACCTCAAGTGATTATGACATAGGGGTAACCCCAGTCTTGTTCTGAAGATAAACTTGGCTGGTCTAAAAACTCATGAGAAAACTAAATGCTTACATTTCAAGAACATGAGTTTTGGGGTGGGTTTTGTTATATAGCACTAGCTAATTTGTACATCATATTTGCAGAGAACAAATTCAAATTCAAAGCACATTAAATTATTTTCTCATAAAATATATTATATAAAAACAGAATAAAAACTACAACAAGTGCCTTTTATAGCATTTTCCTGACATACAATTTTCTAAAATGAATTTTCATTCATTCCTATGTTCTTAAACTTAAAATAATATCCCTAACTTATATTCTATTCTATACTTATTCTGATGTCTGTATTATAGGATATGATTTTTCATATATATTAAATAACTATAGTTATTTTTTTTCTTTCTGGAAAGTTCGGATATTCCATTATATTCTAAATGTCCTCTTAATAGTGTAGGGTCTGGCTGGGGATATAGCTCAGTTAGTAGAGTACTTGCCTATCATGTACAGGGCCCTGGGTTCAATCCCCAGCACCATCAAATAATAATAATAATAATAATAATAATAATAATAATAATAATATAGTGTTAACTTGAACTTGATATTTTTTTAAAAAATGAATTTCCTATTTGCTTTGACTTTTATCCCTTTAAAAACACACACATGCTCAAGTGCACACACACATACACACAAACACACAGTCTTTGGCTTCAGTATCTTATTCAAAGATAGCCTCAAACTTGTGGTTACACCTGGTCAAAAGGTTGAAGCCACATTTAACTTACCTTTCTCCATCATAAACCACTTATCAAAAGGGCATGAACTTCCCCTTCTAGGAATCTTATTTGGTTTTTTTTTCCCCACTTCTCGATCACTATCATATCCCTAATAGAAGTTGTTAGACCTTACATTGATGCTTTCATATTCTAACTCATCATGTCCTAGTGGGAGAAATTGAAAAGCTAAAAGCTATGACCTCCAGACTCCTTCAGTTCTGGGTATGAATTAGCTCTGGGTTAGGTGCACCTGCATAGGAGATGGGAGGCAGAAGGAAGACCTTGCATTCAGCAGCTCCCTGATTCCTTTGAGATGTTTCTATCTGCAAACAAGACTGTGGAAACTGAGTGATGGCAGCAGCATCCTAGCACCCATTCTTGAATGCCAGGAGGCAGCTGCTGCTGCCTCCTTGCCAGGTCCACTCTTGTACAGTCTGAGAGCTTCCCTCAATGGTTAGCCTGGGGGTTCCATTCCTTCGGTGTTTCCAATGCTTTGGAAATGCCTTATTTCCTGTATTAAATCCCATTTGTAAAATGTCAGTTATTTCTAAGAATTTAAGTAATTTAATTAAAACTCATTATTTATTCTGAAACTTTGTCCCTATAAATTGATAATACAGATTTTATTTAAGTGTCCCACTATCATATATAGTTCATTTCATGAGTGGATTTATACTGGGATCAACTGAGTACTGGCAAAAAATAAAATTCTCTACCCCTGGACATAGGCATTTCCATAAGCACCTCAGAAATTTTGTGTACCCTGAAATTTGAAAATCACTGACCTATAATAATTGTGCAATATTAGACTTCAAAGAAAACATCAGTAAACAGAAACCATGCATGTTACATCTTTGAATCCGCACAATTAAATATAAAGAACAAAGCTTTACATCATGAGAAATAAATATTATGCATCCTATCCATGGAATTATCTCAAAGGGAAGAGCAAAATAAAATGACAGGCAAGTTAGAATGCAATATACATGTGATCATTACATATCTTAAGGTAATGAATGTAGGCAAGATGTATCAGAAGGAAATTTATAGAGACAAATATAATTAAATGGGAAATGAAGTCAAATCAGATGTTAGACAACAACAAAGTAAAGACCAAAGAACACAGGAGAAAAAGCATAATAAAGCTAAGGAATGGTTCTGATATACTAGAATAAAGAAATAAAGTAGAGAGAGGAAAGATGGCGGCGAAGGGAGTGCATCACCCCAGTGCGCTGCATCACTGAGCCAGTGAAAGAAGATATGAAACGGCTGAAGGATATCTTGTTGGGAATTTCCAGTGAAATTGAGGCGCTACAGAATCTAATAGACAGGTTTCCATTGTGCGAGGTTCGGCAGTGGGAGCTCCATTTCTCCGCACGGAGGGTCGCATAGCCTGATAGCTCCGCGGCGGGTTGTCTGCGGCGCGCGCTGGGGATCGGCAGGGAGCCGGAGCGGGAGAACAGCGAGGAGAGGGAGAACAGCGATACGGATTCGGAGGGCTCCTGCCAGCGATACATCGGCAGCGCTTGGTGCGGAGTTCCAGCTTGAGACAGAGGAGAGAAGCGGCGGTTCCAGTCACCGGTCTGACCACGGAGGACGGCGGCCTCCATCTTGGAGAGATGATGTAATCATCCCGTTGTTCTGCTGATCTCAGCTCATTCAGCTACGGAACAGGTGAATTCAGGCTGGTATTTGCCTTCGTCTAGCAGACAGATTTCTTGCTCAGGATCGGGACTAGGGATCCTGTGGAGAATACTCTTGAAGGCTCGTGCCTGGCAAGGCGTGCGCCGGGCACTGAGCAGCGGGACTTGGGTTCCCGGGACTTGGGTTCCCAGGGCTAACCGGGCCCAGGTCTGAGGAATCTGCGGAGACTGCCTGTGAAGGCGAGCTCCGAGTGGAGCGTGCGCTGAGCTTGGGGCGACTGGGTTCTGACTCCCAAGACAGTTTTGGCCTGGGGCTGGGGAACCCCGGGGGGTCGCTCGCTGGGGCCAGCTCCCAGCGGAGAGAGTGTATCCGGATAGGAAAGGCGGGGTTCTTGCTACCTAAGCTGCTTTGGCCCAAGGCTAGGGAACCGGCGGTGACTGCTTCTCGGCCAGGGTCCTGCTGGGTGCTGTGGGGGCAGAGTGGAGCTTCCACCTGCGCCCAGAGCAGGCCAAGTGACCCGCTGGCGTGGTACCATGAAACCCCAAATGCAGCTGGTGCTAAAGAGAGAAGCCGCCCACGCTTAGAATAGGACCAGCGACCCACTGGCAAGACAGGCCAGGTAGCTTGCCAACGTGGTGGACACGTAACACTGAGGCAGTCGCGTCACACTGGTTGGAGTGGGGGTGGAGCAGGGTCGCCGCCTGGGTCCGGAGGGGGCTCAGCGACCCGTTGGAGAGGTAGTCAGGTACCCCCATTGGGAGTGGGGGCTGTGCAGAACTGCGACCCACCGGCCTAGAGGTCTGCCAGCGTGGTAGACACGTCACACCAATTGGAGTGGGGGCACAGCAGAGCCGCCACCCACATCCAGATCAGGACCAACGACCCCAGGGTGTGGTAGTTACGGTACCACAATTGGAGTGGGGTCAGAGCAGAACAGCCACCAGTGCCTGCAGTGGGGGCAGACCTGCGACCAATTAGCATGGTAGACAGACCACCCTAATTAGGGGAGGAGCACAGCCACTACCCGCCCTGCAAGGGAGACTTCCCAACTATACAAGAGCAATATAAATAAATAGGAGGTAAATTTCAAAAACACAACAGTTGCACCAAGCAGGAAGAAACGCGAGCAGTATGAAAAGACAAGGAAAGAAAGGTCCACAAGCAATGCAGGTCAACTCAACTTTAGAAGAGGTAATAGCTGCAACAGACGGAATGTCAGATAAAGAGTACAGGATATATATGCTGCAGATGATCTGGAGTCTCAAGGAAGACATGATACAGCAAAATCAGACAATGAAAGATCACATTGACAAACAAATCCAGGAAGTAAAAGATCAATTTCACAGGGAGATAGAGGTAATAAAAAACAAACAAATTGAAATCCTGGAAATGCAGGAATCATTAAACCAACTTAAAAACTCAATTGAGAATACTAACAGCAGATTAGATCACTTAGAAGAGAGAACATCAGACAATGAAGACAAAGTATTTCAACTGGAAAAGAACATAGACAGCTCAGCAAGTCTGCTAAGAAACCATGAGCAGAACATCCAAGAATTATGGGACAATATCAAAAGACCAAATTTAAGAGTCATTGGGATACAGGAAGGCACAGAGCTCCAAACTAAAGGAATAAGCAGACTATTCAGTGAGATTATACAAGAAAACTTCCCAGACTTGAAGAATGAGACAGAATCACAAATCCTAGAAGCCTACAGGACTCCGAATGTGCAAAATCATAAGAGATCCACACCTAGACACATTATAATGAAGATGTCCAACATACAGAATAAGGAGAGAATTTTAAAAGCTGCAAGAGAAAGAAAGCAGATTACATTTAGGGGCAAACCAATCAGGATAACAGCTGATCTCTCAACACAGACCCTGAAAGCTAGAAGATCCTGGAATAACATATTTCAAACACTGAAAGAAAATGGGTTCCAACCAAGAATCGTGTATCCGGCAAAATTAAGCTTCAGGATAGAAGATGAAATTAAAACCTTCCATGATAAACAAAAGTTAAAAGAATTCGCAGCTAGAAAACCATCTCTTCAAAAAATCCTTGGCAAAACATTACAGGAAGAGGAAATGGAAAATAACACTGAAAACCAACAATGGGAGATAGGACAGTAAAGGGGGAAAAATAGTCAAAGAGGATAACAAATCAGGTTTAGAAACATCAATAAACAAATATGGCTAGAAGAACAAATCATATCTCAATAATAACCCTAAATGTTAATGGCTTAAATTCACCAATTAAGAGACACAGGCTAGTAGAATGGATCACAAAAGAAGACCCAACAATATGCTGCCTACAGGAGACGCATCTGATAGAAAAAGATATTCATAGACTGAAGGTGAAAGGTTGGGAAAAATCATACCACTCATATGGAATGCGGAAACAAGCAGGAGTGTCCATACTCATATCTAATAAAATAGATTTCAAACCAAAGTTAATCAAAAGGGATAAAGAAGGACACTTCATACTGCTCAAGGGAACCATACACCAACAAGACATAACAATCATAAATATATATGCCCCAAATAATGGTGCGGCTGTGTTTATCAAGCAAACTCTCCTCAAGTTCAAGAGTCTAATAGACCACCATACAATAATCATGGGAGACTTCAACACACCTCTCTCACCACTGGACAGATCTCACAAACAAAAGTTAAATAAAGAAACTATAGAACTCAATAACACAATTAACAACCTAGACTTAATTGACATATATAGACTATACCACCCCAAATCAAGTAGTTACACTTTTTTCTCAGCAGCACATGGAACCTTCTCAAAAATAGACCATATATTATGTCACAGGGCAACTCTTAGACAATATAAAGGGGTAGAGATAATACCATGCATCTTATCTGATCATAATGGAATAAAACTGAAAATCAACGATAAAAGAATGAAGGAAAAATCAAGCATCACTTGGAGAATGAACAATAGGTTGCTGAATGATCAATGGGTTTTAGAAGACATCAAGGAGGAAATTAAAAAATTCCTAGAGTCAAATGAAAACACAGACACAACATATCGGAATCTATGGGACACATTGAAAGCAGTTCTAAGAGGAAAATTCATTGCTTGGAGTTCATTCCTCAAAAAAAGAAAAAACCAACAAATAAATGATCTCATACTTCATCTCAAAATCCTAGAAAAAGAAGAGCAAAACAACAGCAAAAGAAGTAGAAGGCAAGAAATAATTAAAATCAGAGCTGAAATAAATGAAATTGAAACAAAAGAAACAATTGAAAAAATTGACAGGACTAAAAGTTGGTTCTTTGAAAAAATAAATAAAATTGACAGACCCTTAGCCATGCTAACGAAGAGAAGAAGAGAGAGAACTCAAATTACTAACATACGGGATGAAAAAGGTAATATCACAACAGACACTTCAGAAATACAGAAGATAATCAGAAATTATTTTGAATCCTTATACTCCAATAAAATAGAAGATAGTGAAGGCATAGATAAATTCCTTAAGTCTTATTACCTGCCCAGATTGAGTCAGGAGGATATAGACAACCTAAACAGACCAATAACAATAGAGGAAATAGAAGAAACCATCAAAAGATTACCAACTAAGAAAAGCCCAGGACCGGATGGGTATACAGCAGAGTTTTACAAAACCTTTAAAGAGGAACTAACACCAATACTTTTCAAGCTATTTCAGGAAATAGAAAAAGAGGGAGAACTTCCAAATTCATTCTACGAGGCCAACATCACCCTGATTCCGAAACCAGACAAAGACACTTCAAAGAAAGAAAACTACAGACCAATATCTCTAATGAACCTTGACGCAAAAATCCTCAATAAAATTCTGGCGAATCGGATTCAAATACATATCAAAAAAATTATACATCATGATCAAGTAGGATTCATCCCTGGGATGCAAGGCTGGTTCAATATACGGAAATCAATAAATGTTATTCACCACATCAATAGACTTAAAAATAAGAACCATATGATCATCTCGATAGATGCAGAAAAAGCATTCGACAAAGTACAGCATCCCTTTATGTTCAAAACTCTAGAAAAATTAGGGATAACTGGAACATACCTCAACATTGTAAAAGCAATCTACGATAAGCCACAGGCCAGCATCATTCTGAATGGAGAAAAATTGAAGGCATTCCCTCTAAGATCTGGTACAAGACAGGGATGCCCTCTCTCACCACTTCTGTTCAACATAGTCCTCGAAACACTGGCCAGAGCAATTAGACAGACAAAAGAAATTAAAGGCATAAAAATAGGAAAAGAAGAACTTAAATTATCACTATTTGCAGATGATATGATCCTATACCTAGCAGACCCAAAAGGGTCTACAAAGAAGCTATTAGAGCTAATAAATGAATTCAGCAAAGTGGCAGGATATAAGATCAACACGCATAAATCAAAGGCATTCCTGTATATCAGTGACAAATCCTCTGAAACGGAAATGAGGACAACTACTCCATTCACAATATCCCCCCAAAAAATAAAATACTTGGGAATCAACCTAACAAAAGAGGTGAAAGATTTATATAATGAAAATTATAGAACCCTAAAGAAAGATATAGAAGAAGACCTTAGAAGATGGAAAAATATACCCTGCTCATGGATAGGTAGAACTAACATCATCAAAATGGCGATATTACCAAAAGTCCTCTATAAGTTCAATGCAATGCCAATCAAAATCCCAATGGAACTTCTTGTAGAAATAGATAAAAGAATCATGAAATTCATATGGAATAATAAAAGACCCAGAATAGCAAAAACAATGCTAAGCAGGAAGAGTGAATCAGGCGGTATAGCGATACCAGACTTCAAACTATACTACAGAGCAATAGTAACAAAAACAGCATGGTACTGGTACCAAAACAGGCGGGTGGACCAATGGTACAGAATAGAGGACACAGAAACCAATCCACAAAACTACAACTATCTTATATTTGATAAAGGGGCTAAAAGCATGCAATGGAGGAAGGATAGCATCTTCAACAAATGGTGCTGGGAAAACTGGAAATCCATTTGCATCAAAATGAATCTGAACCCCTATCTCTCGCCATGCACAAAAGTTAACTCAAAATGGATTAAGGAGCTTGATATTAAATCAGAGACATGGCATCTGATAGAAGAAAAAGTTGGTTATGATCTACATACTGTGGGATCGGGCCCCCAATTCCTCAATAGGACACCCATAGCGCAAGAGTTAATAACTAGAATCAACAAATGGGACTTACTCAAACTAAAAAGTTTTTTCTCAGCAAAAGAAACAATAAGAGAGATAAACAGGGAGCCTACATCCTGGGAACAAATCTTTAATCCACACACTTCAGATAGAGCCCTAATAACCAGAATATACAAAGAACTCAAAAAATTAGACAATAAGATAACAAATAACCCAATCAATAAATGGGCCAAGGACCTGAACAGACAGTTCTCAGAGGAGGACATACAATCAATCAATAAGTACATGAAAAAATGCTCACCATCGCTAGCAGTTAGAGAAATGCAAATCAAAACTACCCTAAGATACCACCTCACTCCAGTAAGATTGGCAGCCATTAGGAAGTCAAACAACAATAAGTGCTGGAGAGGATGCGGGGAAAAGGGCACTCTTGTTCATTGCTGGTGGGACTGCAAATTGGTGCAGCCAATTTGGAAAGCAGTATGGAGATTTCTTGGAAAGCTGGGAATGGAACCACCATTTGACCCAGCTATTCCCCTTCTCGGTCTATTCCCTAAAGACCTAATAAGAGCATGTTACAGAGACACTGCTACAACGATGTTCATAGCAGCACAATTCACTATAGCAAGATTATGGAATCAGCCTAGATGCCCTTCAATAGATGAATGGATAAAAAAAAATGTGGCATTTATACACAATGGAGTATTACTCTGCATTAAGGAACGACAAAATCATAGAATTTGGAGGGAAATGGATGGCATTAGAGCAGATTATGCTAAGTGAAGCTAGTCAATCGTTAAAAAACAAATACCAAATGACCCCTTTGATATAAGGGGAGTAAACAAGGACAGGGTAAGGACGAAGAGCTTGAGAAGAAGATTTACATTAAACAGGGATGAGAAAAGGGGAGGGGAGGGGAGGGGAGGGGAGGGGGGATAGTAGAGAATAGGACAGACAGCAGAATACATCAGACACTAGAAAGGCAATATGTCAATCAATGGAAGGGTAACTGATGTGAAACAGCAATCTGTATACGGGGTAAAGTTGGGAGTTCATAACCCACTTGAATCAAACTGTGAAAGATGATGTATTAAGAACTGTGTAATGTTTTGAACGACCAACAATAAAAAAAATAAAAAAATAAAAAAATAAAAAAAAAAAAAAAAAAAAAGAAATAAAGTAGAACTGAGCAATAAATACAAGAATCAACTTGGGGGGACAAAAAATAGTAGTTAATGTCAAGTCAGTACAAAAAAAAGATTTTTAAAAAGGTATAAAATACTATATCTAAATTTTTGAAGCTTTAAAAATACAAAGAGATTAGAAAGTTTTCTGAGGATATGTAAACCATATAAAATCAATTCAAAATTTACATGTGCATGCATGTGAACAGACAAAAGAGAAAGGAAAAAATAACAAAATTGAAATGTTTAAAGTCCAACTAAGATGCCTAGATGATCTGATAGACATATTTATTTTAAATTTTCCCAGATCACAAAAGTTATTTCAGTGTATGAGAAAAGAAAGTTTCCTCTCTCACCAATCTCTTTCTCTCATGCTCAAGGGTACTTTACTGCAGAGCTACATCCCCAATCTTTATATATATATTTTTTCTTTTTTTTTTTTATTTTGAGACAGGGTCTCATACTAAGTTGCTAAAGCTAGTCTCAAACGTGCAATCTTTCTGCCTCAGCCTTCTAAGTTACTGGGGTTGCAGATGAATACCACCACGCCTGGCTTCTCAATTCATTTTTAAAGGCAATAAATGAAACCTGATAAATATATAGCACTAAAAAGGGGAAATTCCAGATGCATCTCAATTTTTGATATTAAAAAAAACATTAATATAAAAATCAAGCATATTTCAAAGACAAAATAATTGAGGATTACTTAGTCCACGAATATAAAGACAATTAAATACAAAACAATATACTAATATCATTTAAAACACCATTAGGCCATGGAAGAAATAACAAATGATTTTTGAAATAGATTTTTTAAAGTGATTTGGAAAATTCAGTACTTTTTCTAGTGCGAGTTTTTAATATTCTGTTTTGCAGCTTTTTCATTTCTGCTTTTTAAAATATCAAATCATAACAAAACTCACACATATTGTTTTGAGGTACATCCTTTAATTCAAGTAAAAAATTGAACTTAAAGGATGTAATTAAACATCTTCATCACTATAATCAATTTAAACCACTGTGTAAGTTTTCAACAATGACATATTAATTTTAAATAGCCAATAGCATTATCTGAAGATAATATGAACAACTACCTAGCACCCCCTGAAAATCAAATGAAATATTTTTATGTCTAATAGTAGAGTTGAGTCAAGGAAATGAAGATGGATCACATGACCAATGTTTGCAAATATTCTGTTCTCTACTTCTGGGTATGTGACTTCCTGCTTGCCTTAAAGTTAATGGTGGCCATGTGACTACTTTGTCTATGAAATGTCTATTTTTAGGCTAAAGCATTTTACTCATCAATGCTCAATTCTCCAATTCCGCTTTCCCTGGCTAAGGCAATTGTGAAAACATATGTTAATATTAAGGTACCCCAAGGTAGATGTGACCTAGGTCAGTGTGCTGAAACATGGAGGGGAGACAGGCAGAGTACTTGAATAAATAGATATTTATTATGTTAAATTACTGAAATTTGTGAATCATTACTGAAAAATAATTTAGCCCAAGAAATGCAGTAATTATTCAAAAATGAAGACTTTCCAAAATAACAGAGAAAACACTAGAAAACTATTTAATCATTAGCAAAAATATTCATGACTGCAATAAAAACATAAATTTTGCTTATAGTCTAAGAAATTAATTAGTAGAAAATCATAATATAGAACTGGATGGGAAGATGACATAAGCTTATCTACGTTCTCTCTGGATCATTGATATATTTAATAATTTTTTGTTAAAGCTCTAAAGTAGTGTTTTTCCAAAAATTAGTAGAGAATACATTCAAAGAAATAGTTGAAAAGAAATGATAATTTTTTAAACTAATAATGATGACTTGTGCTATTAGATACTTGGATAAAATATTTACCAAACATATATACAAGAGAGAGCATGTATTAAAAAATGTATATTTTTATAAGCTGATAATAATTTGACAATGAAAAGACAATACAACTTAAAAATAGGTAACAGATTCTAACAGATGCTTCATAAAAATACATGAAAAGATGTTCAACATCAGTGGAAATTGTATTGATAGAATTTATATTTGGAAAATACAAATTAAAACCATAAGATACCACTACTCACATGCTAAAACAATTAGAAAATTTAAAGACTGGCAACAGCAAGTGTTTCCACAGATCAAGTGGAACTGATGTCTAAAATGGTTAAAGCACTTGGAAAAGAGATGGCAGCATCTTAGAAAGATAAACGTACACTTGATATGTAACCCTGCAATGTACTCCTAGGTATTTACCCAAGAGAAACAGAAACATATGTGCCCCCAAAGGCCTGTACAGGAATGTTTGTGGTAGCTCTATTTATGACAGCCCAAAACAACCCAAGTGTCCATCAACAGGTGAAAGGATAAACAAATTGCACTTCAAGCACTCAATATAGTGCTCAGCAACAAAAGGAATGAACTACTGACAACACAACAACATGAATCATAAGACTGTCCACTGACTCGGAGTTATCAGATACAAAGAAGCACTTGGTATGTAATACCACTTCTAGCAAATTCTAGAAAGGTTCTTGTCAGAAATTTGGGGGTGATTGAAATATTATACATCTTGATTGTTTACATGATCACAATGTGTTAATGCATAACTCAAAAGTGAATACAGATTTATATGTAAAGTATACTTAATATAAAGTCAGTTTTTCTACAGAGATGGTCTCAGGCATCTTAAACCTAACATTCAAAGATATGTGTTTAATACATCAAAATAAATAAATGAAGTTTTTAAAATGTGGCCCTTCCCAGAAGGATCCCTCCCATCCTCTCCAATTTTGGAAGGAACGGTTTTTGAGTCAAATGAATGAATATCCCACATTAGAACTTGTGAGACAGGAAGAGCAAAGATGAAGAATGAAAACAGTCTACCAGAAAGGGATGTGCTTACTGCCAACTTCAAAGCTTTCCAACTCCACTCTTAAGTCTCATCCATGATTCCTAATTAGATTGGGCTTTTACCTAATGATGGGTTAAGCAAAACATTGGGTCCATATTTGCTGCTTCGAGACTTAAAATTATTTAACTGGAATTTTTTTTTAAAAAATGCATGTGACAGAGCATCAATTGAAATTAGATAACAAGAGAAAGAATGAAGGAAAGAGATGAAGGATGATGACAGGGTAGGAAGGAGAGAGAGAAAGAGAGGCAAGGAGGAGAAGAGAGGGGAAAAGGAGGGAAGGAGGAATGAACAAGACAGAGGGAGGGAAGGAGAAATGAAGGGCAGGGGAGGCAAGTGGGAGGACAAGAGGGAAAGAAGGAAAGGAGAAAGGAAGGACCATGTCTTATCTTTTGACAAGCCAGGAAAAGATAAGACAGATAAAACAAAAAGAGAATTTCTTTATCAAAAACAATTCTGTTTTATTAGTGTACGTTTATGCTTTGCCATCACTGAGTATCTGGGAATTTTTATGATGACATCAGTCAAAGGTCAGTTGGTAGAACCAATTCTTATTTGCAGATACAGAATTGTCAATTTTCAACTGTTTTGTTTAAAGTTTAATATTAATTTAAAAAAAAAAACAGAATAAGCAGGAAACACACACTCTAGAGTCAGATTATTTTAAGATTTTCCTAACCTTTTCCAACCATCATTTTTATATCTTGGCCAAATTTAATAGGATACCATTTCCAAGAAAAGTCTATTTTAATTAAAATAAATCAGATATTTAAATGTGTTTTTTTTATTATTATCTATAGTTCACTCTGTACTTGTTCTTTGTGCAGACTAAAGACTAATGGAAAATTTTCTTCTCGGCTTGGGGGAATTTTCTACTACAGTAGAACCATTAGAAAGTCCAAAGAGGCCATAAGGAACAAGTTAGTGGGTGGGGGCAGGGGACTTTCAGGTGAGTGTTCTTGATAGACAGGCTCGAATTAAGTTTCTTGTAATAGCCAAATACCTGTTTCTGATGGCAATGCTAGCTAGATCCCAGTGTACATCACGCCAGGGCTCAGGCTGAGTCCTGCGGCATCATAAAGCAAACCTGTGTGTGTCTTGAGGCAATTAGAAGATCAAACACATGGGAGAGGTGAGGGGCTCTGGCTGGTTCTGCAATTGAAACATAGGCCATAAAGTTCTGGAAATGAAGGTTTCTCGGCTATCAAGCCAATGATTGCCACATGCCAAAACATAAACCAGATTGCATAATGAGTAGGTTTTTCATAATTTCCTCAAATTAGGTTTTTATTAATGCCTGTCAACAGCAAATGATAGGCATGTGTTGCATTAACAGCTGCCGTCGGTCATGCCAACTCTGATATCACAGCTAATCTAAAACTTACAGTAAGCTGAGGACCCTCAGCCCCTTTTGAACAAAACTTCAAGTAGTTTGTAATAAAGTCGACGTAGTGCAGTTAGCATTTCACCATTAGTGGCGAATGATTGTTTTAGAATGTGATTTTAAATACATTAAAATTAATTTTCATCCTGAAATGAATGTTCTCAGTTTTCTTCATTGTTTGCAGACAAAGTGATTTAGTGCAGGGCCTCAGGCATCTTGCTGGAATATTTCAAGGGTTCTGATCTATTTAGGTTCTGCCCTCTGTTAGCCTCTCAAGTATAATCATGAAAGGCTTCTTGCCTCCAAAGGGGGATGTTGATGATGTGGCTGATTTCAAGATGCAACCCCACAGTGGGCCTCTAAAGAGAAGACCTAGAAATGTAATCTTTTAAACCTATTAATTAAACCATCCATCAGTGTAGCTGATGATTTTCCTTTAATAGAAAATTCAGTCAAAGGAATACAAAGATAGTAATTTTACTAAAAGCTAAGACTTAAGGCCCTTAACCGTAGGAAACATTTTCTTTAGGGAAAATAGTTCCATGCAAAGAATTCAACTCAGAAAAACCTAAACACTTCTGAAGGGCGAGGGATATGAAGAGTCCAGGTCTGTGGGCAAAAGTGTCCAGCTCACAGGAGTGCCATCAGAGGACCTGGAAGACGGTGGAAATTAGAGCAAGGAAGGAGAAATTGACGCAATGGCACTCAAGGTAAATTCCCAGGTGTCCCACATCATGGTGGTAGCAGAATTTGGGTTGATACTTTGAAAGAATCACTTAAGTGGGAAGATGGAAACAAGACAAGGTAGATGAGAAGGAAATCTAGTAAGGCAGAGAAGTGAAAAGACAAATATGGATTAGGAAAATGATACCAAAAAACAAGAGGAAAAAATCAATCTCCGTGGTGTTTTACAAGGATCCTGATATGTGATGATTAACTAACAACAAGGAAATATGAACCAAAATGAGTTATAAATATGTGAGATGTAAAACCTGAGAATGGGAGGAATTATGGTATTTTCTTACTGATTTGGTTTTTCTTTTGTAGAAATGGGAAAGGTGGAGAGGATTGTCAGACTAAAGGTACAGGACGGTAGATTTCTCTCTTAGAGGACATCAAACAATCTTTCCTCCTTATCCATGGGGGATTAGATTCAGGACTACCTATGGGTTACCAAAATCCATGGATACTCAAGTCCTTAATATAAAGTGGCATAGCATTTGCCTTTAAGCTATACACATCCTCCCTTATACTTTAAATCATCTCTAGATTGTTTATACCACCTAATATAATGGAAATGCTATATAAATAGTTATACATACTGTTTAGGGAAAAATGACAACAGAAAAGTTTGTACATATTCAGTAGAGCTAGAATGTTTTCCTCCTCAAATCTATGAATAGAACAGCTGACTGTATTTTAGATCTGGAACATAGGTGACAGGGCTGACTTTGGGACAGAGGAGACATTGGAATGTTCAGGTCAGCAATCGCCTCTACCACATGGAGGCCTCTCAGCAGATAGATGCTTCTATGATGCAGATGATCCCGTTACCACTGACCACAGTTGATGGGGGTCGTGTAAGGATTCAGATTTGGGATCCAGCAATGCAAATTTATCTCTGTGGTTGGCTTGAACTGGTGGCAGGTAGATTCAAAACAAATAAATACAAAGCAAAAAGAAAGAACTAATGGAAGCAAAATGTCATCATTAGGAAGAAGAGTATCCAGAGATATAAAAATGAAGTAGAGTCTTAGAGAGTGGAAGCTCTCCATGGGAGCTATGTGGGCCAATGAGTGGAACTCAGAAAGAGCCACTCTGGTTTCTTCCATCTCCGCTCACTCCTGCCTCTGGTCCTTATTCCAAGATTTAACGCCTGTTAGATGGTAGATCTCCTCCTGTTTCTTCTTTTCTTCTCCTCTCTTTTTGTCACGGTGGCTTTTTGATTAAATGATTTCTATTCTTGATTAGAAGCAAATGCTGCCATAGTTTGAGATGTCACCCACTTATGAGAAGCCAGGAGGTGAATAATTCCAGAAACAGAAGCGAAAAGCACGAAGATATTCAGAGAAGAAACAGATATTCAGAGTTCCTGACGACTATGGAGAAAAGGAACTGTGTTTCCGGAAACCAAGAAAGTGGTAATTATAGCAAAGCAGATTGTAAAGCTTCCATTGGGAGAAGTTTACATAACTCTAGGAACTTGAGCATGTCTTATTCTTTTTGGTGCTCACGGAAGACAGCAGAAGACCTGAAGAACAGAGTGATTCCCCAAGTAGCCCGGAGTTGCGATTGCTGGCGGCCGTCCTCGTTTTCCATCAGAGCAGACTCCTCCAAGGGCTTTAATTGATTTACCAACCAGATTCCATCTCTTTAGCAGCCAGTGTCTGTATGTTTCATTACTATTCAGGGAATAATTATCAAGTAGGCCTTTATTTCCCTTCCTTCCCTGCTGCTGGCCACAGTCACAACTTTATTAGCAACCCTTCAGGAAGATAAAGGTAAAAATCAGAAACTCGCCAGACCCTTTACATTTTTTGGCTGGGCAGGATGTTGAAATGATTGGCCAACAAAGCTTTTTACTCATTCTTTTCTTGTTTGCCAGTAATGCAGAAAATCATGTGTTGGTTATAATAGCCATAACAGCATCATTTAAAATATATAGGAAACCCTATTTGTATGGACTACATAACTTGGATTCAATGCCAGATTTAATTTTTCCATGCTGAATAAAGCTGGCATATTTTCCACTGCCAATTATTCATATAAGCACATTCTTACCTCACTTTAAAGCAGAATAAAATGCAGAATTCTCTGAAGCAGGCTTGGGTCATCTTACTAGATCCAGGATATTGATCACTTAAGTGCTCAATAAGCAGTTGCTAAATTGAAAGGGAAATACTAACATTCCTCACTTTCCCAAATGGCCACCATTCTATAACATACCAACATTTTTCAAATATTTCTAAACACTAGCATTTCCACTTGGGTGACTCTGAGTTCAGTTTGAACCCCTGTAAGCAAATGTAAAAAAAAAAAAAAAGCGTCATCCAAATTAATTCCTCTCCAGTTTTACTAACTCTTGCTGGAGACCTTACAATTTTGGTAATGTTAAGCAAGTATTTATAACAATGGTTAGTTTTATTTCCATGACTATAGCTCTTTTCACTGATGAAAGTAATCCAATTTACTAACAAGTAAGTAAACTTGGAGAGGGAGGTGGGAGAAGGTAGTAATAAGTTTTTAAGTGCCTGGAAAATAGAGTTACTTTTTAAATAGAGTTTCTTCTTAAATGAACAGAGTGTATATGGCATTTGGATGGAATAACAGATTAGAATTGAAATGCAGGTAGTTTAGAATGTTCTGGGGAATGAGTGAGTTTACAAAGCACATGTGCTCTTTATATATTAGAAACCATCAAGTTAAAAACCTTTGAAAGTGCTGAAATAATCATCCTGGCTTTATGGAGTAGTAGAGAAATAAATTTCCCAGAATCTTCAAACCTGTCAAAATTCCCGTGTGTGTGTGTGTGTGTGTGTGTGTGTGTGTGTGTGTGTGTAAAGGAAAGTGTCAAAGTGAGATTTTGATTTTAGCTTCATCACTCTTTCACACTCAACCTCCTTCATGTCTCGTGACAGACATGGCCACAAGAAGTTCAGTTAGGTAACAAAAGTTGTGAGTTTTGATCTGTTGTAAGGTAAACTGGGCAGTATTTAAGTAAGAGTAACTTACTTAAATAAGTAAGATGCCAAAGTTTCAAAGTCTCTTTCTCTCTCTCTCTCTCTCTCTCTCTCTCTCTCTCTCTCTCTCTCTCTCTCTAATACACACACACACACACACACACAGAGAGAGAGAGAGAGAGAGAGAGAGAGAGGCAATTTCTTCCTAGAGCACCATCAGTCTATCCTGGTTGCAGGGAACACATGCTCCTGTACAGGAGGCAAAACCTGTGTTACCATAAGCAGCTTTCAGGAAGTACCTTTCCTAAGCAATGACAGAATAACATTAAATCACTTGTCCACTGCTGCCAAAAAGAAGTTTTAGCAAAGAGAGCTGGGAGCTTTCTCTAGAAAATCTTGTGTATATCTTGACTCCATTGAGCTCCACACATAGAACAGAATGTCCTTGTAAGTACAGGCAGCTAGCTGGGCCTCTAAACAATACTCACTGTTATCTACAATCATTTATGAAGTAGATTTTATATATAGACATTCCAGTCTGCAATAATAAATAGTTTGTTTTGACCTAGGACAATATGCATGAACATCTCATCACAACAAATTTTGGATCAAGTTTTTAAAATGAAAAAAAAAAAAAGTGTAGCTCTTCCTTGTATTCAGTGTCATGCTAGAAATGTCATCTCTAATGCTCATTTCAACCATGAAAGGAGTTCTCATTGCACAAAGTCACAATAGGAAATTGAAGTTTATATAAATTAACTACACTCAGCCAGCAGTTAAACTGGGGTCAGGGTCAGCTAATGATATCTTCTCTACCTGATGCCATCTTCTAAAGGTGACCCAGATGCCTTTCTCTGCAACTATCCTACCTCAGAAAATCATAAAATTTCAGAGATATCAGAACACAGATCTCATCTTCCCCTTTGATATATCAAATTCTCCTCAAACTCTAGTTCCATTCACCCATCCTTACCCCAAGGTGCCTGGTTCTAGTGCAGGAAACCATCAGTCTGGATTGTTTGGCTACAACAGCTGCCCCCTACTGGGCCCATTTCCATGTTTGGTCTTCTCTGACAAATTCTCGGCAAATCTCTTTCCAACTCAAATCTGATAGTGCCCCATACCTGGATCTCACACCTTCACCTGCAACCTTTCACAGCAAGTTTGCCCCCGCTCCTCCCTCAGGCCTCCCAACCCAGTATTTGTCTGGCTGTGTCCCCTCACATTCCCCTTGCGTGTGCATTCATTTATCTCATTTTGGCTCAAGGCAGAGTCTGTCTCTTTTTGCTAACTTTTGAGCCCTCAGAACCTACCACAATTCATGTTATCTAGTGAATACATTTGATAAATATTTACGGAATAAATCCTCCCTCTCCACTTTATAGGCCCAATAATTGGAACCCTTCTTGGACAAGTAAATCTCCCAAGGGACCTACAGGTTAGTAGCTGAAGTAGCACTAACACCCACACCTCCTTGTGTGCCTGATACCCTCTCACCAAAACACACACTTTTCTGTCTTTTACTCTTTTGTGTGACTTATTATCCCCTGAGTCACACATATGCACTCACTCTGGCTAGAAGGCACAGTGCAGCCAAGTACAGAACAAAATGGTCCAGACTGAATTACCGTATCCTCAAAGTCACAAGAACCACAAACAACTCCAGCTTTGAAAACAAATCCTCAGTTACCCCTACCCTCCAGGCTTTCCCTCATCTTGGCAGGAGGAGGATCTTACCAACTGCCACTGTCCAATCAACTATTGGCTTCGGCAGGGAAGGAGATGATAAATGTGTCCTTCTAACATACAATGGAAACTGAAATTAATCTAATTAGTTTGAAGGAGCACCGTGATGGGCGCAAGGTACAGGGATGGGAGAGGACATTCAGATGAAAATTGATGCTTATTTTCTGTCTAGTCCAGTTTGGGGTAATTTTCAAAGATCTGTTTTATTATTAAAATTCCATATTCTGATGAGATTCAACTGCTTAACACTTCCAGAAAAACTTGGTCACACAGTTACTCCCACACACCCTTAGCTAACAGGTAGCTACAAAGTGGCAAAAGTTGCTAATATCAGTTCCACCTTCCATATTTCTTTTTCATTTCGACAACTGTGCTAGGTGGAATAACTCTTTTCAGTGCAGAATATTTTACCAGGATAACTAAGGTTGATGGTCTGGTAATTTTGGATGAATACTTGGGGTTCTGTCAAGGGGGGCTAAGCTTTTCATTGAATTACTACTACTTTAACCTGGTTATGGATCCCCTCTCAATGTCTTAAAAATGGGATCAGCATTTGGCATCTTTCTCTAATTAACGTGGTGCTTTTAGAGATTTCAGAAGGAAACTGCCAGGGCATTGTAAAGAAATAGCGACTGTTTGAAACAACTGAAGTGAAGCTCAAGAAAGAATATATCAGCAGCTGCTTAATAATAGTTTGTATAATAAAATATTCATATTATCATATCCTTCCCCATCAAAGAGGATGGATCTTAATGTCATTTTAATATTTTTCCCACTAAAATAAAATTTTAATTAAGGCAGAAGATATATTGCCTAAGGTAAGCTAAACTGTTTAAAATTATTAACTGCTCGAATACTTGTTGCTATACTACAAGCTGCCATAAAAGAAAAGAAATTAAGTACTCTAGGGATTAACGCAATTTTGAAAGCTGTACCCCTCCTCCCGTGGCCTTTTAGATACGCCTAACTGAGCCATAACTATTTTTCTCCACTCAGCCAGACTCCAGCTTTGTGGCTTTTTTAATAACCTGGCTTTTCAAGGCCTTGCTCCTGAGAGCCTTTTCATTTCTGCCGCACTACCTACAACCAAATTTCTTCCAGTTGCTCAACAGTCGAATGCCTCCTTTTCTTCGTTGCTGAAGCATTTCATTGCAGTTTCATTGACAGGGTGGTGTTCTGTTACAGTGGAATCAATAGCTTGGTGCTTCCCAGCACACCGATTAGCTTGTCAGTCAGGGCCTGGGGGAGGTAGTGTAAATCCCAGAATACCAGGGGCCAAGAGTTTGAAAACAGAGGAATGCACGCAGGCCCTGTGGTTGTCTACCACCTGTTGCTCCGCAACATGTGCAGAGTGAATTAACTTTTCTGCTACAACATGTCTTAAAGGTCAACTGCAATGGAAGCCCTGAGCTTTTGGAATATTTTAGCTCATTACCAAAAACCCATCTCTCCTGATTTGTTAGTAGTCCCTGGGACAAAAGGGGAATTGATTTCTTTGAGAGGCTGAGTTTGACCAACAACTTGGCGATGGGGCCTGAGAGAACAGACTAATCGGGAAGGGCATACATGAGAGAGAAATTGTTGCTTATTTTATTTTTTCGAAGTAAAAGGTCTGCCTGCTTCTTGATTACACATTAATGGAAAACAGGTCTGACAGTTAATGTGAGCATGCTGTGGGGTTCCATGGAGGCAGGAGACACATGTATATGTTTTTAAGCTCCTAACAAGACCTGTTGTGGTAACTGGGGAGTCATGAAGTTGAATTTTCCTCCTAAAAAAAGTTGGAAATACACAAGATAATGAAAAATTAATGAAGAAATGCAAAACGTACACAGAAGCTATTATGTACAACTTCTTGGACACATACCAAAAAATGGGTGTATTAGAGTTAACCAAGGATTGGGTACTTATTGTCTATTAGGACACTATTACAAAGTGATGTCACTTCAATATATATACCTATCTTTAAGTCTTCTGATTCCACTGTGGAAGGCTGTGAAATCAACCACTTAAAGTGTCAATGATGCCTTCCAGTCAACCTCAGGAAATCTTTTTACAGATATTTATTATCCGATGCCACATCACCCCAGACCACAAAAGGAAATTCTGTGCTTAGTACATAAAGGCAATACAGTCTGAGGAAGGTTGCCTTTCAGCACTTGGAGTTTTCTCACAAAACCTCCATAAACTCACCACAAACCACAATGTAAACTGGCACACTTCAGATATGACTTGTTAACCTAATTCCACCAAATTAATTCATTCACTTTAAAAGGGATTTCTAATGATGCAAACAAAAGCTCCAAAGCCGTGAGAACACCCGTTTGAATTCAGAGGTTGGCAGGAAAAATATGAATCTTCTGGAGAAAACACATGCAAGAAAAACATTGAAGCCTACCATGGGAACGATAATTTAACTCCTTGAAAAAATTGTTTAAGCTCATTTTATCTGTAAAATAAATGTGTCCATTTCGGAATGAAGAAAGCATGTGGTACCCCAAACTTCATTTGCCTTATGTGAAAAAAAAATTGTGTATTATATTATAAATTGCTTGGTGGCTTGTCTTTCTATCATATGGATGATGGCTAGATGAATACAGATGAATATTACAGGGAAGCTTAATTCTTATAGACTGTGATAGTTAGCTTTCTGTCACAGTAACAAAATACCTGAGATAATTGATTTAGTAAGAGAAAAGTTTTATTTTGGCTTACAGTTTTAGAGTTTCAGTCCATTGTCAGTTGGCCCACTGTTTGGGACCTGTGGTGAGGCTGTGTTCCACAGGGAGAGCATATGGTAGAGGAAGCTGTTCCCCTCATGGCCAAGAAACAGGGAGGGAGGAGGAGACCAGCATCCCATAACCCCCTTGAGAGCATAGCTCCCAGTGAACTAACTTCCTTCCACTAGACCCCACCTCTTAAAGGTTTCATTACCTTCCAATTATGCCACAGTCTAGGGACCAAATCTTCAAGACCCAACCCTTTGGAGCTAACTTATAGCACAATTTTTTTAAAATGTATATATGCCATTCTGTTCCTTCGACCCTTAATTTGTCAGGATGCTAAATTTAATGAGCATTTTTTGCTCACTAACAGCTCACTAACTACCTGCCACTGTAGCTGGCAATAGGGGGATCAGGGACTTGACTCAAGGAAAATCAAGTCCATGCTGTTTGAATTCCAACCTAAGTTTAGCAACACCACATGCATGGATAATTTAGGAACAAAAACTCATTCCCAATAAGTAATAAAGATCACCACTCCCTTAGGCATAACTTTGTGTTGTATTTCCCAAAAACACTTTATCCCTCTTCTTCGCAGAGAAGAAGATTTCCTAACTTAAAACATACTATCAGAAACAAATTTGGTGATACAGATTCAAACAGAACTTCCCACTTGACAAAACCCTAGACCATTGTTTCTTCTAAAAGTCTTTACCTGTTTGATAGCTGCTTTCCCACAAACCCACAGCCATGGTTAACAAGTAGATTGAAGACCTATCACTAGTGACCTTTTAAAATTTCTCCCACTAGAAAAGAAGTAATCAGAGATACCCACAAAGAGTCATTCATGGGTTCACTATGATTTCATCTGGAAGAATTTCCTCTGGCCATTCCCAGATCCCACCCATCACTCCTTGTTTCCAAAGTAGACAGAGGACAAGTGATGTGTATTATGCAGACAGAAATATTCATGGACATGAGAGCTGAAAGCCAAACATAGGAGAAACAGGTATCACATTTTAAATGTCCTTACCAATATTCTGTTTAAATGTCTGTGTTCAATTAAAAATATGTAGCTATCTGCATTGAAGTCTGCTTGATTCTTTATAGCCACTCCTGTTGTGAGTAAATATAACTGTTTTATTTCAGAAGCATATATGAGCTACTGACATCTCCTAATGGGGCCTACACTCAATTCTTATAGAGTGGTAGCCTCTAAAGTCACAGCATCTTATTAAGCCCATAAATGATTATGCTTCACTGAGACATTTTAAGCAATGCTTTAACAATTCCCTACTGTCTAGCACCTGCTTATTAAGCATCATAGCCAAAGTTTCTCCATTCCCTATACTCATGGTGGCCTGTCCTGTAGCAGCTCACACACATGAAAAAGCATGCTCATTTTCAGAGGTGCAGACTTCTGTGTGAATGTCCAGATGGGCTCTGCAAGATCAAATAAACTCACAATGAGCTTTGAAAGAATGGTTCTAATGAAGCTGCTATCAACTAAACTTCTGACATTACAAGGATTCACCAGATGGTTGTAGAGGGGACCTGTGTTCCAGCCCCTGAGGAATGTGGTCAAATTGTCTATTTCACTTAGTTGACAGAATATTAAAGTTTAAATTTTTATTAGTATTACTTGCCTTTCCAAGTATATTTACCTTGCAAAAACTTTTGAATAACCTGAATCGTTTTTCTGAACTTGGGCCCAGTTAGTCATTTTGTATATTTATTTATTTATTTTTAATCGATTTTGGTCCTGGGGATCAAAACCAGGGCCTTGGACAAGCTAAGCATATGTTCCACCCCTGAATCATCCCCTACTCCCAAATTACAATTAAACACATCTGGAATATGTATATATGTGCGTGTGTTTGTGTGTAGGTATGCATATGTGTGTACACATTCATTAATACTTGCTCATTTACTATATCAATGCATGAGAACTGAGGTAATTAAACTCAATTGCCCTTCTGGATGGATTAAAATCTTGTCCAGCTCCTTAACTACCATCGGAAACCTGGCCATACAAGGGACAGTCAAAGCTCAAATATCTTCCAGGGAACACAGGTTCAACCACAGTGTCAATTATATTATAGTCTCAAAGGAGTTGATGTGAGTTACTAATATAAGACACCAACATAACATAAAAATTGGAATAAATAGGTGGGAGAACAAGTAAAAAAGTCAAGTATGTTTTGGCAAGAGGTGGAGCATAGAACTCAGAGGTCACACCCAAGAGGCCACAAAGCTCTCTCAACTGCCACCCACCAAGATCTGAGAAGGCACTGTCAGTAATTTCAAAAAATAAAAAATAAATCATTATCTGGGAGGCTACAGAAAACACTTGAGGTGAAAATTTATTTTTTTACCCCAATTCAATATGGGAAGAAAATGGACAATAGTGGGTTTTTTTTTCTTCTTTAGAAATTAATGTATAAAAACATACTAATTAAGTTCTATTTAATATAAATTATATTTATCCAATTATCTGAATGACTTAAGGCTGAGTTAATTTTAACTTCAATGTTATAATTGGGTTTACATTAAACATGGCAAATGCAAATTTCCCAACCTGTGTAACATTCTTCTTGTCATTAACAAATTTTTCAAAACATTTGCTACATAGTCTAGTTTTTTCAGGAGCGAGATATAAATGTACATAATAATCATAATTCTACAAGTTCTATTCAATTTACTAAAAATCTCTTAAATAGAGATAATGATATCAACTTTAAGGATTATTATTCAGAACTGAAACAATAAACATGAACACATAGTTATAAGTACTTGACATATTTTAGGCACTCAATGAAAGAATATATTATTAAATTTCCTGTTCAGATATAAATATAATATTATCTGTATTCCCAGAATTGAATTATAGCACAACAAATTGAAAACAAATTAATTCACATGACTTTCAGAAATGGTGTATTTAGTCCCATTACAACAGTATTTTGAGGATACTAGGAGTGATATTTATCTAGGACGTATGAGGAGACTCAGATAAAGTCTCTTTGTCAGTCCAAGGAGACTGGCATTCAATGTGAAAATATTTCATGTTGAGCATTTGAACACTAGGCTGAGTAATTTGTTTATTTTTTTTAATTTTTAAATTTTAATTTGTTATATATGACAGCAGAATGCATTACAATTCATATTAGGCTGAGTAATTTTTATGCATTACTTTGTTTAACACAATAAATTCAAGAACTATGGACATAGCATCTCTAAAGCTGACCAAACAGACAAACTAGGAAGTACATTTCCCCGATTCCACCAATAGTTTAGTAGGGTTGATGAGATTCTTAACTTCACAGTCCAACTCTGAAGCACACGCTATTAAATTCTGTGCCAGGATGAATATAGGAGCAGAACTTCAGATCAAGTCTGTGACATCTGAGGTACAATGTTGATGGGGCAGAGGGATAAAGAGATAACACGTACATTTTAGCTACAGAAGTCAAGAGACACACCATAAGACCCTGGTTAGAATGAAATAGCTCAACAGCTCATTCCATGGATATTGGCATCTGGCAGGATTTGTGCTGTTTGTTTCGAGGCTAAGTTCAGCTTCTCAGAGAGACCAGGCTTGGCTAGAAAAATTGTCACCTTTTAAATGGAGTTTACAATCTCCATTTTCAAAAGTGCACAATTCTTTCTCAGAAAAAAAGAAAACTTTTCTATGAATAATATAAATGATCGAGAAGCACATAAAAAAAGATGTCACCATCATTAACTATTAGGGAGATACAAACCTAAACTATATCACTTCACATATACTAGAATAGCTATCAAAAAGATGGTCAGTAACAAGTATCAGAAAGGATGTGGAGAAATTCGGACCCTACTGCATTGCTGGATGGAATATGAAATGGTTCAGCGACCATGGAATGAAGTTTGGTGGTTCCTCAATGAGTTCAACAGAGAAGTTGCCCGTATGTCTTAGAAACTTCATTTCTGGGTGTATTCCTTAAAGAATTAAAACAGGTGTTCAAACAAAAATCTTCATACCAATGTTCACACCAGCACTCTTCACAGTAGAAGCAGCAACCCAAATGTCCATCAAATGATGAAATTAAATGGCATATTTGTTTAATGGAATAAAAAATTTGGCCATAGAAAAGAATAAAATTCTAATATACATTAAAGCCTGGATGAACCTCAACCAAAAACATTAAGATGGGTGAAAGAGATCAGAAACAGAATGCTGCTTCCTATATAATTTCATTTATATGGCATATGAAAGTCAGGAGTTGGTAAGTTCATAAAGATAGAAAACCAATTAGTGGTTACTAAGAGTTAGGGTCAGAGTGGGGATGGGGAGTAACTGCTTAATGGGTCTGGGGTGTCCTTTTGGGGTGATGAAAATATTCTATTAATGATGACAACACAACATTGTAAATTTACTAAATGTCATCAGGGTAAACTTTATGGTATTTATATTTTACTAAAATTTGGATTAAGAAATATAAAACCTCTATGTAAATACAATATGTGAAACAGATAAAGTAGGGTAGACCTGGTGAAATCTAGCACAGATGGGTACTCTGCCATGCAAAATTCTTAGAAGAGAGAAGGCCAGGTTTACTTATCTAAGCCTTAGGATGCACTCTTAGGAAAAGCACAACAAAATTTTTTCTATGGCCCGAAAGGAAATACCATTGACGCTTTGAGCCAATGAAAACAGAGTTTTCACAAGCTAGAACTTAGAGAATCCATGCTCCCATGCTAATTCACATGGAAAAGCAAAAGACAAGCCCCTTACAAGCAAACAAATGTTAAGATTAATCAAACTTTGTTCTGTAGACTCTCCTGGGAAAAACATCAGATTGGTCTTATAGCAAGAATTGCTTAAGCACTACTGTATTGCTTCATTTGGGGATGTTTCTCCCAGCTGAAAGGTACCTTTTGGAGGAGCACTCCATTCATTGCTTTTTGAATCCCTTCAAGTAAGAGTGTCATCATTTTGCTTGATAAGAAGTAGTCTTCTTGGTGTCTTGAGCCATGGTTCAGCATTCTCCTGGCCTTGTAAATGAATAAGCAGGTGACAGTCTTATCACTCTAGAACCAGATTGTATCATGCTGGCCTCTGCAGTCCTAAACTCTTTTTTCCTTTAAATCATATAAGAGTTGCTCCCAAGTAATTATGAAGATCTATATGCTTGCATCTCAACTTAGTGGAGGAGGTGAGGGATAAGGTGTTTTTTTGCCCCTCTAAGGAGTGGTTTTTCTCAAGAGCAAGATGAGAAGTGTTCAATTGATATTGAAGTTAGACTTTCTCACCGCTGTTTGTGTGAGGGCAGGAAGCACGTTCTGCACATGTTGGTAAGAAGCCTTAAACCCAGATTATAGCAACCTATCTCTGCAGAGTGCTCTTGTAGGGTCTAGGGTGAAAGGTCATCCTCTCAGACTGGATGCTGTATTCAAACAATTACAAGACCCCAGTATTTCTACAAAAGGGATGTTGAAGCTACATCAACAGATTTTATGCAACTGATTTACACAAAGCACAGCTAAGTAAATGGAAACTTTTCTCAAGACCACTTGGCATAAGAGGTATATATTAAAATTCTAGTATGATTCTTAACAGTAAATAAAGATTAAAAATTTTAAAGAAATACATTTAAATTTCTAAATGTATTATCTGTCCTACTCTAATAGATTAGATATTGTCTCCATTTTTTTCCAGTAAGATCCAAAAATAAAAACATATGCACACTGTACAATGAAATGCTAGAACTCAAGAAACATGAGCACATGCATATAATAACAAAGCTTGACAATCCAAGGATGGCCTAAGACTCCCAATTGCAAGACCATCTTTATTTTCTCTGTTTAACTTGGAGAATTACAACTGTTTACGTGGAAAGGAGACGGGAGTTTTTTGTTTTGTTTTGTTTTTCCCTGGGTATCAATCAAACCAAAGTCAATGACTTTGGGGTGTCCCCACCCTTGAGGGAAATTGTTTCATAGGAGACCAAGCATAAGAAGGTGACCGTGGGTTTTTTTGTTTTTTTTTTTTTTTTTTTTTTTTTTACCAAAGCTTGCACAACTGATTGCAGTTCTCAAATACTCTCCTTAGGCTTTAATTAATCAGAGGTGATTTAGGCCAACACTTGAGCCCTGGTTAGTAAGCTTATCCAGAGCACAGACTCCATTTCCCTGAGTCTCTTTAGGACGGGGCTTGTCATTTGTAACACACTGCCCTTTTTCTACACAAAAAAAGGTTAGAAGCCTTAAACCCAGATTATAGCAACTTATCTCTGCAGAGTGCTCTTGTAGGGTCTAGGGTGAAAAACTATTTTGATGAAGAGAATTTCAAAATTGGAAACAAATGGTTTATTTTAAAAAATGCACTTTATCATCTTCTTATCTCATCATATAAAGAACACTTTCTTCTGACACTCGTCCTCAGCCACTTGCAAGGAATCCTGATTAGCCCTGAAGAAATGTATTGTCATTCTCCAGATTTCAGTTTAGAAGTTAGACTTTTGTACTGTAAAGTTGGGCCCCAATTAATCAACATTTGGTTTACATATATTGATCAAGAACTTCTTTTAAGGTCTCAGTGACCTCACAGTAAAGCCCAGTAATGAGGAATCACAAAGTATAATCATGAAGATCTCAAGAAGAAAAGTAGAACGAGTAAAGGGATTTAAATTCTTTACATTTTTAAATTAAACATCCAAAAGGGATCAAATTTTAAAAATGAGAGTTTAATGGGAAGTTTCCAGGGTAGAGTCTACATGTACAAAGTCACATCCAGCAAGGCAGACAAGTGGAGTTGGGGGAACAGAAAGACTCTCAACCTTCTTTGTAAGCTCAGCTCATAACCAAATCAGAGGGCATAAAAAGATCACTTCAAACCATGGAGATCAGCATCTCTACTAAATGACCATTTTAAACAAGATGGCTACCTGAGGACCTATTTTTCCTTTCAAAGAAGCAGCAAGAAAGCAAAGCCCTTGATTCTGTTGTACTCTTTGAATGTTTGCTCTGACACAAGTTTAGGACTCAGTTTGTTCAGTCAGTCCATTCCTCAACTAATCCTTCATGAAAACAAGTATTATAAGCAATAAAGGAAGGGTCTCACCAATGTCCTTATGGGGTATAAGCACATCTTTTATAAACCATATGAAAATATAAACAATAATAATAATTGTGTTCATTTATCCAAGTATTCATTGATTCAGTGTCCAGTTTATATTCAATATGGTTCTACACCCTGGATAGTTAAGAAAAGCAAAACAAACACAACCCTTACCTTTAAGAAATTTAGATTCCATTAGAGAAAGACAGACAAGATCAATTAAGCAAATAATTATTCAATTAAGCAAATAATTATTTGGTGTGTCAAGTGGTGATATAAAATGGTATGCAAGAGAAAATTAAATGAGGAAACTGGTAGGGCATTGATATTTTACCTAAGGTGGAAAAAGAAGGCTTTTACAAGAAGTTGGGCTGAGAGACCTGAATGAAAAGTGTGAGAGCCCTGGGACTGTCCAGGGAAGACCATTTTGGATGAAGAGAACAGAGGCAATGATCTCACCCTCTCAACCACCTGATGGTCTTCCAGGCAGGAGAACACCAAGCCTTTTTGAATATAGTAGAGGTGGTTCCTGGAGCAGAGCAAGAGAGTAGGAGAGCAAGCTGGGAGCCCAAGCAGATGAGAGGAAACTGAGTCGGAGTTAATCAGGAAAAAGAATGTGAAACTAGTGGGAAAATCTGTTTTGTCAAGGCTCCTTGTGGTACAGGAGCTGAAAAGTCATGCAGCTTCTCCTAAGTGAGCAGCAGCATTCCAGAGCACATACTTAAGAGAGGAGTTCAAGTGCAAGCTGTAGTGATGGCTTGACCAAAATGGCAAGGAAATACCTCTAGAAAGGTCTGCAGTTTCCTCCTTCTCTGCCAAATGGTCTTTATGAGAAAAGAGCAGGTTGTGTCAGGCTAATCAGAAACAGTGGTATTTTGGAACTCAATGCCATCTCTATAAAATCCCAGCCAAAGGGGCTCCCCACTGCCCACCCCAGTTGTATGACCCCACACAAAACCAGGAAAGTGGGCAAGCAGCTTGGCTCCAATTTCCTTATGTAGGGAAGATTAATATTACATGAATCAATGAATCTTCACATCTCAAATTTGCCACAAATGAAAGAACTTCCTCTGCTCCCTCAGAACATCTGGATGCTGCCTGCTGGGGCCTCAAACCCAAGTGGAAACAGCTGGGTGTCAGCAAAGAGATAGAACTGGATGGCATCTAAATATGATGGGGAAAATTGGTTGAAAAAAAAACATTCAATAAAAAATAAAAGTTTAGCCACAGATTGATGATGAAGAAATACAGCTGTGTGGCCAGGCAGGCTTCTCCCAGTTCCTCTGACTATTAACTGCTGGACATGCTGCCTTTTTTGTTCTTCCTGCTTTGTATAGTTAGGTTCCCCTCTGTGACTCTGGAAATCTGGAATCCGTGGGCAATTTTGGCCCTGTCCATTCGCAACTCCCACTCAGCATGCTTTTTGTATGAGTACCTTTCACTCTCGGGAAGTTCAAAAAATAGAAGCAGTATGTGTGAAAGGGAGAAGTGTATGCATTAGTCATTCTGCTTGGTCCATACTATGTTGTCATCGCTGTCAAGCATAATAAAAATGCAACTAAAACACTTAGCCACATATTGATCTGCTCCCACACCTTCTGTGCTAATCTTAAAGTAACAGTCTACTTCGTGTCCCCCATGCTTTAAAGCTCAGGGCGGTGAGTTTCCTTTAACTGTTTATTTTGGAAACAGCTGGGGAAATATCAACCTCGACTTTCCCACCATTTAGCTATTGCCATACATAATCCCTTGTAGGAACTGAAATATAAGAACCCTAAACATCAACCAGGATAGCTTGGGTCAAGACTGGTTTGTTGTTAATAGGATTATTATTATTACTACTACTACTGCTGCTGCTATTGGAAGTGTGTTTGGTTCTAACTATTTTTTTTTCTTTCATAGACCACATACTTTTGGCTTTATTACTAGTAACTAAATGAGAGTCCCCATATAATGAATACTCACTATACTATAAAAGCTCCATATTATGGGTTTAATGTATATGGTTAGTTAAATTATTGTCATATGCCTCTGAGGTGCATAGTAATATCTAGATACTATAGATGAAAAAATAAAGTGTCAGGTACGGTAGTACATGCCTCAGCAATTTGGGAGGTTGAGACAGGAGATTGCAAGTTTGAGGCCAGCCTCTTTTACTTAGCAAGACTCTCAGCAATTTAGTGAGAACCTGTCTCAAAATAAAAAATAGATAAAATAAAAAAGACTGGAGATGTAACTTAATGGTAATGTAGCCGGATTCAATCTTCAGTGCTGGAAAGAAGGAAGGAAGGAAGAAAGGAAGGAAGGAAGGAAGGAAGGAAGCTGAAGTACAGATGAGAGAGAGAGGGGGGAAGTGACATGCCCACAGTCATCCAGATAGCAACATGACATCTGACAAATTGTGCAGCCCATGTTCTTAACCACTTTCTAGATCATATGTTCATGGCTAGAGTCAGGAAGACCTCTTCCTACAAAATGCTTGTGTATGTGAGAAAGCAGCAAAGGAACGCTGCATTGTGACCCACAGCTCCATTGTAGAAATAGGACTCACTTGAATCTCCCAAGGTGCCACCTTCCATGAGACACATTCACATGAGAATTGGATTTAGATTCCCGTGGAGCTTTCATTTTGATAAGTCTCCAGTTTAGTCTTGCAGGGCTAAGTTCACCATGCAAGCTTAGCATCCATCAGTTTAAGCAGCAGCAGTGGCTACAAAAAATTTTCAGATTCTCTGTTCAATAAAGCAGCAATGGCAACTATCTGCTCCTGCAATTTTGTGGCATGATAGGATGCGTTTCTAGAAGCTTAACCTCAAAAATCTGTTTTTCCAGTCACCTAACAATTCCATGAGCTACCTCATTTCCTTTATTAAATCACTTTTCTGCTTAAACTAACCAGAGTAGAGGGGATGTTGTTACCAACTTATAACCTTGAACAAAACAGAAAGGAAAGATAAATAGAGGGAATTCACATACTTCCTCTTTTCTTGCAGCTGTTTCTCTAGTGGACTGTGTGTTAGTTAGCTTTGTATAATTGTCACAAAATACCTGTGATAAACAACTTAATAAAGAAAAGATGTCTTTTAGCTCATTGTTCTAAAGGTTTCAGACCATGGTGGGTTGGCTCTGTTGCCTTTGGACCTGTGATGGGGCAGAATGTCACGAGAGGGAGTATGTGGTAAAGCAAAACTGTTCACACCATGGTGACTGGAAAGCAAAGAGAGAAAGAGAAGTGGCTAGATCCCGGTATACCTTCAAGTACATGTCCACAATGACCTGACTTCCTCTAGCAAGGCTCCAACTAAAAGTTTCCATGACCTCATGTTGGTACTACAGGAGAACCACGCCTTTACCACTTGGACCTTTGGGAGGTATTTCAGATCCAAACTATAGGGGACTGTAATTGTGTGCTAGCCCCCTCTACAACAGGTCTGTTTCCCCATAGAAGGGGCTGAAGCTATGCTGGGTGAACTATATCCTGCAATTCCCAGTATGGCATGCTAGTAGGAATCAGGATAGTGGAATTATGAGAAACTACTCTATTTGGGCAAAAACAGGCTTCAATTTTCTCAGTGGGAACCTAGTGCCCTTTGAACATGGATCTTTCAGTCAGACTGACAATGTTCTCTACACTCATGGCCCGGTATTGAAAAAAGCTGAATCATACACAGTGGTTTTCCACTTCCCCCAAGGTATACTTACTTTCTTCTGCCGATGCTATATACTTCCCGGTAAATTCGGATTTCATTTCATCTCATTAAAGCAAAATCTGTTGAACTACGACATCATTAAGTAGAATAGCTTTCCACTCAAATGTTACTTTTGCCTAGGAGTGCAGGATTAGATCCAGAAACACAGAGGTGAGATGTGTAGTAACCTTCAGCAAGTCCAAGAGGAAATCTGAGATGACCCAATCACGGCCAATGGACAGAGGCACAGGCAGGCAGCATGGGGTATCAGGCTCAGTGGGGAGCAGAAAGCAGACAGAGGTTCAGGCCAGTAGTTGAAGTAACAAACAGATAAGCACATCAGAGGCACCATCTTTGTCCAATACAGGTAAGCAGGAAGTAGGGGGTGATCATAGTCTCTGACAGCAGGTGATCTGTAATTTTTCTTCCATGCTGGAAGAAGATACAGTGAACACTGTCAAACATAACTTCAATTTAAAATAGAAATGCAAATTCATCCAGGCATAAAACAAGAAGTTAGATGTCTTAAGAACTCATGTTTATCTTTGGTCATTAGAATGTACCATGTACCGTTGTTATTCCAGATTTATAAATTCTTGTGAAAGCATTGCATTATGGTCTTTATAACCTACATTCGCGAAAATGGCACTGGATAATTGACAAACAGAAATACCTAAATTCCCTTAGGGTAATGACAAACAACAGTAGGTTAAATTCCTAGCATCCCTACCATGTTCCTTCCCCTACCTCAACAGACAGAATTCCTTTCCCAGTGGCAGCATATTATGAGCAATTAAAAATAATATAAATGTCTCAAAATAGGAGACTTATTAATTTGTGAAGTAAATAAATTTAAAGTTTTGTTGAGCAGCTTTTATTACAAGTTTTTTCTATTTTATTGTGGAAAAAATTGCCACATATTTGAAGAACATCTGCCTGAAGTAACAAAGCCTGTGTATTCTATACACAACCACATCCTGTACAACCACAAGAATGGGATCCTTTTGTTTCAATTAAAAAAAAAAAAACCTTGTAATAAAATGATGCAATCATTACAAATTAAAATGTGAAAAAACATTTGATATTAGAAAATGTTTATGAAGTGAAAAAGAAGCATTCAAAATTGCACAGCAGTGATTCTAAATCATGTATTTGTGCATTTTTTTCCTTAAAATTCATATGTTTCAAAAAGACTGGAAAAAAAACAAAATCACTTTTTAAAATGTGATTTTCGGTGGCTTTTTATTTTCTTCTTCACAGTTTCCCCAATTTTATTTATTGTTATAAATTATATAATGTATAATAGTATATGTAAGGACATTTTATATATATTATATATGTAATACATAATAGCATTATGTACTCTGATGTATAGTAGATTTTATATATTACACATTCAAATTATTTACTATATTATAAAATATATAGAGATCATATTTCATGGCATAATACATATTATAGAATGATACATAATATGTAATATTATCATTAAATAACTAGAGAAATCAATAGATATGACTTACAAAGAACCAAATCCAGCAATAGCTAGACACCTTCTCTGATTTCTTAACTTGGTTCAGGTTTGCACAAGTGGTTTGCTCAGTGGGAGGAAGAAGTAGGGGGAAGAAAGGGAAGGTACTAGGGAAGGAGGTTGAGATGAAATTGTTATTTACATGTATGACTATGGCATTATGGATTCCACTATTATGAATAATCATGATACACCATAAAAGTTTAAAAAGTAAAAATAAACAAGTGGTTTGCTCTTCTGATCTCCAGGTATGTTTCCTGGGGAAATAAAGGGTTGAGCTTACAAAAGCACTAGAGAGTGGAGATTGGGGGTACACAGTGGATAATAGTCTAGGAAAGAAAATCTTTTATTGTGGAAAAAATTGCCACATATTTGGAGAACATCTGCCAGAAGTAACAAAGCCTGTGTGTTCTATATACACACACTCATCCTGTACAACCACAAGAATGGGATCCTACCTACAATAAGTTATACTCCATGTATGTATAATATGTCAAAATACACTCTACGGTCATGTATATCCAAAAAGACAAATCAAAAAATTAAAAATTTTTAAAGATAAAAAAACAATGTATTTTAAAGTAGGTCTGCTTTAGGATTAGCTAGAATTTACCTCTTGTATTCTTGATGACCCCAGTTCTCAACCAGTATTCCCTGATACAGTCTCTGCAAACCTTGTTCTGGGAAGATGTTCACTTCTTATGGGCCAATCTTCTTGACTGTATTTTCCATTTTATCCTCTGAGTCTTCTACTTTCTAACAAAAAACCCTGGGAATTTAGTCTTCAGCAGAAAAGAATATTTGAAATTGTTGGGCTGGGAATGTGGCTCAAGTGGAAGCATGCTTGCCTGGCATGTGTGCAGCCCGGGTTGGATCCTCAGCACCACATACAAACAAAGATGTTGTGTCCATCGAAAACTAAAAAATAAATATTAAAAAATTCTCCCTCTCTCTCTCTCTCTCTCTCTCTCTCTCTCTCTCTCTCTCTCTCATCTCTTTCTTTCTCTCTCTCTCTTTAAAAAAAAAGAAAAAAGAAATTGTTACTGCCCTTGAAAATCTGATACCTGTAAGGGTTTATTTAATATGATGAAGAGAAAGTTGATTGTGCTGCTGATGACAGCGATGATGACGAATGGCTCAGATTTGGTATCTGTAAAATGAGAAAATAATATGGATCTCCCAGGTTTGGGGAAGACAAAAACAATAGGATAATTGTATAGAAAGTCCCTAACAATGTCTAGCAGTGAATCATTTAAAAAAAAAAAAAATATATATATATATATATATATATATATATATATATATATAAGTTCTAAGGAGATAGTTAGTACCTAGAAGACAAGGTATTTGAAAGGAAAAAAAATAATATGTAACAATACCAACTCAGTGACCACAGAACCTCAGAGAAGCAAAATATCCCTGTGGGCTTAAGTCAGACTGCTTGGATTTTAAATCCTTCTTTGTGAAAACTTGGTCAAGTTACCTCAGTTTCTCCATGTGTAAAGTGGAGCTGATAGTAGTTCTGCCTCATAACTTCCTTACACCAACTATGCCTGGCATTTAGGACAAGGCCTGGCCAATGGTAATTATGACATAAGCACAGTTAAAAGTCATTCCATCCTGACCTGCATTGCAATCACACAAAAGAAATTGCCTGGGGTGCAGCATTACTTGCTCTGCAAAGTCGCCTTGGATGCGGGTGGAGCCTCCTACCCTCTTCTCCCTCTGCCCACATTTCATTTTCTCTGTCCTTAGCCAATCTCCTTATTTCTTATTCATCTTAATGTCCCCCAAACTGAGCATTCTGGGTGTCCACAGTAAACAGTCCATGTCTTCAGAAACAGGTTACAACACTTACTACACATGGACAATAGGTTTTATTTATTTGTGATTGTTTCAGGATTTCCCCACCCCCAACAAAACTTACCCTGTAGGAAAATTTGGGAATAAAGGTCACATTTATTTATTTTTAATTTTTTTAGTTGTTGATATTCCTTTATTTTATTTATGTGTGGTGCTAAGAATCGAATCCAGTGCCTCACCCGTGCCAGGCAAGTGCATTACCGCTGAGCCACAGTCCCAGCCCAGAAAGGGCACATTTTACCTCCAACTCTGAAAGGTATTATTAGTAAATCTAATTTACTAATAATTATTACTAAAATTAGTATTCAAATTTACTTTAATAAAATTGTTAGGATTCTAGCAATTAAAACTAGATTGCTAACTAGAATTATTTTGTTTAGGGAGACATTTCCATTATTCCCATTTGAGCTGCTCAACAAAACTTTAAGCAGAAGTTATTTGCAGTTATTTCCATGCTGCTAAGAATAAAACTATTTTTTTTTAAACACCTGTAGCCAACGATGTACTTTCTGGATGGATAGAACAGAATTCCATAGAAAAACAGCAGTAACAGCACCCCCTGACATTGAAGTTAGGGCCTGAGGATTCTGGATCAGGTGACCCTGAGGAGGCCACTTCACCTCTCCAGGTCTGACTTCCTTATTTGCATAGCAATAAGGCTGACAAACCGGTCTAGAATACCTCCAGCTAACCTGACTTAGCAAAGACGAATAATTCTGCCCTATTCCGGAATTGGCAAATAGCAAAGGGGAGGTGAGGCGTTGCCACTCATTAAACGAGTAACTGAAGTCTATTTTGCTTGAAGTTGGTAGACGAAGTTTCTAGATTCTTCCAAAGTGGTGCTGTCTACCTAAATTTTCCTTAAACAAGTCCAAGCCATCAGAGTGTTTTTGGAATGGACATTCCCAGGCGAAGTCGTTTCCAAGCCCCTTTGGCTCAGCACCGCAGATCACACTGCCTCCTCGAATCAAAGGGGACTTCCTGCTGAGTTTGTTTACACCATTAAATTTCCTCAAATGTAAAGCCAGGAGAATTTTTCCAGGTGTTCAAATTCCTAGAGGGTGGGGGGAGCCCGGAGCCCTATATTAGAGCAATAATATCACGCTAGAGTGAAACACAAAGAACCTTTTTTACGGTGCTGCCTCCTCTGGAGATCGCTATTTTGGGGCAGCCTTGGCAGGGCCCCGCAAGACCGTCTGTCACTCTCTTGTGACACCGGCTGTTCGAGCAGGGCGGTCCCCGGGGCTCCCCCGTGCTGGCAGCAGCCTCGGGGTCCGTGGGCACAGGCTTGCGCCGACCCGCGCGCCAAGTGAAATGCGCTCAGACACCGGCTCGTAAGCGGGGCGCTTCATCTAGTACCTCGATCAGTTCTTGTCCCCCACGGCGGGGTCACAGGACAAGGGATCAGCCAATTCCCTCCAGGAGCTCTATTTAAATGAGAAGCAAAGGAGATTCCAAGGAGAGCTACAGGTTGAAATCGGAGAGTGAAAGAGTCCCGGGCTTTTCTGAGCCAGGTGAAAAGAGCTGGCAAGGTCACCCATTCAGTCACCAGGTGGTACATTTAATTTAAAAGGAGTGTTAACCTTGTTTATACAGAATAACACCAATATGCAGAGAAGCAGTAAATCCATTGTCATTAAACAGCGGGGAGCCGCTGGCGCTGGCAGCCTGCCCACCAGCGACGTGAACTCGGCTGGCACTGGGCGGCAGAGGCGCAGGCAGAGCCGGGCCTGCCAGCCTGCCTACCTCGCAAGAGAAGGCCCGAGCTGGGCCCTCTCTGCCCACCAGATGACTCTTTGCATTCTTGTCAAATATATTTAGAACAAGAGGTGTCCACTTAAAGAGAAACATTTGTTAATCACTTAAATGCGGGCGCTTGGCAGCTCTCCAGTTTCACCTTTATAAATATGTAGGATCGGTATCCAGCGAAGTAAGGAACTCCTGGGCAAGTTCCCTTTCTCTCCCAGCGTCCCCGTGAATTGACCTAAGGTGAATGTCCCTAGCACCTTATTAATTTTCTATCCCAGCGGGTTTTCCTGATTCAGGGCCAGCCTTCTATCTGAAAGTTGACGGAGATAAATAAATGATGCACAGTGAAGAGAGAAAGGAGAGGGGTGGTTCTTTAAATGAGGGACAGATTAAAGTTACATTCCTGTTGACTGAGGCGCTGGTGTCGACATCCTTCTTGTTTACCAGCAGCTGTCCCCGTTAATGACACTCTGATAACTTGCGAGGCTGCCCTGCGGTAGAGGGTGAAGCAGATAAAGAGGCCCCTGTTTAAACAATCCAGGCTTCCACCCCATTCTGTAACTAACCTTCATGTAAGAGTTAACTGTTCAGAAGAGGAAAATTCTGGGTGCAGAGGTTTTTGCTCCCCAACTTTTGAGTTGGTGGGATACAAGCCCTCAGTGTTCCATCCAGAGCTGATGGCAATTCCAGGAGGGTAGACTGGAGGGGGAGGAGCAGGGCTGCAGAGAAAGGGCAGCTGCTGGGCCAGGTCAGAAGGTCAGCTGCAGGCATCTTGAAGAACTCTTCCTCTTGTTTTAAAAACACTGACAATTCCCTGCCCCCACCCCATCGAGTCTTACAGAGGTAGCTAACATGTCAGGAACAGGTTACAGGATCAACAGTTCTTCAAGGGCCAACTCATCATTAGTATCACCCACATAAAAATCACTTTTATATTTGAAACCATCTCCTTCATAAGATTTTAGTGTCATAGGGGAATTGCCCAGTACCCCAGCTAACATTCTGGTTGTACAGCTGAGAAAACAGATGCTCAGCAGGTTAAAGGACTTGACTAAAGTCACTTGGCAAATTTAGTGGCTGGAACTCAGCTCCCTGTCCACCATTCTTTTCAGACAGACAGATATTTCTTTAAATTTCCTCTCCCCATTTTGATGGAGCAGCAGCAGCTTTTTATTCCCTTCTATGCTAGAGGAGAAGCCGAAGCCCTCAATGTGGTTCAAGCCCAGCCTGGTAGATCCCTGGGCTTCCCTCAAGACCCACCTCCACCCTGATTAATTGGTGAATACAGTCCCTTTAAAGACCAACAAACATGGAATCCCATAATCTCTTTCATGCTCTAACCAGTCAAGCAGGCACCCCTCTAATAAAGCAAAGGCAGAGAACAAATTTATTTCTGCTTTAAGGAAAGAGTAGATGGTGTGAAACAAATGATCTTGCTTCCTTTCAACTCTCCTTTGTCACCTGATGCATGTCCCTTGTTTATCTCAAGAGATTTTGAGAGGGGGGAAAAAAGAAAAATTTTCACATTTTTGATTCATGTGATTTTCTTAGAAAAAGTTATTTTATATTTATTGAAGATGAACTACTGTAATGTACTTTCCAGAGTCCTACAATAATGCAAAGCTCATCATTCACATTTCCAAACAGAAATGACTCCACAACTCCGTCTACATAGCATTTTAACATGTTAATAACCTAGTTAACCCTTATGGCAATTTCTTAACTACCAACTATGTAGGGTTGAAGGATCCCTTCATAATTCCTACGTGGAAGACCTAAAACCCAGTATTTCAGAATGGAACCTTATTTGGGACAGGGACTTTACAGAGGTTAACATGTTAAAATGAGTTCATTAGGATAAGCCTAAGCCAGAATAACCAATGTCCTTAATAAAAAAAAAAAAAAAGAAAGAAAGAAAGAAAGAAATTTGGACACAGACAGGCATGTAAAGTGACACAAGGAGAAAATGGCCATCTGTAAGTCAAGGAGATTCTTGGAACAGATTCTCCTTCACAGCCTTAGAAGAAACTGGTGCTACAGATCACTGAATTTCAAACTTCTACCTCCAGAACTATGATAAATAAAGTGATATTTAAGCCATCTAGTCTGTGATTGTTTAAGAAGTCCCTAGCAAACTAATAGTACGCTAACCAATTTTAACCATCTCAGTGACTTTATATATCCCTTCGAATCAATACTTCAAAACTTATTAAATCAGTGTAAGTGGCTTTAAATTATTTTGAAAGTGTTCCATGTAATGAGAAAGCAAATGGAACTAATATTTATTATATATCTATGGCTTGAGGAGGATTTGGAAAAGCTTAATTATTTTTGCTCACTTTACCTGTATAAACTACTCTTTCAACAATAAAATTTTATCTAATTTAATAGAAGCACACTTGTGCAATAAGAGCATTTACAGTAAACATGAGTAATTTAAATGAATAGCAATTAAGAGGATGTACCTTGCTTAGCACATTTCATCAAATTACAGAACATAGGAGGTAGAATCTTCTTTACATTATTAGCTATGGTACTTGTTGAATTCATCATTACACTCACATTTTTATGTATAATATAATTGATGGTTGAAAAGGTAACAGTAGATTTTGTCAAAGATCCAACTACGAAGAGATTACAAATAAGCACAATCAATCAAGAAGGTTTATCAAGACATACTCTGTATGAAAGCACGATGGGGACGAGGGAAGAATGTAGAAGTCAGGCCATGTGTCTTTGAAAAAGGCCATAAGCAACATAAGAATGCAAATTAAAATTACACTTATGGACAATATCTCAGCACTCAAAAGAAAATGAACTTGGGACAAAGAACTACAGATACCTATATGCTAGTAAGAGTCCCAGTTTATGCAGGCTGTCTCCGGTTAATTGTTATTAATGCTGCTTTCACTCTCCATAATGTCCGGGGTTGATTGAAAAAGTCTGTAGTTACCCTCAGTTAGATTTCTCAATCTTGGCAATATTAACAATTTAAGCCGAGTGATTGTTAGTTATGAGAGCTGTCCTTTACATTGCAGGGCCTATATTTACTATGTGCTGCTAGCAATTTCCCCACCAAGTTGTAAGGACAAAAGTGTCTCCAGACATTGCCAAATATCCCTTGGGGGCAAAAAAGTAAAACATAAAAAGTGAAGAAAAAGAAAAGGAGGAAGAGGAGGAGAACAAAGAGGAGGAAGAGCAAAGGAAAAAGTTCCCATTTAAGAACCAGTGTTTTAGAATGATTAAACTATGGAAAAATATCTTGAGAATGCTAGATTTCAGCATCTGTAGATAAGGAACTTGAGTTAGTCAAAGAAGGAAGAAGATATTGTGCAAGTAAAAAGAGGTGAACGGAGAAGAGCAAATTCAAAGTCTAACATTGAAAGTACAAGGAAAGGCAATAATCAAGGACAGGAATTAAGACTGAAGTGTTAAGCAACCAACCTGTTTACCAAGCTAAAACTTTACCATTCCTCAAGAACATTTAAAAATAAAAACTTTCTTCAGAGCTCTAATTCCTGGAGTCTCCATAGTCCTTGGCATAGTGTGTCAGTGTTAGGTTAAGGTTCTCTAACATCAAGAGAGAGGCAGAGGATGATAGCTTCCTTGAACCTTTTCTGGAGTAAGTCATTATTAACATGATAACAATAATAGAAGTGTCTTGTTCTTGAATTGACACCTCCTATGTCAAAGGTCTTTTGCAGACAATACCTGGTTTAATTCCAAAGCCAGTATTAATTTCCTTGGGCCACAGTTTCTAAACTGTGATGTGAGTGGATATGGGTGGTGTCATACATCAATTAAGTGTCAGGTCCAACTATTCCGATCCCCTGTGTGTTCTTCTTACCCTGCTGCATGGCAGAGGAAATTCTAGGTAAAAGAGAACAGAGCCAGCTTAAGAAACATAGTAAATATGATTATTCTTTCTACAGAGACTCTGGGGATGTAGAATAAATGTTTGTTCCCTCTTCCTTCAAATTGACCTTCAGATATTATGGACATCCTTATTTATCAATATAAGTGAGCTATGGTTGCTTTGATTTAGATATTAGGTGATCACTGAGTTAGGATTCTCTGGACTGGGTGAAGATTCATAGAAAGATAGAGATAGTATTCTGAATACTGGCTGTGGGGTAATTCCTCAAAATGAAACCTTAATTTTGTTTAAGATTCTGACAGGTAAGAATATTCAACACCCAGAGGCAGGCTCTTCTCCCATCTTGCTTCAGTCCTAGCTCTTCTATAATTTTAAATTTAGCTCCTTCATGTGTCTGGAAGGAAGTTATATGGTTACAAGAGAATCTCCATGAAGCCATGAGCAGTATCAGTTATTACAGCTAACTATTGTTTTTCTTTGTCAACTACCCCACCCCACCAAATGCAAAAAGAGAAACCACTTACAAATTCAGATTGAGACACACAAAAAAATTATTTCTTGATAATGTGTGATTTGTACTGAAGAGAATTTATAATACATCCACAGAGAGGGAGTCTTAATGTAAGCCAAAAAGTTTTCTCTGGGCCTGTGCTTTTTGCTCACATTGGAGCAGCATGGAGCCTTACAACTGCTATTCCATTAAATCAATCCAAAAACACAGAGGTAGGAGATATATTATAACATCTTTGACTTAGTTTGAAAGGGAGGACCAATAGAAATTGGTTATGTGGCTAGAAAGTAAACTGGCCACAGTTCAATTCCAGGCCTTTATGATCCCAAATTCCTTATTATTTTCACTAGCACATGTAATTCAAGAAAATAAAATTAGCTATTTCACTTAAGGAAATGAGATCATCAAATTTCCAACCTACCCCTGAGAAGACAAGGTGAACCCTAGGTCAGAAGAAAGGAATCTAAGGCTTTCTGGCTCCCAAGATGCGGTTTGTATCAGCACCCTGCAGCGTGCTAAATGTCACCCCTACCTAGAAGAGCAGCAGTTGAACATTACCTTGTTGTCTGGAAGACTTAATGACCCTCCATTTCCAACCCTTAGGATGTAAACATTATGCTAGACTGTGGCTTTAAATGGTCTTTTCCAGCATAGACAATATTGCAAAAAGCTCAAGAGAAACAGATAAGTTCATTGAAATCTGAGCACAGTTTTTTTTTCTTTTGCTCATACAATGGTGCCTATGACAGGCCCCTCAGAAGGGGACCTCCAGTGCTCCCCAGCTGGACACCCCTGATAGACCACTTATCCAATAGAGCAAGAAATGAGGAATCCAGGAAACTGAAGGGCTCACAGGTTGCCCTGGTACACCTCAATCCTCTTGCTCATCTAGTACTGGGAGAAGATTGCAGAATGGAAAGGGATCCCGTGGGTCTATCTTCTGCAAGAATATCTGAATGTGAGAGATTACAGAGATTATATATATGGAACTTCATAAACTTTCAAAGTTGTGCAGGTATCAAAGTTGTGCAGCATCACCTGAGTGCCAGATGCCCTTCTAGGAGCTAGGGACAAGGTAATGAACAAAACAAAGTGTTACCCACAAGAAGCTTATGTCATTGTAGGGAAAAGAAAATACCAAAGAACAAATATAGAAGATCAAGAGGTGAGGAGGATTGGAGAGGTACAATGTTATATGTTGTTTTAGCACAGATCTTCCCAAGGAGGTGACATGAAAGCAGAAAACAAAGCTCAGAAATAAGACACGAACGTATGTGGGGAAAAGAATATTTCAGAGAGAGAGGGAACCCCAAGTGAAAGTCTGCAAAGGATGGAGAACAGAATGGAGAATATTACCAACCAATGAACTACTTACAGGTCTGCTTCATTAATTTTCATTAATATAGTCTTTCTTATATAAAAATACTGAACTCATTAATACCTTTATTCACATACATTTAGGTTGTTTCCAGTTATTCATGTATCATAATCTATGATGCACTTGGTAAAGTTTTCTCTGATTATACACACACACACACACACACACACACACACATATGTAGGTATGTATGTATATATGATGAATGTTTTAGTCAGTTTTTTTCTCTTCTGAGACCAAAAGACCAGACAAGACAAGAACAATTTTACAGGAAGAAAAGTTTATTTGGACCTCACGGTTTCAGAGCAACTCTATTGCTCTATGCCCAAAATGAAGCAGAACATCATGGTGGAAGGATATGGAGGAGGAAAACTGATCAGAAGATGATACAGGAAGCAGAGAGAAATTTCCCTACCAGAGACAAAATACAAACCCCAAAGACATGCTCCCAATGATCCACCTTCCATCACATCTTATCTGCTCACAGGTACCACCCAGTTAATCCCTATCAGCTGATTAATGCATGGATTAGGTTAAAGCTCTCATAACCCAAACATTTCATCTCTAAACCCTCTTAATTTATCTTACCTATGAGTTTTTGGGGACACCTCATATCTAAACCATAACCCTGAGCAACTTTGTTATATATTCTCAAATTATTCTTCAGGGTGATTGCTGTAATTTATAGCACCTATAAAAACTCTCTTTTCCTCACCTTTTCTCCAGTATTTGGTACTACTGGATCTTCATTATTGCTTTTGTTTTTTGCTGATGTGATGGATTGGAAATAATCTGTCCTCATTATTTTAATCTGTTTTTGCCTGATTACAAAGCAAGAGGGTATGGTGCATGTTTTTTCAACCATTTATTGTTTATTCAAGTTTCCTCTTTCATGATTTGTCTTTCATAACTTTTACTCACATTTTTATTGGACTATTTGCCTTTGACTCACTCATAGGACTTCTTTACATATTCTTGATATGAGTTCTGTTTTGAGTAATGCAATGTTATTTCAGACTGTAGAATTTTAAAATATTTTAGGGTATACTTAAAGGGAAGAGTTTTAATAAAAGAGTTTTAATTTGGTTTATTCAAATATATTAATCTATGATTTGCAATTTTGATATATTCAAAAGATCTCTCTTATCATGATATTATTAACATAGTACCTTCTATTTTTATCCAAATTTTACTATCTGAATTTTATTTTTGTTTATATAAAAAGATACTTATACCTACTTTTTTCATAAATAAAGTACATTTTTCTCTACTGCTTCATAAGCCCACATCTTATCCACTCCCCATATATATATGGATCTTTTTCTGGGATCTTTATCCTACCACCAATGTACCAACAACATAGTGTTTTGAATACAATAGTTGTAAAATAATTCATTATTTAGCTAGATGTGTGCTGCTTCTTTACTCTTCCTTTTCAAAGTCACTGGAGCTATTTTGATTCCTTGACTCTTCCAGATAAATCAACTAGTTCTGGTTCTGTGGGAAAAAAAAAACAACTGTTGAGGTTTTAATTTAAAATTTAGATTAGTTTTGGGAAAATTGATCTCTTTAGGAAAATAAATCTTCCTATATATGAAATATATCCATTTAAGCAAGTCTTTTTTGTGTCCTTTTGGTACTATTATACAATATTCCCCATACAGGTCATCTACTTCTTAGGTTTATTCTTAGATACTTGATGAATATTGATATGGAATCCCTTAAAGATTACATTTCTCATTGGTCATTGCTGATATTCAGGGACACAATTAATTACATGTGCTGATATTTATATATTGACCTTGTATCTATAAAATTTCTGAAACACTTTGGAATTGTCTACCCCAAATTACACTATCTATAGTAATGATATACCTTATTCTACTACCAATGGTTCATATTTCCTTTCATTATATACCACATTGTCTAGGACCTAGATACAGCAAAAGGAACTTGCTTATTCCTCATTGTATAGAAAATGTTTCTGATATTTCATCATCAAATATGATCTTTAAAGTGTTTTTAGATACTTTGCCAACTAAGAAAGTTCTTTTTTGTTTCCAAAAAGCCAATGTGTAATGTCAACTTTTTGTCACTGTGACCAAAATATGGTATATAAGCCACATAAAGGAAGAAAGATTTATTTTGGCTCAGTTTCAGAGGTTTTTAGTCTATGGTCAACTGGTTCCATTGCCTTAGGCCTGAGATGAGGCAGAACATCATGATGGAAGAGTGTGGCAGAGAAAACCTGCTCAGCTCATTGCAGCCAGGAAGGAGTGGGGATGGGGGGGTAGGGGTGGAGGGGTAGAGAAGGCTAATGAGGGGAAGAGGAAGAAAAGAAGGAGGGGGACAGAAAAAAGATATAGTCCCCAAAGGCATGCCCCAGTGACCCACTTCCTCCAACCATGCCCCACCTCTGACAGTTAACGCATATTCCCAGTATTCCACTTGGCTTCAATGGATTCATCCACTGATGAGTTCAGAGTCCTCATGATCCAATTACTTTCCAGAATCCCCACCTCTGAACATTGCTGTATTGAGGACCAAATCTACAACACATGAGAGCTTGAGAAACATTCCAAATTCAAGCCAAAATACCCAAGGAATTCTGATACATTTTTTGGAAATCTAGTTGCTACTTCTTGACTGGTATTAGGTGTGTAATGAATGTGGTTCAATTTTCCATCAGTGGAATGATAAACATTAATATGTAAATGTCACATTAACCCAATATTCATAGACTTTATAGAGGATATACTTGCTAGTTGATCATCTGGGGGCTGATGTTTGAGATTAAGTGGTAGAAGAATACTCCACTTTCTATAAAAATAGTCAGTCACTTTGGTTTTAAAATAATCTCTTTGGGCAGCATTGCAAGTGTTTATTTAGCTTTATTTCCCTAGAGTGTTAGGACTCCATCATCTGTGTAACAAAAGTAAAATTGTGCTGAAAGCTCAAAATTTAGAAAATTTTATATTAGAACACATTTACAGAAAGTATTAAACTAGCAGATCTATACTGAGCTCAGGTTTCAAATCTCTTCTTCTGACAGCATTTCAAATATAACTAGGGGGTTACAGTGGCCTGTAAGAGTGACCTTCACATTTCAAGATTAATTTACTTCAAATGAGTATATTTTTAATAACTTTGTTGATAAATACAAAATATACACAAGATTTTATTGGGAGGGGGGAAGAATTAACCCAATCAACCACTTCTCTAAGAAGGAACAATATGTTTTTTAACATAGTTGAAATTGAAAAATGACATGTAATAGTTAGAGGCCTTTCATAAATGTAACATAAAATATCTGAAGGAGACAGAGAGTTGTTGGAAATATCCTTGGATAACTCACAGAGTCAAAGCAATAACTAAGGAAATAGTGTGTCTTCCTGGGTGTCAAGGATTAGAGTCAGACCATGATGCTATTCTCTTCTCTTTCTCTCCTTCCATTTGTGTATCCCATCTCTCATCTCTGCTTCTCTCTCTGATCCTTTGTAGAAGTGAGGAACACATGCCCTGTAAAATGCTTGGAATTTCCCCAAGTCCAACCTGTTTCAAAAATTCACTAGTAGGACTCACAGAACTCAGAAATGCCATTATACTCATGGTAAGGTTTATCATGGTGAAAGGATAAGACTAAAACAAGCAATGAAGCAAAATGCATAGGACAGGGTCCAGGACAGACCACAGCAAGGCTTCCAGTTGTCCACTCCTGGTGAAATAATGTGGATAACACATATTTCTCCCAGAAAAAAAAATGTATAACAACACACATGGAATATTACTTACCATGGATGCTCACCCAATCTTTGTTGTCAAGATTTTTAATTGGGAGTTGGCCATGTAGATACACTGATCACTTATGTGACTAATCTTAGACTCTATCTTCTCTACAGCCTGAGTGGTACCATGAGACCCAAACCCCTACCCTAAGTTACATTGTTAGTATAGAGAATCAGATATGCCTCAAGGCACCCAGGTAAACAAAGACTACTGTCAAGCAGGATATGTCAAGAGCTCCGTGATGAGTACTCTGGAGCTCTGAGCAAAATGTCAAACCTTTGGTTGGTCAAAGTTAATCCGTTATTGCATACCTGGAGTTTTGGGGTTACATCCATATCAATTACAGATTATATTCCCTGCTGTTTGCAGTAAAACAAAAACCCAGGGAAGAATTCTGCTTGGCCCAGCTTATGCCACATGCTCATCTCTGTATCAACCACCACTGTGGCTCAAGGAATGTAATTAGCCCAACCTACATCATATGCTCAGCCTTATGGACCAGTTTCTAGAAAAATCTCATTGTTTGTCAATAAAAATAACAACAACCACTACTACTTAAATCTTAGATGCTCAAAAGGAAAAAGCCACTTACGTATTATCTTGTTTTTTCTTACTTAGGATGAAGTTCTGACTCTATATCAGGGTACCTATAGATCCAAAGAAGTAGATCTTTTAAGTTAGCTACTAATATCTGTATGATATCAGAAACGTCAGTACTTTTACATGTACATAATCCCTGAGGGAAATATAAAGTAAAACAGCCAAGTGAAAGAGATTTCTGTTTATTTATGTATCTACTTTGATATTTTTAAAATTTTAATTTTTATGTGATACATAGAAACATAAAAATTGTATATATTGGTGAGGTGCCACCTAATGTTTCAATGCATACATACATCATGTAAAGTTCAAGTCAGAGTTAACATATTTCTTTTAACATTGGCCATTTCTTCATAGTAAAAACATTCAAAATCCTTTCTTGTAGTTTTCTGAAACATACATGCATTATTGCTATATGAGATCACCCTACTGTGCAGCCACACACCAGAACTTCTTACTTCTGTCTAACTTAGTTGTCCTTGATAAACTATCCCAGGCTTTCTTGCCCACTATTTTCCCTGGCCAGTGGTAACCCAGTGGTAACCACCATTCTACTTTCAGTTTCTATGAGATCAGCTTCCACATAAAGTGAGATCATGTGCTGTTTTGTCTATCTGTGCCTAGTTTATTTTACTGAACATAATGATCTCTGGTTCTATTCATGATATTGCAAATGGTGGGGTTTCAACTCTGTGGCTGAATAGTGTTCTATGGTGTACGTGTACCACATTTTCTTTGTACACTTGTCAGTCGATAGAAACTTAGGTTGTTTCCACTTCTTGGAAATTGTGAATTATGCTGCAGTAAACCTGGGAACTAATTTTATTTTTAAATAAATTTTGCAGTTGGGCAAGGTGATGCATGCCTGTAATCCAAGCAACTTGGGAGGGTGAGTATCATGACCTGGTGGAGAGATTGGAATTCCAGCCTCACACCAAAACTGTATTTCAAATTACTCAATAGCATATCAGTATCCTGAAGAAGACAAAGTCAACTCACAAAATCACCATTGGTCTCAGTCTCCCCTTCAGCACTAGTTTTGCTTGCACTTCTCTCTCCCATCAAAGCTATTCATCAATCAACTAGAATTTTCCTATGATCACGAGTTTCCTATGAATTTCCATTGCCTCCTCACTTCAAGCCTCTAAGTTTATGGAAACTGGTGCCATAGCAAAGGTGACGAGGAAGAGAAACAAAGATATCATTGTATTAGAAGGAGTAGTATAATCACATCTATGATGGTTAGCTTTCATTTCAATATTGCTGGCTTGAAAGACACTTAGAATATTGGAAAAGCACACTTCTGAGTGTGTCTGTGAGGTTGTTTTCAGAGATGATTGGTTTGACATGGGGATCAGCAAACAAGAGGATCCACGCTGAATGTGGGTAGCACTGTCCAATAGGCAGGGAGCTGATGGAACAAAAATAGAAGAATGGAGATGGTCCTTTCCACACTTGCATGCCTGCTCAGCTCTTCTTGAGCATGTGTGTTCTTGATACTGTCATGGCCTCAAGACATTAGATTCCAGATTCTTCAGACTTTGAATGTAGACTTGAGCTAGTGACTCTCCAGGGGCCTTAGGCCTTCAGTCTTGGCCTGGGGCTGCATCTTTGGTCCCTCTATTCTGACTCTTCCAGCTTCTTGTGGATGGCCATTGTGAGACTTTCAGCCTCTGATCATGTGAGCCAATCCAATATATCCCTTCTTATGATAATGTATACATTCTTCTGGTTCTATTCCTCTGGAGAATACCATTTAAGCATCCTTGAAGACTCTGTTCAAATCTTACCTTTTTTGCTAAACTATCCTGATTATCCCAAAGCATATGCTCTTGGCCCCCTTATCAAAAGTTTGCTATCCATGGCTCCCAAGTGTGTGTGCATGCTAAACATCTACTCCTCCAAAACTAGACAGTCCCCAGACAGAGTTACTTTACCCTTAGAAGCAAATATAATCTATAACCACTGTTTAGTTTAGAATGTATTAATAATAATCACATTTCTGGTGCCATTTTTTAAAACATCTAGTTATTTGTACCTTTTCAAAAGCTGTATTTTGTTTTGGTTTTGGTTACTTAAATCCTATTGTTCCTATTTGTCTTGAAGTAAGATTAAATATTTTAAAATTTAGAATGACAGAGTTGACACGGCCCAAATTCTTTTGCATCGCCAAGTTCTAAATTTTTTCATAAGGGATAGTTTGCAAATTTATTTTGGAAAGGCCAGTTGCCTCAGAAAATAATTCTCAAACAAAGTGGACTATAAATCCCATATTATTTTTAGGCAGTCTAATCCTTTTTCCAAGTCCCTGATGGTCACATGTATTTTAAAAAAACCTGAAAAATAAACAGGCCTAAGATATGTCAAAAATAATAACTTAAGGTTTCAAGCCCTTAGAGATTTTCTATCTTCTCATTGATGTTTTGAAAAGTTTTAATTTGAGAAAGAAAAATAGTTTTATCACCAGTGATACTTTGAATTCATGAGGCAACTTTTTAATAAAGTGTTCAAGTAGCCTTTCCTTTAGTTTCAAGAGACGCAAATACAATAAATAAATGGTGATAATATAGCAAGTATTTCTCAAATACATATGATGTGTCAGACATTTTGCACATATCATCTCATTTAATTCTCACAGAAAGACTCACAGAGTATATAGAAAATTTAGAGAGATGGAGTAGCTCGTTAACATCACAGTGACGATGTTCACCTAGCTGTGTTCCTCTTACATAAAGCACTGATTTGCTGATTATGCTAAAAGCCCTTGTGATTAGGACTGAAGAATGGAGCCAGAAGCAAGCCCCAGGCTCCCTTTCCACCTGACCTTACTCCATCAAAGGAGGAGGGTTCCACCCTGACAAGGTCCATCCAAGAGAGGACTAGAATGTGTTGCTCTTCTTGTTAACCGTTCTTCATCTACTGGCTACACCTGTAATGGCAGTACAACTGTACTCATTATTTCATTTCCAGTAGTTAGAATTAGAACTTCTTTTCTGAGACATGAATTGAACATGAAATGCTGTGTCTTAAGGCCAAAACTGATTCACTCCTAACAAGGACTACACCATTCATCCATATCCAATTTAACTTTCTCTTAATTTGGTCTCTGTAGAATCAGAGTTCAGAGTTTTTTTGGGGAAAAAAAACTATTAGATTCATACCTATAAGAGTGATCTAGCTGGTTAATATTTAGTCTTCCCTTTAGAAGGCATTTTACACTAGATTTCATGAGGTTATATTTGATATGCATGCGATAATATATAACACACTCGATGGTTGTGTATTTCTACCCAGGTAGAGACAGTTAACATCACTAGGCGTATTGTATCCGCGTCACAAAATTTTACAAGTTTGTGCATTTCTCTGGCTTCTGGCAGGAGACATGCTCAGGAGAAATCTCTTCCCTTGGTTCAATCTTGTAAACAAGTGGGAGTATTATCAGCTCCACCACTAAACACCAGTTTTGTAGTTCAGGCTCGCAGACACCACCTGCTCACTAAATACAAGTTTGTGGAAATGATGGAAGCCACCAGTGAATTTCAAAATCTATTGTTTCCAAAATATCTTTGGAATGTAACATGTTTTTAGTTTCATAATAACTGAGTAGTCTCTTGGACTCAATACCATGTTTTAAGAAATACTTAAGTCATGATAACAGGTATCATAGACTCACAGCACAGTCCCACACCCTGGTTTGTTTGCCTTTGATGTACCTATTTTAAAAGCCATTTAATCCTAATGAGCTCTACTCCACAGAAATGTGAGTTCACAGAAATGTGAATGTTCCTTACCACTTCTCCATGTTGGCAAAACCTACTGAGCCTACTCAATTTAAGATGAAATGAATTTAATTTTGCCAAGCAGATCTTATTTCTGTCCTGGATTCCCTCCCACAAGCCTCTGGGATCTCTTTTTAAGATTTTCCAGGGCTCTTCCATGTAGGATAGGGAGGATGGGGAAAGAACTGCACATTCACAGCAGAGGAAAAAAAATACACACTCATTCTAACCACTGCCACATGATAGACATCTACCCCTACATCCCCTCAGTGCTCAGACCCCGGATATGCAACACTGGGAGTCCAGCTACAGCTTTGGATTGCAATTGCTTCTTTAAAACACACACACACACACACACACACACACACACAGTTGTAGTTGGACACAATACCATTTATTTATTTATTTATTTATTTATTTATGTGGTGTGGAGGATCCAACCCAGCACCTCGCATGTGCTAAGTAAGCACTCTACTTCTGAGCCGCAACTCCAGGCCCCTGCAATTGCTTCTTGTACTTCACTTTACCGATGAGAAAACAGAGGTTCTGAAAACAGGCCTGTAGCTGGGGCTCCACCAGAACCTGGATCCCTGGGTTTCTTTTCCAGCAGACTGTCGGTCATAGCAGAAGCCAGAAAATCATGTCCTTGTAGTTCTTCAGAATTTCCAAAGGGAGCAATGGCAGTGCTGGTTCATTCCCACAGTTTGAAAACCTAACTCCCATACTCAAAATCAATTAAGCTACACAATGTACTTAAATGTAGTGAGATATCCTTCAATTAATGATATTCGTGAGGTGTCCAACCAAATAATGAAAGGGGCCCTTGATTTAAAAACTAAAAAGTTGGAAACATTTGCACGATAGCTTACAGCCTTCTCTGAATAACCATGGTAGAACCCGTGCTTCAATGCACACATTTGACAGGGCCACACTGGCAGGTGTATTAGTGTTTATATGTGTGCACGTACATGCATATTACCCACCTTCCCAGGGTCAGTAACCATTTAACCTGTAGTTCTGTCTGTCTATAGCCACTCCCTTCAAGAGAATGCATGTGTTTAATTGAAGCTACCTAGTTCTCAGATTTCCATTAAATAACCTTAACAGAAATCAAAGAGTAGGTAAGAAAAAAGAGACAGAAAAAGAAATGAAATCCTAACAATCATTCAGACATTCTCTTCTCTTTAGCTTTATGACACTAAATCCCCTGTTCATCTATCCTAATGATAACTTAATAAAACACCAAGATTCTATTGCACAGTAAGGAGATTTGGTATGGGGCTGGAAGAAAAGGTTTCTCTACCTTGCAAGTGAGGAAGAAAAAGAAACCAGTTGGTTTTTTTTTTTTTCAAAATAGGATATGTTATGGCTTGAATATGAGGTGTTCCCCAGAAATTACTGTGTTAATGTAGGACTGTTTGGAGGTGAAATGAGAACTATTGGGTTATGAGAACTATAACCAAATCAGTCCATTCATAGTTTGAATGGACTGACTGGGTGGTAACTATAGATAGGTGGGGCATGACTAAAGGAGATGGGTCACTGGGGGCATGCCCTGGAAGTCTTCATCTTCTCTACAGCTGCTTCCTGGTCACCATAAACAGAACAACTCTTTTCCATCATGCCCTTCCACCATGATGTTTTGACTCATCTTGGGCCCAGAGCAATGAGGTCAGACAATCATGGGGTCAAACCTCTGAAACAAACTTTTCCTCCTTTAAGTTTTTCTTATTGGGTATTTTGGTCTCAGTAAAGGAAAAGCCAACTAACACAGAATAAGCAACAGGGAAGTCCCAGGATCTCCTAGTAAGCTAAGACCATATAATCAGTTTGCTGACTCCTGAAAGGGAGATGAATTGAGAAATGGGGCACATGATCTGGATGTTTGCTGATTGTTCTTTATCTATATTATCAACAAATGTGATCTCTTGTAATCAGCAGGTGCTCTGATTCAGGGACTGCTTGGCCCAGGAGGGATCTTAGCACTGACTCCCAGTGCCACTGGCTCTCCAACAACACCCCATTCCGTTGGCCTGGTGTTCCTGAGCAGATGGGCACAAAGCCATTCTGCCAGGAAAACAGTATGTGCATCATGTTCATAGTTTAGGGGAGGCTTCCCATCCCAGAATTCCAGCTGAGAAGTTTGGATCATATAGTTCCATGCCTGGAAAAAAATGTGCTTACCCCAAAACTTATCTTTTCATTTTTCTAGGATTTATTTGTGAGTGAGAAAAACACCACAAGTTATTTCAGGGAATTAAGAAAGCATAATAGATGCTTAAAACTTGACCATAAACATTCAGTTTTTCCAGATACTTTCTGCATTGCCACAGAACCTTGTTTTAAAAAAAGAAATTTATTATTCACAGTGTTAGCATAAGTCAAAGACAAACAGGGAAGATTGTTGAGCTGCTGTGAATGGAAGGAGGATGTAACATCTCTCACTTTCATATCATGCCCGGGCTCAGAAGAATGTCTTACCAAAGCTACTGAAAGACACTGGTCCCTGCCAACATGCAAATATCCTTTCAAGAATATCCCACTTATGTTCTTCTCATTTATACTCAGTGAGAATAAAGGTGCAGATAGGAAGCCTGTGGTTATTACATAAATAATGAATTCATCCTTGAGCTATCTCAGGTGCTTCCAGCAGGGGTAGGAGTAGGAGGAGAATTGTCTGGATCCTATGTCCCTTACTGAGGGCTTAGCTCATTGTTCATTTTTATAGGATTGAGGGCTGGGGCTGTACAGTGGTAGAGCATGTGCTTAGTATACATTAGGTCATGGGTTCAATCCCAGCATGAAATAACCAAAACCAAAAAACAACTAAATAACAGTCCCTAATGTTGCATAAACTCTAGGGATGCACAGCTGAAGCCTGGAGGAGCATGATTATTTTGCTAGTGTACCACTAGTTTCTATCTCAACATAGGACTTCATGGGACAAGGAAATGATGAACTAAATGCCCTGTCATATAACCGCTACCAAAACTCTGAGATCTTCTCGCCCACCCTGACTGAGTAGGCTATAGACATCAGAAGTGGTTCACTGAGCCCAGATGTTACCACCAGCCAATTTGTATGTACTATGATTATAATATAATTAATATAATATAACCTCAAATTATGTGTACACAAAATAAATATGTATAATATATGGGTATAGACACATATATTGTACATTTTTAAAATCCAAAATTTTCATATTTAAAAATTAAAGATCATATACCAAATCAACACCCTACAACCCCTTTTCACACAGGAACTGTACACTGGGGGACACCTACTCTTTCAGATGTGCAAATACTCTCAAGTTTGCCCCACCAAGGCTGTTATAGTAGTTGCTTTTAGTGATGCTTAAATGAAATCATTCATATAAGTAGCTGCAAATGCTCATAGTGCATAATACACGTGCAGTAAATGTGTCATTTATTTGTTTTTCTAGCCAGAATCCTTTAAGACCTCTTGAGAATTTATATCACCCACACAGTAAACACCATATAGGGTCTGGATATGTTTAACTGAACCATTTTTCAATCTGGGAAAAGATTGAAATTTTAAGACAAGAAATTTTCAAATTTAAGACAAGAAATGTGTGCTCCTGCTAGATAAGTCCAGGAGTTGTACCTATTGCCAGACTTTTAGAATATGACTTTCCTTTCTACAGTAACATGGCCATCTTATTTACCAGTGTGTCTGCACAGCCCTGTTCTAGAACAAATTACCCATCAGTCACCCACTGAGTAAATACCCTTACCACAACAGTCCTAATTTGAAGATGGTATGCAGGAAAGGAAATACAAGCTATTATCTTCTCATCACAGTTTGCTTTGGACTTTGGATGAATTATTTCATTTTTCCTTACCTTGAATTTGGAGTTTAGGTAGGAAGCTGAATACGGTACCTTTTATGACACTGAAAGCCAAACTTAAAAAACCGGGAGCGGGGGTGGGGGGGGGTGGGGGGGTGGGGGGGGTGGGCGGGCGGGGGCTGGTTAGCAAAGGGAAAGTATTTTGGGAAGGGGAAAGATGGGGGAAATAGGGTCCCATATATCAGGAGTAAAACTTTGGTATATAGGTGGTGAGAAAGACATGTGGAGATGAAAGTCACTACAGCTTGAGAAATGATAGAACCCTGCAGTTATGGGGGAAATAGATACCCTTTGAAGTTTGGAAATGCTTTAGATGTCCCGTACCCTTGTATTAGCATGGAGTGCTCTGGCCCATCACATCTGTGAATCCAGTCACAATGACTCAACCTACACATTGTCTGTGTCAGTAGTCTTAAGAGTAAGCAAATGATCCCAGTGGGTGAACAGAAAGAGATTAGAAAAGCTATTAATGTTGGGTTTTATCTCGTTCTTTTTGTGGCTATTTTGTTTATGTTTTATATGCATAATATTTTATCATAGTAGCACATGTGTACAATATGTATATATATAAAGCAAGACTACAGTAAGCAGCAGTAGCTCTTTGTTTTTTACTAATAAGGCTTTTGGTCAAAGTTTTAGATATGACTGATGCTAAGGATATGTAACCCTATCTGCTGCCTTATATTTTCATCATATTTTTCACTGATTGGATAGTTCTTACTGCACTTAATTTATGCACTTAGGAATGGCAGAGCCCATGTCTCATATATGTTTTATTCTGCCTACCAGTGTGTGATCAGTTTCAGTTGCCTGAAAACTTAGAACAACCTTGTTCTCCAGCTTACCCCACACTGTAAGAGGGAGAAACAGGACTTTGCCTTCAAAATAATGGAACAAGTGTGCCCTTTCTTAAGGTGGGATTTGGAAGTGCTTCTACATTTCAAAAATTTCATGAGGAAATCAGATAACTTCAGTCCTTCAAACTGAAGAAAACCAAGGATGAGTTCCAGAATAAATTAAATCTTGCAAGCTATAAAACCATCAAAATGCTCATCATGTGTATGTGTACCAGTAAATATGTGTATATTATATAACATACAGATAGCCTTTTATCTGCATATGACTTATATATCACATGTATCCACAAACACATGCTTTTGTGTTTCACTGTGTGTGTGAATATGAACAAATTTTTGGAGAGAGATGATAGATAATCCGTATTATACACATGAACACAATTGAAAGACTGAGGGTTTGACTATATTTTAGTTACAACAACATACAAATTTCTATAACAGAATAAAAGGCTTATGTGATATCTCTATAGCTTTGGTAATGCAGAAGTCTCTTTCCATGAAAACCCTTTGACCTACCTTTATCAGTGGTCCAGGCATTGCTAATTTAAATTGCCACAGAATAAATATAAATTAACGAGAAGTTTTTCCAATTGTCATTTTATAGATTGTAGAAATGGTTTAGCATTTCTTTTGCACACCCATAAGTATTTAATGATATATCTACATAAAGGCTTTTAATTACATGGGAATAGTGAGAATAATTATAAAGGCCTATACTTTCTATTCTTTTTTAATCCCTCTAAGACTTTCACTTATTAACCATTCATTTAGTGCCAAGCACATGTCTGCTGATTCTAAAAGACAAGTAAAAAGAAAAATTGGAATAGGAAAGGTAGCAGAATACAACAGTCACTAATATGGCAGTATGTAAAAATGTGGATGTGTAACCGATGTGATTCTGTAATCTGTATCTGGGGTAAAAATGGGAGTTCATAACCCACTTGATTCTAATGTATGAAATATGATATATCAAGAGCTTTGTAATGTTGTGAACAACCAATAAAAAAAAAAGAAAAATTGGAGTTGATTTTCTATGTCCAAATTTAGTTTTAAAAGTGATGCCTGATTCAAGTGTTAATTTCATAGTATATCTTTCAGTGCATATAGGCCAGCAACCAAATTATACCTATCTGTGGATAAAGATCAGTCACATCTTTTCATGTCTTAAATAAAATGTCAACAAATTCTGTAATTTTCATATACGTTCACCAGTATATGTAAAGTCATGATGAAAAAACTCTAATATTTATACTTGTGGTATCTTTTAAAATAGCATTCTTGTATATAGCTCACACTCAAATTACAATAATAGGTCAGCAGAGAATCATTGTCTTTTTAAAATAACTAAAATTTGAGAATTTAATATTCTTAGGTGGAGCTGGCAACCAATTAGACTACCAATTGGAGACATTATTGCAATGTCAATAACCATTTTAATTATAATTTTTTTTCCTGAAATCTTAGAAAGGAAGCATGAATTTTTGTGTAACCATTTACCTTTTTTGACTTAGTTGAAGGAAATAATACTGCAATAACCCCCTGAAATTAGAATATTTCCATATTGCATTTCTAGGTTTGGATTAGAGGAGAGGGGGATGGAGGAATTAAGGCTGGTCAATGAGATTAGTGTTTCAAAAATAAAAAAAGAGAGAGAGAGAGAGAGACTCCAATTAGAAGTATCCTGGGGTTATTAGTGATAACAGTGCTCATATCCAATTAAGATGAAAACCATTTTACCAGCTTAATGTGCCACCTCTGGCAGTGTGGGTTTATTAGTTTTATCAGACTTGAGAACTGAAACTTGAAATGATACGTATGCAGAGTACCAAAGAGACAGTGTTAAGACTTAGAGATAATTAGCATAGAGTGAGATGCCTCAAAAGTTGTTGATTAACAAACATTGTGGATTTGGGGGAAGAAAAGAAATTGGTCATTTCGGACAATACTTGAAAAGACTCACTGAGTTGTTCAATGATATTCTGAACACAAGACGTCACCAAGACCTTCTTCTCTGTCCACACTGCTGTTATATGACAGATTCATATAAGACAAAACAAACTTCGGTATCCCTGATGGATCTTCGCTACAAAAACTCAAGTGGACAAAGAGTATTTTTTATAGTGAATGTCAGATCTTTTGTTTTCCCTTCCAGATTAAAGGATATAATGAGTAGTAATTGTTATTAATAATTAATAAGAAGAATCCCTTGCATCATCAATAAGCTTTTCAAGATAGGCTACATAAACAATACACTTATTTCTTGTTGCTTTATTTAAATGTCTTAAAATAATCATTTGCACTTTTCAAAACAAATTTATCTTTACATTTTTATACCACCCAAGTACCACAAATGATTAAAAAACAAATTCGTAAATAACCAGGTTTCCCATTTAGGCAATAATAAAATCACTGTTGCTTTTGGTCAGCAGATATCTCCCTGACTAATGAAATTCTTGTCACTTAATTCTGAAGTGGCTGGGGAATGCCTCCATTTTACAGGCACAGTGGTCTGGATGCTTCCTTGGTAAAAATATTCAGTGAATGGGCAGGAATGTGACCAGTGTCCTGATAAAAAAAAAAAAAAAAAACAAGGTTCTCCCCAGAAGCACATGGGTACTTTCTCCACTGAAGTGTCTGAGCTCATAAATGCAAGCCTTTTCCTTGGGATTAACAAAATCTAAGTCACTGGAGACAAGTGTAATCTATTCTAAGGGTGGGAGGATGGCATAGTTAAGTAAAGAGATCAGGCCATATCAGCAAGACCATGGAATATGCAGAATATTCCCTTGCATGGAAATAAGGCTCATCTGAGGAGCCTCATGTTAGTAACATTTTGTAATTAAATTTCTCATCATGTCTGCTTTTTGTGCCTTTCAACCCTGTAAAGAAGTGAACATGCAACTGGGTTGGCACCATGTGTGTTTCTGCCAAATAGAGAAACCAGATTGGCTTAAGGATAAACCTTAAATTGGCCTTAATCACAAGCAACTATTCTAAAAAATCAAAGCAAATATTAGGATTGGTGAAGTCATGTGGAAGTGTTTGTGTATAGTAACTGGACTTTTTTGAGCAATGGGTTTTAGAATCAAGAGCAATGGTTACCAGTTGGTAGTTTTCAAAGGATGCTGCATAGGTGGCTTGTTTGACAGCATGTGTCTGAGAGGTGGTGAAGGTGTGTATATTTCCTGCGTGCAGTAGACAGCTTGCTTAATTGGCATAGCTCACCTTCTAGATAAACATTATGATCAAGATGGCATTGTCATTACTGAATGAATGAATGGAGATGTGTACATGGTATAATTCATGTCAAGGAATCATACACCTTTGAATTTTCCCCTATGCAACAATTAAAACTTTACTAGAAAAAAATTAGGATAAATTCTAGAATGACTTTTATGTCAAGGGATATGAAGATGAAATAGCATCCATATGGCCTGACATCATTTCATCAGAAAAGTGTTGGGAATTAACCACAGATTCAATCTCCTAGTTAAATTCTAGTAGAACACTAGTTCAGATATAGGTAGCTATGTGAAAGAGAGCACATAGCATAGGAGATAATGCTCTTTAACCATCAGAGATAATTTGATGCCACCAGTAAATTTCAGCTGGATTAAATTTAAGTTTTAGGTAAATTAAAGTAAATCCCGCATAAATTCTGAGTCCCTGTGTCTTACATGGCAGGGTGAGGTATGAATCTCCTGACTACTCCCTTTCTGAAATAGAATGTAAGAAAATGAAACTGAAATTTTATTATTATTATTATTATTCAAAAAAGAATTGGCATCAAGAAGGAATTCACAAAACTGCACTTGAAGATGCAGAAAGACTCAAAGAGTAGTATTGGCACATATTTTAAGTCCTCTAGGAAAAAATTTCCATTCATCTCAACCTATGAAGATAATGTGGATATTTTAAAGTCCTAGAAGCATCCATCCACGGACAAAATTAAACAAAATATAAAAATCAGAGCTACTTTATTTTTACTTACATGATTTTATTTCATCCATAGAAAACAAATACAATTTAATAAGTGTGCTTAAAGAAATGTTCCTATTTAAAAATGCATACACATGTATACATAACAAATATAGACTGAGTAGCTTTTGAACTACTTATTTTTAAGTTTTTTAAAGAAATGTTTAACTTCTTTTTAGGATTTAATAATAGATTTTAAACAGCTTTCCATGAATAAAATTCTCTATTTTATTCTTTTGCATTTTATTAGATAGTTTAGTTGGCTTGCAAGATGGAAGATACAATCTTAGTTTTATCTCCTTGTTTTTATTGGCTAGGTATACCAGTATTATTGGATTACTCTTTGGCGGGAGCAGCATTCAGGTTGTTCCCCGTTTTGTGATGATAGACAATATTACAAAGGGAATTCTCTTGTTAGATTATGTCTTTAGGATAAATTCTAGAATGACTTTTATGTCAAGGGATATGAAGATGAAATAGCATCCATATGGCCTGACATCATTTCATCATTTGGCTCCTCTTTACATACTCAGAGCAAAGGCCTGAAAAAGAACCTGAGGGTCACAAGGATGGGTCATGACAAAAAAAAAAAAAAAGTGAGTGGCCTGCTGTGACATCCATATTAAATGGGTTTTTCCCTTGTGCTCTCCTCACTGTGAAACCCAAGTGTGTGTGTGTGTGTACATGTGTGTGTGTGTGTGTGTGTGTGTGTGTGTGTGTATTAGAGGTCTATTACTGTAAAATAAAATCACTGCAAATTAAGCAGTTGACTCAGCACACATTTATTACCTCCGAGTCTGTGGACTGAGAATAAAGGCACAGCTAAACTGAGTTTCTCTTTTGCTCTGGGGTCTCTCAAAAGTCTGCAGGCAGAAAGTTGATGAGGGTTGGGGTCTCACAAGAACTGGAAAAGGAATCATTTCCAAACTTACTTACATGGTTACCTATGGCCTGGACTTGGTTTCTTTCTGGTTGTCAGACTGGGGGGCTTAGTTTCTACCTGGCTGTTGGACTTCGTTCCTACAGACCTCAGTTCTTTGCCACATGGAACTCTCTGACATGGTTTCTTGCCTCATCATTTTTAAGATGGAAGATACAATCTTATGTAATGTCCCAGAAGTGGCATAACCTCACTTTTGATGCAATCTTGTTAAAAGTCAGTCTCAGGTTCACTCTCACAGAGAGGGGACCACTCGAGAGTGCAAATACCAGGAGGCAGGGATTATTTGGGGTCAAATTATAGTCTTTCTGCCACGGTGAGACTGAGGTTGAAGGTGGATCATCATCTGACACATGTCTATCAGGGTGTCTTTTCAAGAAAGATGTTTCTGGGCATGATGGGAAATGTTTTCTTCAGGTCCACAAAATTGTGGAATAAACAGTTTGATTTGGTTTAATAACCTTCCATTTTAAATAATTAATTTTCTTAGTTAAATTAGTTTGATCTGATTTGAATATTTCTATAATTATTAAAAACATTTAAGTTTGCTAGATGTTTAAAGAAGAACCAGCAAAGCACCTCTGTATCTTTTTATTTCATTGAATTTAATACATCTTAATGGGCAGACAGGCTTATGTGTACACACTTTAACCAAGCACATGATCTACATATATTTTTAGAAAATTAAAAACACCTCTTTAAATATGGCTTTTACTGCATTTTAACTCTAATTTTGCCTCACAATATAGATGTGAGTGATAGTTGTTATGGCATATAAATGTTCTATTATTGATTAGAAATGGCACTTTGAGGGAAAATCTTTTTTTTTAAAGAACACATTTAAAAATGCATGTACACAAACATGCAATTGCATGTAAGTTTTCTGATAACTATCAAAGTCCCATTTTATAATATCTGTAAAATATTTTCCATATTGCACCAATGATTCCAGATTCCCATAGCTGAAAGTCCAATCTGTGATTAGATGGCAAATGGAACTCAGTGTTGTCCACCTGCCCCCAGTTGACCTTTAATTGTCAGAATTAGCAAATTAAATGATTGGTCCAACTGATGGAAATGTATTTTCTCTTCTGGTTAAAAAAAGCTTCTTACTATTTTCCTTTATGTTTTTTTTTTTAAGATAAGAGAAAGGCACAATAAATGTGGGCTATCCAGAAACTGAAACATTTGCAAGTAAAAAGGAACTTGATGATAAAGTGCAGAATGCCCAGCTTCATTCTCATTAAAGAGGAAAGTATTTATGTACCTAGTAAAGGTTTAAAAATAACTAAGCAGCCAGAAGTACAGGCTGAGAGATGGGGAATAATGAATCTGCAAATCATTATTGATTAAGCTGTGAATTCAAGATTGCTTCTTAACCTAAGAAAATTTTGTGACCTGTACTTTTTAAAAATTTTGTCAAATGAATTCAATTCAATTAGTAGTTATTGAACACTTATCCAATGCATGGTACTCTATGAAGGTGAAAAATATTCAGATTCAGCTTTGGCCTGTGTATCAGAAAACAGTTTTCCTGAACAAAGTCGAGGCATCCTTCCAACTCCACCACACTCTCTCCTCAAGACAGAAATCAAGGTCATTCACTTCTAGGACTTTCTTGTCTATGGCATTTGCACATTTAGTGTGTGTAGGTCCTTTTTAGAATTCTTCAGCCCCACCAGGCTCTCCTTGAGAAAGTCAATTAGTGGGGATAGCGCTCAGCCCCAACACAGAGTCAGATTCATAGAATTATGGTACAAGTTGGGAATTTCATCCACAAAGTGGCTAGGAGAATAGAAGGTTCAAACCAACATGAAATTCCTAAAACTTCCAGGTTATCAGAGTCTGGGAGAATCAGTTGGCAAAAGACCTTGATGGTGTCTCTGCACACAGGGAGAAGATACCTGGAGCAGGAGGCTGGAAACTTCAATTCTGGCTTCACCTCTTACTCAGGTGCTAGATGTCCTTGGGCACATTTATAATCTATTTATAATTTCTTCATCTATTAAGATAAAAACTGAGAATAATATTTTACAGGAAGAGTGAGAGGATTAAATGGAATAAATAAAAGAAATTGTCTGTAAACCCTGCTTTGTTTTCATGATAAATACAGCTCAAGAAATAAATGAGGAATGAATAAAATTTAAGTCAGAGGCAAGTTTTATCCCTGAATTAGCAGAAGCCCTCTTTGAAGTTACTTAAATTTTTCCAGAATGAAAAGGAAAAGAGGCTGGGTCCTGAGTAAACATTGAGGAAGGAGGGAGGAGATGGAATACTGAACCACTTGGCTGTAACACCCACAGTTATGAGGGTCCAAAATTCTAGAAAATGACTACTTTTAACTATCCATTGATTTGCTCTGCCCAACAGCATAAGTATGGAATAAATGAAAAGAAGACAATGTGTCCATATAAATAAGTTATTTTTTATTATTTTAGCAAAATCCTTCTAGTTCCAGTGATTTACTATCATTCTACCACATGCCAAAAAACAAACTCTCTAGAATTGTGTTGATCCACCTTCAGTTTCTTGAGGGCTGTAACCACAGCTCAGGGTGCTTCAAAGCCCAGCTGCCTAGAACATCAGAAGAACACAAAAGAGATCATGTGAAGCAAAGAAGACAAACATACGATTAAGAATCTCAGTGATTCCACTTGGAAAACACTTCTAGGAAAAAAAAAATCTTTCTTCTGTTGGATAAGAATAAAGTTCCTTAAAAGCAAATATACATTTCCAAAAAAATGAATTTACATTTTAATAAAAATTTTAAAAAAAGATTTCCAACTTTTGCCATCCTGATTTACTTAAGATTTGAGTTTATCCTTAAGATTTTTACATGAATCTTTTTTTTAATTTTTAAAACTACCTTTTTATAAAAGTCTTTGGTAGTAAAAACATTCAATTATTTTCAAACAGTAAATTAAAAAACCAATGCAATGCCCAGTTTATTGTTTTACTATGCCCAGTGACATTGTAAAAAAAAAAAACAAAAAAAACCCACAAGATTTCAAATCAGGTGTTTCAGATTAATTTGCTTACAAATGAAATATTTTGTCTGATTATTAATGGAACTCTTAAGAATCTTTTTAAAAATAAATTCTGCCCATAAAGGTAAAATTTTAGCCAAATAACTTTAGCAAACAACTTTGATAAAAGATTATGGTGAGTTTAGTGTCCATTGAATTTATTATGAGGGAGGGATTATTGAATACACTTTAATTAAAAAATTACTTTTCTATAAAACTGAAAGCGATTTTAAATTCTATAACTATTGTGTCATAAACTGTTTCTCTCACGATGGTTCAATCATTTTTAAGAAATTGAAAAGGTTAGTGGCCAAGAAAAACTATCCAATGAGGAATTTAGTTAATATGGTAGTTCCCCCTCCCTCCCTTTCATCTGAATATTTAACTTAAGAGAAAAGTCCTGCTCTACTTTTCAACTGGAATCACAGCAGTTTCTGTTTCTAACCTGGGAAGAATGTGATTGGGACTGAAAAGCCCCCTGTCCTATTGTTAGACTCCCCAGCACTGATCCTTGCTTTTAACATCATAATGAAGGATGCTCTTTAGTGGATTATCTTGAGAAGGGATTAACTCCTTCAAGTCTTCTTAGGGGGCAAGGTGTTTTGAGCCCTAAATACACACCAATTGCCTGCTTAACTTTTCATCTTATTTTGAAAACTGCCCAGCTGGAATTCAAATTCTTTTCCATAGAGCTGAATTTTATTAGTAGCAAAGTTGGAGATGGGGGCAGCAGATGCTAAATATAAGCACTGTTCTTTTAATCTCGTGGGGCCAAATGTTTCAGATATTTCACTGAGACAGGCACGTCAGGATAAGACTCAATCTAAACTTTGCTGTAAACTCTGCAAGCGCTTAAATCCTGGCCCCATCTCCCAGGCACAGAACTTAAGCCTCTGGAAGGCCAGGCTTTTACCAGGACTCCACCTTTAAACTCCACTTGTCTATATGGCCCTGCACCGCGGCTCTTAATGTCGTTATTTTAAGTCACACTCAGAGTAGAATTCTGATGCCCAGTAAACACACGTGCATTCTTGAAAAGAGGACTAATTGCTCTATAATTTATAATCAAGTGCTTTCCTTAGCTTTGCGCCTTTATCTTAATAACCATTTATTTCTGTCTGCCTATTACATTAATACCAAGATCTTACTTTTGTGTCACATCCATTTTCCCTTGGTTTCTGTTAACTACCCCATTGTGATAGGCTAGGTTTTGCCAGGAAACTAGGTAGTTCTATATTTGTCCCTTCTCCTTTTCTGTTAACTTGAAACTTCTTTTCTTAATAGATTGTTTCAACCTTTTCTTTTGTTCAACTGAAAGAATATTTCTACCACTGAAAATGCTCATTTTAAAAGATTCATTAGATGTAGGAAATTACTTTTATACACACACACACACACAGGGACCTTTGTCTTGGAACTTTACATTTTAGGTTTATTTATAATTTTTTAGTCAAACGGCAACACACATCACCTTCATTTTTTAATAATGAAGTATAAATTAATTAGAAAATACAGGGTTATGTTTTAAATGTACAGGCAACCGAAATGACAACCAAAAGATAGTTAGAAAATGAAATTTTCCTGATTGTTTTGCAAACTGAAAGTATCCAGGTGCACTTTTCTTGTGAACAACATGAAATGAACTCTCTGTCTTTTGCTATCTCTCTGTCTATATATATAATAACTCTTCTGCAGCCTATGCTTTAATTGTAAATAATCCTCCACATTCTTTCAGTGTAAACTCTTTAAGGAGTCATGAATTTTATTTATACTCTCTCTCTCTTTGAGAGTCTTTTGTTTATTTGCTGTTTCGTTCTTTGTGAAATAACACTCCCAGAGGAAAATCCCCCTCTCTGCTTAAGGAATTAGGCCAGAGACAAAAGCAGGGAATTCTTTAAGCCTTGTTTTGTGCTAAGAGAAATGTTTGACATTTCTGTGGAGAGGTGTTTAGTTTGGATTCATTAGGTCTTAGAGACTCTTTTCTCTTTTTCGGCCTTTCAATTTCTGTCACTGTTTTTTCTGTGTTTGGTAGACTAAAGAGAATTTGCCAGGCTGGAATTAGGTTTCCTACGTTCCAATGGCAAAAAAAAAAAAAAAAAATACAGTTGTTTTAAATGGCTGGGCCAAATATTCCCCTTGCTCAGCAAGCCGAAACATGAGTTCTTTCCACTATCCATCTGGGTAGGAGAAGGTGCAGAAATGGAAGCAAGAAAGAAAAAAGTTTTTAAGAGAAGTTTGTGTCCAAGCTGAAATATAAGCATATTGAAAGAAAGTTACTTGACTACCACTCCCATGGTTTCATCACTTTAGGCCAGCACATTTCAATTTTCCTGTGCTTCCTCTAGGAACATCAAATAAATTTTGCTTTCACACAATTTTTTAAAGGAAAATTTAAAATATTTTTATTTTACAATAGTCTGGTTGGCCTCCATTTCTTCCCACAATCCTTTAAAGGATTCCTAACAAGGTATCACAGCCAGAGCATTTGTCTTAGGCTAAATAACAGAAATACTTCACTAGATTATTAGTTTCACCATCTGAATTAGTTAAAAGCTCAAATATTTGGTAATTCCCCAAGTTTTAAGGCCAGAAAGACAAGTTGGTTATATTCTTTCTTTTCTTCCTTATAGACCAATCCATAGTCCTTTGCTCTGTACTTTTCTAACTGCCAGTTGAAGCATGAAAGGAGGAGAGGTGGGAGCCCTTGAAGGCTCTTCTCAGGGACAATTCAGAGATCAGCAGCTGGTAACCATGCAGTCTGTGCAAGACACCTCCCAACTATAACCCCAGTTGATGTTTCCAAGCTTGGCTGTCTCAGTCCAAAGGCCACTGACTCTGAGCTTAAAAAACATGCCCTTCAACAACTGCTGGGCATCCCGGTCCCCATTCATGCCATCCCTCAAAGAGTGATGAAGTTAACAAGGTGGGGGAAAAGAGGCAAGGGCCTGAGTCCTCACCGATGACATCCTTATTTGGCCACAGATTTTCTTTGACTGGCTGACAATAAACCTGACTGAGAAAGCCTTAATAATTAAAAAAAAAGAAAGAAAGAAAAAAAAAGAAAGAAGAAGAAGAAACGAAAGAAAGAAAGGAAAAAACGAAAGACAGACAGTAACATTAAACAAAGGCCTTGTACCCATGATTAAACCAGCAGAGGCCAGATAATAAAATCTTCCACTAATGGATTGTGTTACTGTGCAGTGTGCCTCTCCCCAACCTTTCCTCTCTCTTTCCAGAATACTAAATAGCCTTTATTTAAATTCTGAAGAACCTGCCACCTTGTCCATTCAGCCCAACTGACAAAGAAATATAGGAAGTCCAATATCTGAGTTGTCCAATCTATGGTCTCCAGGACTGTTCTCACCTGTGCCCACCCAATTGGATCTTTCTTCGGTGGTGGTTAAACTCTCATGTCAGTTACAATTAGTTTTAAACTGAATATCATTGAATAGAGTGAAAAACTCAAGAGTATTGCTTTCCCCTTTCTTTTTAAAATCCTGGATTGTAAATTGTAGTTCAAGTTCTATGAGGATCTGGAGGTGCCCATTCAAAATCATTTTGCAGCTCCATACAATGTAGAGGAGTTTGGGGAAAAATATAAAGGTAAGAAAAAGCAATGGTTGAAATCACTGATTCATTAAGATTAAAAAAGAAATCATCAGACTGTTAACTGAAGAATAAGTAGGAAGGGATAACAAGATAAACACTTGTGGAAAGGTACAAATATCAGAAAATGTACGATTTTAGGGTATCGGAAAAAAATAATAAACTAAATTATTAAATTAATGAAACTTGGATTGAAATTTTTTTAAAAAAAAACCTTCTTTTCCTAAAAGAAAGAGCACAGTAGTCTCTGGACAGGATAGGAAACCAGAGGAAAAGGGAAAATGTTGTGAATTAGAACTCATTTGAACACATATACTGTGGTCAGACAAATGTCTACCTTGGAATTGAGCACCAACAAACTTATCAGGCAGGGGATTGCCATAAGGGCAAATATCACGCCAGTTCCTGGGATAAGGATGGCTCATTTTTGACTAGTTCTCTTGGGTAAAACTTACCATTTTCAACTATGAGCCCATCTTTATTAGCAAAATTCTTCTATTCACATCTCCTGACTGCCAAAAAAAGGGAATATTGGAAAGAAATTGAACCTCCTGTATTTGACAGAGAAGGGAAGAACAAAATCAGTGTCCCATCCTTAAAGTAATGCTACTTTGGGCAATAACAGAAGAATAACTTCAGTGAGGAAAACCTCTATTTGGTGTTTCATGATATTCAATAAATTCAGGTTGACTAGATGGATTTAAATCATCATATTTTTCATTTTATCTTCTGTTAGGAAAATCAAAGGGAGTAGAAAAAAAAGCTCTTTTTGAATACCCAGAGAAACAAAGTTCGCTTAAAATATGCCTTGCCATATTAGTAATTCAGAGGCAAGAGATTGGGCCGTTTGCCACTGGAATGCCATTAAACAAAAAGCCAATGATAAGACATAACAATGATGGCATTTGCTTTTCAAGTATGCGTCTATTCATACCATATAAAATCAATTACTATAAGTCCCACAGGACTTTTTTCCCTGAAACCCACCCAATATAATGTGTTCTAATGTGCAAAGAAAGCTGTAGAGAACTTTCCATCTTAACCCTGGAACCCTTGACCTCCAGCACCTCAATGTGAAGATTCAAGTTCTTTATTAATTGTAATGATTCAGAACCAAATGTATTTCTCTATTTTAAATCTTTCTGGAAATATACTTCTAGTATTCTAAACAAACAAACAAACAAAAAAGCTACTGTGCCTGCATAGCATTCCTGTTATTTGTTCATGACTGTGCAGATTATAACTTTAAATAAACATGATCCTTAAGCTTCTTAATAAAGACAAATTACCTTCTTCAGCCACTATAAAAAAAAAACAATACATTTTGTGATTACATGGGGGTTTTTAGTTTCAAGACATTGTAAAAATCAACATTTCTTTCCGACAATGGCTTCCATTTTTTTTTTTTTGAGTGACCAAATCATGTCTCATTTCCCCCTTGTTTACTTGCAGATAAGGCAAAATAACTTGAGGCATTAAAGATGTGCTTACGTCCCACATATTTAGTTGGTTCTCACTTCTTGTCTCTGTGTGAGGTCTAAGATGCTTGGGTCCATATTATAAGAAAAAGTGATTGATTTCCAAAGGGAATACTTGCAGCAAAAAGAAATGCATTTTGGGTGGGGTGTTATTTTGTTGAACCATTTCCAGAAATAAAGCAAACATCCTCAGAAAATTACTATAAGTATAGAGAATGAATTTCATTTAGACCTTTCAACATTTTGTGTCACGATATTTAACGGGATGGCATGAAAGCTAATGATGCCTTTCTAACAACTCCAAACATTACTGTTTCTCACAATAAAAACACATTATCCCTCAAATTAAGAAAAGATTTTAAAAATTTTCTTCCAGATTTCAACAACATATAAAACACAAGTGTTTCCTTACAAGCACTAACAGGAAGTTGTGGTACAGCATTAACCAAATCAAACCTCAACATTAGACAATGTTTCACATTTGATGTGGATTTTAAGGTTTGTTTTTTTTTTAAGATACCATTTTAAATCTGATTATTTCGCCTTTTAAAAAATTACTATTGTTACAAAATAAAGACTTTTTCCTGTAGGTTGCCTGTCACTTTTGAAATGGGAAACATGATGAATTATGGCACATTTGCCTTGCTATGCTTTATCAAGCTCATTAGAGATGATGCATGATCTGAACTTTACAGAAAGTAAAAAAATAAATAAATAAAATACATGAACATCTCCTTTCTTCCCTGTTTACCTCTGAAATTATTCTGGTTTACTTGTTGGACAAACTGACCACTTATTAAGGAAAAAAAAAGTCTTGTGTATAAAATGTATGACTTTCCTCTAAAACAGCCTAAACTTCAGCTGTAAATTCTGACTGATATCATCTTTAAACTTGGCTCAATGCTTAATACTTAATGCTTTATTTTCTTTTTTCCACTGTCATCCCATACAAACAACTTAATATATATGTATAGACATGCTTGCCAAGGTTATTTTGCTCTCATTTTTCCAGTGAGATAGGTTTATAATAAAAGCCCCCGTGAGAAAACTTGAGTTTAATAAGAACAACTTTCACCCATAAACTTAAAAAATTCTTATTCTGCTTTAGAATTTTGCTTTGTTAAATATTTATTTTTAAAGAAAATTTTAGAATGGAATTTTAAACTGATTTTTGCCAAATGAGTTTTAAACAAATCTTAAAAATTCAAAATTATTACAGAGATTAAAAAGTCATGTCTTCTAATCTTTCTCTGTAATACATGGGAATTTCATTTGCCCTAAAGCCTAAAAAGATTCACCAGTATTAAGATCATCATGTTAAAAAAAAAACCAAACGTTTCCCAGAGTTTCATTCAATCAATACTTATCAGCTAAAACAATTCCTACATAATCTTTAAGATGTTAATTGCAATCAAGAAGCAAATAAACATAATGTTTAAATGTTTAATTCAGAGTTGGGAAAAACTTTTGATCATAAAATAAGGAAGGTAATTACTGTGATAGCAAACATGTATTACTTGAGTTTTAGTTTCATTAATAAGTCTTTCATTTTAGGCACTGTGATTGATTTATATCCTTGGCAATAGAACACTGAAGCACTAATATTAAAAAGATAACAATATTCCAAAATCTGGAGGATGGTGCATTAGCATATAAGAGAATCTTTTAGATAGTCCAAAAGTTGGTCTCCACTTTTGAGGATATTTTTACAAATAGAATTCATACTTTTGCTTCTGTGATTAGTTAGTTCACATACATGAATAAATATCTTATGTGTAAGTGACATTTCAAAGTTTCAAAATGGATCTCACCAACATCACCTCATTTTTTCCCTTTACTCATTTAATAAAATATTCTGTGTCAGATACAGTAACTCCCCACTTATTTGCATTTTTCCCTTTTTGTGGTTTCAGTTCTCTGTGGTCCACCATAGTTCAAATAAGTTGAAATTTCTGAAAATGAACAATTCAGATGTTTTAAATTGTATACTATCATGATTAGTATGATGAAATCTCTCCCCATTCTGCTCCATCCTATCTGGAATGTGAAGCATCTCCTTGTCCAGTGTATCCATGCTGTATATACTACTCTCCTGTTAGCCACTCAGTAGCTATCTTGGTTATCAGGTTGACTGTTGCATTATCACAGTGCTTACCTTCATGTCATGTTACCCTTATTTTACTTAATAGTGGCAAGTACAAGAGTAGTGATGCTAGAAATTTGGATGGGACAAAAACAAGTTGTAAATTATTTCCCATCCATAAGTGAAAAGGTGAAAGTTCTTGACTTTCTCAAATACATACACACACACACACACACATGAAGAAAACATAGTTCATATAAGATTCCATATTAGACTAGATTACCCTGCTGAGTTCAGGAGGGCTGTTGAGTCAGACTTTATCCCTGTCTGTGGAGATGAGAGTCTACAAAAAAAAATTTGTAATCTAATATCATTTATGCATATAAAGAATTAAGTTACATATTAGATGAGTCCTAGGAAGGAGAATCTTCCATCACATGGCAGGGGAAATGAAATCTAGGGATGGCTGTTTGGGGGCAGGCCAGCACAGACTCAGGGTGATGGTGGGGGCGCATGCATAAACCTGGCATAAGATGTCAGGGAAAAGTATGTCAAGACGAATTCAAGGTGCTTAAAAAAATCCAGTGGGGCTAAAATGAAGTCATTATCAAGAGGATTATAAGAGAGGAGGTTAGCAAAGAAAGTAGAACAGATTATGCAAAGTTGTGAAGTCATTATAAGGGCATGCTTTTGGTTCAAGGACTTGGGGAAAGCCATAAAACAGATTCAGGGGGAGCCTCAATGCAAGGAGAAAAAAAAACTGATTTCATGACTTACAGACAACATGGAAACTAGGATGTACACAAAGAAGTATAATACACTCACTAAATGAATGGAGAAATTGAGATCTCATAATGCAGTTCCTTGCCAAGAAAAGGATGTGCCAGAGAAGAGTTGGTATGTGCCATGCCTGCAGGCATGGTGTGTGTTCAAGTATGTGCAGAATTCCGTTCTATTTCCACCATAGTTCTCTGTCCACTGCTGCACATGTTGAATATCACTATAGTGCTTTTCATTTTATTTCAATGCCAAGGTGGGAAGATGTATGTTGTGTAGTTTGTAAACCAAAGAAGCCTAACAGAAAGTTATTTTTAGTAACATCTTTTCAATGTGTGCCTACTAGATGTCAAAAAAATATGTGATTTAAGGATTTTTTTGCATAATTTGGTGAGCATTTCAACTCAAAGATGAGAATGGCATGAAGTATTAGCACTATTTATTCTTAAAACAGATTAGACTATCATAATCACATCATATTCTCCATATTAAATAACTTGATTGCACACTAAATAATAATTATGTTATAGTTTGGATGGGAGGTCTCCCCCCAAAGCTCTTGTGCTAATGTTCACAGATGAAATGATTAGATTATGAGAGCTGTGATCTGATCGGTAGATTAATTCACTTCATGGATTAATAATTTGAAAGGACTAAGTACTGGGTGCCCTTGGGGATTATATTTTATCCCACTGATTCCTCCCTCTCTTTGTGTTTTCTGACTGCCATGAGCTGAGCTGCTTTCCTCTGCCACATCCTTCTGCCATGATGCTCTGCCTCACCTCTGGCCCAGAGCAATGGACTTGGCCAGTCGTGGTCTAAAACTTCTGAAACTGTGAGCCCAAATAAACTTTTCCTCCTCTAAGTTGTTCTTGTCAAGTACTTTGGTCACAGCAATAAAAACCAAATGGATAACCGTTATAAGTAAAGTTTCCTGAATTGAAGTAGTATCAACATAAAATCTGAGAAAAAATATGATTTACAATATTCTGCTCAGTTTTAATGAGTGAGAAAGCACCACACAAAAGACAAAAAGCTCATCGTAGTTTATACAAAAGTAGGGGAATGATACTCTACTTCTTTCTTCTTTGGTTCCTCCAATTATTTGACTCATATGCTCAATAAATGACCAGTTCTGGGCATTCTTCCTATAGCATTTGGTTCCACTTCTAGGAACTAGAATGAAATATTCTGACCTCCCATTTGAAGTTCCAAAAAAACTAAAACTAAAAAAAAAAAAAAAGGAAGAATTAAAAAATCACAGCAGGGAAATCTCATTTTTCTAAGTGGAATTACTGAAAAGAGCAACTAAGCATCATGATCTCTGCAGTGATTCTAGCTCCGCTAGCAATTTACACCTTGCCTTACAAACTTAATCAAAAGGGCTCTGGCTAAGCTAATTAGCCAAAGACACAACAACAAACAGAAGCTAGAACAACCATTGTCACATTTGCAGACTAGCTGGTTTGGGTACACCAAAGCTGAATTACCTACTGAAACTTGTTAAGCAGCAGAGTAAAACAGGTAGTTTGAACCCTTGTGGCTTCCCAGGTTCCAAGATGGCAATGTTTAGTAGACAATTGAATAAAAGGACAGAGAGGTCCAATTTTTCACACAAAATATAGCTAGGAATTGAGGGAATTTTCTAACTTTTACCATCAATGTCCAGCCCCATCAAACAGCAGAGATTTAAATATCTACTACACAAATTTATTATTTTGTTTTGTTGATTGAGTTGCCTTATCATTGTCTATCTCTTAAAGTAGGTACAGCCAGTCATCATTTAGTGGGATGGGGTAGGGGTGCAGGACAATGAGGGGACAGCAGGTGAGACTTCACTAGGATATTCCAGAGTTCAGGTTCCCAAATGTAGTGAAACACTTGGGTGAAAATTCACCTTTTCAAGAAATAATGAATCATTCCTTCTTTGAAAAATCCTTTGGAAGCGTGAACAACCACAAGAACAGAGCATTTCTCTTTCTGTCACCTGGGAGATGCATCTGTAATTGATGCTGAAATGCATTTTCAATTTTGCCTACAATCCAAAAAGAAATTGTATTTACAAGGTCATTTTCAAGTTCTGGTTATGTTCATTTTTCAATCATTCCTTTTCTGTGAGAAAGTAAAGAATTATCTTTATGGGTATGCCTAACAGCAACTAGAAAAACTTCACAAAACTAAGGAAGTTTAATAATAAGAAAAGTTGATGATAATGTCTAATATTAGGCTTTAAAAATACTTGGTCCTTTGGCACTATTTGCAGATTTGTGATTAAAGAACATATTCTATTTAACTGTAGTCAATTGAGCTTCATAGAAATTCTTGTTGAGTTGGTAGCATAACATAATTTTAAATATATTATTCTATAACTTACTTGGAGAAATTTTGCATCTGATGAAATACATAGATTTCTCTGATTAAACCAAATACTATGAGTTAAATTTCATGCCAAGAATATCATATGGTATTATACCTTCTCTATTAAAAAAAATTAAACGTTTCTATTTTGGAAGAAGAATTTGTTATAAATTCTTGAAACCTGAAACTGGTTTCACTTCTGGATCACAGTTGGGACATTGGTGCACTTTCCCGATTTCTGTCTTCATCGGTGTATTGGTACAAGTGTTTCTTTAATAAATCTGCTTTGAAACACAGAAGACGCCTGCTGTTTAAAAGCTGGTGAAAGGTGATTGCTAGCCTGGAAGTAAAAAAGACTAGTTTCATTTTAAAAAACAAGACCCTTTTCAGTTTGACTGAAATGCATTAAGCAGGACAGAGAGACTATCTCTTATAATTGTCAGCAGATTGGCAATCTGACATATAATTCTGGCAAACCTGTACTTAATTGCTAAAATATGACTTCCAAGCAACTACAAGTATGTTCTGGCAATGTCAAGTTATCCCAAACCACATGACTTGACTTCAGCTTTAGAATTAAAATTGAAGATTTATCCCAGGTTGAAGCTGCACCTCGTGCATTCCGCAAGAACCCTGAAGACTGCAGACAGGAAAACGGGATATCGTTAAAGCATTGCAGTGCCCCAGGGGTCAATGTCAGATACAATCTAATTTAACATCTTTATTAAGGATCTCGAAGAGGGAGTAAGCCACATATTAATGAAATGTGCAAATGATATTAAACTGGGAGCTGGTGTAACCACCAGTAAGGACAAAGAAATAATAGAAATGCACCAAAAGAGGTTAAAACTATGAACAGAAAATTATTACATGAAAATCACCTTCCTGGGATTGATCGTTTTGGAGATGAGCATTGGGAGTCAGAAATCTCAAAGTTTGGGGGCTGCATCCATCTGGGAACCAAGAGGAAGGAAAAGAGGGCAACCCTTAGCCAATATCTAATTTAGACACCAAAGTAAACACTTTACATTACATTATGTAAATGTGTGCAAGCTTTAAAATCAAAAATATCTCCAAATCTGAAAACTTACATACAAGCCAACTCAAATGCAGTAGTTTAACTAAATACAACACTAACCTATTAAAACAGACATGTGCATGAACATTATTGATGTGCAAAATATATGAACTTGCATGAAGTGAAACAAAAGGCAGAGTATACAACCTGTGCATGCCAATAGCACATCAAATACATGGATGCTCATTAAACAAAATCCAGAGTTCTCCACCTGGGAACTGCCTTTCAAACATACCTTAATTTGAAAAAACAAATGTCTTTTTTTAAAAAACAGTGAAAGCAATTTAGAAGCCCTGAACCTTTAGTCTCTTCTATTTCCCCACGCCGATCTATCTCACACTCAAAAGAACTTCTAAGATGACTCTAAAAGTGACTCTGCCAAAGCTGTTTCTAAATAAGATGCCCTTCAGGCAGCATCTGACAACCTTCCAGGCTATAAGCAGGGGCCTCCTGATTGCTCATAACTTCTTAAGACTGTTTTCTTCTCCCTTTCACCTCCACTTCTACTCCCATGTCAACAACTTTGGTAACTTATTCAAAAAAAAAAAAAAAAAAAGTTAAACCAGCAAACACCTTACAGTTTAGAGCTTCTGCCCTCTTGCACTTGATGTTCTCTCTAACCTGCTGTTAGTTGAACTACACATAATGTCACAAAGCAAAGGGCAGGAAAAACAGATATCACCTAACAATGGCGTCCCTGGAATATGTGAAATCATCCCTTTTCTTTGATGCTTACTTAAAGGTAGTTTGTTTCCACTTGCCTTCTACTTCCTGCCATGATCCTTTGCATGGTCCAGGAGGGAAAAGGTACAAGGAAAATTTCCTTGTGCCCCAGATGTACCAAAGAGGGAACCCATTAATCATAAGAATGCACAGCAGTAGTTCCTTCCAAATAGCAAGATTCATAGTAAACCAGTTCACCAGATATAGGTGAACCCAAAGAATTTAAGATGCTGAAGTGCTAAAGTGGCTAAAAGTAAAATTTTATTCATGCTTCATATTAAGAACCTTAAGTGAAAATCACGCAACTGTGTGATTAACTGCCTCTGTATCAAGGAATCACTGCCTCTGTGTAATTCAGATGCCTTGGTTGGTGACTAGGAGGCCATGGAATAGGGCAATGGGCACAAGAAGGAAGAGCACAGACATCAAGTAAGGATTTCAGCTAGTAGGAATTAACATGTTGAAAGCCTTCCAAGGACAGCCTCACCAATGAGAATGGGAGCTATTTTAAATATATTAGAAGGAATTACTAGGAATGGGAGAATAAAATTTAAGGAGAAAAGAAGCGAGCTAAATCTTAAGAATTTTATTATAGTTTAGCCTTTTCATGGACTTAAGACACTTAAGTACATACTGAAAGATAGTTTCATAGATGATTCTTAAGAAATAATGAATTGGAATGTGCTCCTCCACATGCAGCATACCACATGCAGGGTTACCTGAGTCCATTTACAAAGCAGGATTTCTATGGAAACTCCCCACAACATTACACACCCTGAATTTCACCACGCCGGAACCAAAATTAGAAAAATGTTTCCTTATAGTCATTTTTCATTCTTTTTCTTAATATGTAATTAGAAAACACATTAGAAGACCAACTATGGAAATTTTTTAGTACTTACTAATGTGATAAAATAGGATACTTTTCTTTTTAAAGGCAATTCCATTTACCTCTTTTTCTGAATGCATATGAAATAAAAAAGTTATTAATGTCACAATATATGGGAGGTTTTTAGTGTTTGCTCCTTCTAGATGGTGGAAGTGTAGAAAAAAGGACCTCATCCATACTATTAAAAAGTTCAAATTAGGTGAGGGACACTAACCAATAAATGGTTTCATACTGTGGGCCATATTTAAACCATGCCATTTACAATACCAGTAATGTCACAAAGAATAAATTTGGTTTTCTGTTATTAAGACACATGTTTCTTAAGTGCAAATATGTTCTTTTTTTTCAAAGAAAAAAAATATTATCTTCAAAGAGTACTAGCAAAGACCTCTGTGAAATATATTGTAAACTGATATCTGGTTCCCCTTTTGTGGATTCATGGAAGGATTATAATTCTCATCCCCTTGAAATTAGACATGACCATGTGACTTGTTTTGGATAATGAAATGTGAGTAGACACAAAGAGTGGAAGTTCTTGGAAGCTTTTAATTGCCATACTTAAATTCTTTCTTACTCTGTTTTGGCAGTCACTAAAATATATGTTGATGAGAAGGTGAATTTTACAACTGTCCCCTAGAGGACAGCACCCTGGAAAGTTATTCAGCTCTGCAATGAACTATGCATGAATCAGAATTAAATCTTTATTATTAGCTACTAACAACTAGAGATGTTTCTTACTGCAGCTTAACCTTACCTATCCTAACTGATATACTCATTATATTTAAGCACAAATAAGATACAAAGCAAATATTACTCAGAAAATATATTCAGCCTAAGTAAATTAATCACCAAGCAAATACATCAAAAAGTGTTTATTGCATATCAAAACTATATCAAATTATTTAACAAGTCATGTGTCAGAATTTGAATTTTGCAGAATATTTTGAATTTTTGACTTCCCAGCTCATTGCTCTCCAAGAATAATGAAGATAAAGAGATGTGATATAGAGTAGCTGTCATTCTGGCAACAAGTGCACCTACTTCTTCCACCCTACATATAGTTTGTGGATCTGCATCCATTCATACCTAAAAAATGTTTGAAGAGCCTCTAATATAGCAAAGAGATTTTTTTTAATTTTCTCTGTCAGAAGCTTAAAAGAGATTTTGACAAGAAAAAAATACAAGTGATCAGGAAACCATTCTTAAATTGACTCTATAGTTATAATCATGGGTAAAAATAAAAATAAATATGTCTAATCACAGAATAGTTAATCACGTGAAATTAAAATGAACCCTTCTTGGCATTGAAAATCATTCTCTTGTATCTAATTTGAAGAGATACTTAACAAATAGTATAACAAAGGCTTACTTTATATTATAATAAGTAATTGGCATAGACTTAACCATTTTGCCTGATAGATTTCAAAGCAGAAGAGTGACAGTCATTCACTGTACTATCATTGAAAATCTGTGTTATAGATCATTTTGTGTTTTCTTTAAAAAGCAGTTGTATGCTCTTAAACTAAGCAAACATACTAGCTGTGAAAGTGCATTGTTATAGCTGTTTTCTTGACGTTTCACCTGTAGAACTTTGAAACAACATTGGCTCTCTAGCACATAAAACTACTGCAGAGAAGGACCCAGTGACTGGTTTGGACTTTGTGTTAGAGAACTATTTTCCTACTTTCTGGACTTACTTTTTTTTTATGTCCAAACCTTCTAATACTTGACCACCAAAGCTAACTTTTTAAATGTCACTGATCCTCCTTTATCCACAAGGATTGTTTCAATAACACTGCTCCAGTTGATGCCTGAAACCAAGGAGGGTACTGGGACTTATGTATTCTGTTTTTATGTATATACATACTTATGATAAAGGTTAATTTGTAAATTAGGTACAGTAAGACATCAACAAAAATAACTAATAATGCAATTAAAAATAGCAATAAATTGTAATAAAAGTTATGCAAGTCTCTCCCTCTCTCTCAGAATATCTCATTATTTATGTTTCTTCTTGTGATGATGTGAGATGATATTTAAAGGAAATATCTTGTGGTTTCTTTTTTGCATGTCCAAATTGCCAGCATCATTTTTCTTGTACTTATTAAATAAAATGAGGATTACTTGTACACAAGCACAGCAATGTCATGACAGTTGATCTAATAACCAAGATGTTCAGTGAGTAACTGACAGGCAGGTAGTGCATACAGCTTGGATACTACAGGCAAAGAGGTAATTCAAGTCCCTCATGGGACAGAGCAGGATGATGCAAGATTTCATCATATTTCTCAGAAAGGCATGCAACTTAAAGCTTATGATTGTTTCTTTCTGGAAATTTCCATTTACTATTTTCAGACTATGTTTGACTGTAGAAAACTGAAGCCACAGAAAGTAGAACTTCAGATAAGGGAGGACTACTCTAAAGATGACTGTATTATTTATTCTTGAATGACTAATACTTGAATTTTCTGAAATACTTCTCAATCGCTTTGTGCATAAAGTTCAAAGTTCTTCACCCACTTCTTTTCTAAAAATCCCTTTGCTCCCACCATGCCAAATGGATCTCACCCCCAGATTTATCATGCTCTTTCATATCTCTTTGAGATATGTTTCCCCATTTTCTTATTTCTATTTGCTTGATGGTGGACTCATTACTCAAGAAAGAGTTCATTTATACAATACTGCTGGTAAAACCCAAATTACTTGTTTCTTTTCATTTCTTTTTTTTTTCCTGGACAAATTCAATCTCTCCCATTGCAAAGAATGTATTTTACTTGATTTTCCATCTTGTCCTCCCCTACTCAGTAGCTCAACTGTCTGGCATATAATTATGGGTAAATATTTAATGAGGGAATGAATGAATGAATGAATGAATAAAAAAAGAATCAGATCTAGATTCAGCTGATGACTTGTCCAATGACCTGCTGTGCAACCTTGGCCAGGTCATTTCACCTGTCTGTGTTCCAGATTTCCTGATATAAAAATAGGTGATAGTAATTGCAGCCTGCCATAGAGGGATGCTGTGAGGATTAATGAAATAATTTTTATAAAGCAGTTTGAGCTCCCTGGAAGAAAGGCACTACATAAGAACAAAGTGTTATTATAATTATTATGTAGCACCTTTCATCTGAGAATCTCAAAGCACTTCACCAAACATTAACTCATTAATCTTCCCAACACTCCTGAAGGAGAATTTTATTATTTCCATTTCAGAAAAGGGGAAAATTGAAGACAGCAAAAGGTTAAATGCCCAGTCCATAATGCCATCCCTTTTGAATGCCAAATCCAAGAGCAAGTTTCAGGACTCACAGCTCAGACAGCTCTTTGAACCTGAGGCACTGAATACAGAGAAAGCCATTGAGCTGCCCAAGCTGGCTGGCAAAGATCCAGTTGGAATGAGGGACCAGATTAATACCTCCCATAGAAGAAGGGGTTGGATGGGGCAGCAGGGTGATGACCACAATCCTTCCCTCAACTGTAACATTGAGAAGAAAATGTAAGCAACCCCTGCAATCAATCGCTCACCCTCCTCCAGCGACTTTGGTTCAAATCTTTTCATCAGCCCTCTTTGAACTTGACACCTTTCTGGGATGTCTCTGTCTCTCAGCCAGAAAATGTCTCATCACCTCTGAATACAAAGGTAGCAGTTTAGCAACCAAAGAAATAATCCTAAAATAAAGCATTCAAAGGAGCTTTCCCCTCCTAATACTGTTTTTCCTGCTGAATCCCACGAATGTTAGCTGAGACAGGTGGTACTAATCCGCCTTCTAAGAGGAAAAGGAAGAATGTTAGCTATTCTGCAATACTTGATGGAGGTGGGGGTGCTGTAGTTTGGATTTCATCAGGAACATAGAGGGAAGTGTAGCCATTTCTATTTATAGTCAACCAGAAAGCAACATTTGTGCTTTTCTCACAAATGTTAAATTCGTACTTCCTGGAGGTTGTGGGCAAGATTACTGGACCAAGAATATGGGCCAATTTGTAATAAATATAGACAACATGTATGGAAATGACAGCATTGTGTCTGGAGGTCAGGTGAATTAGCAATCATCATTGTAATGATGATTCAGTCACAACACCCACTTCCAGGGGAAACACAACATGTCATCCTGATATTCAATCCAGAAGAGGATAGTGAGTTGATTATGATCAGCTTCTAACTCTCAGCTCCTCTGAAACAAAGATCAGAATGCCTCTTAACTTCTACATACTTATGACTTTTGTCTTCACCCCGTTCATTAGCAAGCCCAGTCCTCTGAGAATAATCACTTATAAAATGGTCACCATAAAAAAGTAAAATCCCTGGCCTGCTCTCTTTGACCACAGTCATCTTTACATTTTGAACTTCCCCATACCTCCTTGGAAAGCAACTAGAGTTATGGAAAGACAATATGCTTTGGAACCAAACCCATCTGATAGTTAATCCTAGCATCTGCCACTTTTCATTTTGTGACCTTAGGCAAGCTTCTGAACTTCTCTGAGCCTTCTTTTGTAGGCTGTAAAATAAGGATTACAAGTCTATTTTGGAAGTGTTTGAGAAAGAATGCATTTGCACCCAGTAGTTTGCAGCAAAAGTACGTGCCCTTGACTGACAGGACCTCCAAACACCTAGCAGAATATTAAGTCTAAACTCATGTAGCAAGCACCAGAAGATGAGCTACATAGACAGAGCCAGGACCACCATTTCAGAGGATGTCTCGGAAGCAGAAATTAGGCCCAGGGGAGTCAATGACAATGAAAATCCAACAGATAGGACTAAGCAGGGTTCAAGAGAAGGTAGTGTAGACCAATGTGAAAGCCTAGCAGGCAGTAATTGGTCAGAGGATCTGGAAAGAAGGGCCAGAAATCATCACAGGGGTCAGAGTTTCATGATGCCTAGAGGAAACTGAGATATGGGGGAATCAAGATATCCCAGAATTTGGTTAAAAATTAGGCCATGAAGCCAGTCTCTCTCTCTCTCTCTCTCTCTCTCTCTCTCTCTCTCTCTCTCTCTCTCTCTCTCTCTCTCTCTGTAAAGCTAAGGGTAAAATCCAAGGCCTTGCACATGGTAGGCAAACACTCTTAACATTGAGCTACATCCCCAGCTTTTAAGCCCCTATTTAAGCAAGAGTATCTGTCTCAGGGTGACCCCAAGCAACCAGATGAAGAGAACATACAAAAAACCACCTCTATATGGCTCCCTCCTCTCTACCACTCAACCTCTCAACTATATGTCAGGTCACAGTTCTGAGCCCTCTTGGATTTGTTTTTTGCTCCTCCTCTCTTTTATGAATTTGGGTTTTGAACTTGAAATGCTTCATCTATTTCTGATGATTAGATTAACAAATGCTCCAAGGCACCATAGATAGATAGTCCTCAGTCATCAAGGTCACCCAAATTCCCAGGGCACTGCTGGTCCCTTTCCCAAAACCTTCCACTTTATGCGGGAAAGAGTATCAGACAGGAGTAGACAAGAACATGGATGAATAACTCATGTAAACCCCGCTGCCAAGAACAAGAGAAAGCAAAAATATGTATGAGAAATCACTCCCATTCCTCCTGGTGGATCAAGCTGCACATTCTGTAAAGAGCTGAGCCTTCGCGTGGGAGGTGATTCCCTCCCTTCACTGTGGTGACTCCTTCAACACCCCACTGGGGACCTCCTCTGGCCTTGCAGCTTCAGATACTATCACTAAACGGATTGCTCCCTGCCATGCTTTGAATAAGTGTCCTCCCAAACTCTATGTGTTATAGGCTTGGTGTCCAGCCTGTGGCATTACTGGGAAGTGGTGGAATACTGAAGAACTGTGGCCTAGTGAAGGTCTTCTGATCATGAAGGGAGGGCTTTTGAAGGGAATATAAGACCCCCAGTTTCTTCCTTTCATTCATGTCCCAGCCATGAGTGAATGATTTTTCTATACTCTATTGCCATGATCTACTATCTTGCCACAGGTCCAAAAGCAAGAAACTCAACCAATCCTGGACTGAAACTCCAAAGTTGTGAACCAAAATAAAAAATTTCTTTTTAAAAGGTGCTTATCTCAGGGTTTTGTTATAGTATCAGGAAACTGATGAACATACTTCTCAAATATTCACTTCCCACTTGTGGCTTTTCTCTAGTGGTTCAGGCTACATTTTAGAAGAATGGCAGTTGTGTACAATTAAAGATCCAATGAACATCTCAAACCCATTATTCTCATGATCCACCTTTATTAGTGGCTTAAAATATTTCCTGCATATGAGGCTCAAGAAGATGCTTTGTTCTTCCATGCTGGGGACTAAATATGTTCCCAGCCAGATCACTAGGCTAGAGTGTAACTATGCATTAATAATGCTGGAAGATCTAGAGTCCTCTATCTCTACCAGAAACACTTCTGCAGCCTGTGCAATAAGGGCCAGCATCTTCATTTAAAGATCAGATGGAACCAGACCTCAGTGTTGTCTACAAAGATCAGAGTCCATTTTCATGAATCTGGACAAGGTGCCTTAGGCATCCCCTGCACACAGTCTGAGTGAATTAGAAGTTACTTAATAAAGCAGAAACAGCTTTAGGACATAAACTTGGTTTCAGAAGCTAGCTATAACACTCACTTTCTAGCCACAGAGAAGAAACGGGAGCTTCTATGAAAAAACAAGCTCAGTTATAGGCAAGGAACAAAAAGTTTCAGTAGAAACTCTAACTTTTTTTTAGAAAAATATTTTTAGTTGTAGATGGACACAATACCTTTATTTATTTATATATTTTTATGTGGTGCTGAGGATCGAACCCAGTGCCTCACATGTGCCAGGCAAATGCTCTACCACTGAGCTATAACCTCACTTACAGTCACCGTCTGCATACATCTCACAGAGTCCAGCACACATCAAGTAATTAAATATTTACTGAATGAAAGATTGCCTCTTTGGTTTTAGATCCAGCCTTTGCTTCTCTGGAGTGTTTTGTTTCCCGTGAGATTTTGCTCCCTGGTTTGTTTCCTCCCTCTCACCCCCACTATTTAGAATCCTAAGCAGCACTTGACTGTCCAAGTGAAAAATGCATTTCACCCAGTGACCCAATACTATGAACCAGTCAGCATTGTGCAAGCACTTCCTTAAAGGATGGGTCCTCTGGAGCACCTTGTGTCTCAACACAGAATCCAGGTGAATCCAGTCAAACCTATCCCAGATGGGTTTGCCAACAGAGAGTGGTGACAATAATCACTTCCATTTATCTGCCCTTTACAATGGGCCAGGCACTCTGCTAAACCCTTCACAGACTCTAATCTTCACAGAGCAAGCAAGAAGACCATATAATCCCCCTCTCAGTGGAGAGGCTAATCACTCAATGAATAAGTAGCAGAGCTGGGCTCTAAACACCAGTCCATCAGCTTCCCACCTGGGGCTCTTCCCACCATACGGCCCACCCCCAACAAGTGAAAAGTCCCTATTGGTGTGCACCTTGGTGGGATCTTTGCCAACGATTCCCACCTTCTCTCAAACTTCATTTCCTATTCACGCTTAGAAGAAGACACATTTTTCCATTTGCAGTTTACAAGCACTTGAAGTGGGAAAGTCTATACAATCAAAAAGAGTAATGAAAGAAGGAGCCCTCCTTGCCTAGACAGAGGAAGTCTATGGGAAAAAAAAAAATCCATAGTTTTTAACTTTCAAATTGGCTTCCTAAACATGAAATTTACTCAACCAGAATGAACATGTCAAAATAGAGAAATCTCCATAGCCCAGATACAGAGACTCAAAATGTCATTGAAAATTAAGATGTTTCTGAATGAAATGACTCCTCTGGTAAGTTATGTCTGAACATGACCACTGGAATTTCAGGACTGACTAGAGGGAGATAAAAAATGTAAATGAGCTTTGCCTCGAGGACCCCAGGCTGCAGGGCTTTCTGAGGAGCGTGATTCAAAGCTGAACCAGCTATGGTTTCATCCCAAGTAAATTAACCTTGCATTAAGGGCCAAACTTCTTATTAATGCCAAAAAGTGCCCCCAGATGCTTCTGTGACTCAGCCATTTCCAAAGAGTGTGATTTTATTCAGGGGAAAAAAAAAATGTTCTCTAACATTTCGCCTTAACCAAACATGACTAGGTTAATTAGCATGTTCTTCACCACTGCTCTTTTTAGATTGACAAATTTCTTTTGAAAATTGAGAAAAGGAACAATTACTTGAGCGTCCAGACCCTGCCATTCCTGTGCACTCAACAACTTCGATAGCCCTTTCAAATTCTCCCTTCCACATATGGACAATTTTAATTGAACCTTAGAACACTCCATCTCTCTCCTGCCTTCTATTCCAAAAGACAGAATGGAGGCTGCAAATCCAGGTTTCTTCAAAGAAATGGCTGATGTCAGAAATGGAAAATCCACTGTTATATCCCAGGTTTTCAGTTTAGAACCATAGTTTTAATTTAGATTTGTATACTTTTAAATTTAGTTTAGGTCTAGATTTTTGCAACAGACACCCAGCAATGCTGATGTCACTACCAAAGGATTAGCAATATGCCAAGAGGCAAGATCACTCTATACCCAGGACCTAAGGAATCCAGGGAGAAAGCTAGCTAGAGCAAGAGGTGGGGAAGAGCAGTGAATTCTTAGTTAACACAAGACAATGAAGACAAAAGTCCAGATTGCAAAGTGAGCTGGACAGGAGGGCTTCTTCTGTGATTCTGTCTAAGACAGAGCCTGGAGGCACTAAGAGCTTCTCATCTGTTGGATCTCGTACCATTGCATGCATGGCAATCATTTGTTTAATCGTCTACATTCCTTCCTAAAAATGCGGGAAAGAAATAGATCATTCCCTTCACCAGCACATCCCCAATATATAGTAGCATCATAGTACTCACCAAATGGTAGTCACACAAAATAATTTTTGAATATTGGATGTCAAATAATCAATGACCTAGTTTTGTCTTCTGGACTTCTATAAATATTTGTCGAGTTGCCTTCTAATGGCAGGCCCAGTGTGAATTCTAATGAGGCTGGCCAGACTGTGTCACCAAGCTTTAGTTGTAGACCAAGTGGTCCAGAATTCGAGATAGTAGACTCAGCTTTAAGACACAGGCAGAAACAGTAGAAAACCATCAGATAATAGGCAAGAAAGGTAGCCACACAGTGAGGATGGAAGAGATGAGGCATGAGTTCTCAGAGAGAGGCAAGCCTCTAAGCTTCTCCCCATTCTCTGCTCTGGTTTTGTTCCTGCAAAGAGAGTGGCCAATGGGTGCTGCAGGGTGAGATTGGGCTCCAACAGGTGTTTAAGATTCTTATTATTATTATTTTTTATTTTTCCCTTTCCCCTCACTTCCTCTTGTATGTAATTTTGTATAACCCTGAGGGTCTCCTTCCATTTCCATGCAATTTCCCTTCTCTCTCCATTTCCCTCCCACCTCTCACCCCTGTTTAATGTTAATCTTCTTCTCATGCTCTTCTTCCATACTCTGTTCTTAGTTAACTCTCCTTATATCAAAGAAGACATTTGGCATTTGTTTTTTAGGGATTGGCTAGCTTCACTTAGTATAATCTGCTCTAATGCCATCCATTTCCCTCCAAATTCTATGATTTTGTCATTTTTTAATGCAGAGTAATACTCCATTGTGTATAAATGCCACATTTTTTTTTCCATTCGTCTATTGAAGGGCATCTAGGTTGCTTCCACAGTCTTGCTATTGTGAATTGTGCTGCTATGAACATCGATGTAGCAGTGTCCCTGTAGCATGCTCTTTTTAGGTCTTTAGGGAATAGACTGAGAAGGGGAATAGCTGGGTCAAATGGTGGTTCCATTCCCAGCTTTCCAAGAAATCTCCATACTGCTTTCCAAATTGGCTGCACCAATTTGCAGTCCCACCAACAATGTACAAGTGTACCCTTTTCCCCACATCCTCGCCAGCACTTGTTGTTGTTTGACTTCATAGTGGCTGCCAATCTTACTGGAGTGAGATGGTATCTTAGGGTGGTTTTGATTTGCATTTCTCTGACTGCTAGAGATGGGGAGCATTTTTTCATGTACTTGTTGATTGATTGTATGTCCTCCTCTGAGAAGTGTCTGTTCAGGTCCTTGGCCCATTTGTTGATTGGGTTATTTGTTATCTTATTGTCTAATTTTTTGAGTTCTTTATATACTCTGGATATTAGGGCTCTATCTGAAGTGTGAGGAGTAAAGATTTGTTCCCATGATGTAGGCTCCCTATTTACCTCTCTAATTGTTTCTTTTGCTGAGAAAAAACTTTTTAGTTTGAGTAAGTCCCATTTGTTGATTCTAGATATTAACTCTTGTGCTATGGGTGTCCTATTGAGGAATTTGGAGCCCGACCCCACAGTATGTAGGTCGTAGCCAACTTTTTCTTCTATCAGATGCCGTGTCTCTGATTTGATATCAAGCTCCTTGATCCATTTTGAGTTAACTTTTGTGCATAGCGAGAGAAGGGGATTCAGTTTCATTTTGTTGCATATGGATTTCCAGTTTTCCCAGCACCATTTGTTGAAGATGCTATCATTGTGCTGGGTGTGGCAATGAATGCCTGTTATCTCAGTGGCTGGGGAGGCTGAGGAAGGAGGATTACAAGTTCAAAGCCAGCCTCAACAACTTAGCAAGGCCCTATGTCAAATTATATTTAATGATGCTTTATTATCACACATAACTTTCCCATGTAATCATTCAAAGAAATGGCTGGATATCAATCAAAATAGTTTCAGGAGTGATATAGAACAGGAATTTGTAACTTCACTGAGAAAATGAGCATCTTGGTGAGCAATTGTGATTTCTTACTTCTGCTCTATGAGCTTAATCTTAAAACTATGTGGTTGCTACACATGGTTTGAATGGAATAAGGCATGTAAGAGAAAAATATAATAAAACTGACTCTTTAAATCAGTGGTTCTCAACATGTGGTTCCAGGACCAGAAACATCAGCATCACCTGAACACTTATTAAAAATGCAGATTCTCTGGTCACCCCCAAATTGCTGCTAAATTAGGGATTCTGAGGTTGTCCTAGCAACCTTTAATTTTGAAATTTTTAATTTTAATGGACACATAATAATTGTACATCTTTCTAGGACACAGTGTGATAATTCAATACAAATACACAATATGTAAAGACCAAAGAAGAGTAGTTGGTATTTCTGTTTCCTTATCATATCTTTATCTTTGGGGACTTTGACTTCTTCTCTTCTTGTTCTTTAGGAAACACATAAAAGGTTGCTGTGAACCATAGTCATCTTGCTGTGCTATAGAACACTATAACCTATTCCTCCTCTCTAACTGGATTTTGGTGGCTGTTATCCAGTCTGCCTCTGTCCCTTCTCCCTACTCCCCATCCTAACCTCCAGTAAGCGCTCTTTTACTCTTTTCTTTGAGGTCAGCTTTTCAGATTCCATATGAGTGAGAGCACAGGGTGCCACCTGTGTTTTAGAGCCACTAAGTATTTATTTATGTTCCACTACTGCTACTCAGCTTTGTGATGCTGCTGAGATGTATATGGGAATAAAGAAGCTAAGGCAGGCACCACCCTCAAATTTAGTGTGAAGCCAACCATCCCAAGGTGGATAGAGAAACAAGTTTACTTATTGTTTCTGTCACAAGGAATGTTTTCACAATCATTTGCAAATATTTCACACACCACCATGAATAAAACGCTTAGGATTTTATCAAAAGAACGTTGACTTTCTATTTTCTGTCTCCTGAAGTCAATGTGGCATCAAAAACTCTGAGAGTGGCTGAGTGGGAAGGAAAAAAAAATTTCCTATTTGAAAGGAAATTTCTCTTTTGCATCTTATTACACAAGCCACAGATGATCAAAAGCATTTTGCTCTAAAGTTGTCTTATTGATATTATTAATGAGGAAACCAAAAGTAAGGGAAATGACTTAGAATAGACATAAACTTTATTATTTTTCAAGTTCTTTATTCAAAAGTTACCTGCACTTGATGGGACTTCTGATATTTATTGTTTTATAAACATTTTAATAACCCATTCCAAATAATAAACTTGCTGGCTGTGGGAACACATATAAAAAACAAAACTTGTTTTAAGTTCAAAGTTCGCAGATACAAATTTTAATAACCAACAACACCTACAATCCTCCATCAAAGCAAAAAAAAAAACAAACTAAGTTCTCTGGAGATTTTGTGCTAAAATATAATATGATAAAAAGACATTTTAAAAAGTAAATTTTGCAGGAAGCTCATTGGACTAGACAAAGAGGAAGGAAGAGAAGGGAGGAGCATGGGAATTGAAAAGACACTAGAATGCATTGGACATAACTTTTCTGTGTTCATATGTGAATACATGACCAGCATAAACCCACATCATGTACAAACCACAAGAATGGAATCCCTAATTAAAATAAGTCATACTCCATGTATATATGTCAAAAGATACTGTCATGTACATCTAAAAAGTACAAGTTTTAAGAACTTTGTAAATATGCACACGGTTTTATTTTTATGTATATGTTTTGACTGTGATTATTATCATATATTAATTGTACAAAAATGCTTTCTCTTGTGGTAGTCCTTGTGGCCATGAAGTCACCCAGGACCATTGCCCAGGATTAGCCATGCTGGTTACAGACCCAGGATGCACAAGACACAATGGTAAGTAACCACTTCTTGCTTTCATCAGGCTTCGTGCTAAAATTATTCATCCTGATGCCTTCATCCTAAAGTTGTTCTGAGGTCCTACAATTCTCAAAAACGTCTAGTGAGGACCACTTACTTTATATTCATCATGATCCATTAATATGGCACATTATGCTAGAATGTTCACGTTTAAAAACACATCACTGAAATGAGGCACGGGCAAAATCAACTGGTGCTAGTATCTCTAATGCAACAGGTGCTAATGGGAAAATAATGATGGCTACAAATTAAACAGCTGGTGCTGTGCCTGCTTTTCCTCCCCCTTTAATGTGAATATAAACAGATCTATGCTATGTATAGATTCATATCTAGTCCGATGAGATCTATGGAAAACTGTCCTTTTTAGCATCTATAAACATTTGTTTACATTCCTAGATTTGAATAACTCTTCATTTCACCTTTCCTAATTTCCATTCATTATTTCTTATCATATAAATCCATCTTTAAAAGGGTGGCACAGGTGGCTGAAGAGTCAAAAAATTCAGTACATTTGGAAGCTAATTTAGCTGAATTAATTTCGACCAGTAGTTCTATCAGTCTGCTCTTGCTGAAGAATGATTCTATAAAGCTACTGAAACGCAGTTTTGTTTTTGAGGCCAGCCACCAAATTTTCATTGCTCATCTGGTATAGGTAATATTATATTGGTTTCTGTCTCTGCTAATGACTTATCAATCGGGATAATAGAGGAGCCAATTATTTTATCCCTTAACTGGACTCAATTGATGAATTAATAGAAAACTGTGGACTCCTCTAAGAAAACGAACACAAGGAATTCTTTCTCATTTGGAATTTGAGAAATGAAAGCCTGCTGTTGACTGGGTTCTTTTGTCATCTAACACTTTCTGTGTCGTATAAGGCGGTGTGAGATTGTAAGTTATCCTAAGTATTTAATGTGTCTTCCCATGTCAGAAGAGGAAAAAAAAAAAAAGATAGTATCATGCCCTGGATTGACCAGTTGTTTCTTCCAATTGACAGAAATAATCAGGTGTTCCAGAATTGTATTGTCTGAATTGTCTAGGCAACTCAGTTGAACTAGTAGAATCAGAAAACTAAACTCACAAGCCTTGCTCAAGCAATTTAAATAGCTGATAAACTTCACATCTACAAGAAATGTGCCTGAGTAAAACAAATTGTGGAGTTGTGAAAATGTTACAATGATCTAAATGTCAAAATGGGGGATTAGTTGAATAAAATACAATCAGCCATAAAATAAAATACTAAACATATTTACTTTAATTATTACAGCAAAGATGACAAGGAAAGATATTTGTAATATATTTAAAGTTAGAAAGCAGATTATATTACCATGTTTCAATATGACTCATCATGTCTTTGAAATATGTGTGGTGTATTCATATGTGCTCCCCAAAATGTTAGGATGAGCTCTGTAATTCATCATATTTTCCTTTTATTCACTTCATTTTTCTAATATTTCTCCACTGATTATGTGTGGCTAAGTAACAAGAATAAGATAATAAAAATTAGTTTGATATTTTTAATAAGGTGCATTTTTAAGGACATGATAATTAAAATTTTTGACAAAGCCAAAGAAGTCATCCCTAAGAATGATCATTAAGAGGGTCTGTTCTTTCTCAGGAGTCAAGCTTCACGTGTGAGACATTTCCTACATATTTGGCATTTTGCTGGATTTTATCCTTGCAATGTTTGTTGCTTCTCTGTCTTGGCATTAAAATGATTCCTGTAGTTTTGGGATGTTTTCCTCATTGCTTCATGCTCTTCTTCAATGGGATGTCAGAATTGCTGCCCATGAGATTATAGTACTATCCAAGAGAAATATAGTCCTCAATAGGGTAAAGTCCTAAACATTTGTTATTAAGTTGTTGACTTTAATCTCATAATGTGTTTTCACACTTAAAAAAAAATACCCATAATTGTGGGGTTTCAAGATCCATAACCCATACACAGCTTGGAGACTATGATTGTTTAAACTGAAACTTAGCGCATAGTACAGGTTTTCTGGAAACTGTATTAAGCAGCCAGAAATGAGGGTCTTCTCTTCTTTTTCTCCTTCCACTTTCTTTCCTCTTTATAATTAACACTTGGGACAGTGACCTCCTGATCCCTGGCCTTTTTCATCATTTAATAATGCTGGGGGAGAAGAGTGAGAAGAATGGAGACTTACTTAGAAAGAATGTCCTGGGTTGAACTCCCTAAGCAAAAGGGAGGGCTCCAAGGCCCCTGAGACATCCAGTCTGGACAACCAGGCATATATTGATGCTGGACCAGAAGCCAGGACTCTGCTCCCTAACTCAGTCCCTCTGCAGCAGGGTGACTTGAAGTCTCAGCTTCCTGAGGCCCACTGTGGAGTGCACTGTGGCCCTGTGCCACCTTTCTCTTGGTCTCCTGGCATGAATGTAGCATGCAGCCCTCTGAAACTCCTAGGATTAACACTGTTCACAAAGCAGAATAAGAATAACAAAAACAGCAATAATGCCTGGTTTTACTTACTTACAGTTCTATAGGTTACAAAGCATTTTATAGACATAAACTCACTTATCTTAGGCACAGAAGTTATGCAAGATTTCTGATGATTGTCAGTTTTAGAAGCAAAAACACCACAGGTGTGTGAAAGGTAAATCTTACTGTGTGCAGTCCTTTGTGTCTTCAACAATCCATTTCCAAAGTAAGGCATCTTCAGACTTCTTTTAGCATTTTATCCAAGGACATGGGCTCTGCTGAGCAGGCTGGTGCAGGAATGAAGACAAAAAAGAAACCCAGAATGTTCTGATGATGCTTCTAGGACTGGGAATAAGAGATGAAGAAGAGAGAAGACCAGGAACAGTCCTAGTTAAGCCACTTTCTTCCCATAGGCAGACTTTTCAGAAGCAAAATCTAATGGAAGGAGCATTATAACCATCTACTTGGGGATGACTGAAGATATTCCCTTATTACATAGATCCTATAACTATTTAATGACTGAATCTAGATTCCCTGTGTGTCCAAGGTGCTAGTGTCTCATTAATAATGTGGAAGTGTGTTGACTGCAACCAGAAATTGGTTCTTATCATGTTAGAGTAAGTCTTAGTAATTCTCCCAGCACTTAAAAATATGAGGGTTATTCAAAATCTGGTTTAAGAAGTGGAACTCCAAACAATTATGTGCACATAGGGACATTCAGTTATGGGCATACAAGGAATGCAGAAGTGCTCCAGAAGGTTCAACAAAGGCAACTAGGGTGTTTGTTAAAGATGTACAGTACAAATGGAAAACAAAATTGGAATAGTAGTCTAGAAAGTTGCCTCAAATTTCTACATCCATGTGCTTAGAGTAACTATTGCATGTGTACTACTTTGGTTGTATCTAAAGTTGGAGAAGACAAAAACAAAATTTATCTGAAGTATCCTAGATGAGCTTCTCAAAGTATGCCAGAAGAATAGACTGCAGCACTCATCAAACAACACCTGGGACTCATCTCACACCTTCAGAGTCAAACTCTAAGGGATGTACCCCAAACCCATGTCCCTAACAAGCATCCTAAGTAAATTTAATATGGACCAAAAATTGAGAAACAGTATACATGCCATCATTATCAAAGATGACACCTTGTCCTATATTATTAATTTATAGGTTTGTCTTAAATAAGTGTGAAATTGTATTGACTATTCTGAGAACTATTCTAGACATTTCTGTGCCTTATCACTTTTTTTTTCTTGAAATTCTAACTATAGCAAAGACATGTTCTTTGGAAACCTTTAATGAAACTTCCTTATTCTTTACTTTTTTATTATAAGGAATAGCAAATATATAGAAATCAGTTGGTAAGAATATGTTAAGTACTCCTGTTCCAATCTAGTGAGTTTCTATCACTAGGAATATTGTTTTCTTACAAGTTAAATTAAAAAACAAAATCCTTGGGCATATTGATATCCTCAACATTATGCAATGAGACTTAAAACTTAACAAGTGTCAATGTCATATGGAATATTATGTATAATTAGTGTAAATAGAGAACCATCTTATTAAAAATAATCTTTAGTTTTAAAAGTTTCATTAATATATCACCCAGATACATGTTCATATATTTCACACATACGCATACATATATGGATATAGCTAATATTGGAATAATGGAATACTATGCCATCTTTTTTAATATTTATTTTTTAGTTGTAGATGGACACAATACCTTTATTTTATTTATTTTTTGTGGTGCTGAGGATGGAACCCAGTGCCTCACATGTGCAATGCAAACACTCTACCACTGAGCTACAACCCCAGCCCGACTACTCAATCTTTAAAAAGGAAATCCTACCATTTGCCACAACAAGGATGAATTGGAAGATATTACATCAAATGAAATATATACACACAAAAAATACTGCATAAGTTTATTTATACTGTGAAATTCATAGAAACTAAACTCGTAAGCAGAGAGTAGAATGGCAGTTACCAGGGGGTGGTGAGTGGGGGAATGGGAGATTTGGGGCAAAGAATAGATAGTTACCTTATGAGATGAATATGTTCTGAAGACCTAATTCATAGCATGGTAACTATACTTAATATTTTATTTAAACTTGCTGGTAGAGGTATAGCTCAGCGGTAGAGTGTGCTTAGCATGTGTGAAGCCCAGAGTTCAATCCCTAGGACCAGAAACTTAAAAAAAAATTGCTAGGAGAGTTGATTTTTATGTGTTCTCCCCATATAAAACTAGGTAACTCTATGAGATGATGGATATGTTAATTAGCTTGATGGTGGTAATCATTTCACAATGTAATGCACATATCAAAACACCATGTTGTCAACTTAATCATTCATTTTTTTATTTATCAGTTATACCTCAATATAGCTGGGGCAAAAAAAGAAAATATAGCTGAGTATACTTGTTTATAGTTAAAGATGTACATTTTCTAACTTTAAAAATTCTCCTTTTCTCTCCCCCTATTCGTCTTTGTTTACTGTAGGGAGAGAGAAGGGAAAGGATATGCAAATGGTAGAAGACCTTCAATGATACACAAAAGTATAAGAGGTTATGATGGTCAAGGTGGAGGGGGAATAAAAGGGTGAGAATTGAACAACAGCAGAGGAGGCAGAGAGGGAAGGTGGGAGGGGAGGGGAGGGGGGAATAGTAGGGGATAGGAAAGGTAGCAGATTACAACAGTCACTAATATGCCATTAGGTAAAAATGTGAGTATGTAACAGATGTGATTCTGCTATCTGTATTTGGGGTAGAAATGGGAGTTCAAAACCCAATGGAGTCAAATGTATGAAAGATGATTTATCAAGAGCTCTGTAATGTTTGGAGCAATCAATAAAAAAAAAGGAAAAAAAATTCTCCTGATAAACAGGAAATAACTAAGAGAGAAGAAAGACCTAAAGTTAGTGGAGAGTGTCCACTTTAGATCCTGATGAACAAGCACTATTGAAAGTACCAAAGCCCCAGCTGTCCAGAGCTTCCTGTCTCTAAACTTGCCACTGGACTCACAAAAACCTGGCATCAAGTCACTTCCATGCAGTTCCAAACCTGGCACCTCCAGTAGTCTCAATTTTTTTCTCCTGTTTCCCTGAACACACAGCTCCCAAATCATGTGTTGTAAAAGTGCTACTAATGATAACCCAGGGCTTTAAGTTGATCAAGTTTATCTTCTTCCTGTCACATCTACAAGAGCTGGATCCAAATGTGCTGTCTTCATCTTCTCTTTAACCATCAGTCTTACAGGAATCACTAGGTTCATCAGTCAGAAACAAAGATGGAATCAATATGATTACCTGCTATTTAACAAACTGGACAGAGAAACTGACCTCACCTAACTAAACTTTTTGAAAGGTGGCTCCATTCAGCTCGATAAAATGCTAAATTCAGATGTTGTGCAAAAGAAAACAGTGGTCTATAAACTTAACCAATACCTGACTTGCAAAATAATATTCCTTAAACAAGTGCCACCGATTAGGTCCTGTTATGTTGTTTATATGCATTATTAGACATTTTTAGCATAACCTGGATAGTCAGATATCACCCCCAAATTTAATGTTAACCATAAAACTAGATCCTATCTGTTGGAGAATGTGCCCATATGTACCAAACTGGTAAGTAGAAAATCTGGGAGTGAAATCTACATCCATTTGTCACAAAAGGTTTTAACTTTCCCGAACAGCTATATTTTACAAAAATGTTTAACACAGCCACACCACTTGCCATTTTTCTTTGTAATCAGTCAAAAATCTTTGCCTTTCTCTAGTTTGCTTAAGCTTTATTCAAATGATTTATCTGTTCATCTGCTATGGTTTATATGTGGAAGTTTATTTTTTCTTATAATATTCTATTAACTAGTTCATCATATTTTTATTGAGTCCCTGTCATTTGTCACTGTGTGTACTTAAGGTGATTTTTTTTATCCACCTGCTTATGAATACATATTTTCATTGAAAGATTCTTAGTCTATTCGTCACGGTCATAAAAAATGAAGAGTAATTACTACTAAATCATTGGTTTGCAAACTGTGGATCGCGGTCTCTTTTAGGGATATCAATTTCTTGGTTTGCATCTAGTATTTATTTTTATAGTGAAATAGAATATGGTCGAAAATATACAGTATACATTTTGATAGTAAAATAAGCATTACTTTGGAAACTTCTGTCTCAGGTATACATTGCTTTGCATTGGTGTTTAAAGGTGAAATCTATTTCTTAATAAGGGGTCTCAGTCAACATAGTTTGAAAAATACTTCCCTGCACTAAAACCTCTCGAGATTAGAGAGGAAAAAGAAAGAGAAATGAAAGACTACTATCTCCAAATGAGCACATTGCTGCCATTTAGTTGGGTGGGCTATTACCTCTAATTTTGAGAGAAAGTTCATTGCTTGTTGAGTCTGAATACTGACTTTGAGAATTGTAAATGATGTTCTGATATTCTTAATTTGATTGTCTATCCTTCCATTTATCAATGCATTATCGGACAGTGGGCTGTCTAGATGGCATAATTCAGTGACTTTTTGCAAAGGAAAACAGTCTTTCATTATGATATACTCATTTATTCCTTTCCAAAACACTTTTCATCTTGTGGACATGCTCTTAGCACCTTGAATGTTAATTATTCACTTAGATGATACTGGATATTCCTGTGGGAAAAATATATTCTATGAGTAAATCTGGGGAAAAATAGTTGAGAAACATTCCTTTGCAGTATGATTTATGCAGATGGAAGATCATATATTGGGGTCCAGATCAAATCCCATATTTGTTGTACTACCTCATGATTATCTCCAGATTCCATGACTCTAGACCTTTAGATGGTTAAATTATTCATGGAAGTGAATCTCTGAATTATGTTCAGTTATAATTTGGTGACCCATACAAATGTACTATGAAATATGGAGACAGTACCCATCTTACACAATGTATATTAAAGGGATTTTATTGTACATCCATTTAAAAGTGGATTTGAAGTAAGAAAAATCTTGCTTAGCTGGAATTGTGGTTAGGATGAGAAAGGATTTATAATAATAATATATAATAATAAATGAAACCAAAGTTTGAAGAGGAAATCACAGCCAGGAATTGGATCATGTCACTCACTAGTATTAGGGAAGAGTGTTAAAGATCAAAACTCACATCTCCTCTGCTTAATAAGACAATCCTGAAATGTTAGATAAATTAAAAATCAACTATTTGTTTGCCTGACCACAAATTTTGGTCTCTAATAGAGTCTAAAATGAAAAATAAATGAGACAATTTTTTTTGGAATTACTTGTCTCCTATAGACTGGGATTACTTGGTTGGATGTTATTCAAATATTTATTTTACTTTCTCACTGGTATGTGTGTGTGTGTGTGTGTTTGTGTGTGTGTGTGTGTGTGTGTGTGTGTGAGAGAGAGAGAGAGAGAGAGAGAGAGAGAGAGAGAGAGAGAGAGAGAGAGAGAGAGAGAAATCTCTGTAAGGTCTATAAGGTTCCGCCTAGAAGTGTCCATAAATTACTAATTGTTGAATTTGAATTTGTATTTGCAAAGAGAAACCATGTTTTTGAGTCTGGTGAACTGAATCCCCACTACCATTATGAATACCTGCAATACCAAATTTGGAGTTAAGAATATGATCAGATCAAGACAGAAGTGCAATGATTTGTTTCAAAATCTTCGAGGAGTATATTTTTTAAGTGACCTACATAAATGCAGAATCTTAAGGTTGGAAATAGACAGCTATTTCCAAAAGTCCTAAAATTGTCCTGCCAATGCTTCCCCACCTACTCACACACATTGATTGAAATGTGAGGAGGAGAACAGGAGAATCGCCTACAACCAAGGGCCACCTCTTCCTCTGTGTTCCCACAGTACTTTACCCAACACACTAGAATCCTTGTTTCACACACCATTCCCCATGCCAGGCTCAGCGATATAAAAGAGACCTGGAAGAGAATAACATTTATTAGTGTTGATTACAATTTCCCTTTACCATAGCATTTCTATCCATGACTTTGTGATTCATTGAACAAATCATCTTCTACATGGTGGCTATAGAGCATGCTTGTTGTAATTTATTGTTCTTTTGCCTAGCCACCTGGTCTCACTGAATTCCGAAAAGTGGCATGAAGAACATATGGTCACCTCAATCATCCGCAAGACACTATAAAACAGGCTCTGTGTGTAACATATATGTATCCCATATTATATTTACACACACACATATACCACATAATATTCATATGTATAGACACCTACACATAAGGTGGTAAATTGCCAAGCTAACTTAATCATTAAACTTTATTTGGCTTCAAGAAAAATATTCTTTCTTCATCAAAGCCCCACTGGTAAGTTTCTCCCCTGAAAACAGGCATTGTCAGCGTTTGAAAAGACATCCAACTATTCATGTAAAATTGGGCCCTCTTGTTACTTGCTGGATCATGCCACCTTCGCAGAACGCACACTGTCTAAAATCAGTCTCAGATTCTTACCAAAACCTGGTCTCCCTGTTACGACACAGCAGGTGAACAGCCCCTGACCTTTCCAGGGGCCCTCCCAGTTCACTTTGGCCTCTGTTGAGTTAAAACATGCAACAGGACTGTACCTGTTTGGGTAATTTCCTTATTAAAACATTAAAAGTTTTTGTCTCTTTGATATTCAAAGAAAAGGCAGAGCAGTAGAATGACTCGTGACCCCAGCTTATCAGATGACAAGTGTCATGCTGTCAAGGCCTCATCACTGACCATGTGAGGAAGGCCACATTTTATAGGTGTTTACAACAGTTTAAGGTTCATGCTGCCAATCTGTGTCAACACCAGGTGATGCGGACAACTAGCCCAGTGAGTGGGGTTGGGCACAAGAAGAAAAGCAATGGAGAAAAATCCTTACCTAATTCAAAGATCATGTCAATTTTAAAACGTTTTTTAAGGTAAAAGGAACAAACAAAACAGAGAAGAACAGTGTTTCCTTGTGTATTTCCTTACACATGATATCAAAAGTTGGGCAACACGCACTTTCAATATTTAAAGTACTATAGAGGTGTCACCTGCACAACCTGAACTCCATGAGTCCCTGGAAAAGCTGGTCTCAACAATTTGCTAAATCAACAAACTAATTTATTTCAGTTATAGCATTTTAGAAGCAAAGACTGTCACTTCATTTTAGTGAAAAGCTTTCACAAGTTGTTGGACTAGTTTTGAGGAGTCTGCATGCATATAGGAATTCACAGTGTGTGTGTGTGTGTGTGTGTGTGTGTGTGTGTGTGTGTACACACACCATAGGTTCCCTTGTTTTATCTAAATTGCAGGCAATAGCAATACAATATCCCCATATAATTGCTCTCTGTCTGGAGTCAGTAAGTCTGGGTTTAAGTTAATGTTAGGAGAAAACAAGTTCTTTTGGTCATTTCAGGAATCACCATATCCGAAGTACATTTGAATACCCTGGCTGATAAAGAGGGACCTTTGTATAACTGAAATGTCTAAGGTCCTGTAGCCATACTTTTTATCTGGTACTTCATAAGGGGATCTGAAAGCATTTGCATAGATGTTGCATACCTGAATAACTGGAAGACACCCGATTTGTGTAAGGTCAATTCTCTGATTCATTCAACTTTCTCTTTCCTGGTTTCAATTTTAAAAGATCTTGCTGCCAAGATCTTTTATATAAATGGCGTATCCCTAATGTCTTTAGCCTGATATACCCCTAAATTCTCTAATTTGAATTTTGAGTTCATTTTTCACTCTTACGAGGGTGAACTCAAGAGCAAATGATTTGGCATTGCAAGTTTGATTTTACTTAACATATGCAGGATGGCAAATTCATTTGCATGCTACTCAGACGCTTAATGAAAAAATTGGCTTCTTTATTTGCAGAGCTCAGCTAAGTGTTCTCAGGAGCCTTTCTTCCCATGTACACTACCCCTATACAGCCCACTAGGTCCTAGGGGAAAAAGGGGAAAAAAAACTTACCTTGCCAAATTTCAGAATGAGAGACATCTCCAATGGACCTCATTGTTTTGTGGTAACCAAACTTCTCTCAGATGAATGTGCAGTTCTCCCCCTGCTCCTGCCTAAGTTGGTAACTGGGTATGAGGAAGCTTCCTGTGTCTTCAGGGGAATAAGAAGGGGTGGTGACTCAAGGTACATCTGGTGTCTGAGAAGGCCAGGCTATTGTGGCCTGTGCCTTGACAGGCAAGGTGTCCTCTCTCACTACCAAATATGCCAAACCTCTAATCTCAAAGGCTCCATGTACTTTACTCTAGCTCCAGATCTTTGCTACCACACAGCTCAACCCAACACATCTGCATCTCCTGGAGGACTGTGGGAACTTGTGAACCCCAACAGGCCACACACTGTGCATGGAAGCAGTAAAGCCTCAGGTGCATCTCTGTCAAGCCCAGATGGCATGCTGTGGCGCCCACACCAAGAAAGTGGTGACTTTCATGGTGGCTCCCCAGGCTGTGCCACACGTGTGGGCAAGGCTCTTCATCTTTCTGGCCTCTTGACACCCTTAAACAAATCGGGTCGTTCCCAACACACACCCAGATCTCATCAGCCTACTCTCCACCTGCCTCCAATATTGATTCTCTTTTTTCCTTTCATCAGCCGCACACCAGAATTTTGGCTCTCCACTTGGTTTCCATCAAAAAACAATCACATTTCTCACCTTTCCTTGTATCTAAGGGGTCAGATGACCAAACTCTGACCAATGGAATATAAATTAAGGGGCAAAACTTGGAATATGGCCTTCTTGACCACTTTTCTCTCTAATGGCTGATGTGCAGATGAGGACACCTAGCCAGAGCAGCAATCTTGAATCATGGGGAAGCCTGGGAATGCGGATAGTGAGGAAGTAGAAAGATGGGTGGATTTGAGTCCTTTACAGTGAGGAGTGCTAGCCCATCCTTAACTTTCCTTCTCTAGGCAATCACCCAGAGGAGAAGAAATCTCTACCTTGTTTCCATGATTGCTTAGATTTCCTGTCCCTCAGCCTGCAGTCTGATCCTGCCACATCTCCTGTCTTCCTCCTCTCACCGAGGTTTACCTAAGTTGAAAAGGAATTTCCTCTTCATCTTTCTGACTTCTAGAGACATTGCCTGCTTGAGGAACCCTGTTCAAGAGGTGAGAGCTCTCCTCTCAAAGACAGATGGTCTATTAGAAGGGAGACCATTAATGTAGAGAAAGGGGATCCGGGAGGAGGGAAGGGAAGGTGAGATGAGACATTGGGGCGTGTAATTGATCAAGATGTCACACTCACGTATATCACCATTAAACCCACTATTCTGTATAGCTAATATGCACCCATAAAGTCATATATGATTTCGTCCTCCAGGCCTGACTCCTAAAGAATTAACCAGAACTAAAGAAATTTAGGAGTTTATTTTCCAATAAGTGCTAACTTACTACAGACTCAACAAAATCCTATACCTCACGTTATAAACTGAATGTTGTATCTATTTTAGTCAGATTTTTCTATCCCTGGGACTAAAAGATCCAACAAGCAGAATTTTAGAGAAGGAAAAATTTATTTGGCCCTCACAATTTCAGAGATCTCATTTCATAGAGAGCTGTTTCCATAGCTCTGTTCCCAAGGTGAGACAGAACATCATGGTGGAAAGGCATGGCAGAGGAAAGCAGCTTGGGACATGGCAACAGAAAGCAGAGAGAGCTCCCCTCACCAGGGACCAAATACAAACCCCAAAGACATACCATAGTGACGCACCTCCTCCAGCCACTCCCCACCTTCCTACAGTTACAGCCCAGTTATTTCATGTCAGTGGATTAATGCACTAATTAGGCTAAAGCTCTCATAATCCAATCATTTCACTTCGAAACTTTCATTTTTTCTTACACATGAGCTTTTGGGAGACACTTCATATCTAAATCATAACAACATTCTTCTTTCTTTTTATAATCCCAGTAGAAATATTTCACCCTTCTTGGGGCAAGAGAATGCTTTGGAAAAGTGGGTGAGTGGTGGTAGTTGTAGGGAGGTAAGCAGGAAATCATGCACCAGGGAAGGGGGAAAAGAAAGAATACGAATATATTTAAGACATATTGTCACCACCAAAATATGCATGTACATGTTGGAACATATATAGTCATATATGTACATAGGTTAGCATATACAACCATACAGTATATAATCAGTTCCTGCCCAACCAGTCTGTAGACACAAAGGAAATACATGAACTCTACTTTTTTTCATGTTCCAAACTCCTCCTAGCTGACAAGGAACTGGACAAACTTCTCACTATCCCCAGAAAAAATCTCTCTCCCCAAGTTATTTCTAGGTAGCATCTCAGTGGCCTAAAACCTTAGTGAGCATATCAAGAAAGCCCCACCTCAGATCTCTTGAGCAGACAGGGAGCACTGAGAGAGTGCTAGATGAAAGTTCCCCTACCCCACTCCTGTTCCTGCTCCCTGTTGATTACCTGTGCCAACTATGCAAATTACAAAACCATGCCTGACAGCCTGCTGCCTCCAAATCACTTACAGGACGTGCTTTTCCAAGGTGTGGCCACCACCCCTGCCTTGGAATGCAGGACTCTCCCTCTCTGGGGGTTCCCCTCCTGGGATTTCAAACTTGCCAAATCCTTGGGATATATTATGACTTCTTTAGTCATGATTATATGGTTGTTGGTTCCTCTGTAGAATGCCCAGAAGTGGGGAAAGTCTCCTTTCTTGATTCCAGGTCAATCATGTCCTAGAGCAACTCTGTTCACTAAATTGAACAAAATTCCTCATGAAATCACCCCCTGAGTAGTTCTCTCTCCCTTGCTGATGACACCTTATCTAGCCATTTATCCCAGCTGATCCCTATTCCCAGCCCAAGGACCCACGCACAAAATCTTAGCACTTGGATGCCAGCCCCTTGCACACCTACTCCCATCCCATCCTGCAGGAGGCACCTCTATGCAGCAGCTTCAAAGTGCTATACTTCTTACAAACACAGGAACAGTATGAGCTGTCCACTTTGACCGAGATATTGACCCACCTCATCCCTGACTCAGTTCATACATGGTCCTGGCTCACCCTTCAAATCTCAGTGCAACCACTACTTGCTCCGGGCAACCATCTCTGTCCACTGACCACTCCCTCTATCTTCTATCAGGACTTCCTGTACATTCTTTTTAGCCCTACTGTTCCCTTTTAACAATTTTTACATACATGTTCTTACATTTCTGTGTGATAGAGCTGTATATACCTGGGTCTGGACAGTGACAGAAAGCTATTGTTCTCTGGAACTTTACTCCATCCATTAGAGACAGGCATCATACAGAACATCAGGGGGAAATAAATATACAGCGCATCTCTCCATAGAATAGGAAATATAAGAATTTTGTACTCCAAGGCAAAGTCTTCTGACATGAAATGAAATCAAGTGACATAGTAACAAGCTTTTAGAGAAGGAAAGATTAACATACCATAGTGTATTTGTCAGACTTCCGTCACTGTGACCAAAACACCTGACAAAAGCAACAAAGGGGAGGAAAAGTATTTTGGCTCATGATGTCAGAGGTTCAGCTCATGGTCAGATGGCTCCAGTGCTCTGGGCCCACGGTGAGGTAGAACATCATGGTGGAAGAAAGCTCCTCCACTCATGACAGCTAGGGAACATAGAGAACAAGGAGCCAAGCACAAGCTATATAATCCTCAGGGGCAGACCCCAGGGAACTACTTCCTCCAGCCATGCCTCACCTGTTACAGTTATACCCTATAATCTAGTCGAATTATTAATTTATCAAATGTATCAGTTCACCAATTAGGTCATAGCTCTTATTATTAATCATTTCATACCTGATCAGGCTATATTCCATAACACATAGAAAACAGTTTTTTAGTTTTTTTTTAACATAATGCAATTAATACCTGTAAGAATAACTAAACATTTTCCTAATTCAGTTAATTCAGAAAACTAGTATAACAATGAATTTTGGGTGGATTTTTCAATGCTATGCAGTTACTCCATGTCAATCTGATTTGCCTGCATGAAGGCAGTGTCTCATCATTTTCTACAAAAGCTATGGAGCTTTTTTAGATGTGCCAGTTCTCAGCACAGTCCTTTTGGTTGGCCTCTTTCTCATATTTTCTGGGATGTAAGTAGTGTTTGGCTGTTACTGGCTTAAACAGACTCCTAGGCTCCCACTGTCCACCCTGCTTCTTAACTCTGTTCACTGGGATAATGATGGTGGCTCAATATTGCCTATGGTGGAAGAATTATGGAAATCAGTCAACACCATAAATCAGGGGTCTATTTCTAAAAGAGACAATTGATAAACACTTACTAGCTCACCAACAAAAGTAAGGAAATTCTTAACCAGATTTTAAAAAATACTGTTTTTAAATGAGTTAATTTAGGTCCATCAGGCCCTGATCATATTGCTTCTATTCCAATGAACAGATCATATGTAGCTATTTCTTTAGCATGCTTATTGTTCAACCTTCTGTGCATTTCCATGGTGAAACTCTTCAGCCATAACAAGAAAAACAAAACAAAACAAAAAAAGAGGTAAAATATATCCTCTAATGTAGAGGTTTGTCATTTAACTTAGAATTTCTTATGCACTCTGACCTCATGAACAATAGCTGTGAAATTTCCATCCATATCTCTCCCCGTGTGATAAGAACGAGTAGGAGGAAGATAAGGAGGAGAAGGAAGAAGAAGTAGAAAAAGGAGGAGGAAGAGAAGGAGAAGAAGCTGCTAATGGCCATTGCACTTCAAGAAGATGGTCAGCAACAGTAAAAGATGAGGCCTGGGGGTAGTTGTCCCTGAGGTCCCAGGGACACCTGGCACCTGGGGGTTCCCCTACCCTGCACACTGTTCCTCTGATTGCAGGCTCTGGTTCCCATGACAACTCTCATTTTCTCCCCTTCCAATTCTTCTCTTCATCCTTTAAAAAAAAAAATTGTCTCAAAAGCACAGACTTTTAAAAATAATCACTAAAAGAGAGTAGTTAAGGGTAAAAGTCAGAAAATGGGTTGAGAGAAATGACAAATTCAGTGACTAATCCAATAGCTACCCACAATTAGTTTTTGAAAATAGAGAAGACTCCTTTTATCAATATAACTATTCAAAGGCCAAAATTTTTTCTTCCTCTTGTCTTCGTCTTGGGAGTAAAACAACTCTAAATTTAAATCTGTACAGAATCACATAAATTCTCCATCTGTATCCTGAATTCTGATCATATGTCCTTTAGGATCCATTTCCCTCTCTGTCTTTATTTGACATGAATTAATAAATTCATAATCAATCTCTTGTTCTTTACCTGGAGAGATTTCCATGATAGAGAAGAAGTCATCAGTGTCTTCATTTACTCTCACCCATACTCCTAAACAGATACAAGCATTTCATCCCATAAGAAACAGTCCTACAAAATGGGGCATGACCTTGACAGGGGAGGAAGCTGACTTTGATGACCTGGAATTAATGGAGTCAGAGCAGACATGTGACAGTTGTGTAGGGCCATACACTGTTCCAAGTACTTCACATGTATTTAGTTCTGTCAAGATTATAAAAAGTATCAACTATGATCATCCCTACTCAACAGTTGGGAAGGCCAGGGAAAAAAGAAGTTAAGTAACTTTCCTGGGAACACATATTGGTAAGTGAAGGGGCTAGAATTCAAACCCAGTACTCTGACATTTATACCACTATACCAGCTTAGCAAACTTATGCAGGAGGTGGTATCATCCAACTGCAGTGGGCCTGAAGACCTGGTCTTCATTTAGTCACTGTCGCCTTCAACTATCTCCACTGAAGTTTCTGTGCAGATTTTGGACCCCCACACCAGAAGGCCTTTGGCACTTGTTAAGAAGGCAGAGTCTTAGAAACCTGCCCCTCCTGTGTCTCTTCCACCCACCAATGCATACTTGACATCCAGAGCCTGAGACATATTTGTCTCAATCAGATCCTGAAGAATATGGTCTCTTCTGTCAATGTTCTTGCCCTTTGCCATACACCAGCATCTCAACCCATGGGTGCCACTGCCAGAAAGAAAGAGACTCAATGGCTGGCTCCAGGGTCCATCTCCACCAGGATGCAGGTGCTAGGAAGAATGGCATGATCAAAAGTAGGCAATAGGGGCCTTTGGCCTGGTAATTGATGTCCTGGAAAATGTCTTTTCTATGAAGAATAGCCATTGTGTGTTGCCATTTTTTAATGCAAAATAAAAGAACTTAAATGTTTTCTATTCTATGCAACACGCAGGAAGAAAAAAATTTGATATTGCTGGCTTATACTTCAACAGGAAGATACCACTGCAGACACACCTTTCAGAGGGCTTCCTTGTAATTAAGGAGAGCTCCATATTGATATCCTTAAAAATTTACCATTAAAATGTCTACTTTGTTGTAGGATAAGCCTAATTCATGTTCAAAATACTTGGGGTTGCATTTTCCTCCTTGCCCAGATATTATGATAATAAAAGTAATTAATTTTTGTATGTTCACTTGTTCACTTGGCAAATATTTATAAAGCTAACATTTTGTGTCCAAAATCTTACACTAAAATTTAGAAAGATGTCAAAGTTAAATGAGTTTGCTGCCAGCAAACTCAGGGTACAGAGGGAAAGATGTCACTGTCTATTTTAATTATATTGGATTTGAGAATATTAAAATTCCACTTTTTGAAAATACTTTAAATTATCCATAAACAAAAAACAACATGGTTTGTCATAGAATTTTTATTGGTAAATGTTATTTATGCTTATCCTATAGTTCGACTGAATACCAAAGGACTAAAAAGAAAGTCTGAAATGCAGTTGTCAAGATCATCAAAACCTTCTGCCTGTAAGACAGCTATCCAATCCTTAGCAATGCATGGAGGATGGTTGAAAAATCTTTAAATATCACCATTTGCTTATAAGGATTTATCAATCCTGTGCTAGAACTTAGCTTCTGAAACATTTATAACTTCCATAAAACCACGTAACTCATAATAGATAATGTGAGTGAAAATACCCAAAATGTGATATGGGCATTTCAACAACCTGATAATATGAGTGAAATGCATGATACTTAATCCATGATTTGAACCTAAATCTATCTTGACCAGATTTACTTACACCATGCTTTTAAAATGTCACAAAGAAAGCTGCTTAGTTTTCTATTTCCTGTGAAGAGCCCACTAACCAGTACAATTTTACATTTCCCTTATGGAGCATTACCAAAAATGTTTAAGGTGAATCTGTCTTAAATAAAGTATTTCCTGATTTGAATTATATCTCAAACAACTCCCTTATACAGCAAATGCAGTTTAAATTTCTTTTTGGAAGTTTCAAAAATGTGTAATATAATTTCAAAATAAGTTTATTCATTTACTAAATGAAAAAAATCAATATTCAGGATATGAATTTGTAGATTATAAAATCAAACAAATAGAGAACAGACCGAATGAGTGGAACCATGCAGTGGACTTAGCCAAGCCAAATAAAACAATCTCATACCAGACCCTATGACTGAACCAAATGCAATAATATAAAACCCAGGAGGTTAAGTGGATTCCAAGAGGAATGTTCTATTTAGAATTTCTATTTCCTCTGTGTTAAAATCTGGGAACTCTATTTGATTTCTTTGATATAGTTTAGACATAAGAAAATATCATTATAAGAAAAGCCATGTTTCAATAATCAGGCATCCAAATCAGGGAAACTATATATTCCGTAGTGTGAGATCATTTTAAAATTTCATAAAATACAAATGTCTTATCAGATCTTGCTACTGTCACAGTTTTCTTTTCTCCTGCCATCCTCCTGTTTTCCTTGCCTACAAAACTCCATTTTTCTTCAGGTATTTGGTACCTAAATCTTTTAAGGGAGGCTGGATCCTTCAGATCTGGGGGTGAATTCATCCCAGAAGTTCTACTCCCTGGCTACCAGATTTTAAAGCAAAAAAAAAAAAAAAAAAAAAAATCAAGGCCCTCCAGGCAAACTTGTATTATCTCTGCCTTTTTCCTGTTTTAACAAAGCTTGGGAGTCGTAAGGCTGGGATTACAGCAGCCCTGTAACAACATACTGGGATGGTGTGAAGCAGGGAGCCATGACCATCATACTCAGAATGGTAGAACAAAGAAATGGAAAATTTTGGATTGTTGATGATGCCATGGAATTGCTAAAGGAACCAAACTCAGAGCTATCATTCTACCCCCTGACTTTTTCTTGTATTAGATAATACATTTCCCAATTATAAAGTCATTTGTATTTGCATTTCCTTTGGCTTCCAAACATATTTTTTATCAACTTCCAACATTCAGTTAGACAAGTGTCTGTCCAAAATGGCTTCATTTCCACTTGGTATTCCTTTCTCACATGATTTTGTCTTCCTTTGGAAGCCACACCTCCCATCAGTACAGTATTGGACACCCAGTGCCCATTTGAGCCCAAATAATACTTTTCTTTTTATAAGTTAATTATTTAAGTAGTTTGTTATTAGTGATGGAAAGCTGACTAACACAACCCTTCTCAATATTTCTGTAAATTCCTATAGAGACTCATGTGACTTTTTAATCAGAGTGTCTATTTCTCCAGCCTATAATCCCCAAACACCTACATCTGATGCATTATAAACATCACATTTTTCATTTGATCTATACCAACCCTATAATTGAAATCTAGCTCCTTTTCCGTGATTCCTATAACACCAGTCACACAGATATTAGAATGTGTCCAATTTTGCTAAATATCTCAGTCTTACATGGAAGCAACACAAGTCAACGATGGAACTGGGATGGCCTTCCCTCTATAGCCCTCTCCTTGGGATAGACCTTGGCCTCTTAAGAGTGTTTGCCTCCTCTTTCCCTGTGGACCACACATGCTTCAGCTTCCCTCACATTGTCACAGGAAATGTTGATTCTTTGACCTATTCAGCTGCTAGCCTACCTTTAACTACTACTCAAGACAGATTCACATAACATCTTTACTAAACTGTCTCACTATTGTAACAACATAGAGAGGATGGCATGGGATTTTGCATTTAAAAGACTCATATTTTTCCCTATCCCTCCAAACCATCACCAGCAATTTCTTTAATTGCAAGGAAAAAAACAAAGAAATTGGATTTTCTATTGATATGAATCTTGCCAAGCACCACAATGCCAGCTGCCCCCTCCCCCAGCTCCATGGGAACTTTTCCTTAGAAGGCAGAAGTACCCACCGACAGCTCGAGTTTTAAATAAAAATTTTATTTTACCATACTACACTGGAAACAAGTAAAATAAGCTCCTTTATCTGTTTCATAAAACATAATTCCATTTTAGCTTATTTTAATCTCAATTTTCTTTTGTTTCTATAGAAACAAAGAAATCAAATCCCAGCATTTAGTGTTCACACATGTGAATTTTCAATTTATAAAATGGTCTTTCTCTATTGTTTTAATGTCTAGCAAATTCAAAAGTGCTGTTGAAGCCAAGTTATTTATCATAAAATCTATAATAAAAAATACTTCTACCCCCCCAAGAAAAGCAACAATAAAGAAAATTGAACTACATTTTATAATGCTCCTGAAACTACTAAAGCCATGAAGTCGCAAAGCATTGTAAGATGACATTTTGCTTCAGCAACTTTATATAAGTTGAAGCTTTAAGATGCCAGCTCTTTCTTTAATAATTACTTTGATGTGCTTGATTTCTTAATTCTTACAGCCTCTTAAAATAAAATAGAAATAATTCTTGTACCCACCACAATGGAAATATTCTTTAGTTAGAAGACGTTTTGAGATGTGGTGATGCCAAGGAGGGCAAAAAAATCTATCTTCTAAAATTATTGTGTATTATAAATGTATTAATAAGAGCAGCCACCACTTATCTGTCACTTCGCACACATGATCTCACATAACCTTCAGGACAGACCTGTGTAAAAGGTAATAATATCCCCGATGTCTGACAAGAAAGTGAAGGATCATAAGGGTTGAGTAATTTGTTCAGGCATCAAGTGGCACAACTAGAATCTAAAGCCAGGCCTTTGAGTCTAAATATTACACTTTGACTTTCTATGTCCTAGCTACCACAGCAAGGTGGATGCTCATTTGTACTTGTTCATTTCTCCTCATTTTTGAAAAGCAGTGGTTTTTAAAGTTTGGTGCACATGCCAGAAGCAACATCACCTGAAAATTTGTCAGAAATGCACATTTTCAGTTAGGTATGGTGGTTCATGTCTGAAGTCCCAGCAGCTCAGGAGGCTGATCAAGGAGAATCACAAGTTCAAAGCCAGCCTCAGCAACTTATTGAGGCCCTAAGCAACTTAGTGAAGCCTGTAAGCCTGTCTCATTAAAGTGTGTGTGTGTATATATATAAAGGGCTGGGAATGTAGCTCAGTGGTTAAGAGCCCCTGGGTTCAATCCCTGGTAACAAAAAAGAAAAATAAATAAATAAATGCACATCTTCATGCCTACCCCCAGGTGCACTGCACCAGACGAATCAGCGACGCAGTCCAAAACTTCGATTTCAACAAACCCTTAGATTATTGTCATGTATGCTAACATTTGAGAATCACCTGGAAAGATCACCAAAGGTGACATAATTTTGGGTACTAAAAATCAATACAAGAACAGAAAGATAGAAGTAACTATTACACAATTAAAATCCTGATAAATGTATAAAAATAGATCAAAAAAGTGCCAAGAGGAAAAAAATGGGGGAAAGGTGAACTCAGAATGAACATTCTGGAAATGTGTGCAGGGCTTTGAAGAATAAGTAGGACAAAGCAAAAACATGAGGATAAAGTGGTGGGGCAGGCAAGCTGAAGGATCATCAAGGTAACTAGCTGTCTGTTGGGTTGGAGTGTAGGAAAATGAGGAGACCCAAGGGGATCACCCTAGAGCTGCAGCAAGCAGAGGCCTAGGGGGCTAGTCTGTGAGCCATCAGGAAGGTTTAATGATGCTTCAAGAGAGGGAATAACGTCACAGTAGCTGGGCTTAGAAAGAAATATTTATTAGCAGTGCAGAGGACAGGGTGCTGAGGGGCAGCAAGGAGTCATGCTCAGAGACTAGAGCACCCACCCCCACCAGAATCTGAATTAAGCCTCTTAGTGAAGTTGACCTCACCCTAAATGTGAGCCTGAGAATTATCAGTGTAGACAGAATACATATAAAAAAGGCCAACAAATAATCCTACTTCCACTTCTACTGCATGAAGAAGAATAATCCTTCAGCTTCTACTACATGATCTTTGTTTAATTTTTCTTTGAAGATTTCCTTTTTTATTCCTGATTATGAAACTCACAAGTCTCAATATAGAAAATTCAGAGAATTCTAAAGATAATAAACTTAGATCACTGTTAACATTCTGATACAAATCATTCGAAAGATAAGTATGTATGCATTTATGATATATATCGCCATGTCTAGGGCTGAGACCTTATTTTGACTGACTTTTTCATTTAATAAAAAATTACGTGAAGACCCAAATTCAGTTGACTACATAACATTTGAGCTCTTCGGCACCTTATTTGTTGCTCTGATAGCCATCCTTCTACATCAAGTCTTACCTACAATTTTAAATTTTAAATTATATCTATAGGTAGATTCTTGGATGAAATTAGGCATCATATTTTAAAGACAATGTCCTAACCTATCGTAATTTCTTATTATGATAATGGCCACCAAGAATGTTGCACTACTTGACTCCCAAAGTTTATGAATATTAATCTTCCTATAAGCACAAAAGCATCAAATATTACATAGTGCACCTTGATGCATGCTTTTTATAATAATACGTTATTGTTAGAACTGATGTGACAAAACACTTGCATTACTTTCTTAGCATAACTTGATAGTGCTATGATGGACATTTTCAGAACATAGCTAATCCCCCCCCCACCAAAAAAAAAGTATTTTCTGATCTAGCCATTGTTGGTCTATGAATATCAACACATGCTGTCAATAGCTATCAAATATCCCAAACTATAAGAAACTGCAGAGTGAAATGCCTCCGAGACCAAAGAAAAATCCCAAAAGAAGCGGGAGAAAACACATGAATCTGGCTTCAGGACCTAGAGTAGATTCATTTATTAATTCACTCATTTTAGCATATACAGAGTGATAAATTTGAAATAACATACATAAAGGGCTCCATTGATTATGAACAGAACATTGGGTGCAGACAAGATTTTCTTAATGCATGAAAGGTTAAGAATGATCACTTTTGATGTTAATTGGAAGAATTTTCTGTAGGGTAGGTACACCCTTGACAAATGAGTTCTCAGTTAATTTCAGGGCACGGTAAGTGAGTGGTACACTCTTTAAGAATCCGTTTTCCCCTCATTTATCAACACTGCACCCTGTAATGTTATATTTTAAATTGCCTCCACTTATGATTACTTTCTTAAAAAATTAAATTCAGAGTGAGGTCAAGTATATAACCACTTTGTTTTTCACTGGTAATAGCTTATAAACACAGAAAATTTATTATTTCTCTTCGAGTTAGCCTGAGAAACCTTTAGTAATATGCAACTTAGCTGACAAAATCACTTCCTCCATAAAGTCTTCTCAGCCATTCCCCAATGAGTAACTCAGGATTTTCTATTTCTACAATTCCTTTCATCCATCTCTATTATGTCACCTTTTATGTTGCACTAGAATCAGGGTATCACCTTGTTCACCCCAGTGGAAACATAAGCCCCTGAAGACAAAGGTCTGGGCTTGTTATTTATTTATTTTGAATTGATATATAATAATTGGACATGTTTGTTGGAAACAGCGTGATAATTTGAGACATGTCCATAACATATAATGATCAAATCAGGGAAAGGGTCATGGTTTTGACATCCCTAGCATGCAGCACAGTACTCATCTCCAACACTTTTGTATTGAATGAATGGATTGATGAGTAGGGACACTATGATGTAATCAAAAGGAGGGTGAGTCTGAGACATAAGATGACAATGGTGGGAAAGAAGAATGGAAGTCTCTTCCATACTACAAGACTCAGTGGCACTTTAAGAAAACAGGGAAGTAAGAACAGATTTGTAGAGATTGTTGATTACCTACCTAGTATCATTTTTCACATTCTTGAACTCTTAATTTATTGGAGCAGCAATACGTCCAGAGTTTCCAAAGTTCATTCCTCTGCCTCCCTGGTTGATTAGGGTGCAGCAGTGTCTAGTTAATTCAATGTCATAAGCAAAGATTTGGGGGTGGCAGGTTCAGGAAAGCTCCCCTTGAAGGGTGGCAGACAGGTGGCAGATGCCCTTTGGTCCTGTGATCTCCCTCCTTTCTGTCCTAAAGTGCACATAAGCAGGACTGAAATTTCAGCCACTCTTTTGAGAATGCAAGAATGAGCATCACTGAGAGTCTTTCAGACCTTTACATCAGCCTGTCTAGTGTGTAAGTGATGGCAGACATGGTAATACAAAATTGACAGGGCTTACAACTAGACTTGGGAGTTTCCTGGAGGTCAAACAAGAACCTTGGGACCAAGATAATGCTGAAGTTTTGAGTTTTTAACACAAGGAAGAGTTTATTCCTATATACAAACAAAATGGCTGAAATAAAGGGGAAGGGATAGGAGAGCTGACTTACAGAGACAATTGATGAGCTTCAGGCTTGATATACTGAGCTTGAAGACATCCAGGTGGAGATAAGGCACACTCAGGAGAAACATTATGGTGGGCCAGACCTGTAAGCAGAGGAGATAACTGGAGTATCAAGAATGGATGGGTTTGCTTAAAGATAAAGTATCAGGCAAAGAGAAGATGACAAAGGACAGAATTCTGAGCAGCACCTTAAGACAACAGAAAAAAAGATTCACCAACCTTGGGAAGAAAACAAGAAAAGTGATACAGAAGGAAAGTAAGGGTGTTTCAAAATAGTCAATGATGCAAAACAGCAAAGGACCAGGCTCATTCACAAACTGTTATTGCCCTCGGGATGTCAGACGTGTCCATGAAGAACACAACCTCAGTCTCCAGGGGTGGAGAGTCCTGGGGATTCAAAACTCTATGAAAAAGTATTGTCAAAGAGAATATTCTCTCAAGAAATTGAACTATGAAGGGAAGAAGACACAATACCACATAACTAATACCATATAGGGGCAGCAGGCTAGTCATTCCTTCACTACAGACTTAATTGGATGAAGAATATGATATTTTAATATTTAATCAAATCTAATATCTACTAAGCTCAGTAGTTAATATGTATAGGAAATATAACATAATCTGCAGTCACATTTTGGGCCAGTCACGTTTTTGGCAGTAAATGCTTGCTTTTGAGACAAGTAAATGCTTGCTTTTGAGACATCCTATTTTAATTCAGCACTCTTTAAAACAATATACTACTATATTGGAATTAAGAGACCATGTGTTTAATGTTCTAATTCCATAACAATTTTATTATAGCCTTTGCATGTACTTACACCTTTTCACCTTTCTCTTCTAATAGGTGAAATTTGAATCCTAAATATTGCCAACGTCAGTACAGCTTCATGCTTGGTATTAGCCTAGCAAAATTTTTCTCCTCTCTCCTTGAAAGAAACTATGTTGAGTCCAACTCATGTATCGGATCTTATCAGTTAAGCTTCCCTGGACTGATATTGGCACTGCTCCTATGTCAATTCACCCAATAATATTCTGTATGAGTATGCAACTTTATGGAATAAGGGTTCAGAGACTTCTCAGATGCTCTGTTTGTATTTTGATTGGCACCTAGAATTATTGGTATATAATCATCATCATCATTTTATGCATTTATTAATAGCCAACAATTTTTTCATCATTAACTTTGTGCCAGATATTTTGTACACACTATTTTGTTTGCATATCCCAACAAACTTATCCCCATTTCACAGATAAGAAAATTGATGATGAATATTTTTAGTGACAGGCACAAGTCACAGAGTTAAAATGTAGAGGAGCACAGATTTGAACCAAGATGTGTTTGATAGTTCTAGTCATTGATTTACTGTCATTCCTAAAATGTCATGCACTGTAATTTAAAAAGTATTCTTAAAAATACCTTGCTCTTGGGGGTGGATATAGACAGTTGGTAGAGTGCATGTCTTGCATGTGCGAGACACTGGGTTCGATCCTTAGCACCACATAAAAATAAAACAATAAAGGTTAAAAAAATACCTTGCTCTTTAGGGTGACCCAATTAAAATGGGCATGATTACTTTTCATTTTTCTTATTAATGCTTCCATGGGAGACTGAGCCTCAGAAGTATACCCTAGTAGTCAAATAGTAATGGACCAAGTCCACATTCAAGCCCAGATATCCCACACTAAATTCCAATCCCCTTCTTCCTCAAAGTACTTCCCACTGGAACATAAAGCACACTTATAAAATCTAGTCTCTGCAGTGGCAATGAATAACTGTATCATAATAATGTTGACTATTTTCTTTGCTCTCAGTTATCTATTTTTAAAAATGGTCTCCAAAGGTTTCTAAAATCCAGTAATCTACACTAGAGATGGATCAAGCAGATCGTTTAGAACAAGGCACTCGGGTCAATCATTTTTAGAACCAAAAGCAGAGCAAACCATTTTGGGTTTACTATTTTGAGGTTCTGAAATGTTCAGTTGCGTTTGTTCCCTTTGGTCTGCCGCCAGGAACAGAGGCATAAGGGCTCAAATACCAAATGAAAGGGTGTTCTCACAGTGTTTCTGGCCAGGACCAGAGTGGAAATATCGGAAAGCTCACAGGCAAAGCTGTTCTTCTGAGATTTTCATACCAAACCTGCAAAAGCAAGATGCTTGCAAAAAAAAAAAAAACACATATTTTTTTGAGTAGTTATCTGGAGAAAATTTTTACTGCAAACTCTGCCTGACCTGACTTACACTTTGCATCCATCCATTCTCATGTTGTCCACTCATCCTTCCAAAGACCATGAGTTCAGGTAGGCATTTGCAGCATGGAATGAGTAGAGTAGGTGATTCTTTTACAAATACACCTCAGTTGGAAATACACTTTGCCATTCCCACAAAGATGTTTTAGATTGTAAATATTCTACATAGTCTAAGAGTACAGATCAGCAAATGATATTAGACAAGAACCCTACATAATCATATTCTGTTCCTCCAACTAGGGGACTACTAGGGCATATTTCTGAGGCTCAGTCTCCCATGGATAGCATTAATAAGAAAAATGAAAAGTAATCATTGACTTAAGGGCAATAGGGCAATTCTCCAATACTCACTTTATTTTTAATGCATCTCTATAAATTTCCACCAAGTTTATTTTTGACTATTGGATTAATTGAATTCTAAACATAACTTGCACTTCTAATTTTACCTCATCTATTGGATTCAAGACTAAGGTATGATCTCTAAAAATGTAATCGTCTTTCCTTTATTTTAACAACCATGGACCTGTGAGTTTCTACTGTTATTAATTTTATTTCTAAATTTATGGTTTAATTACTTTCTAGATCATTTGTGTTCTGCCTTCATAAGTTCAGGCAGTTAAAGTAAAAACTATGGTAGTTAAATAGAATCATTTCCAATATGAGAGTCCACTTAAACTAGCAGTTCAAAAAAAGAGCAGATATGGATTAGGATGATCAGAAAGGCTTCGTCTCAATCAGACCAAAACAAGCAGTTAATTCCCTAAGAAAGGTTATAAAAAGGCAGAACACTGGGTGTCATGGTATTCAAGCCCAGATATCCCACTCTAAATTCCTTAATTCATGTTCCATTGTATATGGCAATTGAAATAAAAGAATAGTCAACATCAGCAAACACTGAATACCACAGATGTAGCCAGGTCATTATTTTATAGTACTTTCAGAAACTTTAATGTTCTAATGGTTCCCTTTAAGGACCCGTTTATTATGCCGAAAGGAGCATAATGTGCCTAGTGCAGTTGGACAGTGTACATCTTTTCCATAGAGCATCCCATGGGGCTATTGTTCCCTAGAATCTACTTTGGGGAGCCCTGACCTAGGACAATCAGGTCCAATTAGGAGAAGAAATCTCCTCTGAGCATTGTGCATATACCATGAATATATCACTGTATTTAATCTCGTCAATAATCCTGCATGATGGACAGGAAATGCTATTCCTACTTCACAAATGTGGACATTAGAATTCAATGGATTTATCAGTAGTTGTAGATCCCAAATTCTTTGAACAATAAGGACCAGTCACTAAACTCATGAACCAGAATCTCAGGAGTATAATCCAGGTATATGTATATATAGAGAGCTCATCAGATAACTTTGTTTTATAGTACATTTGGGAATGAGCTATTTCCCCAGGACATTTTTTTAAGTGAAAGAGTTGAAACTTGGAATTCTATCTTCTCATTCCAAGTCCACTGGTCTTTCTAATGTAGTATGCCACCCATCAATGATGCTCTACTACTGGGAGTGTCCAAGTAAGAATCTGGAAATTTTCGGAAGGGGACACATTGGCTGATTAAACCATGACAGGGAAAGGGTACGAAAGTACTATAACAGCTTCTAAGAGAACCAGGTAAACAACACAGTTCTTCAGAAATAAAATCAACACATTAAATTTCATAGTGACTTCTTGAAAAATCAACTAGTCTTATAAATACTACATAAGGTATTGTCAAAGATAAAGCTTTCCTTTCCATTATCAAATGGCGACATTGTTCCATTTCCCCAAAGCATTATATGTGGATTTTGAATGTTTGGTAACTTGAACTTAAAAATCAAAATTAAATATTTTCCCAACTATAAAATAAGGGCTTTTCTTTGATCTTTCTAAAATCCATGAGAATTTTCTCTCTTTTCACATACAATAGTGAGTTTTCCAGACCCGCCTTCCTGCCTGCCCTTTCATTCTGATTGTGAATGTTCCAGTTCAACTTCCCTCTTCTGCAATAAAATTGCTTGTTGAAGAAAAAAATAACGTCAATAATTATTAATTCCTTCACTTATGGTATAAAGTTACTTATGGTAACAGAGAGCAACTGGAAAGACACCCAATCTAAATATGTAGCTTGTCAAATTAAAGTTCCTCAAACTGTAATTGATAGAGGACATTTTATTGTTTTGTTTTTTCAAGCAACTACTCTGGCCTGTAGACATTTTACAATAATTTCCTTAAGTCTTTTACACTGTGTTAATAAGGAAACTCTAGCAGGTCTCAGCTTGGTAGAATGGCCCTCACTTGGCCCACTCAACAACAGATAAATGCACTCTTTGGTTATTCCTTGAACTTTAGAACAAAGCAAACAGCTCAACCTTGGGAAAATGTGGGGCTTTGCTCTAAAGGGAGCTAACAAAGTAACTTGGCAAAAAGGAGTAAAGAATTCAAAGATAAATTCACTTGTCCCATTATGTGTACAGGTCAAATGCCTATTTCGGCATACATTGTATGTATTTGGTAATACACATAATATTCACCTAGTTGAGTCTAATGGCTCTTTGAAAGCCATTAAGTGTATTAAGTCAATATAGTTTTTGGTATGCTTGCAAATTTGAAAAATACACTGTTATACTTCTAGCATGTTCTTTCATATCAGAACCTTCTGCTCTGCAAGTGGCTTGCTGTTTTGATCAGGCAGTTTACCCAGGAGGGAGCTGAAGATTTGTGGGTCTACACTGCTTCTAGGAAAGCTCTGGTTAAGAGCTGATATTTGTTTCCAAGGAGTACATTTTAATATTGGGAAAATAATTTTTTAAGATTATTCTCTACATCAAACAGTTGCAAGCATATCTGACAAGAAGCTAAGAATATTTGTAAGAGTTAGGAAAGCCCTCTGTAGGATCAAATACAAAAGCCTCAAATATTAAGGAAAGAAAAACTTATGCACAGTAGAGGAAACAACTTTGTCAAAATAAATAAATGGAAAAGGAGAAACACATCTAGTGATTTCTAGTGAATTAATTTTTTTTTTCACTTAAAGATTATTTGTCAAATCTACTTATTATCTCCATGTGTGACAGGAAGTCTACACAACCAAAATTCCTAGCCCCAAATCCCAGTCCTGTGGTATTAGGAAGCTTCTGTTACTGTGACAAAATAGCTGAGATAATCAACTTATAAGGAGAAATGGCTTATACTGCCTCTTGTTTCTGTCCATAGTTGCTCCTCCCAGTAGCTGGGGCTTGTGGAAGCACAGTACATTCTGGTAGGAGTATGTAGCAAAGGAGGCTGTTCACCTCAGGACAGCCAGAAAGTAAAGCATGAGAGTGGAGAGTGTCAAGGTTTCAATATCTTGATTATGGACACAGCCCCAATGACCTAACTTCTTTCCATGAAGTCCCACCTTCTAAAGATTCCACCATCACCCCCATTAGAATCATGGACTGGGGACCAAGCACTCAGTATGTCCCACTTTTCTTTGTCTGTTTGCAATTGACCTTGTTCAAACCCTTAAACAGATTCTGTGTGCCACAGACTACAGCATGGGCTTCCCCACCCTCGCTGCTGTTCTCACAGGGTTCAGCCAAGACATTTCCACTCAGCCCAGGGCTCCTTTTGTTCTCCTGCATAAGTCTTAAGCAACTTGGCCATGATCAGGTACCCATTTGCCACTCCGATAGCATCAGTCTCATTAGACCTCCCTCCCAGGTCTGTGCACCATGGCACTGATTGAAAGTAGTCCCTTAAACACACACACACACACACACACACACACACACACACACACCCCTCGTCCACACACCATGTGGGTTCATCTCTCTCGCCTGTGATAGTCTTGCCCCTCTCTGACTGAAATGTCATATTACTCACTCCAGTATCCCCTTCTCGTCTGCACAGATAATATCTACTTAAAGCCTTACAGACTGAGTTGATGTTATCACCTCCTCCCCTGGAAAGCATCCCCTGTCACTGTCCACCACACTCTCAGGAAGGATATTCCCCTACTCTGTGCTCCCCTCTACATTTCTGTGTGTATAGGTCATGTAAGCCTCACCCTGGACTCCAGCTCCTTGAAGTTCAGGTTCAGAAATCTTTGCATTCTAAATGCTTAGCACAGAGCACACACTGAATAGGTACTCCATGTTTATTGAAAAAATGGGAAAATAAAAATTTATATCCCAAATGATTCCCTTTTCTAAAATTTTGTGATAGCATATATTTACATTTTAACACAAGTATAAAAATTTTAAAACTCCCCCTCTTTTTTTTTTTTTTAGGACTTGAAAGCATGTGTTTTTCTCTTAATTGAAATGTAATATCAGTGGATTCCAAGTGTGATTTTTTTTCATGAGTGTATATTAATTACACAGAATGATAGTTTTTATTGTGGCACATATATATGTGCATATAACATACCTTGATCATATCTACCCTTCCTTCCCTACCCTTACCTATCCCTTTCCTTCTAACACTCTCCCTTGTATTTAATAATTCTATAACTACTACTAATTATAAGTAAGCTGTTCTCTTAATTGGAAGGATTACCAGAATCAAGAATAGAAGTGAGGGAAGGAAGTAAGTAACTACCGCTTGCTGCTAGAAATTGTAACCTCTCTTTACTCAAATGGAAGTCACATAACTTGCCAAAGGTCACATGGCTGCAGGAATATAGCAGAATCAGGACTAGAGCTCTGATCCATGGAATGGAAATTCATGTTCTTCTGACTACATCAAGATGTATCATGCAAAAACGGTGTTGTATTTAGAGAGAATATAAACATTCAAGAATCTATGAAGAATTTTTAAATGCTTAATACATGCAAGATTCACAACTCTGCTTATGAAGTATTATATTGAAGTGAGTTTCATTATTTCAAATAGCTTGTGCTTGATTTCTTTTAGAGAAAAGAAACAAATAACCAAAATAGGGATATAAAAATCTTTGGCTCTGAGCATTGCTCACCCCTTTAAAGGCTATGGACCATAGCCTGTGGCTCAGAGAAAGCCCAGATGAATTCTATTTTCCCTTCTCCCTCTTTCAGCAGAGCACAGCTTTGCAATCCTCCTTCCATTAACTACCCGTTGTTTCTTTTACCAACCCCATCTCATTTTAAAATATCATTTTTATGAAGGGTAATGTTACATGCTAGAAAACTGTAAAAAATTAATGGATAGAGTTAGTATGAAGAAAATGCATTATTCCAATAGTTTTATTTTTTGCCCATTACACATTTACAAGTTTTGTTGTTTATATGGATATGTTTTATAGATGGCTCTTTTCAAAACATATTACTTTAACACTCTGATCATTGAGAAATTTAAATCAACACTCTACTTGCTTTTTCCACAGTGGGAAAAAAAACTCTTTTCTAAAAGATTCACCTGCATTATTGTTAATATTCTTATTATCTTTGTAAAATAGTTATTAGAAGTTCTTACAGAAGATCATATACAAAATTATCTTAAGCATTTTTTATGATTTATATATTAGATCTCCCCCAAAAGCTCATGTGTGAGACAATGCAAGAACGTTTGGAGGCGAAGTGATCGGGTTGTGAGAGTTGTTGAGCAAAGTAGCTCTCCCTTTCTCCCTCTCCCTCCCCTGCCTGGTGCCATGTCTAGCTGCTTTCCTTCACCATGCCCTTCCAAGTGATGTTCTGCCTCACCTTAATCCTGGAGAAGTAGAACTGGCCATCTATGGACTAAGACCTCTGAAACTGAGAGAACCAAATAAATTTTTTCCTCTATGTTGTTCATGTTGGGCCTTTAGGTCACAGCAGAAAAAAAAAATTGACTCAAACAGGGTTGAATGGATGTCATTGACCAATTAATTTAGTTTTTGAGATATATGGTATAACCTCTATTATTCTCAATATTTGCTCTTATTTGTTGCTGGATCTGGTTCCCAAAACAATGTCTGGGGCCTAGCATTTTGTTTGCAAATGTGTGTTCAATGAGAAAACATTCTCTAGGAATCTTAGCTCAGTCATCTATTGATATCCTTCCAGTGTTTGGATTTTTTGTTGTTCCCTTTGTCTATCAGTTAGACTCTGACTAAATTAAGCAAGAAAAAAAGGAGAAAATTATCAGAAGGCTGTAAAGCAGCTCATAAAACCAAAAATCTGGGCACTCGAGTGATAGTAGGACAGAGGAGAGAACCAGAGAGCTTCAGGCTCCAGGTAGTAGGAATTAATAAACAACCTCTTCTGGGTGCTGTCATGAGAACAATTACTTCCAGACATATTCCCATTTTTGTGTCTTTCCACTCAAAATGTAGCTTCCCAAAAGAGAGACACCGAGAGGCTGAGCTTAGACTCTACCCAATGCCTGGTATGGAACTAAAAGGGGTTGGGGAGTGGACTAAGACCAAGCAGGGTGGCTCCCCAATGAAAATCTGGGGAACCCCTCCTAAATGTAAAAATGGATGACAAACAAAACCAATGGATACTTACTAAGCCTGACAGAAAAGCAGACTTACTCTGATTCTTTTTCTAATAAAGTGATAAGTCTTTTGCAAATTAATTTTAGACTCTGAGGTCTCAAATTTCATTTTTTCATAAAAAATTGTTCAGAAGTTCTATACAATATTTTCTTTTTCTTTTTTTTTAAGAGAGAGTGAGAGAGGAGAGAGAGAGAGAGAGAGAGAGAGAGAGAGAGAGAGAGAGAGAGAGAGAGGAGAGAATTTTTTTAATATTTATTTTTTAGTTCTCGGCGGACACAACATCTTTGTTGGTATGTGGTGCTGAGGATCGAACCCAGGCCACACGCATGCCAGGCGTGTGCGCTACCGCTTGAGCCACATCCCCAGCCCTATACAATATTTTCTAATTGTATGTTTCCTCTCCCTGTCTTCCCTCTATTTCCCATGCCCCATAAGTTTTTTTTTTAAAAAAAAAAAAGAAAAGAAAAGAAAAGAGAAAAAAGAAATAATTAATTAAATATAAGTAGGTCATTAGCTAGGACCAGTGGCACACACCCAATATCCTCAAAACTTGGGAGACTGAGGTAAGGGGATTGCAAGTTTGTGGCCAGCCTGGGCAACTTGGCAAGACCATGTCTCAAAATAAGAATCGAAAAGGGCTGGAGATTTAGCTCAGTGGTTGAGCAAGTCTGGGTTTAGTCCCTAGCACTGAAGGGAAAAAAAGCTGAGTCAATAATAAGGAGAGGCCAAGAAACAATGCAAATCCTAGAAGAAAAAGTAGAGTTAACATTTCAGCATATAGACATAGGCAATGACTTTATCAATAGGACCCCTAAACTCAGAAAATAATGCCACGAGTTAATAAATGGGAAGGCATCAAATGAGAAAGCTTCTGCACAGCACAGAAAAGCAATTAAGAATGTGAATAGAGAACCTCCAGAATGGAAGAAAATCTTTGCTAGCCACTCTTCAGACAGAGAATTAATATCTAGAAAACTTAACACCAAAAAGAATAGCCCAATTAACAAATGGGCTAATGAATTAATAGTCTCTTCACAAAAGCAGAAACACAAATGGCCAAAAAAAAAAAATGAAAAAAAAATGTTCAGCATCATTAGCAATTAGGGAGATGCAAATCAAAACTACACTGAGATTTCATCTAATATATAAACCATAAAAAATGCTTAATATAATTTTGCAATTTTACACCATCAGCACATAGGATGTTTGAATGGTGCATTTTTGTGCACAGAGCCACAACTCACACAGCCGAAATGGGCATCAGACACCAGAAATAATACTCCAAGGTTAAGAATTGAGCTTGAGATTTCCCACATCTTTCAAAGGATGTCAAGTTCAAAAGCAATTGAGAAATCCTGATATAGAAGATGGATATCTTCTCTTTCTATAGACTTTGGAGATTGTGTAACCTTTCATAATTTTGGTATTTACTTGATTAACATACCACTAAAGAGGTTAGATTCTAAACATAAAGTCAACTTTGTCATTGAAGATCCCGTACACCTTCAGCACATAGGATGTTTGAATGGTGCATTTTTGTCAAAATGGCAGTCATCAAGAATACAAATGATAATAAATGCTGGAGAGGATGTAGAGAAAATGGAACACTTACACTGTTGGTGGGATTGTAAATTAGTACAAACACTATGGAACTCAGTACGGAATTTCCTCAAAAGACTAGGCATGGAACCCCCACATGACTCAGCTCTACTACTCCAATATTTATACTAAAGAATTAAAGTCATCATATTATATTAATATACGCATATCCAGATTTGTATCACAAGGACAATTCACAATAGCCCAACTATGAAACCAACCCCTACGTGTCCATCAATGAATGAGTAGATAAAGGGAATAGATATATACACATTGGAGATTTATTCAGCCATTAAAGAAAGATGAAATTATGTCTTTTGCAGGAAAATTAATGGAACTTGAGACCATTATGTTATGCAAAATAACCCAAACTCAGAAAGTCAAGGTCATATGTTTTCTTACATATGTGGAAGCTAGAGAGGAAAAAGGAAAAGAAAGTTGTGTGGGCAGGGGGATCTCATGAAAATCAAAGGGAGATCAGTAAAATGGAAGACAGAGACAAACAGATGAGAAGAAGCTGAGAAGAAGTGAGGCAGGGAAAATCCTAGGAGTGATAGTGAAATTATATTGTTATATTATGTACATGTATGAATATGTAACAACAAATCCCATGATTATGTACAACTGTAATCTGCACCAATTAAAAACAAGTGGAAAAAATTTAAAAAATAATAAGAGGAGAATAGAGAAGTTGGTTTGGGATAAATAAAACTTTAAAAATCACTATATAATTAATACTCCTAAGATATAAAGTTATCAATACAGACAATAATCACAGATACACCACACTTCATCTCCTTAGAAAAAGGCATCAGACACTAGAAATAATTCTCCTGCTCATCCTCTGATTCCTCCCTTTTATCTTAAAAGCACAAATTTCAGATTCTGAAATTTTACTCTTAAATTTAAAATGGCCCTTGTTTTTGGTTAACTGAGTGACTGTTCTCTAGTGAAACTTTTCTATTTCCCATTTGAAACCCACACCCAAGATTCTCAGGGCATGATTCGGGGCTCGGGAAGACTGAAGAGCAAAGGGTATCATAATCTCCAAGAGAAAGGAGGATTCCTTTTGCAAATCACATATATAGAGAGAGATCATAATCATAGATTTCAAAATTAAAAAATGTATTTTTCTTAAACTACAAAAATAAATCATGATTGTGTTGCTTTTGTTACAATAGATCTATACAACTTCAAGGTTAGGAATTGAGATTTCCCACATCTTTCAAAGGATGTCAGGTTCAAAAGCAATTGAGAAATCCTGATATAGAAGATGGATATCTTCTCTTTCTATAGACTTTGGAGATTGTGTAACCTTTCATAATTTTGGTATTTACTTGATTAACATACCACTATAGAGGTTAGATTCTAAACATAAAGTCAGCTTTGCCCTTGAAGATCCCTTACACCATCAGCACATAGGATGTTTGAATGGTGCATTTTTGTGCACAGGGTCACAACTCACACAGCCATCTATTTGCCCCAGGAGCAAGGGAAGGGTGAGAGCCTTGCTAAGACTAACTGAGCAGACAGATCCAAACTTTCATCTAAGACTTCTTACTCCCAGGAAAAAGTAAAACTCATGGAATGTTGTGGAGGGCAGAATTAGCTACCCTAATTATGTTTTTATATTCCTCTGTTGAGGATGGAGTGGGGACATCCTCAAATAGGTCATATTTCCAAAGTTAACTAGGAATGCAGTTCTACTGTATATTCAGGAGGAAAGGGGGCTGGAAGACTACTTGGATCCAAGCATGATCACGTACTTCACTTTCTTTTTCTTATTTTTATATTTTCAATTTATTTATTTATTTATTTTTGGTACCAGGTATTGAACTCAGGGGCACTCTACCACTGAGCCACACCCCCGGCCCTTTTTTGTATTTTATTTAGAGACAGGATCTCACTGAGTTGCTTAGCGCCTCACTTTTGCTGGGCTGGCTTTGAACTCTTGAGCCTCCTGCCTCAGCCTCTCAAGCCACTGGGATGACAGGCATGGGCCACTGCACCCAGCATGTCTTTCACTTTCTAACAGCACTTCAAATCCTCAATTAAATTTCTGACTCCTTTCTCAGTTGCATAACTATAAATCTCTTTCATTATGAAGATGGTAGGAATAACTGATTACCCTATGTGACATATACAGTCTTAATAAATGGTATTAAATCATATTTCCAATTCAAACTCATTGTCTACATTAAATCCAATCAACTTGGAAAGTTAACAGTAAACTTTAAATTGTCCAAAATTGACAGTGATGTGAGGGACAGAAGAAGGTCAGTAGTATAGTGGGCATCGAGTCTCCACCCCATGCATTACTTGACAATATTTAAGTAGCAATTTTACATTTTGACAGATAAAAACAGATGGCAGTGAGACTAAGTACATGCTCAGTAAATGCTTGTCAGAAGATGATTCAATGGATCAGAAGATTTTGCAAAAATGCTTTAAACTCTACTACAAATTTAATGAATTGTCCATTCTATTCACAATCAAGACGTTGTAATCATGACATTTTTGTCTCCATAACTGACCAATATAAAAATAAAATATCCCAAAGAAGAACCTTTCCTTTTAGCCATCTGCAAGTTGGTCAAGAAAAAATGTTGCCTATTGCACTAAAAAAACCTAAAAAATAGAATTATTTGACAAGACATATCCTCTTTCACCATGGTGACTTCCCACCTTTACAGGGTACTGCCATTCTTAGGTGACACCTGATTTGCTTGCAACCAGCAGCTTGGTGTGTGCCATCCTGCAGCAGATGGCTTGCGGCGTGATGTGTTAATGGCAGTGATTACTTTATGAATAGTGACAGCTGATCAGGGACATAATAAAACAATAGTGGCTGCCATCCTGAAAAAGGTGCTAAATAGGGGTGACATGCTTAGTGAGGGCTGTACCTCACTTCTGAACCTCATTATCAATTCCAAAGGGACACACAGGCCAACCAGGCAATGGCAGGCTCAGACAGAGGAAAGAACGGAAACAGCTCAGAAATCTCCCTCTGCATTAATTGGAGCAGGGGAGGACCTTAGTTTTTAATGTAGAAGCCATTTGGAGAAATAAATGCTCATGTGACCTCTCAATTTTACTCTGTGTGGATTATCTCCTGAGCTTGGGGCCTAGAACTCACCATGCTTTATGCATCATAGCCCTGAGCCAGGGAGGAAATAACCATAACAGAGTATGAGGAAATTAACTTCTATCTCTAGCAAAATTATATATTTCCAAGAAACAGCAATACTTTGAACATATATCTATGGTTAATTTATACCTCTGAGAAAAGGTAGAAGTGAGGGAACCTCTGAGAGGTCTCTTTTAAGGGTTATTCATCAATTCAGCACACGGGATACGGGGAATGAAGCAAATGAGGTGAAGTCCTTCTCTTCGGAGTAGATAAATCTCATGAGAAAGACATATTATAAACAGTACATTGTACTCTAGAGTGACTAGCTATGACCATCTTCCATGTTGATTCTAAGACTGATATTGAGAAAATAATGTCATTCATATATATATATTTTAACCTAATAAACGTTCAGGGCAGAGGATGTAACTCAGTGGAAAAGCACTCACCGAGCATGCTCAAGGTCCTGGGTTGAATCCCCAGCACCACAAAAAATAAACCAACAAACATTCAATATTCCAATGAGTTGACCCAATTGCTATAATTTACTTTGGATTATCAATGTGCCTTCCTATAATATAGTGCTTTTTAGTAATCCAAGGAAACATATAGTCTTCCAACTCAAGGGCATTTAAATAACCTAAAATAAAAAATACTATAAAAGTATTTTTCACTTCCTTTGATGGAAAGAAGTGAGGAGAAATATCTGAGTGGGTTTTAAGTTTTGTATCCATTGTCTGAGCTGAATACTCATGTGTGCACTCCTCATCTGCGCTTCTCTGAGCTCAGGACCTGGAAAGGCCAACTGGTATCATGTGACATTAACAGGCATCTCTTCTGTGCTGTGATGTGCCATCAATATTCTCTTTATAAGTCTCAGGACCAAAACTAAGTGAGACTATTACAATGACTTCATCTCGTCCATTACAGAATCTTTCCAGAGTGACTCTTGGAGAATTAATGTATTATATCTGCCCTGGAGACATAAGATGGTCCTGATGTTTTCAGCGATTTTACTTAACCTAGTAATTAGTTTACACAATTGTATAGAGATTTTAATGCTTTGGAGATGACATTTTTTCTTTCAAAGTTAGTTTTGATAGCCAGTCATTTCATTCCATGGTTTACAAAAGATCTGATATACAGGTTTTAAAAAAGTCTTCATTTAAGAATATAGAAAAAAAATCACCTTTCAATACCCAAATGCTGGTTTGCACATCCTCATTTTTATTTTTATTAATTTTTTTTTGGGGGGGTCATATGCTGAGTGGGATAAGGCAAAGGCTGTTGAAGTGTATGGCTGCATCTTTTTAAGAATGATGTATAAAATGCAGAGAAATTATTAAATCGCCCAAGGCTTTGAGAATGTTTCAATGTTATAATGTTTCTTATAGATGTATAAGAAATAACACCCAAGGAGTGTTATTTCAGTGAATGAATTACTAATTGAGCACCCTATATGTTCCTTGACAGTCTTAAGCAATGAGACATAGGAATGGGGGTGGGGTGTAAATCCCTTCCTCTTGAAATGCATGTCTTACAGGAGAGGAGGGGAAATAAATAAATAAGAAAACAGGGAAGAGAATGATGGAGAGATGAGGGCAAACTTTAAGAGGGGGAACATTAGAGCAAAGACCTAACTGAGGTCAGGGAATATGTACACTCCAAAGTGAGAAAAAGCTGAAGAGCACTGTAGTCACAGCATGGAGAATGGACAACCAACGATTGCCTTAAAACCTACATTCCATGGATTTACTGGTATTAAAAGATGAGAGTGGTTTCTTTCCAAGAGGCAGGTATGGGGAGCTCCTGCCTCATTGCAGCTGTGCATAGAAGACTGTACACAATTTCTGAGACCCAGCAGTGAAAAAGACACTGATAGAAATCTTAAAAGAAAAAAAAAGACTTTCTAAGACACAGAATGATCTATGCACCAATATCCTTAAATGCATGGCAGATATGATAGTCAGTTTACAATGTGAGATCTGAGAACAGAGATGGTGCTCTGGTATTGAATTCTAGGCAACAACTTCATCACCATTCACTTTTTCTTTTTTAATTAACTTTAGAAGTAGAAAATAAATATTTTCTCTTTAAAATCGTGTACTATTAAAAATAAAAGATTCTCTTTGACCTTATTATCTGCCTTGGTTCCTTCTCTAGCTCCTCAGAGATGGAATAATTTTAGATACATGGCTTTCCAGAATTTATGGGAAATTCTTACATACACCCTAGAAAATATATATACACTTGTGTTATTGGGGGTTTTTTTATAATCAAGTGACATCATAATGCATCTTGTATTTTGAAGTATAATTACTTTCCCTTGGGCAACATTATTAAAAGCTATCATAGACACAGATAATCTTAATAATGTTACAAACAATATTACAAATGGTCCCAACTCCTTCCTTTTCATTGTTCTTGAGTCTTCCATTTTGTCTGACATATTTATTCATTCCCTTTTGGTGAATATTTAGCTCATTTCCAAATATTCAATCTTGCAAATAATGATATAAATGAATATACTTGTACACTGTGACTTGTGTACATGGGTATATATTTCTCTAATGCAGATAGCTTACCTCATCACTTTTTTTGGCTAGTTTTTTTTTTCCATTTTCTTCCCTTGGCTTGTCCTCCACCAAGACAGAAATAAACAGCCAAGAGGATGCTGCCTTGGCTTGTTGACTCTCATTTCCTACTCCAGGTTCAAATTGAGTGTGCCGATTTAAGGACCACTCATTATCACCAAGCACTGAAGTTCCAAGATCAGAGGTCATGCTCTTCCAATCTTTGACTTCCACCTGGAGTTGTTGATGACCCTTCAGGAAAACATGTGGCGAAAGTAGTTTTGCTTTGTGAGCCAACAGAAAAATTGGCCCTTGAGATGACTTGTACAAGGATTCTGTAAGCCATGAGCAGAACAGCATGGTTTCCGACTAGGCATGGAATTCAGAGTTGTAATAGAAAACATTTATTTGGCTACAACTAAACATCCTAACACATGTTAGCTTTTGTTGCCAATATGCTTCCTAATTAAGAACAACATAAAATCATAGGAAATCCTGTATCCTGTCTTCATGTACTTTTCATGTATCTTTAGTATCCTGGCTTTATTTCTCAAGCACAACTACCAAAAAAAAGTTGATTTGAAAGTCCTGTTCTGCCAACCATGAACTGTGTTGTCATTAACAAGATTAATGTACATTCCAGAAGACATCACCAAGCATTTTTCTCCTCCTTAAACAAATGCTGCTATTAAAAACTAATTAAAAAAAAGAAAAGCTAATAAGCATCCCCTCCCCAATGAAAGGTCAGTACCATCTCATGGTAAGGTATTATCAACAACTGATATAAAACTTCAAATAATTTTTTAAAAGCCCTTGTTTCTAGGATGACTTGAACTGTTGGTGTTGTTCGTAAATTTTATTATGTTGAGCAGATTTCAAGATGAGTGACAGGCTAGGGTCTGGTTTCCTTCTAAGGTCCTTCTTAAATCAATGCTAATTTCATGTGAAAATATTTAGAGGTATACTTGGGAGTCCTGAACCATCACCACCTGGTGACAAACAAATGGACCAGACAGACAAACAGACCGGACATTAGATAATTACTGCACAGCTAAAAAATGTAGACAGCATTTCTAATTAAAGGTAGAATTATACAAACTACTCTTAGAAAACCGTGATCTATCCACTGAGATGTAGTCTTTGAACCTCTAGAGCCAAACTAACTGCTTCCTTTCCCCATCATCAGCCTGAAATTAAATTTGTTTTTAAAAAGCAGACAGAATGAAACCAACCTCTCTGGCACACTTTACATTAAATTTCTCCCCTAGTTCCATTTAGCTTTTTTATTTCTTTTTCCCCATGCACTGAAATAGGCTCTGAAATGACATAGAGAATTAAAACCTGGGTCTGAAGAGTTATCTTGAAATATTTCTATAGAACTTTCTAATGATTTTCAGAATTATTAAATTTTTTTCCTATGAAATACACATGATCTTTCTACCCCTTTCCCGAGCAAAGCTTCGCATTCCTCTTGGTCCTTTTTCCCCCCCCTTCCAAATCTATTTATTGCTTGTTGTTCTTGGCTCTTTCTCACTTTCCATTTTTCATGATTAGTTCTTTATGATGGTGTGTTTCCTTTTCTTCTCCCCGCCATGGCCGCAGGCCCAGTTGTTCTCTCTGGGCCCTTGAGTTTCCCTTTGCTAATGAAACAAGAGCTGCCTCCCAGCCTGGCTTTGGCCATCCAGCTGTTTCCGTTTTAAAATGTAAACTCATCTTTATTCAGTGAAGTTCCTGGGCAAACGGGGACTCCTTTTGCTGAAGAGTTGATAACATGAGGGATTTAAAAGGTTTTAAGAGAAAGGCGTATCTAGAAAACCTGGGAGTGGAAGAAGGATGGTAAACAGAAAATGAAACTCATTTTTAAAACATGATGGAAAAAAAAAAAAAAACAGAATGAAAAACTTGTTTTTCCTTAATGTCTTGATCCTCCTGGGCAGGTGGGTCTGGAGGATTCTCCTGGGCGCCTACCCCTCCTTCACCTACCCTGCCTCTTCCACCTCCCACCTTGCCCGCTGAGCATTTTTTTGGCCTCTGTGAAAAGAGCCCTGCTAACACCACAAACCTGGATTGTGTATGATTAGGTGGTGAAAAGGTGCCAACCTGAGGTGCCGCCTGCCAAGTCAAGTCAATTTACTGTGATGCTTTGACTGTGCAAGTAGGTCTTAATCCCCTTTAATCTCCAGTGTGCCCTTGACATCATGGAAATGACTGGCAAAGCTAATGTCATCAGATGAACCCTGCTAACTCTTTCAGAGAAAGGTTTCCCCCCAAACGAAACAACCTGTTTACTTCTTAAGCTTTCAAATCCTCCAACTATTTCTAGAAAAATGAATGAGCCCACAGGTATCCTCTTATCAAAAACAAATGGCTAATTCTGTTTCAGTCTTTTAACTCAGGAGACCTCATGTGACTGGGAATTTGTATTCTACCCAAGCATCCGTTGAATGTATTCTATTAAAGACCTGATTGATTAGACAAAGAGGTTTACCTAGTAGCAATAACAGCTCTGGGTTTTAGAGAAAGGATCTCTTAAATCTGAGAAACCCTCCCTTGCCTGAAAACATTTCTTCTCATATAAAATCTCCAACGGAATCCTTTGTTGCCACAAAACAGCAGCGGGGTGGTATTTATCAGGTGAGAGAAAATTTCAGTTGAGAACAATTTTCAGGTAGGATGAAAATCAACATCTCCAATGGAAAGAAAGGGGGATCTAATAACCTGGTATATGGTAGCTCTTCACCATTTAGAAAGCATATGTCTACATACATGATTGAGCATAACGTATAATCTCACTTGAAATTCACAGTAACCCCATAAGGTAGCTGGTTAGAAAGTTAAAGATCTTTGATGGCAAGCCTCAAACTGTCGCAAGATAAAACATTTTTTGAGAACTGAGGTCCATTCAGAACATGTATCCTAAAGCCGACACCGCATAAGCCCTCTTGTAAGAATTCTCCTGTCTCAGATGGAAAACAGCCTGAGAGCACGTTGGATCTTGATTGTTTTACTTTATTCTCAATCTACTTTGATAAAAATAATTTCAGACTCTCCTTTACTGGGAAGAGCAACACCCATTTCCTGTCTCCATATATGGTTGCAGAGCCAGTATCCGTGAGCCCAGGAGCGGTCTCATACATGTGATCCCTACCAGGAAAAGGAAGGCAGAAAGACCTTGGTTCTCAAAGAATGCATTTTGCTTGATGGTGATATTTATATCTTCCCTGCCCTGCCAACTGATATCATAGCTCTGAATGTGTCCTGATCCTGGTTTCTGTTGCCTATCTGACCTTCAATATCCCCTGTGCCTGATGTTTGCCTCCCAGCTCTGACTTACAACACACCTGATTGCAAGTACTGGACTCTGAGATGTTGCCCCCCAGGCAGGTTCTGACCTCTGCCTTCTGTTTGTCCCTCTGGCTCTCAGAGAAATATTAGCCTGAGGTTCACTTTGGCCCTATCTGGCCATGGGTTCTTACAACTTGGTCATTAGGCCAGAAGCCAGGCAAGATCCAGATCCAGGGGCTGTGCATTCCTAGCAGCTGTGACCAGGATCAGAATTTAAGACATAAGGCAGACAGGGGAAAGATGCTCTGACACGTTGCTAACCTTTCTATTTCCACTCCAGATTTTGACCTCTGTAAATCTAATGTAACAAAATATATGACAAGAGCCCTAAAACTTTTTTTCCCAGACCTCCTCCTAAGAAATGTAGCATGAAAAAAAAAAAAAAGATTGATACAAAGATATTTCTCAACAAACTCTGTGTTCATGAAAATATTTAATTTCCTATTTTTCTTTGAAAACTCATCTTTAAAAGTACTATTCCAGTTAGTAATAAGAAATAAGTGAAGTTGAGCTTGGTCCATGAACCAGGTAAATTTATTGGAAAAATAACAGAGACTGATCTTCAGTATTTCTGTCCACAGATTTCTCCCCATGTCTTACAAGGGCTCTCCCAATCCTGTTTTCACAATCTTTAATTTTTTAATTAAAATAGTCCTTGAAATTATATATTCATCAAGCCCCACAAAACCTGAACCCACCACAGTAAATGAATTATGAATTCACACTAAATGAAAGTCAAATGATGTCCCAGCACACTATGTGGGCCAAAGTTTTGCAGTGCTGTGCTACCATTATCTTAACATCACAGGGACAGATAGGTATGATAAAATCAGAGCATCTTCAGCTTACCAGTCAGGACAGTACTCATGTGCCACTGGTGGCAACATGATGCTAGCAAACCATTCAATCAGTGTTGTGAATTTGGATGTTGAGTTTGTCATTTTGTTTGAACTTAATCTGTAAATTTGTTTTGGATTCACAGTTGCATAAGAGCCATGGCTTAAGAGTTGTGTAGGCCTACTTTTGAGTCTGTATATACTTAAGGAACATCAGATATGAAATAAATTTAGAAAAGGAAAAGATGTGAAAAGGGAGAGAGGGAGGGAGACAGAGAGGAAGGTGGGAAAGGAGGAAGGAAAAAGGAAAGAAGGAAGGAAAAACAGACAAGTTCAATCAAGAACCCCCATGACAACAAGTTATAGCTTTTGGACCCAAGATTCCTCGGCTAACTATCTCTAACATTTCAAATCTGGTCTAATCTATTGCTTCCACGCTACGACTACATGAGACCCTTCTAAGCAAGATTATTTATTTACTCAACAAGTATTTCTGACCCCATAATCTTCTGGTGCTTAAAACTGAGAGATTTGGTTTATTATTTGCTACAGCTGCCAAGAGGGATGGAGATAAGAACACAACCATCTCAGGTGAAAATACACACATCTAAGTAAAAATTATCTCATTTGCATAATCATTACAAATGTTTACAGCCTTTCAGGCAGTATGGGAAGGCTGGTAAAGCATACAAGATTATGCTTTCCTTTAAGACTAAAATAACTTTTTTTTTTTTTTTTTTTTTTGCTACATTAGTGCCAGAAAACGTTTCATCCTCCATATTCCAATTGGCATGCTCCGGAACCAACTCCCTCCTCAGTTTAACTTCAGAACTCTGGGGAAACCAACTAATTTTTAATATTGGACTAAGCAAAACATAATTAGGAAGGCACATTTCTAAGGGGGAAATTCATACAGAATATCCCCAAGTCAATTGATATGATTTTGCAACACCCATTGTTTGAGTTTCCCACTCCATCTCTCTCCACAGATAATCATGAGTTCCCTGTAATTAAATAATCCCAGGTAACTGGCAGCAGGACCATTCCTCGAGAATTGCTTCCCAGGTCTCTGTAATAAGCCTAAGTTTTTATATTCAACGTGATTTTTGATGCTGGGTATTCATCCTCCTCTTCACCTGCTTCAAACTTGACCAGATCTAAGAACTCTTTCCCTTTGATTTGACAGGAGGAGATTCTGTTTTATATCTGCAACTACATCAGCTGATTCTGGCATCTTTGACGACTTTATCCTGATCCCTCAAGGAATGGGCTTAGATATGAAAGGAAATTTGCCTGTTCTTGATTCATAAACCATTAGAACTCAACAGGCCCTGAGAAAGGATCTTGTCCAAAGAGGTTCAATAAGATTGGAAGTCTCCCTTTGTCTACTTTGAGAAAAACACTGACAGGTCCTCCATCTATGAATGTTCATTTCTAAATTTGATTTTTCAAATATTTATTGAATCCCTGCTTCATATAAGGCATTAAATACATGATTTTATCTGTTTTAGTCAGCTTTTTCACTACTGTGACTAAAAGACCTGACCAGCACAATTATAGAGGAGGAAAAATTTATTTAAGGGCTCACTGTTTCAGAGGTAGACAGCAGGCTCCATTCCTCAGGGCTGGAGGTGAGGCAGGACATCCGGGTGGAAGAGTGTGGCAGAGTAAAGCAGCTCACTTGATGATCAAGAAGCAGAGACAGACTCCTCTCTCCAGATACAAACTGTATACCCCTGAGCCACGCTTCCAATGAACCACTTCCTCCAGCCACACCCCACCTGCCTCCAGTTACCACTCAATTAATTCCATCAGAGATTAATTCACTGATGAAGCTAAGGTTATAACCCAATCATTTCTCCTCCAAACCTTGCACTGTCTCACACATGAGCTTTTGGGGGACACCTCACATCCAAACCATAACAATATTACTTAAGGAAATGTACTTAATTATATAGTTTTTATTTCTCAGAATGAATGTTAATTACTCTTTCAAAAGATGCAATCTTTGATTCCCACTTATCTCAATAAGAAGATAAATATGTAAAGGGAAAATCACTTTGTCCTGAAATGCCCTGAGATTTCAAACTGCATTCTTAGAAAAAGAACTTTATGTTTAGATTAGGTCAAATGCTTTGCCTTCCTACAAATTTGCAGTTTTCAGCTGGGACCATTGGCTGCCACATACCTGGTGTGCACAGGGTTTAAATACAAAAATGGGAATTTGAAAACCCTTTAGTTTTGCCACTCAAAATGGAAGAAAAATGAACACCAAGAGCTATTTGGTTTATTTTTTCTAAGACTTTTCGATCTTGCTGATGTCTGCCCTTCCCCATGATCCCACATCTTAGACATAGGCACAGAACAATCTCTGGATTATAGCACATAAAAGAAAAGAAATGGGATTCTTTTTTAAAAAAAGAGAAGTACAAGTTATAGTTCCAGGAAATCTGAATATAAATTAAAATGTGAATAAAGTCCCTGGTTATTTTTTTTCTTTCTTCTTTCTCTCTCTCTTTTTTTTTTTTCCTTGCAGTAGTAAAGGTTGAACCCAGGGGGACTCCACCACTGAGCTACAAAACCAGTTCTTTTTAAAATTCTATTTATTGTTTTTAATTTTTGAGATAGTGTCTCCTAAATTGCCAAGGCAGGCCTTGAACTTATAATCCTCCTGCCATATAGCTAGCATTACAAGTGTGCACCAGTGCACCCAGCTTTATTATTTCCATTTTAGTGATAATATTCCACTTAAAAAGTAGATTTAAATGTAGATTGATGTGTAGTCACGTATGTTTATGTATAAATATATCATGAGTGTGTGTGTGTGTGTGTGTGTGTGTGTGTGTGTGTGTGTATTTCGTGCCTTTCTTCAAAAGGTCACAGTGCATGAATGTAAACTCATGCAATTTCAGAGCAGTCGGGAATAATAAGAGAAATAGAGTATAAAAGTAACTAAAAGAAGTCAGAAAGAGAACTAGATTCAAATCTACTTCAGCCAAATAGCAGGTAATCTTAGGCAAAATCCTCTTGTTGTCTGCTCAGAGCACAGTTGTCAAAATCAAATGACATGATGGAAGTGAAACATGAAGTTGGTATACAGTAGATACTCGATTAACGACACTAGTTTATTACTACCATTTCTAAATAAGGAACCTGGGGTGTGATTAGCTAACTTAAAGTCATTGGGACTCTGTAACACATCAAAATAAATACATGCAACAGGTAGTCAGTCAGTCGATAGGCAGTTTTATTTCCGTGATGCTATGCAACTGTTTAAAAAATTTTTGTCCTGAACAGACTCTTTTCTAAGGCCTGATTATCTCCTCCCCACCCAGCCTCTTCTGCACACCTCTCTACACACATACCATTCACCGTTTAATTGCCTAGTTGTTCTAGCTTCCTGGAGAGACAAGCATGAAGCTAAATATAGCTCTCTCCTTCCCAACTAGCAACCCTTTTAAGGAGCTAAATTGCCTTTCATTTTACTCCCCACCAAAACTTGATCTCTAGCTTTATAAAAGAGAAGAACTGAGGGCCTTCTATGATAGAATGTCCAGCAATTGACATGTTGTCCATTGCTTGAGAGGTTTTGTATACTGGCACTTAATTCTTGTTTCAGTTACAACCCTGGTAGGGAAATTTGAGTCCTGTACACAAGTTCTTCATTTATTTCCGAGCCAAGATAATTCTAGGATTACCACTTCGAAAATTGGGAGAACAGACATCTACACAGTCACCAGGCAGACTGTATTGAAAAAAAGGGGCATGTAGACTACCTTTTTGGTGACAAGGTTAGGGATAGGTATTGTGGTTAAATCCCATTAGCAAGAACATTACACTCATTAAGTGAATGCTAGAATGTGAACTGAGAAGCCATTCTCCCCTGCTCCACCTCAATTTCCTTTCCTCTCCTAATGACCTGCCCCTTGAAGACAGGGGATTCCTTGACCAGGAAATGCCTCTCCAGAGTAAATCGCAGAGTACTCCCATACCAATAGCTCCAAAGCCAGAACACACTGCTATTCTCCAAAAATCTACCCGCACCCATGGATTCATAAGCTTTCTCTCTCTTTTGGGTGACCTTTAGAATTCAGTTCAGACAGTATTCTTTGGTGTTTAAGCAAACACAAACTATTCTGCAAGCATCATTCAAAAACTTAAAGATTCTATTAACCTAATGTCTTAATTGTTATTGAGAAGAGGAAACAGGAGTACCCTTGTTCCTTGAATGATCACATACTTTTAAATAAAAGTTTTCCAGAGTGTTGGAGTTTGCATCTCGAGTTACAAAAACAACTCCGTGTGCAGTGGAACTTTAGTATAACTAATTCCTAGGCATTAAAAGGGGCAGAGGGAGAACATGAAGCCGAGTAAATTCAAAGTGGATCCAAACTGAAGGAGCTTTCCTCCCATCCCTTGGTTCATCCCGGAGAATGCTTTAAGATAAAGGTTAATAAATGTGTACTTCAAGATCAAAGGAGCTAAGTGGGTTAGTCAATGGGGAAACGCGCTCGCACTCACACACACACACACACACACACACACACACACACACACACTGCTGAACACCAATATGCAATAACAGAGAAAATATGGGTTGGGGCTGGGGCTCAGAGGTAGAGTGCTTGCCTCACACATGTGAGGCACTGGATGCCATCCTCAGCACCACATACAAATAAATAAACGAAATAAAGATATTGTGTCCATTTACAACTAAACAAAATATTTTTTAAAAATAACAGAGAAAGTAAAAATCTTGTAATGATGAGAAAGAAACAAAAATGGAGGTAACTCAACCATAGCTTTTGGTATGCGTATTACGTGGGGGGCATTAAGGGTCCAGGCAGAAATAAAAAGAAAATTTAGCTCATGTCTCCCTAGTATTCACTTCCTTCCAGGAAAGAATAAACCAACTGTAGAAACAGCTATAGAACAGACTGAATATAAATAAATGTCCCATGAAGAAGAAAACATCCAACTTAGCTGAGAAAGAACTATGGAACAAAAAATAGTTCCATGATTAGAGTATGATTTAAGATGAACCTTAAAAAGCCAGTAAAAATCCAACTTTAAAAGACAGTGGAGGGCTGGGGTTGTGGGCACAGAGTTAGCGTGCTTGCCTAGCGTGCGTGAGGCACTGGGTTTGATCTCCAGCACTACATAAAATAAAGACATTGTGTCCACCTATAACTAAAAAAAAATATATTAAAAAAAATAGTTGAGTAAGACTTCTGGTTGAAGAAATGAAGATAAGCTAAGATATGGAAGCAGAGAGATATAAAGAATTTGGAAGTGCTCCTGGACTTAAGATGGGTTTATATCCCAATAAGCCCAAGGTAAATCAAAAATACTGAAAACACATTTAATACCCCTATCCTATTGAACACCAACACTTAGCTTCGTCTACCTTAAACATACTCGGAAATTGCTTTTGCCTACAGTTAAGCAGAATCATCTGACTCAAAGCCTATTTTATAATAAAGTGTTGATGTCTCATGTAACTTATTAAATACAAGTATCAAAAAAAAAATATTGGCAACACAACAAAAAGTTTTCTTTCCCCTCCTGATCATGTGGCTGACAGAGGTGTGACTTGCTACTGTTAGGAACCATGAGAGAGCATGCACCACACACGGTTAGCCTGGGAAGAGCAAACTTCAAAACTCCAAATACTTTCTACCAAAATGTTCCTTTGGTATCATCATGGAGTTGAAAAAAAAATCATAAGTCAAACCATCCTCAGTCAGCGATTGCCTGTACTTCGTATGGAGCATAGGATATTTAGGAGTTTGAAGGAAGAGAGTCCAAGAATTATAAATTGTGGTGGTATTGGAAAAAAGAGCCATTACACTAGATTCAGAAATATCATGGTTATTGAAAGCTTTCTGAGCCATGAAATGATGTGACCAGAAATGAGGGTCACGAAGAAGAACACAGGAGTGAATGAAGATTGGTAGGATTATTTTTGGAGCAGAAACCTGATTAAAGGTGAGGTCACGCCTTCATTCAACCGATGTTGCCTGCGTCCTTACAGCGTGCCAATCCTTGGGCCAGTTTATTTTAGTTGGGAGACACAGCACAGAGCCTATGAACTATAAATAAACGAAGCAGAATCTGTAGGGCTTGGGAACTTACAGGATGTACCAAAAAGGAAGTGAAGAAGTCAGGTGGACTCCCATGTTGGGGCTATAAACAAGGGCGGAATGGGGTGTGAAGGGATGGGTTTATGCTCAGAGAAAAATCAGGAAGAGAGAAGGCTGAAGGGGTGGCCAACTGCAAGTTCACAGGTGGAGAGGGAACTGGAGTTGGCCCAGGTGTAACACACACTCTGCACTGTCCTGCAGTGAACACCACCAGTAGCTAGAAAAGGTCTGGGAGAGTTGGCAGAGGAAAGGGAAAAGGGATGATCAGAGCATGCAAAACACTGAGGTCAAACAAGAAGAGCTGTCAGGGGTCAGGGGAGGCCGGCTTGAAAAGAGAAGCTGATGTTTCTCAAATATTCTGGAAGACACAATGGGATGAACGGCGAGAATTTTTTAATTTTTAAACTATCCCTGATGAAAGTGGAAAAGTCCAGAAAGCAATCCATCTAGAGAAGTTTGTAAGGATGTCATGCTCAAAATCATCCAGGATTTATAAAGTTGTTTCATTTTTCTCTCCCTCTGTTCTCCCACTAAGAGCTACCAAGTTATAGTAGCCTGTGTGGAGAAGTGCTGGCCCCAGCCAACAGTGCCTTTTCAGTGTGGTTCAATCACTCACATATCAGGGTCACCTAGGCTGAGCATGCATCTTCCCCACTATTTCTATATTTGTAAATATTCTCCCCCAACCTGGCCTCTTTCTATCTTCTGGTAGCAAAAGTTTTAAAACATACACACACACACACACACACACACATAAATATATAATAGTGTTTGACAGAAATACAGAACCTTTGAGCCTTCTCTTTTTGGAGGACAAATGCCAAGATCTGGGCAGAATTAACATTGCTAAACTGTGTTTGAGCTTGGCAGAGGAAGCGGCCTGGAATTTACCAAGATGGGCTGAAATTGAAAAAAAAAATAATAATTATAATTCAGGTACCTCACCTTTCCCTTCACTGATTGCCTCCGCACCAGCACTGACGCCTGTGAGCTTATTTACTGAGTCAATTAACAAAAGATAACCTCCCATTGTGTAACCATCAATAAATCAATCGTGTTAATACTATCTTGGAATGTCCCCCACTATTGACTTTCATATTGTTTACATTAGACACTTGAGAAAGCCAGAGCCCTTGAGTTGGCTTGTTTCGGCGTTAATGGACTCTGGAGTAGCCATTACCACATATAACTCTCTTTACAAAATATTTAAGTTTCTCTAAGGTTCACCTGCTTTCTGACTGTTGGCAGGGCAGTCTCCTCCCGCCCCACACGATCAGGCAGCACCCAGTTTGATGAATACTTGGGAAGGCAAACATTTATGAGCAGTAATGGAGCAGTCACTTAGGGCACACCTACTTCTTTGTGATTTGAATAATCTATTTCCACCCACCTCAGCCCCCCACTGTCAGCCACCCTCAACAATCTGGGGAATCAAATTAATCTTCAATTATGCGGAAGAATCTCAGGACCGAGCACAGCTCAAGTTACCAAGTAACTTGCTACTGTGGAAAGATTCATGCTGAAAGCAGCCTCAGCCCTGGACTTGTAGTAATTTCTCCTCCCTCCCCAAAAAGGTAAGGGAAATCTTTCCAATGCTAATAGATGTACCTCAAAACTTTGAAAGTTAACTTTAAAACCAATGCAAAAAAGAAAAAAAAAATCTTTCTACATGTCCCTCAGTCGTATGAAGTGGGACTGAATATAATAATAATAATAAAGTTGGGTTTAATGTGTTTTTTTATTTTTTATTTTTTGGTACTTCCTTTTAATGACATCAGAGAACAGGTTTTCTCTAAGCAGGGAGACAGACTCCTCTGATTGCAGGCGCAGGGAGTTTGCTAAACCACTAGATGCACAGGATTAAAAAGGAAGGAGGGGGAGGGAAAGCACCAGTCCTGGAACTTCTGAAGGTTCAGATTTCAGAGTTGGCTGCAGACCTGGGCAAAGTTCACTGCTCCCTTTTCACGACATGCTACATACTTTTCAAGTTCCCACTTGCTTCTTAGAGAGGAAAAAATGTGGCCTCTGAGTTCAGGTTGCTAAGGACGAGCCGAGCCAATTTAACCATGCATTCCTTTCCTAAAAGATAGACGGGGTGGTTGTTGTTGTTTCGCTGTAAATACCAGAAAGTCTTGATCCTCCCCACTCTAAACAAATACCCCCGGCTGCAACTTTGAAGCCATCTTTCTTCCACAGTGGGAAACCAGCTATTTCACTCCCTTTCCTGCCTAAGTCTTGACAAAATGGAATATTATTCTACCTTGTGACCCATCTTCTTATCAGACATTTGGCTTCATTTTTCTCCTGATAATGATGGGTATTTAAGATGCATATGACTATTGGGTAATAAAAGAAAGCTCTCATTGTTCTTAGTTTTTCCCCCCTTTCCTTTTTTTTTTTTTAACCTCATAATATTTATGTCTGCTTAAGGGTGTTTTGAAGAGGGTGAAGGAAAAGGACTTTGAAAGGAAAAACAGACATCTAAGTGGCTGTCTCGTGTAGACCCTTCTGTGACCCCACACTGAATACTTCTAATGGACATGTGTGATCTTGGAGATTTCTCTGCAATAAAAAAGTTTTAAACCTTCAACTTGTTTTTGCAGCAGATTCATTCAAGGATTTTTTTTTCTTTAAATGAATGAGTAAGGCATTAGCGTAGTCATTATACAAAGAGGTGAAACCGTTTTCCAATTTTATAGATGGAATATTTTTTTTCAAGAATTTGGGTCAATCATGGATTTAGCTCTTGTCAGTGTGTTATTTTATATTATGGTCTCAAAAAGCAGTTTTTAAATATGTAAGCATATATTTGCATTCAACGCTGTATTTAGGAAATCCAAAGAGTTCTGAAAGGCAATTAGGAAGCAATCACCTTTACTTCACAAATTAATAATTTCCATGACGTGGCTAATAGGCAATTTTGCAAAGTCAAACTGAAAAATGATTAGAATCAATTCATATCTTGTTCAAAACACATAAGACATTTAAAAAGTCTTCCTTACGTGATGGGGGAACAGGAACACTCTCATTTCTATTGTCAAAAGGCAAAGAGCCTCACCTTCACCAAACAGCTGTGAACTTTCCTCCTCACCTTAACTTCCTGGAATTGCTGAGTTGTATCACCTCCTTCCTTTCACCCTAGCTAACATCTCTACCTTTCTCTTATTCTTTCTTTGCTTCCATGTTGACATTTAAAAAAAAAAAAAAAACTTCCAATTTAATGTTAGTCAAAGTTTATGTAGCTATTGCTCTGTTCCCCTACCAGCACTGCTTAGAATTATCTGTTCACATGAATACCTAGGTATTTAAATGTCCACTTAAATACTGTGGTTTCGCATTCTTATTAATAGGGCATTTTGGAATTATAGAAAAGCTGAGACCCATGCCACATTCTTTTTCTTTCCATATTTTTATTGGTGCACTATAATTATACATAACAGCGGGATTCATTGTTATACACTCAGACCTACATGCACTATAATAATATAATTGGGCCAGTATTTATTCCCCTGTGTGTTCCCCTTTCCCAATGCCACATTTTGAGATTGCAATATTAAAACATAAAGACATCCCCAAGCATAGTTTAAAAATGGACTCACATTTAATACCTGATATTTATTAATGATATCAGGAAATATGCAATAGAATAGAGAATATTATTCCAGTTATGTATTTCTATTTGGAAATAATGTCAAAACTCTACCTTTTAGTCATGAAGGCAGGGCTCGAGTCCATCTGTCCTTCCTGTCATCCTCTGCAACACACCCTCACATCAAGTCCTGTTTATAGACAAAGACTAATGTGGTGTAATAAAAAGAGCACTGGACTAGAAGCATGAGGTTCCATCATATCTGTGCCTTGGCTTCCCGTGTGGAAAATGAAAATATCCCCATAAATTGTTCCACAGGCCTAGTGGTATTTTGTGACTTCATATTGTGCTTATCATGCCTAGATACCATGGCTGTCATTCTAGCCAGCTAATGGAGAAAAAGATGACATAATTAAAAGCACCAGTAAAGATGAACAGGCTTGGGTAAACAAATGCCAGAGACGGAGCAAACAGACAATGTAGTATGTGTTATGACCAGGAGATGAGGATGCATGATCAGAGATCTTCCCAAGTCAATTCTACCTTACTTCCTCTCTTTCTGCTGCACAATAGCAATCACCATGGGCTCAGAGCACCATCCACACATCATCACATGACACTGGAATGCAGTTGCCTAATGCTCCCAAAGCCATCCAGTTATTCAGCATCACCTTAATAGATGAATACAGCCTGTGGGAAAAACCATGTCCAGCTCAATGCTTTTAATCTGACACATTTCCCTTTCAAAATCAAAGATCCCTTCTCTCATTTTCTCCTATGGAAGAAAGAAGCAGCATTACAATTAGCAGCATCTTCATAAGGCTTAATAGTTAACAGGATACCCTCCAAGATCTGAGATCAAGTGGAAACAGAATACTTTGCCTTATGATGTAGGCTGTGCTAATATCAATGAGTAGAAATCTGGTGCATTTCTTTTCAGAATTCATCAACAGTTGAGTCATCAGTTTGAAGCATTGGACACTAACTTAGAAATAATGCTGATTATTGGAATAATAAAGCATCTAAGTCCAGCTACTAGTCCAGTCCATAAGAGGAATTCTTTCAACCAAGTTCTCACACATGCTGCTATGGTTTGGATCTGAAGTGTCCTTCAAAGGTCCCTGAGTTAAAGGTTCTGTCATCAGCCTGTGGTATTATTGGGAGGTGGTGGAGCCTTTAAGAGATCAGACCTAGTTGGGAGGTCTTCAGGTCATTAGTGAGGTGCCTTTGAAGGGGATTTTGAAAGCTCAGCTCTCTCTTCATTTGGCTCCACCATGGGCTCCCCACCATGATGGACTATGCTACCACAAAACTAAAGAAACGGGACCGAGTGATCATGGATGAAGTCTTCTGAAACCTCGAGCCAAAATAAATCTCTCCTCCTAAAAAGTTGATGTCTAAGGTATTTTTGCCACAGTGACAAAAGCTAACACACATCTCTGTCCAGCCTCACAGTGATAAGATGGAGAACACGAATGATGAGGATAATGATAAACGTCTTTCACACTTACCGTGTGTCAGACACCATACTAAGCATGAGTTGTGAATCAGCTCTGCTCGTAAGACTTTGTATACACTGACTTATTGAATCTTGAAAATGTCTGTAGGAAGTAGGTTCAATTATTACTCTTATTTTAAAGATGAATCAATAGAAACACAAAGGAGTTAGATTGCATGCACAATATCATACTAGACAGAGAGATGTTAGAGAATTGAACTCTCCAGACCGGCCCTGCAACCTGCCCCTTTAACCTTGTGATACCAGTCGTGGTACAGGGTAAGGAATTAGAGTTCATTTGAACACTATCCTAATGAATAGAAAGATCTTCAGTTTTCTGAGCAAAAGCTCTCTCCTTTAGTCTTCATGTTGCCCACTGTCTTTAAAGAGAATAATAAATATTCCTTCTTCAGTTTGCTAGTCCTTTCTATCAGAGATTGGCAAGCTATGGCTTATGGGCCAAATCTGGCCCACCATCTGTTTTTGTATGGGCAGTGAGCTAAGAATGGATATCAAATTTTCAAATGGTTAGGAGAAAGAAAAATCAAAAGAAGAGAATATTTTGTGACACATGAAAATCCTATGAAATTCAAATCTCAGTGTCCATAAATGAAGTTTTATTGGAACACAGTCATACTTCATTTACATATTATCTATGGCTGCTTTCACTCTATTTCAAGGTCAGAATTAAATAATTGCAACAAAGATGATGTAGCACAGCAAAACCTAAAACATTTACCCCCTGGCCCATTACCAAAAATGTCTACTAACACCAGCTTAAAGTAGCTGAGGGTAGTTCTCATGTCCTTTCCTACATGCATTACTTTTTGTGGTAAAATATCTCATTCCTCCTAACCTGTCAACATCTCATCATCCTGGAAACTCTTACCTGGCATGTCTTTGATGACACATATTCTATCCCCTTAAAATAGCACTCAGTGCTACATTCATGCTGTGGAATATTACTGAGCAATAAAAAGGAAATACATTATTGAGTCACAACAACAAGATGAATCTCCAAACCATTATGCTGAGGAGGAAAAGCCTAGCACAATGTGCTCTCACTGTGTACTTGTACAAATAAAAAATTGTAAAATTGATAAGACAAACCTGTGGTAAAATATATATATATATATATATATATATATATATATATATATATATATATTCTGATATACATATATCAGAATAATGGTTATCTTTGAGAAAATGGAAGAGTAGTTGCCTGGGATAGGCCTACAGGAATCCCCTGAGTTTATAGAAACACTTCAGATTTTGATAATTGTTTAAGTGACATATTGTATATACTTACCATAATTCATCAAAATTCACCATAGATTTTGTACATCATACTATATCTGTCTCAAAAAAACCTCATAAATAAAGTTATAAATAGTAATAAATAATCTAGCTAATGACCAGCATGGGGAAATGTTTAGTGGTATCAATCCCTGCAACTTACATCAAAATGTTTCAGCTAAAACTCAAGATGGTTGAATGACTGGATACAGCGATTGACGGATGGCAAGATGCATAATAAAGTAAGAAGAGTAAAATGTTCACTGTGGAAAGTAGATGGGAGTACATGAGTTCACTGTCTAATTTTTTCAACTTCTAAGTTTAAATTTTGCCATAGTAAAATTTAGTTTTCAAAATAAGTCTTCTATCTTTACCAGCTTGAAACTGGCAATATTTCCATAGGTATATACCTATGTCAAAACTTATTAAATTGCATGCTTTAAACATGTGTGGTTGGGGCTGGGGATGTGGCTCAAGCGGTAGCGCGCTCGCCTAGCATGCGTGCGGCCCGGGTTCGATCCTCAGCAGCACCACATACCAACAAAGATGTTGTGTCTGCCAAGAAATAAGAAAAAAAAATAAATGTTAAAATTCTCTCTCTCTCTCTCTCTGTCCCCCTCTCTCTCTCACTCTCTCTTAAAAAAAAAAAAAAAAAAAAACATGTGTGGTTTATGTATATCAATGATACTTCAATGAAATTTTTAAAAAGTGAGCTCATAATATATTGTACTGTTATTTTAGAAATGCTCAACTAATGCTGCTCCCAAATTAGAACCTTTAAATTAGAACCTTCAGGAATGGATAGGAAGCAAACTTCTCTAAATGCAGCACAAAGTGACTCAATTATGCCCTTTTCCTGGCCATTTTCATGTCAGCTTTTTTGACCAATTAGATCCTAAAGTATCCTACCTTAGACTTAACCAAAGGGACATCTTGGGAGTAATCCCTGGGACTAGAGATGGGAGTATATTCCATAATAGAATCTAACTCCATAGCAAAAAAAAAAAAAAAAAAAAAAACCTTTCATCTTTCCATTTTAAGTCTTATCATAAAAGAGTACAGAAGATGACAGACACAGAAATATCCTCACTGAGATGCCTCCACCAAATCCACTTGTGGAAAACAATAAAATTCCACAAGTAAGTTTGCACTCTTGTTTCATGAATGCGCAGAAGGAAGAGGAATGTGTTTGATCACAGCTGAATTCCAGGCCTTTTTAACCTCACCAGAGGTTGTCATGTATTTCTCATGTTGAGGTTTCTATCATTTGACACACAATGTGCCTGCCACTGTTACAAACATCAGATGAGTGTGTGTGCATGATAAAAATTTGAAAAAGTCCTCAAAATATGCAGCCTAATCTGTGGATTAACTGTTTCTTTAAAGGGTCTCTGCAGTGTATAATCTGCAGGCTGATTCTGTTGCTTTTATGCAATGCCAATATTATTAGTAGCAATAACACAATCATGCTTCAACTATTTGGAGTTCAATTAGCTGGAAAGTTCAGTTTTCTGAATGGAAGCTAAGAATCAAGGAAGTAAGAAAGAAAAACCCCGAGAGCAGTCAAAATAGCTGTGAAAGCATCAAGGCGCAACACTTCTGCATTTACTCATGGAAGAGTCTCTAAAGCCAACACTTAAAATCCTATCACACTTAATTAGGCAAAGTTCTAACAAGCCAAGATCTCCAGTTTAGATCCTAAGAGAGATTAGATTGCATATAGACAGACATGGTGAAACCAGCAAGAGTCAGAAGAACTAGTGGCCATCATTCCAAACCCAAAATGGACTATAATTTGAGGAGACAGAATGTAAAAGTAAAAAAAATACCTACCTTAATTCCACTGTTACACTGTGGCCTTTAGATGCCCCCCCACCCCCGCCCACAGGCCCATGTGTTGAAAGCTTGGCCACCAGCTTGAGGTGCTATTCCAAGGTGGTAAGAATTGTAGGAGGCGGGGCCTGCTGGGAGGAAGTTAGGTCATTGGGGACATGCCCTAGGGGGATATTGAAACCCCAGCCCCTTCGTCTTTCTTGCTCTTTGTTTCCCAGCCTCCACAAGGTATACAGTCTTTCCTTGCTACAGTGATCCTGCTGCCTTGATGAACTTACTTGCCTCAGGTCTGGAGCAATTCAATGAAGTAACCCTGGACTGAAACCAAGAGCCAAAATAACCCTTTACTCCTTTTAAGTTATTTTTCTCAAATATTTTGCCACAGTGATGCAAAGCCTATTGATACAGACCCCAAGATATCATTTTGCACACACTGTTCCTAAAATTGTAGTTCCTCAAGCTGCTAAAGACAGTCTTTAAAAGTAAAGAAGAGGAGGATTAATTTTCTTATAGGTTTACAAAATATTGGTCTGGTAATGCTTCAACATTCCTATTGTGATTCTAGCAAATTCTAAAACATTGGTTTTCTTGGTCTTCCTTTTTCCCGTTTCCCTTTTTATTTTTTTTCTAACATAAACTTATAGATACTGTTTTCTATTCTCATCATAATGATATTCATCAATCTTCCTGAATCTTCTGGTGTAGATGTGGCTCTCTGGATTCTCCCACACTCTTTTTTAGACAGATGTTTCCTGTCCCAAACTTTATATTCTCTTTTGTTTTGTCCAAATTCCAAACAACATTTCTAGTTTCTGAGGACAATGTCCCAAGCATCCATGTGTTCCCTTCCCCTCAACTTTCACTTCCTACTTTCTCTTCCCATGTCTTTCCTCTCCAAATTGAACGCCAACCATTCTCTGCCTGGATTCCACTTTTAAATCCTTCCTGCATTTCCTCTTTATCTCACAGCTTTGCGATTTCTGCTGCTCTTATTTCCCTCTAGAATGTTTACTTCGTATCTTGAATCCCAGTTACCTCTCTTGTTCTGCCAAATCTAGTGCTTACGCTGAAAGCCACCTGAAAATCCCTATTGTCTCCCAAACCATACAATCTCTGCCACTTTATCTTCCACATGCATTTTTCCTGCCTGAACCCACCAGCCTGCGTGGAGTGAAGGAAGATTGCTTTAGTTGTCTTCTCTGGCCAACCCTACAGGCTATGGGCCCTCTTGACAGAGAATGCCCACCATCTTGTCACTGCCGATTTCTAGCCAGTAGAGCTATGTTCAATATTGAGCCTCATCTCTTATTCAGCGAGTTTCCCGAGCTTCAGTTTCTACCTCTCTTATGCTCTCAGCCTGATTGATCTTGCAGGGTTGGTTGGAGCCACCGAGGCCACATTTGTTCCCCTTCTTCATCATTTTTAGTATGTGACAGCTTCATTCCTTCACTTGGGCACTTTGTTCATCTTGAAATACTAGGAGGAGAGCTTCATTCTTTTTTATATTCTTCATCTCTTCTGGTCCTAACAGGTATTTGCTGCTTCTCCACCCACCTCCACCAAGCTGCCCAGATCCATCAGAATGTGGGCTTGTCAGTAGGGATCCTCACCCCGGAGCCTCCAACATTCTGGCTGAAAACTTGGCTTTCGGTGTAGGGAATTTGGGAAGTCCACTTAACCTTTATTTCCTCAGTGTCCTCATCTTTAAAATGGGGATGATAGCATGGTCACTCCCCAAGGAGGTGGTGGTGAGTGTAGGAGAGGCAGAGACGTGCAGCCTGGCACAAGAAGACACGACCTGCCTTTCTGCTTCTGCCTCCTTCTTCTTCTTTGGCTCCTCCATTTTCCATCTCTTTCCACCATCTCTGTCCTCCTGTCACCCCCAGTGGTGCTGGGAGCTCCTGCTTCCCACACACCCAGAAAAATCTCAGGGGAAAAATTCAGACTGTGAAGCATCCAGAGGACTGCCCCTCCCTCCACCGCTGCCCCTGGGGCTCCTCCTTCCTCCTCCAGATTCTTCTCTGGCATGCTCCCATGTTTTCACTGTCTTCCTGATTAGAGGGCATGTCAGTGTGGCAGGATAATTTACTGATATATTAATTTGTGTTTTTATCTCAGTGTTTGCTGGCTCTCTGCTCTACAAAGGAAGCCAGGACTTTCTGTGCCCCTGCCTCAGGGGGGAGGTTTGTTTTAAGAGACCAAAGACAAGACACCTGGCTTTTGTTTCCCCAGAGTGTAAATCCTGGGGGGGGGGTGGAGATAATGCCAGCAGGGGGAAAGAGGACAGAAGCTCATGGGCCTTAAGAACTGGGACAGAGAGGTGGGGAGGGGAGATGGGAAAGGGGTTTAGGTAGATGGAAAAGGAGCGGCAACCAGAGGGCCAGACCAGTATCGTGGACTTAATTCCCTCCATCGAAGACTTTTAGGGGAGTCTAGACCACTGGCCTCTGAACCCAGGCCTCCAGACTCAACAAACATTTCATCAAACTTTTCCAGCACCCAATGTACCCATGGGCAGAGAGCCAGGGGATAGGGATGCTCATGGTGACAGGACCGTGGAAAGCCAAAGCCAGGGACAGAGTAAAACTGTAAATTATAACAGGAACATCTGCTGCCAGCTCAGGATGTGCCAAACCCTGTTGCAGGGTCCATGCAAGGATAAGAAGAGCTACTCCTCAAGACAGCCCAGATCCTGTGTACACAGAGGGGAAACGGAGTCCCACAGAAGAACCTTGTCCAAGATCACACAGCGAGCATGTGGTGAAGTCAGACAGACTGAAAGAAGGCATCGGTTTACTGTAAAAGTTAATGAAATGCTGCGTGGCATGAAATAAACAAAATAAAATAACAACACTGAAAAATGAAAATATAAAGCACAGTAAGCACCTGCAGCACGGCCTGGAGTCTTTCTAGATTGACACCAGAGCTGTGACTGCAGCTGAAGTGTGCAGTGAGAATGGAAATATTGTGAAGCAGAAGTGCATAGGTTGAGGACACAAAGAATCCAGCAGAGGTGGCTTGGAGTTCCAGTTCTGCTTCGGTTCCCTGGCTTCCTGATTTACCCTGTGAACATTGTCTGATCTGCTAAGTCTTTCTTTTCTCATCTTTAAAATGGAGATAAAGGGATCACCTAGCACAGCTGTTAGAATCATCAAGCTATTGGGTGATCACTAGGAGCTACAATTATGATTATTGTCATCCTGTGCTTAGTTCTATAGCCTGCCCAGCTTCTCTGGCTGTTTTATTGAGTATCTCTGTATAACAGTCACTGGAGGTAAGCTGCCCAGCCATCCAGAATCTAGTTAGATGATAGCTACCTGAAGGGATGCCTCAGTGCTAAAGGATAAGTGCTATAACTGGAATAATTCAGTATCCTACAGGGGCCCAGGATAAGGGCCCCTAATCATACTGCAGGATGGAAATGAGGGCAGTTTTCCTGCAGAAATCCAAGTCTTTGCAAACAGCAGTAACCTCTACTTCACCATGAGGGAAGAGCTAGGGCCTTTTCCAACCAACTACTCCTATTCCTTTTCCAACCAACAGGAATGGCTGCTAGACCCAAGCACTCTCCAAACACTGCCCTGGCAGCAAATTTGAGAATTCTGAGCTACGCATAACTTGCATCATTCTGGGCCCTGCACCAAGCCAGCAGAGGAAAAGCCAAGAGACCTCGGGGCTGTTGGTGCATTCCACAAACCCAAATTTCCAGTGTTGCCTTGAATGAGATGTGTAAAGGAAATTTTCCATGTATCAATAAAGCTCATTGACCATGTGACATAAAAAGGAAATGTAAATGTGGGATTCTGATTGGCAAAGTTCAAAAACCTCTGATTCTGATACCCAGAATAGAGATCTGCAAGCCATTAAGTATACGTACTTGACTTCCAAAACCCAGAGGTTGAGAAGAAATGCCTGTTTGGCACATCAGAAGGGGGAAAATACAGCCTAGAAGAGCAGTATTGGGAAATACTTAGTCCCCAAGGCAAAATGTACAAATTCAATGAGACTGAGAAGCAACTCAACTGTTCTAGTTCCCCATCATTCCAAATTCCCCTAATAGATATTCATTTTTTTTAAGAAAATAATGTGCAATTTGACTCCCCACCCCCCACCCCCAAGAGATGCACTAGACTGAAGGAGCTTGCAATGCCAACCTGGACTCTGGATTGCTTTTCAGTTCATCTCATGATAAACTTAGCATAAAACCCCAGTCCCTGTGTTTCCTTGGAAAACGGTATTTTCTTGCTAGCATGATGATTGAGTCCACTTGTCTATTCTAGGACACGAGAGAATCAACCTAAGTCAGAACAACCCACATCTAGCCCATATATTTATTTATTACTGCATTCACTGGGAGAGACAGGCTGAGTTATCATTTAGCGGAGAAAACCTGAGAGGCATTTATGTGCATGACGTGCGACGCAGCCGTAGACACCGAGGCAGGCTGGAAGGAAACACATTACACACCCGGCCTACGCAAATCCCCTCGCCACAGAAGTGACTGGGGCTGAATGAAAGGGGTGGGCAGCAAGAGCGGTTCTAGAATGCTTATCTACTCCCCAGCCCCCATGCCAACCCTCAAAGATTACCAATACAATCGTTTGTGACAGATTGCTCCCCAGTCTTCCGCCTTAAATTCTATATGATAAATTCAACACGAAGTGACAGTCACAGCAAGTGTTCAGAGCTCTATCTGAAAAAACTAATTTTACTGAAGTTAGAACTCAATGAACGAGAAAATGTGAATGTACACCTAGGGCATATCTCAAAACTGTAATCTCTATGAAAGCCATAATGGTTATTTACGGCCTGGATAATATTAATATTTTTAAAAGATTTCACTAAAGAAGCGCTGTGAGACTTTAAAATTGTATTGTTATGCAAAGATAATAATATTTCAGTGGGTCCTTCCCTGTGCCAGTATTTTAATGGGGCAAGAAAATATAAAAAATAAAAACACTGTTTTTGTTACCCAAGCAGCAGCCACAGCAAACTGTCCTATGGTTCATTTCTAAGAAAAAGCTCTTCTTCCTTTTTTTTTATTATGGGGGGGGTGAAAAAATGTCCTAGGCTGTTATTGTCTGTTTAAATTAGGCAAATGCAATTAAGAAGAGTCAAATACACACAGGCTCCAATGATGGGTAAAATTAAGGTCACCAGTTGCAGCCCTAATCCAGCTGCACTGCTTAATCTCGGTTTTAGCCATTACAACTGTGTGGAATGGAAATGTCTTGCTAGTGCTGGGGTTAATGTAGACTGACTGGGTAACTAGAGATAAATCCTGCAGGCTTGCTTGAATGGGCAAGTGCTTAACACTGACATTTTGAAAAAGGAAAATTGGGTTCCATTCCCCAAGACGAGCTCAGAGTCCCTTCCTTCCTTGTTTTTCCCCCACCTAAACCCAGAAGTGAAAGAACTTTTTCTTTGACAACTTTTTTTTTTTATAATCTTACCCCCCAGGGACCCTTTGCATTTGCCATTTGTGTACATCTCTTGCTCATTACAGAAAGGAAAGTTGTGTATTAATCCTCTGAAAACAACAGTGCTTGTCTTTCTTTCCACATACATAAAGGTTATATTTGTATTGTTTGATATTATTTCACTTTCTTAAGGAGTTGTTTTGGGTACTGAGTAGATAGGAGGAAATTCCTGAGCGTATGAAAAAAAAAAATTAAATGAAAGGTGACATTTACAGCCAGGAGCCGGGTACACAATGCAGAGGTCATCAATGAGTAAACAGATATTAATGGTTAGCTGGATAACTGGTACATAAACAGGTCACATTAATAATTAACACCAGGAGAAACCAGCACTTTTAACCAAGCTCAGGAAAGTGGGTTCCCACAAGGAAACCCCAGAGGAGAACTAGAAAAATTCAGAAGCGACTTCTGGTAGCTAGAGAGTAGAAAACTCACTTTTCCATATTTACATCTCTCATATTCTTACCAAACCAAACAAAACTAAAACAGTTTTGAGATGGTCATGATAAAAATATATATATAAATAAATAAGTTGGGATAATGGAGGAAAAACTTCTGTATAACCATTTCTTTGATCAATTACCCTTGGCCTAACATGGAGCAACCTGTAAGGATTGCTCAGGAAATTGATCACTAACCTACAATGTCTCTCTAAAAATATTAGCTTCTCATTTCATCATGTTGCCTGTACCTCTGAGCTGAGAGGATTACATTTTGTTCATGCTGATTGGCATTCACTCCAGGTTTTTTTTTTGGGGGGGGCAGGGGGTCAAATTCAGATCTGTAGATATGAAGGCAAAGGCATGAGGCCAGCCAGGGAAACTTTGTGAGAAAAAGGGATTCCCCCAGGGACTATGTAAACCTAGGAGTAAATGTCTCTGAATCCCATACAGTGTCACCTTAGGAGCTGGGGCATCATATCTTTTGATGTTTTTAAAGAAGCCAGATTTTACATGAAATATCTACCTTTCTGGACTTTAGATATTCACAACTCATTGAAACCCTGCTTGAACAAAATAACATGCATCTAATGTTGGCCACATCAGGTCAATTTAAATGTCTTTCTTGCATTAAAAAGAAATAAATAAAAATAACAACAAAAAATCCTTGAAAAAAGGAAAAGGAGAGTCTGTCTTCAAAATTTATTATACAACTTCTCTTTCCTCTAAATACATTCCTATAGTCCTCTATTAGAATGTTTTAGGAAACTATCAAAATATGACAATAAACTTAATAGAGAACTAGAATATATGCAAGGACTTAAAACTGAACCTCAGAACTGTGTGAATAAAACTCAGATGAAACACTTTTATACGTGTGGCCTAATGGCTTACAGATGAGTGAGTAGCACTGCTTTCAAATATAATGTGAAGAAACCAATTTTTACAATAAATGTGTAGTTTGACTATCCAGCCCACAGGAGACATTGTGACGTACCCAACCTGAAAATCAAATTATTTAAGGTTGGTTATACTAATAACAGCCTCTAACCAACTGCTAAGGTGGACGATAAAACCAGACTAGCCAGAGGCAGCAAATGAGATGGCTTGCGAGGGAGCAGGAGGAAACAAGACACGAGGCTTGTTTACTAGCTATACATGGGGCAGAATTCAACATACACAAATGGCAGAGGGTGCACGGGAATTGTTTCTGAACTGTTGCTGAATGAGAGGCATTGGTCCTTCCCTGTTTCTCCCCAGCCATATCCCCACCACAGGGGCTGCCTCTCATGATGGACAGTAGGTCCAATGAGACAGCTTTCCCATATGGTCCTCTCCTTTCTTCACCTAAACCCTTCTCCACATCACCTTCATTCATTTTTGGCAAGGGCAGGTGTGCTGGGGAATGGACCCAGGGCCTCCTGCGTGCTGAACACATGTTCTACCCTTGAGCTGCATTCCCAGTCCCTCACCCTCGCTTTTGACCCAGGCAAGTCCCTCTTTAATTCAGCTGAGTACATATGTTTCCTCTCCCCGAGCCTCTCACCTAGACACTCTCCAAGTGTCCAAGTGCCCAGCCTGCCTCTGGTTTCCTCAGGCTCCTCCGCCAACTTCTACGCTCGTATGCACCTCTGAACCACAATCTGGGTGGACAAGTCATCTCTCCTCAGGACCTAGTCCTTCTTCTCTTGCTATAACATAATTTCAAAGACTAAGTGATTTATAAAAACATAGGTTTATTTTGGCTCAGGTTTCTGGAGGCTGGGAAGCCCAAGATCAGGAGGTATATCTGGTAAGGACTTTTGCTGCTTCAATTCATGGCAGAAAACGGAAGGGCAAGTGGGCACATGCAAAAGAGAAAATAGGACTGAACTCCAATGATAGCTAACCCCAAACCGAAAGATAAGTGTCAATCTGCTCATGAGGGCTCCCTTCCCATGATGTGATCACTTCCAACTAGGCCCCACCTCAAAGCGCTACGACCATGGGCACCAAACTTCTCATGAGTTTTGGAAGGGACAAACCATATTCAAACCATAACACCTGTGCTTAGAAAACAGCACATTAATATTGTATGACTGCCTAAATGAATACAATGAATAGACCTCCAAGCAATAATATTCAGAAAAGCAACTAATAAATAAAATATTAGGGAATGCACCTATCTAGCTTTTCTTTCATCTGAACTTCTGCACATGCTCACTATGACTACATTTTTAATAGCAAGTTTTATATCAAACAGATCTTCTTAATAATAGTAATAAACATAGTAATGATTCTGTTCGCCAGCTTCCTCACCTCTAAATGAGAGATGATAATGCTTACCTTGCTAGGCTGGAGGCAGCTGAGAAGATTACTTGAACGATGTGTGAGATCATATATGAGAAGAATCACCTGTAAAGGGTAAAGCCCCAACTGCAATCCGGAGAGAGTGACCGACCCTCCTCAACAATGCCTCCTCTGCTCATGTCTGATGGTCAGAATCTATGAAAATTCTCTACTTACTGTCTTTGACTCAGTTTGTATGTGAGCAGGAACCCTGACTCTAGTCTCAGAATTCCCAGACCTAGCACAATACCCACCACATAGCAAAGCGCACTAAATGTTTATAATATTACAATGAATAAGACAAACATCATGGTAATTTCATTCAAGAAAATTATGCTAGGCACCACTAAATAGCACAGAACATGGAGGAAAAGAAGAAGAGAGAAACTATTGAGAGGCTGTCATTTATTCAGTACTTTATATGCCTGGTTTTATTTATTTCATAAGTGATTTCCTATACACTTATGGAGTACCATTGCCCTTAGTTTACATAGAAAGAATCTTATTTTCAAGGATCAGGTATGATGCCAAAGGACACACAGTTAATCATGGGCAGAGGTAACTCTCTGACCCAGCACACCACACTGCCTCCCCATGACAAGACCCTGGGCTCCAGAAGCTAATAAATCCCCAGCACATCTGACATCGCAATGTCGAAAAGTTCTAGAGGTGAACAAATTCAGTATCTAGTCCAACCCTCTGATAACCAAGGCCAGAGAAAGTTATTTTTTAAAGTAAGTTTACACAAAAGAGAGGTAGTAAAACAAAAACGAAAACAAACAAAAAAAGGCTTACTATTTATGATGGCCAAGATAAGGAATCCACCAACGTATGCATAACAGGCAAATGGAAGAAATTCTGTCACTGTGCAATCTGGTTGAAACTAGAAGACATTATGTTAACTGAAATAAGTAAACACAGAAAGAAAAATATCATGTGATGTCACTCGTGGAATCTGAAACAGTTGATCTCAGAGAAGTAGAGAGAAGAATATTAGTTATCACAGGATGGGAAAGGGGAGATGGGAGTAGATGAAGAGAGGATGGCTAATGGGTATAGGGGTGAGGTAGAAAGGAGAAATAACTTGTAACATTGTATAGCACAGTTGCATAAATGTTTTAGGCAATTTCCTGTCACTATAATGAAATACCTCATATAATTAACTTATAAAGAGCAAACGTCTTACTTCAGGGCCTGGAAGCCAACATGGAAGAGGATGAGAGTAGGATACCACAACCCCTTCAAAGACAAGCTTCCAATGACCTCAGGACCTCCCAGTAGACCCCACCTCCTAAAGTTTCCAGCCCCTCCCAATAGAACCATCATGAAGACCAAGTCTTTAACATATGGGCCTTTGGGGACATTCAATATCCAAACTACAGCACTGTGGTTGGCAACAATTAATTGTATATTTCAAAATAGCTAGGATGATTTTGAGTGCTCTCAAGACAAAGAAATGATAAATGTTTTAAGGGATAGATATATGATTAATCATTGCACATTGTATACATGTATTAAAATATTACACCATAGCCCATGAATACATGCAATTATGTAAATGCTTAAAATATCTTCAAAAAGTGAATGTTTCACATTCACAAGTTATGACATATTTTATATACCTTTTTCATTAAATGTATAAGTATATTATGTAATGCATAAAGTTTTTTAATGATTACACTTTGTTTCATCTAAACTTTTATAAGAATAGCATATATTTTCAGTTCACATAAAATAAAAAAACAAGTTCTCTCTTTCCTCACAGAATACCAATGAGTCCGCTCTCATTGACCAAAACCTTAGTAAAGAAAAGCAGAACTCGACAGAGAAAGAATCCATAAACAATAATTAAAATAATAATTAAATACCAGAAAAGGGCAAAGACATGTGCACTTTTAAAAATCTAAAGAAAGAGTAAAATAAAACTTCTCCTCTGTGAAAAATTGCTTCAGTCATCTTTAAAAGCTTTCCTAAATTTCCAATGGCTTCGTTATTAGCAATTCTTAATGCATGAGGTAGTCATTTAAGAATAAATCTTTCAGTAATTCAAAACAAGGACTCTTCAGTAAATAGTTGAAATTAAGGGGGGAGTTAGAGTCATCTGGTTTCCATTAGGATGATAAAATAGTTCACTTGAAACCTTTTACAATACGCTTTGTTACAGGGAGGTGTCTGGGCACCTCACTCCATCACTAGCCATTTGACACAACATAAAAAGCTTCAAAAGCCATGTTAGGCCTCTTAATCAAAAACTAATTGTAATAGATATTGGGGAGTGTTAACACGGTGACCGCTGGGTTGTAGCTGTGGTATGGAAGCGGCAGTGAACATTAAACACAACCCCGGGTTGATAGGGCTTATCTCAATTTCAGAGCTAAGTGCTAAGTACTACAGGCCAGTATCTCCTTGCTATTGCTTTGTACCACTTTTGGAGTTAATTGCCCCATAAGGCTTCATCTTCTTAATGAAATTTATAACATTGTCAGAGAACTTGGAAGATACTGCTGTAGTTTAGAAGACTTTACAGAAAACAGAGATAAACAGAGGGGAAAAGAAAATACATACTTGGAGCCTAATGCATGGGCAGTCTGGACAGATTTGGTGCAGAATTCCTCAGGCATGGGGGAGACAGTTGAAGCACATTAACTCTTTTAGGTCTGTAATGGAATTCACCAAGCTCACTCTAATGGAAAGATAATAATTGGTATCATAAGGCCAGTGATAGGCATTCGATAAATACTTAATGATCAGCCTTACAGGGCTAGAACAGCCAGCAAGCAAGGACTGGAAACTGTTGCATGGCCCCTGTGCCTAACGCAGTATCTAAAATTCAGCCAGTGCTCAGCAAATGTTTTCTGAATGGCAGATGAAGGTATAAGTGATCTAAAGGAGTATAGTACTTATAATTTTCCAAGCGTTTTCATGTTTGATTCTCATGACCATCTACTTGACAAGCCCAAGTTTTCATTAGTGACTAACCCTAGTCTCAATTGGACACTTTACAGCTACTATTCCAGTCTTGACTTCAGATGGACTAGAAAGACAGTCTGTACCCCCTAGATTTTCTAAATCTGACTCAGTAGGATTTTAAAAGATCATAGGTGATTGTAGATCATGGATTAGATCCTTAAATGGATTAAAAAACAAAACAGGAAAAATACTGGTGAAGTCTGGGAAAGTCTGGAGTTTATTTAATAACACTGTAGTTAATTTCTTAGAATCATGGTTATACAAGAGGCTAAGCTTAGGGCAAGCCTAGTGAAGGGCGTATAGAATTCTTTGTACTATTTTGAATTGTTTTGTAAACCTAAAATTATTTTAAAATAAAAACCTTTTGAAAATAACGAATTTACTTAAATATTGATAAATTGTGCCACATTGGCATTCAGATGATTCAAAGTTAATATTACTGAAGAAAACAAAGTATGATTTTTTTGAACTAACCAGCCATCAACTAGTTAGAAAAAACATTTGTAAAGATGAAGGGAATGATTTCTCATTCCAATTTTATATGCTTTTATGTTTTCTACTGTTTTTGTCTCCTGATAAAATATGTATTTCTAATTAATACATATATGATGTGAACTCTTTACCACTGTCTTATTTATAAAATTGTTAACATGGAAAATAAATTTTAATTATTTTATTTTATAAAATGAACAATTATTTTTTAAAAAAAGATAAACAGCTCACAGGGAGTTAAATAGAGAACTAATTCTATATGATTTTGAAGTTTTAGCCTCTCCTAGTCCTTCAATTACCATCTTTCTGCAGATGATTTCCAAATTCGAATTTCGGAGTTGCACTTCTGTCTTGAGCTTCAATCTAAACATCTGCAGTACCAGTCAACCCAAAGAGCTCAGCGTAATCTCAAAACATTTTTTTCTTTATTTACTCTGCAACATTCCAACTTTAACTAATGCTTCCCCCCCACTCATACCCACCTGCCTGTTGAAACTCTTTACTACCCTTCAGATGGGGATAGAGGTTCCAGACCCACCCCCATTCTCTAAGTCTCCTTCCAACCCTCCTTCACTCTCTACAACTTCAAATGTATTTTTTACACAGTACTATTTGAATTTCTGCTGTCATATTTATCATATTTTCTATTAGCTATTTATGTGCATGACAGATTCCTCCACTATACTTTCAAGTTCTAAGAGATAAGGACTGTACTCATTTAATCCTCATACCCTCACAGTGGTTCATTTGAAACCATTTGAGCATAGAGCATGGAAAGAAAAAAAAAATCTTTAAAAAAAATTATCCTGATTCCAAAGATGTTATTCTATAAATTAAAAGATTGGTTGGACATTTTAAAAGTGGCCAAAATAACAATAACCAATATAGGGTAGAGAGTTTATTTCTCTCTGCATTTGACAGATTCCAAAGGCTCTGCTCCTCCAGTTGGCCCAGCAACCCAGCTTCCTAGGGTATTGCTCTGTGCAGCCTATTCAAAGATGGTTGAATACCTCATGGGCGTGTCTCAGCCTGAACAAAATGGCAAGGAGGAGGAAGGGAGCCAGAAACTTCCTTTTTTTTTTTTTTTAATTTTTTATTTTTTTTATTGGTTGTTCACAACATTACAAAGCTCTTGACATATCATATTTCATACATTAGATTGAAGTGGGTTATGAACTCCCAATTTTACCCCAAATGCAGATTGCAGAATCACGTCAGTTATACATCCACAATTTTACATAATGCCCAATTAGTAATTGTTGTATTCTGCTACCTTTCCTATCCCCTACTATCCCCCCTCCCCTCCCCTCCCCTCCCTTCTTCTCTCTCTACCCCATCTACTGTAATTCATTACTCTCCTTGTTTATTTTCCCATTCCCCTCACAACCTCTTATATGTAATTTTGTATATCAATGAGGATCTCCCTAACTTCCTTTTAAGGCCGCAAAAGAGCAGTTTCACGTAACAGTTCATTCTTACACTGTAGGCCATAATTAAGTCAAATGGTTTCATCTACAGGGACAGATGACTGGGAAACATAGGCCAGTGAAATGGCCTTATGACCACCTCAAACAGGAAGGAGAAAACACCTCATGAGAAGCCAATTCTGATTCCCTGCCACAGTTTTTTTTTATCTTACGAAAATTAACCAGACTTTTTCCTGCAAAGTGTTTTAGAGTTTTTATGGCAGCATTATTGAGATACAATTTACATACATAAATTGTAACCTTTTAAATATAAAATTCAGTGGTTTTAGTATAGTCAGAATGGCACGATCATCACTGTTATCTACATTCAGAGCATTTTCATGGCCCCCAAAAGAAATCCTGTGCCCATTAGCAGTCAGTCTCTATTCTCTCCTCCCAACTCATGAAAAGCACTAATATAATTTCTGCCCCTATGAATTTGCTTGTTCTGAACATTTCATAAAAATGGAATTATATCAGGAGCCTGAGACAGGAGGACTGAAAGTTCAAAGCCAGCCTCAGCAATTGTAAAGCACTAAGCAACTCAGTGAGACTCTGTCTCTAAATAAAATACAAAATAGGGCTTCGGATGTGGCTCAGTGGGCGAGTGCCCCTGTGTTCAATCTCCAGTATCACCCACCAAAAAAAATGGAGTTATACAATATATGGTTTTAGGTACCAGGCTTCTTTTGCTTAGGGCAATGTTTTAAAGTTTCATCTGTGTTATGTCATCTATCAATATTTTATTCCTTTTAAAGACAAATGGTATCCATATAATGGATATATTTCATTTTGTTTATCCAGTTACCAGTTGATGGGTGTTTGAATTGTTTCACTTTTTGGCTATTTGAATGAAGTGGCTAAGAATATTCCTAAAGAAGTTTTTATGTGGACATGTTTCCAATCTCTTGGAATATACCTAAGTTTGGAATTACCTTATCATATGGAAACACTATGTTTTACATTTTGAGAAATTGCCAAACCGTTGTCTAATCTGGTATTTGACTATTCCATCAACTCAATGCCTGAGAGTTCAAACTTTTCCACATATTCACCTGCACTTATTATTGTCAGTCTTTTTTCTTAGCTTCCCTAGTGACTGTGTGCAATGAAATCTGTAATTTTGATTTTCATTGTCCTAAAGACTAATGATATCAAGCATCTTTTCATGTACTCATAGGTCATTTGTCTGTTTTCCTCAGAAAAAAAGAAATGTCTACTCCTATTCTTTGCCCATTTTTAATTAAAGATTTGTCCTCTTCAAAATTTGTCCTCTTCAATTGCAAGAGTAATTTTTTTTACATATATTTTGGATACAAGTTCCTCATTGAATACATGATTTGAAAATAATTCTTCACATTTTTGCAAGTTGTGTCTTTGCTTTCTTGATGGTGTTTTTGAAGCACAGAAGTTTTTATTAGCATTAGTAAAGTCAAATGTACCTAAGTTTTTTCTTTAGTTGCTCTTACTTTTGGTGTTATACTAGGCAACAAATATCTCATTCCATTTTATGGTTTTTGCTATTGCATTTAGTTTTATTTGAGGTGATTTTTAGGACATGGTGTGGGATTGGGGATGGTATGGTCTACATTTTTACAAGCAGATGTCCAGTGTCCCAGCCTTATATTTTGAGATAATGCTTTCTTCCATTAATTTGCCTTGGCAGCCTTATCAAAAATCAATTGACTGTTCAATCCCCAGCACCACAAAATAAAAACAAAAATTATTTGTACATATAAGGGTGTATTACTGAATTCTCAATTCTATTCTATTGATCTAAATATTTATCTTTTTTCCAAAACCATGTTTTCCTGATTATTATACCTTTATAGTTTTCAAATTGGGAAATATTCTTTTTCAAGATTGCTTTGTTTTGACTATTTTCAGTCTCTTGTATTACCTTTTAATTTTTAGAAATAACTTGTTGATTAGTGGAAGAAAAAAAATACAGCTGAGATTTTGAAAGAACTATATTGAATCTGTAGATCATTTTGTCAAGTATTGATATCTGAATGATAGTAAGTTGTCCAATGAGTGAACAAGAGATGTCTTTTCAGCTTTTTAGGTCTCAATGATGTCAGCATAGCTTTTCATGTATAATACTTACATTTATCTTGTTATATTTACCTATTCCTAAATAATAAAATTTTATTATTTTTGATGCTGTTAAAATTACATTCTTTCTTCTTTTTTAATTTCATTTTTTATTATTTTTTGGTACTGGGGATTGGATTTAAGCAAGAGTCTCTTTACCACTAAGTCACATCTCCAGCCCTTTTTATTTTTTTATTTTGAGACAGGGTCTCACTAAGTTGCTTAGGGCTTCACTAAGTTACCAGGAGTGGCCTTGAACTTGTGATCCTCTTGCTTCAGTCTCCTGAGTAGCTGGGATTATAGGCCTGTGCCACCATGCCCATAAAAATGGAATTGATTTCTTAATTTCATTTTTAGGTCCTTGTTCATCGCTATTGATTAAAAATAGAACTGATTTTTCGTACATTGACCATTCATTCTGCAACATTGCTAAACTTATCTACCAATTAACTCTAACAAATTCTTAATGGATTCCTTGGATTTTCTATGAATAAAATCATATCATCTTCAAATAGAGAGTTTTAATTCTTCTTTTCCAGTCTGGAGATACACACACACACACACACACACACACACACACACACACACACACACACACATACACATACACATGGATAGTTGTAGTGTCTTCCTGGTGGGTTGACCTTTTGTTATAAAATATCCCTCATTGTCTCAAGCAGCATTTTTGTCTTAAAGTCTATTTCATTTGAATTCATAGAGTCGCTTTCACTCTCTTCTCTTTTTACTCTTAACATATTTTTGCCTTTGAATCTAAAGTTCGTCTTTTGTAGAGAGCATAGAGTTTAATCCTGTTTTTGCTAATCCACTTTGCCAGTGTCTCTGCCTTTTAACTGAAGTGATAAGTTCAGATCTATATGTGCTGCTTTGCTATGCTTTCTATGTATTTTATGTCTTTTTCTGTTTCTCTGCTCATCCATTACTCCTTCTTTTGTGGTAAATAAAAATTTTATAGTATGCTCTTTTAATGACTTTGCTGTTTGTTTTACTATTTTTGTTGTTGTTGTTGTTTTTCAGTGGTTGCCCTGGGGGTATTATAATCAACATTCTAACATTATAGCAATTTAGTTCGGATTAATACTAACTTAGTTTTAATCATATGCCAAAACTTTTCTCCAATAGAGCTTCACTTCCTCTTCATCCTTTGTAAAATCATTGCCATATAACCTATATATTTATACAATATAAGCCCACCAACACATTTTTATAATTCTTGCTTTAATCAATTGACTATTAAATAAGAGAGGAAAATATTTACAAGCAAAATTTTATTTGTACTACCTTTTATATTTACTTATATCATTTCATTTCCCTGTTACTGTTTTGAGTCCTTTTATTTCAGCATGAAGGACTTCCTTTAGTACTTCTTAGAGGGTGGATCTGGAACCACAATCTGTGTGTATGTATGTATGTATATATATATATATATATATATATATATATGAAGATGATTTCATTTATTTTTAGTTTTGGAAGACATTTTCATAGGTTACAGAATTCTGTGTTGATCATCTTTCAGTCATCCTTTTGAATATGTAAACCATTCGTTTTTGGCCTTCATGGTTTCTGATAAGAAGTCAGTTGTTAATCTTATTGAGGATACCATAATTTCCATGCTGCTTGCAAGATTCTTCTTGTTGTTGTTGTTTTTCAATAGTTTGACTCTGATGAAGTGATTCTTCTTTTCAGACAAAGTTTTAATTCACATCATATTCCTAGTGAGGACTTTGAATTCAGGATGTAAATGTCTTACCCTCATTCTCTATTAGCTTAGACTTTAGAAGATATTCATCAGTTTAAGTCTGACATGTGAAGTGAGATTAATAATGCCCACCACTAGAAGTTATAGGAATTAAATGAAATAAGATATTTCCATTTTCTGGCTCACAGAAAATATCCCATATATTTTTATTCTTCTCCAAGCATGGATTCCTTCCCTGGGAATACTTCCAGTGGGGCATGTATCTCATTCTGATAGCTATGTGAAGACAACTCTTGCATCACTCTTAACTCAAATATCACCTTTCCAGAAAGTTTGTCCTTGACCACCCAAAGCAACCCTGACCCCCAGTTATTCTTTTTCCCATTACAAATTTAGCATTCTTTACCCAAGTGCTTGGCACCAGATGTGTTTCAGATTTCAGATTCTTTTTTCATATGTGCTAAAATTTGCATATACATAATGGAATATCTTGGGGATGGGACACAAGTCTAAAGAAAAAATAATTTGTTTTATATCAACCTTATCCACATGGATGGAAAATAATTTTATACAATGTATTTAGCATACCTGCATTTTTTGCTATAACCTATCGCATGAGGTCAAATGTAAAAATTTCCACTTGTGGTGTCATGTTAGTGTTCAAATTTTGGAGCATTTTGGATTTCAAATTTTCAGAAGAGAAATATCAATCTGTACTGGGTGGCAAGTTGTCCCAATGTCCGGGATAAGATTGAAAGATTTTGTATTCTAAAATAAGGACAATCTGGGGAAAACAGGAAAACTAGGACACCTATTACCATCCTGCTTATTTTCTTACTACTCTTATTATTTAGTTTACTTTTTCGTTTGTTTCCTCAGTTCCTTCAAACTAGAATGTAAGACCCCTCCATGTACACATGCCTATACTACAACCTGGAGCATAACAGGCATTAAGTAGCAATTTGTTGAAAAAGTGAATGAATTTTAATTGATAGATTTATTTTCTAAAATGCTCACCTTTATATTCTCCAAGTTTAACAACATAAATACATAAGAAATATAAAGTTTCATATGACAGCACAATCAACAAAAGAGCATTTTATATGGTGATAGTGACTGAGTGAGTTATAAACACTTACACCCGTGCGGTACTGAGAAGTTCAAATAGCTGTGTTCTTTTTTCTTCTGATCCCAAACAATGGAATGCAAAAGAATTCACTGAAATGCAGACATTTCTACCATTTGCACTGGAATGTTAGCTCCAGCCAATATAACCCAGTCTGTAAATACAAGATTAGCATCGGTGGAGGAAAAGTTCTCTTTCTAGAAAAGCACATTTAAAGGGAAATCCTCGCTTCTTCCTCCCCTTATAAAAGAAAGAACATTTATTACATATAAGACCCACAATTACTTTAACTATTCCACAAGGAAGATCAAGGATGTGAAAGTTACAAATGTTAAAACATAATCACAGTACCACATCTTCAGACTCTAGACTGAGCCACAGGAAGATGATGCCCTTCTCCCCACTATCAGTTTACTATATAAATGAGAAGACATAAAGTAGCTTTAGATTTAATTAAAGTAATTGACTGAATTGCGTTTTGTACTGGTGATCGTCATTAACATTCTTGACCTCTCTGTCACATGGATGTGCCAGAGGATTTTTCCAATGGATATTTATTATGAATATTATCATCAATAAGCACCATCAACATATTAAAATTAATTTTAACTTCTTTATGGAAGACTGAAAGCGCAACCAGCTGTTGAAAACCATCCGTTCTAAATCATTTTTTATCGATTCAACATGGCTAAACCTCATGTACAACTAATAGGGAATTTTATATGTGTGGGCAAGTGTATATATATATATATATATATATATATATATATATATATATATAAATATTTAATTTTATTTCATATCTAACTCTGGTTACATTAACCACATAGCCATATTTTCCAGAGCCCAAGGATTCACTTGCTATTTTAAGCACTTACTGTGCAGTTCCCACATGGCTCGTGTCCATGTGGATCAGCAGTGACACATGGAAGTTTGGTCTTATTTTGACTGCTTGCAAAGAGCTTAATAAAAGACAGGCTTTGGTGCATCAAAAGAACTTAGTCCACAGGTGTTCTGAGCTGGGCTAACTTGTATGTAGAACAAACAATTAAGCTCTGGAATTTGAGACTCTAAATTGTATCAGTTGAGCGCCTGTCCCGAAGGGAGAAACACACCTTTCATTACATTACCCAAGGGCATGACAGGCTTTGGGCTGTGTAGAGTTACAGCAGATCCTATTCAAGCATGCTAGATGAGATGCTTCTGCTCCTTCTGTTAACACTGCCAAGGGCTTCCAGTTGAACGTGTTTACAGAATATCTCCATCTCTATTTACCTCTATAGGATGTGCCTCTCCACCTCTCTTCCTACATTTACCATTTTATACAGCACCTACCACAACGCAGGCACTGTGCTTAAGATTTTAAACACAACACTGCATATAATCCCTCCCAACAATAATGCAATGCTTAGACAAGTTAAGAAATGTGGCCAAAGTCATATAAGTTTCAGTGGTGGAATCGGGATTCCAAGCCAACCCACTGGACTCCAGAGCCCCTACTTGTGGTTACCATGCCATCTCATATTCAGGCTATCACAGGCTGCAGGGTGTTTTCTGAATTACTTGCTGGCATTTTCTTCAAGTCTTGGATCTTCAGGTTAATTACAGCACTATCCTCAGCCCTCTTCTCTCCTTTCTCACTCTTAAGGAGGTCCTTAATCAATCCCATAATTTTCCATCATGGCCCCAGGCATTGTCCATGGGCCATTAATTTTAAATCCTGTCCCTCCATGCAGTCTCTCTTCTCTACTCCAGAACAGAAAATTCAACTCATTGCTCCATTCTCCACTGGAGGGGTCTCATGGGTTGCCCCAATTGTGTACTTCTAAAGACTGATCTACATGAGCCTATTCCCCAGCAAGCCTGCTCCTCCTCCAGAACCACTCAACTGGTTTTCCTGCAGTAAACCAGGCAGTCACCTGGGCTTCTTCCCCATCCTCTTCCTTTCCTTCATTGTCACCCTAACCCACCACCTCTCATTAACTGGATTACCTAATTATTCAAATCTGACCTCTTCTGTTCATCTCTGCCAACAACATAAGTCAGCAATACTCATTGGTCTGGACATGTCACACTGGAGACAGAAGATGCTATTGGCATCTCAGTAGAGTCCAGAGATGTAGCTAAACATTCTCCAGAAAGTCCCACAATAAGAATTATCCAGCTAATCTGACAATAAATTACCCTGTTCTAATCAAAGCTAGCATTATCTTTTACCTAAGTTACTGCTAGACCTCCCAGGCCATCTCTCCACTTCGACTTTATTCTGTCAACCCACTCCTCACTCCTCTCCTTTAAAATCACTGATGGCTTCCCAATCCTTTTACAGACAAAATATGCTGACTTAGCTGGGATATTTGACATGTTTCTTGAGCTCGCTTCAAGCCACTCTTTCCCTTTATCTTGGTTTTCTTCTCTTGCCTATTAGGTGACCCATACTCCACATTCTTCCCACATTCCCTTTGCCCCTTTACTTAAATGTTATCTTATCCAAGAGACCTTCCCTGACCTTCCCAACTCTGTATTGGCCATACCCTGCTTTAATTTTCTCCTAGCACTTACCACCACTAGATATATTTGTTGGATTCCTTGGTTTTTTTCTGACTTTTTCCACTAAAATTAAACTTCATTGTGATAAGGAGGTCTGTCTTATGTTTACTATTATATAACAACTGTCTATAACTGTGCCCAGCATATTGTAGGCTCTCAATAAACATTTAGTGAATGAACAGTAATTTTTTTCTTCATTCATGTGTATTATTATACAAAAATAAAAGAACTCTTGACACCTGATTTTGCTGAACTGTCATAGCATAGGCAATCACATGGATTTAAGCGAGAGAACTAACCTAAAACAACTAAAAGTCTGGCTCTCTCCAGCCTGTGGTTTATGGCTGCATATCCCCTGACATCCAGGTTCTGTACAGCAGGCATACAAGTCAGCCCCCACAGGAGTCACATCCCTTCCATGCAAGTCACAGCAACTAAAAGTCAGGATGCATTTGGACTAATCCCTGGTTTGCACGTGGGTTTTACTATTGCAATCTGGATGAACCAGAAAGTCCAGAGATGGTGACTGGCACAGCCATAGCCCTTGGTCTAAGAGACCGACCATTCCTTTCCAGGCAATGATACATTTGACTCATCTCTCTCTGCCTTTGCAGAGAAACAGGCAGCCTCGGGTATCCAAAGAGGATTCCAAAAGATCAGAATCCTCAGAAGTTTGATATCCTAAGTATTGAGCATGTATAGTCATCATAACATAAAGGAGATTTTTATAGAAACATTGGAAGTAATGATGATAATAACAATTGTTTAAATATGTCAGACACTGTGTTTAGACTCATTTAATCTTCACAACACTTTTATTAGGTGGATAACTTACTATCCCTTTTTAACAGAAGAGAAAACTGACGTTTAGTGAGGTTGAGTAACTTACCCAAAGTTTCGCAGCTGGTTGGTCAAAGTGCAGCTGAATAACCATTTGTTTTATTCTAAAATTGTATTCTTTCATGACTACCTCCTAAGGTGAAAGTTAAAATCATCAATCCCTCTGAGAAACTTAAAAGTTCACTGCATCACTGTAAAGACAGAAGGAATAACATTGTAAACACAAATGATAAAAAAATAGCAATACAGTAGTAAACAAATACTAAAAAATGATAAAGTAGTAAATAAATACTCCATGGACTAGCTGAAAATTGCCTTAAAACCTAGGAGAAAATGTAGCACCAATCTGAATTGGAATAGTCAGAGTGGACTTCACGAAGGATGTAACATATGAGTTGGATGAACTTGGAAGGATAGAGAAACTAATTATCATTTGTCCAAAATGAGAAACAGCAGAGAGAGAAAGCCATGACAGAAATTCAAAAGGCACATTTGTGGTTAAGTTGACCAAACCTGGCAAAAGTTTTGGGTTTAGCCAATGCAGGATTTTCCAAACTATTTAACAAGATGACCAGGGTTATGTACAGAAAAGAGAATGGCATTTATCATGCTTGAAAAGTGTTAAGTTAAACAAATTCTTGCAGGCCTTGGAGCTTTTAGTGAGGTCAGCTGCATTATGAATCACACTGAGAGCAAGGATATTATATGTTTTACAAATTTATTTACAAATTTATTCTTCTATCTCCCCTTCACTTTTTTCCTGGCACCTGAAATCTCATTAAACTGACATTCAGTGCAACCACTTTTGGAAATGATGCTGTGCAAAACTCACAGGCATTAATAGAGTAGATCGACAGGGACCATTCTGAGGAGGGGCCTATGTTGCTCTGCAAAGGAGCTCAAGAAGAGATACTAGATGATTCAGTTGTGAAACAGAGATTCTAAACTCAACTGAAAAACATCATCTCTTGATCCATTTTTATTCCTCCAGTTGATCTTCACAGCAGTTTCTTGTGCCCTAATCAGTTTTCTAAGGTTGTTAAAAAAAAAAAAAAAAAAACATCTATATGGGAAGTAGGAAGGTATCAGGCTTCCAGAAAGCCCTTGTAGCTGCTGGGAATGTGAGCAGTGGAAACACAGAACAAGGTGTGGAGGAGAGAGGGTCAGTGAGCTATGGAATAGCCTGCAGAGGTAAAAACTGTGCCCGGGGCTTTCTGCTTTTCAAAAGAACACTCGAGGTATCCAAAGACATAGCCCAAGTTACCTTTTTCTTCATACACTCTACACTGTCCCTCAATAAGCATACAGCTCAGTCACTCTGAGTCAAAAATCGAATACCATTTTATTTTCACTACTGTTTGCCATTGCTCAAACTCTTTTGCTCCCTTATGGGGTTGTTCCTGTAGGGCTTACTTCTTCCCATGATGCACATTGAGGGGAACTTTCAGACACAGGCTTATATTTTAAAGCAGTCTCCAGTCCTAAAACTGCCTTTAAGCCAGTTTGGTTACTGTCACTTTTTTCAAAACATCTTTGTGGGGGATGCCTATGGACCCTTTGAGTCTTCTTTAGAAAGAATTTTCTCCCGCATTATGCCAGCTAAATCCAAGAACATAAGGTTCTGTGTTGTTTTGTTTGCGAGACTAGGGATAGAACCCAGATTTTGCACAAGTTAGGCAAGGGCTCTATCACTGAGCTGCACTCTGGGCCCCAAGGACTTTTAAAAAACCTGAGCCCCATGCTGGACCAGGAAGGGTGTCTCTGCTTTGCTTCCAAAGAGCAGCTGCCCCTGAAGATTCAGCCCCAGGCACACCCAGCAACACTAGGTCAGTGCTAAGGCCAGACGTGAGAAGAGATTGTCACCAAACACCTGCAGCCATCTGAGCTGTTCCCAAGCTTGGCTTAGGGTGCCTTGTCTTGGAGTAAAACGAATGACCTATTTGGCTGCCCTCTGCTTTCCCTCTGTCTCTCAGAAACACGCAGAATGTTCTCCAAGACTCCTGGAGGTAAATGAAAAGGTCTTCTCATTTACATCTGCCACCCACCGGCACTCAGTCAATATCAGCACATACCTTTGGACATTGCCCAGGTAAGTTCCATTTGATCTAGTGACCGAAAGGTGAATTGTAGGTTACACTTAATTACACTTGCCAGCCAAGAGTAAGTCAGTAGCGAACGTTCCCACTTCACTCTGAAATACCATGAAACCCCTTAAGGGAGTCCACTGATTATACTATAGAGGTTTGTATGAACCAACTAGGGTAAATAATTAGACTGTATTTTTAATTAATATCGCAGTGCCTTCTAGCGCAACGATATTTAAGATTATGATGGGATTGGAGGTAAATCGAGAAACGTCTTACTCTTGATGAAGCCAGAAAGAACAAAGAAAGTTTTGTGAGATTAACAAAAATACCATGAGATTTTGGTAATCTATATCAAAAGTTTCAAGTGTTTTAAGGAAGTTTTCAATTTAGCAAATGCTCTGTTTGCCAAAGTGAATATTGGTCTTTAATACCAAAAATAAATCCAGAGAAAATGAAAGACAGGTACTATGCATTTTGAGTTGGCACAGCTGCAAAACTTTTTTTAATCATGTGAACTTTATGGGAATAATAACAATTAACACAGATTTCACATTGGGCACCAATTCAATTTTTGTTTCATGAAGCTTGATAAAAATATAGGTTTATGAAAAAAAGCCAGTTCAATTACACATGAACTTTTCATTATTTTTAACACATTTTACTTATTTTTAATTGATGGAAGTGTTACGTATTTTCTCAACAAAGAGTTTTTCACACTTCTTTAATTCAAACCAGCTTGCTTTTTGCAATTCAAATAGGCAGATTATTATTTGGCTTAACTGGAAATCAAATAAAATAATGGTAAAATATATTAAATAGATCACAATGCATTCATTATTTCCCAAAGAAATTTATTACTTTCAAAATACAGTATTTTTTTTTGTTTTAAACCTAGCTAATCCTCACAACTCCCTAGTAACAAAGATGCCAATGATCTATAAATAATATTCTACAAACAATATTTTCTCATGAGAAACCAAAGGTTTAAAAAGTTCTGTCATTTGCCTTAAGCCACATAAGCAAGGAAAAGATTGGAATTGGAATCATAACACAGGTATTCTGTCCATTTGCAATATCTTCTGTAAGCTTAAGACAATAAACAAATTGAACAAGGATTTTGCCTTTTTATTTTTTCATGTTTGTTTGTGTGTGTTTCTCTTTTCCTCATGTACCATTGCTATGGTAGGCACATATTAATAGCTCAATGAATAAAATTAATAAATCATTTGTATTCATTTTCTATTAAACACAGCTCTCTGCAATCTGTGCTTTTATACATTTATGGTCCAAGCAACACTTGATATGCATTATGATGATCCCTGAGACAGGGCAAGATAATAAAGTGTCACCTGAAGCATCGTAGAAAAATAAAATCGTGTTCATGTAAACCCTGAGCTGTAGCTTAGAATCTTCAATTGCTGAATGGGAATTGACCAGCTCTGACTGTATGTCTTACAGACAGCTCAATTATTACCACATCCCCAATTAAATTCAATTTCTCATCTATCCAACATTTCTCTTCACTGTCCAAGCTTCTCAACTAGAAACTTAAAGAGTCCCTTTTAAATCTTTTTTAGACATTCCACTTCCTTGGGGTGGCAGAGTATCCATTCTACTGCTCACAGCTCTCAGGTCCATCCTTTCTTCCCATCTTCACTGCTTTAATTCTAACTCTTGCTTTCTCTTCCCCAGAAGATTTTAACAGCCTTGTTATAGGTTGCCTTTGGCCTCATCTGTCACCATTGCAGTCTTCCTTCAGGTTGCTCAAAGTTACTTTTCTGAAACCAAAATCATTCATGTTCTTAATGCAGCTTCCTCCACCCTAACGAAGCACTTTCCACCATGAGATTCATGGAACCCTGTGTACACAGTGAAAACAGAAAGACAAAATAGGCTTAAGGTAACTTCTTGGAAATTTACAATGCAGAATAGCATACGAAAGGCTCTGAGAAGGCCTACAGGAAAGAGTCAATAGAACTGGCCTTTTCCAGTGTTCCCCACATTTTATTTGACTTCAAACCCTTTCCATTGAGCACTACCTTGCTAATCACATTAGACCAATCACATCATGTTTATTGCTGTTTCCAAGGTAATAATATGCTCTTGGTTTATTAAGTTAGATATTAAGTTCCTTCAAAATAATGTGTTTTTCCCAACTTATCAATTTGAGGAACTCCTATGAAAAACTTTAAGACTCAGCTCCAAAGCTTATACAAATCGCTCCTTGATGCTTGCTCGGCTGCAGATCTTATGATCATTTTTCTGATTTTGCAGCCTACCTTTCCTACAAGACTAATACCCAGCAGGTGCAGGGAGAAGCACTCAACAAATATTGATAGAATGTATATTTCACTGTATTCTAATTCAAAACCCCAAAAGCAGTCATTGTCAATGCACATGCTTATAATATTTCTCCAGAGAGATATAAATGATTAAAAAAACAAAACAAAACACGCACAACCTGTTTCTTCACTGTAGTTGAAAGAAAAAGATTTCCAAACACAGATTGAATGAGTCTGTTTTTCATTACTATACAAAAATACCAGTTGCAGGCTAGTTTATAAAGAAGATAAGTTTATTTTGGTTCATGCAGATACAAGGTACAGGGGCCACTTCTGGTGATGACTTTCTTGCTGGTAGAGTCCTGAGGTAGTGCAGGGCATCCCAAAGATTATGTTTGTTCTGTGTGTCTTTCTGGTGTCTTTCCCTCTTCCTATAAAGCCACCAGGATTGAAGCATAAGGGTTCCACCCTAGTGAATTTATCTAATCTTAATTGCTTTCCAAAGGGTCCACATGTAAACATCACCCTCATATGAAACCATATGCAAAACATAGCAGAGATATATATGTGTCCCCATTGTATTTCAAGAGACTGGCCTGGCTGTTTTGATATTCCTCCCCATCCACAGCTTCTTCTGTACCTCATGCATCTATATCTCACGAGGAGAAGAGAGCCTTCATTTCCAAAATCAGAGACTTTTTGGCCAGTTATCAGTGGAAAGCCATTGTATGTGCCAGGAAGGGTTCTGGACATCAGGCAATGACTGCCATCTTTATCAAGAGACATAATGATAGCCCCGAGAGGTGTAGGAACTTCCTTACTATGGAAGAGTATAACCAGATCCACTGAAAAACAGTCTTTAACTGCATAAACCTCCAAAGAAGTTAATTTTCCAAGAGTTGCATGAAATATTTTTAACAGTGAGGCAGATCTGTAAATGGTTCTGCCATTTTCCAGCTGGGCAAGATATTTCACCTCTTCACACCTCCTTTTCCTTGTCTGTAGGATGAGGATAGATGAGGCAGCATTTGAAAACATTTAACACCTTGCTTGGCACATGGCAGGCAATCAATAAAAGGATATTGCATGTGATTCTGCTTCCTCCTGAATTTCACAGTTTATAAAAATAAAAAGAGGCACCACTTACATAAAACTAATAACCAACTCAAAAATATGTTATTAAGTATATTTTGGACAGATCTATTTGTCTCTGCCATTCTCTGCACTAAATTAAAATTAAAACGCTCCCTTTTTTAAAAAAAACCTTCCTCATTCAGCAGAACAGCATTCAGAATTATGTAAATGAGCCATGCATTTTAATGCTGACTCGATTTACTGCCCAAAGTTTAGTAATTTGAGACCTCAATATCATTAAGGTAAGATCCAGATAGAATGCATGCACCCCGTGCACAGTTCCGTCATAGGAGAGTTAGAGATGCCATGGAGTTCAGCAGAATGCAGGCATTTCTTTCGCAAGATTGGGACCTTTCAAATTATCCTCCTGTTATTTTGTAAGGAAGGAAAATGCAGGAGGCAATTTAAACAGGTCAGGCAGGGAACTATCCACTGCTTCCTCTGGGAACTGGACCAAGTCCTACACAAAGAAGGCCTGGGCCACGACGGGGTAAGGGCACCGGCTGGTACGCACACGATTCCCTCCAGCATTGGAATTAATGAGGCCATTGGTTCACATCTTTGCCCTTCCAGAGATTGTCACGATCCATTTGCATGATGATTATGGAAAAAATTAAAACACTATTCCCAAAGATCAAGTTAATAAAGGCCTCTGAGATGTCCAACTTCCCAAAGGAGAGGGCTATATTTTTCTTCAGAAAGGGTGAAAACATTTGAGATGGCGTTTAGTTCAATAAAGCAGTGGTGAATTCCTCCCTCCCTCCATCCAGCATTTTTTATTTGCAGTGTATTACATCTCAATTAAACCCTTGAGAATCTCTCTCCTTTAAGAGTCAATAATGAATTTAATGCAAATTCAAGGGGGAAATAAAAGAACAAGGGGAGACCAAAAAATTTCAGGATGAAGCGGAGAAATAAGTTATCTGTAGAATACACTTGTGGCTGAAAGGCTCTGTGCTCCTCCCTCTCTGCCCAGTGACAGATTCTATATTTTCTAGATTCAAACTAAGCATCGTTTCTCCTTTGGTATTTCAAGCGAACCCAAGAGACAGATGCCACTGCAAGATCCCTCTCTTCTTTGAAGGAACAGAGCTAATCTAGGATCCCATTGAAGGCAGCTGCAATTTCTCCTCTAGTTCCCACTTTATTCCCCTTGCCCCTTTCTTTTGCACACAGATTCTGTGTTCTCCATCTTGTGACACCTGAACCCCCTGCTACCAGGAAAAGCACTTACCCACTCTGGCAGTTGGTTTGGAGGAATGGATCTTTGAACAGGTTACACCACCCGCCTTTCCCCATCCCCCGGGGCTATCATGGTCAAAAGCCCAGTCCATCAAGAGGGGGAAAGTCCTGCAGATGAGATCTGCATTCCACAGATTTCTCTTCATAATTCTGCCACAAAACAAAAGACCAACACAGGAGATTATAGGGCTCCTACATTTATTAAGGATTTTTACTTTTTTCTGGTAGCAAGTTTTTAAAGAATAAGCAGAAATAAGTTATATTCCATGTATGCATAAGATGTCAAAATACATTCTACTGTCATGTACAACTAAAAAATACAAATAAAAAAATTTTTTTAAAAAGAATAGGTATTAAGAATTGTAATGTAAAAATAAATAAATAAAATTGAATTTTAAAAAAAGAAGAGGCAGAAGAAAAATACTTAAATCAACCAATATTTTATACCACAACTAACTTTCCCTGTAACTTTTTTCAGTTTCACTGTTTCATCCCTTACCTAATTTTAAGGAATCCCACATGATGTAAAGAATAGTCCTTTAATTATTTGTGCTGCCTCAGTTTCTCCATGTTTTTCCCAATAATAGTCCAAAGGCCCTCTGGTCTCCCTTTATCTCTCTCTCACACACACAATAAAATAAAATAGAATAACCCAACCATTTAAAAATCCCTTATAAGCTTATGTTAACACACAAAGAAATTGCGAAATGCTATTTTCTTTTTTTTATGATTGGCTTAAAGAAGAAACTTCTTAAGAAGACCAAAAATATAGTTGTGGTGATATCTCATAGTTTGTCCATTATGTCTTTCCAATGAGTAAAGTAACTTTTTTTGAAATTACAATGCCCGCTGCACAATAATGACCATAATAAATTGAGTCTGCAAACACTACTGAGCATGGACATTGAGCCACATCCTATGCTGCATGCCAGCATAGCAAAGTCACCACAAACCACTGGCTCAGTCATGCCCTGTACCCAGGGCTCAGCTGAAGGAGAGCTGCACACCCTGATGCCGGCTATTCCCACCTGAGGGAAGGATAGCCTTTCTATAATCCATCTGCCCCAGGTAGCAGCTTCCTGCTAAGCATATTTGACACATGAGTCTGAGGACACAGGGACATACACAGATTATAATGCAATGGAATATCAATTTGGTGAAGAATGCCATAAACACCCTGAAGAGTGCTATTTTTGAGATAAAAGGCAAACAGGTGGTCATCACTTCCCCCTTTATAGCTTCTTTATCTAGTTGACTTTGAGGTGGCTTCTTTCTAAACAGGACAATTTGTTTCCTCTACCATCTCCATTTCTACCTCATTGATTTCAGCCAGAATCGTCATAGTTGTGCATTACTTAAACAACAGGGATTCCTTCTGAGAACTGCGTTGCTAGTGGTTTTGTTGTTGTGTGAACACCATAGCATGCACTCAAGCAAATCCAGATGAGCTATGTGGAGCACTCCAGGTGGCCTCTTGATGCAGTCAAGATATGAGATGAATAATTTGCCAAAATACATTCTACTGTCATGTATAACTAAAAAGAACAAATTAAAAAATATAATAAGAGATGAGGTGAACATGACAGGGCTGAGGCCGTTGCTGCCTCACACAGCAGACTGCTTAGGGTAAATTTCTTATTTTCACTAAGTAGGAGTATCCTCTAATAATAAAAAGTATAGCATAGTCAGTGCATAAACTAGGAACATAATCATTTCATATCAATATCAAGTATTATGTACTATACTTAATTGCATGTACTATCCTTTTATATGATTAGCAATATAAGAGGTTAGTCTACACCAGCAGCACCACCAATATGTGAGTTGTGTATTGAACTATGACATTATTATGGCTATCACACCATTAGGCCATAGGAATCTTTCAGGTCCTTCATAAATTCCTGAAACCCCTCTTGTATATATAGTCCACCATGGACCCAAATACTCTGCACTGCATTCCTGTGCTTGGCCCCCACAGTTATAGGAGGTAAACAATATGAAGGGACCATTGGAAATGCTGTGTGGGTGACACATTCAGCTGGTAGGTTCCTGTCCCCTCCCTTCTCATGCCTACTATGGGCCATGTGTAAAAACAATGCAGTGTACAGCACCCTCTACCCCATGAAGCAGGAGTCCTAAGCCCCTTTTTCCAGTAAAGGAAAATGAGCTCGGAGAAGTGACCACATCCAATTGTAGACCATCCAGTAGCAAAAAACTGACTCCAGAATCTTATGTCATTCAGTAAAGAGAAGTTAGCAGGAGGAAAGAAATTAGGAGCTAGAGCAGGAGCCCTGTGGTATTCTCCAGTGTCTAACACAGTGCTTGGCCCATGGGGGATCCTCAAGAAATATTTGTCAAACTGAACTCAGGAAGGAAGGCTGAAGAGCAAACACATCCTGAGGAAATCCAAGAGCTGCCCAGTGGGCCTCTGCAGGGAGGCCTTGCTGGCTCTGCCCTGGTACCCAGCCTGCTCCTATGCCCTGGTCCCCCTGCTCTCCCTGCCCTGTATTATCCTACTAGACTCTGAAGGTCGAAGGCTTCTCTTTCCAAATCTCATGAATAGATGTCTAAACACTCAGACTTCTCTCCAAAACGTCCACTCTCACCTGCCCTCCAGCCCCTTCTTCGGGTTCACTGGCAGACCTGCACGAAGAGACAAGAAATCCCTGGAGGAACGCTTCCCATCCATCTTCCCGGTGGTCTTTCATTTCTTTGCCAATAGGGTGATCTGCTTCACAACACACTTCGATGTATTTGACATCTGTCATAAAACCCAGGTCAGGCAGATCTGTCTTCTGTTAAAATAAGCCATTCTTCAGAGACACTTCCTATGCCCTTAGGGCCCCACCAGAAATGATCATTGACATATTGCCCACACATCTAGCCAACCCTCTTAATGGGGGCCATGAATTACCAGCCCTGGTGTCCCCCAGTCTTAAGAAACAGGGTAACACTCAGACAACAGGGAGGAGACACCACGATGTGAAAACCTGAAGGGGGGAGGGGACTCTAGCTGAACGGACTGGTTTCAAGCAAATACTTTCTGTAACATCTTTCCAAAGTTAATAACTGCAGCAGTACACAGCTGTTTCTTTGTGGTGAGACATGGATTTTTCTCAAAGTGCCTTACTGAGTCTTACATTCACACAGCAGAGAAGGAGAGGGAGTAGGTAGACATCTTCTGCAGAGCAGGGACTCCTCTCTCGACTCACAGTGGGCTCCACACAGGGGAGAATTCTGAGCACCTGTGCCCTCAGTCCAGGTACAGGTCTGGGAGAGAAGCACGGAGCGATTCTCATTCTCACTGCTATCTTGAGAAGCACCCATGGGAGAAGCAGATGTCAGTTCCCCAGAAAGTGCCAGTTGGAAGACTTGTCACAAGATTACTAAAAATCACTACTGTACTCAAAGGTGTTAAGGTCTCTTGGGTCTTTGTGATTCAAGTACATGTGACAAACTATATAATGTTTCATCCTTGCATAGAGAACAAAAGTTTATAAATCTAAAGAAATGCGCTTTTATAAAGGAAAGAGAGTTTGAGAAAAATGTGCTAGCTTAAGTCTATTTTTGTTGGGGTAAGTGACGAGGACTCCTTTCTGAAGAAGTTTGCAAATATCTCCATGGAAGTGACATATTAGTAGTTAAGTTATGCCATGCTGAGAAAAACACACTAGCTAAAACAAACTTTTTTTTTCTTTAATATATTTTTTTTAATTGTAGTTGGACATTTATTTATTTGTTTTTATGTGGTGCTGAGGATCGAACCCAGGGTCTCGCCCATGCTAGACTAGCGCTCTACCACTGAGCCACAACCCCAGCCCCTAAAACAAATGTTTTGAAACTAGTTTAGGGACAAGTTTAAAATGTTTAGAAACTATCTGGAACAGATGAAGCTGGGAATACTTTCTAGATTCAGGGTCAGTGTGTCCACAAGAGCTGTCCAAGGAGCTATTTGTGCGGTCTGATTCGAAAGAGACATGTGCATAACAAAAGGATACAAAGAGTAAGGAGTAGGGACGTCCTTTATTGGGACTATCAGAGTGAACCAAGAATACCCAGAGATCACTGGTAAGGAAGTGTGCTCTCTCAGCTGACCTGAGCCTGTAGCTTCCTAAGCTGGGCTTTTAAAAACATAGATTTGTGCAGACAGAGCAGAAGCCCCCCACCCCCAATGTCAAATGGTGGGCACTAGAAAATACTATTTCTAGCTATAAAATTCTTTCAAGATCCTTCTTTTCACGCCAAATGAGAATGGGTACTAGATATTTTTGTTTGCGTACACATAACATGCTGGCTTCATGATTAAGTGAGAAATGGACTGTCTTTGTTCAAACCAGGATAAATTGTTGAAAGAAATATCAGTGCTTAAGTGTGTTATTCAGGACTGGGAAATCATCTATCATTCAGACTTTGAGTTGGAGCATTCTAAAGGAGAAACTCGTTCTTTACAGTTATACTGTTGAACTGGGAATAAAGACGGCTGTTGAAAGAGATGCTTGAGCAGTATCTGGATGAGAGATTAACTTCATGAGAGGCAGAGGAAATCGCCTATTTCCCCTTGTCCAACCCACTCAACTCAAACCACCCCAAACTGTCAGTGGATTTGAAATCAGAGGAAGTGGCTAATTTCATGACCAATAACAACATCGCTGGTTAAGGATGTTAAGATAAGGGTAATTTAACTCATGTTTCTAACTATGAGCAGATCAGTGGCGGTAATCAAAAAAGCACCAGCAATGAGGATCGGCTTGAAATATTCAATCTTGGATGTTCCAGACCATGAACTTCCAAAGCAAAGAGTAGTAGCTCTTCTCTCAAGTGGGCATCCATGTCACCAGGAAGTTGGAGTTGTGCATCTTTACCAAAGTTTGAGCTAGACACAACACGGCTAGGCTAAGCAAGTCTTCCCAGCGTTCTAAGAGATGAAAGGCCCTCTATTTCAGAAGTCAGCAAAAGGACTGTCACCCATTAGTGGGTGATGTGTGGCAGCACAATGGTGTCTCCCCCTTAAAAGACTCTACACGTCAGGCCACCAGCAGGTGATCTGAGCTCCACAGGAGCTGCTTCTCATGGGCTCCCTTTCCCTTTCATGTGTAAAATACCTCAACAGGATGACCACAGTGAGTTCTGTAGCAGCCATAATGGAAGTCATGTTAGGAGGGTGGTTCGTTTTGCACTAGCGGCCACTGGGTGATTGACGTACTGTAGAATATTAAGCCCTTTTCACATCAAGGCTCTGGCATGTTGCTTACTTTGGAGGCCGGTCGGGGGGCACTTCTTCCACTGAACATCCACACATAACAGATGTGCTGTGGAAGAATTAGCCCACCTTCTTACCAGATTTTGACATGTTGCCTGATGCCCACATTTGGTGGGAATGGGTCATTCTTTTCATGTGACTGGATATAAGGTAACATATTGTTTCCCCTAGAGATATGACTCATTTCCATTGTACAAGCCAAGAACTGAGTTCCAATCTTAGGGACCACTCTGGTATTTGCTACCCTATGCAAAGAACAAAATAATCCCCTATCCACAAATGGTGACTTCTCTTGTTTCCTTGGTGTTGCTTCCCAAGGAAGGTCTGTAAAACTTTGGCATGCCTCTGGGGCATATTCGGTTTTGCTGTTGTCACTCTGTTTCACCCTATTCAGCACAAAGAGGGAATGACACGTGTTCAGGTTTAATGTGAACAAAGTCCTTCCCCTCCACTTGCTGATATTTAAACACTCTAAGTCCCCACACTTCTACAGGGTTTTCTTCATCCGCTTAAGCCTGCATCCTGTGCCTGTAGGTGGGGAATGACTGGATACTATTACTCCGATAGCTGATGATAATATTTCTACATCCATTGTTAAGCTTCTTAAGTTTCTTCTTCACTTTGGGAGCATTTAGCATATCGTTTTCTGAAAACCGTCTTCAATGTGCCTTAGGTAAAGTAAGATTCGATACCGTGTTCAGGGAGATTATCTAGGAACTAAGCCGCCAAGGGAATATCTCAGCCTCGCTCAGCCAGTCTCTCCATAAATGCACCTTTATAAACCTCTCAGGGGTAAACTGGGTCACTTGATGTTGTTTCAGAACATCTGGAAAAGAGTCATTGGGGTGGGGAGGGCTGTTAAAGCTCTTTGTGATAATGCTCAGGGGATGTAATGAAAACATGGCTGTGACACATACCAAATGACTCTAAAGCATCCACTTGTTTGTAAGTACCCAAACTACTCATTATCTGCTTTTACTTCAAATAAGAGGGGTTTGGCAAGGATGCTGAGTTCAGATATGTTATTGCTATCACACAGGCTTCCAATTTTTTTTTCTGGCAATTTTTGGCAATTGGGAAACTAACTGCCAACTGAACCAAATATCTATTTTACAATATTTCACCAAGGACTGTTCTGGCAGACCAAAAGCAGAGTATCAGGGAGTTGATGGAGGTTCCAGGGCTGGAGAGAAGGTGACACAGAGAGGTGTCAAAGGGTACAGATTTTCTGTTATGCATGATAAAATAATTTTGGGAGATCTAACATACAGCAGGCTCATAATACACCTCAATAAAACTGGGGCTGGCGGGGTACCCGGGAACCCAAGTAGAGGATTGGGCTACTATGAGGACCTCTAAAGGCCCAACAAAGACCACATAAGACATGACATCTTCTCTATCTGTGGCTATTTCCAGATCAACTAGCAAACAGAATGTGTATTAAAAGCATCAAGAATAAATGGATGGCAGGGTGCCGTGGCACACACCTGTAATCCCAGTGGCTTGGGAGGCTGAGGCAGGAGGATCACAAGTTCAAAGCCAGCCTCAGCAATGGCAAAGTTCTAAGCAACTCAGCAAAACCCTGTCTCTAAATAATAAATAAATAAATTATGGCTAGGGATGTGGCTCGGTGGTTGAATGCCTCTGAGTTTGATCCCCCTGGACCAAAAGAAACAAACACCCACAAAGCAGTGAACGGATGACCCTCAACGGATGACCCTTCCTAATATTTTTTATGGGTGGAGATTTAGACTTCGGGTGTGAAAAGTCCTTCCTTAAGTGGTTTGAATCCCACACCACAGAACTTCTGAAGTGATTGAGGAATGTGTTTGATGGTTCTCACTTTCCTTAAAATATTAATTAAGAAAACGAACAGGAGCTTTTCCTTAACAGGCGTTCAGCAAGTTAAACCCACTGATCGTCAATGCTAGCTGAGTTGCGCTCTCCCTCTTGATTAGCATGGGTGTTCCTTCAAATCAAGACAATATGCTTACAGTGATGAGCCCTATTGGCCATCTATCTTGCTTTTGTGATCTGGCTCTCGTCAGCTGAAATGAAGCCATTTCTTCTGCCTGGGGCTGATTAAACACAGAGTAAACCCGGTTCTCTAAAGAGACTCTAATGATTCTCCACAGAGCACGTGTCAGCCCGGCACCTGCAGGCTCCGGTTTCTCCGTTTCCATCATAAAATGAAGCATCTGTTTCAGAGAGGTGATATCTTGTTCTCATCCAGTGTGTCACTCTGGTCAGTGGATGAGGCTCAAGGGGTACACAAGGCTGCCGCATCCCAGGTGATGAATGGTCCCTGAGGAAGTTTTGTTCTCATCAGGGGGTGAAAGGGGCATGCCTTTGGACAGATTCCTGTGACTTTGGTCAGTGCCTTGGTGGATCACATCACATGGCCTTCTTTTAACAAACTAAGATAAGGAAACATAATGGGGACTCTTTGAAATAAGGCTAACCTTGGTCAACTTATTTATTAATTCAATGATTATTTAGAATACCAGCTAATGATGCCTCAAATCACAAACTATAGATGGTTCCCCTCTTGAGGTTACATGCTGGTGATGGAGACGGATGTTAAACAATTAATGTGAAGTAAGTACATAATTACCACTGGGAGGAGTTTCCCCAATGGGAAGGCACTCTGGGAAAATGTAAGATAGAGGTCTGACATTTGGGGATTTCAAGGATGATGCTCTGGGTCACTGATATTTATGCTGAGACCTCAAAGATGAGAAAGAGTAGAGGGTAAAACAGGATTTTTGAGCCAAAGAATCATGTTCAAAGATCCTGGGGCTGAAGGGTAACATTTGACCTGTGTGAAGAATGAGGAAAAAAAAAACAGTGAAAGGGAGAGTGGCTGAGATGGGGCTGATGATATGGGCAGATCAGTTCGGGCAGGGCCATTAGGTTGGTTTCATTCCATAAGCACGATAGGCTAAGGTGGATGGTTGCTAAGCAGGAAAGTAAAAGCACCTTTACTACCAAGGAGTTTTCCAACCACTTATTGAGTGGGAGGCAATTAGCAACTTTATTACACTACACAGACATTTGTGATTTATGACTTCCAGTTATCCTAACATCCCTTCAAGTTAGATATGTTCAGCCCCACTTTGTAGGTGGGGAAATTGGATCTGGGGAGGGAAAGAGACAGGTCATGCTCACTCAGCCGGCCGGCCGTGTGGGACCATGTCTCCAGCCCAGGCCAGATCAGCCTCACACCCATGCTCTTCCCTCTGCACCCTGCCACCAGCCCAAACACAGACCACATGGTCTACCTCTGAATATTTGTGATATTTATGCAACATTGTATGTACCTTTTGCAATTGTTTGACACTCCAGAATTCCCAGAGTACTAATGGATAATGTTAAAGTGATACCAGCTCTGTGTATATCATTATAGATCGAAGAGAGAATTGAGCACACTTACCTTGTCCCTTAGAAAGGAATACTGGCAAGAAGGTCTGAATCTAGTCCCATGTGGAAACCAACAGCCTGAGTATAGAATTAGATGGATCTGGGTTCAAACCCCCCAGTTTATCTAGTACTGACTCTGTGATGGAGAGCAAGTGGGCATGAATGCCAAGACTCAGTTTTGCCCCTGTAAAATGGGCACATCAGTATCTGCTTCAGTAGATGTTCAGTGGATTGAGTTATATAAACCAGGTCTCTGGTTTCCTGACACACTCAGTACCCACTAACCAGTGCTGTCATTGGCACTTCTCTTGCACAGTGGTCTTCTCCAGCTCACCACTGCAAACTAAGCTGCCAGGCTGGTGGGACGTGGAACACTCCATCTCTTTCTCCCAGCATGTGCTTTTGAGCCAACTGGGTGTTGCTCATTTTCCTGCTTTCACATTAGTGAAAGGAATGTGGACTAATCCCTGGAAGGTAGCTGAACACTAAGTCTGCCTAATAACGTTGCATAGCAATTAAGTTTGAGAGCATTTGAAAATGGCGCAAAGAAATTCCAAAAGAGTTAAATAGCTCTACAAAAGGAGATACTTGATGGAGACCACTGGGTATGGGGCATTTAAAATGTACCACCTCATCTTTAAATAAATGACTGTACCAAATAGGACTCCATTTTGCTTTAAAGCTGTGTTTTTGTTTTTTCCTCATAGATGGCTTTTAGACTTTGAAAAGTTATTTGAGACATAAAACAAAATCCTTTTTCCCACTTTTTCTTTTTTTGTAGTACTGGGAATTGAACCCAAGGGTGCTCTACCTCCCAAGTCCTTTGTAATTTTCATTTTTAGACAGGTTTTCACTGAGTTGCCCAGGTTGGCCTTGAACTTGCCATCCTCGGGCCCTGGCATCCCAAGAAGCTGGATCATTCTTTTAAATATATTTTTAGTTGTAGATGGACACAATGCCTTTATTTTATTTTTTATTTTTATGTGGTGCTGAGGATCAAACCCAGTGCCTTGCACATGTGAGGCAAGTGCTCTACCACTGAGCCATAACCCCAGCCTCTAGCTGGATCATTTTAAACATGATCAAATGTTCACATACTAGTATTATATTAATATAATGGAGATGATCATATATGTGATACAAGTTATATCCTCAAAATGGATACAAAATATCTGAATTAAGGAAGGTTCTAGTATAAGACCTTCCTTTGATTGGTATCTAGATTTCAGCACAGTACCTGCCACACCTTCTTCAAGGTTGCTTTCACAATATTTCAGAACTCCCAAGCCCAGAAACAACCTGTAAAAGCACAAAGAAGTTTGAGCAATCTAAGGTAACCAGAAAGTTCTAGAAGGCTTAACCCTCTAGAAAAGCTATTTTTGTCTCAGGGGACCATTCTTTCATTACATTAATGACAGGGTCATTCCCTTCTTGTCATCTGCCCTCATTACTCAGGGGCTGAGATTGAGCCTGTCTCAGGTTCCACTCTCTTCTCAGCATCTGCACCATCACTTGGCAAGTAGTATATGCACAATAAACTGCTTGTTGAATCAGATGAGATGGTATCAGCACATAGCACAATGCCAGGGACAAGCCAAACCATTAAAATGTCCATCCCAGAATATGTGTGGTACTTGAGGTAAATGTTAAGCTTCCCACTGTGACTCTTGGAGACAGGAAAGTTGTGTTATGAGTTGTCAGACAAAGATAGCATGTGTCCAGTGAGTCAAGTTGGTCCCTTTTCCATGCAACTTTCCACTATCTCCAATGCCCAGGATCAGGTGAAAGTGAGGCAAAGATGGGCCCAGCAACTTTAGGGCTGAACCAAATTAAAAAACTTAGAAATGCTGAAGGCACCATGGTGTCCACTTCGCTGTTCATTTGGAAACCTCATTGTCAATCCCACTGATGTTTGCTCTCTGTTGTGTCCAGTGAAGTTTGATACACCCTCTGGTCCCACAGGCCAGGTACCAGTGGTGATGGAGAAGTCCTGTGCTCCGTGGGAAGACTTCTATCCAGTGTTACTTACCTAACCCACGAATCCAAACATACCGTCTGTCAGCAGCACTTCGCTCTGCCAGACTTGCAGGGTGACGACACCGCTTCCTCTCAACATTAAGTGTCCAGCTGTGGGATGCAGGAAATGGATGGGGTGAAAGACGAAGAGGGAATCGTAAATCGCTCACTCTCTATGAGGATCAAATTCAGCATCTGTACAACAATGCCTGAGACCCACCCAATCCACCCAAACAGATAAGTATATAAACCACAGGTCAGTGGACAGACGTCTTCAGGAATCTAATGTTGATATGATTATAAGCTGATGCTTTCTTTCTTGAGAGCCTTCCTCTAGGTGTTACAGGGTTAACAAAAACAGCAGTGGAGCACAGCCCTGCCCTTCAGGGAGCTTACAATCTTTATGCATATCAAACCATGATGAGTCAAAAACATAAACAGATACACAAAAAGCACATACATTCGTGGTGGGTAGATAGATGGATGGATAGATGGATGGATAAAAAGAGAGATACACACACAGTTGTCCCATTGCCAAATATCTTTGTAAAGGAATCCTAGAAGGAACACAGTAAAACACCTAATAAATGATTTTTGTTTGATCCATCTTGAATACCCTCAGACCATTTCTTTCAAAACATTGTATAAAGTTCTACATCTTGAGAAGACAGGAATAAAGAATATATAAACAGGGTCCTTTTATGTGATACTCTATAAATTCAGAATCAGACATTATTAACATGAATCAGAAAGATGTCTTGAGTTTCATACCAACCACCTACTTCCTGTACAGGACTGTATTTAATAGGTCCACTGGATCAAAGGCTGCATGGACATCAGGCTTATATCTGTAACACAGGTAAAATGTGTGTTCACGAAAAGTTTTGTGCTTTCTCCCCTTATCAAAAAACAGGCATACTTGGTATTTTGCCAAAACCACTTAAAGTGGATTATATCTACATTTGACTTTGCAGTAAGTGCAAAGACAAAATCTCTGAAATTGTTAAACAAAAGTTTCTTTCTTGCTTCCAGAGTTCAAGGTAAAAACAACTTTCACTGACTCTTAGACACAGTGCAGCTTGAATGTTATAGGAACATAAAATATATTTATTGTTGCTGGAGTTCAAAATTTCCATCCCATTCCACTTGAACACTGATTTTGAGTTTGCAAAAAATAGCATCAGCAACATCGCCAACAGAGATCCTATAACCTTAACACAAAGTAAATATGAACATGGAAAAGAAACGTAACCTTTTTAAAGTTCTCTGCATGCAAATATCATGCAGAAGTCACTGACTACTGAATTCCCCCACGCTTCTCAATATCAGAACCATTCCCCAAAACCATCATGGCAAACTTATTTTGGTCTTTCAGAGATTTTCTTCAATTCCTCTTCATTTTGTGTGATGGTTTCTCTATCTGCACTACCACGTATAGGTAATAAATTTCTTAAAAATTCCATACAGTCAGAACCGCAAAAAAAAAAGCTTACATGAAAACTTCTGGATCTATTTAACCTATTGAGACCCAAACATCACTGTAAGTTTAAATCACCATCCAAAGTGATCCATTAAAATGAAATATAGGATCAATAATGAAACAATGTGCTCAGACTTAGGGGCTACAAACCCTGCCCTTCTACACTATGACCCTCAAAGCACTTATTTGCATGAGTTTATGTCCACATTTTGGGGGGTTTGGCCTGAAGGAGAAGGACCGGACCGTGGAGCAGCACAGGCTTCCATAAACATGTGACGCCAGGTGGATGGCAGAGGACACTGTGGTTTTCCCAAGCAATGCCAAAAAATTAATCTGATGCTCTATGAAGAACGTAACTGCAGGATGTCCCTCCTGGAGGCTGTTTGGATGAAAGCCATTGTAAGCCTTGGGTCCAAATTGAGCTGCCTGCAGGCAGAAGTGATGAAGTGTGACACACTGACAGAGGGATCTGCCCCACACACTCCACCACAGACCTCACAGTCACCCTGACTCCCCTTTGGGAACGACCGTGGAGAATTCCTTAGGCCAATGGAGCCCAGATAGAGTGAAGGCAGGGGCCAGGGCATGCATCAGGGAGCCTGTTGGTGTCCATGGGAGATTCTTCAGACTTGTTGATGCTAATTTGAATTCACATATCCCACAGGTAAGAGAGACCTAGGAATATCCAGATGCTTTCTCTGTACAGGGTATTGGGCTGTATGTGTATTACCCACCTGAACTCTGTGGATAATGTTTGGTGTCTAAATTTCATTTGGGCATCACTTCTGGAAGGCTGGAACTAAGGTACCTGAAATGCATTGATAATGTGAAGCTCACCTTCCCTGTACCTCCTTTCCCTGAACAGATTCACTACCAACACTAACACTCCTCTTCTGCATATTACCAATTCTGTAGTGTATTTTAATGCAGCTTCTAAGGGCATCTAATTCATGTGTTTAGATCAATTGTTTAAGTACTAGGAGAATTTGGTTTCACTTTTTTAAATGCATTCAATATTCATAAAACCTAAAAATTATAGTTCATCTTTGTATAATGATTGATGTCAATGTCCTTACTTAGAAGTCAATATGTAAGTCTAGAATTTGTCATTCACCTTGATGCCCATTGAAGAATGTAAAACTAAGCACTCTTCATGAATCAAAGCATCTAGGAGGGGAATAGATTAGTCGATCAATGATGCAAGATGAAAAACACTTCTTGATTTTTTTTTAAGTTGCAACCAGAAGTCACTTAGGAATAGAAACCTAAGGAAAAAAAAATTTCAGAAGTATTTTCCAACTTCTACCAGGTGCTCAGTCAAAGAAGAAATAATCTAAATACGCTTTTAGTTTGTTTTTGTTTTATTATGCAAAAGAAACTACTAAAACTTACACTTATAGAATTAAATTTATGTTTACTCTTTCATCATCCTTGTCCCAGGAACATTTCATTTAAAAAAAGGTATATTTTCATGTATTGGATAAAATAACATCCAGATCCAAAATTAAAGGATACATTGCCAGCAAACTTTGATAAATTACTAACTGCAGTGTTTGCCTTATTCCAGAAATTCACGTAAGATCAAGAGTATTGCTTCTCCTTAATATCACTGAGGATCTTAATTGTTGATTCAAAAGTATTTTCCCATGGGGGTGGGGACAAAGTGAAAAGAAAGAAAGAAAGAAAGAAAGAAAGAAAGAAAGAAAGAAAGAAAGGAATGAATGAAGGAAGGAAGGAAGAAAAGAAAGAAGAAAGAAACTAATTTTTAGTTTGAGTGCATATCTTAGCATTGTGAATGTATGCCTTTGTGAAAAAAGATCCATGAAGAAAGCTTTCAGATGTGTCAAGCTCAACAATCTGTTGATGTTAGTAACATGAAACACACAAAATCTTCCAGGAGGTCCAACTTTAAAAGTACTCTAAATGAGCAATGACGTAAAAAAATTAATTTGCTTCAGACTTTTCTTTTTGATATCAAATGATATGTTAAGGAAGAGAAAGAAATTCTTGTCAAAATAATATTTCATCTCCCATGATCAGGTCTTTTCACAAGTTCAACAGCCGTAACCAAAGTTTTAAGTATTTAAACCCCCAATCTTGATTAAAGACATTTAAGACCAGACCACACTTGGCTTAAAAAATATTTTGGCACATGCCTACAATCTCAGCAACTTGAGAGGCGACACAGGAGGACTGCAAGTTTGAGGCCACCATCAGCAATTTAGTGAGACCTTGACTTAAAATAAAATTTTTAAAAGGGTTAGGGAGTGGTTAAGTGCCCTTGAGTTAAATCTCTATTAATATATATATATATATATATATATATATATATTACCATATACATGGTAATATATTTTCTAAACATATATATTTTTAATTTATATATATATATATATTTTTTTTTAAACTCTTCTACAGAAACAAATGTTGGTGTTTCCCAGTCAAACATATGTGATACTGGATTCAGCAAATGCGGTCCAATATCATATAAATCTTTGGAAAAATAATTGCTCTTTTTAACTTTAATTTAGCCAAAATTTGATATGAATATTGTGTGGCATGGTAGAATCACTAATTGGATGATGCGAGTAAATGTGAAAGTACTATGTAAACAGTAAATAAAGCACCATGTGCATAAAAGTTACTCAAACTACTGGTGAAGTCTCCTTCCTGATAATAAAAATAATGGCATTAATAACAGCACAAATAATAGCATCAGCTCTTACTTACTGAGCAATTTTATTATCTGTCAGCCACTATTCTAGGCACCTTACATGTATTAGGATTCACTTGCACTGTTAGACACTGTTATCTCCACTTTACAAATAAAAACTGAAAACACAGAGAAGCTATGCAAATTTCTCCAAGTCACAAAGAACATAAGACTGTGTCATTATTATTATTATTTTTTTTTTGGCAGTACTGGGAATTGAACCCAGTGCCTTGTACATGCAAAGTAAGCACCATACCACTGAGCCACATCCCCAGTTCTGGTCTAAGCCATTAAACTTCTTTATTCCCTCATGCAAATGTAGTCACAAATAAAAGTGTTGGCATAGAATTTGTGAATTTCCATCTAGTTGCAGCATACGATCCAGATGCTTCAACATATGGTCAAGTTACTATTTAGTTATTGAAGTGAAAGCACATGTACACACACACGTGTACACACACACATACACTCATACAAACTTATTCACATATCCAATGATATGGCAGATAGCCTTGAACTAACACATAGACTTGTTCTCTTTATTTGAAATAGTTCAAATGAGTCATAGGATTTTGCTATGAAAAAGCTCTTTCTGCCAGAAAGTAAGCTGGTACTAAATGTTTGATAAATGAGAGCATGTTCCCCAGTGTGGCAATATTTGGCATCTTTGTTTTGCAAATCACTCAGAAATCTTTGGGTTTGTGAGGGACAAACAGGCAATTCATACTAGCTACACCAAAAAGAGAGACAGATCAGCTCCCATAAGAAAAGAGTCTAGAGAGTACAGGTTTCAGGCATGGCTGGATATAGGCATTTGGACAGTCATCTTGTCCATCTCACTATTGTTCCTGCTCCCTGCTCCTCTGGTTTTTCTCTTCAATGACTTCCTTCTTGGTCAGGCTCCCTTAACTAGCAGGCATTGGTTTTTATGTGGCTATTCTAGAAATGAGTGCACTTCTTTCTATATCCAACCAGTATCTGCTAGAAACACTGGATTGTCATAACCTGGATTATATACCCGTCTCTGAACCAATCACTGTCTTCAAATGGATTAGGCACTTGATTAGCCAACCAAGAAGTAGGAAAAGGTAGAAGGGAAGAAAATACATAGAAGATGGTAGTGATAAATGTAAATATGACATAGGTATAGCCTCCTTATGCCAGAGATGTCCAACTAATTTTTATCTTCAATGTGATCTCAAGAATTTAACTTCCAAAAAACAGAAGCGAATAATAGACAAACCTTCCTCTTCAGACTGATCTTTTCTTTTTGCCTGTCTAATTCATTGTCTTTAAAGGAAATTGACACCCAGATTTGAATAAGGCAAGACTCATATGAATGATGTCATTCAAGAGGGAAATTATTTCTTTTTCTGCTTCATTGTACTTGGTGGTAATTTATGATCAGTGGTGACAATCAGATCATTCCAATAAATCCATGTTCAGATTTAAAACCATAAATTAACTGAAAGTTACTGCAAAGTGTGCCCCATTACATGTTTTGTTCTCAGACTTTAGAAAACTGGCAGGAGTCCCCCTGTGGTCCTTTCTCACACAGGAATATCCTGCCCTGCTGTATACAAAGGTCTCATTGATTGCAAGAGTGGCTGCACTTCTATGCAGGGCCAAAGGGTTGGGAATCCAGGAAATTCTCAACTGGTTTAACAAGAATAAGTGCCACACCTTCTCCAAGTCCCACAGTGAACAAGCCACAAAAATTGGGTCTGCAGTGAGAAATGGGGAAAAGGAGGGCAGTGCCTTCAGGCAACTGGAGCCTGAGAGATGAGAGTTCAGATAGGATCAAATGCATATCTCAGGCCATTCTGTTTCATTCCAGTCTCACATTTTCCCTAAGATTTCTTCCTGCCTGAAGATAAAGAGAGAGAAAGCACATTCCACAACCCCACAGGCCCTCCCCGCCCTGATGCTGAAGCCCCTGCAGCACGACTATGAATTAGATTCTCCCCCTTTCCCTCCCTGCTTTCTTGAACTTTTTCTTTTAGGACATTGAGGAAGTCACACTCACCGAGTCAACTCGGCAGGCTGTCACCACCCGTTTATCCAAGGCCTTCATTTCATTGTTACCCTTCATGGCCTCCCCACTTCCATTGGTCTCCTTCAACCACAAGCAAGAGTGCTATTATTGTGTGGCTCTGTCACTAGGATCCCCAAGACCCCACTGACACTGGGGTACATACCGCCATCCAGCCCCTTGGGAGCTCTGTCTGAGAGTTTCTCTGGGCTCGACTCCCACCAACAGCAGAGTCGGCTGGTGGAATTCGGTTGGTCCTCCTCTGGCTTCCCTGTTTGGTGCACACACCATGGCGACAGGATCAGGTTCATATCATATGAATGGGAGAAACTGAGGCTGGAAGAGGGTAAATGGTACACTTCATTTCTCATAGCTAATCCCCATGGTTTGGATGTGTTTGGCACGTGTCGACCAAGGGTTGAATGAAATTCTACACTTCCAAGGACAATGAAGTATTGGGAGCTTGGTCCTCAGCGTGGCAATTGGGGGAGGTGGTGGACTGTTAAGACTGGGAGGTTGAGACTGGCCCTGTTCCTCACTCTGATTTCATGTCTGGCAATATGGTCTTTACCACATAGCATTCACACTACCATGATGCCAGCTGCCATCAGGTGACACAGCCAGAGGGCTTTCACTAGAGCTGGCACTATACTGTTTAAATTTTTGGCCTCCCAAACTGTGAGCTAAATAAACCTCTTTTCTTGATCAGTACCCAACCTTGGGTATTTTGTTACAGTAACATAAAAGTATTAAAACATTAGTTAAGAGCTTGAGTCAGGATTCAGGGCCAAGTTTCTCTGACTCTTTGGCTCACATTCTTGTGAGCTATACCATATTACCATCCATGGTGATCTTATGATTCAATGACATGGACTAGAGGGTGCAAGGACACACAGTGAGGAATCCTTTGCATAAGAAAGTCAGAAAACTTTTCCTTCCTTTCAACAGGCATTCATCCCCCAAACTCCATGCCTTCATGTTTGCTGGCAGAAGAAAGCAGATCATGCCACAAGACCCTTGTATAATCAGAGGGGACAGTGAGCCCCATTGGCTGGGAGCCAGGCAAGCTTAGTCCCCTCACACCCCTGAAGCCAGAAGATTAACATCTGCCATCTGGCAAACCAGAGGCTCCCATGCAAACTGCAAACACCCCCTCCCCTCCCCGGGTGATTCACTGCTATACCCAATACCAGTCAGGCCCAAGGAAACTTTGATGGCTCAATTAATGAAGATGAAAACTTGAGATATGCCAAACACAGATTAAATGGCATCTTGGTAACATGATTATCTCTGAATTACTAGCTACATAGTGAGTCAGACAAGTGACTAATCCTGAGGAAGGCTTGGTGCTGTGGACAGGGGATGAACTATTTCAGGTCTTTGGGACAGAATTTTAGTAAATAGAACGGGCCTGAATGTCTTCTTCTATCATAGATGTCACACTTCTTCAGAGAAGATTTAATTTCTTAAAGTTCTGAGGTTCCAAACTCAGAATGATCAATAATAAGATGAGCAGGGAATGTGTTGGGGAAAAAGAGAGAGAGAGAGAGAGAGAGAGAGAGAGAGAGAGAGAGACAGAGAGAGAGACAGAGAGAGAGACAGAGAGACAGAGAGAGAGACAGAGAGAGAGAGAGAGAGGAGAGAGAGAGAGAGAGACAGAGAGAGAGAGAGAGAGAGAGAGAGAGAGAGAGAGAGAGAGAGAGAGAGAGAGAGAGAGACACAGAGAGAGAGAGACAGGAGAGAGAGGAGAGAGGAGAGAGAGAAGAGAGAGAGAGAGAGAGAGAGAGAGAGAGAGGAGAGAGAGAGAGAGAGAGAGAGAGAGAGAGAGAGAGAGAGACAAGAGAGACGAGAGAGAGAGAGAGAGAGAAAAAAATCACAAGAATCTGGCAAACATTCATGTCCTGTGGATAAGATCAGCAGAAAGCAAAGGTTAAGAATGATACAGAGAGCAGTCAAAAAACTACAGGTAAAGTCTTGTCTCCAGCTTCTTTCCACCTGCTTTTAGCTCACTTCTATTTAGTAAGCTTTTCTACCCTGGTCCTTTAATGCATCTCTGTGAGCTAGACACTGCTCTTCTATTTTCCATGTCATAAAATTAAGTCTTAAAAGTGTTAGTAACCTCTCTGAGGTTGAATACCTGCTAATTACCTAAACTGAGGGTCATTCTATGCCCAAAGTTAGGAAATGCCATAGTTTGACTTCCCAATTTTAGGGATCTATGGAGACTTTTGAAAGCATTCCAAGGATTATCGTCAAGATGAATGAAAAGCCACCCCAAAAATGGAAGTTAAGAAAATTTTACCTTCTTTAAAACAGAAGATGAGGACTTGTCAAGTGGTGATGATGTTGGAGGAATGAGTTTGTCAGTGAATGTCTATGATTCAGTGAATAAAATGTCTCAATACCTAGTTGGAATTGTGTAAGAAAGTCCATACTTGTCTGCTCTGGGATGAACTATGAAATCTCTAAGAATCACGTTTAGCCTCTAAATGACTAGCAATTTTTTTAGAGTTTAGTCATAAGATGTCCAGGATAAGAATTGGTGGCATGATGCATGCTCTAAATTGTGTCTTACATAAAGCTATAGAAATACATCTTGCAAAATCCCATACTTCCTCCTTTCTGTCCCACATATTTCCATGCAGGAAAGAGTGAAGGAAACCCTGGTTTTTTAGACTTCTGATACATTGTACCTATTTCAATCAGATGCATAATTGTGGTAGGATTGTTATTGTTTACTTTTCACACTGTCACTAGCAACTTTAATTTTCAGTTAAGTTCTTAAAAATCCCTTTCTGGAAAAGTAAATGAGATCACATTCTCCATTCTCCTGGTTAACAGTGTCATTATCACACTGCGAATTCTCAAACAATCAACTAAATTCCATTGTCGTTCTGAATCCCTTCTCTTTCTTTTGTGATGCATTCACAAACTTATTCAGTCTTCTGCCTTCTCAATGGAGAAAATTTTATAGAAACTACTATAAACGGTGCATAATTGTAAATAGCTTTAAAAAGCCATATGGAAGGATGAATAATTTTCCTTTTTGTTCCCATCTTTCTTAAATATTCTCTCGCTTTATGTTTTGCAATACCTTTTACACCCAGCTTTGGTCAAAATTGTTGTTGGACATTTGCCAGTTTGAAATGTCCTACAAAATGAATTGCTTCTTTTGTAAATAAGAAAAAACTCGGTAACTTTGAGAACTATTGCTTCAAAATACTTTCTAAAGTTATAGCTAGCTGGGAGCACTTTCTTTGGGGGCAAAGGAGTGTGGTGAGTTTATTGTCTGTTCCGCATGTATAAATCATGATCCAGATAATATTATGTGCTTGCCTTCATGTCTTCTAGCAGCTATAGTTTGGAGCATCACAAATATTCTTTTAGGAAAGCATCATATATTTCCTGAGTCAGCAAGGTCTTGCATTTTGGGTTAAATTGTCAAATAACACCAGAACAAGATGAAAACTGAAACAATTTTTTAAAAGTATTTTTTAGCTGTTAATAGACTTTTGTTTTATTTAATTATATGTGGTCCTGAGAATCGAACCCAGTGCCTCACACATGCCAGGCAAATGCACTAACACTGAGCCATAGCCCCAACCTGAGATAATTTTTAACCACTAATTTCATGGTTGGGGCTAAATGAAGACACCATAATATTCAAGTCAATGAACTCACCCACTCATATTGGCTTCCTTTTCTTACTTTTTACTCTAAGAGGTTAATTTATTCCTCTTAAAATTTATACATCAACCTCTTCTAATGCTGTTCTGGTGAGGTAACTTCTGATTTGGTCACACTATGTTCTTTCCCATATCCTACCCTGTGCTTCTCAGAAAAAATATCTCCAAGATTGAGGACAAATATTACAGTTGTGAGCTCATTCTCAAAAACCAAGTAAATATCAAAATTAACTCAATAATGCACTGCACAATTTGCACAGAGGGCATGTTATCATACAAAAGATCTTTGTACTTTTTAGACTCACATTTTAAAAAAAAGAGTTCTCTGTTTTTACCCATTGAAATGAACTGGTAGATATGCATATATGTATTAAGTCTCCACACATGAATTAAGATAACTTTCCTCACAATACTTTTCTTTCTAACATACACTTCTTCTTGAATCATATAATTTAATATTATATTCAAATTTATGAGGATAAAATGAAAAAAATATTTTGAAAAGATTAACCACTTAAGGAAGGATTGGTCAATTAAAAAATATAGCTGTACTTCCCTCATGATGAGAATTATTATTTTACCTCAAGAAATTAGCTGAAATAAGGTGGGGTTTTTTTGTTTGTTTTTTTGTTTTTGTTTTTGTTTTTTTTTTTTTTGGTTTTTTTTTTGTTTTTTTTTTTTTTGGAGGTATCTGGGCAGGAAATTTTACACAAGCTGTGACCAAGAGGCATCTGATCCTTCACTCTAATGAAAATGCAGTCAGTCATAGCTACACCTAGAAGAAGAGACAAAACATGCAAAGGACTTGAATATTTCACAGATTCCCATCAAAAATCAGCTCATGCACAACCTATAATGAGAAGAACCAAACTCATCAATGAATGAGATGTAAAAAAGCATCAAGCCTTGTTGATTTTAAGTCTCTCTGCCACAGACTTTTAATATCATCTTAAGAAAAATCAGTTTAAATGTCTATCTAAATTCAGAAGAAAAACATCTTGGCTCTCCTTAGACATGTTGAAAAGAATAACAAGAGCTACTCAGAATCACTCCATGAAATAATGCAAGTGCTTTCTAACACACCTGACCAAATCATAGCCAAGTATGAAACAAAAACATAGTTATGAGAGCGTGTTGGATAAGGGACATGATTCTTCATGTTCAATGTCCTATCTCATATGATGCTTTCTCTGAAAGCCAAATTTCATCTTGGGAAAGACTTCATTTTAAAGACCAAGCCCCAATATTACAGAATCTCAGGTTCAACAAAGAATCCAGAACATTCAGTTTTGGCAGAAATATTAATTAAGCCAACATTTGCTGATATCACTGGATGCAAGTACGGTATCATGGAGAACATTACAATAATGGAGTCTCAGGCCTCAGTGCACCCCTGAGTGTGTGTGTGCCTGAGTGTGCTTCTGGATATGCTCCTGGGGATGCACATATGCAGATACACATGTTGTCTACAAATAAACCTGGCCACAAAAATTCCTTCTTCTTTAGAAGCCATTGTATTTTTGTTTTTATATGCAGCACTCTGTGCATTTCTGTAGTTGTGAACAACTACATTTGATTAAAATCTGTCAGATTTATCTTTTTAGCAGGAGAAAAGAAATATGTGTTTCTCCAGAAAGGAAATCAATGTGTCTTTATGATAGATGCAGAGTGGAAAGTTGGATACTGTCACTTTAAGGATGAAACAGAAAGGCAGGGTAACTGTCGCCATTGGCTGCTGACATCACTGTTGTGAGGTAAAGCCCCTGTTTAAATCTTATAATCCTTGTTTATAGGATAGACTTACAGTCACTGACCTTATAGCTATTACTCCAACTTGTTAAGTAACAAAGTCTTGCATCTGAGGTGTCCTAAGTTTGCTTTGTTTAAATTTCCTTAGCAACATCTTTTAGCCAGAGCTCTGCTCTGCTCCTTTTCTGCAGTGCAAGAAAGATTGCATCCCTCCCCATAGGAAGGCATCACGTTTTTAAAGCCCCATAACTGTACCAGAGAATCTCCTTTCTCCAGGCAAACAGAAGGAAGAAAACCTGAAAGCAACTCTAATGCTATGCCAAAGGCAAATGAACCAGAGAGTGTCCCTGGAGGAAGATGGAGGATGCTTTGTGACACAAAGATGTCCAAAGGTCTCCTCCTGCCTCTTGGAAACAGCTTGCCTCCCTCCCCAAGATCCCAAAGAACTCCAGATTGAGCTATGCTGGCTAGGAAAGGAAGTATCTGCTCTGATACTGAGAGCTTATAAGAGTCTCTGCTCAGAGATGGCATAACCAGAAAAGTTGTACCCTCTTCAGGCAGTCTCAGAAATTCAAGTGAGAGTGGATGTCTTTGCATTGTAGGTATTTGTACCTCTTGGGTTACAACCCACAAAAGCATTCTAGTGTGCTTATAAAGCAATGTCAAGATCACTGAACTCACGCATCAGTTCAAATTGCCTTATCTCTTGTCTCATGAATGAAATCTGTCAGTATTTGAAGTGTTCATTTGCAATCAATTTCAGTAATCATGTTCGATGCTTATGCCTACATAAGTTCCTTTAAAATGATGTGTTGGGTTTTGTGCCTTAATCAATGAATGCTGCTAGAAGGGATTCTATTGACATGAGCGTGCACGTGAGTGCTACACATATTAACCCAGATCTGATTAAACCATTAAATGGCACCTAGCCAAGAGTGTATAGCATAGTAGGCACTCATCACAGATTCTCTCTTTATTACTCTTTAAATATTTGTCTCATTTATTTAACTGTACCTCTTCAACAGGCATCCTTCAAAATAAATAAAAAAGAACAAATAGCTGATGCATTTTCCTAAGGCTAAAGGACTCTGTCTCTTTTGCCCCCAATGTTCACCCTCTACCTTTGCTTTGCCTGCAATTTTCTACCTACTGGAAAACAAAGTCAAAGAATCAGTTGACCACCATCACGCCATTCTAACCAATTGAAAGCCTTCCCAATTAGTTATACGTATTTGTTAATTTGTATGAGTTTCTAATGATTGAGATACATTCTTGTTTTCTGGTAACAAATCCTGTCTACTAGTTATGCCCTCTGCTTTTGATACACTGATGAGTTTAATTCATGAAGACAGTGTTTCACAGCTTAAGGACAGGGTATGTTCTGAGAAAGGCCTTGTTAGGTGGTTCTGTCCTGTGAACATCACAGAGTGTACTTACACAGATCTAGATGGTATAGGTCAATCAGGTGAAATGGCCTTTGATGCAATCAAGAGATGCAGTACATTTTTATAAACAGCAGTAGTACACTGTAAAATAATGACAAAAAGTATAGTCTAGTAAAAACATGAACCAATAACCTAGTCATTTAGTTTCAATATCAAGCATTATGTCCTGTGCATAATTGTATGCCCTATATTTTTAAACAATTAGCAGCAAAATTTTATTTACATTAGCATGACCACAAACATGTCAGTTGTGCATTGCCCTACAGAGTTTGTCCTCTCATTGGAACCCCATTGTACAAGTGGCCCGTCACTGACACTGTGTTGTTGAGCACTGCATAACTGCACTTTGTCTGTATTTGTTGGAACTGATATTCAAATTCTGTACTGTCCTTAGGAACTATATTCACCAAATAACTTTAATATCTTCCCTTTTTGTGTTCAAGTAAAATTTATATAATGCTGGAGTTAATTTTTTATATACTGTATCATCTATAAAACTACCTTGGCCTGGTGCTTTTTTCAATGAGAATTCTTTTGCTTCCCATCTCTTTGACAGCACTTGATCTATTCATGTTTCCCATCTCTTTTTTCTTGAGTTAATTTTAAGAGTTTGTATTTGTGGTAGGAAATCATCCATTGTTCTAGGATTTCACACTTCATTCTATACCGTTGCCTGTAGTATCCACTGGTAAGCTTTCCTATTTTCTCTATATCTGTGGTTATGTTTATTTTATAATGCTGTATTTATTTATCATCTCTGTCCTTAATCAGGCTTGACATGGTTGTATCTAGCTCATCAAAATTTTCAAAGAAACTAATTTTGATTTCATTGACTTCTTTTTATGTTTGTTTTCTAGTTTTAGCTTTTATCTTTATTAATTTCCTTCTTCTGCATTCCTATTTTATTTTGCTACTTTTGAGTTTGAGAATTTTAAAATTTATTTTAAAATCTTATTTTTTTAACTATAAGATAATTTAAGGTTGTTACTTTTCTGTGTAAGAAGTCTGCTTGGATTGCTTATATAATATAATTTCTTTTGTTGTCATTGTTCTTGTTTTAGTTGCTTTTAATTTTTAAGTACATAACAGTGGAATGTATCACAATTCTTATTACACATATAGAACACAATTTTTCATATCTCTTTTTGTATATAAAGTATGTTCACACCAATTCATGTCTTCTTACCTGTACTTTGGATAATGATGTCCATCACATTCTACCATCATTGCTAACCCCCTGCACCCCTCCCTTCCCCTCCCACCCCTCTGCCCTCTCTACAGTTTGTTTATTCCTCCCATGCTCCTTCTCCCTACCCCACTATGAGTCAGCCTCCTTATATCAGAGAAAACATTCACCATTTGTTTTGGGGGGATTGGCTAACTTCACTCAGCATTATCTTCTCCAACTACATCCATTTACCTGCAAATGCCATGATTTTATCCTCTTTTATTTCTGAGTAATATTCCATTGTGTATATATGCCACATTTTTTAATTCATTCATCTACTAAAGGGCATTTAGTTTGGCTCCACAGTTTAGTTATTGTGAATTGTGCTTCTATAAACATTGATGTGGCTGTGTCCCTGTAGTATGCTGTTTTTAAGTCCTTTGGGTGTAGTCTGAGGAGAGGGATAGCTGAGTCAAATGGTGGTTCCATTCCAAGTTTTCCAAGGAATCTCCATACTGCTTTCCATAATGGCTGCACCAATTTGCAGTCCCACCAGAAATGTATGAATGTGTCTTTTCGCCACATCCTCACCAACACTTATTGTTGTTTGTCTTCATAATAGCTGCCATTCTGACTGGAGTGAGATGGTATCTTAAAGTAGTTTTGATTTGCATTTCTCTAATTGCTAGAGATAGGAACATTTTTTCATATATTTGTTGATTGATTGAATATCCTCTTCTGAGAAGTGTCTGTTTATGTCATTGCCCATTTATTGATTTTTTTTTTTTTGGTGTTTAGCTTTTTTTTTTTTTTTAAGAGAGAGTAAGAGAGGAGAGAGAGAGAGATAGAGAGAGAGAATTTTTTTAATATTTATTTTTTAGTTCTCGGAGGATACAACATCTTTGTTGGTATGTGGTGCTAAGGATCGAACCCGGGCCGCACGCATGCCAGGGGAGTGCGCTACCGCTTGAGCCACATCTCCAGCCCCTGGTGTTTAGCTTTTTGAGTTCTTTGTACACCCTAAAGATTAGTGCTCTATCTGATGTGTAAGGGGTAAAAATTTGCTCCCAAGATGTAGGCTCTCTATTCACCTCACAGATTGTTCTTGAAACATTGGCGAGAGCAATTAGATAGACAAAAGAAATTAAAGGGATACGTATAAGGAAAAGAAGAACTTAAATTAGCACTATTTACTGACAATATGATTTTATACCTAGAAGACCCAAAAAGCTCCACCAGAAAACTTCTAGAAATAATAAATGAATTTGGCAAAGTATCAGGTTATAAAATCAACATCCATAAATCAAAGGCATTTCTGTATATCAGTGACAAATCCTCTGAGAAGGAAATGAGGAAAACTATCCCATTTACAATAGTCTCAAAAAAAATTAAATAAAATACCTGGGAATCAATTTACTGAAAGAGGTAAAAGATCTATACAATGAAAACTACAGAACCCTAAAGAAATCAAAGAAGACCTTAGAAGATGGAAAGATCTACCTTGCTCTTAGATAGGCAGAATTAATATTATCAAAATGACCATACTACCAAAAGCTCTATATAGATTTAATGCAATTCTGATCAAAAGCCCAATGGAATTCATCTGGAAAAATAAGAGACCCAGAATAGCTAAAGTAATCCTTTGCAGGAAGAGTGAAGCAGGTGACATCACTATACCAGACCTTAAACTGTACTACAGAGCAATAGTAACAAAAACAGCATGGTATTGGCACAAAACCAGTCTGGTAGATTAATGGTACAGAATAGAGGACACAGAGACTAACACACAAAATTACAATTATCTTATATTGGACAAAGGTGCCAAAAACATGCACTGGAGAAAAGACAGCCTCTTCAACAAATGGTGCTGGGAAAACTGGAAATCCATATGCAACAAAATGAAATTAAGCCCCTATCTCTCACCATGCACAAAACTCAACTCAAAGAACTTACGAATTAAACCAAAGACTATGCATCTAACAGAAGAAAAAGTAGGCCCTAATCTCCATCATGTGGGATTAGGCCCCAACTTCCTTAATAAGACTCCTATAGTTCAAGAATTTAAACCAAGAATCAACAAATGGGACGGACTCAAACTAAAACATTTCTTCTCAGCAAAAGAAACAATCTGTCAGGTGAATAGAAAGGCTACATCTTGGGATTGCTTATATAATATATTTCTTATATAACATAATATTATAAAATTATATAACATTTTAGTCTAGGTTGTTCATATCTTAGTTTTCCTCTTTGATCAGAGGATCATTTTAGGAAGTGCTTCTTAATTTTAAAAATACCTTCTCAATATTTTTTTATGCCAGGCTCTACTTTTACTGAGCTATGATCAAAAAAGAAAAATGTGGACTATAAAACTTAACCCCCCCAAAAAATAACTTAACTCCAACATATCACTATTTCTGCACCAATAATAATTCATACTCCTTGCAATATTACAAATTCCCACTTACATCATTATCATGACCTCTTGTTTCACTTCTTTAGGTCTTGAGAGCTCCACTTCATTTAACCATATTATCAGAATTAAGAGCTGTGAGAGTTGCAAGAAATGCAGGGAGTAGGGAAACCAGACATCACGGTAGGAGGAAATCATAATAATGCCACTGACAAGAGGAGTAAGATATCCATAACTTCAACAGTTACAGAGGGAGGGCAAACAAACAAACAAACAAAAACTTTTCAGATTATCAGAGAGAGTAAAAGAATGAAGTCAAGAAGAAAGAAAGAAAGAAAGAAGGGAAGGTAGGAAGGAAAAAATAGAAATTAAATATGAGATGGAAGAATTAAATAGATTGGTTATTACAAGACATGAATGCATAACTCCCTGTTAAATATCAGTATAGGTTTAAAAAAAAATCCATCTACAAAGTTTATCTAGCATTTCCAGCAGGAAAACAATATGAGGAGTATACAATGTGAATTTTCATGAAAATATTTTTGAAAAAAATAAATAATATCTTACTGATCAGATACTTCTTCAATCTCTTCTCACAGTAAATTTTATGTCACCATCTTTAGCTTTCAGTAGGCATTTATCTCTATACACTTAATTTCACTACGTTGTAACTTTCAATTGTAGACAAGTGTAATGCTGGTCCAATCTTCTATACACTTAACTAATCTAATGTCTCAATCAGAAATTATCATGAGCTTTAGAGGTTTAGGGAGCAAGTATTGTGCTTAGTATTTGGATTGTGAAAATTTTTTCATTTTGTTTTTTCTTTTCTGGGTATATAGTCATTGATCAGGTTCCCTGGGATGGGGATTTGTGAGCAGGCATTATACTGATGTGCACTCCTGGGAATAGTGCCCTTGAGGGATGAAGAAGCAGGACTGACTAAAGGAAGGAGCTGGGGTGTGAAGTAGCTTTAGCAGAGGTTGCCCCTGATCTTGTAGGAGCTGGATCTGAATTAACAAATTGAGAAAAGACGACTGATCTTTGGCATACCCACATCAATGAGTCATTGGATATGGAAGGCAGCGGGTGGGGTTTAGAGTGCTCCAGTCCAAAAGGGGCATCCAGGAAGGACTCCACAGAATCATCTATGCTAAATAGTCAGGAATTTAATGAGAATATGTCAAATTGTATATTTTTGTTTGAATTTGCTTATTTGTTTTCTTTTTTGTCTTTTATACTTGATTCTTGTAATCACAAAACTAACATCTTCAGTTCAGGGAAATGTTCTTTCCCTTTGAGTTTGGGGATCACATCTCCATCTTTTTATTCTTTACTCCTGGATGACTCAGTATTTGTAGATCAAATTTCCTAAATGTGTGCTTTTCATCTCATATCTTTGTACCTATGTGCTTTTGTCTTGTGGCATATTGTGCTTCGATGTATTTAATTTTCCAGATCTCTAATTCAATTGCCAGTATAAATTACACTTGTTGTTTTATTCATCTAATGAATATTTTAATTCAGAAATCATGACTTTAGGGTCCAAAGATCTTCATGGTATCTCAATGATACATCTTTGAGAATGCTTATTAGTTTCAGGTTCATCTTTCTGTCTCTCTTTTTTGTTCTACCTCAATCATGAGTCATTTGTCCAAGCCTTTTGGATTTTTCTCCCCTGGCACAATCACATTAGCAGAACTGTGATTTTGCTTAAAGACCAAGTTATTGGCTTGTGCAAGCCAGGTGTCTGGTTTGGGGCATGGGGAAATTCAACAGTGGCAACAGGTATGGAAGTTTATGTCCCATTATATTTTCCACTACCCCACACTGCCTACCTTTACCATTCTCATGTTCTGAGCTGTTAGTTCTTTCAGCTAATTGAATGGGTACCAAGTCTCCCCAGGCCCACAATATGCCAAAGCATAGCTCCAGGTGTCTCACCTACAGTCAAGAGCTTGGGTAATTATGACCATCCCCAGCAGAAGGTTGGGACTCAAATGTCTAGCAATTAATCTCGAAAGCACAGTGTCATTCTTTTATACCAAATAATTTCAAAATCTTCATCTCACTTTCCAAACTTGACTACCTATTTCTCTTATTAAACACTGAACTGACCTGCTTACAAGACACACATCCGTTTTTTTAAACAAAGAGTTGTGCTAACTTGATGCATTTATACATTATTGTCAGTTGTCTATATATATGAATTTATAAAAAGCAGTATATCAGCAAATTTGTAACATGCAACATGACTTCTTGACAAACAATAGCTTCTTATTCAAGCATGTAAACCTAAATAGGTCCGGTGATGTGGATATATTTAATGATATGTTCAGTGGAAAAGGCTAGTTACAAGGTTTGCATCAAAGGTGATATCATTTTTTTTTATATCCTTATAACTAGATAGCAGGATACGTGGAAAGAATTGGCATTGTAAAAAGTTAGGCTCAGGCCCTCTTATCAAAGGTCTTCCATGTACATACCATGTTAAGTTTGGGTTTTGTTTCCAAGGCAATTGTAGAATCCTTATAATAAAGACTTTTTACAGAGAAATGACATAATCCCCCTAGCATTTTAATGCTTAAAATATCACTCAGGCGGCAGTATGGGGAATAGATTCATAAGGCAGTGATACTGGATCTATTGCAGCGTAACAGGGGGAAAAATTACTAAGCATTAAGGCTGTGATGGGGATGGAGAGAAGGATGGAGAGTGAGGAAATAAAGAGCAGTTAGCTCTGACAGAACCTGTGCATTGCTTTGATGAAGGAGAAAGAAGAAGGGGTCAGAGTAGGGTAATCCTGGATTGCCTTGGGAAACCAGATAGAAGGATGGTGCCATATTTTCCCAAAACAAATAAAGCAGGAAGAGATGCAGGTCTAGAAGGGACGTGTCAGGGAACATAGTTCAATGAATTTCCCAGTTGTAGAGTTTATGCTATCTGTAAGATGTACAGGGAGGAAACTGCATTTGCTAGAACATGAGATCAAGGAAGACAAAGACCCTGTTGGTTCAGTTCATTACATGTTCAGTGCCTAGTACGGAGCCTTGCAGGTGATAAACACTCAGTAAATTCTAGATGAATATGTGTTCTTACATAGGTTTTGGGGTCTGGTGGTGAGACATTGTTTCAGGCAATCATTGAGAACTCTCTGGTTTTCTTACACAGAAAATTCTAAAACTTTCTTGGATGTCTACCACTACCATATTATATCCAGAAATAAGGAGATTATGGTCCACTCTCAATGAGGTAAGCTATGAAACTCTCACTAAAGTTTGCGTTGCTAATGTGCATTAACAGATACAAGCAGGGTGGGTTCATTGTTTACCAACAGAAAGCCAAAAAATAAAGACACTTTTGAAGCGATCCAATAAAGTAGAATAAATAAAATCATAGCATTACGTGAGCCCCTAATATTTTTTAGTCGGACATCTGGCTTTTAAGTTGCCATGGAAATGACAAAAAGAACCAGGTATTATTATTTGAGGATAACTAAGAGAAAAATGTATGCTGAAAAACTCTAAAAGGGATTATTGCATTAGAATGAGAAACAATAAGTGCAGAGCTCAAGAAAAGATCTGGAAAAGACTTTAAGAAAAACGAAGGGAAAAATCTAATAAACATCTCTGCTACTTGGAGAAGTTGGAACAAATCTTCCTTGCCCATGAAGCTTAAATTACCTGCCTATCCCTTTAAGCATTTTCATGTACAAATCAAACACAGATGGCCCATTACATTTATGACCTCACTATCAATTACTCTAGATGGAGCATGCATTAATTATTGAAATATTTTCATAGTATACAAGTTTTTAGTGGTTACATTGCCACAGATAATTTCAACTTTCTGATTAGAATCTGGTATAAACAATTTTATTTACGGGAATTAATCTCTTGAATGTAGTAAAAACTAAGAATACAGTAGTGAATTTTTTTTCCCTCCACTTAACAAAGCCAAACTAGAAATCCTGGCCCCTGTCCCTGGAAGTCAGCATTATGTTAGTATCGCATACAATATATAAACTCTGCCAAAATCTATTACAATTGTAGTAAATTTTGATTACTGGAGTTGTTTGTTATTTATGTGGAGAAGATAAAGATAATATTGGGAATAGTTCTCTTCTATTCAATGTATAAATTACATCCATAAAATATCTTGTTTTGCAAACAGTGAAAGGGGGAAAAAAAAAGACTAAATTTGGTGGAAGCTTTGAATTGTTGCGTCTACTTCAGTTCAAGCCAATAAACATTAGAGATGATGTGACAGTCCACAGAAGTATTTAGACTTTTAACAGTGCCATTAGTTATTTTTTTCCTTGCTTGGTAAACAAAATTCTGGGGCCATTTACTATTAAAGAACAATAAGAACATTCCTCTGAAATAGCACACTTCTTAGAAAGCAGGTAAAGAGACATTTAAGGGGTTAGAGAAAGACATATATTTTCAGTCATTCTGCTCATTCAACAGAGACCAACTGAGTACCTACTGTGTGCCAGGAACTGTTGTAGGCATTTGTAGTACATTGGTGAGAAGAACAAAGATCTGTGCTCCTGCCAAGTATAGATTCTGGCAGAACAAACTGACTCCTTTATCCCGTTTTGCACAGAAAAGTAAGCTGAGGCTTGGGAGGTAGCTAACTTACATAGAAGACAAGAGAGCCCAGGCCATTGGCCATAGGTCCATGTTTCTAACCTCCCTCATCTCAGTCGCCTTCACCGTTTCCAATTCACCTTTTTCTGGTTCAAGGGTCCATTAACCTGGGACTTTCAGGGTTTACATCTAAATGCTGTCAGCTGAACTTTTCCAGTAGATGTCTTCATCTAGATAGACTAAGTTTAAAAAAAAAAAAGTTATCTTTATTTCTTCTCTCTGTAGTTTACTATAGAAAAGAATATTCAAGCAAAGAATGCACAAATGGAAAAAAAATGACACTATAGGAAGGCTGATTTCACAGCCCTATGGGGATAAAGTGGCCCTAGAAGTAGCAGGCAATGTCAACATGCACTCTTTGGCTTCTTTCTCCAGCCAAAAGCAAACAAGTATGCAACGTTGAATTTCTAGCAAGGCACAAACAAAGAGAGCTAATGGAACTCTGCTTTCACAATGGCCTTGTACAAGATAGAAGCTAGACATTCCCACGTGCCTCAGGGGCAACTAAGACTGAAAAAATATGATCAATCTCCAACTAGAATCATGCAGGAGAATAAAAATTTAGCATATGGATTAGGTGAAAAATCACCGACGAGTGAGCAATGTTTACATATTAGAGCCCTCTAATGTAAGACACATTGCTAATGAGAGAAACCATGGAAAAAATTAATAACATGTTAATTAATGTTCAATTAATTTTGAATATTAATATAACTAAATGAAAAAGAATGCATTTTCCTACTGCTAATAATAAAACTCTCCTAAGTATTTTTTTGCACATCCTACTTTTTAAAACTCCTTTGCTATTAGTGAAAGAGAGAACCAGAGACTTCAGATGACTTGTCTAAGGTCATGTCAAATTTGACAAGGAATAGACTAGAACTTAGAGTAACTGATTAACAATGTCAGTCTCTGGACATTCTTTCAAATCATTTCCTATCTGAGGGTTGGGGTTGTGGCTCAGTGGTAGAGCATTTGTCTTACATGCATGGGTTTGATCCTCAGCACCACATACAAATAATTAATTAATTAATTAAAGATATTGTGTCCATCTACAGCTAAAAAAAATTTTTTTTAATCATTTCCTATTTTTTCTCCACCAAAGTAGGCAAAGTATTTTCATGTCTATTAACCAGAGGAGAACCTAAAGTCAGAAATACAGAACAAGTGAATGTTTACTCCCATTCAAAAAAGAAGTAACCAAGCACATAAAGTTCACTAAGGGTGTGTTGATGAGGGAGAGAGCCTGGTACAAGGAATTAAGGCCTGTAATAATAGAATATGAAATATGCAAGTGTACAAGAAGTTGTACAGAGGTGGAAGTAATTTATTTTATGTAGGATTGAGGAAAGAGCCAAGCAGTGACAAATATAACTCTACACATCAAGTATAAAAATGATATCATAATCAGTTGTGCAATTTTGAATACGAATTCTGGGATTTTTTATGGAATTGTGCAATAAAATTACCTTGGATGCTTTAAAAAGGGAGGGATCTTGCATTCATTCAGACAGAAACTTTGAGTATAGAGCACCAGAATCTGGTTTTTAACAAGTGTATTTGTGCCCAGGTGTAAAACCTTGCTGCTGAAAGTATAGTCCATGGGCCAGCAGCGTCTGCATCACCCAGGAGCCTTTCAGGAATGCAGTCTCAGACTCAGTTCAGACACTAAATTAGAAACTGCATTTCAATAAGATCAATCCCCATATGATTTCCTTTACATCTTACAGATAGAAAAAAAAAAAGGATTGGTTTACCATGTCCTTCTCCTACCATATATTCATCTTAGAAAGAAATAAGTTAGAGTGTCAAGAGCCACTCTTGGTGAACCAATGAGGAATGTAAGAGCCCTGTTTCTATCTCCAACTTCATTCCTCATCCAATGTTCTAGATTTCCACATCCTCTGATAAAGAATAACAAACTATTAATTTATAAATGCCTCCTCAATTCTTTTGAGGCTCAACATCTAATTTATGGGCCATCAGGTATTTCAAGTGTTTCCAAAATTCACCTTTAAAATATCTTTGTAAGTAAAACACCACATTTGTATCCCTAAATTCACCCTAAGGTGGGTGAAGAACTTTGGCGGTTCCATCTGCTAATTTTCTGGGCCCCATCACAAGATCATTAGTTTCTCAAGGTCAAGACACCTGGATAGGTTTCCAGTAGTGGGGGAAGCTGTGATGACCTCAGGTCCTCTTTCAAGTTTGTTTAAACCAGTCACTTCATGGGCAATTGGGGTTGTTATAAGTTTGCCCATCTTGGGGTCAATGCTTGCAAGAATAGTGTGAGCTCTTTACCAATTCAAGAGAATCCCTCCAGCCACCTTTCTGGGACTAGGAAAGAAGGAATTCTTCTAAATCTCATTGTGCATCCAGGAGCAATATAGCAAGAGCAATGCTTTGGATTTTAATATCTGCTCATTCTTATCATATTAAAATAAAAGTTAAAGAGATATAAAATTACTTCCAAACCAGCCACCCTGTCGAGTTCACGCTCACTATACATAGAATTTGCTTTTTCATATAAATTTGCCCTTTAACATTCCTTAAGATTACATCAAAAACATTCTTCAATATTGTTGCCGGCTTCATAGCATTTTGTGGGGGGTTCCCTTTTCTCTCACATCTTTATTTCCTCACTTTCATCATTCTCCATGCATCCCACCATAGTCTTCTGCTAAGCCAAATTACCATCCTAGTATTTTCCTTGAATACTTTTCAAATCTAATCTTATATAATAGAAAACAAATATGTGATTATTGGATGTTTAAGTATCATTTTTATATAATAATGGGATCCAATAAGCACAGGCTGATCTTCTGTGTCTTACTTTTCTGTCTTTTCTTCTTTGACAATGAGATTCAGAAATCTTTCCATGTGATTCATGGGAATAATTCATTCTTTGAAATAACTTCAGAGTGTTCCATGTTGTGAATATGCCCCCCTTTCTTTCCTACTATGTATCCTACTCATGGGAAGTCTCTTTAGTTGGAAAATTGTATTTTTAATTTTTCAATCATCAAGAACAATGCTGTGTGCTTTTATTTCTAAGAACTATGGCTGTGGCTGCTGGATGGAACGGTGTAGACAATTATTTTTAATCACCGTATAATATTTCAATATTTATAGGTTATGGTTGTAATCAACCTACAACTCTTGGATATGCAGTTGGCTTCCAATTTTTCATTATTAGAGATAAATTTTAAAATCTAATTTTTGAGATTCTAGAGACTCAATCCTCCATATTTGAGAGTTACCCTTAAACAAAGGTCCTAGCTATTACATTGCTAACTTCCATTAAGCTATTTGTAAGTGTGTACCATTAGTCAAGAGGGGAATAGATAAGAAAGAAAATGGTATAAAACCAATCCTTTTTATCTTAAAAATTAGCTGGAAGACAAGCCGGGTATGGTGGGGACTGCCTACAGGCAACTCAGGAGGCCAAGGTAGAAGGACCACAAATTTGAGGTCAGCCTGGTCAACTTAGTGAGACTCTGTCCCCAAAAAAAAGAAAATAAAGGGGGCCAGGAGTGTAGCCCAGTGGGAGAGACCTTTGGGTTCAAGGCCCACTACTAATTAAAACAAAACAAAACAAAACAAAACTGAAGGTACATATCCTACTAATATACTCAAAAAATGTTTTTATCTTTGAATTACTACACAGAACATAGTTTAAATATGTTATTAATCTGTATGTGGTGCCTCTACCACTCAAAGGTCCTAAGTTACTTGCTTGGCTTCCATGGCCATCACATGATTAGAACAGAAGTAAACAAGGCCCTAACTGTAGCACAATGTTTTAACATACCTTCAGTTTGACTACATTCTCCCATTTCTTTAGAGGGTAGAATCAAAATCACATCTTGTACTTAGAATCTGCTTAAACTTTATTTAATTATACTTGGTCCAATCATATCAATTATAGCTAGCCCAAGAAAAGAATATAATAAAAATACATAAATCGGGCAGAAAATATTATTTGAATATGGACAGTCATATTATGATTAAAGTGGATGTGTGTCATTAATTTATTGATGCATGCTCAAAGGATGGATAAGTTTTGTTTTGTTCTATTTTTTTTTTGACCTTATGCTCCCCAACCTCTGAATGAGGCTACCTTGATGGCTCTGAGCAGACCCAATTTCTAAACATCTGGCTAGGCCCCCAGTGGTTAGGTTGCCTGACCCAGCTTACCCTAGAGGAAGGGATACCCAAGGATGGCCTTCATCTTCTTGGAGAATCAGAGGCAGTTATTAACAGAGAATGAGAGTAGATAGACTGAAATGTAGATTTAAGAAGAGTTAAAAACTTGCGTCAGAAATGATGGTGTGATTCCCATTTGAAACTAAAACTTCTAGGTAATTTGGAAGTAATTAATAAGACATAAAATATGTATATATTTATGATCTACAATTCCACTTTAAGTACTTATGCTAGAGAACTACTTATGATACTATTTCTGTTATGAGAATCACTGAAGAAAATATGTAAAAAAGTATTCACTACAATGCTATTTACGAATAGCTACAAGATGCAAAAACCCTAGGTGTACATTATATTGTAATAACTCAGGGAGTACTGATCTAGCCATTCCATAGGAAATTCTTATTGCACTTAGAAAGAATGAATTATACCTGTTTCTTCCAAGTAGGTAAAATTTCCAAGACACTGTTGAATGAAAATAGCAAGTGCACTATGATATGTGCATTATGATACGTGCATTATGATATGTGCATTATGATATTTGTTTTAGAGATTCCTTTGGATGGGAAACTGACTGGTGAGCGCGCACTTTTGACATCAGGGAGGTGGAGAAAACAACTGGAACTGGAGGTGGAGGCAAGGAGGACTCTACCTTTATCCTCTAATTCTATTATATTACAAGAATATATATGGCAATTGTGTGTTTCAAATTTTATTTGAGAATTTTTAATTCCTAAGTATTAAAAAGTGGATTTTCTGACTTACTAGATCTTATAAAAAAAAATGTCTGTCCTCCAAAATGATTGCTGGTTGAATGGAGAAGTTAATGGTTGAGTAACAGCTATGTAGGTAGATAGACAGACAGACCAAACACCCTACTTCCTTCTGCCAATCTCCTTGAAAGCTGCCAATTCTATGCAGGATTACCAAGGCAACTCTGTTCAGTATAATCATGGGGCTCCACAACTTAAGTAGTGTGGCAAAATAAATATCAAATGGCATGCCCTGAATTGCCAACACAGGAAAACCCTTGCATGTGTCATTTCTAAAAGAGAGTGTGAAACATCAGCAGGCTGAGATGAGATCCATGAATGGAACTGATTTAAAATCAGAACTAACTAATCTGGATAGAAATTTATTCAACTGAAATATTTTTTCTGGGCTCAGAAATCAGTGGAAGCAAATTATTTTCTAAATTAGAAGCTATGTCTACAGTACCTTTATAATCGTTCCAATTTTAGAGGACAAGGTAGAGTTAATGCAATTTTAATACAGTCTAGCAGATAATGATTATCAGCAAGATCGGCTTTTGCTCCCTCAGGACTTTTTCACTTAAGAACTTGATGGTGTTTGGGGTAAAGTGTCATAGGAGGAATTTTAGCACACAACAGCAAAGAAAATATTAACCCACTCTGTTGTCACAGGCTGGATTAATCCTTCAAGCCATTCAAAAAAGAATCAAAACATGATCCCTAAAAGATCAAATATTCTGAAAAAGGCTCTACTTGTATCATGACACTTTGGAGTAATTCAGTTATTTCAGTCATAGCTTCAACTCCTTAAATCATGAGTTGCATTTTAATGGAAGTCGTGTTATTTTTTTTTTTTTTCGTGTGTTTCCAAGTAATAACCACCGAAATGGATTTTTAAAAAAATACTTCTTGGAGCCTAAAGTTGAACACAATCTGCATGGCTGAGCACGTGAGAGTCACTCTGGGAAACGGGTGTTTAATGAATAACTTTAAAATAAAAGGCCTTGAAAACTTCCTCTAAACATTAGACCATGTTCTCTTTCTGAAATACATTAACAGCCTCCAGAAGGCTCATAGACATTGGTAACAGTGTCAGGCAGACTTCAGAAGTCCCTGACATTTCCATGTGCACGTAGGAGAAGGCGCCTGCCCATTCCCTGCCCCCCTCCCCCTCCCCCACCCAGGCTGTGTTTGGTGATCGCATTGACTCCAGTTCCGCTGGAGAGAAAGATTGATAAAGCCAAGCAATCGGAGTTATTTCCTATGCATGAAATTGATTAAATGCTTCACTAAATGGCTTATAAATTTGCTTCTTATATTTCTGTCACCCACTGAAAAGATTACAGAAACTCTGCATATAACCATGTTGTATACAATACCAAATTACAAAAGGTTGTAAAAACTAATGTTTTGTTTAAAGTTTTGAGCAGGACCATATGCCTTCAGTGACCTTGAGTAAGCTATTTTAATTCAAAACATTTCAAAGAATATAAAGGGGAGAAATATTCAACTACATAACAAACCAGACAAGCAGTTGGGTAGATCTCGGTTCACTTGCTGAACTTCTGCTCCTTTCTGCCAGGGTGCAAAGCGAATCCCTTCATGCAAGCGCCTTGTGCCTGGAAAGCTGGGAAGCACATGTGGTGTCAACAGGGATATATTTACAAAGGAGATGGAAAAAAAAAACCATTAAGACCTCCCAAAGTCGAGTCTGCTCTATTATTTTTAGTTCAGGACACATCCTAATGAGTTCTGCGTCTTGTATAGGCTCCTAGGACTGTGTAGAAAGATGACAAATATTAGCAGGGATGGGTGGGATTTTCTCATTTTAGGTTTTGTTTTGTTTTGTTTTTAATGTTTACACATCTTTCAAATGTCAGTGGCATTCCATTCTGTCTCCCATGCGAGAATTCCTCCTAACTATTGTGTAACGATGGGGGGAGGGGTGCACTGAGCCCTAGAAGCAATTTATAGGCAAGCAGGTGACCTGCAGATGTAACTTGGGAAACCTGCCCCTTTCTTAACATGGCCTTAAAAGTACCTTCACTTCTACAGGGAAAATGATATTCTTTCATAACATTTATAAGACACCACGTCCTCAGCAAGAATTAACATTTGGCATTAATGCACAGTTCTGGCAGTAACTTCAAGAGAAAAAAAATTTTACAACCAGTGATGTGCTTAAAATCCCCACTGGCCTGATCTCCCTAGAATACACCCTCAAACTCCCATCACCTTCAGAAATAGCCAGCTTCGGGACAAAGAGGACTGCCACAGTCATGGCCACCTGGAACCTAGTGAGGTGGAAAGGACAAGGACAATATTGTCCATGAAAGGGGGTAAAAATACTTTTCAACATCAGGCTCAGTCAGAGACACATCTCGTTTTGCATGTAGTTTCTGGGTACTTATAAGGAATCAGGATGAAATTATCCTTCATATATAAAAACACAGTGTAATCTCATTAGTAAAACCCAAGTTTTTTTTTTTCTTCCTTTTTCTTTTCTTTTATATAATGAGTACCTATTCTGGGAGATATGCCAACAACTCAGGGATAATTTAGCCAGACCATCAACAACAAGACCACTTATTTAACTCTTTGGTGATGGTCACATGAACCTTCTTATTGGCTTAAAACCACCACATAAGTAATCCTGATGCCAGATACAGAGGATTTAATGAATTATAATAAAAAGTTTCTTTGCTATAAAACACAAAGAACTCACTTCTTTATACAGATATTTGCTATCTTAAATATTTGAACTCATGAGTCCTCAAAGTTGATCTTAAGACAGAAATTCTATTAGATTGCTCTTTATAAAAAGGTTTTGATGATCAAATCCTTTGAGTGACCTCTTCTGGAGATGCACAGTGCATGGGTAGCCCCACTGGACACAGTCCTATCTTATTCACTTTAGCCTACTGTTTCTCACTTGACACCAGACATTCATTTATTTATGTTTTTTGTATTAATGCTTAGAATCATATTCTTTGAAACATATTCTGTGGAATATTGATTTAAGTTAGGGCTTATCTAGCAAACTAGTCCATCTCTTGTGAAAGATTATCAAACTCCCCTTCAGGAAGACTCTTAACCAAAATAAAAGAAGTTTCTACCCCTGCTACAAGAAGATGGTTGCCATGTACCTTCTCATCATATGTCAACCTTGGGCCAGCCATATCACTCTTCTCTCCTGATGAAAGCAGGTAAATATTAAAAAATAAAAACAATAGATCTCATTCATCTATACAAAGAGCCCGTGGGCTTCCCAAATGGCATAGAATGCCCAGACAAATATTAGTTATACATCAAACCAAAGCTTCATTTTCCTTATGGATTCCTGTTTCCTTTTCTTTTCTTTAAAAAAATGTTTACAAATCCACCCTCCTTTTCTGTTTTAAAGAATAGACTAGGTCTATGTTTATCCTTCCCTTTTTGTAATCAAGATCATTCAAGAAAATCCAGCAGTGTACAAATGAATGAACATGACATGATTATAAAGATAATCTTGGATCAACCCTAATTTAATTTTTTAAGTAAATCATTTGCAAACATTACCCTGCCAACTAGTTGGGAGAGACAAATTGTCCATGAAGGGCCCCAAAGTGAGAATCTTAATTTTAAAACCCAAGTGTCAAACTGCAAAGTGCATCAGAACCACCTGCAGACTGCTTCAAGCAGATTTGGGGGAAGAGCCTGAGCATTTGCATTTCTCACAAGCTCCTAGCTGATACTGAGGCTGCTGGGCTGGCAATCACAACTGTATAGCAGTTCTCTCACCTGCCTGGTCGGCATTACCTGGAGCCTTTGTGAAAATCACCAAGCCCTAGCAGCCCTACTCCCAGACTCCTGAGATGAAATGGCTAGGAAGGAGAGTCAGGAATCTGTGTTTTTAATAAATTCCTTAAGTGATTCAGATCATTCAGGTCTGAGGTCCTTCAGACAGAGAAGCTGGGCTTAGCTTTTAGATCAGGGCCTCAGGTCTTAGACCCCTGTCTGCCTCTGTGCACGGGGACTCTCCCCACTACATGTTTGAAGACACGTGAATGCCTCATGCAATAACTTGTCCAGTAATTGGTATATTGATTGCTAATGTCATCATGTTTTAGTATATATAAACCCCTCACTCTATTACACAGCCCCCAACAATCCAGAAAGCCATTGTTTATTCATTGTGACTCCCAAACTGGCTCTTGTGGGCTCCTGCTGGAGGGCTTGCTGATAAAAATCAGCAGATGATTGGACGCACACATTCTTAACATGACTGACCCATGACATCTCAGAGGGCAGCGGAGAGCCTGTCATTACAGCACAATACTTTTCTTTCTTCCTCCTTATCTAGCCCAGATGATTTTGAGATTTTTATTAACTCATTAATGACTGAAGATGTCATTAGAGCCAATGCAAAGGGCTTTTTAAAAATTTTCTTTCTTTTTTTTAAGTGGGAATAAATGCACAATTTGTGGGGGTGGGGGGAGACGGGGGATGGGCTCATAGATGAAACAGTAAGACAAACCAAGTGGAGAGACTTACTTTATTAGAATTTGAAATCAGATTGACGGGGACTGGGATTGAAAATCTGCAGACAGAAATATCAACTTGCTTCAGAAACACATTGGAGAAGAATGGGGCATTCAATAAAGGAAATAGTGGCCCATAAAATCCAGCAATTTCTATTGTGTTGTGGACCAAATCATTTCAAGCTAACAGCTAAATAAAATAAAATTTCTTTTTTGGTGTAAGGCTACTAAAACCTTTAAATGTTTCTTAACCTACACAGTCATTAAACCATATCTTGTTTCTGCGTGCCTTTAATTTTCACATCTGCAGAATTGCTTTTAAAAATCAAATTAGATCTTTTGAAGGCACTTAAATTGCAACAACCTTATGTTTTTTCATATACTCTTGGGCTTCAGCCTTTTCATCTGGGTTGTGTGTCCAATTAATGGGATATCTCAAGGAAGCACTAATCATTTTGAAAACTTGAGACTATAAAAAGCAAGCAGACTATTTTCATTATAACTGATTGGATTGAGAATAGGCTACAGAGGAAATGTTCAATAATTATGATAACTTTTTAGATGAGATCACACACACACACACACACACACACACACACACACACAATGTCAATCACATAAGGTGCTTTTCACTGCCACAAAGTCTTTGAAGTTCAGTTTCACGTGATTTCTCTTTGGGGTTCATTCCTGGGCATGTCAGAAGGCTGCTGAGAGTGGGTTTACACTGATTTTATCAGCTTGGATAATTCATTTGGCAAAGGAAACGTCTATTACTAGATGTAACTCACATGTTACTAAGTGTTTACTAAATTTTACTATTGTCAAAACACAGAGCCTCAAAAAACATGGGGAAACTATTCTCTAAGAGAGAAAACGGTTGTCTCAGGACCTAAAAAGATTTTTGCTCAAATAAATGTCTAAACTATAATCAAGATTTACATATGCTTTAAGCCAAGTTTTTTTCTTAAATCACCTAATTGCATCTTTTTTTATCTACTTGCATGATGTGGAATTTTATTCATTATATATTATGTTAAATAAAATAATTAGTGTTTTCAGATTAGTTGAATGCAATAATTTTATTTAATTTCATAATAATGGTACTGAGTTTCTTTTTTCACCTTTCTGTACACCCAGATGAAACCCAAGAGGGGGGGATGAGTTAAAAATCCCAGATGTTTTTAAATTTCCAGATGTGTAAGTGTCAAGTAAACAAAACATGGGGGATTTTTAGTACTATTTTTCCTTTTTTTATCCAGATGTTTGGTGTCATATAGACACAGCCTTTATCTTTTTAGTCACAACCACAGTGTTTTAAAACATCCTTTGCCAATATCTGAAGTCTTTCTTCACAGAATCATTTCTAAAAATCCCATTTAATTCTCTCACAGGGAAAGCAAGGGTATATTTTTCAGGAACTTAAGTCTAACGTCCAATAGTCTTATAATACAAGAATACTATTCAGAATTGTACCCAAGTTTTTGTCAAAACATTTCATATCTGCATTTTTAAAATGATGAAGTATAATTCAGCTTAAATGAAGGGAATTGGCAACTTACTTTTAATTGACATGCATGTTCTAATTTCAATTCTATTAAGCCATGTCAAAGTCACAGACTCTCGGGGGTAAATCACAACCATTTTTTCAGTAGGCTTCCTTCCCAATCTATTCACTCACTACTAAATCCTAAAATAGACTACAGTTGTCCCTTCATATCCGTGGGCTAGGCATCTGCAGATTCAATCAACCATGGATCAAAAAGTGTTCAGGAACAAATGTGTATGTACTAAATATGTATAGACTTTTTCTTGTTATCATTCCCTAAACAATGCAGTATAACAACTATTTACCTAATATTTTATTTTGTATTAGGTATTATAAGTCACAGAGATTTCCAGGTCTCTTCAGTGTGAGGAAAGATACCTGGGATTGAACCCAGGGTTATTATCTGCATTTTTATGTGCATTTTAACCACTGAGCAACGTTCCTAGCCTTTTTTATTTATTTTTTTGTTGTTGTTTTGAGATAGGGTCTTACTAAGTTGCTGGTCTCTAACTGGTGAGCCTCCTCCCTCAGCCTCCCAAGTGGCTTGGATTACAGACGTGCACCATCACTCCTGATGAGATTATTTAAAATATATAGGAGGATATATGTATATTATATGCAAATACTACACTCTTTTATACAAACAACTTGAGCATCCACAGATTTTGATATCCTTGAAGGTCCTGATGACTGAATTTGAAATTTTAAGAACAATTTCTGCTCTGTGAGTTTGGGTACATTAAAGTACAGACCTAAGGATCTAGAGGGTTGATGGTGAACCTCAGCATTTTCATTTTCTCTGTTACCTTAAGGCAGTCAATCACTTTACCTCTGAGCCTCCATTTTCTCTTCTCTAAAATGGAAATAGGGCTGGGGGTGTAGCTCAGTGGTGGAGCTCTTGGATAGCATTCATGTGGCCCTGGGTTTGACCCTTAGCTGTGGATAAAGAAAAAAAAAAAGGAAATAATAACCTGAGAATCTGATGAAATAACTCTGCAGAGTCAAAATGTTTTATAAAAATAAAATTATTATTAATATACAAAATATTTTAACATTAATTTTATAAAGCACTGTTATAAAAATAGTATCACTATGTAAAAGTGTCCTTGTTATGAATATAGAATCACAGGAGAGATATCCATGTTGAAGAGAGCTGGAAAACTATTGAGTCTTTATAAATTATATACTAGAATGACTAAACCAGACTCTAACTCACTTTGCTTTGGTGCTTTGCCTGTTTGAATCCAAGAACCAGTTTTGGCACTGCTCTTTGTATTATAAGATAGACAAATTATCAAGCCCCAGATTTTTCTCTGACCGCAGAAGAGTGCTTCTGCCAATCTAGGACCCTGTTCTTGGCTGACTCATGGACTTGACTTTTCTGCACGCATACTCGATCTTCCTTCCTGGGTAATGGCAAAGACTCCTGCCTTTGCAAATGGCAATTCTGTGGCAGCTGAATGTCCCTACAGGCCTCATGGTGTCTGTCATGGGAGATTGCCTTCAGGTATTTTGGTTATTGGTAAGCTGTCATCAAAGATCAAGCTTTTGGGCAATCTTCCTCGCCACAATATAACAAGGTTTCTAAGTGAGAAATCAACTCATGTGCTGAGATGCCAACCACTAAAAACTTTCAGGTATTATAATTTTATACTTTTTTGTAATAGTTCCAAGATTTTGGGGAAAGACATCAAAACTTTTTGAGTTGTACATTGAAGTTATTGAAAGAATGGTGAAGTACAGAAAAGGGGAATAAAATAAACCAAGGGAAAATACTTTAGTTCATTATCATTTTTAAAAAATAATAATAATCATTGTCATGTCAAAATGCTACAATTCAAAGCTCACCATAGGGGAACTCCTCTCAAAGTTTAGCCCAACTCCACCCTCCATGATATGCCTATAGTGAAGATGGAATGAAAAATCCAGTTTCAGTTCTTCAACTTTGAAAGTTGCAAATCACTCATTAGCATGTTGCTCCTGTTTGAACACTTGCTTCAAAGAGCCAGAAATCAATACAAAAGGAAACAATAATAATAAAAGGAAAGATTTCTTCCACCATAATAGGGAAAGGTGTGTGAGCTGGAAGAAAGCACAGTACAGAAACCCATGACAAGTCATGATAAATGGGTCGTTATAAAATTCATGTTTAGGCAGCACCAGGCCGGGGATAATGCCATTCGTCATGGCAACACTAGGCCGCTAATGAGCCCTCATTGCATATTCATGTACACGGTGGTTCTTCTCTCCCTCCCACCCTGAGCTAGTGCCTGGAAATATCTCTACCTCAAGCAGAAGCTCAGCCTAGGCCTTCTTCTTCTCCTTCTTTTCTTTTCTTTTTTTTTTTTTTTTATTTGTTATGTTGCAGCAATTACACTGTAAAAGTGCTGCCCAAGATTGATTGCTCTGATCTGTAGTTCAATTGTAAATTAGAATACACATCCCCCCAGGGACACACGGCCCCTATTTGTGATTAAGAAAAAAGCCCCATAATAGACTAATAGCTAAAGTTCTCTCTCTTTTACTTTCAGGCAATTAGCTTGATGAAATGGCCTCTTTTTGTGTACCCTGGAAGTGTAAACCGATATCATAATGAAGTATATGATGTTTATTCTATTATTCTCACCTTGCCGGGTATGCAGGAATGCATAAGTAATAGCTGCTTTGTCTAGTACATTTACTGATTCACGAGTAAACTATTTCTTAAAGATGCAGTGTGTGCTTTCTGAGCTTGAGTTAAGCAACCCCAACTGTGGGTTAACCTTCACGCAAAGGACTCTACTCAAGAGGAGGGAAATGGATTTCCCAGGTAGTGGTGAGAGCAGTACCCTGATATTCAAGAGGCATCTGGCCAAGAGGGTTGCTCTGAATGGATGAGGTGCAAAGTACAAATGCCAGCACGCAGGCACTGGGCACTTTGGAAAAATGTCCAGCGGTTACTTTGTGCCCAGCAAGCAATGTTGTGTATTTCATCTTCCCAATTAGTTTTGGATCACCTACTCAGCCCCTCCTTGGGTGGATGAATCTTCTCCTACACAATGGTTATTTGGTCATCTTTTAATAGATCATTCCTCCCACCTCAAAATAAAATTTATCTTTTCAACTGGATCTTGTAAGTTTCTCATGGCAAGAGAACATTCTTTAGCATCCTACATGTACCTACTGACTGAAGTTTTGACCAGAGAACCAACGAACCCAATCACTTAAAGTTGGTGCATTACCAAAGCCATCTGTGTAATACTTTAGTATTTGTTTCCTTTTTGTTCCTGAGGATCTTGAGATTAGATAGAGAAAAAAAATGATGCCCCAAATGATAAGATAGAAAAAACAGAAATAGAAGAAAAAAAAAACAAATTGTTTTATGGCAGGTTACTTATGAAGATGTTAATTACTTTTCTGATTCTACATTTCAGTTCCCTGCCAGTCATAAATAGCCCAGTTTGTTTTATCCACCAAATGCTTCATAAATTTATGTTATCTAAAGAAATCAATCCCTGTCTTCTTTTTTTATTATTTGTTTTAATTAGTTACACATGACAATACAATGATCTTGACATATCATACATTTGAATCAGATGGGTTATAATTTCTCATTTTTTGAGCGAATCCCTGTCTTCTTTGATATGATATAATTTTCTAAAAACTCAAATCCTATTTGAGTTTTTAGAAAATTATTTTATATCAAAAAGATCTTAATGGTTTTTAATACTGACTTTGATGTACTTTTTTCTAGTACTGGGTATTAAACCCAGGGGCACTCCATCACTGAATCACATTCCAAGGTCTTTTTTATGTTTTATTTTGAGATAGGATCTCTCTAAGTTGCAAAGGCTTACCTCTAATTTGAGATCTGCTGCCCTAGCCTTTGGAGTCACTAAGATTACAGGTATATACCACTGCACCCAGATGATGTACATTTTTAGGTTTGTCATATTTTCATATTAATTTTTAAGAGTCTTTGGTTATATGTAAATGAGCTTTCATTTCCCCTAGTTTCTCTAGGTACTGCCAGGTTAAATAAAACATTTGAAGGCAAGTTTGTTACTATATTCTGGGAAGAAATTCTAATTCTAACTAATTCACAAATATAGCACAAAAAGACCTACCAGAAAATAGTTCATAAACATTCACTTTATACCTTCCTTATTCAAAATCAAAACTTTCTATCAATCTTCATCTTGGAAGCTTACTTTTAAGCTTTATAACTTTCAACTACCTTCTAAATTGTAAACCTGCAACATAATAAGTAAATTTTCATTGTTCTTAGAAATGTTCAATGTCTCACTATACTGTCATATTAGAAATATGTCATTGTGAACTTCCAAATGACATTGAGCTAAGGTCTCCTCCACTCAACTTATATCACCTGTCACATTTTTTCAAGGTATACTTTTTCTATGTGGTACCTAAAAATGTTCATGTCGTGGAAGTAGAGAGCAACTGGCTGCAGGGGCACATGCCTGTAGTCCTGGCTCCTCAGGAGGCTGCGGAAGGAAGTTGGAATGTTCGAGCCCATTCTGAGCAACTTAGTAAGAACCTACTTCAAAATAAAATTTAAAGAAAGGGCTGAGGTTGTTTCTCCTTTCTAGAGCACTTGCCTATTATACATGAGGTTCTAGGTTCAATCCCCAGGGAAGAGCAGTGCCTAGAGGAAAAAAAAATAGTAGAGAATGAAATAGTGGTTACCAGAGGCTGGGGAAGGAGGTATGGGAAGAGATTAGCCAATAGGCAAAAAGGTACAGTTAACTGGAAGGAATAAGCTCTAGTGTTCTATAGGATGACAACAGATCAACAGATCACAATCATATATTGCATATTTCAAAATGGCTACAGGAAAGGATTTTGGAGGTTCTCACATTGAAGAAATGATAGTGCTTAAGGCGATGGATAAATTAATAACCCTGATTTAATCCTAATATAATGTATTCATGTTTCAAACTGTCACATTGCACACTGTGAATGTATACATTTATTAGGTGACAATTGAAAAAAAATAAAATCTTTCAAGAGTATACTGATTCTAAAACATCTAATGCTTCTTTTTCATGATGTTTGGAGTTCTTCCATATAATTCACCTTAGGTAAATAATCCTATCAGATCAATGAGCTAATCAATTTTATCATTACCCCAAAGTGAGTGGAGAGAAACTGAGGGTCAGAGAAGTTATATGACTTGCATGAAGTCACACATTTGTAAATGCAAAATTGGGTCTTGTGCCCAGGGCTTTGCCTCTAAAGGCTGACCCCCATGTGGAATGTAGTACTGCCTGTTCCTTGGCCGCCCACCCACCACCCGCAGAAGCTCTTTAGAATGTCACAGCTCTCCACATAAACAAGTCTTGTGATCTAGATATATATCTGGGAAAGATTAACAAACTGATTTAAATACACACACACAAACACACACACACGCATATCTTGATTAAAAACCTAGAAAGAAAGTCATGAAATTCACACTGTATCATGACTTACTACCTAAATAAGGTAGAAAATCTAGGATAGGTTACAACATATACTGGGTACCTCTCAGCCATGAATTGAAGTCATTATCTAGAATATTCAAATTTGAGGGTCCAGGGGTTGACCACTCTTCTCATAGTTCACAAATTGAATATTCTAAGAGATATGAGTTTTTATATCCAGATATTTAGTTGAGTTTTTTCAGCAAACAACCCACAGGTCTTTGTTGACATCAATTCCTCGACCGCAGCCTTAGCTCATGCTACATAGCCCTGTCTCCCCAACCCTCAGCACCAATGTAGATGCAGAATGCAGCTTAAAAATCAATTCTCTTCAGACATGTCCCCTGACTTCTATCCCTTTCTTCCTGTTCCAGATACAGGGATGTTTATCTCCACAATAAGCCTCCTTCACCCAGTAATGACCTTTCTCTTCTTGAAGCCAGTGAAGACCAGATTTGGATCTCAAATGCAGCAGATATATACTCTCACCAGGAGGCATGGGCCTGTTTCCCATGGTACCTCCCAAGTTCAATACTGCTGTGGGGGGGGGGCGGGGAAACCCATGCTCAGAACTCTTTAGTAAAGCAGCTTTAGGCCACTCTTTGCAAAGAAATAGCCACCATCTCAGAAAGAGTTGAGCATTCAATGCATGGTTTTGTCCTTGCTGGAGTCGTCTTGAGATGAAAACTACAACAAATAGAATATCCAAAGCAGAAGACACTGGAATAAACAAAATCATGTCAACCATAGCTTCTCACAAGAAACTACAGCTGCCTGAATTTGAGAATGATAAAACCCCAGAAGTGAGTCCAAAATGAATGATCCCAGAATAGCATATAAATACTTCTAAATTTAAATGTAGCATTACCTACAGTTACAGGGGGAAAAAAGGGTATATGTCATTTTTTTACCTATTCATTTAATAACTTATTTAACCAATACCTATTGAGCCTTAAGAAGATAATCATAAAGTAGACACCATCCTTTTCCTCATGGAACTTACAGTTTAATAGAGGAAATTAATATTCTGTATTCACACCACTGAATATAAAACAGCGTACTCTACTATGTGCACAAAGTGTAAGTAAGGATAAAGTGGGACATATAGTGGAGACAATGTATATATAAGTGCTTTATTGCAGAAAATCTTGAAATAGAAGCCTAAAGAATGGGGCTATAGATGAAGGTATTGAGAAGGAGCTAAATATTTCTAGAAACAGTGTGGCAAGCTAAAGGAACCTTGAACAGGCCAGCATGACCGAGCCACCAGGAACTGATGATAGAATGGAAAGTGGAGAGGCTCAGGTATGGACATAAGTGTTCAAGGATAGGTGGGGCCTTATAGACTTTACTGTTAAGTAGGAATTTTGGAAGCCATTCAAGTCCAGTGCAAAGCAACTGAAAGTTTTAAGCAGGAAAGACACGGAATCAGATCTCAAAAGCCTATTTAATGATGGTGTTATCCTGTTTTGAATAAAGATCCTTAATTTGTTGGGCTAGAAATATACAGCAGTTTCTCCATCACCAGCTACCAACCACACTCAGGGGAATATCACACCCTGCATGTAGCCTACATGTGCATACCACACTCAAGGAAACCACATCTCCTTTGCTGATGGTAAGAAGACTCTCTCTTTCCATCTCATGACCTCTGTGAGCCTAATATCAGGTCTTCCAGCATCTAGTGGGAAAGATCTGCTATCAGGTATGATATCAAAGAGTCTTTGAATCAGCTCTCATAAACAATGACTGCCCTTATGATAGGAAGCCATCTGCTTTAAAATGCAAGTGCTAGAAGATCCCATATAAGATCTTATGAAGTGGAGTGAGACCTTGTTGGTCCAAAGATTGCATTAAGATCTCAACATCTTGAGATGCTGACCTTGACCATGTGAGTCACTTTCCTAAACCCCTTGATCTGATTAGGACCCACCAGCTCAGAACCACAACCCCCTGTCAGTGTACGCTGTTATCATTGCTTTTCTCCTCCACTTTACAGTAAGCTCCATAAGATTAAGAGAAAAAAAAAAGGCATGCTTCTCATTCACCACTTTTTTCCTAATGCCTGGCACAGTGCTGAGCATCTTTAGGTGCTTACAGTGTTGGTTTATTTCATTTGTGTTATGGTATGCAACATTATATTGTACTTGTGGACTTTTTTTTCAATCTCCTCCTGTGAGTTCTTTGAGAGCACAGTCCATGTTTCCACCTTTTTATCTCCAGTTTATCAAAGGGGCTGGCTCACAGTTGGCACTTGATATAGGGTTGATTATTTTATTAGTTCATTAATGGAAAGAGAAAGCAATTAAGTATAAAGAAACTTCATTAATGCAACCAGCTCTACCTCCTCATTAGTCAACCACAAGATGCATAAAACCACATCATCTAAGAATCTTGCATACCATCAATATTCATCGTTGAGAGATGCTCCCTAAAGACTGCTCTATCAGGGATGGGGATGTGGCTCAGTGGGAAAGTTCTTACCTAACATGTGCAAAGCCATTTCTAGCACCTCAAAACTAAAGCATTTCTGAAATTTTATGCATTTCCTACCTGTGTCTACACACCTAGAAAAGAGGGCCTATAAAAACTGAAATTTGAATCAGATCTCTCACTGAATATAGTATTGAATCAGTTTCCCACCTTGACATTGTACTATGGTTAAGTGAGTTGTTATCTTCAAGGGAAACTAGATAGTGAGAACAAAGAGATCTTTCCAAATCATTTTCACAACTTTTTGTGAGTCTTAAACTATTTTAAAACTAAACATTGTAATTGTTAAGCAAGTGCATTTTATTTTTACATTTTTTTATATTTTTATTTTTATATGTTCCTTGAATATCTAAGAAAGATAAGAATGATCACATGATATAATCACACATTACACTGCATACAGGAACAGTATGTACCCTAATTCTAAGCACTTACTGTTTTTGTATGGCTCAGTTGGCATCTAAAATATGGTGGGAATCTAGGAATGATGGTGCACACTTATAATCCCAGTAGCCTTGGAGGCTGAAGCAGGAGGATTGCAAATTCAAAGCTAGCCTCAACAATATAACAAGGCTCTAAGCAACTTAATGAGACCCTGTTTCAAAATAAAATATAGAAAGGTGCTGGGGGATGTTGCTCAGCAGTTAAACATCTATGGGCTCAATCCCTGGTACCAAAAATAAATAAATAAATAAATAGGTGAAAATAAGTTTGATGGGAGCGGTCTGAAGATATAGTTCATTGGTAGAGTGCTTGCCCAGTATGCATTAGGCCCTTGGTTTGATCTTCAACATTGAATAAAATTAGATAGATAAATAAATGGATTATCTTTGTCTGATTCAAACATATCTGCAAAATGATATTTCCATAAACACAGTACCAAGAGTAATAATCTTCTCTTCCTCTCTTTTTCTACCTGGTAAATAACAAGCATTTTTGCTCTCTTCTGCATCTTAGAGGGTTTGGAAGACAGAAAGCAATTACAAGCTATAGGGATTAGTTAGCAAAATTTATAAGAAGTCAGAATGCCTTAAACTTCTTTCTACCTAAAGTTGTCCTTTTGAGAATAATGCCAATTTTAGGGGGAAAAAGTGTTTTAAATAAATATTCATTTAAATAAATAAATTGATTGGGACTGTAGCTCAGTGGTAGAGAGCTTGCCTAGCACACATAAGGCCCTGGGTTTGATCCCCAACCCCACAAAAAGTAAACAATTAAAATAAAATATTGTTGATGTTCACACTCCACCAGTGTTACTGGAGATTTTAAATCACATGTCTAAGATTTCACTGTTGGTTACAAGAATAACAATGTGGGTTATCTCATCAAAAATCTAAAACATAGTCATTGATTTTTTTCTACTATCTGGGAGATCTGAAAACCACCAGCAATATATCCATGTATGTATAGCACATGGTAAAAACTGCTTAAACATGTAAGTTTAGAAAGGACTCTCTTACATAAAGAACTACAATTTTCAATACCATCTAGTTAATAAACTTCCTATAGTCAATAGGATGAAAATTATTTAAAACACTATAAATATCATAAATATAAAGTCAAGTTCAAAGATGAATGGCATGCCTCCATTTTCTTCCTTCTTTTTCTGGAACATGAAAACTCTTTAGTAGATCCATCTGAGAAGCATGTGTGCTCAAGATTCCCATAGTAGTGTGACAATTTAAGAACTTTAGTTTCTGTAAAACTAGTTGAGCTTAAACTATGGCATGGTAGCTTCATCTTAGAGACCCACCAGTATGTCCAGAAGATGATCTGAAGGATACAGTGTGGTAACAGGTGCAGGAGAAGGGTGCCTCTGTTTGCTGAAAATGCTCTTCAGGGAAGGGCATCCAGCCTTACTTCTTCAGGGCAACACCCATGAGCTGTAAGGACAAAATATCACTTAATAAAGAGACAGGATGGACTGGTATGTAGCTGAGTGATAGAGTGATTGCCTAGCATGTGTGAAGACTGGGGTTCAATCCCTGGAAAAGATGGAGAAGAAGGGGAAATACACACAGGCATGCTTTAGTAAGACAGTTTGGCTGTTGGACAAACAGTTTGAAATCAAAGAGGAAAATCTATAATTACCTCTGGTTCTATCTGAGACATTTCATCCACACAATCTTTCGTGCAGCAGAAATAAAGCTTGATTCCAAAGAAAACCCACTTTAAAATATCCCAAAAGAGATAAAATGCCTTCAAGATCTTGCAGCTCTTTAATGCTTGCTGTGGGCCAAATCTTGCAATTAGAATCAGTCACTTCAAGTGCTGAAGTCGTATAACGCTAATAGATCACTTTATAATGTGAGCAGTTTTTAAAAGTCGTATTTAATTTTCCATTATTACTGTACTGAATGCTGCTTGTGTCTGTCTATTCCATTATGGATTCTGAGGTCCGTGGAGGGGACAGATTGCTGTTTGCTGGGCCATTGCTCAATTCTGGCTCTAATTCTCAGAGACCTGAATGAGGACTTTAAACCAGACCATATTTCGGCTGTCTTCACGAGTGTTTATTTTTATTTCCAAACCAAACGATGAGGGCTCTTTTTTTTGTTTCATAATTATTTTATTTTTTAAAAAAAATACAGATTGAAGCAAAAGCCACAGTGGCCTGTTGTATGCACAGTGTCTGAGTGTGTGTGTGCGGGTTCACACAAGTGTGTGGTTTTCTTTAAGAAAAAGAAATGAACCAGAAAATAAGCCCTTAACAGTAACCTAAGAAATAAAACAAAATCATTTACAACACATGGGATTGTAGCAGGATATGTCAAGATTAGATGGTTTAAGGGAGCTATCCTGAATGTGGAAGCAATTATAATGAAATTCATGACTCATTAGCAAACATTCCATATTGTGTTTCTCATTTCTGGGTCAATGTAACTAGGAAATATAGACTTTAGATTGAGATGTTTCATTGACTTCAGTGCTAGATTATAGATAGTTGGGACCATACAATGACAGAAAGCAAAGGCTTCAGGGTTTTGTAGTTCTTAATTTCTCAGATGTAGGCAATTTGGTCCTGAAGGTAAATATGAAAACATAACTTCAAAAATGTATGGGTAAGCATTAAGTTGGTTACAGAAGGGTTGTCTGTAAATGGAAAGTAAGAATTACATGGTGCAAATGTGTACTGGCGGATGTCGGTGGGGATTTTGTGTGCGTGCTGCTTGGTATGCAAAATGGCTGGTGAACTCAAGTACCCAATACTGTATGTAATGGGAACCAGATGTCGAACACAGAGAGAAAAATATTTTATAGCAATAAATGTGACATTGACTCTTAAAGGGTTTGCTGTTTATAACAACTTCTTGGTCTTACTTTTCCTTGTATTTGAAAATAATTTCAAGTAGATGGTGTAAGGAAATTATTCTATCTTAAAAGAAAGAGTATTTAACTTGCCACTAACTTCTAAAAAATGTGTACATGAGGAGAAATGATCTGAAAAAGATAATCTTGGAATTCATTCATTTACCAAGGCATTGTGCTCAGCAATGCAAATATATATATATATGAAGGCAAATAAAGAATAATTCCTCCTGCCCTTAAGGAACTCAAAATATACTAGATGTGATAAGAGGCAAACAGCTGTTAGGGTACATGACACAAGCAGGACCTGGGGAAAAGACACAGAGTACTCTGAGAATTTAAAGGAGGAGGAAAAAATTCCAGAGCTGGCAGGCTCCATAAAGGAAGATCCCACGGTCAATGTTCCTCACATTCACCCCTCCTCAGTGCTAGTACTAAAGGCCTCCTTGGTGGAGGACCTTTGGCTCTCTTGCATGGCCATGGCAGTGGCCTCCAATGCCCGGTTCTCTGAGTCTCCTGCACTCACTTCTAATGCCAGAGTACCTATTCTACAACATTGATCCATCTGAGAAGCAGAGGACACTAACAGTAAGGTTGCAAATCCTATAATGAGGCTGTGGGCCCACTTCCTGCTTTATCATTTACTGGTTGTGACCTTGGGAAAGTCATTTAACCCATCTCTCCCTACTTGAACTTTCTCAGCAGTGACAGTACATGACTCATGTTCTTGGAGTCAGGATTTAGTGAGGTCCTGCACACAACATGGTTGGCATGGCACCAGCATGGATGCAGGGCATTGTTAGAAACTATGTTAGCTGTCATCCTATCCACCATTCCATCTAATTCTTGTTGGCCAAATTCCAAAGTCTTCATCTTGGTATGCCATGTTGTGCGTGACCTGGGACTTGTGTATACTTCACTAGTTCTCCCTCTTTATGAACCCTTTTCCTCAAATACCAAACTCTTTTGCCATCCTGTGTGGGTGTCACTATCCAAGTGGACCTTCTGTGCTCAAGCCCCACACCTCTGGACAAGCTATTCCATTTGCCTTCAGTGCTTCACTGTCTATCTACAAACACAGAAAATCCCTGCTCAGCCTGCAGGCCTCCCTTCTACCAGATTTTTCTGAGCTTTCTCTGATACCCTGTGAAAGAACAAGGGCCTCCTTCTGCTAAGTCACAACCATAAATCACATGGCATACACAGATAGCACAAATGAGGGAAGTAGTACATTACAAGATAGTAGGGAGTGGTAGGGACTATGGCAAAAAAGGAAATCTTATTCCTTGACCTAAAGGTCAGCCTTTCTTCACTATTGCTATGGTGAAATAGGGGCTCATTATTGCCTATTCTTCCATTTTTCAAAGACAGAAATCTGAATTTTTACCTAAAAATTGTCAGCTGTTCATTGTTGGCAACTTTAAAAAATTAAATCTATAATTTAGGACCCAATAAAACAAAATCATCAAGGACTAAATGGCTAAATGCACAGCCTCAGCTCTTGAAGTAGTTAATTCTGAAATTTTCTTACAGGTGTCTACATACATTCTAGCAAAATTTCCTTTGCTCAATAATTATGTACATATCTATTTTCCCAGTACATTCCTTGAGGTCAAGGATTTCTGTTGAGTTATCCTTTTCTTCCTAAAGTTCCCAACACTGTAAGTGACTCGAAGGCAATTCTCACAAAACTTCATGTTGATATATTTTTCCAAGCCTTGAAGCCGGCTAGGGTCCACAGGTGGAAGGTTATTACTGGAAGGTCAAGCAATAATGATGCCTACATTCCAGATGTCTCAATTTTCTAGAGAGGAAACAATGTCATATCTATTGTAATATCTGACTTCCTACTGTTTGGTACTCTTTCTACAATGGCTCCAAAGCTCTCAATGCAAGAATCAGTTCTCAAAATATAAAGCTAATCTATAAGACTTACCTATACATAACCTAAATCTGCACCTGGCATGTAAGTGAATTGCTAACTGATCTAATTAAATTAACCTGAAAGAGCCCCCACTCAAAGGTCAGATGTGACAGTGTTTTAATTTTGTTGGAAGATGAGCACAGGCTCCATCCTGGATACAAAAGGAACATAATGTCTTCAAATCCGCAGCCAAGAAGAAGACGGTAAAGGGTGAAATGGTGGACAATTTAGAAGAGATCAGAGATAGCATGACAAAACAATTTTTTAAACTTTTTTTAATGTTCATAATCTTTGATCCATTATTTCAACTTCTAGGCATTTAGCTCAAGGAATAATCATGCACAAATATTCAACTTGTTCACTGAAGTTCTGTTTAAATTGTGCAGAAAATACTGGGGTCAGGGCTGGGGCTGTGGCTCAGTGGTAGAGCGCTTGCCTAGCACGTGTGAGGCCCTGGGTTTGATTCTCAGCACCACATACAAACAAATAAATAAATAAAGGTCCATCAATAACTAATTAAAATATTTTTAAAAAAAGAAAGAAAATAGTGGGGTGTTATATGAGCAATAATAAAGAACAGGTTTATGATTATTAGTAATGCCAGGTGGCATTACTGAACCTTTACCTTTGTGACAGATAATGTGCTGGGAACTTTAAGATTCATGATACACTTCAACCTTCTTTTTTACTATTTTATGAACAAAGAAACTAAGACATAAAGTATCTAAATAACTGTCCAAATCATATAGCAAGCAAGGGCCATAGAGGGTATTTAAATCCAGTATTATTCAACACAGAATTCAAGCTTCACCCCTGAATTGCACTTCTCTCATAAATATCAAGACATCAACAATAATCATGGGGCACTTATCAAAATTATAATCTGGGAGAATATTTGACATATAGAAAAAGTTATGATACATTATTCAGTGCGGAAAGCAGATTTAGACAAAAAGTTCATCTTGCATAGTCATTGGTAAAGTCCCATAAGCACTGCTCCATTGAAGACAGATATGAGGACAGGAAGGAAGCATCCTGTCCCAGTTCCACTCCTGTAGTCCAAGGTGCCATCTGATTTAATCTCATGGTCAGAGCAGTTATCAGTCCACTGGGATTCAGATGTCCAGCCCCACTCCAGTTAGCTGGGGCCAGGAAACAGAGAACTGTAAAACTGGTTCTACAAAGCAGCAAGTGGCTTGGAGGAAAATAACTGACCATCTGAGTGGGTGATATTTCTGTCTCTAAAAGACCATAAATACAGCCAGGTGTGGTGGTGCCTGCCTTAATCCCAGCAAGTCAGGTGTCTGAATCAGGAGGATCACAAATTAGAGGCCAGCCTCAGCAATTTAGCAAGACACTCTGCAATTAATGAGACCCTATCTCAAAATAAATGATGAAAAGGGCTGAGAATGTAGCTCAGTGATAAAGCATCGCTGGGTTCAGGTCTCAATACCAAAAACATAAAAAGCATAAATGTAGTTGGGGAAGGGAAGAAAGAAAGCCCCACATCAAGGTATTAACAATCTTTCTATCTATAATGTTTGTTTAATTTTTACTTCTCTATGTAAGAGAAGTAGTGGATACCTATCGTTTTTGTACTAGGATAAGAAAAGAAACCCAGCCTACATGAGGATTAAAAAGTGAATTCCACAGTGGGTGGTATGGGGATATTCAAAGCCCAGATGAAGAGAAAAGTAATTTTAGTGTTGATGGAATGTAGGAAATGCTTACCAAAGCAAGGTGAGAAATGGGACAGCAAATCTCACCTGAAAATCCTTGGCCGGGTGCAAGCCACAACTGCCCCCCCTCCACAACCCCAGGAAGAGGGCTGTGTGTCTCTGGCGGAGGTGCCGGGTATTCTGTGCACCTGGATCCGACGTCCTGTGATTCTGTGCTGGGCAACAGGCTCCTATAATAAGATAGATCAGAGCAGGGAAGAGGCATGAGTTGTCAAATACAGGATAGGATTTAAAAGGCAGGAGACCGTGGCCAAAAAGGAGGAAAACAAAATAAAAAGGCCTGTTTCAAGTAATCATCTGAGGAATGGACAAGAAAAGTAGAGAGAAGTTCAGTGATCTGAAAGATGGTAATGGAGCAGCAAAAAAGTAGGGAAGGGGATGGGACTTTATGGCCCAAAGGATAAAGTCATGACCCAGGGGTATGAAGGATGCAGAAGAGTTTTTACACCGTAACAGAATATTTCAGTGAAAAGAAAGAACAGTTGGTAGGAGCCAGGTGAGGCAGAAGGAACGAGGTAATGAGCAGGTAAGTTATGGAGATCAAACACATAGGATTGAATAGAACTGGCAACACCCCACTTCAGAGTTAGAGGATGTTGGCCACTGTGTCACTGTATCCTGCTGGCCTTCAGTGCTCTCCAGTGATAAGTGACCACCCGTCTTCCTACCCACTCTGCCTATGATCTGTGAGCATGCAGTGTTCATCTTGAGCCCTGCTTTGTATTCGCTCTTCTATCACCTCCCTCCCCTGGCAAATGGATACTTCAATACTTTCCACTGGATCTTTGGTGGGATTTTACAGCTCCAACTAGACAGAAATGGCTGGAAGTTAGATGCTGGAAGCATCTGACTCTGTGATTGGACATTTTAGCAGTCTTAATTCAGATCCACAGGTTCTTTAACACTCCTTAAATCTATAGAAGGCATCCTGGTGCCCTACCTAGGAGTCTGAGCGTACTTCAGTAACTGGAGGACCACAGAACATATGACTGGAAAGGAAGATTCAGCTCGTACCTTGTTTTCTTGGAACACTCATCATTGGACCCCTGAGCAGCCATGTCAGAAGGGCTAGTATGAGATGCTGTGAGGAGGCTCAGACCACGTGCAATGACTTCATGCAGCTGTCCATCTGAGGTCACAGGAAGGACCAACATCAACCACAGGACACACAAGGGAGGAAGCCTTAGAGATGGCTCCAGCCTCAGCCGCCATCAGACCCCATAGAGTGCCTGAGAGCCACCCAGCTGATCCCAGTCAACACTCTGAATCAGTACAAATTGATTGCTGTGGTTTTCATTTTTTCTTTTTTTTGTGTGTGTGGTTTTCAGTTAATAAATTTTAGGGTGATCTTCGCTGCAGAAAGATAAGAGAACCGGACATGGTGGGTTCCAAATAAATTTCTACTAAATTTATTTCTGTAGCAGATAAGGAAAGACAACATTTTCTTGATCGTTTTCTTCCTTTTTGTTACATCCTCCCTTATTTTCTGTTCCTTGGTCAAACTCTCCTTACATTCTCATTCCCTCTCCCCCACCCTTTCTTGCTTTCATCCTTCACCCCCTTTTCTCCCCATATCTAGAATTCTCTCCTTTGTAGCTTGGGGAAATGGAGAAGAGAACTACCATTCAGAGATCCAGTGCTCTCCCCATACCAAAAAAAAAAAAAAAGTCTCTGTTTTCTGTCTTTGGGCATAAAGAAATTCAATTCTTTTTTTTTTTTTCAAACTGGTCCCATTTTCCTGTTGTCATTTTTTTTTTTTTTTTGGTTTTTTCCCCTGATTTTATTCCTCCTTCCCAAATGATCTTTGAATCTTCTGTGTACTTTTTTGGGTTGTAAAACTAAGAACAAGATACCCTGCCCCAGTGATGATCTTGGCTCTAATATCACCCTCATCTGGAAGCACTGTTAGTTTTGGCCCCCTTCAAATCTTCTTGCAGCTATTCCGCCCATCTGCTACAGGAGGGTCCGACTCCTTTCCCCAGGCAGTACAGGGGGTCTGCAGTCAGCAGCTGCATCAGGAACTTGAGTGGGAAGAGAACAAGCAGGGTGGTCAGAAGAGCTGCTGTGAGCACACAACTTTCAGTAAGGCAGACTAGGTGGGAAGGCTCGGACACTGTGGCCTGGAGACCTGCCTGGCTCAGAGAAGCAGTGACTCACTCAACCATCCCTGAGCAGCTGATAAAGCATGGAGGCTGAGGGACACACAGAAACTGGACCAGAAATTTTTCTCCACCTCCTGTGTAGAAGGGAGTCAGTTCCCTCTGACTTTGCATCCAGAGATGTTGGACCACCACCTTATTGGGTCAGCCTGTGACAAGCCGACATGGGTACACGTCAATAGATGCATGCCCTTGCACAAAACACAGAATTCCAAATGAGCGGAGAAATGCTCAATGAGGAAAGAAAGAAGCCACTCCCAGGAACGGCAGACATGTCACTAAAAGGACCACAAGCAGGGTTGGCTGGCCACGCTGCAGCAGGCAAAGCGGTATCATCTCAGGTCAAGGAGAAAGCCCAACAGCCAAAAATAGCTGCCCTTCCCAGTTGCCACAGCATCTAAAATTATACCATTGAAGATTTATTCCTTTGCACACCTCACCTTTGTTGGGGGCAGGTCTGGGGAGGACCCACAAAGTGTCTTCACATTAAGGTGCAAAAAGCCTGACAGCTCCACAGAGTTATTTGGGGGTGGAAGAGGAGGGAGGTGTTGAAAGGGCAGGAACAAGGCAGAGGAAGTGCCGGTGAGGGACAGCAAAGGGCGACTTCTCCTATTTCAGAGTCTTATTCAGAAGGAGCCTAACTGGCAGCTACATCATAAAACCGAGGCCTAAGCAATTTGCCAGTAAATTTGAACCATGCATGTAAACAATCCTAATAATTTATTCCTTGAAATGCCTTTATAACACATTATTATGCAGAGCTGCACATGCCTCTATTTTAAATTGCCTAAATAGGAAAAAAAAAAAAAAGAAAGAAAGAAAGGGGCAATTAAAAAGAATAACTTCAAGAGGCAATGTGAGAAATGGTGTGTATCCACCGTTCTGGAGCAGAGAGGGAAGTTGAACACAGGGAATGCGATCATGTCAACCAGCGTTGGTTTGGGGAAGAGTCTCTTCAAACTTCAGGCAGGGACTCTGTCTTTGTACAGAGAAGTTTTGTTGACTGGGCCCCAGAAGACAGAGCAATAAACAAGAACACACGGAAGCAAAAACAAAAAGCAATCATTATTTTAAATCCATATCCATCCCACAGTATCAACAAGTGACTTCTCCATCTGATTCCATTTGTAAAGCCCTTAGGAAAATCTGCCCTGTTTAACCCACCTCTGGGAGAGAAAGCTAAGTACCATGGATGCCACTGGTGGACTTTGAGCGGAGGCAAGGGATGTGTCAGGGTACTTGGAAAACAAGGATGGAAGGAAAAAAAAAAAGAATGAGAGACCCAAGTACAGAGTGTTGGCGAAACCCGAATCCTGCAAAAAGAACCAACATCTTCACACCCTTCGGCAGCTTATGAAGAGCTTCCACATAATCTTACCTCCACTCCTCCAATCCCCATGAGGAAAAGAAGTTGTATGCCCATTTCTGTAAAGAATGCTTTGCATGAGAGCAATTAGGTGATTGACCCAAGGTCAAAGAGCTGGTTTCCCGGGAACATGATTGGATCTTGAAACAAGAGGCTTACTAACTATATCCCTTGCTTTTTCTACTCTGATAATCTTTGGAGTTAAAACAGCAGTACAAGATGCACTCCTCCTGGATTTGTTGAGCACTGACTGGATAGTTTCTGAAACTAAGATTTTCCTTCTCAAGCTTGACTCATCCAGGCCCTCAACAAATGATTGAACCTCAACTACTGGGCCTTGCTCTGGAACCTGGAGCTCACCTTCATGGATATTTCAAATAGATGACTCATTGGTGGCCAGTCTCAACTGTCCCTTTTTCAGAAAGTCACCCTCTGACGGTGTAAACTAATGTGGCCCCTGACATCCTTTCCCAGGAACTTTTAAATTTTTCCCACAATATAGTTCTCCTTTAGTGTCCATGTGGGGTTGGTTCCAGAAACCCCATGGAAATCAAAATTTGAGCATGCTCAAGTCCCTTATGTAAAATGGTCTATAATTTGCATCTAAGCTATAAACCTCTATAGAAAAACCAATACGATGTAAATGCTACGTAAATAGTTATTATATTGTATTATTTAGATAATAATGACAAGAAATAAATTCTGGCTGAGGCTGAGAATGCAGAATCCATGGATATGGAGGGCTGATTGTACTTAATATCATCCAAAACCAGGCATTTCAAATACTTATTCAGTATTTTACTGCGTGTCTCCTTCTCTAGAAAATTAGGTCCTTCTGAATAAGTCTTACTCAAGGCCATCTCTCCAAAGTTAAAACAGTTCCTTCAAAAGTAGGTGCACAGTAAATATTTGTCCAATAAATGACATTGAATATTAATAAGGGTTCTTTTCTGGCACCCATGATGTGTCCAAAGTAGTGGAAAACCACTAACTTAAATCATCTCGTTTAATCAAGATTACAATTGCTAAAATAGAAAGTATATATAGAAGATAAGGTTTTAATAATAGCAAAGAGAGTGCTCGGGAGAATTAAAGCTTAATTTGACATGCCTTTATCCCCTGCCACTTAATGCAAGAGCAAGGGCCATTTTGTGACGTTAAAAGGCAAGAAATTTAAAATGAATAAAAGGAAATACTTTTTAAAGCAGCGTATAATCTACCTGTGGAATTCACTGCCGCGGGATATTATTGAGGCAAATAGTCTAGCAAGATTCAAAAAAGGATTAGACATTTATATGAATAGGAATAATATTGGCAGTTACACTAACCAGGTTAAAAAGTTACAAGGCATGTCCGTCCTGAGCTCCAGGGCATAACTGTTCACCAGCTGAAGTGAGGAAGGAATTTCCCCCTTGATACAGCATTGCATAATTGGTCAGATGTATGGTGACTTATATTTTTGCTGTCTTCTGTAACATAGAGAGAGACCACTGCCAAGGGGAAGTTCCTAGGGTAGATAGCCCAGTGACCTCTAAACATGATATTTCTGACTCTTTCTTGAACAATCCTGAACAGAACCTGAGAAATTTTTTATTTTAGAAAGATTAAAAATAATTTCCCTCTTCTAGATGATGAAAATATTTCATGGAATGAAAGCATGCCCTGGCTATAATCTTATTAGTAGCACAGCCAACAGTACTTGAAGGCTCTCTGAACACTGCATATAATGCAAAAGCAAAAACCCACCCATTTTCTGAGTCCATCTAACTCTTTGCCTTATGCATATCCACTTAATACATATGTGTTTATCAAAACATATATCTCTACAGGTATGCTAAGAAAACTGTGATTCATAATTCTGTCTACTCACCTTGCTCAGCTTCTCTCTGTCAATTATGCTGCCAGGCACAATCTTTGATTCTTGGTAAAGTATGCCATACATTTTTTTAACCCTAAAGAGGATAACAAAAAAAAAAAGAGGCAGTTTTTAGCCAAGTATCTGGATACAAGTTCTATAATAACATGATATCATATTAATGAAAATGTTGAAACTAAATTATTCATTATAGTCACTTAATTTTTTAGTCATCCAGGTATTGACAATATTCTGAAGAAAGTATGCATGCTTGACTTATTAGAAAAAGAACATCCACCAAACTGTGTTATGAAAAACAGTCTGCAAGCCAAGACAGAAAGGGAAATTTTAATTTAATCCTTCAAGCCAGCCACCAATGTAAAAAAAAAAAAATTCTAAGATCCTTGCATAAAAGTCAACTTATATCCATCAAGATGTGTTAATATAGAGGTTTTTCTGAACAGGAAAAAAACCCCACAGATTCCATTAATATTTTCAGATACATTCTCATACAAAATAAGCTAAGAAATCTTGGTCTAGGTCCCATTCCAAAAGGAAATTCCAAATGAATCTGGATGAAATCCTTTCAAAGTCATTTGGACCTACATGTAAGATTTGTTCTTTGGACCTTTTTTAAATTGGCAGAATAACAATTAGATTCTCTTAGCTAACGATCATTCCTATAGTATATGATTCTCATCCAGAGGAAAGACCTGAAACATTTAATTTGCTTCAGATAGCAACAAATCATTTTATTAACTGGTTACAGACGAGCTTTTACAAATTAGGCTATTTCCTTGTGGTCTAAGATTTCCTGTTTACTTTTTCATGTGGTTTTTATAGAGTATAGCTTACATTTTTGTTATTAATGTTTTTTCCCTTAAAATTAACCACATAGTAAAAGGAATTCCAAGTTATTTTAAAAGTGAAAACCCTATAGTTGGGATGAGGTTGAAGTTTCACACTAGCAAGGTGACTTCAGGTAAACCAATTAACCCCCCTACATCTCTCTTTTGTCATCTGTAAAATGGAAGTATAATAATATCTACAATACAAAACCCATGTACAGATTAAACCTAAAGACAATGCCTAAAAGCATTTGGCTCAGAGCCTGTCACATGTTAAGAACACAAATGTTATCTATTATGATGATGATGCACATTTTGACTATATATGTTTAAGCATTCGCCATGCATTTCCTGTTTCCTTATTATTACATAATTCTTGTTTTAGTCAGCTTTTTGTCACTGTGACCAAAACACCTAACAAGAACAATTTGAGAAGAAAAAGTTTATTTGGTGCCCATGGTTTCAGAGGTTTCTGTCCATAGATAGCTGACTTCATAGCTCTGGGCGCAGTATTATGCAGAACATCATGGCAGAAAAGTACAGTGGAGGAAAAAAAGATAGGCATATGGCACCAGGAAGCAGAGAGCTCCGCTTACCAGCGACAAAATGTAAACCCAAAGCCACATGTTCACTGACCTACTTCCTCCAGCTACTCCCCACCTGCCTACAGTTGCTGCCCAGTTAATCCTTATCAGTGGATTCATGCACCAATTAGGTTAAAGCTGTTATAACTCATTCATTTCATTTCTAAACTTTCTTGCATTGTCTTATACATAAGCTTCATGGGGACACCTCACATCTGAGCCATAATTGTTCTCATGAATGTTTCATGACTCTCCTGATAAACACTATGAATGAGTTTCCAAAAGAATTTTCCCAATATACCCTGTCACAGAAGTATGAGTGTCCATTTCACCACTCCTTGTGAAAAATGAGAATTATTATTCATTTTAATTATAATTTTATGAAATAGAAAACACAAAGAAAAAAGGAAGGGAAAATATGTTTAAAAGGCATACTTAAGCTTTTCTGTTTCTATAATGGAGGTAGGGAGGTGGGGGGGTTGTGAATAGTGCAAATTTCCATTCCCTATTCAGTTTCCTTCCAAGAGCCTTCTCAGAGTATTTGCACTCCACATCTCAGAAACATGTTATCCTACAGTTGTAAACTTGTTTTCCAGCTGAGTGAGGGGAAGATTGACTTTCTGGTTTTCTGCCAGATGCCCATTGGTCCCCATGAAGGCAGGTGATTCAACTTCAACCACCAGTGTGAAGATGGCGCATGCAAAACCATTCCCGGGGAAAATGGGACCTGGTGGAGCCAACATGTAAATATTTTCCTGCAAGATAGAATAATGCAGAATGACACAGCCGCATCTGACCACAAGTCACAGGAGGTGTAACTCAATGAGGCATATCACCTGAGCTCTGAAAGGGATAATCTGTAGAGGAACAGTTGGTTTGTGCAGCTTTTCAAGAGACTAAATGCTACCTGGTTTTGTGGGAAGAGAAAAAATAAAAGAATGCAAGAGAACACTTTGACCTTTGGTAGTGAATTTGCTGCACCAGAAAGGGGAGAGGCCAAAGATGTTGAAATGGAAATTTTCTAACTTCAGGCAACCAAACAAATGGTTTTCCTCATTGTTTCCACACCAATTTCCAACTGATCTCCTCTATGTCTTAAAACAAGTCATGAGGAGGGGCCAGAAAATTTGTTTGAAGTCCGTATAGGCATTGCTCCAAAGGTAAGAGGACTAACCTCCTTGAGTCATCCAGACAAAACTACAATGAGAAATCTCTTTTAAGTCAATATTATAGATATAAAGTGGTTCCAGGGCTTCTCCTAGCTCCATTAAATAGAGGACTCACATTAAAACTCAAATCATAGTTGCCCATCAACATTTGTAGATGGGATTACATTATAAGATAAATCCCATTATAAGCTGAAAGAAATTAGCTGCCTGAAGATAGATAGGAACCACTGAGATGGCATTCTGTCATGGCTCCATAAACATCTCTATGCCAGGGTGTGAAGTACACCCAGAAGCCAGCAAAGTGGTAATGGAATAAAGACTCTCGTGCCTGAATTTCTCTGTAGCCTCTCTAGACCTCTGTCACCATAGCTATCAAACAGCAGTCATAACACCTTGCCTTGCAGAGTTGTTGGGAGGGAAGAACCAGCTCCTGCTACTTTGGAGATATTATTTACATACACACACATGTATATGCATACCCACATAAATGCACTTGAGTTTTTGAAATCAATTACACTTTTCCATCTTTATAGCTCAGAAGGTGATTTTTGGAAAGTCAATCGAGAAAGGAAGGAAAGAAACATATTTTTTTTTCCTCCAACAAGAAAAAGCAATTAAATGTCAAATATTAACTGTTCCTGGGAGTAAATTTTTTTAATGGGTTAAAGTCTTGGCCATTATAGACCTCCAATATGTAATTTCTAAGAAAGGACCAGGTAATATATTTTTTTAAATTAAGTGGAAGATAAAATGCTAGAGCCAGCGTATCAATTCAGAAAGCACTTTTTTTTTCATTTTCAGTGGCTTTCCAATTGCATCATGCCTTTTAAGAGGCCCAATTTGTTTAACAGCACTTTATTTTAAACCTTCACTAGTGCAAAGCATTGATTTATGATAGAGCTGATTAAAGCAACGGTGTCTTAAGCAATAATGATTTCAATTACAGGACTTACACCAATGCACATTATTCTGATTTTCTTTTCCTTCTGTCCACATTTTTATTCACTAAAGAGGAGGGTATGAGTAGATGATGTAATTTTGAAAAGTCCCTGGATAAAGTTAATATCAAAAAGGAATGTATAGACAGATGGACTGATGTACCTTTTTTGATTATGTGAATGTATTGTATTTTAATATGCTCTGACAAACTCTTGAACAGCTCCCTGATGAGCTCCTACCCGATATCATTAGGGTTATTTAGTGCTTGGATCCTGCTCAATTCCCACTGGAGCCACATTGAAGTACTAGGAATATGCACACTAGCTTCGCTCCAAGTCCAGTACTTACAGTCTTGCCTTCTTTTTTTGTGGGGCTTGGAAAAAAACAATTAAGCTCACCCTTAGATCTTTAACTCATTCAAGTCCAACAGCAATGGAAATGCATACCAAATGCTGTAACCCAATCTTCAGGGCCTATGTTACTCAGTTTTCCACTGGTATCACAAAATAGCTAAGAAAATCAGCTTTTAAGGAGGAAAGATTTATTTTGGCTCGTAGTTTCAAAGGTTTTGGAACATAGTCACTTGGCCCTGTTGCTTTGGGCCACATGGCAGCATCATACATTATGGTTTCAACAAGTGAAGGGGGATTGTTCACTTCATGGTGCCTGGAAAGCAAAAGAAAGATAAAGAAAGGACTGGAGTCCCAATATCACCTTTGAGGCATGCCACCAGTGACCTAACTTCCTTCTACGAGGCCCCACCCCTTAAAGGTTCCAGCACCTTTTAATAGCACCACAGGTTGACAATAAAGCCTTTAACAAGTGAACCTTTGTGGGATGCTCCAGGTGCAAACTAAAGCAGGGCCTATCCCACAGGCCAGTTTAGAAAATAAAAAAGCAAAGTCAGCCTAGAATCTTATGCAAGGGATTCAGTCCATTTATCTGCTTCCACATGCAACCCAACATGGAACCAATCACATTTTATTAATGGTGACTAGCAGAAAAGGAACCCTGTTTAATGGGAATAGCAACTCCTGGGCCCTAGCCAGTTGCTACTGTGGGTACCTATGAACCAAACTGTGCCACAACTTCTGAAATTTCAAAGGAATCCAGAAATTTATACTGAAGATGAAGTTTCTCAATTTTTACTGGATAGACAAGCATGACCAAATTCAGTTTATAACCTGCCTTTGCAGTGCTTCTTAGTTGGTACACAAGCAAACCCACCTGTCTACTTATTGGAGAGAAAATGTGCCATGACAGAGCACCATGCTCAGCAATAGCTCTTAAAAACTAACAAAATATTTATATTCTGCTATTTCATAAACATTTAATGGGAACCTAGGCACTGCACATGCAAAAGAAGGAATAATGCCCATCATCTACCTTCAAGGAGCAAGGCTCATACATATGAACCACAAAGAATTTCAGGTTTAAAAGATTAAGGAGAAATGTAATCTAAAATTAAGGCACTCTATGACATTTATTTTTAGATAAGAACTTCCTTTATTACCTTTCAGATAAATTAGTTTGTCCCCATGCTCAGATTTGAAACTCCATTTTAATTTGAGAACTAGTCCTGTGACTATCAAAGTCCATGTAGGATACATTCCCATTAAAATCCCCAATAGCAACTGAAAGGAAAAATTCCAATCACACCTTGATAGAGTTTTTCTCTACCAATGTTACAGATTTCTTAATTAGGCACTGATATTAACTGGGCCCTTGCATGATTTAAATCTAGCCCTTAATCTCAGCTATTCTATGCTGCTGTAATTTTTATGGGAGCTGACCAACTAATGCTATATGCATTAATTTCTGTGGAAAAATCATCTTAAATTTTTAAACGTTTGTTTTTGGAGGAGTAGAAGCCCCAAGACACAAATGAAAGCAGTCAGGTCCAGACATTGAATTTGTGGCTTAGCACTTCAAAAATTATGTTCCAAATTGCTTTACATTAAAAAAAAATCAGATCAAAGTTTAAAGGCTTTCTTTTCAAACTTTGTAATTATTTCTCAGATTCCTCCTTGAAATGCCTTTAAAGTATTTCCATTGAATAGTATGTGAACTCTTTCTCTTTCCATCTCAAATATGCTGTTGCCATCCATTACCTCCTCTGATGGCATTGCCTAAAGGGAAAGATGTCAAACGTCACCACTATGGGCAGGATATAGAAAGAGCCAGAGCAAGTTGTGCACCTTAGAGCTCAGTATTGAACTGATTTAAACACAGCATTTGATCCCTTTTGTACCTTAATAGCCAACAATTCAGGAGACCTCATTTCCTTCTTTGCATAAAATTCCCAGCAAAACTTTAGCATACAGCTGCTCTGTCCTTCTTCTCTTTTCAGCACATCCCCATACAACCTTGTGAAATTCTTCCCAGTGAGCATTAAATCATACATAACTTGCTCTCCCTGCCCTGGGCACTAGAGGTGGTAGAACATCTGAACCTTCTTATCTGCTTTACGTGGCTGGAAATCCTTATAGGATCATTGACTTTTCTTAGTAAGGAGTCTCTTGGGTAGTCTTCCCCAGACCATTCAGTCATGAAGGAAGAAAAAGAAATTGAGAGAAGTACAGTGATTCTCCCAGGGTCCCAAAGGTGGCCCCTACAGTTTGTGATCTAGTGCTCTACTTTTTCTCATTGCTGTTATAATAGTTCTCAAACTGGAATTTTACTTGTGCTTCTTCATCAATACCAATTTATTGCAGGTTAGGATGCCTGATCTGAAAATCTCAAATCTGAATTGCTCCCAAATCCTCAAATTTTTTGACCAATGACATGATGCAATAAAGGGAAAATTCTACACCTGACCACATGTGATAAGTTACAGTTAAATGCAGATGCACTAAAAATATTGCCTAAGATTACCTACAGGCTATGTATGTAAGGCATATATGAAACAAATGAATTTCTTGTTTAGATTTGGGTCTCACTCCCAAGACATTTCATTATGTATATGCAAATATTACAAAATCTGAAATCTAAAACAATTTCATCTTAAATATTTCAGATAAGGTATGCTCAACCTGTATAAAGTGTTGACAGGCCCCTACTTGGCATCAAGTGCCATGCTCATCTCCAGAGACTCAATGAATGAGACCCATTCTAATCCTCATCCAATGCCTACTAATGCTCCTCCCTCCATTAGTCACTGCACAAAGCAAGCACAGAATGAACATCTCAGAGAAAACAAAGGCTTAGAAGAACTTTACAACATTCATCCCAATTCCTCATTTTACAGAAGAGGAAACAGAGGCCCAGAGAGTCAGTTCATGTTAGAGGAAGGTCTAAAACCCATGATGTAGACCTCAGAGTCAAGTTCTTTTCAGTCCAGTACATTTATGTAATTCAGAATGCATCCTAACTTTTTGCTCCAATCTATCACATTTATCACAAATATTCCCTTTGTTATCCTTTAGGTAAGTTACTTTGTCACTATGGTCTGTTTGGAAATTACATTTTAATTTGAGAACTAGTCTTTTGAATACCAATGTCCACATAGGATACATTCCCATTAAACTCCTCAACATGATGGACCAATGGTCCCCAGGTCTCAGAATTTAGACATATAGAAGAACTGAAATAATTAGGATAGAATACATAGTAATAGCACACACTAACATCTCTGACATACTCAGGGCAAATCCAAAGAACTTGTGGGATAAACTGAAGTCACCAGAGACACTAGGATTTGCATTTGTACATCATGATGCTAATGAAATGTTTAGACTCACCACAGATATTTAAAATACTAGCTATAGTTCCTATATATTTTCAATGACTTTATAGATCAATTGCATTCAAAAATCTTAGCTTAAGTATAAATGGTAACGGGATCCATTAAAGAAGTAAGTTAGGTCTTTTTTTTTTTTTTAATGTGGTCTTTCAGGAAGCTGCCTCTGGACATAACTACAGAAAATTAACACAATAAGTAAAGCATTATAGAACAGCTATTAACTGATTATGCTAATAAAAACCAAATGGGGGCCTTAATTCTGTCCCTCTGGGAAAGCAGGACAGATAAAATAAACAACAGGGAAAAATATGAAGTAAAGGATAATTGATTTTAAACAATAATAATACAGATACCTCCCACCGTATTAAAAAAATACAAATGTCTATTTTTGGGAATGATACAAGAAAATTCTTATTCTGACACCTTAACACTGAAGTTTGGTGATAACAGGAGTGCTTCCTAGGCAAACAAGTTGGAAAAGCTAAGAAGTGCTGAGATTTTCTTAAATGCAGGCACATGGCTACAACAATTCAATTTATTACATTATCAAATATCTCCCTCAGAGAAAGACAGAATCTCAACTTTCACATGGCATGTTCCATTATCATGGGAAAGGAAGTAGGGTACAAGGAATCTGAGCAGTCAAGAACAAGGCCACACAAGAGGATAGAAAAGAAGACAGAGTTCCCACTCCTGGGCAGAAGTTAGGGAGCCCTTTGACCACACCCCCAGTACAGCCCATGCTGTTGACTAAATCTGCAAAATTTTGAGCATGCTTGGGATTAGCTCTATGGAGAAAGTCATGATAGAAATCCTCTTTGCTTTTTATTTGTTATCTAAAACATGGCACATACCACTATCTTCAAACCAAACAGACCCAATAGTGTCCCATAGGAAGAACCTATCAGGTGCCTTCTTTAAAGTGATAAGTCTAATTAAAATGTTTTTGGAAGTTGTCACTAATTTTTGCATTATCTCACAATTTACAGAAGACTTGGAGGGTCAGGGTGATACGGTGACATCTCCAAGGATCCACCCTTATTAGGTCTGGCCTACCCCAAAAGCGCTCACCAATCTACATCCTTTACACAACCTCAGCACTATTGCTAACTCTTGCTGTTTGTTCCCCTAGGTCTCTTTTCACATATTGTTTTAACCCAAGGAACCAATCCTTTTTGCATGGCATATGCAAAATCCCAAGATATTTTTACTTCTCATTGGCAAAAAGTCAGCAAATTCAAATGAAATGATAATTTCTATGTGAGAAAATACTTTAGCATTTTCTTAAAATGGGAAAATAAAAAATCTCAGGCAAGACATTAACTTTTTAAGTTGGCAGAAAATATCCTGTTAAGTTTCACATGTTTTACTAAAATAAAACAAGAGCAGTTCAGGTTTTTATCATGTTAGTTTGAGAATTAAAGGAGAGTTGTACTATCAGTAAGTAAACAATGGGTGTTTAGAGTTCCAAAGAAGAATCAACAGATACAAGCAGGAGATGTCTGTGCACAGAGTGAACACTCTTGAGTATAGGAACAGTAAGACTTATTTAGGACTTAGCAGAAGAGTGAGGTAGACAAACAAAAATAATAATAATAATAATTCAGGAAAAGAGGCTGAAAGCTGAATCTAGAAACATGTATGAAAGTCAGAGCTCAGCAAAATTACACATATTCAGATATTCACACTTAATGTCAAAATATAGGAAGCATTCCTAATGATGAATACCTTTAAGTGACTTGGAGGTTCTCATCTCTTGCAATAAGACAAGAAAAAAACTTTAAAAATTATATAATTTTGGCATGGGGATAGAGAGATCATTATTTGCAGATGATAATCTCATCTGCCTAGATAATTCAAAAAGAATCAAATTACTCAATGGCAGAGCAGTTGCCTAGCATGAGCAAAGCCCTGGGTTTAATCCCTACCACTGGAAAAATAGACATATAAGTTTATAAATGAAAATAATAACCAAATTGGCCAAATTATTTGAATAGAAAATCAGTCAAATGGCAAATAGAAAACAAAAATGTATAAATAAATTGACTTCCCAGCAAAGTGTCATAAAATATACCAGAAAAAATTCATGCACAAAAGCACTGAATAAAATTGAGACTATAGTGAGAAACTACCTAAAGAAACTCTACCTTTTCAGAAGATCATATGAAAAGTTAAATAAGAAGCCATCATTTATTTCTACATGAGAAAACCCAATACTAAAAGAACTCAAATCCTTACCCATTAAGAAATAGTTTGGAATTTGATGACTTCTTAAAGCATAACAAGCAGGAACACATAACCCAGAAAACTAATTTGAATGAGGAAAAACTTGCATTACTGATTAAGAAAACATTTTCTTAAATTATAGTTAAAAAGAAAAACTTGGAGAAAAGAGATGAAGACAAAAAAATAATGAAATAAAACATAAAAATTTGAAAAGGGTCCAATAACATATAATATATAATAAAAAGGAATTTCATTAAATATATTCTTACCACATGGACTAAAAAGAATTCCCAGAGAAATGAGAGATTTAAATGTTTTTAAAAATAAAAGGATCCACAAAAACACGAGTAGAAAATATAGATTAATAATATTGATCTCATGCAGGAATGTACGAAGCCTTTTCAAACAGAAAAGCAAAGGTAGAAAGAAAAAAAAAACATTTTGCAATTAAATTCACAAACATATGTTAATGAATTAACAACTAAAAACCAAATGATAAAACAGAAAATATTTGCAGTACATCATGGTGAAAGGGTTAATAAACTTAAGATAAAGAAAACTTATAATTTAATGGAAAATCAGCTAATACCCCCAATAGAACTAGGAGGTAAACTTAAGCAAATAAAAGTAAAAGCAAGGGCTGGAGTTGTGGCTCAGTGGCAGAGCACTTGCCTGGCACATCTGAGGCATTGGGTTTGATCCTCAGCACCACATTAAAAAAATAAACAAAATAAAGATATTATGTCCATATATAACTAAAAAAATATTTAAAACCAAAAAGTAATAGCAAGGACACAAACCACATACACACAAAACAAGACCGATAGTCAGGAAACGGGAAGAAAGGGAGCATCACAAACAACCAAAAGTAAATAAAAATCACAGTCCATAGGCCACTAAGGTTTTTTTTTTTTTTCTTATTTGGGGAAGAATTAATATTTTCTGAAATCAGCATTCTCATTCAGTGCAAATGGCATAAATACTTCAGAGGGCAACCTACAAAAGATAGCCAAAAATAAATAAATAATAAATAGGTAAATAAATAACAAATAGATAAATGAATAAATAAGGCAGGATTTTCAATTATAGTAATTAAGACAGAGGAAATGAAAATATACACAAAGATTTTATAAAAGCTACAAAAAGACCTAACTATCTAACAAGAGGTCAAATGAGTTACTGGTGACATAAAAATCATGATTTCGATTAGTTTTGAGAATCCAAGAAAATCATCCATTCTGTCTTGACAAATGGAAAAAGCAGTTTACTACACAGCGGCCCACCCATCAGGGCCCCTCTCCTGTTTTCCAAACAAACAAATATATGCATGTTAAAAAATAAATAAATAAATAAAAGTCCAGGAGGGCTGGGGTTGTGGCTGAGTGCTAGAGCACCTGCCTAACATGCATGACGCACTAGGTTCCATCCCAAGCACCACATCAAGAGATAAATAAATAAAATAACGGTCTTAAAAGAAAAGTAGAGATTTTAAAATGTACTTAAAAGTATTAGCAGTGATGACACCCTGCTGGTAAGGCTCAGAGGCCATTTCTATTCACTTCATGGTTGTTTTTTCCATAATTTCCAAATGTTCTGCCACGGACATATATCCTTTTCACAACAATAAAATATATATTTTTTTATTGTGCTCTTTAAATCCTAGTTTGATAAAAGTGTGTCAATGGAAGATAAACTGCTGAGAGAGGATGATGCAGGGGACGCAAGGAGAGCCCAGGCCAACCGACCTCTTAAGCTTGTAAGTCTAAACCTTCACCTTATTCTGGCTACCCCCCCCCTCTTTTTTTTTTTTTTTTAATCTGTTCTCAGAAAGTTTGCAGCTTCCAACTGCATTTTATTTGCTCCCCGTATGAGTGACAGATCAGAATGTCCCAAGAATCCTTAATGTATTTTGTGTCAGGGGCCTGTGGGTCAGTAAGGTTATTAATAAACATAGCCTCTTGTTCTAATTTCGGTCCCTCCTCTCCTTCATGCCTCTCCTCCTGCCCTGCTTTTCCTTTCACTTCTCTGTCTGACCCTTTTCCCCTCCTCCCTGATATAAAGGAATCAGCCTTCATTTTAGCTCAACTTCTGGCACTTTTCCCATAACTCTTTTTTGATGCCATTATTGGTCCTGCTAAGTTTTCATGGGGAATTTAATTTTTGAGAAAATGTTTAGTGTCCTAAATCAATTCGATGCAGCTGAGGCGATGCTATGATTTGACAGGCATGGGAGGCTGGAGGGATAAGTAAAATTGAGGCAAAATATGGCTGGGCAAGGGGGTACCTTGTTTTTAAAAAAGAATTTCTGTTAGATCAGACAAGATTCACTGACCACAAATTTAGCAGAACATGAGAGGCTAGGCCTACACAGAAAGACATGAGATTGGAAGGCAGAAGGCAGAATTGAGTTTTTCTATTTTTATATTATCTTTGATGAAACAAAAAGAACTTAGAGAGCTCGTCATGTGCAAACTCTTATACCTGGATACATGTATGAGAGTTACATGGATGTGCATATAATTTGATGTATGTACAGCAATTTTATTTTCCATTCAGAGCTTGATTTACTACCTAAAGTTGTGTTTAGAGTAAGCCTTAGTCTTTTTTTAAAATTATTTCATTACACATATAGAAGTGGTTACACTGCCATCATCAAATGCTCAGACACAACCTTCAAAGCCCCTGCATTTTGTACAAATTCGGTTCGATTTTTTGTTGTCATTTTTACTTCCAACATTTTGTAACTGCAACTGCAAACCATGGAAGATTACTTTGTGACCTGAAAATAGTCCACACACAAAAACTGCATGTGCTCTTTCAATTTTATTAAACTTTAGTTCTTTCTCAAAAAAAAAAAATGGATCTCCAAACCTTGCTCCAAATATGTAACTGATATATGTACCAATGGGCATTTACTTAACAATGATAAAGCAACATTTTCATGTGGGAAAATACGTATAAAGAAACACATGATTATGTGTTGAATTATTCATACCTTTCAAATTAACCTATTACACTTTCATATGCAAGAACACATTAGTTTTTGAGTGTGACCTAGACTACCTTTCTTAAAATGAGTGGAAGTCTTTTGGAGCAATGCAATTTTTTTTAATACGTGATTAATCCAACTCCAAACTGGGGTCCTTACCTTGTGAACTGATGAAAAAAAAATGAAATTGCAAGTCTAAATTTATTAATTAAGATAATTATATATATATAAATTCATTATAATGAAACCTACTAGTTTTATAGCATTAAAAGAATTGCACCTAACTTTTGGTCTTTTCCAAACTGAGAGAAAAAAATCTATGGAAATTTTGAATTAATTATGCATTCAACCTTATTTTTTCTTTTGTTTTGGGTGATGGAACCCAAGGCCTCACATATGCTAGGGGAAGTGCTGCACCATTGGGCTACATCCCCAGTCCTGCATTCGGTTTCTTCATGGACACCAAAACTACTTCCCACAACAGTTAGAAAGGCAGGAATTTAAGCTCAGCTAAAATTGCCACTGGAAGTAGCCATTAATCAGACCTGATTGAATATCTAATGTGGTTCCTTGCTTACTCTTTCCTTTTCCTTTTCCTTTAGAATTGTATCATTCCTATTTGTTCTGTACCAAAAATCAAAGGATGAGTGTAGCTTTAAATACATTCTGTTAAATGTATGGTGATCTCTTATTCATGAGATAATATTTAATTGAGTTACTTTTAAGAGCAGTGTTTTTCTTCACATACATAGGTTTGAATGAGCATGAGCTTATTAGTTAATGGTGGAGAAGAAAAAAACAAGGAAGCTTTTATTGAGTGTGTACTAAGTACCATGTGTCATTTGTTGGAGAGGGTATGTTATGCTAAGTGCTTCCACTCTTCGTTTCTCATGTTGTCCTCACAACATCACTATGAAGAAGTGTTTGTCAACTTCAAGATACAGATGGGGAAAATGGGGTTTACAGATGTTACACAACACTCCCAAGACACACAGTAATTGTAGCACAAAGCAGGGATTCAAACCCAGGCTCTGCCTGCCAAAATACTACTGCCACTGATTATGAATAAATAGAATTCACTGTTTACAACAGCGAGGGCTGGGACTTGGAGCACTGAGGATTAACTCCTGAGGTTTATTGCAATCAGGGATTGAGGTTAGTGACACCTGGTCACTTAGAAGATATGATTTGGGGATGTTCAAGTGGCCAAAAAAAGGACTTGCATTAGAAAACATGCTGAAAAACACTAAAATAGGTCTCCAATAGCAGTGATCATGTTAGCATGACAATCTATGTGTTATATATTATAACACCCATAACACTGTGGGATTCAAACTGGATAGATGAGTGACTTTGAAAAGCTGAGCACTTTTGTGCCCTTGTTTTATGTGTTTTAAATTTTCTACATTTGAAGAAGGGTTTGGTTCCAAGGTGTTCCTTTAAATTTTGATAAATAAATGTTCTAAAGATCCTCTATGGGGAATTTTTCCCTCACATAATAAGGTTGCATGCAAAGCACGGTTTGATGCCCTGTAGCAGACCTTTCTTTTTAATGCCCACTCTGTTCGTTGCTTCCAAGTCCCAGCCTGGGATCCGCAGGTTGTGGGACAAGGATAAAGAGTGTGGTGAGTATCAGGCTACAGTTCTCAATGCTCAGGGGATAAGATTTCTTATGAAAACTGGCAGCTTTTTTGTTCTTACTCAGCCTTTTTAACACACAGCCAGGTCTCTGTTTAGCTGCGCCCGCTGTGGTTGCGACTGTACAGGGCTAAATTTATGCTACTGACAACTCCCATTGAAGTGTCACGGTGGCACAGTCAGTGGGAGTTGTGTGCATACCCGCACGGCAGCCCGTGGCCCGCCGAGTGTAACAGCATCTCTGCCCTGGGAGATTATTGGTATGATATGGGCGATGCGTAATGGATAGGGCAGTCTGTGTACAAATTTCAAATGACTTGCTACACCCCTTTCGGATGGTTGCTGTCAAAAGTATTAGCACATTACACACACAACAACCACATATCATGTTACCAGTGGCCCCTGCTCCTACAGAATGGCTCCTCCCACATCTCACAGTAGGTAATTGCTTGGGGGTACCTATTGAACACACACAAAGGAAAAAACAGCGGTGAATTTTATTCTTTGAGCTCAACTGTACTAATTCAGAAGGAAGAAAATACCCAAAGTGTTTAAATTAGCATGGACTGAGGTTCAAAGAGATTTGCCTGTAAAAAGGTATCTCTGAAAGTTTTAAATTTTCAACCTGATGAGAACTGGATATGACACACTGAAGTGGAACCTAGGGGAGCCTTAGGTTGCTATGCACATAAATCAAGACCCACCTGACGTCAGTAGCTTCATGGCTGGTGTTAATGAAAAGGTAGGACCATGCAGAGACTTCCACACAGTGGGTGAAGTTTTAAAACATCTATTTCTTAGCATGTGTTATTCAATGAGTCTGCCTCTGGCCTGGGGATCTACCAAAGTTTTAAATGAAATAAATATCTAAGAAGCATTAGCATTCCTGTTCAGCTCTTTTTCATGATAAAAATACATGTCATCTCCTCTCAGCCTGGAATAAATACAAACTAAGCAGTGTGATTCTCCCCTTCTGAGTTTAGATTGGACCCGAGTGTGTGATTTTTCTGGTCTTCTATGCTAAATGAAGGCATGATAGATTTGCCTCAATAAAGATGCTATTGATGTTATTCTTCGTAGAAAGGTTAGCAGGAAAATAACCACCAGAGAGATGTTGTATCTACACAACTTCTCTTTTCAGGGTCGATTTCTCTCTCTTTAGTACTTTTACTACAAGGGATTGAACCAAGGGGTACTCTATCACTGAGCTATGACCCCAGCCTTTTTTAAATTTTTTTTTTAAACAGGGTTTCACTAAATTGCCTAGGATGGCCTCTACTTGTGATCCTCCTGCCTCAGCCTCCTGAGAAGCTGAGATTATAGGCATGAGCCTGGATTCAAGATTTCTTTGTTATAATAATATTGAAAATCTGTGAGCATTAGAAACTAGAGTATTGATTATATTGTCTGCTTACATCCAGTGATTACAACACTATGGAAACTCATTCACCTGTATTCTCAACATCTTAGCACCAAATGCCCCCGTAACTCTTTATTTTTCTGTTTTTGGAGGTAGTGGATATTGAACTCACAGGCACTTGCCCACTGAGCCACTTCCCCATCCCGATTTTGTATTTTATTTACAGACAGAGTCTCACTGAGTTGCTTAGTACCTCACTTTTGCTGAGGCTGGCTTTGAACTCCAGATCCTCCTGTCTTAGCCACTAGAGCCACTGGGATTACAGGCGTGCACCACTGTGCCCAACCCCTGTATCTCTTTAGAGAAATAGATATGAACAACATTGTCCCCTTTCTTAAGTATCTTTTCTCAATTTATTTTATCTCTTTAATAAATAATGCATGCCATATGCTAGACACTAGTTTAAGTGCTTTAAAAATATTAAATCATCAGGGCACAGTGGTACATGCCTGTAATCCCAGGGACTCAGGAGGCTGAGTCAGGAGGATCGCAAGTTCAAAATCAACCTCAGCAATGTACTGAAACCCTGTCTCAAAATAAAAATAAAAAGTAAAAGGGGCTAGGAGTGTGGCTCTAATGGTTAAGTGCCTCTGGGTTCAATCCCTCATACCCATGCCCTCCAAAAATACCAAATCATCTAGCCATTAAAACAATTACATATAGTAATTACATTATTATCTCCATTTTACAGATGCAGAAACTGAGTGCCAGGTAAATAAACAAGCCCTAAGCCATCTAACTTGTATATAGTCAAATGCAGCATTTAAACCCAAGCAAATTTCATTCCAGAGACCCCTCTTCTAACCATTACTTATGAGCTGATTGAAGAAATAAATATGTAACTATTTTCAACATAACACTAGTGTCATAGAAGACCCCAGAAACCCTAGAAACCCAACATCTGCAAAATTTAGTTCAATGATTGGGAAAAACTACTTCTAAAAAGGCTGGGCAATTTGTAAGACAACAAAAGATGAGAGAGACACAGAGATTCTAAAAGCTAACAAAAAGCCAAAGCAAAATGAAATTTAATGGGGATAAACATGAGACATTCTTAAATGCATTAAATCCACTGCATAAGCCCCAGATGATTGAAGTCTGACTCAGGGGTGCAGAGCTCTTCCCTGGTAGAGGGTTCTCTTTAAGACCAGTAACAAGATACAGTGGACAGACACTGTCTCTGCTGGTAAACAGAACTTCTGTGTATTTTATTTATTTCAAGAGACTTTAAAAAAAAAATTATCGTTATTTATTTTTATGTGGTGCTGAGGATTGAACCCAGCACTTCATATGTGCTAGGTGCATGCTCTATGTCTGAGCCACAACCCCAGCCCTCAAGAGAGTTCTTAAGGGCTGGGGATATAGCTCAGTTGGTAGAGTGGTTGCTTCACATGCACAAGGCCCTGAGTTCAATCCCCAGCACCACAAAAAATAAATAAATAAATAAAGACAGAGACTTCTTAAAAGATTCTGAAAAGCCAAGACTAACACAGGAAAGCAAGAGTTCCTGAGTTATGGGAAACTGGAGAATCTCTCCAGTTAAACACCAGCAGTGGATTGGGGAGTAAGACCGTTATCTTCAAGTATCAGGAGGTCTGTCACAAGGTAAAGGGACAAGATTCAATTGTATGTCCTCTAAGGATAGAATTTGATCTGATGGATTGATGTTCCAGAGATGTGGATTTTGGCTTCCATTTGAGGAACAAAGCTTTCCATAAACAAAGCTTTCTCCTACACAAGCAGCTTAGGGAGACTGAGCCCTTCCCCTCCATTTCTTTAGATGGGCCCTGGGCCAACTGGAGGCTTTTGCCCAGACCTTCCCACACATGTTACCTGCCTTAAATCTGCAACTCCTGAAATTTCTCAGTCTTCATCTGCACTCATCTGTCCATCTCCAAAACCCTGGGTTCAGCAGGAATTTGGACCAATGTTCAATTTTCCTTCCAGTCGTAGAAGTCCATGTCTTCTTGATTTTGTAATAGAGTCTTGAATTAAAAAAAAAAAAGTAAACAGATTATCTCTGTTTTATTAGGTTAAGAAATGTCAGAGTGCCAAGTACCCAGCCAACTTCAGAGACGAACAATGTCTGTCCTTTCACACCTAGATTACTGCTCACATTTGAACGACTGCTTCTATACAACCAACCTTAGCATTGTTACAGAGCAACTCAGTCCTAACCTTATTCTAGAAAATTGGTCTGGTCCCCAGTGGCCACTATATCATTTAGCTGAGAGCTTACTATCATTTCTAAGTTAATTTGTGAGTTAATTGTAAATGTCAGGAAGCTCTGACATTGCAGAAAATGGTAAAAAAAAAAAAAAATTTAGATGAACCAGAGTCAGAAAAATCCAAAGTTGAATACAGTTGGCTTTCCAACCAGTTTTTTTTTTAATCAGTAAAATATGTTGATGTATGAAGGATCTGGAATGGCATCATCTAGGAGTTGCCTTAGAAGACTAAGTACATACAGGATGATTTGCTCAAAACTGAAATGCTTTCCTGCTCTGAGATTCCCACAGCACTACACTATCACAGCCTGGATTCTGTTTTCATCTAAATGACTGTCCAAGTGACAGAACTTGAAAAACAAGAATTCAGTCCTTGACTGTTGTTGTTTCCAATTTGATGGTCTAACAGTTGTATTTGGTGTGGCTGAATTTTTAGACTCTGAACACATGCCATTATGAGCACAGGTAAAATGATAATCTGTCTTTTCCACACTGCTGCATTTGGCAGCTTACTCTTCAGGAATGACTACTTTTCCCATTTCTTCTTGTTTCCTGATCTCTGTGGATATTCACCCCTTCCCCCCACCCACAAGGTCAAAGCCTTAACATCAGGATTATGTTAAAGGAAAGAGAGTACTTTCAAAAAGTTCTAGAATTACCAGAGTTATGAAAAATGAAGATTGTTCCTCCTAAGAAGAGGGAGAAATCTACACCTCAGTTTTAAACAATTCAAATTTGTGAGTTTTGTCCAAATGTTCTAAATGCATTTTTTTTTCCCTCAACATCTGTATTTGCTGCCACCTCGGCTAATCATTGCCACCAATCCAGTTTTCATGGTAGTAATGTCACTATCTACCATTTGTTACTAATATACAATGTGTTGGAAAAGGGAGTTAAATTGAAGGGGCATGGTAGGTAAGCAAAAGATGACAGACAGCCTTTATTTCCTAACTTCTCTTGCAAAAAATCATTTTTGAGAAACTTTGCAAACTGAAAAACTATATCCTGACACATTTTGTAGTCAGCCAGACTCCTCTCTGCTTGATAAAACCCAGGCCTCCTTTACAGAGGGTCTATGTGTTAAGTGTTTTACCTGGAAGACAATGTTCAGTTCCCTATTCATTGACATTTTTCAGGCAAGTCACAACAGGACTTTTTCACCTGCTTTTCTCTGTACTCAGACACATAGGTCAAAAGAGAAGTCAATGTTGGGCTGAAATTCCTGTAATTTACAATCCCCTGCCTGTGGACCAGAGCCAAAGGGCTCTGGGCTACAAAGTGTAAACAGACCATTGTTGCCGCCTAATCTGGGTAATTGGTCCCAAATGCTGTTGCCACTTTACAGATCGATGCTTTACATACTTTTTAAAGAATCTGGAACTTTTCTTTATTGGCAGGGAACAGTTTGCAGTGTTAATTCAGTCTTTTCATCAGCACTAAGATTCCTATAAACAGCCAGGTGATTTCATTTGGGGGTCTGTAGACACAGGATGCTCAAGGCCTCCTTTGAGAGTTCCTCTTCATTTTCTTATGTGTATCTGGCTCTCATTTGGTCCCACATCCAAACCCACTGCTGTGTGTTTAATCAACATGCACAGTTTCTGAACAAACTGAGCAGACTGGGCCACCTCCTAGAGGATGTCAGCCAGATTTCAGAAACAGGGCTATGTCTCCTTCCAGCATAATGTGTTCCTATCAGTACGATCCTTCCAGGTAATGCAGCATTATGAATTTGGAATAAAACCAGACGATGTTTTACAATATCACCTTCTAAGCACAATTGTGGGGGTGTTGTGTGGGAGTACACAGAGTATGCTTCTGGGAGGAGATCAGGTTTGGGGAGGACTTAGAGGGATTTTGGCTTTCTGATCCTGGGCAGGTAACGTAATCTCTGATTCCTGTTTCCATATCTGTAAGGTTGAAATAATGATACATATGCCTTACAAATATATAATGCAGATTAAATGAGATAATAAACATAAAGGATATGTGGGCATTCCATGTGTTATTATGCAAAGCTTTTTTTAAAAAGGGGAAAGAGAGAGAGAGAGAGAGAGAATTTTTTTTTTTTTTGTAGATTGACACAATACAATGCCTTTATTTTTATGTGGTACTGAGAATTGAACCTGGGTCCCCCCTGTGCTAGGTGAGCACTATACTGCTGAGCCACAATCCCAGCCCCAGCAAAGCTTTTTATTTATTTATTTATTTATTTATTTATTTATTTATTTATTTATTTATTTTTTGGACTGGGGATTAAACCCAGGGGGACTCACCACTGAGCAATATTCCTAGATTTTTTTCTTTTTTATTTTGAGACAGGGTCTCACCAAGTTGCTTAGGGCCTTGCTAGGTTGCTGAGGCTGGCCATAAACTTGCTGTTTTCCTATCTCAGCCTCCTGCGTTACTGAAATTACAGGTGCACACAAACCATGCCAATTTATGCAAAGCATTTTTTCAATCTTTTTTTTTTTTTTAATGGTACTGGGAATGGAACCCAGAGCCTTATGCACTCTAGTTGAGTGCTCTACCTCTGAGCTACACCCATAGCCCTAAACCATCGTTTTTAGCCTATTTCTCTGCTTCAAAGTACAACACAGGGAATGAAATTTTCTTTTCCTATGAAATCTCTGGCTATGGCTTCACTATTCTAAGAAAATATGGCTTTCTTTGTGGGTCTCTCAAGACAATGTCAGACTCTTAGAGTTTAATTTGATTTGCTCTTATACCTTTCCTTTTTTGCTTCTTTCCAACCTCCCTACTGACATTTGTAGGCCCTCATTTTTCTTCTAAATATTTCTAGAACACAGTCTAGTTCTCTAGTAACTACTGCTTAGCCAATTCTACTTATTTAGTTCTTTCCATCTTTCCTTCTAAGGCAATCTCTCACCCTGTCATTCCAAACTTTCTTTAAATTTCACTTTGTTCCCCTCTGCCTTGCACACTGAGGCATCCTACATATAATGTAGTTTTCTAAGTGGAGGTTTGGGAAACCAATTCCCCACCTACTTCTGGGATAAGAAAATTGGCTTTTCCCCATAAATTTCCTACTACCCTCAAAAGTCAAAAAGAAGGGAAGACTTCCCTTCCATTCATAGTCTGCTGCAGTTCATTTTCCAAAGAACACTGTAACTGTATGTTCCCTTGAGAAGCAATATAGCACCAGACCTAAGGGTGGAGACTCCAAAACAAGTGGTTGTGGGAGTGAGATCACTTTGACAAGCAGTGTGACTTTGGGGCAAGTTATGTGACTTTCCCTCTGCCTGGTGTTTTTCATCTGGAGAATAGAAATAATAGTGTTTGCCAGGGACTGTGATAGAAAACTAAATTAATATAGGTGAAACACTTAGAACAGTGCTCAAGAATACTAAGCACCTTACAAATGTTAGTTCTTCATCCATGTTCTCCTTTAAAAAGAAATTGTGCATATTTGGCAATTCAAAGACTGCCAGTTTCCCTGCTCTGATCTCCTGTTTGTTGTCATCTTTCCAGACATCACTAAAAATTTGTCTCATTATACTGCTCTTCTCTGATACAGAACATGACAGGAAATATGAAATAAAATAAAACAACAATTCCAAAAATATCTTCTAGTTCCCTCTCCTCTAACCCATCATCCATTCATCATTAGCTAAAATAGGATGAATGTTTTGTTATGAACCTAAAATGGAACCATAGTTTACCCCAAAGTTATCGAGTCTAGTTTAGGGTTTAGGAAAACCTGGTTTAAATTTTAGTGAACCTCCTTTCTACCTTCAAATGCCAACAAAGGATTTATAGCTTCAGGTGGATACCAAATGAAATTGAGTAAGTTCATCTGAGTTTTACTTTAAGTTTTTTATTTGAATGAACTCAAATTTCATACAACCGAATCCTTATATTTACAGTTTTTCTACCATTTTTACCTCAATTGACAAGACATATTAAGTAAAAATTGAGACAGGCTGTTCAGTCTCTGAACAAATTGCAATATTATAGAATGCATGTATTCCTTTGTCTCAATAATAAATAAAATTTCACCTTTATTATTAGAAGACTATCATATTTTTGGTAACACATGCTTTGATGAGAAAGCAATTTTTACAGAATATTCCTCTTTATTTACTACTGTGTTTATTTGCCACAAAATTTCAAATTATTTAGATGATGATTAGCAAAATGATCTATTTCTGTCAATATATAAAAATCTGTATCACATCATCCTCTTATCCCTGGCTCAGTTAAACTGTGACTTTAAAATCAAATGTGTATAATGTAAGCGTTCCCCAATTTTTCATTTTATTCCCCAGAAGTCAGAAGCCCAGACTTTAAGCAAGTCAATTTCCTCAAATTATATGCTAGAGGTTTGGGCAGACTTAAGGATAGATCTTTTATATCAAAATGATAGGTTCACAGTTAGTGATTGATGATCTTGTACATATAAATGATAACTGCCCATTAGATAAAAGGGCCTTCTGGGATGAGAAGATTAGGCAAAAGTAAGCTTGGATAAATTTCTAAATCTTAATTTTTGCAGAGATATGAGAAACATACTTGGCAGTTTCTGTGTTATTATAAGACCAAATAATCTTAAATAACATATATGAAACTCCTGTCAATGAACTCTGAAAAGATTATTTGCCTAAAATGCATTTTTCCCTTCAAGAATTAAATGAAAGCTTTTCAGTAATATTACTCAGAACAACCACTTTTAATTTAATGAAACAAAATTATTCTGAGATCATTTTTTTTTCTTAAGAAAAGTAACCATAAGCCAGGTGTGGTGGCCCACTCCTATAATCCCGGCTACTTAAGAGACTAAGAGAATTGCAAGTTCAAGGCCAGCCGGTGCAAAATTGGTGAGATCCTCTCTCAAATAAAATTGCATAAACAAAAAGGGATCCTAAGCCCTTTTTAGTAACCAGAGGTAGAGTGCCCCTGAGTTCAATCCCAGTACTGGAAAAAAAAATAGAAAACAAAGAAATGTATGCTATATAAAATTCCCCCCAAATATGAATAATACCTTTTCATTCATTGGCTACTTTTCATACTAATGAAAAAAATTAGAAGCTGAAAACACACAGAAAAAAAGTCATGCTTTTTCTTTTTTTCTTCTTCCATTTGTAGTCCCCAAACTCTGCTCATAAAAATAAACTTTACAACATCTTTGAGAATCCCAAAGAACCCTGGTCAAGATTTTGTTGGCTTGAAAATAAAGCAGTTTTGATATTCAAAATTTTGACCTCCCTTACTCAATCCCCAAAAGAGAAAAACCAGCTAATCTTAGCAAGATGATAAATTTAAGGGATTCTGTAATCTAACTTACGATCAAACAGTAGGGAATGGGAAAAAACATAAAAAGTTTCAAAAATAACTCAAAATAGAAAGTTGAGCATTTCTTTAAGAAGCTTTTCTGTTTCTAAATTAGAGAATGAATTGCATCTTACTGAAAAACAGCAAAGTTTGTGCTGGCATGTTCCACTTAACAGCAAAAAAACAAAAAAGTCCACTTAATATTTTCCACTACTGAATCATTTATTTTTTATTTTTATTTTTTTTTACTACTGAATCATTTAAAACAATATTAAACAACAGACTTTTGTTGATCAAATATTCCAGGTGTCATCCTGGAGAACCAGCCAGCTAAATAATGGACATATCTATACATGGCCACTGGTACTCATGCAACATACAACTCTGCCCGCATACGAATGCATACATACACACATGCATGAAGCCTGACTGGGCTCTGCTTTGGGTCCTTGATAACTCAGGCATATTGTAAACCCTGGAAAGAATTTTAATCTACATGGTTTGAAAATAGGGGCCTTTTAAATATGCTGCATACAATTTGTGATGGTCATCTCTAAAATGCTGCTCCATTATCCTTTTCCATTTGGAATGAATGAGGCTAATTAATTTCAGGCCATACTTGATGAGGTCAGCACCATACGAGGGGTGCGTGCTAGACATTGCTAATCTCTTTCAGCTGAGAGTGATGAATTAAAGATGAAGCATGCCTTTGCAGGCCTAATTTAGAATGTATATCAAAAAACCTACAGCAAATAATACTATACCCTACAACAAAGGAAAACTTGTTCTCTCAGGCTCCCTGAGTTGTGTTGATTTTAAAGACATTTTGAGTCCTCTTTGGAATTCCAGCTGTGGATGGGTGAACCATATCAAGAAAATCAAGCCATCTCTCACACATGGCCATGCGGACAAAAAGTGGGATTAAAGGAAAGAAAGAAAGAAAACAAAAACAAGATACAATAATCAGGGTTTAATCCTTTGTGTATTAAAATTCCACCTATACATTAGACTTTTTTTTTTTCCAGAGCTACCAGACTAACAAAGATCCCAAATTAGCAATACCTGTATTCAAGCAGTGACCACCCAGCTCTTCTGGGATGTTTCAAAGCAACATGCTAAATGAGGCAGCCTGTTGTTTTTAAAGCAGATATACTAATGAGGCTTATTAGGTTTTTCCATGTCTCTATTTTGAAAGCCAATAGAGATTGACCAGGTAGATAATGTGATACCTTTTATTAAGCCAAGAAAGAAATTGTAATACAGATGCCTTCAGGCCAAAATGTTCTTATGAAAGTTAACACTAAGCCAACTTCCGAGTTTTGAAAAGGGAGGTACTTGCTGATGTAAACTCCATGGAGAAGGAATTAGTCATAATTTCTCAAAGCTGACTACCACAAGTCCCTAAGCATGGCAAGGAGGGTGGTTTAGGACACAGACTGGAAACTGTACCTTGCAAAAAGTTTCAGCATATCTAGTAAGAGGAATCTTGACAGGTTATTCCAAAGCATTGGAAATTCCAACTGGTGGCCATGACAGCTCCTAACTTTCTGTCCCAGTAGCTCTCATTAGAACAAAGCTGCTTCAAATTAGGTCCAATCTACATGCTGAATCAATCTTTCATCCCTTTGATTGCTTCTGAAAATATTTATATTTCTTAATAATGCACATTTTGTCTTGCAACTTCTGATTAAACCCAGACAGGGGTTCCCAAAGCAAGCAATGTATCTGGAAGGATGATTTGGGACAGGAAAAGGAAGATAAAAAACATAGGTTTTTCCCACTGGGAACCATTAGAGAATATAAATCTAGCAATTTTGGTTTGGAAGTTATCAGAGGAAGATTGTAATAAATACTGATTCGAGTATTATTGTGACCTAATGGAGATTAGAGAATATTCTTATTATACTGTGATTCTTCTTTGCAGCTTCCACTGTTTGGCTGGTTAGCTTAATAGGTTTTATGAAAAATGATTGTGAGAGAGAGTTAGGAAAATTTCATATTACAACTAATAATAACCCATACAAAGAATCACATCATAAAATAGAGAAATAGTTATAACAGGAACATGACCAGCTGATGGAAAGTATGTATTTTGTTGAATAAGAAGCATAACGTAGAGGAGAGGTTTTTGGTTTTTTGGGCTTTTGGAAGGGTGAGGTGGAGGTGATGGCAATTCCTGGTTTGAGGAACAGGATTCAGTTTCAACTGTGTCACCAATTAGTTGGATGACCCTGAGTAAGTCCCCTAACTTCTACAAACCTCCAGTTTATCTTCTTGCTTTTACTTGGAAAATCAAATTTAAACTAGATGGTTTTCTAGAGAACCTCCATTGTTTCAGGTAGAGTAAGATCTCTGCATCAATGAGGGCCTTTTTTTTGAAAAAACAATTTTGTTTTTTCAAAATTGTGCTCATACTGAACACACACCAACTTTTTTCCTTGTAATTATTCTCTAAACAAGAAAGTATAACTATTATTTACATTGCATTAAGTAATGAGAAGTCTAGAGACTATTTAAACAGGAGAATGTTCATAGGTTACACATAAATATTACAGTATTGTATATAACGGACTTGAGCATCCTCTGATAGATATTCGATGGGAGTCCTGGAACTGATCCCCATCTGATAGGAAGGGACGATTGTGTTTAGTGCTCTCTGGAGGCAAGAAAAAGAAAATAGAGACCTCAATTAATGCTGAGTGTACTCAATACCCATCTCCTAGAAATGGGAGCCATGTTTTCTCCAACCTCTGAATGTTACTGTCTCCAAACACCCTTAGAGATAGTTATTTCTTTTCTGTTCCCCTTTTCTTTCCTCTTAGTAATCATGAATGAGAGAAGCACCGAAAAGCAATATACAAAGGCTCACTAGATCTAGTCACCCCAATTTAGAGATGATGGAAAAAAAAAGATCAATGAGGTTGAGGTCACCTACTTAGTAAATAATTAAGCCAAGTCACAGGACTGGAGTATAACTCAGTGGGGTATAACTGGGGTATAACTCATTGACTAGCATGCCCAAGGACTTGGGTTTCACCCCCAGGACTACAACAACAACTAATAGATAAGTTAAATAAATTTAAAAGGAATATATCCAGCTCTCTTTATTTCCAAACCAGGGCCTATTCATCATAACACTGTCTCAGAATCTGAGAAATTTTTACATTCTGGAAAATAAGTGAGACTTCCGTGATCATTCAGAATAATTCAATGTTCCTTAAAATTGAAAACAGGAACATAGGATAGAGCAGTGGCTTTGCATTCAGACTTCCTGGATTTAAGTAACACATTCCAACTTCCTAGCAATAAGAATTTTAAGCAAGTCCTCAATCTCTGTAAGCATCTTTTTGTTTTGTTTTCATTTTTTTTGATAATAGAAATAATAGCAGTATCTATCTAAAATAACTGTATAGAAATGAAATAAAACAACATGTAAATGCTGACCATAGTTTTGGCAGATAGTGTTAACTGCAGCAACCATCATCATCATAGTTTTATTCTTTACTTACATAATTTTATATACATAATGACTTGGAGTGAAAAAAATACTAAAAGGAACGCAGAAAACAGTTTCAAATGGAGCTTCTGTTAGTTTTCTGACATCACTAGAGTTTAAAAAACTTTGAGCCTCAGTTTACTCAGGTGTAAAATAGGAATTCAGAATACCTGCCTGAACAGGATTTCAATAGAAATCAAATGAGTCAGGGGTTGGGGATGTAGCTCAGTTGGTAGAGTGCTTGTCTCACATGCACAAGACCCTGCGTTCAATCCCCAGCATCAAAAAATTCAAATGAGTCAGGCCTCAGACACTTTTTAAATAGGAAGAGCCCTGTAAAAATGCAAGAGTTGATGATTTTATCAAAATATGATTATCCCTGAGTTGGAAAACTTCTGGATGCTTAGAGTTGTTTAGCAGAAAATAAAAAGAAATGACTGTGTTTTGCTTCTCAAATTAACCAACTTAAAAATGAGGTATGAAGAAGGTTGGGGACAGTTCTGTCATAGACTACATGCCTACTATTCTGGAGGTGCTGTATTCAATCCCCAATACTCCCTGAACTAAATTACATGAAACACCCTTATATCATTTTTTAAAAGTGCTTGTCCTCCATTATCATTTAATCCTATTCTACTGTTCTCTACATAAAACTTGCAATTCTCACAATTTTAACAGAGCATGAAACACCCCTTATATTGAAGGGTTTGAAATAGTAAACCCACTTTTTTTTGTCTTCTCAGTAAAGAAAAATCTAAAAGTAAAAAGAACATGTTTTATAAAGTATTAAATGATGACCCCCAAGAAGTCTTCACACACTGGTTAAAATACTGCCAAACTTTGGTGTTTGATTAGCTTTTCATTATGTGGGAACTTAATAATATATTCATTATTGAGAATAATTCCAATTAAGCTAAAGAAGTATTGTGGTATAGAGAATTGTTTTGTGCGTGGGATTATTAAACAGTTGGGGCCTAAAGGTGTATGTCTATTTTAAAAAGAAATTTTCTGATTGCAGATAACTTCTCAATTTGATTTAGTGTCGAACGATAGTGATGGGGTTGATAAGTGAGCATTCATCGGTAATTCATCTTGTGCTGGTAGAAATTTACAGCAAAGCAGTGCTTTCCCAACAGTGACAAGCCCTATTAATCTTCTTCAGACACATTTCAATAGGTGTTCCCATCTGTGGCCAACATCTAAACACTCTGGCATCACTGGCGACTTGAAGACACCTTCATTTCAAGTTACACTAGTGAAAATGTGATACTAGATTGTACTCTATTTTTTAACCTAATTCTCTCTCTTCATTCAATTAGCCTTTCTTGCCTGGATTTTCTGCTCATGTGTAACATCATTTCCCAGGGAGAGCTCTCAAAGATTTGGTTTCTTAGAGATGCACAATCTCCCCAAGGTTAGCAACCAACAACTTTTGCACAAATTAAAATTGCATAGATTCAGGTTCTGACAGTCATTGATTGGCCTCTGATTGTGGATGTCCTTAGAAAGTAGAATTACACAAATAAAGCCTGCCTATGCATTGAGAGAACTGACAGAAAGAGGAAAGCTAAAAAAATCTATTTGTATTCATAATCCAAATGCAATTTATTATTCTGAACTATAATGCTAAATTTTACTGTAGGGGAATGTTGGAGCAGAGAGAGGCAATTAGAAAAGTGTGGTAAAAATGAAGCCCAGTGTTCAAATATCACTTTTTCCCATCATATTAAAATCCCTTTCCTATATTTCTGTATTCACTGGATGACCTCCCTTTAAAGAGGAAAATAAAACAATCACTGTAGAGATAGAATAAAGGCATTTTACATGAAATAATCTATCAGCAACATGCACTGGCTGGCTGCAACTTTAGGTGAAAAAGATGGAGGGGTGTTTGATTTAGATGCACCTTTGTGCATTTTGGCACCATTTTCAACTTCATAATGCGGTTGGTTTTGCAAAAAAAGTAGATCTGGACAGCATGTTTCCTGTGCATGTCAGAAATAATTCAAAAGAGAAAAATCCTTTCTGACACAGTCTTGGTTTTGGAAGGTTAGCTACATCTGCATAATGGAAGGAACTTTTCAACTTCACTGAATTTTTTTTGTCATGTATGTGATCTGGAGATAGGGGGCACACACATGCATGTATGCCTATGTGTTGATAGTGTGTGTGTGGACATATATATATATATATATATATAAGATAAAGCTAGACAGTCTAAAAAATTCTTCCTCTCTCACCCAAACTATTTTTCACAATGATCATTTGGGTTATTATAGATCTCAATAACCTTATTGTAGGTGGCAAGTTTAAATGTGCCATATTAATAACTTGTTATCCAAGACAAATTAAGTCCTTATGTGTCAAAAGCACTCTGCACTGGATTATCTACAACACAAGTATTTATTGAATAAATGTTGAGTCCAATTTCATTTTAATGTGACTGGCTGTATGTTTCAGCTTCTTAGGCAGAGATAAAAACACTCAAACCTATAACTCTGTTGCAACGTTACACCTAACTTGTCTATTTCTATTACTGTCTCTCTCCCAACATAGAATATGGAAAGAAGTCAGTCTCTCTCTCTCTCTCTCTCTCTCTCTCTCTCTCTCTCTCTCAGTTGTTGTGTTCTGAAGAGCAAGAGGAGAGATAGAAAAACGGCTGGCATTCAGCCTAAAGAGAAATCATTGAAACAAATTAATCCTATGCCGTTTAAATTGACATGGTAATCCATCATCAGAGAAGGCAAACTCTGAAAGCAATCTAGAATCTGCCCTGCTCTTTCACTGGCCCTGGAGGCACAAAGAGAGATAGTAAAAGAAGGAGGTGGGGTGGCGGGGAATCATAAAAGTTAGAAATGCCTTAGAAAGAAAAAAAAATTGTCTATATCAGCTCTCAGTGTCCTGCTTCTGCAAATCCCCTTCAGAAAGGAGAGGTTAACATTCAACAGTTGCTGTCCCAAATTTATCTCTAAGGGTAGGTCTTTGGAGTTGAGCTCCCAATGTCAGGCCTTTTTCTCTAGGCTGCTAACTACAGTCTATCCATTGCCCACTGAGTTAAAAAAAAAAAAGAAAGAAAGAAAGAAAAGAAAAGAAAACATTTGACCAATTGGGAGCCTTGGCAGGACCCCCACTTATACAAAAACTTTTCCAAAGTTGTAAGGGGCTTCTTCTGGGGAATTTAGGAGATGGGTTTTATTTTGTTTTGTTTGTGGTTGTTTGGGGGTTTGTGTAGGAAAAAGTTGGAGGGGAGCTTCTTCTTTTTTCTCCCATTATCATCTCATTTTGTACTTGAAGAAAAAGCATGATATTGTTGTTTTAAAAAGATTACTTTTGTAACATCTCTAAAAACTAAGGTAAGCTATAATGCCCTGCTGATTATCTCTTTATTTTGGAGGCTTATTTTTCAAATCTCCCTTTACTTCAAAGAACGTACAATCATGTGTTGATAGGACTTGATTTAAAATTTTTTAAATTATATATATGTGTGTGTGTGTGTGTGTGTGTGTGTGTGTGTTTCATCTTGGTAGATAGTAGATATGTAATAAAATCTTGTCCAGAGTTCAATTATAAAAACAACACATTTATATTTGAATTCTGAGAACTTTTTTTTTCTCTTTAGCTGATAGATGCAAAGGTTTTGTTTTGTTTGTTGGGGGTGATGCACTTTGCACAAATTCACCTCATTATTGCCTGGACATACAACTTTGAAAACAAAAGTGAATATTATTTTTTAATTTAATAATGTATTCAGCTATAGAAGCAATACAATTTGGATTTTTTTTTGTATATTTCAAAAATTCACTGTTAACAATAGACAGTGGATGAAGACAAAAATTCAAACACCACAGTACCAGTGGCAACAGGGCAGGAAGATATGAATAAAAAACCATACCTAACAGCTGCCCTATTATATTTTGTCAGGGATGGTTTCTTCTAGTTTACTAAGAAAACTTTGTATGTTACCAAAACTTCAGAATAAATATCACACCTCTTTTCTATGATTAGAATTTTTTTCCACTGGCTTTTAAAAGAGGGTGGATAATTATTGTACACTAACTAATGCTTTTAAAATTACATAAGCTTAGAAGACAAATTGAAGACATTTCCAGGGTAAATAGGAAAAGAGAGTTAAAGGCTCTTATATTAAATATTCATCCACAGTCATGCCAGTTACAATTTTAAGATTTGTTAGGAAAGAAGAACAGGTTTAGATGTTTGTTTTCAATATAACTTGGGATTTAAATAGTAGCTCTTCAGTAACTGAACATTCAATTGCACTTCCTGAAAAAGAGCTGATGCCTTCAAAGTTATTTTCAATTTATACACAGTGCAGACTTTTGCAACATAATACATGACTTCAAGAGCCATTGAATTAACCAAAATCACAAGAAAGAAAATCAATGAGTATATAAGTTTTTATCATTCAAGAGGTCATGAAGAAAAAATACTTTTAAACCCCTTACTGCTTATATTTCACAATACTTTTAATTAATTTGTCATGTGGCAACAAAGTGTATGTAAAATGGAAAACCACAACATATCACTGGGAATAAGTAAATAAGTTATTAACATACATTCTGCAATGAAATAGGGTCCCCTAATATTTTAACTTTTCTTTGACATGTGATATCCTGTGATCTTGTCAAGAAATACCCTATGTGACATTTGTCACTGAAGTCAATATTTCCCTCCTGTAATGATTTCAGTTTTGCTTTAATCAGTTAAAGTGACATCATCTCAATCAATTTGCCATAGTCAGGTACACAGAAATCTCTTGAAAAAGATTTATTAATTTATAGTAAATTATAATAGATAATACTCTGTGTTCAAAATAAAAAGTCCAAGGTAAAATTTTCTTCAAACAATACACTTTGTAAATTCTCAAGTTAATATTTCCTATGGCCAAGAAGAGAAATGAGGTTGGTAATGTAATTAATTAAATGTTTTCTAAATTCATGCACAATGTTTCTCTATTGTGTGTCTGTCCATATCATGTATATGTCTGTCTCTGGTCATCTTATTTTCAAATTATATGCTTTATACTGAAACTGTCTCTTTTATTTTAAAATAAATCCAAACACTAACCGAGTAGGAATTACTTCTTAAATCATATTTCTTCTTTTGAAATTCACTTTGAAATTGTGGTTAAAAGAAAGTCAATGAAATAAATCCCTATTTGTTATTCTGCTTGTATTTTCTTGAAGTACACTGATGCAGCTAATTAACAAAATTAATTTATCTGGATACATGTCTAGCACCTTCACCTTTAAGTGAATGGCCTTTGATACCATTTGACTAATACTTTTTTTTTTTGGGGGGGTGGGACATGCCAAAAATCAACTGTCATTTTAAATATTTCATTAGCAGGCTCTTGAAAAAGTGAAAAATATAGACTCAGACCATCATTTCTTACTCTGCCCCTTTAAATACACATTGATATCCACATGGCTTTAAATGTTTTTAGAACTTTATCAGAAGGAGTTGTCTTAGAGTATAATATTAATATTAAAAACGCACACACACACACACACACACACACACACACACACACATATATATATATATATATATATCCCATATCAGACATGGTCACATAGGCAAAGCCCCCCCCCATGTGCCATCATCTCTAATCTCTTCTCCTTTAATTGTTCTCCTTTAATTGTGTAATCCATTGAAAAGTTTTTAAAAAAGAGTAGCATACACCTGATTTTTAAAATCAATATATTAGGCAAAAGATGCTTAACTTTTGTTTAAATGTCCTGCCAAAGCTACCAAACTGTAAATCTGGTGTTTTTACTTTGAAGTGCCTTTCTATGATTTTGCAAGCCACAATAGTTTTACTAAGTTGTTTCAGCTTCTATTTCAACAATAGTGATTCCAAGAAGCTCATTCAAAACTCTGTTGCACTGCCTTCTGCTAGACTCCCAGAATGTACAGGAGTGACAGCCTCTATCTAGTGTTTGAGTATATGAACCTTTAATCCATCAAGGAACTTCTAATACTTCAAGAATACATATGCACCTAAGTGTATACACCTCATGCACATGACTATCATATTACAACCCATTAAAGTGCCACCAGGTTTGAAGCCAGCAGAATATATTTTTCTAATCTCATCTAGATTTTATGGCTGTAATTTGGCTACTGACAAGATTCTAAATTAGCTTTTACTTTGATGAAAGAAAGTAAACTATATGTTGGGTTTTTGTTTTGTTTGTTTTTAAAATTCCTTCACACAATAATCAGTTACATACATATTAGTCATATATTTAAAGTGAACTGGGTACTCAGTTAAACAGAGGAAATATTTCACTACATTCTATTTTCTTATTCCCTAAAGTTCAGTTTTCGTGGAGTGTACTGTGTTGATGGATGAGACTGTTGTCTCTTTTGAGTGGGAACACGGTTGACTTAGAAGGGTGGAGGTGGGGGGAGGAGCAGTGAAGTACTAGAGCTCTAAAATTATTGCAACTAGAGTGTATTTATCCTTCCTTCTTTCCTATTTTCCATCGCTCCTTATTTTTCACCCTTCTTTCTTCCCTTACTCCCTTGCTTGCTTCCTTTTTCTACAACGCCTTTTGGTTGCTTAGTGTAGTTAACCTTCACTCTGGCCAAGACCAAAAAGGGTTAATGGAGACCGAGCTCCTGACACCACTCCAGGTCAGCGGTGATTGCCAGCTTCCAAAGCAGAAATCAGAGGATTACTGAGAAAGGAATTCGAGGCACTGAGCGCCTCACACCTGAACACAACACTCCAATCCATTGGGATTCATATATATATATATATATATATATATATATATATATATATATATATATATATATTCATTCCTTTCTGGAAAACGGTTAATTGGATCTGCAGCTCTATTTCCTGTTGCACTGAAGAGCCAAGCAGGGCAATCTGAACTGAATCCTTCAAGCTGCCAAGAAAATAAAGCAATGGGGTGGGTGATGAACGTTTCTCAATACATTCACACGTACATACATACAGGTAGCTATCAGTTTCTTCAGGGAAAATGTATTTTGGGGAAAACATTAGGAGCGCGAAAAGAAGAAACGAAAATTATTCTCCTCTTTCCCCGCCTTCCGCCCGAGAAATTAGTGCTTTCTTGATTATTTGCAGCTGTTTCTCGAACCTCAAGATTTGTTCACAGTAGCGCGAAAGACTAGCGCTTCAAAAAGTGAAAAGCCATTTTCGCGCCAGGACTCTGCTGCTTGAGTTTTGGAGGAAAGGGTTTTCTCTCCCTTCCAGGAAATCTGGCCCCCACCACCAAAGCTTACTGCGAGTTCTGTAAGCCTTTACATCTCCACCACTTTGGCTAGTTGCACTCAGCCTTGGGGCCCAAGACGGCTTCCCATCCCTTGGGGTGTGGCCTTGAACCCGCAAAAGCTAGTTTCCTGCCCTGGAGAGAAGGAGCCATCCTGGGGCTTCATTGATGTGTGTCATCCTGCCTTCTGATTTCTTTCCGGGCCTCAGACTTCGTCCATCCCACCTGCCCACGGCCGATGAACCTGAAATCCACTCGCCCTGCAGTCCCCAGCGGGTTCTGCCATCCGGCGGGTATTCTCCGGGTGGGTGGGTGGAAAAGCAGTTATTGGGGACTGAGCCACTGAATCCTCTTTAGAAATACTAAAGGAGATGAGAGGCAGAGATTTATCAAAGAGAAAGTTCGGAAAGTCTCGGGTCAAGCTGGGAGGAACCCCCCAAAATGCCAGGGGTAGAAAGCAACTCTTTGGGGCTACACCTTTGCAACCCCAGGCTGCCTGGAGACAGCGCGTGTGGCGAAGTGTGCCCGCGTCCCTGCGTCACGCCCGCCTAGGCTTCCACCTGGCTACCGCCACTGGAGGCGTGGAGTCCAAGGCTCCCAAGCACTCGGCCCTGCGGCGGCCCAGCAGCCCTCCCACGGTGCCTGCCCTGCGAAGCCGGGTGGCTGCGGGTTCCTGCCGCTTGCTGCGCCCTCGCATCTCCCGTCGATGAGAGGACCGAGGCCTGCGCCCAGGAGCTCCCTGGCGGTGGTCGGGCCGCCCCCCTTGAGACTTACAACCCCCCTTCCAGCCCCGCCAAATCCCTGAAAGCCTCGTCCCCCTTCGTCACCCCGGGGGCTTCTAATCACTTCGTATCGATTTCCCTAACTCTTTTCATCCCGTTGAAGACACATCTTAAAACACTCCAGCCCGGAGTGTGCTCTGGGCTTTATCCACACTAATAAAATGATTTACCCTTCTCTCCGCGCTCTCCTCACAGAGGAAAATCGTTCGAGCCCCGGCTATTTGTGTGTGATCAGTAAATATTTAGTGCGGTGACATCCTCAGCTAGGCTTTGGATCGATTCCGGGCCCACCGGGAGGTGTGCACGGTCCGGGCGGGGCAGCGCCAAGCCCGCGGATGGGGCTCCTCCCGCCCCTGCTACCGGCCGCTGATTTACAGCCTGTGCAACCCACACAGGGGGGGCCAAAGCGCGCCTGGAAAATTGGCTTTTCAACCTTTTTACTTTTGACATTCAGCCACTTCCCCAGACTCTAATTCTCGCCCCCTCCCCTCTCTTCCCGCTATCAAGGGCGCTGAGCGCCCGGCGAACCTTTCTTAAAGCAGTGCGCCGTGTTCGCGCCCTTGCGGCTTGGGGACCACCTATCACAGCCCTGCCCCGCCAAGCAGAGAGGCCCCAGCCTCTGCTACCGGGGTCGGCTTCTTCGCAGAAAGACGCTCTCGACCCGCCCACCCCTCAGAGAGCCGAGAGCAAGTGGAGAAACCCACAGCAACATTTGCTGAACAGGAGTCCCTTTTTTCGCTACCCTTTCGCGCGACCTTTCCCCAACTCCATCGTCTGATCCTCGACGCCCCTCGGGCCGCGTGGCGTCGGGTGGAAACTTTACTTTCCTGTCCGAAATACTTCACTTTCCTTAGAAGGAAAGAAACCCTCAGCTTGGAGGTATTGAGAGGGGACCTCCTTCCCGATCTTGGCTGCCAAAGGTTTGCTGCACGGCTATGGCAGTGTCATATGGCAGTGTTTCCTTGGCCCTAGTCATTATTCCTGAGCCACACCCTGGACCTGGGACACCAGGAAATGGCCCAGACCTGGAGTGGGGTACCGCAAGGTCTCACCGTGCAAGGAGACCCAGCACCTTTACTCTAGAAGTGCTGATACCTTACCAAAGTAGTATGTGAAGAAGACAAACCCCTCGTGCTCCACAGTTCCTGGAGTAGAGGCACTGGTGCCCACCTGTTAGCCGGCCTGCCCCCCTCACCTGGAACCTGGACCTTTGCAATTCCCCTGGGGCCCAAAAGGAAGGGGCTCGACCTTGCTGTGTCCACACACCCCTCCCAAGCACTAGCGCCCTCGTCTTTGTCCTACACATGGTTTTCAAAACCGCCTTATCTGTAGACTATATCTTCATACTAATGCATACTTAATTGGTCGGTCTTGACTGTCCATATAAAACAATTTAATTAGGGTGCTTTCCTGCTTTGGAGAGCAAAGAAAAAAAATCTGCCCAATGCTTATTGTATTTAGCACCAATACAGGCAGAAAATGTAGCACAAGTTTTTGGTTGAAAGAGCACCTCTGTGTCCATTGAAGGGCGTTGATCCGAAAAGACAGAAAGGACAAGTAAAATCGATTTGAAGCGACCCTCTCTGTCCCTTTCACACCATTCAGAAACTCCATTCCTTCTAAGACAAAGACCAGTGCCTTGGGAATTCTCAGGGGAAAAGAAGACTCCAGTCCCACAAGCCTAGGGCTCTATTTAAAAATTCTTCAATATTCCACTTTAAACCTGGACTCGGTGCTGTGCTCCCTGCATGCTAGTTTCACAGACACCCCCTCTGAAGAGCTAGTCAGGCTAACAATCTTGATTCCCCAACCGGCTTGGCCTTCTGACCAGCCCTGCCAGCCTTTTAGGGTTAGTGCAGTCTTCACCTTTGACCCCCCCCACCAAGACTAGAGTGGCCACCAGTGCTACAACTCTGGCCAAAGTTAAAGCAAAATGACAACAAAAAATATCACTCCTAAATCCAGGGAAACCAGTTCTGCTTCCGCAGCCTGACCTACCGTACCCAATAGCCACCTCTATACCCATTTTTTTTTCTTCCTTCTTCATTTGCAGTGACCTGACCTAACCACCTCTGAAGGGGAGAACTTTAAGTTGTCAGGGATGCATCTCTAGGTTGCGGTGAGTTGCCTGGTCTAATTGTTCTTCCATTAGGAAACCGGAATGCCAGATTATCCCACAGGCACCCAGGCTGGGGAAGGCAGTCATCGATCAGACCTGGCAAAAAAAAAAAAAAAAAAGGGAGGGGGGAGAGGGGGGAGAAGAAAGAAGAGTGCAGAAGAGGAAAGAGGCCCCGACTGTGATCACCTTCACCTGCCCTGGGCCGGGCCTCAGGTTCGAAGATCCTGCGACCTTCAACTAGGGTTGAAGGGGGCAGGACGAAAGGGAGGGGGCACCCCTGAGTTACACAAGTGGCCTCCTTCTAGTAAGAGAACGAGTTCACCACCTCCCCAGAGGGACCTCACCATCCATCCACTCAGTATAACTGATGAGACAAACCGCAAGGAAAAAACTTCTGTAGCCCATATTTATGGTATTAATGAATAGTTTTAAAAAGATTTACACTTCTTATGATCAATATTCTGAGTTATTTCCCTCAAAGTATATAATTACAGTGTCTTCAGAGTTTTCATCATTGTTTGAGGTGGCAAAACCATTTGTAATTTTCATTAGCCAGTAAACATGTAATTAACATTCAGCACTGTGTTTAACTTAATTCCTGTTTAAGACAAGGACAAGAAGCAGCCCAAGAGCGTTAGTTCCATTTGTCAAGTCTGACATACATCTTACCATAACAGTTTCCTAAAATAAAAGATCCGTGTTTCCCCATTATTCTTCTCTTAAAACAAAACAAAACAAAAAAAATCCATTAGTTAAAACTGTATTAAACAGCATGAGGCAGCATAGTTTATTCTAAATTTTTGCTAGTTATTGTATTCCTGCTTCCTTTATTCATCTTAGGGAGTGATGAAGGGAGGGGTGAATTAAGCATTCATTATATGAAGGCATGAAATGGGGAACCCCTCCCCCCAAAAAGAAATCATTTCCTCTTCAGGAAAGTTCTAGAATGGGCACCAGAAAGGGGAGGGAGGCACTGATCCACAGGGGAGAGGGAAAAATCACTTGGGGGGACTTGAGTTAGAAGTAGAAAATGAGGATTCCAGCAGATTCCTAGGAAAATATTGCCCTCCTGTTTCAAGTTCTATCTTTGATCCAGGGTGAGAGGAGCCTGTCTGCCAGTCTCCGAGGCTGCTGCTTTTTCCCCCTCCTCTCCCACCTCTATTTTTTTCCCAACTTGCTTTAGGATTAGCCTCCATCCCTCTCGACCCCAAACAGTGGAATTTGGCTGTGCCTCCGGTCATCTTGCTTTGCAATATCGCCTAGAGTTGTTGGCAGTTTTCTGTTAAGACTGAGCCATTTGCTCCAGCCTCCGACTAAACTCATTAAGTTGGGAGATTTTTTTCAATTGGACGGGTGTTTTTAAAGTCTCGTCTTTCCAGCCCCAAACAAGGTGTAACAACGCACTCTTCCTTCTAAGGAATGAGATGAGAGACAAGGATCACTCCAGACATCTCCTACCTACGGTTTGGGGTTTTTTTTCTTAAAGGCGAGGCTTGCATTCCTCAGCAGTTATGTACAAAGCTCCCTGAAACCTTGTCTCTCTAAAGTTAGTGTGCAGGGTTTTCCAAGGCTGAGAGCGCCTAATACATGGGGAAGCACTTCCTTGAGGTGGAAGATCTCTCCCTTCACCTTTCCTCTTTTTCCCTGCAGGCTAGTGCCTACTTTTTATCAGTTTGCACAATCGCTTAGATAAACACCGAGGAGGAGATTCTCTTTAATTATCAAAGACACATCTTTTCAGGGGGCCAACAAAGCGTTTATTTCACCCGCCAAACTAAAGGAGAGTTATTCCAGTTTAGAAGGAAGATGCAAGCGGTTTGGGACCTTGAACAAGGCAAATATGGTTTTGGTATGTTTACTTACAGTATTTTTTTTCCTCTTTCTCTCCTTTCTCACTTTTCTCCTTGTGCTGTGTGGGGTTGGGGATGACTTGGGGCTTTTCAGAAAATCGGTTTGCTAATGTGTGTGAAATGCCTAGGACTGTGGTTTAAGGGGTTTGGGGAAGGGGGAACAGAGTCAATTCAGTGCATTGCCATATTTTATTACATGTGTGTGGTAGAAGTGATGGAAGGAGGAGAGGGGGAAAATACAATTGCAAAGCTGCCAAAATATGATTAAACCAAAGCATAAAGACTGCGGTGCCTTCCATCTCCTTGTCCTGTCTTCTCAAACTCATTTCCTTCTATAGAGCAAACTGAAAACCAGTCCTATGAGCCTGGTTTTCCAAGCAGCAGACAACTCGGTTTTCTATCAAAGGAGCTGCTAGGCTCGCACTAAGTATCAGAATTTACTGTTCGATTTGCTTCTGCGCTTCATTTTGCAACCTTGTGCTACTGACAGCCAGGCAGGCAGGGAAGGAGGGAGGAAAACCCTGCCGGTCGCCCTCGGCCGCGGTTCGGGAAGGCGAGCGCTCGGTTAAGCTAGGAGGAGAATCGCAAGGAGAAGGGTACTCACCATCGGGCGGGGTGGTGGAGCTGGCGTGCGGATTTCAGGCAAACGTTTACCTTTTTGCTGTCTATTGCAACCGCGCTGGGCTGACTTAAGAAGCAATTCTGTGCTCTTGTCCAAAACGTTCAGAGAATGGTTCCTCATTTTTAAAAAGGCAGCGAGAGAGACGACAGAGACAGAGAAAGAAAAAGAGAGAGAGAGAGGAGGGGGTGAGGGGGACGCACATAAACCCAGTTCAAAAAAAAAAAAATCATCACCTCTTCACCAGTGACTCGGGAAATGCAGAGGCGGCGAGATCCGAGTACAGCCCAACCAAGCCAGAGCCAATTAATTTTAAATCCTGAAGAATTATTCAGATTAAAATGTACAGAAGTTTCATTCTCCTATGCCTACGTGAGCCCAAAGTCGTTTCCCTTTAAGAGCTCCTTTTCTTTTAAAGTTGAATTTTAGGCAGAGAGGACTCTTACACTAGGGGGCAGACAGATACTGTACTTGCTCCAATCTTAAGCAATTTTTTCCCTCCCAGCATATGCTCTGATTTAGCACTGTAAATTTTTCAGAGGACCCAACTCTGACAGCCCCTGGTGATTTTCAAAGTACCACAAGCCAGTGGTTAAAAATTGCATTGACTTGGAAGTTCAGAGGGACACAATGGAAGCCCCTTTCCCTATTCATGGAGCTCCAGTGTGGTGGAAGAGAAAAACACACACGGACTAGATTGGGGGAAAGGAGGAATTCAATGAATCCTGGTGGACGGAACTGGTTTCTACTGAGTTCAGAGTTAAACTCCGAATGTGCTGGGGTCTGTATTCATATTATGATTTAATCTGTGAAGAATTACAGACCATTCGGTCACTTTTTGCAAGAAAATCATATGCCTGGATGTTTGGGTCCCCCCCCCATATTAAGACAAATGTTTTTTCCAACTTTCACCAGCCAAATTAAAGCTTGCCATTCCTCTCATTAAAATAAATTTACATTTGCAATAAAAGACTAGGCTGGGTTTTTAAAAGATAATAATAATATATTGATATTTATCTTTTAATCTGAGAACTTTATGATCTTAGAGTTAAGGCAAATAAGCATCTCTGAAGAAGACATTTTAAAATTTCCACATCCTTTTTCTTCTTAGCCGGCTATCTCTTCTTCCATGCAATAAAATTAACTACAATTCATATGATTATCCCCGCTTCTAACCAGCATTGCTATAACTAAAGGACTCCTAAAATGCAGAGTGAAACTCCTTTGACTTCATGGTAGCCCTGTGTTCGTACATGTAACTGGCTCCAATCCTTTAGGAGAGATAGTTGGGAAATTCTTCATTTTCAATACAAGGCCATCAGAGTCTTCAAATCCCACCCCCCCCCAAAAAAATCTCCAAATGAAGATTTTTCTTCCTCAAAATCATCATCTCATATGTGTATAAAAAGTGATCTTGCTATGGAAGTGTCCACACTCAAGAGACAAGATTAAAATTTCCCTATAATCAATTATTCTCATCTTCTATTAAATTGAGATGGGAATACACATTAGATTTCATATCTCAACCCCAGCCCCACTATATGACTGAGCTTGCCCCTAAACTTCTGATATTATAGCATTAGGCAATTCCTCAAATCATAGAGTTAAAAGGGAAAAAAAAAACCCAAACCTTTCCCTCTGAAATAATTTCTTTTCCATATTTCTTATGCTCTTTAGGAGAAAGTTATATTGTGTCTCTAATCAGCCTGAAATTTTCAGCCTAGTTTCACTCTGTGGCAGTCTTATTACATACCATGTTTATGATAGTTCAGTGTCCATTATAAATTGGTATTTCTTAAATATTTAATTAATGTCAGCACCTGAAACCTTAGTGAAATATGTTATTTCAGAGAAGAAAGACAAGGCTAAGAGGTTTTCAAGGTTGTAGTTTAAAGGGAATTTTTGATTCTCTGAAAACCAGCTCCTTTCTGTTCACATCTGCACTTAATCCTTACCTCGATATGTAAAATACACTGAAACAAAGTGTAATTTAAACATGTCAATTACATGTATGGTTTATTTTTTAAAATATTTTCAGAATTTTTTGAGCTATCAAGGATGCTTTTCCGAAGTCATCAATTTACTCTTTATGGCATTCATTATTCCCTGGAGCTTAGCATCTTTTGTGCAAAATATTGTAATTGTTCATAAACCTGTTTGGCTTACAAGTTTACAGTTTTTCTTTGTGCAAAGTGTCTGATGGAAACATAATTTTCTTGTATAAATGTGGACTAATCACAATTCATTGACTGGGTCATAATCAAACAGCAAGATTACTGCAATAGAGTATGTGGTCTGAGGTAGTGATTCTACATGTTTGATGTTTAAAACCAAACACCCTGGAATTCAAAAACACAACACTCTCAATGATTTTAGCACATTGAGTAAAAAGGCATAGGCTATGAAGTTGTTCTTTTTCGTAGTGATTCTCTTGAAGTAGAATATGGCTTGTATGTGGTTCTTGTGAGTTGTACTGCTATTTCCAATTTGGGGAAGAATTTCTGGGTGTGTTTTAATGACTATAAGAATGCTTAAAAGGAACTTGAAGAACAATGACGTTCGTACTCAACTGTTCTATAACCTAGAAGCATAGTCTCGGAAGTCTTTGTCTGTATACGTTGACAAATGTGTATCTGATACATGTGCGCTTACATGTGTGTAGAGAGGGTGTGCACAGGGAAGGTTGAGCGGATGCCTCCGCCTGTCCATCAGCGGGCAGAATGGTCTTTTCCCTCTTACCACGACTGGGTGTGTGGCAGGATGTTGGCTTGAGAGCTAGCTAAAATCAACAAGAGAAAATAAAGTTGAGTGAAATTTATTTTAATTGCGTCATGACAATAAGATGAACTCTACTTCTGCTTCTTAGCATCGGAGATGTTTTATTTGAGCAATTAAAATGTCAGGCCATAAACCTGTGAAATGTTAACTCTACAAGGAGGAGACGGACATTGAATGCCCCCCCAAAGAAATAAACAAACAAAACTGAGCTATCAACCGAGCAAATGATCAGAGTTGATTAAGAGAAGGGGTTACCATCACCCGGATTTGACCAAATATTTCGTTTGGAAAATGACTGCAAGCTCAATTTGTGGCACCTTCCCATCTCCCCTCCCTGCCCCTCTACAATGAATCCAGGGAACTTTCCCCTTTTCTTTGGCATCGTGGGCACCAAGATGCGCGGAGAGTTCCGGGCCATGCGCAAGCGGCAGATTTTGTGGCATTGCCAAGTTGAGCGAGGCAAGTCCTCTATTCCATCCAAAGCTTCTCGCGGAGCCTTTAAGAGGCGTTGTGTGTGCGCGCCGCGCTTCTCTCCCCGCCCGGGTGGAAACCTGGGGTTCGAGGTGCGGGGAGAGCGGGGGCCGCGCTCCCAAGGCCGGCGCGGGCCCATCCCCCGCTCGGCTGCAGGGGCGGCGCGGCCACCCGGTCCCCGCCCCCCTTCATCCCCCGCGCTCCTCGCGCAGCGATCCGGACACCGCTCGCGCTAGGACCGGGCTGCGCTCACGGCCGCCATGGCGGGGCCGCTGCGCTCCGGCCAATGACGGCGAGGGGGCGGCGCGCGCGCGCCTGGCCAGGCCAACCCCGGCTGCTGCCTTATAAGGCGCGCCGTCGCCATGGCAACGTGCGCTAAGTTGCAGCAGTCGTGTCAAAGTTCACTATATAGAGAGCTCAGTGAGCTGATCGCGGAGAAGCCACTTCTGCCAGCCCCGGCGCCTATAAATCGCATTCCCTCCCGCGCCCCCCTTTTTAGCATATTTGATCACTTTGATTCTCTGTTCTTTTCTCTCCGCGGTGTGTGTGTGCGTGCGCGCGTGTGTGTTTTCTTCTCCTCCTCCTCCTCTCCCCGAGTTGCCTCCTTTCTCCGGTTGCCGTACTGCCTTTTTTCCCCCTCTTTCATTCTTTCTCTCGGTCTTTTTCTCCCCCCTCTGCGCACGAAGGATGTGCTTCTAGGTGGTGATCTGCCCTCCTTTCTCTCTTTTATCATTTCTCCCCTGCCGCCGGCGAGTTGACTCTTTCCCTATGTGTGTGAGGCGGCGGCGGCAGCAGCAGCAGCAGCGGCTCCGGCGGCGGCAGCAGCGGCAGCAGCGACTTCACCGGCGGCGGCGGCGCTAGACGCGGCGGCTCCGGGCCCGACCCGGCGGCTTCGGCGGCGGCTCCGGCGGCGGCGGCGGCCCGGGCGGCCCGCAGGGAGCAGAGAGCGGCCTCCACCAAGCAACTGAGAGCAGCGGCCACCGGAGCAAGCGAGGCGCGCGCCGGGCGCCCGGGGCAGGCGGCGGCGGCGGCCCAGCGCCAGGACGACGCCGCGCAGCGCCCGACGCGGACCACTTTCATGCTGATTCCCCCGGACCCGGGCAGTGCTCTGGCCACTCAGCGGGCCGCCGGCCTCCGCCCCGGCCTGCCTGGCTCCCTGGGCGCGCCCGCGCCCGGCGCCTCCGCTCTCCTAGTCCTCCAGATTTCGATGGCTTTCCTGAATGGCTGACTGTGGGCTGCCCTGGACTTGGCCCCCGGACAGTCGCCTCTCCTCCTCCTCCTCCTCCTCCTCCTTCTCTTCCTCCTCCTCCTCCTTCTCCTCCTCCTCCTCCTCCTCCTCCTCCTCCTCCTCCTCCTCCTCCTCCTCCTCCTCCTCCTCCAACTCCTCGGCTGCACACCAGATCTGAGAGGGAGTGAGTGAACGAGAGAGGGAGGGAGAGAGTGAGAGCGAGCGAGATCTTTGGAGAGATTTTTTTTTTTTGCCTTCTACTTCTGTCTTGAAGCCAGACAATCGACTTGCAGCTCTCCCTCCCCTCCCTCTCTCTCCACGTTCTGCTCCCACTTGCTCTCTCCTGTACCCTTCCCCTCCCCTCCCGACGGAAACCCCCCGAAATCAACAAAGCTGAGCCGAGGGAAACAAACAAAACAAACACACCGGGCCAGACAAGCAATCGACAAAACTTTGCAAAAGCAAAAACAAAAAAGGAAAAACTAACCAACCTCAATCAACTAGCCCTGAGCCACCCGGGGCGCCCTCCCGCGCCCTCTCGCACCCTCGCACACACAAAAGGCGGCGCGCCGGAGCCCGAGACCCGGGAGCCGCCGCCACCCCGCCGCCGCCCGCAGCCAGGGGAGCAGGAAGTCCGGACTCGGCCCCCATAGATATGGCAATGGTAGTCAGCACGTGGCGCGACCCCCAGGACGAGGTGCCCGGCTCCCAGGGCAGCCAGGCCTCGCAGGCGCCGCCCGTGCCCGGCCCGCCGCCTGGCGCCCCGCACACGCCACAGACGCCTGGCCAAGGGGGCCCGGCCAGCACACCGGCTCAGACAGCGGCTGGCGGCCAGGGCGGCCCTGGCGGCCCGGGCGGCGACAAACAGCAACAGCAGCAGCACATTGAGTGCGTGGTGTGCGGGGACAAGTCGAGCGGCAAGCACTACGGCCAGTTCACGTGCGAGGGCTGCAAGAGCTTCTTCAAGCGCAGCGTGCGGAGGAACCTGAGCTACACGTGCCGCGCCAACCGGAACTGTCCCATCGACCAGCACCACCGCAACCAGTGCCAGTACTGCCGCCTCAAAAAGTGCCTCAAAGTGGGCATGAGACGGGAAGGTATCGGCCTCTCATTTCTTCCCCCTTCACTCGGGGTCCCGGGGCCCTGGGTGCGTTTGACTAGCCTGCTCTGGGTAAGGACACAGAAGCCCCAAGCTCTTCTCTTCATATTGCAGTCGAAAGGGGTTTTATAACTAGAAGCGAGTTCTGCACTGGAACCCATACCCCTAAATCCGCATGCTTTGGCAGACTGATTTCCTTCTTTCTCTTCGCGCTGTTTTCATTTCCTTTGCATTGATTGCGAGTTCATTCGAGTTCACCCTTCTACAAGGGATGGGTTGTTGTTTGTTGTTTTAAAAGCCTGGTCTCTCCCTCTTTTCCTCTTTCTGTGTCCCCTTGTTTTTCCTGCACGTTCAACATATGTCCCTCCTCCCCACTCCTCTCCCTAGCCCCCACCCTCTCTAAAAAAATCTGAGATTGTACTTTTGTACAGGAGGTTCAAATTACAAATGGCAATTTTATGCACTTCGCCGTATTAACGCTGCTGCCTGGGCAGAGCTCATGTGACCCTCCGTGGATTAACGTTCTGCTAAAAAAAAAAAAATAGCTGTTTTCCTTTTTCCTTTCACTTTTGAAATGAGGAGAGCTCTATAGGGAGTAGGAAAGGGTGGTCGAGGGACCTTAGGCGGCTGCTTTCGCTCTGCGCGAGTTGGGTCTTTGTGATATAAAATTCGCCAAGCGCCGCGAGCAGTGCTCTACCAATGGCGCGCTCCGTGCGGGGCGCGGGCTCCGGGTTGGGGCGAGCCAACGCCGGGGTTTCTTTGTGTTTCTGCGAGAGCGACTCTCCCGGTCCGGAGTCGGATAACAGCCGGAGCCCGAGCCTCGCCGCCTTTCCCAGGCCCTCACGGGCCCTGCCAGGGCTCCTCCGGCGCCCGCAGCCAGCTCCCTGCCTCTCTCCGGCTTCCTCTTGCCGTAGTCGGCCTCTCTTCCCGACCTCTCTCTCCGTCTCTTTCTCCGTGTACACTGATTAGGCAAACGCCAGACCTCGACAATCTGCTCGTCTGTTACCGGGCTTCCCCGCCGGGCTGGGGCTGGGGCTGGGGCTGGGGCTGCAAGGTTTGTGGAGAGTGGATCCGGGGTGGCCACAGGCCGTCTGGGGGTAAAAACCCTTGTGTCTTTTGCAAAAGCGTCTCACCCTCCCCCTAGACTCGCCCCTCCCGCTCCCTCTCCTCCAATCAATAAGAAATATCAGCTGTTTAGCAGTAAAGAAGAAAGATGCCCCCGGAATGCTACATCCCGCCCACAGCGCCAGGGACCCCAGGCAAAGTGGCCAATTCTGGGTACTAGGCAGATCCGCCAGAGCGGGCCTGGGATGCAAGTGTGCAACTCTGACCTTTAGGGCTTCCCTGGGTGATGATTTGAGAGGAGTGTTGCCAGGGCCCAACGACTCCCAGGATTGTGGCAGGCCTGCCTGGTTCTTTCATTGCTAGGGATCTGGGGCACTTGGGGGTCGGGCTGGGGCAGATCCTGCCGGGTTACCCAGGCTGATAATTAACTGTGGAGTATCTCCTTTCCTCCCTGCAGCGGTGCAGAGGGGCAGGATGCCGCCCACCCAGCCGACCCACGGGCAGTTCGCACTGACCAACGGGGACCCCCTCAACTGCCACTCGTACCTGTCCGGATATATTTCTCTGCTGCTGCGCGCTGAGCCCTATCCCACGTCGCGCTTCGGCAGCCAGTGCATGCAGCCTAACAACATCATGGGCATCGAGAACATTTGCGAACTGGCCGCGCGGATGCTCTTCAGCGCCGTCGAGTGGGCCCGGAACATCCCCTTCTTCCCTGACCTGCAGATCACGGACCAGGTGGCCCTGCTTCGCCTCACCTGGAGCGAGCTGTTCGTGTTGAATGCAGCGCAGTGCTCCATGCCCCTCCACGTAGCCCCACTTCTGGCCGCTGCTGGCCTGCACGCTTCACCCATGTCTGCTGACCGGGTGGTCGCCTTTATGGACCACATACGGATCTTCCAAGAGCAAGTGGAGAAGCTCAAGGCACTGCACGTCGATTCTGCCGAGTACAGCTGCCTCAAGGCCATAGTCCTGTTCACCTCAGGTAGGAAGAAGCCCTGTCCTCTCATGCCCAGAAAGTTCTAGTGCAGAATTCGGGCCTAGAGAACTTGGGAGTTACCAGGGCAAGCCCACCCTCCCCCCTCAAAAGGTCAAACTGTGGAATGTAACTCAAAGTGGGAACTTTGTATAGCTTTTGAGCACCACCAGACCTGGCCTGGCTAGAGAAGAAGGGTTGCACACAGGATGCTTCAGATACAGTGTCCCCAAATGGGCTATAGGGTATCCTCTCAGGCCTATTCCCCTCCTGCAGTGACCAGACTAGAATGCACTCCCTCCTTTTCCTCCCTGAGCTAAGGCCTTCTGGGCTAGTTGACCCTCAGGGAATCTCCTCAAGTCCCTGGCTTTCTCTAGCACCCTAGCTGGGCCTCTAGGAGATGCCCCTGGGCACTGGATCAGAGATGGCATCATCCTGTAGGAGAAAGTTTGCCCCTGCAGGGGAGAAGTTTGCCTGCTAACTCAGTAGGAGTTTGAGCTTCAGGCAAATTCAACCTAAGGGCAGCAATTTTCAAAAATCATTTTCATTAAAATAATGCAGACTGCCAGGAGAAGAGAAGAGCTGTCATTAGGGGCAAGAAGAGGAAAGGGACCATCACAACTCCAGAATGTCTGCAGGGGGTTGAAGTATCTGGCCTCTTGTTTCCCCCTACCTAGGCAAACACTTAAGGCAATTTCAAACAATCCCAAGTATATGCCAACTTAAGCTGGATATGAATGTTACTGGTGATATAAAACCATCATTGACTGCATTATGAAATATAATTAGTTTGCATGTAGTTTAACCTGTGTGAGTAATAGATCTGATATTAATTAACTCTTGAGGCCAAATGATTTTTGAAAGTGCCTGACTTTCCATTTCTGGCCACACCTGAGCCTTTTGGCTGCCTCCAGGCTGAGTTCAGCATAGCCCAGGTGGGTGGAAATTACCCCCTCCCTTCACATTCTTGTACTAAGTTGTCAGCTGATCCCTTTGTCATGGCTGAGAGGGGAAAAGGGTTCCGGACTAAGAATAACAACATTTGGACATTTGCAGGACTTGGAACCTTATCACCAACTACAGTTTTTTAAGCTTGTAATTTGGGAACTAGAAAAGATGTATAGTTAGTGTGGCAAAAAGAGAGAGAGAGAAATCCTTATTGTTTCAAAGTCTGGGAGAACCAAGTCATTAGCAGAATCTATTGCAAGTTCTCCAGCCTCAACCCTCTTTTATACATTACTGCCTTTCACTAAAGTCTCCCCTGACAGCCACCCCAAATCCTGCCTTTGGAAGTCCTTAGGTAATCAATTAGAGGGCAGCATCTGGGCAGGGAACTGCTGAATTCAGAAGCTAAGATCTGGTTTATTTTTTCTCAGAAGCCTGTCAGATTAAGAACATTTACCTAATGCAAATGTCCAGGCAGGATAGTCCCCTGACCCAGGGCCACCTTCACCCCCTTTCTACAACCTGACACCCATCCCATAGTCTCAGAAGGTGGGAATAGTTATTAATTTCTTGGTATCATTGTTAGTTCTTTGCCTTACCCTTGGTCTTTCAAGGGAAGAAACGCCTGATACTGTCGTAACAGTTTAATTTATTACTATTTGCAAAATGTGGAGGCCTGTGTGGAGAATGCAAATTGCCTCACAAAGAGATAAAGGTTCCTGTTATCTGATTCAGAGGGAGACACACAGTGCGGAGAGAAGGAGTCCTAGACAAACAGCTTTTAATTTCTGACCACAGACACCTAGGCATTCTGTGGACATGCAGAGTAGTAGACACATTTGAGGAGGTTGCATGTGTTATGGTTCTAGTGGTAGAGATGGTGGCTGCTGTTTTCCAATATCTATTTTAATGATTCACAATATGCATGTGTTAACCCCAGTCTTGTCTGGGGAGCCCCAAAAGGTCAGGTCACAACCTGAACTGCCTTCACCAAGAAGCCTCTCATTTCAAAGGCACTTATTGTATTTTCACGTATCAGAAAAAGAAAAGTGTTTTCCTGAAGATAACAGGGAGGGGGTGCTTCTTGGAAGGACCTGGATTTAAAAAAAAAAATAAAATAAAGGGGGTGGGGGAAAAGGGAGAGAGAAGAAAAGGGGGAAAAGAAACAGCTCAAATGAACAGAGAGATCACAGTTTGCATGGCTGCCCTTCAATAGACTAAACTGACAAGATCAGTTTTAAAGGGCCACTTAAATCAGTTTCAAAGACTGGAGAAAAATGAGTCGCCCTCTTTGGGGAGAATCTGAGGCTGGGTTGTGGACGCCATTACTTGAGGCTGGGCCAGGTTGTTGCCCCACTACCACTACTATATAATTATAAGCCAAACTATTATTTACAGAGGAAGAGGGGGAGGAGCGCTTGTAGTTTGGGTTTTGTCTGTTTTTCTGTCTGTGAATTGACTGGGTCCCGATATACCCAATGTATTTTGCTTGGGCCTTCCAGTAACCCAGCCTGAGGTCTTAGTCAGTGAAAGGCATATAGTACACTAAGGTATGTTTTATTTTAAAGCAAACACTCTAAGACCATCTCATGCTTTCTCCTCACTCCCTTCACACATATATACTCACCTACCCTCCAAATTTTCATAGTATAGACATTTGCTCCAACTCCTATAGGGGTAGCTTGACATAGCACTGTACACACATCTCATGTGACCCATTTCAAACCTCTTAATCTGATGACTGAATTCCTCTTCTTCTTCTTCTTCTTCTTCTTCTTTTTTTTTTTTAACTTTCTTCCAGATGCCTGTGGTCTCTCTGATGTAGCCCATGTGGAAAGTTTGCAGGAAAAGTCCCAGTGTGCTTTGGAAGAATATGTTAGGAGCCAGTACCCCAACCAGCCAACGCGATTTGGAAAGCTTTTGCTTCGCCTCCCTTCCCTCCGCACGGTCTCCTCCTCAGTCATAGAGCAATTGTTTTTCGTCCGTTTGGTAGGTAAAACCCCCATCGAAACCCTCATCCGGGATATGTTACTGTCCGGCAGCAGTTTTAACTGGCCGTATATGGCAATTCAATAAATAAATAAATCAAAATAAGAAGGGGGAGTGAAACAGTGAAAGAAAAGGCAAAAGACTGGTTTGTTTGCTTAATTTCCTTCTGTTAAGAAAGGATATAAAAGGATGTTACAAGTTTGCTAAAAGAAGAGAGGGGAAGAATTTAATGGACTGTGAATTTCAAAAAAAAAAAAAAGACTGTCAAATGAACTTTTACAGAATGCATTAAAAAAACTCCTGTGTTGGTCAGAACAACTTGCTACTTATCATTTTTGTATAAAAAGGAAATTAGTCTTTTTCTTTTTTGGTAAAATTTTGAAAAAATATTGCTAAAAGTGCATTTAAGGAGATTGGGAGAAAATTAGCAGAATGGAGAAAGTCTTTTTTTTTTTCCAAATTATTAATTGTCCTGTGTCTATGTACCTCTAGCTGTTCTTTTTTGTACTTTTCTGGTTCCAAACCAGTTTATTCTGTGGTTCTATAATAAGTTTTGATATAATCTTGGCTTCTTAAAAACTGTGTATCATTAAAATATATGTTCTGCAAGAATTAAAACTGAGTCCATGAAAATATCATAGGAAGACATAAAACTTTAAAGGCAACTTAAAGATGGAAACGCACTTACAAGTGGTGACCAAAAATTTTAGATGAAGTTGAGCACTCTAATTAGAGAACTGGAGGAACCACATACAACATTTAACTTCCCCTACCTTCCCCCCTCCCAAAAAAAAAGACACCAAGACAAACCTAGGTTTTTAAAAATATTTTAAGAAAGAGAATGAACTGTGGAATTTATTGGCAGCCAAGGAATGTGTCCAAGACACATGCTGAGGTTTTGAATAAAAAGTGAACTTTTGTAATTTGAATTGGGTCCCCCGCTTAGTTCTTGAATTGTTATGAAAATCCTATATCTGTTTGTATATTTGCAAGCCCTTTGTATTATAATTGTTGATATTTTCCCTTTTTAAAAAATACCATTGAAATCAGCATGACAAAATAACACTGTTGGCACTTATAGGTAACGTGATTGATTCAGTATCTTAGAGTTTACAGTTTGTGTTTTAAAAAAACTGAAGGTTTTTTTTTAAGTGCAACATTTCTGTATACTGTAAAAGTTATAATAACTGAACTGTTTGGTCGAGTCTTTGTGTGTTATATTCCAAGGAAAATTGAAAGTATTCAGAAATTAAAATATTATTTGATATCTGAAACCTGTTTGGCTGTCCCCACTCACTGTCTTTCCATCGAGCAGAGCCCCTGTGAGCTTTTGCTGAGCGGGCTGGGGTCCTCATTTGTTTACTCCCCTCAGTTAGTTTACTCAAAGGTGGACTAGTGTATTTGCCTGTTTAATTTGGGTGTGGGGGGGAGCTAAAGTTAATGGTTTATCTATGGTTTAGGAAGTGCTACACTGATATAGTAAGCCACCTCCATTCACCTAATCCTCCTTTTAATTAAAAATGGATTTTCCAGGAAAAAAAAAAGGCCCTTATATTTGTCACACTTAAGTGCCTGCTTAGGGAAGGTATTGTGAAAAGTATTAGAAATCTTGAGATCAGTATCTATTTTATGATCAGAAAAAATACTCTTTTGTACATTTCTGACAGTTACGCAAAAGATCGTTCAAGCAAGCTAATCACAGCATTGTAAATAGAGGGCAGTTGTTTGCAATGGGTTTTTGCTTAAGTAAGTGTGATTTTTTAAATATTCTGTGGTTCTCATCTAGCGTGGTTGTTGAGAGGATTTCAAAATCAGTGGTATAGTTTATAGTGCTGAAGCGTCTGTTTTTAATGTATATATGATAACTTGCAATTGGGCTGCCTCTCCCCTCCCCCTTTACCTTCAGTCTGTGAGAGCATGACCAGAGGTCAAGGGAATCTTTTCCAGTGGGTTATGTACATAAAAACACATCGACATTTGGACATTTCAGATTGTGTAGATACAATCTGTACTGCTCTTGGAATCCTTTGTCTTTAGAAGCCAAATTAAGAAAAAGAAGAGAAAGAAAGAAGGAAGAAAACTTTACAGGATGTGCTGATTTGGAAGTAGTAACTATTTGTTTCAGCCCCCGCCCCCTTCTCTTTTCCTGGTTTGGAAAAAGCTTAGTGTTGGGAGTTTGCGATTTGTTCTTATTTAGACTTTCCAAATTGCCCTTCTTCAATATATTTTACCATGCTGTGGTTTAATCTTAAAATTGGGGGTGGGGGCTGGTGAAGGAGGTTAAAGAAAAGAGATCATTTTGTAAAGTCTATTAAACTTTGATACTCAGTTCTAGTCAATACATGCAGACCAGAAAAATCTGTCTTGATTTGTGCATTTGAGCAGAGTTCTCCATCAGACCCTCATGTCCTTTCTATATGTATGTGTGTGTGTATACATACATATATATATATATATATATACATATATATGTATGTATTCTTATTGCACAGTATCTCTGACCTTTAGATGGAGGTTATGTTGGTTGTTTATTTTCTCCACTTGCAAGTGCTATCCATGTGAGTGTGTGAAGTTTTTCTAATAAGTAAAACACAGGCCCTTTTCCTTGTTTGTTTTGTGTTAGTTTATTGTAAACAGTCATTTGTTGTAAATTGTTATTGGTATTAAATTATAATTTATGATTTTCAAAGCAAAAGACAGTCCCTGTTTTATTATGCTTTAAGCATGTGTTCTAGACGTGGAAAAATCTCTTTAAGTTTCAGCAGTAAGCTCGAGGTCTTTAAGGTAGAAAAACAGGACTCAAAAATTTTCAACCGGTTAAAACAAAACCCCTTGTATACGTTTAGAGTGGCCAGAGGAGGATCTGTTTAGAGTCTTGAGTTCGGTTTAAGTTTATTGCATTTAAAGAAAGTTTTTCTTTTCACGCTGAGTTAGAACAAAAGATCTTTGCTGCGACTGAATTGGACAAAAGACGAGGGCTGGAACCCAGCGAATGCGTTCTGTGTGAAATTGACGAGATCTTTAAAAAAGCTGCTAAACATGGCGACTCTTTCCCTTTAAGTGTCTCTTTTTCCTTGCTGGTTTTTTTTTTTTTTTTTTTCCTTCCTCCATCTGATCTGAGCTCGCTTTATTTCTTTTCCCAACCCCGCTCCCCCTCCTCCTCTTGGCGCTCGGGGGTGTGAGAGAACCCAGTTAGACGCGAAATGCAACAATAGTCCAAGGAGAGAGAGAGGGGCGATCGCTCCTTCTTGCCACTTTCAAACAAACCTGGGGAAAAACTGAGCAGGGGGGGCATTCTAGCCTGTTCGCTCGGCTCGCGGTGGCCCTGCCTTGGTCTTTCACGATTCGCGTTCTGTGGGTCGCCAGAGGCTGGGGCTGAAAGTTAGCGGGCGACGTCCGGGGCTGGTTCCGCAGAGACGGCTGGGTTAGCATCCGGCCGGCTGCAGGGCTGGGGGCCCGGAGTTGGCAGCAGCTGCGGGAAAGTGCCGGCCCCCCAGCCCCCGCCCCCACTTAACGTGCGGCAGAATTTCGCCAGCGCCCGGGGAAAGTCCGGGGTGCCGGGCGCGCGGAGCTGCACTCCTGGGATGTGCATTAAGCGGCGACAGGCAGGGGGCGGGGGCGGGGGGCGGTCAGGGAGAGCTCGAGCGTGTGAAACTCTGCCTTGAAGCTCGCTTTTGACTTGGTCCTATGAGCTGAGCCAACATGGCGTCTCCCATTGCACCGCGAGCGCCGGGCTGCCAGGCACGGCAGGGCCGGGTAATAGAAAACACATTGGTTACTAAAAAGAAAAGAAAAAAAAGGGGGGGGGGTTGGGGGCGGTAAAGACCATTCCTTCTGCAGGCAGAAAATCTTCTTTTAAACTCTTGCTGGCAAGTGAGTGAGGTCCTCGATTATTCTGTAATTAAAGCAACAGAATTCCTAGGGAAAATATTGGTAAAGCAGAACCCTCCCTCTCTCTTTTTTTTGCCTCTTTCACCCTTTATATTCGGGAGAGTTGATTTCATGTCTCCTCTTTCTCCAGGAACCAAACTAGAAAAATAAACTCTGTATCTACAAATGATCTTAAATATTTGAATGGTATAGGGGGAGGGGGAGAGGCCAGTATTTACAGATCTCCGTCCGTTCTCGCGCTCATTAATGCAAGGGCTGCGCCCGGGTTTGCGCGGGCCGGAGCCCAGCTAGGGGGCGGGGTGGGCTGCGAACCCCGCCGGACGTGGGCAGAACTTGCTGCTTGCATGTCAAAGTTATAGGAAAGGTGGGTTTCCAGGCAGAGGTTTAACTAAAGAGTGATAGCAAACAGAAGTCGGGGGCTGATTCCGGGAGGGTGGTCTCAGGCCCAGGACAGGCGTGAGCCCGCGTGGACTGCGCCTTTGGCAGGGGAGCGTCTGTACCGGAGAATCTTCTTTGTCAAATAGGTCTGTAAACGGTCAAGGGCGGCAGTGGGACAGACCTGACCTTCCTGAGATCAGTCTTCAGAGGTAGTAGATTGAGGCCGGCCGAGCCCCGCTCTCGGCCAAAGAGGGAATTGCCCCTTACTACCAATTCCAGCCCTACCCGGGCCTGAAAGGACCCAATCTCTCAGCCGCCTGGGAGGGGAGCAAGGTACTCTCTGAATTCCAGGCCTCGTCAAGATTTATTGAAGTTGGGTTTAAAAAACGTGCTTCAGATGATTTTTTCCCATTTTCTCAGATTTCAAAGGCTCCCTGCAGTGCGGCTGCCTAATTAATGGTGAAATTCAACTAAATCTAATTATGCAGTAATTTTAAAGCAGTTAGTGCTGGGCGTTGGTTCGTAATAGGACCCCAGTTTTTTAAAGTTTGCTTACTGCGTTGATTTAGGGGAAAGCTATCTTTTGTATGGTAAAGCAAGATGGGGAAATAGTTTTTCTGCGTGAACTGGAGGATTGAGAACCCGTTCATTACCCCACCTCCTATTCTATCTCCTTTGCCTCCTCTCTCTCTTTTCTGTCCCATGCTCACATTAGAAACTGGGAGAGGTGCTCACCCAACAAGGAGACCTGATCAAAGAGGAAAGGGAGAATCCTTCATATGGTGACACAAAGGGCTTGGTAATATGTCCTCCTGGATACATCTGTAAATGCCCCCCAAAACGAGGAAGATACTCTCATCTCTAATAGAGAAGCGATTTCCTCTCCTTCACATCCATTGTCATTAAGGTGTAAAGCTGATTCTCTGAGTTATAAATCTTATCGTCCTTCTGATAACACACTTGTAATAAGTTAGCGTCCCATTCCAAGTGAATTGTAAAACTGCCTCATTTCATATGGCATTTGTATCATTAAAACTTTTTTTTTTTCTCCCCTTGGCGTCTTGCAGGTCTGGCCTTTAGGCTAGCGCTGAGGTTCCTGCCTGTTGGGCCTGTAGGGTAGGGCTGATGGGAAGAAAGGTGTGAGAGATGAGCTGCCTAGTTTAGCCTCTGGATCTTAGACTTGGGCCAGAGACCCCCAGGCAGATAGGGCCTAGGGGGGCGGTATCCCCCTTCTTCAATTCCCCCCAGTGGCCCCCTTGAAATGACGTTCCTTGAAAGAAACATGCTTGTGATTAGCTAAGCAAACACATCTGCTTTCCGAGTTGGGCCTTCGTTAATTAGCCGAACAAAGGGCCGTTTTGCTTTTTACCTTTTGCTGGGGGAGAGTGTGTTATTTCAGGAGTGTCGCGGGCCCTCCTCTTTTCAATTGCAGCCACGACGTTAATTTTATTGGGATTACTGATGGGAAATGAGGTGGCGCAGGCTTCCGAGAGGAAAAGCTTGATCATTACCCCCTTTGGAACTATATTTTTCCACCCAACCTCCTGCTCGCGAGGAGGGGGTGGGGGCGAACTGCGCAGCAAGTTCGGAGCAATTGGAATCAGGCTCGCGGTACGCTGATCTCGGGTGACAGAGCGTGTGTTGAAGCTGAACTCTATAATTTGCGCTTCTGTTCCTTTATTAGGCCTGGACAACGAACTAATGAGCTTTGGCCCAGTACAATGTCACTTGTATTTATTTTCTTATGGCAACTTTGAGATAGCGGAAGTGTTCCTTACCAAGAGCCAGGGAGGGCCCGGAGTCCAGCCGGCTACTGTCCGAGCCTGGGTGGGTGGCTGCATCCCAGGGGAGATAGGGCTAGTATAGAGCCCGCACAGAGCTGGCAAAGCCAGGGGATTGGGGCTCTCAGGGAGGCCCAGTCAGCCCTCAGGCCCAGCTTCCAAAGCATGAGGTCGAGGGGCATGGGACAAGTCCAGAAAAAGTTCCCAGGCCAAATAGTTGCAAAGATGGCCTGGTTCTGTCCTTGCGTCAGGCAGAGAACGGATCTTCTAGCAGAGTTTGCCAGGCCAATGACCCTTCAGAGTTAGCGAGAGTTCCCTGCCCCATGGCCTGAGTGTTTGCCTAATGCTGCAGGAGGTCTGGCCTAGCTCCGTGGCGAGGGGGGTACAGTGAGGTAGAGAGAATGCTTTAAATGGGACCTCGAAAGAAGTGCGGGGTCTCCCTTCCATCATCTTTCTAGTTTGCTCCAAAAAGTCGCAGTTGGAAAGACCTGATGTAAAGAGGAGTGGGGGTTGGGGACAGAAAGGGTCAGCGGAGGCTGTGCAGTCTGCCTTTTGCTTTGGCAGAAAGAATACAAGCCCCCCCCCCCCCGCCCCCGCCAGATTTGAGGGAGGCAAAGGAAGGGAAACCCTGGAACTGAGAGTGGAATGGGTACTTTTCTCCACAGCCAGAGACTTCCCGGCTCTCGCCTTGCTCCCCACCAGGCAGCTCTTGCTAATAACGCCCAGGCTCTGCCCCAGCCCACCCCATCTCTCCTCCTTTCATCCCTCTGCCTTACCACCTCCTCCCCATCTCTTCCTTCCTTCCTGCAAATGGGTGTTAACGTGGGTCTTTATGTTCTGTCTATAACTAGGATGTAATCACGCGCCCCATGCCTCTCTCTAAAAGCATTTAATAAATGTCTATTAAAGCGCTACAAATGTAAGATGAATTTAGTGGCGCGGCTGCCTCCCTGAATCCGAACGGTAATGATGGATTTATCAACGGGGATTCGCCTTCAGCACAGCGAGGGAGGTTTACTCAGCAAATATGTCGGCGAGCACCCACCCAAATACAATCATTTGACCTCTTGCAGGCGCTAGCCTCCGCGCCCTTTCCGGACACTGGGCCAGGAGGACCAAAGGGGAGGTCTCTTGGCCTGTCGCCCAACCTTTGCCTCCTCTCGGCCAGTGATTTTCATCTCTCCAAGGGTGTGAGGGACCTAACCTTTGGTTTGGAGTTGGGGAGTGGGTGGTTGCGTCCCAGAGATGTGGTTAAGTGTAGATTGCCTTGGCTTTACCCGGAGACACAACTGGGCGCCCTCATGCCCTTCTTGTTTTTGAAGAGTTATTGATTGTTACTGAATCTTCAAGAAGGCGCTTGAGTCATGGCTTTAACCAAATCTTAAGGCCTGAATTCCTCAATAGGCTGTGGCCAGCCTTCAGCACTCTTCTAAGGAAGACACCTCTAGGTCAGAGGTGTCTTGTCTCCTGCCTTCAGAGAGGCTGGGTGTGCCCAGAGCTGGTGCCTTTCATGCCAGACCTTCTTGGGCTCCCTGCACTTCACCACGCCAAAGCAGAGGCGGCTTTTATCAGAGATTGGGGAGCAACCTCCAAGATGGGAGCATACCTTTCAAATCTTTTCCGCTCAGCTGAGTTGGCTTCTCCCCCAACTACCCCTGCCGAGCCCACCCGGTCATTTTAAAGTTCTTCTGGCTGTGGATTTTTCAGAATTTATTTTTGGACTGTGATCGTTAACTCACACAGCCCATTGACCACCATCGCTTTCTTTTTGTCTTTTATCTTTCTCTTTTTTCGAGGGGGAGTAAAGTGCTGGCCTGTTCCATCAAGCCCAGTTCGCATTTGCTTTGGCCTCTGATTTCTCTTTCTTCTTTGGAAATTTCATTGAGATGTCTCTGTACTTCGCTTGTCAGTTATCTTTGTTCCTCTTAAATAAAGGGCTTTTAAATGGACTTATTGCTCCCAGCGTGGGTTCCTCTCTCTAAATGTTAGAAAATTGTGCCATCTACCCGCTATGTTGAGTACTGTCACACTCAGAGACCTCGGGGACCTCCGGGCCGGCTTCAATGCTGCAATGTCAGGGGCCGCGGGCAGAAGGAGGAGGGGGCAGCTCACGTGGATTTTTACAGATCTCCGCCTGCAGCCGGCCCGCGTGGCCACGACAGGGCACGGCCCGCGACGCGCACAGCCGCCAGCTTGATGGCAGGCGCGAACTTGGCTGTAGTGGTTGATCCCAGACCAAATCACAGGCGTATCGGGGACTCTCTTTCCTTCTCCAAGATGCCTTTGGCAGAGGGGGCGCCACGGCTAGTTTGGGAAGCATACGGCCGCTGGTGGTCAGGGATAACCGAGGAGAGTGTGTGTGTGTGTGTGTGTGTGTGTGTGTGTGAGAGAGAGAGAGAGAGAGAGAGAGAGAGAGAGAGAGAGAGAGAGAGAGAATGAATGTGTGTGTGTGTGTGCTTTACGGGGAGGGGGCGGGGGGGGGCGGCTCTCTGCGAGCGGCCGAGGACAATTTCGATGTGCTTCTTAGTAGTGCTCTCTCCGAGTCTCCAGCCCCCTGTCACTCCCTAGGGGAAGCTGGGTTGAGGCTGGCCAAGAGTGACCGCCGCAGAGTTGCTTCACCGGCTCTTGGCCGGAGAGAGCTTGGCTAGGCAATTCGGCTGCAACTTGCAGATCCGTTCTCTCTGGTGGAGGTATCTGGTGTCGTTTTGAAGGACAGAATTTCTTTCCTTAAGGGAAATGTGGTTTAGATGGACTGCATTTGAACAAGTCAGGTGTCTGATGTGGGGTCTTCTCACTACGACCCCTCCTTTGCAATACACCTACGAGAAACCACAGGTTCTTTTGAATGAGTTAAAATGGATTAACAGTTTAGATTTTATTATGTGGCTACCCCTCTCAGATGCTTTTTTTTTTTAACCCATTAGGAGTATTAGCTAAGATTTCCAAGTGTCAGTTGAGTATTTATGCTTGTGGGGGGAAAAAATCTTCGATACGGTTTATGACTTTTATTACATGCTTCACACTGTTCGAGAAATGGAGTTTTAAGCAACATACAATTAAATCTATATTGCTCTTTGGAGAAGGGCCAAGGAACTCAGCAATCAATTAGTTTAGATATTTTGATACTTGTTGCTAAAATCAAAGAATAAAACTACAACCCATAGGTGTAACTGTTTCCCCCATTTTTTTTCTTAAGGTTATGTAGCTGCCACATAATTAATGGAAGTTGTTCCTCCTCCCAATTTTACCTCCCTGATTGTTCGCTACAAATCTGTTTCTAAATATCAGACTTTTCTTTCCCTTTTCTTTTTCACTGCAGTTTCTCATCTGCTTTTATATACCTGACTTAGAATTATAAATTATTAAAAACTATTAAATTCATCAAAATGAATTTTCATTTACCACTCTCTTCCCTCTCCCCATGCCTGACACCATGAAGAGAAACCATATTGTTTAATAACCACAATAATAGTGGTTTCCAGAAAAAGACAAAATTATATTCTTTATAACTACAACAGAAAGGGAATTCTTCCCTTCCCCCACACTCCTGTTTGTAAATAAGCAGTTTAGGGAATAATCTCCTGGATTGAACAAAAATTGCTTCTTCCATCATAGGAAATTGAAAATTCCACTATTCCCACTTCCCTGAACCTCTCTGGGTCAGTCCCCTTGGCTGACCAGTCTGCATGCCTTTGGCCCAGGTCCAGGACCTTGGTGAGCATATCAAGACCTGAGTGCCTCCCGGGGAAGACTGGGGGGCAGGGTACTGCCCACCTGTGTGGCTGAGGAGGCAGGGCTGATAGCAAGTTCCAAAGAGGGGCAGCTAATTTATTCTTATTTTCCCTCACCATCTTCTGCCTACAGCTCCCGAGGCTCCTGAAAGGAGGGGGGAGGGGTCTGGGTCTGCTCATTCAAACACCCCACCCCCATTTTCTTCTCTGTCAGCCAGCCTCGGTCAGCCTCATCACTAATTAAAAAGCCCTGTGGCTTTGGGACTAAGCAGGTCGGTGGTTGAACTGTCATCTCCACTAGGATGAGAAGTGTGGAACAACCCTTCTCCCAAAAAGGATCCTAACCAAGTGAAGTGATTGGTTGGAGTGCCATTAATTTTCCTCCCAAAGCTTTCCTGTACCTCCCAGAGAGAGAGGGCTCCTAGAGACGAAGGGGCCTTTGCCTCACCCAGTGTGGTGGCCAGGGTCAGTCATAGCCTCCCTACCATGGATACCCGCAGTTGTGCCTATCCATATGCTGCTGCCCTAATTGTGAGGAAGGTCTGGGAAACATTTTCTCTGCGCTAATTTTATATTTCCCCTTTCCCTCTTCCAACATTAAACATAATTTTGTGCTGTCATTGTCACTAAGATTGCGGTTTGCTGATGTCTCTACTTGGAAACACGACCCCTTAGCCTTTTACCCAGAGTACTCTCCTGCTTCACAGATTCCCTTTCTCCATCCGGGACTTCAAGGTTTCCAGTCAAAATGCTGACACACAGAGACGGGTCCCTACCAGAACCCTACAATCACCCAAACCCCCTTTCCCTATGACAGAAATGGCAAATATGTTTTTGATGTGTGTTTGGTTGTTGGCTTGTTTGTTTATTAAAGTTGTATGTCTAAGTGTACACATACAGGGAATCACTTTAAAGAATTTCCCTTTGAATGTATTTTTTTTTTTTTTTTGCTTGTTGTTTTTGTGTCTTCTTCTGGTCTCTGCCCCACCCTACCCCACATACCCACTGCAATAGTCCTCTGGCCCAGTGGCCATGTTCCTGAAGATAAAATCCATTTATACTTTGTGTGGCCTCACTAAATCCCAGTTTTCCAAGCCCTTGGTGACAGATTAGAGGAGGAAAGATGAAGATATTTCTTATTTCCCAGGCCCTGCACTTCCCTTCCATTAATGTGCCAGTTGGAGTCTGTCTCTGGGTGAGAACAAATGTCCCCACATTTACAGGTTTTCTCTCCATACCTGTTTGTGGTTCTGGTTGCTTTTTGTTTCTCTTTTCTTTGGAAGAAGCTGCTGTCTATGTATCACAACCGTGGCATGGAGCTTGTTTGCATCAAGGCTAGTGGGTTTCAAGGCGATTATCTCATTTCTCTGGTGCAGAGAGAAGCTGCTGGCAGCCCCTGGGTCAGACATTCAGTGGAGAGCCCATGTCACAGACCCAACCCGAAGGTTAATTTTCCCTCATTAGCATCTCCATAGTCTGCTCCTTGCACTGGATCTCTGGTCCTGGCTGTTGTTTTCTCCCAACACTCCTCGCCCCTCTTTCGCTGTCCCAGGCATATTCTCCCCCCCACTCCCCACATACTCCCAACCCCTCATCAAAACCTTCCATTCTGTCAGGTATCTATTGGACCCATAGGCTCTCATCACTGCAAACCATTTCATCAATTTCTTACCAATTTGCCTATTTTTATTTAGAGACCCTTGCCCCTGTCCATTTTTCTTTCTCTTCTTCCATGTGCCTCATTTACAAATGTATTCTGCTTTATCTGAATTAGTTCACTTCTCCCTTTTTGCTCGCTCCCTCTTCTCACTCTTCTTTCAAAGGCTGCCGTAAAAGCCAAAGATACAAAATGAAAAAGTCCAAGGGATGGGGGACAGACAATCTCAGCCACCTAGAAAGACACTGGACGTTTGTAGTGACAGAAGAAATGATAAAGAAAGAATTTCATTTGTGGCTTAAGTGAGCAAGTGTGTTTGTGTGTCTATATCTGCACATTTTAAGGATTTCTTTGAAACTGCTTTTATGCTGACTCCACAGAGGCATTTACCGAAGCTAGTCACGGTGTAGGAACTTTGAGTTAACCTCTTATATCAAACGAATCTTTTCATTTAGAGACCAATAAATCTCAATCTCTAGCTACCTTTTGTCGACCTAGTCTGGGCTCAATGAGACAAAACTAGGGCTTATAATAATGACCACATAAAGTTTACCAAAGTTAGGTTTTTCCCCTCCTTCATCTTACTTTTTTTTTAAACAACCTGAAAAATTTTGTCATCTGACAAATAAAAGTTCCGTGAAATAGTAGTCCTTCCTCATCGAGCAGAATATTGGAAGTTTCTTTGAATTTTCACAGCAAGCCAATGAATTAAATGGCTTTCCAAACTCAGAAGCTGAAATGATTTATAGTTTTTCAACAAGTCATTATTTTGGTATGCAGTTTAGGTGAGGCTGAAACAATCTAATAATCAATGTAAGACGGGTGTGTGTGGTGAGGGGATTGTCTATAACCAAGGGAGTTGACACCAGAAACATGAAAGCCAGTCTGGTCTCCAGGGATGGAATTTGGGAAAGAGCCTGCACACGTCTGCTCCGGGACTCTAAAGAAATACATTGTTAACAACAACAAAACAGACAATGCCCTGAGCTCTGCCTGGATTCAGAGCTGAGCTACTCTTGAGATATTTTAGCAGCACTGTTCATTTTGATGGGGTTTCTGGGCCATTTGAAATTCAACCTTTAGCCAGCTTGCTCATGGCGTATGGTTACAGAATTCATTTTCTGATTTACTACCCCTCCTCCTGCATTTTCTTTATTTCCTGGTGGCCTCCCATGAGGTTAATCTTTTTTCCCCTTTCTTTTATATTTTCCAGTTTTGTTCTCCCTACAAACGACTCAATGTTTTTCCTGTTTCTACTGATCACTCATTTGCTTCCTTTCTCTTTTTCCTTCCTTAAGAGACAGAGGAAAATGAAAAGAATAGAAGGGGGATTTCCAAATGGTTCCTCTCTAAGCATTATTAATTAATGTTACAAGGCAGACAATTCTTAACTAATAACAAAGTTGTAAATTACCACTGACTTTCAGATATTTCTCATTTGTCAGCTCTGATTAATTTGATTAATATTCCAGTCTTTGTAATAATTTCAGCTGCACTTACAATCAGCTCTACTCCAGATACCAAGAGCAGACTCTCACCCCTGCATGGAATTCTGTTCCCAGGTTTTCCTCTTTAAGTGAAGTTTTGCTTTCTATTCTGAGGTGCATGACTTTGACAGGGAAACTGGGAGACTGCCACAGTTTCAGGTTTACAGTGGACTGGCACAGCTTCCTATGTTTAGTGATTTATATATAATTTTGAAAACTTCATTGAGCGGCCTAAGTCCTTTCAGTAAAGAACAAACATTTGTTAGAATCTTATCAACATTTTTAAAAGTCCATATTCAAGGCTGAAGGAATAAGACTTTAAAGGATCCCCAAGTCCAGGAAATTCATCAGACTCAAGCCCAGTTTCTCCTTATCCTCTAAGGAGGTGAGGCAGAAAGCTGACCTGCTCTCTGCTCAGACCCATCCTAAGTCAGTACTACTTGGGAGGGAAAAAAAAAAAAGTGTCTGTGGGGGGCAGGGCCAAAAGGGGCTAGAGAGAGATATCAGAAAGACCCCATCTTTTGGGAAGGGGAGTATTTCTACTGCATTTCACCATCATATCCAGAATGCAATTTTTGAAGCTATCAATACCCGCTGCCTCCAATACCCCTAGAGTTTTAATCTTAATTATATTATTAAGTGAAGTACTGTGCTGTCAGGACGTTGAACATGATTTATGACGTCTGCCTATTAAAGGATCGATTGTGAATATCGCTACTATCATCTATCAATATTCTCAAGTCGGGGGTATTTCTCCCACCACTGTTGTTATTTGTGATACGTAAATCTCAGGTTGCAGGAAAAAAAAAACAAACTATTTTTTCTTTGCAGAACTGGCTTTCCAGGTGCAGCAGCAATGAGTTTAGGAAGCTGGAAGCCTCAGCGAGTTTCTACCGCATCTCACACCCTAGAGAGAGTTTAAAGATTTTTTTTTTTTTTAAATGTTAAAACCAGTGAGTTCTCCCTGAGGTCTAGCAGAGGAAGGAAAGACAGAGACTTTTTCAGGGAAAGGAGGAATGTCTGTAGGTCGATATCAGGGGCCAGCGTCTCCTAGCTGCCAGGTGATTTGCAATGAGATGAGAAAGAATAAACCCAGAAACAATGTGGCCCTTTACAGGAGAATGATGGCTGGCTGGGTTCTGGCGAAAAGTGCTGGGGGCCCGAGTGTGTATTTCTTGATCAGATACCCGGTCGTGTCTATGCCCAATTTCCGCGTCCAATTTCGGCGATCAATAAAAACTCTCTGCTTTGAGCCATCCCTACATCTACGCTTCCACCTGCTGGTGCCTCCTCTGCATAGGTGGAGGCGGGTGCGAAAGGCGCAGCGGGTAGGCCTGGAGGAACCCCAGCGCGGAGGCCTTTTGTCTCCAGAGAGCAGCAACTGTTTTTGCCACTCTCGCCGGGCACAGCACCCTGTTACCAGCGAGTCTCAGGCTCCTGATTTAGGGGAATGGAAAAGACAGGCAGAGAATAGAGCAAAACTCCCATTCTGTTGGCCTGGGAACGGAGGCTACAATACCCAGCAGGATGGAGCTTCGAGTGCGGCGAGAGGGGACCTGAGCTGCGCTTTGCCGGTGCCCTAGACTCGCACCAGGCGGCGAACGCCTGAGTTTCCCTCCATGGCTGGTGAGGCGCCAGAGTCAGTCAAGCGCCCCCTGGCACCCGAGGGAGGCCAACCTCGTTTGAAACCGTGTAGCCGCGACCTGGGCGGGAGTAGGCGTAGGACGCCGAGCCCAGGACTTGCCTGTGGATCTAACCTCCGGGAGTAGAGCGGGAGGCTCCCCACCTGCCCAGGTCTGACCTCCGCGGCCCTCACAGCCCAATCCATTTTCCTCTCAGGATTCCAGCGCGAAGAAGAACGAATACGAATAGAACTCTTTGACTTTCCTTTCTCAGACCAGAAGCTTGGGGCCACACAGGACAGACCAGCTATGGAGACACACCGAGGTCAGGTGGGGAGGTCCCTTCTGCAAGGCTGATGGATGATTACAGCACCCTGCCGCCCCAGGTCCTGGAGTGCACTGAGGAGCAGAAACTTTGACCTCCAGCCATGCAATTCCACTTACCTGGCTGCTTGCCTGCCTTGGTCGGGTCACACAAGCTTTGAAAACTACCCTTGCCTACGATGGTTTATCCTTAGGTTTGGATACTCTGAGGAATATGAACACAGTGACTAGCATATAGTAAGCACTCAATAAACATTAGCTGTCATTTTTTTTTACAATTATTAGGTACATCTTTTCCCTCTAAGAGCACCCTCCCAACCCCAGAATCTTCTATCCCAGACCAAACACTGCCTAACTATGATCATGAAATAGCCCTCAAACTAGTACCAGGGGCCCATCAGCTTCCTCTGCCCGCTCTGAGCGATGCCCTCCTCCACCCCCAGCACTGTGGAGTGGTCCATCCTTGACATGCTGGGAAAAACCCCAGCCCCTACAGTTCCTCCCTGAAGGTGTTTGTCCAGACCTGGGTCACGGGAGAAGAAGACACAGAGGTCTTTTATGTGCCCTGTACAAGTCAGCATCAGATGAGAGGAATTTTAATTAAATAAGAAGCCCCTGGGAAGAGGGATGATGGTTCATCAGTTTTGTTGTTTTTTAAGGGAGGAATCCTTCAGTGAGATATATTTATGGTTGGGAAAGATGGGGGTACTCAAGAGCAGGCTGAGGCAGGAGAAGCCATAGAGACTAAAGCATGGAATGACCCATTTTCCTTCCAGGAGCATTTCTTTAGGTAAGCCTTTAATCAGCCTCTGGTGCGGGTTGGGGGGGAGGAGTTGAGGGAGATAACAAATTCATCAACAATATAACCGGATGTTTTGGGCCGTAATAAATAAATAAATCTAACTCTACTTTCTGATTATTTTATTACCAACAATACTAGTCGTGATGTTATTATTTTGCAAACGATATTTCAGCCCATGGAGCAGCTACAGGAGCCATTCCCAGGACGACGGTCACCTGCTGTCACCCTACTCTCCATTTCCCTCTCTACGACTCTCCTGCAACCTGACGGATGTTCTTGGGCCTGAGCCCGTTTAAAAACGACAAATGTCTAGTTAATACTGACTATCCATTCGCTCCTTATTTCTAACCATTTTTGGGTGCGAAGGACCCTGACGCAGGTCTAACAGCACAGCGTGCCTTGTACGGTAATCGCCAAAACGTTGGCCTAATTTGCAGTTAGAAGATCTGGAGGGAGGGAGTCAGGAAGAAACCGGTGGCCTAAGGAGCTAGATTTAAGCTTTGGAAGGATCGGAAATTAGGGGACTGGAAGAAGGATATGATTCATATTATTCTCCCCCTCCCACACAGGATCATATGTCTCCTCACTGGGCCTTTGGGGACACGGCCCTTAGCTCTCCGCAGCCTGCGTCCCTGTGTTTTGCTTCTTGGATCCACACCATTGAGCGCCTGGGGCGCCCTTCTCAATACGCTCAGACCCCGCGCCCTCCGCCTGGCTTCTCCCAGGCCCCGGGAGGAGGCGCTGGTGCCCGGGTCGGGTCGGCCTCAGGTCCCTCCCAGGCGGCGCCTGGTGCTCGAATTCACAATGCCCCGCTTTGGGAGGAGGACGGACACACACACACACACACACACACACACACACACACACACACACACGTTAGGAGGGGAGTTTGATCTTGTCTCATTGGCGTCTCGGACCTGAAAGGAAAATCGTTTGGGTAAACAGCCAGGCTTCCAGGCTTAACGCCCGGCTCCCGCCCCCGCCCCTCTCCCCCTCCCCCTCCCCCTCCCCCAGTCCCCTTCAACCCCACCCGCCACCCGCACTTGGTTCTGCGGCCGGGCCGGGAGCGAGCTCCGCGCGGCCGGGAGGGAGCCAAGGGTTCCCCAGGTTCAAAGGGCCGCAGCCCCGAGGGAATGCCCTCTTCGTTGTGTCCCGGGGTACAGAAGCGGACTGCAGGGCGGTGGGACCGGCCTAGGTCACGGTAGGAACCGCGAAACCTCACTCTTCCCTGAGTAGCTGGTCCCTGGGGAGGGTACTGGGGAGTTCCGAGCCCGGAGGAACATTTTCGCCCAAATCGGGCAGAGGCCGAGCCTGGCGACTGGCTTGCTTTGGGGCTCGACCGCGGTCCCTACGGGTCCCCCTGGGTCTCCACCAGGTAGCCATAGGCATTGGTACATTTGTATGCACTACTACCGGCGCTAGCTTTGAGCTTCTGCTTATCTTTGGGGATTACCAGTCCCCCACCTGCCTCCAAAAGGCCTTAGCTCCTAGTAAAGTCTTTAACCTAATATTAAGCGTTTTCTAAAGTTTGCTTCTTTCTAAAAGAGAGTTCTTCACTTAACCGGTTGTAAACATAATTACTAGTTATTAACATGCAAAAACCATTTTTAGTATTTAAAAGGATAATGGTTTCTCCCTAGCTCACTCTTACGCACGGGGAGAACCTTGAAATCTGGAAATATCTTGATATAGAATATTAGACCCAATTATGTGGTGATTTCCCTGTTCTGTAAAGCAATTCTCTCTCCTCCCTTCCTCTGTCTCTTATTCTTTCTTTTTCCTTCTCCCGGTCTCAGTCTCACTCTAATCCAGGAGTCATTAGCAACACCCTCTGGCTACATGTTTTGCATCAGTGAAACATTGTGACATAGTTGTAATACAAACTCTGCCGTCTTGCACTGCATCTTGTGGTAGGAAGTGTAATAGCAATAAAAATCATTTTTCATCTCCAGGCATTATTCAGTGTGTGTGTGTGTGGTGGGGGGTACAGAAGAACTGAATGTGAGGAAAAAATAAAAAGGAAGGGGTAAAGGAAGAAGGAGAGTGGGGGAGGGGAGAGTTAAACATCTTTCAATTTAGAATCCTTCTTCTCCAAACTGTGAGCATGTAGATTCAAACATATCATTTTTCTATGATCTCCTCTCCAATGCTTTTATCCCTTCTCTTCACTGCCATCCCTCAGAGGGCCTCAGGACCCTTCTCTGGAATTGTCTCTAAGCCCCCTGGGTCTCTCCACAGCTATGTTCCCCCCAGGTTAGCACCCTCTCCCAGAAAGCCCCAGAACTTCCAGGACTCTGGCCACCCCTTTCTCAGTGGGCTGGCATGAGGGATGTGCCTTCAAGTTCTGCTAGAAAATTGGGGCCTCTCTTGTGTGGTCTCTCAGGAATCTTTCCTAGCTTGATGGAAAAGGGACAAGCCAGCCAGAAAGCTAACCTGGCTATTTTCCTGGTTGCAGCACTGTAATTTCTGAGTGGGAACTCTGAGAGCCCTCTAATCTGCAATGAGGGAGCGCTGGCTGGTTATAGGAAGAAAGGGCACTCACTCCATGCCCTGCCTGACCTTTGGGGGCATATCCTGCCAACACAGGGGTATAAAGTCTCAAGAAATTGTCCCCACCTTAAGTTTGCTCAGGCAGAAAAATAAAGGGACTTATGCAACAGTGCTACACAGTACTTCCATACCAGAGTCCCTAGGGCAGCTAGCATTTTATATGTAGAATCCATTAAACATCTTTTAAAAAGATTAAGTTGTAATCAAAATTATAACAGATAAAGTTCTGTACCTTTCCAAAATAAACAAACAAACAAACAAAACCCCCATCAGTTCTCACTGGATTTTAAGAGAGATGTTCTGCTTTCAAAACTGTTTGGTATATGAAGTGTTGTTTTTTTTTTTTTTTTTATCATATTACTCCTGTCTCTGGGATAGTGCACTTTTGAAAGTAAATTGAAACAAAGACTCGTGAAACCGTTTAAGTGAATAAATTTTCTGTGTTTTTTAGTCCTGTGGAGGTTCTTAAGAGTGGGGCAAACATCTTTAGTTACCAAGGGGGAAAATAGAGCCAAATGTCGTTTCATCTTGAAGAGAAACGCTGTGTAATTTGTAATTCTTGCCATTGCTACTTTCACTGGCTGATAGGTGAATATGTCAAGGACCGCATTTTATAGTTATTTTGTTAGTAAAGTCAAAAGTTGAGAAAAATAAGATACCAACGGGCTGGCCACTGGTATGGCAAAGCCTCTCTAATGCCCGACTGACGGGAATGAATGAATGGATTTCCGTGGAAATCATAATTGGTAGGGGATGACTTCATAGGCACTTGTCTCATGGGAGATATTTGCATTGGCCACCACTAACTGACCCGATACATGGCAGCTCGAGCTGGTGGCCTCCTAGAGAACACTTCTCGCTTATTCTTTCTAGGAAAGCAGCCTCACAGTTTGGGTGACTACCTTGAGTTTGATGAAAGTATACTTGTATATTTTTTCTTCTTCGGTTATTTTTCTTTCATTCCAATGTAGCCACTGTATATGTATCGCTCACAGATAATGGTTTTTAAGCAGTGGATAGAAAGCCTGTAGGTTTCGGCTTCACTTAGGGTTTTTATTGCGGCGGGGGTGGGGGGGGAAGTCCTAGTGACGTTCAAGTTTGGCTGCGGGAGCGGAGGAAGGGTTGGCCGCGTAATTCCAGTTTCCGAAGCGAGGTGGCGCTCCAGGGTACTGCAGCGCTCCCGGTTTTCCTCCACCGTGCGATTCTGCAGCTTTCCCGCAGTACGGCGGCCGCCACCGAGCAACTTGAACGCAGGGTTTCTAAAGCCTCGTTGTAGAGACCAGGAGTGCTCAGACCCGTTTAGGCCGAGAGGCCCTCAGGGCAAGAGAAGACCCGATGCTACTACCCAGAAAGGCTGATGGCGGCGGGGAACAAGGCAGGGTAGAGAACGCGGTATCTTCTGGGAGCCGCTGCTCTGGGGAAATTGCAAAGCAGATCACCCGTTGGTACCCAACCCCCGCTGACAGCACTGTTGCGGCTGCGGCTGAGGGCCCTCAGGGCCCGAATCAGCCTCCGCCTTTCCCCGGGAGGTCGACCTGAAACACGCGGAGAGTGTCGCGCATCACCCAACCACTCTGACTCAGGGAACTTCACAATTTTTTCCTTTTTGTTTTTAATGGAAAATAAATAAAGGAAACAAAATCTGATGCGCACGGCCTTTGTCTCCCAAAATACGAAGCTCTCCTGATTTTCCCCTTTCCCTTCCCTTTCTTTTCTTCTATTTCTTTTTTCTTCTTTTTCCTTTCCTTTTCTGTAATTTTCCTTCCCTTTTCTTTCGTTCTTTTTCTGTTTTCCCTTTCATTTATGGAAGCCGGTTGTGTGTGTGTGTGTGTGTGTGTGTGTGTGTGTGTGTGTTAGAGAGAGAGAGAGAGAGAGAGAGAGAGAGAGAGAGAGAGAGAGAGAGAGAGAGAGAGAGAGAATTCTCAGTCTTAGAAAGCCAGCACTGAGTAAATGACAGCAAAATTGAGGAAGAAACTATTTTGATTTATTGAACGGATTTCACTCCATAGGATTTCGTTTCTACATAACTTCTGCCCCCTTCCTGGTGTCTGCCTCACAGACCCTAATCAAAGATGGCCTGGAGGAAAAGTCTCTCACTTTGCACTACTAATATGTGGTTGTGGGGACCCTTTAAACCCATTTTTGAAACAATGATAGAAATAATAATAGTAATGATAATAGTAGTTGTTGTAATGAACAGTGTTTCCATCTTGACTGAATTTCCTCATGGTTTTGCAGCAAGATTTGTCAGAACAGCAGCAATGCAAGTGGCTGGGTTGCTACTTTGGGATCCTCAGCAGTAGTTCCATAAAAATCCCTGGATCCCTGAGCTGTCCCTCTTCCAGTGGGCTTGAGTATCAAGCATGGGTCCTCCCAGCTGTAGGGAAGTTTTTCTTGACCTGTGCAGGTCTTGGGTCTCAGACTTGTAGACAGCTTCAGGCGTTTTAGCCAGCATTTCTGGCCACCTAACCTTCCTAGAACTTTTGTAGCCTAACTGGAGGAATTTACAGCACAATATAGGAGTCTACAGAAACTCAGAGGGTCAGGTCATTAGGAATATTAATGTGTGATTAAGAATTATAAACATGATCTAAAAGTCTCTTTCTATTCATTTCTTCAAGTATTTATTTGAGCTAAGTGATGAAAAGTGACAGTTATGAAATAGACAGCTTTTAAAAGTAATGAAGGCAGATGAGGCTTTAACCTGTCGATTGCTATAAATCAACTTTGAAAAAGATGAATGAAGAATGTTATTCTGGCACCTAACTGCCAACATTTTTTGCTGTACTGGCTGCTGGCCTTTGAATTGGCCTGCCAATGTCATAGGGGTAGTTTGAGTCTCTAGAACATGGCCCTCTGGTGACTGGGAGGCCTGGGACTCTGCTACCAAAAGGGAGACATTTTCTGTTTAGATGTCAGCCAATGGTTGGGGCCACTGCAGTGTGTTGGTTGAGAATTCAGAAGAGTGGTCACCCAGGAGACTGGATGTACGCTTAGCCCAGCTCTACAGTCCTTGCTGAAGGGTCAGTTCCAGCATGATTCCCCAAATTATCTTACTAACTCCCTGGACTTGGTGGCAGCAGTGTTGGTAGGAATGGGGGTGGGGAGAAGACCAAATTTCTCCAGGTTCTGGGAGGGGGTATGAGGTTTTAGGTGACACTGAATGGCTTCCATCTTCCAGGGGAAAAATGTGAAAAGGGGAGATGGGGGCTGCAGAGAAATTGGGCAGGTGTCTTCAGGTCTTGGGGAAAAGGAAGGGAAGGGTCTGGATTCTGCATTTGTCCCAGTCAGAGGACCAAAAAATTACTTTTGAGAAAGGTGATCTGATGCGATATTTTATAGTAAAATTTACACATATTCTTGGAGATCTCAGCTCTCCTTAACTGTCATTTCAGTCATAAAGCTTGTGGTGAGGAAGGTAGGCTTTCCAATGACTTCTATCTTTCTCACCCAAGCATTCTACCCCTAAACATGTCATTCAGGATCTGCTTGTCCGAACGCTTCCTCCAGATGATCACCCATGCCCCTCCCTTGCATCTTGGAGAAATGCTGGCCACCAGCATTCTCTCCAAGAGGCGCGAGCCTGCTTGAGAGCCAGCAACAGGTTTTGCTGAGTGGCTTCTGCAGAGTTCTCTCCTCCTTCCCTCTCCATCCTCATTTCTGGGGTTAACTGGGGAAAAGGCATACTTCTCTTCCGCTCTCCCTTGGCCATCCATAGCAGTCCTTGGGTAAATGCCAGGTGGCTGCAGAGATGGGCCACACTCCCCTAGCTTCCAAATTCTCGGCTGAAAGCTCTGACTCAGAGGACCCCTTGGGGATGAGACCCAGAGGAAGGTACCAGTGAGAAAAGTGGAGAGGACCACGCCCTTTCTGGAGACGTTAGCCACCTCTCGGTGTGCTGAGCTTTTGACTCCTTTCAGCTCACCCAATCCTGTGATGCCTCCCAGCAGCCGGATAACAGACCTCTGGCAGCCCACCACTTCTGGTCGGAGTTCCCTTCTTTGGGGACCCGGAAGCGGGAAGGGCGGAGCCCAACCCTGGAAATTTGAGGCTCCAACCCTGTCCGAGCCCAGCCCGCCTCAGGGTCAACAGGAGCTACAACCTGTGGGTTGCTGTCGACAACGGGCTACCGCTTGGCCACTGACCCCTACCCGCCTCACAGCAGCTGGGGTACCCCGCACCCTAGGCTGGAGCACAGAGGGTCCGGGAGCCTTCTGAATCGGGCAGTGTGGTGGTCGTGCTGGCAGGAAACCGGAGATTTCCATTTTCCTGCCGGGAGGAGGGAAACTCTTCGGAGGTGGCCGGTTGAAACTCCTCCTCCACTCCGCCCCGAGGCAGCCCGATCTCGGTTAGCGGCGCGTCTCCGCCCGCCCGAGCGTTTTCATAAATCAGGCCGCTGGCAGGCTGCTAATTAGCTTGGGCCGAAAAGAATGAGAACTCCGTAGTGCACGGTGGGGTGGGGGTGGGGGCTCAGTAGGTGGGAGATCAGAATTTCCCTAGGACCATCCGGAGACTCCTTGGGGCACTTCAGCAACCACCGCCCAAGCCACAGCACATCACCTCCTCCCAGCCCTGGCCTTCTAGCAGGGTCGTCTAGATCACACGCCTCCCGCACTGCGCGTATCCCCACGTTCGACCCGGCCCGCCCACCCACGCGGAGGCCAGCTCTCCCACTAGTTGAGCAAGCCCAGCATTAATTAACTCCCCCTCTACCCCTTGCAATATCAGAAGACTTTCAAAACTCATCCCCAAGTGTTTTCCTCCTTAAGCCTGAACTCTGCGCTTGAAAATAACCGCTAGAAAAAGAGGGTAGTTGGGTCTGGAAGAAGGGTCCGCCACCGCAGGGCTTTGGGACAACAGAAATTCCCCAATGATAGTGTGGGGTATGATGTGGGATGCTAAAACCCTATCCCTCCTCCCCCCATGGAAAAGCAAGGCGGTCAATAAACATTAGAAATAACATTAAAGTTGGATCATTGATTTTCATAAAAATTGCTAGCAAAGGATACTGCGAGAGAGAACAACTTCTGTTTATTTTTTCGCTTTTCCTCCCTCACCCTTAGCCCTCTGGGCTCTGTACCCCTCCCAGCCCTTCCCACCCTCGAGACTCTGAGATGACATCACCGCGGAGACCCGCGGCCTCCCCGCCCCTGGCCCCTGGCCCCAGGACCTCAGAGCCAAGATTGACAGGTGTCGCTCGCAAGGACAATGCCTTCCAGGTGTCACCGTCACAGTCCCATCCCTACTAACTCGCCCTTTTTGCCCCCTTCCGTTCCAACTCTCCTACCCACCCCCTTTTCTCCTCTGGGAGAAGCTCTCTCACTCCCACCCCCACCCCCTTGTAGCTTCTCGCAGCTGGGCACTGGGCCTCAGGTCTAGAGAAACTGGCAGGGGGCTGGCACCAAGGGGCAGGGGTGGCTGGGACTCCGCCTACTGCCTGCCGCGAAGCCGCTCGGCGATGCCAAAGGCTCCGGTGAGGGTCCAGGCGGCGACAGCCCGGGAGTGGGCAAACAGTGAACATGCGTGCATTTTAAAGGAACTAGCGATCTCTGGGCTTCCTTGTCTTTGCTCTTTATTCCCCCCACCCCACCCATCACAAACACATAATATAACAGACGCGAAGATAATCCTGCCATCTGGCAAATCCCAAATTTGGCGACCAAGCTCGGAAAGCAACAGCGACGTCTCATCCCGGGAGTAGGTGGCCGGTCCTGCCCTATTCCCCGGAGCTAGGGCAAAGGCGATGGATTCTGCCTGCACCGCCCCCATATCTGCCAGATCCCTCTCTCTGACCCCGCAGATTGTGGGTGTTTTCTCTTGTTCTGGGTAGCTACTCAGGGGTCCAGAATGGGGAAGCTGCAATTGTGGGGTTTCCACCCTATTTTCCGCCAGTATTGCCTCAATGAACTAAAACCCAAATTCGGCTTCATTATGTACAACTGAGTGTAATTTATAGCTGGGCGGCCTGTCTGCAGCAATTTAGATCATTTGGTGATAAGGATCACACTTATTAGATTTCTTCAAAGCTGATGGGGTTTTCTATCTTTTTTTTTTTTTTTAAGGAGGGTATTTGTGCTAAATTGCCCGGTGCTGGTGTGATAACTGTCAAAAGTTTGACATCAAAGGAGCTAATATTATTCAGTTACCAGAGGAGCTGTCTGTCTAAATAAGAATATCTTAATTACTGCATCACAAAGGTAGAAAAGGGGTCGAATCTGAAAAGGGGAGAGGTATTCAGCCAGCTCCTTTTGATGCACTATCTATATTAGACCGATGAACGCGCTTAATCAGGCCTAGTCCGATTTCCTTTCCTCTCCCTGTCGGTCCTCTGAACTTTATAACTATATGTAAACACGTTGTCAGTGGGGACATAATCTTCTCGGGTTCTTATTAGAAGAAATTTCCATCCTCTCCCGTTCTAGATTAGGCGGTAGAGTCCGCTCCATCAATGAAGGGACTAAGGTTTCGTGGACAATAATGTGGCAATTGTTGATGGTTTGTGACCCATAAAATGTGGAGGTGACTGTTCTGGCTTTGGTATGTAATTATGCAAAACACTTTCCATAAAGACTTGCCATTCGATCTAATGGCAGTCCCTGCGGTCTATTTCAAAAAGGGAGGGTCTATGTACGCAGAGAGAAAAGTAACATTTGTTTTAACACAGGTTTTATGGTGGTGGGGGGGGTAAATACAAACACATCCCAACGCCACCCAAAGTATTTTTCCAGTCAAATTAAAATAATTACGAGGGGGTTTAATAAGTTAATCATAGCAACACGGCCCTACCAAACATTGTGGGGGTGGGGTTCAGGCTTCAACCTAACACCTCCCGACCTGGGACTGTGCCTGAGAGTAACAATTCACCTCTGGGGTTTTCAGGAGTGGAGTAGGGTGTCTCTGCCTCAACTCAGCCCACCTGGGTGTCCCACTAGGCTCTAAATTACCTGCCAGGAGCTGAGTTTGGGAAAGGGTTTGGGCAACGTCTTTACTCTAATGTCTTGAATGAATTACTTGGTAGAGGGAATTTTTAACGAAGCGGCCTTCTCCCAAGAAATGCCCCCATTCCCCTTTCCTCTAATGCCCTCAAGCTCGCAGGGACTGATTTGGATTGAAAGGCTAAACCCGACGCCTACGCTCCTACAAGCCAGCGGTGGGCGGAGCACACTCCAAGCAGCTAAAGCTACAGCAACACCTTCGCAAGCCACCTGAGATTTGGTTTTGTTTTTAACAAATAATAAAAGAAATTAAAAATGCCTGGAGGAAAAAATGTGGAATGACATGGGAGGTCGTCACTGGTCCGCACTCAGAGCTGGCTGCTAGCTAAAAAGCGAGTCTATTTTCTGGCACCCCACTGGTCCCCACCATGCCTGGAGACTTGCCCTCCCCAGACTGAGCTGCTATGTGTTGGGCTATGAGTCCTCACTGACCGCAGCACAGTGACGTTGCTGTGTGAGCCCCGCAGACGATGGCAACAGGGGATTTTTCAAGGGGGAAATGATGATTAAAAGAGAGAATCATCTAAATATCAAAGTGACACAGGGGAGACCTGGAAAAAATATTTAAGCTAATGAAAAGCAAATAAAGAAGCAGGCACTTAGGCTGGGAAATTAAATATTATGTTTAAGATGGTGCTTTTGTGCGGGCTTGAAGATTTCCGATTCATGTACACATAATAAACACTCGGGTTTGTCATCCGGAGGTGCAAATCTGAAAGATATTCCAACAAATGAAGTGCTGGCAGAGAGAGGAATAAAGAGATCGGTGCCTGTCAGGGGTCAGGCAGCCTGAGATTGCTTCTAGAGATCTTTTGAAAATTTCACACGATTGAAGGCTTAGGGGCTTCACTGCGCTCGCATTTCAAACTCAGATCAGTGGGATCACAATCAAAAATAGAGGTCTGGAAAATTTTGATGCAAAGATGGCCATAGGCTGCAGGGCTTCTCTCACTAGTGTTTCTCCCTCCCTCCACCCCAGACAGATACCCCGACATGGCTGTGATCCTTTGGATGACAGAGTTGTCAGAAAAGAAAGAGAAAATTGCATCTTGTCTCATAACTTCCTTTCAGTCCAAAGGAATTTAGGATCTTATTTCCAATAAAAGGGGGGGAGAAGACAATTCATTTCTAGCAAGCATAGGAAGCTTGAAGAGTTTTGGATTTTGTAGTTAATAAACTATTCCTAGACAGTTAGGTTTGGCTCTCCTCTTCATTTATCCAGATTAAGATTTTTTTAAAATTCAGTTTATAGTCTGGTATTACATTGAAAATTCGTCCCAGACAATTTCTTGCCACGTAAATTGTATGAATATTTGGCTGTATAAAAATTTTCATGTGACTATGTATATTTTGTGCACATGACATATATTTAACCCCTAAACCTGACTCATTCCATGGGAGTAAATGCTCACTTATATATTTGTTCCCCTTGTTCAACAAGTCAGCACTTTCTGGTTCAAACAAAAGACAAAATAATAATAATAATAATAATAAAATAAAAGTAAATTTTCTGATTGAGCCATGGGGGAGAATTAAAGGAGCTGAGGAGAGGGTTACTATGAGAATAGATCAAACTAAGGAACTCTGAAGTGGGGCCAGACTTAGGAGTGTGAAGAAGCTGGCTTGACAGCCAGGGGGATAAAACAGAGCCAATCTTGGGAACAACCAGAGTAATGGCAAATATGCTAAATCCGGTCTCATCTAAAATTAATTGCAATTGGTTCATCAAACTTTAGGAAGAGCAGGAGGAAAAGAACTAATTTAACGTTACTCTTCCAGTTTTATTTTTTTTTTACTATCTTAAACAAAGGAATAAGATATTTTTGGGAATAATTTGAATTATTTAGTTTCATTGGCTCTATAGCCAAGATGACAGAAGTTGAATTTCTGAGAACTTCCCTTGAGAGCATATACTCAGAGATCTCTAAGAGGGAACCCCAGAGAAGGAAAAGAAGACTTATACAAAAAATTTCCCCTTTTTAATTGACTTAACTCATTATTAATGTATATTACTTTACAGGTGGGCAGAAATCAAGAAGTATAAGAATTGCTCAGACTGGTTTTATAAGTTCAAAGTTTTGGTGGCTCTGGCTTTATGGGCAGACTCTGGGACCACCCCCAGGATAGGGGTGAAAAGGCAAACCATAGGTGCCTGGCAGGCTGGACAGCCCCCCAGATGCAGCTTCTATGCAGAGGAAAACTGGGCCCCTGGGTATGATGAATAGAGAGGTGGAGGAAAGTGGAGTGTGAGTGCCCCACAAGTCCCACATCCAGAACCTTCCTAGGCACTCAAGTTGCCAATTCTACCCAGGGAACTTCTCACCCTGGAAGTTTTGGAGTCAGGGTTTAGATGTTTTCAGGGCTGTAGCTTCCCCCTAGATCCGGCTTCTCAAAAAAAAATTTTTTTTTTCCTCTCCATATCCACAGTTAAAGGCATTCAGAGCAATCCGAAGTGTAACTTTAAAACACTTGAGCAGAGAAGCAAATGAAGGGGAGACTTTGGAGAAGGGCCACCTACAGGGCTCTCAAATCGTGCTCTTTCTTAGTAGTCTAAGAAGGGTCGAGGCCCCCAACTGGGCTTTAAAAGAGAGGTTTTGTGCAGTGAAATATGATGGGGCCGGTCCTGGCGTCCAGGAAGAGAAAAAATCAGGCGCGAAAAAGTAAGAGAGTGGGGAAATTTTGACGATCTTTGGCCGAATGCGGTCTGTGTCTGTCGCCTCTGAGCCGGAGAAGCGACCTAACCCCATGGGGAGACTAAGCAACCAGCTTGGTTTGCGCCGAGATCCAGGTTAGGCGCACGTTAGGGCTGGCCGAGTGTACCAGATCCAGGCCAGAGATTCAAACCTCCTCCGTTGACAGGAGGAAGGTCTAAGGGTATGGATGCAGAGCTGAATGCAGAGCGGGCAGGAGGCTCCATTAAAACAAACACGGCAGGAGGCTCCATTAAAACAAACACACAACTCAATGAAGCAGTCTTGAGGGGTTGCCCACTTTGCCCATAAAAGAGGAGTTTTCTCCCGCCAAAGAGGTGACACCTATGCAACTTGTACACTCCAGGGACTGTGCAGGATGTCCGCTCGGCGAATTTTTAACAAGGAACTCCAGGGGCGGGGGGAAAGGGCAGCAAACCTACATCTCAGGCTGCAGGAGACCTTCGGTGATAGTTGCAGGTTTTCGGTTCCTAACCGTGGTCAGCCTTAGGAGGACACAAGAGCAACATTGCTCTCGCCATCCCATTCTCGCCTGTCCAAGGGGCGGAATGGGGGGCGGTGAGTCAGGATTCAGCAAAGGATTGCAAACAGGAGGTCAGAGTCTTAGAGCTTGAGATGAAACGGCGCCTCTAAATTTCTAGATTTTAAAGCAAACAAAGCTGAAAAGAACCCAAACGCCTCTGGTCGGGCAAGGGCTGGAGCTCCCTCGGTGCGTTTGAGGCGGAGCACGCCCTTAACAAAGCACCGCACTCCCTTCCTATCAGGGGCCAAACGCCAACCTGGCCCCCTCACCCTTTTGCTTGGTGACCGGGAATCAGGAAACCGGGAGTCCACTCCTGTAGTATCTGCTCATCGCCTTGCAACAAGCTGACTGCGGGGGGCGGGGCGCCTCGTGTAGCCGGGAAAATACTGAGCTCAGGTGGGGAACTAGCCGGCTGGAGGCTTGGCAGCAGGGGCCAGGCCCCATCCAACCGCTGCCCTCTCCAGGAGTCAAACACCAAAACCATTCAGGGGCCTAGTTGAATGCTGGATGAGAAAGAAACCTCCCAAAGCATCTTCCAGCTCCATTACTCCTAGAGCAAAAAAATTGAACGTTTCCAATGTTTGGAAACCTCCTGCCACTATAGGAAGGGATTTGTCCTGCAGAGAGGCGAAAACATGTTAGGACACCCGCGTGACCGTCTTGGCCTTTTCTAAAATTATGTTTTAAAAAATATCATGAAACTAAAAACTCCAGGCGAGGCAATGCCTTTCTTCGCCTTTTGCTATGACATCTACTAAATAAAATCCTCTTTCAAGCCATCATCATTCTAACTTCAAAGGAACGAATATTAATTTTACCTTTATTTAAATGACTGCCAAAGTGTGAGCGAATCTCACCTTCTTCAGCCCTCCCTGTGGATTTTAAGCTATCAAGTGCTCTGAAAAGTAAGCAGCTCCCCTCCTCCCATACTTTGCTTTGTTTTTTGTTGATGCTAATTCCGTGGAAGCTAATTTAAAGTTGAGCATGAAATGTATGAGCCGTGACTCAAGTGTCAAATGTGTCAGGTATCTCCAATGACCTCGGAGTGGAACAATGTCAGGAGCACCTGATCTTTTCCTTGGATGCCTGCAGACCAGGCCACGTGGGATCTAGTGGGCACCATCTCCTGCTACGAGGCTTCATAGTCTTAAATACAGAAATGGGGAGTTGGACACACGCACAGCCAGATGACCACCTCGCACAACTTTGCCTCTGTTTCTTGGAGGCAAGAAATGGAACGCGAGAAACTTCGGGCGATCTTTTTGACGCCACATCCAATTTTTAGGATCTCTTGCCAATTTCTCAGTGTGTTTCTGTCTAGATAGACTAAGCTCTTTGGAGTTAATTAACCCGTGGTCCACCTACAATTAATACAGAGAGAGAAAAAAAAAAACAGAAAAAGGGAATCAGAAGGAGGGAGGAAAATGAAAGTAATTCAAGTCTAGCCGGATTCCTTTACATCGGTCCGTCACAGTTAGTTACCGACTTTCCAGCTGCGAAGACGTTGCGCGCCATTTACTGTAATTGAATTGCTGTTATAACACCTTTCAGGGGGACAGCAATGCGTTTCAAAAAAAGTTGTTCTCGAAGCAGCTTTCCACTGCTTGTGCTCCTCCTGGAGTCGCCCGCCACCCGCCAGGCACAGCTGCCCCAAGGGGGGATGGGGACACTGCTCGGTAGGCCCCAGGTAGAGCCCCAGAAACCTGGTCCCAGGTGAATTCATGCTGGGAATGAATGTCCCTGGTTTTGCTGATACTCTGGGGATGCTGAGAACCCCATGAGCCAGAACACCAAGTGAATGAACTTGAAAGAAGGACGGGGGAAGGGCCTGGAATTGCACGGATGGGGTAAATCCACGTTTTGATAGGAAGTAAATCCGTCGCCACCAATGCCTTTTGCCTTCGCTTTCCATTTGATTGATTTCTAGAGCTGCCCCTGCCGTGGTACAGCACCACCTTGTCCTCCTCCTTTCGCCAACGTTGGCAACCCTTAGGAAATTTATTCACCTCAGGAAATGAGAAAATTTCCTATCCTAGCACTAGGAGCCAGAGGTTTGGGCATGGTACTGAGTTGACCCTTCACGTGCACTCACCCTGCCCACATCACTCCGATCCACCTCCCCAGCCTGAGGTTTCCATGTTGCCTGCGGAGGAAGAACATCAGAGACAACTAGGATCTACCACCACAGTTTCCCAGTCACAACTTCTGGTCTCTGTCAAGGGCTTCTCAAACCGCTTGCTCAACTTTTGCACCCTTTCTCCAGTCTCTCTTGTCCCCCAGCAATGCCCATAGCTTGACATCTTTTCTTTGCCATTTCTTACTCCTTGTTGTTCTCGTGAAGCTTCCACAGAGTTTTCTAGGGATAGAGGGATAGAGACTCAGATGACCTTCAGGACAGCCTCAGTTTCCCAACGGTCAGCACTGTTTTGGCACAGTCACCAGAAGTTCAGCACATTAAAAGAAGTGTCTGGGTAGCAGAAGGAAGGGGTTATCTCTCCACCTCACTGCCCCAACAGGATTCTTTTAGCTAATTTAAAGAGGCTCCAAGGGAAAGGTAACTAGTTGAGGCTATAGTATCTGAACCCAATGGATACACCCTGACTGGGGCATCCTCAGTTTTTTGGTTTTTTTTTTTTTTCCCCTCAGATTAACCGAGAGAATTTGAAACAGAGTCGGATTAGAGGGGCGGCAGAAATAAAGGTGGTTGGAAAGCAGTCTCCAGGATGTTTGGTACTGATACCAAAGGGCAGAACAGGGGAGGAGCAAGTAGTTTTGCAGAAAAGGAACCAGTGTGAGGTTTGGTCTATCGCTGTCAGGTCTGGAAACTTTATGACTGTCATTTGGGGTTTACCAAACGCGTGTACATGCGCACATGCGTGCGCTTATCCTCGTGGGAACAGATAAAAAAAAAAAAAAGAATAGGAACTTAGGCAGGGGGGGAGGTTCTGGCACCACCGCAGTCAACTCTTTTCCTGGGAGAACTTTGACTTGCTTGGATGCTTTTACTAAGTATAAGGTCTTTAGAAAGCAAAAAGCCCATTTATCTTGGAGGCATCGACGCAAATGTGTTCTCTTTGGTTCTGAGAGTTGGGGCTCATGCTGCACCCTTCCACAGTCGCGTCTATTTAAAGTTTAATTTCATTCTTAAGTGCTGGGGGGGGGGAAATGGAGTGGGGAAGGATTGCCTACTAATCCCCAAGAAGTCTCCTGTGGCAGATAACTAGTTGGAGGTGGAGTTGGAGAGGAGGCAACAACTGCAGTACTAGGAAAATCCGGTCAGCTTGACAAAAAGCGGTTGGTAGGGGTAGATTGCTTTAAGGTTCTGCTGAGGACAGAAGAAAAGCAGGTCCTGCATCTGCACCCAGTTTTCTCTGCAGGGAACCCTAGAATATTTGATTTGCACCTCTTTATCCCCAGACTGGACAGGCCCTAGCTTGCCTCTCCTGGTATCTTGGCCAGTGCAAGGAGGCACCCGAGGTAGAAAAGAATTCAGAACTTGAGAAGGAGTCCTGTGCAAAACCTCATTCTCCGCTGTCCTAAGTCAACAGCAGGACTACGACGGGTCCTACTAATCTGAGACAACTCCCACCTAGCACCCCAAACCATAGCCAAGGCTGGACTTGGGCTTCCCAGCCCTGCTCTTGCCTCACTGCGTTGCTCTACTTTTGCCCACCCGCCCCAAACGAAATCTACGCCCTTGCCTATGTGACTTTTTAATTTCTAGATTTGGCTCTGCAGCGATTTTTTCAGTGTATTAATCTTCACAAACAAAGTTGATTTCCAATGTACAAACATTATTTTGGACTTCTCCAAAATAGAAACAAGAAAAATAGAAACAAGGGAAACAGACATGAGCCAAGAGACCTGCAGGAAGCTACCTGCATTTTCTCTTTACAGTCTTACAACACCCGACATCAGTTACTACTGTTGTCTCCTTTTTGCTGCGGGTACACAGGCTCAAGGAGGCAAAGAGACCTCCCAAACCCAACCAGTTAGGAACAAGCCAGGTCTGGAAGAAACCAGGATGGTTCTCTTGGCAGCCAGCTTCTGTCCCAGACTAGACTCAGGAGAGAAATTGGTTAGCTTTTCAATCCCTTGGGAGCTGCCCTAGCCTGCAGGGAGCCAGCCAGGGGATTCCTGGCTGTCTCTAGCGTCTTGACTACTGGGCTCCGGAGGCTGCAGGAAGGAGGGCAAGGAATCCCCTTCCATGGCACAGTCTGCAGCTTTCAGAGAGGGGTCAGTGTGACCCTGTTCTTTCCATATTTTAGAGATGAACCAGGGGTGCTTCTTGAGCTCTGTATCTTTGCTAAAGAAATGCAGGATTACTATTTCTTTTTGAGAACCTATTAAGAGAGCACTTGTATTTATAAGAGGAGAAGAAGGAAAAATAAAGAAAAGCATTTACAATATGGGGCAACTCTGGTGTGTATTATTCCTGGGAGATGGATGCAGATTAGGGTATAGTAAACAACCCAATTTGCAACATCAAAACAAATGGTCACATTTCAAGCTTCCAGTTATAGAGAGAGACACTAATCTAAACACATACAGGAAAATTTCTCTTGTCCTAACTAATCCCAATATCTGCATGGGGCCCCAGAAAAAAAATGTTTTCAGTTGGGGACACAAAACTATTCATTTATGTTATCAGAGGTGCTTGTCTGCAAGTATTAATAGAGGGACAAATGGCAAAGAGGGCATCTTCCCATTTTTCCCTTTTAATCTACTTTCACTCTCTTTTCACAGTAGTTTCAGGAGGAATTAAAGACTTTTAAACTGACTTTTTTTTTAAGCTAGAAAAGCAGATAATACCTTAAAGGTAGCTGCAACTGAGTATGCAGAATAAATAAGTAACAATGACAGAAACCATTAATTATTCCATCAAATTGGTGTGAAGAGTGTTTCACCTACATATTTTTTTCTTTCCTTTCTTTCTTCAGCTTTTTTCATGCTTTCTTAAGCGATGCAGGTCCATGTTCAGTGAACTTAATATCTATATCTATATCTATATCTATATATCTATATCATCCTTCAATAGATATAAATCAAATAAAAAACATAGCCTATGGGATTGTGTAGACCCAGGAAAAGCAATATAAAGTAAGTGAAGTATAGGAGAATAATTTCATCTTTATCTCATGGTTTCTAAGATTAAGACCTATACCATAATTTATTATCTGTTATTTGAACAACCACTTAGCTATGTGATCCAGGCATGTTCCTACTTCATTTAATTGTCATTTTAACTTCACTCTTGGAATAGCACATGACAATTTATTGCATTATTCCCATTTTATTGATGTGGGCACAGAGGCCTGAAGTATAATGTAGCTGGTCAGTGGTAGAGGCAAGTTTTGAACCAAGGTCATCTGACCACATAAATCATAAAATCAGCATCACAAAGTGTGCCATTTTGGTAAGGTATATTGGAAGACTATATTTAAAAACATTTCTTGTTGTAAAATATATTCTTTTTCATGGAAATAGGTGACTTGAAGGTGAGAAATTAAAGATAGTTGTATTCCCACTCCCAGCCCAATTATAACAATTACCCATTTTTATAACTTTGTCTTCAAAATCACCACTTTCTTAAGAGTCCATATGTTTTTCTCATCTTGGCTATAATGCCACAAGTCACAGCGTAGGTCTTCACAAATATTTAGAAGAGTGCCTGGGTTTGTTTTCTGTTTTTACTACCTGCTTAGAGTCATTTTCTGCTCTGTGAGAGGGGTCTTTGCCTATCCTTCACAGGAAAGGCGCTACTGCACACACAGACCATGCTGGGAAAGATTCCTTGATCAATAGGACCTATGTGGATGTCCATATGCTAAGGAGTCAATCTCTTTTCTCTGAGAAGCCAGCTCAGGCTGGTTTTACCAGGCCCATTGATTCAAACCAAGATTTTACATCTTGGTTCACCACATTGGACACCTTTCTGTGCTCATGGTCTTTGACTGATCAGTGGGGTCACTGCAAGCAAACTGAAAGTACATGTTCAACTAAACACAGGGGAGAATCTAAAGTAAACTGTTGATTTAGGATTAAATTTTGTGGCTGGATACATGGTAATGTTATCTTTCCATGAAGCTGAGCATCTAATATTTCTAAGGCCATTGTGAAAGAATAATCAGTGCACCTAGTTGTTATTTTATTAATTCAAAACAACAAAATGAGAAATAGTATTGAAATCTTTAACTTGTAGGGAGGAGTCACCATGTGGACTACACGTTTGGCTGAATATGGTCAACCTAGACCAACCTGTCCTACAGGAATATTAAAAGTCAAGGTCAGCTGTGCCTACCTGATTATACTTTAGACCTATTCTAAATTTAGACTTTCCCCTCCTGGTAAATGAGTCATGGGATATTTGGAAGAGTGGGAATGTGATTGGAGCTGTTGGTCTAAGTGTGTAGCAAGGAGAATGCAGACATCCCATAGGAGAGTAAGAGCAATTACTTTCTTACTTCCCATAGAAACTTATCATTTGTGTATTTATTCACATGTACTTATTGAGTAGATAGGAGTGTCCAGCGTAGGACAAGGCACTTGTGAATATGAATGTTGGAGTCTCTGCCCTTGAAAGGTTTTTAGGTTAGTGACGGAGAGGTAGGAAAACATGACAATACAATACACTCTGATAACTGATACCAAGAGCTTTGGAAACTTGATAGAGTAAACGGTCCTTTCTGCCAATGAAAAACTGCCTGAGAAAGACTTCATAGTAGGGGTGATTCTGCCCTGGGATTCAGAAGTTGTGAGATAGAGGCAGAATAAGATCAGGAATGGGGGTGAGGAGGGAGAGGGAGAGGGAGAGAGAGAGGGAGAGGGAGAGGGAGAGGGAGAGGGAGAGGGAGAGGTAAGAGAATTTGGTGCCGAAATACAGAGCAAAGGTAGAGGAGGTCCCTTTTTCCTCTGGGGGGTCATTGTTCCTTAAATTGCTAGAGTTTGTATAAAGAAGCTATAGAGTCCCACATTGTTCTTAATTAGAGTTTGTCTTTTCCTCTCTTTCATTTTTAGGGGTTGGAGGGTGGGGAGAAGAGTGGATTTGCAATGATTTCCAAGATGAGGTTGGTTTTATGTGTTTTTTTTTAAGTTATATTTATACTTCTTTCTATAGTGAATAAATTCAGCTCATCATGTCCTGGACATTTACCTGAAGGTTGGAGGCAGAGAGACACACACATTAAAGAAGACAAGACTGTGGCACTATCAGAAGAGATTAGTACATGGAGAATGGTGGCCAAAAAGTACTCGAGCCAGAATGAATTGCTAACTATGCACGTATGCCAAAAGTATCTGTACCTTTGGCTTCCTCTTCAGGGCTTATGCCTCTACCAGAACAGATGAAGCACACTGTTTTGGTTAGTTCTCTATGGGTCTCTCTCTCCCTCAGGGCTGGAAGATCCTTGGAGGCTGAGACTCTGACTGATTCACTTATGTTCCCAGCCCCTGGCCCTGTGCCAGGCTCATAATTAAAGCTCAGAGCATTTTGAATGAATGAATGAATGATGCAAGTTTAAGAATACAAGTTTTATGTGTATTATGAAAATACTATGGTGAAACCCATTAATTTGTATAATTAATACATTTTAATAGTTATTATAAGACATATAGATTTTTAATTTGTGTTAATGATATTGGAACATCTAAATATCATTTTATGCTTATTATTTGAGGTTTTTAATTATAATCAAGTAGTCATTTTCAAGTGGTTCTTGTTTATGGTGGGACCTACCTACCAACTAAAGAGCCCAAATACAAGTTATTAAACCGTGGATTCAAGCCCAGACCTTGGATAGTCACTTCTGAGAAATTCAAAAGTGCCAAATATGAAAAATACTATCCAACAGGCTTCAAGTTAATGCTGCTTAGTTTTTGTTTTTGTTTTGTTTTTTTCCCTAATCACTGCTTAGCTTGTCTCCTCAGCATGACTCAACCATACTCTTTATATTGGCCTTTCAACCATTCAGAGCCATGGTAAAATCTCACAGGGTTAAAAACTTAACTTTGTGCATACATTTTTTTTTTTTGTACCAGGGATTGAACTCAGGGGTGCTTAATCACTGAGCCACACTCCCAGTCCTTTTTATATTTTATTTTGAGACAGGGTCTCAACCAAGTTGCTTAGGGCCTCCCTTAATTGCTGAGGCTGGCATTGAACTTGTTATCTTCCTGCCTCAGCCCCGTGAGCTGCTACAATTATAGGCATGCACCCCCATGCCTAGCAATATATATATATATATATATATGTAATTTTATGTAAAGCCTGGGCATTTGCCAAGATACTTTCTTAGTCGGGCTAAGGAGTGCATGAAGATGATAATATCTTCTTTGGCCCATGGCTTCCATATAACTGTTGGATGTCTTTGTGAGATGTCAATACCCTGGACTCTTAAAACCTAGGGTTTTACAATCACTTTCCCAGGGAGAGGGTGAGATCCGTTCAGGAGGAGGGGTTCACCTCAGATGTTGTGATGCCCTTGTTATAACACTGCTTTGTGCTAACATTTTCCAACATAGGCACCAATTAGATCTTGGAAACAAGCATGAAGAAAAGCATTAAATGAAATCAAAACATGATCAGCTCCCTCTGAATTATACCTTATGTTTTAGCTACTCTACTGGCTCCCTGGCTTGGAGAAATTTCAAATTCCCACTGGCTTAGTAGCAAGACATCTTCTCATTCTTCTTTTCTAAATATATTCTTCCTGTTAAAAAAAATATTCCTCATACCACCTTATCTCTCTTGTGAATTCTCTTTTAAGAATTCATATTGTGAAGGACTTTAAAGGTGAAATAGAATACATTTTTTGAGCATGTTTACTGGTGTTCACAGCTCTAGGGAGCATTCAGAATTTTCAGTAAAGAAGTTTATAGCTTTTGTTTGCTTTGAGTTGAAAAGGCCACGTTAGCCTTGATAATCATCTTGGAAACACCAGCCTGTGTCTTAGAATCCAGGCAGTTGAATTACTGGTCAAATATCCAGTCATCAGCACATGATTCAAAGACAGGAACATTTTTTCGAAGACTGTGAGCCTCCTTTGATAAGGATATAATCAAATTCTTTTATCAATACTATAATGTGATTCCAGAGAGCCCATTACAAGAGATTCACATGATATTGGGTGACATAAATGAAAAAGATAGAAAATCTAGAGTTGAGTCAATTGCCAAGTCTTTGGCATTCTGCTGACCCTGTGCAGACTATAAAAATATAGACCAACTTTAGGGAGTTTGAGGTAAACTTGCTATAGTTTGTATCTTGAATGTCTCCCAAATGCCCAGGTATTACAGGACTAAATGAAATAAAAACATGATCAGCTCCCTCTGGAATTATACCTTACATTTTAGCTACTCTTGGGTTGGCCCCGGGGGTGGCTCTACTGAGAGGTAGTAGAAAATTTAAGAGGTAGGGCTTAGTCTTTAGGTAACCCTCAGGTCCCTTCTGGTTCTCTTTTGTTTTCCTACCATGAGGTTTGGCTCTACCATACACTCCTGCCATGATGTGCTGAAGCAATCCAGGCCCAAAGTAACAGGGCCAACTGATGATGAACTCCAAAATTGTTAGCCAAAATAAAACTTTTCTTGTTATAAATTGAATATCTCAGGCATTTGTTATAGTGACAAAAAAAGTTGATGAATACAGAAGCCAATATAGTTCCCTCTATCACCTCAGGGAATTATGTTCATACACAAATGGCTAAACCTAGAAATATAAATAGTTATCATAACAAATGTATCAGATTAGTATTTTCAGCACAAACAAAATTTTTAAGAAATAATAAGGAAGGAAGATCTATGACTTCATTATGAAATAATTACAAATAATATGCTTCAATCCATGATTACATTTACTGGATGCAAAAACAAACTGGAAAGAAAATGAAAAAAATCATTAATAATTGAATAGAAACTATAAATATCTAGATATAAATATCAGACTTTCTATTTAAATAATGGAACACAGTTTCTACTTTGTAACCATAGGTTTGGCCTTGTGCATATAGATCCTGTCTGTTTTACATCCAAAGAAAAAACAATGAAGGAGCTGGTTCTAATTCTGTCTCTTGCTGAGAAAGCTAAAGCTGAAAACAAATAGTTAATATTTACCTGTCAAGAAATCAAGCATTTCAGGGCAGTGAGCTGTTATCTTGGCATAAACCTGAAATTGGAAAAAAAAATACAGAAGTAAAGTGAATTATAGAAATAAGATTTTCCTGTATTTACCTAGTTTGGGAAAGAGGGACTAAAAAATAATAATAAAAAAAAAAAAAAGATGAAGTCTATCCCTGAGTTAGATTCTCCAGAGAAGGATTTTGTATGGAAGGACAATTATCTAAAAACTAACATTATTAATGTACAAATTCAAAAGATGAACATTGTTTTCTTTTAAAATTCAGGATGCTTGGAAATTTCCTCAGATATATAGTAGGACTGCTTGAGCAGTCTTTACTGGTGCAAGATGGCCTTTAATAATCTTCCATGGTAGTCAATGAAAAAATTCTTCCTATGTTGCCAATTTAGTGAGCATAAATTACTGGAAACCTTATATGGAATAAATTATGTTCTTAAGCCTTCTCAGATGTGCAGCCAATAGAGATTTTAAAGCAGAAAACGAAATGCAAAATTTAGCTTGAAGGGGCATTGGTGTGCATTTGGAACCCTCTCTGGAGTTGTTCCCTCTCCACCCCTGTGAGGGGATTACAGGGCTGCATTCCAACCTGAGGCTGTCTTAGCCACATGCAGCTCTTCAGAAACCTGCATGTGGTTTTCTTCTTAGATTCAAATAAAGCAACAAGGAATATTGCGATGTTGATGTGGCAGTGAGCCTGAGGGGGGTGGGAAATGAAGAACTCTGCATAAGTCACAGACAGGACAAAGAGGAAAAGTGTCACTGACCCCAAATGTGCTATTACCTGACTTGCATGTCTTTGTTGAGAACCCTGCACTGCCATCCCTTTTTGTAAAACCATTGTAAGTGCAATTCATGGGCACTCATAAATGCAAGGTAAGTTTAATTGATTTGTGGCTTTCCACATTGCTGATGATGAAGTGGTACTTGGGCTGTTGAAAGGTGAGGGGAACTTGATTTCAATGCAGAGATGAGATGCTGCATTCTCTAAACTGACAGATGGAAATTCTGCTTCAGAATTCATTATATGATGTGAAGGACAATGGTGAAAATTTGAATCTGTGAAACAGTTCAACAGGTCAAAAATACAGTCAGACCATTAAAAGTTAAATAAATTGGAACATTATCATTCATTGGGAAACACATTTATGTGGCAGTTTCTAAGTTTCCTCATGATCTTAAAGTTCTGTGTCATCTCAAGTTTCCTTCACCTTCTTTGAGATACAAGGTACCCAGCCTGACTAGAATTTTTTGTCTATGCAATACCTTGATATGTGACTGAAAATATTTGTTATCATCTAAAGATACCAAATATCTTCATGGAAAATTAATGCTTTCTTAGTGTCTTATGAAGAGGCTGAGAAAGGGAGAGGATTGCCCCTGATTTAAGTCCCTGTCTCTCTCTTCCTATTCCCAGCAAGTGACCATTTGTAAATTGTCTATTAACAAAAAATTAAGTTACAGAGTAACAGATGTCAATAGTAATAAGTCAGAATATCAAAATGTATATGAAGTAAAATTTAACCACTTTTCTTTCTAATCATCCTCCTTCATATTTTTTTAAACATTATTCATGAATTCTCTAACATTCCTCTCTTCAAGAAGTGAAGTCAAATTCTTGGAGGTGACACCATGATACTTTGAAGTAAAAGGACACATGTGATACTTGTGTCCTCTGACTTTGGAACATGCTTTTGGGCTTCTCTCACTTGGATCACAAACTCTGGGAAGTTTACAAGAAGGTCCATGTGGCCAGGACCTGAAGTCTCTGTAGGGCCAGCGAGGGTCTGAGGGAGGCCTGCTGACTGTATCAGTGAGCTGGGTGCCAGGCCCCTCAGCCTAAAGATGATTTTAGCTCCACCCAACATCTTTCTACAACCTCATGAAAGACCATAAATGAAGCCATTTAGAAAAGTCATTTTCATATATCTGACCTTCAGAAACTGTGACATAATAAATGTTTCTTGTTTTAATGTGCCATTTTTGAGATATTTTGTTATACAGCAGTAGATTGCTAGTACAACTCATTGAAGGAACTAATATAGTGTTCAGTATTGACTACAGAAGGCACTCAATAACTGTTTGTTGAACCCATGAATTAAGATGCACAAATGGAAAGTTTGATTTATATCCTTCTATACCTTTCTCTATTCATGTAGTCTCTTTTAAAGCAGTGTCACAGAAGAGTTTTATGGTACAGATCTCTTTAATTATTAAAAGTTCAGTCATTCAATAAACACTTATGGCTGTTGCTATTTGTCAGTGAACCACTCATTCTCTTCAACTATGAAATATTTGTGAGCCCAATTGAGCATCTGCCAAGCTTTTACAAAGTATCTATTGAATCTCACTGCAAAACTCTCTGTCCATAAAGGAGAAAACCCAGATACTGGGCTAGATATATGAGGCTGACCAAGAAAGATAAAGTATAAATAAGAAGACAGAAGTCACTGCTGTTATTGACATACTGAAGATCATCAAAGGTGAGCACAAGATCTATCATTGACCTAAGGTATATGACTAACTCAAGGTACTCAACAGTCACAGGAACAATTTGGGAGAAGTGTAGCTCACTCACTCTCCCTGTGATGTGCAGTATGGCTGAAGTTGGATTTGGGTCAGGCATGGGGTTGCATACCTGTAATTCCAGTGACTTTGGAGGCTGAGGCAGGAGGATCACAAGTTTGAAGCCAGTCTCAGCAACTTAGGACCTAAGCAACTTAGTGAGACCCTGTCTCGAAATAAAAAATAAAAATAAAAAAAGGCCAGGGATATAGCTCAGTGATAGAGTGCCCCTGGGTCCAGTGTCCAATACCCACTTCCCAAAAAAAGCATTAGAAATTTGCCAAGCATATGAATTTATTTTTATGTGGTCCCATTAATATTTTATGTAGAAGTCAAGGACTCATGTGGATGTCAATAAAATGCAAGTAAGACTTTGATATAGTACACAAAATGTTATTCCAATTTGGTTTTCTCCTTGACTATGAATAACTATTATTCCGATTTTCATCCATTTGATATTTTCCTTGAACAGGTTTTCTGGTCCAAAAATGCAACTATATAAAATTAACCTTATACTCCTCGGTTAATAGAATAAAGATATGATGAAATATGATGTTATTTATTAAATTAATTAAAACGTGCTTATTATGCAAGCCATCTGGGCCACATCTTCAAATGAACACAACCAATAAATTAAATGCAATATCTGATTCTATTAAATTGACATTTATGTTTTGTATATGTTTATTTAGCCCATGTGTCTTTCTAGTTTGATATCTATTTTTCTGGTAAGATAAATTACTCCTTTATATTTATTTATTTATTTATTTATTTTAAAGAGAGAGTGAGAGAGGAGAGAGAGAGAATTTTTTTAATATTTATTTTTAGTTCTGAGAGAGAGAGAGGAGAGAGAGAGAGAGAGAGAGAGAGAGAGAGAGAGAGAGAGAGAGAGAGAGAATTTTTAATATTTATTTTTTAGTTCTCGGTGGACACAACATCTTTGTTGGTATGTGGTGCTGAGGATCGAACCCGGGTCGCACGCATGCCAGGCAAGTGCGGTACCGCTTGAGCCACATCCCCAGCCCCTTATATTTATTTTTTAAGGTCTTGATTGGAGGAAAAACTCATGTTCAAAGAGATCTTATAGAATGTCCTCTCTTGGGAGTAGGGAAACTCCATAGGGCCTCTCCTTAGCCCATCTTTCCCTATATGATATAAAGAAAAATTTTCTAGCAGATCTATAGGTTTTATAGCATCTTTTTGCTCTAAATCTATTTTTAAGTATAAAAACATATATATATATATATATATATATATATATATATATATATAGCAATTGTAGTATGTTGAGAATAAAAGTAGAAAGTTGAGAATAATTACATAAATTACCTGTATTAACTGGGCATGATGAGGAACACCTGTAATTTCAGCGGCTCAAGAGGCTGAGGCAGGAGGATCACAAGTTCAAAGAGAGCCTTAGCAACTTAGCAAGGAACTAAACAACTTAATGAGACACTGTCTCAAAAGGGAAAAAAAAGGACTGAAAATGTGGCTCTGTGGTTAAGTACCTCTGGCTTTAATCCTTGGTACTCACAAATCTCCCCCCAAATTAACTGTATTAATTAGAATAGCCAGGTTATGTTGCTATGAAAAAATAGCACTAATATATTTGAGGCTTACCACAACAATGGCTCATTTCTCATTCCCACTACTTACCAACTGTGGATTATTGGAGAATTCTGTTTTACATACCCACTCAAGGCCCCAAGAAGAAAGAGACTCTATTATGAATAATAATATGGACTATCTCATATTAGCAGTGTCCTCTGTGGCTCCAACAATGCAAGAGAACATTGGAGAATCTCCACTGGGCAAAGAAATATCCAGAAGTAACACAGATCTTTGCTGTTTATATCCGTATGACTGGAATTAGTCACCTGTTCAAGAATAAATAGGAGTGATCTGAGATAGTCTTGTGTGTGTGCCTAGAAGAGGGCAGCCAGGTATAGGTGAGCACCAGTGATGGCCACCACATTACATAATTTAATCCCTTCATTTTGTAGATAAGAAAACTGAAGGCTAGAGGAAGTTGGTATCCTAGGTCACAAAGTAAGCTAGTGGCAGAGTCAGGTCTAGAACCAGCTCTTTTGATACCAGTATTATTTCTATTGTTGCTCTTTCCTATATGGGAATTGAAAACATGTAGAATAAGGCATTAAGCATAAACTGGGAATTACGACCTTATTGTGATTTTCAGGTTGTGTGATTTCCTCTGATATAATGAAGAGGGAAGTCTTCTCTCTTAATCAGACAAATATGAATTTTTGACACTTACTATTACTACTACTACTACTACTACTACTACTATTAGTAATTGTAGTAATAACAATATTTTGCATATACCTAGAACCTTGAACTTCTCAAGGCTTTTCCAAATATATTTCTCATTTGCTCCATGCATAATTTAGGTAAAATAAGCAGATTTGCTTTCACTGATAACTTTATGGACACACAGGGTTATGCAGTACCCATACTCAAAAAGTCAGTTAAGGATGACATTGGGATTATAATTCGAACTTGATTTTCAACCCTAATGGTAGAGCAAAAACCAATTATTTTTTCCTTTCTCTTTTTTGGGATTACAGATTTCCTATGGGAAAGGAATAATTTGAAGCATAATTTGAGTCCTAATTTAGAATGCTCTTAATTTTTTTTTTGTATTGGGGATTGAACACAATGGCACTTTACCACTGAGCCACATACATCCCCAGTTCTTTTTTTTTTTTTTTTAATTTTGAGACAGGGTCTTGCTAAGTTGCTGAGAGTCTTGCTACATTGCTGAGGCTGGCTTAGAACTTGCAGTCCTCCTGAATTGGTGGGATTACAGATGTGAGTCACTGTACTCAGATTTTTCTAGATTGTTATGCTGATAAAACTATAATACATGTTGATATTTGGAAGGTATTCCATTGAGGCTTAACTTTTATCTTTCTGTGTTGGGATAACTTTTGAAACACTACAAAAAATTCTGTCCTATTGGTGTCCTTACCTGGTAAGAGGTATTAATAATTTTTTTTACCAACAATATGGGATTAGAATAGTGCTTGTCAGATTATAGTCACTCCATGTATATTTGCTGTTACTAATACTTAACATTTCTTGGATAACAGAGAAGGAAAATGAAAAGGAGTAAATTTGACTTCTTAGATTTTCTTTCTACTTCCTATTCCCCAAAGGCTGCAGGGGTCCTGATAGATTACATAATGTGATCCATAGAAACTTTGCACAACTAAATCTCTTTGGGTTAGTAAGCTTGACTTCAGCTTAAACTTGACAGAAGCTCACAAGGGACTGGTATAACAAAAAGAGGATGTGCTAACTAACATAATGGAAAGAATCAGGGGAAGAGAGAGAGGTGTGCAAAAGAAACCACTAGGAAACTATTGTTTTATTTAGTGGCTCTCCTTTCCTTTGGCTTTATTCTCAAATATATTCTCTTCAAAGTGGCAGCAAAGATACCAAAAGTTGGATCTTACTTGTTTAGTTTTTTTTTTTCTTCCTATAATTGCACCAAACAGGCCAGGATGGATGTCCACAGGTCTTCTTTGGGTGACATGTCCAAACCTGAAAAAAAACCACTGTCATTTTGATTGGCCAAGACTTAAGTCACTTGCAGACTACTGCAGACAGTGAGTATAATTAGCCCCATTTAAACCTTAAAGACTGAGAATCAAAAAAGAGGATGGTATCCTAAAGGAAAATTAAGGCATTATTCCAAAGGGGAATGAATATTTGGCAGAGAAAAATTTTATGCATGTTTTCTAGTATTTGACTCTATGCTCAGGAACAAAACAAATGTAGGAGAAAAAAATAAAGTATTTTAGTCAATGATGTTATTTTTCACTAAAATCGAGGAGGCCACAGCGCTAAGGTTAGGTGGAAAAATTTGATGATTCTAATTTGTTCAAGTTATATTCTGTTTAATATTACATTTTCCATAGACGTGTACATGCAATAGAAGTTGATAATACCTTTTGCATTTTCATTCTTAATAGAAAAATATTTTAGGAGGGGGTATATAGGCTGTAAAACAAAATTTTATAATCATGTAAGTGATCAGTCCTCTCTAAATAAGTAAATATGGAGATTCTGGCCTACTCTTCAGAGAAAACCACTTTTTTTTGGGGGGGGGGTGTACTGGGAATTGAACTCAGGGGCACTTAACCACTGAATCACATTCTCGCCCTTTTTGTTTGTTTGTTTGTTTGTTTTATTTTGAGACAGGGTCTCCTTAAGTTGTTGAGGCTGGCTTTGAACTCGTGATCCTTCTGTCTCAGCCTCTAGAGCTGCTGGTATTATAGGCATGCATCACTGCAACCCAAGAGAAAACCACTTTTTAATTCTCAGGAAATCCCTATTACTCAAAATTTCCTGCTCTGTAACAGAGATGGTATAAGCACAAGTGTGTTCAGAATGAAGACTTTCTCTTCATGTCTTATTTTTCTGTAGATGCCAATTATTGTTTACTCAAGGTTGGAATGCATGGTTATGGTACAGTCACTTTTTCCTTCAAGCCACACCCATTTGTTTATGTGAGCAAAGCATCATTTACATCTATCTATGTTATTTGGGTTGGATAGAACTAATTTTCAACTGTCACACATAAAATACTCCCTAAATAACAACTAAATTCAAGCAATTTCACAACTATACTGTTTTTAAATAAACTTTTATCAGCTGATAATTGTGTAGTACTTTCCTGTTTCCTAACTTTCCTAAGGCAGGAAAGGCATATAATAATATTATTATTCTCATATCATAGATGATGAAATAGATAACTGGAGAGATGGGGTGACCTGCTCAAGCTGATGTGAGCAGTAATTAATGCCACGCTTCAGATCTAGACCTCAGGTTTCTCTCACTACATCTCATTATCTGAGTTTGGGCGAGGGCAGCAGTGTTAGCTAGAAGCTAACAGGAAAAACTCTGGAATTGAATGACCAAAGGCTTGAAGCCTAGCTCTGCTGATTGTTAGTTGTGTGACCCTGGGCAAATTTCTTAATCACTTAGCCTCAAGTATTACTCTTCTGTCTTGTTAAATAATTCCACACCTCTTAGGGATCTTGTAATGATTTAATGAAACAATACCTGAACAGTCCTTAGCAGGGGCTCTGAATCTTGCTCTTGCTTAAATATGCCAGTTATTGTTATTGTTGTCATCAGATATCTCAAAATGCAGATTCCACCTGCATTTCCAAAGAGAAACAAAGAACTGAATCATTCATAAGCATTATAACATGTTTCTGCTTCTACTAACTACATCTTTTTTTTTTTAAAGAAAGAGTGAGAGAGAGGGAAAGAGTGGGAGAGAGAGAGAGAATTTTAATATTTATTTTTTAGTATTTGGCGGACACAACATCTTAGTTTGTATGTGGTGCTGAGGATCGAACCGGGGCCGCAGGCATGCTAGGCGAGCGCTTGAGCCACATCCCCCGCCCCCTAACTACATCTTTCAGGTAAAATGGGAGGGCAAATTGCTTCAATAGTCTGCTTAACTCACTATACTATACTGGCTTTCCAATTGCTTTGTAGCCACCCCTCTGCCCCGTTTCTGACTATCCACCACCAAACCAAGTATATGTGCCATATGTACTGACATGATTTTAAGTTTAAGACAATTCTGCTATTCTGAGATATGTGTAAACTGCAATTGGATTTAACAATTAAATTTAGACTTATGTAAAAAAAAACATAACTCATCTGAATCTTCCATTATAGGCTAAATAAACCCAAGGAAATTATGTCTCCATTTTCCCCCCAACTTTCCCCAATTTATACTGCATTCTAGATTTCCCAGTATTAGTTTCATGAAAGATCACCCACTTCCCCACAACTCCAACACAAGTTCTTCTGGAACACTGGCTTTGAATACAATGGGGAAATATCAGTTTCATTTGGGCAAACTCTGATTAGAGGGTGGTTTTGTAGAGTAAAACCAAAGGCCTTGAGCAACAAGAACAGCCTTTTCTAGAGATTTTATTTTATTTTTTTAAATCTATTCAGAACCATTGAAAAGTGAGTCTATCAGAAATGGAGTTCTTTGAAAGAACAAGACCAAATTCTTGCCATGCAGAGCTTGAAGTCTAATGGTGGCTACAGGTAAATAAACAATGAAAAATGGTGGTGAAAGTACAGTGGGGCTACATACAAGGAGCACGGAACTCAGACTTTGATAGTTCTTCTCAGAGATGGCGACATGTAAGCCAAGGACCAACCTGTCAGTGTGAGTTTAGACAAGTTAGGGTTTGGTGGGAGAAGGGAAGAGACAATCATTTGAGTCTAAGGAAGAAGAAATGGAAGATCTGCAGCAGGGAGCATGCTTAACTGACTTTGCGGAGTGCAGAGGTCAGGGAGAAATCCCATCAGAGAGGGATACAACAAAGGGTAGGGGCCAGAATAAGGAGCATATGTAATAATGAAAACTTCCCCCAATCCTACCCTCAAATCTGTGAAAGCAGAATTGACTTCCACTGTCCCTCTCTCTTCCCAGGGAGAGGTGCGCTCAGAAACATCCAGGCTTTCTGGAGACTGAAGCGGGGAGGGAAGCAATGACTGAGCACTAACGATATCACGGCACAGTGTTGTCATTGTTTTTAAAGTAACTTTATGTTGATTTAAACTTAAAGCCATCATATCTAGGCAATAAAATAATAGATTTTAAAAGTCCAAATTTAAATTGTGATGACTTTATCAAAGGACTTTATTACTGACATTCAGCGAGATAACCTCAAAATTAACACTGTCTTACTGATATTTGTGATACACTGGCAACTTGCTTTACAAGAAGTGATATGAGTTCCCCAGGGAAACCTGGCTGATGAGAGACAGAGCTAGGACTGGCTCCAGAGGTTGCATGTCCACGGCAGTTTGTAGCAGGTATGAGCTGATTGTGCAAAGTCTTACAGAGCTTTCGACACAGTACCCTGTCAACTCTAGAAGACCCCCTGACGTCAGATTTAAGGCATCAACTTATGTACTTATTTTTTGGGGGGAAGGTCAGGGCAATGTTTAAATAAAACATACTTATAAAAATAAAGTTGTTGTTAAGCTCCAAAGTTACAATGACTATTGTAAATTATAGTGATTTGCCATGAAGGAGCTTTTAGACATCTTATATTTTTACTTTCTCTTAGCATGGATAATGAAATTAGGTTATTGTCTCTTAAAGTTAGTAATATTTCTTGTTTCTCCAGAGGTGATGACAATGCATTTTCTTTACATTTTTAGGAAGGTATAGTTTTTTTTTTTTTAATTTGAAGATAAGGTTTTATCATGACTTACTTGGGATTTTATATTGTCTTATAATTTTTTAAAGTATTTTCTTTTTAATAAATCATGTGACACTCTTTTGTCCCCAAATAAAAACGCAGGCTCTAACCATGTCTGACATGCTGTTTTTTTTTTTTTTTTTTTTTGGTCTCTCTTTCAGAAGCTCATAAATTAGAGTGCCAACGATGCAATATTGCTTTTGATGTATCTGAAGTAGCATAAAGTGAAGTCTTGGAAACTACATCACATTTTCAAGAAAGAAAGAAAAGTTAAAGAGGTGGGGGAAGACGATAGCTTAAAAAATAATTTAAACTGTGACAACTGTATCAAAGGACTTCGTTACTGACATTCAACATGACAACCTCAAACTTAACACTGCTTTATTAATGTTTGCAATGCACTCACAATTTTTCAACTATACTCTACTCTTCTTTAGAAAAAAAGTTGCCATGCATGTTATCTGTTTTCAAATTTGTCAGACATACTCCAAGAATACTGATTAGAGAATTAGATTAAAAATGCAAAACATTATGTTGTATTCATATTGAAAGGGAAATTTTATTCCTATAAAAGTATTTAAGGTGTACCATATATTTGTTCCTGGAATTGACATTTTGTGTTTTTAATTGTTTTTTCCTATCAAAGAAATTTTTTTTATATTGGATCAAGTCATTTTATCTCGATAGCCTATTTTCACTGTCCTTGCTGGACCTATGAGCATGGGCAAACACTTTTTAATTATCCCGATCAAGTGTGGGGGACATCCTTTTGCTGACCCCACTTGTAATCAATTGTGATCTCCTAGAAGCAGGCGAATTGATTGCCTCTCTCCTCCCCAACTAGTCAGAAGAGTGGGTCATACATTATCCTGCCCCTTGGAAAAATCCAACTCAGTGATTGATTTTATGACTGCTTGTGGCAGCAAATTCCTCAGCATGAATTCTAGCAGGTGAAGAAGTATTTCCTATAACTTGCTCTAAATTTCCTTAGAATTAACTTCTCTGAGTGGTCCAGCCTCTTATAGGACAATGGAATAAGGATCTATCAGTTTTACTGCCTAGTACCTATCTTTAATGCCTAAGTAAATCTCTCTTATTTTCCAGACTTGAGTTAGTAATTTTAACTTTTGAAATATCCCATCATGAACAAATCTAGATGGGACTCACTTCTTTCCCTACTCTGGAACTCAGTCATCCCTGCACTAAATTTTCTTAAGGTGAGAAAGTGAAAGATGAAAACAGTAATCTAAATGACCATATATTCTCCCCATAACACTATATTGTACTCAGCTTTCTCTTATTTTTTTTTATTCTTTTGATTTCTCTGTGCAAAAAAAGGGAAATTCATTGAATACTATGAAAATTTCCTTTGAAGGATTTTTAATCTAGTTCTTATTCAGTGCAACAGTATTATACACCTTAGAATTTTATTTGTGTGTGTGGGGTGTGTGTGTGTGTATGTGTGTTTTTGCTGGGGATCAATCCCAGGACTTAGTACATGCCTGATGGTCAGGCTATCACTGAACTACATTTTCAACCCCTGCTTAGGAGAGTTTTATTCAATGACAATAAGCCCTAAAGGAGCTTGGGCATGTCTTTGTTCTGATTTCTACATTCCGTGGGGGAGGGGAATAAAGCTCTCTTTAAAAATTAAGCAGATTAGACATTAATTTTATTAAATCAACCATTAGTTATTAATCAAACAAAAATAAAAATAGAATATGTAGCTATCCAAAGACCACATTTTCTTTAGATTTTCCCCAAATATGTCTCTTCTTGCTTTACTCCCCAATATTCTCATTTTTACTGTCTTCCTTTTTCATTGGTTTTACAATGTCAGTATCAAGATGAACTTGTTTGATGGCTTACAAACACCTCTTATAAGATTCAAAACAAATAAAAATTGAATTTTAATAAAACACATTTGTTTATTGAGATATGTGTGAGAGAGACCTAGTATTTCATGCTTGTTGAGTAAATTGGGCTTTGAAATATATTTGAATTTGTAGAGTGACGGTGGAGAATCACACACACACACACACACACAACATACACATACACACACATACCAAACAACAAACAAGCAAACCAAAATTTAATTAAAAAAAAAAAAAGGAAAGAAAAGAAAAAGCAGATCAAATTGAAAGTATATACTGAGGCAAGGATGGTTTTAATATTATTTTAATTTTGGAGTTTCTATAAAGAGAAGAAAAATGGTGAAGGAAGAAAGAAAAGGAAGAGTGTGGCCATGAGCAGGGGTGTGACAAAGAGGCCATGACTCTGCAGTGATCTCTTTTTCTGTCCTTACTTCCTTCTTTCTGCCCTTCCTTTTCATTTCACTTTCTGCCTTCTTCTCTCCTTTCCTCTCTACCTTCTCTTCTACTTTCATCAAAGATCACTGAGCACATACTATATGTATGTTTCATGCTAGGTACCAGATGCAGTGACAAAGGCAAACCTGGCCTTAAACTCACAGAGCAGGGTGAGGCAGATGAAAAGCAATTGCACTAGGAGTCATCCTAGAGGATCATGGGAGCCCAGAGTGGGAGGACTCATCCTATTTGAGAAGGAGAGATGCTATTGAAACTAACAAATAAAGGATGCTTATATGTGGGCCAGGGGAATCAGGAGAAGAAAAGTCATTCCCAAAGCACAAGGAACTCATAGTGGAGGAGCTGAAGGAAGCCCAGTAGTGCTGGAGACAATGATCTAGGGAGAAATTCCTCTTGCATGGTCATCATGGCTTGAAGGATCTATATCCATGTTTTTTTCTTTAAAAATAAAACTAATGAGAATACTTAGCACTTTAGGTAGGCTGGGAGTGTAGCTCAGTGGTACAGTACTTGTCTAGCATGTGCAAGGCCCTGGGTTCTATCCCTAAAACTGCAAGAAAAAAAAAAAAAAAAGAAAAATAAGGCAAAAAAAGACCTGTTTGGCACAAAGAATGCATTATTTTTTTTATTAAATGTAACAATTAGGTAGAGTTGGCATTGTTATCTTTTGAAGTAGCTATAGAATATTAAAGAAGAAGATGCTAGAATTTCAAGAATATATGAAATATGTACATCCTGTCTCCTCTTTCCTAGTCAGGGACCTGAATTCATGACATAGGCAATCCAGGGAGGCTAGCTGGGTGCTGGGGAGGGGACTGTGTTTGTGAACTGGCAAAAAGATGCTCATCCCATAGGTGCAGAGAGATTTCTCTTTAAGGGTTCTGTTCTCAGCATTTGAGTATTAATTTAGAAATACCACTCAAAATACTTTTTTGGGTATTTAATTCCTTTAGAACTAGCTCTCAAAACAGACTTTCTTTTTTTTCATAGTCAAATCCAAGAAAGTTATAAAAATTAAAAAATTTTGAATTTCCCACTCAGGGGTACAGTCACTGTTAACAAGGAGAAGAAATTAAAGGTGGGGGTAATAGTCGCTCTGTTTCTATCCTATTGGTGCAGAAAGATAATTACATGGCTTTTATTCAAGGTGCTCATATTGTACTTGGAAATAAAAGCCTCGATACTCCCACTTATTCTCTACTATATCTTCAAGATTGAAAGCAGACCACAGGACATTTGGCTTTCAGAAAAAAAGAAAGAAAATTCTCTGGAAAAGGACTCTGCAGAACTGGGCATACCTCTGCCTGACTGTCCAAAGAAAGCAGTCTCGGACCACACCCATCTCTCAAATCTCTCTAAATCTTGCTAAATTCATTCTACTTCCCAATTTAGTACATTTATTTGTTCATAGGTCTATATATTTTAATTGAGCTGCTACTATTTTGTTATTTTGTTTTGCCTATCAAAAGCAAAGGGTTAGGTGAGACACATTGAAGATATGGATTCTCTTTTGCAAATGTAAGAATATATTCTGAAGCTTGGTTGGGGAAGTCAATGTAGTCCCAGACTACCACAAATCTTTTTACTTTAATACTTTTTAATTTGTTTTGTGGTGGTGTGCATCAAGTCCAGGACCTCACATATGCTAGGTAAGTATTCTATCTTTGGATTACATCCCTAACCTTGTAACACTTTTTTATTAACAAAAAAAAAAAAAAAAAAAAAAGAAAGAAAGAAAGAAGAAAGAAAGGAAGGAAGGAAGAAAAAGATTAAAGCAGATGTATGTTATCACATAGTCTTGTCTCAATCATGTCTATATGGTGGCTCACAAATATTTTGGATGCAGAGGAACAAACAATACACATGTCTCATCCTTGGGTCAGACATGTAGCTTACACATTTGAAGCAGTCTTTTATTCAAGGTGTATACAGGACAATAGTGCTCCACTTTGGCATATTTTAAACCTAGCTTTCAGATAATATTTTTTAAAAAATTAAACCAAAATTATTTTTATTAAAACTATCATATATGTTTTGAAAAGAACAAGGTTCAAATAATATTTTGAGCTATATTTAATTTGAAGGGCACTTTCTATGGTAGCAATTTTAACTAGACATCTATGTTTGTGGAATCTTCCTGTGCAGGGAAGGTGCTTGTCAGGCATGGGTAACAACGTGATCCTCTCTATTCTTACACACTCCCCAGAACTCACCACTGAGTCTCCTGCAGAGAAGTTCCTCAGAACTGAATTAAATGGCTGACCCAGCACAGCTGGTGTCATCAGAGGATGCTGAAATATCCACCTCTAGTGTCTATGCCTGAACCCTGCTATTAACCCTTTCCAATTTCAGATAGAAAAATATTCCATTAAGGGAGTAGTCGACTCAGAATAGCAATGATGACAAGAATAATGCAATAAAGACCTAGACTGAGTAGCCACTGTGTACAAGAGACTGCGCTAGGCACTATTATTTTACATAAACTTTCAAAGGGATATGTTTTTATCATTATTTCTATTTTACACTTAGGAAGAGTTATAGAGTTAAGAGGCAGACCCAGGACTCTAAATTGAATGTCTGGTTTTGGATTCTGTGCTTTTAATCATTACATTCACCAGGCTGGATACTATAGCACAAAAAGTTCTAAAAAAGCAGAAAGATTTCTTTAGGCCCTAAAGCATGCAAAGCAAATTTTGTGGGGAAATTATTTGGATTAACTCTTGTCTCCTTTGTTCTTCCTTTCATTTTTTTCCCACAACTCTTCATTAAACTGTATCAAAAACTGTTGAGATATTGTGAAGAACATATGTAAGAAAGACTCTGGCCACTTCTGATTTTCTGCCCTCTACCTAGTCTCCTTCCTTCAGTACTGATGGATTGAACAATCCTAAAACTTGGCTTTGGCCATCTGTTTGGGGGACTCCAGCAGAACCAGATATCTTCTGGTTCAAAATTTAAACCCACCTTGTCTATAATTCCTAGCAGGATTATGATCTCTGCTGCAATATTTTAAATCATCATTATTATTATTCTGGTGTTGGGAATCAAACCCAAGGGCACTTTATGACTGAGATACATCCCAAGTTCTTTTTACATTTTATTTTGAGATAGAGTCTCATTAGGTTGCTCAAACTTGAAATCCTCTGCCTCAATCTCCCACATTGTGGTGATTACAGACATACACTATTGTACTCAGCTTTTTTTTTTAATTTTGAAATATTTTTGTGGTGCTAGGAATCAAACCAGAATCTTGCACATGCTAGGCAAACATTCTACCACTGATTTACATCCCCAGCCTGCATTTTAGATTTCCAGTTATTCAGAAATATTTTGATCTAAATATGCCTTTGGTGTCATGCTTTATTAATGTGGGTACAACTCATATTAGTGAGTGACTGCCTTGCAGCCATTTGCCCTGAATAAGTTATCAGGTTTCATTGTTTACTCTTAGTTTGAAAAAAAATTCCATATGCTCTGACCTCATGACACTTAAACCCTGCAAATGCAGCTAAAACAGAAAACTCGTTATCTGATATCACAAAGGCAAATCAGCTGTTAGAAATACTCAAGTGTTTCCATCCCCACTGATATGTTGATGTTGTGGGGAGCCATAGCTTATTAATTAAGAATGCACAGGAGAGAATTTTGTTGTTGTTTATTCATTTCCAAACAGACCCAATACATAGAAGTTTAGCTACAGTGCATTTATTTTTCATTGTCAGCATATATCATTATGTTATCATGCAAGAACTACCCAAGGAAATTTTACAAATATTACCACATGGATTGCTTAATATGGCCCTCCTCCCACCTGCCTGTGGAGTTGTTTGAGAAAAGGAAAAAACATGAGCATTCGTCAGGCCCTTGGGGTGAAGAGTCTGCTCACATGTGAGGATGCCAGTTAGCCTGGGTGCTTGCAGAACAGGCTTTGGCAGGCTGCCAGAGAGAGGGTATTTCATAATTCAGGACTTACCCCAGAGGATTCTGAGCCAACAAGACACTAATAAGAACTCAGGTTTGAATGCAGAGGGAGGAATTTTATTTCATGGACCAAGACCTTGGAGAAGGAAGCATTTCTACTTTGTAAGGTTTCTTTCCTTTTGTTTTATTTTTATTTTAGCTGATAGGATTTTTTTCTCAATAGATTTCACAGTGTATAAAATTCTCATTGTCTTTGGTACTTCTGAATGCACTGTAATACCAATTCATCCCTAAAGAATGTAATAGGTATTTTGGGGGAAAAGATGCTAGTTTGTGCAATAAGATATAAAAATGGTACAACTTACTTGTACCAAGAGTTCTGTCAAGATGTGTGTGGGATATCTCAGTTAATTCTTGGAACTCTAGTGTCTGGGTATTACCAAACTTCATTGTAGTTGAGGAAACTGAATCATGGAGAGGTTGAGTAATTTGCCAGAGGTCACAGAGCAAGTAAATTGCAAGGCTACGAAAGAACCCCTGCGGCTGATTAGATCTATCCTCTTAGGTGACTTGGTGGTACTACATTTTGCTCTTGCCTTGCTGTTCACCAGAAGCCATTGGTGGGCCTGTGTCTCCATCAATGTTAAGTAACTATTTGTACTAATATGTTCATTAAAACCACAAAAAGGGGTTGGAAGACAGTTTGGAAGTTAAAACAAAACAAAAACAAAACAAAACAAAACAAAGAAACAAACAAAAAACCAACTAAACATACTCTGGTAGACCAGCAATCATGGTCTCTGGTTGAATGAGGTGAAAACTTATGTCCACAAAAAAACCTGTATGTGGATGTTTTCAGCCGTTTTATTCATAACTGTCCAAACTTGGAAGCAACCAAGATGTTCTTCAGTGGGTTAGTGAATAAACAAACTGTAATACTTTGAGACAATGGAATATTATTCACAAATAAAAAGAATTTTAAGCACGTATTGCTAAGTGAAAGAAGCTAGTCTAAAAAAGTTTTCTATCCCAGTTATGACATTCTCAAACTACAGGAATGGTAAAAAGATAGTGTTTTCCATTGTTTTGAAGGATAGAAGGATAAATAAATGGGCACAGCATAGAGGATTTTTAGCAAGGTAGAAGTATTCCCTATGATAATAGTGTAGTAGGAGACAATTGTCATCATACCTTTGTCAAAATCTTTTCATTTCTCTTTTTGGGGTACCAGGGATTGAACTCAGGGGCACTCAACTACTGAGCCATATCTCCAGGCTTATTTTGTATTTTATTTAGAGTCAGGGTCTCACTGAGTTGTCTAGCACCTCGCTTTTGCTGTGGCTGGCTTTGAACACACACAGGATCCTCCTATCTCATCCACCTGAGCCACTGGGATTATAGGAGTGTGTCACTGGGCCCAGCACCTTTGTCAAAATCTTTTTTTTTAATATTTATTTTTTAGCTTTAGGTGGACACAATATTTTATTTTTATGTGGTGCTGAGGATCGAACCCAGTACCTTACTCATGCCAGGCGAACGCGCTACTACTTGAGCCATATCCCCAGCCTGACTTTGTCAAAATCTTAAGGTGAACTATCTACTTTAAATAATAATAATGTATCAATATTGGCCCATCAATTGTAATAAGTATATTACACCAGTGCAAAGAGTTCATTGGAGGGAAAACTAGTAGGAGAATACATGCGAACTCTCTGTAATTACCTCTTAAGCATTCTATCAACCTAAAACTGCTCAGAAAATATTAATTAATTTTTAAATTATTACTTATTTATTACTGCACTGAGGATTGAACTCAATATAATTTGCACACGCTAAGTATATGTTCTACCACTGAGCTGTATCCCCAATCCTAACTAATTTTCCAAAAAGGGTAAACTTGGGTAGGAAGGGCTCCTAGGAGGTGAGATGAAAAGAATGTTTTTTATTTCTTTCTCCATTATGCATGTTTCTACTACTTATTAGAAACAAATTAATTAAAAAAACATTTAAATATCTTTATTACATATTCAAAATTAATTAAAAATTTAGAAGCCATCAGGGTGGGGTTGTAGCTCAGTAGTGGAGCATGTGCTTAGCAGCTGTGAAACACTGGATTACATCCCCAGCACCAAAACAAAGCAAGAAGCCACAAAAGAAATAATGGTCAACTTTGGATTTGATCCTGAAGCTATGATCTCATATTTGACGCATATTTAATGATGAAACCTTGGTCTCCCTTGTCCCTGATGCATAATAGCACGATACTCAAAAATGACACCCTTGATTAGGAAGAGGTGGGACATATTCAAAGAGTTTTTTTTTTAAGAGAGAGAGAGAGAGAGAGAGAGAGAGAGAGAGAGAGAGAGAGAGAGAGAGAATTTTTTAAATATTTATTTGTTAGTTTTCAGTGGACACAACATCTTTATTTTATTTTTATGTGGTGCTGAGGACCTAACCCAGCGCCCCACGCATGCCAGGCGAGCATGCTACCGCTGGAGCCACATCCCCAGCCTTAGAATTGGGTTTCTTACAAGTCTCCCTGCTGCCTTTCCCAACATCATGTGCTTTAATTTGCTCCTCAGGGACTCTGCAGAGAGTTCATTCTGGTGGTCCAGTTTATATTCTGATATCATCAAGGTGAGACAGTGTTGGGAGAAGGGGAAAAAAGAAGATAAGGACCCATAAAAGAACAAAGAAGGGAGAGAGGAAAGAATAAGGGAAGAAAGGAAGAGGAGAAGGGAAGGGAAGAGAGAGCAGATGTAATTTTGATGGGCCAGTTAGGAGGCCTGTTTGGCTTCCTATTAAAGGTTTGGTCTTGGGAAGGGATTCTCAAAAAAAAAAAAAAAAAAAAAGAAGAAGAAGAAGTTCAGATTTTCTAGCAAAGAATAGGACCGGATTTCTCTCTGATTCTTCTCTACTTCAAGTCTTGGAAGGAACACTAAGCCAAAAAGGGCCTAGCCCATATCTGTCACCACTTCCTGCATCCTACCACCAGGGCTGGTAGACACCATTAATCATACCAGGCATCCATCTGTGTGCCTGTCATTTGGGCTGCTCCCTATGGCCAGAAAAGCAGATGACAGGCAAATGCCAAGCACTTGGCTGTGTGGTTCTTCAATGGTGACTGGGTAGAGGAGTTGCTTCGTTTTGCTTAGATTTTAATTTTCACATAATCCAATTTACTCTTACAGAATGAGATAGTTAGGTTTAGAAAGAATGGAGCAAACCCAATTCCTTTTGGCTTTGTAGCTGAACTGAAGACATTAGAGATTTTAAATATCACTGGGCAGTGTTGATTCAGTTGAAACACATATGCACCAAATTTGAAGCAATAGGGAGCTATCTGACCAACTTGTTTTTCTATTTAATCAGTTAATGAAGGTTTGATTTTTAAAATGAAGAATCAAAGAATCAGGGCTGGGTTGTGACTCAGTGATGGAGTTCTTGCCTAGCATGGATGAGGCACTGGGTTCGATTCTCAGCACCACATACAAATGAATAAAATAAAGGTCCATCAACAACTAAAACAAAAATATTAAAAAGAAAAGAATCAGCTAGGACAAGAATCTTAGTGTGTTACCCAAGTTCTTCTTTTTTTTTTCCTTTCCCAATATGGAGTTTATATATTAGTTAGCTTCCTGCTGCTATAAAGAATATCTGAGATGATCATCTTAAAAAGAGGAAAGATTTATTTTGTTTTGGCTCATGGTTTCAGACATTTCAGTCCATGGTCACTTTGCCCTATTACTTAGGGGCTTTGAAGAGGCAGCACATCATGGGGACAGTGTGATGGAAAAGTGCTATATACCTCATGATAGCTAGGAAGGAGGGTGTGGGGAGGCAGGAAGAGGGCTGGGATCCTAATATAGTCTTCAAGAACATGTCCCCAATGATATAATTTCCTTCCATTAGGCTCCACTTCTTAAAGTTTCCACCATCTTTCAAGAGCACCACAGGCTAGTAAGCAAGTCTTTAGCAAACAGATCTTTGAAGGACACTTATCCAAATTATAGAAGATTATAAACATAAATTCTGATATACAAGTTAATTTACCACCCAACTATTATTTTCAACCTGAAAAATTTATTTGGAATATATGTATAACCCCTAAAGACCCTGGTAAAATTGAATTATTGGTTCATTGTAAAGTTCTCAAGGAACCTTGTCTGTTGGGCCCCTCTCAGGTAGAGTAAGCTTTCATAGATGTGCATGACTCTTTGTGCAGGTGGGAGACTCCTAGCTTCAGGAATCCTTCATTTAAATGGTGCCACAGCTTACGGTTAAATGCAGACTCCAGAAAGTTTGATCCTGTTTCTAGAAGAAAAATAACAATGTCAGGAATAATAATATACTCCAACTACCTACTTCCAATACAATATACTTCCAATATCTCTTTCAGATTCCATGACACATCTTTGGAACAGTGTAATGCAAATGCTGATTTCTATTTTATGTATTTTATTCAAGGGTAGTAGTGAACTTGGGCTGCCCACCCCCACCCACTATTATTATTATTTTTTTTAATATTTTTATTTTTTGGCGGACACAACATCTTTGTTTGTATGTGGTGCTGAGGATCGAACCCGGGCCGCACGCATGCCAGGCCAGCGCCCTACTGCTTGAGCCACATCCCCAGTCCCACCCACTATTATTAAGGTTTCTCACTCATATTCAGTGGTATGAATTCAGATCAGGCAAGGAATGAGTTGTGTTCCTAGTACTAAGGAAGCAAACTGGGCATCATTTTTCAACTTTGGCTTTATGCATGCCATCTTCTATCAACTAAGTCTTTAGATCCAAACATGATGAACTACACCAAGTTGGATGCTTGAAGAATAAATTTTCTTCCCAAAGTGAATATTTATTTCACTCCTTTCCAAAAATTCACTTCTCATTTACTGAAGACTTCCTTGGTTCAGCTACTATGCCAAATGCTTTATACACTTTACCTAACTTCAACATTTTCTACAACCTTTTGTGTATTTTTTTTTGTCTCACAGAGGAAAAATGAAGACAGTAACCCTTACAGATGTTAGACCATCATCATCATTGTCAGCAGCAGCAGCAGCAATAATGATTCTTAACTCTGAGAAGCTACCTAGTTCCTGAAACATGGAAAGTATGCTATTTCAAGAATCCTCAAACAAGTCTTTAAAGTAAGGACATTTAATATTCCCATCCCACAGATAAAGAAACTGAGGCCTAGAGTTAAATTATCTCTCCAAGGTCTAAATACATCATGCAAAGGTGGAGCAGTTAGTCTGATTCTAAAGCCTCTGATCTTCGTTGTTACAATTTCTGGTAATGTAGTGGAATAAAAGTAAACTAAAAAGTGTCAGGTGTGCACATATTATTTTATTAAGATGAGATGATGCTGGACGCCGTGGTGCTCACCTGTAATCCCAGCAGTTTAGGAGGCTGAGACAGGAGGATCTTGAGTTCAAAGCCAGCCTTGGAAATGGCAAGGTGCTAAGCAACTCAGTAAGACCCTGTAAAATAGGGCTGGGGATGTGGCTCAGTTCAGTAGTCCAGTGCCCCTGAGTTCAGTCTGCAGTAATCCCCACCACAAGAAAAAGAAAAAAAAAAAAAAAGAAAAAAAAAGATGAGATGAGAAAGACAAAGAAAGGACAAAACTTCCCTGTGATTGGAAGCTTAAAAATTTAACACTTAACATACTTTATCCTTTTTTACTATTTAAAAAATTATTTATTTTAATTGGAGCATTATAGTTAACCATTAATGTGGAATTCATTGTGATATGTTCAGAGATGCATATAACTTAAAAAATTTTAATAACTGCAGACATCCAGATAAAGTTGTCCAAAATCAAGTGTAAATTGTCCCAGTGTTCATAACAGTCACTGCCTCAGTTTCATTATTATTACTATTATTATTGTCATTTCCAAAACTTTAAAACAACTTTAATCCTTATGAAAGCAAAGGTTAGATAATAAAAATGATATTAGATCCTTTTATAACAATTGTTTTTTTTTCTTAAGCATATGCACATAAGTTGCTTAATACTAACATTGAGGCAGTAAAATTCAGCATGAATAATTGTATTGTAAAGATCATATATAAAAGTGAAAGGAGAGAGAAAAATTTTTATGTATCTGATGGTGACTCTTAGATGTTATGTATTAAAAATGTGACATTAGCCAGAGAGAACAAGAGGTATACTTCCTACTTTGAATTAGGTACTCCCAGGTGTGATTCTTGTAGTTACCACTTCTTCACATTCACTATTTAAGCTCCTTCAATTCACTCGAGGGTAGGACAATTAGGACCCATTTTTTGAGAAAGTAAAAGTGTATGGAAATACTGCTATTTTAACAAAATGTAAAAACTTTTGACTTGATTTATTTTATTTGTTGAGATTGCTATGAACATCCTAACAAAGATTAAGTGACTTTCATGGACTTTTATTTGTACACTTAGAACACAAGGTGGTTAAATACAAGATGAGCTCCAAGAGAGGCGGAGTTGCATATGGCGCCATTTGGAACCAAAGGGCTCCATCCCCTTTATGCTTCATGAACCTGTATCAATCTTTCTGCCTCCAGCATCTCCATTTCTCCTCCCTCCTCACTGCCAGCCCTCACACTTATGCACACTCATCATGGGAGGGAGGCAAGTTTACTCTCCATAAACAATTTGCTGGTTGGCTACTCTGAGTCTGCCAACCAGGTTGCCAATTCTGATGTAGACACCTGTCCATTTGGAACAGGAATGAAAACAGCCACTCAATTCCTAGAAATCATCAAACACCCTGTCAGTGAACAACAGGTCTCTGTTAACTGCAATCTGGGCAAGACGTGAATGGGTCACATAGACAATTACCGCTCCTCCAAGCCATTCAGCTTCCTTAAAATTGATGAAAGTTTCTGATCTTTTCACCACAATGTAGTTTGATGAAGGTCACCATTTAATGATGGCGATAATAAGCTGCTAAAGCTTTATTTTTTGTTATGGAATTAGAGTTCCAAAACAATGCTATGAAGAAAGTGCTAATAAGAGTACAAGGTCAACCCATATTTTCAGGTGGTTTCCTGAATGACATCTTCATTGTTGGAATAACAATGAAAATTTATTTCCAAGCACATCACTGATAGAAAATATGCACATTTTCACACAGAAGCCAGTACACCCCATCTAGTGTGTGTGAGTGTGTGTGTCTTTGTGTGTATTGGAAGATTCTTTGACACTCTATCTTGTTTCTTGTTCTTTGTCTTTTCATATACTGCCCTGGTCTTGTGACATGATCTCCTCATAAATTTTGGGTGAAAAATATTTTAGGTCAGTGTTGCTTACTACTTCCAGATGAAATGTTACTATTGAAGTGAACTTTCTGAGAAGCCTGGGTCCTGTGTTTAGGAGCTCCTGCCTGGCGGAGGCTGGGGACTAATGTGGGTTTAATGTTGTTACGAGCCAGGCAGCTGAGCTGAGTAACAATACGAGTCTGTTGGACATGTCTTCTGGGTTGTCACGTTCAATTTGCACATGACCTCCTGGCCAAAAAATGGGAAAGAAGTGGTAGAATGTGGGACTGAAAGCTCATATTATTGCTTTGACAGCTTCACTCATCTAGAAGTAATGCAAAATGCAATTTATATTTATACACTCTGACCTCCTGCGCAGAGAGGGAAAGTATCTAATGATGGGCCCGAGGTAGTGGAGGAAGAAACAGATCTCAATACAGCTGGAATTTGTCTACATTTTTGCTTTTCAACCATTCAATTACAGTCAAAATATAAATGAAACATGGACAGTGCACTGTGAGGTAGTGACACAATTATTTTATAGTGACTGGGTTCTGGCTTTGAATCTTGGCAAAGGTGGCTGCAACACGCCTTATTTCACTGGAGACAGATAATCTGCCTGCTCCCACTGGACAAAGGCCCTCTGCTTGTAGGTGCGTCATTATGCCCATCAGAGAAGAAAAAAGACACCAGTGAGTCAGTGACACTCCGGATATGCATTTGGAAATTCTTGAGAGAGGCTGACATGTTAATCCTATTAACCAAGATAAATCAAGTCAGGCCTGGTGGTAACTGGGGCATTATTCACTTTTGAGTGGAAATAGGCAGTGGGCATAATGCACCATTTTCTTTTGTGCACAAGGAAATTTACTGGCTTTTACATGTCTCCAAATAGCTTCATTTTGAATAGAATCTGTGAGCCAACTGGGGAGAATAAGACTATCATCAGCAGCATCCTCAAATATGTCCTGACTATTTCTGACCAGTGTTTTAAATGAACATGGTTTCTATGAAAGTAGGACTCACAGGGGACAAAGACTCTGGCTTTTTCCAGAGATTAAAGGGAACAGAAATAATCACCTTTATAAAATCAGCAGCACCCGAAGAACTGGTGGCAAACACCACTTTTGTTCACATCAACAACCTTGCTTGAGACCCACTGATCAACCTTGAAAAATAAAGCAAAAAGAGGAATAGGGCAACAATGAACAATGCAATAGAGGATTCCTAGACCAACTGCTCAAACACAAGTTTATTTGTCTATATTTCTTCTAATTTCTTCCCTGTTTTTTCCTTTGGGGGATAAAAAGTCTCTGCTTTGTAAGTCTTCCTAGATATTAAACATCTCCCTATTGCATCCCACTAGAGTCTTTTGATGCAGAAGACAAAAATGCCTTAAAAAAAAAAACCTGAGCACAGCATCCTTCTTTGTAGAGGAATATCAAATAAGCCCTACTCTCAAATTGCCTCTTTCTACTTTCCCTTTCTTATCACAGTTTATGACAGTGTTTTCCCACCACGCAGAAGGAAATCATCTGCAGAGTTCATCTGGGCAATTTCTCCAGGTTTCCTTTAGAGAATAGAATGCGGCTTAGGTTTTGAAAGTATTAAGTTTTCACTAGTTTCCCCACTGCAGAAAGAAATTAGCAGAGTGTGTGAATTGAGAGAAACAAGCAAGGGAGGATGGAGGCTCAGGAGGAAGGAATCAGAAACTCTGTCCACAGACAGTATGCATCTCTCTGGAGTCTACTCCTGAGAAGGCAGGATGGCCGGCTAGGGAGCCAGGAATGGACAGGCTGTTTCTGTTTCCATAGCTGAATGAGAACAAAATCATATCCCCCTTTAACATTTTGTGAATCAGGAAGAAGAGTCTGGAATTAAATTTGGAGACCTAGGGGTCAGGGAGCAGACTCCCAGACAGGTACTCCACAAGGGGCTGCACTGCCTTCTTTTTAAAATAAACAGGATGCCTAGAAGGCAGGGTCAGTGCTTCTCCTTTCCTGCTACCTGCCCTCCCTTATCAGTCTTCCTAATTCCCCTCCTCCATCAGGTGACATCACAACCATGACTCTTCCTTTCTGTCATAAACTGCTGAAAAAAAAAAAAAACACGGGAGATTGGCTGGCACCCATCAACAAACTTAGGGCTTTCTAAAGTGACTTCTGGGGGTGGGGGATGGTCAGGTAAGAAGAAAGTGGAGATGTGGGAGGGTCCTCCTTCAACATACATAGAATTAAGCGAGAGAGGAAGATGTGAAGTCCGAAGTCCAGCTTAGGAGGGCACCTGGGCCAGAAGGCTTGCGGGACACCCCAACTAACTCCTGGCTCCTTTCTGGGGATAACGATCCCAACAGTTTCTCCCTCCCCACCCAGGTGAGAGGAAGGCACCATTCGCATTAGCAGTTAATGTGTTGGATAGAAAATAGCAAATAAATCTTCCAGTTGTGATTCCAGGCTTATGGAAAGAATTACAGGATGGGTTTGACTAATTAAGGACATAGTTTGAAACAGCTTAATATTAACCCTGTGAAAGGCTCCCGGGTGTTGACCGAAGTGACCCTTTCTGTTCTTGGTCAAGGCCTTCCCCTTCTCACCCCAACCTCGCCCCTCCCCCGCCATGGCCCCAAAATCGCGAATTTGCGAATGAATGGGCTTCTCTCCTGTGGAGGATCCTGCCTTAGTTGCAGGTGTTCCTAGCTCCGGAGGCCCAGAACTTTCTCCCACAGCCGCGGCCCTGCCGGCTGCGATCCCCGCGGGGCTGAGCCCGAAATCGGCGGCGGCGGCGGCGGCTCAGCTGCGGGTGTTTTGGCGGGTGGTGAGCTCCCAGCACCTGCGACCTCGGAGCCTTGCGGAGGGAGGCGACCCGCGCGGGGGCACGATCTCCCCAGTCGGCCCCGCAGGAGTTAAACCCGAGGCAGACAAAAGGGAGGCCGCCGCGGCTCCTTTTCTCGGCTGTCAGTTGAAAATAGAACCGCTGCCCTCTGGACTTTAACTCCCGACAGAAAGGGCATTTTATTACAGGTTATGACAAGTTGCAGAGAGACACGGAGAACTCAATAAGAAGGAGCTGCGAGTGGAATCAAAAATGCTCGAGATGTTTGGAAGACAGAACGAAGATGGCTTCAAATGATAGGTGTTAGCAGGACTCGAGATACAATCTGCGGACTGGGGCCGGGAGGGAGCCGCGCGGCATTTCTGCGCGCGCGCGCGCGCAGGCCGGGAGGTAGCCAGCCGCCGGGGTGGGGAGCTGTGTGCACCATCCGAGGGCGGCAGAGGACCCTTCTGCCTCTTCCGAAAGTCAGAAGCCACTATTGCAACCGATCATCCCAGAAAATTCTGGCCCAATGCATCCGCTCAAATTTGCTACATTTGTGTCTGCAGGACCTCTACACTTGTACTTCCCAGGCTCTGTTTCTTTGAGGTCCTCTGTAAGAATAAGAGCGCACACACTGTAATCAACTCCTGCCTAATACAGATTTCCACTAGACTGAAGAGTTTTGCTTCCCCACCCCCGCCCCACCCCGCGCCCTGAGGTTTCCTCCGGTCACCTACTTAAAACAGAAGAAAACAGAAGAAAAATACAATTACTCCAGAGACATTTTTTAGTAAGGTTCTTCTTTTGCACGATCTGCTAAGTTAGCACTACAGTCTTAGTTGTGGCACCGACCAACTGATTTTAGGTGGGGGATATGTCCTCCTTCTCCTCTGGCAGTTTTTCAAATGCTTTTCATCACCTATCACCAGTGGAGATATATACCTGAATGCCCAGACCTGCAGAGCCTTGTCCTGCCCTTAACAGACTGGGGTGGCCAATCCTGTACAGAACACAAAATCAGCATCCCAACTATAAGTGGAACTTGCTTGTTTTGGGTTGACCAGAGGATGCCAGCTTAGTTGGACAGGGCAGTCAACCGGAGAAATGCTGGTGAAAAGGATGTGGGAGCAACTTTTTATTGTAAAAGGTGATATATGTTTATCCCAATTCCATTCCTATAACCCAAAACATGAGAAGACAGTTGGCCAAGCAGGCCTCTCTACTTCGTTTTCTTGAAGGTTTTTTAGCTTAATACAAGCCCCAAACTGGAAACTTTTCTGCCAGTAATACTTAAAGCACTTTGAAAATGCTGAAAAATAAACTCCAGATTCTTCCCCCACCTGCCTTAAAAAAATGCAAATAAAATGTGAACAGTCTTGTTGTCTATATTTGTTTTCTCATTTACTGAGGGAGGGCTGGGGTTCTCACAGGTATTTGAATAGTTGCACAAGCTCTGTGTAGTGGTCTAACCGAATTAAATGCAACAACTTTAAAAAAAATAAAATATTGGTTTCAGATAGGCTATTTCTTGGAGTGAGAATCTTGGACACACTATTTGCCCTCCTCTCCACTGCATAATCAACTGGTGCCCCCTACTTTGTTTTCTCAAACTGACCTAATTTTTAATTGTAATTTTCTCAGAACTATTTATTCTCCTCCTGTCAGTGTGCTTGATCTTTATAAACCTTAATCATTTGTTCCCCCTCAGTTACATCTCCTCACAACAATTTACATCAGACACATAAACAGAACTCCATCTCCTATTTGTGACAGAAGTTGAAGAAAGTTCATGTTACAACAACTTAGCCTGAAAAACATATCCAGAGTACTGATTGTATGCAGAGCAACTGCTTCAAAAACTGAAAATTAAAAAGCCTTAAAACTAAGTGAGTGGAAAAGATCCTCAGAAAAGAGAAAAAAAATTCTATAACATTGAAGTCACAAAATGAATGGAATGGGAGATTTTTTTTCTGTCGTGATATGCTGCTAGTGATAATTGTACCTTGAAGATAAAACTGTTTCCCAAAAGATCAATCTATTTGTACGTGGTTTTTTTTTGCTTTAAATATTTCAGAATTAAATAAATGCAAAATAGTTGTTCCTCAAATGACTCTCCTCCTGCCATTAATTAGGAAAAAAGTTTGCTAAACTGTAGATTAATTTTCATTAAGTAAGTAGTACATAGAAAAATTAACCTTCATGATAGAAAATCTTCCTTTAATATTTTGTTCTTAAAGATTTGGAATAAGAAATTGTAAACGAAATTACTCCCTGAGCTTGGTCCGTATGAACTGGGAGCCTTAAAAATCTGAGGGGTGACACAAGCAATAGAAAAATGCTGACCAGTTTAAGGATAATGCTTATTTCTATATTTGGGCAAAGTCTTCACAGGTGAAACTCTATTTCTCTTTTTTCTTCTCTCTCCCTCTCTGGAATCTGGTAATACATTAATTCATACTGGAGAAACAAATATGCTTGAACTTTCCTTGTTTTTTTTTTTTTTTCATTATTTTGTCCTTTCTACACACGGTTTCTATCTCTTCCTGGAAACAGCAAACTGTTGAAAGATAAAAGAAGTCACACATCTCAAACATTCCCCCACACCCTTCCAAAAAGAAAGACTATAGAGATTTATGTTAAAGATATTCGAAGGTGTCAGCAGCTATGCCATTGAAAAACAGTTGCACACAGAAGAAAGGTCATCTATAAGAAAATTAAAATAAAAACTATCACCTGTAAGTGAATTGCTCGGGCTAGGTGTTCTGTATTGTGACAAAAATATGAACAGAACCGCCACTTCTGGAAAGGTTTAAGAAAAAAGATAATGGTAGAGAGAAAAGTAAACAAATTTGTAAGGAGGAGCAAATGGAAATAGGAAAAGTCCCTAGGAATGGTTTTATTTTTTGCACCCCAATCTTCAAATTTTCTAGGCAGCTTGGAGTTGTGCTTGAGGACAATCCAAGATAGAGGGAACCAGGCACGCTGAGGAAGGTGTGGGCTGCTGTAGCCCCTTTGGGAGAAGAGTAGGGGCATCCCTTTTTATGGTTTTCCTCCTTTCTGAGGCTTGGAATAATAAACTCAAGTGGCTGCCTGTCAGCCCCTGTCCATCTTCTTTAGCAAACTTGACATAGTGGAAGAAATATGACACGTGAATTATTAAAGAGGAGCTAGTTGACTTTTAACCCTGGTTGCTTTTCTCAGACCCCATTACCTGCAAATTCATCTGACAATACACTGAAAGAATTATAGGGTGTGCAATCTAGGAAGAAAAGAGGAGAAAGCAGAGTTAGGAATTTGTGAAAATATCAGGGAAAAACAGGATAAAGCATTACCTTACTATCTGTGACACTCAAGGGACCCAGTTATATTTCTAACAAACCACTCCTATAAGAAGGGGGTCAGTTTCTCTATCCAAGAAGAAAGAAGAAATAGATTAAAAGGATATTGAGCACTATTCCTGATGCCTACTCCTTTCAGACAGAGCTAGTTAGGATTTTAAATTTCTTTAACATGACTTAAATCAATTCTTAACTGTATGAACAAGAATCCTATAAAGAATTCTTCTCCTCCCCCCTCCTTCCTTTTTGATACAACTCCTGCCTTTGCTCGGTTGCAAAAACTTCTCAAAAGGGCAGAAATATCCTATGTATACCCTGATAGCAAGCCCACAGACCCTTCCTAAGTTAGGCTTTTGCAAAACTTTAGAGAATATCCAAAGACTACTTAATTTGCACAACTGATAAGATTATAAAAATCAGCAATAATCATTCAGGCATTCAGACAAAAGTTTTTGGTGCTAATTAAGCGGCCATTATCCAGTCGGGTTGATGGGGTTGAGTAACTGGGCAGCTGTTGATAGAATAAAACAGGAAGGAATGCATTGAAAGCTTAGGGGGTTTCTTCTTTTAAAATGAACAAGAAAGAAAGGCACAATAAAATAATAGTAAGAACTATTATTATTGTTTAGTCCCTTGGGTGTAGATTTGTATATCCTGTTGCCAAGGTGAAGGTAATAATTGAATCTATCCTAAATCTGAGTGATGGAGTAGTCAGAAATGACTCCATCTGACAGAAGAGCCAGGAGGCAAGTGATGGATACTATTGTCCAAACGTGACCCTCCATTAACACTACCTATCAGCATCTGGATCCTGTCACCAGTTCCCATCCCAGAGCCAAGAGGGCTGCGTGGCATATTCTAAGCGCTTCGAGGGCTTCCATGCTGTGCTCAACCCCACATCAACTAAATGGGTGGAGAGACTGACCTAAACCCTTCCCCCTCTATCTCCACTCGCCTTATTTCCCCTCTCCAGGCCCATTGTTTGGCAGGTGCTGGCAATTTGCTCCTTATCTTGCCTCTGTTTACGAGGGCTTTTTATTAATAACAAAGGGAGAAATGGTATTAATATTAATTAACACCATAAAATGAAACAGTTTTGGGAATCCACCAAGTGAATAATCTCATCGTCTAATTGGAGCTGGACAGAAAGGGGAGGAGGTGGATAGAGGAAGGGGAGGGAGGAGGGGGAGATACAGATGACCTACTGGGTGACAGGCACAGGTTGGAAGGGTGACATTTTATTGTAAGCCTCCCAATGAAAGGAAGAAAAGGAAGGGACCAGTCAATTTAATGCAGGGACCAAGAGTGCAAGAGTGTTGCTAAGAGACAGAGATGCTGGTAAAGTTCTATCAGAAGCACTACTCTGACCTTATGCAAATAGAGGCGGCCAACTCTTTGTGGAACGGCTGAAAATTCCACCCCCTGTGTCACCAATACCTGGCATCGAGCCTTTTATTCAAATGTTCTCTAAAAACACACACAGAGGATGTGACAAAGCATGACACATTTAGGAGCTTTGACGAAAAAAAATACCACACAAAGAAAATGGGGGGAGTAGTAATAATAGTAATAATTTTTAAAACTCAGGGGGAAAAAAATCAACACTAGATCTTCCTGTGGAAATGTCACCCATCTTTACCTTCTGGCACTGTCATTTTCCTTTAGCTGAAAAGTAACCTAAAGATTCAGAAATTGCCCTCTCATTGCAGAAATAGAAGCTTATTAAGATACTGCAGTGATGCTCAAAGTACCATCATTAATTTACACCCTGAGGAGTGTGAGGAGGGGATGGTATGAGGGTGGTTGGGAAGGGGACAAGAAAGCTTGGTGCAGACAACAGAAATCACAGTATATCCTGTCCCCCAAACAAAATGAAGGATGTCTTTCCTCTAACTCTTACCTACCCACTCTAGGACAAGGTTAAGTGCAAAAACATAGAAGCGTGGGAAAGTTGGTTCTCCCATGAAATTGAATGTTCTCACAGTTAAAACAGGAAGGTCAAATACACTTCAGTGAGCTAGTGGCACTTGAGCACCTGCTGTGGAAGGGTCTCTGGTCAGCCTCAGACAGGATAAGAAAATGGGTATGCATGTGTACCCTCTTGCCTGCACTGCTCTTGGCTGTGCATTAATGTTGGAAGGTGAACTTAGAAGTGGAGCTGACACATCTGACCCCTGGGCTTCACAGAGTAGCCTTGAGAGGTTTGAGGAGAGAAACTGGATCCAATCACTCAGAATGGCCCCACTCCGTGATACTGAATGTGTCGCCTTCTGGAGTACTTTTGGGCTTGGGCTTTGGGCAGAAGTACTTCCAAGTGTCCAGGCCAAGTTCTCTCTCTCTCTCTCTCTCTCTCTCTCTCTCTCTCTCTCTCTCTCTCCCTCCATTCCACTCCAGGTTATCGTTGGTGCTTCTCTACTGGGTTGTACATCACACAAAATAAGAACCAAATTCCCCAGAATCACCTTTCCCCTACGCAAACCACTTGCCTACAATGTGCCAATCCTGAAAAGCTGAACATCACGGACAGAGAAATTTGATTTTCACAGTTCTTGGGTAAGTTCAATCCTTTGGGGTCACTCTTGGGTTTTCAGTTTAGGGAACTTCTGGGGCATCAATGCTGGAGATGAGTGAAGAGCTGGCTAGAGGAGGGAAGGGGCTTTCCCATTGCCACACATCTGCCCTCTTGCAGCCCCAGGAGCCCCCTCCACCCATGACTATCCTCAGCCAGAACTCAATACAACCTGGAAATTTCTTTCCGGATCCTTACTCCTCACATTAGCCGTGGAGGAAGAGAAACATTTCCTATTAGCGAGGGAAAAGCATCACACACAACTTGAAAAACTCATTTAGTCAGCCTCCTTTAAACCACTCCATTCCCTCCCTCTGTTTTGATTTCAATATTGATAAAATGCCCACTGTTTCACATCTTTATGATAATAGTTGCAAATGAATACATTTTTCGACTTGGGGGCCTTTCAAATGTTCAGTGGCAAGTAACTTCCCAGGGCAACTTCTCCCTAGGATCCTCCCTCCTCCCCTTTTAATGGCGGGACTTTTCATAATGTGCACAATACTATTAAAATTTCATATTAGCAGTGTGTATGGTGAACTTTGTAATGGGAAATTCAATAGCTGCTGTAAATATTAATGGAATATGAAATGAAGCCACAGCCTCGACCAGCCCTGACAGTAAAACGGAGTGAGCATGTGGCGGCCCCGGGGCGAGAGAGGCCTTTCCTCTTGTCGCTCTCGCTTTATTACATTAGCACGGGCCTCCCCGCGCCGGCGTGGGCTCTGAAGCCGAGGTGCCGGGTCACCCATGACAAATGTCCCCGTGTCTCGCCAACAGGCCCCGCCTGGCCCTGCCACTCCATCTGCCCAACAGGCCCCCAGAGAGTGCTTGCGGGTGTCAGTTTCAGGTAAAGAGCTCTTGAAAGGGCAAAGTCTCCATAAAGGTTGCAAGGGTTCCCTGGGCCTCCCCAAGTCTCCGCAGCTTGGGTCCCCGGCTACAGTAGGAGGGGTTCGTATCGGGGTGGGGGAGGGAAGAACCCCCAACACGCGTACCAACCACCCTGGGCGGGATTTCTGGGTTTGAAAACACTATTAGGAAAGCCAGATTCCAACCTCCCACCCGCACCTCGATCCCTTCCCACCTTCTGCCCAAAGGATCCACCTCAGAATTGGGTGTCGGGCTGGGTAAGGCTTGTGGGAGGGGACAGGGGACTGTTTGGACTGGGATTTGGCGCCAGCTGCCACCACCTTCCCCAATCCCCGATCCCCGTGCTATGCGGAGTTGCAAACTGCCCCCACCGAAACCGGCCTGTCGAGGAAGCTGGAGACGCTGGGGGACAGCTTATTTGCAGGGATCTGTGGACATTGGGACCCTAGACCCTGGACCTCCAGCTCAGCCTTTGCCCTGGCGTGAATCTCCTGGGAACCCCAGGGGAGGGTGTGCGTCGGCTCTGGAAGGAACAGCGCTAACTGGGGCCACGGGCGCCCAGATGGGGTGGGTGCTGAGCTGAAGTCGCCGCCAAGGAGGGTCCTGGGAGGCGAGGCGTGCTGACAAACGTGGCCGTCAGCACCTAGCTGCCCCGACGAGTTATTTCAACAGGCTGGGAGAGATCGGTATTTGAGTGGCAGGCGACGCCTTTCCTCACTCCCAGTATTTATGTTGTACTGACGGCACTTAGGAGAACTTAGTTTTAGATGGGACATTAATCTTAACTTGTTAAGAGACAGGCTGTCAACATTTACCAGGGGCTTTCCCACTCTCGACGTCCGAGGCCCTCCCTTGGAGTCCAGCGCTGCCCACCTGGTCTGGGCGCCGGGTGTTGCTGGTCCGCGTTCGGCAGAGGCGGGGAGCCCCAGGTGAGCAAGGTGAGCGGTGGAGAGAGTTGGAGTCGCCGATCGCGAACCGAAGTTAAAGTCAAAATCGACTTAAATAAGATCCCAGCCTGGGCCCACGCTCTTCTAGACGATCCCCGCACCAATCCCTTTCTTTCTTTCTTTTCTTTTTTTTTTTTTTTCCTGTTTGCAAGTGGGGAAAGCAGAGTTTTTAATCACCGAGAAGAACTTTCCTGAAGCTCCAGGGCACACAGGCGCTAACATCAGGGCAAGTCTCTCCCCATTTCCCTGCTACTGACCTCCCGAGTTTCACTGGTGTGAAGTCATCTACCACTTTCCTTTAACCACTAACTCCACGGGGTCACTTTTCTCTCAAATTCACAGGGAGCTCCCCTTTTAAATTATTCCCTGCCCAGTTATTTTTTTTTCCCTCCAAATTAATCCAGAATACAGTAGTTCCCTCATTTGCTCCACTGCACGCAAACAGCAGAGCCGAAATGAACTGAAATCAAAACGGAATTGAAATGCACCAGGGGTTTCGCGGCAGGAATTGTTTCAACAAGGCATTCACTTTTTTTTTCCAGATCCGTTGAAATGTTTAGGTGTGATTTGCATTCTCTCCGACCCTCTGGCCAGTTCCCTCACCCCTAACCGCTTTCATTGGTACACCCACTAGTTTAATAGTTGTGCCTCACTGTTTCTTTGGCGCCATTAAATCCACTTCTTTCTCTCCAGGATCTTGCAACTTCTTCACCTTGCCCTTTAAAAGAGTTACACTTTCCAATAAGACTAAGAGGGGGGAAAAGGACAAGAAATGGATATAGGTTTTGTAAGTGTTAAATAACTTTCTCAGCGTGTATTAAAGGAAGATTGTATTTTATCAACAGCTGATTGATGCAGTCGTGTGATCCTGTCGGTTTGTCTATAGTATCATATTTATTTAACCTGCTGGGGGACTGTGTTCAGGGGCAGCCTGTTCATGCTGACAAGAGCATGCACATTACACACTACCCCAGGTATTTTGATTGATTGTTCCCACCCCAAAGCCTTTGGTTCATAATTTAGCACAGCGGGTTCTGCATCACAGACTAGGTTAAAAAAAAAAAATCCTGTAAGAGATTTCAGTGAACAACTAGCGCCAACAAACCTCTCTCTACCTGCAATCCCCAAATATTTTAAATGCCTCTGGAAAGTGTTCAGTTTTTATATTTAATAATTACAGGACATGTAAACTTTATTCACCCTAGTTCCCAGCAGAGTGATAAGATGATTCATTTTAAATCTGTGACTGGATCAACATTTCCTTAGTTAGGGGGTGGTATTGGAGTTGAAGAAATGATGAAGACAATGTCAAAAACTGTGGGCTTCTATGTTCCTTTCAGTAACAGGCTTGGGGTGTGGAAGCAGTGGAAAGGCAGACAAAATGCTACTTTTTAATGATACTTTACTGAGTGTATTTTGTGGGTTTAGTTCAAAAGTCTTTAGGCAGCAATCTAGATTTTTATTCACACTACTTACCTTCAAGGGTGAAGGATGTTTTTTCTTTAATTTTATAGGTGACTGTTTAGTATGCAGTGTAAACATTCACAATATTTATGTATTTTCAAGTAAATAATCTCAATGGTTTGGGCACATCCTAGGGACTGTAAAAGTTGTGACCTGAAATTAGCATTACCTAGTGCCTAGCCAGCCATACAGTATCAAAGAATTCTGACCACAAAATTTTAGGAGCTATATCACTACATGGGTACATCCCTGAATTATTTTATATTATATATTTTTAAAAAGTTTCTCTTCTTTTCTCCCTACTCCAACCCTCTCTCCCTCTTTCTCCCTCCCTCCCTTCCTACCTACCTACCTTTCTTTATTTCTTTCAGAGCTGAGGAACAAACTTGGAGGCATGCAAGGCATGGAGTCTACCAATGGGCTACACCCCCAGCTCAGAAAGAGGCATATGTGTGTGTGCATGTATGTGCGCATGTGTGTATGTACTAACTAGTGTGCTTTTATTTAATGATTGTTTATGTCAAAGTAAAAGTGGGACACATTTTTCTGTGCATTTTCTTGGATTACTCTTCTTCTGGGTGGTAATTGTGTGTGTGTGTGTGTGTGTGTGTGTGTGTGTGTGTGTATGCACATCCATACAAAAGCAGAGTTTTAAACATGCTGATTTCCATGAAAAGAAATGCTATTTACTGTGGTTGGTGTTTTTGCTTTTGTCTTTTACAGATTCTTGAAACCTGTAAAGGACATCTTAGCACCAATATGAATATCTTTGCCTATCAAAGCTTTGTTCTGTGTTTAAGTCAGATGGGAAGGTCAATATCAAAATGGTTACTTTCATGGGTATATAATGCTACGGTCAAGAGTGAGAATTCATAGCATTAAAAATGGCTTAGTGCATAATTGCTCACCTGAGTCAATATGTCTAAAACAGTTTTCCTCTTTCAATTCTTGGGTTACTATTGGGGGAAAGGTTACTGTTGTTGTTTTTTTTAAATATACCTAGTGATAGTAGATAATGGCAACATTGAATATTAAAATTTTCTTTCTCATTTTTGTATATTATTCACAAAGTGTAACTTTTGATTTGATTTTTCTTACCTTAAAATGATGATAAAGTTATCAGCCAAATGTGATACACTTTACCCATTCCACTTAGTATATCCCTTTAAAAATATCCCTTATTTGCAATAGTGCTGAAGATTTTCTCATAATTGGGGCAGGTTTGGGAGCTCCTGGTGGTGTGCCTTCTTTGCTGATAATATCATGTTCAGCAACTCTTTTTATCCCTAGATGTTGCTATTTATCTTTATATGATGTTCAATGAGAAAAAGAAGAATATTTGAGAAACTCCAGGAGATGCATCTTTCTGCTGAAAAAACAGCCATTAACAGAAGTAAGTGCGGATACAGCATCCAGAGAGAAAGAGAAAGGGCAGGCTGGCAAAGGAAATATTTACCCATGACCTCATGGCAGCCAGGAGCACGAAGGCAGACCAAACAAGAAGAAGGAGAGGACAATTTGTTCATGGCGAACATCACAAAAGCTAAAGAAGTTCTGAGACACCCTGTGAATCAATTTGTAGTCATTTTCCAAAATGTCTTAGAAATCATTGCTTTGCATTGGGAATAAACCTTCTAAAACCATCCACTACCAGGTTTCTTTAATAGAATACTATGTACATTATCTGTAATAATGAAGAAAATAATTTCACGTTTCCTGGGGAGTCAAATAAATTGAATGGGATCCTATTTATTTTCAAGGGGACACTTTGAAAATATTTAAAGCATGCTCATACATATGTGCACATATAAATTAACTTTTTTGAAGTGTGGTTACTTCCTAGCTGTGCAGCCCTGGGCAAGTTACTTAATTTCTCTGTCCCTGAGTTTCTTCATCTAGTGAAATAACAATAGTACATTCATCAGGGGTTGCTGTAAAGATTATGTGAGTTAACTCATGTGAAATGTCTAAAGCAGAGCCTGGCATGCAATAATTTCCAGTCATTCACCAGCTATTATTTATACTGCACAATTTACACTAATGTCTTATTAATATCACTATTGATAAACAATGTTTGTAATCTGTTCACCTATAATGCTGTGACCAGACTTGAAAACTTGAAAATTCGCACTGTGCCAACATTTCTCAAGAGGCAAAATGATTGATCAGTGGATCACTGGACTTCTTGTGTCACCAAGTCCCAGCTACATTAAGCAGCCATATATGTAAACACTGAGCTAAAAATGCAGCTCCAGGAAGTGATGCGAATGCTACTAGAATGTCTGTATACCAAATGGCAGGCCAACTCTACCAAGACCCCCCACCCCCAATTCAAACAGCTGTGTCACTTGCTGTCCAGCTAAGGATGTAGTAAGGATGCAGCCGTACTTCTTCATCACATTTGCCCAATGCTAAGGACTCAAGGCCCTCATGGCACATCTTAACATCCTCTGTTAATGATGCCTCACATGTTAGTGATATTTTAAAATTCTTTCTTAAAAGCACCCTTTTGGGATATGCATTTTACATGAGCCACACACTATACTTTATGAGGTTACTGAAGTTTAAGTCTAACACAAAGGCATACATCCTAATAATATGTCAGAATGTTTACTAAAAATTACAATCTTGATGTGAAAATGAATGGATTGAAATAATAAAAATTTCCCGACCTATATGTTGAATTTAGGAATTAAGATAAAACCAGTTTCAATTAAAAATGATAACACTGTTGCCTTGACTCTGAAATATCTTTCTTATTGTGTTTGAGCTGGTCTACTGACTCTTTCCACAGTGACTTGAGATCAGAGCTAAAGTGAAACTGGTGTTTGAAAGGTGGCTAACAGTACCTTGTCCTTTTCTTGAAGTCACCCACCATAGACTTGTTTTTGTTAAAGATAGATCGTAGAATAAGTTTTCATTTCTTCTGAATAGTTTTCATTTATTTAAAAAAAATTTATTGGTGCAAAATAATTCCACAGAATAGTGGGTTCATTATGGCTTATTTGCACATGCATCTTACATAATTTAATCAATTTAATTCCCTAGTACCTCCCTTTGCCCTCTCTTTCTCCCTCCCTCAATCTTCTTCCTTGCCCTACTGATCTCCCTTCTGTTTTTATGAGAACTCCTCTCCTATTCCCTCCTTTTCTCTTTAGTTTCCATATGTGAGGGAAAACATTTGACCTTTGACTTTCTGAGTCTGACTTATTTTTTTTAACATAATACTTACAATTCCATCTGTTTTTCTGCAAATGACACAATTTCATTCATTTTTTTGTCCCTCCTCCTATTAACTGATGCAAACAAGCCCAGAGAGGAGATGGTATTTTCTGACATGTGTGATTATTAACCTTGAACTTTGAACCACACCCTTCTTCTCTTTCTAGGGTGCTCGGTATCATTAGAGTTTGCTTCTACTCTGCATGTACACCAAAAAATGGGTGAAATCCTGAGAAACTAGACTTTGTGTGAGGTTAAGATCCTGCAAACCAGCCATGGACTTACACAAGCTGATAAGATATTTCCTTCTAATTATCATCAGTTGCTTCTCTATTTGATATGAAAAATGGATTTTAGACATTTAAATTCAGCTTCAGGGTTAGACATTGTCTCACTTTCCCCCTAATTCACTCTTTTAGATGAGACTAAAAGTAACTTTCCAGAAATATACAAACCTTCCAATTATGTCTTTCCACCATTGCTCTAGAGGCCTGGGATGGATCTTTGACTTTCTCTTATTCTGGCCAATAATAGTTTCAGAGTAGTCTAAAAGGTACTGAACAAAGATATTAGACTATTTCCAGAAAGACAGATAAACCACTGTGACCTGTTATTTCCTGAATTTGAATGGCTGAGATTTAAAGAAATATTATGGTTCTCCTTTAACTCACATATGAATTCAGTTTTTAAACGTTGCTCCTTTTGAGATTTAGCAAGTAGTTAAACTAGTTTACACAATTCTTTTCTTCCCCCTTCCTTTCAAGTACAGCCCCAAAGTAAGCAGGCACTTTAACTTGCCTTTCTATTAGACAGCTTTTTCTTTATTACCTTTTCATAGCACAACTATCAAAAATAAGATAATGCCCAAAGATCTGGGACCTAATCAGCTTTCTGGCTGAGTTTAAAGAGTCTTGAGACTGTTTACAGGCAGCTCTGGTTATGTGTGCAGGCCCACTGCAGTGTTTGCTCTGCCATATTTTGATGGAGAGGGTAATGTGTTTGTTAGATAAGGCAAAAAGGACCAGCCAAAAAAGCAAGGCTCTGTTTGATAAACCTTGACATATTTAGCCATTTTTCACACACATGAAAGGAAGCTTTAAAACTCCAAGGAAAATAGAGGTGTCCATTCAAGCATATTAATGTTTATCAAGACAAAAAAAAGGTAAATAAAGAAAATTGGCATTTTGTAGTCTATTAAATTAATTAGCTCTAGAGCTTATCACTAAGTTGAATAGCAGGATAAAATACAAGACTATTTCTTGTTGTTATTAATGTGAAAGGTAAGTTCTTTAAGCTTGTGTACTTTGGAAAGACAGTTGTTTTGCTTGGCTCGTGTGGCCCCAGTGGAAGATTTGAACCTTCTCTAAATAAGCTCATGAACTGAAGTTAAACTTTTATAAGGCTGATCTGCATTTATTGGAATGAGAATATGATTCGAAATTAGTACAAAAATACATAATGGTATTTTCTTGTAAAGTGACCTATAACCTGAAAACAGATTAATAAAGCCAGAATAAAAATATATACCACCTGGCATATACTTATAATTTGAGGTCAGTATGTTCTAAAAATCCAATTACAATAAGTTCATGCACAAACATATTTTAAAATAAAACCACTTTACACTCTAGAATGATTTAAAAAATTCTAGGGACAAACTATATATTTCTTTTTTTTTTTTTTTTTTTTTTATTAAAGAGAGAGTGAGAGAGAGGGGGGCACAGAGAGAGAGAAAGAGAATTTTAACATTTATTTATTTTTTCTTAATTCTCGGCGGACACAACATCATTGTTGGTATGCGGTGCTGCTGGGGATCGAACCCGGGCCGCACGCATGCTAGGCGAGCGCGCTACCGCTTGAGCCACATCCCCAGCCCCCAACTATATATTTCTTTATTAAAATTTCCATTCTGTAGGAAAATTAAGGGGAAAAAATCAGAAATTTTCACAAATTATAGCCATCTCTTAAAATAAGAATTTCAATAAGCTTAAAGATATTTTGGTGCTCAACTTTCAGGCTGTCATGACTTCAAGTTAATTAAAAGGAAATATCAACTATAAATCAATATCATAGTAAAATTTTCTAATTTGTTTCCTAGAAAGGATACTTTTCTAGTTTTTTTTCCTCCAAATTAAAAGTATTCAATAAACTAAAGAAATTATCCCCAATGATTAGTTCATCTATAGAATACTTAAAGATATAATCACTTGAATCTCTAGAAATGTTTCTCCTATATATTAATCATTTAAAACATTTCTTATGTCTTGGTGTTAATAATCTATGTGGGTGTAGATTTTTAGATGAATTTAATGTTAACCAGGGATTAATGTGCATTAATTAAATTGACTGTATCTTCTTTAATGAGAAAAGGGGATTTAGTTTTTAATACTGATGATCTTAATAAAGCTTCTCTTTACTTATCTGTATTTTCTCAACATTAGGAATTATTTTTATTAAGAGATAAATTAATTTAATATTGGCAGGGTAGCAAAACATGAAATAAATCAAATGGTTACAAGCTGATTTTGTTTTTGTTATTGAGGTTTTATAATCAAACTACTTTTCAATGAAAATGGAATCAATTAGTATCAGCCATTTAAAAATAAAAACATAAATTGAACTTCAGACTTAATTTTCTTTTGAGCATTATGTAAAATGGCTAGCCCTTTGACAGAAGCTGATACAGGCAGTACCTACCATATAGTGTAAATGTTGAACACACTTGGTTCAATTTTCTTAAAAAGTGTTAAAGTCATATTTTACAAATTCATTTAAAATAAAACTATTGTACTAAAAGGTACAGTACCATAAAAAAAAAAATCTTCACAGATTTCTTTGCAGAAACATGTATCTATATGTATGACTATGTATGGACAGATTTAACAACTTGGATTTCTAGAAATAATATATTTATATATCATATAATTATATTTTTCTCTATATAACTATATTGATAAAGACACACTCCACCCCAAGTGCTCATGGGAGGGAGAATGCAATGTCCCCTCTCTGGGTACCATTAGTTACAAAAAAGAAGACAAACATTACTTGAGCAAACCTTGAAGTTCTTATTCTTTATTTTGGGGGATTTGTATTAGGATTATAGGCCAAAATTCCTTTCTAATTTAATTTTCTGTTATTATTTGGAAATGGAATATGAATGAAGAGTCCAAGGAGAAGGGAGAAGATGGACTAACAAAAACCACTCCAAACCATTCAAATCGAATTCAACTGTTGATAAATCACACTCTTCTCTATACATTTGTACAATTGTTGTGTGCCATTAAAAACCCAACCTAACCCAAATCCATGAACTTCCCATTTTCTTTCTCTCAGATTTCCATGTACAGCCCACGTTTTCATAGTTCAAACTCATCTTGAGTTTTCTCACCCAGCTCCTCTCAAAGTCTCCTCACAAGTGAATATTCAGCGGATGCATCACAATCTGTTAGAGTTCTTCTCTTGTGTTTGATAGCTTGACAAGTTAACCTACCAACACCCCACATTTATAGTGGGTACATATGATAGACCAAGCATTGATCCTTGACAGGCTATTTGGTACCTTTCAAGATTCATCTTTCAGCCAGTCAGATATGAGGTTGGTCCTACTGTTAAGTATAATTACAATGTATGAATTAAAAAAAGGGAAGAAAACCAGATACAAAGTTGGGTCTAAAGCAAATTAAGCTAAGATTTGTTTCTTAACTTCAATCCTGGAAATATGGTGGTCTAGTCCAGAGGTTTCTGATTAAAAAAAAATGTTGTGCCTAGATTTGGTCACCATAGAATTACTAGCATGACTACCTCAGTCCTAATTAATTTAAAAAACAATCCACTTCTCAGTCTTTTTGAAGATACAAACGAAGTTCTCAGTTCTATATTTGGCTCAGAATGCAGCTTTTATAAAGGACAAATGTCATTATTATATCCTGAGGATGCTGACCATAATGGACTGCAGTTTGGAAACGAAGTCATTTAAAGAACAATTGAGAGACAATTGGGTGGGGATGAATATAATATCCTAAAAGGCTTTCAAAAGGAAATAAAGGAAGACAGGTACTGCCAGTAGTAGATCTCTACTCAGTACGAGGAAGAACTTTCTTATAATTCAATCAGTTTGAAAACATTGAGAGAGATGATTATGTCATTTGTGAGAGGTGGCAGAGAATAGATAATTAGGTTATACCAGAGTGGTACAAATCATTGTTTTCCAAACCTGGCTACATAAAATGGAACCACCTGGAAAACTTAAAATATCTGTAGTACAAGCACCTGAGAAATGTCTTCTTTCACAGACACAAGCATGCCATTAACCAGTATAATTTCTGATATTTGTTAGAAATGAGACGCCTTGGCTATGTAACACCAAGATGAGATCTAGTCACAGTGAAAGTAAAATTGTTTGTTTGTTGTTTTGATTGTCCCCTTTGAAACTCAGCAAATCACACTGTCTCCCTTTTCCAAATAACATTCTGATTGACAGGGGAGGATGAAAATAAACATCAAGGACAGTGATAAGTGGGGGCGGGGGGATGCAGAACTATAGCAAAGAAAGTATCACAAAACTGACATTCTGGTCCAAATTAGTTCTCATTTTATACAAACAATATTGTAATACTAACTACCATTTATATAATACATTTTTACATTTCTAATTTGCTGACTAAATTTGCTTAAACTCTCTGATCCTAAGTTGACTTTACTGAATGGGGTGGAGGAGTTGAACTAGATCAGGACTGGCTAAACCAAATGCCCATAGCAGTCTGACAGGGATTAGAGATGGATAATGAACCAGGTGTGGTATAATGGGTACTGGTGGGGACCACTGCAAACTGAAGAATACAGGCCTGTTCTAAAAAAGACACTACTTTTCTATTCCTGTTAAATATGGCCCTGTGGAAGTAGAGATTTTTTTCCCATAGTCTTTGGTTTTATAGGATAATCTAGATATATTTAATTTTTCAAAATGTAAAAGCTGCCATTTAAAAAAGCACTTTATGCCAGGCATGGTGGCACATGGAGTCTGAGGCAGGAAGATTGCAATTTCAAGGCCGACTTTAGCAATTTAGTGAGGCCTTCAGGGAGACCCTGTCTCAAATTAAAAAAAAACAAAAAGGGCTGGGGAGATAGCTCAGTGACAAAACGCCCCTGGGTTCAATTCCCAGAACCAAAAAAAAAAATATATATAAAAAGTCATTTTATACTTCCAAATGACTAATACTGGGGGCTAGATCTGGCCGGTGGTCATTGGCTTGATTGTCTGTATGAGCTGATAATGGCTAATGGCATCTTCTGGCATTAAAACTATCTGGCAGTGGTTCCCAAACTTGTGTGTGCATAGAGTCACCTGGAGAGTTTGTTGGATCATAGGTGTCTGGGCTGCATAGCAAGATGCTGATTTGCACTTTTTTAAAAGTTCCCAGTTGATTGGCTGGTGAGCATGCAAGTGGGGAGCTGATCACTGCACTGCTCACCTTGGCTTGACAATTCTTGGGTACCCTCCTAAGAATTCATTCAGGAGGTCTCTCCTCCTCCTCTGCTCTTCTTTTCTTTCTCTCCCTGAATCAGTGTGACACTTTAAGGGATGAGTATAGTCTGTACTTTTCTATTAGAACAGGGAAGCAGTGAAGTGTTGATATCGTGAGATTCAACCTGGAAGAAATGCTCAAAACTGTTGAGAAGACAGAATCATCCCTAAACACTTTGCAGATAATCTGTTTCATAAATAAATATAGCTAATGATATACCACAGGTGATTACTTGGTCTCAGGTGATGACAGCCTTGTCCTAGGTAGATACAGTCTCATTCCAAATTCACGGGTGAAGAAACTGAATCTCTGAGAGGTGAAATACTCATCCTTGATCTCATGGGAACTGAGTAGGCAGAACAGATTGAAAGAAGGAAGGTTTGATTCCAAAGCTTATGTTCTTTCTGTGCTACTTCCATTTATATGCATACGCATTAATCCTATTGGCTATTAAAATAGAATATGCAATATAAACTCTACCTTGCTCCATAAAGGATTCAAAGGGAGTAATAAAAATGAAAAGTATGTTGCTGAATAAAATAAATTAGGAATAAATACAACAGGAAGGAAAGGAAGATGAAATACAGAATTGCATTCCACAAACCCTATTCTTTTGTTAATAGTTAGGAGTATGACTAAATTTGTTTAAAAAAAAAAAGACAGGCTATAAGGGCACTATGTTACATCTCTTGTTGATAGGGGCCAGGTGAAGGTAGAGAGGAAGCAAAAGTGAATGAAGCTGACTCATTTCTCAAATAAGCCCCGTCCTGGTCTCCTAGTCCAGGTGCCCCCCCCCTACTTGGGCTTGTGACTATCTGAGATGGTTACCATGGGGCTCATGGATTCACCTGCATCTGAGGGGTGGAGAAAGGACAGGGAATGACAACTAGGGACACACATTTCTATTGACCTAAGCAACCTATAGGGAATTGTAAATCTAAAGTCAAGGTTCTTGTTTATTTAATTCCATCAGAGTGCTGTTTGATATAGCACTATAAACAGGCTCTAAATTAAAATAGTACCGTTGGTTGATGATAGTGCTTTAGATTAATTGCTCTAAATCAAATGTAAGATCATGGTTCTTCATACACTTTAAAATTCAAAGTTCTTCAATAGTCTTCGAATTTAGTTTGTTTAGAGTCAATAGATACTGTTGTTTGAAACGTAAAAAAGGCGTTTAGGATAGGGGCTGGGGATGTGGCTCAAGCGGTAGCCTGCTTGCCTGGCATGCGTGCGGCATGGGTTTGATTCTCAGCACCACATCCAAACAAAGATGTTGTGTCCGCCGAAAACTAAAAAAAAAAAAAATTAAAAAACTCTCCCTCTCTTTTTTTTTTTTTTTTAAAGGCGTTTAGGATATATGATTTCAATAGATGAGACAAAAAGAGTCATGGGCAGCTGGAGATGTAGCTCAATAGTAGAGCATCTATTTAGCATTGCAGGAGACCCTGGATTCCATCTGCCTAATGGGGGTGACAGGGACAAGGAGTCATGGCAAGGAAAAAAGACAAACACAAAACAAGACATTTTCTTGCTCAAGATTAAGGAAATTACCTTCTACTTTAAAAATGTCGAGAGAGCCTACTATACAAGTTTTCTCCTCTGAAAACAAGGGGTTGATGTCCTATCCATCTCTAAGGTCCTTTCTGGTTCTAGCACTTTAGAAGGCATTAGTCAGACTGTGATGTGATGGAATCAGATGGAGAAATGGGGAATAGGGGTAATCCTCAGAACACAGTGCCAAGCATCCTTCTGACATGTAGCCAAACAGCTTCCAGGGAGGCGGTGAGACTCACAGGATAGGGCTGATTCTCTTACTCATTCCATAGCCGCACACTGTGAAGATCAGCCAACCAGATCTGAGCAAAGAGTTCCACCCAGGCTGGAAGGCATTTCCAAGGAATTTAGTTCTTCTGCCAACTGGATCTCTTGAGTCATCTTTCAACATCACATCCCAATTGCAATGTTTATGTGGAGTCATCAGGGAAACTGGCTTTGCAGATCTGTCACATCTATGTTTCATACCTTCACCTGATTTTTCAGAAGACATTTGACACAGGTCATTCCATCAACCTTTGCTTTTTTAAAATCAAGTTTCCAATAGTTCCCAGTCTTGTAACCCTAATCCAAAAATGTGTTTCTTCCTATTTTTGTTGAACCTTGTTGTTTGACTAGTAGGAATATAATAAAAACAAGCAAAAAAGTAAACAAAGTACCTTTTGAGAGCTCCTTATTTCACAGGTGGAAGAGTTCAGGCTCAAAAGATCGGCTCCTCTGAAAGCTGAGATGTTTCCTGAACTTTTCACCATTTCATCTTCTGAGATCTCTGAGATTATTGTGTGATTCTGTCCCTTTCATATATTTTTATTCAGGTGTCATTGCTTGTATTTCAGAGTCTGAGAGTAACTAGATAGCTAGAAGCACATTTTAAACCAAATGAGTTTTTTTTTTTTTTTTTTTTTTTTTTTTTTTTTTTTTTAAAAACAGCACTCAACACAAAACAAACCAAAGCAAATGAAACCTCCAATCTGGTTGGTTTGGGGGCTATGTTGGTGAGATGATAGATATGTGTAAATTTACCTACCCTGCATCCTTTATTTTATTTTATTTTTGTACTGGGAATTGAACCAAGGGCCTTATGCATCGGAGGGAAGCACTCTACCAACTGAGCTATATCCCCAGCCCAACCCTGCCTCCTTTTAATATCTTTGAACTCCAGTGGCCCTGATTTTTCCTGTTTGTTTCCACCCCCCACCCCCCTGGGTTTTCTCTTCCCCACATTCAGTTCTGTAGCTTCATTGGAGCTGCCTTCTCATACTTACCTGGCCAGGGCAGATGTCCACAACTTGTCAACTGGCCCAATAGAGCTAATCAGAGATGCTATCAGTTAGGTTTATGTTGGTGTTTAGTAAAAGAGATTCAAAATGAAACTGGCTTAACCAAGACACATTTCATTTATCCCCAATGGGAAAGTCTAGGTTTAGATCTTTGATGGCTGATGTGGTAGATGGGCCCTGATTTTTTAAAAAAGAAATTGGTGTATTGATTCTAAAATGTTTATGAAAATAGAAATAGAATGGTTACACATGGTAAGACTACACAGATGAACCTACAAAACAAAGAGATTCCAGAAAGAGACCCACACATATATGGTCAGTTTTCAACAAAGGCACAAAACAATTAAATGGCATAGAGAACATTTTTTTTTCCCATAAAAATGTGGCAAATAAAAAATGGGGCATACAGTTTACCTCATATACAAACCTTAATTCCAACAGATCATGGACCTAAAATAAAAGCGAAATTGTACTTTCCCAGCCAAAAAGGAAAGCACCTTTAAGAACATAGAACAAGTAAAGATTTCTCTGAAAGAACATAAAGGTGTTAAAAAAATTAATTATAAAAATGATCAGTTTGGGGCTGGGGTTGTGGCTCAGTGGTAGAGTGCTCACCTAGCACACATGAGACACTGGGTTAGATCCTCAGCACTACTTAAAAAAAATAAAAAACATAAATATCCACCTACAACTAAAAAATAAATATAAAATAATGATTCAATTATAATTCAAAATTTAAAACTCCTGTATATAAAAAGATATGGAGAAGAAAAAGTATAGTTTTCTTTTTCTCTCTTTGAAAAAACTTTAGTGTCATGTAGACTAATATTTAGCAAATATTTAGTTTTTGGATCTTTCTTTGGAAAGATATAAATTAAGTAATTTTGTCTCCCTAAAACTTCCTTGGCTTTATTTTTCACTGTTCATCATAACATTACTCTGTGGTTTTTACCTCTCATCCCCTAGAAATGTTGACTTCAGTATCATTGGACTATTATTTGCCTTTCTACATGTACAAAGCCTTAGAGTCAATTCATTCCATCTATGCAATTACCTCTCTGTCTATAAAGATCTCTATTGGGATTTCCTTGGAAATATTTCAGTGATAGCTTCATTTTGCAGACAAAGGAAACTGAGTGAATAAAACAGTTCCAGGAAATTTGACAGTCTTGGCATTGAAAAGTTAAGCACTGTAAACTTAACAGATGTAAACAAACTAGTCCTTCTAACACTAATATCAGAAGATTCCCCGAATTCCTATTTGATTGCTGCTCCAGAGACAAGCCTCATTAGAATGAATTTTCTATTCTTAGGCTCTCTCTTTGCAACACCTGAACATTGCCAATTAAACCTGAAAGGAAACTACTTTATAAATACTTTTATAATATAGGATGTATGTGTGTGTGTGTGTGTGTGTGTGTGTGTGTGTGTGTGTATGTTTTTAGCATACCCTAAGGGTATGCATTCTTTTGAATGACTTAAAATACTTTTGCTGCAATTATAATAGTATATTGTTAAAAGGCAAGAGAGCTGCTAGAGAGGGGAATATGGATGGAGAAAGAATGTCATATTTGTAATTGATTGCATGTAAATGTGTCTACTTTTTCTAAAGATGTGTAAAGTGTGAGAAGTACCTTGTTACATTCCAAGGTATGCTGTGCTTCCTAAATAATACAATTTCATTGACATGGTATTAATTAATTCTAAAAAATTAACATAGTTTTACTAGCTTATAATCATCTTCTGGATTTTGGGATCCTCTTCTCAGATGAATTCTAGAAGGACTGTGATTGCTAAAAGTCTCCAAAAGAGAACTTATACTGCTACTTTCCCCAGTGACATTTGTGAAATTATATCTAAACTTCCCTGACTAAATAAATACTTGAGGTCATCACCTTATAAAGAGAAAAGACTTATTTTGGCTCATAGTCTCTGAGGTTCCAGTCCACCATCCGTTGACTTTTGCTTTGGGAGAGATGAAATACCATGGCAGCAGAGCAGAATTGCTCACCGTGTGGCCAGAAGTGAAAGAGGGAGAGACTGGGACCAGGATTCCACAATCCCTTTCAAGGACACACCTCTAGAGACCCAAGGACCTCTCATTGGGCCCCACATCTTAAAGGTTCCACTGCCTCCCAATAGCACCATGGGTTGGGAACTAAACCTCTAACTCATGAACTTTTGGGTCATACTAAAGATCTAAACTATGGCACTCGGATTTGACTGTGAACTCACGTTCTGAGACTCTTCAGAATCTGTTTCCTCTTCTCAAAGCACCCATCTGGGCAGAGTTTTCAGATTGATATCAGGTGTGTCCTTCACAACACGGTGGGTGTTCCAATGGGACAGAAATCTCTTTTCTCTGCCCCTGTGCAGACAGGAGTGGGCACATGTCCTAAGCCTTGCAAACAGATGGGGCAAGAGGTGGGACTCCATCCTCCCTTGAGGTGGCTCTGATCAAGTATTTCTACCGGAAGGCATCCTCACGTGTCCATGACCACCCCAGAGATCTGCTTCTGTTTCTACAGGGATAAAAGTCACATTCTCCGGCTTCCTGAAACCATCCTGTATTCTTAATGTTCTGCCAACAGATTTTCTTCACTTTACATTAGCCAGAGTAATTTTGGTCTTTTTTTTTTTTTGTCTCCCCTTGAAGGACTCATCTATATAACTTCTCTATTTGGAAGTGTGAGCTCACAGCTATCAGAACTAATTTGCTGAAGTAGTTGCCAAGGGGGATTGACAGAAACTTTGAAAAATCACATCCTGATCCTTTTGGACAGAGAGGGGTAATTAGTGAAAAGAGAGGACTCTAAGACGTTTACCAAAACAACAATACTCCTACTTCTGTCATTATGTTTCCTTGCCAATCAGAGATGAACTAGACTCGTTAAAGGATAGCACAGGATTTTAATATCAAATGATTCACTTCCCCAATTGACTGGGTAACAATTGTGCTTAGAGTTCTCCAGGTATCGAGGGTTATGGGGAATGCTGTCATCATATTTAATTCTTACAACAACCTGCTGAAGTGGCTGCTGTTATCCTTATTTTACCAATGAAGGGATTGACTTGGAGAGGTTAAGTTGCACATCACAGCTAGAAGTGGCAAAGCCAGCCTTCAAACCAAGGAACCCGGATCACAAGGGTTCCATATAATACTATGCACTTCATCATAAACGCTGTTTCCTAATTACACAGCTTGTGGAAATAGATAATTTCTATTCATAATGTTTATTCTTAGTTCCAACCACATATTGAATTAATAGATTTCATATTTATTTCATTTGTTTATAAAAATACGCTCTACTTTAATGATTAAATGACTAAGTGGCAGGGACTATAACTTACTTAATTACATATTGCTTAATTATGACTGTATTAGTTAATTACAGGGAGTTAATTTTAAGAATTAAGTAATTATATTTTATAACATGTTGCTGTTCTGATGTCAGTCGTATTTCTGTTAATTTTGAAAATTTGACTCAAGCATTAAAAATGTATAAATAGTTAATGTTAACATGACCTATACTAAAATTGGTATAGTTCATAATAAGATCTTTTTGTGTATTTTATACAGACGCACCCACAGAGCACACATCCACTTTAAATCCCTTAAGATTTATTATGATACAAAAATATATTAAATATTTTAAAAAGTGTGCAAGTAGCTCCTACAAATGAACCTTGATTTCAAGAGGACTTGCTTGGGAATTCTGTAATTTAATTTTAGCATTTTTTGCTCTTACAATTATATCCCATTATTTTAAGTAGAAACACTTCCATATTGAAAACTTACTGTGAGAAAATGACTTACCCGTGCTGTCAGCTTCTCTAGGGCAGGGTCATTGTTTTATATGCTCCACATGGAATAGCTTCTGGCACAATAAATGTTTGTTGAATTTGAATTTTGAATTTAAGTGAAATGATGCTGAAAATTTTACATTAGCTTCAGCCATCCATCTGAATTTAAGCCAGTCGTTGCTATCTTGCGTATAGGAATCATTAATAATGTGATTTTTAGTGAGATTATTTTGGTGACAGAAGAAAATGAAACATTTCTTCTCTTGAGTTTTTGCTTGTCTTAATCACGCATGGCTCAATCTTGAGGGTAGTATATTTGTCGCCAATGAAAATTATGAAACACATTAAGGTTTCTGATACTTATGGCAAAAGCACTTAATAAATTTAACTCTACTGTTTTTGTAAGAACAAAGAACTTGAAGCCCAGAGAGGTTAAGTGATCTGTCAATGTCACACAGCTATTCTGCAGCCAGAAGTCGTTAAGTGTAGTGTTTCTGGGTCTCAGTTTTGTATTTCCTCTACTGCACCTAACAGGACTTCTTACGAAGTGATTAGAAATGAATTATTACTTACTATTGATCTAAACAATCCCCCACTCATTAGCTTACTTCAGACACTTGTTCCCTATGTACAACGAGTAACAGAAATAAAACTTATCTTCTGGACAATGTTAGCATAAGAAATTTCCAGGAAATATATAAGAGGTTTCAGATACTCAGCCTGTGGAGGGTTTGGTTCTCTAGTTCACTGTAGTAGAATTATAAATCAGTGCAGCCCTACTGGAGGAGATCAGCAAGGAACATCCTACGCCTTACAAAGTACATTTCTTTAGTGTAGAGGTTTCATTAGTGGGATGTTATCCACAGGTAAAAATCTGACCAGTGCCCTGAAACACATACACAGACACACAAGCAGGCAGATATCCATCCTGGCATCATTTAAAACAACAGTAAATTGGAAGCGTACTAGATGTCACCAATGGAGGTTGGTTTTGATACATCCTGACCATAGATGTGCCCAGGAAATGCAGACCTTCTTTTTCCAAGCACCTGATCTGATGTCTTCATAAGGCTCCAAGTTATCAAAGGGTGGAGTGGTAAGGCCATTGGGGGAGGGGTGGTAAGGCCATTGGTGGTGGGGCTTGAACTTTCAATCTCTCTTTGATTGCATTATAGACCTTTGGGTGTTAAACTGGGAAATTCTCTCTCTATTGGGACAATGCACAGTCTTCTGGTTTTTCTTCTTTCCTTCTGTTCCTTTCCAAGGTGGTATTTAAGATGATCTTGTGGGTAACTGGGGATGAGGGGGCTTAGTTTGTCATGATATCCACTGTGTTCACCCTAATCTCTGCTGTGGATTTGCATATCCAAGGAGCAACTGGTTCCCTTTATTGGTGTCATATTCTTGAGTTCACTGTTAGAATTTATGGTTTCTGGTATTGGTCTCAAAGTGTGATCAAAGTTCATCTCCCCTTTGATGGCAAACAAGTTAGTTATTTGGCTGCCCACATAGAGCAGGGAACTCTGTTTCCCAGGGGTCTTTTGCAAGTAGATATGTCCATGTGAACAATGGAGTGGGAACAGAGGTGATGTATGCTGCTTCCATGCTTGGGCCTTAAAACCTTGGACCTGCATCCTCTGAGCATTCTCTTCCCATAAACTAGAAAATTGTTGGGGCTGTGACCCTTCCAGTCATTTCTTTCTAGAAAGAAGTTGTAATGTGTCTTGTCTATGTAAGTAAAGTAGGGAGAAGATCTGGAAATTAGATTAAATCATAGAGTTTTAAATCAATTTTCTTTATTTTAGTGTCCCATCCACCATCCCCTTTACATCCTGGGGTCACCCATGTCTGTACACTTGGAGAGTGTTATGCTTTAGATATTAGGTATCCCCGAAAAGTTCATTCGAGAGGCAAAGCAAGAAGGCAAACAGGTAAAGCGAGTGGGCTGTGAGAACCGTAACCCAATCAGTGAATTAATCCCCTGAGAAGGATTAACTGAGCGGTCACTGAAGGTAAGTCGGATGTGTCTGGAGGAGGTGGGTCCCTGGGGCGGTGCCTTTGGGGTATATGGTTTATGAGCTGAGCTTAGTCTTTCTCTCTCTGCTTTCTGATCATCATGTGAACTGCTTTCCTTCACCACACTCTTCTTCCATGTTGTTCAGCCTCACCTGGGCCCCAGCAGGATGGAGCCTGCTGTCTATGGACTGAGACCTCTGAAACCATGAATCCCCAAATAAACGTTTTCTCCTCTAATTGTTCTTGTCAGGTCTTTTGGTCACAGTAGCGTAAAAGCTGATTAAAACAGTATCTTTCATGGAACACATACTGGTTCATAGCTTTCCTGACGCTTGGCTTATGATTCAGTCTTTTGAGATGGGCTATTTTAGTTACCAGTCTTCCAGATCCAAATGTCTTACTGCTTTAATGTTATCATCCATTCTTATTGTCCTGATAGGCTTCTGTAGGAGGAAACAAAATCCTTTTCTAGCATTTGTTGCGCTGGGGGAGTGAGTGAAAGATATGTATGCTCATGTGGCAATATTTGTTTAAGAGTCTAGGATGATTCTTCATTTTCTTAATGTTAGGTTTTTGTTGTACTATAGTTGTAAATAGTTTATTGTTCAACCTCAAAAGTGAATAAATATTTCATGTTCAAAACATATTCAGATAGTATTTTGTTAGTGAAAAAAAACCAAAAGCATTTGAAAAGCATATAAACTTTACAGTTTATGTTCTATTTCTCCCTTTCTACTTCCTTGTTTACAGAAAAGAACTCAAGAGGAATTCTTGAATCACTAAAATCAGCAGTCTGGAACTCTTAATGAAGAACAATATTATACTCTCATAGCTCTGGAGAGTATCTTTCAGGTTGTGTCATGCATTTGAGCAATAAAACAGTCTTTTTTTTTTTTTCTTGCTCTCTCTCTCTCCCCTCTGAACATGGTGTATAAATTTGCAAAATCAATGGGCTTTGGGTTGCTATCTTGGATTGTGGAACCAAGTGAAATGGAACTGGAAATACTGTAACAAATAATATGACCTCAGAAATAATACCAACTCCTCTCCTGAGTAATGAACATTGGACTCAACAACATTGCTTCTTTCTTATGAGCTGAGGTATAATGGTGCTTTCTCCAGAGACAGCCCAGTGTTTGGAATAGCATGTGGCACATTCATGAAGTTCTCCCAGGAGTTAAGATGACCATCAGGCTTTGTTATCATTTGAATGTGGAATACCCCCCACCCACCCAAAGGGCTTGGTTACAAGGTTTTGTCACTCTTAGGAGGTTGTGGAACCTTTAGGAGGTGAGGCTACCAGGAGGAAATTAGGTCACCAGAGGAGTGTGCCCTTGGAGAAGATACTGGGACACCAGGCTTTTCCTCTGCCTGTTTGTTTCCTGGCCACCCTGTGGTAAAAAGGTTTTCTTCCACCACACGCTTCTACCATAATGTGCTGCCTCACCAAAGGCCCAGAGGCAAAAAGGCAATTGGCCATTGACTGAAGCCCTGAAAACCATGAGCCCAAATAAATATTTCTTCCTATAAGTTGGTTTTCTCAGGTATTTTGTCACAGACACAGAGAGCTAACAGATTTCTTTTGGTGACAAATATATTGGGGGGATGTTTTAGAGTTTCTAGAATTTTAGGGTGGGCAGAGCAGATAGAGAATACCCAATTGAACTGCCGTGAAATACTGAGGTACTAGCTAACACGTGAAGGCCAAGGCATCGCACCAGTGGGGACGGAAGCCTTCCATTGCACGTCTATTCTGGAGTCCAATTAAATGGAAGTTGTCCATGAAGACCAGAGAGTCTCCTTTCCAGAGTGCCATTCTCTCTTCTGTTACTTTAAGCAAGGGACTCCTTCATCTTTGGGTGCTGTTTGAACACTCCAGAAGAATAGACAGCAAATTGTTACTGCTCTTTGGATGACATGTATTTTGATTAGATTTCCCAGGTCCCTAGTTTTCATTTTCTTATCCACCAAATGGGGCTAATACTATCTACATAGAATAGTTGTTCAAAGGGTTAGAGAGAATAAGTTTAAATGCCTAGCACAGTGCCTGGTAATACTGTTACCAAGGGAGAGAATTTGTGGGAAGGGCCTTTCATGCTTTCTTGTGAACCTCTTACATGGACTTCTGCCTGCATTCCAGTCATCCTGGACTACACAGAGAAAATTATCCAGCCACATTGTGATACATTCATTGATTTAAACCTGAAAAATGCCTTAGAATTACCATGCTGCTCTTGAAAATGTACATTTGCTAACCAGCTCAGTAGACTAAAACCTCTTTTTTTTTTTTTTTTAGAGAGAGGATTTTTTGATATTTATTTTTCAGTTTTTGGCAGACACAGTATCTTTATTTTATCTTTATGTGATGCTGAGGATCGAACCCAGCGCCCCTCGCATGCCAGGCAAGCACATTACCGCTTGAGCCACATTCCCAGCCCAAGCCTCTTTTTTATCATAGCACAGTGGAATCTTGTGGAGAAGAGTGCCTTCACCCATGAACAGCATGCCCAGCTGGGCTGACCAAAAAAGAGAAGCCAGAAAGTCAATCAAAAGTATTATTTTATATGATTCAAATACATTTCTGTACATGTACATGTAGTGGATAAGAGAGTGTCTTGTGACACCATGAGGTATGACTTACAGTACCAATCAATTTATTGGTCATAGAAACATATTTCTAACATAGAGACTTAACAGTGTTATTTCTTATTTCCTAAAACACTTGGAAATAACTAAGCAGAAGAAAGCAAAACTAAAAATTATAATTTCTTTGATACTTTAAGAAATGCTCTAATTACTGAATGATGCTATTTGAAAATTAATCTTCTACATCTTCTAGAATTTGACCTATTAATGCTCACTCCTTTATAAACAGGGAAAACAGATTTTAAATTTAATGTAGAGGAAGAAGAGACTACATTTCAAAAGGTCCCTTTCTCTAGATTATCAAATAATATTTTTTGGAGAGATACTCACATACGTTAAATGACAAAAATCAAGTTAAATAATACTTACAATATATTTTCAATTTCTTAAGGAATCTCCATGAGTATAGCAGTGTAGGATGAAAAACTGAGTTTATGCTACAACATGTCAATGATGTTCTGTGAATATTTTATTCTTTATATTTTTTTCACTTTTGTCACATTTTTCAATAAGGAATCTGTTTTCATAACCAAGAAAATGTTGTTTATGAGAGAATTTTTTCTCTCACTTTCTAAATCAATCTCTCTTAATTCTTGATGCTATACAACATACCACAGATTAGGTAACTTATAAACAATAGAAATTTATTTCTCTCAATTCTCAAGCCTGAGTGGTATCAAATTAAGGTGTTGAAGGATTCAGTGTCTGGTGAGAGCTCACATGCCCTTTCTCCAGAGGTGTTCAATGCTGTGTGTCCACATAGCAGATAGAGAAAAGGGCCAGGCAGTGATGTGAAGCTCTTTTGTAAGGGCACTAATCCCATTCAAGGAGCGAACCCTCATGACAAAATCTCTTCCCCAAAGGATGCACCTCTTAATTGCATTGGGAATTTTCAACATGAATTTTGGTGAGACACCGACATTCAAACCATAAAGATCTTTAAACATCTTTCCATTTTAAATAAGATCCTGAGTTTAATTACATAAATGAACATTTTCTTAAAGCCATTTCTAATTTCCCCCACTTTCATAATCATTTTTTTTGCTCACATTTATTTTATTAAATTGCTCTTGATTTCTTAAGAGTCACCTAAATGTAAATTTAGTTTATGTTTAACCATGAACTACATGCTGCTCACTACTGAAACAATAGCATGACAATATTGACAACTCACGTATGTAAAGATTCTGAGATTCCAAATGCAAGACTGCATAGGAACTTCCTAGTGAGCCAGATAATGAACTTCATTTTCTTATTTTGGTGGCAATCTTCTATTTGAAAACTGGTGCTGCCAAGAAAAAGAACCAGTCTCCCTGGTTATGCACAGCATTGATAGGGCTGCTAGGATCATTTTCTGCAAGAGACAATAGAAAGGTAGAGGCTGAATGACCATGTGGATCATCAAAGCTTAGAGAAGTTACCCAAGGCATCATGACAGGTTATGAGCCAACCCAGCTCATGGGCCAGCATCTGTTATTCCAAACCTACTCCACAATCATTTGTTCTATCTCAGCATTGCCAAATGATGCTATATAACTTGATCGTCTTGTTTCTTGAGATTCCAGACAAATAAGGACTGACTGCCATTGTAAAATAGAAAGAAGTCCTCTTTCCTTGCCAATCTTTTCTTCATGGAAAATGTAAATGAGTACAGACTGGTCCTCTCAGGCTGGATACTGAAGCTATGAGAACTTCAGTGCCTCACCCAAGTTCTCACTGGTTTTCCTCAGCATGGGGCATGGGGGTTCAAAGCCAGAGTTACCTATTTCTGAAAATGAGTCTGTCCCAGTTCATCCTTCATTGAACTCATTCTCATGAAAAAAAAAAAAACTGATTATTTCCAGCTTTAGAAACTTTCAATTAGGGCCCAGTTTCCGTACATAATAATCACATGAACTTGTTCATGTTGTATTACCTGGTTATGCAAGGATAAAGTGCTAAATAATTATAAGGCATTTCACTACAAAATATTTTATATTAAAAGTTGTCATTTAATGATGAACTGGGTTGATCAATGGGTATTAAGTTGCAGTTAGGTAGGAGTAAGAAGTTCTGGTGTGTTATTAAACAGTAGGGTAACTACAGAGAGTGATATATATCTCAAAACAATAGAGGAAAGGTGTTTGAATGTTTTCATGATAAATGTTTGATGAGATTGATTGTTTAACACATTTATACAGAAATCAAAACATCACATGCTAACCTATGGATATGTACAATTTCTGTGTTTATATGAATCACTTAAAACATTTAATTAAAATATTTTTTATTAGGTCTGGGGATATAGCTCAGTTGGTAGAGTGCTTGCCTCCCATGCACAAGGTCTTGGGTTTGATCCTCAGAAATAGCAAAAAAATATATCTATATTTAAGTTTGTCTTTACCTTATACATATGTACATTTTTTATTCAGGGCTGTGGTTGGAACCCAGGGCCTCATGCATGCTAGGCAGGTGTTCCATCACTGAGTTATCTCCCTAGCCCTTCCAATTCTTCCAATTAAAGTAAGTTAAGTATCATGCTTTCAAAACACAATACTTCAGATGGTGTTTTTGCACTTTCTCACATACAGACACAAGTGCACATATAATCCTTTCTCCTTGTGTTCTGGAACACCTAAATCTAAGGTGACAGAAGTTGCCATTTACTAACAGAGGCATGTTGGGTGGAAAGATGAGCATCCTGAAGAACAAGATGGAAACTCAGTAGGAAAAGCACAGAACCATCCAAATGGGAAACAGCTGAGCTGAGACAAGGACAGAGTGAAAATTAAACTGTGTCTGTCAGGTACAACAAACCTGGCAAAATTTAAAGTGTTAACCTGCAGTTGTAAAGACATCAAGGGAGCTCTTTAGGGTGGGTGGAGAGCATGGAAGGCTGAACTTCTGTCTGGCTGCTTTTTGGCTGTGCTTGCCAGAATGGTCACATTCTCCATAAGGATATCATATGGATTCATGGGAGTTGGGTTGGAATGGACCTAAATTTCAGCAAAAAAGTACTGTGAGTATTTAGTCATGGAGGAAAAGGCAGAATTTTGTGCATAAGGATGATCAGAAAATGCCTAAAGTATAGTGGGAGCTTAGGGTAGATCAAAGTTATATATTTGTGTGGATATGAGGTATCCCCCAAAGTGCCTGAGTTGATATAGGACTGTTCAGAGGTAAAATGATTGGATCTCGAGAACTGTAATCTGGTCATTCCATCTTAATTTGAATGGACTGGCCAGGTGGTAATTGTAGGCAAGTGGGTCGTGGCTGGAGGAGGTGAATCACTGGAAGCGTGCCCTGGAAGGGTTCATTCTCCCTGTAGTTCCTCCCCCATCTCTCTGCTTCTTGGCCGCCATGAGCTGATCAGTTTTCCTTCATCAAACTTTCTGCCTTGATGTTCTGCCTTAGCATGGGCCCAGCTGACCATCAACTTAACCTCTGAATCCATGAACCAAAATAAACTTTTCCTTCTCTAAATTGTTCTGGTCAGGTGTTTTGGTCATGGTGACAAAAAACTAACTAACACAAATAGTAACTCTAGAGGTCCAAGATCAGCAATAATGCCTGCTTCATTAATCCAAAAGACTCTGATGTGGCCATGGAGTCGTTGCAACAGAACTCCAAATATCTTTTCTATTCTTCTAATTCCTTTAACCATAAACTAAATGGTGCTCACTATTGAAACAACAGAGTGACAATATTGACAGTTCACGTATGTAAAGACTCTGAAATTCAGTGACTCTACGATTTCACGACAAAACACAAAAACAGATGCAATTAGTACTTAATCCCGTTTAACTTTCATGAATGGAATTTGGAGGGGATTTCTCCTTTGCTCTTGGTCTACTGTCATTGTGGATGTCCCTTGGCCCAGTGACTATCTGCCTCCAGTATTTAAAAAGGGCCCTTGATACACTTTAGTTAGGAAGCAGACAAAATAAGGTCAAACAAAAGTCAGACTAAGGTGGGCTGCAATTCTCCTCATGCATTCTAAATTAAGAGGGAATGTAAGGGTTAACTATAAAGTATTCCACCTTGAACCCCACACTCTCTTTATCCAGCACACCATAATAAAAGATCAAGAGTTCCTGCTTATTATCTTATTTTTCCTGCCTGCTCCACCAGGCTAAGGCCCAGTCTGGTTATGGATTAACACGGTGATCAATAGTAAGCCTGCTGTCTCTCTCTCGGCAGGGGAAAATGAACTCAAAATGCAGTCAAACTCTTATTGATCAAGGATATAGGTCTCACTTTCATTACCTCTGTCTCCTGATAACCCACAAATAATGTGATGAGTTGCTAATCTCTCTGATTTTCAATGGACCCTTCACCCCTCCTGTCTGCACATTGCAGCTTTTATTTTCATCTTGATACACACTCTGTAATTCATGTAGCACTAACTCTCACTCTCTTACCGTCAGACCTGGTCAATCAGAGCTAATAATATCGCCCTTCACTGGGGATGGAGGCTCCAGTGAGTTCAACATATAGCGTCCCCAGACACGGCAACAAAATGCAAAGTGCACACGACTTCTTCCCCGGAAAGTGAAGTGAATCCTTATCAGCGAAGCAACACTCCAGTTGGTAGCCATCTTTCCAGGATCTGAACTGCTTCTACCAAAGTAGTCCCAGATTTTACAATTGGTCAAAATTTCTTGGCTGCTATTTCCTCGAGGGCCTGAACTGAGTCAGTGTTCAAGGTTTTTACCCCTGTGGGACTGGGAGAGGGTCCCTTTGAGCATAAATAACCTCAGGAAAATTTCTATTAGAAAATGTAGAAAATGCCAGGGGAGATGATATGTTGAATTCTTTAATTAAAGGTAGTGCCAGATGACAAGAACAATGCAGCTTTCAGTCCAAAGCCCTCCTCAGGACTCCTGGTCTTCTATTTATTCAGGTTGTGAAATGAGGACTTTGTGCTTGGGAAAAAAAAAAAAAAACTAAAAACCTTTATTCTCATCCAGAAAATTCTCTTCTGCATTAGCTGATGAGCTAAAAATGAACCCAATTAAAGTTTTAGGAAAATGATTATTTTTTAGAAGCATAGTTATTTTTTAGTTTGTTAATAATTTTTCATGACTTCATTACCTTTTTTAGGGGTTATACAATTTGCTACCTTTAAAATATCTTTAATAATGCATTACAATTATAAATAACAGTGAGATTCATTGTGACATTTGTATATGCACAGAACAGGTGTTGGTCAATTTCATCCCCCATCCCTCCCCTTCTCCTTCTCCCTGATTCCCTTCCTCTACTCTTCTAGTCTCCTTTCTATATTTTAAAAATGCAGTTTCTGTGGCTGGGGATGTGGCTCAAGCGGTAATGCGCTCGACTGGCATGCGTACAGCCCAGGTTTGATCCTTAGCACCATGTACAAACAAAGATGTTGTGTCCACCGAAAAATTAAAAAAATTAAAATTAAAATTCTCTCTTTTTTTTTTTAAAAAATGCAATTTCTTACTTTTTAAAAGCAAAGCAGAGAACAAAACGAAACAACCCAACTTCCATAATGTGCAATGCTACTTAGCACTTACTCATCTGGCTTATAAGAGATTCTCAAGTGTAAAATGGCACTAAAAGACTGTTGTGAAGTTAATTACTTTCTTCAGCTGAATTGTTAGAACTGAATTAAAGCTAACAACAGTTGCTTTCCCTCTCTGATATAAAATCAGGGAATGCTCACCTATTGGATCACTTTTTTGAGGGCAGTCATAATAGTTTTTCTGCTGCCAATTTGATTAAAATAAATCACAGCGAATCAAATAATTCCTCTTTCTTGAAGAAAATTCCAGATGACCAACAGCAGTTAAGCAGATGAAAGACTCTGCTTGCGCTCAGCCCAGAGGGTCTGAATTGCTATTTTTCAGCTGCAGTCCAAACAATTTGTACACCTGTTGAAGAGAAAATAAAATATGACAGTGGTACAAAGTCCGGGGATTAAAGCGATTTGCACTGAGCCCTTAAGGCTGAGGTAATTGCAGGTCTCATTTTCTTCTTTTGTTCTGCAGAACCACATATGAAATTTGACAACGAAGCCCTCATCCCATTTTCTGCAAAGAACTAGGTGGAAATTTTACCAGGTTCCCCCTTTCTTTTTTGCTGAGTCTCATTGGAAATGATCCGGTTTCATTTGGCTTCATGGAATAAGATCAAGGGAAAACTGATTCATTATAGACTTTTGTCAGTTTGGCACATTTTGGAACGGACTTTGGAGGCATGCTTTTTTTTTTTTTTTAACCAATTGTTTTAAAATCCCAAGATCAGAAAGGTGGGAGGGCAGAGGATAGGGTGTTTGGTTACAGCTGATCAGGACATTTGCCCAGCTTTTCGTAGACACAGGAGAGGAAGGCACTCTGTGAATCCTTAGGGTTCTCTGTGTTCTTGTGGGGTACAGTGTTTTTCACATTTAGACTCCGATTTGCTCTCCTTCCCAGCCTGAATATATGCTCCAGAATACCTTTGATGTTGCCATAATTGTGTGTGTGATCTTCAATCACGGATGTCATCAAATTTTATTAAACTTAATATAGATAAAACCAAGACATTATTGATTAGTTCTGCCATGCAAACCTCCCAGGTTTCCTCTTAGAGTGGTTTTCTTCTGGGGAAGCTGTCTTTATCCTTTCGATAATACTCAACCCCTCAGAGCCACTGTGGCTTCTGAGTTTTCTTTTGAAGCCCACATCAATCATATAATTAAGATGTCTTAATACAAACTACAGCAATCTTGCCATATTGTGAGGCATGTTCTCTGGTCTGCTGCTGCCGCTTTAATTCGTGCCCCTCTTTCATGTGGGCATGATTACTGCTGTTCTTCCTTTAGGGTTCTTTGTGGCATATTTTCTGTTGATCTAGCTTGAACCTGATGGTCCCCTATTTGGATTTAAACTTTTCTACCATGTTAGTAAGATTAATTAGATTGGGACACTGGAAGTCTCTTTCTTCTCTCTAGATATCTTCTTAGCCACGCTCTCCATGACTAATGTCTGGTGGTGTTCAAGTGATGCCAAATATTCAGAAGAAAAATGAAGAGTTCAGTGACCCAGATGAGCCAGGGGGCCAGACGTTTTGTGTTAAGTAGGCAAAGCATCCGGATCACTGACATTTTTTCTTAAAATTATTTGGTGTTAGGCAAATTTGCAATCTCCACATCCCAGTACACCTGTCTTTTATTTTTCTTCCACACTGTTCTGAAATCTTTCCATCTCTGGTTTTCTCCCCCTTTCTCCTTCATTTCTCCAACCAGAACATCCAAGAGGGAAACATGGGCTGGAAGGTGGGTAGGGGCAGGCAGTGTGGGGAACACAAGCTTGAGAATGAGGCCTGAACAGGTGGCAGCTCTGGTTGGATATCTAATTAAACAAGGTTCTACATTGTAAGACATAAAACTTTATTTTCAACCAGGTATCTGCACTTCTTGGAAAGAATGGGATCATATTCAGGTAAAAATATTGCATTTCTTTGAACAAAAAGCCTTTGGTTTTCACTTCAACAGGGTTGACCCGATGAATTTGGGGTGGGGTGGCTAGTGGAGGGGGGAATCTCCCTGTTAAAATGCAGGCAACAGATTAATAACTTTTCCTTGCTCTAACCTGATGTACAAAGCATTTGGTTCTCAGGTTAAATAAAATCATAAATTTTCTTTACTATAAGTACTAGTTTGAGAATGATTTCATGGATTGTTAGCAATTCAGCATCTGCTAGAGGTTTGTTCAAACATCTCATATTTGTCTAGAATGTTAGATTTTTTTAAAAGTACCATTGCTGGAGTAATACCTGGCATTGCACATTAATGTTGTCAACCCAGGCACAAAATATTTGTGCTGATTTTTTTTAAAACTGGTAGTTGATGCTAGTGGCTGTTTCACAAAAATCTTATAGAAAGATGTCGCACATCTTATTAAATTGAATTTACTTTCTAGAAGAAGTACTGTTACTGGAAATGGGTGTTTATTCTTTCTTTCAGTAGAAAAGGAAAACTTTCTAGTGACTGTTCTGCTTGGCTTCAGCTAGAAGGAAACTGCCTCTAATCTTGTCATTGGTGCTGAGCATCTCAGGGACAGGAAACTGTGTATTTTCTCTGCTACTTTAGAAAAAGAGGTTTTCAACCCTAGCAGCTCACTAGCATTATTTGAGCATTTTAAAAAATATGTAAAGCTTGAAATCTGCCTCTGGAAATTTTTGATCTGATTGAACTTTGACTTATAGCTGATTTGATCAAAATTTTAAAAATTGTTAAAGTAGATATATACAACAAGCTAAATGCTTATGAATTCTTCTGATAAGACTAAGACAAGATATAAGAAATAAATATATACAAAACACCAGTAAACACACCTTTACAACGAGCAAGGGCATCTTGGACGAGCCACTTAACCTGCCTGGTTCTGCCTCCTTGTTCTAATCACCAAGTTCCCATCTGCTGGAGGCCTTCCCTGTGATCTGGGGTTCCCCACCAGCCTTCTGCACTCCTTGGCCTCTCATCCCTCCATGTGGCCCAATCTTCTGCAGCTAGATAACCTTTTATGCCTGCTGTTTCTATTCTCCCTTCCTCAAGACCCTCAAATGACTTCCCATTAGCTTCTGGGTCATATTCAAATTATTACCTATTGGTTTCAAGACCTTTAGCCAGGCAATCCCTTTTTATGTCACTTTTAATCTCTCCCCTTCCTGCTCCCTTTGTGGCTGTCAGAATCATCTTCACCAAACAACCCTTGTAACTCCCCCCACCTCTTCTTCTGAGCCCTGCTTGCTTCAGCCTATCAGAGAACACTTTTCTTGATTATGGTGACTCCAGCCACCCTTTCCATCATCCCAGTGTGCGATCTTCCCACCAACCTCAGCCGACTCCTGGTACCTTATCACCCTTGCAACCAGGCATTGCTGACCTGAGGAAAGCCAGAGTCATTATGCAGTTGCCAAGGGACTCTTCTCACACAACACATGTGGAGTTGTCCAAACAGAAGAAGGTTTAAAGAAAAAAAAAAAAAACCCAAACAATGTCATTTGTATTCTTTGCACACTATCTAAGTTACTTGGTGGTTCCCCCGAATCATTAATCAATAAGCCAACTGTCTCTCCATTCTTCTTGCATATGTTTCTTTTGCATTTCTCAGTAAGTTTTTAAAATGGAAATGGAATCTAATACCCTAAATTTGGGACTAATGTGATCAATTTTTTTTTGTGGAAAAATATGTCAAGAAGGAATGCAAGAATCAAACTGTTATTTTAATATGAATTCAGATTTCCCAACATGAATTTTTCGAGCTTCTGAATGCAATTTTTGATGGGTCACCAAGTCTCCTGTTTTGAATAAATTTTCTAATTATCTCTTAGATAAAAGAAAAGAATTTCATCTTACTTATCTTGTAGCCTCCAGAAATCTTCCATTACACATACTAAACAATCAAGACATACATGTGTATTTATACATATATATTTATATATGTGTATATATATATATATATATGCATACATACTATATATATCTTTTTTGATAAACTGAAACCAAAGATTTTCTACGTTTTTGGATTACATGTAACAGAATAACTGGTCAGGGGCTGTGTTTGGGGTTGTGTGTGTGTGGTGTGTGTGTGTGTGTGTATAAGGAGATGTCTATTAAAATTCAGGAGACTCACATAATAGATTAATTAAAATTTAGCAAGTTTTTTGGGGATATTTTTGTTCACTAATGTTACAAGCCATCACTTTATAACATTCAGATACTCTATAATGAATTATATCCAGGATTCAGAATGTATTAGGTCAGATAAAACAAGTTCCTGGGACTGGGATGTAGCTCAGGAGTAAAGTACTTGCCAAACTTGCAGATTTCAAAGAGTCTGGTTTGCAAAGAAACTACTTTTGTCTTTTATGCTTCTTCATGCCTATGATTTTTATCCTTGGCCATCAAATGCAAAAAAAAAAAAAATAAAACAACATTCTATAGCAGGTATTTTAAACATTTTTAATTCACAGAGATGCCATATTTTAAAAATGATATTTGAAAATGGCAATATATTCAAATTTATACTGATTTTAAGCTAACAACTATCAACAGCTGTAATGCAATAAGAATTAATGTAAGATGGGGTGCAAATAGAGATTCTTTCCTTTTCATGATGTTTCTGCGGTGGGTGATAATAAGCCAATGTGTCATTTTTTAAGGCTAGAGAGGTCGTTGTTTATGCTTCTTGATGTTTTATGTAAGTAGGACCACTTGGGATCACTTTGTAGGATGGAGATGTCCACATTTGGGACACAAGAGTGGAAGAAAAAGGAGACAGAAATACCATATTCCCACATATTTACCTGTAAAGCCGTATCAATGACTTCACCAACATTTTGTATTTCTTAGAGATTTTTATAGCCTACAAATTGAAATGGCTGCCCCATGCTTTGGCTGCTTTACCTAGAGTCTTTGGAAGACTGATACTTTTGCTGGGAATTTACATTGCATATTGACTGCCCAACTGAAGAACCAACAGTTCACTAGAGAGGTGTTATTTTATATACTTACGTGTTTCTTAAAGACCTTTAAGAACTTGATAAAAGAGAAAGGAAGAAACAAGTAAGAGCTGCTTAAAATAAGCAGTAAAAAAGTGTATTTGATGAGTTATTAACTTTTTGAGTGAGGTGTCAAATAGAGAAGTTTAGATGTGGTGTTCCCCAAAAGCTCATGTGGGAGACAATGCAAGAAGGTTTGGAGGAGAAATTATTGGGTTATTGCTTTAACATAATCAGTGAATTAATCCCTGGTGGGATTAACTGACTGTTAACTGGAGGCAGGTGGGGTATGGCTGGAGGAAGTGGTTGACTGAGGGCATGGATATGGGGTATATATTTTGTATCTGGAGAGTGGAGTCTTGCTCTCTCTGCTTCCTAGTCACCACATGATCCTCCCTCTGACGTTCTCTTCCACCATGATGTCCTGCCTCACCTCAAGCCCCAAGGAATGAAGTCGATCTTCTCTGGACTAAGACTTCTGAAACCATGAGCCCCTAAATAATCTTTTCCTCCTCTACATTTGCTCTGGTTGAGAGTTGTGAAAAAGCTGATTAAAGCATTATCTATCTATCTACCTCTGGAATGCTATGCATGCCATGGGGTTATTATGAAGATGAATAGAGATAATGCATTATCAACTCCTCAGCAATGTGCATGTTTTATAGTAAGTGACAATAACTCTTAAATGCTATTTCTACTATTAACTATACCTTTGCATATAGAAATATATAAATTGTCCAGTGTAATTTACAAGCAAGTTAGACTGGAAAATCGACTATTTTGAAAAGGGGAATAATCAGCTCCCAAGTCAGGCAATTTGACAAGATGGCCAGGAAGGTGTATTTGGGTTCTGGTTCCACCTGACTTAAGGTGTGACTGGCCCTCTGGCTGTACCCACAGAGGGGCACAACTTCCTCTTTCCCAGAGCATATGCCTTGTGTGTAGGAATGACTTTCCATTTCCAATGAATCCTTTATAATCTTCTTTTCTTTTTTTTTTTTTTCAATGAGTTGCTTTATTTTTGTCAACAAACTGTGTCATTTAACCAAGTAAGAAAACTCCTGTTGTTCAAGGTCTTTATCAGAGTTCCTACAAATCAGGTTAATTGGTGATCAACAGAGCTTTTCTGCCTTTAATGAGGCCTAGTAGCCCAAGGCAAGGCCTACCTCTTGATAAGGGACTTTCTTTTTCCTTATTTTAAACTCTTTGATCACTTAAAAAAAAAAAAAAAAAAAAGGAAGAACAACCACCGGGAATGTCATTGTTTTTTAATTGCCTGATTACCAAATGTTGGAGATAAAAGATAGATGTTCTCAATTAATAACATTTACATAGATTAGCATCACTAACAAGCCTCATTAGTAGCTGCTGATTTTTGTTTAGATGGTGTCCCAAGTCATTTGCTCTCTCTCTGATTGTGCAATCGAATGCACCTTTAGTATGACAAAACATCGCCTTCTAATCTATTTCCATTAATCAAACTGTGAGGCCTTATAAATACACAGTCAGGTTTTTAATTAATTAAAAGTTAATATTACCTAGTGTAGACTTAAAGAAGGGTTTCATGTGTTAATAAACTTCCAGAAACTGTTTCTCAACTCTGCTCTATTTTATGAAGTCTAAACACCTTCCTTGGATTAATCACAACAAAAGCACGTCTCCATTCACATAGAGAAGCATCATGGACATACAGTCATTTACTAAGCCTCCAGTTTTAAATCTATCATCTTGATGATCTGCCAACAGTCTCACAACAGTGGTAATCTCTCTCCTAGACACAAAAATATGAAGATTAAGACAGCTTAAGGGATGTGCCTCAGATAACTCAGACCTAGCTCTAGCTCAAAGCCCAGACTCATTTCCCAGAGGGATGCCTTTTGCTTTCCATATGCACCCAGATATTCTGAGCAGAAGCAAGATGTAGGTTATTACAATTAACCATCAACCTCATTGTAAATCTTATTAACCAATTTTAAATCTCATCATTCACTTTTCAATTTTTAAAAACAAAAGATAGACAACTATCATAAAAACATCTCATAAGGGGGCTGGGGTTGTGGCTCAGTGGTAGAATACTCACCTAGCATGTATGAGTCACTGGGTTTGATCCTCAGCACCACATAAATGTAAAATAAAGATATTATGTCTACCTAAAATTTAAGAATAAATATAATTTTTTTAAAGAGAGAGAGAGAAAGAGAAATTTTTAATATTTATTTTTTAGTTTTTGGCGGACACAACATCTTTGTACGTGGTATTGAGGATCAAACCTGGGCCGCACACATGCCAGGCAAGCACGCTACGGCTTTAGCCACATCCCCAGCCCAAGAATAAATATTTTTAAAAAGTCTTATAAGGATAATTTTTGACATATCTAAGTTTATAATAATCCATGAGCAAAAAAAATACAATAAAAATCTGACTCTAAAGATCTTATAAATCTATAAAGATTTTATACATATTTAAAGAACAGTAAGTGGATAGATATATGTTTGTTGAGAAAAGGTTTTTCCAAATATTTTGATAAGAATAAAAAATTGTTTTTTACATCTATGGGAAAAATTACATCTATTTTATAATGATACACATTTTAGGCAAAAAAAAAGTACTTTCAGACTCTCTAAGATGTCGATTTTTTTAGAGATATCTGTTTAAATTACTTACAAATGTGAATACTGGAAGTCACAGAACAGATTAAAAAAAAATCAGGAATTGATTAAAATTTCAAGAGAGGGATGCCTTTAGGAAGATAAAAAAAGAGACATCCTAATATACCCTAATTCTTTAAAGAAAGTTAATATTAATTGTGCAAAGCATGAGATGCAAATTTTCCCTTCACTATTTTAAGGGGACCCTGATACAAACTACCAACTCCATGTAAACAAAATAGACAAAATTTTGAAAAGGGAACATAGGGGAAAAATTTTGTAAAAGAATCGAGGTTTTTCCTGGTTGGAGTAAATCATGTATCTTGGCAAATGCAAAAGATAAATTGACAATTCTAAGGTTTTAGCACTGTAGATTGAAAGAGAAGAAAAAGAGAATCACACTGAATGTGATTCAATGTGGGCATCTATTCTACTCTTCCTTAATAATTGAATTTAAAGTGGTTAAAATAGCAGGTATTATCTTTCTGCTAGCAGCACCTATCAATGAAGACTCTTAATTTATCTTATTAATTTCCCCTCTGCCTATCACCCCCCACTCCATTTTCCACCTTTCTTCATTTGCTCTTCGTAGGATCACAGATGAACTCCAAGTGTTGATGTTTAACTTTGTCTCTCCCCAATCTTTTCCTTTCTTTCTTTCTTCTTCCCCTGCCCCCACTGTTGTTTGGACCCAGGCGTGCTCTCCCACTGAGTTACATCCCCAAGCCCTTTTTATTTTTTTATTTTAAGACAGGGTCTGGCTAAATTGTCTTGTCTGGACTGGAACTTGTGATCCTCCTACCTTGACCTCCTGAGTTGCTGGGATTACAGGTGTGGGCCACCATGGGGCTTCTTCCCATTTTTTTTTTCCTGTGATGTTTTGACACAAGTCATTAACTCATGCTCTCCCTGTTCAGTCATGGTTTCTGTTTGGCTTCCACGTTGTCCTGTTCTCCTTTTCATTTTCTTTCTCTCCTCCTCTTCTGCCCTCTCCATGTAGACCTGCTTTGGGCTCAGCGGTTGCCCTCCTGCTTTTGTCATAGCCTCTGCCTAGGTGATCATGCTTACTTCCTGGTCTCTAGGTACTATCTAAACCATCACTTTTCCCAGTTTTTTTCTCTGAGCCTTGACTTTCCTCTTAGCTCCAGATGCATTATCTAGCTGCTTAGTTTGCATTTCCTCCTTATTGTCAAATAGGGATCTCAAGCTTCCTGTGTTTACAAGGTAAGTAAACACAGAAGTTTCTGCCTTCTTCCTCAATGACTCCCTCCCACCCTTTCACTGAGTCCTCCTCCAATCTTCCTCTCTTAATAAATGGCACCACCATACACTCAATGGGGTAGACAAAAACTGTGAATTATCTTTAATTCTTCCTTCTTGCACATCCCCAATATTCAACCCATCACCTAGTCCTATTTACGCTGCCTGGAACATATGCCTGGAATTAGATTCATGTTAACCACTACCCTGGCCAGCTACAGTGGTTCTTGGATCTCACCTTCCATCTTTCACTCTAGTCCATCTATAGCCTCTTCTCTACATACAAAGGTATGCGAATTGGCTCAAGTTACCTCTTAGTTCCTGTCCAATGGTTTCCCATAATCCACAGAGCATCCCTTTTAAATGAGGGCTGCCAGTCCCTCCAGTTTCTACTCTTACCTATTCCCAGTTGGTGCTGTACTCTATCCTCAGGAACTTTGGCATTATGCTCAACCTACCAGCCTGTGCTCAGGCTGTTTTCTTTTCCATTCAGAACTCTGCTTACTACCTCCGAGGTGAATTCCCAGACCATTTCCTCCTTAGTCCAGCCCGTCATGTGATTAACTAATGGCATTAATCACGATGTTCCTCTTCTGTTTATTATTATAATTCTAGTACCTAGAATAATGCCTGCTGCATGGTATGTACTAAGTAGATAAACAATGAATGAATAATGGAAGGATGGCCAAGTTAGAGATAAGCAACTTTAATATAAGCAGAGGTGAAGGCTCTCCTGAAGTCTTCACAATACAGGGAGGCTTACTCTGTACTTACCTATTCTGTCTCAAGGGCTCCATCCAAACCATTGGCATGGTGGCTGAGACCCTGTGTGCCCTGCACAGAATCCCTGAAGCTCCCCTCTGCAGCTCTGGGAACTACTCAGGCTCTGCTTTCTATTCCTCTGGTTCAAGCTCTCTTGCTTTGTGATGCTGTGAACCTGAATTCTTCTTTCTTTCTGGTTAGATGGGCACCAGTTCTGTTCTCTGGACTGTGGCAGGTCAGAGTCCCACACCCCAGCCCACTTGCTAGACTCGGTCATTATGTGTCCTTCTGCTGGCTTTTTACATTTTCTTATGGTTAGACTTTTATACTGATGGACCCCCACATGCATCAGGCTAGAGAAATAGGAAAATACATGTGGATTTTTAACCTTTCTTACGTTGTTTCAAAGTTAGCCTGAATCGATGGTTATGAAATCATGATATGGATTCCCTTGCCAATGCTTCAAGTTCAATTTTTTCTTATTAGTGCATCCTTGCTTTTAATCTATCATAAAATGTGTTGTTACCTGTTTGTTTTCATCCTAAAAGTTTGTTTGTGTTAAAGTGCATATATTTTGACTGTAAATAAAAAAAACCCTAGTTTGGCAGAAAGTAAAAGTAAAAATCAGATCAGCATATTTCAATTCAATTTTGTTTCTCCCTTTTGTATTGCATTTAAAAAATGGAGTCCATGTTTCATTATGTAATCAATACATTCTCATCTTAGAAAAGGAGAAAAAAGTACATGAAATACAAGTGTTAGTAGTCCCACTGTACGTAGATAATCACCGTTAGTAACTATAGAAAATATATGAATTTCCTTTTATTTTTGTTATGTTCCTTTATTTTTGTTATTTGAAGTACAACTGTGATTATATGAGACATACATATATATATCATACATAAGAATAAAAAGCAATGTATACTTTTTTATTATAAATATAAACACAGGACTAGAGTTGTGGCTCAGCAGTAGAATGCTTGCCTAGCATGTGTGAGGTGCTGGGTTTGATCCTCAGCACCACAGAAAAATGAATAAATAAAATAAAGGTATTGTGTCTGACTACAAGTGAAAAAAATTTTAAAAACCCACATTTTTACATAAAATTTTTAAAAAGAAATAAGCAATAAATCTGTTTTTATTTGTGAAAGTTATATATAATCATTATAAGAGATTGGGATAGTTGATAAAAATGAACATAAAAGTCATCCAGAATTCCACTCAGTATTTTGATATATGCCATTGCAGATATTTTATTTGTATGTAGTATATTACATTTACTATAAAGCTAAATATCATGTGTAATACATAATGTATTACATAGATAATTTATTTGAACTCTAGAGGAGAACATACTGTTTGTGTAAATATCTGAGTATCATTTGTATAGCACAATCCACAAAGCCTACTGTAAGATGGTATAAATAAAGGCCAAGATACAGAAATATTTGCAATAGGCAATTTGTCTTTTCCAATTAAAGAAATAACTAATGAATTATATAATATGAAGTTTTGCACCATGGAAAGCATTTTTTTTTTTCTTTTAGATGATGGGAATCTACCCCGGGGCTTTGGCCATGCCAGACCACTCAGTTGTATCCCCAGAGCTTCTAATGATTCTTTTGGCAGTTTATTCTAAGTAATTGAGCCTTTGTTAGATTGTTTAAGTTTTTAGACATGGGTTTTTTTTTTCAGAAAATTACAGAATCTATTATATTTTTAAAAGTTTAAAAAGCATGCAGAGTAATTTAAGACAGAAGTTGGGTCATTTTTTACTTTTGTATTTCCAGGATTTGGCCCAAACTTGACTCAACATATATTTATTGAAATGAATTAGTCAAAAAAGATATCTTTTGTAAAATGCTTTCCCTATTTTTATTGCCTTATGTATTTATTTTTAGGTACTGGGGATTTAATCCAAGGGTTCTTTACATGGAGCTATATTCCCATTTTATTTTGAGACAGGATCTCCCCAAGTTGCTGAGGGCCTTGCTAAGTTGTTGAGGCTTGCTCGAACTTTGGATCTCCTGCTTCAGACTCCTGAGTCATTGGAATGACAGGCATGCTCTACCGTGCCCAGCTTATTGCTTTTTTTAAAATGATAAAATGGTGGTAAAATTTCGATGTGTTTAACTCAGAAGTCCAAATTATCTATAAAACAGACTCACTGTGAAGGCTTTTGTTTTATTTCTTTCATTTTGTCTCCACTAAGTATCTAGAAGTATGCATATGCCAGGGGTCTATCCCTCTTGTAGCCTTGAGCAACCACAGCTATCCAGTACAGTAGCAAGACTTGTGGATGAGCCCCTGGCCTTTGCATCCCACCTCAGAGTCTTTGGATCAGAGGATGCATTACCGTTATAGCAACAATGGAACTTCTGGCTCCATTGTATAACTTGAAGACACAGTGTGGGCTCCCACTTGCTTTTCCTGACCCTAATTTTTTACTTGTGCAGATTCTTTTTCTATCAAAGAAAAGATACTTCCTTCAACCAATGTGCTTCTCTGAAAACACAGTGATTTTTAAAAGACATAGAAATCCAATTAATATAATCACTTGAAGGGTCCAGGATTTTATATAAGGACTTTTATTACATGAAATAGTTTTTTGATAGAAGTTGCATTCGTGGTTTCTATACATTATGCAAAATTGAACACATGTGTACGACATCCTAACACTTGAAATTAGCTTGCATCTTTAATTAGTTATCTAATAAAGATAGCAATCCTTATACTTAGACTATAGTGTCAAAGGTAAATACAGAAAAACCTCCTTTTCTAATTACTATTTTATTGAATGATGATAAGTTTCTGAAAAAAAATGCTTCATAAAGAAATACCTTCTAAAAAATAATGCCTCACAATCTTCTAGAATCCCAAGGGGCCAAGTGATTAGCTTAAGGTCATCCACTTAAGACTGGACCCACTTCTGGCTCCCAGACAATTAGACTGTAGACTCTGCTGTTATGCTGCTTGCATTGGTAATAGTCAATAACTAAGTCTTGAAAATTCCTGGATCCATCATCAGGGTCTCTAATGTAGGCTATGGTCTCCTAACTAGGTATCCTCATGGAACCATTTGAGAGAAGAATTAAGCTTGCTGACAAGTTTCATGCTATTAAAAATATTTCTTGTGCTAAGTACATTTTTATATTTTTGTATGTGTCAATATTAACTAGATTGTACTTACTTTTGTCAACAGTAGCTGCAGTTTATTAGTTGTGCAATCAGATGAGCTTCCGTTTTATCATCTTAACCCTAATAACTTCCTTTACACCAACAATTTAATAATACTCAAGTGAGTATAATATTCTATAATCCATTAATCTAGATTTGTAGACTTAAAAAATTAATTAGAAATTGAATTGAATTTGGAAAGGAGTATGAAGAGCTGTATTGTCATGAGCTCTGTTCTGAACAGACTACTTTATAGGGCTGAGTCTTTGCTCTGATCCTTGCCTTTCATTTGCTATGGCTTATTAAAGAGACAATTTGGTATGAGGAAGTCAGATGGACTTGGGTTTTCCCTCCCAGCTTTTTCACATACTAGAATGTGAGGTAGGAAAATTCCTCAGTTTCCCTAATCCTCAGTTTCCTCATCTGCAAAGTGGAAGCATAATGATGTCACCCATCTCAGTTATGATGAGTATTAACTGAGTATAATAAATAAATACTTAGCTCATTTCTGTCCATACATTCACTCTATAATCAGTAGCAACTAATAAAACAATGGTAAACCCTATCTAGCCAATAGTTAGTATTAATATAACTAGGTATTTTGATGTATGAGGCCATTCAGATTATGACATTTTATAGAGACACTGGTAAAAAATGTGCTTTAGACTGAAAATTGATCACAGGGACCAGTATTCTGAATAATTATGATTTGGGATTTATGATGTGAATGGATTGCTGCTGCCTTTTTTTTGGATGGAGTAATGAATTGTCCAATCTCTATCATACATGTCTAGTGTTTGAAATTTACAGAAACTTAAATATAATTAAAATTTGCTCAAATAATTCTTATTATTTTCTAGGCATGGAAGTCCCTGTTCTGCTCTTTCAGGTTATTAAAGCCTGAATCATCCAGGAGGGCCCACCTTGCATGCTATCATTGTTTAGTCTGATAAGGGTATTCAGTGATGATGACATAAGATTCATTGGAGGGAAATCTTGCTTCATTCAGGTTTTGGAACTAAGTAGTGTAAAGTCACTTGAGTATTAAATTCCTTAAAATCCTTCATATTATTTATCTATTACTTTTAGGTGTTTAGAAAAACATTGCTAGTTTGGCAAGGTTTTTAATAAATTAGGTAATTTTTTTTTAAAACAATGCTAAGAACTGAACCCAGGGTCTTGTGCCTGTGAGGCAAGCATTCTACCAACTGAGCTATATCCACAGCTTTGAAATTAGGTAATCTTTAAAACAATGAAAAAAGTGGAATTACTCAGAATGTTGAGAAACTATCCCACCAAAATATCAAAGGTTAGTTTTGTCAAGGAATTCCTAATTAATAACATTTGAGTGGGTCTCCAGTGACATTCCCACCATCCTTCCTGACTACTTGAGAAAGGTTTGAGCCTTAGGGCGTCTTTTACACGAACACTAGAAGACATATTTATCCTGAGTTGAATTGCACTAGTGAATGCAATTATGGTAGAAAAGAAGCCTGCATTCCCAGGGTGGTTACAGTTCGTATATTTCTTTGTTTCATCATGCTAAAAGTACCAGCAAACAGCTAATACCATGTATAAAACAAAATCTTCATTTAACATTTCCTTTGGACTATCAAAAAGGAATGCTCTTACTTCTCTGTGGGTTTTGTTGAACAATGATGTGTGCAACTGATGATGATTTCAACAGCAGAGCGGAGAGGAGACTACTTTGCTCTAGAATTACATCGTGTGGATCCTTCAGGTGCAAACCTGGGCAGGATGCATTCAGTTCTCGCTGAGATTCCTTAGTAGGATGCACAAAATTATTTCTTGGAGGGATCTCAGTGTTCACTCAGCAGAGTGGGAAGTCCATACACACAGGTCAATTTACTTGCTATCACATTGGATTTCTATTTTGGCTGACAAGAATCTCTGATACTTTTCATTATGTTGGGTTCATAAAGAGTTTTCCTTAATTTATATGAAGACTCAGTAAAAAGGATATAAAAAAGATGAAAGAAAGAAAAAAAAGTTCCCTGGTGACTCAAAGTTTAGGTGCACATAATTATTGTGCACTCTAAACATTTCTATAGAGGATGCTTTTGGAAATTGCTGCAATTTTTTATCTTAAATATCTATAATTTCCAGGTCAGACTCTGGCTTTGTTAACACCCCAAATCATCTTTTTTTATCACCAGATTTCTGTGAAATTCCTAAATTCAAGTTGTTTTTAATTAATCATAAAAGTTGTATGCATATGTTCACATAAACTTGTAATGCTATTTTAGAAGGGGAAGTTCGTATTTTTTTTCCTTGCAATACTAAGGATTGAACCTCAGCCCTTTTTATTTTTTATTTTGAAACAAGTTCTTGCTAAATCACTCAGACTGGCCTTGAACTTGCAATTCTCCAGCTTCAGCCTCCTGAGTAGCTGGGATTTTAGGCTATGCTACCTCACATGACCTTGAAGTGGGAGTCTTTTGAAACAACTAAAGTCTTAATGACTTCATAAAAATTGGGTAACAAGTAGTCCCAGTAAGAGAGATGATTGAAACAGAAATGGGACTAGGATTGCAATAGGTAATTACAGGTTTCAAATGCTGCTCTGGCTGTATGAGTGTAAACATGGAGTTGAAAAACACTATAATTGAAAAATACTATTTAGACATACATACATATATTTGTATCCTGTGAGAAAAGAAAATATATCTTTAGGTTATTTATTGATGATTTAACGATGACAAAAACCAATTCACTATCTACTCAGTCTACCACTGCTAATTTGCATGATACCTTGTTTAATAGATGATCTTTTATGTTACAAATGTTTCCCAAAGATTGTCCAATTTCTGAAATTATCAGAGACAATGTTCTAAAGATTGGGTCACAGGTACCACATATCCTCGAAATCCTGATTCAGTCAATAGAATAAGATCAAGAATAGTGTTTTTTTTGTTTTTCAAGAAAGTTCTAGAAAATATGAGTCTGGGTGCAATTTGGTTTAGGAATGCTGGATCTGATCTTTTGCTATTAATAATTCAAAATTCAGTCTAGCAATGTAGTTCAATAAAAACAATAGCTATTTTTCTTAAAAAAAACAATTTAGATAGCTTAGAAAATCTTCTTCAGGAGCTCTTCAAAATGATAGAGTGGTGATTTATAGTGGCCAGTGAAGGTAGGATTGACATAATGTCTAGGGGGGGGAGTGACATAATTCATTCTGCTTATTTATTATTTTGTTACTTTAGAAGATAGTAACTGGTTCAGTTGCTGCTTGGGGAAGTCATTTAATATATACATTTATATATATATATATATATATATATATATATATATATATATTTTAGGCTTAAGTTTCCTGATCGGTTAGGAGTAAGTTGATCTTTTGACCTCATTCAGCAATAGTTCTAGAAGTCTATGATAAAATGTTTTTTAAAAATGAAAAAAAAAAAAAGACAAAGTACTGGCTGTATTTACCTAGGCACATAAGTGAAGGGAGTCATAAGATGAAGTCCTTACTCTGAAGAGAAGGTGTCTAAAGAAGGATGATGAGGAGGGGAAGGTTAACAACATCAGGACCACTGACTATAGGCTAGGAGCTCAGCATTTTGTGTAAATTATTAAATTTTAATCTTCACGCAGACCCCAGAGGTTAAGGAGGTCTATGAAATGAGAACTGAGGGATTGCAAGGTTAAGCTATGTTCCTAAGGACACCCACTAATGAGTGGCAGAGTGGGAATTTGAAATACACTTTGACAATGTAGATTGGATTCTATGATACCTACATACCCTCTCCAGTGTCTCCTTTAGATATATACTCTGTGTGCAATAACTTACATGACTACACAAGAGGATGAGGATCAAAAAGCATGCCTTAGTTTGAAGCTTCCAACGTGATTTCAAATGCCCATCTTGTTATGATATGCTTTGCTGCCAAATGACTTTTAAATTTTTTTCTAATTGTGAGGTACTACTCACCATGGTTAGATCATGCTCTTGTTAAAAGTTTCACAACTTTCCTTTTGATAACGATGCTGAAATTATGGTTCAAATGATTGAAGAAGTCAAGACATTAACTAACATGGACACCATTAAAGAGGAAAAAATTATTATTTAATTAGATGACTACCCTTTCTATTGTTACTTTATTTTCAAGTTCTGAGGAAATAGCCTCCCTGCTGTTTGCAGTTTCTGGCTATCTTTATTCTCCTCATTATTAATTCCTTTTACTATTCTCTCTGCTAATCAGCCCATGTCATGTGTTTGGAAGCCCGGCATCTTTTGTGCAGTCCCTTTTGGATTGCAGGGTTACTCGTAGATCCAGGCAAAAACTCAGCCAGTGGCCAAGGTCAAGGGTATACCTTGTGAACACCACGATGCATCTCACATACAGTTTTATGCAATTGTTACATTTCAGGGTCAGGGTTCATTGAGAATTTCCATAAATCTGATGGGTAATGTGCCAAATGAGATTAGAGAGGGCTTCATGTGATCACGGTCAAATGAAAATATTTTATGTTAATTTCTTAGTGCAAGCTTGAGGCAGGTAGTTAATACTTCCTTGTGAAGAGCTAGAGACAAACACAGGGAGGAAACACAAGCTGTTGTCTAAATAGGAATCTGAAGCAAGTGGAGCTTCTTATAGAGAGAAATGTAGATGCTTGAAGAGCATGTGTTGGTAGGTTTGGGTCTTTTCCCTTATGTATTATAGATTATCTCTTAATGCTTACCTAAATTGTTACCCTAAAACACATTTTTCACTTAAATCAATTTTTTTTAGGTTGTCTTTGTATATGTAGATGTCAATGCATTCTTTGTTATTTTGTTGCAAAATAAAAAAAAAAAAACAACAAGGACAAAGGAACATTAGCAAATGGTGGACTGTTTACAGATTTAATCTCTACTTATCCATACACACATTTTTCTTTTAAGCTTTGACCTGAATCAACCCAAATCAGAAGAGTGCATTTTAAACCATCCATCTTGGAATTGATACAAAAATGTTGGCTCTGCTTATATTTGAAAATAAAACAACATTAATATTTTAAAGCACTTGCGAGAAGAGGTCTCAAGAAAAAAGATGTGTCAGCTGTCTCTGGCCTTCTGGATCCTCAACACAGCTGAGAAAACAAAGTCTTTTAGACTTGCATCATCGTAGGATTCACAGAATTAATGGCACTTGCCTGTAATCCCAATGACTCAGGAGGCTGAGGAAGGAGAATCACAAGTTCAAGACCAGCTTGAGCAACTCAGAGAGATCCTGTCTTAAAAAAAAAAAAAAAAAAGAAAGAAAAAGAAAAAAAGAAAAAAGAATTGAGGATGTACCTTAGTGGTAAAAGGCCCCTGGGTTCAATTCCCAAAACTACAAAACAACCACCAAATGCCAAAACACACAAAAAAGCAACACTGATGTGAGTACCCCCAAATGTAAATACAAATGAAAACAGCAAATGCAGGGGGTTGAAACATTCATTACCTGTAATGGAGGGGTGGTGGTATTAGTTTTAGAGAGATGAACGTGGAAGGGAAGCTGTTAGAGATTGCCCATAGCTTCATTTTCTAGGTGCGATGTAGTAGAGGTGACGTATGGCATTGAACAGCAAGATTTAATCTGTGGAGATAGCACAAAGAGAAAACCTGACGACTACTTGAGATGCCCATGATTTCAAGCCCAGGTAGCCAGGAGAATGGTAGGGACAGGTACAGAGACTAGGGACTTTAGGGATGAATTGATAATGTCTCAGGTGAGACTGGCGAGGAAGCAAATGTAGATGTGAAGCAGCTGAATTTCAAGTATGACTGGTGTATCAGTTACCTTCAGGTGGCTAAAATATGGGACTGATTAACATTGTAAAAACTGGAAGGGACAAGGATCTAGGTACCCAACCTCTGGACACAAGCATTTGTGACTCAGTGAGGTTGGATGAGAAACTGGAGAGCCATGCTCCCTACCCTGGCTACACGTGGTCTCCATCTGGTTGGCATTGAAAACACTGATGCCTGGGTTTCCCTTCCAGATGATTCTGATATACATTATCTGGGGTAGAAACTGGGCATGGGGATTTTTAAACTCATCTGTGTTCCTTCAGAAAAAAAGACAACACCACCTACTTGGCCTGCGGTGAAAACTGAGACGGAGAAGCTTGTGCAGAAAATTCACCTGGTGCCAGACTCCTGGGATTGGGACTTTGCATATCTTTTGCTTGTATAATTCTCCCAGCTGTTCCCTGTGGGATGTTTTACCTAATTCCAGCCTGAGATTCAGAAAGGAGGTGTAATGCATAGCAGACCTCCTAGCTCTAACTCTCCAACCATGGTTTTTCATGGAATAAAAGTGGAGAACAAAAATTGGCTGAAGCCACATCACATATGTCCAGAGCTTACAAATAGCACACGTCAACTCTCCATGAAGCAAGACTAAATTTAGTGCCATGCAACAATGTACATACATATTCTAAAAATTATAGCTTTTCATTTTATTTATTCATTTTATCCAAACTTTTCATGTCTCACTCCGACAGAAGCTGCTTCAGTTTACATGCAATTCTAACCAATTTAGTAATTCAGTGTACCAGCTCAGTGAATAGAAACTAGCAATTTTGGAGGTGAGGGCACCCATAGAAGGACTCTATGAGATGATGATAGATAATCACTAAGCCAAGAAAAAGACTTAGAAGTAGCAAAGTGACATTTATTGAGTACCTATTTTGTGTCAGATACTCTGAAAGGTGCTTAACATATCGCTTCACTTTATTCTGTAATGAGAGGTATTGTCTGCCCAGTATCTGAACTCATTCTTCTTGTTTGGCATATCTCTGGGGTGTGGGTTTGGAAAAGTAGAAGCCTGCTTTTCTATAAGAACTCCGAAAGGAGATAGTTTTCTTTCTTTACTCTTTGTCAATTGGGTGGCTTTCCAATATCTAAGGTGTAAGACTTGGGAGAGAAACAAATGACAATTATATGTGTTGATGTCACATATGTGCCACAATTGTAATATCAAAGATTTGATGTCAGTATGCCCAGTGAAGTCTTCTAATTGGTCCAACTAGTTTGTCTTTAGTTACCTGTTGCCTTGTCTCTTTTTTTTCTGTTCATTTTCTTTGCCCAGGTTTCCATAATTTCCTTGAATTACATGAGCTACCTGAGATCTTTCCAAATGTTTATTTTCTGCTTAAATTAGCCAGAGTCACTTTCTCTTATTTGAAATTAAGAATGCTGACTAGCGCAAATACTTGAGACTACTCTCAGATTTATTTATCTATGTGCATTCTTATAGGTGAAGAAAACAATTTCAGGGAGGTTAAATAACTTGTCTGAGATCACAGAGCTGGAGAGATTGCAGAGCTAATGTCCCATGCCGGGGTTTTCTGGCTTAGGCCATTTAGAAAGGCATAAACAGGCCTAAAACTTTAAAAATCCTAGGGACATCATTATGCCATTTCAGACATTAAGAAATGAGGTTCTTTTGACTTTAAGATATTGTTTGATAATAGTATACATATTTTAAAGTAAAAGGGGAAGTTTTCATATAAATTTTAGATAACAAGAAAAATGTTCTAAATGATTTTTTTTTAAATGCCCTTAAGAGGCTGATTCATCCTGGGGTTGGGAGGGGGGAGCATGGGAGGATTTGAGGAACTCTAAATAGGGATAGGGGTGGGAGGGGAAAAAAAGGGGAAATGAGGTAGAAAAGCTGGTGGAATGAGATGGATATCATTACCCTACGTACATGTATGAAGACATGAATGGTGTGAATATTCTTTGTATAAAACCAGAGACGTGAAAAATTGTGCTGTATATGTGTAATATGAATTGTAATGCATCCTGCTGTTATATATAACAAATTAGAATAAAAGTAAATAAATTTAAAAAAATTAAAAATGTCTTTAAAGATAATTATTTGAAATATTAAAGGTAAACTCTTCAGTTATCTGGAAAATTCACTTACATTGAACATCTTAGTAAAAGAAAGCACAAAATTTTCTTCCCCTAAATGAAAAAAAGAGTTCTTATACTCATGGATTTTTTAGAAGAGGGGCACTCTGAGGAGCCCTGGACCCTTTCCTGAAGCCTGAGTCCATTTAGATTACACCTGAAATGTTGGATACAGCTGGGCACGGTTGTGCATTCATGTAATCCAGTGACTCAGGGGGCTGAGGGAGGAGGATCCCAAGTTTGAGGCCAGCCTCTGCCGCTTTGGCCCTAAGCAACTTAAGTGATTAAACAAAATAAATAAAAATAAAAAGGACTGGGGATGTAGTTCAGTAGTAAACCCCCCCTGGGTTCAATCTCCAGTACACCTTTCTCAAAAAAATGTTGGGTGCAGGGGCTTGGAGGAGAAGTGCAAACAGGAATCGGAGTCATGCACGGTCCTTCTGTCATCCTGCACACTGGCTCTCTCCAGCGCCCTAGAAGTAATGTGTGTCATGTTCCTGAAACCTTCAGACAGTGATTATGACCGATTACACAAGTTGCCATGTTCCCTAATCATATCACTTGCATTCCTGCAAACTGCGGTGACAAGATTTGAAGGGAGAAGATCACAGCCGTCTTAAAAAAAAAAGAAAAAAAAAAGAGAAAGCAGACAATGTTGCAGGCAGATCACACACCAGACTGCAAAGGAAGTCTGGGTTTTGCCTGTTCTCTGACCCAGCTTCACCTCCGCCCATTCTCCCATCTCCAGCGCCCCCAGGTCACTCGAGGGGAGCCCAGCAGGTATGGCCCATGCACCCGCTCGTGCTGATTTATTTAGTTAGTTTTTATTATGGGAGCTCTTGCTTCCTGTTCTGTTAAGTGAACATTGTCACTTTGGTAAATTTGGAGCTCATCACTGCCAGCATCCAGCGGCTCTTGTGAATCAAAGCAAAGCCCCCTCCCTGTTCTCCTCTGAAGCAGCTCTAAACTTCAGAGGCCACCTCTCTATTCTGCCACTCCGTTTTTAATCTGTCTTCAAAGAGAGAGCCAACTGTCTTGAATTAAACACCAGGCAGTTCTTGAAGTCATGTGTGATGAAAGTGATTAAATAATTAATTCAAACAAAGGTGATTTCTGAGTCGGGTTGGGGGTCAGAATGAAAAAAAAAAAGTCTTGATTTAAAGCAGCACTTACTCAGTGTGCTGCAGAAAAAAATATTGAATATGATATAAAATTACTATGCTGGAGATGACGAACCTGTTTCTTTAGCACCAGCACTCTGACCTCTGGCTATTCCTCCAACAGTCTTCCGGCTATTTTCTCTGCTCTGAGGCCTTGGGACCTTCTTTTCCCCTTGTTGGAAGATGCTCTTCATGATATTTATCTGGGTCACTCTTCCCAATTTTCACTTTCCTAGAGAAACTGTCCCTAACTGTTCTAGCTATAACGTTGCCCATTCTTTCTCTTTCTTTTGTCTGTGCCTTTTTGTGGTTGCTGGGGGTTGAACCCAGGGGCACTCTCCCACTGAACCACATCCCCAGCCCTATTTATTTATTTTTTAAAATTTTGAGACAGGGTCTTGCTAAGCTGCTTTGGGCCATGCTAAATTTCAGAGGCTGGCCTCGAACTTGCAAGCCTTCCAAATCATTGGATGACAGGCGTGTGCCACTGTGCTTGACTGCTCTTTCTTTTTATTTCTTTATGATACCTATAATTGTTTGGCATTTTGCCATACATTAATTCTTTGTTTTATTTTCAACTTCCTCCACCAGAATAAAAGAACCCCAGGGACACATTTATCTATTTTTTCATTGCAGGACTTAGTATCCTCTGGCACAGAGTTAGCAGCAATAATTAGTTGTTCAATGAATACCAAATGGATAAGTATCCATCAGAACTTAAATCCTTCAACATTTTCTATAATCAAAATTTGGCCTCAAAAACGCTTTTGACAATGGAAGGTACTATGTCTACTTCTAAATAATAAAAGTCACCCACTAGAATGACATTTTCAAATGTGGATGCAAATGGCTTCCATTTATGATTAAATACACTCAAAAAATCAGCCATTCACAGAAAAATACAGGGAAATTTGATACTTCAAAGCCACTGTCAAACTTAGAGTGGACTTAAGATTTGGGAGAAACAGGAAGCTTCTACCAAATTGTAGAGGGTTGTAGGCATATGTGCAAAATATCTGAGATGCTATTGTGAATTCAGGTGTGGGAAGGGAGATTTCACTATAGAGGAGACTGGGGCCAGGGCATAAGTTAGAGCTGTGTCTTGTTATCATGACTAGTGAGGGGGATTAGCAGCAGTCCATAATTAGAGCCCTGGCTTTCAGATCAGCTGTGAGGAAAAGCCGGGCTTAGAGTCAGAGCTCTGGAAACCAGGAGGATGCCGGGGAGGAAGCAGATGTTCAAGGGCAGATGAAGTGCAAGTCAAGGAAACCAAAGCCACAAGTTTGCCACTTATCACTACAACTATCGTGAGGTGAGACTGAAATATGTGAACTAGAGGCCACAGCCATGGAAAAAGTGACCAAGTCTGGCTCAGGGGAATCCTTGACTCTGGGGACTGAGATCATTTTAATCTGTATTAGCTGTCAAAGAAAGCCCTGTTAAGTCAAAGCAAAGGCAATACATGTTAAGTCAAAGCAAAGGCAAATCTGTTTATCAAAATAGCTGCTTAAATGGGATCTACAGGACTGTTTCCTATGATTTAAAATATTTATGACTTTTTTTTAGTGTAAGGTAACATATAATAAATAATCAGGTTTAGATATATCTTGGTATAACTACAAATGTGATTAGGAGAATAATTAAAAATTTAAAAACCAATGAATAAGCTTTGTTTTCAAGTCTTCTGTCCTTAGAAGAATTTCAAATGAAAGTAGTGTGGTTGGAAAGGACCAGAAATTGTATGAATGCTATGATATATAGAGATATAATTGCTGTCAATGCAAGTAGTGTGGCTTTGCTGAGTAAAATAAGATGATTGCTTAGGGTTTTCCAAAACCCCCTAAAATTGCTTCTATACCACATGTAATCACATGTGGTATAAATAAAATCTGAGTCAAAGGAATGAGGAAAGATAAACATATAATTAAAAACAGCTCAGTATATACTTGGGCTCATTCATTTCAATGATGGCATCTGCAGTTTATGGCGCGGTTATAGACCTGCAATATATCGGCATTGACTACGTGCCATAAAACACATCAATGCAGCTCGAGCCCAAATTATTATACACAAACAATAAATCCATCCTGTTAACAGGATAAATATGATAACTGTTGATAATGTTGGAAAGTGGCAGAACATGATCCCAGAGTAAATAGTTTTGCATTCTTAAGAAACAAAGACTACTTTAGCTTTTAGTGCCTGCCTCCCCTGACTTCCATTTTCTTATCTGTAGTTTGCATTAAAAGACAGATTGTGGCCTTGAAAGCGTCTATGTTAATACTATTTGTGAGTCTAATAAAAGACATCATTTCAACCATTTATTTGTGAAAATGAAATCTTCATACACTGAAGGTCAGTTTTAGTCAAAGTAATACAATAAGCCAAAGTAAGGTTCTTTTGCCATTAAAATTGCTCATGGAACAAATCTTTGGCATTCTACTTTCGCCCTTGACTTCTGCCCTGTATCTTGCAAGAAAGATACTAATGGTATGCCACAACATGACGATGGAATCACCACAGCTTTGAGTTTTTCTCCAGGAGACAAGTTATCTAAATAGATGGAAATTTTCAAATGTTGTTAGATGAAAAATAGTCCGATAAACTGCATCTGAAGATGGACTGAAAGTTAGTTTCTCTTCAATAGTCTCTCTTTGTTTTTTGAGGGATCTTTTAAAAGCTGTGTTTTACATCAAGACCTAGAGTTAATATGTATTTGGGTTGAGTTGTTAGAAAAACTCATTTTATACATGTTTAGTGTAAGAAAAATACATGTACCATATTCTATGTGAGACAAGTTATTGTGTGCCACACACTTCATCCAGGGAGAGAAAGCAAATAAGTATATAATTTTTTAAAACAATAAAATACTTGTTCTATTATAGCTATTATCTTATTTTGAATAGCCAAACTTTATTCTGTACAAATGTAAAAAATTAATTTATAAAGTCTATATGTAGGTATATGTGTATATGTAGCTATGTAATTTTTCTCTTTGAAGACATTTTAATAAAAATTTGAAGTATAATTTAATATTTACATGTTATTATGGTTTAGATGTGAGGTATCCCTCAAAAGTTCATATGTGACATAATGCAAGAAAGTTTAGAGGTGGAATGGTTGGGTTATGAGAACCTTAACCTAATCAGTGTGTAAATCCACTTGAATGGATTAATTGGGTACTAACTGTAGGCAGTTAGGTGGTAGGCTTTGGCTGGAGGATGTAGGTCACTGAAGGTGAGCCTTTGGGGTTTATATTTTGTCCCTGGTGATCAGGGTTCTCACTTGGCTTCCTGGTTGCCGTGTCCTGACCTGTTTTCCTCTGCCACATGATGCCACATGCCAAGATACTTTGCCTCACCCTAACCCACAGCAATAGAGTTGACTCTCTATGATGAACTGAGATCTTGAAACTGTGAGCACCAAATAAACTTTTCTTTTTAAAATTGCTCTTGGGGCTGGGGATGTGGCTCAAGTGGTAATGCAATTGATCTTCAGCACCACATAAAAATAAAATAACGATGTTGTGTCCACTGAAAACTGAAAAATAAATATTAAAAAACTCTCTCTCTCTCTCTCTCTCTCTCTCTCTCTCTCTCTTTAAAAAATTGCTCTTGGTCAGGTCTTTTTACCACAATGAAGAAAAAGCTGACTAAAATACATGCAATTTACATATAATAAAATCATCAATTTTAAGAGAGAGTTTGGTACATTTTCACAAATGCATACATTCTTTTGCCCACCACCACAAGCATGCTTTTGAACATTTCTATCACACCAAAATGTTCCCTTATGCTCCAGTATTGTTAGTCTGCTCCCTTTCTAACCTGTGGTGACCACTGACATATTTTTAAATTTTTATTTATCTTATTTAATTCATGTGTGTGTATGTGTGTATGTTCTTGGGGATCAAACCCAGAAACTTATGGATGTGAGGCAAGAGCTCTGCCACTGGGCTACATCATTGTCCTGAATTTTATTTTTATCATATACATTCACTCGTACAACATGATGTTCTGATGTCCATATACATGATGACTACTGTTACATCAATTCATATCATCATCATCTCACTGTTATCTTTTTCCCCCTTTTTCGGTAAGAACAGTTAAAATCCATTCCATTGGCAAATTTCCAGTATAAAATTCAGTATGAAGTACAGCCTTCATGCTGTACATTAGTGCTCCAGATGTATCCATATTATAGAACAGCTGCTTTGTACTCTGGGGTCTGTTCTAGTTTCCCCTCCTCTATGTCTGGCATTCACCATTCTGCTATTTCTATATATTTGATTTTTAAAAGATGCTACTGATCTGATAAGTAATGCAGTATTCTTCTATGTCTGGCTTCTTTCACTTCACATAATGTGGATGGAAATTGCAGAATCTTGTTTTTAAAGATAGTGATATTCTGCTATATGCATATCTCACAATTTCTTTAAGTTGTCAATGACACTCAGATTGCCTGTCTTCCATATCTTGGCTATTGGGAACAGTGACTGTGGGAGCACTGATGTCTCTCTGCAGTATTGATTTCATTTCCTGTGGGTATACAGTCAGAAGAGGGAATTTTGTGGTTTGATGCCCCCCCCTTTTAAAAGGAATTTCCATAGTATTATCCATAGTGATTGAACAAATTTATTTTCCCTTTTCTCTATATTCTTACCAATTCATTTTATCTCTTGTTTTGATAATAGCTAACTCAACATTGCGGTTTTGATTTATAGTTCCCTGATGACCCATGAGGTTTCTGTCACTGTAGTTTGCTTCTTTCTATAATTTCATATAAATGGAATGAAAAAGTGGGGTCACTGGTCCCTGAGATTGATATATGCAAAAAATTATAGGAAAATATCAATTTTTTTCCAAAGTGACTCTACCATTTCATACTTTATTAGCAATATATGTTACTTCCAATCATTTAGCAGCCTTGCTAACTCTTTTTTTTTTAAGAGAGAGAGAGAGAGAATATTTTTTTCCTTTTATTTATTTATTTTTTATTGGTTGTTCAAAACATTACAAAGCTCTTGACATATCATATTTCATACATTAGATTCAAGTGGGTTATGAACTCCCATTTTTACCCCAAATACAGATTGCAGAATTTTTAATATTTAGTTTTTAGTTTTCGGTGGACACAACATCTTTGTTTGTATGTGGTGCTGAGGATCCAACCTGGGCTGCACGCATGCCAGGCGAGCAAGCTACTGCTTGAGCCACATCACCAGCCCCGCTTGCTAACTCTTGATCTTGTTAATCTTTTAAATTTTACCTATGATAAGACATATGTAGTGGTATGTCTTTGTGGTCTTGTACACTTCCCTACATGAATGATGCTGATTGTCTTTTCATGGGCTTATTTGTCATCCATATATCTATTTCATTTAACTTTTTTATATTCTTTTAAATAATGTTGGTTGTTTTCTTACTACTATATTGTGTCTTATATATTTTAGATAAAATTACTTTGTCACATATATGGTTTGAAAAATTTTTACCTTCGTTTGTGGTTTGCCTTTTTATTTATTTATTTTTTTAAATTTTTACCACATGTGCTAACTCACAGTTATTTATTTTATGGTGAGAACAGTTAAGATCTATTCCCTTGGCAAATTTCAATTATGCATTACAGTATTATTAAGTATAGTTACCATGCTATAATTAATTGCTAGAAACTATTCATCTTATAAAGGAAAATTTGTACCCTTTAACCAACAAACCCCCATATCCCTTCTTCCTGTTATTCTATTCTACTGCCCATTCTTATAAGTTCAACTTTTTGAGATTTCCCATGTAATACCATATAGTTGTTTTTCTTTTTTCTCTAATTTATTTAACTTAGCATAATGCCCTCCAGGTTCATTTATACTGTTGAAAATGGCAGGATTTTTTTTATTATAATCATTAAAAATACTAATTGCACAAATTATTGGAATTTCATTTTTAAGTCTTTTGAAAAACATTTAAAATATTTGATAAGATGTAACTTATCATGATTTTTTTATTAATTCATCCCTATTTATATATTCTATCTAAAAAATAAAAGTAGCCTTTATGATTAGTTCTAATAGAATCTGTTTTTGTTATTTAATTTCTCTTAATGTTTTGAGGTAGCAAGCTTTGAGATTTATTTTTCACATATGGTGATCCAGTTATTCTAAGGCCATTTGTTGAGAAGTTTATATTTTTGTGATTAACATATTTTGGTATTTCTCCTAAAAATTAATTCATTTTAATTTTGAACATTTAGTTCAATTCCATTGAATTATTTTTGTAGTCTTATGACAATACCACACTGTATTAATTATTGTGGTTTTGTAGTAATCCATGAAGAGATATAATAAGTTTTACAAATTTGTTCTTTTTACAAAGTTCTTTAGGGTACTCTTGGTCTTTTGAATTTAGAAATCAATTTTAGAATAATCTGTTTATTTCTTCAAAAATGTCTTCTTATATTTGGATTAGAAATTTCATTAAGTTTATGTATAAAGTTAGGGAGAACTGACATATTAACTATATATAAACCTGGCATGTTACTTCATTTATTAAGGTATTCTTTAATTTCTTTCAGCAATATTTTGCATGTAGCTTATTAAATTTATCTCAACATATCCTATGTGTTGGGATAAAGATTATACTCTTTCTTTGTTAATTTACTTATTTTGCATACTGGGGATACAACTCAGGACTTGGAACATTCCTTTATTAATTATCATTTATAATTATCATTTATATTTCAATTTCTAATAGTTTATTCATAGTATATGAAAATACAATTGGTTTTTCATTATTGACCAGGTAGTGTATAACTTTGCCAAACTTACCATTATTTCAATTAGCTTTAAAAATAAAAAATTCTAGAATATTCTATGTAGATGATTATATTGTATGTATACAGAAAATTTTTCTATTTTATTTTCAATTTGAATGCTTTTTCTTTATTTTTTCTTGTCTTATTGCACTAGCTAGAATTTGTAGTAGAAAATTTGAGAGGAATAGTAAAAGCATACATCTAGGCTCCTCCTTGTTTAGTGAGGAAAGCTTTTAGATTTTTACCTCTAAGAGTGTGAGAGTGTAGGTTTCAAAAAAAAATTGTTTATTTTTTTGTTTGTTTTTTATATAATCTTTTTCTCAGTTTGAGAAAATTTCCTGAGTAATGAATGGAAGTTAATTTTTGTCAATTTTTTTTTGCATCTCTACTCAAGTGATTTTTTTCTTTGTTAGTCTTTTAATGCAATAAATTACCTTAATTAACTTTCAAATGTTAAACAAAGCTTTCATTCTTGGAATAGATCCCACTTGGTCATGCTGTAATAGTCTATTTATGTAATTCTGGATTTAATTTCCTAAAAATATTTTGATGATTTTGTGTCTATCCTCACGAGGAACACCAGACTGCAAGAATTTGTTTTTCATAAAGTAGTATATAGGGCTGGGGATGTGGCTCAAGCCATAGCGTGCTCACCTGGCATGCGGGGGGTGCTGGGTTCCATCCTCAGCACCACATAAAAATGAAATAAAGATGTTGTGTCTACAGAAAACTAAAAAATAAATATTAAAAAAATTCTCTCTCTCTCTCTTAAAAAAAATAAAGTAGTATATAATATTCTCTTAATAACCCTTTAACATCTATGGTGTCTAAAGTAAAGTTCATTCTTTAATTTCCAAAAAAAATTATTTTTATATTCTTTTATTCCCTCTGTTCAGTCTGGCTGGAGCTGCTCCTTTCAAGCAAATGGATCTTAAATAACTGTTTTTTGTTTGTTTGTTTCTTATTTCTTGATTGTGTGTTCCTGCCTTTATTATTTTTCTTTTTTGTTGAGTTGAATTTGGTCTTCTTTTTCTTGTTTCTTAAGATTTCAACTAAAGTAATTGCTTTGATTTCTTTCTTCTTTTCTAATATTAGCATTTAATGCTATATTTGTCCCTTTAAACTTTTATTGACATCAGCAAATTTTGTCTTACTTTCCTTTCATTTTTACTAAGTTAATTTTTTTTCTAATTTTTTTTTTGTAATTTCTTCTTTGACATGTGTTTTATTTAGAATTGTATTATTAAATTTCCAAATATTTTTCACATTTTGCAGACATCTTTCTGTTGTTTTCTAGTTTAAGTCTATGGTGGCCAGAGAACATACTTTATGTTTTTTATTCCTTTAAAAATTTCCATTTTTTAAACATTTTCCTTTTTTTTTTTTAAAGAAAGAGTGAGGGGGGGGAGAGAGAGAGAGAGAGAGAGAGAGAGAGAGAGAGAGAGAGAGAGAGAGAGAGAGAGAATTTTAATATTTATTTTTTAGTTTTCGGCGGACACAACATCTTTGTTGGTATGTGGTGCTGAGGATCGAACCCGGGCCGCACGCATGCCAGGAGAGCACGCTACAGCTTGAGCCACATCCCCAGCTCCTAAACATTTTCCTTTTTTCATGTTGAGTGTTGTTGTGATTGCCTTTTGTCTCCATTATTGACTCAATAGCTTTTTTTGCTTTGGATCTTGATTTTTTTGTAGTTGTTATGGAGTTTATAACATTCAAGTTGATCTTATCACAACTTGGTTTCAAATAATATTATACCTCTTCATGTATACTATAAAAACCTTATAACTGTATGTTTCCATTTCTATCTTCTTGTTCTTTGTGTAATTGTCATACATTTTGTTTTTACAGGTTTTAATCCCCCAATGCAATACATTTTTAAAATTTGTTTTGCATTTACTTGCATATATACCAGTTTGATACTTTTAATTTTTAATACAGATCCAAATTTTCATCTGTTGTCATTTTCCCTCTGCCTGTTTAACAGGAATGCATAACTCCTGGTGATTAATTCTTTCAGCTTTTGCTTGTCTGAAAAATTCTTTGTTTTCCCTTCACTTTCATAGATATTTTCACTTGGCATAGAAAACTAGAGTGGTGGATATTTTTTTCCTTTCAGTACTTTAAAAGTGTTACTCCATATAGCCTCTGATTAGAAGTCTGCTGTTTTGCCATCCTTACTGTTCTTCCTCTATATATAACATATAATTTTTCTTTAGTGGTTGTTCTGCACATGTTATGGTTTGGATGTGAGGTGTCCCCACAAAGCTCATCTGTGAGACAATGCAAGGAGTTTTAGAGGTGAAATGATTGGATTATAATAGACTTACCACAAACCATGCATTAATCTCCTGATAGGGATTAACTGAGGTGTAGCTATGGGCTGGTAGGGTGGCTGGAGGAGATGGATCATTGGGGGCATGCTTTGGGGGTATATGTTTTATGTCTGGTGATTGAAATCTCTGCTTTCTGATCATCATGTCTTGAGCACTTTCCTTCATCACACTCTTCTTCCATGATGTTTTGCCTCACTTCAAGTCCTAAGGAATGGAGCTGGCCCTCTTTGAACTGAGATTTCTGAAACCATGCGCCCATAAACTTTTCTCCTAAAATTGCTCTTGTTGAGTCTTTTAGTTACAGTGGCAAACAAGCTGATTAAAACAGCACTCTTATATCTCTCTTCTTAACTTGGTGGGACCATTGGATTGTTTGGGTTTCCTTTCTAGTTTGCAGCCTGAAGGTAGCCTCTGGGTAATCAAGTTGGAGCAATAGAGTTCAGCTCAATTGTTTCTCTCCTCTTGAACATAACAGTCATGATTCGCCTGCTGTTCAATTTTTAAAATTCATTATTTCATATTTTTTTAGTTTGGTTTTCTAATTGTTTAAGGTCAACAGGTAAATATAGTCCTTTTTTTTTTCCAAATTTGGTCAGAAATGAAAGCCCTCTCAGGAAACATAAAACAAAGCAACTCTTTACTGAAGTATAATATGCATAGAGAAAAGGGCTATAAGTTTTCACTACACTGGATTTTCACAAATTGAACATAAATGTGTGCCTAGCACCTAAATCAAGAACTAGAACACTAAGAGTACTCCAGTCATCTTTGGTTTCCTTCCTACCCTACACCTCCCCAAATATTAACCTTCATTTTGACTTCTAATGATATAGATTGCAGTTTTCCTGTTTTGAACTTTATGTAAGTGGAATATGGCAGTATGTAACTTCTTAGCAAGTATCTGACATCTTGCTAAGTATTATGATCGTAAAGTTATTTATTTATTTATTTATTTATTTATTTATTTATTTATTAGGGTTGTTTGTGTAGTTATATCCTTGAGGCACTGTGTTCCTCTGAGTACATTTGTATAGTTGTTGGCTTCAGGCTATGATAATAATACGATCATAACATTCTAGCTTATATGTTTTGGTGACCATGTAAAATATATAGACATTTTGGATGAACACATAACTAAAAGTTTAATTGTAAGATCACAGGAGATATATATACACTTAGATTTATTAGATACTACCAAAGAGTTTTCTTGAGTATTATATTCATTTACCTTTTTACCAACAGTAGGAAGGATTTCTGGTTATTTGGGGGAAATTTTAATTAAAATCTAACATACAGCCGAATTTTTCTGGCAATGTTATTATTGAGAAGACCAGAAAAGAGACCAAAAAAAAAAATTATGGATTAAATCGTGTAGATAATAGAAATATACTCAGATAAATCATGAGAAAATAGTTTAATTTGATATAATCTTCCTATGTACATACACAAACATACCACCATAAATCCCACCATCATGTACATTCATAAAAAATGGGATCCTAATTAAAATAAAATATATTCCATGCTTGTATAATTACATCAAAATAGATTCTATTGTCATGTGTAACTAAAGAGAACCAATAAAAAAATTAAAATATAGAGGCATTGGGATTCACAGACATGGATACTGGCTGAGATACAGATGACATGACAGATATATATATGGCTCAATTATGAAGAATCATGATCCGGATGACAACTAATGTTTTGATTTCATTTTTTTGAGGTCCTGGGGATTTAATTCAGCTGCACTTCACTATTGAGCTATATTCTCAGCACTTTTTATTTTATTTTGAGATAGAGTCTCACTAAGTTGTCCAGACGGGCCTTATACTTGCAATCCTCCTGCCTCAGCCTCCCAAGTTACTGGGATTACAGGTGTGCCCACCATGCTGAGCTCCAAATGTTTATTTATTTATGACTTTCAGATTTTCTTCTGAGTGTCAAGCCTGTATCTTATTCAAAATGGAATAAGATACAGTCACAAATTTCAGGCTGGTGACAGTTTATTGAGAAGGCAAATAAGTGTGTTACGATGTTGGGTTAAGTGTTGTGACATGGTCTGTATAAATGTAACACAAGACTGAGGGTTAGTCTTAATGTCCCAAGACTCCTCTATAGGTCAAAATAATGCCCTAAAAGTGTGAGATACTGGTTAAGGGAATTGCCCCTAGTGCTACAACATGTTCAGTTGATTCCTACTTGCTCCTCCTTTCACCTCACAAAGCCCAGGGAAGCCAACAGTCAGTGGCTTCCTTCCATGGCCTGCATGGAACCAAGCAAGATTTGTTCCAACTTAAGTCTCTGGTCTTCTCTAAACCTCCACCTCCATTCCACATCAGAGTATTCAATGCAACTGAAAAACAAATGCTGGAAAATATGACACTTTATTGAAAAGGCATTGAGGCCAGATAAAACTTAGGTTCTCATTCAGTTCTTTCACTCATGTGCTGCATCATTTTTGTCAAAGTCCTTAAGTTCTCTGAACCTCCAACTCTTCATCTATAAATGGAGATGTTATTAACCTCGTGGGATTTTTGAGGGTTGATGGCTTCATAGAATAAACATTGATAAATAACTGTCATTTTCATCTTTAAACTTATAATAGTCTAGGTGCATCAAAATACTGGTAGGTAACTGGTATCCAGTGTTTTCAGACCTCGTGTTCCAAACTCCATATGAATGTCTAGAGAAGAAAGGTGAATATCCTGCTAGTACTGGGGGAAAATTGATGCAGCTCTGAGAAGACTGGAAGATGGTAGGGACCATCAAAACATCTTGTTTTCTATATTGAAATACCTGAAGTAGAATAGGTTGAGATGGAAAGGTATTAATGGGTGAAGTGGGAACCTGGTACAGAATCTCACGCTGGGAGTCCCAGTGGAAGCAGATCCATTATGTGGCAAGCTTCATGTGTTTTCCACTCCAAATGGAGATCCATGGTCTGACAATCATGATGTAACTATGGACATCCCATATCAGGATATTCGGAATAGGAATTGCCAGAAATAATCACTAACTGTATCTACCTAGATATTTAGTAAGATATTTATTCACTTTCAGCAGCTAGAACATCCATAGGGCTTCCTATATTTTTCTCCTGGATGAATGTTACAAAGTAACTTCTCAGATAATTTTATTCCAGGGTTATTTCCTCTAACAAGTAACCAGTATATCAATTTATAAGTGGTCACAGAAATACTTTGAAGAGGTCATGTTTGTAATTTAGTGATTACTAAGTTAAAAGGAAACAAATAAAGGAATAATGAAATCAATAAATACCTTTTCTCAAAAACCATTAAGGGTAGTTATTGCTACTTTCTCTTTCTCTCTAAAATACAGAACTTCCTTAAATAAAGTGAGTTATATATTCAGTCCAGTGAGTCCCTTATAGAATAATACCAGTAAGTCATTCTGCATATTCTTTGACCGAAAATTCTGTTAGTGAAAAGCTATCAGACCAACTGAAGACGAAAGTAGATATTTTGAACTTTTGAACTTAAATTTATAATCTTCAGGCTAAAAACAATTTTCATGATAATAAATTTCCAAAATAGAAATTTTTCCAGATACCTGAGTTTTCTAGAATAAATAGGAGATCATGAGAAATGCTACAGAAATACTAAACATGATGCCATTTAAAGTACTTAATATTTTCAGCTAAGAAAAGAGCTCATTTTCCCTTGGTCATGGTAAATAACTATAACTAATGTTTATTGAATGTTCTATCTGTACTAAGCATATACTTAGTGTTTTAGGTATGTTATCTCATTTAGTGCTCACAAAACCCTAAGATGTTTGATAATGTATGAGTCCTACTTTGTTAGGTGAGGAAGTGACTGAATCCTGCCCTGGTTCCTTAGCTGGTCAGTAACAAGGTGGTCACTTTCCAGGGATTATGTGCAGTATTATTACTAAACCCATGTTGGATGGAGCAGATTGGGAGAAATGGTTGTGGTTAATGTGTATATGAGAGTACAGACTATAGTCTGCACCTGCTCTTGAAGGTCGGGAATTGGTCAGAGTGCATATATGCATTGTCCTACAACTTTGCTTGGCAAAGCCAAGACAAAAATGGAGTATGTTGAAGTTGTAAGTGAAGTTCAGTTGTAGAGCACTTTCTCAGCCTGTTTTTAATCCCTGGGTTCAATACCCAGTACTAGAAATTTAAAAAATGTATGTTGAGGACTAACCCAGACTGGGCTCCATATTATGATCTACAGTGTTCCAACTTTAGATCCTGAGGGATCTGGTTACCATGAGAACTTAGGGATCAGAAAGTTTGCCTGGAAATGGTCTATTCACTTTGCATTTAGTAGAAGTGGAAGTTCTGCTTAATAATTCTGTGATTAGATAAACGAGTAATGATAAAGAGGAAGGAAAGTTAATACATGCTCTTATTATTGCCTGCATTTTAGAAGATGTGGGGACCAGACTGTAGAGGATGAAAGGACTTGGGGGTATCCCTGGTATTTTGGTGAGGTTGGATGAAGGGAAATTGTGGAATGGCACAGTGGTCACAGCTAGGTGGTTAAGTACAACCACATGGTGCTGTATGCTATTGCCTCCTAGAGAATAGGTCTGAATTTCCCCTACCCACAATAATTGTATTTATCTCCTTAGATTGTGTTGAGAATTAAGGATCACAATCTGCTTTATATAGAACAAGCATTCAAAAAGGGTTAGCTATTCTTATTTTGAGCTATTACCATTTTTAAAAAATTTTCCAAAATCTTAAAATTTGTATTATGAAAGTCAAATAATGAATAACTGTGTCATCATATTTTAGATTTAAAAGCTATGAGCCTTTTGTCATTTTTGACTTTACCCCTCCTCAATTAATCATAAAGAAAGAATATTAGATATATAGTTGCAGTCCTCTAAATTACCCTACCCAGCCCCCAATCCTTTTTTCTTTCTTAAAAACAGTCACCACCATATTCTGCCATCTGTTTTGTATACCTTTCTGTATTTCTGATTACCCCTGAAATAATCAGTAGCTTCTTCTGGCTTTTAATATGTTACATAAATGTTACTACTAGAAGCATCATTTAGTAACTTGCTTTCTCATTTCACCTAATGTTTTTGAGATGCACTTTCAACTATACCTATTTTACCTATAGATTTAGTTGATACCTATAGATAAAATTAATTCATATAAACTGTCACATAGTACTTGAGCATATACATAAAACAGTTCATTTTTCTTTTTCCTTTTTAATGAACATTAATTTTTTTCACTTTTTTTAACAAATTACGTGTAACAGTTTCTCAAAAGAACAACAACAAAAAAAAAACAATGAAAAACTGCATTAAAAATAGGCTAAACAAAAACATCATTTATAACAAATGTCTTTGCTTCTCTTTTTATATATTCATACACAAATTTTCTCTGGAGGGAATAGGCAGACACAGAAATGCTGCCCTACTGTCTGCTCTAAATAGTACCACTTTTCTTCCTTTCCAAATTGTATAAGTTTGCCCTTCTAAAGCATGATACTCTTGTTTCTCCTCATTGTTTCTAATATTTAATATTGACAGAATACAAATTTTGCTATTATGATGGGTATAATAAAATGGTTTCTACACCCCCATTGTCACAGAAATGGATTGGCTCTGTGGGTACAGGATGGGAGCCATTGGAACAGGACCAAGGATTTGAGGAGCAGGTAGGGAGATACGTCAAGTAGACCTGGATAACCGTCCAATGGTTTGATTCATCAGCTTTCCAACTGTGCTCTTCTGGTTCCAGAGGATACTTGGAGTGCTCTTTGCAAGTCTTGAGGGTATCAGTGATGGGGCAAAACAAAAATGGGGCCAGTTAAGCAGGCACTCTGAAGTCTGTTTCCACCAAGCATGTCTGCTTACATGGTTTGATGGGTTCTTCGGAAAATGTTATTTTTCATTAAAAACATGTTATTTATGTTAACATAATTGTTTGTTATTTTATTTTTTTTTTTTTTTTTTTTTTTTTTTTTTTTTTTTAAAGAGAGTGAGAGAGGGGAGAGAGAGAGGGAGAGAGAGAGAGAATTTTTAATATTTATTTTTTAGTTCTCGGCAGACACAACATCTTTGTTGGTATGTGGTGCTGAGGATCGAACCCGGGTCGCACGCATACCAGGCGAGCGCGCTACCGCTTGAGCCACATCCCCAGCCCCTGTTATTTTATTTTTATTTGTGCTTTTTAGATATAAATGATAAACTAGATAAATTAACATTTTAAACATTTTCAATTTTTAATTTCTAATATTATACCTACTGAAAGATAAAGCTTATATAAAACAAAAGCTCTGAATGCTTGATATTTTTTTAAGACAGGGAAAAGGTCATGAGTCTAAAGAGTTGAAAACTCTCTGATCTCATTAAAAGAGAGTTGGAATTTATTGACAGGTTCTTAGTGGCAGGAGACTGGGATTCTCTTTTCAACCAGTGTTGGGTTGTACCAAAGTGATGACAGCTGTTCAAAGGTGTGGACTTCCAAGACTGCAGACTGGTGGTAAAGAGGAGTTGGTGGTGATGAATATGAGAGATGCTTCTGAGAACATTTGACGGCAGCTCTGTGAGCTGTCAATGAGGCACCAGGGCATGTCCACTGAAGTAGTGGGAGTGCCAGTGCAGGCCATGAAGGTGACTTTGAAGCAGCAGGTATTCTGTATCTTTCTGTGTCTGGTTGGGGCTGGTGGTAGGGAAGACACAGAGGCTTTCCAGCATCATGGTCTCTTAGTGCTTATTGGTTAGCTCTGACTGGGATTAACTCCTTGTCTTAGTTTTTGACACAGTCTTCATCTAGACTAAATACCTTGTTGAAATCCCCAAGGTAATGATGTTCCCAGAAACTGGTCAATAGCAGTTGATAGTTTCTACACCAGCTGAAGGTGAGGATCATTCTGAGGTATCCCTCCTTCTTCCTGTTCATGGTTTTATCTTTACCTGATTTATATGCCGTTGGATAAACAGGGAAGATACTGCCTAGGTTTCATCATTTACAGAACTGGAATCTCAGATGTGTGTGTGTGTGTCTCCAGATGATACTCAAAAGAGGCAGGGCGACTTTCTATCCTGGTTATTAAAAAAGGGCATCACGTTGTCTGTAATATAAAGCAAAAAGACACTAGGGCCCAAATAGATGCCATCTGAATACACCATCAGGTCTTGATTTGTCTCTGATGTCTTCTGTGGCTCATGTTGGTTCATGATTTATTATATGTTATTTTGTAAATGTGAGTGATACACCTACTGCTTACCAAGTAAAGTACACCTTGTCTATGTGGGGACCTAATAGGAAGATCCTCCTGGGCACAATGACAGCCACAGTAACACACACACACACACACACACACACACACACACACACACACACTCTTCCCCTTTGGGTTTCAGTTTGAAAAGAAAGGCTTGACATTGACAGTATGAAAGTCTCTTGTTTCCTGCCTAAGAGCTCCTCTCACAAAGGCTAGGTCTATGGGCACTTCCCGGAGCCTGTGGCAGGTGCCTGGCAGCCTTTTTTGGGCATCCTTGTCTTGCTGCTGGAGAGTTTCTTCCTGCTTACCACCAACATAATCATGCACGTTAGTCAGCTTTTCATCATTCTGGCTAAAATACCTGACAAGAACAACTTAGAGCAGGAAAGATTTATTTTGGCTTGGCTGACTCTAATGCTCAGGGCCCAAAGTAAGGCAGAATGTCATGGCTAAAGTGTGGAAAGCTGCTCAGCTCATGGTAGTGAGAAGGAGGAGCCTGGGAGAAGATAAACCCAACAGGGCATGCCCCCATTGACCTACTTCCTTCAACTAGGCCCCACCTTCCATCTGTCCATTCAGCTATCAATGGATTAATCCATCATCCATAGATTGATACATTTGATGGATTAATCCACTAATGAGGTCAGAACCCCCATGATCCAATCATTGCCTAAAAGCTCCTCCTCTGAACCTTGCTGCAATGGGGACCATGCTTTGAACATGAGACTTTGTGAAACATTCCAGATTCAAACCATAACACTGTGGTAAATACGGGCAAGCTGTGAGTCACAAGTTTGCTGTCAGAAAATGGGGAGTGTCATCAGCTGCCTGACATTTCTCTATAACTCTGTTTCTTCTTCTTCTTTTTCAGAGGGTGGGTACCAGGGATTGAACTCAGGGGCACTAGACCACTGAGCCACACCCTCAGCCTTTTTTTTTTTTGTATTTTATTTAGAGAGAGGGTCTCACTGAGTTGCTTAGTGCCTCGCTTTTGCTGAGGCTGGCTTTGAACTTGCAATTCTCCTGCCTCAGCTTCCCGAGCTGCTGGGATTACAGGTGTGCACCACTGTGCCCAGCTGTTTCTTCTCTTTTTAAAATGATTTTATTATTCTTTTAAACTACAGTGCCTCACTGTCTCCCTCAGGTTAGCCCCAAAATCCTGGGCTCAAATGATCTTCCTGCTTTATATGCCTGGGTATCTACAATGACAGGCAGATACCTCTATGCCTGGCATGGTTTCTTATCTTAATAAAGAATTGTGGTCTAGTGGGCTGGGAATTTAGCTCAGTGGTAGATCACTTGCTTAGCATGTGTGAGGCTCTGGGTTTGACCCCCCAGTACTGTAAAAAAAAAAAAGGCAAGAGGAGTTGTAGTATATGAGAGGCAGACATTATTAGTTACCAATCAATAGCCCCTGGTCCTTTGGAAATGTCAAATGCTTGCTTTCCCAGGCTCCCTCATATGGGCACATCCTGCAGGAGAAGACCTGAGAGAATTTCTTTCTTTTTTTTTTTTTGGGAGGGGGTAATGAGGGAAGCTGGCAGGAGGAGGGATGGGGCATATTGGACAGCTTCTGAGAAAGATTTTTCTTCTTTTATCAGTCAGGGTCCCAGCAGGAAACAGATGGCTCACTCAGACAAGGCAATTAAGGAGAATTTAATAAAGTGACTATTTACAAAGGTCTGAGTAGGGTTGAGGGAGGCCTACCGGGATGGTTGAGGAATTCACTGAACAACTAGCATGGGCGGGGAGCCATTACCATTCTGGGACTGAGCTGGGGAGTGGGGAATGGGTACCAGAGCCAGAGAGATGAGCTCTGGCTACCAGAGAGAGGGACCTGATGGAACTGTGGTGTTTCCCACTGCAGGTGGCCCAGAGGGAGGTACCTTAAGACTCTTGGAAGTTAGAGCCCAGGGAGTCTACCCAGGTCCAGCAAGTAAGCTTCCCAGCACAAAGAAGGCAGAAGAGGGTAGAAAGCAGACATTGAAGGAGTAAAAGAAAAAAATATCCATGATATTGGTAGAGAGGAAGAGAACAAAAAAGAGAGAACACCAAAGAGGTTCTTTACTCTAACCCTGTCCTGCAGCATGTGGGGGGGGGGACTGAGGTGGTGATTTTGCACTTACGCAGGAAAGTGGAGAGAATCTCATGCACCTGGGGCTGCAGCATGCTGGGACTATTGCCTCAGACCTCATGTCATGGAAGGAAAAGAAGCTTCTGCTTTTTAAACCCTTCAGTCAGGGATTCAGTTGAGGCCAAAAGCATCTTAACTGATGGAATCCCTCAGAAAGAAATTAAGGAGACTAGAACTTCCTGAATACATTTTGTATACTAACCTCTCTTCTCATGGATTGGATTTAGTTCTTTCAATAAGCCCACCAAGTGACAATCTTTGGCAGTCTGCATTTTTATCACTTCAACAATGAATGATTTGTGAGTTAGTAAATTCTACCTGGACTCCATGTCTCCCTCTTAGAACATTATAGAATCTTATCTCTCCTCATGAGGTGGATGCCTGGTATTATGCCAGTGTTAGATTTAAAAAAAAAAATAGGTAGATAAACATGACCATTTGACAGTGATAGGAGGTCTAGAAGTTTGCAAGATGGTGGAGGCCAGAGGCAGAGAGGGGCTTATTTTAGATAAAATGATCAAAAAAGCCCTCTGAGAAGATGACTTTGGAAGTGAGATCTGATGATCTAGTGGAATGAATGGGTGAAGAAAATGGAGAAAAAATACCCTCAAGGAATAAGCTTAGCATAAGCAAGGACCAAAAGAAGTTCTCTGTGGCTAGAGCACAGGGAATTAAGGGATGTGGTGACTAGGGTGGACAGAGGACTGAGAAACAAGTGGCCAGGTGCTGTAGGGTCTTGGTGATCATGGAAGGGTTTAGAAATGTATTGTAGGGATAAGGGGAGGGCTTTGGTTTGCAAAAGTGAAGGTGATTTGAGTTTTATTTCACAAAGAGTATCCTGGCTCTTTGATGGAGAGCAGATTGGCTAGGGCTGAAGTGGGGTCAGGGAAACTAGTTAAGTGTCTCTACCATGTTTAAATGAGAGGGAGTGAGATTAGGCTAGGGTGGTTGCTTTAGGGATGTAGAGTAAGGGATAGGTTTGTGGTTCATTTTGGAGATTAAGTATTAAGGGGTAGGGGCTGGGGATGTGGCTCAAGCGGTAGCAAGCTCGCCTGGCATGCGTGCGGCCCGGGTTCGATCCTCAGCACCACATACCAACAAAGATGTTGTGTCCGCCAAGAACTAAAAAATAAATATTAAAAATTCTCTCTCTCTCTCCTCTCTCACTCTCTCTCTTTAAAAAAAAAAAAGTATTAAGGGGTAGAAAAAAGTTAGGAAAATTTGATGATGCCTCAGTAATCCAAAAATTTAGATAGACTACTTCACCAAGATTTCGCCTGTGTGTGTCCCTTAAACTGACAATCACCTCTACATGTGAGTTAAATCTCTGCTGGGGTTCTTCCTAATTTGAGCAGGAATTAGGTTTGAGTTTTTCATCTTGATGAGATTGCAAATGTTTTTAAAGCCAACCTTCTTTATAGCTGAGGAGAGGGAGGTGCAGAGAGATTAAGAAATGTACTTGTGGAGCTGTGAATCAGAATTAAATGGGGTCTCAGGGTTGCTTTTACCTGCCCAGAATGTTCTACAGGGATTTCTTTTTATAGTCCTAAATATGTATTTTCTAAACTGATACTTTGTTCCTAAGCAGGAAACAGCATTATGATTTTAAAAACATGGAAAAACACCAACTCACAAAAAAGCAACTTCTGAATCTTGTGAAGTCTCACCGAGTGTAACTGTGCCAGACACTCTAAAAATGTTAACATTTTGCATTGATTTATTTATTCAGTTGTACAACTTGTAACAGTTTCACCAGCTGACCAAGGAAAGGGCAGCAGCCTGTTCCTATCTGTAGATAATGTGAGAAAGTAGAAACATGTTGATTTCTCTTGTAACCAACTTATGCCAATTCCAGACACTTCTCTTAGCCTGCATCTTGGCCACATCCAGAATGTTGAGATGTGTGGCTTCAAATGGGGGTGGGGGAACCCACTTCTTTGGCAAGGAATCACTCCCTATATGGCTACTGAGTGATTCTAATGCCAATTTCTCAGGGCTTAGCAGAGTCAGGGTAATTTTAAGATGGTTTATCACATAATTAGATGGTCAATAATAGTTACCATATTTCAAATGAATAATATGTGCTTGGTGGTTTTGCTTTTTTTTTTTTTTTTAATGCTGGGGATCCAACCCAGGACCTCATGCATGCCAGGGAAATGCTTTACTACTGAATTCCATCCCCAGTGTTGCTTGTTACCTTATGTATCTAATTCATTTGAACCTTCTCATTATGGGTGGAACATATTTTTTTCCATTCAGCTGGTAAGGAGTTTTAAAAATAACTTGTTTTGATCAATGGAAGTGGGTGGAAGTGTCATTATTACCCTTAAGAACTAGAACCTTAAGAGGCTCCATGTGTTCTCATTATCCTACTTGAGATTCTGACTTCTTCCATGAGAAGAATGTGATCCATGTGACCATTGCAACCTCTTGCAAACTGAGTCCCAGAATGAAAATACGGGGATCAAATGTCTGCCTGACTCGAGGTCTAAGCTTAGCTGAACCCAGTCAAAGCCATCTGAGGTTGGTTGAACCAGGAGTGTGAATTGAACTATGGCATTGTGAACCACTGAGGTTTAGGGATTGTTTGTTTCAAAACACCATCAAAGTAACAGCTAAGACATGAAATGTTTGTTTTACTTGCACATTATACTTGATTAAAAGAGAGGCTCTAAGATGTTAATGATCTTCCTCAGCTCACACTACTGGAGCAGCTTATCAGCTTCTTCCCTTTAAATCTTGTGTCCTCTTTCCTCAACAAATTATGCTTTCATCACTCCCCACATAAAGAAGTACAGGGATTTTTCATTTGTCCTGGTAGTTTTCTTTCGTGTTTTAGTCGATGATTAAAAGGCATTTACTTTCTTGAGAGATCCATACTGTGGCACAAACCGAGGGAGATGTTCGGCGTATAGAGTAAGACAAAAACGTTACCTACACATTTTATGTGTCATTTGTGTATTCAATTACATTAGGAGTCAGAGTGAAAAACAACCTTTCTGTTTTGTGAAAATATTGAATTTCCCTTTTAAAAAATCAGCACAGTATCTATTCAAATGCAAAATATCATTCAGAGAGGTGAATGTTCTTCCTCTTAGTTCATGGAATAAATTAAGATAGATGGGCGATTCACTTACTTTTACTTGATGGGAAGATAATATATTGATTTTTTTTCTCCCTCTCTTTCCTTTTAAATCTAAAGAAAAACTTCAAATAAAACCTAATTACATCACTCCCATTCTGAACTCTTCTGGAAATTACAGAGTTATCAATATTAAGTATGCTTTATACCAATGTGGAAATCTATTTTGCTCAGACAAATGCCCCAATGCCGCTCTGATTTTTATGTAATTGAGCTCTAAAAGTGCTGTAATGTGGATCTTCTTATTAGCTTAAACTAGGTTAGTTGGGATTTTAAAATGTATCATGGGAATTGGACTGATTTTTAAAGGTGAAGATATTCACATAGAAAATGGAAAGACAGGAAAAAGGAAGCCTTCCCTGTCCCACTAGATCCATACAGGGGATACATATTTTTGAAATAAATGTGGTTGCTTAGACTGTGGAAATTACAGGGAATTTCTAACCTGCTACCCACATAGAAAAGTGCCCCTCAGCCTCCAGGTGAAATTGCTTCAAAACAATTCAAAAATGAACTTGAGGCAGTACTGATCACTTATAGCAAGATCAACCACACAGATGACCCTCCTTGGAATTTTAGGGCTGTGTTGTGTGCATAGAGACCACAGCCACAGCTCTCTGGCCCATGGCCGATTCCAATCCCTAGAAGAGGCACTTAAGCAGGAGAAGGAGAATGGCCAGTTTCTGTACAGAAATCTTGTGCTTGGTGGTTCTAGCAGAGAGCTCTCATCTCAAGGAAAAAGAAAGTAGAGAAATCATCATGGCTACGAGGAGAAGCAAAAGGCTGAACCCTCACGGTTGGCTGACTTTTAATCCTGAATCAGCACTGACTCATTAAGAGACATTAGGCAAATCCTCCATTAGCTGGCGCTCATAAAGAGGAGGAGGTGCCAGGAGACAGGAGGCTGACATGCACAGCCCTGGCTTTTGAAAAGGGGGAAAAGGGATTTTACAAACTACAGACCTGTGGGCTTAATGTCATTCCCTAGTGAAATTCTAGAATAGATTATTAAGAGGATGGTTTGTGAGCCCTTGACAAAAGGAAGTGGTAGTCTTAGAAGCCAGGGTGGATTTGCTGTGAATGAATCTTTCCAGATTAATAACTTCATTTTCTTTTGGGTTATGGTTACAGATCAGGCAGATGAAGTGTGCATGGATTTTAGAAAGATAGCCTGTGTAGTTTCTTATGAGAACCTTGTAAAGTAAGAATCATACCATAGTCAGTAGTCAATTTGGGGACGTGGGATTAATTGTTTATTAAAGAGAGTTGTGCAAAGAAATATGGCTATGTACCTCCAAGGTGGTCTCTGGTAGTATTCGAGAAGATCATTTTAATTCATGTAATACTGAGGATATAGATCAGGCCTAGCTTAGTTTCTGTTGGTGAGAATGGCATTTGATCTACAACTAAACCTAATACTGAAACAAGGTGAGGTCCTGGCCAGTAGAACCATTCCTTTGGGCTGGAGGAGGAACACATGAGCCATGCAAAGTTTAAGACAATTGAAGCTCAGGTCAGGCAGAATGGGATCAAGCTCTTCTGTGTAGTGATGATTAACACAAGGGTAAGTAATAATTAGTGGACAGTCATTGTCTGTGTTCTCCCAGGACTTATTTACCCAACTTTCTGAAAAAGCCCATGTTTCCATTTGAGGATCTGCCTTATTCCTATTTTACACACATGTGGTTCCTGTAGAGATTGGTATTTGGCTTCAAGAAATATCATGTGACCCTAGTAGCCAATGGAAGCATCCAATCTCACTGAAGACAGTAAACTGGTTTAGAAGTGTGCTCTCGACTGGGCACATTAATCAGAAACAATGCAACCTATCCGCCACACTTTTGATTGAGCTGGGTAAGAGTCAGACTTACTACTCTGTCTTGGAACACACTTTGATGTTGTGATAATGAGAATCTGGTGCCCTCAGCATCCAGCCTGTGAGACTGAGGATGAAGCCAGTATTAACCTGGTCATAGCCAAGAGCTATAATGAGACAAGTTGTAATGACATCTGAGCTGTGAATTCAGAACTAAATCTACATTTGGACTTTATTGTTTCATTACTTTCTTCCACTTAAATTTCTGTGTGTAGAGTTTCCCATTATTTCTAAGAGGGATACTGGTTGTGGGATCTTCTGAGCACATTGTCCGTGAGAACCAAGAAAAGGTGATGATAAAGGCTATGGCTGGTGGGAAGCAAAAAGAGACATATCAGACATATCATTCTTGTTTGGGGAGGATTCAGTCCAAGAGGGAAATAATACAATAATTTTAGCAGAGATAATACTCTGTGCTCATCCCCTCCTGTTTCCTTTTTCTTGTTGAAGGGATACTAAAAGTCTGCACTGTTGATAAGTGGGATCCTTTCCCCAAGTACTAGCCCCTCTTACAATGGAAGTGATGTTTATGACTTCTGGGAGGAAGAATTAAAAAGCAGGTGCAGATTCCCTTTGCCCTCTCTCTCTTTCCCTCCTTTAGTGAGTGTGATAAGCACATGTTGAAATGGTACTGCTATAAGAGGGAATCAGTCTGGAAGTGAACTCTCCACCTTTGCATGAGTGTGAAACTAATTTGCATGTGTTATTGACTGAGCTTTAGGGGTTAGTTTGTTCCTGCAGCATTTTCTAGCTTAATTCAACAATGTGACCCTCATGTGACTCTCTCCTATATTTATGATCAATCCCTGGTCTTGAACAGCAAAAACTTGAACAGGGCCAAATGTTTAGAACTGGTTGAAACTGGGTGATCTGATTCTTGGGTCCTGAGTAAAAAATTCTTTAAAAGTCCCTTCCCCATGGTCAGCTTGACTCCAGAAGTAGGGCTGAGGATCATCTGCTGATGGGAATCAAGGGAGTTTCACGTTGTAGGAGAAGAGGGCTTAAAAGAGGATTTATGGAAAATTCATGGAAGTCCTCTTTCATGGTAGGGATAAAGTCGTGGATGTCAAGCTTCTCCAATTGAAGAATAAAACAAAGCCAGAAAGAATGACTCTTGCTCATGGTAGAATTCGAGATCTTCAAATATCCTTGCAGGCTAGAACATAGGCTAGAACATAAACTTACTAGTTGACACATTTCTGAAAGTTACTATTCGAGGACAGTTTGGGTTAGGAGAAGCCCATAAAAAGAGATGGAGACACATTTCCCATAATTCTGGCATGACTCAGCAGGGTGAGCAGGCCATCAAAATCCTAATGGTATTCTATGCTGTGTGAAGAGTTACATGGCGCTTTCCAGACAGAATGTGCTAGTCTTTACTCAGCAGACAGATCACATGTGGGAATCATTTTATTTTTGACTCAAACTCTGTGAAGAACCTTGAAAAATTGCCAAACTCAAAAGACAAATGTTCAAGATGCTAGTTGGACATCTATCATTGAAAATCTGTTGATGATATGCTGTATCCCTTATAATTTAATTAAATGAATCTTGTAACTAAGATAGATCTTGAGACATGAATGAGTATGAAATGGTTCTTGCTCTGAAACAGTGTAGATTCTGGAACCAGTATCATCTCACATCACCACTCATAGAAAGTGCTAAGGAAAAATAAAAGAAAAGGTGTGTGTGTGTGTGTGTGTGTGTGTGTGTGTGTATGTGTGTGTGTGCGCGCGCGCATGCGCACTTGTACACACATGTGAATTTAGCTTGAAGGGAAAAAAAGACTTTAAAAAAGAGGCATAATTGCTGTCTCCAGATGGTTTCAGGCTTTCCAAATAAAAGATGGATTAGACCTGTTCTACAGGATCTCAGAAGGCAGAATTTTAATCAAAGGGCAAAATTTCATTTTGCTTTGTAGGAGCACAAAGGAAACCGTCTTATAATAGACATGACTGCTTTGGGCAGTATTGAGCTCATTGTCATTAATAGCATTCAAGTGGATGTTGAGTGTGTGATTAGTGAAATAATAGAGAATTATAGCTAAGAGCCTAAGGTTGAACATTTAAATCCCAGCTCCTCTTGATTTAGCAAGTCCTTTAATTTCTCAGTTTCTCCATAAGTAAAATGGGTTAATGATACTGAAGTTACAGAATTGGGAAGATTAAGTGGCATGATGGGAAGATGAATGCTGAGCACAGTGGCTGTCTAGTAAATGCTCTAATAGTGGCTGTGATGCTTAGGTGCTGTTGTGCAGTTGGTGATAATGTTGTAGAAGATATTTGACCATCCAAGTTGCAAGGACTTGGACAACATAACTTCCAAAATTCTTCCACTAGGCAGGAAGAGAGACAGGAAGATCTAGAGTTCAAAGCCAGCCTCAGCAACAACAAGGTGCTAAGCAACTCAGTGAGAATCTGTCTCTCAATAAAATACAAAATAGGACTGGGGATGTGGCTCAGTGGTTGAATGTCCCTGAGTTCAATTCCCAGGACCAAAAAAAAAAAAAATTATCAATTCTGAACTTCTAGGACTCTGTGATTCTGGGATTCAGCATGCTTATCTTTCTTAAGGAAAGAACCCTTCTCAATCCTGAAAGCAAAAGTAACCCCACTGTTGACAGGGTTTTACAAATGTATACCTTATACAAGATTTACATCCTATACCCAAAGTCCTTGCAGATGTGAGCATCCCTCTACAAATGACTTTGATATGCCCAGCGGAGTTGGTACCTGAGGGTAGACATCAGCTGCAGAGCTGAACTCTGAAAAACTAAGGTGTTTTGTTTCCTCATACTCCCTTTCAAATCTTTGTGAAAGACTTAAAACACTAAGGAGCTTATCAGAAATCCTACTTATTTGGCCAGTGGGAATGGAATCTCTTTTGGTTTTCAGTTTGTGACAGCTTCCCAGAGATAGGTACAAGGGCCCCTAGTTAGAGTTATAGAAGACCTGTACACTGAAGGCAGATGCTTCATATGGGGGAACTCAAATTCAACATTGTGGAAACTGACTGAAGCAAAGATCTCAGATTATTTAACTCCTTCTGGTGGTCTTCAACATTGTCAATTCTCTGCCTCAGTGACAAATGAGTTTTCAGTGATGCTGAAGTTCAACACCAGTGGTGGCAGATGTCAAGGTGCCTATGTTTGTCATAGCCAGTGGAAACTGAAGGTTCACTAAAACTTCTTATAATGCAGCACAATGCTGTAAATTTAACTCTGCTGCCAAACAAACCAGCGTTTGACATTTGATCACACTACCCCAGATATCAAAACACCCCGAAGTTCCTTTCCCTGAAGTCTTCCTCTTCCAGTTAAGCAGTCCATAGGACAGCCGAGCAGAGGCATTTCCAGAAGCTGATGCTGGAGAAGCTGGATGAAAAATTTAAGATGAGAAAAGTTCTCTTTTCCCCATATGTTACAGTTTTCTTTAGCCAATGGGGTAAAAATTCCTTCAAATCTGGAACAAGCCTATATGTTCTGACTTTTTTCCACTGATGAATATTATGCATTTGTAACCAATCTGCTCCTTAAGTAGGAAATGTCAGAAGAAGGTCCCAAGAGCCATCAGTACCTAGAATTAGCAATAGATTTCTTAATTCCAAAAGTCTCCTGTTCAGCATAGACTTAAACATACATCATACCATATAGATTTTTTTGTCTCTATGAATCACAGTTATGGAAAATTTGCAGGCATAAAGTTGAACAATTCTATTTTCACTGTGCTTTATAATTTTCCAAAGGTGGTTATTAATAGGTGTCAGAACAAGGGTAACTTTTTAAGCTCACAATCCCTGCAGCAACGCCTCCTGGCCCCTGATTGTTTAGGTCTGCTAATGCAACCACACTAGGAAAATGTTTTAAATGCACTAACGCTTCTAAATGCCATTTTCTCATCAAAATATTTTCCCTTGTTTGGTCCACCGAGCTAATGCATTTATGTGACACCTACATTAACACTGCAGTCTCTTTGCACCTTGACCCCTTCCTTGTAGTCAAAGCATACTCCAACATCGGAGAGTATGGGCTTCCGAAAAAGAGGAAGGCAATTAGGTAAAAAATAATACCTGAGCTTGATGGGTTTTGTTGGTTGATTAACCACCAAAGCGGTTTCTGAACTGTGTGATATATTAGGCAACAAGTATGAAAGTGAATTTCTGGAATCCATAGCTACATCTATATCTAAAGGTACTCGCATCCTAATTTCACATGAACCCTTGGGCAATAGACTTTATATCCACAAGCTTTGCCTTATAATTCCAGTAACCTAATTGATTCAGGAAATGACAATGGAAAACACTTGTCTAGAATTGAAATAAGATCAGATAGCAGATGTACTGGGAAATATAAGCCCTTCTCTTTCCCATTTGCTTGTGCTTGGCTTTTTATATGAATCTATGTTAGTATGGGGTGCTGGTATATGCAGCTCATTTTGCTTTCTATAGGCAAAATGTCAAGATTGTCTCAAGACAGGAAAAATGCAGGAGAGAAACAGTTGGAGGTAGGAAGGAGAGAAAAAGGATCCTGGAAACACATCATCGTTCAGTTTTCCACAATTTAATATCCACTGTGTCTCAGGGTGTTGGAAGTACAAAGAAAAATAAGATGTAGACCCAGGGATCAGGGCATGAGTCTAGAACAAAGCCAAATAAAACAAAAATAAACAAAAAGATTCAAGTAGGACAGAGAAAATCAGGGGGTGGGGATTTAGAGGGAATGGTGAGGAATGGAGATTATAGGAGCGCTTGCCAGCTCTTGGGTTGTAAGTTAGCACATTGACATCACAGATCTGCGTTGCTGCATCCTGATGGTGTGGACAAGGATTCTAGCCAGGCCTGGGAGCAAGATGTCAGGAGTTTAGGGGAGACTAATTTCACAGAGTAACACATATTGGAGCCCAGAAGCATTAACTGAATTTGAAGATGGAGAGAAGAACTTCTAGGTTGAGAAAAATCTTGAGTTGGGAAGGCATTTGGGATACATGGAAACAGAGAATATGTACTTGAAGTCTGAACATTATGAACAAAATTAATTGATTTTTTAATTGAATGCCTATGTGATAAGTACAAAGGGTCAAGTGAATTTTTCCCCCCACATATTCTGACAGGAACTTAAAGTAAAAAAATAAAATAAAATAAAATTCTTTTCTGAATACTAAATAATTAACAATTCATGAACAATAGACTTGATGAGCCACATATGAAACTTTATCAAGGTGTTTTCTGTAAAGCTGGACAGCCGACTTTGAAAATAGTCAATAGTCTTAACCAAGGAAACTTGGGATTCCCAACATATGGCATGATGGCAGGAATATGATAGCTATTTGGTGAGTAAAGACCTGCTTTCTTACATGGTGTTTGCAGAGAGAATTTCTGAACAGAAATGGTCTGTAGGCCTGTCTCACCTGGGAGTGAGAACAACCATCCTTTGCTCAGTGGACTATTATAAGAACTGAATGAGAAAATGCCTTGCCCTTACTATGCGCTCAACTGATGTAGCTGCTGAATTGGCTGTGAGTTGGTCTTTCATGCTTTCTTCCTTTCCATGTTGTCAATATCTGCCCCATCTTCCTTTTCTGCAACCTCCCACCTTTTCTGGTCCTCCATGATGTGGGTACTTGGCAAAGCACTGTGGTGATGGCAGGATGAACAAGGACATCCTGCCCATTTCTGGGTGTTCTATAGTCCAGGGAAACCTGGAAGGAATGGCACATGATCTTTTACTTGGATTCTGCTCATGTGCTCATGACGTTTCTTTTTTTCTGCAACCGGAGGAGAGAAGGAGAGCAAAACAAACTTTAACAAGTAAAAACTCATGATTTTAGCTTCTGGTATTCTTTTTCTTAAAGGTGATATTTTTAAAGTCTTCTTTTCTTAAAACATGACAGCATGTGTCAAATTGAGGAGGGTCTACCATCATATTAGAAAGATAACAATCTTTCTTCATTGCTTCTTCACATACTTTTTATTAAAAGGAAATCAAACAAGGATGAAATGCAGAGAGGTGTACCAAGATGGGATACAATCTTTACTTCTCACCCAGTGGAGGGAAAAATGAAATGGGTGGAAGACAAGGTGCTGGACTATCAATCTCAGAGCATACAAAAGGGAGTTTCCAAAGTACAATTTTTTTTCTAAGTACAATTTTTGAGACAGGAGGTAGAGTATTTTTTAGAGGCAAATTTAATGATGAGTAGACCAGGAAGCGAATACCAAGTTTTTGGAAAAGACAATTTGCCCTGAAGCACAAGTTAGGGAAAGTGGGTGCTAACTGTAGCAGGATAAAATTTAGAAAAAAGTAATACACACACACACACACACACACACACACATACATTATATATTCTATATGATACAAATTTCATTTATATCATCTCCTGCTGATACTTCTAAAACTCTCTGATATTATTGTCTCTATTTTACAAATAAGAAAAATGAAGCTCACAGATTTCACTTGGTTTGTCCAAAGCCATTCTGTTACATGATAGCAGAGGCTGGAACTAAACTTATTTTTGTGGAACACTTTGGCTGGTGAATTTTTTAATTCAAATATCTTTTTTTTGACCATGACTGGCATATGTGCGCGCATGTACACGCACACGCACACACACACACACACACACACACATTATGCACATATATCCAGATACTTCTCATGAGCAGAGATATTGGTCAGTTATATCCTATGACCTATTGTCTCAAATACTACATTTGATTTTTTTACCATGGACTGAAATTCTGACCAATGTCATGCCAAATGCTGGAGAAGCCAAGGTCTTGCCTCTGAAAGCCAGATAGAGAGCTAATATTTACCAGATATTTACTCTGAACCAGCCACAGTATAAATTTTATGTGTATTAATTTATATAATACTCTAGGAAACTTAAGAGGTGGTATTATCATTATCTCTGTTTCCTAGATGGGAAAAAGAAGTACAGAGGGTGAAATACATTGTTTAAACACAGAGCTAGAGGAGGAATAGGCAGCTTTGTTCAGAGCATGTGGTCTTTACCTGCTTAGCTCTTTCCTAGTAAACCAGAGGGCTGGTTATTTGATTAGGTTGGCATCCTAATTCTGAGAGAAAGAGACTAAGGCATGCAGTGGTGTAAGCAGATCCAAACAGGGCACATCCAGGAAATAGAAGGTGACATGAATATGTGGTCACAGGGATAGATGGATGTCAGGTAGGAAGAATGGGCAAGTATTTTAGCAAGTGGCATGGGACAAGATATTCTAATCCATACCTTCCTGTTATTCCTAGGGTCATGATAAATATATATTCAGTTAATTTTGTTTGGTTCCCTTGATACACAATGGAATTTTAGAATGTAAATGGAGGAACATCATAGAACATCAGTCTTGTTGGAGAGAGAATTTGGAGAATTCACTGGAAGTTGTGATTGTAAGTATGCTGTTCTTGCTTTGGGGGGCTTTGGGCATTATGGGGGGGTGCTAGAGCCCTTTCAGTCCCTCTTTGGTATCTACCTACATGGTATCTACCTGTCAATACTGTTCTATTTTTTTCTTTTCATAAAATATTCCTGGCTTTGTTGGAGGAATGTAGTTATGTGTTGCATACTTTCAATAAAAAAAAAGATTTACTTCCATTACATACGAGTTCATAGAAGCATTCTTTGACCTTGCACAATCTTCAGCAGCATGGAATCAAGCCCTTTGTATTATCTATTTAAGTCTTTAAATTTGGTATTTAGGTTAAATTCAAAATATGGTTCTTAGCATTATTCCAAGGTCACTGTTCATGATGGAAAAAATGTTAAAAGCATAGAAGTAATGCATGAAAAATCCATTATTAAAAGCAGTACCCCCTTATCTACAATAGCAGTAACTTGAACATGATTTCCCTGCATTGTGGTGACATACCATTGCCATCGTTGCTAAAGCTCTGTTCATGTTTCCATTATATATCTCTATTCAGCATTTCTGCCAGTTCATAATTCAATGCATTCCTGGGTTAAACTTTGGTGTATGGTAATCTCAGTTTTAAAACTTCTCTGAAGAAATTAAACACATGTGAATGAAAATGCACAGATCATCCCCTTTCTTGTGCACAGGGGAGCAAAACACTGTCTTGTTTGGGGGATTTGAGTGGGAAATTGATTTTTGTCTTTTAATCAGTTGTGACCAGGATTATAATGCTATTAATGCAGAAGCATGCTGAACTAATTAAGAATCAGAGAACTGGAAAGGATTCGGGCGGTCGCCGATAGGTGAGTTTATATCAAAGTCCCCCAGATAAATGGGGCACACTGTCCAAAGAGCCCTGGGAAATCCACTGCACAATTGTTATCACTAATTTGTTCCATTGTTTAACAATCCCTACTGTCAGGAATTTTTTCCTTATGTTTAATAGAACTCCTTGCTGTTTAAGCCAATTTCCCGCTGCTTTTAGGGGAAATGACAAACAGCTGTCTGACATCAGAGGGATGATAACTTATTTTAATTTTTATACATCACTCTTGGACCTCTCAGAGACTCAACCTTGCAAATAGAACATTTCCCTCCTGGTTTCAGTTTTAATACTCTGAATCATTGTCTCTATTGTATTATGTATTATAACTCCATATTGGGTCCCATCTTAATAATTTCCTAGCATGAATCTGCCCTTCCTAATAATCCAGAAATACCTCACAAATTTCTCCTGGCCTGTGCTTTTCTTGTTTTGAAACATAAAATGTCCATCATGATTTCACTTGAAATTGCATGTGAATCCCAGATCATTCTCTGCATCATTTGTAAAAAAGCTATTTGGCTCTAAATTGTGCAGGTCTGGAGGCAGAGATGTTATTTGAACCCCTCTCTGATTTCAAAATCCTTTCCACTGACAAGGGGTATCTCTCCAATTTCTATAAAAGAGGGACAGAATGTGGTTGTTAAGGAGAGCATAGAGACCTGTCGTAAAGAGGAATTCTCTTAGTAAGTGAATGGATTTTAATACATTGAGCACCTACTTAGGTGGGATTCAGAAAATAATTGAAATTACAGGGCCAGGAATGGGGGGAGTTAATACTCCTTAAATTCCTTCTAATGCTGTCACTGCCATTATCCTACAAATCTACAAAAAAATCTGGTGCCTCAAATTGCCTAGAGGAGATAGTGATGAGTTGGAAAGTGATAAATGTCTATCAGCATTCCTAAGGCACTGAGAGCGTAAGAATCGTGTCCAAGGTCACAAAGCCAGTAAATAGTACAGCCAGAATTCCAAATCAGGCAGTCTGACCTAAGAGTCTGTATTCTTAACTCTTATGATGTGCCATCTGCTCTTTATAGACCTAAGGACAAAAATTAAACCAGACCAGTCAGTACCAAACCTCAGGGTAGCTCAAAGGTGCAGGACATTTAAGTGTTATGTCAGAAGAGATGAATTATTAGGAAATAAATTTAGAGTAGTCCCATATCAGGAGAGAGGATTCTTCCTTATAGTCTGACAACAGAGCAAGAAGAAAAAGAGCCAAAATATTAGTTGTGAAATGCAACCATCTGAAAGTATAGAATAGGAAAAAGGGCCACATAGAGATGGAGTGTTCAAGAAAAGGGGAGCAGAGGTGGAAAAAACATTGGCTTGGGAACTGATTAGGTGACATGCCCCTTTGCCATGTTGACTTTTGAATGGCTTATCTTCCTGGCCAATACACTTGGGCAGAGAGTGTATTCTTAAAATGGGATTGCTGATTCATGAAATAATCCGATAAGTTTTTGGTATCTGGATACCTGGCTCTATCCTTGGCTAAAATGTCCATTTGGTCACTTGAGGAAGTATATGGGGACTTATACATATGTGATTTAAAGTTCAAAAAGTTAAGACAAAAACTGGCCATAATAGGTTGGGGTGATTAGCTGAATTTTCCATTTCCATATTCTATAAGGAAAATATAAACCTAGATTTATACAAAAAATAGTTGAAAAGCCAATTAATGCATCAAAGCAGAAGGGAGACATCAACACTTAGCAGAAGTGTCAGGAAGGAAGTAGGGTAATTAGATCATTCTAGTCTTAGGTGGATCCATTAGTTGAGGAGACACCTGGGGTTTGGGGAGAAAAGGAAATTTGAGACACTGGATAAGTAAAAATACAATTAGAATGTACACTTCATAAAGACTCAAGTGGAGAATCAACCTGGTTCTAGAAAGTTCTTTCTTTCTACCAAGAATAACTGGGGACTTGGCTGGCAAGATATTTTCACATGTTAAAATGGTGGACAAACTCGGGGACATGGTGCAGTATTTGGCTTTCCCTGTGTGGCATTGCAGCAGGTGCTCTTAATGGGGCGACTGGTGGCATGTGATGGAGTGCCTTTTTAGCAATTGCTTAGTAATACATTGGTCATTCTATAATGTCTCCTGCATTTCCGTATTTTCTCAACACTGCTTTTCTGGAAGTGAGAGAGGAATGAGGAGCCATGATAGCAAGTTCAGAGGGAAGTACTCTGAACTAGTAGTCTTTTCATTTTTATGGAAACTGACTTTCCTTGGCTTCCTCTTAATGTCATAATTATGCATATCCTTAGGGCTGGAGTGGGGTTGGCAAGGCATCTTCCCATGGTAACAGGTAGACATATGGAGGGATACTGACCAGGGATGGGCCATAAGGAAGATGGCTGTGGTAGGAAATGCAGCGTTCTTTCCAGATTGCGAGGGCTATGGTGTAAGCCCTGCCATGCAGTGTGACTGGGCTGCAGATTATCTGTGGGAGAGGTATGTGCTGACTAGTAGTAGAGGTAGTAGGCCAACGTAAGTTAAACCAGAATTAACACTGAATTATTAATGGCTGTGCTATAGCAGACACACCACTGCTGAACATAAAAAAGTTCTTTTCCCCAGCTCAATTCAAGGTATTTACATTTACCCTATGAAGAAAAAGTTATCAAGGACACTAAATTCTTTAAGGTCCCTTGAGATTCCTTGATATTCAAGGGCTATTTTAGTTCAGAAACCTGTTGACAGGTTAACACTGTAGGAATAGATACAGACTCATTAACTAGCTCCATCCTGTATAGAAAGCATACAGGATGATTTGCTATAGACTAACCACGAGGAAGGGAGATCTTCTTTCTTTTTCCTGAGAGACTCTTCTTTGGTATTGCCAGGTACCACCATGGAATGGTCAGGGTGTCCTTCCTTCCTTAGATCTAACTTCAATTTATTCTGAGGCAGTTAAGCCAAATTTTGGTTATTCACTTTATGTTCTTGCTGCCTGCCTTGCCAATACAAAGGTTTTAAAAATCATTTTTAAATTTTAATTAACAAGTATTAATTGTATATGTTAATGAGGTTCAGTGTGATATTTTGATATACGTTTACAGTGTGCACTAATCCAATCCAGTCTCCTATCATCTACCCTCTCCCTCTCCTCCCCAATCTCTATTAATTGCTATTCTACACTCAAGTTGACTTTTAAAAAAAAAAATTCTGCAGATTAGTAAGCTCATGCAGAGGCTGTCTTTCTGTGTCTAACTTATTTAATATAATGTCCTCCAGTTCCATCCATTTTGTTGTAAATGACAGAATTTCATTATTTTTTCAGCTAAATAATACTCCATTTTGTAGATAACATCACATTTTTTTTTTACCCATTCACCTGTAGACAGGTATCTGGGTTGATTACATTTCTTAGCTCTTGTGAATAGGATGGCAATAAAAATGGCTATGTGGACTCTCACATTGATGGTGGGACTGCAAATTGGTGCAACCAATTTGGAAAGCAATACAGAGATTCCTTAGAAAACTTGGAATGGAACCACCATTTGACCAAGCTATCCTACTCCTTGGTTTATACCCAAAGGACTTAAAAATAGCATACTACAGTGATGCAGCCACATCAATGTTTATAACAACACAGTTCACAAGAGCTAAAATTGTGGAACCAATCTAGATGCCCTTCAATAGATGAATGGATAAAGAAACTGTGGTAAATACACACAATGGAATAATACTCAGCATTAAAGAGAATAAAATCATGGCATTTGCAGGTAAATGGATGGAGTTGGAGAATATTCATGCTAACTGAAGTAAGCCAATCCCCAAAACCCAAAGACCAAATGTTTTCCTTGATAAGTGGATGCTGATCCATAATGGGGATTGGGGGTAGTATGAGAGGAATGGAGGAATTTTAGATATGGCAAAGGGGAGGGAGGGGGCATGGGGATAGGAAAGATGGTGGAGTGAGATGGACGTCATTACCTTAAGTACATATAAGAAGACAGGACTGGTGTGACTCTACTTTGTGTACAACCAGAGAAATGAAATATTGGGCTGTATTTGTGTACTATGAATTGAAATGCATTCTGCTGTCATGTTTAACAAGTTAGAACAAATAAATAAATAAATGAATCAAGAAAATGGCTGTGGGATCTACAAAGATGATGTGTTTTCATATAAGATTTGCTAATGTTTTGCGAGCATCACTTCTGCAGTAGTGCATCTGGAAGTAACAAAGTCACTCATTCTTTGAAAAAAAAATTAAGGTTATAACTAATATACAAGTTCAAAAGAGTTGAGGTTGTTTTTCTATGACATTGGCTTTTTAAATTATTATTTTGATAATATTTCCATAGCTCTGTCATGATTGGTTTATCTACCTTAGGATTTTTTCAATTTTTTACTTAGCTTTCTTATACCTTCACCCAAAATAGTCATTTCAACATTTTGGTTAGGTCAGTATGCTGCCTTCACACCTCTGAGACCCTGCAGATACTCTTTTCAGTACTCTTAGTTCTGACGCTATTCCATCCAATTTTTCTTTGCTCCTGAATCTGCCATCATCTGGTCTGTCATCTCCACTTGGGGTTCAGCTGTCATTCTAGGACCTCTTGTATTGTGACTCACTACTCCTCTCCTTGTTAGATCTTGTTTTCTCTCTTTCCCACATCTCCCCTTTTCCCAGTTTACTTACTCATTTTGGTGGTGCAAATCCCCTAATAGCTTCCTGATCAGGATATTGGAGGGAAATATTTGGGGGACCTAGCATGTCTGACAATGTTTACATCCATTCTTAAGTTTATTATCTAAGTGGTGTGAGGTGTGGAATTCTAGGGTTTTTTTTTCTCCAGTGTTGATGAATTGTTTTATTGACCTCTGCCTTCTAGTCCAAATTCATTCCAATCCCTGAATTTTCACAGATGACCCATAATCTGCCACCCCTAATTGGTTGGATCTGATGTTTGTTACAAGTATTCTAAAATTTCAAGATGATGTGCCAGAGAGTGAGTCAATTTCCATCTCTCTTGATTGGCAATCAAAGAGCCTTTTCTATCTAGAATCCTGGACCTTAAATCTCTTGAATTATTTCATGGGTGATTTCTACCCTTCTAATTTCTGTTTGCTTCTTCTCAAACTCCCCTTTTTCAGATATCAAAAGTTCAAGATTTGGGGGTGGGGATATAGCTCAGTTGGTAGAGTGCTTGCCTCACATGCACAAGGCCCTGGGTTCAATCTCCAGCACCACAAAAAACAAAACAAAACAAAACAATATTCAATATTTACATTGTACCTTCACATATCATTTCTATTTTTTTTATTTCTTGACATCTGCTTTACTCTGTAAGAAGGTCTATCTTTATTTTTTTAAACTTTCTTTTGAATCAGTTTCCTTCTGCTATTACAACTTCAATTTGTAAAAGACTTTCCTCTTAGTTTGATTTCTAAAGCCTCCTCTAAAAAAAAAATACCATCCTCTTTGTGCTCATCGTTGAATTACTTTCTCATTACTATGGCGATAGGAATGATAGTGTATTTGAAGTGTTCTGTTCTTCCATGTTGCCTGATCTCTTTGTGAATTTTCATCTGTGTTTTTCACGGCAAGACTTCCCCAGTAAAGGCGTTTTCCCTTATATTCTTATCTATAGGAGAGAGAAATTCCCACTATGGAAAGCAGCGTGACAGTTTCTGATATCATGCAAGCCACCAACTGTACTTCTGGATATCTATCCCAGAGAAGTGAAGGCTTGGGTTCCCACAAAATCCTGTACAGTGATGTTCATAACGGCTTCATTCCTAACAGCTGAAACAACCCAAGTGCCCTTCAATCGGTGCTTTAGTCAGCGTTTTTGCTGTTGTGACCAAAAGACCTAACAAGAACAATTTTAGAGGAGGAAAAATTGATTTGGGCTCATGGTTTCAGAGGACTTAGTCTGTATACAGCTAGTTCCATTTCTTGGGGCCCAAGGTAAGGCAGGACATCAAGATGGAGGAAATCAGCTTAGGACATCATATCAGGAAGCGGAGGGCTCTGCTTAACAAGGACAGAATGAATATACATCTCAAAGGCATGCCTGCAGGGACCAACCTGCTCCAGCCACATCCTACCTGTCTACAGTTACCACTCAGTTATCCCCTATCTGTGGATTAATTCACTGGCTGGGTTAAGGCTCTCCCAACTCAACCATTTCACTTCTAAACCTTCTTACATTGTCCCACACATGAAATTTTTGGGGGGAGTAGTTAAATGGTTAAGCAGGTGGCAGTTCACCTGCACCTTGGAATACTACTCAGCAATATAAAAGAACACATTCTTGATGTGCTTAATAATCAAGATGAATTCCCAGGGAGTTTTACTGTGATTAAAGCAGTCCCTTAAAAGGTCACTTACTACAGGATTCCATTTATAGAACATGTTGAAATGACAATGTTATAGCATGAACAGATCAGATGGAAGTGAAAGTCAAAAATGCTTTTTAAGGGCTGGAACTGTGGCTCAGCAGTAGCGCACTTACCTTGCATGTGTGAGGCCCTGGGTTCGATCCTCAGCACCACATAAAAACAAATAAATAAAAATGCTTTTTAAAAAGCAAGAAAAAAATAAAGGTTTTTCAAAGACAAGCAACAACAACAACAACAACACATAAAAACACACATACAGAGAGAGACAAAGAGAAACAGAGATAGAGAAAAACAAAGCGACAGAGCTAATTTGAGCCTGCCTCTTTGGCAGCTTAAGTTTAGTGTGATGTGACCAAAATGTTTAGTTGGGGAAACGGACAATATTAGGCTCTTGTAGTCTTTGTTTTAGAAGAAGATAGTATTTTGTGAGAAAATATCTTTTAAAAACTGTTGCTTGGAAGTCAAACTGCCAGACTTCTGGAGCCACAAGAAAGGGATCAGGCAGAGTGGGGACTGAGGGGTGGGAAGTCTGGGTCCTGCAGCAGCCAGTACCAGAATCCCCTTGGATTCCATATGATACCATCTCAAATATCTCCTGTGTTCCTCAGCCCAAAGATTATTTTTTCTTGCCCATTTCAAAAAGACTGAAGTTCTGATATTTTTCTGGGTTAAGAAGGAATAGTTCACATGGGAATGTGAAATAGGGAGGAGTTGGTGAATCTGACTACTTTTTAACCACACCCTCATCAGTCCCCCTAACTCTTTTTCAAATTTCTTGGGATAGCCTTTTACAGATGCACTGCCTGTTTTTTCTTTTCTCATACACCATGAACATTTCTGTTTCCTGTCCACCAAGCCATTGTCATGTTCCCACCTATCTTTTGGCTCTGAAAATTTTGCTCTTCAGTTCTTTCTGTCCTATGGATTTAAAACTCCACAAGACTTCTTCAGAATATAGTTCTTTATCATCCATTAATGAAAACAGATAAATATGGTAAGTCCAACATTCCTTACTTGAAGCCCCTTGCTGATTATCACTTTCCTTGGTTAGTGAGTCCAGCAGCTGGAAGATAAGAGAGAGAGTCTGGGGCGGGGGGACTGAACTCCAGCTTTTAGTAACTTATCATCTCAGGAATTGCAGGTGTGCTATAAAGGAGGCCTTTTAGTGAGCCGTTGGCCATTGTCCTTCAAGTTAGGGAAAACACAATGGCTGCCAATTTCCTGGTGGCAGGTTTCTGTACAAGATTTGAGTTTTCTGTGTATGGAAAAGTCTATTGGTTTTAAGAATAGAGAGTATTGATTTCCTGTAGCTGACTGTCTGGGTGCATAACCCTGCATGTTTTAGCTATTAGATGTGTTTCTTGGCAGCTTATTAGCTTCATTTTGCTTCGGTTTCCTCCTCTGCAAAGTAGAAATAAGAGTACTTACTCCATGGTATTGATGTAGAATTAACTCAGTAAATAAGGATGTTTAAAACAGAGCCTGGCACACAGTAAGCTTCAGGTAACCATATCTAATTATTGTTTTGTTTTCATCTACTGGCTGTTTTTCCCTTGTGACTCCTGCCTGAATGAGTGAAGTGCAGTAGTTGGAGGAGAGAGTGGGAAATATTACAGGATGCCCTGGTCTTGAGCCAGATGTCTCCCAGATGTGGAGAAGGGAAAGGGGCTGGTTTATTGATAAGCATCAATCACTTGTGGAGTGGCAAGGTATTCTGCTTTCTGGTGATGAAGCAGTGAACAGAAAAGCAACAACCTCAGCTTCCTGGACTTCACAGCCCACGTTTCCATAGTTATATGGAGATGCCTATAAAAACATTTCCATGTTTCTTGTAAAACTTAATACAACAGCACTTCTTGCACCAAGTCACAGAAAACCCTAGAGGACAACTGCTAACAGGATGCGCAGTCTCAGGTGTTTTTCTTGAGGCTAAACTTCCTTGTTTACCCATTGGAAGCCATATTGTTTTGCTGTCTCTCCAATTTCCTTTCCTAAGTGCTGGCTTTGAGCGTCTGCTTCTGATGTATTTTGTCTTTCTGGGATCCCTTCTCTGACTTACCTCCCTCCTTACGAAATCCCCACAGCACCCTCTCTTCACACTCTTCATGTCTAGGATGTCCTATCTGTAGGAGAGAGAGCCTTCCAACATAGAGCCGAATCCCTTTACCCTTGGCCCTGGCCTGTGGAAGGGAAATTGGGTACACAGAGACTGTTACCAATCTGGAAGGGAAGAATCACATCTGGGATATTCTCCAGGCTAATGCCCACCATCACAATCCTCACCGGGGAGCCTTGTAACAAACTTATTGACTTGCCCCCATCCCCTGCAAAATCATTATCATAAAGCAAACCATTCAGAAAAGAAGCACATACCCTTCTAAGGAAGAAATGGTCCATGAATTTGGGCTGGCAACTTGTAAAGGAGGTAACACCACTTCCATATGTCTTCTGAGAAGCCTCAGGAAACTCATGCTGCTCGCATCAGGACTCTGGATATTATATGATTTGTTGCTCAGTGGGAGGACATTTAAAATTCCTGAAGGAAAGTACTTGGCATCAATAATCTCAAGTGTGTGCTACACGGTAGGCTGGAGAGCAGAGAGCTGTTTTGCTCAGGGCTCTTGCTCCACATGGTGTGTTTTGCGTGGCTCTGCAGCTGTTGTCCACATTTCCTGCATCTCTATAGGACAGGAGACCCAAGGTAGTATAAAGAAAGTGGGAAGATGGTATGCAGAGTATATCCAATGTCTGGAGCCTTTTGCTCTTGGATGCCTTCACAGCTTGCTCCATGACTGAAGGGCACATAAGAGGCCACAATCAGAACATACCCATTTTGTTGAAGGGAGTAATCTGCATCTTGCTCCAGGGCATGTACTTCATACCCCTTTGACGAATAAGTTGCGTTTGTGTACCCCTCTGAGTCTCCAGGAAGAAGCTCCAAGTGTGTGTGTGTGTGTGTGTGTGTGTGTGTGTGTTTTGTTGCCTGCATCACAGTTGAGTTCAAGATCTTCAAGCATAATATCTAGTGGGGGGAGGAGCAGAAAGTAGGAGATGAGGATTAATAACTGATATAGTCCTTATCTCTTCCTATTCAGACCCCTGTCAGTGGCATACTCAGCGACATATAGCACTGCCATTTCCAGATGTTTCTCTGACACTCTACCAGGCTGTAGGCTCTTGGAGGATGGAATCACAACAGGAACACTCATATGTTTTAAGAGTGTCTGGTTCTGTGTGTGTTTAATGAGTGGGTTAATTGCAATACTCAGAGTGGCTGCAAGATCTTTTCCTGTCCCTCAATGAGCATTGAGCTAGGATCCCGTCCACATAGGTCCCAGTCTTGACTTAATGATTCATAAACTGCTAATTTGGGCAAGTCATTTCTCCTGAAGTCCTGGTTTGCTCTGCTGTGGAAATGAAAAAAAAAAAAGTGGTTCGTATGGTTTAATTCAGCTCAAATATGCAGCAGATGAAGGGACCCGGTGCCTGCTTTCCTGTAGGTCCTAAATGTGAATTTGTGAGTGCTGCAGGCTGGCACATTCTCCGCCTGTAAAACCAGGGAAAGAAGTAAAGAGTCGTGATGATTTAAATTCACACAGTGGACCCAATGGGAAGGCACAGTGTCACACTTCTGTTGCACAAAGTCAGTAGTTGTTAAAGATAATGATGGTCGTTAGCGCCCAGCCTTCGGGAACACCCTCCCTGCCAGTTCCCAGCACAGGGCTGCATGCGGGCTTCAGGCTTCCCCTCCAGTTGGATTGGCTTTTCTCTTGAGTGTGACTGAGGACTGTCTTCAAAATGAATTGGAAAATTACTTTCTCATTCCTCTCTCCCAGAAGCAGTCAACTGAGGTTCGGCATTCACAATATGCTTGTTGAATTATACGTGAGCCTGATCTGACAGAATTGTTCTCCCTGGGCAGGAATGGACTCTGGCTTCCAACAGCACTTTCATCTCTTTCTCCTTCCAACCCGGATGCTTCCTTACGCTGGTATCAGGGTTCAAGAATGAGAAAGCCACTTGGGTTTCCACCAACACGCCCACACCATCCACTCTCTGGCCTGAGTGGAAGGCCCCGGTGCTGCTCAGGCAATCATTTTGCACATGGAGGCAACTTTATAAGTCTCAGTTGTATCAATTAAAGCACAGTTATGTGAGAGAGGTTGCCTTTTCTTTCCAAGGTCTCTTACTGGGTGAAATATGGACTTCCCTGTGACTTTCTGCCTTCCTCTGGGCTCTTTCTGCATCTCTCGTCTGTCTGGTGTGTGTGTTTTTGTGATTGCATGCTTCAGTCGGCATTTGAGTGATATGTCCCTTTGACTGGCCAGTCTCTTTCCCATGGGACAGTGAACTCCTATGGGCAAGGAGTGAGCCTCATTTGCGTGAGCCTCTTCTGTGCCTACCGTAGCTCAGCATTTATTAGACCAAGTTAATCCTCCATGCCGCCCTATGATCATCTTTCAGATTGTACTGGATTTGGGGAATCTTCTATAATCACCCTAGTTTGCCTGTACCTCCTATAATTTATACATCCGTGTGAAAAAGAAATACAAGAAAAAGAAAACAGTGTGTTGCAAACTCTCATTGTTGCTGAACAGGCCGGCTTTTGTTTTATTGAGTGTGCCTCAGGTGCCATCAGGTATTTCCACATGGGGAGGTTTTGGAAACATTTAATTTTCTGTAGTTTGATCTTCCCTGCTAAATGTCAAAATGTTTTTAAAAAAAGATCTTATGATCCAATCCTTTATAGGTGCAACGCATGAAATATGCATACATTTCTCTTTGTTATTGTATATACATGGTCTTTTATTATAAACATTTGAAAAAGTCAAACCAATGGTATTTTTATTTTAGAGTGTTATTTCCCTCCTCTAATTCAAAATGAGAAAGAAAAATTGCATCAGGTCAGTAAGATTTGATGTGGCCTAAACCTCCCTCTTAGCGCAGGGTTGTGCATGTTGGCGCAGCTGATGCTGTTTGAATCCTTTTCCAGGGGTCTAAAGAACACATGCAAGGAATGGAAAGGGGCACTGCATATTGGAATCCAGAAGGAGAGAAAGAGTTAAGTGACCATCACCAATTACAGCCTAGGAGGGGGTGATTAAGATCAGAATTGCAGGGAGGTTTTTAATTTAGCTGCCTAGAGCAGCCACCCCCAATTGCACCAAGCTCATCAGATCATACACCTGGCTCCATCCCTTCACCCTGCACTGCCACTCAGAGCAAATGTATCAGAAAGGGCACCAAATAGATTGTGTGGTGCAGCACCCTTTGCCTGCATATCTACTAGAGCCCCTGTACATTTTATTAGAGCAAGCAAGGGGGACCAATCAAGTTTAAAGCAAGCAAACCAAGAAACTATACAAGGGAAAGTTTGAATTATGACTTGGTGCCATGCATCCAATTTGTGCAGCTCCTTCCTGTTGCCAACATGTATCAACAGAGCTGTGAATGGTGTTAAGACACAGCTTTGCTTTGTGGCTCTCTGAATTTTCTTCTGCAGACTGCGTAGCCTATGTCTTTTTCATACATTTCATCTGAAGTTCATTCACCCTGCACCAATTTCTTTCTAATGCTATGTATAACACTGGGAGGTAATGCATATCATACTGATAAAACGTGTGGTTGATGTGAAGGGTTACTTTGAAGATGTGTGCCAGCGAGTGAACTTCCTTTAAACTATAATGACATAGCAGTGCCATTAAGGGAGAATGACCCTCTAGTAATAGTGCTTAGAGCTCCTTCCATCTCAGCACTGCAAACGGTGTGCCTGGCACTGTGTGAGATGTTTGCCTGCATCACCTCTAATTCTGAGAACACCTGGATGTGGGTTCTGTTATCCTCAATACATTGCACTTAGGAGGAAAAAAAAGAAGGGGGGAAGAGTGTTTGCCTATACACATTCTCATGAATGTTATATACACTACTGAGGTACACGTATTAAGAGGTCCACACACCCATGAATTATATATATAGGGCCAATATAATTGAACTTCATATTAGCATAAACCCAGTATAAATATTTATAAATTAATGTTTAATTAACATGGTGGTTTAAGCAGGTTTTTATTAGTAATATGTAGCTAATGACACTGTAAAGTTTCAGAACTGTGTACTAAGTGTGTGTTTGTAAAGTTAATAAGTCTATCTTTCATTGGGGGAAAAAATAAAAAGCCAAAGTTGAAATAAGGACCCTATGCAACATTTCTTATGTTTTTCCTGATAATCTATTCTTGAGTATGAATGTGGGCCCATAGTTAACTGTTCAAGGCCTCTTAATTAAATTAGGAATAATGAAATATTTTCAAGATTCCTATTAAGAACGTTTACTGATGAGTACAGTTTATTCTTTTTAGACTAGAGCTTGACTTAATTCAACATTCTGATTACATTGCCCTATCATAGTAGGGTGGCCTCGTCAAAATAATGATAATTCTCAATTCAGTACTTTGAAAACAGCCAACTTTTCTTCTTGTTTAATAGGCTCCAAATCAGTAAACTAAATTAATCAGTAAAGTGTTCAGCTCAAGTAATGTTGTGTTTTCAATTCAAATTTTTTACTTTGTAAATCTATCTATTCATCATGTGCTCTAAGGGAAGGTGTTCAATGAGGTCATTTGACTCCCTCTCAACAAAATGCCTGAAAAGATTTGTTATTCCATCTAGTCTTTCTTACTTTGTTGACAGGTAAAATATTTGCACCCTTTAAAAGCTAAAGATTTAAACTGTTCTATTGAACACATGGTACACTCACACTAAATATATATGTGCACACACATGCATGTATATATGTACACACACCACACCACAACACACATAAAATCACTGAACATTTTAAAAACACATGAGTAAATTAAAAACAACAACAACAACAACAACTATACTATAGCCCTGAAGAATTTTTTTTTCAGGAAGCTCTAGGTTTAATTGTCTTTTATATTTCTGGAAGACTCTATTCTATTTTTTTATTCTAGATTTTTCTCATTCCTGATTGTACAATCTGTTTCTGACCAAGTACCTCAGACCAGTTTATAATAAAAAACTTCCCAACATGAACAACACTCAAAGAAAATTAATGTTAATTGTTTTTTAAAAAAAATTGTATGTAACTAGAATTGAGCAAATACATTAGGCAATTTATGGTTCAAATTTATGTTGTCTTTTGAAAAATCTAAAAAATGTTCATGAATTATAATCATATTTCTATTAACTCTTTTTAGGGTATGGTATAAAGGACCAGTTAATTATTTCAATTTATAATGTGATGTATACATATGTAGGGAAATGTTAAAATAATACCAAAATGAATAACATGAATTAAAGTTACAAAAGAGTGAGTTTTGATCTCCCCATTGCTTTCAGTCACTACAAACAAAATACTGGTAATACTTTCACTTATTCCTAGTACTAGTTACAGTTCCTTAATATTTTGAAAAGTTTATAAAGAAATAGCAACTAACAGCAACTCCAAATAATAAAAAATAGTTTCAAATTTTAATATAGCAGATTATTACTAAAATATTGAATTAAATGATTTTAAAGACTGAGATTTTTAGAAAAGGACAATATAATAAATAATTTAAGAATGGCAAGATTAAGTATATTATAATATTATAAAATAATATATCTATGCTTAAATCCATTAAAATATGAAGCAGTTTGAATACATGAAATAAATACATTTTTTATAGTTTAATGCTGAAGAAGCATTATTTATGAAAAACAAATAGTGCTATTTTTATGTTTTCTAATAAAGTCAAAATGACTTTATGTTTCAATAGAAACAATGATTCTTTTGTGTTCATAATTTAAATTTCAAGAAGTAGGAATTCTTTTGTTTGTCCTCAATATCATACTCATATTTATTAAATTTTTAAAAAATTCCTTCTCTTTAAGTTGTAGATCTAAGTGACATAGAATTCAGAATATTGTTTTTCATATTTTTATGAATCTAGATTCTTGTAAATAAGTGAAATGATTCCATCAAAATTAATTTAATCAAAGCAATTGATTAAACCTGTAGATCTCTTTTAATAGTATTAAACTAAATTATTGTAATCAAAGTTTGACAATTACATTATTTATTTTAATATATACAAAACTTTATTTTCCTTTTTAAATATATTTTAAAGAATATATTTTGATATTTGAAGAAATTAATTTTAGGCAAATTTGAATATGTTTCTTATGGTAGACTATAATACAATAAAAATAAATCTAATCTCATGCAGACTCGGTAATTTTTGCCCAGACAATCAAAGTTAGAGAATTTAAGTGATAACTTTTTTTTTTATTCTATTATAATTTAAGAAAAAGTCTCCTTCATAATTACAATTCCATGTAAAAAAAATTCAACTACAGTATATATTACTAGGACAACAAGAATATGGAGGTAATTTACAATATTTTTGAAATGGTTTAGCATTAATATTATAATAGTCCATTGGAAGGCAATTGAGGGAGTTCTTAGAAAAAAATGATTTATGGGTTGTAGTTTGATTTTATAATTTTGTGAGTTTAAATAATTTGTGATTTTAAAATGTGTTCCATTTTAGAAAATTGTGATGAGATATTATAATTTCAGTTTCTACAGTCCATAATAATTATAAAATATAGGTAAATGATTCAAACATATCTCCATCTATTGAATTAAAAATAAGACATAAGTAACAACTTTAAAATTTTTCTCATTTTTATCTTAGACTTACTTTTGTATTCTAAATCATTTGTACAGGCCACATAGCAGTGTTAGTTAATAAAGATGTAAGAACGTTTTTCAAAGTATGACTATGCTAAAATTCTGTATAAATATCATGGCCAATAAAGAAACCAAGAAAACTTTGCCATTTTAATCTTGTTTCTTCTTAAAAAATAGTACTGTAGCAGAGAATTTCGCTTGAAGGGCAAAAAAGCCTGAGCTGAATAAAAGTGAATTTTTTTTGTTCCTCATTCGTTTGTGTCAGTATTTGCCCATGTGTATTCTGTTTGACTATTTTCATTTGTAAAAGTATTTCATGAAAGCCTTCAAGATTCAGTTTAGTTTATTTGTTAATACTTTTGGAGACTTATTTAAGTATTTGCAGGCAAATGAAGCATAGGGTTTTAAAAAATAGCTGTAAACATTCAACAAAATGTCTCTTTCTTCAATTTGTAGAATTTTCAGTAATGTTAATTATTTTAAAATACCTTTTAAAGAGGCAAAATTTCCAAAGATAAATGTGCATTTTTTTTTTTTTGGCCACAGACTCATCCTTGTTTCTTAATTTAAATCTTCTTAGCAGACAGAAATCAGTTTTCCAAACAAAACATATTTAAAGTATAAGTACTTTTATTTTCTTTGATTGCCATTATTTGCAAATCTCCAAAGCAAAAGTAGAACAACAGGTAAATAATTGATCTTTTTGGGTAAAACATTTTGATAGTTTAATAATTAGATATCAGTTTGATGAATACTAAGCTAATATTCTAGAATATCTAATATCTTAATATGTTTCACATAAAATGAACATTCTAAACTAAAAATAAATAGCACTGACATCTTAAGACATTTTTTCTTATTTTTATATCACATCTATAAACTTTAATTTATGTCTTCAGATTAGGTTGCTAACAGCTTAATTTTTTTCCACTAAAGTAATTAGTATAATTAATTATTCAATAATTGAAATGCAGGTTAACCAACTTCTTCCATATATAAAAGTTAAAAAAATGTCCTTCATTCAAACTGTGAACTCTAAGCCTATAAAACTCTTCAAAGAACCCCAAGATATCAAGCAATCTTTTATTTAGCTAAACCTACCCCCCACCTTCACTCTTATTCATTCTTAAATACTCAGTATGCTCAGAGCTTGGAAAAAAGCTAGAAAGCCTTAATGGATCACTGATTTTAACTAAAGAGGTAGGTGCATATCCCTTATAAATGAATTCAAAACAATTTTTGTTTTATCATTAATAGTTTTCATCAAATGAAAACAAGCTTCTTAGTGTAGGGGAATAAAGTCTTGAATAGGGTGCTTATTAGCATATCTTTTCTTATAAACTCAAGGACAAACATTCTAAAACAATATCTATTACATGGGGACAATGTTGCAGTTTTTTTTTTTTTTCATTTTCCAATATTCCAGCAGTGGACTTCCTTTGAGCAAAGGGTAATATAACCAAAGTACAAAGTGAAGGACACAGGAAAAACAGCAGGAACACATAAAATCAATTTAAGAAAAACAATATTTAATCTTGTCGTAGTTTAAAGCTAATGGAGTGAATGCAGTGTGGCCTTTCATTTTTCATGAGGTTTCTGTTCTCAGTGTAGGTTGTATGCCATTGAAAATGTGTTTATGAATAAGGATAATGAAGTGCAGATTTGAATTTTGGTCTGGCCAGTAGGTGATGTATTTTAAAGATATCTATATATTTTAGGTAAAGTAATAATCAATAGCAAAAATAATGTCCAATGCCATGGTAAAGTTTCTCAAGATTAAAAAAATAGACAAACCAGGTAGGGCTTTAGATTTCTCTGCCTTAAATATCTGCATAATATCTTTTAGAAGGCACATACCCTCTTAAATTTATGTCATTTTCTGTGAATAATTATGAATGGCAAACATCTCTGTTAGTTTTCCCCTTAAGCTTTCAGAAATGTATGATAATTTGGAAACTGACAATGAAATAAATTATGTATCTTAACTAAAACAGGAAAAAGGACAATTTCCATTTTTAGCTAAAAGAGAAACTTCAATAGCATTAAGTCAGAGATGATAAAGAATTACTTTATTTTTATGCTAATTTTCATTCCCCCCCTTTTTAGAATAGGATACTAAAAAATCTTTGATTTTGGAAGAACTGAACCAATCATCAAACAGGGCTGGGATGACTTGTGCAATATTGATCTTATAATCACATCTATGAGGACAAAAATTGATCTTATAGTGTGTAAATGTAAGATCTTGTCAAAAGAATATCTTTGCAATAACTGTCACTATATTTTTTAAAAAAGCATTTCCATAATAACTATATAAGATTGGTTTAATTGTTGTATGTGAAAAACATTTTTTATAAAAATCTGTAACTTATGTTTTTTATTTGAAACAAAAAAAATTTAAAGCAGTATAATTGAATGCACTGATTAAAATAATTCTTCACATATTTTCTTTGCCCTCTTTATGTTTCTGACCTTGTTACCTTTTAGCATCTTGGTTTGTAAGTTTAGGATCTTTATTTTTTGAATCCTTTATCTTTTAAATACATCATTCCGAGGTATTGCCAAGTCCAACTGAAGCAGTAATCACACCTCAAGAAAGACAGTGACAGTTTCTTTTTCTAACTTGTTCAGTAAAAACAGGTAAGGACATGGACAAGTGTGTTATGACCCCAGTAGGTCAGTAGCTTTTGCATCTGACATCTGTCAGACAGAAACAAGCAAGAGATGCTCTTATCAATTACAGGAGATCACCGATAGCACTGAGAAGTTGGGGTGATGAAAAGGCTTCCATTTCTTTCTTTATTTTTCCTTTTTTAAGAAGCTATCTGTATCTATTAGAAGGGACTGATAAAAAGACTTGAAAATGCTTACAGGGCAAAACAAGAAAAAACATATATAAGAAAAATAGTGTTGGGAGCATTTCATCCCTTTCCTTAGCAAATAGAGGTTTAGGGACAGAAAGCTTTCATTATCTTCTAAGGCTTCTGTTATATATCAGCACAGCATTATATACCAGCAAAATTAAGCACCAGGACCAACAAGGATTAAAGATCTCAACTGTCCTGGTTACCTAATTAAATGTCAACAGTTGGAATATTAAAGAATATCTTGAATCAAATAGAATTTATTTTTATATAATTTTTGCTCAAATCAAATTTTATTCCCTAACCTTGTTACTGAAAAGCTAGAAAGGCACATGGCAATTTTCTTCAGGTATAAAAACAGTTCTTAAGGGGAAGGAAACTCTTCTGCTAATGAAAAAAGGAAAATTGTGTAGTCTGTCTTTCTCTCTAATTTACATGATTTCTTTTAAATAAAATCATTTACTCAGTGACAGTAAATGCAACCAGCAGATGTTTGGTTATTTGTTGAGACAAGACAGTATATTAACTGATGGAAGTATCAATTGCAGTTATTAAAATAGATGCTACTTAGGAGAACTGTGGGATTCAGAAATAATTATTCATATAATTAGAAATTGGAAATGAGTCAACAGGAATTGTTTTGGCATAAAAAAGACATTTGAAATGACTTTAAGTATGGTTCTACCAAAGTATATCCAATGCATGCAATATAAACATTAAATTTGCTGTTTCATTTCTAAGATCATACTGTGATCTTTGAAACATTGGATTTGGTGCAAATAAAAATCCTGGGTAAATTACATGTATTCTACGGCAACACTTTATCTGGATATATTCAATGCTGGATATATGTCAAAATTTATTTTTTGCTCAATAACTTTCATATCCATTTGGTCAAATTGTTGTCTATTAGTTGATAGGACTAGTGAATAGATAGAAGACATTTAACATCCCTTATTGTAGGCAATTATGTAATTCTCCTTTTTGCCTTTAAAAATATAGCATAGAAGAAAATATCAGAATAAGTAGTCATATGCTAAAGAACTCAGAATAAATTATTGCACAACGTAAGAATAGGAACTCCTCTGTGAACATATTGTATCAAAATTAGCATCACCACGGAACAGTTACTTGGATTCAGCCCATCTGAAAGACTTGAAAACTACTTAGAATGTACTAACTCTATAAAACACGCTGTCACCATCCCCTGAAAATTCAAACAGTTTTGTTCATCAAGGATTTCATCTCCACATTAAACCAAGGCCAAATCAGAAAGGCTATGATGCTGAAGCACCCCGAAACATTTGTTAAGCAAAGTCAAAATTAATGACAAACAAAATCAAGTTTTCTTTGTGGTTGATTTTTCAGGCAGCTGCATCCAAATATAAAAGAGCCATCAAAGAAAGATATCCATTAATTATTAACTCCGAACAACTTCAGAAAGCAGAGCCCTTAAACCTCCATTGACATCATTCTGCCAGTCTCCTAATCTCTGCAAGTTGTTGGTAAGAGTTGCATTATACACAGCATGTTATCAATCCTGCCTTTAACAACTGGGGCTCCAGAGCTGTACACTGCCGCCTGGAAGACCACACGAGAGAAGCTATGATTTCTGCAGAGACATCTTTAAGAAACGTTTACAATCTCACATTCTGAATAATCTCCTGGGTTACTTTACCTCTCTCAACCACACAATAGGGTGTCAATAGCCTAATGGCAACATTCACCATGCAGAAATCCATCCAGGTTTGTTTTTTTTTTTTTTTTTTTTTTTGGGTAGAAGTAGAGAATAACTGATGTGATTAAAATGCTGTGTCACCCTATAGCTTAACCCAGTTAAATCTATAGATTATTCCTGGGCTTCTTCATTATAGAGTAGAAGAAAAGACTCTAGTATAAGTGACTTTGATAAAATGTGGAAGTATAGGACATTGCCATTCAAGCTAGTGAGATAATGTAGATTATTCTGAATGACTGGTAGTGCTTTCATGGATTTGCATCAAAGTTAACTATTTTTTACATTTGCAAGATTCTTTTGCCTGTATGCAAATATTGAGTGAAATTTAATTTTGATGCAAATATCCCGTAAAATATGTTAATATTTACAATTTTAAGTTCAGATCTCTACTGAGACATAAAATTCTGAGGCCGGAATATAAGGAAATAAGTATTTTTTTTTGTTCATTTTGTCTTTTTATAATTTGGCATCATTTTAGCCAACTGATTCAGTATTGTGCAAGTACAAAGAAATAAAATGTTCACGTAGTATGTGTCTAACCTTCATGTTGGTGAGAGATTTTTTAAAAAACACCTTAAAATGGAAGTCAAAATGAATATCTGCCTATCAGCTAAACTTTTGATTTTTGAGGTTACTTTCTGCAGACATATCTCCATGGAAAGAAACAGCTGTAGTAGGATGTGGAGGACCAATATTTTCAGACACTTTAGCCTGTACCTCCCTTACCCTGTCTCCATTTATCTTTTTCTTGCTCTGTCTTCTAAAAATCTTATCAGAGTACAGAGGAAGAAAATGTCTGATCAAAATAAATGTGCCACAGCCATTACACCTCATGGAAAATACCAGCACATGAGAATAAAAACATGAAAGCAATCAACAGTACGGAGGACAGATAACACACATTTATTAGAAGATCAAGTTGATTTATCATAAACGTCCCAACCTTTCAGTTATAATCCATCTGACCACCCGCAAATTCTTCAGTTCATCACTTTATATGACACAACTAGAATGATTAGAAATCAAAATGTTAACTTTTCTAAACCAATCTAAAAAGAACAGGATGAGGAGAAGTGTGGATCTGTGTGATGATTCACATTTAAAGGTTTTATCTCTTTACTCTATTTGATTAAAGGCCTTGTATTGAGTTAAGCAGCAAATCCTGCAGAATAATTAGTGGCTGTTAGTCCCCCCCCCAACCCTGCCCACCGCTCCCCCCCTTTTTAAATGAAAGCTTAAATGGGGGAAAATGGAATGTCAGTCAGAAACTGGTTCATACCAATCATAATAATTATAATCTATTAGAATTAAGCCATAATCATTAGAATTTCTTCTTTTCTCCTACCTTTGATGGCCTGTTTCATCTGTTTCATTAAAGCTGTAATTTTTACAGATGCTCTTGATGTTCCTATGTTTTCATCAGAGTCTAAGGCAGCTAAAGGGAAAAAAATAGCTCTTTGCCTATAGAAATATATGTTAATACATTAGTTACTTGAAGCAAGCAAGTTTTGCAATATGTGTGTCTGGGTGTCTATAGTTGTCTTTATTTAGGCCTGTCCAGCATTTTGCTGTGTTCTCCTCTTGCCCGGCAGCTGGACCCTGACCTTCAAGTTCTTTTTTTTTAACTAAGAAAAAGAAAAAAAAAAAAAAAGAATTCTTTTCAGATCCCAAGTTCCCCCCTTCTTACCCTCCCACTGACACCATCCTATTCAGAACCGGAGATAACTTTATTCATCTATACATCATTGTATCAAATTCAATAGGCAAACTGCTTCAACATGCCTCAGAGCTGGACAGGACAGTTATGTCTTCATTCCCTTCACCCTCCCCAGCCAGCCCCCAGCGCAATGAGATTTTTACCACCGTCTTTTCAGGCATGAAATGAGCACAGTTACGAAAAAATAATTTCAAACAAGTGTTTTACTACTCTGTTGGGTCACTGTAGATATATTTTCCTGCAAACTCCTCAATTAGATGGAATATATTACCACCAGGCTGAGTTGCTTAGAATCCTCTCTAGATAATTCATGCTGGAAAGGAAGAAGGGGATCTGTTTATTCATTAAGTTCCTTAAACTGCTGGTGTAGATTTTGATGAAAAATGTGCTTGCCTCGCAAGTGTTTGCGTTAGTATGAAATTAAGAGCGTCAAACCTCATAAAGTAACACACATGGCACAAATCACACAAAGAGCTGAAAGGAGAAATGCTGTTAACAACAGCAACTGAAGTAAATATCCTGTTCTCAGAAAACAAAATATGTCTGTCTTCTGATCAATTTTGAAAGAGTGAAATTAACACTTTTTCTTGTCTCCTATATCCCCTGTAGGCTCTATGACACTTTAACTTTTGGGAGTTTGGAATTCTTAAAAGAGAAAAATAGAACTTACTTAATGTCAGGAACATCAAATAAGTGTTTGATGTTGGATGCCCTTGCTACAAAATCAGCCTACTGTCTCCAATCCAGAGGACTGGGTATCAGATTAGTTTTCCGGGTGGGAACTGGTTTGCATATGTGGATTCCCAATGAGGGAGTCAGTCAGCAGGCTTGAATAGACAAAATAGTCCTTTTCTTCCAAAGGTGGATTTCTTTTTGAAACCTACATCAGGATTCTTTCTCAGACAAAAGTTCCTTTAGGACTCTAATGTTTAAAAAAAAAAAAAAAACATCAAAAAATCTTGGTCAAAATGGATCTGAACTCAATCGCACATCCTTGTCCATTCCTAGGATGCTCCCCTCCCCCATATCAGAATGCAAAGCCTGAAAGAAAGTTGAATGATTAAAATTAAATAGAGCATCTAAAGTCCTTAAACCAGCTAGCCATTATAAAACATTCTAGATCCTGGAGATAGAAAAGGAGAAAGATCTTTTTTTTAAAGCACAGTTACATCATTGACTAGGTGTTTTCTACTCTAGCTCCTATGTGTTTATGTAGCGGGTGTTACAGACATTTGGAAGGATTTGAGAGTTTCAAAAGAGAGAAGTTTATACATTAGTGCTGCAAGTTGCAAAACACTGTTGATATTCAAATGTTTATTGTGCAAAATCTGGGATAAGCTTCGGCATGAGGGCCCCTTTAAGTGCCTACAACTCCTGCTAATTCCCCTCAGCATTGAGGCGCGCACAAAGGCCTTTAATCCAATTCCACTTTTTTTCAGAAAGCCTATGCTATTTTCTCTCACATAAACTAACAACACTACCCCATCACACTGCAGAGTGGGTCAAAGAAAAAGCGCTCTCTGTTTATACTTCACCAACACTTTGTGTTTCTTGGGTAAGCATGGCATGGAACTTTAAGTGGTTCCCCAGGCCCCACGACATCTTTAGGGGGGAAAAAGCCTTCACGAATGAAGGTGGTAATTTTTAATGATGAAAAATGTACTAGGATGTTAAGCATTCTCTTCATCCGTTATCTGTGAAAAGAAATTGATCGACTGAGCCACATTCTTGCACTTCTGATTTAAATGATAGAAGTCCGGCTTACTTTGATAAGGTAGCATGCACATTTTGATAAGGAGGTATTATTTTTCTCTAGACTGTTGGTTCTCTCCCTCTCTCTCCTTTACTCCTCTATATCTTCCTCTCTCCACCCTCCATGTCATATCCCCAGTGACTTTCATAATTTTCTGCAGGAATTACTTAAGGTCACATAGGCAAAACTCATTTCTTTTCTCTCAAAAAGAGAAATTGATCCAGCCCAGATTTTAGACATTTTTTTTTTTTGCACCTGTAATTTTGGTGACCATTTCTAATTTCAGGTGGAAATATTGCTAAAAAATAATACCTGTAGTTGGCACTGGAAATCAGGCATTTGCCTCTGATTGTGACTATACAAGTGCCCAATTACTCTAGTAATTAAGTAACTGTGGGTACAATTAGAAATGACCATGATTTTGCCCCAGAACAGAATTATAGGGATGGGAACAGGAAGCCAAAATGAGAGTGTGTATGAGTCGATTCAAGAGTTGTACTTGGGCAATTGGTGTCACCAAAAATCAAACCACATAGAATTCTGTATCCTAATTAGAGAAAAAGATGTCTTGTTTCTATTGATTTCTATTCACGATGTCAAACCGATGAAGCATGTATTAGCTACTTTTGAATGTCCCCACATTTCCATAAAATCTATTAGAAGAAATTCTGGAGGACAAATTTGAAGTTCCTGTGTTTGGAATCAAGGCAGCAAACCTTATATTTTTGTCCTGAGAGATTAATTTGTGTTGAATAAGCTTCTACAACTGAAAACAAGAATATATGATTTCTATAGGACTTAATATATCTTAAAGAAGCTAATCTTTGCAGCAGAGAAAGTCACTACATGTGACAAACTTAACATATTGGCAATATTTTGTAATTTTCCTAATGCCAAATATTTAAAATCATGTCTCTTCTTGACTATATCACAGTACCTGGGATCAATTTTCTACAAGACTTCTCCAAATTAAACTCAAAGTGGCTGAAAGAAGACATTTTCTATAAGGAATTTGGATCAGAAGAAAAATAAATCTAGTCAATGGTTTTTCAGAATCTAAATACATCACATTTTAAAGTCTGGTATAAATTTTCTGTCTTCTGAAATTGTGTATTTACCTAAGCGTAAGAACCAGAATATACTCTCTACTTTTAAGATTTCTTAATGATTTTCTTATCTTCAAAGTTATTTAAAAATACTTTCAACTAGTCAAAAATAAATAAAAGTCTGCAGGAAGCAGCCTAATCATGGACAATTCAGACATCACAAGCAGAGCAAATCCCACTTGAATCTGGCTTGATATCTAACAGTCAGCTATTACATTATCAGAATTAAATCACTTAGGTAATTAGGATGTTTTCATCCTTGCAGGACTTCTCAGTGGACAGGCCAAAGGCCTCAATGAACATGGAAATGGATTTCTCTCTTTGCTCTGGAGGTCAAAACTAGAGGTGAATCTGTGTTATGAGAGGCCAAATCTCTTCTGCTAGGAAGGGATGACAGTATCACAGTTTCTCCTAAAAATGGGGGTAATATAACTTAAACCCAGTAAATATGAACTGGCACTCTTTCAGCAATTATGCTAAAAGAACAAGTTTTTGGTTTGTACCAAACTGTAACGTGCAGCCTACTGTTGACTAGTTTCAAGCGTGAGAAAACAATGGAAATTACACATGAAGCTGATCTGGGTTCTAGTGGTCATTGAGTCCCACGAGTAATTAACAGCCATACTTTTTTTGAGATTTACATTAGTTGGAGCAAAGATCTGAATCAAGCATTTCTTTTCTCAGGGAAGAAAAGGAAGGAAGGAATGGAGGAAGGGAAAAAGGGAAGAAGGAAGGTGGAAGACAAAACAACAACAGAAATTTGAAGACAAAATTAAAAGTATTTCATTGGGACTGGGGCTGGGGCTCAGTGGTAGAGTGCCTACCTCGCACTTGGTAGGCACTGGGTTTGATCCTCAGCACCACATAAAAATAAATAAAGATATTGAGTCCATCTAGAACTAAAAAAATATTTCATTGTTCCAAATCTCCAGTAGAGAGTGACTGGAAGTGGTTTTGAGCTATTTTGTGAAGCCCTTTCCTCTTATTAGTAAATATCATCAGTTCCATGTACTCCAGGGAATGAAAAAAAGCCTATTTTAGATTCTTGTTACATCCAAATCAAGGAGATGGAATGAAGATGGAGGTATGTACAGGGAGTTTAGATGTCTGAAAGTGTTTTCCCTTATCCTCTGTAACCCAAATCTGAAACTCAAATGCTCTCATTGCTGGCCTAAGATCTGAAATAATATGGGGCCTCTGGTTGGACCTGTAGTCAACTGAAGAATGCATACCCTCTGAGAAATATGTATGTTTTTGTCTTTGTATTTTTTACTTAAATATGGCCTCTTCCCAGATGGGCCAAAGGACTATACTTGTAAACGGGGAAAACCTTTCTATTTCTGAAGTTCAAGGTTTTTGCGTAGGAAGCGGTCCTGACATATGCACTCCCATTTAAAAGAGTGGTCTCATTATAACATTCTCCCATAGAAAGGTAGAATTTATTTTCTTTAATTCAGCATAAAAACGGATCATATTAAAAAGCTAATTGATTGGAGTGGGCTTTGACTTACAGCTGACAAATTGTGTAAGGAAGTTCTCATTCCTTCTCTTTTTGCTGATTTAACTTGACCCCATCAGCCATCCTGCTGGGCTGGTGGCCAGGAAGTCGCAGTTGATACGGGTTCTCTTTCCAACTTCCTCTCCATTTCCATGGTGGCCCAAGGTCCTGATATGTGACAGCACCAAAGCACTGGGAAGGGCCCTTTCAATTGTGCACCACAGGTCATCAGGTCAGATATGGTTGTTGACACACCCCTTGACTTCCTCAGGGTCACTCAGTCCAGTGGCTCTATGGCTTTTAAATCAGGTCTGGGTATGGGTAAAACGTGGGTGAAGCTGGGAATCCTTGGCTGGGGTCTCCTCTCTGAGATACCACTGCCAGCAGAGGAGAGCGCTCAGTTTCCCACATCAAAGTTTCTTCTTGTTTGACCTCTTTTAACTCAGGGAGTTCTGTCTCATCCTTCCTGCACTGTATTCTTTTCCTTCTCTTTCCATAATACACAGCGCAGTATGTTCATGGGGTTTCAGGACTGCTGACTCTTAAATCCTTTAGGGACAAACAGATAAGGAAAAAGAAAAGAAGTGGGTTAGGAATACAGAAGAAGGGAAGGGTAGGACTTTGGTGAAATGCAGAGTAATCAAATATCTAAAGCCTTTCAAATTCAACTTAAAGCTCTCTCTGTTTTTCTCTTTCTCTTACACACACACACACACACACACACACACACACACACACACACACGAAAATCTCAGCTTGTGTTTAATCTTTTGCAAAATACAGGAAGAACCTCTAAACATCTACTTTTAATTCTACAAAACTCCCCGAGGAAGAGAAATTATAAAATACAAAGGAGGCCTGGACTACCAGCTCTGACTGGACTGATGGTTTTGGAGAAATTCAAAGGGAAATAACAAAATAAAATTTAGATAAGTTATTAGGCAGAAAAAAAGTAAGAATGGCTACTTTGTGTTAATACATGTTATTAAAGACAACTGTGTTGTGTTAATATGCTTATAAATTTTATTCAGTGTGTATCTGGATGCCTACTATTTGTTTACCAGGCTCTCTGGTGGGCGTTGTGGATGTTACAAATACAGGATGCATCCAGGGAGTCTTCACTATGTACAGGGAACAGCCACAAATGACCAGAAATCTGTGCACAGTAAGTAATTAACATGCAAAACTTAGTTCTCGAAACAAATGAGGGAGGCACTGCCATCATACCCATTTTACAGATGAGGAAACTGAAACATAGTTTTAGAAAGCAATTTGCTAAAGTCACAGAGCTGGTAAAGGGCAGAGGTAGAATTAGATTGTTTGTTGGTCTGACCACAATTCTTAGGGATTTCCACGATCACATTGACTCTAACTTAATCCAATCCAATTCAATCTAATCTAATTATCTATATCCAGTAATATTTAGGGGCCTAGATTCTATCCTTCAAAATTCAGGATTATGCCAGAGCCTGGAAAGAGTTATTTATCCAAGTTTATGCTGATGTGAAGGCAAAAGTTCATCTTTCTAGACTGTTGGATGGACCCATCTGGAAATCTTAGGGGCTGTCAAAGCTATCTCCAATTGATGCTCTCTGGAGTCCTTCCCTCCCGGTCACTCTCTCTTTTCCTAAACAAAACACACCAGCTCTATTCAAGGTGTGTGGACCAGCAAAAGCTCATTTAAACTCTCCTCTCAACTGCTTTATCCACCTTATAAACTCAAAAGGGGATAGGCAGAAAGGGGCTCACAAAAGCCTCTTCTCCCCTCTTTTCCCCTGAAACTCTTGTAATAGGCTCATTAAGGGCCCGCCTGGGCTTGTTATAAAATGCTGTGGAAGCAGTCGGTAAGTAGCTCACTGTTTGTAACAGATAATATCAAATTGGAGAAACATGTAAAAGCACATACAAAAACAGTAAAATGAGATGTACTCTAATGATACCAGCCAAACAAGCAGGGAGATAATTAGTCACTCCATGTACATGGTTTGGGATCTGTAGCAGAGCTAATTTTATTTGAGTAACATGTCAACTTTTAACTTTGGCGTTTTGTGTATGGGGTAAATAAAAGATGTTCCGTAAGGAATCGTGCATCATAGGATACTAAATGCTGCTGTCTCATTATAGTAGTCATATTTATCATTTATTAAACATAGTTCATTCTTAAGCCTTCCTTAAAGGATGCTGTGGAGCATCTGATTATGTTTTTCTTTCATTAGATATGAATTTATGTTATGTAAGCTAGCCTAATTTTTAATAAGTTTTTTATAATAGAGAAATGCTTTTTTTATGTGTTATGATGTTCTGTTTATAATGTGAATGCTAAAAAACAGTTTCTTGACTTATAATTAACACTCGTAGTCTGTCATGTTTTATTCCTCATATTGAAATGGGTGCTGTGCACACGTGTGGCAACTATCAACTGCCTTCTGAAAAACCACTCCTCTCAAGGAGTCGGGCTTTGAGGGAGAATTTCTAAATTGAGGGGGATAATTCAATTTTCTATTGTTATCTATGAAATAAGCTTTAGCTTATGTAGAAGTATTATTATATTCATTTCACTGACTTTTGCTTCATTCTTTAGAAAACGGCACAATACAACCTCTCTGAAAATATAATGCTTTCCATGTCTAAAAATACAAAATACATGAAATGAAATTTTTGTATTACTTCATCAAATAAGAACCATGGAAGTGCTGGTATTATTGATTCAACTTATGACGTGTTGTATATTTGTGGCTAGGTTAGACCTTATTTATTTCATTGGTATACCAGTTAACTAGACAGACACATGAACTTTAGTCTTTTCACATTATAGCCATTCCTTTGACCCATTTTTTAAGTCTTTAAAAATTATTTTTAAGTTTAACTTTGCTTCTTTATTCTGATTTGGACTTCATGGGGTTCCAAGACTCCAAAGCTGGGAGGAGGAAATCAAGAGAGGCCTGACCCTGAAATAAAGACCCTCCAAATTCTAGGACTTTCCCTGCCATTGCTACCACATGTAATCACAGGTCTATCACCTACATTGTGTGTCCTTTGTTTTCTCATCTGTCAAATGAGAGGGATGGAAAATATTTTCTATGATAACTTCTAGCCCGTAATTCTACTCTTATAATATGAAGAGCTAAAGTGTACCAATACTTTATCTACCACATTTGATAAGTGGAGGAAACTAATTAACTCTGTAATTTTGGAGAAGACAACTTAGTAAAAGTAATCTCAAACACTATTTTGAAAGTTATAAGGCATCTTGCTTTAGGTGATATAGGGTATTGGAAACATTCCTTCCTTTTAAAAACTGATACGAAATTACATCTTTTGTTTGGAATATAATTCAATTGGACAAAGTCTTTTCAAATCCAAAGAGCCTTTTTGGACAATTGGATGATCTTGTCAAGGTTAAGCATATACACATTCTTTGACCCAGTAATTTCACACATTGGCATCTTTCCTACAGATACAAACATACATGTGCGCAAAGATGTGTGTTCACAGGTATACACCAAAGCTTTTTTTATGGTAGCAAAGATTGGAAACAATCTACATATGCATCAATAGGGAACTGCTTAATAAATCATGGCAATTATATTTAGTGAAACATGATGCATTGATCATTGAAATGAGAAAAACATCTCTAAATTCTGATAGAGAACTGTCTTCAAGATATATTGAAAGATATAAACAAAGTGCAGAGCATTGCACCATTTAAAGTGTGTGTGTGTGTATATATATAAATGCATACATATATATCCATATAATATGTAGATACTATCTCTAAAAGGTTTTCTAAAATCTGGTAATTATGGCTGTTCCAGAGAAAAGAAGAGAGGGGTCCAAGGGATGACAATAGGAGGTCAATTTACTTTTCACTATGCACTGGTTTGCACCTTTAAAAATTTGTACCATGTGTCCCCACTATCAGTTTTTGAAAATGAAATAATAAAAGCAAATGCTTAAGTGCTTAGTTTCTACCAGGCATTATTCTAATGCCTGCAGGTATTACTCACGGAATCTTTATAACCATATAAGATTAGAATTAGGAGATTAGTGAAATGAGGCCAGAGAAACATGGGCCATTTGTCTAAGTTCATGCAGGCCATGTGTGGCTTACGAACTTTGGGTCTCCTTTATCCAGTCACACACAAATCTGCGTGCAAACACACGCACACACACACACACACACAATCTTATCGGTTTGACAATCTTTCCCCTTAATAAATGCCTCTCAGTTAAATAGTATTATGGCCTGTCATGTTGCAGTGAAGTTTTGAGGTTGTATGTTCTTCTGATCCACCTCAAGGCTTAATGGACCCCCTGACCTGCCCAAGAACAGCTCAACCCACAGAGGAATGCATTTGCTCCCCTGTCTAATTCTTCCCTGCTTGGAGACTATGTCCACTCACATAGTCAAAAGTTACTCTCTAGACTGGGATTGCAGCTCAGTGATAGAGCAGTTGCCTAGCATGTGTGAGGCACTGGGTTCGATTCTCAGTACCACATATAATAAATAAATAAAGGTTCATCGACAACTAAACAAATAAAAAGTTACTTTCCTCTTGGTAAAGTAACCACCCAGTCCTTTCAAATGCTTCAGTTCTCATCTCACACAGGTGCACACCATTGTTTTCATTGAATAAGTTTTTCTACAACATTATTCCAAATATATATTATTCTGAGCACCCAGGCAATGCTATAGACTACCTGCTTTCTCAGAAACACATATACTTAGTCATAAGTACATTTATATTTAGAAGCCAACAATCTCCTGCAATCAGTGTTTTTTTTTTCATTCACATTACCACCATAAAGAGAACATCTCATTGTTTACAGCTCCACTGCTTATATCTTAATAGATATTAAAAATCGACTTTGTTAACTGATGGATACAGAACTCAGTGCATTTATTAGCAAGGGAGGGAGGAACAGATGAGTTGTTTAATGATAGGAAAGGTGCATGGGTCTTTGTGGCCTCTACTTTAGGAATTGGCTTTACACAGGGAGACCCTTTCTCCAGTATATTTGATTCTTTGCCAGCATTTGCTTCAAGTTTCTGTTGTCTCTGCAGGTCAACTTCTAAGTTCAGAGATTTACTTCATGCTGCTTTTCTGCACTAGGCAAGAGCACTGTAGCTCTTAGATTCCTCTCACAGTGTGTCTTTTTAAGTTATCTGTAGCTCCGTTTGACAGTATAAACAACACAACACCTCCAAATAGCCCCGAAGCTAGTGCCCCTCAGGTAAGGGTCCAGGACCTCCAAGGTGGTGGCAATGATGGAGCAGACTGAGAAAATGGACCTGAAGGAGTTCAGAAATTATGTCCATCACCTTCAGTCAGGGATGGATTGGCCCGAGGGTGTTTTGGAAGGTGGAGCAGAGGTTTGTTTGTTTAATAAACATTATAGAAGTATATTTTCTTTGGAGGAACCTGTAAACCCCACTTTCGTTCCATCGCCTTCTCTTCTACTTAAAGTATTTCAAGAAATGTAGATCTCTTGAAGGGATTTATTCTTTTACCAGGCATGGCGTTTGGAAGTTCCTGGAATGAGCAGTGAGGTTTTGGATCTCATATCAAAGGGTTTAAAGTTAATGATTTTAAGTATGGTTGGATTTTATTGCTCCTCTGGTGGGCTAAAAACTTCAGCCACTCTTTGACCTCTGCTCAGTCAATTCAATTCCATCTAATGCTCTGTGACTAATATGGGGGATATTTAATCTACTTTGCCGCTGAAATTACTTTTAGACTCACTTTTTTTTTTCCTTGAAAAACTTCCTCCTGAGAGAAATTGCTTATCGTAAGCTCTAAATATGTTGCATATTACAGAATACATTTTAAAAAAGCTTTTCTTTCAGAGACAATTAAACCTTATCACTTATTTTGCTATCACATTACAAATGAGACAGGAAAAGTGATATTACTCGAGAAGGAAAAGTCGAATCAAAAAAGAGGGATGAATGGTGACCTCCCCGATCCTGTTATTAATGTAGATATCATAAGTAGTCGTGTCTTAGCCAAATATTTCCTGCAATGTAATTAGACTGGGAGACAAAAATGAATGAAACACAGGGTTACCAGCCTTAGGTAGACTTCTTTCATCTGGTTCCTTGTTAAGAATACACGTGGTTGCTTTTAAAGGTTCATTGGAAGGTAAGAATGATCTATGTACCTCACAAGCAAGACAGTAACTATCTTGGGCACCTAGGAAGGGGGGGGGGTCCAAACACTAGCTGAATAGGTATAAAGACATGATGTTTTTCCCCAAGATCAGAGGGCTTGCATTTAATCCTTCTTTTGTCCCTAATTAGTGGTCTGACCCCTGGCAAGTCTTTTAAATCTTTGTCCCTGATGAGAGGATCTGTAAGGTGCCTCTAGAGCTCTCCTTCTGTATTGAACTTAGACCAAAGCAGTGCTCACATCTGGACGGGAGCTCTGTTGGAGGGGTGTGGATAGTCCCCCAGCACAACCAGGTTTAGCAGGAGGTGGGCGGGGCCATTTATTATTTCAGGTGCTGAAAATGACTACAGACTCTGCTTCCCACCATCAATGCATTAAGTATAAAGATCTGATGAAGCCCTCCTCCCAGGGAAAATTGTATTTAGGCAGGGATCAGAGCCTCAAGGACAGGAGTAGTTGGAGAGGCTGGAAAATGCCCTGGGGGTCCAGAGGTAAGTTTCCAGTCCTGATTTTTACCATTCACTCATTTGGTGGTTTCACTCCTCTGAAATTAAGTCTCCTTATCTAATGAGAAGAATGGACTGTCATGGCTTCTGATTTCTTTAAAATTATAATTATTAACACATATTTATTGTAAAAATTAATGGGATTCATTGTGATACTTCCAAACATGCCTGTATTGTTCTTTGATTATGTCTATCCACCCTTCTACCCTCTTCCCACCTCCCCTCTATTCTTTTTCTCCTGAGCCTCTTCCTAGTTGCTAATAGTCCATCCTGTACTTTCAGGTCATCCCCTTTTCCTCTTTGTTTCTCACATATGAGAGAAAACATGTGGTAATTGTCTGTCTGTGTTTTGCTTACTCCACTTAACATGATGTCCTCCAGTTCTGTGCATTTTCCTGCAACTGACTGTGTTTCATTCTTTTTTATGGTTATGTAATACTGCATTGTGTATAATGACATATTTTCATCATCTATTCATCTGTTGAGAAGCATCTAGACTGATTTTATATTTTGGCTATTGTGACTAGTTCTGCAGGTCACATGGGTATGCAGGTTATCTCTTTCGTATACTGATATATACACAACCGAGGGACAGCTGGAACATATTGTGGTTCTACTTTTAGTTTTTTGAGGAACGTCTATATTTTCTATACTAGCTATACCAGTTTACACTCCTATCAAGAGTGTATAAATATTCTTTTTTCTCTTCATCCTCACCCTCATTTGTTGTTATTATTGTTGTTGTTATTGATAATAGTAATTCTTATTGGGGTGAGACGGAATTACATTGTAGTTTCAATTTGCATTTCCCTGATAGCTAAAAGATGTTGAGCATTTTTAAATATATTGGCCAATTGTATTCCTTTTTTGAGAAGTATCTGTTCAGTTCATTTGCCTATGTTTAGATCAGATTACTTGTTTTTGTGTTCTTAAATTTTTTGAATTCTTTGTATATTCTGGATACTAATCCTGTGCCAGATGAATAGCTAACAAAGGTTGTCTTCCATTCCGTGGGTTGTTTCTTAAGCTTTTTGATTTGATGTGATCCCATTTTTCAACTCTTGCTTTTGTTTCCTGTACTTTTGGGGTTCGACTCAAGAAATCATTGCCTATGCCAATATCTCAAAGTGTTTCCCCTGTTTTTCTCTAGTAGCTCCAGGTCTTAAATTAAGATCTTTGATCTATTCTGAGTTGATTTTTGTACAGGGTGAGAAATAGGGGTCAGATTTCTATCTTCTCCATGTTGATATCTAGTTTTTCCAGCACCATTTGTTGTTTTTTCCCCAATGTATGTTTGTGGCACCTTTGCTAAGAATCAGTTGGCAGATTTACTTTTTGATTTTCTGTTCAGTCCCATTGGTCTATACGTGCATGCGCGAGCATGTGTGTGTGTGTGTGTGTGTGTGTGTGTGTGTGTGTGTGTGTTAATGCCAATATGATTTTTTTTAATCATGGACCTGCATTTTTTTTTTAATCAAGTATTTTGATGCCTCCAGGCTTGCCCATTTTTGCTCAAGATTTCTTTGGTTATTTGGTGTCTTTTGTGCTTCTATATGAATTTTAGGATTATTTTCTCTATTTGTATGAAAAATTTCATTGACATTTTGGTAGGAATTGAAATGAATCTGTGTAGACCACTTGGGACAATATGAACATTGTAACAATATTAATTCTCCCAATCCATGGGAGCTCTTTACACCTCTTAGGGTGTTCTTTGATTTCTTTCTCCAGTAATTTTTGATTTTCATTTTAAATGTCTTTCACTTCTTAGATATAATTTTAGATATTTTTAAAGAGAATATTGTGAATGGGATTAGTTTCCTGATTTTCTTCACAACAACTTCATTCATGGTAAATAGAAAAGCTATTGATTTTTGTATGTTGACTTTGTATCCTGCTACTTTACTGAATATGTCCATCACCACTAATAGCTTTGGAGTAAGTCTTTAAGTTTTTTCATGTATAGAAATATGTTATCTGTAAACAAGCATAATTTGATCTCCTTTCACATTTGTATGCCTTTCATATCTTTCTCTTGCCAAATTGCTCTGGCTAAGATCTCTACTGCTTTATTGCATAATTATTATTTATCTTGTTCCTCATCTTATAGGAAGTGCTTTCGGTTTTTACCCATTCAGGATGATATTGGATATTCATTTGTCATACATAGCTGTTATTGTGTTGGGGTTTGATTCTTATATGTTTAATTATTCAGAGATTTTTTTAATCATAAATGTTGAAATCTAGTGAATCTTTTTTGGTGTGCATCTATTAAGTTGGCTACATTATTCTTCATTCTATTTATATGTTATATTATGTTTATTGATTCGCATATGTTAAACCATCCTTGATTCTATTTATATGCTATTTTATGTTTATTGATTTGCATATGTTGAACCATCCTTGCATCTCTGGAATGAAAACAACTTGATCATGATGTATGATCTTTTGAATGTCTATTGAATTGAACTTGTGAATATTTTGTTGAAGATTTTTGCATCCATATTCCTCAGGGATATTGTTCCCTAATGTTCTTTCTTTGTTGTGTCTTTGTCAGATTTTGGTAGCAGGGTAATTCTGGCTGTGTAGAGTGATTTGGAAGGGTTCCCTCTCTTTCATATTTACAGGATAGTTTTAGAAGCATTGTTGTCAGTTCTTCTTTAAAAATTTGGCAAAATTCAATCGTAAAGCCACCTGGTCTTGGATTTTTCTTTGTTGGGAGATTTTTAAATTACTGATTCAATTTCACTACTTGTAATTGGTCTATTTAGGAAACCATCCTTCTAAATTGTAAGACTGTAACTATCTGGAAGTAAGTGCCTTTCTTATATGGTGGAAGTCTGGGCCGGTTACTTCTTATCCTAATGTGGTCAAGCATCATCCAGTGGTGGGTGTTGTAGTGAAAGAAGGTTTTGGGATTCAGAAAAGCCATAGTCAGGACTCTCTGCCTCAGTTTCATGACTCTTAAAGTGAAGAGAGTAGTATGTATATTATTCAGAAACTACAAAAGGAACCCAAGCGGTGTTCAGCATAATTCAGTGAGTATTAATTTCCCTCTGTCCATCTCTAATCTCCAACACTGTGTTTTATATATTATAATCTCTAGCATTCTCTTCTAGAAAAGTGTGATGGGTAGCAAGAGGAGATTGAATTACTAGCCCCAATTTTAATTGAGTTGTCCAACTATTGTCACACTAATATTGTGTAACAAATAACAGCAAAATCTCAAGAATTATTTTCTTGGTCACGAGTTCTGACCCCAAAAACTCACAAGCAGATCCAGGCAGCCCGGGCAGCTCTGCTCCTTGTGTCTCTCATTCTCCTATTGCAATCAGTGGTTAGTCAGGGATGTTCTTCTTCTCCGACAATGGTACAAGCCAAACAGGGAAAGTTCCACTGTGAAGGCTCACTGTCAGCTCTTGGTTAGGTCACATCTGTTAACATCCCAGACCAGATCACATTTCTAATCCCCAAACCAAGAGACATATATTAGACTCTGTTTTTAATTGGAAAAGCTGTAAAGTCATGTGGCTTTAGTAGATGGAATATGGATGGGAGTGATTGAAAAATTGGCGAGAATATTCAAAATCCTCACTTTTAGATATTTTAAAATTTACAATCCAACGTTGTTACTGATAGTCATGTTACTATTCAATAGAACACCAAAACGTATTCTGTCTCACTAATCTCTCCCCATTCCCTTTCCTCTCCTACTCTCCCTAGGCTCTGGTGTCTGCTATGTTTCTCTCAATTTTTATGAGATCATCTTTTTATAAATGAGTAAGATCATGCTGTGTTTGTCTTTTGGTGCCTGGCTTGTTTCACTTTGCAATGTCCTCCAGGCTCATCTATGTAAGTCCATTTCTTAAAAAGTGAAGAGTGAAAGACAAAAGAATGTACCGTTGACCCTCTCTATCTATGGGTTCCACACACACAGATTCAAGCATCTGAGGATTAAAAATATTCAGGAAAATAGACTGTGTTCGGGATATTCGTGGTCTTCTCCCCTTATTATTCCTTAAACAATACAGCATAACAGCTACTTACATGGCATTTGTTGTATTATGTATTACAAGTAATCTTGAGATGATTTAAAGTATACTTGAGTGTGTAATATGCACATTATAGACTATCGGTAAAAGGAACTTGAGCATTGGTGGATTTTGCTATCTGTAGGAGGTCCTAGAACCCATCCTCCTTGCATAACAAGGGACAGCTGTACCTGTAAATTCTTACTTGAACATACATTGCCAACTTGTGTTTTATGGTCTGGAGGCAATGACGGCATGAGTTTCTAAAGGGTGAGCGCTTGAGGCATTGATAAATAAATGAAAGTAGGGATTTGGGTTCCCTGAAGACAAGAAGAAGGTTTGCAGTTTCTGAGAGTGCTAGAGACATAGCACCTCAGAGATGAAAGGACATTTGATAGAATGGAAACTAATGAAAGGCTAAATGGGACACCATGGCACACACCAGTAATCCCAGCGACTTGGGAGGCTGAGGCAGGAGGATCCCTAAGCAACTTAGTGATACCTTGTCTCAAAATAAAAAAAAAAAAAAATGAAAGGATTGGGAATGTGACTCAGTGGATAAGCACCCCTAGATTCAATCCCTGGTACCACAAAAAGAAAAAAAAAAAAGAAAAAAAAACTAGGTATTAAATATATGTGCAGGACTGAAGCTAATAATGGCCTTCCTACTAATATAGAAGACTGGATAATCTTATTCCCATTCATCTCAGAGTCTGTTACATTGTCTGGTACATACTGTAAATACTTGACCAGTACTTTTTGAATTAATGAGTGATTAACTTGAGCTGTGTAGATTAATTAATGCAGCTCCTAAAGAAGGAATGAACATCTATTTTGGGACACAATTCAGATATTTTACAAATGTAAGGGTTTCTGACATGGCAGGATATCCCAGTGTGGAGGCCTCAGGTGAGGAGAGCAATGATCCCAAGGCAGGCACCAGGACAAGGATGTGAGCATGGGAGAGAAATCTGGCCAGTTGTGTTCAAGGAGAGAGTGATGTGGGGAAAGCTTGGTCAGCAACAAGTGCCATCACAGTAGCACAAGTGTATCTTCTTAAGGTGTTGGCAAAGCCACAGAATTATCTCCTCCTGGGACCTTTTTATTTAGGGAACCAGGCTGATTTTACCCACGTAAAGGAGGGGTATATTCAGTCTACTCACCGAAAAGACTCTGAATCTGCATATCAATCCCTCTGTGCAATACAGCAGAAGGGGGCGGTTCCTTGCATGTGCTGCTTAAACGCGTCTTGGTTTCCTCATCTAGGTAGTTAAGATGGTGCAGTGCCGTTTTAGTCAGCTTTTTTGCTGCTGTGACGAAAAGATCTGACCAAAACAATTGTAGAGGAGGAAAAGTTGATTTTGGGGCTCACAGTTTCAGAGGTCTCAATCCTTAGAGAGCAGGCTCCATTCCTCAAGGCTCAAGGTGAGGCAGAACTACATGGCAGAAGACTGTGGCAGAAGGAAGCAGCTCACATGATGGATGACCAGGAAACAAAGAGAGAGACTCCACTCTCCAAATGGACCACTTCCTCCAGCCACACCCCACCTGCCTCCAGTTACCACTCAGTTAATCTCACCAGGGATTAATTTGCTGATTAGGTTAAGGCTATAACCTAATCATTTCTCCCCCAAACCTTCTTATATTGCCTCACATATGAGTTTTTGGGGAACACCACATCTAAACCATAACCAATGCCTCCTACTTAATGTAGTTGCAAGAATCAAATTAATTTCTGGTCAATAATGTTCTCTTACTGGTGAAAATTTCTCAGACTGTGCATAGAAAAAAGCAACCTCACCCAGCACCCTCTTGCCTCCCTCTTTCCTATGCTTCATTTCACAACTGTGCTCTGTCTTTTGTCTGCCTCCAGGTCTGAACCAATTGGGATCTAAGCACCAGCAGGGAGGAAACTTGGTCTATGGTCTCTAGGACTGTGTCCCCAGAACCTAAGATCACTATCTTATGTGCCCAGCACATAGCAGGTTCTCAATAAAACTTAGTGGTGGGGTGAGTTTGTGGCTCAGTGTTGGAGCACTTGTGTACCATGTGTGAGGCACTGGGTTCAATTCTCAGCACCACATATGAATAAATGAATAAAATAAAGGTCCCTCAACAACTAAAAAATATTTAAAAAAACCTTAGTGGTATGGGGGAAAGAATATCCTTTTTAACAAATGGTGGTGGAACCATTGAATAACCACATGCCAAAGAATGAATTTGGGTGACTATCTCATACAATCAAAAATTAATTGAAAATGACCAAAGTCCTAAATGGAAAAGAAAAAATTATATAACTCTTGGACAAAAGCATAAGCATGTCTTCGTGACACTGGATTAAGCAATAGTTTAATATATATGTTCTCAAAAGCATAGCAAATAAAGAAAAAAAAATAAACATCATCAAAATGGAAAACTTCCATGATTCAAAAGACACTATGAAAAATGTGAAAAGACAACATACAGAGTGGAATGAAATATTACAAATTATATATATACATATATATAATAATGATATGATAATGATCTAGTGTTTAGACTATGTACGAGTTTAAAAAATAACTTTTAGAACCTAATAAGTAAAAGACAAATAATTTAATTTGAAAACAGACAAAGAAGTCAAACTGAAATTCCTTCAGAGAAGATACACAAATGCCCAATTAGCACAGGTAAAAACTTTTGCATGGCATCATTAGTCAATAGTGAAATACAAAATAAAACCAGGTGAGACACTAACATATACTCACTAGAATAACTACACTAAGAAATTTGTGGGTAGGAATGTAAAATAGTACTGACAACTTTGGAAAACAGTCTGACAGTCACTCAAAATGTTGAACTGTTACTGTTTAATGTAGGAATCCCACTTGTAAGTATATAGTCAAAATAATTGAAAATTGATATTCACACAGAATTTTACATGAACGTTTACTGCAATATTATTCACAACAGTCAGCCCCCAAGTGCAAACAACTCAACCATTTATCAAGTAACAAGTTAATATACAAAATGTGGTACATCCACACAGTGGAGTATTGGTTATCTATACAGAGGAAGGAAGGACTGAAACATGCTACACATGGATATATCTTGAAAACATAATGCTAACGAAAGAAGCAAGACTCCAAATGCCACAGTTCGAATGATTGCATTGCAATGTTTAGAATAGCACATCCTGAAAAAAAAGAAGGTTAATGATTTCTGGGTGAGGGAGGAGGGGAAAGTGGAGAATGACTGCTCATGTGTGTAAGGATTAGTTTTTGGGCGAACGAAAATCTTCCAGAATTGGATAGGGGTTATGGTTGCACAATGATATGATTATATTAAAACCACTAATTTTTACACTTTAAAAATATGAGTTGTATGGCATGTAAATTATATCTCAACTTTTAAAAGTTAGTAATGACTACGGTAATTGGCCATTTGAAAATGCACCTTGGGAGCAGGGATATATATAAGGAGATTGTGCCTGAGATTCAAGGAACTCTGAAAGAGCAAAATGGTAAGAGTTATGTGTTCCTTTCTTATCTAAGTCCCCTTGAATAGAAAGCTTGTAAATCTTTTGTCATTAAGACTTCAAGCTCCTAAGAAAGAAACAAAGCCTGACATCTGTTTATTGGGTGCCTGAGTTGTTTCACAAGGACAATGACATTAAAACTTTGCCTGCAGAAATACTATTCCCTGTTTCAGTCGTGCAAGCATCATCATTTCACCTATAAGAGATGCCTATTAATTCTATGTATCAGATTTGTATGTCGGGGAACACAGGAGCTCTGGAGTGGAGGTCTGAATTCAAGTTCTGTTTCTATTACTTGTATGATGCTGGTAGAGCTATTTAATTGTATCAAGCTCCAGTTTCCCCTATTAAAATAACGCATGGATTATATCCTCCCACTGTCACATGAGACCAAGTTGTGGTGAGGATGCTTGAGTGCAAGTGACAGAAATCCAATCAAAATGGGTTGAATACAAAAGGGATTTTTTTCCCCTTTGTTTGATAAAACTAAAATTTCAGGGCTTGGTAAATCTCAGACAATGGTGAATATGGGAACTTTAATTTTAACACTAGAACAAGCCTCCATATGCAAGCATGATCAAACCTCTGCTTATATAACATCTGCTAAAGTTCCATCTCCCAAAGTGGCTGATCTTAATTTGGAGGCTGGAAAAATACAGTCCACTTCTAGATGTAAAGATAAGAATTTGTGACAATTTATCATACTCTTCTACACAGTGGAATAAGAATTTTGCAGGACAATCAACAATCCTTTAATGTGCCGTGAGAAGTATTAACACTATCTCCAACAGTGTCTATTGTTCCAATCCGGTTATGACTAACTTCCTGCATTCTGTCTTCACCTGGGTGTGTCTCAAGAATCTAAGTTTCAATACATTCCAAACTTAACTTCTAATCATGTCCCACACAAAACATAGCTAAACAAAACTTGCCCTCCTACAGTAGATAGCACATTATAACCTTCTAGTTTATTGCTCAATCTAAATAGCTGGAAGTCCTCCTTGACCACTCCTTCTATCTCACTTTTTTTCATATTCAAACCATAACCAAGTTCTGTTGACTTCATCTCTTAAATACCTCTGGCATCTACTCACACATCTTTAGTTCCATTGACATTTTTCTGTTCCAAGTAACCAGGCATCCCTCCCTGCAGAAGCCATTCTGCAATCCATTCTTCTTATTAGGTTTGAAGTGATGAAAAGAAAATTGTATCATGTCATTCTCCAACTTACCATCTTTCACTGTTGTCCTCTTATTCTTCAGCTAGAGATAAGTAATTGTCCTGGCCTGCAAGATCCTACATGATCTTCCCCCTGTTGTTTTTCCTGTCACTCTATACTCACTACAACATGAGGCCTCAGAAAAAGGCAGAATAATATAGTTTTAAAACAATATATCATGATCCCAAGCCTTGACCAACAGTCCCTTGGATCACCAACATAATCACTCTTCAAGTCATCAGACTATGTGTATTAGGATCATCATAGGCTCTTTACAATGAACAACAGGAAACATGTGTCTTTCCGGTCTTCTTCCTCCAGGAAGGGACATGAGGAAGACCTCCTCTGATGGGTTGTTGTGCTGTGGGAAAACATTTCAGGGATTCCTATTTATGATTATCAGTAATAGCTAACAAGAATGGCTGATATTTATTGAGAACTGATTTTGCTTGCATAACTTAACTGAATCCATACAACAATCCCTCGAGATAGGACCCTTGTCATTCCCATTTTGCAAATAACTAATATTTCTCCCTCTCAGTTTGTTATCAGTTCAAGGAACAGGTGAGATTGATCAGGTACAGATTTCAAATATAGAAGAGTCTAGCTTCAAGTTGAAAATTTCATCAACGTGCTCTCCTATATCTCTTTTGACTTTTGTGTTGGGGAGCTGGTTCAGTGTAAAGGGTGCTAACCACATGGGGCTGAGCTTTGATGGTGTTATGGTTTGGATCTGGGATTTCCCCAAAGGTTCATGTGCTTAAAGGCTTGGTCCCCAAAACAGCAGTGTCCAGAAGTGGGGATTTTAGGAGGTGGATCATGAAACTGCAATATCATCAATGATCAGTCCATTTGATGGGTTAATACTTCTAATGGACTACTAGAACAGGTGGAAACTGTAGTATCTGTGGCATGGTTGAGGAAAGTTGGTGACAGAGGGTGTTGCTTTGGGACCATATCTTTGGCTGCTTTTCCCCTTCTCTGGTTCCTAACTGCTGTGACATGAGACGCTTTTCTCGGTCAGAACTTTGTGTCATAATGTTTCCACCTTGGAACCAGCTGGCCACAAATTGAGACTTCTGAAACCATGAGCCAAAAATTGATCTTTCTTCCCCAAGTTGTGTTGGTCACAGTGACAAAAAGTTGACTAATATAGATGGAGATATTGAAAGATCCAGAAAGGAACCACCCAGAGAGGCTAATATGTGCTGAAGATCAAGTGTGGGATGTCCCTGAGATAGAGAATGGGAGAACGCAACACCAGGTCAAAACAGGAGAGTTAAGAGGAGAATGAGGAGTGTCCCTGATGGGTAGCTTGGTGAAAGGACAGGTTATTCAATTAGTAAGGAATTTTTTCCTGGGATGGCAGATTACTTTGGGGACTTTCGTTTGGATGACTTGGTTATTGGATATCTTCAAAATGAATAGTAAGTAATGTCAGATATCTTTTTTTTTTTTTTTTAGTTCTGACTTACACTAACTTGCTTGGGTCCGTCTGTAAGTTCTCTGGCAGTAGGATTAACCAGCAACTCTGTTTCTTTAGGTGTTAACTAATATTCTAGAACCTGTATAAAAGAAACTTAGTCCCACTTAAAAGAAAATTTGACAACGACTCATGGAATTTCTGATGTTTAGCAGCTACTGGAAAATTGGAAACATAGAGGAACAGTTGATGTTAAAATCAGGAACTAAAGATAGCCTCAGAGTTTATAGCAAAAGCAACAGAAATTTGTTAAAGATGATATGAGGGCATCCATGGGCTGGAAATTCAAATATGCAAAGAACACAACAGTCAGGAAGACGTGTAACCTCACATTTTGTAGAAATATCATGATCCTGTAGTATCAGGATGGTCTTGTCAAAAAAGATATCAATTTCAGCTCTATTACTAGGCATGCATCCTCTAAAGTAAGGGATGTAGGAATCTTTTTCCATTCTAAAATAGTATGAAAGTGGAAAAGCTATGAGATTTTTTGTTTTTATTTTTATTTGAATGACATTGATCCAAGTGTCCCTGATTATGAGAGAAGGGAAGAGAAAAAATGATGTTGCTCAGAGTCAAATTCCAAAATTCATTTTTATATGACTTTTTCATTTTCTTAGGGCCAAATAGTTCAGATTTTTGTTTTTCTTTTGAATGTTTTTATTGGTGCATTATAATTATAAATAATAGATTCATCGTGACATATTCATACAGGCCCATAGCATAATCTGGTGGATTTTTTCCCCTAGTACTGCCTCTTTCCTTTCCCTTCTCTCTTCTTCCTAAATCCCCTTTTCTCTACTCCGCTGGTCTCCTTTCTATTTTCTCGAGATCCCCTTTCCCCCATTTTTTTTTCCTCTTCAGCTTCTGCATGTGAAAGAAAGCTAAAACTCTATCTAGCCATCCATCTCATTCTGGGATGATTATTCTTCCCATTAATGACATTGAGATGCCACTGCACAGGGATTGTTGCTGGTTCTTTCTTAAATCCTTAATTTAACACATGACATCTTTGGAATTTTTGTATTCCTTATTTTCTTATACATTCCTGATAGTATACTCGCTGGGCAGAGCAAGAACTGAGAGACAACAAATGATTCATCAGGTGAGGCTCTTGGTCGAAACTATAATAAACCAACTCTGGCTAACTGAAGCAGGAGAGGGTGTTACTGGAATGATATCAGGTTGTTTGAGAGCCAGGCTTGGGAAACATGCAAGAACCATCATCACAGGAGGAACCATGGTTCTTCAGCTTTCCCCGACCAGCCCTTTGATACAGCTGGCACCAAGGGTGAAGTTCAACTGCATCCCTGCTGCTTCTGCATGAATAATGCCCTACGCTCTGGATTCCCATGTAAGAGCATTTATTTGGTCAAGCTCTGTTTGGATACCACCCTTCAGTGTCCATCAGGAAGGGAGAGATTACATTTGGGCTCTTGGCCTCCAGAGAAGGTGGCTGAATGTGCTTCCTGCCAATGAGCCAAGTCATGGGGGCTGTTCCTGAACAGGAAGAAAGCAGTGAAAGAGGGCTTCAGGCAGACAGATTTACAGCTTTGCATTGATTTGACTCTCCGTGTCTCATATCCAGGACTTGTGACAATCCGTATTTGTTTTCAGATAGCCTAGGAATCGATGCTGTCCCAGAGTCTGAGATAGCAAGAAACCAATTATGTGGGTTCAATTATGAAGGAGAGTAGGACTGCAGGGTATATTTTTTAGGGACTTCTTAGAAAACTGCTTTGTTCCAACAAAAAAGATTATATTAATTTTCCCTTTAGTATCAGCAGAATGACTAGGGGTTATATTCAGCTACTTTTCTGTCCTACTGGTAGCATAAAACACTGAAATGCCATCATGTGATGTTCAACTTAGCTCCAAACTGAAATATCATAAATTCATTAGTGAGCTATCTGATATTAAATGTTTCACTGACAGTCATAAATCCCTAGGGAAGGTTTCTCTTAATCTACTAGGATGGCTCTCAGACCTACTTTATTATATTTATTTATTACACAGCATTTCAATTCTTTGTGAATCCAGGAGTGTGCTAATAACTAACTAGTGTCTAATATGCAGAGTAACTAAAGAACCATGTAAATAAGTACATGACAGAATAAAATACATGTAAAAAGTTATTTTTTAACTACCACCAAATAGATCCAATCATACCTACCTAAGGTTTTATCCACTTTGCAACAATAGTGTACACAACTATTCATGCTCATTCTGGGCTTCCTTTGGCCCTAAATTCAAGTAGATAATCTGACTGTCATTAGCATATCCCATCTCCTAAGTCTTGCCATGACAAAATATAACTTCCCAGCTTAGAGAGTGCTGAGGGCCATTACCAAGTAGGAATGACGCATCGAAATTTCCTTGCCAAGCGTACCCCATGCTGCTTAGAGGACATTTGATGGAACATTGCATGCATGCTTTAATAAGGTGACCTTGCTCAAGGACCAAGGCGGATTCGGGTTTAGAGCTGATCAGGTTTGAGGAAGTAACCGGCTCCTTGAGTTTAAGGCGTTGCCAGTTTAAGATAATGGGTTTTAGGGAAGTTGGAAGTTGAAGATTATTGCTGGGATTAGGGTGTTCCTGCTGCTTGTTCCCATTGAGTTCTCGTGAGATTAAAATGGGATTTGGAGATAGCCTCGTGGAGTAGGTGGTTGGTGCGGGAGACAGCAGAACGCGTTTGCCCCTGGACCTGTGTGGAGGCGGTGTGAGAGCTGGAATAAAGAATTGCTGTTTGAACCTACAAAGCTGTGAGTGCCTCGTGATTCTGGTGCCAAGCCGAGACATTGGCCTTGGCAGAGAGGAACACTGTGTCATATTATACATAGCCCAGCGCCATAGTAGATAGAATGGAACTCTAAAGTTTTATACTTCTATTTCTGGATCTATGAGTATCCTGTATCACATGGAAAATGAGAATTTACAGATGAAATTATAGTTTATAGACTTGAAAATAGGGAGATTATGCTGTGTTATATGAATGGGCCCAATATTATCACATCAGTTTTTGATAGATAAAGAACTTTCTCTTGCTGAAACCAAACAGATGCTACAAAAAGGGACATCAGAAAGATTCTAAGTGGGAGACCATTGCTGATTTTTAGATAGGGTCTATGCCCAAGGATTGGAAGGTGATTTCAGCCCCCAACTGACCACCAGCAAGGAAACAGGGAACTATCTTACACCTACAGGGAGCTGGACTCTGCCAACAACATGGATGAGCTTAGAAGCTGATTTTTAGAACCTTGTGCTAAAAGCTCACCTAGTGGAAGACAATTTGATTTTGGCCTGTGAGACCCAAAACAGAGAAATGAGCCGAATTCACATGGACCACTGACCTATAGCATTATGAGATAATATATATGTTGTCTTAAAGTGATGTTCATGCTAAATTTTTATGGCAGCAATAGGATGTTATTATGAATATTTCCTTTGGACAATATTTCTGGCAGGGCTTAAAAACCCCAAAGGATCTTGAGGGACAGGAGAAGGCTCTGAGTAGACTCTACAGGAAGAGCCAAGCTGACGTGATTCTCAGGGGCTCTTTGGGTAGAAAAATCTCTAGCATGAGGCAAATACAGAACCCGAGGAGACTCGTGAACAGCTAGAACATCCTCATTTGACTATTCACCATAAGCTTGACCATGTCAAGCTCTTTGCAGTTGATGAGGAAAGGGAGCAGATGTCTCCCTATTGGACCGTGTGCAAATACACTGTAGGGGTAAGGGGTGAATGCCAGGCTTTAGGAAAAAACAGAAGGTGGTTCTCTTCATGGATAAAAATCTGTCTGTGTATGTGAAATCTAGGGTTCTATATTCTTTGATCTAACACTGGACTCCCTCCTCTCCACCTTTTTCTCTCTCTGTTAGAGTTATGTATTGTAAACCACATCTAGTCTAGAGCCTTATCGTGATATGAAGTTTCTTGGGCTATTGGGCTGAATAATGCCACAAAACCTACCAATGCTTAGGGGCTACACAGAGAGCTCAGAAAACAATCTGGGTTAGACAGATGATAGCTCAGCAGACAGTCTGTGCTTGGTTCATTTTCCCAAACTCCACTCTTTTTTACTGGTAGCTGGGGGAGAAGGATGTTCCTTGTGCCTAGAAGTAAATTAAACATTTACAACATAGTTTCAATGGGTATTTTTTTTTCCTACTAGTCCCAATAAACTACCGCCCAGAAGAGATCTGTGTTTGATTTAAGTTTTTTTTTCCCCTTCATGGTTTTCAGAACTGAAGATGTAGTGTTAATGAACTTATAAAACACATTTTATATAGTTTAGAGACCAATATTTCCCAAACTCTAATTTAATGTACATTTATACCATAAGATTCTGAGAAAAATAGATTCCATTATAAAATAACTTTGCTAAAGCTGCCTATTTTAAATCCCATCTTGTAGATTTACTCTTACATTATCTTATTAAAGGCTCTGAGAAGTCCTGTTGCTATGAAAAAAAAAAGTCTGTCTGCATAGATGGATGGCAGTCCACTTGCCTGCCATGCCGGAGTCAGGTCTTAGAGAAAAGTGACAAAATAAAGTTGGCCTTAACTCGATAGCAAAGACCATACCATTTTCTATAGTCTGTTTCTCAACTTGGCAGACTACTGGATAACAGGTCAAGGAATGTTCTCCAATATTGACATAGACAAGCTTAAAGGGAGATTGCATTAAAAAGAAGAAACTGCAACATGTAATAGTGACTGATGTTGTCTGCTGAAGAAGGTTAGGACAACTTCCCATCGGAGTCTCAGTGAGTTATATTCGCCTGGCCTTAAGGCTACTTTCACATTCAAGTGAGGACTTCCTGTCTTAAAAGCAGTCACCTGGAGTATCTGGAAGTCGAAAAGTTACTCTTCACAAAGCATCAAATGGATTTCCCCTCTTTATCCATAAGGATAATCTATGGACTACACAGTAGTCATTTCCATTAAATAGAAAGCTTTAAGAGAAAGAAAGAAAGAAAAAGCTTTGAAAACTTTACTTGCAGTATCTTTTCATACTTTCTTTGATGTGTCTGGAGTGAGGAGAATACATTAATGCCTTTTAGTTTGGCAGCCAACTCTCTCAAATGTACATAAATGGAACAGGACTGGCTAGAACACCAATTTCATTTTTAGAATTCTAATGTCAAGACTGTTTCCACAAAAGGAAAATAAAAAAAAAAAAAGGAGAAACAGTGCTGAAGTTTTAAGCAATGTCTCTTTGGGAGTGGTCAACTTCAATTAGTTAGATACTGTCACACAGGGTGATTTCTTAGGAAGAGAAGGAATTGTCAATCCTCCGCCCAGCCCATGCCCAAGATGATGGCCATGCAGGCACCTAGTCTGCAGATGAGCCTCAGAGCAAAGTGACAGAAAAAACTTGACTCTGCAGCAAAGATTACACCCTCTTCCATAGCCTGCACCCATCTTGGCATGTACCTGCCATCCATTCTCCTTTTATACAGAAATAGATTTTGCTGACTCATGACTCACCACTGGAGATGTCTCAGCCTCTTTGATGGTTACATAAAGTCAATAGATGTAAGTGAAAGTGCTGTGTGACACCTATAGGTCTTGACCTCAAAACTAGGAACTGGGCTCCTCCCTACTCTGCCCCCACCACCCCGCCCTCAAATGTGTACTGTGTTCATAGAGTGACCCAGTTCCCGCCACCCAAATGGTAATGACATCTGAAGGGAGAGTGGTGCAGCAAGAAGGAAGGGGCCTGAGGCAACTCACAACTTTTGAAGAGGAGTCCTGTCCCTCTGTTTAAATCTTCTACCTCCAGAGTCGCATGAAAGAGAAGGAAGCTCCTATGTCATTCAAGTCACCAAGAAACAGCATCTCCTTGCTTGCACGGCTTAGCCATCACCCTTCTCCAGTACCAGAGACCTTCTGTTCTTCAGTGATTCCCACAGTGGCACCTTTACCTGGTCAACGTGCTTTTGCTAAGTTATTAATTTAAAAATTATTAAGCTGATATTATGTTTGAGGTATATAATAACCATCCCAATGAGTCCTGGATAGACTCCATGCACCATTCTGTGAAGGTTAGCCAGCACTAACCCTTCAAACCAACTAATCTGATAGTCCTCTGCTAATGTATGACTATCTGTGCCAGGAACCTGGTCGATCCTAACCCTGGCCTTGTAGGCAATCATAGTGGGACAGGTAGAGAGAGGCTTGGCTCCTTATGTGTTCTTGCTCTCCAACATACATCCAAAGTGATTGTTCTCCATTCTACAGGAATGGGACTCTTTCAAACTCCACTTTGAGGAATCTTATGGTGTTGTCTGAATTTTCTTCTTTATCAATTAGTTATTAGCAAAGTTCTGCTTTTCTTTTCTTTTTTTTAATGAGAGAGAAAGAGAGAGAGATAGAGAGAATTTTTAATATTTATTTTTCAGTTTTTGGTGGACACAACATCTTTATTTTATTTTATGTGGTGCTGAGGATCGAACCCAGTGCCCTGTGCATGCCAGGCGAGCATGTTACCGCTTGAGCTACATCCCCAGCCCTTGATTTCTTTTTTTTAAGTAGCCAAAATTTGACTTAAATTAACTTTTTTTTAGAAAAAGGGCATTAATAAAGTTAATGAGAACATAAGTGGATGCTCTCCTCAGCCTTAATAGGCCCAGTAAAGTTTAGGAATGTAATGCAGTGTTTAAAACAGGCACACATCCTTATGTCTAACTTTTGATAAAGCTGTTTCATGATTTAAAATGGTCTTTTATTTGTCAGAATGTATAAATAATGACCATTTATAAATACATGTTTTCATTCTTAGTTAATAAAGTCAACTAATTCCCCTTTTAGAATTCCTGACTTAAAAAAAAAATCAGACTGAGGAAGATGGATGGCTATTACTATTCATTATTCAGTGACAGAATCTTTTATAGGGAGTTAATGTTATATTTAACTCTCACTAGATTTGTAAAAACTTAGTGATGCCTCCTGGGGACATATATGGGGATAGACCATGCTTTTCCTTGACTTTGGTCCCCTGGGATTGAGGGCGAAGAATCTTTCTCCTATAAATAACTTCTTAACACCTCACAGGCACACACACCTACACACAATTTTATAGACAGCCAGCTTGTTCACACAAAATTCTGCAGGGAAATAGGAGCATTTCCTACCAGGCTGGTATAAACAGTGACAAATCAGGAAAAGAGCTAGACAGACATTGTTATACTGTCTGTTTAGGCAACAGATGAGACTCACTGTATTAGAAGTTTATGCATATTAATTTTAATTTTCTTTGAGGGATATACACTTAAAGTGTATAAGCCATTCGTCGATCAGTCAACCAATATCTAATCTAGCATTAGTAAATGTTAAGTGCTGTTCTGGATGCTGAGCCTTTAGAAGTGGGCCAGGCTTGCCTTGTACTAGATCAGTAGGATTTTATTTTCTTGTGAATCAATTGTAGGGTGAAAAAAATAACATCAGAAATGATCCTATAATAGGATCATATAATAGGACATAAATGATCCTATACTAGTGAATATTTTTCTGAACAGAAATTGAATTTCAAGATACCTTGATGTATGTATTTTGTCATCCTAATTGCTAAAATTACCCACACATTCTCTTTGTTCATCAGTCAATTCTTACTCTCTCCTTCACCCTCTTCTCATTGCTCTCTCTTCCCACTGAAGTAGTAATCCTACAAAGGAAACATGGTCAGAAAATTGTTCAATGACCAAGTACAGGATTCTGGACTTTAGTTCTCTGTTCTTCATGGACACATGTTGCTGTGGTTTGGATAAGTATCTCCCAAAACCCATGGATGTAAAGTAAATTCCCCAATTTATAGCTCTGTTGCAAGGTGGTAGAACATTTTGAAGTTGGGGCCAGTGGAAAGCAGTTAGGTCACTAGAGGTATGTGGGGATATTAGAATCCTGGCCCATTCCTCTCTCTAGCTGTTTCCCAGCCATAATGAGGTGAACAGAACTTTTCTACCACATGCCCCCACCATAATGTACTATGCTACTACAGCCCCAAAGCAACAGAGCCAAGTTTCTGTGCACTGAAACCTCTGTAACCATGAGCCAAAATGAATCCTTCCTTCTTTTTAGGATGATTATCTCAGATATTTTATCATGGTAACAGAAATCTGACTAACACAGATAGATGCTTGGTTTGGTACCATATTGGGAAATCTGCCTATATATCTGAGCTTGGTGAATAGGGGAGTCTTACAGAATGTGAGCTCATGGGATGGATCTGTCAGGCCTGGCTAGAAGTATAGGAGCTCAGAGGTCATGTGGAATCTCCCTGAAGAGAACAAATGACTTATACCTTTTCTGTCATCAAGTCCATTTACCCAGGGATGGAAAGAAAAGAGAGCTGAAGCCGAGCTACTTCATAAAAATGCTGTGGGGCAGCAAAGACAGCAGAGCCAGAATAAAAGCTAATAAATGCAGTAGGTGAGCAGAAAGAGCAGTTCTCAAATGTTGGACGAACCCACCACACTGACTCTCACCTTCTCTTGCCCACAATTCAAGCACATAGAAAATTCCATATCTGGTGCTAAAGTCTCCTATTCATGTGAGAACTTTTAGCCCTATCTATACTGTGATTTCCAAGCAACCTGCTCACTAGAATGAGGTTGCTTCTCATATTGAATCTCTAAAATGCTGCCAAAAATATCACTTATATCAGATGAGTTATTATCTTGGGGGATTATAGCATGTCAGTAGGCGAGGTTTCCCTGATGGAAGTTTCTTGCAAACAGTAGGTCATGTAGAGACAGAAGAGCCTCTGTAGGTATCATCTGTGAGATTTATCTTGGCACTGACCATAAGAGGGGGCGTTCTTAATTCTACACAATTGTTATTTGTTTTTAAGATGAAATTGCCCTTAAAATAGAGAGAAAGATGGAGCATGTTTAATGTGAATACTCTTCCATCACATTGGTTTTCTGTTGCCTATTTACTTTGCCTCATCACATGTGGCAGAGATTGCTACTTGTCTGACATCTGTTCTCTCCTTGACCCTCGGTGATGGGCACACACCACCTGGAATAAAGACTTCATGCCCCAGCTGCTCTTGCCTCTGGATATGGCCATCCTGCAGGTTGTGGACCAGGAGGATGTCAGCACAGCTACATAAGGACACTTTGGGCAGTGTCCTTAAAGGAAGAGCTCTGTCCTCCTCCTCTCTTTTCTGCGCCCTGTGGTTGGAATGTGAAGTAAGCCTCGGCTGGAGTGCTATGTGGGTGCCATTCTGCATTCTAGTCATCTAGGATGAGTAGGCAGGAAGGAGCCCTAATGACTTTGTGGAATGGCCATAGTAGTATGCGGAAAATTAAGGAGTGTGAGCAGATAAAGCTGTGGGCTTCAGGCCACTATTGATTTGGTTTTTCTGTAGTATAAAAATACTTTTTTTTTTCTAGCTGGGCATGAGATAGGAGGATCACAAGTTCAAAGCCAGCCTCAGCAAAAGCAAGGTGCTAAGCAACTCAGTGAGATCCTATATCTAAATACAATACAAAATAGGGCTGAAGATGTGGCTCAGTGGTCAACTACCTCTGAGTTCAATCCCAGGTACCCCCACACCACACAAAAAAGTACTTATTTCTAACAAACACCAAATGTGTTCCAGTCTTGACCCCATAACCAGAAGTGTGCCTCCTAGTCCCAAGGACAAGGTTCTCTTTCCACTGCCGTCTATATATTGGGCTTCTGGTTTAAATATCAGTCTCTTAAGAGTTTGGTCTGTTAATCAATCCTTCACACTCTTACTGATGGATTCACTGATAAAATCAAGTTCTTATATTTAAAATACATTGAGTTCTTTGGACCAGAGCTCCAGTTATGATGAACTAGCTAGCTTGAAAAGCCCAATTTGAAGTAATTAGGCAGATCAGACAATCATTACAATAAAAATAAAAATAATTCATCTAACATCTGTATAAATACTAAATATCAAACATAGATTATTTTTTGCTTACCTGAGTATGACAGGTATATTTTAGCAATCTTGAAAAATACAGAAAAACGTGAATCAAAAACGAAGCATCAACTTTATGCAATCTAAAGAAATTAAACACTGCTAACATTTTTGGTATTTTTCCAGTTATATTTACTCATATTTTATGCTTGATAAATCACATCATGACAAATCACACACAGTCCCAATTTGTAAATGGTGTGTATTCCAAAGTTGATACCAAGTCAGCTAATATTATGAACATACTCTTTTGTCAAAACAGTATTTTTGACAGAAATGAAGTTCCCAGGCCTGTTACTAGCAATACCACCCTAAAAATTGGGTAATGAGAAAGGACAAGAATGTGTTCTACTTTTCTGAACATCAGCCATCCTTGGGTTTAATTGTGAACAGGTTTTTGTTTTTGTAGCAGGGATTGAACACAGGGGCACTTAACAATTGAGCCACATCCACAGTCCTTTTTATTTTGAGACAGGGTCTCACTAAGTTGCTTAGGGCCTCACTAAGTTGCTGAGGCTGGCCTCAAACTTGCAATCTTCCTGCTTTAGCCTCCCAAGTTGCTGGGATTGCAGGTGTGCACCACCACATTAATTCACATTAATTGTAAATAGGGACAATTGATACTAACACACTCATTCGTTCCTATTCTTGCCTGACTTCCCAGATTTCTGGGCTTAATGCAACCACACATGCAGAGGGCATCTGAGTTTTCACTGCTCAATAACACCTGTGCTACTGTTTTGGCAAAGAGAAACACTATTTCCTTTTATGCACCATGCTGTTCAGGTGGAGCTGTCCTTTTCCTTCCCCTGAATGAACCCTCACAGTGGTCCTTCCTGACTCCCTGGTGAGAACATGGAGTTTGAATTGGGCTCATCAGTGTCCTGCCTGATATTTTTGAAGAGGAGCCTATAGGAAAGCCCTTTTTCTGGGAATCACTGGCCCCTCTGTCTTCTGCATTCCCAGTGGTAATCACCAACCTTTTCTCCATCCCAGCCATCTGAGTCAGCAACATCAAGAGTCTTTATTAGGTATTCAACAGGGATGTTTTTGTCCCCAATTTGTGTTTTTCAGGAACTATAGTCTGCCTTTTTATTTTATTCTGTGTTGTCATCGTCATATTGTTGACTTGCTGTTTAATGACTTTAGAGTTTTTCTATGGTGGAAAAATCATGTGGGGAATCTCTGCTTTCACAGTGGTTCATGCTGCTGGCCTGATTCTTTTCTCTAGCCTTTATCCGTTCTTTGCTCTATGACTTCACAGTTTCCTTCACTAAAGGGGAAATGTATTTCTTTCCTGACCCTTGACTGTGGGTCTGGCTCTGGCTTTGCTTAGGTAAACAGAAGGCGGGGGTGATGGTGTGTCAGTTTATGTCTAGACCTTGAGTGGCCTTGAGTGTTTAAATTGGCTTCCTGCACCTTTTTCTTCACCATGATAAGAACATCTCTGATACTAGACCATGGGTTTCAGGAGAAATGAGGAAGCAAGAGCAACCTAGTTGAGCCCATTTTTTTCATTAGCTGACCCCCCAAACAAATTGCTGAGGCATGAAAATTAATAAAATGTTGTTGCTTAAACTCACTGAATTTTATGTTGGTGTCCAATGTAGTGACGGCTAACAGATAACAGCATGCAAAGTTTTTAAAAATATTATTTATTTTTAGTTGACAAGATTTGTATTTATTTATGGTGTTCAACATGAGGTTTTGATAAATTTTTACATTGTGGAATGTCTAAATCAAGTTATTTAGCATATTATTACTTCACATCGTTAACCCTTTTTGATGGTAGGAAGATTAAACTCTAATTTATCAGAGATTTTCAACTATACAACACATTGTAATTAATTATGATGCATCATATAACAGATCCCTTGAACTTATGCCTCCTGTCAAAATAAAATTTTGTGTCCTGTGGCCACTATCTCGCCATCACTCTCTCCCTTCCAACCCTGGCTAACCACCATTCTGCTCTCTGCTCTGAGTTTGATCAGTTCCTTCTTTCCTTTAAAAAAAAAAAATGTATCATGTTTGACACTTCACTTTTTAAAAATCTTGGACAATTTTAACTTGAGAAGTTTTGTCTCGATCTTTTATTTGCTCTGATTTAGTGTAACTGAATCTTTCTCATTTAATTTGAGACCTATTGATCTCTTCCTCCAAGCCACAAAACAATAGATGTCTCTCTATTTTTCTTTCTTGACGTTGGTGAGTGGGTGAGGGTGAAGGAGTTCAGTGAGAAGTGTGAATGGCCCTTGAAGGAGGCTCTGGGTTCTGCTCCCTCAATTGAATTTTGTTGTTGTTGCTGCTGCCTGATTACAAGTTCAACCTACCTAGCTGAGGTGTGTCCTAAGGGACAACCTTCGATCCAATTTATTGTGGAGGCCTGAAGGATGCTGGCCCTGACTGGTCCCCTGCTCTTCGAGCTCATGTGCTTCAGGCATGTGTTTCTATGCTCAGTGTTGAGATATATGTATATAAACTCTCTCTGTGTATCTACTCACATGCCTTGATATTTATATATATATATATATGTTTTAAATATATGTATTATGTAGAATAGATATATAAAATATACATCTTATCTATATATCATCAATATCATTTGATATTATGTATATGTATCAATTTATATATGTCAATATTATGTATATATATTTATATTTATGTGTATATATTTATGTATATATGTATATATTTATATTTATGTATATATGTATTTATATTTATGTGTATATATTTATATATTTATGTATATATGTATACATGTATATATTTATATTTATGTATATATGTGTATTTATATTTAAATATATATGTCAAGATTTATGTTGTATATATATATATATCAATCCATGTAATGATCAGCCACATTCGGGTAATTGGCATATCAATAATCTTCAACATTTATCATGACTTTGTTTTGGGAACATTCAAAATCCTCACTACTAACTATTTTTAGCAATATAAATAATTGATGTCAGCCATTGTTATCCTACTGTGCTACAGAGCATTAGAAGGCATTTCTCTTATTTAACTGTATCCCTATATCTGGTAACAATTTTCTGTCTATCCTTCTTGCCCTACACCCTTCTTGGATTCTGGTAACCACTGTTCTGCTCTCTACTTCCATGGGATCCACAGTTTAGCTTCTATGGATAAGTGAGACCATGTGATTTACTGTGTTTTCTTCACCTTTTCCTTGGACATCATCTCACCTTGACAGTGGCTGCCTCTGTGGATTTCAAAGCAGAAGATGTGGATGAGAATCTCAGATCTTTGTTTCTCTTCATCCTCCATAGCAATGTCTCAGGAGGCTAATGGAAAGGTTAGAGCTACACCTTGCTAGGTAGAGAGTTTCTTACTCTGGTTACCATGATAGAGGTAGCTGGGATATGGCAGTACCTCCTCCAGTTTGTGGCTGCTGGAGAAATTGTGTACCAGTTGTTTTGTTTTGTTTTGTTGTTTATGTTGCACATTTGATGAGGTTCTGGGAGATGTTCTAGGATTGGGCTTTACTCTCCTACTGTCTCTTGGAGGAAGTCGCCCGGAGTCAAATTGAGACACATCTGTTTTCCAGCAGGCTGGAGGCTGGCTGGAGGGGTACAACTGTCTATCGTCCTTCCTGGGGAAGAAGCTGGCAGCTTTATTTCTATTGCAGCCCGTCAGGCCCTGTCACATCACTGCGAGTCCGACACACTTATCACACATATTATGTGATCAGAACTTGGGAAGCGCAAATTCCACTCAATTTAACTATGTTATTTTGGAATAGGATTTCTCCTGACCTGGAGTGAAAGTGTATTCATGAATCTGTTGATTTGAATCTATCATAGGAACAATGTAATCCAAATATTTCACATGCTCATTCAAGACTGTCATGACTCACATTATTACTCCAGTGGTAAAGAATATGAGAAATTTATGTCAGGATGAACCAATGTTGTGGTTTTATTGTTAAGCTGGATCATGTAATTTTTATTATTGTTGTAGTAAGAATGTAGTATATGGGTTTATGCATCCATATACATATATATGCACACATATACATATACCCACATATGGTCATCTCTTGTTATCTGCTGGAGACAGGTCCCAGGACCCTATGTGGATATCAAAATCCATGGATGCTCAGGTTCCTTATATAGAATGGTATCGTATTTGCACATACTTGTGTTTATTTTTCCACATATTTAAATAATATCTGATGGACTTAGCTAAAAACAATGAAAATGCTAATTTTTATTATGCTGAATTGTTAAGGGAATAATGACAGTAGAGGCTCATTTTAAAAAATATTTTCTATCCATGGTTGAACCTGCAGATGTGGAAACTGTAAATACAAAGGACTGACTATATACATATATGTAGCAGTCATTATGCAAAGATGAAAAATTATATTTTATTATATCTGGAATTCCCTATAGTATATATATTATATATTATTTTCTATTGCTGAAAAACAAATTATCCCAAAACTTAAGAACTTAAACTAATGACCATTATTTCTCATGATTTTGTGAGTTGACTAAGCACTTCTTTGCATGATGTCACCAATGTCGGGAGATGGTTGAAAGGTGCTATAATGGTCTCATCAAGGTGGCTGGTAGGCAGTGCTGGCTGGGAGCTGCCCTATGGGTCGCTGACAGGGACCTCAGTTCTGCTCAGGCCTCTTCACAGCATAGTATTTGATAGGTAGTAAGATTTCTTGCATTGCAGCTAGCTTAGAAGAGGGCAAAAGCAGAGTCTTCAGGGATTTTTCAGGCCCCCAGTATGAGACATCACTTCAGATAGCATCACATCAGCCATATTTTATTAGTTAAACTAGGTCAGAGAGTCAGGAAAGGAAGGCATCGATTCTGGGAGGTAGGGTTGATTGGAGGTCACTGAAACAATGCACACACATATCTATATCCATATATATATATATGGATATCTCTCTATTATCTGTCTTCTCTATATCTGTGTCTTCATATGCTCCACATACTCAAATGTAGTCTTTACTTTGTAAGAAAAGCTTATTCAATATACTCGACATTTGATACTTGATCTTATCTGAGAATGAAAGTTTGAAGTAGCCACAGACCACAGCATTTCAGAGGAAGAAAAGAACTTAGAGATCATCTGGTTTAACTTTCTTCTTTTCAGATGAGAGAATGAACTCACTATTCAGTGCTATCTCCATTAGATCCGATGTCATTTATCCTGTTTTCATGATAATACTAAGCAACCATTTTCATTGATTCAGTTGTTCTGATATCATGGAAGTTGGCAGTCTGCAATGATAATGCCCCAATCAAGTGGTACATTCACAGTCTGATCATTTCTTGGGGGGCTTTGCTAATGATCTTGCATCTAAACTGGAAATACTACAAAGGAAAACTCTCATTCTGGAGGCAAATAATCAGGATCAACTTGATGTCCGTGAGCATGTCCTGGGAGAATAGAATAAAAGGCAGCCTATATGAAGAGACCTCAACTCTAACAAGGAAAGATAATTTTCTGTTGAGATATGTATTTGCTTTACTGAACAAGAAAAATAACATGTATTTAAAAATTCCCAATGGACTTTAATTCACTTAGAAATTTTGGTCTCACTGGGCTGGAAGTGAATGTAAATGGGTAAGTTAATCTTTACTTAATTAATGTATATTAGTGCATTTTGAGCTATATTCTGTTCAGTGATGCCCAATGTACTAGTTTATGAAAAAAGGTATTTATGTCCAACAATAAGGGATTAGTTAGGTTAATTATTATATATCTACTCCATTTAACCTTATAACTGTTAAAACCACATTTTAGGAGAATATTTGATGCCAGAATGAAATGCTCAGAATAATGACATATAGAGGTACACAATATATCACAAAGTTTGGAAAAACAATCTTTGTGCATAGTAAAAAATCAAAATAAATATAAACAAAGTAGTAAAGAGAATTATATCTGCTTCTTAGTGCTGAAGCATTTTTTCCTGTATTTTTCAACGTTTTCATAATCAAAAGCTGTTATTTGTTATCAATATGAAGAGGAAATAAAAAAGTTACTTAAAACTACAAACACCTATCTATCAATCTTTATTTGTCTATGTTTTGTCTGCCTAGGTATTTATTCATTATTTCCCAACTTTTCATCTTTCTATATTTGCAAATGTTCCTAAAAGTCAGAATAGTCACATAAAATGTAATTTCTAAAGAAATAGAATGAGCAATAAAATCCCAGCAAAAAGCATTTCATTAAAATTTCCCCAGAAGAAAAAAGCTGATGCATCTGAATCCATTGCTTGTCCATGGCAAGGTTATGGGTGCATACAGATCCTGATCCTGACCCCTGCCTATAGCATCATAGCATAATGCCATTTGATCCTGAGCTATCTTTGATCAATGTTTAATGATCAGAGTTTATGTAGCAATCAAAGACATCATGAAACAGCAGATATTTATAGCTTATGGCCAACTGAGGCTCTGCAAAACAGCTTTTTCCACGGTGTGATACAGTTCAATTGATGCTATTGGCATTCCACAGCACACAGAAACATATCAAAGAAATTTGTTATGCTTTGAGCATGAAAGTGAAGTAAAACACAGATAATTTGAGGAACTAAAAAACTTATCAGGGATGGGATCCACGGGCTGCCTGTCAGTTGGCAGACACAGTGCCACTGAGTGCTTGGCAGGACAGTGCATGCATGCAAATGTGAGCCGTGCACAGCGACAGCAGGTTTTCCTCCAACTGGAGGATGTTGCTATTCAAGGGGGCTGATGAATGAAACCAGAATTGCATCAACCGTAGTGGAAGGCGGACAGGAGCAGGAGACAGCTGCGCGGGTGACCGCTTTACAAGTAGAAGCTATCAATCAGAAGGCGTGAAAGGCCCAAATCCAGGGAAACCAGGATCCCACCCCCTTGATACCAATCCTAATAGAGTGCCAGTCACTGATGCAAATATGGGGACGAGGAGCATGATGACAGTCCCTGTTTTTCCTGAAGAATTAACTCAGCAAAAAATTGCCCCTTGTTCTCATTTACAGGCAATGCCCACATCATGTCTCAGAATATTTTTCTATAACAAAGGTTGTGGCTGTTCTATCTTGCAGCTATTTAGGCCTGTTTGGGACATTTCTTCAGGTGCTAGAGAGCAGATGGGTCTGGATTTTTCCTATCAGTCACTGATCTCAGGGTATCTACCCATGGGGAGGCATTAAAACTTTGGAACTTGGAAACCTGTTTCTAGGGGAAGAGAGAGCAGAGGAGTTAAGAAATTGGCATCAAGAGCCAGTATGCCTGAATTTAGATGTCCAATCTGTCACTTAGATTTTTTTTGTTAACTAGGTTTTCTCATCTGTAAAGTGGGTTGATAACTAGCATAAAGATTGAACTCTAGAGTAGGGTTGTCCAATAAAAACATTATGTCAGCTACATATGGTAATGTTTTGTAGCTATATTTTAAAAATATAGGAAAAAGATATATGAAAATATTTAGCCCAATATGTCCAAAACATTACTATTTAAACACATAACTAATAATAAGACATCGTTAATGAAATCTGTTGTTTTGTACTAAGCCTTGGAATTCTGGAGGGTATTTTATACTAGTCAATTCAGACTACCTACATTTCAAGATCCATGTGAGGATAGTGACTATGCATATCGAATCTCAAAGCTCTAGACCAAAAGAAACAGAATGCTATTTACGAATAGCCTTGAATTTCTGGAAAATAAGCTATGCAATAATGTTCCAGAGACTTTGCTGATCACATCCCTGAAGGCTAAGGCTGAAAAGGTTATTTTCTTCTAGAAAAAGGAATATTCTCTTACAATGAGAGAAAAACCTAACAAAGTTATTCTGATGCTTATATTTCCTAAAGTTCTATTCATCTCAATCAAAACTGCATGCATGAGTTACTAGCCGATTATTTTGGAGCTTTTAAAAATAATTTAGTAGGTAAGCAGACATGTGGATGTACAACTGGGATATCCAAAAAGGTGGCTTAGCCACAGACAAATTATTGATCAATAGGCTATGATATAGTCTTGACACCATCAGTAAGAACCATCACCTCTTTGCCTCATGGTGACTCTTACATTAGTCAACATAAGTAACATTAATAACGTTAAAAATAAATACATGCATCCTACTACATTAATAATGGTAATCTTGTCATCTTTGAAAATTAGGAGCCCCAGTTACTTTGCACAGTGGGATGCATATATTTCAGAGAAAAATAATTAAAATATTAATTACATATTTGGTAGAGGATTGCTTATCATTATTATGTTGCCATTACTGTTGTTACTCTGCACAATATTGCTTTATGAAGATTTTGCTTTCTAGAGACTTTATGAGAAATAAAATCTTGGTGATTTTCATATTTACTCTGTTAAGTAAGCTCTCTGAGACATTAATACATGATATATCAGATGGAGCAACTATCAGATTCAGCAACAAGGAAATACATTAACCTGGCTTTGCTGTGAGCCGAAACACATTAATATGAAATGTTGAACATGAACCAGATGTCCTTGAGTCAAACGGATGCCTGGATGGAAAAAAATGTGGAACATCCATTTTAGGAGTGCCCTCGGTTAAGTTAATCATTGATAAACATTTACCTAGAGGTAGAAAGTGCTGTAGACTCAAGTTTCACATGTTTCTGTGATACTAATTGTAGGGTCTCACTTATTTCTGCCATCACAAATTTCTTTGTGTTGCCAGCTGCCATGACCAGAGGGGAAATAGTAGTTGATGATATTATGGAACATATTGGGGGGCGGGGTTCAATAAAGAGTGTACCTGGATGCTTAGTTTCCCAATTCTCTAGCAAAAGGCAAAGCAGGCTGTTGTTTTGACTTAGATGTTGGAGAGATGGAAGGAGCAGAGTGACAGTGGAAAAGAAAAGTTGAGTCCTCTGCCATTGCCAGCATCCCGTATCTTGGGAGGAGTAAGGAACGATAGGTCTTTTCTTTTGTCTACTGCATATTCTTGGAGTCTTTAGATGATGCTTGTGATTTAGATAGATCCCCCAAAATTTCTCCTGAATGAATAAATATATGATGAATAAGAAAATCTTTGAAGAAAGCATCACACTTCTATAGGTGAAAATACTTGGGCATGGGCTGAAAGATGACTAAATCTGACATTTTCAATTTCTAATAGGGCTGTTATGTTCATGTTACTTTTCTTTGAACTTGTTTTTTATCTGTAAAATAAGAATCTTACATAATTGGAAGCACTCTTTCAAATTTTTACTATTTGTAGATAACAATTTCACCTAGGAAGTCAACCCTTTTAATTATACCAATTTACATCACATAACTGGTTAGGTTAAGAAGCTGTATGAGAATTAAGTGATAATATAGTCTAGAGCTTCTCAAACTTTAGTTTTAATTCCCAGGCATTATACTGGAAGAGATTTATTTTGTTTATATTATTTTTATGTTTTCTAAATTGTACTTAATATATGTTAATCAATTAAGTATTCATTGCAATTAATGAAACCCAGAAATATCTTTTCAAACAAAAAAAAATGGGGAAAAATGTCATGTGTCTAATGACTTTTCATGATCTCACTGACAACATTTGATCCTTGTAAAATGTTTTCTTCTATGTTTAGACATCATCTATGTTTTCATTAATTTTCTGTTTCTATACCTCTAGTTTCCTTTTTAAATATTTGACTATTTTATAACTTTATAGAAATTTAAAAATAAAAAAAAGCCAGCTAGAATTGAAGTTCAAAGTAAATCTCACCCATTTTCAACTCAGATGTAATATTATAGAGCAGATGCATTTGGAAATAATTTGAGATAATTTTTGGCTTTAAATTTGGGGGTCTTCCTTTTTCTTCTTACATTTTAGGCAATTGAAAAATTTCAACCAATCCTGAAATAATCTTACCAGTTTCCAATGGTCTGGGGCATTCTCAAAACAATCCAATCAGTTTTTAACATTTTAGACAAGTTATCACTGCTTGGAAACATGGTCCCATGGAAATTAAATCTTTGACTTGATTGACCTGTCAAATGAGTCTCTTTCTATAGTGTCTGTTTTGCAAAGGGGAGATAAATTTGTGTAGAGTCAGGACCATTTTCATTCAGTTTCAGCCTCAGTTAAGATGAGCAAAGGCAGTGACTTGAGTCTGTTTGTCTGAAATCTGAGTCTAAAGCCAGGGAGTTAGGAGAGCTGGTTCTGATTAACCTATATAGTGAGTCCAATGTAAATGCTATTAAAAACTCATTGAATGGTATAGGAACTGATTACTTACCCAGGGAGTTCTAAGTAAATGGAAGCAAATTGCCTGAGATTTAATTTAACAAACATTTACCAAGCATCTGCTTTGTTCACTGTCCTGTCCTTAGAGCTATGAGAATTATAAGGATGAAATAGATGCAGGCTGCCCTCCAGGAGCACCTGCTCTGCTTCTGTCTGATACAACCAAGACAAACATGTGTCATCAGTGTTTGAGAACAAAATTCCCATTGATCAAAATTTGGAACAAACTATGCAGAGTATGTGGTATGCAGCCAGAGGCCCATTCACCTGCTTAGACAACTGCATTGTAAGAAATGTCCGAAAGTCTTAGGTGCTATAAGTAGCCTATGGAATAGAAAGAATCCCCCATTTCTGACCAGACCTATCAGGGAAAAGTTTTTTGGGAGAAATAGCCCTTGTGTTAGTTGTTATCATTGTGACCAGAATGACTGATAAAAATAATTTACAAAAGCAAAAGTTTTTGGTTTACAGTTTCAGAGATTAAGTCTATGGTTGGCTGACTCCATTGCTCTGGGACAGAGATGAAGCAGAACATCATGGTGGAAGGGCATGGTATGGGGGAGGGAGGAAGGGAGGGAGAGATAGAGAGAGAGAGAGAGAGAGAGAGAGAGAGAGAGAGAGAGAGAGAGAGAGAGAGAGAGAGAAGCAGAGAGCAGGTAGGAGCCCCAGTGATCTACCTCCTTCAATTACACTTGACCTGCTTATAGTTACCACCAAGGAGTCCACTCAAATTATTATTACATCAGGTAAATTAATTCACTGTGGGTTAAAACTCTTAGAATGGAATCATTTCACCTCTAACACTGCTACTTTGCCTACCACATGAGCTCTTTGAGGGGATATTTTTAGATCCAAACCATAACAGTCCCTCAAGAAACACTAGGTCTTCAACAGGCTGAGGGTCTGAAAAAAAAATCTAGGCCAGGGAAGAACATCTTGAGGAACATAGCCCTAAAACAAAACAGAACAAAACCAACACAAAACAAAGCCAATGGTGATGCTGGTACTCTGTATTAGTATTGTTCTAAACTCTCCACATGTACCAACCTGCTTCTTCTCCTACCAACCCTGGGATCAGGTGGGGATACTCATCTCCACATTGCAGATGAGGAAACTGAGTTACAGAGAAGTTAAGCAATTTTTCTTACAGTCTCCTACCTAGGAAGTAGGGAAGGGAGGATGCTAGTCTGGTCTTTATCACATGGCTAGGTTGCCTCTCAAAACCCTGAGGTAGAAAAATTCAGAGTGTATTTAATTTCTGTGTATATACTGACAGGGTTAGGCAATAGCTTTATGGAGAGGGATGTGTGGATGTGGTTTAGAAAGTAGGGAAAAAAATGTGAAGATATTTTGTGGAAAATGGGAACCGTGAGCCATTGCATAAGACAAAGTCTGTGTTTTAGGAAGAAAACATTGTTGGTTGAATACGGATTGTAAAAAATAAGAAAGAGATTAACAGGAGAGCAGCCAATTATTTGTCTCTTTCAATAATCCAGGTGACAGATGGGGTGAAGAGGGACTCAGATGTGTGGCAGTCGGGATGGAAACAGGGGCCAAGAAGGAGACATTGAGAAGATCACATTAAACTTCCACAGAGACCTTGACTTGTCTCACAAAAAGTGTTCTTGTTTTCTGTCTATGTGGGGATAAATCTGAGCATTTCCAGACGTGTGTCACACCACCAGCTCCATGCTCTACATCCTGGACAAATGCTTGGTGAAACCCTTAGCCCTTTGTAGAACACTAGCTCTTTCCAGAACATTTTTTGCAAGCAGCACTGCCATGGTACCTGCACACAGTTGGCTACTTCTTGAGAGTCTTGCCCTTTTGGGGTGTTTCTGTTACAGTCAGTGACTTATGGGGAAAGGGGAAAGAGACAGAGAGAGAGAGAGCCTTAGTAGTATAGTAGTTTAAATTTTTAGATATCATGGTCCCTAAGGGTCTTTGTAATCCTGACATTCCAAATTTTTTCAAATCTTGTGTTTATGTAGATATCCACATACTTACAACGTTAGTTACATTTATCACTTATTAGAAATGTCTTTGCTTAAATGTAAGATAGATTGTCTAATGATAACACCTTCTGTTTCTGTGTCATTTTGTCTCTTAAAAATGTCAAACATCCTTAAAAAAATCAAATGCAAAATGTACTTTAACTTTCATTCCATTGAAGGGAAGTATGACTTAAGTCATAGTTCTGCCACAGCTAGTTAAAATGGAAACTTATTTTGGATAAATGTAGAACAGTTATTATTCCAAGAAGATTTTAGAACAATATTTTTGAAGCGGTGGCTATTCGAAACCACTGCTGGAAGAGAAAAAGAAAGGCCATAGAAAGAAAACCTGCATTATGAATTCTAGAATCCTAAACTTGCCCAAATGGTTTCCTAAGGGCCAAGCTGCCGTCACAGATCCTGAATTATTCAGACCTGTGCTTGGGAGTAACCAGGCTTTAGTATGCTGAAGATGTTGTTTGAGGCTTCCGGGGTCACTGCAGTTATTAAAAATGGGTACCAAGGCTCTGGACTACTAATCAGACAATGGCAGACGGACTCAGATACACCCTGGAATTCGTAATAATTCAAATAGGGTCTGGTCAATAGCAATGTTAAATATAGAAGCAAGAAACACATCACATTTAGTTGCAATACATTTGTACAAAAAAATTCTCTAGCGCCCATCTCAAGTTTCTGTAAGCACAAGGAAGCAGAGCTCTGGTGTGCAAGAAAAAGCTTCTAATGGCTAGCCCAATGGTAAAGTAACCCCTACAGTGAAGTTATAATTACAATGTTGTCAAAAGAGTCGTGAGTCAAAGTTTCACAGGGGGGACAAAAACCCCTATTTATGGGAAAATATTATGCTTTTCATTTGATACGAAAGTAATTATTGCAAAGGTTCTCCTGGAAGATCTTGGAGACAGTCGCCCCCTCTTTAATAAGTCCTTGTGGCAGCTAAGTGGGGATCAGGAGTATTCTTTATCAGGTTTGCATTCAAGTAGCACTAAATCTATGCAGGTATGAATTAAATAGTATCTGAGTTTAATTAAAATTATAAAAAAGGAGAAGAATGGTTGGTAGACTGCTCGACTGCATTTTAACCAGTAACCTCAGACCCTAATTAGAAATGCTTTTCATATCTTCTCTGTGCAAGGGCTTAATCTGACGTGAGTCTGTGAGCCAGGGCTTGGGGACCGGTGTTAATTCTGCATTCGATCTCAGTTTGTATGGAGGCGGGCGGCGCTGATTGACCGCACCGAAGCACAGATCCCATGACCTTGTGGGGATTTTCATGTGAGGTGTTAATTGAGAGGGTGGGTTAATCTTTGAGCATCATTGTCCCCAAGCTCTGGGCAAAGTTTGTGCTTCGTTTCCTTACTCGACAGTACATTTGATCTCTACCTTGTCCCTCCATGACAGTTTCATAAGCCCACCACAAACTCTCTCTTGATAAATTTGTTGGGGGAAGATAAGCTCTTGCCCTCTTGTTTGATTTCATGAGCTTGTTTGTGTGCCCAGCTCAAAAGGGAGAGGAGTGTCTCACCGAATTATATTCAAGTCTGACTTAGAGACAGATAAATGCACAAATAGTAAAGATCTTGGCTTCTCCTTCCTGCCCCTCTCTCTGCTCCTACCCCTCCCCTTCCTTGCATAGTTCAATCTCTCAGGGAAAAAAAATATAAAATCATCCACTGGGAGATGAACAGCATCAACACTAGAAGGAAGCAGGAGACAAATTTGAAGGAAAGATTTCAATGGTATTCCATAGGAGAGCTGCAAAAAATATTATTTTTTATGCCTTCCATGCACAAAGCCTAAAATAATAAGAAAAGCAAGTGGACATTGTGGGGGATAGGACTTCTGTAACAACACACAAACACACACACACACACACAAAGTGTTCACATAGCAGTTGTGTAATGTGCAAAAAGACATCCCATTCCTTTTGCTTTTTAAAAATAAATAATGAATGACTTTTTTTCATGTGTTATTGTATAGGCCTGTCATTTCTATCATGAGGAGTAAATTTTTACTCCAGGCAGGATTAATGTATACTGGCTGACCTTAAAAATGACTCCCAAGTGAGCAGGATGGTAGTTAAAAGAAGCAGAAGTAATGGTGTTCACAGGGAACATAGGGAAGTGACAATGATTTTTTTAAAAAAGGATTATAAAAAAGCACAAACGTTAGCTGTCCTTGACATGCAATGCATTTCTCTGATTTGTTTCATTACAGCAGCTGTAGATGAGTTTAATTACAAGGCTTCAAGACCCTTTTTAGCACCATTGCTGAAATGCTGGGAGAACTCCGTGGAACAGTGTAGAGGTGATGGGTGATGGGCAGTCACAGAGTCCCCCGCCCGAGGGGACTGAGGGAAGAGGCGGGGGCTTGTCACACAATGGGTCACTGTGCCTTGCCTGTGGCAGGCTTCCTCTATTGCCTTCCCTGACTCCACAAGGCAGGGGTACAGAAAGAGGTGGAGGGAGGCAGAGGCCGATGATCCAGAGACGTTGTCATTTTCCTGGCCATCACAGAATACGATGCAGCCACTGCCCCAGGAAGGATGAGTGGCATCCCCTAACCCCCAGCTCCTGCCTACTCTGTGTTCCCTCTTCCAGTTTGGCTCTTAATTATTTTGAATGGTCTAGTTAATTAATATGAGACAAAAATTCTCTGTTATTCGAATTGAGTTCATTTCAAAGAATATTGATAAAGTAATATTCATCCTCATCCTCATATTAATAAGTTAATGGCTTTAACATTTAAAGACATTTCATGGTTCTGATAATAAAACTAACCTTTGGCCGTGATAGTTACAGTCTTTTTGCACACATTGACTGATTTAATACAGAGAAATCTAATAATTTTTCCTTAACAAATTCCTGGATATTCAGTTTCCTCCAAATAACACCATTTTAGTGGTAAGAGAAAAAGAAACTCCTTCTAATTTGCCAAACATAACATTGTTTGTGTCCTTGTCTGGAATGATTAGTCCCCTCCTCCCCTTTTTTTCCCCCTCTTTTAAACCTGTTGGTTCTTCAAATACATTATCCCTTCATGAGGCTTTCTGACTCCTTTGCAAACTAAGAATTTGAATTCAGTATACAGAGATGTGTGTTTAAATCTAGCCAGGGTGAAAATACAGTATAGCATCTCAAGACACTTTTATTTCAGCCATTTGTCATGCATTTGCCTGAAAGAAACCCAAACCCTGTGGCTTCATTAGTGTTTCAATCAGCTTCCTCACCTCTAAGCCCAGGGTCTTTGCAAGTCAGGGCAATGCCACCAGGAAAATCAAAGCCTTCAAACCATCATTTCCATCACTGGCTCCAAGTCCAGGAAGGCAGCTTCAGCAACCCACCATCTAATACCTCGTCGCTGCTTCCATTGCTTAATTCTGAGCCCAGATTTCAAATTAAAGTTTTACTTTGGTTTCTCGAAGAAAAAGGTTCAGGAGCCCGGTAAACGGCCTCAGCCTGCAAGGAGGGGATTAAGAGGTAGGACCAAGAGTGGAGGGAAATTGAGGATATGACAGAGGCCACCGTGAGTTCAAACAAAATTTGGCCTGCCGAATGCAGGAAAAATCCCCTGGTGACAGGTGCCATCTTGTGGGTCATTCTGCCACTCTGCCTCCTGCCACTTTTTATAACAAGAACAGATAAAGGAGGACTAGATTCTTAGAGGCTTAGAATTGGAAAAGTAATTCAAAGAGATGTGAGCAGAGTTGGCTCCGGGCTTTACATGACACCCTAAGCATCAATATTTTGCTTTCTAGCTTTGAGTGCTAGTGAGAAATTTAAGAGAGTATACAGGAGGAGAAATAGATGTGTAGCTAAGACATTCCTATTTCGAGTATAAGAAATAATAACTTCTAAACATCTTAAATATTTCCTTCTTGAGAGACATATAAATATTAGGTTCTTGCTTAGGCAAGACTCAGACTTCAAAACTCTTCAATTAAAATCTGTCAATTCCAAGGATTGTGTTGCTAACATCTGTACACACATTTGGTTCAGGCACATATTCTGTTCTGTTCAGCAAGTTTTCTCTTTCTCTTTTTCTTTCTTTCTTTCTTTTTTTTAGATAATTGACTTTGATTGAACTGGTAAACTGGTTTTCATGTTATTCATAGTTTCACCAAAATAATATCTCACCCTTTCCTCTTGAATTGGGTTGTCTAATAATAAAGAAAAACAGAAATACACTAAAGAGCTAAAAAGTTAGTATTAATGATAGAGGCTATACTTCATTTTAAAAAGTCACAAAGGTGTCTTTTGGGTTTTTAATACTTTGACAGGTTATCACCCTCCATAAGCAGGAAGGAAAATACATATTGGAGGCTGGGAGTGGATACAACACTTCAGTGTGAGACCCAGGTCTATGATTTAGAGCAAACTAATTTCCTTATAAAAATTAGATAAAACAGGAACCCCAACCTCTATGTTGTATCAGTCATTCCAATTTTATTATATTTAACACAACTGTGTCTTTACACATTCATATGGAAAATATCTCATTATTTGGCAGACAATTGCGTTTGGACTGTAAATTTCATTGCCAAGTACTTAAGTATCCAATGGGGTCTATGTTTCTTGTTTCTTGGGTTTCAAAGGACAATTAACTTAATAATGAGCTGCTGTGAGCCTTTATATTAGCTTAGTTCAGAGCCAAATTGCTAAGTATCTGTGAGGTTGGATTCATAGGTCTGGCCTTCCATTTGGTTAGTTCCAGGTCTTTATAAGATTCGGGGACACACTCAGGCTTAAATGGCAACCCCTGACAATGGAATTATGCTGAATCATTGTATGGTCCTCTACAAAACATGGTGATATTTTTCAGAAGATGTAAATTTTCTGCTGATGTGTTATTTTTGAAATCAAACACGAACATTGTTTTCAAATCCTTGATGGGAAATTTTGCCACTTTTAATGAGGGGACACAAAACTTTATGAAAGGGTCATTAAACATAGGCTACTACTGCTTCTTAATCTCACTGGCTCCATCCTCTCACCCACAAGAGAAATATCTAACAGAGCAAAAGAGGCTGTGTGTTCCATTATGAACCAGCTCTGTGATCCCAGCCCAGGGTTTTACTCAGAGCACAAACCATCTGGCTTTGCGTGGGGTGAGAGTGTCAGCTCTCCCCCAGAATTTCAGCATCAGACTGGGGCCTCTGCTCCAGAGCTCGCCTCTGCCCTTTGAACTTCCCACCTTCACACCAGTTCCCCCAAAACAACTCCTCGAAAGACAGGAGTCAGCCCCTGAAAAGCATACCAGGCATTTTAAAACACAACCCTGACATTTCCTCAGCATTTCCATAGCGAAGATTCTCCCTGTGTGCAACCTTCCCCCCTACCCCCCTTCAATCAAACACGGCACCCGCTCTCTCATGCTATTGCAAAGAAGGAAGGCAAAAAAAAAGTTGGCAATTTAATTCAAACAAAAGAAGCTTGAAATCTATAAGCACAGCAACTCTGAGGCTTCTGGCAAATAGAATTCTAATTAGTATGCTGCTATTTTTCTTTTAGACAGATGAGCGATGCCCCCTATTGACTCTAGCAGGCAGGCTGGTAAGGGGGAAAAAAAAAAGAGGGGGGGCAGGTGGGGGCTAGCCAGCAAACACTGCAGATTGCAAATTATATTGCAAACCTTGCCAAGTCCCGGCTCTTGGCATCAGATTTTTAATGACACCCTGGAAAAGGGAAAAAGAAGCCCTCAGCTAAGGGATAAAAATGAAGGGTTTTACACTGTGATAAGTCTTCGCTTAAAACCCAAATGGCCAAGCGCACATTAGGGTTTTAAAATATTCATAGATAGAAGTGAAAATGAGGATATGAGGAAGTACATTTGTTGCTTGGTCAATTGACAACTCATTCTGCATATTAATACAAAGCGATGATCTAATTTTAAAGGGATAGCCTATTTTTTTTTTTAATGTGACTTTTGATTACTCTGAGACTAAGGGAAAAATACCACAGCAAAGGCTAGGGATGACTCAGAATGCCAATTCCTTTTGATATACACCTAGGACTAACTACTTCTTTGGTTAGAAATTCTGGGGGCTCTAAAATTCTGCTTCCCTTCTTGTGTCATCTCTGATGCATCCTGCCTGAACACTTTGATATGTATTTTTTTCCCTTTCTTCCTCTCTTCTCCTTCTGCAGTGCATGAGACCCTTCACAGTTGTAGAATTTTCTATACAAGTAGACAGATCATCATAATCAGGAAGTCCATTCCTTTTAATAATTAGTCCACCTTCTGTTCTGAGGAGCAAATTTTGGCATGCATACTCTGATGTTGAAGGTCTGAGCATCAAAAGAAAGCAAGAGGGGTTAAAGGAGAAAATATTAGCTCCCACCAAGGCAAAGAAAACATCATGGTCCAAATATGAGAGTCTTAGGAAATTGTTTTTAATGGGTAATCTTGGATATATAGTCTAAAACATTCATGTATGAACTAGATCACAGCTGTCTGGGGTGGGTCGGGGAAGTTATGAATTTATTCTACTTTGTACAAACTTTAATTGAATTTGTTTTTTTTTTTTGAGCATCGGAGATATAGGAGAAACATTTTCAAAATTCTAAGAACTTTTTTGACTTTTCTAGTTAAATATCACACTTTTCACAACTTATTCACATGCTTTTTTCCTAAATAGGCAAAAGGATATGTGTCCATACTGCGAAGCAGGAATGGGAATCCTTAGAAAACAGTAGGAGATTAAAGTTAAAGTGCTGACCATGGCCAGTACAATCCTCTGCACAGTGAAATTTCGAAAGTAGAAGTTGTTGGTTATGTTCATGGTCATAATATTTTACAAGTACAGCCTTGCTAAATTTGGAGGATAAAAGGGTGCCAATTAACTGAGGAACTGAAGTAAAATTCAACTCCTCAAGAACAAAAGATTTTTTTTATTATTTTTTTTTTTTTGGTACCAGGGATTGAACCCAGAGGTACTTGACCACTGAGCCACATTCCCATCCCTATTTTGTATTTTATCTAGAGACACGGTATCACTGAGTTGCTTAGCAACTTGCTTTTGCTGAGTCTGGCTTTAAACTCACGATCCTCTTGCCTCAGCCTCCCGAGCTGCTGGGATTACAGGTGTGCACCACCGTGCCTGGCAAATGGAATATTTTAGAGGATATTTTCCAAGAAGAAATAGTACCCAAAATTGCAGAAAAAGATTTGCTTCTGTAAGAAGAAGCCAATATATACTGGTCAGGCCCTTATTGATGTAGTAGAATTGAGGATTTCCTTGGAATGATGCAGAAAGAATGACACTGGTTTCCATATTATGATTCAAACTTTTTTTTTTTTTTTTTTTTTTTAGGCCAAATAAAGCTTTTCAGTTGAAAAACTGGATTTTGGGTTACATGTAAACTTTTAATTGTTTACTTATTTATTGATGCTGGAGACTGAGCCCAGGGCCTTGCACGTGCTAGGAAAATGCTCTGCGCGGGAGTGCACACACACGCACAAACTTATTTAAAACATTATATTTAAAGCAACTTATTCGTAGGTCACCTGGAAATGGTTCAGAAATATGCAGAAAAAAAGATCATTTTGTTATTTTTCATCCCTTACCCACAAGGAGGTTACTGTTGAAGTCCTGTCGTGTGTGATTGCACACAGGATGTTGAGAAGGACAGAGCCAGCCTTGTTGGTGGCTGAGAAGCAGAGGCCTGCTCAAGTTTTAGAGAATGACCTTTAAATGCTGCCCTGCATAATGATTCACCTAATTTGATTCCTCAGTACTTTTAAGGACAGTATTTCATGTGTTTGAAAGGGGGAGATGAGACTAGTGAAGCCTGTACCACAGGACACAAAACACAAAGTTTAGGAGCTTTCAATGGCGATGGTGAACGGGAGAGTCAAGTGTTGCTTTTGAGAGCAATGCTGCCAGTGTCTTATCAATTATCAAAACTTGCAATTACTCCTGACAGAGCTGCTTTTCAGTAAAAAAAACTTTCTCTACTCCCCACCCCCTCTCCACCAACCTCACATGCTGGTTGAATTCTGTTCTCAGGTGAAGGGAGGTGACAAGCAATTTTAGCACCCAATGGCTTAAAGGAGTTCAAATGACCACTGAAGTCATATTAACTTGTCAAATTGACCAGTATTTTCTGTCATTGAAACATTAGAATGAATAGCTCCAGACAATAAAATTGTTTCAATTATACTGCATTAGGCTTGGGCACAAGTAAGTAAAAGATGCAGAAGGCAAAGGGGAACGTCGGTCCACGTGTTCCAGGGTACTGACAGTAGAATTCCACTGGCAACCATTTAAATGCATACCTGTTAGTGGGACACAAGGTAGTACTCATCAATGAATTTCCATTAAGGAAAGTGGGTGAAGCTATCTTACACCAGTCCAAAAAAAGAATGCAACTGTTTATTGTGGTAATATTGGCTATGGATATGAACTAGATTAAATGAAATTATCCCAAGTTATTAAAGTCACAGCAAATTGGTGCTAATTATACTAATTGAGTATTAATTGAGGTTTCTTTTATAAATAGCAAGGAGGCGAGGTAAAAAGGAGCAATTTTCATAGTCCAAAATGAACACAGTTCTGTTCACCCTTCTGTTTGCACCAGAAGAGGTATTGATCCTTTGCAATCCCCCCTACTTTGTTTCTCCAAAGACGGAAGCTGCCTAAAGCAGAGAGGGCTGGAGCTGGTATGGATTCCTGCACGGTTGCAGGCTGCTGCAGACCAGGAAAGCCAATTCAGAGTTTCCCAGCAGGATGGCACATTTGTGCACGTGCATGTGTGTGGGTGTGGGTATGTGCACGTGTGTGTGAGTGTGTGGCATTGCCCAGACTTTGAGGCTTGATTGACAGACCGCTGGGCTACACTCACAATGTGCCAGGACTCTGACTCTCCCATTGGAGGGTGATGGGTGTTCTCAGGCCAATAATCTTAGAGCCAGCAGGGGGATAACAGGATAACTGAACAGGGTGTGTGTGTGTGGCAGGGTGGCAGGTGCGGAGTGCCAATTGATGTCTTTTCTTTTTATAGTAAAGTCCCATAATGTAGTTGAGAGGTTTATATATCTTTATAATGACCCCTTTTTCCATCAAGGGAAGAATAGGGCCACTGAAAAAAAATTATTATTGTAATACAATCTTATTATATACTTAGTTTCATTCCTCTTGAGTTGGCATGCTATGTAAATATGAATATATATATATATATATAAATGGTATAATATATATGTATATATTAACAACAAAGAGGCCATTCTTTGGCTTATTTCTGATGTGTCCAAAGTTCATAATCCTCAATATTTTTATTTAAAACCCACGATACTTTTCTATTACAAATTCATTTCTCATTGCCATTGACAATATTTTTTGAATGCATATTTGTAGCAGAGAACAGGGAGTGGCAAGGGATAGAAAGGTGATGAAGAAGTAACCTTGGCACTTCCGGAGTTCATAGTCGAGTGTGTGGGTACACATTTGCATGTGTGTCTGGAGAGGTGCACAGGTAAAATACGATTTGTCGTAGTTCCCTTTCCTTGTCTTTCTTGTACTCCTGTGTAACAACAGAGACATGGCTATCAAATAAAACACTTCCTTTCCCGACTTAAACCAAGCAGTTATGTTGGGTGCCAGTGGCAGATAATCCTCATGGTGGTTGTATCTCTATTTTGTGGTAATAGTTATCCAAGGTAAATGGCATTTAGGTATATGTTACAATTACCTGTTTAAAATCTCATTTATTTTTATTTTTTTATTTCTATGACACTCAAAGTCATGGAAATGTCTTTACAATGTATTAGTCTCTTTGAGACTCCAGTCATTTCATAGTTCTTTCCTAAACAAATGTTGTATGTATACATTATGCACGATTAAAACACCCCACACATATAATGATTTGCTGCATATTTATGCTATAATCAAATCCCAAGGTAATTCTGCAGTCAGGACAGAGTGCAGACTACTCTCCTGTAAGTACTGGCTTGATACAGTAAATTCAAAAGAGAGCATTGGGGGTTAGCAGTTGCAGCTGAAAGGAAAAATCAAGAAACAGCAGTTGCATCGCTTTTGTCTTCAGCCTGCTCTTCAAGATGTAAGAGTCTCCAGTGGGTGGGAGACCTACATTCCACCTCCCAATTCTGGTGATAACCCTGCCGGTTACACTTTACAATTACCTTTTTAAAATGCCAATTAACCCATTCAGTGCTGTTTGGCATCCTGTGAGCAGTCAATGACAGCCACATTGCACACCACAGCCTGAGAGTAAAGAAAACACACTTCCACATGCACATGTATGTGCATTTGCACACCCACATGCACATATGATTAGAACTGGAGGGAGGGAGGGAGGACTGGTAAGGGGGATAGCAGCAGAGTTCTTGATTGCTGCAGAAGCCCTAGTGTGTATTATTGTGGCACTTGATGTTGCATAGGAATTTAATAATTTTTTCCATTGATAAAAATCAGGAATATGCAGATGCAATGGGATTCCTATGCCATTGAGCACTATGAAGAAGACCTGAATGTACAGATATTATTTACCCAAAAGAAAGCAGTAAATGAGATTTGGCAATATCCCCCATTTTTTAATTGTATCTCACCAGCTTGAAAAGCAACTGCAAGTTAATTTTAACTGTATCGCTTTGGATGTTATATTTGGTGTTTACTATGAAGAAAGTAGCATTGATTTAAACTCAACATTTTCTATTTCAAAGCAATTAATAAAATTACTGTTTACTTACATGGCATCTTCTGCCTCCAGCTTCAAAGCACTTCCCAGCACTTTCTTATTTCTTCTTACTAGGGGGTACATTGGGCAGGAGATGAGTGTTTGTTGTATTTCTTCAGTAAAGAAATGGAGGCATATACAACTGCTTGCATGGTTCCTTAGGGTTCATGGCACAGAACATCCTCCAAGACCTTCTTCCCAGGGTGAAGTGTGTGTTATACTGGATTGGAGTTCATTGCTTGTTTATGTAGAAGTTTGTTGTTTTGTTGGGAAACTCAGTCAAAATGCACAGGAATTTTGACTGATTTGCTAAAGAGAAGTGGAGTGGACAAGTAAATAAGGAGGATAATGTGTACTGGGGAGATAGCAAATAAAGAATGGACCTCCTTAAAACATGTAATGTTACCTGCAAGAACTTTTGGCAATGTTTTCCTATAGAGAAATGGCTCACTTTTATAAGGAACATGGGCTTCTTCCATCCCCAGGAATGCCAAAGCATATTTCTGCCTCAATTAATTCATTGCATGGGGCATGTCCCAAATATTTCTCAAGATGATTTATACAAATAACATAAATGATATTCAAGCATAGATCCAGGTTTCTTGGCTATAAAATTGATCTGGAAGTCAAAATTGATTGGTATAACTGAATCTGTCAGTGGAGAGGAAGATAAATATTTTCAGTCCTTTTATTAAATATGAAAATTCAGGAGCAAGAGGGTTTGTCAAATTCAAGCATTTTCTCCTGAAGTCCATTTTTAGGCTGGTTTGCATTTGAGTCATTTAAACTTAACTTTCCATTAAAATATCCATTTGAAGAATTACCAAGCTGAACATAAATATAGCTGCTTGTTTTCCACAGTTTATGTATGTGAATATTGTTTTATGAGCTGTTGTAGTTTTGCTCCAGTAACTGGCAATATTTCTTTGCATTGAAAATGTTTGCAAGACTTCAGGAGTAAATCCCCAGGAGGTGAACAATGACTTTTCTCAACCAGCAGTGAAAGTTGAGTTGCAGACACACTTTTCATACAGATAAACAAGCATGTAATTGGTCAGTGTTTCAAGTAGACTTTTTTTTTAGCATGCATCAGAGCACAGCTTTTTTTCATATTTTACCTGTTTGTGCTGTAAAAAAATAAGAATTAAAATTAAAATAGCCACTCTAATTTACCTTAATAGTAAAGAGATAACCAACCAAGAGTGGAATTAGACAGGCTGAATGAGCAAGGGCTAACTAGCCATGGCTACTCACAATGATTATTTAGCTTTCAAACTATGGCATTTATTTGTAAACTGAGGAAAATAGTTTATAATTTCTCTCTAATAGAAATGAAGAGTTTTAGAGGGGCTAGAAGAACATGGACATTCTAAGTCTGTCCTTGAGCTACAACAAATAAAATAACTAAAATCTAATACAAACTTCCCTGCTGGGTCCCTATACTTCATAGTTAGAAAATGACACAAAATAATACAATAAAGCCTGGGGCAATATTAGTGGCTTCTGCAGTTTTAGAAATATATATATATGGTTTAGGTAGTTTTGAAAGCTCCATAATATTTAATTTTAAAGTTCTCCCCAAGCCTCGGAATATGTATGCATGTGTGTATAGCTGATATGTGATTAAACTGAATCAAGACAAAAGGTGTTATGTTTTGTGTATGTGTTAGATAATATAAATGTACTAATATATTTTATACATATATTTTTATACAAAATATACATAACATATTTTGCTATATGTACACATACACACAATATGCAGTTAACACTGATTAAAAAAATCCAAAAGGAGAAATAATTAATTAACTACAGGAAGGACAAAGTGAAGGACAGTGTACACACACTATCTTGATGAAATAAATCAATTTGATCCAAAATGGATATTTACAATTCATATTGCCCTGAATTTGTAGTTCATCTTAACATTTCCCTATTAGACTAAGAATGGGTAAGAAAAAGAAGCTCTTACTTTTTTTTTTCTATCTTTCTTCTTTCATTCTCAAACTCCTTTCCTTATAGGGTAGATTGCCATTTTTACAAATATCTCACTCTTTGTTAGTAAAACTTACATAAAGCATAAAATGTATCATAAAAAACCACTACAGAAATTGTGGTTTAATATTTGTGGTATTTTTACCCAAATATCCCTCTCCATACAGACTACAAACAACCAGATTGGATAGGGAGGAATTATTTTTATATGCAATGGTTTGTTGCAGTCTCTATATCAACTGGGAAAAAAATTAGTGCTAACGTCTGGACTCTGAAGCACCTGGAGTTGTAACAGATGTTCTTTGGACAGTTAAAGGACAAGCAGTTGACATATTTGGCTGATGTGTCATAGTGGAAGAAGACAATATGGATTGGTGGCTCTTAGGTATAAGTCACACCAGTATGATAGTAGAGCTGGAAAGGTTGAAGGACATGGCCACATATTTTAAATATTGCTTGTTAGCTCTTCATAAAGGTTAAATAATTAAAAATGAAGGTTAACGGGTTCAGCTTGTTGCAAAGTGATAAATTCAACTTTATTTCATCTGTATCTACAATTAAATCATGTGTACCTATAAATCCATATCTATTTCTCTATTTACCTTTTTACTGTCTGCCTTTTTGATGACCTAGGAACACAGTACATCCTCTAAGTATTCTGGGAATGGGATAAAGAAATTCACAGATGAACTCAGGGAACGGTCTTTTTATGTGAGTTAACACATATAATAATAGCATATACTCTGAAAATGTACTATAAAATAACTATGATGTCCTGTATAAATATAGTATGAAATTGATTTTAGCACTGATGACATTCATGCCTTCTTTACAAAAGTTTCACTGCTTTTCATCCAAAAAAAAAAAAAAAAGCAGACAAGATTGGAATGTGTATGACACTCAGGGTAAGTAGCTAAACAAGTGAACATTGTTGAAAGAAACTAAAGAAAATAATAATTTATAAGATGCTGTCCATGACAGAGTGGAAGCATGCCTGATTTTTGATCACAAAGTAAAGAACAGTAATGCTGTATTCTTCCTTTTATGGCAAAAGTTTACGTGAGGGTTTTGAAAGACAGTTGCGTAGATGCACACACACACACACATGCACACACAACATGCGTTAATGTGAATATTCTCTCTTCTCTGTCGGTTCAGCATACATTAGAAATCTATGTGTAGCACCGTAGGTGCAAACTACAATAGGTGGATGGATATTTACCCAAGGAAATTTGAGCCACGGCCTTTCATTTTCAGAGAGCTGCTACCTAATCTCAGTGTAGCATCAGGACAAAGGACACCTCATTCCTCTTGCGCCTGCCCTGCGAACCAACCCTTTGTGAACCACCTAAGTGATTAGAATAATGGGCTGGGAAAAAAAAAAAAAGATAAAATACAAATTTCACTCAGATCTGCGTTGGATTACTTCCTCGTGCCCCTGCCTTTATTGAGCGATTTGGAGTTTCATTAGAATTCAGAATTCCTGTGGAAAGAGAAACCACGGTGGCACGGACTTCTCTTTCAAGGGGATTGCAGGCTGACCCATCAAAATGAAAAGGCTCAATGTTGTGCTGACAGGTCCCCAAGCAGCCCTGAGTGACAGCTTCATTTCAGGAGTTCTCAGATGAGGTTTGAATTGAGGGGGGAGAGATAGTGCTGGAGATACTTTGTTCCCTAAAAGTGTCAGAGTCAACTCCACAGTTCACCGACCAGGGGCCGAGGTACAAAAGGGAGCCCCTCTCCAAATTCATTATTAATGTCTCACGAATATTCACTCCCTACAAGGTTTCATTTAGGGCTTAGAGTTCTTAGCCAGGGATTCCTTTTTATTACAGCTGTGGGGACAAAATCAAACAGAGATAAGAAAGAAAGCTCTGTAAAGAGACTACAGCCAAAAGTTACAACATTCTGCTGGGACAGTCTTTTTTTTTTTTTTTTTTTTTCCGAAGGAATTGTGATTTAAGTAGGGCATTCTCCCAACAAATACTGCAGCGGAAATCTAATCAGATGATGAACTGAAGTCTGGTCTTGCAAAAGAAAAGTGTAAGCTCTTTCTCCATTGGAATGATCTGATGTGAACCGCAGTTATAAATGGAAAATAATAATGCATAATGGTTCCTGATAATTGTGTACTCCTGGTCATGGGGTAAATTTTGTACATCTTTTCTAGCAAGAGGATGTTGAATAAGATGAAGCGGGTACCTACACTTCTATGGCAGGTTTTTATGTTTCCCAGGCAGTCAATATTCAGTGAGTCACTATGTTCACCTTCCAGAGCCCCGGCCACTAATGAAAGGCAGCTTAGAAGAAACAGACAATAGACAAAATTCGGCTGCCCCATAGAGCATTTTTCTCAGGATGCTATCCGTTTGTATTTTCACCTCAGGGCAGATATTCTCCTGAATAAGGAACAGTTTCAAAATTTATGCAGAGTTTCTTAAAATAATAGCCATATTACTAAAAATATTTTTTTAAAAAAATTTATATGAAATGCAAATAGTGCACTCCCCTTTCCTCCAAAAACACCAAAATTTCATTCCTTCAATGTCTTCTTATATTCCTTGCCTGCCTCTGAATTGCATCATAAAATGTGTATCTTGGTATTATTTTTAAAAGGAAGTAATAGAGCCCAAAGTGACATAAATATATTGAATTGCCTAAGTATAAGTAAATTAGATATAATATTAGAAAACTTCACCAAGTATATTTTGCCTTTACTTACATTTTTAATATTTTGTTTTCTTTAATGAATGTACTTAGGCTATGCATTAATGTGTTTTCAGAAAAAAAAGCACCCTTCATTTGTTCCTCTTTTTACAATGATTCATAATATTCATCAAGACCTGAAAAATTAAGAGGGAGAGAAATTCATCTTTTCCATGGGAAAGGGAAGAGCTTAAAAACCATACATATCAATCAGGGCATTTGTCCCCTTCCATTTTAAGAAATTTCATTTGCATATAATGTTTTAGCAAAATTCAGAATATATTGTTCAAGCATTGATACCACTGAAATTTTATTCCATGTTTCCAATAAGAGTGAATTCCTGACTATTAATTTAATGAATTCTTAATTTTGAATTCTAAAGTTTTGTGGTCTCAGAGTTGGCAGTCACTAGCAAAAGTGAGATGGAGAATAAAGATATTATTGAACTAAATCTAGCAAACACAACCAAGCCCTTGTAAAAGGTATTTGTTAGGATCATTTGAGTTTTTCTTTAAAAAAAAAATTTCAGTAATTATATGCTGTGTTATCCAGAAAAATAGCTGAGCTTTCTTCCTCACTTTATTAGTGAGAGGTAACTCATAGTTCAATTCTTAAAGGTTGCCCGTACCTCTGCTATGAATAGAATAACATATGCTGTGAAGTTCCCTATTTGACTTCAGTGCTTTCAGTTTTATCCCATAGAATCAAAACTATTTACTCAGCACTAACTACATCCTTGCTGGAAACCCAAGAGAAAGTGAGCTTTGTTACTCAGCAGGACAGAGGTAGAACCAAACCTTCACACAGCCTACTGCTCCTTGGACATGTCTATTTTCTTTTCATAAAGGAAAGCCCACTCCTAAGAAAGGGGTTTAATTTGCTTTTCTTATTCCTTAATTGATATCAATAACTCTGGCAGGAAATAGCAATAACTTTGAGAGGAAAATGCCAAGTTTCTAGATCTTTATTGTACCATCTTTTCTTGATGATTCTTTAACATATTGATACATTCTGCTAAAAGAAGAGTGTTGCTGTTGTAGCTCTAACAGGTAAAGAGGTCATGGAGATTCCGAAATGGGACTTAGAGAGGGGCAGGGGTGCAAATAGTGGTTATAAAAGGGATTAAAAAGATGAAACCACAATATTGAGAAACTTTTACGCAGGTTTTCCTAAAAAATAAAAGTGCTACTTGTCAAAACGACTCATGAATGCATCCCCTGCCTAAAAGTCGTGTTTGTTGTGCATTAAAATAGCATATAGAAAGTTACTCCTCACAAGTTCTATCTACCTCATTGTAATGCTGTTCCTAAGTTGTAGCATATTGTCAAATCTGTGGCCAAGTGCACATACATGATTACATATGTATGCCTCATATATACGTATCTATAAATATCTATTGACATGACCAGAATACTGTATTACATATTATTCCTTTTCTTTTAAATATACATAATATGTACTTCTAGATAAATATATTCATAAGTATAGGTATGTATGGGTAATTGATTGATAGATCAACAATCAATCATTTATCTCAATTTCTGTCAATTTTTTTTCTAGCAGTATCATAGTTAACCATAGGAATAGAGTATAGATTATTTAACATACATTAAATGTGTTTCAAATATGTGTCTTACACACATTAAATGTGTTTAAATTTATTTCAAAATTTTGGTATTAACAAAATAGCAAATACCATGCCAAGATGTTCTTGGATACTTCTGTTCCTTCTTCTCTGGTTATCATCTTAGTATAAATTTGGGTAGTGAAATTCTTGCAACAAGCAGCATGCTCATTTAAGATGTCATTGTATATTGCCCAGTTGTGTTCTAGAAAAGTAGGAACAGTAGACTGTATGCTTCTGTTAATTTACTTTTACCAACTTGTTATTATCACTGTTTTAATTTTGTACATTCTAATATGTGAAAATTTTAAATGTATGTTTTATGAAACTTGCATTTCTTTCTTTACTGGTAAAGTTCAGCTTTTCCATAAATTTATTGACAATCAATTATTTTGGAGAATTGTGTCTGCCTTTATCCCCTTCATACAAATTTATTATACCACTCTTTATTTTTGCATTCTTTCACAACTTTCTGTAGGAGTTTGACTTTTTTGAACAGATAGCCAATGCTTTGGTTTAAATTTCATTGATTCAAATGTATGATATGTCAAGGTCATTGTATTGTCATGAGCAACTCCTGTGTTTTTCTTTATTTTTATAGTTTTTTGCTTTAGCAAATACTTTATCTCAATTTAATTGCATATGTTTGAATAAAAACTCAGTTATAAAACATTCTAGAAAAAAATATTTTCAAGATGTTATTGTAATTACAGTCTCCTCTAAAGCATAGAAATAGACATATAGTTGTGTGATTTGTGATTAGTTATATCCATTTACAGATCATGGATCCAAATTGCCTATATAATCAATATTTATTCAGTAAATGGTGAATAAAAATGGAGAGCTGACTGCTTTTTAAGAGATTCTTAGAGAAGGAAAGAGGTCACAATTTTAGTGTTCTGGATAATAGTTTTAAAGCTGGGACAATTTAGAGGAAATGAAGTTCAAATTTGATACTTATTCTGTAAAGCGAAGGTCTCTAATGGCACAAACTCTAAGAAAAACCTGGAAAAACCCTACTGCCTAATTGGTTACTGAAAATGTTGCTTTAAAAATTCTGTTTAAAATTTTATCTTAGTTACAGTGCAGAATGGAAGAACAAAATTAAAATACCTTAATAATTAGAATTAAAGTCATGAGAAAAAAAATGATGACAGTACATCACCGAAATGATTCCCAACCGTGTTTTGACCTTTTACATTAGACACTAATTTTTGAAGACCTTTTGAAAACCGAAACAGAGAATGATTTAAACCATCCACATTCCTCCTGACTTGAGCTTTCACAGACCTGAATGCTGATTGGAAAATCCTGTCATGGTTTCCCTGAAGAAAAAGGGTAATAATGACTATATTAATATGACATTTCAACATGCAACTCAATGCAAAACAAGGGTTTAAAAAAAAAAAAGAAGAGGAAGAAGAAAAAGAAATCTACCCCCAAACACCAACTGCTCTGCATGCAATTTTAGCCCAGTGTGGATTTTATTTGCACCCCATTACTCATAAACACCCAAATGTAACTCTTTTACCACAGCCCCTTTTGAGTTCAATGTGATAATGAATGTGAAGGGTCTATGTGGGGGGAGTGGGGAGGGGGGCACTCTGTGATTTTGCAGGTTCACACCAGATAGGCATTTTTTACAGCCTGAAAGGGGATGTTTTCCTTTGTTAATGGCTCACAATCAGATGAAAGGACTCATCACTCTATTTTAGTGCTCCACCACATGGCGCGTATCTTTTATAAATTACAGGCTGGCGTTGTGTGCACTTGGGGAGAGAAAGGTTGGTTTTTCTCGCTGTGAGCCATCCTGCCTAATTGTCGTATGCAAATAAAAGCAATTATAAGGCTTTTAGGGTGAAGGGATGACAGCTGAGTTTGGCAGTTGAGAAGGCCTCACCCACCTTGTTGGCATAGCAACAGGGAGGAAAAGGACAAAATGGTGTGTACACACAGGAAATATATATGTTTTGGTTCAAGAATTCTAAAATCTATACCAATGTTGAAATGAAAATGTCAATATGTGTAATGAATGCCTTTGTTTAAAATATTATTTAAATTAAACTCTATTTATTTCTCGGCCCCTTGAATGATCCTTGTCATCTAACTACCATTTATCTGCTGTCATTTGTGATTTTAGTTGCTACTTTTAAAGTTCTGTGCAGATCATAACAACACATTCGATAATTAGGAGATTATAAGTTCTTGATTTTAACAACCTTTGGAAATACCACTGGGCGGAAGTTTTGTGAAAGGAAATCCCAGTGAAGGAGATGATGTAATGTGGGAAAATGGTGCAAAGTATGCAGCTATCAGTGCATAAAGTTCAATATTAAAAAAAAAAAAATGTTTGTGCTAAAGTGTTAAACAAGTAGAATAAATAGCATGCTAGTAGCATACAAAATTAAAATGAGTCACAAATGGATATCTTCTATGGCAATTTATTTCACAATTACTCTTGTGGAAGCTTTCATGAATTAAATATGAGTTCTGTCTTGAAATTAGGTGTTATAAGGCTAAATTACAAGAGGCAGGCAGTAATTGAGGTGGCAGCAACACGGGGTCTGGTGAACTAATCTCTTGCCATGTCACATGGCTCACCTTCAGCCAATGAAATGCAGCCCATCACAAAAACAGAGGCAGCTGAGAAAAATTGATTTCTCATCTGAGCCATATTTGATAGCTTTTGAAATCGAAAATTGAAATTAACTAACCTAAGCCCCGTTGTAACAAAAGAGCAAATTAAATATGCAACATCGTTTCCTATTGGCAGTAAGAGGGCCTGCCAAGGTAAATTTGTAAATAGAGTTTAAGATGCAATTCTGCCCCCCCCTTTCAGTGTAAAAGTATAAGAGTATAGTGGCTTTATAAATTATTTATATAAAAAAATCATCAGCTGCAAATGGCCACTGTGGTTAAGCACTTCCACGGAGAAAATCATTGCATTAGGAGAGCTCATTGAAGGAATCAAAATTAAAAATCATCCTCAATGATTCCTGGACATTACTTAAAATGAAAAATAGGAATATTTTAAACTTCATTTTCTGAACTTTGTTTCTCTTCCTCAAAACTCAAAGAACAAATGTACCATGATTTACTGAAATAAAAAAGAGAAAGAAAGAAAAGAAAAAAAACTGTGGTATAAATATAATTATTCAACTGTCTTACTTGTAAAGAATAATTTTGGCTCTCTAACAGCTGAAAGCAAACCCATGGCTTCATAGTGCTATATATGATAGTTTTGAGAGGGCACTTTAAAAATTAGTTTCCAAATGAATCAGAGACTCAGTAGGTATAGGTTTTGATTTTGATTTTGTAATGTTAACTAAATCAGATGAAGCAAATAGTTGTCTCACAAGCTATATTCTAGATAATCTAGGAATGACAGTTTTTAATTTATTATTTCACTCCTGTCTGTGTAATATGCTGCCCTCAATAATGTTTATATCACCACAGAGAACAATTTTGGGTCCTCACTTTTCATTGCCTGAATTTGTGAGTAGGAAAATTAATTTTCTATATTCGAGAGATAAATGATTGAAGATAAAAATCATGAAATCATAGTACAATCATATCTTCCTAGTTCAGATCTGAACCATATAGAATTCATTGACAACTGTAATGGAGGATATTATACTTAGCCCGCGCGTCAGTCCAAAGATCTCGTAAAATCATTTTCTGTTCTAATTTATTATTTTTAGTGTCAATCAGACTCTGAGGAGACGAGTAACATCATTAAGTACTGGGATCAACTACTCAGCACTTTTAAAATGCAGTTTAAGTAGCTGTCATTATCTGTACTAGAAGACATGGTGGAGGTTCAAAAAGTTGTTCTTTTATATAGAAATATTTATTGTGAGACAGAAGCTTTAGAAGGATAAAATCTACAAGCACTCTTCTTGTTTTCTTTGTAAGAATCTCAGTGAAGTACTGGCATGTCACACGTCACTTCTAAACCCTAAGTAACGTTCAGATTTTGTTTTCCTATCAAATTTCTGAACACAGCTCTTATTATATAGCTACAAACACCTATTTGAGTTGCTCTCATTTTTCTTTGCCCTGTTTCCTCTGTTAAAATTACTATGGTAGAAAGATGCACCCAAGGTAAGAAACCCCACAGGGAAGAATGAGAAATCAAAGATGAACCCAATCTGGGTGCAGGACATTTTCCCCACCAGCATTTCCCTTCAGCCTCATACTCAACTACCTTAAAAATGATGTTGTAAATAATATTTTTATTTGCAATGAATTCAACTCTGGAAAAGCATTTACTACAGAATAACAAATTGCCCCATTCAGTCTTAGCACACTTTCAGACCATTTTAACCAAGTGATCTGGATAATTTTAAAAAGCAACATTAACCAGGTAGTAATAAGTGGTCGTGTTTCCATTTTCATATGTGATTAACAAAAAGAAGTCAAAGGAAATTTACAAAAATTATAAAAATTATATACCTTTATTGGTTTTATTATGTGTGCTACAGTTGGCAACTCCAATTTCTAACTACAGCTCAAGACACATGGATTTGAATCTCTTTAGTTCCTGAAATTAGAAATTGTAACTTAAGAGGTTCAAGCTCAAATTAAATTCTATGCACGGCTCTATCTATACCTACATCTCTATCTATCTCTATGCATATACATCTCTTCTTTTATTCACCTGTTGTGAGAGTGAACATATTTAATATTTGGGCACTGATCATTAAGGAGAGAAGTTAGTTATCGATAGCCGGCATGGCTAAGACTGTACACAGATTCAGTGTCAGCTCTAGACTGAGCCACTGTTTATTAAGTATCTATTACATGTCAGCATCTATATTTTGTTGCAACCCCTGACTTTATCATATTCTCTTTTTTTCATATCCTTAATTTTGTAGAAAGTTGTCCTGATATCTAGATGTACAATACATTTTGCATTTTCCTTCTGTCTTCCAAAATCATAGCCATGCCAAGAGATGAAGTTCTCACAAACCTTTCCTAATGGTGGCGTTTGGGTGCTTTTAGTGATTATAAAACATTTGCCTGAAGATTTGGTCTATCTGCTCCCGTCTCACTGAGTCTTGTTTCTACCTCTGTAAATGGGGTTATTAATACGGATGGCCTTTGGGGCCATCCTGCAGCATCTGTTCCCTGGCCAGCTCTCAAGAAATGGATGCCATTATTCTTTTAGAAATGCCAATTTCGGTTCAAAATGAGGATCAAAGAGGAAAGACAAGAGGCACACTTTCTGGTGAATTTTTACTTAGCCAGGAGAGGACAGTGATGTGTGTTCTGAGCCCATTACGTGCCTTCATTAAAGGCATCTGACCTTGATTTAATGTGTTATTTAATGGCCATGCTAACTTTGAGCCACAGGTGGTTTTCTCAAAATGCCCAGTTTTACAGATTGTTAGGCTAAACTGGATTGTAAACAACTAAGAAGCTCTCTTAACTGATAGGTGCTGGATATTTTGGTACTGGAGCTACTGCTGACATGAGTAGGAGGATGGTCCCAGAAGGCACAGTGGAAGTACTTTACTTGGCTCCGGAGGCGGATGGGGTTTGGGTCAGAGGGTAGGTGGCACTGGGTGCCATGGTGAGGGGCACTGGACGGGGAGCCTCCGGTCTTGCGTAGAGGACAGGGAAGGATGGAATATGAAGCAGAATGAATAAAAGTTGGCTTCAAAGCTAACATGAGAATTATTTTAAGCAGGCTCCTGGTGAAAGGCCATAGGGAGGAGGGACCTCAGGGCTTGGAGGGTTGCATTTCTGAGGAAATCCTAGTCCATGGTGAACAGAGATATGATTTGGAAGGAGTTGGTCAGCTGGGCTCTGGGCAGATTGGGGAAGCTCCAGGAGAGGCTCCTGGATGCTGTTTTGTTTGCTCTTGGGCAATTGGAGGCCTAGTCTGGGCCTGAGGCCAAGGTATAACCAAATTCAGAATCTGCATGTTCACAGTAGTCATTACCTGCAATATCCCTGGGAAACCCAATCAAGTTTATAGCATAAAATCTTCATAAACCCTCTGTCTTCCCCAACACACGCATGCATATTGAGCAAGTAATAGGACGGTTTAGACTTTGACAGCATTATCCAGAAATTTGTAATCAGATCCAGGAGATCCATTCCAGGAGACATAACGTTTGTTTTATTTTTTAAAAAACAGATATTTCTGTTTGTTCCTTCAACGACTTCCTATTTGGTGTATTTGTGGGAGAACATTATCATAATCGTCCTGAACTTAGACCATAGGAAGGGAATTGTCCAGCCCAGATAGATGGCCTTGCCCAGAAGTGATAGAACATTCTGCACATCAGCATTGTGCTTATAATTTTACAACATGGTCTGCTTTTTTTATTCCTTTCCAAACCAAATCCCCTCTGAAGAATATTTATAGCCAGCCATAGGGAAGTTTTCACTTTCTTCTGAGAAATGCAGGAAAGGCGGGGCCACTCAAGACCTACGTTGATGACATCCCACTTTTGCACAGCCCTTTCTGCCTGACTTGAGGGCTGGGCAGGTGAGCCAGGCACTGACTGATTCCTGGTTGGCTCTGGTGAGTCTAAGCCCTCTAGGTCAACCTTAAGCACCATGAACTAGTCTGCTTTTTATAAAGACTGAAATGGGCTTTACCAGTAGAGTCTGCTTTTAGTTGAAGAGAGAGACAAAATAAGTTGCTTTTGTAACTAAACCACCTCATGCAAATAAAATAAAATATTAAAATAATGCATGCAGTTGTTCATAAACTCTACAAACTGAGGAACACTGGCATCCAGTGTTCAATTCAAGGAAACCACTGTATTGAGGGTAGCTTAAGAATCTCACACACCTATATGCTTACCTAAGTTTCATACTCTCCATCCAAAAGGAGCAAATAATCAGAATGCTCATAATTCCAGGAGGTTTCAAAATTACTCATGGCCAGGAAAATTAGAGTGAAGACATATCTATACTGGAAAAAAATTTTAGAGCAAATTCTGCAGACTATTCAGTCACTGGACAAGGTTGATAACTCTGAGAAACCTACAGAGGGATTTAATCTTAAAACTGCTGGTGCAAGAAGCAAGCTCCTTCTGTCCACGCTTAAGATCTTTGGAACAGGTTTTATTTATTTATTTTTCTTTTCTTTCCTTTTTAATTCTCACTATAGAGATTGTTGGTACTAAAAGAGAGTTTTAAAATAAGTTGGGGAAGTCCCTCCTAAATAAAAACTGTGACTTAATTATCTGAAACTTTGCTGTTTACAAAAGACTACAGCACTAGGAAATTTCTTAGAAGAATTCAAGTTTTGTTAAAATGCATTTTGATGTGTGTGCTTTAAGAAAGTATATAGGTTTCTGTAGGATGAAGCTCTGAGATTGCAAATGCCGCAGGAATCGACTCTCCTCCACATTTGTTCTTTAGACTATAAAACCAAATGTGAGAAGAATCACACACCTGCCCATTTCAATAGTTACCAAATACTTACTCCCCATGGAAAGGAAATACAGGGAATTGCTCTCAGAAAAAGGGATTGATGGAACTATCAAGGGACATCTTTACAGAAGTGCTTTAAAAGATGTATTTTAAGAGTTTTAATGTGTCTTATTTCCACATCTGTGGCAGAGGAGTGATTTGATCATTTGCGAGTTTTTCCAATCTCCAATATTTTACTCAAATAACTCTGGATCTCTAACCTCCTCACAGCCCTCTCACAGGGCTGCATGCACCTCATGCCACCCCAACACCTACAGTGAACATCATTGCAGGCTACGGTTAAATAATACCACAGAAAAAGATTAAGAATTACATTATTGTAGTTGCTGGAAGGCTATATCACAGTTACTTTAGAAAAGAGATTTATAGCAGTGTTTAATCAATGCAACTAGTTTCATTATCAGTCAGAACCTGGCCCATGTTGTGCATATGGTAAGATTCAACTAAGCTAGTATAATAGCATTAGAGCAGGTGAGTGTTTGGTGGTGGCACGTCTGGCTAAATTAAACCACATTAGATTGATGCCATGGTATATTTGACCCAGGTTGTTGGTCAAGTGTGCCCCCAAAATGCCTTATATTTTTAGGGCATTTTCCTTATGGAGAAACATGAGAGATGTAGGTATTGTTGGAATTATCAATCTCAGCCCACTTAAAAATAGCATAGGCTAAAACACAGAAACCCTGTTTCTTCACAAAACTTACCTTTTCCACCTTCGTGCAATGTTTGTCCATTATTTTTCACTGGGAATTATTTTTCCAGAGATAATTCTATCAAAGGTCTTTATATAGATCATTTAGAATGCTGAAAATTCAGAGAATTAAGTCATCTTGTGAAAGAGCTGCTTGGAAAAAGTCAGTCTAGGACTCAAAAAAATTATTAGCAGATAACTGCGGGTTATTTTAATGTTTTTATTACAGGCTATGTGGTAAGTAATAAATAATATATGCATATTATATTGATATATATATATAGTACACTGCATATATATAATACATACTACGTACATATATGTGTATATATATATATGTGTGTACACACATATATGTGTATCTAATTCTGAGGTGATCTTATCTTGTTATTGGTAAATGTCAACAATAAAATGTTCTTGGTTGTTATTTTCCTTTCCACCAACATTTTCCTAATTATTTGCATTGATCAAACTTAAAATAATCTAGGCTAAAGAGAAAAGACGTGTCTGATACATTTTTCAATAAATATCTGGGAAGATAAGCAGAGAACTGTTAGTATTTGTGTTTTGGTAACTTGGTTAAACATAGAATATTATAGCTATAAAAAATCTGGACTTTATTTAGATATTTTACAGAGGAAAAAAATACTCCCAGAAATTATATGGTAATGTTTTTAAGTTTCAAATGTGAGTCTTTGCTACCACCAAGTCTGTATCTGACACTCCCAAGAGATATGGATTTGCAGAGCTGCTCCTTCAGACATCAGTTGAAATCTTTGCATTCTGGATTTCCTGGCTGATTCAGCATGCATGCTTAGACCACGAAGAAGAGTAGGTATAAGCACCAGTGCAAGTTAGAGGCTCTGAAGATGAGGTTCCTGACAGCATAGGATATTGGCAGAGGTCCTTAATGTCTACAAATTCCACTTCCCAAGTTCAAATCTCACCACCCTGATGTCCAAACAAGGTAGCATCTCATTATACAGTCCCACAATTTCTTTTCCCATAGTTTCATAAGACTTGTAATTATAGATCCTTGAGGGAGTTTGATAAAAGTCTTTCTTCCCCTGCTAGGTGGCAGCTGCTATGGCACCTAGCAGGTGCTCAATAAATGTTTGTTTTCTGAATGAAAGGGTCTGTTAAACAGGACAAGTGATTTCCTGTGTGCAGACATTCATGTGAACAGGTTATTCAAGATGAAGACTTTTTTTTTTTTTTTAAAGGGAACTCACTTTGGACCCATGATGGGTGTACCTCAGTTCTGTGGAACATGTTTTCAAAGATTTTCATTCATTTCTTTTTGCTTATTGAGTTAAGTGTAAGAAGAAGGCTTCAAGAAATTCCCAAATGTCTTGGAGCAGGATTCATTTGTTAAAGTCAGTGAAATGTTTCCATCAAACAACAAACTCATAGTATATTTACTTATGTACAAAAGGGACTCAATCCATTTGATTTGAGATCCTTTTTGAGCTGGGTAGATAATATGGGCGAAGTGACAAGCAGAAGGCTCTTGTTTAAATAAAATGGCTTGTTATTAGTTCCTTATTAGATATTCCTATAAAAATTTAAGTAACAAAGCAGCATGTCTTGTAAAAATTTGCAGGTAAATTGATTTGAAAAACACTCAACTCTATTGAATCCTTTTTTTCCTTTTCTCAAACATCAATGAAATTCTAATTTAAAACCTACTTTTCTTATAAAACAAATGTTACATACCATTTAAAAACTGACTTCCTAACAGTACCTCGGAATTTTCCTGTGTTCTGAATATTTAAGTATTTACATATCCATCACTAACCTCTATTAATTTTGCATGGTGATCAGTCAAGGCCTTAAATTTCATTTTTAGCTAGATAACAGCACCTACCTCAGGATCTATTTCAAGATAAAATTAATTTTAAAAATACATTCAAATTTTACATTTTAGCTAATGTTTTATTAATTTTCCTCCTTTCTTCATGACATTGGACTTTTATTTCTTTCTATTTTATAAAATCATCTTTTAAGCCTTACATAAAACTCCACATACTTATTTTGTCTATTGAAAAAATTAATTAAAGAATTTATCTTAATTGTATGACATTAGAACACCCTCATTCATTCAAAAAATTTATCTAGACTTTTGGATCATATTTTCATAGGGTGGCCAGTTTCTTATTCATGAAAACAATCTTTTGTTTTCAAAAGTATTGATTAGTAGCCTTGATAGTAAGTTTTGCTATCAACTTGCATATATATATTGTACACATAAGATATTGTATCCAGATATTGTGTTAAAGCTAAAATGAATTGTTAGTATTCTTCAAAGGTTTAAGACTTAAAGAGTCAGATGTAAATAACCTAACAATATTCTGCTTGGCCATTGTTGGAAGAGTATTCCATAGGGGATATTGTTAATGTGACTGACAAGTCAATTATATCCCATTCACAAATGTTTTGATGTCTGCAATATTAATAATACCGCATTGCCCATGAGAAGTGCTACCCTAACTCCTGGCACGGAATAGTCACAATAAATGGCAGCCAATGTAATTCTAACCTCTGACTCTTTGACAAACAGCATGGGTACTCTCTGCCGCTCTGCCTTTAATTTCAGTGGCATCAAAGGAAAACTCAAGCGCCTTGGAAAATAACTCTAGCCCCATGTCTCTGATAAAATAAAATGCTTACCCACAGACATAAATTACCATGGAAATAAAAAGAGGACCAAAAAAATTACACAGTTTCCTAATGCTCTTAAATCAAAGTAGCAGAGGGAGCAGCGAGCTGTGAGCTGAGCGCGTGTATTATGCAGCCTCACTGCTTGGAGAACAATCTTTGATAGCTTTAATCCAACAGGTTGACTCTGTTGATGATGGGGAGTGTGATTCATAATTTTCCAGAACAGAGTATTTTAATAGTTACTTCTGTGGAGGCTGCATGGAAACATTTGCGGTGAAGACATCAATTAGAATGCAGTCAATATAAGCCATACTGTTAGCTTAACAGTCACAAAACCATTGACTCTCGGAGGTTCCCTGCAGCAAGCCAAATGACAGGCAGCCTCCCTTCCCACTTTATATGCTGAGATTTGACATTTTTCTGCCTATTCTCCCCTCAGTCTTTCCTGACTCCCTTCCTATCTTTCTTCTTAATAATACAAGAGAAATAATACTCATCAGTGTAGGAAAGATGTAAAATTCTCTTGATATTCACTCCTTTCTTAGAAGTAACCAGTGTAAACTGGGTTTTACATCTCTATGTGTCTTTTTCTTACGAGTCCAAACATATGCATTTACATGTAAAAAATAACTTGGTGTGCCTTAAATCACAAATGTGATTAAACTCTCCCCACTGTTTGCAATTTTTGCACTTTAATATAACCAGAGGAACTTTACATATGTCATGGAGATATGCCCAATTCCATTAACATGCTGCGTAATATTCCATGGCACAGGTATATCATAGCTCTTTTATAAATGTTCTTTTCTTGATTAGGATACATATTATTTCCAATGATTTTCTTTTGATGACAATGCTTTAGTGAATATCTGTGAGTGAAATTTGTGTATAAGCAAGAATTTTATTAGGGTTTCAACAGGAGTGGGAGTGGGTTTTCTGAATATCTTCCAATTACCAATAAAGTTGAGTCCATGTTCTTTTGTGTGTTGGCCTTGGTAAATATACAAACCCACTGAATTGTACACTTTAAAAGGATGAACTTTAAAGTCTGAGTTATATCTCTAAGAAGCTGCTGTTTGTTTAAAGATCAATTGAAGAGAAAATTCTCAAGCTGTACCTTGTCCTCTCCCAAAATAAATCTCATACCAATTAACAGCCAAATCACTCTTATCCTTTCCTGACAACCTCTAATCTAGTTCTGTCTATGAATTTGCCTCTTCTGGACATCTCATATCAAGAAAATCATTCAGTATGTGGCATTTTGTGTGCGGTTTCTTTCACTTAATATAAAGTTTTCAAAGTTTCTTCACATAGTAGCTTGTATCAGTACTTAATCCCCTTTACTTGCTGAGTAATATTCCATTGTATGGATACACCATTTTTGTGCTCACCAATATTTTGTGGACTTCATGGAATTTACCCTTTTGTCTCTTATGAGCAGTGCTTCCTTGAGCATTCATGGACCAGCTTTTGTGTGAACACGCTTTCCAATCTCTCCAATACAGACCTAAGAGATAGAATTGAAGGGTTTATGGCAACTGTGTTCAATCCTCTGAGGAATTTTTAGATTGCTTTACAAAGGACCCTTAAACATTCTAATTACAATGTATAAAGATTCCAAATTCTTCATATCTTTGCTAACTCTTATTATTATCTATGTAATTATGGCCAATCCTGATGGGTGTGAAGTGGTATCACATTTTTTTTTTGTATTGTATTTAGAGACAGGGTCTCACTGAGTTGCTAAACACCTTACTTTTGTTGAAGCTGGCTTTGAATTAATGATCCTTCTGCCTCAACCTCCCAAGCTTCTACAATTATATGTATGTGCCACCGCATCTGGCAGATCATATCATATTTTAATTAAAAAAAAATGTTTAGTTGTAGGTAGACACAATACCTTTATTTTGTGTATTTATTTTTATGTGGTGCTAAGGATTGAACCCAGAGAGCCTAGCACTCATTTAGAACACATGCTATGTGAGCGCTCTACCACTGAGCTACAACCCTAGCCCCACATTTTAATTTTTCCTTGCATTTCCTTTTTGAATAGTGCTGTTGAGCGCTTTTACATGTGTATTATTAGCCATTTGTATGTCTTCATTGGAGAAATGTCTATTCAAATTCTTTGCATGGGTTGTCTTTTCCCTTTCTGTATGATGTCCTTTGAAGTACATAGTTTTAAACTCTGATGAAGTTCAATTTGTCTAATTTTTTTTGTTACTTTTGCTTAGCTGTTGTAGGTGACCACTGCCTAATCCAAGATCACAAAGATTTTCTCCTTTGTTTAATCTGAGCATTTATAGTCTTAGCTCTTACATTTAGGTATTTATGCAATTTTGAATTAATTTTTCTATATGATGTAAGCTATGGTCAGTTTTCAGCTTCCCTATGTATATCCATTCTCTCAAAATCATTTACTAAAAGACACTTCTTTCTCTACTGACTTGTCTTGGAACTTTTGTCAAAAATAAATTTGTCATCAATGAAAAGCATTTTTCCTTCTCTGAAATCTCCACTAAATTCCACAGCTTCATTTGCCTCTTTTTGCCAATGCCACATTGTCTTGATTATTGTAGTTTTGTAGTATGTTTTGAAGTCTTGAAATATGAACCCTCCAAAATATTTTTGTTTTCAAGATAGTTTTGGCTTTTCTGCACACCAGTTTTTCTACTGGGTAAATTTTATTCATCTTCTTGACATAGATGTGTTCTTTTATATTCTAAATAATATTATTTGCAAAAGTAAACACATTCTCCCAGTCTAGCAATTGAAATTCAGTTCCATTTGTGATATTTCCCAATTAAACTTATAAAACTTGGTGAATCCAAATATACAGAGATTTCCTTTATTGGCATCTAAATTTTGTATCATAAATAAAAAGAATTTTAAAGACCAAATAAATTCCTTCAAGAGTTTCTTTCAATAATTTGGTTTCTTTTAAAATTTTTTTAAATGTATGTGCAATTTATTTCAAATATTCAGCACAGTGACATAGTTTTTCTTAATTCAATAGTTATATTTTTGTATTTCACATACTATATCAAAATCATTTCATTGTCACATATTATATTCCTATGCAGTTTTATATATTTATATTTTTATCATTTATTTATGTGTATATTTGGTTTTGAGTTTTCTCTTCTCCCTGGTGATTTACTTATTTAAGGCAATAGCAAAATAAACTGTTAATTACTATGATTTTATAATTATTTTGCTACTAGTATGACAATTCCTATAAAAGCCGTTGTTCTTTATCTTTTTCTCTGTTTTTTTTCTTGGCTATTTTTACATACTGTTTTTCTTCAAGACAAACAATAGAAATTATTTGTCAAGTTCCAAAAAAGGCCTGTTGATATTTTCTTTGGGATTTTGTTAAGTTTATAAATCATCTCACAGAGTATTGTTATATTGCAGTTTTTGGTTCACCCTGTAGGAAGACAGGAGTTTTCCTTATTTATCTGGGTCTTCTATTATGTCCTTTATCAATCTTTGTGAATTTCTTCATGTAGGTCCTTCCAGTTTCTCAGTGCCACCAGTTTCAAATGCAAGTTTGACTGCTAGTTTTTGGCAAACTGGAATCTGATTTTTCCATAGACAGGATGTCATAATTTTGGTGTCTGGTCTTGGTCACAGTCACATGGCCTATGACTCATAAAAGAGGGAGGCAATAGCCTTGGTGGTCAGGGCCTTTGGGTAAAAGTTTGCTAATCTGAGGGTTTGAGTCCCAAACCTACTTCCTCCTAGCTGTGTAATGGTGAGCACACTACCTCCCCTCTCTCTCTCTCTGCTCATTTTTTGCATGTAAAGTAGCATGATAACATGTTCCACATTGGGTTTTTTCTGGAGAGTTCTGCTGGGTACCCAGAAAATACTCAATAAATACCATTATTATCAGTTTCTGTGAGAACACTCTTTGAGATCCAGTGTAAGGTTTCAGGTTCATGCACACATCTAGTAGTCATTTGTCCTTCAGCTTTGTGACCCAGGTGAGGCTATACGGGATGGATTTGGTCTGGTATGTGGGAGGAGGACCCTTCCAGGTGGACAGTTAAGGATATGAAAAGAAAAAAAAACAAAGTGGGGTTTAGCAACAGCCATTATACTCAAGAAGCAATCTGGATACCACCTCACAGTAGTGTGGTGGTCTCCTTGCCCCTAGCCCCCCCACCCCCACTGCACAAGTGACCTCCCTGAAATGCAGATCTTGTCATTCTGCTGTGCCTTGAGCCTTATCTCATTCCACCATGCCCTCACAACAGATGGAGGTTTTAAAATCTGTCCCTTTATTCCTTCTCTAGTCTGGCCATCTCTTCTCTTTAATTATCTTATAATTTCTTTCAGTCCTTTGCTCCCCTTTCAAGCTCTTTCCTCAAATTCTATAGGTAGGAATCAGGGACCATTTCCTTCTGAAGACCTCCTTTTCTCCCCACTGGAGTAGTTGTGTGATTTTCTTGCTTAAGTTGTCTTCTAGAATCTCACCATTTTATAGTAGCTTCTCAGCATGTCTTCTTTGGCAATTGTTCACATTTTGCTTAATGAAGTGGACTTCAAAGGCAAATATATTGAGTTGATGAGAAGATATTTATTCCAAATTCCATGGCCCTTTGCTTAATCCTCAGAAGTGTGGTAGAGAGAAATACGGTAAAACATCTATTGATTTTTCTTAAACAATTTTAGACCATGTGAGCTTACACCAAACACTGCATACAGTTGTTTTTTTTTTTTTTTTTTCACCTGGGCACACATTTTTGTCCACCAAACCAAATTACTGCTTAAATATTGACCAAGAAGTCAGTGTTAATTGGGATTTTCCGTGAGATACAAATGCCCAAGATGAATTGTAAGAAAAATCAAATCGAACTTAACTATTTCTCTAAAAGTACAGTGATTCCCAGTGCTGCCAGGAGCCCTGGAGACTCCAGTTTTGGTATACATAGCCTTTGACCTTGCCAGAATCCAGAAGTTTTCAGAACTTGCTTTGATGCCCACCTGTGAAACAACTAGAGGTTTTCCCGATGTTCTTTAGTGTTTCATCTAACTCAGAAATATCATTTTGCACCTTTCTCCTGCTGGAGGGTTATATCTGTTGCAGTCAAGAGGTTTTTTTTTTTTTTTTTTTTCCTTTCTTTTGTTGTTGTTGTTGTTCTATCCTTTGTGAAAAAGATCGGACACAAAAGAAACAAAATATCTGACGCCTACCTTTGTGGAATTTGGAATATATTACAGAATTAAGTGATACATAAGCCATTTACTTTAATTTCATGTTTTGGTGTCTCGAGTTAGGTAATGAGCCTGTTTGCTCAAAATCCAATTATCCATTCTATTTTCTCACCCTCCACTACATACATGAATACATTCATTACTCACTTCCCAAAACCACTCCCCAATCCCACAAAACACATAAAGAGAGCTTTGTGAAGGAGGTGGGATTCTAAGCAATGGGAGGGGCTGACTTGAAAGGGAGGGCATTCTTCCAGGTCTCAGAACCAGCGTGGAGGAAGTGTAAAATGAGGAGTGGGAAAATCAAACACCAAGAAGTTTAGTTTGTGGAGAACAGAGGGAGCCTTGAGGGCCCAGGATCTTCAGAAGGGACAGAGTGAAGAGGGAGGAGTACAGACATTTTCCAAACCAGTATTGACTGGTAGCTACAAAAGCAGAGAAACAAAGACCAGAATTAATCTTCAAAAAGAGCAAACTAAGGCACAACTTAATAAACCTATTAAAAAGACTCAAATGTTCCCCCTTGTTTTCATCAATTAGGGATAAAACTGGTCGAGGTCCAAATATCTACCTAGGAAATGGCCCTGGAGTTAGATATTCAGTATTTGATCAATTATATCTGTACAGTTGTCGGCTGGGCATCTGTTCACTCATCAAAGCAATGTGACATTTAAGACAGAGTCAAACAGATGGCCGTATTTTGCTGAACTGGACTTTAATGAAAAAAAAAAGTCCAGATTCTTTTGTTGCAAAGGAATAGGATTATTGCCTTAGAGGATGTTCATCAAGATGGGAAAGAGAATGCGACATCAAAGAATTAAAACAAGGAAGCGAACATTAAGATGATTTCACCTCTCATGAGAGATAGGGGGGAAAAATGGAAACCCAGATAATGTGGAATATTTCAAATTCATAAATGAGAAAGCTAAAGCCAGGGTATACTTACAATCTCAGGTACCCCCACCAAAATGGAAGAAAGTTCAGTTGACCTTATTCAGCGTAAAAATATCAGAAATATGGATGGAGTATTCCTTCACTGAAGAAAAAGAAGAAAAAAATGTAAAGTGATAAGATTAATATCAAATGATCACAGGGAAAATATCACAAAAAATTTTAAATTACTAAACAATGTCTGTTTCTCAAGTTGAAAAATCTCCAAATAACAATGGTATCCTCATTTTCTACAGATGCAATGTCCTCCTCCTTATAAGGAATCTGTTAAGTACCCACGAATCTTAGAAGTACTGTTTTGAGTTTGCCAAAGTAGAGCTATGTCATCAGCTAACCAGAATCCAAGACTGAGGTTTGGGAACATAACTGTCATAAAACAACTGTTTAGACTTAATGATTTCTTTAAAATGCAATTCAAATGGTTTCGAAACTCCCGATTTCAGAGTTTCTATTTCCTAAAGAATTCTCTTTAGAGCATTTTAAAAGAGAAAGAATAGAGAAGAGTGCTAGATAGTGTTCTTTTCCAAAGCTCATTAAGTGAATGCAAATAAATTGCAAACTCATTACGATTCAGGGGCCTTTAATTAAAAATGGGTACATGTGATATAATAAAAAGAACAAGAGAATGAACTTTACTTCGAATTTGATAACCTTTTTATAAGTAATAGTTCTTAATCAGAAGCAGAAGGGGACACAGGAGCATTGATTATTGTTTGTAAATTCAGATTTTATTCATTTATTTATTTTTGGTTATTGTTTTTATAAGTAAAATCACATTAAGGGAGGCTGGCTTGCTGTGGCTTAGAATTTATTGACAGCATGTTGAAGTTAAGGGTCCAAATAGAACATTTCAGCACAGTGCTACCCCAGATTCTAAGAATCAAGAGTCTCCAAATTGGTTTCCATTTGTTCACTCAGGACTGTCTAAGTATTTCAGGACCCAGGTTCTAAACAAGAGTTAAAGTGCATCTTTGAATAGCTGTAGGCAAAGGGATAATCAGTTTTCTTCCCTCTAACTCATAAAAATAGCCCTGATTGTCAGATGAATGTAAAAGAAAATGATCAGAGAATTTGACTTTGACAAATGCAAAAGGCTGTATGGTGAGAATGGCCATGTGGCACCTTGGATACATCCACTTCAGTGGAACCTTTTCTCCACTTTCTATTTGTGCCCATTTTGTTTTAAAACACACACACAAAAAAATCAATTCTCATTGCACTTTTAGCAGCATAATAGAAAATCAGGAGAGTCCTTTAAAAAAACTCTTTAATTACTTTAATTATTACAGATATTTCTACTATAATAGCTATCTCCTGGGTTTTTCTCTGCACAAATATCTTTTTTTAGTAAAATGAGACCATATCGTACATACTGTTTTGCAATCTGCTTTTCCCAGTGGATGAGCTGTGTGTTTTCATTTTAGTAAAGTTCATGGACTGATACTCAGGCTATGCTTGGATTACACAATTGACCTAAATGTCCTTTAAAATGTACATTGCAGGACCACACATTGAACTTGACTTATGCCTGTGGATCTCTTTCAGTTCAGCACGTTCCATTTCCTGTGATCATGACTTGTTAAAGAGAATAGGCCAGTTTGTGTGCAGAAAGTCCCACCTTTTGGATTTGTCTGCTTGTTTCCAGTTCTGTCCTTTTGATTGATTATAATATTCTTCTTTTACTTGGACAGTCTGTTTTTGGACTTTTTATTTTTTGGTGTAGTCTTAATTGTTTAGAAAACAAATTGTATATTAGATAGTAATTGCAATAGCTAATAAAATGATCTGAAAAAACAAAGTTTTTGCAGTATTGATAAATCATTTGTTTTTGATATCACTTCCTGAGGAATCATAAACATCCCACTGGTACATGTGGATTTAAAAGCAGGCTTCTTTTAACATTTCCTTCCTCATCTCTTGCTTTCAATACTGCATAAATGAGTAAAAACTTTTGTTCACAGTATCTGTTAATGAAAGAGAGCGAGCATGATTAAAATGTCAATTCTTTGTGATTTACTATATTTTCAAATAATGCTTCTGATAAGGGTCAGCATAAATATATGCCTATATATTATAATAATTGAGAGTATTTCACTGAACTCATTCCTGTAGAAAGTTAGGAGTTGCTCTCCTATATTACACCTCTGATAATCATTACACCAGATGTCAATCATTTGGGGCAGAATTTAATATGCTTTTTTTACCAATATCCAGAATCTCTCTGATTTTCACATATTTGTTTATTCACACAACTATATTTTCATGTGAAAATTAAGGAGACATTTTGGGGAAGAATTTAATATGCCTTTTTTTACCAGTATTCAGTGCATGTCATATAATTATAATTAGATAAGTTGTTTAGTTTTTTTTTTTCAAAATTATGTAATCTTTTAAAAACCTACCTTTTAATTAATGATATTAGTATTTTATAATTCATTTACTCTAACAAATGTGTTGCTACTTTCTGGGATTAGATATTCAGACTTAAAATAAAATAGTATCATTTAAATATATAATCTATTCATAGAGTGTTTACTGTGGGCCAGGTATTAGAATAAGAACCTGGATTAATGTTTTTTAACCTCACAAAAATCCTTACGGGATAGAAATTATTATTGCATCAATTTCATATTAGGCACTAAAAAAAATGGGAAAAGCTAGAAAGTTTGTGTGCGGACTATTAATTGTTGTTGTTGTTGTTTTGTTTTTGGCCCTGGGGATTGAAACTCAGCAGCGCTTTACCATGGAGCTACATCCCCAGCCCTTTTTATTTTGAGACAGAACCTCTCCAAATTTCTGAGAGTCTCACTAAATTGCTGATGCTGGCTTTGAACTTGCAATCCTCCTGTGTCAGCCTCCCAAGCCGCTGGGATTGCAAGTGTGCCCTAGAAGATGCTTTCTGGGAGGAGAAATTTAAAATGTACATTTGTTAAACAAAAGTGGAAACACACTTAGTGACCTATGTTTTTCAGGTGTGTTGATTTAGAATAATCCTCTTTTGAGACATTGTCCACAGTATTTGACTGCCTCTGCCTGATGGAAAATACCTACCTATGGCAGTAACATTTCATCCCCAAACAGAAGCAGCAAGAAAATCAATACAATGTGAGCACTGTCAAGCTGTTAGCCCCAGTGAGCATGAGCATGGTGTTGTTCTACCTGTCATCGAGGATGATGTGTATGAAGCAGTTAAGGTTTGGGGGCTGTTTGGGTCTCTTCATAATAGATAGCAGTTCAAAAATCCCTTTCCCATAAAATCCTTACTTGTATTCATTCTATTGAGTATTTGGATTTATTTTGTGTATCCACTTATGCTAATGCTAAGGGGAAGAGTCCCATGACAGAACACCTGCTTTCTAAATCACAAAAGGGCATGGAAATAGCATGCCATTGAAGACTTTTGGTTTAGTGTTTTATTTTATTTTAGAACAAAAAAGTAATTACTTCTACATAAATGTCTTATAGGAAAATTTAGTCATCAGGTATCCAAGAAATAATCTGACTAAAACAATACATCTTAACTCTATAGTTTTAGCCATCACTGAAACACTTCCAACATTTTAAGATTTTCTGAAATTTGCAATCAAAGTGTAAGAATATTTAAAAAGCAGAGGGTTCAGACAATTAATATTATATTTAATTACTAGAATAAAAGGTTCTTGGATTACACTAAATGCCATAATATATCATGACTCAGACAATTGATTAGTTATATCCCTACATGAATTATAAGTATAATATAAAAAAAAAGAGTGTAATGCTGTTTCCAGAGCTTGGATTTGAGAATGTTTTAAAAAGATATCCAAAGGCAATTAGATAGAAGGAATTTGTTCTAGTGTTCTATAGTATGATAATTGTAGTTGAAACAATTCATGATATATACAAAAATAATTTAAAAAGAGCAGTCCGAAATTTCTTAACAAATGGAAATAAATGTTTGAGGAAATAGAAATGCTAATTGCTCTTATTTGCTTATTATACACTGAATACATGTATCCAATTATCATGTAGTATCCATAAATATGTGCAAATATTGTGTATCAATATAAAATTTAAAACAGATGTGCAAAGAAAAGCCCAACAGTTAAGACTCAGTTATCTAAAACAATTGAAAGTTATTTAGTAGAGATCACAAAGTAGTTACTATTAATTGTATGCTGAGTATTTCATCTGAACTAATTTATACTCACAATGACTAATTTTATTCCCTGTTTGCAGATGAGAAGACTGATGCTTAGTGAGATTAAACCCGCCCCTCCTAACCCAGATCTCATGATCAGAATTGGGTATTTCCTGCATTTCAAGGCAGAGGTGTCCTATAATTTCTAGTCTCTGACCCTTATGCTATGGTGCCTTCTATGCTTTTTTAAGTTCAGAATCATTTAGTTGAAAATATTTGACAAAATGTATTGACGTTAAATGTGGCCTGGACGCATTTATTAAATGCCACTCAGTGTGATATAAAGGAATTTCAGAGGCCATACAGAATGCATTCTGTCCCCTCTGCAGGCTTCCAGACAAGTAGAGTGATAGGAAGATAAGGATAAAGATCAGCTAACTGTGTGCATTACAAAGGTGAATTTCTGATTTTTAGTTTCCTTTTTGGAAGGAGGGTGATGGTAGAAAGATGCCAAAGTTACTGTGAAAAGGTGCCAGATTCTTTTTATGGCCTAAACATGTCCCTGTTGTGTGCAGAGCAAAATTAACAAGCGTAAATCAGGATAAGAAATTATGTAGTGTTCATTTCACATCGCTCTTGAGTTTCCATTGTGACTAAATTATTGGATTTGCAATACCTGTTCACCTGCAACTTCCCTAGATTTTATTTTCATATTCAGTCATTAAATTCAGTATGCTTTCTTGTACATTAAAATACACATTAACTGCTCCATCATGATGATATGTAATTGAACATTTATCAAAATTTAGAGAAAAGGGTGTTAAAATGTTATAATCAACATTTAAGACATGAAAAATTATCATTAAACTTTATAGTGTAATGAAAAATCATGGGAAGCACTTAATATGTTCAGTACCTGAAATTATTGCTTGGGTAATATAGACATGCAGCTTTTTTCTACATTGCTCATCTCAATAGTTCTCTTCATTTTTAAAAGTGTTGACCACTGTAACTTTTATCAGGGTGATATTTTCTGTATAAATAAAAATCAAGCTCTACACAATTTCCATTTCTATTAAAAAAAATCCTCATTTCCTCCTAAGAAGAGTCCTTTTATAGAATCCCAGGAAACTGAGTGATTTTTTTTTTTTTTGCCTGTAAGTCTAAAATGTGAACATTGGGGACTATCAAGATAGATATCATTACGGGGAACCACACTCTAGTTTCTCAGTGGCCTCTGAGATTCCCCTAACAGAAATTTTGTGCCAATAAATGCTATGGACCCAAAGAGAGTTGACCAATAAATCCTGTCATCTAGCATACAGTAAGTGTTCGCTGAATAATTTTTAAAAACCAAAGAACGAAGAATAAATATTAAAAATCTTGAATCACACATTACACTTATAGTAAGTTACACTTATTAATTTTTGGACATTCTTACTTTATGATATTTTATGTGTCAAAATAGCAAGAGGGCTGTGAAAACCAGGAAATGCTTTGCTTCAACCTCCATCCTGTTCTGGGTGTCGTTCTAGGAGATGACAGTACATAGATGAAGAATCACAGAGCCTCACTCAAAAGAATTTCTGGCCAACCTGTGCTCAACAGGACATTAAAATAAGCTTGAGTTGGAATTTTTCACTGGCAATCAGTGAATAAGATAGTAGGATTTCCTGGTGTAGTTCTGTGTGGCTAAAAGTGATTTTTCAGACACTTTTAAAATTTTCTTGTATTTATTTATTTTATTAGTTATACATGACAGTGGAATGCATTTGGACACATCACACATAAATAGAGTATAACTTCTCATTCTTCTGGTTGTACATGGAGTAGAGTTGTACGGGTAATGTAATCGTATATGCACATAGGGCAATATTGTCCAATTCATTCTACTATCATTTCTACCCCCATAACTCCTCCCTTCCCTTAACCCCTCTCTGACAGAAACCTTTTTAAATCAATGGTGTGAGCAGTAGTGATCTAGTGATCTAAGGCAGCTCATAATGGGTTGCTGTAGGCTTCCTGTTACAGCACTGAGGCTTCCTCAGATTCAAGGTGGTTTTGAACTTGAGTTTCTATCTAAGCAACCAAGAGGGAGTTCAAACAACATGTGAGAAGAAAGAACAAACCATGAGGAGATACCATGATCTGTACCTCCCTCATTTCTCACAGATGCTGGTTCAAGGTGTTTTGTGGTTTTTTGTTTGTTTGTTTATTCAGCATACAGTGAGGAATCTTCCCGGTAGAAGGGAACAGTAAAGCAAGGATTCTTAGCCCTAGCAAGAGCAAGGGCCAGGCTGGGTCTGTACTGAAGACTTCACCCATCATCACACACAGAAATTCTTGGCTAAGACCTCACTCTCTCCTCTTTCCTTTTCTTCTGCTGTCTTGTACCTAGACATGGCTTCTTCCCAGTTTCTAATACTATCATGAGTCTGTGGGCGACAAGACTAAGAGAAACTGCAAAGAGGATGTATTTAAAACAAGACAAAGAACTTTAACCAGAGGATGTTAGAGGATCAATTCAAACTTTCTATATGTGAAAAGTTTTATGTCTATAATATGGAGCTAAAAATACTTTGTTTCTCATACTATTGTAAGAGAAAGAGGATATGTTTATTCGTTTTCTGTCACTATAACAAATATCTGGAGCAATTAACTTATAAAAAAGTAAAGATTTATTTTGGTACACAATTTTGGCAGGTTTTAATGCATGCTTTGGCCTAGGTGGAGAAAAAACAAAAACGTGTGGTGGACAAAAATGCTCACCTTCCAATAGCATTACCCTAAAGACAGACATTTAACATATGGGCCAGTAGGAGACATTCAAGATCCAAACTACAGCAACATGTAAAGGGAGCCACTGGGCAAGGGTAACCAGATAACATTTTCCTGTGATTATAATTAGTCATCCACAGGAATGTGCATTCTGCTTCTCTCTCCAAATGTTGATTACACTGCCTTAGGATGGCTGGAATTGCATCTCAGCACTCATCCAGAAGTACTAGTGGTAAGTGCAGAATTCCACTTTTTGTCTGATACCAGTTGCTCACTGTACCCTATGTTTTGTGCTATTCATTTTCTCTCCTTCATTATTGCATTCTTTTTTCCTCTTCTTTTTGTTTTTATTAAAATGAAGCAATATGTGCTCTAGAAGGCAGTTTCACATACCTTATTTCATCCTTTCAACAACCTCTGGTATCATTATTCTCATTTCTCAGATGAAAAACTGGAAATGAGTGACAATAGGAAAATCATCAAATGGTGCAGGACCCTTTGGTTTTCTACCACACCACCTTTTACTAGATCTCTCTCTTTCGCAAATTTTTGCATTTGATTGGTTTTGCATGAAAGCACAAATGAGCACAGAACAATCAACTTATAATGGATACAACTAGAGTATGGAGAAAGCAGAATGTGAACAAATGGTTGCGTATTCTTGAGAATCTGAATCTCTAACCTCTAGAGCCTAAAGGACACATTTAGTCTTGAAATTCACAAGGGTGTAAGAACCCATCCCTTTGAACCTATAATTTTTGACTTCAGAACTCATTTTTACAAATTTTCATCCTCTAAGAATGCATTTTAATCTTCTTAATGAAGAAAGCTTCTTTTGAATATCAGCCAGGGATCTGTGCACAGGAAGAATATGGGCCCTACATGGCCCATGAAAGGAAATAAACTCAAATGACTGCCCCTTTCTTTTGTTTACCTTCCAGTACCCAATCATAATGGATCAGAAGATATTTTTTGAAATTCTTCTGGCTGGCAAAAAAGCACTTGAAGGGTTAACACATAATGACCGATTCTTTCTTTGCAACACAAGAGTCGAAGGCCATTTTTCTGTTGTTTTTTTTTTTTTAAGAAATTTTAAATACGTACTATATCTGAATCCACACCCATATTATAAAAGCACTGAAATCAAACAGCCATGGTTCATTCGTGGCCTTTGATTTTTATATCCATGCATGTTAAAAAAAAGAGCGAGAAGGAAAACCAAACATGTGTGCTGCCTTTTAATAAAGATCATATTAAAAATTCAATAAATAGCAATATCTCTGATCTCTTAACAAAAGCTTCTGGTGTACAGGAAATTAAATGAAAAAAAAAAAACCTTGTTAATCCTTTTTGATTTCTGTACATTGTAGCTAGAAGCAGAATTCTTTAACTCACAGATTTCTCCTTTTTTTCCCTTTTTTACATTTTTTTAATCTTTTCTTGCAAAAACGTTGTCTGGGCAACAATATAAATGCAGCTTGATTCTTAGAAACATTTTTAAATGAAGGGGGGGGCGCGGTGGGATGGGGAGTGAAGCGTTGTGTCATTGTCTCATCCCGGTGGCCTTGCAAGGAGGAATCCACCTCGAACCAGGTGATAACCTGATAGACTTTATCTTGTCTTCCCCCGGCCTCCCTGAAGCCTGCCAACACTTCCACTGGCTGTTAGGCATTTTAAATATCCCCCCTGAGCCCTAACCTCACCCCCTTTCTCTTCTTGTCAGCTGGAATGTCTCAGAGCTGTCAGAAGCTTGTTGCTTATTGATGTTTCCGTGTGTTTTATGTCTTTTCTGAGATATGACAGGCCCTGACACAGTGCTGATTTCAATCAGGCTGCTTCTGGAGAGGCCTAAGATTTTTAGTTGCACAATCCACGTCTTGAGCATACTTCAGAGGCCTCTGTCTAATGAAAATGTTTCAGGAGGCTGAAATAAAGGCCCTGTGCTCAACAAACAGCAGCTGAAGAATTCACAAGGTTTGAAAAAACACGTGTGTGTGTGTGCATGCACACACACACCCCCCCTCACAAACCTCCCCCCGGTTCTGCTTTTGTTATAAGAAAAGCAAGAACAGAAAGTGACCTCGTGAGCCAAAGGTTCTGACACTGAATCAAATCCCTTTAGACCTGAACTGACAGGCTGGGCCTGGCTTTAGATTACGTTATCACATCTTAGAACGAGCCTTGTATGTACCTCAGGATCCCCTACATGTGAAGAGCTGACGATTTTACCCTTGCAGCTTATTAAGTCCAATTCTGATGTCTTGTCGAGAATGAAAGCCTATCACACACACAGGGCTGGAAGAAAGGGCAAAACACCAACCGGCGATGGAAATAAAATGTAGAGCTGGTGGTGAACTCATTCCTGTTATTTACAAGGCTGGCCACGAGGAGATTAAAAATATTAGAGAATTAATTTTGGTAAATCGTGTGATTTCCTGAAACTTAAACATTTAAGCTTATGTCATGCTGACCATATTTAAGCTAGGCAAACAAGGGGCTTTGGAGACCCAAGGCATTTTATCTAGACATATCAGCACATTTTTTGGAGGCTCCCATCAAATTTACTTCGAGAACCTGAGCAGGATTGTACAATACCTGAGTTTTGTGGAGAGTCTGGCAAGTTGTACAAACCTGGTCTAGTTCAGTGAACTTTGTTGTTGGGTTCACCAATTTGATACAGGAATGTTGAAGTCTTTTATTGCTTGGAAGAAGGGTATCTTCTCATTACTGATCTTTCAAACTTCAAAAGTTGAGCAATTGGCACGAGCTCCTTATGAAGACCAGACTTGAAAAATTCACAGAAACTGGTGTTCTTCTTTCCTATAGGACAAGGCAAGGAGCTGCAAGTAATATTTGTGATTTTCTTGGAGACTTCCAGGAAGAAAAAGATATAATATGATAATATGCCAAGAGCATCTAGAATGAAAATATTGATTGAGGGGAAATAATCAAAGTATGACAGGCATTACCTCAAAATTCTTAAAAGTACAACAAAAAAAATGTGTCTTGATTTCTTATGTAGGTAAGTATAGTATAGGAGAAGGAATAAAAGTTGACTCAGGTCCTGAAAGCCCACCCATGGGTGATATGTGGACTTCCATCTAATGCATTAGTGCTAACATTGATAAAGTGAGATTTCACATTAGAATGTAGGTTTTTTGGCTTTGGAAAAATCAACCAGTCTGAAAGTGGTAATAATGAGCTGTCTCTGAGCCCTGGCAGTTCTGATTAGATGGGCCCTGTACTCTCCATGGGCCATAATTGACCATCTCTTTTTGTCTCCATTATGCCATAGGCTGGGGCCTCTGTAACACCTGCTTGACAAAACCTGATGTGGAGGCAGACAACCTTGTATTTGGATTTCAGCTCTGCCATTTGATAACTGTGTTGCTTCACACAGTGAACTTAACTATTCTAGGATTCCTTAGTCCAGAAATGTAAAGAATAAATTGTACCTAAGATTTTATTTGGATGGTTAATTGGCATCGCTAATGCAAAGTACTTGGCTCATTAAAAAAAAAAAAACCTCAATAAATATTAGTTCCATCTCTCATTTCCTTCATACAGTAGACACAAAGTGATCATCACCTGTTTTTTTTTTTTTTTTTGGTAAATCAGGTTCTTTACTGTATTATAAAAGTTAGAGTTTTAGTGTTTTTGGTTGGAGAAAAAAATCCTCTGCCTCTAAGCCACATGGAGTGAAAATTACCTCTAAAAAAAAGTGCTCCTCACCTTTATTCCATTTTTAAAATGTTATGATATTTTTAACAATATTAATATAATAACAGTAGCATGTGTTTATTGGGTTAGCCTGTATTTTATGACTTGGTATCGAATTTATGGCTTGTTTCTACCAGTACTGTCACTATTAATTTTTGTTCCCATTTTTTTCATCAGCTGGAACATTGTCATAGAACTATTGCCTGCCCGTGATAAGCAGCCCCCGCTATTATTATTTCAGGTCTGCTTATCAACAGTCAACACATCTCCCCAAATTATGTATTTTTGGAGGAAAAAAACAACAACTATGTTATCAATTTAACCCCTTTGTCACCAAAGAGCCCCTTTTTTCCAGCCGCCCATAAGAATTCTGGCATGATGTGCTATGAAGTTAGAGAATTAGGAAAGCAGTCAGGAAGAGAACTGTCACTGAAAATACTTCAGGGGTAGAAAAATGCCTTCATAGTGTGACTTTAAGATAGAAATTTATATTGGTCCTGACTGGTGACCCAGCCCATGCAAACTGGGGCCCAGGAGTCTGGGTGGCTACTGACCCTTGGAAGGGCTGGTTGAGAAAGAATCGCCTGCTGGGAACTCCCAGAGATCAGGGGCCTGCCAGACTCTTGGAAATTGACTGCCAATTTGGCCTAGTCTCAGCTGACTGCATGCCCAGGAGGGAGGGTATGGCAGTAATAAAGCAGTTTAGTGGAGAAAGATATTGCTTCAAGCTCCCAAAGCTTCCAGTCTATTTTATGACAACATTATTCACTCACACTTCCACACAGACACACACACAGGCACGTGACATGTGGGCGCTCACTTGGTATTGGGATATATCTTTTACTTTGAGCAGAGAAAGATCATGCAAAAGCTGAAAATGCTATAGATTAAAGTGATGTTTCTAATTATTCCAGAAGTGATTAAATACTTTAGTAATTCCTTCTATAATTGAATAATAAGAAAATTCTGATGGTATAACATCCACAGGCTAGATGTGAACTTGAGGATTCTGAGGTTCTGTTGGCAGCCTCATGACTGATATCTTGAACAGTTCTCCATTTGTTCTCTTACCCTTTAACTGGAGGAGACTTTGACTTTTAAACAATGCTTTAAGAGTTAGAATTCTAAGAATCCTTTGCAACTTTTCAAAGAACTATGCTATTCAAGGAGTGCAAGTCCATATTTACATATTCAATATCTTACAATATAGAACTCATCCAATACAACCATTATAGCAGGATGGTATCTTAAAATGGATTACAACTGTCCCAATTTGCAACTTGCAGATATTTATTTATTTATTTTTTAAAGGCAAAGTACCACAATTCTGAAAATTTAAAGGAGAGACAGCAGGTAACAGGGAACATTTTTTTTTTCATTATATATTATATCATCCCATTTAGGGAGCAAGAATCAAAGCCACATTTCAACACTACAGTGAGAAAGGTGCTATGCTTTACAATGAATACGGAGAACTGAATTTTGTTCTCTGCATTAAGGTAAACAAATATGAGTGTCAATTGTGTTTCTGCATCCCACTCTAATCAGGAGATGTGAAAAAAAATATCATTGTTTCTGTTTTACAGAAGAAGATTGAAGTTAGAGAAGTTATACAGCATGCTCACAGCCAAGAAGCTAACACCTGAAGGGGCTGGTGTTTTCAGTCTCTCAGACGTTCTGCATCCAATTTTATTAAGCGTCAAAAACTCATTGCACAAACAAGCATTGTCAATGTTAAGGCCCTTCCTAGCAGGATTTTCTTACATAATCATCCTGAGAAAATTTGAATACCTTCTGTACATTTTTCCAGTAAGAGGACCACTTAAAAATAAAAATCATAATCCCAGTTTACAATATATAGAAAGCAATAACCCATTTTGTCATAAGGATATTCCTATAGCATGCTTTGGGCATATGGTCTCAGAGATACAGGTAGAGAAAGTAAAATGATTTGCAATTCATTTTGTGAGCATGATTATTTCTCTTTGCATTTTTTATAAATTGAGATTCAAATGTAAAGATTGGACCTAAAAAGTGTTAAGGGAGATAATCCAGTCTTTTCTCTCTTGCAAAAGTAGCACCATCTACAATTGACTAATTACAGGGAGAACTGGGCATTCCATGAAGATTAAGGGCAAGCGGCTAATTACACCCACAAGTGGCTAACAGCAACTACAATTAGCTGTTTATAGGAGCAATTATTGGTGTAGCCAATTTTGTACCCCAAAATAATTACAGGTGCAAAATCTCACATGCCGTTAGACATGCTCTCTTTCAAAATGCTGGCCCAGTGTGTGCAGATTCCTCCCAGAAAGAGAAATAACTAGAGAGGTTCAAAAGTTGAGATGTGAAAATGTTACCAACTTTTAAGCTGCCTGTTTCATTAATTTATTTTTAAGGCTTGAAAAATGGTAATTAACTTAATTCATACACTCTAGTAACTCTTGAAGCATTCAAGAAGTAACAGTAGGGACCAGGGTTGTGGCTTAGTGGTACAGTGCTTGTCTGGCATGCATTGAGGCACTGGGTTTGATCCCTGGCACCACATAAAAATAAGCAAATAAAATAAAAGTGAAAAAAAAAGAAATAATAGTAGAGATTCTGAACTACCTTCTGAAGATAATTCACTAATTGGTTGGTAGCAAAATGTATTTAAAAACCTGTATTAAGGTTAAATCAAACCATGGCAGCTACTAATATTGTCAGTGTCGAGTTCTGAGTTAAATCCTTGGTCTTGAAGATGGCACGTTCACATATGCAACTTATAGACATTTTTGGAATTCCTTCTTTATTCCAGGCATTCTATCTGGATGTGCAGACTTGAAAGAAAAGGCATCTGAGAAATTCTTAACTTGCTCAAGTTCTTGAAATGTATTCCCTGCTCTGGGCAGCCTGGAAATAGAGGTATGTTCAGAGTTTACTTTTTGGCTCAGAAATAAAACCAATGACATATTGTCTCAATATACTTCTCCAAAATAAGCAGATGTACACCTCCATCCCCAAACAGACAACAAACTCCAGGCAGACAACAAACAACCATCCCGGAATTCCAAAAGTTTCTATTTGGCTTCTAAATTGTGTAATAATATGAAATGAAAAAAAAAGTTATATTTCCATCTTTTCACTTATCAAGAGTTTCTCATTTTTTTTTAAAAAAAAAGCCAGTTCTGTTTATCATGTATTCCATCATGGATCATTTCCATCATTATTTTCTTGATGCCATAGGACAGGCATAAAACAATTTATTCTTAGTCAATCATGAGGCATTTAATTTAAAGCTATAATGTCATCTGATTTTGAAAAGCCAAACCTGGAAGGCAAGCATGAGACAACAAGATTGCAATCTATTCATAACAAGTACATTTCCAGAAAGGAATCAAATGCTCGAAAAAAGTCCTAATCTTCTATTTATATTACTCAGAGACACTATTGCTTTTTCAGGAGGCAGTGTTATTCGTAAGTAGAGATGTGAGTTTAAGGTGGGAAAACAGAGCACTTGGTCTGGGTAGACCATGGTGCTATGAGTTTACCTCTGTCACTGCAGAGATTTCTATTCCTGATTGTAATTCTAGTTGATCTCTGAACTTCTGGCATGCAGTTTCCATCCAGTGACATCACAGACTTTTCCTTGAGAGTAGCCACCCTGAACTATCTTATACACCTTTAATTTTTATTACAGACCTGGGATTGAATATAGGCTCCCACTTATTAGTTTGGTGACCTCATGTAAGTTTCTCAACCTCCTGGAAACTCAATTTCTTCATCCATAAAAACATGTAAGGCAGGTTGGATGCAGTGGCACCTGCCTATAATCCCAGAGACTGGGAAGGCTGAGGCAGGAGGATCACAAACTCAAAGCCAACCTCCGCAACTTAGTGAGGCTCTCAGCAGCTTAGTGAGACTCTGCCTCAAAATAAAAAAAATAAAAAGTGCTGGGAATGTAGCTCAGTGATAAATGGTAAAGTGCTTCTGGGTTCAATCCTCAGTAATCAAAAAAAAGTCAAACCAAATCAAAACAACAAAATCACAAACCTATAAGATAGGAATGAATAATAATACCTTTATTTATGGGGTTGCTCTTGGGACCAAAGTAATGTTTGCTATTCAGTGGGGACCTCAGGCTATGCTGCTATTATCTGAAAGAGAGAAACTACATAATCTTCAACCTAAAAACAAACAAACAAGGAATCAAACAATTAACAACCCTGAAGTGCACAGGAACTCACCTCTCCTATTTATAAAACATTATTCATTATAGTTAACACTACTTGGATCACAAGGAAGGACTACAAATTAATTCATTCATTCCTTGAACAAATGTTTATTTAGTAGAAAAATAATATGTAATGCTTAGTAGTACTTGTTACATGCTAGGGATAACACTTGTTACATGGTAGGGACTTATTTAAATTCTACATATATTGATCTTTACCACCACCCTTGTGCTGTAGGTGCTGTGATCAGTCCCATTTTACAGATGTGGAAGCCAAATCAGAAAGGAGTTAATAACTTTGCCAAGGCCCCACAATTGAAAAGTAAAGAGCCAGGATCTGAACCCAGATCATCAAGTGCCCTCTTATCTCCTATGTCCAGATTGCTCAGGGGTGGGTGTAAACATACAAATCTTAGAAGAGCTGTCTCAGAAACTCTCTTATTTGTTGAAGGAAGTCACAGCAGTTTACTCAGTGGAATAGGTGATGTGTGAAGCGTGACACTCCTTCAGGCATTGCACTGCCCTGTTGTAATATAGGCTTCTTGCTTGTCTTTACAGGTAGGTTGTAATTCCTTTGCTGTGTGGACACTGCTGCCCGGTCCTTTCTTAAGTGATAGAAATGTTCTAAGGTGAAAAGCATTGTATCTGGCTACAGAGGCCAGCTGCATCTGGGTTGCATTCTGTCCTCTAGTCCAGCAAAATCACCCAGTTGTTCTACAGACACATTTGAGATCCTCACGTGAATGAGGAGTTTATAAAACACAGCATATCTCCTTATTTGCTATAGAAATAAAGGGGCCAGATATTTTGCTCATTTAAAATATTGTTTGTTTCAAGGAGGAGCTCTGTACCTCTGTAGTAAACAATGTTTCAGGAATGATGAAAAAGCTCACTGGATTCTTTTTCTATAGAAAAAGCATGAATGCAAATTGTAGCATCTGCTTCATATGCATATTAGAACAGTCAGTATATTAATACAGAGACTGGTTGCCCAGATGCCGGGGAACCTGGCAGGAGCCCTTTCTGAACTGACACAACCACAGAGGAATTCAGAGTGGCAACCGCCTCATTTGGCACAGGTTCCTTACCCTGACATCATCTTGCAATTTGGAACAAGGTTGGATTATGTTTGTCTGGCTTCCCCACATTACATGAACCATGGAACACTTCCAAAAGAGACTATTTATATTTAAATATATATTAAAAATATATTTATATTTATTTATTTATTTATCTATACTAGGAATTGAACCCAGTTTTAAAATCTTTTCTTTGAATGTAATGTTAAGTGACTTTCAGAATCAGATTTGGGATTCCCCTCAGAAAACACCAAACTGTAAGATCAGAAGGATTAAGCATCAAAACAGAATCTTGTTACTAGAAATCCAGCATTCTGCTGTCTTTAAAATAGACAAATTTTTCTGTGAAGCTGGAAGTGCTTAAAGTCTAGGTTGGGTAACAATCCCCCCCAATTATAAATATGACTGAAGGAGAGACCAAAAAATGGCACTAAACTTTGTTCAACTGTGGAGATCTTTAGGTAGTCACTCAGTTATTGCCTACTTGCAAACTGGTATGTTAAATTTCATCATAAAGTCCATGGAGAACCATTAGAACTCTGAAAATACTTGTGACAAAAATAATATGTCATATTCATGGGTAACAATATTAGTATGAATATATCCATTAAAAATAATTTTATAGTTGAGAAAAGAAACAGCCATCAGTTTGGACTGAATTACCATCAGTGAATGGACATGCTGAAGATTTCTTCTCTTTCTGGCAAATGTATTTTCTGAGAAATGTGACCTTGTGCTTGTTCCCCACCAAGGTGAACAGAACTCAGTTTACATTTATTCCTTATTCCCTGGTAGAGCCAATGTCCTAGCTCTCTTACGCCACTTCTCTTTCAGCTCTGTGAGCTCAGAGCTGAGAAATGATGAACCACTATTTGGAACCCTGAGACACTGTCTGGATGCTCTGCCTTACCCTGGGTAAGGACTAGTCCTCTTTAGTGGCAAGATATGATTTTCACCTCTAAGGGTGATGTTCTTTATTTAACCATGGACCCAGTTTCCAAAAAATCATGTGTGTCCATCCTAGCTTTTATTCTCTTTTCAAAGGCATTCATGACCAAAGAATGGGAAGACCTGTTTTAAGAACTTGCCAAGAATGGGTATTTTATGCACCTTCTAGAGTGAAAAAATATTACAGTACTGATCTGAATGTGGACTCTAGGATTCTGGTAATTTGGGAGACACACTGGATCATTTCTTAAATGAAAATGTTTCATACAACAATGTTCTACTCCTAGTGATGGTCCCAATGTCACTCTTTCATCCTAGCTTCTTGTTAATTAGTGATTGAATTTCTACTGATTCTTACTCTATGTTGGTATTTTTCTGTTGCCAGGTCAAGCTTCTGGTTCACCTTCCTTGCTGAGAGTGGCAGTGGGCATAGGTGAAGTCAGCAAGTGTCAGTGTTAGTCTAAACCAGATCCACCAGGGAAATTGTCCATGAAAATATATAGGGGAATATTTAAACTCCTAGCAAAATTCATTGTATAATTTTGAGGGCCTGTGTTTTCCTGCTTCTCCCCTACTCTGGTAGCAAGGAATTCCCATCTGGGATGAGACACTTTCCAAATCTTCCTGCAGAAAATCAGAAATACTCCCTGGGCAGAAGGGACCTGTTGGTCAGAGGTGACTGGAAATTTTAAAGGGAGGATGAGGGTATAGGAGGGAGAAAGGTGAAGCCATATCAGAGTCAAGAAAGGAAAGACAATTAAAAAGTATAAAGGAAGGGTTGGTTCATGGGAAACCCATTCTAACTGGCACTTATTGAAGTTAGGTATCTGTCCTCCCATAGAGATTAGGAGATAGGAGCCCCATCTTCAGGTGTTGGCTGGAATAAACACTAAGTTTTTGACAACCTTGGGTTTTCTCAAGCATTCACTTTAAGCAGAGGTAGAATCATCTCAGGGATGTGATCTCAGGCTGTTAGAAAACATGTCAGTGTTTGTTCAAATCTTGATAGACTAATGGCTTAGTTAGGTACTCAGAGTCATTGGTCAAGGACAGAATTTTTGTCACTGTCTACCCAAATTCATGAACCCCCTTTGTAATAACACAGTTGTAGTCAGGCATGCAGAGCTACCCAAAGAAAGATGGTACTTCTCAGGCCTCCTTGTGGTGAGGGTGCAGAATGACCACGTTATGGCTAAGGGTATGCAAGAGGGAGTGGTACGCAAGTGGGAGCGCTGTGCCACCACATCTGGCAGGGACCTGAAACCTCTTACATGTGCTGCTTTTTTCCCTTCCCTTAATGAGTTTCAATGAGAACAGAGGAATGTACAGAGACCAGATGGATGGACCAGGAATCACAGTGATCATGTGAAGCAGCATCCTGCCTATGTCCTAGAATATTGCTTTATTAGATTCTCTCTCTCTCTCTCTCTCTCTCTCTCTCTCTCTCTCTCTCTCTCTCTCTCTCCCTCCTATCTACTTGCTTAACCTTTTACTTATCTACAACCATTGATTGGCTTTGTGACCTTGGACAATTGCAGTTTCTAGATATGCAAAAGGAAATTATATAACTTTGCATGGTATCATGAGGATTGCTAGAATTGATTCATCTAAAGGCCTTAGCTGGGTGCCTGCTCTATAGTTGATGCTCAAAGAAAGTGAACTGTGATGACAATTATGTTCATGATAATGATAGTGATTGATGATGGTGGTGGTGGATGATGCTCATTGTTATTGACAAATTCTATATAGCATGTCTTTCCGTGAGTTGGTCTCCATGCCTCAGGCCTGGAAGTGTCATATGATATTTACTTCCATTATCCTATGAAATTTAGTAGATTCTTTAAAAAAATGAGTGTTGCCTCTGTACTTGTGGAATGGCTCCTACGGGTCTGAGTTGGTCCTCTCTTTCTTCTTTCTTTCCTCTGGATTCTGTGCAGACCTATTCAGGCTCTGCATTCTCCAGTCTCTCTCACACCATCAGAGGGCCTGGGAAACTCACCAGCTACCATCTGCTCACAATGATACCTACAATTTCTCAGTGTTCATTGCTCACCTACTTTTGCTTATTACTTCATTCATTCATTGAGTATTTATTGAGTAGTTATTACACCTGACATTGTGCTGAAGAAAGAGGATGAACAGTGAACAGAACACACCATTCCCTCTTCTAATAATTTTTGTCATTCTTTGGAGATTATACAAATGATCAATGAGTTAATCACACCAATAGAAAGAACGAGAGAAAAAGAAATAAAGAGAGAAAAGAAGAAAGGAAGGCAGGCAGGAAGGAAGAGAGGGAGAAAGAGAGACATAGAGGGGAATACTGTGAAGGGAATAAAAGAAAGACTGGGAAAGGGTGATCTAGGAGATGATATCTGGGCTGTGACCTGAACCCTGGGGAGTGATGAGCTGTGAGAAGAATGTGATGCTCTTGTCATCCTGGGTCAACTCCTGGAGAAACTAAGTGCAGCCCCTCATGGAGGATGCTCACCCTCAGCAGAATAGCAAGCTGCTGCTCCTTGGCCGTCTGCACTTGACCAGAGCATCCATTGGCGTGAATGGCTAACGTGCCCCACTCATCCAGACCTCTGAGGAAAGTAGGACCTACCTACCGAAAGAGTGAGCTTGGGTTTTGGAGAAGCACACAGAAAAACTCTCCATCATTTGTTTTCCTTTAATTTTCAAATATCTGGAGATTTTTTCAGATCATTTGTCATAAATACACTCTGTTCATATTATACACTAAACACAATAAAAGATTCTGAGAACTTGCAAACAAAATTTATTGTAATTTTACCTTGAGGGATAAAATAAAAAGAAGTACCCTTGTTATGACTGGAGTTTCATTCGGAACCAATGGAGGGTCTGACTTGGAGCTGAGCTTAAAGTGTGGATTTATTTATCTTTGCAATCTGAATTCTCTAGGATGCCCATAAATGTGCTGAGTCAGTTTTTTTTTAAGACAGCATTTTTTTGTGTGTGTGTTTTTAAGATTTTTCAACCCCTCTAAATTTTAACTACATGTAAGGGGGTAGAGGAGGATGTCGGTTAATATTCATTGAGCAGCTTGTTCAGGTGCCCAGGTAATGCAAATCTGCCTAGTTGCTTTTGTTCCAATTTCTGTTGTGTTGGTCCTCTGTCCTTTGATGTTTATCCAATCTGATGTTTAGCAATTAATATAGACAACTGGCAGCAAACTCTGATATAGAAAACCTGTAAGGAGCACTTTTTAAATGATCATGCCATGTATTATAAATAACTCATGCCGTTACATGCTCCATTCTACTTTCCATGACAATGGCAGGCTCGCAGGGGCAGTGGGGAAGTCACTGTCAGAGAGAGATGACATTTGTGGAACTTAACTGAGAGTTGGCTTACGTTTTTCTTTTCTTTCTAAAGATTCATACTAAATCTATGGGTCGTTATACTTCACAATGATCCCTAGAATGAACAATGCAGTACAAATATATAATAGAATGCTATTCAGCCATAAAGAAGAATGAATTCTTTCACATGCAGCAACGTGGGGGGAACTGGAGGGCATTATTTAAGTGATGTAAGTCAGGCACAGGAAGACAAATACTGCATGTCCTCACTTAAGTATGAATGCTAACATTGATTTCAAAGAAGTAGCATAGAATTGTGATTATCAGAACCTGGGAAGGCTGTGGGGGAAGGAGGGATGGAGAGAAGATGATTAATGGCTACAGGGGTGTAGTTGGATAGGAGGAATAACTTCTAATGTTCTGTAGCACAAAAGAATAACTGGTTGACAGCAATTAATTGAATATTTCAAAATAAGCTAGCAGAGAGAATTTCAAATGCTCCCAATATAAAGAAATTATATATGTCCAAGGTGATAAATATACCAATTACTCTGATCCAATCATTACACATTGTGAGCTTGTGTTGGAAAACCAAACTGTCCATAAGTATGTACAATTATGGGTCAATTAAAATATAATAGAAAATAAAAATGCCATTGTTGCCCATATCTCAGAATTACCTTTGATCTGCTATTTGTCTACTCTTTTGTCCGTGGAAATTCTCTCTGACACTTTCATATGGCACAGAATCTGACAAAAAGTGTTGCTTTGTGTCCCATTCAGGTGTTCAGCCACTGAGATGCCCACCAGAAGAACATCATCTTAAGGTAGTCTTATGCACAAGGCAACCCACCAGTATGAGCTCTGAAACATGAAATTGTTGGTGGCTCACCTCCACAAATGTTGAAATGTGTCATCTGAACTCCACAAAAGTTTAAATGACTTCAGCATAGTGATTTTGATTTCATGGTCTGGGGTGGGACTAAACTTATTCACATTTTCAAATAACATTCTGTTTTTTTCCAACTCACATTAAGTTAAGTTTCTCTGCATGATGACTTTTTAATAATCAGGAAGATTTAACAAGGCTTATTTCTCCTGTTCTCCAATTTCAGTATTTAAAATGGCATTTTTTTTTATCAGTCACTGCAGATGAGGAACAGAAAGGCCTGTTATCTAATAAATTATTGCATCAAGCCCACCATATCTAAACTTTCAGAAGAGCGTGGTAAAAAACAACATCTTCTAAACATGGTAAGTTGCTAATCTCAGTTGCCTCAAATGCTTCTCTTTCCATAAATAAGCCAAATCTCTCATTTCAGCAAGACTTCTGGGCCTTTAAATCCATAGCTTCTCAGACATCCCACTGAGAAATGATCACTTGCAGTGCACATGCCAAAGGGTTCCTGCCAGAGGTAAACAATCAGTTTACCTAGCAGTGTTGAAGAGAACAGTGTATTTGACTGTCAGCACAAACAATTCCTGGGAGACAGACCCCACACTCCTCTGCACCGACAGCTCAGCCCCTGGTAGGTGTGTCTGCAGTTGTTTATCTCAGGTAGCAAATGGAGGACAGTGTGTTTTCATCATTTATCTATGAAGGCTTGCGATTAAATCCAAATCCTTCTTAAATACTACATTGCTATTTTTATTTTAAGACCTGGCAAGTCTTTTTCAGTTCTTCAGAAAATGAATTTAGGTGTGTGAAAAGAGATAAGCAACAGTGTGTGAACTTCTCTGCTTGACCACTGAGCGGACATACTATGGATAATTGGGTATTGCAGGGCAGATTTTTCCAGCACTCTCTTTTATAATAATGTTCAAATTCCACTGAAGAGCAAACTGAAGGCATGGAATCCAATTGTTCTTGAAGTCTATCCTTCGTGTCTCAATTAACAGAAGACAACTAGCCGCACTCAAGTAAAACCCTTGTAAATTTTAGACAACTGCTTTGCATCATTTTTTTTTTCCTGTTGATCCAGAGTTTTCCCTGAATAGTTTCTGAAATATACCATTTTCCATCTCTTAGGATATGTTCTTTACGTTTGGCCTTTGGTTTCCCTTATATAGGGTGCTTTTCATTTACTTATTTAGTGGTAATGGATATAGGACACAAGGACACTCCCACTGACCTAAAGCTCCAGCTCTTTTTATTTATTTAGTTTATTATTTTGAGACAGAGTCTTACTAAGTTGCTGAGGCTAACCTGTAGCTTGTGAGCTTCCTGCCTCAGCCCTTGAGTTGCTGGGATTACAGACATCCACCACTACATCTAATTGGAATATTTTAAAACTGCAGATGCTTGAAATGTATTGGTTCAATTTCTTGGGAATAGGTCCAAGGATCTGCATTTTTTGTATTCTCCTCAGATGAATATTAAGCAGGTTCCAGAGAGAGAAGCACTACTGTGAGTGGTTCAGAGCCCACAGGGAGGTGGGAAGCCAACTGCAGGGAATGTGGTAGGCACATCTCTTGTTTCCATGAGCCCCATATGACTGGAAAAATGATCCCTAGATGTATGATTACTTTTAGAGTCATGATTCTAATATGTATTCCCCTAACAGCTTCTTATGATTTGTCCTGAGACACCAGTGTATCACTCCTGGGAACAATGTTGTGAATTATAAAGAATTCTGAGTCACCATTTGGAAAACACTCTGTCCATGCTCTGAGAAATGCCAAAAAAGAATAAGTGAGATAATGTTCAAACACAGAAGCTACAGCTCCCCCAGAGCCTCAGGTGAACTTCAATGCCTGTTTCTCCAGGGCTGTGCACTGGCTCAAGGTTCAATACATTTCAGTAATTATTCTTTCAGCTCTGGCTTTAGTTTTCATATATATATAAGAACATTGGCTATCTTATTTCATTTTTACATTTGATTTTTCTTCTACTTGAAATTGTTTTGTCAAACTTGAACATCTACTTGATTTTCCAGCTCTGGCATCAAATTGCTTATGTCTCATTAAAAAAAAAAAATCAGACCTTTCCTTTTCTGTATGGTTTCCCACTCCAGATGATTTTCAGAAGTAGGTTTGGAACATGGGGAATTCCAAAATTCCCCAATTATATGACTAAATACATTAGAGCAAAACAAAAATAAGTCATTAGAGTCTGAGTGAGTGGTTTATCTGAAGACAAAGACTTTTTTATTTATCACCATGTTCCCATCATTTCACTATTTTACAGATTGCAAACCACTATGGATTTTACATGGCAATTTGTGTGTTCTCCATGTGCCAGGAAAGATATAGAGCCTAGCAACTGTTAATGTGCAAGGGATATAAAGATAATCACATATGGGTCACCCATTTAAGGACATTCTGCATACCCATCTATTCATCCATCCATCTAGTTGTCAATGAACATATTTCTTGAATGCCTAGTATATGTCAGAGATTTTGCTTTGTACCAAGTATACAAAAATGAACGAGAACGGCATGGCCTTTTTCTGTCTTGGATTTGATTATCTACTATAGGAGAAACGTGGTTAAAACAGACATTATGATAGAATATAATCAGAGTGTTTTCAGAGGAAGAAGGAGAGATGGAAGGAACAGGGTACAAGGCCCTAGAGGGTCACAGATGTCGGGAGGGTTTCCTATCTATAGAGAGTGGGTGTAAATTTAAAATTACATAGAAAAGCACGACATTCAAATGTGATTCAAGGAGCAAGAGAAAAGTTATTGAACAGACAGATAAGAAAAACTGGAGAAGATAGGAAATGATCTCAGTTTTCAGTAGGTGCCCAGTGGTTTTCTACCTGAATGTCATTCAATTTTTAAAAAGTGAAAAAATCACTGTGATATTTTTAACCAGTGCTTTTCCCACTTTAATGGACCCAAGGATCTTGCTAAGCTGTGACTTTTAATTTAGTAGCTTTGGGAAGTATAGTTTTATATCAAAGTTTTATAAGTGCTCAGGTGTGGCCAAATTATATTATATGCATGTGTAAGTATGTAGCAATAAATCCCACTATTATGTATAATAGTAATGCATGAATCAAAAAATTTAGTGCTTAGTTGTCAATGTTACCAACTTGAAAATCACCCTTTGAGGAACAAAGCTCTGGATTACTCCATACCAGTTTTTCAATTCAAGTTATGAAGCTAGCAGAAACTTAATTTCAAAACTTGCTAAGATAGTGCAATTTTGCTTAAAATACGAATTAAAAATGTATTAACAAATTGAATTTGGCAGTGTATTATAAGAATAACTCACCATGACTAATAGAAATTCAAAAAAGATTCAAAATTTGGATTTTTACCAACATAATTAATTATATCAACAAACATAATTCACTTAATCAATAGATGTCAAAAAGGCAATTTCTAAAATTCAGTAGCTGTTACTACTAAATTTTTATCACAAAATGTAATAAAATACGATACAAATATGTATCACAGAGCTAACAGTAAACATCATATTAAGGTTTGGAATTCTAAAACCATTTTATGATATTTAGATATACTTCATAAGTTACCAATGTCATTTAATATAGAGGTTTTAGCTGATGCAATAAAGCAAGAAAATAAGTGTTAAATTATTGAAAAAGAAGTGATAAAATTATTCTTATTGGTGTAACATAAAAGAGAATGCTTAGTAAACTAAGAGATTGTCCCTAAAGTCTACAAACATTAATAAGATAAAATGAATTATCAGAATTAATAAGATGATTATGGATCATCCTAGCTTCTCAATTATAGAATAATCAGTTGAAAGAGGAAAAGTTTTAAAAAAATACATTCACCACAATAGAAAGTAAAATTCCAAGTAAAAAAATCTAAAAAGAAAACTTAGGTGTTAAGTTATCATAATTTCAAAATCTTATTGAGGGATAAAAATTAAGACACAAATTAGAAAGACTAGTGAGTAATATTTTTGTTATACAATATTTTAGAATATTAAATGTTCTAGGTTTATAAACTTAATATAACACTATAATGGAAATGTTGCAGTGAAACCTAGTTGTCTGTATAATTAATATGAATTAATTAATATAATAAAAATAGGCTTAATAAACATTTGAAGAATATTTGAATAACTATAAGATAAGAAAAGGAATTGTCAAGAGACTTGGGAAGACCAAAAAATAGAAAGGAAAACTGATCTAGTTGGTCAAATCTAGTCATCACACATGAGATAAAAAATTAGCTTAGAAAGTCCTGCCAACCTGTCAGAGACACAAACATCACCAAAGAAAAATAAAAGTGGGTTCAGCATAGAGAAAGACAGAGGAAATCCTGGTAGAGAATTGACAGTAGAAGAAGCTGAGCTTGTCTCAAAGTGAAAAAAACAATCAGTGAAAATAAGGTATAGTGTTTTTGTTGTTCTTATTAGCAAAATGTAAACAGAAATAAAATTATCAAAAAGCTGTAATATATAACATTATCAAGAATGTGGGCAAGTGGCCACTTTCATGTATTGTTGATGGGAACACGTTACTAAAAACTTTTTGGAAAACAATAAGGAAATATCTGTTAAATTTAAAAACATACATGTGCATTGGCTAACAAGTACAAAGTAACAGAAGGAATATCTATCAAGCTCCTGAATTAAAATCTATAGTTTAAAAAGACCATCAAGTGACTTGTGTTCACCTTAAAGTTTAAAAATCACTGGTGTAAATTACACAATAATTAATTCACTTTTTAAAAGTTACATCAGCAGCAGGAGAAGTCATTTAGATGTGGCACCTACTGAAAACTGGTATTTCATGGGATTGTGTAGCATAGCATGTGACACAATTGATGAGAATAGATTGTAACAAAATATTTGTTATATTTTGAATATGAGATGTCCTGGAGAAGATCCTGTTTTATTGCCAGAATGTTTGCAGGTAAAATTATTGGATTATGATAGCTGGAAACAAACCAGTCCGTTCACCCTAGAATGGAGTGGGTGGTAACTGTAGACAGGTGGGATGTGGCTGGAGGACCTGGGTCACTTGGGCATTACCTGGAAGGGTTCATCTTCCCTTCAGCCCTTTTCTGTCTTTTTCTCTTCTTCCTCAATGCCATGAATGGACCATCTTTCCTCCACCAAATGTTTTGCCTCATCTTGGGTTTTCCTCCCTTAAGTTATTTCTGTAAAGTATTTTGGTCACAGCTTCAGAATGCTGACTGACATAATATTACAAAATACCTAGAAGAGAAAATTTTGAATGTTCTCACCATTAAGAAATGACAAATGCTTGAGGTGATGGATATTCTGATTGTCCTGATTTGATCCTTATGCAATGTGCACATGTATCAAACAGCACATTGTATTCCATAAATATGTACAGATTTTTTGTCAACAAAATATAAAATAAATCTTTAAAAAAAGTGCATGTATCTTTAGACCTGGTAGCTTCATACTGGGGAATTAATCCTTCTAAAGTAAAGATACAATCTATAAGGACTTAGGAGACAAGAAAATTTGTAGCAGCATTGTTTTCAGTTGTGAAGAAAGAAACATCCCTAAATATAAAGTAATAGCAAAATAATTTAGTAAATAATGATATATGCAGTAAAGTAATATTTTTCAATAGTGAGAAAGTGTTATCTATTTCTATCTTTTTATCTAGATAGTCTATGACATTGTAAAGTGATAAGAGATAGTTACAGAGTAACATGACTGATAGGATTCCTAGTCTGGAGAAAAAACAGACTTTATACAGCTGTGTAGATGAACATGAAGATATGCACCTGGGTAAGGGAAGACAAATTCAGAAAAGGTTCTTCGAATTATCCTAAAGGAGTTAATACTGGAGGTTTTAGAGGGGGGCAGGTGAAATGCTTAACATTTTCTTTAAAACAAACAAACAAACAATCTTTATATCAAATCACAGTGCAAACAGAAGAATGATTAGCTGTTAGCTAGGAATAGGAGAAGGAAGAGGAGAAGAAGGAAGAAAGTATGAGAGGAGGAGGAAGTTGGAAAATACTCCAGATAGGGGGATTGGCACAGGAAAAATCCCAGAGGCAAAGATTGGAGCAAATTCATAATGGGTAGAATATAGAAGAGACTCAGATCTTGAACAGCCTTGTAAGGTAGGTCTGTGAGTTTGGCTTGGTACAGAAACCAACACTAAGCATTTGACTGCTTTTGAGGGAGGTAGGACCTGATCAGATCTGAATTTTAGAAATTACTCGAGTACTGGAACAAATGGTAACTTGAAGATGACACCAAATGAGAAAAAGAGACCCATGGGAAGACTGCTATAGTGGTTCACACAAAAATGCCGAAGTCCTGGGCAGCACTGGGGATGAGGCAGCAAGAAAACTTAGGACCATTTTGGGGTGAAACCCATTGGCGGTCATGATTGGCTGGATGTGGGTGATGAGGATAAGAAAAAGGGGAAGCAGAGCCAGAGCAGCACGATGGCTCGGTGTGAATGCACTGACTGAGGCAGGGAAAGATGGAGCAGGAAGGAAGGGTGAGGAAAATGGGGACAATGATGACTTCTGTCTGGATGTGCTGAATTGGCCTTCCTGTGCTTTGTCTCATTTGATGCTCAGCTTCCTTTGCTTAGGTGCATCCACTTCTGAAGGTGGCACCGTGGAGGGGATGACAAATGTCACTCATTTGGATGTTCTGGTTCTGATATAGCAATTTTAAAAAGTTACTTACTTTCCTCCCATAGCTCACTGCGAAGGCTTGGAGGAAATGCCTGCAAAAGAGATATAAGATGAGACTGCTGACTCTTCCTGGACTGGAAGACTGGCAGCATAGCCATTGTTGGGTGCCCGTCGAACTTAGGGCAGTTTTTTAGCTTCTGGAGACATTTTAACTCTGCTAAAGCAGTCCCTTGCCCCAATTCCATTCCTTCCAGAAGGTGCCCCAGCTTCATCTTGCTTGTGCCACAGAGATCCAGCCAAACACTCCCCAGGACTCAGAGAGAAAACCTGGGTTATCAGTGTCTTCCTAGTAACTGAAAGGTGACATGCGAGGCCTTCGTTTCAACCCATTTCCTCTTGATGAGAGGAAGGGATTCTCCTGCGAGTTATTACCTGAAATAATACCATATGGTAAAATGTAAACAACATCTGCATATTCATGTAATAATTTCATCTGTTTAATTAGTTCCAGCAAAGCAGTTTACCCTCTGAGGCCCTTGCTGTCAGCTCGGCGCTCATACATCCAGGGCTGGCTGTCGGGCTTGACAGCCTTCTATTGTTCATTCTCTGCTTGTACCTCAGCAGTTACTGTAAGTGAATCTTCTCAGGGGTGGGGCATCTGTCCCCACCGATCCACATATTGAGAGGGCGGGCGGGGGAGAGCTGTCAGCTTGGTGTAGGGATACTAAAGACAGACTTGACAGATCAGGTGATGCTGGGGAAAAAGAGAGAGAGAGAGAGAGAGAGAGAGAGAGAGAGAGAGAGAGAGAGAGAGAGAGAGAGAGAGAGAGAGAGAGAGATGAGATTATTTATTTCTTGCACTTTCCTAATTTGGACGTGAGCTTAGATGAGCTCTCATGGTAAAGAGGTTTTCATTTTTTGCACCGTGACCCCAGTGGAACAATGTCTAAGACTGACAACAGAGCAGAACCAGGATCCTCAGACTATTTTGCTCAATCTCAGGCCATTTGACAGGACATTTGTTTAGCTAAATATGAAGCCATAGGGACTGAGACAAATGTGCCCTACAGGCTCAAGGAACAGCACAGCCATCCAAGTGGTAAAGGGGTGAGGAATTAAAAGTGAATGCACACACACACACACACACACACACACACACACACACAACACAGAAGTGTTGGTTTGTTCTTTGAAACTTAAGAACTTTGTTTCTTCCCTCATAACAGTATTGAAAATGATCTTAAAGGTTTTGTAAACCAGTGCTTTCCTCCTGGAAATCTTGTTATTATGCAAATTCTGATCCAATAGGTCTGAATAAGAGTCCAAGATTCTGCATTTTTAACCAGCTCCAAGGCAATGTTGATGCTGCTGGGATGTGGAGCACTCTATGAATAGTGAAGATTTAGACACCTGCTCATTTTGTAGCTGAGAACAAAGGCCATAGAATTCATGTGTTTTGTCCAAAGTTGGCCAGCTCATCATTGGTCAAACCAAGACAAAAACATTCACTTTGATTGAAACCTAGAACTCATTACATGCAGTCATTTTTGTTGTTTATTTTTATCTCTTACATATGCATAAAATGTGCTGAGCTGATTTTCTTAAGAAATGTGTAATTAATAAATATTGTAATATATTTCAGCCTCTAAGTGATCAATAATTTTTTTTTAGCCTCTAAGGTAGTTTGTTCATCCAGGTAGTTTGTTCATCTCTAAAGAATTCCAAGTTATTGTCATATTTGAAGAAATACCATTTTTATGTTAAAGAATCTGAATTCAACTGAAAGCCATGTGATCTTGAATCAAGATTATGAAGAATCTTAGAGATCTGGTCTATTTCTTTTCTTTTTTTTTTTTTTTGTATGTGTGATATCTCAATCAAAGCATTGATCACATTTGATTTGAGCATGTTTTGTACTAGAGAAAGAACTGAATTTTGTGATACAAGCAGAATTCTTGTAATCTCTTTCTTGCATTGACCCAAAATGGCAAAAACATTTCGGTATGATTTTATTCTTAGAAACCATCCATTTTAAAATTGGATACAAAATTTGCTTACATCTTTTCTTACAGAAAAGGTGATCCCTGAGAAGATAAAACCATGAGGCTAGAATGGAGTGCTCTGTGTCCATATATTCATTTCTAAAATGATTTTTTTGTGTGTGTCGTGCTGGAGACTGAATCCAGGGCCTTGTGCATGTGAGGCAAGCACTCTACCAACTGAGCTATATCCCAAGCCCATAAAATGATGTTATTTTTAACAATATTTCTATACTATAACTACTTTATCATGGATGTGGGTAATGTCATCTGAAAAATTCCTCATTCACTGTGGAGCCTAGCAAGACCTCCACCTTTACTTGTCAGTGATAAGGACTGGGCAAACCCACCTTCAAACCAGCTTAAGCACACTGCTACTCAAATTAAGTTGACTTAATAAGTTGAGACTCAGTTGTCACTTTGCCTTTCATTTTCAGTATTTTTCTCTATCATAGGAAGAAATCAGAGAACTAATACAAACATTTTTTTTTTCCTTCAAAGTACAATCAAATCACTCTTTGAAGTTTCTCCTTCCATTAAGTGGCTCATATGTAGAGATTTTTATGCAGCCTTAAAGTGATGCCTAAATTAGCACTCACACAAGTCAATTATACTTTTAAAGCTACTGTCTGTAATTGTTATGGTCTCCTACTGTATGTCTCCAAATTGTTTCTAATGGGCATTTCAGGGCATAGGGGTTAATGGTATCTTGGTGAAGCAAAAATGCTGGCCAAAGCAGGGTTAATTCATCAAAATAACTTTGCAGGGTGTTGTTTCAAAGCAATTTTAGTGTTTTTTGAGTCTGTTTAACTAATATCTGGTCTTTTATAGTGTTTTTAAAATGGGGGCATACTGTTCTCTTTCTTTGTATTAATACAACTGTGTCAGGTAATTTGGTTTTGAATCTACCCAGGTTAAAGTTTTACTTCTTTTGAAATAAAAAGAATCCTGTGAAAGATGAGAACATACCTAATTAAGCTCTTTTTGATATTTTATTTTGTCAATCTTTGCTACCTCTCCATATCTTGACAAGGGAAACATCCATGTCCTGATTTGCTGGTCCCTGACTAATCCAATGGTGTTCACCATGGCATTGGTCATGATCAATAACTAATTATTAAACCAGCATTTCTTTCCAGGGCTCCTTGTTAAAAAATTGCTTTTGGCTGAGAGAGAAGGAAAAAGGTCATCACTTTGACATGGTCTCAAGTCTTTCAAAATCCAGTGGGTCGTCCAATTGAATTACTGTCCTAAACTAATTGATATAAATTTGAACAGAAGAATGCTTGTTACTGCAGAATCTCATAATGATACACTTGGCAAGAAAACGTTGGGGAGGGGGAAAAAAAACCCAGCACCGATTACAAAGCATCCACACCACTCTAGCATTAGAAATTAGAATAACACTAAACTTGGTGGGGGTTGAGGCTGGACACAGAGATGATGCATTCTGACTTATCACTCATGCAATCTTATGAACACTGAAGCAGTTATCTTCTCCTATTTTTATAGTCATAAAAGACAGAGTCCTTTGATACATTATTTAATATGTCTACTCATTATAACTTGCAAAGCACTTGAATGACAGCTGTCATTTCATTGTTACCTAAGGCTCTTAATTTGAGCCAATGAGATAGGATGGTGCTTTCTAAGTGACACAACTTTGAAAACTGGGATGATCCAAAGATCAGCACAAAATAGTGCAGGCATTGAGAAATAAACTGCTTCTTCCTGTTCCTATTCCTCATACCCTGGGCAAGTGGCCAATGACAAGTGAATAAAGTAGCTTCCACTATGAAATCTTGTTTGTTGCTTATTGATTTGAACGTAAGTTTAGACTAAGCCATCTAACACATAATTTTGTTTTGATAAAAAGTTTGGATTCAGAGGAAGTGCTTCAATTGAGCTATAGAGTGAGAAATAGATCAAATTGTTGGGGAAAAATCTGTCATGCTGGTGTTTCTAATTGCATTTCAGAAGTGGACATGCCCTTTGGGAATCACACTTCTCTTACTGGCAACTTTGTGGGACTGCTCTGTAAGGACAGGCCTGCCACTCTTCTGGCTTCCGTAATTTTCCATGCATTTAGCATATTCTACTATGAAATTCCTAGAAACTTCCTTTCCTCTCAAATGCTCTCTGCCTTGTCCCAATGGAATTTCCTAAAAACTCTTGTATACTGGCTTTATTTCTCATTTGCTTTTTTCTCTTTCTTTCCTTCCTTTCTTGATTTCTTTCCCTCTTGTTTTTTTTTTTTTTTTTTTTCAATGCTGGGGATTGAACCCAGGGCTTTGCACATGCTAGGGAAGTACTCTACCACTAAGCCACATTCCCAGCCACACTCTCATTTTATTCAACTACTTTAAACTCACTGAAGTATTTCTTTCTTTTTAAGGTCTGGTTTTAGAAACAAATCTTCAACCAATAACCTTTATAGTGAACAGAATCTCCCCCACTCAATCATATTTTGCAATTTCTTAGTTGATTCTTTCTATTTGTTGTTCTCTGCTGTGTAATATAATGCTTCAAGGTTTGAAATATCTTTTTAACTGAAATAGTCTTAGTAGAAAAATTTAAATCCATCTTCACTTAGCTATCCCCTGTGAAGTTTTATTTAGATCCCACAGTTTGTTGGTCACTGTAAAAAACTTGAAGACCATTTAGTTCCCTTGACTCATTCAACATAGAGTCAGGCATGAAGTTTAGCTTCCAGATCCATTCATTTTACCTTACAATGATAAAATGGGGCACACACTTTAAATTTATAGATGATGAAACTGAAACTTAGAGTTTTTAAGTAAGTGCCCAATGTCCCAGGATTCACAGATGGCAAGGTGTGGATCTAAAACTGAATTTGGGATGAATCCAGAGCTTGCAGTCCACAGTGACATCCTTGGGAACATCCTTAGTAAGATGGGAACTCTGAGGTTTCACTGACTGGGAAAGGTCAGCAGCCAATGGACAAATGTTTCCTTGAGTTGTACGCTGGGATGGGATAGTGGCAGTAAACCTCCTCAGGTTTTCAATTTGCTTTAGAAACAGAAGAATAGGCCAGATGCCTAATAGACTAGCATTTTGGGGTTACTGTCAAGAAAAGAAATGAGGGTTGGGATTCAGAATGATATTTTCTGAGGTCCTTCTGAAGAGTCTAAATCCTCAATATTATGGGTCAGTTTCCTCCTCTTTCTAGCATAAAGAAATTTTGACTGGGGCTGGGGATATAGCTCAGTTGATAGAGTGCTTACCTTGCATGCACAAGACCCTAGGTTCGATCCCCAGCACACACACACACACACACACACACACAAAAAAAAAAAAAAACCCTTTGATTGAATACCTTGTCCCATACAGCTTGAAATACTCCAGGTACTCAGCAACATGATACAGAGGAAGGTGAAGTGGGTACTGGCATAATTGACCCATCAGTGAGAACTTAGTCTTTCAAGACCACTTCAGAGTAAGAGTTTTGATTCAGAAGAGAGGAGAATGGAGTGCATGGTCTGAAACAATGGGTAGCATATAGGAAAGGGAGTTTAGGGGCCAGGTGGTAGGAAAGGTACTGGTAGCCATGACCATCAGTTTTGATGGGTAGGAGGCAAAGCCCTGAGAAATAGCAAAAGGCCTCAGAGAAGCATGGCTGGTGGCCGATGGCATGGTCACCCAATTCTGATTCCACTCTGTCCTTTTTGTTCCTTGTCTGGAGTTGGAACCCAAAATGAAAGAGTGACCTGCAGTTTTATCCTGATAATATGCTGTGCTGTGTTTCAGTGTGTTATAAGGGCCATGTGAGCCCCATCTGAATTGTGATCTCTTATATAAAATGAGCCTTAGATTAGATTTAAAATGAAATTCAACTTTGGGCTATTTACAAGAGACACAAAATGACAATAGAAAAAAAATAATGGAAGAGACTGAAAGTACACCTACCAAATACAAAAGTAAGACCAATAATGCTTATAGTTTTAATATCAAAGTATAATTCTTAAAAGAGGGGTTGGGAAGAGGAAAAACAGAAAAATGAAAATAAGCATAAAATAATATGAAAATTCTGCTTTAAGGCTGAAAAACATTTCTTTGAAGAAGAAAAAAGTAAAAAGAAAGAAAAAGAAAACTTGTGTAAAATTCAGAGAAAAAAATAATTTCACCAGGAGACTTTAACCCATCAAGTAGATAAAAATGAACCATTTTTAGTAAATGAGGATGATGAATAAAACTGTAAAAGGAGACTTTGAATACATACTTAAAGTCCCATATTCCCAAATAATGAATTTTTGAAGCACATAAGTTTGAGTTGAATAATTTGGTTTCATCTTTTCCTTAAATTAATTGTTTATTTATTTGCCTTACTAGATTTAGAAACTTAAAAGAGAGCCCATGTCATTTTTATTTCTTTCTCCTGACATCTAGCTTTCAACTTTGCATAGAAAAAAAGAAATCAGGAAGTGCTTTTAAACTAAGAGAAACTTAAGCTGGTACAAACTCATTTGCCAGGAATGTCACATACCTTCCCATACCAGTTTGAGAATAAGGTCACATATTATTGCAGTGACTTAGCTTGAGCCTTTATCACCCACACTTCTTGGTAGTCTCCTTCCTGCTTGCTTCAGTTTAGCCAAGTTCAGGGCTTTGGCTTGTGGAGATCTGTCTAGTTCTTCTTGTTCCTTCTCTTTCAAAGCTGTTTCCCTTACGTTCCTCAGCTATCAGTGCAGATATCTCCCTTTCTGGGGAGCGGTTCCTAGTACCTGAGATTTGTTTTTATCACATATGGTACTACTGTATGCAGACACAAAAACGACTGTTATAGAGAAAGAAATTTATTTGTTTGTTTTTTTCCTATAATTACAGATCCTTAGAAACAGGAGGCCCAGCAGGCCATTCAAAGCCACAGGGGGAAACCTAAGGGTTGTTTAGGTGACAGAGAGAGGGAGGAAAAACCAAGGCAAAAAACTTTATTGTGTTTTCCTGAGAAAGGCAAGGTAAGCAGGCTTAGGTTTGGCTATTTTAAATAATTTTGATGGGCTTTGGGGCATAAGGGCTGTCCCTAACTATTTAATATCTGGCCCCAGGATTTGTTAGGGCAAATGAACTATGCCGAGGTGTTAGAGTTGGATCAAGAATGTAGTTGGGGGACGTTGGTTTTGGATTGGATGTTTTGCACGGGACAGTAACCTTTGCAGGTGAGACTTTCACTATCTGGGGAAACTGGCTAGCGTTTCTCAAATGTCAAAATATTAGAAAATAAAAAATATTTTAAAAAATCATGAACAATATACCTAGGAAATCACATCTTATTATTGTTTTTTCCCCCCATCCTACCACTTTTCATGTGCTATATATTCATTTCTGTGTGCTTGTACAAGATTTAGTGGTTTTTCTTCCCAGCTGCACATTAGGATCACCTGGGGGAACTTGTACAAAATGCCATTTTTGGAGATCCATGTGAAGATACTCTTTTCTGATTTTTCTGGAATGGAGAATGGGTGTTTGTATTTTTGAATTAGGTGACTCTAATGTGCTGCCTGAGTTGAGAATCACTGCCCAGTCAATGAATACAGAGCTTCTAATGATCTGGAGAAACCAGTAATGGTAATTTTTAAGTGTTGACATTAACTTAGAGATGGGCAAGAAGGTAGTGACTACATACATAAATGATATGAATTTAAATACATTTATTTACTTAGTATTTTAAAATTAAACTTTGGTAGCATTAAAGAATGTCATCTATTTTGTATCTAATGCAGTGCATTACTATATTATGTGCATTTATAAGATTTAATTTTCTTAACTGAAGAATTTTATGCATTGCAAGCGCTTATTAACTTAGAGTTTTAAAAGTTTTTAAAATGCCTAAATTATGTAAGAGAACCTGGAAAAGCCAGAGCTAAGTTGCTAATGAAATTTTGATGTAGAGTTCAAACAGACTCTGAGATGGGAAATGAAATTCCTAGATGAAAATGGATGGAGACTATTGGCGGGGGGAGAAAAGAAAAACAATTGGAAATGAGAAGAGGAGGAAAACACTGTTGGAATAATCAAGTGAAAGTACTGGATTCGAATAATGAACATAATGAGATCAACGTGGACAAGCAAGACAGAGGAAATATGAATTACAGCCAGGAGCATTGCAAGATATTGGGGGCAAGTGTTAAACCCTTCATAAAATACACCAACTGCTATTCTGATGGAGGGTTTTCACTCAACCCACCTTTAGGGCCTCTTCTTCCATTATTGGTGCTGTGCACAGATGAATACAAGCTGAGAAATAAGAAACATGGAGAAGCATCACACCACTCATACATGGTGCCCACCTCAGTGCATCTGAGACACAAAGACTGAATATCATAAGATCAGGAAGAAAAGAGGGAATTTTATAGTTAACACATAGAATTATGAATGATCCCAGCTGAAATTTATAGGCAAGTCTTGTGGAGAAGGTGGCGTCTGAAATCTGCCTGAGAGATTTCAACCACTGGTAATTTAAGAGCAAGCATGCAGCTTACCACCCTGGCCTCAGTCACTGTCCCACGTATTCTCTGAAACCATATGTACAGTCCAGAGTCAGTGTCCCCATCTCCTCAACTCTACTTGAATCATCCCCTTTTGGTGTTCTCTGAATCCAGGCTACCTAGAAGACACCATTGCTGGCACCCTCTTAGGTGAAGGGTATTTATTTTATCTGCGCTTCTCCTTGTGGATTCTAGTGTGACACTTTTATTTTTCTAATCTGGCTACAAAAATTATTATTTTTTAAAATTTATATATAACACCAGAATGCATTACAATTCTTATGACACATATAGAGCACAATTTTTCATATCTCTGGTTGTATACACAGTATATTCACACCAATTTGTGTCTATATACTTGTACTTTGGATAATAATGATCATCACATTCCACCATCATTAATAACCCCATGCCCCCTCCTCTCCCCTTCAACCCCTCTGCCATATCTAGAGTTTGTCTATTCCTCCCATGCTCCCGCTCCCTATCCCACTATGAATCAGCCTCCTTATATCAAAGGCAGCTATTATGTATACAAACAACAATAAGTGTTGGCAAGGATGTGGGGAAAAAGGTACACTCATACACTGCTGGTGGGACTGCAAATTGGTGCAGCCAATATGGAAAGTAGTATGGAGATTTCTTGGAAAATTGGAAATGGAACCACCATTTGACCCAGCTATCCCTCTCATCGGTCTGTAATCAAAGGACTTAAAAACAGTATACTACAGGGACACAGCCACATCAATGTTTATAGCAGAACAACTTATAATAGCTAAACTGTGGAACAACCTAGATGCCCTTGCATAGATGAGTGGGTAAAAAAATGTGGCATATATATACAATGGAATATTTACTCAGCAATAAAAGAGAATAAAATCATGGCATTTGCAGGTAAATGGATGGAATTTGAGAAGATAATGCTAAGTGAAGTTAGTCAATCCCCAAAAACCAAATGCCAAAATTATTTTTCAAAATGTCTCAGAGCTTGAAAATCCTGAGTATATTCAGAGGGTGGATATTATATTTTGTACCTTTTCTTGTCCCATGCACAAGATCCTTTAGTATTTTCTCAGAAAACAGAAAGTGACTTTATTCTTTATGCATGTAAAGTTTATGTTTTACTATTCTGAGATGTATGTAGGTTTACCTCCTGTACAACAGGTACAAAACAGGGAAACACTAAGTACTGAGTAAGGAGGAAAATGGCAGCTTCATTAGGAATCATACCTGTTACCAAAGGTTTTGAAAAACTCTTCTTGCTATATCTATGAACTCATCCATGGACACTGTATTATTTTCCTAATTGTGTGAGCCTTTCTTATTTCTTCCAAAAGCTCTAGTTCCAGTTTCTTATAGAAATCAAAAGTAAAACAATCTAAGAAGCTCTAAGTACAAATAATAAAGGGAAGGTATTTGGAGCATGCTCAGTTTGGGCTCAGTGAAACATCATCTTAACACGGATGTTTTTGCATTTTTTCTGGCAACCTAACTATAAAGGTATGAAAATCATATAGTTAATTAAACAACAACCAAGGCAACCAACACACCCCTCCCTTGCTCTGTTCCTGAAATTCTTCTCATTGTATCACTATCCAGCAAAGGGAGAAAGGTAAAAGGAGAAAGAGCTTCTTTAGGATTTACAATATATATTGACTTTTCAAATTATAATTTGAAATTAAGAGGGCTCTACCTTGGCCCTCACCAGGTTGTAATTCTTTGCAAGAGAACAAAAGTTGAAAGTGCAAACTAGTCCTCCACATCAAAACAGCATCACCCTATTGCCATTTCCACTTAAAGGGGAGCCTTGTTTTTTGTCTCCGCTGCTTGATTTTAGATCTGAAAGACAATTCTCAGCTTCTATTTGCCCTTTCTCAATCAATCAAAAAAGAGCCATGGAAATAATTATTAGGCTGGATAATTATTTTACAAAATAGAAGGTGCTTTCCTTGTCCATTTACATTTCAGTGCCATTCATTACTTGCCTGAATACTAATCATGGTGTTAAGCCTGATCCTGTGTTTTAAGGCAGAGGGTCAACTGAGGAAGACCTAAGGAGATCTGTTAGCATTTGCAATGTAAAAGAAGCCTTTCAAAGGCATGTTAAATAACAAATGCAATTCTGGACTCAAGGTACCTTGCATCTAGAGAGGAAGCCCTGTAGTGGCCATCTATTCCTGGTGTTACCACATTAACAGCCAATCTTTCAGCATTTTTTTTTCCCAAAGTGCGATTTGTTCTCCAGTTGTGACATGCTGAGGGAGAGAACCTCGTTGTTTTTTTTTTTCTCGTTTAGAAGCTTCACAGAATTTCTGAATTTCTCGTGTTTTTTTTTTTTTCATTTTCATACTAGCAAAAATCAGTGGGCATGCTGAACAAAGATTTTTTTCCCCTCGTTTTTCAATATGATTTGCCTTCACCCAAAAGTAAGCTCTTTGGGCCACTTCATTTCTTTTTCTGTTCAATTTTGCTGGATTTTGGAGTTAGTTGAGATCTGTTTATAATGGTGACTCTTATTTTTTGAATCTCTTTTCTTGAATAGGCACATGATTCCATCCGATAGCCAGCTTCTGAGGTGAATCTTGGCTTGACCTGAGAATAAGTAAGGTTCTCTTTATTTTTGGAAATTTGAGAGAAAAAAGAAAGAGATGGTGTAGTTGCTACAAGAACCCAATATGAAATCCAAGATGGTAGGCTGTATGAAGTCCAAGATTTTCTTCTTTTGGGCTTCAGTTTTCCTCTAAGTTCTGTTCAGCAACACAAGACATTAGAGATTGCAAAACTAAAGTGATTTTGGACTTAACATTGCTTAAATATATGTCAAGTATTTTTCACATGGGCCTTCTCATTTTACCTACACACTCCTACTGTATAAATCTTTATGTAATAGCCAGTTTAGTTATGGAAATAGGTTCACTGTGCTCTGGTCACCAGCTTGCCTGAATTTAGTGAAACAGAACAATGTGCACACAAGTTAGAGGAGGCAGGTTTATTGCTTACACATAGGCAGAGAGGGACAACAGAAACCTAGGATTCATTAGGAGTTAGTATCCCAAGGTTCAGCAAAATTGCCTCGGGCAGATGGAGTCTCATCCACATGTCCCCACTTGCACCATAACTGAGCAATCACAGAGAGCACCCCACCCTGTGTTTATAACCCAGGGAGCCACATGGAAGGCTGGGCTAAATCATTGCAGGGCATTCTATTTCTACTGGGGTTGAAACAGAGCCTGAGCTGTTCAGAAAAAAATCTCTCTTTTTATCAGGATGCAGCACATTCAGCACATTCTACAGTTATTCTTGAGAACTGCAGGAAAGAAAGGTGGGGAGAACTAGGTCAGTCCAAAACTATCGAGAGAACTGTCCTTCAAGGCCCCATGGCAATTTGATCTATGAATCCTTGGCCCCAAGTTCTGTATCTTTGCTCCGAATTACATAGATCTTCTCATTTTCTGCACAACAAACCCTAGAAATCACCATGGCCTTCTTCCCATTCTTGCACTAGTCAAGGGACCCTTTTATTAATTTTTCTATTTTAACACTATGGCATATATTCCTTCTTGTGTACTTATCCATTCCTTGAAAGATTTCTTGATGTTGCAATGTACTCACTTGGAAAATGAATTTCTCAGGCTCCTTTGTGGCTCAGAAAACCTTCATCTATTTTGGTCAGGAACTAAGAGCTGGGATCTTTTGGTGTTTCCAAGGAAGTTTTTTCCAGATATAAAGGGCCTGGTGTGGAGGGTCTTTTATCTCTGTTCTTTCCCCTTTATTTCTGCTTTAACTGAAATCAACCCATGTGAAATAGTAGCACTTTTACAAATACAAAGATAAAAATAGACACATTAAGGATTGCTGAGTGGAACTATAGAAGATGCCTGGGTCCTAGAACTTCCTACTTTTATGTTCGTTAATACAAAAGTAAATTTTTGGGTTGGTTATCTGTTAATATACCACCAGATGCAATTCTAAGTGTATCCACTAGTACATTATTGCTGGGGGACAGTAACAGAGAGGGCTGTTAAGTCTTAAGCAGTAAGACTCTTGAATCCTGTTGAAATTGGTTATAGCTTGGACACACCAGACATAAATTCCTTAAACAACACAGAACTTTAGTTGTTTTGCAGGAAAAGACTCCAGAATCTACTCAAGGACACTTTGCAACTGTCTTTTTAAGAATGAATATGTGTAGAAGATGTCACTTTGTCTAGTCAATGACGTCTTGATATCACAAGCTCAAAAATTCTCTTTGCAGAACATAACTCTTACAAAAAAAAAAAAAAAGAAAAAGAAAAGAAAAGAAAAGAAAAGAAAGAGAGAAAGAAAAGAAAAGAAATATGTGACCTGAGATGAGGCATTATGACCTTACAAGCCTGTTAAAGGGAACCCTAAAATTCTCCCTGCTCTCTAGTCAACCAACAAGCATTTTCCCCAACTCTCCATCTCCCTTTCTTTCTATCAACCAATCAGGGAGGCAGTTTGTGCTATACTCTCCCATCCCTGCTTCCTTACCTGTGGACATCACAATAAAGCTCTTTAATTTTGCAAAAAAAAAAAATGTGTCATGATATTGACATCAATATGAGTTCAGTGGTGAGCCCTTGCTAGGTATTACTGTGAGGTGAGGTTGGAAAGTCAAGTGTTCCAGTGATCAACATCTATGTAAAAGAATCACCTGAAACTTCATGACATAAGAAAACAGTCTCATAGATTTTGTCAGTTAAGGGTTCATAAAGTGCACAAGGAAGTGGGGGACAATACACACTGGTCTTAGCTTGGAAGACTCAAAGGCTGGACGTGTTTTGAAGACTATGAGCTGCAGTCACATGAGAGGCTGCTGGCTCTCAGGCTGGAGGTTGACACTGGCTGCCTGCTTGAGCCTCAGCTGGGGAATCAGCTGGAACACCTGCACATGGTCTTGTCGTGTGTGCATTTTCCACTTCTTCACAGTATCTGGTTTCCACGCTTTAAGAGTCCACAAGTTTGTACCATCTTTATAGGCCTAGCCTTGGGAGCCACAAAGCATCCCTTCCACCACAGTCACCAGCCTGCCCACATGGTCAGATGGGGGAATATAGATCTCCTCCTCCTGATGGAGAGGTGTCAGTGTCACAGTGGAAGAGCATATGAGTTGGGTGGCCTTATTGTGGCCATCTTAGAAAACACAAGCAGCTCATTCATTTCATAGCATTTACCAGACACCCCCAGGAATACTAAATTCTCTTTAGGTTGTTTTGGATAAGAATTGAAAGAGAGGATATAAAATACAATAAATACAACCTTCATCTTTTTGAGTTTCTTTCAGTATTATATGTTTGTGTAAAAGATTTTAAGACACTAATGAATAACAGCTTCCGTTTATTGCCGTGCTCCTATGGGCCAGGCATGATATTAAGCTCTTTACATGCATTGCCACTTTTAATCTTCACAATACCTGTGAGGTAAGAATTACTATTCCCAGATTACAGATGAGGATCAAAAAGGTGGAATAACTTTCCCGGTGTCTATAAGAGCTGCATTGTTATTCAACTCCAAGTCTGCTAGCCTTGGAGTTGAATGAATTAGGTATTACTTTTTATTCTTACAAGTTAGAAATTGCCTGTCCTATGCCCATGACTGACTTCCTTACTCCAAATTATTTGGTACCAACTCACGTACTCTTTATACTTGGCAGCTGTGCTTCTGGTTTCTTACCAGCTCCAGTGCCTGCCTGTGGACCCTTTCCTATTAGGACTTTGGGTATACTTTGGAACTTCCAGCTCTGAGCTCTGCTATTTAAGTTCCATACTTGCTTCATATGGGCGCTTCCTTCTCTAGTGCTTCCAGTCTGAAGATCACTATCCTGTCATTTCGACTCCTCCCAGAATAGGTGAGGATTTAGAAACATGTACTAGACTGGCAAACACAATCTTTGTCTGAATATTGCTAACCTGTGGTTTCTTTTTATCAATTATGAAGAAGATAAATATTTTCCACACAAATATATGGTTTTAATATCTAGCACTGGCAATAGTCTTAAGAAGCAGCCAGACATGTTTGTTTAAACTGCCAGGAACATCATTTTAGGGCAGTGTTTCTCAAAGTTTTATGTTTCACGTGGAAAATTTGTTAAAATGCAGACTCAAGTGCATTCGGTCTGGGTGAGGCCTGAGATTCTGCATTTCTAACCTTATTTCAAGGGAACCTAATGCTAGAGATCTTTTGCTTCACATGGTGAACAGTAAGGTTTTAGATGATGATTTTCAGCCTCAGTTACACACTGGAATCAAATAGAAGCCTTAACGATACTGACACCTGGGTCACATTCCCAGAGATTCCCATCTACCTAATCTGACACCTGTCCTGAGTGTTAGGATTTTGAAAATCTCTTCAGATCATTCAAATGTGTGGCTGAGGCTGGGAACCACTGTACTCATTCATTTGATGAATGACTCATTGTGTACTTACTATATTCAGACTCAATAGTCAGGTGCCAGGGATAAAACAATACATAAATAAAACATGGATCCTAGAAGTGAAAACAAATAAAAAGAAAAATAAGCTCCCAGGCTGGTGTTGTAACTCAGTGGTAGAGAGCTTGCCTAGCACACGTGAGGCATTGAGTTTGATCCTCAGCACCATAAAAAAAATAAATAAATAGATGAAGATATTGTGTTCATCTACAACTAAAACAAAATAACAAAGAGAAAAGTAAGCTCTCAATAAGATGTATTAATTCAATTTAAAGTAATGATGAGGTTGTGTGAATAAATTACTATCAGTTGAAACAATTAACTCTAAAAGTATTGAAGGTGGGTGCCTATATATTGTAAATTTTACTACTAATTAAGAATTATAAAACTTTCTACATCTTTGTATGGAATAGCCTTTATTTATTTATTTGTTCTAATCAGTTATGCATGACAGTAGATGCTCTTTGATTTATTGTACACAAATGGAGCACAATTTTTCACTTCTCTGGTTGTACATAAAGTAGGGTCACACCATTCATGCAATCATACATGTACCTAGGGCAATGATGTCCATCTCATTCCACCATCTTTCCTATCCCAATGCCTCTTCCCTCCCCTGCCTCCCGCTTTGGCCCATCCAAAGTTTCTCTGCTCATCCCATACCCCCACCCCCACAATTATGAGTTAGCATCTACTTATCAGAGAAAACATGGAATAGCCTTTCTTAAGAATTTTTCCTGAGTAGAGAGGGATAATAGAAGAGGAAAGTTTGGTGCATTGACACATAATTGAAAATAACTTAATAGGGGAATAGAAAAATCCAATATGACCCCAGAACTTATTGAAGTTTTGTGTACTTATCAGAGGTCAACTCTGTGAAGGTGAACCCACATCTGACTTTTTATTTGTCTCAGGGCTAAGGGCCTGGTGCATGCTAGGGTTTCCTGTATAAGTACCAAATGAATTAATTAAAAGCCATGATTCTACAGAGTATGAAGATATATGAATACACACACACACATAGACATACACACAATGAGATTTGTTTAAAACTAGAATTATAACATTATATGTTCAATATGATTGCAACTATATGAGTATTAAATAATTTCTGGAACAAACTGAGAGTATACATCTACAATATTTTTTAAAAAATGAAATCGGGACATCTCTAGAAAACATAAATAACTGTCAGAGAAATGAATTTACAGGTTATTTTTCTGGTATTCAGAATTTTCTTAACAGTTTTATATGTTTTTAAGTTTATAAAATGGGGAAAGGATCTGTCTAGTGATACAGATAGTTTCTTTAAGTTTCCAGAATAACTCTGTTCTTCTGATATAATTCTCATAGCACATTTTACTTAATGGTCCTCATGATGTTTCTTGATTGAATATGCATAGCCCCTAAATTATCATGGTTCAATTTATGATTTTTGATTTTATAATAGATACAAGTGATAAACTTTCTGTAGAAATCATACTTCAAATTTTGAATTTTACCTTTGCCCAGGCTAGAGCTGTGTTGTAGGATACTTTGTTAAAATGCTGGTTAGCAAACTGCACTGCCCATTTGGTGATCAAGACAGGGAAACAGGGCTGGGGTTGTAGCTCAGTGGTGGAGCACTTGCCTGGCATGTGTGAGGCACGGGGTTCAATTCTCATAAAAATAAAGAAATAAAGGTATTGTGTCCACTTACAACTAAAAATAATTTAAAAAAAAAGATGGGGGAAACAACTGATATTCTACAGCAACCGAGTTTCTGAGCTATCATATTTGGTAGATTAAATGGGTTAAATGCATTTTGACTTGTGATTTCCACATTATGATGAGTTTAAAGGGCTGTAACTCCATTGCAATTATGTAATTATTATTATTTTTTAAAATCTGTCTCTGGTTTTAAACCAAAATCTCATAGGGGCAAGTGTCTTGTCTATTGTGTCCTGTGCTGTCCTGTCAAGATCTAACAGGAGGCAAAAGCTCAATAAAAATTTTGAAATAAATGATTGATTAATAAGATTGATTAGAAATATCTCTAATTAAATTTTCTTGACCCCAACTTCTTCTTCCCCATACATAATAGAGAACATTGAAATTCCAATTTGTATTGTTCACTATTGAGAGGCTTTTTAAAGAAAAAATAAAACGGCCACTATTTATGTGAGAGAGAACTTGCTTGTGCTTGTGTAACAATCAGCCAGTATTATAAATTTTTACAACAAATTATCCTCACACTGCTAAGCATTATAGCAAAAATATGGAATCCTGTTTAATTAATAATTAAAATGTTCATTACATAAAAAATCTCTATCATAAAATGATTACACTTCCAAAGTCACATGGACTCCTTTAATATTGATAATATCTCAGTGTTGGGGACTGCAAATCAAGTCAAGATGGCGCCTAGCAGTTTGCCAGGAGGAGTGGTTTGTAAGGCAACACCACTGAGCCATTAAGATGATGGGGATTCCTTATTGGCTGATTGCCGTATCTGGATGATGCTAATTGAGTCAAGCTGTGTGTAGCAGTTAGGTATATATACCTCTGCTGTCCCGCAATAAAGCCGCTCCTGCTACCTTGGGTGCCCGCTACCTTGAGTTCCCACTCAGTTTCCCCGAAATAAAGCAGTTCCAGCTTCAACCTTCAAGTTGCTTGTTACCTCCCGGTTATTTTGCCCAGCCGGACTGCGGCATCTCAGTGATGTAAGCTCTGTGTCTAGAAGCTCTATATAGACGAGCATCAGAAAGTAGGGGTTTGCAATGCCTAAGCTCAAGTGGCTACAGACTGTTCCTCTCACTTTGCCCTGATCTGCTCTATATCTCAGATTGCAGAAATACAACATTAATGGCCTTTGAGAAGAGTTCTCTCTGGGTTTAGCCCATGGGAGGCAGTGACTGAGACTGGAGGAGAAAAGGAGGAACAAGGGGTTCTCCATCTTTCCCTGCTATGACTGACAGCTCCAGCATCAGCTGTAATTTTTCTGTGACTCTGACTTCTCTTGAGTGATTGTTTTCTCTTCCTACCCTTCTAGTCCCCAGGGAACAATGACTTCCTACATTTATAATATAAAGGCTGCTTCACCATTTGCAGTTGGATGTCTAGACTTTTCCGTAGCCTGTGATCCAACCTTATGTGTTAGTTCTGTTTCTTAAATTATCATATCCTTTTTTTTCCTAGTTGGACTCTTATTGATTCATGTGTTATCTCAGCTTATTTTGGAATGGTTTGATGACATTTAGAATTAATATTAAAATGATAGATATTTTAGAGAAGCAATCTAAAATTAGTTAACATTTTATTTATTTGGTTATATTGAGTTATGCATAAAATTAATATTCATTTTGACAAAATTATAAAAGCATGAAATATATGTTCTAATTCAGTCTCTAATACTTCCTCTTTATCTCCCCTCAGCCCTCTCCCTGTTTCCTTCTTTCTACTCTTCTGATCTTACTATTTACTTTAGTTTTTTTTTTAACTAGTGTTTTGTTGATATGCAGAATGGTGAGATTCACTATGTCATATTCATATATACACATTGGAAAATTAGGTCAGATTCTAAAATTAGTTAACATTTTGATAAAATTTTATGTAATTTGCAAAACTTTGTTTGAAGAAAGAGTTTATCTATGTTTATATCCTTTAGAGCTCTGTGATCAACTCATCCTAGAATTCAGAGCCAGAAACATGTTTGTCTGCTGTCTGTAAGTTTGTTAGTCTAAACTAGGCTTTATTCTTTATATCCCTGTCAACAAGCACAATGCAGAGTGTGGTAAGTATGCAAAAAAACAACTTTTAAAAGAGTAGTTGATGAAAAAGATGAATTTACACAATTCCTTTCATCAGATATGATAACTATTCAATGTAGGATACATTTATTGCTTTATTTTTATACTTCAGGGATACAGGAATCTCTGAAGCTACATTCATATTCTATCAGAGTAATCAAATTATTTTAAGTGCTTGAGGCATATTTGTTTCCTTTAAATATTTTTGTTCTTTTCTAAAAATGTTCATTTTTTTTTCCTTTTTTCTTTTTTGGTTTATAAGTATGTTAGCCCTTTTTTCATTACTGTAACAAATAACCTGAGGTAAATCAGGTTTATTTTGGCTGACAGTTTCAAAGGTTTCTATCTGGGACCAGTTGGCCTCATTGCTTTTGGGCCTGTGGCAATAGATAGTACATAAAGATAGTATATGGCAGAGCAAACTGCTCACCTCATGGCCAAGACAGGAGGAAGAGAAAGGAAGAGCCCTGGGTTCCACAATACCTCCTTAATGTTCCACACCTCTCAATATCATCATGGGCTAGGGTCCAAGCTTTGAACACATTGGCCTCTGGGGGACATTAAAGATCTAAACTACAACAATAAGCTTCCTTCCATCCTTCATAATCCCTTTATAAACGAGGATGTTGAAGAATCTGGAAAACCCCGTGGTTGAGCACAAAGCCAGGAAAGGAGTTGAGTATTGGCAGGCTCCCAGTTGTGTTATTATTTACCTGTCTTCTGTCTTGGTCTGCTCTATAGCATGTATTGATTCATAGAATGCCAACAAAATGATCCTATTCAGACATTTTTCTTCTTTTAGCGAAAGCCATATGTTATTTAAAATGTTGGCAGTTATTGTAGCCGAGAGAGAAGTTTGCAGCTTGTTCAAGGTTACAATCAAAGCATATTCATTCCTAATCTAAAAGAGTATTTTCCATGTGCCCTGATCTCTGAAACAGGAGGGTTTTTCACTGGGAAGTTCAGTAAAATCTGTCACTCTGGGATTCTGTAAGAATAGAGTAGTTCAGATAAATATTAATGAGTACCTTTTGTTGAGAATCTGTTACAGGCCTAAACTCTTTTCAAAGAATTTTCATCCACCAATCCATTGAATCTTCAAGACAACCCTGCAAAGTAAATCTGGCTAGCATGCCCATTTTGTAGGTAAGGAAACTGAAACAGAGAAAGACTAAGTAACTGACACTACATTGTTCAATGGCAAAGCAGGTGTTAAACCAAGACAATTTGACTTTAGAGTTTGTTTTGGTCAGCTTTTTGCCACTTGACCAATATACCCCACAAGAGCAACTTACAGGGGGGAAATGTTTATTTTGGCTCATGGTATCAGAGCTCCATGGTTGACCAATTCCATTGCTCTGGACCTAAGGTGCGGCAGAACATCATGGTGGGAGGGTGTAGTGGAGGAAAGTGGTTCAGCTCATGGCAACCAGGAAGCAAAGAAAGCGGAAGAGGCCACAGGGAAGAAACATCCTTTCAGGGCACACCCATAGTGACCCATCTTCTCCAGCCGCATCTCACCTGCCTGGTTACCTCCCAGTTCATTTAACTAGGATAGACTAATTAGGTAACACTTCTCACAGTCCAATCATTTTGTCTCCAAACATACCTGCATTGACACAGAAGCTTCGGGGCACGCATCCTATCCCAAGCATAACAGAGTTCATACTCTTAATCCCAGCAATGTATTCCAATTAGAACTCTTAGAAGGCTTGGATACAGTTGTCCTCATATAGATATAAATATCTTGCAAAGAGCAAGACTGACAGGTATGACAGGATACCACAACTTAGATTAATTATGAGATAGACCATTAAAAATAGAACCGTGAATATCAGGGAACTGAGGATCTGAGTCATTCAGGGACCTGCCTCGGGTCACATAGCTATTTAGCAGGAGACTCAAGCCCAAAGCCCTACAACCTAGCACTTGGCCTTAGCTCATTGGAGACACCTGTAAATTAAGAGCTATAGTGCAAGAGACAAGTTAACTGTCTTGACTCTTAATCTTGAGGTTTTTTTTCTGCTACTCTCACACTTTCCTGTTTTGCATACAAAGATTACCTGCCTAAGTTGATTGAATGTTTCTTCTGAAAAAAGTGTAATTTATGCATGTGTGTATGTGCTTGTGAATATATATATAATACCATCTATATATTACCCACACATATGCATTATATACATATATATCTCCTTTACAAAGAATTACATATCTGGTGTTAAAAGAGTTAAACATCAACAACCAAAAAAAAAAAAAGGCATGAGATAAAAAAAATAAAAGGAATAAGAAAATCCCACCATCCATACAGGGGCCTTCTCATTTGCTATAATGATATCAGTTGCAACAAGTCCAAGGCCCGACCTCATTACAAGGGTTTAATTGCATTGTTACACAGTCTCACTTCTCCTCTCTGGCCTCTTTCTCTTTATGACAGCTTTAGAAAGGAATTTCAGCTCGAGGTCAAAGGAAATTAATTACTGCTTTCTTAATCTGTGCTCATCTACATTTAGAAAACTTTGGGCTTTCTACCAGCATATTCTTTTCTCCTATTTGTATAGACCCAAACTTATAAAAGTAACACCTCAGACCTTTGTTTAAAAAAAGTGCACAAAAGCACTTGAACAGCACATATTTAATAAGTGTGGATCATGTCCCAAGAAAGCATCAGGTATAGGAAAGAAATTTCTGCCATTTAGCTAAGATAGCAATGCTTTAAAAGTTGAGAATTATCTTACATAGAAAATTGCATTCAATAATTAGACTGAAAGTTTTAAACTGGAGTGTTAATAATGTTAATCCAGTCATGCCAGCAAAAAGAATGATCTCAGATAACAAAAGATCTTGAGAGTGTATATTGATTAGCAATAGAATGACATAGCTATAGACTCAAACATGGCTTTCAGAATTGCATGTCCATTTGCAAGCAGTTGGTTTAAGTTTTAGGAGAAAGCCTTCTTTTTCATTATCGCATTAACCTTCTAAAATGTCATCTCCTTTCCTTTCTCATTTCTTCATTGGCCAGTGAAATACTAAATCAAGGGATATAGATTGAAGGATTTGAAGCCTGTGTTATAATAATCCTGCAAGTTAACAATAAATATCATTATCAAAACAATGATAAATGACTCTAAAACCTTCTACTAGGTGTGTCTCTTGCTAATCAAGACACATTTTTTAAGTCCCAAGCAAGAGGCTCTACTGAGTATCAGGAGATCTGCATTTCAGTGGTAAATGTGGGGTCAGAGGCCACGAGGGTGTATGGAACATCAAATCACATGGAGATTTCCACTTTCCCTTTTTACACAAAACTGCAGGGCTGGATGATCTCTAAATCACCTCTGAGCTTTATGATCCTTCATGCTCATTAGTTTCAGACAACAACAGCTCACATAGAATGGGATATGTGGTTTAGGAACTGAGCATCGCCTCTAGAGTGTGTCCACCTGGGTTCTCATCTTTGGTCCATCATTTACAGGATGAATGACTCTGGACAAGTTCTCAAACTCATTTTATCTTATTTTCCTCCTTCATCCTTGTAAAACCCACAGTGAAATTGTGCCACAAATTAGTGGCTCACAATTTCTCACCATTGACTCAATATCTTACTCGTTAGGGCTTTTTGGTTGTGAGCTACATAAATTTATTTTAAGAACCTCAGCAAAAAATAAAATTGAGAGGACAAGGGTTAATTATTGAAATCAATGTAAGACTGAAGATTCTAGTCTAAAAAGTGACATTCTCTAATTTTAATGTGCATAAGACCCCAGTGTCTTAAAAATGAAGATTCAGTTTGAAGAGAAGTCTACAATTCTGCATTTCCACCAGGATTTTAGAGGAGACAATCTTTTAATTTTTTTTTTAAATTGTTCTAATTCGTTATAGATGACAGTAGACTGCATTTTGACATATTGTACACAAATGAACACAATTTCTCCTTCCTCTGGCTGAATATAGCTATAAATATCGATGTGACTGCATCACTGTAGTATGTTGATTTTAAGTCCTTTGGGTATAAATCATGATTGGGATAACTGGGTCAAATGGTGATTGCATTCCAAGTTTTCTGAGTAATCTCCATACTGTTTTTCATAGTGGTTGCACCAATTTGCAGTCCCACCAGCAATATATGAGTGTACATTTTTCATTGGGGAGGCAATATTACTGATTCATGAACTGCACTTGGATTAAAAACCCTGCAGGACAGAAACCAAGGCAACCTCAGGGATCTGGGAAGTGTGAAGAACATAACAACATTATCTGGCTAGATCTTTCTTGCATCACTGGGCTCAATATTGACATTTCTGGGAGTATCTGATGGCCTCAGCTTGGGTCACTATGCTCCTAAGTACTCTATGTTAGTGAAGGACAGGTTATTTCATTAACAGTTCCTTTAAGGTGGCCGACAATAGGGGAGGGCACTTTCCTTCAAGTACTCATTTTCAAATTGTTGTCCACAGACCATCAGCCTCACTAAGGAATTTGTTAGAGATGAAAATTCTCCAGACTCATCACACATCTGCTGAATCAGAAACTCTGAAGGTGTGGCCTAGAATGCTGTGTTTCAATAAGCTCCTCAGGAGATTCCAATATGTGCTAAAATTTGAGAACTGCTACTCTAAAGGAAAGTCAAGATACTTTTGCTAGGAAGCAGGATGAAAATTTCACCAAGGAAAGGATGCTACCTATAAGCATTTAACATATGCCAACCTACGAGTTAAGCAGTTGGTCAGTAAGGAGGTGTCAAGTTTCATACAGGTGGTTTCATATCACCATCAACTTTTTTAAATTAAAGGTAGTCTTTGTTTTTTTACTTACTCCTATGTCCTATATTTACTAAGTGCTAAAAGGGCCAAATCTGTGGACTCCAAGGTAAGTAAGATGAAGATCTTGCCTTAAGGCTGCTTGGAGTCTGGTGAGAAAGATAGATGGATGATTAACTTACATAGTCTAATGCAAAAGTACCAAAATATAACTATGCAGGGTTTACATCAGTTCTGGGGTGGAAGGTTAACTAATTATTCTTTGGTAGATGAAATTGAATACAGTTTTTGCAGAAATCTACAATGAAGGAAAGTTTCAGGCAGAAGTAGCAGCTGATAATTAGTCTTGAGAGGACAGAACAGGATGCTTATGTCCAGGTACAATGGGCACATCATTCAGTAAGACTCCAGAGAGCTGTTTTCCTTTATGAAATGGTAGAGTGATGAATAAGAGGAGCAAGAATGAGAAGGCCTTTTCTGGTAATCTGAACTTTGGTCTAAAGCTCAAGGAAGGGTCAGTGAAAAAGACTTCGATGGAAGCAGACTTTGATGGTTATATTGAATGGTGAGAGAAATTCACTACACCCTAAAATATACTGCTTTAGGAGACTCGTTTTGCCCTTTGCTCAGTTCTATAATCTTACCCTTATTCTCTCAACACATCTTTCCTTTGAGTATATAAAATCACTCAGCTGCTGATTAATAAATGTTATTAGTTAACATGATTATAACTCATGACATACAGTATGCTAAAATTCAGATTTAAAAGTTAACATTTATAGCTATGAGCATAAACTTTGTGGTTCACTTTGAGTAAGGGTAGAGGATGCAACACTGAGAGATTTCATAAAGTTAAACGGAATGTTGAATATGGTTTATCATGCTGTCTCAGAATGATGGTTAAGGGCCAAATTTAATGTAAGAAGATAGTAATTGTCCCTAATTCTAAGGCTGCAGTTCAACTGCCACCTGCTTCAGTCATATTGAGAAGCACTGTTCACAGGACAAGCCTTATCACCTATTAGGTGAGTAAAGATCAAGATACCTTGAAGAGTGGGGATATGTTGTAGCGCTGGTGTTTTAGTTCTCAGTTGGGCAGTCAATCAGCAGAAGATTTGTTGATTTGGCTTTCACAGAATAAGAAACTAAAAGAGGCAATGGAGATGGAATGGCTTGCATACCTACTACATGACAATAAAGGATTAATTTGATATATGAGTAAGACAGATGGAAGGTAGATGGCTTTTCTAGCATGCTGGCATCTCAGTTAAGAAATCTTCCAAGCAATGAGTGACAGAGATGCACCAGGTTTCGCAGACACTGGAGAAGAATGTGAAAGAGACCAATGGGAGATTGTACCTCCTATTTCCAGAACCTGCCCAAAGCAAGCCATCATGATGCCTCTTGGTTAAATGAATGAGCATTTGGGTTCCTGCTGTCCACTGGGTCAGTGGTGAGAGGCAGGATTGCAATTGTGAATAGTAAAACAAGGTGTATTTTCCTGTTTTTGTTTGTTTGTTTGTTTGTTTGTTCTGTTTTTTAAATCTTGGCTTCCAGAGTAGCAGAAAGAAGCTGTGGCTGTCACATTGGATCACATTCCATCACTTTCATTTCTGAAACTATGCATTGACTTTAGTTATGGGTGAAGATGGGAGAAGAAAATATCACTGACTCAAATTTAGATTGAGTAGCTTTAACACCTTTATCTAAAAAATTAAATGCTAAAGAATATGGAATTTAGTCCAAGTGCATTGTTTTCAGTTGAGTAGTCTAAGGGGTGCCAAGATAAGAAATTATAATGAATTCTCAATAAGTTTAAGTCTCATAGAAAAGAATTATTAACTCTATTTACACAAATAAATAGAAAATGAGGCAGAGAGACAAAGTTCAATCAAAAGGAATTATAAGAATGTTAGTAATGAAGAGATCAAATACTATTGTAGGGATCAGAATAAGATTCATGGAAGAGGTGAAATTTGAGTTGAGTGAAGAAGTGTTTGTCAAAAATATAACACTTGAAGCCTGGTATGGATGATATCATAGCAAAGAACAAGGCAAGGTCCAGAAGCAGTGGGGTATGTTTGTGATCCAGTAGGGAGATGTCTGGGTAGAACTCCACAAAGATGGGAGGAAGCTAAAAAAAAAAAAATATTGGATCAGATGGTGGAGATGTTACTCTAGGCAGAATGAATTGTAATCTGGGCAATGAAAATCCTTTGGGCTTGTATATGATCCAAATTAGTCCTCAACTTCATCATGTCATAACACTGGTATATGATGACTATTTGTGTATGGTACAAAAGAGTAAAGTACAATGGAATAAAGAATGAGGCAGATTTTGTCAGAAGTGGACACTCTGGGACTTCTAGTTTCTGACCTTCAGAGCCCAATGATTGTGGGATTGAATATCTCAATCTATCTGTAGCAACTCTGTAACTTATTGGTGCCTACTTGTGCCAGACACTGTTACAACAAAAGCATACAAATCATAGAATTCCTTGTTCTATATCTTAAGTGGCAAGCAGATGATAAACAAAAGAATAAGTTTGCATGAGAATGCCAAGTAGTGATAAGTGCTAGGCATAAAAATAAAGCAAAACAAAGGAAAGAACGTGGTGGTAGATAGCATTCCTCTCTGAAAATGTGACTTTCTGATGGTGGTCTAACAATGTAGACCACAATCAAAACAGCTGTGAACCAATTGAGATGGGGAACAGAGAGAGTAGGGACAAGGCTCATTGTGGAAGCCGTTAAAGGTAACCAGATTGGAAGCTTCAACAAGTGCAAAAAAAAAAAAAAAAAAAGATGGAAACTCTCCATAAAGGGAGGATTGAATGCTTTGCCTGACGTCAAAGAGGAAAGTTTCCTGTTTACTTTTAAACCACCTTGTGAAATATGAACTGATACTGTCATGGGAAGGGAGTTAAAGCTATGTATGAAATGTTCGTATTGTGTTGATATGTCATTGCAGGTGAATTAGGATTTACTGTTAATTGACACTTGTCTCATGTTCATCCCATAAAGATACTTGAAATTGTCCATTCTGAAGGTAGAGGCTAAGTTCCTACATTAAAAAAGAGTATTCAGTAGCTCAGTGGCCGTTTTTAAGATTTTAATAAGACTTGAAACTTTAAAGAAAACTCATTCTAGATTGGCTTCAGAGGACATTTCCAACATTTTAGAGGAGTGCTGGTAAAACTCAGATAAGATCACTCACTTTGTCATATTTTACACTTTCTGCTTTGCACAGGGTTTCTTAATGAACAACCACACTGTAATCCATTGTTTTCTATTCGCCTGTTGAATTCCTGATGCCTAGAATTTGGTTTAGTCCCTTGATGGCAGCTAAGTTTAATGACATTCCATCCTATTACTAACATTTCTCCAGTCAACATTGAAAGCTGGAGATACATTTTGTATCATTAGTGTGATTGTTTAAAGATGTGCTGTCTAATATGGTAACCCCTAGGCACGTGTGGCTATTTAAATTCAATTAAGTCAAGTCAAAGTTTAAAATGCCAAACCTTAGTTGCACTACTTCAATTTCAGGTACTCACTAGCAACAAATTGGTAGTGTCAACTATTTTGGATAGAGCAGACATAGAATATTTCATCATCAGAAAGTTCTGTTGGATGACTGTGTTTTAAAGTTTCAGTGTTCTGCTTATCTACCTCACAGGTCCTCCATTTTGTAAATATATCAACTCTATAGGGTTTGGTGTGTGTGTGTGTGTGTGTGTGTGTGTGTGTGTGTGTGCCAATGGATCTAAATTCACCTTTCTCCTCCCCAGACACACACCCTTGCCACAATATGACCAAAGTTAATACCATTCTGAATAATCACTATAGGAAAAGAGCAGCCAATGGTAGTAAGCCACAATGCATGGTGACTGAGGTCACTGAGTGAAGGCAAAGTGACTCCTAGGTAGAACACTGTAGCTAAAGATGCATACAAAGGCAGAATGATAGTACAACAAAAGAAAAGTGAGCAGAAATAATGAGATAAATATTACATTGGAAGAAGTTGTAGTGTCAGATTTGAATCTTAATGAAATACCTTAATGGAGGCAGAGAAAATGTGGAGTTGGCATAGAATGTGCCAAGGAGTCCTTTAAATCTTTAGAATTCAGGAATTGTTTAAAGCTGACCTTCCTGGAATAAAGAGTCCAATTCTGTAACAATACCACCCCTCCCACACCACATTCCTGGCCTTTCTAGATGTGAAAGCAGTCTTCACAAACATCCAATGCCAGGCACTCCAAAAACTGCCCCTTTTCATACTCACAGTCATTTGCATAATGACATTAAGCTAGTGAAACAATCTGTGAGGTGAATAGAGAGCCTACATCTTGGGAGCAAATCTTTACCCCTCACACATCAGATAGAGCACTAATATCTAAGGTATATAAAGATCGCAAAAAGTTAAACAAACAAAAAAACCCAAATAACCCAATCAATAAATGGGCCATGGACCTGAACAGACACTTCTCAGATGATGATATACAATCAATTAATAAATATATGAAAAAAATGTTCATTATCTCTAGCAATTAGAGAAAAGCAAATTAAAACTACTCTAAGATTTCATCTCACTCCAGTCAGAATGGCAGCTAGTATGAAAACAAACAACAATAAGTGTTGGGGAGAATGTGGGGAAAGATACTCATACACTACTGGTGGAACTAAAAACTGGTGTAGCCAATATGGAAAGCAGTATGGGATTTCTTGGAAAATTAGAAATGGAACCTCCATTTGACCCAGGTATCCCTCTCCTTGGTCTATACCCAAAGGACTTAAAAACAGCATATTACAGGGACATAGCCATATCAATGTTTATAGCAGCACAATTCATAATAGCTAAACTGTGGAACCAACCTAGATGCCCTTCTGTAGATGAATGGATTAAAAAATGTGGCACATATACACAATGGAATATTACTCAGCAATAAAAGAGAATAAAATCATGGCATTTGCAGGTCAATGGATGGAGTTAGAGAAGATAATGTTAAAAGAAGTTAGCCAATCCCAAATAACCAAATGCTGAATGTTTTCTTTGATATAAGGAGGCTGATTCATAGTGGGATAGGGAGAGGGAGCTTGGGAGGAATTGACAAACTCTAGCTAGGGCAAAGGGATAGGAAAGGAAGGGAAGGGGTATGGGGTTATAAATGATGGCGGAACATGACAATCATTTATCCAAAGTACATGTGTGAAGACATGAATTGGCGTGAATATACTTTGTATACAACCAGAGATATGAAAAAAATGTGCTCTTTATGTGTAATAAGAATAGTAATGCATTCCACTATCATATATAAATAAATTAAAATTAAATAAATAAAAATAAAAAATAAATTAATTAAATAAATTTTTAAAAAGTCAATTACAAACCACCAATTTAAACAGTATATTGAAATTCTCATCAATGGCAGTACCAAAATATGAATTGATTGATTTAGCGATTGAGTTTCTCAGTAGCGAATAGAGAGTTCATGAAATAACATTTAAAAAATAATTCATAGTTTCTACAATAAATTAAGCATATTCTGAATGGGGAGGAAAGTTTATAACACAGTTTAAATTATAAATAAATTTTTTTGGGGATAATTGTTTGGTTAGACTTATCACATTACTTATGATAAGATTATTGTTTATCTCAGCTACAACTATTATTGTTGTTTTAGCACTTATTAGTTTATTCTGTACCATCTGAGGAACCCGAAGCCAAGAGAAGTCACTCCCTCAAGGTCATTCTCCCCCAAAGAGACAAAGCTGGGAATTTGAAGAAGCATGTTCCATCATGGCAAGCACATTAGTAAGATCATGACAATGATTTGACATTAAATGGATGATTCAACATCATCTGTCATCTTCACTTATTAGACTGATAATTCTCTCCATAGGTGTTTTTAAAAAATTTTTAACAATATGGGAAAAAATAGATCATCTGCCCCACCCAGTCACCATGAATATTTTCCACCCAATCAGTGTCTGATAGTCACAATTTTGCAGCTATGTCTTTGTATTGGGCTCATACTCTGTAAGGAGCAGGTCTCTTTGCATGGGTTAGCTAACAAACACTTGGCAAGGATATGAGAATTGCATCATACTGATAGATAACAAAATGTGATTGCATGGTATCTTTTTGTCTCCTCTCATCTTCTCTTTCTCTATGAATGCGGTACAAAATGAAAAAACTATTCATCAAACAAGTGTATGGCTAGGTTAGACCCTTCAGTCAAATAATGTAATTCTACCTACCTGTCATGTAATTTATAGCAGAATTAATACTATGGCATATAAAGCCATTGTATATAAAAGTAATTGTTATCCTAAAGAAAAAAATTCCTTTTTGCTAACATATTCAATTAATGACTTTTAATAAGTAAGGTTTATCTAGAATTCACTTCTGATGATTGAAAAATAAATCTTGAACAGACTTAGTTGTATTTTTCAACCACTGGCCAAATGTGAATATACATAAAAAAAATAACAAAGAGGAAAGATATTTCCTTTGTTTAGAAGCCTTTTTGACTTGTGGAATAGGAAAAAAAACATGAATAATATGAAATTCATGGTTTCCTAATGGAAAGCTACTAAGTTTTTCAAGATGTGCCTTTTATTTTGTTTCTTTCCTATATAAGAAATATAATTCTTTAGATAGTCACCAGTGGTTTTCGTACCCATTATTTCCCAGTTCACACAGGACATATTATAATTGTTTTCTGTTTGAGATAGTCTCTAGCTACCTTCCAATTTAAAGGGGTCTTAGATACTTTTGGTCAGTTTTCTATCTCCATCTTACAAATTTCTTAGTTGGGAGCCATTTGTTTGCTACTTAAGTTTTTATGCTCACCCATGCTCCTTGAGATGTATTGGAGATAAATATAAAGAAATAATTTTGAAGGCCAAGATCTACAATTCTGCAGTCTTTAGAACATTCCTGAGGCCTCTCTTTTGGTTCTTAATTCTGTTGGCTTCATAGCCATTTTAAAAGAATATAGTATCTTTATATGCATTGATGTAGGAAGAGTCTTAAGATGTATTAAGTAAAAATAATAAAGTTGAAAATACAATGGATTTTATATAATTTAGAAAACAAACTTCTACATACTTTGAAGTAATATTATATCTTTTAAAATCCATTTAAAAAGTTTTGAGAGGAAAAGAATAAAGTTGACATGGGAAGAGGAATTTTTACATATAATGTCAAACTATTATATGTAATAGTTTGACATTTTAAAAATGATAATATATTCATATGTTACTTAGATGAACATTGTTTTAAGGTATAAATGTACATGTGATTGTCAAAAAAGCCCCCAAAGAAATTGAAAGCCCACCATCCAATCAATTCTTCCTACTTCCTTTCTTGTATTCTATGCCTGATCTCTTACCTTGAAGATATGTAAACAAATATAGATAGGAAAACTATTTTAACAACCTTGAGATTTAACTACCTTTATTATTTTGTAACCTTTAAAACAATCTATAGTAAATATTTTCATGTCATTAAACATTTTCCAACAATTACTGTGTTCAGTATCTGCTGATTATTTCAACATATGATTGTGTGACTTTAATCATTAATTAACCTACCATGGTTGTACATTTGGGTGATTTTCAATATTTCCCTACTACAAATAATGCTGAGATTAATGTCTTTCTAGCTTAGCCTTTGTACACTCCATGTTTATTGCCCAAAGATTATTTTATGTAAGGAAAATTGGATCAAACTGTATATAATCAAAATTTTAAGCTTTTTATACACATTGCAAAGAGCTCACAGTAATCATGACTGTAAAGAATAAAAGGAAGGAATGAAAGCAGTGGTATAATATCATTTTTGCCCCATTTAAATACTGATCCCCTTTCTTCACTACTGTATTTGCTTTGTAGAAAGTGATGGTGAACTGGGTGTGGTGGCTCACACTTGTAATTCCAGATAATGTGGAGGCCGAGGCAGGAGGATCATAAATTTGAGGCCAGCATAAGCAAGTTAGTGAGACCCTGTCTCAAAATAAAAAATAAAAAGTGTTTGGAATGGTGCTCAATGATAGATCACCCTTGTTTTCAATCCCTAGTACCAAAAAGGAAAAAAAAATGGTGATGAAGATGATTATATTTATTTATTAAGCCAGGAAAATTAATATCTAAGATGAATAAGTCACAACCTGGCCATTCTTTCTCCAAAATGTCAATGTAAACAGTACTTAAACAAAACTCTGTCAATGATTATTTTTACTAAAATTTTTATGCTTAAGGTATATAGTATGATGTTTTTATATACATATCCATGTTTAGATAATTACTATGGGTAAGTAATTTAAGAGAATCACCACACCCCATGGTTATCTGTGTATATGTGAGTGTGTGGTAAGAGCATCTAAAAATATATTTATTTTATCACATTTTTAATATACATATGATATTCTTAACTATAGTCCTCTTGATGTGCATTGGTTTATAGACTGATTTATTCTACCCACATCTTTCCATTTCCTCTTCAAATGACTTTGAAATATGTAAGAATTCTCAGGAGGGAACTCTTCTTGTGTTCTTGTGGTGTCCATGAGAAAGGCCTCCATGGTCCTAACAGACTCATGTACTAAGATGTGATATATAGCTCTTTATGACAGCCGGATTAACTTTTAAATGCCAATGGAGTCTTTAGTTCACTAAAATACAACTTCATGCAAGAGTAGTCCTGCTCTCTAGAATAGTTTAGGAAACTAAAAGATGGGCGACTTCTGATTTTTAGATGCCTGAAATGAAACTGTTTTTGAAGGAAGCATTAATAAACAAATGTATAACAAAGCAACAGACTCGTCTTAATCACTGGTTGTATACAGCAGCCTGTATCACATGAGGAATGAGGAACATAACTTGAAAGCCGTTGACTCATTGACAATGTTTTGACAAATCTTAACTCCAACAACAGTTAAACACAGGGGCCTAGGAGTCTTTTTAAGTAACATAGATAAGCTTAACGGACATTAATTTTTGTTAAAACCAATACTTGAGTAGAGGATATTCTATTCATTTTCATCTGCAAAGATTCCTTTCTGGACTTTAAATATACAGGAAAGATTTTTATTGAAGTCTCCAGAGAGTCCAGCAAATACTAGGTATGAATAAAGGCCTATTTTTTTTAATAAAAAAACTGCTAGCTAAAAATGACATTTGAAAAATTACTAATAAAACCAATTATTTGTATTTTACAAATAAAAACAATAATGCCAACAGAAATTTGCTATCTTACCTAACTTCACCAAACCAGTTAGTGCCAGTTTCAGAAACAGAATACAATCTTTATCTCACTCTCCAAACAGGGTCTCATCCACGAGCTAGTAACCCAACATTGTTCCTCTTCAGGATTGTCATATATCTTCTGCTAAAACTGAGAATTTCCCAGTTTCTGGCTAAAGCTCTAATACTTCTGTGATACCAAATCAACGGAAAGCTCAGCGTTGCTTCCCAAAGGGAGGAAACCAGGGAATCCTCCTCTAATGAAACTTCTAACAGGCAAGCACAGGCAAGGCAGTCTGCCAATTCTGCTCCATTTCTGGTTTAATCTACTCCATTACATGGTGCATTCACTTTAGAGATCATGCAGACCTTTAACCTAGGTGCAAACTCCAATGCAAAAGTGGATTTTGGTACCAAAATATTGTACTTAAAAAATTTGAAGCCCATAAGAAATATTTTCACACTAGAAAAGAGAGATTTGAATGACAGTATGAGTTGAAAAAAATCAGTTACTAAGTTAAAAATCATAGGACAGGCAGAATTGGAGAATGCTTTAGTCATGATTTTGCAAACCAAAGACTGAGCCTGGTTAGGAGTCGACTTAAAATAGAACCCAATTATTTTGACTTAAGTTTTAGTGTATTTTCTACTCTCCTTACCTAAGTTTTAAAGATTTATCTCATTTTTAAGCCATTTTTGGATAATTCCTCTTTATAAAATAACTAATTCTATTCAGAATCTTTTTGAAGATCATAGAAGTGAAATACAATATATTCTATTGAGGAAAAGCAATTAAGCATAAATTAGAGTTTCTATTAATCTACTGTAATAGATGATTTGAAACTGTACATTGCAATATATGATTTACCAATTTTGGGCTTTCAACTGGAGTCAAACTTGACATTAGATATCTCAGAACTGGATCCAGTGAAGGGATGCCCTTTATTTGCAAAGAGACTCACCTTCATCAATAAAGGTTTATATTGATTAAGGTGTAGGAGGAGGTTTAAAGTACTGAAAGCCTGAATTCCAAGAGGTTATACTTTGTATTCTCCAGAATCATTTTAGAATTACAAACCTATTGCTCTAAAAAGTTCTGATTTAATAATATAAAGATTTCTTTGGACCTAAGGAATTAGCACATGAAAACCTGTATGTATGACTGTGCGCATATATGATTTGCTACTGAAAGACTAAATTTTTAAGATGTACACACACAACATATATGAAACAAGTATAAAAATAAATAAATAAATAAAGGAAAGGAAAAGAGAATGATCACTTCTTAGTAGTAGGTAGAATAAATTCTGAGAAAGACAAATATTAGGGAAGTTATGCAAAGTAGTTACTAAACTACTATATGTAGTTACTAAACTTTTTTTCCCAATTGCTAATTTTTAAATCCTTTCACTTCCAATTCAATACTATTGAGAAGATAGAAATGGGATTATTTTTAATCTTATGTCTAAGCAATTTTAAGGATTTCAAGCAGACCTTGTGAGTGGATCAGGAGAGCACTGAGCATCCTGTGTGGGAACTCTAGGCAGCAAAGTAAATCTGAGTAGGTCCAGATTGTGGTGGACTTTGAGAGACAAGAAGAGGTGTCTGGGTATAGGGGTCAAGACAATATGAATTTATGCATAGCTTTGTTGTCTTGAAGAACTTTTGGAAATTGAGTCTACTATATTCTACTATATGACTGAGCTATTGAAATAAGCTAGAAAGGGAGATGCTCATGAGTGAGAGTTGCAGCAAAGTGTTGCATTACTCTCAAGTATTTCCAAAAAAGAAAAAAAATGTGGAAAAAAGTCAATAATCCTTTGTGTCACATTGAATATCAGAATAAGGGGGGGTTGGGAGTGGTGCTGGGAGCTGATGCAGAGGGGGTCGTGGAGCTGGAGATGTACATCAAGGCCATTGGAGCATGTCCCCAGAGGATGGGTGACAATTCAGAGAGGCTATCACAGAGACTTAGACAAAGCTGAACAAGGAGTAAATATAGAGATTTGGAACTATTGGACTGGAGTGGAGGGAGAAGCAAGGCAAAACTGGACTTACTAAGTGGTGGTGAAAATGGATGGAGTGAAACTGCTGGTATCCTCAGGAAGATCATATGGAAAGAGCTGAATACTCACAAACAAAGTGGTATATTGAACTGTGAAGAATAGCAAAGAAAGAAAAAGAAGACAAGCTTTTCAACACTGAATCACTTATGCTGTAAAGTATTACAAATATTAAGTCTGGAAACCCAGAAATCAATTGAGAGGGAAAAAAAGAATTGAAAGAAGCATCTATGGAATAATTTTTGAAGTTGTGTTTATTTTCTTTTTCTCATTTTAACAACTTTAAAATCATGATGTATCTGACAGGTAGAAAATGAATTACCAGCATATTTTTTTTGGTCATAGTGGTAGATAAAACAATGGCTTTGCTTCTAATCAGTTGTCTCTAATTAGAATGTCACTGAAAGAGACATTTTTTTTTCTACATATGAAAGAATGAAAGCCAGTGTCAATGAAAAAGTATGTATTTAGGAAAGAAAAAGAAACAGAGAAAAGAATATCTAGAATTTTTGCTTAATAATTACATAATGTACATTGTTTTAAAAGAGCACTGGCATATGTATCAACTGTCCATACTCTGGACTAGATAGTAAGTGTCAACAAATACAAAATAATATCAAAAGATCTGATCAAAATGCTACAAAATTAAAGATAAGTAACAAAGATTGCTAAAGATCCCTACATACATGTTTGGGTACATAAGGAAGAAAACACAGAAGAAATTAAAATCTATATTAGATGTTAGCACTAATTAAAATAGTAAAGGTTAAATTGTATGGATTGTAGGTAAGTCAGGACTTAGAGAAAAACACATTGCATAACTTACATCATAAGTAACAAATGCTGAAAAAGTATTTAGCTAAGCATTTAATTTAAGAAGCTAGGAGGGTACAGTAAGGGAAGCAAATAGAAGGAAGGGTAGAATCAAAAGACAATAAGATTAGTTTGCTTTCCAGATTTAATTTGCTAACCAGAAAAATAGAAGAATAAAAAAATAATAAACCTTGGGTTGTATTGATTGAGAGAAATGAGTATATTTGTTATAATAAAAACATGATAGAATTAGTTCAAAGACAGGAAAAACCCCACTCACAACAATACCATAGGAGATAGTCGAGCAATAGCCTTACACATAGTGAAAATGTTACCTATAGCCAAGGTGAAATTGCAGATGACTGGAGGAAAATGATAATTCAATAAAGGGAACTAGATCAATTGATGATCTTTACTAAATCAAATTAAACAAGATCCCTCCTTATGCACAGAAAAATTAATTCCTATGAAATTAGGTAACTAAATCTGAAGTGCAAAAATTTAAATGTTTGGAAAAATGTACATAAAAATATCTTAAAATTGTTTAAGTAAAAAATATCCTTCTTTAGGATAAAAAGCTCAAGGAAAATGCAGATTAAACTGAAGACATTTTTTTGAAACTTTGAACTTTCTATTAGATGGAAGAGCATTTAAAAAGTGTTACATACAGGGAAAATATATTTTAAATTTATGTTATCAAAGACTTAATAGCTAGAATAATCAAGAAAACCTATAAATCAGTAAAAGATCAACAACTTAATAGAGAAATTAATTGAAAATATTTAGGAAAGCATGAATGGCTGATAAATGTATGAAAAAATGTGTAACTTTACCTACGGATCAAATCTTTTAGTCAGCTTTTGTGTTGCTGTGATTAAGACTTGACCAGAGCACTTTAAAGGAGGGAAAAGTTTATTTTGGCTCATGGTTTTGAAGGTTCAGTCTATGGTTAGCTGATTTTGTAACTCTGGGCATGAGCCGAGGCAGAGGGCTCTGAGCTCATGACAGCTGGAAATTAGAGGGTGTGGCAGAGGAAAGCAGCTCAGGACATGGCAACCAGGAAGCAGAGAGAGAGAGTCCTACCCACTGGGGAGATTTATAAGACTGGCCTCAGCCACACCCTACCTGCCTAAAGTTACCACTCAGTTAATCCCTATCAGTGGATTAATCCATAGGATCAGGTTACACCTCTCATAATCTAATCATTCCATTGCTGTGTATTCTTGCACTGTCCATAACAAGTTTTGGGGCACACCTCCTTTCTAAACTTTCATATCAAGGAGAATGATTGAATTAACCAAGAGGTCATTATTTTATTATCACTAGATGGGTAAAGCTTATTGTTGAGACAGGTTTTGATAAGGATGTGTGTCAAAAAGAATAGCTTCTTTGCAGAAAAGCTTTGCAAGACTTAGTAAAAGACCATCTATGCTTCCAGTACAAGAACTCCCTGCTCTAGACTTGTAATAATAGTTCTCAAACTTTAGCCTGAATTCTATTAAATCACCAGGAGGAAATGTTAAAAACTGGGGCTGTGTTTAGAATTTGTATTGCCCATAGGTTTCCAGGTATTGGAACTGCTGTTGGTCTAGAGACCATACCTTGAGAACCACTGTTAGAGAGAACTTGTCTTGCATGTGCTGGAGAGATATGCATAATATTCATTTATTTATTATAACAGCAAGCAATTGGAAGAAATCTAAATGTGCATCACAGGAGAAGGAGAAGATAAGTAATTTGTGAGGCACACTAAATGATAGTTATAGTTAGTGAGAATGATCAAAACAAAATATTGATTAAAAATCAGGTAATATACATATATACACATATATAATATGATACAATTTTAGTAAAGTTCAAATACATGCAAAATAATACTGCATATTGTTTGAATATATATGCATATATTTGAAGTACAAGTAAAATGATAAAAGTAGAATAAGAAAAGTATACAAATTGCATGGGAATAGGACATACTGACTTCAAAACTGTGATTACCTCTGAGCAGGGAAAAGTCAGCAATGGAATCCTTGACAAGCCCACAGATGGTATCAGCTGTGCCTGTGATGCTTTATTTAGTTATTTTTGTTAAAGAAAAGATCTTATGTAAAAATGAAAAAAAATGGTAAGATTTGGTGAGTACATGATGTTCATTCCTTTATTTTCTTAGACACATTTTTGGACTGTTTGGAATATTTCATATTAATACTATGATAAACAGAGATAAAGCAACTGATTGAATTCAGAAACCTGATAGGCCAAATGCAGTCCATATCATTAGATGGATGGACTTTTCATCTGACTTCATATTGAATTTCTTTAATCTTAACATGCCAGATAAAAAAGAAAAATTACAAACCTAGGTGAGGACTGACTGATCATGTAATCCATCTGAGTACACAATGATAACAATACTCTTTTATGTAACATATTTAAAATCACTTGCCCCTCTCAATGACTATGAAAATTAAGCAGAAAGAAAGTTATCATTCCTATTTAACATATAAGAAAAATGAATCCCTGGGAGGTGAAGTTATCAAATAACTAAGTAAATGAGCTGCAGTTTTCCCCTGGGAGTTCCAATATGAGTCCTCCCTTGCAGCTAGGCATCCGACATTTCCAGTAGATGTCCTATCCAATGTTATTCCAACTTGGAGATGAAAAACCTTCCTTAAATTTTTATTTTGTCTATGACTAATGGAAATCCAAGCAACTCCTTCTTTGTAGATTGTATTCAGCCAGTGAGTTGTTCCACTGACAAAAAGTGCTGAGGTTTTCTTATAGAAGCTCCTGGAGGCAGTGATGTACTTGGAAACTCTAGGTAAAGCTTGGAGTTTGGATTTTATGTGGCCTATATTGGAGTTTCCATTCAATGACTCACTACCTGTGCAAAGTGGACAATTAAATCAGCATTGAGGAGCCTCAGTTTTATTATCTGTAAGGTAGGGCCACCTCATTAGTGAGGACTGCATGGGCTAATGTTCACATGAGATGTGACCAACTGTGTAATAAAAGATCAATAAGTGGGTGTTATTGTTTCACAATTATTGGTTGTATTTGTTGAGATGCTGAAGAGTTATTAAATTTATACTGTCTCTCACTTCTGCCTTCATGAGATCTAACTATCAAATATATTATTTTATGATTTGGGTCTTCTTTAGTGTGTGTGTGTGTGTGTGTGTGTGTGTGTGTGTGTGTGTGAGAGAGAGAGAGAGAGAGAGAGACAGAGACAGAGACAGAGAGAGACAGAGACAGAGACAGAGAGAGACAGAGACAGAGAGAGACAGAGAGACAGAGACAGATACTGGAGATTGAACCCAGGAGCACTGAACCCAGGAGCACTGTACCACTGAGACACATCTCCAGCCCTTTTTAAAATTTTTTTATTTGAAGACAGGGTCTCACTAAGTTGCCCAGGATGAACTCAAACTTGCTATCCTCCTGCCTCAGCTTCCCTAGTCTCTGTAATGATGGTTGTGTGCTACCACATCTTGTTATGGTTTGGATTTTAAGTAGCTCCCCAAACTCATATATGGAAGGCTTTGTCTCCAGCCAATGATGCTATTATGAGGGGGTAGAAAAGCTATAGCTTCGTGGGAGGAAATTTTGTCACTGGGAACGTGCCATTGAGGGAATTATTGGGAGCCCAATCCTTCTCTCTCTCTCTCTCTCTCTCTCTCTCTCTCCTTCCTGGATTCCATGAAGAGTTTTGCTTTACTGTGTGCTCCTCCTGCCCCCCATAATGTTCTCATTAGCACAGGGTGAATGGACAGAAACCTTTGAGACTATGAACCAAAATAAAGTTTTCCTCCTTCAAGTTGATTTTCTCGGGCATTTTGTCACAGAGATGGAAATCTAACATAAATATTGCATGCACTGAAAGGCAAACATGCATTTATGTGTGTCTATTGTCACTTCTGTCAATTCAAATGGGAAGTGGGTGGGTGCAGCAGAGTAGGGAGGAGGAGAGACAAGAAAAAGAGAGGATGAAGAAAGAAAAGTGTCTTTTCTGAAATTTCTGAAAATCTTCAATTCAGCAAAATACTTGAACACCTACACAATAAAAGAAGCTGAACAATATGGATGAGAGCTGTTCACCAATATATAGTGAAAAATATTCTACCTAGGAGATAGGTAGAAACTATTTCTTCAAAAATAACAGGGTAACACAAAGCCAACTTAGTCTTGTTGAGTAATTGTCACTGTGATTTTGGTGTAATAAATAGATTACTTGTAAACCTGTAACATGCCTCAAGCAGTAGGGTTACCTTGTTTCTTAAGTATTGGCATTTTGTTGAAAAAATATTGAATACGAAGAACATTTGAGAAGGGAGTTTCTAGAAAGTGTTAGCAAGCATAGTGCTCCTACCAATTCACTAAACTTTCCATAAAGATTTTGAGCAAGTAAGGTCTTTTATAAAACCTGGAAATAATACAGTTGGAAAGAGATGCTGCAATAAATAATGGCAACATTTAATTTGAAGCATCACGACCAAATAGTATTTAATAATGGACTTTAGGTAGTGAGGCCATGAACTAAAGTAGCCTGGGCACAAGACGTGCAGTGGAACAGTTAGTTCCCTCTTTAATCTCCATTAAGTTTGGCTTAGGTTCTGAGTATTGCTTTGCTGCCCAAATGAATGGGTCCATGCTTTTCTGCTGTTATGGATCCCTGAATCTTTGCCAGCACTCTTTGCTCTGCCTAATATGTGCTCCAAATTTAATTCAGTAGTTAAATGCAGGTATTTCTTGAGAAAACCTCAACCCCCAACAGAACAGTTCAGTATCTACTCTGTTCTAATAAATGAATGATACAGTGATAATAAAGTTTTAGGATGTATTTTTTTATATACCAAATACTGCTTTAAACACTTTATACAGCTTTATACATTTAGGCTTCTTGACAAGCCTAGCGGAAAATATTAGTACTCAAGGAATCAAGTCTTGGCTTCAGAATGCCTGGCTATCACTCATCTACTATACTTATTCTCATAGATATCTCTTCAATGGAGGGTTTCCTTAACCTATCCAGTGGAATACCATGGTTTTTCAAGATGGTGGCAGTAAAATCTGTAAAATAAAATGGAATAAATAGTTTTTTATAGTTGTTTTAGAAAATAAACTCTTAGAAATTTATGATGCATAGTTACAATTTTAAGGCTCTGAGAAGTTCTCTAATAAGAAAGCCTTATTGATTGATTTTGCTTCTCCCAGAATTTTCCAAAGAAATCCATGCCCCTATCCAGACTTTTTTCTCCCTCCTTCCCTCCCTCCCTTCCTCCCTCCCTCTTTCTTTCTTTCTTCCTTCCTTCCTTTCTTTCTTTTTTCTTTCTTTCTTTCTTTCTTTCTTTCTTTCTTTCTTTCTTTCTTTCTTTCTTTCTTTCTTTCTTTCTTTCTTTCTTTCTTTCTCTCTCTCTCTCTTTCTTTCTTTCTCTTCCTTCCTCCCTTTCTTTCTTCCTTCCTTCCTTTTTTTCTCTCTCTCCCTCCCTTCCTCCCTCCTTTCCTTCCTTCCTCACTTGCTCTTTTTTTCCTTCTCCTTCATCTCTCTTTCAACATATGTTCAAATACCTACGTGTAATCTTGTTCTTGTTGGTATATAATGAAGTTCTGTATTTGTGTATTTCTTATATTACACTATAAACTTCCTTTTTGGAGGGGGGGATACTGGGGATTGAACTCAAGGGCACTTAGCTACTGAGCCATATCCCCAGTCCTATTTTATTTAGAGACAGGGTCTCACTGAGTTGCTTAGCACTTTGCTTTAGCTGAGACTGGCTTTGAACTTGTGATCTTCCTCCTCAGCCTGCTGAGCTATTGGGCTTATAGGAATTAGCCACCACGTCCATTGACTATAAACTTCTTTAGGGTGAAACTTATTTATTTGTTGTTGTTTTTAGCTTCATTCATTATGACATAGAAATTTGTGCAGATTTCTTGTTTGGCCATGTTCATGACTGAGATGTTGTTTCATGTGAAGGGGAGATGTAAGCGTCAAGTTATCTGACATATTAGATTTAGGTGATTGAGTCAAAATATGATACATAGCTAGGTAGCTTTGCTCAACACCTGTATCTTGATGGTTACTTTGAGAGTTCTTCAGTAAGGACACACACCTAATTTAATTTTATGAAGATCTTGAAAGAAGTTTCTCTGAATATAGGCCCCCTCCCTGCCACCACACTTTCTAAAGGGAAAGCCTTAAGCTCAGGGAATGCAAAGGTAGAAAATTCTTGGATATAATTCTCTTGGCCCATCATTTCATTGTACATATGAGATAGTTGAAGCCCAGAGCAGAAAGTAAGTGGTGAAATGTTACCTGTCAATGGCAGAGTTGGACTTCAATAACTTCTCTGGTGTTACAGTAAAAACAAAACTAAGAATCCATGAAATTCTGGACATAAAATAAATCTACGGGCCATGAATGCCTCTCTTTATGAAAGAGAACAGAAGCCAACACAGATGACTGGGCGAACCATATGGCTCAGGAAGAAGTTTGGCTAACAAAGCCATTGATTGACTGGCCTCTGGATCACCCATTTGGCAATCAAAAGGTGCAAGGCCTTTTGGCAATTGACTAGCTTCTGATGTAGATCTGGACACAGTGGGAGTTGCCCAAGCAGTGACCCAGGACTGGAAAGCTCTTGAGACTCAGAGCATCAGAAGCTTCCATGATGACATTTTCTGGAGGAAGTTCTTAAAAAAAAAATCTTGTTTTATGAAATGATAGTAGAGTAGACTGAACTGAATGGGGTTTGATGGGAGCAAAGATGCTGAGAGATTTTTATGATCTCTCACTTAAGGACTGCAAATAAAACTAGAAATGTCCATTGTAAATTAAAGTCACACATTTAGACTATTAAATAACCATTTAAACTTGGTGAAAAATTTTTATATTCTCAGTGCTCTACTTATTCACTTGGCTGAATCCACAGGAAAATTTTATGAAGTAGCTGTGATTCTTAATCCCATTTCACAGATGGGGAAACCAAGGCATACAGAATTAAGTAACCAGTCCCAAGTCATAGAGGTAGTTGCTGATGGACTAGCTCTATGACTTGGAACTGGTTACTGGTTTTGTTTCTATTGTCTATTTCATTTCTTTCTTATACTAACTGCAATAACTTTTTTATTATGAGCAACATTTTAGCTGTTTAGGGATGGGTTTATTTTAATAGTTTGAGATTGTCATACTGTTCTGCATAGAAATTTGAGCACTGAAATGGTGACATTTGTGAAGAGTGACGAGGAGATTTCCAGCCCTGGTGTAGTTGACATAAGTATTAGTAATGCAAATATGGATCTTAGAGAAATAACAAGAGGAAAAATCCACACATCTTTTTGTACTTGTAAATCTTGTTCCCTATGGAATGGGGTTTGAACTTTCAGAAATCTTTTTAAAAGGAGGAAAAAAAACAGTGGAATGCAGTAGATGATGGAATCTCATGATCTCATTCAACAAGTTTTTCCCTGCTTTTGAGAGAGCACCTACCTGGTGTATGCAAAGAGCTTAGAGAATGTGACCAACATCAGTTCATGCTCAGATGGTTGATATCAGTAGCTCATGCAGACAAATAAATAAAAGTAGTAAAACATAATAAAGGAATTCAGTAAAAGGAGACCTTACCTCCATTGTAAGGACTTTGGGAACTATTCATGGAAGAAGGAATCTTAGCTGGAATTTTAAGAGCAGAAACTTTGATTTGCAGATTTGGGGAAAAAGATTTTCAGTATGTACTAAGCAGAGTGAATCAAAGTCCAAGGATGAGAAAGCAATACAACATTTGGGGAATGAGGAGCTACTGTGCTCAGAGATGAAGATAGAGAACTTATGGAGATTTGGGAAGTCTCCAAAGCATCCGATTGAACAAAGAATGTTGAAATTCTGAGCAAAAGATCTTAGAAAGTTATTTAAATCCATTTTTAACACCTCTGTGAAACAGGTTTCAAATGCCTGGCATATACTAGGGGCTCAATTAATATTTCTAGACTAAGTTAGTAAATTGCTTAATGCAAAAGGATAAAGTCACTTAACAGCATCTCAAGAGTTTTCCTCCAATCAATATACTTGAGTTCTTATAAGAAGAAAGAACATGCTAGTCCTCCATGCCTAGCCCAAATCCAGACAATAAAATGCTGACCTTACTCTTTAGGAGTGTTCACTTATAACATGTTCTCTTACGTGTAGCTTATATCTACTGATGAGAACTACTTTCATTTGGGCTATCCCTCTTCTTTTCTTGTTTAAAACAACTGTGAGGAGTACAAACTCCAGCACCATAGATTTATCCACATATCCACAATAGCTTAGCAAGCAAAGGTATTCCTTTATTCAGAAAAAATAGAGCACTTTCAAGGTACAGAAATATATATATATATATATATTTGGTTCTGAAATGGTCATTTTTTTCCCCCCTGAGCTATGCCATTATAGTGATCAGCCAAGCTTCGGCAAGGTAAATACTTTTGGAAAATAAGTGGAAATTTGCTGCAAATCAGTCCCTTTTGTGCATGGCCGCAGGAGCATGTTGAAATGTTTGGACACTAATACCCATTCATTTTCTTGGCTCCATAAATAAAAGCCGCCAGCTCTGTGGCGGCCGTGAAATGGTATTCTTCAGGGCCCAGCAGGAACCCCCATCCTTATTACCACTGCAGGGGGCAGGACAGGCCCAAAATAGCAAGACAACTAAATCAAGACATTTTCAATGTCTAACAAAATGACTGTGTTTTAGAAAGAACCAAAAGGTTGGAAAAAATTGGACAGCTTTTGTACTTAGTGTAATACCTTTGTTAAAAGAGTTCAGATGGGAAAAGGAATCTTTTAAAAATGTATAAGCATATTTCTGAATATCATTTAAAATCTCCAAGGATCTTATGAAACTGTAAATCAGATGTACCGAAGGAGTCATCAGAGGACTTCAAGCTGAAGAGGTATACCATTTGGGGACTTCAGACCATGGATTATAATGGGGGTCCTCAGAAGAATTGTGCTAGTCTTATTATGCATATAGGTTTGATGGGAGAGCACCTTCAAAAGGAGGTCAGGGAAGCTTTAAAAGGAGACTGAGCAACTATTTTGGCCTTCAAATCTTTCTCAAATTAAATATTTTTTTTTTCCTAATAGATGAGCAGATCTATACTGATTTTAGCTACTTCTATTTCTTTATCCAAGCAGAGAATTAGCAGGACAACTTCCTCAAAGTCATAAAGGCATGGCATAACATGACAGGTGACAGGAAGGCGGCAAATTGGAGAAAAGTATTCAGAAGAGATTTTTGGATTTTCTTCCTTTCACTACCACCTTGCCCAAGAGCTAAGAAGTACTGTTCACCCACTTTGAATAAACAAGAAATTCTTTCTGATGTCATAATAAATCCCATAAGTAAGTATCTGGTCCAATAACAATTAGTACTAATGTATTTTTTTTTGCATGGTGCAATGCTACATGTCTGACATTATTATAATTAAGCATGTAAATGTAACATAATTCTGACACAAACCAGTCATTTTATGGAGTGCGACTCAAAAGGTTTCCTAAAAATGTAAACACTCGAAGTGTCTTGCCAAATCTATCTGAGTTAACATGCCGCTCCAGTCTGAAACACAGGACTTTTGGATTTCGGAAAGTTAATAAACAAAGAGAAAACTATTCTCTCCCCCCTCCTCACCAATCTCATCTTCAGCCTTTTATGACTCAGACTTTAATGAGAGCCATAAACATTACCTTGCCTAATAAAAATTCCAGTATTTCAGAGCTGGCTCAGAGAATGTGAACCACATCTGGTGACAACTGGAGCTAATTAATATCTTTATAGGTGTCTTCCATCCGCTAGAGTTTAAACAGAAATAGTCAGGGGTGCTTACATCAAAGCCTGAGGCAATCGAGGGCTGTTGCTTGCTTTCCAGTCTGAACTGATAACAAGTAGACCAATTTTTATAGGATTGTAAAAGCTGAGTGCTGAGATGGTTCACGCAGAGAAGCACTTTGCTCCACTGTTCTTGCCATTCCGTGCTCATGTCCCTAGTTTTGTCTGCTATAGGTTAGCCTGGCTAGTTAGTTAGACATATGGACAGGCAAAAGGAAAAAAAAAAAATACTAAAGAGAGAAGGCTGGGGGAGGCTAACAAATAGCTATGCTTAGATTTAGACAAAGCACACAGTGACCCGGACATACCGGATCTTCTTGCAACGGTCTTTAAAAATCTGTTCTGTCAAGTATTTGCTTGTGGCACAGATAAGGTTTATCTAGCAGGAAAGACCAAGTGAAAATTAAAAAGCAAGATGAACTAGCGCAAGTGGTGCTAATATGTGTTTTGAAGCGTACCAATTGGCCCAGAGCAATGTCACAGCTCTAAGCTAAACATGCAGGTGGTCAGGGGGCTTCTTTTTCAAAGGTTACCCTACAAAGAGCATGCCAACCCTTCTCTGTCAATATGGGCTAGTACCCCAGGAGCTCCAGGACAATCAGAAAATAATGACATCAACCTGACCATGGTTAAGTACATAACATGCTGGAGGTTCACGGGCTTGTAGTCTGGAACAATAAAGAAAAAATAAAGACGCTTGCTTGGTGAGCCCCAGCTGCTATTAGCCATGCTGTGAGATCAAGGCAAGGTATGATATGGACTGCCATTTCAATTGGAGCCAGGTTAATCTCTCAATTGGAGGAGAAGAAAAACAACAGCAGAAAAGCAGTCTTCGGAATGAACAGAGGGGATGAATGACAATATCATTATTTGCATAATCTGCATTTAACCCTTTATCAATACAGCCCAGGTTTGCTTCAAAAAAAGCTTGATTTTCTTTAGAATGGTGGACAGAGAACTTAAAACCTCAAAGTTCAGTCAATGAACATACGATCTAATATTCATTTAAGGTATACTGCTGAAATTATGGCTTAAAGGGGGAAAACTGTAACCAAGGACATGAAAAGTGACAGGTCTCTCTTAAGGGGATATCATTGGAATTTATTGTGGCCCAGCCTCCATGGCTGACTTTGTGATCTTAATCACTTTGGTTTAGTATCCTCGTCTGGAGAATGGGTTAGAAAGAAGTTAAGAGCGATGGGAATTAAGCATGCCTCACAACACCAATATGGTTTGAGAAGTTGTTTTAAAAACAAAAAGACTTGTCTGCCTGCTGTTTAAGGAAATATTAAAATGCTAATTGTGCTGTTTAGTGTAGAAGTAAGTCTGTGTGAGTGTGCACCTGCTAGTGTACACTCTAGAAGCTGAGAGAGGACATAGGGAACACCAATAGCAAAGAACCATATGAACTAAAATCTTGTAAGAGTGGTTCTGTCTGTCAGCCTGTCTGCTTGTCCTTATATCCTATTTTTGACTCCCCATCTCTTTCTACTTATACTTTTTACTTTCCAGATAAAATATAAGGACATGGAACTTTGTAAGTATGAAATGCAACAATTCGTATTATTCCCTAAGAAAAGGAAAAGAATTAAAGAAGATATCCAAAAGTTGTTTCTAATTCCAAAAGGAAGCCTGTTGTTCAGTCCCAGGGTTACTACTGTTAATCTGATTCACTAATTCTCCTGTTATCCAGGACTATAAAGAGGTGATGGCTGAAGAGAGTGGCACTCATAAATTGCATTATTTTTATATTAACTATAGTCACATTTCCACACACAAAAATTGTTTTGAACAATATTGTGAAGAATACTTTTCCGTGTTATTTACTTTTTTAAAATTATAAGAAATATGATAGAGGAGAGAGTATATTGAGCAGACTCAGTGTGCAGACTCAGTTAGCATCTCCATTGGAGTAATTATTTGTGGCATAGTTTATTCCTTTTTAATTATTTTTACATTTCTCTCCCTTAGAGAGTCAAGATGGTATATATAAACTCTGTTATACTTTTTTTTTCTTCTTGGGAAATATTATAGAATGCTACTAGAACTTTTATAAACAGTTTTTATTTGGCTACATTACACTTCATCTTCTGAGTTGAATGTTTGGATTATGTCAAATGTTTTGTTTAATATTTAATAACACTCCTGGAAAAGAAGATGCAATTAAATGATTCTGTTTAAGGCTTTCTCTTGTTCAAAATTATTTTCTTATGAAAATTCTTCCTAGAAGAGCAGAGCAAACTTTTGAAAAGCATAGAATTAAAGGTCCTCTTTACTATAAACCCTATGTCAAAAGTAAATTGACCTGAATGTTTTTTGCTCTAGTTCCCAGAAGAAAAAAAGACAATATGATAACACTTTAAGAAACACATTTAAACAACCTTTCGTGCCTTGTGCTCAAATGAACTGTGTGTCACACACAGGTAGAAATAGGGGGTCAGAAGTCTTTGTCTTGTTGCAAACAATGTCACATGATCTATAGCCTGGCCCAGGCTCTGAACATTAAGTTCTGTGGCATAATTGACTGAATACTGAATGAAATGTGTAGTATGGGCCTCTTTTCTGCAACATGCACCCCTAGATATGTCATAGAAAACTTCTGGCATTGTGAGGGGCTTTCTACTTCATGATTCTAAGACAAAGTATCATATATCTAGAGTATATTTGGTTTTGATCTCATGATGTAGCTGAGAATATAATGGACAGGGCTTTCTGTTTCTGTCCTTTGGGCTTTGCTCTGGATTAACATCTATTGTCCTGCTAAGGTTTCAAGTCCAGAATGTTTCCGATGGATGAAACCTAACCCTGTGTTACAGAAAGAGCTCAGGCCATAGCAATTGAGATAACTAGTAGGAAACTGCAAACTTAAACCAAGTTTTTGTAGATAAGTGGATGATGTGGAAAGTGACGTATTTGTGAAAACTTACACATGACGCTTTTGTGTATTCAATTTCCATATTGTCATTGTTTATGAATTTGATTTCAACAAAACCAAATGCTTTTTGTTTGAATTTTTCAATATTTCAAACGTCTGAGGTAGCTTCAATTCTTTAAAAACTCCATGTACCAAGGCCAGTGGTCTAGTAAAATTAAATTACCCAGTCATTAAACATTGGGCAAGTTTATTCCAGGTGGAAGTTGATGGCAGATCATCAGAGTTATGGATATTCCAAAGCAGAAAGAACCAAATCTCAGGAATCATAAGATTCAATATCATAGGAGAACAACCCGTAAAGAACACATTCTTTTGTGAACAAAAGAAACATGGCTCATCTCTTTGAATGGTTATTATGAAAGCGCTTCTTTACTGATATCTGATAGTAGATCAAAATGTCACAGATTAGACGGGAGAAAACGGTGCAGAGAAAAACTAGGGAGTACAGAATCAGAAGTACCATTGCATTTTTTAGAGATTACACTGCAAACCCATAAAATTATGGGTTTATTAAAATAATAAGTGGAAGCAGGAAAGATTAATTTGTGGACAATTTGTCAAAGGATTTAAGAAAGAAAAACACGTTGGAACAAAATAGTACATCTATCATTAGTCAGACTCTGTTTCTTTAATTAAAGAATAGATGAGTAATCTTTTGCTTCTGCCCTTAGTGAAGATCTTAGGGAAAACAAACATTCCTTTTCCTGAAATAGTTGTCCTGTTTGAGGAAACAGTCACAGAGATAACTATGGAACCAGTTCCTTAGGGTGGATCCAAAGACCAATCTTCAGCATAGTTTAGCTCTCATCAAGTCAATAAATTTATTCTCCTAAGACTTGAGAGAAATCTCTGTCATTTTATTTGAAACTATTGTTTTCTAGAACTTTACATTAAGTCTTTCTAATCAAAATGATATCACCCTGTTTTAGGAAATGCTTTGTTTTATGAAAAACATAAAATAAATCACATAGGGGAGAATATCCTTCCTTAGCGTTCTCCTAGCTTATTCTCCCACAGTCTTCATTTGCCAATATGTTTTCTATTTAAATGGGAAATCAGATAAAGTTTAGAGTTGAGCCATCATTTTTGTTTACATGGCAAATAAATTAGTTTTGGAAATACATTAAATCCTATCTTCCTTCCTGCAAAACTTATAGAAAACCACATTTTGGTGTTGAGTGATAGAGAGACCTCATACCATCCAGCGAAGTATGTGGAATTCCAGTTAGTTAGTAATCAAAAATGAATCCAAACCATTCTGGCACGGAAACTTCACAAATAAGTTTCCTGAAAAAGCTTTCTTGTACCATATGTGTATATAAAATAAATGTTTACTATAATTTTATATGCAATTAAAACTGCAAGCTACTTTAAAGTCTGTATGGGAGGCAGAGGGGATTAATACTAAATAATATAGGTAACTCATTCTCATTGAAATCTTACTTTATTATTATTTTTATGTATGTAATCTTAACACATTGTCTGATATATATATATATTTTGTCATTCATTAATTTTTTTCTTATTTACATAGGAGAGTACTTTTGGGAAGTCCTGCATTGGAAAGATAAAAGTACTGATACTATTATAATTTCTATTATTCAAACAAGGATTTCTCTTCATAAACTAAATGAAAAGGTGAGTTTAGAGGTGAACAAAGCTAAGAAGAGGATCAGAAGGAAAATTATTTAGAGAGCACACATTTTTAGATACTTTAAATGCATTGTCCTATAATTGTCACAACAAAACTTGTGCATTTGCACTATCAAAACAAACATTTAGAAAGTCATTTGCCAGGGATCAGAGTGCCTTAGCTGAGTTGGGATTCACAAATGTCTATCTGACTTAAAAGTTCTGCCTACTATATATTACCCATCAAGAAAAGATCATGCTACTACTCAAATTTTAGGGAATAGTAAAGCAAAACACAATTTCTTCTGACTAGATTATCAAGGTCTGAGTTTATCTTTCTAATTGGGTTCACAGTGATCTTTGACACAATGAATACTGATCGCCCTTCTATATATTAATGGCTCTCCAAAACTGTCTTCCATTGCCAACATATTGAAGCAGGAAATCTGTATCCGTATCTCCTCTCAATATAAATTATACCTGCCCTGAAAAGCCCTTCTAAATTTAATATGCCTCAACATAGAGGCCCAGTAGAACTGAAAAACCAGATAATCTGTCCTCATACCAAATTCTGCAAAATTCTCTGGATGAGGGAGATTAATACAAATGATAAGAAAGGATCGAAACTCTTTTTTTCTCTTCTAACTTTTCATGTTGGTAGTCTTCTGTCTAAACACAACTTTCAGGATTTCTAAAGGAAAACACGAAGAAAACAAATTTGATGGATTTATTGATTTTTCACATCATTAGTTGCAACAGAGTTTCTTTTGCTTTGAAAGGAAAAATTTTTGAGGTCTTCCCTGAGTTTGAAAAGATCTGCAAAACCAAATGGGAAGAGTCAAACCAGGAACACTAAGTATAGAACAATTTCTGCTGTTCTTGAGAGTATAGCATCTGCAAGATTGCAGAGCTCTCTGGATGACTCTCATCCCCCCCACCCCTGCCAGCCCCTGCAGGAAGCCACCTGTAGGAGCATAAGACCTTTAGCCCTGGGGGTGCGCTGCCCCCACCCTTTACAGTCAAGCATCCAGCTTGATTTATGCTACGTTCAATCTGATGGTGGTTTTTCTGAAGTGTACACCTGTCCATTAGGAATGGCAACCAGACTCCCAACTCATTTTACATAGGCTACTGCACAGCAGTGGATGTTAATGACTTTGGAGTGTTTTGTCTTTGACAATAAGCCGGAATCTTGACTATGCAATTGACTGCAACTACATAAATTGCTATTTGGAATGAATCTTAATATATACACTTGTGTATATGAATACAGCTAGCTGCACTTTCCCCATACGATCATGGTTGTTAACATTCTACCCATTTTAAGTGAGCAAATTTGAATAAAATGGCTGCGTAATACATTCTGTGTTAACATCAGCTATTTAAAAAGCCCAAGGATTAAAAGTTAATTCCATCCTTTTAATTCAAGGGACATATAAATGGCATTCTGGGTAGAGCCAACTCCTCTTTTATCCATCCTTTCATGCTGCCTCCTCACTAATTCTTGGTTGTTCAAATGCTACCTACACAATAAAAGCCTTGAGTTAATTTACTAAGATTTTACACCAGTGCAAATGAAAGAAAGGAAAGTGCTAAACAAGGCAATTAGCACTCTGTTTAGTGCACTCCCAAAATAAATGTAGGCAATTTACAATTTGGCAAATGGCACTCTATCCAGATCCAACTCATTTATGCCTAAGGGGGTGGGACAGTTCATTAGGGGGAAAAAGTGTTTATATATATTATGCTATTGAGGCCCAACCCATTTTGTACCACAGCAACAGATGTGACTCCTCCTGAGGTTTATTAGTGTTTCTTGCAGAAAAATGCCAAACTATTATGCTTTCAAATAAATGGTCCAAAAAGAATGCCTTTTACTATTGAGTATCAGTAGCTAGCTTTACAAGATTGGGGGGCTGTCTAAGTATGTATAAGGAATGATGTGTGAAACTTAGAGTCATGGATTTAAGCCTCTTCCCTGGCTCAAAGCATGCATTTCCACTCTGATCCCAGTGGCTGAGATGTACTGAAAAAGTGGACTTGAAGTACTACCGACTGTTTCATAATTGACAGGAAGGTTGCTCCAAGCCTTTCATGTTTATTCTTGTAAGCTTCTTATTAGTGCAAAAATAATAGATGTTGTTAATGCAGAATCACAACTGACATTAATATTTAAGATGCTAGACTGATAAAGGTTAAACATGTGTTTGTATTGCTTTTGAACAAAGAGCTTTACAAAATAGTTGGGAAACAGAATGATGGGTCACACTTGAAATCATTTTGCCCCAATTTGAGTCTCTCTCATTTTGGGGGTGTAACTCTTTTATTTTGAGAAGATGGTGTGCTTTTAAGTCACTTTCACATATTCCTCTCATCCTAGATTTGTATTACTGTTGGAAAGAAAATTCAAAAAATTGACATCTGCAGAAGGAAAGTACAATAAAATCTACCAGACTCTTGTATTTTTGTTTATTTCTGAGTCTATATAGTTCCACTCAGTGATTTAAAAAAAAAAAAAAAAAAAAGATAAGGCAAAGTAAAAGCATTCTTTTGTGCCCTCTAGCTGCTGGAAGCACAAATGGAAAATAAAACTCTGATGATTAAATTCACCTAATCTGGCTCGGAGGGGGAAAGCTCACAATTCCTATGAGCTATAGTTCTTTTTTTTTTTCTTTCTAAAAAGGTACCCAGATAAATAAAAGTTTACCTTCTTGGATTAACAGTACTTTCATTTTCACAAGATGAAGCAGAGTAATAATTCATGAGGGACTCTTAGAAAATTAAACTGGGAGATCATTTCTCTCAAGCAGCTAATGAATATGACACATATATTTTGAACTGTGCATTGCTTCGAATATCGATCAGTGATTTTAATTCTATTTCTAATGGAAGTTAAGTGGAGATTGCAGTCCAGAGTGATGTTCATGGGCTTGTTTTAGGACTAGTGTAGTTGCTTTTGGAACTGATGACAGGGCTAGGATGTGTGTATAAGTTTATGAAAATAAATGGAGTGTGTGCACTTCATTTATATGGAACCTTCTGCTTTAGGGTCACTCTGTGCATGAAAATTTTATCTAAATCAGTCCTTAATAGATGCTGAGCTTCTGCACACAGTCTTCATAGCAGTTTGAGTTATGGCCCTTTAAATCCAGGCTACATTGCAAATATAAAAATTGCCAACTTGTGTGACTTACTCGTAGCGGAAGTGGAGAATGTTCTGTGAAGGTGGAATAAATGGCTTACTCGTGGGATGATTCCACAAAGGAAAGATCTGAATGCACAGTTTATTGCACAATTCCTTCATGAGGAGGAAAGGTCTTAACAGCTTGGTGCATGCATGCTGCCCAGAATTATGAGAAAAGGAGAGAGAGAGTTTGAAATTTGCAGAATTTAAAAACAACAGCATCAATATCCCAAGAAAATGGTTCCAGAAAATGCCCTACATTTTTCTAGTGTATCCTGGAGAATGTAAAGGGGTTTGGGGGAGGGGCAACGGGAGGAAAGGGAGTTGGACTGTTTAATGATTCAAGGAATATTCGAGAGAGCACTTTTTTTTTTTCTTTCCCTGAAGTGAAGGCACAGTTCAGAGGACTCAGTTGAGGAGTCTCACAGCCATTCCCAGTAATTCCCGATACAGCAGAGAGTTCACCAGAAAGGGCTCAGTCTCAACAGATGTTCTAAGTGGCGCCTCCTGGGCTGCTCTTGTGTGGTGGAGAAATTCAGAAATCAAGCTAAATCAAATTAGGCAGCAGAGTAAGAAAATAAAGGTCAGGTCCACCAGCATCGGAGGAAACAGCCTATGCCAGTATGGCCATCTTCAGTCAGGAACTAATTAAGGGCTGATTGTTCTCAGTGAAACCTCAAAAATGCATGGTGGTGAATTATTAAAAACAACAACAATAAAAAAAAACAATAGGAAAACCCTACACTCTGTAGTACGCCAGATGAAAAGATAGGGAACCATAATATCCAGCGGAATTGAGTCTCTTGGATAGAGATAGTCCCTAAATCCCCAGCTCTCTTTGTTTTGATTACAATTTTTCTTCTTTTAAGGGAGCAGAAATTGTGCTCTAAGCCTGTCTTGTGTTAGGCTCCTGCACCTTTGTCTGCCTATCTCAGCTGGTATTTAATTGGTCAGCAATAGGAGGGAAGTCTCCTTTGAGGTAATGAATATTGACTGTTTATGTTGAAATGTCACTGTGAAAAGAAAGCCCAGCACCAAAGAGGGAGAGCCCAGTGTGAGAGTCTCAGACACAAAGGAGACACCAGTGAAACGGAGGCATTGAAAAGCAAAGCAGCTGAGATTCAAAGGACAGATGAAACAGAAATGGCCTACATGTGTGGGAATTTTAAGCTAGCGGTTGACAGGTGAAAAAGTCATTATTTTACCTGTTATAACCAAATGTAATTGCATGTTTTCCCTAAAATGGCATGGAGGCCACAACTCCTGGAAATGTTTTAATTGAGAAATTGTCCTCATCTTTTAATGAATAATTTTTTATTTCATAAAGGTAACAGGGTAAACCTAACAGTTGTTAATTGCACAGATTCCAAAAGGTAGAAAAGGAAAAAGAAGAGAGAGAGAGAGAGAGAGAGAGAGAGAGAGAGAGAGAGAGAGAGAGAGAGAGAGAGAGAGAGCTGCTACTTGCCTGGGACCCGTAATTCTTTCAAACTGGTTGGGTTTTGCATTTCAAATGAACCTGCTGGATCTAAAAAGTTTTGGTGGTGGCAGTGAGAGATTTTAAGGTGAAGAAGGAAAGGAAAATGTTATCACAGGTCAAGTACAGTGTGTTAATTAATTTAGCTGGGTGGAAAACACTATGGTTTAATAATTTAGGAACTTAGTTTTGGTGTATCTTGGTCATTTGAGGTAGCTGGGAGCTGACATCTGAAATAATTTCTTTAACCCACCCCCCTCGGCTCTGGCCAAGCTTTTGCACATTTAAGTTTGGTTTTGTCAGGCAACTTTGGCTTTATTCACTCACAATGGATTTTATGTCCCTGTTTGCTTTTAGATTTTCCATTCTATATTTCTCCCAAATGGTAACAAGCTGGATGAGTAATATCAGAAGAAAAGAAAAAAAAAAAAAAGAACCTCAAAGAATTCCTATATGATTTCCATGTCTAAGAAGTGCTAATATTCTTAAGTTTTTAAGTTTGGGATGCTCCACAGGCTCCCTATCCTTCTTTGGGCTTCATGACCATTTTGCAAGTTATGATAGCCACAATTTCTTGCCTATTTATTGTGGTAAAGAATGAGAATGAAACAAAATGGATAATTATGTAACTATTGAGTCACACTCATGGGAAAAACAAAAAGACTGGAGAATTGAAATAAACAGAAAACTTGAGTTTCTGGTCCCCATGAATAGGCAGCTGTATTTACAGTGTGGTTTTACTGTTCACATATTTAAAGTTCACATATTTGAACTTTATCATAATTGGGTCCCTATCATCACAAATTTCTGAGGCAAGAGCTCATTACCTTCCTCTCTGGATCCCCAATGCAGAAAGGGTTTTGTGTTTTTATTGCCCAACCATTCAATTATGTTTTTTAAAAGCCCAATAAATAAAAGATGACATCTGTGGTCACACCCTGCATCATGCTTGAACCCTAACCTGTGACACTCACCTAACTCGAACTAACAAGCAGAATGCCCCACGAAGAGTGATACTTCTTCATTAGCAAGATCCACTTCACCTTTAAAAACCCTGGGCTCCCTGTTTGCATTAAGCAAGATTGAGATGTCCCGGGTCTCTCAATGACATTTAGGAATGCTCCAAGACAAAAAAAAAAAAAAAAAAAAAAGAAGAAGTCATTACATCCCCAGTTCACCTGCAAAGAGGATGTCATTAAAAGAGGAAGCAAAATGAAACCCTGTCGACTTGTTAGGGCCCAAAAGGTAATTCTGCCATCAAATATGGAGTGGGGGAATGATACAGAATCCTATTATTACTGACACGAAAGAACCTGCTGGTGTCAAAGGTGTCCTCTGCCAGAAAAGTTCAGGTGTTGCTAAATTCATTAATGTGTCACTTTGAAAAGATGTGATGTCACTCCTGTTGTCTGTGGGGATGAAAACTGGAATCTGCTTGCTCCTGTCAACACACTATCATCTTAATTTCGTTTGCTCTGCACCTTATTTGCCATCTGTAAGGGGTTAAGGGGCATGGACGATGGCTTCTTAAAAGGTTACTAATATTTGACATATATCATTTCAATCTGTCTTTTCATGGCCACCCCCTATCACCAATAAAGAATAAAGCTGTTAAATCAGTAGTACTTGCAAGAGTTTGCTTGCATAAATTTTTACTAATGAGTGTAGTAGAAGGGTGGCAAATCTCTCTCTCTCTCTCTCTCTCTGTCTCTCTCTCTGTGTGTGTGATTATTCAAGATAAAAGAGACATGTATTTACTCTTCTTTATGAGTTTATGTGCCCCCATATACTCAGGATAAGTTTTGATAGAAATTCAACATTTTAAGTCTCTAGTCACTGGGAAAGTTCTCCCGTTCTTCATTAATGAAACTTTTCTTCAAATTTAATTTCAATGGGTTCTCTTGAAAATTTAAGGGACTTGTAAAGTGTTCCTTGATAAAAAGGTTGTAGACAATGTTGTGGACTAGAAATGTTTGGCAACTCGGGGCTCCATGTGTACCAGAAAGTATTTAAAGTTTCACAAAATATCAATTTTGTTCATATTAAAGTAAATATCAAGGTTAAATCATTTTGTGAATAAAACAAGCCCCATTTGATATTAACATAACCCTTATTTTTCTAAAGATATGTTTTACAGATGATGGTTTTAAAAAAACAAAACATACAGTAAAATTAAATTTTTTGAAATTTGAACTGTACTACCAGAATAATAAAAAATTGAATTATCTAATGGATCATCTTGCAAAAAAGTTGAATCACCAATTTTTTATATGTTGATTCAAGGCAATATGTATTTGCTGAAGATTTTTTTCAAAGAATGAGGCATCTAGTGACTTCTTTTTGATTTTCTTATAGAAAATTTTAGTAGTCAAATAATAGTGAAGAAATGACTGATACCTTATCTAACTAAGATTATAATCTGATTACTATTAAAATAGCTGCAGTGTTCTAGCAATTGGGTTTTAATTATGAGTGTTTATTTGTACAAATGTTGAACTTAGGAAATATGCCACATTATTACTCTTATAGCTTTGATATTAATAAATGACATAATATTATCTCATGGATGGAAAAATAATGTGGCCACTCTTTAAATAAGTTTGTAGGTCCACATTTCTTATCAAACTAGAGTCTGAATAATTTACTTCATATGTGTTTGAGAATATATCTGAATTTTCTGTTTACCTTTTTTACCCATACTGGTACTCTTTCTTTTGTAAAAAATGGAAAAGTACTTACTTAGAACACAGAAAATGATGCAAATGCTAGGAGACATATTTTTGATCCTCTTTAAACCTTGTTTTTCCCCTTTCCCTGTTTTAGAAAAAAAAAAATCAAAAAATTTCCTTTGACCTGTCAAGCCTGTGTTAAAGGACAACTTTTCTTAGTTCTAAGAAACAAAGCAATAGAAACCACATCAACAACAACAATAAAATCACCCTTCTATTTTTAAGCAATCTCTATATATGTTAAGTCAGTTTGAGTATTTAGAAAAAAACCTTAAGTGATATATGTAAAGCATATGTGTGTGTATGATCACATTAATGATTTCCTAAGTAATTGAACCCTTTGATATTTTTACTGTAGTTCTAGGCCAAGATGTGATTTTTCTGGCTCCAGTTTTAAGATTCCATCCAGAAAGTGCATGTGTGTACTGATATGCTGTGTGTGGACTCCTACGCAGGGGACACAGAATGTTGCAAAACTTCAGCTAGAGGTAACTACAGCGTGCAGCTGTTGTGGGAACCAGGGTCAGCAGGGCTTGCCTTCATTGATATATGGAGCACTTAACCCAGCGAGAAGCACAGAGGTGGTGGGAAGGCTCCCCCTGGACGAGTTTTTCAAGTTGATCTGGTGGTTGTATTGTTGGTCTCTCAGGGTAGTAGGCAGGGGGCACACACTCTGGACTTTCACTTGTAGGGAGAAAGAAAATCAATCTTCGTGCCCCAAAGATGGAACTGCTGATGCAGAAAGTCACTGAGGCATTGGAGTCTTGTAAGGAAGCCTCTGAGGAAATGGCTTTAGGCTTCCAGCAAGATCTTGGACTGCATCAGAGCTCTCGGGAGACACGGGGGAGTTCAAATATAAATAGAAAGGGTGTTTATTGGCCTTGGCCCTGAGTTGGTGTGCTTTTTGATCAAGAAAGAGGAAACCCCAGCTGAAATTGTGGATGTATCTGTGGATTGAAAAAATAAATAAAACTGAAATGCTTCATTCTTTACTGGAGTACAGCGTGTATTCCACTCTGGAAAAAAAAAAAATTGTACTTAGATCACCATCAATCATTTTCTGTAAGGGCCGTTGTGACTCTTTCCATAAGTGTCCAAGGTTTCAGTGTTATTATTTGATATTAACGATTGCTCCTTGTGATGTAATGCCCTTCAACTTGAAGATCGCTACAGCATTGTGCAAGTTAAAATCATTTTTAAAAAATGTCCTAGATTACACACCCTAATATAGTCAGTGACTGAATTGCTGTTACTACTTGGGAAGACAATGCATGTATTGAAAAGAGCCATTTTAATGAAGTGATCATTTTAAGACCAAGAATAAAGGGCGCAAGAGCTTTTCATGGCAGCATTCAATGTAAACTGACACTGGACTTGTTGCTGAATTCTCCTGCCCTTTGAAAGCCTCACCATTGTTCCGAGAGCACCCATTTGTGACACAGAAAGATCAAGGATTGTAAGACTTAGATGAGGGTACCTGTTTGTGCTGAGATCTCCTCAAGTCTGATATTCAGACTTTCTGAGTTTAAATTTTTCGTTTCTGTAAAACCATTCCCAATTATTATGCAATTTCACTAGCCCCACCTTTCCATGTCATAGAATGCAACCTTATTTGTGCAGATCATAATGAAAGTGATGAGCTCTTTGATTTTTTTTTCACTATGCTTAGAATTTTCTAAAATTTCCCTTTTTAATGGTTTGCATTAAGAAGGGCAGGTAATTAAAAAAAAAATACCCTCCTGTTTTCAAGTGATTTTTCAATCATTACAAAGTGTTCCTACTGTCCTAACCAGGAAGATACAAATAAAATATTTTCTGATAGTGTAAGAAGAAAGTATTTTTTGGCTTTTTAAACAGAACCAACCAGTGAATTAATTGTGGCGGCTTTCGAAGCCTCTTTCTTTCTCACTGCAACAATGATCCTGGCGAAGGGTTGTAGGTGCTGGGTTTTGTTCACGGTAGGGAAATCTGAGTTCTTGGGGGCATGAAAGGAGAGAAGCAGGTAATATTTGATATTGGCAAGATATTATCTGGCTCAACCTCTCCTGTCTTCTTTATTTTTTATTTTTCCCTTCCTGTCTTCTAAACCTCATCTTCAGACAGGTCCCCAGCAGACCACAGGCAGGAAGCAGATCTCCAGGAAGCTGTACGGTGTAACCCGAGCTGCCCAGCCCTCAGATTCCCTAGGAATCTTCCTTGCTCCCCTAATATGGGTTCATAGGGTTTGAATACAAAGATTCTTACTCCGAATTCTTTGATTGAGATGCACCCTAACAGCTACACATCTGTTCTCATTCAATGGGAAAGGATGACCAGCTTCTATTTATTTGTTCCTATAAAATGCAGTCACTTGGCAGAAAGTGGCAGGTCAGTCGTGGGTTATTTTGGTAAAACAGTGGCAGAAACCCACAGTGTATCAAGCTGTCCTGATGCTGAAGGAAAGAAAAAAATAGGGCATGTGCCTCAGTACTCATTTATTGTCAGCACTAAGCTGTGCTTCTGACATTGGCTTTGAGGAGGAAATTATGACATTTAAAAGAATCTCCCAAGCTTTATAAAAAGCACGTGAATATCTATAAATATTGATCCAAAATGAGTGCAATGAATAATTTATAGTGAAATATACTTTCTTTGTCTTTCAGTTGTTAAAGCAGCTTGGGGTTTTTTTCTTTCTTTAAAAAATTATGGTTAGTCAAGCACATTTTTTCTCTATCATTTTAGAACCATTTTTTTTATATTTAGAAAAAAAGTGTGTTATTTGCAAAGGATGTTTGAAGTTGGAGGGGGGAGAAAGCAACATAAATGCACACATTACCAAAATGGAAACATATTGTAAATGTTATAGTTTCAGGGAAAAAATATAATTTGAGATTTTTTTAAAGTTACATAATTTGTTGTCATTTTTTAAAAAAGTTTGGTGCATGTCCTCATTTTGCAGTATCACTCAGATATTTCTGTTTACTTGAATAAAAACAGAGATTTCATTTGTTGGAACTAATGATTCCAACAGAAAATATATTCTTGTGTAATGAGAGTAAAACAAACAGGTGCACTCAGCATCATTCACAGTACGCCTGAGAAAGGGGAAGCCTGCTTATGTACTAAATATTCTCAAACCTCCACAGGAGTTGAGCTTTAATTGATCATGGTTCTGGGTCATTTTTGGAATGTCTATCAATATTTTCACAGGGGGTCAAAGTGTTTTATATTTCATTCCCTCCATCCCCCCCGAACACAGATTTGGAGATATTAAGGCCTCAGTTTTCTTGGATAATATATTGCTTAATTTCATTAGGCTTTTAATATGGCTCTAAATCTACTTAAGATACAAGGATTTTCTTTTCTATTCTTTTTTGTTTGTGTTTCTTCCCTGTTGAGCATATCATTTTAGTTAGATTCATTGAGTTTTGTTGTTATTTCAACATTTTGTTTGTTTCTCATTTTGACTTATGTGATGGAATGAAGTCAAGTAAGAAGGAAGTCGTTCCTGAGTCTGGAAGTTGTTTTTTGGAAAACTTTGACCTTTGTGTGTTTTCACACCACATCTCAGAATTTTCAGTTCATTTAGTTCTTGGGCTCATCAGAGGTGTTACATATACCAGCAACTTGTGAAATGTTGGTTAGAGGCACATTGAGTTCACATGTCTCCAGAAATCTAGAAATTGGGCATTATTATTTTCCTGAAATTTCCTTGTAACCTTAAAGTGAGTCTTATTTTCTAAAAAGAAATCATTAATTATTTTCATTAAATTTGATGGACTATGTCTTTTTTTTCTGAAATAACCAAATAGAAATTCTATTTAGACACCTCAAAATGTATGCAGGTATTAAGTCCTGGCTTTGTTACAGAGAGACAACGCATGTGGAGAAAGCAAGGACTTCCAATCAGCAGGATTTGGTTCAAGTTCTACACTGAATGGCTATGAACCTAGGCACGTAACTTAAACTTCTTATTACTGTTTCTTCATTTGTAAAAGAATTCCAGCAACCATGACCATGAAGATAATGATGATGATGTCTGACTCATAAAGTTCTTTTGAAGACTAAGAACATACTTGACAACCTGTTACCAAAAAACTGCTAAATTAATGTTTTTATCTTCTCTCACTGACCTGTAACAGTGATCTCCTAAACATTCTCTAATATTTACCCCTAAAATAGATATATTGGGAAGCAATGCAGTCAGCTTTCCACATCTGCAGGCCCAACCAACCAGATGAAAAACATTTTTTTAAACTCTTGCATCTGGACTGAACATGTATGTACTTGTACCTTGTCATTATTACCTAGAAATACAGTCTAACAACTATTTAAGTTGCATTTACATTGTACTAGGCATTATAAAGAAATTAGAGATGATTTAAAGCATTGGGAATATATGCATAAGCTATATACAATACTATTTCATTTTATATAAGGGACTTGAGCATTCACTGACTTTGGCAGGAATCCTAGACTCACTCCTCTGCGAGTTGCTAAGAGAGGACTGTATCTCTCTGAGGCAGACGCCTTACTGACCAACTCCTAGTTTCTCAAGGACAGGTGTAAGATCTTTCATCACTCAAAGTGCTCCCAACATGGCCCAGTTTCCTGTCCTGCTTGGCCTCACTTATGCTCAGTGCTTTGCATTCCTGGCCAATCAAAATGCTGTTCCTTTGGAACTCCACATTAATTTTATTGTTTCAGATCCTTTGTGAATTCCTGTAACCAGATTTATTTTTTTCCTTTCTCTCTGTTCCAAGACCATTTTGCACCCAAAACATTCTGGCTTGGGTTAGAACCTGTCTCTCCTGTGCAGTATATAATGAATTCCTTAATTCAGGGGCGGAATCCTTGCCCTCTTTGTATAGCGCCACCTAGTGCCGACCACAAAATGCTATCACTTTCACACAATGACATATTCAAATAGACCTTTAGATAAAATGACCTTATAATTTATCATCCAAATGGGAATATGTTCCAAGAATAATGCTAAACTTGATGAATACTGGGACCACAGGCAAACCAGGTGATCCATAATTTAGGGGTTGGAATTAAAAAAAATTACACTGAAAAAAAAATCAGTGTTGCTACTCAGTATTCTAACCTGATTCAAAAACCAATGGATTTGTTATAGCACAAAACAGCCTACAAGATACGGGTTGGCTGTGAGAGAGTGACTTGTCTTAGTTTTGGCTCTGCTTCTCGTGAGGATGCTTCTTTCAGGAACAGGAAATGATTTCAGATCTGCAGACAGTGTAATTTTCCTTATTTATCTCAGACCCACAGCCATGCTTAGGGAGACATGGAAGAAAATCTGCTTCCCACTGGTAAACTGGACTAAACTCTATATTTAGGGAATAGAGTAGCTGATTTCATAATTTTCCAAGTTGAGTCAGGGTCAAAAGAATATTCACAGCTGATTTAAATCTAAGTTGGATATCTATAGTTAAGAGGTAGACTGAAAAGCTTCTGGTGACATTTTTTCATAAATTATTTGATTTTAGAAATTATCATAACTTACCCACAAGATACTAACTGGAGCTCATTGGTCTCAGAATGTTTTGAAAGCAATCACTGGATGGAATTTCAATATTCTTTATAACAATGTTCATGGCAATATGGTCAGTTGTTTTTATGTTATTTAAGTCTTGGTAATAAATTTGAAGTTGGCTACTTAATGGTGTGATTGGCATGTTAAGCCAATTTATGTTTGAGAAGCAAGCACCAGACACTCTTAAAATGTATAGACTTCCTTACGTTAATCTTGTTCTTACTAAAGAAGAAATTTTCTAATGTCATATGCTAATCCCATTATCTTTAGTGGATTGATTGTTTCTAATTGTTGTGGATGGGGGCAAAACTTACAAGAATTTCTGTTACTGGGATACACTTGTGCCAGAATGAACATGTGACAATTCAACAATGCTATTTGCACCATATTTATATAATGTCTATACCCCTGCGTAGATGTATTGTTTGCATGGAAAGTTTGAAGATTAAATAACATTAACATTTTTTCTTAGCTGTCTGCTCTAACAGAGGCAAGCTTACAGCACATAAATGCCACATCCCTCAGACAATTGTGTGAATAATTCTCCTTGGGTACGTTCCTTCTGGGTTTTGGCCTTGGCTCCCCGTGTTCATAGCATTAAGAGGGTTAAAGGTTCTGGCATGGTGAATTTATTGTTGACATCTCACAGTCTTTAAAGGCAGGATCACTAATGGGTGACCTTGGGGTTCGACCGTTCCAGACCCGAGAAGATCAAGTCTCACCCCCCTCCTGCAAGTGCAGTGACCCCTCTATTCTCACTCTCCCTGGCCTAACCTTTAACTCACTGATCTTTGACCAAAGTATTAAGCAAACACCTGCTTGGGTCTGTGGTCAAAGACTGTGGACTTGAAGATCTCCCATAATTTCACGTGAATAAGCTATGGTAATAACAATGAAATATAGAGCAGATCTGGGGACATGCTTACAGTAAGTAATTATATTATTACTGACCACATACAACATAGATTCTGTAACAACCCCTGTATAGCGTGAATCGATGCTAATCAAGTTGACCAGAGCATTAATGAATTGTCAGTGGATATACTAAGGCTTCTATTATTTGCATTAACACTGACAATGGTGCAGGAATATTTATTCCCTATTACTAAAAGAGACCAAGTCTAAAATTAAGTTTAGAATATCTTGTATTTACCATTGACACTAATGCAAAATGCATTAATGTTTAACAGAGGTACCAGGAATCATTTAAATGAGTAAATGAAAAAATATTTGATAAAGTCAGCTGAGATGAATTTTGTGTTTTGGTGGAAAGAGGGATAATTGGTATATAAAAAATGGCTCTGAATACTTAAAAAAAGAAAAAAAATCAGAGTGCTATGTGATGCTTTGAATTGTTCCCCTCATATTTGATAAAAAATGTTTCAACTTCCTATGATAAGACATCTTAAAACATGAAATCAACCAACAAAATTTCTGTAAGACACTAAGGGAGTCTTTCTCTATGAGGAATAACATGTTATTCTTTATTAGTAATTTACTAGTCTTTATAACATTTTACTACTGTAAAATGTTAAGGCTTATCTTGATGAATCAAAACAAATTTAGATGAACTAAGAAACATATTAAGTAAGTAATTCAGATTTAATTGATTATCTAAATATTTTAGAAATAGATTATACACTGCTGACATATGATTTTTACTCCCTACTTAGAAACCTTTAATTAACTCACAGTTCTGTTTTAGCCAGTGAAGAAGTACAGTGCACCCAGATGCTCAATGTTGAAGTGCAATCACGTGATGAACAGAAGAGACTTCAGACTTCAACACCCATCTGCAGCCTTTTGCATAACACCATAATATTCACTAATACTGTTGTAGGATAATATTCCTTAAGATACAATTTTTTTCTCTAAGTCAAATTTATGGTGCACTCATCAATATATATTGAGTTCTATTTTTTCCTATTTCTCCTTTAATTTGGGGGAGAGTGTACCACTTTTTGTTTCTGATTTTAATAGATCTCATAAAGCAGAGCCAAAATTTAAAGTCTGGGGAGTCTTCCCCCATCCTCACTATTCCTGGTCTTCATGATGTTTTTCATGGGGGTCCTCTTTGACATGTCACAGCCTTCCACTCTAATTTATACACGTTACTCTTTGGCTAGACTAGTGACACAGATGCTATTTGCATCCCTCTTTTACAAATGAGGAAACTAAAATGCCTGGTCACCCAGCTAGTAACTGGCACAGCTGAGATTTAAATTTAGGCAATCTGACACCAAAGTCTTTCTTTTGACCACTATGCCAACAGCCTCTCAACTCAAGTAATAGTACATCCATTTAGAAAGCCATGCAACCTAGTTTCTCCTTTGGCCACGCTGCCTTATTTGACATTGCCATAGATTCGCTTGGACATTTGTTAGCTTCCTATATAATTTCTTGAAATCAACATCAGAGCTTCACTTTTCTTTACTTACCCTAGTGCCTGGCACTCATCGGGCATCTTAAATACATGTGAATAAATAAAAATAAAATAAATGCATGTGCAAAGTGTACAAATAAATTATTCTTATATAATGTAAATCATTTATGGCAAGTATCTGTTGATCCCATTTTGGTGTTGGGTCTAAAGAAGAAATTTAGTTAATAATATATCTTTTCCCTAAAGGAACATCATGGTCTCCTTACCAATAGTCATGGAAATGCAAAATCCGCATGGTCTTGATTAATTTGGACAGATCTTTTGGGCATGTATATGGTTCTTCTTTTGGTAAGGATACTGTCTAACCGAAACTGGATAAAGATGCATCTCTTTTTGCAGCTGAATTATAGAGTCCAAAAATGAAATAATCTGAAAGATGGGTGTTCTCATGCATAAATCATAAATTCCAAATAATCTAACGTGCTTTATTAAAAAGGAATGCATATGAATATGTTTAGATGGCATGGTTAAAAGTGGTTTTCTGGGGCTGGGGTGGTGGCTCAGTGGTAGAGCACTTGCCTAGCATGTGTGAGGCACTGGGTTTGATACTCAGCACCACATATAAATAAATAAAATAAAGGTCCATTGATAATTTAAAAAAAATTAAAAAGTGGTTTCTGATAAATTTTGAGAAAACTCTGGGAAAACTGTTTCAACTTGCTTATTTCATTTTATAAGGTCTACCTACAGATCCTGAGTGGCAGATATAATGAAAAAAAATCTTGAAATTGATATGGAAGTTACTGCAGGCTCAAGCAAAGGAGAAAAGTGGGGGAGAAAATGTGATATCCCTGCATTGTTTTGTTTTTTGTTGTTGTTGTTGTTGAAGATTTTAGTTAAACCATTGTGCCTGTCTCATCATAGTGACTCATAAACCAATGGCTAAGAAAATTAGGAGCCTGAAGAACACTAAAAGTTTATGCAGAATCCAAAAAGCTAAAAGCTCATGTGCTTTAAGTCTACTCTATTTGCCTCCATGAGAAAAAAATTCATAAGCAAATTTCTGTACCAGGGTTACATAATGATTCCTCTTGTTTATTGATGAAATAAGTCAAATTGCTTAAAAATATGTTGTGAATTCAGTGAAGTTGCTGCTAATAATAGAGTGAGAGCCTGAAATATCTTCAGCTAGAACTCATCTTGCTTAGACGCCATTGTGATTTTTTTCCCCCCAAGGAAAAGAATTTTAGGTATAAGGTTAAGTATGGGGGAAAGAATATAGGGAGTCATTGCTTATTACAAGTGGCTTTAGAAGCACAAAGGGTTCAGGATTTTCAAATTAGAAATTATTAAAAGAAACCCCAAATTGAAAGCTTTCTTAATGGCTACTTATTTACATACATATGTAGACAAGTATATGAAAATCTTTTGAAGGATGGTAGCATCGAGTTTAAAAAGGGAAATTCAAAGGTATATGAATGATGTGAAAAGAGCATTACTGAATGAAAAATGTGCATCAGTCAAAAGCATCAATAAATATATCTTTTTCATATGCAAATCAAAATTTCTAAAGTAAAGGAGGCATTGTTTTATAAATAGTGAGATAATATTCTTGAAAAAGGTTACCAGTGATTACATAAGTTATCTCCTTCATAAAGAAATTTAGAGCTCACAGTTGCTCTTTTCATTAAAATGGGCTTCACATTCAGAGTCATGCTGAAAGCCCAACTCTGAATTTTAATTAGAGATAATAAATAATTATATCACTTAGGAAACTGAAATGATGAAAGACCACTGGTACCATACTACTGTATTTAAAGAGTGGAGAATGATATACAAATTTCATTAAAGGCAATAAGCGATAGGTAGGAAATTGGCAATAAATATGGATAGATTCTAAAGCTAACGAGATCAAAAAGGACACATGTATTGGACCAGAAAAAGATCTTAGGTCTGTAAGATCTCATTTTCTTCTTTTGAGGCAATTATTACATTCTCTACCATTCAAATAAGGTAACTGCTATTTAAACTTTTGATAGGGGGAGGGAAAAAAAGGGAAGGATGAGCTCTAATTTATATTTCTTCCAATGAAAAGGATAAAACTTATTTTTCCCCACTGTTTTCATTCCCTAACTCCCACCACCCCACCAAACCCTGCTTTTTTTTTTTTTTTTTTTTCATAAGGCGCATTGACATTTCAGGAGAAATTACTACCCCCAGAGTCAAGGGCAGAAAAAATGGAGAGACAAACTTCCCCAACCTACACAGCCCAGAGGGACCAGCTGATGCATAGAAAGCAGAGACTCAAGCCATTAGAGCCAGGATTGGGACTGACACTGACCTGTGCCGCCACCCGGCATTGTCCCGCCATCTGCACAAATGTGAACTTTGCCTCCCAAACTTGGCTTCTCAATTAACATGTCCAGCTGGGGGAAGAATTCCGTCATTTCCCTAATATCCTTATTGCTACTGGCCTGACATATTAATATTAAAAATATATGTGCACAGATCAAGGATTTTTCTTAAGCACTTCTGTTTTTATTGCAGATAATAGGCAGGAGGTGAAAGCCGACACAATATAATTTGAAAAGCATAACCCTGATTAGGCGCTGATTGGAATGCTGTTATACCTTACATTTAAAACCTTTTTATTATTAGAACTAGCTGTCAAAACCAGGCTCTGAATCTCCTATGAAATAGATGCAAGGGCATGCGATGCTTCGCTAGTTCTGTGCAAATAAATTTAGAGTTCAAAGTGCCACTTTCTTTGAATATGTCCTTAAGTATCAGACAACTGTCATGTACATTGCTGAGGTGTTTGCAAAGACTTGTCATCTGGCTTTAATTTGTTCTCTTTTAATGGATGCTCATCATCATTCTCAGTTATTGTTCATTTTAATGTGTTATACATTGACATGGTCAAGAAACAAAAAAACATGGTACCACTGTTTGATGATAAATGGACAATGTTTATGGAGCTGGGGAGGTGGAGAAGTTATTTTCTGTTATCTTAGGAAAACTCAAAGTGATCAGGAAGGAGGTTTCCCTGTCATCTCAAAGTTAGCAGAAGCTATCTGAAGTCCCTTGGGTCAAGATTTGGCTTCCAAGGACTCACTACCTGAGTTCTAAATCAATTATCTGCCTCACCTTGAAGCAGATTACTTAATTCCTTTGTCAGTTTTCTCTTCCTTATAAAGGAGTATCTTCTGACTCAGGGTGTCCTTGGGAGGATGAATTGAGACAATATGTAGAAAGAGATCAGCACAATATCTGGGAAGGAGTAACTGCTCAGTCACATTAGCTCTCATTTTGGTATTTAGTTGTGTCTCAACAATATCAACAAATGGCTTTCAAAGCCTCTGCTTAAAATGCATGTTATGACAAGGAACTCACTAACTTTTTAGTTAACTTTCTGAATGGTTTTATCTGTTACAAACCTCCATGTGGTATTCTTATGTGTCTTTGTGACTGTTTTACTTTGTTCTCTAGTATCAGAGAGAACCAAGTAAAGGTTGTTTCTGCCCCACCCTTCTGAAAGCACCCTTCTGAATGGTTACCCAACTGACTCATTTTTTTTAAAGGTTTTATTTGTTCTTTATACGTGACATATCATACATACATGGAGTATAATTACCCATTTTGTGGTTGTACATGATATGAATTTACACAGTTCGTGTATTCATACAGGAGCATAGGAAAATTATGTCTGATTCATTCTACTGTCTTTCTTTCCTTTCATTCCCCTTTGTCTAATCTGGTAAACCTCTACTCCCCTCTCATTGTGAGTTAGCATCTGCATATCAGATATAATATTTGTCCTTTAGTATTTTGGGATTGGTTTATTCCACTTAGAATGATAGCCTCCAGTTCCATCCATTTACCAGCAAATGCCATAATTTCATTCTTCTTTATGGATGAGTAATATTCCTTTGTGTGTATGTACTACATTTTTTTTATCCATTAATCTATTGAAGGACACCTAGGTTGGTTCCATAGTTGAGCTATTATGAATTGAGGTGCTATAAACATTGATGTAGCCGTGTCACTATTTTATAATGATTTTAAGTCCTTTGAGTATATGCCAAGGAGTGGGATAACTAGGTCAAATGGTGGTTTCATTCCAAGTTTTCTAAGGAATCTCTTTACTGTTTTCCAGAGTTTAAACTGCTCCTTTAAAACACTATTTTCAGTAGATGAATTTCTCAGAGTCCTCAATTCCTCTTATCACCCAGATGAAAATTCTACACCATTCAAATGACCCCAGTCCACCCTTGTTTCTCAGTGGCCCAGGAGTTTTCCACAAACTAAACCATTCATAGCAGAACAGCATGAATGATATGGTGGTGGTGATGGTCTGGGCTTTGCACCACTTAGAGCTAGGTTGAAATCTGGTCTGTACCACTTCCCATTTGTGTGATTTAGGCATAGTCTAACTTTCTGAGCTTCAGGCTTATCATGTGTAAAGTGGGCATGATGCTTCCATCCCTGCAAATTTGTCAGGAGAATGAGTGGCAGAATACTTGAGAAGAGCAGGAGATCATCTCATGAGAGCTATGACTCTTCGTCACATACCTGTCATCATTTAGGGCTAGGATCTCTTTTCTATCACTTGGGAACAATGACAGTTATCAACTTTGTGTCTCCATGAGAACAGGACACATATGGTGTAAATCAGCTAGGCTAGAAAGCAGATATTGACCTTCAAATGCAGCATAAGATGGAAAAATAAGACCAGGGAAAGCTCTAGTAGGATTTTTGTTCATAGCAAGATTGTGCACAAAATATTCTAGACCTGACCCATGTATCTGTGAGGGGCCCTTTGGGAGTGCTGAGTAAGGCCATACAAGGACAGCTTTGAAGAGAAAACAACAGCTAAGTAGGTCTTCCAGTTATATTGTTAGTCAGAGACCTACAAGTCTGGGTATGAGTGACTTAGACTGAGAGGAATCTTGGATAAGCAGGGTTTACTGGGCAGGTAGGTGTGAGGCCAAGAGAAGACACAGGCCTAGAGAAAATTTATAATGTTGGGAAAAGAGCTGAAGAAGCCATTTGTAGGGAACCCACAGAGGAGGTGAAGAGAAAGCTGCTAGGGCTGTGACCAGGATGCTGTGTGATGTGAACTTGTGGGCTTGCTTGGCCTTCTTTTTTTTCCTGTTGATTGACAGATCCTGTTGTTTCCATAGCAGGGGAAATATTTCTTTGGTCAAGATATTTGGAGTAGCTTATGGACTTCTACTTGTTTTTGTTTTTTTTTTTCTTCTGGTACTGGGGATTGCACTCCGGGTACTTTACCACTGAGCTACGTCCCCAATACTTTTTATTTTATTTTATTTTTTTATTTTGAGACAGGCTTTTGCTAAATTGCTGAGGCTGGTTTCAAACTTGTGATCTTCCTGTTTCAGCCTTCCAAGTAGCTGGGACTAGAGAGGTGCTCCAGCACAACTGGATAGACTTCTGTTTTAATATGCAGGAAAATTAGCTGTAATGATACTGTTTGGTTCAGAAAATAATCATAGACAATTGCTCTGTATAGCATATTTTTATCGACTTTGATTCAGTGGAGTCGTTAGTTATTATTATTGTGTAATTTTTCTTTTAATGGTGCTTATATGGTATTTATTTCATTGTCTTAAATAATTTGTATTGTTTCTCCTAGTTTATATTAAAATGTTATGAAGATTATGTCTTAGTACTTAATTTTACCATTGTTATGTAGGTGATCAAGCACCATTTGCATATTGGTCAACATACACATTTATTTATACATGTAACTGTTAAATTTTGCACACATGTGTATTTATATATTTTCTACCATCATCAGTTGTTCAGAATTCTAGACTGTTAACTAAATTTCAGGAGTAGCTGTGGAAGAGAGAGATGAGATGGCCCTCAATGTTAGAACTAATCTGTTCTACAATTGAGGGACTGGAAAGAGAGAGTACAAAACAAATATTGGTCAAGCACCTGCTGTGCGCCACGTAACATAGCAGATGACTTTTTTGTTTGTTTGTATTTTTATTTGAGTCACTACCTTTACTTCGTTGCTTATGTTGCCTATTCCAATGAATACAATAAACTTCTTTTTAGGAAAATGAGGCACACAAAAGCCTTCTGTGCAAGTTCTGTATTATTTTAAAATTTTATTGGTTTGTAAAAGCATTTCCACAACACAACTGGAGAGATCTGAGAAAGCACATGATGCATTTTGGGGAGCAGAACACTTGAACTATAATTTAATTTCATCTCATAATAAAATTAGCAGGTCAATAAACTCAGGGTTCCTTATGATGATGTAGTGGCTGCTACAACTGCAAAAGCCCTTGTCAGGTTATCCACGTATGGACAGCCAGGTTCCCAAGTATTAACTACACAAGATCTATTGGGAGAACAGCATCTAACTATGTCTGGGTCCCATTTTGTCACAGGGAAGAAATTTGGCATTTTCAGTCTTTTTCATAAGGTATGCTGCTGTCCTTGGGGCCTGCATTATATGATGCTGAAGACCATGGAGAGATACTGCTCAGAAGACACCTGAATCCAGCCGTCCTGATCAATGTGGTAATGTCCAAATATGTCCATCGACCTCTGCAAGACATTGTAGACCTGGATGAGAGTGCTTGCTTGAGCTCCTTCTTGTCGATCATCCCAGAGTTGTCCCTGTCATAGGTGAGGAAGGCATTCTGCCAGTCTCTGATGAATATCCACATGCTAGTGAACTCACTGAAGTTCCCGCCAGCCTTGTCCTCCTGGTCAAACATAGAAATGATTGACCTGACAGTCACTGGGTTAAGCCAGGCCCGCATGCTATGAGAGGATCTGGCTCCAACTCACCATTGGAGAGCTCTTGCTGAAGCTTATTGTCCAATATCACCCCACTTCTGTCTTTATCAATTTATCGGAAGACATTCCACAGGTAGCTCTGGTCTGGCAGTGCAGGGCCTGCAGCTGGCCCTGGGCTGGAGCTCAGGGCAGGGCTGTAGGAGTAGGCAACTGTGGATCAAGGTACCTTGTTGACAACCAACAACTTTTTATATTTGTGATTTCTATTTGTCCCTACAACAATCTGAAGATGCAGATATTAATATCACTGAAATAGTGATGAGGAAATAGGCTCTTGGAAATAAGTAAGTCACTAAAGATTATTCAGCTTCTCCATGACAAGCTAAGCCAAAACCTCAGTCATTCACCAGATTGCACTGCTGGCTAAGAAAAGTAAACAAACGACCTAGGACATACAAAAGCTCAATAAACAACAATGAACCTTAACTTACATCTGTAGTAGGCAAAAAGTTTATCTATGGATAAAGATAGAATATAATACATATCTAATATATATTAATATAATGTGTCTAATATAACATACATTTACACACCTCTTTATAATCTCTAGTTTACATTGTCTTTATCAGGTTAAGTGACCTTGAACAAATTTCTGCCCTTGTTAATCCCACATTTCTCTATCTACAAAGTGTGGGGCTCTCTTCATCTCTAATTCTTGATAGCTTTTACATTCAATTCCATGGTTTCAGCCCTGGTATGTGTACACCTTGCTCCCCGGAGCTCTCTGAATGTAGTGTATGGGTTTGCTTCCACATGCTTGGAAGCATCCTAAGCAAATGTGATTGAGCTTTAGCAATACACACTAGAGCTTCTTTCCACAATGGTCACTAATGATCCCTAATGAAGACACAATCTGAAAGGTAAACAAACCAACAGCTCCTTTGTTTTTGTGAATCGAGAACTAAGGGTTATTGATTATTCTTCTGACCCAGGACGGATCCATATAGATCTGGGGAAGATTGATGGCTCTTTTGATCTGGAGGATAAGCCAAGCCTGACAACACAGTGCTTTACTTTAGAAACTGTACTTTGAATATAGCACCTGGCAGGACTTGGCCAGGCTCCTCTTACACTGCTTCTTTTTCTTACAAAAACTCTGGTCAATTATATTCACAACATTGCAAAATATGTCATAATGAAGAGTTCCTTCAAGGTGCTGAGTCTGGGCTCTGCTGATCATTAAGGATTGAGAAAAATAATAATGGTATTTTCAAACTGTATCATTCATATTCTCAAAGCCTCATGGGAACTCTAAATTTATCCAGGCTCTTTGCTTAACTATGCTTGATTTGTCTAGACCCTATTAAAATAGTAATCAGGCAGACTTGGGAATGGGGTTTATTCCCCATATTTCAGTGACTCTGTGTTTCATGCAAAGCATTGCCATTTTTTTGCAGCCCAGCTGCTGGTAGAGCTGATAGTAGGTGTAACACAGTCTATAACTGCCATCAGGGAAAGAAAATGCTGTGTGGGTATAGTGGTCAGGTATTGATAAGATTCTGAGGGTATCTACAAAACCCACCTGTTGGCTTACTGGGCCTAGTTTAACAACTTCTTTAAAGTGCTCTATTTTATCCAAACAATAGTTTCAGGACCATAAAAAGTCTATATGGAAGATTCTCAGGGGTAAACAGAAGGGTGTTAAGAAAGCCTTCAAATTATTACAAAAAATGTAGGTTTGGGGTCCTCAGCATTTAACTGGAGTAATCTAAAGGTATTAAAAGCTAAGTGCATTTTCAAAAGGTGACTTATTGTGTCCAATCATTAAATATTTCAACAAATATTTATACATTAGTATTGGTAAGTCTCTTTCTTTCTTCCCTCTCTTTCTGCAATTTTTTTGATTATGGCTGTTGGCATATTTATCCACAATTTTTCCTTAGTGAAACTGTGTATATCTCTAACTAGAAGTTTATCTGCCCTGCAATATTTTACTACCCAAAAGAATTGGCCATAGGTAGATCTGTAACCATGATTTGACACAAGTGGGAAGCATATATGAAGAGGGAAAGGAGGTGAGAATCATCCTCTTACTCAAGAAGTATTCTTCTACTGCTGATATTTTTAAAGGAGATTAAGGATTTTTTTTTTAATAATCTTTGAACCCATGATCATTGAGCCAACAACCATGTTATAGCAGAGGCCATGTTTGATATAGTTAAGCTGCAAATCCACTTTATTTCTCTCTCAGGCTGCCATGCTGCCTCCAGGTCCTTGGGAAAACTTAGAAATGGTAGCTTCATGTAAGGGACATTATTCAAATAGCTCAGCAATGGTTCCTGAGTTTCTGATGTCTCAGTTTTACAGCAATATAAAGTCATATCAAAATGTAAGTTTCTCTGGTAAAGATAAACAGAGAGAAACATACTGAGCTGTATTACTGTAAGGTTGGTACATAAAATTTAAATGACTCAGAAAACACATAGTATACAAAATGAAATGAGAAAGGGAGCAAAGAATAGCACCTCAAAAATCTCATTGCTGTTATCAGAAGATTCTCAGAGTTTATTTTAATGATCCCAGAGGACAGCTAGCTGATTTCTCAGTCTACTTGTGGAATTCCTCACTGACACCTGTAGGAGCAGTTTCCCAGCAGAACCCAACCCTAATGGTCAGATTGCCCTGCAGGGGTCAGATGTAATCACTGAGCTGCTGTGAGGAGTGACAAGAACTGGGTCACTTAAAAACATATAATGTGATATACCTCCCATAAGGCGTCTGGACTGGCAGACTGTTTAGTCTGTGGAAACAATTGTTGGGAAATGTTTGCAACCTTGCAATATGGCCTAGCATACTAGTTCAAAGCCTATATTGGTTGGTGTGTTTTATAATCTGTCTACACTTTAACAGGAAGCAAAAGCACCATTCTTCCTTCCAATCTGTCTCTTATGAACTTCTCATTGATTCATTTTTATTTTATAATTCTTCCCAAAAGGATCAGAGGTGAGTTCAGTGAATATAATAGAATAGCAATAAACCACTAACACCAAATTAAGGAAATCAAGACAAAAGGAAAAGGAAATGAGAATATGTTACCAAGGCTGAGGAGGTCTACAATCATAGTGCACAAAACTTTTCTATGAGTTTTCCAATAGCTGAGGAAAAAAGAAAGTCTTGATTACTTCTCTTCAATGAAAGAAAGCCGTTTCTCCACAAATGAGAGAAACTTAGTTTCCTGGCTCTTTTCCATAAAAACAACGACAACAAGAAAAACAAACAAACAACAACAACAAAAAAAAAGAAGAGATAAGAAGCAAATTATGTACGAGACAATGGACCACTGATGTTTTCAGTTACAACCTAAATAATTGCCACTAGAGACTGGTTGGATCCATTGGTGTTCCAGTTATTCAGAGACTTCAGTGAGAAGGATCACCTCTCTGTGGTAGAGATGTATGTGGGCTGGTAAACCTTTCTGTTCTTCACCCCTCACGTTATTTGATCAATCTAGAGAGTGTCATCAATCTCCTACCTGGAGGTAAAACCCAGCCTATTTCCCCTTTGATATATAAAGTCTTATTGAAACACAGCCAAGTCTTGTCATCCCATATTATAGTTACTTTTTAACTCCAATGGCAAGATCAACCAGCAATGTACAGCCTAGAAAAGACAACATATGTATAATCTGGCCACTTATAGAAAAAGTTTACCTATTTTTTCTCTAGAGAAATACTTAAATATCTGTCATTAGAACTAACAAGTACTTGCTTAAATTCAGTTGCCTCAGTCTAGTTAACCCAATAAAATCAGTATCTGCCACTAACGGCATTATGTCTGGGAACCTTCATGTAAGTGATTATATATGCCAGCTTATAAACTGAATGGAGGAAATGAGACCCAGGGCTAGTAAGTTTTGTTTAGAAGGAGAGTCAAGTCAAACAACCGGAGCATGAGACATTTTCATTGAGGTGGTTGAGGTGCTACTATGGCGGGGGTGGATCTGGAAGTACAATAAACAAAATGAAGGCTATTGATGATTGGGGTGAAGGGAAAGGGTGAGTCTAGGCACTGCATGACAGGAAGAGCATTGTGAATGGTAAGACAAGTACATACTTCCTTTCTGCATTTTACTTAGGATCAGCAAAGTGGAGGTGCTAATGCTGGAACTCCACCATATCCATAGGTTCTCCAAGCAATGCAAAGTGGCTCACTCACTGTTGACACACAGGAAGTTGCCAAAAGCAGAAAATCTCCACTAACAAACTTAAGGATTGAATCATGAATGTGAAGTTTTAGATTTCAACAGAGGTTCTTCGATCACATTGTGCTGATTTTGAAAACATGTGAAATATCCCAAAAGTCAGTAGAATTGAAAGCATGGTTTTATCTAATTTTGCTTCATGACAGTCTTTGCCCTCTTACCTGAGTTGTATTTGTACAAAATTAACTAAAGATACATATAAAATTTAAAATATGAAATGTAATTAAAAGGAATTTTCTACTTAAAATTTTATGTATCACATACTTTGAAAATTTTAAGTGTGATGTTTCCCGCTCCCCTGCCCCAAATAAGATATTATTATCGTTTATTTTTAAAATCTGGGATTGCAACTGAAACTGTCTTCTTGCTTTCTTTTTGGAATCTTTTTGGCTTTCATACCTAGTTTATTTAAAATGTGTGAAATATGCAGGATCACTTCAATTAGGGAGGGAAAATGTTTCAATTCACCTATGTATATATTGAATATCATGGGCATGTTTTTGCCTAACAAAACTTCCTATTAAAATAGAATTTTTGTTTCTAATGTGAAAATCTTTTCTCTTTAAACTGTTTATCTCTTTTGGAAAATACTTATTATCAAAAATCCTTTTGCAATTGCAATGAACTTGGAATTGAGTAATAACAAAAAGTGAAGATCCTGATAGAAGACTTCAAAGAAAGTTAATATGCTTACTGTACTTCCCCTGTGTGACCTACATTATTAGCTGCTGGGGGAGATGGAAATTAGTTATTTTCTCAAAGTTTTTCAAAGTTTTTAAGGAAAACAGGTCATGTGACTAAAGTTAGAAAGTCAGTGATTGCAAAATTGGGTAATTTTATGTAATTCAGTAGAAACCAAGAAGATGGAGGTAAATTTGGGATAAAGCAATTAGACAAAAATTATGGGGGACCCAACATTAATAATGGCAAATAATGGAAATACATTAAAAAGAGATTAATATAATAATTCATATCATTGTAAGTGGATTAAACATTTTAGAATTGAGTTTAAAAATACATCTTGTATTTCTTGTTGGGCACAGTTGTGCACACCTATAATTCCAGTGGCTTGAGAGGCTGAGACAGGAGGATTGCAAGTTGAAAGCCAGCCTCAGAAACCCAGTGAGGCTCTAAGCAACTTAGTAAGACCCTGTTTCAAAATTTCAAAAAGATATAAAAGGTCTGGGAATGCTGTTCAGTGGTAAATCTCGTCTGAATCCAATACAAATAAATAAGTGTATTTATCAAAAACATTTTACTAAACCTTTTTAGTAAAGATATTTTTGAAGTATGATAAAAGAAAAAATATTAAATGTTCCTTTACATGTTTAGTTTTTTGTTAAAAAAGTGATGATGTCAACTCTCACATATGTTCAAATGATGGTGACGCAAAAAATAAGGTCATTTCTTATATTATGCTAAGACAATGCTGAGGTAATACAATCAACGTGATTGATCTTATACTATCACACTCTTAATTTTGCAGCTTGGGAGCAAAAATTTTGTAGTAGCTTGGTTTTGTTTATTTCTATAACCTCAGATCCTATCATAATCCCTGGCATGGAGTAAGACTGCAATAAATATTCATTGAATGAACCAAGGCAGAAAATAGTGCAGAAAGAAAGTTTTATAAAATATAAACAGATGCAAAATGACAATGCAGGCAGACAAGAAGTTCCTTTCCTTCAATGAAAACATTTGTCCTTGGTGGATACGTGAATTAGTCCAGCCATGATGAAGATCAGTATAGGAGATCCTCAAAAACCTAAAAATAGCACTACTATATGATGGATCTGTACCACTCCTGGGCTATTTATATAAAAGAACTAAAGTCAGCACATTGTAGAAATATATGCATATCCATGTTTATAGCAGAGCTATAGTTATGGAACCAGCCTGAATATTCATCGACAGATGAATGGCTAAAAAAAAAAAATGTGGTATGTGTACACAATGGAGTTTTATTCAGCCATAAAGAGAAATGGAATTATGTCATTTGCAGGAAAATGGTTGAATTTAGAGAGCATCATGTTAAGCAAAATAAGACTCAGAAAGTCAAGGGGTTTATGTTTTCTTTCATATGTGGAAGAGAGAAAAAGGAAAAAAAAGAGACCTCCTAAAAATAGAAGGAAGATCAGTAGAGGAGAAAGAAGGAGATGAGGAGCAGAAGTGGGGGCAAAGGGAGGTAATTGAGAATGAAACCTATCATTCAAATTATGTGTATATACGAGAGTACCACAATGAATCTATTATGTAAGATTATATATCAATTTTTAAAAAAAGAAAAAAAGAGTGAAAATAATTAATTAGACTAAAATTTGAAATTGTATACTTTTAAGAATATCTCCATTTAACAAAATATTAAGTAAATGCTTTTGGCCTTCACTTTTTTTTTTTTAATAAGCAAGCTGGGATATGTGGTTTGGAAGTAGTACAAATGATCCTATTTATAAATAGGAAAATGATTAACCAAAGTGGAAAAGTACAGAATTGAAAAATAACTTTAACAGTGCTCAAGGTAGATAAGAGTTGCAAACTAAAGATGTGTTCAAGGCAAGAATCCAAGGTGCTCAGGGATCCCCACTTACCTTCCCCCCTGAGAACTAATGAGGCATGTTTCCTTCATCTTATGCCTACTAGGTGTAAAGGAATGGGAGGCATTTTTACATAGGAACTACTACTGACTAGAGAAGAAAAGAATAGGAAAAAAACATGTAAAATTCTTGTGTTTTACTTGTAGGATTTTGTGATTCAGTTTTTAAAATTACATTTCTTTATGTTAACACAAGCAGTTTCTTTTGTGCACTTAATGTATTTGTTCCTCAGTGGAAGGAAAACAGTAAAAATAATCATAGGGAAAATAGATTTTACATAATCCATTTTTTTTCCTAAAGATAACTCACATGCTTAAAAGTAACTGGGGAACTGAATAGTGAATAAGATATATTTAAAAAGTTGAAACTGTTTTGTCATTTTCATCAAGAATTTCAAAAGTTTACTTTTACAATGTGATTTAAAAAAAAAAAAGAAAACTTGCCCTATTGAAAATTTATCTGGTTAAGAAACACACACTTTCTTTTAAATAGAATGTTCTTTTTGGAAACCAATGGAGATTCTTGCAACAAACTCCAGAATGTGTTGAGGTCAAAGACTTCTATTTCATGAAAAGTGAACATACTCATGACAATCGGGTGCAGTACAAGCTGTATCTTATGCCACAGACATTCCACTTACATATGTCACTACAAAAGTCCTATTTTTTATTTGTCTATTCTGTTTTAAAGAAAGGAGATTCAAACACCCCATTCCATTAAATTACAAAAATAATACTTGTTCTGATTAACATCTTGCAAGTATCAAAATCTTCCGTTTCTCTACTTTTCCTATAAAATTTTCTTTTTTCCCCCCTTTTCTTAAATGAAGTGTTATGTGATCTAAACCAGAAAGCTCCTATGAACTTCGTCTACGGATATTAACCAGCTGAAATAGCTATCTAACCATTTTAGAAATATGCAGATAATGAAGATGTCACTTAAAATGTACATGCATTTGGGATTTGCAAAGAAAAGTAATATACAACAATAATATCTTTGATCATGGCAAGAACTCAGAAATACGGGAACTGTGTCGAGGATGGTTATCATCAGCCCATTTTCTATTCCCTGTGCACAAATCATTTCATGCATTCTACAACCCAAGTCTCGATGTTGGGCTTCAAAAGCAATTTCAGCAGCAAAATAAGGTGCTTTTCTTCAATTTTCAAGCCATTTGTACGAGGTTAGTGTTGTTTACCCACCTGGTACACTGATATTTACATACCCCTTTAAAGAAAATTGGTAGGTATGATTTATGGAGTACTGTAAGAGCACAATTTTCCATGTAGTGCACCTAATCTGAAAGGGCACTTGCAAAGGTCACTCTGGCCATACAAATACCAAGTCTTCTCTTTGGAATAAGTTAGGATATTCATTTTTCTTGGAAAATGTCAGCAGTACCCTACTCCAGGGGTTAGTTTATGCAGATAAATGCGTAAGCCTTTAATCTTAGAGCAAAAATACTCTACACAAATGTAAAAGCACTCCATCTATCACTGTTAAGACCTGTAATTTGTTTTTATTTAAATCTCAAGCCAGGGTGGAGTGGGCAACAGGACCGTTAACATGGTATCTCACACATAAGGAGAGATCGAGGCAAAAAAACATGCTTAGACTCTCAACCTAGGTGGCTGGCATGCAGTGGGGTTGGAGCAGCCCAGACTGCTCTTTACAGCAGCTTCTGAATTGTTCCTTTCTCAGGAGAGACTTCCTGCCCATCCCAGTGCATGGGAAATGGCCAGGAAGTTTCCTCTCCCATCCAGCATTGTAAAAGCAGTTATAGTTAAAATTCAGGTGAATAAAACATCATTAATAAACTTAGGGATTCACATCAACCCTAGGAGAGAAACACCAACCTGAAATTCATAAAATCTTTTATGAATTTATTTATTTTCCCCAATAGAAGAGTTATGTTTAAAGAAAATATTTTTCCATGTGGAATCACTCCCAATTCTGAGATGATGATGATGATTATTTTTTTTTTACAATTGACAAGAGAAATAGAGCACAGCCAATTGTGCATAGTGTGTGTAGGCTCATTGTACACATCTTATTTCTTCATGCTGTATAAAATTTATTCTTGAAACTAAAATTTCTTCCAAATAATGATTTTCCTAAAAATGTGTGAATTTTAAACTTAGGAGACATGAATATAAGGTAAAATATGACTATGAAATATTTGCCTCTACAAAGTTAGGAAGAAAATACATGGAGAGGGACTATTTTTTATAGTCTGATGAGGTTTTACAAATGAATTTGGAGCTTATGAGATGTGACTGGACAGCAGAGTATGGTCCCTTGATTTTGGTCTAACATCTGATATTGGTTTTGCCATTTGAATATCGTAAAAGCAAAAGGAAACTATAACCATCCATATAACAGATTTCCTTTTGAAAATGTGTATATCAACATGAAGATGCATGTAATATGATAATAGTTGACACCATTGTATGCATTTTATGGAGAGAAAATGCTACAATAAATAAGATGGATTTGATTTAGGCATCATTCTAGATATATTTTTTCTCTCTTGATTTTAAGAATATAATGGGATTGGTGATTGGCTCAACATATGAAATATTACTTGAGTTGAGTTCAGTAGTGTAAATAAAATTGAAACATCAACTATAAAAAGAAAAAGATCGCTACTAGGTTTAGTAACCTAAGAAAACTATGATAAGTCAATAGCAAAGGATCTCTAGTTTCTAAGTGATAAGATTAACTGCAATTTCTCCAGCTCCTCGTGTCAAACATTTTGGCAAAGGCACCATTCCTGAGTCTATAGCACACAAAACACTTCTGAACTTCTTTTTTATCTGCATCTACCTGTTGGGAATCTCTGCCTTAAGGTCTGACAAGCAACTCAAACTTTTCATATGCAGAAACAAACTTCATGGTCACCCACTTCCAAACCTGCTCCTGCTACCACCTTCCTCATCTCAAGTTTTGATGACTCTAACCTTCCCTTCTCTCAGGCCAAAAGTCTGGAAGTGTTCCTTGTTTCCTTCCTTAGCCTCACATAGTCAGTAAATCCATTGGTGTGGGTTTGACCTGATCCCTTCTAATCGTGGTCGTGTCTACCAACCTCCCAACAGGGCTCCCTAAGTGGCTGTAGGATTCCAATCTCTGCCTTCTGCAATTTCTTCTTACCAAAGCTGTAGGATTTTTATTTTAACACTATATATTAGTTTAGATCATTCCACTCTTTTGCTTAAAAAGCTGCAGTGGTTTCCTCAAAAAATTTTGCCTGGGCTCTGAGTCTCTGAATGCTCTGTTCATTTCTCACTTCTACCCCCAATCTCCCTTAGCCTCACCTTCCATCCATGGTCTCCTTACTCACTCCACTTCAGTCACCCCTCTCCTGGAAGTATCCCAGACATGATTCAGGACTTTGCATGGGTCATTCTCTCTGCCTATATTCCATCTGTGGGTGGAGACACGGCTCCGTCCCTCATCTCCATCAAGTCTTTCCTTAGGCATTCTCCATTCCTGTCTCACACTCTGGCCCCTATGCCATTTTGCTCTCCTTATCACTCTTCTCTGCTGATTTTATTCCCACAGCACTTACCGCCATCTGACACAGCATATGTTTTACTTACTGTATTGTTTACTGCCTGTCTCCCCCCCGAGTAAGATAGAAATCCCTGAGAGCTGAGATTTCTGCCTATTTTGTTTACTGCTTCATCCTCAGTGCCTAGAAAAATGTTTAGCATAGGGTAGATCTTGAAATATAAATATTTGGCAGTTGAACTGACAAATGCCTTTAACTACTTGTGAGATGCCAATAATTTTATAGCGGTATTCTTTTACTCGCAGAGTTTGCCCCATAGTTGTATAAGCTTCAGCCTTACACAGTTATGCCTCCACATTAATATTTCCTTAATGAAATTGAAGTATGATGTGGCAAAGTAAGAGCTCAGAAACAGCCTTACATTAGGTCAGGCTAAGTTTGGTCAGTTAGGATTGATGGAACTAAGGTCTTGACCTTAAGTGAGAAAGATTACATGGAGGACGAGAACCCTTAGGAGAGAGGATTCAAATTCCACCACTGCTACTTTCCAGTTGTGTGGTCTTATGTACACAAGTGGGCTTTGTGACCCTCAGCTTTCTTACCTGTGAAATGGAGCTGTGCAATAATGCCCTCTCACAAATTTGAGGTGCAGCTGACACATGGTAATGTCAAATTCTGTTAGGGTTACTACTACAGTAATTGTAGACCACATGGTACCTTACATACCTTCTACCTTTCAGAAAATGTTCACATTACATTGCACAATGACTGACTGCTGTGTCACAGGCAGCAGAGTCATACTGAGCAGAACTGGTGCACATATTTAAATCTCTCTTGGACCCCATGACTAATAAGCATGGTTTCCATTCAAAGTCATCAGTATTTGGGATAATAAAATTTTGCCATTGTAGTTTTAAGTGCTCAACCCCAAATAACAAATGCAGGTAAGAAAGGATTCTGCTGGCTTGTCTCAGCAAGAGGCAAATTAGCAAATTATGGCCCATGGGTCAAATCCCAACTATGACCTTTTTGTGAATAACCTGCAAGCTATGTATCTTTTATTTTTTCTTATATTTTTCAGTGGTTGAAAAAAATCAAAAGACTAATAATATCTTGGACATACAAAAATTGTTTAGTTAGAAATTCTGGTGCTTGTTAATAAACTTTTACCAAAATGTAGCCATGTGGATTTGTATACATGTTATCTGGTTACTTTTGTGGTACAATGTTAGAACTGAGTAGTGAATTCCTGTCTCACTAAACCCAAAGAATTTACTATATAACTCTTTAAAAGTTTACTGAATCCTGGCCTGTGAAACTTAGATCCTCACTTTTATTTTTGGTAAGCATGACTTTGTTTATATTACTTGCATAGCAAAAGCAGTGGATGTGGGCAGACCTCTGTACCTGGGGCCACTTCTCTGAATTGTTGCTATAGACGTTCCATATATGGGCAAAGTGATATCTCCCTGCCCTTCTTATTCCTCTCTTATTTTGTTCTAGCTTCCACACATGAGGGAAAACATTTGGCCCTTGACTTTCTGAATTTGGTTTATTTCCCCTAGCATGATTTTCTACAATTACTTCATTTACTAGTGAATACCAATACCATCATTTCATTCTTCTTAATGGCTGAGTAAAACTCTTTTGTGTACATATACTATGTTTTCTTTATGCATTCATCTATTGACAGGCACCTGGGCAGGTTTTATAACTTGTAATTGTGAATTGTGGTGCTATAAACATTGGAGTGGTTGTATTGCCACAGTGTGCTAATTTTAATTTTTTTTTTTTTTGGATAAATACTGAGGAGTGGGATAGCTGGGTCATATGGTGGTTCTATTCTTGTTCTTTCGTGGAATCTCCATATTGCTTTCCAGAGTGATTGTACCAATTTTTAGTCCTATCAACAACATAAGAGTGTGGCTTTTCACCCACATTCTCACCAGCATTTATTATTATTTTATCCTTGATAATTGCTATTGTGATAGAGTGAAATGAAATCTCAGTGTATTTTGTGTAGCTTTGATTTGCATTTCCCTCAACACTCTTTCTCTCTCCCCCACGCCTCTCTCTCTCTCTCTCTCTCTCTCTCTCTCTATCTATCTATATATATATATATATATATATTTATGGTTGTTGTTGTTGTTTATGCTTTTGGTGCAGGGGATTGAACCCAGGGATGCTTAACCACTGAGCCATCTACCCAGCCCTTTTTATTTTTATTTTATTTTATTTTATTGAGATAAGTTCTTGCTAAGTTACTTAGGACCTAGCTAAATTGCTTGGATGGACTTGAACTTTTGATTCTCCTGCCTCAGCCTCCTAAATGGCTGGGATTACAGATGTGGTTTACCATCATACCTGGCTCAACAGGGTATTTTATATCTCACATTGAATTTAAATGTGGCCCTCTCTCCCATATGGAGAAAAATTTTGGCCTCAAAACTTGCAATGCTTTCTCAGAATTATTTATTGGAATTAGTTGCCCTTCCCTCAGAATTATGCACACTCTTCTGCCAGCATGTTCTCCCAGAGATTTCACTGTCTCTTACCTTTGGGAAAAGTTGGTTGCCTTACTGTAGCTTAACTTTTTCCCTTTAATTTGCCCTACTAATTTGAAGCCAGCATTTCCATGGCCTTCTCTATTTCAAGCTCATCAGTTGATAATTCATTAAAACAGAAGAGAACAATGTTTTTGTTTGTGCAAAGGGTGTGGGTGGGTGAAAGACAGTTTTAGGGAGAACACTGGGGATCTTCAGCATATGCACAGGACTGACTTCAGAGCCCTTAATTGTTCTATATTCTTTGTCTTCTCCATGGGTGGGGAATTCCCATGCATAAGGCTGCTGGGCACTGGCCCAGGGTCTACTCCTTTTCTGCTACATGGCTCATGATTGGGTGACAGGGCAGTGTCTAAGGACCCATGATGCTTGCTACCGTCTATTATGAGCCCAGTGACAGCAAGGAAATACCAAAACTACTTTCCCAGCTCCCCCTTGAAAAGGGCCCTTGCAGCCGGAGGACTGGCATTTCACTGCATTTCTAGTTTAATTAATGTCTAGGAGATGAACTTCAATTCCCACCCACAGCAGCATAAATTAGATGGAATTAAATGCAGTGCTCCTTTTTACTTCTGCTATTTTTACTTGCTGGCCGTCGTTTTTCCCTTCAAATCTTATGAACATGTAGCAGAATTGCACACTGCATCCTAGCATGAAACAAAACACCACAGATTTTATTATTATTATTATTATTTATTTGCTTCCCATCCTCTGAAGTCTGGCAGGTCTCTGTGTTCTTGGTCATCCCCATCACTGCCTGGATTGGGGACTGTGTGGTGACTTAGAGACCACTGGAGTCTGGGAGACAGGGCTATATGGTGTTTTGAGCTGGAGAGTTTTGGTGAGGAGAGCAAGAATATGGTCCTGGTTAGTGACTGCCAACCAGGGGTGTGCAAGGGAACTGGGAACATGGGTGTTAGATATAGTCTCTTGCTGACAGCAGAAAACACCTTCTTCGCTCACCCTAATACTTCTCATTTTCCACCATTGCCATTGTATAATAGAGGACAGTGTCAAGCTGGAGAGCCCCCTGAGGTCCCCGTGCAATAACTATTGTGAGGCTTCCAGCGTTCTTCCAATCCAGTGAGAAAACATACATGTTACAACAGAGAAAAGAACTAGTCCAAGACCAATAAGTCCTTTTTCTACACAGTTTTAACTCGAGTTGTTACTCACTGTTTATTGGCTCTGTGACTTTAGGGAGGGCACTAAATATCTATGTCTCAATTGACTCAACTACAAAAAAGGGATGATAAGACTATACTTTCAGGGATCATTTCTATAGTTTGTTACTAGAGAAGTTTCTCTGATTGTGTAGAGTACCAAAAAAGGGATGATAATGGCCTTTACTTTTATAGGCCCATGAAGAAGACTAAATGAGATAGCTCATGTAAAAAGGCCACAAATAGCCATAGATTTTAGGGTAAGTGCCTAATAATGGTTAGTTAGAGTTGATTTTTGCTGCCATGATGTTGACCAAGGTATATCATGACTTTGCTAGACTCAAGGTGAAGTAGAGTTGTTATCCTTACTACCAAGGACTTCATAAGAATTAGGTTGTTTAACATCATTAAAACAATAAGAAAGCATATTATAACAGTACTGAATCAGTTAAGGGAGTAGGCCTGATTGTGAATTACTTAAGTGCCAACAGGGGTGTTCTTGTTGGTGACTGTCCTAAACTGGTTACAGACTGTTTCCACAGAGCTGTGACATTCAGGGTCTTGGAAGCAGTGATCCCACTAGGAGGATCCAGTCTATCCTGGGGAAGTTCTACATGCTTTAAAAGGCCTATTGAGTAACTAGGCAATGACCAGGGAAAGTTAACCAGGAGGGCAAACAGGTATTAGGGACCACCCTTCGTGAGAAGGATGAATTAGGTGAATCTTCCCTGGAACCAAGAAGACTAAGTGTCAAATGGTTGCTGTCTGAGGAAGGGGCATGTGAAATGAAAAGTTGTAAGCCTAAATTTATAATTGAATTTTGAACCAATGAGCTTGCCTCTTAGTGAAATTTCCCTTCCTGGGCACTGGCAGAATTCTGTTCATTGCTAAAACTGTCTTTCTGGGAGGTCTTTGAAGGGAATCCTCAAGATTGCATGGTTAGATTGGCAGGATCCTGAGACCCCCTTCTAAATCTAAATACTTAAAAGGATTTTCTTTTCCCTTTTGGCAGAGAGAAGCTTATTTATATGGACTTTGTGCAGTAAACTTTTCTGTTTTCTATAGCATCTAGATTTGCTCGATGGGTCTGAAATATAAATATATGTGCCATGCCTGTCAAAGAAGTAGCTTTCCACTGGGGGATGTTCTTTGGAGAATGGGAAGCATTAAAAATGCATATTCCCCCATCTAAGAAAAAAAATCCCTTATGTTCTTCAAAAGCAAAATAGGGGAAAGGATTCATATGGAAATCCCCGTCTTTGAAAGTGAAGTGTGACAGCCACTTCACATTGTTGCCACACAGCCACCCAAAGCAGTGCAAACTGGATGAGCTTCCAAACAGGCGGTTAGTTTGCCATTGAAGCATGACCAATGCCTCAGCTAAAACAAGCAAACAAGCGGCTGAACATGTTAACATAATTTTCTATCATTTCTATTTGATGTGGATCGGGTGGAAAATCTGGGATGCAAGCCATGATGTAGATTTTCAAAATTGATTAGCATTTTTTGGACACTGGCAGGCATTTCTGCTGCATTTCAACGTCGAGTTAAAATTGATTAGTGCTTTTGGAAAAATGTGCACCAAATTGCTGTGCAAATTGAGGTAGTTCCAAGCATAGGATGATGACAAGATAAAGGCATAGAAGAGAATATAAGATCCATGCCTCGAAGGCCGCTCAAGTGAGACAAGGTCTTGGAGGAGAGGGTGTAAATGGTTCCGTGCAGTTTTAGATTAGCTGTTGGTACTTGTCGAACACTTAGACTCTACTTGTGACAATGTGTAAAATGGGTTGCCTGCTTGTAGGATAAAGGTTGTTTGGTTCCTTGTCACAACATTAATCAGAAATAAACTCATTTCAGTTGTTAATGTGAAATCGTTATGTGGTTTTTGCAGAAATTTCATTGTAGATGTGTTGGTGTCTGCTCTCTTCAAAGTTTTGGTGGTGTTAAGAATTGCCATGGCAAATATTTAGCCATTTTCAAATGACTCCTGGTAGAGATGATTGTAGTTTTGCAATTTCATGATTCCCTTTGAGTTTGTCATCCACAAGCATGATTCTTCAAGTCACTGGGTTTCTTTTCTGTTATCAAACACAGACAGAAAGTTAAGAAGTGAGTCATGGCAGGGCACATCTCAGAAGAATGAGAACCTTCAAAGGTCAGCTTTTCTTGCTTGTCAATAGTTGACATTTAAGCATTTATTTCAGACGTTGCTGATAATGTTTTTTGAGATAGTCAAGAAGAATTGCTGTGTTGGTATGCAATTATGTTCATAATGAGATGCAAAAATGCAAATATGGTGGTACGTGCCAGTTCTTTGGTGTGCCTTGTCAGAATCGCAGGCATCATGAGACTTTGATAGATACCATGTCACTGTGCAGAGTTGGGGAGCTGATGATTTTTAAAGAAGCATTCATAGCTAGATATCTTTAGCAATGATAAATTTACAGGTCATTTGTTTTTTCTTGGTAAATTCTGACAACTTCATCAAACAATTGTATCAATAGAATTTGTGGGTAGTAGCAGCAAACCTCTTTATTCCTTATCTAATGTTCCATATAAAATACATTGTATATTCATAAATGCAACTACTAGAAGGCTACCTTGCATGATTGAATTTTTAAGGATCATTTAAAATGTAAATAATAATATAGCCCATTAATACTTAAACACTGTTAGATATATTTTTAATATATTATTTCTACATTTGCATTTTATGCTTTTGTACAAAAAAATTTAAAAATTCGAGGAGGCTATGTAGATGATGGTTTGAAAGTTATTGCATGTTATGGGCTATTCTGTTTTTGTGAATCTGATTTGATTTTCAAGAATCACAATCTAATTATGGAAGTGGCATAATGAAGAGGAAATAAAGCACACCCTTGTTTCCAGAGCTTCCATCTCCATAAGCAAAGTGTTTATACTGAATCCCCACCACAACTACAGGAAGGGATAGCATGGAACAATAAAAGATCTTGGCCATTTAGAGACAGATGAGAGCTGAAGTATATATTCAATAAACATTCCTTGAGTGTCTATGGGCCACTATGCTCTGGCTAGATATGGGTGGATATAATCCAGACCCTTGACTCAAGGGCCTTCAGTGTAACAAGAGAGTCAGAAAGGCAAATGCACAATTACTATACCAAATGATAAGAGCTACATAAAGATACCTGCAAGGGCATCAAAGTGCAGAGGAGGGAAGGTTTCCCTTCCTAGGTGGTCTGGCTTCCTTGATGAAAATCTTGCCTATGAACGGGACCCTCTTTTGTCAGCTTCTTTCTTCCTGCCTCATTCATTGCCTCAGAGAAGGGGAATGGTCCCCTACTTTGTGTCTGCTTTGTAGTAATCATAAAGTAGCTCCTGCTAGTGTTGCTTTCCTTCCACTTTGTACTAAGTTACCTGTAAAGCGGTGGCTAATCTGGAGTCAGGCTCAACTGCAAGAGATCCCACTGCAGCCTCAGCTCCATGCTCCCATGAAAATCATGCATTCAACGAGGAATAGGTTAACTATTTGTAGTAATGAAGTGGAATCATCTCATCTCAGCTTGCAAAGCACATTGTCTTGTCTCCCAGAGGGAATTCTGGACAATGTGTAAGGGGCAGAGGGAGGCCTCACCAATGGCACTGATGGTGGAGGGGATGGTGGGAAGAGGGCAGTGGAAAAGCTTCATTTGTCAGGGGAATGGGCAGAGTTATCTCTAGTTTTCTTCCACCTCCACAGGCCCCTCATGATGGCAGTAGCTTCCTCATTGTCAGGCTGACAGAATTTTTGGTTGAAGAACTTTTCTCTCCACTCTTTCATTACTCCCAGGACACGTGGAGATTACAACCACCAGGGAATTGGTCTGGGTTAGTGTGCTAACTAGAAATGAAAGCTCTGTAAAAACAGATACTGTGCACAATCAGCTCTAACCCTAATTTCAATCTGAGAAAGTTCCCTGCTGAAAGGTAGAATAAAGCAGAATAAGTTTTTTAAATACTTTATTTGAGTAAACAGTGATTCATGAATTGAGCAGCTCTAGACTAGACATGTTTTCAAGGCACCATCCAGTGAATACATAGGGGAGGCTATTCTGCAGAGTGAACCTGAAAGTGAAAATACATTTGATTTGTTGCAGTTATGCTGTTGCCTCATTTGGTCTATCTTGCTGAGAAGTCCCTAACTATATAACTTTTAAGTTAGTTGGAAGCTTCTGATTGGTTAGCCTTGTTTCCTATTTTTTAAAATAGGCATTTACAGCCAGGTGTAATCATGCTTGTAATCCCAGTGACTCAGGAGGCTGATGCAGGTTCAAGGCCAGTCTCAGCAATTTAGTGAGGCCCGAAGCAACTTAGAGAGGACCTGTCTCAAAATTAAAAAAAAAAAAAAAATTGGGAGTTCATAACCCACTTCAATCTAATGTATGAAATATGATATGTCAAGAGCTTTGTAATGTTGTGAACAACCAATAAAAAAATTAAAAATTTTTAAAAAAAAAGGGTAGGGCTGGAGATGTGGCTCAGAGATTAAATGCCCCTGGATTCAATTCCTGATATCAAAATAAATAAATAAATAAAAATTAAAAATAAAAAGATAAAAGACATTTACAAAGAATAGCAAAAGAAAAGTTTTGCTTATGCTTGCAAATCAAGCAAGGATAAGGTCACTTCTGAGGACTTAATTGGCCCTGTTTGCTCAGGGACTCTTCCTGCTTGGTCTTCCTTTTAATTTATTTTCACAGCCTGCACAGAGTAGATGTTTAATAAATAGGGTTAAGTGAATGAATACATGTCATCAAATATTCTGATTTTATAAATAGTATGACTCAGAAACAAAAGGAAAAATAGAAATTATATTTTAGAAGTGAAAGTGAAATCAGAGGAAATCTAGTTTAAGATAATTTCATAATTTATCAAATAAGCAATGGTTTGTCTAGTCTCATAGCTAGTTAATATTAGATCTGAGATAATGAGTTATATTTTGGGGGTGGGGTGAATTTATTCTGTCAAACAGAGGTCAAGGAGTCACACATATGCAAACAAGGGAAGGAACTGAGGTTATTTAATCAGGAACCTAACAGACATTGAAGGTCATAGGTGATATCTCTACTTATTTAAAGAACTGTCATAGAGATGTTATGTAGATGAGAATTTAGTTTTGTTTTGGATGTTCTCACAGTTCAGATTTAGGCCAATGCATATGAAACTAAAAGGGATAGACTTGCTATGGGAAAGATATTTGTAAGAGTTACTTACTCATCATAGGAACAGAATGGATAACCCTTTGTTGACATACTGTGCAGGGGATGTCAGTAGTTAGTTGTTTGAAACCAACTACTGAACTGCAATGTTCTTATCTATTCATAATAAGTGATACTAGTTCCTGGTTATGGACCTTGGTAATTTTAGTTCTGCTCTTAGAAGAGTAATATCTGATAGAAACCATTTCCAGGAAAGGGCAAATCAAGCAGATTACTCAAGGAATGGAGTCACTGGAAATGGCATACTTTTGCCTACACTTCATAGACTAGTTAGCTGGAACCAGGGGTGTGTTTTATGTAGTCATGTCCTTCTACCAGGTTTTTGCCATCAAAGAATCTGCTAAGGGCTCCTCCTCCTCCCACACCCTTCCAACTCCCTTCCTGCCCCTTGCATCATGCATTCCAAGTTCCAGTGTTGTCTTTGCAGACACTGCCACTAACTTTGAACATCTGCTTTCATCTTAGGGGACCAAGCATTGGTCTTAAGTGTCTGTGTTGCTAGTCCTGCCTGCGCTCTTAGATTTGAAACCTACTGGGAGTCATGCTCCCTCCAGATGTTAGCTAGAGTGCAGTTCAGGCCAGGCTGCCTGTTTTGAATAGTGTGCCAACATGCTGGAGAATATTTAGGCAGCAAATGTGGAATGGAGAATAAATGTGTGCCCTGCATTTATTTTGTGGAAGTCTGCTTATTCTGGTATTTCATGATCAAAACCAAGATGGAAGAAAGGGTAAAAACTGGCGTCAACAGCATGAAAGACTATGGGGATAAGTGGGAAATGGTAATCTTATGAGAAAGAAATAGAATTTGGATCTGTCTTTCTTTAAAAAAAAAAAAAAACAACTGATCTGTTTCACTGTTAATTATGAGCTAGTTTTCACATTCCGGACACACATATTTCTGACTGGCTGTCAAGGATTCTATAGCAATAAATTGCACACTGAGGTCTCTACTTCGATATAAAATTTCCATTTCAGAAAAAAAAATGATACCTCAGACATTGTATTTCAGGGTGATAATTGTACTTCTCAGGTGGTTAAAAAAAGATGATCTACAAATAATAATTAAAAGTTGTGCCCTAAGGGAATGTGGATGTCAGATATAGAACTAAAACATATGAAATGTTAGACTTGGGCCTTGACCTCGTTCTACTGTATTCAGTATCACAAATTCTAAGCATTATTTATGCTTCAATATTTCGAGGTGACAGTTGGAGGGTATATTAGGTAGAGGAAAGGAAACGTTCCCGCTGGTGTATTAAACTACCCCTTTGACAACATAGCAACTTCTCAACGTTTTGAAAGTGTCAGGTTATTCACACTCACAGTTAATCCACACCCTCTGCACTTTTAGAGGCACATGGTTAGGGAAGGGGAAGACTTAGTAATTCATGCTCTACCCTGAAAAATGGTCAGAAGAGGTTCAAAAAGCATGTGTTATAATCTGGTGATTGCCTCATAGATGAGTAAGATATGAGTTCTTCTACACATTGATCAAATGTTTTAAAATTTGTTTCACACTTATCAGAACATTTCAATGTGTGGACTTCTGGAATCTCCCTGTAGAGGCTCAAAATGTCTGACAATACTGATCCCACAGCCCTAACTAGCTTGGTCTGTCAGGAGCCCTGCTGGATTCCCTCCATGGGAGCAGGCTAAGAGTGCCTCAGTCCACCAAAATCTCCATTGGGTATGAAATACTCATTTCTTTTCTGCTACCCACCTAGGCCCTGCTCTTACTTGAGGTTGTGGGTGACTTTGATTCTGAAGGAAGTCCTGGACCCTTCCTGTGTTTTCCAGTTCTAAATCCCAACTTCACAATATCAGGATCGATTAACTACTATAGTGTATATTTCATAGGCTCTGCAAAGAAACAGGACAAGGATGACCAAGGTGTGGCCCGTTCCTCTAGGGAGTTACACTAGCTTGAGAGAAACACACAGAGAGAAGAGCAGGAGTTATGTTCCAATAGAAGCATGGAAAAATTGCTCTGGGACCAAAGGAGCAGTGACTCATGGGGCTCTAAGAGAAGGCAATAGCTAAGTTGAAGATCAGACAGATGCTTTCTCTGTAGAAGGAGGAAGAGGGGCATTCCAGGGGAAAGAGACATAGTGAGCAGAAACAGAAAGGGGCAGAAGAGAAAAGCATGTCTGGGGATTGATAAATGGCTCCTTACAAAAGGAGGGTGGGGAGATGATGGGAGATGACTCTTGTTCCAGGCCATAACATGGAGTCCAGTCTTCAACATTTATGACATATGGGAATCTTGAGGACATTAAACCGAGAAGTAACCCATCAGTTTCTCATTAGAAAGAAGCCTTTGCACAAGTGTTGAAATATAGGTTCCTCCAAAGGCAAGCTGCACTGATGACATGAGGAGAATCTTGCCTCTGGGTTAGCCATAACGCATTGGCACAGTGTGCCTCATAAGTCTTGTGAGGCTTTGCGACACATAGCTGAGGTCTGTGTTGTTTTTCTGATAGTTATTGCATTTTGTATGCCATGATACCCCCCCCCCCCGATACAGCTATCAGAGGGTATCAGATGACTGCCAACGATGGCAATCACAGCATCAGTGTGCAGGTACTGTCTTTGCCATCACCATATGCTGCCACTTGAACAATAGGAATAAACAGATTATGTGGAGTTCATGTGCTGCTGCCAACAGAATCAGTTGGGTTCCAAAGAGTGCTGGGGAATATCATTACTGTGGCTAGAGCACTTTGAAATTCAATTTGAGGTGATTGTTTCAAATGGAAAAAAATCACATGGGCGGTGGTGGCATCAAGACAGGTGGCTCTGTCTATATGCATGGTGATGCTGAGAAAAGACAGCCAGTTGGTGGAGCAAAAAATGTGGCTGGATGAGTTGAAGGTGATGGGATAGATAATTTATGTGTGAAAAGAGTAGCAATCTGTTGATCAGTTGTGCTGTGGAGACAGACTTGACTGGGTGAAGCAAAGATGAATATGGAGTACATGTTGTCTCACTGTGTGCCAATCTGAGGGTGTGGGCAGCTACCTTTTGGAAGGAGTCAGATGACAAACTGCACCTGGAAATGCCCCGAGCAGTACTGTGATGCTCAAAACAAAGTACCGTATGTCCAGCTTTCTAAAATGATGTCGGATCTTGTCACCATGGATCAAATGCCATTCTTCCTTTGTCAGGCTGAACTGATCCAGAAGTGACTCAGTTAAGCTAGTTCATCCTCTGATTGTGTGCTAACAACTACAAGAGAGAATGAGACCCTAGCCCTAGTTGCCATCATGATGACCTGGGGGGGGGGATACTTACATCCAGAATGTTTATCATGTTATTTTGTTGTTTCTTCATTTGTCATTTCTACCAGATTGTGGGGCTTGAGGAAGGCAGCCATCCTTTCCATCACTTTTCCAAGACCCATGCTTCTCAAACTGGGGTACACTGGGTCTGGAAGTGTTCAGTGCCAAGGTGTATGGCAAAGTGAGAGTATCATTTTATGCAGAGCTTTCAGAAACCAAGAGTTTCTAAATTAGAATGGGTGGCTCTATCACAGAGTCACCAATCATATTTCATAGCAAACCAAAGTGAAACAGACCCTTCTAAGCAATTTTTTGCTCAGGTTAGGCTTCCTTTTTTTTAAAGCCCTTAGCACTGGCTTGGGCAAGTGAATTCCCCATTCATACCCTCTATTATAGAGAGTTCTTCCATAGTTCTAGAAGCAATTTCATTAGCTTAGTACTTGATTGTGGAAGGGAAGAAGTAAGGAGGGAGAGTTTGGTTATACCTAGTGTTTCTTGTCCAGTCATGTTTATATTTATGCATGAACAAGCTACTCAGGCAAAGTCAATCATCAAGCAAATGTCTAGATGGTCCTGTTATACATGCATGTTTCAGTGCCAGAAGCTCTACCTGAATGCTGGCAAGCTAATTCCAAATATAGGTCAATGGGGATGAGTAGGAAGCACGGGTGGAGAGACACCATCCCATCCCTGTAATGGGTAAATACATACAGAGGGAAGCTTGAGGGAAGCTTGTGTTATCTCCCAAATGAAGGGTGTCAAATGTCACTTGGTGATTGCCTTAGGAATTGTGCATACTTCTTAATTTCTTCCCTGCCCCCATACATACTTGGGCCCAGAAGGAGATAGATAATATTGGTAAGCTTTTATATATCAACTTATTCACCTAATAAAGATTTGCTAAGTACTATATACTCCCAAATATATATCCAATTATAATCTTGAGAATACAGGTAACTCAAATGTAGTAGTAAAAAATGCTTAGCTAAAAATGATGAGTTCCTTGTTTAGTACATCTATTTTGCATTATTCTCTAGGGGACCCAGAAACTCCTGTTAAGCATTGGGTCTTTTCTTTCATCTATTATTATATGTGGAATTGTCACAAGCTCTGAGCAGAGGAAACAGAAATGAAGAAAAGGGAAACACATTCAAGTCCCCAATACTACCGATAATCCTAAGAGAGATTTCCTTCTGTTTTCTTCTTCTCTCTCTTTTCTTTCTTACTTACCTCTTCCTCCTTGGAAGTCAGACTATAACTGCTTATAATGCTTATTTGCTGGTAAATATAAAAACAAGTCTTCCAGGGTTGCTGTGGGTTTAAATGAAATAGTGGGATGTGGGCAAACCCTCAGATCAAGACTTGCCCAGTCAATGTGGACATCCCTTATTCAGAAGGAGCTGAAGGTCCCACTTTGCTACCCTCTTTCTGTGTTTATTCTTGACCATTTTTCTCCTGCTTCAGATATCAAACACCATACCTGTGCAGACAACTCATGGTCTAGGTCCCCTATCAGGACCATTCTTTGGCGCTCAAACTCCTGATTTTGATCGGTTATGAACTAGAGAAGCTGTCATTATAAATATTTGACAAAGGAACAGTCATCTTCTTTGCCAAACTATCTCTTCATTCCTTTCAAGTCTTCTTTGATGATGATACCAATTCTCCTCTATGGTAGCCAGGCTCCAGGTCAGCCATCTACCACATCCACATCAGAGGATTGCCTGTCAGTGGCAACCACCCTTCCTTATCTCCATCCCTACATTCCTTACCCTAGCACAGGTTATGTCATGAAGAGTTCATTTAGATAATAATGAAGTCCTACTGGTCAACCTACTCCCAGTCTATTAATAATTTCTGGCAGGTTATTGTTCCTAAAGCAAGTCTGTTCTGCTAAACCCTCCCAAGTTCTAATAACGCCCATTGGTTAAGTCCATTATCTTTGATGTGGCAGTAAAGGCTCTTCATGGACTGACCCCAGTCTGCCTTCCTAATCATTTTTCTACAACTTGGTCTCAGAATGGCCCTTGTTCCCAGTGTCTTAGTCCAGTTTCTGCTGCTGTTATAGAATACTAGAGACTAGGTAAATCATATATCAAATAAGTTTTATTTGGTTCACAGTTCTTGGAGCAGAAAAGTCCAAGATCAAGGGGCCACAGCTGGTATGGGACTTATTGATGATGATAAGAGAGATAGGGGAGCAGGTTGAACTTGCCATTTTATATCTAACCTGAGGTTAGTTATAACCATTATCTCTTTATAATGCCCTTAATCCACTTTTGAGGGTGGTTTCCACATGACCTAACTAACCCTGAAAGGTTTTACCTCTTAATACCATTAAATCTCAACATGAGTTTTTTGGAGGGAATGGTCAAATGATAACACTTGGCTATAATGTTCTTTCCTTCTCTCTCTCTCTCTCTCTCTCTCTCTCTCTCTCTCTCTCTCTCTCTCTATCTATCTATCTCTTGTCAAACATAAAGCTTTATATATAACATTTAAGCTGCATCCCTTTGCAAAGGAAAGCAAGAACATCTGAGTTCTTTCCAACCTTCTATATTCAGTGAGCAGTTTCACCATTGCTACAGAATAGGAGCATGTTATACATTAAACCAATGGTTTCAACATTATACGTTTCCGTAAAATCCTTTTTTGTTGTTGTTGTTGTTGTTAAATTATTTTTTTTATCCTAATTTATTTTACATGAAGGCAGAATGCAATTCATTTCATATTACACATATAGGGCACAAGTTTTTAAGTCACTGTACACAAAGTATTTTCACACCATTCGTGTCTTCATACATATACTTAGGGTAATGATGTCTAACTCATTTCACCATCATTTCTACCCCCTCCTTTCCCCTCCCTCCCCTTTGCCCTATCTAAAGTTCCTCCATTCCTCCTATGCTCTTCCACATCACCATTATCTTTTCACCATTTGTTCACCATAATTGCTTTTCTCCCCCATGAAATAAATGCCCAATAGGATCTATCTTCAACAGCTCCTGAGATGCCACCTCCTCCACTATTCCCACCTAATCCCCATACCAAGTCATACTCTGTTCCTCCTCTGAGTGCACTTCAGGGATGCTTAGTAAACACCAAGTAAATGAGTAAACAAGTGAATGAACAAATGACCAAGTGGAAGATCATCTCATTATACAGCACAGACTGCAAAGGTAATCAACATGTTATCATTCCGGATGTTTCTTTCTGGAAAACAGACAACCAAATACCAATCCAGGAGCAGTAGCAGGGAAAAAAATCACCATTTAGTAACCATGGCAACAGCAATAACAAAAAACCATTGCCCTGATATTGGCCTCTTGGAACTGTCTTTAATGTTTGGAAATTCATTCATAAAATCATTTTGTTTATTTAATGTGGCAATTTTATTCTGTTTCATTGGTATTTATGTCTGGCCTTAATGCCAGTGTGAAACTGTCTTGATTAGTAGGGCTTCAGGATAAGTTTTAAAATCAGTGATTTGTTCTTTTTTCCCAAAATTATTTTAGCTCTCTAGCTGTTATATTTATTTTAACTTCTAGTACTCTAATAAATCACACTTTTGGAGGGTGGGAATTATGAGTTAGACTCAGTTAACTATGAGATGAATGGCCCTAAAAGAAGCCTTTAAATTCATGGGTTTGTTGACACAAGCTTCTATTTTCACTAGAATGTATATATTGCATGCATGAATGCATGTACATATTATAGATAGGTATATGCTTTTAAAAAAGTGGAACCCTCTACTTCTCTGCAAATTGGTGGCAGTGCTCAGGATTGTGTGCAATGATTGTTTTGTCCCAACCCTGGGCTGCTCTCCATGTGCTGGCCCCCATCACTGCTGGTAGGTAACTATGTGATATATAACTTGCAAGCAGCCCTGCTGTTTGTTACTGGCAATTAATCTCTCTGGTGCCTTTCTTCCATTCAGACTAAGCCTTTATGTTCTAAATCCAGCTATTCTACTGCTCCCCACTTGTGCTGTGTAGAAAAGACTCAGACTGACAGATTATCGCAGGGCAGTTAAGCATGTAATTGCTCAAATGAGTTAAAATCCCTTCAAATATCTGTCTTTGTACCTCATCACACCACTTCACGGACTCAAATATTTGACAATTGATGAAGATAAACTAAAGGGGCCTTCATTAGCTACCAACCACCGTGACAAGCTTCTTTCAGCGAAAGGCTGGTGAATTTTGGAACTATTATCTACTTAAAAACTGCAGGAAAGCAGAAAAATACTTTAGTGAACTTTAGAATAGAGAAAGCCAGAAGCTTCACATGGAAGCTGGGGTCAGGATAAAAAAAACATAGTTTGCTAATCTAAGGCTACACTTGTTAAAAATGCAGGGGAAGAGAGGCTGATACACTTATCCAATAAAGGAAGGGAAACATTACCACGTTCTCATAGGCACCATCATTAATGGCTGTGTGTTAAATTTAGAGGTAATTACAGAAATGGAGAGAGGGTGGCAGAAATCCAGCATTGTGCAGAGACTGATCTTAGTGTGGGGTTGCCTGGCTGCCAGGAGCCACAACACCCTACATTAAAGTCAGGTGCTGCTCTGAGCAAGTGTCTTGAGAGATGCATGGAACTTTGCTGGGGCATAAACCCCAGCAAATCCTCTGACTTTCAGAGAACTTGCAGCTCTCATATTAAGCTGTTTGGATCAGATGCCAAGGAAAACAGTGCTAATGTGACCCTCAGGCATCAGGATATAGGAGGGTAGATGCAGACTTGAAGCATGATGGCTTGTGCCTGTGAGGTGGTGGGCAGTCTATTTCCTCACTCTATTTCCTCATCTATGAAATGGATGACTAACTTGAGTTGCATATTATTATTTTCTGTGAGGACTGAGAAATGTACTTGGTGTAAATATTGGTAATTGCTTCATAAAACAGCATATCTGAAATTTTCCTCTCTACACTTCATACTTACTATTAACCTTAAACTTGTTCCCTTATTGAATAAAAATAAGAACACTAAAATAAACATTAAAAAAAATGAAGAAAATTTTAAAAAATTCCATTTTCCTCTCTTGGGATTTAAGTTTCCATGAGATTAGTTTGGATGGGCTGTCCTGATAGTGGTGACCATGGGACTCAATTTCCAGACAGTGTCCATGGTAGAGAACCCCTCAAGCAGGCCCTGACCAGACATGTCTGTCCTCATTAGTTAAATAATGTGACTGGTCAAATAACAATGGAGAATGGACATCTCTGAGTGAGTCCTAACTTTACTGGGAATCCTAGCATCTTATTATTGAATGTGATGTTGGCTATTGTTTAAACATAATTGGTCAAATTAAACATTTTAAATAAGATGCTCAAAGAAGAAAATGACCTTAAACCATGTTTATCTTTAAATATTATGCAGTTTTTCTTTTATCATGTTTATTTTGTAATACTCTGTCACACAAACACACAGACACACACACACCATGCACACATACACACATATGTATGTATGTGTGTGTATATATATGTATGTATATGTACATATGTACGTATGTGTGTGTGTATATATATATATATATATATATATATATATATATATTTTTTTTTTTTTTTCTGACTGCTCAAAAGTTCAGCCCCAGTTCTGATGTGCCTATGATTTGGTTTTGCTTTGACATGGGCCCCTGGAAAGCTCAGTATCTAAATGACTACTTTTTGGTTTTAGTGTGTAATCAATAGCCGAATGATCATGTAGGTTACTATGACATTTCATAAGCACAGCAATGTTAATAATACAAGCAATATTGTAATGCCATAATATTTTAGTTTTTGTAAACAAAAGTGTGTGGGATGTAGCCTTGAACCAATCTTTTTAAAAATTTTATATGTAATATTCTCTTTGTCAAATATAAAATAGCAAGATGCTTCCCAAGTCTTAACAAAGTATAATTAACTAATAAAATTATGTATATTTAAGGTATATTCATATATATATGTATACATATATACATATATATATATATTAAAAAAAAGAGTGGGTTAGCTAAATAAATTGGAATATTTGGGGCTTGGACATAAAATGTTAAAAACTGTAAAATTTTAATAAACATGCAACAGAAATATCTAGATAAGATAATGTAATTCCAAACATCATAGATTTCTTTGGGGCTAACATTCATAACATTAATCAAAATAACCTTTAGGAGCTATACTTATCCTTAGCTATTTGAACGCATTTAAGATAAGAATTTCCTAATAAAGGCATACTTAGACAATTTGTCATATCTTGTGAAACTGAAAACAGTATCAATTTTGCCAGCTTAAAAATTGTAGGAGGGAAGGAGCAGGGGCAGGGGATTAGCAAGGATGGTAGAATGTGATAGACATCTTCATACAAAGTATATGTATGAAGACATGAATTGTTGTCAACATACTCTGTATACAACCAGAGATATGAAAAATTGTGCTGTATATGTGTAATAAGAATTGTAATGCATTTTGCTATCATTTATTTCTAAAAAAATCAATAAAAAAGAAAACTCAAAATTATCAATAATAGCAGTGATGATGAGTCATTTTCATTCCAGGCTAAGAACAGAGTATAAGAGAAAGAAAAATCAAGATACTGCCCCAAGTACTTCTAATGACCTCAGGTATAAGAGCCTGTTGGGTGTTACAAATTCCTGTGAAAGAAAAGTGCTCAAAATCTTTTCCTAATTCTAGAATATCCTTAGTTACAATTTTGAACGGCAGGGGGCCATAAGTGTGACATGGCTATTTACAATCTTGAACAATTACTTTTGCTACACCAGAAGGTCATATTTAAAATTTAAATCTAATGGAATTAAAACATTTGAAATGAACATTCTAAAATAAATTTCCATAATCCTTCGACAGCCTGGTAACTTATTCTGTTTGTGGCATCAACCTTCAGTTTTAAATTCAGCCATTCTATACATTTAGACAAACACACACGCTGCTGTGGAATATCCACCTGTTCCTCTTTTATCAAGATTTATTCATTTGTTAAAGAAAAGGCTCTAGCTTTAATTGCTTCTTTGAGTATTTATTTAGGGCTTCATGTAGCTTCCCCCGCCCTTTAGTCTCTTAATATATTCCCCAGGTCTATACTTTGAACTTGAATAGTGGGAGTTATTCTTTTAAAAATCTATTTTTTAATTTGTATTATTTTAATAATTGTGAGATGGGTCCTTAAATTGCTGTTCTGTGCTACTTTGTAATTTGAGCCAAGGCTATTCTAGAATTAGAAAAAGATTTTGAGTACTTTACTTCCACAGTCTGGAAGAGTACAAACAGGGTTATTTTCAGGGAGAATTATTATGTTCCTTCAAAAAGTTATTCACAACTCTTGCTAACGCAGCCCTGAGCACTTTTGTCCCTCAAGGCCTTGTGCATTTCCATGTGCTACCAAAGTCCCCGTTTTTTCTGCCCCAGCTCCTGTTGGCCACTCTGCTCTCAATGTACTATTTTCTATTTCATGGAACCAATACATAAATGGAATCCACAAGCCACGTTTTCAATGTTATTTCCTGTGTTTTGGAAACCTTTTATTTTAGTGTCTACTAAATGCAATTTTAGTTACTCTTCAATATTCAATTCAAATATTCCCTATCCTATGCAAGTCTAATATCCGGAGTGTACCTAACAAACCAGGGAGAGAAAGGTGAATTAGATGCTCATGCAATGAGCATCTATTTATATGTGAAAATATAAAATCTCTTTAGAAAAAGTCTTTGAAATTTAAGACTGGGCAAAGCGGTCTCTCCCAGAGAGCACAGCCCATGAAAGAAACAGGTTGATAAACTTGGCTTTATTAACATTGATAAATTTCTCTTCTGTCAAAGATCCTGTTAAGAGGTTCTAAAGACAAGCTACAAACTTAAAAGCATGTATCTTATAATAGGCTTGTGTCAAGAACACAGCACTCTGTAAACTTAATAGTTAACAAAAAGCAAACAACTTAATTAGACTATAGATTCAGATGATATGAAGAGGTATTTAACCAAAGGATACATGTGTAGGACAAATGAACACATGACAAGATGTCCAACATTATTAATGATTGGAAAATATGAATTAAGACCACACAGTGAGATAATAAGTATACTTTGACTCGAATGGCTAAAATGAAAAATAGTGATAGAGTAACAAATATTTGCAAAAATGTGCTGAGAGCCACAGCTGAGTCGGAATGGCCCCTGGCATTTTGCCAATAGTATTGATTGACAGGCGAGGCATTACTATCCGCCTCTGCCTGCTACTTTGGAGTTCTCTTGGGGATTCCTGGGGAATCCCGGAGAGTTCCAGAGAGCTCCCATTGGTTGGGGAAGTGCAGGAGGAGGGATTTCCAGAGGATATTTCTGGCTGCTGGTTCCTTCCTGGAGGAGTTCTCCGTGGACACAACATCTTTGTTTTTATGTGGTGCTTAGGATCAAAGCCAGTGCCCCGCGCATGCCAGGTGAGCGTGTTACTGCTTGAGCCACATCCCCAGCCCTGATTTTTTTTGTTTCATTTTGTTTTTAGTACTGGGGATTGAACTCACCCGACCACTGAGCCACATTCCCAGTCTTATTTTGTATTTTATTTAGAGACAGGGTCTCATTGAGTTGCTTAGTGCCTCGTTTTGGTGAGGTTGGCTTTGAACTCATGAACCTACTGCATCAGCCTCCCAAGCCCCTGGGATCACAAATATGTGCTACCATGCCCCGTGGGGTATGATTCTTTTAAAGGAAGGCAATCTGTTATCAGTTGAAGACATACTGTAAATCATAGATCACCCAATAAAGAAAAGATACTAGTAGAATAAAAATACAAATCACTAAATTAACTCAAATGAAGGCAGAAAAAGGGAGAAAGAAGGAATGAATAAGAGACTAGTAAAACTATTAGGAATATTAAAAGTCAATCATTTCAATAATTGTATTAAATGTAAATGGTTTAATCATACCAACTAAAAAGACAGGATTATCACATTTTGCAAAACAACAGGATGCAACTCTATGTTATCTACAGAAAATCATTAAGAAAGGTTAAAAAATCAAATCCTGACAGAATATAGCATAAAAATACTAATCAGAAGAAAGTTGAAGGGCTATTGTAATATCAGGGAAAGGAGACTTCACATAAGGAAATATTGTCAACAGATGAAGGAGAAATTTGTGTAAACATAAGTGTGTTGACTCCAAAAAGACAAACAGTTCTAGCCATTGGCATTCAAAATGCATGATAAAACTAAAAGGAAAACTATGTCATATTCTGGGAAATAAAAACAGATTTTTTAAAATTTAAGATAATTAAAGTCATACAAAGTAATTTTCATGAGCATAACCTAGAAACCAATAATAGAAAGAGGTCTGGAAAAATCTATGAAAATTTAAAAATAAAGTAATATGCTCATAATTAACCCATGGGTGAAAGAGGAAGTTATCAGGAAAAACAGATAATATTTTGGATGAAATTGAAAGAAAATGTCCAATTAAAGATACAAAAAATCTGAACAGACATATCATCAAAAAAGAAATACACCTGGCAAATTAGCTAAATATACTCAACATATGTTATTAAGGAACTACAAATTGAGAAAGTGAGAGGCAGAGAGAGAGAGAGAGAGAGAGAGAGAGAGAGAGAGAGAGAGAGAGAGAGAAAAACAACTATAAACCTGTAAGAAAGTAACATCATCAAATGTTGACAGGATTATGGAGCAATAGGAACTTTCATTTATTGCTGGTGGGAATAAAAAATGGCACAGTCATTTTGAAAAAAAGTTGAACAGCATGTTGCAAAATCAAATACACCCTGATCTCCTTATGGTAGCAGCCATGCTTATTGGTATTTATTCAAATGAATTGAGATGGGTACAGTGCACACATCTGTAATCCCAGTGGCTTGGGAGGCAGAGACAGGAGGATGGTGAATTCAAAGCCAGCCCCATCAATTTAGTGAGGCTCTGTCTCTAAACAAAGTATTAAAAAAATGGGGATGTGGCTCAATGATTAAGTCCCCCTGGATTCAATATCTGGTACAAAAAATAAATAATAATAAAAAATTGAAAACCTATGCTGTGCTCACACCTACCCTACAACAAAAATGTAGAAACATTCTTCATAATTACCAAAACCTGAAAGCCACTAAAATGTCTTTTAACAGGTGAATGGACAAACAGTCTGTGGAACACATACAATGGAATAATAGTGATGAAAAAGCAAGAAGGTCTCAAGTTAGTAAAAGACATGGGCAATCTTAAAATACATACTGCCATCAAAAGGAGCCAATCTGGAAAGGTTTCTTGCTGTATGTTCTAATGATATGATATTCTGGAGAAGGCAAAACTATGACACAGTAAAAGGATAAGAGGATGCCAAAAGTTCAAAGTAGAGAGTTGGATAAGTAGGGGAAGTACAAGGGAGTTTCAGGACAGTAAGAAAATTTTGTATGATAATTGTGGATTCATTACACATTTTTCAAAGTCTGTAGAATATGTAAAATAAAGAGTGAACTCTAAAATAAATTATGGACATGAGTGAGCCTTAGCTAACAGTCATGCATTATTACTAATTCATCAATTGTAACAAATGAACCTCACTAATAGAAGATTTCAAAAATAGAAAAAACTGGGGTAGGGGATGAGAGAGCATAAAGGGAGTCTCCCTATATTATTCACTCAATTGTTCTGTAAACAAAAGTTGCTCAAAAAATAAAATCTTTTATAAAAACTGTGATATGTAATTGAAACAACATTTATATAAAAATGTATATAATGGAATGACTATATTAGAAAAAAGGAAAATAACGTTTTACCTTAGGAGGTTAAAAAGAGAGAGAAAATTATACAATTATCAACAAACTGAATACAGTATCATGTAAAAGGTACAATGTGTCACAACCAAGCAGGGTTTATGCCAGCAATGAACAGCTGATTCAAAATCAACCAATGCAACTAATCATATTAATGGAGTACAAGAGAAGCATAAAGTTATTTTGATACAAAAAGTCATGTGGAGAAGTTCAGCATTCTTTCATGAAAATTACCTTGATAAACTAAAGTTAGAAACTTCTTCAGTGTGATAAAAGACATCAGTGAAAAACCAACAGCTGGCACCACACTTAGTCACAAGGGACTGAATGCTTTCCCCCTAAGATGGAGAAGGCATCAAGGTGTATATTCTCATCACTCTAATTCAATATTATTAGAGGCTCTTTCTAAATAATGCATTAAGGCAAGAGAAAGAATAATAAAAGCATACAGAATTTTAAAAAGAAGAAGAAATGATACTATCATCACTCACAGGTTGACATGATTGACATAGAAAACCCTAAGGAATCTGTAATTGAGTTACTGGAATTAATAATGACTTTAGCTGAGACTCAAGGTATAAGTCAATACATAAAAATCAATTGCACTTCTACATGTTAACAGCAAAGTAGAAATAAGAATTTCAAAACTAGGAGCATTTACAATAAAATTTTAAATTAATTAAATTCTTAGGGGTACATACATAATAAACTTAGAATTTGTATATTGAACAGTATAAAATATTGATAAGAAAAATCAAGGAAGACCAAAATAGGAAGACATACCATTTTCATCTATCACAATTCTCAATTTAAGATGTCAATTCTCTCTAAACTGATCTTTATATTCAGTGCAATCAAAAATCAAAATCCCAGCAAGACTTTTGATGGTATTGTTGTCTTTGATAGAAATTGGTGAATAGGTTTTTCAAATTTATATGATATAACAAAAGGCATAGAGCATTAAAATATTTTTGAAAAAAAGTATGAACTTAGGGGTTTCACTGGATATTATCTGGGCATACATGAACCTTGACTCATGCCATGCACTATATAAAAAATCAGCTCAAAATGAATCATATCCATAAATGTAAAACCTTAAACTATAAAATCCATGGTAAAAATATGGAAGAAAATCTTTGTCAGCCCCTAGGCAAAGAATCTTATTTGCAAAATGAAAAATATAAGTCATACCAGAAAAAAAAATGATAGGTTACACTCGATTACATTTTTAAACTTCTGCTCTTCAGAATCTACTGTGATAAAAATGTAAAGCCAGACCACAGGGTGGGAAAAACGTGTTTGCAAACACATATCTGATAAGAGACTTATATCCAGAATCTATAAAGAACTCTAAAAGCACAATATATAAAAAACAAAATCCCTAAAATAAAAAATGGGTGGAAGACTTGAAAACAATTGCATCACTGTTGCCTTTTCTTTAGAAAAGATGTGGTGAATGTGTAAGATGTGAGAAGCTGCTCAACATCATTACTCATTGCAAAACAAGTTAAGGCTACTAAGATATCACCTCACATCTATCAGAATGAACTAAACTAGCAATAGCAAAAAAACTCAACAATACTTAGTGTTGAAAAGCCAATGAATAATGGTATTTTCATAAATGTCTTGTTTATGTGATCATATCAACGCAACTTCCTAAGGAATACCAATATTGGTGGAAAAGATGGTATCTTTAAAAGTTAAACACAATTAGCCATCCTACTCCTAGGATTTATCATGAGGAAATGAATCTATACACTCAGACAACCACCTATATTTGAATGGTTATGGCAAATTTCATAATCACCAAATCTGGAAATAGCCCATTCATGTTATCAGTGAATACATGAATTATGTCCACAGAGTAGAATAGTATTTGGCAATAAAAAGGAATAAATGTCTAAGACATTCCACATGAATCAATTTCAAAAGCACAGAGATAAGTGAAAAATCAGACCAAGAAGGTTATTGACCACCGGCAGACATCATATCTGTTTCAGGAGAATTTTCTGTGCAGTCATAACACATTCATGTGTGGACACTTTGGATCAAACCTCACATTCATGCTTCCTTCTTGAGAAAAACACTTTACTTTGGAGTAAAGAAGACAAATGAGTGTTTGTTATCCTGCATTTAGAAATGGAATAAAATATTTTGCAAAGAAAGAACTTGTGACTCTCTCTCTACTCAGAATAACTTGAACTTTTACCCTCTTCCTGAAGTTAATCACACTTGATCTCTTGAGAAAAAATGTTTTCAATGTGAAACAATACTCCACTGAGATTTAACAAACTCTATTTTAATTGTAATTGATTTATACCAAAAGATAAAATGAGTTAATTAGAGCATGCTATTAGAGTTATTGGCAGGGGAATATATTTGATACAGCTAGCAAAGAGTAGGCATAAGATGGAATATTATTTTAAAGTCTAAAACAAAATAAAATTTAAATCCTAAGATTATTCACTTGAAAATCCACATAGGTCTTTATATTATCATTTTTTTCGTTTACAATATATTTTTCATATCCAGAACACATGAAGTTTTATTAAAATTACTATGCCACCTTTAGGGTCAATGGCAACTGTTATACAGAAAATTCTGTGTACGCTGTCTTTGGGCATATGGAAGCCTCCTTGTTAAAAGTTGTTACTCAACTACTGTGGCTGCAAGAAGGGTGCTTCTGCTTCTTTGTTGTCCTTATTTTTTTTTCTCTCTTTCTTATTTCCTATGTACTCATTTTCTTACCCAAGGACCATGAGCTGCTAGGAGGGGTAAAAGCCGGAACTACAGTTTTAGGAGTGAAGTAAGAAAGGCTTTCCCAGCGGCAGAAAAGTTCCCATTTGGCAATATGAGCCATGCCATGTCTTGCTTTCCTCCAAGGCATAATAGGCACCCTGAGATAAATATGGAGTCCCACTAGAAAGTGGCTCTTAAAAAATTAGAAGGAGGAATATTGCGTACAAAACACTATAGAGATCACTGGCTGACTAATAAAATGGGCCCAGTCAAAAACAAAAATTAGGAATCTGATGCATCAGAGATTATTTAATGGAATAAAGAAAATTTAAGAGAAATTCAGGAGAGAATGAAAAAGAGCAACAAAAAACAATGAGGAGGAACTACTTAAATAATTACGATTCAGGTGGAGATACAGATATCAGGTGAACATGCCCATATCTAGATATTTTTGAGTGGATTTTGACTTTGAAGTGAAAGCCATAAAACCATTTAGAAAGAAAAAGCAGAATATCTACAAAGGAATTAGGGAAAGGTTTAAATCAGATATCACAACAGTTATCCTGAAGGTCAGAACATAATAGATTAAAATAAAAAAAAATAGATGATATTCCAAATTTTAAATTCACTTAAAATTTTTTTTTGTAGTTGTAGATGGACAGAATGTCTTTATTTTTATTTTATTTTTTAATGTTGTGCTGAGGATCGAACCCAGTGCCTCACATATGCTAGGCAAGCAATCTGCCACTCAGCTACAGCCCCAGACCTTAAATTCAGCTTTTATGTTCATTTCTAACATTTAAACATGAGAAATGAATATTTGAAGAAGTAAACCTATTTTAAGAGATGAAACATCTGATGAAGTTTGTCACACATCAGCTATCTTTAAGGGAACCCTTGGGGACGTACTCCAAGATGAGAAATGAATTCAGGGAGAAGTAATGACAAGTAGCTGAAAGATCTAAAAATGTAATAAATTATACTGTTGTCTAAGAAATAAGTGAAACATGTCATTAAAAACATGGTACTAAAAATTAAGGAAATACCAATCTGTAAGATGGGGATTGAATGGTGGAGTAGGAGAATGATGAAAGTGGATAATATCTTTTTTCATTTAACTAGGAAGACATGGCTCTTGATAAGACTTCAAAAATTGAGGAGAAAAAAATCATCAGAGCAAGTTCCAAAATAACAATGATAATAGATGAATTAAATACAACTTAAATGTAGGCTCAGAAATTTCAGAAAATGGAAGAACTTACCTTATACATGCTGTTGCATGATAGAAAAATTGAAACATCTGTCCCACTCATTATTTTGGAGTTTGCATAAGCTAAAACTCCATCAAGTCAGCACCAGAAAAGAAAATTATAGGCCCCATAATCTGAATACACTATGAAGAAATAGGATTTAACCAAGAAACTTGAGAATAGTTGGAACAAAAAATAATTTAAAAATATCATTCATCCTTCATGGCTCAAAGAAAAAATATACAAATGAAAAAATTAAAAAATGAAAAAAAATATGCTGAGAGGTCTATTTAACAAAAACTAGAAAATCTTTATATTTAAGAAACTTCAGAAATATTTTCTTGAAAAGATGAAACAAGATAAAGATTCTTTCTATAACTACTGTATCTCACCTTGGTATTAGGAGTATTAGATATGAACACTGTTGGTAGGAATATAAATTAGTACACCCACTAGAAATTAAGTCAGAAGGCTTACAGAAAGACTATGAATGTATCTGCCTTATTACTGGAGCTATACTACATCTCAGTATTCATCCAAAAGAATTAATGTTAGCACACTATAGAGATACATGCATACCCCAGGTTTATAGCCATATAATTCACAAGAGCCAAATCGTGGAGTCAGCCTAGGTGTCCACCTGCCAACAGATGAATGGACATATAAATGTGGCATATATACACAAGGGAGTTTTATTCAGCCATAAAGAAGAATGAAATTATGTCATTGCAGAAAAAAATGGAACTGGAAGAGCGTCATGTTATGCAGAATGAGCCAGACTCAGAAAGTAAAGTGTCGTGAAGGATGAGAGGGCAAAAGGAAGTACTGAGAAATGAAATTGATCAAACTACGTTTCATGCATGTATGAATACGTCACAATGAAACCCTCCATTGTGTGTCATTAAGCTTCAATAAAAAAGAAAATAAGAACAGAAATGAAAGGAAGCTGTTTAAAGTTGGAAAAGGAAAATTATTTTTGCAATTATATTTATATATAAAATTTAAAAGTATCAACTGATAAATTATTGGAGGTAATAAGTGCTTGGTTATCTTGATTTCAAGGTCTATATACAATACTCAATATTTTTATTATGTTAGACATAGATTAGAAAAAGTTATAGTAAACATGGTATTATGTAAAATGGCAGAAAAAATCATGACTGACATAGAATTAATTATAGAAGTAATGTGTAAGATTTTTATGGGGAAAAATATACAATTTTAGTAGAGGGCATGGAAAAAGCACCATATAAATGGAGATATACATCATTCTCTGGAAGAGATGGCAAGGTTGTAAGGGTGTTAATATTTTCAGATTAAATTATAAATTTAATGCAGTCTGAATAGGAATTTTTAGGAAACTTTCAACATTTTTATTAGATTTACAGAAAATTATAAAACTTTAGGAAACTTTGAATTCAAATAAGAGCAAGGATGTGGGGGCTGGTGTGCAAGGTAGAATTAACAGCTTGATTATTACACAGTTCAAACCACACAAGTGCTTTTCTTTCACAAGAAAAGATATGAAAAGAATGCAGGTGTACAAAATTGAATCATAGAATAGAGTTCAGAAATAAATCCACGTGCATGGGAATTTGGCAACTGAACTTTGTCAGGTTTCAAAAATCAGTGAAATAAATGAAAAAAAAATGGATCACTTTTTTCTGACTTTACACTATACAAGCAAATGATTCTAGGTGGACTAAGATGCCTATAAATTTGATATAAAGGAATATAAGAAATTATTTCATTATCCTTCTTTTAAATGAGATTCAAACAAATTGTAAACCATCAAAAGAAAAATTAATGGACTTGGCTAAATCACAAATATTTTTATCAGATACACATGACTGGGAATAATATTTTTTTCAACATTTGTCTAATGATAAATTTAACTCTAACATGAAAATATCCTGGTATTCACAAAGGGGAAATAGGTACAAAATAGTAATGGAAAATTTACAAAGATGAATCGAAAAGCTAACAAGCATGTGAAAGACGATACTTATATTCACTAGTAACAAAAGAAGTGAACTCAAAGCAACTTTGATATGACACGTGTACAGTGGGAAAGTTTGATATGCTCAAGTGTTGATGGAGTATGGCTATGACAATGCTGCTTGTGGGAATACAAATCCTCATTTTAGTTGGCAATTGGGAGTATATATTGAAATTGAATATAAATATATGATTCAGGTGTCCTATTCTTGATTAAATACTCTTTGAGAAACATCACATATATGCACAGGATGATATGTACAGGAATGTTGTCCCAGACTATTTCTTAAGGGAAAAAGAACAAAACTTAAGTTTCCATCAATAAGAGAAATGATAAATGCAAAGAATGTGGAATACGCGTGTGATGCAGAACTAAACCACAGATAAGATGAAACTGACATGTAATAACATGCAGGGATCTCAAATACATAATTGTCTGAAAAAGTGGGAAATTATTAGAATAAAGTGTCTTTTGAAATAGCAAAAGATACTTTATTCTAATAATGCTTTTAATTCAAGAATACAATGTAAGAAAGGAGGTGCAGAAGGGGCTGTATCAAGTACCTTAGAAAGCGTGCTTACAGGGGTATTTGGCTGGCATAGAGAATGCTTGGGAATTCACATGCCAAGGTTAATTCTTCAGGCACTAAGATCATGGGCTTTGGTGCTATGCCTGCTTTGCTCTGGACCCAAACCTCTGCCACATGACAACTCAAGTGTGTCTGTCCCATTCTGTGAGCAAAAAACTACTTTTTCCTTAGAGAAAAAAAGTAGTTTTATTTATCTCAAGGAAACACAGTTATGAATAAATATTCTCAGCAAGTAACATGGCTGAGATCATAGGCATGGACCACCTTGCCTGGCAACAGTTGGTTTTAAAAACATCTTTCTCTTTTATTATTTATTGAGTGTCTAATACATGCCAGATTCTTCATACATATTTTCTGATTCCAAAAGGTGGTACTAATCATCTTCATTTTACTGGAAGCATGATGGAGGCTTCTCTAGTTTTTGTAGTTAAGTTCCATAGAAGGAGATTACATTTATTCAACAAATATTTTTGAATGCCTAGCACTAAAGATATGACTATTTTGTGCTTGTTTAATATTTATCTATAAATTCTATACATTTTACTATATATTAAAACCATCTTATTCTGACATATGCATCCAAAACAAGAAGATGTTTGCTCCGTTTCAACTAATTTACTCAAGAAAACTAGGAGGACAGTTTTTTATTCACAAATAATTGGCTCTTTGGTTGTTGTTTTTCTTAGGGCTCCTCTGTATCCATTCTTTCCCTATGTTCTTTACCATTATGGACCTCTCTCTGGGACATTCTCCAAGTTTGATTATTTTAGCACTGGCTCTCAGCCTTCCCTCTCCATCATGTCTCTCTTCATGATTATTCCACCTCAGACTCAAGAGCCCTGACTTCCTCAGTGCAATGATGCACATGTTCATGCCACTTCATATGAGCCTGGCTTTGGTAAGTTCTAAAGAATCTTTCCCACTTCTGAATCTGGAGTCCGGCACATTCCCCTTCTGATGACATGTTTATCTGTTACTTTGCCTATAGACTTCTGTCGACTGAGCCCACAACTGCTATTAATTAATAAACTTCTTATTTGCCAGGGACTGGTCTAGGCTCTTTGCAATCTATCTTAGTGTATCTCCACAACAACCTGTCCCACCTGGTTCACAGGTGGAAAGAAATGGTATTTGACACAAGGTTAATGTGACTCCAAATAGAAATTTATTATCTATGTTTTAGCACCTCTTGCCCTCCTAGTTCATACTCCTGTCTTCTCCTTTATTCCAAATGCATTACTGGATCTTCAAAGCTCCTTCCTTCTTGGCTTCCCAATGATAATGCTGGCACTCCTCAGTTCTAAATAAACTACGTTTGCAGGTAGCCATTGCTGTAAAACATCTATTTTTAGATTGCATTCCAAACTTGGGTTCTAAAATGGATGGACTGGGTTGGAAGATGCCTTCACAAAATGATAATAGAACAGTGGCCTTATTATATGTAGCAGGGCTGATAGTTACTTTTGGAAGAATTTGTTATATACAACAATTTGTTACACATTTGGGGCACATTATGCATAATTGAGTGATGGTAGAAGATGCACTCATGGATTATTAAGTGATGGTAGAAGATGCACTCATGGGCTGAAACTATATTTAAAAGCAACCAGTGTAGAAAACTGCATGGCTGAGATTATGAGTTTCACAAACTGAAACATTTCACTTGAGCATTACATCTCTTCTTTGTAGACATTTGACTAGCTTAATATCTATCCTAGCTCAACTTGATATTCTTTATTTCCTTTAAATCACATTTGATTCTCTCATACAAGCAGAAGGTAAACTTTTTCCTACCTTATTAAGAAGTTCTCATCCCTATCCTCCTCTTATGTCATAATATTGGTATCTTCTTTCTTCCTGATAATGTGTGTTATTTTTTACATAAGAAAATTCCTGCAAATGGGTTGATAATCCTGGTCCTCTGTGCTCAGCAATCCCATCCGCAATGCCTTCTCCTCAACTTCATCCTCATAATTTCTGTCTGCTGATTTTCTTGCCTTTGCTTGGTGCAGCCTCTGTTTGGAATAAGTGTGCTGCTCCTACCTGGTATCAATGTGACCCTATGACAGACACTTTGATCTCTTTCTTTCCTTTATAAGTAATTTCTAAAACCTGTGCTTTTGCTTTCTTCTAGCTCTCAAATAGCACATTCTTCTTGTCATAGAGTTAAGTCACATACATTACTGTCACTTCACCACTAGATAACATACACTTAGGTATACTCCAAGTCTTATTTCTCTTTGCATCCCCCATAGTTCCTGTGAGAAAATGCAGTGTCTGCTCTAAGACCTTTCTGGGCCCAAGGAACAGGCTGTTGTGATGACTATGGATTAGATGTGGCTCCTAGAAGGGCACAAACTGCAAAACACAGAGCATCCCAGCACAGCACATTGGGCATCTCTCTTCAACACACAGAAGTTTCCATGCCTGTTCATCAGTTATTCTTTTTAAGCCTTTGAGTGACAAGAGTGAGGAAAGGTGACACCCCAAGCAGCTACAGAAACTCCCCTGGTTTGGGAGCTCAATATTTTAAGTAGGAATCAACATGTGCTGGAACACTTTCTGGTTTAGCTCTCCCTGAAAGGTTCCCGTAATAAGAATCACAACAGTGGGATACACCCAGGGCATTTGTACTTCCTTTTATTTGGATGCAATTCCTCACTGAGGGGGTCTCTTTTACCATAAGTGATATCACTCACTACCAGCTGATATGCTAACTTTATCAGGTATCACAGAAGAATAGTCAGAAAGTTAATTCAATGCCAAATGTGCCTAAGATGGAAGAAGAATGGTTTTGTTACCTTTTAGTTATAGAAGAAAAAAAAATTTTAAGTATATTGAGTATCCATTATAGTAGATGGTCTTCATAGATTGTCTCTCTTTAGTTTTACAATGATTCCAAAATATATTCTTCATACACCTTTTACAAATGAGGAAATTATGGCCCAGAGAGTTTTTAAATAACATCCAAGATCTCATATGAGAACCAGGAAGGTATACAGCCAAGCTTCAAATTATTGTCTGTCTGGCTTTAAAGTTTGTACTCTTTTTCTGCCCCATGATGATTAATTGATAAACTGAAGATATGCAATGAATATTTGTTAGTGTATGAAATCTTCATTTTTGACTAGGTTAGTGCCCACACCTGCATTATTTTGAATTGGGTCTTCTCTATGCCAACATTCAGTTGAGTTTGTTATGTGATGGGTCATCTCTGAAATCCAGGGTACTTGATAAGATATGATGCCTACTTTTGAAATGGTTCAAGAATAAGTGGTAGGAATATAAATTTCCATTAGTTCCTATCAGTCAGGGCAATTACTCTGTGCCTCACTTTCTTTGGAAATTAAAAGGATGAGATTTAATGATCTGCAAGTCCTTTCCTACCTTTACTATCCTGTAAGAAGGAAGTCTGAAAACTTTGAATACAAAGTTTTTGGAATGAAGGTCACCATTTGACCCAGCTATCCCACTCCTCAGTTTATACCCAAAGAACTTAAAATCAGCATACTACAGTGAAGCAGCCACATTAATGTTTATAGCAGCTCAATTCACAATAGCTAAACTATGAAACCAACCTAGATGCCCTTCAACAGATTGTGATACATATACACAATGAAATATTACTCAGTCTTAAAGAATGAAATTATGGCATTTGCAGGTAAATGGATGGAACTAGAGAATATCGTGCTAAGTGAAATAAGCCAATCTGAAAAAATCAAAAGTTGAGTGTTTTCTCAGGTAAGTGAATGCTGATTCATAGTGGGGCTGGGGGATAGGGAAGAATGAAGGAACTTTGGTTTGTGTACAGGGGAGTAGAGGGAGGAGCCTGGGGTTGTGGGGGTAGGAAGGATGGTAAAATCATATACATGTATGATTACACTTCTGGAGTGACTCTGAACCATGTACAGCCAGAGGAATGGAAGTTGTGCTCCATTTGTGTACTATGTGTATGCATTCTATTATAAAATAAACAATATAAATAAATACGAAGGAAGTCTAATTGTTCTGCAGTACCTGCCATGCCTAGATGGCCAATCAAGAGGCAAAAAGGAAAGCAGCTGAAATAACTCTTTCCTTCCTTTCTTCCTCTCTCTTGCTTCTTCCTTCCTTCCTCCTCCTCCTTCTCATTCTCTGCCTCTTCCTCTTCCTCTCCTTCTCCTTTGTTTTTGATGAAGCGACCTGACCGGTAACCTCTTGCTTCTGGGACAAGACTCAGGTTTATACAGGACATTTAACAAAGATGATTTTCAAGGTTACATAGTTTTTTGTGTGTACATGTCTATGAGAAAAGAAAGCACAGCCACAAGTAAATCTGCCATACAGTCACAGAAAAACTGACTCTGCAACACAACCCAAATCTCTAGGGAGTACTGCAGCATATGGTGCTTATTTTTTATTTAAGTTTTGCATTTAAACTTATAATTTGTTTTAAGTTATTGCATAACATGTACGATTTGTACATGTGTTTTTCTTTTTTTTAATTGGTTGCTCAAAACATTACAATGATCTTGATATACATTTGATTCAAATGGGGCATGAATTCTTATTTTTCCCACGTGTACAGACTGTAGGATCACATTGGTTACACATCCACGTTTATACATACTGCCATACTAGTGTCTGTTGTATTCTGCTGCCTTTGCTATCCCCTTCCTATCCCCTCTCCTCTCCCCTCCCCTCCCATCATCTCTCTCTACCCCATCTACTGTTAACTCATTTCTCTCTCTCTTTTCCCCCCCTTTCCCCTCACATCCTCTTATATGTAATTTTGTGTAACAATGAGGGTCTCCTTCTATCTTCGGTGTAATTCTTATTTTTAAGGTGTGTTACCTTTGCTATATAAAAGAGGAGGAAGTATATTCATAAGTGAGAAAATAAATTCACAGGCAGAGAGGACCGCACAACTAAATGTTCTACAGTGAAACATCCAAAGATATTTCTGTTCCCATAATGTCCCTTCTTAATTCTAAGAAAGTCATCTAATTATTTTCAATGGGTTGTAAAATAATTGTTCATGCAAATACCTGGTGTTGTAACAGTCTCTCTTAAGTGCTCTGGAGCAGCAATATTAGTTTCAATTGAACATTAATCCAAAGAGTAATATTTTCACTTTCTTAAACTTCAATGAAATTCACCAGTAGGAAATGCACTTTCAATATCCCATTCTACATCCTCATTCTAAAACTGTCTTGGACCTTTTCAAGTCCATTCTTAGTTAAGATTTTATGCTCATAAATAGTTCAATTTTTTTAAAAAAATCACATTTGTTCTAATTGCCTCCGTACTATAGATAGCACATCCTAAATTTGGGGGATTTCCTCATACTAGGTTTAGATTTCATAAATATTTGCATTTTATGGAATCCAATATACCAAGATGTTCCTGATTCAAATTTGTAAGCAGCAAACTTTTGCTATTCCAGGCATTTATATAGACATCTATAGTTGACTGAGGTCCTAATTGATCTGCCTCTACAATTGACATACTCCTGGTCAATGGGAGTGCCGGAAAAGATTATTGAATATGCAAATTAACAAGTCAATATCTGACATTATGGCAAGCTCAGATTTGACTATATGCTAATTCAGTACAAATTTACTTCAGTTACTGCTGTGTGGCTGTACTTAGTTCCCAAATGTGGTGCAAAAATGGCAGAGATGCCTAAGACATAATGCTTACTCTCATGATATTCATTGTCAAATAAGGAAGATAAATGTGTGGTAGGTAATTATGACTTACCTAACATTCTATGTTGTCCAATGTTTTGTGGAAACACAAAGTATATGGCTGAAAGCAGGCTTTTATCCTATTATCTATAGTTATTTTCATCCTGATACAACATAAATATCACATGTTTATCCTGACATCAGGAAAGCAATCAACATTTCCCTCCTTTCTTGTCTTCTAACCATTACAGTGTCAGTTCAGAAGAACAACAATTCCAAAGTCTAAATTCAGATGAGGCATTTCCTAAATGTCTTCTTGTATTTTCCTTCTTCTTAAGTTTGGGGTTCCAGTGAAACTTCCTGAGATTCTGCAGTTATGTGAGGAGAGTCTGAGCACAGTTCTGGAAGACCCTAGCCTAGGGAGCACAATCTCTCCTTCTCATGATGACATATGGCAATGTTGATTGGGACCTATGAAAACCCCTGGTAAGCAAAATATTTTTAATTTTCTTCCACAACCCAGACCTATTTCCAAAAATCAAAGGTTTAAAAGATATAAAGATTGCTTTAAAAAAAAATCCACGAGACTTTTTTTTTTTACTTTAATTGTTGAAGTCATGCACAACAGTTAGAATTAGACCCACATTCAGACCCCCTGAACTTGTCAAGAGACAAGAGAAGACTTTACTTCTCAGTATTCACTATGCTCCAGCTCTTGCAAATGCTGGAGACAGATATTCATCAGACAGAATCTGCTCTTGACATTTCTTGCAACACATGAAGTATGTGTTGCAGGTGCCCTGGAAGACCTATCTCAGTGTTCACTGGGGACAGAAAAAAATATCCAATAGTCTATTGGAACTGGGAAACTGAGTCCCATGAAGCTCATATACCATGCACTGCTTAAGACAACACTCCTTATTAATGTAAGAATAAAGTCATTTTCTTTGCCCTCCCATTAAGATTTATCATCTGTGTGTTCCTAAGAGAATGTGAAGCAAAATCAAACCTGGCTTGAGGAGAGTTACAAACCAGTTCGTAAATGAAAACAAGATCATTCTCTTAGAATTTTAGACTCTATTTGTTAAACTTTTAGAAGTCTGTTTATACTTAGTAATCAAAGTGTTTTAAAAAATTAGTCACAAGATATATATCTCCATTTTTAAGCATTTGACTAAAATATCTTTTTTCAATATATTTTCTTAGGATTAAGAAAAATATTTGGGGTTGGGGGTGTGTGTAAATTATTTTTTAAGTTAATAAAACTTTGGAGAAGTGATTACTTCAAACAGTTTTAAGGGCAAAAATGATAACATGAAATATGTGAATGCTGGATTTTAATTTGGTTCTGTTTTGCCCTTCATCAGTATGATATAAAAATCATTCATGCATTTTTATCAAATTTCATTTTACACTGTATTAACCATCTGTTAGATGTCTATTTTGATGCATAGCTTTTTCCAAATTCATCATTTAAGAACATCTCTAAATTGCAAATTTGCAATGACAATTAGAAAATGACTGAATGAAATGCACTGTGGAAATATGGAATTTGGGGTTTTGGCCACAGGATGATGAAAATGGAAGACTTGCACAATGTACTTCTGGTCTGTCCTCTGGATTTCTAACAAGAACTAATACCCTGGGAAACACAATTAAACAGAACTGGACTAAATACTTCACCAAGAAAATGTGATTGTGTGTGGTGAAATGGAGCCTCACAACTGGCAAGTTTATAACTTTGAGAAGTCACTTCAATGTACATGAACAGAACACCTCTGGCCTATTTCCCCCGTGAATACCATCAAAAGATATTTCTTTAGGGCCTCATATACGCAGGGTGCCCCTCAGTTTTATGCAGAGCTTATTGAAAGATTTGTTGGAGGGTTTTGTTTGTTTTTTTACTACTGCCTTTGGGGACTGTGTTTCGTATTCAATGTGACAAGTGTCTTACTGTTAGCATGTCTACTATGACCATAACTACTTTCGTTTCCTTCAAATGCTGCCAGTGAGTCATTTTGCTTGCTAGAAACTCATCCTTATCTTACTGCACCAATGCTTTAGTGAGATACTTATTTAGCAATTGCAATTTTTTTCCAGTTAATACTCTACCAACAGCATCTTTTAAATTCTGTATCAGGTCCTCCATCCAAATTTTCAGAACATGTATGGTTTTGTTTTTGATGTGCCATCCTGCCTACTCAGTCCTCCTGCACAGTCCTGCTTCAATTAACAGAAGACTGCAGAATTGCCGGAGCTGGAATAGCTGTGATTTGTGTTCAATCTCCCCAGCAGTGCTGAAGAAACTTTTTCTTTTTTTTCCAAATTCAATTCTTAATACTCAAGTGCAATTATTCACTGAAGACATTGCAAAGTGCAGTGGGTTTAACAGTCATAATTTTTCACTTCATAAAAATACGTAGATTCTGGTGATGCAACACCATTTACTTTCTTCCTTTTTCTGTTCTTTTTTTTTTCTTTTAGTGTTTTAAAATGAAATCTGCCTTTAGTTTCCCATACATTTGGCTTACACAAAATTTATCATCATTTATTTATTTATTTACTGAATAAATAAATTGAACCCAGAGGTGCTCAACCACTGAGCCTCATACCTAGCTCTTTAAAAAAAAAAATCATTTAGAGACAGGGTCTCCCTGAGTTGCTGTGGCTGGCTTTGAACTTGCAATCCTCCTGCCTCAGCCTCCCGAGCTGCTAGGATTGCAGACATTCACCATGGTGCCCTGCTATCATGTCTCATTTAGAAGTTTCTTTTTCCTGTGCCCCTCATACAAATAAATGTCCTAGGAAATATTTTTACATATTCTGGTCTCTGTGTCACACAGTGAATACTGTCACTGATGGTGACACAGAGATTAGGAGTCTGAACTGGGAGTCTGAAGCTTCCCTAAAGTATACTTTGAAGTCATTTCCTGGGGTTTGGCTATCTCCTCACTCCCAAAGTACCCTAGTGGCAAAAGGCTCATGGTAAGTCTTGTCAAGGTTGGGGTTGGCCACCCAAGTTTTTCTCTGCTTTCCTCCCTTTATTCCTGTTTCTGTCCTTTGTAGATAATCCACTCCATCACCCCTCCATCACCCCTCAGTGGACTTTTAAAAACTAAGTGTTGCCTCACATTCTGGAGCAGGGGTTCAGGAACTACACTAAACCATTTCTGTCTTTTCCCCCCACTTACCTGCTCATTTTTGAACAGTTTTTGCCCCAAACATCTTCACGCAAAATATGCCAGCTGCTCCTAGACCTGAGACTCAGAAGACTTCCCCTTCCACCCTCATGTCACAACTTCTTGGTGTCTAAGTTACCTCAGTTTTATCTTTACTAGTCTTCAGAAGAAGAAGAAAAAAAGGCTTATTTCTTCTCTGCAGTCATTTTCTCTATTTTTAATGTCCTCCATCTTGTTTCTTCTTGCTTTGCTTATTCTTCAAAGTAAATGACTTTCAAATCACATATATTGAAACTGAAATACGATTATTTTCCACAGTAACTGGAAGTATTGGAAGCAGACATCAGAGAGAAAAATGGGTTATGTATGTGAGCATGTCCGTTTGTGGATTCAACAAACATTAACTGAGCATCTACAGTGTGCTCAAAGTTGTCTCAGCCCTGGGAATAGAACAGTAATGAAGATAGAGCTCCTGCCCTCAAGGAATTTACAGTATTTTGGGAAAGACTAAGGACAAGGAAATTGGAAACCAAGACATTGACTTTCAAGCATTAGAAGTAAGCAGAGGTACCAGTTGAGCCTTGGAGCAAGCTGCTCTCTGTACTTGGGGTCACTTCCAGAAGAGTAAGAAGTAAATCAAGTCTAAGGTGCATTAGAACGACTTCTGTATGAGAGGAATGATGGGAAGTGTCTTCTAGCAGAGTCAACAATTTGTGGCAAGGTCAAGGGATAAGGGGATATCATATCCCTTAGGAAAACCCAAGTGCTTCCCAAAGGAAAGTTTTGAGAGCCAACATCAGAGGAAGGGGGTGAGAAAAGTCACTACAGCCACTTTCAAGAACCAAGGGTCACACAACTCAGGAAAGCTGACTGCAAACCCACTTTATACCATCTTAGACCAGTTCTATACTTTTTCCCAACAAACTCTTAGGTAAAACAAGCCTCCAGTCAGTTTTAGTCATAAGGCAGATCTGTTTCAGTAATTAAAATGTCCTTGTCCCTGGGTGGAAATGTCAAAATTGTTACTACTCTCTCAGTAGTAACCAGGGCTGGTAGTCCTGGCCTGAGAGGAGGGTGTGGTTTGCTTCCCTCTAACTCCAGCCCTAAGCTTTTCTTCTTCCTTCTCATCCCTGTTTGTTTTGCTTTTGACCTGACTCCAGCATTTAGGAATGGAGAATGGAATTGGTTTGCACTGGATTTGGTGACAGCATGCATGGGGCTTGGTACATGTTCAGGGTTGACATTTCTTGGAGGAGCTTTTGGGTTCCTTCCGGATGGCCCAACTGAGCACAGCTCATTACATTTCCCCGCCTCCCCCAACTGTGGGCAAAAGCAGGTGAGCAATTGCCCCTTCCTTTTAAGTCCAATACTCTTCTTCTATTACCATTGCTTCCCTCCTAGAAACTCTGCTGGATATAATTTAAACATGGCTCCAGGACACTCCACTACTGCACCCCACCCCCACCTTCCCTGTGAGTGACGTGTCTAGTCAGCGCCTCAGTGAACTATCCTGACTCCCTTTCCTGGAGGTGTGGCCAGTGCCCAAGAAAGCTGAGCCTCTGCCTTGCTGCCTCAGCCTGAGCTTCCACCTCTCTTCACCTAGGGATCAAGATACCAGGACACTGGGCTTCACAACTTCCAGGGGACCCTCACCAGCGAAGTGCTCTGTGTTTCCTTCAGTTAAAGCGATGGGGAACATACCCTTCTACCCCCAAAGAAGTGGAGCAAAAATATCACACCACTGCCAAGAAACTTCTCCAAAGTTCCTTTTTTTTCTTTTTTTCTGGGCCTGTGATGTTGTATGCCCTTCATGTGCGTGACGAACTAAGGTTCAGAAAATTGGCTAAGAATGTCTTGTAAGCCTTATCTCCTTACATGCATGAACTGTTAGGAGACATTTTGCACCTCCTATTTTTTGGTGGTCTTTTACTACACCTCAGTGAATTCATCCTGTTTTGGAATCTTGTTATACATGTCATTTATATAATGAGTTTAGGCTTTATCTTGGTGAGGTGGACAGGGAGGCTTGAATTTGCTTACTGGTCCTGAAAGTGGTGACCATGGCATAGAACCTGAGTCCAGCAGGCACATCTTTGATACTCACAATCACTCCCTGCCACCGTCATGGATAGGAAAGGATGGGCTTCTGGTTGTCAGCTTCTCCAAATGCAGCCTGAGAATAAGGGGCAGTGAAAACTAAATCCAGGTTGACCAGGATGAGGAAGGCAGTGGAGTTTTCCATACAAAGGACCAAACACGCAGCTCTCCATTCTCCATGATATGAACATCCTTTCCTCCCTTTATTACCTTCAGATAAAATGGGTGAAAAACATGACTTATCCAAATATAAAATGGGAATACAGGATTGGGCTGGGAGTTAGGAAAGGTAGGGAGGGAAAGGCATTCTTTGGAACCTCAGATTCTTCCACATTGTTGGCAGAGTTTCCCCAGCCAACCCCAACCTAACCACTGTTGTACCTTTTCATAAAATCACCACTCTTCCCTCGTTTTAGGAGCAAGGGAATAAGGCTGCCCAGAGCACTTCCTCACAGGGAAGAGAGTGCCCTGGTGTGGTTGGTGGCAGCCACCAGTGTGTCCCTTCCTCCTCCATCTATCTATGATCCTCTCTCCTTGTATGTCAAATAACGTTTCCATCACTACAGTTGTTCCCCACGCCATTTCTAGTTTTCTTCCTCTAAGTTGCTATCTCTTTGCCATTATCCACATTTGTCCTTCTAGACATTTTAAAGCATTTTTACTTGTCTATAGCTCTGTTTTTTTTTCCTACTAGTTTTCCAGAGTCAAGATTTGAGTGTTTGTCTCTTTCTTTGATCACATATTTTCTAGACAAGCAGGGATGGCCAAAGGGGCATCGTTTTTTTTCCATCCAAGGGACAAATGAATCACCCTGTCTCCTTGAAAACCATCCGAGTAATCTGCTCCCAAAATTAGCTGCCCCTGTATCCCTGCTCCTCTGGCACATTCTTGCATGACAAGAATGGCCTCTGAAGGGACCAGGAGCCTTGGCTCATCCTCACCACCAGCTGGCTCTTCATTCTCCAGCTGGTAACAACAACAACAAAAATTGCCCACTGTCTTCTCCATGAACCCCAGAATTATTAGTAAACCCCCCTAGGAAGTCTCTTTAAAGGACACCCACCTTGCCCACTTGACTCTAGAAGCACCCCCTCCCTCATTTTTTCTTCAGTCCTTCCTTCCCTTCTCAATAGTGATTTTCTCAATAGGAGAAAACAAAGCCCTCAATTGACTTTGAATTCCCACCACCACCAGAAGTTTGGCATGAAATAAAGCTCAATAAATGTTTGTTCGATAAAGTGGTTTTCATCGATGATGTCAGACCAAAAAGTTCTTAAGTGTTTTTATGTGTCTAGTGAATCAGAGAGGAAAATTTGACTAAAGCATGAAGGAAGGGTATAAGGAGCTGAATGTACAGGTAAGAAAAAAAGCAGATGTATACTTGGCTCTTACTTTAAGGCATGAATTCTAAAGCCAGAGCCGTGTCTCAAAAGTCTCAGACACTGAGTCAGCTGTGAGTTCTCTACAACTCTGTGGGGTTCACTGTGAGGAGCCCCACAAAGGAACAGATCTCCTATAATGAACAAATCAAACCAACCTCAGCCCCCAGTCAACGGACAACTGTGCACAGGTTTTACCCCTCCCACCCCCATCCCCCATTGGTGACCTGAATTGAGATGGGACCATTTTCAAGCAATGCAAGACCTTTTGTGGCTCCTCTGTCCCTGACCCATAGCTTGCCATGAGAAAATCCAGATGGAGATGCCTTTGAGGTTCTCTACATTGGATTAAACAAGAAAAAGCAGACATTGCAGAGTGATTCACCAAGTGCTCAATGTCTACTAATGGAAATGAGAAGAACACTGTATTCCAGAACAATCTTGAGAAACTCCCCCCCCCCATTGGTATTCACTGCATCATAGCAACAATATAGAGAAGAAACAGTCTCCAACACTTGGGTGCTCTTCTTTTGAAGACCTGATCAACATCCACAAGTTTCTTCCAATGTCAACTCTCTCTCCTCCCCACTTTTGCCCTTGGGAGGCCATCAGATGGAGTGAGCACAGAGGGCTGGGCCTGCACGCCAGGCCAAAGGCCAGGGACTGTATGGGATGGTTCAATGATTCCTTCTTGTACTAAGTTGAGAACAGCTGCCTGACTTCAAGAGTATATGGATGATGTACTTTGCAGGGCTGGGATGGAGAGACTCTGATAGGGTCTTGGGTGGCACCTAAACACCTGGAAGAGCATCAGTAAAGAGTCTGAGTCATTTCAAATTTGAGGTGGTAGACTAACTGGGGAGGTTTTGGTGGTCCCAAGCTCTCTGACTCTCACCCAACCACATTCCTCCTCCTCCACCTGCGCTTCCATGCGTATCGTATCAGGGGCCTAACAGGGAGTGAAGGTAGGGAGGTTGTGAGGACTATGGGTGGTATATCAGCTATCTCTTTTTCAGGTATCTTTCTGATCCCTCAAAGCTAAGCTCTCTCTCTCTCTCTCTCTCTCTCTCTCTCTCTCTCTCTCTTACTGATTTCTTCAAATGCTTCTCTCATCTGTGTTTCCTTCCCATTCTGTCCTCCTGTTTCTTTCTTAGTGTATTCTTCTTCTTCTACTTTGTCTTTGTACTAAAGGGAAAAGTGTGGGGAGGAGTCTGAAAATGAGTGGAGTACTGGTCACATTGGGACAGAATATTGTTGTCTGCTAGAGTTTTGATTCCGCCCTTTGGTCCTCTCCCAATCTTTCCAGTGCACTGATACAGAAACCTTTGTTCCCAATTTCTGCTGATATTCTTTATGTGTTGCTCCCACCAAACTTTGTTCTGTGCTTTACATTTTCTCCTGGGGCTAATTATTTTGTTGTTTTTTCTCTGTTGTATCTCTGCTATTTGTTTTTGTATCTTGTGGTTTTTTTTTTCCCTCTGCATTTCTATGTGTATCTGATTATAGTTGCCTCTCTGCACCTACCAGATTCATTCTTTTAGGGGGACATTATAGTTTATCCGCTTGAATTTTCTCTTTCATAGGTTGGACAGGACACAGAGGTGGCTAAGATGGGGGATGAAAACCAGGAATGCAATTGGACACTCCTTAACTGTTCCCACGGATGTTCCAGTGAAACAGAATATAGGCAGGGGGAGGTTGGAGATCACTTGGTGTTCTGAACCTATGGTTCATTCTCATATTGCCTTTTCCCTGAGTGCTCTTCTTTCTGTTTCCCAATTCCTAACACTGAGTGAACAGACACAGTCATGAAACCCAACCTTCTGTTGTTTTTCACATTGGTTCCAGATAGCAACTGCAAAACTGTGACTTCCCTTTCCATCCATGGATTCTACTGTTAAGACCACATCCAGAAAGCGTGACTTAAAAATCCAGCGAGAAGCTACTTTGTCAGCTGGTTTCTTCTCAGGAGCTCCACTGCCCATTGCCAACCATGTCTTTGCTACAGTCCTCAAGAGTTTCTTCCCTATGCCATCTAAGAGATTCACTCCCTAACTTAATTTACAAACTCAACTTCACTTCTAACATCTTGAAGGTACTAAAAGTTATTTTTACACGACTTAAAAAATGCTTGCAGAAGAAAATACACTGGTTTTCATTCATTGATGTAACCCTGGACTTCCATTTGAGTACCTGACTCTTCCTTGAGTTTTTCATGGATGTATTTTCAATGACACTAAAATATTCATGCCCAATTCCTAAACTATTTTATGCATTGAAGTGATAATACAGCTATGCAGAAGTCCCGGGAGGCAGAAGTAATGAAGAATCCAGAGTATAAAATCCTGGAAAAGGGTGGGGGAGAAATTAGGAATATAAATTTGTGTGTTATAGAAGAGCTTGGGTATTAGCTTGCCAGGTAAAGCAGAGCATTTGCAACTGAGGAATCCCACTAGATCCCAGGCGCCTAGAAGTCAGTGACTGAGGAATGGAGGAGTTCTCATATTGTGCTTTCCTGAGTAGGCATAACCAAAACTACAAAGCAAGAAAAAGTTCTGAGCTCTTGGCTAAAAAACAGTGTTTTACAGATTCAATAAATAGTCACGGCAACAAACAGGGCCCATAAAATATTCCTTTCAAATTAGGCATGCTTATTTACCATATAAGGTCACATCAGCTAGAGATGCAGGATTTTCAGAGGACCATGGAGCAACTGGATGGCCCCCCGAGGCTCAATGGGAGGAAATACCTTCATAAGAGCCACCCAAAGGAGTCAACTGGGAATACATTGAAGATGATCAAATCAAGGACCTGGCTGAGAGGGACTGATCCTCTATAAAAAAAATGAGATAACAGGAAAATTGCTGGTGAAGACTATTGGACAGAGCAACACATGCAGCAGCCTACTTTGGACTTTTCTTTTACAAAGGAGCTCAACCTATGGGCATTTGATCATTTCCTATAGCACAGGAATAGGGTTAGGCTAAAAGTATGGCTGGAAAGCCATTCTTTGTCCCAGCCTGGAGCAGACATCTTCTGCTACTTTCTAGTTGCATATATGTCCCTTCAAGGCATGAAGAGAAGTCAAGCTTGACCATAATTTCTATGATTCTCCAGGGCAAGGGGGGTCTCAGGCCCATGTCCATTCATTTTGGGAATGCTTGTTTTGAAGGGAGAATTTGTGGGTCTAGGTCAATTGAACTGCTCTTCAAAGCCCAATTTGGGATCTGGCTTGGCTGAGAACCAAATAAAGATGAAGACCTTAGAGATCAACCCAGAGGGAGGAAGTCCAGTGGCTGACTCAGGGGACATGCAGTGCTGCTCATCAGGGGACATGCAGTGCTGCTCAAATTCCCCCACCAAACCACAACTGCAACACAGTTCTCCCTCTGCCTCTGCCTTTCCCTTAACCCCCACATATTCCCGAGTGTGAGCTGGCCAGGGCCTAGTCAGGACCTGGTAAGGAGTCAGCCCTAGCCCTTCCCTTTGGAAAGATGCCCTGTTTTGATTCATCTTCTCTAGAGCAGCCTAACCATGCTTTATTCTATGTGTCTTTTCCTTCAGAAACTAGAGGTGAGAATGGAGAGAATAGGCGTTACAGACAATGATCTGTTCACAAGTGCCTGACCATCACCACGGCCTTTCTCTTTCCAAAAGCAAGACTGGAACATTGGACTGACTTTTGGGAGGGGAACCTTGGCTCCCTACAGCCCATCCCAGCTCTGCTTCCTCTGCCTGGGCCCTCCTCCCTCACCCCATCCCATCTGGGCCTGTTCTTTCTCTAGGGCTCTGCACTGCTTCTTGTCTCTGGGGAATCTGTCTTCCTCCCCTTTTGCTGTTCTCTGTTGTTCCTTTCTGTACTTTACTTTGTTGATTCAGGATGTTGATTCTGTCTCTACTGCTCAGTGTTAAAAATAATTTTGAAAAAATCTATATGGTAACAAAATAGGGACATTAGAAAAAAAGCAATGGACATTCCAGAGAGGACAAAACATCCTCCTGCTCTGGCCTCTTGACTGAGGGGTGAGTTCATCAGCTGTGTGTTCTCCTTTCCCCTGTTCCTTCCTTCTTGGATGCCTCAAGTCTCACTATACAGTATGGTAAAGAGAATCCTGTAAGGAGTGGAGCTCCTTATTCATCACCCTCCATTTTGTTGTTGTTGTTGTTTCCTAGTTCTTCATTAGAAATAGAAAATAATTCCAAATTCAACTACTGCATTTAATCTTTAAAGTTAGGACCCTTGAAAATCCTCTACTCCTCCACAGGATGAAACCCTGTTTCATTGTTCCTGGGCTGGTTGGAGGACAGTCTGATTATCTCCAAACAGCACTTCCATGAAAGGAGATACCAGCTATTGTAGTCTTTTCTTATGGCTAACTCAGTGAGTCTGGGGTTCTAACTAGGTATCAGGGCATGGGGGACACCATATATTGCACTTAAAATCAGGTCACAGGACTCCTTGACTGTCTTGTACATCCTCCTCAGACTGTGAGCTCATTAAAGGCAGGAAGTTCTTGTAAGGCAGGACTTGCATTCTTTTCTTACAGCAAATTTATCAATGGGATGTAGTGGATGTCCTAGGGAACATGGATGGATTTAAAGGTCACTAGTTAAGGAATAACCCAGGAAAATAAGGTTGAACAGCAAGCCTAGGCCCAAGACCCCAGGTCTGGGGATTTGTGATTTGGGCATTTCCTAAACAGTTCTCTGCGTCTCTGAACCCCCATTTGCAAGCTCAGCATTTTAGACTTGTGCCTGATCCCTTTTTAGAAGGCTTCCTTAATTCCTTGCTTTTTGTGGCTTCCTGTGCTCCTGGAGGCAGTGGAATGAGAAACATCCTGGGTGGAGCTTTGGTGAAATCCTGTTAATCACCTGACGCCTGATGAATAACCACCAGCTTATTGAAAGATACATAGTCCTTGACTCCACCTTCTCCACTTTTGTTACAATGTCTGAGGCTAAGATTAAACTTTTTCCATGGAAGAAACCCCTCTGAGTGCTGTCATCCTTCTGCTTCTAAGAAAGAAGGTACCAGTATTTGAAATATTGAAGATAGGGGTATGTGGATGGCAAGGAGGGAGGCAAAGGTTTTCTTAGGACTTTTGGGGAAACAGAGCCTGTCAGCAGGAGGAAGGAATGAAGGTAGGAGGGGGAATTATCCATGTGGGCCTGGGTCTGGCCACTAGGTAGGTTTCAGGAAGAGGATGAGTTTTATGAAAAAGTAGCTGGGAGCCTGGGGCCTGGGACTATGGGTCTTTGTGTCCAGTGGAGCAGCCCCTGAGAGCAGCTGCTGGGCTTGGGATTTCCTAAGGTCAAGGGCCTATCTCATGTACTCTGTATGTGCTTCCATTTTCATCCCTCCTCCTTAAAGGATCCGTGCAGATGGTACAAAAGAGTCAGCTAGGTGACAATTTTGGCACATCACTTAGCTCAGAAGAGACTGTGGCCATTTCCTTCCCAGCCAGGCCTCCACTCTTGAGTTTTTTTTCCTTCTCTTAGTCTTCAAACTTAATTCAGGGCCTACGCCTGGCTAGAGGTTGCAAGATAATTGGTAGTCAAGGCAATGAGCCACCATGTCGAAGTCAAGTACCAACCTCCACGTCTCTGAATCATAACAGAATCCTGTGCCTCCCATCCCAGGTAAAATGTGCCCAGCCCTTTCCCCTTCTCCCCTGAAAATTTCTCATTTCTCATTTTCTGTCCCTTTCAGCCACAAAATTCAGAAGGATTTGATAAATTTTCTTGGCAAGCTGCCATCTGGGGACAGAAGGTGGGCAGCTGCTTCCCTTTTGGGTTCCTGTCCTCTCCCTCATATGATGGGCTCTCTGCTATTCTGGGGGCCTCGTTGCACCCCTACCGTTGTGACACTTGCCCCTGATCGTATCTCCCACCACTGTTTTTATTTCTACTCTCAGTGTTGCTTTCTGTCCCTCCGTCTCTGGCTGCAGATAAAACTATGAGGTATTTTTATTATTCTTTTTTCTGACTCTCCAGTATCCTGGGTTATCTAGGCTTCTGAGTCAGATGGGATCAACCTCCTTTTGTGTTCCTCCTTAGTAAACAATGGGTTAGAGACTTGCCCCGATGGTGTGGCTTTCTTGAGTGCCATAGGCCCCAGCTGACTGCTATCCACCCTCCAAGCTGAAGAAAGGATATCCTTTCTTCTTCCTCCTTGAGATCAATATTTTCTTTTTTTAAAAAAAAATATTGTACTAAAATATACACAGCATAAAAACTACCATTGAATCATTTCTCAGTTATTTCTGATCTCAAAGAAGCACCATCCTGGAATGGTGACATTCCAGCTTTACACCCCCCACTTCCTGCTCCTCCATGACAGTCTCGTAGTGTCCTCAATGATCATCATCTAGGATGTCACCACTTTCTTGGGACCAAGCCCTTGGTCCTCTGCCCTTCAACTGGGGATACCAAGGAGGCAGTTTCCAGACACAGTCCCAGCCCCACTAGGCACTGACACCCCCAAAGCTTCAACCTTGAGGTCTTCCCTGCTCCATCCCGATTTCCCAGGCTGGTCTCAGGAAGCGTTTAGCTCTTGTCCCACATGACATCCTCAGAACTCTTTTACACCCTTGGGGTCGTTTGTATTTTGGGATACATTCCACATTGAACATGCAGTCCCAAAGATTTTTCTTGGTCCCTACATTACTGGTATAGTAAAAGAAGACACTCAAATTAGCAACTCCTTTAAGACTATGAGGTCTTAATAGGAAGAGGCCTTGCTCATTTCTTGCCTTCTCTCAAATATTTCCTAAATGGATTTCTAGTAACATTTTGGCTATCTTTACTTTTGCAAGTGTTTGTAGTCCTCCGTGAGGTGCAATATGGGAGAAAAGATATGAGTCTTGATATCTGAGGACTAACAAAGGCCCCAGTAAATATTTATGACCATCACCATTTTCCACGTTATTAAGACCATGACTTTCCCTGGGATAAGGTAAGAAATTTGAGGGCACTCACTATTATATCCCCCCTAACCAAGTTCAAGTTAATGGCTATGGAGTGCTGTGGAATGAGAAAAGAAAAAGACATCAGATAAGTAACAAGGCTTTTTGTTTGTGCCACATACTCATTTGTGACATTAGATGCAAGTTCTGGGCACCTTCTCTTGAGTTCAAAGCCAGGGGGCCTCTATTCCAAGGCAACAGAAACTAGAGAGCACAAAGTGGCATGTCTCCCTCCTATGGGTCAAATAGTCAAAGCAGCTGATCCAGAGAAAACCACCTTGGGAACCTGGCTGAAGAAGAATTCTGGATCTCTGATCTAGGATGCTGTTCGCTTGTTGAACTGGATTATGAATTTGTCCTTTTCCAAGTGCTTAAATATCTTCTGTTAGTGCCTGTTCCCAGTCACTAACATCTTACAGCTTCAATTCTCACAGCTCTGTATTAAAAAACAAAAAGAGAAAGAGAGAGAGCTCTCTGAAGAGAGGAGCTGAGGAACTTCAGTAGAAGGGCCCCCTAGACCCTCCTCCCTGTGGAGTGTTGGGGGTAAGGTGAAGGGCAGGCAGGCTCACATAGTCTGGAACTGACCAGGATCTCAAGAGCAGCTTGGCAGGGACTCCTGGCCCTTCCTGTGCATACACCACCATGCTTACTCCATGTAGTACCTGGGTCAAGAGGAAGTGTTACTTCCTTCTCAGACTGATTGTCCTGGGGTAAGACAGCATTCCTTTGAGCCTCATCAGAAGGCTCAAATATAACCGCTGTGGCCTCCCCCTTTTTTCTTCATCTATATTGCCAAAGAGGCATGTCCTAAGAATAGAAGCAGTGGGGAAATACTAGGTCACAGCTCTGCATCCCAACCATTCCTGTGTTCCCATTCCCAGGAGGAAAACTTCTCTTGCCAGACCTGCCATGTGGTCCATGCCGCCACCCAGTCTCCCGCAGGCTGATGCCTCCACCTTAGGCAACCAATCTATTCAAACAATAGTGTTTGGGTGTAGCCCAAGTACTCATTCTGCACTTCTCTCCTTGTCTTAACATTACTCTGACTCTGGTCCCTCCCTGGATGCTCTTTTCTCTTTCTCCTCTCCCATCTCCTCTTGGGTACATGATGATTTTTTTTTTCATCACAATTTTTTGGTCTTGCAGTGTTCTCTGCCCTTCTCTCTCTTTCTGTAGGTATGATCTCAAAATTCTTATTTTCTTTTTCTTCTCCAACTCTGTCACTCCAAAGTCTTCAGTCTGTGGATATTTGAGATTCATCAAATAACCCTCTGTTTGGACCTATTTCTCAGCCTAATCAGGATGAGCCAGTGCAGAACCAACAGAGAAGGGGCAGGTCCTTACCTTGCTGTTCTCCACTGAAGCACTTCCTCCCTCCTCCCCACACCATTGGATTGTGAGAAATCACCGTCTTGGTGACATTCCAATGTCATACCCTACCATCCTGCTCCTCTTTAAGCTCCCCAAGAATCCCCACTGACCATCATTTGGGATGTTGCCATCTTCTTGGGACCAACCTCTGGCCTCTTTCCTTTGCCCTTTAACTGGGAATACCAAGGAGGCAGCTTCCAGACACAGTTCCAGCCCCTGTGAGACTGACACCCCCAAAGCCTCAATATTGGGAGCTTTCCTGCTCCCCTCTCCCTGATTCTTGTGCTGGTCTTTGGAATTCTAACCTTTGTCTCTGATAAGCTCACAGGCCATCCTCAGAACCCCTCACAAACCTAGGGATCCCAGCACTTGTGGACATTTCCAATGACTATCTTGAAGTTCAGTTCCATGGACTCAAACAACCTGAGTAGTTTCCTTTTCCTCAATATCAGTTCTGCTCAAGGTGGTCAGGACCTTGATAATAGGAGCGTGCTCTTCTTTTAGACTATGAATATCTGGAGTGGACAAAGAATAAAGTTTCCAACTTCCTGTGAATTTTTCAGGGAAAATTCAGTATTTCCTGATTGCTAGGACACTTATGGAGGGTTTTTAATTGTTGAGATTCTCTCAGTAATTGTAGTTTTCTGTGAGCATGAGAACTATGGGGTATGTATATCTGAGCCATCAGCCTCATATTTCTCAGCATGTCAGTCTGCCCTTTTTCACGGTGGAGGAAGTTCCTTGAAGGCAGGAACTTTGTCTCCTTCATCTTTGTATCACCACTGCCCAGAAAAGCTCAACAAATATTTGATAAAGCCATGAGCTTATGGGGCGGGGGTGAATTCTGAACAAATATCAGAGGAGAGTGGCAACAGGGAAATCAAAAGGGAAGTGAGAGACACCCTGGCCAGGAGGCTATGGCTGCCAAGATTTCTGACAGTTGGACTTCTGAGAAGTTGTTTGGCTGGAATAGTCTTCTGAAGAGACTTCCCCACAAAATCCTTTCCTGCTGGTTCTCCACACTTGTGAGCATGCTCCAGCAGCAATGCTGAATTAGATGCCCAAGATGTTCTGCCCAAAGAGAAGCCCTAGATCCAACTCCTTCTGCTTGGTTGGTGATCACTGAGCGATGCTGGTACTCACAGATCATCTTCTGTCAGACTATACCACTTGCCCCAGACATCTGATTTCAGTCTCTATTCCTGGCCATGTCTCTGTCCCCACTCAGAGCATTGGGCATTGAGGCAACAGTGCTGGCCGGAGGGGGGGGAGCACCAGGGATTCTCTGGGCCCAGGAGACATAACCCCCTGGAGTATCAAGGAAAGAAAGAGGGGTAGTTGTTCCCACTGGGGTTTCCCAAGCAGATACTTTTGGGGAAGTAGAATGTGCTTTGTACCCCCATCTGCTGCCTATGCCCTGCTGTGTCTTAACCCACAATTCTGCAGGCAGCCTTCCTCTTCCCCCTTGGGAGTCACTTCTGAGCATGCACACCACCCCCAACTCACGTTCATTCCCCTGGACTTCCTAGGAGGAAGGCTGAACTAGGCTAAAGTTGGAGGAGTTCAAGAAGGCCCCCAAACTGCCAACCCTCGCCTGGCTCCATAATGGATGCTTGACTCTCCACCATTAGAGGAATGTTTCCTGGCCACTGAACTGATTGCTGTTAAGCTATAAATTGTTTTTGGAAAGTATGCCCAGTCCTCATCTTACCACTCTGTATTACCAGGGTCCCTTCCGTCCCTTGTTTCCAGGGCTGGGGCTTCTGGGAGAGCTGAGGGAAGGAGGATGAGAATACAAAGAGAAAAAGGCATTCTGGGCTTTCTATTCTACTTCTTTCCTGCCTGTGCCGGCCTCTCATGTTCCCTGCCTCTGCTTTCTCTCCTCATCCATGACCTGGAATAGGGCCCATTGGCACTTGTCAGTCTAACCAGCTGCTACTTCTGATCTGACTTCCCCCAGATCTCTACCACTCTCTGCTCCCTTTTCTTCCCTCACGTGCCTCTCCTCTTCTATGCTTCCCATCATTTCCCCTCCCTTTTAGCCTCCTTTCCCCTGTCTTGCCACAGGTTGTATTCTGTCGGCCTTTCTATACTTTATAATTTTCTCTATCCCTTCCCTTCCCTCAGGACAACTTTGGCTTTGGGGGCTCTCCTTTCCTCATGTGTATTCATCTCAATTTTTCTTTCATTGAAAAACGGAGGTACAGAAAGGTTGGAGATGGTCTGGATAGATGGTGGGGCACGATTTCACGGAAAAATCCCAGACATTCTTGCTGCTCTTGCTTCTGCCGCATTCCCTCTGTCCTGTGGCCTCTTTTCAGCTTCCTCTGGTCTCGAGGTCAGAGATTTGGTGCCACCTTGGCAGGGCTTCAGAGTCTACTATTGCTATGTCCACTGCCACACCCATTCCTTTCTAGCAAATTTGCTTCTGATCAACCGCAGTCACCCTTTACATTGTACCTGTATAACTGTATAGATTGGTAGGTCTACACTATTTCTTTGTAGGGAAATGTATTGCTACAAGCTTCCAAGCCCCCAAACTATTTGGTGTTCTTTTTGAACCCTTGTTCCTTCTAGTAGAGTTGAGGAACATAAGGATCCCCTCTTTCTCCAGGTCCCAGAGCTGCTGCCTCTCCCCAGGAGTACAGGATAGTGAGTAAGGAAGAGGACCCTTCTAGGCTGCCTCCCCTCCCCCAACGCTCCCAGTGGCAGTTGCTTCCGTTGGGTAGCCAGGCAGGGTTCTCACTTTGTTCTGGCAGTTGGCCTGCAGAACATCCACTTCTCCTATGTCGTTCCTACGTGCAGGACTCTCCAGAAGAATGGACTTCTGAGTGGCCAAGCCCAGGCCTGTTCAGATCATGCTGTCATTTTTGTGCCTTATTGGCATCCTAATTTCTTGTAGTACTCTGAGCACCATGGAAGAAAGATCATTAAGGACTGCTTTGGGTGGGGTTTCTTGCAGATAGGAAAGTTCCTCCTTTGCCAAGAATCTACCCCTCATCCCAGATGTTGCCCTGTCCCAGATGTCTAATGTCCTACCCTGAAAGATTCACTCCTGAGATAAAAGTCTAGCTCCTGTTAACTGATCTTTTCTTTGTGGAAAGACATTCCTCAAGCTGCCAGCATTCTTTTGACTCCTAATATAAGTTATCAGTGTCCTTTTCAGACCAGTCCATGGGGTCGAGTAGGAAGAGCACAAGAGTCATGCCTGGTATATATGTGTAGGCTGGAAGGAGTGGACAAAGGATCTGAAAACACTCTAAAACTTATCTAAATAGCTAGGAAGGATCCCAGACCTGAGGTGTCACCACTCCAAAGCTTTTCAAAATCCCAGGTCTGTGAAGCTGGGCGACTGAACCTTGTTCCAGGAGGACTCCTAATACTAAGGAGACATCTTGACATTCCAGTGTTCTCTCCTGTAGAAGCCATGACAGGTCCTTGCAAGTTGGAGACCTTCCTGAACTCAGCAATGCCTGGGAAGGAAGGAAGGTAGGTAGCAGGGATGAGTCAAATCTGAAAAGTCAACACTCAGTTTCTTCCCCATTCTATTTCCTAAACCTAGAGGACTGCTGTCTGGAGTGATGTGACAGACAGAGGACATGAAATACAAGGTGCTTTTGTTTCTCCTGTCCTCACTCCCAAGCACTGCTTCTGCATCCTTACTTATTCCCAACATTTCCTGTTAGGAACTGTAAATCAGAAGAGATCCTTTGGGTGTGACTATAAGGCACAATTTTGATGAACTTCTGAGATTACTCCCTCTCTCTGGACTCTGTTTTCAGGAAGTTTACCTTGGTCTTGCTTGTCCAAGGTAGTCTCCCTGCCTTTTGTTTCCTATTTTCTTCTGAACACAGCTTCTCCCTTGTTGTCTCAGCTGGTTGACACTATCTCTCCATAGCTTCCCAGTTGGTATAGGTTATAGGTGTATGAGCATGATGACACAGGCCCATCCCCAGAGCAGCTGGGTGAGCCTCAGCTAGACATCCAAAGGTGTCTTACAAATAATCTTTTCTAGGTGGACCACAAAGTGAGCAATTTGAGGCAGCACTGGTGTACTTCTCACTTGTTTATTTTTTCATTTCCCACATCAGGATGTTTTTCTACTGTTCTGCTCCTTATCTTCCTCTTTATTTTTTCACAGATAAGTTTAAAGAACAGGTCAAGGAAGAAATCAAAGTTAAGGGGAAGAGAATGTCTGATAGCCCAGAGGTTCATCACCCAGTGCCTCAGATGAAACTAAGAGGCACCAGTCTCCAATCCTTTCCCCCTACCACTGGCCTAGAATTGGAAATAGCAAGGAGATAGTTCCTCAGCAGACTCTATCACTTGGTTTCTGGAGTTTTAGTAATACCATTGCCAGAATACCTTCTTCCACTTCTAAGCTACTCTCAAGACCACTTTTCACCAGCTGCTTGGTGTGTAATGCTAGTCCTGGAATATTACACTCAAAAGATTTACTCAAGACCACACCCTGATATTTACTTGTGTCTTAATTCCAGGCTAAGATTATGTCAAATTGATCAACTCTGTATCTCTTTTGAGCTCCTGGAGGGCAAGACCCTGTTTCTTATGCATTTGTGGATCTTTCCTGCCATACTTCAGAAATTGGCATACATGCCCAGCACAAGATGTTCTGAATAAAGTAATTCCAAGAAGCCATACATTGATTAATTGGCTTTCTTTTCTGAAATTAGAAATAATAAAAAAAAATCTCAGAAAGCTTGGGACAATCCTGGTGTGCTCAGGGAGAAAGAGGAGTTAGTGGGACAGACATGCCCATGATCACCTCAAGTGTTAAGCCTCAAGTTTATCTACCAGAGTAGAATTATTGGGACTCAGTAGACACAAGGCAGACTTTGAGGGAGCTTCATGGATTTTAGATTCAGAGACTCTTATCAATCCTGAAACAAGTTATTGTAAGTGATTTTTGTTACAAAAACACTGGGAAAAAGATAAATTCCATCAACCTTTGATCAAAGGTGATTTTCATTCTCTGCCTAGCTAAGGCTCTAGGAATTGTTGTGGAAATAAAACCGGGATTTAATGTCTTTTTCAACCTACTATCTCACACACTTTATGCTATACTCTTCCATTTTAGTTTTGTGTAGAGATATATCTGGGCTTGGTTCCTAGATTTGGCTTCAAAAGCTAGAATCTTAAGAGCTATTTCTAGGTCTCCAACTGCTCAAGTTTTGGGGTAAGATTAAAATGTGAGGCAATTAGTTTGGCGGTGAATGATTGTGTGTGGGTTCACAGGTGTGTGTGTATGTGTGTGTGTGTGTGTGTGTGTGTGTGTGTGTGTGTGTGCTCACAAGTATAATGGTTTGAGCTATGATGTGCTTGTGCGTTGGATCCAATGTTCTCTTTAAGATCATGGTCATAATGTCCTTACATCTATTGCCTCCCCCACTAGACATGAGCAGGGATTCTTTTCATATGTAGTGGCTAACCAGAGAATAGTGTTGAAAAAAATGTTGACATTTCACCTAAGCAGAGAAGGAAAGAGCAATAAATGCACAGTGACTGACTTGGAGAGTCACTGTGATCTGTGAAGTCTGCATCTCTTTTTCCTAAGGCAGTGCTCTTCTCTGTCCTCACCACTAGTGTTTGGGTTCAGACCACCACCAGTTCTCTAAGTCTTCCAAAACTATTACCATCACACAGTCTCCAAACTTGTCTCTCCAGAACTTGCACATCATCAAGTTACTTAGGAGCTAAAGCTTCTGGGAGTTTCCATCACCCTGAGTCACAGGTGCACCTGTCTCTGCTTTCTCACAGTCCATCTCCACCTTTTCTCCTTAGTTCTAGCTCCCTAAATATCTCAAACTCTGCCTCATGCACACCATGTCCTTTCTTCTCCTCTATTTGATGAACTTCTAATCATCCTTCAAGGTGCAGGTCAAGTCTCCCCATTGTTGTGGGAGAGTTCGAATTATGCATCAACTTGGTTAAGCTCTATGACAAATCAGTAGGAAGCCAGGTAGGTGTTGCTGTGTGATTATTTTGCAGGTGTGTTTCACATCAATAAGATGAATTTAGGTAAAGGAAATCATCTTTAATAATAAAGGTGAACCTCACATATAATCAGTTGAAGATTCTTCAAAGTAAAAATGAGGTCTTCTGGAAGAAGAAGAAACTCTGCCTTGTCTGCATTATGAACTCCAGCCTGAGAGATTCCAGCTGACCAGCTACTCTACAGATTTAAGATTTACCTAATAGACTCCATGATCATGTAATCTGATTCTTTCCAATAAATCTTTATCCATCTGACTATTTCCTAAATCTGGTTCTCTGGAGAATTTTAAGTGCTATATTGTCAATTACAAAACTGAGAAAGGAATCTTCAGATTTCATTGAGCACTTGGCACATGTAATTTTTAAATAGCATACATTTGTCAATAAACTATAAATAAAGAAATTCTGCCTTATTTGTCTTTGTGTCTCTTAAAACTGTGGTATCATCCTGTCTAAATTATTTTGCAGAGATGGAGAAGCAAGCATGGATATCATGGCTCTTTAGTCCCCAAAGCCAGAGGTGCCAGAAGTATCACAACATTTTACTCCAGTCTGCCTCTGAGGACCTCTGCAGCTAGCATGCAGGAAATTTCAACTCAGTCATGCCTAGAGCTCTCTTCTGAGTCATGCAAGGATCCCTGGGCCTCAAAAGAGCTTCAATGCATTGGTAATATCTGTTTGTTGCAAGACACTTATGTTTCTCCAATACCCATATTCTCATGAACATGGTCTTTTGGTCTCTTGGATGCAGAAGTACTACAGCTTTTGTGCTGTGCATAAAGTCTAGCCTCACTGGTACACCACAAATCTTTTCCTCTCTGAGGGCTCTTCATCTCCACTTCCACGAAGGCTGGCTTTAGTCTGCATGTGACATTCATCAATATTTACCTCTTAACTGTCTTGGTGGAACTTTCAGTCCTTTTGATCAGTTAAAATAATCCCTTTCCTTTTTTTGGAACAGGGAATTATAATCTCTTATATTAGTGTAGGATTTTAGTAGCTCCCTACAAAAATACCTGGAGTGCAAGACTCCAAAGGGTTCAAAAAATTGCTTAAAAAGTTATGCTCATGTGATGATGATCCATTGAAGGTGTGTGCTCAAAGGCGTTTGTGAGACCCTATTCATTTCTCTTCCTCTTCTCTGCCTGGGTTGTGATGTAAGCAGTTTGCTTTACCGTGTGCTCCTGCCATATGATGTGCTGCTGTCACATCAAATAGGCCACCAGATCTTGGACTAGAATCTTCAAAACAATGAACCCCAATAAACCTCTTCTTCTTTAAGCTTCAGATACTTTGTTATACTGATGGAAAGCTAATATGTGTCTCTTTCTCTATTTCCTCATTGACTATAAAATACATATTCTCATGTCCTTAAATGTCCCAACAACATCTTCCTTTGGTTTTTGCAACTTCTTCATATCTCTGCCTTCAGTCCAACTGGACCTTTCTTAATGTGCCCTTTTATTCCAAGTGATGTCCTTCAACAGCAGAGGCCCCAGACTCAAAATCACTGATTCATGTCTCACACTCTGGTCATCATGAATCCCTTCACATTTTTTTCTCTGCTGCTTTCTCGCCTTTCCTAATTGCTTAAAACTTTCCATACTGCCTCTGGAATTCACAGTCATCATTAGATTAGCAAAACTCCAGGTTTTCACTTTTTTCTTACTATATTTGCTTTATTTTTAGACCCAGAATCCAATCAAAGACCACATATTGATTATCTCCTATGTTTCTGTTAACAGAAACTTGAGTTCAGCAAGTAGTTCTTGAATAAATGCCTTTAGTTCTTTAAGCCTTAGTCCCAGATTTTTAAAAGGGAATTTAATGACAGTAACAAATGTCATAATAGGATTGTCAGCAAACAAAAGACAGAAAAAGTGCCTTAGAAATTGTGAAGTAAATGCAATTGGTTATTCTTCTAATTTTTATCGATAGAGTTGAAGATAAGTTTCAAGTTTCATTTGTCTTTTTATTTCTAGTACTTAGTATAGTGCCCAGTGTCTGGGCTGACTTCAGTGTTGAGACTGGATGATTAGACTCAGGTGTGCATAAATATGATATCAAGATGATTTCTCAAATCAGATCTATTAGTGGAACTCACTTTCTTTAATCATGCAGCATTTACCTAGCAAAAAATCAAAAATTTAATCTGGGTATCTTAATTTTATTTAGAATTTTGAGGTTACTATTTTTCCTAAGTTTTTACTTTTATTTTAGAATCAGAATTAAATGCAGAGAAACAATAAAACATGTTTTATTTTGGAAACTTTTGAAAGAACCAAATGTAAATCAGATCATTGCTTAATGATTTAAATACATGAAATTTATTGCTTCAACATGGAATTTATTATTGCTTCTTTCCCCCTTTCCGTTCTTCTTTGTTAAAAAAATCTACCATTTCATAAAATGTCCAGATGTTTTATGACATCTGCTCTATTAAGGTTGTTGATTCAGGCCCTTATTTTATTTCAGTTTAGCCAGTTCTACCAATACATGGCATCTTTGAAAATATATATCCACCATATTTGATATTAGCATCCCCAAAGTCTAATATTTTGCTGTGGGGCAGTGGAGAAGGAAAGAAACCGACACTCATAAAACATTTCCAATATCACCTTCTGTACGTACATTTCCACTGTCACTCATTGAAAAGAGCTGGTACATTCTGTATTATTGTACAGTTTACCAAGGGGGATAGTAAAGCTTGAAGCTTGAGATACTAACCTTATGCTGAGAAGATGTACCATTTTCCACAGCTCAAACTTTTTCTACTCTGCTTCTAGAAAGTGACCAGAGGCATGGATCTCTCATTTTTTGTAAGGGTGAGCAAATAGTGTTTTATCCACTCCCCAAACAAGACACTCCACACTAATTATATTTGCACATACTGCAGGAAGCTTTCACTCAGATTACACTTTCACGATAACCCGATAATATCCAGTGCAAGGGGTTTATCCTCACTTGCATCTCAGCTCAATTCAATGTATTGAATTATGACCTCAGAAAAATTAGTGGTCTCCAGAGAAAAGATTATTAAGGTAAAATTAACAGACATGAGAAACCTCTTAAATATTGTCAGCTTTTGCAATTTAAAATTGTAATGTTTATTTGATATTGGAAAAATGCAAAAAAAAATGTTAAACCAAAAAGCCTTGGTTTAACATTTTAACTTTTGGAGCCATCTACACCAAAGAAACTGCATTGTGTGATGTAACTTTAATCTCAGATAATTAGCAGTATTCCATTTTGTAAAACCAAAAATGGCTCTTAAATCATCATTAATCATTTTATAAAAGAAAATAAGTAATGTTTCTCATGTTGCTGCCTACTAATTGATGGGATGCATCAAATTTTCATTTCTTTAGATTTACATGAGCTTAAAATACCTTTTTATCTACATAAGGTAGGATGTCAAAACCAGCTTTTGGATTATTTTAAAGCTTACTAAGATCACAAGGCTTCCTTGAAAATATGTCCTATCTTGACAATGCATTAAACCTTAAGAAAAGTTTAATTAACAAATGTCAGAATGTGTTTCTTCTAAAAAAGTGATATATTAACAATTTGTTCCTATCTCCTGAGTTTAACAACATCTTAACCCTTAAAGAAAAAAGAGATTTTTTGCATCTTAGCTTATGCTCATCAAAATTTGATGTTTTAAAATTAAAGTGTATATAGAATAATAGAGTACAAAACAAAAGTTGAAGCATCCCATTGCTTAAGTCACTTTTAGATACACATTTTGTCAATTCAGACAGTTTATCTGGTTCATTTCATTAGATACTACTCCACTTGCAGATCTTTTTTACACAAAATGGTTGTGGGTGCAGAGCCAGGTTAGGATTGTCTAACACCTCTGAACCTCACTTTTATGTTCTGGAAATGGAGTTCACTTATCTACCCATTACATGTTTTGAGGCATGGTGGTGAGAAAAGAGACAGACACTTGGGGTTTATTTTTATTTGTTAAGATGTTTGTTTCTTTAAATGATATACATATGGAAGAAAAAAACAAAAGAAATATTAAACAAGGAAATATTTGCCACATTTATATCTCCTATCTTTAATATTTAGATGTCTTTATTTCATCCAGTCTGGTTTTTTTTCTGCTCAAATACAAACACAACCATCAGTGTATTATAAAAACAAGGATTATAATAATGCTTTGCATCTCACTTTTCCATCAAGTAATCCCCCACATTATTTCCAATGATCTTTCAGTACTCCACATAGTGAATTTACTTAGTCAAATATCTATTGCATATTTAGCTCATTTCTATTATTGCACTGTTATAAAAAATAAATGACTTGATGATAAACTATGTAAATGTACATTTAGACACATCTCTGATTGTTTCCTTATGATAGTGTCCTAAAAGTGAAATCGCTGAGTGAAAGGGCATAGAAACTTTTTTGGATTTTGCAACAGATTTCCAAATTGCCCTAAAGAAAAGATTTTTTCCAATTTACACCATTACCCACGATGGATGAGAGCGTGGGCTCCCCCTACACCCTTGTCAACACCCTTGGTATTTGCATTATTTTCAATCTTAATACGATGTTATTGTTATTATTATGAATTTTTCAGCATCTCTGGTATCATTCTCTCCCTTTTTTCTTTTTTTGTCCTTTCTCACCTACTTGGTGAGAAAATACAGGTTGTGAACGGGAAACTGTCACTCTTTGAACTAGAATTTCTTCCTCGGCTAGCTCAAAAAGCTATTTCATAAAGAAATGTTGTCCTTACTATAATTTTAAGCATCCCATTGCCAGTGGCCCCATGTAGGCCTGAGGCCTACAAGGATGTCTGTGCAGCCTACGGAGAGCACTAATGTATGCGACATTTTCTTTTTATTCCCTTTGGCGACCTGTGCCTTTGGGATGTCTTTGAGGTGTTTGATGCTTTTTTTTTGTAGCTAGAGTTATTGATCAGGGGAGCAAAGGGGGAGTGCTAGCAGTAGCCAGGGGAGGGTTTTTACCTGATCTTGCAGCCAGCATCGAAGGGGTCTGCTTGCACTTGGAACATGCTCAAGAATCTTGATGTTCATGACAAAACAGACCCCGAAGGGAAAATGCTTTATCATGGCTGGAAAATCAGGACAACCTGATATTTAGTGAACACAAGAAAAGAATCAGGAAACATATTTACAGCCACAAAGGATATAACCTTTCTGTCCTCAGGAATACATTCATTATGGTTCTCTCAGTACTTCTCCTTCTGGGAAAATAGTGTGGTTGATTGGGATGTTGGAGCTGGGTAGGACCCTGTGGCTAGTCCTGCACTATGAACTGTGGGAAGAGGTGACAAGAATCTCTTCAAAGAAAGAGTATTCAGCTTTGTTGGCCCTCTAGCTTTCTCCCTCTCAGACATGGAGACAATCAGCATTCCAAATCTCCAAGTGCAGAAACATGGAACAGAGCCTGCAAAGAGCCAACACATTAGGACATGAAGTAGGAAGGAGAAGTGAGGTAGTATAGTATTGCTTCAAAACAGTGAGACTTTGGTTTATTTGTTACTGCAGCTAATCTTGACTGATGTAGACAGTTTGAAGGTTTTTTTCCCCCCTATTGAGCATTTAATAGCTATAAGACTTATACAAACCCTCATTGATTACATAGCAATAATTAAAATTCTGATGGCATACATTTAAACACATTTGACTGCAAATATATAAAGGATCTTTACAAGCTTAGTTAAGCAATTTCCAGAACTCATTGTTATGATCACTTTTATGACAATCTACTCAAAACGAGATTGAGAATGCTTGACTAAAAAGAGAAGGACAAATTGTGATAACATCCTGATTGAGTACTTGCTATGTGCCAGATAGAGTGCTAGGTAATTTACATGTATATTTTATTCACTATATCCTAGCAACTGTGGAAGGTCACCTATATTTCTATTTAAGCAAGAAGAACTGAGAGATACACAAAGATGGAGAGACTGTGAACCCAGGTTGGTCTTGCTCTATTGCCTTTGCTGCTTTCCCTTCTCACAAGTGTTTCACTACTTTATTCATATATTAATCCAAATGTATGAGACCTTCCATTACATAACTGAGAAATATAGCTATTTTCTGTTTTGGAGAAAAAAAAAAAAAGAGAAACTTGTTCAATTTAGACCTGGAGTCCAAATACTCTGAGATTGCCTACACCATGAACTCTGCTGAAACTCAATTACAGTTGGAAAAAATAAGATGGTTCCAAGTTCTCCTCTTTAAATAAATAGCTATATTCCCCACCGACTCCAGGTGTTTTCATATCAGGTGTACCTTCCATCCCTTTTCCAGTTCAGGACTTTGCTAAAGGTCTCAGCCACCGATACTGTTTTCTCAATTATTGAAAGAATATTTGCAAACAGAGATCAGTTGGAGATTGCTACTTGCAGAAGCGCTCTCAGAGCATCTTCTGCTTTGAAGAGTGATTTTATCTTCCCCAATGCATTGTTGAGGATGAAGAAGCAGCAGGTGGGGGAGGAGAAGGAAAAGGAGAAAAGGGAATCATTCGTTATAGTTGACGTTGTCAAACTCTTTGTTGTACTACATGGAGTGCCTTAGGTTCTCTCTGCCTATCATTCCTGTCTTGCAGCTGCTCACCGTAACGCAGAAGTGTCCTGCTCCTTTGTGGATGCACATCTGCTGTGAAAGTTGCGTGGACACACATCAGGAATACTGAGCCTTGGTTCTAACCAGTCGGTTTCCTCCATGGCCTCTGAAGACACCTTGGTTATCCTGCTTCCATCTATCTTTTCTTATTCTTTGGCCCAGAGTAGCAATATGAATAAACACATACCCCTGTGTGGGATTTTTCAAATCACAAAGTCTGTGTTTTATCATTATAAAATAGTTTATATATTTTGTCACTTAGTATAAACCCTACTATATTTTGTCACTTAGTATAAACCCCAGAGAGTAGGGAAGTTGGGAAACTTGCTTCTTCCCTGAAATGTCTGCCCATCAGCAAGACCCAGTTCAAGTCCAGACTCCTCTGATCAACTTTTTCCAGACTTTCCATCCAAGTTGGGCTCTCCTCCTTCCTGCCCATGGCAGCATGTGGTTCCTCTTCACCTGCCCCTCTCCCCCCATGCAGGTGCTCTTAACATTGGAAGCTGATGAGTTAGTGAAGAGAAAAACTCTTCATGGCCTGACTGAGGCTGGGTTTGAAGCCCAGCCCTGCCTATCAACCATGTGACTGTGGACAAATGGCCTTACCTTTCTGCACTGGGCTTTGTTTGTCAGTAAATGGAGATAACAGCAGCCACCATGTTTGACAGTTGTACAAATGAGACACGATAATGCACATCAAGGGTTTTGCCCAAAGCCTGGCTTGAAAATGGCAGGTCTCTCTCTCCTTCTCCCCAGCCCCTTAGAGGCAGAACACTCATCCCATATTCCTTTCCCATGTCTCATGCTCCCACAGATTTCACAGAATGCTGAACACATAGGGCAGCAAACAATCAATATTCCCTGGATTGAATCGTAGAGAGGCAAGTCCCCAGAAACCGCCCTTGGAGCAAAACTCCTCTGTGTGGGGCGGTCAGCAAACAGACCTTGCTGTTAATCAGGAGTGTCCTTTGAAGCCCAGGGGCATCTTTGATATAGGGGACTGAGGACTCAGCCAAAGCACACAGATGTGTCCACATCACACCAGTTCCTGGTAGTGTAGCAAAAAATCCTAGAGGTGGCCTGAAAACTGAAGCCTTCTTTGTATTTTTTTCCCTCCATGTATGAAAGTCACAATGGGTAATTTTATCTGGGATTAAAGAAACATCCATCTTGTAGATTGTATCATTTGGTTAGGAAAGGGCTGGTTGAAAGAATATTCACTTAAGAAACAAAATGTTTTCCACTGCTGCCATGAGCTGTTGATTTTTCTCTTCTTGTTTTTGTGTTTTCTAATTTCCCTATTGACTTGTAATTAATTTTGCCCTAGATTCATGAGCTTTGTAAACTTGGAGATTTTTTTTTTGTATTTAAGAAAATAAAAAAAGAGCCTGCAAGTTTTCCCCAGATCACCAGGCTTTAATATGAAATTACTGTTTTCTGGCAGGATCATCTGCAAAACTCTGATTTTGTTTCTTCTGTTCCTATCCTGATAATTGTGGCTGAATTCCCTTGTCTTTAATATGCCATATATTCTCCACCTGGCAAAGGATTCAGACAGATACAGATAATAAATACCCCGTAGACATACAGACAGAGAAACTGCTGTAATTGCTTTCATAATGACTCTGAGACATCAAAGGAAGGCAAATAATGGTATTTAACACTGTTTCCATTCTTTAGCTGAAATGTAATTTTATAGAGTTATTGTCAGGCGGTACAGTGAACGTACAAGTACAACTGTCATATTCGGCTCATATTAATTAGCTGCCCACGAGAGGGCCAGGCGAGTAATGGCAAAGTTCTCCTCATTTCAGATGGTCTGATATTCAGACAGAACCGTAAGTACAATAGCTTGATTAACATAGTTGCTTAGATCAGGTTTTCCCTGGGAGTGTGTCAATTGGCATTTTGAAGAATCAATTAATTAGCACTCCAAATAATCCATTCTTGGGTTAATGAAAGTGTTTTGTACAGCTGCAAAAAATTACATGAAGAAAAACTAAACCTTTCCAAAGTGGCGATGAAAAAGATTTATCTCAGAAAACTGTACTGTCCATTTCAAATGCCACCGAGAATGTGTGTTTCCTTTCAAAGCCATGGAATTGACGTGTACAATTTTAGCCACAATGTGCTCATTTTGGCTTGGAGGAAGGCAAGTGGTGGTGCTATGGTAGCAGGGATATGAGAACTTTTATTTTCACTATTTTGTCTTGTAATCGTGTTACTTAATTAGGGTAAGTCATGGCCAACGTTTTGCATATCATTATCCACTATTTTAAACAATTACTCTTTGAAGGCAGTGTGCTTATTAACATTTTTAAAATGCCAGTATCACACAGATATTCCTGCTTTTTAGAGTTCAAGATTCAATTCTCAGACAAATAAGAATTACACATTAAAGAAGCAAGTTTATTTACAATTAAAGCTCTTTAATTTAGAGATTCATTTTTAAAACCAAGTTTAAGTTATCAAAAAGGCAAACTGTGAAAATGTCACACACCTTTGCCATCATTACAATGATACTTTTGGCACACTTTATTGATTATTTTTTTTACAGAAAAAATGTGCCAATGTGATCTCCCTCTTTCTGAATTTTTTCTTGGGGTCCAAGTTTTAAAGAACCTACTTTTGTGGCATTACTTTCTTATCTCTGAAGTTATGTTAATCAAGCCTATAAATGAGCACATTGGTTTATTTGGTAATTTAGATCTCTCCAGTTTCTAAGATTTGGTGTGAAGTATTAGTAGTGTTTACATCATATTTTCTTCTTCAGAAACTTCCACATCTTTTAGCATCTCTGAAACAAGTCATTTTCAAGTCATGTTCAAGCTCCTTGAAATGGAGGCTGTTCAATAAAGTGTGTTAAGTTAAATGAGTCATAGTGCCAACTAAAAATTATCTGGGAGTAAAACATGACTTTTTTCATTTGTACAAGTGGCTTTTTATTTGTTTTGTTGATAGTGTGAAAATTATACTTTTTTGTTACTATAATTAGTTACTTCCCAATTTAGTTCCATTCATAGGATATGATTATTGATTAGAAAAAAATGAGCTTTAAAACAGACCAAGTGCTTTTATTATTATCAGACATGGGGTTCCTTCTCTTATTTTAATTAGTATGTAATAAGTCATTGGGATTTTGATGATGCTGACATGCATTTTCCTGCCTATTTGTGGGTAAAGGTTGCATCTGTGAGTTAACCCATGAATCTTCAAAAGGTAGATATGTGTAACAGGTCAAAATCAGGAGTATCCAGGAAAAAAGATAAAAACACAGAGATTAATTAAAATAAAAGCAGGCCAGTCATCTCCTTCTATTAAGATGAAAAATTTTTTTTTCCAAACTCAACTGTAATCTTTCAGGTTTAATAAGGCCAGCAATGCAGGTGAGGAAAGAGCTTTCATTTCCCAAGTCCTGAGGGACAAACCCACGCCATCCTGTTCCTCTAGTGACCAAGTGATGGGCAAGGACTTGTTTTCCAACACACTGGAGTGGATGCTCCTGAGATTCAGCACTGCCTGTCCATTGCTTATTCTTTTAGATTCTTGTAGAAACAAGAAATGACAAAGTTCTGTTGTTGCTGCTCGCTGTGGACTTCAGCCAGAAATGAGATCCATTGCTTATTTTGCTAATCAGCCCCTTCCATATCTGCATGCTCATTTTCTGATAGCTGATGAGGCGACAAGGTCATTGGACGTACAAGTACTTATTTAAAAACAGACATGAGAGTGAGATAGAGGTTAGTTGGGTCTATCAGAGCTGTCAATCAATTAATGAAAATTATTGAGCAAGGACACTGTGGGGGAAGTGAACAGAAGGAAGGAAAATGACCATGGAGACACAACATAGGGAAAACGACAGAACTGACTAAATGTGCTCACGTGAGTGCTAAAAACAGACACGCTCACATCCCAAGTGAGAGACAGCTCTGAGAAACAGTGACTGGAGTCTCTGTGACTCCAAAGGCTCAAAGGCTGGCAGTGCGGGGAGCTTTTGCCCAAAGGTACACCCCCGAACAATGCCTTTCCTGTGATGTGGAGGAGAAAGGTGTAATGCCTGGTGAATATTTGATTAATGGGCTGAAGACCTGTGGCCAAGATTTTGAGACGCTATTGTCCAGGCACAAATTTGTGATCAATGTAGGCCAAATGAATACAAGCAGCCCCGTTATTCAGGGAGAAAAAAAATATTGGATTCCTACCTGTAACTGCATGACAGACAAGGAGAGCCAAACAGAACAGTGCTAGGGAGGGGGCTTGAAAAGCTGTCCAAATGGCCGTTCTATCACCACTGTCCACCGTGTGCTGGCACCAGGCAAACACAGACTAGTTATCAGTGCCGAAAAGAAATAATTCATAATGTGGTCCTTGGGGAGGGAGAATGGAGGAATAAGAAAACGTATAAATGAGAGGAGAGAGAGAGAGAGAGAGGAGACCGAGAGAAAGAGAGAAAGGAGAGGGACTGAGGAACTAGGGGAGAGAAATTGCCAATATGCTTGTGTGAATGAAAGATAGTGAGGGAGAAAAATGAAAAGGCTGCAAAGTCAAAAACGGGGAGATACTGACACCAAATCTCTGCAAAGCGTTCAAAATTCTCCAGCTGCCACGCTTTTAATTTGCTACCATTCTAATTAAAATGCAAATTAAATTTATAATTAGCATCAGCGCTTTCTAAAGAAACCTCCTTGTGCGCTGCACAAACATATGGGACGATGCTGTAGTGTAAAGTTTGTAAAACAGAAGTAATGGCACAAAGTCGGGGGGGGGGGAAGGGGAGGAGGGCTTTTCTTTCTTTCTTTCTTTCTTTCTTTTTTTTTCTATTCCCTGGGAAACAAGTCGTATGCAGACGCGGGGTTGACTTCAGGGAATGGCTGGCAGCCGTGGTGTTGCTTACAGGAGGTTGGAAGTGGGCGAGTGTCCTGTTCCAACAAAAGGATTGCTGAATCTGGAGGATCGGCTGGGCTGTGACTTTGTGTTGAATCAGGTGTCAAGGGTTACCCCGCATGTCATCAGGATTGTATAGAAGATGCCAAAAGGCAAAAGGGGTCAAAGCTCCTAATCAAAAAGTCTATGGCCAAAATTAACCGCTGCTTGCTTCCAGATAATTAATTTAAAAATTGATGGGGAACAAAGTACCAGAATTACCTCATGATTCGCACACATATCATGTTTTCAAGGTAAACTGTCTCTCTCCAACTTGCTCTCCAAAGCTGAGGAGTGGGTGCAGATCCAAGAATCAGATTAACCAAAGGTGGAATACACGTGTGTGTGCTTGATTAGAAGACATGCTCACTTGAGCATCAGTTTTGCTATTTTGATCCTTGAAACAAAAATATACACATCGGGTCTTTGTGGGTTGTTTTCCTTCAGATATATAGTTGAGTTCAGTGAGGCTCATGGCCCAAAATCCATCAGCCTGCAGCGGTAATAGGCAGAGGAAGAGGCGCCCGACCCAGCCCCTCTTATATTTGCCATGTTTTGGTTGAAGGGAATCATTGTGAATTTAAAAAGTAAATCTGCGATCCTCATGGTAATTGTGCTTTACTTTCCACTGGAGGGACCCCACCTGCACCTCAGTGTCTTTAATATTCCAAGGACTCTTCTTTATCTATTAACCAGGCTCTCCATCAGATATTTTAAAATTTGAATGTAACAGGAATGAATATTTCATAGATGTGTGTTAAGCTGTTATTAAACTATAATGTAAAGCAGGATTGTAGGAATATTTTTATATGTCAAAAAGTCAATTAAAATGATAAGCCTGTAATATCACTATTGTGGTGCTGTGCAAAAATTCATTTCAGATGCACGGAAGGTCCTCCGCTGCCTCGCATTTGGGTGTGAGGCAGGACTTTTACATATTCAGAGGCCTGTGTACTTCAATTTCATTAGTAACACTTAGGTCCATTTTCGGCAGAGATTAAATGGAGAGCTGTGGGGGATAAATCTTACCTGACTTGATTTTTATTTAGTATTACAAAACCAGCATTAGGCATTCTTAAAGGTGGGTGCTTCCCTAAGTACACCGTGGATTCATTTGGAAATAAATGTCAATCCCTAGGAAAGTAAGGTATCTGAATAAAAGCTGTAGTAAGGCCACCACTGCTCTCTTCAATAAAACTAACATGGTGTGTCAGTTGGAGAAAAAATATCACATGATACTGAAGATGGAGGAAGAAATTAAAACTATTGTGAGCCATATAATATAGGAATTTATAAAAATACAGCTTTCTACGTGTAGCCTTTAAAATAAACTTGTACAGGGGAATATTTTTGTTTTTCTTCTTGTATACTGAAGAGGGAATATTGAGAGAGAGAGTTGATGGAATTAAGGTTGGGATGCCTTACCAAAAGTTAAATGCTTTCCCAAACTTTCTTGGACCATCAATTCTTTCCTGTGCAACGGCCATTGTCAAAAATGGGATGTGAAAAGATGATCCCCTTGACAGGTTTGACATAACTCAATTAATCAAGACCTCAGCAAAGAAAGAGAAATAATTCTACCAATACACTGATGAAAAGTGTCGTCTTCCGTTCACAGAGGAGAAGTTCCTTATTTTTTTTCCTGATGTCTAAGGGGAGCTCAGGCCTCCTAAATAAGTCCTCTGTGTGACTGACAAAAGACTGAAAGCTATGGTATAAAAGCATTTCTTTGTTTAATTTCTAATTGTTGTCCTTCCCTTATTCAGAAAATGAAGTCACCTTTGTCGAGGTTTCATGAACCGCTGGGTAATCAAAATTATTATGCCGCCACCTGTTGTCTGTTAATTATTCTGAGAAGATACTCATAAATCATAACACCGGACAATAAATCAAACTGTCAGTTCCCAGGTCAAAGGTTACCCATGAAAAGTTATAGGTCAGCCACAGGGTGTGAAAGAGCAGGGTTTCAGAGTATCACTCATTGTCAAGCGCTGTTGGGAGAAGTGCCATTGGAACAAAAGGAAAACTGGAGTCGAGAAGAATTCCAGCCAGGGGGACAGGAGGCATCGAACTAACCTGGCACATCTCACGACCAGCAAGATTGTTCTGCTGGAGCCCAGCTCAGAGACTTGCTGTTCCTTTGGGATCTTGTTGGAAAAAAAGTATTCCTTTTGGGAAAGTCTGGAGAGGTACGGTTTTGGAACATTATCTTCTCCTTTTCTCATTTTCTGGGGAATGTGACTGGCAAGTTCCCCTTCTTACTGCATTATTCACGGAGACAATCAGAACTCGACACATTGCAGTTGATTGGAGGACACTCTGGAATGTCTTACTTCCTAAATTAATTTGGTTTGGAATATGTTTTCCTTGTGGTGTGACAAGAACTTGAACTGCATTTACCATTTTCAACTCATTTATTTCCAGTCCCCTGTATTTAAAATAACATCATCATTTCCAAACAGTGTGCGTTGATGGATATCCTTGATTTAAAACCTGGCTAGGGGTAAATTATTTCTGATGTGGCGGGAGCAACTTTAGGATAAAGCTTAATAAAGACGTAATGACAAGGCAGCTGGGAAACAGAAGTAATGTTCCAGTTGGGAGATACATTGCCTGCTGTTTGAATTAAATTCTGTAAAATGGACGCTGTGCTTTCATTAAAATTTTTTTCTCTAAAATATTAATTTGGGGGGATTTGTATTAAGTTGTTATTTTCTGCTCAGATAACCATGGCTTTCCCTCTGAGGAATAGCAGCATACTCAGAGTGACAATTTGGGTCTTTTTTTTTTTTTTTTTTTGAAAGGACACACAAGTTTCTATTCAAATCATATCTCAGAATGAACAATTATTTTTTTAAAAAAGACTCCAATATATAATCTACCTCACCTTATTCTTTCAAATTGGCAAATCTTTATTACCCCATTTTTGATTGAGGCAAGTCAGTCCCAGCACATCAATTATTTGTCAGGTAGCAGCAGAGGTCAAAACAGGTTCATTGATCCAGCCTTAACCATGCCATCAAATTTATTTACATGGAACACAGGGTTTAATTCTAAAGTCACAATAAAGTGCCTTGTGGATGCAGAGATGCATCATACTGTGAATTCAGTAGTTAACCACTAAGGATTCTATATACAGGCAATGTCATAAAACACAAATCACATTCTTTGGCAGTCATGTCATTGTAATGGAAGCAGTTGAAGCTTTTCTGATAACCTATAAAATTTCTATTGGGTAAACATTCCAGGCTGTGATTCCAGGTTGCTGAAACAGGAATTATGGGTGTGGTGACTCTCCCAGTTTCCTCTCCCAGTAGAGTTGGGAGCTTTTATGCATTTGACACGCAGACACCTTGGGGACATGCTGGAAGCCAGGTAGTGTATTAGGTGTGGGATGGGGAGGGGCACAGAGCCAGGATAGCGAAAGCTCCTCCTGAAGCTTAGAGGCTTTTTAGCAGCTCTTCTAGCAGCTCTCCTGGGTCCTGTCCTTTGGGAAAAGCTTAGACCAATAAATTTTCCTTGGAAGGGGTTGGCTACCTTTATGCATGGAATGTGGGAAATCAGGGGGTCTACCCATCCTCCATAATGAGAGCATAAGCAATCATCAGGAAAAGAATACCCTATCCCTACTCTAGAAAGTAGTATGATGAATCATTAAAGCTGAATTGTGTACCCCCAGAATACATGTTGAGATCTAACCCCAGTGCCTCAAAATGTGATTTTATTTAGAGATAGTACCTTTACAGAGGTGATTAAGTTAAAATTAAGTTAGATGGATGGACTTTAGTTCAATATAAACAGTGTCCTTATAAAAAGAACAACAGTCACCAGGGGTGTATAAGCCTAGAGAAAAGACCATATGAACACACAGTAAAGAGGTGACCATCTGCAAGCCACTCAGAGAGGCTTCAGAAGAAACCAAGCTGCTGACCCTTGATTTTGGATCTGTAGACTGCAGATTTTGGATTTGTAGACTTCCCTATCTGTGGGCTTTGTTGGCATAGCCCTGGTTGACTAGTTCAGCTTCTTCCAGAAGTGAGTGGAGATGTTCTGACAGATGAATACTCAGAAACGAAGAAAGTTCAGAGGGCAAGAATGGTGTTCTGTGAAAATGCAGGTTACCCTACTGTTTAGGGATACTACTGATGTGACCAATGAGCCACCAGCAAGGGGAAAATCTGGGAGAGTGCAGCTGAGACGGGAACACTTCAACTTCTCGGTGTGGGTGCTGGACGGAGAAGGTGTCCACTTTCTCTGTTGTGGCTCCCTTGCTCTTCCTGACTCATGCACACTCCTAAGGGAGGCTCTGCAAAAACTCTTTCCACTGCCCCCAAAGCTCTTTCTGCAGGAGCATCCTCCTCTCTCACTTCTTTCAGGCTGCGGCTCAAAAGGAAATAACTTCTCAGACCATCATGGCCAACAGATCTATCCCATCACTCTCTGTCCTCTTGCCTTGCTTTATTTATTTTTCTTAATAACACCTTAATGACTTACCTAATGACTCAATGACTACCTGAAATTACACACATATAGTTGTGCAAGAAAAGAATGCAGAAGAATGATGATATTGTCATTTTTGCTCCCTCCTGCATCCCAGTGCCTAGAAGAGGCTTTTGTCCTCAGATGAAGACCTCCCAGTGAGGTGGTGAAGATTAAATAAGCTTGTGCAGGCAAAGTCTTACCATGGTAATTGGTACCCAGAAAGAATCCAAGCACACAGCCAGACTCCAAAAACTTTGCCAATATAGATGAAAGCTTTCTGCAAGTGGTCTCCATCCAGGAGATGATGGGTGTAGGAGACTTGGACATAGTGAAGTTTTCTGTTAAAACATCATTGAGGTTTCATTCATTTTATTTTAATAAAAGTTCATTTTAATATTGTTTGACTAAAGTATGTAGAGACAAAAATTGAAAAATAGCATTCCAGGGTGTCTTTGCTGATGCACACATTCAGAAGCCTGAGAAAGATATGTAAGGGACTATCATATTAAAGTGCCATTGACTCAGGTCCACACGAACATTTAGGCTCATGTGCACAGACTCATACATCTGCTGCAGAACCAGGGTTGTTCATGGTTAGTTCTTACCCTAATGTCACACTAGCACTCTCACCAACAGAATTGAGAATTTCCACTGTAGATAGAGGTTGTTGATAATGACAATGTTTTTTCATTATCATTATCCCATTTTCCAATAAGGAGATTGAGACTTAGCTTTTCTGAAATCAATTCTATATCTTCTAGAAGATGAGAATATCCCTCAAACAAAGAGTGGATTATTAGACAACTTGGCAAATGCATCCCAATGGCTTTGTGCCTCAGCTTTGCTGTATGTTTAGTGTGGAATCTAGACTAGATCAGAGACAAACAGTGAAACCCAAACTTGCATCTTACCCAGTGTTTAGTTTAGCTAATAAAGCTTTATTAAATTATATCCACACTAGCTCATTTACGTACTGTCTGTGGTTGTTTCTGTGTTATCATTGGAGATGAGTGATTATGACAAAAATCTGTGGAGCCTAAAATATTTATTTTCTGACCTTTTTCAGAAAAAAAAGTGGCCTCCTGAATTTGAGAGAAATTCTAAGTCCTCTCAACCACCTAAATTATATTATATCTAAATTATTTGATAGAAAGTAACTGCTTGGCCTTTGTGCTGAATTTACTGGCTGAACTGGAAAACTGTTACACTAGAGCTTTGCAAAGCTCTAACTAGTGACAAGTTAGATTGCTCCTATGTTAGAGAATTTTCCCTGTCAATATTGCTATTCTAGACCAAATAGCTAATACGCCTGCTCATATTAGGTTAAAAGCATTGCAAGGCACTTAATTCCCCTCTATTTTTAAAGAATTGCTTTTATATCTATTTGGAACTATTATTTGAAACCTAGTTGTGACTTTAAAAATATTTTAAACAGTTTTTACTTGAAATGCAGTTAAGGAGGCAACACTGGAAATTTGATCCAATTTGATATGGTTTTTCCCAAAGATAATTTAGTACATTTGGACATATGATTTGAAACCTTTTACTTTTTTTTTTTTACTTCTCCTAGCAATATATTTGGTAGTTACCACAGCCAAAAGACAATAATCTCTCATAGGCAGAGAGAGACTTAATATTACAGTAGCCACACATATACTAGTGCATGAAGACAATTGGGTTATATCATCCAAGTTATTAAGGGAATTCTTGCTAGTAGGCCCTTATCACTTTTTCTGACAGAGTTGACTGTTCTACACTGGGTTAAAGTGATACACAATGCTCAGAGTGTGGGCTTCAGAGTGTGGTTCACTCCCTGTGACCTGGGAGTGGCATAGGCACAGGTTGCTTTTGGTCTGACTTCTGGAGGACACAATCAGCATAATATGATAGGACAGGGGAATGCCAGTCTCATTTTAAAAAATAGCCTTTTACAGGTGTATTTGAATGGTTGTTTTTTGTCTCACAAAGTCCCTTAGCCAATCCCAGTAAGTCCAGTAGTTTATCCAGGGTCCTAATGAAAGTTGCTCTAAGGCTCTGGAATCACACGGGGAGTGGTAAAAGTAATACAATCTATTTGATTCAGATAATTTAAAGATTTACATGGTACTAATTATTAAAAGAAGGAGTAGAATAATGTACAAGAATATGGGAAGAAAAGGGGCAAATATAATAATAATAATAATAATAATAATAATAATTATTATTATTATTATTATTATTATTTCCAAAGAAAGCAATAAAGGAGAGAGAAAAAAAATAATTGAGTCAAATGGAATAAAGGTATTAATACAGATATGAATTTGAATATAACAGTAATTATAGTAAATAAAAATAGATTTCACACTCCCATTTAAAGGAATAAAACCTGAAGGCCATCTAGAAGTAAATAGTAAGAGAAACATGTTAAGTAGTAAAGACACAGAAAGGTTGAAAGAAAAAAATAGTAAAAGATAAGCCACATGTGCACTTACTCAAAGATAAATGCAGGTAGTTATATTAATGCCAGATAAGTAGGCTATAAGGCAGGAATCTTTATTAGAAACATTTAAGCAATATTAATATTCCAAAGAGGACAATTTTTAATGAGGTTCAATTTACTATAAGTATACTAACCTTAAGAGTGTGTGTGTGTGTGTATGTGTGTGTCTGTGTGTGTCTGTATATATGTATATATATATATATATATATATATATATATATATATATATATACAAAAAAATAACAGTGCTTCAGAATATATAAGGCAAATTGGCAGAATTATGAGATAAGCTCATAAATTATGAGATAAGCTAATAAATTAATGGTAGAGTTTAACATACTTTGATTATATTGGTAAGGCTATATAATATTCTAAGTAAGCAAACGAAATAAACCAATTTATACATTTATTATATATGTACAATATCTATTTTATATAATATATAATATATTATATATATATGTGTGTGTGTATATATATAGTATGTAATACATTGTTTCCCATGGATATACAGAATATTAAATCCAAAATCTTATACTTTCAACTATAATGGAACATTGTTCTAGCTTATGTTTCTTTTTTTGGTAATACAGACCTACCTCTCTTTATGCAGTAGATATTTTGCCCTTTGTGATCTTCTTCTTTATCTTCTTTTTCCTTGGTCACATCTAAAGTGAGTATGGAAAACTATTCCCTTCTTGCTAGAAGAGCAGCTTTCTGCAGTCAAATGCTTTAGCCCCAGGCTATACTCGTGCACCCTTGGAGAAGTTAAGTGAACTCCTGGCTGTGAAATATCAGAGGATCTGGGGTTACATCTCCAGCAGCGATGGTGAGTCCAGATTCATAGGGTCTCAAGCAGCCCAAATAAGAACCTTAGTTCCTCTTGTTTATGTGATTAGTGGAAGTGTTCTCTATCCTGAACTATTAATTTGCCTTCTTCCTCTCATACTAATGGTGTAAAAAGGGAAGCTGGTTGGCCTAAAGAGGGAAGAAAATTTTATCTCTCACATGGCATAGAATTGCTAGCATATGAAGATTAAAAGCCAGGTTGATTCTTATAGATTTTATCACTGTTTTAATTTTTCTATGAATCATGCACTTTATCATTGCCTGGACATGGTGATGTACTCCCATTAAAGTGTCTCCCACCTTTTGTCCCCACTCCATGTGATAGATACAGTTACCTTTGGCTTGGTATTAGCTGTGGGCTAGCCCCTTAAGGCTGCCAAGCTTCTGGGGAAAGTTTAATCTACCATGAGTTATGTTAGTCGACTGAGAGGTTTTGACAGTACGTGTAAGGAAGTTGTTGTGTTTAAATTTTATTGTATGTGTTTAAATTGTACAGCATGATGTTTTGATACCACATATAGATAGTGAAACATTATAGTCAACTTAACATATCCATCATCCCATATAAATTTATCATTTTTAATCTGTCATTGTCCTTTACAATCTTTAAAAATTTCTCTCTTACTGTTTAATGTATAAATGCAAAAACCTCGGGACTGAAAAAAGCCTAAACTTCTGGGATTTCTCCATTTATTGCTTGTAACACTGTCAGCTTCTTAAAGCTCACCTCTTTCTCCTAACATCTTACCAAATTTAACTGTTAACAACTAACAGGAATCACGATGGTGGGTCTTTCCATTTCTTTTCCTACAGCTACAAATTCTCAGGCAAACACTCAGCTTTTCCGGTATTCACAGGTTCACCATGTGTATTGTTACCATCTAACATGGGTAGTCCTTTCTCATTAGTTACTGCATTACCTTCACTTTTTAGTATCTGACATAATTTCTTTACTCTCTATTAGTCAAGTCGGGCTAGGTTGTGCTGTGGTGACAAACGCTTTCAAATCCTCACTGGAAGCTTAACATGGAATTTATTTCTCATTCATGGAAGTCCAATAGATTAGAAAATGTCCATGTTGCAAAAGTGAGACACTGGCTTCTTCAATTTTGGGGCTGTGCTCTTTTAATAAGAGGCTTCAATTTTTCTACAAAAGGAGACTTAAAAGTTTGCAAAGGGGGTTTCTCTTCAAGAGAGACCCCCTTTGCAAACTTTTAAATGAAAACATCATTTTCCACATGGGAAAACCAAAGTTTAGAAACTTTAAGACAATTTTCTCAAGACTCCAAATTAGTAACCGAGTCCCAAGTCAAACAGATCTGATATTTCACTCTGTCACATTTATATGTTATACAATCAGATTATTGTCACATGAATATCACTAAAACATTAAAAACCAACTATTAAATGATTGTGTCAGACCATGGTGGCTAATATAGATATAAAACCATCTGCTTAGAATTTATATATTTTCAATGACTTTAAATTAGCAGTACATATCTAAGAAACACTTATTAATTATAGCATGTATCTTCTTTCAAGGAGCTCAGAATTTATTGTCAATGGGTTAATACATCCAGCACCATAATGGATTTGATGACCACTCAGGAAGCACTGGTCTTCTTTGTACCTTTGTGGTAGGAAAGAAAAGGCTTAGGAAGAATCAACAACTGGTAGGAGGGGGGATGCAAAACTTAGTTGGTGAGAACAACTGTCATGAAACATCAAGCCAAGAGGGGGAACAAACTAGGAATAACTGGATATGAAGTCAGGGAGATTAGTGGGCAGAATAATGATTGTAAAGATAAAAGATGCTGTTCTAGTCAGGGTTTTCATGACTGTGACTAAAACACCCAACAAGAAGAATTTTAGAGGAGGAAGTTTATTGGGCTTGGGTTCAAAGTCCTCAGTCCATGGATAGCCAGTTCTACTCCTTGGGGCTGGGGGTAAGGCAGAACATCATGGTGGAAGAGTGTGGTGGAGGGAGGTGGCTCACATAATGATCAGAAAGCATAGAGAGACTCCACTTCCCAGTGACAAAACTATATACCCCAAAGGCATGCCCCCAATGTCTACCTTCTCCAGGAACACCCTACCCACTTTCAGTTACCAATCAATTAATCCTGTCAGGGGATGAATTCACTGATTAATTAAGGCTTTCATAACCCAATCACATCTCCTCTAAACCTTCCTGCATTGTCTTATGTATCAGCTTTTGGGGAACACATCACATCCAAACCATAACAGATGCCAATTGATATTAAGATGCCAGAAAATAAAATGGGGTATGGGTGGACCACAGTGGGGCATATAATACTAGAAAGAATTAAATCATAAAAACTAACTATAGTATCTCATTTAACATCTAAATTCTGATTTTTATGTATATGTGCCTGCTATAACTTCTGAGAAAGCAGTGGTTGACCTTTATCAATGTTTACTACTTTGAGGATACACAAAAAGGGCTCAAAGCATTGGATGTATGGATTTACTTTATTTCATATTTGGGTTTAAAAAATATGATTCTATGTCCCTGGAACAAAAAGGCATGAAGAAGAAAAAAAAACTCAACATTTCATTAATTATTACTTTTTCCTTTTGAAAAAGTTATTTCATTATTTTTTTACAAAGCACCTCAAGTTCATTTTAAGTCATATTTCAGAGTACAAAATTTAAAAAGAAAAAGAAAAATCACTTTTAGAAATTGCTATAATTAGAGTTGGTGAATATCATTTATATATATTTACATGTAAATATTTAGAAACAATAAGGTAGACACAATTTTATAAAAATAATTTCACACTATATATGCAACCTTAACGTAAAATTGTTAAACTTTATTTTTCTTGAATTCATTAGGAAGAAAAAGAAAATGAAGAAAAACCATAAAAGTATTGAAACTTTTTTTACAACATTTCAATTTTAGATGATCTCAATTGACACTCTTGTGAAAGAAGAAAAAACTGTGTTATAACATTGATTTCTTCTCCCTCATTTTTTGCTATTATTAGTTATAGAATTATTCTTCCATTATCATATAACATTTAGATTTAGTCCTATAACCATGGTATTAATAGTTATTTAATCTTAATTCTATACATAAATGCTTTCAAGTCTTCCTTTTGATCATGGATTTATATCAATCCATGATACCTTTAGTTATTCCTTGACTGGGTTTTATTATTAAATAGTTGGTACTTAACATTGTTGATGTCTCAAAGGTGCTGCAATCTTTCTATTCTTACATAATTGCAAATATCTACATTAGAAGGTCAGTTTGGCTGCCTAGACTTCTTTTTTTTTTTTTGAGAGAGAGAGAGAGAGAGAGAGAGAGAGAGAGAGAATTTTTTAATATTCATTTTTAGTTTTCGGTGGGCACAACATCTTTATTTTATTTTTACGTGGAGCTGAGGATCGAACCCAGTGCCCCACGCATGCCAGGCGAGCACGTTACTGCTTGAGCCACATCCCCAGCCCCTGGATAGACTTCTTGAAGGTGGTTTTCCTTCCATTGGGGTGGTTCTAGACTTTGCTGAGTCTCCAGGCCAAGAACTGCATCTGGCCTTCTATTACAAAGTTCAGTGCTTCTGACTTAACACTGCTGACTTTCAGTGTCAAACAATATTTTACAGAAGAGTTAACGGTGGGATATTTCTGTGGCTAGTTCACCTGATTATTGCTTTTATATCTGAAATGACATGACATTTGTGTTTTACATTTGAAAGGAAAATTCTTTCTTGGGTATAAAATTCTTGGGCCAACTTTCTCAAGAACTTTGTAAGACATTGCTCCATTATCTGTTGGCACTGAAAATGTCTCTGTCTATATTTATATCTCTCTCATCTGCTGAAGGAATTAAAATATGTCACTCTGGCATATAGACAATTATGAATTACAAGCACTTGAAAGATGGCAGGTGCAAGATCACTCTGAGCTTCCTTCAGTTCCTTAAAAGTAGGAAATGAAGCACTAGTGGGAGAGACACCCTTCTAACACTAGAAGGAAAGTATCTTTCTCATTCTCAAGGCCAAGAACCTGAGGCCAAGGAAACTCTTTATAAATCAGCTTTGTTACACTAATAGTTATTCCTTTAGCTGCTTCTTCACCCAGTTTGCTACCCTAGCCCTAACCTCTTCATCTTGTCATATTGTCATAGTGTATTATTCTTTGTCTATTTCAGTGGATCAGAGTTCATTTCTAACTGTGTCTTCAGGTCTGCATTGTAAAACTTATTTTAAATAAACTTATATGCTTTACTTCTGTTGATCTGTCTTTTTAATTTTCTGGACCAGCCAGAAAACCTTGAAAAGGTTGAAATAAAACTTTGCCTTCCCTACAATTCTCATATGTACATTAAAGGAAAAATAAACTAGAATGTGCTTATGCATTTTATATACATTTTCCATAGACTAACTGGGACTAGGATCTTGGAGAAGACACACACACACACACACACACACACACGTATACATACATATAAGGTGTACACAGACATTTATGTATATACATATGTCTGTGTTTGCATGTATATAATATGCATGAGCATATATTCTGGTTTGTTTTTCCTTTCATGAGTAATATGCTTTCTTTGCCTGAATGTTTGAATATTTCTTTCTTTGTCTTTGAAGTTCAATCCCTACTGTGTTTTAAGTTAGTAATTTTGATTAGGGGAGATATGTATCCTTAAACTAGGCAATTAATTTTTCTTTAGATTCAAAGAGATCTTATTTGATGTCAAAGGTCTTACCCTTCAAGGTTTCTAGGCCTGAGTGATGACAGAACTAGATAAAATGGGCTGGATTACTTTAAGTGGGAATAATGGTCCTGAAGGTAAACCCAATTCTGGAAGTTCAGTAGTAAACTCTTAGAAAAAAAAATTATTAAAAAGAGAAAATGCACTGGACAAAGCAATCATCCCATTTAGTTATCCTTGACTTACAAATTTGTGTTTTTATTTGTGCATTTTTTCCTTTGTTAGGGACCATGATCATCCTGTGTTAGACAAGATTTTTTTTCTTCCATAGTTACTATCCTCTTATTTTTAAATTATTCTATCTTTATTTCATTTCTCTCAATTTTTCTTTTATTCCATCCAGTCTTCATTGTTCACTTTCTTCCTTGATTCCTAAAAGTGATTCATTAATTTATTAAAAATATACACCAATTGTCAAAATTAATGATATAATTTTAATTTTCAGTTAATTTTACTTCATTGTAAACTCCCTTTTCAACCATGATGATATTTTCTTAAAATTTTGAGCTCTTTAGTTGAATTTATATAATTATTCATTTTTCTATTGCATTAAGCACAAATGGAGATTTGTCTACTGTGCCTATTTTCAACTCTTTTTTTTAATTAAATGGATCTTGTATTTTTTGTTTGAGTATAATTTTCTATATTCAAAAATTGCTAGTATGCTTTCCATGTCATTTCTTTGCATCATGTCTGTAGGCTGGGCCTCATGCTTACTTGCTCTGATACCATGTGGGTGATTTCCCCTTATCTAACTTCTGAGTCATGTTAGTTTCTCTGAGCTACATTTTCCATAGACTAACTGGGATTAGGATCTTAGGAAGCCACACCCCTTAGCTAAAGCTGAAGGATGACTTTACATTTAGGATTAAGCTCTTCACTCCTTTCTGAATTTTTGTGACTTTCCTGTACCAGGATGACTGAAGCTAGGAAGGTGGTCTGGAAATACTCTGGAATAAAAATCACTTCCCCAGGGTAGTGTGGAATCTGAGCCTCTGGATTTGCCAGAGCATTCATCCCAGTTGTTTACTTGCTCTATTTTCACTCCAAGTACCTCTTTTCTTCTTTTAGGTAAATTAATTGGATAGAGAAGGATATGTTCAAATTCCATAGTCACATTGACTTTAGCTAAGGGTCCAAACTATCAAAGTATATAGTACTATATCTTGGTAGTACTCTGGGAGATGAGTTGGTGACAGGCACCACCATATACTCCTCTTTCTCAAATTATACTAGACTCTTCTGCTTCTCTCCATCATTTCACATTCTCAGTTTTAAATATGAGTGTATGCTTCTTCCTTGGATTGATTTCTTTGGTAGATTTATTATTATTATTATTGTCTTAGGAGGAAAGGATGTCTGTCATCTTTCTTCTTTTTGCTATCCATTCTCAGAAATTTTGCCTCTGCCTTTACTCTTTGGAAAGGAACTTTTCTTTCAACGTATCTCAGAGTTGGAGAGAATGGAAACATTTGTGATTATTATTTAAATAGTTCCTGAATTGCTAATTTTTGCCACACAAATGGATAGACAAAAAAATGAAAAATGATGTACAGAGTAGCTGAACAATTTTGGGGAAATTCATTGGCTTTTCTGGTCAGGCTATATGAATAGAATATGTCCTGGGGAAAGACTTACCACTCAGAAGATCACAGTGGTTCGTGTTAAGTGAGGGGTGGGATTGATGTGAGCTGGGACCATCTCTGCATCTGAGTCATCAGCAAGGAGACTTGAACACCATGAAGGAGAAACACCGTAAGGGACAGGATAGGGATGCCTTGAGAGACCCAAAGCCTCCAGGTGGTCATCTTCCATTGAAAGAACTTCCAATTGGACATAACATGAATATGAGTGAAACTGGAGGACATAACTCTTAGGAAGACTGATAGGTGCTAATGCTGTCTTACTGGGAAATGTAGAGTTAAGCTCAGAATTCTGGTGTGCCAGTTGGAACTGCAGATGTTTAATAAGCCTTGTTGTGGAGATTCCCTTGTAGTTCTGATTTTCCAACTTTCTCGTATCCATCCTGCTCGTTGAAATGTTTGTGAATAGTCTCAGATCCTTATTGAAAGAGGTGAGCTATAAATGAAAAAGCATTAAAATGTCTTAATTGTCTTCTCACTTGTAAGGTATTCTTAAAAAGCAAATCCTCTGAGTTGGGTGAATAACTAGATAATTATTAATTTAGAGGATTCTGTGGACACTTCAAGGGAATTAATCTTATGGAACTTGAGTGTTATCTAGTGGACCAGACACCATCGCCACCACTTTCAATGGCTGATCATTCTAAACATCCGTGGGCATCCTTGTATTGCCTCTAGTGATTAATTTTAAAAGATGAAATTTAGGCTCAACTTTGAAAAAATTGTTAGCAAAATGTCATTTAATCTTGGTAGTGGGGCAATGAGGCAGAACGTTTTGCGTGTTTTCAAAATATGCTTCATTTTGATGCATTTGGCTTTACTGATTATATTAATTAACTAACAGCAAGTGTGAAGATTATTTATGATGCATTAGAAATGATTGGACCTTAATTGCTTCCCTAGTAGAACAAGGGACTTGAATTTCAGGGTGAGGTCTGTAAAAAAAAATTCAGTTTGCTGGTATGCAAATTCAAATTTTAGAAATGGTTCTTTGAGAACAAATGAAGTCTCATGATGAAAAACAATTATGCATAATATTTACATGGAAAAGAATTCAAATGTTCTATCTAAACCAGACTCTTTTCAGTTTCTACTTATAAAATATTTCTATTTTTTAAAAGATATTCATTTGTTTTAAGGCATTCATTCATTTAATGGTGACAATTACAACATACTTTGGTATTTTGGTATTTGCCTACAATATCTAAGACCTAGGCATGATGGGAAATATAAAAACGAGTCACATGTTCTTATTGGTATCTAAGATTTCTTGTCTTAGGACATCTTTAGCTAATGTTATTTAAAAAAATTTAGTATTTTTATTGTGTTTTCAATTTAAATTGTATTCCAATGCCTTTGCAGACTTTCTCCAGCTCTTCCTTTACAGATGAGGTCTGAGCACTTTTCTGTAAAATATTTTTTTCTCTCTTTTTCCTTTTTCTGTTTGGCTATTCATGTACCATTGGTAGGAGTGAATTTCTGGAAGGAAGATTCTATAGATTCTTCATGTGCATTAATCCCATGGAACTTACATTACCTGCTATCAATGGTAACTTTAGCACAAAGGGAAATCTGACAGTCTTAAATGAAGAACAAGCAAAGTATGAATAATATTGAATATGTCACATTAAAATCCATGTAAATGCTAGATAAATCATTTTGATTAGTCTGTGTGATGTAATGCATTTTGTTTTCTTCCATTCTGCAGATTTCACTTCTTTGGGTAGGAGACAGGTGTGTAGTAGATCAAAAGTTAGTGGGAACAGTAAAGTAATCTACATATCTTAAATAGCACAGCTTCTTCAGGCCATAATTATTACAAGTACATAGAACAGGTTCGCACCTATGTTTTCTGGTCCTTATTGCATCTAAAATAGAGTCTGAGGCTGCATAGCTTCTATGAATGCATGTGTAATGTCTGTTTGATAAGTGTCTTCTCACACCCTGAGGACTTTTATAGGCAATTTGCATTTCACAATGAGAGAAATCAGCTGGAGAGGGTTTATTGTTTTGTATAATAGAGAGGAGTGTGAAAATATCCCACTTCTACAGATGGCACTTCTTGTTAGCCTTGAACATATACATGTGCAAGGATTGCTTTATCTTAACCAATGCAGACACCGAAAAGGCTATTTTTAGAGGTGAATTCACAGTTTGGTAGGATTCTAATAATTAGTAGAACTTCTTTAAAGATAGATGAAGTACTTATTTGAACTCTTGGCTGTAAACTGACTTCATTATACTGAGAAGGAAATTTCTTTTTGTGTATCTCTCTTTTAAACAGTGAATTGTAATATATCTATAATGTGATCAGTTTAAATTTTAAATAACTAAAAAAGACAAATCAGGGACTCTAAAACCAGTGCTGTTGTGTGCAATTCTTGATTCTGATGGTGATATACACATGGAAGTATAAGCATATGTGAACCAAGAAGTGCAGTGATACAACAAAAGCCTTGGAAAAGGATTTGTGAAAGAACACCACATGCAAATTCAAGCGCATATCAATGAACAATAAAATCTTGTGAGGAAATTGTCAGATTTACATCATTCATAAACTTTGAGTCATATACCATTCCATCTTCACATTGAGTAATAATTTCTACATGTGCAAGGGATAAAAGATAAATGATTCCCATTAATTGATATTCAGAATCATTCTCCAATTTAAGTATTTATATTTACATTGTCGTGGGAAAACAAAAACACTCATCCCAGTAGCTCTCAAACTTTTGATTTCATGACCTCTTATCACTCTTAAAAATGAGGTTTCGAGAGAGCTTTTGTTTGGTAAGGTTATATTTATGACTATTAATCACAATAGAAAGTCAAAAATAATTAAAATGTTTAAGTAATGTAAAAATATCAGTAAGAAACCCACAATATGTTGATATATATTTATATATATGAAAATATAATATGAAAAACAACAAAAATAATAAAATGAATGGTATTGAGTCTTAAGTTTTACAAATTTCTTTAATATCTGACTTAATAAGAGATGGCTGAGATTTCATATCTGTTCTTGAAATCAATCTGTTGTGATATATTCCTGGTTGAAGTATGTGAAGAGCATTTGAATTTACATAGGCATTTAGCTGGAAGGGGAAACATTTTAATAGCCCTTAAGATGATTGTGGACACTCTTCTTTGATATTACACCAAAACTTGACAAGTGATATTTTTTAAAAGATTGCAAAGTAAAATCTTACATCCTGTTAGTAAACATTGACAAAATCAGTTACATCAAAATCAACTGATGTCTCTTGCCCTTTGAATAGATGCTTTTTCCATAAAATTTTTATATCCTCATGCATTGGTCATTGTGATATACTAGTCACCAAGGTACATTTGTATTACAAATATTGACACATTTTATCATAAAATATTTAAAATATCACATTTATTAACATCACCACAGATGCCAATGATCTTTTTAGGTGAGGGAAAGCTATCATGCTTGTGAAGGTGAATATTAATTTTCCAAAATCCTTCTATTTGCTTGAAAGCTCTAGCTTTTATTGGCAACAAAAACTATCACTTTTCTTGAAGGGGTAAGCTAACACAGTTACATTTTAATAAATAATCTGCAAAATACCTAAATTGAGTAACTACATTTTATCTGTCAGTGATTCTTTGAAAAATAATGCTCCATGGTTAAAAGTGACTAGTTAAGCTCACAATTCAAACAGTCCTTTTTCTAGTGACAACTATTGATAGGCATAAAAGGTGTCTTATGCATACTTCCTATTGTTTCAAAAATAAATACCTTCACTCACAGGACAAAGTGTAAAAAAATTAATCCTTCATTCTGTTTTTTCAAAGACCCTTTTAAGTGAAATTGACATTTTTTTTTTCATCAAGGAGTTTGTAATGGTGAAAGCAGTAGAGGACAATCTGGTACTATTGACTTTTAATAAGTAACAGCATGAGTAGTTCTATGGTGCATTTCTTTTGCATCATCAGAACCAATGTTAACACTCTGAAAATGACAAATGATATCTTAATATTATTATGAAAGCAGATATAAACTCACAAATCTCCTGAAAGTATCTCAGAAATCATCAGAAATTTGAAGCTGACACATTGGAAACCACTGACATTTCCTAGCACATGCAATAAAATGCTTTATTTGTGTCTGACTAGTCTTTCCTATTGGAAGAAGAAAATTGTATTACTTTAAGTGCTCTAATGTTCATCACCTATTCAATTTGGGTCTATAATTTTTTTCCTGTAAACATGTACCATGAATGAAGTAATTCTTCCTAGAACAAGGAAGAACCATATAAAGTGCAATCTATAAATACATTTAGTACTTCTATAAATACTCTAAAACTTTCAAATAGTAACATATTTTGTTATTTATGGGTCAGGGTCAGATCAACAAGAGAAAAACTACTGTAGACATTTCAACAGACATCATTGAATATACTAAAGTAGTCTTTACTGGCCAAAAGAGCAAAAAGTTAACACCTTAGTGTACCAAAAATGATAACAGCGTCAAAGAGCTTGGGAAAGTACCCCCAGGGAAGTGGAGCTCAAGACGGAAGAGTTTACAGCCCTGCTCCTCCGGCAGCCTCTAATGAGGTGTGATGAAGAAAGGAAGCTGGAGACAACTGGATCCAAATGCTGCTATGGGGGTGCATGTGTGATTGCCATCAGCGGTTGGGATGAGGACAGGAAACAGTCAAAAGTGAAAAATTAACAAAACACGGAAGAAGAATAAGGAGGAAAGGAGAAGGAGAAGTAGGAGGAAGTCTCTTAGCTCCCTCCTCTTTGTCCCTTGCTTTCTGTTGTATTTCTAGAGCTCTGTTGTCAGAGCCTTAAAGTCAGTTTCAAAGAAGCCTGCCAAATGTAATTGCTCAGTGTCAACCCTCACAGCACATAGCCAAATACAGAAGAGTAGATTTGTAATTGAGTGACAATAGACCAATAACTAGCATGGTTATACTCGCCTTATACATCTATACTCGCCTTCCCACATCTGTAGGAACAGTCATGTACCAATAGCAATTTTATACTTTGATTTAATAGGAAAACATTCCCTTACAAAAGCAGATACTTTCATCCCGTCCCCCAACAGAGATTCAAAGTCCCTATTGTCAATGGCACCCTGGAAAGAGTGACTGAATTCATATCTGGGAGATACTTATATCTTTTTTCAATGCTTTATCAACTCGCCACTGGAATAATTTGTAAACTGAATAAGAAGTTGGAGACAAAAGCTCTTAAAAGCAGTATGAGAAGAAGTAGTAGGTCCTTATGAATGCCCAATATGAATATACAGGAATGACCTGCCAAGCTTCTACAGTTAGTTTGTTGTCATTCATCACAAAGCTGCAGTCAGTCTTCATGAAACGAATGTTCCTCTACCCATTTCATATTCTCCTTCCCCCAGGAAACAATGACTCTTCAGTGGTGACTGAATTTATTTGGTTGCTGAGTTTATAATTAACATTTACTACTTACTATAAAGAATACCAGAGAATTTCTTGGTTCCCTGACAATATTCCTCTGTCTTCAGGGAATCAATTTCTACTTGAAAGTCAAAGAAATCACCTCAGGGAGTAGATTTGCCTTCTTGGCCTGTTGTCTCATTGGAAATGAGGAAACCAAACTGGCCAGGTGTCAGTCTCAAATTCCAATTCAAGGAAACTACATCACCAGTGGGAGCGTACTTCTTTGAGGAATGAATATCTCTAAGCCAGCAAAATTCAAAAGTAAGCAAAAGTTTCTGTGAGTGGAATTATTTTAAGAGTCCTAGAGAAAATTAGTTTCATATCTATCTCTTGATTCTGCAGCATCTGCATCTTATATGGAATCAAAAATATAAACCTTAGTGGGTTACTCTACCATTTCATGAGGTCAGCTGCTTCTGAGTGAGAGGAAGTCTACTAATTCTATGTCCATGAATTCAATACAGCTATTCCTGGTGTTGTTGGCAAATATTTCTCTTGGTCAGAAGCAACATTAGGTGGAATATCACCAGAGTGAGTAAGGCATTCCCAGTGAAAAAAGGTTAGCTTTCACCAACAGCATCTTCTGCAATGCATTCCAAATGGTGAACATTCACATGAGACAAAATTACTAAACTCTGTGTCTGTTCCAGGAGCTTCATCGACTAGTCTTTTCCTGAATCTCCTTGTTATCAGTATTTCCTTCTTAGACCTTTATCATTTAGTTACATTGATGTTCACAAATCATTATATACCTACATATTGACCATTTTTTTCTATCCAGATAAATTATACTTTCAAGTATACAGTTTAAGGTTTTCTTCATCAAGAGGACTTTATTGCTGTCCCTCAGAAAAGTTCCTATTTGAGCCTGTGATACTAAAGCCATTTCTGGTTGGTACAAACATATTATCCAGGACACAGCTGTAAGCCTGGTCTAAATTATTGTCTTCATCAGTATAATAAATTTCTCATGTGATCATAGGTATGGATTGAGTAAGATGAAGCAGTGAGACAGGTATGAATCTGAGCTATGGGCATGAGAATTCAAGATCTGCTCAGGCAGATATTTCCTACACAGTTTTCTGTTGATAGTAAAATTGCTGCTGTTGTGCCTTCAACTTTATGATTTTATGACCCACACAACACCAGTTTTGTGTGAGAAATCTCAAGCTGCATTTGATATCTCAAGATTAGGCTTCCAGAGTCTATCAAAGCCTGGCAAACTATGGAAGCTGTTTCTCAAAAGGATAATACTTATCTTTCAAAAAGGGCATGCCTTTTTTTTTTTTCAACAGTGAGTCCCTAAGAGTTTGTACTGTGTATCTTGTATAGGGCACTCTGTACAATGTGCCTTTTTGCCTCAGATATGAAGAATACGCAAGGATCTTCTGAGTTACAAGGATGATTGACCAAGCAGTTCATTTTGTGGACTGGATAGGAATTACTATTGTAATGATAAAAAGTATCAGTTACTTGGTCTTCCAAACCATTTGCTTTAAAAGGCACTTCACTCCATGCAACCAAAGACAATAAAAAATCATTGATGTCACTGCTTGACATAGAACACTGATATCAATTAACTAAGCACAATAATAACTTACCCATAAGGGATATGTTCCAAGACTGCAGGGAATGCCTGAAACAGTGAATAACATTGAACCCTATGTATATTCTGCTTTTTTCCTTTGTAATTTTATCTATAATAAATTTAATATATAAATTTGGCACTGTAAGAGATCAATAATAACAATAAAATAAAACTATTATTAAAATGTTCAATATTTTATGTTAATTTTGTGTAAATATTGTCTATCAAAATATTTTATTATACTGTACTCATCCTTCTTGTGGTGATGTGAGATGATACAATGATTGTGTAATTAGATAAAGAATACTTATCCTACACTGTGGTTGAAACTTTCACTATTTGAGCTACAGCAGCAAAACCAACATATATTTCTTTTTCCTTCATGATTAAAGGGACTGAATATTTTTTATTGTATATATTAATAATGTCAGCATATAATTTTTTGTTTCCTTATTAAGTGAAGAACTTTCACCTTTTCACTTAAAGGAAGCACTTTATGACTTCTCTAAGGTATACCCAAATTTCTAGCATTACTACTCTTGCATTTTGGAGTTATTAATTAAGGTTACTTGAATCCACACACTTTAAAATCACCAGATGATGTGATAACTCATATGGCTGTTAAGTGATGGATAGATGGTGGCATATACCGTGTGGATACACTGAAAAAATGTATGATTTATATCCTGGATGAGGAAGAAAAGGATGGCATGAGATTTTACCATGTTACTCAGAATGGCACACAATTTCAAATTTATAGATTTTTTTTTTGTTTTTTGGATGTTTCCATTTAACATTTTCAGATCTCAGTTGACAGTAGGTAACTGAAATTGCAGAAAGCAAAACCTTAGATGAAATGCAAGTAGAGTGTACTGTGATCGTGGCACAACTAAATCACAACTAGGACAACCAAATCAATTCTAGAATACCTCCTTTGAGAATCTTATATATGGTAGCAAGCACTCTGTTAGTCAAAATGTGGTCAGACACAGAAAAACTATACAAGATATTTTATTATAAATCATTTAAGTTGACTTTACAAATGTTGGAAAGAGGAGGCAAAGAGACAGGAAGAAAATGAGAGGACACAGAAGCAACCAAGATAACTGATGAAAGCCATAGAGAAGATTCCAATTTTCTTTTAGTGTTTTCTATTGTCAGAATTCATCAAGAAGTCAGCTAGCAAAGGGATCTGGGAAATGTAGTTTAGAAATACTTTCATCTAAACTTTATCTAGCACAGTATAGAAGAAGCTATGAGGTCATATATCTATCATGGGCATATATGGACATGCTTTGTTTTGTCCCATCAGTGGGCTGGCTCATTTGTGAAGCTAATAGTGGCCACTGTGCTGAGGGCTGTGTATGAATTGTGAAAATCTTCTGCCCAGATGTATTTACATTTTTGCCCCTTGTTAAATCCAGGATCTTAAGTTCTTCGGCCTCAAGTTGTTTCAGTTTCATTTTATATAAAACGAGGAAATTTTTACTCATAATCTTGTGTGCTGAGGATAATGATTAAATAATATAAGTGAGTTTAAAGTGTTTATTATTATGATTGGTAGATGGAAAAACCACTTACAGGGCTATTCATTGGGAAAAAAATAAACCTTTCCCACAATTTTCTCGTTATGGATACCTTTTCAGGTTGGTTAAAGTTACTCTGTTTTCACTTATTAAATTATTTCAAAGCTATAGCAACTTGTCCATAAAGCCCATGCAAAGCAGAGGAATATACAATTCAGACTGAAACCACTTATTGGTTATTATAATATATTTCCCTGAAATTTTCAAGTTTTAAAAAATTGGTTGTATTTTTGCATAATAAAAATGTGTGGTGTTTTTTATAATTTTAATTATTTTTTAAAGTTTTCAATCACTTCTAACACATGCTCAATAATGAGAAGCCATTTGTGATAAAGTTTTGCTAGCTTTAAAGTGCTTATGAATATAATATTATTATTTCAGGATAAACTAATCCACAAAAGCAAATGTTTTCCAAACCCCTACCTAAGCATTGCAGTTACTCTTATGAATTGGTTTAGATAGAACTGCCTTTAAGGCATTTGCTGAAGCTCACTCATAATCATGACCTTCAATAAATTCTGTTCCTGAAGGTGCTGCAAAGGAACTGAGATGGAGGATATCCACATTATTCAATTCACTGTTGACACTGCATTGTTCTTATCTTTTCTGAATTTACATGCTGAAAAATATTTTCTTCTCTCTCTTTTTAGAAGAGCTAATCAATTAAGGACCGAAGGACTGACTCTGGAATTTGGGTTGCAATTGCCCCTGGGCAACAGTGTTTCAAAAACATGCACTGGTCATCCAATGTCCTCTCTGGGTTACCCTATTATTTGGTTAGGAAGCAAATTGAGAGTTCATTTAGTTTGAAAATCCAGGAATTGGGTAAGTCAGTATACTTGCTGGCAGAAAGACTTGTTCTTGGGTGAAATAAATGGGTTTTTAAGAGTTTTGAATTGTGTCTAAATCCAAAGTTTTGATTCAGGCACAAGAAAGTATCCAGTTTTCTTAGTGGAGGATCTGTTTGACACTTGAGTATGATTTGGAGCTAGTTATGTTGTAGGACTGCCCAGTGCTGTAACTTCAGGTGAAAGAAACTCCTTCATCGCTCTTATGTTTCCTCAGGCTGCACATGACTGGAGGCACTGTAAAGATCTGAATTGTCATGGGCCAGAGAAGTGGCCATATTGTGCTGGAATCATAATAAGTGGCCAGTTTCTAATCCAAGCATGGGTTTTTATACCTGGATATATGTTTATTTAAACATATAATACTTAACAAGATATATTCCCATGTTATGTAGGGAAAGATCATGTTCAGCATGATCCTCGTCCTCCTTCTGCAATAATGGACAAAATTAGATTTTTTTGGGGAAAAGATATTAGTAGTTACTTAGAACATGGGTACAGAAATGTATATAATATACATAATCAGATTCCATCAATCTTAAAACACTGCAGGGGATATATATATATATCTCCCAATCTTGGGCCCCAAGGAAGGGAGCTGGCTGGCTATAAACTGAGACTTCTGAAAACAATAAACTTTTCCTCTTATAATTGTTCTTGTCATGTCTTTTAGTCACAGTGACAAAAGAAAAAGAAAAGAAAATTGAAACATTGATTCTTGAGTTATAGAAAGTTTACCTTTGTTCTTTGTCCTTTGGACATGTTTCCTTTTTTTTTTTTTTTTTTTGTAGTAGGATAGACTCCCAGGCCTTGTGTATGTTAGATAAGCACTAACACTGAACTACATCTTTCATCCTTAATTGTCCTTATCCTTTTAAGACTACTTCTTTGCAACCTTCCATCTTAGAGTTAACCCTTTATGGTTGTTCAGACCTTCAATTTCTATCACGAAAATTTCACACATTTTAAGATGATACATCTTCTGCTTGCAACAGTCCTGGCTCTTTTTGTATCCGAATGTTGTCTGCATGAAGGGCAGACAACATGATTATCTTGGAAGGACTCAGGTATCTATCAAAGATAAGCATCCATAACCATGCTTGTGTTGAGAAACAACTGGGGTCCCACAGAGGACTATGACTCTGTCTTTTAACCTGACTACTTAAAGGGTAAAATCAGTCAACTACTATTCCTTAAACGCACCATACCCACTCTTGTAGCACGGCTTTTTGGGCTTGCTGTCCTCTATCCCCAGATGCTCAGCTCTTAATATCTAAACTGCAAACTAACCAAGGAATTTCTCCATTCCTCTTACTTTTAATCAAGTATACTCTTCTAAAAAAAATTAAAATTTACTTATTTACTGGGTTGATTTTATGTCTCCCTGAATTGAGTTAAAAATTCACTTGAGCTCCCTTTGTACCTCTTTTTGATGGTTTTGTTTTCTGCTGTATCCCCAAGTACCCAGAGCAGTGTTGACAAGATGCAGCACTTCTCCATAAGGCACATGGAGGAGAAGATAGTGGATACAGCCCCTTCAGCCTACATTCCTCTTCAGCTCTATCTTCACCATCTCAATTTGTGTTCCTCACATCTACCTCAGGTAGTAGAGAATATTTTAGACATTCCAAGTTTATCACAGGTCCTGTGGGGAAGGTTGTGGTAGCTTTCTAGAACCACTTTCATAAAAAAAAATCATTGATGCCTTGCATAAATGTCCATGGATTGCCTCTTTACAGAGTACTGTGCAGTCCTGAGGAGGATGAGCAGGTAACAACACTTGAACATCAGTTTTTTCTTCCAAGGAGTCTAGAAACATAGATGGGCACTGAAATGGACGAGTGACTAGATGTGGTCATTCTTTTTCCACACCCTCATGAAAAATGATTAGTGGAAATAGAATATGCAGGTCAAAAAGTTACTGAGCACATTCCACCTGGAGTTCTAATCATAAGTCATCAGAATATTGATAAATCTTAATGTCATCAATTAAAATCATTGTGAATAGATAACCTCTTAAAATTTTATTTATTTTTTGCCTTTTTTAAAAAAAATCTTGAGTATAGTATTTTTCAAGACATTTCCAAGATTTTCAATATTTTTAAATTGTGCATTTTACCTCATTAGAAAATTTCTTTATGTCAACTGCTAAACTTCATGTCACCAAAGAAGAGACAGCAATTAAAAGCAATATGCATTTTTGTATTTCACTAGTTTAAATTAAATTATACCATAAAAATATATCACTATGGGGGTGATAATAATTTTTGGCATTATATATTTTTATAAGTGTGTTATTATGTTTTCTAATCATAGGGATGGATTCACTGTTCTCTATTAAGCATCATGATTATTTCTGTATTAAATCCTGTAAAGTTAAGTTCTGATTTTTCCTTTTGAATTGTGTATGTTCCATTTGCATTTACAGTTTACAGATTTGTAATAGAGTTCAGCAAAATAAAGACTTAAATTTGCATTACTTTCAGGCATTCTTAGTTTAAAGCATGCATGATTTTCTGAACTATTTTTCCCTACCTCAGCTACTTTCCTGTCTTGACCAAATAGAGTAAATTATGTGGCCAGTCATGAAAATTGCATGACCTTCTCCTTTGGAAAACTGTCTGAGAAAATACGTGCACATATATTTTGGGCAAGTTATTAAACCTGACAGTAAAAACAAAATATGATTTCTAAACAAATACCTTAGTGCACTGCCATCTATATGCCACTCCAAGACACACCTATTTGTGAGACTTTCTATTTTCTATGCTTCAAATTACTCTAAAATTACAGTCTATACAACTGATTATCAGATGGAAACATTGAAACAGAGATAAAATACCTTTCAGACTCCTCCAAACCTGATGGACCAAGAGTTTTTCCTCTGCTCTTGAATCTGTCATTTCTCTCAGATTAAACAGCTAAATTGAGCCACCTGTGAGGAAAACAATGTGATTTACTTCCAGTAAAGGTAATTCCCGTTCTGACAAGCCCAGTCTAAAAGCAGAAACCTCTTAGGGCACTTCCTTCAGCTAAATAATTTCTGAATGGCTCTTTATTTTCAGAACGGCTCCTCACCTCTGAGCATTTGGGATTATCGGTGCATTTTAAGGGTCCACTTGGATGTTGTACAATTTCAGTTGCTGTTAAATTTCAATTAAACAGATATTGTCCTTGTCTGCTGGAAATGTCCTATCATTGTTATGGTAGCTGCTAATGGGTAATTTCCGTGTTCCATCCATGGTGTGCTATAGAGGAAAACTGGGGAAGTTAAAAATGGAGGCTCTCCACACCATGAGTGAATAAAAGGGTTAAAATTTCTCTGAAGAATATCCTATTTTCAGATACATCCAAATTCAGAGAGAGGATTGATAAAGGTAGTCTTATAAAATAAAATTATTTCAAGAAAATGAATGATTTAAATTAATGACAATTTACTAAATGAATTATTTGAGTTGGGTCTTTTAAATAAACATTTCTAAATTAACTGATGTCTATATTTAAATTGGGAATACTCCTTTGAATGCACTTTGGTTGATTGCCATTTGGGTTTGTTCTTTCAAATTATTTATAACATGTTGCATATGTTGTTCTGTATTTTGGTATACAGAGCGATTTAACAGTATTTAAATTAAAATATTGTCAGTATAGCTTTGTATAATCAGAAGCACATGCATGTACACCTACATATGTGCTTATAATTAGCATGATAATATCCTCACTGTACTATTTAAAGACAGAGACATAAAAACATGTCTCTGGTAAAGAATGCATTCACCCAGGCAAGTGTCATGACAATTTAGGGTTGTCACATTGGCTAGAATGAACTTGGGCCTCCTGATTTTAGCCCTATTATTAAGTTTTCTCTTATTCTTTCATTGTTGAATCAAGGTTATGTTGTTTATTATCAGATTTCAGGTTGTAGTAAAGTGCCTCCTATGTATTCTCATATGTGTCTCATAATCCTCAAAATGATACAAACTGGGCATTAAGTATCTTCTTTTTACATGATTTAAGGAAATAACACAAAATATGAACACATATCTTCCATTCAATCCTGAAATTAATCTAAATGTCCAATGATGGAAGAATGCTTAACAAATTATGATAAATATGGACTTTCACAGGCACTAAAAATGTTTCTTCCAGAAAGCTTCTATCAGTATAAGACAATGCAGTTGTTTCATTCAAAACAGTAATATACCAAAATATTTGTTGAAAATTGTCTCCGTCGTGCGTGCTAAAACATTTATGTAGAAAACAATAGGATCGCACGTAATTGTTCAGTGTGGTCATTTCTAGATTCTGATATTTTTCTGCCATTTTTATGTTTTCTGAAAATTTCTTTCTGATTCTCCATCATCTTTATTTTTAAGTGAAATCTGTAAAAATAGAATTTCCCTGTCTTGTAAATAGTTACTGAGTTCCTACAGATTTTGTACTGGGTTCAGTTACCTAGGGATGGTGTTGAGGCATGAGACTGGGGAAGAGCTGCACAATCATTCTCACTTTCCAACGACAACTCCCACCTGCTCCATGGTGCTCTCGCTGGCACTTCATCAGCATATGGATCTTATAGCTTTATTGACATTTCTAAGGCACTGTGAGGCAAGCTGTAAGCTCGTTCTATAAGCCATAAGTCCCTCTGCTCTTTAGTCCTTGGGCTTTGATTGAGCTATTGAATGCTTCTTATTTGAGGCCAGGTCCTGTCAGTGCTCTCTATCCTCTGAAGAATTCAGATGTCCAGCAATCTACACTTTCTTAAACTTTTGAAAAACTATCTACTTCTATGAAGATGCAAATTCTGCAGACATTAACAGTCCTGAAACTTGTCCTTCTCCTCACCCCATTCCTTGCTTCATGCTCTTTCCCCCTGCAAAAAACATTACTATCTGTTCATAAAGTGGACATCCTCTGGGGTCCCAACCATGTGCAGATCCTAGACCCCCATCTGATGTTGAAAAACTGAGGAAGGTAGTCTTCCAAAATATGACCTGAGGATGTTACTCAAACATGATACCAGCAAAATGGAAACAGTTCCCTGGAAAATAGAGGAGAGGGTGACTAATCCTCTGAGGAAACTACACAGGATTAATATGGGGTTGGTGAGGATTTAAAATTAGTCCTGAAGAAATTGTGCTCTATATGTGTAACAAGAATTGTAATGCATTCTGGCATCGTTTATTTTTTTTAAAAAAAATCAATAAAAAAATAAGATTGAAATAAAAAGGATAAAGGCATCATTAGCAGAGGAAACCATACACAAAGAGCAATAGGTGACAGAGTGTAGAACATGCAGAAAGAAAAATGCCCCACTGGATATTTCAAGAAAAAAAAATGATGTCCTTATGAAGGAGCTGACTCAGAGCTGGAGGTCTTTGAATCTGCTCCGTGTAACACTTCTCAATGGAAGGTATGCCAGTGATTCTAATAGTATCAATTCAATGGATAATGTAAAAGTGTCTCCACACATATACATGAGTACATAAGTACTCAACAACACTTATCATTAGGGAACTGAAAATCAAAGTTACGATGAGTTGCCACCTCACATCCATTAGGGTGGCTACTATAAAGCTAAAATAAAAAACAAAGTAGAAAATAACATGTATTGTGAGGATGTGGAGAAATCTGGAAATCTGACATATTCGTGAAATTGTGTAGCTGCCATAGAACATAACATTATGAAAGTTACTCGAAAAAGTACTCATATAATTGCCATTTGATCCAGCAATTATACTTTTGGATAAATACTTGAAAGAAAAAAAAAAAAAGAAAGCTGTGACTTGAGAGTATTTGTATTTTACCCAAATTTTTGCAGCATTATTCACAATATTCAAAACGGGGAAGCAACTTAATTGTCGTGGAAGGATGAATAGATAAACAAAACGGAATATTCTCCGTCCTTAAAGAAAGAGGAAGTTTTGACACATATTACACCATGGATAAATCTTAAGGACATCATGAGAAATGAAATTAGCCAGACACAAAAAAAAGTAGTCAGACTTATAGGAACAGAAAGTAATGGTGATTTCCAAGATCTGGGGAGTTGGAGAATTTGGAGTTGCTTAATGAGTTCAGAGTTTAATTTTTGCAAGATTAAAATGGAGTCTTGGAGATGTATAGTATTGATGATAGCCAAACAATGTGAATGTAATTAATACTACTAAATAGAACACTTTAAAATGGTTAAAATGGTAAATTCTATGCTATGTGTATTGTTATGGTTTAGATAGGAGGTGTCCCCCAAAAGCTCATATGTGAGAGAATGCAAGAACTTTCAGAGGTAAAGCAACTGGATTATGAGAGCCTTAACCCAATCAGTGACTTAATCCCCTGATGGGGATTAACTGAGTGGTAACTGAAGGGAGGTAAGGTGTGGCTAGAGGAGGTAAGCATTGAGGAGCTGGTTTTGGGGGTATATATTTTGTATCTGGCCAGCTTAATCTCTCTCTGCTTTCTGATCATGTCCTGAGCCACTTTCCTCCACCATACTCTTCTCCCATGATTCCTCAAGCTCCAAGGAATGGAGCCAGCTGTCTTTGGACTAAGACTTTGAAACCCTCAGCCACAAGGTAAACTTTGTCTCCTTAAAATTGTTCTTGACAGGTCTTTTGATCACCACAGTGAAAAAATCAAAGTAAAACATGTGTTTGACCACAAATAAAATTAAGAAAGTCTTCATATTTAAATAAATATAGACATATTTTGTAATACCATGCCAACTTTCCTGAATATTAGTGCAAAAATTGAAAATATGAAGAAATTCACACCAGCCATCTCTCTCTTTGTCCCCAAAACCTCTAGTGACATTCCTTAAATCCTATTCAATATCAGATTTCATTAGTGACAACTTTGAAAAATTCTATTAAGGGACATAGACTTTCTCCCTTGCCATTTGGGCACTCATGATGGATTTTAAGCATGGAAATGATATGATCAGGATGGAATTTTTAAATAACAAAGGAGGAGAATGATTAGGAGGAAGATACTGCTGGAAACCCATTTGGGATGGAGCAAATAAACAATGATGGAAACATAATCCATGTTCTTCTGCAGCATCAAGAGATGCCCCAGTAGTTGATGTGCAGAGTGAGTGAAGGAGAAGCTGCAGAGGAAGTCAGGGACCAGCAAATAGTTGAAGTTAATATTAAGATTAATATTAAGTTAATATTAAGATTTTTAGATTTTATTCTAAATGTGTAAGAAGGCACTTGGAGGCGGAGGACAGGGGAGAGACTTTCTGCCTTACACCAGAGATCTGATAATTAGTTTTTCTGTCTTCACTTTTTGTCCCCCATACCCGATTATACTTCCAGTTGACACGACTCACTAAATCTCTCTCACATTTGTGTATTTCCAATAACCAGCATCTGTTGCCTTGAATATTGTCAGAGCATAATCATGATAATCTTCTAATTAATTATTCATTGTCCAGCAAAATGTTATTGTACTCAAAATCTCAGAGGTTCCCTATTGATATTCAATTGAAATCTGCATCTTTTTCATAGCCTAAAAAAACTGTCTGCCTTGGTCCTGTCTCTTCAGTTTCTTGTCTACTCTTTCCATGCTTCATCCACATTGAACTTATTTCTGTTCAAGAGTGATTACTTCTTGTCACAAGGACCTTTTTTCCTTTACTTTCTCTTCCTCTAGTATTGCCCAACACATCTTTCAAACCTCAGGATTGATGTCTCATCCCCAGGAAAATGTCTTCTATCCTCAAGACAGACCCAGACCTCTGCCTCACACATTCATAGCACTGTGCACCATTTTTTTTGTAGAATCCACTAGCATTGTAGTTAGTTGGATAATCATGTTTTTATCTGATTTTCAGTGCCTATCTTCCCTGCTGCATTCCAAGCTTCGCAAGCAGAGCACAGGAACTAGGTTCATCACCAACATTGTATTCTCACTGCCAACCACTTAGCTGTCTCTCGATGAATACTCAGTACATACCTATCCAGTGAATGAATCCCTCAGCAAATATGCCACTGCATCCTGATATCACTTCTGCTGCTAGCACATAGTGCCACACTATTTTGTGTCTTATTTTATTTCACCAAAACTTCAGTTTATCAATGGAAAGGACTTCTTCTAATCCCTATCATAACTAGCACCGTGGTGATCATAAGACTTGATGGGCTATGGGAAGAGTCAGATCACCTAGTTAGACCCATTCCAACTGGCCACAGAATCTGAGTTCTTTTTAAAGCAGAATAAATGAATGAAGGCCAATGAATTCTTTTAGAACTCATTTAGGCATTTGAGTCCGTCTCTCAGTCTCAAAGCATTCCCTCCCTTCAGACATTCCTATCTAACTGCAGATTCTCCATCTACACTGTAGTTCTGCATCTTCAATACATCTTCAATATGGGCACCTCTCAGATGTTTCTCCTCATACCTCTCTTCTCTCCTCGTCTCAGGATTTGGAACACTCGCTGTAAATAATTTGGTTGCCCTAAAATTGTCTGGTGATTCCTACTCTGTTTTTTGAGGCCAAGAAAGTTTCTACTGGATGTCTTCTGTGATGTGAAATTTATCATCTCTAGGAGCTTCTCCTCACAGTATCATGTCCACAAATATAAAATAGAACATAGTAACAACTTAGGGGTCATTCATGACTCCCCCCAAGATTTTGCCTATATTCCTTAACTTCTCTTCCATCTCTCCTGCTAAGTCCCATGACACTCATTGAATTGTTTGGGTAAAGTTGTATTCATACACATTTTGAGTTTAGCTGAAGGTTTCTCAGCCCATAGTGAACTATAAGCTCACTTGATGGGAAAACTGACTATGACCTATTCTGGTAACAAGTAGCTAAGTCTCAGCCAATCACAGGAGACTAACTGTTGAAAACCATGTTCAAATAAGATGGACAGAAGTCAGAACCAATTAGGATGTCTATGTAACTACCTTTTTTTTTTTTTTTTGGTACATCATTTCCTTTTCTCTGGCTTATAAATATAAACTGGGTGGACTGGGCATTCTGAAGCATTCTTGTTGGGACTGCTGCCCAATTTTAGAATCACAAATAGAGCCAATTAAATATGCAAAACAAGATTTATTATAAATTTGTTTTTTAACACATCTAAAGGAAAGTCCTCTTTATATGTCTCAGAGGCTCCAAAACTAGGCTTCATACAGATTTTCCTACTCTGTATCTCCCCTTGCCAAATGATGTTTAAAAGTTCCTCTAGTTTGGGCTGGGGTTGGGGCTCAGTGGTAGAGTGCTTACCTAGCATGTCCGAGGCACTGGGTTTGATTCTCAGCACCACATATAAATAAATAAATTAAATTAAAGTCCATCAACTACTAGTTCCTTCTAGTTTAAAATTACTAAAGAGCAGTTCTAGTAGTCGGAGGAGTATTGTTGGAAATAGCGATTTTGGAAATTGCTATCATTATTGAATATTTAAATATTTGATACTATGCTAAGATCTTTGCATGATTTCATTTAATATTGCAACAATCTCAGGAAGCAAGCATTGTTATTCCCTGCAATTAAAATGAGGAAAAGTATGCACATTTAGTTCAAGCACTTTTCCAGTATTGTGTAGTGTCTAAATAGTAGACTGGGTTCTAGCTTTAGAATCATGCTTTAGCTAACAAGAGCCTGCTGGAGATTGTCTGTCCTTCATTCAAAGTCCTTCTATGGCTCCCTAATCCCCACCAAATTAAAATAGACACTTCAGGAATTTTTATACAATGTCTCCTACCCACCCCCATCTATCTGGTGTCCTCCTTTTTCTTTGAGTGAACCCTGTACTCCAGATAAGCTGGACTACTTAGTGGACCCTAAAAATGCTTTACTGCCTCTGAGTAATGATTTTTATACCTTCTAAGTGCCCAACTACCAGGCATCTGTCTTCCTATCTGAGTTCAATTCATCTTTCAAAGCCAAACAACTCAATAGTACCTTTGAAGCTTTCATAGTTCTCCCTACTGTCCTTGGACTTAGTCAAGCCCTCATAGCAAGTATTACTTTCTAAATTATTAAAACAAATACTTAGTCCATCTTGCATGATCTCCGTCAGTATACAATAATCTCCTGTAATCAAGCACTGCTGCTTTTGTTTTTGCAACCCCTGTGATCCTAAGCATCGTGCATGACACACAGAAGCATGTATGGAATTATCAGAATTCTCTAATTACATTCACATAGATGCAGTTGTGGGTCATGGAATTTCTCCCGTCAATGCACAGGGTCACTGCACTCTTCCCTCCCCTTCTCCCCAACTCCAATGCCAAAAATGTTTTTATTTGGCCTCTGGGGATTCTGTTTTGAAGAAGTCTGTTTCACTGCCACAAATTTTAGGAGTCAAGTGGCTTATTAAATTGGTAAGCAGATGATTAATCGTGTCAAAAGTGATACCTGATTTTGAAACTTACATGCACTGAATGAAATATACCCCTTTCTAATGAACACGAAACTACCTTAAGGGTAAAAATAATCCTCCTCCTTCACCATCCAAATCATGACCTTACACAATAAAGCAATCACTGCTTAAAGGGGTGAATGAAATGTGAATAATCGGAACTTTTTAGAACTTGCACGGTCTTGCTTTATATATTAAGGCTTAAAGAGTTATGACGTGATGCAAGCAAAGAACCTGTTCGGTGAAGGGGTTCAAAATTCTGAAAAATGACTTGTTGCCTAGTAGAAAGGTCCTATAATTCATGAGCACATTTCAGCAGCTAATGCAGTTTGTGATACTTTATAATCCTTACACATTCCAGAGCCCCAGCTCTCTGAAGGTTAGACCTAAGGGATACACTTCAGAAAAGTTACATAAACAACTGTGAACCTTAGGCAGGGAAAATGTACACTTTGAACATGTTGAAACTCTCCATATTAAGTCAGTTTAGCACTTTGATTAAAGAGTTTAATCAATCACCATCCTAAGCTGTTTATTAATCACTTTATCAAGCAGTTGATGCATTGCCGGTTTTAATAGAATCCATTTATTTTGATTTCTACCTACTTCATCTTTCCAAAGGGCTTTTCGAATCAGCAGTGATAAAAAGAAGAGGGAGAGGGAAAAGGAGAGAAAAAAAGAGAGTGGGAGAGGGTGGTTGCATCTAAAACCCGGCAAGAAATCTCTCACCGCACCTAAACGTACTTTATTATCAACGCCCTACGATGACTTAGCCAATTTATTACAGGTAAAAAAAGCGCTCTGGAGAGTGGATGTTTGGGTGAACCACACGGTTTAGCTCAGATAAACACAGGCCATTCGTTTGCTTTCACACCTGACACCCTCATGATATACGATCCTAAGAAGATTAATCTCCACCCACCCCCCAGCCCCTCTTTGTTCCAACCTATTTGTGATCTTCCACTTTCCTTCATGGACATTTTCCCCACCTTGGGTTACAATTTGTGGTTAGAGTTAAAGCCCTCGTTTCCTCACTACAAGGAAAATAAGATTTGTGGGAAGAAAACATTTGTTATGTGGCTTAAATTTTACTCAGAGGCTTTTATGTTCTTATGCCTTTAGCATAAAAGGAAGTGAGACTTGGAAGAAATCCACACAGCCAAACACATCGGGTCTGAAAGCTGGATCATAAATACCACGTGTGCTTCAGTGTCCTGAACATCCCTCCTGTTCTCAGCCAGCTCTTCTCACCTGATGCTGGGACGGTAGACAGGATAGTGGTATTTGCCTTTCTAGTTATTCTTATGGAGTTATTTCATAGACATGACAAATACCTCACAGGTAAACATTTTAACTGTATATTTTATTTTTCTCTAATTTAAATAATGCTAAAAAATTATTTGTGCCCTACATATTCTCAAAGAAAATATTGCTATAGGGGACGTTGCCTTCTAGGGTTAATTTTGTTGGCTGGGAGTAATAGTTGACGACATTTGATGCATCTGCTTGTGACACTTCCCATGTCAGGTATCTCCTCCGTACTGTTCCCCATAATAACCTGACATATTATGATCCCTGTGTTTTGGAGTTCTGTTTTCCAATATAGTAGCCACTAGAGATATGTGGCAATTGAACACTTGAAATGTAGCTGATTCAAATCAAGAAGTGATATTATAGATGATGAAGGACATTGATTGAATTTAAAACCCAACAAATGACTCCACACTGAGGAGATTGTGTGAACATCTTTACATCATCTTTTACCCTCATCAGAAACTATAAGAATCTTGCAAGTGTCGCATTCTCCTGACATTTAATGCTCAGACATTATGCTGGGTGTCAAGGGTACAAAGATAAACAGAGTGATGTCTGGTCTCATGGGGCTACGGTCCAGATGAGGGGAGAGACAAATACTTCAAGAGTGCTCTGTGGTACTTAAAAACCATAAAGCAATGCACAAGGACCAGAGAACAGAGAAACAAATTTTGGGGGATGGAGGACATGGAGGATCTGGGGTTTTATAGTAGACAGGATACTGAAGCAAAGGACTAAATGATCCATTTTAAGAATACCTGTATATTACCTTGCAGATCAATGGAGACAGATGGGGGTGGTGTTATGGGGGTGGAGAAATTGGTAGGAGGAAGATAGCTCTTCCAGGGGAAGGCTCAACTTAGGCAAAGATGTTCAGGCAGGAAAGCATCATGGGATTTGAAGGGGATGACAGCAAACAGCTGAAGACGTAGGAAGGATTTCCTCAGGTAACGTTCTGAGTGTCACATGAAGGATTTAGCCCTTTTACCTGTAGCCTAGGAGAAACCATTGCCAAATTATAACTGGAGAATTGCAGTCAGATTTTCATTTAAGATCTGTCACTCTGGTGGGAATATATAAAGGATGAATTTGAGGTGGACAGATTGGAGGAGAGCCCATAAAAACTCTGGCCCCCATCCATGTGAGGAATGATGAGGATTTAAAACAAGACTCCAGATTCAAGGCATGAGTGGCAAGTGAGATCAGGAGGAATCCACCACTCACCACAAATAGGGATCCAAAAAAGTATGCTGCGTTGGGTAGCTCACACTGGGATTAGAAAAGTGGAAGCTGGTATAGGAGAAAGGATAGTGATTGCAGTTTTTGCTACACTAACCTTGAAATCACTGTGGCCAGCCAGAAGCCTGGTAGAATCACTTGGTGGTTAGATATTTCAGTGTGCAGATGGAGGCCCAGTCTTGACTTGGAAAGAGGGGTGCATCATACATCAGCAGTTTATAAGGTACTGAGAAGGATGGAAAATTTAACCACAGGAGGAAGGACCTTAGGTAGGGCTGATTAATAGTGTCCAGAGCAGCTGGGAACCCTGGCCAGACAACAAGCAAGGTAGCCTTTTGGTTTTGGCAAGATCTGTAGGTGTCAGAAGGCAGATTGTAGGGCATTGGTGAGTCATATAGGTGAGTAAGTAGAGAACATGAAAGAAATTCATTGAGAAGAAAAGAAGAGAACTTGATAGCAGGTGAAAAGGGACATAAGTCAAAAGGAGATTTTTAAACATATATTTATTTAGTTTGTAGTAAGCCAGAGGCTTAAGAAAGTAAAGAGCAAAGAGTAAGAGACAGGAGGTAGTTTCTAATAGACCAAAATCCTGGAGGAAAGAAAAAGAATGGAGGTCAAGGCAACCAGTTGGGTGTTTGGCTTTGAATGGGCCAGATCTCTCTGACTGACTCTGAGATGGAGCAAGGGGAGACAGGGGTGGAGGTAGCCATGTGCATTTGTAGGCAGGGAAGAAAATCATTGACAAAGAGGTAAGATTGATCACTGTGAGGTGAAGGAGCCTGATGGTATTAGGGAAGGTCCTGATTATGTCCTGATCAGTATGAAGAAGGGAGTAGTAACTGATCAAAACCAAGTTCAATAAGTGGTGGGTGGTGCTGAATGGTGGTTCTCAGAGCTCAAGAGTATAGCTATGGGAGGAATGAGAACAAAATTAGCACAGCCTCAGGTTGGCTTTTGGTAGGGAGGCTTAAGTTGAAGGTTGAGGCTGTAGGAGGATGAAAGGGCAGTGGAGAAATAGTGATTTTGAGGGGGATCTCAGCTAGGATAGAAAGGAAAAAAAGCCAAATAGCACATATTGAATGGAAGTAATTAATTGGAGGGATAGAAGAATGGGGGCTTCCAATAATTTTAAAGATCAAATAGTGTTTATTTTTTAGCTTTGAATCTCCATGATTGGTTACTCCTGTTCTAGTTTTATAAACAAAAACTGAAAATATAAAGAATTATGTATCATTAAGTTGTGGCAATCCTAAGTTTAGGGATCATGACACTTGCATTTTGTATACCTAGTAAGACAAACAGGTGTTAAATAAACATGAACATGGCAACATCTAGACCTGTGTCTTTAGCAGTCTAGTCTGAGAGTCCAAGCAGGTCATGCTCTTACAGATAGAAATGAGGAGAAATCTGCATATAAATATGAAAACGCTATGATAATTTTATTGCTCAAATGTCATTGGAATCAATTATTTTCTACTAATACCTTAGATTTGACCTTTGCTATTTCTAGAACTTGGGAAAGGCAAGTGACCTGTCTGAGACTCTCTAGGACCCTCAAAAGTAAGGTGACAGTTTGTTCTTTGTGATCCTGAAGTATAGAAATGGCCACCACAGTTTCAATTGCTATGGGACGCTTATACGTGGATAGCAGTGACTGTATCTGATTGATACTTGTACATCCACAGCTGCTCTGTCACTTATGCATAGAAGATGCTCAACAAATGCTTGTCAAACAAACGAATGAAACTGTAGGAAAAGAAATAATTAAATTAGGTGATTTATGTAAACCCTTCCAGCTCAGATGTCACTGTTAGATTCTCTTGAAGTACTCAGATGGTTTTATGATGGATCACAGAGATCACATACATTCTCTTCAATTAAACCCTCCTACACTATCACTGGGAAATTATGAAAACTCTTAGGGATCATATGTTAATTCCAGAAGACTCAATTTCTTTGTCTTCAATTTATCCTCCTTTGTGCTGTCTCTTTCTTCCTCTTCCTCCCTCCTTCTCTCTCTCTCTCTCTATATATATATATTTTTTTTTTCTAAGCCTTTATTCCATCTACACATTTTTCTCCTCTGCCCTACACGGATCTCACTAAGTCTCACATTGAAAGAGAAAGCCCACAGTCTCAACCAGTTCTACTTCCTGCTCAAAGAATAAGAGGACCAAGATACACAGTCCCTTTCATTGGATCTGGACATAGCCCCCATAGTCTCATGATATGAATTAAAAAGAAGAGTGACTTGTTCCCCTTCCCCCACATACCTATCATGAGACTCGAGGCAAGGAAAGGACAACATAGCCTTCACAAGTCCCCAGCATCCCTGAAATCCCACTGGGCATAATTTGGGAAAGGGCTTCCCTCTGGGCCTTCTTGATGAGGCTTGATTCTGATGTATAGAAGATGTTCCCTTTTCTTCTAATTTCTGTGGCCATTGCTCCAGTCTATGGGAACTTTGTCCTTGTCTTTTGCTCCTAAAGCTACATCCAAGTGTTGAAGAAGTTTTGCCTTCTTGAAGGCAGCACAACTTCATAGCTCACTTTTAACCCAAAGGTTGTTTTAAGCCTCTGTTAAAAAAAATTCCAATTATTTCAGGCCAGACTTCTGGCTTCTTTTGCAAGAAAATTCTTCTGGAAATGTAGTGTAGGAGGCTGTTGATGTTTTTGCTTCTTATCAGTTTTGTGCATCAATAGCCACACTCAAAGTTCTTTCTCAATTGTGTTTTATGTCAGTTTTATTTCTTTGTCTTAGCAGTTAAACATCTCTCTTAATTTACCCATGGCTATCTCAAAGTGGAAGAACTCACCCTTCATAACATCTGTCCGTCAAGGCCAAGACACTATTCAAGTGGGAAATCCCACTGGATCTGTCCCTGCGAACCTTTCTTAATCCCTCATTTACTTTTCAGGTTTGAGAAACAGTTGACTTTTTTACCCTTCAGGTCTCCATATACTTGGGCTCTGTTCCATTTCCTGACTGCTTATAATGCAGTCAATGTTTTCCAGAGTTCATCTGTTTCATTAAGTACCTTGCCAAAGGCAGCCAGTAACAAACAACATGGTATTAATGTTTCTACTTTCCAACTTCTCTCCCCTAAGTCACAAGCTTAATAGTAAGGGTATGGCTTGCCTTCCAAGTTATAGCAGTGAGAAGTTTTACAAAATACATTGCTAACGTGCATTTCCAGCCAGTTGTAGCCTTTCTCCACCAACTTATTCCTAAGCCATTGTGATAAAATTGAAGAGATTTGTTTGATGGCTGTCGAGTTCAAATTGACATATACCATACCAAGGAGGACTAAACAAAATCTGAAGTCTTCATAGATTACTATGGTAAATGATGACGGCTTGCTTATATGACTGTCCAGTGTGGCTGGTGGTAAACGGTAATCTTCTCCATGTAGAGACCAAAAGCTCCTCCCATTCTGTAATTTTTCTATTGCCAGCTCATAGCTTCCTAGGGAGAGGAAGTTTATTATGGAAGATATTCAATAGTTTGACATGAGGGCAGGAAGTGGGAACATCACCTTTGCTCATACTTCATTGGTCAGAGGTCTGTCACATGGTCTCAACTTAACCTCATGGGAGTCTGGGAAATTTAAATTGTGTATCCATGAAGAGGGAAACCAGTTTTCTAGTGAGTCTCTGGCACCCATACGATTACTCAACTCCCAGCATGGCTTTAAATGAGGATAGCTGTCACCCAAAAACTTTTAAAGGTAAAACTTCCTTATTTTTTTACTCTCTATGAAGTATCACATTATTTGGTTCTCTCCTTAAACTCATTTAACTCAACCATAATTTGGCAATTCAAGGTTTCACTAAACTTTTCACTGTGACATTGTTGAGCCAAGAGCTAAAACTTTTTAAAAGTTGACCACTTTTCTCATTGCACTGTCAAGTTATATATATTAAGAGCTATGTCAGGACTACATAAATAAAGGTTAAAACACTAGTCTGTATTAAATATCTTATGATTATTAACTCATATATTTACTTGCTCATATAATAGATGTTTTCCCAGTCCTTGAAATGTGACAGGCTTTGTGGTCAATGTGTATGCAACATTTTTCTTCTCATTATCAGATTCGAGTGATTTGGCTTGTAGATGTTTTTTGAGCAGTAATGAGTGCTAGAGACCAGGAACCAAAGGACAATGTTAATTTCTATCCTAATAGAGCCCTGGTTTAGGTATGTGACTGCTAGATAACTAGGCTTTCATTTGGTGCTCCACTGCTCTATCACTGCCATATTTTGGAGGCACGACATAGGAAGGAGATGTGGAGATCCACATGTCTGAAGTTTGCAACAATCAAGCCTAGACTTAATAACCAGTGGGTCTTAACTGAAGAAAGAGAAGAAAAGAATTTCAGAGAGAGCAATGGGTTTGCAAGACACTGGGGTGAAGCAGACACTGGTTAGAGAGTAGGAGTGTAGGTGGTGGGGAAGTGAGATCCACAAAAAATGCCAAAAAGTGAAGTTACAGGAAAGGAAGAGTTGGATTAAGAAGATTGATAGGTGTCCAGTTAAAGAAGTCAGACTTTAACTTTCAATGGGGTTTTAAAATATGTTCAAGAATACAAATGGTCAGATCAGAGTCAGAGGGAAATTTGGAAATGATTTTAATAGGAGTAAAATAGGAACAGATATCTAGTGAGAGTTCTTTCTGAGTCAGGTACTGTGCTTTGCATAGAGTCAGTCATATGCTCTTTGCCATAGTTTTTGGAAGACGGTGGCTTTTTGTATTCATTTTACATTTGCAGGACTGAAGTTTAGAGTTTTCATAACTCATTAGAGCTTACACATTTACAAGCATTGGAAGTCACAGTAACAACCACCTAAGAATACCAACAATTGATTGACAGATACTGCTTCTCTTGCATGTATTTGTATGCAAGTCTGTCTTTCTTCTTGAGAAAACCAATGTTTGATGTGTTATTCTCACCTTTCCACGGAGTTCTTACATCCTCAGGTGATAAAGATTCAAACCCAGGCCCAGGTCCCTACACAGCTCAGTCACATATATTCAACTCCTCCCCCACTCCAAGCCTGCAGTGGTGAAAGAAAAGGAGACAGACTAGAAATTGAAAGACTCTCCTCCTTCCAATGTGTTGATCACTCACTGACCTGAGCTTCAGCCCTTTCCCTTCTCTGGTTCTTGTTCTGACCCTTTAAAAGTCAGAAGTGTTAAAACAATGTCTGTTGTAAAGTCTTTCTCACTGTGCACTATTCCAGGCTGAATTTGGAATCTCCAACTTGCCAGGGGAAAGGCTAGTACTTAGCATGTGCATATGGACAGAGAGGAAAGGGGGAAGCTTAGCCAAAATGCCTGCAGTCATCTAACCTCACCCCTTCAACTGCCTTGGCCCATGACCTTCACAGCCAGGAGCTGAAGGCATGTCTATGTGCTACTCTCCTTTCTGTGTTTTCCTTTCTCTATTATAGGTGGTAAAGGGTGATTGCCTCTGAGCTCTCTTGTCACCCAGGCCTAGTGTCTGCACAGCTGGGTCACCCATCGTCCAACAGTAAATCCTCTTCCAACTGGCTCCCCACTGGTGAAGCACAGTTACAGGGGCCTCTGAGCAGCAGTTCCAGAAATATTAATTATGGCTGAACAAGGCTGCTGAGCAGCTCGATTACAGGCTCCCTGGGCGAGGGATCTGTGGCCCAGCTGTGAAAGCCATTTCCAGGCGACTATCAATTGTAAGGAAATGGCCATCCAGCTGAATTGTGGTGGATCCAAAAATGCTAATTAAGCAGGGGACACTGCTGTAAAGCAGCAGCTTGTGGCCTCCCTAGGAACTAGCAGCAGAGGCCTCCAAGAGCTGCAATGTGCTTTTGTTGCAAGGGTTTTTGTTTTCATTTCATATCCTGCATTCAGGGTAAATAAAGCCCTCTGATTCCTGCCTGCCTGCCTTCTTCCTTCCTTTTCTTCTTCCTCCATTTCTCCCCTTCCCTCCTCCCGCTTCCCTCCCTCCCTCCTTTCTTCTTTCCTTTCATGTTGTTTCAAGCCATCTGTGAAAGATGGCGCCCTGACAGCATTCGGGGAGCATCTGAAGGTCTCTGGGATTTCCTAGGAAAGCTCAGAGCTCCAAGGGAGCTTCTGTTGGAATCCATTAGAGGCAATGTTCTGCAGAGCTGGGTGCAAATTCGTTTTCTAGCATTGTTCACTCCTGGGGCTAGCATGGCCTTCAAAAATCAACTCAGTCGTGCTGGCTCACATAGAGAGCAGTTGATGACAAATTCCCTGAAATGGTCTCTGAAATCTCTGAGAGACAGACTCTAATTCCTTTTCAACCTGACACACACAGGACAGTGGAGCGCTGGCCCCTCTGTCCTCTCTTGGGAGGCTGCAGCCTCTCTTGGTCCTGAATTTCCCCAAGGACTGCTACGCTCTCAGGCTTCCTTCCTCATCTGGCTCCTTTGTTCCTCATGACAGCAGTTTGCATGGAGCTTTTGGAGGCTGGGTCTACTCTCCCCAACACAGACATTCCTTCTGCCCTAGATGGCCTCGTGGTTAAGAGCACAGACTCTGGTGGCAGGCTGCCTGAGTTTCAATCTTTCTTCTGAAGCTTCACCTCTCAGTGACCTTGGGCAAAGGCAGTTAACTTCTTTAAACCTCCGTTTGCTTACCTGTAAAATGGGGTTAATAATGATACCTAATTCCTAGAATTAAATTAATTGCTATAAATAACATCACTTAGAAAATGACCTGCAAAGGTTAAGCGGCAATTGCTTACTTTTATCTAACTCTTGTCATCTCTGTGTCTTGTAGCTCCAGCTCTTGACTAAGAGCATATGATTACCTCAAGCTGACCTAGGGATTGGCTTCTTCTGGGACAGTTGAACACAGGGACCATGAGGGAAAGTGGGACATTTTATTTATATATCTGTTGTCCAAGAAGATGGTGTGAGTCGGTGCGATGATTGATTGGGGACATCCATTATTACTGTTTTCCTTGTTTTCTACCTGTTTGGCTTCACTATCCCTTTACTAGTCTCCTTGATCCCTTTATTCATTTATTCACTCAATATATTCTGAAGAAGTGAAAGCAGACAAAGGAAACCAAAGAAAAGGGCTGTATTGAACCCTTGGCAACCAGTGCAGCTGCTCTGGTTGTAGAATATTGTGCTTTGTTTGCTGGTGCAGTACACCTACTCCCTGGGCACAATAAATGATTTGTCTTTTTAAAAAATTATTTATAATTGATGCATAATAATTGTTCACAAATGTTTTATCTTGCTCCTACTCCTCTAGGACTTCCACCAAGAACACGGGAGCTTCCCCCTTTCCTCGCTGTCTATATGCACATGCTAAGTACTAGCCTTTCCCCTGGCAAGTTGGAGGATCCAAATTCAGCCTGGAATAGTGCACAGTGAGAAAGACTTTACAACAGACATTGTTTTAACACTTTTGACTTATAAAGGGTCAGAACAAGAACCAGAGAAGTGAAAGGGCTGGAGCACAGGTCAGTGAGTGGTCGCCCAGATACACTGGAAGGAGGAAAGTCTCTCAACTTCTATTTTCTCAATTTCATTTATTTAAAACTAAAGAAGTCATGCCTGACAGAGCAGGAGCCTCAAGATGCTGCCCCAATGATATGGCCAGCATCTCACATGGAAGCCAGATTTCTACTGCCATTCTCAATTCTCCTTCCTTCTTGTCCCTACTACTCATCCAATAGATTTGTACTGCCTTTTTTCTTCTGAGATTTAGAAACTAGTTTGATGAAAAAGAGGCATTTTCAATGACTAGAAGCAGCATGTTGGATTGTCACAAGAACAATGACCTATGAAATACTAATCCCCAATTTAGGCTCTAGATGCATCCTTATGTATGCAAGTCTCTATTTTCCTACCTCCATAAAAACAGAGAATATGATGCAACATTATCTATCTATCTATTTGTAATACTAGGGATTAACCCAGGGGCCCTTAACCACTGAGCCACATCCCCAGCCCTTTTTTCAATTTTATTTAAAGACAAGGTCTTGCTGAGTTGCTTAGGGCCTCACTAAGTTGCTGAGCGTGGCTTTGAACTTACTATCCTCCTGTCTCAGCCTCTGGAACTATACAAGGGTAGGCTACTGCACCCAGAACCACTAATATTTTTGAGCCACCTGGTGGACAAAAAATGCTACTTCATAGTTTCAGGTTGCATTTTCTGATTATTAATAAGCTTAAATATTTTACACACACAGGACACACACGCACAATTTTTTCTTATGTGTTTTTGCTAATATTTTGTAGTAATTTTCTATTAAGTTGTTGAAAAGAATTGATTAAAGAATTTAATAAAGTAATTTGTTCACCTTCAGTTAATAATGTGGGGGATGATGGTGTTTAGAAAACTATAGGAGGAAAAGGGAGACATGGAAGGTAAACTGTTGAGAAATAGAACAGAAAAGTAACCCAGGAGAAAATGCATTTTTGTTGAAGAATCAAGACTAATTGGATACAAATGTAGAATTAGATTAGCTAAAACAAACAGAAAGCAATTTGTCTTATCAGAAGATCAGAGTTTGATAACTGCCCTGGTGTTGATTCAACAGCTCAGTGATATGGAGCTTAACTATTGTTATTTGGATCATTTTATCATGCTTAATGACTCAGGAACACAAGGTTGATGCTGCAAGTCAGGACATCTGATCTTTAGTCCAGCAAAGAGAAAGACAAAAAAGAATGGAAGCACTTTCTTAGGAATCAAGAAGTGGTGTCCTGTCACATGAGTATACCCCACTGGAAAGTTTCTTGGGAGAGTGAGCAGTGAGTGGGTCTCTGAAACATGGGGAAAAACAACAGAGACCTTCAAGACAAAGGAGATTTTTAGCATTAGAGATTGGGTGCATTTTGATGGTTAAGGAAACATTAGAGGAAAAATAGGTTAAGAGGTTCTGTGACACCTTGAGATTGATGTAATTCCAGGTCCTCCACATCTAAGGTAGCTGGCAATGTGAATCTGGGATTGAGAACGAGGACGAAATAGAGGGAACGGACCATCACGGAAGGCACTGGGCTAGAGACCAAGTTATAGTCAGGGCTGATAGTGTGGCATAGGGGAAGGGAAGAAGGTCAATGACAAAAGAGGAAGGAAGTGATGGAAACCCTTCTATGCCTTTTAAGATTCTGGAATTAAGTCCTCAAAATTTGATACGAGATTTGAAACGGCGTGACTGCATTTTCCAGCACCGTGTACTTTATACAGCTTATTAATTCGCAAATAATAGACTCCAGGCACTTTTGCAGTGAGGAGAAAACTTTCAGAGCTCATAAAGCAGCTCTTAGATCAATAGAAGACTCCACTCTCTGGAACTATTTTTTTTTTTCCCTCTCTCTCTCCTTTCTCTCTCTCTCTACCTCTTCCCTGGTAACTATTCTGATTATGCATTTAAATAAAAGCACGGTAGAAAAGAATTCCCTGATCCATTTAGCTGCCTTGAGGGACAGGAATATGCAGCAGGAAGTGTGATATGTAAAGTATCTGGTCCTGCGAGGCCCCACGTGTGAAGGTATATGCGGCTGCCCTCTGCTGCGCCTTTGTACTGGCTTCAAAGCCATAATGCAGCTCAGAGGCCTGTGGGAGTGGTGGCATCTTCCTCCTTTTCACTGAGACTCCAGTGTGCGAGTTCTTTGATAGTTGAGTTGGTGTTTAAAAATGGGGGTTCTGGTCTGAGTGGTTTTTTTTTTCTTTCCCATCTCCTAGTCTCATATTCCGAATATAAATGGAAAGTTGTGTTTACATGAAAGTTACGATGGGGAATTTGAGGCCGAGGAAATGTTGAAACTGTCAGCTGTGAGGAGACTGTGATAATATAAATAGCTAACAGGTATCTAACAGTGGACCTTAAAAAGAGAGGATTCATTCATTCTACAAGGAGCTGTGGTTATATAAAGGTGGTTAAGGATCATCAGTAAGTATCAGAGAAAGGCAGCCTTTTGGACAAGTCCATGTTTCTGGGGATCATGCAAATTTCTGGAGACATGACTCTGTGGCCTTGTTCTAAAATGCTTCGGATAAGCTTTTTTTTTTTTCTCTCTCTCTCTCTCTGTTTTCCATCCACTTTTGTGCTAAGTGCTTTCTATGAATTACCTCTTGCAACCCCTGTGAATACCGGATGTGGCGGACACTCTGATTATACTCATCCAGTACAAGAGGAGACCGGTGCTTAGATAAATAAATGCTCAGTGTGTGCTAACCACGGCAGTAAATATCAGACCACTTTGATAGGAGAGATAGGTGTTGATAAGAGGCAAGGGAACTTCCCAGGACACTAAACCAAAGAAGCACAACAGCCAGGACAAGGGTTTAACTCAACACAGACACCAAGTCCAGGGGTCTGGGTGACAATCTCTCAGATTAATTTCTGTGTAGAATATGGATGCTGGTTGCTCCACTCTTGTGTAAGGAAGCATGGAAAGATTTTTGCGTTGAAAAATATAAGTGGAAAGAAATCGTTGCAAATTCAGAAAAATAAAATTTACATAATTTCCAACACTTCCGATTTTGTTACACAGCTACGGTGGGACCAAGTAATAATGATTTAAAAGCAACATAGTTCTGTGTATAGAACACAATTCAAAAACTGTTGCATAGCGCTTGTGGAACTTCCTTGGCAAATCTACAGTAATTATATTTTAAGAAGTATTTGTAAACTCTAGTAATTACCTAAACAAAGACAAGCATAAGACACATGAGCTATATTATGATAGGAAAGCAGGTGTGCCATTGAAATAAGGAAAGTGTTTAGAAAGTGTCTTAACATTCCGAGAACAATTTTCTAAACAGAGCCTCCACCTCAACCCAGGGCAATATTTTCACTTTAGTGTTTTTGTACAAGTCTCCTAAACAAATGGACTTTTCTAGAATGAATTTATAATTTTTGTTTTCCCCTGGGCAAGCTGGAGGGGACTAGGGTCTAGAGAAGTAAGTGGTACATAAGAATGAAGAAGAAAGAAAAAAAAAAAAAGGAAACCTTCGTTTATTTTTTCTTTTTAATGTTTGACTAAAATAATATATAGAACCATGAAACAGCCATGAACAACCACAAGCCTGGATTTACATCTATATATGTTGGGGATTTGAACTTACATTTTTGGGTTGATTTTTTTTTAAAAAAATTCAGAATGCAAGAACCCAGGTCCCACCAGAGGTTCTAGTTTTTCTGGTTATCCCTTTGAGTTCAGCCATGCTTCACTGAGATTGCATTCCATACCAGTGTTGTGCAAGATGCAAGGGATTGAAAAACAGAAGAAAAGTCTGAGGAGGTAGATATGGACACATGGGGCTTCAGTGGACCTTAAAAAGAAAGGATTCATTCATTCTACAAGGAGCTGTGGTTATAAAAAGGTGGTTAAGGATCATCAGTAAGTATCTGAGAAAGGCAGCCTTTTGGACAAGTCCATGTTTCTGGGGATCATGCAAATTTCTAGAGACATGACTCTGGGGCCTTGTTCTAAAATGCTTTGGGTAAGTTTTTGTTTTTTTTTTTTCCTTCTGTTTGCTCTCCTTGGAAAGTTCCCATCCTCTCCCAGAGCTCTTTGGCTACACAGTTTAAAGTGCTAATCAGGTTTCAAATCATGTCAAGCTGCCTTACATCTTATTTAAGATGAAGGTGTTCAGACTAATGGAATGAGCTAGTGGAAGCTGACGGAAGCCAGTGCCTTTGTATTTGCATCCTTTTCACAATTGTTCAGTAATCATCCATAAGTCACAAAGCCAACGTTCAGCATTTAGGATTTGTATTTTATTGCTACAGACAGATATTTTCTCTCTTGGGCAAAGACAATATAGCAAAGACTTCCCAAGGGAGCATGGGAGGAGGTTGAATTCAGACATCAACTATCCATAGAACACCTACTTATGTGCTAAATCCGTTTGAGCATTGAGGGCTTGCTGGTGAACAAAATAAGCTAGGCTTTTCTCTCATGAATATAGGTTTTTTTTTTAAATTCCTTTTTCTAAATTGGTGCATTACAGTTGAACATAACAATGGAATTTGTTGTTACGTATTTGAACATGCACATGATATGATGATAAAATTGGCCATCATCACCCCCCAATAGTACGTGATTTTACTAATTTCTTCACTGGGATGGATTTGATTGAGGCAAACTTGATCTTCCCTGCCCTCCTCACAAGCACTTGTAATGCTTCCCAAGACTTAGGTTCCATTCTTTGGAAAATAGTAGAAGAACCATGCACTCTTCATAGCCTGTTGACAACCAGAGACCACTAAGGAAACTTCTAGAAAAACTGTCACTTGCCTTGAATAGATTATGATCTTGTTACCCACCCCTCACACCTCCAAATAAGTAAAATAAAGAGGAAAAAAGAAAAGAAAAACATCCTCATGATTTTCTCTTCGTCACACCTGCAGTGGAAGTGTTCAGGAAATTGGACTTTCCTACCTGAAGCCAGGTAGGTCCTTTGTACCAGCCAATGTATTAGTTCCCTAACTTATAAGACAGGAGAATTAAGGGGAAAAAACCATAAGTTCAATTTTACTTATAAAATTTACTTACTGTAATCACAGGTAAGATATTTTGGAGTTAATTTTCCTCACTTTATAAAATGAAAGGTTTGAATTAAATGATTTAAATGTTGGAGTCATGGATGTTTCTAAGAATCTACTGAAGTTATAGACTCACTGCTCAGAAAAAGGAAGATGGAAAACACAGACACACACACACATACACACATACACACACACATGCAATTTTGCATACAATTTCAGAGATTTCATAGAGTTCCTAAAGCCATTGTTAAGCAACGTGCTTAAAGTCTTTAAAATCTACATTTGCCTGGGATATTCAGTCATTTAAAATAATTTTCATGATTATTTCCTGGATTTTAAATTGATTCTCAAATAGTTCAAATATTGATTCTCTGACTGGTAGTAAAAATTATTTAGTATATTTAGAAATACTGTCTAACAGAGGGGATCTATAATATTTTGACCAATAATAAAGCATTAAAGTGATTTTTATAGTCTTTCCAAATAAAAACATGGACTGAACTTGTTCATATGTTTTCCTTAAGAAATCATATCACTGTATAGTCACACAAAGAGAATAACTGCATTAAGAATTTAAAGAGTAACATGGAGTTTTGTGCTTTGAATGGAGAAGGAATGGGAATCCCTCTGTAGAAGGAGAAAGCCTAAACAAGGCAGATTCCATGTACTGAATGATACTAAAATAGAATTTTCAAAAGTATGTTTAATAAAACACTAGACCCTTGAGACAGTGAGGAAAAAGCATTTTGATGATGAAATAAGTTTGAAAAGTCTTGCAAAAATATTATATACTTGTAGAGCACATTTCAGATAAGCATCTTAAAGGCTCTGGGAATTCATGAAAAGGGAGTCAAATTTAAGGCTGTTTAACTTCTATTTTCCAGATTTATTTGACAATGAAATACATTTTTATCCAGTGTCAGCTAATAACGTTAGTCTTGCTGAACACATTTTGGGAAGCATGCATTATGAGATCTCCTAGGGGAAATAAATGGTTAAGAACTAATTTCTAAACTAAAAGAAATGATGAACTGAGAGTGCATCTATTTGTGAAAGAAACTGAAAAAAAATTGATATGATATGTGTGGGAAAATTGATATTTTCCTATAGAGCAGAGAAAATTGAGAATGGGATGAAGAACATAAGGGGTCATTCCACTAGGGTGTAAACAAAAGGCATATTAGAACTTAGATATAGGTATATTTCTTGAAAATGACAATAATTGTAATTATATAGTATCTACCTGCTGATGATCATGGAATGCAAACTTCTCATGGCTGAAAAGTCCAAGAAGAGGCACAAAGACCTCCCCACATTGTACCAGCAAAACTAATGTAGCTAACTGAGAAATCAGCATATTGTTAGTGGTGGATCCCAATCCATCAGCTTGAGAAAAGACTGGAGACAGCACTGGCTTTAGAAAGTGGCCTGAAGATCCACACACCAGTAACTCCACACTGGGCTATGCAGAGTTGAACTTTCTGTTAAATCAGATTGTCAAAAAATTTTGTGCTGCCCAAATAGCACAGTTTGTGGGTCATGTTTAGTTCTCAGTTCCTGAAAACTCTCAGATAGAGGCTTCCAGAGGAATGTTTACCACTCAAAGTAGAAAGAGTCATATTGATAGATCACATTACTCTTAGCATGTGTGACATGCTTCCTCATGTAGATTATCTATTATTCCTTATTATTTTTTTAATATATTTTTTTAGTTGTAGATGGACACATATTTTTATGTGGTGCTGAGGATCGAACCCAGTGCCTCACATGTGCTAGGCAGGTGATCTACCACTGAGCTACAACCCCAAGCCTATCTTTATTATTTTTATGAGACAGATATAATTGTCTCCATTTTATAGAGGAGGCAACTGAGGTTGAGTAAAAATATTGGTCTAAGACCATACTGCATGCTTGTAATACAGTAATGATTTGAACCAAGTTTTCCGACTCTAGCTTTGGAGTAAATTTGTGGGATTTTAAGAAAGTGGTTGTGGTTTTTGCTCAGTTACTTTGTAGATCTCTTAATACAGAGAGGTGTAGTTTCAACCTCAGTATAGCATGCATTTTTATCTCCTTGAAAGGAAAGTTTAGGCTAACTCCTGAGATATCAAGCTCACTTGTGGATAAAGCAATTGCTTATAGGGATGGGGGGAAAACATGCTGGGCCTAGAGATCTTGTGTTGCACCTGGAGAAGCACTAAACCCGTGATGCCAAGATGTTGCAAGGAATATCTCAGCAATAGATTAGGGACATTTAAAATAGGAAGACCTTAAGTGTTCCAGATTAAATGAAGGAAGGCTCATTCTGTATATTCTCTACCTTCAAGGGAACATTAGAGTCTCATTTGTGCTCATTTCCATTATGGAGTTGTAGAAAATGGGGCTGGAGATAAATATGTCTTTTCCTAAGTGGTAAGACATTGGACCAAATGTGTAGGTAGAAGCTAACAAATTTTTGGTTCCAAATGGGCCAGCTCTTGTTCTGGAGTTTGAATTATTTTGAGAGGTTTTATCTTCCTCCTTCTCTGACAGTGACCAGATCTGTGATGGACAATGTAGACACAAACGTGAAGATCATTCGACATGTTCGGAAGGCTATGCCGATGAAGGGATGATGTGTTACAAAATTGACTTGGATTGCCTATAGGTACACAGATAAAAATGTTTTCTGCACAACTGTAAGGACACTATACATGACCTGCCCACTGTACAAGGAGACCCTGTTACTGACACAGTCACAACACCATTCTGGAATGGCATGGGATAACTGAAAGATGAACCATTTTCTTTCTCATTCTGTGGCTTTCATCTGGTCACAACAAGGACTAGATGGCAGATGCCAAGCAACTTCCAGATTCTGCAGTATCTCACATTATTTCAATAGGCTGTTTGGGAGTATGTGCTACTTTTTAACTGCTTACTATCTTTTTGCATTTTTTTATAATATGGCATAATCAAATGAGCCAAAAATTTACCCAAATATCATGGCATTTCATTAAACTGTATTTTAACAGTGTCTCCACTGGAAACCAAAAAGCTAAGGAAAAGAGCCTATCATAGAGAATTCTGGTATTAAGAAAAAGTGAATTCAGGAAATAAATCAGAAAATTATAGAATTCCTGTCTGGATTGAAAGATAAGTTTTCTGTAGTATCTACTTTATCTGAGAAAGCTTTTGCTTAGAGCAAAACTAGAACTCTTTGAGAAGCATTTAAAAGACAACTCGATTTGAGTCCCCTTCTGTCTCTTTTCCCAGATTGATACACGTGACCTCCTACATTTAAAATGAAAAGTCCTCAGACAATCCTAATCACATTGTCAGTCAGATAGTCATCTCCTGAAAGGGACTCCTTCACCTTTAAGGATGCATGTACAATAGTGATATGTAAGCAGCTCAAAGACTCAATACCCCTTTTTTCTGCAAAGCAAGGCTGGGTTAGGAAAAAATCAATATGTTGGAAGTAAAGGTCAGACGAGGAAAAGTGACATGAAACAGAACTAAGGGAACAATATCCTTCATGAAGACTGTTTGAAGTTTCCTTTACCCTTGTGCTGGCTTCAGTGCAAATATATTTTATCCTAGAATAGAAGGCTGTATTCTTGAGAAAAAGTCATATTTTAAATATTTATCTATTCGACAGCATCCTTATTGCATATTATCTTTGTCCTATTGACTAATACTCAAAAAAGAATAGCGTGTACTTGAAAGTGCACATTGCATGCGAATTGGAATCACCAGATTTTTTTTTTTCTTGTGAGCAATAGGATTCGAACACACATATGCATTTGCCTACCTTTTTGAACAGTTCTCAATTTACTTTCTCAAGTGGGCCAGATGTACTACTATAGCCCTTAAAAGGGTCAGGACCATCTCCTTATTTCCCCACTCTCTATCCTTATTGCTTGGGTATAGCTTTAAAGTAGCCCATGAACCCTTTTCACGCTTGCAACACATTTACCCACAATTAACAATCAAGCCGTCTTCCCTTCATTCAGGCGTCCATTCTCCTGGGCCTCATTTTCCCTGCCTCTCTGTTGATCTACCATTGTGCAGAGAGCTGTTTGTGCCATCTCAATCTGCCCCCCTCACCAGCCGCACAAGGATTGGGGGGGAAGAAAGCGCTGGGCATTCAGATGCTGAATAGCAAATTGCTCTTGAGTGTCCTTGCTTCCCCCAGCTCTCCCCCCTCCTCAGGAAGGACAAGGGGGGCGCTGAAAGCAACCATACATTTTGTTCAGGGCTCTTGAAAACAAGCGTTTCACACCTGAAGCCTTTCACAGCAGCCCAGAAGCACCCCTTCAAACCACTTAATTGCCAATTGCTTCAGAGCTCCTTGTACAAGTCCATTATGTCAGCCAGCTCCATGGCGGGGACAAAGTATGCGAAATGAAAGAGTCCTCCTTCTTCCAGGGCCAATGCGGCATTAAATATCCCCAGATCACTGATTTTCTTGTTGTTAACAGGACGTGATTGGCTCCTGTTGGAGGTATGCATGGAAACCTTCTAGTATTATTTGAAAATGAAAGATGCAATTTTCCATGTGTTCTATATCAAAATAGCACACAAATAAAGATATACCAGACATATCCAAGAAAGGAATCTTCAGGCACTCATTTACAGGGCAGGAAGTTGGGGTGGGGGATGGGATGCCATGAGCAGTACCTGCAATAGGACACCTCTCCAAACTGTGTCGCTGCAGCCTTTCTCCTCCTCCTCTTCCTCCTCCTCTTCCTCCTCCTTCTCCTCCTCTTCCTCCTCCTCCTCCTCCTTCTCTTTCTTCTTCTTCTTCTTCTCATTATGTTGATAAAAAATTGAAGTGTATGCAAATTCTCAAAGTAAAGAGGATTCATCCTTGAAGTCCATGGAAACTCACAATAAGATAATTTACGAGAAGAGCATGCTCACTCTGAATACAATGAAATGAAATATTTATTCAGGAGAGAAATATTTCAAAGTTGCAGCTGTGGAGATTAATTTTAAAACAAACTGGCTTTATTGGAGTTGCCCCACCCCCAACTCCCTCTACACCCAATCTTCGAAATTAGAAACAACATGATTAATTTGATAAAGAGCCAGCACCTAGTAAGCATCTGAGTCATCAATGAAATGTTCGGCGAGTATTTGCTTCTAGTAGGCAGGGCTTCTCCTTAATTATTAAGAAAATGGGGAGATCCAGTTGATGGAGACATTTGAATCAAATAAAATCTCTTCTGAGGGCCTCCAAGTCTGATGATAGAGGAGGCATGGGGTTGATTTGTCAGGATACATCAATTTAAGGTATGTTCCTTTTCAGTACACATTCTGGGTTACTGGACTCCACTGCTGTTCTAGCATTTTGAAAACTTGAACCTGATATTGGAAGAGTTTGAATAATATGCAAGTTCATCTTCCAGCTTCTTTGTGCAGCTGTGTCCCTCTGTCTCAAAAGCATTGCCATTTTCTCTGAGACATTAGAATTGAGGTTACTTGTTGAATTCAGTGCTTCCCTTCCTATAAATAGAAATTTGGCATGTGAGAGAAACAAGAGGAAACATGAGTGTCTTTTTTTTTTTTAATGAAATGTGTAAAACTTGGCTTCTATTTTGAGTCCAAACCCTCCACACTCCTTTGACTGTGGTGAAGCAAGGTTTGTCTTCCTTATCTGTGTAAACTGCCTTTGCTGTTGAATAAACTTTCCCGGTACACTGATTCTGCCCTTTCCTTTATTGGTCTCTTTCTCTTTATTGGGGTCACTCTGTGACTCCCACCTGCAGATGCTTGTCAAACCATGGCTCTTGTGACTTCTGAAGCTACATAACCAGACTTTCTCCCATTCCTCTCAAGATAAGCCTTTAGTTATGCCACCCCTGGCTTGCAATGTACAGTGACTGTGGCATGCATCTAACTTGCAAGTGGCTCAGAACTTGGAGCAACAAAAAATGCACTGTGACATAGGGAATTCTTTTCTGCTTGATCTGAACATGGCCAGTGAGGCCATCTCAGATGTTCTGCACCTGCCATTCCAAGAAAGAACCTCCAGCCATTGAATTCTAATAGGGGCCATATCTATGCTATCTATTTTGCAGTATTTGATTGATGGGAGGTAGGGATGGTTTTGAATTGTATTTCACTGAAGTTATTGCTTTCCATGTCTTATTTTTCTTTTGGTGGTACTGGGGATTGAACTCACAAGGGCACTACATCTGAATTACATCCTTAGCCCCTTTTATTTAGTATTTTAGATTGTATCTCATTATGTTTTCCAGACTGAGCTTGAATTTGTGATTTCCTGCCTCAGCTTCCAGAGTAGCTGAGAATGTAGTCATGGGCCATTGTGCCCAGCTACTCAAATTATTTCTTTCTGCTCGTCCTTAGGGTTTTCTTTTCTTTCTTTTTTTTTTTTTTTTGTATGATTGCTTGCTTATATTGTTTCTTTTATCTATCACTTAGCAGGTTGCTTTGAGGAAAAGTTTCTAACAGATTAATTTATTCTGTTAGCCATCCAATATTATACTTATATCACAGAATGTCTGGATTTGTTTTCATTAGCTTTTGTGACAGTTTTAATGCCTATATGTATTTCTTACACACTGAAGTAGTGAATGAGAGAAAAGTAACATCCTGCTCATTCTATCCATCCATTAAATCCATGAAAAGGGAGAGTGTGGATAATGAACGCTGGATGGAAAACCAGTGTTGTAGAAAGTTTGTCTTAGCATAGAGCACCTCAAGATAAACCATAAATATAGCAAGAGTACCATGTCCATGGGTCAAACCTGCTCTTCTATCTACCTATTTTTGTGTATAAAATACTACAGGCATAGAGCCAAATCTGTAAGTTGAGGTACTAGAGCTGCATTCATTGACAGTTGAGTAGTTGCAAGAGACCACATGGTTTGAGAATTTTAAAATATACATTATCTGGCTTTTTAACAGAAAATGTTTGTATGTTTGTTAATGTTAACCCTTAAAATGTAGAGAAGAAACTGGCAAGTCCACCATACCTTATTTATCTATCTATCTATCTATTATTTATTTATTTTAAGCACTGAGGACTGAACCCATGGGTGCTTTACCATTAAGTTACACCCCCAGTCCTTTTTATCTTTTTTATTTTGAGACAAGGTCTTGCTAAATTTCTGAGACTGGCCTCAAATGTGTGATCCTCTTGCCTCAGTTGCACGAGTTTCTGGGATTGCAGGCATGTTCCACCACACCCAGTCTACAGTACTTTTTATATAGGAAAGCGTGAAGTATTTGCGGAAAACTAAAGCAGATATACTTTTGTTGGGTGTCTGGTCTTTTTATACTCAGATTAAAGTACACTGAGGACTACCAGATAAGCCATATAAGCATGTGTATGTTAAGTTTATTATAATTAAACTATTAAATAAGGACCATTCTTTGTTAGCACTCATGAAGGCAAGGACATCATCATATTTGTAACCTGACTGTGGGCATATCTGTCCAACAGTTGCCTCTCAAGTTGCGTTTGCCAAATATGTATCCTGAATATTCTTTGTGAACAAAAAAACATTTCTAAATCTTCAGGCCCAGCTCTTTAGAAATGGAGATCATGAAGCCTTGCCACAAGGCATTGTTACTTATTTCTGATGTGGGTTCATTGGATCACTCTACTTCTGGACATTGGAGAGGGATTTTGATTTCTTAGTGCACAGCCCATGCATTTCAAACACATTTTCTATCTTCCCTTTATTCCACTTAGTCTAACTTTCTGGCATTTTTTAAATGAAGTTAATTTTTCTTCAGGAATAGGTTTAGTAAAATTGCTTTAACAACAATAATGCTTTTTATTATTCCAGGAACAATCCATTTCCCATGATAGAGCCCGGCTTCCTCTTCGTCGACACTTTCAATACAGCAGCTGCTTTCTCTGCTCTCCCTTGGCACAGGCGTGCAAACGTCTTTGCTACTTACCTGGCAACATTTGTTGACACAAATAGTGGCTGATTTAATCAAAGTCTTGCCAATACCTCTCTGGTGCCAGATTTGTAATCTTGCATTATGTGGGTTTACTCTAACCATTTCCAAAGTGGGAGAATGAAGGAGCTGTCTTTCTTCTTAAAACAGCAACTCTCCATGAACTGAGAGAAGGCAATTGAAGTAGCTCCTACTTTCTGAATGGACTTTATACCTCTGGGAAATTCCAAACCAAGGAAGTTTAAAGCTGCCTAAAATTGATCCTCTTTCCGCAGTCTGAGGAAACTGGCTTAAATATATCTAGCTTACAGCATTCTTTCATGCAGTGTTGGTTTTGATGAACACTTGGAGATTTAGCTATTGGAATGAAGTGCTCCAATATTTAAGTGTTCATTTGGAGTCCAATTCTGTACATATGTAATCTAATTTAGTAGTTGCTTACACGTGCTGTTTAATTTGCTAATCAGGATTAGCAAAAAATGTATTTTGCCCAAAAATGTATTTTGCCCTAGAAAAAATGTATTTTGCCCAGAAATTATTGATGAGGAAACTGAGGCACACAGAGGCCAATTGTGTCAACAGAGCTAGAAGGAGGACAGGCTTTTTCTGGTTCCCTCAGGTTGCTGCTTTCCCCATGACAAGCAGCCTTGGGGAATTGCGGGTGGTGGTACACACAGTGTTCTGAGTGTGCAATTGCAGCAAGCTAACTTCTTCACATGAGTGAGACTTTAGTGGAGATCCATCTAAGTTCACATATCACCAAATGAATGAGCCAGAGAATTTCCCAAATTTACCATAAGATTGATCTTCCTGAGGCTAAAACATGAAAATTTTCTGGGGTGTGATGAGTGGAATATTAAGACTCTCAAGGGAATGATTGATTAGGCGCTCTATTCACTTCTTCCTTAATAAAATCTACATTGTTATTGAGCTTTTTATATGTTCATTGTTTGTGTTTTATGTATTGACGTTGCACAAGGGTTCATTCTTTGCTCTCTGATCATCTTAATCACCGTGCGATAATAACAATCACTGTGCGATAATAACAATCACTGTGCACTGATACTTTATATGGATTGCTTTATTTCTCTCCATAAGCCTATAAGTGGTTAATATTAATACATCTCCTGCTGAGAAAGGAATCTGAGACAGGAAGCTCCAATGACTGCTTGCAATGAATGACAGAGTGAGTAAACATTGCAGTAGACATATTACGTTGGATGTCAACTACTGTAGTCTTTAATGTATTCCACATAGGACCCCTGCAGGAACTCATCAATACCAATGGTTCCAGCAATCTCTGAAATATAGAGACATCCTCCCAATCATGTTGATGTCTGTGAATGCTCTCAAAAGGACAAACATACTATCCACATGCCCATAGCATTCTCCACTCATGCTCAAATCAGAACTCTTTGTCTTCTCAAACTTGCTCTTCCACCTTTCTTGAATCTCCACATAAATTATACCTTCTATTTTAATATTCTGAACATGAGAACTAGAAATGATTCCAGACCCTTCTTCCCCTTCTTTCTGACATTCAGGGATTTCTGTTCATATTGTTAAGACTTCCTCTTTACCTCTCCCATTCTATCTCATTGTGCACACCTTCAGTTACATCTCATTCCTGGGTCATACTTTGCCTTCACCATATGTAGGCCATCTGCCTTTAGCCTCAGTGTCTCAAATCTATTGCATGCACTAGACCTGGAATGATTCTGTCCAAAGGTATTCTGATTACATTCTCTGCCAATATTCATTCAATGGCTTGCATTGTTCAAGATCTTAACCCAACACATAAGGACCTTTATGATGTGAATCCTTTTCACTAAACTAGTTTTCTTCTGAACTTTCTCCTACATGACAGCAAGCACACAAAGCAATCTCAGCAGGCATTCTCAGCACTGGGACTGGTTCCTGGCACACAGATGATGCTCAATAAATGGTTATTGAATAAACGACTGCTACCAGTGAAAAGAGTCTATCAAAACTGGTTATAACTCCATATTGAAGGTCTACAATGCAAAAAATAAATTTGAGTTAATTTTGTTGTTAGAGGCCAAATAGAATATTTTTGTAGCCTATTATTTTCCAAAATTATTTACAAGTTAACAATTATGTTATTAATCCAAATATTCATATCATTGTTCATACTCCATTGAGCTGCTCTTTTCAAACATTAAGTGAAATTAATTTCTATGCACATGCCTGATTTTTTGAAGTAAGTTTCCTTTTTTGTTATTCAAATAAAAGCCTACTATTTTTTGTTTGTTTTTGTTCAATATTGTTGTTATTCATTGAAATAGTTACACATTATCTCTGTTCTAAAGATACAAAGTTAAGGTTGCTTGTTCAGAGGCAGAATTTGGCAGAAGAGAAGTGTAGAGAGTGGTTTGGGCCAACTTAGTTTAACTGATTTAAACTGGCTGCCCCCACACATGGAAAATCCCAAAGCTGTTCTTTACAGACCTCACAAATCTAATAGTAAAAGGATTTGCTGATGAGAAACATCTGCCTTCGAGCCTAGTGAAGATTCCATAGAAAGTTATACTTTCCATGCAGCAGCCTTATATGGATTTCCCCTACTAACTTTTATCGTGGGGAAAACCCTCAAGATATACCCTCTCTGTTTCATCATGAGCTTTCTACATATCTGTCTTCCTTCTCTACTTAGAAGAACCAACTACATTGTCTTGTTGGAAAGACCAGAGTCTGTTGATAATCCAATAACTCCTACCCTGTCTTTACTTTAACAGCTTAAATGTTGAGCCTTTTTATAGGTAAACACAAAAATGCCAAAAGGAGGACCTATATTTATTATAGAACTATTTGAACACATATAAAAATATACTTAAGGAATAGTAGGTGGGACATGCTTAATAACTTTTGCATTTTTCTGATTTGTGTAGAAAAAGGGATTTTGAATGAAAGAAATTCAGTTCAGATAATTTTTTTCTTTCCAGACTGGGGATTAAACCCAGGGGCACTGTGCACCAAGATACACCATTAGCCCTTTTCATTTTTTATTTCGAGACAGGGTCTCACTATGTTGCACAGGCTGGCCTCAAACTTGTGAGACTTCTGCCTCAGCCTCCTGAGTAGCTGGGATTACATGTGTGTCTTGCTGTGCCCAGCTCTCTAGTTTACATAATTTTCCAGCCACAGATCCAGTTCATCCCAAGACCAAACATGATGACAATTAAAAATCAACAAAGTTGACCCATATAAAGTCACCCAGTGTGGGAAACAGAGATTAAATCCTTAAGGAATATTAGAATCAAGTGTCAGATTGAAGTTTAGGATCCAAATTTTTTCAAATGAAATAAAGGACTTGGATTTCATCATGAATGAGGAATAAGAAAAGATTAACAAAGACAGAACAATTATGCAGGGTCCCAAGCTAAATATAAGTACAAAGAAAGTCCCATGTTATTACTACATCTTGAAGAAAGAAAAAGTGCTTCTCTTGGGTGGTGCACATTTTGCTCTCCCACTTTCTTCACAGGAAAACTTTACTGTATCCTTAGGTATGTGGCATTTATGGTAAAAATTGTATGTGGGGGTGTGCACTTGTCTACTCAGGATCAATCTGAAGTATGATTAACATTTCAGAAGGTTTTCCTCCTTCTGAATCCCAGGAAAACAAAACAATCAACTGGAAAAAGCAGTGCACAACTTTCATGTTCCCCCCAAATGGTAAATTTTTATATATATTTTATTATATATTTTTTAAGGAACACTTGCCATACTGAGTAGATGATCTAGTTCTTGTCTTAAATGGTAATTACCTTAAAGGGGAAATCAAGTGAATTTGCTTCAAAATAAGTGAAACCAATCAATAAATTTTCAGTTTGACAGCTTTTCCCCTGGTTTTGAAGACAGGGACAGTGGTACACTGCTTAAGTGATATACAGGTATTCTACAGCGACCAAATAAGTATAAGGTTAAAAGTTAAGCTTTATAACTTATTTATCCATAAACATAGGCAATGTATGAAATTTATGGAATGTACATATACATTTTCATAACCATTTTATAATCATTTATTATTTATAAAGTAATGGAGTAATTGTTAGTATAAATTTTGGAAAAATGTAAAACTTCCATCAGGTGGTATACCAGAATCTAAAATAAATTCAAGGACAAATCCTCTGAGCATGATTTCGGTGATCATCCATAGTCTTGACATTGGCATGTTGCTCTGAGGTGAATTGACAGGACAAAGGCAAGAAGAATTTAGCACCATCTAGTCATGGCTTCAATTCTTAGTTTTGCTGGTTGGCACAATTACTTCCACACCCTGCTATTTGTAATAGAAATCCCTGGGGTGGAATATAGGCACGCAGAAGCTGGGATACCATTGATGAGAGTTGTTTCCTAAGTTTGGCTCTTGCTAGTACTTTTTTTCCCAGTTCAGGGATTTGGATAATTATATTGGTTCATGGTGGGTGGTATCTCACTGCCAAATTGTTCTCTTGAGAGTAGGACTGCCTTAGGTTTACAGCTAATGGCCTGAAATTTTTGGACTAATTTATTTAGATTTGCAATACTTCTTTGTTTCATGTAGAAACTATTTGTCTTAGCACTGAAGGACCATTGTACCCTTGCAGCTTTACATTTTTGGACTAACTGAATTTGATTTGTAGTATGTCTTGGTTTTGGTTAGAAAATATAGTTCTTAAGTGCCAAAAATCACAGTAGCCTTGACATTTCTTCTATGGAAACTAAATCTTTAAAAGTTTCTCAAAAGATAGAAAGTATCATGAGGGAAAAAAGCAGGTCTGTTTTATTAGCTTTTGTTTATCCCTCAAGATCTAGTCCCTTGAATCTTCCATAAGGGGATTCAATATGGATTTGCTGAACTAGATCCTGCATGTAGCTATCCTTGTTTCTAATGGACATTACACCTGTGATGCTGTCTCCAAGAATAGAGTCATTATTCTAACTCTTCATTTATTGTTTATCAGCAATGTGTTCCTGAGTAAATCACTTAACCTGTATAGATCTCCAACTTTTTCACTTGTAAAATCAGAATATTCTCTATTATTCCCCCTCCCCTCCCCTCCCCTCCCCTTTTCTCTCTCTACCCCTTCTACTGTATATCATTTCTTCCATTTGTATTATCTTGTCTTACTCCTCCATTACATAGTTCTTGATATATCATATTTCACATTTTGATTCAATAGGACTGACAGCAGAATACATCAGACACTAGAATGGCAATATGTCAATCAATGGAAGGGTAACTGATGTGATACAGCAATCTGTATACGGGGTAAAGTTGAGAGTTCATAACCCGCTTGAATCAAACTGTGAAATATGATGTATTAAGAACTGTGTAAGGTTTTGAACGACCAACAATAAAAAAAAATTTAAAAAAAAATCAGAATATTCAAAGATACCGGTTGGAACTCACCAAGTTTTCCTGACAATCAAGGGAGAAAATATATATGTAAATATATGTACTTGGAAAAAATTCTTTACTACAGAAGACCAAAGTATAATATGAACTATACATTATAGTGGGCAAACATTGAGTCTTGCTTTTCTACCTGATTTTCTGATTATTACTACTATGAGATCTGAGATCCAGAATTAGTCACCTCCTCTGACCCCCACATTTCCTCAGTTCTTATTTTTCTCACCTGGTTTGACCTACTTATATCTGTTTCTTTTGAGATATAAATATCCAATTTAAAGGCACAATTTTTTTTATTTATATGAATGAGGGATCATGAACTGTATATTGAATTATGTATTTAAATGTAATGAAATACTTTGTTATACCTAAAGCATAAAGACCAGATGCATAGAAAGTAAACAAAAGAAGCTGAATATAACAACTTCAATTGTAAGTATTTTTTTTTTTTTGTATTACAGTGAGTGAACTCATTGCCTTCTGTGCTCATGATGCAAAAATATTTACCTATTGTGCCAAGATCACTCAGGATCGAAATAATATCGTGCATGATCAGGTGCTGTTGTATTGATGTAACAGTGGGGATTAACTTGTGAAAAGAAGTTTATTAGAGAGACAGTTTGTATAGTTGTTTGGCAAGATGAGAGAGACCTGCTCATCATTCATTTCTCCAGCTCAAGTGACTCATTCTCTGAGAAACCTCCCCAGGCTATCCTCTAGTAGGAAGTGAAATGATCACTGCTGTAAACACACACTTGTGTCCTGCAGAAATGTCTCTTTTACCTTATCTTATGGTCCACTCTACCACTTGTTTTCCATGCTTCCTCCCTTTATCTGAGTTACCCTTTAACACAAGACTGTATCACATGGTGGTACATAATCATGTATAATGGCTAAATGAAAGAAGTAAACAAAATGAGGAAACTGGAATAAGATGCAGAGGTAAAGAAGAATAAATATGTTTGCCCAATTGAAGACAGTTGTAAATGCAAAACAAAACCCAAATGCAAGTTTGGGAAATGTTAGAGAAAAAATCTATATACCATCTAACTTTATGATAACCAGATTACGGTCAAGGGGTTCTAGATATGGCTAATATGGTCAAGTCCAAACTGAAGAGGTTTCCAAGGGCACCTATTAATTTTGACTGGAGTATGTTGCTAGGACAGGATGAATTTGCTTAATGTATATTTCTATCCAAGGTGATGACAACAGTTTGACGTAGAGCAACATGAATCCAGTCAAGATAAGAGAGTTGTCCATCATGCTGTGAGCCAAGATAGGTCTTCTCTGAGTCCTGATCCTCTTATCTATGTGGCTTAAGATGAGTCACTTAAACTTCCTCAGTCTTATTTTCCTAATTTTAAAAAGAAATTGAGAATAATGGATAACTACCTGAAAATATTGTAAAGTTTAAGTAAGAAAAGGCAGTTATTAACAATACCTGTTCATAGTAGAGATAAACAGATGTTTCATATTTTGAGCATTTAAAACATCAAAAACTCTGCAAGAACAGGAAAGAAGTAGGTTTGCTGTGAGCCCTTTATACTTGATTGTGGGAAACTTGAATCAAGAAAAATTACCCCCTTTTTTTTCTTGATTTATTCAAAACATTTATTGAATACCATAAGGTAGTAGACACAATTCAGTGAGATATACAAACTGAGCATGTGCATGATACACTGTCCCTGGGTTTCAATGTCTTGTAGTTGGCTAAAGAAAGATAAAACTTTTATATAAAACAACACAATTTTTTTATATATTCATATATTTTTTATTTCTCCAATTTTGTATAAGTTGTATATTTATACAAATTTGACATTCTAGAAAATGAAACAGAAAAGCAGACTTTTCAACATAACTCTTATATGTTTTCCTTTGGTGTATTTACTTTGCATTAGTTATTTTTTGATGAAATATTTTTTTATTGGTTGTTCAAAACATTACAAAGCTCATGACATATCATCTTTCATACATTTGATTCAAGTGGGTTATGAACTCCCATTTTTACCCCAAATACAAGTTGCAGAATCACATTGGTTACACATCCACATTTTTACATAATATCATACTAGTGACTAAAACAACACAATTTTTAGAAGATACTTGAATATAGTCAACTGAGGAGTAGAAAGAGGAACTGGTATGTGAAAGGCCAGTGAGCTAGGTTGAAGTCCTGGACCTAACTTCATTTTCTGGCCATGGGTAAATCTTATAAACATTCTGACCTTGGCTTCCTCACATAGAAAGTAATTAGTAGAAGGCCAGTGCTGGGGAGCAACTGACTCTTCAAGGGCTTGGAAAATGATTTATGGAGAGAAAGTACAATGAGACCTGGTCTTGAAGGATGAATAACATTTCTGTAAACAATAAAGGATGGGTGATTGGTTTTAGAGGATGATGAAGCAAAAGCCCAGAGATGGACAATGACAGAACTTATTTGAACTTATCTACACAAGAACCAGAGTGGATAGATTGAATAGAGTCAAGTGGTTTAGTTTCAAGTTAAATGAAATTTTATTGAGAATATCTCCTGCAAAGCTCAGGCCTGGGTTTCCATAGGTATTACCCGATTTGATCCACAAGCAATATGTTTTGATAGCCATCACTACCCGTGTTTTATAGATGAGGCATGGGTACACATGTGGATGACCAGAGAGCCATACAGAAAATGCAAAAGAATGAAGTAAATTGGCTTCAGCAAAATACATATCTGGATCCACATCTGGCCTGTAGATATGCGGTGTCAAATTTTAGTGTGTGGAAACTAAAGTCCCGAGAGACTTGCCTTGTGGAACAAAGTGACCACTGAAGAAGGTAGGATCACATTTCAATTTCTTGAATTCAACTCTGGTGTCTTCTGTACTACATGATCTTTCTTCTAGAAAAAGTAGAAGAAAATCCTAGAAAAATAAGTGTATTCAGATTATAAATAGTGTTGAAAATCAGTCCAAGGATTTAGATTATATTCAGTGACCAGTGAAGATCCGTAGCAGGCTGGGCAAGGTGGTGCATGCTTATAATCCCAGTTGCTTGGGAGGCTGAGGCACAGGGATGACAAGTTTTAGGCCAGCCTCAGCAACTTAGGAAGGTCCTAAGCAACTTAGTGAGGCTCTGCTCAAAATAAAAAATAAAAAGGACTGAGGTTGTTGCTCAGTGGTTAAGTACCCGTGGGTTCATTCTCTGTTTTTTTTTTTTTTTTTTTTTTTTTTTTTTTTTTTTTTTTTAATATATAGCAGGATTTTGAAAGAAATAAATGTGGTACCATGGGATCGGTAGCTTGGAGATGTAGGAACTTAATTTAAGTGAGTGCAATTATTTAAAAGTGGAGCTCTAAGAATAGAAGTGGAAAAGTCAATTCAGAATGGAACAAAAAAGGAATGGAATATAAAAAAGAACATGATTAGCCACTAATGGAGCCCAGGAGAGGAATTAATTAGAGATGATAGGAGCCTGGCCCAGTGAGGGCTGTCTTAGGCCATCTTTCTTGTACTATATGAAGAAAATGACATGTACAGAGAGTAGTTGAAACCATGAGAATGGTTCAAGGAAAAAAAAAAGCCCACGGTGGATCCATGTTTGTTCAGTGCAGTCCATCAATTTGTAGAATGTAGAGCCTTCACTGTCCTGTCTCCACTACTGAAGTGGAGACACATTGCTGATTGAGAAACTCATCTGCCACACAGAGGGGCGGGGCTCTTAGTATTAATGCCTAGGGGGGAAAAATCATCACACATATGATGAAATTTTTGGCTTGGTAAGTAAATATAACTTTATTTGAAGGATAAATTTTTTGTGTGATATCATCAGTTTCTCTAATGTTTTTCCCCCCACAATTGGTTATCTGCCAATACTGTGATTATACAGTTGCCCTTATAACCACAAATGCACACTTCCCCACCCCCGCCCCCATCGCTGAACTACAAAAATGCTGCTTTGTATTTGAAACTGACAGATCTGATGAGAAGGCAAGTGCCAAAATGCTCAAGGTATATCTGATATGCTAACTTGAAGAATTTTGGATTTCAGTACTAAAAGGAAAAGATAATAAACTCCTTTTTTTTTAAAAAAAATTGAGTATTGAAGTAAATTAAAACAGACTGTCCAATAATTTCCCTCTAACTTTAAATAGTATCAATTCAAATACAATGTCAGGAAAATATTGATAAAATTGAAATAATCTCTGTAGGTATTTAGCTCCATTTAAAACACATTTGTTGAAGTGTTCACTTTATTAAAAGAGAAAACCACTTAAAGTTTGTTAGAAAGAAGATGATTGCTCTCTTACCTAATGTAACATTTGATTATAAATGACTCATACAAAAAAATTAGAATGTAGCAAAGCAAACCTGTAGATAATATAATATATGATATGAAATGCAAATATATTTAGCTTATTTTGTTTAAAAAAATGAGCTGGAATCATGTTCTATGCAACACAGATCTCTCTTATTCCTCACAATTCCACAAAGAACAGAAGACACGCAGAAAAAAATATTGTAACATGGGAAATTATACTTAGTCTTAACTATTCTATGAATCAACATTCAAGGATTTATCTAAACCTTAACAGAAATTATGCTAACCATTATTGGGTAGCTATTCTAAATAAAACAATTTAAAACTATTAGTTGTTCTTTTTCCATATGAGTTTGTAGAATTTTTCTTTCTCTTTTTCTTTCTTTCTTTCTCCTTCTCTCCTGCTGCTATCCACCCATTCTTTTTAGAATACCACATTTGCTCCCTGTGAAACCCCTTGACTTAAAAAAAATATTGATCTAAGATACAATCCTGACACCCAGAAGGACTGTGACCATTGAAGACATTGGAATTGGTATGTAATGCTACTGCTCTCCTCATTTGGTACCTGCAGAGCAATGTGCTGATCCCAAAGAGGGTCTGCATGCATATGCCAACTGCCTATCCAGGCTGCAGACCTGCTGGGTCCCAGACTCCCAGCTTTCCAGGTGGGTTACTATCTGGGAGTTCTACCTTCCATGTTCTGTACTTTTATTCCATCTTAACTTGAGCTGAAGCTTGAAGTTACAGTAATATATTTTAGCCAGACTTAAATCAGATAAACTTGAATACTCCAGCTAATATTTACTCACTGACTTACTCATATAGAATATTTCTTTTTTCCTTTGAAAAGAGTGCTAAGCACTTCTCCTAGCTTGCACATTTCATCTCATTTGTATTTTTTTTTCTTATAGGGGAAAGCGAATATAGCAAATGAACCCCAAACCATTTTCATCAGAGTAAGGAAAACAAACTTTGGATGTGATTTTAGTAGGAGGCATGTAGAAAAAGAATCCCACAACATCTGCTTAATAACATCTTTTGTTTATCTTTTTGACTGGAATCCTGGACAGGGTGGGTTGCTTTCTTCATGCACTGCTCCTGTTCACATTTTTCCATTCTTCAGAATTGCCGAAGCTTGCCTGTTGCTGTTTGGTGTTGCTCGACCCTTCTGGCTGAGCAATGACTCCCGAGGGTGGAGGAGAGCTTCCTAAAGTTCTGAAGGAGAAAATTTAATCAGCAAAGTAATGATTTCTGTTGAGATGGAAAAAAGGTGGCCAGGGTGAATGACAAAACAGCTGTGGACCACCAAAAAAGTCAACTGGAATTGGAAGGAGGTAGATTTAAAATGTTAAAAAAAAAAATCGCTTCGAAGGCATAACATTAAAGGGAAAATGAATCAGAAAAGAGTTCTGAAGTGCTAGAATGCACTGCCTAATAACTTTAAATAGTCCATTGAGTCTTCCGGAATTTTTTTTGTTCTTCTTCAAGAATAATCTGCTTACATCGTTAAGACCTCAGCTAAGCTCAGTAACACAAATTACCAGATGTTGTATCCCCTAGTTTTTCCATCAAAAGACCAACCACCAAGCTTGTTGAAAGAGAAAGGTCATTGTCCCTCCCTGGCTATAAAACTATTTTTGGAACTCCTAACAAATGAAAGGAGAATACCTTTCAGCTGTAGAAGGAACCTATCTCCCGCTCCTTCGAAGTCTCTCTGTTTGGCTTTGTTATTTTCTAATAATGCACTCATGTGTAAGCTAATAATGTGAACAGAGGGAAAATGAAGAGACTTAAAAAAAAAAAAAAGGGAAAAAGCAGAATGAATTAGGGCAATTGAGGTCGCTCTGTTTCATTTTTGCTGGAAGGATTTTAGCCCTACTTTTTACCTTATCGCTTATTACACAATTTACGATAAAATGAGATGTGATTCCATTCTTATTGTTGTGCTATAGTCTATTGAGCATGCATATATAGAATTCATTTCAGATTTAAACACTATCTTAATTATAAACTGAATAAAATGGACAACCTATCGGGCTCTCTAAATTGCATTCCAACAAATAGTTTCATTTTTATCACATTTCTACCCATGACATATTGGGTATAATAATGTTCAGGGAATATTCTCTTTTTACGCAGCATCTTAATTGTGCCAAAGTATTTCCCATGAGACAACTCATAGTTCATTCTTGGCTTACAAGTTTGAGAACTTCAGCTGCATGACACACGTTATAACATTTTTCATGGTGTTCTATTTGAACAATATTATCAGGAAATCCTCAAATTTAAAAATCACCTACACAATGAAATAACCTACAAAATGAAATACATTTTGTATAATGAAAACATAATAAGAAGATTTCATATAACTTTCTATTTTCTTAGGTAAATAATCTGATTGTAGTTAGGCTCACATAGAACTAAGTTGAAAGACTACATTAAATATACTCTGTTTAGAACTATTATAAAATGAATCATAGACATAAATTTTATTTAAGACAATTTTCACAGTTTGCAGCAAGTAAGTATAGACTTAAAATAAACTTTTTGGCTTCCTGAATATGTTTTCTTTAAAATTATACTTTACATTTGTACTTACAAATTTCATTTTTAAGCACAATTAAAATAATTTCTTTCAATATTTTCAATGTTACATGACTTTTGTTGGGAAGTAATTTTGAGTGAATAATATAAGTTCTATTGATCAGAATATGATGCTGTGTGTACTTTAAAAACATTAGTTTATATTAGTAGACTTTAAATTTTTTTAAAGAAGGATCATGTTGAGAATACACTTATTAGAAATTGTAGACGATATAAACTTTTGTAATAAAAGTAGATTTTAATATCTTAAAATTTTTATCTTAAAATTACTTAAATGTAATTTTGCATGTTACATAAGTAACTCTTTAATTGACAACAGGGAAAACAAAATAATTAGCACTTTAATGTTAATTGTTTATTAATGTGTTAAGTATACCAAACTACCTCAGTTAGTTAATAGATAATGTTGCATTTTTATATATTATTCAAAGAAAATGACATGTAAATATACACATACACTTTGGGCATTTTTCTTGATTTTTAAAGTTTTCATCTACTTATTATAAAATGTAAATGCAGCTAATTGAACTTTTAGAATAGAGTCTGATGTTTTATGAAGTTTTCAACTAAACTATTTAATAAAGCAGCTGTCCTGCAGGACCTGAGAGCAACTCCTGTCCACCATTGTGGTTTTGCATAGTTTTTTTGAACAGTACAAATGAAACTCACATTCATTTCTCTCTCTTCTCTTTTTCTTTTACTTTAGGCAGAAGTTGTCCAACACACTCACATACACACACACACACACATACACACACACCTACACACACAAATACAATTTTTTTAGTCATTTTTTTCAATTTAAATGATTTGCTATCACAGTTACTCCATCTTTTATCTCTCAAATAGTTTCAACCCTGTTAATGTGTGCATGTACTTTTTTCTTATCAGCCTCTCTGCAGCATTTGTGATTCATAGCAGCCATCAAAGTGATAATAAACTCATTCACAATACTAACAAACACGGGGCTCCCAGTTATTTACGAGGCAAATTCACTGCAAGGCTGGGCTGCGGAACAGGGGAGAATCAAGATGGTGTTGATTGATAAATTGACAGGTTAATTTACAAGTGGATAATAGGAGTTAGACCCAGAGGCAAAGAAGGAAGGTCTGCATTCCAGCTTGGTTGCACTGCCATCTGTCTTATGCCCAGAAATCTGCAGGACTTGTGGCTGGCAGGATCAAATACAGACACATTCTTCATAACTTAAAGACAAAGACCTCCATTTACTGCTGTTTGATGGGTCTGTTGCCTTGGTTCTTCACACAATTGACCTTCAATGTGTCACAAACAGTGCCACGTCTCAGTGTTTTTTATAAGTACCACTTAGAACACGATTTGGAATAAGTTATTCTGTCAGTTTCATGAAACAAACAATGAACAAATTTCTTTTCCAGACTGTATTTCACAAAAAAATAATTGTCATTGAATTGTTAATTGTTCAGATGTGTTCTTTCAAGTTTCTGAGGTCTCTGATATGTCCTTGTTTTAGAGTATACATTCACCCCACCTTCCCCCCAAACTACATGCTTTCTTTATCCATCCTTTGTATGTAGATGCTAGCTGTTTACAATGTAGCATAAGACAACAGATATAAATTCCATATTAACCGTTTGCACTGCTTTTTCTGCTAGCATTTCATTTTTGTAAATACAAACACGCTACAGAATTGTAAAAAAATATAGAAAAGTTCATCAAGTACTTTAAAAATGGAGAAGTAAATTTGTTTATTTTTTTTCTTTCAAAAATACCTTGTATTTTTCAGGTCAGACATTCGAATTATTAGTTTTGTAGGAAATAAGTCTTAAACAGTCATTTATTTTTAAAAATCTTATCAGCCTGTTACAATAGGAATATTTCAGGATAAGTGGTCAGAATATTGCATCTATAGTGGGATAGTGCCACTGTTAGCAAAATTGTTAACTATTGCCACTTTGGAAAGAGCCTGGTCTTTTAAAATTAGCTGGTTAAAGTGTTAGCAGCAGTGGCCCTGCCTGGTGCCTCCCAGACAGAGGGCTTTGGTTCTTACTTGCCAGCACCTATAATGACAAGGGCTGATATTCTAGGGTCTCGACCCAAACCCTCTCTTCCCATATCACTGCCACGTCGTAGGCGAGCACTCTTCTCAGATTCAAAAGTTCATTTAATGCTCAGCTAATGTTAGAATTTAGTAGATCTGAACAAATCCTGGGGAGTTCAACACATTTTCAAAGGGAATTGAAAAAGACACAGAAAGAGCACGGTCGGCCCAGCTCCTATAATTTGTTACAAAATGCCAACACTAATATTATTTTTAAACGGATCTTTTCCTATTAATCAAGGCATTAAAATAAACTATTAAAACTATTTCTCTAGTTCAATAACATGATAAAGTCCATGGAAAATATGTAGTAAAAAAATGAATGTCAGAAAAATAAAAACAAATAACTTTGCATGCATGGAATTTTATGGTGTCACAAGGTTAAAAATGTCCCCTTAAAGGGTAAATATCCTTTGAAAAGAAAATGCATTTATGTGTGAATGGGAGGTTGAATGGCCTTTACTGCTTTGTTTAAACATAGACAATCATCTTTGTAATTTTTTTTGGCAAGTTGTATATTTTTTAAAAAGACCTGTAAAAGATCACAACATGTTTAAGAGAGCTAATTTTTCTTGATTTGGTGGTTGTTTTACTAAAAGGATATCTTTTATTCAGAAAAGTGATTAGTTTTTAAACTTTATTATCGACAGACTAAACCTGAATTCTTTCTTCAATTCATGAATCGAGGTATTTTATTTTCTGGGGACTATTTTAACTTTAAATTATATATTATCTTTCATTTAAAGGCTTAGTGGCCAGAGAATACTATATAAAATAGAAAAATAATCAATAGAAAGTTTATAGTTATGTGTGCTTTTATATCAAGTTTATATAGGGAATCCAGTAGAAAAAAGTGTGCTCAAAATTCAGTCAAATATGAATCTTTGACTATCTACAAATTCCAGGGGTAAAACTATGAGTGTTTAGAGGCATGATTTCTAATATATCATACTTTCTTAACTTAAAAATATGTAAGCAAACTCCCTAAAGATATATATGTTAGTTAATATTTTTAAAAGCTTATGATTCCTCTGAAATGTAGCAGAACTCATTTTAATCTGAAGTATGGTGATATGGAAGGAAATATAAGCCCCATGTAAGAATGACAAAGTACTGACCATTTTGTGTGTTTATAATTTTGAATTCTTTTTAATAAAGGCATACTCTGTCTTTATGCAAGCTAAGAGATTTTTCTGTCCTTTTGTCTCTGCAGGTACTAAAAGTAATTCTGAAACAAAAAAAAAAAAAAAAGAAAGAAAAGAAAGAACTCACAGCAAAAAAGATATCAGATCTAATATCCCACCCAATTTCTGAGTTAAGCCAGTGACAGGTATGTTTCGAAGCAAGACTATTTAGACACATTGATTTTTGTTGTCACTTTCTTCTTATTTCATATGTCACATCAAGGCTTGGAAATTAGATGAATGTAAGAAGGGTCTGCTGATCATTGTTCCTCAGGAGGAATTTTCAAAGTCAGCTGGCTGTGCTTGATAAAAGTAGCCCTGCAAAGAGCTCTACTCTGCCTACAGGGAAGTTTAGGCAGACTCAACTTTACCACTTCACTCATATTACCAGGATTCTTGGTTGTCAAGGAGGCATCTATTTAAACTGAAGTCTGGTAAATCTCAAAAGTAAAGCATTAAGGAATAAAAAGAAAAAAAACTGCTTAAATCATTTTCCCCCCTTCTCACTTCAAAGTCCTTTTAAATGAACAGGCACCTCCAATTCTGGTAAACAAATTTTATGGAGTAAGTGATGCAGGTAATGTTTTCTTCAATCTTATGCTTCCAGGATAACAGGTTGACATCCAATTTTGGTGCTTTGAAGAATCTGTAATAATAAATAGAAATCAATGCCGGAGACTGAAGTGTGCATCAATTATATTTCTTTTATCTCAAAGATTCTTCCCACGTTGTGTCTGTCTGTCCTCCTGATTTTTTTTTTTCACATCGTAAAATGTTCTGTAGTCTAATTGGCAACAAAGCCACTGAATGCTGATGGAGTCTAAATTATATTTGACAGATATAAAAAATGACTTTATCTTGGGTGAAATGTAAAATATTACAATGCTCTTTGAATTTGAATATAGTTTTTGTGAATCATTTTTTTAAAAAATCCAGAATAATTAAAAAAAAGCTAAAAAAAAGAAGTTAAGAAAAATACTATGTTAACTACTTGTTCTTAGGGAAAAAAGTGATAAAAAAATAGTTGCAAAATATTAAGCATGGCAGATAAATGATTAAAAAACAAAAAATATCTAGGAAATAAAGTAATTGACTCCCAATAGTTACTGAAAGGGAAAATGGAACTGACAGACCCAGGAGAAAGTAGGATAGAAGCTCTTGAGAGTGGACAATGTGCTTAGTTCTGAAGCAGGCTGGAATTCAGGGTCCCGGACAGACTCTACAGTATTAATGGCCGTATTCTAAAATTATAAAACATTGCATGGATGTTGGAAGACAAGGCAAGGCTCATGGATGGCACACTAGTATAATAGGGAGATTTCCTTTCAGAGAATTTACAGTTCCTTCCCCTCCTGTTGCCGATCTACAGCCTTTTGGAAATTTCATTTGAGCCCACAGGGAGAGAGTGCTTGCTAAGCTGTAATTTCCTATGATTTGAAATATGGCATCTGTGGGCCTCCCGTGTAGGATCACTCAGAAAAACAACAACAACAGGGTTTATCTTTTAAACTTGGCTGGATACCCAGTCATTTTTAACTCAAATTTCCCTTTCACAATATATTTCCCTTTAAAAATATGTCCAAGTAGTTGTGTGGACTTTTTTGGACAGTGGTATATTAGACTATGTTAATTATTTATTCAAATGATATTTTTAGCTTAAATAAAATTTCTCCCAGTTATGCTATTTGAAATATTGAATTAAATGAATTTGAAGAGGAGAATATTAATCTATTAATATAAATGAGGATTTCCAGAAACTAGGAGTGAGGTCAAAATGCCAAGTCAGAGAACAAAAAAAAAAAAAGAGCAAAGTTACAAAGAATATTGTGGAATAAAAAACTATATAATTTTGTAGTTCTCAGCCTTCACGATCTGTGGGTTTGTTCAAGTTCTTCCTTCTCCTTTTTTTACAGAAAAGAAGATAGAACTGAGAAAGTAGAAAAAAGGTCTCAATTCTCATGGGTAGATAATACAGAGGCAGTGGCCAGGATATAGTTCTGTGGGTTCTCAGACTGAATTGTGTAGTACATCAACATGCTGGGGACACTCTCTGTGGCTTTACAATTATACTGGTCATTTAGAACAGAGAATGTTAGCTTGACATGGAGCCTCAGTTTTCCCATCTTGAAAATGGAAACAATTACATTGTTTTCTATTTCTAAACATTGAAAACAGTGTTTTGGAATTTTAATTGAACACTGTATTAAGGAGACAATACATATATGGCATTATTTATGATAAACATTGATTCATTCACTTAGCAGTACAGAATACAAGGGGGAAATGCAGGCTGGACAAGGCAAAGGCCATTCTAGAAAACAGCTTTGTGAAGTTATGGGGAAACAGAGCAATCAAAACTCATTAGCTCTCCTGTGAACACACACACGCGCGCGCGCACACACACACGTGTATGCAGATTCTTTCCTAGAGAAAACCATTCTGAGTTATAATTATTTTGAATTTCATTAAAAACAAGAGATTGGAATAGAAGGGTTCATCTCCCTCAAGAAAGAAATTAAAGTCTGTATTTTTTTTTCCTGAATCCCTGAATTCCAATGACCCAAAGCCTTCCTTGGTGAATTCTCAGGCTGGATCTGTTCAGAGAATTGATGTGTGTGTGTGTGTGTGTGTGTGTGTGTGTGTGTGTGTGTTGGGAGAAGATCTACTAGTGTGGTCATTAGGCACTGGAGAAAGAAGCCAAAAAGGAGGAGGAAAAAACCATGACAGGAGATCTGGGGCAGTTTCACATAACTTTTAAAAATACTTGGTAAATTGATCTAGAGGTGTTGGTAGATCATAGTTTCAAGGCCACTGGAAAACAGAAACTTTCGTTCATGTTGGGCTGCTTTGACAGGAAAGGGATGGCCTTGAGTTTCAAGAAAGAAATGGATCTCACTAAAAAGTCATCAAGATTCTTTTAAATTATTCATTATTGATTATTATGTTTTGGATATGAGGTGTTTCCTCCCAAGACTCCTGTAAATGCAGAAATATGTAGAGGTAAATTGATAAACAGTCCATCCTAGTTTGAATGGAATAACTGGGTGGTCATTGTTGGTGGCTGCAGTGTGACTGGAGGAGGGTCACAGGGTGTGAGGAAGTGCCCTTGAAAAAGTACTTCTTCCCTGTGGCTTCCTCCTTCCTGTCTGCTTTCTGATGCCCAGGAGGTGAGCAGCTGTCCTTCATCACATCTGCCATGATGTTCTGCCTCCCCTTTGGTTCAAATTGATGGAATTGGCCCACCATGAACTAAAGCTATAAAATTGTAAGCCTCAAATAAACTCTTTTCCTTCTAAATTCATCTTTTTTTGGATATTTTGGTCACAGAAATGTAAAAAATTGACTCACAGAGATGGTGATGATGATGGAATTTATAGAGGATTTTCTATGTTCTGTTATTGTTGGCTGTTCAAAAGTGAGGATACATATTTTGAAGATATTGGTCAAGTTGTCCATAATTACTGAAAAGTGATGGTATTCAAATACAAGAATGTTGGTCTAGAGATGAATATAACTGTCATATACGTCTCTCTCTAGTTAGCAAACAATGTTATTTTTTTTATCTTGGGTGATTATCAAAGAGATTTATGCATTCAGTAAATTGCCAGGAAAACTCTTTCTGAATTGGCATAAGCTCAACTCAAGTAGATAATGTTGTCAGAGCATCCGCCTGGCCTCCTCTTCCCTTCCTGAATTCCACATCCATTCAATGGGTTTTATTTATATTCTATCATCGTCTCCCTCCACTCCACTACTGGGACCATGAGAAAGGCAGGGCAGGAAAGAGTCTGTGTCTCTTAAATTGGCATGTGTTTTGGTAAAATAAGAGTTCTACAGTGCATCATATTTCACTATTTCTTTTAACTTCTGTGAAACACAACACTGAGTTATGCACCCATTTTCTAGCTTCTTTCTTAGAAAGCTCTTGAAAAATAATGACTTTTGTTTTGGGGGAGTTTAATATTTACAAAAGTATTTTTGCTATTGTCAGTCCTCTGTGGAAGAAAACAATAAAGTTGAAAAAATATTTGAATAAATGAACCTCTGAAAATCCATCAAACTCTTCCAAGAATTAAATTGTGAAACTGTTGGTATTTTTCAGGCCACTTCTTTCTGAGCACAGCTACTTCATGAGTCTATAAAACATAAATATCATACTATGTTTTTTTTTGGACCCATCCATTTCTTAATTAATTAATTAATTAGTTCTATTTTATTACACATGACAGAAGAATGCATTTCAATTCATAGTACATATAGTACACACATTTTTATGTACTTTACTCTCAGTTACCTTTAGGAGCACAATTTTTCATTTCTTTGGTTGTACACAAAGTAGAGTCGCATACCTATTGTCATGTTTTCTAATTACAAAAATAACAAATATTCATGATAGAAAATCTAACCATACAGAGAAAACTACCACTAACATGGATAGCCTTTTCTAATTGATACATGATATCTACAATTGTATTTAATTGTGTGTGTTTGTGTATGTGTTTGTGTGTGTGTATGTGTGCATAGCCTACATTCTGAAAAATTTGGAATCATCTGATGGTACTGTTTTTATAACTTTTCCCCATATCACAATTGTGATTTGCCTACATCATTCCATATTCTCCCATTTGTTTTCAAAGTACCTCACAGAAGGATTCACTTTACTTACTTATGCTGGCCTCCCGTAAGTTAAGAGTTCGCATCATGAATTTAAATGTTTATTTACAGGTAACACCATAATCCATGCAATCTTTCATAAATCCCCCATATAATTAAGTTCATGGACTATTATTGAAGAGATTATTTCCTCTTTTCCAGCAAATCTAAGAATATCTTGACTATGGAATGTGCATTCTATTAACAAAATGATATCTGTAATTCTCAAGCTCAGTCTGAAAAATTCCTTCTCCTTACCTGAAGTTACTGTCACTTCTTTGGCCACTGAGCATTGGAGACCTGAGCTAAGCATTTTCTTAACTTTAATAGGATGAGAGAAGAAACTCAGGAGAAACTACTTAACTGACATCTATCCCCACCTTTCCCACTCTGTTACTAGTTCAGAAGGCTCATCTAATGGTCTTCACTTTTTTGTTCTCACAAAACAACTTTTACATCTTCATAGAACAACTTCTACATGCATGGTAATGGCCTCCACCTATTCTTTTCCCCTACCTAAGATATACAAAATATCCTGGAGCAGGTGCTTATCTACCTGAGATAGGAAGACTTTTTATGTACTTTACTCTCAGTTACCTTTAGGATTCTTTTCCTTCCATTGCTTTTCCTACTATTTTTAGGAAACTGCTTCCCATTCCCATTGAGTTCTACAATGGTCTTATAGCCCCTTCAGATCTCTAACACCATTCTTCTATTTATCAAATTATTGTTCTTTATGTTCTTCCTACTTTTACTAGAAACTGTGTATGTTGGGATAATAAAAAGGAATTCAACACTAGCTAGGTGTAGATGAATCAGTTGAAGTCAGTACATTGTAGAAAGTTCACTGAGAGCCATTGAAACATATGATTAAATTACAACAAGGTGATTAGTAAAAAGAATTGCTAGAACACAACTCTTATCTTAGACAGTTTACATCTGCCTGATACAGCCATCAATATTCCAAGGAGCTCAAGGTGAGTGTTATGACATTTCTTGGAAGGCATTGTTCATAATTAAAAGTGGGTGGAGGATCCATATTTGAATTGTAAAGGAATCTTGATATTGAAATGAAGCATGCAGCCTCATAAAATCTTAATGAAAAGTTTGGAATGCTAGAATGAATGCCTTTCAGCATAACAAATAAAATATTGCTCAGTGTATTTAACACTTAGTTCAAAACATTGGTCTCCAAGAACTTCCTTATCTTAGATTATTTCCTCGTGGTACCTTCTACTTCAGGCCAAGCAGGGCCTATGAACACCTCAAAGTGGTTCTTATGCCTTGTGCTCTCTTACATGATCCTGTTGCTCAAAGACTTTTCCAATTAATTGATTCTGTTCTTGAAAAGCAGGATTCTGTTCCATGTCCTATAATACTCCTGGAATGCACACACTCCTGTGTCTATAACCTGAAAATATTGAGGGTGGTAGCATTTTAGTTCTTAGATATCATCTAATTCATAGTAATACATTTTCTCAATGCTAGAAGCCAATTTTCAGATGGAATCTGACACCAAGCTACAATACGAATTCTGATGATATAAGTAAGGCCTAGGAGAGTTTTTTCATCTCATAACTCCTCAGCCTATCTTGACCCATCCATTTCCTTCTCGAAACCCCCGAGGCACAGGAACAGGACTGTGTTGTTCCTTGAATAACAGTTTGAGAATCACGGATCTTACATAACCTTCTAATTTTGAGGGAGAAGCAGGATCAGAGTGATTAAGAAACATTATGTGAGTGAAACAAGTATTGAACAAAGTTGGTTCTTAAAGTTAGGTCTCCTGAAGCTTCTTCATATAAATTTCTCTTTCACCTGGGGAAAAAAAATAATACTTAATAGGAAAAATAGAAAATAAATGCCCCACAATGCAATGTTGAAAAGAGTGTGTTCACAATGTCCATGTAAACATAGGGACATTCAGTACTGAGCGTCTATTTCATAACTCCATGTAGTTTATTTTTTTTAAATTTCCTTCATAATAATGACACTTATAAACCCATTTTATTAGTGGCCTTTGAGATCCATAGGCAGACAGCTCTGTTGGATACTATGTAGCATTAGTGTTCATTTAGGACTCTGCTATTAATATCATTTTGATGACAGGCAATAGCTTGATAAAGATATATAGATCAGATAGATTAGACTCAAAAGCATTCTAAAAATGAGAATGACATCAAACTTCAAAATGTTGTCAACATGGAATGTTTTTTATCTCTCCCCTGAATCTCATAGCAGAGAGAGCCCAACATATGCAGTACAGCTCATGCTCTGAAATATAGAGCATTGTCAATGTGAAATTTAAAAGGACTAATAAATAGAAGTTTGTTGGTTAAATATTATTTCTATTTGTGAAAAACTCTGCAATTAATGAAGATTTCTGGAGTTGCTCATCTCAGCACTCTGTGGCTTTGCAAGGTGGATGATTGATAATGGCAAGTAGCAGAATGAGGATGGCAGACTGTTTTCGGTCTCTGACTGCCCCAGATTGCTGTAGGAGGTTGAAACTGGTAGACCATTTTCTGATTGTTCTAGTCAAAGCTAGTTGTAATTTACTTGGGTTTCATGTGGGCAGGAAAAAACATGTCAGAAAGAAAGACATAATGGAAATATTGAATCACAAAAATATTGCAGGTGGGCTAGCTCTGGGGCAACAAATTTGAGATTGCAAGGGGAAATTGGTGAGTGGAGGAAGAATGGAGGGCAGCTGCTTGCTATAGTTTGCAGTTTCTCTAGAGTTGAATCAGAAGAGGAGATTTAGCAACTGTTTGTTGTGGCAGAAAATCATCTCTGATTATTTGCGGGACATCGGATTGGAGTCAAGCAGATACAGCCAATTTCAAATGAGAAATCCTGACCTATGTTGTGTGGAGCTGTATTTGCCTGATGAACCTGTTATAACTCCATCCACCTTCACTGAAAGGTAAGGATTTTCCAAATCAAGGAAACAAAAGTAAAAATGAGAACCAAGCCCTAGCAAGTTGACAGAAACTCCATAGATCTGCAGGAATAGTCTTTTTTTTAAAATGTTTCCCATAAAGATTGCTGTAGGTAACTAGTTTCTTCTTGTCTCATCTTTATGCCCTAAGAAAAGTGGGAGTTTTATGCTTTGGACATGACCAGTCTCCCAAAAGTTCTTGTGCTAATTCAGGAGTGTAAAATGATTGGATTGTGAGAACTGTAACCAGATCAGTCCATACTAATTTGAATGGATTGAGTATTAATTGTAGGTAGGCAGAGCATCTCTGGTGGAGTTGGGTCACTGGGGGCATGTGTGGAAAGGTTCATCTTCCCCTAAGCCTGGACTCTTTCCTCTTTTTCTTTCTCCCCGACCCACTCTCTCCTTCCTGACCCTGCCATGAGCTGAACATCTTTTCTCCACTGGGTCCTTCCCCCACAGTGTGCTGCCTCATCTGAGAACCAGAGCCCTGGAAGGATCTATCTCTGGACTGAAACCTGTCAAATAGTGAGCCCCAAATAAACTTTCCTTCCTCTAAATCATTCTTGTCAGGTATTTTGGTCCTAGTGATACAAGTTACCTATAACAGAGAGTCAGCATAAAGGTGTCATATCCAGATGGGTGCAGACCCTGGTTCTGGTACTTGATATAAAACTCTGGATGTGACCCTCACATAATAAAACTCTTCCTTGATTTTTTTTCCCCCTCTCACAGGCTGTGTGACTTTCAGCATGTTAATTTTTCTTTGCTTCTGTTTCTTTATCATGAAAAATTATTCTAGCTCATGGAGTTCACCTGGCCATTGCAAAATATTGAATGACATAAATACATGTGAATCTCTTAGAAATGGTCATAGTATTATTTGTCCCTCAAATTATCCCTCTCTTGAGTCCTGGTTATAGTCCCTATTTCCAACTGACCTCAAGATTTTTTTTGTGTGTGAAATCACTTGGTCCCTTTCGCCATCTATTCAAGTCTTGCTTTTGTTTTTGTTCTTCTCCAGAAGGACTCAGTAGAACATAGCCTGGAGGGGAGCCGTTCCTCATCTCACATCTGCTCTGATGATTCCCAGAATCCGTGCAAGAGGTCATCTTGGAAAGCAATGAGGCAGAGTCCGCTGCTGGCTCACCTAACGAGCTGAAAGCCTGAGCTATTCTGTAGGTTACTGAGATTTTAGACATCACTCATGTGTAAAACGAGGAAGTTCTAAGGTCCCAGTACTAAGCTAAAATCCTTAGTTCTTAACAAGAAAATTGTTTAACAAGATATAAACAAGAAAATGAGCAATCTATGGACATGATGATTTCTCACTGATTTTAATAAGCTTTCAGCTTCATGCTCTGTCTTCAGAGCTTTGCCCATCTTTATCTCTAGCTGCTCCCTGCTCACCTATGTACCCTTAGGTTTCATATGCATTAACTCTATTTGGCTTCAGAATTTTGCCTTAAAATCCCCTCTGGAAAGTTATTGCTTATTGCCATTCTCCAAATATTACACCTACAGAGTTGTTCCTAGGTTGCCCTGTCAAAGTAAGAACCCCATTTCTTTCTTTTGACTTATTGATATGATTGATCACATTTACTCTTCAATTAAAATAATTAAAAACTTGAGAAAACTCATCAACCCCATTAAAGAAACTTCACTAGTAATCAAAATCTCTAGGTCCAGATTGTTTTATAGAAAGCTTTTATGATATCATCAAGCTATAGAAAATTTCTAGCCTATATAAATGGCTAGAATTTATATGGATAATTTTATAGATAATACAACAAAAGACCATTTTATGGGACTAGTCAAATAAATCTGTCAGGGTATAAAAATAATTATAAGCCAATCACTTATATAAACTTTAAAGAAAAAATTATAAAAATCCTTAATATATTAAAGCAAATAGGATTCAGCTGTGTGTGTATTTACATGAATACATCAATCAATCAATTGATTTATCAATCCATCACCTATTTATCTACTGAATTTTGGAATTCTAATTTTATGCTCTTAGAGTATAAGAATATTTTATATAATAAAAGTACATGAATATAAGGGATACAAATTGATGAGTTTGAGCATGATATAATACAAAATAAACTCTTCTTTTCAACAAAAACACATTGTTCAAAGTTAAGAAGTACAGTCCAGAGTTTAGGAAGGCAAGAGTAATTAATAATACCAGAAATTTGTAAATACAAAAACAAAACTCCTACAGCTCAATAATAAAATGTCAAGCAGCCAAATAAATACTTGAGCAAAATATCTAAACATAAAATAAGACAGAAATGATCAATAACTAGAAGAATAGATGTGTAATGAACAGAAAATTCAAATTTTAAGGTGACACTTCACAGATTGGCAAAATTTCAAATTCTGATAATATCAAAAGTTGGTGAGATGTAAAGAAATATACTCACAAATTTCTAATCACTGTGTAAATTGGTAATATCATTTTCAAGAGCAATATAATAATATCTAGTAAAGTTTAAGGTGCCCATATAAATTGATTACATATTTCCAAAGGTGGAAAGTCTCACATTTATGTACAAGAGTGTTACTAAGAAACTTTGGAAAATACGTAAAATGTTTATCAAAGGCTAGTGAATAAGTATGTCAGTAGGAAGGAAAACCCCACATTAGTTAAAAATAGTGATTTAGAGCTACATTTATAAATGAGGATGTTTAAAACAAATTAAAATATTAATTTGTAAAAAGAAAGCACTGAGGGGAATATTATTATTATACCATCCATCAAATATTTAAAGAATGTATAATATTTAATATTTCATACATATAATAAATATTATACTATGTTATGAATATCTACATATGTGACTAAAGGTCTTTCTCAAGAACTACAAACAGAATCAGGATGGCAGTTCATATGCCAGATAAGGTAAAAAATGGGTAATGTAATTGGAAGGAAAAACAAGGATTTGATAAATATTTACAATATATTATAATTTAAGATCAGAAGCCAATGTAGTGAAATTATAATATTTGATAAATTAAAAGATAAGGAGCTGAGTACACAGAATTTATCATAGCAGTCTTTAAAACACTGTAAACAAAATATTTCTTAATACAAATATTTTAAAATTTTCTTGAGGTGTTTGTTAAAACATGCTTTCGTATCCATCCAAACACCTTCACATCTTTCATTCAATTATAAATAAAATATAGCCTTATATTTATGGAAAAAGTAAAATAATAATTATAGCAAATAAAAACAGCAGCATTCAAATTTCTTTGAAATTGTACACATGTAATTTCTACCAAAAGTTTTGCCATATAACTTCATATTTACTTCATTTAACATCCCTAGTAAGGGATTTTTTTCCAGTTGTTGATGCCATAGCTTTGGCCTTGAGTGGATATTTGTCATTTTAGTCAAATATTCAAATTAAATTATTTTTGTACTTATTTTGATATATAGATCATTTGTATGTGATTCAGAATACAGTAGAGTTGAGCTTGGGGCACAAAACCAACTTCATAAATATTTGCTGACTATGTTTGGTTGATCCTATTAACCTGTGGCAATTATAGAGGTATAATGAATAACCATTATAAAATATTTGGCAAACTTGGGAAATTATAAAGAAAAAAGTTAAAATAATTCATAAGTTTATGACCCAGAAATAATTTCTCAATTTATAGATATCAATATTTATTTATTTTCATCTTTTTAACCTATCTCTTATCCCTGGCTCTATTTTCTTTAGATTTAATTAAGGAAGATCACTCACAGTCTAAAAATATTAAGTAGTAATTTCAGAAACAAGAAAACCACAAGCTTTAATTGCATTCCATTCCTTAATAGCATGATTAATCCTTTGTCCTTTTCCACTCCATTCCACTAAGCATTTGAATCATCTCTTTGTCCAAAGTATCCAGCCTGTATACATTACCCACCCATTATTTGCTTGGAAATCATCTCAATTATCTGATTGACTGGCTTAGTATTGCTGTGCTTACATTTGAGTAACCCTTATTTACTCAATAATGACTCCAAATGCATACTATTGATGCTGGCAATTCAGGTATGTCAAAGAGAAATTATAAAGTGCTTCCTTTCAGTGAAAATGTAGAAGCTCTCAATAAGGACAGAAAAAGGAATTTGCAGATGTTACTAAGATCTAGTAAGAATGGAAAGGAAAAAAACAAAACAGCATTCAGTACTATATATATAGCATTCAGTACTATACCTCTTTCAATGATCCAGGTAGGGGGTCTTGGAATGTACCATATGTGAATAAAGAAGAACTACTGCACACACACACACACACACACACACACACACACACACACAGAGTAAACAAACAAAAATACAGGACGCCCATTTAAATTTGAAATGCATATGTGTTATGTATTTTTCCCCCAAATGTGGTTATTGCTGGTAATTTCACAAAGATGGGAGGATCTCCTGATTTATGCCTTGGTTCTCCAATCACTTGATATCACACTTTCAGCAACATGTCAAAATTTTGTCCTGAAAGTTAGAGGAAATGTGGGAAAAAAATCAAGTAGAATGTTCTTCACAAAAGGAAGTATGTTCAGGAGAAAGGCTCACAGACCATTATGTCACATCACATCATCAGGACACATCACACAGACCCTTGACCAGGGTCAACCCATTGACCAGTTTCCTCAGGAGTTTCCCAACCAACACTCACCAGGATCTCTGAAAGCATTTCTATTTCTGCTCATCACAGCCTGCAGGAACAGAAATGGCTCCTTTCTTCAGGAGGATTAGGTGAGCCATAAAGAAAAAAATAAGAGACACAGGAGAGAGTAGAATCATGTGCTACTTTTCCTTAATTTTCATTGAAACTTGATTACAGAGAACTGTACCTCACATGAACAATGAGGACAATTCACCAGTGTAATTCCACTACCCAGAAAACATCTTCAATAAACACTACCATATTTCATTCATGAGACTATTGGGGGAAATGCAAATATACATTGCTACAGGGACGTATAATATCCTACAAACCGGGAATCACTCAACTTTCATTCTGTTCCACCATTGTATAGCTCTATGATCTGTCTGTAATATAATTTTTTTTCCCCAGGAAAATACTTTAGTACCTTAAACTGTCCAAAACCCATTTGATGTCTAGACATTCTTTTTCAATCATCAAATAACGAGTCTCTGGGGGACGGACTTTTCCTACTGATGTTCGCTGTAGGTTCTTCTCGACTGCAGCTTTCTGCACCCGTGATGCTCTTGATCTCACCTACACTTGAAAAGACTTCTCAAAGTCACATCTAATTAACACTGGCTCTGTATATCAAAAGGCTTTGTTATGACTTCTTATACTCAATGCAGGTAATATTTTTAGATCTTTTCAATCTATTAAATACATTGTAAAAACAACAAAGCCTAATGCCTAAAATATGCATATTACCTAAACCCTTCAAGTGTCTCCTTCGCCTTGTTTCTTTTCGTATTTTTCACCACTGACTTGCAGTTCATGCCCTTTGTCCCCAGCTCTCCCTGATTCAAAAAATCAAATACTTTTATGATGTGAATATTCATCATAAGGAAGCATATTTTAAAGTCCATCAGAATCCAATTTTAAGGAACCAGATACTATCAGTTGTTTAATATCTTTGTCAGAGTTCTTATTGAAATGTGGTATTTATGTATCTGAAAATGTTATCACAGTTTCAAAAAAAAAGAAACTTGATAGATGTTTGAATTTGAATAAGTCTCTGAGCAAAACTAAAAGTTGAGGAAATAAAACAGGGAAAATGCTTTAAAAGCTTCTTATGAAAAACTCCTATCCAATCGATCACATGAACAAAACTGGATTCTTTAAGTATCTTACTAACTATTCCTCATTAGCCAGATCTTCAAAACTGTCATTCACATGAATGCCCTAGTTATCTCCCTAAAACTTAGGTCAGGTGACATTTCTTTCCTTCATCACAGTCTTCAGGGGCTGACAGCCCACAGAATAAAGCTGAAATGCAATTTCATGACCTTTGTGATCTAGTTGCAAAGGGTTCCAGCCTCACCTCCCACCACATTTTACTAAGTTCTTCACTTACATAATCTGTCCTTTAGGTAGAATGCACATTCATTTCTTTGAGTCTTTTTTTTTTAAAGTTTCTTAAATTCCTATGTGTGTGCACCCTGAATTATGGAACCTGCTGGCTGCTGTAGTCAGAATCAGTTCCCCTTCATTCTGCTTCAACTGTGAGATGTTTGACCTTTTTTGATACACATTTTGTTCTAATTTCTGTTTCAGTACTGATTTGTGATTTCTCCATTGCAATGTAAATGCTCTGAGAAAAACTAGTTTCTTATTCAGCTTCTTATTCTTCCAATACCTAGGATAGTTCCATTGAGATAATAAGCCCTCAATGTATGTTTTTTTTCTATAATTCAGAAATTAGACACCTTACTCAAAGTTTGTTGGCTCTTTTAGAGTCAAGATAATACTAAAAAGTGATATTTTCTATTTTTCTTATTTATGTCTATTCTTTGTAAATGTTGAAAATTTCTGAATAATTAACTGTTTAGTTTTTGACAAAGCTATATGGACATTGCATAGTCTGATCAAAACTAGGGTAACATTTAATGATTGGAACACAGAAATTGATCTAATGGAAGAGATAGAACATTGGGTGAATGTATGAAATACATACTTTAGTGAAAATGTCCTTCAGGTTTTTAAAAGATTAAGGTGCTAACTGGTTATTTTTAGGTTGTCTTTAAAAAAGACTAATTTTCATAATCCACTTTTTGTTTTCTAATGTTTGCAACATTACCACTAAAGTTTATACACAATCCTTTTGAGGCGTCGCAATGTCCTTTACCACCAGTACAATCCAATGATCTCACCCCAGCCCCCACACACTGTGGGCTGTTCATTAGCTGAGTTTAGAGAACCAAGAACTATACACTGCAAGGATCTCCACTGTGTGGTAGAGATTCACCTCTGATTGGCAGAAAAAGTTGCTCTGACTTGTCATTAAAACCTGGGATCACTGAATCCTCCCAGTATTTATGAATTAAGAAAGACACAATGCACACCACACTCTGGACCTAGAATGTCCCCCAAAGGCTCCTGTGTTATAAACTTGGTCGCTAGCTAGTGTTGCTATTGGAAAGTGGTGAAAATATTAGGAGGTGAAATCTACTTGGAAAGAGTAGGTGCAAGGGGAATGTCCTGGGGTGTATCTTATCCTTAGCCCCTGTCCTCTTCCTCTCTCTATGCTTCCTGAATGGCATAGTGAGCAGTTTTCATTCAGCACATACTTTTGGCATGATGTACTATCTTACCAAGGGCCCAGAAACAATGCAGCCAGCTGAACATGGACTGAAACCTCTGAAACCACGAGCCAAAATACATCTTTCCTTCTTTAAGGTTCTCAGGTATTTATTTACAGTAATAGAAACTGACTAACCATGGTGTTATACCATCAAGTGCTTGCTGATTCTAGATTGACTTCAGCATAGTTTTCTAGCCACTACCCTTAAAGTGGATAATGTATTTGTAATTAGTCCAGCTTTCTCCTTTCATAAAATAAATTGATGTGTTTTTAAAAGTGCTTAAGTACATACACCTAGGTGTGCAATCAGGGCCATATGCCATGCAAATGTCCAAACTTTTAATTAAGAGATTAGTGCAAACTCTATCAAAGTGATAATATCACTGTATAATTCCACAGATAATGAGTTACTATTTGAAATTTTTTAAAAAAGGAATTACTATTTCTTGACATCTTTGTTAAAATTTAGTACTTTTAGACTTTTAAACATATGCCAAATAAGTGAACAAAATACTATATAGTTGTAATTTTAATTTGTATTTCTTTGATTACTAATGAGATCTCATTAATAAAGCACAATTAAATAATGCATTTCATACATTTACCCAATCCTCAATATCTTTTATTATAAGAATTTCTGCATTCCAAATGTTGAATGTCAACTAGTTTTGGTCAGAATATGCAATGCTCCTGTTCAGTATGATGTTGACTTTGAGTTTGTCAAATTTAACCTTTATAATGTTGAGGCAAGTTCCTTCTATCTCTAGTTTTTTCAAATATTTTCTAATGAATGGGGCTTAACTTTCTCAAAGTTTTCTTCTCCATTTATTGAGATGACTATGTGACTTTTGTTCTTAATTCTACTTATGTGGTGAAAAAAATTTATTGATTTGCATATGTTAAATGAATCTTGCATCCATAGGATGAAACCAGCCTTATCATGGTGCAGGATCTTCTTAACATGATTTTGAATGAGGATTGGTAATGTTTTATCAAGGGTGTTTGCACCTACATTTATCAAGGATAATGGTGTTTAGTTTTCTTTCCTCGTTATGTCTTTAACTGAAATAATTTAACAAGGACTGGCATTAGTTCTTTGAAGGTCTGGTAGAACTCAGATATGAATCCATATGGTTTGGGGATTTCTTTGTTGGAAGGTTTTTAATTGTTGCTTTAATCTCATTCCTTGATATTGGTCTGTTTAGGTTTTCTATGTCTACTTGGCTCGAATTATTTCATAGGTATTTAGGTTTTCTAGATTTTCTAATTTATTGGAATATAAATTTATAAAATAGTTTCTAATGATCCATCTGGATTTCAAAATGTTAGTGACAATGTCTTATTTTTCATTTCCATTTTTGTTGATCTACTTTTGGTTAGTTTGACTAAGGGTTTATCAATCTTGTTAGCTGTTTTAAAGAAATATCTTTTTGCTGTATTGCTCCTTACATATTTTTTTAATTCTAAATTTCATTAAGTTTGGATGTGATCTTAATATTTCCTGTCTTCTCTTGATTGTGGAACTAGTTTGTTCTTGCTTTTCTAGGGCATTGAGATATAATATTAAATTACTTACTTGGTATCTTTCTGGTTTAATTTTTTTATGCAGACACACAGTCCTATAAACTGTTCTTTTAGAACTGTCTTCATAAAGTTTCAGAGATTTTGAAATATTCTATCTCCGTTCTCATTTGTTTATAACAATTTTTTCTTTCTTATTTCTTCTATGACACATTCCTCATGCAAAAGTGTTTTACTCAATCTCCATGTTTCAAAATAGTTTCTATTTTTATCTTATTTGATTGCTAATATCATTCCATTACAATCTGATATGACGAAAGGAATTATCTACATTTTTTTAAGAGAGAGATAGAGAGAATTTTTTAATATTTATTTTTTAGTTTTCAGTGGACACAACATCTTTATTTTTATGTAATGCTAAGGATCGAACCCAGCACCCTGCGCATGCCAGGCATACGCACTACCGCTTGAGCCACATCCCCAGCCCTAGATTTTTTTTTTTTTAAATTTGCTAAGACTTACTTGTGTCCAAAAATATGGTCAGTTTTGAAAAAGGTTTCATGCGGAGATAAGGAGAAAATGAATTTTGTTGTTGATGTATTAAATATTGTATAAATGTCTGTTAGGTCCATTTTATTAGTACAATTTTTAGGTTTAAAAATTCTCTACTTAATTTTTGTCTAGATGACTGATATATTGGTGAGACAGATGTGGTGAACTCTAGTATTGTTGTATTACAATCTGAGTGTTTATATTGAGGAGAGTGTATTTTATGTAGGTAAGTGAACCTCTATTGGGGGCATAAATATTTACAATCATTATAACTTGTTGAATTGTCCCTTGACTGCTATAAAGTGATTTTCTTTGTCTCTTCATATTAGTTTTTGTTTGAAGTCTACTCTATCACATGTGAAAGTAGCAACCCTTCCTTTCTTTTGGTCTCTGTTAGCGTGGTATTTTATTTTCCATTTTCTCACCCTCTGCTTATGTATATCTTTGCCTGACTCTCTTGTAAATAGCACATGGTTGGGTCTTTTTAAAAATTCACTCTGACACTTTATGTCTTTTAAGTGAAAAATTGTGACTATTTATATTGTATATCATTATAGGAGGATGATTTTCATTCCCCACCATTTGATTTATTTCTAAGGTTTAATTCAGACTCAGTTGCATTTCAAATGGCTATTCTATTGATATTTGTTTTAGTCAGTTGTTTCATTTCTCAGACCAAAAGAGCTGACAAGACAATTTTAGAAGAGAAAAAGTTAACTTGTGGTTCATGGTGTTTGAGATTTCAGGCCATAGGCAGCCAACATCATTCCTCAGGGCTCAAGTGAGGCAGAATATCATGGTGGAAGAGTGTGGTGAAGGAAAGTGGCTCAAGACATGATGATCAGGAAGGAGAAAGAGAGGAAGGGAGGGAGAGAGAAAGAGAGAGAAAGAGAGAGAGAGAGAGAGAGATAGAGAGAGAGAGAGAGAATTGAACTCACCAGATACAAAATATATATCTCAAAGTCATACTCCCAGTGACCTATTACCTCCACCCACATCCTACCTTCAGTTACAATTTAGGTAATCACTACTAGAGGATTCATAACCCAATCATTTCACTTCTAAAGCTTCCTCCATGGTCTCACACATGAACTTTTGGCGAACACCTCATATTTAAATCATAACAATCTTCAACCATTTTTGGCTCTAATTGTTTCTTTTTGTGTGTAATATTAATTAAGTGTTGTATGTAGTGCTAACTTATTAGTGTTGTTGTTGTTGTTGTTGTTGTTGTTTTAGTTTCTGATTATCTTTGAGAGTTTTCATTTCATCTCCAATTCTGCACATAGCAAGCTTGGGTAACAACTGGGATCTTTCAGGTCTTGGAATATATTAGAGTCTTCCAGAGTCTGGACTGAGAGATCAAAGAAAGTCTAATTGGCTTATTTCTAAATGTGAACTGTAGATGTTTTGTGGGTTTTAGAATTTTATTCTTGTTCTGCATATTAGTAATTTTAATTATAATATACTTTGGAGAGAATCTTTTTTGTTCTTTTCTATTTAGTGTTCTAAATGCATCCTGTATTTAGATTTTCTTCTCATTCTAAAAGTTTTCAAAAATTTCTGAAAATTATTTAACTACAGTGGTTGTACATTTCTTCAGTTTGTATTTCAATGCCTTTTTCTGAGTCAATGCTTCTTCTATTTTGTCTCTTCAAATGATACCAGACTTCTTGCATATTTCAATCATGGTCTTTTATCATCCTTTCTTTATTGCTGAATGTGTTCTTGTCTTCAAGACTTGAATATTTGTTTTCTATGTGGTGTAGTCTATTCTTAATTATTTAAACTGTATTTTAAATTTTATTTATTGACCTGTACTTTCTGTAGTCGTTCATTCTTAGTTCTTCTTTTAGTTTATTGATCATTTTAACTATGAACTTTCTAAATTCTTTTCTGATATTTCCTCCACTGTGGTGTCAAATGGGTCAGTAATCGAGTATTGTGGAATATTTAGGGTGATTTTTTTCCTTTCTTTTTAATATTGTTTGTATTTCTACCCATCTGCTGAGATAATTGTATCTTCTACTTTTATGCAAGAACTATTTAGTGAGGATTTTTCTCTTAAAGGTCCCTAGATGGTCAAACATCAAAGTATTGATATTCCCACTCAATGTTTATACTCTGCTGTGCCCACTTTGAGAGGAGATACTAAGCCCTATTTACTACAATCACTTCAGAACAAAGTCATGTACTAATAAACCTCAATAAAAATGTTCTCTATAATTCCTCTAATCCACTTATAAAATTGAAGTAATGTTCTTGAATAGATTGATGTTTGTTTTTAATGATAGTAAAATTACTATCAACCCACATAGGTGTTGAAATGGAAAAATAAAAAGAAAACAAAACAGACAAAAAGAGAAAAACATATGAGATAAGAAAATGGGGGGATTTTAGACAGCAGCAAGTAATGCAAGAGGAAAAAGAGAAACTAAGAGGAACAAGTGTAAATCTGAACTAGGAAAAAAAAAGATAGAATAATTTCAATTAATGAAATATTACAATATTACAATATTAGAAGAAATGCATTCAATTGGGTTAAGAGCTGGAACATCAAATAATAAGGGAAAAATCTATAGATTCAATATGAAAAATGATACCTGTAAGATCAAATCTGATATTAGACTTGTTTATGATATTCTGGGATGAGCTGTTTGAGGTGGGAAGATTTCTTACTGAGTCTTAACTGATTTGGATTTCATGAGGATTTGGGGCCTTTAGAAGATTCCCACTGTTCCTTGGCTTTACCTCTAAGTTTTCCTGGGTGTGGAGGTGGTGATCACACTATCAGACCTTGGATAAAATTTTAGAAGGCCCCCTAAGAACTTTTGTGTACTCAGACGTCTATTAGCTTTTTGTTGGGTCAGAGACTTAGCAGTGACTTAGCAGTCTAATTGTCTGTGACTTAGCAGTCACGTTACTCCCTGATAGAGGCTGTAGGTTTTTTGTGCTCTCCTGAAGAAAGGCTAAATTTACTCAGTGCTCTCAAATCTGTTATGAGGTCTCCTTTGTATGTTGTAGAATGTACACTATGTGGTGGTGTCAGGTAGAGGTATGGTGGTCTGGTTGAAGTGGTGCATATAGGTTCGTAAGTCTGATTGATTCTATTAAGCTGCCTATACTCATTAACCCTCCCCTCCCTTCACTCCCCTCTGCCCAATCCAAAGTACCTCCATTCTTCCCTAGCAACTCCCACCTTATTGTGAATTACCATGCACAGATCAGAGAAAACATTTGGCCTTTGATTCTTTGGAATTGGCTTATTTTTCTTAGCATGATATTCTCCATCTCCATCCATTTGCCAGCAAATGCCATAATTTACTTTCTTTTAGACACATTTATTTGATTCTATCCTACATATCTCTTTAATCTCCGTTCAGTATTTCTGCCTCTGCAAGCAGGAATTATTGGAAATTTCTTCAGATCAATCTCCAAAGTCAGTATTTTCCTCATTTATTGTTTATTAACTAAGGTATAAACCAGTCATTAAATTTCTAATTTCAATTATTATGTTAGTCATTTCTGGAAATTTTCTTTCTTTTTTAAATCTTCTTGGTCATATTTTTTAAAAATATATATTTATTCTTTAGGTGTAGATGAACACAATGTCTTTAATTTTATGTGGTGCAGAGGATCGAACCCCAGTCCTGCCTGTGCTAGGTGAGTGCTCTACCACTGAGTCACAATTCTAGCCCCTGCTTGGTCGTATTTTGATAGTAAATTATTTGCTCCAAATGCGTGGGGTTTTCCCTCATCTAAAAATGAGCTAAGTGTACTCACTTTAAATTATATCTCCAGTAATCTCAATAGCTAAAGTCATTACTGAACTAATTTTGTTCATGAATGTTTCAGCTGTCCCTCATTTATGGTGGTTTGTGTTTTTTTTTTTTTTTTTCATTATCTGGATTTTGTTTTGAACCCACTCTATGAGTTTTTGTCACCTGGTTTGAGGATACATACTTCCAAGAAAAAAATTATTCCAGTTTGTGATTGGTGTCCAATGACAGTAGAACTTTGGTTCATTTAAAATTATAATTCTTTGCAGTTTTAAATTCAATCCCTAATCCCATATGAAGACTGTGCATTGGTCCCGTCATTGATGTTGCTGGGTTCTTTTATATTCCAATCATAGGTCAGACATATTGCTTTACCAATTGTCTTACATGGTTATTTTTTCTTAGTTTAAACTTTCTATGTGAGTAAGAACTGTTCAAGATTCATGTTGATTCTCTCAGTCAATAGTTCTGGGGTATTGTCTGCAGTCACTCATTGTCACTGAAGTTGTGGTAGCTTTGTATGTCTTCAATGTAATAGATTTCTTTGTTTCTACCTTTTCTCCCTGATTTGTTTCCTTTGTCATTTGTGTCTTTTAGATTCTCCTTTCTTTCAGGTACCTTGAATGATTGTAAGTATTGTCTAAAGTATTTAATTAAGTAATGAATTTTACTTGAGAATGGTTACTATCAATATATATTCTGATCCCACTGTAATCTGAAAAACCGAGGTCTAATTTTTTCCCACCCAAATGATAGGGGCGTTGCCAAATAGAAATATCTCTCCTTTTTTTCCCTCAGGAAGAAAGTGTTTTGAAAGGTTCAGATCAGAAAAAAAGATACCTTTTGTTGAAGCTCTGAAAATCAAATTGTACAATAAAATGCAGTTCACCAATCTAAGTGGGAAATTTGAAATTTTAGTAGTTGTCAACAAAAGAGAGAATTACTTATGTTTGTGTAGAAGCTTAGAGCCAGTTCTAATGTGAGTTAATAAGAAAAGAGAAGGCTTACTGTGGGAGATAAAAGTTGAAGGCACATCTACCTGGAAAAGCTGATATCTACCTTGGAGAGAGACAGAAGCATGGCAGAAAGAGCAAAAATGAACTTTGCACCACCTCGACATAGACATCATTGATGCATTACTGAACAATTGCATGTACTTGGCCAAATCATTTAACATTTTTAAGAACCAATGACTTTGTAAATATAGTGGGGATAATAAAATACTTACCATGTGTTAAAAGATCTCACCTATTTAGAGTGGCAAGTAGGATGACTAGCATGAAGAGGTCCCTAAGAATTAGTGTCTATCACAGTATTTTTACTAGCATGAATTTTATCAATGGTCTGCCCCTGAAGGACTGGAGAGGAACACCAGAATTAAATGTGGATTGTTCATATATTCTGAATTTGTATTTACCTTAACCAGTATTGACTGTATTTTGCTTATACTGTATTATTAGTTAAGCAATTCTTAACAAATATACTTAAATAAAGTTACACTGCACATAAGATAAAATGAGCAATTTTAAAGTATATTATTAAGTACATTTTAGTACAATCATGAATATCATGTAGGAGCAGTTGATTCAACCCCAAAACAAACCAATGAAATATTGGCTGCCATTTCCTTATTGTTTCCCTTTCTGCATCCCCTGATCCGGTAGCTGACATTATTCCATTTTCTATGGGTAAAAAATTTTCTATTCTGGACATTTCATGTAAATTCATACAAATACAATCAAACAATATTTGGCTTTTTGTGTCTCATTTATTTCACTTAATATTTTCAATATTCATCTACATTATTTCATAAGTTTCATTTATTTTTATGGCTGTGTACTATTTCATTGTGTAGATATACCACATTTTTTTTTATCCATTCATTATTTGGTTCAAGGTACAAGTTTTAGGTGAACATTTATTTTCAATTCTTTCTTGAGTATTAGTAGAGTGGAAGTTTTGGATCTTACAGTAATTCCATATTTAACTTTTTGATAAACTGACAAACTGTTTTCCACAGCAACTTTACCACTTTTTGTTCCTGACAATAACACAATGTTGTTTTCCTCCTCCTTCTCCTCCTTCTTCTTTGGTATTGAATATGGAAACTAGGGGTGCTTTATCCCTGAGCTAAATCCTCAAACTTTATTCATTTTAAATTTTGAGTCAGGTCTTGCTAGATTGCTTATGTCCTTGCTAAATTGTTTAGACAGGCTTTGAACTTGCAATCCTCCTGCCTTAGCCTCCCATGTTGCTGGGCTTAGGTATGCAACACAATTCCCCACATCCTTCTCACTTTCTTATCAGTGCTTTTTAACAGGCAAAGTTTTTTACTTTGTTTGAATTACAATTTATCTTTATCCTTCTGTTGCTGTGTTTTATAGATCATCACAAATTCAACTAAAATATTGCCTAAACACAGGTTGTGAAAATTATGCCCATATTTTTTTCTACGAGTTTATAGTGTTAACTCTTATATTAGGTCTATGACACATTTTGAGTAGAAGTTTGTACATATTTTGAGGGAAGGGACCCATAGGTGGAGGGTTAGTTTTCTAAATACCAAATTCTTGAAAAGTCTGTTCTTCCTTTTTTTTTTTGAGAGAGAGAGAGAGAGAGGAGAGAGAGAGAGAATTTTTAATATATATATATATATATACATATATATATATATATATATATATATATATATATATATTTGGTTTTCAGTGGACACAACATCTTTATTTTGTTTTTATGTGGTGCTGAGGATGGAACCCAGCGTACCGCACATGCCAGGTGAGTGCATTACTGCTTGAGCCACATCCCCAGCTCGTGTTCTTCCTTCTTGAATAGACTTGGAACCTTATTGAAAATGAGTTGACCATAGATGTATATGTTTTTTTTTCTGGACTCTATTCTGTTCCATTGATCCATACATCTAACCTTGCCAATAACTAGAGGTTTTGATTTTTTGTGGATTTGTGGTCATTTTCAGATTGAAAAATACGAGTCTTTCAAGTTTGTTCTCTTTTTCAAGATTTTTTAAAATCTATTTTAAGGTTCTTTGAAATTCCATATGTAATGTAGAATTAGCTTTCCCATTTCTGAGAAAAAATAGTTAGATTTTGACAAACATGTTGAATCTATTGATCACCTTGCAGAGTATTTCCATCTTATCAATGTTTTGCCTCCTACTGCATGAATATGAGATGTCATTTCTTTTATCTAAGTCTTTCTTAATTTCCTTTAGAAATGCTTTGTGAATGCTTTGTGTTTAAATTTATTCCTAGGTATTTTATTTTTCAGATTCTTTTGCAAATCCTCTTCCTTCCTTAATTTCCTTTTCAGATTGTTCATTGCATATATATAGAAACACAAATGACTTTTGTTGATCTTGAACCCTGAAACATTTCTGATTGCATTTATTAGTTCTAGTAGCTGTCTTGTGTATTCCTTGGGGTTTTCTACATATAAGATCATGTCACCTGCAACCTGTGAATAGATAGTTTTACTTCCATTCAAATTTGAATGATTTTCATTTTCTAACCGAATTTTTAGCTTTCAGCACAATGTTGAATAGAAATAATGAAAAGAGTAATTCTTATCTCATTCCTGATCTTAGATGGAAAAATTTTATTCTTTCACTATTAAGTATGATAATAGTTGTCATTGTTTTAGAGGTCCTTATCAGATTGATGAAATCCCCTTCTCTTTCTAATTTCTTGATTGTTTTTATCATGAAAGAGTTTTTAAATGCTTTTTCTATATCAACTAAAATGACCATATGGTTTATTTCTTTCACTCTATTATTGTGATGTTTTATATTGATTTTTGTATATTAAGCCATTTTTGGATTACTGGGATAAATCATACTAAGTTATGGTATAGAATACTTTTATTATGACGTTGGATACATTTTGCTGATTTTTTGGTGTCTATAGTCATAAGATATATCAACATGAAGCTTCTTTACTTGTGATATCTTTATCTGTCTTTATCAGAGTATTAGTGGTCTCATGGAATGATTCATAATATATTCTCTCCATTCTATTTTTGCCAACGCTTTAAGGCAAGCACCAGACACGGGAGGCCATCCACAGGGCTTGTTCTAGTTTAAAAACACTAGATTCCTACTGATTTCCTCTTTAACCGAAAAAGTAAGTACCAAGCATGTTAACTTTTACTTAGCAGTAAGAGGCCTAATATGAGCATTTTAATAAAGAAAAATAGTGATTATAGATTTTTGAATACTTTGTTTAAATGACTTATGAGTTTACCTATTTAAATGAGTATGCATCATGAGAAATTTCTACCACAGAAGTTGCAACATATTCTAATAATTATTTTCCTAGAGTGCCTTGCCATCGTGTAATGTGCATACATTTTATTGTCAATAGTAAGCATAGAAAAACAGCCAAATATTTATGTTATAGGTTTTTTAAAAAGTTTTCATTTACATGATAAATTATTCATTGGAAGTAGACATTTAGGAAGCTAAGTGTTAATCAAGAGACTTTTGCAGATTGTTCCTCAGTTAGCTAATCAGCATTAATAGAAGTATGTTTAAATGATGTAAATTTAGTAGTTAAAAAATAAGGAATCTTTCTTCTAATGATGGCTATTATTTCCTAGGTGAAGATCCATTGAGAATGCAGCCTATTTTTTTCCTTTGATTGTTAAGCCTATTGTATTAGAATATGTAAAAGATAAAGAATTCACCTCAGATTACAGACACTCAAACTTCTACCTCCATTTCCTGTTTAGTCACTTGAATATGAAGAGAAGGCACACTGCAATTTGTTAGCTTGGTTGCACACTCTGGCTAGGGTTCTGTATCATGTGGAAGTGTGGAAGGCCTAATTACAAAGATGTCCCCCAAATTTTCATTCCTTGGTTTTTCAATCAAATACTAATGTAAATATTTCTGTGGGGGAGTTCGAAGTTAGAAATAAGGTAATAGTCAACCTACTTGAAAGTATTGAAATCATGCTATATTATCTAATGGGCTCAATGTGATCACACAAGTTCTTAAAAATAGAAGAAGAAGGAAGAACAGGAGTCAAAAAAGAAACCAGCTAGAAAAGACGGGCAAAAGCAAGGTGAAGGATGGAGAGAGAATGGGTTGTAAGCCATAGAACACATGGCAAGTACAGGTATTTGGAATGGCTTATCTTGACTGATTTGGGCCAAAATCGTTTTTTAGATTGGGAATATAGCAACCTGCATTGTGTAAGGGAATACCACCAGGGATTGTTGATACTCACCTTAAATGAAGTGCTTCCTGAAGGTGAGATTTTGAGGATCCATTTTGCCTCTTCCAACAATGAAAGACAGGAGGGTGTCAAGGTGACAACTGAAAGGTAATGACAGGATAAAATCCTGACGACTTTGTTTAAGACACCAACTAAAACCCAGATACTTTCTCAGTTGCATCTCTTGCTTCTGTAGAGTGGAAGCAACCAGTCTGAGGTTAATGATTAAGCTAAACTACAATATCTACTAAAATAAAAAGCCTTCCCATGCTTTTTCTGTGCAAGGTAGAAAAATAATCTGGAAAAATATAGAACCCTGAGAATGAGGATATGGGGGGAAGATTCAAAGATCTTAAACGTATCTTGGGAACCAGAGGAAACACTCATCCTTTATTTGATCTCATCTTTACATAGAGATGGTGCAGTCACCCCTGAACTTAGTTATTTGAGTTGGAGGACACTGAATGATAATATCATTAAATTCAAAGCTTCACCAGATCCTAGATCAATAGGAAAATGATTGAGAAAGAATAGAATTAAATGATGATGTATGGGGAGCTTCAAAGGTCTCATGACATCCTTGTAAGCCAGAGCAGCCCACTCTCTCCTTGAGATTCTTTCACACTTGCATGAAGCATTTTAAGTGACTCTCCAAGGCATTTTCCTTAAAAATCAGATGATACGTTTTGGTTACCTACGCTGACTCTGAGCTTCACTGAAAGCTTTTGCCTTTGAAAATGTAACTAGCTGTATATTACAGAATGTTTCTGGAACAAATTACAAATCAAACCTGAAAGATGCTTTCACATAAGTGTGTGTTTCTATGTATATACATATTATACATACATACATACATACCAATGTATGTATATGTATATGGTTTTACTATTTCATACTGACAAAATCTAGGAAATATATATAGGAATAGTTCTGAGTTTATTTATAACTTGAAGTATCATTTTTTGGGGAGGCTGATTTAATTGATATGGTTTCTGTATGCTTAATGGATTCCTTGAGTGTTATTTTAATTGTGGACTTGGGTGGATGCCTAAAATCTGAAACCCAGACCTAACAATGGCCAGCACTGAAAAGAAAGAAATTAGTCAAAACCCAGAAAATTCTCAGTATGGTTCATGGAGGAAGACAGAGACATTGGGATTAAAAAGATGGGTACATTCATTATGTGCTGCTTCAGACCATTTCCTAACTCTACCCAGAGAAATACTAGAAGACACTCTTTACCAGGACTTCAAGAGAAAACTGTGTGACAAGAGCACTTGAATCTGTGAAACGTGTTTGTTGGTAATTTGTTTGGGATTCAAGATACTTATAAGAGAATATGCCTAACACAGCTTGTTAACTTTGATGGATACCACAGAAGAGCAAAAACCAAAGAGTTACATTTAATAGTCAGAGTCAGAAGAAGAGGATGGAATTCAAATCTTAAAGGTCTATGACCCTGGTCAATGATGATGAGATTCCCTAGGACAAAGCTGATTCAGAGTTGCAACAAGTTTCCCGTATGATATGTACGATTTAGGACAGGACCACTTTATGTCTTGTGAAAATAAGCCAGATCCGAGAAATCATGAAATGTATTTGTTATCCTACTAGACCTAATCCTAATACCTATGTTAATTTCTGGATTCAGTACTCCTAGAATGAAATAGGAGGAGATAGCACTGTGATTAGGCCCAGTAGCAATATCTACATTTATATCATGATACTTCCTCCAAGTCTATTTCAAAAGGAATTGGAGAAATTCACCACAGGGTAAAAGGAAATAGTGATACCTTTTGTGGATTAGTGGATGGTAACTCAATAATAAACGATTACTGCAGGAACTAGAATACTACTCTAATCTGATCCATTTCTTAGAATGGAGGCTCACTGTTATTAGATAATAAATAATATAGTTTCCTTTCATAATTATATGGTAATTATCTGAAATTTAAAATTCCACATTTCAAATGCACATGCATATCCACACAAACACATGGGTGCTGGTTAAATCTCTACTCATTTTCATGACCCATAAAGTAAAGTTTATCATGGTATTATGATAAATTTATGTCCTTTGGATATAATGATTATTAATGATGCAGTAAACTAACAGCAATGTCCCATTCCTAGGGGAACATTTGCTTCAGAGAGAGATTAGTACTTCTATCCAAAATTTAAGAAGTGGTGTTCCAAATTTAAATCTACTTATACCTCTAGTTGCAAAAGTGCAGGAATTGTAGGACCTTGTGGAATGAAAATGAACTTTTTTCAAAAGAAGTAGATTTGATGCCAACAGTAACTGCTGATCCAGATATGATACCTCTGCTGGAGAGACTGGGAATACTTACTAAAACCTGGTATACTTCAGTGGATTTAGGAATGCTTTCCTTCACTCCCAGAAATAAAAATATCAGAATATTTTTTGAACAAAGAGGTGCAGGAGTATACCCTCTGTGTCCTGCCACATGATTTCAACAGTGTTCAAATTAGTTTCTATGACTCTTGACTATTTAGTAATTCCTAAGAAATTTTGTGGTCTACTGCATGGATACTATCATATTAATAGCACCTGGAAGGAAAGAATTAGCAGGTATTTTAAGTGCCTTGATAGGACACATGAAGACTATAGATGTGGAAAGAGGGAGGGAGGGAGGGAGGGGGAGAGAGAGAGAGAGAGAGTTGCAACTTTTTCTAGTGATTCACTAATCTGAAATTTTTTAAGTTATTCCCTTAAAGTGAAGGTCAAAGAATATTTTTGTCTCCTAACACAAAAGAGTAAAGAGAAAAAATATATCATAAATAAATGTTATACTCTTTCTTTTTTTGGGGGGGAGGGGATGTGTACTAGGGATTGAACTCTGGGGCACTCATCCAGCCCTATTTTGTATTTTATTTAGAGACACCATCTCACTGAGTTTCTTAGCACCTTGCTTTTTCTGAGGTTGGCTTTGAACTCTTGATCCTCCTGCCTCAGCCTCCTCAGCCATTGGGATTACAGGTGTGTGCCACTGCACCCAGCTTATACTCTTTCTTAATTACATACTTTTTCAAATATGAATGGAGCCCAAAATAAGTAAGTGTTACCAATGAGCTATATTTCAGGATGGTTACCACTCTTGCCCTTTATAACCCAGCAGATCCAAGCCTTTATATATAGAGAGAGAGTCATCTAGGATGAAATTTATACTTTTTGGAAGAAGTCCACATTCCTTTAGCAAATAAACACATTAATTCCAAGAAATGGTTCTTGCTTTGCTTTTTATTTCTCATGGTGATTAATTTTCTAATCATGAGAATCATGTGATCATGTCAATTATACCAAACTTTCCATTATGAAAGGGTTTTATATAATTTACCCATTTATTGAGCTGGGCATGTCAACCCTTCATCCTCATCAAACAGCAGAGATTCCAACACTTCTAGGACTCAGCAGGCCCAGAGGATACAAATATGTAGCATCTTGGCTTTTTTTTAAACTTCTGTTTTACTTCTGAAAAATTATATGCATATGTATATATGTAAGCAATTTTTGTATGACTCTGTTCTGGCATCAGCAGAGTAGATCTTCAAAGAGGATGGAGAAGAAATTTAAGTTCTGCAATGTGTATCCTTTCTGAGAGAGTGAACCTACATAAAGAGATGGCTTAATGGCTTCTCCATGTGGTCAGAGTACTGGAGGAATAAGATTGGAAAACTATAACAAAGGAGTTTAAGGAAGAACCATGTGTTTCTCTGAAAAATCACAGTGTGAGACTATTTGGAATGCTTGCCTAAGATCACACCCACAGCAGGGAAGTCTCTTAATAATCAGTAGTAGTTTTCCGGAAGTATCTTTCCCTTGTGCTAATTGTATGAGTAGTTCACATGGCCATGGAATAAGGCTTGATACTCAAGATGGGTTTGAAAGCACGAACGTCCCCCTCACCATGACTATTCAGGCTGCTCTCCATTAATGATGTCCAATTTACCATCCAGTGAGTGACACTAAAATCTTGATATATGTTGCATCAGGGATCACCAGCAAGGTATCTATACGCAGAATAATAACATTGAAACCCTTCTAAGATAGAGTTTTCAACTACCCGCTGCCCCACTAGCATAGATAACTTAAAATAAACTTGAATTCATTGTCCTTGCCCTTCAAATATATGTTAGGAATATTATTAGGGGACTCACTGTTCCAACATTGTTACATATTTCTGCACAGCACTGCTTCTAATGGAACAGTGAAGAGGAAAATAAGCATGAAAGGACTGCTATATTTTGATGTATTTCATGAACATCAACATATTTGCCATAATCAGTAATACCTGTGGTGTTAGACTGTTGGGAATGAACTTTTCAAATTTCAGTTACAGTTATCAGTCAACTTTTAAGTTATTTTGCATCTTGTTCTGGTAAGCTGGAGTCTGCTGGCTTAGAGGTAGTATTACTCTACCAGGGAGAAGATTTCCACCAAGGCACACAACAGTGTTTCCACTGAACTGGAAACTCATATTGCCACCTAGACATTTTTAGTTTCTTATGACTCTAGGAAAAAAGGAAATGATGGGAATTCTAGTGTTGGCTACTGTGATTGACCCTTACTGTGAAGGAAAAGTAGGGTTATTACTTTATGATGAAGCAGGAGGATTATGGGTAGATCCCATGTAGTCTCTCAGGGCACTTTCTTATCCTAACATTTTAGGGCAGTAAAAGTGGATGAAAGAAAAAAAAATCACAAACTAGGAAGACTGCCAAAGGCTTAACGTTTGGGATAACTCACTAGGTTAATCAACACCTACTTGAACAGCTGGGGTGCTGGTTAAATGTAGAGTGTGCAGAATGGGCAATGAAGAAAAAGAGTCAAAAAATATTATCTATGCTTTCAGAGGCAGCTGTAGATAAGAGGGGAGTGATCTTTATACTTTTTATATAAAAATATGAATATATATAGCTTAATTTCCAATCTATTATTTTTTTTCCTTTATCACTGTATTTGGGATATGCAACCTAACACTTTCAAGAGAGGAGAATTACAACATGGAATAGTGACTATACAGGAGAAATGAAAATTTCATATATTCTGATTTTTGAGCTGGATGAAACTTTTGATGTTGAGTTTTCTTCTTTTAGAAAAAGAATAATCATGTTCATTGCTTCATGTTTATCATGTCTTGAGTATTTATTTATTTTTTTCTTTATGAAAGTATAAATTTTGGAAGACGTATTTTCACAGGGGACAGACAATGGTGGCCCTTTTCTATTCTCTTATCTTCTCAACATCCATATGCCCTTGACAAGTTCATCATTGTGTCAGTTTCCTTTGGATTTTATATCAGCAATGAAAAGGATCCTATCTTTTCTCTTATCAGTGCACTAAAGTGGGAATGACATTTTAGCTGTAGGTTCAGCTACCTGGGATTATATGTTGAAAGAAGTGAAGACAGGAACATTTTAGAAATGACTTAACTGGGTTTGAGAAGTTCTGGTAGGAGTATTGCAATTCCAGAAACTGAGCTTCCAGAGATGGTAGGGAATGAAGCCTGAGGAGTTTCCTATCAAAGCTCTTCCTGTCCAGAGCCTTGGTCTATGTGTCTCACACATCAGTGCTCCCCACATCAGTGCTCCCTGCACTGTGTCCCAGCTCCTGCTATTTCCTTCAGATTGTCCTTCAGTCTTCCTATGAAGACTTTGATCTGTCTAATATCCTGTAAAGTTGTTAAGTACAATAGGTTTCTGTGGCCTCTGATTCCAGTTAATGCAAGTATATTTTTAAGACTTGTGTTATGATATATATATATATATATATCCTATGATATGATTTTATTATAATAAAATTTATAAATCTATAGTTTTATTATAAAATAGTATTTATAATAATTTATATATATATAATAGCAATTTTATAATTATATAATAAAATATTCTATTACATGATTTTAATTATATAATGCATACTGTATAATTAAAAAACTCAAGTTACTACTAAGTCATCATAATATTTTTGTATTCATTTGCTTTTCTTCCCATTTAACCTGATGCCCACTATTGGTATCCATGAAAAGGCACTGGTAAAATCATGTTTTTGTAAGTCTTCTGTACACTCATTCTGAATGAAAAGTCACTGCTTATTTAACTTAAGTGTGAATTTCATTTTCATTTTACCTTTCACTGTTAGATTGCTGATACCGATCACCAAGCGCCTTTCTGCAGGTGACACTGTGTTGAGTGTGATGTGGATTGAATAAGCAGAATGAGTCTTCCTCCCTAAAGCAGCTTGCAGCCCAAGAGAACTAGCATGCTTACAAATAAACATAAGCATTCATAGACTAGAACAGATATGGGGAAATTAATATTTTTATCTACGTATTGATATGGAGCACAATGGTTGGGTGTCAGGAGGAAGATTTGGGAGAAAAATAAGGTTTTTATATGAGAAAGGAACATGGAAAATTTGAGGGCTTTTTTTTCTGCAATAGTCATGGTAATTATTCAACTTGGTGGTAAACCTTACAGATTCAAAATGAGTTCTTCCTCTATTCGTGAAGATAGCATCGAGAATGCTTGGCATTGACAGTGTCTGTCTGTACAGGACAATGTGCTGAGTCTGACTGCTAATAAGTCCTGCATGAAGTTGAGTCTTCTGTCTTTATGACATTTGAGCTCCTGGCATACTAATTTCATCTGACAAAATACACTCAGATCCTCTGAATGTATCCTGATATTGATCAGTTTCAAATAGTTGGGCTTTCTTCTTTTAAAGACAGAATCACAGAAATAGCTGTTAGGCAAGTAATGACAAAAAAACTTGCATTAATTTTCACTTTGATACTGTTTGAGTTCTGAATAATTAAATAATACTTGATTTTAGAAAATGTTTACCAGGTAGATGTATTATACTAGCTATTGAGACTTTTGAGGAAGATATTAAAGCTTTGCATAAAATTTGACAAAAGTAAAAATTTATTGATGTTTACCATGTTAAATATCTATTTTACAGTCATCTTAGAAATGTCTAAAATTGATATATCAAACACTTCCCTTAATTACTCCACTACCTTGTCTTCTTCCTGGTAGTATTTATCTCAAGGGGAACTGGGCTCTTCTCCAAAAAAGGAAGAACATGCAAATTTTGTCTATGTTAACCCCAGTGATTCTATGATCCTGTCACCAATGGCTGGTTCAGAAGTGGACTCACAATACAGCTCTGGTCAATAAGATTTAAGCAGATATTAATGAAAAATTTATCCTGCTATCAACATCACAAGAAATTTTTCCTATTTTTCTGTATTGGAGAATTTTGGATGAGAATATGAAGCCTGGAACTACTGCAGCTACATTACCACAACAGAAAAAACTCATTAGTTCTTCCTTATCTGTGCTTTACTTTTCATGGTTTTGATTATTCTTGGTCAATCACGATCTGAAAACATTAAATAAAAATTCTGGTAAATAAACAACTTGTAAGTTTTAAATTAAGTGATGTTCTGAGTAGGGTGTTGAAATCGTGAGTGCTCTTGCTCCATCCTGCCTGGCAAGTGAATCAATCATGTCTAGCATATCTACCCTGTCTATACTCCTTGTCCACTAATCACCTAGTGGCTATCTTGGTTATCAGGTCCACTCTAGTTCTATTGTGGAACTTTTGTTAAAGTAATTCTTATTTTACTTAACAATGGCCCCATATCAAAAAGTAGTGATTGTGGCAATTCAGATACACCATAAAGAAGTCTTAAAGTATTTCCTTTAAGTGAAAAGTTAAAAGGTATAGTAAGATAATGAGAGAGAAGAAAGACAGCAAGAAGGTGAGAGAGAGAGAGAACGAGACCACATTCACATAATTTTCATTAAGGTATATTATTATAATTGTTCTATTATTGTTGTGGTTAATCTCTTACTTGCCTACTTTATAAATTAAATGTTAACAAAGATGTATATGTATGGAAAGAATATAGTGTGTGTAGAGATAGGTATTATCCATAGTTACAGGAGTCCACTGGGGGTCTTGAAACATCTCCTGTGGATAAAAGGAAACTGCTATGATCCATGACAAAGTCCCGAATATCAAGACCTTCAAAGCAGAAAGATGAAAACAAGCTAGTTTATGGATAACATCATTGAGCCACAGAATTTTATCTGAAACTGCCCTACCTCTGTACTGTAAAGTGACACATGAAAGGCATTATAATGAAAACCGCTTTTTGTGAAATTTTCTATACCTGCAGCTAAAACTTCTTAAGTATCCTAATGTCTTCATTACCAAAACAACAAAAACAAAAAAAAAATAAAATTCCTACATATACATATATTAGAGTGGCACTCTTATAGTATTATTAAGATTCCATTGAGAAAAGCAACTCCTCTACAAAGTAGAGTATTTTATCATTGGCATGTTGCTGTACCTTTGCAGAGAATCACTAAGTGCATTTGTAGTGGAAAAGGGGATTTTTACATTATGGTCTAGTCTGCTGTTGATTGAGATGGCTTGTCATTATTATTTTTATAATCATTAAATATCAACTCTACACTAATAACTGGTACTCTCTAGATCTCAGTTTTCTTTGGAGAAAATTGAAGGGATTATGTAAGGTGATTTCTAAAAATACCAGCTCTAGATTTCTGAGTATGCTTATTTATTTATTTATTTATTTGATTTTTAAATTTTTTTTGCCATTATACATGAGCTCTCTTATTTTTTTTTTGCATTAAAATTCTTAATACACCTTTATACCACAATTTATTTTTAAATCAGAAAAGGTTTCTTGTAAAAAGTTAATATATTTTGACACAAGCATGGCAGAAAGCACTAGGAATAAAACACTACCTCGTACACATCCATGACCCCACTGACCATTGAACACAAACATTAAGTAATTGCAAATATAATAGCAAGAACATTCAGATGTGATCCAAAGGGTCTGAGAAATGCACTTGAAGATAGAGATATAGGGAGGTATATGACTTATGTTTTGAAGAGATTGGGGAATTATAAAGAACAGTATTCATGAATTTGACGGTAGAATGAGCATTTAATGCAGTTGAGAAATTCAAAGGAATCAAATAGAGTCAGGGTAGTGAGAAAGGACATGTTAGATGAGGTTGAACAGAAATGTAGGTGATCTTTGAACACTGTTAAATAATATGTAACTCATCACAAGAACAATAGTCATTGTATGGGGGGACACAATCGGCAAAGTTGGAGGGATCCAGGCCTTTGTCTCTCTGCACATATCTGCTCTTCTCTCTCTCTCTCTCTCTCTGAACACATGGCTCAATCACTCTTGAGCACAGCACATCTATCTATATGAAGGCTTCATTGTCAGGGCCTTCACTTTTGGTGCGGAGTGAACTTACCTACGAGGTTCTTCAGATCAGGAGAATGAAAAAAAGTGGAATAAGCCAGAGTAGCTTATAAATGGTTGGTATAAATATTTTCTAGGCAATTGAATGCCCATCAGTTGTTTTTAGTGTGTTAGGGATTGGACAGCCAAATGGTACAAGCAAAGTCAATCCTACAATGAAGCAATACATGTATGGGCTGTTAAGTAAATTAGAAGGGAAATTAAAGAGTATAAATAGCTACTTACACCCAGACTAGGGAGTTATTCCTGAGTCTACAAATTGGTATTAGTGCAATAAATAAGAAAATTCAAATGTTTTCTTATACTAGCCTGTTGACATATTTTAATCCAAGATGAGCCCTCCCTGAATTTTCAAATTGCTCCTATGTTTTTAAAATACTCTGTTAACTCATCTATTGATGAAATGTGATTTTTCACTCTTTATAACAGATATCAAGTCCCAAAGAATACCAAGATTCTTTTCTGCCTAAAGATACTGTCAATAAATAATTTGTCCTTATTTTAGAGATTAAAATATATTTTTTCTTGATATGTCCTTTAGGGATTCTGGATATTGATCACTGAAATTGACTTTCTATGTTTTTCTTCAGTTTTGAGTTGATCTTTGCTAATTTCCTTTAGCTCAAGGCTTTTGGTAGATGATAAATTGTTTCTACTTCAACAAAGGTAGAATAAGATGACATGTCATTCTTAACAATAATAAAAAAAACATGCGACTTGTGCTCTGCAATTCGCTTGCTTCCATTTGACCAGTGAGCTATTGAATTTTACATCTATCTCTTCAAAGAGTATGATCTGATAAACACTGGTCCAATGGCATACTCTGATAGCTATGTAGTTTATACTTGGAATATCTGCCTTTTTCAAGGAAAAATTATAGAATCATAATTTTTCAAGGTACAGAGACTGATGAAAGTAGTGCCTACCATATTTCTAAATGTTGTGTTTATTTTTTTTTTACTTTCTTGACATGATATATTTAGATCTCTTTTATGTCTACAGTAAAAGGACAAAAATTGTCACAGCTCTCCCAAAGACTTAATGTAAGTTTTGAAGGAGATCAATTCAGAGTGGAATAAAACTTGGGACTTAGTAAAATACTACCTTGGGTACACACTAAATTGTACTAAAAATAAAAAATAAGAACTGAAAAAAAAATCAACTCAAAATCTGGTAATGTTTTGGAAAGCTACCAATGCAGACAGAACTTGAACACAGGATCCAGTTGAGGGACATGTACAGAGTGGAGCCTGACACTGTGTGCTCTTTGGCACTAAAGTTAATTGCCAATCATCAAGTGACAGATCCAAAGGGCTATAAAGTTAAGTGGAGAGTAGCAAGTGAGAGGAGAGGACTCTGAAATGAGTTTTTATCAGTTTTACAGGACCCAGAAGGTAAGAGTTCCATGTCATCTAGGTAGCCAGAACCTGAGAGGCCAATATGTCTGAAGAAATGAAGTATGTTTAGGTGAACTTGATATTTTGCTCAATGTTCTCTTTTAGGTCATTTGTTGATGTATCAGATGCCAAACACAAAGTAGCAGTTAAAAATCTGGGAAGTCAAGCAGAGATAATGGAGTCTTCATGAAGGAAAGAAGAAGAAATTGGGAATCAAGGACTGGTAAGGAGAGGAGCCATGATAAACACATCAAAGTTCCAGTTAGGACCATCAAAGGCTACAACTTTGGAGAAAGTTGCATTGTCCAATGTGGCTGTCACAGGCTAGATGTGGCTATTGAGCTTGTGAAATGTGGCTTTTCCAAATTGAGATACATTGGAAGTAGAAACACCACACCAGATTTTTTAACCCTTTTGGCATAAAGAAAAAAAGTAAAAAAAGAATATTAAGCATCAGATTAACAAATTTTACATTGATAACATGTTGAGGGAGTAATGTTGTGGAGGTTGGGTGAATCATAATAATACAAATGCTTTTCTTTTTTTTTGAAATGGGCTATTAGATAATTCAAAAAGACCTATGTGACTCACATTATATTTCCACTGTGTAGTGCTGGTTAACTGTAAATCTGAAAGGAAACAGCTCTCCCAAAGACTTAATGTAAGTTTGGAAGGAGATCAATTCCAGGCCAGATTAAAGATGGTCTTTACTTTTGAAAACTACTTACCACAGCAAATGAAAATGCTCTCTGGAGGGAGATAACTACAGTCAAATCCTTAGATAATTGTTATATTTTGAAAATATTGATGGTTAATCAGTACATTTTAAGCCTTTTAGAGGGTAGGACTAAATATTTGCAAAACAACAGAAAAAAATGAGCGAATACAAATATACCCATAAAAGATCTATATATTGACATTATTATCAGTCATAGACTTTAGAACAGGGGGAGGGGAGAAGGAGGGAAAGGGGAAGTACTGGGGACTGAATTAGAGTAAATTATATTATATACTTTTATAATTATGTCAATATAAATCCTTTTGTTATATATAACTAAAAAGAACTAATAAAATTATGACTAATATGGTCAAGAACATAGGTGCCATTCCTGTAATTCCAGCCACTCAAGAGGATGAGACAGAAAGGATCCCAAGTTCAAGTTCAGCCTGATCAAACTAGTGAGACCCTGTCTCAAAACACACTTTTTTCAAAGGGCTAGAGGCAACTAGCTCAGTGGAGAACACTTGTTTACCATGCATGAGGCTTTAGTTTAATCCCAATACCCATCCCCCCAAATATATGTATACACACACATAAAATGGATAATAACAGCATTACCAAGTAGCCATTATAAATATTAATTATTAATATATTAGGTTCTCTTATTAAAATATTGAATGAATATTAGAATATGATACATTTTTGACAAAGATTATCAAACTGGATAAAACAATTATACATAAATGCATAGATATAAAAAATGTACCTGATATGTATGACTGTTATGAATTCCTGGAATGAATAAATAAACAAAAGGGAAAAACTGGCAATGAAAAATAAAATAAGCAAAATTAAGAATTGATTAAATGGGTTTAAAAGCGAATTAAACATAAACAATTTAAGATTTTTCACTAAAAGAATACTCACTAGAAGAGGTTCATACTACAGAACAGACTAAAAAGGGTGGATAATAAATACTAGAGCATAATTGCTTATTTCTAATACAATGAAAATTCAAATATACATGCTATTTGGAAAGAAATGAAAAAGAGAAAAAGTCAAAACCTATACTTGAAAAGGAACTGGTTAAGAATTGTTCAAAGCCAGTGAAAAGCATCAAGCCACAGATTTCAAGAACTTAGTAACATACATCGATATAAATGCAAAGAAAATTATATGTAAGCAAGCCAGAAGTAAAATACTAAAATTAAATACACAGAATACAAATCTTAAATGCATCTAAAGAACAAGAGCACACTATTTCAAAATTTCAACAGTAAACTGACAGTTGATTTTGCAATAGAAATGCTAGAAAATAAAAGAAAAATGAATGACATTTATACAGTATGAAAATAATTAACCTCAAAATTCCATATTCCACAGAATAAATTAAGCTTCCAGATATCTTTGCATATATACATGCTACCTGTGTGTTTTTGTTTTCAACAGTACACACTAAATCAACTATTAATGGGAGCTTTTCAAACAGGCAAAAAAAATTATTTTTAGATTTAGATTAGGAAATATAGGATGAAGAGTAAAAGCATTAGATATCAATGGTATAAAAATGGATACATGTATTTAAATCAAGTGTGGATATATAAAATAATGCATTCTTAAAGTATATTAGGGACTTAAATTCTGTCATAAGTAATATTCATTTATATTGGAAAAGCTGATATAAAGTCAAAGATAAATGTGTTTATATCTACAGTAAAATGACAAAAATGAAGAAAAGAATATGCAATTAACAAGTCATAGAGGAGAGAAATAGAATGCTGAAAATGCTTTATTTATTCAAATGAAGGTAGAAACAGGATGGGAATAATTTGGCAGTAGGAAAATTAGTAAGCTGGGGAATCAAAATTCATGAATATCTGTAATAACATTAAGCTACATTATTATTATATTAGGTGCTCTTATTAAAATATTGAATGAATGTTAGAATATGATACATATTTTACAAAGATTATCAAACTGGATAAAACAATTATACATAAATGCATAGATATAAAAAATGTACCTGATATGTATGACTTTTGTATATGTCATATCTATATAATATATATAGGATATATGTGTGTACATACATGTACTCACCCACAAAAGCGTTTAGGAAATCAAAAGATAAAAATGTGTATTCTGTAAACACTGAATAACAATAACATAAAAAACCACCAGTGTAGATATTATAGGAGCAGAAAATATGGATGTTAAAGTAAAAATATTTTATGGCTATAAAAGTTTCAGTCTTTGATAAAAATTCAAATTTGCATCCACCAAAAGTTATAACCTCAAAAAAGGACACTGATAAAACTAAAAGAAGAAATACATGATTTACAAAGTGTGTATGTGTTTGTGTGTGTGTGTGTGTGTGTGTGTGTGTTTCAAGTGCTAGGGATCAAACCCAGGGCCTCACATAAGCTAAACAAGTATGTTACTACTGAGCTATCTCCCCAGCTCAAATATTTGCTTTTAAATACCTTATTCAGATGACAGGAAACATTAATTTTCTAAGAATATAGATGATGAAAATCACATTATCAAAATTGACCTTGTTTACACATATAGAAATCTGCACTCAAACACTTTAAAATGCACATTTTTTCAAATACACATAAATATTTTACCAAAATGACCACATACTGATCCATAAAGTAAATCTCAACAAAATGCAGAAGACTGAAATCATGAAAGTATATTATATAACAATGTAGTTATGCAAAGAATATTTGAGTCTGCTGGCATGGTGGTGCATACCTAGAATCCCACACTGACTTCTTTGGTTGCTGAAACAGGAGGATCACAGGTACAAAGTCAGCCTCAGCAACTTAGTGAGATCCTGACTCAAAATAAAAAGATGTGCTCCAAATGTGTGCTATGAGTTGAAATGCATTCTGATGTCATATATAACAAATTAGAATGAATACATAAATCAATTTTAAAAACAGAGCTGGGTTTGTAGCTCAGTGGTAAAGCACCCCCTGAGTTTAGATCCACAGTACAAAAAAAAAAAAAGATATACGAGTTAAATAGTTGATGGTGGATCCTAGAAAACATTTTCTGTTGAATGATAATGAAAAGTCAACTTTTCCAAACATGTGTGATTCCACTTACACTATGCTTAGCATGTGATACGGGCCTCAGAATCTTGTTATTACATGAGAAGAGTTGAAATCATTGACCCAAGCATCCACCAAAGATCACAGAAAGTCTATACTCCCTGAAAAGTTAGGAAGCAATGATTTTGAGCAGAAATATATCCACCAAATAGAAGAAAAAAGTACTATAGAGAAAACATCAAAGTTAAAACTCATTGCCAGAAAAAAGGTAAGCAAAGACAAATTAATTACCTAAATCAAGAATTGGAGAAAAACAATATTAGTTAGATAAAGAGATATTATAAAACTTTATAGCAACTATTTTGATCAGTTATGATTCCTAGTAAATTCCTAGTGAAATATACAGAGCTTTGTAAATCCTATGTAAGAATTACTAGCACTGTTTATTCTGTTTCTTAATGCATCAAATGTGTTATTAAAAGCAATCCCTAAAGAAAACTCGGGACCAGAGCTTCACCTTTAATTTCTTTCAAGTATTTAAGAATGAAATAACATCTATAGTCTCCTTGAAAGAAGAGAGAAATAAAAAAGTGAGACTTTTTTTCCTAAGACCAGCATAACCCTGATACAGAAACTGATGAACAATTACTGGTATAGTGATATAGTGAAATACTGTATGGGAATTAAGATATATTGTAATAGACAAATACCAACAACATAAAATGTAACTAAAGGGAGTTAGAAAAACTGGAAAATATTTTGTATTCAAAAGGTACATTGAGTATGATTCTATTTATATACTATTTCTAAATAAGCATCATGAATTGATGGTGTTAGTCATCATGATACTGGTTTATTTTATCTAGGAAGGTGGGTTAGTGACTAGGAATACAAAAATAAAAGGAGAGCCTGGTATCTTAAAAAAATGCCTGTCTTTTTAACATTTTTAACTGGTGGGTTTACATGGATGTGTTCATCATGTCATACTGTATTTGCCTACTTTCCATATGTAGATTGTATTTCAATAAATAAGTTTGTTTAACATGTTACATATTCAATTAATTATAGATCTGAGATATATCCAAAATATCAGTAGGGGAAATTTTACAATTAGCTGATTTAGAGAAAAGATGGATTATACTTGTATAATTCTTATAGAAAATTATGTGACCAAAGTGTTGATACTTGAAAAGTCACTACCCCAAAATATAGTAAAACAATGTTAAAGGAGCACGTCAGATTCTTGCTTGGTAAAGGCATTAAGTGACTTTTTGGGCGGCATAATTCAACATAGATCTTTTAGAATGATTTTAGATATGCTTACAGAAAAACCGCTCCCACTGTTGAAATGATAAGGGAGGGGAGCCCTGAGCTCATCTGAGAAGAAGGCCAAGGTGAGCAGACAGTGTTTTATTGACCCAGCATCTTTCCTTCTTACTACTTTGCTCTACACAGGATTTAACTTGACTCTGACTAACGATACTGTGGTCTGTGTACATGAATTTTATGTACATGTCTAGTAATGGTGAGAGATGACCTGGCTTTCCTTGACTTTCTGAGAGCAAGGAAGAACGTCTTCCCAACCTAAATCATCTCATTACCCAGAACTGGATCAAATGGAAATGGAATAAAAGTATACTTAGAACACTCAGACCTGTACTTGAAGGTGGGACTCAACATCCCTAAAGGAAGAGGCTGTATGAAGATACTCTGGGTATCTGAAAACCATAGGAAGATGTGCTAAGTGGGAGACATAAGCTCCTTAAAGTAATCCCTGGTGTTCTCTAGAAATGTGCATACAATACCTATTCATCAATCCCATTCCTTACAACCTCCATCTTATTTATGGTTTAAAGATATTTTTGCTTATTTTTTATCTAATAGGACTTTTATTTTGAATATCTTCTGCAATTAATTATCTTTGGCTTGCATTTGTCTGGAAGTCCTTTTGCATTTTTTATAAACCTGAACAGGTTCTCTAACATTCTTGCATTAGACTGTCCTTTGACATGCACTCATTTTTTTAGTTTTATTCAGGCTTCAGTCATGTTCATATTGCATTTTGTGTTAGCTTTTGGTTTCTTAATGCCATTTCTTTGCACTGAATTCTTTGGCATAAGTCCTGTCTTCATATACCACATGCTTGGTGGGATTGAGAGAAATGCCCATAGAGAAGGCCCAAGATATGGGTTCCTGGAAAATGGAGGTAAGGAACAATAAAGGGATGTTGGATCTGGATGTAGCCCACCACTTTGGAACTCAGCATTCTGATACTTTGTGCTAAGAAGGGTTAATATTTCAAATATGTGCCATAGAACTTTGAAAAAGCTTCTTAGTTTTGAACCAGGTATCAGTACACCAAGGTCTCTTTAGTATCATCTGTGTGGGAAAGGTCACTTACAGTTTCAGCTGAAAGAAATGGATATTCATTAATACTTGTTATTCAATCAATAACAGTACAAAGCATACTGCTTTTATTTCTTATTTGCAACAGAAACATCCAAACTCCCTGTTGTTCTCTGTGGCATCCTGTTACCTGCCTATCCCATACCGTTGCCATCCTATGAACCTTCAGTAGTAACAGATTACACACAAACACACACAAACACACATTCACAGAGGAATTGGGGTTTCAAATCCAAGGTTAAAATCTGTGTTTTAATTCACAAGTGTCCATTTTTATAAAATAATTCACAATCATGTTATCTTAAAATGAATTTCTCTGTATATCTGAAGTAAAATTTCATTCATAAAATTATATTTACAATAAACATAAGGGTTTATTGAAATAATTAACGTTCCATACTTGAAATTTTCTCAGGGCTGAGGTTGTAGCTTAGTAGCAGAGCACTTGCCTTGCATGTGTGAGGCACTGGGTTTGATCCCCAGCACCACATAAAAAATAAACAAAGATATTGTGTCCATCTTCAACTAAAATAATTAAAAATAAAATAAAATTTTTTCAGTATGACAAGAGCATATACCACATTATTCTAAAAAGTATTCTTACTCAAGCTGTCTCTGAAAATTGCAGAATAAAACATTTTATTTTTTCAGATATTGGTTTAACACACCACTGTTTACTGGGAATGTGATATGGTGTCAGACATCTAAACTCTCTCTCTCTCTCTCTCTCTCTCTCTCTCTCTCTCTCTCTCTCACACACACACACACACACACACACAGAGAGAGAGAGAGAGAGAAACACTCATGCACACACAAAACAGACTTTATATAAGTTTTTTTTTTCACAAAATAAGGAAGACTATTAAAGCTAGATCTGCTCAAACCATTTTAGAATTAATCCTCAAATTGGATGACAACTTTTGAAATGATAGCATGCTTTCCTCCTTGACCTGTTTTGGAGACAGCAGACACCAGGGCTGGGTAAAACTGGTTATTAGTCCACTAATGCATTATATGTTTTATGAATAACTGTAAGAGAAGAGCTTGAAACCTTCAAATATAAACTAATGATAAGGTTATGCAAATATTAATCACCCTGATTTGATCAGTGTACATTGTATACATGTATTAAATTATCACATTGTATTTTACCAATATATGAATTAAAATAATAATTTTAAAGAGCTTTGGAACTTTGGAGAGGTTCACCTTTCTTGGCTTCTGTTTCTTCTTTCACAGAATGAAGGTTGTTTGGTCATTCAGACCTTTTATCTCACTGAACAATGAAGATATGATATGTGGCAAGCTCTTTAACTTCCTCAAGTTTTCCATTTACAAAACAGGCAATGCTTAACTCACAGAAGAAGATTAAGATCTGCATGTTTCTGAGTGCAGAACATGGCAATAACTCAGAGGCATGTGACAGTGACAAGGGCTTCTATCATGTGTTAGGAACCATTCGAGGAAACTAGCATAAAATTAATGAAAGGCAGCATGGCTATTTTAAGAAGTTATCGAGCTTGAGATACTGTACAGATGAAAGGAACAGTATATATAAAGCTGTCTGGTATACATTGCTTTCTCTCTTTTGGCGCATTTTATGAAAGTTGAGCTCTGATGCTCAAAGTCTCCATTTGGTGATTTGTAATGAATAAGAGATCCAAGTAAGTAATGTTCACATCTTAATCTTTGACAATTCCTTTTCAATTGTTGCAGGTTGTATGTTCTACTTGGAAGGCAGTCTTTCTACAGGTTTTTATTGTGAAAAATGTCATTTCCACAAAATTCCAAAATGCTCACCACCATGGTTGTAATATCTTTTATTTCGCTAATGAGTTGAGAGTGTCTCCCAGAGGGAAGGGGACAGTTATAAGGTTGTGCACATGTGTGCACATTTACACACTCATAGATGCACATGCACGCTCAGACCCCCATGCTACAATGAGCTATGCCCGCTCCCTGCCAAGGTGAAGTTATCCACCACAGGGCGTGTTAGGAAACAGCTGATGGCTGGTGGCCTTCCATTCCTTCTAGAGAACCACAGCCACTGAGGCCTGAACATTCTAGTGACACAGTTAACAGGGCAGGCAGCTGGATTTGAAAATGAAACCGCTGCAAAGTAGAGACTGCTTTGCTGGGGATCAGAAAGGACTGGGCTGCTCCTTGGGTCTCCTTCTGCCAGTGCGGGGTGTTGATATTTATTAGAAGTGCTAGTAGTCGTGGTAATGATGATAACAATAAGAGGAAAAAAAATAATAGCAATAATACCTGTATTTGTTTCTAGGAAGACAGTCTAAAAGGGTTAAGACTCAGAGGAAGGCACCAGTACGCAGAGGCTGTAAACCCACAGCAAATGGAAGGGTATAAAGAAGCCCGGGAAATGACTGGGGAATAATAAAATAAGAGCGAAGCTAAACCAGTGACCCTTGTCGGCAGTGAAAAGCGGGAGATTAGAAAATGTTTCATGCTAATTTCCATGGAGATTTCTTTAATTTAGCGAAGATTGCTTCCCGGCTCCGCCTGGCCCGCGCCGGCCCGCGTCCTCGGTGGTCCGCGCCGCCCGGCTGCTCCGCGCGCGGTCACTCGGGCAGCGCCGACGTCTCTATCAGCCTCTGCCCGCGCCACCCGCCCGCCACCGCTCTCCTTCCCTAGCTCTCGCTTTTTTTTTTTTTTTCTTTTCGCAGCAGTCTTAGGATTCTTGTCACATGATGGCTTCATCGGGCCCTTCTCCTCCTGATCCTTTCAAGCTCTTTCTCCTGCCTGGCATATCAAAGGAGATTTGTGGGTCACCGAGCCGGGACGCGGCATATAAAGTCATCAGCCGGCTGGGCACCACCTCGATCATTTGCCATATTGTTCTTGCTAGAGGCGGGGGGTGGGTGGGTCTGTTTAATAACTCGGTTAGTATTTAAGCAAAAAAAAAAAATGTTAATTTTTAAATATATAAAACGGTAGAGACGGTCTAATCCTTATTCACTTCTCCATACACTCCCAAATGAAACTTCAATAAAGGAACACATTGCACGAACGATTTAAAATATTGCTATAGAATCCTTAGTATTTAGCATAATTATTCTAGGATTTAATTAACAATTTAAATATTAAAACCTGCTTTAATTCAGCAACAAAATTACAGGCTGGACTTATTTCTGCATGTGCGCACAAGCCTTTTGAAAAATAACTTTTAAATTTAGCAAATAATCCAGATTCAACGTAATAGGGAAATACATTTTAAATGGAAATGTTATGCAAGGTAGGTTCAGATGGAAGGATGTGTATGTACAGATAGTATGAAACAATCGCCACGATCAGAGACAGGTTCAATATTTCAATGGGTTTCCAGACTGGGATTTCTGTCGTTTGCAGAATGATGTAGGACAGATCAGAAGCTTGCCCCTTCCTACCTCTCCCTGAGTTTCCCCCTGCTTCATTTAATTCTCTTTTGGGGCAGGTAGTGGTCACAACTCTCACTGAAACTGCAACTAAAGCCCGAAGCACTGGCTTCAGTGGAAATTTGTGTGGAAGTAGAACTCTTCTACCAAGTTATTTTTGATCAAAAACTATTCTATAGCTTTTGCTGTTCTGAGTCTGCATTCCCTTTACTGCTTTTTTTTTGGGGGGGGTCATATATTGTACTTATATTTAACACTTTCCTCACTACATTTCCAAAGGGTCCCTGCCTTCTTTTTTAAAGACAAATTTTTCATTAATATGTTTTCATTAGCTACATCTTGTAGGTCAGAGTCAGTTATTTTGTCATTAATTATCTGTTGTGAAATTTTACCTATAACAAACTAAAGTAGCCCTTAAAATTGTGCCTTATGATAGAACATAAATTCCTAATTTGTATAGTGTGATTGGGGAACTGCAAAGTGGACTCGACATTAAAATGTCAAAATAAGTTTTTGCTGCAATTTTTATAATACAAGGGATGAACTAAATGCAGCAAATAAATTATATAAATGATGTAGCTTATATAATATCAAAAACAAACTCTTCTATGTCCAAACATAAATATACTGTTTAGCTAAAGAAAAGTTTTTAAGGCCTTTTCTATGAACTTTATATTTTAATTAAAAGAAATTATTCAGAGCTGAGATGGCAATTGTGTGAGTTCATGTCATTGTTTTCTACTTCTGTGCCAGCAGCAGAGATTCACAAGAAATCTTACTAGGGGCAACACATGGCCCTCAAAGTTTCTGTAACCCAACCACCAGGAAGGCCACAGCCAACCCAGTGGATGGATTCTATTAAGTTCAGATCCAGGGTAACAAGTATGTTTTGTGGTTATGAACACTAAAATTATCCCTTATTATGAGTTCTCAGATATTTAGAATGGAAAATTTTTATTCAGTGACCTCAATGACAAGAAGGTTGTGTTTCATCTCCAAGTGATTTCGGACAGACTTTTCACTCTTACTTTGATGTTTCATTTTGAGATTATTCTGAGCTTAATTTTGGGGACATAGTGACCTTTGGATCACTCTTTGAATATGAAAATATTGACCTGTTAACTGTGGTTGTATTTTGAAAATAAGAAGTCATATAACATTTCCAAGTGGCTGTCATATTCACTTGCTGCCCATAATTGTTGTTGACACTATTACAAATATCAGCAGTGAAGAATTGTGATCCATAATCCATCATAATATTTTTAATAATAGCATATTAAAATTCTTTCTGGCTAATAAAACATGGATAGACATGTTTTTTTCTTTTCCATTTTCAACATACATTTTATATGTCAGCTATTTAAAGTGAAGTGTGGAGACTAAAGTAGATAAACTAATCTGGAAATGGTGCATATAATTAGAGTGAGTGAGGTTTGGGATTTGATACCTCTCAATCATAAAAGTTGTCATGAAACCCTTCTAAATATATAAAACCTTAGTTGATATATAGGAAAAAGTACCTGGCTTATTTTTTTGGTTTGTTTGCTTTAATTTGTTTTCATTTAGCTCTATTTACTAGACAACTTGGTCTCTCATATTCATCTCTCTTTATTGCTTCTCTGAATTAGAGATTAGGTTTGCATTTAATTCTGGGCTTAAAAAACCATGCAATCCTACAGGATCAAATACCATCATATAGAGTTAAAGTTAGGGGGAATGGCAAGTGTTATATCATTAATTTCATAAATATGCAATAGTAAAATTAAGTGTTACCTTTTGCTGTCAGCATTCAGCAAATTCCTTTGCGTATACTAGAATACATTAGCTGACCATGTGCCTGGGATATTAGATATTCACTTTGTAAGAAGATTTTCCAAAAGTGATTTCACCCCCCTTTGTTTAAGGGTTGTATGGATTGTCAAGATAGGAAACCAGAAAGGGGGATTTTATATCACATTTAGTGCCCGCGCCAGATATGTGTCACTGCTTTTCACTGTCGGCATTTCCCAAGACATATTCTTAGTGGATTCAGAATCCTAATGACACACTTTCATTCTTATAGTAATACTGATGAGAACTGAGGTATAAGCCAGAACCTATTTATTAATGTCTTAATGAAGATAATATAGACAAAATAATTTCAATGTTCAAACAAAATGTTAGCATCTTTATTCCAACTTACTTTCTTTAGGTAATTTTCTATCAATTTTAGTAATCTGAAGAGTTTCCATTGATTAATTTTGATAGTCTCTTTCTTGCTCATACACTTTAGAAAAAAGAGAGGCCATCATCTCTTTTTATTATTATTTTTTTTTCATAAGAAGGAAGAAGTACTTGGAGCAAACAATGATAGAATATTCACACACACAAAAAAGGGAAGAAATATTGCCATGGTAAAGACTTTTAAATCCCAGTTTGGGATGTGTTTTGTTGCCTCTTTTTCTTTAACTCTTCATCTACTAAACAAAACAAATCAAAACAGAAACTTAAAATTGAGAATAATACCCACTATCCAGAAATGGCTCATGGTACACTTGAACTTCTTTGAGAGGCTAAGAAAAAAATGATCTGAATATTTGAGGCTCTGAGAAAAGAGTGTGCCTGAAGTCTTGGTCCTTGTCCAAGGTTTCTCAGTCTCTATAGTACCAACCTTTATGAAAGAAAATTCTTTGTGGTGAGGTTATCCTGTGCATTGTGGATAGTTAGCATCATCTAACCACCCTACTCACCCTGTAGAGACAACCACAAATATTCCCCCAAATTGCTAAGCAGCAAATTTGAAAAATACCAAATAGCCTCATGCTAAGAATCACTGCTCTGAGGCACTTTTCTTTTCCACTCTGCTTGGCATTATGAGAAATAGAAAGTCCAGTGGTTCATTTTCAGGATTTAGTATTTAGCCTTAATTGGATCCAATTGTAACCATTTTAATTATAGCCCTTCCATTTGTTCACCCCAATTTTAAAATTAGCTAATTGGGTAAATGTACCCCTGAGCTCCTCCAATCAGGGCAAAGGGCAATGATATATTCGTGATAAGAGCAGGCGGACTTCCCACCCAGGTACTCTTGCTAGCCAGGTTCTAGTAATAAGCCTTTCTAGCAGGGGTAAAAATTTGCTTTGCTCATCCACTTTGGAGCACCTGTTTGATTTCTAGAAGCACCTCAGTAATTACTCACAGCATTTCCTCATCTCTTCCCCTCTCCATCATTTTTTTCTCCTAATTAATTTTCTATCTTCTTTCTTCTCACTTTTCAGGACCTAGCTGACAAGACCTTAGCCCATTCTGGGAATTCCTCCTTCACTTGGAAAGATTTAAGTGGCCTGCTCTGTTTAACCAGAACAAGTGTGCACTGGTTTTTATGACTTCCCAATCAGAGCCTCCTAGGAGGGTAGCTCTTTCAAAGACCAGAACTGAATGTGTCTTCAGCACCTAGGACAGTACCCAGTACTCTACCCAGGTGTTCATGAATTGGATAGGGAACCCAGTAAAGGTCAAAGACTGAATTAATACCATACTTTGCATCATGCTATATTCTTTTTTTGACCTGACCAATGCATCTCTTTCTCAGTCAATTCAGAGCCCTTTTTACCATTGCTTCCAATAACTTACTTTTCAGCAGCATAATGAAGGATGGAATTTGGAAGGTGAATGCCTGCTTTAGTTGGTCTTTGTCTTCCCAAAGATCTCATTTAGGAATTTCAGTGGATAAAAATGTCATCTCTGCCCAGTGCACTTCATTGCAATATGACATATTTCCGTGGTTCCCAGGCCTTAGGGAAAATGCATGACTTGAGAAGAGAAAGAAGCAAAGGCAGACTCCCTCCCCATCTCCACCCCCACCCCCAGTGCCAAAGTTTCCTGCACTTTTCTCCAGTCAATCTGCTTGGAGAGAAAGCAGACTTGGCAGACTGCAGGGCCTTTCTGTGGATGTGTGCAGGAGAGTCTCATCCACAATGACAAGCTTGCACCTTGGGTCTGGCTCCACTCCTGCTTCATTAAGATTTTTCTATTCTGTTCCTTCTATCATTCTTTTTGAGAAATGGGCCATTTCAAAAGAAGAGAAATGACTCTAATTTTGTGCTTTTACAAAACACACAGGAAAATTTGGATACATATGGATGTGTGGAATTATCATATCGGTAGCATTGACCCAGAAACACTGCAGAGAATGTCTGAGCAGGCTGCAGGGTCCCTCCAAGCCCAGGAGCCTTCTGCTTTCTGTGGCCATGGAAATGTCTCAGCAGGTGATACAGATTTTTTTTTTAAAGCAAACTGGAAGGCAATACTTCAGAGTAAATAAGGCATAAGATGGTGAAGAAAAACCTTTTCCTCTTGTTTCTGTGTTTTCCTGCTTTCTTGCCTGCTTACCAAAAAATAGAGATAGAGATAGAGATAGAAATAGAGAGAGAAAGAGAGAGAGAGAGAGAGAGAAAGAGAGAGAGAGAGAGAGAGAGAGAGAAGGAAAAAAACATGTCAAATAACAATCCTTGGAAGGCTACAGAAGAAAAGGAAACTGAAAAAGAATGCGCTTAGCACTGTCTTGAGTTCACAGGTAGTTTAGCCTTTTTGTGCCTCTATCTCTCTTCATGTGCCAAAACACTTAAAGTAGTGAAATTGAAAGTAAGGAGTGGCTTCTAAATTGCAAGCAACCTGGAATAGCCCTATGTACATTTACCATTAGAAAAGGAACTAAAAACAAAGACCCCCGTCCAGTCTTGAGATATATCAGTTATTTATGAGTTGATTTATTTTCATTAATGATAATTCATATTTATTTTATATATACTGTGTAAAGTCATGAAACGAAAGATATTATGCAGCATCTCATTTAATCACCTTGGTCACTTATGATTATCCTCCATCCAGAGTTAGAATAGCAGAGTGAAATAAAGCAGCAAATACAAGAACCAGGTGGTGGAGTCCAACTTGGTACTTCAATTGCTTTTTTAATTCAACTTTTTATTTTGAGATAGTCACACATGTACATGTAGTTATAAGAAAGAAAACATAGAGATACTGTATTCCATCTAGCTGACTTATTAAAATAGAAATACCTTATAGAATTAGAGTACCTTAAAACAACAAGGAAATTGGTGTTGATACAATCTGTCAACATTATCCAGATCTTCCATTTTCATATACACTTATGTCTATGCTATGAACATTCTCTCTATGTTCTCTCAGTATGTGCCCTTTTGTATTTAGTTTTTTTCTTTAATTTATTACATGTAGAGATTTGTGCATCTAACACCAGAATCAAGAACATCAAGGATCCCCTTCATAGTCTTACCCACTTCCTCCCATTCTCTCTCTCTCCTAATTCTAAGCAATCATGAATGTGTTCTTCATCTCTAAAATTTTACCATTTCAAGGATGATATGTAAATGGGATAATGCAACATGTAACCTTTTGAGTTCAGCTTTGTTTACTCAGCATAGTGCCTTCAGATTCATCCAATTGTTGCATATTTCTACAGATTATTCTTTTTTGCTGTTTAGTAGTATTCCATGGCATGGTTATACTATAGCTGGTTCAATTTCTTGTTCACTGTAGGAAGTTTGGATTGTTTTCAGTTTGGAGCTACTATGAATAAAGCTACTATGAATGTTTTTGTACAGGTTTTTGTATGAATATATTTTTCTTTCTTCAGCATAAATACCAAGTTGTCCAATAACTGAGGTGCATAGCATTTTTATATTTAGTTCTACAGGAATCTTTCAGTTTGTTTTCCAGACTGTCTTTACCATTTTACATTTCCAGCAGCAGTGTGTAAGTGATATAATTTTTTAAAAAATTTTTGGCATCTCACCAGGACTTGATATTGTCAGTTTTTCATTGTACTCATTCTGTTACATGTGTAGTGACATCTCCTTGTGGTTTTCATTTGTATTTTCCCAATGGCTAATGGTGTTGAACAACTTTCTATGTAGTTTTACTCTTTTTGTATGTGATCCTCAATTTTTAAGTTTTACACAGTTCCTTTTACAAACTGGAGCTTTTAATGGATATCTATGTGCATGCATTAAGATGTAAGGAAATCTATAATTTGTCCTTTGCTTTATGACATTCATAAGATGAAGATAAAGTTTCAATCAAAGAGATTTATGATAGCCAGTCACTTTTTATCTGATTTTTTTTATTATATGAAAGAGGTGGGAAAATTTGTCCAAGATTAAAGCAAAACAAAAACTCAAAAACATAAAATATGATGGGTAGTAAATTAATATAAAAATAATAGTGAAATTCATAAAGTATTTAACTTTTTATTTGGTTTTGAAATTGGTAAAAGATTGCATTTAAATGCCTTCCATTATATAATGATCCAAGGACCAATTTGAGAGTTTGGGTTTATTTTGTGTTTTAGAGTAGAATGAACCCTATTTTCTTACCTATGTCTGGGTAGCCAAGAAGGATAGACCTGTGGTCAATAAATCACAGCAAACAGTGTGTCTCCAAGACTCATGTCCTCATGATCTGGTAAAATCTCCAAGTATCTTCTTTTCATTCAGAGAAATTCTATATTCTTGGAGTTTCTGGTAATCTTCTAATCTCCATCCATACAGGTAGGTCAATAATCTAAGTATGAATAAAGACACTGGCATTCACTACCACTATGACTTCAAGTTAGTTCTTAATATCTTTGAGTCCATTTTGTTCCACTGTGACTTGCAGATGGCACTAGGAATTCAATGCTGTGATCTGGATTAGATAGTGTTTAATATCACATTCTGTGGGAGGTAATCAGCCCCACCCCAGTGATATTTCCATTCTTCTGTTTCTTACGCTTCCTTGGCTTTATTTACCATGAGCCCCAATTTTCCATGGACAACAATATCTATCCAGTACAACCGCCCCCTACTGAAGTCACCCTGTCACCTGGGATAAGGAGATAACTTTCTGTTGCCATAACAGCTGACATGAGCTAACATTCTTTTTCCTCTGAGTATTCCGGGATTGCTGCACCAAGTCGGAGGATATAGACCATAATTCTGGAAAACCGATCCATCTATTGTAATCCTCTTTCTCCCTTCCTTAAAAAATTCAAAGAAGACAAAAATTTAAAACTGGCTATAAATACCTAAATATCTATAGTGATAAAAATATCACTTCTTCCCCATGTACCCCAAAGTATTTGTGGGTAGGTCCAATAACCATAAAGCTTTCCTTTTGTTGGCATGGAATTTGGTTCTTATGAATGGTTTGCAATGAACTCAAGCCTTTGCTTTTGAGCTGTGTCAGACATCTTTCAATGCAACTGTGTTTAAACATCCAAATATTGGTATCACATTTCTCATAAGTTCCATGTTCTCGTACTTTAATGTTCCTCAGTGGTCCTTCATATGGCAAGTGTTTGTAGACCTGGCCTCCTCATCAATATTTTTTGTTTAAATGATACTTAATTCATAATTCCTATTAAAATAAGCTGCTCTGAACTGACCACCATTCACCAGAGGTGGCTGCATAATAACTTACATGATTCTGAGCACTGTGCTTTATATAATGCACCCCAGTGTGTCCTTCTACATGAAGAACTCAAATGTGGGATTCTACTTTGAAGTACTCATGGAAGAGCTTTAGCTCGGGCATAATGGTCATGTGGCCATTGATGACATTCTAATCTCTTGAATTGCCTACCTCAAGGTTGACAGGCTAGCAATTCTTTTTTTTTTTTTTTTTTTTTTTGCCCACTTCTCCAACAGTGTGTGGGAGCAAAACTCACCAAAACCCCCTGTGCTTGTACTGGGTGCTGGGTGCAAGAGGTGCAGTATCTGATTCCTGTTGTCAGGAGCTCACAGTCTATAGTGAGTTACACATAAGGGAAGATGGGGTGCATGCCAATGAACCAAATAATTAGCAGGTGAGGGGGCCAGTAATGGAGTGTGTGACAGATATAGAGTTAGGGCATAACAGACATGTGATTATGACAGAAGATTCAGGGTAGACTTTTCCTAGGGAGGAGAACAAGGGATTTAGATAATGTGTTTGTCTTGTTTGCATGATCCTTCATGGGTTGACTCTAGCTTATCTGGAATGGTTTCTTTTCCCCTGCCCTCTCAGCTACATGGGCTTCACAGACTTTGAAAGAAGAGGATGACCCAGACACAGCTAAGTATAGATGCTACTGAAATTCACCACCTCACACTTTAGTCTATAATTTCTGGTGACATATCTTCTTTTCTAACCTTTCTTTTGATGAGTACAGGTTAATCATCTATAAGAAGAACTGAAAAATTATTGTTCCCATTGGGAGATCCTCAGGCATCCCAATAGGGGTTTAGAAGATGCCTGCGGAATGAGTAACTGAGGTGAATGAATAATGCATGTGCTGACTTGTGGGGACAGAGGCAGTCCTATGTGCCCCACTGCTGGTGTCTCCGTCATGTCTAAGGAGCTGCTGTAAAATAACATTGTGGGTCCCCAGCGTTTACAACACATTACTGAATTTGAATCTGAGTATTATTTAACTAGAATCTGTAAGCTCATGGTATTTATTCCATGAAACAGACAACAAATCAAACTTGCATCAGTGAGTGTCAAGGGATGGTCAGTGCCCCAAACCAATAAAGCAAGTTGGAACAAGAAGGATGTAGAAGCTCCCAATAGTTCATAATTAGGTTTCACAGAGAGAGACCTGAATGAAATGTCTAGTAATAAGATATAGCAGTATTAGGAAGACCAATGTAAAGATTGAAAAATTTCTTTTAGTTTTTACCAGATCCTTTTTTTAGTATGGTGACAAAAGTTAACAATTTTGGGTTGTATATATTGAAATAGCTAGAAAAGAGGAATTAAATATTCTCATCACAAATAAGTCATGAATATTTGAGGTGATGAATATGCTAATTACCCTGACTTGATCATTACACATTGTATAGGAGTTTCAGAGTATAATACCATACCCCACAAATATGAACAATTATGTGTATACTAAAATTTTCAAATATATAAAGAAAAAGTCTACAAAATTTAGAAAACGAGCATTATTTAATTAACAAAAATAGGCCGTGGGTACTGCAAGATGAAGACAAATGACCTAGTGCATAGAAAATTCTTTTTTATTTATTTATTTTTTTGCTGCTTGTTTTAAAGTACTCTGCAAATATGAGTGTTCTTTATCTTTTGTTCATTTTCCCAATTTTCTGTATTATATTCCTTGTGTAATTAAAAAATATATAATTTTTTATTTAATTTTTTTAAAAAAGTAAATATATTATACAAAGTGAAGTTTTCCATGACAGAGAAATTGAAACCATACAAGTTTAGATTTCAGAGGCTTAATAAGCAAACAGCAGAGCAGAGTCCTCAGCTAAGCAGATCTGTCCTTCTGTCTAGTTCTTAAGGAAGACCACACCCTTTAGAACAGCCCAGAATTGAAAACATTCTGTCTAGCTTCTCTGGAAACTCCTAATCTTTACTCCAGTCTTGACAAAAAAAGATCTATAGTGCCTTTTAAAAGGTAATAGAGAATTAAGGAACAATCAGATAACCATCTGAAGCTAACAGAATGTGTGCCTGTGTGTGTGTGTGTGCCTGTGTGTGTGTGTGTGTGAGAGAGAGAGAGAGAGAGAGAGAGAAAGAGAGAGAGAGAGAGAGAGAGAGAGAGAGAGAGAGAGAAGAGGGAAAAGATAGATAGAGAGAATTTATAATTTCATTGTTTTTAGGTTAAGTGACAGAGAACACATTCTAGGATCATTCTCTCAAAGCCCATTCAGGAGGTACCTTTGATTTTGTGAGCGAAGGTAAAACAATTCTACTTAAGTGCTCTTCACTTACTGTGGTTTTATAGCTTACCTGGGAATTGCACAGAGACCCTAACACTCTTGTTTCCAAGCCTTATAGGAATGTGGGAAGGAGAGTCAGAAGCCTTGAAAGAGAGTCTTTTCTCTTGACATTCACTGAGCACCTCTGAGGACTCAGGATTGCTATTAAAATCTGTTCTTAGAGAAATTTATCTGAACTAGTTTTAATCTAAACCTTTCACGTCACCCAACCCTGCAGAGAGGTCATGGGCCTTCATTGAGCTTTCTTTAGCCATTGGACTGCTCTTTGATTATTTAGAAATTTTACAGCTAGAGTAAATTTTATTTTACATTTTGTTTGAATATAGCAAAAAAAACCCCACAGATATTGAATTTTTTCTTTCTTTTGAGCTTTTAGCTTTAAATATGCCTTTTAATTTTTTTCCTCTGTGGGCCAAGATCCTCCAAGTTAATGCACACATTCAGAAATGCTACATGTTAAAAGAATAGCACATCAATGAACCTTAGGGATATTTTTTAAAGAATCATTTAGTAGGTGCCTTCTTCCTTTTGGTTCCAAAAAATCAATACTCAGGTGCCCTTATTGCACAGAAGCTGATTTTCCTCAGGATTCAAGTGAAATACATATCTTTGAATTCTTAGAAATATTTAAATATAGAATACTGACTCTTTGCCTGTTTCCAGTTGTTCATCTTGTACAACATTGTAAAACACATAATGATATTCCACATGGATAAAGACAGGATATGGTTTTTCCATACTTTTAGCAAGTGGCACTTAAAGTTTTGTAGATGGAGCTGGAGCCAGGGTGTCTAGAATACCAAGCTTTCTGACAGTCTAGCTTTTAAGTGCAGCAATTGGTTTTTCATAGCTTACTTACCCTTGGGACCTATGCACTAACAGCATCATCTGACATTGGTGCTGTGTGTTAGGAATGTCACAGGAAATCTAAATTAAACAGCAAGAGCCCCCATGCCTAAATCTGCTCTTGGGTATCTGCACTGAGATGGGCCTTCCCTAAAGAAAGAGGAAAAACTCTCATGTATAGCCAAAAGTCAATAAAGAATAAGATCTGTCCCAAATTGTAATCACAGAAGGTATTGGCTACATCTGATATCAATTAAGAGTTTTATTAATAGGTTAAGTTTTGAAGCTTAGATTAACATTAGTTTTAAGTGATTAATTTATCTATCAAAAATTAGTTCATAGTCATTTTACAATTGACTCCAAAATAGGCACCTTCAATAAATTAAAATAGCAAAATGTTTTTGGTACCTTAATGGAAAGTTAATTTTTTTAGTAAAGCTAAGTTTTTGCTTTTGTGATGATATCAAAATTATTTCCTTTTTATTGTTTATAAATTTAGGAAATGAGAGAGTGAATTGAAGATCACTTGGAATAATTATCTCCCCTATGCTCATATCACTATTATGTCACAAATACATAGTATGAACATACAATGCTATGTCATGTTCTCCTTAGAGACTTGTAGGAAAATGATTTTTTCCTAAATAACTTACTGCCTAAAAGTATAAGGGAGCTTACTTTATATGCAAAGAAACCCTATGAGGAACTTATGTGCGAAATACAGTAATTGTCTGTAATGTGAATTATCTCCTGCCTTACAATCTGCAGACTTGTAATCTCAGACTCCAAGGTCTAACGAGGTGCCCAGCATCACTGTAATGATGTCCAGATGTCTCTCCTTGGGACCCATATGCATGTGGCATTCTGAATTGTATATGTTCTTTTGGTAAAATGTGGTCAGAGGCAGCCTTTTAGGATCACAAGATCTAAAAGACCAGATCCGCATCCCTTTTTATTACTTTCTATTTACTTACCCTTTTTATATTCTTACACATACTGCTATAAGACATTGTATTATATAATAACCTGTGAGGTTTTTGACTTGTTTTTTCTGTTTGCATCCCTTTTCTCTTCCAAACAAATTCATCTTGGGTGGAAAGTCTTGGAATTAGAAACTTACGTCAGTTTTTGTTTGTGGTTGTAGCTACATTTCAATCTAGGATATAGAACATACTCAATAATTTTTTTAATGAATTAATGGGTGCTTTGCTGAAGTTAGAACCACCCAAGAAAAAAACAGAAGCCTTGTGATATTAACATACCTTAGTAGGTACTATATTTGGATTTTGAATGCTTCCCAAGGAACATGTGTTGAAGGCTTGGTCCCCAATGTGGGGATCCAAGCTATTGGGAAGTGGTGAAGACTTTAGTGGAAGGAAGTTAGCTCATTCAGGGGTATGTCCTTGAAAGGATTTTGGAAATGCTGGTTTCTTCATTGCTTGCTTTGCTTTCTGGTTGCCATGAGCTGAACATTTTTGTTCCATTACATGCTTCCACCGTGAAGTGCTACCTTTCCACAGACCCAAAAGCAATAAGGCTAGAAAATCACTCCCAGAACCCCTGAAACTGTATACCAAAATAAACCTTTCTCTCATAACTTGTTTATTGGAGGTATTTTGTTACAGCCACAGAAAGACAACTAACATATTAGACAAAGAGTTTTATTAGCTGCAAACAGGATGCTTCTACCAGGCCCCTCAGCTTATGACAGTGAAACAGCTGAGAATGAGGCTGGAATTCTGTCTTTGAAGGCTCTTAGCTCTGTGGCCCTGGGTAAGTTGTTTCATATCTCTAAGCCTCAATTTCCTTGTCCATTACAACATGTTTTAATAATGATAACAGTTCTACATGTTTTATAATGAAATGAGCAAATACCTGCAAAATGTTCACCATGGTGTTTGGCACATGGAGTCTCATAAATGATAGTTATTATTAGTATTGTTATTGATTTATTTCATTATTGATATTTTAGGTATTTTGATATGGCCAAATATGCAAACTAGAGCAATTATGGAAGCAAAACTGGAGGTAATTCATTACCACACTTTGCCCACCCCTGAGATGTTTAATGATCACTTGTTAAGAGTTCTGCCTTCTATATACATGGTTTCACGTGCTTCATTTGAAAAATAAGTGCTCACATACAAAGATTTCCCATTAAAAATACTTCAATGCTCAGCTACTATTCTTCTGATTAACCAACTCTTTCTTTAAAGACTTGAAGTCATGAAGGTTATTTTTTGTGACACTCAAGGATAGGAACAAGTATTGCCAATGGCTTTCCAGAAGGCTGTTAGTTCAGTTGATCATGCAAACTTGAAGATGTTTTTACATGAAAGATATGTTTATAAAAAGAAGGTAAGACTGATAGATAACATCTGCTGTAAAGTATAATTCTGAAAAATGTTGCTAAGCAAATTCAATTATTTTTCTATAACTTCACACAATTGTTAAGAATTTAATGAAGAGTATTTAATTCAAAATTAGAGCATAATTGTAAGTTTCTCTTAAATTTTTCTTTCTGAGGCTTAATGTACATAGCCATCCAAATAGTCAATACATTTAAAAAACAAATATTTTATTGTATCTATCAAAGTCTTATACCTGGAATGAACCCAAACTTCAGCTATGCTCCCTGTGTCCCTTAAAGATCTGTCACTTCTTACTCCTTTTTCTTCCAGACCTACCTACTTCTTGCTTTCCCCGTGTCACTATTCTGCTCTGACATAGTTCTCATTTCCCATCTTAGAGATTTGCATATAGTGTTAATTTATCTCTTTGACCCACTCAACCCCAGATGCTCATGTGACTCTTTCCTTCCTATTCTAGCTTAAATACCAACTTCTTGGATTTTTTTCTGTCACAACATATAAAGTAGCAAGATTCCAAATGAATCACTTCCTAATGCTTCAGAAATTGTCTCATCATTGTTCATAGTATTATTTGAAATGATGTGTGAATGTGATTGCATATAAAGAAGATATTTTTTTTACAATGGTTAAACCTGTAATTTTTTGATTTCATAATTTTATGAAAGTGATACTTTAGATTCCATAGAAATTGTACTTTAAATTTTGAATGTGATTCTTTTCCCAGTCTAACATCTGCAATCCAATCCTCTCTTGTGATGCTGGGCAGCAGCAGCTACCCTCAGCTTCCAGTCAGCTACATGAACTTAGGGGAGATTACCAACAGTCTCCAGGGTGCTGTTTCTAAGCTAAAATGTTATGTAGGTTGGGTATATTCAATCTGCAATATTTTCAGTTTATGATGGGTTTAGTTAGATGTAATCCCATTGTAAATTAGGGAGTATCTACAGTAGGGGTAATTATGTTCATATGTATAATATTTAAATTGCTTCTTTATTTTATTTGTCTCACTGACCACAACTTGAGACCCACAGGATCAGAAAATGAGTCTTTGACTCATTCCCTCATGTGTTACTTGTATTTAGAACCATGTTTGTTGGTCAAGAGGATGATTATGTGGATACAAGGCAAGGTGGGTATACGGAGAAATTTCTTAGAGTATTTTACCTCTTTAGAAGCCTTTGCCTGGTTAAGCCACTGGTGTATGAGAAGATAATTTAACAAGCCAGTATAATGAAGTGATGAAAGCAATAAATACTGGGAGACATGAATATGGAGAAATCACTTTACACCAATCAAGAGTGGATTGATAGTGGAAGTGGGTTTAAAGCTGGGCCATGATGAATGAGCAGGGTTTATAAAGGGAGCATAGCCGTAATTCAGCTCTTCATCACATAAATCCAAGCATATAAGTCATCTCACTTTAACTGCAACTCAGGCATGTTCCCTAGAACCCAAGGGATTAGGGAAGGAAGTGCATGTTGGTTTTGGTGTTTTTGTTTCTATCCTCACAGACTGTACATGGATTAGAAGGCTCTCCAAGTGGAATGCAGTGTACTGTGCCCTTACAGCCATTTCTCATGTGGCTTGACTCTTGCCCTGTAGGTGCCAGATGGACTGTTCCTCCTCCAACTCTTGCATTTTCTAAAAAGTGCCCTGCATACTCTCAAAAAGTGTCCTCTGTACCCTCGCTCAGGCTTTTCATTGGCTCTGAATTTTCTCCCAGCCATTACATCACCTGATTGAGGCCTTCTCATTCTTCACACTGTAATTTAGGAATTATACTCTGAAAGACAACTCAATTTCCCTCCAGACTAAGCTAAGTCTCTGGAGCTTAGCTTTAAGCTTCCTGTACTGCTCCCACATTGCTCAGAACAATTTCTTATCATTACCCATGAAATGATCATGTTCCCCCTAGACCGTAGAGTACATGAGGGCAGGATTTCTGTTTTCACTACCTCTGTATCCCATGACCAGCACAGGGCCTACCACTTCAGAGTTGCTGAGTAAATATTTCCCCAATGGATGAATGATGAATGTGGAGGAAAAGCAGAGAGTATTCCACCTTAAGTGCAACATTGAAACGCTGATCTTAAGTTGAAATCATGTCTCCAACTGTAGACTCTTACTTAATGGAAACCAACTTGAAAATGCCAACCCTACCTTATTTACAAGGTGCTTTGTTCACTAAAGCTATTAAAGGGCCCAGCTGATGGGAAGTTATGTATAATTGTAGGTATCAAGCCAGAGACCACTTTCTGTCAGGTTGCCAGACCAAAGATGTAGGCACAATCCTTTAGAGACCTTCACCCCAAAAGATTATTAAAACAATCTGTAAGGGTTAATAGGTGGGTGGAGCTCATTAAAATCTATTATAAATGATTTACTTTAACCACAAACTCAATATGGACCATCCTGGAGAGACCAGTTGAAGTCTGAAGTGCTTCCTTCAATGTGTGTTAGTTTTGTAAGGAGGGTAGGCTCTGCATATCTGTACCAGCCAGAATAGCCAATGTTGACGGAGCCCCTATATGCCAGGAATTATTCTGGTACTTTATGCATATCTTTGTCAATCTTTTCTGAAAACCCTCAAGGTTTAAGTATCATTTCCATTTAGAGTTGAAGAAATTGAGGCTTAGAAAGGGACTGTGGCTAGAGGGAATGGCCTATTAAAGACTGCCTTTTCTCATTAAACAATGATAATTGACAAGTGTCTCTCCATTATATATTCATTTTATTCCCTTGAATCTAAGACATCATTCACTGTAGAATGTATCCAATTCAAATAATGGGCTTTGAAGAGAAAACAGAATGCAGAATTACATGCACATATTGTTAAATAAACTGACCTCAGCATCTAGTTATGGCCTTTTGTTTTCTGGGACTTCTGTTTAATGCTAAGTCTTCTTTACATCCTAACTTTAGACTGCCTTTAGGGAGGCCTTAAAATGAGGTGGTTGCATGTACAGTTAAACTGACTGGGTCAAAGGTCATCCTTCTAACTCACAAGCTGTTTGGGTACCTATAGATCCTACAACATATCTGTAGAAAGGGACAATGGTGGGACCTCTCTTATGAGCCTGAGGTAAGTATGAGAAGAGTTGGCACACATACCGCACTTGGACTGTGCCTGGCTCTTGGTGAATATGTGATAGAACTTAGTTGGTGCCCCAAGGCATCTGGGGAGCAGTGCAGTCACAGATCTTCATTCATCCATTCCTTGCACAGTCCTTGAGGACAATTCATGCCCTGCAGGGTTCTGGGCAGTGATAGCACAGTCCTCAAGGACCATTGGTGACCTGTTGCATTTTAAGATCTGCACTCCTGATATTGACCTTGTTAAACAAGATCTTTAAGATAGTTTGCATTGTGTTTTAGCATATCAAAAACCATCTGATTTCAAATGAATTTCCTGTCTATTTTTAAAGTTATCATTCCTATTTTCCCCTTGAAAACTTGTTGGATTTATTTTAAGATTGGTTGGGCTCTTCTGACAGAAATAATGCTTCAGGGAACTCCAAGTCTCTTCACCAGCTTCTCTCAACTTGACAAATGGTAGTGGTTCCTAGTGTATTGTCCTAGTTATGACAGACAGTTTTCTGTAGACAAATTGCTTTTTCTTTCAGTATTGCATCCAAGTATCATATGCTTGAAGACACATGAAGTCTCTACTAGGTATTCCTATTTTAATTAAAATTTGATTTGGTAAGTTGCTGCTGATCTAAATACAGTGGGGTGAAAGGAACTCCCTCTTCCCAGGATGGAGGAGGCAAGAGCTCCCAAGTCTCCCTGTTGTCCCATTACTAGAGGATGCCTTGTCAAGGAACTCAGGGTGTGAGTTCTCAAAACAGAACCAGGCTTACATGAATGGAGTGATATGACTTCCTCAAACAGATGGGGATCTAATCTCTGTGGTAATAGATATGTGTCATTCTAAATGTATTAGAAAAAGGAAGTAGCAGCCGAATGAAGAACTTCCTCCTTCTCCAGAAAATGCATTCTCTTGACCCCCCCCCCATGGCTGACCTGTGGAATCTGAAGCCATTCCTCTAGCATTTGGGGGGGGGGGAAATGATGAAGGAATGAAGAAGAAAAGCCTTGAGATGCGGTGGATTGCCAGAACTCAATAGGCTAGGACTCAGATCATCACTGCAAGGTCATTAAGGTGAATGCCTGTGAAGAAAGGGTGCTATACTAAGACATGGCTCTGAGAACAAGCTGGTGAGGCGGGGATCATAGATTGATTGTAAATGAGCTGGGCAAAAGAAGTGGCTTGGAAATGCTATACTGAGAAGAAGAACTTGAAACACATTGAGCATTTCCCCTGTGCTCCATGTGCTCTTGGTCCATGAACTGATATGCATTACAGCATTTAATGTTCTCAATTCTCTGCATGGCCCTAAGTATTAGACATTCACTCTGAGTTACAGAGGGGCCTGGTAGCACAATTCCTGCTGGCACCTTTGTCCAACTCCACAGCAATGTACCCTCATAGGAGGTACCTGGGGAACATCAGGTGAAAGTCCGTGTGGTTGGTTGAGGAGAAAAGGACCATGATTAGAAGGGAACATAATCACCATGCAAGATACCATTCTCAAGATCACATCTGTAAAACTAGTACAAAATATTAAAATTCAATTTATTTTTCTTCTGTAAATATTTTCATTTCCAAAGAGGCTAAACACAATTGAGGTAAGGCTTGGTATATTTGCTTATTAATAAATGCTTCCCCAATAAACCTGTAGCTTAATGTGTTGCATATATCCATTGGGGACATACAAAGATCAGGGTATGATTGAGTTGGATGGGACTCGGTTTGCTTTTAGGTCACATACCCTCTGCATCACATGTTACTTTTATGCTAGATTTCTGAGTCACACCAATCAATAGAATTAGCCCCTCCTTTTCTTCTCTGCCTTCATTTAAACATCAAGGTGAAATTCAAAGGCTTGCAGAGACTACTTGGGTCATTCAAGAGACTACTGGTCTTTTGGGAACTGTCTTTGTCTTTTCATCACTACATTGGTTTTTATTGCCCAGATTTGGGTTGTCTGCTGCCTGTCATCAGTGGCCTCCTGCCCAAGCCCATGTGGGAACTGAGCGCGGCACATGCAAACAGTCGTGTAGTCATAAAGGAAGGTGGGGGAATAGAGAGAACAGGTTCTGCTTTTTTTATTTTTTTTTTCTGAGCTGTTTAATTGCTGTCTTGTGCAGGAACTCCCAATGATGACCAGGGGTTTTATAAAGCATTGTAGCCCCATTCAACAGCAGACTACTAATTAGTTCATTTACTTGGGTACTAAACTCATCTAAGAAGAGAAGCAAAGCCTAATTAGAGAAATCTCAAAGGATATTAAACTCCGATTCTTTAAAGTTACAATTTTTTTTAAACACAAATCCACAAAAGCATACATGCATGCACACAAGAGCTTGCATATACACACATATACCAAATCAAGAATCCACATGAATTGTGTACCAAGCTTTTGGTGATTGCTGCTAATTAGAAAGAACTTCAGTCACCATCTAAGTATAAAAAAAGACAAAACCAACATAAAACCTGCTCAAACTGAACCAAAACCAGAATTCAATTTCCCTTCAACTTAAACATTTTTAGAAGATATGATGGGAATCAGAAGTTATGCATCTTTAAAACTTTTTAAAAGTTTATTACATAATTTTCTTTATGCATTATAGTTTTTGTTGTTGAATGGGATGGGTTTTTATACATTATAGATAGTTTTTGCTGTTGAATGGGAAGGGTTTTTATGGAGCTCTGTTCTTGTTAAAGTGGATTATTGTTTTCAGAGAAATTTTTCTCTTTTTTAAAAATTATGGAATCTTTAGATATTTTCCCAGTAGCAGCTATATTCTAGACATCACAGTGGGCACTTTGGAGGTTACCAGAATCGGTCTAGAATCCTACCTTGTCAGCAGTAGCAGCGGCAGTATTATCATCATTATCATCATCATCAGCAGCAGCCGCAGCATCTGTACTTCAATTCATTCAACAAAAGATTAATGATTGCTTAGGAGTGCAAACTGCTAAAAAGATACTGTCCTTTTCCAAAAGGGAGTGAGAAACAAATACAATTAAGTAAATGTATATATATATATAATTCCATTTCATATATGAAAGTGTAAAATATGTAAATATATATAATAAAAAGTATAAAATATTTATATTATATATACATGTTTATAATTCATATAAGTACAAAAATACACCCTTCTAGCCTTCAGAACTAGGAGACATCGACTTTCTGTTGTTTTAAGTTATCTGTTTTGTGGCAATTTGTACTGCAGCCTTAGAAAACTAATAATGACATGGTTTAAATTTCTATCATATATATATTGTATGTTACATACAATATAACTTTCATTGCACATTATTAAATATGAATTCATTTTAGACAATGGGAGTTCTAAGGAGCAAGATATTATAAGTAGTGGTAGAAGAAAATTTTGGAAATTAATGTTATTTTGGTAAACCTGACCATCATAAAGAATTGTTTAAAAGGCTGCTCTCTCTGTATGAAATGGCATATGTTGAATTAGTCAGCTGGTCTTAATGTTAATCAAAGACAAGGTCCAGAGGTCATAGCCATCAGCTACAGAGGAAAGATCCATTCTCTCTCCCCACATCCTGAGAACAAGCTTTCTGGCCCACAGCCAAGGCCAATGTTAAGATATGAATGGTGTATTTTTGCCCAGTGGAAAGGATAATTTCTGATTATAAAAGTAATTCCTGCTCTTTTCAAGGAATTCATAAATAATAAAATATGTATATAAAATATGTATATAAAACTATGTAAAAATTACCTGTGACCCCATCAGTCAGAGATATCAAAATAAAATATGTATATATGCACACATAAGTTAGGTGTGATGAAGAATAAGTTTATTCCATATACATTATCTAATATATATTTGTAAATTTTGCAATGTATGATAGGGCTAATTTTCTGCTATTAAATATATCTGTTTCATATCATTTTAAAATATGTATGGTATACTAGTGTATGAGACTATAATTAATTTAATCATTTTCCTGTTGGAGGACCTTTAAGTCCGCTTGATAAACATACACTTATAAATTTTTCCAGTTACTCTTTTTAGAATCTCCATTTTTATGGAGTTGAAAAAGTTTTATAGACTCTAAAATTTGGATATGCTTACATGAGAATAAAATGTTAATTCTGGAAGGTTTGGGCTCTATTTAATCTGAGGGCTTCCTAAACTAGAATGGTTTCCATGAGGTCTGCCTCTCTCTAAATGACCTCATTTATGAGAATTGAACTGTTCAGGGGAAAAGAAGAATAGAAAATATGACCTCTGCCAGTAAAGAATCTTCTAGTTCAACTACAACATGTGAAATGAGTGTGTGACTTGACAAAAAATTTTTTAACCACAAAGACATAATGAGTAGTGGGATGTGTGTGTGTGTGTGTGTGTGTGTGTGTGTGTGTGTGTGTGTGGTGTGTTAAAAGTTCCAGTAAGTATAGAAAAGTCAGTGGTTAGGATTAAATGGCGAACTCTGTGGAAAGTGATCAAAGACCTGAAGCAGGTGAAGAAGATCAGCTAAGGGGCAGAGGAATGAAAATTAGAGTGCAATCAGGAGGGGAGGTAGGATGGCTTGAATATGTACCTTGTTCAGTCTCCTGTCTTTTCTTTTGGGGAGGCTTCTTTCACCTCTTTGGACTGAGTAGTTATCTCAGCAATATATTTCAGAATAAATCCACAACTAAAATTTACATCTGTCTCTAGAATTTAGCATAGGACCTTAGGAAAATGGAACTATCCTTTCAACATCTGAATAATGCATGAGTCAGCCATTGATAATACCAAAATCTGAGATTGCTGAAATGGGTCTAGGATAGCTTAGGGGAAGACCTTGAGGAGAGAGAAGTGAAGGAAACCCTTGAATCTTACATGGATACTTTGTGAAACAGGTGACTGCATTGAGGCATTTTGGAGTTAAAGTGTATTCCAATGGCGTGAACTATGTGGGCTACACATTTGGAGATCTACCTCTTCCTCCCTTATTTCATACATGACTGGAACTCTTAGCCTCCTTTCTCAGCACAAAATCTACCCTTATCTGTGAGAGCAATCCTATTCTCATGTGAGACTTCAGGAGGGTTGGGAGTCTAGCTCAGGGCATGACCTAGCTTGAAGTCACTTCTAAATTGTTTGTAAATTAGGTCTTTAAAATAAGTCTTGAAATCAGCTAAAGTTAGTACTGCAACTACATTCTTCTTTTTAAAAGTTGTTTTTGCCATTCTAGGTCCTTCAAACTTTACATGAATTTTAGAATCAACTTCTTATTATCTGCAAAAAACGTTCCACTGAATTTTCTGTTTATATTGTGTTGAATCCAAGTTCAGTTTAGAGACAGAAATAAAGTATAGCATATCCTTACAGTGGAATATGACTTGGTGATAGAAAGGAATGAAATATTGCTATATTCTACAATGTACATTAATCTTGAAAACTTCTGAGAGAAGCCATTCACAAAATAACATGTACTATAGAATTCCATGTAGTGTATGAAATGAACAGAATAAGCCAATTTATGTATATAAAGAAAGTAGATTAGTAGTTGTCTACACATGAGGATCTGGAAAAGAAATGGAGTGATTCCTAATGAATCAGAGTTTCTTTGGTGAGTGCAAAATATTCTAAAATTAAATTGTGATGATGGTTGTGCAATTCTATAGCTACTAAAAACATCTAGTTATATACTACAAATGTGTGAATTGCATGGTATATGAATTGTATCTCAATAAAGCATTTTTTAAAAATGAGCAACTTAGGAAGAATTGATGCCTTAACAGTTTTAGAGTCTTTGGCTCATGAACATAGTATATATTTCACTGTCTTCTTTAATTTCTCAGGGATATAGTGTATTTTCAGCGGAGAGGTTTTTTCCAGATTTGTACCAAATAATTCATAGGTCTGAGGATAATATAAATGACATACTTCAAATTTTTTCTCGTTGACAAATAGAAATTTCAATTGATTTTATTTTTGTGATCCTATATCCTGTTACTTTATAAACTCAATTACTATGGACTGAATGTGTCTCCCAAAATCCATGTGTTGGAAGCTTAATCCCCAATGCAACAGTGTTGGGAAATAGGATATTTTGCTAAGTGTTCAGACCATAAGGTGTCTGCTCTCACGAGTAGATTAATATCATTGTAAAAAGGTCTGGTGGTGGGACTTTTTCTCTTTTAGCCTTCTGTGTTTTGCCATGTGAAATTACAGTTGTCTTCCTCTCTGGAGTTGGTAGCATTCTAGCACCATCTTGGAAACAGAGAGTAACCTTCACTGAAGGTGGGCTCCATGATCATGCGTTTCCCGGCCTCTAGAACTGCAAGAAATCAATTTCTGTTCTTTATAAACTATCCTGTGTCAGCTATTTACATATCATAGCTGCTCAAATAATGAAGACACCTTTAGTTCTAACAGGTTGCTGGTAGATTCCATTTGAAGACAATCCTATGGTCTTCAAATAAATTTCTCTATTTGACACATCTTTTCAGTTATGAATGGATCATGCAGGTATGGATGATGTTTTCTCTTGGTTTCTCTGTTTTTTCAACTCTCTCTGACTTATCATAACCTCACTGATAATAGATTTGCATGTAGTGGATGCCAATTGAAGCTGTTCTAAATGCTGGATGTTACACAAGATCTTGTAGGCAAAATGAATCACAAGATCAAATAGCTCACGCCACACCTAAGCACTTAGCCAATTCTATAATAACACTTAGTTCTGGTCCTTGGCGCTCCATATTTTACTCATGTTATTGTCTACTGATGGATTTTTTAACCTTGCTTTAATATATAAAGAATTATCATACCTCAGGATTTTCTGCTGAAGTTTTTTTATCTAAGATAATATAAACCACACATAAATTGCCCCCAATTGTTTTTAATAAATAGTTAATTTTAAATAAAGATTCAATCTTGTAGTTCATCTTGAAGTAGAATATATAGCAACTTTGGATATATATGTCCATTCTCATAGGTAAGATAAATGCTATTCACAGTCACTTTAATTTAGGACCCTTACCTGGACCATATATGTGGTTCTCAAATATTGCCTTGCTCAGATGATTTTGCCTAGACTTAGCAAAAGACATTCATTCATTCATTCATTCATTCCTCTATCAGTCCTCAGTGAGCATAGTGGGTAGCATGACAAACACTAAGGTAGTTGCTTTCTCTAGGCACAGAAACACAGTTTCCAGAGTGCTCACATTTCAGCCAAAATAACTGTGATGCTACTGTATTGTTAAAATTTATTATGTTTTTCTACAGGAATATACAATGGGTGGGGGAGGTCTTGCTTTTGCAGTGTAGGTTAATACTTGATCATGTCTCTGGAGTTTAAAGAATTTCCAGGTAGAGGAAACTTTGTGAATAGTGATGGATAAAACAGCACAAAGGAAGATACTGTGGAACAAACTGAAAATAGTTTTGGCGATGTGCAATTTATCCATTGAGTTTGGACCTAAGAGATGGGGAGAAGTTAAATCTAAATTTAGCATCTCTAAAATAAAAGTCCCTATTAGAACAACAACAACAAAAAAAAAATGTTGGCACTAAATAAATCACTGCCACAGATCACAAATTAATTAATAAAAGTGGACAACCACCGCCCAACCAGAAAAGGGTCTATTTCCACCACTCTTTGTCTATTCTAGAGATTTTGTTTCAACTGGTTGTATGTATGCAGATGTCAGCTCTACATGTTAATCCACTTCATTCTTTTTACATGTTTACTTTTGCCTTAGGAAAAAAGCAGTTTTCAAGTGATCTACCAGTGTAAGTTAGAGGTGCAGATTTCACTGGAAAGAGTGAGCATTAGTAGTTCCAAACATCTAAATCTGCAAGATATCTATTGTAACTTGGATCTAGGATGTCCCGAGGCTCATGTGTTGAAGGCTTGTCCCCAGCTGGTGGCACTATTGGGAGGTGGTGAAAAGTTGTGTAGGTGAGGTCTTGTTGGAGGAAGTAGATCTGGCCACTTGCCTCTGGATTGTATATTTTCTTCCTGATCTTTCTTCCTTCTCTCCCTCTTTCTCTTCGTTTCTCTCTTTCTGCTGCTGCCTGGATGCCATAGATCAGTAGCCTCTTTTGCCACAGGATCCTATTGCCATGATGTTGCCAACCTTAGGCCCCAAAGTGACTGGGCCAACCGCGGACTAAAATCATAAGCCTAAGTAAGTCTTTCTTTCTCTTCAGTTGATGTATGTCAGTTATGTTGTCAAAGCCATAGGAAGCTGATGAGCAGAGTCCTCCAGTGGGGAGAGCTCTTTATACTGTATTTGTGCTTGTTTCATCATCATGAAAGCCATTTCCCACCCCCATTCCATTTCCACTCAGACTTTCTTGGCAGTATCCAGATGAGATACAGTATCAACTAACCCTCCTGAAGCCAGTAACCTCCTTTGTTAAGTGGAGGTGTTTCCCAGTCTGATGAGGATTTAGGTTGGGACGATTGTACAGTGTTCATGGGAAAGTCTCTAAAATCACATCCAAGATGTGGGGGAGGGACAGACAAAGGAAAGAAAAGGCAGAATAGAAGAATGACAATGTTGCAACAAATGTGAATGTATCATTGTTTACCTTCAAGAAAGCAGGGAAACTGTTCCTATCTTACTTCCTTAATTGCTTGGTTGACCTCATGGGGGACCAATCTGAGTTAAATGCACAGCATATCTTCTGACAATCCTCATCCCTTGCCTCCAGTTTCCTTTCGGCAGAGTACCCATGTGGTTTCTCTGCTTCTGAGCAGAGAGAGAGCCAGAGTCACTTTAATAGCCCCGGAGAAAGTGCTTTAGGAGGTATTTGCAGAGAGCAGGGTGCCAGGCCACAGCCTTGTCTCCTCGACATGCCCCAGATATTGAACCTTCCAGTAACTACAATTACAACCAAAACCACAAAATGTAGATTTACAGATTGTTTTCAGCAACACCCATTCAAATTTACTTATATTTACACTAGAAAAATTAGGGTAAGTGCTATTGTGACCAGAGACACAGACCAGGATCAATAACCAACCAATTCTTGGCTAATAAAGCACTTCTCTAAGGTCTACGGTTGCTCTATTCTGATTTTGAGGTTGGCCTCTAATGTCTTATCCATTGACTTTTCCCGTAAATATGTCTAATCGAGGCCATGTAGGATTCTAAAGAGAAATGATACACTGGGTTTGGTAAGAATTGCTAATTAACCAAGTATGTAAAACCTGTAGCTGTCACAGCTCACAACATTTCTCCCATGGTGAAAATTTATACATGACAAGAAACTAAAAGGAAAATAACAGTTTCCATTCTAGGCATAAAGCTGTAATTATTAAAATTTTTTTCCCTTCTTCTAAATTCTAATGGCTCCAAAATTACCTTTAAGAAAAGGACATTAAAATAAAAGTCTGAAACAGTATTGCCTGAAGTTCTAAAACCTCTAACCAGGAAAATGATATGTGGGATATTTTCATGTTACACAGAATTCTTTAATCATGCTTAACCTCAGTTTGTACAAAGTTCTCTTTTTTTTTTTTTTACAGCCACAAAAGAGTACGCTTCATATTAGAAAGGTCAAGAGAGATTAATTTGGTTCCTTGTACACTTGAATCATTAATTTTGTTCTGGTGACAGAGCAGGGTATTTAATCAAACCTAAAAGAAATAAAATAATGAATGACAAAAGAAGGGAAATAGGCAGAGATCTCATTTCCATCTGTGTTATGCTACTTTTGCAAAGATGTCTGAAGTACCCAACTCTACCTGGTGCTCTTCCTTGATGTTCTCAGGCCACACACTCCTAGTCATCTCTATTTCCTGTGCCATGGGCAAATATCTCCCAGACTCAGTTGATTACAGCATGGTACAAGGAGGGGAAGATTGCAATTTCAATTAACACAGGGGCCACTTAGTGTGGTTTTGTTCCAAGTTGCCACATTTGCCCCTGTTCCCATCAATTTCCCACCTGAGAAACTACACTCAAACTCAGGCCTCAGATAACAAGGAGATGATAAAAGTAAAAGGCAAACTTTTTGTTGTACACATAAAGTTACAATTTATGGGCCCTCAGATCATAAGAAGAATCCCATGACTCTCATGGGGTAAGGCTATCACTAGTTTTATGGGAAAATGTATGCAAAAATGCATACCTTGCAGACAAATGCCCCAGTTCTTTCCAATACCCAGAGACTTTTTCCTCACTGTGAAAAAAAAAGTCTACAATAATGGTACTCTATGTGAAAATAAAGATGACTTGGGTTGTTTAGGCAGATGCTTAGTATAGGTTACACTTAGGATGGATTAATGAAGGCACTCCCGTGTTTAAATCACAATGTAGTGGCCAAAGTTGAGACTCCAGAGTCTCCGTGTGCCTTGTCTTGGTTAGACCAATCTGAAATCATTGAAATATTACATTAGAAATATAACATTTTAATACAACTTAACAAAACAGACCAGAAAAACACATTTACAGCCAATTACTCATTGGAACCTCAGGGGAAATCTGTGAGAAATGAATTATTTTTATTTCAATATTAGAGATGAGCATATTACAAAGTTTCATTCTCAAGGAGTTAACAGTCAAAATGAGGAAACTTTGAATTAGACCAGTTTATGACAAAGCTATTCTGTAGGTAGACAGGTGCTAGGAGTGCAGCCTATCCTAGCTTCAAAGATAAGGTGCACATTGATGGGATATAAATCCCTTAGAAAGATGGCAGTTCTTTCTTTAGGAGGTATCATAACTGAGTGCCCAGACATTTGATCTTAAAAATGAACAACGTCTCTCCATTAAAGCACCATTAAAAAGTAAAAGGGATAAATTCAGAAAATAGAAGAAAATACTTGCCACTCATGTAAAAGCTAGAATAAAGAATATATATATAAACACTTAAAAATGAAAATGCAACATAAATATATTTATCAAATATATAAAAAAATTACAAATGAAAGTATAAGATAATATATGTAATTAAATAGACCAAAGATAAGTAGAAATGTTAGATAAGAAGAAAAGCATGTTACTATTATGTGAAACATTTGCCTTGGCTTTATTAGTCATCAAGTAAATGTTAGTGAAGGCCACAAAGAGATAATCACTTTATACTACTACATTGGCAGAAATCAAGGAGTCTAAATGAAACACACATTTTGCTGGTTGAAGTTCATTAGTACAACTAGTTTGAGAAACAATATAAAATTATCTTGAATTTCAAGCATAAGTGCTCCAGGAGATATGACATGAATCTGTATAGAAGCTCTGCTTATAATAACAAAAGAATCAAAATCACACAAATATTTGTCAACAGAAAATGAATAAATAAATCACAGTATAGAAAACAAAATTTAATATCTTCCATATAATAAACATATACTGTAGCCACAAGCAACAAAAAAGATGAAATCTAGAAATGTGTTACCAGAAATATCATAATGAACAAGGATAGCAATACCAAGAAGACTACTCACAGTTTTATACAGTTATTGTTGGTATAAGATGCAAAGACAATGAATCAATACATTTTTTTCAATCATAATGCATATTTGATAAATATTCTAAATGAAGCAAGGGAAAAATAAACACAAAATTCAGGATAAAATGGATATTTTTGAAAAGAGATTGGGTGATGGGGTTAAGGAGGGCACACAGACACAAGTTATTGATAATAAAACTTAAGTGACAACCAGTTTAGAATCTCATTCATTAACTGGAAAGTTAGACTGAATAGCCACTAAATTATTTTGCAAAATAATCCAAAATGGGGCAGGAGTTGTGGCTCAGTGGTACATCACTTGCTTAGCATGTATGAGGCACTGGGTTCAATTCTCAGCACCACATATAAATAAATAAATAAATAAAGATTCATCAATCTCTAAAAAATATATATAAAAGGTCAAAATGGTGTTTGCAAAAATAATGAAATATACTTCAGTTGTGATTATGTTATTTATATCATTAATAGTATTACTGAGCTTCACCACAATCATATATGGTTCTATTTTAGCCAAAATAGTTTAATAAATAAACAAAGATGATCAAAACAAAGACTTTTGGATTGGAATAAAACTATAGCCTACAAGAGAAATGGCATTAAAATATTTAAATAGGCAATCTAAAACAAAATAAAGCATGAATTATAATACTACTTGACGTTATAGTAGATATTCATTAGTAATAAAAATTTAAAATACAAAATAACTAATAACAATAAAATATTATGCCCCAAATAACAGAACCTCTAAATATAAAGAGCAAAATCTTATGTAAATGCTCAGAGAAAAAGCAATGTAATCAATAACAATAACAGAAACATAAACACCTTTACTGAAATTAATTCTTTGTGATCGTGGTACTCTTTGAGGCAGCTATGATTAGTGGTTTCAAAACTCCAAGGAGGAGTGACTTTTTCATCTTTTCACTTCTGGAAAGTCATTCAAACCTGTTTTAAACCCAAGCCACATGGCTCTACTGTCTCTTCTTTTAATGCATATGATTGGTTGTATTTAAATTATATCTAATTATCTACATATTTAATTCTCTTCATTATGGAAAAAATTAAAACATTACAAACATTTTCTCTTCCAACATTACTAAATTGTTTAAAAAAAAAAGCTCAATTTCTGGATCCTGGCTGCCTCAAGTGTAGCCTCATTGCCAGTATCATGGTCTTCCTTGAAAACTGATGTGTAAGCAGCATCCCTAGCCCTGAATTCTGTTGTAACAAAGCCAAAATCTGCATTTTTCTAAGATCCTCAGAAGATTTATACACATATTGAACTCTGGAAAGTATGGAATAAAATATAAGAAAATAGGCAAGGTATACCCTTTCATCACAATCAATAATGCTGGAAAAAAATCTGTAAACAAGAAATCACTAACAAAACCTAAAAAGTATTGTTTTAAAAAACTGCTCAAATAAAACAGAAATGAATTCACTCAATACCAGATTTTTTTTCGTAAGCAAACAATTTGAGAAGGATATGTAGTCAATCTTATTAAATGTGATCAAAATTTAGTTTCATGGTAAATTCATAGTCTAGGTTACTAAAATGATATAATGAAACCATAATTTAAATAGTTATTAAAATATGCAGCAAGACTATAAGAAATAGAACATAATAAATATTAAATCAGTGATAATGAGTTAAAAATATGAAGAAATAACATATCATAGTCCACAAGCTAGCTCTTAGAGAAAATAATAAGAGAGATGAATTCCTGGGAAGTTCCACAAAACAGTACGAAAAAACCAAAATACCCAATCAGAAAGAGAAAACAGAGAGAACTGAACTGAAAAGGAGTGAACATGAGTAAGAGCTGACCTATTCCTTCTGGTTCTTGCTTCTTTCCTCTTTTCTTCTTCTTGATGAGATTATATGGTAATGAAGCTAAGGGCACCTCCTTGTTCAGATATTCATTGGATTGCTGGGAGGTATTTATGAATTATTAAAGACTTGGTTCTGGCTAATCCCCTTGGTGTAAAGAACTGGGCCAGGTAAAATGCAGCAGTAGAAAAAAGCAGAAAGGATGCAAACCTGCCTTCAAGGAACTGGCAAGCCCCAGGACTCTCCTGGCAAGAGTATTCCCTGTGTAACCTTGCCTCTCGAAGGCTGATTCTGCCTGTAGAAGAATTAGGTCAAGACCACAGAGGATCCTGATGGCAAATAACCTTGTTTAGCAAGGGACTTCCTGGAGAGTGAGAGCCCTCTTTTCCTGCTTCTACACTGGAGTCTTAGTTATGTCATCCACACAGGCCTTGGGAATCAGAATGCTCAACTGAGTATCAAAAGATACTTTACAGGGCTGGGAATGCAGCTAGTGGTAGAGTGCTTGCCTGGCATGAAGTAGGGCCTGGGTTCACTCTACAGCAATGCAAGAAAAAGTGTGATTAATTAGTTAACAGTTTTATAAAGACAATGTTTACCAAAAGAATAAAAGTAATTAGAAAAAAATAAATTTATAATAAATACAGGCAAGTATGTAAATAAAGCTGTTGTTGTAAAGAAATACAATAACTTAACTGTAATTATCTTCCAATTTAGTGCTGACTCTATTATTCTTCTTTATTTTTTAAGTATTTACTGTAAATATGTATGGAGTTTATACCTGGAAAAATTATATTAACCTTACTTAATATTCTTCTATCTATTTTTCATTTGCATAAAATGTGTATTTCTCTTCAGCTTCTCTTCAGCTTTCTGTTCTCTCATTTTCTTTATCCATTCATCTTTTGAAGGACATCAAGGTTGGTTCCATGGCTTAGCTATTGTGAATTGAGCTGCTATCAACACTGATGTATCCATGTCACTATTCTATGCTGATTTTTAAGTCCTTTGGGTATAGCCAAAGAGTGAGATAACTGGGTGAAAAGGGGGTTCATTCCAAGTTTTCTGAGGAATCTTCATACTACTGTCCAGAGAAGTTGTACCAATTTTCAGTATTATCAGCAATGCATGAGTGTACCTTTTCCCCATATCCTTGCAACATTTATTGTTGTATTCTTGATAACTTCTGCACTAGTTTGAAAGACACACACACACAAGGTATGAAGAGCTTTTCCAACATTTTCCAGGGCTCAAATTTACTCAGAGGCAGAAGTTTAAGCTTATAGCTGACCTCAAACCTAGGGTGATATCTTCCTAGAATGTTGCTGCCCTTTATTCTGCATTCCCCATTTCATCTCCTGAATAAAAGATTGTCATGTTCACAACCTCGTTATGTTAGAGAAGTGAAGTGGGTTGCAAGAAGACCAAAGAACATGCGTAGAGACAGCACGGGAGACATATGGTTGATTCTGCATAGCTTACAAGAAATAAGAGACTGCTCCAAGAAGAGTTTCATGGCAATAGACTGAAGAGATAGTACCTCCATCCCTCAAGGTGCTTTTCCAAGCAGTAGCACTTCTTCCTCACGGTGTGTTTATATTAGAGGTTGGCTAAATGAGTGGCAAGAATTCTTTCCACAGTCCTTCAGTTCTGCACCAGTCTCCATTCAGAGAGGGGTTTTATATGTTAAGTTGCAAAAGCACTTATGCAGACTTTATCCGCATTAGCTTGCTCAGTTTGCTTATATGACCAAAACCCAAGGAGCAACGTCCAAGAAAATAGCTTTAACAGATGACACTAACTTTTTAAATTGTATGGCTCTATCCCAGACTTGCTCTCATTATTCCCTTACCTTGGCTAGATTTTTGGTAACATAAAAGGACATTCAGAGACTTTGTGTTTTAGTGTCCACTTTTTCTTTAGGAATGATATAAAGATAAAACAACAACAAAAAATAGAGTTGATTCTCTTCTGAAGAGCAAGATGTCTCAATGGGGCAGACATAGTTTAAGATTAAAAACTACTTGTTCATAGCCGTGGTTCATGGCCTTTACCTTCCCTGCCTACTTCTCTGTACTCATGAGAAAAGAGAACACCACAGCTGAAACTCACTTTGCAAAGGACAAAAAACGTATTCCACTGTAATCAGCCACCAACCCAGCTTCATGCACTATAGACAAAGGAGCCAAGCTCACACCTGTGGCCTGCAGTTGTAGAGATTTAAATTACACTGTAAAAAACTTTCAGAAGAAAAGTTTTGATCATTTGGGTATCTTGTTAAAGCCTAGTTTTAAGATGCAGTATGTCTTATCATTGCTCTGATTCATTGATACATTTGATCAAGTAAAGAAATACAAAAGGCAACTCTGTCCTCATAGGAAGAGGCAGAGTCTAAGCATTCCTGTATATTCAGCTGTGTACCAGGGGCAAGTTCAGTTTTGTCTTAAGGGAAAACTGTTCTACTCCTAGTTAATTAAATCTTAGAGCTATGATATACAAAAGGTCTGAAGGAAATGTCTCATATGGTAGAAATACAAAGCAAGCAGCAGCACTTGGTTTATAGGGCAAAGGCATTTTAATCACTTCATAGAAGTGAGGAAAAGTTTTGTCTACTCATAATGGAAAAGTTCTGGGAATAGAATGAAGAGGATGAGCATACATCTCAGTTCTTTGTGAATCCCTTGTTTATCTGGTTCAGAATGAGTTACTACCTCCTGTTATAGTATCCAAATAGTTTCACACTTATTCCTATCTTTCTTATATGTATCTATAATTAGAGCCTTTCTGGGTTCACAGCCAAGTAGAGAGGAAGATCCCTGCTCCCACACTTGCACCCCATTGTCAACATTCCCCAGAGTGGTACATTTGCTACAATTCACAAATCCACAACGACAACCACAATCACTCAAAGTCAAGTGTACATTAGGGCTCTCTCTCTTGGTCTTCTACATTGTTTGGATTTGGACAAATGTAGAATGACAAGTATCCATCATTATAGAATCATATAAAGCATTTATAAGGCCTAAATCTTCTCTGTATTCTATTTACCCCTCATCTGTTTACTGTCTAAGTAGTTTTGATTGTATGAGTATGTTATATATTTCTAATCATATAATATTTTCAGACTCGTTTTGGTTTAACTTTCCTCTTTCTCATGGTTTGATACCTTTTTTCTTATAGTGCTTGGTAATAATCCATTGTTTAGATACACTAATTTGTTTATCCATCCACCTCCTAAAGGACATACAAATTGGTTGTTATTATGGGTTAGATCTGAAATGTCCCTTAAAAAACTCATGTGTTAAAATTATGATCCTTGGTGTAGCAGGGTTCATTCAGAGGGGTGTTTTTAGGTGAAGATTGGATGGTAAGAGCTCCAATACATCAGTGGATTAATCCATAGCCAATGGATAACTGAATGGACTACTGGGAGGTGGGACCTATTTGGAGGAAGTAGGTCACTAGGAACATGCCCTGCAAGAGTTTATCTTTCCCCTGACCTCTCTGTCTCTGCTTCCCAGTTGCCATGAACTGAGCAGCGCTCCCACACACTCCCTCCTGCCATGATGTTCTGCCTCATCTCAGAACCAGAGCAAAGGAGTTGGCTAACCACTAGTGAACCCCTGAAACCAAGAGCCACAATAAACATTTTTTTCAAGTTGTCTTGTCAGCTATTTTTGTTGGATTCAAATTAGTATTTATTGAAGATTTTTGTATTCATAAAACATTTTGGGGGTAGTTTTCTTTTATTATTTTGTCTTTGGTCTTGGTATGAGACTAATTCAAGATTCACAGAATGAGTTTGGAAACATTCCCTCTGCTTCTGTCCTCTGAATGACACTGTAGGGGATTGGTACAAATTATTTCTTAAATATTTGTAAAAATTCACTAGTGGAATCATTTAGGCCTGGTACTTTCTGTTTTGTAAGATTATAATTTATTAATTCAGTTTCTTTAATAGATGGATACCTACTCAAATCATCTATTTTTTCCTATGTGAGTCTTGGTCGATTATTTTTCCAAGGAATTAGTCCATTTCAACACATTTCATCTAGATCATTACATTTGTGATAGAATTTCAAAGATAAAGAATTGTTCATAGTACTCTTTTATTATCCTTTTAAGGTCTGTGGGATCTGTGGTGATGTCCTCTATTTCACTTCTAGTATTAGCAGTTTTCATCCACTCTCTCTTTCCTTAGCCTTGTTAGGAGCTTATTGATTTTATTGACCCTTTCAAAGAACCAGCTTTTACTTTCATTTATATTCCCAAATCATTTCTTCCTTTCAGTTTTAGTGATTTCTGCTCTTATTATTTCTTTTCTTCTACATTTTTTTGCATTTAATTTTCTAGTGAAAAACTTATTTTATTAATTTTTTTGGCCCATGTGTTATATAGAATCCCATACATGGGATTTAACAGTTCTTTCACTGTTATTGATTTCTAGTTTGATTCCATTATAATCTGAGAACATCCACTGTATAATTTCTATTTTTTAAAATTTGTTGTGGTCTATTTTATGGCCCAAAGTGATGAATATCTCATGTGAAGTTGGAAGGAATGTGTATTTTAATTTTGTTGGATGGAGTAGTTTATAGATGTGGATTGTAGCCAGTTGACTAACCATATTGTTGAGAGAAACTGTGTTCTTGTTGATTTTCTGCCTAGAGGATCTGTTCACTTTTGAGAGAGGGGTATAGAAATCTGCAATTGTGACAATAGATTCATCTATCATTCCTTTCAGGACTATTAATTATTGTCTCTCATAATTGTATGCCCTCCTGTTTTAATTGCATGCATGTTAAGGATTGTTATTTCTTCTTGGAAAAATGATCACTTTCTCATTATGTAATATCCTTTGCTAACATTATTAACTTTGCTTACTTTGAAGTCTGCTCTGTCTGAAATTGATGTAGGTACTTTGCTTTCTTTTGATTCATGGTAGCAGGGTGTATTTTTCTTAATATATTTATTTTTAACACAGGTATGTCTTTACCTAAAATGTATTTTTTTGACACTTGAATCATATTGTCAAAAAAGATGTTAGAGCTTTTTAGATCCCTCTGGAGTTTCTAACTCTCAGATGTGTCCTCACTAGAGCCTCCAGAAATTCACCAGTGATGGTTCATTTTCCAACTCTGGTATTTATTCTTATGGGTTTTTCCATTTGTGTCTGTCCTAGTCAGCCGCAATTCTCCATGTTTGCCTTTATCTTTGTATAGTCTTGGGGATAGCAACTTGGTCTGTGTCTTCCCCTTTCCTATGAATTCAAGAAGAGTGGTTGACTTTTCAGGCCATTCAACTTATTATTTGCTATTTTTAGGGTGGAATGGCAATTTCTAGCGTCCTTATATGAGAAAATCAAAACTGAAAGTCACGTGTTTGTTTTTTTCACCTTTTACTTGGTATAAATTTACAACTATTCTTTTATTGTATTATTAATATTGCCTCTTTTTTGGGGGGCAATAAACACCAATGAAATAAAAATAAGAATCATATATAGAATTTAAAAATCAGGTTCCAGTTCTCAATTTCTGTTTGAAGCTTGATGATGAATTAAAGAATGATAAATTTGACAAAATGTCAATACTTGTCATCTACCTGAGGGGCCAAGAGAATATGACTGACCCAACAGAAACCAGAAGACATAAATTTACTGAAAAAGCATCAACATCCAACCTCAACAGTTCACATTACATTAAGACTGTGCCTAAGGTTTGCAACTCAATATCTATAGCTATAGAAGATAAGTTTAGCACAGAGAGTTCTCTGCGCATGATTTTCATTTGAATCGAAGAACTGCACTTAAAGAAATTTGTTCATTGTTCTATTCTAGCTGTGTTTCCAACATTCTTATGAACATACAAAAAACTGAAGGGAGCCATTTTCATGGTGACTACATGAGCAAAAGAAGGATACTAAAAAAAAAAACAAGAAAAAAAAAAGAAATAACATCACATCCTTCTGATGTTTTAAGTAAAAATCAGTTCATTTTAAGGGTAGTTTAATCTTTTACCCAATCTATATAGTCAAAGTTTTCTATTTAGACTTTTTTTTTTATTTGCTATTTTTAGGCATACGTGACAGTACAGTGTATTTTGACATATTATATATGCATGGAGTATGACTCATTCTAATTAGGATCCCATTCTTGTGGCTGTACAAGATGAGGAACTTCACTGGTTGTGTATTCATATAAGCACATAGGAAATTTATATCTGATTCATCCTACTGTCTTTCCTATTCCCGTCCCCCTCCTTTTCCTTCATTCCCCTTTGTCTAATCCAATGAACCTCTATTCTCCTTCCTCCTGCTCTGTGTGTTAGCATCAACTTATCAGAGAGAATATTCAGCCTTTGGTTTTGGGGATTGGCTTATTTCACTTAGTATAATAGTCTCTAGTTTTATCCATTTACTGGCAAATGTCATCATTTCATTCTTCTTTAAGGCTGAGTAATATTCCATTGTGTATATATATACCACATTTTCTTTATTCATTTATCTGTTGAAGGACACCTAGGTTGGTTCCATAGCTTAGCTATTGTGAATTAGGCTGCTATAAATATTGATGAGCTGTGTCACTCACTATAGTATGCTGACTTTAAGTCCTTTATGTATATACCAAGTAGTGGGGTAACTGGGGAAAATGGTTGTTCCATTCCAAGTTTTCTGAGTAATCTTCATACTGCTTTCCAGAGTGGTTGTACCGATTCACATTCCTACCAGCAACGTATGTGTGAACCTTTTTCCTCACCTTCTTACCAACATTTATTGCTACTTTTATTTTTGTTAATTTCAATTATGACTAAATTGAGCTGGAATCTCAGTATAGTTTTAATTTACATTTCTAAAATTGCTAGAGATATTCAATATTTTTTCATACATTTGATGACCATTTGCATTTCTTCTTCTGCAAAGTGCCTATTCAGTTATTTTTCCCATTTATACATTGGGTTATTTGTTTTGAAGTATATTCTGTTAAAGACAAAACATCTGACAATGTAAATGGTCTAGTGGATTCAGTCCAAATGCTCAAACAGGAGCTTTCTTTATGTTTGTTTTTGTAATAATATAACACAAATATTGGGTAACACTATATTGTGGTAAAATGTGTTACTAATATGGCACAAAAATATAGTTACTGAATTGACGTTGGTGTACACATAGTTTATAAATTATACAAACATGTTATTATAATATACCAAAAAAGACAAGCACTTATTGCATAATGATTAAATTTTTATATATAAACAAAGTAATGTAACTCTAATCTGTGTGTGTGTGTGTGTGTGTGTGTGTGTGTGTGTGTGTGTGTGTGTGAGAGAGAGAGAGAGAGAGAGAGAGAGAGAGAGAGAGAGAGAGCTGATGTTGAATTAAAAGCAAAAGACAAAAATTTTGGTCTGCCAGTATATGTGCTTTCTTCCTTTGTTGCCCACATCACTTGGAATTTAAAATTTTTGGGTTTTAAAGAAATTTATTTATAAAAGAATGTATGTCTGACAGAGCTAGCAACATTTTGGGAAAAGCATGGTTGTGTTTTGTTCATTAATCAACACTGAAAGCTTTATTGATAACAAAGCTAACAAACAGAAACCCATGGACATTTATTCTGCAAAATCCCAGGCAAGACTGAACTAAATAAACAATTAGAATTGAAACAGTGTACAGGATTTAATTTTGAAACATTGAGATTATGCTTTGGAATAGCTTAATTTGGGGGGGGGGGAATTTTCATTATAGTTCATATATTCAATTAAATTCATTTCTAATTTTTACCAGAATGAAATGAAATTGAAAAGGCCAATGATTTTTCAGTAGCTAAATTTGGTGACATATTCAAAAAAATGTAAATGGAGATAATTTATTTGACAAGTTTTGATTTTGAAAATTGCTTGATCTAAAACTAAGAATAAAAGAAAAAAACATAGTGTATATAAAACTATTTCAGCATAAGAATATTTATATATTGTCATAAAAAATAATTAACATATAGATTCTGAATCTGTAACAAAAAGTATTTCCTTACTTAAAAATTGTATGTTCTACATAGTGGCAAAAATGGAATATGTCAATGAATACAATCATTAACAGAAAGTTCAACTTTGTAAGAAAATAGGTAACTGTATGAAAAAAAAAAACTAAAAATAATTAAATCATATTTAAAATATGCTTTCTTCAAAAAAATAATACCAATAATATGGTATGGGAGACAATAAAAGAACAGATTAACAAATCTGTGCCCCAAGTATAATTGTTTTGCTATTTTAATTATTTAAATAATTAATAAAAAACTTTAAAAACATATGTAGCTAAATATTATTTCCAATTTTCAGAAAGAATTTTATTTCTCAAAACAATTTTTGATTTAGAACTATTTTAAAAATTCATCAGAATGGTAACTCCAATACATTGCAATTAATAAATGCTAATATATGTATATACATATCTATGTGTGGGTGTATATATATATACATATATGTGTGTATATATGTGTATGTGTGTGTGTGTGTATATATATATACACACACTTTTGATTTCTTTACATTTCCTTTTCACCCTCACAACTCTCTTTGATGAAAATGAGGTAAAATATGTGATCACACCATGTATGAGAAATCCACTGATGTTCTGCACTGAGGAGCTCAGAGTCTGGTTCGGGAGTGCTGGGCAACAATTCTGAAGCAATGGGAATAAATGTGTGAAGGGACAATGAGAAAAGAGCCTGGATGATTACTTCTGAAGAGAACCCCTCAGATAGTATGACCTAGGTTCACAAGACTGTGAGGTCACTTCTGTGGAGAGTCAATTTCCAATGTTTTACACAAAGGTTTACCTTAAGTTAGATCAAGGAAGTTGATCTGGTTGGGAGAGACCCTGGAGAATGTCATGGGTAACAGAGTACAAATGACGGTCAAGACACAGCAGGTGAGAACACACAGATAAGGAATCATGCTGAAACATTCTGAAGAAAAACTCCAGCAGATTGTCAAGGCAAGTTTAGAAAACCAGATTCAGTTTTTTGCCAGTTAGCAAAGAGACATGGAGAGTGGGTTAGCATGATAGAATTGGTAGTAGATTTAAGATATTGTAAACAATATACTAAATTAATCTCCAAATTAATTACTAAATTAATTAGTAAGAAGTTTAACATTTTCCCTAACAAAAGATATGATTTCATCTCCCTGGAACATTTTAGATGCTCAGTAGGAAATTTCAAGAGGGACTAGGAAGAAAGAAAGCCTTTTCGCTTTTACCGAGGTGTACACTCACTGATAACTCATGGCAAACAAACCCACTTGACCAGGTTTTTTAATGTAACTTTAAGACATTTTGATTTATTGGGACATAGATATGCTACTCTGCACCCTGTATATGAAAATTACTAATTTTAAAAGCATGAGCGCACTTCAAATTTACAGATTATATTTTATGTTTAGGTGTTTGTTCATTTGATTCGGTAAATCCTACTTGGGAAAAAAATGTGGACTGATGGAAAGAGCCAAGGACACAGAAAACATTTGTAATCTCTGGCAAGGTCTCAGTTTCTTCATTTGTCAGATGGGTACTAATTAAACTCCCTCTTTCACATACTGGTGTTTTGTTAAAAGCTATCACCCTCTGGACACTAAACACATCTGGGCTCAAAGACAAGGGAGAATGGAGGATGGGGCAAATAGACCATTTCAGCAATGTGATAACTGACAGAAATTGGTTTAGGAACTGGAAAAGCTAAGAAAAAAAACCCTACTATTCAAAACAAAAAGAAGAAAAAAAATATCTCAATTGATTCTTGATAGTTGAATTGAATTTTATTAGAAAAATAAGAAAGGAAGTGTTTCCCATAAGATGGAAAGCACATATAAAACATGGAGGTACACAGATATAGACTCTTGTGCTCTAAAAGTCATTTGGAAAAAAAAGATTCTTTATTGTGGCATTTATTTAGATAGAGGAATGTCTTGATATATAACAGTTTCCTATTTATACGGAGTAAAATGTAGGAGTATAGTTTCTCTCAACACAATGTATGGCAAAGACTCTGCCCGTCTCATCTGGATTTCACTGGAAAGATACAGCATCAATGAAAAAATGGATGTGAGTTAAACATAGCTGTATTCCTTAACTGTGCAAGAGTTATATAGAATGCAACTGATTGCCTTGCAAAGTCATGGACCCTCCTGCACACAATGATTTTAAAACACAGTAAGTGTCTATTGGTACAGAATTGCTCAGTCTTACTTAGAGTAGATGATAAAATAAGTGACTTCCTGATATCCTTACCAATGGAATGTGCCCAGGTAAAATGGAAATTATTGAAGATGAAGATTATGAAGAAGTTCATGCTCTCAAAATCTTTTAATCAAACAATCTTTACCAGTCTTCCCTATGTGTTCTTTAATATAACATATATTTGTTATATCTGCAACAAATAAAATTATTCCTTAACTCTGCTTATTGTCAAGGGCCTCTCCCTGTCAAGTCCAAACCCCTCTCTGTACCTGAAAGCTTTGCTCCAGTCAAATTAGTTTTAACATTTACCTTTCCTTTCACATCTCTGCCTTTGTACCAATCTCCCCAATCCAGATGGATTTTCATGTTCTTTTTTTCTTAAGCCTCTTTAAGACCCTAGTCAAGTCCTATATATATTACATGAGTTAAACAAATACAACCCCTCTGAGCCACTTTTAGTAACACACTGTACTGTGTCAAGTTAAATATTTCTTTTGCACACATCCAGTCCTTAGAATATATATTACCAGCAATAGGTTCTTGTTCATTTTGATTGATTTGCCTTCCCTTGGCCCTGGAGTATAACCAAGATTGGGTAATTCACTGCTTAGGGAGTATAGCAACATCTTTGAATTTTTAGTATTTGTTCACTTAGTACTTTTAAATCCTGAATTATTTACATGCAAGAGGATTATCCTGCATAAATATTACATACAGCATTGGTAATAGGGTCTGAGTTTTCCTCTCATTCATTCCTTCTGGCAGGAGGTGGACACAAGACTTAGACCTTAGAGAGCCACTGTGGTTTTTAAAAGGTCATGTTTGGCCAGCCATAATTTATTCTCTGTGTCTTTCAGGAGTAGACAGAAGTTATTCAGTTGACAGAACTCGATTATTTTTTTCCCATATAAGATTTCACAGATCTTCATAAGGAGGGATAATTTCTAAACTACACAGACCTGGAAGAATAGAAAAGTCAATATGATGAATTGGAAAAGAAAAAGTAACAAATCTGAGAAGATAAAACATCTTACAGAATAATAATAACCAAACAGTAGAAAAACACACCTAATTCTCAATTGGAATGCCTAAAGGATTAGAAAAAAACTTTGATTTTCCACTTTCCTTCATATTTTTGAATTAACAGCTTTACTAGAAATTGATGAGGTATTTAGAAATTACACAGTATTGGAAAATTTTATATTTTTATGCTTAAGACATAAAATAAATATACTTTTTTTAAGAAAAATAACTTTTCCTTTGTGGGAAATAGCTTAGAATAACAAATAACTATCTAACTTGAATATGAATACAAGTTGAAAAGTTTTTCTCTAGTTACTTTCTTGTTCCTCTTCATCTGTTTTTCCCTCATATTTTGATTTAGCCAAGACTTGATCTAGAAACTGTAAAGCGTATAAAGAACGTTTTAGAATTATTAGAAAGCCTAGGATCTTTATTTAACCTTTTTAGAGGTTTAGATTAATCGATTTTTGTGCATGTCTTAGTTTTGAAAATGTGGGAAAATTTATACTGTCTGGGCATTTTGAAAAGTTTGGGAATTATTCCTATAATTTCAGAAATACATGTAATGAATACAACATATAATTTGTTTTATAGTTCCAAATAACTCAGATTGCTTTTCAAAATGGAAAGTTGGGATATATATAGAAAATAGAAAATATTATATATTAATTAGACAGATGTCAAATTTTTACAAAATGGAAGTCTTTGAAACCATCATCCATTTAAGGAACTGATGAAGTGACGTTGAAAAGATGCTAATAAATGTTATCACTTCAATGTGACTCTTAAATGTTTGAATACTAAAAACTCAGGATGACTCAGGAGCCTTCCATTCCAGAAAACTCAATGGGAAGTAATCAGGAAAAGGACAGTAAATTTAGGTAATCTAGTGAATCAGTCATATTTGTGGATTAAAAGCCACATTTTTGTTAGACAACATATTTGAAATTTAAAGTGCTTAGCTTTTCATACATTATTGTTGTCACTGCTGTTGTTGTGTGTGTGTATGTATAGTACCAGAAATTGAATCCAGTGCCTTGCACATGCTAGACAAGTGCTATACCACTGAGCTGTATTCCCAAGACTTCCATGAATCATTATTAAGGACAATTATAAAATTGTTTTCAACATGATGTCTCCAAATAATAATACCCAATCTAATGTGGAAGAATGTTCTACATTGTTAATATAGTTGCACTCGTCTGTAATTTTTATTTATGAAACTAAAGGACTTAGCATTATCAGGTCTTACAGATGAAGAACTAGAACAGATTTCTATTACCAACTATTGTTGCCACTGGGTCCAGGATGTTACTGGCTCATGTTAAAGCCACTGAGCTGCTTAATCTTCTCGTGCTTTCTCTACAACCTTCACAGTTTATGCTAATTAATTGTATTTGGTTCTCAGATAAACCAATTTCCACCTCATTTAAGATGGGACAAAGGTAATTTATTCAAGATTGTCCTCTTTGCTATTTATTTCCTTTTCAACTTGGAGGACTTGGCTGTTCCTCCCTGTTCTAGAACCCATCTCTCTTCCTTGGGGTCAGACCAGGAAATTTTATCTCAGAAAAGAGCACAATTCCTTCTTCCACTGGTCATGTCCAACTTGGCTTCTTTTGATCTCTCCCTAAGTAAAAGAACATTTCTTTACTCCTACTTTTCCAGTTGCTTTAGAACTGGCATTCGGTTTGTAGACCTGAATGTATTGCCATGAGTATGGTGATGAAGTCATCAACCTATGACTAAAATCTCCTTGCTTATTTCCATTTGTCAATGTAAATGAAAAGACAGAAACTTACATTTTTCCAGACCAGGATTAAGCCCCAGGCAGGATCATCTCCAGGAAAACCATGTCCTTTCTGAAGCAAATATCAACAATATATATATTGTTTTACTCTTGATAATAACTTTACTATTTTGGCACAAATGAAAGATTTTGTAAATTTGCACAACAAAAAGTTAATAATTGTTAGGACCCTGATGAACATCCTTTTAAAGATTTCTTTAAGCAAGAATATGTACATGTATGTTTATCCTTTATAGAGTGGGGTCATGTTTATCCATGTTATTCTGCAATTTGTCTTTTTCACAACATTTAGTGAGCTGCTTTCCACATCACCTAATATGTTTTTTCTCTGTATTCATTGGTGTTACATTATATTCATGAACATTTTTGACCAAACATTCTATGGAAGAGCATTCTTTTGCTCCTATGCATATGTTGTGGTGAATAGCTTATACTGTCATATTTTTCCACTTACATGATTATCTCTTGTTGACAATCTTGATTTTGCCTTAGTTGGTTCAAGTCATAAGCAAACAAAATTTGATAAATGTGGTCAAACTGCCTTCTAGAAAGATTATCTTGTTTCTATGGTATATATCCCAAGTGAAAGTGCATGCTTCACCTCAAATCCCAGCGGCTCAGAGGCTGAGGCAAGAGGATCTTGAGTTCAAAGCCAGCCTCAGCAATAGTGAGGTGCTAAGCAAATCAGTGAGACCCTGTCTCTAAATAAAATACAAAATAGCACTGGGGATGTGGCTCAGTGACCCAATGCCCCTGAATTCAATCCCTGGACACCCCCCCCCCCAAAAAGTGCATACTTCTGCAAGTTGACTTACTAAATGCTGGGTTTCCCTAATGTTTTGAGTCTTTATTTATTAAAAATATAATATTTCACTGTTTGGATATCTATGACATTGACACTGCTATAAACAAGTTGGTAATCTGCATTTCTTCATTCATTAATGAATTGCCTGTTTGTTGGTTGATCTTTACTCTTTTTCATTTTGGTTCTCCTCACTTCTTTTCCTTTTCCTTCTATATTGAATCCTTTATAGTTATTACACATATGGTTAAATTTTGTGATTTTTTATGTTGTTTTATTTTATTTCGCTGTAAAGTAATTTTTGCTCTGTTTAGTCTTAATTTTGTTGTCATCAAAATGTATTGGCTGGATCTGGGGATGTGGCTCAAGTGGTAGCATGCTTGCCTAGCATGCGTAAGGTATTGGATTCGATTATCAGCCCTACATAAAAAAATAAATAAAAATAAAGATATTGTGTCCACCTAAAACTAAAAAATAAATATAAAAAAATGTATCGGCTGTTTCCTTTTGTGCTTTTTGGTTTTCACTGCATGTTTTCAAAAAGTCTTTGCCACTTTCCTTAGTAAATTAGCATCTTTCTCTTTTTATGCTCATTAAAGACTGCTTTAACTTGTTTGCTATTCTTTCTATTTTTGTTCTCCATTTATCAGATTATATTGTATTTTAGTCTCTAGATTTCTATCTTGGATTCTGTAGAAGATCATTGCACTCCAGTTTAACTTATTGGGTAGTGAAGGAACTCAATAATTATGGCTGACTGACCATGTTTGTCAACAAAATTTCATCATATGGATTCATTGTTGAATGGGCATTTTATGTCTTTTTGGTTAGGCTTTAAATTCTTATAATCTTATCTTTTCTTCATTGTGTTAGGGATTGAATCCTGGGTGTTGTGCAGGCTAGGAAAATACCCTATCGCTGAACTACATTCTCATTTCACATTCTTCTAAACTTTTTCGTAGTGCAACTAATAAGAAACACAAAAAATCTTTAAAAGTTCTAAATTTTCTCTTCACAATTAATCCTACAGGCATAATCAAAGATACACAGAAAAGTTAACACAAAGATTTTCCTAATGTATTTATTTATTATATCAAAAACAACAAGAAATATCCCAGAGGTAGCCAGATACGGTGGCACATGCCTGCAATTGCAGTGGCTCAGATGGCTGAGGCATGAAGAACAGGAGTTCAAAGCCAGCCTCAGCAACTTAGCAAGGCCCTAAGCAACTCAGTGAGACTCTGTCTCTAAATAAAATACAAAAATGGTCTGGGGATATGGCTCAGTGGTTAAACACTCCTGGATTTAATCCCCAGTACCAAAAAAAAAAAAAAAAGAAAGAAAGAAAGAAAGAAAGAAGAAAAGAAAAGAAATATCCCAGAGGTAGTAGTACAATATAAAATTGCACAACAGATAACATGTCTATAAGTTATCATTCTGTAAAATAATTAAATTAATGTGTTTCATGTAAAATTTAATGATTTGGACAGGGTCATGATATAATGAAAGATTAAAATTTTTTAAAAAGCCAAAAATTGTATCATCATTAAAGAATTATACACTCATAGTAGGAAAAAGTGCAGAAAGTATAGAAAGGAATCATATATAAAATAAAAGTTTCCTTTCAGTTCCTTCCTTTCAACCCATTCCCCCAAAAGCAATCACTGCTAATAGTTTCATAGTTGGTGAATGTCTCTGTATTTTCACTAACACAGGTCTGCATTTTGACTTGTGGTAAAACCTTAGCAATCTGGAGAATTTTCACTATATCCCAGTTCTTATCCAACTCTCTTAATTTTTTGAGGTCAGGAATATCATCAGTGTGTGTCCAGAAGTGTGTCTTTTTAAAATTTGTATACTATTTACCTCTCCCTGAAATGGGATTGAAAGTAATAACATTTAAATTCATGGATTGATACATTTCTTTTAGTACAAAATAGCTCTTGAGATATTTTATATTATTTGTTATCTAGTTTTTCTTTTGGAACTCCTATTACACAGGGATGGGACCAGATGGGAAGAGATTTTATTTTATGTTTTTATTAACACTATTTTCTTTCCTGGTAATGGAGTATTATTCATTTATTAATTATCTTCCGGATCTCCAAATAGATATTTAGTGAAGTTGATATTTATATGCAACTCATTCAGTAAACTTTGGGGGTGCATACTTTATGTTTTCAAGATTTCAAATTACTCTTCGCCTTTAGCCATATCTTCTTGCCTTTTGGATGCTGAGTCCAAGCTGAAAAGTTAGCTGCAAAGGAGCAAGAGTGAAATGAAGTACCTATAAGGAAGGTCAACAGAACCAGGTGAGGTCTACATCTGTAATTTGGCAAAGAAAAAGGCTCTCGGGTTTCTGGTTTTCATTCAGAGAGCTCTGGCTTATTAAATACATAAAGCACAGGGGGTCACTTCCTCCTGGATTCTTTAATGTGCAACGCAGGGTCTGCTGCTCTGAAAGGTGCAATAAAAGTTTCATTTGATGAAAACTTCTGAAAAGTACAGGGAAGAGTGATGCACAAAGGAGGGGCACTTACTTGACGAATGTAGCAGTGTTTTCATCAGGTTCGGGTCTTTTTGTTATAAGACAATGACATTTTAGACTGAAGGAGCAAACAAATGGAGATACAAAAACATGAGAAGTGTTTAGGAATAATGATTTTAATGATGATTATGATGATGAAAACTATTCTTATTTACCAAACATCTGCCGTGTATTACAGCACTTGGGACCAAACATTTGCCATATGCCCAGGTACTGGGGATAATTAAGTATTAAAATCTGATTCCCATTTTACATCAATCCTGGTAGGTGTTGTTTTTCCCCATTGTTTATTAACATAATAAAACCAACAGTTAGAAAGCAATCATAGCAGTAGTTAAGAAAGCTGGGATTCAAATCTAGAGCATCCTGATGGCTAAATCTCTTGCTCTTAAATGCAACAGGCACTTGCTCCAGTTGTCTGGCTTAGCTGAAGCAAGTGCATGATGGCAGGAAAGGGATTCCCTGAGAATCCATGTTGGAGAAGAATAGAAAAGGGCTTTGTTGATTAGGCTTAGCAAAAGGAATTTTAGAGTTCCTGAACAGTGAAAAGTTAAGAACTTGGATTATCTGTTTTTGACATAAGAGTGAATTGGTTTGGATGAGAAAGGAACAGAGAAGTTCAGCTGTGTTTCATTGCAAGTTGGCAGAGGAATCAAGAGTCTTGAGACTAGAATAATTATGACAGGAATGGAGAGAAGGGATTTGGGTCCAAGAGAAAATAGAAGACTTAACTGTGTGGGGTGTCCCAAAGCACTAGAAATGGTCTAGATATTGAGGAAACACTGGAGGATTCTTGGAAATGACATATTGAGAGGTGCCCAGAATGGTCCTAGCCTGAGCTCTAGTCTAAAATTTTCTCCTTGCCTGTCCCAGTAGACACATTTAAGGTGCTATTTTCTATAACATCCACACCGTGAAAATTTCTTACAGAGTGAAACACATTTTAAAAAAAATTAAAAAATTAATTTTAATTAAAATCAATTTTCTAATTAATTGTGTAAGAGTTGACAAATTCTTCTTCCTCCAAGGAAATAAGTTTATTAATTTTATAGCCTGTGTGCTACTACATTGCTTTAGGTGACCATTGCCCTGACAATCACCATATGTTCCAGTACAGCAGAAGATGATTTGATCCTGACTGTTCAGTTTACCTTTCTGTGTAGGTCATTCAAAAAGCATTTGATGTGGATTTTTAAAAATAGCTTTTGATACAATAAAGTGTTATTAAGCTCAATAATACCTACTGCCTTCTAGGAACCCTAGTGGCTGGTCATCCATTGGATTGTGAAATGCCATTTTTTTTTGTTTGTGTTCCTGCTGGCTAGCAGTCCTTCATCCTCCATTAGTTCCATCAAGATGATTATAAAAGTGGGTGGAGAAATGGACACCGCCAGTAGTCCAATTACAGCTTATTGGAGAGGTCAACACAGGAGTGCAGACTCAGATATCTCATAAAATACAAGGAGAAGCAGAGTTCTGAGGCAGAGGCTCCTTTCTTATTACCAGAAGAGGCTGCCTGGGCCACTGGACTGCAGCCCACAATTGGGCAAAGAGGAGAAGAAACAATTGACCCCAAACCAATTCTGATTAAACTTGCAAATCTGGAGTCTTTGCTTTCCTCTCTTGTGTGATGCCAAGGGTCAGGGTTTCCGCTGCCCGTGGCCATGAGGCTTTTTCAGCCAGTTCCTTGCAGGTGCATATGTTGTACACAGAATCGTCTGGCACAGGGATGGGTTTTTGCAGCAGGAGAATAAGATACATCTCACATGTCAGTTTTCTTTGGCACATTTTTATTAGGATTTTTCTTCATCTTCCTGAATGAAAGTTGCAAATTGGAGAATTACTGTCATTTTCAAGTGAGAGGAATGAACTGTCTTCCAAAGCTTTCTGAGAAGTGACCCATTTCAGTACTGGGACACTTTCTTGGGTGTTGAGGGACTTTGAAATGGATTTTGCTCCTGGAAAGATTGGTAATGCTTGTGACAATGCAGAGATCTCTTCCCACAATAAACAAAGCAATTAATGTGTCTTTAATTTGCACCTAACCAAACAGAAAGGGTACATTTATTCCATGTGACATGTAGACAAATTTTTCTTTAAAAACAAAGTTTCATGCTGTGACTACAATTAGTGTAATTGTCAGCTCTTCTCTAAAAACAAATATGTATTAAGAGAAACGCCAGTATTGTGCCCTCCTCTGGTGTGAAAATGAGACAATCAAAATCTATTGTAATTACCTCAGTGATATTATAATTAGCAACGATTAAGTTATTCCATGCTGATTTTTTTCCTCTTGGCTACAATTAAAAAAGTATATATCTTTCTGCTGCACATTACTGCTGATCATTTTACCTCAATACATGTCTGGTAAGTGGATAAATTAGAAGTAATTTTAAAGCACAACTCCGTTAAAACATATATCTTTCTATTTAACTGCCTTAACCCTCTAGAGGCGTCTGTGTTCCTTGTTGTTGGCTGAAAAAGAAAGACTTTCCCCCTGGTTTCATGTTTAGAAATCAAACGTATTTTTAAATAGACAGTTCTGGATAATAGGTTTTTTGTTTGTTTTTTAATTACAGATATCCAAATGATTATGATGAATCATTTAGTTCCTGCCAGGAGTGCCCACCTAGCTCCAACTCCCTACATTAGTAATGATCACTTTTTAAAATAAATTGCTCAAAAACTGGCTGGCTATACCATTACAGCAAGTAAAGGATCTGGGGAGATGAGTAGCTGAGTAGCGTTGCATTCAAGTTGGGAAAAAAAGTGAATGAGGCCATCGTTATACATGTCTTTCATTTATCACATATATTTATATATTTTTTTCGTATATATTTTCATGCCATCTTTCCCTCTTTTCAGTTGATGGGGAAAATGAAGAAGTGAGAAAAAGGAGATTTGATTACAACTTGTAGCTTCATTCAATTTGTGAGACATGAGGTGGTTATCGTGGGGCCTTATTCATCTCAATTATTTAAAGCAGAAGAGGCTTGTTTGTCTACACATCTTATTACCAGAGTTTCTGGTTTTCTCTTTGTTTCTTGTTTAGCAGAGGTAAATTACAAACTTATGTTTTCTTTGAAATACTTATGACAGTGATTCAGAAGGGGAAATGTGTAGACTTCAATAATAAAAGCAGAAACATACTCCCTTATCCACTGTGCCCTGTTTTGCATGTTTTCCATGACAATCTTTAACCAGTTCCATGACAATTTTTAACCAGTTCTTATATTTTAAAAGTGTTTACCCAATATATATGTGTGACTTTTATAACAGGAATAGTAGCATCATGAATGATGAGGTTTTGGATATCCAAGGCATGGCCTTTGGGCACTGACCAGGGGTCAGTTTAGAAAATACTTGGGAGTTGCTCTTCTTTCAGTCAAAGAAGTGAGCGATCAGGAGATTTAAGTCCTGGCTTGAGAATTTTGCTAACTACTTGCATTTCCCTAAGGCTGATGGTGGTAAACAGCAGAACTAGGATCACTTTTAGTATTTCACAAAGAAGTCAATTGATGCAGGAAGACATACTGATTTAGTAAAGAACAGGAGCATGCAGGTCTTTCCAGGATCACGTTCTTCTCAGGTAGAGAGGAACTTATAGACGAAAGGAAATACAGCCACAGGGGCAGGTAGTAGGGGAATTACACTTACAGGATTTCCAAGGAATCATGCCCATGTGCAAAATCATTCTCAGCTAATTGAGACGACCACTATTTTGAAAAGGAAAATTCATTTTTAAGAACTAAAACACTGTAGGAATGTAAGACAATGTAGGCAAGTCTTCTAAGATGAAAAATGTAGTAAAAATTTATGCTGAGTTTCCAGAGAGTGCTAATTCTTGAATTGTTTCTACAGGATCTGTGAATTCTCACAGAAAGTTTCCACCTTTGGTTTAATGTTCTGCGGTAGCCATTTGAAAATACTTGACCATTTGTTGAACAAGTAGCTCTGATTTTTATTTTGCCTTGGATACTGCAAATTACCACATCCATCATACCTTCCCATTTCCTAGCTCCCCATGTGGTAGCAAAAAGAAGTTCAGTGGTTGACATCCATGCTGCCTTTCATCTGGAGTGGCTTGAGTGACACTCGAGAAAGACTGTGTCAAATAAGCCATTCCAAATGATGTAGACATTCTGGATTCCATACTTTTCATAGAAGGATGTTTGGGCCTGAAGTGAGAGTGTGTGCAAAAGAACAATTTTACTTTTTCCAAACATTTACTTCACTATTTTTTTTTCAGAAACATTCTGCATTTGCATCCAAGCTGATTAAAATATAATAATAATAAACAGAACGTGTTATATTATAATCATGCAAACACATACACAGACGAACATGCAGAAATACACACTGTGAGGAGAGTTGTTTTTCAAACCCAGACATTGTGAAATCTGTGCCATAACTTTCATGACACATCTGTTTAACTCTGATAGTGATATAAAACTTGGTTCCTGTTAACATCTATCCTTACTTGTTGATGGCTTGTGGGGGTCGGAAAGCCTCCTCACTCTGGGATACCCATTAGTGTCTCTGTTAATGAAGTTACATCTTACAAAGTGAGCTGTTGGGACGCTTCAGTGGCTCAGAATACCTAGTCACTCCTCCACAGCTCCATCAGTGTGAGTTTTGTTTAATACTTCTTATTTATTAGCAAGTCGACAGCTCTGTTAATTCAATGGATAAGACTTCTCCAGAAGAAATGAGACCAGAGCATGGGAAAGAAGACAGGTCTGCTTTTGAGTGTTTTTGAAGTAAGGCAAGAAGGGAGGAAAGGTAATGACCCGGCCAACGTATGCCACCCATGACAAGCCCACCTGGTATGATGGTCCTGCTTCAAATGAAACCCTCCATTAAGGTTTATGGAGTGAAAGGAACAGGCATCTATTCATGCATCTTCCAGGATGTGCTCTTCCTCCTATTGGAACATGATCCTTTCCATGGTTGCTTTTATTTTTTCCAAGAATTCTCAGTGAGTTTCCATACTCCAAGTCTTCCTTCACTTCTCAATCCCCTTTATTTGCAAAAAATGCCCAGCTTCTGTTCTTTCTGCTCTGTAAGATTAAGAACACTAGTGATCACTTTACTGTAAGCCCCAACAGGACTCTCCCATCTGGGGTTCAGGGATTCACTGAAATAGTGGCTGCTTAGTTTATTGCGAATTAAATACTACAACATGACTGAAATCTCTCCTACATCCAATGTTCTTTCTGTTCTCATATCTACTTATAATATAGAATAATGAAGGCTATGTAGTTCTTATTTCTCTATACGCCGCCAATCTAGGATGTATAAATTTAGCCAGGCTTTTATTTATTTCTTTTTTAATTTGAATTTCAAATTAAAAAACAAAACAAAACTCTTCCTAATCCTTTCTTAAATGAGGCATGTATATTTAATGAATGAATGAATTTTAATATAGCATTCTAAAAGTTTTTTACATTAATGATCACTAGGGCTATTGCCATTAGGTTTTAGATGCTACTGTTTTTACATTAAACATTATTAGTACACTGAGAAGTCTAACACATGTAAACTTTCAGATTGATCTACCTGCTTTCTTATCCTGGCCTTATCATTTATTTTCACCTAAAGCCTAGGAGTCCCTAATGGTTGAGATAAAGATAATTATGATATTCCTTCCAATGGGATGCTATAGACCTTAACTGAGTTAACATGCATAACCCTCTGAATAGCAGTGTGTAGCACCTGGAATTGTTCAATAAATATTGGCTACTAATTTTCCTCAAAGTTACAATTTTTCTTCATTTTCTTTGGTTGTACAAACCACATTAGTCAATAAATTCAGCTTATTATTTAGCCCTCTTTATTTTATTATCCTTTGGAATGCTGATGATTATTTAACCCATCTGTCCCTGTTTTTCAATACTCCTAAATTAAATCAGTGTTTGATATAATTTTTTTCTTTTCCCTAACTTCTTTTTATATTCTGGATATATTGAACACATATTATTTATTAATTATTGTTTTACTCTATGGCTGTTGTTCTTTTTTATTTACCTATAAGTTTTCTATAAGCTTCAGATTGTAGACAACTTAGAATATTCTTCTTCGTACCACTTTTCCCATTTAAAGCATACTGCATAAATATTTGTTAAAATTATTGAATATAAATTCATTTTTATTTTTTCTAAGGTATTTACTCCTAGTTGGATTTATTTATTCTAATATATTTCCTAGCATAATTTTTAAATTTTGGCCCCAATTTACCTAGTTACTTACGATAATCTGAATAGAGACCCTAGCAGAAATAAATATATCACTAAAATGTTCATCATCCCATCAGATAGAAAATATATGTTATAACTCAAATTATCTTAGTTCAATCATAGCAGAATTTTGATTAATATTTGCTAAATAACACTATAAGGTGATGTCTTCTTTCCCTTCATGCCCTGCATTAATAGCCCCTTCTTAGGACATTTTTCACAATGTCCTTACCTTTTGCAAAGGGGTCATAACTCTTTTCTTTGAACTGCTCCTCCCCTGCACATGTCTTTTTTGTGGTACTCAAAAAACTCCAGGGTTATTGCTTCTCTCCCTTGCTTAGTCTAATTTGGTTTGTTTGCAAAGGGTATATTGTATTTATCTTCATATGCACTAATAAATGTTCTGTATCTTCCACAGAGCAAATGTTTGATAAATTTTATTTTTTTAAATTTTTCTACCTAGTAAGTCAAACATAGATTTTTCAATGGTCATAGAATTAGCAAAAAGCATATTTCCAAGGAAAATTGTTATCCTTTCATTTCATAGTAGTGGTGCTGGCTATAAGGGTTATTATGCATGGGATAAGCATTAAAAATATATATGTTGCAACTTTTCAGAGTTAAACCCCATCATTAAATATCCATGTAAATTTAGTTCACTAAAACTGCAGTTCTCCCACTTGACCACTTTGAGCTAATCTTTTGCTATCCTCACCATGTAGCCCCAGACATTATCTTTCCATTCTAATCTTCAGCTGCTACATTTCAGTCATCCTGAAAGACTTGTATTCCCTTTTCTAACATTCATGTCTTTTTTTAGGTGCAACATCTTTGTAAGAGGTCTTCTCACACTTCCTCTGCCTGTTCTAAATTTTTCTCTTTCAAGTTCCCCGCAGATATCATTTCCTCCAAGGGGTCCTCCCGGATTTTCCCTGGGTGTCCTACCCACTTCCTCCTCAGTGTTTCCTACCACTCTCCCTCCATCTTTCTCCTAAGCTTGGCCCTGTCTAACACTGTCATGATACCACAAGACTGGCTCCGAAGGGCAGGGCTGAACTCTTCTCAACTCTGGGTCACCAGTGTCTTGAGATGTGCCTACTCTAATTTATTTATACCCAGTCTTAACCTGCTGATCATTTCACACTTGGATTAGTCATGGCGCTTGTTGGCTTTGCCATAATGTAAGGGAAGTGAGTGACAACTTCTTTCATCTTCCAGTGAATCACCACATTCACCCTAAGAGATATTTTTCTGTTTTGTATTTATTTTATTTTATTTTATTTTCAGCAGGCGTACCAGGGATTGAATTCAGGGGCACTTGATCACTGAGCCACATCTGCAGCCCTATTTTTTTGTATTTTATTTAGAGACAGAGTCTACACTGAGTTGTTTAGCACCTTGCTTTTTGCTGAGGCCAGCTTTAAGCTTGCGATCCTCCTGTCTCAGCCTCCTGAGCCACTGGGATTACAGGTGTGTGCCACTGTGCCTGGAAACCCTAACAGATTTTTTTCATTTTTTTCTTCCTAGTTTACGTTATTCATCTTGATCTTAAAAACTTCTCCTTAACATATACAGCTTAGGGGATGGAGGTATAGCTCAGTTGGCAGAGTGCTTGTCTAGCATGCATAAGGTCCTGGGTTCAATCCCTAGCACCAAACAAACAAACAAACAAAAAAAACCTACAAAAAAAACAAAACAAACAAAAAACAAATACAACCTATATGTTGTATATGTTAACACTCAACCTTAACACTTAACCAGTGATAGCACCTCTGAACAAATTCAAAATTATAAATAAAAAATAAGTAAATAAATCAAAGTCTACAGGTAGGTCACAAAAATCTTTAGATGCTCAGAAACAGTACACTTGATCATAATTTTTCTTTTCAGTCTAATACATGAAATGTTTGTACTGGGGAATTTTGAATTAAATTTTAAACAGGGTTCCCTATATGGAACTGAACTTAGGGTTTCCTTATAACTTTTAAGCATAAAGCATCAGATAACAACTCAGTGGAGTGATGTACTGGAATTATTATTATTTAAATTGAATTCTGGAGTCTGAGTGAATATTCTCTCTAACCCTGATATAAATTTGTAAGACTGATTTTACTTCAGCTGGTATTCATTTCACCCAAAGGAAGAAGGAAGAAGAAAGAGAAGAAAGGAAAAAGTGAAAAAGAAAAGTGAAATAATTTCAGCATTGCCTAATGATGTCATTGCTGCCTAGATTTCAAATTGTTCCAGAGATTGTGAGAACAAGAATTACAGTTGGAAGGGATGTGCACTCAGAAGAATGGTCCTCTAGCTATAATGATAAGAAAACTATGTTAAATAGCTGGTCCTCTGCTGCTTTTTGTGCATAGGAAGAGTAATCCCATTAAAAGTAAAGACTGTCCATTGCTCACTCTAACGACTGCTAATGAGCTAAGTTTGTTTGGGGGGTAATGAGTCCCTGCCTCCTTTACCACTTTACAAATTGATGACATGGATTGTGGATAGAATTCTGAAGCTGAGGATAGAATTCTGACACTTTAAACAGAGAACACAACTAATTAACCCTTAAATATCTCCAGGTATGAGTTGCATATCAGTAATGTAGTTTAAAATCTTTTGTATCTGGGATCCAAGATGTCAAACTAGAGAGAGGCTACATTCCTTGTTGCTCTGTGACTCAGATTCAAGCAGAGGAAATACTGTTTCTCTGCGAGGCAGCCCTTGCTGCTCAGTAATCCACTGCTGTTTGCCCACGTTTGTCTGTGGCAATCACAGCCCTTTGCCAGTATATAGCCTGCCTTTTGCTTTCAGATTGCTAGCTGACTGCTGCCATTTGCCCATTTGCCCGCCTGCTGGCCTTTTGCCTGCCCATTGCCTACTGCCCTACGTCCACCTGATGGGCACCCGCCATTTGCCTGCAAACTGCCCTGGGAGTGCCTGCTGCCTGCCGTTGCCTGGAAGTTCATTGTCAAGGTACCCACAGGTTTGGTTACATGCAGCCACTGCTATCTTGGGACACTGACCAGGGTCTAGGAATTTGAAGGTTTGCTGCTGCCACCACAGCCATCTTGGAATGTGGCTGCCTCAGTCTGGGGACACGGGCCAGGGTCTGGAGACATATTATCAGGGAACCTGCGTAGTCTGTTTGCATGTGAGGTCTTCTTGCTGGGTATACTAGTGACTGCCACCTGGTTGCCTCTTTGCAGGGTCACTCACTTGTGTGGGTGCATCCCTGAGGGTCTCTCTGTAAGTTGGGATGGCATTGATATCTGTGTATCATTCCCTTGGTCTAACCTGAGGAATCTGAAGCTCAGGTCTGTCAGATTGCACCCTTGCACCCGGATCTCAGTGGGCCATTCTGGGACTGGCAAGGCTGTGGAAAGCTGGAAACTAGGGGCATTTCCATTCGGGGCAGGGAGCACAAGTTAGATAAACTGGAGAAAACTGGGCACTTTCCAGTTCTGTGAGTCCTGAAGTATGTGGGGCCAGTTACAAAGGGTGGAAAAACTGGAATAGGACTGAGGGAATCTTGCTATTGGCTTGCCAAGCCTACTGGTCCAGCACCCACTGGACTAGAGCTAATATTGCACTTCAGACAACCCCATCTATCAGTGGAGAAGGGAAGCTGAGAAAATGTTTGAAAGACAAGGGAAATAATTGTTCAGTTTTCCATTGAGACTTTCCTTTTTTGTTTTATTTTCCCTCTCACTCACATCTCTACCATCTTTGAATCCAAATGCTTTTCATGCATCAATTTAGTGAGGAATGGGATAACAGAATAGTATGTTATAGCTTTTGAATATTTTTACCTATGTTAAGTAATATTATTTACTTATTTAATGCTGAGGGCCATTGTCAAGTAGGAATGACGCATCGAAATTTCCTTGCCAAGCGTACCCTGCCGGGGGGTGACAAATAACTTGTGTACATTGATGCAGCAGGAATGGAAGCCGTTTATTGTAGGACAACAGAGCTATTTATACATTTTGCACAGCTTATCTTAATTAGCATAAACTAGATACATCAGTCAACCAATAAGGAATCTCCACACTTAATGGCTTGCTTTTGTTATTTCTCAAACCACTCCCTCTGGCATTTTGCCAGGCACCATCCAGACTTGTTTACGAACTCTAACATTCCCCTGGCAAAATACCAGGTGTTATTTTGACTTGTCTACAGACCTTAACAGTACCCCATGCTGCTTAGAGGACATTCGATGGAACATTGCATGCATGCTTTAATAAGGTGACCTTGCTCAAGGACCAAGGCAGATCTGGGTTTAGAGCTGATCAGGTTTGAGGAAGTAACCGGCTCCTTGAGTTTAAGGCGTTGCTAGTTTAAGATAATGGGTTTTAGGGAAGTTGGAAGTTGAAGATTATTGCTGGGATTAGGGTGTTCCTGCTGCTTGTTCTCGTTGAGTTCTCGTGAGATTAAAATGGGATTTGGAGATAGCCTCGTGGAGTAGGTGAATTGTGCGGGAGACGGCAGAACGCGATTGTCCCTGGACCTGTGTGGAGGCGGTGTGAGAGCTGGAATAAAGAATTGCTGTTTGAACCTACGAAGCTGTGTGGTGGCTCGTGATTCTGGTGCCAAGCCGAGACCTTGGCAATTTAAGTAATATTTTTACTTATCTTTTAAACTATATTTATATTTTTTTCTCTCACTTATCTATTTCCCTGGATTCTCTTTCTCACTTCTCTCATGCTAGCAGCCAACCTCTATTAATTCCTCCTTTGTACTTACTATACATTTTTACCTCTGTCTTCTCTCTTTCTCCTCATGAACATCACATCTTACACTACTTCTGTTCCCTCTTTATCCATCATTTAAAATGGTAAGCCATTTTAGCAAAATTACTGTTTATACTGTAGACAATAATTGAACACATCATTTCTCTTTGTTGCAACAAAACTGTAGGTGACTTAATAGGAAATATTTGATTTAAGGTTGTATATTATTTGCATTGGGTACTGTTAATATTGGTCTTCCCCTTAAAGGTGAGGTACTGGAAGCCTTCAGGGACACTGTAAGAATACAGGGCACAAACTACTACCTCAGATCCATAGTGCCAAATGGGAAGACACCAAACAACAACAAAAGCAAGGGAACAAAATGCCTCAAGCAAACCAAGACATTCCAACAACAGAATTCATAGACAACACAGTACAAGAAATGTCAGAGAGGGAGTTTAGAAGGTACTTAGTTAGATTCATTTTCAAAATAAAGGATGGCATCAGAGACAAAATACAGGAAGCGAAAGATCAGCTTAATAATGAGGCAAAGATTATTCAAAGGAATCAAGCAGAAATCCTCAAAATGAAGGAAACAATGAACCAAATTAAAAACTCAATGAAAAGTATCACCAACAGACTAAGACAGAACCTCAGGCAATGAAGGAAAAATTTATATTCTTGAAAATAAAGTCTACCGTAGATAGAAGATGGTAGGAAACCATGAAAAGAACCTCCAAGAATTATGGGATAACATAAAAAGATTTATCAGAATAGATGATGGCATGGAGATACAAATCAAAAGAAGGCAAAATCTTTTTAATGACTCAACATGTGAAAATTTCTCCAATCTCAACAATGAAATGGAAAATCAACTACGAGGTTTTACAAGACCCCAAATGTACAAAATTATAACATTCCCACATCAAGTCACATTAAAATGAGAATGACTAACATACAGAATAAGGATACAATTTTAAATGCTGCAAAAGAAAAAAAATATTAAATTACATATAGGGGGAAACCAATTCAGACCTCAGCTAATTTCTCAACCCAGACCCTCAGTGCCAGGAGGAACTGGAATAATGTATGTCAAACTCTGAAAGAAAATGGATGGCAACAGAATTTTATATCCAGCAAAACTGTTTTTAGATCTGAAGATGCAATAAAAGCCTTCCATGATAAACAAAATTTAAAAGAATTCACAACTAGAAAGCCTTCACTGTAGAACATTCCGAGTAAAATATTCCATGAGGAGAAAATTTAAAAAAAATGAAATCCAGCAAAGGGAAGAACTACACTAAAAGAGAAGTCAATCAAAGGAGAAACTAAGTCAAGTTTAAAAAAAAAAGAAAATGATCTGTAATACAAATCATATCTCAATAGTAACTCTGAATGTTAATGACCTAAACTCAACAATCCAAAGACATAAACCAGCATATTGGATTTAAAAAATGACCCAACAATATACTGTCTTCAAGAGACTCAACTCCTAGGAAAAGACGTCCACGGACTGAAGATAAAAGGTTGGAAAAAACATATCACTCACATGGACTGCATAAACAAGCAAGGGTTTCCATCCTCGTATCAGATAATTCAAGACAAAGTTAAGCAAAAAGATAAAGAAGGACATTTCACACTGCTTAAGAGAATTAATTATACATCATCAAGACATAACAATTGTAAATATATATGCCCCTAACAATGGAGCATCTATGTGCATCAAACAGATACTTATCAATTTCAAGAATCATATAGACCACAACACGATATTACTGGGTGACTTTAACACTCCTCTCTAATTACTGGATAGATCTTCCAAACAAAAACAATACAAAGAAACTATAGAACTACATAATACAATAAATTATTTAGACTTAACAGAGTACCCCATCCATCACTGAGCAAATACACTTTCTTCAAAGAAGCACATGGATCCTTCTCTGAAATAGACCATATGTTTTGCCAAAAAGCAATTCTAAGCAAATACAAAAAAATAAAATGAAAATGAAAATACTACCCTGAATCCTATCAGATTATAACACAATGAAACTAGAAATCAATGATAAAATTAAAAATAGAAGCTAATCCAACACCTGAAGACTAAATAACATGTTATTGAATGGATTTGAGAAGAAATCGGGAGGAAATTAAAATTAGAGGTAAATGAGAACACTGATACAACAAATCAAAATCTCTAAGACACTATGAAGGTGGTGCTAAGAGGAAACTTCATTTCACTGAGCACATTGATTAAAAGAATAAAAAGTCAACAAATAAATGACCTAATATTACACCTCAGTGCCCTAGAAAAAGAAGAATGTAACAACACCAAAAGCAGTAGAAGACAGGAAATAATTAAAATCAGAGCTGAAATTAGTGAAACTGAAACAAAAGAAACAACTAAAAAAATTGACAAAGTGAAAAGTTGGTTCTTTAAAAAAATAAATAAAATTAGTAAACTTTTAGCTACACTAATGAAGAGAAAGAGAGGGACAACTCAAATTACTAAAATTTATAATGAAAAAGGAAATACCACAACACAACTACTGAAATACAGAAGATAATTAGAAACTATTTTGAAAACTTATACTCAAATAAAATATAAAATCCTGAAGACATCAACAAATGTCTAAAGACACATTATCTACCCAAATTTAATCAGAACAACATACACAAGTTAAACAGATTAATTTCAAACAATGAAATAGAAGACACCAACAAAAACCTACTAATCAAGAAAAACCATGGACCAGACCAATTCTAAGCCAAGTTCTATAAGATCGTCAAAGAATTAACACCAATACTCCTCAAATTACTCCACAAAATAGAAAAGGAGGAAACTTTTCCAAACTCATTCTATAGGCTAGTATCACACTGATACCAATATCAGACAGAGACACATCAAAGAAAGAAAACTTAAGACCAATATTTCTGATGAATACATGTGCAAAAATTCTCAATAAAATTCTGACAAATTGCACATAAAAACATATTAAAAAGATAGTGCAACATGAACAAGTGGGGTTCATCTATCCCAGGGTTGCAAAGTTGGCTCAACATATGGAAATCAATAAACATAATTCATAAATAGACTTAAAAACAAGAATCATATGATTATCTCAATAGATGAAGAAAAATCATTTGAAAAAATTTAGCACCTCTTCATGATCAAAACACTAGAAAAACTAGGGATAATATAAATATATATCAACATTGAAAAAGCAATCTATCTATGCTAACCCAAGGCCAACATCATTCTAATCAAGAAAAATTGAAAGTAGTTCCTCTAATAACTGAAACAAGATAGTTCTTTCACCACTTCTATTAAACATAGTCCTTGAAATTCTAGCCAGAGCAATCAGACAAACCAAAGAAATTAAAGGGATATAAATAGGAAAATAAGAATTCATACTATCATTATTTGGTGACAACATGATTCTATATTTGGAAGATACAAAAAATTCCATGAGAAAACTTCTAGAACTAATAAATGAATTCAGCAAAGTAGCACAACATAAAACCAATAATCATAAATAAAATGTATTTTCATACATCAGTGATGAATACACTGCAAGATAAATAAGGAAAACTATCCCATTCACAATAGCCTCAAAAAAATCACTTGAGAATCAACCTAACAAAAGAGGTCAAAGACCTCTAAAATGAAAACTATAGAACACTAAAGAAAAAAAATTGAAGAAGAACTTAGAAGATGGAAAGATCTCCCATGCTTTTGGATAGGCAGAATTAATATTATCAAAATGTCCATACTACCAAAAGCACTATACAGATTTAATGAAATTCCTATTAAAATCCTAATGACATTCTACACAGAGCTAGAAGAAGTAATCATGAAATTCATTTGGAACAATAAAACATCCAGAATATCCAAAGCAATTCTTAGCAAGAAAAGTAAAGCTGGAAGCATTTTGATACCAGATCTTAAACTACAGTACAGAGCAATATAACAAATACAGCATAATATTGCCTATATATATATATATATGTATGTATATACCAATGGTTCAGAATAGAAAACACAGAGTCAAACTCACATAAATATGGTTATCTAATACTAGACAAAGGTGCCAAAAACATACACTAGAGAAAAGATAGACTTTTCTATGGTCTATGAATGGTGCTGGGAAAACTGGAAATCCATATGTATCAACATAAAATTAAACCTCTCTCTCTCACCATGCACAAAATTCAACTCAAAGTGGATCAGAAACTTAGGCACTAGAACAGAAACCCTGCACTGAATAGAAAAAAAAAGTAGGCCTAAATCTTTATTATGTAGGCTTAGGACATAACTTCCTTAACAAGACTCCTAAAGTTCAAGAAGTAAAATAAAAAATCAAGAAATGGGATTGATGCAAACTAAAAAGCTTCTTATCAACAAAAGAAACAATGGATAATGTGAAGTGAGAGCTTCAGAATGGGAGAAAATCTTTTACCACCCACATCTTAGATAGATCAATAACCTCCAGTATATATAAAGAAATCAAAATATTCAACACCAAAAAAACAAATAACCTAATCAATAAATGGCCTAATGACACTTCACAGAAGAAGAAATACAGTCAATCAACAAATATTTGAGAAATGTTCATCATCTCTAGCAATTAGAGAAAGGCAAATCAAAACTAATCTAAGATTTCATCTCATTCCAGTCAGAGTGGCAATTATCAAGAATACAAGCAATAATAAGTATTGGAGAGGATGTGAAGGAAAAGTTACACTTATTCATTTCTGGTAGAACTTCAAATTGGTAGAACCACTGTAGAAAGAAACATAGAGATTCCTCAGAAAACTTGGAATGGAACCACCATTTTGCCCAGTTATCCAACTCCTTGATTTGTACTGAAAGGTCTTAAAATCCACATATCACAATGACACAGCCACATGTTTATAACAGCTCAATTCACTAGGGAACCAACCTAGAAGCCCTTCAACAAATGAATGAATAAAGAAAATATGGTACATTCATACAATAGAATATTACTCAGCCTTCAAGAAGAATCAAATATGGCATTTGCAGGTAAATGGATGGACTAGAGAATATCATGCTAAGCAAAATAAGCCAAACTCCCCAAACCCAAAGGTCACCTGTTTTCCCTGATGAGTGGAAGCTAATCTATAATTGGTGGGGTGGGTGGATTGGAAAGAATGAATTAACATTGGATTGTGCAGAGGAGAGGGAGGGAAGGAGAGGGGATTGGAATGATGGAGGAATGAGATTGACATTATTACCCTACATACATGTATGATTACACTACTTGTAACTCTGCACCATGTTCTGTCAGAGGAAGGAGAAGTTGTGCTATATCTGTATACAGAATGTCAAATGCATTTCACTGTCATGTATAATTAATTAGAACAAATTATAAAATAGAAAAATCAATTTTTAAAAAAAGAAAAAAAAACTTGTATATCTTTTCACTAAAATGGCCTTGAACTTTCAATAATGAATAGCATTTCTAAATTCTAATGTTGCCACATATTTTTTGATATCATGCCCTTTAAGTTTTATTAAGAAGTAAATGTAAAGATTTGCAGAAATTAGACACTATGTTTAAGTCTACTTATCCAAGGTCCTTCCAACAGGGTATTCTTTAAACAGGGATCTAGACTCAGTGTTTTGAAGGTTCCAGGACTCATGCTATTTCTGGGTTGAAAACAGCTAAATGGTATTAACAGGTGTGGCTGTTGGAGATGATGAGGAGTAGTCATACCAGGTGCTATGAGATAAATTGTGTCATGTTTCACCCTCAAATTCATATGTTAAAGTCCTAATCCCTGGTATCTTTGAATGTGACCTTATTTAGAAATATAGAGTTGATCCAGAGGTTGTTAAGATAAAATGATAATAGAGTAGGTGGGCCTCTAATCCAATATAACCCCTGTCCTTATATGAAGAGGAAACTGGTGTATCAACAGGCAAACAGGAAGGACACATGTGAAGACGAAGACAGAGACTGAGTTGATGCTTCTACAGGTGAAGGAATGCCACAGTACTAGCAAACCTTTAGAAGGTAGGAGAGAACTCCAAATCGCATTCTTTCTCACAGCATTTACAAGGAACCAGTCCTGCTGATATCTTGACCTCAGGCCTCTCACACCACACAACTGTGAGAAAGCAAACATTTGTTGTTGCTACCAGCCAGTTTGTGGGGCTTTATGATGAAAACCGTAGTAAACCAATATGCTAGCTAATGGAACTTTACAGCAATAACAAAGAACAATTAGGAACTGATCAAAATAATACTAAGTATGTCCCATTATACCCTTTCTCAGAAGCAAATTTGGGAGATTATACACCTATATTATATGTAAATACGGATAGAGATGTGTCCTTTATTTGAGGAGGAAAAGAGGACAATGTCTGCCACAAAAACATTTCCAGTGAAAAGTCGCATTTGTGATTCTGTCCTGAAGGGATATAGAATAGTTTTGTCTCCAACATGCCCTGCCTGGGATATACAGCTCCAGTTAAAACCTTCTCTCTTTTATTATGCTGTGGGAATTTTTCATAGCACTGACCCTACTGATTTCTCAAATTAGGTTAGTCTATGAGAAAGAGACTGGGGAATTCAAGTTTCCTTTTTGTTAATAAGACTTACGAGTAATAGCTGCAGTTCTTGGTTCAAAAGTTGTTATCTGAATCTGCCTACAGCAGAAATCAATGTGGATGGTGGGGAGGAAAATGCACAAAGTAGGAAAATCCTTGTAGTATTATATTTTCCCCCTCTATCTTTACCCTAGGACCATAACAATTCTTCTAATCAAGTTCGATGTTGCAAATTGGTTTCAGATCCTTAAAGACATTCAGCTGAAGGAGCATATTCTTTCTAATTTCGATCCTTGAAGCACACACGTCCGTCCTTCACTGGTTGTTAAAAAAAGTCTAAAAATAGGAAAGTCTGTGGCAGTGCATGTTTGCAATTATTGATATTTGTTCACACAGTCCCTGTGAATTCCCGTAGGATGGTAACACCTACCATGCTGCAATACAGACGTCTATTTATTGTCTGTGTCACCATTTAGATGATCAGCTCCATAGCAGCAGGGACCAAATCTTTCCCTATTTTTTTTCTAACTCCTTGTTTTTCAAAGTGTGGTTCTTAGCCCAGAAGCACTAATACCAACTTGCAGCTTGTTAGAAATGCAGAATCCTGTTTTTTTCCCTACCTCAAAACAACTGAATGTTCAACAACCTCTCAAGGGATATTGAGCCATAAAGATGGAGAAGCACTCCTCGTGTAGCCTGGCATGTAAGTGATGTTCACTACTGCTTATTTTGTGGCTTGATTTACACATTAATGAACCTGAGGAACATAGCAACCCTTGTAAGACCACTGTAAAAACTTATCTCTTCCCTTTACTGAACTTCAGAGAGTTTTTGCTGCATTTTACCTAACCAGGAAGTTAAAAAAAAAAAATGGAAATCCCAGATTCCTTTTGAAAATGGAGTGGTATCCTCAGGGTTTTGGGAATCCTCCCTTCACCACAAATATCTGATTCTCAAAACTGCTGGCCTTAATCCAGAGGTCCCCTTTCCTATATTTAATGTTTGCCTGCTTGATTTCTTTTCTTTTTTTTTGTCCAGGCTGTTGGAAACTGGACTCAGAAGCAAACAATTTAATTTGACTTCATTTAATGAATAGTAATTTCCAAAAGTCTTCACACTGAGAGTTAGACTTCAACATATGTATTGAGAGCCACAGCTAAGTTGGAATGGCCCCTGGCATTTTGCCAGAAGCAATAGTTGAGAGGTGAGCCATTTAGATGATGTTGGATTGATTCAATTGTATACAGACCCCTGCTGTACACCTATGGTGCCCGCTACTTTGGAGTTCCCAAGGGTTCCAGAGTGAGTGCACTTCCTGGAGAGTTGGGGGTGGGGGAGTTCCGGTTGGTGTGGTGTGCGGGAGAGGAGCCTTGTGGGTGGCCATCGGGAGAGTTCCCAGGGAGTGTGTGTGGAGTGCTGTTGGAGTTAAGGCAATAAAGCTTCCTGTTTGAAGATTCAAGTGCTTTGTGGCGGCTAGGTGATTTGTGCCCAGCCAGACTGCAGCAGTATGAATTTGGGAGGGACACAGATATTCATACAATAGCAGAAGTGCTCACTAAGTGCTCATTAAATGAATGGACCAAGTATAGCCTTCCACAGGCAAAATCAACTCAACAATACAATGAGAGAAACATAATTGTTATCATTCCCTTTTAGAGATTTACTTTACAAATAGGTAATGTAAATACTTGACTCCAAATAACAAACATTTTCTATAAAATAGAAATACTATTATTCATGTGCTCCTTTTTACACATGTGGTCACCAGTCACTAAATATATGCACACATGGTATATGTTTCACGGGACTTGTGCTTTAGGCATGTGCTATATTAAAGATGTCTTTCTCTGCTGTCCTAGAGACTTAAGTAAATGTTTGTGTTCAACATGTATGGATATACAATTGACTTACATAAAAAAATTTTGAAATCCAGTCCATTTATTAATGGAGCCAAACCTATACTATTATTTATTCAAGTGTATATTTGTATTTATGATTGATTTAAGACCATAAAGAAAACATAACTATAAGGAGAAATTTCATCAATTTCATGCCTATAAGAGATATCCTGCTAAGAGGGATGGCACTGGGTTGTTATGCTTTAATTTGCAAAGAAATATGGGGTAGTCAAAGGAGATATTTTGTACTCTACCAATTAGGGAAAAAAAAAACTTGTATGATAGAAAACAGATTTTCTCTGTTTCACTTTTGTTACACATGCTGAGAACTCCAAAGGAGATCAAATTATACTGTCTCAAAATTTCATTACAGAAAGTTTACCGAAAACCCATATTTTGACTTGAAAATAAATTTAGGTTAGCATTTGGATGAGCTATAATCTCCTCTAGTATTTTATCGATTTTGGCATAACTGACAAGTTTATGATGTATTATAATGTCTTCTTTTTTATGTATTTCAGAGAAAACTGAAAGAAAGAAGACTAAGATGTTAATACTACTGCAGGGTTTCGTGGACAGTGACATTCTAAGACTGAGGAAATGGATGATATGCTACCCAGGTAACACCATTTTGAGAACCTAATGAGTTGACTCATTATTTTACAATGTTTTTATGCTAAGAAAAGGCATGGATGCTATAATATTTCTTAATTACATTTTGATTTATCATCAATAAGGTTTAAAAAATGATTATTTTGAATTAAGCCTGGTAGTTTTATAAAGTTTTGGAAGCTATCAGAAAGAAGGGAATGTGGGTTGGAGGAAAAGAAAACAGAATCAATGGTCATATTGGTGTTCTGAATTTTACTTTGAGCAAGTGGTTATAAAGAATAATGAGTTTTTCATGTTCATTGATGATAGATCAACCTGGAAAAAAATTAAAGTGAAAAGTTATTTCAGTTTCAAATGACTTAATTGCTTTTATGTTTGATATTTTTGGAAACCAAGAAAAGTTGTCATAAATATACATTCTTCAATGTAGGGAAACAACATTTTGCTTAACTGATCCCATACATTTTTCATTTTTTAATTCTTCACATTTCTGCACCAAGCAATCTACAGCTATTTCTTTACTTACACTGAAGTCTATGAGAAGATAGGAGAGCAGAAGCCGACTCTTCTCTGTGAATTGATGGTAAGGATTTATTTAAATCATAATTCTTCCAAACAAGGCATAAGAATTCCACATGTGCTACAAAGATCTATTGAAGTATAAGAAAATGCATTAAAATGTATGGTTATTTCCATGTGATAAAATAAAAAAATTAAGCATTATTAAAATTTAATATATGGATCAGCCGAAGCATCCTCATCATTGATTAGTATGTCAGATACTCAGTCATCAGCTGAGGTCAGTTTTACAAAGGGACCCTGACCTAATGATCAGTTTCAGCATGTTGTGGGATCTAGCAATTCATATACACTTTTCTGATTAAGTGCTTAAGTAGTACGCAGAAATCTAGTTTTAATTAACTGACTAATTAAATGAACATGGCCTATAAAAATAATATGTGAAAAATTTAATATTAATTTTTAAAATGATGTAAGACAGAAGTCCTCAGTACACACCTCCAGATAAGGAGAAGAGAGAACCTTTGAAAATGTTGTGATTACTATGTTATTTGTCAAATAAATGTGAATACAAATAAATCTCCCAATTTCAGCATGGGTGAACACACATATACACACTCCTATAGGCACACACAGACACAAACTTTAGAAAAATGATTTTTCTAACATCTTTATATGCTCAGATTATAATGTCAGTACAGTGTGACTCTACTGAGCATATAAAAATGTGACACCTTTTTATTTGTCTCTATGATGAACTGATTTACAAAAATAGGATTAAATTTTGCTGAATTTCAGTAACAGTCTTTGTGTAACTAGTGGATAAGATTGACAGAATATTGCTAAATTTTTGTCAGATCTTTCCTAACTTCAACAACCAATTTAAATAGGCAATTGTAAAATACTGAAGTTAGAAACAGACTTTCAAATTTCTTTTGACTTTGAAGGGAAAAACAGTATTTCTGTTATGCAGAGATAGCCTATTAATAATTTTAATAGATACAATAGTGTTAATAAATATTATTAATGAAATTAATTTTGTGGCCCATACTTTTTTACTTTCTATCCTTCCATTCATTACACTATGCATACACCATGAGTATAGTACTGTAATTATGGAATCTATAAATACATCCATATATACAATTTGAAATAAGTTTATAAGCTACTATGAAGTCATAAGGGCATTGATATTTGAACCTATGTTGGTCTTGCGTCCCCTATTTGATGGCACATGATTTTTTGTTGGTAAAATATTATAAGAGACAATTTTATTGATGATATTAACAAAATGTTTATGAGCATTTGAACCTGAATGAGTAATGTCAATTATTTTTCTTCTATGGGAATTTATGCTGTTTATTTTCTTTGAGAATACTATATAATTAAGATAAAATATAGTAAGACTTCATTAATCCAGATTAATTAAGAAAAAAAGCCTATACGCTTTATTGACTTTGCCGGAGTTATAAAATTTATTTTAAATGCCAGGCAGGGTCTTCTATTTTCCAAAACACGTAGTGACATGGTAAAGAGGTTCTGAAAAGAGAGGAAACCTTCTTGATTTTCAGTTTGCATATACAAATAATTCCATTATTATATGCAAATACATGCCTCTCCAGTGTTTGAACTTTTTTGCCTTAAATAAATATTCTCGACTACCATTTTGTGTACCTTGATAATTTGCCCAGCAAATTACTTTATGCACAGATTTGTTTCATTCCAGCCTCAGCTTATTTACTATACATTCTAGATTAGCAAGGCACAAACTACTTAGACTTTGTGGAACTCTTCTCTTCAGTCCAATAACCAAAGGCTTTAAATCTTGAATTTCTGTTTCAAAGTCTTCCAATCATTTTGATGAATGTGGCCTTTCTTTTCATACCCATTACTCCTACCATTATAAAAATGAGAGAATCTAGCTCTATTTTTCAGCTAAACTGTCTGTTTTTTCACCTTAGAAGATTGGTGGCCCTGAAGTCAGGAAGTGTAGAACTTAAAAGGTCTCAGAAGGCAATAGACCTTGAATAAGCTGTTAAACAAGAGAATTGGGAGTCCTTTGTCATCATTCTGAGAACTGCATTGACGGATGTGAGCAGGGCTCAGTATTGGTTTTAGATAAACAAGACAAAGGCAAAGATTGAGAGTAAGTGTTGAGGCTAAGGTTTAGAAAAGATGGTTTCAGGAAAAAAAAATGTCAACAAAATAACAAGGAACTTTGTTATTTCTCTATTGACTTTCCTTATGGTCAGGTTCACATCAAACTTATGGTCAGGTTCACATACACTGAGCTACCTCCTTCTCAGTGGAGGTCAAATCCTGCATATATGTGGTACTCATTCACTTTCCCCCTGTCTTTCCAAGAAGGAAGGCACAACTTCTTCACTTTTTATAGGTAAAAGGTAAAGGGTAAAAGGGTAACAGAGTAATGGGAGGAGTCAGGAGGACAGAAAAGCTGTATACACTTTAAAAGGAAAACTCCCTATCCCCGAGTAGAAAGCTGGAAGCTGCCCAGAGAAAGATTAGCTCATCCCTATAGAATCCCATAGAAAAGAGATGTTGGAATCACAGATAATTCATTGCCAGGATCCATATAGAACCTGGTACTTTGCACAGAGATTCTCAGTATTATGTTTGTTTTCATTTTGTATAATTTGATCTATTCTAGTAAAATTTTGTGTCCTCTATGCCCCTTTTTGAGGAGACACAAACAAAAGTGAGATAACTTAATAATATCACATGGCATTCCATAAATATTTATATTTATAATTTTTATGTGTCAATTAAAAATATTTAAAATTAAAATAATAACATTTAAAATTAAAAATGGTGAATAGGACTAAGTTGGCAGTCATTCCAAGACCAGAATAGTCACTGTTCACTTTTGGATGCTCTTCTCATCTTTCTCTGATATCAATGAATGACAGTCCCCTTTCCTGGGAAAACCTGCAAGGTGATGGGTTATAAAAAGCCCAAGGTTCAGACTGGGGATGTAGATCAGTGGTAAAACGTTTGCATAGCATGCTGGGGGCCCTGGATTCAATTCAGCACCACCACCTGAAAAAAAATACAAGGTTCAGTGAAGTCATTACTGCTATTGAAATCCACCTCAGATCTGCATCTGCTATAAACGACCTCCCTGTCATGTTTACCTAGTTGTGGACTATCCCACCTGCACACAAATTCTAGCATAGTCCCTATCACTACTTCTACTCACAATTGGTGTGATCTCTCATGGGACTGTTCAGTGTAACGTGCTTATACCAGATTATTTCTCAGAAACTTCAATCTTCAAGATAAGAAGTAACCAGAATACACTTGAAGTAATAGAGACAGTAGCTACAGAAAACCATTACTGATTGACTGGAACATGGTTAAATCCCAGATTTTCACTTGTTTACAACATATCTTATCTCTAAGACCCTTCACTTGAGTAAGTTGATCAGCAAGAAATGTTACTTTCAAGAGACTGGGTAATTGTGTATAAAGTTTAAGTCTTATAGGGTAAAATGGTAAGTACAGAGAGAATTAAAAGAAAAAGACAAGCTGTAAACACTTTCTTTCTAGAGATACAATGAGGATTAATTATCACAGTGTAATACAATTAGAATCGTTCTTGGTAGGCAGTATTAATCTTTGGAGACATTTAGAGAAGGTATCTAGGAGAAGATTAGAAGTAACCTTTCTAGTCACTGATGCATTTATTTTTTTTTTTTTTTTTTTTTTTTTTTTTTTATTGTTGGTCGTTCAAAACCTTACACAGTTCTTAATACATCATATTTCACAGTTTGATTCAAGCGGGTTATGAACTCCCAACTTTACCCCGTATACAGATTGCTGTATCACATCAGTTACCCTTCCATTGATTGACATATTGCCTTTCTAGTGTCTGATGTATTCTGCTGTCAGTCCTATTCTCTACTATCCCCCCTCCCCTCCCCTCCCCTCCCCTTTTCTCTCTACCCCTTCTACTGTAAATCATTTCTTCCATTTGTATTATCTTGTCTTACCCCTCCATTACATAGTTCTTGATATATCATATTTCACATTTTGATTCAAGTGGGTTATGCACTCCCATATTGCCCCTTATACAGCTTGCAGAATCACATCAGTTTCACTTCCATTGCTTTACATATTGCCATCCTAGTGTCTGTTGTATTCTGCTGCCTTTCCTATCCTCTACTATCCCCCCTCCCCTCCCCTCCCCTCCCCTCTTCTCTCTCTACCCCCACTACTGCAATTCATTCCTCCCCTTTGTATTATTTTTTCCTTTCCCCTCACTTCCTCTTGTATGTAATTTTGTATAAACCCGAGGGTCTCGTTCCATTTCCATGCTATTTCCCTTCTCTCTCCCTTTCCCTCCCACCTCTCAACCCTGTTTAATGATGGTCTTCTTCTTGTGCTCTTCTTCCCTAGTCTGTTCTTAATTACTCTCCTTATATCAAAGAAGACATTTGGCATTTGTTTTTTAGGGCTTGGCTAGCTTCGCTTAGCATAATCTGCTCTAATGCCATCCATTTCCCTCCAAATTCTATGATTTTGTCATTTCTTAATGCAGAGTAATACTCCATTGTGTATAAATGCCACAATTTTTTTATCCATTCGTCTATTGAAGGGCATCTAGGTTGGTTCCACAGTCTTCCTATTGTGAATTGTGCTGCTATGAACATCGATGTAGCAGTGTCCCTGTAGCATGCTCTTTTTAGGTCTTTAGGGAATAGACCCAGAAGGGGGATAGCTGGGTCAAATGGTGGTTCCATTCCCAGCTTTCCAAGAAATCTCCATACTGCTTTCCAAATTGGCTGCACCAATTTGCAGTCCCACCAACAATGTACAAGTGTACCCTTTTCCCCACATCCTCGCCAGCACTTATTGTTGTTTGACTTCGTAATGGCTGCCAATCTTACTGGAGTGAGATGGTATCTTAGGGTGGTTTTGATTTGCATTTCTCTGACTGCTAGAGATGGTGAGCATTTTTTCATGTACTTGTTGATTGATTGTATGTCCTCCTCTGAGAAGTGTCTGTTCAAGTCCTTGGCCCATTTGTTGATGGGATTATTTGTTATCTTATTGTCTAATTTTCTGAGTTCTTTATATACTCTGGATATTAGGGCTCTATCTGAAGTGTGAGGAGTAAAGATTTGTTCCCATGATGTAGGCTCCCTATTTACCTCTCTTATTGTTTCTTTTGCTGAGAAAAAACTTTTTAGTTTGAGTAAGTCCCATTTGTTGATTCTAGATGTTAACTCTTGTGCTATGGGTGTCCTATTGAGGAATTTGGAGCCCGACCCCACAGCATGTAGGTCGTAGCCAACTTTCTCTTCTATCAGATGCCGTGTCTCTGATTTGATATCAAGCTCCTTGATCCATTTTGAGTTAACTTTTGTGCATGGCGAGAGAAAGGGATTCAATTTCATTTTGTTGCATATGGATTTCCAATTTTCCCAGCACCATTTGTTGAAGATGCTATCCTTCCTCCATTGCATGCTTTTAGCCCCTTTATCAAATATAAGAAAGTTGTAGTTTTGTGGGTTGGTTTCTGTGTCCTCTATTCTGTACCATTGGTCCACCCGCCTGTTTTGGTACCAGTACCATGCTGTTTTTGTTACTATTGCTCTGTAGTATAGTTTGAAATCTGGAATCGTTATACCACCTGATTCACCTTTCCTGCTTAGTATTGTTTTTGCAATTCTGGGTCTTTTATTCTTCCATATGAATTTCATGATTGCTTTCTCCATTTCTATAAGAAATGCCGTTGGGATTTTGATTGGCATTGCATTAAACCTATAGAGAACTTTTGGTAATATCGCCATTTTGATGATGTTAGTTCTGCCTATCCATGAACAGGGTATATTTTTCCATCTTCTAAGGTCTTCTTCAATTTCTCTCTTTAGGGTTCTGTAGTTTTCATTGTATAAGTCTTTCACCTCTTTTGTTAGGTTGATTCCCAAGTATTTTATTCTTTTTGAGGATATTGTGAACGGGGTGGTTGTCCTCGTGTCCATTTCAGAGGATTTGTCGCTGATATACAGGAATGCCTTTGATTTATGCGTGTTGATTTTATAACCTGCCACTTTGCTGAATTCATTTATTAGCTCTAACAGTTTCTTTGTAGACCATATTGGGTCTGCTAGGTATAGAATCATGTCATCTGCAAATAGTGATAACTTAAGTTCTTCTTTTCCTATTTTTATGCCTTTAATTTCTTTCGTCTGTCTAATTGCTCTGGCCAGTGTTTCGAGAACTATGTTGAACAGGAGTGGTGAGAGAGGGCATCCCTGTCTTGTTCCAGATTTTAGAGGGAATGCCTTCAATTTTTCTCCATTCAGAATGATGCTAGCCTGAGGCTTAGCATAAATTGCTTTTACAATGTTGAGGTATGTTCCTGTTATCCCTAGTTTTTCGAGAGTTTTGAACATAAACGGATGCTGTACTTTGTCGAATGCTTTTTCTGCATCTATCGAGATGATCATATGGTTCTTATTTTTAAGTCTATTGATGTGGTGAATAACATTTATTGATTTCCGTATATTGAACCACCCTTGCATACCAGGGATGAATCCTACTTGATCATGGTGCACAATTTTTTTGATATGTTTTTGTATCCGATTTGCCAGAATTTTATTGAGGATTTTTGCATCTAGGTTCATTAGAGATATTGGTCTGTAGTTTTCTTTCTTTGAAGTGTCTTTGTCTGGTTTCGGAATCAGGGTGATGTTGGCCTCGTAGAATGAATTTGGAAGTTCTCCCTCTTTTTCTATTTCCTGAAATAGCTTGAAAAGTATTGGTATTAGTTCCTCTTTAAAGGTTTTGTAAAACTCTGCTGTAAACCCATCAGGTCCTGGGCTTTTCTTAGATGGTAATCTTTTGATGGTTTCTTCTATTTCCTCAATTGATATTGGTCTGTTTAGGTTGTCTATATCCTCCTGACTCAATCTGGGCAGATTATATGACTTAAGAAATTTATCGATGCCTTCACTATCTTCTATTTTATTGGAGTATAAGGATTCAAAATAATTTCTGATTATCTTCTGTATTTCTGAAGTGTCTGTCGTGATCTTGCCTTTTTCATTCCTTATGCTAGTAATTTGAGTTCTCTCTCTTCTTCTCTTCACTAGCATGGCTAAGGGTCTGTCAATTTTATTTATCTTTTCGAAGAACCAACTTTTCGTTTTGTCAATTTTTTCAATTGTTTCTTTTGTTTCGATTTCATTAATTTCAGCTCTGATTTTAATTATTTCTTGCCTTCTACTTCTTTTGCTGTTGTTTTGCTCTTCTTTTTCTAGAATTTTGAGATGAAGTATGAGATCATTTATTTGTTGGTTTTTTCTTTTTTTAAGGAATGAACTCCAAGCAATGAATTTTCCTCTTAGAACTGCTTTCAATGTGTCCCATAGATTCCGATATGTTGTGTCTGTGTTTTCATTATACTCTAAGAATTTTTTAATTTCCTCCTTGATGTCTTCTAAAACCCATTGATCATTCAGTAACCTATTGTTCATTCTCCAAGTGATGCATGATTTTTCCTTGCTTCTTTTATGGTTGATTTTTAGTTTCATTCCATTATGATCAGATAAGATGCATGGTATTATCTCCGCTCCTTTATATTGTCTAAGAGTTGCCCTGTGACATAATATATGATCTATTTTTGAGAAGGATCCATGTGCTGCTGAGAAAAAAGTGTAGCTGCTTGATGTTGGGTGGTATATTCTATATATGTCAATTAAGTCTAGGTTGTTAATTGTGTTATTGAGTTCTATAGTTTCCTTATTCAACTTTTGTTTGGAAGATCTGTCCAGTGGTGAGAGAGGTGTGTTGAAGTCTCCCATGATTATTGTATGGTGGTCTATTAGACTCTTGAACTTGAGAAGAGTTTGCTTGATGAACGCAGCAGCACCGTTGTTTGGGGCATATATATTTATGATCACTGATGCATTTATGATTGCATCCATCTTTTCTTTCATGGATCCATCTACATATTTGTGCATTCAAGAAACAAGCCCATTTCAATGTGAATATTGTGTGCTAAGCCATGTTGGGTGGCAGGAACAGAAGTACACAGAAGAGTGTTATAGACTGAATTGTATCCCACCCCTCCAACAAATCCATATATTAAAGGCGTAATCCCTAATATGACTGCACTTGGAAATAGGATCTTTAGGGGATAATTAATATTAAATGAAGTTATTGGGGTGGGGTCCTCACTGGTAGGATTGATGACCTTATAAGAAGAAAGGATGTCTTTTCTCTCTGTCCATCTTTCTGTCTCTCTCTTTCTATCCTCTAGCATGCATGAAGAGAAGGCATATTAAGACCTAGCCAAAAGTCAGAAAGAGCATTCACCAGAAACTTAGCAAAACAGTACTTGATTTTTTTTTTTTTACTTCTTAGATTCTAGAATTGTGAGAAACTAAGTCTTTGCCATTTAAGCCATACAGTCTAGGGCATTTTGTTATAGTACCCCAAGCTGACTAATACGAAGATAGCCTCCAATTTACTATAAATTTAGAAGGTTAAAAAAAAGCATTTTTATGCTTTTCTCATTTTTGAGACATTGCAAAATCATCATTATTTAATCATTGGTCAAGTGTTAACAATTACCAATGTATTGTAAGTACAGTTCGTCAGATATTTTAAAAAGTTATAAAAATGAGTGTTGTAAACCTGCATTCTGTTTTAAAGCCATCACTAAATTATCAGTAAAATCTCCATACCCAAACTAGATTTTAAATGAGAATGGCATTGTGGGGTGACAGGATAGTCATCCATTTCCCAATTACTATCCCTAAATAAAGCAAAAAAAAAAATTCTCTGCATATTACCTGTGAAACAAATACAAGACTCTGAAAAGCAGAGAGAAGAGGAAGAGTATTTAAGGAGATTTAGACCCCAGAGAACAACATAGTAGTGAACTCTCTCATTCTTCTTTTTGTCTTATAAATCTCATACTGGATATTGGACAGAAGCAGGCAATCTGGTTCAGAGAAGTCTCTAAAAGATTAACAGATACATAAAGAAACAGACAACCAACAAAACACCAAGAAACTAAAAGAGTAGTTTTATTCCAAGTGCTACAGTAAATTATTTATAACATAGTTTTTAATAAATAATCAAAGTCATACAAAAATATCAGAAAAGGATGGTCCCCACAAAACTGGATAAAAACAGTTGTTATAATCAAGGATAAGCTCTTCACTTAAAGTCATATACCAAGATATATTATTATATCCTAGGCAAAAAAAAAAAACTCCAGATTTATCATGTAGAGTGATCTTCAACCTCATTCAAGCAAATGAAAATTAATTTCAAAAAGAGATAATAGGAAATACTACAATGACACTAAAACTAACAACAGAATTCTAAATAATTCCTGAATCAAATAAGATGCATCAAGGGAGATGAAAAATATGCTGAATTTCAGTATAATAAAAACTTCACATATTCAAACTTGAGAGGTGTAGTTAAAACAATTCTGAGAATAAATTTACTACACTAAATGCACACATTAGATAAGAATAAAATTCTCAATCTGTAACCTAAACTACCATCTGAAGAGGTTGGTAAAGGAGAACAAATGAACCAAACTGCACTGAATAAAATAAACCATAAAGGAGGTTTCAAGATGATGGGATAAAGAAGGTCACTTTTCTGGCTACTCCATGGTATAAAACCAAGAAAGCAGATAAGCAGCTTCTCAGCAAAGTAAGTGAACAAAAAACAAAAGAGGGAGATTTTACTGGAATTTAATACTGGACATTCAAAGCAGATCAGGGACTCAGGGGGTTGGATATAATAAAATAAGAAAAAAAAACCAGCATACCCATTAATTTGGCCTGAGATGCCAGCCGAAAGGATCCCTCTGCAAGCAAATTGAAGGGACAAGGAATTAAAGACACCCACGTTTTTAGGAGGCTGTGGTGTATCTGGATGCAGAGGTTTTAGAGATGAAATTACACTGAAAGGCATGTTGCACAATATCTTTGTGTGAGAAAGAAGTCCCATTTCTCCTTTCTATGTGTGGAAGACAGAGGAAGAAACAATTTTGCAGCTGAAGCACAGGGGCCTGTGGCTGGGGGAGCCAAATCCTAGAAAACCTGAGTTTGGCCTAAAATAAAGGCCTGGTAAATACTCGCTGCACGACATAGAATGTGCTTGAGTGACCAGGAGAAAACCAAAAATGGAGAGAGGTTTACATCAGGGAAACCCACTTGGCTCTAACCCTTCCCTACAAATCTGGCTGCTTTCATTAATTGCTGGGGGAGACATGCCTGGATGGAAACTTGCAAGGGCCAGGGAGGGAGAGAGAGAGTTTGGAGACTACACGAAAGACCAGGAAATGTGGGGTCTGCAAGTGATGTAGTAAACTAAGAATTGGCTCCTCCCCAAGAGTGGAATACAGGGGAGATTTCTGGGTTACCATCTTCTAATATGGACTGGCAATTGCTGGGCCCTGAAGGTGCACTGATGTAAAATCCATAGACCAATTGGCATTCAGCAAAGAGTCTGGAGCCTCCCTAAGCCTAAACGACACCTCGAGGAGTTCTGCCAACAGGATTACCTATCTCTCTCCAGCAGTCCACTTGGAGGGTGGGGCATCATGGTCAAGATGACACCACCTAACAATGCTGAGAGAAGCTAAACTCTACTGGGAAAAAAAAATCTTAATTTTTCATTGAGAAGTTGGGTTTTTTTTTCAATTTTTTTTTCTTTTCTCTGTTTAATTGTGACCTTAATGGATTATGGACATTTACAAATATTTACATTTGTATTTTTCTAATTTCTAGCACTTTTTAAGCCAGTTATTTTCCATGAATCAGTTTCTTGAGGACGAGAATGTTTGATTAGTATATTTTACTTTTGTATTGTTTTATTTTTAATTTTTTAAAGTTTATTTACTTTATATATATATATTATTCTCTCACCTGTTTCCCTTGATTCTCTTTCATTCTTCCACTAACAGCCAATCTCTATTGATCTCTCTTTCACTTTCTTTATTTTTAACTTCTATCTTCTCTTCTCCTCTCTCATAATCATCACATCTTATATCACTTCTGTTTCCTCCATGTTTGCCATTTAAAATTATAATCTTTTGCAAAATTATTGTTTTAATTGTAGGTGATAATTAATTGATCAATAATTTCTGTTTATTGTAATAATTAACACTGTAGATGACATAGCAGAAAATATTTGGTTTAATGCTCTATATTGTTTTCATTAGTTGCTATTCTTAATTTCTCCCCTAAATAGTGAGGTACTGAAAACCTTCAGGAACACTACAAGTTCACAGGGTAGAAACGCTACTGCCTCAGATCAATATTGTTAAGTGGGTAGACACACAAACAACATAAAAAAGCCAAGAGAAGAAATCACCTCAAACAAACCAAGATACTCTAGTAACAGAATCCATTGCCACAAAAGTGAAAGAAATGTCAGATAATGAGATTAGAATGTACATAGTTAAACTAATTTGTGAAGTAAGGATGATATAAGGAATGAAATCAGAGAGAAAATACAGGACATGAATGATCACTTCAAAATGAGGCAAAGATTCTGGGGAAAAAAAGCAAAAATCTGAGAAATAAACCAAATTATAAATTTAATAGAAAGAATCACCAACAGATTTGACCACTTGGAAGACAGAGCCTCAGACAATGATGACAAAATATATAATCTTGAAAATAGAGTCAAGCACTGAGAGAAGATGGTAAGAAACTACAAACAGAATTTCCAAAAATTATGAGATAACATGAAAAGACCAAATTTAAGATTTATCAGGATAGAGGAAGGTGTGGAGATATAAACCAAAGAAATGTACAATCTTTTCAATAAAATACTATCAGAAAATTTCCCAAATCTAAAGAATGAAAGGGAAAACCAAATACCAGAAGTTACAAGACCCCAATGTATAGAATTACAACAGACCCACACCAAAGTACATCATTATAAAATTTTCTCACATACAGAATAAGGATAGAATTTTAAATCCTGAAAGAAAACTGACAGGTAACATTTAGAGGAAAACCATTCTGGATCTCAGCTGATTTCTCAACTTAGAGTGTCAAAACTAGAAGTTTCTGGAATAACATACCAAGCTCTGAAAGAAAATGAATGCCAACCAAAAATTCTATATCACAGTAATATTAAACACAAGAAAACAAAAAAAGAAATAAAACTACAGGTAACTCTTCTTTATTAATGTAGACTCAAAACTCTTTAAGAAAGTGAGACACATAAAATTCAACAATATATAAAAATAATTTGATATCATGATCATGTGGAGTTTACTTTTGCTAATATAGTACTTTAAATTTAATTGATACTATCTACCACATTTACATGCCAAGTAAAATAATCATATGACCATATTGCTAATATAGTACTTTAAATTTAATTGATACTATCCACCACATTTACATGCCAAGTAAAATAGTCATATGACCATATTGACAAAATTTAATACTTATTCATGATAGAACTCAAAAAACAAGACAAGTGACACTCCTCAATTTGATAAAGACAATTGATTAAAAAAGAATCTAGCCATGCATGGCATTACATTCCTGTGATCCCGGGTAGACAGGAGACAGAAGTTGTAAGATCATAAGTGTAAGGACTAGCCTCAGCAACACAGGGAGACCCTGTCTTAAATTAAATTAAAAAAGGATGAGATATAGATCAGTGGTAGAGTGCTTGCCTACCATGTGCAATATCTTAGGTTCAATCTCAATACTGACAAAGAAAATATACAGGAAACATGATAAACAATGATAAAAGATGGAATGCTTTCCCCCTAAAAACACAAATAAGGCAGGCAAGAATGTTTTCCTCATCACTCTTAATGTATTGCTGGAAGTTCATATCAGTGCAATACTGAAAAGAAAGGTAATGAAATGCACTCAGCTTGGAAATAAAGAATAAAACTCTATATTCATGGTAGGCTATATAGAAATTACACCAAATGAAATTGTTCTGTTTTATGCATGTACAAATATGTAACAATGTATCCCACTATTATGTATAATTATAATGCATCAATAAAAAAATAAATGTTATAAGAAGAAACAAAAATGAAAAGAAATTCCCAAGTAACCAACATACTCAATTCAACAACCAATTAGGAAATTTAGTAAGGTTGGAAAGTACAAGACAAAAAAACGAATGTATTTCTATATGTTAGCAAAGATTATATGAACACTAAGATGATACTGTATTGTTTATAATTACAAAGTTTAATTATTTAATTACAGTTGGAAATTTTGAATTAAGTAGCATACATCTAACCAAAAATATTTAGGATTTACATGCTGAAAACTCCTGAAACTGATAACAAAATTCAAGTATCAAAGCATAAAACCATACCATACTCACTCATGTAAAAACAACACAGTACAAATCTTAAGCAGATTTCATGTGGTTATAGATAAAACTATTTAACACTCATATGTAAGGCATAGGGACTAGAATAGATGAGTTTTAGAGAAATAAGTATATCTGGTATCAAGAAACTAAAGAGCTGGAGTAACGGAGACTACAATGGAAAAATAGACATAGATTACATAGAGAATCCAGAAGAGCCCCCCCCCCCCACAAACACACACACAAAAAAAACTAATTCTGGAAAATGTTCAAAGGAAAGATAACCATGTTTTAAATGGTGCCAGTGTAACTGAAAATCGATAGTCCAAAAGATGAGTCTCAGCACAAGCTTGACTCTTTATACAAAAATTGACTAAAAACAAATTTTAAACGTAAAATATAAAACTATAAAAAGTATTAGGACAAATAGGAGAACTCATTATACTCCAGGGCTAGGTTGTGAGTTCTTATTCATCGTACTAAGAGTGTGATTTATAAAAGGAAAAATGAACAAAATGGATACCATGAAAATTAAAATGCTTGCTTTGTAATGAATCTGGCTATAAAGATAGGAAAATAATATATAGACTGGAAAAAGTGCAAAGTACATATCCAAAAAGAACTAGTGTGTAGAATATATACAGAACTGTTAAAACTCAGTAACAAAAAAGCAAAAATAAAATACAACCAAACAAAAAGCATTTTAATTTAAAAATGGGCAAAATACATGAAGACAAGTTTCTCAAAAGTATAGGCGCACAGAGCAATAAGCACATGAGATATGCATATTAAAATTAAAATCACTATGAGATATCCCTATTAATGTCAGAATGGCTAAAATATGACATAGTGAAAACATCAAATTCAAGGAGATCCATGCAATTGAATTATTCACACATTCTTGTCAGGAAAGTCAAATTGTAGAACCTTTCTGGAAAACCATTTGGCAGCACCTTATTAAACTATAGTTAGAACTACCGTACAACCTCAGCAATTTCACTCTTGGGCATTTATACCAGAGAAATGTAATTATATTCACTCCATCTGTACCTATGTTTAATAGCAGTTTAACCCATATGACTCCAAACAGCCTAAATTTATTAAATGTGTAAATGACTTTTATAAAGGTACCATTTTCATCAGAGAACGCCAGCTAGAAATAAAATTTAATAAAAGGAAATATCGATAATTGCAATAATGTAAGTGAACAAAGAGTTATGTTGAGTGGAGAAAAATCAATCTCAAAAGTTTACATACTAAATAATCTATTTCTATAACATTCTTGAAATGAAAAAAAAAAATTTGCAAAAAGAGAGCAAGTCAGTGTTTACCAGGAGTTAAAAAGACGGTAAGAAGAGTAACAGGTATGCCTATAAAAGGGAAACCCCAGGAACTTTTGTGGCTATATAACATTCCACATCTGCACATTACCCATGCCAATATCCCGGCACTAATATTGAAATATGATTTTGTAAGATATTATCATTGGAAAAACTGGCTAAGGGGTACATAGAAACACTCTGTTTTTTTAAAAAACAACTATATGTGAGTATATAATTATCAAAATGTTTAATTAAAAATGTGAATTGCATTAAAAACTCATTTTGTACTTGAAGGAAGTATGGTGCATTGCGGAATGCATCCAAGTAATCACTAGGTGTTCCATTTACTACTGACTCAGTATTTTAAGCATCCCATTACTGTAAAGGCATTAGACACTGATAATTAACAAAATCAATCATAATTAATTCCTTCAGTGTTCATAAACTCATAGTATATATTTCCAGAGGAATTTCAGTCTAATTTGACATTAATGGAGATGGAAAATAGTAAAATGATTTTGGATTTATAGAATAATGTACACCAATTCTACATTTAAAAAGTGGGTTTTTTTGTCATCTAGAGGTACTTGTGGCTTTATAAAGCAAGACTGGGAAACTCCAACAATTCATCAAGATCAGTTCATCATCATGATGAATTTATATGAATTGCACAGATATGGAAAAATTAGAATATTTTACTATCTTGACTTTTCTAAGCCTAGGTTGTGGCTTGATTATATTTCATGAGCTTGTACAGAGGATACTAACAATGCTGATGATCTATTGGAGTGAATAGATCTGAAATGTTCAATTGGGTGAGTTTTTGACACATGTAGTCTCCTACAATCCACATCCCGGTGACACACTTAAATCACTGCACAGCATCTGCTCATGCTCCCACCACAAACCTCTTAGTTTTTATGAATGCACTAATTCCCTTGTGTAGTGTATATGTGAATTTCTAAAATACAATGTTTAATTAGGTTAGTTGTGAGTTGTAGGGTTCTTTGTACTTTATGGATATGAGCTATTGATCAGAAATAACTAGCCCTGCCTATATAAAAGTTAAACTCTACAGCATGTGCTCTTTGTGTTTGGCTTATTTTGCTTACCATAACTATCTTTGGAGTTATTCATGATATATCGCATATGAATAATTTGTTCATTACTTTTTATTGCAAGAAACATATCATTAATATGATATATTTATTAGATTTACCCTGGTCTGTTCAATCAATCAAAAAATGCTGAAGGACATGTGATATGAGTTGCTTCAAGTTTTGGTTTTTACAAATAAAGCCACTATGTACATTTGTATTCAAGTCTTTTATGGTCATACTCCTACAATTTACCTTTGTCAAACACCAGAAATGTGAAAGTCTTCTGATAAATAAATACTTGTTCATCTTTATACCAAGGCTGTACTGTAATCAATGCTGTAAATATACAGTAAGTTCTCAGCTAGGAAAACATTTTTTCCCTATTGTTTTAGCTATGCAAGTTTCTTTGCATTTCCATATGAGTCATACTGTCATCTAATGCATTTAAAAATAAATTGCTTGTATCTTTACTGAGGCTGCATTAGTTCTGTAGACAAATGTGGGGATAATTAGAATCATAAGCATATTGAATCTTCCAATACAAAATATGTACAAGACACCATTTACTAAATTTGTCTCATCAAATTATGTATTTTTAATGTAGATTATTTGCATATATTTTTATTAACTTTGTTTCCAAGTATTTTATGCTTTGATGCTATTGAAAAACACATTGCTTTTCTTAATTTTTCAATTGATGCTTTCTGGCATATAATTGCATATATTTAATATATATGTATATAACTATACTCTGTGACTTTGCTAAAATTGTTTATTGGTTTCAGTAGCTTTTTTGTGGCTCCTGTAGGCTTTGCTTTGACATCCTTAGCTGTTAAAAAAGACAATTGCACTGGCTAATATCTACAGTGAAAAACCTCTGTAGCAATTTGTCCAGAATAGTCAGGAATTACTTCATGACCGCAAGCACCTTCACTGTGTCCCCACTTCCATCTCAATTAAACCGATTAAACAAAGCCAAATGCACTACCCAAACCAAACACATAAGATCATCTTAGTGGGACAGCAATCTGTAAATGCATGAGATCATTCATTGCTTCCCTCTAAAGCCTTGCCATTCCACTCCTCGCCTTTGAGTCTGTCCCTAATGCAAGTTATAGTGGCTAATTCCCCTATTATGTAAGCTCTAAATAAGTAGCTTCTACTCATTCTCATTGGGTGGCTATTCTTTATTTATTTCAACATTACAAATTATATTCATATATATTTGCAGCAAACATAGCAAAAGTAACTCCTACACTGAAAACTACAAAAAAAAAAAAAAACATTGCTGATACAATAAATAAAATATAAATAAATTTAGAAGTATGTTCTCTTTGTGAATTTGAGAAATCAACATTGTATGATGCAGGACTGATTTTCAGAATACTGGTAAGAGGCAGGGATTTGAACATCCTATATTGCTGAGTTTGAAGAAAGAGAGGACAGGAATCCTGAAGCAAGAAATACAAGAAGCTTTAGAAACTAAAAATGACAAGATTATGTGCTATCCCTAAGAGCATCCCGAAAGGAATTTGGTGCTGCTAGCATCTTGATTAGGGATTAGATATATGCTTGGCTTAAATTTAGAACTGTAAGAAAATAAATTTGTTTGAAATATACTTAATATTGGCTAGGGATGTAGTTCAGTGGCAGAGGGCTTGCCTAGGATATGCAAGGCCCTGAGTTTAATCACCAGCACTGCAAAATGAATTACAAATAAAATTTAAAACAAGTAATTAACATTTACTGTTTGTGTTAATTTGTTACAATAGCAGTACCAAACTACTACACAAATATACAACTTTGTATCTTATAATCCAAAACAAGCAAAGAAAATAATAAATACTAGGATAAAAAGTAATAACAGAAAATACAACAATAGAAAAAAATCAATAAAATCAAAAGTGCTACTTTGGAAAAATTAACAAAGTTGATTTGACCTGCAGTTAACTAAGGAAGTAAAAAAAATAAAGGGAAGATTTGAAGTATAAATATCAGTAATGAAAGAAGTGGCATGCATCTTAACTTTATGGAATTAAAAACATTATGAAGAAATGCTATTAAAATTTTGTGTCAAAATTAGATAAACTAGACTAAATAGACAGGTTTATAAAGACACAAAGTATCTTACATTATTCAAAAGAAGTACATAACAGAAATAGGATTATATCAGGAAAACAAATGCAGTAATTAATTCAAAACAATTCCACAGAAGCCCTAGCACAAATGAATTCATTCACTGATGAATTCTAAAATACAGTTAAGAATTATTACTAATACTTTAAAATTTATTCTGAAAAATAGAGAAGGAATTTTTCCCAACTCATTCAAAAAGAATAATGTTACTTTAGCACTACATCCAGGTGGGTATGTTACAGAAAAAAAGAAAACTATAGGCCAATAGTTCCTAAAAATATAAACAGGGAAATCTTCAGTGAAATACTGGTAAACAAAATACAGCAAAAACTGAAAAAATATCATAATCATGAGCAAGTAGAATTTGTTGCAATGATGCAAGGTTGGTTTAATATCAAAAAATTTATCAGTGTAATGCACCATATTAAAAAAAAACAAGAACAAATGCCACATAATTATTTAACAATATGCAGAAAAGACATTTGGCAAAAGCCAACAATGATAAAAACTAAAGATTGATTCAGTGAAGTAGTCCTTGAAATCCTCAGCCAAGTTCATACTTAATGGTGAAAGACTAAGAGCTTTATTCCTGATAACACCAAGAAGAAAAAGATGACCACTACAGTCATTTACACTCAACATCATAGTGGAGGTTAGAGCCTAGGCAATAAAGCAGGGAAAGGAAATTTAAAGTAACCAAATACCAAAGGAAGTAGCGAATTATCTACCTTTGCAGATTATAAGATCATATATGTAGGAAATACTAAGGAATTTACAAAACAAAAAACAGTAGCATGAATAAATTAATTCAGTTAAGTTTTGGGATAAAAGACCAAAATACAAAATTTAATTTTGCTCTTAAACACCAGCAATGTACAATACATAATTGGAATGCACAAATTCCATTTAAATCAACATCAGAAAGAATAAAAGTGGGGAATTGATTTGCCAGAAGATATATATGGCATGTTTAATTTAAATTGAAAGATATTGTTCACATTAATGAAAGAATATTTAGAATAGTTAAATAGATAGAAGGCATTACATGTTCATGGGTCAGAAACCTCAGCTCTGTTAAGATGACAGTACTTCTCAAAATGATCTGCAAATTTGATGCAGTACTTATCAAAATTCCAACTACATTTTTCTAAAAATGAACAGGCTGATAATTTACTTTAATGAGAATTCAACTGGTCTAGTATAGACAAGCAATCTTGAAAAATATAAAAAATTTGGAGCACTCATCTTTTCTGATTTTAAAACTTCTCACGAAGTTGAAGTGATCAATAGGCTGTAGTTCCTGCAAGTGAAAACACATTTATTAATAAATAAAAACATATGAGTCCAGAAATACAGTCTTGCTTTAATACTTAATTGCTTATGACAAAGGTACTGAGATAATTTCTTTTTTTTTTTTTTTTCAAAAAAATGGTGTGAGAACTACTGAATACCCACATGGACATCTTGGACATCTTCCTGAAATCATCCACAATAACTTGCTCAAAATTGTTCATAGGTAGAAATACAATGGTTAAAACTGTAGAACACTTAGAAGAAAATATAAGAGTTAATCTTTGAGAACTAAAGTAATGGTTTATTTGTTACAACATGAAAAACCCAAGGGAAAAATTTGTTTTAAAAATAGACTGTATTAATTTCCTTCTCTTCAATTGAATATCCAAGTTCATCACTTAACAATTTCCTATTTTTACCAAACTTATGGTGTCATTCAGCTAAGCTTTCTGCTACTGTATAACTAAGAGCTTTATTCTTCAGCTCTTGAATGGCACATTCCTCATTTCCTTCCAATCCTTCACCATCAACAACTTCTGTGTCCTAAGCTGCTAGCACCTAAGCTGCTTATGACAATTTAGGCATTTACAAGATACCATACCTTTCTCCTCTATGCCCAAATTTCCTTAGCATCCTCACTAGCTGAGCCATTGATATCAGTTTTTACTGAGAGTCTGTTCATGGCCAGGTATCATACTTCCAAAAATTATCCCAGCATCTTCTTACTCCAATTCAAAAGTGAATTTCTACATTTGATGTATTGGTTACAACAGTACCACTTCTGGCACGAAGATCTGTATTTGTTTCCCACTACTTCAGTAAAGATTTACTATAAACTTTGTGGCATAAAAAAGTCAAATTTATATTGTAAATATGAAGATCACAAGTCTCATTGGTTGCTTTTCCATGCTCTAAGGAGAAAGGATTATTTGCCCTTTTCACTTTTTCAAGGCCTTACACAGCCTGGCTTATGACCCCTTCCTACATCTTCAAACCTGGGCACATAACATGTTTTCTCTTTTCAAACATCCTGTTCTATCATTACATCTTCTTCCTGATGGAAAAGCCCTACATTTTAGGATATTTAGCTTAATCACACCTGAAAAGTCCCTTTTGCCCTGTAAGTTAACGTAGTGACAGTTCTAGTAGATGAGAAATTGAACATCTTTAGGAAGCCATTATCCAGCCTACTAATGGAAATGATCAAGATTAAAAAGGTTTCTCCTTCAAGTGACAATATCAATAAAGTAAATAACAACAAACAGAGTAAGAGAAACTCTTTGCAAGCCATGTATGTGATAAAGGGCTTGTTTCTGGAATATATCAAAAATTCTTATCACTAAATAATAAAAAGATAAGTGACGAATCAAAATGGACAAGGGATTGGAAGATTCTCAAATCATTACACATTTGGGAAATGCAAATTAGAACCACAATGTTGATAGCACTTCAAACTCAATGGCATGGGTAGAAGCATTAAAATAATAACAAATGTTGGCAAAGTTCTAGATATATAGAATACATATATATGTCCATGCCAAAAAAATTGTACATAAATGTGTGTAGCAGTTTTATTCACAATAGTATGGACCTTGAAAAAAAATATTAACTGGTAAAATGATGAATACTTCTCATTTATTCAATAAAATATTATTTGACAATAAAATGAGTGAGACATTGACTCATTCTATATTATGGATAAACCTTGATAGCTTTAGTTAAATTGAAAGATAATATATTATGATTTTATCTGTAAGAAGTGCTCTGAATAGAGAAATCTACAGAGAGAGAAGGTATAGAACTGGGTTGCATGAGGTGGAGAAATGGAGTAAATAGTTTTGTCAAAAGGATTTCCTTTTGGTTGATGAAATAATTCTATAATTATTTTTTTTGATGGTTGCATACCTGTATAAGAATACTAAAATGGTTTTCATGGTACATTTGAAAATGGTAACTAGTTGTGAATTATATCTTAAGAAAGATTTTAAAATATTTTAATATGGCAATTCTTTCCAGTTTATTTTTATCAACACAAGGGAATCTCAATCAACATCTAAGGGACTTTGTTAAATAAACCAACAAGGTGAACATAAATTTTTATGGTAATTCAAAGGATTAAGAATAACCAAAGTAATTTTTGCAAAGGAAAATTTTGAAGGTAGTACATTGATTTCAAACTTCATGTATAGTAATCAAAATGGTGTGGTAATGATAAAATTGGACATACCTATGAAACAGAGCTGAGGTCACAGACATAAACCCTCATATATTCATAGATCTTCAGACTTTGTACATCATGGTAAAGGGAATTTCTTGGAGAAAAGGATAGTCTTTTAAAATAATGATTCTGAGATAATTATATATGTAGCAATTTAAAAAGCAGCATTTTACTTGATAATTTATATAACACATACAACAAAAAGTAAATTGTAGACCAAAATGTAAAATATGAAATTATAATACATTTAGAACAAAGGAGAATAGTGCTTTGACCTTAAATTAAGTTAAAAAAAAAGATAAATGAGAACAAAAGTATTATCTCTAAAATAGAAAAAAAATTTAACTTGCATATCAGTGAATAAAAGATCTCTTCTCCTCGAAATACCAATGAGAAAATTTTAAAAAACACAAACAACTACAGAGTAGAAGAAAGCATTTACAAATCATATATCTGGTAAAGGATTTTTATCCAAAATATATAAAAATATTTTTCAATTCAGTGGTGAGAAATGCAAAATATGATACAATGGACAATGTGATGCAAATGAACAAAGTATTTCAAAAGACATTTACCAATGAATACATACAAATGTCTAGTTAATACATGAAAATATGCTCAATGTCATAAATTATTAGAGAAATGAAAATTAAAACTACAATGTGATACTAGTTTACTGTTACAAGAAGAGCTATATTCAACTAGACTGACAATACCAGGTGTTGGTGAGTTTATGGAGAAACAAAAATCCTCGCACATTGATGCTAGTAGTGACACATTAAAAATAATTTCAAAGTGTATTAAAAAATAAACATAGACTTAGCATACCAGCAATTCTACTCATAGATTTCTTCTTAAAGAAAACCAAAAAACATATGTCCAGCCAAAGATTTATATGTGAATGTTCATAGCAGCATTATTTATAACATTCACAGACTGGAAATAATCCAAATGTCCATCAACTTGTGAATGAGTAAACAAAAGGTGGTATATGGAATTCAGTAATAAAATGAAATGGAACATTGATACTTCCACAACATTTACAAACTTCAGAAGCTTCATGATAAGTGAAAGAAACTCAACACAAAATGTACACTTCATATAATTCTAGTTATGTGGAATTTCCAGAACATGTGAATCTATAGACACATACAATAAATCAGTGTTTACCTGGGCTGATGTGGAGCAGGATTTGACTACAAACAGAGCCAAGGAAGTTTTGGGGGTGTCAGGAACATTCTAAAATTAGTTTATAATGATGGTTATCCACAATATAAATGTACACAATTTCAATAATTTTACTCTTAAAATGGATGAGCTTCATAGAATGTAAATTGTATAACAATTTAAAAAATCACATCACAGGAAAAAATGGAATTCATCATCAGATTTCTAAAACTGCTTTCTTCATAAACTTCACTGTCAGATTTTTGGAAGTTCCTTGGTTAAGAGATAATAACTCAAATACATGGATCTCTATGAAAACATGAATCTAAATTATAAAACCCATGCAAATGAAAGATAATATTGCAATACGGATAGTTTAAGGGAAATACTGTGTGTGTGTGTTTTATATAGCTTTTTTCCTGCTATGACTAAAAGAGATAACCAGAAAATTTTTAGGAGGAAAAGTTTATTTGAGGGCTACAGTTTTAGAAGTCTTAGTCCATAGAAAGCTGGCTCCATTCCTCAGGGCTCAAGGTGAGGCTGAACTTCATGGCAGAAGAGTGTGATGGAAGGAAGCAGCTCACATGGTGATCAAAAAAGGAGAGAGAGAGAGAGAGAGGGAGAGAGGAGAGAGGGAGAGAGGGAGAGAGGGAGAGAGGGAGAGAGGGAGAGAGGGGGAGAGAGAGAGAGAGAGAGAGAGAGAGAGAGAGAGAGAGAGACTGACTCCACTTGCCACATAGAAATATATACCCTTAAGCCATGCCTCAATTCCCACCTTCTCCAGCCATACCCTATCCCTTCAATTAATCCCACTCAGTTAATCCCAACCAGGGGATTAATTCACTGATGGGATTAAGACTCTAACAACTCAATCATTTCTCCTCTGAATCTTCTTGCATTGTTGAGACACCTCACATCCAAACCATAACAATGTATGTGTGTTTGTGTGTGTGTGTGTGTGTGTGTGTGTGTGTGTGTGTGTGTGTATTTACATATATCTCCCAGGAGGCACAGATATGGATGCATTTACCTAAGGATAATCTCAGTGCTTATTATATATCTTCTTTAACCATTGTCTAAGAATTATGTTCATTCACTATATTATCAGCTAAATATTCTCAAATATTTTCTCAACCTAGCTGAGAAATTACTTTTTATCTTCACTTATCCTAAAATTCTGGGTTTATTACAATGTGGAACTTAGACAAAATATTGAAGAATTATATATATATATTTTTTTCTCACAAATTAATAAAATAGCATGGTGTTTAAATTTATCTAAATACTAAGATAGCCACTCCAGGACAAACATTTTAAAGTGAGTTTGTGAAATTTGAAATATTAAGTTTATAATATTTTACTAGAGCAAAGAAGACCTCTTAGATGTATTTAATTTTATATACAACTAAGAAACAGAAATTCCCCCCAATTAAGTTCTGACATATCTGCAATCACAGGATGTATTAAAATATACAAGTTTGATGAGATCTTCAATTATTTTGCTTGTACTTCCCCCAATAGCTTTTACTGCCAATTTTTATAATGAACACCATTTAGGGTTGGGAATGGTGTTTGGTATTGTGTTCAAATGCATTACATTAACAGCAGTTTGACATTAGTAAAATAAAAGATTATATGTTAGTATTTTTGCAATGGGAAAGACCATCTTAATGTACAGTTTCTTTAAGAGAAGACTATCTTGCTTTTTCATCTCCCCTTCAATAAATTTAATACTATATAAACAAGATTTTTAATATGGTACATAAGTGATCCATTCAGTTGGTATATTTAGATGATAAAAAGTCATTTAATTAATATTAACTCTGCTTTTTGTATTACTAGTAGGGATTCTTACAACACGACAGTTGATGATAATTTATTTAACCACTTCCATGGAACTGGTCACCTAAGCATAGTTTTCCCAATTAAAATAAATTAAATAACTGAATCTGGAATGGTATATTTGTAGAATTAAAAATTTTGACCTTACATAGAGAATTTTGGCCATAATATTCATGGCCAGATAACAAAGCTTGTTTAATGCAGAGTAGTTGCTTTGCATAAAAATCATTTCTGGATGCAGTAAAGATTTTCCCCCAATCTGTAGGCTCTCTCCTCATTTTATTGTTTCCTTTGCTGAGAAAAAGATTTTTAATTTGAATCTATCCCATTTATTAATTCTTCATTTTACTTCTTGAGCTTTAGAAGTCTTATTAAGAAAGCAAGATTCTAGGCATCCACCTCTGATAAAGCATTAATCTCTTGGATATATAAAGACTCAAGAAACTTAACACTAAAAAAAACACACATAATCTAATCAATAAATGGTCTAAGGAACTGAACAGACACTTCACAGAAGAAGAAATACATTTGATCAACAAATATGTGAAAAAGTGTTTAACATTCTGCCATTCGACCAGCACGCGAGTTTCATAAAAGAGGTTTGAAGCATAAAAATTAACTAGTGAGTTTTAAAATTAAAGAGACATAATTCTCGTTACCTTTAATGCCCAGCTCTGGAGACAGCTTCTCCTAGCTCCCGCCTCCACCACCTGAGAGAGGAGAGAGAGAGAGAGAAAGAGAGAGGGGGGGAGGGAGAGAGAGAGAGAGAACACCAGGGAGTGAGCTTTTATTGAGGAACAAAAAATTCAAGGGAAAATTCCATCCAATGAAGGTCAAGGAGGGCAGCATTCCAAGGTCAGGGTCAGTGATTGGTCTTCGGGTCAGTGGCCAGGCACACCTCCACACAGACAAGCCTTCGAACCTGGGACAGGGTGGGGAAGGCTCTGACACAACTGTATCTAAGTGCCTCTCACCCAGCCAGGGAGGTAACTCAAATCACGTGCGAGAATGGCTTCCCACACAACATCTCTAGCAATTAGAAAAAATGCAAATCAAAACTATTCTTAAGATTTCACCTCACTCCTCTCTAAACGGCAATCATCAAGAATACAGGCAACAATAAATGTTGGCAAAGATGTGGGAGAAAATGTACACTCATACATTGCTGGTGGGACTGTAAATTGGTGCAACCACTATATAAAGCAGTATGGAGATTTCCCAGAAAATTGGGAATGGAACCACGATTTGACCTACCATTTGACCACTCTTTGATTTATACCCAAAGGTCTTAAGATCAGTATACTATTAGTGACACAGCCACATCAATCTTAACAGCAGTTCAATTCACAATAGCTAGTCTATGGTACCAAATTAGGTGTCCCTCAATAGATGAATGGATAAAGAAAATGTGGTATATATACTCAATTACTCAGCTTTAAAGAAGAGTAAAATTATGTGCCAGTAAATAATTGGAGTTGGAGAATATCATGCTAAGTGGAATAAGAATCCCACAAAACCAAAAGCCGAATGTTTTCTCTAATATGTGATGCTAATTCACAATAAGGCAGGAGGCACTAGGAAAGAATAGTGTTACCTTAGATTAGGTAGAGGAAAGTAATGGGAGGGCAATGGGGGAATGTGGGGATAGGAGAAGTAGTAGAATGAAACAGATATTATTACTATGTGTGTGTGAGTGTGTGTGTGTGTGTGTGTGTGTGTGTGTATGATTTTTGCAACATGTACACTCAGAAAAAATGAGAAATTATGTCCCATCTATGAATGATATATCAAAGTGCATAAATGCATTCTACAGTCATGTATAACTAATTAAAACAAATTTTTAAAAAAAGAAAAGAAAAAGGAAACACAACTAAAACCACAGCAACAACAAAATCATCTCTGAATACTTGTGGGAATTCCTTCTCTTCTATCTCCTCTTTACTTTCTTTTCTCTCTCACTTTCATTCATTCTCCTTTCCACCTCCCTAACTCCCTCCATCTTTTTTTAATTCCCTTTATGCTGCAGAATAATTAATTTTTTAATCTCCCTTGATAATTCTTTTTTAATTTCTTAAAAGAATTATTATGAAAAGTTTTATTTTTCTTCAAAATTTAAGATGAGACTTATTCATTTAAGGTGAGATTTATTCATTCAACTAAGAAATAAGAATTATTGATTCTCTTTAATTGTACATTAAAATAGTTTTCTGTGTTATTGTGACTGTTGCTATGGGAAAGAGGAAAACTTATCTTTGCTTTCTTGGGCACTCACCAGATAGAGAGGACTTGGTGAGATTTACATATTGGAAATTGCCAATGAAATTTTTACTCTGACTTACTGAGGGATGCATTGTTCCTTAAGAATACTTAAGTAGAGTTAGCCTTTACATTATATAAAGCTAATGATTGCTAGGTGATTGGATAAAAGGCACATGTTAAGAGCTCAAACTAAACATTGCAAAATATAAAAACAAGTCATGTATCACATACTTGTCCCTCCAGTCCTCAGAGCCTGCCTGTCACTCAACTCTTCTGATGCTCATAGGAAAATGTGATCCAGACTGCCATGTGTACTTTCATCTGTAGATTGTCAGGCCATTTTTCTAAAGGCAGGGCCACTTCTTCAAATGAACTTACTTACCTATAATTTACTCCTTGGTGCAAGGTCAAATGTTTCTTTGTTCGTGGCAGCTTTGCATAATGTTTAAAGACTTTCTATGTCACCTCTGGCTTTTCTCTTGCCTAAAAGAAGAGAACATGAAAGATTTTTTTTTCCCTTTTGAGACAGCACATCATCCACAAATCTTGGGGAACAATGGAAACTTGAAGCAAAACACAACAACCACCCCACAAATTTACTGCAAATATGTAATTAAAATGAAAAGTGATATTTATTAATATTTATATTTTGTAGAATGAGGAAATCTATAGATATGCTGAAAATGTGTCTGTTTGTATGTGTTTGTAATGCAGGTCAGCACAGATGTCCCGTCTGTGGACCTGGAGGAAGGGCAACGGGAGGTAATGCTCACAATGCCAATGTCTTAGCATCAATGTTGACTCACTAGAGGAAAATATCACAGAAAATACCACTTTGCTAGCAGGAAAAAATTATAATTTGAGCTTTCATCATTAAAATGAATTTAGATTTATCAACAGAAAATATTTCCATTAACTGATGAGTTCACACAATTTAAAAATTCAGTGTTTTTACATATACATTTGATTTGAGACTCTGTTGTCCAAGTTTAGTAGGTTAAGGTAGATGCAGTGAGAAAGATAATATGGCTATGAAGCCACAAGTAGAAACATTTCAGAGTTGGTTACCTTGAGGATTACAACCTGGCTTGATTTCTAGATAAAAGAAGCCAGAAGCATTTTATGAAAATTTCAACATGTCACTCACAATTTGTGAGATGTTATAAAAAAAACCTTTTACTTAGCAGTTCAATTTCCTCATCAATAAAATGGAAATAACATAATCTTCATATTTTAAATAAAACTCTCATAATGCTAAAATGGAAATATCTGTTAAATAATTTATAATCTCTAAAATTTTAATATGTATAATAATGATAAAATACTAAAAGTAATAATAATATTAATAATAATCCAAGGAAAAGTAAAATATATTGTGTAGTCCCTATAAATTAAGTTTATATATATTCATTTAATTTAATTCTAAATATTATAAAAAATTGAAGGCATTATCAGTGACAGATGGAATTAAAAGGTTAACCCAGGTTACTTGAACCAAAAGATAAAAGATTCTTTAAAAAAAACTATTAAAAATCATTTTCTAAATATTCACTTTTTATAATGTATATAAGACTATAAATGGACAAATTTTTGTATTATGACTGGCTTGATGGGAAGGATCAGTGAGAGACTGTGACTGTGTCAGAACCTCCCTTCTGCGATGAGTGGAGACTTCCTGAAGCAGAAACAGAAGGTGAGGTGGGGCATCTACCTGCTGAGTTTAGTAAAATTCCTCCTCCAGGTCCCAGAAGAGCTTGGGAGACAAAGGACCGAATGCATCAGTTGAGAGAAAACACATCTTTTCACTCCATCTAAGATGTTCTTAATCCCCGCCTCCAAATGTCTAAAACATGAATAACTCACTTCCTCAGTTCATGTTCAAAATTAATTCAAATCTTATCAGCTAACTAGCTGATTGCTTTCTAAATATTACATGGTTTTCTGATGCATATCCACTGCTGTGATTGTTAAGATATGAAAGAGAGCAAAGTAACATGATCTCCTATCTTGAATTTAAGTCCGAACTTTCTCTTGAGTCCACAACTCTGTTCAGTTACTAGCTATTTTCTGCAAATATACAAGCAAGCAGTTTAAATAAAAGACGGAACAAGATCATAGAGGAGTAACACATGATTAGGACTATTGGAAAAAAAAAAATACCTCTCCAGTCAGAATCTCAATATGCACCAGCAATAAAAAGACTTGAGCTTTCCTCCCATGTTATCAAGGGCTGGACTTGTATATTTGGCAAGATAATTCGCTCTCTCTCGTTTCTTGTAACTTTAAATATTTTCCTCTCAAAAAATACCATGCTTGGCCTTGCTGGAAGCCTGCCAGGCAGAGAGAGAAGAAAAGAAAGAGCAATACGTAGAAGAGCACAGAGAGAGTCGGAGAAGAGAAGAAAGATTAGAGAACACTTTTTATTTATTTTTTGATGAATGTATTAGTTTTTCCTAACACAGAGAGAAGTTCTTTGCCATTGTTTTCTTTGTAACATTGATGGATTTCTTTTCAAGTGAGTATTGGGCTTGTTCAAACATGACAGAAGCAGGGATTTATAGATAGTCCTGTTAGAGGCTGTTCCTGGGGCTCCATGGGCCTCTGGGCACAGATGTGTTTTCTGCATACACTTCTGGTAAGTAACCAACAATTGCACAAACTCTACCCCTTCTTCTGATTAGAGAGAGCTATTCTTTTAAAGTGAAAAATATTCTTGACAAAATGTACAGTCAGTTCACAGTTCGTTTATCTCAAGGCACATCAAATGTTTCATCAAGTTGAATGCCTGTACCATAAATTATTTAACCTTATGATTATAGATGGATTATGTTTTTTTTCAGATTCTCACAATTTTGTATAGTATAGAAGTAATCATTTTGCCTGTAACACATTATTCTGCATTCAGCATTATTCCCTTAATGAAGATTTTAATAAATGACCTAACTTGGTATGAACATTTTAAGGGCATTGTATTTATGTTGACAAATGGCTTTTCAAATGTTCTCTATCAGTTGATATTCTTGCAGCAGTCCCTTGGTATAACCTTACCAGCAGGGTGTATTTTCCAATTGTAAAAATATTTTGCTAATTATTTTCTAATGTTTAAACTTAGCAAGTAAGTCTGAAAAAAACTTATTTTCATGAAATATTTGCCAAATAGTTTACTTTCTATATCCTAGCAAAATCTCAGTTTTTATTACACATTTTATATATTAGAGATATTTTCAGAGTATATTTAAATATTTATTTTCCAGATTCCTGTGTTTATAAGCTCTGATATTTTTATGTATTTATTTTTTGTCAGGGGAGGTATTAGGGATTGAACTCAGGGGCACTCAACCACTGAGTCATATCCCCAGCCCTATTTTTTGTATTTTATTTAGAGAGAGGGTCTCACTGAGTTGCTTTAGTTCCTCACTTTTGCTGAGGCTGGCTTTGAACTCACAGTTCTCCTGCCTCAGCCTCTGGTGTCACTGTGTTTACAGGTGTGTGCCACTGTGCCTGGCAAGCTTTGATAATTTTTTTTTTCATTTGCCTCTAAACTAAGATCAAACTAAAGAATAAGTTTTAGTAGCACGTTTTTAACGTGTAATAAGAATCCTTACTTTCAACAAAGAGAGGCAAAAAGAGTTAAACAACTGATACAGTAGAGACAGGCAAGTGAATGTTCTAAGTAAAATCCTATCAAACACATCTTCAAACAAAAAACTAGCCATCTGATCAGGTAATATGTGCATAGGTTGCAGGATACATTTGCCAACTTAAGGAGAACAAATAAAGCCTACAGTTTCTATGCCATTGTATAATTCTACTGTTTTTTCTTTGGTGTCTGGGTGGGGAAAGGAAACAAAAGTACTCTTTGTCCATGTGGCAGTGATTAGGAGTGAAGGGAAAGAGAGAGCAAGCAAAAGTCTCCAGAGCAGAACAACCACTTCTTAGCCTCCCAAAGCATATTTCTTCCCTTTATCTGAGCTTGTCATGGGTCATCTCATCACGAGCTCAGCTGGCAGGGAAAGGCAGCTAGGTGGTGAACCATGCTAAGAAAGGCACCTTTCCACACTATGGTCATTGGGATTCCAACACATTTACCTTGTCTGGGAGCCTTATCAAGACAGAAACAATGCCCGGTATTCCAAAGAACAGTCTCCCAAGAACATCAGCACTGTATCGCAATTGACTCTTTTTCAACCCATTTCTGTAAAAGCATATTTACAATTAATATAGGAAAAAATGGAAAGAGCTACATAGTTGCTTATATGAGCTACTTTATAAAGGTGTACAGAAGTGAAAGCAAAAACTAATCACTTGGTCCTCTTAGAATCATTGGTCCATTTACAAAATAGCCATCAACTGTCTATTGTTTTTCATGCAGTATCCATGGCTATAAGGATATAAGGATGAAAAGACCCTGATTCTGATTTCTTCTTGTTAATTAGTGGTAATGACAGATGTAGGAATCTGCAAACTGTTTTTTTAATTGATTTATTTTTGAAGTATTCTTTCTTCTTAGTACTCAAGATTCTTGCCTTTGCATTAGATAAAATTATTTATTTGAAAAATAATCTGAAACTAATGAATTAATTAACTGAATTTTCACCATTCATATCTTAAAAGAAATGACAAATACATGCCAAATTTTCATTAAGGTTTCCAATGCATAATGAGGCCACTTTGCTTTCTCAGTAACTTATCATCTTCCTCTGACTTTATATCTCCAGGCCCAAATGATTGAATGTTGTAGCTATGACAAAAATGTTCTGACTTTGCCTGAGCAGGTAGAATACTGGACAATAGGGGAATATATATTCAATGCATTCTGGATTTCCAGACTGCTTCTCATTTAGCTTTCTGGGTGATTTTTGGTAGTAGGAATTCGTTGATAAGATTTTCATCAATGCAAAATTCATTTTACATTTTTGGAAAAATATGTAAAATAGACAGAACTCTTTGTTGATAGTTTGAAAAAAAAGAAAATTCCAGACTAGACATGAGGTGGATATTGAACATTCATTATTAATTTAGAATATTCATTATGCCTAATTTAGGACAAAGTTGACTTTATTATAAATCTTTTAATTGTTAAGTATTACTATGGGAATGATGTTTTGTGAAAAAATAACTGAGTAGATAAAACCCATTTTTGTTTCCAAAGTTAAATTGATTTGCTCCATGAATAAACAACATTAAAACTATTGATTTTTTTTTTTTTTTAAAAAGCCTTTTAAACTGAATCCAACCCACTGTGGTGAAGGAACTAGATGGTAGGACAAAAGACCTAGTCCTAGCAGCCATGTCCCCTGTGGATTCCTTGCAGCATGGCAGCTGTGTCCCAACAGAAGGGTCCTAAGAGAGCAAGGCAGAGTGCATGGAGTTCACAACACACCCTCAGAAGTCATGTAGGGTTGGTCAGTTGGTAGAAACAGGTTTAAGAGAAGATGACATAGACTCTACTCCAGAGGCAAGCTTCTAGAAGTACTTATGGGATTGGAAATACTGCTTTAAAAATACTATAATAATTGATTGTCTTTTACATTTAGAAGAGCTTATGGGAAAAAGGTTTCCAGGTTTTATGCTGATGGGATCAGCAATGGGAACTGGCACTTTCCTACTAAAGCATAGAAGTTGTCTCACATCTTTAGATTTTCTCTCACCTATTCTTGCTCATTAAAAAAAAAAAATGATGGGAAGAAAGCCTTCTCCAAACCCTTGTTGGTAGTGGCTTTAGAAATATTGACTCTACATTTTGGCTAGCTGGTAGTATATGATTGCAAAATGAAGGAAGCTATCTGAGGCCATATGAGAAGTCATCTCTAAGCAAATTTTCCAGCTCAGAAAGAAATCAGTTTTGAGCATGTGTGACATATGGTCATTCAGTGTTCTCTTGGGATGATTTTAAAATTTCTCTCATCAAACACTTACATATCATGTTCAGCTTAAGATGAAAGACACAGAATTCAAAGAGGGGTTTGCATCATTCATACTGCCCCAATGACATTAATGTCAGGAAATGAGGTGTGCATCAATGTGTATCAGCCAGAGTTCTTAATTGCCAGGCATAGATATCAACTCTGTTCAAAATTTGGAGAGAACCTTAAAAGAACCCCAGGTAACTTACAGAATGTCTGGGATATCTTTAGACTCAAGCTTTGGATACTTCCTGAGAGAGTCTAGAAAACAGTGAGCTGCATAACTTGGTAACACAATGAAAATGTTTCCTTAAGGGCAACAATGCCATCTCTGCTCAACAATGAATGCCATCGACAGCATATACTCAACTGTGTTGTTGGCCTCATCACAACAAAAATATAGTATCTGTTTTAATACCTCTGGACTCAGAGTATTGAGTAAATCCATTTCATTTGTCAAATTTATGCTTTAGGAGAAGTTGTTAAAGCAAAACTCTATAGACTTTTCATACTATATTAGAGAGGGGCATGCTCTGTCTTTTATTCAGATCTTACAATGGAAAATTTTCTATATAAAGAAGAGACATTCATACTCTGGCAGCAAAGGAAAACCATCTATACATTCTTTTTCTTCTGAGCCATTATGCATTATTCAAGAAAGCTTTATCCAGGCAATATGAGCTAGGTAATGCCACAGTTATACATACTGCTATATCTTAGTATCTTTAACCAAAAAGGTGTATTTCATTCATCATGCATATGCATTTTAAGGCTAGTAAGATATTTGTGCCATAATGTCCTCATTCTGGAATAGAGATGGTGTAGCCTTTGCATTTAGAGCATTGTATAAAGGCTTTTTTTTTTCTTGCTATTACAACTATATATTACATATATAGTTGTAATAGCAGAAAAAAAAGGAAATTGGTGAGTTTAGTACTAAATTTTAAAGGCGTCCACACATATCAATTTTCCTCACATTTCCTTAGCTAACTCAAGGCAAATGGCTATGTCCAGATAAGTGCAACCATACCAAAGGACGGATATATCTGTCTTCTAGTCACCAAATTTTAGCTAAATAAATATTCTTCCATGATGCTGCCCACTCCCTCCCTCTTCAGAAGATAACTCAAAAGCCCTATTTAGGGGTCTGGAAGTTCTTGTTGGCTTTTAATGATTTTTTTTTTCAATGGGAGAGTGGTTGGAGTTTATTTAGGTGAATTGTGCCTCTGGAAGGAGGCAAAAGTTAAAAGACAGCATGGTTTTCCCTGAACACAAATGTCCAATGGAATGCAAAGAACTGCAATAGAGCCCTCATTTGGAAAGGGGAAAAGATGGAAACAAGGAAAACACCACTATTCTACTGGGGAGATTGTCTTCAGTGCCTTTACTGGTGTTGATGTCGCTACAGGACTGCTTCCCTTTTCCATGGTGTTCTTTGGACCTTGGTTCCACACTCTGGGATTTCTTCCCTTTTACTTGATTGTTTTTAAAGAGGATGTTAGGATGCATGTTGTCTCTGGAGGCTCACTAGCCCACTTAGATCATCTCTAACTCATGGGGGATTGAGGCTCAAACTTCTTTTTAGGTTCAAACATTCACTGTCTTTCTTTTTTTATTGGATTGAATATTGTTTTAGTAAACCTTTCATTTCTGTGGCATAATACCCTGAGAAAATAAACTTAAAGGAGGAAAGACTTATTAACATCCTGAAGACTTATTTTGGCTCATAGTTTCAATCTGTAGTTACTTAGTCCCCAGAGTGATGACTTTGAGCCTTTGGTGAGGTAAAACATCATGGCAAGCAGTGTGTGGTGGAACAGAACTACTCACCTCATGGTGGCTGGGAAGCAGAGAGGCAGGGGAGGAAGGGACCAGGTACAAATTATGCCTTTCTAGGATGTACCCCAGTTACCTACTTACTCCAAGTATACTCCTAAAGTTGATAGCACTTCCTACCAGTGCTGCCAGCTGGAGGGATCAAGTCTCCAACACATGAATCTTTGGAGGACATTCCAGATCCAAACTATCACAAATATGTTACTTTGAAACAATTGTAAAGTCAAATGCGATTGGGAAAAACAACACACCTGTGTACCCTTCACCAGTTTTCTGTAATGGTGACATAAGATCATAGCTGGAAATTTGACTTTGATATAATCCAATGACCTTTTTCAGATTTCACTGATTTTATAATAAGGGTGTGTGTGTGTGTGTGTGTGTGTGTGTGTGTGTGTGTGTGTGCGCGTTCACTCTGTGTTTAGTTCTATGTATTTTGTATTATGAATATTATGGTGTATCACCATCATAGTGAAGCCAGATTTAAAAATAGGTAGTTAGTATAGTCAGATAAACGAGGTCTGGTATTGGGTCTGATGGAGAAAATGAAGTCTGATCTGAGTTTGGGAAATCAGAAACTGCACCTGAGAGATTAAAATGTTAATGTACCCGACCTATACTGTCTATCCTAAAGAAATGTTAATGAAGCAACTCCTAGCAAATACGGAATTGCTAATTAATTCACCTTTGGCCCTGCTTCCTGCCCCATCACTCCTGGCCCCGCCCCCATCAGCCCACCTGTTTCCCACCTTTTGGCCTTCCCACCTGCATTCCCCATCTCACGCAGGATGAAGAGAGAAATACAAGATTCAGAAGAGTACTGTAGAGGGACAAACAAAACTTGAGATGTCAAAGGGATGAGACTTCCTCATCCCATGGATTCAGTCTGTGGGGTCCCTTTCTTTCTCCCAGGAGAAGTCTGTTCTACTATCCTTTAAATAAAGCCTCTTGCTTTCTACTCCACACTTGCCTAGGCAGGCTTCTCTGGAGTTATACTTCAGCATTCTGGGAAGCAGGACTTGGCAAGGTAACCCGTGGAATCAATAGTCTAGATTAGAACAGGTCCTTTGATTATCAGAATCCCTCTACTGCCCCTTTATAACTACAACCCTATCCCTATTCTCTGAGAACCACTAACCCCTATATAATTTCTATAATTTTGTCATTTTGTGAATACTATATAAATTAAAATATGTAGCTGCAACTTTCTGGGATAGGCTCCTGTCACTCACCATGAATCCCTTGGGACACATTCGACTTGATGCATTTATTCTAGTCTCACTTACTACATTTATTCTTTTTCATAGGAAATTGTATTCCATACTATAGACAAACTACAATATTTTTTATTGGTTATTCAAAACATTACAAAGCTCTTGACATATCATATTTTATACATTTGATTCAAGTGGGTTATGAACTCCCATTTTTACCCCAAATACAGATTGCAGAATCACATCGGTTACACATCCACATTTTTACATAATGCCCTATTCATAACTGTTGTATTCTGCTACCTTTCCTATCCTCTACTATCCCCCCTCCCCTCCCATCTTCTCTCTCTACCCCATCTGTTGTAATTTAATTCTTTCCCTTGTATTTTTTTCCCTTCCCCCTCACAACCTCTTATATGTAATTTTGTATAACAATGAGGGTCTCCTTCCATTTCCATGCAATTTCCCTTTTCTCTCCCTTTCCCTTCCACCTCATGTCTCTATTTAATGTTGATCTTTTCCTCCTGCTCTTCCTCCCTGCTCTGTTCTTAGTTGCTCTCATTATATCAAAGAAGACATTTGGCATTTGTTTTTTAGGGATTGGCTAGCTTCACTAAGCATGATCTGCTCTAGTGCCATCCATTTCCCTGCAAATTCCATGATTTTGCCATTTTTTAGTGCTGCATAATACTCCATTGTGTATAAATGCCACATTTTTTTTAATCCATTCATCTATTGAAGGGCATCTAGGTTGGTTCAACAGTCTAACTATTGTGAATTGTGCTGCTATGAACATCCATGTGGCAGTATCCCTGTAGTATGCTCTTTTAAGGTCTTCAGGGAATAGTCCGAGAAGGACAATAGCTGGGTCAAATGGTGGTTCCATTCCCAGCTTTCCCAGGAATATCCACACTGCTTTCCAAATTGGCCTCACCAATTTGCAGTCCCACCAGCAATGTACAAGAGTACCCTTTTCCCCACATCCTCTCCAGCACTTGTTGTTGTTTGACTTCCTAATGGCTGCTAATCTTACTGGAGTGAGATGGTATCTTAGGGTGGTTTTGATTTGCATTTCTCTGACTGCTAGAGATGGTGAGCATTTTTTCATGTACTTGTTGATTGATTGTATGTCCTCCTCTGAGAAGTGTCTGTTCAGGTCTTTGGCCCGCTTGTTGATTGGGTTATTTGTTATCTTATTGTCTAATTTTTTGAGTTCTTTGTATACTCTGGATATTAGGGCTCTATCTGAAGTGTGAGGAGTAAAAATTTGTTCCCAGGATGTAGGCTCTCTATTTACCTCTCTTATTGTTTCTCTTGCTGAGAAAAAACTTTTAGTTTGAGTAAGTCCCATTTGTTGATTCTAGTTATTAACTCTTGTGCTATGGGTGTCCTATTGAGGAATTTGGAGCCTGACCCCACAATATGTAGATTCAAATTACAGTATTTTAACCATGATATTTGGTTTCTTCCAATTTGGGGTTTTATAATACAGAAGTTATGAACTTCAAGTCATTTGTATGAACATATGTTTACATTTCTCCAAGATCAAAGTTCAAAAGAGTGAGATTGGATTATGTGCCAATTAAATATATAATTTTAAAATAAACTGCCAGCCTGTTCCTACCATTTTACTTTTCCAATTAAAAGGTATTAGTGATCCACTTTCTCTGCATCATGAAAATTTGGTATTCTATGATTTTTTTTTATTTTAGCCAGTCTGTAAGATATCTCATTGTGGTTTTAATTTACATTTCCCTAATGGGTTATTATAGTAAATAACTTTTAATCAGCATATCCTATTCAGCAAAAGTGTTCTCTTGTTCATTTTCTAATTTGATTTTTTAATCTAAGATTTATTTGTGTATTATAAATGCTAAGCTTTTGCTGAGTATGTGGCTTGCACAAATTTTTTCTTTGTAAAATTTGTCTTTTTAACCTTTTCTCAGAGTAAAAGTTTTTAATTTTGTTGAGATCTAATTTATAAATCTTTTGCTGTTGCATATGTTTTTGGTATCAAATATAAAAATTTATTCTGAAGATTTTTCTCCCATATTTTTTCCTAAAAACTTTATCATATTACACTTCACCAATCTCTTTTAATCTAAGATGGTATTTTTTTTTTTAGTATAATGTGCTCAGAACTTTAAGACTTTTCTTACTTGTTTGATTCTGTTCAGCATCATATACCCACATCTATATTAACAGTTTTTTTGAGTTATAATTCACATATTTGCAGATTTCTTTGAATCTCATTTCTGTTTCTCTTTGTCTTTCTCCTCTTTCTTCTTTTGAACTTAGTTTTCATCTTTCCTTCTCCTCCTCCTCTTCCTTCTCTCTTTGTGTAATATCTAGTGAATAAAAACCCTCAGCTTGAGACTATATTGAATGTATGCTGTGTTGGATATTTTCCATCTAATAGTCACAACCATTCTAGGGAGAAGGAACTATTTTAATTATTTCTATTTTTTTAAGGAAAAGATCGGAGACTTGGAGAGTTTCAAGAAATTTCTTTGAATTTAAAAATAGCAAGTGGTTAAGGCAGAATAAAAATTTATTCAATCTGACTTCACATTCACCCCTCCCTGTACTGAATTGGGATGCATGCCTATCTATAATAAAACAGATTATATACACACCAGTACATACACATCAGCGATATTGTTATTATATACATATTGGTATATTATTATAGACACAATGATATTGTTATATACATATCAGTGATATTGTTATATAAAGCACTACTAAACAAAAAAAATGAACAGAAAAATAAAACCTGATTATGACATATTATCGTGCTAGTGGTTTTTAGCTCACTCTTTTCCCTGCTTACTAGGTTAATTACAGCCCTTACTTATGAGGTGCTAGTGGAGTGATTCTAAAGCAAGGTGCCTGTACGACTTCACCTTTCCTGCATGAGTCCTGTAATACTCTGTATCCTCAGAACCCTGCAACATAAATTGGAACTAAAGTGCTGGGGAGCATGAGAAATAATACTGAGTGACAATATACTGTGTCAGTGCTTGCAATTATAGCCTCTTAATATCTGGATCACTGAACTACTATAGCAGTGATGTATTGGGCCTGGGAGTAGTGTGGTTCCATCACGGAAGGCAGATCTCTGAAGAAGGGTTTGACGAGTTTCTGGAGTGCAGGGGGAACTGGAATCAGGACCAGTGGGGTTCTTGGCATATGTCAAGGAAAAGAATTTCCACACGTGCTAATCAAAGACAAACATAAATATTTATTTAGAAAAGTAGATACATAATAAAGGGACAATTCCTTTTGGGGAAAGCCAGGAGATGGCATTAAGGAAGACTGTGGGCCATCCCTTCAGAGGGAGAGACAGCAACTCATTGGTGTGGTGTGTTAATATTTATAGAGGGGCAGTTGCTAGGGGCTGGACTAGAGGTGGATCCAGGACGGAGTTCACAATTCTGTACCAAATTTCCCTGTGCTCTTCCATTACTTTGCAGACAAGGCTCAGAGGTTTTAATTGTTCATGGGTGCTTTCTGAATTTCAATGGTTTATGGGCACTTCCTTTGAGACACCCTTTATTCACAAATGTTTATGTCAGTTCTGCTGCTGCAGGGCCCTCCTGCTTCCCCAGACCACTCAGTCCAAGGTCTTAACAGAAACAATCCTGAGAGACCAACCTGTGGGCAATTGAGCCCTACTAATACTACAAGACCATGTCCTGATGACCTTGAGGCAAGATTTCTGCACTAACTTGAGAAGTCATTCCCAGTGTTGTGTTACAAAAACATTCTGAACCCAATTTTGGGGAAATTCTGTACTTTGTTTTACAACAGAGATATGTCACATGACAGTTCTTGCTTTTAGAGGAACCTACCTGTGTGAACCTAGATATTTTGCATTTAATATTTGTTTTAGAAGCCAAAGGACCATATCTTAGGTTTGTTGCTTCACTTTTCTTATTTTAAAGCCAATCTTATAACTATAAGCCTGTGTTTTCTCACAAATTTAAAATAGAATCAATTATCCAATAATAATCCTTCATTCCATGGGGGAGGGGTGGAAAAAGAGAGAGAGAGAGAGAGAGAGAGAGAGAGAGAGAGAGAGAGAGAGAGAGAGAGAGAGAGAGAGAGAGAAAGGGCTAATTTTTTTTTTAAATAAAAAAAAAAGAAACACTAACACAAAATACCCACACCTAAAGTCGAAACAAGTTAGCAAACATACACAGCTGGTTCTGCTACCTGAACTTAATGTACAATTCTCTGTGTTTCATGAGTATAATAGAATCTGAAAGATATTATATTTCAGCTTCCTATCAAATTTGCATTCAGTTGTAGCACAGTTCCTTTTCAGATCCCCTCCTGTGTCCTCCTTAGTATGCGACCATTCCGTGCTTCACCATTGAAGGAATGTTACATCTTTTAGATATTGCTGCAGACAAGAAGACATAAATGAGAGTTAATAACCCTCAAATGTGCCTATTTCCCTTTCCTATAAATTAAAGCATGCTTTCCTACTGAATTTTGCAAGAAGGAAAACAGACTCCCTCCTGCTGATGTGAGGAAGCAGTGCTAAATCTCCCTCAAGATTCACTTTGGCTTCTTACAGCTGTATGTTAGTACCTTTTTATATGCAATTTTACTTCATTTAGTCTTTAAGGTTGTGCCTGAGGTTAGTTTAAAAGGTTAGTTAAATGTTAATGGATGTTAATGCTGCAATTAAATTGTTAAATCAATTGAAAACTGTGGCTCCATCTCTATCTGCGTTAGTGGCGGCCTGAGCTGCATTGGCGTATAAATTAAAAGCTGTAAATCTAGTGAAGTCTAATTAGAGACCAAATTTCTCATTTATCTTATTTTCACAGGACTGTAAGCACTGATAGATAATCAACGAAGGGCTAAAACTTTTTAACATTAAAAAACTATTTTATCTATTTCAGGATTCAGGTGACTGATTATAATTCAGATTCAATTACTGTAAAAGGTCATATGTGAAATGAAGTTCTTTCAGACACTCTAAGTTTTATTTTAGAAGTTTGCATACAACCCACTACCATTCCTATCCCCAAAAGCAAATATAAATACATTATTCAAGACCAACTTTAATGGCATCTTAGAGTAACCTTGGCGCTAAACAGTGTCTTTAATAGACAACTACATTAACCCAAAGGAGTAAAAACAGATTTGGATGCTTTGTGGGAAATTCTTCAGGGAGCAAAATTAAGCTTTCATGGGTGTCTAAGGTGACAACTGTTCATTGTTGTTTCAAATTGGCTGTTGCCATCTTGCTTTACCCAAGGTCTGAGAACATGTGCCTATAAAGAGTTCAAATGAAAGGATTTGTCAAGCTTAATCCTCCTCAGTTCACCATTGCAGAACTATCCTGTTGAAATTATTCTCCGTGAGGTACAACCTTGGTTCTACAATATTTGATGATAATTCTTTTTTAGAAATTCCATTTCCCCAATTATGGCAGAAAATGATATGCCAACTGTAGATTTTGATGTTATCCAAATATTACTATACAAATCAACAAAATAAAAAAATTGCACCTACTCAACAAAATAAAAAAATTGCCTAAAAGGTAGGAACACGCAAAGATTCTGGTTTGCAAAGCTATTTCCTTGGCCATGTTATTATGTTAAAAATCTTATGAAAAGCAATGTTTTTCTTGAATGCTAATTTCTATAATAAAATTTTCTGCCAAGAAAAATACTACTATAGAACAAATTATCTATGGATGTTCCACAAGAAGCCTTTGCTCCTCAGATGAAGATAAGCCATCCCTTTCTCAGATTCTGAGTCGAGTTCCAGCATTGATTAAACCACAGAAGAACATCACAGAGTGAATCGCTGAGCAGAAAGAATGTTCTGAACTTTTTGCTTTCTTAATATTGTCATGAATTCAGATATCCTAAAACTCTTGATCACAGACACTGTAGGAAAAATGCCACATTAGGTTGCCTGTCCCCTGAAGCAAATGAAAAAGATGTTCTATTTCTTTTTTCATTCTTAAAGGAGCACTGAGTTACTAACAAGTCTGTTTCCTTTTTCCTTCTTCTTCTTCCTTTTTTTTCTTTTGCAAGCATTCTAAACTCGAAATCTAACACACTGTGTCCAACTGAATGAAATCAGTCTGTATTTATAAATAATGTTAAAACTTTAGGGAGGAGTAGGCTGTAAGATACCAACCAGAGACTTTATACTTACATTGAAATGGTGTAAATAGTTTCCATTTAAGCACAAGGCAAAAAGTAAAATCTTTCTTAAGATTAATACTAAAAGCAATAGCAAAACATACTACCTTGGTTTATTTTGTACTATTCTTCTGCCTGTAGAAAGATTCTGGGAAATCCTTTGAGTATGAAAACTAGAATAGCTATTCCTAGTCCCCAATCTTATGGGAACTAGAATCTTTTTGTTTCTTTTCTTTCTTTCTTCCTCCCTTTCTCCTTTTCTCTTCCTTCCTTCCTTCTTTCCTTCCTTCCTTCCTTCTTTCCTTCCTTCCTTCCTTCCTTCCTTCCTTCCTTCCTTCCTTCCTTCCTTCCTTCCTTCCTTCCTTTCTGTATGTATGTAAGTAAGTAAGTTGGGACAAGCAATTTTCCACTATAGCTTAATGATCTCTTAAAGATCTGAACATAACTTAAAATCATGCTTTTAAAATAAATTCTTTTGATTTATAAATTTTTCCCCAACACAAACAGACACATTTAATGTTCCACAAGTCACTAATGAAGGAACACCCAAAGATTCTGGTTTGCAAGGTAATTTCTTTGGTGAAACATGAAGCTGCTTCAGCTCCTGTTCCAGTGCTGGTGGACAGCCCAGGTGGGAATTATTTCACGGGAAGCTGGAGAGGTTGTGGGGGCCTGAACAAGGATCACTTCCATTGGAAGCAGGCAAGACCAGGCAGAGCTTCAGAACCTCAACTCTGGGAAAAACAAGCAAAAAAGCCCAAAGCTAGTCCTCCACATATTGTTCCATGGTGTCCAGCCGGTCTCTCACCCTTTCCCAGCCAACATTTTCTCATCATTTTCTTGACTGTTATTAATCCACTTTCTGATGGACTTAAATCTTGATTGCAGGAGAGTGTGAATGTTTGCTTTATTAGCTCTTATCTGATTCATGATCCCCAAATTCCTATATCTAAAAATTTTATCACCATTTGAATTTAGAGTCATTGATTCATTTACTCATTTATCTATTCATTCCTTGTTGAGAGTCAACAAAAATGCCAGCCACTGTACCAGGCATTAGACATTCAAAAGTAAACAACATAAAGTACTTATCCATTTAATATTTATAAACTAGGGGAGGGGGATATAAACAACAACAAAAAAGAACAAATAGAAATCTAGCAAAATTTCAAAAAGAGATAAGAAAAATTTAAATGATAAAAGAAATTATTTGTATATTGGTTCAAGACTAGAAACCCAGAAATCTATTTTTATCCCATCTTTTACACACTGTCCCTTCAATCCTATCATTGACATCTTCTCTTTTCTCCCTTTACCTCAGCAGGGAACGTGCAAATAGGGCAAGAAGGTTCAAGGAGCTTTCTATATTTATTCCACCACTGAAAATTCTCATGACTCATCAAGTTTACCCTGTCTTTCCTAGTAATTTTCGTTCGGAGTTGGGCATTATTTAACACCAACAATTATTGAAGCAGTATGTTCTCTGCCACACACTTTTTTTCTGCATTACTTTGCAATTATTCCCTCATCATTTCATGTCAGTCCTATCTATATAGCTACATAATAAGTCCATAAGTAAAAGAAGCCGAGTCACCTGGTTTCATATATAGTGTTGGTGCTCAATAAATTCATCCTCCCTAGATTTCAGCCTGGGCTGATGTCAGAAACAAGAGATCAATGACAAAATTTGAATCAAAGTAAGAAACTGTATGATAAAAATAGTGAATATTTTTACAAACTGGGAGAATGAAAGAGATCAGTAGGAATCTGAAGAACAAGTAGATTTTGATTGATGAAGAAGAGAAAGGGAGAATATAAATTAAATGGGTCACAAAGATGTCAATGAATTTGAGCATCAGGATAACATGAAGAAAGCTAGAGGTTGTTATGGAAGTATTCCTGTATCAAAGATGTATCATGTACTTACCAATGTCACAGGCTCCCTGTCATATACAGTGGTGACTGAAATAAATATGGTACTCTTCTCATGTGTGTGACAGGTCAGCTAGGGAAGACAGAAGTTAAAAGGCAGTCCAAGTGCAGCAGAAAGTACATTTGATGGGAATTCATAGGAGCACATAACTGATTGAGGAGGGATCGAGAGGATCTTTCTAAAGGAAATGCTTTTTGAAACCTGAGGAGTGATTATTAGAAGATCAATCCTGGAAAATGTAGGTTAGACTAAACTAGGGTGTGATAACAAAATGTAGAAGTCAGAGGAAGAAGAGAAAGCAGGATAAGAATGGGAAAGGAAGAAAGGAGAAACGGGATCGTTGAGAAATTCGGAGGTGAAATAAAGACTTTTGTTGAGGAAACACATAGAAATCCAAAAAGAGAAAATGTCTCTGGAGAACATTTATAAAAAGGGAATGGTCTTAAGAGGGAAGCCTGAGTCTGCTCTGTAAAAGTAAGAGTCTAATTTATAACTCCATGCGCCTTATGACCTACTAGCTAGCCCTTCTGTTCTGGAACTTCCTGTCATAGCAGCTATCATATTGTGCTCTTCATTTTGCTTTTAATTTTCTTTACATTGCTATGACCTGATACATCTTCTCATTCATACCTTTCCAAAACCCACAGTATTTCCTCCGTATATGCCATTGGGCCTGAAGTCTCTCAGCAAACTCATCTAAATTCTTGCCTGTTGGGGACCACCCTGAACAGGAGCAGAGCATGCCCCCTTAGCCTTGGGTATGGACCTGGTATCACATGCAGTGTAAAGCAAGTGGGCCTTACCTTCCCCCAGCAAGGAAGTGCAGATCTGGGATTGGGTGTCACCTAATGGGACTGGGCTATACTCACCCCGCTGTTTGTTGTAACACAATCCCTTGCCTTATTTGTGGAATATTTTATCAAATGGGTTCTCCCCAATAAATAGTGTGGGGGGTTCTGGGTGTGCTTGCTCTCTTGACTCCTCTGCTCCTTCCAGTGCTGCCCAGCATGGAGCTAACCCTTGAAAAAGGTATTTTGTGTTTGTGTGGTCTTTTTGTTGCCAGCCCAATTCACAGGGAGTGGCCCTGATTCCGTCGCTCATGCAGAACATGGGCGACATTTGCAATTTGCCCCCCATCTTTGGGTTCTTGTGGGCAGGAGTGAACTTTGGAAATGAGTGGAGTCTGTAAAGCTAGTTGAGAAAAATGTTTTCCATGAAGATGGGGACCAATTCTGGTACCATTGTACATATCTACTGGAACAGAACAATTAAGCAAATAGATAGCAATGATGGGAGCCAGATTTGTCATTGTTGAGTTTGAATTTATAGATAATCAGCAGAGGAGACTAGAAGGTTCCATGTGGCAGCAAATTAAAATTTGAGACACAATTTGAGACACAATAAAAAATATGAGCTTATATTCAGTTAGTATAGATAAAGATGATTGCATATAAAAATATTATAGATATGTCCATTTACATGAGTTAGTATACACATATATATTTCCTTTCTCGTCATGTAAGAGGGCCTAGAAGTCACAATAGCCTAGTAGCTATGACTGCATGTAGTGCCTAGATTTTTTTTTTTGAATACCATGTTCTAATAAAAGCAACCAAGACTCCTTGAAAAAATGACAAATTCTAGTTCAAGGAGATATATATATGCAATATGAGCCTTTGTAAGGAAATGCTAAGAAACTAATCAAACTAAATCAATCAAATACCTACTCCCCCTTCCATGCATGATGGGGGTTTGTGAAAGGTATGCAGTAATCAATGGAAAGAGTTCCCAATGAACCAAAATGTAATAATTCGATCAAAAAATTAAAGCTATTTGGTTATCATTTAAAACATTTTAAAAATTTCTAAGTCAATACCATTATAAATAAATTAGTGAATTAATAAGTAATTGGGAGGAAATAAACATATATTATATGCAGAAAAATTCCAAACAATTTAAGTAGACATGTTACTCTAAAGGAGGGGAAACACAACTCAACACTTCCCACCGAGTAGTACACGGTGACTTCCTTCCAAAGAGCACAGGATGGAAGGGGATGTGGAATATAACTTTAGAGTAGAGACACCTAACAAATACTATCTCAGCCAGGTCATTAAAATTAATATCATCAGTGATAATCATACTCATCACATTCCCCCCCCCCCAACAGGAATTGTGGTCTTCATTCTAAGACACAGAATCCTGGTCTATTCATGTGAACAATCTCAAACAAATCCCAGTAAACTGACATTCTACAAAGTATCAGACCAGTGCTCCTCAAAATTGTCAAGGTCATTGTAAACAAGATAAGTTTGAGAATCTGTAACAGCTAAAACAAACCAAAGGAGACATGGCAACTAAATGTAATATAGTATTCTGAATGGATGCTTGAAACAGAAAAGAAAAAAAAATGAATGAAAATTGAGAAAGTATTTAACTATAGACTTTAGTTAAGAAGAATTATCAAGAATATAGGAAACAATAAATGTTGGCGAGGATATGGGAAAAAAGGTTCACCCATACATTGCTGGTATGAATGTAAATTGGTGCAACCACTATGGAAAGCAGTTTAAAGATTCCTTGGAAAACTTGGAATGGAACCACCTTTTGACCCAGCTATCCCACTCCTCAGTTTATACCCAAAGTACTTAAAATCAGCATACTACAGTCATGCAGCCACATCAGTGTTTGTAGCGGCTCAATTCACAATAGCTAAACTATGGAACAAACCTAGGTGTCCTTCAATAGAGGAATGGATGAAGAAAATGTGATGTAATATACTCAATGGAATATTATTCAGATTTAAAGAAGAATGCAATTTGCCAGTAAATGGATGGAGTTGGAGAATATCATGCTAAGCAAAAAGCCAATCCCCAAAATACCAAAGGCTGAATATTTTCTCTAATATGCACATGCTAATTCACAATAAGGTTGCACTAGAAATGAATAGCATTATCTTAGATTAGGTAGAGGGAAGTGAAGGGAGGGCAGGGAGGGGCATGTGGGAATAGGAAAAATAGTATAATGAGACAGACATTATTACTATATGTATGTGATTGCATGACTAATGTGATTCTATAACATGTACACTTAGAAAAATAAGAAATTATATCCCATTTATGTATGATATATCAAAGTGCATAAATGCATGCTACTGTCATCTGTAACTAATTAAAACAAATAAAAAATTTAAAAAGAATTTATTAATGTTTGCAAATGTACTCTAGCTATCAAAGAGGCTAAGCATAGAGAAACTGGGTACAGTATATAGGGTAGCCTTCTTCAATATCTTCATACTTTTCTATAAATCTAAAACAATTTTAAAAATAGAGTTAATTTTAAAAATTACATTCTGAATCCCAACTCCTTTCTGAGCACTAAACCCATACTTTCAAATGCCTGCTGATCTGTTCTAGTGGGATGTTTTTAAGGAACTAAAAATCAAATTGTTCAAATCCAAACTCATATCTTTGAGCATCAGTCAATGGAGTATCATGATTTCTTTGTCTATCACAGGTACCACACCATTATTTTATAAGCCAGCCAGTCCAGAAACTTGACAGTCATCATTTGTTTCTCCCTTTCTCTAACCCCACTGACAGCAGCTGCCATATATTTGTGTGTATGTGTGTGCATGTGTGTGTGTGTGTGTGTATGTATATTTTGTTTGTTTCTATAGTGACTCTTGAATTTATCTCCTTTTGGATTGTCACTGTCCACATTGTTGTTGAGACACACATAGATTCCTTGAGTATTTTAAAGGATTTTCAAAATGCCGTCATTCTTCCTAGTACATCCCAGTCTCTAACTAGTGTTGCCAGCACATGATTCCTATCATGTATTCTTCTAAAAGATTGCAAGTAGCTACTTGCTGCCTGACATGATCAGTTGATACCTCTCAGCCTGGCAATTAAGTTCCTTTGTGCTACATCTCCAGTATTTGTTCCCAGTCTCTTTTCCCTGATTTCTCTACAGAGCATCTCCACCTCATTCTTACTACATATCACCAGGTGTTTTACTACCTGTCTTTCCTCCTTTGAACTTGTAAATGTCTAGTGAATGCTGACTCTGTGTCAAGCAGGGATCATGTGTTTATGTTCCAAAAAGAAGAGAACATGTAAGTTAAAATTTCCTCTGTTTCCAGAAAAGCTCCTCTCTGAGTCCATATCTGCTTCATTGTCCTACTACATGTTCTCTCCTCCTGATTTTGGCTTTTGAAATCTATCTGTCCCTTCAGCATCTATTCAGAGATGCAGACATTTGGGTAATATGGGCGCTGTGTTAAAGCAGACCCTGGCTTAAAATCCGGCTTTGCATTTTAATATTTATATAATGAGACAACCTATTTCTCCTCTAAGCATATAATTGCTCATCTGTGAAAAGGGGATTTGGGATGAATTATACAAATGAAGTATTTAACATAAGTTCCTGGATCACAAAGAGTTTTAAAATTTATTTTAAGATTCTTGCTTCAAGGTCATTATCCTAGGAAGTCTGGTATGAGGTCCCCGCCCGCCAACCTTGGACTCCCTGGTGTTGTTTGGATATGCTTTACTCTACCTTTAAAGTTTCCTTTACCCCATGGTTATTTGTGTTCTTGAACAACATTGGACAATAACTTAGTTTTTCTATGTCATCATTTATTTCTTTACAAATAAAGATAATGATAGCTCTTCCCTCAAACACTTCTTTGAAAATTAAATGAGTTTACATGCATACAGTATTTAGAGTAATGTCTTGCATGTAATAATTGGTAAGTGCTTTTAATTATTATAACTCTTATTACCTTATCTGCCAAGACAGAGTGAGGAATAAGACTTATTTATCTCTATATTCCCTAAGTGATTAGAAAAAAAAAATAAAGCCATGTATTTAGCAGCTGCTCAATGAAGGCAGTAGAACCAATGACCAGGACCACGAAACATCAAGGTGCAGAGCATGTGAGGAAGAAGACAGTTATTGAAGGGATCATACAGAAAGAAGAGAATAAAACATCTGAAATTGCTTAGAATGAATTGTATTAAGTAATATATTAATTGTTGATGTCTGATGAGTAAATGAGCAACACTAATGTAACTTCATCCAAATGCAGAGACACATTTACCTTACAGAATAAGTTGTGTTATGGTTTGGATGTGAGGTGTCCCCCAAAGGCTCACGTGTGAGACAGTGCAAGAACATTCAGAGGTGAAATGATTCAGTTTGAGAACCTAAACCCAATCAACGAATTAATTCCCTGATAGGGATAAACTGATTATTAACTGAAGGTGTGTAAAGTGTGGCTAGAAGAGGTGAGTCATTGGGGACATCTCTTTGGGTTATGTATTTGGTGAGTTGTGCTTAGTTTCTCTGCTTTCTGATCATCATGTGAACTGCTTCCCTCCACCACACTCTTCTACCCTGATGTTCTGCCTTACTTTGATCCCTGAGAAATAGAGCCAGCAGTCTATGGACAGAGACCTATGAAACTGTGAGCCCCCGAATAAAATTTTCCTTCTCTAAAATTGTTCATGCCAAGTCTTTTAGTCACAGTAGCAAAATTACTGACTAAAATGAGTTACCAAACAATATTATGCAATAAACCAATGCCCAACATTAAATATGAGACCATACTCTCCAAATTTTAAGTCTAAAATAAATGTTTACATAAGTTATGATTTGATTTTAATGATGATATAGTTGTTTTATGTTAATTGATTGAATAACTCATATTGGAAGTTTCAATGTAGAAGATGATGGTATGTTTTAGAAATAATGCACAGTGCCCACATCATTTCAATATAAACAAAATAAAATAGCTAGTCATTTATGAAAGATCACTTTTCTCTTGTGCAATATGAGCTGAAATGAACCATCCTGATAATGTTGCAATGAATATTGAATTTTCTGTCTTCCTACTTTGTCTTTAACATCTTCTATCTGTAACCTTTGAAAGTGGATAAAAGCCTCAAGCAAAATTGCAATAGACTCTGTCTATTAGAAATGTTATACATGAATTTTCTTTTTTTGAAAGACAATGAAAGTATGTTTGATTTTTTAAAATTATTTTTAATCAAGTAGGACTCTAGAATTCCGCATACGCTCTTGTGTGTGTCATTTTTGGTGAATCTTTAGCACATTCTAAGTTTAGACACAGAACTTAAATTTATCAGACCATTTAAGAGGAAGGGACATCATTAGAAAAATTCAAGCCAGATATGCAACCACCTTCAGCCTGCCCTGAAGTAGGTGACATGAAGAATCCTATTACTTTTATGGGCTTGACCTGATCCCTCATAAAACTTTCCTCTTTCGGTTCCCAATATAATATTAATCCTGTAGACACCCAGAAAGGGAAATGAAACCCTTCCAGCTTTTATTAAGACTTGACCCCCAAACACATTTTATTGGCCTCATAAACCCAATGTAACCATAGTATTTATTGATCAGGAAAAGGGGCGGTGACAAAGTGTGATTTGTCACCAGTGATGACATCATTATTATCACTTATATCGTCATGAAATCTGTCTAAGCACTTTTTCTTTTGCAAGGCAGCAAACTATCATTCCAGGGAATAGCCAGACATGTGACCCCTGTTAGCAGTTCACCAAGGCCCTAGCAAAAGCTAAAAGAATCCAGCATCCCTAGAGAAAGAATGCATTGATCAAGCAGGTAACAAGGATATTACAGAACAAGTCATATTTGGAAGGAATCATGCCTTTGATTTAGCAGTTCTACCCTAGGATGTTAGACAAGTCTATGGCGTTGGTTTTAGGATTTCAATTGGTCTGTAATTTCTAAGTTCTTTTCTTTCTTCCTTTCCTCTCCAATGGTTCTGTAAAAAGCCAATATAGCTGGAAGACAAGTGTGAAGGTCTTGGAGAATTGCAGCAGCCAAGGTTAGCTCACAACTTCTAGGGTCTTATCATGAGCTCCCACCACCACTGGATTACCAGAATATGGGGGCACACAATGAGCACAAGACAGGAGATACTAGGCCCCAAAGGCATCATTTTATCAAAAAAGTTAGTCTGCAGAAAGAGTCTCACCACAGGTAAACCCAGAGAAAAGTTTAGTGAGCAATTGTCTGTCCCTCCCTTCCTTTCTTCCTTCCTTCCTTCCTTCCTTCCTTCCTTCCTTCCTTCCTTCCTTCCTTCCTTCCTTCCTTCCTTCCTTCCTTCTTTTCTTTCTTCTTTCCTCCTTCCCTCCATCTCCCTCCCTCCCTCCCTCCCAGTGCATACTTTCCCTACCCCCACTCCATCTCCTCTTGGCAGCCTGGGCCAAGTTTGTTGCTTGCAGCAGAAAGACTCAAACGGTTTCATGATCCGACTGTTTTCAAACAGGCTCGGCTCCTGTGAGCCTTACCAGCTGTGACTAATAGCAAAGAGAAGGGAGGAAGAAGCTTCTCTGGCCTGCAGGCTTCAGACAGGCAGGCTCTGGGGGAAACAAGAGAAAGCCATTAACTAACCACAGTGTTATCTTGATTCTCTCGGAGAAACGAGCCAGGGACGCCTAATGAACTAGCCTTAACGTTTCAAACTGAATGTGCCTCTGGGAACTCTACCAGAACAAACAGTGTGACAGATCAATGCTTGGTTCCTATATCAAGAGGAAAGGTTATTCGCTCCTCTAAGGAATTAGGGGATTAGTATATCTCTATGATATACTTTCACTCCTTTTAAAATTTAACTTTTCTTAGTATATTAAGGGATAAGTAGTGGAAAGTGAATGGGAGGGTGGACCAAGGGGTGGGAGAATTATTTACACACAGGGGTTTCACAGTTCATTTACAAACAGGAGAGATTCCTGTAAGATAGGAGAGCATTTCTTTTTGCACTCTCTAGATCATAGCTCAATTTTTTGTTGTCGATGCTGCACACAGGTAGACATTTCAAATAAAATCATCCAGGCTTCAATTCCTGAGCCTCAGACCGAGAGGCAGGTCAAGGTGCAGGCATGCAGCACTCGCCTATTCAGTTAAAAAATCCCCAAGTGGCTACTATCTTGAGATTTTCAAAAGGTGACTGGATTTCATAACCAAATCCTCCAAGCTGCTCATTTTCAGGGAGGCTTAACTACATCAGTTATTATTTTGAAGAATGAATGATTCTTGATATCAAGTGATGTAAAATATCAGCTTCTTACCTTTTTAGTTGATAATGAGAGAGACTGGCACTCAGTAAGTGTCATGGAGGATGACTGAGGAGAATGCCAATTGCACCTTTGCAGAAAACTGGTTTTGAATTCCCAAATCTAAAAACAGAAAAAGAATAAAAAGAAAGGGGGAAAAAAATGGTTCCAATCACTGTCCCATTTCAGGAAGTTCTTGTTTAGATCAGATTCACTTATTTTTTTCTTATTTCTACTTATTTTCTTTCATCCTTACAGAGGACATTCATTTGAATTAGGTCACAGGGATTTTTTTTTTGAAATACTAATTTCCAGGTTGCAGATGCCCTGTAATTATGGCAATTTATCTTTAAAAAATGAATAAACTTCTTGGTATCTATTCTACCATAAAAACTCAAATATTCTTTTGGAATCACAATCTAAGCAGACCTTAAATTTCAGGTCTATCCATGAGGAGTTATGCAAAATACATCTCTTTTCCACCTCTTACTTATCAACGTGCCTGCCTATTGGCAAAGATCATTGAATAGTGCTATCGTGTGCATTTAAGTTGTTTGTGAACACTTAACTGTTTTTCAAAGCCTTAAAAATGCATGCTTTGGCCCAGCATATCATATTTCAATAATATTTCTAAGAAAATAATCAAGGATGTGTGAAAAATTTTACCAAATTAAAATTTATTACACAATAAAGTTAGAATATTCCTTTCCATACTTATTTTTATGTCTCTATCCATGTGAGAAAATCACTGCCTTATAAATCATCTCTGTTACATAACACACCAAATATCAAGAAAATCAGTTCTTTGTATAAAACAAAAAACAAACTAGGTTTCATTCTGAGGTCTCTTTTCATGACTTGTAGATGGTGCCATCTTGCTGCGTGCTCATGTGATCTTTTCTTTATATGTGCTGGGGTGTGGTGGTGTTAAAGACAGAAGAGAGAGTGAAGAAGCAGGAAAAAGAAGTGAAAGATATGGAGGAAGAGAAAGAGTATGAGCTCTTGACACTCTCTGACATCTCTTCCTATAAGTACACAAATCCTATTAGCTCAGGGTCCCATTTTATGACCTCATTTAACTTTAATTATTGTACATTCTTAGAGATTTTATCTCCAAATGCAGCCACACTGGGTATAGGGTTTCAACATGTGAATTTGGAGAGAGAAACAAACATTGGCTCCATAACATAAGTTTCCTGGTTAGTGGAAATTTTCGTTAATCATATATCCTTTATATTAGTAGCTCAAAGATGTTTTGCTGAGTCTCAACTAAGGCTGTATAATTAAACCAAAGATCAATTAAACCAACTGCCTGGTGAATATTTTCCCTGTTGCCTTTCACACATAGTCAGAAGGCCTGGGCCCCACCCTTAACCGTGTGACCAGAAGCAAGACCCATAACCCTGGTCTATCTTGATTTCCACATCTTTAAAGAAAGATGATTAAACCAGATGTCGTCTTAAATCCCTTTTTTTCTCTAAACTTTATGCTATTTCTTATAGCTCAATGTTCTCACCCCTGTTATACAACTGTCAGAAATCATGTGGTAAATACTATATTTTTAAAAATTCATAGTTATAAAAAATTGTATGCACAGGTAATTATGCACGTGTGCTTATTTTCTCACCAAGTTCATTCTGAATTATTTTTATATACAACAGAATAAAATATATAGAACTCACTTGAATTTGATTCTTGAGGTTGGAAGCTGATGGGATGAAATATAACTCAAATTTAAAGAAGAAATTGAATCCATATTTGGAATTTCAGGAAAAAAAATCAGGAACAAGGAGGAACATTCCAGGAATATAATGTAATTCATTTTTATGAGTATAATATTAGAAAACATATTTCAAAATCTGAGCCTTGTTAATACTCTTTATATTAATATTTATTGCCTAGCCATTTCCTTCATCTCTGCCATAAAACAATGACAGTTCTGTCTAATGAGTTCCAAGTACCAATTATATAAACAAGTAGATAAGGAGAAAAAAAGGAGGGGAAAAATGAAAAGCATAAATATCAGATTTTACTTCAACAGGTCTTGAAGAGCTTCAAAAGTTAGAGGTTATGGACTTTTGTTTGACCCTTGGGTTATTCTTCAGTCAGCTAGATTTATAAAAGAAGAGGCCACTGGTGGCAGAGTTAGAGGAGCCAAGACAGTCAACCCCACCAGGGGCTGCAGTTCAGTAGTGGGTGAAACCATCCTTGGAGTCCAGAGTTTAGAAAACATTCCAATATTCTTAGAGACCAAAATGTCCATTCAAGTGTTTAGAGTTTTAATAGGTAATTCCTCTGAGAAACACTGATTAGACAATTGTCATTAATATACCCCACTGGGCATAGATGGCTCAGCTCTACAAGACTGTCTGGGTGTATCTTTTCATGTAGTATTTAAAAATATTTAATAAATCTCTGTTAAACCCTGCTTGTTACTGCATCTAGTCCCAACTTTCTCCAAGCTGGAGCCCCTGTAATTTTAAGCTACACTAGACTAAATTGGATTTTAAGAGCTTAAAAATCAGAATCAATGAGGACAAAAGTATAGCACCTTTATAATGGGAAATAAGTTAATTTTAAGGATGAGGAAACATCTAGAAACATTCTCTCAAGATAAAGCTCTGTACAACAAAGTTTTATCTGGATAATTATCCAGAGAAATGAGGCTGGGTAGATAACTAATTTGAACAGGCCCAAGCAGAGGCAGCAAATCTGTAATTTAATTATCTAATTATGTTATCTGCATAACTTCCCATCTTTATACATAATTGCCAGCCATTTTTTTTTTTTAATTTTTAGAATTGACAGAACTGGCTGTACATGAAGGCCCTGTAAAGCGGAGTTTGGGAGAAAGACTGGGGTTTTGCAATTACACAGATGTGACTTCTTCTTGCACCAGCTGTACAGTTGTCTTCCAGTTCTTCTTTCCTTGGCTATTGTTTTATATAGTTCTAGAGTTAAACACCTCCAATGCCACCCATTCTCAAGTAACTTCTATTTTTTCTTGGTGATACCAAAGTACTTTATTTTTCTCTTGGATAGTTTTTACTACTTGATATTTCCAGATCTGTCTATTTCAATGTCTTTTACTAATTTTCTCTTTGCACACTAAAATGTACACTTTGTGTAAACAAGACTCTTTCCTGCCTTGTTTTCCTCTTTCCAGCACCTAGAATGGTGCTTGAAATAGCAGGTTCTCGGCACATTTGATATAATAATACTGAGCGAGTGCATAAATTAATGCATGACCAGAGTCACCTCATTTCTCATGTGGCAATGGCATTTCCTACCTCAGAGCTGTCCCTACCACACTGGAGGAAAGTCCAATTTAAGTGATTTGTCTAAGAAGTGCCCAGGAAATATATTCATTCTTTTCCCTTTCCCCTTTCCTGTGTTTATTTCCTGACTGCAATTAATGAGAGAAATGAAAGTTTTGATGAGTTGAACTTTCGACATCTCCTTCACTTTTCCTTAATGTAAAAAGGCTAAACACATCTCCAGGAAATGGACATGACTGGCACTCCTTTGATTCCCAACAATCTTCCTCCCACTTCCTCCCCACAAAACAATTGTTTGGACTCTGCAATATATTTTCCCCCAGTGCATGTTTATTTCTCTTGGTGGGTCTTCCTACAAGAGAGAGAGACCTCTTTACTCTGTGTTTATGTGTGTTGTTTTCTTTGTCTTTCTCCCTCCTTCACTCTCTCTCTCCCTCTTTTTTTTTTTTTTCAAACAGAAGATAATCAGATTCTCAGGTTACTACTAAGTGTTCTAGCGGATGGAAAAAGGTTGACACATGAGGTCATTTCTGTGTGGCTGAACTTGTAGACACTGACATATCAGAGAGCATCTAAGGGAAATATTATAGGGGCCATCAAGGCCGTTTCAAATTTCCTGATTGCATATATTAAAACAGGATAAGCTCCAATTACTGCAGTACTTGCTTCAACATAATGGAGAACCGGAGCTGGGTGTGGATTCTGATCTAAGAAACACAAGGGTATCCAAAAATATGAAAATAAAATTAACTACCTATAGTTGGAAGATCAGGAGAGTTAAGGAACCAGACCTTCTCATTAGGGGCAAGAAAAAAAAAAAAAAGGTAATGAGAGTTCAGGACAGGTTTGCAGCTTTTCACCTGAAATGCATAGCTTCGTATTTCTTTTTCCTGGTGATAAGTCAGATAAGACAGGGTAACTTAGCCTTAATGGTTTTAAACCTTTCTCTCTGTGACTGTAAAGTGACCATTTACAAATTGGAGTGTGTTACTGACCTGAGATCCAGTTGCTTCTGGACTTGTAAATAGGAGCAGGACTTCCAGCTAAAACAACAGCCGACTCATGCACAAAGTTTCCCACCATCTCTAGGAGAGGAGTTGTACCCATAGACAGCTGCTTACAACAGCTGTCTACTCACACAGCCATCTTAGGGGAGAATGATTAATGAACTCACTTGGGCAGCGAGGAGCCCAGTTCACTGATCCATAGTTGCAGCACAGGTATTGATGTGAAACTAATGAGAAATTTGATGCTCAAATTTGAATGTTTATTCCAATTACCAACCAACAGATCCAATTTTTTTTAAAGGCTTAAAGCATTAACCTTTTGTTAGGAATGGGCAGCGTAGAACTGTGGTTTTATGCTGTGTTAGAACTTGCAGACCAAAGTGATTGGAGTCTGCTTTGACGAATGGTCCTCCTCCTGTGAATACAGCTTTCTTTAGATTTCACGTTCAGTTTTTAGCCAAAGAAAAAATGAAGTACCTGTCAGGAACTTGTCACACTGGCAGCTACTTAGCACTAAACACATGGTTGGGTGAGGAGTCCTTCCCAAATGAGTTAATATGATCTCGTGCTGAAAATAGCTCAGTGTGGGGTCCAGTACAGTGGCACTAGAATGGTAGGTCTTATGTTCACCACCAGGTAACTCAAAGTATAAAGCCTTCACTTTCACCCTTTAAAAGGGATTTTTACCAACTTGACTTTCCAGCTGAAAAAGGACAAATATGGTGAAGAATGAAAAAGCATGAGATTCATTTAAAGAAGAGAAGACTGCGAATTAGTTGCACCAAATGTATTGCAGCTCTCCAGAGTGCCTGTGTTGAAGGCCTGTGTTGAATATCTACTGCTTGCCCTGTCTGGCATCCTCTGTACACACTGTTCATCAAATAGAACTCCCTTTTACACTAGCCAGGGCAGGACTTATGTTTCAGACTTTAACATGAGAATCGACAGCACTTCAAACTGAACAGAATCAATGAGGATTGGTGAAATCTATTTAGTAGTCCAAAGTGAGAGAGATCAGAAAAATCCTTGCATGCATACCTGTGTCTCTATCTGGCTCAGCCCTTCAGTTCTCTGCTCTCCAAGTCCTATAAGTGAGGCCTTTCCTGACTTCCTACATTTTCACTTCTTTTTTTGCTCATTTTACTTTTATACCTAATCCAGGATGTGAGTCCCACAAGAGAAATGCCTTCCATTTGTTTACTGCTGTATCCCTTGCAACTAGATGGGTGCCTTCACTCATTGTGGCTTCTCAATGGTTGATTAAATAAGGGGATGATTTCATTAAAATAATATTAAGATGTCCTCTGGAAAAATAATTGAATCAATTTTCTGTATTCCCTTAATACACAAATATCTGTAGTGGTCAAAGTTTTTGAGGGTTACTTTTAGCAAAGTGAAGACCAACCAAAATCAAGCAAGGTACTGGGATTCTTCTTACCATTGGGTATTTTGGGATAAAAAGCAAAAGTCTCAGAGTCTTTGTGCCCATCTATCAGGAAAACAGTAGAGAAGATTCATGATTCATACTGAAGTAGACATGACCACTTCTGAGGTCCCTTCCAAATTTCATGTAATGCACCTATTCCTTCAGAAATTGAATGTCACTGTTAAAGATTTATGTTGTTTCATTAAAGCTATAGAGCTCTGCCCACAGGCTTCAAGGAGTTTGTGGTAGGATGCAAGCCAGCGTCTATTCAGAGGATAATGCTAAGACTATTCCTATTACCATCTGTGTTAGGCCTTACTAATGGAAGTGTCAGCGTGATTTGGGCATACTCTTGCCATGGAGTGATTGAGGTTATCGCAGTATGTAAGCTATATTCTCAAAGCAAGGATACTTTCAAAGTGAAGGGGAATATTCCAGGCTATTAGAATGTCATTTAGGAAATGGCAACTTTATTGCTTGAAATGGGGCCATGATGTGCAGAAAGAGTTAAATGCTCTTCCAGAGGAGACTGACTCTAAGCCAGGATATGGCATTAAGCACAGAGAAAATTGGGCAGAATAATCCCTTTAGACTCTTTAAGGTGCTGAGCTGACATTTTGATATGCTGCAAGTTGGCAAGTCAACGTTTCATAGTTTATCTTCAGATTCCACATTTTAAAAGTCTTATTTCCTTCTTCCAAAAAGACTGTACCTGCAACTACCTTAAGCTGTATCTATACAAAATTGGATATCTTTTTCTGTTAGTTCAATAAATGAAAAACTTAATATCCCAAATTTTGTGGAAAGAAAAAGAACCCCATTTCTGCTTAAAACTCACCCTTAAATTTCATCATAGTTACAGAAATTTTGTAAGGGCAATAAATTAGAAAATGATAGCAATATGTAAAGTGTTACAGTGTTAGTGCTATTGAAAAATAAATTTAATATATGGTTGAAGTATGAGTTTTAAAATCAGTTGGGGCTATTTTATGAGGTTTGATTATAAATGTCAAAATATAATTCTTTTTCTGTTCTTACTCAGGCTACAGAGAATGTTTCCCTGCTGGGATTTCCAAATTTAATTGAAAGAGAGTTTTCAAATCTAACTAGTGTGTTGTGATAGCTAAAGGAAGATAAGTCACTGTAGGGTTAGCAATGAGAGAATGAGTATGAAAATTACCATACATGTGATAATCATAATAAAGAATCAGTAAAATCGAGTTTATAAGTCAACTGTACATTCATTTTCTTCCCTTCTAAGGTAAATATCTGTTCACCAAAGAGCCTTTCCCATCCCTCAGCCTAAATTTCTTCTCTTATGCTCCTCAACAGTACACCATGAAGCTCAGCGCAAGTAGAAAGACCTTCTAGTGCCACGCTCCTTCCTAGCGTGGCCTATGAGCTCCATGAAGTCTGGGCTGTGTCTATCATATTTAAATATACCCAGGCCTTGAAATAAAGTAAGTGCTCAGAAAACATTTGCTGAATGTTGGCATTGGAGTGATTCTCTAACTGAAACCCTGTGGCCCCAACTGTTGAAACTCATGTTCTAAACCATATCTTGCTGGGACACAGCAAGGTTCAAGTTTCCTCCAGCCCATACCATTTCTTGCAGGAATGAAATGTAATGAAAGTGCTCAGTGCCATACAACACCTGACACAGCTTCCATAACATTCCAAAAGCAGCCTCCTAATATAAGTGTGCTCATCAGCCGATGGCTCAAAGCAACTTTGCTTGTGAAAAAGAACAAAACATTGCCTTCATTTTCAAATGAGAAATTTTAGGTCGGAGGGACTGTGGCTTCTTTAAGAACTTGCTAGTGACACTCATGTAGTGTGATAATTTTGCTAACTCTGCTCATAAAGTAAACTGTAAGCAGTCTGGGAAGCACAGCACAGCAAAAGACCACAGCCCTGCCAATCTGTGGCAAAAAAAAAAAAAAAAAAAAAAAAAGATAATCTTCTACCTCTGATAGCAAGAACAATATTTATTAACAATTTTTATATTCAACTTTTCAGGTATCAAATAATAATGGACAGATGCTGGCCTGGAGAAAAGAACTTACCTGGATAATTGTCTAGTATATTCAAAAGTATAAATATCATTATCCACTCTATTCCTTCAAAACAATGGCATATAGGGAGCTGGGGTTATGGCTTAGTGGTAGCTTGCTTGCCTGGCATGCATAAGACCCTTAGTTCAATTCCCAGTCTGACCCAAAATACCTAAAAGCAAACAAACAAAACAATAGGATGTAATTATTAAAACAGAAAATTTTAATTGTTCAGTGCCACTAATATCCTTTGTGTTTTAAAAGTTATTTGCTACAGAAAGCATGCTCGTATTTTTATTTCCTACCGTTCCTAAGACTAATGTGTGTGTAGTGTTTCCAGATTTGAAAGGCTTCCTCTGCCTTTGAGGTGTGTGTGTGTGTGTGTGTGTGTGTGTGTGTGTGTGTGTATGTGCACGCATGCGCGCACGCACACACGCACACACCCCCTTGAAATAAAGTGCCTGATCCCTGCTTTGGTTTTCGGCCCTCCTGTGGGTCAGGGGTCTCTCTCTGAGGAGTTTGCCTGCGCACCAGCAGTCATGCGGAACCTGTTTGCTGCGTTCAGCCTGCACACTTGAAAGCGAATGCCATGGAGATGCTCTGACCCTCCTGGCCTTGCAGCCAAAGGGAGCCCTGTAGGGAGCACCTGGAGCGGGTGTTTCTCCTGTCGGTCGCATCATGGTTGTTCACTTCAGTGGCTCTGTTTTAACGGTGTCCTTGTATTCTTTACTGACCATTGGAAAAGACGGTTGTTTTCTTGCCCTAGCTTCAGAGGCATTAAACCCTTCACCTTGACTTCTCTTAGAAAGCAAAACTAGGCAAAAAAGAAAAGAGGAGGAGGGCTGAAAGATATAACAAAGGGCCCGGATACTCTTATCACAGGGGTAATTATTGTGCTCACAAACGCAGAATGTTGGAAGGCAGCGAGCTTGCTGCGCAGGGGATTTCTACTTTACAATACATTTGGCTTTTCTTTTACGTCGAGAGAGTTTTCAAGTTGCTATATGCATTTCTAGCTTTGTGGGTCAGGAATCTTGTCACCAAACATGTTATTTCTGAAAATCATGTCCTGTTGAAAGGAGGACAACTAATATAACTTTTCAATTATGGATAAATCTCAGAAAATCAATGCTCTTAATGCCCTTTGCATGATATTAGACAAGAAGTATAAGACTGACATAATGGCATGTTTATAATAGAGATAAATGCTAACATTTTTAATATACTTGATTCTCATGGGAAATACATATTTACTGTTATTTTTATTTGGCTTTACCAATTCTGTCATAGCTTCCAAAATACCTCCTAGAAATACTTAAAAACTTAGCTATTAATCTTGGAGGAAAGGTCCAATGTCTTACATAGAGTGCTGGATAATTATAGGCCATGTTTCCTTTCCGTGTTTTGGAGAGATGAGTTAAATTTTGAAAGGGAAGCTTTCTATTTGAGCTTTGTGAACAAAGGCAAGTTTGTGTACTCCCAGGCTGGCCCATGGGATTTCTGCTAAAAGAGATGAAATGATTGTGCTGAAATCAAACTACCTTTGCAGTGCCTTTGTCCAGTTCTTCATTCTCCCGGGGGGTTCTCCTTTTGCCTGGGAAAAAGTCGGGCAGTGGTCAAGTAGAGGTGGATCAAATGAAGCAAAGATGAATATGCACACCCACCTCCCGAGGCCTGGACTGCGGTAAAAGTAGACAAAGCCCAGGCGAGAACCACTTTCACAATTGTGAGATGTTACTGTTACTGTAATTATAAACTTTAAGTCCTTAGAACATGTTCATGGTGACTTTGGCCTAGTTCCCCTCCTCACTGAATACAGTAATCTAAGAGGTGAGTCTCTTCTCTCATCACCTCTATCTTTTGTATGGGTGCAAACATGGCAAAAATTACAGAATCCTTTTTTTTTTTTTTTTTTGGTTTAGTCTGATGACATTGCTGTTTACACAACACATTGAATTCAGAAATCAATGAAACTATTACACCAGAGCTATGATGAACTGATAATGATTTAGGGAAACAAACTAACAGAAACAGGCAGAACACCCAGAGTCTTTTTATACATGACATATAAAAAGCCTCTATGCCTGGGATGGAAGCATGTAGCACATTTTATGCACATCTTAAGGCAAGGAGTGGTTTTGCTCTTCACAGCATTTGTTGAGCTATCTGGCCCAAAGGAGTAACAAACTTAAAGCCATCTTCCTTAGCAAATAAACCCTAAAATACTAGCTCAAATGAATTTGTGTTTGGACCTGACTACATACCAGGATAAATCTCCAGCTGGCCACCCAATTCACCAACTTCTCAGAAACATCTGGCCAATTTTAACTTGTGGCTAGAGGTTGAAACCATGTGAAATCCTGTGGTTATAATAATTTCCACCAGGAAATCTTGAGCAGCAGAGTGGCATGGAAACGAAGAATTTTCAGCAGGGGTTATTTTTATTTCCAAGTTTGGACATGAGGTTGGATAATATGAATGGACTAAAGTAGCAAACTAGTTGTTCACAGAGCTCTGGAAGAGGAAATGTTGAGGTTTCCCTTTCTCTGAAAAAATATTCTCTATTGATTCATAGAAATTGAGTGTCTGGGAGACAGTATTTCTGAGAAGAACCAGATAGTAGAAGGTAGAAAATTCCCTCCCTCCCTCCTAAGCATCACCCTCGCTGTCAAGAGTTATCATTTTCTTAGTAGATTTAAGACTCAGATTGGTTCCAGACTTCACCCACATTGGTGCCATTGGCATAATTATTTTCATTTAAAAGATGATGTAAATGAGGTTCTGAGTGATTTCAAACAACAAATCGGCAAAACTTCAGAAACTCCCATCTTTCTTTCTTGACCTGATATGGCTTCACAAGTGGGACTTGGAATGTGCCCAGACCTTCTCTTCATCCAACTCACTGAATTTAGAAACACTAGGTAAGAAAGCACGTGGCCAGCTCCTCTCAAGCCTAGATGGAAATCTATTCTTATCCTCCCTCACAGCATTAGCTCTGCTGTTGGATGCGTGGCAAAAGAGGCTTCTTTGCAACAGTTTGGTCTCGAGGTTGGTGGCCTCCAGTCAGGGCTTATCTGAAAGTTACTTCTCAGGAAAGGGACCAGATCAATAAGGTATTCTTTCAGACCTCTCTAAACCCAGCGGGGAAGGCAATCACCATAGTGCAGCTCCTTGCACCTTCTGGAGCAGATCAATATTCTGACAGCACGAAGCTTTGTTCCTTCCCCAGCTTTAAGATGTTCTGCATGCTCTACATGATTGCTTAAAGGCTCGCTTTCCCTTCCCCCTGTATGACAGCACCGCTCCCGCCCTGATCTCCCTAATACTATCACTGTAATTGCCTTGACATGAAATAGCAGCACAAACCCAGCACCCCAGCTTTGAGGTGTTTTATGTTTTTGTAAGGATGTCTATTAGTAAAGGGTGTTGATTTGGCTTTAATATGTAGCCAGAGCTTTAATGCAAACTTACACTTATTTACACGGGTTTGCAAAACCCACTGAGATGATTTTACCTATGGGAATCATATAGGGGACTGATTCAGGGGAGAGAGAGATGTAAGCTCCTAAGCCCAGGAATATTAGCTTAAACTTTATGCAGCTTGAAGCCCATTATACCTACCCCATACTGCCATAGCAATTGTCTTGGAAAGGCTGTGTGCCTTATTTTCTTTTTAAGTGATGCTGGGCAAAATGAAATATTTATTTGACTGTTTTCAGCTAACATTCCATTAAGTAGTAAATAACACAAAGGCTCAACAAATCCCATTTTTCCAATTCTGATTTTTGTTGATGTTGCCTGCTAAGTGAAGTTACTGTTACAGTCTGAATTTTTACCATATCCAGTTTTCTTCTTTTCTTCTCATATTTCCCATCTCTTTCCCCCTAAAAATAGAAACATTTTTAAAAATGTAGTTGTTCCTTGGTATCCATGGGGAATTGCTTCCAGGATCCCCTGCAGATAACAGAAATCTAAAAATACTCAGATCACTTATATAAAGTGATATAGTGTTTACATATAATTTACATATAGTATATCTTCTTAAATACTTTAAATCATCCCCAGATGACTTATAATATCTAATATAATGTAAGTGCAGTGTAAATAGTTGTTATACTATACTGTTTAAGGAGTAATGACCATTTTTTTCAACAATATTGGTTGGTTGAATCTGTAGATGTGAAATCCGTGTATATGGAGGGCATTATATTATAGCATTAAAAATAGAATATTGAGGGGCTAGGGTTGTAACTCAGTGGTAGAGTGCTTGCCTCTCACGCATGAGGCTCTGGGTTCGATCCTCAGCACCACATAAAAATAAATAAATAAATAAATAAATAAATAAAATAAAATAAAATAAAGATTTAAAAAAATAGAATATTGAACCAGGCACTGTGTTGCATGACTATAATCCCATCAGCTCAAGAGCCTGAGGCAAGACGATCCCTAGTTCAAAGCCAGCCTCAGCAATGGTGAGGTGCTAAGCAACTCAATGAGACTCTGTCTCTAAATAAAATACAAAATAGGGTGGGGATGTGGCTCAGTGGCTGAGTGCCCCTGAGATTTATCTCCAATACTGGAAAAAAAAATAGAAGATTGAATGGAAACCTACTATTTGGCCCAAAGATGAAAAGTCAAGCACTTTAGTCTGCATTCAGTTTGCTTCAAATGCACTTCTGTGGCTTGATCTCCCACAACTTCACCTCCTTGATATATGTGTCCCATGCTGAGTCTTGAATTCCACTGTGTTCTTTATTGTCCTGAGTCTTCCCTATCCTTATTTCCCAACCTTCCACTCAAAAACACAGAACTCTTGTCCTTTCCCTTTTCCTCTAAATCCTTCTCACCCATTAAGATCTAGTTGATCTCCACCTCTTTGGGGACCTTTGAGGACTGGTTTCACCCAATGTGTCAAAAAGGATCCCTGCATAATTATAGGTGAACACTCAGATTGTAGGATATTTGCTGCCCCCAAAAGTTAAATTTCCCAAATTTGCAAATGATTGGTCTTTCTTAAATAATTGGGGTGTATTATAGATTATCTTTACTGGCCTTTTCTTTACTCACACAATGATGCGTTTTTTAAAAATATTTATTTATTTATTTTTAGGTGTAGATGGACACAACACAATGCCTTTATTTTTATGTGGTGCTGAGGATCAAACCCAGGTCCCACCCATGTTAGGCGAGCGCTCTACTTCTGAGCCACAATCCCAGCCCCGATGATGTGTTTTTAATGGTGATAGGAAAAGGCAGGACTAGTGGCCTAAGTATATCTCACCCGAATCCTGTGTTACCTGACTTTAAGGTTACTAATGACGAACTGTTGTTCGGTATTCAATATAGAAGGGGGATCATAACACTCCTATGAGGATCATTTTGAATGGCTGGGCACGGTGGTACATGGCTATAATCCCAGCAACAATACAGGAGCCTGAGGCTTCAGGATCATAAACTCAAAGCTCAGCCTCAGCAACTTAGCAAGGCCCAAAACAATTTGGCAAGACCCTTTCTTAAAATAAAAAAAAAAATAAAAAGGGCTGGGGATGTGGCTCTGTGGTAAAAAACCTCTCTGGGTTCAATCCTTAACACCAAAGAACAAACAAACAAAAAAATAATTTTGATTCACTAGGTCATCCACAGTTTCAATATAATACCTTATATATTTCATTAGGCACAGAAAAAAAAATATTTGCTAAAATAATTTGTTTGCTGGTCATAGTCATTTTTTACTAGAAACCAACCATATTTGTGATTCTACTTGCACCATAACTCTGAAAAAAATACCAAAAGAAAATAATTTGGAACACCTCTGGTATTGAAACTAATTAGATAAATTGTCACTTCTTTTTAATTTTTTTAAATTTGTTGATTTTAGATATACATGACAGTAGAATGTATTTTGGCATATTGTAAATACATGAAGTGCAGCCCATTACAATTTTGATTCCATTCTTGTGGTTGAACATGATGGGGAGTTACACTGGTTGTGTATTTATATATGATCATAGGAAACTTATGTGTACTTCATTTTATTATCTTTCCTATTCACGTCTCCCCTCCTTTCCCTTCATTCCCCTTGGTCTAATCCAATGAACTTTTAAACTTCCCCTCCCTATACTTATGGCAGATGTGCCAAGGCAAAGTTGCTTTAGTTAGTTGTCTAATTTAATACTCTGTCTATTTCAGGTTATATTTAAGTACAGCTCCTGAATATGTTGCCCAGCTAAGATATATAATTAAAAAATCTTGCTGAAATATTCTGATGCTTTAAGCTGTTGCGAAGAGGCAGGGAAAGAAACTAGTTTGTCAGAAACTTTAACTGTCTTCAGGGGATGGAGGAAAGAATTGGTTTTACTCACTGAAATGGCTCAGAATGACAGGCATGTAGCAATGTAATGATGTGAAATACAAAGGGCAACATTTATAATGTATAGAGGTGAGGAAGAGGAGGAAAGAAAGAGAATGAGACAGTAAATTCTCTCTACTAAATTCATGCAAGTTGATTGGTACTAAATTAATATGTATTCTCAAGCAGATTATATTACTGCTTAAAAGTTACAAGCAATGAGGACAAGATTTTATAAGATTTATTTAGAAACAATTTGTCGAGGACACATATATAAATGATGAGATTATAAGGAAGGAAGAATCTTACTATATAAGAAAGAACAGGTTGCTGATGAACAGGGGCAACAACAGCAGTGCAGGATTTTGAAACAAATTAATGGAAACTCCATTTTTACTTGTTAATGTAATTACTGGAATACATTTTTTTTACAAACAAAAAGCTTCCTTCCTTCCTTCCTTCCTTCCTTCCTTCCTTCCTTCCTTCCTTCCTTCCTTCCTTCCTCCCTTCCTTTCTCCATCTTGTCTTCATTTCTCTCTCTGATTCTAGAAGACTAGAAGTGCTATCAAGTTCCTCAATTTGGGCACCAATATAACATGGTAAGAAAAGGCACTGAACTTTCTAAGTATTTAGAGATTATGACCTTGGGAATCCATTTACTTTTATATTTTCGTTTTTACTATCACAATGATAATTGAAACTGTTTACCTAGGATCCCACTCCAACTTAGTAGGAATATATTGAACAACAACAAAATCCTCATTTTTAAGAAGGAAAAGTGCTATATCAAAGAAAGGGATTGTGAAAACCAACATGTCTTCAAGTTTCTCTTATTTCTTGCCTACTATTAATTGTTACCATCACTTATTGAGTATCCACTATGCACTAGGCACAGATTTTTAAAATGCCTTTGTCTGATAGCTTGGTTGTATCCAAGCCTGCACTTCATGTTCAGGAGAATACTGTATGGTTAAAATTTTCATTTTAATTATTTTCCATGTCAAGGGAAGTTTTTTCACTCTTATGCTAGTAATGGGCATATATTTAGCACTTGTCTAGTTTGGAGCATCTTAATCTCATAAAATCAAGCTGGCTTAAAATATACCTTTTTCAAGCCAAACCAACTCCCAGAGAAAAAGGAAACTAAAAATATAATTGCTCATCTAATCCAACAAATCTCAGTGTTTAGTATGTTGTACCCATGGAGACACATATAGCTAGTCTTTTGAATATTATGTTTGGGTTATTTTTCCTGCTTCCTAAAGTTACACAAAAGCTTTAAGCTTTCTTTTTTATCCATTTAAAAAACATTAAACTGATAGTTTGATAAACTAATACAATGAACCTACAGTGACTTCTGACACTGATCAACTGGAGTTAAGACATCTTCAGGGGTTGGGGGCAGGATCTTTCACAAAACTTCCCTCACTTCCAGCAGCATTGGCACATTAAGGGTTTCTGAAGCTAATATTCCTTCTGATCAGCTGGCCTTAAATTTGGGGGTTCCCTTTAGTCATTCAGGCTTGATAATCTGCTAGACCAACTCACAGAACTCAGGAGAAAGAACATTGTCTTTGGAGGCTTTTCCCCCTCACTCTTGTGAATGGACCATTTCTTTTTCATTGTTATTGGAATCTTTTTTTTTTCCTCATCTTCTTCCTGAAATCTGCTCTGTGAGCATTCTTTCAGAGTTTGGAAGGATTTATACATTAATTAAAGTGTGCAACCATATCTGTGGAAGAGGAAATATTTCATGAGCACATTACTAACCAGGGCAGAAATGTGATGGTAGGATCCTGAGCGTTAATGAGGTAGCTGGAAGCGACTTGGTAGGACAAACTTCACATCCAGCACAGATGCACCCAGCAACCACTGCTTACCTCATTGCACAAGGTGGGCTGCAGGAGGCCCATGCTTATCTACATCTCCTACTGAAATCATTGTGTAATATACAAACTGATTGCTCTGATTTGAAATTGACCTTGCAGCTGCAGCATTTTCAGAGTTCTTCTCTCATTAGGGAGTATGTTTTAGAGTACAAATTGAGTTAGTGCTTTGGGGATTATTTCCACCAAAAAACACATTCTCTGGATGACTGCCATTCCAAAGACAGAAGTTTACCTTTGCTTTGTTGATTTGTTTATTTAAAATGAACTACTGGGCTAGGAATGTAGCTCAGTGGTGAGTGTGTGCTAAGCATGAGGGAAGCCTGGATTTAATCCCCTGCAAAACACACACACACACACACACACACACACACATACACACACATACACATGGACACACACACGGACACACACAGCAATATGAAAGAAACCTTCTTTATTCCAACACTCATATATCAGTGAGTGGATTTAGAATATTAAGAGCTAGGTAATTATTCTTTCAGCTGATTCAAAAATCATAGTTTTCTTACTTGTTGAGAGATATTAAACAATATTCTCTAAAAGAAGACCATTTTTTGTACACTGTTTTGCTGAATGGTAATCATATAAGCTTACATGTAAAAATGTAACAGAATTTTAATTATACGTCAAACAAAACCCCAAAATCATGACTCTGGTATGGTTTAGACACGTGGTGACTCCCAAAAGCTCATGTGTGAGACGATGCAAGGAGATGAAATGATTGGGTTATGAGAGCCTTAACCCAGGCTGTGAATTGATCCCCTGATGGGGATTAACTAACTGAGTGGTAATTGATAGGATAAGGCTGGATGAGGTGGGTCCTTGGGGGCATATATTAAGTCATGGTGAGGAGAGTTCTCCCTGCCTTCTGTTGCCATGTTCTGACCCACTTTCCTCTGCCATGCCCTTCCACCACAATGGCCTGCTTTTTCTCGGGCCCAAAAGAATGAAGTTGGCCATCTATGGACTGAGACTTCTGAAAGTATGAACACCCCAAATAACCTTTCCTCCTGTATTTTTTCTTGTCAGTTCTTTTGGTCAGAGCAGCAAAAGAGCCAGCTAAAACACTTTAATACTAAGTATTGCACAAAGAAACAAAAAGGTGTTGGCAGAGATCTCTTTTCTGCAGTAGAATAATGAGTAACAGGGAAGAAACAGTGGAGTTAGAAAATCAGCACTTTGCCACCACCCTAGCCATTACTGATGTGGGTGAGAATCTTTCATGACACTAAATCTCACGTGAAAGTTTGTTCCAGGATAGCTTATTTACATAGTCTCAAAGCTTTTCCCTGTGATGTTTTACTAATTACAAAGGGAAAATAATTATAATTTTATACTACAATAACAATAGCACAAATAATATGTTAAGTCTTCAGGGGCACAGTGTGTTCATGACTTAAATCAAAGGATCAAGTACCTTCTGATGTGGTTTTCTGAGGAGGGCACTATAAAGCTTGTCCACTATTCCTGCCAGGAGACAAGTAACCTGAATCACATCAACAGGAAGTAATCAGGCAACCCCAAACTGTGGGGAAACATTTTAATGAAACACCTTGTTGGTAGTCTTGCTTACCTTGTTGGTAGGATTCTGTTTAAAATGTAATAGGACGTTATCAAAGGAAATATGTGGTTCTAGAATTAACCTGACTGAAAGGGGGAAAAAAAACTGAGACACCAAAAGGAAATTGAATTTGGACTCTATATGGACTCTGTATTAGGTATTCCTATTATATGTGTATTATATTTCCTGTGTTTGATAATTGTGTCCATGAGAAGATCCTTGTTATTTTCATTATTCTTTTTGGTGCTGAGAATTACACCCAGAGCCTCACAGAGGCTAAGCCGGCTCTCCGCCACAGAGATACCTCCCTACTCCTAATTTCTATTCTTTTAAGATATTCTTATGGATATGCTTAAGATTTGGAATATTATATTATGAGATTCAACAAAATAATAAGACTTTGTAGAGGAAAGAATTTTCCATTGTTAGTTGGCCTTTGTCCCTAGTTCCTGAGAGGAGACTCTAAACCCTTGTAATTTGCTGAGTGGAAGAAATGCCTCTCTTGTATTCATGCTGGGACCCTTATACAACATTTGATAGTCCATATCAATGAAATTATTTAAGATCAATAATGAAACTCTTTAGCAATCAGATTATTAAATTGGTCTTATATACCAAGACCAACTATGTGATCAGAGGGTTAAGGCTTTGAGCTGGGTGACTTCTGTCCAAACTTTGGGGACAAGAGGTAGCTGAAGTGAGTCAATTAGTCATATTGGCTTTATCAATGAAGGTGGGCCCCCATCCTGGTCACCCCACTAGTCCAGTCCAGCTATACTCTGTTTTTTTCTAATTTTCTAATTTGTTCTTTTTAGTTATATACATGATAGTAGAATGTATTTTGACATAGCATACATACATGGAGTATAACAACCCATTCTTGTGATTGTATATGATGCAAAGTTACACTGGTCATCTATTCATGTATGAACATAGGAAAGTTATATCTGATTCATTCTGTCTTTCCCATTTCCATCCTCTCTCCCTTCCCCCAATTTCCCACTATCCAATCCAGTGAACTTCTACTCCTCCCCACCCCTTGCCCTTACCTATTGTGAGTCAGCATCTGTAATTCAGACAGAACATTTGGCATTTGTTTTTTTGCGGGGATTGGCTTATTTCACTTAGCATGATTTTCTCTAGCTCCATCCATTTACTGGCAAATGCCATCATTTTATTGTTCTTTAAGGCTGAATAATATTCCACTATTTATATATACTTTATTTTCTTTATCCATTCATTGTTGAAGGACACCTAGGTGGGTTCCATAGCTTACTTATGGTGAATTGAGCTTCTACGAACACTGATGTCACAGCATCACTATAGTATACTGGTTTTAAGTCCTTTGGGTATATCCTAAGGAGTAGAACAACTTGGTCATAAGAGTGGCTTCATTCAAAGTTTTCTGAGGAATCCCTGTATTTCTTTCCAGAGTGGTTGCATCAATTCACAGTCCCATCAAAAATGTATGAGTGAACCTTTATCCCCACATCCTTGCCAACATTTATTGTTACTTATATTCTTGATAATTGCCATTCTGACTGGAGTTAGATGAAATCTGAGTATAGTTTTAATTTGCATTTCTCTAAATGAGACCATTTTTATTTCTTCTTCTGTGAAGTGTATGTTTAGTTCGTTTGCCCATTTATAGATTTGGTTATGTGTTAGGGTTCTCTAGAGAGACAGAATCAATAGGAAGTATGATTATTAAATGGGTGTTTATGAGATTGGCATACAGGATCAGAAGCTAGATAGTTCACAATGGCCATCTTCAGGCTGGAGAGCTGTAGGAACCCGTAGCTGTGCAGTCCAAGAAGCTGAAGCCTCAGAACAAGAGGGGTCAATGGTGCTACCCCAGTTAAAGACTAAGTCTTCTGGAAACTCCCAGAAGATTCACTGGCAGAGTCCTCTTTGAAAGACTGAAGGAAGGAAAGTTCGATATCCTGAGGCAATCAGCACAGGAATCAAGAACCCATTCAAGCAGAATTAAGCGTGCATCTGCTGCCCTTCCTCATTCTTCCAAATTTCATTCCATTCAAGCCACCATCCTGTGGGATGGCGCTGCCCATGCTTAGGGAGGGTCTACACTTCAGTTTTCTATCCCACATGCTAATCTTTCCCAGACTCACCCTCATTGACACACCCAAAAGCCTCTTAATCTTTACCATATAATAATCCAATCAGGTTGAAAATTCAAATTAACCATTATAGGTTATTTGTTTTTGTTTTTGTTTTTTTTAAATTTGGTGTGAAGTTTTTTTAAGTTCTTTATATATCCTGGAGATTAATGCTCTATCTGAGGTGTAGATGGCAAAGATATTTTTTTCCCATTCTATAGGCTTTCTCTTTATGTTCTTTATTGTTTCCTTTGCTGTGAAGAAGCTTTTTAGTTTGATAAAATTCGATTTATTGATTCATTCTTTTACTGTTTGTCAGTCTTGTTGAGAAATTCAGTTCCTGAGCTGACATGATGAAGATTTGGGTCTACTTTTTCTTCTAATAAGCACAGGGCCTCTGGTCTAATGCCTAGGTCCTTGATCCACTTTGAGTTGAGTTTTGTGCAGGGTGAGAGATAGGAATCTAATTTTATTTTATTTCATATGGGTTTCCAGTTTTCCCAGCGCCTTTTCTTCAGTGCATGTTTATGGTGCCTTTGTCTAGTATGAGATAACTGTTCTATGTGTGTTTGTCTTCTTGTCTGTTTTGTGTCAATACCATGCTGTTTTTGTTCCTATAGCTGTATAGTATAATTTAAGATCTGGTACTATGATGCTGCTAGCTTCACTTTTCTCGCTGAGGATTGCTTTAGCTGTTCTGGGTCTCTTATTTTTTAAACTAGTTTCCTGTCTGCTTTTTCTATTTCTATGAAAAAATGTCATCAGAAACTTAATAGAAATAAGAATCTTTGGATTCTCTCATAGCATAAACTTCTATTTGCAGATGAGTCCATGCTTTTCTTTTATTAATGCACTTAATTTCACAAAAATAATTAGAGAGAATAATGGGCATATTCATATGTGCATAAAGCATACTTTGGTAATATTTACACATGTCTTGACACATTTTAAAACTGGAAGCGACAATGCTACTTTCACAGTTAATAAACACATTTACAGGAAGTATAGTCTGCGAATCTCTCCTTGTGTATATAGTACATAATACTTGGGCTACATTCCCAACACAGATTGAGATTGGGCAGTATTGACGCTGGAAATCATGCTTTTTAAAATATTAATCACCTGATTCTCACCCTATGAGTGCTCCTTGCTATTGTTAGTGGCTCTATTTGTATCTACTGACAAGACATGCTCTAGAGTTGGGTGTACATGTCCAGTTGGGTGTACATCTCTTAGGGAGTGGGCATCATTGCTTTAACCTGCTCATGATATTTTCCAACTGGAATGGGTGGCTGCTAATAGCATCTCAAAGAGCAATGTGACTTAAAGTTACCATTGAAGTTAGAAGTTCAATGCAATCAGAGAAGAAAAAACAAAAGAATGAGAATTTCTCTTACTTAATTCAGGAAACATTTCAGAAGTTCAAACTTTGCCAATAACACTGACTTGGGAACTTGACATGAACTCCATATGCATAGTTGGATCATTTAAATCATTTTACAAGAGTTCTTACCAAGGCTTCTGTGAACCCCCTTAAAGACCAACACTCATATGTGTGAGTTAAATTATCTGTGAAAAGATGCCAAAGATTTCATTTAATTCTCAAATAAATGGATTATCCCTATCAAAAAAAAGGGGGAGGTAGATTAAGAGCCATTAAAAACTTTTATCTGATATCTTTGCTTTATAAACAAGAAAACAGAGACAGATGACCATTCTAAGGCCAAAAAAGCAGATGTACTCAGACAGAGTTTAGAGAAGAGCCTGAATCTGCATGCTCACACTGGAGATTTTTGAGAAACATTATTCTTTTCTGCAAAACAGGAGTAATTCTACTTGTCTGCTACACAAGTTTATTTGAATATACAGGAGGTCCATGAAATATTCTCTAGAAGTCAGTCACCTTTATTATTTTCACTTGTATTATTTTGTAGGTGACTCCATTAAAACTCTTACTCAGATGCATTCTGTAGCTAAATTATAGGCTCTGCATTATCATCCTGAGTGTGTGAACAGCATGTTAAAGGGGCAGAGTAGCAAAATCCCAGGCACCTTTCTGGGGCAATATGTCAATAGCCTGTGTTGGAGATGATGATATATGATAAAGACAGAAGGAGAAAGCAGAGGAAGATAAAGACAGAAGTACAATTCATTATGTGGGAGAGTCATGTGGGACTGGAAGACTGAACACTGAGAGAGTTTGGAGACGGGGACAGATTAAGAGTAATTCATAGGCTTCCATGTGAGTGAAGGCAGAGAGGAATAGTGTCATCATTAGGAATGTGGTCCATCTGAAAGGAGGTAGTGTGTTTTCTTTCAAACTTATTTAGGCATGTGAAAATGCAGGTGTATTAATCAGGATTCTTTATAGAAGCATAACCAATAGGAAATATGTATATATATAGACATATATATATGTCTATATATATATATATCTCCTCAGAACTGATGTGGGGGCAGAGATTTGTGTAATTTTCAGAGTCCAAAGTCCACAGACTAGGACTTTAAGATCTGAGACAGGAGCAGATGGATGTCCTAGCTTAAGAAGAAAAAGAGTTCATTCTTCCTCCACCTAATTTTCTATTTAGATGATAATTAATTGGATCATGACTACTTACATTGGTGAAGGTGGCTCTTCTTACCTCAGTGTACTGACTCAAAAGTCCTTTCAGAAACACCTTCACAGTCACACCCAGAAATAATATGAAATAAAAATTTACCAACTATCTGAGCATCTCTTAACATACTGAAGTTAACACACTGAATAATCATCACAATAACTATATTTTGCACTCAGCTTAGAACTAAAAAAGCAAAATTTACCATGTATAGATGGAAGGTAAAATTATTTGGGGGGCACAGTGATTTTTTTCTGACACTAAAGTGTCACCTGCTTGAGCACTAGGACTCTCAACTCTTCATCATTGTTATATCCCCAGTACATGAAGGAGTGCCTTGCACACAGTGGGCCCTAGTAGTTATCAACTGAATTAAGTTGATAAATGAATTGGGGAGAAAGGTGATTTTATAACAAATCACTGGACACCCCAACATTGATGACCTAAGTATTGTTTTGTAGTATTCCTCATCTACTCTACTGAAATCAATTCATTCAAAATACAGAGATTTGCTAATCTTGAAAGTGAGATGACTTTGTGTTCACAGAATACAGAAACAACAAATCACTGATAGTGAAGTTTCAAGCATTGAGTAGTTTTAAACAGTATTAAGAATCGACTAGAAACAAAAGTGTTATAAGAGAGCACAGAACCTGTTTGCATATTGGTGCTTTCATCTGAAAATATTATAAATTATAGTTTTTTCCTTACTTTTTCAGTGGGATGGTGCCAAAATAAAATTCCAAAGTAGGAATCATGTTGTCTAAGCTCTTGTTTGATTCTAAGAACATTGCAAAATAGCTCTCTGTACATGGTAGTTCCCTAATTAATACCTTTGTATCATCTGTTGAAGGATTTTAGGAGAAAGATTTTTTAAAAAGATGGATTTAATTCATTGTAAAATGCCATTCCTGCAATTATATACTTCATAGAATTAGTTCATGGAATTTAGGGTTTGATAGGACGTATTTACAACCAGCTCATGTTTAATGCTTCCCCAGATGATTGACATCAAACACTATAAAATGTGTATATATGAAGCCATAGGCAAGGGTCAGTATAAAGACACAGTTTTCCTGGGAAATTGTTTGATTTTTCACATGGTATTAGGATTAATTGAAGAGATATCCATGTATTTCTGATTAACACGTTTAAAAAAGAAATCTATTGTGTAAGAAACGTGGTTCCAAGCCATAGGAGTAGAAATTTAACAAACACAAAAGCAAATAATGTGTATGTGTATGTGTGTGTGTGTGGGGGGGTGGGTGTGTGGTGTTTGGAGACAACAAGATGAATACCATGCAATCATAAAAATGTACTAAACAAGTTATCATTGAGGTAGGCACAAAGTACTGTAAGAACATTAGGAAGTAGTGGTAAATTTTTCACCTGGATCCAGGCTCTAGGGCTAACAATTTCTCCCATGGCTTTTGTGCTAGCAATCAATGTGTCCAATGCGAGCCACAAAGAACTACCTACTTTGTGAAAACACTTCTGTTCAACATTTTGTGCTCATCAATGATGTCTGGATGGAGCTTGGGAAACTCCATGGTGTGAGAAACACAGAAGTGGCTTGTTCTGAAGACTGGTCCTGACTAGAAGAGTGTCCAAGAAAGCTGATGATGTTCTGGTCCTTGGCACAAGGGATGGGTACCTAGGTGTTTTCAGCTTATGAAAATTCATTGAGTCTGTAGGTTTGTAATTCTTCAATTAAAATGAAAAACACACAAACAAAAAAGGATTCTGTTATGGACTGACTCTTTGGCTCCCCTCCATTAATATGTTGAAATCCTGGCCTGCAATGTGATGGTATTAGGAGTTGGGGGCCTTGGAGGTGAAGATGCTATTGGAGTAGAGCCCTCATAGTGAGATTAGTCACCTTATAAGTAAAATATCAAAGACCTTGTTCTGTCTCTCTGCTATCCCCCATGTGAGGTACATTGAAAACACAGCCATCTACAAACCAGGAAGTGGTCCCTCACCAAAACCAAATCTACCAGCCTCTTGTTCTTTGACTTTCCCCAGGTTCCAGAATTGTGAGAAATAAATATTTATTTTTATTCTACCTGCTCCATGGTAATTTGTTATAGCAACTGTTTAAGTCAGCTCTTTTGTTCCTCTGACTAAAAGACCCAGCCAGAACAATGTTATAGGAGGCAAAGCTCATATTGGGGTTCATGGTTTCAGAGGTCTCAGTCCATAGACAGATGGCTCTATTTCTTGGGGCTTAAGATGAGGCAGAACATCATGGTAGAAGTGTGTGGTGGAGGAAGTAGCTCACATGATGATTAGAAAGCAGAGAAAGACAGATTGTACTCTCCAGATAAAAGATATATATACCAAAGGCATGCCCCCAGGGACCGCCTCCTCTAGCCACACTCAATCTTCCTTCAGTTACCACTCAGTGAATCCCATCAGAGAGATCATTCACTGATTGGGTTAAGACTCTCATTATGCAATCATTTCTCTTCTAAACCTTCTTGTATTGTCTCACACATGAGCTTTTGGGGGATACCTCACATCCAAACCATAACAGCAACCTAAACTGACTAAGACAGACTCCTCAAGTTTTATGTACCAATTAGATTCATCCCAGTCAGGTTCAAAGTGCCATGGGCAGGATTCTCTTTGGAAAAGAGATCCACCCGTCGATTGTACCTCCATAAAATCACCCTGCAGCTTCACCCTGTTATCTTCCTGGACTCATTCAGGGCTACTTAATTATGTGCTTGATCCTGACTTACTATGGTTTCCTTTTCTGACCCATCTTCATTTTCTTAAGGGATAGGTGTTTTCTTTCCCATGCATCTTTTACCATTTAGTCTTTGGTAGAATAGATGTTTTTTTCTTGCTGTGCATTGCTATGTAGCTCCCTAAACCCACCCATAATCAATCTAATGGCAGTAGACTATACACTGCATACCCTCCTTTGTTCAGTTACCTAGAGATTCTTGGACCATAGACTCGTTATGTTCCTCTGGGATCAACTTCCGGCTCATGCCAGTACTACTGTCATAGCTCTAGATGATTTCATTATCCATACAGATAACCCTTCTACTACCTCAACCTCTCATTCTTTTTACTTCTGCTTTTTCAACAAGTGTCATTCTCAATCTAGCTTCTGCCACTCATTACGCCCATGGCTGAAACCTAGAGCTTGCCCTTGTTAATAGCAATAAGTCACATGTTACTCAATTTGGAGCAGTCACTTCTCTGACCAGCATTTCCTCCCCCTTCCCTGAGTGCTCCTATTCCCATAACTGTCTGTCCACTGCACTAGAAGCTAAAAACCACTGACCTATTTCCTTTTGTCCTTCTTTAATCCTCCTCATGGTCTCTCTTCCCTGTACACAATATGCCTTTAGTTTTGTGGCACATCATTATAGTCATTCTCTTCTATTATTCAACTCTTCTGTCTCTATTTTACTTAAAAACGCTATTTGACAAAACCTTACCTTAGTCAATTCCACTTCCTTTTAATTTCACAAAAATACCCACGCCTTTTTATTAGTTGGAATTGTATTTCACCAAGATTTCTGGGTGTTATGTAACTTTATGGTCATTATTTGATTTTTCACTAATGTGTGTGTGTGTTTTTTTTTTTCTCTTATTCTGAGACTAGTGCTTTTCAAACGTCAATGCACATACTGGTCATCGGGGAATCCTGTTAGAATGCTGGTGCTCATGCAGTATATTTGGGAGAATGGGCTGAAATTCTGCATTCTAAAGCAATTCTTAAGGTTTACCATTGCTGCAGTTCCATAGACAACATTTTAAGCAGAAAATTCCTAAGCTACATACTTCTTCTCTTTTCTGGAGTCTTTATTTTCTCCAACATTCATATTTTACTGATGGTTTGCTCCTTCTTAAACTGAAAAATTTGAAGCATCCAGAGATTTCAAACACCATATCAATTAATTCCACTGCACGCATGTCCACACACTCTGTTTCCTTTTTTTTTTTTTTTTTAACTCAAGATGTCCTGGCTGAGCTACTACCTGTGGCAACAAATGTGCTTGGTACCAAGTTCCATCTCTCTCACTAACCATGCCCATCCATTACTTCAGATTTCTCTTCTTGTCCATGCATATTTATTTTTATTTTTATCTGTACTGATTAATTCCCATTGACATCCAAGCATGCTGTTATAGCTCCGATTTAAAAAATTTATAAAAGCAATTAATATAAGGATTATAAAGTATTATAAGAAAAAGCAATATAATGCAATAATCTCTGATATCAACTTCTACCTGCAGCTAGTACCCATTGTTCTGCTCTCACTTATAGAAGAATGACTTAAAAAACTTGTCTACATTCATTGCTTCTATTTTACTTCATCCCATTCTCTCCTAAAGGCACTGTGATGGCTTTACCCTTCCCTCAACCTGCAGCCACCAAAATTGCCCTGTGAGGTTACCAATGAGTCCCTGTTGCTAAACTCAATATAAATTCTGTTATTATCATAATTGACTGAAGGGTTCCATTTTTACATGACAGAACATTTATTTTTCTTAAGAGTTGCTGCACTTTGCTTCCAAACCATCATGCTGTCCTCTAGCTATTTATCCTTAGAGGGCGGTACTCCTCAGTCTCCTTTGCAGAATCTCTCTAGTCTCCTTGACTTTATAACATTGAGAATTTTTTTTCAGGCTAATTGATTGAACTTCCACTTTTTTTTCCTACTATGGTTATTTCCCAAAGGCTGTAGAATGTATAGTAAATTATGCTATGGCATGTATGCAAATATCACAGAGCAATTAGACAGATGAAAGAAATTAAAGGGATATGGATAGGAAAAGAAGAATTCAAATTAGCACTATTTGCCAATGATATGATTCTGTACCTAGAAGATCCAAAAAAAACCAACCAGAAAACTTCCAAGACTAATAAATAAATTCAGCAAAGTAGCATGATACAATATTGAAACACATAAATCACAAAGGCATTCCTGTATATCAGTGAAAAATCCTCTGAAAGGGAAATGACAAAAACTACCCCATTTACAATAGTCTGAGAAAAACAAAATACTTGGGAATCAACCTAACAAATGTGGTGAAAGACCTCTACAATAAAAACTACAGAACACTAAAGAATGAAATTAAAGAAGACCTTAGAAGATGGAAAGATCTCCCCTGTTTTTGGATAGGCTGAATTAATATTGTCAAAATAGCCATAAAACCAAAAGCACTATACAGATTTAATTCAATTCCAATCAAAATCCCAATGACATTCCTCATAGAAATAGAAAAAGCAGTCATGAAATTCATCTGGAAACATAAGAGACCCATAATAGCCAAAGCAATTCTTAGCAATAAGAGTGAAGCAGGTGGCATCATTATACCAGACCATTAAACTATACTACAGAGAAATAGTAACAAAAACAGCAGGGTATTGGCACATAGAGGACAGAGAGACTAACTCACAAAATTACAGTTATCTCATATTATGTAAAGGCATCTAAAACATACAATGGAGAAAAGATAGTCTCTTCAACAAATGATACTGGCAAAACTGGAAATTTATATGCAACAAAATGAAATAAAGACACTATCTCTCACCCGGCAAAAACTCAACTCAAACTGGATCAAGGACCTATGGAGACCCTATGTCTAATAGAAGACAAAGTAGGCCCAAATCTCTATCATATCGAATTAGGCTCCTAGTTCCTTAATAAGACACCTCTAGTGCAGGTATTAAAATCAATAATTAATAAATGGTATGGATTCAAATTAAAAGCTTCTTCTCAGTAAAAGAAACAATCAGTGAGGTGAATAGAGAGCTAACAGGGAGCAAATTTATACCACTTGCATATCAGATAGAAACTAATCTCTAGGGTATATAAAGAACTCAGAAAGCTAAACACCAAAAAAAAAAAAATTACCCAATCTGTAAATGGGCCAAGGAAATGAACAGACACTTCTTGAAGAAGATGTACAATCAATCAACAAATATATGAAAAAATGTTTCAACATCTCTAACAATTAGAGAAATGCAAATCAAAACTACTCTAAGAAAAAAGGAATATAGATTCCCTCTAGGGATCACAGAATATTTAAATTTTCTTGCTTTAATTTTAATTTACTTATTCTAAGTTGTTATACATGACAGCAAAATGCATTTCAATTCATAGTACACATACAGAGCACAATTCTTCTTTTCTCTGGTTGGACTCAATGTAGAGTCACATCATTTGTGTCTTCATACATGTACTTAAGATAATGATGTCCACCTTATTCCACTGTCTCTCTTATACCCATCCCCATTCCTTTTTCCTCCCTCCCCTTTACCCTATCTAAAGTTCCTACATTCTTCCCATGCTCCCTGCCCCCATCCTCATTATGGATCGGCATCCACATATTATATTAGAGAAAATATTCTGCATTTGAAATAAATATATATATTTCAAATAAATATATATATTTATTTCACTTAGCATTATATTCTCCAACTCCACTCATTTACCTGCAAATGCCATGATTTTATTGTCTTAATGCTGAGTAGTATTCTATTGTGTATATATACCACATTTTCTTTATCCATTCATCTACTGAAGGGCATCTAGGTTGGTTCCACAATTTAGCTATTATGAATTATGCTGCTATAAACACTGATGTGGCTACATCACTGTAGTATGCTGTTTTTAAATCCTTTGGGTATAAACTGACCAGCGGGATAGCTGAGTAAAATGGTGGTTCCATTCCAAGTTTTTCAAGGAATCTCCATACTGCTTCCCAGATTGGCTGCACCAATTTGTAGTCCCATCAGCAACAGTGTGCCTTTTTCCCCACATCCTTGCCAACACTTATTGTTGTTTCTATTCTTAATAGCTGCCATTCTGACTGGAGTGAGGTGAAATTTTAGAGTAGTTTTGATTTGCATTTCTCTAATTGCTAGAGATGTTGAAACATTTTTTCATATATTTGTTGATGGATTGTATATCCTCTTCTGAAAAGTGTCTGTTGATTCCCTTGGTCAATTAATTAATTGGTTTATTTGTGGTTTTTTTTGTAGTTTGTTTGGTTTTGGTATTAAGATTTTATATATATATATATATATATATATATATATATATATATATATTAGAGATTAGTGCTCTATCAGATATGCTTGTGGGAAAAATTTGTTCCCATTCTGTAGGGTCTCTATTTACCTCACTGATTTTTTTCTCTTGCTGAGAAGAAGCTTATTAGTTCCATTCCATTTATTGGTTAAATCCATTTCATTTATTGATTCTTGATTTTATTTCTTGCCCTATAAGAGTCTTTAAGGAAATCTGGACCTAATTCAATATGATGAAGATTGGGCCTACTTTTTCTTGTATTAGGTCTCCGGTTTAATTCATAGGTCTTTGATCCACTTTGAGTTGAGTTTGTGCATGGTGAGAGATAGTGTCTTTATTTTATTTTGTTGCAAATAAATTTCCAGTTTTCCCAGTATCATTTGTTGAAGAGGCTATCTTTTCTCCAATGCATGTTTTTGGCAGCTTTATCTAATATAACTGTAATTTTGTGGATTAGACTCTGTGTTCTCTATTCTGTACCATTGGTCTACCAGTCTGTTTTGGTGTCAATACCCTGATGTTTTTGTTACTATTTCTCTGTAGTATAGTTTATGGTCTGGTATAATAATGCCACCTGCTTCACTCTTCTTGCTAAGAATTGCTTTAGCTATTCTGGGTTTCCTATTTCTTCAGATGAGTTTCACAACTGCTTTTTCTATGTCTTTGTGATTTTGATTGAAGTTGCATTAACTCTCTATAGTGTTTTAGGTATTATGGTCATTTTGACAATATTAATTCTGCCTATCCAAGAACAAGGGAGATCTTTCCATCTTCTAAAGTCTTTTTTAATTTCTTTTTTTAAATTTAATTTAATTTTTTATTAGCTACACATGACATTACAATGATCTTGGCAATTCATACATTTGAATCATTGGGGTATAGTTTCTCATTTTTCTAATTGTACACATTGTAAAATCACACTGGTCATAGAGTCACCTATATACATACAGCAATCATAATGTCTATTTTATTCCTTAGTGTTCTGTAGTTTTTATTGTAGAGGTCTTTCACCTTTTTCATTAAGTTGATTCCCAACTATTTTTTTTTTAGACTCTTGTAAATGGGGTAGTTTTTGTCATTTACCTTTCAGAGGATTTGTCACTGATATACAGAAATGCCTTTGATTTATGGGTGTTGATTTTATATTCTGCTACTTTGCTGAATTTATTTATTAGTTCTAGAAGTTTCCTGGTTGAATTTTTTGGATCTTCTAGGTATATAATCATATTGTTGGCAAATAGTGCTAATTTGAGTTCTTTTTTCCTATCCATATCCCTTTAATGTCTTTAATCTAATTGCTTTGGCAAATGTTTTAAGAACTATGTTAAATAGAAGTCATGGAAGAGGAAATCTCTGTCTTGCTTAAGTTTTTGGAGGGAATGCTTTCAATTTTTCTGTATTTAGAATAATGTTGACCTGGGGCTTAGCATAGATTGCTTTAAAATGTTGAGATATGTTTCTGTTATTTCAAGTTTTTCTAGTGTTTTGAACATGAACAGTGCTGTATTTTGTTGAATGCTGTTTCTGCATCTATTGATTTGATCATATAATTCTTATCTTTAATTCTATTGATGTGATGAATTACATTTATTTATTTCCCTATGTTGTATGTTTCCCTATGTTGAACCAACCTTGCATCCCTGGGATGATACCCATTTGATTGTGATGTACCATCTTTTTGATATGTTTTTGTATTCAATTTGCCAGAATTTTATTGAAAATTTTTGCATCTATTTCACTAGAGATATTGATCTGAAATTTCCTTTTTTAAATGTGTCTTTGTATGATTTTGAAATCAGGGTGATATTGGACTCATAGAATGAGTTTGTAAGTGTTTCCTCTTTTTATATTTCATACAATAATTTGCAGAGTATTGGTATTAGTTCTTCTTTGAAGGTCTTGGAGAACTCAGCTGTGTATCTATCTGGTCCTGGGCTTTTCTTGGTTGATAGGCTTCTGATGGCATTTTCTATTTCATTGTATATAATTGATTTACCTTGTATATATCATCCTGATTCAGTTTAGGCAAATCATATGACTCTAGAAATTTGTTGATGCCTTTGATATTTCTATTCTATTAGAATACAAATTTAAAAAATAATTTTGAATTATCTTCTGCATTTCTGTAGCGTCCATCATGATATTTTCTTTTTCATCAATTATGTTAGTAATTTGAGTTTTCTCTCTCCTTCTCTTCAAAGCATGGCTAAAGGTTTCTTAATTTTATTTAGGTTTTCAAAGAACCAACTTTTTGTTTTATCAATTTTCAATTATTTCTTTTGTTTTAATTTCATTGATTTCAGCTCTCATTTTGTTTATTTCCTGTCTTCTACTGTTTTTGGTCTTGATTTATTATTCTTTTTTAGGGCTTTGAGATGTAATGCTAAGTACTTATTTGTTGTCTTTTTCTTCTTTTAAGGAATTAACTCCATACAATGAACTTTCCTATTACTGCCTTCATAGTGTCCCAGAGATTTTGATATGTTATGTCAGTATTTTCATTTACCTCTAAGAAGTTTTAAATCTTATCTTTGATGTGTTTTGCAACCCAGTGTTCATTCAATAGCATATTATTTAGTCTACAGGTGATAAAGTAGCTTTTATTATTTTTTTATTTTAGATTTCTAATTTTATTCTATTGTGATCTGATAGAATGCAGGGTAGTAGCTCTATTTTTTGTGTTTGTTAAGAGTTTCTTTGTGGCATAATATATGGTATATTTTACAAAGGAATCCATGCACTGCTGAGAAAAAAGTGGATTTACTGAAAAAAATATATATATATATACATGCTGTTAAGTCTAAGTTATTGATTGTATTATTGAGTTATATAGGGTTTTTTTGATTAGCTTTTGTTTGGAAGATCCATCCAGTTATGAAAGAGGTGTATTGAACTCACACAGAATTATCTGGTTGTGGTCTATTTGACTCTTGAATTTGGCAAAAGTTTGTTTGATGAACATAGATGCTCCATTGTTTTTGCATATATATTTGTAATTGTTATGTCTTGTTGAAATATGGTTCCCTTAAGCAATATAAAATGTCCTTCTTTATCCTTTTTGATTTTCTTTGGCTTGAAGTATACTTTATTTGATATGAAGATGGAAACCCCTGCTTGATTCTGCAGTTCATGTGAGTGGTAATGTTTTTTCCAACCTTTCACCTTCAGTGTGTGGATGTCTTTTCCTATGAGATGAGTCTCTTGAAGGCAGCATGGTGTTGGGTCTTATTTTTTTATCCAATCTGCCAGTCAATGTATTTTGATTGGTGAGTTTAGGCCATTATTATTCAGGGTCATTATTGAGACATGATTTGTTTTCCTGATCATTTCGTTTATTTTTGGTATTTATATTGACTTGTTTTCTCCTTTGATTGGTTTCTCCTTTAGTGTAATATCTGCCTTTGCTGATTTTCATTGTTATTTTTCATTTATTCCTCATGAAATATTTTGCCAAGGATATTTTGTAGTGCAGGCTTTCTACCTGTAATTTCTTTTAACTTTTGTTTATCACGGAATGTTTTTATTTCATAGTCAAATTGGAAGCTTAATTTTGTCAGATATAAGATTCTTGGTTGGCATCCATTTTCTTTCAGAGATTGGTATATGTTGTTCCAGGATCTTCTAGCTTTTAGGGTCTGGGTTGAAAAATCTGTAGAGATCCTAATTTGTTTCCCTTTATAAGTATTCTGATTCCTTTCTTTTGTGGCTTTTGAAATTCTCTCCTTATTCTGTGTGATAGGCATTTTCATTATAATGTGCCTTGATGTAGATCCATTGTGATTTTCTACAGTTGGTGTCCTATAAGCATCTTGAATTTGATTTTCCAATTCATTCTTCATGTTTGGAAAATTTTCTGATATTATTTCATTGAATAGATTATTTATTCCTTTGCTTTAGAACTCTATGCAATCCTCTATCCCAGTAATTCTTAAATTTGGTCTTTTTATGTTAACCCTAATTCTTGAATGTTCTACTCATGGTTTCTTACCATCTTCACTGTGTTGTTAATGTTCTCTTCAAGATTATATTTTGTCTTCATTGTCTGAGGTCCTGTGTTCCAAGTGATCTAATCTCTTGATGGTGCTTTCTATTGACTTTTAAATTTAGTTTATTATTTCTCTTATTTCAAGGATTTCTGGGATTTTTTTGTTTGTTTGTTTCAAAACCTCTATCTCTTTATTGAAGTAATCTTTTGCTTCCTTATTTGTTTATGTATCTCTTTATTTAAATGATCTTTTGATGCCTGTATTTGTTCTCTTATATCATTCTTTAATTCACATAACTCTTAATTTGTACATCTGAAATCTTTCTCTGTCATTTCTTTTGTTGTGCTGGCCACGGATTATTTAGAGCAGTCTTTACCCTTGTTTTTTCATGTTGTTTGTGTGTCTTTCCTTCTAGCACTGTGGATACAAAGCATTACAGTTTCTACCCTGTAAAAACTTATAGTGTCCCTGCAGGGTTCCATTGCTTTTCCTTTAAGGGGGAGAACAATATTAACAGATCCCAATACAAACAATATACAATCTTAAATCAAATAGCAGCTATTAAGATGTTTATGGTTTTGTAACAATATAAAGAAATGTTGAGTTCAATTTTTATCTATAATATAAGCAGTAGGATTACAAAAGTGTCTACAATTTCTGGACAAATAAACACGGGTGAGGTGTAGGATGACATATTGAGGGGTCAGGAGGTGAGAATATAGAATTATTAGATCTTAGGAAGCATGAAAGAGAAATCTAAGGAAGTTGGTTGGTAGTAGAAGAGAGAGAATATGATTTTGGGGAGACAAGTAAGTAGAAGACAATTGAGTAAAAAAAATAAACAAACATAAATATTAAGAAAGTAAAAAATATAAAAATAGGGGATAAAGATTATACAACAGAACTGTAATATACTATTCTGACTTCCCAGTCCTCAGTAGCCAAATTCATACTGGGTTTCACAAATGTGGGGGATGTGAGGGCAGGAGAAGAGAGAGGGAAAAATAAAACCTCAAAGGATTATACAAAGATCATTTTTGTAAGAGATCAGTATCTTTCCTGTTTCCCTTCTCATTCAATAGGTGGAGTTGTCTGTTGTTTGCTGGTATCTCCACCCTCAGGGAGGTGAAGGTTATAGGGTGGAAGGGTTGGTCTAGGGGGTGGAGATCCTGGAAGTGGAGAATAGCACTTCCTGTCCCAATGAGAGACTGTACCCCAAGGATCTCCTTTGGGATCTGATCATGTGATGTTGGTGCTTGGTCTTATCTCCTTATAGTTTCTGTAAACCTCACAATTCCTGGTCTCTAATTTAGTCTCTAAACTATATTTCACTTCCTTCCTCCCTTTCTGTTCCTCAGTCAAGAACCTTTCTCTCCAGAAGTCTTGTGGGCTGCAGTCTGGGGGCTACACACCTCTTGTGGAAAGCTGTTTTGTATTGGGCAGCTCAGGAGTTATAGACTGGGAGTTATAGACTGGCCACATAGCCACAAGCATTGTGCTGGGTTAGTGGCTGTATGGGAAAGGAGGGAATTGAGGATTATAGGTACCTTGATTTTGATTCTAAGCCCCACTTGGTGTTCCAAAGTGGGGGGTGCCCCAACTAAAGATGGTCACGAAGGTGTCCCAAGATGGAGGCAGCTGCCTTCAGCAATGGTGTTTTGGGTTGGGTGGGCTGGGCAGTGGTGGGGGTGGTGTGTTCAGGTATGCAGCTCTGTAGCATGCAGTGTTGTAGCTGGCGGCCATCTCCATACCCTGTGCAGTGTCTCCAGGTGCAGTCTACCACATGTAGGGGACTGTAGTGGTGATTGCAATTTCCCAAGATGGAGGTAACTGGAGGACCCCACATTGATAGATGGGAGGCCACATGGGACTTGCAGCTGGAATTCCTGTGCATGGGTAGTGGCTGGGTGTCCTGTATGGGAACAGTGGCCAGGATTCCTGAGTGGGTGGGCAGCCAGGAGTCCTGTGTGGATGCTAATGCTGGTGTTGCTGCTGGGGCACACAGAGGTCCTGCATAGGTGAGTGACTGGGGTCTTGTTCGGACGCTGAGGCCTGGAGACCTGTGCAGGCACAGTGGCTGCGATTCCTGAGCACGAGCACCTGTCGGGGGTCCTTTAATCACTCGCCAAGAAACAGTATTCCCACTATTTGTATCCCAGGTCCCTGAGAGACACAGAATGCAGCCTCCCTCTAGCCTACCATCTTGGATCTTCTCTTGCTTTTATTTTGAAATCTGCTTTCAGGGTAAATATATCACATATTGCTTAAACTATATTTTGAGTGAAAGTGGGTCCTAAAGCAAGTAATTTAAAAATATTTATTGATTGATACATAAAATTTGTTTTATAACAGGTGTGTGTGTGTATGTGTGTGTGTGTGTGTGTGTGTGTGTGTGTCTGTGTTCTATCGAAAACTATTTACAAAAATAAAATTTTTGCCGGTATAGTAGCACATGCCTGTAATCCTGGTAACTCAGGAGGCTGAGTTCAAAGGAGGAACTTGAGTTCAAAATGAGTCTCAGCAACTTAGCAAGGCTCTAAACAACTCAGTGAGACCCTTTCTCTAATAAAATATAAAAAAGGGGCAGGGGATGTGGATCTATGATTAAGCACCCCTGAGTTCAGTCCCCAGTACCAGAATAAATAAATAAAATAAAACAGTTCTTCTAAAAGTGGAAATCACCCAAATTTGTACGTGTATTAATGTCAAATGATAAACAATGTAATTATCCCTGATAATTATTAACATGCTTCAATGAATTTCTTAGTACATCTATGTACGATATCAGGCCCTTAGTAGCTTTATAAGATATATTTCATAACATAATTTTATTATTTCAAAAAAAAAATTCCAGTAGAAATCTTTAAAGTTTCACTCCATGGTTAGTATGTTTGAAATATTTCTCTTTATTTGATCTTAAATTTCAAGATTTATATTAAAAGAAATAATAAGTATTTGAAGCCAAATACATTATAATAAAGCTCCACAATGATGATAAGATAGCAATATGGGAAGAAAATCTGTATCTTTGAGGATGTTATTGAGCCAGTGAATTTGATAACCTTGAAGGTGCTCTACTTCAGACGTTACCTTTCATCAAACCAGCTTAGCATTTGTTTTTTTCTGTGACTCATATAGAGAGGATATGAATGGCTAAAGTTTTTATATGCTTTAGCTATGACAGTTTTCAAATTTTTAAATTATGCCATTACTTTCTACCATATTGATTCTTTCTTTGCATCATTTACTATTTGTGGCCATCTTTCCTATCACATTCACCTTCCTTCAATCAACACTTTTCATTTTGGTTAGATGTTGCCTTAGTGCCCTCTTGCTCTTATAACAAAATACTGGAGACTAGGTAATTTATAAACAATAAAAACTTATTTCTTACTTTTCTGGAGGCAATAAAGTCCAAGATCACAGAGTCAGCAGATGCCATGCCTAGTGAGAAATTTTATCATGCATGGAATTTTCTGTGACATCCTCATCTTCACATGTTGGGAATGGATGAACACTATGTTCTCCCATTGTCAAAGGAGTGGAAGGGAGGGCAAAAAGGAATGAATGCCTTTTTCACAAGGAAGAAGAGTTGGAATATCCAGGCATCTCCCTGCAGCCTCTTTCTAATCCTATTCAAGAGAACAGAGTTCAGTGTGACTTTGTCATTTCCCAAAGGGCCCCACCTCTTAACACAATCACCTTGGGAATTTGCAAGCTATGAATTTTCCAGGGCACATTCATTTGAATGGTAGCATATGTCTTTTTATATAATTTCCATCAATATCATACTTCATCTTTCTATTTCTCATGTATTTTATTATAAAACAAAGACTGAATATTCACACATACATATACACGTATATATGCATGTCCATGTGTAGTACAGTTAGTTCTTGCCCAAATTAAATTTTTTTTTCATATATTGACTGCTATATTCTTCCCTTGGTTTTTGCTATTATCAACAATTAATTTTGTGGATCCCCAAACAAGTTTGTTCTGTTGCATAAACAGAAGCTAGCCAGATGTGGAATGCTCCTGTGAATAAAATGAATGAATTGCTTTCTTCTTCATTGCCTACATAGGTCCTTGCAGAATCTTCTTCCTCTATCAAAGGTTTCAATGTGCACATCCCCTAGCCTATGGTTTGTTATTCAACAGTCATTCATTTTGTCTTAATATACTGGTCAGAAAAGAGAGCTGTCTGTTTCTTCACCACTAAAGCCTGAGATTTTGTTTCTTGATAAGATAAAGATTCCAGTAGTTTTTTGTTTGGGTGTTTTGCCAGAAATAATTAATGAACAACTACAAAGCTTTAGAAAATACCCTTCATGTGACTTTTCCAGGTCAGTCATTTCCTATTTGTTAGCTCATAAAATTTGCTTTAAAAACAAAAATTTATGCCCCTAGCCAGGTTGCCATGCCAGAATTAGTACTTAGCATGAATTCCTAAGGGGCACCCAGGTGCTCAGGTTCATATGAATGAGCCAGCACAGGGCTTACTTTGTATCATGTGATGTATGGCTCTCCTGGTATGGCAGGTCCAGCTGATGGATATACTGTGGTACTGAAAAAATTGTATTTATAGTATATTTTATAAATCTTTTATTGATAGCTTTTTAGCAATACCATACAAAACTATCCACAGAGGAATTATAAGGAGAATTGATAGGCCAAGGTTATTATCCTCTGTGCTTTTATGTCCATCTAGCCTACATGACAACTAATTAGGTATACTAAGCACATTTCCATGCTGTTTGTGGTAATTGACTAAAATCCCCCTGTTGCTCTTCCTCCATTGCTCTCTGCTCTTCCATGAACCTGGTATTTACCTTTTTTTTTCCCCCCCTGTACAGTCTTTATTCTAGTCTTTTGATCTCCAAAAGGAATTCACATGTTTGGCCTCTTGGCCTTCATTTAATTTTTTTTTTCCTGATTGCTCACCTGTTGGTTCTTCTCAGCATAGTTTACTGAGCTTTGCCATATTACTCTGTCTTATTTTTCCTATTGCTTTGTTACGTTTTATAAGTTAAATTATCCGGTATAACAAAGGTAATTCCTCCATCTGATGCAAAATTTAGACATATTTTAGCATTTCCCTTACAAATTACATACTCTATAATCAGTGTTTGAAAACTATATCATTGGTCAGTACAGAAAGTAATCTGCAGCATACAGAAAGCAGTTAGTACATATTGACCTCAGATTTGTAATAAAATTTACCAGTTTGAATATCTCTAAGCAAATATAATTGTTAATTATATCAATCATATGCATGGCTCTTACTTCTTTCAGCATAAGATTTACATTGAAGTAAATCTGTGGATTATCAGATCTTAATTTATTCAATTTCAATCTAATGATCAGAGATTTGAATAATCACAAAAGAAATTTTAAAGGCATTGGTGCTTTTGAAGTGATAGCTGTTCAGGAGATATTGGTGCACTTCAGCAAGATTTCTATGCATGATACATGGGAAATATAGGAGATGGCTGCTAATTTTAGTAAAAAGGAATTAAGAACATAAGAACATTTAGTTCATAAATAATCAGGTTAGTGAGTTCATAGATGAGAGATTATTAACTTCTCAAATTTATTCTGTATAAAACTTTCAGAAACAGTTGAGTCTAATACTCTGTTGAAGTAAAAGTTGCAGCAGTCATTATCTTTCACCAGGCTTAATTTCAAACTTTGACTCTTAATTTCAAACTCAGGAAATTGATGTGAAATATGGAGTTATAAAATGAATAATGTGTGGCAGAAAATGTTTGTTCGAGAAAAGAAGTATGAACACAAGAAAGAACCAAGTCCCACCACGGTGTTTGTTAAAGGAATGGGTGGGTTTCTCTTAGGATTCAGTCATTAAGAATCAGCACATTTACATAAACAATAGGAATATTTTGCATTCTGTGACAATGCTTTTTATTATGCATCTTCTCAGTTGTAATTCAAAATGCAATGGTAGCTCTCAGATAAAAATTAGAGTGTATGCAGATACGGACTCTTCTTGCTGTATGTGTCTTGGCCTAGATTATTCTGTGATGTGGGTAAAGTCGAAGTATTTCTCTTAAACACCTCAACTATTTACCTTCAGGTAAGACAAATAATAAATGTTTACCTAGGTACTCAAATGCTGTGATTGATACAAATGCTGGTATTGACTCTTTGTTTGTTTGACTGCTATGTTTTGTTTCTACTTTATTTTTATCAAAAATTACAGAATATTGTTTAAAGAGGACTGTTGAGATTTCTAAGTGCTACTCCTTGTATTCAGGGGAATATATTACCAGAACTACCAACCCATACCTATATCCACAAGCATCTTAAACATGTCAACGTTACTTATATAGCATAATGATCTTAGCCAACATACCTAGAATAGGAAGAGTTTTCATCTGCATTACTGGGAATGTTGAGAAGGCCCAGAAGAAATTATATTTTTATCTCCAATGAAGTGGCAGTAATAAGCAGCCATAATAGGAGAAATAAGTTTTGGAAAACAACTTTCCACTGTGTCTCTCATGTTTCTGCATGTCTTGTGGGTGGAATAATAGACTGTTTTTATTCCAAAATATCTTTAAAAAATGTTTGTGTATATATGAACCTTGAAAAATAGACATAGTTTATTTTTTTCTAGAGGGCAGAGGGAAGAGTTGTTTTCTGTCCAGTAGAATAAAGATATTGCCTCCTCCTGGGTCAACTTTGGACAAGTTTGCTGGAATTCTCTTTCAACATTTCTAGTCTGTCTAAGCTCAGAACTCTCCAGATGTGGTCTTCCACACTGGGTGTATAGCATCCTTCTTGCACTCCTTTTCCAATGTCTTTGGGGGAATTTGAGACACAATGAGTATGGTGTTCACACTCCCTTTTGTGTAAGAGTAATAGTCATTTGTCTTTTATCTAGGAATCTCATGTATTTTAGTCAACTTTCATAAATCAGGCATATTTTAAATTTGAAGGGCACATAAATATATAAAATCCTTCAGACCTTTAAAGTTCTTCACACAATTTGATGGCTGCAGAGTAATATCACTATTTTTAAAAAAAGCATTAAATCAGAAAAGGAGGTATCCGAAGAGAAAGAGTTGAATGAAGAACTGCACAATAGTCAGAAAACAATCAACAAAATCACAATATTAAGTTCTTACCTATCAAAAACTACTTTAAATACAAATTCCCCAATTAAAATAAGTACAGTGACTGAACAGATTTAAAAAGATCAAACTTCACTCTCTGTTCCTACATGCTGCCTTCAAAAGATTCACTATAGCTCTAAGGATACACACAAGCTGAAAGAGAAGGAATGGAAGATGTTATTCCATGCAAATGGTAATCAGAAAAGCAGAATTGGAGATATTTATATTAAAAAGGACTTTAGGTTAGAACTATCCAGGGACAAAAAAAGGTCATATTTAATGACAAGGAGGTCAATTTAGAAGATTATATAACAATTATAAATAGATAAAACATTCAACATGAGGGTCACAAATATTTACAAAACTAGAGAGGAACTTGACAGCATTATACTAGATAGTAGAGGACTTTAAAACACTACTTTCAACAGTGAATAGACCATTTAGACAAAATATCAATAGAGAAATCAATGTTGATCAACACTATGGATCAAATAGATCTAACAAAAACACAATATTCTATCCAACAGAAGAAAAATGCACATTCTTTTCAAACATGAGCAAAATATTCTCCAGAATAGGACATACAAAAAAGCTTCACAAATTTAAGAATATTAAAATAATATTAACTAATTTTTTCTGATCATAGTGATATAAAACTAGAAAGCAAGAAAGATGGTTCAATCATGGATATTGAGTACATATTCCTCATCAACCAGTGGACCAAAGAAGAGATGAGAAGGAAACAGTTTCTTTAAAAAAGAAACTATCTTGAGACAAATGAAAATGGAAATATCAAAACTTATGTGATATAGAGAAAGTACTTGTAAGAGAGAAGTTGATAGTAATCAATGACTGTGTTGAGAAAGAAGAAAGATCTTGAATAAACAGCCTAACTTTACACCTCAGCAAACCAAAAAAAAGGAGAAAAAAAACTAAGGCAAAAATCAGTAGGAGGAAGAACATAATAAAGATCAGGGCAGAAATAAAGAAAATTGATATATAGAGAAAGAATAGAAAAGATTATTAAAACCAAGAGTGTATTTTTAAAAGCATAAATAATATTCAACAAACTTTTATCTTGACAAAAAAAGGAAACCTCAAATAAAATTTTATAGAAAAAGGGATCTTCCAACTGGTATCATAGAAATACAAAGCACACCTCTAAAATAATATTATTTAAAAATTATTAGTAAGAAATTATATAGCTTTGAAAAATAGATGAGTTAACAAAAATATGCAACTTAGTAAGTCTGATTCATAATTAAGTAAAAAAATCTAAACAAACTGTAGGGATTCTGATTGTGGGAATATATCCGTAAGCATTCCTCTGGTGAGCAAACTCCCAGGGGGTAACAGGTACTGTGTTTCCAATTCTTTTTTTTTTTTATTGGTTGTTCAAAACATTACAATGCCCTGCAGTTTCTTCTAGGAACTAGTAAGATACCAATGCATGTGCAATGCCTGGCTGCTGAGAAAATTTCTGTGCAAAGATATAATGACTAGCTGCTGTAGCAATGTCCTTCATGAGGAGGCTCTGGGCTAGAGTCTTATCAGCTTCAACCTTAATCTCAGGCACACAGCTCCTTGCAATAAAGGAATTCTCTTGTTAGGCAACCACAGTGTTTCACTGAGTCTGTCCACATAACAGTAACTTTATACAATGGACTTTTTTGAGAGATACACAAAGCTCTGAACATTGCACATTGCAACAAAGTATGTAACAGGAATAAGTGGCATAATATTGCTCAGGCTGTATCCTGCCTAATAATACAATGAACAATATGAACTAATGATACCAATGACCTAAATTAACCTATAGACATAAATAAATCTGGCAGCTTGGCCATTTTGCCATTCTGCCATATTTCCTACCTATGCATCTTGTCTCTGTGTCTCTTTATTTTTCCTTACAACAAACCAGTAACAAAAATGTATATTTGATCAATAATTAAAAACCTTCTAATGAAGTAAATCTTGCACATGAAAGCTTCCTAGATGAATTCTACCAAATATTAAAAGAATTAACACCAATCGTGCTCAATCTATTCAAAAATTTTGAAGAGGAAGAAACACTTTTAAATTCCTTTTAAAAGATCATCGCTACTTTGATATCAAAGCTATTACAAAAGATATTATAAAAAGAAAGAAGAATAAAAGAGAAGGAAGGGAGAGAGGGAGAGTAGAGAATGAAAGAGAGGAAAAGAAAGAAGAAAAAGAAGAATGAGAAATGGAGAAAGGGAAGAAGGAGAGAGGCAAGGAGGAAGATTAATTTGAGGCCAATACCTTTGATTAACATAGATGTAAAAATATTCATCAAAATACTAACACACTGAATTCAACAGCACATAAAACGTATCACACAGGTAGGGTCCCTCTCTGAGATACAAGGATGGTTCAATGTGCTTCAATTAATAAATGTGATACACCACAATAACAAAATTAAGTTTAAAATGATATGATCATTTCAATAGGTGCAGAAAAACAGTTTGACAAAATTCAGCATCAATTCATGACTAAAACTCTCAGAAAATTAGATATAGAATCAATGTCTCTCAACATACTAAACATCATGTATGACAAAACCACAGCTAACATATATCCAGAACAAGACAAGGTTATCCATTTCCTCAATTCTACTCAATACAGTACTGGAAATACTAGGCAAAGCAACCAGGCAAGAAAAACAAATAAAAGGCATTCAACTCAGAAAGGAGGAAGTTATTTCTATTTGCTGATTATTTTACATAGAGAAAACTAAATACTATCAAAAAAGTTGTTAGAATTAATAAAAATTAGCATATTTTCAAGATACATAATCAAAATGCAAAAATCAGTAATATCTCAATACACCCAGGAAAAATATCAGAAATCAAGAAAGCAATTCCACTTTCAATATCATCAAACAGACTAAAGTATTCAGAAATAATTTAAATAATAATATAATTTAATGGCTTAGATTGAAACCTCTTCCCTATAACATAATTCTTAGGAATAAAGTACATGTTCTACTGAAATTTATCTTCTTAAGTTCTATGCTTTACATCAAATGTTTTGAGAACTATTGTGCTATATCATAAGTAAAAATCATTTCACAAGTCTTTACATGTGCAACAACACAAATTATACAGATTTACACATATATAACATATGGAACTATAATTACATTATAGGCATTTTGTTACAAATTTCTTTTCTTTTGGCTTTTTTATTATTATTTTTTAATTTTGGGGTTTTTTTCCTTCCCATTCTCATTCCTACCCAACTCATGAAATTCACTATTAGTAGTTACTAGTAAATATTACTGTTTTTTTTTACCCAGGCACATTGCAGCTTTGGACTTTTAAAGTATGTGTGGCTGTAAGACTGTTTATAGAAATGAAATGCAATAAAAGATATAGTTTCCTCAGGTGAGTAAGGACACTCAGGTATCTGCTGCTTTTTCCTAATGCCATTTTGACCTCTAATGCACCATATCAAATCAGAAAATTAGGAACTGACTGGCTTCATTCTTTTGTAAATAAAACCTTTGGGCAATGTATTCTCACCCATTAATTTTCATAAAATCAATGCTTGATTTTCTAATACCATTATAAAATTTTGTAGTTGCTCCAGAGACCCTATGAATTTGACTACAGGACTTACAAATTCTAAAATATTTACTATATGGTCCTTTAGGAAAACATTAACTGACCTCTCTCCAGATGATGTTGATCAGCCTGGTTCTTGGAGTGATGAACATGCAAGAGAGAGAAAAATAAATGCTTTTGTAGTAACATACAAGATTTTGGATCACCACATGATAAATATGTATACTTTTATCTGTCACTTTAAAAAAATAAAAATTAAATATGTGTCAAAGTATTAAAAAGAAAAAAAATTAGATTTGCTTATTTTCATAACATAATATAGACTTTGTAGATTAACACCACACACACATCACTATTCTCTAGGATATATAAAGTACTCAAAAATCTTAACACAATAATAACAAATAACCCAATCAATAAATGGGCCAAGGAACTGAATGGACACTTCACAGAAGAAGATACACAATCAATCAAAAAATATATTTAAAAAGTTAAACCTCTCTAGCAGTTAGAGAAGTACAAATCAAAACTACTTTCAGATTTTATCTTACTCCAGTCAGAATGGCAACTATCAAGAATACATGGGCTGGGGATGCGGCTCAGTGGCTCAAGCAGTAATGCGCTCGCCTGGCATGTGCGGGGCGCTGGGTTCAATCCTCAGCACCACATAAAAATAAAATAAAGATGTTGTGTCCACCGAAAACTGAAAATAAATATTTAAAAAATTCTCTCTCTCTCTCTCTCTCTCTCTCTCTCTCTCTCTCTCTCTCTCTCCTCTCTCTCTCTCTCTCTCTCTCTTTCTCCAGAAAAAAAAATCAACTGTTATTAATAACAAGCACAAACACGAATGGTGTGACTCGACTTTGTGCTCAACCAGAGACATGAAAAATTTAAAAAAAAAAAAAAAAAAAAAAAAAAAAAAAGAATACAAACAATAATAAGTGTTGGCGAGGATGTGGGTGAAAAGGCACACTCATACATTGCTGGTGGGACTGCAAATTGGTGCAGCCAATCTGGAAAGCAGTATAGAGATTCCTTGGAAAACTTGGAATGGAACCACCATTTGACCCACTCCTCTGTCTATACCCAAAGGACTTAAAAAGAGCCTACTACAAGGACACAGCCACATCAATGTTTATAGCAGCACAATTCACAATAGGTAAAATGTGGAACCAACAAATATAGATGCCCTCAGTACATGAGCAGGTAAAAAAATGTGATTATATATATATATATATATATATATATATATATATTCACACACACATATACACATACATACACAACACACACACAATAGAATATTATTCAGCATTAAAAGAGAATCATGTCATTTGTAGGTAAATGGATGGGGTTGGAGAATACAATGCTAAGTGAAGTAAGCCAATCCCCCCAAAAACAAATGCCAAACGTTTTCTCTGATATGTGGATGCTGATCCATAATGGGGTTGGGGTGGGTGGAGCTTGGGAGGATTAGATGAACTCTAGATATGGCAAAGAAGAGGAAGGAGAAGGGGTGGGGTATCGGGGTAGAAAAGATGGTGGAATGAGATGGACATCATTACCCTAAGTATATGTATGAAGACACGAATGGTGAGACTCTACTTTGTGTACAACATGAGATGTGAAAAATTGAGCTCTCTATGTGAAATATGAATTGTAATGAATTCTGCTGTCATATATAACAAATTAGAATAAATAATTTTTAAAAAAGAAACTGATGATGACAAGAAGAGTATTGCCATAGCAAGAATAATAAAGTAAGCATAATTTATTGGAGGCCAAAAATAAAGGGAGATGTTCTGGGAGGCTGATGCAAAATAAATAAATAAATAAAAACCAATGCATATATAATGATAACAGAATTGAAACAATGTTATGTGAGATAATTTCGAAGGTAGCTAATATATTTAAAAACTCACAGCTCTAAAAATACAATCCAAGAATCCAAAGTTAGTATGGTATTTATTAGTGGCCACTAAAATGCTTTGACAAGGCATTTTAAGAAAGAGATGAACTCATCACAAAATAGTTCACAAGCTGAATTGAAAGGGAATGGAGAGCCCAGAAATTTGAAGCTTTTCATGGTTGAGAAAAGAAAAGTGTCCTTAACAACTGGAATGAGACTGCACAGGCTTTTGGGCAAAAAAAAAAGCTGAATTGTCTTGACATTGTAGCAAGGACCAAAATCACTAAGATGACCAACACACTAATCATGAAAACCTCTAATGGCATAATGGGTCTCAGAACAAAGATCAAAACAGAGCTGTGGAGACCAATAGGTCCTTTCAACTAGCCAAAATGGTTGAGGGAAAACAAACAAACAGAAAAAAGAAAATGGTTCTTCCACCAGAGTCTTGTTAATTCAAGATCTGTAAAATTAGGCAGTGGCAGGGGTGTAGGAGAGGAGGAAAGAAAAGAATCACAGGGGATAACAGTATGCTTTAAATGAGCTGAAGGTATGTAAATCATTACACGGTAGTCAGATCAAATTTTATGTACCTATCATTACTTACGTACAAAAACAAGCAAAGATTGTGCAAAATGAAATAAAAAGGCTATAATTTTTATCTTTCCTATCATTCAGAGTCAAATATTCTTTAAAAAAAAAGCAACTCTTGAGCTGTTTATTTATGTTTGATCTGAAAGAAGTAATTACAATTTTTTTCTTTTAAACAAATTTGCACAAAGGAAAAAAAAACCAGTAGTGAATCGTAAGTAGAACAAAAATTGTATGCATATTTGTTTATGTACACAAATTCTTTCTACATTAACATTGGAATAATTCAAACCTGAAATCCAGAGTATCAAATCTGTAGTTGGAAAGCCTTGTGATGGGCACATGGAAATCAGAGGATTTCTTTCTCTCTCCTGCTTTTAGATATTAAACATGAGATTAGTGGTTTTCTTTCTGTACCATCACATAGTGTTTATATATACTTCAATCTTAGCCTAAAGAGAAAAAATAATAATTTGCAGTCTATTACAAAGAGACTATTTTAAAGTAAATAATTCAATAGTATTTTGCATTTAAAATTTTAATTATACACATAAGTATACATAAGATGCATATTAATAGATATATAAATATGTATATATGTCAACATTTGAAAACTAATATAATTCAACTTATTTAAAAGTCTGAAAAACACCAGATATATGATCACATCGGCTAATGCAGAAAAATCATTTGACAACATTTAGTGTCTGCTCATGTAAACAACACTCAGCAAACCAGGGATAAAATGGTGTCTTCAACTTGAGGAAGGTTAGTCACAAGCAATCCTGCAGCTTACATGATTCATAGCAGTGGAAGATTCATTTTTCCCCCTAAAATTGGGAGGAAAGCAATGATGTACATTGTAAGCCCTTCTACTTTGTAGAGTACTGCTATTTCTAGTTATTGCAAAATATCAAGAAAATGGAATGAAAAAGTCCATAAATTAAAAAAGGGAATTAAAATAATTCCTATTTTGGATGACATAATGTAAATATAGATAATCCAGGGTGTACATAATAAATCCTATAATCAATGAGTCCAGTGAGGTTATAGGATTTAGGATCAACACACAGAAATCAATAGCATTTTGACAGACGACCATGAACATTTGAAAATTTTAAATTAAAAAAAAATAGATCAAATCATAAAATGTTTAGGCATATATCTGACAAAACATCAACAAGATTTTTATGATTAAGTCTAGAAAATGCTAATGAAAAGTAGTAGAGAAAAATGAAAGGAAAGCTATATCTCGTTCCTGGATTAAAAATAAAGGTGTTGGGCTGGGGTTGTGGCTCAGTGCTAAAGCGCTCACCTTGCACATGTGAATCCTGGGTTGGATCCTCAGCCCCACATATAAATAAATAAAATAAGGTATTGTGTCCAACTACAAGTAAAAAATAAATATTTGAAAAAATAAATAAAAATAATAAAGGTGTCAATTCTCTCAACATAGAACTATAGATAGCATAATTTCAGTGATAGAAAAGATAGACAAATAGAGCAATGTAATACAATAGAATATTCAGAAACAGAATCCACCAACATGACTATTTGAATTGGACAAAAGTGCAAAAAGAACTCAGTGGAGAAAAGATAGGCTTTCAACAAATGGTTTTAGATCATAGACAAAAATTTGAAATATTTTAAAAGAAAACATCTGGGAATAAAATTTCAAGACCTAAAAGTAACCAAAGAATTCTTAGACATAATACCAAAAGCATGAAAAGTAATAAATTATATTTTATCAAAAATTTAAAAGTGCTCTATAAAAGATATTATTGAAATAATGAAAGGTTAGCTGCAGGCTGAGGAAAAAAAGATCATTTGAAGATTATGCATTTCATATAAGCCTTGAACATAGAATGTATAACATTCTCTAAAGTCAAAATTATGAACTGCAGTAGCCAAATTAAAATGTTGGGAACAGAAATGAACAAACACTTATATGGCAAATAAACATGAGGAAATATATTTCACCTTATAATCTGTGATAAAACATCAATTAAAACAACGATAAAATACCACTACACATACCTATTAGAACAAACTGAACAAATACAAGCACACCTCAGAAATATTGTGAGTCTGGGTCCAGACCACCACAATAAAGCAAATATTTCAATAAAGTGAATCACACATTATTTTTTGTTTTCTAATTTCACATAGAATTTATGTTTACATGATACTGTCATTGACTCGGTGTACAATAGCATTAAGCTTGAATAAATCACATATGTATCTTAATTTAAAAATAATTTATTGATAAAAATGCTAATTATTATCTGAACCTTCAGCAAGTTGTAATATTTTTGCTAGTGGAATATTTTTTTCCCCGTGAGGGTTAGAATCTACTTTTTCACACTGCTTTTAATGTTGACATTGGGACTACTTTCCATGAATCATAGATGTTCTTACTGGCTTCTAGATTCTTAAATAAAAATTATAAAAGTAATCCAAGAGAGTTCTAATCAGCTTCTTCTAAACTCTTGTTTTTTTTTTTCAGCCAAAATCATGTTACAATACCCAAGAATCAAAATTAATTTACATTTGTTGAGCACCTTCTGTAGGTCAAGTGCTATATATCATCAGGGTGATGGTTGTCAGAAATTGTAATAACTAACAATTTTATAAAATAAGACATTGAGGCTTGCTGCATTGATTGACTCTTTCTTACTTGAAAATTCATCTGTAGCAGGTGATGTTTTTGGGTAATATTTTACCTGCAGGAGTTTTTTTTTTTTCCAAATTTGAATCAATCCTCTCAATCCTGCCACTGTTATATGAACTAAGTTTATGCAATATTGTGAATCCTTTGTGGTCATTTCAACAATGTTCAGTGCATCTTCTATAGGAGTAGATTCTATCTCAAGAGTACTTTGTTGATCCATAAAAAACCAACTCCTCACCCAATAATTTTATCATTAGATTTCAGCAGTTTAATCATACCTTTTGATTCCAATTCTACTTCTCTTGATATTTCTGTAATATCTGCACCTATTTCCTCCACTGATGTCTTAAATCTCTCAAATTCAGCCACGAAGACTAAAATAAACTTCTTCCAAACTCCTGCTGATGTTGATATTTCAACCTCCTCTTGTGAATCACAAATGTTTTATTTGCTTCTAGAATGATGAATCCTTTCCAGAGGTTTTTTAATTTATTTTTTCCAGATTCATGAGAAGGAAGATGGCAGCCATAGCATTATGAAATGTGTTTATTAAACAATAATTTTTTCAAGTGTAGAAAACAAGTCTTTATTTACAGGATAGAACAGGGACAGACATCTCTGTAGAAAAGTAGTCTCAGAGCTGGGTATCATAAGTAATAAAGTTTTAAAAGTCAAAATTAGTCCTTGTTGCATGGGTTGAAAAATGGACATTGTGTTAGCAGACATGTACAGAGGGCTAATCTTATCATCATTCTCCATCAGAGCTCTTCAGAGACCCAGTTGCTAAACGACAGTAATAATTTTATTTATTCATTTATGTTCTTATTTGGGGCAATGGGATTGAGCCTAGGGGTTTCCTGACACTGAGATGCATCTCCAACCTATTATTATTATTATTATTATTATTATTATTATTATTATTATTTTGAGACAGGGTTTTGCTAAGTTGTGAAAACTGACCTTGTACTTGCAATCCTCTTGCTTCAGCCTCCTGAGTTGTTGGGAGTATAGTATTGTATATATGCACCAATGTATCTGGTAGACAGAAATCCTTTCAAAGGAATATTATTACGTGAACAGTTGACCTCAACAGTAGGCTAAAATGTTTACAAATTATTTTTAAGATCATTCAATATATGATAAAGTGAAGAGCAGCAAAACAAGGTATTCATTTAACACCATAAATACCAAGTACTGAAAAGAACTGTGGAATAAAGGTCACTCTCATGCATTGCTGATGGAAATGCAAACTGGCCAGTCAACACAATTTTGTTTGTAGAGTTAAATGCACTACTATGTGAATCAGCACTTCAACTATTGAATATTTACTCTTAAATGGTCTTTCAATTGGTGAAAGTATTATTTTTTTTGAAAAAAATCTTTAATATAGCTATATAGAATGGAATACTGTTAGGCAATTAAAGGGAATGAACTTCTCTGTATATATTTTTTAAATTTTTCTCCATTTAGTATGATATTGGCTTTGGGTTTGTCATAAAGGGTATTTACAATGTTAAGTTCCCTTCTATCCCTACCTTCTCCAGTGTTTTTAACATGAATCCGTGTTAGATTTTACAAAGGCCTTTTCGCATCTATTGAGATGATCATGTGGTTTTTGTCCTTAATTCTGTTTAAGTGAGAAATTTCATTTATTGATTTGTATGTGTTGAATAAACCTTGCATCCCTGGAATGAAACCCACTTGATTATGGTGTATTATCTCTTTGATATGTTGTGGAATGTGGTTTCCTAATATTCTATTAAGGATTTATATTTATATTACATATATACATATTTATATATCTGTGTTCATCAGGTATATTAGCTTGCAGTTTTCTTTCCTGGTGTGTCTTTGTCTAGTTTTGGTATCAGCGTTATAACTGGCTTCATAAAAAGTATTTGACATTGTTCCCTCCCTTTCAATTTCATGAAATAATTTGAGAAAGACTGGTGTATATTATTCTATAAAGATCTTAGAACTTAGATTATAATCCATCAAGTTCTGGGCTTTTCTTTTTTGGAAGCCTTTTAATTTCTATTAGAATTCATAACTTGATATTGGTCTGTTTAGGTTTTCTATGTCTTCCTTATTTAATTTGGTCAGGTCAAACATGCCTAGAAATTCGTCAATGTTTATTGAAGTATAACTTTTCAAATAATAATCCTCATATTGTGTTGGAATCTATCTGGTATTTAATTTCATGAAGTATTTTTTCTATGTAATTGAGTGCATTGATAATACTTGTTTACTATGATTATATCTTTTTATTGGATTTTTCTCTTTTTTAGAATGTAGTGGTCTTCTTTGTTTCTTCTGATTAAATTTTGCTTGAAATCTGCTTTGTCAATTATAAAATAGCTACTCTTGCTTGTTTTCTTCTATCGTATTCCTGGAATACTTTTTGCCATCCTTCTGCTTTCAACCTGTGGATATCTTTCTATACAAGACAACTCTTCAAACAGCACATTATCAGGTCTTGTTTTTTTTTTCCATCCATTCTGTTAATCTGTGCCTTTTAATTGAGGAGTTGAGACCATTAATATTCAACTTTAGTATAAATGTGTCTGTGGTTTCCCACCATTTTGGTTTTCTGCTATATTTTATCCTGTCTTGATTCTAATTTAGTGGATTGTTCTTCTAGTGAACTCTCTCTTTTGGGAGTTCTGGAAATTGTTTTTCAGTTCCTCTGTGTGCAGTTTATCTTTGAGTAGTGCTGGTTTGATGCTCATGAATCCTTTTAGTTTATTCTTTTCATAACAAATTTGTATTTCCCTCTCAGATCTGAAACTGAGTTTTGCTGGGTATGGTAACCTTGGCTGTCAAGTTGTTTTCTTTTAGGACTTGAAATGTCTCATTCCAGGACCTCCTTCATTTTAGGATCTGGGTAGAGAAATCAGAAGTGAACCTTATTGCTTTGCCTTTAAATGTGACCTAATATTTCTCTCTTGAGGCTTTCAATATTCCTTCCCTATTTTTAATTTTTGGCATTTTGATTATGATGTGTTCCAGTGAGCTGCTTCTTTGACCAGGTCTTTTTGTGGTCCTGTAAGCCTGCCATATATGGATATCTACCTTGTTTCTGATATGGAAAATATTTTCTGTAACTATGCCATTGAAAATATTCTTTATGCATTTAGTTTGTGCCTCTGTGTTCTCCTCTAAACCAGTGATTCTCAGGTTTGGTAGTTCAAAGTTCTCCCAGAGTTCTGGTCTTTTCTATACTTTTTTCCTTTATTGCCTTCTGTGTACTCAGACATTTTAGCCTTTCATCAATGCCTGAAGAAGTTCTGTCTTCAAGGGCTGAGGTTATATTTTCTACACAATCTAATTTGTCAGTGATGCCTTCAGTGAGTTTTTAATTTGATTGATTATTGTGTCTTTCATTTCTAGAAGTTCTGCTTGGTTTCTTTCCACTATTTCCATTTCTTTATTAAATTGGTCTTCCATCTCCTGGAATTGCTCTCTTAATTCTTTCTTAAATATTTTAGTTCACTGAACATTGTAGCAATCAGTTTTTTTTTAAAAAAAAAATAATCTTTCTCTTGGTTTTCATCTACCTAGCCATTAGTGGGATCCTTTTACAAGAGATTGTGAATTGGGGGGGTGTTGGCTGTTTTCTCATGTTTTCGGAGATCTTGGTCTTGTGTATCAATCAAGGTGGAATCCTCCATTTCCTTTTTGTCATGTATTTTTCTGTATAATTATCTTACTTGTTCTGGGACTTCTTTCTGTTTTTGATACATGTTTAGATGCCAAGGGATGGGAAAGAAGTTTCTTCTCTGATTGTTTTTCCTTAGGTCCTTGTTGTTGGTTTGAGACTTTTGTTTCCTCACTTCTTTGAGTTAGGTAATGTCAGGGAATGTTCAGTTTACTAGCAAAATCCCTAACTTGTGAACTTTTAGTGTCTCTGTAAGTTCCTAGCACCTCTCAGATTGGATAAAATAAATCATAGGAACAACTGTTGTAAACAACAAACTATAAACAGCGTTACAGTAAATAGCTAGATGCTACTATGATGTCTTCAACATTAATTGTGACCAATAAAGAGAAATGGTGTGTCCATCAATTTCGAACAGAATAAACAATAAGCATGAACTAGATCTGGCTTTAAAGCAAACAAGCAGATGTCAACTGTATCCTCCACAGCAGTAATGATTTTATTAGAAGTAATGATTTTATTAATATTAATGAATTCTGAATGATGGAAATATACAATTAATTAAGGGAAAAGAAAAATAGAAAACATTTTATAGCTTCAGAAAGTGAACAGAGAGAATGCAGAAGAGAAGTAGCAGGTAATGTTTATAGAGAAGGAGGGGAAAAATAGAAAAAGCAAGGAATCAGGAAAGAAGGAAAGAAAACAATAGAATTTGGCCACTAGCAGGAGAAGATAAGAGAGAAAGAAAAACAAGATAAACAAATGAAAATAATACAAAACCAAACAAAGATATACAATTCAAAAAACCCAAACCCTCACAAGAAAATGCTAGGGGGAAAACACTTTAAAAAATGAATGAAAAAGAAAAAGAGATAAATAAGTGTGTGTGTGTGTGTGTGTGTGTGTATCCCTGAAGCAATCAGTATAGCCAGAATTCACAGAGAGAAGGAATAAATAAAGAAAAAAAGAAAATTAAAAATATTCAAAATCTTGGTGAAGCCTGAAGGAAATTTCTTCACTGAGGTGGTCAAAATAATTGACCAGATATGTTGTCACTGTCTATGTTCAATAGTCTTTCTTTCCAATTCTTCTTGAGTTATGTAATGATCAAGAAAGCAAAGGTAGGGCTTGTTATCACATTCCTGTTTTTGTGTTGCTTTCTGAGCTGCCAGTTGGAACAGCCTAAGATTGAATCTATTTGATATAAGACCTAGCTTTCCTTCTCAGTGATATTAGGTGGGATGTTTTAGGATGCACTGTGAGTTGATTTTTTTTGGCCATTCTGGCCAATTCCCTACACTCCTAGGATACACAGTTCCTGCAGCATTCTGTGAAGGGTGTTCCACCGGGTGAGGCTTAGTTCTTATCAGACCACTGGGACTTTTTTGGGAAGTGTTTTCTTTGGAGAGACCAGATTGACCCACCCCTAGGGCTAGACAGTAGTTGATCTCCTCTGTATGCCTGGTTCTCAGGACCCTCCCAAGAAATCCAATCATGAGCTATTGGGGGGTGGGGGTAGAGGGATGATCCTCCACTTCCAGATTTTTTTAACATGACAATTTTATCCAAACTAATCTATGAAGTCAGTACTTTCCTATCAAAATTTCAGCAGATAACATGAAAAATTGATAAACTTTTCCTAAAATCCATGTGAAAATGCAGAGAACCCAAAACAAACAATTTTAAGTAAGAAAAAAAAAATCAGAGGACTAAAACTTTCTAGTTTTACAGCTTACTATAAAGCTACAATAATCAACACAATGTGGTACTGAGATAAGTACAGGAATTCTTCCTTGTGGTTTTGCTTCCCACGGTTTCAATTATTCAAGGTCAACTGTAGTCTGCAAATACTAAGTGGAACTTTTGAGAAGTAAACAATTCATGAATTCTAAAAATCTTGTATTATAGTTTTCATTTATGCCTTGGTTGTTTATAGGACCTCCTGTAGATCCTAAAGTCCTTGAGTGCTCAAGCCCCTTAGCACCAAAACATGGCATCATATTTACATAGAACCTACAAAATCATTCCATATGTTTTATGACTTATAATGCCTAATACAATTCAATATAATAAACAATTACAGTAATTGTGAAATATTATTAATATTTATAAATAATGCTGTACTGTAGCCTTGAGGAAATAATGACACGAGCAAAATGTCTGCACATGTTCAATATAGAAACTGAATTTTCTATCCACAGATGATTAAATTCTCAAATACACAATGTAAGAATACAAAGGAGCCACTTCATTGTTTATTAAGTGTTTTATTATTGCATACAGTTGTTAATTTCACACTGTGACTAACTTATAAATGAAATAGTAATGTTTACATAGAAAATAACCTAGTCAATATAGACTTCTATATTATTCATGGTTTTCAGTGTTAACTGGGGAACTTAGAACATATTCCCCATGGATGCATAATAAGCATACACAGAAATGAACTCAAAGATTTTTATAAAAGACCTAAACATAAAACCTAAAATAATAAAGAAGGAAGCACAGGAGTTCAAATTTGGTGACAAGATTTTAGATACCATACTAAAATCATAATCTATGAAGAAAAATTGGCATGTTGTACTTGATTAAAATTTAAAATCCTCCACTTTGTCATCATTATTTTTCTCCTTTCAGGTTGTATTTTAGTCAGCTTCCTCTGCCATGACGAAATATCTGATAAAATGACTTAAAGGAGAAAAAATTATTTTGGCTGAAGATTTCAGAAGATCCAGTGCATGGTTAGCTGAAAATATTGTTATTGGACTGTGGGAGGGCAGAACATCATGGTGAAGGAAGTATGGTAGAGCAGAACTACTCACTTAATGGCAGATGGAAAACAGAGAGAGATAGGACAAGAGGTTGGGCACAAAACATGACTTCAAAGGCACAGCCCTAGTGACCCGCCTCTTCCACTAAGTCCTACCACCCCAAGTTTCCACCACCTCCCCAAAGCACCACCATCTGGGGACCATATCTTTAACATATAAACTTTGGGGAGCCATTTTACATCCAAATTATAACAGAGTATAAAATCTGTATTGATCTGTCCTTAAGTTAACCAGTTCTTTCTTCTACTAGTTAACATAAACTATCGAGCCCTCTCTTTCCTGTATTTTTTTTTCAGTTGCTGTACTTTTCAATTCTGAGATTTAATTTTTTAAAGAATAAATTCTTATATCTTACTGATAGTACTTAAGTGTTGCAACATTGTCATCAGGTTTTGATTTGTTTTTTTTCTTTTTTTTTTTATTTCTTAGCATGTCTTTCTTTAGTTCTTACTACATAATAGTAATGGATATTTTGAAGTTTTTGTTAAATCTGACATCTTGTCACTCTCATGGGGGGTTCTTATTGCCAGTTATTTTGTTTAATTAATTAATTAATTTATTAATTTGTTTGTTTATTTATTTATTTATTTATTTATTTATATCTCAGACCTTCCTGTATCTCTGTGTCACACACACACATCATACAAGCCCACACATATCATAAAATAACCTACCATAGAAGCACATATAATTCTGGATGTTGTCTACATCCACTCCTCCAAGAATTTCTTCCTGCTATTTGTTCAGTGACAACCTGGATTACTTACTGAAGCCTGTTCAACCCCTCAGTGTGAAGCCTCTGATGCTTCCCCTTGGAAGTGAAACTTCACAGTCATTGTCATTGTGGGGTGATGGTAGTTCTGTCACAGACAGATATTTCTGTCTTGGTCTTTTTCTCTGAACAACCTAGTTGCTAGGCTCTACTACTTTTCTTACTGACTGTTTTATAATTTTCAACAGTGACCTGAGCCATAAATTACTTTACCCAGCGATCCAATTAAATCTGGGCTCCTTTACAAAGATAGTTTTTGAGGTCTGTGTTTGAGTTAGTTTTGGCCACGGCTTAGCTCTTTTTATCTGTTTGCCTGAATCTCTTTGGTAAATTATCCAGATAAGGGTTTATCTTAAATTACTACCATATTTACCAGTTTTCCTATAATTGTCTTTCTCCACACAATCCATTGATGAAAGAGTGCACTGAGTCTGAACTTCACACTGCTGCAACTAAGTAAAGTTGGGGGAAAGAAATTCAGACATTTCTATTTTATGGGCCTAGCTCTACCCTGGGACAAAATCTCTCCATCTCTCCATAAGGTTCTGGAACTTGGGGTAAAGGCAAAAGTATACCTCTGACATGCAACTCCGTGTAGGGATGGGTTGGTGGTAGCTGTAGCCTTGAGGCTTTCCAGCTTATTCTTATAGAATGGGGTAAACACAGTAAGGGCCATTTGTATCTCAGGATTCTCTATGTAGAACATTCAAGGTAGAGCTCCTCTCCCGTGAATGGGGACTCTTTGCTACACTTTACTGAAATTGGGCACAATGGAAATGTTCATGTTTTACCCATCCTGGAAAGATACCTTCGCCCTCCAATTGAAAGCTGTATGGATAGGGAACTCTTCATCTTTGGTTTCCCCATTTAGTCTAGAGTTTCTATCATTGAGCTGGCATGAGGGAAACTGGGAGTGAATAATATTGCAAACACCACAGGCTGCCTGTTCCTACCAATTTTTAGTAGGCTTTTCTCAGTAAAATATATTTTTTCCCCATTTGCTTTGTATTCTCAGGTGTATTTCCTGAAATTTTAGCTTATAATTTTTCTAATGTTCAACAGTGTCACTGGGAAGCATATTCATTTGCTCTTCAGACTGGTTCATTCCAGAAGTCCCTCTGCCACAGGTTTCCCAAGCTGTGCTGGAGATCTTGTAGGAGAGAAGCGGTGCATGCACTTATTCTTTCCCTAGAAATACCATCACATCCCAAGGTTTCAAATGAGCCCATCTATTTGTACAGACATCAGCAACTGTTTGTTTTAGGGACTGTAGGAATGAAGAGAAAAGAAGCCATTTCTACAGTTCATGTTTCCAGAATCTTACCCTCCCCCCTTTTTGTTCTGACTTAGCTCCACTGTACAGAAAAATAAAACTCTCAACAATTTATTAATATGAGCAAACTTTTCCAAAAATATTTATCTCGCTATATTAAAATTGGCACTCATGGTAAGGAATAAAATCTAACTCATTATCATCAGACTTTTAAGTCTAATTCTGTGAAAATCCTCTGAGGTGCACATATTCTGCATGAATAATTTCATGGCTCTTTTTCTTTGACCTTTGGCTATATTAAACAAAGCAATCACAAGATTTACAAATGAGAAACACAAGAAATATGTAATGATTAAAATTGAAAATACAAAACATAACCTTTCCTAATAAAAATGAATGTTTTGCTAATTTCATCTCAAAAGTGTATTGATTAAATGCATTTTATAGCTAAGAAATATAAGAAAATTCAATTAATATATTCCTAAAATGAAGATATTCAAAACAATGAACTGTAGATCATACATGTTAATGCATCTTAGAGAATTCTTCAATGCATATAAGTAATTGGGTGTCATTGTTAGCAAACATTTGAAATACTATTTTCCATAATTGTTTGTAAAAACATTTAGATTTGTCACTTGAAGCATTCTTCACTGTTTTCATCTTTGCAGATAAATTTAAAATAATTTTTTTACGCTTTATGTTATTCATCATCCATATCTTAATTATTGATGCTGATGGTGTTTTCTCTTTTTCCAGAAGTGTGGATTTTGTCAAAGACTTAACATGAATATTGGCTCTAAACAGATGCACATTGATAAACATGTGACTAAATGAATAAAAACATTTAAAGGAAGTTTTATTATTTTCTGGTCTCTTTAATGATTTATAGAGTGCCTGATATATTTTGGTGTTTTCAGGGACTGGATCATAGCAAGCACTCAATAAATGTTGAAATACTCATGAATTTAGTACTTTATAATTTTTAATGTTGCCTAAAAGCTTTTACATGCTTTATATAATTTAATTTTTGTCATTTATAAAATAAATGAATATCAATGAGAGTACCTTTGGAATCCTTACAGAGATTATATATGTATTGTTTATATAAGATATTTTAAATATGTAGGTAATATGCAGAAATGCAGAAATATATTTAAGACATGTATTTTAATCTGAATGTTACATAACATGTATTAATTAAATATGATAAAATAGAAAATATTCAATGTTATACAATCCAAATATGAACAATTATTGATTTAATATGAATGTATCTTTTTCTATTTATATATTTATTTTTGTGACTAACATTTTTGGATATATTTTATCTAATCACTATATCATCACCAATTTAACTGTGGCCTGTTTAAGGTATTTTTTTCATTTTTCTGTACTTTAAAGAGTGATGAGATTATAATTTGGTCTGTCTTCTTCCATATCTTGGATACTTCTTAGCACAATGAACTTAGGGGTGGGAATGCTATGTCAGAGTATCAGAAGTTTTTAGAGCTCTTGAGCATTGTTGCCAAATTACTACGGCTCTTGGATGTATTGGGGATATTGTTATTTGGTCCTGAGAAGCATTGGAACCAGAGGTTTGACACTTAAAAATGTTAATATTTGAAAAATTAGAGTCATCTCAAAACAAAATGGACTTTCTTAAGAAGTCTGAGTTCTGTTATCTTCCCATCTTGACGGTTCATGACACCTCTGGTGGCCAACTCAGGCTACACCTCCCCTCCACACTGCACTCCAGACCCTCGCCTGGTGTGTCATGAGGCAACTGCTGTTGCCCCATTACTAACACTGCTGTGCGTGGAGCATCTGCTGTGTTCAGGCAGAGCACTGAGAACTAGCTCCCACATTTCATTTCTACTTCACAAAAACTCTATTTTATAGTTGCTCTTTTGGGGTATTTTTATGGTATTTTTCAGAAAATATGTTTCAGAGAATACCAGAAAAATACCAGAGGATAGAGAACTTGTTAAAGGTTAATAATTAGGATTCGTACCCATTTGCTGGCCCCTAGGATCCCTGCCCTCCAGAGGAAGCAGGATCTTATTCTGGCTCCAGGGACTTAGTAATGTTCCCACCCTAACCTGCTATTTACAGGAATCTTAGTGGAACATGATTGTCAACATGGGAGTGCTTAGAACTAGTGTCACTATCAAACATGAGTATCATCTATCTCCAGAATCTCCACTCGGGTAATCAGCTCCCTCCTCTTGGCTTATTTCACCTACAGCACTTGAGAGTGCAATACTCAATAGACCTAACTCTCTTCTAGTATCTGCTACCAGAAAAATCCTGAGATATTGTTGCCCCTGTGCAGATAGTGTACTCATTATGGTCCTTCTGGACTGTTGATCAGATACATGTATTTTATTTTGTTCCATTTATATGCATGGAAAAAGGCATGTCTTTAAGTCGATCTATTGAGAATGTATTTCTGTTTTTGTAAGAGACTAGGGCAGTGTAATGAAATATTTAAAGTAAAAGTAGGTTTCTTGTGGAAATTACAAAACTACTTAGCACTTCTGACAGGGCTGAGAGAGAAAAATACCAGTGAAGAAAGATTGGAAACATTTCTGATGTCAACACACCATCTCAGTTTTGGGAGATTTCATGCATAAATTTTTTATTATGGAAGTTGATTTGACCAAGAGGGCTAATGAGTGTGTGTGTGTGTGTGTGTGTGTGTGTGTGTGTGTGTGTGAGAGAGAGAGAGAGAGAGAGAGAGAGAGAGAGAGAGAGACATGAAAATTCCATAAAAATTTCAGAAATATCAGTTAGAATGACTTAAGTTTCAATACTAATTTTAACAGAAGTGAAGAATGCAGTTAACCTGCCCAAATTAAATCTTGAAAACATAATTAACTCTCTAGGAATTATTTAAATTCTGCAAGAGGTGATGAAGAAACTCATTTGGAAGTTTTACAGCAGCTAACAAAATAGAAGAAAACCACATTTCTTTGTGGTTCCTATGCAAAAAAGGACCAGGTAGGGATATTAGTCAGACCCTGGGACCAGAAAGGAGAGATCCAATGGGACTCAATCAAAAGTGGAAAGACAGGCATACAAGCAGAGATAGAGCAAATCATAGCCACCAGCAACTATCAATATATTTAGAGAGAACTATAGATTAATAGAATTTTTAAAAATCTGTAACCAGGACTGAGTTTTCTGACTAAGAGAATTATGTACCAGAGAGTTTGAGTGAAAAGACCCAAGTGACACAGCAAGTAAATTTAAAATCAAAGGAGCAATTGAGGTTTCTTGTCAGTTTCCCTTTGCCTCAATTTATAATTTACTTTTGGTAGGTAATTTGTGTATGTGTGTTCATTCTTCTGGAAATTAGATATTCATGGTATATAACAACTAGTATTTACAGCTCCTTTTACACAGAATGAACGTTGCTTTGTTACATTTGCATATCCTAGATGGGTCTTATTCATATGCTGTCCAAAATGGGTAGGGTGCATAGTAAGAACTACTAAAATCCTATAAACCTGTCACCATCGAGGACAACAAAAGTAATACAAACCCAGCATTTATCACATTACTCTTGGATAAGTACATGAAAAAACACAGAAAATTACTATACTGCAATGGTAAATTAGATATGACATCAATGTTATCACATGTATATAATCATTATGAGTTTTGATTTTTATGTTCAGTTAGAGAATGCATTACTGAAATATAAATATATCTAAAATGTTGTTTGGCCCCCCAATGAAGCTAACTTGGAGACTGAAAGTTCCTCATGTTGATGGGCTAATACCATTTCTGACTTTATCAGAATTTCTGATCTTTATCATTGTCAATTGGAGAATAAGGGATTCTCAGTCTACATGGTTATCTATAGCTATGCCTAGTCTTAATTTTTTGTGCCATCATGGGTTCAGGATAAGTTGATTAGTTTCTTGTGGCTGCTAAAACAAAATTCACAAACTGAATGGCTTAAAATGAACACAATTTATTCTCTTGCAATTCTGGAGTCCAGAATTTTAGAATCTGTATCACTGAGCTAAAATCAACATGTTTTACTCTCTATGGTGGCTGTAGGTGACAATCTTCTCCTTAAATCTATACAAATTTCTGGAGGCTATTATGGCTGTGGCCACAGTACTCCAATCTCTGCCTTTCTTTATATCACTTTTTCCTCTCTGTGTTCAAATATCCCTCTTCCTTGCTCTTATAAGGACCCTTTGATTACATTTAGATGTCACCAGATAATCCAGGATAATCTCATCTCAAGGTCTCAATTTTATCACATCTGCAAAGTCTCTGCCACATAAAGTAACATTATAGGAACTAGAACCTACTTGGAGGACAACCATTTTTTTAGCCTACTATATAAATCCTCATCCCTTCTGAAACTAGGTGACTAAGGAAGGTCCAAACTGTTTTAAAAATTTAATAGCTTTTGCTACCTTGAAATTATGTGACTAATGATATTTGGGAGTCAATCTAAAAATAAATATTATATATATATATATATATATATATATATATATATATATATATTAGTTGTAGATGGACACGATGCCTTTATTTTATTTATTCATTTTTATGAGGTGCTGAGGATCAAAACCAGTGCCTCATATGTGCCAGGCAAGTGCTCTACTATTGAGCCACAACTCCAGTCCAGGAGTCACTTTTTTATGGGTTGTAGTATACCCATAGAAGAGAATGCTTCTCCTTGGAGAATGAGTGTAGACAGAAAAGAAGCACATCATTAACCCTTGAATCTATTTAGCTGAGAAGCCCAGGAGACTGGGAGGATTTTGAGAAGGGTTCAAAGAGGGCAAAAACAGTAAAAGAGGAGGAGCACAAAGAAAAAGATCAGCTCTGCCAAATCTGCAGGTGCACCAGGTCAAAGGAGGACTCTAAAAAATGGCAAAGATGATCTCACTGATGATAATGATCTTGGGAGTCAAGGACAAGCACTTGATTAGACTGTGCTGGGGAAGATGTGGAAAACATGAATGTGGAGGTGGACTATCCCAACAGGAGTCTGAGGAGGGGCAGGTGGGATGCTCAGTGAGAAGCAGTCTCATAAGCATGAGAACAGAAGAATGTGGCACATGTAGTAGGACTTCCAGGGGGCAGGCGATGTTAGCAAACATGTATAGGAAGTGAGGCTGGTTACCAACATGGGATCCAGCTATCCCTACACCAGATGCATAGCAAAGGAAATAAAACCAGCATGTCAAAGAGCTGTCTGTACTCCACGCTCATTGTGGCATTATTTACGATAATTAAAATGAGATGAGTGAATAAACAAAATATCATACACACACACACACACACACACACACACACACCACACATTGCAATACTAGTCCACCATGAAAACATAAATCCTATCATTGGTGACAACAAGAATGGAGTCTTTCTCTATCAGAGGAGAGCTATTTGAGAGCAGATCCTGAGTATGGTAGGAGCAATGGCCAGCACCAAGCCTGGGGTTCACTCAGACCATATTAAGTGGAGCTAAGGAAGTTGAGGTTCTAAAAAAAAAAAATGCTTAGGATAAATAACGATAAAGTTTTAAGTAGGAATAGAAATAATAGTGAGGAAAAATTGACTTCCTAGCTATAGGAGCTGTGTAGTCACACTGAGCCCTGTGTTCAGAAGGACTTTGCCATCTGGAAATCCTTACTCATTTTACCTTTGAATCTGTACTCTGTAGGGACTTTGAGCTTGGTCATGGAAATGGGTGGTTGAGGCATTCCAAATGAGACCTTGTCAAGAAGTCAGCTCCATTCTTAAACATAATCTGTGATGGAAGTGTTGAAATCACCAAGAAATATGACATGAATAATATTAATTTCAGGCAATGAACTATGGATAAATCTTCATGAGATTTCAGGAATCCAGACAGTTAGAGGAAGCTACCTCAATCAAAATTCTCATTTTCCATTCAATATTCAGAGTTAAGAAATTTTTTGTGACTACTCACAAAAGAAGACATAAGTTCTGGATGTTTCTGTGACAAGAACAAAATATTAAAACAGAATTGTTTCTTCTTTTCTTTTTTAGACACTATTAAGAAAATGAAAAATACGAACCACAGACTGTAGACAGTCTTTGCAAAAACATAAATTTACAATAGTCTTATATCAAAACAGCATCAAGAACACTTGCTATTCAATAGAAGAATAAGCACTTGAATGAAAGCACAACAAAAGAATAAGAGTTTATCAAAATGTGACCTCATTCGGAATTAAGGACTTTACAGAGGTAATCAAGTCAAAATGAGGTCTTCAGGAAACTCACTCAATATGATTGTTGTTCCTATGAAAAGCAGGAATTTGGGGACAGACACACACACATACATAGAAGTAAGACAATGTAACGAGACACAAGGAGAAAATGATATCTGCAAGCCCAAACAAGAAGCCTGGAACAGATCCTTAGAAGGTTCCTTAGAAGGAACCAACCCTGCCAAAATCTTGATCTGGGACTCCAGATTCCAGAACTATGAGGCCATCCATATCTATAATTCAGGTCGCTTTGTGTTTTCTCGTTACAGCAAACCTAGCAAACTAATACAGATGACTTCTGGAAAAGGCAAAATCCATAGAAACAAATCAGATGAGTGTTTGTTTCACAGGGGAGAAGGAAGAGTTTTCTTGTCATGGGGCATAAATGAAGTTTGTGGATATTGAAAATTGGTTAATTGATGGTGGTAGATATTTATCAAAACTCATCAAATGATCTATGTCTCAAAAGGATGTATTTTACTCCATGTTAATGACACTTCAACATGCAACTTTTCCCTGGTCACTCTGCTGCTAGGCTTTCATTGAATTCATCACAATCATTGCTAGGGATTTATGATAGATGAATAAAGCAGGAAAATTGCTCCACATTTGAATACGGGAGGCAGTGAGAAGAGAGAAAAGGACAATGTAAAAGGGAAAGGGAGGAAAGAAGGCAGACAAAACAGTGAAACTAAGAATGGAGAATGGGCTCTCTGCAAAGACAGAGTTAAGGAGAGTCCTGTTGAGGGTCACTTTGGGTAGAGAAGTAGACAAAAACAATTTTAGGAAGTGTAATTGTGTGTAGTTGGTGAGTACTTATTGAAATATTGTGGTAACACAATGCCTTCAAAATACCTTTAGTAAAAGCCTAAATTATCTATCAAGTTTTTTGAAGTCAGACATAATGTTCATTTTTATCACTTATCACTAGGCTGAAATGAGCCTTAGAGAAGTGGAGTTCCTATTTTGCTCAGGGTTCATATTGCTTTCTTTATTTACATACTTAACTTTCCCCAGAGAGCAGAGATCAGAGCTGCAAATTTTAATATTGGCCCTCCCTGTTCCCTGCTTTATGCAGAGTGAGATTTCAAGAGGAAGCTGGTGACTGACAATTGAATTTCAACTGAAGTGTATCTATGTCTCATTTTGCATATTGATGGCCTTGATTGAAAGAAGAAAACTAAGGATTGTACTAATCTCAGTTTTAAAAGTATGTAATTTTATTGGAATAAACTTGATGTGTAGATACTTGCAATAACTTTCCTAGTGTTGGTATTTTTTACAAGCGTGTATGTTTTATGAAAAGAACACCTAGATGCTCCTTCTAGACAATAACATTAAAATTTCATTCTCTGACTTTTCCTTCACTTCTGAAGAGTAGAAATCGTGTCTTTGATTCTGTTTGATGATTAAGACAATTTGCTGAGTGTCTAGAGTGAGTCTGACATAGCAGTCGATATTTTAAAAGGCTTGATGTTTGGATGGTATTGAGGTCTCAATTTGTTTTCTATTTATGGATATCGTCAGAGGATAGGGACATTATTATTTGTTCAAATACCATATAGTGGAGAGAAGCACACGTTTCATGTGCTATAAGAAGAATCCGTGGGGGGAACTAATAAAAATAAGTAAATGGTCACAGATACAGGGGCTCTTCCCAGAGAATATAATGCCCAAACGTTTTAATTCAGAAACTCTTGGGCTATTTTTTAATGTGCAAGAACATTATGGAATGTAAAAAAAGAATCCTTACAATTACTGCTTCTCTGGGAGCTGTATCTGAGTGGAGACAAGCACAGATGTCTTTATTAGGCTGTAGTCTAAGTAGCTTCCCTGGAGGGGACCCTGGCGGGTAAGCATTAGCAGGCTGATGCCTAATCTGTGAGAATCTCTGTGCTCATTACGGTGCTCATTAGCGGTGGGTGACCTCACAAGGAGGCACACGGTACTGCTATTTCTCTGATTCTTAGGCCTTGTGTTTACTCTAGGGGTAAGCATGTGGGATTCCACATGCATACTCTCAAAAGGAATCATTGTTCATGTACAAATCATGAGAACATTTCACTATACTTTTCAATATGCAGTTTCTATATCATGAAATCCTTTGTAAGATATTCACATATATGACATCTGTATTTGCAGTCCAGAGTGTCTGCTTATTTGGGCTTTCAATTAACCATATCACCCCCAAAAATGGCTGCACGAATACCAAAGAATTTTTCAAGTTATGAATTTCATTTATTAGTTTATTGTGAAAAAAAATGAAGTAGTGAATGCTTCATTTCAATTTTTCTTGTGTTCTTTTACTGTTTCAGGAAAAACTTCTTCCATGATTTAGGTCATGTGAACAGAAACCCAACAGCTTTGCTCTAAATTGTAAGGAAACTTTTCAGCTTATGCTAAAGAAAGTGATAGAAATCATCTTCTTTGCCATAAGCAGTTTGATTTCTGTGACAACAGCCATTCTGGTGGAGATTCTCTGTCTCTCTCTGTCTCTCTGTGTCTCTCTGGTGGAGATTCTCCCTCTCTCTCTTTTAAAGTAAGAATTATGTTCATATCTATTTAAGTATTTTTAAATATTTGCACTTTTTGCAATTGTTTTTGAATCTTCCCCTAAGTATCATCTCAGTACTTTCTTAACCAAAAGTAAATGCCACACAGTTAAACATTTACTGTTTTTTAAATTTCATCCCAAATGAAATAATAACACTTTCCATTAAAACACACCCTTCCTTTAAGCACTTGAAGCCAGATGAGAATCATGAGCCAGAGTTCTATATTATCTCTATCATCTCTGTTGTGATGGTAACAAGTACCCTGGACTACAGAGAACATCACTCCATTGTACTTCTTCCCAATCTATGATAGTATGGCCATTTCCCTTATATTCATTTGGGAAATTAGCAAAAGAAAACTCATTTTAAAACCTTTCTTTAAAAAGAGAAGTCATTACAAACTCAGTGACTTTGCATATTTTCTCTGATTTTATGTCCACCTACATAGGAAAGTACTTTTTGTGACTCACTTGGGGGAAAAAATAGCCTTGACCCCAGCTTTGAGTCACTTGTTTAATAGAAACTGGCTCAGGAACACTGTAAATGTGGTTAAGCCACAAGTTAATTAAGTTTGACACTGTTGCTGGGAGTTGGCGAGGGTGAAAAGAGAATTATAAAGTTAGTCTTTGACACTAAGGAGATTTCTTTTTGTTAAAAAAATATGAAAGTTATAACCTTACATTAGGGAATTAATTTACATAGAACTAAGAGAAGTTTGTTTAAAATCTTAATAGTTCTTCACACCTCTCTGATCTTTTACACATTTACTCTTTGCAACTCCTTCCCTGACATTTTTTACATCAAAAATAAATATTTAAAAAGTGTATGTCTGTGTGGTCTCTCTCTCTCTCTCTCTCTCTCTCTCTCTCTCTCTCTCTCTCTCTCTCTCTTTCACACACACACACACACACACACACACACACACACACACACACACACTAGCGTACCCAAAGATGTGAGTCTAAATCTTAGCTTCTATAAGCTACAAAATACATTCAAAATTGCAAAGTAGAACACATCGCAGAATGAATTAAATAAAAGGATGTTAATTTAAAATAATAAGCCAGACAAAGTTATAAAATGCATCAGTAGATGTTTTGGAATTTTCAGATAAAAATTAGTGAATTTCTTTCAAATACAGGAGATTGAAATAGTATGTTTGAGATATGAGTTTATGGTAGTAAAGACAAATGAGCTTCTTAAAAACACTCTTCCCATTATATAAAATTTAAAGTCTGCCTCAGTCAAGTTACATGTAGAAATGAAACTTTCCTCATCCAAGTGGTTGACCGGGAAATACATTCCTTTCTGTCAGGGAAGAGCAGATACTTTTTGGTTGCAGGATCTTCTTCCACACCCAGGGTACTCAGGAGTTTACAGAGGGAAGGAATACGTGAGCTCTTCAATCTTAGGGAAGAATGTTCAGGGGCCTTTGTCACCACTTGACGGGGCTCATTCACAGAAGGAATCACTTTCATGCAATCATGGCAGCTTTCCTGGGTTCATTGATGGACACAGGCCTCAACAAGATGCAGCACCTTGAAATCAGGACTTAAGCATTAATAAAGAGATTGGGTGAAAAAGTTTACAATTTGTCTATGAAATGTTTCTGTAATGTTGATGAGTCTAATAATCATCATCATGCCTGCCACAACTAGTGGAGATTTACAATACTCCATCTGCAATTTCAAAATTGAAAAAGTTCCAAAACCAAGTTCTGTTTCTCCAAAATTTATTTTTGACAAACCTTGACCTGGCATCACCATAAGACTAATAATTATCTCACTTTATCCTATTTGAGTGACTATGGATACATTTATGTAAGAAATGTTGGTTACATAATGAAGGGGAAAAAATTGGCTGACTTCCTGGGGCTACCAGACACTTTTAAAATCTGAATATTTTGCATTCCTGAATACATCGAGCTCTCAGATGTTCAAGCAGAGAGTTGTGGATGTGCATTTCAACAATCCCTTCATTCATTGATTTGACCTGTCAATATTTTGACCTGCTTTTCTGTCTCAAGCCATTTCTGATCTTTAGTGCTATATACAGTGTTGGCCACTTGACCCCATGTTGATTCTTACAAGTAGGATTTTCAATTTCTTCATCACTGTTGTGAGTTGTCACCACAGGTCTTTGTGCAGAGGTGAATGGTCACTTATAACCTGCATTGGTCTCTGAGATATTAGCTAGTGAGGAAATGCAGCCCTCACTTTTGGATCCTGCAGGGATAACAGCTTCATTTTTTAAAGAATATTTTGCTTTTTCCCTGTTTAGCATTTGTGAAGAGAACAATTAAAACGACAGTTAGAAAGTTTTGTGGGTATTTTTTTGTAGTAAGAACCACCCTCAAAAACCTCTTCAATGTCTAAAACAACTTGTTACACAGTTCTTTCCTGAATTATCAGATCAAAGGTGTTCCCAGGTTCAATAATTTTAGGTTTTATGTTTTACCTTCTTGATATCCATTTTTAAGTGAGGCACATTTTAATTTGTATTTATACCCCTGAAAATCTTGTAAGGTGGATTAGTTATTGAATCATGCAGTTTTGGTAAATAAAATTGAAAATGTTGAGAAACCAATCTAAGCTCCTACTGTTCCCTGTGTGGTTGGTCTGTGGTCAAGTGGTATCACCATCACTGGGGCTTTGGCTAGAAATGCCAAATTCCAGACTTCACCCACAGCTACTGAATCAGTATCTGTATTTTAATGATATCCCTGGGTGATTAATATATCCAGTTTGAGAAGCTATTAAGTTGGAAATCCAGTGATCTGTCTTATCTATCATTGATTATATTGAAAAATCAAATCAAATTTGAGAAGTCAGTTCTCCAATTAGGAAACTAGTGGTCACTTCGAACGTTAAACAAATCATGAAAGTGGATACATCCTACAAATACACTAGGGGAAAGAGTCATTCTGAAAACATTATTTTTAAAACTCCTAATCATTTTAGTGAACTGTATTATGGCCTCAAAATAGTAACTAATGTTGTGATATTGATGAATAGCTGGGGATGAATAGAATGGTTCATGATAATGAAGCAAATATGGTGTGATTACATGTAGACTCTCAGGGTGCAGCTGGTGACTCACTGGGTTGTTGCCTGACTAATAAGGCCAAAGGTCAAGCTGCCTTCCAGTTGCTATGTGCATGAAGAAAGAACAGAAAAGGGAGGTTGATTTTTGAAAAGTCCTCCTTTTCTAGATGTTGAGGTTATGGGCAATCTATTGTGATCCTAAAAACTTGAGTTTTCCATCAGCAGGGCAATTTTTTTCCAATTCATAAGACATAGGAGTGCCACTGGTAATAAACTGTTGTCCTCAGCTGCCTGGGTTCCAGATTGCTCTCTTCTTTATGTGTAGCTGAAACTAATTCTGGCTCTTAGGGATTCTTTTTCACTTGCATCTGTTCACATCCCTGACTCTTGCTCACTGGCAGTCTGTAAGCCATGAACCCAAAACTTTGATCTAATGGTGAGCGCTGACTCTTCATCTATTTACACTCACTTTTCAATTGTATGGCTGTTACAAGGTAGTGCCTTAACTCCACTACTCTCCACCATTACACAGGAGAAAAGTGGAGATCAAAGGTTTACGTATGTGGCTACAATCACACTAGAAGTAGGCGGCAGAGCCGGAATTTAAGTTGGGGTCTGACAGAAATTTGTTTGAAACTATCATTTTTGGTTACTATCACTGGCCAAAACTAATCTCCAATCATGGAAATCTTTATACTATAACATAATCTTACAATTTTATAGTAAGAAGTTGTTTTGATGAAGGATTCTGTGATGTATATTTGATGTATAAAGAAAACACTTTCAGTTCAAAGACATCACAGCCTTGGGGTAGAAAACTAGTATCAGAAGATTAAATTTAGCCAAAGGCATGGTCTGTTCATTGTTGAATTACATTATTATTATTATTACTTTTATTATTGTTATTCATTTCAATGGAAGATCTTCCCAGCTGATGTGGACATTACCTGTCTTTAATGTTTTATGCTTTCCCTGTTTCATCATTCATAAATATACATCACCTAACTAATCTGGTTCAAACATTTAAATTTGGCATCCTTGAATTCTAGTTTATTAAACAAACGGTTATATTGTTTATCAGATAAATGCATTTGGAACCTCACTTACAGTATTTCCTAAAATCAAAATGATTCTTTGAGGAACATAGGTTGTTATATTTTTCATTTATTGTTCTTTCACATTTCTCCATACTCTAGTTTAATTGCATAACCTATATATAGCCAAGAAGAACTTGATTAATTGACATGTTTAGTCTTCACACATGCTCATATGGTTTTCAATGGTAATTAACAATGCCAAGCTGCAAGGAAAACTAACCTACATAATGCATCCCAATTTTTGGTTATCTGTTTCCCTTTCAATATGAGGTAGTATCTTCTAGCTTAACTCAATTGTGTGGTGGATTTGTTCTATATCAGTCAGGATATATAGGTTATGCTGCAGTAACAAACAGTCCTAAAATTTCCATGATTTGAAACAGCTAAGATCAATTTCTTGTCCAAGCTGTTTGTGGAATGACACATGTGGCTCTAAAGAGATTCAGGTCAACTATGCATCATCACTTTAAATATGGTCAGTTGTCACACCAAAGGACAAATGTTCCTGAGAATCTTGTCTTAGCAGAATGTGTTTGATTCAGAAGTATCACACGTGACTGTGCTCACTGGCAGAAACTTTTTACATGAATCCATCTACTCAGAAGGAAGGCAAGAGTTCACTCACCTGGGACGCAGAAACCTCTGTCTCTCTTTTTTAAAAAGCTCCCTCTTTTACCATTTTATATTCATTTTTCTCTAAAGTCACCTCCTTATTGAGCTATTTGACATGTTTGTAATAATTTCTATACCATTGTGGTAACCGTGAACAAAATTCTGAGATGAAACCGATTTGACCAGAGTTGGCTAGCCTGCATTTCCTATTAGATAAATGTTATTAAGGATCAGCCATGCCATAATAAAATCTGCCATTATGATGCATTTTCTTTCTTCATTATTCAGACACAGTGGTCTTTATTTAATTACCTATATTTATATAAAGTCAGTGTGTAGTGATCCTTTTGGGAGGGTGATTATTTTGCTGGCATCTGATACCATTCTTTATAAGCAGAAATTAAACAGATCTATCCATTTAACAAAAAACAAAAACATTATTTTCAAATGAAAGAATCCCATTTCATTTGTATAATTGTGTTGACAATATTTATTTTGCAACACATTTTTCTTCTGAATTCAGTATACTTCTTTTGCCTTTGGGACTTAAGTATACGTTTTCTGTGAGATTTTTTTTCTATTTTTAATTTTTTTCTGAACAGAGAACCTTTCAATAATTGATAGAAATGTATTAAATGCAATAAGAAGTCACATTGAACAGGAGAAAGAGACTTTTCTTTATAATTCCTTTAAAAACCCCCAATTTACTGGCTGTCTTTCTTTCCCTCAAAACCCATCATTTTTGCAGTTTATTAAAAAAAATGTTTGAGCCAAAAAGATAGAATTCATCAGGTCTTCTTCCCTATTAGTGACTCTGCGACAATTTACTAAGGTTACTCAGTTATTTTAAAAGCCTCTTAGACGTTTCTGCAAGAGGCTGTATTCTCATCCTGCGCCATTCAGAGACAGCCTGCTTTTAGCCAGATTTAGGACAGATAACACGCACAGTAGAATGTTTTAAACTCTTGATGTCAACACGGTAAGTCCTGCAAAATTATATGGACACAAATAATGCCATTTTATCCAAGCGATTGACGGAAACTGGTGGTGCAGAAATTTAGAAAGCCCCTCTGGTAATACTCATGTAGCTGGAGAAGGGGATGGCAACTGGTCACTCGCTCTGCCAGGGCCACTCCTTTCTGAGCTTGTCAAGCGGCAGGCAGCTCGCTGGGGTCTGTGAAGTCATTCTCTAAAGCTCACCATAGGAACCGAGGGAGAGTGCTTTGCTGTAAGGACATACACAGCTGTGATGTCACAGGCACAAAGATAATAATAAAATGTGGCCAGTGTGATGTCAACTACACCTTGGCCCTTTTGTCTTTTCTCTCTCCTCCTATAATTTTGTATCCTTGTGCGAATCGCCTCATTAGGGAAAGAGACTGAAAATTGGGGTCAGGGTATTTAAACCTGACCTGTGCAGAGGCCAGACAAGGCCCGGGCCCACCGAGGTTTCACTTCAGAGCCCCAGACCACCCCTGAGGTGACACCAATTCAAGCCTCATTTTATAAAGGCCTTATTAATTATTGTCCTTATAAGAAGGAGAAGAAGCCTTATAAAGAAATGTGTCATTCTTAGAGTAGGAGTGGGCAGACAAAAAAAGGAAGAGAGAGGGAGAGGGAGAGGGAGAGAGAAAGAAACAGAAGATCAAAAGGGAGCTTTTTTTCCCTTTTGCTTTTCATGCCTCCAAACCTCAAAGGAGGTCGGGGAACAATCAGGCTCAGGGGTCTCCTGTGCTTTCTGGCAATTAGACTCAGCTGATGGGCTGAAAGGGATTGAATGGCAGGGTTCAAGGCCCTTCTCCGGAGCTGCAGACAACAGGCTTTTCCAGAGCAGCCGAGCAGCAGACACCATCAAAATCATTTCAAATGGAGACTTACAGGGAGGATTCATTAATTCACTGGCCTAAACAATTACGGGAACATATAATGTCTCTATAAACACTTTGATAAAGACTGTCATCTTAGACCTTCATTTTCCCTATTTTATTAGAGATTTTTAATGCCAGGTTGGAAAGGCATCTTTTATTTCTCCAATTACTAAATTATAAACCTTTTTCTCTGAAAATCATCCACCCCCAAATATCTGAATATTTCATTTTCAACATTAGGATGCAAAATCTAAAAGAGAATTTAAATATATATATATATATATATATATATATATATATATATATATATATATATATATATATATATATATATTTTCACATCTTCCACCCTCAGATCTCTGAAGTTCAATATTTTATCTGTCTTAAGCATAGTGAATTTGCTCTCTGGTTTGTTAATTCTTTTGCAACCCTTATAACTGTTCTTATTTCTTTAATTTGTTTTAGATAAATTAGAAAAATAAAATGATCTCAACTAAGTCATTTCTAGTTAATTCAGAAGGGAGGAAAAATGCAAGAATCTTGTACTGTGAGCGAAAGCAGGGTGGACGATTTTTTAAAATTTTATTTTAGATATCGATTGTATTTGTTTAAAAAAAAAAGAAAAAGAAAGAAAGAAAGATGAACCATGAGCTATTTAGTCTTAGGGACCATGGGACATTTAGAAACAGAAATATTTACAATGCTCGGGCTCTAGTTCATGCAACAGGAAGGAGTGATGCTGAATTTCAAGTATTCTACTTTCTGAGTGTAGAAGGATTGAAATGACAGTGACACCTTTGGTCACTACCCAAATAAGTAGTAATTTGCAAGTGAGGACCATTAACCAGACTTTCAAAAACATAGGACCTGTTTTTAAAACTGTGCACACAGGTTCCGTGAGCCAAGATGAGGTCGGTAGCTCCAGTTTAATATTCTTCATGGGATTTTCACCTATAATACCTGCAAGGCTTCGATTTTTCAGGTGGAGCTCATCGTGTGCACAGCACCCCCGAGGAAACAAATAGCTACTTGTCTCTGCTCGCCAGCACGGAGAAAATGTTTATATGTGTGTGATCACATTGGGCCGCTCAGCAGGGCAAGGGTTAACCACTTACATACTGTCGACCCCTTTCAAGCAGGGACTGCTGAGAACTGCTGCTTCTAGGCAACCACATCAAACACTTGAGGGCTTTGGTGATCATTGATGACAAAGTAATAATAAAAAGAAATATGGCCGATCTCAGAGCATCTTTCATCTGCTTACAGTGGGGCACTTGTTGCACAAAAGGCTGGTACTTCGTTTGACATATTTGGAAACTGAGGTAGCTGGCTCTTTTGCCTTTCTCAGAGGTGCTCAGGCTGATTGGAAACCAAGCCCAAAGTACTTGACTTGTCCATCGTACTTGGGAGCAAGGGGCCATGTTGAGTCACAGGAGAGAAAATGGGGGCATACTTTAGCTTCCTCCTCAATTAATGGAGAGCTCTCGGGGGACAAGAGGGAAAGACAATCAGCTATGGTCGTCCAAATAGACACAGATTTAGGCTTCAAAGAGAACATCTTCCTCAGGCACACATATCCACAAGGCTGGACAAATGCTCATTTGTGAGCAGACAGAGTGGTATCAGGGGACTCCCTTGTATGACAGTTTTGTCATGTACACTTTGACTGTTCTCTTTGACTTTTCTGGAGTAAGACAGGAGGTGACATAATTGCAAGAATTACCCCAGAAATACAGATCCAGGAGTTTGGGATATATTCACCTAAGCTCATTTTTACAAGCACAGCATGACCAGATACCAAACAAATATTGCTATGCATGGTTTTGATGAATGAAAATTTATTTTTATAAAAACTGTGCACAATTTACTTCTCTTCTCTGGGTGGGTAACATAGGTTGAAAAGAGGGCCAAGTGTATTGTAGTGATTGTGGTAGATTCATACAATGTCCTCACCTCATGCTGTATCTTCCTTCACCTCAGTGCAAGTGTCTATCACCCCAGCTCCCCCTATCCTCTGGCAGAAGCAGGGTCACTATGTGCTGGTTAGCTTTCTAATTTAATCCCTTCCCTTCCTTACAAATGAAAAAAATAAGTTTTAGGGAAACAAAGTCCTCTACTTAAGATTACAGAGCCATACAGGGCCTTGATCTGATTGTTTTCCTCCAAAGTGTAGAATTATTTCCACTTCATTCATTTACTTGCCTAGCAATTTTTTTCACTCATCCATTTATCCATTCATTCATTCATTTATTCAGGAGACATGTTTTGTAATTCAAATGCCCATTGCTGTATGAATCAATAAGTAAAATGTAGCATATAGGTTGTTTTTCTGCCTTTGAAAAGGAAGAAAATTCGGAGATAGGCTGCACATGGATAAACCTCAAAGAAGCCATCCTGAGTGAAGTAGCCACAGAGTGCCAAATACTGTATGATTCTGCTTATATCAGGTACCTAGAGTAGCAAACTTCAAAGACACAGAAAGGAGAATAGTGGTTATCAGGGGTTGTTGGGCGGGAATGGAAAGTTATTGTTAAATAGGTTCAATTTCACTTTGGGAAGATAAAAACTTCCTGGCGATCAATGGTTGCAAAACAATGTGAACACACTTAATGCCGCTGATCTGTATTCTTAAAAACAGTTAAAATGGTAAATTTTTTTTGTTCTGCATAGTTTGCCACAATAAAAAAAAAAAACAGTGCTTAAAAAACCATTCAATTCTCTGCTTTGTGCTAGTTCCAGAGACTATGAAGCTGAATACAAAGCTCACTTTTATAAGTAAGAAAAATAAAACAGAAAACTTCATAAAATGTGAGGTGTTTTTTCTCTCTGGCTCAGATTCAGCTCAGATCAGTCCTGCAAACAGAGGCTGCATCTGGGTTGAGCAGCATGACAGTCAGTGTCTACATTAGATACATGAACAACCATTCTTTCTGCTTATCTGGGGACAAGATTAGACCCAGACTTAATGATATTTGCATGCATGGACAGGACTTGCAGAGACTGTATTGCTGAATAAAGTAGAGAGATTTCAATATGTCTAAGTTAATTCTTATTCTTACTCTGAATATTCACTGTCCTTGTGCTCTTTCTGTTGCTGCACTTTATTAGAACTGGAGAAGTTATTGTCATGTGCATTTTAAAAGAAATAAGTCACATTGCTCTTAGGACGGATAACATCTTCTCTCAGAGGAGCATGGTGATTGCATCTTATTTCTTAAAAACAATACAGAAATTTCTTTTACATTTATCTCTGCTAATTTCTTCCAAGCTCTGATTTGACCTACATATAATTCTTCCTTTTGTTTAGTGCCAATTAAAATTTGAGCTTGCCTTCAGGCAGACCCTTCCTTTCCCCTTTTCCAAGTATGCCCTTTCTTCAGCACAGGGCAAATGGATGCCTGGCCGCAGTCTTGCTGTGGGACACACAAGTTCCTCTCTGGAATCTGAAATATTAATGTCCAGTGTCAGGTAGCATGCCACCAAAAGAAGTGCTGGCCCCGGGATTTGAATTAGCTTTCTCACTGGGTCTCCTCAGAGATTTTGTGGTTGTTGATGTTTTTGCTCAAATGGGCATATTTTGAAATCTGCCAGGTAGATTAAAGAATTTCATTTTTTTTTAAATTGCCAAACTGAGAATTTAAGCTTTATCATCTTTGAGGTGAGGTTTAAAAATCTTTATTCACTTCCAGAATAATTTGATCATCTGCTTTTTCTTATAATCTTTTTTTTTCCTAATGTAAACTGATGTAAATTCCAATTTCAAAGGGGACAAAAGGAGATGTGTGCTGGTTTGATTGAAAGGGAAGTGGGAGTGGGATGGTGTGTTTTCTAGAGGTCATCTACTGCAGTCTCGGAGAACTCAGAGTCATTTCTAAGGGACACTCTCTGAACCTAGTGAGAAATATGGATGGAGGGAATTTATTGCCAGTCAATCCACTCTTCCTTGGGTGCTTTCAGACCATTTTCTTCCTGAGATGCAGAACATGACACTGCTTGTATATAAACCACACATTTCTTGCCATAGCACAAGTGAGGCTCATTTTATTTTGTATTCACCTCAACAATCATGCCTTCCTCCAAAATTTTTCTTACTTTTCTCTTCAGAGAAAAATGACTCAATTGTTTTGATCCACCCACATCCTTGGATCGCCTCCACTATCTTTCCTGACCCTAACCCTTCCACCCTGGTGAACAGTCCTCACTCCTTTGCCAACTAGTCACTTCAACTTCCAGACTCTGGAAAAAAAAAATAACTCATTATATGCTGCTTAAAAAGCAGATGGACACCCTGCCTTGGGCTTGGATTATCACCCACAATGCAGTGTGTGTTTGGGATATGTCTCCCTCTCCATGAAACACCACTTAGATACCATTTAGAATACTTGCATTAATTCAATGTACATTCATTGAGTTTCTCACCAGAGAACATCAGAGATGAATCTGTCATACCCCTGCCTGCAAAATGCTTGCAGACAAGTAAGGGGTGAGATGCAGCCCTTACTGTTCAGAAAAGAGAACTAGACACAGATAAATGTGTGTACTGAGGACCTGCTGGGTGCCAGGCATTTTCCATTCATTTTTTTTTTATTTGAGTTATCATTGCAAGTGTTAAAATTTATATTTTACCCTTATTTTATTTATGATGCAACTGAATCACAGAGAGGTTAATTGAATCAGATATGATTTCAAAGCCCATGTTCTTCCCATTCCAGTACATTGCCTATGAGTCACTTAATAAACAGGACCTTGAGGCTTATGTGTACCATGTGACACCCTAGATCTACAAAGCAAAGGTCTCCTCTCCGTGATGCTCCTGATTTGCTGTTACATTTCATATTTCCTGAGATCAACGGAAATATCACCTAACAGTTCCAAAAGATATCCACCTGGTAACTGCCAAGTGGCCAGCCTATGACTTCAGCCAATATTAAATGAAATCCATGACACACTTTTCCATTCTCTCAAAATATAACTGCTTGGCAGTCGTCAGGGCAGAAATCACATTAGCTCAGCCCACATTGCATGGGAAGAACCTACTCTTTGCTTTCCAATTAACTGAATTCCTACACTGGACAAGTCCTTTAAGCATCTCCAGGGCTCAGGATCATAATGTGCAAAATGAATGTGAAAAAGACTTAACATAGTCTTAGCATCTAACAATCGATTTATGAACCAAAGGCACAAAGGTAATATGTGAAGACTAATCAAATAGTTTCCTGCAGATATTACAAGCTCTTCAGAAAGAATTGAGAGAATTTCTGTCACGTGAGAAGTGGGCTAGGCCTTTTGAGGGAGGAAGTGTTTTTGTGAGTGGCATTTAGAAATCCCGGAGAGTGGTGGTAGGCACTGGCATGGAGAGAGTTAATCAAATGTGCCCCAGAGCCATCCAGAATTTTCAGCTAAGAGGGTGTTCACTGTGCTGTGAACCCCAATTAAAAATAAAACCCCTAGCTGGGTGAGCCCGCCCCATCCTTAGGATAAACAAGATTTGATTCACTGCAATTGCACTGTACTAACTGTGTTGTAGAGTAATACAGTATATGTACCTCCTCTGGGGAGGCACAAAGGAGGCGGCTTAATTATCATCTAGCCAGAAGGATGGGGCATAGTTAACACCTTTCTGGGTGGGCTGAAATTAATGACCCTTTCCCCCCACTATTGCCTACCTCCAAGCCCCTTTATAAATGACTATACAACACAGTAGTTGGTATTCAGATCACAAGAGAGGGCATTTAGCCAAAGCATTTGTCTACAGGGTTTGATCTCTTTTTAATTTTATTCAGATTTACAACTGTGTTATTAAGTGAGATAACTGGATCCTGTCTGAAGTAGACCAGAGCCTTCCCCACTCAAATCTGAACATCTGAAGTTAACATTAATTTTCAAGATTGGACTTAATGCTTTCTCCCTAAGTGTTTCTACAGGCTGCTTTCCTGTAGCTACATTGAACCCTCCATTCTGCAGGGCTGTGCATGCAGCCTGCCTGCCCACTTCAAGCAGAGAGAGTGGGCTTTGGGGACAAAAAAGACTGGACTTGTGAATGTGTTGCAGAAGGTTTAAAATTCACAGATGGCCAAATGCCTGGGGAATTCAGCTCTCTCTTTGGGCAAGGAGGAAAGAAGTGTGCCATGTCTAGTAATGATGTTGAAATTTAAAGTTGCAGTTTATTCTTTAAAATAAGTCTTTCTGTCTGCCTGTATACATATATATATGTGTGTGTGTGTGTGTGTGTGTGTATGTATACCTATGTAATACTTAAAAGCACTTTCTCCTTAAATAATGTTGTTGCCATTTGAAAAGTAATGAGCCAAGATTTGGTGATGTCACAGGTGTTATGTGATGCAATTAGGTCATGTGGTCATCTTCGATACACTCTTGAAATAAGGAGATTATTAGTCCCATTTTACATTTGAGAAAAGTTACCTTCCAAGCCTAAGTGAGTAATTAAAAACTAATGAAGATTTGAGTAAATCCTCAAAATCATTTTATTTCTGACTTTAAATTCAGTGGCAGTCAATCGCATCCCTCTGCCTTTTCAGGAAGTCCTTGTGCTTACAAGTTATCTTCCTGCTCATTATCTCCCTTTTATTTCTCTTGAGTGACATTGTAGATTAAACTTGGGGCACTGGGTTCAGTTTCCCCCTTGGTAATTCTGTGTACTAGTTGGGTACAGTTTTTAACCTCTTGAAACTTCATTTTCTATCTGTATCAATGGGCATAATATAAGGCCTTATTCAACAGAAAATTTCTGAGGATAGAATAATCTGAGAAATGGGCTTAGAATATATACTCTGAACAAATACAGAATTCAAGTCCTTTGAGGTTTACATGAATTCTTTTTTTTTTTAAGAGAGAGAGGGAAACTTTTTTGTAGATGGACTCAACACAATGCCTTTATTTTTTTATGTGGTGCTGAGAATCGAACCCGGGTCCTGCCTGTGCTAGGTGAGCGCTCTACCGCTGAGCCACAATCCCAGCCCCCTACATGGATTCTTTATGTAATCAATCACTTTTTTTTCTCTATGTGGCAATATGTTATACCCTTTAGTCATTCAATCTTGGTTTAAGAAACGCTTGGTTTAAGAATTTTCTAAACAAGGAAATTTCATCATTTTTACTCCAGGATAACCCAATACATTTACTCTTGCAGCTCCACAGGAGAAGGTATATACAGAAGTCACCTTTCAATATTATGAAATAATAGCATCTTTCTTCCAGTTCTTGAAACCGTATAATTCATCCAGATGAAACCTAAAAACTTGGAATGTTGCCTTTAAGATCTAAAAGTTAGCACCAAGAATCTCAGGGGTACCTCTAAGCACAGGATGCAGGGGAGAGGGTGGAGTTAAGCCCAGTAGGTCTGACCTCTGAGGTGAGAAAAAAGGTACACAGGCCACATTGTGTCAAATGCTTTGCTGATGTTCCCACTGGTTTCTACAGCTCACGGAACTTGTGCCAGATCTTACTTTAGAGGAGATTGAAGCCATCACATGTATTTTTGGTAGTCAATGTTAACACAATATCCTCAAAAACTAATTTCTTTTTATAATAATTATTTTATGGAATACCCCCAAAATTCAGAAAGCACTTATTCATGTTGAAAAAAATAAACTTTTTTTTCTCTTTTTAAAAAAATTGCTTACTCCTTCATTCATTCAACAGATGTTTAATGTGCACATACTGTCATACTGTGTGCTAAGCATTGCATGAGTGCTTGGAATTCAGAAGTAAGCAAGAACATCAGACTTCTCTATTTTAACAGAGCCTTCCCTCTAGTGGAGCAGATAGAGCTTCATCCAATAAACAGTGATGAGCATTTAAAGACAGCTAGAGACAAAATAAAATGTGTACTGAGACAGGAAAATGGATCTGTGGGAAGAGATAATAAAGAAATATGACCTAAATGGGAGATGAGGGGATTCTAAGAAATGTTTTCCTGAAGTACTTGTGGTTTGAGCTTAACATCTAAAGGATAGAGAAAGCTAGAAAGGATTGGAGGGAGGATTATATACAGATGGACCAGCATATAAAGACCCAGTGTAGGAAGAAGAGCAGTTCATTAGAGGTCCAGAAAGACAGTCCCTGGACCTACAAATGAAGAAGAGGGAAGTGGCAATGCTGCAGGAAAGACATGCAATGCCAACCACACAGTGTCATCCTCAAGATGTTTGTCTTTCTTTATGAGTGGCAGAAATCTTTCAATTGTGTTAAGCAGAGGGATGACAGATGAGATTTAGTCTTTGAAAAGATTATGTGGGCTTTTGTGAGAATAATGGTCTGTACAAAACAGTACTGCAGGAAAGAGCAATAGAGGTTTGGGAATGGTAATAGAGATATAAACAAATAAATGGACTGGTCAAGTATGCATAGTAATATGTTAAGAAATGGCCAACGGATTGGACAGTTTGGGAGACAAAGTCTGGAAAATCAGAAGAAAATTCTAGAATTGCAGAAATGGCTGCATGGTAGAGTCCTTCACTGAACATTCAGCTAACACTGAAAAGAGATTGAACTCTACACACCAGCTTCAAACAATATTAGGCTATTCAAATGCACAGGAAGAGAAGAGAGTTACCTATTTGGATTTAAAGGTAGGAAGAGGTCTTTGGATGCATATCTATAACTGTCAACCATTAACATTTAGGTTCCCAATAATTGAGGCAATGCCCTTCCATGAAATTGTTTAGGCACATAAAATAGAGATAAGAAGTAGCACTGGATGGAGATTTAAATATTAAATACTAGGTAGGGGTTGATGAGCAGAAGAGATTCAGAGCAAGAAGAGAATTAGGAGACTATTGTTTTGTGAAAATCAAAGGAAAAGAAAGGAGTAATTAAGACTATAAAATAGTCTGAGACCCAACATTAGAACTAAAAAAAATTTAGCAACTTCGTGTTGTGCTAAAAATTTGCTTTGCCAAGTGAATAAATATTAGTCATCCTCATATTCATACAGTGGATCAAGGAACAAGCTGAAGGGTAGGAGATAGAAAATATGAGTATTTACAACTTTCTCAGAGAAGATGGCTCTAAAGAGACAAGAAGGGACATAAGGCAGTGACTTGAGGCTGTTATCCACTCTCATGAGTGCTGTTGTCATCTTCATGAGATTGGTACCCCATCTGTTATTTCCAGGCTGCATGTCTTTCAGGGCTTCAGCTTTATATCAATGTGACCTCTGAACTGGTCCTATTGGCCCTTGGCCCAACCCTTCTTTTCTAGCTGTAGCTACAGTACAATATATGGCATCTTTGCTCACCAGGGTCATTGAAGCAGAAAGCTGAGTGTCATCTATACTCTCCCTCACACTCACTCCACCCACTCTCACGTATTTCACAGATCTATCATTTTATCTCAGGGATATTGCAAACCTGGCAAGTCCAAATAGAAACTCAGGGCTTACCTCCTGGACCTCACAAATTCCTCCCCTCACAGTCTTCTCTATTCTAATATTCTACAAGAATTGGTCTAAAAAAATGAAAAAATCTTGGCGTTTTCTTGGACTTCTTTCTCTCATTTTCAAGCAGTAAGCCAATCTTGTTGGGTCCTTGGGAGACATACGGCCAGAGCTGGCTACCTCTTCTTTTTACCTTTGATACCCTGCTTATGCCACCAACACCTTCTGCTTGGACCTTTGCAGTTGCCCATCTTTTTCTTCTGGCATTCTCATTTACAGTTTCCTGCAAGGTAAGGAAAGCAAGCTGTAGAGTCACCTCCTGACACATGTATCCTAAGTAGCTGCCACAGTCTGTCACGTCCTGCTTTATTTCTTTCACAACAAATTACTTCTTGAATCTCTTATATGAGTATTTGTATTTACATCAATATTTGTTTCCTTGTTTTTGTCTCTTCCGAATAGAAGGCAAGGCCTAGGTGAGACAGATATATTCACTGCTGTATTTTTCATGCCGCATACAATTTCTGGCATGTATTTGAAGCTAATTATGTATGTTTTGGATAGACAGATATTAGCTCAAGAAATAAACTTGGGCACTATATAAATCACTTTTTTTTTCTTTCTTTTTTTTTTTTTAAGTGGCAAACAAAAGGTGAGAATGTAGATAGAGGACAAAAATATATTTGTTCACTTGGACTTAGTTGAAAAACATCAGATTTGGGAGTTGTATGGGATGAAAGATCCAATTGTCAATTCTATTGTAGAAAAGCTATGAGTGTATGGAATGAAAAAATATGAACAGGCTTCTAATTCTTTACTACTATTTGAAGGCTGTTGTAAGTTTATATTTTTCACAGGTACTCTTTGCTTATTAATGAATTCAATTTCTCTACATGCATTCTTTGAACTAAACCTTATTGTCTGACCTGACGAAGCAAATTCATCCTTTTCAAAACTATAAACATTATTATTTAATAGATTTGGATAGAAACAAAATCATTAGATGCTCTGCAGAAAGCAAAAATTGGCCACATCAGGAAAAATTTCATCCAAACAAGATAAAAAGTTGATTAGAAGAGAGTCACAAAGGAGCAGTTTGTCATTTAAGCTACTATAAAGTCATACACACACACACACACACACAAATATACACACACACACACACATATATATATATATTATATATACATATATGCAATACCTTATGCACATGGACATAAATTTCTTTTTTAATTATAATTTCTTTGTATTGTTAAAGGTCTGTGGAACAGTGGGGGGTATTTGAGAATAGGAATAAAGGAATGAATTAAATGAAAATAATAAATATGTCCGGAGAGTTTTGGTTTTGTTTTTGTTTGTATTTTTGTTTTTGTTTTTTGATACTGGGGATTGAACCCATCGGTGCTTAAACACTGAGTCACATCCCCCAGCCCATTTTTGTATTTTTTTATTTAGAGACAGAGTCTCACTGAATTGCTTATGACCTTGCTAAATTGCTGAGGCTGGCTTTGAACTCATGATCCTCCTGCTTCAGCCTCCCAAGTTGCTGGGATTATAACCATAAGCCACTGCGCCTAGCAGGAGAGCTTCTTTTATCAGTGAAAAGAAGCTGGAAAATAAAACAAAAGGGAGTCAGGATGGGATCACAAGAGAATCAAGAAAGTCAATCTGAAGCAGAGATTTGTGGAAAAAAATAAACTTGTATTTCCACTGAATTTTGACAAGTCCAAAATATCCTTTTTATTTTTTTAAATTTATGTATTTGTTGATGCATTATAGTTATACAAAACTGTGGGGCTCATTTTAACATATGATGAGCCCCTCCCTCTCCTTCTCTCTCCCCATACTCCTTTCCTCTACTCTATTGGTCTTCCTTCTATTAATTTGTTCTTTTAAATTGGTGCATTATACTTAAACATTATGCACATAGCATAAATTAGTCAATGTCATCCTGCAGTTTCTTCCCTTTTCCATTAATCCTCCCTCCCCCTCAATCCTCTTTCTCTAATGTTCTCCATTCTATCCAACATGTCCTTCTGAGCAATCCTGGTACATTCATTCCCCCTATGCTTTTTCAATAAATAATCTATTCACAGTTCTGTATGAGCAGAAAAGAAATGGAACCATTTTGACTTCTTACTGGTACTCTCACTTTTCTTCAGGGAAAATGAGTACTTCTCACTTCTGCAAACATCTTCCAATTGCATGTGAGGCAGTGAGAAAATATCTACCTGGCCGGCAAACAGCACGCATGCCTTTCTTTGAATTCAGAAACTGTCACTTCTGGCTTTCCTTTGTGAGAAACAGTTCCCATAACAACAGGAGAAGCCAGACCTCTGGGGAACCTCCTAAGGAGCTCTGGAATCTTCTTTGCCTGGGAGGTAGGGAGGAGAATGCCAGCAATCCAGTCCAGGCTCCCCTTGATGCACACTTGTATCTGGAAATGGGCCAATCCCTGAACACCACTGGCAAATCCGCTCTTCTCCCAGGTTGCTGTAAATTATGCAGCATCTCAAATAGCAAAGCAATGTTTTTACATCTATCAACTAATGACTAAAAAAATGGAAGTATTATAAAACATTTTCACCGTCTGAAAATAAACACGTGTCTCAGGGCATCTTAATCACTAATATTGATAAACTACACTGTACGTGTCAAATGTATCATGCACATATGTGCATAAACATTTTTGGTTTCATATTGATTATATGTTTATTTCTTATGAAATATTATTCATCTACATTTTGTAAAGAATATTGTTTTAGAAAAATTAATAACAGAATTTAAACAAAATAACTTCTTTGTAATTGTGCCTTAGATATATCATTCTTCTATCATAGACACTAAAGCTAACACGTTTAGAATGAAGTTGGAAATTCAGATAGGAAGCCATTGAATTATGTAATAACACATGGAAATCTCTTATTTTTAATAAATCCAGATTGTATTGCTCCTTAGTTTTTATATCGTTTTTCTTAGGATTATTTATCTAGGGTGATTAATGAATATATTATCCCTAACTCGTTATTAAAATTTGACTAGACCAAAAGTGGTTGGCTGGGACATAGTAATATCTCTGTAATGTAAAGTTGCAACAATGGGTCACTTTCTCTTCACATTATTTTATACTTCTAGACCTGCTGTAATAGCCCAAATGATTCCATTATATAGGTATTTTTCATAATAATATTAAATTACCTTTACTTCTTCTATAAATTGTACATAGCAATTTGTGCTATATCCATCTTCTTTTCTTCTGCTCGTTGAAATGAGAATTTGCCACGGGATTTTTAACCCCAGCTTTCCCAACTGCACCCATCCTACATTTGAAAAAATAAACAAGATAATGGGGGAAAGTGCTATTGTTAACTGACCAACACATGATGGAACTAAAAGGATCCTATTAAATAAGAAGATCCTGATTTAATCTTTTTCCTTTAATATAGTAAAGTTGATTTGATTTGTTACATTGCAACATATAAAATTTTTGATGGAATAAAACCTTAAGAATTCAGGCTTTATATATTTACATTCTTTCCCCTGATGTAAGCAGTGAATAAAATTAGCCATTATACTGTAAATACCAAAGGACAAAGTTTTATATTTAACCAAATTATAAGACCATTTATGTGTTAATTCTGAGTAACCATAAAACAGGGAGGTTTTGGAGAATCGAATATTTTGTGTCTTGGGTATTCATAATATTTTCTAATGGTCAGATGCAGGTTAATTTGAATTCAGTTCTTAGCATATCACATCTGGAGATAGAGGGCAGCCATTGTCCAGACAAGATTTCATCTGAGTTCCATGCTGCATGGACATCATTTTCCCCACACTAGCAAATGATTTGGGGGAGACTCTTCAAGAATATCCAAGAAAGAATATCCAAAAACCTTAGGGGTTTTTTTTTTCTCAAACTTTTTCCCTTTCCCTCTTCTATTCATTTAATTAATTTTATTTATTTTGGTACTGGGAATTGAACTCAGGGACATTTAACAACTCAACCACATCCCCAGTCTTTTTATTTATTCATTTTTGTTTTGAGACAGGGTCTTACTAAGTTGCTTAGGGCCTCACTTACTAAGACAGGGTCTTACTAAGTTGCTGAGGCTGGCTTTGCACTTGAGATACTTCTGCTTCAGCCTCACAGGTCACTGGGATTAAAAGTGTGTACCACCAGGCTCTGCTCCTCTTCACTGTATGGAGTTGTTATTGCTAGACTCAGCTGCATCTCCCTGCATGTTTTCTTCTGTTTCCAATTTTTGGAAAGACCACTTGTTGTGTGACCATAGTTATAAGGTAGGTTCTTGGTAAAGTCATTAATTTGCTCTGCACAATTTTTTATTTTTTTTTTTTTGTTCTTTGAATTTGTCTAAGCCAAAATGTTTAATCCATCTGGGGCTGATTTTGTGTACACTGATAAGTTTAGTTTAATTCTTATTTACACTCATTTCCTTTCAGATTCAGTCTTATGTGTGTGGTAAAAAAAGAAAGAAAGAAACTGCCCATGTCCCTTGGCAATTTCATAATTTCACTTTTAGCATGATGCACAAAAGTTCGTTCTTGGTATTCCAAACATAAAGAATTGACAAGAAGAAAAACTCATCACAATTTGGAGCAATTTAGAAAGACACTTGTTAGAATTATCTTAGATGCCTTATGGTATTTCAGCTATCTTCTCCATTAGTATACCCTGTCCTATCTCACTAAGGGACTCATTAAGTCTTTTGCTTTAGGCATTTGGAGTCGTGATTTTGGATTAAATTTCTACCTTTGTCTTGCTTATATGTTCTTCTCTTAGGTTCTATCCCTGTCTTCCCTGGCCTGGTTGCTTTCTTGTGTCTACAATAGATTTTCAATCTGTCCATTGCCTGCAGTATAAAAGGGGCAAGATTTGAAGTCAGAAAGAACTGAGCTTACGGCTTGGTTCTAAGGCATTGACCAAATTATTTAATCTCTCAACTTCTTTGTCGGTGCCACATGAAATTCTGAGATAATTTAATTGTTACTGGCTCGTGACTTTTTACTCTTCTTAAAAAAAAAAAAAAAGTCTTCTCAAATTCATCAGACCCCCTTAAGTCTGCTGTACCTCAATATAGGTCATCAATTCATAGTCCTTCAGATGGTTACAGAGACTCATGAACACAAATCCTTTCCCTTCCCTAAGGTGAATTCATTCATTCCCATATGTTCTAATACCATGTATAAGCCAGTGATCCTTGAGCTGTCTTCAACCCTGGCCTTCTTTGATTTTCAGCCTGAATCCAAATGTCTATGCGTCATCTCCATTCATTTAAAAAGTGTTTCAAACATATGTGTCCCACCTGACCTTTTGATTTTCTTCAGGTGGTAGGATTCACCCTTAGTGGTCTCCTCAGTAAATCACTTCAAGCTTTATCCAGTTATTTTGGACAAGATAATTTGGAGTCGTTCTTCTCCTAATTTATGTATTCAGTAGTAGTTGGAATAGAACCTGGGACCCCTCTACCTGGCCTATTTTTTGTTTGTTTGTTTGTTTTGTTTTGTTTTGAGATGGCCTCAACAAAAATGAGATTCCTTTCTTTCTTTGCAGCCTGTATCCAGCCCATCAACAAATACACATTCTGAATCCTATGAAACTTACCTACTACCACACCCTCATCAACACCATCATCTTCTCTTTTCTTGGACTGTCTTCTAACTGATATTCTCTGGAAATCATGGTCTGTCTGGTTCTTTTAGTCTAACTGGAGTTAACTTTTAGTACTCACCATCCTCTTCTTCTAAATACCATTTATTTGTCTAGCTCCTGTTCCTCACTTATCATGATGTTCTCATTTTCTGAGGGATCTTTCATTTGTCACAAAATAGACTATCTAATTCTATCTATTCTTCAAATCACAGATCAAATGCTGCCTGTTACACAAACCTGTTTGGGGTTCTCAAAGACAACCACAATAGGTCTCCTTGGAAATCTCATGATACCTTTTTTGTTACACAACTTTTCTTTAAATTACTCATTAATATTTTAAAATTAGAGGACAATGACAAAATTATGTTGAACATTGAGACAATATACAGGAATACATTTCAAAAGAGACATCTTTTTTCCCATCCTTTTTCTCTCTTACCATTTTCAAGAAGTGAATATGGCTAATAATTTATCATATTGAAAATATTCTTCTAGGCTTGTCATATGACATTTAATCATTCTCTTTATAATGTTTAATAAATGCTGATGTGTGTCAACTTGACCATTGTTTCCTTCTTTCTCTGATAGAATGTAAAGAGGACCATAATATCTTATACATTAGAGGTATGCAACTACTCTCCAAAATGAGAAAAAAAAATCAGTGGTAGATGTTTTAAAAAATTACTTGCTTGGAAGTGTTTTAAAGATAATACAGTTTTATACTATACTATCTACTCAGAATTTAAGCATGGATTTCAGTAAATTTATTTATGTGCCCTTAACAACACTCCACATCATGCCAATATGCTATTCAGCTGATTTATAGCAACCATACCCATCTGCCTTTTTAAGAAACCATTTAATTTTAAAAATTACATGTGTAGAGTTTTTGTCCTTGACCTTGCTGCAGATATTACTGAAAAATCAAGCTAAAAACTCTCCAAAATCTCATAAATTACCTCACTCCTATAGCTTACATCACCCTGCCTCTTCCTTGACAGCTGAATTAATTTTAAGAAGTCCCATGGAGTCATCCTCAGCCATTCATTATCCCAGGAGTGTAGCAGAGCCCCATATAGACATTTGCCAACTTGTCCTTTTAATACTCTCCTAGTGATGAATTGGCTTTGAGTGATTCTGTGTTCTCTCCCTGTCCCTTCACTGACTCCCTTTTCCCTTGTTGGTCATCCCCTCCCCACTCCATGGACCTAATTGGAATCCATAGTACCTCAGAGCAGAGACAAAGACATGTTGAACACTTCCACGAACCCCAAACCAGGCATTTAACTGCACAAAACTATAACTTTATACTACTACCAACATTTCATGCTGCTTTCTCCCCACCCTGTTTTGCAAGTGTACTTTCAGAATTGAGTATACCTGATTTTGCACTCATCTCATAAATTTCCAACAGAACCACGAGTGTCACTACTTTTTTTCTCATTCAGAGTTGTGACTTGACCAAACCCCTTCCATTTCTACCTCAGATTTCTACATCTTCACCTTTGCCTCTCCATTATGCTGCAGCTCTCTTTTCAGAAACATTTTAGGTAGACCACTGTTATGGTTTGAATGTGAAGTGCCTCCCAAAAGCTCACACGTGAGATGATGCAAAATGGTTCAGGGGAGAAATGATTGGGTTGTGAGAGTCTTAACATGATCAGTGATTTAATCCCCTGATAAGGATTAACTGAGGGGTAACTGAAGTGGTAGGGTGTGGCTAGAGGAGTTGGGAATTAGGGCATAGCTTCAGGGTATATATACATTTGTATCTACAAGTGGAGTTATCTCTCTGCTTCCTGTTCACCATGATATGAGCTGCTTCCCTCTGCCACCCTCTCCTGCCATGATGTTCTGCTTTACTTTGAGCCCTGGGGAATGGAGCCGGATTTCTTATGGACTAGACCTCTGAAACTGTGAATATTCAAATAAACTATTCCTCCTCTATAATTATGTTGGTGGAGTCCTTCTGTCATAGCAGTGAAAAAGCCGACTAAAACAACGACTGTATCACTCAACTATCTGGCCAGGAAAACAGAGAACACATGAGTTATTTCAATAGACAGCATTCCATATTGGTTACACAGGTGCAGGGAGAATGAGAATGCATAAAGGAAACATGAAATAACACAGAGAACTGAATGGCAGGAAGAGCTCCCACGGAGAGAACTGGAGGAGAAGGAGAAAAAGATGGGGTTGTCATCATGTGAAAACAGAGGAAACTCCTCAGAACTGGGGATTGAGTCTTCTGAGAATCTTGAATCCTGAATCTTCTGAGATGCTTCTGGTGTGTGCTGAGGAATGACAGGTTCTGTAGTGTAGAAAGGAGCTGCGATTGCATCATGGTAAAAGGTGATTGCTGGCATAATTCTAAGAAAAAAGAGAAGCAAACAGAAAAGAGCACATCCCTTCTCTGCTTCTGCTGCCCTGGAATTCCCACTAGAGTATAATTATCCAATCCTAACCTGACAAAGAAGAAATCAACTTTCCATTCCATCATCGCAGAATATAGGAAGATGAATTTGAAACTAAGAAAAAAGGGTTTATAATTACCACCCCCAAATTCCCTGAGTTTGCTTCATCTAAAACCAGTTGCATTATTTTAATTTTTTAATTCACACATTTTTTTTGTCTGCATGAACTATCTCTTCATTTAAACCAGCTGAATTCTTCCTCCAATGTCTTTTTTTCCTTCTATAGATTATATTTGTGTCTCCATTTCTTAGATGAGAAAGAGAAATACATAATTTCTGTCTTATATAAAATAGCTCTTTATACACATGGCCAATACATCCCTGGCCTAGGTGCTCTGCCTATAGCTATAATGAGAACCAGAGATCCTCAAGGGTGGGGACTGATATTTCCATCTAGTCACAGGGTCTGACTTAAAAATAATGATCCCATGTATTTTATTAGTGTGATTCATCTGCAACTAAGAATTAGTGCACATTCATCTTTCCAATTCCACCAGACAGAATCCAACTCAACTGCAAAGGAGGCTAGAAAACAGCATCTTCCTTTCATTTTCCTGGTAGAGTGGGGAAGGAGCACAGAGTAGTGAGCCTTGGTTAAACTTTCTAACTCAGTTGTAACCTTCCCTCTAGCAAAGGTCATGTAGGGCAATACAATGCACAGAAAAGCTTACATGTGCAAATATTTTATGGCAATACATTGATCCTGAGTATAGAAAAGGGTTGAAGGCTGATAACATGAGAGGAACATCATCTTCACATTACTTTAACACATTTCCATAGAAATTATTGAACTAAACTGTATATCTTCAGAGTGAGATTTAGCCACTTAATTCTACAAATACCAATACATATATTTTAAGAGGTCAACTGCCGTTCATGTTTTCCCTCTATACTATACTATAGGGAAACTACAGTTAGATATGGGCAAAGCTCTCCCAATAAAGAGGCTTTGTAAATCAAGTTGGATTATATAATTGGGGGCTATTTTATGTAAGAGTCTATTTCATGAGTACTAGTAAATTTATTTTTATACATTCTCATCTCCCTAATCTGTTATTATTCACACATATAAAATAGCATTTCCTGAATTCTCACATCCATAAGTGAATAAAGAAGTGTACAATTGTTGGCATATTTGACACCAGCACTCACTTCTTATTTGTGTTATGGCTTTTCTGTAGCAGAGTCAATGCTTTTTAGGAGATTCCGATACTAAGAACACCAGTAAGAAGGTAGATGAGAACTTTTAGAGGCTGATGGTAGAGAATTTAAAACTCAAAATGATTCCAGGGGCCACAGATTAGTAGGGACCTCGGAAGGCTGGACTGTTGACCTTCCTTCTGATCTTCCCCTTCTTTGTTAGTGAAAATTTTATCCTTCCAGTTGTTCCAGCCCCGATTCTTACAGTTATTTCAAAGTACTCTCCTTCTCTCATAACCCTTCACTGCCTCAGTAAATCTTCTTGTTAATACCTTCAAAATGTGCCTACTGTCTCACCACCGCCAATGCTACCACCATCAGCTCTACCTAGGCTGTTGCAATTGCCCCCTAATTGGTCTCTCAGAGTAGAACCTTGACACTACACTCATTTAGACTTTGCCCTTCCATAACATTTCTCACCCATGAAGACTGCTGTCAGAGTAAAAGTTGGAGCCCATTCCATGGCCTTCTGTGTGATGCCCAGTCTTCTCTCCTGTCACCTGCTGGGCCTTATCCCCCTCTTCACTTCCCTTCTGCTCCCTTCTTGCTGTTCACTCTGGCTTGCTACTATTCTTCCTCAAATCTCAGTGAAGCTTCCCTGTCACATATTGCTAAAATTTCTTTCCCCTTAATCTTTTTTTTAAATTTTTTAGTTGTAGATGGACAGCATACCTTTATTTTATTTGTTTATTTTTATGTGGTGCTGAGGATCGAACCCAGTGCTTCACATGTATAAGGCAAGTGCTCTTCCGATGAACCACAGCCCCAGTGCTCCCCTTAATCTTTATGATATCTTCATTCTCTACCTACTTTGTGAGGCTTACCATCTTCTAGCACATAGGATTTTCTTATTTGTTTTATTAATTCTCACTCTTTCATGGAATAAAAACTCTCTGAAAACAGGGAATTCATCTGCCTTCTGTCTGCTGTGTTCTCAATGCTAAAAATAGTGCCTGACAATCAATAATAGTTGACTATATTACTTAAAATACTATAGAGGCTAAACAAGAGAACAAATGCCCATTTCATAGGATGACTGAGTTTCTGATTAAATTAGCTTTCATTTTGCAAACTAAAAGGCACTAGTTAAGTAGATCATAATTAATGCTAATAATCATACTCATGAATTATCAAACTTACTTTAATGAGATGCTGGATAAAGTGCCATGTGGTTATTTCCTTTAACACATACAGTAGCTCAGTGGGGTGATTATTATTATTATTCCCCTCTTAGAAACAATAAGGTTAAAGACTATTGAATCAGAAATGTCTGCAATTTTTAAAAACAGAATTTGGAGTGAAGCAAGTATAGGATAGAGAAAAAGCCAAATTTTCCCCTTCCATCCTTTCTCAACTCTGCTAACATGGGACCTGGTCTCTAGTTCATACCCTGTCCAGATAAGTAACAAGAGTACATGTAATTATTGCAGAAAACCAGTGAAATATCATGCTTACTTATACAACTGATTAATGGCAGAGTCAATAACTCCAAATATGTCAGAACCCCCCCCCCAAAAAAAATCTCTACTTTATTTATTGCTACATCATCTTAGTTTAGAAATTGGAGCACACCAAAACTGGATCTCTCATATCCAGAAAATGTACAGAAATTTTACTAATGAATAAAGAGACGACAACTCAGGATAAAACTGAAAAAATCTGCTGGAAGTGCATTTGACAAAAACATGCAAATAACTATTAAGTGTATAAAAATTATTCCATATTTTGGTCCTCAGGGAAATGGAAATTAATCATGCTTGGGTTATCCCACACCAAATATAATAGCAAAAAAGACTAAGCTAGAGAATACTAGGTATTGGTGATGATACACAAGCAACCAGGGCTCTCTATTATACACTACAGCAGATATAAATATTGGCAGGCATTTGCCTATCTTGTGACAGAGCAATCACACTTTGAAGGCATACCTAACACAAATTCTTGCATATATGTACCCAAAGAGAGCACTGTTTGTAGTGGTCAGAAATTGAATCTTACCCAAGCATCCAAAACATTTAAAAAGAATAAATAAGTGGAAATTGAGGAATACTCACACAATGGACCCTGCAAGAACAAGAATGAACAAGTCATAATTTTATGCAACAATATATATGAGTCTCACAAACATAATAGTATGTTCAGGAAGAACAAATACTAATTCCACTGCGACTGAACATGATTCCACTGATGTTCAAAAGCAGACAGAACTAAACTGTGCTGTCTGATGTCCAGAAAAAGACTATCTTGGTGATGGAGACAGGGATCAGGGCTTCTTGCATCTGTATATTGTTCTCTTTCTGGTTCTTGAGATATTAAATTCATATAATGTATGAAATGTGCTCTTCTTGTGGATACCTAATTTTTAAGTTAAAGAAGACAAAAAGAAAACTGAGGAAAAAAAATACTTTCTCTACCTTTCTCGGTTACCCTTTCAAACATCATTCTGTCTATATATTTTAGATACTAGCATAGAAAATGAAAATTTAATCTCATGTACAATGTATCTTATTAGGATGGCATGTTCAAGAGCAAGCATATAAGGTTGGGCACTTATCAGCCAAAGACAATATGTTTGATAGTGTTAATCATCATAATGATAGTGATATATCATTATAATGCAAAGGATAAATAGGCATAGATTTAAAATGCAAGGGATAAATCATACTGTGATATTTACTTCTTGATAAACTCAGTTTTCGGCTGATCCAATGTTGTTGTTCCATTCTATTAGAGGTGTCTTCTCTGTTGTACCATGTTTTTGTAACCCGAGCTTGCTTCCTTTTGATGCTGGACACATGGTTTGGAGACCACAGGGGAAGTCCTGACAGACATGCCTGCAGATGCTCTGTGATTCTATAACAGGAGGGTTTGTGAAATTTTTCAGTGTATTCCCTTTCCTCTGTGAAGCTGTTGTTTAGATATAAGCTCAGATTTCTTTGTGGTTTGTGTGGCCATTAGAGGTGACTTGGTTGAGGTCTATACCTCTGCCCTCTTGGGAAAAGGACTGTAGGCCAGTAGTGCTTGTGAGTCTTATGGCCCTCAGACCAATGAGCAGGCAGCAAGGACTGTAGAGAACTGCACAGGGAGGGCAAAAGGATCAGAAGGGCATGAGTCATGGGTTCAATTAACCAGTGCTCTCTGTCCCTAACCAGCACCAATAAGGGAAATGATCCGACCCTTTGCAAAACACCCCAACCACTGGAGGTGGATGCTTAACTGATGGCTGCACAGGCCTGTGCCGCAGATTTCAATCTGTGCTAAACTTTTTATCTATCCCTCTCTCCCTGTGCCAGTTTCCCCAATGTTTCTCGACATCACATTAACTCCCCTCCCAGTACAATAATCGACTCCAATCTGCTATTATCACGGAAATAGAAGAGGTAAAGTGCCTGTAATAGGATCCAAATCAAATCACTTTCACTTCAGCCGGCTTTTGCTGTGAAGCCAAGGATTCCCCAGGGAGATTCAATACAGAGAAACACCTGCAGACTCAGGCTGAGGCCCGGAGAGTAGATAGAACACGACAGGCCCCGCTTGCCTGTAGCATCTCCTTAGTTACCAGCCGGTCACCTTGGGAGTAATGACCTCAGGCAGGCTCTGATAAACTTGTGACTCAAAGCCAAAGCCAGGCTCTGACTCCCACTCCCTTCAGCCCATCTTGAAGCAACACGTTGGTTCCCTGTCAGAGCACTGGGGCGACAGTTCTATGTCCTTTCCTGAAGTGTTTGCCTGGGGTTGCTTTTGCATGAGTTACTGCTTGTTCTTGGACCAGTCCTCTGTCAAGGGAAAAAATGCATATGTATTTTATTCACTCTTAAGAAATAACAAAAAGCAAAGCAAAGTGGACAGAATTCAGATCGGGCAGTGTCTCAGGTCAGAACAATCCAGCACATTTTTCTTTGGGCATTTTGAATATTGCATTCTCACACTGTATTTTCCAGGTGGTTTCAGGTTACAGAGCTTATAGCAAAGATCTTTCTATGTGAGTCCATCAGTTCACATCTCTTTTAGAGCATTCTTACGCCCATGACTACTTAAACAGCAATGCCATATACATTGGTGATTGTACCATAACTTCTCATTTAAGCTCAGGATCTGACATGGACTTGGCAGGAAAATCCTATAGTCGATGTTTACTTTTCTGCCAAAGTCTGAGGATTTCAGCTACCCAGACTAATTGATAGTCTCGGTAAGTGAGTTATCAGATCAGCAAAAAGAGCAATTATAATTTTCATTTCACAGACCTATTAAAACATGATGGTGGATAGTTCCAAGGCAAATGATTCATTAGAAATATCCTCAAACAGGAGTCTCCCTCAATGTTCTTCGAACTCCATTTGCCAAGTAGACAAAAGGGTCCAAAACAAGAAAATCAGAACTGGAGTTGAAAATGTTGCATTTGCAGTCATGTTTCTCCTCTTACCTGCTGTGTAAAAAAATCAATTTTGCTAAACATTGTTTTCCTCTTCTGTGAAATACATCTCACATAGTCATGAGCAATACATGAGGCATGGTATTCAAAACATTTTGTTATTTGTAAATTACTCTGCTGATATAAAAAATTTAAAATTTTCTGAATATGTTATGAGAAAAAAATTTAAAAGAATAATGGCCACTAGAGGCTGAAGAGAGAAGGGAAAAAGAGAAATGAGGAGGGGTTGGTCAATAGGTCCCATTGTAATTAAATAGGAGGATTAATTTCTAGATAATTTCTGTTGTACCGTAGGGTGACTCTCATTTTAGTTAAGAATAAAATATCGCACATTTCAAAATAGAGAGGATGTTGAGTTCTTTGTTGCAAGCAAAGTACACATGTTTGAGGTGGTGAATATTCTAATTGCCCTGATTTGCTTATTGCACTATGTATGCATGTGTGGAAACAACACGTTGGATCCCATACATGTATATGATTCTCACATGTCAATTAAAACAAAGACATTAAATTTAAACAAAACCAAAAACATGAAAATGAAACTAAACAGTGAAAATAAAAACAATAACATTTCTTCTGAAAATATATCTAAGAGGATAAAAAAGAGATCTGTGATGACTTGGAAGATGGGGTACATTTTATGAATTGGTCAGGGAACAATGTATAAGTAAATCCCACTGCAGCAGGTACAAGAAAGTGCTCATGTGTGACTAATGTTAGTGGTAACTGAATCCATCGTGCAGTCTTACTGGACCAACTCTGTCCCTAGGGCCACCAAAGCTATAAGGATCACCAAAGGCAGTTTCCAGGAACCACAGTGGCCAAGAAAGTCTGATAGTTATGATTCCAAAAGGGGTCACTTTCAGGCTTCTTGTCAATGGGAAGAAAAGAAGTATTCCCAAGGAAAACACTTGAGTGGTTCTCTGGGGATAAAACCATTAGTAGGATTTATGCCTAGACTTCAGCATGATCCCAGACCCCTTAAATTATAAGATGTATCTAAGGGAAAACGGTTTCCTGGTGAATATGGATATTAGAGAAATAGCCTGTGACTGTTAACCCAAGTCTATTTCCTTTAAATGCTTTATTTTTACTTTGGAAGTTGAGAAGCATCTCATCCTGGTCATCCAGATAATAGGAGAACGTGGAGAACAAGACAAGGTCAAACCATGTTGTATTACATGTACCAGGGGAACGCAGGCACATATTGTGCCAATGGCCACTTGAAGTCAAGGCAGGTTAGAGTTTATCCAATTTATCTTTCCAGTGAAGTACTTTCATGAACCATGTATCTAACTCTGGATTAATATGTATGGCTTTTTAAGAAATTTTATACAGATATATGGACATATAAAAATGATGTGTTCTGATTTGAGGTTATAAAAAAATAATCACTTTAATCTGTTCTTCTACAAATGTCTGTTGATAATCTTATTTTAGAAACTACATGCATATATATGTCTACACATATATGTATATATCCACATCTATATGTATTCCAAAAACTAAGTAAAAGATAAAAAGTAATCCCCCCCCACACTAAACACAGTTCAAAATATAATTAAAACTAAAAACATAACCACAATGTCTTTGGGACCCCCAGGGGCCCTGTATAAAACCCCAAGGACGTTTCTTATGGTTTCTATGCTGGGTATGTCCCAGCTTGGGTAGACATGAAGGTGATAGGATTGCAAGGAGATAATTGTATTTCAGAAGATACCTGGTGAAGAAGAGAGCAGGAGAGCCAGATCCCAACCCTCACCTCGAAGAGCAGGGGATGCCTTAGAAAGAGGTAAGGTGTAAATGAAGACATGGTGCAGAGTAGAAAGAGTCAAGTTGTAAGGGGCACATGGAAAACAATATCAGCAAGGACATGGCAGGGGGAAGCTTATGGAGGCAAGAAACTGTGTATCAAGCACCTTTTGTGTGAGTCCACTAGTCAGTTCCTCAAAACTGCCTGTTCCTGTGGTAGTCTTATATTCTTTTGTGATAACTGACAAATTCCCGATTAAAGAATGTACAAACTCTCATACTCATGACTTAAACAGCTAACGTGACCACAGGGAACAACCATCAGATATAGCAGGGCAGAGGGATGTCCTGTGGTCCCTGGCATGCCAAATTTTCCTTCTCACTTATCCCTTCTGCTCCATGATCTCCCTTACTAATTGAGCATTTACTATATCCAGAACATTGTCATCTCTATTTAATAGATAGTAAATCAAAGCTCAATCACATGTTCAACTAAAAGAAATGAAGGTTACAAAAAAAAACTGTCACAATCAGTCAAATGGCTTTCTGATTTCAAACCCAAAGTGCCCAAATCCTTCCTTCAGCTCCCTTTCTATGTAATTGTCTACAACCCTACCTACATCTTTATCCTTTCCTCTGTTTCATTTTTTTAGGGACATTCATAGATCAGGTTTCCAGGATGGTGAATACACACATGGCAGAGAATATTTCAGAGACTTACCCCAAACTCACCCTTTGCTGTCATGTCCCAAACCTTTCCTTTGCATAAGCACAAGGTGGGTGTGAACTCTATTTAAAGGAAAGCAAATGCCCTAAAATGATCCCCTAAATTGGCTTTCATTTATAATCTGGGACACTGCCTATGATATTTCCATAAGAAAGACTCCAGCGCATGTTATCAGTAGCATGGCTTAAACTTGGAAAATTATTATCATGAAGAAATGTGATAGAATATGTCAAGGCACTCTTTCTCAAATTCCATGGATGTCTGCTTTTCCTAATATTCTATGGAAAGAATCTGAGGGGCACACTTTTCCCCTAATTTTGGAGACTGAAGTTCTAGATCATGGTGCCCACAAGATGGGTTTCTTCTGCGGCCTCTCTTGTTTCCTTGCAGCTAGCCATATAACAGTGCCCTCGCGTGGTCTTTCTAGGTGCAAGTGCCTCCCTGGCATGTTTCTCTCATAAGGAAACCATCCATATTGGATTTGGCCAACCTTATGAGTTCATTTGACCTCCGTCACTTCTTTAAAGATCTAAATACAATCATATTGGGAGATTAAGGATTCACCACATAAATTGGGGAATAGTCAAGTTCAGTTCACATAGGTCCCATGTACCACTTGATGCCTGTAGCAAATGGTGCTGATGGCCAGTTTGTTTTGGAAACATTACACAATGTTTGCTTTCAGTTACAGTAGCCTTTCAATTCCTTTGACATCCACCAGTGACCTGATCTAAATTAAAAAGAAGAACGAAAAAGGAGGCAAGAAAATATAGAGACTTCTCTCCAACAAACTTATTATTGATATTAAGGGGTAAGACATCTCAGAACTTACCAAATGGAACAGGAGAGAGTAGACATTGGCACATTCTACTGGCAGGAACATGGGAAAGTCTGATCAGAAAATCTTAGAGTGCATTGGTCTATGTTTGCTATCCCAGTGAACATGATCAAAGTTTACCTTCAAGTTTTCCAGTCTTCCCTCATCAAGGGTTATTTTTTAATTTATTTTCTTGGTATTAAGGATGGAACCCCAGTGTGCTTTACAACTGCAACATCCCCAACTCTTTTTTATTTATTGATAGGTTTTATTTTGAGGCAGAGTCTCATTAAGGTGCTAATCTTGTTCTAAAACTTGTGATCCTCCTGCCTCAGCCTACCAAGTCACTGGAATGACAGGTGTGTGCTCCTACTCCCAGCTCCAAGGGTTTGTGATATAATTATTGTTTCCCCTTCCATTTTGTTAGATAATATTGCATTTTATACTTTCTAATTTTTTTCTCTACATGTGTGTTTTTAAAAGAATCATTTTTCTAAGTTGGGTTAAGGCATTGGATGTGGTGGTATCATTTAATGGGGAAGAAGATAAACCAATAATGGTATTGGTAGAAGGAAAGCAAGCAGGAAACTAAGGACTTATATTCATGTGCACATGTCAAGGTTATTTGAAGCAGAAGTTCCAGAACCCATAACTCAAGAGTCAACATCAGAAATAGTCAAGTAAAGGCAATCATCCAGTGGGGGATCAGATCCATTGGGAACTCCTGAGGCTTACATAGGTCCTGAACTTGATACCATTGGATCCGAACTTGATTCCTAACATTGTGTGGACATGGCTTCCATTGGAACCAAAGGAATAAGGTCAAGTTACTAATTTTAAAATGCATCTCAAATGTAAACCAACAGAGTGGCATTGACATGCATTTGTAAAATGGAGTGTGTTCGCCAGCTTTCTATCACTGTGACAGAATACCCTGAGATAATAAACTTAAAAGGAGGAAGCATTTATTTTGGCTTAACTTTGGAAGTTTCAGTCCATGGCCAGCTGGCCTGTTGGTTTGGGGCCTGGGGAGATGCAATTCATTATAGCAGGAGCATGTTGCAAAAGTTGCTTACTTCATGGTACCGGGAACAAACAAAGAAACGGGAACAGGCCAAGGTCTCAATATTCAAGAGTATTTTCCAGATGACTTGACCTCCTCCCCCTAAGCCACTCCTCTTGAAGGTTCTACAGCCTCCCAATAGTGCCATGAGGAGGGGACCAAGTCTTCAACATATGGGCTTTTGGAGGGCACTTATCTAAACCACAGCATGGGGATAATATGTCTCCATACAGTTTTAAGGTTCAACCAAATAGAAAATAAGCAAATACCTGCTCTTAAATGCTTTTTTCTTGTGTTATTATTATTTCTCTCCCTCCCTTCTTCTTTTTCCTCCTTTCTTTCCCCTGTTTCTTCCCTCCTCCTTACGTTTACTTCCATTCCCCATTCACCTTGGCCTATCTTCCTGCTATTTATATATAGTTCTAGTTATTTGATACAGAATTTTGAAAACATATTTCCACAAAATTTTATAATCTTTTAAAGAAAAAAGATGCACAGGGAAAATTTCCACCAGATAAATAAAATATTTTGTTGGTGGTTAAGGGCCTCATACAAAGTTCCCTTTTATTCTCCCCCCCCTCCCTTTAGTGCCAAGTGCAGAGCTGGCCATGATATAGGCTCTAAATAAAATTGTTTAAACCAAAGGAGGATATAAGGCAAGATTTAAAAATTCTGTAAAGTGCCATTTTTATAGTCACAATAACAGAGTTTAACTCCAGAAAGAAGGTCACCAATTGCTATCATTTCCATTATGACACATATTATGTAGGACAGTCCATTTATGTCTGGTATATATCCATATGAATGCATATATGTTCCATTAGATATTACTGCAAAAATCTGATATGCTGATGATTCTAAAATAGCTAACATTTATTGAACATTTACACATGACAAGGATTCTAAGTGCTTGACATGCATATCATTTCAATAAGTCGTAGGTAGGTTATTGCCAGTCTATCTATCACCAACTATTCCCCTTTCTAATAGGAATTTCATAGAGAGAGTTTATAGTTATATTTGAATGTAGGATTATCCTAGCTGATAATGTATATTGCTTTCTAATAAATATGTAGGCAATATATGGTACAATATCTGAATTCATGCTGTTTCCACAGAAATGTTATTGCTCGCTATTGTCATTATTTTGTGGGTTTAGAGAATAAAACTATTGTATTTAAACTTAGTCTTGGACATTCCTTTTGAGAAATGTAGAGATCCCACTTTTCAGGAAGATAGGTGTACTAGAATCCTACAGGTCAGTCTATCAGTGCAATTATAAGAAGCTCTAAGGTTAAGCATCAGAAGAGAAAAAAATCTCCAAAGTCATATAGAACTGTAATTGCTATTTTCCTGGACTTTAATCATTTTTTGGCAGAAAGCTTAATGTTTGGCTCAAAAGTGCTGCTAACTAAGGAGAAATTTTGTATTTTTCTCAATAATGGGCAGGTGAGTCACTTAAAATAAGACATCATTATATCTGAAAAAAAAGAGTTATACTTATTCTCTGCCATATTTGGGGGAAAACAATTACATATTATCGATTTTTCAAGTACATAAACAGAAACAGTCCCCCACATTGTAATACCCACTGTAGCATTTATAGCATTAGAAAATTATACTGGTGACTGAGAATTTTGACTAATTAGGTTTCTTGGATAATAAGAGCTTTTTAATAAGGTACATATCATTTACAATATTGCTAATGAAATGTGAAAGCGATTCAGTACCGGGTAAGATAATGGCTAACTTGTTTTAATTGTTAACATTTTTTCTTGCCTACAATGACACAGTCATTATTTCACAGTCACCACTTATCATGAAATCCAAGAGGATTAATGGTTTCACTTATACTGGCGAAAATGTTTAAGCTGTCCCGATTATCAGTGCAGTTGGAAAGAATAATGGTTATTTGTCATCGAGTTTAGCAGGAGAATGAATTGTCCCCCGATAGTGGCACCATTAACCCTTTGAGGAGGTGCTGATAGAGTTTTATGGCACAGACAGAGAATGGCAAGATTTAGAGTTGGGTGTTTGTGTGTAGGTGGTTTATTCTCATCTTTGACTGCCTCAAAGAATTACATACTCTGCTGGAAAAATTGGAAATAAGCAGTTTAGCTTGTTATAACATCTCAGATATCTGAAATTAAAACTAGATTGCTAATGATTTATTCTTGTGATGAATGAGAAGTCCCCTAAAATAAAATATAAGAGAAATAAGAATTCTGGAAGAGGAAAACAAAATATTTGCAAATTCATCACCCCTTGCCTCCTCAGAGAAGTAGAGAAAAATATGAATTTCTGAAAGGAGTAGTTCATGGTTTCTTATCACCAACTTTTGCTAATTTCAACTCAAAGTACATTTTAACAGAAGATAGAAGCTGTGTTTACATTAAAAATTCTTACCCTAGCTATCTGGCTTGATAAGTATTACTTAAGGAAAGTTTTCTTAAAGACTAAAAGGATGCTGAGAATAAGGACAGGTAAAGTTCTGTTCTTATGAATCAAGGCTCTGATTTACAAATATCCAAGCATGAAAATATACATTTATGGCACTTATGCTTAATATTCTGGTTTAGGTGAATGAGTTCAGCTATGAATTGCAATGGTAAAACAAAATTGCTATATTAAAAAAAAAGTTCAGAGTTATGTTTAGAAAAAATCAATCTTTGCTTTCAGCAAAATTAACAGAATGCCTCCTTTTCTGAATAAGGGCTTTCATTGTATTGTAATAGAACTCCTTTCTCATCAGGTTCCTTCTCGGCATAGCCGATGCAGGAAATGGCCTGGCCTGTCTCTGAGGTCCAGTTCTCTTTCCAGCTGAAACACTAGGTTAGTTCCATTGGCAAGAAACCTGAGGCTGCCAGGAATCTCTTGTAACTTCTCCAGAAGGTCCAGGGGGACAGGCCTCGGGGAGAACACCCAAGGGGATGGGGCCACAACAACAGAAATCAAGTGTGTTTTAGGAGCTACAACTTGGTTGCCTTACCTTGTCACAGTGCCCTGTCTCCTCTGGAGAAGTGGCTGCAGCTCAATCCTGTCAGTCAGCGCCAGGGCCACCCTGCTAAGCACCTGCACATAAAGAAATTTCTTTCCTACAGACACAGAGTTCTCATGGTGCTGGAAGATTACACTACTGTCCAACCCCTCCAATTTTTCAAAGGAGACTCATTCTTTCAGAAGAGTCCATAAACACAGTTTGTTTTTCGAAAGCTCTCTCTGCACCCAACATACATTCAAGTTTCAAAACGGAGCAGAATGCTTATGCAAGTAAAGTGCAGGTAGTTGAGATGTGAATAGAAATTATATTATTCAACATCATAGGGGGAAATATTTGCCTCCTCGGGTGCCTTCCATCCTGAGAATCAAGGTGGCCAGTGCACAGAAGCTTCTACCAGCCTCAATCATTATGTGTGATCTGTGGACAAGCTGGTGCTTCTTTGAGATGGTAAACAAGACAATTTCCACCAGACCCCCATGAGGTATTATGAAACCACACACCCCAGTCGTTTTAGATGTAAGAGTTCAGGAGAAGCAGCTGCCCACAGATAAAAAGGCATAGAAAAAGAAGTATAATAAAGAAAAATGGGATGAGGAAAAAAGCAAGGCAGAGAGAAATAACGGGACATTCTAGGTTTGAATGGTAAAAATACAGAGATGTGGATGCAGAGACCTGCAGACGTGACTGGCAAAATTACAGAGGGAGTTCAGGGAGGGAATCCAGTTCTGATTTATTGACTGACACAGAGAGATGAGGGTCCCCTACGCTGATTGGAGTGTTTGCTTCCCTAACACTGCTTTTGGAGTCCCCCGGACTTCATTAGGTGAAGAGCAATTCAGGCAGAGTGCTAAGGATGCTGATTTCTGAGAAAGACGGCACCAGAAAATACCCTATGAGAATTTAATTCCCTCGTAATGGAGTTCAGCACCTTCCAAGTTATAAAACAAAATGGTCCCATAGCCTTTCTCAGCCATCCAGATGCTTGATTTCAAAATAGCACAGGCTCAGATAAAATTTAACTTTTGTTCTTATCTCTAAAATAAATGTAAGTACATTAAGTGGCTAAGTAGAAAAATAAAGATCTCAGACTGTGCCTTAAAACTGCTCCAAACAGATGGGGAGGTGAGAGAGAGGAGGCTTCCAGCAGAGGCCCTTGTACCTAAGAAGGTAAACACCAGTCTTAAAATAAAAATGATGTATGTGTTTGAAAGATTCCTCCTTTATGCTTACTTTCTCCAGTTTCTGTCTTCTTTCCTCGGATCCTTGTAGGAAGGAGCAAGTGTGCACATCTTAGGAAGTGCTCCAGCATGAAAACCACAAGCCTGATTTTTGCTTCACTCTTAATGCTGCCACTCTGTGGTCTCGATATATTGAGGCTTGAAGGTAAGAGACACACAGAGTAGTCTTCAACATCCTGGGTTAAAAAAAAAAAAGCAGAAGGAAAGAAAAAAAAAAAAGTGAGGTTTACTTAAATTAGAAAGATAACTGGTAACCATGAAGAAAACACAGGGACCAGATAGGAGAACTTTTTTAAAAAATATTTATTTATATTTTTATGTGGTGCTGAGGATCGAACCCAGTGCCCCATGCATGCTAGGCAAGCGCTCTGCCACTGAGCCACAACTCTAGCCGGCCCCCACACTGGCCCAGATAGGAGAACTTTTATAACAGTGTAGGAACCACAATGTTAACAAATGACCAGAACTGAATTTGGGGCCATACTGGTCTCATGATGGCAGAGTAGCAGCTTGACTTACTGAATGGCTGCCTAATTCCAGTTTTTATTTTTCTCAATTATAACCACCTCTATCATGCCAGCTGGAAGCCCATATTCTGATTCACCCTCCTCTCCTCCACTATTTATGATCTTGGAATCTGTACCCCTTCCTCGCTTCTGAAGGGCACATTTTTAATTGACATTTTCCTGGAAATGTATTGGGTCAAATTAGCTGCGGATGTGCCAAATGTATGTGAAACCCTCATTCCTTCATAAAATGATCTCTAAAATGATGGTGTATTTCAATTTTCATCCTCACCTCTACTTAAATCATGAGTTCACTGTACCAAACAAAGTCTCTTGTTATCTTATAATTTAACTTCACAAATTCCTATCATGCCTCACTCCCTTAACAACCAAACAGGACCATCATCCATAATTAGGTCTCCTTAATGTGCCTGTGTTCTGGAGCAGGGTCGTCATTCACTAAAAATAACACATGCTGTGGTTTGTGAAGCAGCGCTAATGGAAGATCAGGTGAGTGAAATTCCCTCGAATAATTGCCTCACCTGGCTTCAGAAGTGATTGTGTTGGGGCACTAAGGTGTCATCAAGTGCCCTGGCTGAGATCATATGTCAGATTATACCTTGGTGTCTTCCAAGGGTAACTGGCACTCTCTGCCCTGCATGGCTGGCCAACAATAGGCAAAACTATTCTGAAAAACTGTTTTCACCACTTTGGGAAAAATCTCCAGGATAATGCCTCAAGGAAAAAACAAACAAAGAAATGAAATATATTTCCAGTTGGTGAGTGGTAAGTGTACCCTTGATTTTCAAGCAATATGAACCCAGTGTCTAATAATGTTTATTATTATTATTTGTTATAATAATAATAAACATTATTAGTGCAGCCTCCTGCATACACTGGAAGGAGCAGTGATATGCTGTGCCCTTACTCATAGCAACTGGGGAAACAGCAGTAAGTTAATTGGAGGCAATGCCTGTATCATACATTTTATTTATTTACTTTTTTTTTTAAAAAAATATTTGATTCAGTTTTAGATAGAGAGGGTACATTTCTTTAGGATGGCTTAATAAGAATATAACAGGGGCTACAGAATAAGTAACACAAATTCTTTCACTCAAGCTTACTAATCTAATAATACTGGGGAAAGTGCTTTACCTTTCTACACCCAGTTTCTTCATTTGTGAAATAAGGGTTTATGCTCACAGTCAGGGTTGCTGTCACATGATGTTCAGCTCCCAGCAAGTCCTCCATTCATGTGTGGTGACTGTTATGACATTGAGTTTGTTATTACTATTGAATTCCTATGCATCCATGGACTTGGGAAAATTCATTCAGCTTTATTCAGATCCTATATCATTCTACATGTCTTTGTTTTATGAACTTAATAAAGCACATAGTTGAAGTTATTGATGTTCATGATTGTCACAGTATCTTCAAAGAAGCATTTTTAGATTTTTTCCCCAATTTTTAAAAATTTCTGAGCTAGTTAATAAGAAACATGCATTCTTTTTTGTTTGTTTTTGAGAGATAGAGAGAGAGAGAGAGAATTTTTAACATTTATTTTTTAGTTTTCGGTGGACACAACATCTTTATCTTATTTTTATGTGGTGCTGAGGATTGAACCCAGCGTCCCGTGCATGCCAGGCGAGTGTGCTACCACTTGAGCCACATCCCAGCCAACATTCTTTTTTAAAATTTGTTCTAATTAGTTATACATGATAGTAGAATGCAGTCTGATACGTCATATATTGAGGGAGTATAATTTCTTATTCTTCTGGTTGTACATGATGTAGAATATCTCATATACTTATATATGCACACGGGGTAATAATGTCTGATTCATTTTAATATTTTTCCTAACCCCAAATACCTCCTTCCCTCCCTTCACTCTTCTCTACCTAATCTAAAATAACTCTATTCTTACGTAGCCCAGCCCCACCCCCTTCATTGTGAATTAGCATCCAAATATCAGAAAAAAAACATTCTGAATTTGGTTTTTTTGGGGTTGGCTTATTTTGCTTAGCATGGTATTCTTCAGCTCCATTCCTTTATCTGCAAATTCTATAATTTCATTCTTCTTTAAGGCTGAATAATATTCCATTGTATAGATGTACCACATCTTCTTTATCCATTCATCTGTTGAAGGGCACCTACATGGGTTCCATAGCTATTATGAGTTGAGCTGCTATAAACATTGATGTGGCTGCATCATTATAATATGCTGATATTAAGTCCTTTGGGTTTGAACCAAGAAGTCAGATAGCTGGGTCAAATGGTGGTTCCATTTCAAGTTTTCTTCTTGAGAAATATATTTAAAACATTGCTTTACTATTTACAATATTTATTAGAATTTTTTTCTCCTGCAATAAAGCCTAAAAGAACTGTACTAAGTCTCCAAACAGAGAAATAAAACAGAGTTGAAGTAGAAAACATAAATTCATTTGGTAGGTAGATACTCTTTATATATTTTTTCCATCCTTCAAGTTGGCCAGAATTGGAAAAAGCGGTGGTTAAAACACTCCCACCCATGGCAAACCATATCATTACATCCCTTGGAAGTTGAGCAGTGACAGCTTGTGCGTCTATTTACACTTTACTTCATGGTCTCTTGACTGGTGCAGACACTGGAACTTCAACTGTACTTCCTCATTAGTTGAATGGAAATGACTACCAATGCTTTACTCACTGCGAGGGTCCGATGGGGATCGGACACTATTGCCAGGACCTTGTAAATGGCCTTTACCAAGGAAGAATTGAGTCTGAAGTGAAATAATAGGTTGCCCCAACTCGGGGTTATATTTTTAGGGTGATGAAAGGCCTCAGCCCTGATCATCCTGGGCCTTGTGCATCTGGTTCAAGGGGCTTCCTCTCGTTGGCATTTGTTCTTTAGTGTCAGATCCTAAAATGCTGATTCATGGAAGAAGGCAAAAATACACAAGAGGGAGAATGGCAGCGAGGTCTCAGAAGGACAGAAATGACAAAGGAGTAAGTTCTCACCAGTTATTTCCTGATGATTCTAGGTGAAAAAAACGAGAGCTTAGGTTTCCTTTTGCCCGTGATTGTTAAAGTAATTGTATTTTCTTTGGATAATTCAAACTAACCAATAAAGGACACCCCAGGATTGATTCACAAATACACACGAATTGGTTAGCATTCTCATTACCTGTCCATGTACCCTGATAGCATAGTTACTTATTTAAAATTTCAAAAAACCTGCACATTGATTAAGTGATTTCTTCTGATCAGGGGCCATTAATTCCAACTGATCAAAAATCAGAGATTTTCAAGATTATCTCCTTCTTTTCAAGCTATGTGAAGAGTTAGGATAGATTGTTTTAACTGGCGATCTTTTGATACCCTGCTTTAGAATTGAGGTGCTTTAATATAAATATGACAAAAAATTCTTCAAAAAACAACCACTGTAAGTTTTTTGATGAGTGTAGCCCTAAAAATCAACCTAACATGAAATATGCTGGTTGGGGAAAATGCACAACATAGTAGCTAAAGAATATGGTTTGATTCAGATATATCTGGGTTCCAATACTAATGCCAGGTGCTCCAGGATAAATAAACTGCCTAAGTCTCCAGGTCCATATGGATTGTGGTGGATATTACTGCTACCTCGGGGGTTTGCTGTTGGAATTGGATGAGAGTATTTACATACTATATCTGGTTCATAATCAGGAATGAAGTAGATGACAACAATATTATGGAATATATCACAAGGGAAATGAGTGAATAAGCCATAGGCATTCTCCAAGGGTACCCCTCCCTGCATTATACATCTTCCCAGAGTGTGGCATAAATTGGAACCATCAAGATCTCTGCACACTGGGCGACTCATTACCAGAATTGCATGCTTAGTTGTGGGTCAACAGAGAAGCACTCTAGCATTTAGGAGCGTGCAGGGAGCTGGCTTAGCATCTGCCTGCATGTTACCCATGTCCAGATGGTCCTATGTTACCATCGCTAATATGAGCACTCGAGGTCACAAATCTCCCCCCTTTTTCTCTTTTCATTGACCCCACATTCTCCTTTATAAAATCAAGAAACAAAAACGATAATAAACTCACAATCAAACCACAAATGCCCATTCATAAGTCTGATAAGATTCCTTCCATGGAACACTGCCATAGTGGAGGCATCTAATATAAAAAACCAAGCTGTTGGTTGACTATTACTCACTGTGTAGCTAAGGCCACATGTGCTTGTGCACAGTCACCACCCTGCATCTAGCATATTATCATTTATTTCATTGTGCTATAAAGTGTGCAGAGATGCAGAGGATGGAAAGCACCAAGGCACTCTGGTGCAATTCAATTTAGTCGAATATCAGACATCCACACAGTGTAAATGGAACATGAGTAAAGAATCTGATCCAACTGCCTACTGGTGTAATTGACTCAACAGAGCCAGCCTGTGTCATTAGTCCTATAAACAGTTGCATTTACAACAATAAAACTGAAAAGCATGGAAATTAAAAGCTGTTAGGATTTTCTCTGGTGTGCATTTATCTTTGAAGAAGTGTGTACACACTCTAAACAAATTTTTTAAAATCTCTTTGGTAAACTGGCATCACAGTAACCCGTGTCAGCAATGCCTTATATATCAAATGGTGATCAAATTTGAGAAAGGTGAAATGAGAGTAGGATACAGTGGGGTGATATGCTAACTTAATTGTCCAGCACATGGAATCGGTGTTAATTGAATGACATGGCATCCAGTTTCTGAACAGTAATCTAGGGTTATGTCTGGCTAATAGAAGTTATTTTGGAGAATACTTTAACACAATATTCATTGCCACATAGAATTATGCAGCTTAAATAACAGTTAGCTTGGAAGTTCAATCTGTAGTTTCTTAATAGTACTTCTCCTCAGCGGCTATACTATTTGATGGACAAGTCTCCCACTTCCTGCAATGTTTTGGTTGGTTAGTGGAACCTTGTCAAAGGAACAGATAGCCATCTGTAAAAGTAGTCTTTCTGTTTACCACTGCCACCCTGTCCCTCTTACAAAGAAGTTTGAGCATGTCCTCTGCATTCCCATGTCAAGAGTGAGGAACTCAAGTGTCTCTCTATCTCTGGTGAGATGTCACTGGACCACTTAACCAAAAATTGAGAGCATATATTACAAGATTCAAGCACAGAGTCCAGAGGTTATTATAGTTCACATTAAGAGACATTTCTGTACACAGAGCTTAGGTGAATTAGTATTCAGTCTCAAAGTGATCAGGTGAAGATGGCTTTAATTTGGAGAGAGATGGTTGCTGGAGGGGAAGCATTTATGGCTTTTGATGGCAGTGGTCCTCATAAGTTATGTGATTGGCAGCAGGACGTGATGACAGTTGAGATGCCATAGAATTTAACATTCCAGTTCTCCCTTGAATAGGCATCTTGGAAAGCCCTTAGCATGGGTCTAGAAAGCCTGGATTTCTAAACTGTGGCGTGTGGTTCAATACACACAAAGACTGAGAGAAGGCAGTATGGCTTATTTCAGGAATGTCCCTGTTTCCTTAATTTCATATTTTTCCTGATTGAGACAGAACACTGAACTTACTGGTTTTCTGATCTATCATAAAAACTTTCTCCCTTTAATATGTAGAATCATTTTTGCAAACATGTATTTCAAATATTGAATTTCAGGAACAAAAAAAAAAAAGCAAAGTGTTGAATAACAAACTCTGTTGCAGTAATGTAAACATTTCTAACACATTTTGTTTTTCCCAGAATTTTTACAACCAAACATTTTCTAAAATCAAACTTCTATGTATAGAAATGAAATTCCTAAAGAAGCAATATAATGTAATCCCCCACCTAAACTGTATAAATCTATTTAGACTAATATTAAATATAGTTAGCAAATAGTCAAAAATACATCTAAAAATCATAAATGACTTATGAGATTTGTGTGCCATATTGACATTAATTTTCAGATCCTAACATTGTAAAACATGAGAATTTTTGACCTCCTCAATCTACTCAAACTTTCAATAATAGACATGCATGTGTTAATCAAATGAAGAAGCTAGCAATTTAGTTGGTTAAAAAGTTTAAAATGATAAGTAATAAACAATAGTGCTGGGCTGGGGATGTGGCTCAAGCAGTAGCACGCTCGCCTGGCATGCGTGTGGCCCGGGTTCGATCCTCAGCACCACATACAAACAAAGATGTTGTGTCCACCAAAAAAAACTAAAAAATAAATATTGAAAATTCTCTCTCTCTCTCTCTCTCTCTCTCTCTCTCTCTCTCTCTCCCCCCCCCTCACTCTCTCTTAAAAAAAAACAACACAATAGTGCTGCTTAACTCAGTTTTCCTGCTTATTTCCCAAAACCCAATGAATCTATCTTCATATTAAACATTTGTGGTGGAAATGCTAATAAGAAAGTAATTCCACAGTGGCTTACAGTCCATGGGATTTTTTCATATGTTTGTAAAATTTGAGAGATCATATCCAAAATGTACATCTAACAAGTACTTTAAACAATTTTCTATTAATCTAAACAGTTTTAAAATATTCAGGGACAATGGAGGAAATCAGAATACCCAGTCATTACAACTGATTGCTTCTTTTTTCCAAACCACCCTAAAGAAATTTGAAGGAGCGACATTGATGGGAATAGAGAACCCATTTTACCAAAGAAGAGACAGGTACCAAAAGGATTTGCACGTAAAATGTTTTAAGAAAAAAATATGGAAATAGTGCCTAGGTTAACAATATCTTAGAAAAATGACTCCATCCAAACTATAGGGAGTAGAATTATAAAATATTGTCTTTCTTATGAGTTCAAAATTAGGTGAATCAAAACCAGGAGTTGATTTCAACCAAGAGGCTTTAAGTTATAAAGTTCTTCTTTTTCATTGTAGCCTCCAGCTCATAAAATGATAAATAAAAAAATAATATACACAAAGAAATGAAGAATAACTAAAATAACATAACACAGACCCCAGCTAGTTGAAACTTGAAGGAGTATCTGGGCAGAAGCACAGGAGAGATCATGTAGCTGACCAAAGATGGGGACACAAGAGACCATTTCAATTATATGTAAAATGTGACCTAGACCTGGGCTCTGGAGATTCTGAGCATATTTATCAGTTCTTTCTGCTTTGTGAAACCAATAACAATAAACTAAGCAATTGTAAAGTCACATTGCCTCACTGGTTCTGACTACTGGCCTGATAGCCTAGTATTGATTTTATTCTAGAAGAAGTTAGAAAGAATTTTTATTTTTTTTAAATAAATTGACTGCAGACTGAAAACCTTTAAAACCAATGAGGAATTTCCTATAGTGAGGGTGAGAAGAGAACCAAGAGTAAATAATAGCTGTAGAAAACAAAGTGGAAACCAGTGGGTACTTCATATCAGTTTCCACGCCTGCGGGTTACACACTAGTAATCTTCCCACAAATTCACATGTTTAAGTCCTAACACCAGTTGAAGATAGCACCTTGAAGAGGCAATCAAATTGATTGGAACTCTAATCCTAAGTGGCTGATGTCCTTATGAAAAAAAGAGGAAGGGGCATCAGTACTAGGCTGATGCACAGAGAAAAGACTACATGATGAGACAGTGAGAAGACGGCCCTCTGTCAGCCAAGGAGATAAGCCTCAGGAAAAACTAAACCTGCCAACACCTTGATCCTGGACTTCAGCCTTTCCAAACCGTGAGAAGCTAATTTCTGCCACTCTGTCCATGCTGTTACAATGGACCCTTAGCTCATATATATATATATATATATATATACACACACACACACACACACACACACACACACATATATATATATATATACATGTTTTATTATACTTTTGCCCATGTTTATTTATTCTTATATATAATTATCACAAAAACTGTATGAAATGGATACTTTGCTTTAATTTATTAGATGAGAAAGGGAAGATCAGTTTCTAAGTAATTTGACATGAGTTTACAAAACAGGCAAAGGGGGGAACTCAGGTTTGAATCCACATCTCTGACTCTGATTATCGTGAAGCTCTTTCATCTCAGCTCATTAGGGCCAAGGTTGGATTTACTAAGAGCACTGGATATAAATTTTGACTGACTCGCTATTGGTGAGTTTAGAAAATAACTTCTGTCTCTTAGAACCTCATTTTATTTATGTACAGAAGAAAGATATGCAGGAATCTCTCAGGAATCCTGTAGAGGGATGAAAGAGCTGAATCCACTGATTGCATCCTGTATGTGTTTAATCAATGTTAATTCCTCTGTTCATTTTGATTTCTCCCATGTTAGGCAGGAAAAAAAAGAGCATGTTTCCCAGGCTTTATTGGTGCTACACGTACCATACAATTAACCACCTGTAATTAAACATTGCAATCTCTTTTGACATACACACATGAAATCATCACAGCAGATGACAGTGAATGTAGCCCTCACTTCATAATTCCCTCATGCCTCCTTGTACTTCCTAGCTCCAACACTCCCACCAACTCCTACATTCCAGGTTTTTATCCAGAAATGTTGTAGTTTTAGGTTTCATGTTTAGATCTTTTTTTCCATAATGAGCTCAATTTTTATGTGCTAAAAGGAATAAGTTATTATGGTTTTGCATATGGATATTCATTTCTACAGGAAACATTTGTTGAAAGATTATGTTTTATCTGCAGAATTATCTCCATAACTTTAAAAAAATCAATTATCCAGGAATATATGTGATCTGCTTCTGAATTCTTTGCTGTTCCTGTTTTAGTTAACTTTTATTTTGCTGTGACCAAAAGAACTGACAAAAATCATACAGGAGGAGGAAAAGTTTGTTAGGTTCACAGTTACAGAGGTCTCAGTCCATGCATGGCTGCCTCCATTGCTCTGGGACCAAGGTGAGAAAAAACATCATGGTGGAAAGGAATGGCAGAGTAAAGCAGCTCAGGACATGACAACCAGGAGTGAGAGAGAGAGCTCTGTTCCCCAGAGGCAAAATATAAACTCCAGATGCATTTCCTCAGAGACTAACATCCTCCATCACTCCCTACCTGCTTAAAGTAATCAACCAGTTAACCCATACCAGTGGATTAATCTACCTATTCAGTTTCCATTATCATAATCTAATCATTTCACCTCTGAATTTTCTTGCATTGTCTCACTCAGGAGCTTATGGGAGACAGCACATATCCAAACCATAACACTCCCCTTGGTATATTTGTTTAACTTTACAACAATAGGGTCTTGATTACTGTTTCACTTATAGTAAGTCTTAAGACCAGGTAGTGTTAACTCACCAACTTCATTCTTTATTTCCAAGTTATTTTGGTTGATCTAGACCTTTTATGTTTTTACATTTGTTGAATTAGTTTGCCAGTTTCTCCAGTAAAATCCTATAGGAATTCTGAGTAGGATTGTGTTGAATATAAATATTAATTTGGGGAGAATTGACATCTTATAAATACTAAGCACTTAGATGTAGGAATAAGGGTATATCTTCCTCATTTATTCTTCCATTTTTGTCTACAAAATTTTGTAATTTTTTGATATGGAAAACTTACACATCTTTTGTTACATTTTATTCCTTACCATTTTTCAATTGAGTGATCCTATTATAAACAATGTTCCTTAAAATTTAAATTTTGAATATTTATTGCTACAATATATATAAATTTATTTTTATGTATTAACCTAGCATCTTACAATTTTGCTAAAATTGCAAATTGATTAGCTTTAGTAGCTGTTGGTGTTGATTGTCTTAAAATTTTCCACATAGTCAATCATGTAGTCTGCTAACAAAATTATAGATTTTGTATATTCTTCCTTTCCGACTAGATTTCTTTTATTTGTTTTTGTTACATTGTTGCACTAGCTAGAACTTCTAACCAATCCAATCTTGAACAGAAGTGATGAGAATGAAAATTATTGCTTTATTTCTGTTCTTAGTTTTTTAATATTAATTGAAATGTTACATTTAGTTTTTCCCAGATGTGCTTGTCAGGATCAGAATGTTCTCACCAATTCCTTGTTTGCCGATAGTTTTCTAAAGTTTTTATTCAGTATTGAGGTTAGATTCTGTCAAATGTTTTTTCTTTCCCTATTGACAAGATCATATAGATATTATTTTATGAGTTTCTTAATATGACAAAATAGCCCTTTTTCTCAAATGTTGAAATAAACTTTGAATAAACCTCCCTTTGTCATGATATATAATCCTCTACATTTATTATTAGAGTTGATAATTTTCTTTTAGATATGGGGCTATTAAAGTTTTCTTCCTGAGAGAGTTTTAGCAGTTTTGATCTTTCATGGAAATGATCTCTTTCATTTTTTACTTAATTTATTAGCATAATAACTATACATAATACCCCTGAAATATCTTTGTAATACATATATAGTGTTTTAACTTTTCATATTCCCAATACTGAAAACTGCAATCTTCTCACTTTTTTCCCTGATCCCTATGGTAAGTGGTTCAACAGATTTTTTCTGAGGAGTTTTTTTTATATTGTTTTTCCCTACTTTTTTCTATCTTCTATTTCATGTCTCTTCTTCCATTCTTATTATTTCTGTTCTTTTGCTTCTTGAGGGTTTTATTCATGTTTTCATTTTCTTAAGAAAGAAGTCATAGACACTGATTTTAGGTCTCTCTATTCTGCTGTATGTAGATGGTTAGTATTTAAATGGCTAAGGCGAAGACTCCAAGATGGCCACGAAGAGGGTGCATCACACCCCATGTACCGCGCCACAGCGCAGGTGAATAACGAGTTAGAACGACAAAAAACTATCTTGTTAGGAACTTACAGCAAAATTGGGGTGCACCGAAATCTAGAGGAAGGATTTCCAGCACTGAGGTCTGGTAATTGAGTCTCAAACACGAGCCAACTGTGCAACCAGAGATCCAGGCTGACTGATCCGAGTGGCCCGCCCCGCGGATACAGACGGTGGGGCCCCGCTGAGAGTGACCAGAAAGCAGAGAGAAACGTTGCTACAGAATCTGTGGAATCCTGCCAGCTGAGCCCTCACTGAGCCCAGGGCTGAGTTCGGGATTTCAGAAGGGGATGGAAGCAGTACAGTTCTATCCCCCACAACGGAAACTCCACCAAGGAAACCAGCGGCCACCATCTTGGAGAGCTGACATAACCACCGCCAGTCTCTGACAGATTGCAACAATAAAACAGGTGCGTGTTACCCAGCCCATCTCCCATACAGCGAGAAATTTGCATAAAATCTCTCCTAGGTTTTCCGGGGAAGGGATTATCAGAAGGAGCCTGCATAGAGATGCAGGGAATGCTAGAGACACCTGACCTTCAACTCTCCCTCCCATTAGTGGCGAAAATGAAACCTGTCTTGCCAGTGCTGGGGGAGGGGCAAGAGGAAAAAATCAAAACAATAGAGTGCCGGGGTTCCAATAGCCACCCTCCACACCCAGCAAACGGCAGGCCCAGAGTACAGTTTGAACTGACAAGAGGCATCACTCAGGGGAAATCTGGTCTAGCAGGAGAAACCAGGGGACTAGAGGCCAGGCCCTTACTAACATACGGGATGAAAAAGGCAATATCACAACAGACACTACAGAAATTCAGAAGATAATTAGAAAGTATTTTGAAACCCTATATTCCAATAAAATAGAAGATAGTGAAGATATCGATAAATTTCTTAAGTCATACAATCTGCCCAGATTGAGTCAGGAAGACACACAAAATTTAAACAGACCAATAACAAAGGAAGAAATAGAAGAAGCCATCAAAAGACTACCAACCAAGAAAAGCCCTGGACCCGATGGGTATACAGCGGAGTTTTACAAAACCTTCAAAGAAGAATTAATATCAATACTTTTCAAGCTATTTCAAGAAATAGAAAAAGAAGGAACTCTTCCAAATTCATTCTATGAGGCCAACATCACCCTGATCCTGAAACCAGACAAAGACACTTCAAAGAAAGAAAACTACAGACCAATATCTCTAATGAACTTGGATGCGAAAATTCTCAATGATAGCCTGGCGAATCCAATACAAAAACATATCAAAAAAATTGTGCACCATGATCAAGTAGGATTCATCCTTGGGATGCAAGGTTGGTTCAATATATGGAAATCAATAAATGTTATTCACCACATCAATAGACTTAAAGATAAGAACCATATGATCATCTTGACAGATGAAGAAAAAACATTCAACAAAGTACAGCATCCCTTTATGTTCAAAACACTAGAAAAACTAGGGATAACAGGAACTTACCTCAACATTGTAAAAGCTATATATGCTAAACCTCAGGATAGCATCATCCTAAATGGAGAAAAACTGAAGGCATTCCCTCTAAAATCTGGAACAAGACAGGGATGCCCTCTATCACCACTTCTATTCAATTTAGTTCTTGAAATACTAGCCAGAGCAATTAGACAGACAAAAAAAATTAAAGGCATAAAAATAGGAAAAGAAGAACTTAAATTATCACTATTTGCAATGACATGATAATATATTTAACAGACCCAAAAGGGTCTACAAAGAAATTGCTATAGTTAATAAATCAATTCAGCAAAGTGGCAGGATATAAAATCAACATGCATAAATCAAAGGCATTCCTGTATATCAGCAACAAAACTTCTGAAATGGAAATGAGGAAAACCACTCCATTCACAATATCCTCAAAGAAAATAAGATGCCTGGGAATCAACCTAACAAAAGAGGTGAAAGATTTATACAATGAAAACTACAGAACCCTAAAGAGAGAGATAGAAGAAGATCTTAGAAGATGGAAAAATGTACCCTGTTCATGGATAGTCAGAACTAATATCATCAAAATGGCAATATTACCCAAAGTTCTCTACAGGTTTAATGCCATGCCAATCAAAATCCCAATGGCATTTCTTGTAGAAATAGATAAAGCAATCATGAAATTCATATGGAAAAACAAAAGACCCAGAATGGCAAAGCAATTCTAAGCAGGAAGTGTAAATCTGGAGGTATAGTGATACCAGATTTCAAACTGTACTACAAAGCAGTAGTAACAAAAACAGCATGATACTGGTACCAAAACAGACAGGTGGACCAATGGTACAGAATAGAGGACACAGAAACCAATCCACAAAAGTACAACTTTCTTATATTTGATAAAGGGGCTAAAAGCATACAATGGAGGAAGGATAGCATCTTCAACAAATGGTGCTGGGAAAATTGGAAATCCATATGCAACAAAATGAAACTGAATCCCTTTCTTTCGCCATGCACAAAAGTTAACTCAAAATGGATCAAGGAGCTAGATATCAAATCAGAGACACTATGTCTGATATAAGAAAAAGTTGGCTACGATCTACATACTGTGGGGTCGGGCTCCAAATTCCTTAATAGGATGCCCATAGCCCAAGAGTTAATAACAAGAATAAACAAATGGGACTTACTCAAACTAAAAAGTTTTTTTCTCAGCAAGAGAAACAATAAGAGAGGTAAATAGAGATCCTATATCCTGGGAACAAATTTTTACCCCTCACACTTCAGATAGAGCCCTAATATCCAGAATATACAAAGAACTCAAAAAAATAAACAATAAGATAACAAATAACCCAATCAACAAATGGGCCAAGGACCTGAACAGACACTTCTCAGAGGAGGACATACAATCAATCAACAAGTACATGAAAAAATGCTCACCATCTCTAGCAGTTAGAGAAATGCAAATCAAAACCACCCTAAGATACCATCTCACTCCAGTAAGATTGGCAGCCATTCTGAAGTCAAACAACAATAAGTGTTGGCAAGGATGTGGGGGAAAGGGTACACTTGTACATTGCTGGTGGGACTGCAAATTGGTAATGCCAATTTGGAAAGCAGTATGGAGATTTCTGGGAAAGCTGGGAATGGATCCACCATTTGACCCAGCTATTGCCCTTCTTGGACTATTCAGAGCATATTATAGGGATACTGCCACATCAATGATCATAGCGGTACAATTCACAATAGCTAGACTGTGGAACCAACCTAGATGCCCTTCAATAGATGAATGGATAAAAAAAGTGGCATCTATACACAATGGAGTATTATGCAGCACTAAAAAATGACAAAATCATGGAATTTGCAGGGAAATGGATGGCATTAGAGTAGATTATGCTAAGCAAAGCTAGCCAGTCCTTAAAAAACAAATGCCAAATGTCTTCTTTGATATAAAGAGAGCAACTAAGAACAGAACAGGGAGGAAGAGCATGAGGAAAAGATTAACATTAAACACAGACGAGTGGGGGGGAGAGAAAGGGAAAGAGAAGGGAAAGCATATGGAAATGGTAGGAGACCTTCAATGATACACAAAATTACATAGAAGAGGTTGTGAGGGGAAAGGTGGGGGAAACAAGGGAGAAAATTGAACAACAGCAGATGAGGTAGAGAGGGAAGATGGGAGGGGAGGGGAGGGGGGATAGTAGGGTATAGGAAAGGTAGCAGAATACAACAGTCACTAATATGGTATTATGTAAAAATGTGAGTGTGCAACCGATGTGATTCTGCAATTTGTATTTGGGGTAAAAATGGGAGTTCATAACTCACTTGAGTCAAATGTATGAAAGATGATATATCCTGATATTTGTAATGTTTTGAACAACCAATAAAAAAATAAAATTAATGGCTAAGGCTATGAAATTTCCTGTTCTTAACACCCACAAAATTGATGTTTTGACTTTAATTTTATTAAAAATACTTTATAATTTCTCTACTGACTTATTTATAACCATGGGTTATCTATATAAGTCTGTTATTTAGTTTATGAACATCTGAGAATTGTCCAGAGAACTTTTTGTTATTTATTTCTAAATTAATTCCATAGGGATCACAGAACACATTTTGAAAGTTTGGAATTATTTTAACTTATGACTATTTCCAACCAACAGAGTGGTCTACCTTGATAATCACACCATGCATTTGAAAATAATGTGTATTCTACTACTATTTAAACATCAAGTCAGTTAATTTTTGCTTGTTTTTTTTATCATTATTGGTATTTTTCTGTTTGTTCAATTATTAAGAAAGTCACATTGAGGTTTCCAGAATTTGTTTCTATTTCTCCTTTTAACTCTCTAAAATTTGCATGTGTGCACTATAAAGTATTGTTGTTAGATGCACAGAAATTTTGGATTGTAATATTCTCCAGAAAAAGTGACTTGTTTATCATTATACAATGGCTTTATTTTTTCCTACGTAAAATAGTCTCATCTGAAATCTGTTTTATCTGGTATTACTAAAATCACTTCAGATTTCTTTTTGTTAGTGTTATTATAGCATGGATTTCATTTTTTTAACTTGATGTCTAATATTTAAATTACATGTTTTTATACTCAACTTATAATTGGTCTTGCTTTTAGATCCAATCCCACATTCTTTCCCTTTTAATTAAAAACTTATACCATTTATATTTAATCTAACCACTGAAATATTTAGAATAAGTCTGTTGTCTTGCTATTTCTTTGTTATCTGTTTCAATATGTTCCTTTCTCCCTTTTACTTCTTCTATTGCTTTTGTATGAATTTTGTGTAATTTTCATTTACTTTCATATTTTTTATTGGTTTATCACCTATAATTCTGGAAAGTTCTGAAACAGTTTTATATTTGTTTTATCTTTTTTGCATTATTTCTCTATTATTTGCATTTTTTCTGAGAAGAAATATGCTGCAGTTTTTCTCTGTGTTACTATGTGTTTAAAGAGACTTTTTCTTAGATGCTTTAAAATGTTTCTTTTCATCACTGATTTTCACTGATATAATCTGGTTTGATTTCCTTCTATGGTCACTGTTTATTGAGCTTCTTGAATCCATGGGTTTAGAATTTTTATTTAATTTAGAATATGTTGTATCATTGTTTACTTAGGAATATCTTTGATCTTCTTCCCCTTCTCTCCTTGGGTGGTATTCAATCACATATGTATTAAGCTTCATGAAACTGACCCACAGATTACTATTTTTTTTTACTGTTTATTATATTTACTCTATATGGGTCTTTTGGATTTTTTTTCTATTCTGTATCTTCAAATTCACTTATCTTTGGCAGCATCCTATCTAGTGTTACAACCCTCCAGTACAATTTTTAAGCCCTCCAGTACAATTTTTAAGCGCAGTCATTTTACATTTTGACTGTAGAAATTTAATTTGGATCTTTTTATATTTTCATACTTCCACTTAACCTCTGAGCAGATGGAATCTAGATATGATACTTGCTTTGTATCATTGTATGTGGATGCGATGCTAACATCTGTATCAGTACATTATCACTTTCAGTTGATTGATTTTTCTGTTCATTATCATCATATTTTTCTGCTTCTTGAAAGCACCAGGAAAGCTTATTTGAATGCCACACATTGTGACCTTTAGCTTCATTGATGTTTGATATTTTTGCATTCTTATAAAATTCTTGAGCTTTATTCTTCAATGCAGTTGTTTGGGAACAAATTCATCTTTTCAGATTTTCATTTTGGCATTTGTTAAGTGAAATCAATCTACAGGCAATTATTGAGTTTTGTCCAATCTACAGGCAATAATTCCCCATATGAAGTAAAGACCTATGGGAGACTCTTCCCAGTTCTCTGGCTGATGGAAGCAGGAAATGTCCCTGGATGCCAAGTGTTCTTTTTTCTTATCCCTTTGGGGGATTCTTTCCATGATCATGTGCAGATTAGCACTATGCTGAGTATTCATGGTGTCTCTTTTCCTGTACTGTCTCCAGAAAATTCTAACCATGTCAGTCTCTCAACCTCTCATTGACCCCAGTAGTCTACCTCCCCATGCAGTAGCTCAGAAACTCTTTAAGGTTAGGAATATTGGTCAATCACTTATTTTATTTCTTTAACATTTCTCAGGGATTACTGTCCCTTTTGGCCTGATGTCTATAGCCTTAACAAACTATTGATTCAAGCAATTTTTTTTCATTGACTTTCTTAATTTTGATTATTCATGATGGGAAGATCAATCTTGCCCTAGTTTCTCCTGCTTGACTGGAACAGGAGCCTCCAAAAAGTTCTTTATCAAGTAAATTATTACTAAAGGAAAAATATTAATAGTTGATTTATCTCATAATCAATGAGAAATAGTCAATAACAACAATGATGCCTGTGATTATACTCATGTATTTTAAGAATTTACATAATTCATCTTATGTTTTCACAAAGTAAGTCCACTACTTAAATGATCCAGTGACTTAATAGTTTTGGATAAAAACCTTATTGCAGTTTAAGTATTTCTCATCTGCTAAAATAAGAAAAGAGGGCAACCACATTTATTTTGTTTGTTTTTAAATATATGAATGTAGTCATATATAAAAATTAAAATGACAGAACTACAAAGTAAAATACATTCTGAAGTAATTCTTTGCTTCTGGATCAACAGTAACCTCTCAGTAACACTGACTCTTCATTGGTTCATTCTTATCTTATTGAAGTCTCCCTGTGGTCCACTCTAATGCTAGCTGTTTTAGTTTTACTGATAATGCATATATTTGCATTCAAAGCAAGTCCCTGGGAATTTCTCCTATTTCCAAGAGTCATACTTTAAGTAAAGAAACTTTGGCCACTTTATCTGTGCTGTGCTAAATATATTTTACATTTCCATTCTCCATACATTTATTATTAGCAAAAAGGTACATGTCTAAGATTTTAGAAAGCAACAGAAATTACCAAAAAACATGAGTGCATTTTAACAAGATGCATGTTGTCATTTGTCATATCTGTGAAGGCAGAGAGATATTAGGGCTGATTCTGCAATGACACGCATTGAGCAAATATTTCTATTACTGATGGTCATATGTCTGTGGTGCTTTATACTTTCAAACTTATTTTTTACCTGTTTCATAGGAAAATTTTTACTAATAATACAAAATAGTTGTAGAATGGTGTAGTGAAGTTGAGAATAGCAGTTACCTTAGGGACTAGATTTGATAAGGTCTTTTGTGCTTGGTATGGTTGCTAATAAAAATACTCAATTTGAATCCTCAATCAGTCACTAAAATTAGAGAAAGACCAACAAAGGGGAATCCTGAATATAAAGAAGCACAAACAGTCCAACAGTACTAGGAAATTGCCAAGAATCAGAAATAGAAAAGCATTCTGAATGTGTGGTGCTCTATGAAGTCTTGTTGCTAACTCAAAATTTTTAGGATCAAAAAACAGTTTACCTCCAGGCAAAAACAATCAAACCAAAACAATTTATCTCCAGGCAAAGGGAGATTTAAGCCTCAAATTTCAGAGGATATAAAATATTAAAATGGACTCTCTCGTTTTTTAAAAAATTAAGAGGGAAACCCTGAGTAGCGCAAGAAGCTATGCCGGAAATGAAATTGTTTTAGCCACCAAGTAATGGCCTACTTTGAACATAGACAGAATGAATTCAAGATGACTTTCTGCTTTTACAAGTTCTGGTTTGCATGAAAGCATGCTTTTAACACCTCTGCAAATACTGCTAATATCAAGGAAAGAAAAAAGATTGGGTTGGAGACAAGCACTGTGGAGATGCAACCCAGGTGATCTTATATACTGTCAATCTCCAGGAACATTCAGAGCTGACCTTTTACTCCAGAGCCTAAGCCCTGCTTAGGTCCACACATCCTTTTAAAATACTGAGAAATCACAGGTGCTAGACTTAATTCTCAGGAGACATCTTATTTAGAAAAGAAAATGAATGAATTAATAAATAAATAATAAAAGAAGGGAGGAAGCCAAAACACATGCCCAGGTTGCCTTTATCTGATGGAAGTTACTAATAGGGACCTTATCCCTCAAAAGCTCAGACTGCTTCTCTAAAACATCTAGACAGGGAAGATACAAGGAAGGAGAATCTTCCCATATGCTTAGAGTTGCCAGCTGCAAAATCTTGCTCGAACAGCAATTAAACTCATGCTGTGGGACTATCACAAGGGCCAGAGCCAGGGAACTGGTGCCACTGACATAAGAAGTCTCAATCTCAGGGTCCTGGAGCAGCAACTTGCCAGGGTGTGAGGTGTCACAGGGCTGGAACCCATTCCCAGGAGCTGACCTCCTCTCTGTCGCAGTGGATTTGTTCTGTCACGTGCAGTGAGGACCTCTTCATGTGTCAGGAGCACCCCGTAACCTTTGTGCTAATTCCCATGACATCCTCTGTGTCTCACTGTAGGATTCTGTGAGCAGGTCTTTGGAAGAATAGGGAGAACAAAAGATTCTTCGGCACATCTGAAGAGGGCTGGTTGAGTGTGCCTGAATGTAGGGTCATGGTTTAAAAAAGGCTGAGAACCCCCTACCTTGCACTAAAAGGTTTTCAATACACTGAGACACATTTTTTTTTTAAATGTGCTCCTATAAGCCATGTTAGGCCCAGTTCATTTGTGTATTCAGTTCAATTGCATCTGAATCAATTGGTTCCCAATTGAGTGAATTCAAAAAAAAGAGAGAAAATGCTAAGATGCCACTTTCACTCATTTATTTTCTTCTCTTTTAAAAACTATAAATTAGCCACGTTGGATCAAAACTTTGCAGTAAATGAGAGCATTCCAGACAGGAAAGAAGTACCACAATAAGCAAATGACAACCCCCTATATAGTTCACACATAAAAACTCCTAAGTGTTAAAAATTCTCTGCATATTTCTTTAGCTATTTCTCAAGAACAAAAACTGCAATGATATAAAAGTCATGTGAATGTCGGTTGAAAGAATATGGATTTTCTTCACCTCAGTTACATTCCTGTATATTGTAACTTATTATAACAACTATTTAAAGAGTATATAAATGAAGACTTTAACAGATGGAAATGAACTTGTATTTTGGTGTGCATGTGTGCTTTACCCATATTGTCCCATAGAAGAGGGCTTATTTGATTAATAATTGATATGCAACATATAATATTTAAATTTGGTGCAAATTTAAAAATAATATGAATGGTCCCAGGAGAATCTATGATATTAATACTAATACTTGTAAATATTATAAAGTTGCCTCCTCTCAGCTTCAGTGATAAATAACTCCTATGGAGTATTTTTCCATCTGCATTGATGGGACTGAAAAATAGAGCTGTATTCAAGTGAGAGTCTCAAAAATGTTCTTATTAGAAACTCATTGCTATAATTTTATATCATTTTAATAATTCAAATAAGAAATATTCTGTTATATTTTAATTATCTATATAATAAAAGCAACGATTGTTATTTTATTAACAACAAATAATAATAAAATAAGTAATAACTATTGTTCAGTTTAATAACTTATTCCATACAATAATATCACATTCATCTTGGCCATTTAGAGGCTAAATTCACCTAATGACATGAGTGCCAATTGGCTGAGCACTCTGGCCTGCACCATGATAGGCACAGCCTATTTGTTATCACTAAACCTTGTGTTCTATATGTATTATTAACCTTATTATTAGTTAAGAAAACTGAAGCTCATAGAGACTGGGCAACTTTCACAAGGGCACAGAGTTAGGATGCAAAGGATTCCATTCGTTGTTCTAATATTATAGAATAAGTCTACGTATTTCACAATAAGAATTTAAAAATCAATGTTTCATTAGGCTTAATAACCCTTCATGTGGGGCTTTATGTGTCTAGCTCCGTCTGGGAGTAGCCACAATAGTTGTATACTGCTTTCAGCTCCTCTAAATTCCTCACTGAGAGGGCAGGAGGGAACTGTTAGCTGCCTCAATCCAGTGCAGATGACCATGAATATTGTGGCTCAACAAACCTATTGGTAGCTTTCAGGGCGATTTATCTACTTGGTGTCAGACTTTGCATCTGGGTTTGAGTATTTGGAAGTGTGTTTTGCATTCAAAATGATCATTGTCATTGTTGTCTAGTAATTAATGATGACATAAAATTATTTTTCAAATATTTCATCTTGGGCAAACCAAAAGACTGGTTTTGCCAAACACTAGCTTCCTTAATTCTTCAGTTCATGTGTACTTTAGGGAATATTCAGTCTGTATTTTACTGACATGATTACATTTAATTTCCTAAACTGTTCCTTATAGAAACTACATTGGAGTCTAAAAGGCCTTTCCACATAATTTTGTAAGTTTTTCTTTCTTTGAAATGCTGTCATTCAAGAAAATGAATCAAAAGGAAATACTGTGTATGCATGACTAAAACTACAATGGACTCAAGTTTGGCCATTGTCACCCCCAATTACTAATCAGCTTTATTACTATTAGAATTAAAATTGCTCCCATATACTGAAAGACATATGTATAATTTTAAGACATACTAAAATCCTTCACATATCATTTTTAAAATATAAATATCTGGCAAAATTAAATGTAGTACACCCTTATAGAATCAGCAAAGCTATAGTCTTTCAAGTCAACTCATTCTCAACACAACTAGATCCAGGCAAAAAAGAGAGGTGGGTGGGAGGTGATGGTGGATTGGTGGGAGGTGGACATGTCCAATACAATTGCTTTGTAGACTCCAGTGTCTCTTCCAGATCTTTACCTGGATCTTTTCTTGAGTCAAAGTTATTCTTATTCATTAGGGCAGAGTTTAGCTCTTTGGTTTTCAGGAAATGCCTTCGATTTGGTGCAAATTTAAAAAATGAACATGTTATAATAACTATAGTACTCTTCAAACTGCAAGAAAACAATTAGTTCCTGGTCTAATCAGCTCTAGGACAGCATTACATCCTCAATAGGAAAGAAAAGAATTTTAGAGTATATATGATATATTAGAGAGTGAATGATTATTCACAGTCATGAGGCCAGCTCATGTTTCAATAAGACAAATTGCTCTGGAGTGTTCTGGTGGCAACCAATGATAACTCATGATCATGAGACAGAGTAGGTGAAAATTACAGAGAATTGATGAAAATCAAGAGCAAGAGAACAAATAGCTCGGAAGAGAAGAATCTGTGATTATTATTTCCTAAGCCTTCAGTTTGATAGAGCTTGAATCTATTTTCTTTGAAAAATCTATACAGCTGTAGACACTGAAAGTCCATCTGAAAATGGCTGCATTTGTTTCCGTCCAATTGTGAATGATTAACTCCTCAGTCTGGATGTGGGAATCAGCCCAGAGGGGAAGATGCATTTCCAAGGAGATGGCTCATTTGGTTTGCTGTATTCCCGCCAATCAAGTGTTCACTCAGATACTGAGGGGATAAGGACACTTCAGTCCCACTGTACTACTGTCGAAATAGCAGTGGAGCTCTACATTTTGGGAAAAACACATTTGTTTCAGAGTTGGGAATGATTTGTTAAATTAACAATAAACATTCATTGTTATTTTATATTCATTGTTATAATGAGTTTATTTTGAAATGAATAAGGATTCAAAGTAGAATTCACAATAATATGATGAATACAATTTGTAAAGAAGGGTCTCCAAAATTTTGATCGCAGATAGTGCCAATAGTCTGGGATCATAAAATAGCTTCAGTATTTTCCTCTTATCATTTGGGTGTATTTTCTGGAATTACCTAAGAACTATATAACAAGGTGCTTCCTGGAATATGTTCCTGGGTCACTTACTTTTATCATATCAAAGTTAATATATTTAATTCAACATGTTAATATAAATAGATTTAACTAATATAAACATATTTAAATTATATATTAATATAAAAACACTAATATGCTTTTCTGTGCCTTCCTTATTCTTCCTTAAGGGGTAGGTGTACCAAAAAACCTGAGCCTGTGTTTCCTTTCACTTTTGAAAAAATTGAAATAATCTTAAAATTGACCTAATTGTATTCTGATTTGCATGTGAACTATTATACACCATTAACATCTGAATAATTCACATTCGACTAACCCCATCTGATAGATCCACATTCTGAAATTTATTTGTATTTATACCGCTAATAATGTGGTAAAAATATTGTATTTTCTCTCTAAATTGATGCACTTATTTTAAAGATGCATTATCATGATATGTGTTCCTGATTCAGTCCTACACCCAGCTAAACGTGTAATGGTCTTAGGTACTTGTCATAGAGTTTGGCTTCCATACAAGTATTTGTGGCGACCTTGCTGTCTGCCTGCTCTAAGAACACCAGGCCGAGCAGAAGGGGCACAAGGAGCTGCAGAAGAAGATGAGGCGCGAGACTATCACTGCAGCTACCTTCCTGGCAGAAGCTTTGGTGGATCACCTCATTGTGGGTGTTGCCCAGGCCTGCACGAACCAGAGAAAGCTGGACCATGAGTCCCTTCAAGTCCAGGCTGCCAAATCTGCCAAGTAGACAGGCCAGTGGATCAAGATGGAGGAGAACTGCAAAGGAAGAAAATGGAGGATTTGGAGAACTGGGCTCAGAGCATAAAAATGAATATGCTCACAACTGCCCCTGCACTGAAATAGGTCTATAAGGGGCAGCTGCAGTCTGCCCACTCCTAGCCCCTCCTCCCTCCCCTTCTACCTCACCCCTTATGCCTCACCCACGGTAGCAAGAAGGAGACTGACAGGTAACTGGTGAATAAAAAATCAAGCGTCCATTTGTTAAAAAAAAAAAAAAAAAGAATTAATGTGTTCTGTTTTCTTTCTTTCAATGTCATTTGCATTGGAGTTTTCATGAGGAAGAAATGTCCACTGCTATCTACCCATTAGGAAGAGTCTTTTTAGCTCACAGTCCCACTGAGAAAGAGCAGTATGCCCTTGTAGGGCTGACCAAGCTTTTCTTAGGGGAAGCATGGTCTAGATTGTGCCCTTGAGCAATCAGCTGGTTCTGTTCAGAAACCACAAATAATCGAGTAAGTAAGACTCATTTCAAGACAGACATATCAATGGCTATGAAAATTAACTGTCTTTGCAGACACTTCCTAACCCTTGTTGGCTATCCACAGCATTGGAAAAGAGAATGCTAACAATGCTTAGCTGCCCTTCGAAATCTCTGCAATATCAGAGAATAGAGTCCAAACTTCTTAGTCCACCTGTGACCTCTACTCAACTCTCAACTGACCTGAAATCTTATGATTATTCTAACTCTCCCCTCTGTGCCACCACCATGCAAAGAACAGCTTTCTATTTCTTCTCTCATTGTTGTACCACTTATTTGTTTTTGAGAATCTCTGTCTCCAGACTGTAAACTTATTAAATCCTGGTCTGTATTTTTTTTCATCCCCAGAAGTATTATTATAAAGAATTTCCAACACACAGAAAGTTGAAAGAATCTTTTTTTTTTTAGTAAATACCCATATACCCCAATGTAGTTCTACATTTGTCATTTTAATGTATTTGCCTTGTCACGTATTTATGCATCTACCCATCTGTACTTCCATCCATCAATCCTTCCAATGATTTTCATGCATATCAAAGTAAGCTTCAGATCAGTCAACTTCACCTCAGACATAAAAATAACTACAATTCAATATTTGTTTAAGGTGATTTTTCTTTGAGGTAAAATAACATATATTAAAAATCATAAATCTTAAGTATGCCATTTGATGAGTTCTGACTAATGCATTCACCTGTGCAAATCAATCTGTGATACAGAATATTATCACCAAAGAAATTTCCCTTATGCCACTTCCCATCACTATCAGAGACAACCACTCTTCTGCTCCCCCACCAAATAAATTTGTATTCAATTTCAAATTGTCACACACTGTGAAACTTTATATTTCTTTTTTCATTTCCTATTTTTATGATATATCCATGTTGTTTCATGTTGCATGTACCAGTTAATCCTGGTTTTGACAGAAGAGTAGAATAATATTATATGTACATATATCATAGTGTGCTTATGTATTCCCCTATTGATGGGAACCTGAACTGTTTTGATTTTGGCTATTTCAATTTATTGTGAATAAAGCTGATATAAACTTCATAGAAAAACTTGGTCATGGCTGCATGTTTAGTTTTTCTCTCAGATAGATACTAGAAGTGAGATTAATGGGCATATCATAGATGAATGTAAAGCTTTAAAAGTACATTACATAATTTATCCAAAGAGGTTCTATAATTTGACTCTTAACAATGATGTGTCACAATTCTGCTCTACATCTTCTCCATCATTTTGTGTTGCCAGTTTTCTTCTTTAATATTGACAATATAATAGTGTGTGGTAAAATTTCCTTATAGTTTTCATTTAAAATTCCTAATTAATAATAGTGCTTACCACATTTTAATTTGCTTATTATGCAATATATTTTCTGTTATACAGTAACATAAAATATATTGCATAGTAATGTTGTATTCTTTAATTGAGATAGTTGTCTCATTACTATTGTGTTATAGCAATAAGTTATATATCCTCAAGTGTGAGTTTTTGCCATATATATGTTTTAAAAATATATTCTTCAAGTCTGTGGTTCTGGTTTATTTTTTTAATTATGTCATAATGATATCTCAAAGAGAAGAACTTTTAAACTTTGGTGAAATTTTAATTGTTTTATGTGTTTTTCTTGCTTTCATGTCAGTGTCTTTTGGGTTCTTAAGCAAATCTTCCTGATCCATTCTACAGTGTTCATACTAATGATAAAATAGACTTTAAAGAAAAATTGTTAATAGAAAAATACAATTTATAGTGACAAAATGATCAGTCCATGATGAAGACATAATAATTATAAACAGCTATGTACCTATGAACAGAGACCTAAATACATGAAATGGAACTGAAAATGTAGGACTGATGAGAGAAATAGATAATTAAACAATAATAGTTAGAGACTAAAATACCTACTTGTAGTGGTTGATTGAACAATTAGGCACCTGATGGAATCACGAAATGGAAGATTTAAGAAGCACTAAATCAAGCAGACCTGGCTGATATCTTTAATACATCTACACACCATGCACAGTCTATTCCCAGTTACACATAGAACATTCTCCAGGATAGACCATATGTTAGGCTACAAAAAAACTCTCAGTGAAGTGAAATGATTAACATCATAAAAAGTGTGTTCTCTGTAATGGAATAAAATTAAAAATCAGTAATGATGAAATTTAGAAAATTAATAAATATGTGGAAATTAAAACATTCTTGGATAATAAATGGTTCAAAGAAAACATCTCAAGAAAAGTTATAAGACATTTTGAGATGAATGAGAAAAATAAGCACAACACATGATATCTATGGTATACAGCTAAAACAGTGCTTAGATGTGAATCCATTCCTCCAATTGGCTATATGAGAAAAAAAAGAAAAATCTCACATTATTAACTTAAGCTTCTGATTTTTAGAAATTAAAAAAAGAGCAAACTAAATGTAAAGCAAGAAAAATGAAGGAAATAAAAACAATTGAGGTAAATTGATTTTAAAAAAAGACAAGCAATATAGAAAGTCAATAAAACTTTAAAAAGAGAGCAGCTTAATTGACAATATTTAGCTAGACTAAGTAAGGAAAAAGAATACAGTTTTATAGTGAATCAGGAATAAAAGAAAGTATAAATACAAATCTTATATGAATAAAATAATTATAGGGGGCTACTGTATATTGTAAATGATTGTGTGCCAACCAATAAGATAATCTAAATAAAACGAGCAGATTCCTATATAATATAAACTACCAAAACTGCCTAAGGAAGGAAGAGAAACTATTAACAGACATTAAAAAGTGAAGTGGGAAATAAAGTACACATATACATTATTGGTGACACTGCAAAATAAGTACAACTGCTCTGGAAAGCAGTATGGAAAGTCCTCAAAAGACTAGAAATAGAATGACTGTATGATCCAGCTATCACACTCACTGATATTTATCCAAAAGAACTAAAATCAGCAAACTATAGTGATACAGAAACATCAAAATTTTCAGCAGTGCAATTCTAATAGCCAAGTTAGGGAACCAGCCAAGATGTCCATCAATAGATGAATGGGTAAAGAAAATGTGTATATTTACATGAGTTGGCAATTCATGTTTATGATGCTGATTTAAATACAAACCAAATTTGCTTATCTTATAAAAAATTTAGTCATGTGATAATGAAATGTTATCTTTTGTAGTGCTAGGTTTGATTTGCTAATATCATTAATAATTTTTACTTTCATATGTGTGAGATATATCAATTGAAATGTTTGATAATATCTTTGCATAGGTGTACTTTGATTTAAAAAACAGATTAAAATTATGTCATCTGTGGGTAAATTTGTGAAATTTGAGAACATCATGCTAAATAAAATAATCTAAACTCAGAAAGTCAAGGCTTGAATATTTTATATGTAGTAGTGAAACCAGATTTGTCTCATCTTCTGCTGGTGGGTGGAATTTTGTATGCTAAGTTCTCTACAGCCCAAAAAGCCCATTTTAGTGTTAGCAGCTGACCAAGGCAGAAGATACCTGTGAGTCTTAGCTCTGAGGGTCAGAGATGAAATAACCAGATTCTTCTCCACACACACACACAAACACACACTACACACACACACACATATATAATATATATATGTAATGCACTAATTAAAATAACAGTACCAAAAATAGAAAGGTGATCAGTAAAGTAGAGCAATTGATCAGAGGCAGGAGTGGAGGGAAAAGGAACATACTGGGGAATGAGACTGATCAAATTATGAGCAAGTACAAATATGGTATTATGAATTCTACTATTATGTACAAGAATAATGCATCAATAAAATGTAAAAAAGGAAAATGTATGGTGTTTGCTGTATTTAACACTAGTATAAAATCTTTTCATGAAAAAAATACCCCGGCTCAACTAACTGTCTTCTGTCATGAATTCTGCCAACTATTTAAGGAAAAATTAATACACATATCTTGTCTCAAATTCTGTTCAAAAATACAAGATGAGGAACCACTTTCCATTTTGTTCAATCAGGTTAGTGTTGTCTAATAACAAAACAAAATAAAAATGTCACAGGACATGAAAACTACATATTAATACTTTTCATGAATACAGATAAAATTAACATTAACAAAATACTAGAAGATCAGAAGATCGAATCCAGCAGCAAATAAAATGCATTATACACTATGGCTGAATGAATTTTTTTCTCAGAAATTCAAAGTTAGTTTAACATATGTAATTATTGAACGCAACACATAATTTAATTAAATAAAGAACAAAAACACATGGTTGCTTCAAAAGATAACAGAGAAATAACTGAAAAAAAACCACAAGTTTCATTGCAAAACACTCAACAAAAATAAGGAGAAAAGTAGATACTAAATCATTACTGAAAAAAAACACTAAAAAATGTTAATATCAATGGTTAAAAACTGGATGCTTTAACCTAAGATAAAAAAGAAGACAAGAATGTCTTTTCATATTTATTTTATTCAATATTGTTATGGTCATTTAATCAGAGCAATTATGTAACTGAAATAGACAAAAATACATCTAAATTGAAAAGCAAAAAGAAAACTATGGTTGAAACCATATACTGTGGCTTGCATATTTCCAGATCCAAGCAACACTGGAATAAAATGTTTAAGAATAAATTATGTCTGTATCAAACATGTACAGACATTTTTCTTCTCAGTATTTCCTAAATAATACAATTATCTGCATAATATGTACATTGCTATAGATAAGTAATCTAAGAATTGTTTAAAGTATATAGAAGGCTGTGTGTAGTCTATATGAAACACTATGACACTTTGTTATTTTATACAAGGGACTTGAGCATCAATGAATTTAGGTATCCACAGGAGCCCCGGAACCAGTCCCCCAGGGATAGCAAGGAAAAATTCTATTTCTATTAAAAAATGCACTGTATTTCATAGAAAAAAAATTATAAGAAGCACAACCAAACCATTAGACATGATAAAAAAAAAAGTCCAACATCATCAAGGAAAAATATAAAAAAAAATCAAGTGACCAAAACACTAAGAATACTCAGGAAATGAAATTATGAGTACAATTTTATTTACAAGATTTAAAAAAGAACAAATTTTTTACATGGAAATTTAACACAAAGAGTACATATTTTGCATTCTGAAAACTATAAACATAATTGAAAGAAATTAGAGACCTAAATAAATGGAAAGATAGTCCATGTTCATGGAATTCAAGACTTACTAATAATATGGCAATATTTCCCAATTTGATTTCTAGATTCAATATAATTATTTTCAAAATCCTATTTATACTTTTTCATAAATTGATGTTCTGTTCCTTATATTTATATGAAAATAAAAATCCAAACAGCCAAATATTTGAGAAAACAAAGTTTTTAAAAATTAAATTAGTCACATTTTGGCTTCTAAACCTCATAAAAAGTTGTGGCAATCAAGACAGTGTGGTGTTAGTTGAAGGATACAACTACAGATCAGTGGAAGGTAGTTGAGGATCATAAACAAACTTTCACATTGAATTTTCAAAAGATGTTAAGGCAAAAAAATGAAGAAGTGAACTTTTTAACAAATTGTGCATATATGATTACATGCAAAAGAATGAAGTGACACCTCTACATCACATTTATATTCAATAATTAACACAGAGTAGAACACAAACTGGATGTAAAAGAAAGACCCACAAAATTTACAGAAGAAATTTGTGAGGTAAATCTTTATGACCTCATATTCAGCAATGAATTTTTAGATATTCATGACCGTGTATCTGGCAAATGGTTTTTGTACCAAAAGCACAAATTAAAAAAACATACAGATAAATAAAATGGATTTTGTAAAAATTGAAGATTTAAGCCAGGCATAGTGACACATCCCTAAAATCCCAGCAACTCAGGAGGCTGAGGCAGGAGGATTGAAAGTTTGAGACCAGCCTCAGCAACTTAATGAGGCCCTAAGTTACTTAGTGCAACCCTGTCTCAAAAAAAAAAATTAAAAAATAAATTAAAATAAAGAGGACTAGGGATGTGGTTCAGTTGTAAAGTGCATTTAGGCCCAATCCTCAGTATCAAAATAAAAAACTAGATTTGAAAATTTACTGCCTTAAAAGACACCATAAACAAAGTGAAAAGATAAAACACAATATGGAGTTAAAATTTAGAAAGCCTATATCTCAGAAAGACTAATAAAGACTATATAAATTATTGTAACTCAAAAATAGAAAGATATATTACCCAATTTCAAATAGGAAAGTGTCTGAGTAAACACAAAGTGTCTTGATTACCACATAAATAAATAGAGAATAATTCATGAAAAAATGTGGAACATCATTAGGTATTAGGAAAATAAAAATCAAAACTGCATCATGAAACTTCTTTATCCCCAAGAAGGATATATCACAAGAGCAGAAAAAGGATATGGTTATAGTAGCTTCATGATAGAGCAAGTGCTGAGCACGTGTGCGGCCCCAATACTAAATAAGAAAAAAAAAAATAGTCACACATTAACAAGTGCTTTTTCAGTAAACTTATTAGTAAAAAAAATAAATTAAATAGAAATGCAAATAGTCTTGTTTCTTTCCTGAATTAAGAGGGAAAGCATTCAATGTTTTTTTATGCTTTGTGCCGCAGTCCGGCCGCAGTAAAATAACCGGGGGTGGGGGGGATGGGGGGGTAGGGGGTTGACGAACAACTTGTGTAGGTTGATACAGCAGGAGTGGAAGCCGTTTATTGTAGAACAGGAGCAGTATTTATACATTCCACAAAGCTTATCTTAATTATCATAAACTAGATACATCAGTCAACCAATAAGAAATCTCCACACTTAATGGCTCGCTGGCCTTATTTCACAAACCACTCCCTCTGGCATTTTGCCAGGCACCATCCAGACTTGTTTACACACTCTAAAAGCTTTGGACATGAGGAGTTCCCTCTTGTGTGAGAAGTTTCAAAGGCAAATTGATTAGGTTACAAGAGGTGTGATCTAATCAATGAATTTATACACTTGAATGTATTAATTGGCAGTAACTGTTGGTATGGTTCGGTGAGACTGACAGAAATAAATCATTGGGAGCAAATTTTGGGGGTATATACTTTGTCCCGGGTGAGCAGAGCTCTCTCTGCTTCCTGATTGCCATGTCTTGATCTGCTTTCCTCCACCACACTCTTCTACCATGATGTTTTGACTCAGGTTAGTTGCAGAACAATGGACTTTACTCTCTATGGCCTGATACCTATGAAATCATGAATGCCAAATAAAACTTTTCCTCCTTAAAATTTTTCTTGTCTGATTTTTTGGTCACAACAGCAAAAATTCTAAGACAATATTTCACTATTACTTGATGAGCTTTACAAATTTTTTAGACTTAGTTTTTTTGTGAGATTAAGAATGGATGGCACTAGTGCAGATTATGCTAAGTGAAGCTAGCCAATCCCTAAAAAACAAATGCCAAATGTCTTCTTTGATATAATGAGAGCAACTAAGAACAGAACAGGGAGGAAGAGCAGGAACAAAAGATTAACATTAAACAGAGACATGAGGTAGGAGGGAAGGGGAGAGAAAAGGGATATTGCATGGAAATGGAAGGAGACCCTCATTGTTATACAAAATTACATATAAGAGGTTGTGAGGGGAATAGGAAAATAAACAAGGAGAGAAATGAATTACAGTAGATGGGGTAGAGAGAGAAGATGGGAGGGGAGGGGAGGGGGGATAGTTGAGGATAGGAAAGTCACTAATATGGCATTATGTAAAAATGTGGATGTGTAACCCATGTGATTCTGCAATCTGTATTTGGGGTAAAAATGGGAGTTCATAACCCACTTGAATCTAATGTATGGAATATGATATGTTAAGAGCTTTGTAATGTTTTGAACAACCAACAAAAAAAGCCAAAAAAAGATTTTTTTAGAAAAATATTTTAAAAAGAAAAAAAAAACAATCTTATAACTCTCTTAGGAAATACATAGGGAAAGAGAACTTCTGGTTATGTTATGAGACTTACATTACCCTAATAATGAAACTGTACAAGATATTGCAAAAAAGGAATACAATTGGTCAAAATATATGAAACAAATGTTTAACACCTCTAGCAGTTAGAGAAATGCAAATTAAAAGTGAGATTTCATCACACTCCAGTCAGAATGGCAATTATCAAGAATACATGTAACAATAAAGACTCCCAAGGATGTGGGGAAAATGGTACACTCATACATTCCTGGTGGGATGGAAATTTTTGGTGCAACTCCTATAGAAAGCAACATGGAGATTCCTTAGAAAACTTAAAATGAAACCACCATTTGACCTAGTTATCCCACTCCTCAGTTTATACCTAATAGACTTAAAATTAGTACATTATTTTGATGCAGGCACATCAAAATTTCTAGCAGCTCAATTCAAAACAGCTAAACTATGGAACCAATCTAGGTGCCCTTCAACAGATGAATGGATAAAGTAAATGTAGTATATATACGCAAGAAATATTACTCAGCCAAAAAAGCAATAGCATTCTGGCATTTGCCAGTGAATGGATGAATCTGGAGACTATGATGCTAAGTGAAATAATCCCAAAAGTCAAAGGCTGAATGTTTTCTCTGATATGTTGATGCTAACTCACAATAACGGGAGTAGGGAGGAATAGAAGTACTATGGATTAGGCAAAGGGGAATGAAGGGAAGGAAGGGGGAATGGAAATAGGAAAGATAGTAGAATGAATCAAACATTATTACTCTATGTGCATATATGATTACATGACCAATGTAATTCTACATCAGGGACAACCAGAAGAATGAGAAATTATACTCCATATATATATAATATGCCAAGTACATTCTACTATTATATAAGATAAATAAAAATTTAAAAAGCAAATAAAAATAAAAATTAGATGCAAGTGGTAGCCACTCAAAAATATATATATTTTAAAAATTCCTAATTTAATGATAGTTTAGATCATTTTCTTGCTTAAATATTTGATAGAATTTATCAATGAAATCATCTTGTCCTGGGCACTTCTTTGTGTTAAGAATTTTAGAAATAATTTTGATAACTCACTAATTTTCAAAATAGATTCAAGTTTTTCAATTTAACTTTGTCAATGTGAATTTTTATTGTTCAAAAAATTTTACATTTGTTGAATTTTATGGTATAAACATATCATTTCACCATTATACGAGTGTACCACCTTTAGGTATTACAGTGAGAAGCCATATTTTTCTCCTGATCAATCTAACTAGAAAATTCTCAACTTCATTCATGTTTTTCAGCAAAAACCTTTTCATTTCTACTATTTGAAAAGTAGAAAGACTTACATTACCCTAATAACGAAATGTTGTATCTTTTTGTTATGTGAAATTTACTTTTTTCTGTCATTGATTTCTGGTTTTCTTTCATTTTTTTCTTTTGTACTTATTTTGGATTTACTTTATTTTTTCTTTACCTTTTAAGGTGGAAAGTGAGGGTCGTTGATGTCATGTCTTTTTTAAAAATATAATTATTTGTAATTATAAATTTCTTTCTAAGCACTTCCATTTTTGCATCCTGCAGATTTTGACTTGTTCAATTATGTCAAAATTTAAATCAAAATAATTTGAACTTTTGCGTAATTTGTTTAGCACAGGGAACCCATAGGTTATGGAGATGTTCAAATTTGACACAATTTATCTTAACATCTACTTTTTCAACATTATACACAGTTACTCCAGCATCCTTATTTATGCCTACTATATACACAATAATTCTTTTTTAATATACTTTCAATTCATTTGTGTCTTTAAAATAATTTATTATAGGTAACATCCTGCGTGGTCTTTATTTTCCACCTACTCTCAAAATCCATACCTTTTAATCAAATTTTTCCGTCAACCACATTTTAACAAAATGTTTGATGTCATTTTATCATTTGTCAATTTTATCATTTGTCATTTGTTTTAGTCAATTTTTTTGATGCTGTGACCAAAAGACCTAACAAGAAGAATTTTAAAGGAGGAAGTTCATTGGGGGGAATCACAATTTCAGAGGTCTCATTCCATTGATGGCGAACTCCTTTGCTGGTGTGGAGGGGAGGCAAAACATCATGGCAGAAAGATGTGGAGGAGAAAAGCAACTAGGAACATAGCACCAGGAAGGAGAGAGAGTGACAGAGAGAGAGAGAGAGAGAGAGAGAGAGAGAGAGAGAGAGAGAGAGAGAAACACAGAGAGAGACAGAGAGAGAGAGACCGCAAGTATTCTCCCCTCACCAAGGATAAAATATAAACCCCAAGGGGACAACCCAATCAACTCAGCAAATTAATGTACTGATTAGGCCAAAACTCTCTTAGTCCAAATATTTACCTCTAAACTTTTGGGGGACACCATAATGATTTCCTATTTTATTTTAATTCTTTAGTGTTTCCTTTCTTGCTTCCTTCTGAATTAATAGCATATTTTAAAATTCCATTGGAACATGCATATTGGATTCTTAGGTAAACATCTTGGCATTAATTTTCAGATACTATTCTGTAGATTAAAATATACATGCTTTAACTGTAAGATTTGATATTATGCTATGTCATGGAAAAGATAGAATCCCTAAAATTGCATAATTCCATTTATAAGCCCTTTTCTATCCCTTAGGCCATAATTTTCATTTATATACATTATAAGCTTCAAGTTACAATGTAAAAAAAATTGTTTTAAACAGCCATATGTAATCTGAAGAAATTTAGAGGAAAGATAATTTTTTTAAGTAATTTACCCAATAATTTCCTTCATTTCTGCAGAAGATCTGGATTCCATCTGGTTTTATTTTCCTTTCTTCTGAAGGACCCCTTTTGGCATTACTAATTAGTACAGGTCTACTGGCAATGATTTCTCTTATTTTTTTATTTAAATGGAAGTGCCATTATCACATATTCATTCTGATAAGATACTTTTGCTGGATATAAAATTCTGGGGTGGAAGTTTTATTATTTTTACTGCTCCTCATTGACCTTCCTCCATTGATTCCAATGAGAGGTCAGGCATGTGTGCAGTGGTTGCTCCTATACTCAATGTTCTATTTTTCCTCCATCTTACAACAATAGTTTTAGGCAGTTTAATTGCAATATTGTGTATGTTGTTGTTATTTGTTTGCTTGATTTTTTGGGGTCAGTTTTTAGAGTTGCTTGAATTTGTAATTTGGCATTTTAAAACAAAATTTGAAGATTTTTGGTTAACAAAACTATTTGATCAGCCATTGTTTTCCATGGATTAAATAAATTCTTTCAGATTTATAGATGTTCTTAGTTATGTCTTGTAATTTTTAGGAATGCCATCAAAATGAGGAAATCTCTACCAGTTTTATGACTTCTTTTGGAAGACCCATTCTTTATCTTTTCTGCTCAGGCATATCAATGTTAGACCTGTAAATATTTTCCTGTAGACCTTTACTACTTTTTAAAAGTTTTTCTATCATTTTTCTCCACTTTATTTCTTCTGAATAATTACTACTATTCTAATAGCAAGTTCAAGGATTTTATTCTGTTTGTTTTGTTTGTAATCTCCAATTTTCTGTTCAGTCTAGTTTAAATGAATTTTGTCTCTCTACAGTTGATTATTTCAAAGAGTAATTTTTAATGATATTTAAAATGTCAATTTTTAAAATTTCATTTGCAATATTTTTAATTTTTTTTTAAACCAAGCTGTCATCTACATTGAGTGCTGAGTCATGATTTCACCTTTATGAACAGAAAAAAAAGTTGATGAAGGAAAAGCCCTTAGATCTGGTGGTTAATAGACTATGAGTATATTATTTGTTAGTGACCTTGATAACAGAATTTACAATATAAAAGAATGAGTCTCTCAAAACCACATGCTTTCTAGAAGCAGTGAGTTTAAGAATAATTCTTTGTATCTTACTCATACAGGATAAAGAACAATATAATACTTGATTATAGGGCTTTATGTAATTTTTGCTTCCAGAGTCTTGATTTCACAAGATTTAGAAAACCATAGTTAGGAAAAAGCATCTTAAAATCATGAATGCAAAAATAAGTACAAAAGTGAATGTTTCAAATGGAAAAAGAAACCATTCCAAATTCCAAATTTATAAAGCTGAGAAATACCACAGACCTTCCAATTTTTAAAAGCCAAAAGAGTTTTATTATCTAGATATATAGATGTTTTTAGTTATGTCTTAGTAACACAAATCTACAAACAAGTCTTAGTAAATCAATCTTAGTTATGTCTTGTAACACAAATCTACAATACACTTTCTCTCCAATTTTGGATGCCTTTTATTTAATTATTTCTTTATATAGCAACTATTTTGTAATATTATTTTCTTGAGGGAAAACTGGAAACTACTTTTGTATAAGCATATTTGATCAACCATTATTTTTCATGGATTAAAGAATTCCTTTCAGATTTATAGATGTTCTTAGTTATGTCTTGCAATTTTCACAATGTCATCAAAATGAAGAAATCTCAACTAATTTTATTTAATGAATATATTGTCAAATATTTTCCCCAATAGTATTTGTATAGGTCTATGTCTTACAAACCCAAGGATTCTAATACATTTCATTTTGTAAAATCTTCAAATAAACAAAAATATTTCTTTACATTTATAATTATGTATACTGTAATACCAATTATATAACTGATGTTAAAAAAATTTGTTCTGTCTCTGCTTTTACAAGAAAAATCTTCTAACTAAATTTTATGTGTTTACCATTTGGAAGAATTTATCATACTCTAATTTCTGGCTTTGTGTGTTTCAACCCTCTGCCCTCACAAATACTAAGACAGGGACTTTGGACTGGCCTTTATGTCACAAAGGGGGTGAGTTACAAATTGGGTGTAGAAGGATCCTCAGAAACTTATCCCATACCAGAATACCTACCTCTAGATAAAAACATAGCTATGAGAACTCTAAGTATCTGTATATCCAAATGGATATAATATAAATGAACATGTGATTCCACTTTCCTTTAACATATCCTCAAATGCCTAGGGACACTTTCGTATTTCAACAAATAAAGGGAAATATAGTGGAGGGAAGATGTATGAAGTGAAAAGTGATAAACAATTGCAGTTTCAACATTTTCTTTCTTTTTTTTTATAAATTAGATAAAAACAAATGATCACACAGACACTTTCCTCAAACTTCTCCTGAGGCTTACATGGCACATGGGAGACCTTGAAGCATAAGGTTTTTCAGACCATGGTAAATCCTCCTCTAATTGCTTTATGTCTTTGTGATACCGAGTTTGCAATCTCATTAAAGAAACCAAGGTAGCGCACAATATATGCTCACTACATTTGGTTTAATAAATAAGTTAATGAATGAATGGAACAGAAATATGCTTTGCAGTTTTGATGAACTTGAGCCCCACTTGTGATGTCATATTCGGTAAGGCTCATATTTTTCTTCTATATGTTCTTAAAGATAGGTTAAGAAAAATATATTTCCAATTCACCCTCCAAGATAATTTTTTAAGAGTTATTATCACAGTCACAAGATAGCAACTGTGAATATTCCACTGTAACACTCAGGATGTCAATGTGTTTCTTTTGTTTTACTAAGAACAATGAGAAAAAAAGCAAGAGAGAGAGAGCTGTTACATTTTCTCTTTGTTTATCTCTCGTTTCACTCATCATTCTGAAGTCATGTGTGTTTATGAGCTTTTTCCAAATAGGAAAGCAGCAAAGAGAGAGAATACTGCTTGTGGCAGCACGTGAGACTTCATCTGAACCCTCGCTGCAGTTCTGTCTCAATGGATACCCACATCACATCTTGTGCAAAGCACTGCCTGTTAGGTTGGAATCAGCTCTGTGTTTTTTACCCATTTCTTCAACTTAACTCCATGTTGAGCACATAAGCCTCCCTACTTGGATCTTTGATCAAAGCTCTTACTTTCGAGGGAATGAAATGACTCCTACTGGGGTGGAGTAGCCACAAAAATTGCTGTTAAATTACCACTGTTTTCACCAAATCACCCTCAGATACCATCTCTCCAATCTGCTACCTAGAGAAGATATTAAGCGAGGAAGCAGAATGAGTCAATATATCTCATTGGGGGCCAGTCTCCAGGCCTGAAGAGTGAGCTGAGTTCACCTACCGTCCAGTCTGGAGACATTCTGGAAGACATTGCTTTGAAGCAAGCTGGTATCAACCCAGGCTCATTGAGTCTCAAATGTTTTTCCTCATAGTGAACATGAATGAGTATCAAATATGAGCACTTTGAAATGTGCTCAATTTGTGTTTATATATTTTGCTTCTTAGAAGTAAAGCAAGTTACCATTGTAAAAGGTTTAAAATTCATAATTGAGGGCAAAAGCTTATTTTAGGGGCTTAAATTGCAATTAACTAACTGGACTCTGAGGCCAATTTAAAAATTAAAAGCTCATGAGAACTATTAAAATGTTCAGCTGTTATATGCTTACAATATAAAACACTTGCTACCTAAACAAAAATTTGGACACCATTGTAAAAAAAATATTTAAAATAATACATATCCTGGAGACCAATTTTATAACGTACATAGTAAAGTTTGGTCTCACTAATCACAAGGGTTCACTTATGTTCCATGTTTTGTTCTATATTAGCAAATTAGTGACCCTTCATGCCCATTTTAATATTTAAATCCCTTTGAGTTTATAAATCGTACATGAGGAAACGGGACAAAAATATTAGCATTAAATAAGATCTGGCTTGCAATAAAAGTTCACTACTATTATGGTTTGAATGTGAGGTGTCCCCCAAAAGCTCACATGTGAGACAATGCAAGAAGGTTCAGAGGAGAAATGATTGGGTTGAAAGAGTGTTAACCCAATCAATGACTTAATCTCCTGATAGGGATTAACTGAGTGGTCACTCAAGTGGTAGGGTGTGGCTGGAGGAAGTGGGAATGAGGGTGTGGCTTTGGTGTATATATTTGTATCTGGAGAGTGGAGTCTCTCTGATTCTTGATCACCATGATGTGAGCTGCTTCCCTCTGCCACATACTCTGCCAAGATGTTCAGCCCCATCTCCAGCCCTGAGAAAAGGAGCCAGACTTCTATGCACTGAGACCTCTGAAACTGTGAGCCCTCAAATAAACTTTTCCTTCTCTATAGTTGTTCTGGTCAGATCCTTTAGTCACAGCAGCAAAAATCTGACTAAAACAACTATTTTCTTATTAGTTAGTTCAGACCTCTCTGAACACCTGTCAACTTTAAAAGGCACAAAGCTTTCTTTACTGGATTGTTCAGAAAATTAGGTGAGAATCTATGAAAAGTGCCATGTCCAGGATTTGGCCACAAGATGTGCACAAAAATTCTGTCTTCCTTCTTTGTGAACTTTGTTCCCTAAGAGGTTTGCTTCAATGTATTGTATTCAACCACTATAAAAATTGTGTACACACTTGATTCTTTCAAAGCCTAAAGGAAGAGTCCTCAATTTTCTTCTAAATTGAGAATATACACCTACATATATTCAAATTTTCAGAATGCTTCCCTCTTTTATTGATGCACATTTTTGCCTTAATTTACTCTTACTTTAGGTAACTGCTTCAATCTTGTGTAATGAATTTTCTCTCAGCTCCTAATTTCATTTGTAATGAAAGAATATGTAACTGATGAGTTTATAGTGAATAACAGATAGAATTTACAAATCATATGTTATTTAGTGAAGGGGAAATTTTTCTGCAACCTGACTTAATTCGAAACATTTGTCATATAATAAGCATTGTTTGAAGATTAAATGATGTAATATTGATGTAAAGAGTTTAAAATAGGACTTGGGTGAGTGAAAAGTAAAAAGTAAATATTCTTCAAGTTCTAATTTGAAATTTTAAAAAATTCTTTTCATTTCCCTTCATCATTCTCTCTCTCTCTCTCTCTCTCTCTCTCTCTCTCTCTCTCTCTCTCTCTCTCTCTCTCTCTCTCTCTCTCTCTCTCCTTTTACCAGGGATTGAACCTAGGAGTACTTAACCACTGAGCCACATCCCAGCCCTTTTGTTAAAATTTTTTATTTATAGAAACGTTCTTGATAAGTTGCTGAGTCTGGCTTTGAACTTGATCCTCCTACCTCAGCCTCCCAAGCAGCTAAGATTATAGGCCTGTGCCATCACACCAGCCTTTTCCTTCATCTTATCCATTAGAAAAAGGAGATTGGTTTATTCCAAAATTCAAGATAATAATGTAGAAAGCAGCAATATAAACACTTAAAATTTTAGGTGAGTGAGTGCAACTCTAATTTACTGAGAGAGATTAAAGGGCAATACTAACTTACATTATTAAATAAACATTTAACTATGATTTGGATTTAATAAAACAATTATGTACATTAACTTGTAATTGATCATTATTAAATGTATAATTAGTGAGATCAAATAACCAAAGAAAAGATAAAAGTCTATCTTTAATCTATTGTTCACTCTCAATATGTAAGATTCTAGTAATCATTGGTCCCTAATATAATTATAAAGTTATAAATATAAATTAGATTACTTTGAAAGATGGATTTAAAATCCTTCTGCATTTTATCTAATTATTATACACTTAATTATGGATAAATAGCTAAACTATAATATGGTATTTGAGAGTTAAGCTTTTCTGACTAAAACCTGGAATGCTAATCTCAAGCTGTTCGATTTTATAATGCTTGAGCAGCTGATCATAAAAGTTAGAGAGTAAGATAAAAATACAAATAATAGATTATGGCTAAGTTTGAGTTTACATGCATAAAGATAGAAACTTGGAAAGATAAATTTTGTTAGAAGGTTAAAATATTCTTAAGGAATTAAACTGTACTTTCTTTTTATGAAAGTGCTGGCTGGATTACACTTTTTGATATGAACAACCTCCTTATTTTAATTAAACTGGAGATATTCCTCATCATTGTTATGCGTATAAATAAGGCAGCTGGCCCCAAGATATAACCCACATCGTCACAAATGCAGAGATTAAAATTTCCAAATCGTCAAAGGATTCTAAAAACCTATTCACTTTTGTCTTTGACACTAAAGACCTCATTTCTTAGTGCACAAAGAAAACTTTCTAAAAACTATAATTAAACTATAATGTGAAAAGCTTCACATTAATTTGTCTTTAATTTTTTTCAAAAAGAGAAAGGAATTTAGAGTTTGTTTGGGGTGAGTAATTTAGATTAAAATAGGCAGAGTTTAATAGGAAAGTCCCTTATTCCCACTTAGAAAACCCACCAACTGCTCAAAGGGAAGTGAATTAATCCATCTCAGTCTGCACAGGGTCTTTCATTCAGCTACACCTCAATGCAAGGGCCTTCCACTCCTGGCTGACCTTCAGATAGGAAAAACTGTGATGCGTTCACATTGCTTTCCATGTTTCCCTATTCATTGTTTTGAGTAACAAATGAGCCATGTATTTTGAGCTCCCAGTGCAGTTATTAGCATATACAATTGTCCATTTAATAGTAGTGATTATTATCATGATTTTTCCTTCCTGCATCCATCACCTCTTAAGATGTTTAGTCAGAGGAGCAATATGGGAAGACAAGAGGCATTGTTTTTTCCTACTTCTGACCTATCAAGTGTAAGAAGTTCTGTGATTACCTCATCTCTAAATACACCTTCAAAGGCAACCTAGCCTGGGAGGGTTGACTGCACATTGCCATCTTTATATCCAATGTTCCATATTGGTTGCAGAGTTTCTACTGTTCCTTTAAGCCTGTCTTTAGTAGGAAGAAGCAATCACTTTGTATATCACTATAATAGCTAACATTTATGGATCATATAAGAAGCTAGATATTGTTGTTTTACCTTGATACAAGACATTTTTCTTTTAATTGAATTTTGTTTGTGCTTTGCCTGCTTTCTGAGAATTACATAAGTGGAATAGAATCCATTATCCCATTCTGTTCAACTTATTTTGCTCAGTATTTATTTCCAATAACATTCTTTATGAGTTATTACAATTCCATAGTACCCTGCTTCCTGGTGGAACACCTTAATATTTGTTGTTATATGGATATAAAAGGACCCCCAAAGACTCACGTGTTAAGAAACTATTCGGTGACCTCAGGTATTAATAGGAGATGGTAAAACATTTGGGAGGTGCTGAAACATTCGGGAGGCGGAGCTTAGTAGAAGGAAACTTGGTCATTGTGGCATGTCCTTGAAGTGAATACTGGGATCCTGGCTTTTTCCTTTCTCTTGTTTTACTTCCAGGCTGCCATGACCTTAGCAGCTTCTCTGCCACATGCTCCTGCCATGATGTACTGTGCCACCACAGGTCCAAATGCAATGGGGCAGAGCAAATTTTTCTCAGCAAATTGAAACAATTTCTTCCTTTTTTTAATTTGATTTTGCCAGGTGTTATCACAGTGATGTGAAACTAATACATTAATTTTTTTATTATCGTATCTACTTTTTTGTCTTTATATTTTTAATATAAATCTGCAAATAGTGGCTACTTTTTTTCTTTTCTATATTTTAACTTAGCACTGGGTAGAAACTTCAGTATGATATTTGACAAATGCACCCCAATTCTAGAGGAAAGCTTTTAATATGTTATTGTTGAGTATATTTACTAGAGATTTGCAAATGCCATTGATCAGACTTAGAAAGCTCTTTATTATTTCTTGATTGCATATAACTTTTATAAAATATGAATCCTGGATTTCAATTTTTATTTTCCTGAAGCTTGAAATTGAACCCAAGGCCTCATGCATACTATGTAACTGCTCTATCACTGAGCCACATCCCTATTCCTGAATCCTAAATTTTATCAAGTTTTTTTTAACATGATCATATGATATGATTTACTTTTTTTAAATCATCTATAGGTCAATTTCATTGGACAGTTATAAAATGTTAAACCAGCCTTGCATTCCTAGAATAAAGTCAACTTGGTCTTATTTATTTGTCTCTTCTATTGCTGAATATGATTTAATGGTATTTGATTTTGCCTTTATGAATTATAATGACTGACAAGGAGTGTTCCCATTTTGAAATTTCCCTGTCATGTTTGGAACCAAATTTATGGAGGTACCATTAAATACATTACAGTGTTTTCTCATTTCTACTCTTTGAAAGAAATTGAGAAAGACTAGCCTAAATGAAGTCATATAAATGGGTTTATTGAATTAAAAGTATGTATGCTTAAAATTGAATAATATTACTAAACAGATCTCCATGCTTTTTGTAGCAATTCACTCTCTTAAAGATATACTTAGAATATACTTTCTAAAAAAATTACTTTTTGCAGTATTTGGGATTGAATTCAGTGGTGATCTACCATTAGGCCATACTCTGGGTCCCTTTTAAAAAGTTTTTACATTTTGAGACAGGTTCTTGCTAAATTGCCCAGCCTGGTCTTGAATGAGTGAAACTCCTGCCTCAGCCTTCCAGGTATCTGGGATTATTGGTATGTGCCCCTACTCCTGATTTAGATTGCACATTTCTCATTGTATATTAATACTGTTTCCAGTCCATTACTGAAGCATATGTGATAGTATTATAATGTGAATTTTTAAATTATTATTAACATAAAAGTTCTATTTTAAATTTATCAGCCACTTGTATATTTTATTTTTTATATTTTGTATAGGTCTTTGACCATTATTTTGGTGGAAAAAAATATTATTTATTATCTTACCAATTAAATATATGTAAAAATTAGAATAAATAGTTATAAGACTAGTATGTGTGGTACAAATTTACTTTCTCAATTAAAGAAAATATGTATATATTAACTAGTGCATATTTTCTTTCAGAGATGTTATGTGCCTTTTTATTATATGCATTATATTCCCACACATGATTGCAGATTTATTTTAGGGATCCCATTGAAAAAAGTCTACTGGTGAACTACTATTGAAATGTGATGATTTGAAGACATTTTAATGTGCTTTAAAATATGTTAGTGCTAGTTTGTCATTCTTACTACTCATTTTCAATATATGGCTGAATATTTCCATTATTTATTCACCAAAAAAATCTTCAGATTTATTTCAATATTAGAATTTTAATTGCAATTATATTGAAATGATAATAGAGCATTACCTTTTCACAAATATTATCCTGTATTCACTGTTTAATTTTAGAGAGAAACATTAAAATTTTTTCCACCCTTCTTGCTTAATTAAAATTTACCTGTTACCTTTATACTTCTATTGAAGATAGTTTCTAAGTTTTTTAGCTAAATAATTAATCATATTAATATTTCAGTAGAATAAATTTATATTCTGTATATGGTTTGGTTTTCAACTGAAAAAACATAACATACACATACAAACACACATACATACATATGTATACATATATATATAATTATATACACATGTTTAATTATATTATTTTAACTCTGCTATTTATTATTTTAAATTTGTACATGTAAGTATAATATACTCTTTTGGTTTGACAAATATTTGGGGAATTTCTGTATTTTAAGCATTTGAAAGGTTATGGTTGTTAGTGTAGAAAAGAATTGCTTATTTCTAAGGATTTTTAAAAATATATCATCTAATTTTTTCTCTAAAATTTGTATTTTGTGACTATTGGGTTAAGAATGTGGCTTTTGAACCAAAGGCTAATGTTTTCTCTGATATTTGCATGCTAATTCATAATAAGGCAGGGCTAGAGAAGAATAGAGGTACTTTGGCTTAGATATAGGGGAGTGAAAGGAGAGGAGGACATATGGTGGTAGGAAGGATCATAGAATGAATCAGACATTATTACCCTATGTACATACATGACTATATGACCAGTGTGATTTTATATCATGTATAACCAGAAGAATGAGAAGTTATATTCCATGTATGTATGATGTGTCAAAGTTCATTCTAGTATCATGTATAACTAATTAGAACAAATTTAAAAATATCCATTAAAAATTAAAAATATATTTTAAAAAGATTGTGGCTTTTCAAATAGATAGATCTAAGTTTGGAATATTCCTATCGCATTTTTTAGTGATCAGATCCAGAGAAAAATAATCTTTTTCTCTAGCTTTTTTTTTTTTAACATCAAACAAAAATGAAAGTAAGAATCTTGAGTGGTTATAAGCACTGTCTTCGCTAAGCCAGGCACACACCCCTTTAGAAAGCATTTTGACACCACAACCTTTATTTTTTTAGGCTATTAAGAAGAATAAATGTATATTTATTTATTTCTTACTCTTAAATATACTTTTTATATTTGCTGTATTACTATGTGTTTTTGCTTTATTTTTGAAATACCAAAGAAAGAGTCCCTGTACTTTGTTCTATGTTATGTGACATAAACCTTTATTGCCTTTTTATTGCCATTGTAGACTGTAGCTTAAGTGGAAATAGGACATGAATTTTGTCCTGTTTCATGACTCCTTTTGAAATCACATTTGTAAAAAGTGTATGACCTTTTGATTTTTTGTTAGAATTTTCTTAAAGAATCTTTGCTCCTTTTGACTTTTATTATAATATTCTCTTCTGTGAATGTCCTACAAACTTAGTTGTAATTTCCTTTTCTGTTTTACTTTAACTGATTTTATCAGAACTTATCTTTCTTGCACTAATATTTCATTTTTTATGTAATATTGTTTTAAATTTATTTTAAAAATGTATTATCTTTCTATTCTTTTGGTGAGAAAAGTTCATTTTTTGTTTTTTTTAAATTTTATTTGACTCTTTGATATTTATTATCACTCTAGGACCCCAAAATTTTGAAAGTAACTATCTTATTTTAAATTTGCCTTATTATTCTCAATACTTACAAACCTCTTCTTTAATTTATATTTCTCTAAATTTAAAACATTCTCCTGAAGAAAGTATGGAGTTATTATTCCCCACTAACACTGTAATTTAAATTTTTTTCTTAAAAATCGGTCTTTAGTTCCATTTATTTTTACTAAGTTTTTTTCGGCTTCACAGTTTTTAAGAGCATAATCACTGATGTTAACATTCAATATTATAATCAAATTTAACATTTTTATCAAGAATTAATTATATTCCTATGAATTCAGATGTTTATCATTTTGAATCATAAATGAAAATCATAATTTTTATTTTTCTCTTGGTTGGCTGGAATATTTTCTTCATATATTATTTCAAAGAATGTCTGAATTGTATACTTTTAAACCTCTTACATAATAGAAATGCTCAATAGAAAATTTGGCGTCTTAGAAATTACTCTATCAAAACATTTCCTCCACATAAATCTATAAGAATACTTCTGGTATGTTTCATTATTTTACACTGAAAAAATGTTTGAGTCCAACCTAATATGCATTTTTTAAGTATATCTATGAATCAGATGACATTTTTGCTTAACTATGTGAATATAATTTTTCCTTTGTAATTTAAACATCATCGTCTTTTGCTGTATTATAAGAGATCATAATATGTCACTTATATCTTAATTCTCTTTGAGGTGGAAAGAAAGAATTAGAAGTAACTTTGTTTTTACTTTTTATTATTAGTATTTCTATTATTATCACTTTGCCTCTGTTTCACTTTACTGAGGGGGGGGCAGAATTCTCATGTAATTTCCCATTGTCTATTTCTTCAGCCATGTCTGTCTCTTCACTTGAAGTTATCATTTTGAATTTCATTTTCTGACAACATGTTTAAAGAACGTTAGAGACAGCAGACAAAAGCCACACTACAGCTCTCAAAAAACACCTGGTTTCCCTTCTTCAGTTTGGTGGAGAGAATATTTCAGGTCTAATCATCAAACACTACTGGGGTATAAAAGACAGTGACTTCAAGCTCACTCTCAAATTGCCAGGTTTATTCTTCACAAAGCAAAGTATAGTTATGCCATCAGTTGAAGAATGAAGTTTTATTCTTTTATCTCTTTAATTATGCCTAAATTTATTTCCAATTCATTCCAGGTGCAATAATAACTACTTAATCAATTTTCACAATTTAAGAAAAAAAATGTTGATGTTATTCTCCAAATAAATACCTAAGAAAAAATTAATAGAATTGTGATTATAGAGATGAACAATAGGGGCTTGCAACATACTCTCCGAGAATACTCACAACCTTTCAGTGCACTGATCTCCCCTGGTCTTGCTAAAACCATGACTGCATGTATTAGAGTGCACAGTGGTGTGAATATATAAAGTATCTTATGCCTTCTATCTTTCTTTAGGTATGGAGAGTATCTTTTGGCATAGTTTATACTTACAAGTGCTTTATATTTTCATACCTCAATTTCTAGTATCTCACTTACATGATGTGTTTATACACTATCTCTCCTTTTCTATTCTTTCACTTTTAAATTATGTGTTTATATTTTGTTTAAGTTGTGTTTCTAATAGATAGCACAGAGATTAGGTTTGCTTCTATATGGTCTGATATTCTCTGTATTTAAATTAAAATATTGAGAAATTTACACTGAATGTAATTTTTTAAAATATTTATTTTTTAGGTGCAGTTGGACACAATACCTTTATTTTATTTATCTTTAGGTGGTGCTGAGGATTGAACCCAGGGCCCTCCCTGCACATGCTAGGCGAGTGCTCTACCACTGAGCCACAACCCCAGCCCCTCCATGTAATTTTTTTATTATATGAGTTAATTCCATATTTTTGTCATTTTTGCTTCTACCATTTGTTCTTTGGGGGTTTTTTTTGCCTCTTCTCCTTCCTTTTTTAGATTAATTTAATATTCTGTGTTATTCTATTTTGCATATTCTATTGGCTTATTGTCTACATACCTTTGTTTTATTTCTTAGAGACTGCTAGGGAAAACATACGTGATTTTTAAGATGTAATTGTTTCTATTGATCTATTTTAACATTCACTAAATTTTTAAATTAACTTCTATTAAGCTGTTAAGTATTTCCTGGTGAATGTTTGCTTCAGTTAAATTTACTTTCAGATCCATAATTTTCATTTGTTTTCTTTCCATATTAAATTATTCTTTCCTGACATTTTGTATTTTGAAATTTATGATATGGATTTTTTTTTCATGATCTCATTAAACATAGTTATAATTGCTGCTCTAAATTCTTATTTGCTGGATAAACTACTGGCTATAGACAAATAAAGAGGTCATCCAATCCTCTTTCAAATACCAAATTCAATGGTAAACAAAGTTGACCAAACAATCATTTCAGCACCATGGAAATCAATAATACCATACAATAATCTAAGAAGACTTTATACTTTATAAATGGCTGAACTTCCAGTAAAGACTTGAATCTGTGAGTTTCTCACCTTGATCAGTGCCCATTCAATTCATTGGGTGTGGAAGTACTGGCAGACTGGAGCCAATCCTGCCATAATTAATATGGGCTTGCTCCATTTCAAATGGTTGCTGAAGCATAAAGCACTGTTGCCAATGGCAGAAGCAATCTTGGTGGTAGGTGTGCAAAGAAGGTCAATGGTTCTAACAGTTTTGGGTTGTGGTTGTAATGGTTCTGGAAAGCAAATCCCTGACTGACATTACCTGCATATGACATGAAGATGACCATGCACAGAATCTTGACCAACCTTGTGCCCATGCATAGAGAAGAGGAGACTAAAGTCAATTCCTTGTCGTGGCCCCAATCTCAGGAGGAAAGTCTTTGTTCTTTAAATATTAAACTTGTTTCTTGGATTGTGGTTGTGATGTTCCTTTCTATTCTCAATTTGTTGAATGATTTAAACACAAATGTGGGTTGAATGTTGTAAAGTGCTTTTTTGATTAAGTCAACGAATTGGTACCCTTAATTACAAATGCAAAGTCCCTTTTGATTAGTAATATAATATAATAAAGCCATCCTCTCTCATCTTATTCACAGTCCCAGGGATTAGAGTGGGAAATCTGGGAAACCATTTTGGGATTCTGTCTTCTACAATACCTTATGAAAAGATTACTACAAATCCAGATTAAACAAAAAAAGGGTTGTGATTATGTAAGCATAAGCATTTAGATTCATGAAACAGATTTGAAATACTATAAATAAAACTTTACATCTATGATCAGTTATTTTTTTTCAACAAAGTTGACAAGTTATTTCAATAAGGAAAGAACAGTATTCTCCACAGGTGGTACTAAGACAAGAAGATAATGTCCACAGACCTGTCACCTCACCAGAGATAGAGGAACCAACTCTAAATGGGTCATAGGCCTAAACATAATGACTAACAATAAATGGTCTAGAATACACCTTCCTATCAAATTAATAAAAGATTTTAGGTATGATGCCAAGGTCTTGACACATAGAATAATTTGATATGTCACCCACATCCAAAAGTTTTATTTCAAAAGATAGAGTAAAGAGAATGAAAATAGAAGGACCAGCCTGGCAATAAGTATTTTCAACTTATATTTGATAAAAAACCACTTGGATCTAAAATATATAAAGATCTTTTAAAACTCAATAAAAAGAAGACAAAACAATTAAAAATGAGCAGATGTCAATAACACCTTTACCAAAGTTCTAATAAAACCATGAATTTGTTCAACATCATGAGTCCCTAGGGAGGAATGAATATAAGCCACAATACATAGGATGACCTACCCAGTAGGATAATTATGATCATAAAATCAGACAAAAACATATGTTGGTGAGAAGGTAGAGAAACTAGAACCCTCCTATATTGCCCATGGCACCCCCACTTTCTAAAGCTGTTTGAAACTGTTTGACAATTTCCTTTAAAAGTTAAATATAAACTAACTATATTACCCGGAAATTCAATGCCAAGAGAAATGAAAGACGATTGAAGCAGCATGCACAATAACACCACTAATCACAATAGCCAACAGAATTGAAATAATTTAAGAGAAAGACATTCTACAATAATTTTAAAAAATATATAAAGAGATGAGAAGGCAAGGATAGCTCTCTGGAGAATGCATATTGATTCTAATCCTTAGCTTCGACACTAAGACTAGCATTTTAAAACAGAATCAAGAAAAATATTGATCTCACTCCAAATTATTTGTCAAGAAATTTCTAGGTGTTGAGCTCTGTAGTTGGCACTTGAGCATGACTTAATAAATTTAAGCTCATAAATAAGCCAGTTTATGATATCTGTGCACCATCATCAGTTATGCATAGTAATAATAATTAGCTAACCTTTATTAAATGTCAGTTATTTTCTATGTCCTAGGCTCAGCAGATTATATGCATTTGCTTCTTTAATTCGTGCATGCCAAGGCAAACCAGTTATTATTATGGTCAGAATGCTGCAAAAGAGGAAAATAAGTCTAGAGAAGTAAATTACTTGCTCAGGGTCACTGTGGGTAAATGATGAAAGAAGAGCTCAGATGCTAGCTGTATATTTCCAGGAACCCTCACTTCACCCTTAGCATGGTAAAATGACAGCAATAAGAACATTACAGAGGCTTATGAACATGAAGCAGGAGGACTGCAAGTTCAAAGCCAGCCTCAGCAACTTAGCAAGGTCCTGAGCAACTCTGAAAGTAAAAAAAAAAAAAAAATAAAAAGCACTGAGGATGTGGCTCAGTGGTTAAGTACCCCTGGGTTCAATCCCTGGTACCAAAACAAAGAAAAAAAAAACAAAACCCCACATGAATAATAATTATATGGGGGAAAGCTACTTGTTATTACAAAATTACCAAGATTTCCAATTTTGATTGATGGGTTAATTTCAAATTTGAATAATTATTTTCAAAGACTTGTCTCCATCTTCCAGATGCAACTGCACACGTGTTGTGTGTGTTTATTGCACACACATGCATGTGTCTGCACACACATGCCCCAATGAGTGTGAAGATATCTTTGTGACAGGGCATTTGTATGACTGTTTCCTGAACATGTGTTGCAACGTAAGGTCAACCCTGCCTATTTGCTGTGGGTGGCCCACAGTCACATTTTAGGGAGTTTTCTTGTTCAGCTGAGTTTTTAAGGCTCAGTCTTTCCAGGGGTCAGCATGGGAGCACACTTGATTTCCTCAAATAGGACCCTTTTGCTTGGCTCCTCTTCCACATACATCTCTGTGGGTAACTGAAGATTCATGAACTAAGCCTGTTAGATAAAACTTTATTTCTACACGGGCAATCCAAATGTGAAACTTCACATAGGTATTGTGGTTTCTTCATCTGAGAAACAATGATTTCCTATCTTATATGGTTCTTCTCAGTTTTCAATCATAAAAGAGATTTAAAAATTTATCTTATGAATGTAAACTTTGAAGAACTATCTGTTCCATGAAGGGTGCTAATTTTGAATCTTAGTGCCCTCATCATTCACAGTTATACTGGTATATATTTTTTTGCATACTTATCTAACTTAAGAAACGTTGAATCTAAATTCTGTGAAGATATTTCCTAGATGTGTTCCTTTAGGAATTAAATGCAATCATGAATATCCCTCCATGAAACAGATATGGACATGCCATAGAAAATCTGGCCCCTTGGTTTTTTTTAGAGATGATTATCCTAAAATGGACACAGCAATAATAAACAAACAGCCAAATATATTTTATGAGTCTATTTGCTTATAAAGAATAAAAAAAAAGAAGGAAAGAAGAAAGAGAGAGAGAAGAAGAAAGGTGAGAGGAAGGGTAACCATATTTAATATTCATACAGTAATTATAATTTAAGAAAAGAAGAAGCTGTGTTAAAAAGTGAAACTGAAACCATCAGATTAATCCTCTTCCTACCTTTAAAGAGTTCCTTTCTGGACTGACTTAAACCAAGCAATGGCCAAGAGGTTATTTGTAGAGGAATCAGCAGAAAGAGCATTGGTCCAGGAAATTTCAGCTCTTGATTGATTTCTAGCCAGAAGTCTGAGTTGGGGTATGATCACCCAAGCCATTTCATTTTAAATAGTATGAAATGCCTCCCATCAACTATTTCCTCTGCAGGAAACCCCTGGCAGATATGCGCTTAAAAGGGTGATTCCTGGCCTGTGCTGTTCCTCAACTTTATCTGTGAAATGAAATAACACAACTTGCACACCTTCAAAAACTTCTTCCTCCCTTTTGGAACGATCAGTTATTCGAGTGATGTGTTTCAGAGAGGAATCTGAATGAGTTTCCTATCTTGTTGCAGTAAAGATATTTTCCTAATATGGAGGCATCTAAAAAGATTCTTGAAATGTATTTATGTATCCTTTTGATACAAAATGCATCTCTATGAACTATGCCTTGCATTGTAGGACTCTGGAGGATAGGTATCAAGACCGATTTGCTTTTATGGGTGCATTGTACACTTTGTGTCAGAGTTTTATAAAAAATCTTTTTTTTTTTCCTTCAAATTTTGGTATAAAAACATTAGTTGTATGTGCATATTTTTTTTTCATATGTCATTTAAGGGCAAACATAACAGCAACAGAAAAAAGTCTACTTTTGCTATGTCACTATATGATTCCCTTTTTGTTAAATGGGGGCTTCCTGCAATTGAACATCCCCAAATCTGCCCAGAAGTCTAGACACATGGCTACATCTCTCTTTCGAAAATAATTTCTCATAGATCAATTCAAAGAAAAAAAATAAAACTGAGTTCTTCATCCATGAGTCATTTTCCCTCAGCACAAATTTCCCTGCCTAGGAAAACAGTACTAATATAGTAATCTGAAAGTCCGTGTGATGAAAGTGTGTGTCACCATGTGCAAACTGTGAAATGTAATTGAAAGTAAAATGTTTAATTAAAATGGACATTTCTAAGCATGCTTCTGGCAGCAGCCATCTTGCTGAAAAATTATATTTGTTACACCGGCAACCTGGGAGAATAGTTCAAGAGATGGAGAATGCCAGGTCCCATCCAACAGTAAATGGAGTGAAAATCAGAAAAAGACTTGAGGGTTGATCCTTTACTTACAGAGCATGTCCCCAGCACATGAACCCTGGTGCACACCAGTCAGAACCACAGAACCTGCCACACATAGCCATCCCAGAGTCAATATTCATTATAACCAAATATCCTCCTCCTTCCAATAATTGTTCTTTTCACTCGTGTCAGCAAGTTTTCTTAGCAACTGGGCTTTCAGATGCTGCGCGACTTTTGTACAGACTGAAATGTGAGGATGCTCTACATCTCCACAGTTATTTCTCCTTTGAGACCACAGGGTCCTTTTTTTTTTTCTCCTCTCATAAAAGCCCCAGATCCCAGATACTCTGCAGACTCGAGTGGACCTGAGCTCCACTGATATTTTCTGTTCAAATCGGAGAACAGAATTTGAAAACAAATTTCTGTGTCATATCTAGAGGGCAGCTCTCCTGTAGGAAATTCGGGTGTCAAAGAATATTTAGCCCAAACTGGGCAGGTCTGGTCATTAAGTGTCCCAGTTCCAGAACGTCTCCTTACAGAAAATATTTCTCTGACATTTTATAAAGGGGCAAGAGAGGAAAAAGCTCTTTTCCTTTGCATCTTCCACTTTAGCCTTTTAAACTTCAGAGATCAATAGTAGCAGATAAAATGTTAGGATAGAATTTGTGCATTCCTTCATAAAGGCAAAAGTTCCAACTTTTACCCCTATTTTTCAATTATATGAGGCTCACTTGAATTGTTTTTATTTCTACCATCTCTGGAATCTCATTACCGTCCCTTAAAGTGAAAGAATTAAAAAAATAAATAAATATATACATAAAAAATCTGCAAACCTGAAACCCATTAAAACAAAGGATGGAGGGGAAAAAAAATCAAAGGATCTAATCACTGTTCTATAATTCATGATTTGGATATTAAAACAACTCTCATTGTCTAGATCCGGCAACCATGGAATGTGATCATTTTTTTCCTATCTGACCTTGTTTAGGGAGCTCTTTCTCTATAATATGCTCTTTATTGCCCAAGGAATGCTCTTTGAATTTACTTTCTTTATGGAGTGATTATAAATCTTCATGACATCCCTAATGATTCATCTCTTTTGGTGCTGGGCAGAGGGATAACCATTTCTATACTGCACACATTTCATTTAAGGTGAAACCAGGAGATTTATCAATCAGCACAGGATTTCCAGGCATAAGCTAAACGATAACCATTTATCCCCCTCCATAAACACATTTAACTTCCCTACACTTTCTGCCTGATGTCCCATAAACTTTAAAGAAGAGATTGCTTTTAATTTGTACATGATCTAAACCACTATACTTTCTTCTGAGGAATTTTAACCTTAGCCATACTATGGAAATATTTAGAGACTATTGAAATACACACTAGATTATTTCATGTGTCTTTAAAAAAAACAGACTACTTAATTGGAACTCTGACTAGTGGTTTTTTTTCTGAGATTTGCCATTTACCATTAGAAATAAAAAGACTTCATAATTTTAAGAACATTAACAAGGGATCAATCTTTTTCTTATGTGGGGGTTCATCTTGGAAAGCCTACTGTCTCAGTTATGAGTGTTATTGACCATATTCTTAAGGTTGCAGTCCCAGATTTCAATGGCTCTGGTCAAGTGTTCATCATGAATGCAAAATCCCTGAATCTCAAAGGATAACTTTTCCTCCTAAAATGTTTGTTGGATTGAAATATTTTACCAGTGATATGTAGTTTTGTAAATCAATGGTGTTTGCTTCAATCAAAGGTTCCATCTCCACAGTCTTGTGAAAACAGAAAACTACATGAACAGATTACAAACCTACACAGGAGAAGCCAACACTGGGAAAAATGCTTTCTGCAAAAATACTTTTGAACTTCAGAGGATGAAAAACATGCTCAGTCCATGGAGCTGGAAGAAATGGAAGATTTTTTTTTTCAGACATATGTAGAACATTTGTTTCTGTTTTATTTCTGCTGTCATAATATGATGGTTTTATTCAGTTTTTAAACATGCTTCAGCTGGAAACACTACATCTTTAAATCAGGCAACCCTGGCTTCAGTGTGAATTCCCCTGCCGCTCTCCCTCACCTTACCCAGGTGCATGTTAAATCAGTATTAATGACAATATCATTCTTGTGCAGTCATCTCCTGCCTGCAATTTGGTTTTAATTACCCGCCACGTTGTCTTTCCCCCTCACTGACAGCCATTAAATAGGGAATGACACCGGAGCCATAGTTGTGTGGAATATTCACTTTGCCAGATCGCAGCCCCATCATAAAGCAGGCTGCAGTGCCTCCTAGTGGCAAAGGTCGGAAATGGACGAAACCGAAATTTTCGATCTCGCAAGCACTTTTGAGGTTAACTCGGAGATCCCGACAGAGTTTGAATTGGAACACATATATTGAAAGAAGAAAAAGAAAATTAACAACCACTTACAGGTTAAGGAATAATAATAATTTGGTAAAATGTCATTTAAATTGAAATATTACACTAAACCAGTGCACTATTTATGGCTTATCTGACCAGCTGGAATGGTGAAAAAGGAAAGATCAAAGACAACAAATTTGTCATAGAAAATGTAACAGAGGAAAGTTCTTTAGGAAAAATTCAACGAGGGTGAGCTGCAAAGTGAGCTATAGAATCTCTCTACTCTTTCTTCTGTTTTTATTAATGCCACAACAAGAGTTTAGAGTTTTATTTTTACTTTTGCTTTTTTTTTTTCTTTTCCTTTTTCCCTCCAGGTTACAAAATCTCTTAATTTCATGTGACCTAAGAACATTCTTCCAACCTGAGTACATACCTTGCAGGAACCAGTGTCTTTTTGTGCAACTATGCAGTTCCTAAGTGTTTTTCCTTTTTAAACAAAGATTTCCTTTAAACAGGAGTTTCAAATTGAAATTGTTTGTCCAAATGTTTAAGTTAGACACTATACAGATGCTCTGAATTGAAGACGTTCATCATATGTAATGGCCATCACATATTGTGTCTTTTAAATTTTTGGTTAAAATAAATCTGAAGGCATGTGCATTTCACAGGAAGCACATCAGACCTTTTGCACTATAAATTAGAAACATTGCTTATAAACAATACATCACAGTGTACTTGGGCAGGGAAAGCACTAGTGAGGAATCACATTCAGTTTTTACTCTGATTTTTCTCCCTGCCAACTTCTACTTGATTTGAAGGTTGTGGGTCCACGGGATGCTCTTTCACAATTACTAACGCTATGTTTTCTAGCTTCTTTCAACAAGCGTAATTACTCATTTTACGTGCTGCTAAATGAGAGTTATAGCTAACTGCTTTAATTAGAATTTTAACCATACATAGCATATACAATAACTTGCACATACATTTATTGTGCACACTTATGCTTATACGTGCATGTTTATAAGAACCCAGACATAAAATGAAGATACTGATAATTACTGTTTGTCTCAGCCATTCCTCATTCTCCAAACTAGCAGGGCAATGTTAAACATCAATTCATTTGTGGTTATGGCTGCTTCTTTTGTAAATATTTTTTCTGTATTTACATTTAAAAAATTAATATGAAACAGTGTCGTTTCTTGAAGAAAATGGAAGTACTGAATAGTAAATTAAAATAATGTTAATTATACTGGTTGGAACTTGGTCGTAAATTTTAAAAAAAAAGATTTTGAAGAAAGAAATTTTTTGCTCAATGAGAACTATTGCTCCACAAATTGTTTCCAGTACCTCTGAGAGCCAAAAGTTCTTCTGATAACTGAAAGAGTAAAAATATCATTGTCTTTAATATTTGAAATTTCACATATTTTTTAAAGGGAAGGTGTGCTCATTTGATTCATGCTTTTCTTCCACAGAGAACAATATTTGGTTTGCATACATTGCCTATATTAATTTATTATTTAAGGATATTTTGCATCCTTAAATAACAGCTAGGAAAAATTGTTATTCTTTCCAGACAGAAATGGGAAGCTTATAAACACAACGATAAAGGCTTAATCTCTGATATGGCTTACATATATTGGTTTACAGCTATATTGAGTCCAGTTAGACTGATTTTTTTTTCTTTCCTAATATGAAACTTGATGCTGGGAAATCTGATAAGTGAGTTTCATTTCCCTGGAAATTTATTGCTTCTATATCCAAGTGCAAAGAAATATCACAAGTAAAAACAATGAGGAGTCTGTAAGGACAGCATTAATGAGGGCCACTCTATTCTCACAGAGATTCTGCCGTGGGGGGGGGGGGTATTTCAACTATTAAAATTGCAAGACATGCTATTCCTTTTTTAATCGATCATCATTCCCTTTTGGCTGACTGGTGTAATAGCAAATCAGCATGTTCTCTAGCATGTGAGATCAAGAAGGTGACCACTGTAAGTGAGGAGAGGGAGTCGGTGTGCCATTTCCATGGTACTTGGGCAGAGAAGCAGTTGAGTACCTTTGGTGAGGCAGCGCCAGCCCTGGCAGCCCTGCTGACCAGCACGTCTCCTCTGTGCCCTATCAACCCACAGCTCTGCCCCGGAGCCCCGGCCCCTTCTCATTCCTGCAGTGTGCTTTGCATGTTCTGTTCACCACTCCATTGCCTCTGCCCAGTGCCTGCCATATTACAGATGGGATGACAGAAGCTCCAGAACTTTTTAGAGAGCAAACAGTTTCATTACATTAATTAAGTCAATGACTAAATTGTCAAGCAACTGTAAAAGGCTAGATATCATGGAGCCACACCATAATGATGTTAGTGATATTTATTGAGTGTCCTCTGTATGCTAGATTCTGCACATGTGGTATCTGAGTGTATACTGACAGGGGATCCAAGAGGGATGTTGGATGATGACTAGGAAGTGCAGAGGCTTACTCAAGATGTGACCACCACTGAGACTGGAGTTGGGGTGTTAGGAGATTTCCTTCATTCGCCTGACTATGAAGTTGATACAGGTTTTTTTTTGTTTAATTTTGTCTTGCATTTTTAAACTAAATTGTGGTTGTTGATTTCAAGATGCTTAGGCTCCCAATTTGAAATTGTTAAAAATGATAAATAATGGGCTATCTGGCATACATGGTAGGTGATATATATTAGTAAGGTTGAAGCTCTCTTGATGGGGAAGAAAGTCTCTGTCTGTTAGATATGTCAGGGGATCCACTATGAACAACAGGAGTGGCACAGACTGGTTGTGACAAGGTATAGGATGAAAGTATTCTGGGGCGGGGGGGGGGTAGAGACAGAATTGTGGTCACCTTGAGAAAATTTGCATACTTGCATATACACACATAAAATGGAATATAGAGACATGTTATGTGGAATCAAAGAAAATAACTCAGTCTCAGGGCTGGGGATATAGCTCATTTGGTAGAGTGCTTCCCTTGCATACACAAGGCCCTGGGTTCAATACCAAGCACCACCAAAAAAATAAAAGTAGGAAATAACTCAGTCTCATTGAATATATTTTTTTTTCCTTTAAGACAGTATCTTTTTGAATTGAATAAAATTAGGCAAGCTTCTGCAATGCAGGACTTCTCAGTACCTTTAAAATACAAAATGAATAACTTAGAGTAACTTAGTATTTCCCAAACAAATTTGATCTCAGAAATTTAATCTGTTCCCACCACACCCCACAATACTTTCATCCTGTCAGGATAATTTTATAAACACAATGTAGCAAATGCTAGGAGAGGAAGTAAAATTAGAATATGTTTACAGGAACCTTTAGATTTAGGTAGTAGATTAAGACAGACTATCCTCTGTAGGCAATGAAAAGACACCAAGACTCTTTGCAAGAGGAGATGATTTCTTCTGTTATGTTAATGATATTTCCAATCTCCAGGGTTGAGACAGCAAGAGTAGCATATTCTCAAACACTGTGGGGCAAAACTTGTCAAAACAAATACTATACACTTCCTTGTTGTTTCAGATCGTCAGCAAGCATGTGCTTTGTGGTACTGAGTTGCTGGAATTCATCCAGACACTGTGGTTGGAAATAATCCACGCTTTACAGGTTTTAGGGAGTACTGGGCTGATATTTTAATCTTGCTGAGTATTCAGGAGAGCAAATAAAAGGAGCTGGTGTAGATGGGTAATCAAAGCCTCTTGCAGGTTTTCAAGCACATATGGCATCTCACAAGAAGGAAGCAGAAAGTGTGAACCCAGAAGAGAACCAGGGCTCATTTGGGGAATACTCAGAGACTTGTTGCCCCGAAGGTTTGGAAGGTTCCAGACTGCTCCCCAGAAGATAATTTTCTAAACATTGCACTTTCCAGGTTAGATTTCTAAGGGCTTTCAAGAGAATAGAAATGCAGCGTAGGATTTTATCCTAATGATCTTACCAGATACAACACTGTATTGATGCTTAGGCACCCCCTGGACAGCAAAGGCTCTGTCTGTGCCACCCACTCTTCTAAGTACCTCCAACATATCTGAAAACGCAGTTCTGAACATGACCTCAGAGTAAAGCTATATCATCACCTTTGTATTAGTAATTACACAAGTCCAAAGGGTTGAATTGCTTGCTAAGATTTTACAGTGTGGTTGGTTAGAGTTAGCTGGACTTGACTGCAATCAGGAATAGCTGGGGCTGGACCTTGTGAGCTAGCCTTGAACTTGGATGGTTTGATGTGGGTACCTTCCCCTCAATTATACTGCTATCCAGCCATGTGCTGGTTAAGGACATGGTTTACAAATACATCCCTTTCATTTCTACTTCTGTCACATGACATCCATAAAAATAAACAGATTTATTTATCTACTAATGCACTATATTGCTCATTTGTTTATCTCATTTAATTCTTGCAACTATTCTACAAGGCAGGCAGACAATTTAGCCCCATTAAATATGTGAAAAAAAAACTAAAGCATGGAAGTGTTCCTTCCTATGGCCAAGCTCACAGGACTAGTAAAAGGTAATTCTCGAATACAAGCCTGGGTCCAACTCCAGACAGAGTAGTCATTATTACTTATTCTATTCAATTGTACCCTCTGGAAATCTGTATATTTGATACATTACAGACGAAAATCACAGATCACATCTTGCATTGGTGGCTGTAGATTTCTTTCCTCCAATTAGAGAAATATATGGAAAAATAGTTAATGGTTCACAGAACCCAGAGCATTGGTGAACCAGGCAGGTATATCTATTGTTCACCCACAAAACTCATTATGGCCTTTAAAAATTGTTCTTTTTTTTCATTCTCTTCTTTCAAAAATAAAGTTCCAAATAAACAAGAATTATACATGAATGTTTTTCCTGAAAGTCAAACACTAATGAGTCTCAATTGCCCTATTTGTAGTATTTTTTTTACCTGTATTGATCAAGGCAATTGAAAGAAAATAGATGTGCAAGAATGGCAGGTTATATATAATAATATACTACTTGAGAACTTTAAAAATTGAAAGTTGGAAACATCACAATCAAAATGAAAGCTTCTTACACCCAAATGATTTCTTATGTTGTCATTTTTCTTTGAAGAAATAAATTGAATATTTCTTTACGAACTCTTTGCTACAAAAGGAATTGCTAAGTCAATACTGTGTGTAATTTATCTCTTGAATTAAACATTTCAACGATTTGTAATGAGGTCTCTCAATTTTCTCATGTCCTTGACAGAGTTTTCTCCAAATCATTTAAAATATGGGTATGGTGTTCTCAGATTATGATTTTCCCATCTATAATAAGGATAACATCATAAGTCAATATTTCCCAATTTTTTTTTAAAAAAAAGCTATTATTAAGTAAAATGTAATATTTTTTTTTGTCCTCCACAGATATTTTATTCCTAAGTACATTAGGAAAACTGTTGGGTGCCAGCAAAGGCTTTTACATACTGCAAAACTTCTCAAAGTCCCTTATGAGAGAGTTTTGTGACTCGCAGAGTGATAGTTGCCAAATTTTGAAACTCATCTCTAGAATACATATTTTTTGGTACCAGGGATTGAACCCTGAGGCACTTAAACTACTGAGCCATATTCCCAGCCCTTTATATTTGTTTATTTGTTTGTTTATTTATTTATTTGTTGGCTGGAACAGGGCCTATGTTCCTTAGATCTCAGTTGCGATGCTGGCTCTCAAGGTAGGATCTCCTGCCACAGCCTCCCTGGCCACTATGATTATAGGTATGCACCACCACACCCTGCTAGAATCATTTTAATATGTAGTATCTATTAACAGTTTATACATTACCTATGTTTTAGAATTATCTCTACAAATGTTTGGTAGCAACTGTTCCTAGTTATATAATTTTAAGAGTAATGGAGGTAAATATGATTTGTGTTTGGGTTTGGCAAGTACTATAAAATAAGTCATCTCAAGAAAGACAATTATGTTCAATACATACAATTGAACACAGCTGCAGTCTATTCTCTACACAAAGGTTTACATACAAACTCCAGGGGAATATGCACTATTCAAACGTTCAAGTGACAGTGTCTATTTGGACTTAGAAAGTGCACAGATCTATAAGATTTTATGCAGAAACTCTGAGAAATTTAAGAAGGGGATTAACTGCTTCTAAAATTGTTGAAAGGGCTGGAGGAGCAAGCTCTCTCAGCAGGGATTTGAGGAATGGTTCCAAGCACTCTAAAAACATGTTGTGCCAGGAAAGCTACAAATTTCTGCAGGAATCAGGAAGGTGGCAATTTGGGGAGTTGCCTTTGGAAATATGGTAGCCAATTGCACCCAATGAAAACTACCATCTAGGAATCTAGAAGCTGCCACCATTACCTCTGCTGTACCTGTGGTTGGACACCACAGAAGCTGAACTCTGACAGCATCAAGATTATGGCATGTAAAACGACTACATCACCTTCACTTTTCTTTAACTTGGCTTTGTCAGAAGAACCAAAAGCTTCAAGAATTTCCCTCTACCTAGGAATATGCTTCCAAGTTTTTAAAAATTGTTTTTCATTTGTTGGACCTAATTTGTATGCAGGAAGGTCAGAAACATAGTTTTTAGCTTTTCAAGCTCTAATTCAGAGAGACACATTACCAAGAGTTAATAAGAAAAGTGGAGGGCCATTTTTAACTTAGTCAATGAGTTCAATGCATGACAAATTCAGTTCTGGATGGTGCTTGCCAATGGAACTGGGAAATCCATGTGTTGCTTCCTATGATGGCAAAGGAACCCTTAGATCAGCCCCTGTTTAAGCAGAGAGGTTACCGCTAAATAGATGGTGGTAATGAGATTCTTGAGTAATAATGGGACATTAAAACTCATGCTACCAGGAGAGCTCTGCATTATTGGAAAATAGATATATCTGGTGAAACATTTGTAATTTCTCAGAAATTCTATGATTTTTATGGCTTATGTTAAAATAGCACTGAGAACAAAATATGGAAGGGGAACATTTAAAAAGAATAATACTTTTGAGAAGGAAATTTTTTGAGATGTTTTTGGTAGTAGAAATAACCAATTGAGAGATAGAAATGGAAGTGTGTTTTATGGTCCAGACTGTCCCTGGTTGGACAACACAGGAAAATATATATACACACACACACATATATATATATATATATATATATGTCTTAGAACACATTTTAACTTAAAGTAAATTATGCTGACTTTTCTCACTGATCTTTGGAGATCAGTCTTCTCTGTTTCTTTTCATATGATTTTCACTTTTTTGTTTCCTACTTGAATTGTTTGCTTACCAAGTCAATTATGTTTGTTTCCAAACGTTTTTACACCAGTTGAATTTGCTTATCCTCCAACTAATTTATAGATTTAATCAAAACTCACCACTCTTTTGCAAAACATGTTGATGAATGAAATCAACATTCAGAAACTTTTAAAAATTTTGCACTGTAATGTTGGCATAAAGTGTAACCCTACTCTTCCTATAATTCTTAGTTTCAATGTTTGTAAGTGCAGAAAGAACTTTACACTAGTAAACAAAAGAGAGGGACATCTTTTCTAATTTTTAAAAATTGTACTTAAAAATACAACATGAAATTTAAAATCTTAGCCATTTTAAATGTATAGTATTACTTAAATAATTAAATAAATTCAATAGTTAAATATGTAGTATTAATGACATGTACTTGCTGTGCAATAGATTTCTGGAACATTTTCAGCTTATAAACCTAGAACAATATGTTCTTTTCTACTCCCCCTAAGCCTCTGACAACCTTCCTTCTGCTTTCTTTTCTTTTTTTTTTTTCAGAGCTTGACTCTTTCAGATACTTCTTACAACTGAAATGATGCAATATTTGTATTTATGCCAGTGGCTTATTTCACTTAGCTTAATGTCCTAAAAGTTCATTTACAGTTTAGAATATGATAGAAATTCCATCTTTTTAAAGGTAGGATAATGTTTGGTTTTGTATATATACATTGCTTTTTCTTTCATCCATATATCTGTGATAAACTGTTGTTTCTTCTACCTCTTGGCTATTGCAAAAATACTCCAATGAATAAGGACATGCAAATATCTCTTTTAAATTCTGTTTTCAGTTCTTTTGAATAACACACCACCGGGAGTGGAATTGCAGGATTATATAATGATTCTGTGTTAATTTTTTGAGAAAACCTCATTTTGTTTGCCATAGCAGGAGCACCATTTACACTCCCATCAACAGTGCACAACGGATCTAATTTCTCCAAAGCTTCAACAATATTTTTGTTGTTATATTTTCTTGTTTTATTTGTTTGAATAATGGCATGTTAATAGGTAATATCTTGTTCCAATTTTGATTTACATTTCCCTAATGATTAGTAATGTTGAATATCCATTCATATCCTCACTGGGCATTTCTATGTCTCCTTTAAAGAAATGTCTGCTAACTCCTTTGCCCATTTTTAATTGAATTACTTTTGCTGTGGAGTGGTAGGAATTCTTTATTATGTAATTTCAATGCTAACCCTTTTTTCATATTTGCAGTTTACAAGTATTTTCCACAGTTTGCCTTTTTGCCCTGTTGATTTTTTTCCTTTGCTGAACCTAAGTGTTCTAAATTCCATGGTCTCATTTGTCTATTTTTCTTATGATGTCAGTTCTTTTGGTGTCATATCCAAGAAAACATTGCTAAGGCCAAAGTCAAGGAGCCTTTCTCTTATGTTTTCTAGTAGGAGTTTTTGTGGTTTCAGTTCTCACATTTAGATCTTTAATTCATTTGGTGATAATTTTTATATATTGTGTAAGGTAAGTGTTCCATTTCATTTTTTTTCATATGGATATACAACTTTTATTTTGCATGAAGGCACATATAGTACTACTTATTGTGAAAGGTTAATAATCTTGAGAACTGTTTGCTAATCTTGTTCCCAGAATGTGCTGTTCCCAACTGCCAAACTGTAGAATGTATTCCCTTACCTGGTTGCATACAAACCGTCCACTTGCCCTGACCCGTCAATGAACTTCCCTCCCTGCCCTCTCCGAGGAAAGTATATAGGCTCTGCTTAAGCTGTTCTCGGGGCTCTTTGCTCTATTCAAGTGAGCTCTGAGCCCCAGAATGCTGGACCCCCAATAAACCCTTTGCTGTTGCATGAGACAGTCTCTTGGTGGTCTCTTCCTCCAATGCTCGCCTGACCTTTACATCTGGAGGTTCCACCGAGATCTGGCAGCAGCGGCGAAAGACCCCCAATGGGCTCCTCTCGGGGTAAGTAAGGCGCCTCTTTCTGGTTTCTGGTTTCAGGTTTCAGGTTTCAGGTTAGGGATTGGCAAAATGGCTGTTGGTGAAGAGTGTGAGCTCTCTCTGATGGTGGCTGACAGACATGTCACAGAGCCACAGGCCACGTCCCTGGGGGACGCCCCAGAGGACTCAGTGATATTTTGTTTCGGATTCGGTATTGCCAGCCGATCGGGTTTTGCTGACTACTCAGTCCTGGTCTCAGTGTTAGACATCTATTGCCTGTCTTTATTGTCTTGTCTTGTCTGTGTCGTGTGTCGTTGCTTTCACTGTTTGTGTATCTTTCATTATGGGACAGAGCACTTCAACACCTCTGTCCCTGACCCTTGATCACTGGACCGAAGTCCACTTAAGGGCTCAGAATCTTTCTTTTTCAGTAAAACGCTGGACCTGGCAAACTCTCTGTGCCTCAGAATGGCCCACCTTGGGAGTCGGATGGCCCCCAGAAGGATCTTTCTACTTCCCACTAATTCAAAAAGTCAGAGATATTGTCTTTGTCTTTCAGCCGGGGCCACATAGCCATCCAGATCAAAAGCCGTATATCTTAACTTGGCAGAACCTCTGCGAATCTCCTCCTCCATGGGTGAAGTCTTTCCTTCTCCCTGCCCCCACTCCTACTCCTTCCCCCACGATTCTATCTCTCAAACCCTCTGCTCCTCCTCCTCCTCCTCCTCCACCCTCTGTTCTCCCTGAGTCTCAATATTTGACTCTACTGGACTCTCCTCCCTCTCCTTATCCCCTGCCCTCATCCCCCAACCCCCAACACCTTCTAAGTAATTCCCCTGCTGCTGACTCAGCCTCTCCGCCATTGGAGGAAGCTGAGCCGGCCCAGGGCCCTCCAGATGACTCCCCCACAGCACACACAGCCCCTCCTCCCCTGGAGGGAGCTGGCCTGGTTAAAGGAACTCGCCGGTGGCGAATGATTAAAAACCCTGAAGCCCCGTGATACTCCCCCTCCGTCCCTATGGGCCAATGATTGACAACGGCCATGGGGAGAAATGCAAGCCTACCGGTATTGGCCTTTCTCCTCTTCAGACCTATATAACTGGAAAAATAACAATCCCCCTTTTCCGAGGACCCCACCCGGCTCACAGATCTGGTTGAGTCATTGATGTTTTCACACCAGCCTACTTGGGATGACTGCCAACAACTCCTAGGCACTCTCTTCATGACAGAGGAACCAGATGGGCGCCCGACACAACTTCCCAACATAATCGAAGCCAACTTCCCCTTGAACCGACCCAACTGGGACCCCAACATCTTTGAAGGTAGGGAGCATCTGTCCACTTTTCGCCGGGCTCTAATAGTGGGTTTCCAAGAGGCTGCTAGGCGACTGACTAATTTGGCCAAGGTAAGAGAAATTATTCAAGGGCCTAATGAATCTCTCTCTATGTTTCTAGAGAGAATTATGGAGGCATATAGGAGACATACTCCTTTCGATCCTCAGGCAGAGGATCAAAAGGCATCCATCACGATGGCCTTTATTGGGCAAGCTGCCCTGGATATTAAAAGAAAGTTACAACGCTTAGATGGATTACAAGATATGACTTTGAGAGATTTAGTCAGAGAAGCTGAGAAGGTGTACTATAAGAGAAAAACTGAGGAAGAAAGGGAGCAAAGGGAGGATGAAAGAAGCAAAAGACAGACTAAGGCATTGACTAAGGTCCTGGTCACAACAACAAATAGGCCAGAAATTAAGAAACAGGGAGACAGGAAGAGATACCTGAGCCCACACCAGAGGCCACCCCTGGCCTCAGATCAATGTGCCTACTGTAAAGAAAAAGGACACTCCCAAAGAGTGCCCTAGAAAGAGACAGCCACACCAACCAGCCATTCTGACTCTGGAGGATGACTAAGAAAGTTGAGGCTCAAATCCCCTCCCCGAACTCAGGGTAACTTTTGAAGTGGAGGGGACCCCAGTAAACTTTGAAGTGGATACAGGGGCAGTATACTCAGCCCTTAAGCCCCCATTGGGCCCTCTATCAAATAAAAGGTTTCTAGTTCAAAGGGCTAACGGCAGTAAATATCAGGCTTGGACAACTAAGAGGACCATGGACCTGGGGAAAAGAAAAGTCCATCACTCCTTCCTAGTGATCCCAGAATGCCCGGCCCCACTGATGGGCAGAAATCTGCTCACCGAGCTCCGGGCCAGAATAACTTTTAACCCTGAAGGCCCCCAAATGGAATTTCTAAATCCTTCAGTAAAAACTGCTATACTCATTGCTTTAACTATGTCAGTAGAAGATGAACATCAACTCTTCACACCCCCCAAGACTGATCAAACAGGCAAGCTACCCCAGAAATGGATAACAGATTACCCAGATGCCTGGGCAGAAACTGCTGGGTTAGGCCTAGCCGTGAAACAACTCCAATAACAGTGGAGTTAAAAACCTCAGCCTCCTCAATTAATGTCAAACAATATCCTCTGAGCAAAGAAGCTAAAGATGGGATAAGGCCCCATATTCAGAAATATCTGGCCTTAGGGGTCCTAAGGCCCTGTCAATTGGCCTGGAACCTTCCCCTGCTACCAGTAAAAAAGCCAGGAACCGGGGACTATCGCCCCATTCATGACCTAAGAGAGATCAACAACAGAGTGCAGGACATTCTCCCCACAGTACCTAATCCATACAATCTGCTTAGCACTCTGAACCCTGAGCAAAAATGGTATACTGTTCTGGACTTAAAAGATGCTTTCTTTTGCTTGCTTCTGTATAAAGATAGTTGCTGTTTGCTTTCGAGTTGGTAGACCCAGAAACCAGAAGTCTGGTCAACTAACTTGGACCAGACTCCCACAGGGGTTCAAAAACTCCTCCACTCTCTTTGATGAAGCCCTCCACAGAGATCTCAACAACTTCAGAACTACGCACCCTGAAGTCACCCTGCTTCAATATGTGGATGACCTGCTACTGGCAGCCGACACCAAGGAAAACTGTGAGTCTGGGACCCAAGCACTATTATCCGAGCTTGCTCAACTCAGGTATAAAGCTTCTGCCAAAAAGGCCCAAATTTGCCAGCAAGAAGTAATCTTCCTGGGCTATTCCCTTAGGGGCAGTAAATGATGGCTCACTGAGCCCAGAAAACAAACCGTTGTGCAGATACCACCCCATCTAACAGGAGGGCAGATGAAGAGGCTAAATTGACAGCCCTAAATGGAGTAATCATGTTAACACTTTCCACACTGGGGGAACATAAGTCAGGAGATTTAACTATGTCAGAGCACCCGACAACTTAATATCTAAGGACACTGACACTAAACTCCTCGACTTCACTGAGCCTAGCCTGCAATTTCAGAAAGCCCTACACTACATTAAAAATGTACATCAACTCACTTACCTTGGTTCAAAGAAACTGCAGGCATTCCTGAAAGATCAAGAACAGAGTTTTCCACTAACCGACTCACAGCGAAAGGAAATAGCTGAACGGGTAACAAAAGCCTGTCAGGTCTGTCAATTGGTTAGTGCTTACCCTTCCAAGATTCCTGCAGGAAAGCACCTTCAAGGAACCAGACCAGGACAATTCTGGGAAATGGACTTTACTGAAATTAAGCCAGCAAGGTATGGACTTAAATATCTCCTATTCTTTGTAGATACATTTTCAGGATGGATTAAAGCCTTCCCCACAAAAAAAGAAATGACACAAATGGTGGTCAAGAAGATCCTGAAAGATATTTTTCCAAGATACGGCCTGCCTAAGGTAATAGGGTCTGACAATGGACCGGCGTTCATGGCCCAGGTAAGTCAGGGGTTAGCCAGGACCCTGGGGATTAATTGGAAGTTACATTGTGCTTATAGACCCCAGAGCTCAGGACAGGTAGAAAGAATGAATAGAACCATTAAAGATACCTTAACGAAATTAAGCTTAGAGACCGGCATAAAAGATTGGACTATGCTCCTGCCTTATGCACTGTTTCGTGCAAAAAAATACTCCTCCTGTTTCTTTGTGTAACCTCACCCCCTATGAAATTCTCTATGGTGCCCCTCCTCCAGTAAGGGACCTAACCCCAACTCTAAGACTTAAGGATTCCTTTCACACCCCCTTGCTTGACAGACTTAAAGCTCTTAAAAGAACCCAGCAATACCTATGAAAACAGCTGGCCACTGCCTACCAACCTGGGAACAAAAGGACTCCACACTGATATCAAGTGGGAAACTTCCTCTACATAAGACGACATCAGGTGTCATCCCTGGAACCCCCCTGGAAAGGACCATACCAGGTGCTACTTATAACTCCTACAGCAGTAAAGGTAGACGGAATCACTTCCTGGATCCATGCCTCTCATCTCAAGCCTGTGCCCTGTCCAGACACTGGCTGGAAACTGAAAAAGACTGGTAACCCTTTCAAATTGTGTACTCGCCATGTGGATAGGGCTATAGACTCTCCCCTTGACTACCAGTAGTCCTAACCCTCATCAGCCTGTTCAGCAGCGATGGCTGATCACAAATCCTACTGAACAGGAAGTATGGTCTATCTCGCATACAGCCCCCTTAGGGACCTGGTGGCCATCTCTCCACCCAGACATTTGTCAGCTGGCTATAGGTCTTTCCTATTGGGATATCCCTGATGAAGAGGATCCCACTAAAATTCCATTAAATCCCTTCCATACCATAGATAATGGAAGCAAACATTATGGATGTAGGGACACGCGAGCCAGATGCAGGTTGGCTAACCTAGATTACTATGTTTGCCCGGCGGACTATCGAAGCCACAAACAGTCATGGCTGTGTGGGGGAAAAGCCGACTTCTTCTGTAAGTCATAAGGATGTGAGCATACAGGGACTGCCTAATGGAACCCAAACTCCTCATCAAATTCAGTACACAGCATTGGCCATATTACCAATTAGATAACCAAAACCGATGGCCCCCAGAGGGGTCTCTAGATCCTCAAATTCTGCGTGAACTTTTTAACTTCTGCAAGTGCTCAAAAGGGTGGAAGGAGATTCCCCTATGTGGAGGCCTTTTCCCTCCTTCGCTCACATCCTAAATTATGCTTCTCCAATAGACCCTCACCCTCAGCCTTCTGCTCCAGACTCTCTGCTGTCACTCCTACCTCAGCAACCTGATTTCTCCCCTCCAATTACTAGATCAAAAACCCAAACCTCTGCTGGTTCTCAGACCATTGCCCCCTTGCTGAGGTAGCAGGTACTGAGGTACCCCTCCACCCACTCACTCCTCTCTTCTCCTGTCAGTACCCACACCGGGTCCCACCAGGTCCTCTTACCAGCTAACCCAAAGCTCAAACCAGCTGAGGAGAGCCCTCAGACCCCTATCCAAGGTGTAATGAAAATGGCCTTTAAAGTTGCTTTGTCATCACTGAAAACAGGTTACTAAGAATCTAAAGTCCCTCACAGGCTTTTTGGGATACTCACTCCCGTCCTCCCCCTCTGTACCAGGCCCACAGAAAAGTCTTAACTGACCTTCTCCAGAAGTCTTCACCATGGCTGACTTTAGGACTTTCGGCAAAAGAGTCCCTATGAAAGAGTTCAGTATAGATAAACTTCCTCTTTTCGTGTTGCCCTGTTCTACTTGGCCACTGGCTGGAAAAATCAGCACTCCTAAGCTAGACACCCCCTTACTAGTTTTTCACAAAATATGTGAACAAGGCCTCTGGCCTTGAGCTGGGGCTTCACAGAGATGGCTACATTTCTAAGATAAAGAAGTTACCAACTGAGCTCCATGGTAACAGCTGGCAGGGGGAGAAAAAAAAAGGGAAGAAAAAGCTCTCCCCCTCCCAGGTGTCCTTGAAAAGTTAACTTGCCCAGAACAGAGGAAAAAACAGAAACAAAAACTGCTTTTTATAAACTTCTGCAGACTGTGAACTTCTGAGCCCCTTCCCTTACATGTTTGGTATAAAATTCTGAAACTACCTAAACTTGGGGTTCAGTTAATGGATTACAAAAGAAGCAATGCCCTCTGAATCTGGTTGCAACCAAATAGGACCGTTTCCCTGTCTTCGGTACTATCTTAGGTGCCTTGCCTTGTCTGTCCCTACAACAGTATAATTCTATATACTTAAACATTGTTTATGTTTTCATAAAATGGAACATGGTGGGCATATGACACAGGGTTAACTCCTTGCATTTCAGGCCAGGTATTTAACAGCTCTGTAAATTATTGTGTAATAATGCAGATATTTCCCAGAGTGCTCTATCATGATGCAGGTTCGTTTGAAGATCAAATAGGGGGGCATACAACCCGGTTCCGCCGGGAACCTGTATCCCTCACTTTAGCCATCCTATTAGGAATAGGAGTTGCTGCAGGGGTGGGCACAGGAACCACTGCCCTGGTCCGTGGGACACAACAAATGACCCAATTAGAAGCAGCAATAGACCAAAACTTAAAGATATTAGAAACCTCCATCACAGCTTTGCAGGAATCTTTAACCTCTCTCTCTGAAGTTGTTTTACAGAACAGGCGAGGGTTGGACCTCCTCTTCATGAGAGAAGAGGGCCTTTGTGCTGCATTGAGGGAAGAGTGTTGTTTTTATGCCGACCATACTGGAGTTGTAAAAGAATCTATGAGTAAATTAAGAAGACGCCTTGAAGAGTGTCAGCGAGAGAGAGAGAGAGAGAGAGAGGCCCAAAAAGGGTGGTATGAGTCTTGGTTCACACAGTCTCCCTGATTAACTGTGCTTTTATCAGCCCTGGCCAGTCCTTTAATAATCCTCATATTATTGCTAACTGTAGGACCCTGTTTGCTCAACCGTGTAGTTTCCTTTCTCCAAGCTCAAATTGGACAAGTTAAACTTATGGTAATCAGACAACAATATACCACATTAGCAGACATAGAATGTGACACCCCCCAATGATCACTTTTATGATTAAAAGTAGCCAGAAGAAGAAGTGGGGAATGAACGGTTAATAATCTTGAGAACTGTTTGCTAATCTTGTTCCCAGAATGTGCTGTCCCCAACTGCCAAACTGCAGAATGTACTAACTTACCTGGTTGCATGCAAACCGCCTACTCGCCCTGACCTGTCAATGAACTTCCCTCCCTGCCCTCTCCAAGGAAAGTATATAAGCTCTGCTTAAGCTGTTCTCGGGGCTCTTTGCTCTATTCAAGTGAGCTCTGAGCCCCAGAATGCTGGACCCCCAATAAACCCTTTGCTGTGGCATGAGACAGTCTCTTGGTGGTCTCTTCCTCCGACGCTCGCCTGACCTTTACAATTGAAAAGACTATCTTTTATTGAAAAGCCTTAGAATATTTGTCAAAGATTATCTGACCATATATGTAAGAATTTGTTTCTAGTTTCTTTGTTCTGTTTCATCAGACTACACATCTGGCTTTTTTTTTCAGTATCATATCATTTTAGTGACTGTAGTTTTACAATATGTTTTAAAATCAGGAAGTAATAGGCCTCTTTTTGTCTACAAAACGATTGATTTGTGAATTTTGCATTTCTGCAAAAAAAACATTGCTATTGGAATTTTGATAGAGATTGTTTTGAATATATAGATCATATTGGATAACAGAGCATTTAAACATAACTAAGTCTTCAATCCATGAACACAGACTACCTCTCTGTTTGTATCTTCTTTAACTTCCTTCAGCAACATTTTGTAGTTTCAGTGTAAAAGTTTTTTTTTTTTTGCCTCCTTCATTAAGTTTCTTCCTAAGTACCTGTTTTAGTCAGCTCTTTTGCTGCTGTGACTAAAAGACCAAACCAGTAAAACTGAAGAGGAGAAAAAGTTTATTTGAAGGCTTACGTTTTCAGAGGTGAGGCAGGACATCATGGCAAAAGAGTGTGGTGGAAGGAAGCAATTCACATGATGATCAGAAAGCAGAGGGAGAGGTCTTTATTTTCCAGATACAAATATATACTCCAAAGCCAGGCACCCAATGCCTTACCTCCTCTAGCCACACCCAACCTGCTTTAAGTTACCACTCAATGAATCTCATCCAGTGATTAATTCACAAATTGGGTTAATTCACTAAAGGCTCTTGTAATCCAGTCATTTCACCCCCAAACCCTCCTGCATTGTGTCACTCCTGAGATCTTGGGGGACACCTCACATCCAAACAATAACAGTACCTTTTTCTTTTTTGAGCTATTTCAAGTGAATTTTTTAAATTTCCCTCTTAGATTGTTAATTGTTATGTGTAGAAATGCAATTGATTTTTGGATAATGATTCTTACCTCTGCATGAAATCATCTGGTCCCCAGCTACTCATTGCTAGAAAGATTTGTAAATCACTGATCAATTACCAATCAAATCTTACTAGTTAGAAATCTGTCCAGATCTTATTTCTTCATAATCCAGTTCAGGAGATTACACATTTCTAGAAATCCATCCATTTCTTCAAAACTACTCAGTTTGTTGACATATAAATATTCATAGGATTGTCTTATGATCCTTTTTCCTGCTTTGGAATCAGTAGTAAACATTTTTTATTTCTGATTTTTGTTAATTAAGCCATCTCCTTTATTTCCCTTCAGTCTACCTAAGACTTTTTAAGATTCTGTTAATTTATTCAAATAACCAACTCTTGGTTTCATGACATCTTTCTATGGTTTTTCCATTCTACGTTGTGTTTTTTTCTTCTTTAATCCTGGGTATTTCTTTCCCCTGATGTATTTTTGTTTAGTGTTTGGGGATGGGCTGTACTGGACATGTCTGTTGGTCCAGTGGGTCTGCCGTGTTGTTCAATCTTCTCTTTGTGGATCTTCTTTCTGGTTGACCTATCTCTTTTGAAAGTAGGATATTGAAATCTCCTACTATTATTGTGTTAAGGTCTTTTTCTGTCTTTAGTTTTGTCAGTGTCTGTTTCATGTTCTCTGCTATTAGGTGTGTGTGTGTGTGTGTGTGTGTGTGTGTGTGTGTATGTGTGTGTAATTATTTCATCTTTAGGTTGAATTGATACTTTCTATCATTCTATACTCTCTTTGTCTCATCGACCATCTTCTTACTCAAATTCCATTTTGTCTGATAACAGTAGGGCCACCCTGTTCTCTTTTGGTTAAGCTCTGCATAGAAAATGTTCTTCTATCCTTTCATTGTCAGTCTGTATATGTCTTTATATCTAAAGTGAGTCTCTTATAATCAGCATATATTTGGATCTTTTTTTGTTTGTTAGTTTTTAAAATTCATTCATCCACTCTGTGTGTTTTGATTTTGGAGTTTAATCATTTACATTTAAAGTAATTACCGATACAGTAGGGCTTATTACTGCCATTTTCTTGTTTTCTATATCTCATAAGGTTTTTCTTTGTTGTTGTTATTGCTCTTTTTTCTTCTCTTGCTGACTTTCCTTGTGTTTGCAGATTTTTTTGTAACAACATTTTATGTCTTTCTTATTTTGTCTTATGCATTTTCAGTAGACATTTTCTTTGTGGTTACCATGGGGATCACAAAAACATCTTATAGTTATAACAATCTATTTTAAATTAATACAACTTATCCTAAATCACATAAAAAAGACATTATTTGTATTTTCCTCACTCTTTGTTTTTGAAGTTAAAATTACATTTTAAAAAAAATTTGTATCCTTTACCATAGTTTTTAGAGGTGTAGTTATTTTATACTTTTCTGCTTAAATTCTTTGCCTGAATTGAAATCTACTTAAGAAAACCATTACAACATTACAGAAATCTTTATTTGCTTATGTATCACTTTTATCAGAGAGCTTTATAATCTTGTATGCTTTCATGCAACCATCTCACATCCTTTCATTTTAACTTGAAAAACTCCCTTTTACCATTTTTTGGCAAGTGAATTCTAGTTTCATTTGTCTGGTAAGGTCTTTATTTCTCCTTTATTTATAAAGTGTTGTTTTTAAAGGGTAGTTTTGTCAGAAGTAGTTTTCTTATTTGGCAGGGTGATCTTTTGTTTGTTTATTCGGTTGTTTGATTTGAGAACTTTGAATATCATCCATCTCCCATGTTATCTGCAAATTTTATGCTAAGAAATTCACTGACAATATCATGAGGGTTATCTTTTATGTGATAAGCCATTTTTATCTTGCTGCCATTTAGATTATTTTGACATTGTCTGTTTATCATGGTCTGTTTTAGTGTTAAACCTATTTACTTTCATCCTAGTTGAGACTTTTCAGCTTCCTGAATCTGGATTTCCATTTCCTTCTAATCTGTGTCTCTTCTTCTGGCCTCCAGGAATGTAATAATTCACACCTTTTTTGGTGTCCCTATATAATGGAGATTTTTTTCCACTTTTCCTGATTCTTTTTATATTTTGTTCTACCTTGATATTTTCAAATGACTTGTCTTATGAGTTTCCTGGTTCTATTGCTTGTTCAAGTCTACCATTGAGCTGTTCCAGGGAATATTTCAATTCAGTTATTGCATTCTTGACTTTCAGAAGCTCTCTTTTGCTCTTTTTTATAATTTCAAATTCTTTGTGTTTTTTTAATTATAGTTTTGGACATCCATAATTTTCTGGACTTAGATTAGTTGTCTATCTGGTATTCTCTTGTGGCATATTCATCTTTTTTAAGAAAATCATTTTGAATTCTTTGTCAGGTAATTTATACATGTCCATTTCTTTAGGGTCAGTTTTTGAAGATTTACTTTAGTTCTTTCACTGGGACAAGTTCTCCTGTTTCTTCATAAGCCATGTTATTTGTTGTAATTTTTTTAAAATGCGAAGAAGGAAAAAAACTCGATTTCTCCCAGTTTATAGAGATTGGCTTTGTAGAATTTGTGACCTTCATCAGTCAACTTGGTGAGAATTTTGTGAACCTTTCAAATTTATTATAGAAGTGCATTTTCTCTAAATTTCTGTAAGTCATCTACAAATGAAAGAGGTTTCCTCGTTTCTTTTTCAGGAGCTTATTCTGTCTCTCTTTCTCTCTCTCTTTCTCTCTCTCTCTCTCTCTCTCTCTCTCTCTCTCTCTCTCTCTCACTGTCCGTAGTACTATAAGTTTTCCAGCACTGCACATGCTGTCAAACTTTTTATTAGTACTCCAGAAGCAACCAAAATATGTCAGCTCCATCAGTGAGTACTCTGAGTCCAGAGACATAAAACCCAGTGACTAGATCCTCTAAAATCGGGAACATTGTGTATGCATTCCACTCTCAACTTTTAATCCCAATGGGGGGGGAAGCTGTACATTGGGTTTAACCTCACTTCAGAGGTTGATTCTAGGGGAGGACCTAAAGAAGATAAAATGAAATGACATGCCTATATCTATTTCCATGTAACCATTCTTGGCTTTGAGCTCATCTGTGATAAGACAAATTCTAATTATTTCTGTCCTTCTCAAATGGGCTTTTGGACAGTATATTGTGATTAATCAGTGTTTCTGTGTGAAAACAAAGCTTGAGGCTTCTTATTCTGCCATCTTGCTAAGTACACTATTCTAATTATCTTTTTTCTAGATTTTTGTACTAATTTCTTACCTTGTTTCATTTAGCTCTCTCACACTTTATTAAACAGCATTTTTTAGATAATTTACTTTCTCAGTCTTTCCAAACCATTAAATGTGGTTTATTTTAAAAAAAATTCTATTAGACATTTATCAACTATGAAAGAACTCATTCTCAGTGTTTGAGGATTTCCATGAGTGTTCAAAAGGACAAAGATATGAAGCTAGCTTTTATATAAGTGACCCTGTGTTTCTCTCCTTCCCTCTTTTCCTCCCTTGCTCTCTTTCTTCTTTTCATTATTCATTCCTTTCTCTCTCTTCCTTCTTTCTTCCATCTTCTTAAAATCAGAACTTCATATCTAGCCAAAATATGGAAATGTAACTTACTTTGTCCAGACTTAATCTCTTTTATATAAATTTTTTTGCTTTGATAAATGGATTCAGAAAGAGATTGTATAAATAGAGACATTAAATAATATTACACATCTATTTAAAAAGTTCTTTCATATCATGCTTTGGGAATATAGTTTAGTATAACAGTTTAGTCTTTAAATACAGAGAATATTTTCATTTTAGCATGTCAGATGTAGTAAAGGAAACTAAATTTCACTATTTGTGGAATATTAAATATTCCTTAGGAAAAAAAATTTAGTCTACTGATAGCATCTAAATTAATAAACACATTAAGGGAACGAAGGGAATAGAATTGGAACAAAATATTCAGATTTTATTTTTCCTTAAGTCTAATTTTATTTTAAAGGCATAATATAAAAAGTACATGTTTAATAATAAATTTGAGCATTACATAAGCAGATTAGCAGTACAAGAGGAGTGGCCAAAAAGAATCAGAACCAGAAATCAGGAAAATGCCAAGAAAATTACTATCAGAGAGAATATTTGTATAAATGGTGCCATCAGTATGAAGACCAATACAGGCAATAGTATGTAGATGAGAGACAATTCCCTAAAGATGTTAAGATAAAAACATGTTAGAATGGAACTTTCAGTATCAATATCATTAAAACCACTTCAGGGGACACACTGTTTCTATGGACTGTAATGTGAATAGCATCCTTTGCATATGTACAACATGGCAGCTCTGAAGGAGTTCTATAAATATATCAGATGGGATTCGGAAAAATATTACAATCAGCATGATCACCTAAGTGCCTTGGTGGCGATATTACTGCTGATGAAAACACCTGGGTAGAGGAAGCAAGTTGGGTGGTGATATACTGATCCAAGGAGGTTTAGACATGCCATCTAGAGAGGCAAAAGAAACTAAATCATGATTGGCACTTAGAAAATTTTGCTTTATTTGATTGCATAACAACCCTATATTATGGTGTAGGTCTTAATAAGATAACTGTAGAAATTGGGGTTGTTATAAAATATGTTGCTTAAAATATGATATATATATACACATAATGGAATATTACTCAGCCACCAAGAAAAGGAAAATTATGTCATTTTTTGGTAAATGGATGGAACTGTAGACTTTCATGCCAAGTGAAATAAGCCATTCTCCCCAAACCAAAGGCCAATTTTTTTTTATGTGGATGCTGATACATAATAATGGGTGAGGGTCGGGGGTTAGAAGTTCATTGGATTAGATGAAGGAGAATGGACAGAAAGGAGGGATGATGGGAATAGAGAGACTGTAGAATGAATTGGACATAACTTTCCTGTGTTCATATGTGAATACACAACCAGTGAAACTCCACATCATATTCAACCACAAGCATGGGATTCTAATTAGAATAATTTATACTCTATATATGAATAATATGTCAAAATACACTCTACCAGTATGCTTATTAAAAAATAACAAATTAAAAATATGTGTGCTTAATAAATAAGAAAAAAAGAAATACAAAAAGAATGATTGAAATAGTGGCAAGTACTACTCTAAGAGTTCCTCTGAGACCATTTATAAAAACAAGTGAATGCTCATGTTTTGTCATTATTGAAATAGACTTTAAATGTAACAAATATGCTTCATCCAAATAACAATGACTAATATAAAATACAAATAAAAGTATAAAACAGTCCTCTATGACTGATAATGTGTAAAGAGCCTAATAACTTGAGGACCAGATAAAACAGACACCAAAGTGCCACCATAACCATTCTATTTGCTAATGGGTGGGGAGAGGCAAAATAAGGGGGGGGGGAAGCACCCACATATAGATTGGATAATGTTAAATATACAAAGCAACAATGTATTTATTTAAAATTGTATGTTACAAAGAATTTATATTTGCCTACTCCATTTAAGCATCACCATTAATTAGTATTAACCATCGAAATAAATTCAGCATTGAAAACTTGTTTCTACAAAACAATATGTCTTTATCCTTCAGAAAATGGAGAATTATCGTTGATTTATGCATAGAGCATTACCATAATAGTACTCTTATTTTAGAAAAAAAAAAAACTTTTGTATAATGTGGAACAGATTTCAATTCAACAGAAGTTGATCACAGTTTGAAGGTTATTTAATAAGGCCAGAAATGAGAGAATTAGGATCTGAAAAGACAAGGAAGTAAGCAATCAGACACTGAAATGAGATCCAGTAGAATTTGCCTATAAAATTCTAAAGAACAGCTCCTTTCAAACTTAGAGATGAAGAGACTTGGCATGAAAGTCTACAGTTCCATCCATAATGCTATTATTATAAATGGGAGTTTGAAGGACTGGGCAATAAAAACAAATATGTTTAATGTTAAGATCACATTTGAAAACATTTCTGCATTGCAAATTGTCATTGTTTTATTATTTCTATAATTTACAAAGTCATATTTAATACCACTTTGAACAAAATAGTTCCATTGCCACACTCATGCTATATAACACATCAAAAATGTAGTGGCTTGCAACAACAATTGACAAGTCTGCAAATCAGCTGGGTAGCAGCTCTCCTGATCTGAGGTGAACTCATTTATCTCGGTCTAGCTTGGTCCTATGTCCATGATCAGCTCCAGGTCAGAGCTTCCAAATGTACATCAGTCAACTGCAATGATTGGCATCCTTGTCTATAATATCCTTTCACCAAGATATACCAAATTTACCTCATGAGAGCTGTGAAAGACCAAAAGACGAAATAGAAATGCAGACATTTTTTTTTGAAGTTCTGTTTAACTAAAGCTACATATTGTCCCGTTGGCACAAGCCATGTAACCAAGCCCAGAATCACTATGGCAGGGTACTACAAAAGAATGTGATTCAAAAAGGCATATTGGAGAGAATGCATACAATATAAAGTCCCTAAGAATCCCTTCCATAGTGTCCATAAAGAATGAAAAGCATCAGATGGTCATTCTTTTAATATAGCAAAGGGGTCTAGACTTTGCTGGTTGAATTCTTTAGTCTATGACTAAAACATTATCCTTTAAATTTATAAAAAAAAATCCTACTTCTCTCAAATTTCTTTCATTAGTATATACAAGTCAATCTCTTAGTTAAACTGAAACAGGAATTATTACAATATATTTGAAAGATTATCCATTTTTGCTGCCTTAAGTCATTTACATGGTCTTCTATATATAAGGAAACTTATTTTTCCATTGAAGATTACTTTTGTAAGGGTTGATCTGATTTTCAGACTTCTTTATTTTGCATGGCCAAACCATTTTTTTCTTTGCTGTGGATATCTTTCTAACAGTGTTCAATAACATATTAATATATGCCCCCAGTTTAAACAATGTTTATTTAAGATATATTGGTATTATTCTCATTTTCATTTTAATCCTGATAGTTTTAGTCTTTTTTAACGTTGACCAGTGCTTCTATAACTATGCGCAGTTGGGGATACAAGATTAAACTTCCATCTTGTATGTTTTGGTTTTTCACTTGAACATTAGTTTCAAAAAGGCAATTACATACCTTTCCTCCAGACTCCTCCACATTCTCTAAGTCTGTCAGGTGTGGTAATGGAGTTGAATTTCTTAGGGTAGAAAAGCCTTCCAGAATATGGTGCTATCACCTATATTTCTTACTCCAGTTTAGGTGTTAAAAGCTCGTATTATTTTAAAATTTACATATTACATACTCACTTAAATGAGTTTATTTCCTAAGCACCATTTTTAAGTGTTCATTTTTGTTCTTTGATTCAACAGAGTGATTCTTATTTTCTCTTTTATTTCCTATCAGGTAATAACTTTGCTACCTAGTCACTTTCCCTTAATTTTACTGCTTTGTTTCATCAATTTGCGTGCACCAGTGTTGATGACAACATAGATGAAATTAGTAATAATATTATTATTAATAATGATCATGGAAGAATACTTGTGAAAATTCTAACACAGAAGTATATATGAGCTAATGAGGTAGAAAGGGCTATCAGCATCCCAACACCCAATTTTATTGTTCCTTCTCTTCCCATGTGGTTTCCATCTGTTGCTTGTGAGTAATTTCACTGAGGTCCAGTTCACAGTCGGGCTAACTGAGCTCTTTGGAAGAGCCTGACCCTCAACTGAGAGTTTGGGTCTAAGGTATAAAGTCCCGGATCTGATTACATCTCCGATCCTGGCCCACTTCAGGAAATTAGAACCTGACCAGCTGTGCTTCTCAGGTTGTAGGCTGTTACCTGGCTTTTTCTTAGCCCAGTCTGTTGTCTTTGCTTGAGTAGACACAGATGTATCCACTACATCAGTTTTCCCCAATGCTTTGTGAAGATGTGGTCACATCAGTACCAAATATACTCTTCTTTATTTAATTTTTGTATTCATATGAAATGTTGAGTCATTTAAAATATTTAGGTATACTTTTTAAAAATGCTTGATGACTAATGAAGTTGAGAACCACTCTTTTAAAGTGGAAAGTAGATAGTTATAAAAATGCTGTAAAATGAAAGTCTCTGAATTTGAGCATTATATTTTGCATGTCCACGGCTCTGTGTCTCCATTTGTTTAAAAAATAATGAGGACTTAAAAGAATGAATTAATCTGAATCTTTTATCTTGTGATAGTAAGATGCAATTATCTTTGATGGGAGAATTGCTTTTTAGTTAGGGTTTTCTACTTTTTTAGGGTCTTAGCAGCATTCCAAATTTAATAACTGCAGGTGTAGTGTTTGCCTCCTATATTTTGCAGGACAAACTGTTAATTAAATCTCAGCCAATAAGACAACATTGACTTCAGGTGAAGTGATATTAGCTCTTGTACTAATGGAGGTATTCTGCAGTCAAGTTTCCATGCTGCCATGAATCCCCTCCCACCCTACACTCTCTAATCTCAGATTCCAACATTTTTCATTGTATTTTTTTTTTTTTACTTCTCCATGGTCTTCTTCCAAGCCAAATGATATTCCCTTTTTTATGCATTAGTTTGGAACATTGGTTCCCCATACGTTCATTATGGTCACCCTATAACCAAGTATTTCAATTCCTTGGTGACTAATTTGGCTTTGGGAGGTTATGGACTGGTGGGATTTGAATCAATCATATGGAGTATCTGGTGATGAGTGAAGTGCAGATTAATTTGTGAGATAGAACATTTCCACCCTTTTCCCCTTGGCTTTAAGGTTTATTTAGAATTCATGAAGTTGTATCTGTACATAAAAGCTTTGAACCATTAAAGAGAATTATTTAACAAAATTTCTAAAAATGCCAGTGCAAATTGGTTTGTCTTGAAATTCTGGTGCTTTGTTATTTTGCCACCAAGAAAAAGGATTTATAAAAAAAAAGCTTGAGGGAAAATATGAATGTAATAAATATTTCATTTTTGTAGCACATCGTGTGTTGTTCTTCAGTTTCAGACCTTGCCAGCAGTCAACACAGTAGTAAATTTCAGCACCTGTGGACCTGTTTCAGTAATTTATGATTTCCATTAGATTTCCATTAGAGATGGGCTGAAACAGTTCAGGCAAGTTCATGCACTAGAGCCATGATCATGGTTGGCCTGAGGGATTGTTAGCACTAGGTATTTGGCAGCATGCACACTCTTTGTTGCCTCTTTTGCTATTATTGATATCATTTGGGGGTTGCTCAGAACGCTTAGCCAAAATGACAGAACATAGAAAGGTGTTATAGACGCTTACTTTTTGGTGTCTTCTTTTGTCACAATCTGTACTTGTTGTATTTATTCACTTAACAAATATTTAGTGAACTCTATTTAAATGCATTTGAAATGCACAGCAGAATGAGAGATGGTCTCCAATTTTGAGGGGCTTTTAAGGGAAGAAAAATACATTAAAAATGAATGCAAAATTAAGTATTACATTGCAGAATGTACACAGCTTAGTGTTTAGACTTACAATGTTTCTGCTGTGCAAAATGGTGTGAAACTGTATCAATACAACCGTGTTGGTTTTACACTTTGAGTATAGTACTCAATAAACTACATGAATTATTAAGTACTATATTACAAAATAGGCTTTGCTTTAGATGATTTTGCCCAGCTGTAGTTCTGGGCATACTTATGGTAGGATGGGATGAGCTATAATATTTGGTAGGTTAAGTGTATTAAATGCATTTTAAATTTATGATATTTGTATTTTACGATGGGCTTATGGAAATGTAATCCTATTTGAACTCAAAGAGCATCTGCCCAATTAAACAACAGAATAAGTGGCTAGTTCAACCAGGACCAACTTGACAGGAAAGAGGCAGTGCTGAGGACAAGAGCAGCAAAGGACAGTCCCTCCTCTGGTGTGAACACACATTCAGGCAGGATGCTTGGCTTATCTGCATACAAGGCACTGAACATTAGGAACACAAAGAGCCCAATAAGCCCACAGAGCATTTGAAGAGTAGACTGTAATGATGGTGATGCTTCCCAATCTTATCATGAGACTTTCTCTCATGTAGTTTTGATACGTGACCATTCCCCCCATCAGTTCAAGCTATCTATCATCATGATGGTGAAAGACAATTAGCATTGTTACAGTACAAATTAGAGGAGAAAGAAAGGATTCATAGTTATTCTTTGGCATGCAAAATGGTATTATTTGACTCCATAACAAGATGATGTCATTGAAACTTTGACTTAGTCAAAAGGGGGAAAGAAAAGTGTTCCATTCATTTCACCATGAACAAAGCGCAACCTGACAGACCAAGTCATAGTTTTACTGAATGTTCAGAGTGGAAAACTAAAGGGCATAGGGGAGGAAATGAAAGTCCTTAACCTATCATTTCTGAGTCTGAACACTGTGGGTCAAAGTAAAGAGGCAATGGATGTCAGAAATTGAGAATACATGTTCTTATTTCATTGAGTGTGGGGCCATGACACTTTGAATGCATTGTGCACATATGGATCACAGTTTCATAGGTTCATTGCAGAGGAAATCCACAGATGTTTTTAGGAGATTCGCCATAGGCAGCCACTTCTCACACACAATACAGAAATGGTGGCTAGAAGTGACAGAGGACAGGTAGATACCTGAGCTTGGCAGGAAGGTCCTGGTTTCCTTGAAGCCTGTTTTGGGGGATTATAGCAAACAAAGGCACCTATGTTCTCTACCAAGGGCATGAAAAATGAGCAAGGTCACAAGTAACTCATCAGAGGCCTAGAATCCGAGGGAAGAGGCCAGAAGATGTGGCTTTGCCACTGGAACTAAATGATGATGCATAGATAACCGGTGGATAAGGGGTTCTGAAAAGCTAAGTAGAACAATGGTGTCATGTTGCCCACATCACCAGTGGGCAGGAGTCATCCTGGGGCACAGTGAGGATCTGCAGGACTGAGTCTGACCTTCATTTCCCCTACTCTGGAACACCAAGAAACCACATACTACAGATTCCCCTAAACATAATTTTGGAGAAAGCAATGGAAATGAAATAAAATCTAATAAACTGATCATTTTACCTAAATAACAAAGCAGCTCCTAAAAGTGCATTTAAGTGCTTCTATTGGACTTCTTTTTGTTTAGATTGAATTAAAATTTGTTAATTTTTTCCTCTCCTTATCATTAGGAAAGACAGTTCAGTTATTAAGAAAAATATTTTTTTTACTTGCAGGTCAACCTTGACACATAAATTGTAATAAATAATGATGCTGCCATTCACTAAAATGTTTAATATAGTTTGATTTAATATCTCTTTTATGTATGGTCCTACAAAGTTAGAAAACTGGAAAAGAAAGAAAGGTGAAAAACCTAAAATATAAAGGTGAACAACCTACAATATATAAAAGGTGAACAACCTACAGTATATTCTGGCATAAAAATGTTCATTACAGCATTACTTATAACAAAACTCCGCAAGAAATGTAACTATATTTTTAAGTTTGTAAATGTGATATTGTACATGATAGAATAAACATAAAAATAAAATAATTATTATAGTTGTTAAAAGGTTTTTGAGACATTTTTAATATGTAAAATTTGTATTTCAATAATTAATTTGGAAATATAAGATGCACTTATACACACTGTTTGATTAAACGAAAACTAAAGAACATCAATCAAAAAGTGCACCAAATAAAGAAACAGGTAAGCAAAGGACTAGAAGAAATATCAGTGGAGTACACAATGCGGGGAGAAGAGAAAAGAAGGGACGGGATAGGGAAAGACAGTGGAATGAATAGGATGTAACTTTCCTATGTTCATATATGAATATACCTCAGTGAATCTCACCACCATGTACACCCACAAGACACTAATTATGAAAAATTCTATAAGTAAACAGTACAAATATCAGTAGAACAGAAGGAAGGGAACATTAGATGGAGAAGGGGAGGGAAAGGGAAAGTGCTGGGGAGTGAATTAGAACAAGTTATATTCCATGCTTTTTTAATTTTGTCAAAATTAATTCTATTGTCATGTAGACCTAAAAAGAACCAATAAAATATTAAAATAATTTATTGTTGAGTGTAGGTTTATGATTGGTCATTTACTTGTTCAACTGAAATTTCATTTGGTAGATAGTGTTCTTGTTCTATTTTTTAAAATTAGAAAACCTAAAAGAAATCTTATATATATATGTGTGTGTGTGTGTGTGTGTGTGTGTGTGTGTGTGTGTGTGTGTTTTAAATTAGGGAGGAGGAGGAAGAAGAATAATGGCATAAAGGACATTAAAGGAGTAGATTTTTTTTTCTCCTCCTTTGGAAGACTTTGCTAAATCTCCATTTAACAAGTATAAAAAATTTATCCCTGACATTGCAAAATTGGTTCAGTAAAGTGAGACCTCCCACATAATTCATGGATTGAATGGATTTTCACTAATACCTTTAAACTTATATTTTTGCTTGTTTTTCAGATATTCTCTTTCTTCTAAGGCTTTCATTGAGTATAAATCTGAATCATTTATTGAATATTTCCTAATGTAGTTTTCAGTCCTGAAAAAAAAAAAACAATGCCTCATCAATTCCTTTCTCAGGAAACATCTATCAACCCTGCTTGAGTAAATGGCAAAAGTAGGTTTCTGATACTTTTAGTTAACTCATGGTTCTCTGGACTTGGGAGGTGCATTGGACATCCACTCTTCAGAGTTTCCAAGTTAAGTCCTTGGTAGGTTAGTAAGTGTTCCTTGATGAAGGGTTGGTCCTTGGTCAAAAGCCTGTGGGGATCTGTGGATTAACAAAATGAAACAGGTGACTTCTCTGAAGAATTTCCCAATTCTTTTTTCATTGACTTATAAATCTCTGAGGGGGAATTGAGTGTACAGCAATTTCCAATTTTCTTTGACTCAAAGCCATGCCTATCCTTCAAAAGGGGGAATTAAACTTTCTTAACTACCTCCGAACATCGACAGATTCCATGAGAACATTGGTCAAATACCAAGATGGATTCCATCTCTGTCTGAATGAAGAGAGAACCAAAGAGTCAAAATAGAAAAGAGAACTCTAGAAAGGGACTAGGGACCTCCCAGGTGTTGGTTCTAGAGACGGGTTTGATCAAGAGCATTGGGGTGTGAGTTCTACTTTGGTCACAGAAGAAAATGGGGAGCAGGTGTGGCTGTGTAACCTGCTTCTACAATCCTGAGGTGTCCCCAGAATGACCAGGTTTCCTTATACCATCTCAGCATCAAAATGAAAAGAACAAACCAAGCTGCTTGGTAACTCCTAGGAATTTCCCAGAATGCACCACAGGCCTCAGTTCATTCATGTGGCTGAGTGGTGAGGACTTTGCACCCCAAAGACAGCTTCCAGCCTCTCTGAAGCTCACAGAAAAAAAGTATCAACCCTTTTCTGATTGACTAAATGGGGACAATGGTAGACTCTTCTCTTCTGTGAATTATGAGAGTCTCAACTTTAATAGATGACTTACTTGAGAAAGTTAATTATTATCTTTACGGTCAAATTAATTTTTACTGATACATAATTACATTAAAATTGTGTACCATGGGTAGGTACCATGTCATGTTTATGTCTGTCTAGCTACTCAAGTCAGTTTAAGCCATCATTTCTTCATGTCGAAACATTCAAAATCCTTTCTGTAGCTTTTTGAAATACATATTATATTATGGTAATCTATGGTCCCAATACAGGGCACAGTGTACTCCTATCTAGCAACTTAAGACCCACTGATCAACCTGTTCTTATTGACTAAGATTTTGTTGTCAACTTATAATTAGGAAAACGTTTTAAAATTCCACGTAGGAATGACATCATGTGGTGAGCTTGTCTTTCCATGCCGAGCTTCACAACGATCTTCAGTTCTACCCAGGTTGTCATAAATGATAAGATTTCCTTATTTTCTGTTGTGGAATGGTGGAATTATTTTCAGTTGTGGACATGTGCTACACTCTCTCATCCCTTCACCCACTGATGGACAATTAGATTGTTTTCCCTTTCTAGATTATCATGAAGTGAGATGCAGTGAACCCGGGGGTACAGATGTCTCTTTGACATGCTCTTTTCATTTCCTTTGGCTGTATACCCAGTAGTGGGATGGCTGCATCATATGGAAGTTCTATTTTTAATTTTTGAGGAAAATCCATACTGTCTTCCATAATTTACATTCTCACCAACAGCAGGTGAGAGTCCCTTTACTCCACATCCTCACTGCACTTGTTACCTTTAGTTTTTTTTTTTCATGGTAGCCATTCTAACAGATGATATTTTATTTTGATTTTTTAATTATCACCTTTTAATTCCACTCTTCTCATTCCTAAAATAGAATCATCTCCAACACACACACACACACTACACACACACACACACACACATGCACACACACAGACACACACGCCCTTAGGGTTACTGGTTACTGTAAGAATTAAATGAGATATTTATGAAATGAACTGCTCATAGGAGGTTCTGTCAAGTTTTAACTGCTTCATAAATAGTAGTTATTACTGTAGTTCTACTCACAATAGTCATTAGTAATGCTATCAATTTCATATATGTATAGCATATCCAACCTAAGGGGGGCACTGAAAATTAATATTGAATTGATTCAAATAGATATAATCATTTAAATAACAGGGTTTTAGACATTACTAGCTTTTTCTTATTATGTTTTATGTCTGATTAATTTCTTCTACAGATGATAAAAACAGGCCCAGCTACAAGCGGTGCTAAGAGAGTATATGAGTAAATTCTCATTGGCTACATCATACACAGTTATTTCAGCAATGCCTCATGGGTGCTTCTTTTCAAATTGTCAGGAGCCATTTATAGATTTCAGATCATAAATGTTAAAGTGTTAGAAATGGCAATCCGTGTCATGAAAATATTATTGCATCTACAATTCACTCCCCGTTACTCACCAGACTAGAAACACAGAGATGATCAAAACACATGAAGCTCTACTTAACTGTGACATGATTTAAACCTATAAGATTATGAAGGTCAAGAACAGTGAAAACCGGGGGCCATGAATACTCTAAAAAGCTTACTCACCCATGTGTCATGTGACCATGACTTCATAGGAGTTTTAGTGGAACACCCTTTTAAATTCCTCCTACAGGGATTATTAAGAGTGGAAACTACATCATACTGCCACTGTGAAATTAAAAGCTTCCTGAGTGTTCACTGTGAACATTGGAAAGACATTCACACTCTTTGCCTGGGCTCTCTGTCTACTTCCTTCCCTCTAAGACACTTTCCGGGTGATTGCCTTGGAAGAGTGCTCTGATGAGGCCACTGTGAGTCTTTGGAAATTTCCAAACATTTTTTTTTTTTGACAATGAGAAATCATGATTTGAATTTCTAGCCCTTTCCCCTTCTCTTCTATGATCTGTGCTCCTGCCAAATTGAAAGTCCTGGGCTTTGTCCCTAGGCTCATGCTAATGTGTGCTCTTTCCCATCTCCTTGAGAGGCACAGGTCAAACGTATTCCCTGACTCTTTACTTGTCAACAATAATTTAGACGTACTCTGAGTTCACAAGGCTAGGTATCTGTTATGGCACTTACCACTTCAGGGATACACACACACATGCACACATACATACACACGCAGGTGTGGGCTGTGGTTTTGGTACCAAATCCGTGATCGTTTCTGTACTCATTCAGTGTTTTGCATTGCTTGATAAACACACACACTCACACACACTCACAAACACAATTAATTTAAATGTGGGTTAATATTGATGAGGCAACAGGATAAGACGAAATAATGAAGAACGGAAAGTCAGATACACAAACACAATTTTAGTATCTATTGTACTAATGAATTGAGTTCCCCGTATCAATGCAAAAGGTGATTGAAATGTCATAATGTTTGTGGTTTTCTCTATCACAAAACAAATTCCCAAAGGAGTTGGACTAAACGGTGATCCTTATGGGAGTCAATTGACTCAAATTGATCTAGCTGGATTCATCGTGGATTTGTACTCATAAAAATATTCATCATATTTATCCCTCCATCCCCTGAGCCCTCAGTAATTTGATTTCATAAATTTGTATTTTGGTTGGTATATAGGCACCTTTTCATATAGAAAATAAAAATGTTCTTGTTTCACTGAAGGAAATGTTTAATAATAATGTGATTTCCTCCGTTTTTTGTTCATCTGGTTTTCTTGTTAATTTTATCCTTTCTACTATTTTCTGTGCACACATGAGTGCTCGGGAAATAATGCAGTTGGTCTTATCCCATCCTTGAACACAAGGACTCTTACCTGGGCAGCGAGCATAGTGCTCCACGCGAGTGCACGCCCTCAGCCTCCCACACTCCCCTGGGGCTGCTTTCCAGGATCTATCATTTAGTCTGTGGGCCACTCCAGGGCATGCGTCTTGTTGTCACAGTGCCTTGCTACAAGTGCATTTTACAGTGATTTTCAACAACCTGAAGAGTGACATTATCACAGTGGGAACTCTGTTCTTTACCTTCCAGAGGGGACCTTATTCAGAAGGTCAGTATAGAAGCAGTTTAAAGCAGTGTTTTAGCTGCTAGGGCTGCAAATTCAGGGAGGCACACACTGAGAGAACAACCCCAAAGGTATTATCGGGATCAAATAAAAAGTTAGGTCAGCTGTGTGTGTGTGTGTGTGTGTGTGTGTGTGTGTGTGTGAGTGTGTGTGTGTGTGCATGTTTTAAAGGATGTGTTGAGGTTTTGTTGCATTAATGCCTGTGCCACAGAATTGGGAAATAAAACATCATAACTGATATTTCATATACACCCTCAAATAAAAAAGAAAAAGAAACAAATTATAGATGCAAAGGCAGGTGATTGATTGATAGTTAATCGGTGAGCTAGTGCTAGTTTCCTAGGGGTCATAACAAGGTAGCACAGACTGGGGTGGGGTGGAGGGTGGGGATTAAGGTGTGTTTCTGGAAACTGAAGTTCTGAAAGAAAGGCATGGACCAAGACGTGCTGTTTTGGGCATCTCTTAGAGACCATCTTCCTCCATTTTATCCTGCCTTTGGTGGTGTTTGCCAACAATCCTCGTTTCTGCATGACCCCAGTCTCATGGGTGTCTTTTCTGTGTGCTCCTCCTGCCATCTTCCTTACAGGCATGTCCATGTGTGTGTCGAGATTCTCCCATTTTATAAGGATGCTAGCTATGTTGGATTAGGGCTCATCCTAATGATTTCATTTTATCCTGATTATGTCTTTACAATCATATTTCCAAATAAGGTCAAAGTTGGAAGGCCCTCAGAACTGAAACTTCTGGGTATTCTTTTGCAGGGACATGATTCAACCCCATAACAAATTAAATAGATGGGTGGATAGATAGATAACTTAAGATCTATGGTACCACCTATTTGAAATACATATCATTTACTTTGAAGATTTTTCTTCAGACAATATCAATGTTTCTCTAATATATGTATTTGTCCATGTCTTCTTGACTGGGCAAATATTCATAAATTAATATTAAAAGTTTGGAAGGTTCTAGGAATCAAACCCAGGGTCTCATGCATGCTAGGCAACTGCTGTACCACCTCCCATCCCTCCCATCTACTTCTATAGGCCTAAAAAATTTTTGTGTTGCCAGTTATGTGCAAAATATTCTTAGTACTCTGTGCTTTGTGGGTGAAATAATTAATTAAACATAGTTCTTCTTTTAGAAATTTATTTTACACTTGTATACTTAATCAAACATCAAATATGTTCAGAGATTATTTTCACATTCAAATATCACTTTTATCAATTAAAAATTTGGGGACACTGAAGAAGTTTGAACTGTTTCTGCCTTCAATGCATTTAACGTGTAAAATGGGAGGAAAGGTTTACACAGTGCAACAACATAAGGGAGAAAACATTGATTATGACTCCTATTTTAATTACATGACCATAAACACTACATCAGAAATCCAATTGGTACTAAAGTAGATTTGAATGAACCTTAAAATTAACATGTCAAAAGGAAAATCCCTGTCTTTCTTTTCCATTGGTTCTTTTCTGAGATTGCTGCTGCCCTGTGTTGCCCATCTGATTGCTAAGACCACATAGGTAGGAATCATATGGAGGTACTTTTTCCCTCCTTCCCTCTTCTGACTCGGTGCTGAGACAGGTCTCCAGATCTCTGCTCTCCATCTCTACCACAGAGACTGTACATAGCCCACCAGCCTTTCTCTAGTCCATGCAAATCGTTTCACAATGGTCTCCTGTCCTTCACTTTTACCAGTTGCCAATACATTTTACACAATGCAAACAGGATATTTTTAAAACATAAATTTGACTACTTAAGATCCCTTTGAGAACTTCTCTTAGAGGACGATGGAATCCTTATCATGTCCTCTGAGATCCAGGGTGGTCTTCCTTATCTACTGATCTCTTTCTCCAATTTAAACTACCTCCCTCTTGATACTGGCCTTGTTTTGTTTTGTCTTATTTTTTTAAGCCCTTCTTACTAAGCCCACTTTCCTGCTCCAGGATCTCTGGAAAGCAGATACACTCACCCCTGTACCACCAACTCCACCCTCCCCAGGACCTTGGTACCCACTGTATTGCTAGGAGTGCTCTCCATTTCTTCCTTAGTCTACACAGTTCCTTCCCACTCCTCAAATCCTGAATTAACTCTCTCTTTCTCAATGCACCATTCTCTGACATTAAAACCACTCAACAATATTGCTGACCTCCATTGGACCGTGATCATCCCTTTTATAGCTCTCAGCAAAGTTGCAATTCGATATTTATTTATTTTTTATTTTTTTAAATTTGTTTTAATTAGTTACACATGACAGTACAATGACTTTGGCATATCATACATTTGAATCACATGGGATACAATATCTCATTTTTCTGAGTATACAGGTTGCAGAATCGCATTGGTCATGTGTTCACATATATACACACAGTAATAATAATGTCTGTTTCATTCTACTATCTTCCTATGTCCCCAACCCCTCCCCTCTCATCACTTCTCTCTACCTAATCTAAGGTAGTGTTATTTTTTTCTCACATCTTCATATGTGTATTTTGTATAACAATGAGGGTCTCCTTCCACCATCCATTCAATTCCCTTTCTCCCTCCTTTTCCCTCCCACCCTATTCCCTGTGTAGAGGTAATCTTCTTCCCATGCTCTTACTCTCTTCCCCATTTTGAGTCACCTCCCTTATATCAGAGAAGACATTCGGCATTTGTTCTTTTGGGGATTGGCTAATTTCACTTACCATAATCTGCTCTAATGCCATCGATTTCCCTGCAAATGCCATGATCTTGTTATTTTTTATTGCTGAGTAATATTCTATTGTGTATATATGCCACATTTTTTTATCCATTCATCCATTGAAGGGCATTTAGGTTGGCTCCACAGCCTAGCTATTGTGAATCTTGCTGCTATAAACATTGATGTGGCTGTGTCCTTGTAGTATGCTGTTTTTAGTCTTTTGGGTATAGTCCGAGAAGAGGAAAAGCTGGGTCAAATGGTGGTTGGTTCCATTCCCAGCTTTCCAAGGAATCTCCGTACTGCTTTCGAAATTGGCTGCACCAATTTGCAGTCCGACCGGCAGTGTATGAGTATACCTTTTTCCCTCGAATCCTTGCCAGCACTTGTTGTTGTTTGTCTTCATCATGGATGAAAGGAAAGTGACCACAACACTCAGAGCAACCAAGAGATCTTTATTGCAGCATTGCAAAAGAGAAGAAAAGAGAAAGAGAGAGAGAGAGAGAGAGAGAGAGAGAGAGAGAGAGAGAGAGAGAGAGAGAAGAAAGAGCAAGAGAGACAGAGAGAGCAAGAAAGAGCAAGAGAGAGAGGGGCCTGGCAGGAAGGAGTTTTTATAGCCCAAATCTAATGGGGTCTCTGGGTCTGCAAGCTGCCTTGTTGGCACAAGGGTGTTAAGTGTTCAGCCTTGAGCAGGGGGGCAAAGCACTCAGCCTTGAGCAGGGGCTTGGGCGTTTGGGCTTGAAGCAAACAGGTGATAAAGAACCAGACAGAGGGTTTGAGAAGCCAGGTCATCCTGCAGCTAACTTTGTTTGGCATGCCCTGCAGACAACTTACTCAGCCTGTCCTGCACCTAACAATGGATTCCATTCTTACTGGAGTGAGATGGTATTTTAGAGTAGTTTTAATTTGCATTTCTCTGATTGCTAGGGATAAAATCTAAATTGTTTTAGTACATATTAAATTAATTCAAAAACAGAGTTCAATAAAAATTAAATATTTGTAATAATTATGCAATAAGCTAAACTATTACATGAGGACATCCAAATGCAGACTTGCTTAAACAGGATAGACATATGTATTTCTCTCCCCAAGTGGTTCCTATGTCTGCAGCCTTTGGCTAGAGACACAGCTTCTCTACTCCAGAAGTCCTATCATATTACTCTTCCACCCCCCACAGGGATACCCTCATGATTCCTACTGATGCCTGGTGCCTGTGCACCACTCTCCAGCCATGGTGAATGGGGAAGAAATCCTGGAAGCAGCTACCTCTTCAAGAAGTTGGCCCAGAGCCCTGGGCATCACTTCAGATCACCTCCTCCTGTTCTAAACTTGATGGTACACCTACTGCTAGCTGCAAAAGAGCCTCTTATTGGATAGCTACTGCTCAGCAAAAATCCTTGATTTTCTAATTAAAAGGAAGAAGAAAATGGATGTCGTGTATTAATTAGCAGTTTCTGCTCCAAGTCCTTCTTACCATGTATACTCTGTTTTGCTCCCCTGGAACTCCCATTATTTGTCAACTCCAAATGCTTCAAAACGCACACACACACACACATACACACACACACACACACACACACACCACACACCACCCTTTCTATTGTGTCTTTGTCTTTGCTAACTTTTCTTCCATGTGAGTGATGGTATAATATACCAACTATTATGCATCTTGGATTTTTTTTAGCCTCATATTAGCCTTGGAATTCTTCCTATATCTTTTAAGTTTTGTTATTTGTTCTTCTAGCAGGTGGTATTATGTACCATGCGTTCTAAGAGTCATGTTCCCTGATTGATGGACACACAGATTTCTTCCACTTCCTGTTGTTTTTCTAAAACAAATCTGGCAGCAGTGCCACCCTACAAAGAAAGTGGTTTTGAGGATGGGCTCTGAAGTCGCACTGCCAGAGTTTCATGTCTGGTTCTAACAAATCTCTGATTTTAAAATGTTGAAAAATTACTCATCTTCTCTATGCTCCAGCTTCTTCAAAATGGGCAGAACAATAATAGTGCTTGTTTATTTGGGTTGTAAAGATTAAACAAGCTAATAGACAAAGCACCATACCTTCACAGAGAAAACACTCAGAGATGTCAAATAAAATCATTATTTAACTTTTTTTTTTTTAAAGAGAGAGTGAGAGAGAGGGGGACAGAGAGAGAGAGAGAGAGAATTTTAACATTTATTTATTTTTTCTTTGTTCTCGGCGGACACAACATCTTTGTTGGTATGTGGTGCTGCTGAGGATCGAACCCGGGCCGCACGCATGCTAGGCGAGCGTGCTACCGCTTGAGCCACATCCCCAGCCCCCATTATTTAACTTTTGATTTTGAAATAACTCTAGACTCATATTGAAGCTTTGAAAATAATAGAATTACCAGGTATGCTTTACCCAGCTTCCTTCAGTCATAATATCTTAGAGAACAATAGTATAATTATCAAAACCAGAAATTGACTAGTATATCGAATTTTATCAGCTTTATCAGTTTTAATATAATTTTATTGATGTGTATATCTGTCAAATTTCACCACATACATACATTTGTATAACCACTGCCAAAATCAGGGTGAAATATTCTCACATCTCCCTCAAAACTTCCTTCTTACTACACCTTTATGTCATACTAATCATTCAACCCTTATTCTTAGCAACACCTAACATGTTTTTCTTCACTACAATTTTGCGGTTTATAGAAAAAATAAAACATACTGATTCCTTTACTCAAAATAATGCCTCTGAAGTCCACTCAATTGTTGTACATTTCAATTTTATTTTTCATTGATGAATAATATTACATTAACTAGATATACCATAATTTACTTATTCATCCAGTGTATTAATTTCATGTGGCTGCATAAAATTTACTATAAACTTGTGACTGTAATCAACAGTAATTTATTCACTCAGAGCTCTAGAGGTCAATAGTCCAAAATCAGTATTACTAAGCAGGTGTCAGCTGAAGAACAGAGCTGTGGTCCTTTTGAAAATCCCAGAAAAGAACCTGTTCCTTGCCTTTTCGTGATTTTTTGACATATAGTGTCACCTCTTCATTCTCTGTCTTTGGCTTTATTTAACCACCTCTTTTATTCGATTTACATTTACGTATTTCATCATTTGGGGCTCTGCTGTAAATATCATGATTTTAAAAAATTTTCTGTCTGTATATTTCTTAGTAGTACTCAGAAATGAAACAGACTCCTGTGTGCTGATATGTTCTCCTATGATCTCTCTAAACATTATTTCTAGGACTTGTTGTTGTTACTTTTAGATTCCTGTGACTTTCTACATACAAGAATAATTTCTTCAGCAAGTAGAAACTTTTATTCCTTCCGTTCTATCTGTAGGCCTCTGTCTTTCCTTTTCTGTGTTGCCTTGTTTAATCATTGGGGGAAAACACTCAATTCTTCACTGTCAAGAACAATGTTAACTCTAGGTTTTAAGATCTTCTTTATGAAGTTGAAGATGTCCCCCTCTATTAACACTGTACGAGACTTTTTATCAGGTGTGGATATAGAATTTTGTCCAGTGATTTCTTTGAATTGCTTGGGAAGATTCTTAATTTTCAAACACTGAACCAGCCCTGTATTTCTGAAACAAATAACTCTTTATTACCATCCAGTATTTTAATATGCTGTTGGATATAGTTTGTTCGGATTTTGGTGAAAATGTTGTGCCATATGTATGTGGGATATTGGTGTACTATTTTCTTTTACTCTTTTTTTTAATCTTTGTTATTTTGGGGGTTCTGTCTTAATCTCATTTAAGTACTGAGGTAGCACTGCACTCATAAAATCATTTCAATTTAATTTTCTCCTCTTGTATTCTCTGTAAACCTATAGAACTAATGTTATTACTTTTTTAGATATTTGGTTACTTTTAAAAGAGAAATAATCTGGGTCAAGATTTCTCCTTTTGAAGTTTGTAATAACAAATATTATTTTTGTATTCTTTTTCTTTTGTTTTCTTTGTTCTTTTTAGTTATACATGACGGTAGAATGTATTTTGACCATTATACATACAGGGAGTATAATTTCTCGTTCTTGTGGTTGTACATGATGTAGATTTACACTGCTCATGTATGCATATAGGAACATAGGAAAGTTATATCCAAGTCATTCTACCATTTTCCCCAATTCCTATCTTCCCTTCTTCCCTCCTTCCCCTTGTTCAATTTGATGAACCACCCCTCATCCCTTCCCCCAGTGTATCAAAGAGAACATATCCAAGAGAACATATCAAAGAGAACATTTGGCATTCAGTTTTGGAGGGTTGGCTTATTTCACTCAACATGAAAGTCTCTAATTCCATCCATTTACTGGCAAAAGTCATAATTTAATTCTTCTTTATGGCTGAGTAATATTCCATTGTATATATATTTTCTTTATCCATTAATCTGTTAAAGGACACCTGGATGGGTTCCACAGCTTAGCTATTAAAGATTGAGCTGTTGTAAACTTTGATATGGCAGTGTCACTGTAGTATGATGATTTTAAGTCCTCTGAGTATATGCTGAGGAATGGGATAACTGGGTCAAATGGTGATTTCATTCCAAGTTTGAGGAGTTTTTGTACTGCTTTCTATAGTGGTTGCACCAATTTGTTGTCGTACCACCAATATATGAGTGTACCTTTTTTCCCCCCACACCCTTGCGAACATTTATTGTTACTTGTATTCTTGATAATTGCCATTCTGACTGGAATGAGATGAAATCTCAGTGCAGTTTTAATGTGCTTTTCTCTAACTAGTTGATGTTGAATATTTTTTTCATTTATTTGTTGACCATTTGTATTTTTTTCTTCTGTGAAGTGTCTGTTCCGTTCCTTTTCCCATTTATGGATTGGGTTATTTGATTTTTTTGTTAAGTTTTTTGAGTTCTTTATATATATATCCTGGAGATTGATGCTCTATCTGAGGTGCAGGTGGTAAAGATTTTTCTCCCATTCTGTATGCTGTCTCTCCACATTCTTCATAGTTTCCTTTGCTCTGAAGAAGCTTTTTAATGTTATACAATCTCATAAATTGATTCTTGATTTTAGTTCTTGTGCTTTAGGAATCTTAAGGAATTTGCTTCCTAAGCCAACATGGTGGGGATTTGGGCCTACTTTTCTTTTTTTTCCTAGAAGGCACAGGGTCTCTAATCTAATGCTTTGGACCTTCATGTGCTTAGAGTTTTGTGACTCCTAAAATTAGATAGGAGTCTAATTTTATTTTACTCTGTATGGATTTCCAATTTTCCCAGCACCATTTGTTGAAGAGGCTACCTTTTCTCTAATGGTATACTTATGGCACTTTTGTCTGGTATGAGATAACTTTACTTATGTGGGCATGACTCTGTGTCTCCTATTCTGTTCCTTTCTGTTTTGGTGCCAATACCATGTTGTTTTTGATACCATAGTTGTGTAGTATAATTTCAGGTCTGGTATTGGAATGCCTCCTGCTTTACTTTTCTTGCTGAACATTGCTTTGGCTATTCTGTGTCTCTTATTTTTCCAAATGAATTTCATCACTGATTTTTCTGTTTCTATGGAGAACATCATCAGAAACTTAATAGGAATCACATTGAATCTGTACAGTGCTTTTGGTATTATGATAGATTGACAATAGTAGTCTGCCTATCGAAGAACATGGGAGAGTTTTGTTATCTTCTAAGGTCTTCGTCAATTTCTTTAGTGTTCTGGAGATTGAATTGTAGAGATCTTTCACCTATTGTTAGATTGATTTACAAATATTTAATTTTCTTTAAGGCTAATGTGAATGGGATAGTTTTCATAATTTCTCTTTCAGTTGATTTAAGAAGTTTTCTGGTGAAGTTTTTTTGGCGTCTTCTAAATATAAAATCATGTCACCAGCAGAGAGGAATAGATTGAGTTCTTCTTTTTCTATATGTATCTCTTTAATTTCTTTCATTTGTATAATTGCTGTGGCTAAAGTTTATAAGACTATGTTGAAAAGAAATAGTAAAAGAGGGCATCTCTGTCTTGTTCCAGTTTATAGAGTGAATGCTTTCAATTTTTCTCCATTTAGAATAATGGTGGCCTTGGGTTTAGCATATGTAGCTTTTACAATGATGAGGTATGTTCCTACTGTCCCTAGTTTTTCCAGTGTTTTGAACAAGAATGGCTACTATATTTTGTCAAATTATTTTTCTGCATCTATTGAGTCTTAAGTCTATTGATGTGATGAATTGCATTTGTTGATTTCTCTACATAGAACCAAACTTGCATCCCTGGGATGAACCCCACTTGATCATGGTGCAATACCTTATTAATATGTTTTTGTATGTGATTTGCCAGAATTTTTATTGATGATTTTTGCATCTATGTTCATGAGGGATATTGGTCTGAAGTTTTCTTTCCTTAATGTGCCTATCTAGTTTTGGTATTAGGGCAATACAAGGTTCATAGAATGAGTTAGGAGTGTTCCCTCCTTTTTTATTTTATGGAACAATTTGAGGAGTGTTGGTTAGTTCTTCTAACTAACAATCTTGTAGGATTTGGCTGAGAATCCATCTGGTCCTGGGTTTTTCTTTTTTTGGTAGGCTTTTGATTTTGTCTTCACTTTCATTGTTTGAAATTAATCTGTTTAAATTTTCTATGTTATCCTGATTCAATTTGGCTAGGTCATATGTCTCCAGAAATTTGTAAATATTTTGTATTTTATTAGAGGATACATTTTCATAATAGGCCCTGGTTATCATCTCTATTTCAGTATATCCATTGTTATATTTCCTTTTTAATTAAAAATTTAGAAATTTGAGTTTTCACTCTCTTTTACTAGCTTGGGTAAGGGTTTATCAATTTTATTGATGTTCTCAAAGAACCAACTTTTTTTGTTTTGTCAATTCTTTGGATTGATTCTTTTGTTTCAATTTCATGGATTTCAGCTCTGATTTTAATGATTTCTTGTCTTTTACTGCTTTTGGTGTTCATTTGTTCTTTTTCTAGGGCTTGGAGTTGTAATGTTAGTTTATTTGTCTGTTGACTTTTTATTTTTTATTTTTTTAATGAATGAGCTCAATTAAATAAACATTCCTCTTAGTACTGCCTTTATACAGTCCCAGGGATTTTGATGTGTTGTGTTGCTATTCTCATTTACCTCTAAGTACTTTATTATTTCATCCTTGATTTCTTCTGCTGTACATTCATGATTCAATAGCAAGTTATTTAGTCTCCAGGTGTTAGAGTAGCTTCTATTTTTTTTATTTTATCATTGACTTCTAATTTCATTCCATTATGATCTGGTAGGATGCAAGGTATTTTCTTTATTTTTTGTATATGCTAAGAGTTGCTTTGTGGCCCAAAATATGGCCTATTTTAGAGAAGGATCCCTGTGTGTCTGAGAAGAAAGTGCATTCAGTCATTGATAGATAAAATATTCTATATGTCTCTTAAGTCTAAATTATTAATTGTATTGTTTAGTTCTATAGATTCTTTATACAGTTTTTGTTTGGAGAGTCTATCCAGTGGTGAGAGAGGTGTGTAAATGTCAACCAGCAGTATTGTGTCGTGGTCTACTTGTTTCTTGGAATTTAGAAGGATTGTTTGGTGTATGTAGATGCTACACTGTTTGGGGCATAAATATTTATGATTCTCATGTCTTGTTGATATACAGTTCCCTTAAGCAGCATGAAATGTCCTTCTTTGTCCCTTTCTGACTAACTTTGACATGAAGCCAACTTTATCTGATATGAAGCTAGAATACCAGCATGTTTATGAGAGCCATGTGAATTATATGTTTTTCTCATCCTTTTACCATCAGTCTGTGGATGTCTTTGCCTATGAGGAGAGTCTCTTGGAGACAGCATATTGTTAAGTCTTGTTCTTTAATCCAATCTGCCATCCTATGTTTTTTGGTTGATGAGTTTAGGCCATTTACATTCATTGTTATTATTGAAATATTATTTTTATTCCCTGTCATTTTGATTTATTTCTTTTGAACATTTGAATTCATTTCTCCAATTATTCATTTTACTTATAGTGTTGTTCTTCCCTTTGCTATTTTAATATTTTTTATTTCTTCTTCATGAAATATCTTATTGGATATATTCTATAGTGCAGGATTTCTAGTTGTGAGTGCTTTTAACTTTTGTTTATCATGAAAAGTTTTTTATTTCATCATCAATTCTGAAGATTCATTTTGCTGGGTATAGTATTCTTGGCTGGTATCCATTTTTATTTCATGCTTGGTATATATTATTCCAAGACCTTGTAGTTTTACCTCTAAAACCTACCTGTTGTTTTCCTCTGGCAGCCTTTAAAATTCTATCATTCTTTATATTAGGCAATATCATAATAATGTGCCTTCTTATGGGTCTGTTGTAATTTTGTTTATTTGGGGTCCTGTAAGCCTCTTCCATTTGATTTTCCATTGTATTCTTTAGGTTTGGAAACTTTCTGATATTATTTCATTGAAAAGATTTTGCATTCTTTTTATTTGTATCTCCACACCTTCCTTTATCCCAATATCACTTATAATAGCCTTTTCAGGTTATCCCATATTTCTTGGCAGTTCTGCCCATGGTTTCTTAAAATTTTTTCTCCACAGTCAACTTTGCTTTCAAGATTATATATTTTGCCTTCATTGCTTGAAATTCTTCTAAGTAATCTAGTTTGTTTGCGATACTTTCAACTGAATTTTTAATTTGGTTTATTGATTCCTTCATTTTGAAGGCTTCTGCTTTTTTTTTCTTTTTGAATCTCTGTCTCTTTATTGAAGTGATCTTTCACTTCTTATTTTTTTTTTCCTCTGATTTCACTTCTTATACTGCCCTCTACTTTGCAGATTAGTTTAACTATGTACATTCTAAACTCTTTCTCTGCCTTTTTTTTTTCCCACTGTGGTGTCAATGGATTCTGCTATTGGAATATCTTTCTTTCTTTGGGGCAATTTGTTCTCTTGTTTTTTTCATATTTCTATATCTACCCATCTAACATTCTGGATCTGAGCCAGTAGAGTTTCTACCTTGTGGACTTACAGTGTTCCTTAAAGTTTCAGTCTCCTTTATTCTTTAGGGGGAGACAGGTAATAACAACAACGGATGCAAACAATTACAGCATTAAACCATATTCATAAAAAAATAGCTGGCTTCAACAATGCTTGAAGTTAGGGGGAAAAATAAAATATGAATATGTATAAATACCCATGTACCATTAAGGTCACAATTAAACAGAGTAAATTTTTTTTTTTTCTTACGAAAAAGGAAAGAAAAGGAAAACCCTTGTTGAAAAGTTAAAGACTTCTTTCAGATGGAGTTCAAAAGATTCTCATCCGATTTAATTGGGGTCATCTGGAGCTTGATGGCTTGCTGGAGTGAGAGAGGTAATCCCACAGGCAGAACTCCTGGAGGCAGCCTTTAGGCTTAGGTGAGCTCCAGGCTCTTCATTAAAGGCCAATTGTTTGGGAGATTTTAAATCAGTGCACCCCCAGGGCCCAGTAATTTCTGGTCCTTGTTGGAAGGCTGTACCCCTGGGATCGCCCCTGGGTTCCACTCATGTAGTGGGAGACCCAATTCTTAGTCCCCTACATCACCTGTGGACTCTCCCCATTTCCTGGTTTTGGATTCAGTCTCCAAACAATTTCTTCTGCTCCACCCGTCTGAATTCCTAGCCAGTCTCTCTCTCTCAACCAGTTGCTCTGTAAGCAACCAGATTGGAGGGGGAGCTATATGGGTTTCAACAACAAGTTATTCCCTTTGTAAACATCTCTCCACATTTGATTTTTCTCCTGGACACTTAAGTACACTTTATGTCACGCAGTATGGGTTTACTGAGCCTGTATTTCAGGCTAAACTCTGGTTTGCCAGGAATCGGCTCTCTCTATTGCTAACCCAGCCCCCACACTGAAAATTGGTTCCTTACTTCGTCCTCTGCAGCTGCCAAGAGAGATGGTGGGTGGCTTCTTTGCTGCACAAGGATGTTGTGCAGCATGCCTTTCAGGTTTGTTGGGCAATGTCCTTGATCTCTAAATTCTTCATACCCAGATACTCCTTGGGCCTCCTAAGTTTGCAGTTTCCTTGGATTCTCTTATCCCTGCAATTCGCTTGTGGAGGGACCACACTGGCTGGTACTTCCAGCCTGGCCTTAAGCCACTGGGGATTTCTTCCTTATTTTATTATATCCAACCTGCTGAGTCCCAAATTTGCTTTGAATGTCCAGTTTAAATTCCAGTAAAATGATGACCCCATCCCTGACTTTTTTGTTGTTGTTCACCCACTTTGCTGAGAAGCTGCATATCTGTTTTCTTGGTTTCACATCACAAAGCAACCAGGAAAACCACCTCCTCTATTCTGCCATCTTGAAAACCTCCAACGAATAATATTTCTTTTTTGAGCATAGAAATAATATTATAGTTTTCAGCTTATCTGTTTTCTTTTCATTGGGTTATAGGAATTTGTGACTTTCAAGCAATCTATATTTCACATGTCTACATAGTAGAGTTCTGTATAATATTCTTTGTCTCTTGTTAATGTCTTAGGGTTTGCAGTGTAATCCATGTTTCATTGCAGATATTTGTGGTTTTTTTTAATTTCTCTTTTTATATTTTATTCATTCTGGAAATTTATCATTTAACTAATATTTTTAAGGTCATCTTTTTCTTTGTTTTTTTTTCATTTTTCTCTTTTAAAACAATGGCTTATGTATTATTTTGTTTAGTTTTTGGCCTTACTAGGAATTGAAACCAGGACCTCTGACTACTAGACAAGTGTTCTGCCACTGAGCTGCACCCCATTTCATTTTCTCTTCTCAACTCCACTGATTTACTCTATACTCTGATTTTCTTTCTTCTACTTTCTTGGGATCAATTTGATCTTTATTTAAGTTCCTGAGAATCTTAAAATTTAGAATCTCAGATTTTGGTTTGAAATTTCCTTTTGTTTAAAAATCAGAGGTCTCGTCTATAAATCTTCTTCAAAGCTCTGTCGTCTTTGCATCCCATGGATGTTAACAGATAGCGTTTTCATTTTCAGGATGTACACGTATAAACCTTTAGATGAAATAAATATAGGCACAGTATGAATTGCAAAATTAATGTGTGAGACCTCTGAGTACTTCTTCCATCTTCCCATATTGGTGAAATACTCAACATAAACTATAGATTTCAAAATAAGAAATTTATGTCAGCATATACCCTTTTAAAATAGATTGCAACCCTATTTAAGTTTCATAAATATATACATGCATTTGTATGCATACGTTAGTGTATAATTTTAAGTAACTGGTCATATTAATGTTTAATATTTATTTTTCTAATTTTTATTAAGACCTTTTTTTTTTTTTTTTGGTCCATAGGTTACTTTCACACATGTTGGTAAGTTGCTTTCTTTAAAGCTTTCCCATTTTGTCTGTAAACTTGATGCCTAATTTAATTACATTATGGTCACAGAACATATTTTGTTATTTTGAATGATACTTGTTCTTAATTTTTAAATGATCCTTATGTGGTTTTTCTTAATAAATCTTTCACATGAACTTGAAAATAATATGTATTCCGCTGTTGCTGGTTCTAGCATTGTACAAATGTTGGTTAGGTTAGATTTTGTTCATCAATTGCATTGTTCAGTTTTTCTATATCTTTGTTGGTTTTCTGTCTGGTGGGTTTTCCTATTATTACCTTCAATTATGCCACTTTTGCTTCATGTACGTGGACATGATTACATGTTAAAGATTGTAATAACTACTTGATTCATTTTATCTCTATTGAATATTTCTCTTTGTCCCTAGTCTATGCATTGATATAAAGTTTACTTTCTCTGATATTGATATTGCTATTTTGTTTGTTCTTAGGTTAGAGTTTCTATGGTACATTTTTCTCCATCTTTTTCCATGTAACTCACATTGTACTTAAGTTGAAAATGAGTTACTTACATACTGCATATAGTTGAGTCTTTTTTTTTAAGTCTGATAATCTCTGACTTTTGATTAGTATGGCAATTTCATTTATACTTAATATAATCATTGCTACCTGGGAATTAGATCTATCATTTCATTAGTTTCCATTTATATTTTCCTTCATCTATTATTCTGACACATTGAGAGTTACTTAAACATGTTTTACTAATTTTTTTTTACAATGCATATACCAGTTGAGAATATGTATGTCCCGTGGTCTTTCTTAATGTATACATTGATGGTGATATTTCTTGATTCCTGATGTTACAAGTTTCCCTCTGTTATCATTTTCTTTTTTCCAGAAATACTTGGTTTTGTTAATCCTTCAGAGCAAGTTAGCTGATAATAACTAGTTTTAGTTTCTTTCATCTTTTCTTCATCCAAGAATATCTTCATTTCACCTTATTTCATGGAGGTATTATTATGGATATGTAATTCTGTATTGAGAGTACTTTTCCATTTAAAACTAAAATGCACATGTCAATTTCTCCTGGTCTTTGTTTTCTAGTGAGAAATCTTCTGTCCTTTAAATTGTTGATTCCTTGGAATGTAATATATTATTTCACTGTGGCGGCTTACAAGTATTTTTCTTTGTTTTTAGGTTTCTGAAGTTAAGTTGTGATATGCCTGGTAATGTATGTCTTCAGGTTTTTTCTGTCTGGGGTTCATTCGCCTTCTTGAATTTGTAACTTTTTGTCTTCCATCCATATTTGGAAGCTGCTATTCATTGCAACGTTTTTCAGATCTTCACTTCTCATCCTGGATTCTGCTGACATGAATGATAAATCTTTCTTATTGTCTCACTAATCCTGAGATTCTGTTAATTTTTTTTGTTTGTTTTAAGTAGACTTTAATTTTAGAACAACTTTCTGTCAAAGCAAAACTGAGAGGGCAGATGGTTCCCATGTATTTCCTATTCTCACATAAGCATCTCACCCTCCATTAATATTCCATACCAAAATGGTAAAGTTTTTTTTTACAATCTATAAATACACTTTGGAATGTCATATTCATACAACTTCCATGCCTTATATTGGGTTTCACTCTCAATGTATATTCTGTGAGTTCTTACAAATATAATGACTCAGATCCACCATTATAATACCATAAAAATGGTTGAAATCCTAAAAATCCTCAGTACTCTCTATGGATTTAACATAGGATTACAATCCTCATAAAATTTGGAATGGCTGTATGACTTGATTTGACCAGTTACATTTAAGTTAAAGTAGAATGTGTCATGTCCTTTCTGGGTAAATAAAATTTAAAGAACTAGTGATTCCTTGCTCTCTCCTTCTGTGGTTATTGGTGGGGCTCTGAATGGTGGATGCTACATCAATCTATATTCTAATGAGGATGATATAAATTAATATCCTAACCTACATGTAAACATGTAATGTACTTGTCTTGTGAATGAAAAATGGCCCTTGTTGTTTTAGATTACTGTGATTTATAATTTATTTATTACTGCCATATAAATTGACCATCTGAGTGATAAAAAGTGTATATGTGCATTATATTTTAAGATCAATTGCTTTCTTTATCATTTTTGTAATCTGAATATTGATTTGTATAATTTCTACATTTTATAATTTATTGACATCAATTTTTGCAGCATAATGTAAAATCAGACAATATATGTAATCCATGAACATTAAGAAAATGGATTTGTAATCTGAGGGTGTAAATGACATATATTTTCATTGCATCTAACTCTTGAATAATTACTTAATGATTATTTAATTCCCTATATATATAATTCTTTGTGTATTTACACTGAACCCAACATTAAGAGAGGCAGATTACTTTTCTCTACTTAATGCTCATTATTATTATTCTATAGTTTTACATTATACACATTTGATGATTTTTATGTGTAAAGAATTATGACATATCTAAAGTGTAAACTGTTTATTTCATTCATCTAGTGTTCTTGCATGTATTTGTTTGCAGTGCTGAGAATCAGACTGAGAGCCTTATGTATTCTAGGCAAGTGCTATACCACTGAGCTATCTGCAGCCCCTCTTGTATTTATTGACTTATGAATTTAGTTTTATTCTATTAAAAGCAATACTGCTCAGTGATCAGTGACAACATCAGGAATTTATACTAGAATGTACTGAAAAAATAAGGCCATTACCAGTGAAACATAAAATCAAAATAAATGAATTAGTTGCTTTGCCTTGTTCCTTTTACCAAAGCAAATTGTAGAAAAGATAGTTGAATTTAGTAGTTTGAAAACATGATGGAAAGAAAGACTTTCTAGTTATGGTGTCAAGTCCAGGGTCTCTAAGAAGAAAGATTATGAAATTTGATCTTATAAAAATAAAGATACTTTCTAAATGTAAGTAGTCACAAAGAAGTTTCAATTTTATAGACCAACATGTAGGGTTATCTATGGAGGAGTATGAAGATCTACAAATGTTTTCTGTTAAGACAAATAGGACAAATAAACGACCTAACAGACAAATGGCCAAAGGTCTAAATGGATAGTTTACAAGAGAAAAAACAAATAATTAATCAACATGTAAGCAAATGCCCAACATCATTAATATACTCTAAAGGCTTATGACAATAGTAGCATATAATACTTTTAGTAATTTTTACAATAATTTTACACTGTATGGGGTAAGAGGCAAGTTAACTGATATTTACTCTCATTCATGATACGATTCAATTACTAAAATTCTATTTCAAACAACCAAACTTTAAAATATGTATGGCCTTCCAGGCCTGGAAATTAATCTTGAATAAAAACTGTATCTCAGAAACTATATTTTAAATGTTTATAATGGAAAAATCTTGGAAGCTTTCAAGGAGCTTATCAATAAAAGCTATGATAATTAAGATACAACATGCAATAAACTATTAGGAAAATAGCTTAAAATTGAGATATACATATTTATGTTTAAGGCATCAAAAAGTCTACTGCATATATTTTCATAGAGAAAATAATTATAAAGGTCCGTGTAGGGCTGGGGCTGTAGCTCAGTGGTAGAGCACTTACCTTGCACATTTGATCCTCAGCACCACATAAAAATAAATAAATAAAGATATTGTGTCCATCTACAACTAAAATTTTATTTAAAAAAATTCCATGTATATTTGGTATACAGTTTAAGAAAACATTTCAAATGTTTACTTTAGAAACATTAACAATAGCTCTTTCTGGGGTAGACCTGCTTATGTCTTTGGGATGCACAACTTAGGACATGGAATCATTTGTTGTAACAAAGATAACCGTGTAAAGTTGCCTCTGGGATTGTGAAGGTACAGTTTCAGTGTCAAAATCACATCTAACATTCTAGACCATACATGACCTTGCCTCACTCTCCTTATCTAAACTAGCTCCTCAGTGATCTCTAGTGTCTTTGCCTCCTACACAGATGATTACATACCCAACAGGCATTCCCAGCCATAGACATGTACTTATTCTGCCTTCCAAACAAGGAAATATCTTCCTTCTTCACATGTTCCACCCCACTTCTATGCATATATCAAAGAAAGTTCAAGTTCTTCCTTTCCAGGCAGTTGTCTAGAGCAGCTCTGTACAAATTTTTGAATTGGAGGTATTGCTGCCACTAAAAAATAAAAGAAATTTATGACAAAATCAAAATGCATATTTAAGAATAATGAAAAGAATGTTATTTTATCCCACACTATTTCTGAAACCATTTGAAAGGAACACACACATATAAAAATTATTCATGGTTAATGAAATTAGACAAGAATTACCATACATCATAGAGTAAGAGCAATAGTGGTAAAATGTTGTGAAGTCAGAATCAAAGCAAGGGAAGATGCAGTCAGTTACATGATCAAATAAATACACTTGGAAAAAGAAACAAATTGCTAGTGTAGCAAATTGCAAACAGTTCCTCTAGATACTCCCTCTCAAATAGGTGGCACATGGCTTCTCATTTCTCAAGGGTGGGGTGTACATAATGATTTCCTTTCAAGGAGAAAATTTTGGAAAGAGGAGAAATAGACAATGGAGAACCTCAGCCAGGTGACCAGTGTCAACAGGTCAACATCACATTATAAGTCATACAGATAGCATGTATTCTTGATATGGTATGATACAAATGTCACTTTGCCTCTGTAGTCCTCCTCTTCAAAACACATGAGCATGTCACTAAGCAAACTCATACAGTCTATGAAATGCCTGATCAGTAGTACTCAAAACTAAGTCATCTTGCTGGGTGCGGTGGTAATTCCAGGAGTTCAGAAGGTAGTTGAGACAGAAGGATCACAAATTCAAAGTCAGCCTCAGCAAGACCCTAAGAAACTTAGTGAAACCCTGTTTTAAAGTTTAAAAAAATAAAATAAAAGGACCTGGATGTGGGTCAGTGGTTAAGCACCCCTGGGTTCAATCCCCACTACCAAAAAAAAAAAAAAAAAAAAAGCTTCAGGCATCTAAAATAAAATTCTCTAAGAAACTGTCACAATGCAGAGGTGGCTAAGAAGGGATAATGCCTAATATGGTATTGAATCTTGGATGAGATTTTTTATAGAATAGAGAAAGGTCATTAGAAAAAAATTAAGATAATATGAATAAAGTATGAATTTTAGTTAGTAATAATATATCAATGTAGTTCATTAGTTGTGACAAATGTACCATAGTAATATAAGAAAATAACAGTAGGAGAAACTGGATGAAACTCTGTGTATCTTTGCAAGCTTTTTGTGAATTTGAAAGTACTCAAATAAAAAGAGTTCTTCAATATATTTTTAAAGTACAAAATAAAATTAAATGGAAAATAATTTATGATTATTTTTCTGTATTGCTTGAAAGAGAAGATATTGAATGAAGTGCAGAAGCTAAAAGAACATTTAATTCTATAAAAAATCTTTTAAAATAATTTCAGCAGCTTTAAGGGGCAATTCAAAATGCATGTTATCAAATTGCAGTTGGGAAAATTTGCTAGAGATTTTAAGAATTTGATTAAAGCATCTGATATGTTTAAACTAGATTATAATAAAGATAGCATTCATTGAGCAATGTGATTTTTTTCCCAAACTTTAACATCATAACACCTCACCTAGGAGACAAGGAAATGAGATTCAAGAGTCTCAAACCTTGCTTGGGCTTGCCTAGCAGAAGCAGATAGTTCTGTGTCAATCAAAGTGCCTGCCCTTCCATTTGGATGTCCTCTAGGACAAGTCTCCAAGATATGATTCAAGAATAATAAATGGCATTGAAAGAGAAAATATCCAAGTGGGAACCTGACAATCCAAAGAAGATACTTGGAACCAGGGCAGAAACTAGGACAGTAAGTTATAATGGACTCCAAGTTAACTGTGGAACAGAAGAAACATAAAAATTCACATGAAGATATTCAGTCTTTTTTTCTCTCTCTCTCTCCTGTTTTTAAATACCACCAGTTGGTAGGAGATACTGGCATTTAACTAAGTAAAAATATTAAAATGATGGATCTTAATCCATTGTCTTTATGATGTGGGCACAACCATGGATGTTTAATGAATATGACAAGATATACTAGGGGCAGGAAACAAACAAAACCAGGGCTTATATCTGGGGCATTTTGGGCAATGATGAATTATATTTATAGGGAGGAAGATAAAGTACTGTGGTTAGACAGCTCTGTAAAATATAATATACAAAATAAGCTTCCAAATATATAGTCACTTAAGAAAATTTCCCAGGGCTTATTTTCATCCACAATTATCTTCATCCTCCCACCACCATGTCTTTCTGTGAAATAGTCAGTAAGCAGAAATGAAATAGTTGAAATCACCAGCATTACTGAGTGAAGCTGGGGAGCATATTATTTGTAAAGGGTCAGTTGTATTGAGAGTCTTGGAAGCTGTTCTGGGTGACTGGGGGGCACTGATCTCTCCAGTGTGGAATGCATCCCAGTTGAAGGTTAGCCAAAGTTCCTCGCAATGGTATTTCTTCAGGCAAGCTGCCTTCCTCTGCTCATGAGGAAGCTGTTTAATTCATAAATCTTTGATGCTTAAACTGCTTCTGACCTCTGTGAACACTTCAAAGGGGAAAATTAGCTGCCTGAAAAATATAATGACCTAAATCCAGCAATTTGGAACACACATGTTATAGCCTGTTGAACTAATATTGACTATTTTTTATACCTTGTTTTTGTGTGTGGGGGGGGTGGGGGGCGGGGGAGGGTGTCTAATTGGAGAAATGTATTCATTTGAAGAGTTTGGAAGTAACTGGGTATCTATCCACTCCTCATTTGAGTGTCAATCCTATTAGGGTCTTTGCATATAAACACATATGAGAAGGCATATATTATTTGCATACCTTTTTATTGGTTCTTCTTAGTTACACACGACAATAGTGTCCATTCTGATAAAATTATACAAGCATGGAGTATATTTTATTCTAATTAGGAATATTATTTGCATTTCTTAAACTGGTATTCATGATAATATACACAAAATAGCAGCAATGTATTCCTTTTTCCCTAATTACTTCATTTTTTTAAGAGCAGTTTTAGACTCATAGCAAAACTGAGCAGAAAATAGAGTTCCAATATAACCCTTGTGCCCGCACATACACATCACTATTGATTTCACCATCACAGACATACATCTCTTACAACTCATGAACTTATGTTGACATATCACTGACTTCCAGAACTAGGAGCACATATTTGGGCTTATGCTTGGTGTTGTACATTTGGGGATTAGACAAATTTATAATGTATCTACTGTTGTATTATACCAAATTGGTCTTCTATTATAATTTTTTTTCTGTGCCTTGACTACTTATTATTCCTTCCTACCTATCCCTGGCATGCACTCATCATTTTACAATCTCCATAATTTTCCTTTTCCAGAATATCATATAGTTGGAATCATACAGTATGTACGTTTTTCACACTGGATTCTTTTCACTTACCAATTAGGTATTTAAGAGTCCTCCACATCTTTTCCAGCTTAGATAGCTCATTTCTTTCTGATGCTGCTGGAGGTACCACAGTTTATCCACTCACCCACTGAAGAACACATAGTTTGCTACCAAGTTCTGGCAATTATAAATAAAGCAAACCCCCATGTACTGGTTTTTGTGTGGCTGTGTTTCTATTGTATTTGGTAAATACCAAGAAACATGATTCCTGAATTTTCAGATAATAATATATTTAGTTTTATAAGAAATTGCCAAAATATCTTCCAAGGTAACCATACAATTCTGCCTTCCCATCAGAAGTGATGTGAGTTCTGTTGCTCCACATGTTTACCAGCATTTGAAGATGCAGTGTTTTGGATTTGGATCATTCTAGTAGGTGAGCACTGGAATTCCATTTCTATGAATTTGAACATTCTTTCATATGTTTACTTGCCATTGCATATCTACTTTGCTGATATGTCTGTTCATATCTTTCCTCTGTTCAAAATAATTTCTAATTATCTTTTGAATTTCTGTAGTGTCCTTGATATTTTCTTTTTCATCATGGATATTAGAAAATTGACTTTTCTCTTTCCTTCTCTTCATTAGCATGCCTAAGGTTTTATCAAAAATTTTATTTATTTTTTCAATGAACCAACTTTTTGTTTTGTCAATTTTTTAATTGTTTCTTTAGTCTCAATTTCATTGATTTCAGCTCTGATTTCAATTATTTTCTGTCTTCTACTTCTTTTGGTGTTGATTTGTTCTTTTTCTAGGGCTTTGAAATGTAATGCAAAAGGCATCAAAGAGGAGATTTAAAAATTCTTACAGGTATATGAGAACACTGATACAACATATTGAAATCTCTGGGACACTCTGAAGGCAGTACTAAGAGGAAAGTTCATTGCATGGAGTTCATTCCTTAAAAGAAGAAAAAGTCAGTAAATATATCTTTATCTTAATTAATAAATAAAAACATAAAACTTGAGCTGGGTGCAGTTGTGTATACATGTAATCCCAGCAGCTCCGGAGGCTATGGCAGGAGGATCATGAGTTCAAAGCCAGCCTCAGTAACTTAGGGAGCTCCAAAGCAAATCAGTGAGACCTTTAAACTAAATTAAAAATAAATAAATAAAAAACCATAAAACTTGTGCATATTAATAGGATGCCATGTCAGGTTTTGATACATATATGCATTGAGTAATATTTAAGTCAGTGTAGACATGTTTACCTTCTCAAACATTTATTAGTTCCTTCTAGTAAAAGCTTTCAAATCCTTTCTTCTGACTTTTTGAAGTATTCAGGACATTATTCTTCTCTATAGTCACCATGTTGTGCAAAAGCCCAATAGAACTTCTTGCTCTTATTTAATAGTAACTTCGTATATATTGATCAACCTTTCACATCCCTCCCTCCACTGTGTTCACCAACCTTTGGTAATCACCATTCATCTCTTCACTCTGTGAGATCAACTATTTTATTTTATTCTTAACCACATTCTTTGTATGTGGATGAGTGTGAGGAGGGGAGTACTGGGGACTGAACTGAGACATTTTGACATTAATTAGAATTAATTCTGTTTATCTTTTGTTTTGATACAAGGTCTCACTGAATTGCTGAGGTTGAACTTGAACTTGTGATCCTTATGCCTCAGCTTCCTCAGTCACTGGGCTTATAGGTATAAGCCAACACTGGAATCCAAGATCCAACTATTTTAGACTCAACATTTGAGTGAGATCATATGGTAATTGCCTTTCCATGCCTGATTTATTTTACTTAACATAATAATCTTCAGTTTCACCCACATTGTCAAAAATGACAAGATTTCATTATTTTCCATTGCCATTTTGTTTCATTATTTTCTGTTTCAGTTGTGTATGTGTGCTACATTTTCTTATCCATTCACCTGTCGATGGAGATTTAGATTGTTTCCTTTCTGACTACTGAGAATACTGCTGCAGTGAACACAGGAGTGAAGATGTGTCTTTGACATACTGATTTCATTTCCTTTGGATATGTATCCAGGAGTGGGATTAGTGGATGATATGGTAGTTTCAATTTTGAATTTTAAATAAATCCCATACTGTCTTTTCATAATGGCTACAGTAATTTACATTTGTAACAATATTGTGCAAGGTTTCCCATTTCTTGAAACCTTTGCAAGAACTTGTTATCTTTCATCATTTTGATAATAGCCATTTTTACTGAAGTTAAGGGATATCTAATTGTGGTTTTGATTTCAATTACCCTAATGATTAATGATGAACTTTTTTTCACATACCTGTTTGTCATCTTCTTTGGAGAGCTGTGTATTTAGATACATTGCCCACTTTTAGATTGGGTTATTTGTTTTCTCTTTTATTAATTGAGTTTATTTTATTTTCTGGATATCAACTCCTTATTAGGAGTACAATTTGTAAACATTTTCTCTCATTCTGTAGGTTGCCTCTGAAATCAGCTGATTGTTTTCTTTGCTGTTTTTTTCTTTTCTAGTTTCCTAAGATGGAAACACAGCATATTGATTTAATATCTTTCTTCTTTTCTAATATAAGCATTAAATGTTATGAGTTTCTCCCTTAAGCATTTTCACTGAATCTCACACTGTTGATAAATTGTATTTTCATTTCTGTTATTTCAAAATATCTTGGATTTTTCAGCTTTTTTTGACAAATAATTTTAAAATAGTGAATGTATATGAGCTATAGGACATTATATATGTATATATGATTACCAAAATCAATCTTACTTATCCCACTACTGCATGCAGTTATCTTTTCTTTTAATTTTTAATTTATCTTTTATTTTAAAATTTTTAATTTGTTCTTTCTAGATATACATGACTGTAGACTGTATTTTGATGTATTATGCATACGTGGAATCTAATTTCCCCTTCTTGTGGTTGTACATGATGTGGAGTTACACTGGTCATGTATTCATATATGAACATAAGAAATTTATGTCTGATTCATTCAACTGTCTTTCTTATCCGCATTCTCTGCTCCCTTCCCTTCATTCACCTTTGTCTAATCCAGTAAACTTCTATTCTCCCCCTCTTTATTGTGTGTTAGCCTCCAGTATGGAGATTCCTCATAAAACTTGGAATGGAATCACCATTTGACTTACTCCTCAGCATACACCCAAAGAACCTAAAATCAGCATACTCCAGTGATATGCTACATTAATGTTTATAGCAACTCAATTCACAATTGCTATAAACTATGGAAACAACCTAGGTGTCCTTCAACAGATGAATGGATAAAGAAAAAGATATATACACAATGGAATATTACTCAACCATAAATAAGAGTGAAATTATGGTATTTGCTGGAAATGGATGGAGCTAGAGAATATTATGCTAAGTGAAATAAACCAATCCCAAATAAAAGTCCAAATGTTCTTTCTGATATGCAGTTATCTTTTATAAATGTAGAGAGAATATTTAACATTAACTCTCCTAGAAAATTCGAGTTTGAAATACGTTAGTATTAACTATAGTCACCATATTGTACATGTATTCTCTCTTATGTATGACATAACTGAAAGCCTACCTCATGATCAACTTCTTCCCATTTCCTTCAACTCTTGATCCCACATGTCTATTCTTCTATTCTGTTTTTTCTATGAGTGTGAATTTTATGGAAAGTACTTAGAAAATATTTTTATACCACTAGATATGTTTTCTTTGTTCCATGTGTTATTTATAAATGTGTTTTTAAATTTCCAATATTTGGGGAAATTATAGCTTTCTTTTTGTTACTAATTTCTAGGGTAATTCCATTGTGGACCCAGAACAAACATTATATAAACTTGTTTCGATGTGTTTTAAGTCCCAGAATAGTGCTTATCTAGGTGACTGTCCCCTGTTGGATTGAAAAGCATGTACTTTAGATGAAGCAATCCAAACATGTCAGTTGTATCCAGTTGGTTGATATTCTGTTGGTTTCAACTCTGTCTTTATTAATTTTTCTGCCTGATAGATCTGTCCATGTTGGATAAAGGGGTTCATAATCTTCAACTTTAAGAATGTATTTATCTATTTCTCATTGTAGTTCTATCAGTTTTTTGCTTCATGCACTTTGATTTTCTAGTTTTAAGTGCATATACTTTAAGAATTATTATACATTCATAACATATTGACCCCTGTATCACTATGTAATGCCCCACATTATTCCTAAGAATTTTCCTGACTTTTAAGCTCTGTCTGAAATTAAAATTCCTGCTTTGTAAAAGTAGTGTTAGCATGCTATTTCTCTCCATCCCACTATTTTAATCTATACATTATATTTATATTTAACATTACTTGTGGAAAAACATACGATTAAGTCTTTTTTTAAAAAAAATCTAATTTGCTATTCTGTCTTTTGATTGGTATATTTAAACCATTGACATTTAATGTGTCAATTACAGTTCAGGTTTTCTTAACCTGGCCCTAGCTCCCATGTAGCTTCCACCCCTCCTGTCCCCACCCCCCTGCCATGAGATTCTTTCCTAATGTATCCACCTTTGCTATCAATTCTACCTACTCTGTACACTTCTGAAACAGATCAAATCACTCTCCTACTTTATATCATGAATATTCTGCACTGCCTGTGGCATATTGCACTACACTCCTATGAATAGCATAGAAAGTCTTTGACATTATGGTCCCAAATCTTTCATCCCACCCCTACTTACCCACATAGCTGAAAATATAGAACTGTGAGCCTCCTCATGAAGAGGCATTATACCTTCATGGTAGGTTTACTCTTCACCTGGAAATATGTCCTGGATGTAGCCCTGACTCCTCCAACTTCCCCATGCTAGCTATTTTCTCCTCCACAAATATTTTTCCTGATGCATTTATCCAGGCTGACAGGCTGAATTTGCCACTTTCTCATGTACCGTCCTAGAACAGCTTTCATAACTCTGTCACAGCTATTAGTTCACTGTCTGTATTTACTTCTTCACTCACTGCTTCTTCCAGAGAGAAGGTCAGCTAAACAAGCTATGTAAATTTCATTTTTATCTAAACTAATTGACAAATATCTGACCATGAAAAAATTATCAATGGGAGTACCTCTTTTAATTTTTAAAATTAAGCTTTATTTTAATTTATTCCAAAAACTTAAAATGGAAAGGCTACAGCAGTGGCTTGAAGGGCAAGAAGAAGCTCATAACAACTTTTTAAAAGGCTCACACTGTTCTTTACAAAGCAAAAAGAAATAAGGAGAAATTTTTAAATTGTTGATAAGAAGCAAGAGTCTAGGATACTTGCTAATCTCCCAATGAGGGTAAGGATTACAGATTGTTTGTAATGTGACATCTAGACTATAAAAGTCCTCACTACATGGTAACCAAGGGAAAAAAAAACTTTGTAAACTAGAGTCTCAGGTAAATCCTTGATTACTGGAAGATATGATTTTCAAATTATCCTTTTAGGTAACAGATGCGGCTTATTAAAAATTTAATGCTGTAGCAAAGAACTCGGAAAATGAATCAAACACAAAAACCCCCTTAGGGTATAATCTAGGGTTGGTATATATTTAGCTCAGTCTGCTTTCTCTAACCACAGAATCTTTAATATTTCTAAAATGTTATATGCCAACCAAAAGGCATGTATGTTCTTTGCCAACATCCTAGTGGCTCTGGATGGTGGGAAGAACAAGTATCATTCTCTTAGAGAGGAGAAAACTGAGTCACAAGATGAAAAATGATCAAGATCACAGACCAAGCTAAGGACAGAGTAGAGAAAGACAAGTGTCTTCTATTTCATTTTCCTTTAATGTTAATTCATCCAGAAGGAAAGTAAATATTTTATAAAATCATGAGTCATTTAAAAACTTTATTCTTTGTCTGCATTGTCTATGACAGAAAAGAAGTTTAGTACATATAACACAGGTTTAAACCCCACACATATTACAACAATACAGCATTTTAGATGACTCACTTAAACTGAAAATTCAATTAAATAAACTATTCTGCTGATTGCATTTTTAGAGTAATAACAATACAATAAAACCTAACCTTGAATTTCCACAGTGTCTTTACTTTCCAGAACTCAAAATGCAAACATGACAATAATCTCACATATTGGTGATGGATCTGAGAGAGTTCAGCATAGGAAACAGCCATTTGGAGTAGTTTAGGCTGACTATTGTTTGTTAATATTAAGATAATAAATGAATCTGCAAGAGACCCTTTTATTTCTGTTGTCAGTGGCAACCTTCATCTTTGCATGTTATTCATTTGGCTTCAAAATATATCATATGCTAGACAAGCCATTCTATGAATGTTTCTAGAAGTCTTACTATAAGTTTTGTATTCCTACCAATGCAATATAATTATTAAGGATGTCCTTGCTTGCTGTGCAAATGCTACGTCTAAATGGTTCAGCTGAAAAATTACATTTAGAGATCGAATTTTTTAATTTGTTAAAGCTAAACTTGTTTCTTGAAGTACTAAGAACAGATAAACTCCTGTGTTTTAACTCAATCTTCTTGCCCCCATACTAACCAGAAGAGTCTATTAAGTATTCTCATTCATCATTGGTTTTGGACTCTGAATAAATAATAAATCTAATTTTCTCCAGAAAATGTAACTTGACTTTCAAGTCTTTCCAAATGAAGGTTCACATCCTCCTCTTAGTTCAAAACACAAACCCATAGACTTCAATGGAAGCTCCTGTGTAACAAGCACATGACATTCATTGACTTGACAATTCTTCACATTCATCAAGAAGAAATCTCAAACTCAGCCCAAAGAAGAAAATGGCACCAACAAACCTATCCTTTGTGGGGCATTATAAGGAAATTTCAGAGGATTGTTACTTTGTTTCAATTTAAACTCAGTGCTTTGGTTTGGAGGTCAAGTCCTAAGTCAATTAAATTACTTTTGCAAAGGCACAACACTAGAGGAATTTTTTCTCAAGATTCATGATACTGCTGACTGCAAGAGTACCAAATTGAAAAATATGCTGTATTAACAATAACAAGTTGAGAATTGGAGTGGGAGATGAGTGAGATACATAACAAAACAATCAGGCATTTAAATAGCAATTAAGAAATAAAATGATACAGTCATTTCACATTAACATTTCATTCTACTTTGTTTCTAAATTAAATCTAATTTTGTTACAATAAAATATTTATGTGTCACATGTAAAATGGGCCTACACATTTAAACATATACTATATTTGAAATAAAATCAAATGAAGTCCTAGAGGATATTTTATGATATCAGATTTTGAGACTTCGGAAGTATATTCCTGGTAAGACAGGGAAATGTGGGATGCTTTTTGTTTAAACTGTAAAAATTCCAGGATTCCTTGATAAAATGACAGCTAACGCTTTGAAGAGAGATCTGAGATTTTGGCATGATCTTCAAACTGTCTTGAAAGTTCCCCGCCCCCTTGAAGGTAAAAGCTGAGTTTCTAGGGGGCTGAGCTATATGTGCTCAGAGTTACTCTTTCTACTTAAAACAATATCAGAATATGGCATGTCTATAACTAGCTTAACTTCTGGAAATAGGCAGACCTTGAACTTGTCAAAAAATCTCTGTGGTCAGTTTAAAGATGAGCTTGATTAAAACTTCCTCCTGATTTAATCTTTAAAAAAGAGAGAAGCAAAGAGGAGAGGGAAGGAGAGAAGAACAGAGAGGTGAGGGGAGGAAATGAGAGGAGACAATGCCTAGCCAGAAATTTATTCTCAATTATGATTGTTTTCCAGTTGTACTATTGCTTTCCTGAAATATTTATCAATTAAGAATAAAGAAATTTGCTTCCTGTAGTTCAATAGCCCAAGTATTTTACCCTCCCAATTTAAATTTGTTAAGTATTTTATCCCAAGAACTTATTTACAGTTTCAAAGTTGAGTAATACTGCTTCCCTAGTGAGGGTATTTTTCATTATCATCATTGTCATTATTATCATTACTATTATTGTGTAGCTGGTGTGATGGATAAAGTACAGTAATAGATTTTTTAAATATATTTTCTACTCCACTTATGTAACTATTCATAAATTGGACCAGTATACACAAGTAGGAATCAACTTTCTACTAATGATATCAAGAAAAAAATGTTTCACTTATCATAAGCCAAATTCTCTATTAAATGAAAAAGGGGAAAACACTATGATTCCTTCATATGAACTTAACCACAGTCTGGGTTGGATTCTATTCTGATTTTGTACAACATGAACTTGTCATCTTTTTTGATATTGCTACCATAAGCCTCTTCTCTTCTCATCCCTGCCATACATTTCTAATTTTATTATTTATTTGTGATAACATTTTATGCATACACACATATGCATACATATACACATACATATTTTATAACAAACAAAATATATTTTATTAGTTAATATATTCATATGGGATGAAATTCATAAGGTACAAAAGAGTACAAATCGGAAAATGTATCTCTTTCTACACTTATCCACCAGACCTCCAGATTCCCAATTACCTAGTTTCAGACACTGTTAAAAGTTTCTTTGGTAATTTTTGAGAAACTTTCAGTGCATTTGCAAGCATAAATAGGTATATGAGTATATCTGTGTGTTCCATATTTAATATGATCATACATCACACAGTTTCCAGTTGTGTGTGTGTGTGTGTGTATGTGCACTCACACATCTACATACATGTGTGCTTGTGTGGGTGCAATCATAAACAGTTACTTTGGAGTTAATTTTCTACAAGTATTTAGAAGTTTGTTTGAGTTTTTCTAAAATCAGGTAAGCAATCTTCTGTAAAATTGCATTATTTTAGAGTGCTTTTATTTATTTTATTTAATGTTTTTTCCTTAAATTTAATCTTTCCTGAATTGAGATAATAGTTCAGAGAATACCCCCATATTTCCTAAATCTGTACTTATGTTTTTATTATTAGAGTTAAACTTAACTGAGCATGAATTCACATGCTACTGAATACTTGGTTGACTGTCTATGCAATGTCCATTTCCCTCCCTTGTTTCCTTTATCTCATGATAGAGGCAGAAAATTCTAGCTCTTACCCTCTCACCTTCTTTGGGGAAAGTTTACCTGTGTTAGCCAGTCCCTGTTGAAGAGTGTTGTAGTTTGGATGTGAAGTGTTCCCCAAAATCTCACGTGTGAGAAAATACCAAAAGATTCAAAGGAAAAATACCAGAATCCCTTCATAGGGATTAATTGAGTGGTGAATGAAGGTGGCTAGGGTGTGGCTGGAGGAGGTGGGTATTTGGGGAGTGGCATGGGGGTATTTATTTTGTATTTGGCTCATGGAATCTCTCTGCTGCCTGATCATCATGTGAGCTGCGTCCCTATGCTACACTCTTTCACCAAGTTGTTTAGTCTTACCTAGAACCCCAGGGAATGGAGCCAGCTGCCTGTGGACGGAGACATCTGAAACTGGGAGACCCCAAATAAATTTTCTTCCTCTTCAATTGTTTTGGTCAGATCTTTTAGTCACCACAGCAAAAGAAAGCTGACTAAAACAAGGGTCTTCCAGGAGATTAGTGTGAAGTATTTCCTTCCAGAGAGAATGAAAGAATGTGTGAGAATGAATTGCTTTGAGGCCTGAGTCATCCCACAGTGATGAGGTTGTGGGTGGCACAATGAGGTGAGCCTTTAAAAAGACGCAAACAGTCATATTTGAGCCACAGCCCCATACCCAGGCCACTCATCTTAAAACTCTTGAAAGTGCGAAAAGTAAACTTCGTATGTCTTCTAGTTGAATGTTTTGTTATTAACAGTCAAAGTCACAAAGACACTAGGACTCATAGAAGTTCCAAGATGCTCCAGGCACTATGGGTTGTACTGCTTAAGTTCGACACCATATCTTTACTTGCTACCTACACCTTGGCCAGAAACTGTGACAAAAATTACTTTGGTTGCTGACACTGAACTATAATCATGAATGAACAATATGTATCTCTCCTGTATGTGGTAAAATGTAGATAACAGTCATTAGCAATATTATTAATGACTTTCACAACAGACTTTAAAATGCATTATTTGGGAAAAGTCATAAAATGTTACTACATTAAAATATAATTTTTATATGATTGTCATTCCTCAAAAAGAAGGCTGATTTTATTTATGAAATAAATGTTATTAACAACAATGACTTTTATGGCATTTGTTTTTTAAAATTGTGTCTTGTGATTACATTGATAAAGATAATATATGCTGCATTTATGGTTTTGCTTTTTGTGTTTTGGTGAAAACATGCTCTTTAGAAATCAATAACATTACTTGGTATCTATAAATAAATAAATAAATAAAATATATTCTATGTAAGACTTTTATTTAGCAAGAAATGGAATGAAGATAGTATGAAATCTGATTTTAGTAAAATGTGTCTGAGTTGTGACTCTTGGATCCTCAGAGACTCTGGAAAATATACTGAACATTGGTTAGGACTAGAAGTTCTAGCTAGATGCTCTTGAACATGATAAGAAACATAAAGCAAGAAGAGCTAACCTGGAAAACTCTGGAAAAGTCATTTGGAGAAAAAAGAAAATTCAAGTCTGAGCAATAAGTATTAGCATGAGACCCAAAAGGCAGGGTTTTCTGGATTCCTCTGGGGGAGGGGGGGATCTAGAAGGGAACAGGGCCCTGCCTCAAACAAGACTGGAAGGAGTACATATCAGAGAAAAGAGATGGATTTTTGAGGATTACTGTGAAGAAATTTAGCTGTAGGTAAGTAGGTGGCAAATGAACATGTCAGACTGAAATGCCAGCAGAGAATTGAGAAGAAAGAAATCTGTTTTCAGAAATTGACTTTAAAAAGACATGTTCTTTATTGATAATTTTTCAGACCCTGACCCTAAACTATTCTTCAAAATCATGCAGATATTTTTTTAAATGTACCAAATCATATATAAAGGTCAAAATGAATAGATAGACAAAGAACCAGGTAGTAACCTCTTTATCTGAGGAGGTCAGAGGAAAATGCAAAGAAGAATTTTTTGATGAAAATTCCATTGAAAAATTCTGAAGAATCAGACATGACTAAGGCAGTCACTTTCTATTTATTTAGTAGTCATAAAGTTATATAGTCCATTGATAAAAAAGACACACAAACATTCTATTGCAGTTAATTTTGTGACAGTACTATGAAAATAACTTCTACATTTTACAGTACTAAATATTTTTATTGCCACAATTACTGAAAAAGAACTGTTCATATTCCCTGGCATACTTCAGAATTAATCTCCAGGATCCTGTTGGGTAACGCATTTACAACAGCATAATCTCATCTCCACTATGTAAATTGAGTTGGATCTTCTTTTCTTCTTTCATTTATAGCACATTTCGCTGGTGATAACTGTGAGAACATTTGGGTGAAGGATAATTTGGCTGCCCTCTAACACTTGAATTCCTGGTATTGCACAATCAGGGAATCAGTGTCACATTAAGGCAATTCTTATAATATAATCAAAGTTCTCATGTTGTACTTTCCTTGAGATGAAACAAACTAATGAAATGTATTGACCCTCCACACACACTTCTGAAGCAAAATGACTAAGAGGTATTGAGACGACATGAAATACATTGACATTGATTGTGAAGCCGGCCTTTCCCAGTCACATTGGTGGCTGATTAAAGTGTCACATTGACAATATAGCCCCTTTTGAACAGGAAATTAATACCAGCTTGATGGCAAAGAGAATCTTCTTCCACTAGCAAACTCACTTCATCTTTAATCCCTCTTAGGGGAAAAAAAAAAAAAAAAACAAACCAGCCATGTCTTTGTTTTCACTAGCACAGCCATGAGTTGTCTTGTTATGAAAATATAATGAGAAGTGTCAACATTGTAATTATTTCAAAATGTAGGATGCCTATATTTTTCATCTTTATTTTGAATATGAATAACACTTAAAATATGGAAACAAAGTAATTAGAAATTGTTTAACTTTTTATTAAATGAGAATTTAAAAGATTAAAACACAAGTGATGTTAGATAAATATTTAGTTTGATTCATTTCCTATATATAGGATAAGAAAAAAAAGATTGAATAATTCTGAAGTTCTAGTTATTTGATACTATATCCATTTAATTCCGCTGATAGTAAATTTTTCTTTGTTGAAAAGACTGCCTCCATTCTAGGATTCAAGCGAAAGGACCACAGTGTGGCCATGGCTGATTTACCAACCCCCTAACATTTGTTCTGCTGTTCAGGGAAAGACAATTACTTCTCTAAGTTTCAGTTTCCAGTTGGTTCTTTCATTTCCATTCCAACTTTGCATAATGATTCATGCCAACTTAGCATAATGATTCAGCTAATATGATGCTGGCATTTCTTAACTTAATAGAGGTAATGTCGCCTGTGTGGGAGAGACATTTTACTAGATTTCTTCCAGCAGAAGTGATGGAGAAGAATGGGATAGAGGAAGAAGTCTGAGAAGATGGATCAGCAGGGATGTCTTAAAATTCAGTCCTTGTGAGATTAAGGGTTTGGCACACAGACCTGAGTTCCTGTAGCGCATTGCCCTCCCATTATTTACCATTCCCCAATAAAACTACATTCCCTGCCATTGGAGCCCCAACTCTACTGTCCTACAATATTAGATAGCAATTTCCATCTCTGACTGTTGTCCTCTTTGCCCTTCTCTGCAGGAATGTATATGGTTATGATTTGATAGGTCTAGGTGCTCTGTGTTCTAATGCAAAGAACAAATGTTTAGGAATCAAGACTCTGGTTCCCACCCCAACCTGTGCCCCCACCCCCAAACAGTGGCTCTCTATCTTGAATAGCTTTTTCTTGGACCTGCCTGCTTCTCCTGCTCATTTCTTTAAAAGCTCTCTGTCTAATAACAATAGCTGCTGTTCATCTAAATGCACAGAGAGCTATTTCCTTCATCTGCTAATGTGTAATTCTAGCAGGGGAAACACAAAAGGAAATAAAATCTGTTACACTAAATACATCTCTAACATTTCTGGGCCCCCAAATTTATGTTCTAGCAACAGAACTCTTCAAGTATGAGTTGAGTAGTAAATGGTCTTTGTAAGAGTAATATGGCTGTATGAAGGGTAATATTCAAATACTCTGATAATTGCTGTTAGCTCTGAGGTTTAAAACACAATATTACTGAGTTGTAGGAGTGCTGTCTGTTCTAAAGACTAGCCCCTTTTGATATATGTGATTTTCAAATATTTTCTCCCATTCTGTGGACACCATTTCACTATTGATTCTGTATTTTTGCTAGGCAAAATTTAAAAAAAAATTATGAAGTCCAATTAATATTTTTTTCCTTAGGATGTTTATCTCTTTAGTGTCATATTTAATAAATCATTACATATTTAATAACTTTCTCCCGGTTTTCTTTAACAGTTTTATAATGGAGCTCTCACACATAGGTCTTTAATGCATTTTGTGGGCAGAGAACTTATTTAGACAGTCCTCCAAAAATACACAAATGGCTAATAAGGTCATAAGAAGAAATTCATCATCACAAATTATGGAGAAATGCAAACCAAAATCATGATAAGATAACATTTCACCCCCATTCGAATGCCTATCATAAAAAGGCACAAAAAATAACGAGTGTTGGTGAGAAAATGGAGAAATGAAAAGCCATATGCATTGCTGGTAGAAATGTAAAAATGTACAGAAGATATGGAAAAAAGTATGCCAGTTCCTCAGAAAGGAGAAAATAGAATTACCATGTGATCCAGCAACTCCACTTCCATGTATATGATTAAAATACAAATGCTTCACTATTAGATATTTTTACACCCATGTTCATGGCATGGTTATTTATAGAAGTCAAAGGCAGATGCAACCCAAGTGTCCATCAAAGGATGAGTGCACAAATAAAATTTGATATCCAGATACAGTGTGACATTATTCAGTCCTGGAAAAGAGGAAGTTCAGATATGAATGAAACTTGTAGACATTTTCCTAAGTCAAATAATGCAGTCAGAAGAGGACAAGTCTTGCATGATTCCATCCCAATGAAGTATTAAGATTCATCAGTGGCACAGAAACAGAAGGTAGAAGGGCAATGATTGGAGGGAAGGGCAGAATAAAATATTGAGTTAGTGTTTAATGGTTACAGAAATTCAGTTTTGGATGATGAAAGAAGTTCTGTGAATAGATGATACTATGGATGCACAACAAGGTGAATGTATGTAATTATGTAATGTAAAACTGTACACTAAAAATTGGTTAAAATGGCGATTTGTATATGACATGTATTTTATCACAATTAAAAAATATTTTTAATAAACCATAATTTAAATTTTGGAAAATTTTATAGCAAGAAAAATCTGTTAATTAGATAGTTAATCAACCATTTAATTCATTTCCATACACAATAAGTGTTTATGTAACTAGATACACTAAATTCAAACAATTTAATGAATAAGAGAAAATGACTGTGTTCTGGAATCTTAGGTCTGAAAAATCATATAAAAACACAGTTCCTAATGTAAAAGATTAAGGGTATAGTTTATAATTCTCCAGGGGTGGCAGTGCATAAGATGATCAATTGAGATGCTGCAATATTATATGAATCTGAAGTATCTTAATTTACTTAAATATAACTTTCTTATTGAAAAGTAATTTGTGGGGGCTGGGGATGTGGTTCAAGTGGTAGTGAGCTCGCCTGGCATGCATGCGGCCCAGGTTCGATCCTCAGCACCACATACAAAGATGTTGTGTCCGCAGAAAACTAAAAAATAAATATTAAAAAATTCTCTCCCTCTCTCTCTCTCTCTCTCTCTCTCTCTCTCTCTCTCTCTCTCTCTCTTTCTCTGTCTTTAAAAAAAAGAAAAGTAATTTGTATTTTATATAATTTATTCATTTAAAGTATACAATTTAATATTTTTAGTGTGTCCACAAAGTTATGCAACTATCATCACAATCAATTCTAGATCCTTTATACGTACAAAAACGTCCTACTCATTTGTGATGACTCCCTATTTTTTCCAATCTCCACACCAAACCCTCCCACAAATATAAATAACTTCTAATTTAGTTCCTGTCTCTATCTACTTTCTGTTATTATAGATTTGTTTATAGTGAACATAGAATCATAGAGCATGTGATCTTCTGTAACTGTTCTTTACTCATAGTTTTCAAGGTGATTCACATTGTAGCATATATCACTACTTAATTCCCTTTATGGCTGAGTTATATTCCATTGTATGGATATACCATATTTTTTTATCCACTTAACAGTTGGACATTTGAGTTCTTATAATGCTACTATGCACATTCACGTATAAGCTTTTGTATATGTGTAGACATGTTTCTATTTTCTTGTGTTTAGGAGTTATAAATCTGTTTAATTTGGGTAAATCACCAGATTTTTTTCCAATGTGTCTTCATCAGTTTACATTTCTGTCACCAATGTATGAGGGTTCCAAATTTTCTGTATCCTCAATAATACTTGTAATTACCTGTCTTTTTGAGTCTAGCTATTCTCATGGATATAAACTGTCTTCCTATTGTGGTATAACTTTCATTTTCCTGGTGACTGCCCACATTTACTCTATGTATTCCTTTGACAATCATATCTTTGTAGATGTTTTTAATTAAGCAAAATATGTTGGAACAGCAATGCACATGCATTTTTGATATGCATGTTTATATGATAGTGATGCATTATCAAAATTTTTAATGCATATATGATCAGAAATTTGGAGAATGGGAAACTAAGCAGTAAATGTTTAATGATAAGAAAATCAAGACTATTGAAAATAGCAAGAAAGTACATCGAAGAAATAGATATGTACCTGTCAGACCTGTAAAAGAAAGCAGGATGACACCATGGATAAGAGAAGAACATGTTAAAGCATCAACAAAAGTGTGAGAAAAATTGTCAACCTTGATGAATTTCACATTTTTTGAAATTACTTGGACATCAGAATGCTCTAGGGGGAAAATGATTCTGCAAAGGAAGGGAAAGATCAATGTGTGAAAATTTCTTCTTATTCTACTCATCTCATGTGTGAAGTAGAGCCACTGATGAATTTGAGGCTGGGAATGACACTATTTGATTTTCTTAAATTAATTATCCACACATCTGTTTCAAAAATAATGAATTTTGGCTAATCCAAAGGTTGAGTTATTAATTCAAATGAGAAACAACTAGGATTTAAGCCTTGGTAGTGATTTATTAATATTTCAGATTAAAGTTCCTATCTATGAAATATTTTCCATCTTTACCTTTTGCTCACTTCTAAGTGCTTCTTGCTTATTTTAAATATATTAGAAATATTAGGTTTTACTATTAATTCATATCTATGTCATATATATATGAGTGTGCATTGTGCGTGTACACACATACAGATAGATGCTCGTGAATTTGCAACAGGTTATACCTGATAAGTCCATTGTAAATTGAACATATTGTTTTTAAAGATGCATGTAACATACCAAATCTATTAAACTTCATAGCTCAGCAACCCAGCACACTGAACAGTACCTGTGGTTTCCCTCATGACAGTATGGCTGGCTGGGAGCTATGGTTCAGCATGCGGCTGTTGTCCATCCTGTCTATAGTCTGCTTATTGCTAGCCCAGCAAAAGATCAAAATTTCAAATACAAAAAATATATTTCTATTAAATGTATATTGTTTTCCTGCCATCATTAAGGCAAAAAATCATAAGCTAACCCACTGGAAATTGAGGACCATCTCTAGATATCTTTCTGAAACGTACCCTGTGATTTGAAGATAGAAATATTCCACAATACTCTATTGATAAGGTATTCTTAAGGTGAAGTATGGATCCCAGGAGTATCAATGACACCACTAGGAAGCATATGCTCTGTGTGCAAATGTGTTTCTGGATGTGTGCGTGGGCTCTCTCTCCTCCAGTGAGGAGGTCCACAGAACAGGGTAGAGGAGAGAGTGGCTGCAGAGTCACTAATCAAGACCTCTGGAGGCCAAGCAGGAAGCAGGTCTGATTTTATTGTGCAGTTAGCATGTTTATATACTCAGGCAGTAGCTAAGCAGATTACAGGCAGCCACCAATGCAATGTCTGTTAACTCTCCTTGCAGCAACCAATCAAGGAGTAGGCCATGGAGCAAGCGCAAGGACTGCAACACATGGCCTCAAGGGGTAAGCAGCCTGCTGCTTGTGTGCCTAGCACTGGGGGGAGGGGGGAGTGAGTGGCCTGCCAGTCAGACGCCCTTACCACATGCCATGTATGCAGTACTCCTTGCACTTGTCCATACAGGTGTGCACTTGTGGGCATTATCCTCTGCCATTCCCCTAACTCTCAGAGCATCCTTCATCACTGGTAAGGATGGGATCTTCAGCACACCTCATGGAAACAAGGACGTGTCCAAAGTTAAGATGGATGGAAAAATGGAGATCCCTGTTCTGTGATGTCAAACAAGCTTATTATGTTCTCATTGCAGGAAATTTCAAGAAAAGAACAGCTACCTCCATGGACGTACTAATTTACAAAATTCATCAACTAGCAAACCATTGAACTGAGGTTTTCAGCCTGCTCTCCTCACTTCTTTGTTGATTTTACATAAAATAATTAAATTTGATTTGCCTAAATAGACTGATGGTGTTATTCTTTTTCTTTTTTTCTTTTTTTTGTACCAGCGGATGAACTCAGGGGCACTCAACACTGAGCCACACCCCTAGTCCTATTTTGTATTTTATTGAGGGAAAGGGTCTCACTGAATTGCTTAGCCCCTCACTTTTGCTAAGGCTGGCTCTGAACTCACAATCCTCCTGCCTCAGCCTTCTGAACCACTGGGATGTTAGGCATGCGCCTCCAAGCACAGCTGTGTGATCCTTTTTATAAAACGCACAAACATCTAAAGGATTGTCAGAGAAGTTAGACAGGAAGCAGGTAATGTATGCTGACCTCTTATAAAAAGAAAAATTTCTGGTTATAGAACAAGGACTTCTTATTATTGTATACAAAAGAACATAGAACATAGTAGCTTTATAAGATGCAAATAAAATATGACAAAAGTTTCAGAAATGCCACAGATGTTGCTCATTTTTCTTTCCTGATAATAAGAGTAAAACAAAGAAAACATTCTTTTGCTTGTTCTGATAGCCAAATATTCCTCAGATCACAACTATAATGTAAAATTTCTACCTAGGATTATCCTTTTGGGGATGGGTATCAAGGAGAGGTAGACCTACAGTTTCCTAAAGGAGAGTTTTCAGAGGGTAGTTGTTTGTTTAAGACGTGACCATCACATTTCATTAAAGCACAAGAAAATTCAGTGGTCAAAGGCAATATTTTGGAAATATTCACTTCAGCATATAGTGCCAATCTTTGGGCCTGGTATCACAGTCACAGCTCCAAGTGACTGAACTTTGCATGTGGCTTCTTACTATTTCTAGCATTTCCAAGAACATGACTATTTCATCTGAATGTGCTGTTACATATTGTGTTACCTATTACAATGACCAAGTTTCATGCAAGGGGCCTGCTAACATTACCCACTAGCTCTTGTGAGCAATGCTCAAATCAACGGATCTTTTGTAGTTCTCTTTAATGGAGTCTGGATGATGAATTTACATCTATATATCAGAAACATTGTCTTCTGCCCTACATTACTAATGTCAGAAAATTGCCTCTATATAATTCATCAAAGTATGTCTATAGACTCACTCCTTTATTATCTTTTCTCTTGCAAACTGTATAATTCCCCTTCATTCCACGTCAGGGGAGACCTTTAATCTTGTCTGGCTGCATTCTGTAGGGCTTTCTACATTAAAGGACCTGAGCAGGTGCCACGTGGAAAACAAGAATGAGAGCAAGCTGAGATGGGGGGAGTCCCACACCAGTGCCTTGAGAAATGGTCAGATAGAAAGTGTTTCCTAAGAGATCATGGCATTTTTTAAAAAGTGGCTTTAAACGCTTATTGGACAAAAATTAAGATATCATTCATAAGAATGTATCTTTTTTTCCCCCTTTAGAATTCTCATCCTATAATATTGTCTTACCATTAAAGAACATTGACTCCTGGACATTTCTCCAATGTTCATGTTTTAATTTGCTGTCCTCTGTAATAAGAAAAACTAATAGAATTCAAAGCATTTCCATTCTGGGGCTATACTGAAAGCCCCAGATGATGACAATATTGTATAATTCACAGTCCTCAGGCTTTGATGTCTCAATGCCTTTTCTAGTCTTAGGTTTCTCCAGCAGTGGTGGTGTCAAAGTGGATTTGAGGTAGATTCTTTCCTTAATCATACACCCTCCCTTGGTGAGTGCATTAGGAATAATGACTTAACAGTGAAAAATGCATTGAAAGCAAACATTTTTTCAATGCAATGAAAATAGATTTTAAACAGGGGTGTAACATCCTTAGGAAGATCCCAAAGTGTGGGTCAGATATGTCAGGGGAAGTTTTACTCCTCAGTCTGGTATGTGACTCAACAAGCGACAGAGAGATTGTGGGGTTATTTTTGTTCTCAAACTATGAGGGCTAGACTCAAGGGGGATAGAGACATAATTCTATAATTCTGACAACATTATAGAAAATTGCTGTTATCAATGATAAGTAATTAAATAAATTTTCCAAAATATATTAAGTAAAAGGACAGCGACAATTATACAGACTCACTCTTATTCATCTTTGTTTCTCCAATACTCAGCAAGGCACTCGACAGATAGTAACTCTTTAATTAATGGTGTCAGGATGAAGAGGCTGATACTGGTTAGTGGGCTACTTTGAATTTCAGTTTCCTTATCTATAAATTGAGTATAACATACACTCTAGAGTCATACAATAAAGAATACTAATCATGTTTATTCTCTGTAAAATTCAGGCATAATGGAGAGTGGATCTCTTAGAATTTACTCTCATGTTCAGAACTGAGTTTGATTAGTCTGAAGAGATTTCATTTTACATTTACTATAGGTAAAGCTCCCTAAATCCCAAAGACATAGAACTATTTTATTTTTCTTTATTCATTTTTATTGTAATTATTTCTTAATTTACAAAGGAAATTCTATGTGTGTATGTGTGTGTGTGTGTGTGTGTGTGTATGGCATGGTGTTATGATATATGTATACATTGCGGAAAGGCTAAATCAAGCCAATTAATGAATGCATTATCTCACATACTTAATGTTTCTTTGGGGAGACCTACTGAAATATCTCTTAGCAATTTTCATGGGGTACAATAGAACTCTGATTACAATAGATCTCTTAAACTTATCCCTCCTCACTGAAATTTTATATTCTTTGATTTAACCTCGCATGAGTTCCTTCACCCAACCTGAGCCTCTGGTGGTCATCATTCATTCTACTTTCTTAAGAAATTTCTGCACAAATTTGGCAGTGGCAATGATGGATCAACTAATACATGTGGGAGGTCAGTACAGGGCTCCAGTGGCTACTATTGGAGCATGCATCAACTCTTATCTGCTCATTGGTATGGGGCAGTAATCAGGCTCCTTAAGCCCTCACCTGAGACAGGAACTTTCTGTGGGAAAAAGAAGTGGTACATCTTGCAACCATCTGCATCTTCAGTTTCAGATGCGGTGAGCAACAGAAGTGGCATCCAGCTTGCCTTCCTGGGTTCTGCGTGGTACTAACAGGCTTTAGATTGTTCCTCCTTTCCAACCAGTTTATCCCCCCAAACTTCCAGTCTTATCCCCTGAAGGCTTTCACTGACTTTGAGATCTCACTGGATACACAGGCAAAAGTCTTCCTTAAACTTCTTCTCCACCTTCTCTTCATGGTTCTGGATTAAAAAAGATTTTCTTCTCTCCTCCAAATATCTTATTCCAGAAATGTCTTTCTACAGCCTCCTGCATAGCTATATAAAAATCCCTGTGATAAATATCCAAATATCACTCACTTTCTGTTATGAATTAGATGTGGTGTCCTCCAAAAGCTCACATGTGAAACAATCAAAGAAAGTTTGGAGGAGAAGTGATTGTGTTATAGCCTTGACCTAATCAGCAAATTAATCCCTGATGGGACTTATTGGGTGGTAACTGGAGACAGGTGGGTTGTGGCTGAAGGACGCAGTTCATTGTGGGTGTGGCTTTGGGGCCTATATTTTGTATCTGAAGAGTAGAGTTTCTCTATCTCTATCTCCCTCTCCCTCCCTCCTCTTCCTCTCCCTCCCTCTCCTTTTCCCTCTGTCTCTCCCTCTCTCTCTTTCCCTCCTTCCCTACGTCCCTACCCCTCCCCTCACTTTTCTGTCTCTTTCACTTTTTTTTTCTCTCTCTCTTTTATCACCATGTGAGCTGCTATCTTCTGCCATGATGTTCAGCCTCAGCTTGAGTCCAGAGGAATGGAGCCTGCTGCCTATGGACAAAGACTTCTGAACTGTGAGCCCTCAAATAGATATTTCCTCCTCTACAATTGTTCTGGTTGAGTCCTTTTAGTCACAGCAGTGAAAAAGCTGACTAAAACACTCTCAAAAACACTAAAACACTCTCTGTAGGATTCACTTGGTATACCCCCAGTGGCAAAAAAAAAAAAAAAAAATGGGTATCAGAACTTTTTTTGTATAGGCTCTTTATACTGATCCTAGCTTGTCTGAAATTGGTCCTCTGATTTGGTCAAATATAAAGAAATTGTAATCTTATTTCTGGCTGTGATAGAAATCTAGTTTCTTCCGCAGAGTAAGAAATTTCTTACATGATCACATATGTACCCCTAAAATCAAGTGACTATTGAAAATGAGAACTGGCAAGATTAGGTAGCTGCTGCCATTGTACATTTCACTGTAAAGAAGATGATATGGGTTTGGTTGACTATTTCTAAGTGGAGAAGAGAATTGGTAATCTACAGAGTTCAAATTTATGAAACTTAACTAAAAGTCCGTTTCCGTGGAGAGCTGAATTGCATGTCCAGTGGACGTCACAGCCATGCCAAGACTGATGTCAGCATCAGGGCACTGCTGTAAGGAGAAGGACTGAGATGCTGAGAATTAGGATCTGGTTATACAGACAGATCTGTCGAGGGTCTTGAAACTTATCAAATCTCGCAATCTTTCTTTTCCTGTAGAAACAAATATTTATTTATCTGTTGCTTATAAAAACTATAATGGCCTATAGTTTTTATAACTACAAACTATGGTATGTGTCTTGAAGGGAACAAGTAGACATCCAGGTCTTAACTCAATTGCTTTTCATAGTTTCTAGACCATTAAACAGACAAATTTTGCCAGACTCTAGGAAAGCAAATGAATTATTTGGTTTTCTAATTTATACTGATAGATCCTGGAGTACATTAATGCAAACAAATTTATAAGGATACCGAATAAGAATGAGAGGAAAGTAATTTCAGATTGAGTCGAAATTGTAGATATAGTTACACTGAGCAGAAGGACTCAGGAGAAAGTTTATTTTTTCTTGCTTGTTTGATTGAAATATAAAATCATAGGTAGCACTGAACAAAGTTGAAATACCAGCATAGGTTTAATATGTGAGGTCCACTTGCCCATTCTATAACTATGCCATCTAGAAGAAACTTGAGAACATTGCTTTCACAGAAGCTTTGAGACATATATTTGTGACCAGAGTGGTAACATCCCTAAGAGCTCAGTGGTGGCTACTCCCTGAAATCCAATAACAAGAGTGGCTAATGCTGCCATCAAGCTAGGTTTCCTGAATTCAATGAAGATGATGGAAACTCGAGGTTGCAGGGGTCAAGTGGAAGCACTTAATCACCAGAGACTAGATGTATGTGGTAACCGTAAGGGACAGCAGACCCATAGTAGTAATCAAAAGTATTTGACCCTCACAGATCTTTGGCATTGGCTAATTGATCAAGGAATTCTTACAAATTAAATAGATGTGCATCCTACTAACTTCTTACTTGAAGTGTGTAAATGGAAAAATCTCTTCTGGTAAAAGAAAGAAAGATGAATGAATCACCACAATAGGCAAGACCTCTCATCAAGTTTTCCAGAATTGAACCAGTTCATAGACCCAAAGTAAATTTGTATAAAGGTGAGAGAAAAGGGGACCAAGTACATTTAGAAAGGACCTTATTATATTAACAAAAAATTATAACATAATTATTTCTCTCAGCCTTCTCCAAAGAGAACTCAAACCACTTACCAGGGTGTTCTAAGCCAGGAAAAATAGTAAGAAAGGAAAGAACAGAACAGAAAAAAAGAACAACAAGAAAACAAGACCAGGTGTTTCATGTACAACAGGTTACTGCTCTGAAATAAAACCAGTTACTGAGACCCAAAGCACCAATGTGATCTACCATTGCATATGGGAGCTTATTGAGGTCAGGTGATCGGTGTAGTTTATGGCTTGTGCCTATCTCATAGTGAGTGCAATAATAACAGGAATCTACCCTGTGTATCAGCTTCAGAATGAAAATTGAGAATAGTTGAACTTATTGGGAAAATATCCTATATTGGGACCGTGATCTATAGTATGAAGGTTACTCTGATGGTAATGCTCAAGTGGAATGCAGTGAAGTCTTTGCTTACTACAGTAAACAGAGATAAAAATCACATTTCTGGAATAATTCCAGAGATTTCTGACATGATCAAAGACTTGAAATATGTAAGGTGTTGATTTCTATCCACTTCCTTTAACTCACCTTCACAATGCTTCTGTTAAAACCAGCATCTGTATTTACATAATGATCTTTACAATTAGAGTATGCACCAAAGCATGGCTTCTGACCCAGGAGCATCTTTGCAGGAAAAAAAAAATAGCAATGGACATAAGAACACAGAACTCTCTGGTCTCTGGTCTTACCATGTTTCTCATCTCCCTGAAGCAGCTGACCTGATGGAGGAATGAAGTGACCTCTTGAGGCCAGCTGTGTGGCAGCACCCTGAATGCCTGGGATAATGTTCTCCATAGTGTCTTCTATGTGGTTTTTGCCAAAACAAAGACCAATGGGTTTGGGAATCAAGGCATGGAACTCTTTTCACCTTGAGTGCAGATGACCCACTAGTAGAATCTTTGCTTCTTGCTTCTATAACTTAATTATTATTTCCCCACAGGAGATTGCTTTTGCAAGTCTACAGGATAGGTTTCATTAAGATGGAAGGAAAGGGCTGGGTTTGTAGCTCAGTTGTAGAGCACTTGCCTACCATGTGTGAGGCACTGGGTTTAATCCTTAGCACCTCATAAAAAAAGAATAAATAAAATAAATGTATTGTATCCATCTACAAAAAATATTTTTAAAAAAAAGATGGAAGGAAAGACATCCACTTGGCTTCTCTGAACTCCTCACTCTAGAGAACCAGTATGAAGAGTGGGATGAGTCTACAAGCTGTCAAGGTTAATCAGCTATCAAGGAAGAGCTGCATTTTTAGTATATATTTGCTATATAGTGTAGTATTTCTGGGGTATAGAAGGCCCAGAGAGTAGCTCTTAATGCCCCTGTGTCTTTTGACACAAGTTAATGGAAAACCAAACAACTGAGTACATAGGCAGGACTGGATATATGCAGGACCAGTTCCCTCTGGGAACCAAACAACTCAAGGTTCTTGCTGAAAGCAAAGGAAACATTGAAGAGGTAATGAAAGAAGCATGCTCTAAAAGTCAGCCTCAGTCATGAGATCATTGTAGATACAAAGACTGTACAAGAATTCTTGCCTTGTCTTAGTATGAAAGTATTTGTGCATACTAATTCCTTTTTCCATTCCTCAATATTGACACAATAGGGTATCAAATGGGGAATGTGACCCCACTTGAGCAAGAATACCACCCTAAGATGGATAAACTGAAATTTAGACTCAGTGTCCCTTCTTGGGAGAGGCTTACTGTGTTTTCAGTTGTAAGAGGGGTGGGAAGAAACATTATTTTTCTACTGTCTTTATTTGGAAGTTAACCATGATTACACAGAAGTGCTTATGGAGTCAAGTTAACAAAGGTAAATGCACAGTTGTGCTCTCAGCTGCAACTGTATATCCCTTCCTTGTGTAGTTCTGGGTTACATGGCCTACAAGGAAAATTTGTACAAGAGTTGCAAGGCAGAGTGAGGCAGCAGCCCCTGTGCTTACCAGGTGAGAGCAGGGCTTGTGTTCTGCTGCAGCTTGCATAACCCAGGGATCCCATCACTCACTTTACTGGTGTGGCTAGCAGCAAGGTCCTAAGCTAACTCCTTCTGTGGCCAAGAATCTTTTTCTTCTGTTTCTCTGAGTGCTGGATCAGGCATGTATGTCACTTCTGAAAGTCACCAGGTAGTTGCAGTTGGATGCAGTGAGTAGCTGTTGCAGGCTTCAGTTTGTCCTTCCTCCCCTTTATGCATCTGTCTTTCCTGTCCGAGTGGCCACCCTGCTGAACTCCAGAGAGAGCAGACCCACCATCAGACTCAAAGTTTTTCATAACTTTTGTTGCCAGGCTTGGTCTCCTGCTTAGCAACATTTTACTGATTTTACAACTGATCTCTTCTGGATTTTTCTCTTCCTAACTTTTGGCACAATCATATACATAGTTAATCAATTATCACACATCTTTATATCAACTCAGCTTTCCTGAGGAAGCCTGAGCTGATATAGACCTTGAATCTAGCACGAAATTATTCAAGTTTAGATTCCTTGAACAGGTGTCAGGCCTGTGTTAAAAGAGGCAGCCTATTCATATGAAACTACAGTTAGAAAATAAATCCATATATATTTATGAATATTAATTTAAATATACATATGTATAGTAATGTATATAATATATATATTCATATGTAAATATATAGGTAAACATATTTAGGTGTATACATTGTATATATGCATATGAATACACACATAAAATGTTGGCAGAGATGGTCTTCTCTGAGATTCTCAGTATAGTTCTCCTGGTTAAAGATAGTTAGATGTATTTCATAGTTTACAGAGGGCAAGAAGTTCATTAAAACATAATTGTTTGGGGCTGGTATATAGCTCAGAGATAGAGCACTTGAGGCACTGGGTTCAATCCCCAGTATCAAAACAAAACATAACAAACAAATAAACAAAAAAGCATAATTGTTTTCCTGCATCTTTTTTTTTAAAGGAAATACTGTGTCTTTGCCTTGCTTGTAAGAAAATAAGATTTTTCTCTCTCTTTCTTCTTTTTTGTACAATAAACCATATAGATTTTATTTTCTTTTTCATTCTGTTCTCTGCCTTGCTTCTGCCTTTTTGCTCTGGTGGTTCTGAACCACAAAGCAAGTTCACCATTTAAAAAGCACCAACTGGAAAGGAAAAAAAAATCTGCTCTGGGCCCACACATAAAATACTTGAAAGTAAAAAAAAAATTAAAAAGGATAAGAGCTTTTCAATCAATTTAATAAAAAATTTAAGTTAATTAAAGGAAGACTCTATTTTTCCCTAGAAGGCGACACTGATCTTTATTATTAATGCATACCAGCGTTTCATAGCTGTGCATAATGATGGCCTGTAACATCAGGAGCAGTTTCATCTGGAGCCTAATTTGTTATAAAATCTTTTCTAGTATTCTTAAAGTGTGGCCTCTGCCACTGCCTCCCTTCTGCTCCTGGGCTGGTTCTGAACTCTGAGACGGTGTCTTCTCTTCTCCCATCACCTGAGAATTAATTTGCAAGATTGTTTTTTAGCTTTAAAGTAGTCTCACAACCTCCCCAAAAAATTCATTTATAGGATTTTCACTTTGCTTTCATTTTTTTCCCTTTATGTTCTATTAATAGAAACTATTGTCAAAACATCATACACATGCAATCTTCTCCCCTGTAAGAACAGCCTTAGCAGAGAGCAAAGAGAAAGGAGATTAAAGGAAGCTGCATTGTAATTCAAATATTGCAGTTTGAGAAGATTAAAATATCTCCCTAGATAGGAGTATCAAGTTTAATTGAGTCATTCATTCCTACTTTCACGCATGTGGATAAATATGCATTGAGCACTTCCTATATGCCAGGCACTGTATTAGATACTGGTAAGACAAAGATGCTTAAGAAAGTACTACAGCCAAGGGGATTAATGCATCTAATACCTTGTGCTTGTTGTCCCAGATTCCATGAAGATAAAAGAAATTAAGTTACACAGTCTACTTTCAGGGATTATGGTTTCATGCAAACATAAAATTAGAGCTTATTATAGGACATTGTTCTTGTCTGTGTGTAGGTAAAAGGTTTCAAATGTGAACAGCTATGTGGGCAAAGAGTTTGGAGGAGAGTCCATGAAAGAGATATTAGTTCAAGAAGGATGAGCTAAAATTAGAGAACACTAATATCAGACAATATTTTGAGCAAGTTGAAAGAAAGAGCCACAGGAATTGCATGAAAAAGTGTCAAGTAAGAAATTTGCAGAAAATGTATGTATTGTGATTTATTATTTGTAAAACATCAAAATCAAAACCCCTTGGGAAAACACAGATGGTTGAGCTGAATTTGGACAGACAGCAAGGAGAACACAGCAGCATGGGAGACAGCAAGAGTTTTCAAAAACGATGTAGTATTCAGGGATAGGGGAAATAGTGAGCCATCTGCAGTGTACATGGAGTAACCATGTCAAGGGAGAATTAAGACCATGTAGTGACATTGCAAACCAAAAGCCAAGTCAATGGCAGTATCTTTTCCTACTGGGGGCCTACTTGGGGAGGGCCCAGATCAGGTGCATCACAGACTGGGAGAGGTTTGGACCTAGACATCTTTCTACCTCCTTCGTAATAAAATTCTTGGCGGGGGGGGGGGGGGGGGGGGAGGGGGGGGGAGGGAAAGCCCAGCTAGCTGGAAGAAACCAATCCAGGTGACAGAGGGAGTTTCTGTCACCTATGGTCATAGATAATAGAAAGATACCCAGAGATTAAACAAAAAGGAGTATAAACGTAATATGCAAAAGTCCAGATAACTTATTTATATTTTCTGGTAAAAAACGTAAAAAAGAAAAAAAATATTTTAAAATGTTAGATTTCATGCTCAGACAGAAATAGGGAAAAGAGTCACCTTCCTAGCTGACCAGTCACACTATTTCTAGTCTGGGTAAGTGGAAGAAAATAAGGTATATAAAAATGGTGAACAAGTGACAATCAGTAGACTTGCCTATGCTGTCCAGCAAATGGAGTAGACCTTCCTCAAGGCTTAGGTGGGGATATTAGGGGGAGAGAACACTGGACCTCCTCCCCTCCTGCTCTGTTTTCCAGCTTGTCTTACGGGAAGAAGATCTAGTTAGAAAGCAGGAAATTGAATAATTTAAATCAGTACTTTTCACCGTGCCAGTTCATTGGTAACTTAGCCCCATGTCCTTGAATTTGTCCAGCCCTCAGTGATTCTGCCGTGAAGATGGAGGGTAAGAGGAGTGGAAGGATTTAAACAGTAAGGATTATTTAGCCCACAAACTCCTGCTAAAGGCTGATCATGCAGAGGCATTGCTTGTTGCCTGGGAGTTAGTTCGTAAAGTGAGTGCAATAGGGGAAAAATGTATGTAATCAAAATGACCCTTTATGTGATTTATAGCATAAACTAAGAAAAGATTTTAAAAACAAAGAATGAAAATACAATGGCTCTCTCAACTGTCCAGGTATAGGGACAAGAAGACCCAGATGGGACCAGCAACTGTGCTCCATGAGACCAATTAGGGTCTCACGTTCTTACAGCTTGCATCTCTTCTTGATCAAGGCAGGATCACAGAGCATAGGAAAAAAAACAAAACACATTCTTTCCACAAGTAACACACAATTCAATTCCTTAGTTCAGTTTTCATATAACTGAAGAGAGATGTGTCACATGGCTACATTAACTTGCAGCCGGTAGTGGAAAATGTAGCCTTTAGCTGATTGACCATGACCACCCTAAGGAGAGAGCCAGGAAGAGGAAAATCCCTAGGTTCCCAGGTTCTTTTTCTATGGGATAAGAAGTGTTGAATTTTGAGGAAAACTAGCCTTTTACTGCCAGTCTGCTTTACATAGTCAATCAAGCTTGTGCTCCCATTTTGAAACATATTTACCTTGATCACAATAGAACCAAGGTCTCATTCAGCTACAGCAGCATTTCAAAGCCCAGATCTGCAGGTGGCTCATCATGAAGCTCAGCTGTGGTTTCTTTTGCTTCAATGGTGTATAAACTAATAGACAGATTATATGTTTTTCTTCCACACCAGAAAATCATGGTGATTCCAAGATACACTTGCACTGGGAAAAGGAGAACAATGGAAAACACAAAAATCAGTGATCCAGTGTAATTAGAAAATCCTACTGGACAGGCCTTGTTAATATTCCTCAGGTGGCAGTGAAGTTCCTTCACTGGGCAATTTCTTCATCCATCCTGGTTAAGGAGTCCTGGTTTCACCTTCTAAATGGTTCCTCTCTTCTGTTACCTTTGGAACCACGTCTAAAGAGGATCAGCAAAAGTATTCCATTTTTGCACTTACCTAGTTCTGTACATGTTAAAGACACAGAGCAGGATTTACTTCAATGTTTGAAAAATCACAACATTGGTTAACTCAGCGGGGAGTCTCTGGATGTAAGACTTCCTTAGGCTGCAAGCATTCCAACTATTTACTTCCCCTCAACTCCAGGTACAAGTAATCGCATTTGAAACTTTATTCTAGACACATCTGAAGCTTCTGCATTTGATTTTTTTATGTGTTGCCTTCTGAGCTTGAATTCTCTATCTTCAATTTGATGATGGCTTCTTGAAATCATCTGAAACAGCAACCTTGACTACAAGGGCATCATCCCTTGGCTTTATTTGAACTGATTCCCATATCATGACTGACAAATATAAATGAGAAATAAACCTGGAATCATATCACCGGCTGTTTTGGCTATGAAGAAAGAGATGTTTCCTTCTAAATGCCCCTAAAATCTGGATTCATTTTTAATTTAAGCTTAAGAATTCCAGGGAACTGAGGAATTTATCTTTCTGTTTTCCTGCATATGTGCTCATTACTGCTCCACTTTCTCTTACAAGATTTTTTTTTAGAAGCACCAAGGAACACCCATCCTGCAACATCATTTTGAATTTTTGTAGCCAGTTTATGTAGAATAATTTTTAATAACTCATATTATGTCTTAAAAGTTGTGACTAAATGTTTGGACACTAGCTTAACAAGCTGTGCTATCTCTGTTTTTGACACCAAGTACCAAAATGTTATGAAAAGCCCAAACAGTTTTAGATTTTTGCTATGGCCATCTGCTCTTTCAGGTTACAACAATTTTATTAATTACATTATGGCTAAGCTACCAAAATGAAGAGAGACAACAATATAGTAACTGTGGTAAGGCCTAATGATTTATTTTCCCTTGGTACAAGCAGTTTTATGTCTATGTCTAAATAGTATTCTACATATAATGATACATGGATATGTGTGTAGTAACATACAGTGCAAAACTGAGTGCCTGTCTCACTGTAACTTTAATTTGTAGGAGAGAACTGCAAACAATACACAGAATCTATATAATAGAATTTGTGCAAGTTAAATGGTGGTATATGATATATCTCTATCAGATGATTATTCTTCTGGGAAATAAGTGACTAATATTCCTTTATAGGAAAATCTTTACATAGGATTTTTCATCTCTTTGGTTTTAAGAAGCCCAATTCTAAGGTAAAAAAAGATGCTACTATTTGTATGTATCATATATGGGGATCATTGAGCTTTATAAGTCTGCAATTATTTGATTTGGGGACATCTTTAGTAATTATTTCTTCAAGTAAATTTTTGCTGTCCAATACTCTTTTCCCTTGGTTCAACAATTATATAAGTTTTAGAGTTTTGAAAGTATTCTTTCATACATCTCTGAAGCTCTGTTCATTTTTTAACATTAATTCTCCCTATTCAGTTTAGATCATTTCCACTATCCTCACATTTACTGAATTCCTTCTGTCCTCTCCATTCTTCTAAGTCCATTTTGTTCTACTAATTTTCTTTGTGTATTTCAGATATTTATTTTCATATGTAGAACTTCAATGCTGATATTTTTTTTTATCTGTTATTTCATGAGGATCATATTTTGGTTTACTTCCTTGTGTGTAGTTTAGGAAACAGCTTTACGATTTTTGTCTATTAATTCCAACATTTAGGTCATCTGGAATTTTGTCTCCACTCATCTTCTCTCCTCTTTAAAATTGGTACAGCCATTTGGCTAGGCCAAGTGCATTGATGTTTATAATTATAATTGACATAATATCTCTATTTCATCTCATGTTAAATACTTTTAAATCATATCCTGGACATCTTTAATGAATGTTGTAGATAATTCTGAATTTGGTTATGTTCTTTCTTAGCACATTGAGTTTAAAGGCTAGCAGTTAACTTGGCTGAATGCACAACATAAACTCTTGTCTCCTCTGAGATTGATGTTCTGCTCCCAGGATTATTCCTTGAACTTTAGCTGCACTCTTGGCATTCACTTGAATATATATGTTACTCAGATGTTGTCCAGAGATTTGGGCAGAGTTGAGTCTCAGAATTCAGGGACTTCTGTTTTTGTTTATGGCTTTCTAGGATTTCTTCCTCGCTCTCCATTGGTTTTAGTTGCCCTCCACTAGAACTGTTCTACTTCTTCAGACCAGTAACATTGTAGACGTATGGTTGGACTTTTACCTACTTGATGTAGCATGAAATCTGGGACTTCTCTTTAGGAAACTAAGCCCTGAAAATGGAATATTCATACAGAAATATTGCCTTGTATTCCAAGTGTTGACTCTTGGTATCTGCCTCTCTTATTCAGGGCTGAGTGCCTTTGTGTAGTCATTTTGGATGTTTTGTCTAGTCAATGGCTGTTTTCTCTTAAAGGTTTGGTTCAATAGGGGAGATTTGCTATTACTGAAAGTAATTCCCATATATCAACTCACAAAGCTTGCATATAAGATAATGGCTACTTTGCTTAGACTGTCACTCAAATCTGTACAATCTGGCCTTAATTTTACTTTTAACTCTTATTTTCTTCTCCCTCCTTATATAACTGCCCCTTGTACACATTGCAGTCTCATTAATTTACTGAGCAAGTGGTTTTTGAGTACCTCTATCTATCAGACAGCTGAGAAGAGAAAGGATTGCTCTTGCTCTCTTGGAGCTGACAGCTCAGCATGGAAGACTTCCAAAAGTGCTATTCACTACTGCTTTCGGTCTTTTTTCCTACTCCATTGCCACTCTCTGTTTTAATTTCCTCAATTATTATTTTCTTTTGCTTATATCTATCAATACCACTCATTCCCAAATTCCATTTCATCATATCCTAAAGAAACCACATTAATTACATTGTTTTTCTTTCATTGATGAAACTAAAGAATACCCTAGATTCACTGCAATTTCTTTGTGTTATATTGTTTGTTTCAATGTTGACACATAGAAATGCTTAGTGAAAGAATTAATGCTCTTAAATTTATATATAAATCCTATAATCATGATTATAGGATTTATAATTTACCATAATATTTAGTAAGTTCACAAGTTAATTGGTGATAGAGCATGTGATTACAATAATGGCTGAAAGATTTCCATCTACAAATGAAAACTAGACTTTACAGTAACTTTCAAAGCATTTTGAGCTTTTATGCTTTTATGTATTCTTTTCCTACTAATATGATTGTCAGCATAGCAAGAATAGAATTACCAGCATTCCATATTGATATTTAACTGTTAATTAAATAGTTTGGATAACTCTATCACGATATTTGAAATGCTTTTGCAATAATTTTTATGTTCTTTCCACCCAAGATCATGAAAATTCATACTCTTTATTTTGACCATTTGCATTTATCAATGAATGTATTTTCCCACCTGCCAGCCCCAAGAGTGGCCACAGTGGTAAGTGGTCCAATGGGAGCCATTCATGTCAAATAGAGTGGCTTATTTCCAATCAGGGGGCAAAGAACAGTTTTTGATACTTGAAACCATAAGTCTTTACTTAGAATTTATTGCATATGCATTACTGAATATCTTTTATAAAAAGGACACACATATGTACATTTTCTGATAAAAGCTGTATCACTCTTATCTATCCTGTGGGATTTTACCTCTTCATCTACAATTCAGAATGCTGACAAAGGTTTCCATGCCACAGCTGACTGTAAAATGACGTGGGTGAAAGATAGTTTACATAATGAAATGCCAAGAATTTCAATTTCAGAATAGTATGTGACTAACAAAGCAAAGTGTAATCAGAACTTCCCTAAAAAGTCCAAAGCCTGTGACAGTCACTGATGATTCATTGTAATGCAAAAGTAATGACATCTAGCTAGTGGACTATCAAAATCTTTACTTTCTTGAGAATGAGTTTGTATCATATTTTTGATTTATCCTTGCATATTATGGAATCCTGGGAGCAGATGAGCAGGAATGTCATTCATTATGCCCAAAATAAAGTTTATCTTCCACCTTTTCTGATTGTCCATGCTCACACTGTAGCAATTGCTATATAATTTTATAATATCCTCTGTCTCTGTCTTTGCCTTCCCACCACAAACCCAAAAGTGAATGTTCTATTTTACAGTACTGATTTTTCCTAGAGGGAATGAAAAACATTGTAGAAATGAGGATGAGATCACATATTTTATCACTTCAATACAATGATTCTTCTATATTTTACAGGGAAATTATGTATAATATATATATACGCAATGCATGCATTAATATGCTCACCAGAGCACATACTTGTATGTGTTTATGTACACATATATATCAATGTACACATATCACATGTCATCTGCTTGCTTATTTGGTGTACTCTTGTGCAACTTGATTTTTTTTTTTTTTTTTTTTTTTTGCTTTTTGGTATTTTGAGATTCAACCACATTAGTACCTTTGACCCTCGTTCATTACCATGGAAATAGTATTCTGTTCTGTAAACACAGCACATATCTTCCATTCTTTTCCTGATGAATTCACATTCACACTGTTTCAGTTCTATAATTTTATAAGCAAAACTTCTCTGAAAAATCTCTTCAGGTCTCCTGGTAGATATATGTCAGAATTTTTCTAGGATAAAGAAAACTGTTAGGTGATAAAAATACAAGTGTTTTCCACTTTAGCGGTCATTTCTCAAAGTGCTTAAGCCAATATTACCAGCAAGGGGTAGGGGTTTCTTCTCTTGTTAACACTATATATTATCAGATTACTTAATTTTTTCTGAACATGATGGGTATAAAAATGTTTCTTATTAAATGTTCATCTTATTTCTCAGATTCAAATTAATGAGATGGAGAATATTTTTATATTGCTATAGTTCATTTGTGTTTCCTCCTCGGTGAGTTGTTGGTATAAATCTCTGTCCAAATTTCTATTAGTTTGGGTTTTTTTTTTTGGGGGGTAAAATATTATTTCCCCCAAAAAAGAAAATTCCAAAAGAAAATGTTTGAAAAAATGTCTCATCCATGAATAAAACTGAGACCATTTAATGTGAACTTGAACATGGACAAATGATAACTTATACTTTGGCTAGATGAAAACAAAAATTCTCAGATAAAGTTCATTATGCGATCATAATAGTGTTTTGATCTTGTGAAGTTATCTATTGAGCATTGAGAGGGGTTTCTCTCCTGCTAGTAATTGTATCACAGAGGTTGTCTTGATTGTGGCGGTCTGTGGTCTGGTGTGGATTCTTCTACAGCCATGCAGGAATGACTGATGTGTCCAGAGATTGCATGATAAAGGGCCCGAATCCAAATCTTACCCACTTTATCTTTTCTCAGTGAGTATAGAACAAGGCTGCTGTCCACACCCCACTGGCTCTTCCAAGCAAATGTGCACAGGTGGCCTACAATCTCAAGTGCTCTTCCATAAATAAAGTTTATTAGGGGATTAAGTGATCACTTGTCAGCCTTGAAAGAAGTTGATTGGACTCCTGAGCCTGGCTGCTTAAGGATCTCAGATGCCCCTGGCATCACCTGATCCATGGAATCTTTTTTTTTTTCAAGATCTGTCTGTGCCTCAGAACTTTTAAAGATTTCTGAGCATTTTTTTAAACAAAATACATAGTGCATAAGCAATGTAATGTGTTAGATTATGTAGGTCATAAAAAAGCATTCAGGTTTTCCTTCCTCAAAATATAGAAAACAGATGTGTTTCTGAAGCTGCTCAGGAGAAGAAGGTGTAAGGAAGGAAAAATCATATTTTGTACCCAAGAAAATGAAAGAAATGTATTTTCAGGCTAGGGTCATAATGTGCATGCAGACTCACCTGCACACCTGGGTATGGCCATTTGTCAACTTAAAAATGGGGAAAAGTGAGTGATCCATTTGAGTGTAAGTTGTCTGTGCCTGATATTTGTGGTCACATTGAGACGTCTATAAAAACTAATGATAATAATAATGAGGCAGAACCCCTTTCAATAGATTGAGGTTTCATCTTATTGAGTGCAGTTGAGATGACTGAGTCCCCATCTGTGGATTTTATAGATCATATTACAGTGGGGGAATCAAGTTAATTTATTTGAGTCTCAATTTCCTGATGTGCAGCCAGGAGATGCTGCCATACTTCTTGGGCTCAAACACTAGTCTTATGAGCAAGTATATATAGTTTAATATCATCATTTTAGCAATGAAAAAATTACTAACACCCAGGGAAATTTCCTGTTTTTTACATAGATATACAGCCAATAAGTGAAATTGTATTCAACCTAGACCCTAAGTTCAATGATATTTCCTCCTGATACAGCGAAGTCTGTTCATCAAATGAGGAAAAGAGTATAAATGTGATTTGAAAAAAAAATAGCCTGCTGGATGTTATATGTCTTAAAGTATTAATTCTTAAACAGGGAGAAAAGGGGACTTGTATTTGGTTTCATTTCTCTGTCAATCAATTAAAAGTAAACTGCACACTCTACCTACATGCAAATCATTGTGCCAGGTGCTCAAAATGCAGAGCAGGGCTCTCTGATCCTGGCACTGCTGAACACTTCATGTTGGATAATTTGTTGTGAGGATTTTCCTGTTTATTGTAGGATATTGAGTAGCATCCCTGGATCCTATCCTCAAGATGTCAGTGGTACATCTCCCATCCTCCAGTTGTGACAAACAAAAATATCTCCTGATATTGTCAAATGATTGCAGGGGCAAAATGCATCCCAATCTCTCAGGTGAGAAGCACCAAGAGGGTGACAGTGGAGGGTGGCCTTTGTTCTCTACAGAATGAGCACAGTATGTCTGCATACTGTAGGATGAACCAGAGGGAGAAACCAGAAGTCACATGGGCTCCTGGAAAGGATTGGGGAGTCATAATAGCTGAACCCTATTAGCGCTAGGACTGCTTCCAATTTGCCATCATATCATATGCATTAAAACATAAATATAATATGAATAAAGTGACATCAACTCAAAGAGTTAGGTATAGTTATTTCTCCCATCCTAGAAATCAGAAAACTGAGGTACAGAGGGTTCTAAGCAATACAGGCAGCTAGGAAGAGGCAGAGCTGAGATTCGGGCACAGGAAACCTGACTTCAAATTCATTTTCTTCCCTAGGTTTCTCTACTACCCCTAAGGGAAAAAAAAAAAAAAAAAACAGGGACTCTGCTCCACTTGTAAGTCTTCTGCAGAGAGACTGGTCACCTGATACTTCAATCATATATATACTGGTACAAATTGCTGTGTCTTCTACAATTCAGAAATCCATAACATAAGTTTTTGAAGACACAAGTAGAAGACAGGCAGAAATTTTGAGGGAATTTTATCTGGGTGAATGTAATTCAAGTGCTTACTATTTCCTAGGAGCTCTGGTCCATGATTCATGTATATTTTCAGGGTACACTCATAGCCCAATAGCATCAATCTTTTTATCACTATTAATGACGAGGAAATAGATAGAAATCATGAGAATTCAAGGTCTCATTCAGAGAGCCAGGCTGAGGACATAATTGACCAGATCCTTGGAGTCCAAGATTGTTCCTGTTCCTTGCACAAATAGAAAATTTGTGTCTGACAAGTCAACAAAAAAGAAATATAAAGAAAAATGAGCTCAGGGTCTTGCCAAAGACCTGATAATAAATTCAAATACAGTAAAATTTACTGAGACTCATGTCATCTCCTATACACAATGGCTTTCTTTATCATTCCCTCAATTAAATATTGGTCATTTCAGGGAAATCCTGTGTTGTCTTTCAGGGGTCAAGGATTCAACAGTGTCTCCAGGGCTTTTTATTCCAAATCAGCTGTTCCATGGGACACTGAACTTCCTGCCCAGAAGGGACACTATGTTCTGATGCTTACAAAAAAAGAGTTAAGCAGCAGCTTCACAGATGGGCTGGCATCTGACACAGACAAACATGGTCTTAGATGGATCTATGGTTCTTTGACTCCTCACAGATGTAAAGCTTGGCCCATATACAGAATCTAACTTTTCATTAAAATGTATTATCATGGTGATGTCCATCACAGAACTCCTCCAACAAATCTCAACTTGGCTTAGCCTTGAGCCGTGAATGATGATAAGCTAGATGTGGAGTAACCAAGTGTCCTGGTTGCCCAGAACTGTGGGAGTTCCCTGGACATGGAATTCCTAATACTAAAACTAAGACTGTCCCAAACAAAATAGAACTAATTTGTCACTATAACTATACGTAAGAGAGAAAGATTAGCATGGCATACTTACAGCAAGTGTCAAAGGAAGAGTTTCTTGCTACAGTGCACCTTACTTTGTGAACATAGAAAAACCCTATTTGGATAGAGAACAACTCACAGAGTGACCTAGTGCAAGGTGAATAAATACAATGATCCAGCTTCCCTCTATTATATTTTAATTTGCAGAGACCCTTTTGAAAAAAAATGCACACCATTTTTATTGATCCCTTCCAATTGACTGCCAAAATGTTATTTTTCCCAAGCTTAAGGTGAACAAAAACAACTACAAAAACAAAACTTAGGACAAACTCAAGTGGGCATTTAAAATTGGGGCTCAGAGAGATTTATTACCCATCTTATCCTCTCCTTTTAACAGACCAGATACCAAGGCAGAGAAATCAGAAGAGACTGTCCCCAAATCATCCTGCTGCCAGGCTTTCTTAGGGTTCCTGGGTGAGAAGGGATCTTACCAGAGGAAGTTGCTTTCTTGGATAAGTCAGCATTTTATCAAGCATTGAAGCTGCCGTTGGACTATGATTCAAGTTGATTTATGCAACGGGATTCTGTTTTGTTTGCTTGAGTTGGCAAAGTTTCTCTTTGAGGACTGGGGAATATCAGCAGCTTCAGCATGAGGCCCGTTGACACAGGAAGGATGGCAAGAAGGAGCCGCTGGTTGTCAGCCGGCGACAATGCCTTCGGGTGGCCACGGCATCCTAAACACAGCCCTAGGAGAGCTGACATCTCCCTGAAGGGATGCCAAAATATTCCCATACCAATATGGAATACTGAGCCTTTGTTAAGTAGCTTACAGTTTCTGCTTGGGCAAATACTGTGCACTGCTGTGAAGACACCCACCGTGCCTTGAAAGAGAGGCAGAGAGATCAGCCAAAGAAGAAGCTGTTTTGGGGAATCCTCACTCCAGTGGAGAAGTCACCTATCCCCCTCTCCCAACTGGGAAACAGAGCTTGAAGAAGCAGGAGATGCCTTTGTGACTGTGTGTGTGTGTGTGTGTGTGTGTGTGTGTGTGTGTGTGTATGTAATGTGCTCTTGTGAAAATCCACATTCAACACACATTAATATTCTTAAGAAATAATAACTTCCTTGATTTGTAAAGAAAAAAATTTAAGTGGAATTAACTTGTCGACACGAAGCCATTAGTGGCTATAATTTATTTCAAATTCTTCAAAGTATTGGGGGTAGGGATGAACCCCTGGCCAATAATTTGTGATGTTCTGTACCCAGTTAATGACCTTTTACATATGGACTTGAGCAGACCCTGCAGTTACAATCTATCTATAGCATTCCAGAAGGTCGGGCCTAATTGATATCATTAGAGACCCAGTCCCTTCGCACATGGCCTTGGAGATGTTCGTGTTACCAAGAAAGCTGCTTTTGATTTATTTTGCTTTTCTTCTTCATTCTTTACCTCCTTTCTCTCTTCCTTTCTCAAGTTCTGCTCAAAGGCCAAACTTGTGAAGGTTAAAAACCCACAATCCAACTGTGGAGTTGGAACACGGGCTTGCAAATCTGTTTCTAAAGCCAAGACATCTAACGAGATGCCCTTGGCATGTCTAACAGGTACAGAATCTTCTTTTCTCAAAAAAAAAAAAAAAAAAAGAGAGAGAGAGAGAGAGAAAGAGGTGCGAGGTGGGGGGGGGGAGAGTCTATGTGTTAGACACAAGAAAACGTTTCAGTCACTTTTCAGATGTTTCTTGTTCCCATTGGAAGAAAAGTATCTTCTTGCTCCAGCTGTAGCAGTAAACTGAAGGTTTCTAAATGATCTTATAAAACTTTTCTCTGTTCAAGTTCAGGTTCCCTGGCCTCTCAGCTCTAATACAAGTTTCATTCTCTGCCTTCAACTCACAACAGAACTTTTATATGTAGTGTGCGATTCCTGTAAAGACTTTAAGTTTGACTTCTTTTTATTTAAGCTAAAACAATCCAATAAATATGTTCAAATTGATTATGGTAAGTAAGCTTATGTGTTTTAGATTATTTTCAAATCTCTCCATCTGTCAAGAAAAATGATTCTGAAAGCCACCAGCCAGAGATCATGCATTACAGTTGATTCTGGCAAAACCCAATGTTCAAATGTGCCATCAAATAATACAAATTCATTTCTTTAGTGTTTTAATTTGCATCAATTTGATGTCATTCAAAACAAATGCATTGTTCTTTGATATTTCATTGGACTTAAAATATGAAAAGAATATCATATATTAAGTTATATCCTTGAGTTTTAAGTAACATGTTTGTAGAGTACAAGATAGATTACAATTCTATAGCTCTTACTTGATGCTTAAAACCATGAAAAGCACACATTATTCTTGTGCTTTAGATAAGGAAATTGATTTTTCAAGCGGTGAAATAGTTCATCTAAGTCTACCCTTTTGGGGTAGAACAGTTGTGAGTATGCTTACCCTATAACTTCTAGTTTAGAACTATGTCTATTACCAAGAGCCACCTATGTTTGGAGATGGATGAAAATCACAATAGTACCTGCAATGCTCTGCAAAATTTACATCACCAAGTTATCTTCTTCCTTATTCTGCTTAGGATTTGTGACATTTCTTATTCTTCTGAAATCAAATTTTCTATGTTAAGTTTTGTTTGTTTCCTCTCCTGATAGACCTTCTCCCACAATCTTCCTTTGGCCTAATAAATTCCACTCAATATTATCAGTATTTGCTCTGTGCAAAAAAAAAAATAAGATTACATTCTCAAATTAGTAAGCACAGATCTTACTAAAGTATTACAGGACTTTTATGGGTCATTGTTGTGGATTGGATATCAGGTCTCTCCATAAAGCTCCTATATTAATGAAGGAATGTTGGAAGGTGAAATGATTAGATTTTCAGTGTTGTAGCCTATCCTACTTTGAATGGACTGACTGGAGGATAATTGTAGGCAGGAGAGACATGGCTGGAGAAGGTGGGTCACTCTGGATGTACCCTGGAAGGGTGCACATGCCTTGTGGCCCTTTCTCTCCCACTGTGCTTCCAGATCACCAGGAGTTGAGTGGTACTTCTCCAGCATACTCTGCTGCTAAGACATTCTGCTTCCCCTTGGGCCCTGAGCAGTGGACTTAGTTGACCATGGAATTAACCACTGAAACCTCTGAAACCCCTGAGCTAAAATAAACGGACTCTCCTCTAAGTTGTTCTGTTCAGGTATTTTATGAATAGCAAGGAAAAGCTGAATAACATGCTATTTTTCAGGGAAGTTTCAGGAAAGAGAATCTTTATCTTCCAACATGATACTTAAGACACGTCTGCTCTCCTTGGGCTTTTGACAGGGAAATTTCTAGTCCATATTATACTCCTATGTAAATTAGAAAAATAAATTACCAGAGTTTACCCTTTAGGGTAAACTCACCCCTTTCCTTCATTGATGAGTAGGCTCAGGTTGGATTTCGGCTTCCACTACCCACCTTATCTGTTCTCCTGGTGCAGTGATCCCTGTACCAATGCACAGGGAGCACTGAGTGTGTAGAACCCACCCCTCCACTTCCTCCGACATCCATCTAATATGACATGTCATGATCAGTCAGAGAAGATAGCACAGTTAGGAACCATTATCACCTAATACATTTTCTTGGGCACAGGGAGTTCTTGCATCAATTTCCCCCTAGGGTGCAGAGTATAACTATAAATTTCTCTGGGAGCCTTCAATGCCTTTGTTACGATGCTACATCCCCTTTCAACCCCATCAATCGCGTTTGCTTGTTTGCTGGAATTCTCCTCTTTGTTCATCGGGTTCCCCTCATCCTACCTCTTTCAGCATATGCCTGCTGACCCTCACAACCCCACACATATGTAAGGTTCAAAGAGTTCCCCAGCCATGATCAACAGTAAATAAATCCCAGAAGCAGCATCCTTATTTTATTTCCCCCATCATTCTCCCCTGCCTTTACCGCACTCTCACTCGGAAGCGAAAAGAATCCTGATGTTGTTGGGAAACCAGATGAATGAGTTCAGTTAGCAGAGACATAAAGCTTGAGCTGTTTCTTTGGGGGAAATCTGAGGGCTAAAGTGCAAAGTACCGTAGACTCTCTTCTAAGGGAGGGAGGGGCACATTCCTTTGCTGTAAAAGGTATTGTCGAGAATTAATCAAAATGAAACACAGATTTTTCTTTCTCCTGGGGAAAGAATAGATTTTGATGTCAGGCAGAATGGAGACTAAGTCTCAGTCTGGCTCCACATCTGAACCGAGCAAACTTGGGGCAAGTTATTGTCCATGGAAACTCAGTTTCCTCTTCTGTCAAATGGGATGGACAGTGCCTCCCTTTGGGCTTATGGTGAGAGGAAGTGGACGGAGGGTCTGTTCAGGGGATGTGAAGGAGATGTGAAAGACCTTTCCCTTTTCCATCCCGAGTCTCCTGCTTTTCTCTTTGACTTCCCTCCATTTGTTTTTCCCTCATTCTCCAAGACACCTCTTTCCCTAGCGTTTCTTTTTATTTTCTTCTTACACCTTCCCCCAAAGAAAGCTGTATCTTTTTTTCCACCTTTTACCATTTCGCCTTGCTCCTTAGAAGCTTTTCTTTTGCAGGATGATGTCACAGCCCTTCCCCTCCTGTGAATAGAACCATTTTAATCAAGATAAAACCGCCACAGGATCCTGGAGAAGGTCACCTGGAGCCATGATGTGTAGTACCAGTCCCACAAAGAAACCGTCCTTCATGAAGAAGTTTTGAATTGAAAAGAATGTTTCTATTCACGACATTTTTCTAACTTAACAAGGTGAAGTTAAAAGATTCGCTCCTGAACTCAAGGAGCATCAAACTTTACATATTTTGCTTCACTATAACCCTACTAAGGTGAACGATTCCCAGATAAAGGCTTTCATGGCCATTTCAAGGGATATAACCTGCAACTGATCAAGGATCCTAAAGCAGGGGATGGAGCTTATTTAGGATAGTTTTTTTCCTGGAGGTCATTGTTCCTGGGTCAGTAAGGAGGCCTTATGTCAAATAGCTTTATACTGATTAAAAGAAAATAAGCTTTTCCCCCCTCTACTCCTCCAGCCTTCATCCAAAACCCTTTTGAGGCTAACTCAAATCTTTCAGGTGAACAAATTCTGTATGTTTTCAAAGCATTGCAAATATCATTTTAAATATACACATGTGTGTATGTGTGTGTATACATATATGTATATACACACTATATATATATATATATATACATATATATATATATATATGCATGCAGAGATCTTGATTGTCTGGACATTATTATTATTTATATCTCTGAGAAAAATGAAATTGGATTCGGCTTGAGCTAGAAGAGATTGTTTATCATTTCCATTCCTACCTCACTCCTAGTGTCTCCTCTTCTCTTTCTGCCCTAGTTCCCTATTCCTTTTCAGACACAGGGAACACTCTGAATCGCAGTGTGTACTTCTGACAATGCCACAGTAAAACAGAACTGCCTTGCCAAGAGCCCGCCTCTTCCTGTGAATTCATATGTCAATCCAGCTAAATTGTTAAATTCCACTCTCCTTATTCAAGAACCGTTTATTCAAATGTATTTATAAAGTAAACAGCAAAACCACCCACTGTCAGATGCTCACACATATGCATGCTTACACACCTCAACATCCCAGGCCGACCTGACAGTATGCATGGCTGCTGTATTTTAGGTTATTTGAAATGCAATAGTTAGCGCCTGTTAAGAGTGGGGGGGTGGGTGGTGTCACTACCTTGCAACAAATTCCTGGAATCAGTATGCCCTGTTTTTCAAGACTCAGTGCTGCAAGGAATATCCCCGCTACAAGTTAATATGATGTGGCTGTCACTATAGCACTTTCAAGTACTATGATATCAACAAATGGCTGCCGGATATCGGTTAGCAACTAAAAGGCTCAGGGGTTACTCCAGTTGAACTGGGCTGACTGGGCTGTGCAAAATAACCACACAAGAGATGCAAATACCTTTTTCTTTGGGGTCTCTGTGATGGCTTCTCTGACCGTAAGGGTCCACAGGAAGAGAGAGAGCGCGAGAGCAGGCACTGACACACTGACCCCTTTTATTGAGGAGAAGCTATTCAAATGAGGCAAGGGGTCAGGTTTCAGGGGGCTGAGTCTGTCTTCATGATGTCCACTGTCAGCAGGTTGACTGACACCTGGGTAGGCCACCCCCAAGGGCACAGTAAGAGAAGGGGACAAACACAAGACACTTCCATGGAAGATTCTATCCTAAACAGGGCAAGGGGTTATATTACAAAGGAACAGGTGAGTGTAGCTTCACACATGGGGCTGTAGCAAGACACACCCATGCAGGAGATACCGACCCTCAAACCCAAGAAGGGTGGGGAAAGCTCTGCCACATCTGTGACTGAGCACCTCAGCACCTAGCCGGGGAGTGTGACTCAGTCACGTACAAGGTTGATCTCCCACAAATAGCTTTTAGTCTTTCAAGCAGGGAGACAATCTTCATCATGTAATTTCTTCAGGGTGGTGTACTAGGGTATATTCTACCTTAATTTTAATTATTCAATTCCTGATTTGGGGGGTTTATATCTCTTTTACCAGTTTAAGTTGGTTGGTTGGTTTGCAGATTGGAATGCAGAGAAAAACATATCCATTGTTCAGGATTAAGTCACTGCATAGATATTCATTTGGTTTCCCAGGGTCAACTATGCAAACTTTAATCCTCTAACATGTCTACTGTGATTGAGGTATCATTCTCTATTTTTTTTTTTTTTACCTAAGGAAACAGCATTCAGATTGACATTTCCCAATGCAGAAAATGATTTGATGGAGGTTTTGGTTCCTTAGCATCTACCCAATTTCTACCTTTAGATTCACGGTGGAGTTTTATAAATATAAAAATGTACTAAAATAATATACTCTTGACAGATAGTTAACCCAATCCTGGAGTCTTAACAGCACAATTTAAATTGACAGCAGTGGGAATTCTCTATACACTAGAGTCAATTAAAATTATGAAAGTGGACCCAGGGTAGGTTCAGGGGCATTAACATTTGGAAACACTTTGACATTTGCAATAGAGTGGGCCAAGCATTCCCTTTAGGACACCTCTGAGTTCATCATTTCAACGTGCCCCCCCTTTTTTTTTTCCTCCTGATTTCAAAATAAGGAGCTCACTGCCTTCACTGTGTCTTGCAGGGCTGATTAACAAGCTAATGGACCATCTTCTCATGTTTTCAGTTTTCTCATATGTCAGAAAAAGTAGAAGACTTGGATTGTCAGTTGCTCTCCAAAAGTCACTTATTTCTGAGTTTTTCAGTCTTTTCCTTTGAAAAACCCTCATATTTTTATGTGCCCTCTCTGTCAAAAAAAAATGAATACCTGTGTTAGCCCTCTGTCCCCAACAAAGGTCTCACTCAACACTCTGTACAGCACTCAGCCTCCAGTCCTCCCAGCTCCTTAGCTGGAGCCTGGCCCAGTGTCAGGGCCACTGAGACACCCGCTCTGAAGCCACAGGTCTCTTTGCTTCCTCTGGTTTGTGAAGGAAAGAACCATGGTCTACCAACTGCTCCCAGGTTTTACCTGTGGGTTTTTTTTTTAAATCCTTTTATTTTTTCTTTTTATTGGTTGTTCAAAACATTACAAAGCTCTTGACATATCATATTTCAAACATTAGTGACTCCACAGCTTCTCCGTCTCGTTTATACAAATGATTCCACATTATCTCCAATTATATATTTAAATCAAAGGATAGACAAAGTTTTTTTCCCTTCATTTTTATTCCTTGACATTAATTAAATTCAGTATTATCAGATCATACAAAGATTTGGAATATTCAGAGATGTTTTCAGAGCATGAGTATAAAGGGAAATACCAAGGCCCACAAAAATTAGTAAGTGTGTGTGTGTGTGTGTGTGTGTGTGTGTGAGAGAGAGAGAGAGAGAGAGAGAGAGAGAGAGAGAGAGAGATTCTTCAGCAGCTATTTATTTATTGACTTTAGATGATTTTGGCCAGGCATATTGATAAGCATCACATAAAGAGGTAGTAAACAGCAAACAAGGCCTTGGATGTCCAGGACTTTAGAATTAGTTTTTAGCTAGGAATCCCTCTTACAACAGACTATTTTCCCAGTTGTAAGACAATGAATGAATTATGTCACTCAAACTTAGATCAGCTAATTTCATCAGCAATTATAAAAAGAATTTTATGGTGATTTCCTGCAAAATGACTCATTGCCCTCTTAAGGCCAATAGAAATAGGGTCAAAATCAAGGGGAAAACAAAGGATGGAATAAGTAAAATCTAGTCTTCTGAAATGCATTGAAGTAGTAGAGAAGCTACTGAGTCAGATAGACTGTGCAATGTCTTCCTGCCATTGAGCAGCTGCCTGCACTCCTGTGTGTAACTGATAAGGTCTTCCTCTTGTTCCCTCTCTCTTTCTCCTTCTCTCTCTCTATCTATATCTATACATATATAACATATATAAAATATATATATATACACATAAAATATGTAATTTCTGTATAAATTATATGTAATTGTAAGTATATACAGTAATGAAATCATGTAGTATTAATTTAATTACATATAATATACAATTATGCTCTAATTATAAAAACAATACTTGTTAGTAGAAATTTTGTAACCTTAAATACCTCTGAAGATAATCAACCACATGACCTGGTCTTTTCACTAAATAATGATAAATAAACAAACAAACTTAATGGCCCTGAAACTGACAGCTCAGAACCCGGCTACAGAGTTCCCTATTGAACATAAATATTTCCACAGAATGTCAACAATAATTAGACAAGGTCACTGTGCAACTGTGGCAAAATATGACAAAAACAGTGTCACACTGTAATCATGTGTGCATAGAAGGAAAAGACATGGATGCCACACAGCTACAGAAAGGACACAGCCTCCTCTTCTTTGGGTTGAGGTCAGAGACTAGTACGTCAGTGACAATTCCAGCCCTGCCTCCAAATCCCTGTTCCAAGAGAGCAACCAAGATAATAATTAATCAAGCACTTCCTTAAATCCTTTGCAAAAATCATCCAGCAGAGGCCCGTGCTCTCCCTTACACCCATCCCAAACCCTTTTGCTGAGCTGTGTCTTGTGTGTACATTCTCATGTTGCAGAAAGCTCATAAAATTACCTTCAACTGGTGATCACTGATGGGGCATTTAAGAAATATAAAAAAAAAAACATATAACTTTTTTTTTTAACAAAATAAGGATCAAGCTTAAGCCTAATTTTAAATTTAATAATTCTCATCTTTGCAAAGATGATTTGTAATGCCTGCTTGGCGTTATATATGTTGATAGTATTTCCTATTAAAATATATAAAATGTAGAAATTAAACAAGAACTTTATGCTTGACAATTTTTGAAGTATGCCACAATATTATTAGAACTTTTATTTATGTTGCATTCCACAAGTTAAATTACTTAGTATTTTGCTCATTTTAAAAATGAATTAAATTTAGGGAAGAAAATTGACAACATAGAAGTAATTGACAAAGCTAGGACTTCTTTCATTGTAATTTCATTTTGTTTATGATATGCACATTAATATCTTTTAGCTTTAAAAATTCTCCAAGATCTAGCTTGCCTTTTGTTCGTAGTGTACATTAAAATTCAGTTTTATCTGATTACAATTTTGATGATGAATCTAACTATGCTTCATAAATCTGATATCAGATTCAAAATACCTTTGCTGAGGTTTATGGCCTTAGTGTGGTGAGAGAATTTATTGCATTATGTGACCAGTATAAAATTTCAAAGACTTGGGTGCCAGACATCCTGGATTAGACTCATGACTTTGCCACTTCCTTGGTGAGGTGGACTTAGGCATTTGAATCATTGTATTTGCACATTACTTTCTCATCCGTAAAAATAGATGGTGTTGGGCTGGGGTTGTGGCTCAAGTGGTAGTGCGCTCTCCTGGCATGCGCGCGGCCTGGGTTCGATCCTCAGCACCACATACAAACAAAGATGTTGTGTCTGCCAAAAACTAAAAAATAAATATTAAAAAAAATTCTCTCTCTCTCTCTCTCTCTCTCTCTCTCTCTCTCTCTCTCTCTCTCTCTCTCTCTCTTTAAAAAAAATAGATGGTGTTATTTTTTCAGAAGACTGTTGCCATTTCAATTCATTGAAAGTATGTAACATGTTACATTTTTTTCAGGTGGTCAGTGGTGAACATCGCAACAATTTTTTTGTTGTTGTTGTTTGTTTTTTATTTCCAATTTAAAGTTGGTAGACAAAATTTTGCTCCCTGGACACACAGTAGATGCTGTGTAAGTAGATGTGGTAAGATGGACTTACCCTATCTTTCAAAAGCAATCTACACCCATTTAAGATATTAAGCTACATGTTCCAAAGAGAGACATTAGATGGTAAAATTTAGTTGGGAGCTTCAGGAAGAGAGAACAGAGATGAACTCATCTCTGGTGTAGTAAGAGGGTTATAGTTAGGAGTTGTGCTGGGATAGAAGAAATAAGACATATTGCAAGCGGTTTATTCTACAACCTAGGACCTTTGCACTATATTGGAACCATTCAATAGTAAGTTTGAAATTCCACCAGCTGGATGTGAAGAGACTCAATCATATTTATTAAAATTTTTAAAAATTAAAACTACATTTTCCAGTCTAGTAAATATTGTTTAAAATATTTCTACCTGCTCTATAGTCAAATTCTCCATTTTAGGCAACAAATTCTGTCCCTTTAAAGACATTGCAAATTATCTCATATCTAACAAACAGTCCAAATGGTTCAAACATTGTAAGTGGATTTATTCATACTGGATATGATGCTGATTATGTCTGTGACCCAGTGAATTGCCAATGTCTTGGCTGGGCACAAGATCAGGAGGCACTCACAGCTTTGTAGATTCAAACAGCAATTCTTTATTCCCGAACTCACACCGGCCTCTACAAACAGGTTCTGGGGAAATCCCAGTTCTGCCACGCATTCATGTTCCAAAACTTTTCTCTTCAGGAGAACTCAGCGGGAACTCAGGCAGCAGGCATGCCCTACTCCCAGCAGGAATAACCTTCAACCTGCAACTTCCCTAAACCCAGATTATCTTAAACCCGGAAGCCCTAAACTTGTTTTAAACCAGGAACGCCCTAAACCCAAATTGTCTTAAACCGGGATACTTCCTAAAACCTGCAAGATACACCCTAATCCTGGATCGACCCTGGTCCTTGAGCAGGGTCACCTTTCTCAAAGACACATGCAATGTCCAAGGCAAGTCCATTTAACATGGGGTACACTGGCAAGGAAATTTTGATGCGTCATTCCTACTTGGCAATGGCCCTCAGCAGTGAATGAAGAGGCTACTCCTCAGCTTTGATTCTCTATCCATAGACTGAATGTAAATGTCCACTTTTAGTAATGTGGGATCATCTCATTTCTAAGACTTTGGATAAATAGTACCAAACAGATAGATACTGGATGGAATTGTCTAAATAAGCAGAAATATGGAATGAAATAAACAATATCTTATTTTGAAATATATAAATGTACCAAAATATTTTCATATGTGTGTGTGTGTGTGTGTATATATATATATATATGTATATATATATATACATATATATAGATAGATAGATATAAAACACCAATTAAAAATAAAGAAAGAAATGAAGGGTAGATTAGTAGAAAAGAAGAGAGAAAAGGGGGTAAGAAGAAGACAAGAGAAAGAAGAGGAGGGGAATTGAGATTGTTATCAAATTCCTTACATGTAGTATTGTGTCAATATGAACACAAATACTATGTATAATGATAATGCTATAAAAATTTTTAAAAAAAGAAACTCCAAGGTGAATTTAGGTTCTTCCACTATGAGTGTAGAATAGGATGCACTCATGAATTTGGTTAAATAAAGAAAGATAAATGACAGTGAATAATTTTAAATGCTCAAGTAGTGTTCTAGTGTTTGTTGGACAAAGGCATTGGTGAAAACATCAGACTTCCTCCTGATTTCAGCATTTATTACTTTTTAACCAATGAATTTTAAAAGTGGAAAAGCCATTGCTAATAATGCAGTGACTTACTTTCAATGTCACATTAAAAAAAAATAATGTGAAGATTGAAAGCCTTGGAGAACTGTAACAGAATAACATCTATGTATGTATCTAAAAAGCTCAGTCGCCCTTGGAGATATGCCATAAAATGCAGTTCAGAAAATATATATACACACATATAGTATAAATTATATATATAATTATATATGTATACACATATATGTATGTATAAATAATATATATAACTAAAAAATTTTGCAGTGTATAACTATATGAAAATCCTGAATTCTTTGCTTTGCTCCAGTGAGGTCAATTATATATTATATATATATATATATATATATATATATATATATATATATGTATAAGCATATATGTTAGTTATATATATAAAATATATAATTATTTATATCATGTATACTTGTATATACATACACACATATATTAGCACTATATGTAATATATTATTTATATATATTGGATATATATATATATATATATATATATATATATGCATATATATTTATATCATGCATACTTGACCTCCTTTGGAGCAAAGCAATGAAGTCAGAACTTTTATATTTGTTATTCCCTATAAAATATTTTTTTTGGGAGCTTGAAATAATCTATTAAAAACAAAGTCAAAGAAAGACATGTAAAAATACTGTAGTAGCCAGCTTTTTTCCACTGTAACCAAACATGGCAAGGACAATTTATAGAGAAGGAAATGTCGATTTTGGTTCAAAGTTTCAGAGCTCTCAGTTTGAGGTGAGGCAGAACATTGTGGCAGAAAGGCATGGTGGAGGAAAGCTGCTCAATTCATGGCAGCCAGGAAGCAGAGAGTGAAAAAAGAGCCAGTGATAAAATGTCATTTCTGAAGGGTACACACCCGGGGACTACTTCCTCCAACTATTCATCACCTCCCTATACTTAGCACCCAATAATCCATTGAAATTGTAATTTTATCAAATAGATCGATCCATTGATTAGGTTAAATCTCTTATATTCCAATAATTTCACCTCTGAACACTTCTTGATTGTCTTTGAATCTATCACATGAGCTCATTGAGGGACACCTCATATCTAAATCATGACAAATAGGTTGACTGCCTAGATCAATGGCAGTAACTGGAATCATGATAGTTTTTATGATTAATTCACTTTGTTACCAAGAAAACTTGGCCTGTGACCCACAAAGTCTACAAGTCTTATTGTCCCCAACTTTCAGATCTAATGCCAATAGTCTTGACTTCCCACTCTACTGTTCTGGTAGAATGATGCATGTAATGCTGTAGTTTTGTCTTCTTCAGAGCCTCCAGAAGGAGTCAACCTAGATATTTTATTTCTAGCCTCCAAAACGTTGAAAGAATTAACTTTGTTGTTTTAAGCTGCTAAAATTTTGGTACTTTGTTATAGCAGTCTTGGGAAACTAATATGTTAAGTACTTTAATTCCAACATTTAAAATTATTCTCTATGAAATAAAATTTAAAAAGTGAAAATGTCAGTGGCTTCTAAATTTCTTTTTTGGAATAAACTGAATTATTTTTCCTTAATAAAATCTAATGGACTAGATCAAGTACCATAGCGTACACCTGTGAGGCTTCGGAGGCTGAGGCAGGAGGATCATGAGTTCAAAGCCAGCCTTAGCAAAATCAAGGAACTCATTGAGACCCTGTCTCTAAATAAAACACAAAATAGGGCTGGGGATGTGGCTCAGTGTTCCAGTGTCCTTAAATTCAATCTCCGGTACCAAAAAAAAAAAAAAAAATCCAATCGACTTTATGTCACAATTTTTAAAGGTTTGTGTCTATGTAACTGTTGTGCCAAATATTTTAAAAGTGATTTATGCATTTAGACATGATACATTTTCATTTTCTAAACCCAGATATCACTTAGGAAATTGGAAAGTATTAGAAAATCACTTAAAGTCTAAAGTCTATAAATTTGGAATTATAATTTATAGAGCAACGAGATTTAAAACAAAATATCCAACTCTATGATATGATAGTTAAGCTATTCAGTGGAGGATATTTCTACACTGTGTAGCTGTTAAGCTTGGTGGGTTTGAGTGACTCTGGAATCATTCTGTAAGAATTGAAATCTCTGCTTCACTATTTTTAGCAGTAAGAACTTGGATAAGTCACTTAACCTGTGTCTAAGCTTCAATCCCCATTTTGAGGAGTATGTATCATTTTAGGCTATAATGAGGTTTAAATGACTAAGTATGTGCAAAGCACTTAATGGTAGTGCCCAACATGGATTCAATCCTGAATATATATTAACTATTATGAAGAACATATGAGTTACCATGCACACCAAAGAATCATTCATGAATGGCACATTGTTATCATTAACCTGGATACCAGTACAATCTAAAACTGTCTGGACAAACTCAAAGCACATGATAACCAAGTTCTAGAAACTGAAAGAATTCCCCCTAAGGTGACTAATATAATTTTGGGAGTTTTATTAAATTTTTTCAAAAGTCCATATGGAATTTCAAGTACCAAATTATTTATGTGTCATTATGAAATCAAAAAAATCTCTGTAGCCCAAAATCCTGAGATCTATTATTTTAATTTGTTTTGCCTTTTATAAAATAATGTGAACTTAATTTGGGCAACAGTAGTTATTTATGACAATTAGTAAGAATGCTGGTATACTATATAACCTGAAATTTTAATACATTAATATTTTTAACTCAGGGTTTGTTCCTGGGCTCGACTGGATGCACTATAACACCCCTCTAATATTAAAAAAAAATTCTAAATTCAAAACACATCTTATTCTAAAGTGTTCTCTGAAAAAAATGTGGATTTATACATGTGTTTGTTTAAATTCAATGAACTTATGCTAAAATTTTATGATATGAATTTACCAACATACTAGGTATAGTGATATTCAATTAAAAATAAGCTAGGGAGCATAATGGCACATGCCTATAATCCTAGAGCTCAGCAGGCAGAAGCAAGAGGAATCACAAGTTCAAAGCCAGCCTCAGCAATTTAGCCAGGCCCTAAGTAAGACCCTGTCTCAAAATTAAAAAAAAAAAAAAGAAAGAAAGAAAAAGAAAAAGGCTAGTAATGTGGCTCAGTGGTTAAATGTCCCTGGTATCAAAATAATAATAAGTTATAAATATACAATATGTATTAAAAATAAAGTTAGTGCAAAATAAGTGTTTTCCCAAGATAGGAAACACAGTGGAAATGCAAACATCTGCCAGCCATGCACAGAGAACTGATCAGGGAGGGCTGCAGCAAACAGGAGCCATTTCACCTGTTGTAGGATTTCTTTCACCTAAGTTAATTAGGATTTTATTAGATAAAAGTTAGAAAGAGAGCTTTAAAGTGCAGGAATCTAAAAACACTTGATATATTTAAGCCATTGCAAGTGGAATGACTGAAGCAATAGTCCATGGCAATTAAAATCTCCTGAGATGATCAGACTTGGATGCTGAAGAGGAAAATATTGTTACTTAAACTCCTTCAAAGATAATTATTTCCTATTATTAATAGAAGAAAAGAATATTAGTAGAGATTACATATGAAATATTTATTTTCTAATAAAATCCCATTTTTAATGACAGAATGTGGTGCTTCTGATCTGATGAGATTGCAGTGAGAAATAATACTCATATGCCACTGAGCTTCTGCCAATATCATCTCTTGGAAGATATGGGACATTGGATATGTAGCTTTGCAACTCAGGATGGAAAGACTGTCAAGTAATTCACTCAACAGCTACTGTGAACCATGTAAGTCAAACTCTTTGAGAAAGAGGAGGTGGCTTTCTGTTCCTGGATGCACCAGGACTTCCCAGCTAAGACCGTTTTTCCTATTCTATCAAGGATACATGGCAAGTCACTGATGTTGGTCACCTCATCTCATAAACTGTATTCTGAATTGATAAGGAAAGGGCAAAGAAAATGTATGTACTAATTGAGACTCTTATGGTGTCAGAGATTTCAGAAACAACTTAACTTTCATAAAAGTGATGGTTGTGGGTTTGACATTTAAATATTCATTATTGAAAGTAATGTCTCAAGAACCCCAAAAATGTATGTAAAAGGGTCTCCAAAGGATTTGCCACTGAGAATCGTCACACACAGACTCTTGTCTTTACCACCTCTTCTTTTGTCAGGTAACCAACACTCTAGCCTTCTTGGTCCTCCTAAGGTGGCTAACCCAAAGTGTCCAGATTGCATTGGTTTCTCATTATTCACCATAGATAAGACTAAATGGTTTTTTATTAGTTCCACTTCCATGATCTGAAGAGAGCCTGATTGTCCCTAGCAGATCAACCTTGGTGGAAGTGCCTGAGCTGGTCAGCTCTGACCAGGGACATGCGATTAGGGTCTTATCATACAAATGCGACTATTGGTTCACACAACATAAGAGGCAGAAAGTGTATGGGGGATGGCTGTCATCTGAATACAATGTATTAACTAAAATTATGTTGTTAAATTCTTTGATGTTTTGAATAATATTTTGGGGAATGGTATTAAGTGAACAGTTTCTCTCATATATATCAAATATATATATCAAATATATTTCTCTCATATATATCAAATTGTTGAGAAGCATCAGTGATAATGAGGTTTTAGTGGCACACAAATTGTGGTGAGAGTCTGGTCCTGTTATTTGGGCTGTATATGTTTCTAACCAAATTCCTTATGCTCTTCTATTCTCAGGATCCTCATATGTAAAATGAAGAAAATTATGGCAAATATATAGGATTATAACATGCATAAAACAGGAAAATGGAAATAAAATCATTAAAATACAAAATCAGCATGTGCATGGCAAAAAAAGCACATGCTCAAAAAATAATTATTATTATAAGTATTATTAATTTTGCACACACTTCATTATCACAATAAATTGTTACAACAGATTATTAACCATGGCATCACCTTGGTCTTCCTGTGGATGACTGTTGGATTTATTTATGATAATAAAATGTAACATATTCTGACAAAGTCATTTCAATTTTATTCCCTATCTATCTTTCCTATAAAGCTCACCCAAGAAACGAAAGACATAGAACAGAAGAGAACGGAAGGGCCACCTTGGCAGGTAACCTTAGGATGCCCTTTCCTTGTAATACTTAAGCAGAAAGTACTTTATTTTCTTACGTATTATCAGAAAAGTCAAAAGCAGATTGCCAAAATTCAGGTAGAAGCTGGCATCCACAACACAGTATCTTGGCTCAGGGACATAGCCATAGAGGGACACTGGATAGCCCTTCATTCATCAGGGGAGCTCCAACCAGAGCCTGAAGGTGATAATCCTGGGTCAGCACATTTTAAGGGGACAATGTCTTTTACACTTGAAAAGTTGTAAACTACAGGAAAAAAAAAAGAAAGAAAAATGTAAAGAGAGAAGGATAAACATTGGGAAAGAAAAGACGTAACCATTGGTTTCTGTTTGCTTAGTGCTATAGGACACAGTGCCAAGACAAATCATCAGGTCTTTGGCTGAATGTTCTAGTTATGGTAGGTGATGCCTTCGATCGACTGTGGTGACGAATTGTTGGTATTAGTGGTCCTGAGTGTGATTAATAAGGCTGCTCTGTCTCTGACAGAGGGAGAATGGCATCTCTAAAATTGAATGGAGGTGATTCTGCTAAAATCTGTTAGTGATGCTCCTTGGGGAAAAACATGACATAAAGCAAAAATCAAAGTAGAAAGGTTCATTCACCAGGTGTGGCCATACAGAACAAAGCAACATGGCACCACCAGCAGAAGGGCCTTTTCGCTCTGTCCATCTTCTTAACAATGAGCAAGACTGGATTCCTCTTCTCCTTCAACAGCTGCATATATTCATCTAGAAGCGCCATGTGTGTGCAAGTGCGTCTGTTCATGTGTATACTCATCTATGTGGCTAAAAGGAATAAACAAAATGGTAATACATTTCCTAGAGTACATGTTGGTTTTAAATCTGCCTAGTGTACAGTTTGGGAAGAAAAGAGAGAGAGCGAGAGGGGTACCATTTCAATATTAGAGCAAGGTTTTTATATGACACAAAATGAAAATATATTCTCTTATCATGGTAATCTCTCACTACCATAAAAATATAATAAAATTGTACAATGGAAAAGAGGAAATAGTTGAAAAGTTGGATAAAACTATGTCATATATTAAGAGTTAGCATCTGAGAGTTTCTAATTATGCTGGTAACTGGAGACTTAACATAAGTAAAATGTGGCTTTGCCCATCTCTTATAAATATTTCCTTTTAAAAATGCTCATTGTTTTGCTACATTGACCTATCTATTTTTTTCTAGTTGTAGTTAGAATAATTCAGCAGTAAAAATAACATTCTATAGTTTTAGATTACTTCATAGTTTTCAAAGTAGTGTGTGATTTCATTTAAATATCATACATTTTGAGATAGGGTTGTTTCTTTCAATAATTTGTTCTTTTTTTTTTCTTCCAACAGGTTATTGATATCTAGAAGAAGGAATGGAGAAAAGTAGTGGATTCCCATAACCAGCCAATAAAGGCAGAGAGATTTAGGTTTTGCTCATGGATAGGTTAGTGATGAGGAAAGGTAGGTATTAATTCTTCATATATTCACCTTTCAACTGATTGGGCTATTATACTATAGATGAATTTTGTATTTATTTCAACTGATGGAGACGTGGTATTCACTAGTCATATGGAAGCAGTACACATTTTCCTTGTAGATATGGGGTGTGAATAATAAAAGACTAACCCATAATATAAATTAATGCATTTTTTAAATGCAATAAAAAGATTATTTTGTAAGATCCAACCCTCTTCATCATAAGGCCACATAAAACTCTTAAGCAAGCAACTTGCTGTTGGTTCTTGAAAATATTTATTTCCTAAATGTATAAGTGTAGTATTCAGGCCAAAAAAAAAAAAAAATCCTGTCCTTGTAGCAAAATTAGTTGCACACTTAATTCTTCTATATGTGTTAGGTACTAATAAAATTCAAACTAATTAACATGTCCTTAATGTTTGAATAATAGAAATTTTAAAATTTCTTTAAAATTTATACCATTCATGAATTTATATGATTTTTTTTAAAAAATACCTGATAACTACTACACAGTAACTACCAAACAGTTAGGTTGGATAGCCTGGTGTGTCCTGTAGACCACTTTCCATCTTCTATTCCTTCACATATTATGTTCCATGTATACTTCCACAAGGTTGAGCAGGGGCAACGTTTTTCATGATGATGGAAGAATAGGATTGTAATGGTATTCAGTGGTCCCAAGGAAACTAAAAGTTATGGATCTCTGACACTGATTGACTGACCTTGGACAAGTCATCTGGAGCCTCTGAATCATAGTGTCCTCTTCAGTAAAACAGAGATAACACTAATGCATTATTTTTTTGAGGAAAATAACTACAGTATTTAACATAAAACAAAGCCTCAAAAAATGATATTTATAAACATCTTAAATTATCATTAAGATGGATCTATCAAATATTTTCAATTTATTTCTCCAAAGGTTGGTCTAGCATGTATTTGTTTTCATTTGCTAGATGGTTGGTGTTTATTGAGTGGTGTTAACACATAAGATATGCATAAGTAAATATTGTGAAAGCAAAACTATCCCACACATAGCTAAAAAGTTCATAAAGAAATATCACATGCAGATATGTTTTTACTGAATATAATTCAGACATTTCCCAATCAGAAAGCTTTATATTGTGCAACAAATGCTGAAACATTCGTTTCTATATATCAGAAATTTAATTTTCATCTTATTGAAATACATATTATTATTTTTGCCTAATTTTATCTGGCATTGTCATAGTTTCAATGTGGTGTCCACCAAAAGATCATGTGAGAGACATACAAGAAGGTTCAGAGAAGAAATGATTGGGTTACACTAGCCTAAACCAAATCAGGGAATTAATCTCCTGATTGGGATTAATGGAAGAGGTAGGGTATGGCTGGAGGAGGTGAAAATTGGAGAGTGACTTTGGAGTATCTATTTCTATATGGCAAGCAGAGACCTCTCTCTCTGCTTCCTGAGCATGATGTGAGCTGCTTCCTTTCACCACACTCTTCTGCCATGATGTTCAACCTCAGGTTGAACACTGAATCAGCCTTCTGTGCATTAAGGAATTGAGTCAGCCTTCTGTGGATTAAGGTTTCTGAAACTGTGAGCCCAGAATAAAACTTTCCTCCTCTACAATTGTTCTGGTTGGGTCTTTTAATTACAGTAGTGAAAAAGCTGACTAAAATAGGCATGTAGATGTTTGTAGGATTTCTTGAGTCTGTGTTTTCCTAATGTAATCATGAGAATCACTCTGTGAGGAGAATCAAGAGTAGGATGTCAGAGTCTTGATTATTTAGTTCCTTGAACCAACATAGCTTTTTAAAATTTTTTTTCTCTTGAAATTTCATATTTCATACATTGGAATCAAGTGGGTTATAAACTCCCATTTTTACCCCAAAAACAGATTGTAGAATCACATCCGTTACACATCCACATTTTTACATACTGCCATATTAGTGACTGTTGTATTCTGCTACCTTTCCTATCCTCTACTATCCCCCTCCCCTCCCCTCCCATCTTCTCTCTCTACCCCATCTACTGTAATTCATTTCTCTCCTTGTTTATTATCCCATTCCCCTCACAACCTCTTATATGTAATTTTGTATAACAATGAGGGTCTCCCTCCATTTCCATGCAATTTCCCTTTTTTCTCCCTTTCCCTCCCACCTCATGTCTCTGTTTAATGTTAATCTTTTCTTCCTGCTCTTCCTCCCTGCTCTGTTCTTAGTTGCTCTCATTATATCAAAGAAGACATTTGGTATTTGTTTTTTTTAGGGATTGGCTAGCTTCACTAAGCATAATCTGCTCAAGTGCCATCCATTTCCCTGCAAATTCCATGATTTTGTCATTTTTCAGTGCTGCATAATACTCCATGGTGTATAAATGCCACATTTTTTTTTTATCCATTCATCTATTGAAGGGCATCTGGGTTGATTCCACAGTCTAGCAATTGTGAATTGTGCTGCTATGAACATCGATGTGGCAGTATCCCTGTAGTGCGCTCTTTTAAGGTCTTTAGGGAATAGTCCGAGAAGGGCAATAGCTGGGTCAAATGGTGGTTCCATTCCCAGCTTTCCCAGGAATCTCCATACTGCTTTCCAAATTGGCCGCACCCGTTTGCAGTCCCACCAGCAATGTACAAGAGTACTCTTTTCCCCACATCCTCGCTAGCACTCATTGTTGTTTTAAGTATAAAAGTTAAAACGTTTTCAGGAAGGTTCATAATAAGGTCAAAGCACCTCATTTCAAATTTCATATATGGCTATGTGGGATGCCATGGAATTGATTCTTCTTTAAGAGTTACCCTTAGTTTTCCTCTTTGCAAACTCAAGCCTCTTTCAATTTCGATCTGAAGTGATAATAGTAATCTCCTCAAAGTGTCACCAGAAGTTTATAATTAACAATACAAGGTCTTATTTCTAAGACTGTATTTACAAAGTTCTCCCAAAGGCTCACTTCATTCAAAGAAAAAGATCATATTCAATCAGCTCTGAGAAGTTTAGGTTTTTACTAACTTAAAACCAAGTCTGTTACTCATTCCTGATGTTACCTGGTATCAGAAATTTTCAAAAAAAAAAAAAAAAGAAAAAAACCAAACTTATCATCAATACTGATTTAAAAATAAATATCAAAATGGATGTCAATGATTTCTGTAAGGTTAGCTAGAATAAGATTGGAACCAAAAGAAATTGAAAGAAAAAAGGGAAGGAGGGATTCCATAAGGATCTAGGCTTATGTGAAGACAGAGCCATCCGGGAAAAGTGGGAAAAGCAGAACAAAGCCATGACCTACTGCTAGTTAAATTGAGCAGGGAAAGAGTATTGTCATTTATTCTTCTCAAATAAGATCACAGACTGTCAAAGAACTTTTATGGGATATCCCATTGTGCACATGTATACCAAAAGATAGCTTGATCGTCTTTTACTTTGCAAGCTTCCCTTAAGGTTACTAATGCTGAATCCCTATCCCACCTCATCCCCCCAAAATAGCTGTACTGGCTTACTGGACATAGTAGGAGCTAAATTAGACCCTGTTATTAATTTGTGTACACAGCCTAAATATTGATAGGCAGTAGAATTTTTCTCATCAGGTACCTTAGAACACTGATTTCAAGTATAAGCTTTTAAAGAAGAAGGAGGAGGAAGAAAAGGAAAGGAAAAGTTATGGAATAAGTGAAAAGAATGTCATTTTTCTTGCCAAGGGACCAAATAGGTGAAATACCTTAGGACCAGTTTTAACAGGGGATGGCTGTGGGGAGGGGCAGTTAGGCTAGAAGGCAGGCACAAAACCAGAGGCAAGTGCTGAAATGAGCTGGCCCTTAAGTTGGACACCCAGCTTAGTGTACCAGAGGGGTTCAAATGTTCCTTGAAATTGACAGCAGAGAAAGAAATACCAGAAACAAATGATTGAGTCTAGGATTAAAGATCAAAGGAATAGGTGAGATAAAGTGGACTGAGAACAACATGGGAAGCAGTGTGTGGCCCTGGGCAGCTCCTTTGAGTGGGAAATCCATGCGTATTTGAAAAGGCTGAAAAGGCTGACCTGAGTCAAATGGGACTTTTTTTTCCCTGGTGCTGGGGATTGAACCCAGGGCCTTGTGCATACAAGGCAAGCACTCTACCAACTGAGCTATACCCCCAGCTCATAGGGAAATAATTTCTATTTATAGAAGCATCTAACTCAAATTTCTTCTCAAACAGATTAAAGCTTCCTTGAAGTAGAGTTTCCTGGTGGCTGTGGAATTGCTGTTTTACCTGTATTGACCTACAATGGTATACTTAAAAGACTAAATCACAGAGAACTAAATCTTGTTTTTTACTGCTTCCAGGTTTCCCAATAAAACTTGGCATCAATGAAGCTGCTGGGACTAGAACCTGCACCTAAACATCGCTTGTATTCTACCTATTTATCCTGTCCCTCCTATGTGCCAATCCCTGCAAACCACTGATATTCTTACAGTTTCCTTTGTTTTACCTTTTCTGAAATGTCATTGTGTTGGAATCATATAATATTTGAACTTTTCAGATTACTTTTATTCATTTAATAACTTTCATTTATGTTTCCTGCATGTCTTTTTGTGGTTGGATATCTTTTTTATACAGCTGAATACTATAATATTGTGTGGATTACACCACATTGATCCATTCACCTATTGAGGGACATCTTAGTTGCTTCCAATTTTTGGAAATTATGAAAAATGTTGCTGTAAAAGAATTGCTTTGGCCTATTCAATCTGGAATGCGCATTATCAATACTTTATCTGACTGTCTTGTATTCAAGATAATATAGCTAAGTATGTGTATAAAACTATGAAAACACTCTATTAAACCTATACAATAATTTCAAATCCACAATATGGCTTTCAGCATTAGAGAGTTTCAACCTAAGGTAGAAGGAATTTGATACAGTTTTGAAAATTAGATGGCCAAAGAATATATTTAATTTTTATGTTTTCAAAATATGTATCCAAGTTCAGGGTAGGTGGAGAAGTATTATTTGATGATAAAGAAAACCTGTCTTGAAAGTGTTTAATATAATAGAAAATATTATAAAAGAAGTAAGTTTTTAAGTCATGAACATTCAGAGTCAAAGTAAGAAGTAGAGAAATAGTATCTCTTTTTCAAAGTATACATAAATATTAATGGATATTTAGAATGGCAATGTTAGGAAAAGATAAGGAAAAAGAGTCAAAATAGTATATTACAGATACACAAAATATTTTCTGTTTGTAGCATCCGAATACTTCTTACAGTAATATTTCTTTATGTGTAGCATCTTTAATGTATCAGAGACAACATCATAAACAGCATCTCTTTGTGGAAGAGGGCAAGGATTCCTCATATTAATTAAAAATGCTACACAGAGGACCTATCTGAGTTGTCCTAAGCCAACAATACCTTTCAGATGAAGCTACTTCTTATGGGCATCAACAGCCAAAACAAACAAACCAATATATATCACACAGGTACCTGCAGACATAGCAGGAGAGACTGGGAGTCCAACAATTATCTATAATAAAAGCACTCACAAATTGTCTCTAAATCATTCTCTGTCAGTACTCTGTATGATAGGAGGAACTAGTCTCCATGCTTTTTTGAATAATGAGGGACATGTACACATGTACATATAGTCAGAAGGATAGAAATAGGAAACTAACTCTTACATATACTCAAGGAATTTCCTTCACACACAAGTCAAATCTAAGAGATTATGTGAGGATAGCTACCAAAATGAAGTTCATACACAATTAATAGTCAAACATGAAGTAAAATCGCCTGGTTTGTGGCCACTCTCTCCTTCCTGGGAAAACAAGGCTGTCTGCCTGCTCATTGCCATGTTGCTCATGACTGAATGAGAGCTTGGCATGAAATAGACATTTATTCAGTAATTAATTGGTTTTTTGCTTTACTAGTACAATGAAACACACTAGAGGTGAACTATAAGTTCAATCTCAGAATCATGCAAACAGAACCCAAGTGTCTACTAAGCCTAGTCACTGCCCAGCAGCCTGTCCTTACTGCTGTCTTCAACTCAGAGCACCACATAGCTTTGCACAGGGTTGGTTTGCAAAGTTATTGGTAAATATTGACTCTCTCCAGCCTCTTACAATGGGAATAAATGATGTGTGGTCTGTTAGCACTGGTAAAGAAAAAAAAAATCCAGAATTGTAGAGGAGTGGATATTGTCCTTGTTGCTCACTTGCTTTCCAAATGCGCATCTTGGCTAAAGCTCATGTGTACATATGATAATCATATGCCCACACAGAAATGGCATCCAATTTCCAGTATAAGCACTCACACAGGAGCGTCTGTCATTAGAAGAGATGGTGTCAGGGGAGGGAGAAAACACAATGTAGCCTCACTGGAGTGGATGAGGACCTTTGACCCAATGTCCTATGGCTGTGTTATCATACTCTCTCCATTTCTCTCTCTCTTTCACTCCTGGTCTCTGGGGATCAAGACCAATTCGCAGAGTGGTACTGGCTTTTGGGGAAAAAAAAATCAATGACCTATTCTCTTGGTCAGAGTATGGAGTGTTGTGATGGCAGTCAGCACAGCAGGAGGTGGAGAAGAAAATGAAATAAAAGGATGCAATATCAAGGGATGGGAGACATAATTATGCTTGCAGAAAAGTATATTCAATAAGCAGATTGCTGGGGAGTGGCAGAGACTAGCTTTCATAAATATGAAATTGGAATTGGGTTGAAAAAAATTAGGACACTAGAGCTCTTCCCTGAATAACGAAGGCATGATAATAGAGGTTATTTCCATCTCCATTGCTACCTGCCATTTGTCAATCACCTAATTATACTTGGTAGAGAGCATTAGAGACAATGTTCTCCACTGTGCAGAAAGCCTGGGTGACATTTCCACGGGACCAGTTACTTTGTTTTCTGATTTTTTAAGTCAAATTGCTTTTAGGAAACTCAGTATGATAGGGGAAGGAAGAAAGGAAGGGAGGGAGGGAGGAAGGAAGGAAGGAAGGAAGGAAGGAAGGAAGGAAGGAAGGAAGGAAGGAAGGAAGGAGGGAGGGAGGGAGGGAGGAAAGGAGGAAGGTGGGAACAAAAAATAGAAAATGAAGGGGAAAACGACAGGAAAAAGGGAGGGAAGGAAAGAAGGACACAAAGGAGAAAGCAGAGAGAAAGGGAGAGAGAACAGATTGCTCATGTCTGTGAGGAAAAAGTGCATCCGGCTGAGCCCAAGCTTTGGGAACTCGGCCACTCCCCTTTAGTCATTACAGAAAGAGACCTGCCAAGATGAGAAATTGCCACAGGAGGGGTTGGATATTAGGATTAATTGTCTTGAACCAGAGCAGTGGAGCAGGTATGCATGGCATATTGAGGTGGAGATAATGACGCCAATGAGTGGTCCTTACTGTGCTTTTTTTTTTTTTTTCTATTTTTCCCCAAAAAGGAAGGAAGTAGAAATTTATGGAAAGATACCAACAATTTCACCACAGTGTTATAGATTTGGGAACTTTAATTAAAACAAGACAACAGCTCTTCATTTTGTTACTTATTTGCACCAAAGGCAGGCACATCTTTGAGCAGTGTGAAAGGTCACTGGTCCTATTTCAGCACACATTTGCTTCTTCCCACTTTACTCCTAAAGACAATGATGTTAAGTTTCCATATTTGCATCAATCATTGGCCTGTTCCTTTATTTTTTTTTAAATTGGTTATTTTAGTTATACATGACAGTAGAATCTATTTTGATATATTTATACAAGAATAAAATATTTCTTATTCTAATCAGGATCCCAGTCTTGTGGATGCACACATGGTGAGATTCACTGTGGTGCATTCATATTTGTACATAGCAAAGTTATGTCAGATTCATTCCACTGATTTTCCTATTCCTATCTCCTCTCCCTTCCCTTCATTCCCCTTTGTCTAATCCACTGAATTGTTGCTTAATAAATTTATGTTCCTTTAAATTATTCCATCCAGGAGTTTTACAAAATTACATCTGGCCCAAGTGATACTTGAGAGTCACAAATATTAAGACTGAGGAATGGGCTTGTATGTGTTTATCTGCAACATGTCACTTGAACATTATTAACTTACAAATTATATAATGCCACCCTCTGATGGAACAGAAAAATAGAGAGCTCCAGGTGATATATGTATTCTGTAGACATATCTATTTTCACAAAGGATTATTATAAACTCTGGGAGACCATTATATCCATATGAAGCTGTTACTAGAGATTCCTTGACTTATTTTTTTTTCCTGATGGCTCTTATCTGGAGTCAAGTGTAGAGAGAAAAGCTATCAAATGCTTGTGCCATTGTCCATTATACTCACATTATTTATGCACAACCTGAAAACTTCAAATTCAGATAAGCTATAGATTTTTCTTCTTTTAACAGATAATCATCACTGTTTCCCAGTTTAACACATACTGATGATTCTTTCCTGGAACCCTACTGGAAATTAAAATTTTTTTTTATTAAATTCCTTGTAATCCTGTATTAATTTATTTCTGCTCCTTAAGAATTTATCATAAACTTGCTGTCTTAAGATAGTGCAAGTTTATTATCTTATAGTTATGAGAAACAGAGGTGTAAATTGGACTGGCAGGGCTGTTTGCTTTGGGGGCTTATAGGGAATAATCCATTCTTCATCTTTTTTCATCTTTAAGGCTGAATTTATTCCTTAATTCACAGGGCATCTCTCCAACCTCAACTCCATCATTAGATCTCTCTGATTGTGACTCTCCTGTTTTCCACTGTAAGTGCCCTTGAGGTGACACTGGGTACCCCAGATGATCCAGGATAGTCTCTCTATCCTAAAATGTTTAATTTAATCCTACCTGTAAAACCTCTTTCATGTAGCATATTCACTGGTTCTGGGATTAGGACTTGAGCATCTTTGATTGTTCATTTGCCTACCTACCAGAGCACTCAACATTCAGGTAAATATACAAGTTAATTTTTCTTATTTTGGCCCATTGTCTTCAATAAGAAAAGGAGAAAGGAGAAAGAGAGTGACCGGCCCTACTTCCTTTAAAGTGCACACAAAAGCATGGTGGTTTAGTTTGCCTGAGTTCCTTGAAACTAGGAACTTCACTTCCTGAGGATGTAGTTTGCAGTACTTCAGAAGTCAGTCACAGAGTGTCTGCGATGCACTCTGAGGATCAGGGGACGACTGATGATCTGAGACAGAAGATAAGGTTCTCAGGATTGGGGCTAAGCACCATTTGCTCCCCATCTGTCTTTGTCTGTTCCTAGAGCTTTGAACTATTTTTATTTTTATTATTTTCAGTTTACTCGGGGCTTATTAATATATTTACATATAATATATTATAAATTTCAGTGTATACATTTCAGTAAATACAAGGGAAAATTCAGCTTTATCTTATTCTAGCCACTAAGGAACTGACTGCCCATGTCTGTATTTCCAGTGTTTAGTACAACACATGTCATAAAACAGATTTGTAACCAGCATTTTGATAATGTAAACAGCCTTATGGTGACTTAAAATACCATTTTAATCATTGCGTGCTGAGAAAGGTGGCAAGATCTCAGTGTTATCATTGGTCTTTGGTGGATCCCTGGTGGAGTAGAGTTTTGTGGCCCAAGGTTTGTTAGAAGGCAGCTCGGTAAGAGGACATTCCAAAGGCTCATGGGTATTGTCAATTAGCAGGTCCATTCATAATGGAAATTGAGCCATTATCTGCAATGAAAGCCCAAGAGAAAGAAGCTGCCAAAATCAGGGCAGCAACCAAATAGGACTTCAACTTCAGTGGAGAGCTAAGTGGTAAAGAGGAAAGCAGTAATGGAGCTCTGTGAAGTTGATAGGAACAATACTGAGAAGGGGAGGAAAGATAACCTCTCAGTGAACAGTGGTGACATGAGAGATCTTAAATACCCCATGGATGGGGGCTTTCAGTGCAGAGAGGGCACTATAGGTCAAAGCAGGATTGGACTTGCATGGGGAATCACTGTGGAAAAATTAGATCAGCACTGGAAAGGCAGAAATGGAGAAGATTTCTCTGGGAAGTATTTCTGCATGGTTATTCTGATCTTCAGAGAAATTATGTCTTCACCTCACAGGAAAAGGTAATTTAGTCAAGATCCACTGTTCAAAACAACCTGGAAACAATAGACCCTGGGTATTTATGTCATCATCAACTAATAGATCTTTGAACGAAAGGGCCCCATGAGCAGATATATGAGCATATATTCAATTCTTTCAAAGCCTTTGTCTTGCTAGATAGGGAGAAGAGCTAAGAATGTTCTTTGTTCATGCCATCAAAGTCTGTGTCCTGGATCTCAACTATAGTCACTTTTTTTTCCCCCTAACAGGAGACATGGTTTGGACTGTGCCCAACAGAGAGCAGAGGCCCTGTCTAATTTAGAAGAGTGCAGGCGTCCTTGTCAAAGCCAGGAGACACTCCAATCGGATTCTCTGTTGGAGCCTGACCCCGTCAATCAGAGTGGCCTATGGTCACAATTTTCTGGGAAATGTGGAAAATCATCATCTACCGTAAATCTGAGGCCAGAAATATCTCATATATATGTTATTTAAACTTTTGATGCATATCTTCTTTTGCTTTTGTGTCTTTATACTTTGCTATTAATGAAGGGACACAATTTTTCTCTTTTTTAGTGTTTTATTATTTATTTATTTGCAATAGAAAGAATTGTGGTAATCAACATCTTGTAATACTCAAAAGACCCACATTTGCAAGATGCTATTGAAACAATGGCAGACATGGAGACATGGTCCTGGTCTCAAGGGTGCCTTGGTATTTCTAAAGAGACAGTCATGTTTCTAACAGACACTGTTGGGTTTGACAAAAAGAGAGATGCTGAGCTCCAGGGGACAAAAGGTTTTATGAGCATATGTCTTTCATGGGCAGAGGTGCAGAGGCTAGAAGATGTTTTTTGAATGGACAAATAGTCTGGTGTGGGGTACAGGGAGGAATGCCAGTCAGTGGGAAACAGCATATGAGGTTAAGAGAGTAAATTGGGATCGGATTATGTAGGAACCAGTTGATTTGGGGTGTAAGAGGATTTAAGCCACAAATGGGCAGAAAACTAGCTGGAGAATGAGGAGGTGAGGGTGTTCTGTAGCCTCTACCTCAATAGATATGGTGGAATACTATTTTCTTAAACTGAATACATAGTCAACAGTTAAGTTTTATAATGGGCATGGGCAATAAAGCACACAAGTAAGATGAGGCAGCTCCTTGGTTATAGTAATCCAATTCACTTTACTATGCTTAGACCCCCTCTAGAGAGTTCTGACCCAATAGTTAGCCATCTTCTGTCTAAACAGAGGTATCTTAAAGAACACCTTGGCAGATCTGCCAGACTGTGACCACGTCTTCCCTTATCTTGAGCCAGCTCTGCCTGCCTTCAGTTTTCACATCCCAGTCTCACTTCTGCAGTCTGGAATCACATGAATAATTCTAAATGTTCTCATACATTATATATCTGCAATTATTTTACAAAGCTGCTTACCCCTTCAACATATTCTTTCCTCTGTGCCATTGCTCACAGGACATAATCTTGATTTCCTACACTCTTCTGGTGCATCTGCTCATCCATCAATGTCCCTTTTCTTAGAAGGTAGACTCTGAAAATAAAGAAGAGAAGTCTAGGTGTGACCTGATGAAAGAGAGCAGAGTGTAGCTAATTCTTCACCCCCTGGAGAACTGTGTTTCTGGAAGAATGCAGTAGCTATAAATTATTGAGCTGACACATAAAGACAACCCTGGTATCAGTCATTTACACATATGAATATCTCTGCTTTACAAATGAGTAAACTACTTTCCACAGAACCACATAGTTGGCTTAATGTCATCCACATAGGAAGTGATAGAGTCAAAATTTAACTCAAGGCTAGCCTCACTTCAAAGCCCACCTCTTTTCATTATCCTATGGTGACTTTTATTTACTTGTCAAGCTGTGTACATCATCAGCAAATCCCTGTAAAATGATCGTGGACACATTTAAGTGTACTCATTCAACTGTAAATACAAAGAAATAATCAAATCCTCTCAATCCAGTGAGTCTTCTAACTACAGTGAATTCATAAATAGCTCAAAGTTGTAAATGTGTCCTGGAAAGTGCAAATTAAACTAATGGTATTCAAAACATGGCAAGGTCAAGGAATGCTTGAGCTTAAACCGAGTACCAAGGTTGTAAGAAGAAATGAGCTAATAGGAAGTATGCTCTTGAAACTCAAGGATCTGAGAAAGTATGCTTTTGTAAGTTAAGGATCTAAACTGTTTGTATGTTACTTTCCAGCTATATCTAGAAAATATGAGCAATTATTGTCCTAGGCTGTATTCTTTGTGCTTTAGCGGCCCCCAAAGAGTGACTGGTGTCCTTTCACAAGGCCAATATAATTGACAGTAGGCCTTGGAATGATCCAATGTCTTGGTATCCACTTCAATTTTGTTCTTTCATTTGATTTCATAGGCTATTGTCATAAATGGAGAAAATGGCACTTTCAGTATTCGATAGTGACATAAGATAAACTGTTTCTTAATATGCTAAGAAAACTCTAAAAACTTAATATTGTTTAGCATGACCATAATAGAGCAGATGCATCACCAAGTTTTTAAGTGCATTGTGTGAATATTTTAGGGATTATATGGGCCCAAGTTATTTTGGAGAACATTCTTTGATCTGTGACCTACCCAAATAATTATGGTAATGAGTTCTGCTATGACGCATTCTATTCAAACAGTACATATTATATTAATATACTTGGTATATAAAGACTAATATAAACTAGTGCATCTTTTTTATTCACTACTATTTACAGTTTTAGAAAACTTGGTTTTTCTTATCCTCAATAATGCACATATTTTTGATCATAACCTATGACTGATGAATATCTGTGGAAAATAATTATTTTGACTAATTCATTTTTAATGAAGAGCACTAACATAATTGATTACAGAAAGAGAAAATTGAATCATTGAATATCATGCCTATGTATTGTATATAGAATTCTAATATTCCTGCCAACTACTATCACTGATTAAAAAACTCAAAATAAATTTTAGAAAAAAAAAATTAAAATTAGCATATGGTTCCTGTAATCATTCCAACTGCCACTTTGAAAAGTAATGACTAAGAAATATAGTAAGTCTTTGGATTAAGCCATTAAGGAAACTTGAGAGTTGAAACTTTTGTTAAATGAGGTAGGATGCACCTACTTAATTTTGAAGCTGTGTATGAAGAAATAAAACTATAGTTTCAATATAGGAAGATTTTTTACTTTCCATTTCAAATATTTAATTCTAATAACTACAGCATATTTTCATTGAAAAATAGAATTTAACTAATAGGATTTCTTTGTTGCATTTAATTCGTGATATGTTTATCATAACCCCATCTTTATGTCATGAAAATACAGTTGTTCACAGGAGAAATGGAAGAATTAACTTCATTGTGAACATTGTGAACAAGGTGGATTTGAGAAAAATTTCGAGGCCCTTCAGTTTACTTTTGTAACACATGTGTCTATGTATGTTTCCAACAGTTCCTGACTATGACATGAAAGAATAGCAAGATCTTTGCTCAAGTTCTTCTGGTTAGAAGACCTTGAAGGACACGGGATTTCAGGTCCACCACCATGGAATATCACTGAACTTTAGGAAATATACCTTGCATTAGTACAGTGAATCCTCAGGAAAGGCCCAATCATGGGAAGTGCAGATAATGACAGCTGCTATGGTTTGCATGTTAAAAGTCTCCCAGATGCCCATATTCTAAGGTCTTGGTTCCTAGGGTTGTGCCACATAGAAATGATGGAATCTTCAAGAGGTAAGACCTCGAGGAAGTTCTTCAGGTATTGAGGGCACAATCTCAAAGGTGATTATAGGACTCTAGCACATTGTTTTTTACTCTCATTTGCATCCTGGCCATGAAGTAAATGGCTTTGTTCCATCATATGCTCTCATTCTCCTACCACAGACCTAAGAGCCATAGGTCAGCATGATCATAGATTGGAATTTCTGAAACTATGAGGCATGGTTAATTATCATATGATAATTATCACAGATAATAAGTTAATTATCTCAGGTATTTTGTTATAATCATAGAAACCTAACGAACAGCAGCTCCTGCCTCTGATAAATATAGAAGTCATTTCCAAAAATGTAAGTGCACACCCTTTCCTTACTTCTAAATAATTGTGTGTGTCTAAATGGCTTCAGCATGAGCAGTCTTGGTCTTAAAAATGTATATATCACACCATAAAGACAAATCTTCTATTCAGCCTTTTGTTCACATCATTGATACCCTGAGGAGATGTATTGCTCAACATTGGATGTTTCTGACAAAAGAAAAACTAAGGGAAGGTAGCTATTCAATTTTACTTAGTTCACTAGTATAACTCAACTCTCAAATACCCACGAGTAGCTGTTAGGACAGGGTTGACTTTGCGAAATGATGTGTGCATTTATGCCTTCCGAAACTTACTTTAAAAAGAAAGCTGATTTTTCAGATGAAGAGAAAGATCTAGCATTAATTTCTCAACATCTCCCAAAATACTACTACATATCAGTCTTTCTGAACTACTCCTGACTTTCTGAATCTCTCATGTTTCTCATGGTTTTATCTGCAAAGATAGCCAGATATCCATGTCATCTCTGGAATATTTTTGCTCTAATTTCTGTATGGACCACTTTTAATGGTCCTTCAAAGTGTTGCTCAAGTGTCCTCTCCTCTTTGATCTTTTATCATAACACATCTCCCTCTGTGTATCTGCCATAGCACTCTGTCCTCTGTTACCTAACTTAGAATTTATATTTCTTTCTATGCATATTCTCTGCTGATAACACCAAAAAGCTAAATCATAAGGAAATATGATAACTTTTATATCCTCAGAGACTATCTGTAATTGCAATTGCTACTCAATAAACATTTATGAATGAATAAATGCTCACACTCCTAAATGGGGTCACCTTCAGTATGTAGGAAAAGCACAGGGGTGGTATACATCAATATGGTCATCTTTAAAAAATGCAATCCACAGCATATTTAAAATTCTTCGGTGAAAAGTGATTAACTTTCTCTTTTCCTTTTAATAATCTGTCTTTCAAATATTTATTCTATGTCGGGCACAAATTTAGGAAGTAACAATGAAATTAGGATTTAGAAGTATCCCCTTTGAGTCACCACAATTTAGCTAAGTTGACCTGAGATATGGAGGGTAATAAAATGTCACTGCAAGAATGTAGAGTGCACAGGCTTGTCTACTTAAATGGAATTATATCCTGATAAACTTTTTGGAAATTGAAAATATCATAAATCAAAATTGCACATGATCCAACAAACCTGCTAATTATCATTGCTTAATAACATGGTAGAAAGCAGAGTCTTCATTGTCCATGCTGGTGATCCTATGACTGACTAGAAACTGTAGCTCTCTGCTACTAGTCACCATGACCAGGAAGTATTATACCACATATTGCTAGTCCAGGAAAAGACTCAAATCCAAAGTTCAATGGAGGGTTTCTTCAGGATTTTGCCACCATCATAAAGTTAAAAAAAAAAGAAAAAAATATCTTCAGTCAGACCATTGCAAGCCAGGGCTGTCTGTATTTAAGAACATAGACGGCTAACAAGGCACATTGTGGAGATGATAGATAAAATTTTTTAATGTTCTCATGGAGGAGATGGTATATGTAAATATGCCTTTAAAACTCAGGAATCATGTATTGGGATAAAATATAGACAAAAATAACTAGATAGATAAGAGAAAGGAAACATGAAAGTAAAAAAATAAATAAAAAGTATTGTGTATACACAGGTAAATATAAGTTTTTTATTGTGCCTCAATATATGTGGTGAGTCCTGGAGTGGAAAATACAATGCTGGAAAGGTTGTTGAGAGCAATGGTATGAGGAATATTTAATGTCTCATTATAATAAATAAATATTAAATAGTTATTTTATTCTTTCATTCAATAATTTGCTCTGTGAATATTTTACTGGACGTGTAAGATACGAAGCTGTTACAAATGTTATGAGAGGTATGAGTGTGCAGGGAAAAATCATCAGGAATTAGAAATAGAATAAGAAATATTCAGAAAATAAGTATGAAAAGACCTACCATTTTATTAGAAAGGTAGATATGGAAAGGGAAAAATGAAGTACACCACAGTGTTTCAGTTTGAATGATGATGGACTGTGGAGGCCATCACTAAGTCAAATAAGGAAGAAGCTGATGATGCCAAGGGGAAGGGCTAAGCTGTGACCTGCTGGATATGAGTAACCGATGGAAATGGAACCCAGAATCAAAAAGATAAAATGGATGGACGATTAGGAGAAGAGTTTAGGCTACAGTGATCAATGCGGTAGAAATCAATATCTAGATGATAACTCAAGAGAGTACATAAAATTAACATGATTAATGCATGGGTGAGAAGAACAGCGAAATTAGCTAAGAACTCTAGAGAACTCTATGCTAACATTTCAGGCCAATGAACAAGGAGAGAATGGGGGAAAGACTTATCAAACTGGTGCAGATAGTACATAGAGCAATCCAAGAGGTCCAGAAAGTTAATAAAAATACACATTTATTATATTTAACAATTTGCAATCATATAAAGTCCAGGAGAGTTGTGTTATAAGTTTCTTCTTAACTGTTGTGTCCTTGATGTGTCTTTATATCAAAAATACTGGTCATACAGCAAACTCTCAGTAATATTTATTAGGAAGCCACTAAGTGGAAATTTTAATAAAGCAATGAGGTTGAATGCCAAATGCACGTGGGAAAACCAAATGGTGAAACAGTCTAGATGTGGAGATTCTTCTTACACAATGTTATATAATAATCAAAAGAGAAGGTAACTGAAGGGAAAAAATGATATAAGCATTTCTGTTTTAGACAGGGAGAGCACTGGAATTATTTATACACTAAGACAGGAATGTATGAGAATAGGAACATAGCTCAGTAAGAAAAGGCAAACAGTAAAATCAAGAACTTAAAAAAAGTCAATTTTTAACAAAAGGGAAGAACACTTCATCAGTTGAGAATACAAAAAGAAAAGGACCTGTCAAATGGCATATTCATGGTGCACAATGACAGTAAAGTATTTAGACAGTTTCTGAAGTCCTCTCTCCAATAAAGTGGGCAACAAGAACATCAGCTGAGGAGAAGGAGAATGACATCAAGGACAGTCCTTGAGAAGAGTGGAGTAGACCCTGAGTAGCTGACCAAGAAGTAGAAAGTTCATGAAGATAATTAACCTCAGAACCCTTATACTTGTATGTTTCCAAGCTACAGAATGGAAGATTTACTCTAATAACCTAGCGTCTGACACACAAAGTGCATGAATGTGTATTATAGGTAAAATCCCTCCATATTTGAGGCCTGACAGGTTACATGTACATCAAAGGAGGGAGAGAGACTGGGGGTTCTGAACAGCTTTATAATCCAGACAAGGAAAGCAAACAATAGAGCCAAAACAAGCTGAGATCATGGAGGAAATTTAGTGGAAATGAGGCGGTAAGAAAAAAAGAAAAAAGACATCCATATCTTGTCATGTAATTGTCAGCTGAAATTTGAAAGTCCAAGATGAAGTTAATTGAGGAGATGACAAAATTTAGAATGTGACCTAGGGGGCTAGGAGAGAAGAGAAGGTGAAGTAAAATGACGGTGCGGTCAGTTAGAGTTAGAAAATCCAATTCATATATAAGTCTTTGGATGAATGATAAATTCACTTATACACATATTTTGCTAATATGATGCATTTTGAAGACACACCGACGGATCTGAAAGGACCACAGCTGGGAATATGTCAACAGGGCTATCTTTGAGGGAGGAACACAACATGCAGTTTTCTGTAGCAGATCAGAAGCAAATCTCTGGCCCTTTGTGTGCACACATATGGATCAAAATATTTAGTGACTGAGTCTGAGTATTCTGAGTCATCAGACACAGAGTACTTGCCTCTAAGTAGAACTATTCCCAAAAAAGGAGATCACATAACCTCCTTGGTAACCTTCAAGTGCATCTGTAGATCCTGCCACACGCACGTGTGGATTTAAGAAAATGGTGCTTCTTTTATGTAAAGAGGCTATCTAATCTCTAGAGTTCTTAATGCTTTTGCAGGATGACAGGAGCATTACTTGTTCCCCTTAGGTTTATCTTCCTGAGGCAATTTATATGGAATGGATTCAGAGAATTAGGAATCATTCCAGGTTTCTTCTTCAGGCATTGGGGTTCATGAAGCAATCAAAATGAGTCTGTGATGGTAGTTATTTTAGCCTCCTATAATATGCCCTCAGATTATACTCAGCATTTTTTTTTCTATTGAAAAAAAAACACTGGCCATAAAAATGTTTAATTGGTCAGAAGTCTCGCTGGAGACACTGTGTTTCATTAACTCAAGGAGACCATGAGAGACATTTTAAGAGAGAAATCTGCCCCCACAGATGCTAACATTTTGTAAGATTTGAAACCTAGATCATAAAAAGGGTTTGCCAGAACAAACTTTATAGCTTTTACTTGATGGACTTCGGTGTTCTACTTCTATAGTTTTAAGTCCTTTCCTGCTGTCATAGGAGCAACAAAATATGTAAATAACCAGGGCTTGAGAGAGCTCCCAGCCCATGTGGCTCGGCAGTCAGTTGAAGGCTTTTTATACTGCTCTTAGCATTTTTATCTTAAGGATGCCCTGAAATCTAAAACTGTCTTTAATGTCAGCCACATGTGAGGGTCCCTGTAGAAAGGTGATCAAAAGGACTCTCCTGGCTTAGGTGCCCTTTGTCTCAGAGGAAGGTGATCCACGGCATCTGGAGATGACGGAACGCATGATTAACATCACCACAGAGAATGATTAATATCTTCTTAAAGCACCTACTTCCAGATTATCCATCATTTCATTAGAGTGAAAAAAGTTCCCCGTGCAAAGGGGCTGGCCCTCTGAACCATGAATAACTCACCCACCCCTTGACATGTTTACTAATTGAGTAGCAGAGCGGGCTTAATACTTTAATATATTTATACTAAGCAAATTATGACTTTTTTTTTTCAGTGCTCAGGGTGAGTTCGGGATTGTAGTGAAATAACAAAGTGCTTTTGTTTGGCAATTAAAGGTCATTTTATGATTAATACTAAACTTAACCCTTCTTCTTGACAGAAAGCATTAATTTTTTTGTCATAAACCATTGACCAGATTTCTTGTTGAGGGAATTTTGCTATGCAATATTGGTTAATTTGCACTGTAGATGTGACATTTAAAAGATTCCTCATTAAGCAGGGCCTTTGAAAGCATTGAGTTTTAGCGTGGGTCCCGAGTCCGTGAATTTATTTAGTGTTTTACTTAAAAAGAAATTATGTATTCAGGAGAGAAAGTGCAGAAATGATGTCATATTCTGTCATATTCTGTATTTTCTTTATCCCCTCAGTAGAGTGAAACATCTCCCGAATTCTGTGGGGATTGCTCTAAATACAAAGTCCCCTTGCAGAGTCCTATAAACAAAATCTAAAATTATACTGAAAATCATTTCAATATATGTAGTTTACATGATGAGCCCACATAGTTATTTGTATAAGTCAAATAAGAGATAGCTTTTTATTAAAAGAACTAAAACTAATTCTATTTCTATTTAAACAACTCACATTGTTCACTTCATTTTGATTATATAAAAACTCAGCATCGAATTCATATTCTGTCCTAAGAAATCATCTTCATCTTCACCCAATTTCCAATACTACAGAAGGATCTAAAATTTTGCTTTTCAACCCATCCTGTTGAGTCTCAAAAACAATCAAAACATCTGAAGAAATGGCCATAGTAGAACTGGTCTCTATATTGGCAGAGATGTATTTTTGGTGCCTAAAGTAAATAAGCTTCAGTTCCTATTGCTCTGTCACCTGACATGTGAGATTGTGTTGTTTTAGTCTTAACATACCTGAAACCTGAAAGCCTAGGCCAAATGTTCAAGCAGTACCACAGGCACTGATGAATAAAAATTTAATTAATATAAATTTTGATAATTTTTACCTAATTTTTTCACATGATGTTATATTTCTAACAATAACAACACACTTTTGGTGCCATGCTAAACCTGTACTATACATATCTATATGATGTGCTTATGAATATGCATATATAGCAAAGCATCAATATCCAGAAATTAAATCACCTTACTTTTTTATTAAAGTGTCTGTTAAATATTTCATATTGTTTTTGTCAAGAAACCAACTTATTAGACGTATATTTATTTCAGCAAAGATCCCAAATAGAAAATATGAGAGGACTCTATTTTACACTTCTGTGAACAAAGTGTATTATTGCAGCAATGACCATAAAGATTATGGATCATCCAAAACAAATTCAAGTTTGTCTCCTATTTTTCACTATATCCATCAGAATAAACTCAAGGACATAATACTCATTTCCTAAGTGATATTCTACAGAATACTATTCTATGGGTCTTTTATAAGCATGTATTAAAACAACCAAACAAAAAAGTACTCAAATGCTTGTTAGAAATGCCAAGCTAAAGGAAGTTTAATACAAATTTTTAATCATAGGAGTTTTTAGATATTTGTGAATTTTTAATGTATCAATTGAGAACATAATACTTCACAAGCTATTTGGCATTGAAACCATCCATTTATTTATTTCATCTTTAGATTTTAGACTACAGTTAAGTGGAAAATTATTGTATGTACACAAATATGCACAAATATGTATATAGATAAATATTTTAGTATATATTACTATATATGTGTTTATGAATACATAATTAGAGGCAACATGGATGATATTTGAAGATTGTAGTTTAAGCTAGGGAATCAGAAAAATTTATGTGGATAAAGAGAAAAAATGAATGACTATTCAATGAGATATAGCCAACAAGAATGGCTATAATATCAAAATCTCAAAATGTAGATCATTTTAGGATTGGTATTGTTCATTATTTATAGCTGTTTTGGGCTGTTTATTGCATGTGGACATGTCTGAAAGATTACAGGATAAGTAAATGAGGTGAGATTGAGCCATTGGATTTATCCTTTGTAAGCAAATCTGAGAACCTTCTGGGGAGAAATGGCTTCAGAGTCAGGTCAACACAGGCTTAGTTTCCTGTATTGCAAAACTTTAGAAGGTGTTATTAACCCAGCTTTAAATAGGAAGGGGACACTGTGGATAGCTCTACTGAGACTGGATTTGGGGACTTGGATAAGTCTTTATTCACTAGATTGTTCCGATAAACACTTGCATTATTAACATCTGTGACTGCAGCCAACAGGATCTTCCCTGCTCTGTAGGTGGTTGGTCTCATCTGGCTGGTTTTCTCTAACACCATGACATTTCATTTGGAAACTCTTTTTTTTTTTTTTGTTAAATCTATGTAGACTTCAAAAATGTCTTCCTTTTGTCTACTCATGTGACATTAACTCAAACATCAGAGGTCTTTCTTATGAACAGATTAGTTGTTTACCTGAGAAGTGGATTTTAACTTCAGAAACATAATTTTCTACTTCATATTTCTTACCTCTTCAACTGATGTCACTACTATTTTTGAATTGAGTTGTGTGACCTCATCTGAGGGACACTGATATATCCGGAAATTATTTGTGGTCAAGAATCCCTGATTGCAAATTCTGGCTCCACCACAATCTAGGATACATTGTTGAGCTTTTATATTCAAAATGTGATCCATTGACCAGTGAAACCAGTCTCCTGAGTTAGAAATGCAGAATCACAGGCTCCACATCAGACCTACCAAATAAGAATTAGCATTTTTTTTTCCAAGGCTTCAAGTGATTCATGTACATGCTACATTCTGGAAAGCCATACTGGAGATAGCAATAATGAAAATATTCTAGAAGTCACATGTTGAAGGACTGTGCAAAGCATAAACTAGAAAACCCAGGAAATGTCCTATCATAATTACTGAGAGCAGATCATCAAAACCTTTTGGATTCTGAAATGGAGATTTTCATCCATCATCTTTCCATTTGTTCAAAAGCAGGACACCATAGTCACCATCTTTGGGATTTGTTATAGTCAACTTTACCCTGCAGAATTCCTTTCCCTCTTCTCCTTCTGGTATAGTAACCATTTCTATGGGATCCATCACATCCTTGTAGAATATAATTTGGGACATGTCTGGAATAGAGTTAACTTGGATCTTAAATATTTTCTTCGCTGAAATTTCAAGTTTTAAAAATCTGATTTTAGTTCACACACTTCAAAAAATGACATAGTAAACCAGCAAACTACTAGGTGTAAGTAGATTTTTCTTTCAGAATTCCATTGTGTCAGAACATTACTCTTCTGTTGGCATGCTAGGACAACTTTTTGTTGGCCTTATTGCAATATCTTGACCATTCAGATTAGATTGTCTGATAAAGAAAATTAAAACAATTCTACTTGCACAATGCAGAAAGTTCTCCTACCTTCTACATATGAAATGGGAGAGCAGATCCATTAGCTTTTCAGTAGAGTCAGCTTTTGTAGGCTTGTGAGTTTATATGTATAATATAATACCAAAATACACGTGCTGAGAAATTTTAAAAGTCTTTTGTTGACATCCTTATACATAAGGTAAGAGGAAATTGTGGGGGGGGGAGGAAACTCGGGCCAAAAACCCTTTGAAGGAAAGGGCAGAAGAGATAATAAGTAGAACCAATAGAAAAGTAGCTAAAATGAGCTCTGACTTTTTCTGTGATTGTTTCTGGTTGGCAAGAAAAATGGTAGCCCTGAACCCTGATCGACTTGTTAAATACGTAACTTGGAGCAAGTTATTTAACTTCTCTGGACCTCAATTTCCTCCTCCTCCAAAAAAAAGAGGAAACAAACTCCCATTACCTATACGGATCTGTGAGAATTAAATAAAGTTTGAAGGGAGAGTGCTAGTCCCACAGTAGTCATACCATAAGTACTACAATTCTTCAAGATCACTCACTGTTTCCAAGGTGGCATCTATATTCCACACAGATTCAACATCAGCTTGTCTTTTCCCCTCAAGATCATGGCCTATGGGGCTCAGGTGCAAGTGCATGTGATGGCCCTAAACATTACTTAAGCCGCAGCTTGGGAAGACCTCTGGCCAGCCCAGAGCCCTCTGCACCCGTCAGGCCTCAGCACTCCCACTCTCGTGGCTATTTGTCCTCCTCTTTGCCCTCTCTGCTCTGTTGCCATCGTCCTGGATTTTCCCTCTATGCAACTTCTGTCCAGACCAGCTGCACCCACTACATCTTCAGCAGTGGACCGAGGAGGGTATTAATCATATTTTTGAGGAGGACACTCTGCTATTTATCTCCCTGACACCTCCAGCGATGGGCCGCCCAGCCTGCCCACAGTCCATTGACTGGTGAGATTACACATTACCTTGCTCCATTGCCTTTCCCTGCCCTCTCCATTGACTGGCTGTTCAACAGTGGAGTTGTGTTTGTTCAATCAGACATAATTTATACCTTTTTTTGTTCTTTCTGGAGAATGCATGTTAGTTTTTAGTTGAAGCGCAGCATTTCCAGTGTAATTTCAGGTTAAACAAAACTGAGACCAAAGATGCTAAAATATTCTTCTGACACCCCTCTCATACTGCTACAGCCCACCATGGGAATTACAGGGACATGTGGGCTTCAACCAGCGGCTGCATTTTCTGAATGTATGATCAGGTTTCCAAATTCCCATGTTTTGTTATAAATTGTGTACAGACGTGCATTTATACATAACCTCTACCTCGAAGTTTAAAAGTTCCATAGAGAACAGCCCATCCTTCTCTCAGCTTTCAAGTAATTTCATCCTTCCTTTATGTGTAATCTCTCATTATATGTCAGTCTGGTTCATTTGCCTTTTGCATTTCATCGCTTAATTTGCCACTTATCGTCTTTTCTTAACCCTTTTATTTTAAGATGAAAAGAAATGGGGAGGGCAAGGGTCTGCTTAATGACTGCAAAAATCCAAATATGTAAATATCATTAATAATTAAATTAATTGCTAATTAGCTAATCAGTAAGCTTAATAATAAACTGGCTGCAGAAGGACAAAAGGCTGCACCACTATACACCAGTGACTTGGTTCTTTGTTTTCAAAAGCATTGTTCTCTTGAAAGCATTCCCAACATTAATAATTGGCTCAAAATCTGCTGGAATGTGCTTAATTGGTAAGTTAAAAATGAGTAAAAGAAAAACAATATTCAATCAAGAATTCTCTAATGGTTCATGTATTTATTCAACAAGAAATTATTATGGCCCTACTATGTGCCATGTGCTGTGCAAACAGTTGACTTAATTTTGGTTTTACACACACATATGCACACACACACACACACACACACATATACAGATTTTATTTATTTAATTAGTTATTGTAGAATGAAACTGTGGGCTTATGTTACTATAAACTCAGAATTGCAAATCTTCCAAAGTGGCTTCTCATGACATTAACATGACTTGTGTGTTAAAAATTAGAAAAGGAAAGCTCAGAGGCACTGAAAATAATTGGGCAACAGTGAAAGGAGCCCTGGATTGGGAGTAAGATAAGATGAACTAGATTCCTGTCTCTAAAAGATATATGCATTCATACAAATTCCCTAAACATAAAAACCTCAGTTTTCTTTACCTAAAAATATGGATTAATACCAACAGGTTAGTAAGTTGTGATAAGAATAAATTAAGAAATGTGTTTAAAGAATTTAAAACGTTAAAAAATTCAACATATATGAATTTGATTGTTATACTATTTATAGTAAATAGAAACAAATATATTCAAACAAACACTTAATTATAGATATACTATCAAACATGCCCATTTTGTAGAAAACCTACCAAAATACTATAATATATAGAAGTAATGAGCAAACTTGACACTGTTTTTTGCTATAACTGTCATCTCTGTCTTAGAAACATCCTGGAGGTTCTGCTGGTCACACTGATTCCTTGTCTGCTACAGTGACATCTGGGTGGCCAAATGCATGGCTTCCTCCATTGTTTTGTACATCAACTTTTCCATGGCTTTTAAGCTCTCTAATTTTGTTAATTGCATTATGATGGCCCTCTCCAAGCTCATATTCTTTATGTTTTGTTTGCAATGACATTATATATACATACATACATATATATATTCACACACATACATATGTGTGTATATATACATATATATATAATTGTTCATTTGTATAAATAATTGTTTGGGCATGAATGGTTCTTTAGTACCAAACAACAGTAGTATAGAATATAGAAGCTAAAGTATTGGAATCAATTTGACTTAGCATAAATCTTTGCTCTTCCTTTTGCTATGTGATTTTTGATGAATTTTTGAGCTTTGTGTGTGTGTGTGTGTGTGTGTGTGTGTGTATGTATGTATATATATATATATATATATATATATACATATATATGTATATTTTTTTTTTCAGTTTAGCTTTGCTGTGTTGTCCTCACAACTGAGTCATCTAACACAACTTGGCAGCATGTAGTAGGGAACCAATCAGTGCTAGCTTCTCTCTCTTTATCATTCTACCCATCTTTTTCATTAATCTTGTTATTGTTGTAGTTAAACAATATTGCATAATGGGAAGACTGGGATTCAGAATTGAAGAAATTTTCATTTAAATCTTGGAATCTCCTATTATATATTATTTGAGATTTCTCTTCTCAGGGTCCCCATCTATAATAGTATACAGTTACTGCTACTTTGTGAGGTTGTGTGAGAAGGAAACTAGATGATTGTAGGATATGCATGTTTCTAATCGATATGTTGTCGCCATTTTTTCTTTATTTAAAGAAGTAAGAGCATGGCCTGCACTGCAATCTATTTCTCAGTGCCCCAGTTAACTAGTCAAACATTTTAAAAATAGAAGTTCAGTTGAGCAAGCTCAAATAAGAGGCATACAGCATTATATGAGTTTCTTCCACAGTGTTTTGCTAGAGATTTTAATGAATCGAAGAACATAAAATAAAGAAATGATCATACTGAAAGGATGATTAATTATAGTTTCAATAAAATTGTGTAGAAAATTCCTGGTGCTATTTCCTGGTCTCTCAGGGTCATACACATTTCTGACTTTCCCCCCAGGACTGTGTGTCCTGTCCTTTCACTTTTATGTGCATAGCTACCAAACCTCCTTCTACCTGTGGACCTCTCAGCTGACTCAAAGTCTATCTAGTTATTTTGACAGCTTTGAATTCACATTTCCAAGAAGGAAAATGTGGTTAATCTTACTCAACAATTTGGGAGCCTGGAGGAGAATTTTACTTCCCCGGGCCCTTTACCAGCCTAGTAATTGACTCCCACAAGTAATAAGTTATCTAAGCAGTGCCATCTCCTCCAGAGAGCAGTCTGCATGATTCTCTACTGAAGCTGAGTGTGATAATTTAATCTAGAAGTGAAAACCGAGTCCAACAGACACATTGACACACACACACACTCCATGAAACTATTTGGTTATTTTATACAAATTAAGAAAATCAGTTTCTTTTCTGTGTTAATTTCATGCAGGTGGGATCAAGCTAAATAGGGCTGAGAGACAAAAAAGACAAAAAAAAAAAAAGAGGAGAATGTTTTAATTATTGCATTGAAAACCCAAAGAAAAGCGTCTGACAGTGTCCCACAATTTTCTCTAGAACACCAGCAGATTCTCTGCCAATTAACTTTAGAAGAAATTTTGCAGGCTGTGTTGTAGCAAATTTCTCTGCTGGCAGAGATAACAAGTAAATAACCCAGTGAAGTTTTTCTACTTTAATTGTAATAAGGTTTGAACTCAAGCGAAGAGTTTGACAGGGGTGAGAAGAAACCCTCTGCGAGCATGCTCTGAGGTGACTATGTGGCCAAGGCCATCCCTGTGAGGCTAGAGTGCCTGTGCCACCCTCATTAGGGACCTTCAGCTACCTAAGCAGGGGCTGGCCCACAGATCCCCCCCCCCATGGAGAGGCAAGGCCTCAGAGGGCTCAATGTGAAGAAGGACAGAAGTGCAAGAAAGCAGGAGGAATAATGAAGAAAGAAGCATGAATTAGAGGCTCCACTACAGACAGAAGCTGAAAAGTGTTTATTCTCTAGTTCAATCCAAGTGGTGATTGCATGACTAAATATCTCCACGTGGCTGACGATTCCAAAGTCATGAGTACATTTCATGGTATGAGTCACCAAATTCAGCAAATATCCATATTTAAGGAACATGTCTCTCTGGTAACATTCTCAGTAGATTTCTCCTCAGTCCTCAAGGATTTGACATTTTGAACATACTGGTAGAGAGTCATTTAAACTAAGAGTGTCAGTTTTACAACAGGAAGCAAAAATAAAAAAATAAAAAAACACACTTTGGGTGATATGATAAGAATTCTCTCTGGTTAAATTCAAAACTACAAGTATTAGGTTCCTTTATTGATGTAAAAGCTCTGTGAGATGCCCTTTCAAAATTCTTTCCCAATGTTTGTTCACAAACACTCTTTAATAAAGGGAATTTATTTTCATTTATTTGTAAATTTGGAGATCACCTGGCTCAGGTAAGCACAGTCAGTTGCAGATAAATGGCCTTAAAATATTTCTGCCATATGATTTTATAATATCCTTTCTCTTGGACAACTCTCTGTTCTAGAATTATGCACTGTGATTGTAGGCCAACCCCTGGACATTCTATTTCTAGAGCAAGCCAGATATGAAAATACCAGTGCATTGATAACATTATCCTGGTTTGTTTGACAGTGTCTATATCTATGATTAAACTCTTATATCAGTTCAGTGCTTCTACTTGCCCAGGGCCATATATTTAGTATTTGCCAACAGGCAATTGAGAGACAGAAAGACAGGATTTGAGTCCTGTTAGTGAACCCACTTGATTCGGAATGTTTGATATTTAGAATTGGATTAAACTTACATTCTCAAGAACACCTCTTTCTTCCTAAGGAGGTATTAAGAAAACAAATGGGGATGTATATGCTGCTATATATAACTTCATTTGAAAAAAGAAGACATTAAACATTTGAAGAGCATGGGCAACATGGTTTGTAGAGTCCAGTTCAAAATGAAAGGTGGAGTCCCTTGTTTAAAAATTATGAAGAGTTTCAAGATGACTCCAGGAAAGCTTTAGACCAAGCATAGAATCTTTCTGAGATTTGGGCCCTGTCCAGCTTCTAATAAATCAGTGACTTGATTTATTAGCCATTTTCTCCTCAGTGTTTGCTGAAGGTCTCACTAAGAATGATTATGAAACATTAACAAAAGTAACTAAACAAAGAAATTTTCCTCTAGTGCACTTCAAAACTTCCAGAATCTACCACAAAAGTACACCTCATTATGCCCCTTTGATTATATTACCCTCAGGCATTTGAGAAATGGTTTAGTTGTGTAGCAGGAATGCAGATAACAGTGGATACTCTTCCTTGTCTTTCTGAAGGGTTAAGAATATGTTCTTCACTGCAGATTGAACTTCCCACTGTGTACCATGTGCAATGTTATGTGTCATACAACTTGTGCCAGGAAGCCCAATGGAGGTGTTTATTGAATAATAATTTCCCCCAGCTGAACGGATGCATCTTCTGTTCAGGTTCTTGGACAGCTTCCAAGATCTTATCCATGGTAAGAGTTTAGCATGGAGTCAGCCTACAGAAAGGGCTCCATCAATGTTAGCTTATTATTATTAGTCAAGCATGGGAGGCTTGGTATCCAGATCATTTCCATTCCCATTACAGATGCTGATGAGAATGTTAAGGTTGTGTCAGTGACTGTGAGTTTTGTTTTCATTGCTCTGCTTCCTCTGCAAAGTCCATGAAGAGAAAAGCAATCATTTGCCAAATCTGGGTACTTGACCTATCAGGGGTCATGTGAAGTTGAAATAATTTCATCATCATGACTCTGGGACATGCAGGGACATTTTAAAAACTAAACATTAAAATTGTAAAATAGTTCCAGGTTTATACAAAAAAATTCAAATATAGTACAAGAAGTTCTCATATTTCATACAATTTCTTCTATTATTAGAGTATTAAATTATCACAGCTACATTTGGCAAAATTAATGAATCAATACTGACACATAATTAACGAACTAACATCAAATCTATACATGTTTATTGAGATTTCCTCAGTTTTTCTCCATAGGGATTTTTTTTTTTTTTTGGTACTAAGAACTGAACTTAGGGGTACTCTACCACTGAGCCATATACCCAGCCCTAGTTTGTATTTTATTTAGAGACAGGGTCTCACTGAGTTGCTTAGTTAGTGCCTCACTATTGCTGTGGCTGGCTTTGAATCTTCCATCCTCCTGCCTCAGCCTCTTGAGCCGCTGGGATTACAGGCCTTGCACCACCATACCTGGCTCCCACAGGGATTTTTAAAGAACCAAAAAGTCTTAGTTTTGTTTGTTTGTTTTAGTGTATTTTTATGTTTTGTTTTTGTTCGTTTTCCTATTTTAGGATCCCATATGGATTCAAAGTTACATTTAGACATCATGTCCTCTTAGGTTCCTCATGGTGTGATGAATTCTCAAACTTTCCTTTATCTGATGACCTTGATGGTTTTGAAGGGTATTGGAGAGGCATTTCTAGAATGTCCTTTATGTACATTTGTTTGATGAGTTTCTCATGATTCAACTGTGGGCCTTGTGGAAGAAGTGCAGAGGTAAATTGCCATTTGCATCACAACAGATCAAGAGTATAAGCAGTCAACATAGGTGTGATAGACAACGTTGACCTTGATCATCTGTTTGTCAGGCTTTTTCACAGTAAGCTTTTTTTTTCTTTCTTTGGTTGCTAATATTTTGAGAGGAGTCATATAAGGGATAAGAGTTCTATGTCTCAGAGGAAAAACATGATATTACTATATCCTTCAATATAAAGCCCTGCTCATCTTTAAACAGGTAAATCCCATTCATCTAACATGAAATCTTGTATGCCAAGGATACCGAGTAGATGTTGATGGGTCCACCAGTAAAAAGTGGCCAGGACTGACAATATTGATACAACACAGCAATTAGTTTTTGTATTCACTTGACACAATTTTCATACTGCTTAACTGTTTGACCTTGTTGTTGGTATTTTACATATATTACTCTTTTAATTCTCAGAATGAACAGTATCATGTTTAGTTTACAAAGAAGCTGAGACACAGATGCAATAACTTACTCAAGTTTGCACAGCTAATAAGAATTCAGATCTAGGCAGTTTTATGCAATCTCTTATACATTTTAGTAAAGGTACTAAGGCCTCATCTGAATTGGTCTCTTTAGGAAAGATTGTACATCTAATGTCATATTAAGAGAAATCTTTTTATAGGAATGTGTTCTCTGCAGCATAAAAGATGTGGAAAACATAAAAAAATAAGTCTTGGCTTTTTTGTGTGGGCGTGTGGAAAGTGCTAATACCTTCTCAATTGCTGAATAATCTTGTGGGCACACATTATTGCAAATGATTAAGCAATGAGTTTTATTATTGAATCCTAGACTTCTGTCTACTTTAAAAAGATACTTGAAAAGGATAGGATTGAGGGGAGATTGAAAAATTACAGTTGGACAAGAGGAATAAGTGCTGGCACTCTAGTGTACAACGGGGTGATTATAATTTAGAATATTTTATATTTCACAATAAAGAGGAAAGAATTTTGGGTGTTTTTACCACAAAGAAATGATTAGTGTTCATGTTGACAGAAATTCTGGGTATTTTGATTCAATCATTGTATAACATATACTTGTATCAAAACATATTATACCCCATAAAGATGCACAATTATTTCGTTGATTAAAATATAAAATGAAACTTAAAAATGATAGGGAACCTCAAATGGGTACATCTAATTGGAATTTAACAAAAATGTGATCAAATTGAAGAAAAGAACATAGATTCCATAATAACAGCAACATTTAAGAAACATGATTTCAAGTTACATGAATTTTGAGGAATTCACCAGTTTTATTATGCAAACATTTAGTCACAAGATGATTCTTCATCCTGTAAGGACATAGATAGATTTTCCATGCATTTTGGAGCATACTGTTCTCACATATTTTGATGCAATTTTGATTACAAAGTTATACCTACAAATGATCATTTTCAGAGCAACACAAATGTAATCAGAGAATTATAGTAACAATTAGGGTTTTTCTTAGGTTTTCTGTTATGATTCTACACATGATCAGAGATTTAAGCACATATTGAGCACATGACACAAAACACATCAAATCTAAAAATATATATAAATATACACATGCACACATATATATACATGTATACATGTGTATGTATGGGATATATCTATGAATACATATTTATGCTCTGATTAAATATATATACATAGATATTTACTCATGTATACATACATTCCACAGATATTTATGTGTATGTGTGTGTGTATATATATATATATATATATATATATATATATATATATGTTTATTTATTTATTTATTTATTTATTTATAATAGTCATGCAATGATAAGCCTTGAGTTGCCATAGCTCCAGGTAATACTATGTCTCTCCATGGTGTTGTCAGATTTTGTATATATTACCACATTTCCACATCCTCCTTGTTTAGCTTTATGAGTGAATCCAATTGAATAACATCTGAATCAGTAATTAATTCTCCTTCTCAAGCATTTGAAAATCTTAGAAGCTGAAACACAATATTTGTGCTTACTGGTCCCATTTGAAATGCATATTTTACTTTCAATCCTGGACATGGATCTATCATTTAGACACAAAATGACATGCAAGAACAATTTTTGGTCCCTGAGGCTTTCCAAAAACATTGGCCTACTGTTTTCAGACAAACACATGCTCACACAACCTCTACCCTTCACATATGTGGGTACCAACACAAGACAGGAAATACCTGTGTTCAGGTACCATTCTGGATTTTCTGCTCACACTTTTCCTCAAATTACTCACTTAGAAATATAAAAAAGACAAATGATGCAAATAGATGATCTTGTTTTATTAAAATTAGACCAAGAAATTGAGACCACACTGGTTGACTGTTGTCATGGGTTCTAATGGCAAAAAATTCTGTTTCCTTTTTACTTCATATCCTGTATGTATTCCTACCCCCTGGTCAGCATTTAATGTTTGTTATTTGATTCTTTTAGTCTTAATGTTTTGTAAGAATTAGCCAACTTTTGAAGCCTTAAAAAAAAAAAAGAAAGAAAGAAAAAAGAAAAAAAAACATGCAATATATCTAATATATCTGAAGCCAGAAGTCACTTGGCAACAGTGACCCAGTCGCAGCATTTAAGTTCGTATAGAACATACAGTAGATACAATGGTTCTCTCATCACCAATGCTCTAGTGAAGATTTATACTGAGATAAAAATATTCCAACATGATAAAGTTATTTCTGATGTGACTTTTAGAATAGTCCTTGATACTGGGTAAGCCTGGTTCAAATTCTGACTCAGTCACTAGTCTTCTGCTGTCAGGTATTTGCTTGACTTCCCCAAATTGAAGGCCAGAGTTGTGGCTCAGTGGTAGAGGGCTTCTGGAGCATGCATGAAACATTGGGTTTGATCCTGGCACCACATGAAAATAAACAAAATAACGGTATTGTGTTCATCTACAACTAAAAATGAAATTTAATAAAATAAAATAAAAAGAATTTGATAAGAGAATTTAGGTACACCATCAGTAAAATAAGTAAGAGGATGTGACAAATCAACAACTGGCTTTAAATAGATTATAAATTATTACTACAATGGTAGATCCATAGATAATTGGGGAACTACAAGGGTAGGTTCTGCACCAAGCTCATAAAACAATGCAAAATAGAATATTGACTAATAATTCTGAGAAATTTGGGACAGTTTATTAGAAATTGCCAATGCATTAGTATCTGAACTATAGAAATCTTTTAACATTATTTATGCCAATGTTCCCCAAATATATTTCACTGAGGGGTTGTTTCTGAAGTGACCCCTGTTGATGGTGCAAATGATTAATGTATTCTTTGCACCATATTTTGAGAAATTATGAGATACTCTAATTATTTTATTAGCATGTATTATTTTACATATTATTTACATATATTGGATATTTCATACATGCACACAGCATGAAATAATCAAATCTAGCCTTTCTTTATCCACCACCCTATTTACCAACCTCTAGTAAGCACTATATTTAGTCAGGTTAACTTTTTTTCCTTTTAAACTTCCACACTTGAGAGAGAACATATAGTACTTGTATTTCTGTGTCTGGTTCATTTCACTTAGCTTAATGTCCTCCAGTTCCAGCCATTTGGTTGCAAATGAGAGGATTTCATTCTTCATTATTGCTGAATAATATTTCACTTGTATGTACATTTATTCATCTGTTTTTTCTGAACCTGTCTTGATTCCGTATCTTAGCTATTGTGAAAAATGCCAAAATATACATGAGAGTGCAAGTTTTCTTTGGTATGCTCATTTGGTTTCTTTTGGATATATACCCAGAAGTGGATATTGCGATTCTAGAATCTATTTATATTTTTTAAAAATAGGAAAGCAATGATTTTTGACATAGCAAAATGTTATTTAAAAGTTAATATTTTCAAATTATAATTTTAACCCAAGGGCATTTTTGTTATTGGGATACTGGACCATATTGACAACTCTAAATATTGAGTTCTTGATAACAATGGAATATTCATCCCAAGCACATAATATTCATGCCCTCAACATATAACAAAATTTTGCAGGTACATGGTCAGAGGTAAGGGTTCTAAGAGGTTGGGAGGCTTCAGTCTGTTGGTAGGAACCATATCGTATTTTAACATCCTTTCTATTACAGCTTAATGGTACTCTATTACAGCTCAATGTACATCCTTCAAATTTTAGACTATTAAACTAAAAGCACACAGACTATACAAGCAAACAATATTTTAAAATCTTTAGTGTATTAGTGGTTAAAACTTTATTTGCAATTTTCTTAAAATTGATGTGACATAGAAGAATAATGCAGTCCTTCCAAGTATAGAGTTTTACTGATGTATTCAGATACCACTATTTTGTCTAATTACCCTGATTATGTAATAGGTTAGCATATTTACATGGTGTGTATACAGTCACACGTTTCCTATATACCAGGGAATGTGTGCATACATATATAGAGTGTGTGTATATATACATGGAATACAGTATGTTACTGTGTTCCTGCATCTCACCATCATTCAATGTCTTGCCAAATAGCAATTCAGGCATAATGCCAGAACTTTTCACTTCCCCATTGAAGTCACTTGGAATATATCTGAGTGTGGCAAAATACATTTGCCAAGCTATGTGCATAAAAACATCCTTTGATCTTTCAGAGTCATAAATAGATAATAAACTATATGATTGCCCTACTGAACTGCCCAACATCAATCTTACATTCCCTTTTTATGGGTTCATCAAAATAAGATATGATCAAGGTACAAAAGAGTTAAAGAAGCTATTTATTTTAATGTTTCCTTGGAGAGTATGCTTGTTATTGTGAGTACAAATTATATATATAATATTTCATGAATGATGTTGAAACATTAAAAATCACCTCTGCTCTTGAAGTTAACACAATTTGCTGGCCCTCTGCCAACACTTCCTTCATCCCGTTATGGCCTACTATAAGATACAGTGTCATTTTTTTTTTCAGGATAATACTGGAGTGTTTCTTAAGTATCTATTTTTAAGTCTTAGACAGGATTCTTAGTAAATTTGATCTTCTTAATGTCCAGGAAATTTTACCCTGAAAAAATTATTTGGTTTTATTAAAAGAAAATGATCAAAATTAGAGATAACCCTAAATTTCACAGACAATACAATATTGTTTATGGACAAGAAAATAAGGGGACAAGAAATAACAGGAAGGAATTATATGAGCAAAGGATGAGAAAGGTTGTGGCCATTATTTTAATCTTATCTATTCCTGGCTTCTAAGTCTCCTTGTGTCTTATTGAGTGTTTTTGACAACAAGCTGAAAAGATTGGCTACGTCACCTAATGAAATCTTTAAATTGACAATTGTGAAATAGTACAGGAAAGCAGAAAAATTATGCAAGCCATAAATTGAGTGAATGATATAGTGAGTAGTAAAAAGTACATTTTTTTCCACAAGGGACAAATAAGATTGAACTAAGTGTTTCATTTCTTAAATAGAAGCAAGTTTTGCTTTATAGCAGATAATTCTGAACTCATAATTATTTGAATCCATTCTGATTTATTTAAGGCAGTATAAAAGGACGTATCTTGTTATCGGACATATTTTCAAAAGTGTAAGCTGTATACTTTCTTCAGAAAGCCATAAAATAGACTTGTTGTTAGTGTATTATTAATAATAAACTAGGGAGCCAGGCATATTGGCACACGTCTATAATCCCAGAGACCTGGGATTCTGAGGCAGGAGGATCGTAAGTTCAAGTCCAGTCTCAGCGCTCAGCAACTTAGCAAGAACCTGTTTCAAAAAAAAGAAAAAGTAGACTGGGTATATAGCTCAGGGGAAAAACAGGATCCGTAGTATCATAATAATAATAACAATAAAAGAAGAAGAAATGATGATGATGATGATGATGATGAAGCAACAGCAGTAATTACAGTGTTCTACAATATACGCAATTATTATTTTGAAGGAAAAAATCCTAAAATTTTAAAGGAATTAAAAAATACAAAATATACCACAAGATTACCACAAGATTTTAATATTTCTATCAGCTATCCCAATTATTCATAATGTTAATTTGTTAATAAATAAATAAAACAAAACAGGAAAATGAGAATGGAAGGATTTGCCTGACAAATACATTATCTGAGGCAGGTTAAAAAAATATGAACCACTTAAAGTTTAGAAAAACTTTTAAAATAGCCCTAGTTTTGCCCTTTTTTTTTTTTTTTTTGCCGAGAAAGAGAGAGAGAGAGAGAGAGAGAGAGAGAGAGAGAGAGAGAGAGAGAGAGAGAGAGAGAGAGAGAGAAGGGAAGAAACCTGTCTTTCTAGGTCTTATACCTTATGGATAACCTTGGACTTAAAAGGTCATGAAAAGTCATGGATTCAGTTTCCTATAAATCCATGATTTACAAATATTACTTCCTGATTTAAGAAATCAGGTCTTAATGTTCCTCTGAGGGATTAAAGTTGTGCCTTAGTATGGGAAGAGAAAGCTTTCTGTAATACCTCACTCACACTCCTGATGGTGAGGAACAGGTGGAAGGGAGACAAGCCCGATCTCTATGGAGAACAGCACCCAACTTCCTGAAGTACAACTAGAAGCCAAGCCTTTACTTCTGAATTGTGTAGGGATGAAGAGAGCCAGCACTCAGTTGTAGACTAGCCTACCAAGTCTTTCTTTGTCTCAAGGTTTTCTTATGCTCTGCCCAGATCACTAATATAAAGCTCCCCTTCACAGGATGCTTAAGCTCTTCTCTATTTTCTTAACTGGCATTTCACCTCTATGATCCAAACTTGGTTTTCTCTCAGCCCCCAGACTTGGCTGTTTTAAACTCCTTTGTCTTTAATTCCAAATTCTCTTTCTCTAAGCTCACTTAGAACTAATGAAGTCATTATTTTTCTAAGGAAATAAAGACTATGCGTCTATAATTTTTGTCTTAAGGCTTCTTTCTTACCATTTCTGTTATTCTACATGATACAATGATGCACCATTTCTTTCCCTACAAGGGAAATACATTCCTTTTCCCTTATTTTTTTCTTGCTTTGTGAGACAAATATTCAGTGATGCTTTGGGGGTTCAAGGATCTAAATTAGCCAAATTTGGGCTGATGCATGATCTCTTTCATGAAGAAGATGTGACCATATTTTGGGGAAATATTCTTGGAAATATTCTATGGAAGTGATGAATTATCAAGGAATATGTAGGAGTTTCATCATAGTGTGATAGAGACTGTCTAGGTCCATAAGGAAAACTGATGCATTCTAGAGAGAAAAGAGAAGTGTGGAACATGCCATTCAATCAAGTCAGACTCAAGTCTGAGACAAACTTCAAAGGCTGGAAGAGTCGGGATGGTAACCTATGAACTTGGGTAAGAGTGTCTAGATTGTGGTTGGTTGGCAGTGGGAAATTTTGTCCAGGAAACTATAAAGAACTTCATGCTAAATTATATTTTAGAAATAGTTGTTATTTGATAATACTAAGTAAATTATCTGAGAGCAATTTCTATTGTGACAGAGTGAGAAGGTCAATGAATTCTCTGCCCAAGGAAACAATATTAATTCAGGAGGAGACACTCAAAAACAACCTTTTCAGCAACCAGGGATTTTTTTTAAAAAGACCCATAGAACACACAGAGAACTGTTGTTCATGAAAACAACTAAACTACTGGTAAGAAGAGTCTGAGATATTTTTGGCTGGGTTTGCTCCCATATTTATCCTGCCTTGAAGTACTGTCAGCGCCAGGGTTCAACCAGGTTTGGCATTAGAAACAGGAAGTTTCTAAGAAGTGGTGAGTGGGATTCCCTTGACTTGGAATGTGGTCATTTAAAGTAGTAATCTCAGTGGCAAGAAAATAAGGAGGTCCAGAGGTTTCTTTTGCCTCTACTAAGGGGCTAATAGAATCAAGCAACAGAATACAGGGCTAGTCAAGGATTTAGTAGGGAGTTCTAAGAAAACAACCAAATGATGTTTTATAAGGTAGCCAGGTACCCAGGATTGATTGAAAACCTGATCATGCACTGCAGGTCAATTCATACAAATTTGACCAATGATATCTGAATCAGAATGGCAACACATATGAGATGACAGAGTCTGATGGAAGTGAAAAGCAGGGTGGAATTGAAAGTGGCCCCCCAAATAGGCTTCATTCCCACACTAATTAATACAGTTCACCACAGACCCTTGATCTGAAGGCTGGAGTCAGCAGAATACTTTATTGCAAGTGCTAAAAGCTACATTTTGTTTCCAGCAAAACTATCCTTCAAATCAGAAGCCAAAATAAATGCATTGACAGGTAAAGACTAAAACAGTTCTTTGCTAGCTGACCTGCCTTAAAAAGAACACCAAAAGAACTCACTTTGAATAGAAATGACATAACAAAAAGCTCAGATGTACATCAAGTCAATACTGCCAGAAATGATAAATATGCACATCAACAAAAAGTCTATAAATGTATATTTTCTCATTTCTTGTTATGATTTTTAAAATTATGTAGGTTGGTATAAAACAGCAATTATAGGCAGTTTTTAGAAATTTTAACAAATATGAAAATAATAAAAAGAGGAGAAAGCAAAAGGAGACATAATGGTGTCAATTTTCTACATTTTATATGATTTAAATTTATATCATTCTGAAATAAATTATAATGAATGTTATAATCCCCAGATAATACTTTAATTAATACTATCAACCAATAATAAGATAACTCAATATTTTACATATTTTTAAAATACAAAAGTAAAAGAAAACCTTTAAACTTAAAGAAGTTAGAAAAGACGAATTTAAAGGATAAAAATGACAACATTTAAAAACAAAGAATAAAAGAAGAAGTACAAATGACCAACAAATATATGAAAAAAAAATTCAATATTTCTATCAATCAGGGAAATGCAAATCAAAAATACACTAAGATTTCATCTCACTCACTAGCTTGGCAGTCACCAAGAATACAAACAGTAGTAAATGCTAGTTAGGATGTGGGGGGAAATGTACACTCATACATTGTTGGTGGGACTACAAATTAGTACAACCACTTTGGAAAACACTATGAAGGTTCCTCATAGAACTAGAAATGGAGCCACCATATGACTCAGCTTGATATTTATCTCACTTTTGTTATTTATCCCAAAGATAAAATCAGCATACTGTAGTGATTCATGCATACCAAAGGTTATACCAGTGCAATTTACAACAGTCAAGTTATGGAACTAACTCAGATGACCATCAAAAGATGAATGGATAAAGAGAACATGGCATATCTCCATAATTAAGTTTTACTCATCTATAAAAAAATGAAATTATGGCATGTGATGGTAAATGGGTGAAACTGAAGAACATTGTGTCAAGTGAAATAAAAGTCAATTCAGAAAGTGAACGAATGGATGTTTTCTTTGCTATGTGGAAGTTAGAGAGTAAAAGAAAACTTTTAAAGGGAGCAGCATATTCCATGAAAATAGAAGGGAAATTAGTAGAGGAGAGAAAAGGAATTGAGGGAAAGGAGGAGGGATGAAAAAAACAGAGAGACTATGGAATTAAATTGATCAAATTATGGTATGTACGTATGTGAATATAACCCATGAATTCTACCTGTTTGTTTATGTATAACACACCAATATAAAAAATAAATAAATAGAAGCAAGATCAGTAGAGTAAAAAAGAAAAAAAAGTGATTGGGGACAGAGGAAGAGAGGAAAAGGGAAAGTCCTGGGGATTTAAATGCAGCAAATTATATTCCCTGACCTAAAAACAACAGTTGTTCATTTAACCAGTTACAAAGTCATCATTTAAGGGACATTAAAACAGGAACAAGTCTTAATTCCTTAATTTCTCTAAGTAATAAAATCTAACAGACAAGATTAACATCTTGATAGGTAAGAGAAGAGCAATGTTTTAGACATTGCTTCTTATCAATATATTGAAATTCCACCATGGAAAGATCTCAAATAACTATTTTTTAGGATTTTTAAAAATTTTATTTATTTATTCTAATTAGGTATATATGACAGCAGAATGCAGTTTGGTTCTTTGTACACAATGGCAGTGCAACTTTTCATTTCTCTGGTTGTACATGATGTAGTGTCACACCATATATGCAATCATACATGCACCTAGGGTAACGATGTCCATCTCATTCCTCCATCTTTCTTGCCCCCATGTTCTCTCTCCTCTCCTCCATCCCCTGTGCCCAATCATAGTTCCTCTGTTTTTCCCATGCCTCCACCCCATTATGGATTAGCATCTACTTATAAGAGAGAACATTCAGCCTTTGGTTTTTGGGGATGGGCTTACTTCACTTAACATGATAAAGAAGTGAGTAATCTTTAGTGATACCAATAAAAAAAGAAACAGTATAAATTATCAATGTCAGGAACAAGAGATATACCATTAATGCCATACATGAAGAACCTAAAAGAATCATAATGTAATATTGTGCAATACACTATGCTAACACACTAAATTATTTAAATGAAATGAAATTTAGAAACAAATTGCCAAATATGACTCAAAAAGAATTAGAAGAGTTCTGGGAGCACAGTTCAGCAAGATCATATGCTTAGCATGTGAAAGGCCCTGGGTTCAATCTCTAGCAAAAAACAAAAAACAGAAAACAAAAAGAAAGAAAACAAGAAGCTTAAGGAGAGGGAGGAGAGAGAGGGAAGAGGGGAGGAGGGGAAAGAAAGGAGGGAGGGAAGGAGAAAGAGAAGAAGGAAGTAAATGAAGTATTATAAGTAAAGAGATTATATTGTAATTAAAAGTCTTCCCTTGAAGGCAAACCAAGAATCATAAGGCTTCACTGGTGATGTCTATCAAATATCTAAAAAAAGAGATCATATTTTTTTTCATAAATTTTTTCAGAAAATGAAGGAGGGGCTAATCCAGTATTATTCTATCACCAAAGACAGAGAAAGGCATCATATGAAAGTAAAACTTTAGACCAATATCCTTCAAAAATATAGATACAAATTTATTAATAATTTTCTAGAAAAAATAACTTAGTAATACCTTGCTGCATTGCATTTATATTATTTTAATAAAGGAAAAGGGCCACATGATAGTTTTGTCAACACATACACACATACACTACAGACACACAGCATTTGAGGAAATGCATTAACTAAAATCAGAAAGGAACTTCCTCAATGTGATAAAGAAAATCTCTAAACACTATCAATTGATATCAAACTTAATAAGTGAAGACCAAATGCTTCTTCCCTAAATTTGGGAACAAGGGTAGCGTGTTCACAGTCACATTTATATTCATTAGAATGCAATTTCTACCCATTGCTATAAGAAAAACAAAATTACTGAAAGGAATACTGATTTTTAAGGAGGAAATAAAAATATATTTACAAATAACATGATTTTATATTTAGATAATACTAAGGAATATACAACTAAATTAACAGAGCTAATAAATGAGTTTACCAATGCCAAAAAATAAAAATATGTAACTATAAAAAATCAATTGATTACCAAGTGCAATGGTGCACACCTATAATCCCAGCAGCTCCAGAGGCTGAGGTAGGAGAATCAAGAGTTAATAGCCAGCCTCAACAAATTAGCAAGGCCCTAAGCGACTTATTTAGACCCTATTTTAAAAGAACAAAAAAGTAGTGGGGATGTGGTCAATTAAGATCCCTGGTCTTGAGCCCCAGAACCAAAAAAATAAATTAAAAAAAAATCAATTGTACTTCTATATTCTAGCAATGAGCAAGTGAAATAAAAATTAAGAAATAATTCTGTCCTCAATAGCCTCAAATTAAAATGCTTAATACTAAATTTTAAAAACTAATACATTGCTTCAAGAAATTAAAAAGGATAAAAATAAACAGAAAGAAATGCCACATTCATAAATTGGAAGAATAAATATTGATCAAATGGCAAACCTTTCCAAATACTGTGATAATTCACAATCCCTATCAAAACTCTAGGACATTTTAGTTTTTATGTTTTGGCAAAAATTGATCAGCTGATTTCTAACATGGAAATGTAAAGCATTTGAGAAGTAAAACTTTTAAAGAGAAGAAAATATGAAATATGTTCAATATTCACTCTTCTAAAAGGCAGGATACATTAGGTAGACCCCCTAATGTGCAAACAGTTAACAGATATTAGTAAGATGAATCTTGACAATCAAATTGAAAATTTCCAGGCATGCAACATAAATAAGTAGATACACACAGATATTTAAGCATATTCAAGCTTGTCATAATGAGAGAAATACTAATTATTGCTATATAAAATTCTAGAACCTGTTAACTCTCAGGATCCAGGTAGGAGAAACTTGTGGAGAATTTCTCTAGGGCTTTACTGTCAAAATGAATGATTTTCAATGAACTTCAGTTAAGCTTTAAATGTAACAGACACTATAAAAAGCAATTTGACAATATATGCCAAGATCTTAACAATTTTTGAGTCTGTTATCCAGCAATCGAATTTCAGGAAATTTATCCTAAAGAATAACACTCAAATTTACGTACTAGGATACTGGTGAGAGGAATGTCTATTAACAATGTCTCTGATTGGATTTGGCTGAGGTCCAAGTCTACCTCTTGGACAAAAGAAATGCAGAAAATATTGTAGGACAGTTCAGTGAATATAGAATGTAAGGAAAAGGAGCTGTCTATTTATTTAACAGATAATGCGGAGTGCTTATTTTTTGTCAGGCACTGTTCTGATTGCTTTTGCAATTAGATTAACTACTCAGTTAATTATTATAATATCCCTTTAATGTTGGAAATATTATCTCCATTTTATAGGTAATTAGCTGTAAGCACAGAGAGGTTAAGCAATACCAACTGGATCACACAGGAAATAAGAACCAGAGTTGCGATTCAAAGGAGGCATGGTATTTTACGTATTACATAATGCTCTAGAGGAGAATTAAGTGTTATTTCCAGAAGGAAATGGTTTGTATTCATGCAAAACCACAGTATCCACCACAATCAGTGGTGTTTATTTTTATAAGTAGGTCCCTTTTGAAGGATTTTCATAAGATGCAAGGTCTACACTGGTCATGGCCATTGAAAAGTCAGCACTGCAGTCGACTTAAACATGCTTGTCTCTTCTGCAGGAACTGACATCACAGAGCATTGTGTAGAATATTGTATAGACAGGATCTTTGAATGGAAATGAAAACAGGAAAATAAATATGGTTCAAATAGTCTGCAAAATTTCAGCTTCATGGTTCATTAATTTCTAACTCATTCCATTATAATTCTATTAATATGCTGGTAAGGACAAAACTCAGAATTTTTACTTCATGGTATAATAGCAGTACATTCTGATACTTGAGGTGTTTCTTTAAAAGTCTAAGTAAGTATTAACTACAAATTATTACATCCTTGAAATACATTGGTTCAACAACTCTATTGGAACCTGGCGAGAGCCAGCTGCTGTGCTAGGCTCTGGGCACAGTTCTAAGAGCCATATTGCTTTCTGTAATTTGAACACTACAGAAATAAACAGTTTCCTCTGGTGATACCTGTTGACTAAGCCACTTTAGTCAAATAGCTTGAAATTTACTTTGTAAGAATATATGATAAAATGTCTTTGCTTGCCTTAAATATTAATCAATCCAGTTAAAAACAGTTCAACTAGCAGCCTTATGTACGGTGCCAATGTATATTTCATTTACATGGAGATGTTCACAGTATTAAAGTTACCTCTCGAGCCACAGTGTCCCTCTGGTTGTTAATACACAGGTGCAGTAAGTAAATAATTAGAGAGTTACACACCAGATTTGATTCATGTTAATCAACAATTAGTATGATTCTGACATCAAAACAAACATTTCATTTGAGCTCTTAGTAAATGAATTGATTTTAATTTTTTTTGCTTTTATTTTGAGAATGTAAATAAATCTTACACCAAACTTTCTAGACATAAGATATATATAAAATTGGGCAAACTTTAGAAATTAGAAAAATGTTTAACAAGAAAGCAAAAACCATTGTATTATCCTTCATAGATTCTATATACCATTTTCTGGGACACTGAAATAATTTCAAAATTATTTTAATTGACATGATGTTTTTCTCCACATTTTTCATTGTCATGAATCAGCAGTGTCATGATTAGTCTAGTAAATTATCTTTCAGGGTAGATTGCCTGAAATGGAATTGCCAGGGTACAGAATAAAAACTTTTTGTGAGATCTTTTGTATATATTGACAAACTGATTTTGAAAGAGTTTCTGTTTTTAAATAATAAGTGAATATAAATGTGGAATTTATAACATTATACTAAATCTTATCACATCTTACTTTTAACACTATTACCATACTTAATTTAATGATAAAAATGGCAGCTTTCTGTTTTAATTTTCATGCTTTCAAAAAAGTATTTCCTACATCCCCACCATGTCTTAGGCATTACAATGTGAATCTGTGAAATTAGGAGGCAAAGACTAGGAATAAAATATTCCCTGAGTAAAATAGAAAACATGGAGTTTAAATTAATGAGATATATATTATTTTTTTAAGCATCAGGAATTTTAAATGCATTCAGCAGAAACGAAAGATGCTAATCAAAAACAATCATATAAAGGCTTGCTCATATTTTTTTTTATTTTGAATTTCATACACTTACCAAATGAGATTTTTATATCTGAATAGACACTGAAGCACATACTCAGTATGTGAGTATGAATGCATCTGTGTAAATGCCTGGTAAAAATAATTTAATATTATATTGTAATTATTTTGCCATTGCTCATACTGAGATTTACATTTTAACTAGAAGAATTATGAGAAAAAAATGTAAGCCTTTTCAGTTCACCTATTATATTAGTTTCCTATTGCTGTTGTAACAAATTGCCATAAATATGGTGGCTTAAACAATACACATTGTTACCTTATACCAGTCAGAAGTCTGAAATGGGTTTCACTATATCAAAAAGCAGGAAGTTGGTCTACAAAACTCAATTTTTTTCAGAAAGTTCTCTTGGAAAATGCACTCCCTTGCTTCTTCCAGCTTCTAGGAGCTGCTTTGATTCTTGGCTAAGGGACCTTGTCTTTGTCTTTAAGGCCTGCAGCATCTTCAAATCTGATTCTACTTTCATCACCACATAGCTAAGTATCTTTGTGATCACATAAGGCCCACCAAAACATTCTGGGACAATACATCTCTATGTCTTAATTTAATCCCATGGGCAAAGTCCCTTTGGCCATTTAAGGTAACATAATCATAGGTTCCAAGAATTATGACATGGACGTCTTTGAGGATTGCCTGTTCTGCTTACATCACTTGTAGTCAAAAAAAAATATAATAGTTTATGACAAATTGTATATAAGGGGTGATAAATGTCAATGTGTCCACTTTATAAACATTTGTTGAACTTCTTGTGACTTGTGACAGAGTTAAAATATACTGTATCTTTTGGGATAAACTATAGGATAATAAAATATTTTTCCTTTCCTCAATTTACTTTTCCTTTTCATTTTCCTATTTTTGGAGCAAAGTTAGTGATCTAACAAAAAAACATTGTTTTAGCTAATGAGAAATATCAATTGTGTTATTTTGTATATTAATAACTTTGCAATATGCATAATGTATTTTATCCCATAGGGCAAAAGAGACTTCAGAAATGAGAAAACTAAGCACCGGATGCTTAGTACACATCCAAGAGAGATGGGATGGCTAAGATTGTCTGTGAACAAGAAAATACATTTTAATTATCTCATTTCCCCCTTCTATTTGTGACTTCAACAAGAAGAACATATCATATTGAATTAACCATAGTTTGAAATCAGACCAACCAGAGTTCAAATTCTGGCTGTCAGAACTACCAGATATTTATGCAAAGTATTAAATGTTTTTGAGCTTTTGTAAAGTAAGTATTATGAAAGTGCATTGAGATACTCTAAAATTAAGGTAAGTAATGTATAAAGATGATTTAGCTTTAAAAAGATGTAAAACCATTCAATAGTGTTGCTGTACTGCTTTTGCTTTTAAGATGATTACTTTCCAACTATTCTATTAAATGTGTGTTTATGCCAATACCTTAAAAATACAAAATATTTTATTCTATTGAAAAGAAAAAGATAATGAAAAGAAATAAAATGACTACTGGCTTTTCTTTTTTATTATAATGTCTTTTCCCTGAAAATTGAAAAAATAAATGTGGCACTGAGTTTGATCATAGAAATGAAAAGTACAATCTTTGGCTGTTAGCATGTGTCAGTACATCTCTTGTTTGAACTCAAGTAATTTTGAGGTAGAATGGTTTGTTTTCAATTGCATTCAGAATAAGTGATAAAGTGTGAACTCTCTTCTCTCAGCAATGAAATAAAGCAAGTGATCATTAAAAAAGAGTGGACATTTTACATCAAAATATATGTCTATGTGTATGCGACAGATAACCCTGCTCATGAGTAAAACTAGAAGTAGGCGACTGGATATAGGGAAATCTTCCTGGAAAATAATTGTATTTTCAAGTCAGCTTCATTGGTGCCTGTACATCTTCATCAAGATCTCCACAGGTTGAAAATACTTCCTCTTCAAGAACTTCAAAGGTGTCTTTATTATATCCACTGAGCAATTACACATTATTGTAAGTTCTAGATATGTTAATATTTATTTTTTTTTTGGATATCAAATGGGTTTCCAGGAATTGATTCATAAGAAAGTACCTTTTGTATATAACATTTATGTGACTAAATATATAACTATCATTTAGGTGGCAAGCAAATCAAACATTGAGAATCATATATCCTGAGGAATTCATGTGGTCTGTATTTCAACATGATTTGTGAAATGTTATGGGCAATAAGATATGAATTAAAAATTTTTCAGAAACTGTGGGATAACTTCATTCTAAACAGGGAATGTGGTTATTAAACAAAATGGAACAACCAGTTGAAAGCTGAGGTTGGAAATCAATACTTTGAAACACATTACACATTTTCTAGTACTGATGATGTCCTAGTAGATAATTAGAATGTGTTTTTTTTAATCATAGAAATGTGCCATATTTTGGAATCAATTGTCTACATGACCAATGAATTCAGGCTAATTTAATGTTTTTAAATTTGTTTGAAAGAATAAAAAGAAAAAAATGGAGATCAATTATAAGGAAACACAATCACTCTTTTACGATAATAATTCATTCTCAAAATCTTGAGTGTCTTGAAGACTACCATACCTTAGAGATTTCACAGAAAATAGATGATTATACATTTATACCCGATACCTTATTTGAAATTTGCCTAGTTTACTTATCCAAATCTTCCTATGTAAATTAAGATCATATTTACTGCAAGTAACTGTGATGGTTATCATCACAAAATCTATAAGAAAAGTTACACTTGAATAACTTCAATGAATTGAAGAGCAAGAGCAGAATCTAAGGATCTTAACAACAGGTCTCCATTGATGTTTCTCTGATTGCCTAAAACTTTTGGCTATTACTCAAGATTCCTGACATTTCTAGGATCTGAGAGTCCCATGCTAATTTCAGCCTCTACCCCAGGACCAGTTGGCCAGGAGAAGAGATGGCTTCTAAAAGCCCGCTCTTTTGATGGAGCTTGTACTGTGAGAGCAATTAGGTTGAAACACCACCCCCCTAGTTGTTTTTCACCAGTGTTATTTGGACTAGAGGGGATTGGATTCTTTTCATATATCCTACATTGTCATTGTAGCCATGAACTCACTGTAATCTATCCCAAATTGTAAGTGTCTTAGAGGATTATTTCTAAAAGTTTTGATAAATTGTGGATGACTACAACTGCAGTGATAATAACTGATAAGTCATTAAGATCCCGAATGATATTAGAGAAAAAAAAATCTGCCAGAAGAAAATACAACAACAACAACAACAACAACAAAAATGCAAACAGAAACAGAGAGAGAAAACGAGACGGAGGAAGAGAGGGAAAAAGTGAGGGAGAAGAAAGAAAGAACAAGAAATATTGGCAATACCAATACGTATCTGGGAAATAATCACATGAATTTCAATATTTCTGTATTAACTAGGCTGAGAACGACAAAAGTATCAATATATAATAATGGTCTTTTGAGTTTCACATTAAGGATTTTCCTTAAATATCACGAAGTACTTAAATAGATACATCTGTTATAAGGAAATTCAGCTCAGCCCATTCTTCAGGGCTCCAGGTCTTATTTTAAACCAAAGCCATAAATGAGTATTGCGCGAAGGATTGCTCTGTAACATCTGAGTATGCCATGATTTTAGAACTTCCCGATCTTTGCTAGGATCAAGGAAGCCTCAAAATGCCCCCATTAGAAAAAAAAAATATGTAACTTTATAAAATTTCCAATGTCAGTTTCCTTTCGGTCTCTCAAAACAAACTCGAAATGTCTCCATTGGAACAACACCTCCCAAAGTTACAGGATTGACTTTGACATTCCAAGCGGACTTCAGGGAGCACTTCTGGGAAGCTGTAATTGACAGAGACAATGCTGTCAGTATGGCGCCCAGAGAGTTAAAATGTCCAGGAGTGGAGCATGCATCACTGTGATTCCACCTGACATTTGACTGAAAGAGTTTGCACTAATTTTCTTTATGCCTGTTCAGACAATCTGAAAGGAAAGAATGAGGTATCTATTAAACAGAATAAACAGCCTCTAGCACAGGAATACATTTTGCACACTTGTAGCTTTTGAAGGGTTGGGGGTGGGGATAAGGAGATAGGAAATGAAGAAGGAGGCAAGGATGGAGTTCCTTTCAGCAGCCCAGGACTGGATCTGCTTGGGCCACAGAACATGAACCTCAAGATTCACAGCCATGACACAGGAGTCTGGGGCTTCTTCTGATAAAATGGCCATGCAATTCATATTCTGAACATTCTGAAAACCTGCTTGATAACAACAGCTCCCAGGTAATAACACATTTCTATCAAGGTATTGTTACATGACTTGTTTGCCTTTTATGTTACACTTTCTAGAAAACACTCCTGTTAGGACTCCATTCAAGCACTCCACATCAAATGAGGAAAGTGTTTATAAACATGAAAACACCAGGATGATCCTCAAATCCCACATCCCTTTTGCTGACACAAAGGAAAAAACGGTTGAGCTACTAGTTGAAAGTCCAGTGTAAAAAAAAAATCTTCTTTTTCTATTAGACCTAAAGAAAAGTTGAATCACATGTTATTTGCTTTAAAAGTCAAATGAGTGAAGGTCAGACTGAAAGCAGCTTAGAAAATATCCAATGACTTCTTATACCTAAAGAAATGGAAGAGTATTAATAAAACCCTTTGTTTGGGTCTTTGAAAAAATGGGATTGACTTTTTTGATTAACCATAGCCCTAAAAATTGGATTCTTATCTATTCTCCCTTGCATATTGCCACATTTCCTTATGATAATCCACACAGATAATCATAAATACCAGCAACGATAATACAAGAACCTGCAGAGGCCCGAGGCCAGGACAGAGAGGAGAACATGGTTTGGGAAACAGCTGTGTTTAGCTTTCCTAAGGCCATCTGTTTCTCATTAAGCCATCTTCTCTCTGCTTTGCTTTATGCCCTATTCTTCACGGTACAAAACAGGATCCAACGACAGAGCTCAGAGCAAGGTCTTCAGCTTCTGTTTCTTTACCATATTGTTTCTTGCATGGGACCATCAAAGTTGGACAAAATGCTCAATGCCTTCTTTTACTTTGGTTTTAATTGAACCATACCTATAAGCTTAAGGCATCCTTGAACATTTATATTGATATGGAAGTAAATATTTAAAATATAATCAGGAGAAAGTGATTCAAATCTATTTCATGAGAGGTTTGGGGTCCATTGGGGAAAGTGTGAGAAGCATAAAGTTTAGCACATTCTGGAATGAGTGCCTCAGGTGGAATTCCTATGCTAATAAGTTTTCCATCTATACCATTCCCAGGTTCAGTCACAGCATAAGAGAAAGAAGGCAAACAGGTGGGGTTCTGTCAGACTTACAATTTTACAAAAAACAGATAAGTCTAAGGCATTGAAAACAAAATTCAAACAAAATTTAAGTTACTTTGCTTCCTTGAGTTCATGATTCTGCTTGTTTTTCTATATTCTTGCATGTTTGAGAATGTGGAGTGCCTAGGAGCTAAGATGGTAAGCTGTGTCAAAAAATGTGCTTACATTGTCCACATTTCTGTTTTCCTCGGGGCACTGCAGACTCTATCATACACTCCTCTGACAACAAATACTGTGCTCATTTTCTTATTAGAGCTCATTCATTCTTCTTTTGAATGATTACATTCCATGAATGTTATATGAGTGTGTGTTGGGGCAATGGAGTCCCAGAAGGGATTGCAAATCTTTTAGCCTGTAAATTCTTATATGAATTAACTACATTATCTGTCGCCTTCATACCTAAAAGGAAACATGGGTGGGAATCATATTCTTGAGTTACATTTCATCTTGCACAGCACTTGTTAGCTATTTTTCCATTAACTTTTACCCTCAAACATTGGCTTGGTAAATATCATCTTGATTTTTAACTCTGATTACAAATTACTGGCTTTTTCTTCTTAGATACCCACATTCTTCTGTAATCTGGAAGTTTAAACCTTAAAGAAGATAGACTTTGCTTGCTTTGTCTCAACTTCTTCCTTGAATGTGATATACTCATTCATTGGACATCATTATTTCTTCCTTTATTTATTTTTTAAAATGTATATTGAGAGTTTGTTGCATAGCACAGTGCCACCATGACCTCAAGTTAATTTTCTCACTAATCTTATTAGTTGAGTCATGTTTTATCTACATTTTGCATATATTCTTATTTTTTTTAATTATAAATGACAGTGGAATGCATTACAATTTATATTACACATATAGAGCACAATTTTTCATATCTCTGGTTGTGTACAAAGTATATTCACACCAATTCATGTCTTCGTACATGTACTTTGGATAATGATTTCCATCACATTCTGCCATCATTTCTAACCCCCATACTCCCTCACTTCCCCTCCCACCCCTCTACCCTATCTAGAGTTTGCCTATTCCTCCCATGCTCCCCCTTCCTACCCCACTATGAATCAGCCTCCTTATATCAGAGAAAACATTCAGCATTTGTTTTTTGGGGGGATTGGCTAACTTCACTTAGCATTATTTTCTGCAACTCCATCCATTTACCTGCAAAGAACATGATTTTATTTGCTTTTATTACTGAGTAATATTCCATTTTGTACATATGCCACATTTTTAAAAATCCATTCATCTACTGAAGGGCATCTAAGGTTAGTTCCACAGTTTAGCTATTGTAAATTGTGCTGCTATAAACTTTGATGTGGCTGTGTCCCTGTAGTATGCTCTTTTTAAGACCTTTGGGTATAGACTGAGGAGAGGGTTGGTGGGTCAAATGGTGGTTCCATTTCCAGTTTTACAAGGAATCTCCATACTGCTTTCCATATTGACTGCAGCAATTTGCAGTCCCACCAGCAACATATGAGTGTACCTTTTCCCCCACATCCTCACTGACAACACTTATTGTTGTTTGAATTCATAAAAGTTGCCATTCTGACTGGAGTGAGATAAAATCTTAGAGTAGTTTTGATTTGCATTTCTCTAATTTCTAGAGATAATGAACATTTTTTTCATATATTTGTTGATTGATTGTATTTTCTGAGAAGTATCTGTTTAGGTTCTTGGACCATTTATTGATCGGATTATTTATTTATTTATTTTTAGTGATTAGGTTCTTGAGTTCTTTATATACCCTAGAGATTAGTGCTCTATCTGATGTGTGAGGGGTAAAAAAATGCTCCCTTTTTTCTAGGCTTCTGTTTATTTCACAGATTGTTTCTTTTGCTGACAAGAAACTTTTTAGTTTGAATGGATCCCATTTATTGATTTTTCATTTTAATTCCTGCACTATAGGAGTCTTATTAAGGAAGTTGGGGCCTACTTTTTCTTCTATTAGACATAGGGTCTCTAGTTTAATTTCTAGGTCCTTGATCCACTTTTAGTTGAGTTTTGTGCATGGTGAGAGACAGGGGTTTAATTTCATTTGGTTGCATATGGGTTTCTAGTTTTCCCAGCATCATTTGTTGAAGAGGCTATCTTTTCTCCAATATATGTTTTTGGCACCTTTGTCTAATATAAGATAATTGTAGTTTTGTGGGTTGGTGGCTCTGTCCTGTATTCTGTACCTTCGGTCTGCCAGTCTGTTTTGGTGCCAATACCATTCTGTTTTTGTTACTGTTGTTCTGTAGTATAGTTTAAGGTCTTGTGTAGTGATGCCACCAGCTTCACTCTTCCTGCTAAGGATTGCTTTAGCTATTTTGGGTCTCCTATTTTTCCAGATGAATTTCATGACTGCTTTTTTCTATTTCTATTAGGAATACCCTTGAGATTTTAATTGGAATTGCATTAAATCTGTATTGTGCTTTTGGTAGTATGGTCATTTTGATAATGTTAATTCTGCTTATCTAAGAGCAAGGTAGATCTTTCCATCTTTCAAGGTCTTCTTTAATTTCTTTTTTAGCGTTCTGTAGTTTTTGATGTAGAGGTATTTCATCTCTTTTGTTAAGTTGATTTTCAATTTTTGTTGAGGCTATTGTAAATGAGGTAGTTTTCCTCATTTCCCTTTCAGAGGATTTGTCACTGATATACAGAAATGTGTTCGATTTATCACTCTTGATTTTATAGCCTGCTTGTTTGCTGAATTTATTTACTAGTTCTAGAAGTTTTCTGGTGGAACATTTTGGGTCTTCTAGGTATAGAATCATATCATCAGCAAATAATGCTAATTTGAGTTCTTCTTTTCCTATACATATCTCTTTAACTTCTTTCATCTAATTGCTCTGTCCAGTGTTTCAAGAACTACATTAATAGAAGTGGTGAAAGAGGCATCCCTTTCTTGGTTCAGTTTTTAGAGGAAATGCCTTCAGTTTTTCTCCTTTTAGAATGATATTGGCCTCGGGCTTAGCATAGATAGCCTTTAGGATGTTGAGATATGTTTCTGTTATCCCTAGTTTTTCTAGTGTTTTGAACATGAAGGGGTGCTGTATTTTGTCAAATGCCTTTTCTGCATCTATTGAGATGATCATATGATTAAGTCTATTGATGTGATAAACTGCATTTATTGATTTCCATATGTTGAACCAACCTTGCAACCCTGGGATGAATCCTACTTGATCATGGTGCACTATCTTTTTGATATGTTTTTATATTCAGTTTGCTAGAATTGTATTGAGAATTTTTGCATCTATGTTCATTAGAGATATTGGTCTGAAGTTTTCTTTCTTTGATGCATCTTTGCCTAGTTTTGGAATGGGTTATATTGGCCTCATAGAATGAGTTTGGAAGTGCTCCTTCTATTTCTGTTTCCTGAAATAAATTGAAGAGTATTGGTATTAGTTCTTCTTTAAAAGTCTTGTAGAACTCCGCTGTGTATCTATCTGGTCCTTGGCTTTTCTTGTTTGGTAAGCTTCTGATGGTGTCTTCTATTTCATCGCTTGATATTGGTCTGTTTAAATTGTGTATATCATCCACATTCAATTTGGGCAAATCACATGACTTCAGAAATTTGTTGATGCCTTTGATATTTTATATTTTATTGGAGTACAAGTTTTCAAAATAATTTCTAATTATCTTCTATATTTCTGTAGCTTCTCTTGTGACATTTCCTTTTTCATCACGTATGTTAGTAATTTGAGTTTTCTCCTTTGTTAGTGTAGCTAAGGATCTGTCAGTTTTATTTATTTTTTCAACAAACCAACTTTTTGGTTTGTCAATTTTTCAACTGTTTCTTTTGTTCTGATTTCAGCTCTAATTTTAAATATTTCCTTCCTTCTACTGCTTTTAGTGTTTATTAGTTCTTCTTTATCTAGGGCTTTGAGATGTAATATTAGGTCATTTATTTGTTGACTTTTTCTTCTTTTAAGAAATGAACACCATGCAATAAACCTTCCTCTTAGTACTGCTTTCATAATGTCCCAGAGATTTCAGTATGTTGTTTCCATGCTCTCATTTACCTCTAATAATTTTTAAATCTCCTCCTTGCTGGTTTTGGGGTGTTATTTTTTTTTTTACTCTATAGGCTTATAGCGCTCCTGTAGGGTTCCAATACTTCTTCTTTGTTGGGAAGGACAATGTTAACAGATCTCAATATCAACAATATACCACCTATAAACAATTTGTTGCTATTAAGATGTTTACAATTTTGTCAGAATGTACAGAAATAGTGAATTTGATTATTATCCATAATATCATCAGTAGGTTTGTAAAAGAGTTTATAGTTTCTGATATTGGACAATGAACTGGGGGTGAGGCATAGGATGATATGCTAAAAAGGTAGAGGATATAGAATTAACATAACTTAGGAAGTGTGAAAGAGAAATCTAATGAAGAGGGTTAGTAGCAAGGGAATAGACAGGAAGTAATTTTGGGTAGACAAGTATGTGGGAAGACAGTATAGTACATAAAACAACCACACATATGTATTCGGAAAAATAAAGGATATTAAAATAGTAAAAATTAGAGGGGAAAAGAAAAAAAAAGCATATATAGCATACCTCTAATATATTTTCTAAATTTTTTTTTAAATATTTATTTTTTAGTTTTTGGCGGACACAACATCTTTGTTTGTATGTGGTGCTGAGGATCCACACGCATGCCAGGTGAGCGTGCTACGGCTTGAGCCACATCCCTAGCCCCCCTCTAATATATTATTCAGATGTCCCAGTCCTCAAAATCCTAGTTCATGAAAAATACTTGTTTTCACATATGTTGGGATGTGAAGGTGGGAGGATAGAAGGGGAGAAGAAAAAGAGAAAAAAGAAAAAGAAAAAAAATTATTGAAGGAAGAAACCGGGATTGTTGATTGTTTTGGAGATCAGTTTCTTTCCCACTTTCCTGGGGTGGGGTTTCTGTTGTTAATTGGTATCTCCACCCTCAGGATGGTGAAGATAACCAGGGTGGGAAGGCTGGTCCTGGTGCAGGGCACATGGAAGTGAGGTGTGGCACCCACCAGTTCCTGCAGGGAGACTGCACCTCAAGTGTCTCTTTTTGGGTCCAATGGAAGTGCCCAGGCCTATCTCCCTATCTTGACTGAAGATTCCCCAGTTCCTGGTCTCACTAGTCTTGAAACTTTAGCCCTGTCTGCCTCTCCTTTAGCAGTTCCCAATTAAGGGACCTCTCTTACAGGGCTCCTATAGGCACCACCCTGGTCGCACTGCGCACCTGTCCCACTGAGAACTGTTCTGTGTTGGGCAGTTACTGTGCTGGGTTACCACCGCTTAGGAGAGGGGCGAGTTGGAAACCAGGTATCTGGCCAGCTGGAGTTCCAATCTGGGAGCTGCCTCCACCAAATATGGTGAGAAGGTGGCCCAAAATGGAGGCAGTTTGCTTCTAGTGCAGGGGTGTTTGGTGGAGTAGGGGGAGCCGGGCGATGGTGTTGTGCGATGTGTTCAGAGATGATGTGTTCAGAGATGAGCTCCAAGACATTCAGAGCCTGTTATATGCCCCTAAGTGCATGCAGATTACCACTTCAGGGACTACAGCTGTTGCACAGATAGAGGCAATGCGGGGAGCCCCTCCTTGGTAGATGGGTGTCCACACAAAAGTGGCAGCAGGAGTTCCTGTGGGTAGGTAGCAGCTGAGTGTTCTGCATGGGAATGTAGCAGCATCTGGGAGTTCTGCAGCGGTGCTGATAAGTGATCCTGCTGAGGCACCTGGGAGCCCAGCGTGGGCTAGAACCTCCAGAGGTGGGTGTCAAGAGTCGGGAGTCCTGCTCCAACACTGAGGCCGGGAGCCCTGAATGGGGGCACAGCACTAGTGATTCCTGTAGAGAGCAGCTGTGTCCTCTATCACTCTCAGAGAAGCAGTATTCTCACTAGTTGAGACCCTGGTCACTAAGCAACACAGAATGCTGCCTCCCTCAGGCCCACCATCTTAGATTTCTCTTCCTTTCCTTTATTTCAAGAAAAATTTGGTACCATGCATTATGTATGGTCTCTCCTAATTTAGGAATAGCAAAAATCTATGTCAGAATATATACACATATATAATATATAATATAGTCTAATATATTTATATATTTTATTTAGTTTTTAAGCTCCTTCCACTTCTTTTTTTGCATTTATATTTGCTTCCAAGCCTTTTCTCCATGTCAATAATTTGATTTGATTTTTAACCTTATATATTTTGCTTCTTACTCTATTTAGTAGTTCAGTAAAAATGAAAAAGGTTTTTTTCTGCCTTTTTTGTAATTTCCAATGACTTTCTTAACTCTGAAACATTCATTTTCCTTCATTTAGTTTGTATTTGAGATGTTTTCCTGTTTCATACTCTAATTAGGTAGTTTTTATACTATAAGGTACACTGTTTCTATTTTTCCTTCAGTTGTATTCTAAAGTGTGTGTGTGAGGGGAGGGCAGAGGAGAAAGAGATGGCTTACACAGATATTGTGATGTTTTGCCACCATCTTTTTTTTATGTTTAATGTAGATGCCTCTATTTAGGCTTGTGGTAGATTCTTTAATGTAACTGATCAAACTTCCTTGTCACTCTCCATCTTATCTAAGAATGATTATTTGTTGTTGCTGCTGCTGTTGTTTTTGTTAAACCTAAGTTTCCCATTTTCTTCTTCTATGACAAGGGTGGGCAAATGTTTGCTGTAAAGAGCTAGAGGCTAAATATGGACCTATGGTCTCTCTTGTAACTACTCAATTCTGCTATCTTATGAAAATACCCACAGGAAATGCATAAACAAATGGGCATAGCTGTGTTCCAATAAAGTTTTATTCATAAAATCAAGTGGTCATCCCACAGGCAAAAATTTTGCTACCCAGAATGTAGAAGTGATTTAATGTTTTCCATCAGGGTTCTCCCCTGATGGAAAAGGAGTGGGAGTGCCTACAGAATTCAGCCATTCACTTCATCTTCAGTGAACACAGCAAATCTCTTCAGCTTCTTTAAACATCCTATGGTTTCCACCAACACTAGAATCATTCTTTGCTTTTTTTTTTCCTTAGAAATAAATGAACATGCTTAAATTGATAGTCCCTAGATATGAGATGTTTATAGTAATTCAGAATTCTGTGGACTCATTCTTCTTTGGTGTCACATCCTAGAAAGGAGAATGTAATTAAGAGGAATTTTTTAAAAGTTACCACTTGGCCATATTTTTTAGAAGTTTCAAAAGTAGACATTAGCTTTTCCTTATTGAGTTTTGAATGACAACCTTTTTCGGGTTTTTTTTTGTACTTTATTCTAAGGGGGATTCCAGGTAGAGAAATTCAGAGCATTGGCTTTGCTCTAGAACTTTCACCCACAAATTTTCTTGGTTTCTCTTTTGTTTTGCTTTTTGACTACCTTCCTTCTTTTCTAATGGGTCCCAGTGATTTCTGAGAGTTTCCTAGAGGATTGTCAAGAACAGGCTCCTCAAACATCTCTGTCAGGACTCATCACCATATCTCTGCAGCTGTCATTGAGACTCCCAAGATGTTGCTTTGCTGAGCAGAGCTTTATCTCATCTTTGCTATTACCAACAATGTGGTGTGTAGGGAGGGAAGACTGTTAATGATGTTGAAATAATGTGTAGAACTGTGTTCTTCAAAGCTCTTTGTAGTCTAGAATAAGACTATCAAAATACAGATGGTAGCCTAAAATATTTTACTGGCATAGCCACTGTGATTCCAGCTGCATATGAAGAGGGCTCAGGTCATTTACCCCCACAAACAGGAGGATATGTCTTCATTAAGCCTAACCAAATTCTAGGCATAAAGTACCACAAAATAAGTTTTCTCCAACTTTTAGAGAAAACTCTTCTAGTCACAGGATGAAATCTTCCCTCTAGTAGACTCATGGTAAGTTGTTTAGGGGATATGACACCATATAGGACTTAAACAAGAAGACTAGATCACCATGCACCAGTTACCAATGAATTCGTTTTTCTCTCTTTACTACTATAGCACCTTGTTCTAAACCTCTGGTTCACATGTATTCAAACAATAACACAACTCTCAAAACACACATATTATTATGCAGAGAACAAGAGCCACATGTAAATGAAAAACATCCTTTGAAACTGTACTTTCACCAGAAACAAACTACAAAAAAACTGAATCTGCTAAAAAATGCACCCAGTTAACTTAATTCAACTGAAGACTGGATTTTCCAGATTAACTTGAATTCCAACATTCTCATTTCTTATGCTCACAGATCTTCTGTGGCCTGTACTTTTTTTTCCCCCCTACACCATAGAAGGGGAAAACATAAAAATTTACCTCTCAACTTCTCGTGTGCTTCTGTCCTCCTCTTCAATAAGTTCAAAGCATATTGAGAGCATATTGAACTCTACTGTGAACAGTTCAAAAGTTTTAATAGCATCATAGAAGGTGGTAGTGTTCAGTATATGTCAAATGACTTGCTTAAACAGGTCTTTCTCAGCATCCATATCTAAGCCCACAAATGCAAATTAAAAGTACTATCAGTCAATTTACTAACTTCTGCTCCAACAAGAAGCAAAGCTGGCCTGTGACTCTGTTCTACTCTATTCTTGGAAAGACAATGTTTATGGAGCTGTGGTATTGTCTGGTGTTACAGAAAAACATTTCATAGACAGTTTGACTGCATTTATGCAACAAAACTTATGGACATAAATTTGTCTTTCACAAAAGAAAGTGTTGATTTTATAGTATATTTTTCACTGGACTTTAACTTTTCCTAAATATAAGAAGAACTGATTTTCATCACATCTGCCAGCCACTTCTAACTAGAGAGAAAGAATTTGTTATTTGTAGTACCTGGAATTTAACCTAGGTCTTATGTCTACATTATACTGAACAGATACATCCTTGCAAAATTATTTCATATATTAGTTGTATCGGGTTCTAGCATCCATTACTTAATGTGGACTAAAAAACAACCCAGTAAGAGGCATTATGCTTACTAAGCAAAGAGACTAAAACTATATGTTTATACCAAGACCAAATAAATCAAAATTATTTTTATTTTTCAAGCAGGGTCACAGGATAGCAAAGTCCTACATGAAAGGCTTTCCCTCACTCTCCACCAACACTGTTAGAAAATGGAACTGAAATAGCTAATGCTGCTATTAAGAGGGTTAGAGCATCAAGAGGTGGGCAGAAGAGACTTCAAAAGCTGGAGCAGCTGTGGTCCTAGAAGCATTTGCTTGGAAACCCGGGCCCCAAGTCTCATTTTCTCTCCTTTGAAGAGTTATAATTGAGAAAGAAGAAAATCAAGCATTTTTGACAAGACCTCTACCAAAGAAAATTATGGGAGGCAAAGATGAAAAGGAATGTGTCCTGATTGTCCTGTTATTTAAAATCGCCAAACAGTGAGAGTATCATTGTAATCACTGATACTAAAAAGGTTCATCAGGGAAGATTCTTGGGGGTAATCAACTGAACTTGGAGGCTGATATATGCTCTTCCCCAAGGATAATAGGCCAGGTGCTTATAAAGGAGATTACATTCCAAATTTTAAAAAATTGAGAATTAAAAAACAACTGAAAATAATTTTCTTGCCAAACAATCTATTTTTTTTGGAACTAGATTAATACAGAAATACTAGGGTTTATAGATTTTTTTTGAAATTTAATGCTTAAGAATGACACCTGCAATCTCCTCAAATTTCAATTGATAGATTATGCTACAAATAGATGAACTTCATGAAAAAAAATAGAAAACAAAAAATTAATAATAAATGAAATCAAATTCCCAATCAACATGACTACTACCCCTATAGAGAAAACCATTACTTCATTAAATCTGAATATTTAATTTTTTTTTAATTTTGAAAATCATGACATAAGTTATCTTGTATGAAAGTAATATTTGTAAATACAGTTTGATTTAATTCTCATCTTCTATTATAATCAATGATATCTTTAAATGGAAAGCTGTATGTGTATAAATTTATTTGATTTGATAAGATGTCTGAAAAAAAAATCAAGTGTAATTTTAAAAAGTTCTATTGAAGTTGGCTTTTTTTTTCTTTTTTTCAATACATAGACAGAAAAGCACAACACATTTAAATACAACTTCCTTCTTATTTTGACTCATAAAATTTTCACTAGTTCAAAACGTATTTTAGAATCACTTTGGATTTGGCTGAAAATAAATGGAAATGAGAAATTGTTTTCAGAAATACAAATAAAAGTACTTATATTAAATATACATTTTCAAAACTATAAATGGTTTAAGAGAATTCACCCACTATTAGATGATGGTGCTTGCTACATAAATGTGTATTAAATCATTGTCAGATATCCTCTTGTGAAGACCTGTTATGAACCAGAAAGCATAGCTCTTAAAATTCGTTTTCTGTTCAAAAAAAGACCCTTGTGGCTGGGGATGTGGCTCAAGCGGTAACATGCTCGCCTGGCATGTGCGGGGTGCTGGGTTCGATCCTCAGCACCATATAAAAATAAAATAAAAAGATGTTGTGTCCACCGAAATATTAAAAAGTTCTCTCTCTCTCTCTCTCTCTCTCTCTCTCTCTCTCTCTCTCTCTCTCTCTCTCTCTCTCTCTCTCTCTCTCTCTTCCCTCTTTAAAAAGGAAAAAAAAAACCTTCATCCCAGGGACCATTAAGGCCACGCCTCATTTATACATTTTGGGAAAAGGTAGGCAGCATACAGAAGGATAGCACAAATAATTCTTTTTTTTTTTTTTTGCTAATTTGGGAAATGTACAGGATTATCAGCTTCAGGATTTCACCCACTTTAGATCACCTTCTGCCTCTGGGTTTTACATTAGTATTTGGGGCACTATACCTTGTTTAAAGAAAATTAGCTGCTTTCAAGGTGGGGGAAATCCATAAAAGTCAAAATGATCAAATTCTTACAAGTATTAGAAACTTATTTCCATAAGCTCAACCCCCTCCATTCTATTAAAAGACTTATTGAAATAACTACTGAGCTCCATCCTCAAACTGAATGGTTGTTTTTGATCCCATTATGTTACTTCTCCAAAGCCCTCAAGATTGCAAAGGTGTACAATGTTCTCATCCCTCACACTCTGAGAGCCACCAGCTGCAGTATTCCTGGCTCTTCTGCACCACTCTCTTCCACTAGCTCTGATGGTGTATTTAATTATCATTGTGAAATAGCAGCAGGCCTCATGGCCCTCCTAGAACTGCTTCATCTAAGCCTAAAACCTCTTCCTGAACTTCAGTCCCAGTTAGCTAAGAGCCATCTGCACCTTCTGAGCTAAATGTCCACATGTTCTCTATAATCACCATGTTCAAAAAGACAGACTATAGGAGGCGGGTTTCAATCCCAGTTCCACAACTCACCACCTCAGGTGCTCTTTGCCTCATTGTTCCTACATTTCTTCAGGTCTGTAATAAATTATATTGTCATGCCCGCCTCACTGTTATGAAAACTAAATGTGTTACAATATGAAAATCCTTACTCAAATGTAAATCAAGTCAGGCCATTGGTCTGCTGAAATCTTCACAAAGACTTTCCTTACCTCTGGATAAAACTAGTCTGCCAGGTCCTATGAGATCTGATCTTATACCTATCACAGTTCCCCCAGTGATTATGGTTTATTTAAATAGTTCTACTTTCAGTTCTTTAACTGCATACTCTAGATTGTATTTTAGGATGTTTGTATAGGCTGCTTCTTTTTCCTGGGATGCTCTCTCCCTATACTTTGCCCAGATAACCTCTATTTATCCTTTAAATCTCAGGAAATGTGAAAGTCATTTTCTTAGAAATCTTCTTTTTTATTAACCCAAATTCAAATTTTGCTGACATAATCTTAAATTGCTCTGTATTTTTCCTTTTCTAAAAATCGAAGTCTCCAAATAATTTATTTTATAAAGTTCCTATTTATGCTATTATGTGACTGGTAATTTTTCCCCTAGCTAAACTATGTGACCCAAGACCAGAAAAAAAGGCAAAGAGTAGATTACAAGGGATATTTGGGTCATGGAAGGGGTTAAAATTTTATTTTAACATAATAAACTTTATGTAAAAAGGAACATGGTTCTTATCATATTGAAAATGGTGGTGAACTCTTCGTCTTCACACTAAAATTATGCTCTCATTAGTCTTTCCTTATCTCTTTTGATTAAAAAAAAATGTGTCTCTTCCATTGCTCAGTTCAACATTTTTAGAATCATAATTGATTTTTTTTTCTCAGCCTATCTCTCAATTGTCAGGGACTGTTGTTTCTACCTTCCAAATATCAGAGTTCAGTGAATTTTTTTCCCATTTCCATTAATCTCATACTCATCATAGCCAATATTCTATTCTGTTTGCTTACTCCAGTGTTCTCTCGGAGGTCTTCTTATATCTATTCTTAAAGTAATAGTCAATGTTTAACTCAAAAGCTTTCATTGTTACCCATCTTCATCAGAGAAAGAACTAAAACTAAAATAGCATTCCAGACATGGTATGATCTGCGTCCTGCTGCCTTTTAAGTTTCTACACTTTCACTTTTCACCACATCTCTCTTCACTGATTCTGTTATAGTAATGGTGGCCTCCTTATTGTGCTTTACTTCTTTGTATCCTCAACATTTTCCATTAAGTTCCACATTTCCAAACATGTCTACCAGGACTGCCAGATTTAAAGTTATAACACCCCTTCATACACTTCATTTGATACTCCCAGCTTCTCATAACTCTTTTCTAGATGGTCCTTTAATTTTCCAAATCACTCACTTCCTTATAGTGTAATGTGTTATTATATTTATTTTTATTGACATTATATTAGCTCTAGAATATAAAATCCATGAAGAGAGAGATTTTTGAGTATTTACTTTCCTGATAGCCAAAATTCCTAGAAGAATTTTATAGTATTAATGGCTCTGAATGGCTATTGAGAGAATAAATGATGAAGAGAAAACTAGAAAGTGAAGAGACCTGTTAAAAGAATATTTTACCACATGAGAAAAAAATAATTTGAATTAAGGTAATATCAACAGGTGAAAATAAAAAAAATATTTGTTAAGTAGAAAAACAACAAATGGGAAAAGGAGAGATTAAGAATAATTCCCAGACTTCGGGTTTTATGCTGCTGCTATTGCTATTATTATCATTTTTATGATTTCTCAGGGATAAGGCTTGAACCCTAGGCTTCACGCATGATAGGCAAGTACTCTACCACTAACCTGCATCCATAGTCCAATTATTTCATTGATAATATTTCTCTTCTACTGAAAAAGCAAGTGGGAACTTTGTTACAGCTGGATTTCAGCTCATCAGGTTCAATACAATACTTCTGATTATGATATATTTTATATATGAAGGTCATACATATATGTCACTTAAATAAAAATAAGACATTTGTCAATAAAGTAAAAGTAGGAAACCCACATCTCTAATTGACTTATATGTGTGTATTTTACCTCTTGAACCCAAAGATTTTGTATATATATATACTATATTTTAAGACTTGATGATCTGAAGCCTCTAGCACAGATCAGACAGAGAGAAAGAATTTAACAATAATTTGTCATTTCTTTCTTGTTATTATCCATTGTTAATGTAATTTCAGAATAAAATCAAAAGTACTAGCATAGCCCATCAGGTACTGTCCTTCCTCTTTTTGCCCTCATCTCCTGCTGTTTTCTCTACATGGAGTCCACTGAGCGGCCCTGCCCTGCTTGCTGTTATGAGAACATGTCTATAAGAACTGTGCATATGCTATTTCCTCAGCCTGATGTACTCTCTCTATGACTTAGTCCATCACCTTTTCCAATCTGTGCTCCAAATATCAGTTTCTGCCTTCTACCTTAAAATACCATCCTAGATGGATGTGATCGTCCATGCCTGTAATTCCAACTACTCAGGCAGTGAGGAAGGAGGATTACAAGTTCAAGGCCAGCCTCAACAACTGGTGAGGCCCAAAACAACTTAGTGAGGCCCTTTATCAGAATGAAAAATAAAATGGTAAAGCACACCTGATTCAATACTCAGTACTGAAAGAATAAAAGCTGTATCTCATATCTCTACCCACAAGCTCTCTATATCTCCCTCATCTTGCTTTTTTTCCTCTATAGTTCTTTTTGCTTCTCTTGGACCATATGATTTAGCTATTTATCATACTTGGGCATCTCACTACAAAAGAGACAATAGGGGTTATGTTTTCCCTACACCATCTCTCATTTCAATGTAGCTTCACTCCTATAAAAGTGCCTGGCTTGTTTTTTTTTTGTTTGTTTGTTGGTTGGTTGGTTGGTTGGTGCTGTAACCAATGTGATCCTGCAATCTGTACACGTGGTAAAAATGGGAGTTCATAACCCACTTGAATAAACTGTATGAAATATGATATGTCAAGAGCATTGTAATGTTTTGAGCAACCAATAAAAAAAGTGCCTGGCATATTTGAGATACACTGCAAATTTCAATTAAAAGAGTAAAATAAACCCATGGTCTATTTTTAGAAGTTTATAATTTCACCACACTTGCCTTTCAAATGAACCAATAGAACCAGGTTCTATTCTGGTATCCTACAGCCTGAGCATTCTGTTCCCAGAGCATATCTGGACTGGAATGGGGGTGGAATAGTCCTTCCACTCATCTTTGATTGACAATTTTAGAGCTTTATAATCCATCACCCTCTTATGAGTTCCTATGACATTTATGATTTCTATCCATATTTGAAGTTATGTGAAACCTTGTTTATCATGGAAATTTAATATTAACTTCTTTCCCCACAATGTTTGTGTTTCAGCCTCAAGCATAACAAAGTGTAATCTGCACAGTCAACCAATCTTTGAATGTGTCTGGTCATTTAGTCGTTCATTGACTCCTCAGATAGTGGCGAGTGCCTGTTAGAAAAACAAATACTGCAGCAAGACTTGAGGAAATAATATTCTTGAGGAAAATAATATTCTTGCTCTTAAAGAGTCAAGAGATAGTGATAAGGAGAGAGAGAAAAACTGAAAATTACAAAATATTGATGTTAAAAGAGGAAATATGAATGGAGAAGGAAGAGTAAGACTATGCCACAACTTGGGGAAATTCTTTGTAGGGGATGAATGTGTTATACCTTACAGGAGGAAAATTAACAGTGAAGACAATGAGAAGCCTTAACAGGCAGAAGAACAAATGCAAAGTCTAACCAATTCATAACCTTTGCAAAGATAAAGAAACAAAGCAGTATAATCATTTTGTGTATGTGTGAAGTGACATGTAACCATAAATGGGGGATGAAAAGAGGGGAAAATGAACTGGGAAAGTAAATGGAAAACTCTTTCTCTCTTTGATACTCTAATGTGGTATATATACAAGTCATATATAGAGAGAGATATAGATATATCTACATACATAAATATGTAAGTATATAATCTTGCTTAAATATCAATTTAAATATGACAAAGCATAATGTAATTATATTTGTTTTATGCATAATATGTATGAATACAATTCTAGTTTTAACAAGTGCTTGGATGGTGATGCTCATGTCAAAAATGGCAAAGATGGAAAAGGGGAGTGGTTGACAATGGGATCAATGAAAAATATGCATATTTCTGATGAGACTTCTGAGACATCTGACTAGAAATGACATGGGCAGGTGCATAAATCTGCAGAGCAAAGGGAAAACAGAAGCGGTACATGTGGTCAGATGCATAGGTGGGGAATATAAGAGTATGTTTTGCTGCATGTTTTGCTTTTGATTTTTGAAACAGGGAGAAAGATTGTAGAAAACAGGAGAAAGGCAAATATACACATACATACAACATATAGTATATTATTATAATGTATAATTATATAATAATATAATTTTAGAACATTATTATATAAATGATATTATTATATATAATTTGAACTATAGCCTTTACGTATATATGCTCATGTGCCATTTCTAGTAAAATGTCTCAGAAATCATACCATTAATAAGCATACTATACAACTCTTGACATTCACTCCGTCTTTCAATCACTCCCTTCTTGCCATCTTCACCATATCCGACACCAGTACCACCATTCCAGTATTTATTCAAGTTAGAAATACATACATACAAATGCACATTATGCATTGTATATTCATACATATATAAAAATGTTATTATTTATACGAATTATAGATGTTCACATTTTAATATATACAGGCTTACAGTACACACACATATATAATTAGCTGTAAGTCCAATTATGTGCTATAATCACTGTGGAATACTTCATGAAGGGAAAGACAGAATAAAATTTGACTAGCATCACAGAAAAGGCATTGAATAAGCAGTAGATTTTTGCGCAGTTCCTCTCAAGGTTGAATCCTCCTTGGATGGAATATCAGACAAGGCTTACCCATGACTGATAGCTAAATGAGCTATTTAATCTGGGTGGGCCCTCGATGAATGAGAACGGCCTGGGTAAGATAGAGCAAGATGTTGGCAGAACTTATAAATAGGGAGAGTGCATTGAAATGTGTTCTGTAGTCATAACTAGAAGGATATAAAGAGAATGACTTGCTTTGGTAGTCAAGAAGAATTTGATTGCAAGTAACAGAAACCAATTTGTCTTAAGCAATAAATAGATTTTTATTTTAATGGTGTAACTAAGAGTCCTTTGGAATGTGTTTCAGATACAGCTGCTGTCAAGAAATCAATAAAGTCAGGATTCCATCCTTCTCACCAAATTCTGCTTTCTTTCATGCTGGCTTTACTCACTATTCAAGGGAGGTTCTCACTGGGGCAAGGCCAGTGGCATCATACTGATGCACTGTAAAATTGGCATCACCAAGAAAAAGGGTCTTTCCTTTTGTCCAGATCAGTTGTTTGCTCTGAAGTCTCAGCATCTACCTTTCATCAGACCACTGATGGATTTTACCTCCATCACTAAACATCATGTGGCCAGGCCAGAGTCAAACCCTAAAAGCCATAATAGATAATGCTTAAGAACAGCACCCCTTACCCACACTCAGAACCAATAACCAGATAGTGATATTTTGTCAAAAAAATAATATAAAGTTTCTTACTCAGTGTGGGGCATCAGATAAATGACTTCTCTGAACTTTCAAGTACCATTACACACCAGTCAAAGGAAATTAGTTTTTGGATTTTGAACTGTCTTATTAATTCTGTTATTGAAAAAATCAAATAAAATTAGAATAGCATATGAAAAAAATTTCTTTTCAAGTACATTAGCAACTTTTAAGTACAATTGGCCTTAATATCTATACGCACATGCCATCAAGGGGTAGAGCAAAAAGTGGTTTCATCTCTTGCATTATTTAAAAGGTGAATGCTATCCAGTGTCACGCTGCCATGTTTTTAATTGTATCTCCACAAAGTTGAACTATCTTTTGCATGCTCATCAGTAAAGTTCTGCTAAGCTCCCCTGGCTCACCAAGTTCAAAGCTACACTCCAGGTCGATTTTATTTAAAGTCCACTGACAGCATGCAGTGGAGAAACATTAAGTACCACTTAAATCTGTTACTGAATACCTCATCAGGAATATACTGGAAGAATATTGTAACTCTGACTTCATTGCAATCCATTACAAACTCCCCTTTGGCCCTATTTTCACACAGGTGCCTAGCTGTAATATCCAATATCCTTAGCTTTTAAGAAGATGAAGGGCAATTCTTCCTGCTCTCTATGAATTAGTATTCAAATCTAAAGTCAACAGAAGAAAATATTAACTTTGTAGGACCACACAGTATGAAGCTGACCCTCTTTCTACCTTGGCATAAAAGTTGAAGACATGGCTCAAGGAAATCCAAGGGGACTTCTAAAACAGAATGTCACCATGAGAGGACATTAACCCTGTGTGATCAAGATTTCATATGACATCAGGTTAAGCAAAGAGTTTAAGTGCTAACTTTTCTTGGTATGGTACAAAATGAACGCTACAAGGAAAAGTCATTCACAAGGGATTTTTTAATGTTCACAAGCCAATCTTGAATAGAATTCCCCTTTTGCAATAAACATGCTAATGTATTCAGTTCTCCCAAGCAGAAGACTCCCATAAGTCTGGTGTGGCCTGCCATGGTGAAGGGCTTGAGCTACATTCAAGTAAATGAATGGTTTTAAATTCCAGCTGCACCAGGAAACCTTTTCTCTGTTCTGTAACTCTCAGTATTCCAATCATCAAAATGGGATTAAATTGATACCTATCCCAGAGGTTAACTGTAAGCATTGAGTAAGAAAATGTAAGGAAAGCATTCAGTACAGAGAAAGATGTAGCTCAAGTTCTCATTGCATCAAAGTGACATTACAAAAAAAGAAATTTAACACTGAAAATAAGTTCCAAAATTGTTATACACGAAATGTTTACAGGTAACCCTTCTTCCTTAGGAGACATGTATCTTACTATATGTCTAGGAGAAAGGAATGATTGCCTTTTGTGTACACAGATTCAGACCCAGTATACTATTTAAAAATATGTCTATGTTCCTTTTATCTCCTTGGGCTACTTCTGGATAATTTTTATTTCATCTGAAGGATAGCAAGTTCTTCATTTCAATCACAATAAAGAGCTATCCTTTATCATTTTTGCAGCTACTTTTGTTCTGCAAGAAAGCTAGAGTTACCCTCTGATTTGCATAGGCAGACTAGCAGTCTATGAATTATATCATAAAGCACTATTCTCTGTTATGACACTTGAGTGTGTAAAAGTATTGATTAACCTAGGTCAATCTATGTAACCCACGTAAGACTACAAACAGCAGACAACAGCATATGGAACAACAGTGAATGAGGAATAAAGAAAATAATAGTTCTCTTTTGGTCAGCTAAGGAAAAAATACATTTAAGTTTTATTTTTCACTAGTATGTTTAAAACGTGTGTGTGTGTGTGTGTGTAAAATCAATAGACCTTATGGAAATCTTTTTTCAGTGTGGAGATATTGACTTGCTCAATGTGCTTGAGACTTTATTTTTATCACTGCAGTCCCCAAAAGACATTCCTTCCATGGAGTCTGGCAGATTACAAAATGAATTTAATATTTAATAATACATATATGATACTTTCTTACTGAATCATCACCTTGTTTAATGATATCAACCTGTTTTTCAAATACTCCATCTTTGGGGAAAATATTTTATAAATAGAAAACAACACTGCTTATATTATCAGGAAATTAAATAATTACTATGCATTATATTGGTTCATGTCTGTTATATTTCTTACAAAGAGGCATTGGGCTATTCTTACTATCCAAAAAAGAGAACATCAATTGTGAAGAATGTAGACGTATATACACATATTACAAAACATTGATAATTATTTTAGAACTTTATACATAGATATTTCTTGGGATGATGCTAATGAAAAAGGAATGCCCATTATATTTCACATTCTAAAGCCTGAGGACCAATATACATGGGAAAGCAATTCATACCAAATTGTTTCACACGTGTGAAAATTCTGCTAGCCTAAAGCAATAGCTCTCCACTATCAAACAGGAGAAGCAACACCCCAACATCAAACTTCTGCCCTGGAATTAGTCTGAAAACTTAATTCAGCTTATCACTATGGTCTCTTTCACAAATAGGTCTTTCCCCTAAATGGTTGATACTCAGAGGCCAGCATTTGAAATCTGCTACATGTTTTTTGGCTCACACCCAGCACTCTCCTTAGTCAATAGGCAGACTTCATTCCAATGAATTTTCCGCATCCAAGTAAAGGTGAGAAAATGCAGAAAGGCCAAGGATTGAAAGAAAGCAAATGCTATCTCAGAGAATGGTTTCATAATTATAATAGCTCATTTTAATCACTGTGATTGTTTAATATATTGTGAACACAGAGTTATAAGGATAATAATTGTCTTATCAGTCACAATCCCTTTGTTACAACCAGTGCTCATTTGGGATTTAGCATCATGTAGTTCCCTTTTCCACACCTCCCTCCCATATCAAGTAGCCTTAATTATGTGGGTAGTCAGACCCTCTCTGGAGACAAAGATGAGGATGACTAAACATCAGGTAAGAAGAGAGATGCTCTCTCCTTCTTTGTTTCTGCTCAATCCCCTGTAGCTAAAGGCGCATATGCAGCTTTCTCCATCTTTGAGACACTTTAAATGTGAAACGAGTAATTTAGCTGAAAAATTTCAGTTATTTTTTTTTCACATGCTTCATATGCTGGGTTAAAACCATTAGCATATAACAAAAATCTGAGCAGATGCAATGCAACAGATTCCTTAAGGGAATCCATATTTTTACATATTTTGTAATAAGGAAACTGTCACTCCCAGATGGTATCGAGCTAATACTGGTGGTTTGCTTGCTGATAACATACTAAAAAATAAAATTAATTGTATTCTATTTGATGACAATGAAGTCATTATCATATATACTGCACTCTTAAAAGAAACAGATCCAAAAGATCTCCTTCCTCAATGATTAGGTTTATTTAGTTTCTTGGCCTGGCCAGAAAAAAGAAAAAATCCAACTTGGAACTTAGAGTTGGAATTCCCTTGCACCTGGCACCAAAATACACTATGGTTTATAAATGTAGTGAAGTAGAAAAAGAAAAATGCTATCTTGAATTGCTAACAATATTAGAAAGAAGCCTGGTGGTGTAAATACAACACATCAGACATTTCCAAAAGGGATTTGTGAACTATTCAGATATTTTTTTTGCTAGTTTATAGTGAAGCCATCTTCTACATTTGGCCAATTTTTGTAAGTCATACTTACCTGGAAATGTGTATAATAAGCCTTAAAATTGAAATGGAATATTGGTACATATTATGGTATATTTGCATAATCACTGTTCATAATAAAGCAGTCCATTTTCTCGATGTGTCTTTTTACCTGCAATCAAATTAAGAGTTAAAATGGAGATAAAAATGTCTATTTTACTTACTGTCACATATAATGTTACTAGAAATAACGAAAATTATAAGGTAAAATTTATCTTTACTTAGCATTCTCCTATATTAACCCAAACTACTTCTAGTACTCCATGGTGAATCATTTTTATACTTTGTATGTTCTTAACTTACATTAGAAATTACATTCATTCTTTTATTCAAAAACAAACAAAAGGATAGGGAAAAACCCAAGTGATTCCATATATTGATATCTATCTGTCTCCATAATTTTGAATTTGTTTAAATTATTACATTATGCTAAAATACCTTTTGTTTTTGTCAAGGTGAGATTATACTACTGCTTGCTGTGAGCTACTGGTGATGGTTTTCTTTTACACATTTTCATTTATTCCTTGCATAATGGTATAAAGACTGTGTTTCCCTATTGGACAGGACTCAATCATAACATAAGGTAGAAAATTAACCACAGTAAATATAGCTCATTCTTTGGAAGATGTAAAACCCAGAAGTCAACTGAATATGTCCTAAGAGAAAAAAATTTAAAATTTCAAAAAATCCATGAGCTGTAAAATGTATATGAATAATAGAATATATTCATATACATTAAATCTATAGGTTATAAATATTTGAACAGCAAGGCAATTTCTAACCCTGAGTCAATTTTTTTTAAATAATGAGAGATGACTTAGGGAGCAATCAACTGTTTAACTTGTCACAAGCTAAATTGCATAAGTTGATAATGGCTGTGTAAATGTTTACATGTCTATTTGCTTTCTCTTTATATATAGGATATGTATATGTAAAGAGATATAAAATTATATATATATATAATTCTCTCTATATAAAATCATCAGCTGATATGTGTGTATGTTTATATATATATATATATATGCCATATAAACACATATATAGAATTTATTGGGAAGTTATTAAGTTATTTGCTGCCATATAGAAAGAACTGACAGGGTTCCTTCAGTGAAATAGGTGTTCCACTGTGTATTTTAAATGAGATTCTATATATGACTAATGTGTGGCAGGATACTCATCTGTGTGCACTAGCTTTGATAGTTCCTAACATGATTAGCCATGGTATTCTATGAGGAATGTCTGAGAAAAGTCCTGGCCATGTAAAGGCTAGAAAGACCTTAGAGATCATCAATTAAGCAATTCCTTTTACAGATAACTCATGGCACTGTGATAAAAAACTAGGATTAAAAAATTTATAAAATTCAACTAAAATTGTTGAAATTTATATGTATGTGAATTTCAGTAGGGGATAGTAAAGTTCTGATAACATATAATTTGTGAAGCAACAAAAACCAAATCAAAATTGAATTCAAAATTTCAACTGAATTTGATCTGCCTAACTCAGGGAACTATTTACGGAGAAGTGATCATTTTAAGAAAATTTCTCTCCATTTCAGGGCTACTGGAAGATACATACTATATATATATATATATATATATATATATATATATATATATATATATATATATATACACACACACACACACACACACACATACACACACATATATATACATACATACACATATACATATATATATGTGTGTGTATTTTAAAGTTGTCAATTAACCTTTAGTTTTATTTATTTGTATGTGGTGCTGAGAATAGAACTCAGTGCCTCATACATACTAGGCAAGCGCTCTACTACTGAGCCACAACCCCAGCTCCTGGAAGGTTTTTGGTGATGCAAATCAGCAATAGATTCAAAAGGAAAAGTGAAAGCAAGTCAAATAGAAATATAGCAATACCATTATCACTAAAACCAAAATCATCGATAATATAATTATATAAATAATTTCTCATAATACTATTATATTTGGAATTTTCATGATATTACAATAGTTCCTATCACATTCTGAAGTCTTTATGGTCTTTGTCCTCCAGGTCAGGCTTCAAAGTACTATGTACACACTAACTTGAATTTCAAGGCAGAGGCAGTGGGGTGAAAGCAATGCCCTCCAGTTCAGATTCTAAAACCAGGGTTTGAATTTCAGCTCAGTGTTGATGGACAGGTCCATGAGTCTTAGTTTTTTCATTTATAAAATGGAGATAAACATATCTATTTTACTTACCTTCGCTGAACCATTGGGTGTCTCCAATAAGATAATCTATGTGAAAATGATTCGTAAACAAAGTTCTATACTAATGTAGGCTTTCTGAACATTACCAGGAGACAGGTCTGATGGGAGGGCTTTGGGGTGCATACAAGCAACATAAAATTTCAGCCAGGACACAGAAGGCAGTTCTTCTCCTCATCCATGGGAAGCAGCTGCTCACATTCTCCACTTTGGAATGCACAGACTTGTGAAGCAAGATTTTAACAGACTGTTTGGCACTGAGCAGAATTCTCCCTAAGACCTGGCAGGGGAATTAGTTTAAGTAATAGTATGTCAAATACCCATCAAGACAAATACTAATTGAAGTTTCAAACAAATTAAGCTTTGCCTGTGCTGTGCTACAAAGACAACAAGTGTGCCTTATGATTTTAACTTACGGGGGGCGGGGGCAATGTGCCTTTTAGAAGCAAGAAGATCGTGCCCCCTCCTTTTTTGAGTCAACACACCTGCACCAAGACTTGAGAAGCTCTTCCAAACCTCAGAGCATTTTCCTTGGGTAGGAACATATGACATTAGAAGCAAAAACAACTCAAAAGTCATTCCATGTCACAAAAACACTAAATTTCGAGGTTTTACATTAAAATGGTGCATTTTTATAAATTATACACTTGTTCATAGATACTTCTTCATACTTATTCATTTCTGTTCATCCTTAAATCCCTCATGACCTAACCCAGAGCATTAGGAGGCACTCAATATGCATTAAAAACGCCAGCATGCATGCTAGACTCGTCTTTTGCTTAGTAAATAGCAATAATAAAATGTGATTTTATTACTTGTATAAATACTGAGTTTTGATCCTTTCATTTCAACTCACCCTTTGAAAAACTGTTAAGATTCTTGTGGAAAAGTAGTTTTCACTAGCAATTAGTGTGTTGACAAAAAGAAAATGAAAAAAGAAAAGAAGTGATACCATTCTGTCCTTGCTATTATAAAACTAGAGAGCAGAGTGTGGTACCAAGGAAACACCTGCTCTTTCACTGAGAAGTAACACTTATCTCATTTAACTTACAAATGCATTCTTGGGAATAGGAAGGGCAAGGCCTGGCAAAAAAGTGATAAAACTGCAGGTGATTGAATACCTCCACCATCTGGTAATTGTTCTTGTCCAGGTACTTGTTCTTAAGCAGAAGTTTAGGACCTTAAATTGATAGATGATGTATGCATCAATGTTACTCTGTAAGTCCTAGGGCTCTTTATAAAATCAGTTGGGCACTTTAGAGGTTTCAAAATACATACTTAATGCTAAGAAAACTTAATTTGGAAATTATGTTTTCTTGTTCATGTCAGTGAATTATGCAATTTGTCTAAGTAAAAGAGTCTTGTGACTGTTTTGTTCAACAATTTGAAGTTGGCATTAAAATGGTTCCATGAGAATTTGCCAAGACCCCATAAATAAACATTAAACATGAGATGTCTTATGTAACCACAATCCTCAGGGCAGATTCCTTTTAAATATAAGTGCACAGCTGGAGTTAAAATGATACTATGTCTTAAGAGGTTTCTTGCTGTAACTAGTAAGTTTAAAAAATTAAGTAACTGCTTGCTTTTATAAATCTTTCATCTAATGGGCACATTTATTTGCACAGCAAATAGACTAGTGAAAGTACAGATTTCGATGGGAAAATAATGTAAGTAGGAGGCTTGCAAATTCAAAACAATGCAACACACACTACACCCCTTTTTCTGTTTCAAGTCAATTTGGGATGCATTATCATATGTTGTGTTTTACAAAAACCATTCAAGTCAAATATTCCTGTTCCCCAGGACTGAGACCAGAGAAGGAAATTGTAGGTTTTTGTCTTAAATGGTACATAGTCTTCCTAGCTTAAAGATTACAATCTTCTTAGGATGACACAGTGCTAAACCTTAACCTTGTGAACAGGGGTTTGGATTAAAGAGATCTGCTTAACTGTTCTGACTCTGGTTCTTTCCTCTCACTTTGGTAACTCAAGCATAAATAATATTTTAAATATGGAGTGTAGATTTTCCTTTTGTGAGAGCAGATCAGCCTGACTGGTTGTGAGGCTTTCTAAAACATATTTATAATAGTGAGTAGTATTTTTTTTTATCTTTTTTTTATTGATTGTTCAAAACATTACAGAGCTCAAGATATATCATCTTTCATACATTCAACTCAATTGGGTTTTGAACTCCCCAAATACATATAATACAGACTCACTTCTGTTACATACTCACATTTTTACATAATGGCATATTAGTGACTGTTGCATTCTGCTACCTTTCCTATCAGTGAGTAGTATTTATAATAGTTACTTGAAAGACGTCATCACTGGTAGTTTTAGGAAGTAGGGGTTGTGTTTATCCTTGGCTCATTTATTGCAGAATCCACAGCTCAGACAATTCTCAGCACTGAGTGGTGGGAAGTCAATAAATTGTGCTCCTGAAAGAAAGGATAAGAGACTGAGAACTGTGCATGCTCATAACTCAAGGTGGAAAGAACCATTCTCTGAGCCATCAAGTTTGCTCCTTCAGGTTTTGAGGTTTTCCTGCTCTGCTTATATTTACAACATTGGCACTGGATCAAGATGGTTTATCAATAAATAATTTGCATTTATCTTGCTTTTCTACAGTTGACCCACTGTGTAAATCTTTCTCCTCATTTGATATTTTTACTTGCAAGTGGTGATAATTCATTCTCATCTGGCTTTGGATTTTTCTAATATTTTTTAACTACCCAAATACTTATTAAAGACACAACATATATTAGTAGACTAACTCTCCCTGTTGAAATTCCAAGATCATATCCACCATAGCACATTACATTTTTTAGCCATTTCCTTTTTTTTTCCAACCCCAAACATGAATTGTAGATAGTGACATATTGGGAAGGGATATTTTTCTATTATAATTTTATATTTTAGGAGTCAATGCTACATTATGTAAATAAAATACACTATTTGAAACATCATGTTGTTATTATAAGATCTTATATTTCTTGGCTTCCTTTAAAATACATTTTTATAAATACATTGCTGTAGGTTTCAGATTTATTTGTTTGCTTGTTTATTTATTTATTTTTACTATCAATATATGATTCATTTTTTTTCTACAAATAACGCCATCCATCCAAGCATCCTTTATATGGTACCAAGACAGACTTTCCCAATCCAATAATCACTGCCATTCTATAAAGAGTTGTCACTACTGGTACCAGTGGAGTGTGTATCTCCTTGAAGTCTATGCATGGACCCATAGTAAATGCTTTAATGTCTGTGGTCAAATTTTATTTCTTGTTTGTTCTTTGTTTTAAAATGTCTTTGTGATTTTGTCTGTGACAGTGCCTTCAACACAATGTAATTCTTCTTCATAATAGTTCATGTTGTGGGTATGCCACCTATGCCACACAATCAACCTGCTACTAAAGAGTACTTACATTGGTTTCAATACTTTTCATTATGACCAACAATGAATGCTGCACTGGGTGTCCATAGGGACCATCCTTAGGGTTTCCATATTTTGCAAACAAAAAGATTGCATAAAACGTTTTTAAAATACTGTTTATCTGAATTTTGTTTTTAATATGATCTCTATGCTTTTCATGGAGACCCTTATCCCCATACAAATGAACAAGTGTCTTCCAGAATAGGTATCAAGAAATAGAATGGCAAGAAGATTTTTTCTTTAATTTCACAAATTTTTGCCTCTGTCCTAATTCATAACACTAATTCATACTTTATTGTATGTTTCCTGGCCTCATGAAAGCTAACTAAATTTATTTTAATTGGTCTTTAGTTATCTATATTGATATATACATATATTAGTACAGTATTAATGACATACATATATATGTTTTCATATAAATATATAGCATTGTGAATATGTGTGTGAACATGCATATCTTTAGTGTAAAATTTGATCGCTTTTTACAAACTGAGCATAGATATTAACCAAGCAAGAAATGGAAAATTAGAATCTTATCAGAAGCCTCCCTGGTTCTCTCTTTACCAACCACCTCTCTACCACCTGTCTCTCACAGATAAATAAAAGACTAACCAATGTTCCAACTTCTAATAGCCAGTTACTTTTTCCCCTTTTGTTCGTTCGTTCATTGGTTCGTTTGTGCGTTCCTTCCTTCCTTCCTTCCTTCCTTCCTTCCTTTCTTCCTTCCTTCCTTCCATATTTATTATTGCTGGTGGTGAAACAGGGCCTCACACATTCTGGAAAAGCATTTTGCCACCGAGTAACACCACCTGTCCCAAAATTACGTTTGTTCTTTACATTTATTGAATCATAGCAGACACAATGTTGCTTGTGAGACTCATTGATAGGTGTGGTTTTCAACCACTCACTTTCTTTTCCATTGCTGCATGGTGCTTATCTAAAGATAATCTTTATATTTTCATTAAACACACACACACACACACACACACACACACATACACAAGACCAATTTTTCCTCTGAGTACTACTTTGATCTCAATCCACAGATGTGTGTCAGGTAGTATTATCATTTATTGCTAAATCAATGATAAGTTGTATTTACAATAGTACTCTAAAACAGTACTTACACAGAATGTGATTTTTAAAATATATTTTCCTCTTCTTTTTAATATATAATTTTTCTTGATAATGATATTCTCATTTATTCAAACTATTACTCCTTCACCTTTTCAAAATCTGACTTTTAATTTTATCTTATGAACATATTTCTACTTTTTTTTACAATTTTTTTTTCAGTTCATTTGAGTTAGATATAATACTATGGTTTATTTTTGCAAAATTATGCCAGCAAGGAATATAATTGATACAATTTAGTCCCCAGTTCTTTAGCTTTCTCTTCCCTCCTTCATCCCTATTCCCTTTCCTCCATTTCTGATCTTTCTTCCCTTTAGTTATAGGTTTTCTTTTGTTTATTATTCATTAGTGTCTTGTGGATTTACATGACGGTGAGATTCATGGTGGTATATTCATATATGTACCTGGGAAATTTAGATCAGATTCATTCCATTGTTCTTCCCTTTTCCTCACCCTACTCCCTCCCCCCCAAAAGTCCTCCTTCAATCCAGTAATGGCTCTTCTACTTGCAAGGAATCCATGTTTATTTTCTATTCTGTTCTCTCTCTCTCTCTCTCTCTCTCTCTCTCTCTCTCTCTTTCTCTCTCTCTCTCTCCCCCCCCCGTATATAATTTCTTCCCCCTTACATTGTTTAAATGTATAGAGAATAATTATTTTATATATATACATATATGTGTATATATATATGTTTAATTGTTTCATTCTTTAATTTATGTTTTCATATGGATGAGTTTAACCCATTCACTCATTTTAAACACTAATTACAAAGCATTTATTTTTATTATAGTAAAAACAAAATAAATTATATGACAGTATCATACAAATTCCACAGTTAATTTAATCTCTCTGGATCAATAAAGACTCCTGGCCCAAATTTATATAAATATTATTATTTCTATTTGCCTTACTTATTGATTTTTTTTAACATTTTAGCTTTAGATTATTATACTGACTTTTCAAAAGTCAAAATTTATTTATACACATATGTCTTTCATATATATATATGAAATATATATATAAATACACACACACACACACACACACACAGAGGGGGAAAACATTTTGGGTTGCATCAGTTTACTTATTTATTTATTTTTTATATCTGTCAGCATTTTTATTTTCAGAAAAGGTCAGTAGATACATTGATTATGTTCATTCATTGGCCTGCTATTGTTTTATTTTACCTTCCAATTTAAGAAATAACTTGGCAAGAAATTGAATAATAAGCTCCAAATTAGATTCTTTGAAGACTATAATTATATTTATTGACTCTCTTCTTGTATTTAATAATGTTGATTAAAGTCTGATATAAAGGGAGTTTATTTCACTTTAAGATATTTTGTTTTATGTTTGTTTGTCTTTCTGGAAATTTCCATGGTTCCTCCTCCTCATTCTCCTTCTTCTCTTCTTGTTCCTCCTGCCCCTTCTGCTTCAATAATGCTTTAAAATTCCACTCCCCCAAAATTTTATGTTTAAGTATGTGCATATTTTTTGTTTCTTTTGTAGGAAATTTTTAATTTTTTTTCTGCTGGGAATCCTATGCTCTTCTCAAACTGGAATTCATGTGTTGCTGCTTTTTTTCTGCATTGATTTTTCTATCATTATTTTACCCTTCCCTTATTTTAGTTCTCTTTCTGGGTTTCCTTCCTGTAATTATTATGAAATGAATATCAGAAACACTAGAACCATCCCACATGACATGTATTTTGTATTTTCCATCTTTTTATAATTATGTCAACTCTACCTTGTAAACAAGCAAGCATGGTGCTTATTTAGATGCTCACGTTTTTATATTTGTGATTAATAAGTTGAGATTTCATAGCTACATATCATCTCATATCAAATAAATGGAGATTTCATACCTACATATTATCTCATCTTGTGAGTCACTGCTACTCCAGGCTTATCTTCTCTATTTCCTGAAATTGTTATCTTAAGTGCAAGCTCTGTTAGTTGTTTTATATATATATACATATACATTTGTTCTCCTGGTTTATGATCTTCAAAACTTTGCCAGTGTTGGTGTTTTTATTTTGTCCCTATTTAGTTTCTGCCTGTTTTTTGAAGGCAGTGTGGAAGGTATAGATGATTTCCCACACTCCATATTGGCTTCAATAAAATCAATGATTTTATTTTATAATTCTATCTTTGTACCTGATGAGCTTAAGAGTTTCAAGAGCTGAGACCCAAAATATAAAATAGGCACATTAGTATGATTATCTAGTGCATTTAAAAAGATTCCATACTTTCAAAAATAATGTTAATGACATTCTTTTACACCTTTAACTTTTATTTTTCTTGCTGATAATCAAAGTCCTTTCTTATTCTTTTTAGATTTAATTAAAATCATTTCCTATTTATTAATTAGGAATCTTTGACTGAGATGTGTTGTATTGCATTAATTTTCCCAAATGTGTCTTCTGGGGCCTTTAGTAAAGATTCCCATTCCCATATGTCTCCTGGAGATCCTCATGTGCATAATCCAAATAGGTTGTTTATTAAGAGATGTTTCAGGAAGATTTTATGGTTTGGCAAATTTGTAGTAAGCAATACATCTAGAACATGGGTAGAAATCTATAGAATCTGAATTTGGGGTAAGGGTGCATGCTTTTCTCACTTAGCCAGAATGATATTATTTTAAAGTGTCATGTCAGGTAAAATTCTGGGTCCTTAGAAAAATGATCAAACATCTCCTGAATGTGATAATTTAATCTCTAATTGGTAGTGTTTACTATGCTTTGTGATTACAAATCATTTTCCCTATACTTGACAAAAGAGGCATGCCACACTAAAGGGCTTCCACCTGCTAACATGGGTTGCTTTTTAAATGAGGTTGAGTTCTACCATTTGGAAGGAGTTTGCAAAAATATCGTCATTCTCTTGGGGAACTAGCCTGTAGCCTTGTGTTTTCTCAGCTATCCAAGGCTTAAACTTGATCTCTGTGTCAATCAACTTGGAATCAAGAAAGAAGTGGGAATAACAATTCTTCTAATCCAAGCAATTTTTGAACATTGCAGTTTTGTTGCCATTTGCGATCACCAACAGACTAGTCCTAGTGTAGTATTTTATGACACACTGTGTAATATTGTGTCATTCTCAAAAGCTGATTGCCTTGATTTCACAGCAAGCAATAATAACTAATTTTGGCTAAAGCTGATAAAGATAGTGCTATAAATGGCATGAATCACCATCCTCAAATTCACCCTAGGTAAAAAGTTTGCTTCCCACAGCTTATATACCCATCAAGTTGGGAGATAGACAAGTGTCAACAGTTTCCAGGTTTAATTTGTTTAAAGCAGAAATAGAAGCATCACATGTTTTGCACAGGCTATTTGTTTACTTGTTTACTTGTTCATTCTTTTTTGAAGAAAGGGTATTGGAAGGAAAGAGGAGGAGAAGATATCCAGATTCCCCAGATATGCATCCTGGTAATGAAAATATTATGACTATGCTATGTATATTCAACACATTTATTTATTTAGCATTGACTAATCATCAGAATCATGAAATACGAGTATGATTTGTTAACTGTGATTTGTGGAAAATTATTCGCACATCATGGAATAAAAGAAAAAAGAAGGCAGTACTAGAAGAAAAGAGGGACTACTAGTCTTAAGAAAAAAATATTTGATTAAAACTTAGTTTTAATGTAAGCTTTGCCATCTCCCCATAAACATTACCTTTAAAACCCCTAGTTGTGCAGACTAGACCCAACAGGCAACCCTGAGGCCCTAGACATGACCTTTAGAAGCAAAAGTCTTGAAGTTGTGATGCAAACACAAAAGCAGGTCTTTCTGATAAATCAAAGTTTAATAATTGCAGCATAAATACATGAATAATTTGTAACACTATTTTAATACATTAACATTTACATACACCATAGTGGCAATAAGATATTACCATTCATAATAAGAAATGGAATACCTAAGGTCCAAAAGAAAAAATACCACTCAGGAGTAGATCTTGTAATCATGCTGGTTGTACCTCCTAACTGGATGTTTTCTATGCATGTTCTATTAGAATCCCTTTTTTGGTAAACAGAATCCCTTTTTTTTTTGTAAGTATTAAAAAAGTCGACACTAAATAACATGAACTTAGATGTCCCTTTCCCAACAACCTTAAAAATATTGAGGAAGGAGCGTGAACTTTGGTTCAGAGGAAAGAAAGCATCACATCACCAGGACTGGTTTGTCCCCAGTCTGTCCTCTGCCTTCTCAGGAGGGATTGTCCTCACCTGCCTCCACAAAACCCACAGGTCTGTGCAGGTCAAGAAGCTTTCCACTTTCAGGATGACTTCAGAGGGTCAGGATCATCCTATTTAAAAACAGCTGGAGAAGGTATTCCTTGGGAGTGGGAAGGTGAAAAATGGATATGAAGTAGGTAAGACCCATCTTCTCTACCTGAACCTTCCCTGTGGGTGAGAGTGTTCAAGGACATCAAGAGCCACAAATGCTGCAGGTAATTACTATTTAAAATTCTATCTGTCACATCAAGTTGCTCATTGGCAGGAGATATATCCTACCACTTTTAGCCAAAACTGGCATCTCCTTCTTCTGGGAATAATCATAATAAACAGATAATGATAGTGAGTAAGCAATTATTTCTGTAGTATTTTCCAGCCTATTAAGGTAGGAAAGTCTTTCAAACATTGAGGGATTAGGAACTCTAAAATTAGGCATCACATGCATTCATTTTTTTGAAGCCAATATGGAGATGAAATCGCCTGGCCAGATCTGTGATGGAAGTTGAAACGTGCTAACGTAGTGAATATGCAAGTGCATTTGTACTGTTCAGGTGTCATAAAAATGTATGAGATCACTTTGAGTGACACTCAGAGTACATTTACTAGTCATAAATATAAAGATTTTTTTAACATACTAGGTATCCACTTTTTAATGTAAACCAGTGAGATTCATAATTTCTACAAAATTCTATCAAAATTCATCACAAATCACACAAAAATATTTCCACTGGGAATCTTGGCCGCTGCTTATCTTTCTGGGTTTATGATAAAGAACTCAATCAGGCTGTACGTTGATGTTGCCTGTCTGTGGCTCAGCACAATCTGGTGTGGTGGGAAGAATGCCAGGACAGGAGTGCTGAGCCAGAGCTCCCCAGTGATCGGGGACTGTTAGGAAACATCTCTACAGAATGAGAGAATGACACCACAGGATCTCTAACATCATTGGCTTTTGGGGGGTTCTATTTTTGTATGCAGTTACCAAATTTAGGCAAGATTATAGAAAAGTTTAGAAGAACAAAGAGGCACATGGAATATATCCATCAATGGCTGGTAAGAGAGACCTCATTTCAATAAAATCTATGTTCAGAACACAAAAATGTTATAAAAATCATAACTAATTACTGTTTGGGAATTGACATTTTTTCCCTAAAGACATCAAAATAGTCTGCTCTAGAAGCAAATTTACACTTAGATAATCATCCCAAATGAAGAATATAATGCAAGTAAAAATCATGCCATTAAATAATCAATTACATGAATTATTTTGTCAGATGTAACTTATAATAATTTTCTTAATCAAATGATTTTCAGTCAAGTGAGTGAATTTAATTCAGCATTTAGGTTTCTTGTTATGCTCTTTCTAATCAAGTATCTTTGGCTTGGAACCAATAGATGATTCTTCATAAACACCATTTAAATATTAAACTTTGAGGGAAATTGTGATTACGATAGATATCCCTAATCTCTATTTAATTCCAATAACAAAATGCTATCATATTTTTAAATCCTTTCAATTCGGGTTATCATCATTGTTTTTAATATCATTAGATAACATTTATCTTCTCTCTTTGTTTTCTGTACACTTGTCTCAGTGCCTCATCTTAGTACGCTTTTGTACACAATAGCCTATGGGTAGTAGATGCTATTACAAGCTCCTTCCATGGTTTAGGAAACTAAGTATTAGGTAGTTTACAGAACATTACCCATGGAACCACAGAACAATAAATGACTCCAAGAGGAGTGAAAGCCAGTATGGATTGACATCAGACTTGGGTTTATATTTCCATATTTCAAAGTTTAAATGAACCAACATTCCTTAAGTGCCATCATATGGCAAGGAATTTCAAGTTCAATATCACTTATAGGAATATAAATTATATATAATCATGTGTAGATAGAAATAGAAATTAAGTATGGAAAATGCAAATGCAAAATGATTTATAATTCATCAAAAATTACAAAAACTATTTTTACTTTTATATGGGTTCTTAGTCTTCATAGTGTGCATAAAATTTTACTGCCCACACAATTTTATATATTTTATTTTCTCTTCACTTAGTGTCACATCATAAACAACTATTTTGGCAATATGATTTTTAAAATTATTAACTTTGAAAGATGAAAATAATTTTATTTAACAATGTGTGGAATCATTCATTTCTTGCTGGACATTCGAAAACAACTGTAGATTCAATATAATATGAACAGAGCTTTTAAGTAAGTTCTCATGGGTTGATATGTTTAAAACCCTGCAAATTATTTTGTTCCATAATCTTAAATTATTTTCAGAAAAAAATATGTGAGCAACAAAATTGCTTCGAAACTTCAAAAATCACAGTAAACCTAAGAAATCACCACCAAATTCAACATTGTAAAATTTTTCCTGAATGTTTCCTTTTAAATTTTCAGTTTGGTGGTCTTACATTGAGATTTTTGATCCATTTTGAGTTAATTTCTATTTGTGAGCACTAGTTCCTTTACAAGTGGGTAGCCATTTCCTCCAACATCGTTTGTTTAAAAGATCATCTTTTCCTCATTGATTCATCTTTGTAAACTTTGTCAAAATTGTTTTTCATATGTGAAATGGTTTATCTGTACTTTCTATTGTATTCAAATGGTCCATATTTCTGTATTGATACCAGCACCACACTGTTTTGATTATTGTAATCTTGTGGTAAGTTTTGGAAATAAGATACTTGACTCCTCCTTCAGCTTTGTTTTCTTTCAGGATGGTTATGGATCTCCAAAGTCTCATGGGATTACATACGAAGTTTAGAATGAGTTTTTCTATTTGTGAAAAAGAAAAAGAATTGTTATTGAGATTTTCATAGCATTACTTTGAACCTACAAATTACTTTTTTTTTTCACAAAATGTGCTTCCATTTATTTAAGTTTTTATGAATTTATTTCACCAAAGTTTTGTAGGTGTCATAATAAAAGTCTTTCACTTTGTTGGTTAATTCTTAAGAAAAATTTTTGATGTTTTTGTAAATAGGAATGTTTTGTAGTTTTCTTTTCATATCATTTATTGTTAATGTGTAGCAGTAAATCTGATGTTTGTGAATTGCTTTTGAATTAACTTTGTACTATTTTGCTGAGTTAATTTATAGTTTGGACAAAATTTTGGTGTACTCTTTATAAATATTTGCATATAAAATTATATCAGCTCCACATATAAAAAAATAACTTTCTTTTCCAATATGAATGTTTTTTATTTCTCTTTCTTGCCTAATTGCACTGACTGGAACTCCAATACTGTGTTAAATACAGGTGATGAAGGTATGCATCTATTCCTTGTTCTCAATCTTAAAGGATAGTCTTCAATATTTTTCCATTGAGTATGATTACCTCTGAGAAATTTTCATATATATCTTTGATTATATTGAGCTTGTTTCTTCCTATTTCTAGTTTTTTGAGTGTTGTTATTTGAAAGTTTTTTTTAATTTGTTCTAATTAGTCATACATGACAGTAGAATCCATTTTTACACATTGTACACAAATGGAGCAAAACTTCTCATTCCTCTGGCTGTACATGATGCAGTCACATCAGTAATGTAATCATACATGGAGATAGGGTAATGATGTCCACCTCATTCCACCATCCTTCCCATCTCCACACCATCTCCCCACCCCACACTCCCTCTATGCAATCCAAAATTTCTTCATTCTTGCCATACCCCCATTATGGATCAGCATCTGCTTATAAGAGAAAACATTGGGTCTTTGGTTTGGGAGGTTTGACTTATTTTCCTTAGCATGATATTCTTTAGCTCCATCCATTTACCTGCAAATGCCATAATTTCATTAATTTTTAAGGCTGTGTAATATTATATTATGTATATGTACCACATTTTCTTTATCAATTCATCTGTTGAAGGGCATCTAGGTTGGTTCCATAGTTTAGGTATTGTGAATTGAGCTGCTATAAATATTGATGTAGCTGTGTCACTGCAGTATGCTTAATTTTAAGTCCTTTGGTATAAACTAATGAGGGGATAGCTGGGTCAAATGGTGGTTACATTCCAAGTTTTCTGAGGAATTTCCATACTGCCTTCCAGAGTGGTTGCTCCAATTTGCAGTTTTACAAGCAATGTATGAGTGTATCTTTTCCCCCACATTCTTACCAACACTTATTGTTGCTTGTATTCTTGATGATGAAAGTGAGATGAAATCTTAGTCTAGTTTTTATTTGCATTTCTCTAATCACTAGAGAAGATGAACATTTTTTCATGTTTGTTGATCAATTATATTTTTTCTGTGAAGTGTCTATTCAGTTCCTTAGCTCGTTTGTGTTTTTGATTGGATTATTTGGTTTTTGTTTGTTTGTTTCTTTGTGTTGAGATTTTTTAAATATATCCTGGAGTTTGTTGATCTATTTGAAGTAAAGGTGGCAAAGATTTTCTCCCATTCTACATTATTAATTGTTGCCTTGGCTGAGAAGAAGTGTTTCAATTGGAATCCATCCCATTTATTGATTCTTGATTTTACTTCTTGCACATTAGGAGCTTTGTAAAAAAAGTCAGGTCCTAAGCTGACGTGGTGAAGATTTGGGGCTACCTTTTTTTCCCCTAGTAGCACAGGGTCTCTGTTCTAGTGTCAAAGTCTTTGATCCACTTTGAGTTAATTTTTGTGTAGGGTGAGAGATGGGGATTTATTTCCTTTTGCTACATATGGAATTCCAGTTTTATTAGCATCATTTGTTGGAGAAGCTATCTTTTCTCCAATGTATGTTTTTGGCTCCTTTGTCTAGTATGAGATAACCATATTTATGTGGGTTTGTCTCTATGTCTTGTATTTTGTACAATTGGTCTACATGTGTATTTGGTGCCAAAACCATGCCATTTTTGTTAATATTACTCTGTAGCATACATTAAGATCTGATATTGTGATGCCTTCTGCTTCACTCTTCTTGCTCTTCTGTGTCTCTTATTTTTTCATATGAATTTCATGATTGATTTTTTTAGTTCTATAAAGAATGTCATTGGGATTTTAATAGGAATTACATTAAAGCTGTATAAAACTTTTGGTAGTGTAGCTATTTTGACAATATTAATTCTGCCCATCCAAGAGCATTGGAGATCTTTTCATCTTCTATGGTCTTCTACAATTTTTTTCTTTAGTGTTCTGTAATTTTCATTGTAGAGGGCTTTTGCCTCTTTTGTTTGATTGATTTCCAAGTATTTTATTTTTATTTTTAAAGGCTAATGTTAATGGAATGATTTTCATATTTTCTCTTGTAGTGGATTCATCGATTACATATAGAAATGCATTTGATTTATGGGTGTTGATTTTATATCCTGCTACTTTTGATGAATTCATTTATTATTTTCTAGAAGTTTTCTGGTGGAATTTTTTTTTAATCTTTTAACTATAGAAGCATGACATCAGCAAATAGTGATAGTTTGATTTCTTATTTTCCTATTTATATCTCTTAAATATCTTTTATCTGTCTGATTGTTGAATAGAAGTTGTGAAAGAGGACATCCTTCTCTTGTTTCGTTTTAAAGGGAATACTTTAAATTTTCCTCCATTTAGATTAATTTTGGCATTGGCTTAGTATTGATAGCTTTTACAATGTTGAGGCAGGTTTCTACTATCATAGTTTTTCTAGTGTTTTGAACGTGAAGGCATGTTGTATTATGTCAAATGCTTTTTCTGCATATATTAAGCTGATCAAACAATTCTTGTATTTAATCTATTGATGTGATGAGTTACATTTATTGATTTCCATATGTTGAACCAACTTTGCATCCCTGGGGTGAACTCTGCTTGATCGTGGTCTGCTATGCTTTTAATATGCTTTGCATGCAATTTGCCAGAATTTTATTGAGAATGTTTTCATCCATGTTCATCAGGGTAATTGGTTTGAAGTTTTCTTTCCTTGATGTGTCTTTGGTTTGGTATCAGGGTAATACTAGCCTCATGGAATGAGTTTGGAATGATTCCCTCCTTTTCTCTTTCATAGAAAAATTTGAGGAGTATTGGGGTTAATTCTTATTTGAAGTTCTTGTAAAACTCATCTGAATATACCCCTGTTCCTAGTCTTTTCTTGGTTGATAGGCTTTTGATAGCATCTTCTATTTCACTGCTTGAAATGGATTCATTTAAATTGTGTATATCCTCCTGATTCTGTTTGAGTAGATAATATGTGTCTAGAAATTTTCTGATGTCTTCAAGATTTTTTATTTTATTTCAGTATAAATTTTCAAAATATTTTCTAATTATCTTCTGTATTTCAGTAGTGCATATCATGATATTTTCGTTTTCATCATGAATTTTAGTAATTTGAGTTTTCCCTCTCTTTCAGTTCATTAGTGTAGCTAAGGGTTTATCAATTTTATTTATTCTCTTAAAGAACCAACTTTTTGTTTTGTCAAGTTTTTCAATTATTTCTTTTGTTTTAATTTCATTAGTTTCAGCTGATTTTAATTATTTCCTGTCTTTTGCTTTTGTTGTTGACTTGTTCTTTTTCTAGGCTTTGAGATGTAATGTTAAATCATTTATTTGTTGACTTTTTATTGTTTTAATGTATGAACTCAATGCAATGAGTTTTTTTCTTACCACTGCTTTCATAATGTCCCAGAAGTTATGGTATGTTGTATCTGTGTTCTCATTTACCTCTAAATATTTTTTAATTTCATCCCTCATTTCTTTTGCTATCCATTCATCATACAATAGCATGTTATTCAGTCTCCATGTGTTAGAGTATCTTCTATTTTTTTAAATTTTATCATTGATTTCTAGTTTCATTCCAATATGATCTGATAGAATACAGGATAGTATTGCTTTGTGTGTGTATATGTGTGTGTGTGTGTGTGTGTGTGTGTATTTGTATTTCTTATGCTTTATGGCATAACTTGTAGTTCCTCACACTAAAGGAAAAGTCAGTCAAAGGAGGAATTAAGTCAAGTTAAAAACTAAAAATAAAATAAAATAACCAGGAATACAAATCATATGTCAATAATAACCCTGAATGTTAATGGTCTAAACTCATCAATCAACTTTGCTTGTTTTCACTGTGTTGTTGTTTTTTTCTTTTTCTATTTTGTCCTCATGGAATATTTTGCTGAGAATGTTATGTAGTGTAGGCTTTCTAGAGTGAATTCTCTTAACTTTTGTTTATCATGAAAGGTTTTCATTTCATCTTCAAATCTGAAACTTTGTTTTGCTGGATAAAAAATTCTTGGTTGGCATCCATTTTATTTCATAGTTTGATGTATATTATTCTAGGACCTCCTGGCATTAAGAAATCAGCTGAAATCTAAATTGGTTTCCCCCTCTATGTAATTTGATTTTTGTTGCAGCCTTTAAAATTCTATCCTTATTCTGTGTGTTAGTCATTCTCATTATAATGTGCTTGGTGAGAGTCTTCTGTAATTTTGTACATTTTGGGGGGTCCTGTAAGGCTCTTATAGTTGATTTTCTATTTCATTCTTTATATTTGGGAAATTTTCTGATATTATATAATTTAAAAGATTGTGCATTTCTTTGATTTGTATCTTCACATATTTGTTCTGATTAATCTTAATTTTTTTTCATGTTATCCTATATTTTTTGGAAGTTCTGTTCATGGTTTCTTACCATCTTCTCTGTATGGTCAACTTTATTTTCAAGAGTATATATTTTGCCCTCATTAACTGAAGTTTGGTCTTCCAGGTGGTCTAGACTATTGGTGATACTTTCCATTGAATTTTTAATTTGGTTTATTACTTCCTTCATTTCAAGAATTTCTGCTTGATAACTTTTAATAATCTCTATCTCTTTATTAAAGTGATATTTGACTTCCTGTATTTTCTGACACCATTCTAAGATCAGTCTAACTATGTACCTTCTAAACTCTTCTGACATTTCTTCTACTGTGATGTCTATAGATTCTATTGTTGGAACATCTCGGTTTATTTGAGGCACTTTGTTTCCTTGTTTTTTCATGTTGGTTGTGAGTCTTCCCATCTAGCAGTATTGATTTGAGGCAGTACATTTTCTACCTTATATTCTTACAGTGTCCCTGAAGGCTTCTAATACCTCACCTTTAAAGGGGAGACCAGTATTAACAAGTCCTAATGCAAACAATATAAAACCTTAAACCAAATAGTTCCTATTAAGGCTTCTACAGTGTTGTTGTGATAAACAGAAATTTTATGTTCAATTATTGTCTATAATAAAAACAGTAAGTTTGCTAAAAGGCTTTACTGCTTCAAATGATGGACAAAGAAGGAACAGAAGTAGTGTGAGATGTAATGTTTCTGAGAAGATACAAGTAAAAAATTTAAAGTATTTGGAGGAAGGAGGAATTATTAGAACTTGGCTGTTAACATGAAAGAAGTGAGAATCATAATCCAAGAAGACAGATATGTGAGAGAAAAACATATACAGATATAAAAAATAAAATTAGAACACACACAGAACTGGAATATACTATTCAGAATTCAGATATCACATTCCTTAAAAAAATTTTGTATGAAAAATATTCGGATTCAAAGATGGTAGAGATATGAGAGAGAGGGAAAAAAAAGGAATGTCTCAATGGAAAATTGAACAATTTCTTTGGTTGGTTTTCAAAATTTTCTCAGCTTTCCTTCTCCTCCAATAGGTGGGGTTGTCTGAAGTTTGATGTTAGCTCCAATCTGGTGGGTGCCCCATCAGTTGGCTGAGTGAGCCCATAGCAAGATGCCTTCACACCCTCTTTCAGTCTTCCCACCCATTGTAGCCAGCCCCCTCTGTCCTGGCACACTTCAGGATTCGCTGAGCAGGGGAGAGCCCAGTTTTCTCCACTTTCTCCCACCTGGACTCCCTGGGGGAAATGCCCCCAGTCTCCAGCTTTCCACAGGTTTGCCAGACCCAGACTGTCCCATTCAGACCTAGCTGCAATCTGACAAACCTGGGCTTCAGAGCGACCCTGCAAACAGGCAACCAGATGGTGACCACTAGTACACCCAGCAGGAAGACCTCAGGTGCAACCAGACCTGCAGGTACTCTGACAACATATCTCTAAGCTCTGGTCAGTGTCCCCAGACTGAGGCGGCCGTGGCCTGAGATGGCAATGGTAGCAGGGGCAAATGTGCAGGTCCCTTGGCCCTGGACTTCCAGGCCCTGACTGGTCTCCCAAGATGGTGGCAGCTGCATATAACCAAACCTGTGGATACCCAGACAGCAGACTTCCAGTCAGTAGCAGCAAGCAGCAGGTAATCCTTGGGTGATCTGTGAGTGGAGCGGTTTGCAGGCAAAGTGTGGGGGATTAGGGGACGGACATCCAGTGGTGGGTGATGGGAAGGCGAAAGGCAGGTGATATGCTGGCAAACAGTGGATAATTGTGGCGGTCAAATATTGTGAAAGGGTTTTGGATTTGGTCAAATGATTTTTTTTCTGCTTAAATCAGATGATTATGTGATATTCCCCCCCTTCATTCTTTCAGTATTGTTTATTGCATAGATCCATTTCATATATTGAACCATCTTTGCACGCTTAGTCAAGGTATACAATTTTTTAAAATATGCTGTAGAACTTGGTTTGCTAGCATTTTTTTTTTTGAGTATTTTTTGTATCTATTTTCTAAGAGATAATGGCCTATACTTTTCCAGTAGTGTCTTGGTCTGGTTTGATCTTCCAGTAAGTCTGGTCTCATACAATAAGTTTAAAAGTACTCCTTTCTGTTTATCTTCCTCCTCAAATTAGGAAGAATGTGTATCAGTTATTCTTTAAATGTTTGATAGAATTAATCAATGAAGCCACAAGGCCCAGGACTTTATTTTTTTAAAATGTTTTATCACTGATTCAATCTTCCTTTTATTGATATTTTAAATATATTTGTGATGTATTCTTTGTGGATATATTGTGGATATAAATATATATGTGTGTGTATATGTATATGTGTGTGTATATGTGTGTGTAATATATATATATGTATATATATACACATATATATGTATATACATACAGAGACATCACATATTCTTTATACTTTCATCTGTTGATGGATCTTAGGCTGATTCTATAACTTGGTTATTGTGAATTATGCTGCAATAAACTTGCATATGTGTATATGTTAGCTTTTTGTTGCTGTGACCAAAATACCTGACATGAACAACTTAGAAGGAAAAGTAAAGCTCATGTTTTCAGAAGTTTCAGTCTGTGGTGGGTTGGCTCCATTGCTCTGGTCTGGAGTTGAGGCTGAACATTAAAATGGAAGAATGTGGCAGAAAAAAGCTTATCAGCTTATGACAGCCTGGAAGCAAAGAAAGAGAGAACTACTTTCTCCAAAGGTACCCCACCTACTTAGAGTTTTTAACTTCTCCAAGTAGTTCATTCAAATTATTAGTATATATAATGAATGAATCCACTGATGAAGTCAGAACCACATGACTCCATCACTTTGTGTGTGTGTGTGAATGTGTGTGTGCGCGTGTGTGTGCATGCGTTGTGTACCAAGCATTAAAATCAGAGGCACTTGACCACTGAGCCACATCCTCAGCCCTATGTTGTATTTTTTTTTTCATTTTAAGAACTGTAATGCAAAAATAAATAAATAAATAAATAAATAAATAGAGCCTATCCTGTATTTTATTTAAAGACAGGGTCTCACTGAGTTCCTTAGCACCTCACTTTTGCTGAGGCTGGCTTTGAACTCATGATTCTCCTGCCTCAGCTTCCACTGGGATTACTGGTGTGAATCACCATGCCTGGCTTTATCACATCTTAAAAACCTCACCTATGGATGCTGTTTCAGTGGAGATCAAACCTTCAACATAGGAGCTTTGGGGGCTCATTCCAGATGGAAACCATAAAAGAATGTATCTCAGAGTGGAGTTTTTAGCTAGCTTCATGCTAGGTAGGATGTAAATGTGACCTTTTTCTCAGATTAAGGACCCATCTCCATGTTCACAAACACACACAAATAAAAGTAACACTATATACTGTTTCACTGAATAGCAATCAGCCTGTTTGTCTTTTTGATTTGCTTCATCTGTTTTAGCCAATATGTAGATTCAGAGAAGTAGAATTGTTGGGTCATATGTAGTATCTCTTTATGAAAACTGATTATTTATATTTACATCGAGTTTTGAGAGCAACAACTTACCCATAGCCTCTCCATCAGAAAATATGGTAAATTTAAAAAAAATGTTAATATTATGAGTACAAATATCTAAATTTAGATTTAATATTCATTTCATCTGAGCATATTTTGATATGGCTAAGGGAAATTGCATTGCTTATTCTGTGAACTTTTCATTATTATTTCTAGCCCATTTTTAAGAGTAATTGGCCAATTATTTCTCCATTTCTATAAGCTATTATAGTGAAATAAATTGTCTGGAATGTAAATTGTAACTGCTCCTTGTTTCTTATGTATCTTTTTACTTTGCTGGTGGAATGGTCTATTATGTGCATGTGTGTGGTAATCTGATTTATCAGTTCTTTGCTTCATTACTTCTAAATTTAAAGTTATAGCTTTGAAAACTTCTGCCTCTTCCAGGTTATAAAAGAGTTTACCTGTGGTTTGCTTTAGTACTTTATTTACATAGTATTTATCCTGGCATAGATTTTGAGAAATTTTCCTATTCCAAAAGGCTTTTGAGACAAAGTATATCTTTTTTTTTTCTACCTAATTTTAATGTCACATTTTATTGTGAAGTAAATTTCTATATATGATTAAGTTTCTGTCTTAATTTTCTGTTTTTCTTCCTTTGGTAGTGTATTAGTGTAGCATTTCCAGCCACCTTAATTATGACTTGATTTAATAATATGTTTTGATGCAGGAGAAAGCTTGCTTCACTTCTATTTTTTTTCTTTGTGTTTTTCTATTCTTTAGCATAAATTTTACAGCAAATATATCATTAAAATAAAGCTATGGATTTTAAATCTCTGACAATATTTGAAGACATGGACATTCTTATAAATATACTATCAAAGTCATTTGTTCAAATATAATTTTACCTTCTTCAACGATTTTTTTTGAGATTTTCTAATGTAGGCCTTGGACATAAAAAAAGAAAATACTTTAAATGTAAGCATAAATTTGAAAACTTTTCTAATGTATAATAGTTTGTGAATGATTGTCTAAAACTATAAACATCTTGACAACTCTCAAAGTCTTGGCCTCATCAGACACACAAACACACACACACACACACACACACACACACACACACACTGAAATTTTAGATTGTGAATGCAGTCATGTAGTCTCATAGTTTTCTTTTCTTTCCTTTCTGAATTCATGGCTCTTCAAACAGTATTGCAATATAATTTGATGAACTCATTCTAATGACTTGGTCTATTATTTATTTGCTGAACATCCTAAAATGTCTTCCTCTTGTGTATCCAATTTCCAGGCTGTAAATCAATCAACTCATACAATCAAACTTAGTTTTAAACTTGATTTAACCTATGAGAGTTTGGAAAATACCTTAAAAACACACCCTCTACTAAGTTTTCCTGAAAAAAAAAGCATTGGTTTTTTATGTTAGCATCATTAATTATTTTTTTTAACAATAGCAAATTGGTTAGAGAATCATATATCTTCATTTGTAAGACAGAGTGGTACAACAATATGATATGAAATAGCATGATTTATTGAACTTGGGAATTTCAGTAAAAGCCTGAATGGCTTTCAAATCCAGTAAGAACTGTCTCTTTGATTATCACATTTGATCTAGTGGGAACTGTCATTGTTTCCTGCCAAGAATATATGTAATATAACTTCTGAAAAACCTCTGTGACTTCCTGTCCATCACAAGCTTTGTGAATCATTTATTCCCACTTTTTTCCTTGAAAATATGTGTGAACAGGGATATTTTCCAGTATTTCTCGATTGACTGTCTTGTGAAACAAAATAGAGAAAGACTTAAACTTCACAATTGTCAATAATGAGCAATCATTACTCAAATTACTCTAAGCACTGATTAGGTTTAAAGTAATGAAGAAACCACCATAATCAATCATCATCAACCTAAAGGAAGTCAATCTGTGTGAAGAGACCCTTGGAATTAGCAGAGGGCTCCACCTACAGGGTTTCAGGGGCAGATGAATGACAGGCCAGCTTCAGGCCCTGCCCTGTGCTGAGCTAAGCTCTTCTTTGGGAGGACCACCCCTAGTGCTAGCCCAGAACGCTAGAAAGAGGAAAGACTGCTGTCAAAGGGAGCTGTCTCTAAACAAGCTGTCTTAACAGAAGCAAGAATTGTGTTGTCATACTTGAGATCATGTAACATTGCTTTTATGTATCAGTTAAAATACATTTAATTAAAAACAAAGAATAAACACAAATGTTAAAGAGTAGCATTGCTTTACATTATAACAGATTAGATAAGTAGGTGAAAAAACTTCTATATATGCCATAGGATGATAATTGCCTTGGTTTGTTCCCAGATTGGGGGCTTCTGGGACACAGAATTCTCTGCTATAAAATGGGTCAGTTCGGGCTGGGGATGTGGCTCAAGTGGTAGCGCGCTCGCCTGGCATGCGTGCGCCCGGGTTGGATCCTCAGCGCCACATACAAACAAAGATGTTGTGTCCGCCGATAACTAAAAAATAAATATTAAAAAAAAATTCTCTCTCTCTTTCTCTCTCTCTCTCTTTAAAATAAATAAATAAATAAATGGGTCAGTTCTAGCTGAACCAGGTTTAAGCATTTACCCTGCAGTATCATCAGCTTCCAAAGAAGCTGATGTTTGTAATTCTATCTGTATGATAGCCAGTTGTGGTGACTAGCAAATTCTTAGAAAATACCAATTGTCTGCTTTCTACTACAGAAAATAATAACTTTCCAAGTGAGTACAAATTTTCTTCTTAAGTACCTGTGCAACATTTGTTTTCACCAATTACTTAGGAAAATTGCTGAGTCAAGAAATTCATCGTTGCCACATGTATTTTAGTTTTGCCTCATTTGTCAGCTTATTGGGATTCTGTATGATTGAAAACCAATTATAATGATACCTCCAATGTAAGCATGAGTCTTTTTAGAAGACATCCCAAATTGCTGCTTTAAAAGGAAATTAAACTAAATGCACCTAGAATTTATGATCACACACACACGTATATACAATTGGGGGCAACTTTATACACTTTTGAAAACAAATATATATATTCTATTTAATATAGGTATCTCTAGGTCTAATCAAAGATTACTAACAGTCAGGTGCGGTAGTGCATGCCTGTAATCCCAGTGGCTCAGGAGGCTGAGGCAGGAGGATCACTAGTTCAAAACTAGGTCAGCAAAAACAAGGCACTAAGCAATTCAGTGAGACCTTGTCTCTAAATAAAATGCAAAATAGGGCTGGGGATGTGGCTCAGTGGTCAAGTGACCCTGAGTTCAATCTCTAGACCCCCCCTCAAAAAAAAATAAAGATAACTAGCAGCATTCTTTCCAATAATATTTTACTAAGCAAATATTATTTAAAATAATCACTTAAATGAAATATATGAGAATGTATATATGTGAGTGTGCGTTTAGTTATGACTTGATATATAGTGTATAAAAAATAAAAGGTAAGTATATACAATATTTTCCTAGTTTTCTGTAATATTGTTTGTTAGTAAGTAATAGGAAACCATGGAGTTTTCTATTGTGATCTCTCTCTCTCTCTCTCTCTCTCTCTCTCTCTCTCTCTCACATACACACACACACACACACACACACACACATCTTTGCAATGAGATGAATTTCATCTTACAATACTGTTGAAAACATTTACAAAAGTTCAATGCTAATGGTACCCATGATTGAACTTCAGTTTCATGGATGTTTCTTAGAATTATGTTCTCAGAGACAATGACAGATGTAGTCTTTTTTTTTCTCTATGATTCTTCATTATTCTTTTTTTAAAAGTACGCGGATCATCTTTGATAACCATATTAAATGATTTCCATTCTATCCCAGGGACAAAACTAAATAGATACTACCTTGGGTAAACAATAAAAGTGGACTAGGAAGTTCCTTGTCAGATATATAGTCAAGATAAGGCATTGCAAACATGGTATATCTAAATTATTATGAGTATGACTGAAGGTCATCAGGCTATTAAAAATGAATCATCAGAGGGGCTGGGTTGTGGCTCAGTGGTAGAGCACTCATCTCACAAGTGCGGGACCCTGGGTTTGATCCTCAGTACCATATAAAATTAAATAAGCAAAATAGAGGTATTATGTCCAACTACAACTAAAAAAATAAATATAAAAAAATCATCAGAGAAGAGGTAAATTATCTTTTGGTAAAAATGAGAAATATCAAGAATGGGAATAAAAATATTACATGTGGTTTGTATATAAGGAACAGAAATTAACTTTATAATAAAAATTAACATAATCCAAAACTCAGTTAAAAGTTTATATGAACTATGTTACTAATAATTGTAAACTCAATTTCCATTTCTTAACAATCAGCTATTTTGTTTGTGCCAACATTTTGACTAAAAGAATACTGACATTCTTTGTGGCAATTGTTTTAACCTTGAGTTTTATAATATTTCATTAGTAGAAGCATTCTTGTTCATTTTTTTCTCTTTAATTAAGTAGATCTAGTCTTAAGTGTACAATAGTCAGATTCTAGTCATTTAACATAAGATGTTTACCACAAAAAGGATTGTTTAAAACTTTACATCTATGCAGCAAATCTAACTCAGTAATTCTGCTAACATTTGGGTAATAACACACTTTTTCTCATGTAGAAACTAAAGTACCTTTCAAATTTAAGTATTTAATTCAGTTTTAATAAAGGCAAATAACACTAAATTCCACAAGGATTGCATGCTAAGGCTACCAAAAAGACAACACAGGTCAGTAAAAAACTCTTTCATGAATTTACTAATTTTTTTCACATTGATTGTATAAATTGACTGAATCTAAATCTTTGAATAACTGTGAATAACATATCTGTTAGGAAAAATGAAGCCATATTTAATGCAAAAATCACAGCTGATTACAATAATACTAAGTAATAATAACACTGTGACAATGATACTGATTGAATGTTTATTGGACACTGGCTACTCTTCCTAGTGCTTTGACTGTATTATCTCATTCACTCTTCACAAGACCATTTGAAGATAAGTACTATTATTCTCTGCTTTATAAGTATTAATAAGAATATTCCAGTCAAGGTGAAAGGAACATTTCAAATGCAAACAGGACAAAACTCTCTTACAGGTTACCTGAATCCAAATTGTTGAGCAGCAGCATCCCAGATTGGCCCACTTCTCTCATGTTTGGGTACCACTGATGAGTCAGGTAGATCTTTGAGCCTAAGGCCCATCCTCCTGTGATATCACTTGACACTGGTGATCAGACTGATGTCTTTGTTTAAAGTGGGAACTAGAAATTTTGATGACATAGGATTGGTTTTTGTCATGGCATCAGTCACAAATGGTTTATTTACCCCAACACTGACAGCTGATTAAATGTTTGGGGATTGGTAAAGTGACAACAGATCCACTGGGCAGAAATAAATAGCCCATAAGTTGAATCTAGTCTGTGTTTTTCCTCAAAAGCCATCAAAACTTATTTAATTAAATATTTTGAGAATATTTTAAGTTATTTCATCTAAATTTGGCTGCAGTTTCATTGCATTTTTAAAAGTCTTTAAGCTGGTTGAATAGTACAGAATGAATAGGGAAAAAATAATAATTCCAAGAATTCCTTAAGGATTTTACCTCTATAGCACAGGCCCCACCGGGCCAAACTACACAAATGTAAACCCTTCACTCTGGTTATTTTTTCTATCTTGCTTTTGATGTTTTATAGGACCTGATGTGCTGTATAAGTAACACGAACTTTAGTAGCACTTAGACCTGACATATAACTTTATGTCATGGTAATTGCATCAATGTAAGGTATAATAAATACAATTTAACAGACAATATTGAGTATTAACCTTTAAATCTCAAGAACTCTCCAAAAGGAAAAAAAAGTGATTTACCTTTAGTAACAATCATAAGACATAAAATCATCTACCACAAAATAGTTTAAATGTAAATTTTATATTTTGAAATGTTCTTTTCAAAAATAACTCAAGGTTCTTCTATGTGTAGAAATCTTGTACAAATGAGTTTTATCATCCTGTCATAGACTAAATGGCTAAGAATATATAAAGACTACACAAAAAAGGTTACTAAAAACAAGTTTCTTAGTATTATTAATCTAGGAAATAAATATAAACTAGAACAATAAGAAGACAACAGTTCATTTATTGTATCTTCATTTTCTATAACATAGCACATATTTAAAGATAATAATATTTTATGCCAATGAGTGAAGTTATTAAAATTTTATAAATGAACATATTCTCTCATCCACTAATTCTGTTCTAAGGACTAACACTCTTGGAGAGAAATATAAATGAAAACAACATTTGTAACAAAGGTGCTCATGGTGGAATTATCTTAATGATGAGAAACTGGAAGAAAGTAAAATGAAAGTGGTTAATAGTATTATTGCAGGTTAATATAATAATAATGATAGCAATCATCTATTGTTAGTCATCTGGAAATGTGTCAAATATTCTTATATGAATCAAATCTCCTAAAATCCCTATGAAGTAGACATAATAATTTAACCTATTTTATAGATGAGGAAATAAAAGTTCAGATAAAATATACAATTTTCTCAAAGCACCCAGCAAAATAAGTAGCTGGTACAAGATTCCAACTAGACCCGTTTCACTCCAGAGCCTGTATTCTTATCGATACACTGTGCTGCCTCCCACTCAATGGATCAGTATCTGTAATTAAGATATACTTATAACAGTCTTCTCAGGACTTGATGAGGTCATGTTGAGACAGTGATATATAAAATAATGCACACCATGGCTATTGAATACATGTTAAATACAAGGCACTTTAAACTGCATTCAGAATAATGCACAATGAACTTGACTACTTAAAAACATTTGAAAGGAGATATGAAAATATATCAGCAATGATTGTTTTTCTGTGCAGCAAAAAATAATGGTACTTTTATATTCTTCCTTATTCTCTTTGTATATCTTCCAAGCTTATTCACAATGATATAATAGCTTTGTGGAGTGCCCTAAAACCATGCTAACTCTGATGTTGTTCCATGGTGGAGGGGGCAGTAAAGGACAGAGAAATGGTCCTGAAACTCAGTTACACACCAAGTTTGTTTCTTGTTTGGTTGTCCGGTGCAAGAGTGTGCTTGTTTGGGGCAACTAGTAACAAGACCAGTTCTACCAAAAGGGGTACTCATTTTCCCAAGGTGCCTGCTGATCCACAGCAGATCACCAGAATTCAGCTTCTTTAAATATGGGATTTGTTAGTGTGAATTGCTCTACCATACTGTCTCCTTGGCATGTTCACTTGAGAGAGAAAATAAGCTTATATTACAACCCTCCAAAGCCTTTTCACAACAACTTTCCAGAAAACAAGCAATTAGAGGAATATCAAGAATTCCAAAAGAGTGAACATTAATAAATATGCATACGTATGCCCAATTCACTGACTTTTTAATAATTAAAAACACACTGATTTGCATGTTTTCCTATAATCAACATAGTAACCAGTCATTCTTGGATTTCTGAAATCAATTTATTGACTCTCTAAAAATGCAATATTGTGATTTGTTTTTTTCTCTATCAAGAATCTAGAGTCCTCGTGATGGTACAAAAGGCTCTGCTTGCCTCTCTGTCAGGCGGGTCACCCCACCTCTCAGAGTCCATATCCTTGCCCCATGCTCTAACTACACAGCTTCACCAGGTTGCTCTCACACATCACGTCTGCTCCCGTGTAAAGTCTACCTCTGCCTGTTCCCATCGACCATCTTGTTCTTTCCCCAGTTTTTCATTTCTGCAACTTCTTCAAACTTCCATTAGGTCTGTCCTAACTACTTAACTAACTTTCATAAATTTGCCACCCTCCTCCACCTACCCTACTTCTGATCCTTTTAACTTATTGTTTTTCTCTTTTTCTTTCAAGAAAGAATACCTTTCAACCTTGTAGTGCTGTATAATTTATTCTGTTATCTTCCTGTTAATCAACTCTCTCCCAGTTAGAAGGTATGCTCTTAGGGAACACTCTTTCTTTCCTCTCTATTGTTTTCTGATATTTACCCATATATACATACATCAGCATCTAAATTATTCACGTATGCCAGAACAGCTCCTCCGTGTAATAGGTTTTCAATATACCTAGGTTGTATAGATGCATATTTGCACTGGCTAATACGTAAGTGTATTACTGGACTTAATTCAGATGGCCATATCATGTTCAAACTCAGTACTGGCTCTTCCTATTCACTTCAAGTTTATACCTCTAACATGCACTGGTTATTTTTGGAGAAAATAAAGAATATCAACATCCCTATTCCTGTGCAATAGCATACATGAACCATTCAATATTAATAGTGTTTGATTTTTAGTGTGTCGCTCTTATTGTAAATTTCACATGAGACTGGAAATTTGAGGGACTCATTAGCAGCTTTGGTTTCTTACCTTAGCCTAAAGCAGCGTCTCTACTTACTGTTTCACCCTTCTTCATGCTTTTGATTTTCTAAGCCTCTGATTCGTTTTAGCAAAATCGTACTCTTAGTAAAGGAACTTCTTCATCCACCTGCCCATTGTCAATTAATGAGGCCTCATTAGACAAATGGCTGGGAACGTTGATGAGGTTTTCCTGGACACAAAGGCCAGCCTGATCAATGGTCTTCCCACCTGTGGCTCTTGAGTGAACAGTCAAAGGTTAGCCCCCTTCTTGGGGGCCTTCATTGTGTCAGCAAAAATTAGCAAGAAGGTGGCCAAGTTGTCAATAGAGCACAGAGACAATTAGTTAATGATTAGGGAGCCAACAGTTGGGGAATTGATAACAAAATGAGCCATCTTGGGTACATTTGCATGCATTTAGAAAATCTATAACACAGCAAAATGTAGACAACCACAGAGAGAAAAGTGATGTGCTCTGAAACCAAATTAAATAAGGGAACCTAATGGTGGGCACACATTTGCCCAGCTTGGTACAATGTCATGGACATGTCAAAGTAAAGCAGTGGCACTGATTAAATAGATGAATTATTAATCCCAAATATGCTATTTGCCTTGCCCTCCCATAAGGCTTTCCCTCCAAGTTTGGATTCTTTTATTTATTGATTGATTCATTCGACTTATCGTTATTGAGCCCCCTACTATGGGCTACCCACTGTTTTTAGCATCAGGGAAAACAGTGCCAAATGAGATTGGCTTGGTACCAATCTCTCTCTGAAAGATATAAAATTCTAGTGGGCAAGTGTGGTTTCTAAAAAGAAGGTAATGATTAAACTAATTCCAAATTTTGATGAGTCTGTTGTAAATATCATGAGTACACTAGAGATGGGGGAAGGGGAGAGGCCCTTCAGATAGGAGGGGAGTTAAAACTCAAAATACAAAGGGAACATTTTTTTTTTTTTCTCTTTAGAACATGCCAGTTCTGGGTGTCCCTCTCCAGGTCATGTGGCATTTCCAACATAATGGAGGTTGATGAGAACTTAATGTTGGAGGTGGCAAAAGTGGGGAAGTTACTCAGTTTGGATTTATCCTGCTTTATTTCAAATTCTGCTGTGGCTTGAGCCTAAGGGTGTATCTACAGTTACTGAAAATGATGGAGTGTCTGAGGTCATCTTTCTGACCATTTTCAAATCACCTGAACCTGCTGTTATCATTTAAATGGCATCAGTGGGGAACAGCACACAAAGTAACACCTCAGGAATGACAAGCAGATTCTAAACTGTGGGATGGGGTCATGGCAAAAGGAGCTGCCACAGTACTTAGTGTTACCTTGAACAAGATGCTCCTATTCTAAATGGGACATTGGGTAAACGGTCAGAAAATTCAAGGCATAATGTCACAGGGGCAAAGAATCCTAGGGCTAAAAGACTCCTGGAAATGGTCATCTTGAGATCACATACTCTCTCCTTATCTCACAGCCAACCTCCTGGAGGAAGTACTGAGCTGAAGATCCAGAGCTCCTAACTTCAGGTCTGCTCAGGCCCAAACCAGAGAGATAATAAAGATTGAGTATTGTATAACCACAGATGAAATTTCAAAGTTTCTAGCTACACATTTAGTGTGTGTGTACCAAAAAAAAAAAAAAAAGTTTCAGTTCAAATTGCTGAAAACCTGTTACACCCATAGAATTAATGTGTAATTTCATTTCAGACCAACATTGTTCCTCTAACTCACATACCCAAACCCAGGAGTAAAATATATTCTGCCAAATTTATTTTTACTTCCCAACAGGCCCATTTATGTACAATTAAGTTGATTATCCAGCCAATTCTCTTCCATATGAAAGCAGAAAACTGATTTAGCTGGTGATTTTCATCTGTTAATTGGATACTTAATGCAAAGACACATTTTTTTTATTCTCTTCACTTTTTATTTTTATTTTCATTTAGCAGAAATATGTGAAAATGTGATGTAATTATTTTATTAAAATATCAAGGCATTCTCCTAAAATAAAGTCTTATATTGTTTTGCAAAATTAATGTCTCTAGATATGAGTTTATAATCATTTTCTTTTGCTATTTTCAAATTTCTCAGATAAGAGTACTAATATGAATTCCAATAAAGTCATTTATGACTTGGATTATTAAAAACTATGTATTTCTTTACTGAGATACTTGGGACCATCAGTATTTGGGGTTTAATGTTCTTGGATTTTGGAATATTTTCATAGATTTAATAAGATTTCTTGGGTATGAAACCCAAACTTAAGCCAAAATTCAGTTGTTCTATGTACACCTCAAACACATAACTTGAAGTGAATCTTATACAATATTTAAATAACTTTGTGCATAGAAAGAAAATTTATGGTGTGCAATTTTTTACTGCAGCATCATATTAGTGCTTAAAATTTTCAGATTTTGGATTAATTAATATTTCAGATTTCTAGATTAGAGGGGCTAAGCATATAATTTCATTCTGCACTCTTTCTGTGTCATGCCAAATCAACTAACCAGTCAGTCTTTCTCTCACTTTAGTCCACTGAATCAAATAGTAAATTGGTTTTACAGAGATACAACTAAAATTTTTGGAATAGTCACTTCATATAATTCCGTTGAAATGCTTGACTACAAGGTGGGAGGGAGGTATATTATATATAATATGTTCTTATATGTCTCCATTTTTCTATAATAATTTTTAAAAATGTTTAAAAACACAACCTATTTCTACTTGGGTACATGACTCCAGGGATAAAGAATGTATTTCATGATTTTATTTGAAGTTGTATTCCTAAGATTTCTCCAGAAACATAGCAGCTGTAGAAGATACACCCATGCATGTAATGTGTGGGCACACACAATCACACACAATGCACACCTATAAATGATAAAGGGAGAGGGAAAGGGATGTATAGCAGATGGGGAGAGATACTATATGGAATCGACTCAATTATAAGTTGACTCAATTATGAATTAACGCAATTTTGAAGATTGAGAAGTTCCATGATCTGTCATCTGCAAGCAGGAGATCCACGAAAACTGGTGGTAGAGTTCAGCCTGAGCTCACAGGAGAATCAAGGACATAAGCTCTAGTAAACAGAATGCCTGTGAACTGGTAGCCTATGGTGTAAATCCCACTCTGAGGACAGGAGAAGGTACATATCCAGCTCATGCAACCACACAAAGAGTGATTGATCTTTTCCTCCAACTCTTTCTTTTCAGGCTCTCAATGATTGGGTGCTACTCACTCACATGGGAAAGGGACAGGAGCCTTCCTCGGTATGCCAATTCAAATACCAACTTCTTTCTGAAACACCCAAATATGTACACCAGAAATAATGTGTAACCAAATATCTGGGAACCATTTATCACCTAATAAAGATGCTGCATAAAATTAACACAGTATCCTTGTTCCTAAGTGTTTTAGTAAGCTTTGGTCACGATGACAAAAAGACCTGACAAGAACAATGTGGAGAAGGAAAGGCCTATTTTGTCTCACAGGTTCTGAGGGCTCAGTCCTCAGACAGCTGACTACACCGTTCTGGCCCCAAGGGGAGACAGAACATCACAGTGAAAGGGTTTTGCCAAGGAAGGAAACTCAGGACACGACGAAATATAAACCCTAAAGGCATACCTCCAGCATCCTACCTCCTCCGGCCATGCCCTAACTGCCTATAGTTACCACTGAGTCATTTCATACCAGTGGATTAAGTCATGAGGTTACACTTCTCAAACCTTATCATTTCATCTCTGAATGTTATTGCACGGTGCTACACAGTAGCTTTGGGGGGACATCTCATATCCAAACCATAACACTAGGTCCTGTCAAGTGATATCCAAGTGGAAACACTGAATCCAGATTCCAAGAAGTGTCCCTGAAATGAAGGGATGCAGTTGGTACCCCTTCTTTTCCCCTGAAATAAAACTGTGAGGGAGAGAACTGAAGAATTCCTTTGGGCCACAAGGGGATAATCACAGAACTACCATGGTAACCCTGGATTGCCTACATTTCCAGAAGAGAAAAATATACTTCTGTTTGATTTAGCTATTGTTATTTGGGATTTTCATTCATTTACAGTGGAATCTAATCTAAACCATTTTATAAATGAAAAAGTATGTCAAGACAATTCACAATAGCTAGACTGTGGAACCAACCTAGATGTCCTTCAATAGATGAATGGATAAAAAAATGTGGCATTTATACACAATGGAGTACTACTCAGCACTAAAAAAATGACAAAATCATGGCATTTGCAGGGAAATGGATGGCACTAGAGCAGATTATGCTAAGTGAAGCTAGCCAATCCCTAAAAAAACAAATGCCAAATGTCATCTTTGATATAAGGAGAGCAACTAAGAACACAGCAGGGAGGAAGAGCATGAGAAGAAGATTAACATTAAATAGGGAGAAGAGGTGGAAGGGGAGAGAGAAGGGAAATTGCATGGAAATGGAAGGAGACCTCATCATTATACAAAATTACATATTAGAGGAGGTGAAGGGAAAGGGGGAAAAAAGGGGAGAGAAATGAAGTACAGTAGATGGGGTAGAGAGAGAAGATGGGAGAGGAAGGGAGGGAAGGGGGGATAGTAGAGGATAGGAAAGACAGCAGAATACAACAGACACTAGTATGGCAGTATGTAAAAACATGGATGTGTAACCGATGTGATTCTGCAATCTGTATACGGGGGCAAAAATGGGAGTTCATAACCCACTTGAATCAAATGTATGAAATATGATATGTCAAGAGCTTTGTAATGTTTTGAACAACTAATAAAAAATAAAAATAAATTAAAAAAGAAGAAGTATGCCGAGAAATTATTGTGTGTTAAGCATTTAGTACTGCTTTTGATAGATCTATTGGAATTAACTAATCACAGCAAATGATATGACAGCTATTCTGATTCTCACCTAGAAAGGTTAAATGTCTTATCTAAATTCATGTAACTAGGATATGACAAACCTTAGTTTTGACCATGTACACTAACTCTAGACTCTACTGTATTGAATAGCAGTATCTTCTAGACTCTAGTAGAAGTTGGTTATTACCAAGGAGTGTGGACTCACTTGCCAATATCTAGGATCTATAATGCTTCCTAGTAGACTGAACCCTTATCAGAAGGCTGGAATAAAAGCCCTGTCCTACAAAATATATTTATCTCTTGCAGGATTTCTTGTGTCAGAACAGTATTATACTACAGTCAAAATATAGAAGTTATAGTTAATTTAAAAACACTAAATTCTTTAACAAGAAATGGATATAAGTATTCTTTTGGAGCACAAATCTTGCATGACATTCACTAGTTATTTTCCTCTTCTAGGAACATTTTATGCACAAATTTGTCATTATTTACTACATCAATGCAACTGACTCGTGCTTGTTCAATCATTGCCTTTACCTCATTAACTTAGAAAAGTTCTTTACTCTCAGATCTTTGGAATGTTTCACATATTTTCTTTCACAGTATAGAAGTTTGCCATGATTTATTTTAAGTTCTTACATTCTCTCAGACCTTTAAATGCCTCCTTTCCATTCCAGCACTCTCTGCTGAATACTGCAGCACTATTAGCATACTATAATAAGAAGCTTAGACTTCATTGGGTTATAAGAGAACACCATGAATTCCAAAATGAGCTTCAGAAGATAGAGTTATAGACCATACAGGATATGCAGGTTGTCTTCTGATTTCCTTGCCTTTCAACTGGTGTTCAGATACTGGGTTTTATATTCTGTGGTTCTTTGACACACACACAAGCATCCAATTATTTTCAATTAAGATGCAGCATTCAGCACCTTTGATTTTCAATCCTTGAGCATGGATTTCCTACGTTTCAAAAGGAATATAGCGTTGAAAAGAGTAAGGAGAGGTTTGCAGATGTTTGACTCCTTTCCTTCATGTTCCACATATCATAGGAGCTTAAATTTTAACCAGGAAGAAAGTTCACTATAGAAGCATTGTCAAGGTGAGACAGGAAATGATGTCATCCTCAATTCCCTCCTCTCCCCAATTTTCACACACATCCATCATCAAACACAGAGGTTGCATCTCACACATGAGTTTCTATTTTCCATTTTGCTCAACAATACTGCAGTCTTAGTCCAGAAATGTCAGTGATAAAAATGTTCAACTCCACCCTGCCATTCAGTTAGTTAGTATTAAAGAGTTAATATCCGTTTGACTTGGTCCTTCATGTCTGATCAGCCAAATTCTGTTTATCACTTGGTGGAATAAGCTGCTCAGTTCAGTTTTTCAGAGTATGGTGTGAAAAAAACATTACATTCTGGGCAAAGTGAACTTATTCAGGTAATAGTTCAGATTTTATGGAAACGTGTATTTTAATGGTCCAATTAGCCAAAATCATAATATTTTCACATAAGTAGCTTGTGTGACATGGAGCTGTATCTTGAATCTTCCCCAAGGAGCACTGGAAAGTTCAAGTATGCTTAAGGGAGAGATTTAGGAGTCCTCTACAGAATCATGTGTTACCATCTCAAAAATGTTCTTTGATTTAGAACTGGCAGTTCAAGTGTGATTATAAATTGTCGAGTAAATCATGATGGGAAAGGGGAATAAATATTATACCTGAGGGTCTGCAAGACATTCTCTAGACACTACAAAGCTTTAAATCAGCTAATCTTTCTTATTTCCTTTTCTCCTTAGAATGTTGGTCAAAATCACAGGACTTTGATGGAGAAATTCTAAAGATTTGATGGCGGCAGCGTACGTATGGTTATGCATGAAAATTATTTGTTGTATTTGTATAAAGTATTGGGTAAGTATATAAATCTATCACTCTTTCAGTTAAAAAATCAATTTTAATAAGTTCAAAATTGTCATGCTTTGGAAATGAAGTGTCCCTCCAAAACTCCTGATAATGTAGGAGAGATCTGAGGTGAAATGGTTGAATTATAGAGCTGTAACGTACTCAGTCCATCTTAGTTTTAAAGGACTGACTGAGTGGTAATTATAGGCAGGTGGGGCATGGCTGGAGGAGTAGATTACTGCGAGTAAGCCCTAGAATGGTACATTTCCCCTGCCTCCCCTCACTCACTTCATGATCCCGTCATGACCTGAGGCTTTCCTCTTCTAGACTCTTCCCCCATGATGTTCTTCCTCACCGTAGGCCCAGAAAAGTGGAGTCAGCCATCTATGGACTGAGACCTCTGAAACCGTGAGTCCCAAATAAACCTTTCCTCCTCTGGGTTGTTCTGTTTTGAGTATTTTGGTGACAGTGATGCAAAAGCAGACTAAAACAAAAGTAGTTAAGATTATTTGAGATAAATCATGTTCCAAGCTATTAAAATATTAAAAATGTAAATTAATATCTTCCACTCCTTAATAATGGAAGACGATAATGTGTAAAAGAAGGTGTCTATATTAGGTCAGGAAGCAGAGATGGCTGAATGCTCCTCTATGGAATGATTCCATAACAGAATATCTATTGTTATTTCTGTAGACAAGTTGGTAACTACAACTAGTTCGTAGTTGGCTCACGGAAGCTTATGTAAATAAACTTATCCAAAAGCTACCATTGCCGTTGCCATAGGTATGCAGCCATTAGGCAAGGGCAACAGTGGCTGGGGAGAATGCCTCGCTTAAATATGCAGAATAAGTATCAATTTATTTATTAAATATTCCTCTGAGTGATTTTTCACAGAATTGCCATGGAATACAAATATCTTTACATATTATACCCTTCCCCCTAAGACCCCACTTTCCTGGTTTCCTTTTTACCTGTTTCTAATCATTTCCTCTTAACTCACTGACCATGCAATCAAATTCTTAGCCACTTGCAATGAATCACTATGGATCCGTGTCTCTGATCATTTCTCCTTGGAGAGAAATATGAACAAAGAGTTCTCCTGCTCAAAGCTGCCAACTTCAAAAATATCCCTTTAAAACTGACCCTTAGGGCCTCCCCTGAATAAGGTGACAGTGATATAGTCATTAATTTTTTTCAGCTGGTTTCAATATTTTGTGCAAAACTACTTGTAGTCAGGTCTGAATATTTTTCTTCCTCAGTCACAAGTTCCCCATAATGCTATAAGTGAAGTAAAGAGAGAAAATGTATATCCGGAATATAAGCACTTGAGACATACTTAAGTTGATTCCTACACGTATATACCATTTCTGTTTGATGATGAAGAGCTCCTGTGTGTGGCCACTTCTATGGCTGTGTGGCTCAGACAATAATCATATTAAAACCAGGATCTCAGATCTTCTGACTTGATAATTTTGTGGTTCACAGTTAAATGCTCTTGTGTTGTTGTTGTTGTTGTTGTTATTGTTATTTTCCTCCTAGAGCCCAATTGTAGTCAGGAGTTGCTTCACAAAACAAGAATAAATATAAATATATATGCAATATGGAGGAGATGGCCAAGTTTTGCTTTAATAGCCAAATGGACTACATTGCAGAGTGAATTATATACATTCACCAACAAAAGTTTGCCAGAGGCTTTATACAACATCTTTTCTGGGAGTGATCCTTCAAAGCACCACAGGATCCACTATGTGTTATGACCTAAGACACAGAACATTATTTGTGACCATCTGAATTTGTTATAGAGTTATTTCTTCCTCTGAGCTTCACTCAAAACTAGTTGTCTTATGAGTTACCTGGCAAATGATTTGAATAAGCATGCCAAAATAAGGTTGCCTCAAAACTCCAAACAAACTCATTGAGCATTTTTCTTCTTTCTTAATGTTAAGAGGACCCAAATGTACAGATTTGAGAACATTAAACCTTTAGAAAGATGAACAAAGAAACATGATTAAATTTGTGTGGGGATTTATTGTTCACCCTCAAGTACACTTGTACCTTCCTAAAGTTTCTAGGTAAACTGCATCTTCCTACTCACAAGGTCCTATGAGCACAATGTTAGTGTGCTGTGGCAGTTAGAGATCCTATACAAAAGAGGAATAATCAAGTTCCCTGTGGATAGGATCAGGGGTCAGCAAACTATTGTCCATGAGATAAATCTGACCTGTGCTAAATTTTTTTTTACATTTTTAAACATTTTTAAAGAATAAAAATTAAAATATGAAGGGGAAACTGCATGAGGTCTGCAAATTAAAATATATAGTATTGGAATATTCAGTTACTGAACAATATTATAGAGCTCTAAATAATTAAAATAGGATAATGTATGTGGATTGTTGATCATTCCAGATAAAAGAAATGAATATATATGCAATTTCTATTAACAGGTATAGAGAAAAAATATTCTCACAAATCAGTAACCAAGTAAATAATACACTGATTTTCTTAAGTAAAGGAAGAGCTCAAATTTATTTATTTATACAAACAAAATAGGACAGATGATTGGATTCAAATTTTTGCTCTTTAAATCCTTGATGTGACACTAAACCCCTGAGATTTCTCTGTAAGTGCAATAGAGCTCAGAGGCCACTATTTTGGTGAATAGAAGTCAAGCCACAGGCTGCTATAATAATCCTCACTCCAAAGCTCATTGAAATAATATAAAAACTTTATATATATATATATATATATATATATATATATATATACACACACACACACACACACACAAACACACACACACACACACTATTCATTTTGAAGAGAAAGAAATAATCACAGACCAGGTTCAAAGACCCACTTGGCCCGTTCTAAGATCAACTGAAATGAAAACTACATTAATCAATTGCCTGCCCCTGTAAGTCCCTGCTATGATTGATAGACCCCAGTGGCACCTGGAACCCAGTATTGGTGTCATTCAGAGCCAGTATCCAGTAATCCCTGTATGATCTAGATAATTCCCCTTTCCCAGTACCCTTTTCAATGGCCCATGGTCCCTTTAGAAAGATGTGGTAATACAAGGAAGATGGTTATCATATAAATTGCTGACAGTTTAAGGTTCATTCCTCATGAAGATTGAACAGCTAGTCAAGGAACAATGACCTCTAAATGTGATGATTTCATACTGTTGATGAACCTAAAGCTTTGCTGACTATATAAACAGGGAAGAATTTTGAAAACTTCTCATCAGTTGCATTTATCCAAACAGTCAATTATCAAAAACCAAAGAACTCGGAAGGTCCTTGTGGTTTCTGCTCTGACTTTGTTACATACACTTCACTCTTGTTGCTTGTCTTTCATTGGCACCACTTGGCCTCTGTCACTCAAGTAGCCCATCTTCAGGGTCCAATTTCTAACAACATTTCCCCCTTATATTCCTGACCTAAACATAGTAGCCACCTCAGATTCTTCAGGAGTGGCAATGCTCTTCTTTGCAATTCCTCTCTCAACATGTTGAAAAATTGATAAATTATAGTCTCTCGAACTTCCCAATGTAGCGAAGTGACATGGTTAGAGGAGAGTGAGTAAGTCTTACATAATATACAATAAGCATCTCTGTCAATCTAAACCTTCAAGAGCCTTTCTCTTAAATATATATGTTTCTGGACTTATAGCTTCATTAGATGTAGACCACTATTTAGTTCACCTTCATTCCACCAATTCTGCTTCCTAGTAGAGTCACTCTCAACCTCTTATACTACCACACGGAATCCAGACTCTCTACTTAGTACATAGCTGATGAAATTTTTCTTGATTCAATATTATACCTCTCCCAATCTGATTCAACTCCTTTATGGACAAATACCCTAAACTATTCCCAAAATTCTGTCAATATAAATTTATGCTGCATTTGTGCTGCCAATTTATTATTTACCAATATATTTTTGGTTTGCATGTTTTATAGTCCTGGGATTTCTACAGTTGGGTTAGTATTTTAGACATAGCAATGAGAGATGGTAGGAGCAAACTCTGAATAGAATTAGTAGAACCTGAAGACAATCACCTAAGGCTGTTATAGGTTATTCAGAAAGAGGGTAAATTTATCTACTTGGACAGAGGAAGAATGGCTACTTAAATTGGCAAAAAAAAAAAAAAGGCTGAAAAGAATTTAAAGTTTTAGGCTTCTGCATTATTGTAATTTGTTTCATCCTAATTTTATGAATTCTCCTTCTTCCAGTAAATGCCTTAATTTTTAACCTGAAACCCTTAAAAGTAGTGAATTCAAGTTTAGTTGTTTCTTGGCCCACTTCAGGAGTAGCTTTGACATTTGCTTTCCAGAAATACTAACCTTGTGATTATAGAAATATAAAGGTTTTTTTAGGGTAGATCCTAAAGCTTTTTGGTTCCTTTGTAGAGCTTAAACTAAGAATTTAAAACCTTTATCTATTTTCTTTATTCAGGTAATATTTTGTGTTCAATAAACTTAAAAGTGCCATATAATCATTATTTCCATGAAAATATTCTTAATCAAACACTTGTCCAAAGCATTGCCTTCTATGTACTCTTTACTCTATATGACTAGTGATAATCTAAATAAATAATGTATTGCAACTGTACACTATGAAATACCAAGGTCTCATTTATCTGTGATTCTGAGGTCCTACTATCTCTCATTGCTATATCTAAAAAACTAACTCAACTGTAGAAATCCCAGGACTATAAACCATGCAAACCAAAAGTGAAAGACCATCTAGGTTTTATGATTCTAAGAGGACTTGGGACCCTTGCTAGCATTCCATTGTTAAACCATTCAAGTCTTAGCTCACAACTGAATCCGTTGTCCTCTTTGACATTGAAGTCAGAAACCAGAGATTTTAGCAAATGAACAACATGACGTGAAGCAGAAGTTGGCACTTGTTTATACCACTGCATGGTCCTCCCTGTGCTCTGTTAGCATCCATTGTTATGAGTAGAGTTCTGGAAACTAATTTAAAAGTTTGTTTCTCCAACAGTCAAAGGTGTACTTCCTTTCACTTGTTAAATTAAATTTTTTGACCTAGCGACAACAAACAGGTTAAGTTGTTGACTTAAAAAAAAATTGGCCATGATTTTTCTTTCTATTTAGAATATTATGAGTCATTAAAACACCATGTAATAGATGTCAAAGTCAACAACAAAAAAAATGCCTTAACTAGCAAAGATTCTGTTTTCTGCCAAAGCAAACACTATCCCTAATGCAACATGGAAAGGTGCTCTTATCAGACGAAGGCCAGACAGATATAAAATCCAATTATAGAAGGCATATATTCTAGAGAAAAGAAATTGCGACACTGGTGAGTCATGGCCTCATGAGCTGGAAGTGAAATGACAAAGTAACTCACAGCTCTTCATACACCAAGCTCCAAACTGGTTTCAGCATGACTGACCCACAGGCAGGGAGCAGCCACTACACCTCACTGGAAGAAACCTTGGTCTGCTTGAATTTTAGTACATCTGAAAACAAAATTCAGCTCTACTTTGTCTTTCACCCAGGATATTAGTTCTCCCTAGTGCCCAGAAAGCTTGTTAAAAATAAAAATAAAGTCATATCATTTGTCTGTTTATAACCTTCTAACAATTTCCAATCATGCCCAGAACATATCTCAGACTCTGCCACAGCCTAGCAAGCTCTGCCTGACCAGGCCCTGCCTTCTTGTCTCCATATCATCTACAGCACTCAGAAAGTTACACTCCCGCTCACTTTCTGCCTTTCTGGTCTGCAACAAACCAAGCCTATTCTCACCTCATGGGCTATGCACTGAATGTACCGTCTTCCAAAAATAAACTCTCAACTTCTTCCCACCTCCTTCTTTCTTCATGTATTTCTTCTTCAGGTTAAATGTCAACTAGACTATCAACACTATCACCAGCTATATTTCCATTTAGTTGATATAATTTTCCTCATAGGTATTGTCACTCTTTGAAATTATTTTACTTATGGGCTTTTCTATTTATTTGTTCACTGTTTTCCAATGCTACACATAAGTTCTAGGAAAAGAGAAAACATATCCATTTGGTTGTTAACTGTATCCTCTTCTTCCAGAACAGTTTCTAGCACTAGGAAATAAGATGTGATAAACAATAAAATGATAGAATGTAATATTACTTTTAAGTGAAAAAGGAAGGATTGGCAGTACTCCAAAACCCTGACAGCATTGGATAGACCCCACACATTCTTCCTCAACATGGGAGAATTCATTGTGGACACTGATTAGGAAGAATCTAGCATTCCTTCTACCTCTGCTTATTTCATTTATTGAAAACCAAGAACTTTTATGTCACCCATCAAAACCAAATGAAATCACTAAAAGAATGAACATGAGTATCCATCTCTTGCCAGCATCCCAGATTCTTTCCCTAAGCCTTTTGGAATATGGAATCCAATATTAACAAAATTCCTTCAATCTACACATAAGCAGCAGTTTCTTGCACTTTACTACTCTTCTCCAAACCTTCTCCCCTCCTAAGAACACTTTTTTTTCTATTAGCCTTTCACGTAATGGCTGTATTCATTCCTATATCATTCTTACATGTGGTTGTAAGAAGAATAAGTGAATTTTTTGTTTAGCTGGCTATCACTTTTTTAAACTCCACTTCTATCAAAATTCTTGGTAATGCCAATGTCTACATTCCATTTCCATTTCAACATATCTTGGCCTTTTGGTTTTTAGCAGCTAATTTCTAAAGACCTTGTTTTATTTTTTTTTAATTTTTTTAATATTTATTTTTTAGTTCTCAGCGGACACAACATCTTTGATTGTATGTAGTGCTGAGGATCGAACCCGGGCTGCACGCATGCCAGGCGAGCGCGCTACCGCTTAAGCCACATCCCCAGCCCAAGACCTTGTTTTATATCTACTACCTCAGTCTCACAAATGTGGTAATCCACTAGACCTTGTCATTGCCAACACTTCCTACCATCTCTGTAATCTCCATCCCATGACTCTCATTCTTCCAAATCACTTTCTCTAACCCAGAGGATCTTACCACGGTATCAATTTCACCACCTTTCACCGTCCACCACACCTCATTTCTTATTTCTTTATCTAGTCAATCTAGATTTGATGTTCTAACACAGAAGTTTCCAAAATGTGTTTTCTGACTAGTAGTTTTAGAGTTACCTGTGACCTTATTATAAGTGAAAATCTATGGGTTCCATCAATACTTATTGATTCAGAATCACTATATGTGGAGCCCAGAAAGCTGTATTTTGATAAAATTTCTAGGAGCTTCTTAGGCACTTTGAAGTTTGTGGATCACTGTTCTTACATAATCACTTCCACAGGTACCCTTCATTCTATTGCCCTCCTTTTTCTTATCATATTCATTAAGGAAACTCCAAATCACACTACATCCAACTTTGCAATCACTCTGAAGTCCACACCTAAACTGTTGCACAAGTGAAGGAATCTCAAACCATGACGAATAGTCACATTTGGTATTTGTGATGTTTGGTGGACTCTTGGTACTGTTTCACAAATCTCCTTCTGATTATTTTCTCTGTTCCTTTTAATCCAATAACATTCAACACAAACTTCCCACTTCACTCCCAACTGATAATCTTATTTCCTTTATCAGTGAGAAAATGGAAGTGATCAGAAGAGTAAATTCATGATCTTTCTATCTTCATTTGCCATATATTCACATACATATTCAAATATTCTATCTTCCTTCCTTGCAAAAGTGAGGCATGTCTCTACTTTCTTCTAGATCCCACCCCTTTTGAAGATTGAATTAAATAGCATGGTTCAGCTAATTGTCCTCTCTGCAGCAGCATTCACTAGTCATATCTCCCCAATGATTCCCATTAGAATAGATATATTTTGTAGTATATTTCATCATAATAAGTTTTTCTTGCTCCCATTTCTGTCTCTAGACACTACCCCATTTTCTTCCTTTTTAAGAGTATAGTTGGGAAATTTCTTTTGTAAAAATTTCTTCTGTAAATTGCTACCCATTTGGTTTCTGCAACTACTGCTCAAGTCTGTTTTTAGAGCATAAAAGATACAAACACAACACATAAAAGATACAAACAAAATACCAGTGTATTGAGTTGTCTTCTGATAAAACTTTAAATGTTAAAATAGATTGTAGGTTTCCAACCCCTGTTTTGGAGCAAAATTTTGGGAGCAATAATCTCCATGCAAACTTCTCAGGATTAATTTCTCTTTTTAACCATTCCAACAGCATTATTTGTCACAGCATTTCAATCCATCTCCACACAGCTTACCATTAACTTCCCGCTGTCTTGCTGTGTACTGACTGCTCTTTCTGATTCCTTTGCCAAATCTTTCTCACCTTCCCATTTTTCTAAATGTCCAGAAACAATCTTTATACATCTTTTCTTCTCAGTCTTTCCTTCTTTCAAACATCATTTTTTCTCTTAGCTAATTAAAGTTGACTTCTGCCTCAATACTTCAATATCTGCACTTTCAGAATCTATGCAAGAATTCAACTCCTCCTCATTGTCTCAACTACTGCTTTGCAAAACCAAGGCCCTTCTGATTCCTTGTTTGGATTATTATAGTCACTTCACAAATGAACTGCCTTCTAAAACCTTGCTCTGTTTCCATAGTTTATTAGCAGTACAGCATCCTCATGATCCTTTTAAAATATCACAATGTCATTCATTCCACTTGTCTTCTTCATACTGTCAAATGTTCTTCCCTTCAAAGAGAAGAAAAATCAAACTCTCTCAAGTATCCTCCAGATTCTAGGTATCCTGGCCCATGCCTGTTTTCTGAACTTACCTCCTCCTGTCTTTGGCCCCTGCCTCTACTCACTGCCTTAAGCAAGATTGCTTGCCTTTCCTTAAACATGTCTATCTCACCTCTGCCTCAGGTATTTTGAACTCTTCTCCCAATAGCTTTCCAGCTCATTCTCTCACTTTCTTCCTGTCTCTGCCCAAGGAGATATTAATGAAGACTTCCATGACCACCCTGCAAAGATACCAATAACCACTCCATTCCCTACCTCAGTTCTGCGGCTCGCCCTTACTATGTGTACTTGATTTTTTTACTTTGCAAGTATCTCTATATGATATATTTAACAATCTGTTATTTTTGTTGACTTTTCCCAATTAATATAGAAGCTGTAAGACTTTGTCTTCTTCTTCCATTGCATTGAAGTATTCTCAGCATCTAGACTTAGATTTCCCTTCCTTCACCAAAATATCATTCAAAGTCTTCCCTTGGGAGTATATCTGGTCTATAATTCTGGACTATCTGTCCTTTTCTGAGCTTGTTACAGAGTTTTATGGCCATTCTGCCCTTTAGTTAGCCAACCCTAGTCATGTGTCTCCTTGGTTTTAGAAACTGTGATGCTCCATTGCCAAGAGTGCCTCTCAGACCTTTTCTAGCAAAGAACTCACTCAAGTTCAAATTTATTCCAGGTTGATAATGTTTTTAAACATAATTAAAAACAAGTCAAAAAGCAAAAACCTACCAAATTGAACTCTATTTTATTGACAGATTTTAGAGACACAACATTCTACTTCAGTTAATAAAATCAGAATAAAAAACAAATGCAAGGGAATTTCAATAACTACACTTCTGTCATTTAAAGTGTAAGTGTAGGTAATATATACAGAAAATCTTTATTATACTCATGAACTTACACAATTCTGTAATGAAAAATAAACAAAATGAAGGTAATAACAAATCTTCTCATTGAATTTCTATAAGTAGACTTTGAACCAAGACAGGTGAGTGTCAATATTTAAATTTTGATGATGAAAAATGTGCTTTCTTCTTGCTTATTAACTCACCTAATCTAGATTACACTGCTGTCACATTTTTGTCAGCCTACCGGAAAGAGATAATGCAGACAATTTAGATAAATCTAAATTATTTTTAAGTGCTATTTTAACAACACATAAGAAAAAACATAATCTAACAGTATGTTCCTGTAGGTGAAAGAAGAAATTTTAAAGCCAGCTCAAAAAATATTTTTTTTTCTTTCACTTGAAGTGAAGCAGATAATACTGTACTCTACAAATTCATTTTTTATTCTTTGCCTGTAGTAAGTTCTAACAATTTATCCTGTAATGTCATAGATAAATTTAAATTACCTTTTGATGAAAAAGATGAATTCTGGATCCATGAATTTCCAAGTGTCATTCAACTTTTGATAGAAAGTAAAATTTTTAAAACTTTCCATCAACTTGTAAGTTATGCTGTCATGACCTTTCATAGATGGAAAATATCAAGACCATCAACTTTTCATTAAAAATCATTGTTAAATTATGAAACATGTTAAAACAATCCATAGAAACTCTGTTCTTACAAGCTCCTAATGTTTGCTCTTGCCCTTCAATCTTACCTTTCATTTGCATGGGAATATTATGATTAATTTAAAATACCAAGATATGAGAGAAACAAGTGGATCTGGTTGTCCGATTAGCATCTTTAAAAAAGTTAAGTCCAAACTGGTTATAATTTTTCCAGAAACCCTAAGAAAACATTTTATAGTTCAAACTTTTGCAATGAAAGCCTTTTCTCTTCATAACTATCATACCTCAGCACACAATGTAGTTGCTCATGATCAGTTTCCATGTTATCCCATAATAATTAAAACATTTTTAAATTTGATGCACAGGCTTTCTGTAATTTACAATTTTTACTCTGTCACCAAGTCACTGTTTAATTCAGCTAATGTAATTTTTATAGCAAAATATTCTTGATGAAGGAAACAGTGCATTGATTTATTTTCAGGTGCAGTCCTTAATTTAGGTGTTTTCTGTGCAATGTATTTATATCAACAACCAATATACTCCTACATGAAATCAGTACAAAACACCTCTTACTAAGGCAGATCATAGACCTGATTGTTGAGACTACATGAACTTAGGATATATCTTTGTGGATAGTTATTTGCAATAATTATACTTATTTTATCATAGATGGAAGACTAGAAGTCCCATCTGCACACAAAGTTGGGGTATCACTGTCCTAAAGGCCAATTTTATAAAATGTTTTTTTGTTTCCAACACCTTTTCTCTCTCTCTCTCTTCACTCTCAGAATATCACCATGCTTTGTGTTTCACTGGGAATATTGACACAGTCAGAAGGGAATTTTAGTCTTCCATTATTTTGTGTACAAATGCCGGCATCTTCCCCTCCATATTGCTCTTTCACCAATATGCCATCCCTTTGGCCAGTCCCTGCACTTGCAGATTAGATGCTAACCCTTTTTCCTACTCAAGGACATCCTTTCAGCAATTCTACCCCTCTGTCACACAACAGTGTTTTTCCCTTTGTCAGAATTTTGCCATCATAGACATGTTGTTATTTTTCTCGTTCAAAAGATAGCACACAGACACCCTTGTCTCTACTTCTTCCTCTTCTTCTTCCAGCTTTGTTTCTTTGCTTCTCTTGAAAAGAAGAACCCTTGAAAGAATTGCCTACAAGCATTGGCTTCAATTAATCTCTTCATTTTCTTTTAAACCCTTTCCAACCAAGTTTTCAGCCCCATCTCTCCAGAAGGACTATCCTCAACAACGTCTTCAATGACTGGTTCTCTACTGGGTCCCATGGTCAATTTTCAGATTTGATCTTACTTAAGGCATTTTTTTATACTCTTCCTTATTTGTTTCATTATCTTGGTTGTTTCATTCAGTTTGAAGTTTGAAATATTCCCTAGAGGACAATGAATTGATCTTTGGCAATGCTAGGACACAGTTTTAATCAGGTGCTGTATTATGTCAGTAAACATTTTTAACTTAAGTTTTAAAACTATACAATAATTTTGTTTTATTATGGCCATTTTGCCTGCTTAATATACATGGTAATCTGAGCCACTTCTTCATGCCTTCTAGAATTATGAATGTTAATTTTCCCATACATATCTATGTGCCTGGCCCTACATGTCATCATTCAGTAATATAATCACCTAGATGCTTGATAAATGCATTCAAAAATTAATTTTTCTAATGTTTTATTTTTTTACTTTTTAGGATTCTCAAATACTTTCTAATTTTTTTATCAAAACTACATATACACATGTATATTTGTTTAATTTTATTTCTAGAATTATCTCTCTGACGATAATACATAGCCTATACTTAAAAACCCTCATTTTTATATATTGCTTTGTACATAGTGAGCACTTGGTAAATATCTATCTATTGGATGATGAAATGGTAAATAAATTTGTTGGTGTATGTACATGACAGTGGACCATTTTCTGTGGCTCCCATTGATAGAGATAGTTCATTTCCCTAATGGGGACTGTAATGGATAAAGGCCACTTCAATCTTGATTTTCAAAAAGGATACTTATAAATTTGAGAAAATTATATAACCAGGACAGCCCTTAGAATCATTCTGTCATGATGAAAATAATAATGGAAATAGTTTTGCCATATACAGTTCACTTCTAGAAAGTGAGTACTCTATGTTAGGCAAGGTTCTGAGCTCTTCCATTCAACTCTCTAATTCACTTGACTCTCACAAACACCCTATGAAGTAGACAATGTTACTGAATTATCCTCCTCCTGTTACACAAGGGGAAAATGCTCAATAACTTGCTCAAAGCCACCCAACTTAGATAAGGTCAAGTTGCACATGGACCCTAACAGTCTAACCACACTGTGTGAAATCAAATGTTTTACCTAAAATAATCCTGGAAAATTATTACTTTGCTAGGCTGGTTCATAATTCATTTTAGACACATGGACTCCAGAAACTTTCAATTAATAATATCTAATTAATGTATTCTTTAAGAGTAGCTACTATTTGAAAAAGGTTCTTTGTCACTGCTACCATCAAAGGAAGTATGGATCTATGGAACTCCAGGCACCCAGGAAGTGCAGAAGTGGTGTTATTAAGCCATACTGAGAAAGACTCCAGTTCCTTAAATTCATAGGCTGTAGCAATTTTATCTACACTCCCTACAAATATTGTTTGAAAATTCTGCAAACTTATGTTTTCACAATCTACATCAGTAACACACGGAAAAATGTACTATGTTCATCTACAATGATCTTATTAAGTATTATCTGTAAATCTATCCAAATTACCAGGCAGCATTTCAAAATTTAGTAACTTCTCACAAAAAAATTAATAATAATAAACAAAGAAACAAGTCCTAGGAAGAAAAACAATGAATGGCTGATGGTTTCAAAATGTTTCCACATATCCTACATCAGGAAGGATGCAAGTGGCCAATGCTTTTGAACATAATCAGAGAATTAATCAACTTTGTAAAAAGAAAAATCAGCTGACTAATGAGTGATCTACGTAAAAATCAAGGCAGAATCGTTACATTCAATGTTAGAAAGATTTTTATTATAGATTTTTCTTTTAGGTTTTCCCTTACTTTTCTCTCCCCCTTCCCACCCTCCTCCCACCCCTTTTTTTCTAACAAATCCTCTCAATCAGTGATCAGAGCTCTGAGACTGTCAATAAATTTTCAACATTGAAGAAATCTCAATATTAAGTTTTTTTCCTACCTTAACACTCACTATTAAAATTATTGAAATCCACAATTATGTTCTTGAGCATCAGTATTCAGGGGTCACAGGTCTTCTGAAGGGAAGTAATGTTCATTAACCACTAAACACCAATTTTAGGACAGTGTATGTAAAGTGTCTTCAGGACACATTAGGGAGACAGAAGCCATCTCTCCTGTATGTCTCATGCACATGTCTGTTGAATATCTTATTATCCTTGAGCTTGAATACAGTCCTCTTTGAGTTATGCCAGGTGATAGGAAACCTTGGTCCCTGTCAGTTCTCAAAACAAATCACCCCAAATTACACATTTCACTTTCTGGCTGGCGTGAGATAATGATTGAAAAGAAATAAAAAAACAAAACTGAGAGGGTAGAAACCTTTGTTTTGAGAGTATGTTAGGTGGGTACTAGGAATTGAAACCAGAGGCGCTTTTCCACTGAGCTACATCCAGCCTATACATTCCAGCCTATATATATATATAAATTTTGAGATAGGGTATCACTAAATTGCTTAGGGCCTTGCTTAGTTGCTGAGAATGACATCAAATGGGTGATCCTCCTGCCTCAGCCTCTTGATCTGCTGGGATTAGAGGCTTGCACCACTGTACCCAGCAAGAAGATGAAAACTTTGTAAACATATTTCTTTATTACCCTCATTTACATTAAACTAGTGATCATATCTCTTTTCTTTTTTTGAGTTTGAAATGTTAAGGTGAAGGCCTTTAACCATACTAAATGTTATCATTGATGATCATATTCTCAGAAATCAAGAGTTGGTTGGTGAATAAAACAGAACATAGACACACACACAAACACACTTGTGTGTGCATATGCGTGTCCTAAATAAATGTTTACTTCACTAAAATTCATAGGTCATTAAAGACTTGTTTGACATTTCAAAAACAAATTTAGTTTCATGCCCAGTGATTTCCTATCTATATCAAATGAAAATCAATTTCCAAAAAATACTTGAAGCATTTTAATTAAAATAATCAAAGAATGTTTCAGAGGTATGCAAATATTGATTTGGACTCTTCATTAGCAATGATATTGTTAGGTATATAGATTTTAACAAATATTTCTTAAAGGTTTTTAAGATACAAGTTCTTACAGAGAAAAGATATTTCTGAAATGCTTTGTCTTATCCAGTTGTGGATAGCAGAGACATTGTGATATTGCACATATAGTCAAACAGCTAGTTCCACATTTACAGTTTAAACCAATTGAATGGAAAACTAAGTTGTTGTTTTTTTAATTGCATCATTACTGAACATGGACATGCTTTTGTCTTCTTATCCTCTAAACAATATTGCATAGTAACTATTTACATAGTTTTTACAATATATTAGTTACCATGGGGTCATCTAGAAATGATTTAAAGTATATGGACAATATGTGAAGGTTCTATTCAAATGCAATATCATTTTACCTAAGAAACTTGAGCATGCATGAATTTTCTACAAGGGGTTCCTAGAACCAATTCCCCACTCACACCAAGGGATGACTGCCTGGACTTTGGACTGGAGAATGATGAACTAGGAGTAAGGTCCCTTCCTTCCATACACACAGCTGTGCCCTGGCTGTGGACCCAGAGCCTGGCTTTCTCTTCCTAGTGCTGATGTGTCAGTATACTTCATTTCCTGTTCCAAGGCAGGTGGGGGACCCCAACTTGTATAGTGCGAGAAGATAATTTAGAGCTGCAGCTACTGTCTGAATTTTTTGTTTTGTTTTGTTTTTTGGACAGACAGCTGAGGAGTCTCTCATGTTTAACTCATCATTGCTAGGAGGGACAACCCTGATGCAGTTGTTTTTGCACATTGGGGGACGGGTACTCAAAGTAATGAGAGGTGCGACAGGACATCTTTACCATTGAGAAACAATGCAGGTGAGGACGCCTGCATGGTTACATTTAAGGGAGCATATCAGAGCGCAAATTGGGTCATCTCAGGAAATATAAAAGCATTATTCCTCTGAGATTTGAAAGAAAAAAAAATGTAATTACTTCTTCCACCAAGCATGATTCTTTTCAATACCCTTCATTTTTGTCCCCTGGAAATGAAAAGAGGTTTACATTAAAAAGGCATTTCCTCTGACTCCGTGTCCTTGAGCTGCACAAATGTAAACCATTCCCTCCCTCCTTCTTTTGAAGAAAGAGGGGGCTTCAATCTTTCCTCCTGAACACGGTCCATTTAAATAAGGAGATGGAGTCCCATCTTTTCGATCAGCCCCATTGTTTGACTTGTCAGTAATAACACTTGAGCTGAAATTGTACAGGCGTCCTGCTAATTTAGTAATTATTGACATGGTGCTGAGCAGGAAATGATAGCAAACAGAAGGAACTGTTAAGGAGAAATGAAATAAAAGATGTTCATATCATTGTTGAATAATGGTTGAGATCATTTTGTGCTTTAAGTAGGCCCAAGACACCTTTTTCCATTTTCCCGACACATTTATAATTTATGCTTTGTAATAGTTCCAAATATTTTTAGGACACTGGACTTTGTTTGAGAATCTTGCCAAACTGAATGAGAAGCACGAAGCACACACAGAGATGAGTGGGCGATGTGACCCGCTGCAGCTTCCCATTTAAGTGACAGTCCCTTTCTAGCCTGCTGTTCCTCCTCATGCCTTTTTCCCCTTTTCCTTTTAAAATTTGCATTTCTATTTATTGTCATCTCAGTTTTAGCTAAGATCTCTGTTGCTAGGATAGGCTGCACAATACGTGCAGTTACATGTGTAGATGGTGTTTTCTATTATTTATTTATTTTTAAATCTAGAAGCTTTGCTTAGTTATAAGAAGTTCCCTGAAGTTGAAGATGTGGATTTAGATAACTCATTTAAATAAAGTTGCATATGTGTGCACTAATATAACTGTGATAGGGTGAAGGACTTGTGTATGTATATTAATGTGCAATGTGCAATGGTAGACTGGTCATAAAAATGTTGAGGCAGGCAACATTTAGAATTTAAACAATATTATAGAAACCCTTTTCTGGAAAAATATAAATACTGATTCTGTGAAAACACAGTGCAGCTTTTTATAATTTTATGATTGGTGAATAAGAAAGACACCTTTTGTATGGGGTCCCTTTGTCATATGATATTTACCGTTATGTAATGATTATGTATTGAAACATGATTTGTTAATGTTAGTAGACAGATAAGTAACAAAACAAATGTGTTAAAATAAAACTGTTGCATTACATTTTCTTAGTGTATCCTATAATCAAATTGCCACAATTTTAAAAGGAATTGAAAATTTTCTTATAAAACACAGCAATATTAGTTTTTAAAATGCTTCACTAAAAATTACAGTATATTCAAAAATATGCAAGACAAATAGGTATAGAATAGAAGATTGAAAAGAAATAAAGCTTAATGTCTTGGAGGGTTGAGTTGGGGAAGATTATGATGAAAACGACAATAGTAATATTCATCATCAGTAAGAGAGTAATTAGATGTGTTGATCACTCTGTGTGCCAAGTGCCCTCCATAGCATTTTGCGTGGAGAAACTTATTTATTTCTCCTAAGAAAATAAATTATCCATATCTTACCAAGGTGTAAACTTGAGCTCAGATAGGAGCTGTACAATTTTGCTCCAGGTCATGATTATAATTTTTCTAATTTTGGGCTCCCTAAGTTGTGTGTGTGTGTGTGTGTGTGTGTGTATGTGCATGTATGTGTGTGTGTGTTGCTAGAGATGGAACTCACAGCCTTTGCATGTCAGGAAGTGCTGAACTACACTCCAGCATGTACTTGCTTCCATTTATCCCTACTAAGTAAAAAGTTTCTCAGCTAAATTTTTGCTCTAATTGTGATTAGAACAGTCTGAATAAATACAGAGGCACTTTAATAATAACTCCAAAATCAAGTTAGTTAGTGCCATTCAAGTTACCCCATTTCTACCTTTCTACAAGGAGTATATTATATATTGTAAGAAAACTGATAAAAATTGTTAGATATTGTCACATGAATATTCACTTTCATAAAATTTTTAATGTCATCCTATAGATAAAGACAGTTATATCATTTTCTTACTATACATAGTTGAATCTCAATATATGTGTTTTTTCACGAAATTGATGAATAAATGAGCCAAAATATATCACAATCTCAAACTATTGCTGACTTATGAAATAAATAAGTATCTTAAGAGGTCAGAATACTGACTATTGATAGTAGCAAGTCAAATTCCTTCCAGCAATGCCAGGGTCAACTTCCTGGGCTCATTAATATGTGGGTTCCAAACTATTCATATTAGAGAAAAAACCATCACAGTTCTTGTATTTTAGTAGAGGTGACACAGTGAAAGTCTGAAAATTATAAATAATTTAAGGAAAAATAAAAACTTATTTGCAAATTATATCAGGAACTCAAGAATTTAAAATGAGGAGGCAAAATCACTTATCCATTTGAAATACATTCTCTTATTAGGTGGTGCTCAATATCCATGCCATTTCTTGTTTTTTAAAAACCTTCAATATTCCTGTAATCATTGAAGATATATCTGATCTCTCTATCCACTTACACGTTTTAAGAGCTCTTTCTATCCTTCTGTTCACTCAGTTGTGAGGCAAAATTTACAATCAACATCTTAATTGTTGATTTCAACCAGGTATATAGCTTCAATGTGAATTTCATAGTATTTTGTACAGATTGCACAACACATATGTCTGTGGACACTGGTCACATACACATAACTTGTACAGATACCGTATTTTATGTCACACATCGTTGCTCCTCTAGCACAAGTATTGTATCTGGCTCCCAAAGACTGTACTTCCCTGGGAACTCCTGAAGGATAAAGATGAAAGTGGGTAAAAGAGTCAATAAAAGAACATGTTCATTTGGAAGATTGAATTGAACTGTTATTAGAAATGGGAGAGTATTTGAAAATGATAGTGGTAATGGTCAATTAATGATTTTGGCACATGCAAGTTTTACTGAGAACCCAAAAAGAGTAGAAGTATTTTTGTTACTTTGCAGTAGCATCTTTGAATTCATACTTTTTGAACTCTGAAAGACTGGTCTGTGCTGGAAGATCAGAACAGGAATGAAAAGCAGTTTTCCTCTGCTTATGCTGCATCTCTGCTCAGGAGCCATTCCTGGGGCCCTCATCCTCTGTTGTGTGAGGCCCAGCAGCTCTAACTAGCCCAGGTGACTAGAGTTGACTGGACCAGATATGGACAAGCAACAGTTGCTGATCTGTCAGCTGGTCAGAAGCATACTACCTGCCAAGTGGAGAATAAGCTTGTCAATCAGATTTGTGGGAGTGAGAAATAGGTGTGCTGGAACAATAATGGCAAGTGGAACTTCAGAACTATATTATGAAGAACAGGATTGTGTTCATTAGCCCATTTTGGAGGAGATGCAATAATTAACTGATGAAAACTTTAAGTCATCAAGCACAAGAACAATTTATTTCACTCATGTAACAGTCTGTTAGATGATGGTAGTCAATGGGGCTTTTCTTTTTTTTTTTTTTAAGAGAGAGTGAGAGAGAGAGAGAGAGAGAATTTTTAATATTTTATTTTATTTTTTTTAGTTCTTGGCGGACACAACATCTTTGTTGGTATGTGGTGCTGAGGATCGAACCCGGGCTGCACGCATGCCAGGCAAGCGCGCTACCGCTTGAGCCACATCCCCAGCCCAATGGAGCTTTTCTTTAACAGCGGTTCAGAGACCCAGAGCTTTGTCTTTGTAGCTCTCCTGTCCCCTCTGTATTTTGGGTTTTGTGACTTGGCCATCCTCTATAGAAAGAGCATGCATGAGGGATATGTGCTTCTTAAAAGCTTCAACTTTATTGCTTCTATTTAGATTCTGTGGTGAGAACAAATGTTGTGGCCACCCTAACTGCAGAGGATTCTGGGGAATTGGTAAAGCTGCATATGTTGAAAGATGAGGAAATGGGGTATTGGCAATCTGCTATAGACATAAGCCAAAAGTCACATGCTGGCCAAAGTTATAAACAGAAACAAAGAGATGGTTGGGTTGCTCAGGTGACAAGAATACAGAAAAAATCCCAAGAGACAGAAACTATGAAATTTCCTTGATTTCATTCCCTCCATTGTTCATTTCCTGACATCCTCACAATATTCCTGGTATGGCGTCACTATACACCACCCTTTGATTGAGTTATCTTGAGTAGGCCTTGATTATACATTCCCAAGTATACTAATGTAATCTGCACTATCCCAGAATGTTCAAAATGGAGTTACAAAATTCAGACTGTGATGCTGTTGAAACATGAATTCTTCCTGGTCCGCTCAGTAGAATGCAGTAAAATGAAAGGGAAGTTTCCAACTTATGTTTATTTTTCCTTAATATCAATTTTTTTTCCTTAAAATTAGGATTTCTCAACAACCACTCCATTTAAAATGTCGGTAAATTACAGAAATGTTAGCAGCTTACTCTGTCAACTTACTGGCCAATGCAGTACCAGTAGCTCATGAGCATGAAACTAATTTAACTAAAAATAGCAAGCAAAAGCTGAATGCTGAAGCGCTTCCCTCTTTCCCTCACGCTGGAGGGGAGCATTTCCACTCAAAGAACAGCCTTATTGTACCTCTCCCAGACAATGTGAGCAGCATCGAGGACTCAATCACACTTTCCCCTGAGGCTGGAAACAATTAAAAATGAGCTGCCATAAGACAGTATTTACAGATCTTTACGACAAATACAAATTGGCCATTTTCGTTGAGATAGGCAAAGCATGCTACACATACCTTGGGACTCAAAGATAACGGTCCCTTTCAGTGTCTAATATCCTTTAAATGAGCTGGGCTGGTAAAACAGTAGTGCCTTCAATGCCATTTAAAGATGCTTTCACTCTTTACAGCTTTTAATTTTTCCTTCACTTACCTCCAGTCAGCTAGGATTCGTTATCTGTTTGGTAGATCTTGAAACATACACAGGACTTAGAAAGGGAGATCAGAATTTAAGGCAAGAGCCTAGAGCAATGAAAACACCCTATAATCCCATTTACAAGACTCTTCAGGTTCCCCCCCTGTTTGTGGAACCTCTTCCTCTCCCCTTTCCCAGCATTACATCAGATATTTAGAAATATTTTAATACCAAATTATTTTCCTTTTTCTATGTCTGTTTTCTATAACCAATCTGATATTTTAAGGTAACAAATAGGAAATGGCTGTTATTGAACTGGGAACAAAAGATACGGTAGAGAAGCATATTAAAATGTTCAGAAAATCCGAAACCGAAATCTGTTTACTAAGCCACCAGCTGTCACTTCCTCTCCTGGCTGCCATGCATTACCTATCTAGAACTGTGGCCCAGCACTCATTGTCCTAACTGCATGGTAAAGCTGCTCTGATTTTTTAAAAGTTCCATCTAAACAAACTATAGAATTAAATTCAATATACTCCCATTTACATCGATTTTTTAAATGGACACTTGCAAGGAGTGGCATGAACACAATCTACCCAATAAGAAGTCAAAGAATTTAGCTAAATGTTTAAATTTGCCATTTAGTCGACTACAAAAGGAATCTTATAGGGAACTGAGAATGTTGACTTGAGCCCTTACTGTTGAGCCATGAATTTAAAATAACTAAAATTCAGGATTTGGGGTTACAAAATGCTGTTCCAAATTGTAAGAAGCTATTTCTGGCATGTAGAATTATTCCCTAATCTTCAGGCTAGGTTAAAGTTGAGATTTTTCAGAAAGAGAAAATGTGATACACCATGACTGAGCCCATATTTTCACAACCCCATACCCACTCCTCCCTCTACTTCAGTGTTAGGGACCTTTGATACCCTTTTGGGCATGCCCAGAACAGAAGCCAAGGATTAAATGGATCATGGAGATCTCCCCTCACTCACTGCCTGGATGCCAATGTGCTTTGCAAATCCCTGTGCCTGGCTCTGAGGGTTAGGAGTAGGAGTGAGGGCTGCTGCTGATGGCCAAGCCATTATCAGGGTGGATGTATAGGTCTCCGTTTCCAAAGTGCCAGCCTTGCCCCTTCTGCAACCACTGCAATCTGCATGTGATTCCTATCAAAATCTCCTTAACAAGCAGGGTTTCAGCATAGAGAATAGGATATCTGAACTTTGGAACCCTTGAGCCCCTCCTGCTACACAGATTCACCAAATCAATTACCAGCAAACAGGCCTTATTGGCAAAGTCGAGAAACGTGCAAACTTCATGCAGCATTAATCAAACCTGGAATGTTATTTTTAAGGTGTCACAAAATCTACATTGACTGACTGGTCCTTTTAATCTTAATTTTGAACAGTTGCTACTCCAATTAAATTCTACCACCTAGCATTTTCAAACAGCTCCTGGTTGTTTCCACAAACTCCGTTAATGGACAGCTGTTTCTGACAGCTCCCCTGATTTGCCAGTGCTGTGTCGGCTGCCAGAGCAGGAGGCCCCGTTCTGTATTCTGCTGCTGGCACCGGGGGATATGCAAATGAACACATGAATCAGTTGTCACCACCACAGACACCGTGCAGGGAGACGATCAGAATGTGTGGGGAGCGTAGTTGGCTGCAAGTGAGGGGAGAAGAGGGGGGAAAGAGGCTTCGATTTCTTGAAGTGAGTTTTCTTTTCTTTTCTCTTCCTTTTTTTCAAGTGTCTCCAGTTTATTTTCACTTTGTGGCATTCATTAGATTTCAGTTCAGGAAAGTGCAATCTGTTCCTCACCAATCACCAACAGAAACCCCAAAGTTTGGGAATGACAGAAATCTTTCAGATAAACACCCTTAGAACTTGTGTTGCACAATCAGAATATTATATATACTTCCATTTTTCAAATATTTTTTTCTTTCCAAGAGTGGGAGCAGGGGATAAAACAAACTTTTATTTTTTTTTTTAAAGATGTACTCAAGAAAATTTTGCTTAGGTTCCAAGGCCTGGTTAAGTGTTCTGACTTATTTATGGTAAAGAAATCTGAGTTGCTCCACCAGCCAGGTCAAATACTCATACACAGGGTGTGAAGAAGTCAAGTAAAGAACAGAATAAGTGAAGGCAGATTTCCTATCTCTCAGACCTGCCTGATACACTAAGTATTGAAGAAATGTTTTTGCCGTTGCATGATTGAGGATCCAGTCAAGGAAACAGTGATCCTATGATTGACATAGAGTGTGGTAATCATTATAGAGATTGAATCTTCTATATATGTGGCATCTGGCCATGCCACTGGAGTCACTGTGGGTCAACATGACCATTGTTGGGAAGAAAAGCTGAATGCCAACAGAGAGAGCAAGGGTAAGCTGAAATCCACCAAGAAACCACTGGAACCCATGAGGACAATTGGGAACCCAAGAGCAAAGTTCCTACCTATTTCTACTTCTGAGTGCAAATTTGATGGCACAGGTGATCAGCAGAAGGGGCTGATATCCTTGGCCACATATCCATATGTGAACTTGGCCTAAGTCTTGAAGAAACTGGGAGAAAAGAGATGGTGGGGGAGCTGGAAGAGTAGGGGCTCAACTGCTTCCCCACACCATTGAAGACAGCCAGCAGGTCAGTGATAATAAGAGTGTGGTTCAGGGACCAGAAACCCCACTCCAACTTTCTGAGCATAATAACTGCTGATTCAACTTCACCCTCCCAATCCTGCATAAATTTTTCTGCAACAAACTCTAACTTGAACCATAGGAGGAAGGTAATTCCAGGAACTGTATACTTCCAACTCTGCTGGATTGACCCTTTAAAGGCACCACTACTTTATGTCGATTTCCATTCTGTGTTGAGAAGCCATTTTTATATATTTTTCTATGGATTCAGCATGCCAGTGTTACTAATACACACATGGCTTAGACGATGGGGAAGAAAGAAGAGTCCGTGAAAGAGCAAGTGGTTAAATTATGAAAGGGTCTGGAGTAAATGACAGTTAGAAAATATGCCATAGCCGGGCGCAGTGGCACATGCTTGTAATCCCAGCAGCTCTGGAGGCTGAGATAGGAGGATTGCATGTTCAAATCCAGCCTCAGCTACTCAGCGGGACCCTGTCTCTCAATCAAATACAGAAAAGGGCTGAGAATGTTGCTCATTGGTGAAGTGCACCTGGGTTCAATCCTAGGTATGGAGGGGGGGTACCACATTCAGAGATAAGGAAACAAATCAATGTTGCATATTGATTTTATTCAAATAATCTTATAAATTCTATGTAATGGAGAAGTCTATCCAGGTCCAGCTTCAGCACAGGTACAGAGAATGAAAAAGATAAATGATATAATCTCAATTACACCTGGCCAATACATTTTATCAGTGACCCTATTTGTCTTCAACCTAAAAAGAAAGTGAAACATTATCCTCACTCTCATGTTTATACAGCTTATTCAAAATAGTCAAAATATGGAATCTATGTAAATACCCATTAGTGGATGAATGGATAAAGGAAAGGCAGTGTAAAGACACAATGAAATACTCTTCCCTTAAAAAAGAGTGAAATCTTGTCATATATGATAACATGGATGAATCTGGAAGACACTTTGTGAAGTGACACAAGCCAGACATGGCGGACAAATATCATACTGTCTCACATACATGTGGAATCTAAAAGATGACCTCATAGAAAAAGTATGAGAATAGAATAGTCATTACTAGGGATTGGAGGAAGGAGAGAATGAGATGTCAATCAAAGATAGATAATTACAGTAAGATAGGAGGAATAAATTTAAAGAGACCTAATATGCCAAGGTGACCACACTCAATGACAATGTATCATATTCTTGAAAAATATAAAAAAATAGATGTTATGTGCTCTTAACATAGAAATCATAACTATGTGAGGTAATAGATGGTATATTAGTCATGTGTGATCATTCCACAGTGTATATACTTCCAAGCATGTTGCACACAATAAAAGCATATTATGTTATCTGTCAATTCTAAATAAATAAACAGAAGATAGAAATTAATTCAGACTCCACTTGTAATTTGATTTCACATTGGTATGCCTTGTTTGATTTAAAAACACAGAAGTTTAAAAATGTTTTGATATGGAGGAAAACTTACACATAATTTAACAATAGAGCAATAGTCAGAAGAAATCCTGTCTTCATCAGTTATTCAAAACATTTGTATGTCTTATATTATTTTTATTATCAGAAGATGACAAGTTTCCCTTCAATGTAAATAGGCTTAGAGTTAATAGCAGTTTATTTAAACTTATGGTTTGGGATTGAAACACTCAAATTCAAAATTATTTAATTGTACAATTAAAGAGGATAATGAACCTTATGGATTTCTGACAAAACACATACACACAGATCCCACAAATATACACAAGAACAAATACATACTGCTTGGATCATAAATATATCCCCCAAAGACTCCTGTGTTGAAGGCTTAATCCCCAGCCCATGGCGCTACTGGGAAGAGGTGGAGTCTTCATACAATGGAACTTAGCTGGAGGAAGTTAGGTTATTGGGGTTATAACCTGGAAGGGGATATTGGGACCCAATCCCCTTCTTTATTTTGTTTTGTTTCCAGGCTGCCAGGAAGTAAAGAGTTTCCTCTGCCATGAGCTCCTGCCATAATTTACTGCCTTGCCATAGGCTTCAAAGCAACAGGGCCAAGCCAAAGTCAACTTTCTCTTATTAAGTTGGTTATCTCAGGTATTTTGTTACACTATCAGAGGGCCGACTACACATACACACACAAAAGAGAGAGAGAGAGAGAGAGAGTAAGAGAGAGAGAGAGAGAGAGAGAGAGAGAGAGAGAGAGAGAGAGAGAGAGACTATAACAAGAAATTTCTTTCTGCTATAGTTTCTCTCCAAATGTTTTCTCCATTTGTGTTTCTCCATATAGTTTTCTCCAATAGGTTTGTGGTTTCTGAATTGTACCTACTTATTTACAGATACTTCTTCATATTTACACACACACACACACATGCATGGATTATTTCTTTATGTTCTATTAATTCTCCTATAATTATATTTAACACCTTCCCTTATCAATAATAATAGAAATAGTTCATTCTTTATATTGCACTCTGCTTTTTTTCCTTTACTATAATCTGTTTGACCATTCCTTTATTGATGAGCACTCAGGTTATTTCCTTACTTCTCCTTAAAAAAAAAAAAAAGAACTGGAAGTGCAATTTAGTGGTAGAACATTTGCTTTGCTTAGCACATATAAGGTCCTAAATTTGATCCTCATTAACACAGACACACACACACACACGTACACACACGAAATCCTAACAAAAATCAATAAAAAAACACAATATTATCTTCTGCCAAGTGTGGGAGTGCATGCCTGCAATCTCAGCAACTCAGTCTGAGGTGGGAGGATCTCTAGTTCAGGGCCAGCTGGGGCAACTTAGTAAGATCATATCCAAAATAAAGTATAAAAGAACTTGGAATGTAGCCCAGTGGTAATACACACCTGTACTTCATCCCTAGACCTGCAAAAATCTGTATATTATGCCCTAAAAACTGCTGCCATATCTTTTTTTGTACTTTGATCTTTCATAACCTATGCAATGGATCCTGAGTATGACTAAGAAACTATGACTTTTCTCTCACCTGAAGGCCAAAGAGAACAAGAAGCTTCACATTTCTCTCTTGACACAATTGTTTGTTTTATATGTTCCTTTCTCATGTGGAGCAAGAAGATATAGCAAATGTGGGGGCTTGCCTTTTAGTCCTGACTCATTTGAGCCCACTGCACCTAAAGAAGCCAAAGATTTCCTCCTTCAGCTCTATATGTCATTGTCAAAACAGATTTCCCAGGTCCAAAAATATTTTAGGGATTTGGTTCATGGCCGTAATAGTTTTCATAAGCAGCTAATTAGGTATATTGTTTGATGTGGTTAATTAGTATGATTCTACAATGAAGAATGCTAGCTACCCCCCTTGGTTTGGAAGAAATGCTATTCTATATTTCTCATGTCTGGATTCTTGGCACGAACACCCCTTTGTGTGAAAGGGTCCATTGCTCCTGCTTGGATACTTCATTCCTGAGAAATACCTAACAGGATAAAGTGAAAGCAGACATTTTGCAGCTTCTATCAACCTGTTTCTTCTCTGAATAGATTATGCAGGTCACTTTGCCTTTAATCAATCAGCAATCAATGCTAGTGGCAAAATCATTTATTCCTCATCAGCAAGTCTTTCTTCAGTGTTAGCAACTTATTGTGTCCTGGTGAGGCCCCTTCCAAGGGGCTGGAGAAGTCAGAACTTTGAGTCCACAAGTTGTTTAGAATAATATATCCCACAAGCTTATCTGTTCTGCCTGGGATATTAGATAACATATGTCAAGTGCATTCTGTTACTAAAGGCCACATCTCCTGAGAAGTTTGCTCCTTATTGAAACCCATGGACTCTAAATACAAACACATGGGAGCCATGCAAATACTGCCTATGTACTCTTGTAAAATGAAGCATATCAAGTCAGAAAAATGCAACTCTAATTGAAGTGATATTCTCCTTATCCTGATATTGCTTTTTCATAACCCCCTGTAATTCTGTAGTAACAGCCTGCACTGAATCAGTGTTGATATTATTTGTTGGTATTGTATGTGATGCTCTGAATTGTAAACTTCTTGTTTATCATGTATATCCTAGAAAATGATAAAGGAAGGGAGGGAGGGAAGAAAGAAAATTGAAAAAAGGAAGATACTTTTGAGACAATATGCTTTGGCAAATTAGAACTAGGATAAAATCAAACACATTATCATATATGTGTGTACATATGAATGCACCACCCTACCAACATGCAGGCTATAAATATTGTGCAGCCTGTGTCAAATGCAATGGTTTAACCCAGGCATGACATAGGCATGACTTCACATAGGCAAGAGTCAGAGGACTGAGTAATTTGTGGTATTTAAAAATACTGGTATTTCATCAGCCTGCTTGGTGTCCTTTAGAAGGGAGCTAGTGGGCATGGCTGTTCTTTGGCAAGAAGCTTCAGACTTATCCAACTCAAGAGGCCATCTCCTTCCTCTAGCACCATCTTGGTGTGTGCATCCAGTAAGTTCTCAGTAAGTATTAGCAGAAATTCTTAGGTCAAGAGAGTCTCAGAACTACTTTTATGTAATATATACTTTCTGCCACTGTTTTTAACAATATATGATACTCAAAATAAAAAACAAAAGAGTAGAAGCATTAAACATGTCTATCATGTTAACATTTTGAAGGTGGATATGGTGGTGCATGCCTGTAACCCCAGCAGGCTGAGACAGGAGGGCCAAAGCTAGGCTCAGCAAAAGTGAGGTGTTAAGAAACTCATTGAGACCCTGTCTCTAAATAAAATGCAAAATAGGGCTGAGGATGTGGCTCAGTGGTCAAGTGCCCCTGAGTTCAATTCCTGGTAAACCCCCCCTTCCCCTGCAGCAATAGTGGATGAGAAGTGGCCTGATGGCAACACAGATGCCCAGGACTGCACAGACAATTAGGAGAGGGTACCAGTGGATGAGAAGAGATAGTCACGAGGACAAGTGTCTTCATTGCCTGAATTTAATGACATTTTGTTATTCCACTTTATTCTTCTTAAGACTTAGTTGCTTTCATTAAATCCTACGCTTTTCATGTTTTTTAAAATTTTCCTTTAAATATTTCCTTTAAATAAGCAAAGGCCCCAGAATGACTTTATCTTTGCATATCCATCTATCACAGGATATGATATATAGAAGTCATTCCAAAATGCAAGATTATTTTTGAATAAATATTATTGGTTAATTCATATAAGTTGGCATTTGCAGAGCATTCTTAGAAAACACTCTCATTGATATGTCATTGTTTTCACATGGTTAAACTGAAGTACATGTTGCATGTTGCTTTAACGTTATAATTTGTTTTACATTATGAATTACTTTGTTATAAGTACACCTTTATGTCCTTATTATTTGGGAAGACCTGTTATAATAATGTAGCCCTTCATGATGTTAAAAAAGTCTATACAACACCTTTATGCTATTGGAGGGGGGCAGACTTATGCATTCTTTTCATTCCATTACAACATTAACATATAATGTTGTTTTTACTTTGTTCAAAGAGAATTTGGAAAGAGCCTAAGAACTTGATAAATGACATATATAAAGATAACTTTTGGATTTTCCATATCTTGAGTGGCAAAAGTTCAGAGAAATACTGTGGATGGATTCTGTTCTTCCTTGTAAGATATAAAAGCAAAGCAATAAGCTTCAACCTCCTTGCTTGTCTGTGAGTACCTTTAAGCCACAAAGAAACATTTGATCAGCAAACATCTTTCAGGAAACAGAGACTGAAGAGGCAGATAGATCTGATTTAAACAGTGGTGTCATCTCATAATACCTCCAAAATGTAGATAGTTGATTGAATCCTCTAGAACTTATTTTTCCATCACGAAAACGGGCATAATCCTACTTTCCTCTTGGGCTGTTAGGAAGATTAAATGGAATCATAGTTTTACCGGAACTAATTAGTGGCACAATCATCTGGCATATTGTATCATAAACGATGCCTCTTCTCGTTATTTATAAATACATCAAATATTCAAATAAAAATAATGCTGAGTGGGTGAAGTTGGACATTTGACGAATAATTTCACATTTAATCAGTGTGTGCCAAGTGCGAAGGTATTTAGTTATTGATAGAAATCCAAAGCAAAGGAATAACTGCTGAACTCTGATACAGAGGCAAGGCAAACATCAAGAGAAGGAAAAACTTATTCAAGCGTTTCTTTTTCCATCAAACTAAAGAATGAGAAGAAATAAAATCCTTCATTTAGGGCATTATTATCATTATTATTCTCACTTTACAGGTAAGATGCATGGAGCTCTGAAAGTTTCTTTAAGCTGCCTCAGAACAGAAAAGTGGCAAAGCTGATTGTCATCTCCCACAGAACATTCTTTTAAATTTTTATTTATTTATTTTTTAGTTATAAGTGGACACAATATCTTTATTTTATTTTTATGTGGTGCTGAGGATCGAACCCAGTGCCTCATGCATGATAGGCAAGCCCTCTACCTCTGAGCCATAACCCCAGCCCCCACAGAACATTCTTGTCTCCTCATTTTATAGATGAGAAGACTGAGGCCCAGAGTAGGTAAGTAGTTTGGCCATGGAGTGAGACAACCCTGCATTTTCAATCCTGCTTCTGCCCTTCACTGGTGGTGTAAGCTCTGACAGAAACAATTAACCTCTCTAAATCTCCATAGATTCTAAAGGATATGTTTTTAATTGACTTGTTTAGCATTTCCTAAAATATATCCCTTTGGAACACTTGTTCCATCAGATGTTTAAAAGTGTTAAATAAAAAAAAATGTTTCAGTTGTGCAATAAGTCTGGGAAATGCTGGTTTTAAAACAAAGTTAAACAAGTTTTCTGTATTTCAGACTCTTCAGAGGCTCTAAAATGCTAATTGCAACAAAATCTCCAAAGGAATAGAGAACATGTAGGAAACAATGTTTCATGGAAAATAACATGAAAAGTGTAGTTCTTTGTGTTATATTTCATTGCATTGTATCTTCATGCTTTTTAAAAAGATCCATGTAGCTCAGGGTCCAAAAGATAACTTGTTAAGGTTTTTGGCTCCCAAACATGTCTTCAGTGTAACCAAGAATCGTTATTCTCCTTTAATCATTCTACCTTCCCCCAACTGGCTCAGCTACTCATCCAAATAAATCTCTTGGACCTGGAGCCACATATTTTCCTGAAAGTACTCATTTTCCCCACAAACTTTTGTTGGGTTGTATTGTTGAAGAATGAACTGAGATGAATATGAGGAGGTTTTATTTAATGGCATACTGTACTGGGTATTTTGAAGACCTGCAGCAGTCTTAAACTCTAACTCTTGTTATAGTTTTATAAAAGATTGTGAAATTCTCATTTTTGAGAATGTATATGAATAAAGTTTTAATATACTATATGATGGGTGGATGGGGCTATCCATTATACCATTTCCTTCTTTGGATTTTCGGGCATGGTTTGGCAGTGCAAGAACTCTGTAATATTAACAAATGCAGTAAAAAATAAATATATGGGGAAAAATCCATGTATTATAGGCTTAGTCTCAGTATAGCATTATTGGTATGTGATGGAAACTTTAAGAGTTGGAGCCTAGTGAGAGTTGTTCTGGTCCTTGAGGGCATGCTCCTTAAAGGGAAAGTGGTACTATATCCCATTGCTTTCTTTGTTTTTGATTTTCCTTTTATTTTTTTCCTTTGCATCCTGGTGATGAGGTGATCACCTTGTTCAGCTACATGTTCCCTGCCAAGATGTGCTGCTGTGCCAAAGGTCCAAAAGCATGGAACACGGACTGAAAGTTTAAGATCTGGGAGCTAAAATACACTCCCCCCTTCATAAGTTAATCATCTCAGGTATTAGTTACAGAAAGCAGATTAACACAATCACTGAAACATCCTGTTGATTTTTTTTTACTTATAACAACTGCACAGATCAAAATATAGAACATTGTAACCTGAGAAGTTTCCCCCTGTCCCTTTCCAGTCATTCTCTCCTGTGAAACCACTATTTTGACAACTATCACCTTTGATTAGTTTTGTCTACTCAAGAATTTAGGTAACTAAAATCACATTGCCTGATTTCTTTAGCTCCATGTTTGTCTCATTACTATTTTTATTGAGTTTGATATTTTAAACACTTTATTTAGAGGTATAGTTGGCATACAATAGAATACACTTATGGAAAGCATATCCTTTTATGTTTTGACAAGTGTATGCACTCATAAAAGGATTGTCACACTAAGACAGTGAACTTTCCATCAGCCAAGAGTTCTCTTTTGTACTGTTGGGAGTCCCTTCCACCTGCTCACCTCTCACACTGTCCCTGGGCAACCAATGATTTGCACTCTGCCACTAGAGATTGGTTTTCATTTCCTCAACTTTTATATAAATTTAATGATATAATATGTACTCTTTTCTCTGATTTCTTGCACTCAACAAAATTATGTAATGATTTATTCATGCCATTGTATGCATTCTTAGGTTATTCTTCTATGATTTGTTTATCAGTTCACCTGTCAATAGATATTTGAGGTCTTTCCACTTAAACAAACATTCATGTACAAGTTTATGAATTGACATCAGCTTTTATTACTCTTGAGTAATATTTAAGAGAGAAATGGATGAATCATATACAATCATATGGTAGGCATGTGATTTACTTTTATAAAACAATATCAAAGAGCTTTTTTAAAGTTAGAATAGCTTAATGGCATAGCACTTATCTAGTATGCACTAAGCCATAGGTTTCAATCCCCAGTACCACACACACTACATAGATAGATAAATAGATAGATAGATAGATAGATAGGTAGATAGATAGATAGATAGATAGATAGATAGATAGATAGATAGATAGATGGATAGATAGATAGAGTGAGTTTACATTTCCACCAGAAATTAATGAAAAAATTCCAATTCTTCCACGTCCTCCCCAAGACTTAGCATGCTTAGTGTTCAGTCTTTTTATTTCGTCATTCTAGCAGAAGTGTGATAGCATCTCATGATTTTAATTTGCATTCTCCTAATTACTGATGGAAGGAGGACATCTTTTCATGTGCCAATTGGTCAAATCTAATCTGGTAAAGTGTAGATAAACTCTGGTAAAGTTTCTTCCAAATTTCCTCCCATAATTGTTTTGCATTATTTCTTATTCTTTAGTTTTGAGAATTTTCTGGATACAAGTCATTTATGAGATACATAATTTGTGATCATTTTCTACTATTTTGTAGCCTGAATTTTTTAAACAATCTCTTAATAGTGTATTTGGAGGAGCAGAAGCTTTGAATCCTGATGAATTTCATTTTTAAATTTTTGTTATAAATCATTCTTTTGATGTCATACCTTAGGAATTTTTGCCTGACTCAAAGCTATAAAAATTTATCTTTTCTTATTTTCGTTTAGAAAGTTTATGATTTTGAGCTGTACATTTAGACCTATTTCCCATTTTGAGTTGTTTTTTATGTAGTATAAGTTATGCATACAATTTCCTTTTTGTTTATGGATACTCAAATATCCTAGTATCATTTATTAAAAAGACTGTTCTTTCTATGTTATATTGTCTATTCATCTTTGTCAAAAATCACTAGTTCATGTATTTGAGTGATTATTTCTGGGCTCTATTTTTTTGTCATTGATTTATTTATTTATCCTGACATCAATTGCGTTGTTTAAATTACTGAAATTTATATATTTTGAAGTCAAGTGGTATTAGTTCTCCAAATTTATTTTTCAGTTTGTTTTGGTTCTTTCTAGTCATGTGCATTTCTATGTGATTTTAGAATGATCTGACCAAGACACACAAAAGTCCTTAAGATGTTGAATGGGATTGTGTTAAATTTATAGAAGTCTTTAGGAAAACTCAACGTTTTGAAAATATTGAATCTTTTGACATATATTCATGGTGTATCTCTCCATCTCCTCATGACTTTTTTATCTCAGGTGTATTTTTAAATTATATTTGTTTTGCATATATTTTGTCATACTTATTCCTACATTTACATATTTAAATTGTTTATGATATAGTTTGTATTTTAATTCCTTTTTTTTCTTGATAATATATAAAAACAATAATTGGTTTCTGGTCATTCTATAGTCTTGTTAAACTCACTTGTTAATCCATTATATTCCATTGTATTTTACACATGGTTAATATTTTCTCCTGCAAATAAAGATAAATTTATTTATACTTTTTATCTGGAAAAAAATTGAACCATTGTCATACTCACATGAATTAGTATCAAAACAGTTATGCTACATGAAAAAAGCCAGAACAAAAATGAATATATTGATTTCATTTATATAAAATACGATAAAGTATAAACTCATCTGTTGTGACAGAAAGCAGATCATTAGTTGTCTGTGACCAAAAGCAAATGTGCAGGAAGGGATAGGAAAGAGAAATTATGAAGGACAGAAGGAAACTTGGGTGACAATATATATGTTCACTGCAGGACTGGCTTCCCCAATGCATACAGAAAGCCAAACCTACCAAATTTGCACTACTAAATGTGTGCAATTTATTATATGCTAATTAGGCCCTTTTTATTAAAAAATTGGAGAGAAAAGTTCATTGGTCCAGAAAGAGACTACATTCCTCCAACCAAGTATTTGGGAATATTACCAATATGGGTCCACTGTTCTTTAACGTAAAATTTTAATCTGGTATAAGTAGACCATAGAAATAAATGGAAATCAGCTTTAAATATATAAGCTTAAATATTACTATGATACTCAAGAGATGTTCTGCAGTCCACCACTCCACCCTAACACAGAAGGCAAGTAGATAGATGCCTGACTTCATGCTCCTAGCTGTTAAGATGCTTCCTTCCCAGCTTCCTCTGCCTCCTTCCACCCTCATTTCTAAGGCCCAGGCTTTGCAAAACTTTATGTGTTTGTTCTGAGATTACTATTGAATGTGGTGCTCATTGACTAAAAATATTTTTTTTTACAACAGAGCATTTATTTTTGTCATTCCTTCGTTTTCTTCTCTTATATTTTATTGGAAAATAATAAGCTAAGATAGCAGAAATATCTGAGCACCTGTTCTCATCTTTCAAGTAAAAATGGACTTTGGGGTCCAGAGAACTAATGGAGAAAGAAAAAAAAGGTACAACTTCATTAAAACAAATAATTAGGGAGTAAATAAAGTAGAAATATATAGTTCATACAAATATTTTGTGTTTATTTTTTAGATACTATTTGCAAAGGTTATTGCATCATTGATCCTAGAATACTCACTGCTCCGCAGTAATTCACATATTAATATGTTTTCATTTCAAACAATGCTTTCTTTTCTATATATTCTTTCTTAAAAATGATAAACTTCACAGGAAATGCAAGACATTAAAGAAGCTCATACAAAAGAGTGATCTATCAACATCTTCATAAATAGACAACTTCAAATTTAACTGAAAATTACAGTATATTTTATTTCACATCAGAAGAATTTGTTTTGTTATCCCCAAAATATTTTAACAATACAATTAATTTATTAAAATGTAAGTTTTGGTCATGGCCAATAGAAAATTGGCAGCATTACATGATCAACAAATACTTTCCAAACTAAAGAATGAATAGCAACTATCTTGAAACAAACAAAACAGAAATACCTGATCTCTGGGAAGTATTCAGCCTTTATAAGATACAATGAAGATTCACTTCTGTTTTAATTTTTTCTGTTGCTGGGGACTAGGGACAAACAGAGATGAAAGAGGCTATCTCTAAACTGCAGGATCTTGTTCAAGAAAATATTGTACTACAGCTTATATCTTCTGCTTCTGACTTTCTACCTTCCTTTTCTTCCCTTTGTTCTTTTAAACCTTATGCTTTTGCTGTCTATATATTCTAGTCTTTAAAATACCTTCATATTTCTACTCTTGATGTCATAATATATATATATATTTTTTTCTTGGTAATTTCTAACCACGTCATGATTTTGTATTGCTCCCTCAGGAGAATTGGCAACTGAATATTTAGACTAAGATCCGTTGGTCTCTTTAAAGTTCAGCAAAGTTATCTAAATAGTTTCATGGAATAGTTCCTCAAGTGACACAGAAATGTACCACTCTGTATATTTATATTCTCTGTATATCTGTACTAACTTCTTCTTTCCTAGTCCTTCTTCTTCAGATGCCTTTCGTGGTAGAACATTTTTTCATGCAATTTTATTTTTAAACTATGTGGATAAATTATCTTTATTAAAAAGAAAAATTTAAATATATAGAGAGTACAAGCAGAGGATATGTTCATGAGATGAGACATTGGGAAGGAGATGTAGAATAGACATGAAGCAAACTATTTCATTTACTCAAGGCACTACCGTGGTAGAAGTTAAAAAGAACAGTACTCTACTCAAAACTTGCTCTGTCCACAGGTGAAGGCATTTGATGTGTCAATATGACATTAAATAAAGGGGAGAAAAAATAAAAATGAAGGGAAGGACAGAAGCTTTGAACTTGCCAGTGGTTTCCAGGCTACTTATGAGCTCCTGATGACCTCTCTGAAGACGTCAGCCTCACTTATCCAGCCTCATAGTCATAAAAGCTACTTTCTTGAAACGAATATCTTGTCTGTCTGACTTTGTCTACCTATCTACCAATGAAACTTCCATGGGGTTCAAACATAGGGAATGAGTCACCTACTAAATGTTGGTGACTCTACAATATTTTTACATATGTTACCTTTTTCATTTTCAGGAGACCCAGTATTTACAGATAAGCTTAATGAAATTATGAGGGTTACATCCTTTGCCAATCCTCAGTATATGTTTGTGGCAGCAACATGAGTTGAAACTACAAGGCACTGACTACAAAGTCCATAGTGTTTTAATTCTTTGGACCTAACACTTTCAAAATTAAGAAATTTAGGGACCAGTTTCCAAAGAGATACTTGGATCCTCTCAGAAGGATAGAATTTTGTTTTGCTCAGCTTTACCTTATTTATCAGTACCTTCATGCAGTGTATACTTGCTCATCCTGTTACCTAGTATCACCATGCTGTTGTGCTAGATTTTGAGGGGAATGAAACAAAAACCATAGAAAAGAAAATTATGATGCTCTTTTATTTTCTGTAACTGGTCTATTAGTGTTACAGATCTATTTTGAAATATTATCTATTTGGGAAGATGAACATTAACCAACAGAGAAACCTTGATAACCATCTCAGGCTCTTGGTATTGAAAATATAAATTGGGAGAGTAAAATATAAGCATTTTTTGACTAAGAAAATTAGGTATATTTTTATGTATTTACTCTATGCCAGAAACTGAATTACTAAGCACTTTATGAGCTTTTCCTCAAGCCGTCCTTACATCAACTCCAGGGGATATTTTCCATTATATCTTCAATTTAAAGGTGAAGAAACGGAGATAGAAAAACACGCATGACCTCAATTCAGAGGATTTCTGCAAAGTGGTCAATAATGGGGACCCAAAGTTGGACATAATGTGTTGAAGAGAAAAAAGGAAGCAAAACATTCCAAGAAAAATTCATGGAGGCAAGGCATTTCCAAATCCTGAACTATCATAAATAAACTCAGTGCTTTGCCTGCTACTGTGTAAATGTACTTCTTTTTCTGCAAGAGTTAGGGATCATCTTGGAATTTCATCTAATATTTATAAGATTTTTTTTTAATTTGTGCGTGTACATCAACTTTTAGGACTACTGTAATGAAGCACCATAGACTTGGTGGCTTAAATCATGGAAATTTGCTGTCTTACGTTTCTGAAAGCTAGATGTCCAAAATCAATGTGTCAGGATTGCTCTCATCTGGGAGCTATGAAAAAAAGCTGGTCTAGTTGATTTCACCCATCTTAGGTAGTTTGCTGGCAATACTTAGTATCTTTTTCATGTAAGAATACCAACAATATCTCTGCCTTCATCCTCATGTGGGGTTCTGTGTCCAAATTTCCTCCTTTCATATGAACATTGGTCACGTTGGACTCAAAACCCACCCTGCTCCAATCTGACCTCCTCTTATCTAATTATATCTGTAATGATCTTATTTCTAAATGTTCCAGTCTAATGTAATCGGGGGTTAGCATTTCAACTTATGGACTAGGGGAAAGATATAACTCAATCTGTAATAGGTACTTCAGAAAACAGGTGTTTCATTTTGTCTGTTTTTTTAAATGAAAGCATAGTACCTAAGCAAGAGACATTGTTCCTTGTCTATGGGTACAAAATACAATAATAGAGAGCCAATTAAATAACATCACATGTTAAGCAAAGTACTTATCATTGTTACTAATTAAAAACAATATGAATAACCAACATTTGTTTAGGACTACATTATTCAAGTCATTATTTTTTATTAAATCATTAACAGTGAATCTGGCTTAATGTTTCTTCTGACAATCAGTTTTACCTCTGGGGATTTGTGCTCTATAATTCTGGAAAACCATAGCATCATACAACATCATACAAATGTTGTACTTGGAGAAGACACTCATGGATCAGCTCTTCACAAAATGCAAAGTGGATGTCAGTAAAACCCGTCTTTAAGCAGAAAAATCTTTCTGATCTAGGGCTTTATGAAACTGTGTAAATAAATTGGAGAATTGGGATAAGGACTGACCATCCCTTGTTTTAAAATCTGAACCTAACTATCTCCCATAATCCTTTTTTCCTGCTCCTGTCCACGGGAATAGCCGCTGACTCCCACACTTTCCTGTGTCAAGGGTGGACATGTACCCAAGTTGTGAAATTCACTTTCTCGCCTGAGATGGGATTAAAAATTCAGTGCTACAAGTCATGTCTGCTAAGTGCCTAAATTAGAATGTTATGTAAAATGAGGACTGGGCAGTGTGGGCTTAAACACAAAGAAGGCAGGATAGGTTGGAAAACTGGGTTGCATAGGTAAAGAGTGAAGTAGGTAGGAAAGAAGAACAGAGATAGGGGCTGTGGTTGTGGCTCAGCGGTAGCGCGCTCACCTAGCACATGTGAGGCCCTGAGTTCGATCCTCAGCACCACATAAGAATAAATTAAATAAAGGTATTGTGTCCAACTACAACTAAAAAATAATTTTAAAAGAAAGAAAGAAAAACAGAGACAAGGAAGGATATAACTCTTTCCAGTGGGAAAGATATTTGATTTCCCAAAGTTCACTCACTGAAAAATGCCTTTGTTGGAGCATAAATACATTCCTTTTTGCTTTTGGACATTCAAGGTTCTCCATAAGTAATTCCATTAATCTCTGTGATTTCCAGCCCAAAGTTTCCATGGAACATTGATATTTAGATTAAATTCCTCATTTAACTTTCCAAAAGTATTTATTGAATGGCTACTATGTGCCATTCTGTACTAGCTAAAGGAGTGCTAGTAACTTCCATTATCAACTAAACTAATGATTACAGAACCATAGTCTCTTTTGTGAAGATGTGGAAAAGGCTGCTTTGGATGCATAGAAAAGAGCAAGCATTTGGTTGCATAAGGAGTACATTCCATCATGTGCAACCAGAAGAATGAGAAGTTAAACTCCACTTGTGTATGATGTGCCGAAATGCATTCCACTGTCATGTATAACTAATTAGAACAAACAAAAAAGAAGAGTTGAGGTAGAACATCCAAGAAAGCAGCATTTTATTGGAGATTGTGTTTTGTGCTTAGAATGTATGTTTTGCTCTTTTACTTTTAAAAATAAGTATGAAATTGTTCAATGAAAAAGAAAAAAAGGACATTCCAATCAAGGGGGAATTTCAAAGGATTAAAATATCAGGATGAAGGAAGGACTGCAGATAGCTCCAGTTTGTGCAGGGTCATGGTCATGTGGGGGAAGGGAGTGACGGAAAGGGAGGCCACAGATGAGAAAAGAGCAATGATGTGAGCTCCATCCTGAGACTAAGGGGGTCTTTCTGGTAGTTTTGAGAAGTACAATGACATGATCAGATTTCCAGTTTAGGAAGCTTATTTTGGCAGTATGGAAGATCATTTCAAGGTCCAGCCTGGAGGAAATGAGACAAGTTGGGAGGCTGACCCAGACATCCAGGTGGGAAATGATGCAAGTCTGAATTAAAATAAATGCCAAAAGGAATAGAAAACGTGATGGATATGAGGTGATAGGAAAAAGGATCACTAAGACTGGGTGACTGATCACATGTGTGGGTTAAAGAAGAGGGAGAAATGTTGAATGATGCCTGGAAATCCCAGTCAGGTGACTGTGATGACAATTACTAAGATAAAGTCAGCAACTCTCTGCTCTTCCTCCTCCCTTTCAGAACCCCACAGGTTCGGATCTCCACTTGGTGTCCTGCACATACTGTGGATCCTACAGATGAAGAATAATTTGTGGTGGATACTAAGCCAGTAGTGGAAAACCATTTCCCCATAGGCGCGGATTTAGGAATTGCCTGTTAATTCAGGGAATCAGGATTTAACATTGCTTTGCTATCACAACTTTGGAACAAAATGCAGGCATCATCATCAATATGCCAAAATTTTCTTTCTTCTCCTGCAATACGTTTCAGGTATGCTTTTGAGCCCATCATGAAGAAATGCAATACTGTGTTCAAGATTTAATATCTGTACTATGATTGTTTAATATTTGTATTGTTTTGTTTTGTGTTCTGATGTTTGTTTTGCAGTACTGGGGATTAAACTCAGGGCCTCAGGCATACCAGGCAAGTGTCTATCACTGAACTATATCCTCAGCCCTAAAATATGAATTGTTAAAGGTCTGAAGTTGCTTTTTTTCATTTTGTTTTCTTTCTTGTTTTTGTGTTGGACAATATTTGGAAGAAGTTAGTATATATCACATGCTTTCTACTGCTAATCAGTATCTAGAAAAATCTCCTCCTGAATACACCAATCCATCGTCTATGAGTGGCACATCCTTAAACTAGTCATGTGTTAGGCTCAGAAGAACTGTGGAAATAATGATGAGGGGGTGAAGCAGGGATAAAAGGAAGCAGGAATCAATATCTACAAAGAAAAAACAAGTACATAGATTGATTTATTTGTCTATTTATTTTTCATATTTTCCCATTGCAATAGAAACAAAAGACATACACACAAAGAATTTTTTCATCAGCCAGAAAGATGCCATTACATCCATGGAAACATACTCTTAATGTCAAAAAAGGGTAAATGAGGGCCACTAGGCCCCCAACCCTCCTTGAATAGAAAGGAACCAACTCTTTCTATCTCACCTTGTTAAAAAAAATTAAAAACAGAAAGCTTTCATTTTTAGAGAATATGAAAGATATAATGCATAATACCCCAATCAAAATGCATTCTTCTTCTTGTGGATGCTTATTTTGATTGTGTTTATTCATTACAATCCTGAACACCCTCAGCCTACTCGTCTTGTGTAGCCTGAAGAGTGGAAAGCTGCTATTCCTGAAGATATCTGTGGCACCCAGAATGATGAAAAAGAAAAAGTGAAATTCAAGGTATTGAAGTCAAAACTACAAAGAGATATGAAAGAATAGGCAGGCATTAGAAAATTCACTGCCGGGGGTTGAAAGCAAGCAAGAGGGGGACAAAAATCTATTACAACAAAATAATAAAGTCTTTTTTAAAGTTTAAGGGGAAATCTTGTTTTGTGAAAAGATGGCGAGACATGTTCATTGATCTTTTTAAGAGACAACAAAAAATTGGCCGTCAACTGAATAAAAGAAAATGAAGTTCCATTAATACAATCTGTCGAAAGACAACTCGGATAAATTGATCAATGCAGTACAAATCATTTCTAACCTTTCCCCCTATTTGGAGAGGATGTTTTTTCAAGAGAGTAAACAACATACATCATCAACTTCAAGTGCTTTTTAGATGGCTTTTCCTGCAATAATGGAAATGGAGAATTTCTGGAACTAAGCATGTAATGTTTTTTATTATTATTATTATTATCATCAGTCTGAAGAATATCAATACATTTGGAGAGATTTGGACATGATTTTTTTTGTAACTTTCTTGTTGCAGTTTCTCCCTTGATTTGACTGCATTTTAGAAAATATTAATAAATAAGCCATAGAGCTTCATTACTGAGTCTGGGACCCACCCATTTAAGAAGCTAGCTACTTGAAAAGATAATCAAGTTCTTCATAGGTCTCTGTATTAAAATTTTGGAAAATCTACTTTTATTCTCAAAATTTTTGCTTCTCAATTTGAAAGAAGAACAAAAGAAAAGAAAATAGTTTTGATTGGTGTCTCCTAATCCCTCCTTCCAAATGCAAGATAACTTACACACATTCATTCTGTAATTTAAAATAAGTTATAGGGCTGGATTACAGCTCAGTCGTAGAGCATGCATTTAGCATGCTGGAAACCCTGGGTTTGACTTACAGTACCAGAAAAGTAAATTGATAAAATACACAAAATGTATACTGTGGAGTTTGGAAAATAACTTTCTAGTATCTCATGAAAAAATTGTGTTTTTTTAATTTTAATATATTAGAAGTGATTATGTATAGTTTATTGTAAACTAGAAAGTTCTGATAACATACTGATAGTATAGATATACTAAAAGAGTGACTACTTCTTTAAGGAATGGATTTCAGAGAATATGGAGTAATATTAAAATTATACTTAGAGAATGCAAACTTATTTTTAAAACTATGTGTTTATTTAAAAGTTTTCAGGCCAGGAGTTAGTTGAAGTAGTGCTTCCCATATTTCCAAAACAAAATACTGATAACTATGTTGCTTCAGGATGTAAAACTTCGTATAGACTCTAAAACCTATGAAATGGAACTTTTAGTTCTGTTTTCTAAATTTGTTGGGTTTGTTTTTTTAATGGAGGATCCATTCAGGTTCATATTCAATACACAGAAATTCATTCTCAAAGAGGCATTGCCTCACCTGAAACCCCAAAGAGAATTATCAAAATGAACATTACCATGAATATAAACCCAGGGTATTGGGAGAGGAGCAAAAAAGATGGTCTTGGGACCTTAGTGGGTGACATCAGCTGTGATATTGCTCTTCAGGCCCCAATAAAGTTCCTATTTAAGGGAGCACTCACAGTACCAAGAGGGGAGCAGGCACACTTCACAGATGTGTTAATGAAGTCAGCATTTTCAATATCTTAAATAAGAATTGCTCTGGAGTTTGAATTGCCCCCTTCCAAGGAGAAAGGCATCTGACTTCATTGCTTTCGACCCTAGGTCTGGCAGGAAATCATGGCAGATGGAGTGGCAGAGAAAAGCACCTCAGGAAATGACAGCCAAGAAGCAGAAATAACCCTTCTCACTAGGGACAAAACCCCCAAACTGTATGTCTCCTGTGACCTACCTCCTCAGGCACACCCTACCTGCCTATAGTGACCACCTGTAGCAGAAAAATCTCTTAGCTCTACAGTTACCTGAAGATCAGTGAATGAAGGGGACGGATCATTTGTTCTGTGAGGAAATTTCTAACATGCACTTAACAACTTGCTAAATGCTTCCATACTACATTTCTTTTTCTTTCTCTTTTTCCTATCTTTTCTTTTTATCTATCCCCTTCTCTTTCTTCTTATTTTGTTGCTTTGGTAAGACAATATGAGAAAAAATAGTTTCCAAGAGATGTAAGCTTATTAAAAACTAAGACAAAACATTATTAGATATGTTTAGATATGAGGTGTTTCCCAAAAGCTCATGTGAGACAATGCAAGATTGTGAGAGTTGTAACCTGATCAGTGGATGTGGATTAACTGGGTGGTCACTGTAGGCAGATATGGTGTGCCTGAGGAGGTAGGTCACAGGAGGCATACAGTTTGGGTCTTTTGTCTCGTTGTGAGAAGGGTTATTTCTGCTTTCTGGCTGTCATGTACTGAGGTGCTTTTCTTTGCCACCCCTTCTGCCATGATTTTCTGCCAGATCTGGGGTCCAAAGCAATGAAATCAGGTATCTAAGTACTGAGACCTCTGATACCGCTAGGCAAAATAAACTTTTTCTCCTCATATGTTGTTCTTGTCAGCTCTTTTGGTCACAGCAATTAAAATGCTAACTACAAAAAGCATGATTTTCAATTTTTTTTTTTTTTTTTTTTTTTTTTTTAGAATTGCCAGGAATACTAAGACAAGAAATTTGGGCAGGGTTTTAGTTTATGTTTTTGTTTTTTTTTTAATGTTGTTGGTGGAAGACCTTTAGAACTTAAAATCCAGATGACCTAGCATATCAAAACCCCAGAAGAATTACAATCTTCTTGTCCTTTATGAAGGTGTTTTACACCTAGAAAAAGATTAAGAATTCTTCTATCCCTCTTGGTTCAGGAAGGTGAAAATTACTAGTCATTTTAATTTTTTCTATACTATTGAGAGTATTATGCCAAACAAACTTTAAGCATTTAGTAAATAAATCAGAAAAAAAAAACAGCATGATGGTATAAATATTAAATGTAAGGTATTTCCTGATTTTCTTCTTCTTCTTTTTTTTTTTCACTGTAGACTATGGAATAAAATTCTCTCCTCACTAGCATCTGGATCCTGGTTAACAGGCCACAATTCATGTCCTGCCTGTCAGAACATTTCTCCCCTTCTCTGTCCACCTTGACGTGGGACTATATGACAGCATCCTAAAGGCATTTCCGACTAGACAAAACTCAATATATCCTCATCTCGTTGCTTACCTGGGAAGCACACACACTCCTACTTGATACTATTTTTAGATTTTGTTATAAAATCTAATAAAACATTTTTAGTCACAAATAGATGCAGGAGGATTTCTATAATTTATTCCACTTCCTTTTATTTATTTATTGAATTTGGAGGGACTAAGTTACCAGATTTATGTGTCTGTCATATCTCAGGTAAATTTGTAGTACTCATGATAAAAATGTGTGACCAGAAACATGACTCTGGAAAATTCAAATTCAATGACTGTTTGTTTTATAAAGCTAAGGAGGATTTACATGGAGAATAACCTAAGCCTAGAAAGTTCTGAGGAGAAATGAGGATTTATTGTATGTCGAATGTCTGCATTGTAAGCATTTGATCCAAGGCACTGTGGTCAGGCACTGAATATTTAGTGCACCACTCCTGTGAATTAGACTTGATCCCTATTTTAAAGATAAGCCAATTGAGTCTCATTGAAATTAAATAATTTATGCAAGCAGTGAGGAAATAGTGGGACCCATGTTTGGGAGTTGAGAACTACAGTAGCATGTATTCAATTGTGTTCAAGAATATATGTATGTGTGGTTTAACATATACGTATAAATACCCACATATCCATATAAACACAAGAGAGAATATGTACATATATACAAACCAAACACACATAAACATATATATATGTATATAATGTTCAAGAATATAGATTAATATCTACTAAATGTATATACATATATCTATATATGTATGTAAGGGGAAAAAGAGAGGTGTGTGTATGCATATTTCATACATACTATATAGACACATATATATGTGTGTACATACGAAAGATTACTTTAGAACAAAATGGGTCCACTTATATAGAGGTTTTCTTTTTTGAGATTTGCAGAGGGGAACCCCATAGCCTAGAAATAGGGAAAAAAATATATAACAAAAACTTAGGTGAATCACAAAGGCATAAAATAGATTCAAATAATAGTATGTTTTATAATTTAGTACCATATATAATATACAAATCTATTATAAATAGCTAAACTATTTCAAAAAATTTATCTAAACATACACACAGACTCTTCATGGTACCTGTTAAGGTTTATAAATTAGGTGTCCGCCAAAAGCTCATGTGTTAGACAATGCAAGAAACGTTAATGGTGAAACAATTGGTTTATGAGAGTCTTAACCTAATCAGTGTATTAATTCAATTGACTGGATTAAGTAGGTTGTAACTATAAGCAAGTAGGGTGTGGCTAGAAGAGGTACGTCATTGGGGTCATGCTTTTGAGGTATATATTTTGTCCCCAGTTATTGGAACAGCCTCTCTTTGCTTCTTGGTGGCCATTTTCTGAGATGTTTTCCTTCTTCACACCTTTCTACCCCAATGGTCTGTGGCAACTTAGACCCAGAGCAATGGAGTTGGCTGTCTATAGACTGAAATCGCTGAAACTGTGAGCCCTAAATAAACTTTCCTCCTCTAAAATCAGACTAGCAGAGTACCATTTACCACTTGCTCTGCTGTAGCATACCAATCACTCTGATAAAGAAATATAAATATTGAATGAGAATATGGCCACTCTATTGGAATTTTTACCAAACATTGAAATGATTTTAAGTACATAGACACAGCACTTTAAAAATATGTTCCGTCAAACATCGGGGAACTTGTCCTTTGTGAGACACAAAGGCATAAACTTCTGTGTGTGTCTGTGTGTGTGTGTGTCTTATCCAAAGTGAAATACAGAATTAAACAATCGCCATGCAAACCTCAACCAAAAAAAGACAATGGTAAAATATATATATTATATGACTTTTATAAATGTGTAAGATTTCCCCAGAATTTTCACTAGAAGTTTGAAAAGTTTTTTTCCTAAAAAACACACTGTATAGATGTCATTATGCTAAGTATGCTACCAGTTCAGTTCTCTGTGAAGCAATAGACAGCATGTTTTCAACAAGGAAAAAAAAATATTTTCTCACAGTTTTAGAGACTAGAAGTCCAAAGTGAGGATGCCACAAAATTGAAGTCTAGTGAGGGTTCTTTTCTAGGTTTGCAGGTTGCTGCTTATTCACTCTGTGCTCATGTGAGTTTTCTTCAGTCAATTCCAGTGGAGACAAGAAGAGCTCTGCCTCTCTCTCTCTCTCTCTCTCTCTCTCTCTCTCTCTCTCTCTCTCTCTCTCTCTCTCTCTCTCTCTCTCTCTCTCTCTCTCTCTCTCTCTCTCTCTCTCTCTCTCTCTCTCTCTCTCTCTCGCTTTCTTCCTCTTCTTAAGAGAACTCTATTTCTTTCAGATCAAGACTTCACCCTTATGATCTCATTTAACCTTAATTGCCTCCTAAAAGTCGTCCATAGAAAGATTGTTAGGGTTTGCATTTTTCAACCATAAGAATTTTGCAAGGACACAATTCAATCCATAGCATTCTACCTCCAGCTTTTCTAAAATCCTACCTTTATCACATGCAAAATATATTCATTTTATTCCAACAGCCCCCAAAATCTTAATTCATTCTAGTGTCAGCTTTAAAGTTCAATGTCTCTTCTAAATATCTAAGTCAGATAGAGGTGAGTCTGTCGCTACCATTCATTCTTAATGTAAAACTCCTCTCCAGCTCTGAAACATGAAACCTGACAAATTATGTGCTTCCAAATTACAGTGGTAGGACAAGTATAGAAATATACTCCCATTCCAAAAGGGAGAAATTGAAAGCAAGAATGGGGTGATGAATCTGAACCAAGTAAAAAATCTAGCAAGGAAAATTCTATTTGTTCTAAAATCTCAAGAGCAACCTTTTACGGTTTGAAACTCTTTCCTCCAGACCTACTGATGTAGGAGTATCACCCCCACGAGTCTAGGCATAGATCCTGTTCCTAAAGTTCTGAGAAACCACACTCCCGCAGTTCATTAGTATAGATCTCTCAAAGCTTTTGGCAGAGGATGTCAGGGCTCTTGAGTCAATGTGGAGGCCCTCATGATCTCTGAGTTGCTTTTGGTAACTTTTCTTCCTCTTCCTGAACACATTCCATAAGGGAATGTGTTTGCAGCCAAATAACTTTATCTTCCAATACTGTCGAATCCAAGAACCCACAAGCCATCTTTCAATTTATTTCCATCTCCACCCCCTTTAGTTTAAACTGATAGCATTGGTGTTCTTTAATGGGGGATTAGTCAGACTTTTGATATTATCTTCAGAACATTTTTTTTTGTTTATGTAAATCTAAATAGGCTTAGACTTTTTTAAGCTTTCAAGTTCTGGTTGTATTATTATTATTATTAAACAATTTCTTCTCTTATCTTTCCTTCCACATTTTACTATAAGCCATCAGGAGGAAACAAGTTACCTTTCAACATATTTTCTTAGAAATCTCCTCAGCTAAATATCTCACTTTATCGCTCACAAATTCTGCTTTCTATATAACATTACAACACTTTTCTACCAAGATATACACTGATTTATAATAAAAATCTCCTATTGTCTAGTTTCTAATAATGTGTTTGCCATTTCCATCTGAGATGTCACCAGAATCCCCTACAACATCCACATTTATATTATGTGCCTCAAAACTTTTCAGGCCTACACCCTTTTTCAAAACCATATTCACATAAGTTCTCCAATGTTTGATGGAACATATTTTTAAAGTGCTGTGTGAATGTACTTAAAATAATTTCAATGTTTAGGTACTTGTTGCAGCAGAAATCCTCTTTTTGGCATCAATATCTGTATTCATCAGGGTTCTTCAGAGAAGCAGAGTAGCAGAAGCAATAGATAATAGATAACAACATAGATAGCAAGATTTATCTTACAAAATTAGTTTGTGCAAATGTGAAGGCTAGGAAACTTCAAGATCTATAGATGGCACATTAGAGAGCCTATAGTGTAAGTTTCAGTCCCAAAACTGGCAGACTTGTCACCCAAGAAGAGCTACATTTTAGTTCAAGTCCAAAAACTGGAGAAGACCAATCTCCTAGTTCCAAGCTGTCAGGCAGGAACTCCTCTCTTTTTGGAAAAGAATGATTAGCCTTTTCATTCTATGAAGACCATCAACTGATGGTGTAGGAGACACCCAATTAGGGCAGGAAATTGAATTCACTCAATCTATTGATCCATATGTAAATTCACCCAAACACAAATATCTGGGTTTCACATTGCCCAGTAAAGTTAACACATAAAATTAGCCATCATACTACTCCAAAGTGAGAGATGATCAGAGTAAATAATTGATGATCAAGATGCTGGTTGGTCTCCTTCAGGGATGGTTCTGTGTTGGAAATATGGTCTGGATCTCTTTGCAGGGGAAGTAGCTATATCAGACATGGCAAGTGCAAGCTCACACAGTTTGGGCAATGGTTAGTATCCATTCCTGCCTCCAATAGCTACCCCACCCATAAGTAAGGACTCCAACTGGAAGCTCATGTGATACATCAGAACTCTGAAATTCAATATAAACTAGGACCCATGTTCAGTTCTATTTACAATAAAAAAGTGCTAAATTCTCTTGTGACTTTCCCTCCATCTCATCAGTTTTTAATAGTATGATTTGTATTTCCATATCAGCAATATGTGGCTTAATTTCCATACATTCGGGAATTTCCAAAATATTTTTCTGTTACTTATTTCAGCTTTCATCCTTTTTATTTTTAATTGACACACAGTATTTATACACATATATGTGGTACAGTGTGATATTTCACTAAATATGCATCGTGTAATGATTAAAGTAGGGTACACAGTATACGCATCATTTCAAACATTTGTCATTTATTTGTGATTAGAACTTTAAAAAATCATCTTACACAGTTATTTTTGAATATATACAATATAATATCATTAACTGTAGTTACTTAAGTGTACAAAAGAACAACAGAAATTATTCTTCCTATCTAAAAGTAATTTTCTACATGTTGACCAACATTTTCCCACCCTCCCATCAGCTTATATCCACTTTTAATTGTGGGCTGAATACATAATTTTGTGTTACACTAATGTCTTTTATAATGTATTTGTGTTTTATCACATGCCATATGGTACATGTATACTTGAGAAGAATGTATATACTGCACTTGATGGGTGCTTTGTGGTACAGTTTTTGTGAGGACTTTATGTTTAAGTGTCCTTCAAAACTTATTTTTCCATTTAGATCTTCTTTTGTATTGTCCATTCATTGTTCAAAGTGTAGTACTAAAGTCTCCAAATAACATATATACATACATGTCATATATATGTGTGTATACACACACACACACACACACACACACACACACACACATAATCCCTGGTACAAAAAAAATAAACCAAAGGGAAATATACTATTCTGAATGCAGTAAGAAAACCTAACCATAATCCTAACCCTAACCCTAACCTAAATCTGTCTATATTTCCCTTCTGTTCTATTAGTATTGCTTCAGATATTTCAGAGGTCTGTATTAGATGTGGGTATGTTTATAGCTGTGTATTTATGGTAGATCAATCCTTTGATCATTATAAAATGTCCTTTATCACTAGTAATATTTTGTCTTTCAATATTGTCCTTTTATGATATTAGCATAAACATTCCAGTCCTTTTGTGTTTAGAGTTTGCAGGTTGTTTCAGGTTCTATATATTTCAATGTAAAGTTTGACTCCTGTAACCAAACTGTAACATGTTGGCTTTTGTATGGAATGTTTAATCTATTCACATTTAATGTTATTGACATGGTTGTATTAATTTATGATATTTTGCTTTTTGTTTTCCATGTGTCTCATGTATTTATTCCCTCTGATCCTCTCTTTTGCCTTCTCTTACATTAAAGGAATGTTTTGTAATGTAACATTGAACTATTTGAATAATTTAAAACATGTCTGTCATCTCAGTGGTTGATATAGGGATTACAATATTTATCTCAATTCATCATAATTACTCCATATTCACCTTGACTTAGTCCTAGTGAAAAATCCAATTTTACTTCTCTATAACTCAGTTATGCACCCCACTTTTGGCACTTGTTATATAAATTACTTAAATATTATAAACCCATATACACTGATAAAATCATTAAAGTAAATTACCATTGTTAAAGAGACTGAGAGAATAAAAGAGAAATGTATATACCTATAGGTTTTGGTATATTCATTTTTTTATTTACCCTTGATGGTTTTCTTCATTTATCCTTACCTATTTGAGTCAACATCTGGTGCTGTTTCCTCACTCTGATATAGCTTTATTCCAACTAACTTCTTCTGTGCTCTTATTGTCAAATATATTACATATATGTTATAGGCTCAATAAATATAATCATTTAAATGCTTTTACTAACTGCTTTCTTAATTAGTTAAGAAAAGGAAAGAGAAGAAATCGGCAATTATCCTGTCTTTTGTAATTGCCTACATAATTACATTTTTGAAAGCTTTGTTTTTCCCTGTCTGGATTTGAATTACTGACTTGTGTAACTCACTTTCAATCTGAAAGAATTCCTTTCTTATTTCTACTAAAGCAATTCTAGTCGTAACAATTATTTTGGGTTTTGTTTTGTTTAGAAGACATTTAATTACCTGCATTTTAAAGGTAGTTTTATTGGATATATGATACTTGTTGACAGTAATATTTTACATTTAGCACTTTGAATACATCACCCTACTGCCTTCTGACCTCCATTGTTTCTGATGTGAAGTCAGCTGTTATTCTTAGTGGGATCGCCTGGTAAATCAATTACTTTTTTTCTTATTGCTTTCAGAATAATATATTTCCCTTTGGAGTTTTTGTTTGCTTGTTTGTTTGTTTATTTGTTTGTTTTTGTATCAGGGATTGAGTCCAGGGGCACTTTACCCCCAGCCACATCCCTTGCCTTTTAGTATTTTGTTTAGAGAGAGGGTCTCACCAAGTTGCTTTGGGCCTTGCTAAATTGCTGAGGCGGCCTTTGAAATCATGATCCTCCTGCCTCAGCTCCCAGAGCAGCTAGGATTACAGATGGCACCTGCATGCCTTTGGTTTTAATATTTTGACTAAAGTATGTCTGTATGTTGACAGAACTCTTTACATTTATCTCACTTCAAAGTTATTGACTGAGCTTCTAGGATATTAAATAATATCTACCAAATATTATAAGGGTTCAGTCATTATTTCTTTAATTATTTTGTCTCTATTTCTCGTATTTATGGTATCTTCATTTTTTAATGCATTTACTATTATCCCACATTTTTATGAGATTCTGTGAAATTTCATTCCTTTTTTTTATTTTTCAAATTGCATGAAATTATTGTACCTATCTCTAAGTTTTCTTATTCTTTCTTCTGTCTCATATCCATTAGTAATCCTTGTAAGCATATTGTTAAGTTTGATTGTTGTTAAGTCTAGAATTTCCACTTTATTCTTTTTCAATAATCAATTTATCTTCATTGAAATACACTTTTCTATAAGGCTAATACTTTATCATTATACTTTTAATTATGGAGACATGGCCTCTTTGAACCTTTGACTACATTTGTAAAATATTTCTTTAAGTTATTGATCTTCTAATTTCATCATCTGAACTTTTTAAAAGTGATTTCCATTATCCACTTTCTTTTGTGTAACATTCTCATTTTTCTTTGTAGGACTTATTGTTGCTAAAAGCTGAATATTTTCAATTGATATGCTTTAGCATATGCTTTTACATGAATTTCTTTCACACACATATGCCAAGTTTATTATTTTTGTTTGTTTGGTAATTCATTTAAATTTGTTTAGTGATTTTGTTAAACTAGTTCTTTTTTTTTTATTTTTTTGGTACTAGGCATTGAACTCAGGAGAACTCCATCAATGAACCACATCTCCAGCCCTATTGTGTATTTTTTTTAATTTAGATACAGGGTCTCACTGAGTTGCTTGGTGCCACACTTTTGCTGAGGCTGGCTTTGAATTCCTGATCCTCCAGTCTCAACCTCCTGAGCCACTGGGATTTCAGGTGTGTACCACTGAACCCAGTTAATTCTACAATTCTATTTTCCTGTAGCATGATAATCCTGCTCACATTTTAACCCTTTTCTTAATCTTGACACCCAACTGTGGTTTCTGTGCCTCTTCATAAAGCTGTATTTAAATACATTCTGCCAAATAGATTTGTACCTTCTGCCATTTAATGGGAATGTAGCTTAAAATCTGATATCATGGTTCTTGGGGTTTATGTTTTATTTTGTTTTCCCATTTCTTATTTGTTTGTTTACTTAATTTCAACAACTGAGTAGTTGCTCAGAGGTATTCTCTCTAATTGTACTTAGACCACAACATTGAGCAAGCAAGAGTACCATCTTCTAGATTGCCAGGGATATTTGTGGCATTATTTTCACATATGGATTCCTAGGATTGTCTTTGGATAAGAACAAGTTATCATTTCTTCCGTTTTTTTGTCAAAACTTATATTCAAACCCTTTGTGCCAGTGAAACCCTGTGTTAATGAATTTTTGTCCATTTTGAAAAAAAAAATTATGGGATCCCTTATCTTCTCAGCTACCCTGATCTAGAGTAAAGAACTTGGCATAGGTCTTCACTAATATGGACACTGGGTAAGGAACTGAGTTTAGGGGAGTAGAAAACTCGAATACCAGAGTCTATATAATAGACTATGGGGTCGACTCTTCTTCTTCATGATATCTATAAATCTCATTCATTATGATATAAAATAGATTTTTTTGAATTAATATTTTTTCCTTTGCTGTATACCCTTAGGATAATTCCTATATGCAAAAATTATCTTCCTATAAATTTTCATGAGTTAAATTATAGTTTTTCTGGGAAGATTGTCCAACAGACTTCTCATTCCTCTATTATATAGTGCTAACTCCAAACTAATACTGGTTTTGTTTTTTATTCTCAGTTTATCAATGGTCTATAAAGCTATTTTCAAGGAATACTCATGAGTATAATGAAGGCATACATACTGAAGCCTTGCTTTATGCACTTCTTTTTCTATGTTATTTAGTTTATTGAATATGTTGGAAGATGACAGACAAAACATTTCAGCCAAGGCTTTTGATAACTTCTAAGAAAATTCCAAACCAGTACTTCACTAAATCAGTCACTAAATGTAGGAATTCCATGCACCAGAAAAAAAAAAAAAAGTACCAACTAGGAAATAGTGTACTCAGAGAGAACGTGGTGTGAAATTCTTGATGTCTTGATGTTAGTGGTATTCCTTTTGGATGGTGGCAAAGTCATCAAACAAATCAGTTATTTGCAGTTAAAATACAGGATAAAAGGAGAGAAGATAGATCATTTGAGGTTAGTTTGTAATCTGAAAGATGCTAAGCTAATTTCGCACTTCATGATGCCTGAAGTATCCCTGATTCTTTAAAGCAGTTAGCTACAAGGCACCATTTCTTGCTAAATTGCATCCTAGTGTATCCTGGCAATAAACAATCATCACCAAAAGCAATGTGTGTGTCTCTTTCTTGAAACCTTATAGAGCCTTGCTATATATTTTGCATTTCCTACAGAGAATTATCCCCAAGCATCCATGTTATCTTGTACATGTCAGAAGTTTTCATTCTAACTACAAATGAGTTTGCATTGTTCAGGTTGTATAGCTAACTTATGGTTCCATGACTCTCGTTTGTGAGGGTATTTTTTGTTGTTGTTTAACTTAATAGAAAATCCAATTATTATGTAAATACAAACATAGTATAATTGCCACAAATAAGCATAACCATGAACTGGTGGAGTTTCTGGAGTTAGAGGAACCTATGATTTGTGAGTTTCTCTCAGGTGTGATTGATACAGACAGTTCAGAGAAACACTTTTAACCATTTCCCCCCAACATAATGTTAATGTTTTTACTTTTAGATCACATAATTTATTCATGTCAGCAAAGAAAAGTTGCTCTGGGAAGAAATATATAACAAATTCATTTTCCTCCCTTTTCAAACTTATTAAATACAAGTAGCTACAAACGCCATTATTTAAAATGCCTCTCTTTAAAATGTTCCCAGCAGATGTTTATGGAGAGAAAATGCTGGATCTGTCTTGGCAAGACACTCAAGTGACATTTCTGGAGGGTTCTAGTTGAAAAATTTCTTTGGCATCATGTCTTTAAACATCTGTATAAACAAAATCATCTTTATTATAACTTGGAGAAAAGCAAAGTATACAGCCCCCAATCTTTCAAACATTCAGTGCAGTAATGAAGAAAAAAGGACTCACCATTATTTTCCCTTGGTAGAAATTCTGTCTGTGATCTTTGAAATCCAGAGTCACTGTGCTGTCTTCTCTAAACTTTAATAACATACTTAAATCAAGAGAAAGCAGCTAGAAAACACAAACTGAATATTCAGCTTTCTCCCTAAACTGATTTTATATACTTCTTCTCTCTCTGTGTATTATCATTGTCAAAGTTCAACACCAACTGGGGAATTTAAGATGCAATTAGGGAAAAATAATGGTAGTAGACTAGTTGAGAAAAATTTGTACCATATTTTCTAATCACCAAGATAGAATTTTCTTTTTAAAATTTGAATTGTTTTCTTTAGGTATTTTTAGTTTCGAAGACCTCAGCTCAGTTTGTTGGACACAATTTAAAAAGAATTGAGAACATGCTGAATGTTCAAAATGACCAGTTCTGTCTTACAAAGTAACCTTCTAAATAAAGAATTCCAGGTAAAGGAAATGACTTTTCTTTGTTCATTAAGGTGTTAAAACTCTTGAGTATTATGATGGTACCATTCTACTCTGTACACCCATTTTCCTTTATTTTTACCTCCATGATTTTCTCTAAGACATGTTTTATGGGCTGACATTCAACTAGTGGAATATTTCTTAGCTGTGCTATTTGCTCCTAAAAGTTTGAGCTGGTTTTTAGATATTGTCAAGTGAGATCCAAGTTTTCCTTATTAACATAGTGCCCTCTTGTGCTTTTGGAATAAAGGCTGCAATAGTTCCTGGGTCCTGGAGGTGAGAGTGAAAAGTTTACTGGAATATACAAGAACTCACAAACTGATAGTGAAGTTTCATTATGTGAATTCAATTACCAGCCTATTTAAATCTACTTTTGGCATTGGGAGAAAAAGAGAAAAGTTGTATGATTCATTTGTTTTATTGAAAGATGAGCTGAAATGAAGTTTCTAAATTTTTGATTCATTATCTCAATGGGTAATATTAATGATAAAGCTTTCAGCACTTCCGTTAGGAAAATTTGTACGTGGGTTTTACTTATAAAGCTAATGGAAAAATGATGAATTAAATTTAAAAAGTAGAGAAAAGATGGAGAGAAAAATTCAGAGATAATTACTCTCAATCATTTAGCATACTCCCTTCTAGCTTTTGCATTGCACATATATAATACATGCAAATCTGAGATCATGCTGGTTTATTTAAAATTGCATTAGGAAAATTTTCTATGTCAGAAAATGTTCCTCAAAAACATCCATTTGTTGCATCAAATCCATTATACATTTGAGTGTAAATTGCTAACAATTTTTGTTCTCATGAGGATGACACTATAATAAACATACTGGGTATAAAGTTAGTAGGCATGCTGCTTATCTCTAGAAGGCAAATTTATAAAAATAGAAAAAGAAAATCAAAACCCATGTATATTATTGGATTTTAACCCCTTGACAATAGTTTAAAAAACTATTTTGAAGTTATTTTTATAATATATATATATCTGCTTATAAAGAATGACACAATTTATCAAAACCAAATCTGGCCAAGTATTATTCAAATAGTTTTGTGTATCATTGCCCAACTATGATGAAAAAAATGACACTGTTGTTTTCCCTTAGTTTCTCTTTAGTTAACTGTTAGGTTGGTAACAGTTATTCAACAGTTGTCTATTGAAGATTTATGGCCCTTTAGGAGTTTTCTGTTAATGTCCGTTTATATTCAATTGTAATATCAAACATCATGTTCATCAGGTTTTTAATGACTGTTGAAGTACAAATGCTATTAATTCTATCATTTTATTTGTCATAAATACATTTGCCATTTTGTCACTGGCATTATTTTTTTCTTGGGATTATATAAAATATAAAATTTTAAATGTTAATGTCTATTCATGCTTTTCTATTAGTTTTTTATGTTAGCAATTCTTTCTTTCTCCTGAAATTAAATAACATAATTGTTCATAAGGTAGTGAAAGAATTATTTGGGGTGTAACTATAATACAAGTATTTAACTTGCTCTTCAAAAAATGCTAAGGTGGTTTATTGAATATTTGTTCACTTTTCCATGGATCTGAAATGCTTCAACTCTCATGTTGTAGGTTGTTGGGGATGCAAATCAAGTCAAGATGGCGCCTGGCACTTTGCCAGGAGGAGTGGTTTGTGAAGCAACTCCATCGAGCCATTAAAATGATGAGGATTCCTTATTGGCTGACTGCTGTATCTAGATGATGTTAATTGAGTCAAGCTGTGTGTAATTAGTTAGGTATATATACCTCTGCTGTCCTGCAGAGAAGCGGCTCCTGCTACCTTGGGTGCCCGCTACTTTGAGTTCTCGATCAGTTCCCGCTGAGTTCACTTGCAATAAAGTAGTTCCTACTTCAACCTTCAAGTTGCTTGTCACCTCCCGGTTATTTTGCCCAGCCGGGCTGCGGCAGTAGGTTGGAACACACACACACACACACACACACACACACACACACACACACACACCACACGCACATGAAGACATCTACATTAGGATTATCAATGCTTTTCTTTTAACATTCAAAATTATATTCCCTGGTACTTTTCTGACCAATTATTTTCATTTTGTGTTTAAAAATATTGTAATATAAATATGCCTCTATTACAGTACATTTCCAAATATTTCTCTCTTTGGAATGATTTAAAAAGTTTTAGAAAAAATTATTAAAAATTTCACCATATATACACACACTAACTAAAAGGGTTGCTATATTTTCCAATTATTATTCCCTATTCCCCTTTTACAAACAAATGTGGAATATGAGTCTACACATTTAAGCATATAGAGAGTGCATATATGCACTCATATATGTATATATATATACTTATATACATATATTACATTTATCAAAATTTCTATTATCTTTATCTGAAAAGTTCAGTGGTTTAATTGTGTTTACTTTTATTTCTACTTAGTTTAATGGGCCAGTAGTTCTTGGTGCTTCAGTGGATGTCCATAGGATTGCTAAGTATATAACCAAATTATTTTCACAGAGCAAGTTTCTTTTTATTTGGGGGATGGGGAATCTCTTTATACCCTATAAATATTTTGTTTTAATATATTTAGACATTGATTTGAATTTTAAAAAATCTTACACAATTACCAAGCAATAGGAATTATAGTCATGTTTCTGACTCTAATAGAAATTTTTCATAATTTTCCCCATTTAAGGAAGTAGCATTGCCTGACATTTTTATGCTTTGGTGTTAAAAAAAAAAGCCATTTTTGTGGGTTGGGGATGTGACTCAAGCGGTAGTGCACTTGCCTGGCAAGCATGAGGTGCTGGGTTCAATCCTCAGCACCACATAAAAGATAAAATTAAGATGTTGTGTCCATCGCAAACTAAAAAATAAATGTTAAAAATTCTCTCTCTCTCTCTCTCTCTCTCTCTCTCTCTCTTAAAAATAATAGCCATTTTTGTTGCTTATGTTTTCTTTCCTTTTTTGGCAATGCTGGGGACCAAACCCAAGCCTTCACTTAGGCTAAGCATGCCCTCTACAACTGAGCTACTTCTCTAGCCTGTCAATGTTTAGCTTTTAGTTGTCTTTAAACAAAAGTGTTACTTGTTTATTATTTCATTTGGTTTTCTGGATTTTTATTATTTTTTATTATAAATTGGTAATAAACTCTATGGGATTTTGGCCTCTGTTGAGGTTCTCATTGCTTTTGCTTGTTCTTTAGGTATGTATGAGTGGTAATATGAAGCCTTTTACCTATTCACCACACTGTTTGAGAGTGGAGAATGACCAACCACTTGAAGATATTATTACTTACTGGCTTTGGTGTTAAGAATCAGTGTGAATAGCCTAGCTCTGCCTCTTGTTAGTTTTTAGGCCTGTATCACTGATTGCCTTTTGCTGAGAATACTAATGGATCTGACTATCAATGTCTGCAAGGATAATGTGAGGCAAGACATCCCAGCCCAATTCCTGTTACATAACAAGAGCCCATAAATAATGTAACAATCATACTTATTAGTAATAGTAGTAGAATTAGCTTTTTTAAAAAAATTTTATACTTTATTCCTATCAGATGCAAAGATCCATAGTTTTATTTCTTTGTGTCATTTCCCTCAGGTTTTGACAGCAGAATTCTGCTAGCTTCAGAAATAGGATTTGTGGCACTTTAATTTTTCCATGTATAGTAAATGTAATTCATATAATGTGGAAATTTTATATTCTTCCAACAAGTTGAAATAAGTCACTGAAGAATTATATAATCTAGAACTTATTTTCAAATAAAAAATTTAAGGTGTTTCATTTAAAGTATTTTTTTGGGAGGGTTAGTCTACATTTTTTATATACCTGATTAACTTTTTAGTTCCAAGAATATTCTGCTTACAGACTTTTTCGATTAGTCTTGATTATCTATGTTTTAGGTCTGTCGCATCATTAGCTTTATATTTTGAAAACCAAATTGACATATTCATCAACGGCTTGTATTTCTATACTTATTTTGATTATATGTGCTTTTCTTTTTATTTTTCTCCTTATCCTCAGACTATTTTCTTTAAAACTTTTGTATTTCTGATATTCTTTTAATTGAAAAATTGAAACATTTGCTGCTATGCTTTATCCATGAGTGTGGCTTTGGTCATATCCCAGAATTGTATTTTTCTAAATCCCTCTGGCTATGCAGCTGGTTTAAGAAAACTTCTTGATGACAATTTTGAAGACAAATCATACAGGACATGGCAACACAGCTACCACTGAAAAGATTGTTGTTCGTCCTGGCAACATCCAGAAGAGCCATAGATCATCAACAGTTTACTCTATAAGGAGAACAGTTATGGATTTGAAAATTTAAATTCACCATAAGAATTTTTGTTTTCCTCTTTTCTGTCTATGTCTCTTCTTATTCAGGACTTATTACATGTTGTGACAGGTATCAGGGCTAAAGAACTGAAAGACACTGTGCCTTTGACCTTAAGCAGCTCACAATCTAACAAAAGAAATATATAAGGAAAGACTTTGTGATGGTGTGTATACTCACTGAGTGTATTAGTTTCCTGTTGCTGCTATAACAAATGACCATAGTTTCACTGGCTTAAAACACAAATTTATAAGCTTAGCGATTTGGAGGTCAGAATTCTAGAATGGGTCTCACCAGCTAAAATAAAGATGTCAGGGCTGCATTTCTTTCTCAAAGCTCTAGGAGACAATGTATTTCCAGTTTTCAGAAGTTGTTATTGTTACTTGATACAGCCTCCATTCATCTTCAAATACACATGGTGTGTCAAACCGTTATGATGATATCATTCAGAGGTCTAACTTTACCTCCAACCTTTCCTTATTGAAAAGACTCTGATTACCTTGTGCTCACCCATTTCCAGGATATTCGTCTTAAAAAAATGTGTTGATTAGAACCTTTAATTTCATCTCCCATATTAATTTGTATGGTCCAATAACAACCTATTCACAGGTCACAGATATTGGAAGTGGGACTAATTTGGAGCAGGTAGGAAAGGGCACTATTCCACCAGCAGATAGAGTCAAGCCTTCAGTAAAAGGATGTTGAGCATAAGAAAGAATACACACAAAGATTTTGTGTGAATTAAGTCTACAAATAAGCAGGAGGTTATGAGGTTAATAAGGCACAAAAGAGTATTTCAAACAGAGAGAACAGTATGCACAAAGAAGTGAAGTGGGAATGTCAAGTCTGGGCTACTTGACGTACTGCTAAATGATTTTACAGCTCTGAAATGACACTTCTCTTGTAGCAAGTTTCTCTGGAAGTCTGGTTGTGAACACATAGATTTATCCTTGGTACTGCTTTGGGTCTTCTGTTTCATTCCATTCCCCTGATTTCCTCCAGATGGGAAGTTCTCAATTAGTTGACTTTTTTTGGGTGTGAAAGTGTGACCCAATGGATTTTTGCTTTTCACCCTATAATTCCTAATGGCAAGAAATAATAAAAACTGCTGATTTCTATCTATGTGCAGACTTCGAGTTTCTGTCACTTCGTGGTGGCTAGAGTGGTGTTATTCTTGTCATAGGCCACACTTTGCATTACATGCATGGTGGAGTTCACATATAAATGAAGTTTCTGAACCCTGGAAGGAAGCAAGAGGTGACAAGAAGGCACAATCATATACACACGCAGGAGTCCATACAGACACTTAGGAGGGAGCTATGACAAAGCACTACATAATCCACAGAAAGGTTCAGGGTTCAGAAACTCTCATTTATATGTGAACTCCACCATGCATGTAAACTTCAACCATGACCTTATGGTTCTCATCAGCACCCATTCTCTAAGAAATTCTGCGAACGAAGTGTAAAGAATAAATGTAGTAACTATCTGAAAATTTGATGAAACAAGAAGTTTTTATTATTTCTTGCATTAGGAATTATAGGGTGAAAAGCAAAATTTCTGGGTCACACTTTCACACCCAAAAAAGTCAACAAAATGGTATAGGGAAAATGAAGACTGGTCCCTGGGCAGTGAGCCTTCTGGTTATCTCAGACTAGTCCTGAGGAATTGCTTCCTATTTTCCTCTGGTCATGAATTTTCTTAATAAATTGAGACTTAACTTATCTTGTACTTGAATTTTAATGACTACTTATCACCTCCCTTCAGCCTTTGGAACTATTCTCCCTTTTTAACAGTGACCAAATCCAAAGTATCTGTCGTGTGGTGACTTCATTTATTCTCCATCATTATTCCAGCCCCTCTAATGGAGTCAGCAATAACCCCTCCTTAGTTTTACTCTGAAGCCCTCTTTCTGGCTCAACTCAGAACCAAAGATTCCAAATAGAATGAAAATTCCTGTCATTTATCTGATATCCTACTATATCCCTCTGTGTTTTGTAATAAATCCCAACAATGAGTTTTATCGACATTGTGTTTTTTAATGATGAAAACACTTTTGCCCATGCTAATGTCATATCACTTCATAAAATAATCCCCAAAAAAAACAAAATTTGACAAGTATCAATTTATTTTGCAAAACATCCACACAAAGATACTTAGGGAAAAAAACTCATATAACTTAACTTATTTCTCCTTTCACTCTCTCTAGTCTTTCTTTCCTTCTTTCTTTCTCTTATTTCCATTGTGAGGAGGCTCTTGTGCTCGAGATGATATAGTAAGACTGAGGATCTACACAGGTTGACAGGACACAGAACATTACAGTCAGGTTTTGTTCTTTGAATTTTTTATGATGCAGAAGGTAGATATTAAGAAAAGGAAAAAACTAAAAAGATGGGGGAAGTCAAGGAAATTACATAGCACTGTAGCCATAATGTAGATTTTATTTGGGTGAAGGCATGAAGAAAATGAAATCATAAAGGAAGGTAAAGGGTCAAGGAAAAGAATTTTGTGATAACTGGAAAAAGTAGTGCTAGAGTGACTCTGGGGTCTGAGAGCCTGAATAAATGAGAGTGGGGAGTTTTAAAAGTATTTCCAAATATACTATATTCAAATCTCCTGTGAGTAAAATGAACAAGCTGTCCTGGTATACTTTGCATTTAGCACATAACACAGCACTGACACTATTAGATCTATGAATGCTTTGAAATTATAACTAATATAGAAGTAAATGGTCATTCTGCAATGTACTGGTTTTGTTTTATAAATTCTTTCTAAACAAATAATCATTTTATTACCATTAATTTCTTGAAATATTTTTAGGAGCTAACTTCATTTATTTTTTTAACATAATACTTATAATACTTCTATATAATACATAAGACTTATTAGCTTATAATACTTATGATCCTTATCTCATGTACATAATATGTAAAACATATTTGCTGAGTTTCATCCTTCCACAACCTTGAACCTATGGAGTTGTGTGAGACACTGTGGTCTCAGGATCAAGAAATAGGAAAATTTAACCAACTCAATTTGTAAGATGATATAGTCTCAATTTTACTTAAGATAACTTTTGGAAAAAAAAAGTACTTTGTTTTGGCCCATGGTGGATAATGTATGTCTCAGCACACTTCTTAAGAGACTACAGGATTAAAATCCAAATTCCTCAGCATTATTTTTTTCTACTGTTTCTTTGAAAACATTAAATAAAAACCCTGGTTTCAACTCCACCATCCACTATGTTTCTCCTCCATTTTTTTTTGGTCCTAAATTCTCAGTTCCCCTTTTTTTTAAATAATTTTTTAATATTTATTTATTTATTTATTTATTTATTTTTATGTGGTGCTGAGGATCGAACCCATTGCCTCTCATGTGCTAGGTGAGCTCCCTTCTGCTGAGCCACAACCCTAGCCCTCAGTTCCCTTTTAAAATTAGAGCCAATAAGGAGGGATATAGGATTGGTAAAGTCAATGTATACAAATGCAAACCCCCACACACTGGATTAATAGTGCCTTGTATTTCCTTAACTCAGGTGATAGAGATTTCTCCCACTATGCTACTTCTGCTTCCTCTGGGTGAGAAGAACCCACTCTTCATCTCAGGAAATCGATTTCTTCTCTGCTTTAAAGATGGGGATCTTCTCAATCTAGAGGGGACTTACAACAGTCTCAGAGAGTAGGCAAGCTTGCCTTCACAGGACAGCTTTACACAGAAAAGTGGCACACCGCCCCCTGTCTGGGAAGAGGGGTAGAGAGCACATCCATGGGAACAAATGTTCCTTTCAAAGGTGAAAAGGTCTGGCAGAAAGAGAAAGTGGGGGATATTGAAAATAATGTATTTTTCCTTCCCTGCCAATCACGTAGCCCTGACATTTCTTGCCCATTGCATCAATGGCATTAATTGTTTCAGGAGCAGGGCAAATGCCAAGTAGTACAAAGAAGTCATTGCTCAGCTTGAATTTCAAACTAACTTTTTTTTTTTTTTCAGGCCAATGGTCTTAAAGGCCTAGCTTTGTTGAACTAATCAAAGATTTCTAAATTCCAAAAATGTCCTTCTATATACCCCTAGCAAAGCTTGGGAGTCTGATCACAGAGATTTACTGTAAATCACTGAACTCTAAGAAAAGTCCTAATAAACATGACAGGAAAGTTCGCTGGGATTGGGAGAATCTTGGAGTATTGTAGAGGCACAAGTCTATAGCTATATGTTTTTTGAGTTCTTTCAGGGAACAGGAATTCCATGTCTACCATAGTAGATCCAGAGTTTGAGGAAGCAAATAAATAGAAAGCCCAGTTATAACAGTGAGTCGGTTGAAACTGAAATGGCAGGAAATCCATCTTCAATTTGGAGCTTAGAACTCTTTACAAAAGAATAAAAAATGCAACAGGGGAGTTTAGGAAGAAAGAACCTGGTGGAGTATCAACAGCTCCCCACCACCTGTTCTTCTCTAGGAAATAGTGTGATGTGGCTTAAGCATGGGTGATACGTAAGGTTAGGCAAAATGAGTTTAGGAAAGTAATTATCAATCCCCAAAGTTTTATCAGCCCATTCTTTCTGGATGGTCTTTTCCAACCTCGCTGCTTTAAGTATTATCTATTTATTTACAGAGAACCACCAACTTCACATCTCCAAGTCAGTACTTAAGATTCAAAGTCATGTATATAAAATTTCCTACTTGACATCTCAACCAGGATATGTCATTAGCATCTCATAGTTAACATGTCTTAAGATTAAATTTTTTATTTCTCTGTAAAATAATTTTCTATCACAGGCTTAGTCGTATCCAAAAAGGACACTAATAACCCCAGGTCCTTCTGCCAAAATCCTTAGAGTCTTTCTTGGCTCCTCCTCTTGGTTGTTTCCTCACATCCTATCCATCAGCAGTCCCTAACTTACTCATGGCAAGCCAAGCCAACCTTGGGGAGATCCTAAACTAGAAGATGAAGAACAAAACAATGCAGTGAAAGCGTGTGTCTTAAGACTTGATGAGGATGGTAGAGGGTGGGGGACAGAAAGGAGCCTAAGGTATTAGAGGCCAGAGTGGATACAAGAATCACAGGTAAATGCAAGAGGAGAAACTGCCTTCAGGCATGTTGCATGTGAAGAATTTGAATGACACCCAGACATAGATATTTGTCAGGCAGTCAGACAGCCATGCCTGAGGCTAAGAGGGAAGTTAGGTCTAAAAATGCAGATCTTTACAACTCTTGCAGCTTAAGTGATGTAAATAGATTTTACCTGAGTTCCCTGTAACAGAACCTGGGAAATAAATTTCTGGCCCCAACCCCTACTGATTTTTATTCAGCCAGGTAAGAGAGGTGGCCAGAAATGATCATACTAAGAGTCCCCTGAGGAACTTCAGTGTGCACACAGTTTGGGGACAGTGTGTAGGAAAGAGCAAATGGCAAAAACTGACCTTCTAGGACCCAGCATTAAGAGCAAATCTGGATGAACAAGCTCAGGAAGAAGACTCACGGGAGAGTCACAGAGGAAGTGTCAGAGAATGGGCCTCCTGATCCCCTTTTTGTACCATGATTCATTGATATATTATCATTTTCCCAGTACTATTTTCTCAAAGCCAAGAATGTTCCTTTTCTATAGACTACTTCTCTATACACTACTGTTTTTTTTTTATGGTATTCTATTGAGTGAGGAAAAAAAATCATTTTATTAGAAGTAGCAATTTGTTACTGCTCTAAATGATCTTTTATAATTTCTAAAACAAAGTGTCTTCTTGATAAAGCAGGTCTGAGAGTGAGTTATTAGGCTCCTGTAAGTCCTTGCCAGTGAACAAAGACATAAAGCATAATGTGCCTAAGTCTTCTAATGCCAAGGAGCCAGGGACTGTTTGCTAATTAGTATACTACTGTTAGCACTTTTCACCTTTTTTTTCCCCTTTGAAAGATTTCTTCTTTGAAAAAAAAAATAAATTACGTGTTAAAAAAAAAAAGAAAAACTTTTTGAGTCTCAAAAATGAAGTAGATACCTAGATACCTTTGTGGAGGCAGAGTTTGCACAGTGACATGCTGAGATTGTTATCTTCCCCTGGACCTTTGTCTCCTGCAAGGTGATGTTCACTGAAAGATGCTAGACCAACACCTGTGGTAGAAGTGGAATGATGAGGCACTTTTACTCTTACTCTTTCCCACTTTCTCTGGCCGTGCCTGGACCCTTGTCCCTAATGTCATCTGAAAGAGGAAACGAAGGTGTTGGACTTAAACTCTCAGCCACCTTTGCTCCTGGTTTGCACACAACTGAGGAAGGACACATTCGACATACCTCTGTCCTTCCTGTTAAAGACAACTGAGAGACACCTTGGAGAACCAAAATAGCCTCCAATCTGTTGTCATTGAAAAAACTGTTAGGAATTTCACAGTTGACAGCGGTGCATCTAATTACTGAATTATTAAACGCAAGTCCCCTGACTAAAAAAGCAACATCCTGTCACTCAAAAACATAAATTGAAGTGAAATGCAGAGGTGCAATTAGGTCATCTTGCTCACTTCTGCAGGTAAATTTTAAAAATTCAAACTCAGTGGGCAAGGAAGCTGCATTGTCTCAGGTACCTGCGTTAAGCTTAATTTGAAATATGAAGTCAAATGTGTATTCAGTTCCTGCACTACTTGCTGGGAACAACAGTATCTGTCTTCTGTTATTTTCCACTTTTGTTTTAGGGCCAAAACTTCTTTGTTGAACTCAGACTCATTCTCTTTCCAGTTGCCCATACAAAATTTATATCTGGGGCTGGGTTGTAGCTCAGTTTTAGAGTGCTTGTCTAGCACATGTGAGGCACTGGGTTCCATCCTCAGCACCACAAAAAATAATAATAAATAAATAAAATCAAAGTATTGTGTCCACCTACTTAATTTTTTTTTTAAATTATATCTGAAAGATTTCAGTAGGGAAATGTAGGTGACAGGGCTCAGTATAGAGATCAATAATGACTAGAACTACTACTTTACGAGGCAGGAAGTTTTGTGCTAGAGGCCACCCTTTGTTTTCCCCTTGTAGCTTTGGAACCAGATTGCAAAAATCTATCTCTTTCTCCCTACACAAAAAGAAAGCCAATGGCTAGCAGTTTTCTAGTTTTGTTTTTATGCCCTGGAGAGACATTTCCATTTGATCACAATAATAATAAAGCAGTAAATCAAAATAATGGAGCTTTTTGGAGGAGGGGAGGGCAGGTACCAGGATTGAACTCAGCTCTCCTCAACCACTGAGCAACATTCCCAGCCCTATTTTGCATTTTATTTAGAGACAGGGTATCACTGAGTAGCCTAGAGCCTCTATTTTGCTGAGGCTGATTTTGAACTTGTCATCCTCCTGCCTCAGCCTCCTGAGCTGCTGTGATTATAGGCGAGTGCCACCGTGGGCAGCCTCAAAATGACAGAGCTTTTAATGTTTGTCTAGCACTGTATTTAAAAGCTTTACTTTTTTCTATTTATCCCATATGAGTTAGATATTTAATTTTAGAGATGGAAACATTGATTTCCAGATATGTTATGTGACCTTTATGTTCAAAATACCATGATTATAAAATGGGTGAACCAGGACTTAAATTAAGAAAAGCACTCATCCTTCAAATATATAGAGATGGTCCTTGCTTTATGATGGTTCAAATTATGAATTTTCAACTTCAAAGTGGTTTGAAGGCAATATACATTCAGTAGAAACTATGCTTTGAATTTCAATGTGTTTTGAGCTGCGTTGCTAAGTGGGGATGTTTCATAGGTAAGGTGTAGTAAATGAATTTTCTGCCCAATAACTTACTATGAGTTCACCAGAATGTAACCCCATTGTAAGTCAAGAAGCATCTATACATAGACATCCCTTAATTGATAATTTTACTTTTTAAAGGATTTTACAAATAGTGACAAAGTGGGTGGTAACTTTGACAGCATTTTCCTACTTTTTATAGCAATGGAATGTGCATATTTTGGTAACTGGAGAAAGTGAGAACATCAACTTTTGGCAATATCTCCCTGCCAGAACCTTCCTTAAACCCTAAGCTGCCATCACAGAACACATCCCACCTACTTGGAACACATCTCCTCATGTTCCACTGCTACTAAAGGAGACAGACAAGCAGGAGTCATTTTCTACTTGACTTTACACACCCAGAATGACATTTTTTGGTTTTTTTTTTCAGTAAATGTTTTGAGAACAAACTTAATCCATCTCCTTCAACTGCAAAGAATGGATTCTCTTAATGATTGCTTTTGCTTTATTCTGATGATTGTAGGATAGCGGTATTTACCCATGTGATGACTAGGATACCCTTGCCTCCAGGTCCAGCAGAAAGAGTTATGAAGTATGTTTACCCTGGGGACCCATATCTACAGAATCTATTCAGCCTGGGATTGATGATCCATGCCTGTAATCCCAAATGACTCAGGAGCTTGAGGCAAGATTTGGAAGCACCAGGTTATTTCATTATTATTGGTATTTAGTATATGAAAATTGATTTCTTCAAAATATCATTTGGCATTCTTCCCTATTTAAACAAATCAGTCAGAGCTCAGAACCAGAATGGCATAGTGCTTGGGAATGAATAGTCTCTGGAATCCAACTTCTTAGGTTTAGCTCTCAATTTTGCTGCCATACTAGCTATGTGATCTTTGTGCCTCAGTTTCCTGCTCTTTATAAGAATATTATACCCCCAAATCAGACGTTCATAATCCATAGTCTTGGGATTTACACCATGAGTCTCTACCAATCAGTTAAATGGTGATTCATTTTTTAATGAGTTCATCTACTTGAGAAACTGGATTTGCTTTTTTGTTTGTTTGTTTGTTTTTTGTGGGGGTTTTTTGGTACTTAGGATTGATCCCAGGGACACTTTATCACTGAGCTACATCCCCAGCTTTTTTTTTTTAAGAGAGAGAGAGAGAGAGAAAGAGAGAGAGAGAGAGAGAGAGAGAGAGAGAGAGAGAGAGAGAGAGAGAGAATTTTAATATTTATTTTTTAGTTTTCGGCGGACACAACATCTTTGTTTGTATGTGGTGCTGAGGATCCAACCCAATCCATGCCAGGCGAACGCGCTACCACTTGACCACATCCCCAGCCCATCCCCAGCTGTTTTTATTTTTTTACTTTGGAAGAAGGTCTTGCTAAGTTGCTGAGGGTCTTGCTAGGTAGCTGAGACTGGTTTTGAACTGGCGATTCTCTTGTCTGAGCCTCCTGAGCCAGTGGGATTACAGAAATGCACTACCACACTTGGCAACTTGCTCTTATTTTGATTTTAATTTTCAGTACTTAGTACTGAGTCTGCCACATAATAGATGCTCAGCAAATATATGTTCAATAAATTTTGATTTTGTCGAACATTTGGCCTACCATGAAGAAAATATCAAAATTCTAAAATAATAGCATATCATGGTCCTGTAGGCAAGATATTTTTAAGCGGAAAGCAATGGTAGAAATTAAGCTATTAAAAATTATATTTTCTTCTAATATTCCTAAACAAAAGGATACAATTGCATGCTGAGGATAACTTGAAAGCCAGAAGCCTGAAAACATGTGAAAAATGTTAACATTACATTTTTAGGCTTATTAGAAACAGCCTAAATAATTACATCAGTGAAATTACTGGTGGCTTTTGGCTCTTGTCCAGAATGAAAGGTCATAACCCAACATACCAGGCCCCTACAATGGCATGGATGATTGACAGGAAATGGAAATAGATTGATACCTTTCACATGGGAATCACAGCTTGCTGCAAGTATAAGCAAAACACATATCTGGATTTGTGGAGAAAGTTAATTGTGATGATTCAATTTCTTTGTTTCCAAAATTACTTAATTATGATTTATTTGTGTGTGTGTGTGTGTGTGTGTGTGTGTGTGTGCGTGTGTGTGTGTGTGTGTGTGAGAGAGAGAGAGAGAGAGAGAGAGAGAGAGAGAGAGAGAGAGAGGGAGGGAGAAAAGAAGAAGGAAAGAAGAAGAAGGAGGAGGAAGAGGAGGAGGAGGAGGAGGAGAGAGAAAGAGAATAGATAGATACCATAATAAAATAACAGGTCCCTCACTCAATGCTGGTTAAGATTGTCACTGGAAATGTCTTTGCTTTCTCTTCTTGGCAGTATCTGTTGAATATTTTAGCTTCAGGGAAAAAGTAAGTTGTTTCTCAAACAGATTTTGTTTTTCAATCCCTACATTGGGAATTAATACATTTTTAGTTTCTAGATTATTATCTACAGTCTGCCTGAGATGTACACAGAAGATACTGCTTTAGTGGACATGGTTTAAAGGGGTGACTTTTCTTGGCCTCTCCTAAGTCTATAGCAATGAGCATAAGGGGTCACACTGGATCTCCTACTCTGTGCTCTGGGTCTGCTAGCATTCTGGTTATTCAACATGCGAGGCGTAAGGAGATCATCTTTCTTATGTACTGGCCAATAATAAAATTCTCAATTCCATGATTCTTGAAAAGATTAAAGGATTCACAAAAAATGAAGAACCCATTTATCAACAGGGTTCATTTCCAGGTGTGGTATGTGCACATTTGGAAGCTATTTTGTTGTAAGGCAGAAGTTATCAACCTCCACTACATGTTAGACTCACCTGGAGAAATTTAAATTCCCCACTACACCACTGATCACTTGGGTGGGGCCCAGGTATCAGTAATTTATACAGCTCCCAGGTGATTTCAATCTGTAATCAAGAATAATATTTTTCATAATCCTTCATATATGTAGACTAACATTCTGTGTGTGGTATTAACTATTGATGTTCTCCCTTGTGGCTTTTAACTCTTTTGAAAAATAAAAATCATATAGCTGCACTTGTTGATGTTAAATCTAACTCGATTTGAATCCATTTTCATTTTCAGTCTCCTTTGGATACAGAAAAATTTTGATCATATTCCTACCCATATTTTGAATTTAAAAATATATATATTCCCATTTTATATGAGGGAAAACTCTTTGATGAAACCAGCAGATGATATTAGGTCTGTGAATTCACTTTCTTCAATAAACATTTTTAAGAATTTTTTCTGAGTAATAAGAACACACAATTAGAGACCATATCATCAAAGAATTTGTGATCAGTGGGAAAATCAGTTGTGTGAACAACTATAATAGTATGAGATCATTGTACTACAAGATATTTACTAAGTGCTATGAGGTTTGATCATGGGGCAATAAGTTAAGTTTCTAGAACAGAATCAACCAAAGTGTGCATGTATGGTGGGTACTTAGGAGGGTCCCATGTGGGCAGAAGGAAGATGGGCATTCTCAAAAAAGAGCAAGAACAAGTTCTAGATAAATGAAATTTATACTTGCCTTGAGTTTGGGAAGTAGGCTGAAAGGGCTGGATGAATGAGAGTTTTTCCCTGAGCTCTAATATGAAACACAGACTTACCTCCTCAGTGGCTTGAGAAAAGTACAGATGACACAGTCTTCATTTATTAATTTTTTTTATATGTAACTGAGAATCAACCAAATTCAGAATGGCTGCTGGTTATAAACACTTATCTTATTACTTTGTTTTATAAAATACAGCAAAAGCTTTTTCCAAACATAATTCTTCAGAGCATGTTTCTATAATTTTCTGACCATATATATAATAATACTTGTTGTAGTTATGTTTTTTTGAATTAATATATCGCTCAGGGCTAGCAGTCCCAGCAGACCTGTGCTAATACAGTAGTCATTAGTCCATAAAGACCAAGTGCAAACAATCGCTTTTATGACTTTATGTTTAATCATATGCATAGATGTTTTTGTTTCAAAGAGGAAACTTTTGGTAAAATGAATGATTAATTCTCATGCCATCCCAGAATGCTAGATGAAGAGATTTTGCCCAATTTGAAATAGAACAGAGCACACAGATGTTCAGGTCATGGTGCCAAATTGCCAAAGTGTTCCTGACCTGCACCAGGTTATTTTTCTCCAAATTGCCAAAATATATTGTCAATGGTTTCCAGGATGGGTCAACCCAGAATTTCCCTCTGCATTTATTTGCAGACTGAGGCCTAGAGATGAGATCCATATTTTCTGCACTATTTTGTCTCAGAAAACTCTATCTCTCTAGGTTATATTACTGGAAAAATGTTTGAAATCATTAGAGTGTTTACTAGGAGTCCAAAAGTGGTCTCAAACCCCCCAAACTCAAATAATTTACAGCAAGGTTTCCAAACAATGAATTATGCACTTCATATAAAAGAAAGGAACATCTTGATGAGAAGAGTGAACAATGAACCAGAAAACAAGATGAAAGTATTGAGGTGCTATCACTTAAGAGCTATGTGACATTGGGGAAGTTGCTCAACATGATTGACACCATTGAACCTCACATTTATTAACTGAACATTGAGAAAATAAAGCTTGCTTTTTCACTCATAGCATTGGGAGGGGGAATGGAAGGATTTTATAGCATGTAATGGTTCAAAAAAGAGAACCACAGATATTGTGTTGTTATGGTTATTGTTCAGATTATACAGTTTGTCAAAGCAATTTCTTCTCAAGGAAGAAATATTGGAAACAACAGATAAACACAGATGAGCAAATAAAAATACCTGGAGAAAAGCAAGTAAACTTTAGGGTTAAGACTGTTCATTATCCTTTACATAATTACATTATCTTTTATATATAATTTATCTCTGGATTTTTTCAATTAATAGTTATCAAAAGAAACTCTCTTTATTTTTTTCTGTAAGTATAATTATGAAAAAAAGTAATACATTACATATTATTTAAAATAAAGATGTCTTGGTTATAATTTCTATTTTTATTCATAAAACTCTCTAGATTTCAAAATCTCTAATCACAAATTCCCAGTAAAGGCATTATTGGTTTAAACATGTAAGTACCATCAAGCTTTTGATTCATAATTCTAAGCTGATTTAAGATAAATGTTTTAAGACTTTTAAGATAAAAGTCTCACTAAATTATAACTACACCATCAATTTATGAGTCTGTTTTAGCAAACCTCAGTTGGTATTGAATAGTCCAATGTTTAAAATTTTTTATTTTTAAACATTGGGCTATTCAATTAGAAACTTGTGAAGCTGCACTTTAGTCATTTTTATTCTCTTTGACTAGTTTCTTCATTTCTTTCCCATTTATTTCTTCCCACTTTTCTTTATAGATTTATATGACTTATTAAAATTTTGAGATCATTAACTTTTAAATATTTAGGCAAACTATTTATCCTAATTCTCAACAAATCTTTTAATTTGCTTTGTATTATTTTTCAGTTTAGAAAAATGTTCATCAAAATGGTAGCATCTTTCCCTGTGATCTCTTTCATTTGAAAATGAGGTTGTTGCTATTGCTATTATTTGGAGCTAACACAAAACCTAAACTATTCACATGTACAGTTCCGCCCAAACTCCAAAAGGTCAACAGATACTCATTGAAAGACCTGTGTATGCCAGGCATACAAATTAGATCTTTGTTAACCCAAACACAAATAATATATTTCTTTTTTTCCTGGAAGAATTTAAATACAAATGCTACTTTCTCATTGAAAAGGGAGGTAGGCTGAAGGCTAGAACTGGACTTCTTCACTTATAAAATCCTTATTTCAAGCACTCTTCAAGCAACCAATTTTTTTTCCTTTTACTCTAAAATAAGGATCATGATTTTATGAAGTTAAACTTACAGCCACACTGATGCATTCAAATGAGTTTTATGAATAGGTTTTTATTTTACGACTTCTGAAGTATGTAGTAGAAACAATAATCATAAAAATAAAGCCATTTGGATTTGGTAAATCTAGAGTTTTAAGAAACTAGATAAAATGTGTCCATGATGGCAAACACTGTGTTTGCCCAAAACCCACACAGCACTCATTTTCTTAGAACTCCTCCATGATGTACTTTGGGTCTCCATTCAAGCGGTCCCATGTTCCTTCTGAACCATAGTCAGGTGATGCTCACTTTTCAGTTTCTGTTAAAGCAATGAATGTTTAAGTCACCGTTTCTGGCCAGTAAAGTCTGAGAGGAGGTTTCTGGGAAGGAGAGTTCTCTGCGTTCAACTCTTTCCCTTCCAACATTGGATACTGTGGGACAAACGGGAAGAATAGATCAGGGCTTCATGACAGAAGGCTAAGAGAATTCCAAAAGCACCTGCACAAGTTCCTGAATCAATGGAGACTGAACCATTGGTGAGGCTGCCTGCCACCCAGGGTGTGGGCAATTCTTTACAGTTTTGACATACTTGTGCTAAGAGTTGATTCATAACATCAATAAAGAATATATGAACAAGATTATAAAATTAGGTCCTAGTAAGTTAGGCAGAAAAATGTGCTTATAATATTCAAATTTGAAAAACAATTGGTAGCCAGAGGAAACACAAAACTATGGGCCAACAGTTGAAGATAGCACACCGCATGCTTTAGAGATAAGGTAAGTTTCCCCCAGAGAAGGGAGTTTTTGTAGGCCAGGAAATGTGTAAAGACTATCATAGGAACTGAACACAGAATCAATGTTTACCAAATATCTGAGAGCAATCATTTACATGAAATGCAAATAACAAGCAGAAAAAAAAAATAAAAAGGAAAACGCATTCTGAGGACAACAAAATAATAAGCCAAATACACCAAAAGAAAAACCTTAAAATATGGAGATGTAAATGGTGGGAAGACTATCATTTAAACAGAAAGTATGTGCAAAACAAATATAGGTAACAGCCAAAAAAATAAAAATAAATTGTTTAAAATGAAAAATTATTTAATAGCTATTTCACTTGCATAAATAAACATAGTACATGTACTGAATAATAAATTAGATGTGTTGAAGGGCAAATTAAAGAGTTGGAAGCTCAAACAGATACATTTAGAACTAAGTAATAAAAAGAAAGAAAAGTATAAAAAGCAAAACAGTCACAATGGAATACTATTCACCCATATAAAGTATGAGTCCCTTCCATTCACAACAACATTGATGGAACTAGAGGACATCATATTAAATAAAATAAGCCAGACACAGAAAGACAAGTACCACCTGATCCCACTTACCTATGGGAGATTAAAAAAAAAAAAAGTTTCTCACAGGGGAGGGTTGCATATGCCTGTAATCCCAGTGGCTCAGAAGCGTGAGGCAAGAGTATCATGAGTTCAAAGCAACCTCAGCAAAAGTGAGGTGCTAGGCAACTCAGTGAGACCCTGTCTACAAATAAACTACAAAAAAAGGGCTAGGAAAGTGGCTCAGTGGTCAAATGCCTCTGAGTTTAATACCTAATAACAAAAAAGTTGATCCAATAGATATGGAGGGTAAAATAGTGGTTAGCACAGGCTGGGAGAGTGGGGAGGGGGAGGAACGCGGACATGTTGGTTCACTGGTCAATGTCACTGAAGAAATTAGTTCTAGTGTTCTATTGCACAGTAGGTGACTAAAGATAATGATAATGTACTGTGATTTCAAGAAAAGAAATCAACACAGAATAAAGGATTTTGAGTGTTTTTACCACACACACACACACACACACACAAAAGGCAAATTAGGAGATAGCAATGCTATCTCCTGGTTGATCATTCTACAACATGTACCTGTAGCATGTGGTGTTACATAAATACATGTAAATTTTATGTGTCAATCTTAAGAAAACAGAATGAAAAAAGATCCAAAGTATTGGAGGTCCATTTAAATACTAAATAAAGAGAAAATAGAGGATAGGAAATAGTTGAAAAAATATAGCAAGAAACATTATGAGTGTCACATATATACATAAGTGACAAGTATCCTCAAGTTGAATGAATACACAGAATACTGAGTGGAATAAATTAAATTTAAAAATAAATGACAAAGTCACATGTCACTATATTGAAAAACAAAATCTTGGAAGTCAAAGGAAAGTGATTTCTACAAGGGAATAGAAATGAGATCGATAACAGCTTTCTGATCAGCTGTGGTGAATCACACATGACAGTGTTGAAGATCATAACATCATCAAAGTTCCCAGAAATAGTATTTTGAACCTTGCATGTTATATTCTACCAAACTAGCAAAATTATAATTAAAATGGAAGGGCATAATAATATTTTTCCACACATAGAAACTATAATTTATAGAACTTCTCTGAAACAACCATAAGGAAATTTACTCAGAGATAAAATGAAAAATTCAAAAGTTATTTTTAAAAAGCCAAATATAGAAAATTAACAAGTTCTTATCAATTGTAAAATTTCTTGCACAATCATCTGGGGAGTAAGAAGCCTATGAAAGAAGCTCGATGAGAAAAGAAAGAAAAGTTTGCTAAATTATAGGAAATAAATACTGATAAATTATACACTGAAAAATATATTTGAGACACTGGAGATTCCTGAATAGTTAGGTAATATGAAGTGAAAATCGGGAAGAACTCTTTCGGAAGCCATAAAAGTAATCATATCTGAAGGAGAAAACTGAAATATATTTTGAGGGAGCATTAGGAATGTTGGCCAGATTAAATGTAGCTGTAATGCTGTAATTACTAAGAACATGGATGGATTTATGCATTTTTAACAAAAAAATATTTAAAATGAAAGTAGCATATTTGTATAAATCACACATACATGAAAAGAATAAAGGACTTTTCTACATCATTCATAATCCCACTATAAGTTTTAAAAACAACTACTGATACTTCAGAAGCATTTTCTTATGGAGTCTTTTCTAGTATATTTTTATGTGACTGTGATTATCACGTCTGAAAAAAAAAACATTCTTAGACTTTTCTACTTATCACTATAAAAATAAGTTGTATTTTAATGGCACTTATTTGTAACATCACAAATTTCCATCTTATAAATGGGCACCATTTTCTGACTTACCTTTTATCTCAAAACATCCTTGATGAATTGTCCATACTTGCTGTTTTTTACTCCAAATTTCTTCTCCCCTTGTTTGGAACTCTTGTTGGGCATGTCTCCTTTGCTTTAGTTCAAACACATCTTTTGGTTACTGATAATGCTGCATGCCCAGTTCCAAGTTCTCAGCCATCTGCCTTACTAGATGGTCTCACAGCATATGGTTTATACACATAATGGACTCCAAAGTTTGATCATATGGTATACACACATGATTGACTCCAAAGTCCATCTCCAAACTGGACTTGCTTGTAAAGCTCCTTCCTCAGAATCTCCTATTGTGCATATGATATTCATATCAAACTCAGTTGAAATCAATGTTTTCATTCATGATTCATGCCTCCTATAAACTAATCCTCCCTTAATTTTCCCTATCTCATAAGATGGCAAGTCCATTCCTCCAAGTGCTCAAGGTGAAAGCCTTGCATTTTTGTGAAATTCTCCCTCCCATCTACTGAGTGACACGGTTCCAGGAAGACAGGACAGGTACCCCATCCAAGCCGCTGGTGTCACACTCCTGGAATGCTTCGGAACCTTCAATCTTGTCCCTGTTTCCATCTCTGTTTCCTTGAAATCTATTGGTCATGGAGCATAATGTTCCTTTTAGTATGAAAATATTATGTCCCCCTGAAATTCTGCTAAAAAATACATTAGTGGTTTTTAACACCCCAATCCAAAACCCTCCCCTTGACCCTCAGGCTCTATGCTACACAACCCTGATTACCCCTGCTCTCGCATCAGCCTTTCAGCCACACTTGTTGGCTTTCTGTCCCTTGAGCACAAGAAGCAGGCCCCCTACAGTCAAGCTACATCATCTGGAAGTGCTTTATGTTCAGTTATTTTCATTGCTGAGTCCTTGGCTGTCCTCAGCCTCTTACCCAAAGGCAATATCCTCCCAGAGTCCTTGCCTGGTCTCTAAATCTAACACTAACCATCCACACTCTCCACCCCTTTACTGTATTTTTTACTTTCAGTGTCAGAAACTCCTGATGATATATAATAATTCACTGCTTGTGATGAGGACGCCTTCTAAGAAGTGTGGCGATTTTGTCATTTGTGAGAACATCTGAAAGTGTAGTTACACAGACCTGGATGCTTTAGGTCAATCACTCCACATGGTATCTTGCTGCAATCTAGAGTCGTAGTGAGCACAAGATGTATGAGGCTGCTGGGTTGTAACATGGAACGTGGTTTTATAGTAAACGTTTTAAATAAAGTAGTACGCTCTACAATAATAATAAAAGTATAGTATAGTGAATATTTGAACCAGCAACATGAGCATTTGTTATCAAGCATTGTGCGCTCTCCATAATCACTTGTGCTGTAGTTTTACATGACTGGCAGTATGGTTGGTTTGTTCACACCACTGTCACAAACAAACACATGAGTAATGCCTTGTGCTCTAATGTCATGAGAAGTGACATCACTAGAAGATAGGAAATTTCAGCTCTATTATAAGTGCACTGAATCACTGTTCCTGATTGAAATGGCATTATGTGGCGCAGGACTACACATTATTGTCTCTATTTCTTTCTTCAAGTATAAATTCTTAGTTTTATTGTTGGTGAAGAAACCGAGGCTTCTAATTCACAAAAGGGAGTATTTGATGTGAAGCTGAAACCTATGGTTTTGAAATCAGTAGATGCCCTTTTCATTAGTCCATGAGTCTATGATTCTGGAAGAAGGAGAACATTTTAGGGTAATTAACTTTTAATGTTTGAGAATGGAGGACAAAGAACTCTTTTAATTATAAATCACATTTCTGTCCGGTAAGGAATGAAATGTTTGAACGCTGCTTAGCAGCTGGTGCCGGGAATTGACCACAGCTTTGTGTCACCGTTTTAAATGACTGCAGGTGTGATTTAAAGGCACCAGAGAAGCCAGTCCAGGGTGAAGGTCAGCCTTTGGATTCTATAGGTTATTAAGGCAATTGGGGAGCTGAGTCAAGGAAGACGTGGGTTGCTGAACCACAAATCCAAAGGGAAAAGGTAAAGCCTTTGAAAATGGGCCAGGGTAAGTATTCCTTTGTCCTACGTGGAGAAAGGGCAAAGGAGACCCAGCTGGACACAATTAAATCTGCAAAAGGTCCAGAGGGCCAGGAGTAAGAAAGAACAACAGGTAAAAACTGACCTCCACACCAACTCTGACACAAACCAGTGAGGGCAAAGAATGTGTTGTCAATTTGCATATTTCCAGAAGAGAAGGAAGTGGTCAGCTGCTCCAGTATTAATTGAGCCACATGTTGAAAGTATCATCTGAACTCAAATATGAACCTCATTGAGGGCATTCTGGAAGGAATAGCACCACATACTGAATGGGGGACTCAGCGTCTCCATCAAGTCTCCCTAAGTCTGAGCTGAGCACCCCTCTCTGTTCTTCCCACCAGCCTGCTCATGGCTCCTCCCAACTACCATTACACTCCTTTCATCTCTGCTTATATTGCTTTCTCCCCAGCCTTATTTCCAGGGCGGAAATCTGTGTCTTTCATCTCCTCAGTCCTCCCGATCTTGGCGTGACTTTTGTGATTCAGAACTTATTCCAAAATTATTTGTCAAATAATTGTAAAAGAATGAAAAATTCCAATGAAAAACAGTAATTGCCATTTTTAACATTCAGTGTTTGGCTCTGGCCATTTGAATGGGACCTGAATATGGACTATGGAGTAACCACATGCCTAAAATTATACACATGTGTTGTGCAAATGATTTGGGTGCCTGTAACTCACATGCTCAATATCAGAGAATAGATGTGTCCTTTAAAAAATGACATGAAAGAGGAAATCGGGGACTTACTATTTTGTCCCAAGGAGCTCCTTTTTTGTATCTACAAGTGAAGTATAGAAGCATTGTGGATTAGAGAATTGAGAACACAGAGATTTATTTTTAAAATGTACTGGTTTAACTCATTTTGAGGTAACTCGCACTTATTATGAGAAAAGTAGAAGGGAGAAAAACTTATAAAAAAATCACAGTTCCTATTCTTCTCATCCAGAGATAAGAGCTATTCACACATTGTTACATTCTCACCTACTAAGGAAGACAGGAAGAAGATACTGTGTTGAACATTCTGTGTGTTTTTGTGTGTGTACACTCACATCTCTATCCATCTATCTGTCTGTTTTCCTAGAGTTTCCTAGAGTTTGTCTCCAAATGTCAGTCAAAACCTGGGATTGAATTCATGAATACAGAAAGTTATTTTTGCTTCATCACTCTCTACCTGATTTACCCCCAACTCTGTAATGAGAATAAAAATAGTACGCATTCATTTCATCTTGTTTTTGTAAGAAACAGCCTCATTAATTTTAAGAATTTAGCATAATGTTTGCAAATGTAATATCCAAAATATTAACTATTTTCATTATATAATAAGGAACATATTACAAATTGCTTTTTAACCTACATTTTTCCATAAAATCTAAAAGCAACCTAAATGCTCTTCAATAGGTTATGTTGTGTGCCTGTCTGAATAAATAACAAAAAATTCCACCTTTGTGTACAAATATACTACACAATACAAAATATGGAAAAAAAACAGGGTACTGTTTGGATAAACATTAATGTATTTTCAATAAAAGTAATATTTTAAAGAAAATTCAAGAGATTCAAATATATACTGGGCATTGTTATATTGATAGTCTTGAAATTCTTATACAAATATAACATTATGGTTACATAAGGAAGCATCTCCACATTATGGAGATTTATCTTCTTGATCTTTACTCACTTGACTCAGGTTTGCTACAAAGAATTCCAAATAGGATGCAGATGTAAAGCAGAAGTTGAAAAGTTCTCTGTTCTCTTTGCACTCACTTTGATATCACCAAGTGGGAAGCAGTAGTCCCATTATCTAACTCTGGATGAAACCAAATCAGGGAACTAGGGACATAGAGAGTTTGAATTTCCTTATATTTTTGCTTTTGATTTCATTCAGAATTTCAGTGATCCAGGTATTACCCCCAGTTTTTTGTTTTTGTTTTTTTTTCAAAATGTGATTGAGAACGGCATTGGTCAGAGCATTTTCTCATAGTACTTCTTCCATTAACAATGTACCCTCATCATTCCTCGTTAATGTGGTAGTAGACTTTTCAGGTCTTCTTGTTGATAGCATCAAAACAAATTGGCTACCAGACAAAGTTTATATTTATGTTTTTATTGATATTCTGGTTTGCTACAAAAAGATAGCCTATGCCACATACATCACATATATTTAGCCATTTTTAAAAACAAAACTTCAATATGAGCTGAATACATGCACTGCATTGGAAATGCTGTAATGAATTAAATGGGCTCTTACATCTGAAGAGTACCCTTCTGGGTCTATTAGTGCACATATTAAAGATAGACCAAGACTGTATATAAATAAAAATAAACAAATACTATAAAAATAGGGGGTCAAAATTAGCATATTGGAGAGACGTTTTTCTGTTTATTTCTATTGATCTACAGTTTATTCCTATTATCTTGATATTTGTGTTAGAAAAAAAACAACATATCCTAATGATTCAGACCTTCAGCTTTGAAATTGGTTGCTGTTCAAAAGCTTCAACCTACTACCTCTGTGACCTCAGTAACACTAGTAACTCAGTTCCTTGAACTCTAAAAGTCCCCTAAGAGTATGATGAGGACATAATGGATGCCACATGTACAGAGTACCTCTGACTAGCTACCATTGGTAAGGTACTTACCTGCCACACTTCCCACCCTATTCTCATAACTTCACATGTATTTTCTCAATTCTTCCTTGCAATAACCCTTCAAGTGAGTGCTTTTGTGCTTCCCGTTTTCCAATACACCATGCTGGCACAAGTTAAATGGAGATGTCTATGTACTAACTCAAGCTGTTTGATCCTAAAGCCCTTGGGTTAATCACCTAACCACATGAAGGATAGCTTTAGTTAATTATGGTAAAAGCAAAAATAAAGTATCATGAGCTCTTATTCCTCTCACAAGCAACTTGAGCACAACAGTTTAATAGGGAATTTCTGCCTTACCAGCTGGAGGGATTAGTTCTTTTTGAATATTGACCCAGTTTACACGACTCAGGTTCTTCATCACCTCAAACAATATTTGGTCTTGCTGATATATGGAATGTAGGGCTGTTGGTTACAATAAAACTCTGAGAGTATTTTTGCTTCTAAGGCCTAGGGCTAGAAGGTGACTATTTTATTTTTTCCTTACTATAACGAAATATCTGAGGCAGGCTAACTTTACTAAAAAGTGGTTTATTTAGCTCAAGTTCTAGAGATCTCATGGCATGAGGTTGGTATGAGCTTGGCTCTGACAAAGAACTAATGAAATCATGATGGGAGAATGTACTGGAAGAAGAGATCCCAACTGGAGACAGGAAGTCAGAGCAATTTAGGGGTAGGGCTGGCTCCTAAAACATTCTTGAAAGAGCCATGAGAACTCCCTCAATCCCTTCTCAAATGACCTAAGGACCTTCCACCGTGCTCCACCTCTTCAATGTCCACACCACTCTCAAACATTGCCAGTCAATCCAGAATGGTGGCACAGCAATTCTTGCTCAAGACTTAAGGTGACTGGCTGCTTTACACAGACACCCTGTGACTTTATCAGAAAAGCTTTGCCCTGTCCTTCACTTCACCTTCACAAATAACATGACTCAGAAAAAAAAAAAAATGTCAGTTCTTCCTGACCCTGGTACATCACCAACTTGAGCTGATGACAGTCTCACATTTTGATGGCAATGCTAAAATATTCTAATGAATGGGTGTCCGAATAATCATGACTGTTGCAATGCTTAATTTTGTAGATCATCTTGACTGGGAGATAGTGTCGGCTCTTCAATCAGACACCGACTTAGGTAGGGCTGTGGGAGTATTTTGTAGATGAGATTAAAATCTCAATAAACTTTAAGGAAGAGATCATCACTAATGATCTGGATAGGTTTCACCTAGTTAATTAGAAAAAATTCAAAGGAAGACTAAAGCTGACCTGAGGAAGAAGAGATGTGTCCCATGGATTGCAGCATTCGCTCCTGCCTGAGTATTTCCAACTTGCTGACCTGCCCTACAGATACTAGATTTGCCTGGTTGGTCCCCACAATCATAAGGCATATGTTAATTCCTGAAACTAAAATTCCTCATTCTCTCTGACTCTCTGTCCCTTTCTAGACACAAATGTTCTCTCACACATGTATAGGTTGCTTCTCGGTTAGAGCCCTGATGGGTATCCACAGGCACCAAACACATCCTCTTACCCAGGGGATATATTTGTGCCAGTCTATGACAATTTTTCCTCCCACCTTGGTTTTGCATAATTAATTCATGACACAGCACAGAAGACTGATAAAGATCTTTCAAAATAGAATGTTGAAGTCTGACGTGCCCCATCACCTTCCACTGTATATTAGTGAGTTGCCATAGAAACCTGCTATAGGTCCCCAACAGTCTGTATCTACAGGTCCCCAAAACCTGCTCTATTGCAAAGAGCGGGAAGAAGAGAGTCTTCATTGTTACTGCTTCTATTCCTGCAGTTTTAGAACTCAGGAAAACTAAAAAAATGGGGCTCACTGGAGTGAGCTTTTCAGGAAGGAGAGAATTTAGGATACCACTTCCATTATCAACCTTGTCTTGATTTTGTTTTTTGATGTTCAGAGAGGACCAAGGGACAGAGTGAAATAGAGATGAGGTATCCATTAGCATGCCCTGCCATTAGTAAATGTGTTTCTGAAATTCTGCAGAGAGTTTGCATCTCTTCAAGAGTATTCCTTGCAATGTCTGTATATATATACACACAGCAATATTTCAATAAAACTTAATAACTACTCCAAGAAATCTGACCTGAAATGTTTAATTACTGATCAGAGTGAGCCCTCTGTCCCTTTTTTTAATTTTTACAAGTCCTTACACAAGTCAATTCCCACCTCACTTCAGTTCTACTTATGTTTTTGCATAATGATATTTTCACAGATATAAATACAAGGGTAATGACTGCACAATTGCATATGTGTACATAGGCCCCACTCTATATGAAGTGCATGTATCAATAGGATCTTATTGATATATACACAAATATTCATATTTCATTATTTGATAGGTAGCTGTTACTATGTCCTTTTTTCTGATTCCTTGAAAATATTTTACCAGTTTGGCCTAGAATACCCAAGGAAAAAATATCAAATCAAAGTCTGAGGGCTAAGTGAAATTAATATATCTTTACAAATAATAAACAGTTGGTGGAAGGATACTAGCTTAAGAAAAGAAGCATCATTTATTTCTAAGATTTGTTTTTTAGTAGAAGTGAATCTCAAGATACATTGTGACTGTTGTTTAAAGAAGAAGTGGAGCATTTAAGCTAAATTTTCTCCTATATATTTTATCATCTGTTTGTTTAGCTACTTTTAACTTCATATTCTAAAGGCTAAATTTTGATGTTTAATACTATTTGGTAATTACAGTTTCTAAAAACCCACTTAAATACTTTACTTTCTAGAAAATAAACACAGCTTTCTACAACAAAAATATAAATCTTCTTTTAGTTGTCTCCAAAGCATATTTTATTGGAATTTAAAACCAAATAAGGTATGAAATGAAACCCTGTAATCTTATAAACTTGACTCAGCAGTTACTAAAATTCTAAGCCATATCAAAATAAAAATGACTATGACTAGATACATTTTGATTATGCTGTACATCACATATATTGATTTTTGTTTGTGGAAACAAATTATATATAATATATGTGTGTATGCACACAAGTGTATATTACCACAGTCTCATGTGTAGTAACCCCAATATCTATTAAGCATCAGAGACCCAACTAGCTTTTATGTCCATTTGATTAGTAAAACCTTACAGAAGATAAAAGACAATCTTAATTGTATAATTAATATAAGAGATTTACCAATTTAAAGGCTTGGAAATCACTTTGAGAGTTTATAAATGCATCCAAATGATTCAAATCAGAGATGAGGACTCTTGTTTGTTTTCCAGACTTCATGAATTCCTTTCCAGTGATCATTTGTTAGACCACAGATAATCTGTCAGTATTATTTAAACCTTGCAACAGTGAATACTACAAGGTTTGTTATTTACTTAATGTTTTACTTCATTTCATAAAAATTCAGGGATGGGTTATGGGAGGGTGACCTTACATCCCAGTTCATCCAAGATAAACTGGTTTCACTGGTTGTCCAAGTGGGATTAGTAACAGATCCCCTTTGCATTCTCAAAAGTGTGCCTACTAGCATGATGAATTAACTGTCTTTCCTCTTTGGAGGACAACCTAGTGTGGATCAAGATAACACAAACAAGAGGGGTGTAGAAGGGTGGCTTGCATTTTCACTGCTCTTGAGGTTCATTGTACTGCTGATTTCCCAGAAGCAACAGATGATTTAAAAGCACTGCTCACCATCCAAAAGAAAAATCATAACAAATTTCCAAACGTGGAATATTCACTAGTCAAAGTAGTTCAACACAATAAACTAGTATCTAAAGTTTAAATAAAAACCTCACTACTTAGAAAGTAGAACATATTCTTTAATACAAATGATTTCTGGATCACAGTGGAAATTGAAATAGCAATTAGAAAATAATGGTAATAAATAATTATAGACATGTGGACATCACATACAGTTTTGCATGAAATGCAAATGCCAAAAATTCACTCGAAAAAACCATGAATAATCTAACTATGCAAAAGACATTGAAAATGTCATACCTCTGCCTCTAAAGCTCTATTTCAGATGTTTTTCTTAGCCTCTTTAAACCTTCAGGTCCCAGACCTAAAGGCTCATGGTCATATCCAAAAGACAAGTGCAGAACATAAGCAAAGAAAAGAGCCTCCCACATTTTTTTTTCCAAAGTTAGCCCAACTCTGGAATCAAAGACAGAACCAAGCCTTTATATGAAAATCCTAAAATAGATTAGTCATTTTAATTAGTATACCATGATTAATTAGGGCTTATTAGATAACTGGGAGGATGGTTCAAAATTAGTAATCCAAATTAAGTAATTCATATTTTCAACAAATAAATCCCATGTGTCAATCTTGACATATGCCCAAATTATTTTATAAAATTCTACATTTTTTCCTAACTTAAAAGAGAAAAACTATTAAATTAATTACTGGCATTAAATACTGATATTGCAAAATACCTTACAAAATTTTTCCTTTGAATCCAGCCATAATATTCATGCCTAATGCAAATTTTGAATGTGTTCTCATTCAGATCAAAAATATGTCAGAAATATAATGCATGGAAAGGGGTCCAAAGAAATGTCCCAAGTGGTTGAAGGTGTAAACTTTGATATGGGTAATGAAATTTAAAAAAAAAATTTAGTTGTTGATTGACCTTTATTTATTTACTTGTATGTGGTGCTGAGAATAGAACCCAGTGCCTCACACATTTGAGGCAAGCACTCTACCAACTGAGCCACAACCCCAGCCCCATAGGTAATGAATTTTAGCAATAAAGAATAAAAATAAAGTTAAGAAGCTAAAATACATACATTTGCATAATGAAGCTTTGTGCTTTTCTTTAGGCAGGGCGGGTGGTCACCAGGTGTGCTCAAGCAAAGTCAGGTAAAAACAGACAAATATTTCTATATAAGGGGAAACGCAAGATTTAGTCTCCCAAGTGGCTCCAACCAGCAGCCAAGCTATTGGACTCTTTTTCTAGACCCCAAGACTTGGTCAATAATTTAAGATTAGTGTCCAGTCTAGAAACAAACCAATAAAGTGTTGCTCTAATAGAAAAGCCAGCATGGACTCTGAATGACTCACAGACCCCTACGTTACTGGTTGTTGAGTATTTTGACCATCATGTCTGTCCATGCACAGGTCTGCTATTTGGCTATGAATTCTGCAGCAGTAATGCAATTATGTGACATGAGAAGTTAGACAATCCTAAGAATTTTTAAATAAAAAAACAAGGCAACTGCACAACAAAAACAGCTTTTCCTATACAATCCAGAAAAGAAATTGTCATTTTCTTGGCTCCAATGAAATATCCCCACGTAGAGAGGTCTCATAATTGACAAATCCCTCACAACATCCCTGCTCTCTATTCACAGGAACTATCAGAGAGCTGCTTCTTCCAGTACCCTGTGGAGCATGAGTCAAAGCCCATGATATTATCATTCTTTGCTGTCACCTTGGTATTCTGTACTCTATCGAGAGTTATTGACATATTTCCATGGAAGCAATGAGACCCTAGGCAATTCAATAGCATTTTATTTCTGGCCACATGCTACTATGAAGTATCTCTTGAACATTCATTCACTCAACCACTGTCTTATATCATCTGCTTCTCCAATCATCCTTTGAGACAGTTATCAGGAAACATTTTGTCTTTTATAAGAAAAGGGCTAGGCTTAGAGGCATTAGGTAGATCGTCCATGATCAGTTGACTACCAAGCTTCAAAAGCAACTTTCAAAACAAATTCTAACATTTTTAATTCTTTACAACTTTAACCACCAATTTTTGCTTGTTTGTGCTGGGTTTCAAACTCGGGGACTTGCACATGCTAGGCAAGTGCTCTACTGCTGAGCTACAATTCTGGCAGGCAGGCTGCCAATTCTCTTGATCACTCGCTCCAATATCTTCCCTCTCTATGATGTGAATCTTAAACTCAGCTCCTAAAATGCCTACCTGCCCCACCACACCTTTGCTGCCTTCTCAAGGGCCACATGAGATCCTTTAAATCTTAAGGCAGCTGTAGGTAAAGGTCTTTTCACAGGATGGGCATTATGTGAAGCAGCTGGCTTCCACTGTTATAAAGCCGAGTTTCTGTGTTTGCCTAGTTCTGTTCCGTGTTTTTGCCCAGCTCATCCTTGAACAAGCTCATCTGAAGCCCCTGCAAATGCAGATGTAAAATGGAAATGATGGCACAGCGCGAGGCATGCCATCCTCATGAATTAGTAAAGCATCTTTGCGGAGGCATCCTCTGCCCATTTAACCTCAGCCATGCCAGCCATGACCCGAACACTGAGAACAAAACTTCACCTTCTGTTCCCCTTTCATCAACAGCATTTGCCTCCACTTTGACGTCAGCTCCTACATAGCTTGCTGCGATGTGCTACACCTTTCGTATTTTCTTTCCAGTCATAATATTGCTTCAGTCATAACCTCAGCACTTTGAGGAATAATTGTCCCTGACAAGAGGGTGAATCACTGACAGAGAGTTGATAAGCATTACATACAGATGACAGAAGTCAGGACATATCGGATTACTGCTGTGAATATAATAAAAGAGAGACTAAACACTTTGGCAGCTCAAAGACAAGCCATTTCATAAGTCTCTAGTGCGGCTATTATCTTCCATTTACTGCCACTGATAACCAGGTTGTGATTGTCTCCCCAGGATCTAGTTTCAGTTCACTTAACACATTGCTGACCAGACATGGAAGAATAAGCAGAGTCGATAATCTGGACTGTTTGGGGCATGTATTTCTAAAGTTTATCTCCTGCCATTCCCCTTCCAGCCTGATAAGGCCCTAAGTGAAGAAGCTTGAAACCTTCCTGGGGAAGGCTGAGTGTGGCCACACTCTTTAATCTCTGACTCCTTGCTTCCTTTGATGTTCCTGCATCCAACCAAGGAAGTGACAGCCCATTTCTCCACTCCTCTGATACACCTGGGCCTAAAAGCCTGATGCAATAAACAGCCAGGCTATTTTTGCATTCAGGGACTCCAAAAGATAAGATTAAAGTTTTTTTTCTAAGCTTGTCTGAGCCACATGAAGAGATACATGGAGAGTCATGTTGTCTGTCAGTCTAGATACCTCGAACAGCAAGGTTGTGAAATGAACCTACAGAATGGAAATACAGGTGTCATTTGTAGGAATTCTATGAGATTTTGTTTCTAAATATATAGGAAATAAATTTCACCTATCATAATGCTGACTACACACTTAGAACAAAGAATGAAAATAAGAGAGAGGGGGAAAAATACTCAGGAATTTTGCTGCTCCTGCAGGTAGATTGGATAGTGTGGGAATTGAATAGAAGTTTCTGTTTTGCACTCTTTTCTTGCGTAATGCTGTCTCAGCTTTTGGCAGTTTTGAGCTCACCTTGTATTCTCAGATCCAAGAAATTCTCAGTCTCCTCTGAACTCACACCTATTTGAGTGATTCATTTATTGTCTTTAGGCTGACATAGAATGATCTGTTTATTGGCAACCAACTTTGCTAGATTCACTAGATAAATTTGAGTAGGAGTCTCCCGATAGGATCTGGCTCAAGAACGAGACAGGCTGCCATTAAAGTAAGACAGATCTAGAAGAAGTAGGAAACTCTCCAGATGAGGCAGACACGAGCATCAGAAAACAGAGCAAGTCCATGAAAAAGGCCCTGAAGATTTGAAAAATGCAGGTGGAGTTTAAGTAACCATTGGTATCAGGGGTCAGTATGTGGAGGCCTAATCCAGAATTGAAGTGGCATTCAAAAATACTTTGAAATCAACTCCTTAGGAAGGTTCTACACTCAGGATTAGAGCCAGCACCACCCTACTCCAAGAAATACCATTCATAGAAGAGTCTGTGGGAAGGAGATACCCTCATGCTACACAGTGACAATCTCTGTTCAGCCATGCTCAGTGGCTCCAGGTAGATACAAATGCAAAAATCCATGGTTTTTCATTAAATGTTATTTGGTTTTTCTTAACAGATTCACGTAGCCTATTAATTTCAGGAATCTGAGCCAAAGCCCAGTTGACAAGTGACCTGCAGAGTAGAAGAAGAAATAAACAGCAATATGGATGTTTCATTTTAAACTTGGCCTGAGACTTATCAATTTTCACTCTGAGACCCACAAAATCATGGTGAGTTTACTGAGAAACTTTCTGCCCCTGTGCAAAAACCTCCCAGGCTGATGGGTGAAGTTTTCTCGGTAGACACATCTGCAAGCAGAATAAATCAGACACAGACTGGCAACAATCAGATCCAATTGATGTGTGGTGAGAGGTCTGCTGTTCTGAAACCTCACAGCATCCTCTCGAAACTTACTTACAAATTTCCTAGAAGCCTGAATCGATGTGAGGTGGCCACTACTTAGTCAACAGGGATGTTAACAAAGAACAGTTTGAACTTCAGTTCAGCTACAACATATTGAAAAGAGGTGAGTTATTTGTTTCATTCCTTTTTTATTTTTTGGTTGAGTGTTTCATTTTGATGAGCTGTGTTAGCAAGTCAGATGACATGAGATTTTATATCCTATGCTTCTTCTAGATTCCAAATCCCAGGGCTAGGTTGGAGTCTACCTGAGGATCTCCATCTCTGTGGTGGAATGATTTCATTCTACAACAGTACTCAGGGGCTCAGCTGCCAACAGATAGGGTCAGACCATGAGGATCAAAAAATGGAAAGAAAAAGATGAATGCCACCAGAATGGGGAATTTGTCTGTGCCAAATATCAAACATGTCAAAATTGTCAGCATCAAATATCAAACATGTCAGCCTCTCAGCATCTCTCATAGGTAGTATTATCATCTCAGTTTTAAGGACGAAGGAACTTAGATTCTGAGTTTGCCAAAGTTGCTCAGCAGGAAAGTGGCAGGTCAAAGTTGGAGCTCATACATCTGACCAAAACCAAGACTCTCTGACTCCTTTCAGCTCTCACTGTGCAAACTGGAGTCCTTTAGCATCCCCTTTCCTGTCCCTCCACCTTCCAGCAAAAGGCTCAGATAAAGACTAAAATATCCATCCAGAGGAATATAATCAAATCATAAATAAAAATTATTATTGCCATTGTCATCCATTCAGTCAACCTACAAACATTCATGCAGTCCAAAGCAGCATCTGGAGACACTTGGAAACAGGCAGCAAATTCTTGCCCCTAGACCCAAAAGTTGGATCCTAGTTCTCCAGTGGACAGCAGATGCTGTGAATGTGCAGAATTTCCACTCTAGTATAAGTAGAGTTCCAAAAAGGTTCTCGAGTCAAAAACTCAGCTCCAGGAATATGTGGGTGGGACATTTCTCTCCTAGGACTGGGGTCCATGGTGGCATGAGAGTGAGGCCTACCAAGGTCAGAGGAAGGTTACAGGTGGGTGCACTCAATGCTGACCCATCAAATAATTGTCTCTATTCAATGAACCCCCTGAGATACAATCAACCCCAACACTTGGGTTGTACCTGAAGATGAAGGTATTTTGAAAGCAAAAGAACTTTACAGGGAGACAAAATCAGGTTGTCTCATGGATGTTGTTTCTGGAGTACTTCTATTGGCCTCTGTGTGCTTTCTGGTATTTCACCCCTTGAAGCTGATCAATAAACTAATGTCCAAAAATACTACATATTTTATGTCAAGAATGGCACCCATAAAAGCCACTTTTGCTACCTTTGGACACAATAATTTTCCTTTTCACAAAGAAAACCAAAAAGAAAATAAAGAAAAGAAAAATATAAAAGTTACACAAAGTTTAACTCTTTTTAGAGACAGCCTTGCAGTGTGTGATGGGTGGATCAGGAACATCAGCTCCATGGTGGCAGTCTATTCCACATGTGGCTCTCCACCTACTACCAAGGGACCTGGGCACAGAAGTTTCCATTTATCTTTTTCTCTGTTTCCTCTTTTACACCAGGGGATGATGATGGAATTGTTATGAAATGAAATTAGCAACTGTCGCTTAGAGTCAGCCATTCACAGTGAGCTTCCCAGTGAGCTCAGTAAGTGTAGGTTGTTCTGATGAGTATCATCATTGCTATAGTTAAGTCTCAATGCCCAAGCATGGATTTTCCATGGATTTTAGATTTGGGGAAATATTTGAAATACATTTAACAAAAATAGGATGAAACTATAGGGGCTGATTTCAAGTTTATTCATATTATGTAGAAATGTACTTTTAAAACATTTATATTGTCTGCAAACAGCTATGTGCTTCATAGATTATCCTTATCAAGGTGGTCTTCTTCTGTGCTACTAAAAATCTGCCAATGGCAGATTTAAGTTACACTAAGTAAAATCATACAATAAAATGTTTAAATTTTTTATCATTAGACATACATTCTTTTTAGTATGATTCAAGAAAGATAAAACATGGGTGATTCATTTATGAACTAAAAAACTTTTTAGCCAGGAATTCACAAAATGAAATACGCATATCATCACAAAAGTAACTGGCTCTTCGGTGTTTATAAAATATTACCTTATAAATTTTGAAAATTAATCCTTGGTTCAGTTTAGAACACAGAAAACCAAAGATGAATTAACAATGACTCTCAGGATTATTTTTAGAAATGCTTACTTATTAACTTTGGAGTACATTCTATCAATCAAACATAAAAGGATCAGGGTGGAAATAGTTAACAGGATCATCATTAGATCCATAATTGTGAAAGGTTTCTGCACTCTGAAAACCATTTTCTTAATTATTTTAGGTTAACACTTGTGCCCATAGCAGGGGGGAGAGAAGGGGACATATGTAATCTGAAACCCCAGATATGGTGCCTGCCCTGAATTGAGATAACATTAAAGATTTTATTGCTGATACATTATAAATTATTTCTATTACTGTGGTCCTTCGGGTATTGCGTTGTCAGTGCACTTTGCCTATTACCTCACTTAATGTTATTAACACACTTTGGGGTATAACATTACGGTTTTATCATGGAAACCTTAAACACTTACATCCAAAGTACTGAATCAAGTTATTATCTTTACTGACCAGACCCGTTTTATTGTCGTTTTATCACTCATAAAATCTGAGATTCAATTTGATTTAACTGTTAAGTAAAGCTTGGTCTCCATGAGTTTAAACCCAGCTGTAATATTAATATATTAATATATAAGATGACTTCATTTTATTAAAGGTGAGGTAACTTCGAAAACCTTTTTTAATGTCTTGGTGCTGCTAAGAAATTTAACCTGACCTGTTTGCACTTCTTTTTCACCAACATCGACAAAAATTTAAGATCATTTTCTTGGAGAATGGTGAGCACTAACTCTAAGATGTTTCTGGCCTATATTAAATACCAGCGACACATTAACCAGCTGCAAAATAGCATCACTTATCATGGTGTCAAGAGGCAATGCTCAAATTTTCAAACAAAAAGCACTTAGAATCCACTGTGTTAATAAAACATGGTTCATGGTTAAAAAACTTGAAGTGGAAGAATATGAGCACAATATTTCAATAACTTCTAAGTTATTCTTTTTAAAAGGGGGTATTGGATCCCCAAATCAAGTGGTCATTCAGAAAATAGAAAACTACAGATAACAGCATGAATTGTACAAAAGATTTGTTACAGAAGTCCCAAATAGTCTTAACCCTGTGCCTAAATATTAGAAAGAAAATAAGGAATATTTAATTGTGAAAAGCAATGTTTATATTGATATGTTAAGTACTACCTTGGTATTGTTTAAATCCAATCATATTTGAAACATACTACAGTAAATAATAAGAAACATGCAAGAAGAGATTGTTTTATTTAAATCTAGAGCATTCCTCCTTCCAGAACGTATTCCTCCCAAGTGTTACAAGTTAGTACTTCGTTTTGGGAATTATTGTTATGTGGACACACTGCAGTTTTGTAGCTCTAAAGAGGCAGATGGACTAGAAATTTCGGTTGGCCAAATGACTAGTATTTTGACCTTTAATGTTATCACCTGTAAAGAAGAAATAACACCTCCTGAGGTTGCTGAGGAGTTTCATTATGAAAGTGTCTGGCACATCAATGGTGCTCAGTAAGCAATCATTCAATTTTTTTTCCTCTATTTCTGTAGTATCATATCAACATGAAATAGGGCCCCCAGGATAGAACATCCATTACACCTCCACATCTGAAATCACGAATAGATGAAAAGGCAGGCCAAAGGGGGAGGGTCCCTAACATAGGTTAGTGCATGTGAAGAAACGTCATTGCTCCATGACTATCCAGGTCTTGAAGACAATACCTGAAAATGATCACATCCTGGTTGCCTTGGTTTTATAGAAATCTCCCAGTAGTGGAGAACACCCTTATTTCATGAGTTAAACACATTTTGTCAACACAGAATCTTGTAGACAAAAGTTGACCTATATCTAACAAGAGTTAGCCAGGAAGGATAAAGGTTATCTAGCGCAGGGAGAAAGAATGTTCTTTGAAACGTGACTGAAACATGATGCCAGACCCAGCAAGCAACTTCACAGGTGGAAACGTTTAAGTTAGAGGAGTAGATGAGCTTCATAGGAGTTGGAACAATAAAAGGAATGGGCTTCAGAAAGATCATCCAATTCAGCTCCTGCCTTCATAGAAAAGAAAATGGGCACAGAGCAAGAGGTTTTTAGGGAGTCTGTCCAAAGTTGCTTAGCTATTCAAAGGGAAGGCTCAACCCAAGACCCAGGCTTCCTCACCCTCAGGGCAGTTTCTTCACTCTGCACTTCAAATCCATGGCAGCTGGATTTTCAGAAGTTCTGCCTTCTTCATGTGGGCCTACTTCCTGCACCAAATCTGGATTTATTGCCACTGAATTACAGGTTATGGGAGGTGGTGAAGGACCAATGACCAAGACTTGCTCTCTGCTCATCTCCTAGGAAAAGTCAGGCACAAATATAGTACATTTCCCTTCCTCTGTGCATTATCTGTTGTGTGAGAGAGAACGTGTGACGTATGTATATATACCTGAGTGTGTGTTTACATGCTCCTTTTCAGCAAAATTGATCCTGAACCTTGAAGACTGAAATTTCATTATGATGGGCCTGGGTGGGACCTTCCTTTCCCCCCTTCCCCCCCCCCCCCGCCCTGTAGTCCTTCAATGTGAGATTGTCTTTCCTCTAAAGGGAATATTCTCTAATTGTTGCTTCTTCAAGTACTGTACTCCCTCCATTCATCCAACTGCCTCCACTTGTTCCCTCTGAAGGACTTGTTAAAGGAAGAGAAGGTTTCTAGGCATGTTCTCCCTGTCTCTTGGATTTTCTTCTTCTGTTTTACATTTCTTTGTTCTTTCATATTATATTCCATCATTTGTAGAATGATCTCTCTTATTAAGTTCTCTTCACCTTTGCCCTATTGCCATCTATCCTATTTCCTCAATGTTTTATTTTTACCTCCATAATCAAGTTTTAAATTTCTGAGACATCTGGATGATTGTGTTCTTATGCTTTCGCTCAAAGTGTAAACCTGGAGTGTTTTATTCCCCCACGCAAAATCTATTAAGTCTGTAAATTCCTTTTATATTACCTTGCCATATAACCTCATATCTCTATGAGAATATATTAATTGAATTTATTTTATATATGTAGAGAAATATAGTAATAATAATTACATTATTCTAAATTATAACAATTCTGATATTTTAAGTGTTGTTCACTTGATTAGCTCTAGTTGATCATAGTTTCTTCCCTTCCCTTCTGTTCCATGCTCATCCCTCTAAGAGTGCTTCTCTCCTTTCACAGTAACACAAAAAATAAAATCAATGAAGACTAAATATATTTCTCCTCCTCTTCACATCTGATCATTCCCCAGCTCTAAATAACCCAATATTTTCCTGTTTGAATATAATTTCTTTAAGTACTGTAATATCTGAGATGTAAATACTATATAAATATTATTAAAACTTTTCCCTAATTTTGCTCTTTACTTACATGCTGAAGACCACACACATAAGGATATGAGCTACTTGCCATTTCTTTCACAGTTGCACAATATTCCACTTCATAGATAAATCTTAGGAGTCAATCAGTACCCCAGGATTTAAGTCCTCGTTGTGACCTTGAGCAAGTGATTTAATTTGTCTTCATGACAAATTCTTGACAGTAGCTGCTCAGTATTTGTTAAATGGATGAAAGAGCTCTGGCTGGAAACTTTATTATAATTTTTTAAAATGCACTTAAAGAGATTAGAACAACTGATAGGTTATCAGAAGTTCTCAATAAATAACTTTTGATCATCATTATTGCTTTTTTAACCCTATAATCATAATCAATAGCAAATGTACCTACAGTGGCCGAATCAGCATGGGTTTGTACATTGGTGTGGTTAGTTTTGCCAGTCTTGGGGCAATTTCATAATTAATTTTATAAAATCACTCCCCTTGGCATAAGCAGTCAATTTGTTGATCATCTAGTGGAATTTGCCACTAGATGATCAACTATGTGACTTTGGGGGCCCTTATTCTCTGGAAGGGTAATTCTATGGTTCAATGAAAGATAATGGGAAATTTAAAATAAATGGGTAAACTCAAACCATAAAGCAATGACTGAGGAGTGTAGAAGTATGTATTTCCTGCTGGAATTGTAAAGCACCACCTATGAATTGTTTCTGACAAAATACTGAGCTGAATCTGACCATCCACTGATTCAATAATCTGTTAACAGGAAATATTCTCCAGGTATGAGAGAACAAAGATAAAATTAGCAAAGTCCATAATGCAGGAAACTCTATAGAAAAAAATTAATGTTCACTAAAAACAAAGTTCAAGGGAAAAATTCATTCAGAAAAAGTTACAGGTCAAGAGGCTGCAATACTCCTCATTTCCCTTCCTCACATCCTCTAGGAACTGTCACTCCACTCTGCTTCTGTCTTGCGTATGGTACAATTCCCATATAATTGGTAGCCTGCAGTATTTGTCCTTCTGTGATTGGATAATTTTATTTCCTCAAGGTCCATCCATATTGTCCCAAGATAAGTGCATTTCAGAGATCTGCTATAGAACTTGTGTCTCCAGTTAACAATACTGCATGACACACTTAAAATTTTGTTTAGAGGGCAGCTGTTCTCTAAATGTTCTTTACCACAATTAGAAAAAAAAGAGAGATTATATTCAGCTATGTATTTGGGGGAGATACTATTTAAACTAACAAACCTAAAAATAGGATAAATCGTGGAAATACGCAGCCACAGATGCTTGAGGATATTAAGAGATTAATACTGATTTCCTCAAGCGTTACAATAGTATTGTCTTTATATTTTTAAAAGAATTCTTATCTTTTAAAAATGCATACTAAATTTACATTTTAAAATAATTCATTTTTTAAGGAATTTCTTTTTTCTTTTCTTTCTTTTTTTTTTTTTGTGGGGAGGGTGGGTGGTACTACAATTGAATCTAGGAGTGCTCTACCACTGAGCTACTTCCCCAGGGAAGGCTAGACATAAACACACAGAAGACACAGAATTACAGAATGAACAGAAGAAAGGTACACAATTATTATGAAGCAACCACACAAAAGTGTGATGGAAAGAAAACTGAATCAGTTAGGAAAAGCTACCCGTCATTCTTTAGTAACAAATAATCCCCAAAGTGCACTTCTGAAAAGATTGTTTTATTTCTCACTCAGAGTCCATCATGTGATAAGGAAGCCTCTGTTTTTGCCCTGGGTCCATCAACATCCAATTCAGAGAAAGTCATTTGTTCATAAAATACTCCCAGGCACAAGATTTTTCTGATGATTATATTATATCAGGGCTTAAAGGGCTTTGAAACAGAAAGGCAACTGCAAAATCCACAGGAGCTACTTTGAAACAGCTAGAGTAAAGCTTGAGAAACCCTGAGGAATATTAGCAAATGTGGTCACAGAAAAAGGGTGGACAGACATTGAGGGAGGTGTCTTTACAGCCCCTTCCCAAATAACTCACAAGAGGTATGTTCATTTAACAGTATTATATGTGAGATGCCATGGGGCATAGGAAGATGCTTCAGATATGACTCCTCTTTTTTAGATAAATATATATATTTAATTGTTGATAGACCTTTATTTCTTTTATATGTGGTGTTGAGAATCGAACCCAGTGCCTCACACATGCCAGGCAAGTGCACCATCACTGAGCCCCAGGCCCAGCCCCAGATATGACTCTGCTTTAAGAAGGCAATATGGTTCCATGAAGACACCAAGTATAAAATCTGTCCTATCTGGCTGCTTTTCTCAATCAGTACTTGATTTGGATCTTTACCTTAGTTTTGTTCAGCTGAAGGAGAGAACATACTAGGTCATAGATATTGAAGCCATAAACTTTGAATCCTGGGGAAGACGCACCACCACTGAGGGATCTACAAGGGACACCCCTCTGAAGATTTCTAAGTAGATTGTGGGATTGGCAAATAAAAAGCCCAGACCAAATGAATAAGTCTATTACATGGAAATAGCAATTTGCCACTTGTGATTTTACGCAAAATGTAAATTTTACATCTAGGTGTTTAGAAAAGGGGGCAAAGACTTCGGGTGGAGAGAAAAATATTGTACTCACCATCTCAAAGCTGAAAGGCTGAATAATAATTAAATAATCAATGAATGGGTTAATTCACTCAGCAAAAATAGTTTCCAGCAGTTCTGGCATGCTAGTCTGGATTCCAAGAGCTGGATCTATGAGTTCTAGCTATGGAATCTCATTCATTCTCTGGAGTTTCACCACTGTGGGGTGGTCCTGGTAGGTGTGAAGTGCCAGCCCTCAGGCATTTTGTGCTGAGAGACTTAACCTCAGTTAACACTAGGTAATTTTTTACTAGGTTGTGCTCAGTTTTACTGGGAAAACTGAGGAAACTAGGAATCCAGTGGATCTCAAAATACCTAAAAGATGCTTAACTTAGATTCTCTTTGTCTTACCCAATTCACAGAAATCTTAACTAGTTTTAGATAGAGACCTTAAGCTGTCAGCCACAGGTGGATTTAATGGAGATGGTACTTCCTTCAGAGGCCTATTAGATTAACAATATTAACTGAGAGTTTGCATAATAGTCCTAGTGATAGGACAAGTGTATTAAAGTAACCAGTCCAGCACTGGCAAACACACAAACCCCCATAGCAACGGAGATGACAGCTTGGTAACAGCAGCTGCTGCTTAATTGAAAACATTAGAAAAATATTACATTATATCCGTATTCCCTGTTTTTATGTTTACTTTCATCACAAGTGAGAAAATAGTCCAGGAAAAAAATACAAAGAAAACATGAAACAAAGGTTCAAGACTGACAATGATATGGATGAACCCTTGCTTGAAATTTAATTTTCTGAAGACTCATTCTACTCTTCATGTGAAGGAGCAGTCCTTTTGTGTGTCCTGAGAGCCAGTAATCCCTCACATGGTGTTAAATTTAGTTCCTAGTCAGTCTTTTACATTGGATTAACTCAGAGGAGAAATGGAGTACCCATGTGGCTCTGTGTATGGTTGTTTGTGTGTCTGCAAACTGGTTTTAACACTCCAAAGGGCCTCTGTGTACACAGCAATAGATTTGAGGCCCATAAGCACAACAATGTAAAGCTAGGAGTGTATGCTTATCAATGACGAGTTGCCATAGAAAAGGGTTCCATTCATACCAAAGCCAATACCAACATAAGAAGAACAATTAAAAGACAGTTATTAGGAAAAGTGGAAGATCACTGCAATTTTGTGCAAACAGAATAAATTAAACAATGCATGGGCAGGGACACATTCATGTCTCAAAATATGAAGCAGGAAGGAATTCTAGAGTATATCGGATGTCCAACAAAGGCCAGACCCTCCCCCCAGTACTTTACACTGATGACTCAGAAATCCATATAAAGATAATATATGAGTTTTGTTTTTTCCCTCCCTTAGGGAAAAATAAATTCCCTATTACCAGAGGTAACAGTCCTAATGAATTTCATGGACCCTAAACACTACTTGGCATGTAGTCAGGATCCATCTGGCCATTAGAAACCAGACAGCCCTATATGTAAATGAGATTTCCAAAAGCCTACAATGGAGTGAAAGTTCTCACTGCAGAGTAAACATGGAATGTTCCATTGAGAGCAAAACAAGGTGTTGCATCCTCAGAGCTCAGGAGTCTACCTTGTAATTGCAGAAGAGCCTTTTTTTTTTTTTGGCAATAAAATTTGAATTCATTTCAAGATTAATTGCATCCCATGAAGAGAGGAAGAGAGAGAGAGAGAGAGAGAGAGAGAGAGAGAGAGAGACAAAGACAGAGACAGAGAGACAGAGAAAACAAAAGAGAGAGAAAGCATTCTGAAGCTTCTTGCAGTGGAGAACTGTTCCTTATTTGTTTTTTGTCCACAAGGACATAGTGAAAGCCTTCCACACAGCAGACACTTAAATGCAGCCACACATAAGAAGCAAAATTGGTATGCTCCTGAAAGATATAATGGAATGGTAGGTAAGATATTTTCCAATGAGTCAAGAATTCCAGTATATAATTTAATTGATTCATTGATTTCTCCATTCAACTCATAGGCAATGAGCTACTCTGAGTCAAGCAAAGTGCTCAGCAGTGGACTTGGACTTCCCAACCCACTCTTAAAAATTGTTCTCTGAATTGCAGGTTGGAAACAGCATGCTTCCCATACCAGGACCTACACTCACTTGGCGATAAACAAGTTAGAGATGATGTCGAATGTTTTGGGGTAAGCCTGATTAATGTTGTCAAGCAGCATTTAAAAAGAAAATAACATCTGTACTATACTTGAGGGAATTTTTGGGGGGATGAAGGGGGTTCTTTTACCAGTTCAATACTGCCTTACTCCCTGAATCTGTGGATAGAGTGAAGACAAAAACACCTTTTTCAATGTTCACTATCAACCATGCAGAATTATCACAATGGTCTCATTCTTTTAAGTTGTATTAAAACTCTCAGTTTAGCAATAGTGTCACAGAAGAAATGTACAATAACTTGCTGATGAAGCCATAGTTCTTTTCTCAATCATTAATGTTACCATATAAATCTTTAAAAAGTGCTTTCTAAATTTAAAAAAATATCTCATTTTGATTTTATAGATGTGTTTTCTTATTATTTGGTTTTTCAGGTTGAATCAATGTATCCAAGTTACAGAAATTGGATTAAATGATTTCCAAGAAAACTGAAAAATAGGATTACAAAATGAGTAACACAACCCCATTAATGGAGACAGTGGATTAAAATGTATTAGGTTGATGATAAATCAAAGGTTTATTTCAGTAGTATTTAATGGTTAGCTCATTGGTGGAAATTGGTGGCTGAGTTGACATATGCCCCTTCTTTAAAACAAAGATAATCAGTAAACAGTAAATCTCAGAATTAAGTTATATTGAAAGATGTAAAAAATTAAGAACAAACAAAAATGATCTTAATAGATTATTACTATATTTTTAGAGAAAGAGAAATTTGCTCAAGTCTTTCAGGATCTATTAGAACTTGTAAGTGAGGAAAATAGGAAGAGATTAAATAATTTGGGCATACAAGCTTTTTTTTGGAAATCCAAATCAGTAGTTTCTCAAACTGAATTGAATCTTTGGAAAATGCTTTAAGAAATGATTTAATGCAAGTTTTATGTAAAGTTTTTAATAATCAATTTATAGGTATGATTTTTGCAAATTTATGATCTTAAAGCATTTCAGAAGTACTCCAAGTCTAAGCCACTTTATTATCAGTGTAAGAATCTCTTTTCTGATATTCTTAATAGATTATCATATACGTCTTAATTATATATGTCCAGGAACCAAGAACTCTCAATAGCTCAGCTATAGTACATTATGAACAGATTATGTTCATGTGGCCAACATGCAACTTAACAAGAGCTTATATTCTAATGTTATCAAAGGTCTCAAGCACAAAATTCTGAAGAGAGAAAACTATACAGGTTATGGGATGCTTCAAAGTTAATTCACAGTAGAAGACTTTATGAAGATAAAGTTTACAATTGCTGGAGTTCTGGATTTTTATAAAATCTGAGTTGGCCCAGTATGATGGCCAACTGCCCAAAAGAAAGCAAGAAACAGACTAAGTAGGATGTGTAAAAACAGTTGTACTCATGAGAACAGGCCTGGTGCCCACCTCCCCCAATAACCAAACATATTCACATTAGCTTTTAGAGGCAAATTTTTTAAAGTTGCTCAAGCCAAATTTAAGCATCTAAAATATGAAAACTGCAGCCTTTACTTTCCATGCAGAATGATTGCTACAAATACATGAGATAAAATTGTACAAATATGTAGAATTTTTCAGTGACTGGTACATGATTGAAGCTCTAGAAACTCCAAAATCTGTCTGTAACTGTAATTGAATAGTTTTTGGTCTCATTTTTGCCATATCTGGTATTGATAGAATTAACAGAAAGAAAATTAACTTTTAATATAGAAATTTTAATTAATTATGATAAAACATCCCTAAAATCAATGGGATATGTGAAAATTAATTAAATTCACGAACACTTCTCCAGTAATGTTCAGAATTTTTATCCATCTAGTGAAATTATATTTCTGATATCAAATGAAAGACTCAGGTTTCTATCAATTACTGATTAAATCCATCATTGTCTAATATGTATCAAAAAGTGTGATTAAAATGCAGCATATACCATTAATAAATACACAAATATATAGAATAAAAATTATAAAGTTTTAAAAAGAATAAAGTTTAAATAATATAAGACATATAAGCTCATATAAATTGCATGCTGATCACCTTGCAAAAAATACTAAAATTCTGATGTAGCACATGGAAAAATTCTAGTTGTAATCAAGCTAGCTGTGTATATGGTACATTGTTGTTTATTTTATATATACATATATAATGGTACAGGATAATGTAGCATAGTGTAGCATTATATGATATTACATTGATCGTGGTTTTGGTACAGCTTTACAATGAAAATAGTAAGACTCTTTTCTGGTACATGAGAAAAGCTAGTTTTATTTTTACAATACAACTTTGCCATTCCCTTTCACCTAGAAAGAGGGTTTATTTATTTAACACTAGATTTAGAATAATTCTCAGTTGATAATAGATTGAAATGTTGCAAAATTTTGCAGCAAAATAAAGTTGTTAGAGGTTATTCATGTTAAATTATACTATTTGTGGGTATTAAAATACTCACCAAGATTTTACTGCATATTAGAATTCATTTTAATCCCATTGATTAAGATTTTTCCCATCCAAATATATAAAAAATAATCCTACATTAAGTTATTAAACCTCTTCTAGATAAAGTATGCATGGAAAATATGATCAGATACAGGAACTAAGAATGTTTGATTATCCTGTAATCTCTACATATTCATTTCTAATAAGTTAATTCCACATAATGTAGTGATCCTTTTCCAGTTGGAGATTTGAGTTTGATATCTCAATGCTTATATTAATCCCAATATTTATGTGCAAGCATAACGATTTGTTTTTGTGGTGGCATTATTGGCTGCTTCAGGTGGCTCTTACATCAATCCTAAAAGGAAAAAAAATTATGGAAATGATAATTAATATTGTTGCTAGCTTTGTCATTAAAACATGCTGTTTCCCTTTCGGTTGGAGTAAGGGCATTTAAAAAGACAATAACAATTCTTATATGAATATTAAACCCTAGGAGGTACCTCCTAGAGATATTAGAGGATTGTGTGTTAAGAGGAGGTTAAATTCTTTAGAAATGGTTTAACAAACTTCTCGTCGTTTGTTATTAATTGTAATTTTGGCAAGTTGAATCAAGTAGTGTTTATAGTAGGGGCAGGCTCCCTCTGACAAATTTTCTGTCTTTAGCATTATAGAGCTATGACTCAGGTATTCCCCAAGGAAGTGGGTGGGTAGAAAGGCAAGGAAAGGGGAAGGCTGAGGAAGGGCGGGGTAAAGGGAAAGTAGTGAGAGAGAAAAGGTGGGCACCAGGAGGAGGAAGCATCCTCTTGCTAATCACCTATCACAAGCAATGAAATTCCTCAGGCTGGGAGTCAGCCAGGTGCATTTCAAAGAGAAGCGTTGGGGGAGAAAGTGTCACTCAAGGCAGATATTTATGAAAGATGACAGTTTGCAAATATCTCAATCTTGGACAAACCTGCGCCAGTGACATGGAGGTGTGCAGCAAAATTGGAAGAGTCAGCAGCCAACATTTATTTCATCAGGACCTGTCCAATCTCCACTGATGGTTTGATAGTCTGGGGAGAAGAGGTAATGTGGTGCTCATTCTGCTGGTTACTCGCAGGCAGTTTGCATGGATCAGTTCAGAATGTTCTAATAAATATGTAAAGAAGGATACAAAGAAGAATTTAGAAAAGCCCTGTTTGCGGAACTAGCACATGACTGGATTACCTTTTTAGCTATGCCAAAGAGGAGGCTTAGTAATTACAGAAATATTGATTGCTGCTCCTTCCAGTTGACAGTGAGATAGGCAGTGTCTTGCCGGTGTAGAGACCTTGATTCTGGTAAAAACACCCTGTAAGTGCAGAGGACTGAAGAAGTGATCTGGTTAGATACCCTTCCCCATGACAGCTGCCCCACAATTCCTAATATACAGAACAGAGCGAGTTTTGTTAGACATGTAAGTCTATATTTTTTCCCCAAGGGATGAAATACTAGATACTGGCCAGAACAAATGCTGAAATAAATACCAACGGGGAATTTTCCCTAGTATTTCTATCAAGCTGTTAGAAAGCTTGGGTGTCAGAAAGAAACAGGATTTGGGGGCAAGTAGACTGGTTTTGACATCATGATATGTTAGATGCTGCTACCTATTCAAACTCTGCCAACAGATTTGTTTACTTTGCTATTCAAGATGCTTTCAATGTACATATTTTCAATGCCAAAAGTTTTAAAAAATCCGGAGATTTTATGTTAAAGTTTTAATTTTAAGCCTCCCTAGAGGGAAAAAAATATTAGATGGGACAATAATGGGTACACAATTGAAGAGTAGTTACCACTTTTAAAAGATGCACATTTCCAAAAACAACAACAACAACAAAATCCATGCTGAGCATCAGTTGTCCTTTAACATCAACTTTGTACCTTTTGTCACTTACACAATATTTCATTTTATTCACTTTTATTGCCTAAACGACTCTTTTAAGCATCTGAATTTTGACCATAGAAAATAAACATGCTAGCTTTGCCACTTGGGCTAAGTTGCAATTCCTTGGGTTCCTCATCTTTGAAATAAGAGTAAGTCTGATAGCTGCATGGAGTCATTGGTGAGGATTTGAAACACAATTTTAAGGGTAGTTGTAGATAAGCAGATATTCTGTTTACATGGGTGTGAAATTTTGAAAGCTGTCCATACATTTTATTGAGTATTAAATCACCACATTTTTTTTTCCACTAACCTTTGTGCTACTGCCATGGTTCTTTGGACTTGAACATCCATCAGAATCACTTTGAGGCCTCATTAAAACACAGAAACACCTTAAAGTTGCTGATTCAGTTGATCTATAGTGGGGCCTGAGAATATGCATATATAATGTGTTCCCAGGTGAAGCAGATGTTTTGAGAACTGCAGGCTTCTTTACTAGGGCCAAAAGTATTGTGGCTAGAGAGAAGGCCCATATTGCATCCATAGCTTCCAGCAAAGAGAAGCAATTCGTTCAAAAGAAACATTGAATTCCATTATGTACCATTTTCTTCCCTCACGTATACCTTGCGTTTTCTAGAATCTTAAAAATTTTAAAACCAATTTGTTGCAATGCATATCTCATTCCCATCATGTAAAGTTTGGATTCATTTTCATCCCTTTTAAACAATTCCAGGCCATTCCTGAATGTGTGCAATAAGAAAAAAGTTGGTGGACTGGGGTTGTGTCTTAGTGGTAGAATGCTTGCCTAGCATGCATTAGGCACTTGGTTGGATCCTCAGCACCACCTAAAAATAAAATAAAGATATGGAGTCCACCTAAAACTAAAAATAAATATTTTTTTTTTAAAAAAGAAGAAGTAGTAAGTTGGGAGAGTTCTTGCCCACAGGGGCCTGCAGGCTGGAGCAGAGACCCACATGGATACAAAAGCTCTATCAGCCTTCTTCTCCTTAGCAGTTTGGGGTGAGAAGAAATCTAGGCCACTTCTTCATTATTATTACTGTTTCTTTTTTAGATTTTGCTTTCTACTTCATCACCCTTCAGCACACACTTCTCTACCCTCTGGAGTAAAAGTTAGCCTCTTTGATTTCTATGCAACACTTTGATAGAAAAAATAGTAAAATATGCAAAGATTTGTCCCTGTTATTAAAATAGAAATATAACCATGTCTGTCGAATTAATTGCTTAATGAGGGAGAAAAAGACTGAGATTCTTAGAAATCTGAAAGAGAACATGAAATCTTAGCATCCAGAGGACTAACTTCTTGTGGAAATGGTGGTAGGAGAGAGAACTCTTCTCACAAATACAAGTATAACTGAACTTCCCTCTCTAAGTTCCTCTCCACAGCCCCAGCAAAGTCAACAGTATCACAAGGAAGAAGTTCTTGCTCCACTGATCTTTCAGTCTTCACAATCAGTTACTTAGTACATTTGATCTTACCTCCCTAAGATGGCACTTTCCAACACATAAAGGGGGTAAGAAATGCTTAATAACCATATTGTACCATTATCAGAAGAAATCACTTAATCACATAAGTTAAGTGTCTAGCCCACAGCAAGTAGTCTTCTACGATTCAGTGCATCAGTAGTCGTAGTCATGGTATTCATTATAATCTTAATTGATTATGGTCTTCCCTAAACTCTTAGCTCCCTGTAGGCCTTCTTGCCTCCATTAAAGTAAGTATCAAGTTTCACAATAATCTGTCTTGGGCCACTCTAGTAAACTTCTTGACATCAGGGCAGAGTCAACATTAGCTCAGAAGACCCAGTTCCTAGCACATTTCCCAGAATATGCTCAGTGCTTACTATGATGAATTATAATGAATCTATTCTTTCATATATCCTTTCAGAAATATATCCTCTACTTGGTTTAAGTTTTTACTCTACTTTACCAACTCATTCTTTCTCTGCTGATATCTTGTTTGTAACCTCACAGTGGGGCCATTTATATCTGGGATTAGACTTTTTATTGAATTCCACTAATAGACTTGAATTACCAGTCATTAATATGGGCAGTTGTCATTATTCATTAATATGAATGTTTATTTTCTTCTTTTTTTTATTAAATGAGATGGAATTTTTTTTTTTTTGAACCAGGAATTGAACCCAGGAGCACTCGACCCCTGAGCTACATCCCCAGCCTTTTTTTGCGTTTTATTTAGAGGCAGGGTCTCACTGATTTGCTTAGCGCTTGCCTCCTGTTGCTGAAGCTGGCTTTGAACTTGTGATCTTCCTGTCTCAGCCTCCCCAAGCCACTGGGATTACAGGCTTGTGCCACTGTGCCCAGCATGATATGGAATTTTAACTAAATTTTCCAACTAATTTATTGTTTCGGGTTTCTTTGGATAAGGACAATATTATTAAAATCAAAAGATTCATTTAACCATTTTTGATATGACTATTATCCTATACAGCACTAATTAATGTGATACCTTTGAACAATGTCCTAACTTTTTTTTTACTAATTAATTTATTCATTTTAATTAGGTATATATAACAGCAGGATGCATTTTGATTCATTGTACATAATTGCAGTGTTACTTTTCATTTCTCTGGTTGTACATGATGTAGAATCACAACATATGTGCAGTCATACATGTACTTAGGGTAATCATGTCCATCTCATTCCACCATCTTTCATGCCCCCATACCCTTTCCCCACTCCTCCCTCTCCTTTGCCCCATCAGAGTTTCTCTATTTTTCCCATGTCCTCCCCTCCCATTATGGATCAGCATCTACTTATCAAAGAGAATATTCAGCCTTTGTTTTTTGGGGGGATTGGCTTACTTCACTTAGCATGATATTCTACAACTCCATCCATTTATCTGCAAATGCCATAATTTTATTCTCTTTTAATGCGTGTAATATTCCATTGTGTATACATACACAGATTCTTTATCCATTCATCTATTGAAGGGCATCTACATTGTTTCCACAGTTCAGTTATTGTGAATTGAGCTACTATAAACATTGATGTGTCTGCGTTACTATAGTATGCTGATTTTAAGTCTTTTGGGTATTGACTGAGGAGTAGAATAGCTGGGTCAAATGGTCATTCCATTCCAAGTTTTCTAAGGAATCTCCATACTGCTTTCCAGATTGGTTGCACCCATTTGCAGTTCCACCAGCAATGTATGAGTGTGCCTTTTCCACCCTATTCTCACCAACATTTATTGTTGTCTGTATTCTTGATAACTGTCATTCTGACTGGCATGAGATGAAATCTTAGAGTAGTTTTGATTTGCATTTCTCTAATTACTAGCGATGTTCAACATTTTTTCATGTATTTTTTGATTGAATGTATATCTTCTTCTGAGAATTGTCTGTTCAGCTCCTTAGCCCATTTATTGATTGGATTATTTGGTTTTTTGCTATTAAGTTTTTTGAGTTCTTTATACATCAATATCTTAATTTTTTGACCAAAGGAGTGAAAAATAAGAAAGAAAAGGAAAAAAGAGCACAAAGAGCTACTGTTCTAAACTGTGATTACCTAGAGCCAACATGACCATGTAATTTGACATCTAAATTTTAAGTCCTTTTTCAAAATAGGAGACATTATTATTATCATTTCACAGGGAAAATTGGGACCAAAAGGTCACCTTGGGACAATGAGTATATATGTTATCCCACTTGATAGTAAAGTAGAAAAGGAAGAGAGTGATAAGGAAATCTGATCTGAGATACTGGTGTTTGAAAACACTCATCTTGAAATGAAACACCATTCTCTTAAGAAGCTCCAGGAGAAAACAGATGTGGAAATGCGGCCATAATCTCTCTCTTAGGTGTTTTCAATGCATGTAGTAAAGATTCTGTGAGTTATTGTTGTGCTGTAAACTAAAAATAAAATCAGAGTGTAAGTTACAGGTTACAGATTAATAAAAATACAGATATAGATATGATAAGTGAGATAAGACAATTATAAAGCAAGAACTGTCATAGACAGGCCTAAGACTCCATTTTGCTGCCTTCTATTTAAAAAAAAAAAAAACCTGTTACAAGACCTGTTTCTGAGAAACTGAAATGAAAGCTGTTTTCTTATAAAAATTGTTTTTCTGTACTTTGTGCCCCATGAATTGTACCCTACTCAGGATGCAGCAGTGGTCATGGTGAGCTACATCCTGGGTTTGAGTGCACTTGTGGGTCTACATGACTTTAAAATAGAATCTTGACCCCACCAACCCCTGCTCATACTCAGGATACTGATGTCTAGCACCTGGTTGAATCTGGAAATGTGGTTAACTGAATTGCAAAGCTGATTGCCATTTTTGTAGCTTTTGTACTTGCTTACTTGCTAACTGGAAAATTCCAGTCCTGCTTAGGGCTCGAAGATCCCACATACTATTGTTTTAATTCCTGTGATTGGCTTACTTGCATGATGCTAAGAAAAGCCCCTGAGTTATGGTTTTCGTCTTTAAGCTCCCAGGATATAGGCCAGGAAGTTACTGTTCTCCCACAGAGCTTCAGTCTCTATAGGTGAGTAACAGTCCCTGGCCAGGTAAATAAAGCTCTCTTTGATCTGAATTTGGACGTGTTTTCTGAAGTGACTCCTCATAACAATATCACAGAAAAGAAATCTGAGATTCCTCAAAAGCACACATTATCAACATTTACTGACTTAATACCTATTGTTAACTCTTGTTTTCTTGTTTACATACCCATGAGGGCCATTTGTACAGAATTTTTCCAAAATAGCCAAACTGGCTGAACAAAATGCGTTGCATATTATGTTCTCCCCATAGCCACTTGTAGAAATACCTATATTTCTTATTTAGCTAAGAGAGCTCCATTACCTTTGTCATTCAGAGAAAGGAATCTTCCAGTATAAAGTGGGATGGCATGTATGGATGAAGCCAGGTTGATGTAACTAGGAGAGCTAACACTAATACAGAATGTTCAGGAAGCTGGCTCTGTCTCACATGTCATTCCCAGGTGGGTGTGCTAGGTGGGAGGTGGTGCTATTACCTGTGAACATCCCTGGACTAATGCTCCTCTCTTCCTACCTGACCCCATTGCTTAGGAGCTTACAATTAGCTGCATAATTGAGACCAGATACTGTAGATCTACAACTGGAAGAGATAACTCATAAGTCTTATGTCTCAGACCTAAGAGAGCACATAACTCTTCAAATGACCATACATGGGAAGATTATCTAGATGGCCACCCACACTTTGTAGCAGGGGAGGCTAGGATCTGAGCAGCCAAGTGCATGGTTAGAATTGTATTTCTGTGGAAAAGGGGAGAAATGAATTTTGTGGACAGTTGGCCATCTCTTCCTCACAGATGGGTACACATGAGAAGTGAGACCTATCAGTGAGCAAAATAAGGATTAACAAGGTTAGAGAGAGGATCCTAGCCTCAGCAGTGAGGTTGAAGCCAATGACTTCACCAAACCTAAAATCATTCATTCTTTAAGATGAAGGTCCCTGTAAAGGAATCTCCCGAGAACTGTGATCGGGAAACTTTTTTTCTTACCCCTTCTGCATTTTGTTCATTTTGAAAATTTCATTCATTCCTTTCTACTGCTGCTACTGCCCAATGACTTAGGGTCTGAATTCCATTAAGCACAGACTTTTCTAACACCTAGTATACCCAACACCGTCTGAAGTATTTCCTCTGCCCCACAATATGAAAAGTGGAATATAAAAAGTGGTGACTCTCATCATTACATTAAAATTTTGTTTTCATCATGTATATTTCTTTTTTTTAGATATTTATTTTTTAGTTGTACACAACACCTTTATTTTGTTTATTTATTTTTATGTGGTGCTGAGGATCGAACCCAGGGTTTTGCACATGCTAGGCGAGCGCTCAACCGCTGAGCCACAACCCCAGCCCTCATCATGTATATTTCTCATTCAGAATGCCCCCAGTGGATTGATATTTACAGACAATGAACCAAAGTTTACATTACTGTATTCAAGAACAAGAAAAATCTGTGTCTAGCAAACTTTTTCCCATTCTTCTACACTCTTAACATCATATTTCTTTCACCTGCATCATGTTTACTAATAGAAGAAAGTCATGCTTTCTGTTGGTCATTATTTAAGATCTAAATAGCATACTCTTAGGTCCTTCCCTCATCACTGTAGACAGGAATTACTTTCTTCTCGTGTCTCACTCCCATTATTACCTTTTATAAATCCACAGCAAGCATTTGTTGATGTTCACATTTATCAACGTTTCTATATATTTATCAACAAATTCATAATATATTACAATGATTCAGAGACCTGAAGCAGGATCAAAGAGATCTGGGTTTAAAATTCAGTTCCCTTCCTCCACATGCTTGGGAATGTTATTTAATTTTTCTCAGTCTCATTTGCCTACAGGTAAAAGAAGATAACAATATTATCTATCTCATAGGTAACTTTGAATGAACTGTTATTATGCATGAATCCTTGATCATTAGTAAACAATACACAATACATTTGACTATTGTGGTTTATATTATGTATCATCCATTGCTCTCTCCTTACATCTAATTATATAGTATTCATATTGGTTTGTGGAAGATGTTTGTTACTTTTGCACTTTTCTTTTATTGAGAAAGATTATTTTGAATGATTAATTCAAAAATAAGTCCAATACTAGGATTTCCTCTACAATGCCATCTACCTCCTATGAGGACACCCATGATAAGGAGGCCACTTAAGAAAATAAATCTTTACAACCAGAAAATAAATCTTTACAACAATTCATGCCTGTCATCCCAGCAACTCAGGAGGCAGGAGGATCCCAAGTTCAAGGATAGCCTCAGTGATTTAGCAAAAACTTTGGTAACATAGAGAGACCCTGTCTTCAAAATAAAAAAAAAATTAAAAGGACTGGGGATGTAGCTCAGAGGTAAAGTGTCCCTGGGTGAATCTCCAGTAACCACTCCCAAACCAAGTGACTTGAAGACTGAAGTGTTCTCTTAACATAGAAAGAACCGAATCCAGCTCAAAATTTCAAATGGATGCAGATACTAGTTTGTTGGTTCCATTCTTACAAACACTACCATTTCTAATTTTCAGTAACTTAAGATTTCATTAGTTAAGTGCAAGTCCACATATTATATGTTGGTTGAAACTGAAAGTCAACCAAAGACTTTAAAGACCCTTACACACTATAAGAAGGCATAGAACCATTCTTCATAACTCTCCTTCTCCTCCTCCTAAGAGTTGTTTTAACATTTTAAGCCTCAAATTATCCTATTACAAAATTAAATAATTTTACATACACCAAAATATTAATGAAAGTCTAGCTGAAACACTATATGCATGTAGAAGGGAGTTTCATATTCTTCACTATGCCACTTTTAGCAAGCCTATTCACCTTCATTTTGTGTTTAGGATTTGAATATGAAATTGTTTGATTTATGTTACAAGTTGAATGTCTTTTAACAGATATAGGGAAATCCAGGTAATATATTTCTCCTTGAGTAAATTTTTATTATTTTTTTTCAAATAATTGATGTGCTTCATCTAAGTTGTTAAATTTATTGGCATAAAGTTGCTCATAATATCTTATTACTCTTCAACATTGGTAACCTCTGTCATTTCTAATATTTCTATTTTGTAACTTCTTGTTATTTTTCTGATCAGTCTAGGTAGAATTAATTAAGCCAATCTTGTCATTTATTTTTCTGTATTTTTTTGCTTTTTTAAAATCTTTTTTCACTCTGATCCATATTGTTTTTCTTTTATCCCTTTGGACTGCAATTTGCCCTTCTATTTCTCTCTCTTAAGGTTAAAGCTGATGATATTGAGTTAAGACATCTCTCTCTTTTTTTTTCAGTAAATATGTTTAGTGCTATAAGTTTTCCTCTAAGTGCTGCTTTAGCTCTAATCCACAAATGTTTATATTTTCTGCTTACATTTTTATCTTTATATGAATAAGTTTTAATTTCTCTTTTAATTCTTAAAAATATGTTAATAACTTACAAAATTTGTAGAAGTTTCACTTTCCTGTTATTGATTTTATTTTATTTAGATAACACACTTAATTTAACATAAATCTTTTTAAATCTTGATTATGCTCCAAAAATATGGTCTACCTTGTTGTATATTCCACCTGCTCAAAATGTGATCTACTTTGCTGCATGTGGTAGGAGGTTTCATATTCTTCACTATAGCACTTTGGTCCATTATGCTGGACATGTCTTCTATATCATTTCAGATATCATACCTACTTATTCTATAAATTACTGAAAAATGTAACTAAAATCTCTGACAATAGTTGTAAATATGTATATTTTCTTTACAGGGTTTTTTAGGGGGAGGGAAGTTATTCATGTATTTTGAAGATAAATAATCATTTAGGAATGTTATGTCTAGTTGATAGGTTGACAGCTTTATCATTATGAAATCACCTTAATCATCTTTTTAATGTGTGGAAATTTTTTGCACTGAAAATATACTTTTTCCAATATTAATATAAACAGTCCTGCTTTTTGTGTCACACAGTAGATTTTTACAAAGCTTTGTTGGGATGTAATTTGCATATCATAAAATTATTATTAAAATGTACAATTTAATTATTATTAAAATGTACAATTAAAATGTACAACTCTTTATTGTGTGGCTTTTGATTTTAAGAAATCTCCATACTGCATCTAGTTCTAAATATTTTCATCAAACAGAAATAAACCAGTACCCATTAGTATTTACTCCATACCTGTTCTTTCTCTGGCACCTGGCAACTATTAATATCCATAGGAGTGTATTGGTCATTGTTCACTCTAATAATTTCAGATGATTTTTTTCTTCAACCTTGGGTACTGTGTTAGCTTTTCTTCACTGTAGTGAAATATCTGAGACAATTAACTTACAAAGAGAACATTTACTTTGGATCACAATTTTCTAATCTGTAAAGACAAATACTAAAGCTCTTATATTTTTAATATTTGCTAAAATGTTAAGCTATTTTTTGGCATTGTGAAATGATGTCATTTATTCAATTTATAAACATCTGTTTTTATTGGATCTTTGTAGTTTTAAATGACAGTAGAGTCCATTTTGATATCATTACACAAACATGGAATATATCTTATTCTATTTAGGATCCCAGTTTTGCAAATGTACATGATGGTGAGATTTATTTGGTGTATTCATATATGAACATAGGAAAGTTATGGCAGATTCATTCCAATGTCTTTTATTTTCCTATCCATCTTTCTTCTCTTCATTCCCCTTTGTCTAATCCACTGAATTTCTATTCTCTATCTCCCACCATATGGTGGGCTAGCTTCCATATATTAGAAACATTCAACCTTTGGTTTGGGGAAATTGGTTTATTTCACTTTGTGTGATAGTCTTCAGATTCATCCATTTACTGGCAAATGTGGTAAATTCTTTCTTTTTTTTTTTTTTTTTTTTTGGTACTGGACATTGAACCTAGGGGCACTCAACCAAACCCCAGCCCTATTTTGTATTTTATTTAGAGACAGATCTCACTGACTTGCTAAGTGCCTTGCCATTGCTGAGGCTGGCTTTGAACTCACGATTCTACTGTCTCAGCTTTCTGAACTGCTGGGATTACAGGCATGCACCACAGCACCTGGCTTATAAATTCTTAATGGCTGAGTAATAAATACATCATTGTGTATATATACCACATTTTCTTTATCCATTAATGTGTCAAGGGGTACCTAGGTTGGCTCCATAGCTTAGCTATTGTGAATTGTGCTGCCATAAAAATTGCTGTGACTATGTCACTGTAGTATGCTGATTTTAAATCCTGTGGATGTATACAACAGAGTGAAATAACTGAGGCAAACAGTGGTTCTAATCTTAGATTTTTAAAAAATCTCCATACTGCTTTCCAGAATTATTGCACCAGTTTGCAGTCCCACCAACAATCTATAAATGTATCCTTTTTCCTGAATCCTTACCAAAATTTATTGTTACTTGTATTCTTGATAATTGTGATTCTGCCTGGAGTGAGATGAAATTTCTATATAGTTTAAATTTGCATTTCTCTAATTGCTAAAGATGTCGAACAGTTTTTCATATATTTGTTGACCATTTGTATTTCTTCTTTTGAGTCGTCTCTGTTTAATTCCTTTGCCCATTTATTGATTGGTTTATTTTGTTTTTTGGTGTTAAATTTTTGAGTTATTTGTTAAACTATTTATAAAAGGAAAAGAAGTAACTTTAAATTATAATAATACATTGACCTCAAAATAATGTATTTTTTTAAACTGAAGCAATCAATTCTCTTAAACATATTAGTTATAGGAAAGAGATGGTAATCCATAGGCAAAATACTTCAGACAATATCCTACCTCTCTTGACTTTTTCCTGATACATATCCTCAAAGTAAAGATGCAGAGTATTCTGCAAGGTCATTCTATCAGAAAACCAAATGATACCAAAAAAATGCTTTGAACTATAATAAATGTAACATTTGTCACACTGTTTCTTTTAATTAGCATCTTTATCTGACTAAGCTACAGAAACTTGTTTTGCTGAGTGAGGTCAGCAAGTTTGGAAACTTACATTGAGTTGCTTGAGCCAAGAGAGGAAGCTAGATGTGGCAGCTTTCTGGACTACTTACCTACGGAAGAGACTGTAACCAAATTTATACTTTTAACACACAGAGGAGCAACATTTGAGTGACAGAAATATGGTTTATTTTAGCCTTTAATTTTTACTCTTTTCCTATCATACCAGAATTTGAAAACAGTGTAAAGAGCAATCAATAGCAGAAAATGATACAAATATAATCTGCAGTTGCTAAAATATATGTGATAGGTATGGAAATTATAACTTAAAATGAGCCAAGTCATATTTTAAAATCACTTAGTTCAAGAATAGTCAAACTGAAAATTTGGTACAAGTTACTAAGTTGTCTTCGAAATAATTAAACTGTTATAATCAGATTGCTAGTTTCCCAACAACATTATCACACTTGATATCTACTTTTGCTCTCTGTTTGTGTCCATCTCATTGTGAAGCTAGATGTGGCAGCTTTCTGGACTACTTACCTACGGAAGAGACTGTAACCAAATTTATACTTTTAACACACAGAGGAGCAACATTTGAGTGACAGAAATATGGTTTATTTTAGCCTTTAATTTTTACTCTTTTCCTATCATACCAGAATTTGAAAACAGTGTAAAGAGCAATCAATAGCAGAAAATGATACAAATATAATCTGCAGTTGCTAAAATATATGTGATAGGTATGGAAATTATAACTTAAAATGAGCCAAGTCATATTTTAAAATCACTTAGTTCAAGAATAGTCAAACTGAAAATTTGGTACAAGTTACTAAGTTGTCTTCGAAATAATTAAACTGTTATAATCAGATTGCTAGTTTCCCAACAACATTATCACACTTGATATCTACTTTTGCTCTCTGTTTGTGTCCATCTCATTGTGGGGGATAAGGGGTAGTTTTATTTTATATTTATCAAATTGCCATTTAGACTAGGTATTGTCTCATCTATTTTTTTATTCATTAGTATTTCTTCTTTGGGGAATTGCTTTTTATATCATTTCCTGGATATTTGTGTGTATGTGTGTGTACACATGCATCATTTTTATCAATTGTCAAGACATCTTTATAATCAGAGTATAATTTTATCAAATTTCTTTTTTACTCAATTTTTAACTCAAAAGAATCTTTTTGATGAAGTTATTACTTGTGTTTAGTCATATCTGGAGGATTCTTTGTATTTAGTCAAAACTAGAAGTTTTATTTGGGTGTTCCTAGGTTTTATGTTCTACTTAGAAATAATTTTCTTATTATTCAAACATAGAGCTATTTTATTTAGACACCATGATTTTTCAGATTCAGTTTCGAGTTTACCTGAAGATTGTTTTACATACATTTTTGTTATGGGTCTAATGCTATTTATTTCATAGAGAAAGTGGCACAACATTAATTATGATTAACCCATCTTTCACCACTCTTTTGAGATGGCACCACAAATTAATTTTACTCTTTTGTCCCTCTGGCAAAATCATTTGTTCCATTCTAGTATCACCTGTTTGACTACCTATAGTCTGTTTTTTAGTTTGTATTCGCTTCTTTTTGCTGAAAAATAACCCTTTATTTATTAGCGCAAGTTTTCTTAAGATAAATGTTAGATCCAAAATTCCGTAAGATATTCTACTGGGAGCTAGATTCAAAAGCACTGACCTTGCATATTAATGGTTCATGCACCACTGGTTTCTGTTTCTTAATTTTTAGATGCATAAAATAATGACATTAATTTTACAATCTCATGCAATTATTATGAGGATAAAATGAGTTACTGTATGTAAACACTTAAGTGCCTAGTATGTAGTTAATATCATCATTGCTTTCATAATTTTGCAATTTTTCTCACCAAAAAGCATGAAATATATCTCCATCTATTTAGCTACTTAGTAAATAGATAACATTTACTTTACATCAAGATCTTGAACACTCTTGTCATTTTATTTATTTTCCTTTTATTATTCACAAGGGTGTATTTATTCTCTGCAATTTCTTACCAGATATTGAACTATTATTAGGTTTGTATAGTACAGAGCTATCAAACTTTTTATTTTTATCTTTTATTTCTTTTGTATTAAACTTGGTTCCATTTTCTAGGTAAATAACAGATAATCTATAAAGATGGTTTTCTTCTTTCTTTAGAATATATATAATCATCCTCTTTCTATTCCTATTTATTTTATTGTTTAAAGTAACCATAATAATGTTAAATATTAAAAAAAGTAATGCATGTCCTTGTCTAATTCCTGAATCTAGGGGCTATGCCTTATGTACATATTAGAAATTTAAAAGCTAATGAAAATTAATGAAACAAAATATCACATTAAAGATAAAGATTACTATAACATTACAAACCTAATAAATGTTTATTCTGGTATTTAAAAAGTGAATAATTCTTTAAGTTACTGTTCATTATAATGATCAAAGATAAGTACTGTTCATGTACTTCCATCTAGTATTAATTATACATGATTTTTAAAAAGTTTATCACATATTTTTATATGAAATTCAAATTTTGCTTTATTCAATGATCACTAAAATATAGCAATTTTTTAAAGTATTAAAGTAATTCATAAACATTTTAATAATGCCCGCTTTCTAATTCTTACAACTAGCTCAATATCCCTAAAATACTATGTTGATTGTTTTCATATTTAACAAAATTTTAAAAAATATTGCTTTTCATAAAAATGCTGTATTCAACATTATTTTCGTAAGATTGCTTCCAGGAATAATTACTCAATCAAAGGAAATAAATATTATAAGACTTGTAATATATTTTGCCAAAATTCTTTACAAGAGGAATTTTGCAAACCCATTAGCAATGCACAAGAGTGCCTGTCTCCTTGGACATTTTACAAATTGAGAATTTTCATTTTAATTGTCATCTTAATAGGAGCAATAATTCTAATTTTATTCATATTTTTACCCTGAGCTTGAATATTTAATTATTGTGTTTGCTACCAGTATACATTTACTAATCAGTGTTCACAGGTTTTGGCTAGTTATTAGGCTTAAAGAATGTTGTATTGATTAAGTTATTTGAAGACTAAATACATTAACCCCTTACAAAATTGGCAGCAGTTTTATTTTATCAGTCCCTTTGTTTATTCATTATAGTATGATCATTTTTGCATAAATTTTTATGAAAAATTTATTTTCAATTGCTTTCCAACACTGTCAGTTTGCCCACATAAAGATGTTTACTCCCAGGTAATTTACAATTCTGAAAAAATTGAAAACTACCTAAAATCCATGATCAGTGGATTACTATGTGTGTTCTGATAGCATATTTGTATTTACTGAACATTACAAATATTCAGAACATTTTAAGAATATTGAAAAATTCATAACAAAAATCTCATATTTTTTAAAACATGTTAACATATGTTGCTTTTAAAATATTGTAAACAAGATATCCAAATCTAGTTATTATTTTGAGATACTGGAGTCCCAAATTATATTATTTTTCTTTTATTGTGTTTTCTACTTTCATATGTGACACAAATTAATTTTTATATAATCTAAAAACTAACAAATCCTGAGGGTTCTGCTTTTACTTTGTGCCTAGCAGACCAACTCTTTCACCAATAAACTAGAAACTCTGGTAGAAACACTAAAAGCAACTGCCAGAAGATTTTGGAGACTGAAAAAAGATTGGACATATTTTGAAAGGGATTTAAAACTTGGAAAGTATGGTGCTAAATGAGTTTTCTGTCTTTGTGGCTTTGGCCTAAAGAAGGCCACAGCCAGAAAATGGTTCAAGGAAACCAAAGCTTTGAGAGAAAATTCTGCCAGACCTCTGACCTGAAAATGACAGAGAGCTACAACTGCTGCAAGAATTGGGTAAGTCCCAGAAAGAGAAGAGAGTGAGGAAAGTCCAGGAGCTACATATGTAATCTCTGTCAATAGTAGACCTACTGAATAACAGCTGTTTTGGGCAGATGCCAAGCAGTACAGCAAAGGCTAAAATGATGAATTATGCATGAGTTTCTGCTACTTATGAACTAGAAAAGTTACGACCATTTTTGCCTAACCATGTTAATTTTGTCCATAAACAGAAGATCCAATAAAAGAAGGAGGAGAAAAGAAGGAAGAAGAGAAAAAAGAAGAGAAGGAGGAGGAGGAAGGAGGACTCTATAACAGGAAATTCACAATGTCTAGAAGACAAAAAAAATTACTTAACATTCAAACAACTGAAAATAGATTATTCAAGTTCAATAAAAATGACCAAAATAAGATGATCTAAATCATGTAGTAGCCACACACTTTAAAGCACTTCTTGTTACTATAGCCAATAAGACAATACACTCAATAATAAAAAGCTAGGAAAGTCAGCAAAAATAAAAATAATAAAAAGAATTATACTGGTATTCTATAGCTGAAAGATATAGTATCTGAAAGTTTAAATTTGGCTTTGGAGTAGAATGGAGACAATGGAGGAGATATTAAATCTGATGATAAATCAAAAGAAATTATTTAATAAAGAAGAAAGAAAAAAGATCCAAAGTAGTAAATTGAGATTTAGAGTTCCTACAGATCAAAATTAATTTATATAAAATATTTCCAACTTCAGTTGAAAAAAACAGTGGAAGAACAAGAGAAACAAATTTGAAGAAATAATTGCCAAACTTTTTCAACTTTGGTAAATGCTGTACATTAACAGACTTGAGCTCAAGAAACACCAAAAAGATAAAATATGAATAAAAATATATCAAAGCATATCACATTCAATCTGTTGAAAGCAGGAAAAAAACACTAGATGCTATATACTAGGTGTGCAATAATTTCAATGTCATAGCCTGCCTCAGAAAGAATGAGATTGATGTTGGCAGAACTATATTTAAGATACTAAATGAAAAATAAACTAATTCAAATGCAAATGTATCTCAAAAACATTTTTCTGACAAAAGAAAACTAAAACAGCTTGTGATCACTAAGCCCCATTATTATAAGAAACAATAATGATGATAATTGAAATAATACCAGAGAAAATTTAAGGAAGAAGTGAATCCTAAATGGGAAATACATGGATAAATTTAGATGGTTGAATAGTCCCTCTTTATTTTGTTAAAATATATATGACTGATTAGACTATTTTATATATATAAAATATATATATATTTTTTTCCTACAAAGTAAATTATTCTGTGTTCAAATTTAGTATGATGTCTAATGCCTATGCCATAAAGGGAGACTCATCCTGATAAATTAAAGATGCAAAAGTTAATTCTATGAATGGTAAACAAAATGACAAACCTTTAACTAGACTGAAGAAGGAACAAAGGACACAAGTCATCAACATCAGGAGAAAGGAAGAGCTATTACTACAGAATCAACAAATGCTAAAAATGCAATAAGGTACTATGGTAACCATCGATGTCCCAAATTTGACAACTTGCATGAAATGTAAAAATTCCCTGAAAACTGTATCAAAACCATATATATATATATATATATATATATATATATATATATATCTCAAAACTGACACAGAATGATACAGAAAATCTAAATAGCCAAATATCTATTATAGAAATTTAAATTATCAAAAAATTTTATCCAAGAAAACTCATGGCCCAGATGTTTTCAATGTGGAATTCTGTCAAACACTCAGGAATATATAGCCAATATTATACCGAATCTTTCATAAAACAAATTAAAAGCTATCATGACTGATTTTTTAAGAGGTCACCAGAACCTGATACTAGAAGCCTGAAAAATATACAACCCCAAAAGGAATAAAGTCACTCATGAATATAGGTGCAACAATTACAGTAGGATATTAACCAATTAAATCCAAAAGCAAAGAAAGTAGGTAATGCATAGTCTTATGATGATATAGGTTAATCTAGGTATGCAAGATCATTTTAATATTCAAAATTTAATCAATAAAATAACATCACATTGGATAATTTCAGTTAGGATTAGCCATATGTTTAATCTCTGGAGCTATGATCCTTATAAACTACTAAGGAATCCATTAGCTAAAGATCAATGATATTCTATGCATACCATGTTTTAGAGCAGAATTTATCAGTTTATCAACATTGTTAATTATTTATTAATTTATAGATGTACCAGCTTGGCTGTGTTGGTGGAGAGAATAAGGACTCAAAGATTAAGCAGCCACACAGAGAATGCACAATGTGGCCATGAGCAGAGTTTGGTATTGAAGTGCATTACACCCATGCTAGTAGTGTTCATGACTCAGGCAAAGAACCCTGCATGAGGCAACAGTGAGAGGACAAATAACTTGTGCCACAATCTCTGGATTTCTACCAAGTTATATTCATCCATCTTCTTTTACTGTACTTCAACCTTTGTATATAATAAAGCTGGCCCATATATATAAACTGTTGGAGTCTGTAATTCATACCATAATTTAGCATGCTTACAGGACATAAGAGAAAACACATATGGTAATTGTGATACACATACAAAAAGTACTTGACAAAGTTCAAAGCAAATTAATGTCAAAAGTATTTATGACTTCTGATTAGAAGGGATATTATTCAATCTGATAAAATTTGTCTATAAAAAACCTACAGCTAATATGTTGAAGGATGAAATATTTTATTCTTTTTCACAAAGGGAATAATACAAAAAGTATTTCAGAGTTATCATGTTTATTGATTATTAACTAGAGGTATTATAAAAAAAGCAAGAAGAAGAAACAAAGGGCAAAAATTGAAAATGAAGAAAAAAATCTTCCTCTATTTGAATATGGCCTATTTATATTAATAAAGACCATATACATTTCAATACCAGCATCAATTAGAAACTGAAATAAAAATTAACACATAATAAATTCAAGATCCAATATATTTTGTCAACTAATGACACAGAATACAGGACACACAAACTACATAACTATAGTTATATTATACAAAGGTGCCAAAAGCATACATTGGTGAAAATATAGCCTCTTCAACAAATGCTTTTGGGAAAACTGGAAATCCATATGCAACAAAATGAAATTAAACCCCTATCTCTCACCATGCACAAAACTCAACTCAAAGTGGATCAAGGACCTAGGAATTAAACCAGAGACCTTGTGCCTAATGGAATAAAAAGTAGGTCCAAATCTCCATCATGTTGGATTAGGCCCTAACTTCCTTAATATGACTCCTATAGCACAAGAATTACTATCTAGAATCAATAAATGGGATGAATTCAAACTAAAAAGCTTCTCTGCAAAAGAAACAATAAGTGAGGTGAATAGAGAGTCTACAAAACAGCACTAATAAAGGACTTAAAAACCTTAACACCAAAAAAACAAATAACCCAATCAATAAATGGGCCAAGGAACCAAACAGACACTTCTCAGAAGAAGATATACAATCAATCAACAAACATATGAAAAAAAATGTTCCCATCTCTAGCAATTAGAGAAATACAAATCAAAACCACTCTAAGATTTCATCGCATTCCAGCCAGAATGGCAGGTATTATGAAGACAAACAACAACAAGTGTTGGCGAGGATATGGGGGAAAAGGCACACTCATACATTGCTGGAGGGACTGCAAATTGATGCAACCTATCTGGAAAGCAGTATGGAAATTCCTCAGAAAACTTGAAATGGAACCACCATTTGACCCAGCTATCCCTCTCCTCGGTCTATACCTAAAGGACTTAAAGACAGCATACTTTAGGGACACAGCCACATCAACATTTATAGCCACATAATTAGCTAAATTGTGGAACCAATGCCCTTCAGTAGATGAATCAACAGGGAAACTTTGGTGTACATATACACAATGGAACATTACTCAGCATTAAAAGAGAATAAAATCATGGCATTTGCAGGTAAAGGGATGGAGTTAGAGAATATAATGCTAAGTGAAGTTAGCCAATCCCAAAAACCAAAGGCATAATGGCAAGGGGGCGGGGGAGCGAGCATGGGAGAAATAGAAGAAGTTTAGATAGAACAAAGGGGAGAAGGGGAAGGGATGCAACAAGGGAGTAGGAATGATGGTGGAATAAGTTAGACATTATTACCGTAAGAACATGTATGAAGACACAAATGGTGTGAAAATAGTTTGTGTACAATCAATGACTTGAAAAATTGTGCTCTATATATGTAATATGAAGTGAATTGCATTCTGCCATCATGTATAACAAATTAGAGTAAATAAATAATTTAATAAAAAAATAGATGTATGAGTCATTCACACTGAGGCCTACAAAATTTTGCTGATATTGGAAATTATCTAAATGAATGCAGATAAGTATATCTTTCTTGAATCAAAAAAGCTCAGTATTTCCATGAAAATTGATTCAAAGTTTCAATTTAATCTAATTAAAATCCTCCCATGCTTTTTTTATAGGAAAAATGTTCAGACTGAAATTCTGGTTCTATATTTTCTACAGAAACTCAAATAAGGTAGAAGAATAGTATGTACAGAAGAAGAATCTGGATGGAAAATTCATGCTACTTCATTTCCAGATCATGGTGTTGGTGAAAGAAAAGACAAAGATACACAGAACAAAATAGAAAGTCTAGAAAACAGGGCTGCACACGTATGGGCAATTGATAATCTTAGCAAGGGGAAATAGGGATTTTTTAACATGTCATGAGGAAAAAGCTGGACATACATATGAAAAACAAAGTGACCCCAATATGTACATTTACTAGGAATGTAAACCTCAAAAGAATAAAGGAGAAACAAATTTGCAAATTTGGGGTCAATAAAGATTTCTATCTTGCGTATTTAACAAATAAATCAATAAAAATTATAAATAAGACTAACAAGATACAAATATTTGCTTTTATTTAGGAAATTGGAAAACTATTCGCAGTTGCTTTGAAAATTTAACATACATCCACAATATAACTCAACATTTTACTTCTAAGTAGTTCCCAAAGTTTTAAAAGCGTATATCTACATAAACACAGTCCAGGAATGTCCACAGCAGTTTTATTTTTAAGAGCCAGTACGAGAACCCACAATATGCCTATCCACAAGTGAATGATTATATCAAATGTAGTTTATGAATAATGGGAAATTCTACTTCATGATAAAAAGAACCAACGACTGATACACAATGTGCATCTGAGGAGAGTTATACATAGTAAACGAATTGAAATAAAAACGAGTAAATTCAGCACGGTCCATTTACACTCAACTCTCAAAATGTAAACTAATCTACCTTAACAAAAAGCAGATCCTTGCTTTCCTAGGGACAGAATGGGAATGGCAAGAATGGGCAACAGGAAACTCACGTTGATGTTGGGACTTATTGGTGTTGTGATTATAGCAGGTCATGCTTATCAAAATGCACTGAATCCTCCACTTTACATTGATGGAGTTTATGAATGTGAATTATATCTCAAAAACTGATAAGATACTTTTCTGCAGCAATATGAAGGGAAAATATTTTACCAGACATGAAAATATTATAAACTATTTATACATAAAACAATGTTTTGAGTGTTTGCATAATTAACAGAATAATAGAGCAAATTATAAAATGTAGGAAGAGTCTATAATTCCATGTAGAATTTTGCTATATATGTAAATGACATTTCAAAAATTGTTGGGAAAAATGTAGAGCTTATAATCAATGATGTTAAGATCAGAAATCACCATGTCAAATGACAAAAAAATCTGATTTTTTTTCCACACTTTGCAACATGATACTTTCCAAATGGATTAGAGATTTTTAAAAGAGATTAATTCTTCTATAATCTCAGTAAGAAATTTTTTTTTCTATGATTCAAAATTAATAATTAAAGGGAAAAAATACAATTTTGACTACAATGAGCAAATTCAAATTTATCATAATAAAAGAAAAAAGTGAAAAAGATAATGGTCAAACTTGGGGAAATTTTTCAATTTATAATAATGATGAAAGATTTGCACCTTTTGTATGCATAGAGCTGTTGAAAACAAAAACAAGACCAAGAACCTGAATTAAATATGGGCAAGAAATATAAATTGCCAGTTCACAAAAATTAAAAATTAAGTGATCCTGAAGTATGTAAAAATATGCCAAACTCACTTATAAGAAGAAAAATGTAAATTAAAACTACCCTGAAATACAATTTTCACCGTAAGACTGGAAAAATCCTCATTGGCCAAAATCCTGTGTTGAGAAGACTATAAAAAACAAGTCCTTTCATAATTAGTCCAACATACAATTAACATTTTTAAAAATAGTTTTTATTTTAGTTGTAGACCGGCACAATATCTTTATTTTATTTATTTACGTGGTGCTGAGGATTGAACCCAGTGCCTCATACATGAGAGGCAAGCACTACCCACTGAGCCACAACCCCAGCCCACGATTAACATTTTTTAAGTAGAAGAGGAAATTAGTAAGGCCATTTATTTATCTGTCTCTTACCAGAATAAATATAAACTTACAACATGATTCAGCAATTTCACTTCCAGGTATTTACCCAATTGATTTGAAGACTAATGTCCAAAAGAAAACCTGTACATGAATATTTTATTAATAATTATTAATAAAATTAGTAATTTTATTAATAATTGTTAAAAATTGGAAGCAATAAAGATATACTTCAATGGATGAACTGATAAATAAACCATAGTATGTCTGTATAATAGAGTATTATTCTTTTATAGAAAAGAAATGGGCTTTAGAGTTAGGGGATACATGGAGAGACCTTAAATGAATACCACTAACAAAAAAAGACAGTTTAAAGAGACTACCTACTGTACTATATATTTCAGCTATTAAAAATTCTAGGAAAGATTAGTGGTATCCAGGGTATGGGATAAAGGAGAGAGAGTACATAGATGGAGCACAGGCTATTTTAAGTCAATAATCCTATTCTACATGACACTGGAATGATAGACACATATCATTCCAGTGTCATGTAGAATTACAAGTCTATCCTCCATATTTCCACAGGTTCTGCTTCCTCCGATTCAACTAACGATGGATCAAAAACATTAAAAAATATATACGTATTCTCCTTGTATTCTCCTTCGTATTCTTCCTCAAACAATACAATAACTATTTTCATAGCATTTTCCTTTCATTAAGTATCACAAACGACCAAGAGGTACATGAGAATAAGTATAGGTTATGTGCAAATTATATGACATTTTATAGAAGAAACTTGAGCATCTGCAAATATTAGTATCTACGGGGTCCTGGAATGAATCTCCAGCAGATAATGAGGAACAACTGTATTTGATACCATGTAAATAGTTGGTAGGGGGACAAAAATGGAAAAGATCAAAGAGTTTTCATTTTACTTGGAAAGAATGGTAAAATTGAAATCAGAGGAATACTTGAAAAAGACTTCCGGCTTCACTTGTTTTAGGTACTTGCTTTTAGTTGACTTATTTAAGAGTCTAATTCTGAAGGTCACGGACCTGAGCACTATGTCACTAGTCTCCCAGTAGTTGTGCTGTAGCTAATACCTCTGGCATGCAGGTTATAATAGTAATGATTGCATAGGTTACTTTTCAGATTTTTATTGAAACCACTGACTTTTCACTTTTCACTGGCATCCACCCAATGGATAACCTTTTAATGTCAGAGCGTTAAAACCTCCACCCTCAGATCATGCCCACACCACAGTTTTCTGAACATACCTGCCACGAAGAGTCATGAAGATCAATTATCTCTTATGCAGACCCCCTTTCCCAACACCTCAAATTGTCCTGCTTGCTTTACCTCATGAGTATCACTGAACTCTGTCCTTGGGGAGTTGGGCTTCAGATTTGGGTCTTCCACTTCTACCCTTGTTCATTTTGTGAATACACTTTCTCTTTTGCAAAACTCATTGCATGGTGGAATATTGTGAGGTGGGCAAAATGGGGACTGGTTTGGTAACAAAATCTAAGATGAAAGACAGTTAAGAATGGAAGAAAATAACAATAAGAAAGAAGAAAGAAGAGGAAGCTCACTTGCCATCAATTCCTGTTCTGTACTAGAGGTTATTAGATCTCTATTTTATCTTATTTTTTGATTCACATTTCCAAAAGTTAGGTATTTATCATCTCCACTTTCCAGAAAAGAAAACTGAACCTGATAGATATTAATATCTTGCCTATATTCCTGGGGCTAATCAAGAGCAGGATTGACTTTCAGATCCATGCCATTTTTCTTTGCTACAATGTTCTGCTCCTAGATTCGCTGATAAAATGGCAGCTTCAACTTGAAACTACCAGGATAACTATGAAAAAGGCTAATCCTTTTATTGAGCCACTTTAACTTCAGAGAATCTCAGCATTAGCCTGAAATTTTTCTCTGATTACTGTCAAATGCTTTTTGAGTATAATTTCCTTCTTGGAACAGAGAATAGCTGTTTTTGAACAGAAGTTACTCCCATGAAGGATCACTGCATAGAAAAGCAGGACACTCCAGTCCTGGTACCCTTGAAATGCCACCCCCAAGGGGATGTCCTGGGCTTAAAACATGTCTACAGGTCTCAAAAGTATCCAAACAAAGAGCTAATTCAAACTACTGTTCCTGATGATAAAGTTGGTAGAAAAAATAACACATTAAAAATGTGTTAGAGATAATGTGTACTTTTGTTGCCAAACCATCCATTGGGAGTCAAATCCAAATTGCTTGGTTACCTTGAACTTGTTGAATGACCTTGAGTGCTATATGAACAACAGCCCTGACCTACTGTGCATGGTTCTTGTGAAGATCAATTTATCAAAAATAATATTAACAATGATACCTTTGTATATCACATATAAGCCTCCACAAACAATCTTACATCAAATTGAGTCTTCGTTTTTTTCAAATGCATCCCTGAATCCTATGATATAGAGGTGATCATAAATATGAGGAAGACTCAGATGCCATGTTGTAACCATTCTCAAAGGAGGTGATCTTAATTTTATTTGCTTCACTAACTGGAGTGCCACTTTTCCTTTGGTAATATGAGAATGAAGATGTTCAGTAGATAGAGTTGCTGCTCAAATAAATGTGAAACACCCACCATCCTCATATATAATAAGCACAAGTTCCCTTGGACTGAAAGAATGAAAGAACTTAAATTACAATGGACCTTGGAAACAGGGCTACTCAGGAAGGCAAGTAATTTGTACAGCTTCATCATGAGTTAAGGCTAGTAGGACCTGAGTCAACACCCCCAGCTCTGTGGTCTGGCAGTGTTTAGGCTACTTTTCTTTCGGCAAGTGACCTTAGGGGGAAGAACAATTAAAGCACAATGTCCAAATATATTTGGCTGTGTCCTAACCCCTGCGTAATATGACACAATGTAAATTTAAATTACATGGTGTGCTTTAGTTGACAAGAGCAGAGCTATTGGGGAGACTCCTGAGTAATTAGTAGCTCATACAACCCAGACAGGTATGCAGTAACTCTATGGTCATCAGCATTTATGCCCACCCGGAGGGCAGCCCCTTTAGTAAATATAAAAGGATAATTACTAGGGGAAAAAAAGTGGAGCAGGTATTGTTTATTTCAGGGATAAAGATGAGTGGGGTTGTGAAGGCACAATACAGCCTCCGCCACAGCAGCTATTTCAAAGAGAGACAGTGTGACACCAGAGGCTCAGCCACTCCCAAATCCATCCAAGCCTGGGACACATCAGTGTCAAAAGGACACAGGACACATGAGGAGAAGTTGCTGGAGCTTATTTATAGAAGCTTTCCCTCCTCCCTTAAATGTAAACAAAAAGCAAGTCACAGCATTGATTGGCTTCATCAAAACCGTGTGGAATAAATTATGTCTAATGACAGACTTTCAGCCACTTTGCCACCATGGAGTGTGGATACTCCCGCTTAGCAGAGTCACATTTGCCAGCGACAGGATCCCGGAGTCCCCAGTAGCTGCACCGATGAATGGAGAGTGGAGGGAGCAGGCTGGCTAATTGAAAAGCCGGAGCACTTTACAAACGCCATTACATGAAATGTGAGAAGGGGAACGCGGCAGAAACTAAGCAGCACCTGGTGTCAGCGGCTAATTGTGTTGTAGGGCGCCTGTTAAAGGAGCGGTGCCTGGGTGGATGGCAGTTCCACATTTGCCTTGAGGGCACCGCGCCCTTTCCTGCAGGCTCAGGTTACAGGATGAACCAGTCAGGTGGCCTCCTCAGCTAGGATTCACATTCACCTGAACCCAAGCCCATGACATGCCTTTAAGGTGCCCTTGCAGGACCTGGACAAGAGTCATTTTTGCCACTTACATAGCATTTCTAGTAAAGAGGAAAATGGGTTTAAGGTATATTGGATTTTAGTATTTAAAAAAAAAGAAAAGAATTTAAAAAGGAAGAAAGAAGAGCGAGGGAGGGTGAGAAAACATTAAGAGAAAAATGATTTTTTTACATACAGCATTTTTTAAAACTGGTCCTGTTTTCTATAGGACACAGCAACAACCACAAAGCCCCACTTTGTTGTTATTTTTACATGCAGACCTGGGAAATGAAGACAAACATCCTCAGCAGAAATTAATTATATTTTCAGGGAACATTGACCCAGGGTGCCCTAATACTTCATTTATTCTGAATCCTGGTATAATATGAATGTGGTCTTGTTTATTCAGGGTTATTTACTGGAAAATTAGCATTCAGTCACAAATTTATATTTACAGAGGCAATTATCAGATTTCAGAGGTAAAACAAATGAAATGAGATATTTCATCTAGTCTTTATTACTAATAGCTCAAGGTCTGTGACAGACATACTGTGATAAACTAAGAAAAGTCAAAATAATTTTGAATATGGATCCAATTTTACATGGAGAATAGATTATGCAATATATTTTGTCTGGTCCTAATTTTCTATTAACTAGTATCCTGGAAATAGTTTTGAAAGCCTACAAATTCTGTCAAGTCTAGTTTTGGAATTATGTATAAAATATCTAGCTAAACAAAGTAGTTTCAAAGAACGCATAGACAGTATGGTTGAAAGACGAGGGTTAAAAAGTGAGATAGTTCAAATCTTTAGTCTGGTTTATAGTCCTTATAAGCTGTGTGACTTTAAACACATCACTTAACCTCTCTGGGATTCACTATCTTTATTTGTACATTAGGAACAATAATGTCCACTTTGTGAAATTCAAAGGACTAGAGAAAACATGTATAAAGCACTGAGCATAGTGCCTTGCATATAGTCGACATCCATTGTTTGCTTTTTAAAATCAGTATTAGTATTAGGAAGAAAATGGTGATTATCTTCTGCTTTTAAATGGACATATTAAAAAAAAACAACTAAAAAGTAAAGAGGACTAAATGCATTAATACACTCTTCTAAACCTCCAGCAACAAATATGAATGACAGACAGTAGCTCATGTAAATTTCGTAAACAGACATGAAACTTACCCCAAAGTGGATCTATATCGAGTGCTTATCCCCAGGGATAGAGTGTACACATAATTCAATGCATCTGTAACTGTTGTAATTGGGAACCAGGAAAGCCATCGTTGTGGAGAGAGCGAGCTGAGGCTCACTGCAATGTCAATGAGGTAGGATCAGAATGACATTTCCTGCGTAATGTTAGCCAATTAGATGTAGGAAATATGTATGCACTCCTCCAAACCACCTGTCATGTGCCTGGGTTCCTAATGGGGAAAAGGGGGAGGTCACAGAAAAGAAAGCAAAAATCAGGGGGAAATGTGACTGTTAAGGCAAGATTGGCGGCAAACAGCACTCAGGAAGAAAGTTCCAGCGAAAGTGGCTGCAGAACACCTTTACAGAAAAATGCCATGTTTGCCCATGTTTGCATCCAGGATCTCTACTTCAGAGAACATCTTACAGATGCCCTGCTGACAGCTTAATGAAGGAATGCTACAAATCATTTCAGAGGCAACAAGGGGTGCTAACCAGTGCCTTCCCTGTGCTGCCACCACCACAAAAAAAAAAAAAAAAAAAAAAAAAAGAAGAAAAAAAAATCTACGTTCTCCCAATGAGGTTTTTCAAAAATGAATTATGCCATTAAGTGCCAAGAAGAAAATTAGCTATGAGCTTTTAAATTTAAAATGATCCCCTTTTTAATTGTAAAACAGTGGCACTTAACTGCTATTGATCCTGCTGAGACACATTAGGGAACAGGGTCACCATAACTGTTAATATTCACTGCTTAGTGAAAGAGCATCAAAGGACATTTTAATGTCACAGACTTTCTCAGGGAGTTTTTAAAGAAGGTTTGAAGCAGCCAGCCTATGAATGAAAAGGACATGAGGTAGACAAATGTAGAAACAAATGTGATCGCAATTTTCTGCTAATCAAATCATAACTCAAGATTGATTTTTTGGCAAAAGTTTATGTCATATAGATTTCCAAGGCTGGTCGACATTTAAAAGTCAGAGTATATATTTTCTATAGACTGGGACTTTTTAGATGATCGTCCAATGGGGAATTTTTGTTTATTTTTGAGTGTAAGAGAGAGCTTCCCTTCTGGGGAAGACCATTCCACTTTGGATACTTCAGAAATAAGGAATGCAAAATGTCAATGGCATTTTATTTCAGTATGCAAAGTCTGTCCTATGCTTTTGAAAATTTTATTGGGTGAGACAATAAAACTAGGTGACTGTTCAGGTTTTTTTAAAGTGAAAGTTTCATTTTTAGAACTTATTCAGAGGTGGTTTTCTCCCATGGCCAGGACTTGAAAATACTGAGTTTGTAGCATTGTAGAATTGTAGCTCCCTGGAAGCTTTCTGAACTTTGCCTCCTGAGACCCAGATAAGGAGCTGCACAAAGGTGCTTACTGTTAAAATTAAAATCCTCCTAGTTCAAAACCCTCAGGGACAAAGAGAAATGTTTAAAAAAAGGTAAATGTATATTTTATTGGGCTTGAAATCCTGTGTTAATCTGTATTTCTAATAAGATAGGTTCCTTTTCTCTTTAGGATGCCTATTGCTCACAATGCCAGGGGACTCTTGCCATACTGTTAGTGCCTAATCTAAATTGCCTACAAAAACTGGGAAAATAAACAAGGAGAGTAATGAATTACAGTAGATGGGGTAGAGAGAGAAGATGGGAGGGGAGGGGAGGGGGGATAGTAGGGGATAGGAAAGGTAGCAGAATACAACAATTACTAATTGGGCATTATGTAAAATTGTGGATGTGTAACCGACGTGATTCTGCAATCTGCATTTGGGGTAAAATTGGGAGTTCATAACCCATTTCAATCTAATGTATGAAATATGATATGTCAAGAGCTTTGTAATGTTGTGAACAACCAATAAAAAAAATTAAAAATTAAAAAAAAAACTGTACAAAAACAAACAAACAAAAAAACATTTTTAGGGTGTCACTTTTTTGTTTATCAAATAAAATCTTACAGGAATTGTAAACAAGGAGAGATTTTTTTATAACTTTATGTTATTTATTTTTAAATGTGGTGCTGAGAATGGAACCCAGTGCCTCACAAATGCTAGGCAAGCTTTCTACCATTGAGCCACAGTCCCAGCACCCCAAGGAGAGAATTTTAACTAAAGATCTGAATAGCTTTTTGGATGGTTTGCATTTTTATCTTTTGAAAGAAGGTATTCCATTGTGTGTGGCCACTGAGGTGTTTTCCAGAGCACATTTATTATTATTATTATTATTATTATTATTATTATTATTATTTATTTGAAAATCAGGGACCTACAGAAATATTCATTACTATATTCATGCTCCATTTATTGATGTGTATTTTCTGGGACATTCCAGTGGGAACTAACCCCAAGTCCTAAGGGAGTCACAATTTTAGGAGGAAATAGATAAGAAAACAGAAAATTCTGATGAGAAAAAAATATATATATCCCAGTTAAGATCAGAGTGCTGCGAGTCAGAGGATGATGACCCAGCGAGAGCTTCAGAATTGAAAGGGGCACTGAAGAGCATGATTCAGGGGCTGGAACATTGAGAAGAAATTGATATCAAGCAGGTGAAGAGAGTCAGGATATTTTAGATAAGAAAACAGCAGCGCAAAGATGTGAAGCTCAAAGTGAAACCGAGTCTTTGCAATAAAACTGAGCCCTAAGGCCATGGATTTTGATGTACCATTTTTTTAAATCGATAATTTTCTTATTTCTAACTATTATGCAAGAAGCTCTTCTGAATATAGCACTTTCCACAGTGCCTTGAAGGCTTACTACAAATGACCCTGAGGACCTGACACAACTAAAAGTTTCCAGCTAGCAGAAACTTAGGAACAGGAGGAGGCACTGGAGACCTCTATTAAAAGGGAGAGGTGTGGACTATGATTACAACATAAGCCCAAAACTCTACAAAAATTAAAAATTTTCAATTATATGTATCAGATACCAAGGCATCGGCATCAATTCTGTAAGCTCCCCCTCACCCTAGACCTTTCAAAAATCCTCCTCACCAGATGATGGGGAGATATTTGAGCATGCTTCTTGTCTAATTGTCCATTAACCGTCAATAAAGCTTTTACTTTTTGCAAAAACCAGTGCTATAGCATTAGCTTCTATATGCATTGGGAAGCAAGCCCTTGTCCCGTAGCAGGAGTGAGCATCTAAAAGGGGACAGATCAACGAAGAAAAAGGTTAAAAGAGAAGAAAAAGTAGCACACAGGATTCAGTAGAAAGAATTCTAAGACAGGAGTTAGAAATCTACATACCGATTCTGTCTAATCTACTTTTAAGATAGTTGGCCTTCTAAACAGAGAAAAACTTGCCTGTCTTGTTTATAGTATAATCTTCTTGTGAAGGTTAATTGATAAAATATAAATAAATATATTTTGTACTGTGAAATAAAAGAGTTCATATTAATAATACATATGAAGAAATTCATCATAGGATAGTCTAGAATATCCTTAGCTCAATAGATACTGAACAAAATTTTAAATAATTATAGATACTTTGAATTATTTGTGTGAGATAGAAATGAGATCACAATGAAATGTTTAGAAAAATTTGAACAACTAAGCTACTAAACTGAACTAACTTAAACTATAATTGACTAACAGTTCTAGCCAGAACAAGATAATAAGTATAGTTTTCATAATTCTAGTGATAGGAAACCAACCATTTTTAGAAAATACTTTGTAAATAGCTTACAAAGAGGTTCTGTGCATAGAAATATATCAGAATTAGATTTATGATATATCAAAATAGTATTTTTAAAAGAACATAATTTGGAGACTCTGTCAAGTATTCTGAAATAAGAAAAATTTATTTCTTCAAAAATTTTTTATTTAGATTTTACCTAAGGGTTTAAATTAGAAGCTATAGTAAATATTCATAAAATAGGACATAATTTTACATATTTTGTGCACCAATAATTGGTGTTCTCGTCTTTATAGTTAGAAGTTGCTAGTATATACAATAGTTCATTAAAGGGAAGAGATCAAAATGTTTGTTTTGTATAGTTTTATACAAAATGCCAGTCCATAAAGCCTTACATCTGGATTTGTTTCATAGGAACAAAGTGATTTTTGTTTACATTTATGTAAACTAAGTCTCCTGTGGAGCAATATTAAATATGTTGGGAAGAAAATAATAAGTATGGCTTTTGGAAAGTAGGGTAGGGACAGATGATTTTGAAATGTTTTACTCAGAGAGACTCAATTATAGAAGCAAATTCTAAGTGATTCCCAGCCTTGGAGCTGCTATCCCAAGTGGATTAGCAGGAACTCATCAGAAGGATATGAATTGGGTGGAGAATGTGTTTCACTATGTCTCAAAGTCATGAATCCCCAATCCACAAACATTTCTCTTTTTGACCTCTCAGCAATGAGTTATTAAGGTTTGAGCTTGGTCGAGAAACTCAATACATGTTAAGAAACCTTCTTAAAGAAAGGAAAAAAGTAATTGCAATGGCAAAATTAGAATTTTTTTTTAGAATAAGAAAAGAAATCACAAATTATTAGAGACTTGGAAATCCAGATCCATTTTCCTGCAGTTAGTTGCTTTAGACTGTTTACTAGAAATGCTTACAGAACATGGTTCCTTATGGCACACTGGCTTCCTGCTCACCTGGACAGGATGCAACTCTGAGCATTCCCAGTGCTCACAGGGACTCACATAAAGGAGGGCATCAGATTTATCAGCTTTGCAGGAAATCTGCCCCCATCACAGAGAATTCATAATGAGCCTTTGGCTGGTTACCTTTTATAGCTCCACATTTGGTTCATCCCGTGTAAGAGAGTCAGGCAATGTTCTGTGAAAAAGACAACATCTGCACCTTTGAAATCCCTGACTTCCAGTAAAGAACAAAGCATTACTGCCAAATGGACTTTGAGCTTATGATTCTTCTCTCCATGCCTGCCTGCTGAACTATGCATCCCTAATAGTCCCTGAGGAGGGATGCCTTGGTCCTTCTATTCCATGACTGTGTGGTTGTAATGCCTGAGCACAAGTTAGGAAAGGTATGCTCCCAGCAGCTCACAGATTGACCTTTGTGGTGCCAAGATCACAGATTAAATTTTTCCCAAAGTCTAATAGCATGATGCTGTCTGGTTGTGACAGGTAGCAGCTTTAGACCTAGTCAGGAAGTTCCAAATGTGAGTATATGGACTGATTGACCTAGACTTGCTGCTGATGAGAGTCAGGAAGTCACAACACCTCTCTTTCTGTTCCAACAGGTCAATAACATTGAATTTGCACCTCAGAAATGGAACATTGTTTAACAAATAATCAAGTTGCTTCAATAGCTGACAACCAGGAGAGTCCAAGAGTGTGATAAGGGTGTGAATTGTCCATTACAGCCATCCCGGCAGGAAAATCAAGAGCTTCAGAGTTGAGAAAGCCTCACCTTCCAGGTAAGATGGGGTCAAGGCTCAAGAGATGAAAGGGTAGGACAGGAAGCAGTGATTAGATGCAGAGTTTTCAAATCCAATGAGTCAGTGGGGCGTAGGACTGCCAAATAAAACACATTTTTATTCCAAATTCCGAACCACATCAGTTTTTTTTTTTTAGCATAAGCATGTCTAAAATATTTCATAGGACATATTTTACTCAAAACAGATTGTTGTATATGTGAAATGAATTTTTTTAAATTTTAAGTAATTAAATTATTTATTTTAATTAGGTATATATGATAGCAGAAAGCATTTTGATTCATTGTACACAATTGCAGCACAACTTTTCATTTCTCCGGTTGTACACTATGTAGCATCACACTGTATGTGTAGTCACACATGTACCTAGAGTAATGATGACCATCTCATTCCACCATCTTTCCTGCCCCCATACTCTCTCCTGACCTCCACTTTGCCCAATCAGAGTTCCTCCATTTTTCCCATGCCCTGCATCCCCATTATGGATCAGCATCCTCTTATCAGAGAGAACTATCAGCCTTTGGTTTTTGGGGATTGGCTTACTTTGCTTAGCATGATATTCTCCATTGCCATCCATTTATCTGCAAATACCATAATTTTATTCACTTTTAAAGCTGAGTAATATTCCATTGTGTATACATACCACAGTTTCTTTATCCGTTCATCTACTGAAGGGCATCTAGGTTAGTCCACAGTTTAACTATTGTGAATTGAACTGCTATAAACATTGATGTGTCTGTGTTACTATAGTATGCTGATTTTAAGTCCTTTGGGTATAGATTCAGGAGTAGAATAACTGGGTCAAATGGTGGTTCCATTTCAAGTTTTCTAAGGAATCTCCATACTGCTTTCCAGAGTGGTTGCAACAATTTGTGGTCCCACCAGCAAAGTATGAGTGTGCCTTTTCTACCACATCTCATCCACACTTATTGTTGTCTGTATTCTTGATAACTGCCATTCTGATTGACATGAAATGAATCTTATAGTAATTTTCATTTGCATTTCTCTAATTACTAGAGATGTTGAACATTTTTTCATGTGTTTTTTGATTGATTGTATATCTTCTTGAGAAAAGTGTCTCTTCAGCTCTTTAGCCTATTTATTGATTCAGTTGTTTGTTTATTGATTGATTGATTGATTGATTGATTGATTGATTGATTTGGTGTTAGATTTGTTGAGTTCTTTATATATCCTGGAGATTAGTGCTCTATCTGACATGCATGTGGCAAAAATTTGCTCCCAAAATGTAGGCTCTGTCTTCACCTCATGGATTGATTCTTTTGCTGAAAAGAAGCTTTTTAGTTTTAATCCATCCCATTTATTGATTCTTGATTTTTATTTCTTGTGCTTTAGGAGTCTTGTTAAGGAAGTCAGTGTCTAATCTGATGTGATGAAGATTTGGGCCTACTTTTTCTTCTATTAGGCGCATGGTCTCTGGTCTAATTCCCAGGTCCCTGATCCATTTTGAGTTGAGTTTTGTGCAGGGTGAGAGATAGGGGGTTAGTTTCAATTTGCTGCATATGAATTTCCAGTTTTTCCAGCACAATTTGTTGAAGAGGCTATCTTTTCTCCAATGTTAGGGTCTGTAAACAAGTCAAGATGGCGCCTGGCATTTTGCCAGAAGGAGTGGTTTGAGAAGTAACACCAGTGAGCCATTAAGTGTGGATATTCCTTATTGGTTGACTGCTGTATCTAGTTTATGTTAATTAAGATAAGCTGTGTATTCAGTAATGTATATATACCCCTCCTGTCCTACAAGAAACAGCTCCCACTCCTGCTGTATCAAGCTACACAAGTTCCTCTTCACCCCTTGGTTAGTTTGCCCAGCCAGCCAGGCTGTGGCAGATGGTGGCCTGCCCGGGGAGCTCTGGGACCCTCGGGGGTAAGTGACAAGAAAAAGCTGCCCATCCCTAGAAAGATAGGGCAGGAGCAAATCTGCTTGTCCCTAGATAGGGCGAGAGGAAAAATGGCCGTTTCAAGAAAATGAAGAGGATTGATACAGTATGTTTGTGTCTTGTTTTGTCTCAGTGTATTGTATTGTCTTTGTGACGAAAATATGGAAGGGGTGAGAAGTAAATTACTAAGGGAAGGAGGCACCCCAGTGGAACCAAGTGCAGTTAGGGCATGTGTTGATGGAAGCCCAGGAATGCTATAGTCAGAAAGAAGAAGAAAGTTCAGAAGAGGAAGAATTATCAGGAAAAAAGTTGCAGCAAAAGGCTATTACTAAATACTTTTCATTACTGGAGGGTGCATGAATTGGCGTGGCGGCTGCCACGTGCACGAGCCTGTCACTGTGCAGCAAGGATTTTCCAAGCGATGGAAGCCGGCCCTTCCCTGCCTCCCGCCGGGGATTGGGAGCCCAGATAGAGACCTGACCCAGAGACACAGTAAGCTTTTGTTCCCTGTGCCTGGTGGCAGTTTGAGTGTGGGACACTCCCCAGGAGTCCAGGACACTCCTTGTCTGGGGCTGCCCGAGGACGCTGCAGCCAGGCAGAGGATCATTAAAGGTCCTGACCCAGAGATTGTCTGGAGTCGGGTTCTATTTGTGTGTTTCCATGGGGAAAACAGCAGCTGATTTGGATTCCAGAGAGACTAGCTAAAGCGATTTCTACAGACCAAAAAGATCCTTACATCTGTGATAATGGTTCTCCCACACCTGGAGGCTAATGAGTAATGAGCACCATTAAGGCCTGTTTCAAATGTAAAAAACCTTGAGATAATGTACTAAATTATTCAGAAGGTTGTTTTCTTAGTGCCTGCTGGAATACTACAGGATTTTCTTTAGCCATCGGAGTTCCTGCCTTTGTCCCAGTGCCAGTGAAGACAAAGGTGGAAGAATTTCCAGTGTTGCTGAGAACCGGAGAAGACTTCAGATCAAGCTAGCTGCCTGCAGAACTTACCTGGACTGTGATTTACCTGGACTCTGAGTTAATCTATTGAGACACTGCTTTACCTGGACTGAGACAACAAACTGTAATCTACAACAAATTGTAACTCAGTATCTTTGCTAACGGTGTCATTGCTGGTATAATTTTTCCAAAGGCTTCTTACTTGGAGCCATCAATTGGTGTAGTGTCGTGGCATTTTGTATCCTCCCCTTCTGCTTGTAGCAGATTATTTATGGTGTTTGTGTAAAAACTACTATGGTCGTTATCCACAAGTGTGGCTGAGTGTGTTGGGCCAGTAACATCCAATTACAATGGTACCAACCTAAGACAGGAGGCTGATGATTTGAGATCAGACCATCCAATGATGGGTAAGGACCATATGTAGTATTGGACAACCTAAAACAGGCACGGTCCCTAAGCCACATACTTGTTATTTAAATTAAACAAAAGGGGGAGATGTTAGGGTCTGAAAACAAGTCAAGATGGCACCTGGCATTTTGCCAGAAGGAGTGGTTTGTGAAGTAACGCCTGTGAGCCATTAAGTGTGGAGATTTCTTATTGGTTGACTGCTGTATCTAGTTTATGTTAATTAAGATAAGCTGTGTATTCAGTAATGTATATATACCCCTCCTGTCCTACAAGAAACGGCTCCCACTCCTGCTGTATCAATCTATACAAGTTCCTCGTCACCCCTGGGTTAGTTTGCCCAGCCATCCAGGCTGCGGCACTACAATGTATGTTTTTGACACCTTTGTCTAGTATGAGATAACTGTAATTATGTTGGTTGTCTCTGTGTCTTCTATTCTGTACCTTTGGTCTACATGTCTATTTTGGTGCCAGTATCATACCATTTTTGTTACTATAGCTCTGTAGTATAGTTTCAGGTCTGGTTTTGTGATACTTCCTGCTTCACTCTTCTTGCTAAGGATTGCTTAGGCTATTATGGATCTCTTATTTTTCCAAATGAATTTTATGATTGCTTTTCCTATTTCTATAAGGAATGATATTAGGATTTTAATTGGAACCACATTGAATCTGTATAGTGCTTTGACAATATTAATTTTGCCCATCCAAGATCAAGGAGATCTTTCCATCTTCTAACGTTATCTTCAATTTGTTTCTTTAGTGTTCTGTAGTTTTAATTGTAGAGGTCTTTCACCTCTTTTGTTAAACTGATTCCCATGGTTTGTTGTTGTTGTTGTTGTTTCTGTTGTTTTGGTGGTTTGTTTTATTTTGGTTTGTTTTGTTTGAGGCTAATATGAATGGGTAGTTTTTCTAATTTCTATTTCACAGGATTCATCACTGATGTATAGAAATACCTTTGATTTATGGGTATTGATTTTATATTCTGTTACTTTGTTGAATTCATTTATTGATTCTAGATGTTTTCTGGTGGTGGTTTTTGGATCCTCTATAGATTCAAGGCAACAGCATATATGATAGTTTGAGTTCTTTTTTTCCTGTTTATATTTCTTTAATTTTTTAAATTTGTCTAATTGCTCTGACTAGAATTTCAAAGACTATGTTGTGTAGTTGTTGTCTGTAAAGGAAGGTTGTAGTGGTAAAAGAAGGCCTCCCTGTCTTGTTCTAGTTTTTAGAGAGAATGCTTTCATTTTTTTTCCATTTTGGATTTAGCATAGATAACTTTTACAATGTTGAGGTATGTTCCTACTATCTGTAGTTTTTCTAATTTTTTAAACATGCAAGAGTGCTGTATTTTGTCAGATGGTTTCTCTGCATCAATTGGCACAATCATATGATTCTTATCTTTAAGTCTATTGATGTGATGAATTACATTTATTGATTTCTGTATGTCAAACCAACCTTGTATCCTTGGAATAAACCCAACTTGATCATGGTGTACTATTTTTTTTTTGATATGTTTTTGCAGGTGATTTGCCAAAATTTTATTGAAAATTTTTGCATCTATGTTTATCAGGGATATTGGTGTGAAATTTTCTTTCTTTGATGTGTCTCTACCTGGTTTTGGTATTATGATGATACTAGCTTTATATGAGTTTAAATGGGTTCTCTCCTTTTCTATTTCATAAAATATTTTGAGGAGTATTGGTATTAATTCTTCTTTGTAGGTCTTGTAGAACTTAGCTGTAATCTGTCTGGTCCCGGGCTTTTCTTGGTTGGTAGGTTTTTGATGGTATCTTCTATTTCCTTGCTTGAAATTGATCTGTTTTAATTGTGGGTGTCCTCTTGACTCAGTTTGGATTGATCATATGCCTCTAGAAATTTGTCAATATCTTTGAGGTTTTCTATTTTACTGGAGTACAAATTTTCAAAATAGTTTCTAATTGTCTTCTGTATTTCAATAGTGTCTGTTATGATATTTCCTTTTTTATCATGAATTTTAGTAATTTGAGTTTTCTCTCTCCTTTTTATTAGGGTGGCTAAAGGTTTGTCAATTTTATTCTTTTTTTCTTAAAACTAGCTTTTTGTTTTGTCAACTTTTTGAATTGTTTCTTTTGTTTCAATTTTATTGATTTCTGCTCTGATTTTAATTATTTCCTGTCTTCTACTTTTGGTGTTGGTTTGTTCTTCTAGGGCTTTGAGATGTAATGTCAGGTTGTTTATTTGTTGACTTTTTATTTATTTAATGAATGAACTTAATATAATGAGCTTTCCTCTTAGCACTGCCTTCATAGTGTGCCAGAGATTTTGATAAGTTGAAGGAGAGTTCTCATTTACCTCTAAGAATTATCTTATCTCCTCCCTGATGTTTTCTGTTATCCATGAGTCATTCAGTACTGTATAATTTAGTCTCCACATGTTGGAGTAGCTTCATTTTTTTATCATTGATTTTTAATTTCATTCCATTATGGTCAGAGAGAATTTTTTTTTGTGTATTTGCTAAAAGACTTGCTTTGTGGCATAATATGGTCTGTTTTGGAGATGGGTTCATGCTGCTGAGAAGAAAGTATATTTGCTCATTGATGGATGGAATAGTCTATATATGTCTGTTAAGTCTAAATTATTGATTCTTTTATTGAGTTCTGTATTTATTTCTTTAGTGTTTGTTTGGAAGATCTATCCAGTGGTTAGAGAGGTGTGTTAAAGTCACCCAGTGTTATTGTGTTGTGGTCTATTTGATTCTTATAGTTGAGAAGGGTTTGTTTGATATAGATAGATGCCCCACTGTTTGAAGCATAGATATTTATAACTGTTATGTCTTGTTGATGTATACATCCCTTACATCCCTTAAGCAGTATGAAATGTCTTTCTTTATCCCTTTCCACTAGCTTTGGCTTGAAGTCCACTTTATCTGATATGAGGATGAAAACCCCGGCTTGTTTACATGGTCCATGTGGGTGGTACAGTTTTTTCCCACCCTTTCACCTTCAGTCTGTGGATGCCTTTTCCTGTGAGATGAGTCTCTTGAAGACAGCATAAGGTTGGGTTTTTTTTTTTAATCCAGTCTGTCAGTCAAGATTGTATATTTTATCTTCATTATCTGATATTCTGTCTTCCAAGTGATCTAGTCTGTTGGTGATGCTATTGATTTTTTTTATTTGGTTCATTGTTTCCTTCCTTTCAAGTATTTCTGATTTTTTGTGATCTATGGTTGCCAATATTTGCTCCCTTATCTCTATGTTGGTTTGGTCAATAGATGCCTGTGTTTGCTCCTTATCTCTTTGTTGGAGTGATCATTTTTTCCTATATTTGCTCTCTTATATTATTATTCAATTTTGCAGATCGTTTTAATTATGTACATTCTGAACTCCTTCTCTGACATTTCATCAACTGCTCTGTCAATGGCTTCTATTATTGCAGTATCTTGGTTTTGGGGGGCACTTTCTTCCCTTGTTTTTTCATTTTGTCTATGTGTCTTTCTTTTTTGCTGTGAAGATATGAAATATCACAGTTTCTAACCTAGAATCTTCTAGTGTCCCTGAAGATTACCTGTACCTCACCTTGGTGTTGGGCTTGTAGTCCCACGTCAGTGTCCCAAGATGGATGCTACTGCAACTAAAAGTGGTGGCAGCACTAGTGGAGGTAACTCAAGATAGCAGTGGGGGTGTCCCAAGATGGATGCTACCGCTTTCAGAGATGAGGCTAAAGGGTTGGCCTTAAAATGGCTTTGGGCTGTCTGTTGGGAGATACAGCTGCTTCCAGGGTTTGTCTATTGTCCCAAGGTGGAGGCTAATATGTAGGGAGGGTTATGATGGCTGCAGTGCCCCAATATGGAGGTGGGCTAGGCCTGGGCTCCAGGTGGGCTGGCAGGGGCAGTCCTGGACAAGACCTGGGCCTGAGCTGGGGGCTGAGGGCAGGGGCAGGCCTAGGCCTGGGCCTGGTGTCAGGTATGGGTCAACAGCTGACATTAATATTTAACTTGATGTTCTATACTTCATTTGCTAAATCTGTCAATAGTAGATAACATAGCCAAATTGAAGAAAATAGAGAGAGAAACAAGAAGTGAGAGAAAGACGGTGGTGGTGGTGGGGCACACTCTGAGTAAGCCAGGATCATTTAGTTCCAAGAAATAGAAAACCTTGTCACACTGATTAAAATAAAAATAAATATTGTACAAGTAGACTGTCAATTAAACTTTTTTATAATGATGCTAATATAATTAATTTAGAAAAGAAAAAGGTGCTGGAACATCTGGATACTTTTATGGGGAAAAAAATAAAACTTGACCCTTTTCTTACATCTTACATGCTCAAAAACTCATTTGAAATATTTCATAGGCCTAAATGTAAATGCTAAAACTATGAAGTCCCTGAAGACAAATAAAGAATATCTTTAGGACATAGAGAAGGCAGGGGTTGCTTTGAATACAGAAAAGAAATTAGGCATTAAAAAGAGGGGGGGAGATCAACTGGTGCTTTAGATGGAATTCTCTGGAGGCACAGCCTGCAATGGTGTCTCTAGTATGAGACATTTATTGAGTGAGACATCTGTATGGATGTAAGGAGAGCAGACAGGAAAAAGAAAAAGCTCTGCAGAAAAGTGAAGTCATCCGGAGTCTAGTCTCTGAGACACAACTGCCACCTCAGGGTTGTCCCATGTGGAGTTCAGGGGACATGCCCTTTATATCCTCACATCAGCCACCCATTTGTCTCAGTCATTCTAAAAAAGAGGATGGCCTCCCAGCTCTTTCTGGATGAGATGGCTCCCTCTGACTGAGGCTAATTCTCCTCTGAAGACTGTGACCATAACCTGTTAGCAACCAATATTCAAATTATCTAAGGAATCATTGAACTATCAAGAAAGGGGGCCTAAGACCAGGTACCAAAAATATCTACTGCTATTGGAGTTCATGAAAACTTCCAAATAACAAACAAACAAAAAAAATGCCATGAAGAAAAGTTCATACCCTGGAATAAAATGTTTGCAACTCATGTGTCAGACAAAGGTCCCTTATCCAACATATGTCAGAATTCCTAAAAAACTGATACAAAGACACAAACAATGGAGATTTTTAAATGAACAAAGGACTTTCATAATCAGAAAGCTTAAAATTAAAACAACCCAAAATACCAAATGTTAGCAAGCGTGTATTGGTAGTGGGAGTGTAAAAAGGTTAAACGTACTTGGAATTTGCAATTTCTAATAAATCTAAATATGACTCACCCCATGATACTCTAATTGTACTACAAGTGCTGAACTTCCTTACAATGTATGTCCACAAGGAACTTGTACAAGGATGTTAACATGTTCATATCAACCTTGTTGATAATAGCCAAAACTCAGAAATAACCCAATGGATAAAAAAATGTAGCATATTCATATATTAAATCAAAACGTAACAATAAAAAAGAATTTCTGCTACATGCAACAACCTGTATGAACTTCAAAAACACATTGAGTAGGAAAATAAACATAAAAGTACACATTTGACAATTCTATTATATGCAGTGCAAGAACACTCAGAACTAATTGATGGAGAGAGAAGTCAGAACATGAGTTGCTTCAGGGGTGGAGCAGGGGAATTATTCTAAAAGGGCAGTGGAGGAACTTTATAGGGTGAGACAAGTATTCTGTGTCTGGAAACAGGTGGTAGGTTACAGGAGTGTATACATTTGCCAAAATGTTATCAACCTGTATACTTAACATCCGCTTGTTTTATACTACAATGTAAACCATAACTCAATAATTTGGATTCATTTATATAATTAAAATTCCAAGGGCTAAATTGGTTTCAAGAATATTTGAGCCCAGGAGTTCAAATATAAACATCAGAACCAGCATTCGCCCTCCCTCCTCTCTGTTTCTCTCCCATTTCTTTAGAATTACCACCACTTGCCTCAGTTTGCCTTTATTCCGGATCTGTTTGGTTTGCAGAGCCACAAGAAAGCTCCCACAAGAAATTTAGGAATCATAAAATGAACCACAATGCTAACATTATCCTGGGACTAAAATGCCATATTGACTGAACTTAGTCACGTAAGAGAAGAAACGGGGCACGTGGAAATTCTTATTTAAATTAAATATCACAGCTAATTGGCTGGCTTGCTAAACGTGTTCTTAGCAAACCAGATCTTAGCGGTGACATTAGTCATGACCTATCTGATCTGTGGAGGTAAATGACCAATTTGCCGGTTGTCTTCAACCCGTTTAAGAAAGTACTCTATCATTTAGAACTGCTCATTTATCTGGACATTCATTGCTGTTTTTATAAAAGTCACGATAATCCTTAAAAAAATATCACACCAGACGTTTTGAGACAGACACATTATTGATTTTGTTCTCCGAAGAGGTCACAATGAGAAAATGGAATCAGGTCTGAGCGGGAAAGGTGAGGACTTGGGCTTCGCTACACAGAAAGCCATCCCAAGAAGGAAAGGTCTATATCGCTCCACTCCATTTACAGATTTGGTTTGCTTTCCACATGCTTCTTTTCCTGCAAATGTTCAATGCGTCTTTCTAGAAACCATTTGCTCTACAATTCCCAAATAACATTGTCAGATTGTTTTCTTCCTAGGCCGTCAGCCAGCTGGAAATAGGCTTTTTTTTCTGTACACATTTCATAACCCTTTCTCCAAAATAAATAAACAAATAAATGATTACCTACATTTGCTTTCCATCATTCCCTAACTCAGAAAATTTGGCTCTTTTTTAAGTCCTGTAATGGTTGGTTTGGTGAGTCACTTTGACAGAATAAGGCAATGCTAATGAGGGGTAAAACTTATTGATTCTCAGGACTCAATAGGTACCAAGTCCATCCCTCTTCTGCTAAGAGGGAAACTCAGGGAGTCTTACTTTAGATTAGAGGGATTGGGCTGTCCCAGGTAAGGCCAGGAGGCTCCCCCTCAATGTGGAAGGCACAATGTACTCAGCTAAGGGCCCAGGAGGAACAAAGAGATGGAGCAAAGGTAAATGGGAAAGAAAAATAAATAAGCTATCACTTCTGAGACCAGGACACCTGTTCTCTTCTTCCTCCAGACTGTAGGACTCACCCCAGTAGAACCCTGGGCTTTAGAACTTTCAACCTTGAACTGAGAATTACACACCAGCTTCCTTGATCCTAAGGGCTTCAGATTTGCACCAAGCTATGCTACTGGCTTTCCTGCCTGTGGTGGACATCCTATAGGATGCACATCATGGGACTTCTTAGCCTCCATAATCAGGTGAGCAAATCCCCCTGGTCAACACGATTCACACACCTACTATGGGCTCTGCCTCCCTGGAGAACCCTGACCGAAACAAGTTTCCTGCTTGACTTCCATCTTTTCCCGTGTTTCACTGAGGAGGCCCAAGAATAGGACTCCAGGGAAGAAGATTGTGCATGAGTCCTCTTATCAGATTCCAACTACAGCCCTCAGACAAAATATTGGTTTTTGTTTTGTTTTTCCCTTCATATAAGGTCATTCATTAGAGGACTACATTACCCATTTCTTTATGCATTGCCCTGACTTCTTCTGTACCTCAGTCACAGAGCACTGTGGTACCAAAGTAGTAAGTGATGAAGTATGGTCCACAGTCTAAAAACTTACTATTGGATCCTTCTCAGAAGTTTCTGCAATCCTGATCTCCACCGTCACCTTCCCCTGCTTTCATTCCCAGAGGTAAATATTTAATACTCTCAGAAACTAAATCCTATGGTCTGGCCATATTTATTATTATGTATATTGTTGATATAGAAAAATGTGTTAAGAGGAGATGACCATCCTATGGACCATCCTATCATCCTATCATGAATTTTGTTCTTCTAATAACATTCCAGTAGTGTTCGAGTTAATCTGTGCCAGAAATTCTCTCCAACCCACTAATCCCTCTGTTCAACCTTCCCCCTCTCCATTGGACCTCAGTGGAAGGTAACTATTTATCCACATATTCATGTGTTTTAATTTATGTATGATCTCTCAGAAGTTATTCTGGAACCCCTCGTTAGGGATAACAATAAAGATGAAAAGTAAAGATTATGAAGATTCCAGAAAAATTTTAAGACTACACATTCATCCCCTCTCCCTCTGAGATTGGTGACCCTAGAACAACAGGCACAGCACTACAGGGGCTGAGCTACTGACTCCTTATAATTATTACTGACATCAAAGTCAAAGCACAGCACAGTGTTCACCCTCTTTCCAGTCTTACTTTTCTCCCTCCATGTATTGTGGTATGTACTATGCCCTGGCTTTTCTTCATACTACAATATGTCTGAACTTACACGCAATATTAATTATGTACATTAATAGAAACAAATTTACCATATACCATGTTGCATTCAATAGCTTGGTACTTCTAGTCAACACTAGATTATATTGTATATAAGATGTTAATGTATTATTTTGCTTTTTTAAGACATGAATGTTGTTGCATATATGCACATTCTTTTTTTTTTTTGATGCTGTGTTATTCCACCTATTATGAGTGACATTCTGGTAACATAATTTTCTACAAGTACAAGCCCTATTCTGCAGGCACCCTACCATGGGCAGGTGTTCCTCTAAATCATACTTACTTTTTAAGTCTCTGTTTTCTATTGAGTTTGAACATTGTGTCATATTAACAATAGCAATTCAGATATCTACTTCAGGGAACAACCTGTCCATATTCTTTTGCTTATCTGCTATTGCTTTTATTCTTGTTTAATACCAAGTTGTTTACATACAACTTTACAAGTAGTTGTTTATTTGTGATCTGTGTTACATATAGATTTTTCTTTATTTTTTTTTGTGGGGGGATGGGATTACCAGGATTAAACCCAGGGGCACTTAACCACAGAGCCTTATTCCCAGTCCTTTATTTATTTTTTGTTTTGAAAATTTGAGACAGGGTCTTACTGAGTAACTTAAGGGCTTACTGAGTTGCTGAAGCTGGCTTTTAACTCCTGATTTTCCTGCCTCAATCTTTCAAGTTGATGGTATTACAGGCGAGCGCCACTGTGCCTGGCTTACATATAGATTTTTCTAACATGATGCTTATTGGTGATTTTGCAATAGTGGGCTTTATAATTTTGGTGAGCAAATTTTATTCCAATTTTAATTTTTTTATCCTAAGAAAATGTTTTTGTGCAAAGATTATCAACAGATTATCTTATACTTTAGAAAGGATGGGGAGTTTTGTTTTTCTGAGTTGTATCTGTAACCCATCTAAAATTTCTGTCATGTCTAGTTACTTTTCCCATGTGACTATCCTGAGGTTCCAATAGTACACATGACAGTGCATCATTTCTTCACTCATTTGCAATGAGTCTGTCATATTTCGAGTTTGAATATGTACCTGGCTCTTCTCCCGGGATCAACATTGTTGGCTTAATTATTCTAATATTTCAGAATTAACTTGTCCAATACAACACAGAAATCCTTTGGAGATTATAGCTGACATTTCATTTACTTTATGAATCCAATTGAATATATGATTCATTTATTTACACTGGTAAAACTTCCCAATTCAAAAGTAATTTCTTTTAATTTAGAAATTTCTTTTTTTTCAGATTTAGTACTAAGTAACCCATTCATTATTCTGGATATATAAGATACTTTTAGGGGTTATATTCTGTTTATGTTCATTTTGTGATAAGCTTATAGCTAACAAACTTGCTGAACTTTCTTATTAATACTAATAGTTTCTCTAGATTTAAAATAGAAAAGTTCTACTTTTCTATTAGCTTTACCAATAAAGCTAATCCTTCCTTTCTAGTATTAATACTTGATTTTTTCTTTTATTTATTTTTATTTATATATGACAGCAGAAGGCATTACAATTCTTATTACGTATATAGAGCACAATTTTTCATATCTCTGGTTGTATACATAGTATAATACCTGAATTTCCTACTAGTTAATTGCATCTTCTGGAACCTCCAACACAACAATGAATAGTAACCATAACAGTAGGTGTTCTTGTCATTGATTTCAAATGTTTGAATCTTACCTATTTTAATTGTTGTATACTGTTACACGTTGGATATGAAGTGTATTCCCAAAGTTCCTGCGTATAATGCAGGAATTTTCGGAGGTGGAATGAATGGATTATGAGAGCTGAAACCTAATTAGTCTAATCCTATTTTGAACAGACTGAGTGAATGTTAACTGTAGGTAGGTAGGGTGTAGCTAGAGGACATGGGTCAGTAGGGCCTTCCCTGGAAGGGTACATCTTCTGTCACCACTTCCTTCATGACCCCACCTGAGCTGAACAACTGTACTCTGCTAGACATTTCCCCTATGATGTGCTCTCTCACATTGGGCTCAGAGAAATGGATTCTACTATCTATAGACTGAGACCTCTGAAACTATGAGTCTCAAATAAACTTTTCCTCCTTTAAGTTGTTCTTGTTGGGTATTTTCATCACAGTAATGAAAAACTGATGAAAACATATACTATTAGTAAAAACTAGTTAACCAAGTAGGGAAGTAAATCCCTTTCACTTAGAGAGAACTAAAAGTTCTTATCATAAATAGTGTACAACAGTGTTAGTGCTGAGTCTTTCTATGGAACAGTCAAACCTGAAAGGAGTCTCAGGGAGCCCTTCAAACTTGTATTTGATGTCAGAAGTAAGTGTGATATTGTCTCAAATCCTTTGCATCATCCAAACTTTTTTCCTCTGAGTTTTTGCAAAATAGTCAATAAATCAAAATCAAAAAGAAAGACAACTGATTGGGTCAAATAACTATGAAGTTTTCTTGATCTCAAGGAGGGTAGGTCTCTTTTTCAATGCCTGCTATAACTTTCTAGAGTAAACATGGATAATTTCTTTTCCTTTGGCCAGTGATAAGTCTATCAGTAGCCACAGAACATAGATCTGCTCAATGAGTTATATGAGATTTCTCCTAAGTGGAGCTTGATGAATCATCTTCTGTTCTTTCTGGAATACACACATAATACCTGGACTCACAGCAACTTTCCTGCAACTCCTGGGAAATAAACATGGAAATAAAAGTTAACATAGTAAAAATGACAGAGCAGAAACAAATAAAAAGAATTACAAAGACCTGCACGAGATGCATGGATGAATAGAAAACATTTTTTTTAATTGTTTGAATTAGAGATTAAGATGCAGGTAAGTTAAGTGTCCTTATAACCTACTTCAATACACACAGTCCTTTTCTTTTATTGTGGAATGTGGTAGTTGAACATGTTTAAAGCCAAACATTAACTTAGAAAAATTCATGTTGAAATGGTATTTATATTAGTATCTTGACTATCAAAATATAGTTATATCTCTACTATCATATGCAAAATACACTTTTAGGAAGTCAAAGCACTATTAATAAATGAAGAGGAAATTTGGGGTCTCAGCAAAACAAAAGTTAGGAGGGACTAGAAAAGAAACAAAATGTTAGTATCAAAGAATAATTTATCTTGATATTTTAAATTGGTTAACTACAAAATGTATCTATCAATGAAAACTTATTTAATACACTACTCAAGTACATTAATATTCTCTTCAGACTCTCTTAAACCTAACCATAGTTTTCTCATGTTTACATAGTTCTTATCTTTCTCCCAATTTACATTTTATTTCCTCCCACCTAAAGTATCTAGGCCCAAATTAACTATTTTTCTCTTATCTGAAGATTTTTAAAGTCTTCTAATTAGATTTTAATCTCTCCAGAATTAAACATTTCAATACTATTTGTTAGTTCTATAGGGTAAAATGAATTTGCCAAAACATATTTATATGCCTCATCTCTATCAATCATTATTAATAACATTCATTGAAAGGAAACTGTGGCATCCAGATTTGAAGAGTCTGTATAGATAGCAGCAAAAGAAAAATGTCAAAATAAAAATCTGGCTCACATTTAATTTAAATTTTAATTCTAATTTTAAATGAATGACCTATTAGTTCCTGTCCTTCATATTAATTTAGGCTGTCTGTCTGTCTCTATCTCTCTCTATCTATCTCACACACACAAACAACTACACACATACAACCACACACACACACACACACACACACAACATATAATATTGTTTTACATGATAAAGCAGTGTAAAGATAATTATTATTAAGAAGTGAACAGAGAGTAGTTTACAAGCTAGAGAAAAGAGAGAAAGAAAGAGGAATGGAGGGTATGAATGACCACAAAGAACATGATCATCCAAGAAGGAAATCTTGTTAATTATGAATAAAAACTAGGAGTGTATGTATTGGACCCTCCTGGAAAGTAACCAAGTTCTGGAGTAGCAGGAAGAGGGAAAGCCAGAAGGTGACTGCCAGCCTCGGTCTAAAAGAGAACATGATTCAAAACCAGGATGTCAAGATCAGGCCCAAGACCAAGAGCAGCTATTGTCACTCAGCAAATGCAAATGCAGAAGCAGAAGAACAAGAGGCAAGGGAAAGGAGAAGTTTTCATCTCTAACTTAACTGCAGCCAAAGCTTGTGGGATATCAAGGTCCTTCATTCTTAGATACACATGGGGTGTTGTATGTGTGGGAAGCCCAGAACACTGTGGGCAGTAAAAGAGATGAATGATGTAACTGCAATTAATAGTGAACTCAGAAAAGGACTTGGGTAGAAGAGGGAGTAAGAGAATGGGGGGATGGCCAGGTGCCATCATCACCTGCAGAGCCAGGTTCCTACCCAGCTAAGAAGAGGGCCCAAGACCATGTGTGTTTGATCTGTTACTCAGATCAAGGATTCCCAAGTAAAACAATAATAACAAAGAAGCACCTATAATGATATTTTCACATCATAGTGTAAATAATCCTCACACTATGAATTTAAGTCAAGAAAACCCAAAAATGTGATGAATTAACCCAAACTCTTTCTTGAATTGTGTCTGAACCCTGGGGGGGGGGGCAGACATACTTTCCTTATTTCCAAGTTTTACCAGAATTCATTGAAAAATAATAAAAAGATGGGAATATTGACCATTACTAGTTTATCATCTTAGTAGAACATCTTTGAAATAAGTACACCTTATTCTATACATTAAATACACAATGCATGGGCAATATATTTCTATCTTTTTTATATCCTGGTTCAGGCTGTGCTCATCAGAAAACTAGATTTAGAGTCTGAACATTGGTCTGATTATCCCTAAGTTAACTTAGCACCATGTAAGTGACACCTTGGAGCCCCCAGTGACCTCCCACATAGTGAGCTGAAAACAGGAGAGGCTACAGGAATAAAAGACTAGGACTCTTCTCCTCCCTGTGCCCATCTGTGTGACCTGAGGGGATTTAGAGCATGAGACTCCACTTCTACCTTTATGAATGGGAACAAAACAAAACTGGGTCTTGGCCATCTCCCATCTCTCTATAAAAGTTAAGTGTAAAGGTTCTGAGAAAATTCTCAAGAACCTTGAGAATTTTTAATTTGTGATCTAGGAGGTCTGAGTACCTACCTAAAATTTTGAGCACTCATGCAAAATTCTAAAAGCCATCATCTAAGTGATTCCTAAGCTTAGGAGAATCTTAAATGTATATCAGCTCCTGCAATTTGTCCTTCAACCAAATAAACTAAGAAAAATAACTCCATATCACCTAACTTCAGAATAACCATAAATTTTAAAATATGCTTCTGAAGCCACTTTCTGAATTTCAGAATTAAATTGAAGGGGAATTCCAAGTTGAGCTAGAATAAAATGTCCAAAGGCAAAGATAGTTGTTGAGAGCATCACTGCCATCTTCAGTGAGTTGGTTTTGTCCTAACTTTTATCCTCATAATTGTACTTCAGTTGCTGCATCCCATATCTTGACAAAACATGTCCCCAACTGGAAGAAAGGGTCCCTTCCTTAGTCCATTGTCTCCCCCATATGATTACTCTAACTACCCCTTGGGCAGCATTGCAGCACAGATCCATTCCTGAGCAATCTGGAGTTAGAGAAATGGAATTAAAACAATATGTTACTGATTTCCATTCTGGATTTGGGGAAGATCTAGGCTTGCCAGAAATATACAGCCTTGTTACCAAGGAGTGCTGTGGAAGAATTATCAGATAGATAAAAATGCCTACAACAATCTGCATTTGTTAAATACTCCTTGGTAAATGTTAGAAAGACAGCTTGGCACAGGTCTGCAGAAAAACAATTTCTTGAATTCCCAATTCCATTAGGTCTATTTTGCCATCTAACAAAATACCTAAGAGCACAGGTTTTATAATGATCCTTGTCTCTACTTCTGTGAAGAATCCCACACATCAGTCTAGCATAGTATGGCTTGGGAGGAAATCATCATTGTTCTGCTTCAGGGAACTAATACCTTCAGTGAACAACAAATAAATGACTTTACATTTCAAAGCCCTAGAAAAAGAACAAATCTTCACCAAAAAGCAGTTGAAGACAGGAAATAATTAAAAGTAGAGTTGAAATTAATGAAATTGAAACAAAAGAAACAATTGAAAAAATTAACAAAACAAAAAGGTGGTTCTTTGAAAAAAAATAAATAAAATTGACAGACCCTTAGCTATGCTAACGAAGAGAAGAAAAAACTCAAATCACTAACAGACTTGATGAAAAAGGAAACATCACAACAGAAAATACAGAAATACAGAAGATTATCAGAAATTATTTGAAAACTTTAAATCCAATAAAATAGAAAGTATTGAAGGCATTGTCAAATTTCTAGAACCATATGATTTGCCCAAATTGAATCAAGATGATATATACAATTTAAACAGATCAATTTCAAAGTGATGAAATAGAAGATGCCATCAGAAGCCTACCAACCAAGAAAACCCAGGACTAGATGGATACACAGCTGAGTTCTACAAAACCTTTAAAGAAGAACTAATAGCAATATTCTTCAATTTATTTCAGGAAATAGAAAAAGAGGGAGCATTTCCAAACTCATTCTATGAGGCCAGTATCACCCTGATTACAAAGCCAGGCAAAGACATATCAAAAAAAGGAAAACTTTATGTCAATATCTCTAATGAACATAGATGCAAAAATTCTCAATAAAATTCTTTCAAATCACCTACAAAAACATATCAAAAAATAGTATATTATGATCAAGTAGGGTTCATTCCAGGGATGCCAGGTTGGTTCAACATATGAAAATCAATAAATGTAATAATTCATCACATCAATAGACTTAAAGATAAGAACCATGTGTCATCTCAATAGATGCAGAAAAAGCATTTGACAAAATACAGCATCCCTTCATATTCAAAACACTAGAAACACTAGACTTAACAGGAACATATCTCAACATTCTAAGCTGTCTATGCTAAGCCCCAGGCGAATATCATTCTAAATGAAGAAAAATTGAAAGCATTCCCTCTAAAAACTGGAATAAGACAGTGATGCCCTCTTTCACCACTTCTATTTGACATAATTCTTGAAATTCTGGCCCAAGCAATTAAAGGGATATGGATAGGTAAAGAAGAACACAAATTAGCATTATCTGTTAATGATATGATTCTCTATATAGAAGACCCAAAAAATTCCACCAGAAAACTTCTAGAACTAGCAAAGTAGCAGGATACAAAATCAACACCCATAAATCAAAGGCATTTCTGTATATCAGTGACAAATACTCTGAAAGGAAAACAAGGAACACTACCCCAATTTAAAATAGCATAAAAAATTAATAAATAAATAAAATACTTGGGAATCAACTTAATGAAAGAGGTGAAAGACCTTTACATTGAAAACTACAGAACACTAAAGAAAGAAATTAAAGAAGAATTTAGAAGATGGAAAGATCTCCCTTATTCTTGGGTAGGCAGAATTAATACTGACAAAATGACCATACTGCCAAAAGCACTATACGAATTCAATGCAATTCCAATCAAAATCTCAATGACATTCCTCATATAAATAGAAAAAGCAGTCATGAAATTCATCTGGAAAAATAAGAGACCCAGAATAGCTAAAGCATCCTTAGCAAGGAGAGTAAACCAGGTGGCATCACTATACCAGACTTTAAACTATACTATAGAGCAATAGTAACAAAAACAGCATGGAATTGGCAAAAAAAAAATAGACTTGTAGACCAATGATACATAATAGAGGACACGGAGACTAACCTACATAATTACAATTATCTTATATTTGACAAAGGCACCAAAAACGTACATTGGAGAAAAGATAGCCTCTTCGACAAATGTGCTGGGAAAATTGGAAATCCATATGCAACAAAATGAAATTAAACCCCTATCTCTCACCCTGCACAAAACTCAACTCAAAGTGGATGGACCTAGGAATTAAACCAGAGATTCTGTGTCTATTAGAAGAAAAAATAGGGCCAAATCATGTTGAATTAGACCCCAACTTCCTTAATAAGACTCCTATAGCACAAGAATTAATGTCAATAATCAATAAATGGGGTGAATTCAAACTAAAATGGTTATTCTCAGGAAAAGACACAATCAGTGAGGTGAATAAAGAGGCTATTAATGGGGAATAAATTCTTACCACATGCACATTTGATAGAGCAATAATCTCAAGAAAGTATAAAGAACTCAAAAATCTTAACACCAAAAAACCAAATAACCCAGTCAATAAATGGGCCAAGGAATTGAACAGACACTTCTAAGAAAAAGAGATACAATCAGTCAATAAATATGTGAAAAATGTTTAACCTCTCTAGCAATTAGAGAAATGCAAATCAAAACTATTCTAAGATTTCAAATCTCACTCCAGTCAAAATGGCAGCTATTAAGAATACAAGCAACAATAAGTGTTAGCAAAGATGTGGGGGGAAAGGCACATTCATACATTGCTGATGGGACTCAAATTGATGCAGCCAATATGGAAAGCAGTATGAAGAATCCTTGGAAAACTGGGAATGGAGCCACTATTTGATCCAGCTATCCTACTTCTTGGTCTATACCCAAAGGACTTAAAAACAACATACTACAAGGACACAGCCACATCAATGTTTATAGCAGCACAATTCACAAAAGTTAAACTGTGGAACCAACCTAGATGCCCTTCAGTAGATGAATGGATAAAGAAAATGTGGTATATATACATAATGGAATATTACTCAGCATTAAAAGAGAATAAAATCATGGCATTTGCAGGTAAATGTATGGAGCTGAAGAATATAATGTTAAGTGAAATTAGCCAATCCCCCCAAATCAAATGCCGAATGATTTCTCTGATTTATAATATGCTGCAGGGGGTATGGGAGGGTTAAATGAACTCTAGATAGAACAAAGAGAAAAAGGGTTGTGAGTGGAAGGGAGTGGATATAGAGGTTGAGAAGACGATAGAATGAGATGGACATCATTACCCTAAGTATATGTATGAAGACATGAAGGATGTGACTCTACTTTGTGTACAACCAGAGATATGAAAATTTGTGCTCTACATGTGTACTATGAATTGTAATGCATTCTGTTGTCATAAATAACAAGTTAAAATTTAAAAAAGTAACACAAGGATAATAACTGGGAGATGCAGGAAAGTCGTGTGCTTATCAACTCAGAAGCAAAGCAGAGGAGCTGTGTGTATTGGGCTCAGACTACTAAGGTGGGAATGCCTCTGTACTGCTGCCCAAACCTCTATAAGGACATAACAAGGCTGATTCTCAGGTGGAGAATGAAGCTAGCACAACACTGGAAAGAACTGAGCAGAGGGAGCCTGTCCCTCCTCCTGGCTCTCCCACTCTCTCCATTGCCCGCTATTTGCAGAGCCTATACTGGGCTAACAGGCTGCTGGCAAAGCCCAGAGATGTTTTCCCTCTGAGTATTATAAAAGGTGTGTTTGGAGCTAGAAGGCAGTAGTGGGTGACTGGCATTGCATGAGTCTCCTTCTCCTCAGGCTTCAGTAACATACACCCAGGGAAGCAAAGACTTGGGTCACTCAAGAAACATTCTGGGGCCAGGAGCGTTGGCACACACCTGTAATCCCAGCAGTTCTGGAGGCTAAGACAGGAGGATCAGGAGTTCAAAGCCAGCCTCAGCAACAACAAGGTGCTAATGATAACTTAATGATATCCCGTCTCTAAATAAAATACAAAATAGACCTGGGGATGTGACTCAGTGGTTGAGTATCCCTAAATTCAATCCGTGGTACAAAAAAAGAAAAAAAGAAAAAGAAAAACATTCCAGGAATATAAATAAAGTTATATACTATCTGTTCTGAGCATATGCAACATTGGTTCTTAAAAAAAAAAAAAAACAGAAGAAAAGCTGATCAAGACAACATTTTAGGAAACAAAATTATATTGGTTTAATGATTACTTTTCTATAATCAGTTCTAAATTTTTATCCCTTCATTTTCTCAGAAATGTAATTTATTTATTTCTGCTCTTTATTAGTTTATAGATCACTGCAGTGTAAACATGAAAACATCTGTGTATTTGCTCTGTACATCTCATACCAACTTGTGACAAGAAGCAACACCGTTCTGACTTCAAACTTGAGAAAATTAAATAAGGACACAGAATTTGAATATCTTTATTCATTTTGTTTCCCACATGTGTACTTGGCATCTTTCTATCAATAAAAATAAATGAGTATTTTCTATTTAATAAAGTCTATCTGGCTTTAAAAATATACTTAGAAGTTAGTATAAAGAACTTTATTGCTAAAGTATATGGTCTTTATTGGGAATTCATCTCTGAATAATTGAAAGATTATGATTTGTCAGCAAAAAGTTGAGAAAAAGTTGGAGGCTGAAGTCAAGAAAGGATTTCATTTTCCAACTCTACTGCTTACTTATCAGCTTTCATAGAGGAAATTTGCAAAACAGTAATGAATACATGATCACTTACTGGTTCTTTTTGATTGAGATGCTGACTCTCCTAAGTGTCCATAAAGACCACCTTTCAATGAGACCACAATAGAAGGGAGATATAAAGAAACAAAAGAGGAAATAACTTGACTGTGTCTTTTTACCCTATGAATTGATTTCCTCCTCCTACATATCACAACGCTATATAAAAGAAAAGGAACCAAAGACGGTGGTTTAAAAGGAAGAATAAAACTAATGTGTCAGCTTCTTTAACACTGTTGAGGTGCTAATTCATTTTTCTCAAGCATTCGACCAAAAGGAGAAAATATTGTTATTGGTAACACACCCCCCACCAGTCTTCACCCTTCCATAACAACCCTTAACCTGAATAGGGAGGGGGTCTATCATTTTACACACACATGTGTAAACAGAGAGAGGGCCAATCATATTTCCCATCAAGGGCTGGCTAGCAGAGAGACTTGATCCACAAAGACCTTTGCAAAGCAGTTGAAATGGAGCTACTCTTTACCAGTAGAATGGGGCTTGGTAACTGGGTCCAGCTCCTTCATGTAAATCATTACATCTTTCTGCCTTGGAATCTGTAGATTATGTTGAATGTGTCATCTTTTATTAAGGAGATGGAAGGACCAAGCCAACAGGAGACCCAGGGGGATTTTATTATTATCTTTCCAAAATACTATTCTACTTTCACCTCTCTGCCTTCCTGGCCTCTCTTCTTGAAAAGAACCATTCTAGAAACCCAAAGTTAAAGGAAGGAGAAAGCTTAGTGGGTGGATTGAGAGAGGCCTATGCTATTTTCCCTGAACGCCACTTACAGGTCATATCTAGCAAGGTCAAGTAGGTAAGACTCCTCTGGGGTCTACATGAGGAAGATCTCTTTCCTGTCATCTGTGTCCCACAGGATGTTTAGGGGCTGTGTGGACCTGTTATTACAAGGGTTCCTACCACAGAGCTGTCTGAATTCATTGCACTCTTCCTTCACCTCTGCTGGTACCCCCTGCTAGGGGCCTGCCTTCCAAGCTCTTGCTGCTTTCAGAGACAGAAGACAAGTGGACTGTTACCTCATGGAGTGAGAAGAAAGCATAAAGTGCAATTCAGATATCTGAACCAGAGTTCAGCAGGAAGCGCCCATCCTCAGATGATGAGTTACACACTCCAGGGTGTGAGATCTTTTCAATATTCAAATGTACAGTATGTGGGCCACTAACTGTATTCTTGTGCTCTCCCCCATAAATTGTAGAGGTGAGTCCAGGAAAGTGCTACTTAATTATTAGTTAAATCAATAGTAATTAACTCTGAGTCACGATGTTATGGTCTCTGAATTGTTTGCAAATCCATAATTTAAAAACATGTTTTTCCTAATTGTCTAAGGTCTATATGCAAATGGTATTATCAGTGCTTCAGTGGAAAACATACCTACATGATTGAGGAAGCAAATTCAATATTCTGGATCTCCAGTTGACTATCTAAAATTCTTGTCCAACTTGGTTAGGTGTATTCCAGTCAAAAGTGAGTTATATCATAATAACTACTATGATGATAATTATTAGCATTATTTTCAAAACAGCTAATATTTATCAAGCATTTATTTGACTTTACATGTAAGGACTTTGTGCATGGTGGCAATTTTCACACAACCACCCTCTAGCATTAATATTGTTATTTTGAATTCTGTAGAAGAGGGAACATAAGTTCAGAGAGTTAAAATTACTCACCCAATATCACACAGCTAAAAATTGCAGAACAAGATACAACTGCAATCAATTTAACTCAAGAATGTGAAGAACGTGGGATCTTAATTACGCAGTGATCAAGTAAGACTCTGAGGAATTCTCCATTTAAAAGCAATTGAGGAATTGAAGAATATTTTCTTTTCTTGGGTTACTCACGCTAGATGCTAGGCAGGTGCACTTGACATACACCCCTAGCCTTCTTTAGAGGAATTTTTAAAGATGGGTCAGATTACCTTCCCTCAGCTCAGCAGGGATAAACTGAGGCACTAGAAAATGAATTTAAAGAGCTGAGTCCTAGCCATGTCTATCTAGACAAAGTTTGAACATTCATCTCATGAAGAAGTCGTTCTGCTTTATCCCATGAAAAAGAAAATTTGAGGAAATGGAGGGAAGTTTTTTTTTTTTTTCCTATCAATGGAGTAAATATAGGCCAAAAACTTACTGAGGATTGGGACTCTAAGTTCAAAAGGAGTGAAGAACATGGAGACAAGTCATATTTGTTTTAATCTAGAGATTGCAAGCTAAACCGTGTTTGAATGCTGAAGGCAGAGAACGGCTGAAAAAGTCAAGCCATGGTTGAGACTTAGCTTTTCCACATTGTGCTCTCCTTGGCTCCTCCAAGGACAGTGGGAATTAAATTCTAAGGCACTAAAGTCACATAGACCCTGGTTCATCATTGATTCTGACATACATGATCTTGGCTATGTAGAATGGTTGAGATGTTCATACCTCAAACTACCAGTTGGTGGTTAAATAAGATAATATGAAGTGTTTAACACAGAATCTTGCACACAGCAAGAATCCAGGAATCTGAGTCTTCTCTTTCAAAACTCACAAAGGATTCTTCATTCTCACCTCCTCTACCATGAGTACCCGGTCCAAACTACAGATGTCTCTTTCTTCCAGTTATTGCAGCCTCTGTGTGTCACTGGGCTTTCTATTACTATAATAAAATCCTGTGATCATCAATTTGTAAAGAGAAAATATGTTTTTTGACTCATGGTTTTAGAGTTTCCAGTCCATAATCTGGTAGACTCCTGGTTTTTAGGTATCTGATGGGGGTGCTGAAGGGCAATGATGGGGAGCACATGACAGAGAAAACAACTCACAACATGGCCAGGAAGCAAAAGGGATGGAGAGGAAAGGGGTCATATTCCCACAATGCCTTTGAGGCCACACCCCCAATGACCTAATCACCTCTCACAAGTCCCCATCTCCTAAAGATTCCACCCCCTCCCAGTAGGACTAGAGACTCAGCCTTTAACACAGAAGCCAATTGGGGGACACTCAATATTTGAACTATAGCAGACTCCTATTCTCAGAATTGTTAACATTAGTCAGAAACGTGACTGTACCGCTCAAAACTCTCTAGTAATTTGTAATTTCATCTAGAGAAACACTGCAATCTACAGACTGCTCCCAATATCTACCACTTTCTCTCCAGCTTCAGTTCCTGCCTGCTTTCTTGTTTTTCCTCCAGCATTCACCACCATTGGGCATACATATGACTTTTAATTATTTATTTCCTCTTTCTGGACTTGCAATAGATTGCAGTCTCCATGAGGACAAAGCTTTGCTCTGATGCTATTCCATGTGGCTGTACAACACTGCGGCACATACCAGGCCCCTAATAAAGGTGTACTGGATGAATAAATGAATATATATTAGCCATTTTTAAAATAAAAACTAATATTTTTAAGTGCCAGTATTTAACCTCTCACAAAAACTATGAAAGACAAAATGCAATCAATCTTGGGAAGAGCAGGATCACAGAATATGTATTCAAGGGAAAGACACACACACTAGGCTGAAGAACCCACTTAACAGAAGACCTGAGGGAGCAGGTATAAATGCCTGTTGTTTGCAAAGCTGATCTCTGTATTAAGAGAAAAAGTTGATTCTGCATGTTCATAATCACAATGAGGAAAGTTTGAAGATATATCAGAAAATATTTTTATAGCATATCCTCCTCTTAGATAATGTTTTTGAAATAGCTATTCGGACAAAAACTGCTATGTTGCTGTATTTACAAGGGTTGATTTCATTCTTCCACTTCACTACCAAGAAAAAGTCCCAGAAAAGAATAGTTATCATGATGACTTCAAGACTGATGGGAACAAAAAAGTTCTGTATAGGTCAGCAATCAAATAAAAATTGCCTCACATTGCAAGAGTTATTTATTTTATGCTAGTTATCATATAGGATGGATCAGCACAGGTGAAAAACAATGGGAAGAAAGTGAAAATATTCTCTAATGAGCTAAGGAGAGGCCATTCACCCTGATACCAGGAAAGAGCATGTTTGTTCTACAAGGAAGGGACAAAATTTTCTGTCACAGGAAAATGTGGAACTCAGAAATGACACCAGGAACCAAAGTCACTGAGGATAACTCTAACTGCATCTGTATTTTCTTATTCAGATCTAATTCATCATGAAATTTGCATTTCTTAAAGAATTGAAATTCCCAATTCTGAATTCTCTCTGGCCAAGGAGTTAGTGACAGGGACATGCAATGCTGACCCACCCGGCCCTTACACCTCTGTAGCTCAGGACAAGTCTCTGACACCTCTGGGACTGCACTTCCACCTTGTCATCCCCTGTCCAGATGCACCACACCACCTCTTTAACACACAGGGGTGTTGTCAGGCTTAATGACAAGCCGTCTGAATAATGACACCCGTTCTAGGGTGTAAATGAGACAGCCGCCTGGTCCCCATCCTGCAAAGGACAAGTTGAGTCAACACAGTCTTTTGCAGCTGCAGTCTATATCTTATAATAAATCTCCATGTCAGGGATGAGAAAGATTTCCTTTACCTGCCAGATGGCACCTGACCTCTCACCCATCAATGAGGCTCATTGGCAACAATTAACTGTTAGTCTTTACCTAAAAATTCCATATCAGCATAGAAGGCCCATCCCTGCAAGTCGGGGAGAAATAGATTCCTCCCAAAGCCAGAAGAACACCTAGTAGAGGAAGATACAGCTGCCCCTGTCCCTATCTGGGTTGGATGCTATTGACCTCCCCAAAGTGGGACCTTGATTTCCATGGTTCTCTGAGCAACAGAACTAGCCAGCACACCATGACTGCACAATGTCCTGTTCTCACTCTCCATGCAACCAGCTATTTATAACTGCAGGATGCCAGGCTTGCACAGAGCAGTGTGATACTTCCAGAAAGTTGCACTGTTATTTTAGCCATCTCCTAACGAAGAGCACCAACAGATAGAACTCATCCTCATCAGGCAGAGGAGTGCAAGCATTCAAGGAATAGGAAGATTGCAATTGTGCTTGTGTGTGTTTTATTTTTTAACCTGGGATGCCATTTAGAAATCTTAAGGACTCTTTTCCCCAGGCACCCACACCCCCCCCAGCTGTCTTGATTAGTGGCTGTGCGTATGCTGGTCAGATCTGGGGATTAATGACGGCTAATTTGCCCGAGGTTGGTGCAGCCCAGGCAGCAGACTTTGCACGACCAGCTTTTGCTGCCATATGGGCGGAAGCAGCTGTTTCAATTACTTTCAGTGCCCAGATGTGTCAGACGAGCCACCAGTCCTCTGCGGGGTACATCAGCCGCACGGCAGCTAATTGCTTCAATCGCGTGTGGAAGCGTGGTGCTGGGTACTGTGAAAGGGGGTTTTGGGGACAGCCGGGTGCCAGCTGTCGTCACGGCTCACAACATCGGCAAGCGGACAGGCTGGGACTAGACTTCAACTTCCACTTGCCACCCCTGGTGATACCTGAACTGACTGTGTCTTTGTCAGGTACACACAGTGGATGCACAGAGGCAGGTAACTCACATGCCACAGACTCTGGTCTACCCACCACTTCATAGGCCGTATATGCCAGGAATACATGAGATCGGGAATCTGTGTGTTGTGGGTGCCAGAGAAATGAAAATTGTGAGATTTCAATTAACATGCAATTCAGGTTGGCCATTTGAATCTGAAGCTCCCAGGCACATTTTTAAAGGTTAACATCCCCGTTCGTGGCACCCGGAGAGTGATCAATGGATTGATGTGTGTGCTTTGCTTTCTTGTGTATCAGATTGAGGCAAGAGGGGACAGAAAGGAAAGGTCAACTACCACCCATTCCCCTCTGTACTATACTGAGATCTTGAGACAAGAAATCAGAAACAAATACCCAGCAAAGATGTATGTTCCCTTTGTTTTGGGTAGGCCTGGCTGTGAGAAAACCTGGGGTAAATAGGAAGCTGTTATCATCATAATAATACATCTATTTAGGAAAAGAACAAACATTTGTTTTGTGCTAATTCTATGGTAATCAGGGTGATTGTACTGTACTTTGCTACTGGATGTTGCCATGGTTATTCCAAGTAGTTTGTGGTTATTAATGGCCTAGAATAATCCACAGTGCTCAGTTTGAGACCTTTCATCAGAAACATGAGTATTAATTTCACTCTGCCATTCCAACGTTTTTTGCAGCCCAGAGTAAATTTGCTTACTTTTTTATTATCTCTTAGTTTGGGATTAGATGTTGTCTAACGTGCATTTTGAAATAATTTGCCCCAGTCTTCATATCGTGTCTCTTCAAAAATACCTTTTGACTGCAGGTTCACAGAACTATTACTAGGGCTCAGCATTTTTCAAATTGATCTATTGATAGATATATACTAATGCAACTTGGTAAAAAAAAAATAAAAATTTGTATTGGAAAAACAGATACGCAGACCGTGTTTAAGAACTGTTCTTGAGTCGCCTGATCATGTGTGGAGGCTATGAACTGCCATCTGGGGAACAGGAGATACTGGTTTCCTACCTGAAATTTTATCTCTGGGTTGAGTCCTCCTGGATTCTGGAACACAGTCACTGATTCCCTTTCCCAAGATGGTTACCCCATCCAAGTCCCAATACTATTTTTGTTTATGACTAGCAGTGGTGGTATTGTGCTGGGTATTCCTTAGTGTTTAAGTAGATAATCACTAAAAACTATGCTTCTTAAGAAAACTGTCAACAGAAAAATTCTGGGACACTGAGTTCAAGTAAACACGGTTAGAAATGTTTGTCATCTTGAGCACCAGACAGATTGCATCAGCTCTGCCTAAAATTCTGGAAGATGGTGTGTGTTTACCTATGGATTGTAGTACAAAAGACAACTCCAGAACTCAGTGACACAAGATTAAGAGGACTTCCTATTTCCCATGCTTTTCTGGTTGGCCTGGACGGCTCTGCCTGACTCACTGTCCCTAGGGTCCCCTCAGGGTACTGCATTCACCTTCTCTGGGCAGGATCCTGGGTTTCCTGCCTTTGACCTGTCTTTGTAGCCCTGTCTCTCTGCACATGGCCTCTCTCCAGAAGAGAAACCCTTGCTGGCAACTGAATTTCAAGGGAACAAATTTAGAGTCTTCCAAAGCTCTGAACTCAGCCTGGAACTGCCACAGACCATACCATCACAGGGTTGCAGGAAGACACCTAGGTTTTTGGAGAAGATGGCCTGTATTTACAGCAAGGCCAGGGGAGGACTATAGGAGCCATTAGAAGCCCGACATGTGTGTGTTTGAGAGCAGGCAGATGTGAAATGAAGAGATTTATTTGAAACAAGTAAATAAGTTGGAATGCCTTTATATTAATTTCATGCAATTTTTTTTAAAGTTGAAAGCAAAACAAACAAAAATCCTTTTAATTCAATAGTATTGTTCTCTGTTCTGTTTGAATACAAAATATCAAAAAGCTAAAAAGCAGAGGTGTTCCTTTTAAGTCTCTCTTTTCTTGAAAACTGCCGAACTGGTATTGATTAGAAAGTTTCCCCTGGCTTTTGTCTACATCTGAATAGAGAGGAAAAAATAATTGAAAATCATAATTTACAAGAAAAACCCCGAATTATTATCCATTTGTGACAAGGGGGAGAAATTCTCCTTCAAATGTTTTCATTTACATCTGTGCTGGGTCTTAGATGAGCTGTGTTTATGTATTGATGCTCTGGGGCTGCTTGTTCCTTGAGGCATCCCAAGACTCTCCTGGGAAAATGCTAGGTCTATCCAATTGTAGAGTCTGTGCAGATTAGAGATCACACCAATACATGCTCCCAGGGGGTTGTAATCATTTGGGTGAGCTATCCTCTGAGAAACAGTGCACTTGACCAGAGCAGGGAGAGCAAAACTGGCAATGCTCTGAGCTTAGGACTCATTCAACTAGAAACTTGTAAACAGAATAAAAAATTATCTAAGTGGGTAGTAATTATGCTACATGTAGCATTTTGGGGAATGACTTCACTCAGCCTAATTCCCTATGTCACATCCCAAGTAATCGGGTATATCAGTGGTGTTGTGGTCTGGATGCTTATTCCCCCCAAAAATGCATGTTGAAATGAAATTACTATTGTAACATGTTAAGAGGTGGGACCTTTGGAAGGAGCTGAGGTCATGGAGGCTCAGGGATGGGTTTGCCCCTCCCTCACTTTTCCACTCTGTGCACTTCTGCAAAGTGAGTCCTCCTGCCACAGTATGACACAGCAAAATGTCAGCACCTTGATAGATTTCGGCACCTTCACTCAAGAATTGTGAGAGAGAAATTTTCATTCATTATAAGTTGCTCTGTCTGGCCTTCTGTTATAGCAGTGCAGAAAAGGCTGAGATAAGAAATTTGTTCCTAAATAGAAAGTATTCTTTTTTGGTAATATTCCATGATATGTATGTGCCATTTTGTTGAAACACTCACCATTAAAGGATGTTTGAGTTTCTTCTAGGTTTTGGTTATTATGAATAAATAAATCTGCTATGAGCATTTTTGTACAGGTTTCTGTGTGACTGAAGTTTTCACTTTCATACTCACCATATGACTCAAGGTTGATATTAGTATCATTGCACACGTTCCCTCTTTCAACTCCCTTCAGAATTGAACATTCAACTGCATTTAAACAGAATCATTTTCTCAATAAAGAAGAGCTTCAACTCCAAAGGAAATGAAATATGATTCACCTCTCTAAATCCTCCCTCATCAATGAATACCAGGAAACTAATAAATACTGTGCTTAACATATGACAACTTTCACTTCTGGAAAAGATTGCCTGATTTCTTTTTAAATTTAATATACAAAATCCCAGGGAAAGGTTTTATTTATCTGAGTTTCTTGGGTTAGTGAATTTCTTTGAATGCTTTCCCACTGATCAATTTACTGTGCCTAGAAGAACAATATTTTGTGTTATATAATGACAGCCACATCCTAAGAATTGGGAATATGGAATCCCCCAAATGAGAGGGAAAATGTTACCTGAAGAAGATGAGAACTAGTTAGGTCATTAAGTTAAACATATCTATTACAGTCCGCCCCTTAATTTTCCAATAGACATATATCATTTGTATAATTCTTCTCATATATATTATTATTTTTACAAACTGCTCTATTGTTGTAGAATGATTTAAAATGATAATGCAGGAGGATTTCCCCTTTTAATACTGGCTAATTTTTCTTGATTACGTGTCCTACCACAAATGCTCCTATTTCCAGCCTTTCAAATGGAAAAAAGGAATCATCCAACTAGTTTATCCAGAAACAATTTCATTGACTCCCTCTTTCTTCTAAGAGGTATTTCTATTCCTTATAGAGTACAGCCTCAGTCAGATCTGCACATAGCCCCTTATGCATCTGAAACACATGGTGTAAATTTTAAATTATCTAAGCCTAGGACATGACTGGAACAATGGTGAATGAAAAACAAAAACAACTTAGTACAATTCTCACTTAGAAAAAGGGAAAAATAGAAAGATCATGTTGTGTTTTCTGTTACACTGCATGTCCTTTCCTTCTCATAATAAACATAAGGAAAAAAGACATGTTCAAAATAGTCTTTGGGTATCCATTCATTGATTTGCTCCCTTGATAGTGAGGGGCATTCTCCTTTCAGTCAGCTGGCTCTGCATATTTTGCCCAGTGTGATGTGACGCTCACCCAACCCCTTTCACAAGCAGATACAAAGGGCAATGAACAAAACCCTCCTCCCACAGGTGTGCACTCAACATGGCAAGAGTAACAGGTGTGGGTAGACCTGTCTAGAACAGACCCCAGGAAAAATTGCAGAGAGGTATCCCCTGGCCACCATTCTCTAACTTCAGAAAGGTGAGAAAATGCAAAAACTTGATATCTGGGCCTCAAACCAGACCTACTAAATCTCTATAATTGGAGTAGAGCAAATTGATCTTTTTAACATGGTCTTTGGTTAATGTTGATATATGGTGGTTTAAGGCTGACCACTGTAAGGGATATTGAATTAAAAGACCTTCTTCTGGTTAAATCTTAGTGATCTGTATATCAATTTAAATATGATGATCTTTCTAAGCTTGCCAATAATCAACTATACATATATATATATATATATATATATGTATGTGTATATATATATACATATATACACACACATACATATATAAACATTTATTTTAAAATAAGTATATTTAAAATGAATATAAATATAGTACATTACTATTTATATATTTTCATGTTTTTAAAATAAACATATTTCTATATTTTTCATATATAAGACCTAGTCATGCCCTTTGAATCTAGACTTTGCGTTTCAGTTTTGGCTTCTTAGTTCCAGGCTTAGGAACCCTACCTTTGTAATTCCTAATTTTACTCTGGAGTACAGTTGGGAAAATATGCCATAGGCTAGGCAAAAGAGAGCTGATCCAGGCTGATGAGAATCCTTGGGTATCTTTATCAGGCCAGGGGTTAAAAGGAATGGGTACTTGTAAGGGAAATGTTTGTGTGTGATTTTTATGATTCTGCCAGGATTTCCCTATTCATCATTAAATAATCTAAGTTTATAAATCATATTATCTAATATTATGGTAAACAAAATGCTGCAACTCTATAAAGACTGTGAACTACTTACACAAAGGACTTTACTCCATGCACATCTTGCTTTGATTCAAAAATAATCTAATATCTTCAAGTAAGGGAAACAGGAAAATGTGATCTTCATCATGTTATGGTATTGCCTAACCTGCTTGCCTAAGGGTCATTTTCTATTGCTTGGCCTAGATATTTTATGATCTTTGAAAGATTGATGCTGGTTTGTTGAAAACTCACAAACTGTAAATAATTTTTGTCTGATTACAATGCAAATTATTTTGTCGACTATTAGCACAAATAATTTTTACCTGATAATGGTGAAAATGCATTCTGTTTAGTAAAAGTATGACCATAAGAGTTACAGTTAACTGCTCTGTGGGACTTCAGCCTTTACTTTTCCAGCTGGCAGTAGTATGTCCAGCACTGTTTCTCCTTCACTAACTATATGTGTAGCATTTTCTCAGGTCATTCTTGAAGGAAAAACAAAACAAAACTACAACCACCACCACAAAACAAAACAAACATCTGATATATGATTACAATATTCTTCAATGAAAATTGTGTGCTTTTAAGTCCTGAAGACACTTTTTTGGCTACTTAAATCAGAATTGTTCTTTTTTTGGGAGGGAGGGGTACCAGGGATTGAATTCAGGGGCACTCAACCACTGAGCCACATACCCAGCCCTATTTTGTATTTTTTTTAGAGACAGAGTTTCACTGAGTGGCTTAGCACCTCGCCATTGCTGAGTCTGGCCTTGAACTTGCACTTGGATTGCAGGTGTGTACCACCATACCCAGCTTGTTCGCTCTTATTGGCTTTTAGATGGGATGGTTTCACTGGAGATTTCTTGCAGCACCCTTTTGAAGGCCAGGCGTAGCTGACACACTCGATATCTTAACATTTTTATACCAAGCTGCCTAAAGCTACAGACTTTGTGTCCATATGGTCGGAGTCCTGTGGGATTATGAGCAATAGCCAAACCAACTGCTCAGCTGTGGTATAATGAAGACAAAGCAGACTTTCCAAAGTGAAATGGAAGACTTCTCACTGCATTCCACCCCATCTGAACTTAGTCAACCTCATCTTTTAGAGTCATTCACATAAACTACTCCTACTTTTGTCTTAGGATTCTGGTATAGCTGAGAACAACTCAACTGTAGCCATTGTCTTATTTCATTTTTGTGTGTGTGTGTGTGTGTGTGCTGCAACAGAATACCTGAGACTGGGAAATTTATAAGATAAAGAAATTTACTTTCTTATAATTCTAAGAAGTCCCAGCTCATAGTACAGAAAGATTTGGTTGTCTGATCAGGGCTGCTCTCTCCTTCAAAGATGGTGCCTGGTGGTTATATTCCAAGAAGCGAGAAGCTGTGTCCTCACTTGGCAGAGGAGGGAAGGCAAGCTAGTCTAGTGCTGTGTGAAGTCTCCTTTACAAAGGCCCTAATCCCACTGTGAGAAAGGAGGCGTCAGGGTCAAAATGATCCTGAAAGTTCCCATCTCTTAATACTGTCAATTGACATCTGGATTTTGAAGGAATGCCTCCAAACCAAGCACCCTTGTGAGGGAGATTGGCTCCATGAGTATTGAACATTCTGGTAATAGAGCACAGCTTCATTTTAGAAAAATTAGAAGAGGAACAGGTAATACCACTATTCTCACTTTTGCTTTTCTCTGATCCCCTCACCTTCTCTTCCTTTCTCTCCTCACCCTTTCTCTCTCTCCCCAATCCTCTCTTTCCATTTCACACCCTTACGTCTACTTCCCCAGCCTGCCTTCCGTCCCTCTTCTCATTCTTTGTAGATTGGTTTTCTCCACACAGTGGCTCCAGAAGTTCATCCTTTTTTATTTTAAAATTCCACTCGCCAGAGAAGAATGACTTCCCTCTCAAATTTCCAATTAAAAGGGAAGACATTCCAGGAGAGGGCTGTGTTTGACCTGCATAAGGCTCTCCCCTGCTCTCTGTCTAACTCTTATGTGAGCAAAGGTCATGGACACACACATGTGAATGTCAACTTCTACAAGAACTCTCTCTTTGGAATGTCCTCAAGGACCAGTTGTTCCTAAGGAAGCCAGAGGCAGAGGAAAGAAAAAAAAAAAAAAAACAAAACTAACAAAACACAAGGAAAAAAAGAAAAAAAAAACATGCTATCTACCTCAGGAGGTTTGGATGAGAGCAAGGATGATATAGAGTCTGGCATTTGAGGTGAAAGGTAGAGGAATTGAGGGCACTTAACCAAGGGAAAAGTGAACTCCACAGTGAGTATTTGGGGTTCCAGTCTCAGCTTTAATGCAGCTAGGGGACCTCGAGGCCATTGCCTCTTTGAACCCCGATTTACTTATCTGAAAGTGTCAGTCATGTTACCTCCCTGGCAGTGCTCTTGACAAGATTCATGTGACGATGCAAGTAGCACGTCAAGCACGTGCCTGGCGCAGCTCACACTCACTAAACAGAACTGGTTATTTCATCTGGGAAAGAAAATGCTTTGGAAGGAGACATGAGAACAGTCTTCACATTCTTAAAAGCCTGTCATATGCACGCAGTTTTCAACTTCTTCCGCATACTCTGGAGCATAGAGCTTCTGTCAAGAAGTTACGAGGCAGTGAGTTTCACTTCAATAAAAGGAAAGAGTGAATTGAAAGCATAAACGGACTGGGGAGGACTGAGTGAATTTCTCCAAAGAGTTTTCAAGCAAGTCTTGGCTTTTTCCTTGCCAGAGATGATGTAAAGAATTCACAAGTCATTGAGAGGTTACTTTAGAGGGCATCGCCAATGCCTCCTGCCCCTGGGTGTCTGTCATTCCATCACTTGGGAATGAATAAAGGGCATCCCACACCCAGACTGGTGGCTTTCCCTCCTCCTTCTCATGCAGTCAGCCAAGGGAAGTCTAATAACTACATCTCCATCATACGGTGCTGTTTTTAAATATCCAAAATAGTGAATTTTAATTTATATTCCTGTTGTCCTAGTCTCATTCTACTTTACAATTAAAAAAAAATGCAGGCGCAATGTTTTCAAACATGTTGCATCCTGCCTGGTTCAAGATCATCCATCATTCCAGATCATCGTAATTTTGGTTTAAATTTCCATTTCCCAGGTTTTTAAGATTAAGCAATTAGTGTTTAGTATAAAAATGCTTCCCAGAGAACTAGTTAGGACTCCATCTTGCCTGGGAGTGGAAGAAGGGTCAAGGAAAATATAAGCCAACTGTGGTGGTTGTACCCAGGGATCACAGGTCTTGAAAGTGACCACAGAGGTTCCCATATCTCCTAGTAGAACCCAATTCCAGGTTCTTTCCCAACTCATTCTGTCTCCCACACTCTTGCTATCTTTATGGAGCTTAATATGCTCTTCCCTAGGACATTTTATTTACCACCCACCTTCTTCTTCAATGACCCTTTCTGGAGAATTCTAGCAGGAGGAACAAGAGGTCATCTACCTTGGACTTTGGTTCTACTCCTGGTGAGGTTTAGAAGACGATGGCAACACGAACATACTTGTAATAACATATCCCCATCATTACTAGAGTTCCAGTATGACATCTTAGTACTCCATAGTCCTAGCACAGTTATGTCCCTCTCTTTTGTGGCTGATTCAATTCACCATATTTAGTTTCCATGTCATCATGCACAGACGGAACAGTTATCGACTATTTTTAAATAAACAAAACACATAGTGTTTCTAAAGTTTTCTGTTCCAAACAAATGTATTATTTTTGACATAGTCATGTATATTTCCCAGCCTTAGTCCCCAACTCATTAAGCAGTAGTGAGGTACCTAGGAAGTTAGGTAATCTTGAAGTTGTTTTATGTGTTCAGTATTCAAAACAATTGATAGAGCACTTTTCAAGATCAATTCCATCTCAGTCATCCTGAACACATGATCTTCTAGCCTTAAACCCACATAAACTGCAGTGAAGGTCATAAAAGGCCTAACAAAAAAAAGGTCATTACTTACTTAAGAGCAGTCAGAAATAGAATCTTTAGTGATAGAACTATATAATATATTTAGACTTTTCAAGGTTATGTTTGCACAAGTTTGCTTAAAAATGTTCTGTGGGAGCAGAAATTTGATGTGATATTTTGTATAAATGGACAATAAAAGGAACAGAGTAAAAGTAATAGAGAATTTCCATTTGACATTTGCACATGATGAGTTTGCAAAATGGATGGAATTGGAGACTATTAGGTTAACTGAAATAAACCAGATATAGAAAGACAAATACCACATGTTTTCTATCATATTTGAAGTTACCATCAACAATGAATAAGTCAATCTGAATGTAGAATAGTGATTATTAGAGGTGGGGGTAAATAAAGACTGGATTTGATTAGTGCACACTGTTTGCATGTATTGAAATATCATATTGAACCTCATTAATAGGTACAAGTAATACATGCTAATTAAAAATAAAATGTAAAATTAGATGAATGCAGTGATTAAAAATTTTTAAATATTGTAGTTTAATGGGAGAAAGTTAAACTTTCTTTTCGATATATAGGATCAGAGCAAATGACAGGTACAGGCAAGAAAAAAATTGAACATCACACTAATTCATATCCTCTACAAAACGAGCCTCAAATAGGCTACAGACTTACTAGTAAAACATAAATCTAGTACACTTTTTTTTCCATTGGGGGGGTTGAACTCAGAGCCTTGCACATGCTAGGCAAGTGCTCTACAACAGAATTACATCCCAATCTAAAACTATAATATAGAGTACTTTAAAAAAAACAAAAGTAAGAGATTCCTTTGGGATTCAGGGCTAGCCAAAGAGGATCTGGACTTGAGACCAACATAATGATGCTAAAAGAAAAAAAATTAAAATCAATATTAAAAACATCTACTCTGTGGAAGACATTGATGCAATTAAAAAAAAAAGCTACAGAGTGATAGAAAGTATTTGCAAACCTCTCCAGCAAAGAACTTGTTTAAAGACTATACAAAGAGGCAGGGTGCAGATGTGTTTGTCTGTCTAGAATCTCAGTATTAGAAGGCAGAGGCAGGAGACTCACAAGTTTCATTAAGCCTTGGCTACTTAGTAAGAGCTTATCTCAAAAAAGATAGATAGATAGATAGATAGATAGATAGATAGATAGATAGATAGATAGATAGGACTGGGAAGGTAGCTCAGTGGTAGAACACCCCCAGGTTCAATCTCTACTACTGTAAAAACAAACTAACAAAAAATAATATATAAAGAAATCTCAGAGCTCAATTGATGAAAGAAAGAAAGAAAGAGAGAGAGAGAGAGAGAGAGAGAGAGAGAGAGAGAGAGAGAGAGAGAGAGAGAGAGAAAGAAGTCAAATTTTAAATTGGGATAAATATACATAAACAGAGAATTCACCAAAGAGGGTATACAGATGGCAAATAAGCACATGAAAAGATGTTCAATAGCATTAGACATTAGAGAAAGGCAAATTAAAATGACAATGAGATAATGGTACACATATTTCAGGAAAAAAAGGAACGATACCACCAAATGCTGGTGAGAATGCAGAAAAACAGAAATACAGAATCATTTGTAGATTGCTGATATGAATGTACATGGTACACTCAATCTGGAAATGTTTGGTTATTTCTTTAAAAACATTATAGTTTAGATACGAGATGTTCCCCAAAAGCACATATGTGAGACAATACAAGAAATGTTAGAGGTGAAATGATAGAGTTAAGAGAGCCTTAAACTAATCAGTGTATTGACCCACTTGAATTGATCACCTGGGTGGTAACTATAGGCAGGTAAACTGTGACTGGAGGAAGGAGATCACTGGAGGCATGCTTTGGGGGGTATATTTTTTGTCCCCAGTGAATGGAGCACTTTCTCTGCTCCATATTGCCATGTCCTGAGGTGCTTTCCTCCTCCATACGTTTCTGCCATGATGTTCATGGCCCAGAGCAAAAGAGTTGGCCCTCACTGGACTGAGACTTATAAAATCATGAGCCCCAAATAAGCTTTCCTCTTCGAAAATTGTTCTTGTCATGTCTTTTGGTCACAGCAGTGAAAAATCTGATTAAAACAAAAGCTTAAACTGCAATTACATATGATTCAAAAATTGCAGTTTGGTTATTTATTTCCAAAATAAAACTGTATCGCCAACAAACAAACTCTCCTCCCTCCCTCTCTCCCTTTATCTCTCTCTATATCTATATAAATACACACACACACACACACACACACACACACACACACACACACACATATATATGAGACAGTTTAATCTAACACATCTCAAACCAAGAATCAACCCAAATGTTCATCAACAGTGAATGTTTACAGGAATGGTGGCAGATCAAACCACAGAATACCACTCAGCAATGAAAAAGCCTGCAAATTATGGCTATATATAACTACTTGGATGAGTCACAAGGGAATTATGTTGAGTGAAAAACAGACAAGCTACAAAATTTACATACCAAAAAATTCCCGAAATGACAAAATTAGAGAACTGAAGAAGAAGTTAATGGATACCAGTGTTGGAAATGGAGGAGTGAGAGGAAATTGCTGTGGTATTCAAAGGGTAGCATGAGGAATTCTTGTTCTGGAATTGTTTTGAATCTTGACTATACCTGTAAGCCTACACAGGAAATAAAACTGCATTGAACTACAGACACAGACACATACTCTCTCTCTCTCTCTCTCTCTCTCTCTCTCTCTCTCTCTCTCTCTCTCTCACACACACACACACACACACACATACACACGAATGTATACAAAACTGGGAAATCGTTTGGCAAATGTAATTATTTTACTTTCCAGGTCATGATACTTTAATATAATTACCCTAAATATTACTGTTGGCAAATATTTGACAAGGGGTACATGGGATTTCTCTTTGATTTCTTACAACTACATATAAATTTGCAACTGCCTCAAAACAAAATATAAAAAGTGCAAGACATGAGCAAGGTCTGTGTGCATCCTAGCATATGCTGCATGCATATACTGAACATGTCTCACTTCCTTGTTTTCCTCCTGCAACCCAAACTGCCCTATAGCACATTAGCCTATTCTGTTCTCCTGCTTGAGAACACCCTTCCCTCAGATCTTTTGTTTCCTCTGCAAAGTGGTGAGGTGCCTGAATAATTCTTATTCTCTTCTAGAAGTTTCCTCAATCCCTATGCACACTTGCCTCTCTTCCTAGGTGTCTTCAAGGGGATGGGACACAAAGTAAGGTTAAGACAATTATATACTCAATTGTGCTAAATGAGACTATCATCCAGAGTGGTAGCATGTCTTATCCCAGAGATAGGAAGCCTCAGGAAATCAGGTGGAGGTTGTTTTCAAAATATAGATATTATGGGAGTGCCCAGAATAGCTACCACGTTCCCAGTTGAAGAATAAGAAAATGCTCCAATGCCAATTCAGATATCAAACTATTTTTCAATACATAGAGTTATTATGTTACTCTCTAAATTGGAAAAAAAACCCAAATCATTGCTATTACCTACCTTCCTTCTATGTTATCATGGCCTCAGGCTCCTTGAATTATTTGCCCAAGATCAATCTAATGTTTGGACCTTTAGGAACAGACTACATGCCTTGTTCCTGACCTCCCACCGACTTTCTAAGGCTAGATCCCTCCAGTAACACTTTGGATATCTTCACAACTGGAATTTGAGTCTATTTGACCCTGCTCTGAGAGAGGTGCAAATTTTTCCCTCTCCCTGTCTCTTGTCTTATTTTCCCCAGAGGCAATTTCTTCCACAGAAGCCTATTATTAGGAATATTCATTCCCCTTTCAAAGCAAACAATACAAAGTGTGTTATGGTTTGGATTTGAGGTATCCCACAAAAGCTTATATGTGAGACAATGTAGGAATGTTCAGAGTTGAAATGGTTAGGTTTTGAGAGCTATAACCTAATCAGTGGGTTAATCCACTTAATGGATTAATAATTTGAATGGATTAGTGAGTAGTAGCTGTAGGCAGGCAGAGTGTAGCTGGGGGAAGTGGGTCACTGGAGTGTGCCTTTGGGACTTATATTTTGTACCTGGAGAGTGGAGCTTCTCTCTGCTTCCTGCCTGTTGTGAGCTGAGCAGCTCTCCTCCAACTCACCCTTTCACCCTTCCGCCATGATGTTTTGTCTCATGTTGGACCCAGAATAATTGACCAGCTCACCATTAACTTGAACCTCTGATATAATACTTTCAGTCTTCTAAGTTGTTCTTGTGGGATATATTGGTTACAGCAATGCAAAGCTGACTAAAACAATGTCCTAAAATCTAGGTTCCATGGCTTAGCCATGCAATGTTTGCTGACTTTAAGAGCTCGTGTAATTTCAATAAGTAAATAAAAGCCACCAGGTAAACTGGGCACAGTCACGCATACCTGTAATCCCAATTACTCAAGAGGCTAAGACAGCAGGATCACAAGCATGAGGCCAACCTCAACAACTTAGCAATATCCTGTCTCAAAATAAATAAATAAAAGGACTGAGGATATAGCTCAGTGATAAGAGTTCCCCTGGGTTCATTTCCAAGTACAAAAAAAACAAACAAGTCACCAGGTAAAGATAATAATATGAGTCAAGTCCCAGTTAAGGGCAGCTACCTGAACACAGGAACCAGCAGGTGCTAGTTATGGGAATAAAATGAAACTTCCCAAGGGTAGGTTGAGGCAGAGATGGTGGGTTTCAGATGCCATGAGAAGAAGCTGGGTCCTTATTTACTAAGTTTTTCTGGGAAGGTTACACAGGAAATTGTGCCAAACTTTGAAGAGGCCTCAATGTGCTTTAATTGTTGTTACAATGTCACTCAGGGCCCAGCTGTTAGAAGTGATATCTGCCTTCTAATTAGTGGAGATAAATGTGTTTCAATTATGTCTCTACTTCTTGAGGTGGATATACTTGAGCCTGACTGTTGGAAAAGTGAGATGGCCTTGAGGAGAAACTTAGACCAAGGACAGAATGATAAATAGGGGAAACATACACTCCAAGCTTAGAAATATGATTTAACAACAAAAAAAAAATCTGTCAAGCTTACTGAAAACCAGGTGTTAAAGGGAGATTGTCAGTAAAAAGGATTCAAATGACAGTGGATCCTTTTCTAGTCCTGGTGCCTGGGGACCAGGAGGAACTGCCTTTGTTGGCAAATGAGAGATTTGTCCATATGGGGCCGTAGCTAACTCCTAAGTCTCCCAGACAGCTCATAGAATGTTCTTCTGTTTGTTTAAAGTTGTCTGTCAAATGTGTAATTGAATGTAATTTTATTTAAAATTTCTTAGGAAATCTCTCAGATTGAAGAAACTTATAAACTAGGCTTGGGGAAACCCCACCTTGTTGGGTTGAGAGTGCCAAAGGTGGGCTGGCGATCCCAGCCACCATGCTGCTGTCTCAGAGGACCTCAGTGCTTCCGTGATGGCAAACAGGTGACACAGAAGAACCCTGTGCAGAAAAATGACAGACTATAATTAAGACATTAATGAAGACATGCAATTAAGTGGTATATTTGTTTTCTCAGTCTAAAATATATTCATTGCCTATCAAGTGCTGTGCACTGGGGTTTCAGTGAAGAACAGGCCAGGCACCATACAGCCCAAAAGAAGGATCAGCAGGACATTTAAAGAAGCAGTAACCATTGGTGTGAGTTAGTGTTAATCACAGGACAGGCCAAAGGGTCCTATGGTGGCACCTAAACCTGCAAAGATTTTCAAGAGAAACAGCACTTTGCCATTGAAATTCAGGTTGGTTTTGGCAATGTTCTTGGCAGAGGAAAGAAAAGCTGGTGTAAAGATTAAAGGAGTGAGAGTACCCAGTGAAATTTTAGTATCTTTGAGCAACGTAGCAGCAAGGGAGAGACTAGGAAGAAAGGAAGGTGGAATGTGAGTAGGGCCAGATGAGGTGAGCACTGAGGAGCCATGGTTGGGAAATCAGAATTTGAAAAGAGTAGGACTAGGGCAAGGAAAAGGATTTTTTTTTTTTACTTTGCTAAATTACAATTTTAGGCAAGAGGTTTTGTATTTTACAATATTTCCATTCATTGTGCCACAATGAACAAATGATCAAGGGCCTTTCTGTGTCTCTTGGGAGCTTGTATTCTAAACATTTTTTAACCCTTGGTGTTCATAACTGAATTTTCCAATGTCCAGGCAGCAGATTCTCAACCCAGTGCAGCAACCTTCTGAAACTGTAAAGGTCCCAAAAAGCACCGAAGTATGACTCCCTGAAATTAACTCAAGATGTGAAATACGCATCCATAGGATCCTTAGTGTTTGGCCTCCCATTTCTTTTTATTGCATAGAAGACTCACTTCACTTAAAGTATCTAATGTGCTCTTTCATGTAACGGTTCATTCATTTATGAAAGCTAACTCTATTGCCAAAGCTATGGCTGGTTAGATGTTATAAAACATAAAATGGGTGTTTACACTAAAATTCTGTGACACATCTTTATCACCATCCCAAGGTTAAGGTTATCAATTATTTGCCACTATCTTTCACCCTTGGAACTCAGTAAGTGTGAGTCCTTCAGACTATGGAACCGTGAATTTGACCTCTCTGCAACCTGAGAGGTAGGGGGCCATACAATTGATAGCAAGAGCATGGACACTGATCCGAATTGCCTTCACTGTGTGATGTTGAGCAAGATCTTTGCCTTCTCTGTGCCCTCATGAAGATTGCTTTGTCACTGCCATAGGCTATGGTTAGAATTACATGAAATGATCACGCAAAGTCTTCCAAAGAGATCTTGGCAGGGAGGTTAGTTATTATTGCTTTTCAAATTAATTATTATTCTCTTGCTGTGCATGTGCAGTCTTACTGGAGGATAACATATTTCTCATAAGTAAATTTTCTGGTGATTAAAGCTTAACACTTTGAGCAGCCAAACACACTCATATTTTAATATTTTGGGATGGAGCTTTTGCTAACTGTGAAATCCATTATTAACTCATGTTGCAATTATTGGAATTGCCTCTAGGAATCATTACACTGAATATGAAATTGAGCATTGTACTGCAATAGGAGTGTCCTCAGGAAGTCAGTTTACCCGCACAGTAAATGGCTCTGAAGAATTTCTTTGCTGTGGCTGTTACTTTATATAAATGTGGTTGCTACTGTTTTTAATCCTCTCTTATTGCCTGGCTCTCAGTTGGCAATCCACATGGCTGTCAGTTTACCTTCCTCTAGTAAGCAATCAAAATTATTTTTGTTGTTAATTTGTTGTGACTTAGAAAACCAGGGTCTGTAGGCTTTTTGTTTATTAAAAGAATAATGAGGATTTCAAGGAAAACTTTTGCAATGAATACAGACTATTCATTTTGTGTTCCAATTTTACATGGCTTCTGGGTTTTCCCCCTTCTCAAATTCCTTCCAATTCAATTTCTCTTCTAAAGGCATTTTACATCAGGAGAAAATGTTTAGTTTATAATAAGAGAAACATGGTGCCCCTCATTCGCACTGAAGAAAGCCTACAACTCCATGTACTAAGAAAAATAATAAAAATGAAGCCAACAGCTATACAGCTCCTTTGAACCTAATTCAGTCTTAGGGCATGGAGAGGTTTAAAATGTGTAAGACAAATTTGAAATCTCAGTTAGAGATGGAATAGCCACATCCATATTATGACTGACTTAATTGAATTCATAAAAGGGAAACAATTTTGTTCATTTAGTCAGAAATTAAATTGTACTTACATGTATGTGATTTTAAGAAAAAAATTAATTTTCTCCCATTTGATCTTCTGCTACCATGTTTGAGACATGTTGATTATTTAAATTGAATGACAACTATATTTTCTTCTGAGCAATCAGAGGTAGAATTAATGTACAAAACCATTCTCATATACAAAGGAAGATCTGTGTTCCACTATAAGACTGATTTCTATGCTTGGCATGAGAAGGGCACACTGTGAAGTATTTGAAGTGTGGCTGGTAACTCTAGGACGTGTCATTTTTCTGTCTGCCCAAATGACCTGTTGCTTGATGCCATGTAAGTTTGCACCTGTCTTAATAACAGAAGCAAGTGAGCAATGTGTTTTAGATGAGTTGCTTGTTCCTAGGGCTGGTCTAATAGCCATAACTACAGAAGTAATAAATTATCAAGTCAAGTGTTTAAAGATTTGGCTTAGAGGTCAAGCTTTCATGTTAAACTCCACTGATTAAAGAGTAGAACTTCCCAAATATTGTTTTTGCTCTTAGAAACTGAAGAGACAATTAAGTTTTCTGAAAAAAAAAATAGCAGAAAAAATTTGAGTCAGATGGTAGGTACTATGTTGCTGCAAGGTTTCACTTAACAAAAACCAATTCAAATAAAAGTTTGGCTAAATAAGTTTTAGAGGAAAGATGTCATAGTGTCAGGAAAAAAACTGTGTACAGTTAATACAGTGAAAAGATGAAGCAAGAAGTCCAGATCAGAAGTGCTAAGGAAAATTTGAAAGATTTAGGAAAAAAGTGGAAGTTGGGTCAGATAGGGGCTACAGAGCCCAGGGTGTCAGGTTGAACTGGAGAGATTCAACTATTCATTTTGTTCATTTATTCATGTGTTCACTGTGCAGCTATCCTGAGTGAGGCTCTGTGCCATGTGCAAGCACCAACAGAAGATGAGAAATGAAGCCTGTGAGACCAGTGACCAGAGACATTTCAGAAAGGGTGAGCAAGGGTTAGGGAACAGGATTTCTATTGAAGCTTAAAACCAAGGCAGGGATACACAACCACAAGAGCTTCCAAAAAGAAGGGAATTTCTTTTATTTATCTACTTGTATTTACTTAGCTGTTCCTTTATGCCAGACACTAAAGTTATAAACATAAATTTGTCATATCTTCAAAATAAGTCTATATAGTAGGGCTATTATTTTCTTCCACTTGTCACATAAAGAAACTGAGGCAAATTTGCACCATATCACAGAGCTAATAAGGATAATAACAGAGGTGAACATAACTTCAGAGGCCTATGGGCAATCTGTGCTTTAGAAAGAGAGCACTGAGCAGATTGATCTGTTTTCTGTTTGAGCAGGAACCAATACCAGCCTGTGGAAGTCCAGAACCTGCACGTGGAATCAAGAAGGAGCAACTGACATGAGTTGGGTCAAGTTCCAAGTGAGCTCATTGGTTTTTTTGTGGGTTTTTTTTTTTTTTTGAACTGGGGATTGAACTCAAGGGTACTTGGCCTCTGAGCCACATCCCCAGCCCAATTTGTATGATATTTAGAGACAGGGTCTCACTGAGTTGCTTAGTGCCTCACTTTTGCTGAAGCTGACTTTGAACTCACAATCCTCTTGCCTCAAGCCTCTTAAGCGTCTGGGATTACAGGCATGCACCACTGTGCCTGGCTCATAGGTTCACTATTCTCCGCAGTTGCTGTGTTTAGAGAAACCTTCCCAGGTTTGTGCATCTATTTAATAAGATATTTACTCTGTAAGTTCTCTATGCCAGACACTGTTCTTCGTGCTAGAAATACAGCAGAAAACTAACCTTTTAAGGATAACCAAATGATATGATTACGTTAATCACAGATGATTATTAGTGCTATTAAGACAAGTTGGGGCACAAAGGAATGGGAAGGTGGCCAATTTCAGTAGGATATTCAGATCTCCTTGAGAAACTGACCTTTGATCAAGGACCAGAGGAAAGAGAAGCATTTAGCCATTCAGCAGAGATGGGGAGGGAAAAGCATTTCCCGCAGAGGGAACAAAATATGTAAAAGCCGTGGCCAGGAACAACTCTGGTACACTCACAGATCAGCAAGGACCAGTGTAGACAAAGCCTCAAGAGCAAGAGGAAAGGAAGGTGGGGTAAGGGTGGAGAGGTAAAGGCTGGGCCATCTGGGATCTTGTGTCTATGGCAAAGAGTTCAGAGATTATTTTAAGAGACATGACAAACTTTGAGAGAGTTCAAAGCAGGGTATCATTCATATCTGAAAAAGATCCTCACAGATTTTAAGTGGAAGTTGGATTGATAGGACCTAAGTAAAAGTAGGAAGGATATTGACGTCCAGTCATGATGGTTAACTTTATTGTCCCCTTGACTGAGCTGAAGAGTGCCCCCATAATGCGGTTAAACATGGTCTGGGTGTGTCTGAAGGGTAATTCAAGGAGAGAATAGCATTTGAATCATTAAACTGAGTACAGAATATCTGCCATCACTAACATGGATGGGAGTCTCCAAGTCCATTGAGGGATCAAATAGAACATAAATGTGGAAGAGCAAACTCTCTGATTTCTATTTCTGTCTTCTTGACATGGAACATCCATTTTCTCTTGTATTCAGACATCTGGTCTCTGGTTCTTTGGGTCTTCAGAATTAGGACTTATATCTGTGCCTTCCCTCCCTTCCTCCAGTTCTCTGCCCTTTTGTCTCAATATGGGCATCAAGTATTAGCCTGGTTCTTAGGTCTTTGAACTAAAACTGAGTTATACCATTGGCTTTTGGTTCTTAAATTGGCAGATGGTAGATCTCCTGTTTACTTATCTCCCTTATCTCCCTCCCTTCCTTCCTTATTTTTCCCTTCTTTTCTGTTCACTTTCTATATAATCCCTTCCTTCCTACCCTTCATCCAATCCATCTATCCATTCATCCATCCATCCATCCATCCATCCATCCACCCTAGCTGTTCTATTTCTCTGGAGACCATTGGCTTATAAAGAGTCAAAGAAGGAAATATGATATTGGGGAAAAGGGTAGAGGCAGCAGAGGTGAAGGGTAATGGGAGGTTGACAGATAATATAAATTATAGATAAGATCTCAAAGTGCATCATATTTGGGGAATAAAGGGAAAGTGGGACTAAGGGATGAGACCTAGAGTTTTATTTTGAACAACAGCTTATAAAATGGCACCAAGTTAAGATGGACAATGATAAGGAAAGACAAGGTATGGAAAAATATGTCAAAATATAAAACTTGATCCACAAATAACTCAGGTGTTTCACCACATGAAAATTATCTTCCAAATTATGGCTTGCCCTATGTTTAATATAAAGATAATTCTAGCCATCCATACATATAATACACTAAATTAGATATTTGATATAATAAAAATATTGTATTTAATAAAAATCACTCTAAATGTCCTGAGGTCAGGGACAGTGAATGGTTCATTAATATTTGTTTGTTTAAATACATCCAAATTGCAGTCAAGAGGCAAAAAGAACCCAGGTGAGATATAAGTCTCTCTAGGCTCCACTATCCCAAATGAGTGTCTTTGAGCACGTTAAATTCTTTGACTTTCAACTTGTTCATGAGCAGAATGTGTATAAAAAGGAGATCCTAATGGTTAGGTAAAATACCATGTTCAACCATCTACATATAGAGACCACCAAACTCCTTCCTAAGAGCTTCAACTATAGTTTGTTCCTGTTTTTGAGTGTGTAAGCATTTTTGCACAGTCTCTGCATCTGCTTAAGATGAAATTCAGTCATAGTATCTAAAATAGTATTGTACATAGAGGGGAAAGAATTCAATTTCTCTTCACTTTTACTTCAATTCCTTACCCATGATTTTAATCAAATAAAAACCCTCAGAAAGAATCCATAAGTAGTACAATAGACTTGATCCAAAGGAATAGGCCACCTCCTTGAACTGAGGATCCTACTTCTGCCCACTTTTTTTTGACAGGAATCCAAAGAAGAATTTGCCTTTCAGTCTATTGTGAGCAAAGTGAAATGTTTCTCTACTAGCATAACAAATCCTGTAGGCAGCTATAAACTATAATTTCCTTTCAGCTCCTTGACAGACTTGATATAAATTTTACAGCATAGTGGGGGAAATGGAGGGGGTCATTTTAAAAGATAAATTTCATCATGTATGTCTGACAATAATGTATATGTTCAGAGGCCCGCTTTTTTCAAAAGGGAGGAAAAAGACTCTGCTTTTAAACAATCAAAGGTTAAAGTTAGCCCCGTCATTCATGTGGTTTCATTCTTTTATGCATATTGAAATACCTCAGGAAGATTTATAACCCTGGTTCATACAGTCAGAGTTCCAGTAAATGAGTCCCTTTTTGAAGTTTAAATATTTATGCTTCTATTTTCCTGCCTTATACAGACAGCAAGAGTAAGCTCACGATAGTCAAGGAGCCATGGTGACAGGCCAGGTTATGACGAGAAATGACTGTCGATTCAACACCCTAGGGGATATTCTGCTCCCTTAGATTCTTACTTCTTTGGGAAATGGATGCATGCATGGATGGATGGATGGATGAATACATGGATAGATGGATGCATGGATGGATGGATAGATGGATAGATGGATGGATGAGTGGATGGATGGATAGATGGATAGATGGATGGATAGATGGATAGATGGATGGATGGGTGGATGGATGGATGGATGGATGGATGGATACATGGATGGATAGGTGGATGCATGGGTGAACCTCTTACACAGTGAATCTCAGGAAGCAGAAATAAATCTCTTTGGCAGATGTGAGTCTAAGTTCATGTAAACTTTCACACATATTCAGCCCAGTGTCAGAACTAATAATAATCATTTAGAAGTATAAGTAAGAATTATAGTTGTGAAAATGTTTTTCCATATACTTGAACTTGTAGGTTTCATAGAACTCTACAGACTGAGCAGTCAGAAACTATTGTTTTATTTTATAGATGAATAAGTTGATGATTTTTAAGTAGATAGTAGAACACCTACTTAGATGGTGGTTAATGGCTGGACAGTGACAAGAATTTCATTATCTTTATTCCTGTTATACTATTTTGTCCATTTCACCAACTAATGATGGTGATCATACTAATAACAATTTTTTATATATTCAGTTACAGTTTAACAAAGGTATATAATGTTATCATGTTTGATCTTTAGTGCAATCTTTGAGCATTGTATCCTATTTAAATTTTTACCTAATATTGTTTGTATGATGACAAAATGGATATATTTTGTATTTTGTAATGTCCAATGCAGTGAAAAACAACTATGCCTTGAGTCTTCATCCTCAAAATCTTTGTGCTTCTCAATAAACCACTTGCAGCTCTCTTACTTATTGTTTCTGATGTATATCCCCATATTTATGAATAATACCTTTGCAACATTATTTCTCAACCATTCAGTTTTAGACATTGCCTTCAATTCCTGCTAAACATAGTGAGAACCAAGTGCACTTAACCACCTACCCTAACACACAAATATATATTTCTCCACTTAATTTTTCAATAAGGTTATAAAAACAATTTTGTTTAAATCAATATTTAGTACTTTTAGTACCATGACGACTTAAAAATTGCTTATAGTATTTACAGAAGAAAGTACCATATTTCCTTTCTATATTTCAAAGTTTGGTTCAACTTCCTTTATTTATTTTTACCTTCAAGTTTATAAATGCAATGTATTTTTGGCTCCCATCTACTATCAAAACATTTTATCCCATACCCTCATACATTTCCTCCTGTATCCTTAGACTTCTCCCAAATTGTATAGTGTGTATTCCAGGCCCACTGAACAGCTGTCATCTGAAGATTTCATGCCCTTGATGGTATACCAAATCCCTGTTTTGTCTTTCTCTTACTGAATTATTTCCTGACTTGGGTGCAGTGCTTCCTTTGGTAGCTTTCTAAGAAAGGAGCATGAAATATAACACTTTGGAAACTTTAGAGGCAAATATCTTTGATTTTTCCTCCTACAATTGATCAGTCATTCAGCCCTATCTTAGGCTGAAATGTTTTACATTCAGAGATGTGAAGACATTCCTTGACTTGCTTCACTTTAGCCTTGTTTTTTGAGATGGCCAAGTCAATTATGATTATTTCTTCTCTGTGTGTATATGTGATATGCCCCTTCTTCATGAGAGCTTTAAATCTTTTATCCTTAAAGTTCGAAAATGTCAGGTACTATACTTGAATAAGGTCTTTTCTCAATCATAACTTTGGATTCTTAGGAGAGCCATTTTAAAATGGTAATTTTTATCCTTTGATTATTACAAAGTCACTTTTTTAATTTGTGATTTCATTCTATCAGCTTTTTCTAGGAATTTTATTAGTTCAATATAGAATCTCCTGGATTTCATATGTAATTTCTACTTCTTTCACATCAATTTGCTTCCAATTTTTCTTTATTGGATTTTTTTGGGATTTTTAAAAGTAAGGTAAAATGTATGTATAATCAAATGTAAGTACTTTAAGTGTACATGAACTTTGATGAATGTATATGTCCATGTGATCCTTTAATTAATATATAGAACATTTCCATCATCCCATCCGAACAGCTCCTAGCCACACTATGTAGTCACTCCTCTGTTCTAAAACTTCATAGAATTGTAATCAGGCAGTATGTAATTTTGTAGTTATTTTTAACCCCTAATAAAATGCTGAAATTTTATTTTGTTTATACCTATAAGGTTTGAAAACTCCTTCCTATTTTAAAATTATTTTCAACCCAAATTGCTCTTGATCCTTGAATATGATATCTACTTTTTAAAGACAATATTCTTTCTTTCTTTCCTTTTCTTTTTTTTTTTTTTCGTGGAATTAAGGGAAGCTCTCCTTCACTGCTTGATATTATAAGTTTCCCTCCTTCATTTTAGATGTCTTTTGATTCTTGGTTGTTCATTCCTATTTGATATGAAATGAAGTTTAATCAAAAGATTAAAGATCTGTATTCACTAACAAGACTCAGTTGTGAAACAGAACAGAACTAAGATGCTATAGTGTGGGTCCAAAATATCCCCAAAGGCCCATGTGTTGAAAGTTTGATCCACCAGATTAACACCACTGGAAGATGATAGAACTTTTAAGAATTGGGGCCTAAAAGGATCTATTCTGGTCATTGGGAAGGTATTAGAGGGACCCAGCCACTTCCTCTCTGTTTTTTTTTTGTATGTTTTTAAAAATTTTTTAAATTTGTTTTAGTTAGTTATATATGACAATAAGATGCATTTATGCATTTTGATATATCATACATAGATGGGATATAATTTCTCAGTTTTCCGAGTGTACATGTTATAGAATCACATCGGTCATGTAGTCACACATATACATACAATAATAATGTCTGTTTCATTCTATCATTCCTATCCCCACATCTCCTCCTCTACCCTTCTCTCCCCTCCCCTCCATTCACTTCCCTCTACCTAAGCTAAGGTAACACTATTTTTCTCTAGTGTCGCCTGCCTTACTGTGAATTAGCATCTGCATATTAAATATTTGGTCTTTGATTTTTTGGGATTGACTTATTTCACTAAGCATGATATTCTCCAAATCCATCCATTTACTGGCAAATGCCATAATTTCATTCTTCTTTAAAGCTGAGTAATATTCTCTGGAGTATATATACCACATTTTCTTTATTCATTCATCTATTGAGGGACACCTAGTTTGGTTCCATAGTTTAGCTATTGTGAATTGAGCTCCTATACACTTTGACATGGCTGCATTACTGTAGTAGGCTGATTTTAAGTTCTTTTCGTATAAGCCACGGAGTGGGATAGCTGCGTCAAATGGTGGTTTCATTCCAAATTTGTAGGTTTTTAATTTATGAATTTAATTGTCTTAATAGTTGTAGGACACTTTGACATATCTAACTCTTATTGGATGAGTTATGATAGTCTGTATATCTTCAGGAATTGATGAATTTAAGTGGTCAAATTTATATCTACAAAATTGTCATGGTAGCTGATCATCATTTTGAAGTTTGTAGAGTCTGTGTGTTGGTGATTTGTGTCTTCTCTTTTTTCTTTATGAGCATTGTTTTCATCAGCTTTTTTTGTGTGAGGAAAAGATCTGACCAAAACAATTTTAGAGGAGAAAAAGTTTATTTGAGGGCTCACAGTTTCAGAGATCTGAGTCCATAGACAGCAGGCTCCATTCCTTGGGGCTTGAAGTGATGCAGAACATCATGGCAGAAGAGTGTGGTAAAGGAAAGCAGCTCACACGCTGTTCAGGAAGCAAAGAGAGAGACTCCACTTTCCATTCACGAATAAAGCCATGCCCCCCATGCCAACTCCTCCAGCCACACACGACCTGCTTGCAGTTACCACTCAGTTGATCCTCTCAGAGGATTAATGTTGGGACAAGTGCATAGACTACTGCATCCATGGCGTATGTTAAGGGCGTCTAAGTGGCAAACCACTTCCCCGATGAGGCCATGTGTTGCAGTCCCTGCACTTGCTCCATGGCCTGCTCCTTGATGGGTAGCAGTAGGGACAGTTAGCAAGAAATTGTATTGGTGGCTGCCTATAATCTGCCACTGAGCAATAAAATCAGACCTGCTTCCTGCTTGGTCTCCAGAGGTCTTGATTAGGAACTTCCAGCCACACTCTCCTCTACCCTGTAACATAGACCTCCTTGCTGGAGGAGAGAGAGCCCATGCAGACTAATTCACTGATTGGATTAAGACTCTCACAACCCAATCATTTCTCCTCCATAATTTCTTGCATTCTCTAACACATTAGCTTTTGGGGGATACCTCACATCCAAACCATAACAAGTCTGGACAGAGGTATACCAATGTTGTTGATATTTTTAAAGAACCAGTTTTTTGTTTCATTGATTTCCCCCATTGTTTTCTTTTTTTTCAATTTTTTAAAATTTTTTATTCTAATTTGTTATAAATGACAGCTGAGTGCATTGCAATTCATATTACATATATAGAGCACAATTTTTCCTATCTCTGGTTGTATACAAAGGATATTCACATCATTTGTGTTCTTCATACATGTACTTAGGGTAATGATGTCCATCTCATTCCACTGTATTTCCTACCCCCATTCCCCCTCCTTTCCCCTTCCCCCACTTTGTCCTATCTAGAGTTCATCTAATCCTCCCATGCTCCCCCTCCCAACTCCACTCCCTCTTTCCACTTCTCAACCATAAAGTGGATGGTTTTGCTCCAGCAGGCACTCACACCATGATGTGCTACCAAAACAAAGGAGCCAAGCCCTCCTGGACCAGAAGCTCAAAAACTATGAACCACAACAGACCGTTTTTCTCTATAAGTTGATTCATGGAAGGTATTTGTTATGGTAATAGAAATCTGATTAACACAGTTGAGGAACATCCTTTTCCACTTAGGGGGTAGTATCAATTCCTTCTGTATATGCTGGTGGTTATGTAGAAAGGATTCAACCAAAAAAAAAAAAAAAGCAGAACTGAACCAATAGGAGATTTATATGTAAAGACAGAGATCAACATATAGATTTTATCACTCTATATTTATCCTATATCTATTTTACCTGTTTATATATAAATCTATAAAAAGATTTATTATAAGGGATTGGCTTACACAATTGTTAGGGCTGGTTAAATAATTCAGAGTTTTCTATCAGGCAAGAAGTGCAAATGACAAGCAAACTGAAACCCCATGCATACAGAATGAATTTTTTGTCCACATTCTTCATTCAAGAAGGGAGAAACAGCAGGTTAGGTAGCAATGACAGAGCCAACAGCTGTCTGGAGTCTCTGAGCCCATATATAGCCCACATCTTCTTTGAAATGCTATATATCTTTCAGTAGAGCTACCCAGAATAATTTTTTACTTACTAATCTAAAGTTAATGAATTAAATATCTCACATCTTCAAAAGAGCTTCCCACCAACACTAGATTCATGGTTGATTAACTGGGAGAAGATGTGTGTATGCTACCATGTGCTTGCTGCCTCTCAGTCCAACTATCCCTACTCAGCTCATCCTAACAAGAAGCATGCATTGCCTTAATCCAATCTGCAGAGGAACTAGAATTCCTTCCACTTTGCAAGAAAGAAAATAGGATGCATCTGAAAAATTTTTTGAAAGTGTGCTGCTGAGATGGCTCAGGGATATAGTATTCCTACAGCATGTGCAGGGCCCAGAGTTTATTCCCCAGCATAATAAATAAATAAATATATAAATCTGAAGTTAATTCACACAAGGTTATACGGTTTGAATCTAGAATGTCCTGCAAAGTTTCATGCATCCAGAGATGGAGCTTGGAAAATTATTGTACCAAGACAACTTTGACCTTATCAGTGGCTTAATTCATTGATGGGCTGAATGAACTATTAGGAGGTGGCACTTAGTTGAAGGAAAGAGTTTTTCTTCTCTGGGAATCCTTCCTGTCTTTCTGCCGCCTGCCATGAGCTGAGCAGCTTTCTTTTACCACACCCTTCTATGGTGATGTTCTGCCTCACCTTAGACTCAAGAAATGGAGCCAGTTGATCATGGACTCAAACGTCTGAAACCTTGAGCCAAAGCAAATAGTTCTCCAATATTTTCTTGTCAGAAGTTTTGGACACACTGGCAAACAAGTGAATAACATACAAAGAAATACAACAGCCATAAACTGCGCCTCAAATTCTATGCATTAGCCTAACTTTGGTGAAATGTTGGCAGCATCATTCCATGGAAACTAGGCAATTTAAAAATTTTTGCTGGATGCATTTGTACTGTTAATACAGCTTCCTAGGAAGTTGAAGTGACATTTCCTCTTCACATCATGAACTTATCAACCATAAACAGTTGACATAATATCCTGTTACATACAATGAAAAAGATCTGATTACTGAATCCTGCCTTGCAGTGCTGTCCTTTATGATATGGCATATGATCCAAATCAGTGACTAATATATAGCATGATTCTCCCATAATCAAAAGTATAAAAGGATATAGGAAAAGAGTGCCACCATGTACAATTATACAATTCACACTTGCAATGTTAGATAGGCTGCAAAAGACTCTAGCTGTACATATCAAAAAGGTTTAAATCTAAAAGTCAACAGCTTCCATCGTATTGCAAAATATTTTCTCAAATCCAAAGCTGATAATGCCACATTGCCATTTTAGATTCCTTAGAATTTTTCTATAGCAAATGAATTATATTTTGTATAGCAAATGAATTAAATGGATTATATTAATGGTCAGACTCAATGACTGATTGTCAAAGGGACTATAATAAGCAAAGATTGTAAGTTAAACTACTTAGTACCTTTCTCAATATAAACAATGAAATCCTTTTCTAAGAAACTCAGTATAGTCTTAATATCAACTTAATACAATATCCAAAGAATAATAAGAAATATCAACTTAATACAATATCCAAAGAATAATAAGAAATATCAACTTAATACAATATCCAAAGAATAATAAGAATATATTCACTTTCTTTGCCATATACCTATGCAGTTCTCTCCTATTTGGGTGGAATCAACTTCCTCTCCCTACTAACATTAGACTTGGTCATATAAATCCCTTTGGCCCAGGGGACGTTAGCGGACATGAGGGTAACAGACATGAGGTTAGCAAACACCACAGATGTAGTAATGCTGTACTCTTGACCTCTTGGTTTGTAATGACCACCTAGCTGGGTACTGTTCCTCAGGTCTGGGCCCCAGAATGAGATGCTGTGGGGCACACCTGTACCCCCTCGTAGCTTGGAAGCCAAGCTAGTCTCATAGAGTTCTAACTGACCATCAGCAAATGAGAAATAAATGTTTGCTATTTTAAGCCACTGAGCCTTTGGCAGCTTGTTACATAGCACAATTTGTAACAATAGCTAGATCAGAGGGAGGCTCAGCCTTATTATTCAGTTGTAGCTTTATTTCTTAGATTTTCAAGAGAGTCGACCCATCACTACTTGTCATAAACCCTTCCATCTGAGAAACTTTTAAAGCTTCTTTGCAACAAAATTACCTTAAATTAAAAGAATATGTGAGAATATTTCTTCTTTGCAAAGTTTACTGACCTACAAGTAGTCAAATCATGAAAAATAATTGAGATGATAATACCATGAAAGAATGACAAATCTTAATTCTCTTGACACTAATTAGCCTTGTCTTGGCAGGAAATAATTTTAAAATATCTTGACAATTTTATCTCCTTAGAAAGTATGGAAGAGGTCTTAAAACAATGTATAAAAATAAAAAGTAGAATTAATATCTATTAATATCTCTGAGATTTTTAAAAAATTATACTTTATCAGTCTCTCCTTGCTCACTTTCCAATTAGGAGCTCTTCTCTGACACGCCTATTTTTTAAGTAACGCCTATATCAGATATTTGCTGTTTTTGCCTCCAAAATACAGTTCCCTGTGGAGACATGCTGAAAGCAAGGTTAGAAGTATTTAGAATGAAATACATGACAGAGAATTTTTAAACTTATTGATTATTATAACTGATGTTTGTAAGCCTCAAAAGAAAATGGTTTGCCACCGTAAAGCAAAGAAGAGAGTCAACTCTTCTCAATAAAATGATGAGCCATCAATTTTTCCAAGAGTATTTCCTTTGACAATGCAAATGTAAGAAGCAACTGAAGTAACAATATGGTAGAGTTTCAAATGTGTTTTGATATCTGGAACAGTATTTACCAGATGATGAGTATTAATAGTTGGTGAACAGTGAGTTGCATTTAAAAATATTATGGGGGTACATTTATATTTATAAATATATTTAAATATTAGCTGGGCACCATGGTGCACGTCTGTAATCCCAGTGGTTTGGGAGGCTGAAGCAGGAGGATCTCAAGTGCAAAGTCAGCCTCAGAACTTAGCAACGCCCTGAGCTACTTAATGAAACTTTATTTTAAAATAAAAAATTTTAAAAAGGCAGGGGGGCTGGGGATGTGGCTCTGAGATTAAGCACCCCTGAGTTGTTCAATCCTGGCACCAATAAATAAATAAATAAATACCCTATATATTTTTACATATTATATATGTAAACACATTAAATATATACACTTGCAAAACCAGGCAAGTATGTAATAAAGTTTAAACCCAGCAAACCCAAAATTCTGTTATATAGTTGCCTGGTTTTGCAAGAACTGAAAACTAAAGTTTAAACATGGCAAACCCAGGATTCCGTTTTTTCAGTTCTTTTTAGCTATACATGACAGTAGAATTCATTTTGATATAATGATAAAAGCATTGAATATATTTAATTCAGTCCCCACTACTTATTTTTTTCCATGAAGTTTATCAATTTAATTGTATTTCAAACATTTAAACATTTACTTCAAACATGTTATTCATACAAATATCTGACCACACAAAATTACTTTGTCACATACATGTACTATAATCCTAACACAGATGAAAGGGCAATTTCAACAACACAGGAGAGGAAGATAACTTTAATGAGAAATTACTGTGCTTCATATGTTATCCACATATAATATTTCATTTTTTTTAGGATTTTTTTTATTGGTTGTTCAAAACATTACAAAGCTCTTGACATATCATATTTCAAACATTAGATTCAAGTGGGTTATGAACTCCCATTTTTGCCCTGTATACAGATTGCAGAATAACATTGGTTACACATCCATATTTTTACATATTGCCATACTAGTGACTGTTGTACTCTGCTACCTTTCCTATCCTCTACTATCACACCTCCCCTCCCCTCCCATCTTCTCTCTCTACCCCATCTACTGTAATTCATTTCTCTTCTTGTTTTTTTTTCCCATTCCCCTCACAACCTCTTATATGTAATTTTGTATAGCAATGAGGGTCTCCTTCCATTTCCATGCAATTTCCCTTTTCTCTCCCTTTCCCTCCCACTTCATGTCTCTGTTTAATGTTAATCTTTTCCTCCTGCTCTTCCTCCCTGCTCTGTTCTTAGTTGCTCTCATTATATCAAAGAAGACATTCGGCATTTGTTTTTTAGGGATTGGCTAGCTTCACTTAGCATAATCTGCTCTAACGCCATCCATTTCCCTGCAAATTCCATGATTTTGTCATTTTTTAGTGCTGCGTAATACTCCTTGATAAAAATGACTAATAAAGGGGTGGGGATGTGGCTCAAGCAGTAGTGCGCTCGCCTGCCATGCGTGTGGCCTGGGTTTGATCCTCAGCACCACATACAAAGATGTGTCTGCCGAAAATTAAAAGATAAATATTAAAAAATTCTCTGTCTCTCTTTGTCTCTCTCTCTTTAAAAAAATCACTAATAAATAATTTTTAGTATCTCTTTTTATAAATGCTATAAATTATTTGTAAAATGATCCAAATATATAAAAATAACATTAAAATGGTCATGCAACCCAGATGGTAAATTATGACTTTTTGTTTGTTTGTTTGTTTTTTATATTCCTACTGCATGCTCTCTTTAGCACACTGTTTAATAGAAATAAGGATTAAAAAATTACAAAATAGGAAACAAAATATAACCAAGTGTTGTTTATTTGAAGAAAAAATTAAAGAAAAAATGCACAACTCCAAAAGCTATGTAAAACAATGTGCATGGATTTAGTGTCATAAAAGCAATAATAATAATAACAATAATAACAAAGTACTTACCTAACTATTGCCAAGAAAACATATCAATGTATTATTACATATTCACACAATGAAAAGCTTATGACAATAAGGAAACAGAACTGACTTCCACCTGCATGCCTCAACAAGGATAAATTTTTTAAGTATAATGTCCTCACTGATTTGTTATAATCAGCCTCTTTTTCAGAGTTGGGAGAAGGAAGATGAGTGGAAATATAAACAAAATTAGTACCTCCCACCAAGGAAGAATTGCAGGTGGCTACTGAATAAGAAATGCCAAGTGTCCACTAAAAGGATGACTGGCAGGATGGTGAGGATCACTGCATGTGCCTCTGTGGAATCTTCCTGCATCAGTGGCTAATTTGCAAATACAGAAACTACAATAAAATAATGATGGTCCCTTAGAATTCTTTATTTTTTTATATTTACAAAATAAATTTGGACTTATGTATGAAAAAGAATTGTCATTAAAAGTCTCATTTTTTTCATTTTTCACCTTGGTTTTGTAAGCACTATAAAGTATTAACTTGTCCTGCTTTTTGCCAAATATCAAAAGTGAGTACGATCTTTAAAAATTTCTTAAACTTGTACGTTTTCTGACATTGTGACTACAGACTACATCCTGACTACTATAGTCAATTAAAATCTTCAGCAATAAAAACATATTGTAAGTGGTGGAGCTGAATGTGTATAGCAATATATTTAAGTGGAATTAAAGGGGAAATAAAGCTTTCTATAATTTTATTTTTATTGAAGCATACTAAATAATATCAAACTAATGCATATATACTTAAAGCTTTACATTTACAAAGAACATAAAAATGCAGAATTCTCACCAACCCTGAAAACATTGCACATTCAATGAATGAGGAATCAGAGGTTCCAGAATCGGAAGTGAGTGACCTAGTTAAGAATTTCAAGTTGCATAAATTGAAAATGAGATTTAAAACCATATGTTTTGAAACTGACATTAGTTTTCTTCTCGAAATATCATGATATCAGTTAGAATAGTTTTTGCCTACAAGCAAAGATGAATCAGCAGAAAACATTTTTTTTTTTTTTAATGGGCACAGGATTTTTGATTCCGGTCAAGATAAAACAACAAGGAGGGAATTTACTCTCTCCTATTAAGCTATAAAAATAAAGATGATATGTGAAAAATCAGTTTTCATACAATAGATACAGGCATCATGGACAGGGATTCCTGAGAGAGAAGAAACAAATGAGGTGAGCCCTAACTTTTCCAAGTTTTCATCCTGGAGAAACCTGTCAAGCTACAATACAGAGTCAGAGAACCCTTAAGTTCTTAGTGATCTCCTGAAATAAGGAGACAATACCAGAATTCTAGAGAGACCACAGCAGTTGGAGTTCACAGGACAGTGTACTGGATAAGAAAGAGCTACACAGATACCAGACGTCAGCAAAGGTTGTTCCCAGAGTCCCCGGCTAGTACTTGAGTACATGTGTGTGAAAAAAGAAAGATCAGGAAGGAACCAGCTGAAAGCAGCATTGTAGACAATCTCTACAGCTGACACAGTTCTTTGCTTTCACTGTTAGCATAGAAAACTTGATAAGCCAAAAAAAAAAAAAATCAGGGCAGACAAACTGAGTCGTTATTACCTCAGGAGCAGGTCAGATTTGCACCAAGAATAATGATGCTTTGAACCCACTCAATAAAATTTAAAAGTGAGCCACAATAGATCAGATCTTTTCCAAGTAAAGTGAACAACTATGATAGTTTTCCATGGAAGAATATGTTCTTGGGATACAAGATGTTTATTAATAAAACTGGGACACTCCCAGATAAATTGAATGAGATGATCATTCTACATAGCTCAGGGGTATTTATAAACATACAAAAATATCCAGAAGTGAATAAGAAAATTTTTACAAAATCAAGATTTAATAAAGAAGCAAGAAAATATGACCCATGATGAAGATAAAAATATGCATCTGGATAAAAAGATATTTTAGAACATATTAAAAGTTACTATATGTATATTTTATACATATATGATGGTAAGGTAACAGATTGTTCATGATATAAAGGGACATGGAATAGTATAATATAATGTACTATATGGTAAATAGAACAAACAGTATCACCACCACATTTGGATAATGAAAAAGAAAAGATTAGTGAACTTGAAGACATAAAATAATCCAATATAAAATATAACACACACACACACACACACACACACACACACAGGCTAGATGCTATAAATGGATCATCACTAAGGTATGGGACAAGTTTAAACAGTTTATACTTAGTACACATTTAATTGCTGCTCCTGAGAGAATGGAGGAAAGGGGAACAGAAAAATATGTGAAGAAATAATGATTAATTTTTTTTTGAAATTTATGATAACTATAAATTCACTCAAGAATCTCAAAGAATTCCAGGCACAAATAAAATAATGAAAACTACAAAAGTACATGATTAATTAAATGTCTTTAAGAAAATAATGAGGAGAAAAATCTTAAAAGCAGCCAGATGAAAAAAATAAAGACATATTATTGATAGAGGAAAAAAAATAAATAAATGTTGATTTGTCAGAAACAAATAAAACCAGATCACTGTGAAGAAATATGAAAGTATAAAAGCATGGAAAGAAATATGGAAAGATGAAAAAAAGAGTATATGCCCAGCCAAAATGCTTCAGACCTAAAAGTCAAAATAAGGGCTTTTTCAGATATACAGAAACTAAAAGAATTCAACACTAGCAGATTTGTGCTATAATAAGTATTAAAAGAATTTTTGCTCAGACAAAAGAAAAATAATACCAGAGAGAAATATGGACCCCCACAAGCTAATGAAGGAAATCAGAAAAGCAGCTACATGGTTAAACATTAAAAAATTATTTGTCTTTTATTTGAATACGTTAGGTCATATTGTGTAATCTTACACATAGAAAGAAGTAATCACTTACAAAATAAAGATGTGGGGTTAGTTTTAGGAAGTACGTTTTACTTCCTAATAAGGAAGTACAACAATAGCATAAAGGCAAGTGCAACATAGGAAGGGCCCTGTAAATTACTAACAGAGATCTCATTGGAATATTAGTATGATATTATTTGAAGACAGATGAAAACGCCACATGCAAGCTCTCAACCCTAACAAATGCTTCAGAGATTGACAGCTGATAAACTAATGGTTAAAAAAAAAACAGAATCATAAATTTAAAACCCAAAATGCTTTTAAAAATAGTGAAAATGGGCATATTTTATAAAGACATAAAAATATAGTATATATGAATGCAACCATACTGATATCATTGCATTTAATTAATCTCAAAGTCTGGCTAAGAACTAGAAATGATCATTTTGAATAACAGAGCAAGATCCAACTATGTACTACATGCAGAAAATGAACTTAACACATAAAGAAACAAATAGGTGAAAAACAAAACAATGCAAAGAAAATGCACTCTGCTAAAAAGTCAGAAGCAAATTGACTTTATCATGTCAGATGAAGCATAGTTTACGGCAAATATTACTATAGATAGAGGAGGGAATTTCTTGGTTATAGACAAGTCAATTTATAACAACCCTAAATTTTATGCATATAATAACAGAGCTTCAACATACAAGAATTAAAAACTGGTAGAACTGCAAGGAGAAATATTCAAACTCCCTCAATTATATTGGGAGATTTGATCACCTTTCCTGAGTAAGTAATACCACAAATAAACATAAACCAATTAAACTATAAAGATGAACATCATCACCTAATCACTGCAAATAACTGACACTTAGGAAACACTCTTCAACAACATCAGGACATAAAACATTCATGAAGACAGGCTATATTCTGGGCCATAAAACAAGTGTGAATAAAATTTTAAAAATAAAATCATATGAAGTATATTCTCCAACTTCATGAAATAAATAAGAAATTTGTAACAAATAAATGCAGATAATCTTGAAATATTTTTAAATACATTTACACATTGAAAAACAACCCATGGTTTTAAAGAAATTCAAAACTAAAGGTAGAAAATATTTTGAATTAGATGAAAATAAAACAAAACAAAAATCATCCTAAAGTTTCGATTCTGAGGCAAAGATGCTTAACTCCCCATAAGAACATTTGCCTGCTATCAACCCCACCCCAGCTTAACCTCCTAAGCAGCTTATGAGATTCCTCTCTGGGCTATAAAGCCTCGCTGTGCGTGCAGACAGGCTGTGGGATGCTTCTAAAGCAGTAGTCACAGGGAAAGGTATAGCCATCAACAATTTTGCAGAAAAGAAGATACCAGTTAATGATATCAGTCCCTGTTATAGCATTTTTGCTGCTATAACTAAAAGACCTGACCAGAACAATTGTAGAGGAGGAAAGTTTTATTTCAGGCTCACAGTTTCAGAAACCTTAATCCACAGAAGGCTCCATTCCTTGGGCTCCAGGTGAGGCTGAACATCAAGGTGGAAGACTGTGGCAGAGAGAAGTGGCGCATATGATGATCAGAAAGCAAAAGAGAGAGCTGTTCTACTTGCTAGATACAAATAAATACCCCAAAGCCACACCCCCAATGCCACACTTCCTCCAGACATACCCCAACTGCCTTCAAGCACTATTCAAATAATCACATCAGGTGATTAATTCACTGATTGGGTTGGGGTTCTCACAAACTAATCATTTCCTCTTTTAACTCTCTCTCATTGTCTCACAAGTGAGCTTTTGGGGAACACCTCACATCCAAACCAAAACAGTTCCCATGTTTAAAAAAGTAGGAAAATAAGAGCAAGTTAAAACAAAAGAGAGAAGAAAGGAAATAAAAAGATCAAAGTATTTAAATAAAAAAAATAACAAAAAATAGAGAAAATCAATTAGACCAAACCTGATTATTTGAATAAATCTATAAAGTTAACAAACTTCTAATGAGCCTAAATCGTAAAAGAAAAAGAAAAAAGTTATAAATTACAAATATCAGAAATATTTTAAAGAGATTATAGAAATAATACATGAATATTATGAACACCATTTTTGGCATCAGATTCACCATTTTAGGTTGGGTACCATCTCATCTAGAGGTTCCAGAGTTTCGATTCTGTGGCAAATCTGCTTAACTCCCCACAAGAACTGCTATCAACCCCACCTCAGTTTAAACTCCTAAGCAGCTTATGAGATTCCTCTAGTGAGCTTGAAAGCTGCTCTGTGAGTGCCGACAGGCTGCTGTTCTAGAAGGGACCCCCTTGTCCATATGCCTCCTGTTATGGACAATAAATCTCTTGTGTGGGATTCCAGTGTGTGGCCTGGTCTTTGGACTTTGCATGGACTCTCTGAGGGTCCTTCCAACCATTATGTCAACAAATTTCAACTTATATAAAAAGAATCAGTTCCTTGGAAGTCACAAGTTACCAATGGTCCTTCAAGAAATCGATCACCTGAATGGCACTATGTTTGTTGAAGAAATTGAACTTATGATTAAGAATTTTTCTAAAATTAGGATGGCTTCATGAATAAATATTACTGAGTATTTAAGGAAGATAGAGCATCAATTCTAAACAAGCTCTTTCAGAAAATCAAGGAGGAGATAATATTTCCCAATGTACCTTATGAGGCCAACATTATGTGCATACCAAATTCTGACAAATAAACTACCAAAAAGGAAAACAATAGGAAAATATCCTTCTTGAACATAAAAACAAAAAAATTTAGACTATGATATAATAGATTGTATGCAGAAATTGATACAATATTACCTATTGGGAGTTTATCATGGAAAAATAATGTTGCCTTTACTTTCAAAGATCCATCAATGTAATCATCATATTAACAAATCAAATTTGATGAACTATAATACGATCATTTAAACACATGAAAGCACAACCAATTGACAAAATCCAACATCTATTTCTGATAGAAATGTTTATTTAAATGGGAATAGACAGGAAATTCCTCAAGCTGGTAATGGGTATCTATGAAAAACATACAGCTAACATCATATTTAATGATGAAAGACTACATATTTTCCCCTATGATCAGTGCTAGTAAGACAGAAATGTCTGCCCTCACAATTCTGTATGAAATATCTAACCAATTGAATAAGAACAAAAAAAAAAAGCTTGGATACCGGAAATGAAGAAATAAGCCTGGATCCATTCACAGATCATGTAACTGTCCATGTAGAAATATGATGTAATCTACATAAAAGATATAACAAATAAGAACATTTATAAGAGTTGCAAAGGTAAATATACAAAAGATATTTTATATATTATATACAAAAAATACTAGCAATGAATGACAGAAAACTGAAATTTGTCAAGCAATACCATTAAAACTACGTGCAAAAGATCTTACACTAAATATTATTATAGGTGTGTATATACATCAAATTAGTCAAATTATACATTTTTAATATGTTCAGCTTATTGAATATCAAATAGACCTCATCAACATTTTCAAAAATTTCACAGTAAAGATTGGCCTACCTGTAACCCCAGTGGCAGGAGGATTCTGAGTTCAAAGCCAGCCTCAGCAACTTAGTAAGGCCCTAAGCAGCTCAGTGAGACCCTGTCTCTAAATAAAATATGAAAAAGAAAAGGGACTGGTTATGTTACTCCATGGTTAAATGCCCCTAGGTTCACTCCCCAGTATTGGGGGGGAAAAAGTTTCAGGAAAATTCTCTTTTGTATGTTATTTTTTCAAATCATTTAACCTCACATGCTACAATCAAATGACTTATTTCTGTATTAAATCTTACTATTATTTGTTTCATTGCCCCCAGGGAACTTACAGAAATATGCAATTTCAAAAAATAAGAATAAATTATTTTTAAAGACAGTTAATCTTACTGTTTCACAAAGTCAACATCCCAGCACTTTTTAGTATTAGCATTTTACATTGGAGATACAAGATGGGTAGAGGCAGAAAAGCATAGTCTATACTTTAAGAGTAAACATTTCTCTCAAATCCACCTTCTCTCTTTCCCAGACAGACATAGCAGATTTCCAAAACCTCTTTCTGGCAACTGGGAATAAACTGGATTTTTTTGTTTGTTTGTTTGTTTGTTTGTTTTTGTCTAGGATTGGCATAGCAACCACTGTGGATTCCATTTTTGCATTCCTCCTACCATCAAGGAAAGAACACATCTGAAAGGTCGGGGACAAATTTGAAACTGTCCCTTAACTGAGACCTCCAGTAAAGGGTTCCCTAAGCTCAATCTAACTCAGCTTTCATTCTTAACTGTACACAACAAGCGCTGCCACCAATAAAAAAAAAAAAATTGAGTTCCCCTGTTTTTCTAAGGTCATATGTTTATGCAGCATTTTGCCACTATTATAAGACACCCCTTACCTCAAGTACCCAACTAAGGCACAATTCTGAGAATGTAGGAAAGTACATCATATTGAGAGTGATAAAAATCACCTTCTAAAATGGAGGACAAAATATAGTCTAACATCGATATCTGAGTTCATCTTCTCTCTTCCTAAAATATATTGTATCTCAAAAATGCCAGAAATGGGCTGGAGATGTGGCTCAGGCGGTAACGCGCTCACCTGGCATGCGCGGGGTGTTGGGTTTGATCCTCAGCACCACATAAAAATAAAATAAAGATATTGTGTCCACCAAAAACTAAAAAATAAATATTAAAAAATTCTCTCTCTCTCTCTCTCTCTCTATATATATATATATATATATATCTCTATCTCTATCTCTCAAAAAAAAAAGTGCCAGAAAAAAATTTCTTCTAAATGTAGTTGTACTTTATTTAACTTAGGAAAGGTGGAAGCATTACCTTAAGAAAAAAATGACTCTCTGGCTACCATGAAGTCCTTTATATCTCATATTCTTCTCCTTTAAGACTGAGAAGTTAATAAGCCTCCCCAACAAAGATATGTGGAATCATTTGACAGAAGATTTATCTACCCTCTTTCCATAAATCTCCTAGTTTTTCCAACTCATTTAAGTAGATCACTTCAGAAAAACCTGGATGGCAGAATCCCTAAAATGCACCGCAACTTCTGGAGCCAGGAACAGCCAGGGTGTTGGTAACCTAGGGGGTTTCAAAAAACTCTCTGGAGCTTTGTCTCACTCAGTGACTCTAATTGCACCCTCTTGTATCACCATAAGACATAAATAGGAAAAAGAAGGGACATAGGCTCATCCTACAAGTATTTGCTGTGTTGCTTATGAAAAAGCTAGTTAGAGTGACAATAAAATCTGCTTAATATTTTAATATAGTGCTCAAAACTAGCAATCCTTTTTTTTCTTTTTTTCTTTTTTTTTTATTGGTTGTTCACAAAATTACAGAGATCTTGACATATCATATTTCATACATTAGAATCAAGTGGAACTTGATTATGAACTCCCATTTTTACCCCAAATACAGATTGCCGAATCACATCGGTTACACATCCACATTTTTACATACTGCCATATTAGTGACTGTTGTATTCTGCTACCTTTCCTATCCTCTACTATCCCCCTTCCCCTGAATGATCAATGGGTTACAGAAGACATAAAGGAGGAAATCAAAAAATTCTTAGAGATAAATGAAAATACAGACACAACATATCAGAATCTATGGGACACAATGAAAGCAACCCTTAATTTCTTTTTTAATTCTGGAAATTCAGGATGAATAATGATCTCCCCATTGCCCCTCACAATCATGATTCAGCCTGAAGAGTTAATAAGCCACCTCAATACCGCTCCCCCCCCACCCTGAACAGACATTTTTTTTTACATGGATGAACACAAAGAAATAATCAGATAGAAGATTTTTCTTCTAAATTAGGCCTCTTGTTTGTAAACTGAAAGAGTGCTAATGCAGTTCAAACCCAGCCGTGCACCACACATGCCCATTCTGCCTAGGCATCTTACAAAGAGAAGGAGAATGGAAGGTTTTGTTCTATTCTTCAGGCTCCTGTGTGAGAGGCCATTCAAGCAATCTGGTACTTCTCTCTCTCTCTCTCTCTCTCTCTCTCTCTCTCTCTCTCTCTCTCTCTCTCTCTCTCTCTCTCTCTCTCTCTCTCTCTCTCTCTCTCTCTCTCTCTCTCTCTCTCTCTTCCTCCCTTCCTCACTCACTCTCTGTCTCTCTCTATAATGCCAGCATTAGAGGGCAGCTGCTGGCTGAGAATGAGCTTTGATGTCGACCTCTTGCTGCTACTGTCAGACCTGCGTTGGGGGTGAGCAGTGAGCCATGAGGGCATGTGTGGGAGAGAGGAGGATGAAAGGAGGGACGACTGGGGCTGCTGATGGGGACAGATTCCTGCCTGTTCACTTAGATGCTTCAGGAAGAAAAATGCCAAGCCTTGTGATTGCTGAGGTTATGAACCAGCAAAACTTCAGAAATGACCATTAAAAGTATTGCTGAACATAAAGAATCAAATTATTGTTTAGACTTTTGGCCAAAATAGAAAAAGAAAAAAAGAAAGAAACTGCAACAAGGCACACAGGGTCAATATATAAGGGAATTCAGATTATATTCTAATGAGACTGGTTTGTTCAGCATGCAGGGAGCCCAGCACAGATATGGGATTTGAGTGACAACCTTAGAGGCACTTGTCAATTTTCAACTTTGAGCTGAATTGTTTTGCTGACTTGCACCAGATGTCAGGAATAAATCTTAGGTCCTAGTGGAAAGGTTAAAGGCAAACTAAAAATATCAGTCTAGAGTTCTACTGTGATAGCCTGTGGACTGGCAAATTAGGGCATACTCAGGCTCATCCCTCATAGGATGAGCTTATGCCTCAAATAAATTCTTGGCATTCAAGGGCTATCTGCATTTGGATCATGGGGTTTCTATGACTCCATCCAAATTTAAAGGTTTCTCATTGTTAGGTTGTCAGAGTAGATCTGACTCCCTTCTCCTATAACTGGCACTTGTTTGCAGCTGCCCCAAGCATTTTGTTAACCACATAGAGGAATGAGGACTTGCCATACCTGATTTCCCAACACCACAGTGTCAACTCTTTTTAGCATGTTCAGGACAATAGGACAAAGTAGAGAAACTGAACACTATGTCCTTTCTCTTATTTATTTTTATAATTGACTCCCAGAACATGTAGTATGTTCAGACAGATAGAGATATATAGATATTGATATATTCATCCTGTGATAACCACAGTAAATTGATTCCAAAATCCCTTATATATCCCCAAATCCTCTGATGCTCAAGTGTCTTACATGCAATGGCATAGTATTTGCATGGCATCTGGGCACATCCTTCATATACAATATTTTAAATCATCTCTAAGATTACTTATAAAACTCAGTACAGTGTAGCCAGGCATGGTGGAACAGGCCTGTAATCCCAGCGACTCAGGAGGCTGAGGCAGGAGGAACAAAAATTTAAAGCCAGTCTCAACAATTTTGTGAGGCCCTGAACAACTCAGCAAGACCCTGTCTCTTAATAAAACATACAAAATGACTGGTAATGTGGCTCAGTGATTAGCATCCCTGGGTTCAATCCTTGGTACAAAAAAAAAATCTCAATACAATATAAATACTACATTAATGCTAGCAATAATGCATTAGGGATTAATGATGAGAAAAATGTCTGTGTGTTCAGTACTGACACAAATGTTTTTCAAGTAGTTCTAATCCAAAGTAGGTTGAAATCTGCCAATGTGGAACCCATGGATATATACCAATAAGCACATCTCTCTCTCTCTCTCTCTCTCTCTCTCTCTGTGTGTGTGTGTGTGTGTGGTTGTCTACCAATAATTTATTTAGGTCCTATTATGAGCAAGATCCACATAAAAGAAGATTTAGAAGTTTAAAGGAAAATAATTTCATTCAATATATTTGATCTGGAACTGCCCTTCAGTATTAAAGTATTTTCTCCCATTAAAATTATATCTAAATAAAACTACCTTATTTTCTTAGTAAAAGAATTTAAAGGAAATAAGTCCTGTACTTTTTCCAGCACACCTATTACTCGGCCTTCAGTTTGCATGAGTGCCACTTACCTGAGATCAAAGAGTCAATATGTTTTTGTACTAGTCAGAGTATTTGTGGGAACTACTTGCCAGGGGACAACTCTAGATAAAGTCATAGGCTATATAAACTACCAGTTTCTAGCCAAAATGTCATTCAGGTAAGACCCTGCTCTCTTTTCAGAAGGTGGCCTTAAGATGGAATGACATACAGCTTACTTTTAAGAGGCCTTCAAAATTAAACCTGTCTCTCCATTTCCACCATTATCAGCCTAAGAAAGCAAAAACACAAACAAACAAACAAAAATACATAGAGTCTCTCAGCCATACCCTGAAAAAGTGGCAAGACAATGGTCTTTGTAGGGAAGCCTCAGCTCAGAGAAAAATCTCCTTGTGGAATGGGATGAGATGTCTCATTATCAAATTCGCCACCACCTGTGAGTTTCTGGCTATGAATTGGGCTCATGGTAGTAAAAATTGTTTGTTCTTCCTTTTCTTTCAGTTGATGGAACACAAAGGGATCTGGGATCCCTGGGATTTGAATCCTTTTGTTTTAAAGGATGATAAATATATTGCCAGTAATAGGATTCGTGCTTGGGCTACGTATGCGTATATTGTAAATACAGATGATTTTGCTTTTTAAAAGCCATGTTCTTATGTGAAATCTCATGTTTGCAAAAATCAGCCGAAGAATAAAAATAAAATATAAAATAAAGCAGGAAAGCTGCATGGGCTACTAAGTAGCCCCCCTCTCCTAGACTCTCTCTCAGCTGTCCCTCACACAGCAGGTCATCTTTGGTAACTTCCAGCCTTCACTCCACCCCTCAATTATGAAATCAGCAAAATTCTCTGGGGAAGAAGACCCAGAAAGAACAAATGTGGCAGCAAGAGACAGAGGGATCAATACCTTCAGAGTCTGAGAATGTAATGGGCCCTGTAGGTCTTTAATTATCAAACAAAAATTCTGTTTCAAGAAGGAGAAAAATGCATTTTAATAGCAGCTCTATAATTAGCCGTTTCTGTTCATGGTTTCTTAGTAGTTTTTTTTTTATGTTTGTCTGCTTTCACCTTTATTTCCTTTAACAATGTTCACATAAAATGGCTCAGAATTGCTCTGCCTCTAATTATTTACTGTAACAAACACAACAAGCTGAGAGAAAGATGACAAAGTATTAAAGAAAGATCTTTGTACAGGAGGCATCGAGTTGTCACCATTTCGTTCTTAGTCCTGGCTATTTTGTTCTTTTCTAGTGTGTAATTTGTAAGTATGCATAAAAAGACTCCTGAGTTTTATTTTTTGATGCTGTTAGTTTTTCAGTCTGTGAGCTTGCTTTAATCCAGATATAAGTTTGCCCAGCCTTTGGTAAAAAGCAGTTCCATCCTATCCCAAAAGTCAACCTTGCTAAGATGGACCCCGGATGACAGGAGTGTTAAGTGTTGGAGATTAGGAGGAAGGAAGGAGTTCCCAAATATAATTGTGATAACCAAGAAGTCATCAGGAGTTGGATGCCAAGAATGAACTGAGAGGCAGGAAATAATTTGGGGGAAATGATCAATGTCAGATTCTAGAGAAACAAATGAAAAAATGAATCCTTAGCGGGGTAAACCCAAGTGACAGAACATTCTAGGATCGAAGTCCTTACCATCTAGTGGAAGCAGAAGATTTGCCATATCTGATCATTTCTTCAAGACTGCAATTGTTTGCATCCATCTTTCTGGAAGTCCCTCTTCAGCCTGTGAAATTTTGAGTTCGGGAATAGAAACAGTGAACCTTTTTTAATATGAATAATAATGGCTCCAAACTCAAAAAAACACCTGGTGTATGGAAGGAGAATAAGCCTGAGTCAGAACGAGGTTCTGTTAGAAGTAGATTCAGCAGTGATTTATCATGCTACTCTGAGTGACATGAAATGACCATTCTAAACAAGCTGTCATTACCAAGCAACTGGAATCCTACAGGTGAGATGGTAACTAGGGACTCAAAAAGATGAAAAGATAATAATAAAAATCAACATCTGAAGGGTGACCCTTTCACCTCTTCTTAAATAACCCATAAAGTAGTGCCCAGTATAAAGAAAAAAAAAATCATAGACTACAAAAGCACCTCTGAAACTGAAAAGCAACATGTTAACCATCTCTCAAGGGCTTCTCTTTATGATCAATTGTAAATGTGATCCATAGGCTTTTTCTGTTTTATCCCAATGTAAGTTTTCTTCAGAGATGGGTCACAACCCACAATGATGAGACACACATGGGAAGTTAGGGGAAGAGACTTTCTTCCCCTGTATCCAGAACATCTGGGAAAAGAATAGGGTGGCTTCCCATCACCATGAAGCAAGGCCCCTATTTTGTGATGCTAGAAATCTTGAACAAAATTCAGAACAAAAATAAATTTTGCTCTGTTCTCTGAACAGTAATGGTTCTTGGTAATAGGCTCTAGCTGTAGTTTATTGGTCTATCTTGTAGTTTATTAGAGCGAAGCCCATGTCAGGACTTCCATTAAAATCCTATATTTTCTGAGTGGAGAGATCCACAATAATGTTGGGCTAGTATTGAGTCTTAATCTTGATATTCAATCCCTGCTCAAGTACTTAAGAAGAGAAATTAAAGAGAAAGAGGTTGAGATAGAGAGGTAGAAGAAAAAAAACCATGGATATGGAATTGTCATTGCAATATTTGTTTATTTAATTCAGTTTTCCTATTTTCAGATTCACTTTTGTTTCATTCTGCTTGCATTTAAGATGGGAGCTCTTACATTGAAGAGAAGGTATATGACAGTGGGAAAGTTAAAGGTAAAATCAGATCAGTTTTCTCTCTAAACAGTTACCAAACAGATGTGTCCAGAAAATAACCATATCTTTACCTTATAATTTGCTACTTGAGTCAGATGAAGAACACAAGATTTGATGCAGTACAGAAGCCAGGAGAGAAAAAGATGGTGATGTTCTAGCTTGTTGATTTTTTCAAGATTTTTTTTTCTCTTTTCTCAAAGCAGTAATGAGCCGTGGGCAGCCTTCCTTTAAGTTTTATGATTTTCTTCACTTAAACAAAATCCAAATAGTAATAATGTTTTTGTTTTACTCATACCACCCTTAGGAAAATTATTTAAATGTGTTTAAAGTGTTTCACAGGGCAGTGGTATCAGAAAAGATCATTTGTAAAAGATCCATTTCAAACTGCAGCGTCTTGCTATAATGTCCACTATAGAGAAAGACCTTAGCTTAAATTATACCACAGCTATTTTAAATGGATTTTTAAATTATCTACCTTTGCATTTCATCATGAATGTTTCAGGGAAATTATCCTGAGATAATGCCAACAAATGGCTGCAGACTTTAGGTTTATAATTGCTCTTGTTCATTTAAGGTTCCCAGCAGACCATATCAGGAAATTCAATGCCTGGCAAGTCGGGGTTGATAATATACCGTAACTGGCATTTTCTTATTAGACGAGCACCCAAATCAGCTCTCATTTGTAGCAATGACCCTAATTAAGAGAACTATGATTTAAAACAGCGACTGTATTTTAAGAGTCAGATTTGGATATGATAGTGTTAGCCAAAGGCTTTTTTTTCCCTTAGAAAATTGATATAATCTAATCTTAATTCTTCAAATATATATCTCATACATTTTTTAAAAAAATTCTTCCCTCTCAAAATGAAAGCCTTCTTTGTAGGAAATGTATACATAGGTATAAATGAGCAAATATGTTTATAGAAAAAAGTTCACATATGTAATTCACACATGCATAATATACTCACCTCAATATTCACAAAGTGATTCAGTTTTAGATCTGAAAGAGATCTCAAAAAATGGATCCCCTAACTCACCCTTCAATACCCTATTATCTAAAGGGAAAGAACCAAAAACATGGAAGTGAAGCATTTTGCTTTGTATCCTCAGCTGGCAAGAAGTTGAATATGTACCTCGTGAGCCTCCAGAATATAATTCAAAACTCTTGATCATAAAGGCACAAAAAAACCCTGCAAAAATACCTGTTTAAAGATGTTTCTGTGGCATATTTTGATGTGTCTGACTTTTTAAAAGCTCATCCAGTCAACAGAAATTATTAATTGCTGTGGACTACAAAAGCATTCACACTGAAATTTTATTACATTGCTCTAAGGGGCCATTATGATAAAGTAATTGTGTACCACATCATAGGGACTTTGAGTGCTCAGTCTAAATGTATATATAAAATTTGATAACTTGTTGGGTGGGATCCAAAGTAAATCCAACTTACCTAGTATGTCAGCGATGATGAGGTGCTAAGAAGAATCAGCAAAGTCTGGAGGTCATTGTACAATTTAAAAAGAATGTTTATCTATGCAATTACTTTACCTACAGTTATCTTCATCTGAACAATGTAGAGATGCAAGGAAAGAATATAAACATTAGCTATTAGGATATTATGATGTGCATTTTATTGTTTGGAAAATAAAACTCAAGTTTTCTTAATTGGAAAAAAAATCCAAGCTTAGATCTTTGTACTTTCTACTATATTATCTTAACTTCCTGATAGCAAGAAATATTACTGGTAACTCAATATAAACAGGAAAGTTTAATATGATCTGATCTATTTATTAATTATTGTTATAATTATAGAGATCATAACAATAACCATATTTATTGAGAATCTTGTTTCAAGTGCTGTTCTGAGCAGCATCTTGCACATTACTCTCAGGTGGGAAACATTATATAGTAAGTATTTTCGAACTAACTTCACTGATAAGCAACAGGAGCTCAGAAAAGTTAGATGCTTCATCTCAAGTCATGTGACTGATAAATGATAGATTCAGAGTTAGAGCCTGGTTACATTGACTGCAAATCAAATATTCTTAACCACATCCCTCATGAAAAGGTGTGCATGTTCAACAAGATTCCAGTATGTTGGGAATACAAGTGTAAACACAAGTCTAGTGTTCCTAGACCACTCCAGGTTAACTGGGCAGAGGAGAAAAACTTTACGGAAAACAGAAAATTTTACCTGGCTTTCTCTTTACGTGTGTGTGTGTGTGTGTGTGTGTGTGTGTGTGTGTGTGTGTGAGAGAGAGAGAGAGAGAGAGAGAGAGAGAGAGAGAGAGAGAGAGAGAGGGAATGTATGTATGTGTAGAAAAGACAAAAAGAGAAAAGGGACACTTATCATATGTGCTTAGATTGGTATTTTAATTTATGTATGTGTGTGTATAAATACACGAAAAGAAAATTTTAATATAAAATAAGACAAAGTGAAAGAACATTTCTAAGATCTTTCACAAAACACTAAAATATTCTAACACTAAAATTTATTTTATAAGTTTGGTGCAAGAGAAAGAATCCCTACTGGTGTTACAGGCAACTTTTTATCAAGACTTAATTGTTAGAGTTGCTTCATTTCAAGGAAAATGATTTAGCCCCCAGGATATGCAGATTGCTATTATAATAAGCCACATTTTTTTTTAAACAAGGGGAGGGCCTTCAGCTATTCTTGCAAGAGAGAAAATTTCCAGGAATTATCCTTACTGCTATTATAAATTAATAAATTTTAGTAGTGCCACACCGCAAATCTTTGGCACTGACCTATATAGAAACATTAATATCTTATGATATTGATTTCAAAGACAAAGTCCAGAACCTTATGGTAAATCTAGAGGAAGTTTGTCTCTCATGATAGATGCTGCCATAAGATTCACCTAATAATATCTGAGTAAATCATAATCTCCAAGGAGCTCAGGATGGACTCAGTAAGCACAAACTTCCTCTTCAGGGGACGCTGGGCTCTGGTGGGCTCTGGACACATTTCCTGTAAATGGCCACCTAAAGCATGGCTAGTGCCTGTGTACTCTGTGGCTATAACTGGTGGATTCAGTGATGATCCACCTCAGGCTCTGTTTGCATTGTCAGGGCCATTTTGATGGAGTATAATGTGCCCCCAAGCAAGGACATTGAAATAGGAAAAAGGAATCAATTAAGAACTATATGAAAGAGATTGGGGGGGGGGCACACGTTGGGCCACGGAACACATGTGCTTTGAACTTTGGCAGATGGACAGTCTAGGCATTGCTCTTTCCAGACACCTTGCTCATGTGTGATTATACAGGAATGACCAGTCCCTAAAAACAAACTGTGGCACACACCAAGATTAAAAACAACAACAACAACAAAAAACCCTTCTCCTGTGCCCCTCTCCTCTCCCCCTTCCACTTTCAGCTCTTGAATGAAGTTTACTACTCTGAACTATTATGGCAATTCACAAAATGCTAAATGTTTTCCACACTTGATCCTTTTTAAGTGTGAACACAAGAGAGCAGAATATATAAACAATCAGAAACATCTTTCACAGCAGTCAGTACACTAGCCTCCATAAGTCCTCTTAATGTCTGGGTGTGGGGAGGAGAGGGCAGGAAACATCACCTTCCAGCATCTCTAGCTATCAGCCTATAGGCCATTATCCTAAAGTGGCCGGCCTGGGTAAACATTTGCAATGATGCTTTCCAGTTTGTTTATCTTCTTCTTGTCATTTTCACTGATATTCTCTGCTCCTCTTGGCAGCTGACCTTTCACAAATGTTGGCTTTGTTTTAGAAATGCCCTATTGTAAATAAGAGGGCAGAGTTCACAGAGCAAAGGCCAGCATAGCTGGAAGGCTCTGTGGGGGCCATGGAGCCTTGTTTCATCTGCCAAAGGCAAGTGTCAACCTGTTCCCAGCCGCAAGGAGGAACAGCAGGTCAGCCCCACTCCCAATGCTTCATCCCATCCAAGCTTAGATTCTTACTATTCCCCAGGAAAACATAATTAACACTATGGACTATTGGTTAGCTAATTTGTTTGCTATGGGGTATGTGAAGGAAAAGAAGTGTCAGCAAATATCTGGGTGACTTTTCTAGGGAGATGTTGAAAGAAAAATCAATATTCCACTGTAATGGTGATGACTGGAAAATATTCCATTCGAGATTCATATTTTCAGTATTGGTTCATTCTTTTCTGCTCAGAATTCCCCGACCAAAAGGACTGATTTTTCCCTGTGACGGTGTTTGTTTGAATGAAAATCAGAGTCAAGTAACTAGGTCCGTGCCCAAACTCCTTCCCACTAGTCATGGGGTTCGGGTTTGGTAAATCAAATGGCTTCTCTGAGTCACTGCTTCTTGAGCAGTAAAATATGAATAACAATCCCTGCTCACTGGCCTGAAAAGGTAGTGAAACTCAAATAACATCATGCATATGAAAGTGCATCGTAAACGCAAGACGCTTGCAAAGTGTATTCGGTGCTCTGGTCACCATGCTTCAGTTAATGTCACTCAGAATTGTCCTTAAAAAAAAAAAAAGGAAGAAGTTTTAGGTGACCAAAACATGGGGCATTCCTAAATCAGCAGAACTCAAATAAGAAAACATTACTGGGGCCTGACACAGTAGGGAGCAGATAGTAAATTAGATAGTGGTTTCCTACTGTGAGATGGAGAACTCCGTATTTGAGGTTTATTGACTGAAACTGAAGTTACTGAGCAGCAGTTTCTTCTTCCTAATATTTCAGCAGGACAAATAGTCCTCAGGGTTAATGAGTACAAAGCCTATAGTAGCCAGCAGCTAGTTGCAAGGCTATCTGGTGGGTGGATGCTCAGGCATTACTCAAAATACAGGATAAAGGAAGGGAGGATGTCCCAGGGATAGAAATTCATATTTCATTGCTTTTCTAGGAGTTTCTTTAGATGAAAGCAACAACCAGCAAGCTTTCTCCTTGACATCAAAGCGTGCAGCAGAGAGAAAGAGAATTTCTCATTGCATTGTTAAATACCCATCTCATGCTCTGAGTTTAGCTCCTAATGTTTCCTTCATAGTAGGTAAGCAGGCCTGAGGGTTGTGAGAAGGGCTCTCTAGAATAGAAAGCTTGGGGAAAATTCCATTAGATCTCCTCTCTGTGTCTCCTGATTAGCTTTCTTTACCACCTCTCTTGCTATTCCATAATAGTTGTAGAGTTTAAGATTTTTTTCCATTTCAGTAACATTTTAGCATGTGCTGTATTATAATTTTTGCTTTGTAGTGCTTTTCATTTGTTTAAAAAAAAAACCTCTTTAAAGAAAAGAATGGGGAAAAAACTACTCTGCAAACTGATTCAAATGAGAAATATTTCAGTATGTGTGGGTGCAGTTCTGTGATAAGAACTGGCAGTTTCTGGGTGGAGGTTACTCATGTATTCATTCAGTCATTCAGCTTGGATTGGTAGAGCTCTCTAGTAGGTGGTGGCAATGTGCAGGTGACTAAGGAAAAAACAGGTGGCAGCCCCCAGAAAAATACGGCCTCAGGAGACAAAGAACCATTTTCCTGCCCCCACACTGTCATCTCTATAAGCATTCTTACCACCGTGCACCATTTTTATTCATAGATAGCTCATTTCATATGAATTCTTCAAAGCATACTCCATTTTTAAACCATCTTTAATTCTTCTCTCTCATTTTCTACCACCCTGAACACACAGACTATAGGTATCTAATAAATATTAATGGAAAGGCAGCCCTGAAAAAAAAAAGTGAGTATCTAAAATGAGTTGTTATCGTGTTAACTACAAGTTGGGTGCATTGGTCATACAATGTTGAGGACAACTGAGGAATAATTAATTGAATATTACAAGAGTCCCTTCTTACCCATCAGATTCTGATATCCTCCTGATTCTTTAGTCACTAGCCAAATGCAGGTTCCATTGATCTTTTCTGAGCACCTACAGTGAACCTAGGATTCTGTGAGATAGAATACCTAATATTAAAAAGCAACCTTTTGTTCCATTGTTCTTATGTTATTGGAGTGGAAAATGTGGCTTAAATGTGGGAAATAACTGATACCAAATCAGACTCATGCACAGTACATCAATCACTGAAACAAGGAATTTCACAAAAGGGGGTCTGTTCACATGGTGGCTGTGAATGGAAGGCCAAGTCCTAAATCTGCCTTCCTGGGGATAGGGCTTTGGGGTGTTTTCAGATAAAGAGGCAGGGTGGTATAAGGATTAGGAAAAGGCTATTGGAAGTAAGAAGGAATGACATCAACATGCACATACATCATTAGACTTCTTGGCTCTTCATGGGAAGTGTGGTCAGAAAATGGCAGGTTTTGCATGGTCTCCAGGTACAGTTTTGGGTCTCTGAAGTCAAAAGGTCTCCCATCAGACACTTGTATAGGCTCAAGTGGGGGGGTCAGAGGCTTCTACTGGTTTGAGGGAGACAAAGCTACCTTCAAATTCCTGAAAAACAATTTAAACAATCATTAACTCAGTGACCATGAGTCAGAACAAAGCAAATGGGGGTTCTGATGCTTTACTGGTTAGCTAAGTGGCTTTCAAAATCAGTGATAAAAGTAACTAACTACAAGCAAATGAAACTAGAGGGTGTGTTCAAGTTTTTCTCTGTTTTATAGTTTGCCTATGTCCTACAGCCCCACTAAATTATTTTTTTCTTTTTATTAATTTATTTTAAATTATAGATTAAATTTTTGTTCTTTTTAGATATACATGACAGTAAGTGTATTTTGACATATTATACATACATGGAGTATAACTTATTCTAATTATAGCCTAGTAATAGTCAAGGTATCATCCCACATCAGGTCTATACAAACTCAAAGCCTCTAGGTTTTGTTTTGTTTTATTCCTGGGTATTGAACCCACAGTTGCTTTAACACTGAGCTACATCTCCAGCCCCTTTTCATTTTATTTCTTTATTTTCTTTATTTTGCAACAAAGCCTCATTAAATGAATAAGGCTGGCCTCAAACTTGCTATCCTTCTACCTCAGCCTCATGGATTGCTAGGATTACAGATGTACACACCATGCCCAGCCTGAAAACCTCTGACCAGGACTATGAGGAATTATAAATGGATCTTGAAACACGAATAGTAAATAGGAAATATCCACTCAGTTTAAGTGACTCTAACTTTTAAATTCATTCAGATGATTGGGAAAACAGCTGTGAAAGCATCCTTTAAAAGATCAGAACAGTCAGTCACCTCCTCTTTGCAAAAAGAAAGTCAGAGAGGGCTGACTCATCCTTTTAGTAAAGGAGTCCCATGAGTTTAGTTCACAACTAGCTGGTCCTGGCATGGCCTCTCCCTGCTACTCCAATGCAAATGAAGACCTGAACCCTGAACTTTATAGATTTTTTTTAAATTTTGTAGTTACTTACAGACACTGAAAAACTTATTTAGCAGAAAAGATAAAGTTCACAGGATAAAATCTGCAGGCAGGCAAACGTAAAACATTTCTGTGTGGCACACTAAAGTCTGCGTTGGTTGTTACAGAATTCCTCAAAGTGTTACCCATCTCCTCATGCTTTTCTATCTTCCAAGGCGGAAATGTGGGAAAATATAATTTCCTTCTATAACGTTCTTGTTGTTGAGGACACCTGAACTGAATGTGAAATGGTTTGACATGAAGAGTCTCCTTGCCTGTGGGTTGATGTGTCTGGAATAGTGGAGCCCTGGCAGCCACAGGGGAATCCTCCATACCCTTACCAAAAATGGGTGCTTTTGGAGCTGAAGAGAGTGTTCAATAGAATTCTGACTGACATTAAATGATACAAGAAAAGATTACTCAAGAATCCAGGACAGGGGCTGGGGATGTGGCTCAAGCAGTAGTGCGCTCGCCTGGCATTCGTGTGGCCTGAGTTCGATCCTCAGCCCCACATACAAACAAAGATGTTGTGTCCGCTGATAACTAAAAAATAAACATTAAGATTCTCTCTCTCTCTCCCCCTCTCTCTCTCACTCTTTAAAAATAAATAAATAAAAATAAAAGATCCAGGCCAGGGTTTGGGGGGGGATTTCTTAGTGATAGGTCATTTACCTAGCATAGAGGAGGACTTGGGTTTGACCCTCACCACTGAAAAGAAAAGAAAAAAAAAATAAAAGAAGAATAATACAGGCCATCAGGTGTTACACACATCCTAGTGAGTTTCCTTCACATTGGAACCGATGTATACAGCATGTCCTGCACATTGTGGCCCTATAGACCCTTGTATTCCCTACTCTCTACAATAGTTATTCCTCATTTACGACCTAAGAAAATGGGGCAGGCAGAAGAAGGGAAATCCTGATACATTTTATTGGCCCAACTCATGACAACATTCCCCAAACTTAATATTCTATGAGTGCCTGCTATGGATTAGTAAGTGCTATCCAAATGACCATGTGTTGGAGGGTTGGTCCTCAGGGTGGCACAAGTTGGAGGCGGTGGGACTTTTAGGAGGTAGGGCCCTCTGGGAAATCCTCAAGTCATTGGGGACATGACCTTGAGGGGGATTGTGAGACCTCAGCCCATCTTGTCACTCTTGCTACTTGGCTTATGAGGTGAACAATTTATTCTGCCATATACTCCCTTCTGTTGCCACCTGGCAAATTAAAAGAGACTCCAAAGCAATGAAACTATCTAATTCTGTACTGGAACCTCCAGAACTATGGGCTAAATAATCTTCTTCTCTTTTAAGTTAATTATTTCAGGTATTTTATTATAGTGACAGAAAAATGACTGATACAGTACACACAGGAAAGGGGATGTGGGAGTGCATGCCACGTGCCTTCTCTGTATCAGTGTCTGTGTTTTATTGCTCAATCCACAATCCCTCCCTAGAGGGGTGGATCATTATGCCCTCACGGTACAGCCAGTGCCTCCTCTGTATAAAAGCCACGGCAGAACAATTCCTCTTTACCATTCTCAACTTTGCTTTTGTCAATAAGCACTGAAGACATAAAAAGGGAAGATGGGCTTTGCTCCTGAATAAGAGCTATTTGACTTTCAATATCAAGACTGTGGCAAATACCTTCAGATGTTATGTCCCGCTGAGCTTTTTCAGAGGCAGGTTTTGTCTGCAGAAGGCTCTTTTCTCCTAAAACTAGACCCAGAGAGTTGATCCTCTCTTAATTTGACCTTGTATATTCCTCTTGGCATGCCAAACCATGCCCTGGTCATTTGGTGAGAATAGTATGCACACAGTTTTTTCACCAGCCATGCCCTAGTGAGCAAGAGTCCAGTTAAATGGATCTGGCCTGTCTCCTGCATTTGGGCTGCTGTCTTTCTCTATCCACACAGCTCTGGATTGGCAACATTTTAAGGCAGAACTTTAAAGTGAGGATGAAATTGCCACTCTAAGACATTATATTTTTTTTTTGCAAGCTCTGGGGCACAAATAGAGAATTTAAATGCATCCCCAAATAGCACTTGATATCAAGAATGAATGTCTTTGAGGTACCCTGTTATGAAAGATTGAAGATGGAACAGGACCACAAACACAATCATTAATGTATATAGCTCACAGCTCCTCTTGAATCGGTATTTAAAAAAAAATAGTGGGGAACAAGAACACATTCTCTACTGACAATCTTCAGAGTGGTAAAAGGCACTTCATATTTATGCATAATGAACTACTTCCGTGCTTCACAGAACATTTTGCACATGGTTTGTGCCTCATTTTAAATTTGATGCTGTATATGAAAGTATTTTATAAATGGAAAATTGATATGCAGATTTTAGCAATTATGAAAATAATGATGAGTAAATAACTTCAGTTAGTGAGGTTGTCATTGGGCCACTTTGGAATCTTCTCTCCACTTCCCCATCTATTCCTAGAGAGAGAGAAAAGTAATCAACAAAAAGAATTAGATCAAATGTTATGAGTTGGTTTTATTAAGTTACCAACATTTGTGACTAGTCAAGGGACTGTAGATTAATCAGTAAAATTCCATTTCTAACTTCTAGAGATTGGAAAAACACTAAATAAATTAAAAGATTGGGAAAAAAACTCAGGGGTGACAATGCTTTGATAAAATATGCAGTAGAAAGTGTTAAAGTGTTAAAGGTCCTACTGTGATACATCAAAGTCCACTTTCGTGAATCCACCTACAAAAATAAAAACATTAATCCAAATGTCCATACATCTGCAGGTAGGTAGGCTATAAGTGGAAAGATATGCATAGTTAGGTAAGAATACTCAATGTGGTGCTATTGTAGTGCAGATAGCAGAACAAAAAAATCTAAAGAACCATTAATAAATCAATAGTCATTCTTGAATGAGACAATTTTCTTGCCTTTATATTAATGTTCTGTCTTTAGGATGGACCATAATTTACTGAGACTTATACCTATTTTTTTATGTTGAAGTTCATTCTGATAGTTTGCCATTATAAAATAGCAGAAATAATAACTTTGCACATGAATTTTTCCCAGAAATTTAATTTTATTCCTGTAGTGTTTGTTCCCAGAAAGGGAAATAAAGAGTATTCAAATTGTGATGAGAGCCAAGTGATGTGGGAAATTAGGGTAGAGCACATTCATGGGTTAAGAGGAGGTCTGAAAGTGTACATTAGATGGGAAAGTTAGGGAAGAAAGTGTCTTCTTCCAAAGGGGTACTTGACCAAGAGACCTAAGAGATGAGAACAGGCCAGGTGCAAAGGCTAAGAGAACAGCTTTCAGGTAGAAGCTTGATATGTACAAAAGACCTGAAGGAAAAGGATTCAAAGACTCAGAAAATTTGGGGGAGGAAGGAAAAGACCACACCATGGGCTCAAAAGTCATAGTAAAGGATGCAAATTTTACTGTTAGGAGTTCTGCAAAGCTCTTAGAGGGGTTTTAATCGAGATGAATAGAATGATGTGATTGATGAGCGATTAGGGATGGCTCACTGTGGAGATAGGTTACCAGAAATGAAGAGTGACTAGTTAGTTAACCCATCCAAGAAATAGTTGGGAAGAGAGACCATAGACATAGAGAAGGGGATAGACTCACCTTGGGGAGGAATACAGTGTAAGAGAGAAGTGGCCATATTAAAGAAAGGGAAAACTCAAGGACAATTGGTAGGTTTTCTGCATGAACAAGAGGGTACTTGGCAATTCCTTTCTATGATGGGGTAGGCAAAGTTGGAAAATATTGGAGAAGGACTGTATTGAATATAGAAAGAGGCATAAATTCCATTTTGGTCAGGTCCTTTCAGATTCCCACTAAAGGCTAAGTAGGCACTTGAACAGCCTAGCCTGGAGCTGGGGGCCATCATCTCTGGAGGTGTGGTTTGGAAGAGTTGCTGGCCAGCAATAGGGACTTAAAGTCACAGGGCCGGAAGTAATGAAACAAGGAGAGAGCAAAGACAGAAGAAGAACTCCATCAATGACCGAGACCTGGAGTTCACAGAGAAGCTGCAGTGAGGAAGATCCTTAGAATAGCCAGTAAATCAGAAGAAAACAAGAGGGTCAGAGAGGAGAACCTTTTGAATGATGTGGCATAGATAGTGATATGCACAGAATTTGACAGTTGGGGCTCATCTGGTCTCTGAAAACCACTTCAATGAGGCAATGGAGATGGATCCTGTCATCTTATAGGTGAAAGGAAAAGAGTAGAGATAGGGAGTTACCAGCATTCTGCAGAGCATTTGGGCTATAAATGGGTAGAGAGGAATGGGTTACTATCTAGGATTCGTGGTAAAGGAGATTTTTACTTTTTTCTTAATAATAGATATTATAACACATTTACAGGCCAATGAGTATGATCTAGCAGTGATAGGGATATGGGTGATGAATTCATAGATGAAAACAACAAGAAAAATAAAGTCCTTAAAAAGGCAAAAGAAGATAAACTCCAAAGCAGAGGTGACTGCTTTTTCTGTTTTCCAATAAAAGGAAGAGGAAGAAGAGGAGATTGAAGATGCTTATAGGCTTTCGTGTAATGGGAAATGTGGGGTGAGGCCATCCAATGCTAGTGAGGAGGCAGGAGAGAGGGGAGAGAAAGGAAATAATATGAAAAAAAACACTTCCTATTGTGGATAACTGGTCCCACAGGGAGCTTATCAGTAGGATTTCCAGAAAACTCTGAAATTGAGGGAGTTCAAATGAAAGTGAAACCAGTCAGCTCAGTTATGTCCTCTGCTGGGACATCTTTCCGCTTTGGTGTAGGTGGGAAGGCCACCTGGGTTCACACAAGATTGCTGTTTTGCCCAGAGCATCACGGAAGGATGGTAGCAAGTTCCTCCATTTTCATCCCATAAATATAACAACATATTTTCAAAGCAAATGAAGAGATGTCAGAAGAGGGCTGAAGGGCAGAAAGAAAATACTTCTCAATTTTATCAAGAAGGATCACGGATGGGATAGCAGAGTAAATAAGACAAAAGGTGAGGGAAGACATCAGATACTGAAGGTGAAGCCTGCAGAGGTGGGGAAGGTCCAGATGTAAATCCAGGAGCATGTGGTTGAAGCAGGGCAAAAGTAAAACTGTGGAGAAGGTCCCAGATTGCCAGGATTCTAGCAGAATGTTCTCAGCAAATGTTCTATGAGATGTTAAAGAGGTAGAGAATTCATGCTAACCACACATCTGGAAGTGAAGAAATTAAGATTAGAAACGTTTAAAAATACTTAGGGAACAAAGAAGAGTGCTGGACAGGTCCATGTCAGGGATGAGGCGATTATCTAACAGTTGTCACGGAAGCTTTGAACTCTTAGCAACATCTGAGGCAATCATCAATGTGAAATACTCAGCCACTAACTCAATCATAATGGTCCTGTGGTCTTCCCCTGATATCACTTCAAGAGGGCCCTCCCTCCTCCTCTTAGAATGTTGATAGGGCATGTGGGTGTGATCTTGTCTTTTTTTTAATTTTCAATTTCAATTGTCTCAACCCCATTTTTTTTTGGGGGGGGGTACCTGGGATTGAACTCAGGGGCACTTAACCACTGAGCCATGTCCTCAGCCCTATTTTGTATTTTATTTAGAGACAGAGTCTCTCTGAGTTGCTTAGAGCCTTACTGTTGCTGGAGCTGGCTTTGAACTCCCAATCATCCCCTCTCAGCCTCTGTAGCCGCTGGGATAAGAGATGTGTGTGCCACCATGCCTGGCTCAACCTTAATCTTTTTTTTTGACAAGTCATTTTTTCTGCACTAATTTGTGATGTCACCTTAAACATTGGCTAAATGAATATATCTGCATTAGCATCTATCTCAAAAGGCTTTCTTCATTTCCACTTGGATATTCTACTGATTCTCATATTAATGAACCTTTCAAAATCCCTTCAAATTTTAAAACAGTAACATTTACTAGGGCAAACCCTACTTCTTTTCTGTTTTCTCAGTGTGTTGAATTATGTCAACTCTTTATTGAACCAATGAAGTTTCTAATCACACAAAGAAATGCTAAGCAATAACATTAAGATTTTGATGACTTGGTTAAAACTATATCTAAATCAGCCTGGGATTGCAGTGGCTATCACACTTGTTTGAAAATACCTCCTCATTCACTTGGAGTTTCAATTAATTTTCTCTCCTTAATGTTTTTATTATATTTTTAAATATGTATTGCTCACAAATGGGAGACATTATAATTTCACATTTATTTCTTTGGTATTCAAATGCCTTAATGAAATCTCTTATTAATGCTAATATTTTTTTAAATATTATTCTGACTTACTTTATCTTTTGTTCTTAATTTTTACCACATTCTTTATAATGTATAAAACCATCATGGATATCCCTGTCTTGTATCTGATTCTCAAAGAGTACATGGGATGTGTTGTTGGTGAGTTGATGTAGATGGGTCATTTAAGATATGAATTCCAAGTTTTTTAAAACAATTATATCCAAATTGACTAATATTTAAAATATTCTTTGATTAGAAATGTATTTTAGTCATTTTTAATGTTTATTTATGTTATCTTTTTAAAAATTTCTTTTATTAGTGCAATATAACTCCACATAGTAGTGGGATTTGCTGTGGCATATTCATACATGCACATACCATAATTTGGTCAACTTCTTTCTCAGGACATGCCCTTTCCCTCTTTCCCCCATTCCCCTTAGTCCCTTCCTCCTCTCCACTGACTTCATTTCTATTTTCATTTGATCACCCTGATATTAGCAAAGACAGGTTATTTATTCTTCTGGAATTAACAGCAGCATTTTATGTTTCTTAAAAAGAAAATCATTAATTATACTGAGTGCTTTAAATGTTTAGTGTAGCTTTACAGAGAGAGGCCTTATAAGTTCTATTCCATTAACATTTGTTGTTATACCATTTCTCAATTCAAATTATAGTTGTGCTAGCCACTTTATTATCTTGAGAACTCTGGAGATAGATCTTGAAATTATTTTCCTTAAGAAAATAGTCTTAGAGCACCTATCCATTCACTTATTCACTATTCCTTATCATTATTGTTTCTTATATATGCAACATTTTATACTTTGTTTATTTGAATGATCAATTCATTCTGCTTAATTTCTTATTTAATGATAATACTATGAATTTGCTCTTGACTACACTTTTGGAAGCATCCAATATATTTTATGTGTGCTATTTCATTTTTGCTCTTAAAATAATTGCTTTTATACTTTCTTTTTTAACCTAATAGATATTTAGAGCCATACATTAAAATTTATAAATAGATTGATTTAACTTTTTTCACTCATCTAACTCTGGGAATCTTGGAAGGGTTCATTTTTAAGACTTAAAATATGATTTTGTTATTGCTTTTTTAAAAAATTTGTCAATGGATATCTAAAAACATTAAGTATTTTGTTATCAGGGTAAATAATTTGTGCTGCATAGCTTTCCAGTGTTCTCTTTGATGGTTCTATAAACCTAACAGGATTAGATGATTAGCAACTAAAATACCTTATGTAGATTTTATACACCAAGATGGCATTATTTTTTAAATCTTTTCATGTTGTTTTTCTCTTTGGCTCCAAATGCGAACACTGGTGCTTTTTTACCATTATGTTTGTTGTTTTAATATACAACCCTATTTAGGGGAAGCTGTATTCACCTAAAGAAGAAATAATCTCTAGACCCACTTAGTCCATTTTGGAGACCTGAACTACCCTCATTAGCAGCACTCCCACCTAGTGGTCTTTCTCAGAACTACATGCAGAGGATCTCAGCATGAAAATCATCTTTAGGTTTCAGATCTTGTATAAGCAGTGGGATTCATAAGAGGAAAGAATCACAGTAACACATTAGGGCAATATTTCACTAGAACATAAAGATAATAATTATTAAATTTTGTCTTACTGTATTAAACTAATATACCTCCTAACAGTGAAATTTCAAACAGTTTATTTTGAAAATTTTCTTTTCCCTTATAAGGTTAGAGGAGGTAAAATAATCTCCTTGAGACTAGATATTCCCTATAGTTTACACAGACAATTAAAAATACAGGAATAACTAAAAAATATATTAGTGATTTTTAGAAATAACCTCATTGGTTTATTATTATCATTTCAGTAAACTTCTGTGTGTGATTACTCCTCAACTCCAGGTCACATATGATAACTTGACATAATCCATGATTCTTGTGACAGCTGCAGGGGCTCAGTTACCAGAAACTCATGTGGAAAATCACAAAGAGAAATGGCAGTTTTTAGAACATTGTAGCAGTTATTGAAACAATAATCAACCCCCTCATAGAGCCTGAGGGTGATAATATAATGACATCAGTCTGAGGACAATCTGAAAGGAATGTTTCAATTTCCAAAAAATGCTTTGGAATACAACCAGAGTCAGTGTCCAATAGAAGAAGTAATTCAGGCATTTATTCCTACTTAATTTGAATCATCAGCTCTACAGCTTGCTAAGATAGATGCTTTGCTTTAAAACTTTATAGCATCTTTCTACAATAAATGCTAACTTTTCTGCTAAAATCATTATTCTTTATGCTATAATGCTCATAGGAATAAATTTATTCAATATTTTCACACTTTAAACTCTCTTATGGATCCCCAAATAACCAGGTTTCTATTGTAAAGACTTATAATGTAAGAAAAGTGTCTGCCAAATGAATATTCACCAGAGAACATCTTCTTAGCTGACCTGTCACTTGTCTTTGGTACTGTCCTCAAAAGAAGGGCAGTAGCCGTCCCAATTATGCCTTAAATATCTAATTAAAGGCAAGAATTTGAAGTATGACGCAGAGCAGAGTCACGATCTTAAAATTAAAAGATTGAAACATAATTTTTAATTGGTTTGCATGTTATATAAGAAAAGGTAGTGGACCTTTTATTTTTCCCTTGATTACTTTAGGTTTGTTTCATACCAGGCAAAATTTAATTTGGAGCTAAGAAAAAGGGGGAAAAATGAGACACATACCTGAGGGGGTAAGTATTAAAATGAAGAGCAACAGAAAAAAAGGGGAAATACAGAGATGGTGATATCAAGAATATAAAGCAACCAAGTTGATCATAAGGAGGAGGCTGCCTTGCTCTTCCCAAGCCACCCTTCACCACTCAATACTAAAGTATGCTCAAAACTGTTCAGTGCCTGCACCGTCAATTATTTTAGATAAAGATACTGAGACATATAACTATAGAGAGTAGAAGTCAGTATACAAACTGCCTTTATGGAAACATTTAATAGCATAAAGCAATGATAAAGTATTTTGATTAATGCAGATATATGTACATATACACAAATTTATAAAGAATAAAATAAAATTAAGAAGTTGCTGTTGGCACTTCTAGCACATGTTTTCCCTTCTTAGAAACCTGGGGAGAGGTTCATTTCCAGACCTACAGGCCCTGTAATCAGAGGAAAGGCAAAATCTTCTTTCTGTGCAGCAGCAGACCTGCTTCCTCATGAGGATTGTGGCGGGGTCTCTATCTGTGGACTCCACAGCACCTTTTGGGAGGCCAAGTGCATGCTGTGGGAAATATGCTGCCTATCCTACTATAAATGCAGTAAGGGCTCTTGAGGAATGAGCACAGCACTCCTCAGAGTGCTGCTGTGACTGTTTCATTGGGAAGACACGGAGAAGCATCCCCAAGACTTCTCCAGGTCTCTGGAGGCTGAGCACACTCACCCCCACCTTTACCCTGAACATCCATCAAAAATAACACTGAGCTCCATGGTCCATGCCTATAATCCCAGAGGCTCAGGAGGCTGAGACCGGAGAATCAAGAGTTCAAAGCCAGCCTCAGCAAAAGCAAGGCACTAAGCAACTCAGTGAGACCCTGTCTCCAAATAAAATACAAAACAGGCTGCGGATGTGGCTCAGTGGTTGTGTTCAATTCCCAGTAACCACCCTCCCCCCAAAAAAAGTTCCAGAATCTTCCGCTTTTTTATTTATCAAATTATCATTTTTATCAGTTCTCTATTAGCTCCAAATTACCACTTTTACAACATATGAAAATTGAAAACAAAACAATGTATTGAGAGAGGACTTTGTGGAATTTTCAACCCATCTCAAGAAGTACACAGCAACCATTTGTGGAAATTTGTGGAGCCTTGTTGTTTCTCTTCCCCAGCTTAAAGAGTGATGGCTTTCAAATAATTGAGTATGAGTATTAGGTAATATAGTTCAGAACTGAGACAATAAAATGAACAGAATTTTCCTTTAAAACATTAAAGGATCAAAGGGGAAAGAAAAAAGTAAAAAGAGAGAGAGGAGTCTGGGAGCACATTCAGGGAAGAGAAGGAGCAGGCAGCCCATCCCTCTGCCCCTCGCTGCTCCCTAAACACAAGCACTATCCTGGAAAGCCCTGGCAGTGTCCTCCTATGGCCCCCCACCCTGCTGTGTCCCTCCCCTCTTCCTATGAATGGAAACAAATTGTTTTCGGCTACAATACCCCCAGGCTCAGCTTTGACCTGTGCGGTACAGTGAGGAGGTTCGGCTTGAATTTTTACATACAGCTGCATAAAGCAATTTTCATGTAAATTTCTAGGTAAATCAGCCTGCAGTTGGTCTATTACATAGACACATACACAGAAACCATGAAGTTTGACAGAAGATTAGAAGTTGCTCTTGTTCCTTCCTATGCCCTTCCCTGTGCCTTTGACAGCATCCAAATTTAAAAAATGAGAATGGGGGGCAGCATCCAAACACCACCAATTAGCAGGGCTCTCTGATGTTTGCCTGTACACACCCAAGGACTGAATGCAATGAGATCAGAAGGGAATTCCTGGGAAAGAACAAAAACTTGGTATGAAAATCAACCCTTAAATGAGCAGAAAGAGCCAGGTAAAAATTCTCTCTCCTTGCCAGAGAACCACTGAGCCACCTCCTGTTACCCTAGCTTCTTCCCCAAGATGATGCTCAGGATGCAAATAAACAACTACCATGGCCCCTAGTGGCCCCACCACTCGGATTGGTGCAGCCAGGCTGGTTCAATTAGCTCACAGCAGGTGGAGAAGTTTCCAGGGTCAGGAGAGTAAATCATTTCTTCAGAGGCGCCTTTTCCTGGGAGCTGGGAGCCGCCATCCCCCCTTACCCCCACCTACTCAGCCAGCAACAGGCGTTAGGAAGTCGACCCAGCCATCTGGCAGCAGCCTATCTGGGTCCTCCATCTAAATGTGTTTCTGTCCAAAGGAGGCACATTTCTTGAACATGTTCTTTTAAGGCAACAGCATCCACAGAGCACAAAGGGATAGATGTAACCACAACCTGGCCCAGGATGTTTGTTTATGCAATCTTTAAATAATTCATCTTTATCCCTATTGAGCCCATCACAGCATGTCAAAAATAAATGTGTCGCCTTGGCCTATTGTTTGCAGCTCAGGATTGTCAAGCGAGAAGAAAATATTACAGAGACGGAGGGAGATACACGCAGGAGTGTGACCTTTAACTGCACTACCTATAACCAATCTCATCAAATTAAAGCACTGTATATTTTCCTTAATAATCTCTGATTAGGCTGGGGCTATGAGTGGACACGAACACCCGCCATTGCTATGCAGCGGGATGTCTGCTTAGCACCAGCAAAGCGTTTGGGAATAAGTGAGCAAAATGCTTTAATTTGATAGGGTTAGAATCCTGCAGGCTCTGGGGTGAAAGGTCCCCAACAGCTCCGCTCACACTGAATATGCAGAAATAAAAAAGTAAATTGCTTACATCTGCTGCAGGCTGCAAGGAAAATGATCTGATTGGACGGTCCGAGGGCTCTCCATCTCTTTTGGGTTAGAGAGAGGGTTTCAGAGCATCAAAAGCTTGTAATTGGAGTAATTCTGAATTAATGGACACACACACACACACACACACACACACACACACAACATTTTGAGGCAGCTGTTTGCAGAAGCCTGCCTGTTTAGGAATGCTTACAGATTGCAAAAGAAGCAACTTCAAAAACAATCTTTTTTCCCTGGAATGAATCCTAACTATGGGTTTGAATTTAACAACAGGTAACAAGTAGAGCATTCTTATCTGGCTCATCCTTCTGCCATGAAGCCTGGGAGCTATCAGACTTCCATATCTGCTTGCCTACTTTGTATATCTTTCTGAAATACATGTGCACTCCAACTCTCCTTCATGCATAAAAAGATGATTTGGAAAGGGCTTCACCAGGATTCCTGGAAGTTGACATAGAAAGCTCAGGTTTTTCCCTTGCTGCATGATGTGGGATTTCATCTGCGTACTTGATCAATAAGAATCAAAGGCAGGACTCAAGGTCTTTTTGGACATGTGCTGGTTCACTTTCACACAGGATGTCAGGAGGCAGCCTGTAGTGTCATCTTGATGCATCCACAGGACGCTGTATGGGGACCTGCCCTGCTGATCTTGTTAGGCCTGGCTGAATCTGCTGTTCTGTCTGGTGCTCTATTGCCGAAGATGAGGCCGAGGTTGCATTTTTGACTTTGTTTACATTTTCTTAGCTTCCACCAGCTTGCAGATCTAAATAACATCTCCTACTCCCATTGTCGGCAGTCTCCTGTCCAGAGCTGAAAGCAATGCTGGCCTCCCATGGTTGAGAGTCAGCCCCCAAGGAGAGAGATTTACTGAAACTGAACAGACCAAGGGAATGCATCCTGCGAGGCAAACTTTCAAGAGCTATTTCTCAGCCAGGCATTGATCTAGGAAGACAGCCTTGGCCAGACAAGCGCTGAGGCTGAGAAGGAGGTTCCCGAATGCTCTTGGATGCACTTGTCTTATAGAGACAGCTCCAGGCTCCTCTGATATTTTAGAAGTAAATAGGGTAGATGTCCAAATTCAAATGTTTTTTGGTATTTTTATTGCTGCCCAAGGCTCTTTAAAATTATCTGAATAGCCTATTGTGTTCCTGCCAGTGCCAGGTTGGTAGGTTTTTTTTAATGCCATGAACAAGCACAAAAATATTCCATATATCAAATCTTATATACACCTCTGTATGCAAGATATATCTATCCAGATAGATAGATAGATAGATATAATTAAAAAACACACATTTGATACTAAGCTGCACAAAAGAGTCTGGCTCATTCCCTCCCCAGGAACTTTACAAAATGCAGGAACAATGAGGTTTTTAAAATGTCTTGATTTCAGCAGAATTGCCCAGGGTTGACCATGCAGATGGCTTGCTCTGGTCTCTCTTAGAAGATTCAACTATAAGCAAAAGTCCTTTCCTCTATAAAGGCACTGCCTCTACCAAGTGACTCGGCTCTGGTCTCCATCATCCGGAAATCTCCTTTGTCTGCCCGGGCACTGCCACAGTCTATTGGAAGGTATTTGTCAACAATTATATGTCTATTAAGGAGTAGTCAATCAGTGTGGGCCCAAACAGCCAGGCCTCCAGGGTCCAGCTATTGATAGGAAACTGTCTATATTCCACGCAGCCTTTTTCTCAACAAAACACACAGCCACCTAGCCGAAATCATTGTCTAGAAATATCGAAGGCCCGCTTTAGTTCCCAGTCTCTGATTTCTCCACTCTCTAGTCTAATGTTCAGTTGGAATAAGTAAAAGCCTTTTGAAAATTCTAAATGTAGGATTTCTGAATATAAGATATTTAAACTGGGTGGGGAGGCAGCTATTTAATACAATTAAGAATATTCTGGGCAGCTTGCAAGTCAGTGGCTGCAGTTACTCCCGAAAATAATAAAACTGGAAGGAAGTTAATAAAGAATACTTCAAATGAGCTTGTAGGTAATTAATATCTCTAAATACTTTCCATTCCACTACAAAAAAAGTTTAGAATTATTTACCTCATTCAGGATGAAAGGTTGTGATATCAACCAATATATTTTCCGGGTCCATTCAATTTACAAAACTCACTGCGGATTTTGTCACTATTATCATAAAGGGCTTGTCTTTTCTTGAAAGGAAAAAGACAGGGGAGTTCATGTGAATGTTTTCAACCAACCCCCCCCCCACACCCCAGCCAAAACCACAATGTGGAGGTGGGGGAGGGGACAAGAAAAGAAAGAAAGAAAAGAAACCCTAAGGAAGGCTGTATCCTTTGAACTGGCAACTTCCCGGCATCACAGAACACACTAGTTGTCCTACAACAAAGGGCAGCATCAAACCCTCTTCGCAAAGGCCTGAGACACCCCACAATATTTAAAGCAGATGTAATATTCAGAGTCTGCACTATGTAAGGTGCCCTTTTAAGATCTGCTAAAGCCAGGGTATATAAAATTTATAAAAACAAACATTTTTTTTCTCTCTCTCTCTCTCACGCAAATATTTTCCTGGAATTCTCATTCCTGGGATTCTCGGCCTCAGCTTCTCAATCAGACAGAGAAATAAATGCAAAGCAGACTCAATTGCCCAGGTTTCAGGTACACACTAATAAATTCAGAGTTAAGGCACAGATAGACGTGCCCCAGGATTGAGCCTTCTTTTATTCTTTTTTTTTTTTTTTTAATTTTCACTAAATCCAACTAATTCAGAAATTGAAACAGATCAAGGAAAGGTCAAAATGATTCCCAAAGGTCCAGGCAAAGTTTTTATGAGTTGGTATAAAAATATAAAATACAAATTAGAAGTACTGGAATAAACTAAGACAGATGCCTGGGATGTCATGGAGACAGAAATTTTTGCTCATTTTACTTCTTCTCTTCGGAGTCGAAATACAGTAGTTTAGAGGTATAATGTAATTACATTAACAATCTAAAGAGTATCCTCTGTCACTCAGAAATCCAGGACCCTTTTCTAGATTTTATGACCACAAATTCATGCCATTTGATGCATTTTTAATGTTACAGGTGTTGTTGATGTTCAAATCTACTTATAGATACCCAAACATAATCTACTGCGTAGATTTAAAGTAGATCTGTAGTTCATTTTAGATGCTCGCAAAGGGAAATTTTAGATGGACTTTAAAAATGTTGCAGGAGCATAAACAGTGAAATGGACTGGGTCAGGAACCCAAGTTACACAGGGCCCTGAGTAGTTACTTCCACAGCAGACGGCCATCGTTGCAAGGGGCAGCTGATCTCCTTTTTGAAAGCTCCATTATGTGTATTTACAAAATAAACAATGCATGCAAGTTCATGATTGTCATCATTAATAATATGCATTATAGCAAGCCGTTAAATAAATATACATGCCATACATGTCTGCCAGACCCATCACGGCTTTTTTCCTACATTAGATCCAAGGCATTGTCTTTGTTGTTAAAAAAAAAAAAAAAAAAAAAGAACTCTCTTCATGAAGCAGCAGCAACAAAAAAGAAATCATTATTTAAAATAACTCACCAATGTTCAGATGCTCAGATTTTAAATCAGATAAGTCAGCAAGTTCAGAGTTGGGGTGAGAACTTGGTCTCATTAGTCTCAGGTTTGCAAAGCACAATTGCAAAGTGGGAATAAAAAATATTCTCAATTCTTCAGTAGTTAACTGTCTTTCAGAGGGAAAGACAAATAAACAAATAATATGATCTTTTGAGTTCAAACTGAGCAAATGTTATGCTGTGAAATGCTTATACCATGATACTCCTTTAAATATTTTATTTTATGAGCATAAAAATATTTGCTTTCTGATAATTTTTTTCACATAAAAATATTTTTTAAAATAAAAAATCAGGACTTACTTTTAAGAGTTTCATCGCAATAATCTAGAAGTCTACTCATTACTATACAGAGGTCTTAGCAAGATTCTTTGATTGACACAAGCCTCTAAAATGTTTTAACTATATTTTTTAAAGGTATGTATTATTCCAGCCTCTTGTTAATAATGCTTAATTTAAAACATAGTAAGCCAATAAAAATATTACCCTCGAGTAACATTCTAATTGATGGAAATTAATATAATAAAAAACTAATGCTTATAAAAAAAATTTAAATTTTACTTTAGTAAAGTTTTTAACACATTCAGAAACATAAACAAGAAAAAATGTGCAGTATAGTATTTATGCATTGTATGTGTACATACATTTGGAATATACATATGTGTCCATACATATATTCGAAAAGAAAATTAGCATAATCCCACAAAATAAATTGGAAGGTTTAGTATCACCTATTTTCTGTTTTATAAAGGTGCATGAAAAAAATGCATGGATAACTATTAATTATGTTTATTTGACTAGCCAAAGAAGAAATGCTTTATTAGTTCTAGTTATAAGCACGCTACTTTCATTTTTCCTAAGCCTTCTGTAAAGGGAGTCATAAGAACCTTTTCAGATACTTCTTTCCTAAATCTTTGCCACATTTCCATCAGAAGGGGAGCAAAGATGTTGAGGGCAAGATTTAGCCTCAGGAAGCCCAGGGTCCTGGGGAAGGTCACACAGACTTTCTGTGGGTGCGGATCTCCTAGCTTCTATTTCCCCTGCATGGAAGTACAGTTCTGCATGTTTCCCCGTCTATTAAAAGTAAAAGTGAGAGAGAGAGAGAGAGAGAGAGAGAGAGAGAGAGAGAGAGAGAGAGAGAGAGAGAGATAGGCAGACGGAGAAAAAGGGCAGAGAATGAGTGAAAAAAAAGTGTGTCTGAGTGCATGGGGTAGGTTGGATGAACCATGGTCAGAAATTAATCCTTTGCTTGTTTTTTGTCTAGAAGAATCATCTTAGAAAAAGTCTGGCTAAGACTCCATCAGCACCTCTCTGTACTTTGGAATTAGCTCTCACAGTTCTGAAGAGTTCCAAAATGTTCACAAATTAAAACAATTTGTCTGTCTGGAAGCCCAGGATACATGTCCCTGTTTAGGATTAAAGAGGAATAAGGGAGCCCACGTGCTTTTCTTTTCTTCTTTTTTTCTTTTTTAACTTAAGTGCTTTCGGAGTAGAACTTTTTAGATAGAGAACCCGCCTAGAATATGTAAAACTGGCACACAGTGTAAACACACTGCTCAGACTTAGATGGGAATAAGGCATTTTCCTATCAGATGCTTATGAATCCCATAGGCAGGAATGTCTTCCTAGGTTTTTTGAAAAACAAAAAAGGGCATCACAACCAGCATTGTCTTCCCATTTCCAATTTAAAGACCAACATGCTTTATTTTCCACATGTTTTGACACATATAAATTTCTAAAGAATATTTATTTAGGCTTGCATTCTAAAAAGACAGGCCTTTCTACTGCAAAACTCCCAAAAGAATCCAAAGGAGGAGAAAATCTCCTATAGCTGAAAATTGCTCAAGTGGAGCACACCTGAACAACATATTTAAAAAGAAAGAAAGAAAGAAAGAAACTGGGAAAACTGCTTCAATTCAGTACGTTTATGAATGCTTTTATTCAAAAATTCATAAATATCTAAGTACAATACTTGTAGAAGAAAAGAACACTTAATGAATTATTTCATAGAAATATATTTTATGCAACTTAGTTAATGTATTTTAAAATTGTACACAAGTTAGTATGTATTAAATGTTGGAATTATTTAAAACAGATCAGACGTTTTATTCACACACACACACACACATACACACACATACACACACACACACACTTTCACACACAAATTTTTAGAGCCCAGCAAAGAAACGCACAGGGATAAAATAAAAGTATTTTCTAATCATTTTGTTCATTTAATTAGGAAGTATTATTTCCTGTTTTTCAAATCAGCGATTTCTCTCTGAACAATAGATTAGAACACACCTTCAAATAATAATTAAAAAAAAAAAATCTACTGCCAGCACGTTTCACTATGAAATTCCAGATGCCATAGGCGAAATCCATGGTATCCTACCGCCATCTACTGATGATTGTTGGAATATTATTATTTAAAGATACAGGTTTACATTTACACAATTAAAAAATTTGGAGACACAAAACACTCTGAAAGCTCTATTGGAACAGCACATTATTTTGAAGGTTGTTCTAAATATTTGAAAATACTTTTAAAATCTGAGCTGAACTCCTTTTACCTGTAACTATATCTCCTGGGCCCAGTTTTGCCTTGTGAGGGTCTGAAGACCATGCTGTTTCTCCCTTTAACCCACCACAATTCTGAGGGCAACATGGAAAGACACACCAATCTCTCTTCTGCAAGCTAAGCAACATTCCTTTGATTTGACATAGTTTGAAGTCCCCTTAAAAGCCAGATGGCTGTCCTCTGAACATACTTCCCTTCGCTTAGTTTCTCTTTAATGACTGTATCTTAAAGAAAACATTTTGGAGAGTAGATTGATGGCCTCCCTTGCCCTGCATGATCTACCTCTGTCAATGCAACCAAAGATCACCCGTAGATATTTTGGCAGCCACGAAAACCATATGTTAATTTTCATTCAGGAAAGTACTCAGTTTTTTTTCCTAGCTGCTCTCTGCTGCTAAACCACACACCCTTAATGGACTTAAGCAGTTGTTTTTATGAAAGTAAATGTCCTTACATTTAGTCACATAGGATAAATCTTTTTTAGCTATGGTCCATGGTTCCAGCCTGCTAAAGCATTTTTGTATCCGACGAAGTCTACTATCTTTTCCAATTTCATAGTGGTCATGTATTTGCCATTTATCCACATTATTATTTATTTATCATGCCATCAGCTACTTCCCTCCAAACCACTTTTCTGCATTTCTGCAGACACTCTCCAGTTTGATCAGCCCTTCAAAGGCAGGATTCAAGAATGTCATTTAAATGCTTAGCATAGTGCCTAGAATATCATAAAAGCTCCACAAAGGCTGCTATTCATATGATTATCATTAATAAAAATAATTAGTGTGAACCCATGATATAAATGTAATCCATGACATGAATGGCCATGATAGTCATATGGATTCTAATAATAACATCATTCAATCAGTGACAATTCCCAACAGGAAGCCCATCTTCTGCCGTTTCCACTCTTTACAATTGCTCACACACAGGCAAAGAAGCAGATTGCCTCCTCCAGCCCGATTCTCAGCTCCCAGGGGACAAGTCACCTGATTAGCCGGGAGGCTCAGCACTTGGGGCGGCAAGGAACAGTCCTGCAGAAAGGCCCTGCTACGGCCCACCTGGGCTTCTGATTCTCTCCCAAGAGACATTCCTTCTGTTGAGGTGCCCAGTGGCATTTGGAATCACGGAAAAGGAGGAAAGAGAAGAGAAGGGAGAGCCTCCACCTGCTCTCTGTACTCAGCAAATGAGGGAGCCACACACCTGGACTGCACAGGACCTCTACTTCCTGAAGTTCTGCTCTTGCACTGAAAACAATCAATGCCCACAAAATGTCCCTGAGCCTTGCAGGCAAGTCCCAGCACATTCCAGACAGGCAGGGACTGACATAGTTTCAGGACTCATGCTGTGCTCTCTGCTCTTTAGAATGACCCAGAGTGGATATTTTTAAGCCAGGATCATTTGATTTTTATTTATTTATTTGGTGCTATTAATCAAATCCAGGGCCCCACTCATGCCAAACATATACTCTACGACAAAGCTGAGTCTCCAGACCCAGAATTATTCGATTTTAACAGAACCCTGTATGTATTTGTGTCTGATGACCCACTTTTATCTCCTGATAATTCGACCAAGATGCACAGCATTTACTTAATCCAGAATAGCTCCTAAAGGGTGATTGAGGAGAAAGTCCATCTCTCTTCCATCAGAAGAAAAGTCACATCAAAACATTCACCAAAATCTTATCTATTTAAAAAAAAATTAGTTTTTAGATACTAAGCATGATTCATTTTTTTTTACAAGTCCATTGATATAGAAAAACATGACAAACTACCGATTGAGGAAAACAATCATCTTCCAGTAAATGCCACAGGAACCAGCACAAATGTTCAACTTCTTGCCAAATGTTAGGCTCTTTATGGCAAAATTGTAAAGTGTGGGGGAAACCAAAATAAAGTGGCACCAATTATTTATAAATTATTTCTATCAGCAGTAAAGATTGCTGTGCACATGTGAGCGGGGTGTGCAAGCATCTTCACTTCTCTAGATTTCTGGAAGTCTCTAAATCCTTGGAACTGGGAGATCTTCCCCTAAGGTGATGGCGATCAATCCAGACAGTCCCACAGCCAACACCTGCACATAGGAAACTGAACAGTGAGACATCAAGGAATGCAATGGAAATGGCGGGAGGAATGGAAATGGCAAGAGGAGTCGTCTATGCTTTCTGCTGCATGTGTGTTTTCCCATTGTACCTTGAGATTGCCATGATCAGACAGAAGAGTGGCTCAGTGCTGTCTTTCACTCTTCTGCTTCTTTCTATCCCATTCAACAAGCTCCTTGGAAGTACAGCTGTCTAACTCACTCACTATCTCTCTCCAGACTCTCCTCTCTTTATTTCTCTCTCTCTTTCATTCTCTCATTCACTTTCATTTAACTTTTGTTTTGAAATTAATGTTCAGTGTTATTGAATTATCAATGAAAATAACATTTTGAAAATGCACACAGTTCCAAAATGTATAATAAAAATCTGGGTGTGCTTCACCCCACCCCAGCTCTGTACCCCAGAATTTAGCTCCTTTCATTTGTTTCGCTTCTGTGATTAGTTCTATAACTTTTAACACTGTTGCTCATATCACCATCTCTTCACTTATCTTCTTTAGACATTCTCTATTGATTTACATATTTTTTAAATGTCCTCCCTTTGGCTAAGACATAAATGTGGTGAGGATTGGCTTCTGTCTATTGTATCTTTGCTCTAAATGTAGATGGGATTTGAGCAACTAGAAGTTATGTTGTTTCTGCTTTCTGTTACATTTTTATCCCCAAAGACATAGCAGAATGAAAAGCATAAATGTTGGTGCCTTCTTGTTTGAACATTTAACAAAATAGAAATGACTGCCTGAATTGCTTACTAAACTAGTCCCTTCCACTCAGATAGGCTTCAGGATCACCATATTTATTTAGGGAGGAAAAAACTGAGAAAATGTCATTTTTTCCCTACAATTAAAGCAATCATTGCTGAGATTACTTCATTTTTCTGGCCCTAAAATTTATCTTTTTATTTCTTAATTTTCAAAAGAAAAAATTTAGATTACTATGACACCAAGGTGCCACAATAGTTAATGTTTCAAAAGCTTTAATTTAGGTTAATAAGAACTTGAGTAGTACAGAAAATAATTTTTGAAGTGCTTGAAATCAAAAGGAGTTTCTGATTGACTCTGAATCCTGCAGGTGATTCTATTACAGAGGCCTCCTCTGCTCCTTTCAGGGCCTCTTGTTTATGACAGACTTGATCTTGGATGTGTCTAAGGTGAAAGACTCAGAAAAGTGGCCACTGAACTGCTCACCCTTCACATCTTCCAAATCTTTTTTTCCTCCAAGACATACTGTGTGTGGCATGCAAACCAACTACTTGCACTCATATGCACCCCACACATGTGCTCAAGTACATGCAGCACCCCAAATGTACATACATGCACCATGCAGTTTCCTTTAGAAAGTTAAACTTGTCTTGTTTTGGGTTATTGAGAACAGGAAAAACCATCAAGTTAATAAATATGATATACACATATAATTCACACATGTGCATGTCCACATAGGCCAAAACATGAGCACAGACACACACACACACACACACACACACACACACATGTCTGTGCACATGGAGTGATGCAGAAGAGATTCTGACTTTTATGGCAGAAACCACACTTGTGAGACATACTTGACAAAAAGGTAGCATTACAATTGGAAAGGGGTTACTTCCCTTGTGAAGATGCTAAACACAGAGACTGACAGATGATTGTCCTCCTATCCTGTTCCTTTCTTTCTGTGAGGTTCAGTGTCTTTATTTTGTGCAGAGATCAGACTTAATATTTAGAGAATGACATTAGTACATTGGGGACCCAAAATTTTTTGGAAAGTAAATTTTAACATAACAGTCCAAACTGGAGAACTTTCCAAAATAAAATCTCTCTGACATGGCTCTTATTCAACAAATTAGTTTCCCGAAAACCCCTGCAGAAGAGGAAAGCAGAACATGCAGCAGTGGGGTGATGGCACCTGGAACAGTTGGCACCGTGAGCACAGGTTGGAGCTGATGGGACTTGGGTTCAAGTTCTCCCATTGTAGAGTCTGACTGTCGATGGGTACCTGTCCTCTCTACGTCTCACTCACGTGTAGCATCTGTGATAAAATGGAAATGATGTAGTGAAATTTCACCTGTGAACCACTTTAACAAAGATCATCAGCATGTGGTAAGTGCTCACATGCCATAAACTATGATTGGCTCTTTTTTTTCAACACCTAATTTTCATTAACTTGATGTTCTCACAAGGTATGAAGGCATAAAACTTGACAGACTTGACTCCAGAGAATTGGAAAGAGGGGTGCCATGGTTTGAATGGCCTCTCTAAAGTTCATGTTGAAACTTAGTACCCAAATTAACATGATGAGGCCTTGGGAAGTCATTGGAATTACAAAATGTCATCAGGATGGAGCTTCACGATGGCATCAGAGCTTTATAAGAAGAGGAAAAATAGACTTGAGGTACCTCACAACCTCTGTCTTATCGTGTGACACCCACTTCCATGTTACGATGCAGCAAGTAAGTCCTCCCCAAAGACCCAGCCAAGGCTGGAGCCATACTCTTGGATTCCCCAACCTCCAGAACACTGAGCCACATAAATCTCTATTCTGCAAATTACCTGGTCTGTGTTATTTAGTTGGAGAAACAGAAAATGGACGAAGACAAGGGGCAAAGTCAAATATCAGAAGAGGCAGAAAGATTTTATTTAGTCAGATAAAAAAAAGCAGATGTAAGTTCAAGTTATTTGCAACTCTAAGTAGATTTTTAAAAGGTGCCATTGCATGGTATCCCTTATTTTGGGGATTACTCTGAGGCTATGGGTAATGCTCCATCTCTCACTTTATAGAGGAGCAAGCTAGGAGCCAGAGAGCTGCTGTATCACCATGAATCAAATGCTGCATCAGAGGACTCCAGTGTAACCAGGAAGCCCAAGTGATCTTGCTCAGTCTCTTATCTCGCAGTAGCAAAGAAATTGAACACACAGATCTTTAAAAAACCATCCATTGTGCTTATCTATTTGATATTGAAAAAATATTTTTATGTGCTAAATAAAGTTTGGTTTTACTTTTTATTTTCAGAGCAATAATACTCAATGTTAATGAGGGTTCAGGAAAATTTCTAGAAACATATGCAATCTCAAGACACTGGTGCGGAAGGAATGCTGTGTTTTTTTTCTAAAAGCAGCTTGGTGATATATTTCAAAGGCCTCCAAAGTATACCTCGCCTTGATCCATGTAATTCCTTGGTTCTCAACTTACACTAAGAAAATAATCACATGTACTCAAAGAAGTTTACGATGGAATTATTTATACTCATCTAAGAAATGGAGATACAATATACAGATCCAACAATAGGGGGTGTTTGTGGGATATTCTGTTGATGAAATACTCTAGAGTCAAAAGTGGCATCAGACCCTGATTTGATCATTATTTGTCGAATTATCCCCATAAATTAATATAATCAAAATAATAATTTTCAAATGGCATTATAGAACTTTTTATTTAACCAAAAAATGCTTGTCGTATTGTTAAGAGAGAAAGGAAATTTATAAAACACCATATCCCATATGAGTTCTATGATTTGTTTCATTGAAAAAAAAATATGTAATATTTTTATAACTACCAAAATGTAATACCTTCATAGTTCAGAGGATTTTTCTTTCTCCTGTTGCAAATGTACATTTCACAGATTTTTTTCTTATGAACTTACATAATTTTTCATCAAAAAACTAAAATATATAAATATACATGAGAAAAGCTAATGAGGAATCAGTGTAAGTGCTAAATTGGGAAATATGAGAATAGACAGGAAAATGGGGAAAACTGCGGTAAGACTTCACCAGAATTTTTGGAATAAAGCCACAAAGTCATCTTAATCATGGCCAAATACTAAGAGTACCCTATTTTCAATCTCCTTTCCTTCTTAAGCTGTAGTTGATTTGAAGCAACCTAGGAGTAATTAAAATATGGCCCATGGGCAAGCTTCTGCATTTTGATAAATACATGTTGATAAAAGGCAGACAGAGAAATGAATATGTGTTGCTTGTGAAAATAATCCTCTCCAAATATGCTGTAGTGTTTCCCTGTAATTCCACATTTGTGGTGGATTGCTAATATACTTTTGATTAAGAACAATATTTGTATCATATATCATCTACTTAAGAGAAAAAAAAAATCTGGCCCTGGAAGGCAAACCTATATAGAAATCTTGGCCTGAGTTCACTGTGAATTAGACCTCCTGTTCTCCAATACTAGTAGGAGCCAGCTGTGACCCAAAAGTTGAAGACAGCATACAGTTTCTAATATAGTAGGAATTCCAACACTGCCAAATAAGTTGCTATTTTACCTAAGAATTTCCTGCAACATCTCCCTCTATCGTGTAATGGCTAAGTCAAATTTGGCCAAAATGTATATATTTCCTGAGACCTGGGGAGGTAGTAGAGGTGCTGAGGACAGTCAACGAAAAAGACCATTTAAAAACAAACAAATGAAATGGGATACTTGTAAATTTCAGCCGCAGCCCTGAGATCACTAATACCACCTTCCAAAGTCATGTCTCAGAATGGAATGCAAAAATTTTTAGAAAGGAAGCTAAAAGCTGGTTACAGGACTCTAATACTTCTTGAACTTCAGTGTTTCTGAGTCTGACCACCATGGGCTTTGCACATAAAATACAGGATGCCTAATCAGCTTTGAATTTCAAGTAAATAAGGAATCTTTTTAACGCTTAATTATGTCCCAAAGATCACATGGGGCATTTCTACACCAGTAAAATATTTGTTTTCCTTATTCATCTAAAAATCAAACTTAAGAAACATCTTTATATTTTTCTTCCCTAAATCTGGGAAAGATCCCTCAATGGCACAACTCAGATGGCTTAAAGGTGCAGCTCCTATTGTTTGGGGGGTCACAGGACCTAGGCTGCTTTCTCAGATGGCAGAATACAGCAGTGGCTAGCATGACATGGTACAGGCTTGCACACTCAGAGTACATCGGGAGAAGAATGCTTGAGTGTCTCCCATGAGTGAGATGTGAGCCACACAGAAGAAGGGGCTGGGCTTGCCTTAAATCCATTCCACATGGTGATCTGGAAAAAAGGGAAATTCAGCTGAAAGTGCCTAGAAGACATGAAGGAGGCATAGGTGACCAGCAAGCGGAAGAAAACAGGAGCCTTTTCACATGACTATTATCGTCTGATCACCAAACTCTGTACTCTGACCTTGGTTGAGATTTACAACTTGTTTTTCTATTCTGAGATTGCTCTCTTCTCTTTTTCATACACACGCATGCACACATGCACACACGCACACACATGCACCTTACTTGATGGAACTGCAAGTGCCCTCCATTCCGTATTATAGATACAGTTTCTGTATCTATGAATTGGAAATAATGTCTAATTCAATGAGTTTGCATTTAAAAATTAAGTAAAACTTTAATACTATTTTCCATTAACCTTTTCAGTGTATCTGTTAATAGAAGTATCACTTTTCTTAGAATTGGCCCTAAAAGTTTGAAGCTGAGGCCCTTCATGAATGGTTCTACACCTACCCCATGATGGGCCTTGCTAGATAAGTCCTATCACAGTAAGTGTTTAAGGGTATTTTTACGCTTTTCCAGATGGAAATGCCAGCAGTCACTCAGCAATTTCCTATTGTCCCAAAGAGCTGGATTGTCAATGAATTCATTGTCTATCACCATTGACTACAAGACCTCCTAAGAGCCACTGAAGGTACAGCATCTGATTTTCAGTCTGTAAAATGAGTCTAATAAAGGATAATATCCCGAACTTGGGGGTGAAATCAAAGTAAATATTCAGAAGAAATCTTGACACCCCAGGGAGGTAACAAGAGGGATATGAGTCATGAAGGAAGGTCACTATGGACCAGTGAGCATGTGTGGTGGGTAAGCACAGGGACTTTGGGGTCAAACAGACCTGAGCTCAGTTACTACTTGTGAGTCTTTGTAAATATTCCCACTTTATTTATAGTCTTTTGTTAACCATGAAGAATTATTGTCAGGGTTAAAGATATTCTAACTCTGTCCCTAGTGTCCTGGAAGCACTCAACAAATGTTAGTCACTGCGACTCTTCTCATTGTATTGGTGGTACAAGAAGTGATAATACAACAGTGATAAGAAAATCCAAGAGAAATAGTGACAGGGCCTGGGTATTCTATCAGTCACATAAGGCACACAGAACCCATAGGAAAAATAATTTGGGGTAAAAGGAAACATAAGAAGGACTCAAAGGGGTTGGTCATGCTTGAAGAGAGGTAAGAAATCCTGAAGGATGAGCAGACATTGTAAGAACACAGGAGTGACAACGTGCTGGCAGGAGGCAGAGGACAGAAGGCTGGAGGGAGCCCTGGATGCCCTGGTGGGGCGGCATCATGGGAACTGCATTCAGGAGCCAGTATCACCCTGCTCCTCAGTACCAGTTTCAGAACCAGGAACTTGTAGACAAGTCAGTGAGAAGCTCTACCTGACTGCCAGAAGTATCTATTATCAGTCACTTATTTGTTCCTTCAACCGGTCTGGGTCTCTGGAATCTCTCAGACTGATATAACCAGGCAGTGAAAATGGAGCTCCTGCTTTGGGGTTAAATCCCAAAGAATCGCAGCATCCATGTAGATCCTATCATCTATACTTTCCTTTAATTGCTCCAAATCAAGGCCAGCTGGAGACCATTGAGACCTTGAGTGACACTGCCCCACAGCGTTCCCTAGCAGTGTTATGCATTAAATCATGTCTCCACCCCAAATATGTTGGGGTTCTAAACCCTAGTACCTTAGGGTATGACCTTGCTTAAGGATGGGACCTTCACAGAGGTAGTGGACATACTGTCAGTAGTGCAGCAACAGGACTGTCCTTAGGAAAGGGAGAAATTCGGACATGGGAGAAACCCATAAAGGGAAGATGATCTGGAGACACAGGGAGAAGATGATCATCACCAACCAAGGAGAAAGGTCTGGACCAGATCTTTCCCTCACAGCCTGCTGAAAAGTTCCTCCAGAACTATGAGACAAACTGCTGAGTTTGTGGTACTTTATAATGGCGGCCCTGAAAAACTAACACAAGTAGGAACTTCTATCTGAAAGAATTATGTGGCATTTCTTTTTTTTTTTAAATTTTACTTTTCTCAGGAGCCATCATACCTATGACCTAGGCACAACCACAAGTGGATCTAGCCTGTAAGTTCTTTGAGACTCCTGTCTGGAATTTCCTTCTCATATCTGTCTTCTCAGGGATATCCTCTCCTTCAAAACCCAAATCAGGTATCACACACCCGGGACACTTACCCAGGTACCACCACATCAAAAAAAGGAAATACATTTTTTTTTCCTGCAGAACTTATACTCAGCTTTCATATTATAGTTTTTATCTGTATCTGTCTTATTCATTATGTTAATAATTCTTGAGGTCACAGCATCTTCATCAACATTGTTTCTCCAAGACAGGACCTGATACATAGTAGATATTTGATTAAACTGGTTAGTAGAAGTCTATATACATGAATGGATATAAGCAACCACCATCACCATAAGGTAACTGCTACACCCAGATGTATATTATGCCTGAAAAAAGAACATAGACTCATCAACAAATTCTTGGACAGCAAAACTAAGAAGACATCATGTAACCCTGGCAGTGGTAGATAAAAGAATGCAGAAATACAGAAAGAGATGGGTTTCTTGATTTCACTTATAAAGTGATATTATGTTAGCAATCCCTGGCAGAGCTGCTTCCCACTAGGGGACCTGGGAAGTAGGTGAAGGTCGGTAGATAGCCAGAAAGCCATTGCTTATCTGAGGTAGTAGAAGGCAATTCTTTTCCTCAGTTTCTTATTGCTACCTCTATTCCCATATCCATTAAAAACAACAACAAAAAAAAACTTGATAAAAATAATTGCTTTCTTAAGGTGGTAACTTGACCAAATAAAATGGGATAGGGAACAATAGAAAGAGCATATGGACTTCATCTATTCAGAATGCCCAGGAACCAGGTAATTGTGATAAAAGTGACATCTAGGTCAACACTAAAACAGACCCTGGGAATTCAGTTAACCATATGTTTAAGGTAACCTCCCAAGGAGTCGTGCCCTTGAGGTGCAGGTGGAATTTATGACTTGCTTGTAACTAATATGGCAAAGATGATAGGATGTCACTCCCCCGATTAACTTATATGGCTCTAAGAAAAATGAAGTGAGAAACAGATGCTCCTACTGGCTAAGAAGAAGCAAACAGCTATGTTTTGAGGAGGACCACATGGCAAGGAATCATGGAGTGGAGATGAGGGGCTAGAGTAGAGCTCTGGTTCCTCAGGGCAGTTTCCAGACTCTTAGTCCATAACAAGACACACTCTCCGTCACATAGCCCTGTGGGAAACAAACCACCACCAAGGCATGTGAGCTTGGAAATGGATCCTTCCATAGTCAAATTACCATGCCAAGGGAGCCCAACCATATTCCTGATTATAAGATCCTGAACAGAAGACCCAGATAAGCTATGCCTAGATTCAAGGAAATTATGAAATAATAATTGTGCATTGTTTTGAACAATAAGTTGGTGGCAAGTCTTGCACACAATAAAGTAATCTGTCACGGTATGTGTCAACTCATCCTTGAGCTGTGGATCTCAGAAGGAGAATGATTGGCAGCTGAATTTCTAAAAGTGGAATCAACTATAACCACATCTTTTTCTAAACCTAGCACCAAGAATTAAAAATCATTCTTCATTCTACACTGAAAAACCTAAACAAAATGTGAAATACTTATCTGTCCTACAGGAAAATGACTCAAAACAAAGGAAAGAGACAGGGAAAAATAAAACAGATCTCTGCAAATAATTTACTATTATGTCAGGAAAACAAATCTCAAGCAATGTGGTGGCAATTCTAAACTTTATTAAAAAATCAATGTGGCCTCTTTAAAAAGGAGCAGAAATCAAGGCAAAAATATGCAATCTTGGGATACAGAGAAAATAAGAAAGGACTGAAGGAAAAGTAAACATGCAAACACATATATAACATCCACATCAGAGACTGTAAAGGACTAATCCTTTCATTTAGCACATATGTATTGAGTGTCTTCCATGTACGAGATGCAAAGAAAACACAGACAAGCAAAATGAGAAGGTTCCTGGACTTTGCTTTCTAATATGGAGATGTAAAATAAGCAATCAAACAAGTAAATAAATTAAATAATGTCAGTCAAGATTATAATGAAAAATATGGTGCAGCAATTAGGAACAAAGGAAAGAAGTTACTTTCATTAAGATAATTAGTGAGGAGATCCTTAATTATGGAAAGAGCAAGTCAGGCCAAGAGTCTAGAGAAAGAAAACATCATAGGCAGAAGGAACAAGAGCAAATTCCCATGTCAGGAAGGAAATCAAGAAAGCCTAGAAACTAACCAAAGTCTTAAAACTAGAACAGAATGAGGATAAAAAAAAATCACAAAATTAAAATGAAAAGGCAAATAGGGCCAAATACTTGAAAGTCTTATAGGTCAAGGTGTGGAGTTTGGGTCTTATTCAAAATCTGATGGGTGCTAATTTAACCATACTATTTCCATATAAATGACCAGCATTCTTCAGACAAATGGCTCATTCCAGGGCTGTAGAAAGGACTATATAAGATGCCTAGAGCATTTGCAGTGCCAGAAAGAAAGAAAGAAAACATATATAAGGATGAGATCAAATTTTTTATCCGAGGAAATGATGGCTTGGGATGGGAGTGTGGCTCAGTAGAGGACTTGCCTAGCACATGTGAAGCCCAGAGTTTGATTGCCAGCTCCCTAAAAAAGAAAATAAACAAAACAAAACAAACAAACCATGCCATCCAGAAGACAGTAGAACAATTTTGCAATACTGGATTTCAAAGAAAAAGGTGGACATAACTTTTTACAGAGAAAATGTAATTTTCAAATTAAAAGCAAAATTAAGATTTATTAGACTAAGAAACTGAATGGTATCCTAACCAGCAGGTCCCTTCTGACAAGAACTATTACAGGATATGCTCCAGGCAGAAAGAAAAATGATGCCAGATGAATATGTGAACCAACACAAAAGGAAGAAGGAATACCAAAAATATACATGGAGAAAAAAAAATACCGCATTTTGGAATTATTTAGATCACTTTCAAATCAATTTTTTAACTTCTTAAAAATCTATTCTTTTTGGATTTCCATGGCAGTAGAATATATTAGAGTTGTAACAATTTAGTGTTACTTCAACAACATATTAAAGAAAATGTATACTATCAGGAGCTAAAGCTATGACAAGAAGAAATGAGGTAGACTATTATAAAGCTTCACAGCAAACACAAAATGGTATAATATCCCTTGAGGATCACCTGTGAAAAACTAGAGTTATACTTTAATCCATAAAGCAACTTCAAAATAACCAAATGAGGAGCTGCTGCTAATAAGCCAATCCAAAGGTGGAATCATAAAAATAAAATTAATTGTTCCAAAAGAAGAGATTAAAGGAAAGAAAGGGATACAAAGAACTGACAAGTCAAGGAGGAAAAGACACAGCCAGGTGGAACATCTAAATCTAACCAAATCAACAATCTCATCAAATGCACATCACCTACACAGCCCAATTAAATCCCAGAGATATCTGAAATGACAAAAAAAAGCAAGAGCCAAAATTTGTAACCATTTGGAAATACACTCAAAATTTAATACCAGATTGAATAGAAGTAAAAGGGGAGGGAAAGATACATCATTTTAGCACTGATTAAAAATCAAAAAGATGGGAGAAGCTCCTCTGGCTGTCAGAGTCAGGGTACAAGAAACTACTATCCTTTATAATAACACTGAAATACAATGTCAGAATCTTTTATTTTCAGATCTCTGAAAATTAACCAAAGTTTTGCAGGGATTAGAGGAGCATTTATTCAAGAAAAACATGAGTATCAGTAAGAAGGGAGAGCTTCCCCACTACTTAACTTTATCTCTGCAGCACCAGGAAAGCCTTGGAAATTAGCAGTCTTAACACTGGGGTAGCTGTGAATCCAATAGCCTGGAGTCACTGTACTGAGAAGAATGGGTTTAGAATTCCCCAAATCTCCCATTCTGGAAGGATCTGTACTATTTTTCCCTGGGTGGTGGCACAGTGAAAGAGCTTCATTCATAGAGTTTGTGTTTATTTGACATGACTCAGAGATCATTAAGTGAAAAAAGGTCTTATCCTTTTGTTGAAAAGATTAGCAACCATGGCACTTGGTGAAAACAATTACCAACAATTATTCAACATTCCACATGCCTGCAACAGTGATATAATTTGATACAAGAGAGAAAGGCTGGCCAAAATATGTAAAAGGAAAATGTGGCGGATGAAATATTCAATGGTATCATTGTGCAACTCTGACACATTCCTGGGGTTATAACACTCCTGAACATGTGCTGATACACATCCGGGTACACACAAAGACCTCATGAGATCTGAATATCTACTGCTGGCTGACTTTTGCACTCTGCCCTATTAGCAAATGTAGTCTGAGGCAGAGCTATAAACTACCAGGGTATTGAGAGCAAGTTGGAAAACATATCTCACCAAAGGTGGAAGACTTATTAGTTCAAAGCATTTGAAGAATGTTCTCCCCCATTATTAGCTGACTACTAAATTCATTGAATAGAGACACTGACGTTACATGCAACAGAGACAACAGACTGCATAGAATATTACAGGAAAAGCACTGAACAAAAGAATGCAAAAACAAACCCTAAGGAGGGGGAAGGAGTCTGATTTCTAAAATTGCTGTTACATTATACCAAATATACAGTTTTCAACAAAATATTCACAAAGACATGCATAGAAGCAAGAAAGTATGCCTCTTACGAAGAAAATCTAGTCTCTAGAAACTGCTCCTTGAGAGTCTAAAATTTCTTAACTACATAAATAATTGAGTCTCGGATTATAAACACAAATAACTAAAGGAAACTACAAAGAATGAAAATTTAAGTTACCTCCGTCCACTCAGGCTGCCATAACAAAACACATCACATCAGGGCTTCCCCATATAAATTTGTAGGAACACAACTCAGAGCTGAATACATACCTTAACAAAGAGGATGTATCACTAAAGAGATATAATTTGTAAGAGTCAAATAGAAATTCTAGAGTTGGGAAGTACAATAACTGATTTTTTTTTTAAATGCACTATATAGCTTAAGAGCAGATTTGAGTTATTAGAAAAGAGAATCAGCCGCCCAGAGATGATGGTTCATGTGACATTGTCCAGTTTGAGGAGAAAGAAGAGAGAAAGAAAGAAAGAAAGGAAGGAAGGAAGGAAGGAAGGAAGGAAGGAAGGAAGGAAGGAAGGAAGGAAGGATGGAAGGAAGGAAGGAAGGAAGGAAGGAGGGAGGGAGGGAGGGAGGGGGGAGGGGGGAGGGAGGGAGGGAGGGAGGGAGGGAGGGAAGGAAGGAAGGAAGAAAAATAAAAAGAGCCTCAGAGACCAGAGGAAAACCATCGAACACAATGATATAAGTGCAATGAGAGTCCCACAAAGACAAGAGAGATGAGGGAGAAAAAAGCAGAAAGAATATTTTAATAAAAGCCAAAATTCCAAAATTTAATGAAAATATTAGCCTACTTGTCCAAGAAGCTCAGAAAACAATGGTAGGATAAACCCAGATACTCACACCTAGATACAGCAGAGTCAAACTCTCAAAAGACAGAAGAGAATGATGAGCGCTGAGGGACACGCCCTATGAGACACACTAACAGGAGTTCCTCGGGCCAAAAAGAGAGGACACTGAACCGTAACTTTAATCCTGATAAGGAAATAAAAACCTGTAAATATAATTAATATGCTTTCATAGTTAAACATAAAGAACAATAAAATCACTTTTTTATTATTGATTATTTGTCTGTGGTGCTGGAGATGAAATCCAGGGCCTCATGCATGTTAAGGTAAATGCTCTTACTGAGCTATACTCCCAATCTCTCATCATATTTTTATTTGTAATTCTTGCTATTTGATTGAAAATACAACTAAAAAATATAATTACACAAGGGTACTAATGGCTTTTAACTAATTAAAATGTGATGTTTAAGGCAATAATATTTTAAAATTTTCTAGTTAAGATACAACTGGAGTTGTATCTCAGTGTCAATAATAGTAAGATAACTGAAATGTTTGGAATACTAAACAACAAGGAAATTAAAATATGACACTAGAAAATATCTATGTAACAATAAAGAGACCACCATAAAAGAATACAGAAATAAAAATGACATAAATTTATACAAAGTAAATAACAAAATGGTTAGTATATCTCAGATGCTATCAGTAATTACATTAAGGGTAAATGTAAATATAGGTATATACAGTCAATGTGGATAAAGCAAAACATGCTCCAACTCTATTGTCCACAAGTGTCACACTTTAGATTCAAAGACACAAGTAGGTTGATAATGAGAGTATGGAAAGAGATGTATAATACAAATAGTAACAACAACAACAACAACAAAACAATGTTAAACTAATAGTAGGCAAAAAAGTCTTTAAAAGAGAAAATTGTCAGGAAAAACAGGACACATCATAAAGATAAGAGGATGTAGCCATCTAACAAGCAAGCTCAGAAGTACAATAGGCAAAAACTGACATTATTAAAGAGAGAAAACAGATGATCAAGCAATAATAAGCAAGTCTTTAATATGCTATTTTTAATAATTGATAGAATATCTATGATAAGACCAAGAAAGATATAGAAGAGATAGATAACACTATAAACCAATTATACTTAAAAACTGAAAACTTTCCCTCAAAAAACCCTAATATACACTCTTCTCAGGTACTCATGGATCAGTTTCCAGCTTTAATGAATTTAAAACAATTGTAATAATACAAAACATGCTCTCAAAACAAATGGAATGAAATAAGAAATTTATAACAAGAGGAAATTTAAAAATTTCCAAATGTGTAGATAGTAAAACATTTCTAAATGACCAACAAGAAATCTCCAAAGAAATATAAAATAATTTGAGATGGACAAAAATAAAAAAAAAACAAAATTTATAGAGTATTATTAAAGAATATTTTGAAGGCTATTTATTGTTGTAAATATCCATGTTAACAATAAAAAATGTGGCATGGTGGTGTATACCTGTAATTCCAGCAACTCAGGAGGCTGAGGCCAAGAGAATCACAAGTTCAAAGACATCCTCAGCAACTTAACAAGGCTCTGAGCAACTTAGTAAGACCCTGTGTCTCAAAATAAAAACCAAAAAGGGCTGGAGATGTAGTTCACTGGTGCCCTGGGTTCAATCCCCTAAAACAAAAACAAACAAGAAACAGAAACATCTCAAATGAATAATGAATAACCTAACCTTTTACCTTAAGAAAATGGATAAAAAGAAATACACATAAACCTAAAACAAACAGAAGTAAAGTAATGAAATTTGAATAGAAATAGTGAATAAAAAAAAACAGCTCAGGAAAATCAATGCTGCTTCAAGTTAATTCTTTAGAAAGATTAATATTGAAAAATCTTTAGCTTGATTGGATAGAGACACAGAAACAGTGAGACAGAAATATTCAAATTATTAAAACCAATAGTAAAAAGGAACATAACTACCAACCTTACAGAAATAAGAGGAATTTATAAGAAAATATGAAGAATTGTATGCTGAAAAATTAAAAAACCTAGATGAAAGGGACAAATTCCTAAAAAGACACACTACTCAAAAACTGACCCAACATTAACAAAAATTGAAATAAGTCTTTAGCAAGTTAAAGATTGAGTTAATAATTTTATACATTCCCAGGAAAAATAAGGCCCAAATCATATGACTTTGCTGGCACTCTTTTAAAATTAAACAATTTTAAAATGAATTAACATCTTCCTTCACAAACCTTTCCAGAATATAGAGGGAGAGAAAATACTTCCTAATTCCTTCTATGAGGCCAGTCTTGCCCTGGTTCCAAAACAAAAGACAATCAGTTATTGAAATGTTATTACGTATCTAGACACAAAAATTCCCAAAAGTTGTTAGCAACCAAATCTAGCAATGAACAAAAGGGACAATACACCATGACCAAATAAGGTATCCAGGGAATGAAGAATATGGCATACCATAGTAACTGTTAATGTGTGTTCAAAAAGAATGAGTGTTCTGCTCCTGGAGTAGAGTGTTTTATAAATATCATTGAACAATACCAAAAAACTCATGGTAATTTGAAAATATCCGTAATGCACTTAACCTACTGAAGATCTTAGCTTTGCAACACAGTGCATTGTTGAATACTGGTTGTTTCCCACTTTGATCTGACTGGGAGTTGCAGCTCACTACCAAGGTCCAGCATCAAGAATCAGACTGCATATTGCTAGCCTGAGATGAGATTCAAATTCAAAGTCTGATGTCAACTGGATGTGTACTCACTTCACACCATTGTGAAGTTGAGCCACTGCAAGTCAAACCATGGTAAGTTGGGGACCAACTATATTTCAAGTTTACAAATAATACATAGGCCCAGCAGTGGTGACACATTTTCAACTAATATAATTTAGTTGTGCCTGTAGATTTTAAGAATGAAAAATTAAAGATATATTTTTCCAATATATGCAAAACCTATATTTTGTCCCAAGACAATGGCTCAAAGATAACAGTAGTATAATAATTCATCCAACACTATGTCAAACAAAGACTACACTGATCTCTGGCTTTGATACATCCTCTGTTTCTGTTTTCTAACATGAAAACCCACATACAAAGTGCTTAAGGATTCTTACTGTGTGAAATACTTAAAAAGATATGTTACAATATCAAAAAAAGAGATACAGCCTGGCATGGTGGTCCATGCCTATAATCCCAGTGGCTCAGAAGGCTGAGACAGGAGGATCATGAATTCAAAGCCAGCCTCAGCAAAAGAGAGGTGCTAAAAAACTCAGTGAGACCCTGTCTCTAAATAAAATACAAAATAGGGTTGGGGACTTGGCTCAGTGGTTGAGAGCCCCTGAGTTCAATTCCTAGTAACCCACACCCCGACCAAAAAACAAAGAGAGAGAGAGAGAGAGAGAGAGAGAGAGAGGAGAGAGAGAGAGAGAGAAAAGAAAATGAAAAGACAAGCCAAAGTGTGGAAAAAAAAATTCACAAATTGCATATCAAATAATGGACTTGTGTCCAGAACATACAAATATCTTTAAGAACTTGGTATTAAGGAAACAACTAATTTTTAGTGCACATAATATTTGAAATGTTATTTCCTCAATGATACTGTATAAGATAAGAGAAGTGTCCAATATCAGTAGTCATTAGGGAAATGCATATTAAAACTACAGTAAAAAAAAATGCTTGCACACCTGTTAGACTGGATAAAATGTAAAAGACTGATCATTTCTCATGACATTCAAGATGTGGGGGACTATAACTCTCACACCCTCTGATGAAAATCCACAAAGATAGAATCACTTTGAAAAAATAGATTGGTAATTTCTTAAAATGATAAGTACTACCATTTAATCCAGAAATGCCACTCTTTCAGTAATTCCTGAGATAAATCAAGTATTGTTGTGGTGTGAACTGATAAATACAATCAATAAGAGTGTAAATTATAAGTTATAGATTAGTAAAAAATATAGATGATAGATATAAGATTTGAGGTAAGACAATTATAAAGCAAGAATGGCCATAGGGAGGCCTTAGCTCATTTTGCTGCCTTCTATAAAAAACTGTTACAAGAGCTGTTTCTGAGAAACTGAAATAAAAGCTGTTTTCTTATAATATATTGTTTTCTGTACTTTGTGCCCCACAAAATGTACTCAACCCAAGATATGGTGGTCTTAGTGACCTAAGACTTTAAAGTAGATTCTTGCCCCCAATAACCATCTGCTCCTGCTCTAACTCAGGATACACCTGCTCAAACCCAAGATGCATTGTATTGAGTGTCTGTGCTAATTGCTGTCTTAGCTTCTATGATTGGCTTGCTTGCATGATGCCAAGGAAAGTACCTGAGCTGTGTTTTTCATCCTTAAATTCCTAAGCCACAGGAAATTGCTGTTCTCCCACAGAGCTTCAGTATCTACAGGTGAATGACAGTCCTTGGCTAGGTAAATAAAGCTCTCTTTGATTTGAATTCAGACTTAAGAGTGTTTTCTGAAGTGGCTCCCCATAACAGTATATGTCCATACAAAAACTTGAATTAATGGCCAAAATCTGGAAATAATTCAGGTGTCCATGAATAGGTAAGTTAATACACAAATTATAGTATATTGAGAAAACAGAACATTATTCAGCAATAAAAAGAATGAACTATTGACATTTATTATTAATGAATCAAAAAATAATTATGCTGAGTGAATGAAATTATATAAAAGAGATTCTACTTTAGGATCACTTTATATGAAACTCTAGTAAATATAAATTATAGTATTAAAATAAATAAGTTTTTGTATAAAAGATGAACAAATGTATGATATGTCAAGATCATTGTATTGTCTTGAGCAACTAATAAAAAAAATATCATTAACAACAAAAAAAAAGAAAGAAAGAGCCCAAAAAATCTCTTGGAAGCAATAGATAAATTCATTATTCAAATTGTTCTCATGGTTTCACAAGGTTAAACATAACAAACTGTAAATTTTACATACATGTAATTTATTGTAATTATTCCTTAATAAACCTCCTCTTGATAAGATATTTATATCTCAAGAACTGTAAATCAACATACAAAAATTCTTCCTTTTTAGAAATTATTCCTTTCATATAACATCTCATATCATGACCCAATATGAAAAATATTTTAGATAGGATACAAACATCAGCTAATTATTTAAAAGCATATATGCTAACGTAATGATGTTAGATTGTGGGTGAATTATTTGAGTGTTTTTACTTTTAGAAAAACAAATTACCTATAATAAAATCAATTACTTTCTTACTATAACAAATAGGAAAAGTAAAATATTATACTACTCACATCATAAATAATAAATACATGGGAGTTATGTTTTTAATCATAGAGGACTTTACTACTACAGATACTAGGAACATGAATATTTAATTTTAAAAGATATATGACATGGCTAGCCCATGATTGAAGGATATTTTGATACCCTGTGTTTCTAGTTCTCTGAATGTAAACCTTGAACTGAATCCTTACCCTATCAGATGTAGCTTACTTACATACTTGTGGAGAAGCTGTGCAACTTGACCCCATGAGTCAGTTTAGGTTCCTTTATTAATCCTAATTTCCCCAAATTGGGTCTGATAATAAATGAATGAAAATCCAGAGGGTGACAAAAGGGTGCAGCTGGGCCCCAAACCCGCCTCCCTTGCCCTACGGTTCAAAGAAACACAGTAACTTAGGAAGAACTCAGGTTTGGAGTGAATGGTCTAGCCTCCCATGTAACTGCTCCAGGCTGGTTGCACAGCTGTAGGAACTGAGCCCCAGGTCTCCTGTGAGACCACAGCAGTTCTGTGGCAAAGACCAGACAGGGGGCACCTGCAAAGGAACTGTGTATACATAAGGCCTAGTTCAAAAGTGAGTTCATTACATCCTCACTGTTCACTAGCATGCAGGATCTGAACCTTTAGCCATGATGGAAGGAACGTATGATCAAAACAGAGAAAGCCAGAACATCACAACAGCTCTGCTTTCTAGGACCACTGGGTCAGCTTCCTGACAAGCTTCCTCTCTGTCATCCACACCAGTGTCTTTATTGCCTCTAGAACCCAAGTTTGACTTGTTCTCCTTGATGTGCTCCAACAATTCAGTCTTCAAGCTTTCATTGCCAAAAGAAGCACTGATTTTTAGACAGGAAGCAGGACTTTCAAGAAAAATGCTAATAAAGAGCACAGTGTGATGAGCTACGTCCTCCAAGGGGGGGGGTGGGAATCTCCTTCCAATGTTTATTAATCCTATTTCTCTCTTCTTTGATCTCAGAGTGATAGAGAAAAGAGATGTGAGTTAACAAATGACCCAAGCACTATAAATCCTTCTACTGCCGATAATAAGCAAACTGTGGTTTTATGTAACCATCAGATGTTGTCTGTAGGGCTTAATCCACCAGTGACAGAAAAAGCTCCATTAATTTGTATACCCATTTAGTTAGTGATGAGAGCCTTTAAGCTGAAAATAAAATCAATTGCCATGGTTTAAAAACTCCCTCCCTGCTCTTCAAAGTGGGGGTCATTCTACCTCTCCATTACTAAAGCCCCCTTCCTCTCTTTCTTGAAATCTGTAACTTGCCCATAAAAATTAATATGGAGCAGTGGAAAGCTGACCTTCACTTGGGATAGAAACTCCAACGAAATGGGCTTGTTTCTGCAATTCCAAAATGCATTCTCTAGGCAGGTCCTTTACTTTGGGGAAGCAAAGATGACTCTGCTTTGAATATTTCCTTTTGCTTTTTCTCAAACAATTGCTATTCACAAAAAAAAACTCACATGCAGCTATTTGTTTGGGGGTATTTATAAACATCACAACAGCTTCTAAAAAGGCAGACAAAAAAAATTCAGAACTTCAGAAATGTGTAGTTAATTTTTCTCTGCGAACATAAAAATAATGCCACACGTAGCTCTGAAGAGTGAAAATATACTTGAAGCATATGCTACAGATAGAAAAAAATGTCCTAAATTTCTTATTTTTCTGCCGTGCTTTAGAAAATGTTTCCAAAGGAAGTCAATATTATAGAGTTGGGGAGAAAGCGATTGTACTGCACATGTATGTTGTAAGTCTTAATGAGAGGGGACGGGGCTGTTTCAGATCTATCCTCAAACTATGTTCAGAAGAAAAGCTGAGGCCTCAGAACAACAGTAACAAGGTCACTGCACCTGTCTGCATTGGCCCAGGTGTGACAACTGCAAATCAAAGCTACCCACAACACTCAATTCACTGTTTCTTATTGTTCATCTCCATGGATGAAAGGATGGAAATTTGTTTTTTGCAGAAATATGAATAAATCAATGAAACTTTAATTGGCCTCCTCCAAAAAGAGTTAGATCAGAGGGAACCTCTGGCATACCAGGAGGCTGTTGTGTTTGTAGCCAGTTGTCTTGTCGAGTACACTAACACTTAAAAAGTATTAGAAAAGGCCAAAGTCCCCATGTACAACGTGAGTCATCCATAATCCAGAGATCTATCACCAGAGGTCTAATCTACAACTCATTTTTAAAATTTCAGTGTAGAAATCAGTTCATTTCCTATTCACTATTTATGGACCAGGATAATTAAAAAATATATCAAGTGTAGCTAAAACTAAAGAGTAGTTCCGAGTTGCTATTATACTGGGGTAGAGTACAAAATTGCTGCCAGGAAGTCCCACTAAAACAAATAGTAGGCTCAAGTTACCATTTCGATCAATTAATTTCCAAATGGCTTTTATCACAGGTTGATTTGTTTTGAAACAAATAAGTTCTGTTAGTTTCTACTTTCAAGTATCTGAGAGAAGATGAGACAGAACTTGGTGCTGAAAAAATTCAGGAAATAAAGGAGAGTCCTTTTCAACTCAGCCATCTACTGTGGCCCTGTCACTATTCTGGTTTGAGTTTAAATTGGCATGTTAGCCCTTTTGGGCTGCTGCAACAACAGACATTAAGCTGAGTAATTTATAAAAACAGAAGTTTATTTCTCATACTTTCCAAGGCTCAGAAGTACAAAATCAAGGCACTGGCAAATTTGGCATCTGGTAGGCCCATTTCTTGCTTCATACATAGTACCTTCTCTCTGCATCCTAACATGTCTAAAGGAGCAAGAGAGCTGTCTGGGATCTCCTGTATAAATTCCATTCATGGAGGTTCCACTCTCATGAGCTAATCTCCCAAGGTCCCAATCTCCTAATAACATCGCATCAGTGATTTTATTTTAACAAGAATTTTGAGGGAATACAACATTCCAGACCGTAACAGTCATGATCTGAACTCATAATAGCACAGAAATAATATCTCTGTAGAAGTCTATCTGTAGGCTTTGAACTTTGCATTCTAGAATTAGCCCATCAGCTTGACTTCAGCCTACGTTTATGGAGTACCATTATGTCCAATACCTATATTAGGGGCTGGTGAGATGCAAAGGCAAAGAATCGATTCCTGCCAGCATTTAAGCTAAATAACATGGACAATCATTTGCTTACTACATGAAGACCCTTAAAAATGTGTCTGGTGTGATTTTATGGTTGAAGGACCATCCTCTGCCTCCTGCGAGATGCTTTTTATATAACACAAGGGAGAAAAAATAAAAATAGTGTCATGAAACTGGATTTGTAATAGCATATGACTCAGCATATGAAGGTTACCAAGTTAGGCATTGTTTTAAAATAAAAATACATGGTACTCATTATTTTCTCTATTCATATTTTGAATGAATCCATGTTCTTCCCTTTTTATAGAAATTGACTTCAAATTAAAAACTAAAGAACTCAACATAGAATAAAAGTTAAAAACTTGAAGTTTCTATTCAAGGCATCAAGTGTGCATCCTCATAACTTTTGCACTGTGATTTGTTTTAACTAGTGTGTTATCACCTTTCAATTACTATGACAAAATATAAGAGAACCAACTTAAAAGAAGGAAAAATTTATTTCACAGTTTAAGAGGCTTCAGTCCAGGGTCACATGGCCTTGTTGCTTTGGGCCTGTGGCAGCAAAGTACCTCAGGGCCTTTTCATTTCATGGCAGCCAGAAAGTAAAAGAAAATAGAGAAGAAAGGGCTGGGGTCCCAATACCTCCCCAAAGGTATGTCCCCTAATGATGAAATATCCCCCCACAGACCCCACCTCTCACAAGGAGTTTTGGGTGGAACAGTTATCCAACCCATAACATCACATTTCACTTGATTTTAATATCGACAGCTTTAAAAATGTATAAATCAGTTTTAAAATACACCCCTGCTTCATCTTCCCCCTCTCCTTCTCTGCTTCCTGACCACCATGAATGACCAGCACAACTCTACCATGTGTGTCAGTCTCAGGTTGGGCACAGAGCAGTGGACTCCACTCACTGTAGACTGAATTTCTGGAACAAGATGAACTTTCCCTTCTCTAAGTTGTTCATGTCAAGTATTTTTGTCATGGTGACACAAAACTAGCACTCACAGAATCCTTCAAAGAAGAAAAATGCTGGCTACAGTGGTATACTCTGTAATCCCAGCAGCTCTGGAGGCTGAGGCAGGAAGATTGTGAGCTCAAAGTCAGCCTCGGAAATTTAGTGAGGCCCTAAGCAACTTAGCAAGACCCTGTCTCTGAATAAAATATGTAAAGGGCTGAGGATGTGGCTCAGTGGTTAAGTTCTCCTGGGTTCATTCCATGGTACCAAAGAGAGAGAGAGAGAGAGAAAGGCAATGATGAGTTGTGGCTCTTCTACTTTTACTTAGAACTGGATGAATTTAAGTCAGGAAAACTCTTTGTTTTTTGTTCCTTCATCCACTGTGAGAATATAATAAAGCCACCACCAGAAAGGGTTACATGAGGTATAATTCATGAACAGTATTAAATCCTAGATTTACCTGAATTTAAAAAAATTTCAAGGAAGATTATAAAGCTTTCTCAAGGAATATGTCTGCTCACAAAGGGAGAGAAGACTGAGGAAAGAGTTTCATGGCTATTCATAAACAATATCTTCTCTGTAACCTCCAGTCCCGCTGATGAGGAGTGGAAAGAGAACTTGTAAACCATGGAGCTCTTCTTCAGAACTTGAAGTCCTTTGTTACAGTCAATACTCTCAGAATGAGACCCATTATTTGTAGAGAATAGATGCTTTTAATCATTCCAGCAATTAGGTAAATATCTTAAGCTCCAACTCTTTACATCCAATGGCAATCCATCACCAAACTTTAAACACTAGAAAACAAACAAGCAGAAAAACAATTTGCCAGGATGATTTAAGTCCTGGCATTAGGAAGTTCCTAATTCAATTGCTCTTTTGATGAGACTCTTGGCCCTTCCTCATTTTTAAAGAAAGCTCTTACACATTTGCTCCCAAACTGCCTGCATATTGGGATGTGCAAAACCAAAGTAGAAAGTGTTCTACTCAAGATGGTAATTGCTTAAGGGTGAGGGACCATCCCTTATGGAACATTCATCACGGTGCTCAGAAGGACAAAGCTGTGAATGGACAAGCAAAGGATCCCAGCTCATCCAAAGGGTAACTGGCAGCTTTGTGTTTGGGTTCTGCCTTCATCCAGGTGAATTTCTGAACAAAAACTGTAAAATTAGTGAAATATCTAGGTATTTGGACTTCACTAATGACTAAATAGTCTGTAAAACTGACCTCGGTTTCACACTTAAATCTCAAAACATATAAATTTATTCTATAGCATCTGATAAACAAAAACATAATTTGCAAAACATATTTTGGGATGTAGAAGTTAATTGACAGGGAACATCTTCAGTATCTTACCTCAGAGAACATCCAAAGTGAGAAAGCCCTTAGAGATGATATATCTAAGCCTTTACAATCCAGAAGAAAGGACCAAAGCCAAAGAGATTCTTTTCCCTATGATAGAGTGGCCAGTAGCTGACCAAGACCAGAACTAAGACTTTGTATGCATTGTGAGGATTAAATTAACTGACACCCTTAGCATAAAACCTCACATAGAACCATTGAAAGTCTGGTATAGAACTATAAATGGCGGTAGTTACTCTTTGGGTAAAGAAACATATATCTTTCAAAGAAACTTGATATTGAATGCAGGGCCCCTATTCCCACCACCCTTCCATCAAGCAAGTAATTTCAGTCCACCAAGTTTCAGTTTCTTGATAGTAAAATATCCCTATTATCTATCTCTTGGGGCTCTTGGGATATTATATTACTCCAGCTTTTTCAGATGGATGTGGCTGGCTGGAGGAGGGAATTCTTACACTGTGGATAGGAATCCCAGTCTGGGCTTATGTACTATGCTCTGGGTCTTGGAGTAAGTTGTAGGGGAAGGTGCGAGATCTACTGGGACCTTGGAAAGCCTACTTGAGGCCTGAGCTGGGCAGAGGAGGTGATGGTTCTGAGGCTCAGCACACTTGAGACTTCCTATAGGATTTCCCTTCTATGTAATGAGCACACTGGGCTAGGCTGGAATTCTGAGGATAGCCCTGGGGATGAACATGACCTTGGGCCACTCTGGGACTCAGTACCTTCAGCTGTAAAGAATGGACAAACTAAGATGATTTCCCAGGGTCCTTGGAATCATAAACAGTTTCTTATCTTTTATTTGATTCTCCATTAGTAAAATGTGAACACGGAGCAATTTTATTCTGGACACTTGGTCACAATGATTAGTATTCCACAGGCTAAGCTCCTCACAGTAAGGTGGATATGTGTTTAGACTGCAATAACCAAGAGCTTTTATATTTTATAAAAGGCAAATTAACAATGAAAACTCACTAACCGTAGTTTTCCTTTTTTTCAAATCAAAGAAAATTGGATTCTTCACATGTGTCAGAGTTGGTAGCTCACGGCCATTAGAAGGACTGGGGTTATAGCTCAGCGGTAGAGTGCTTGCTTAGCACTTGTGAGGCACTGGGTTTGTGTTGAGCATCACATAAAAACAAATAAACAAAATAAACATAGCTTAGAAAGGAAGGGTTTATTGGAAATCAGGGGAAGGCATGATAATCTGGGGAAATTTTCACAGAAGGAACCAGATGATCACTTCCAAACCTTGCATATAATGGACTTGGCAGCTTTGTGGGTGTGGGTTCCCCAATGGAGATCTCCCAAAGCCAAATCAGGCCACCTGAGGTCTCATGATAAGGAAATAAGCCACAGAAGAAAACAGTCGAAACAGAGTGCAGTTCGATATCCTGTATGGAGATGGGACCTCACTCCCTCTCTGTAAAGTGTGTCTCCGACTTTCATTATGGTAGAAATGTATTCTCTGAGCTTTGTTGGAGTTCTCCAAGCTCTGAGAAGTGGGGAGGGAGGCAAAAGAGTGAAGGTATAAAGTGGGCACCCCAAATCCAAATCCAAACTACAGGGAAATAATCTTTCACTGGGGAGAGAAAAATCAACCCCCACCCCAGAGGAAAACATTTTCAGCCTAGCAGGAAAGGATAATAGGTTATGAAATAAGCTAGTCACTGAATCCTGCAGGCAGATGGACAGAAGATACATAATCTTAGTTTTGTGTATTTTGTGCATCTGTCTGTCTGTCTATTCTGATCTTTGAAGAAATAGGCACCAAAACATAAAAGTACCTATCTTTAGGCCATGGGATTATGGATCACTTTCCACTCATTCAATGTCCCAATGACTCAGTCTCCCACATTTCAGGGAAGCAGTAAACAACAGAGACAAAATTCTGGCCTCTAAGCAGCTTAACAGACAAGAAAGTAATTTATTTTTATTTCTGTGTGGTTACATTTTCTACTATGAACATTTATTATTTTATGACAAGTTAAATATTTTTATCAAATATTAATTAAGAAAATTAAGAGTAAAGCTTTCTTACTTATAGCTATTTTGTTTCTGTTTTGTCTGTTGCCAAGCACTTTCTTTTCCTTAAATCCTTAATTTACAGAATTATAATTCAAATCCCTACCTTGACACTTGGAAGTCCACTTAATTACTGAAAGTCAAGTGTTTTATCTTTCAAAAGGGAATGGCCAGTGTTACCATGCAGTTATACTATGTATGTGCTTGGGAGAATAGACTTCAGGTCAGACTTATCTACTAAACTCATGTCCACCTGTCCAAAAATCTCTATAGCTTAATGTACATTTCTAAAGTGATGATTTTCTTCACCCCACCAGACTAATGCCCACATGTCCTATCTCCCCAAATGGCACCATTCACCATCCAGAGATTCCCCTGGACAGGAATAGAGTCTCCTTAGAATTCATCCTCTCAGTCCTGGGCACTGTAGCTTCAGCCTCTGATAAACCTCTCACTTGGCTCCCATCCCCACTGCCACCATAATGGCGTAGGTCTTCCTCTCTCCTCCCCTGAAAGAATGACACTGCCCCCAAATTCTCCTTGCTTCCTCGTCACCTGCAGCACAAATCTAGCCAAAGCCTTCAGAGGCTCCTCTTGTCATCCAAAGCACCACTGCTCCTGCCTTTTGCTCCTGCCTCATCTCTCTCCTCTCTTTGCAATGCGCTCTCTCTTCCCTGGGCTTTCCTGGATGCTGTTACCATGGCCTGAGCACACTTTCCCTTAATTACTGAAATTTGAGTGTTTTATCCTTCAAAACGCTGGACTCCTGAGCTCCAATTTTACTGGGGTTGGTTTTATTAAGTGATTCCCCCATTGTGAAATGCCCACAGATCTGTGCCTCTTGTTTTATTTTGAAATGTGCTTGCCACCCAGTCCTTACTCCTGTCAAAGTAACCACATTACTCTCTCCTTTCTCCAGCGTGGGAGCCATGTCTTATTGCACATTACAATCCTGGCGCCTAGCACTGTGCTTGCCCCATTAAGAAGCCCGTGCTTCATAAATGTCTGTTGAATAAAGGAGCGTGTGAATGGTGGCGAATGCACACCATGGGAGCTTGGCTCCTCTTTGTTTCCTTTACCATTTTATGGCTCAGAGACCTTACCTCTTCTCTAGCCAGAATGGGGTCTCTCCCCTCCATAGTCAGTACTTTGCCAGTCTTTCCTGGGCTGTTCCAGGGATGACATTTAGCCTCAGATGGAAAAAGGTGAAGAAAATAAGGCTGTTTCGATCCTGGAAAACATCAGTGACAACTTGTGGTCGAAGTTTATAACTGTGTTGAGGTGCTATTCAGTTGCCAGGACTTGGAAAAGAAACGAGAAAACAAAGGTACCAAACGAGGTGTGGTGTGAGGAGAGGCATGTCATTCCTGAGCAGCAGCCCCTGCAATGGCGAAGAAGGAGAATGCAAAAAGCAGCCAGGCTCCCAGAGGAGGCCCCCTTCTGACCCGGGAGAGGAGGCTTGGCCTTAAATCAAAAAGACATCCTGATGAGATGGGGTAAGTTAAACAGATGGGGGCAGGCTGTCAGGGAAAAAAAAAAAAAATTGGTTCATCCAGTACAGGGAGATGGAGAGGGTCCAGGAGTCAGAATACAGCAGGGCAGGAGCCAGGAGTCCCTGGGACTCGTCCGTGTTGGAAAAGCCAGAGAGAGGCAGTATTTCAAGGGCAGCCTTGCCAAAGAATACAAGGCTTCTCTCCAGCATATCGCAAACACATAACTCCTTGGTTTAAGTGAAAGTCTGATCTACTATACAAAACCAAGGGCATAGTGACAGAGGTTTATCATTTCTACTGTGCCTACAATGGTGAAAAGATAACAGCTAAGAAGGCTCCACCTTTCCCTTGCTAATGTAAGAAGATGGGTCGTGGTGGGCTCACACCCAGCTCCACCACTTTCTATCAGTGAATCTTGGGCAAATTATTCAATATCTTTGGCCTCACTTTCCTCATCTGTGAAATGACACAGTCTGACCAACCACCTCCCAGATAATGAAGGTGGTAGGAAGGAGCATGGTATGGTGTGAGCATGTTTTCTTGTCTGAACTTAGTGTGTGCATGCAAATATACAGATGTGTTGAAAAAACATGTGTACATTCATGATTTGGCCAAATATTTCCATGTTTTAGGAAATAAACTTTTACCAAAATATATCAGAAATAATGTGAAAAATATTACGGAGGGGTGCAATGAAAGACGGACTGAAAGGGAAACAGGGAAGGACACCAGGGACCTGGGTGAGGAGGCAGGCTGTTTTAAACACTCTTGAAACTGGCCCGTTGAAGCTGCCAGGTTCCAAAATCACTGCTCTTGGAGACCAGTCCAGGTCTTCTGTTGGCAAGGAAAAATAAGTTACTCCCAATCAATTGGATATTGTTCCCTTGCACCCTTAAACGAGGATCCCCAAACTTAACACAAACCCCAATGAATAGCTTCAGAATGGGTCAGTACACGAACTAGATCAGAAAGGCCTCAAGGTCACCCCAGTGCTGTTGCTTGTCCCTCTGAGACAGCATCAAAGCAAAGCCTGATGAAAAGGTTGGGAACATCAAGCTGCTTCTTTCTAGTCTAACACCCTCTCTTCTTTCAGTCTCTTCTTTCTTGCAAACCTAGGTCTTAACCCAGAGGGTCATTAACAACTCTTTGGCACATCTTACAAAAGCAAAGATATTAACCCAAGGTCTTGGCTATATTTCAACCTAGATAATTACACTCTGCCTCCCAACGTTGGTTCTTGAAAAGATAATCATTACAGCAACTCGGACGTTCCTTCCCTCCCACCAATTCTACCTCAAAGAAAAAGTAACCATTCTCCCTGGGGCCTTGGCTGGATGCCAGTTTGGGCCGATTTGATTCCACCCACCAGTGCAAAATCTTTTCCAGGATCTTGGGCAGCAGGGCTGCTTCATGTTTCATAGGTCACAGGTTCAAATCTTAGTGAGGTGGTGCTTTCAATAGGACCTCTGTTAACATTCAGGTGGTGGGACTGGGAGCTCTTTCTTCACTCTTTTTTTTCTTTGCTTCTACAACCATCCCACTGGTAAAGGTAACAGGTAAGGTTTTGTTTTCATTTCCCAACCTAATAGGAGCCTCATGTCCGGAGCCAAGTTGGCCCTCTCCATCCCATAATGCATCTGACTTCATTTCCATGAGCTGCTGTAGAATCGCTCTCTCAGCTGCCCCAGGAAACAATGAACCTCCATTTCCTATTCAGACTTATGATTTATGCAACAATATAAATTACTGTGATTCAATAAAGTCATATGACAAGTACATTAAATTCAGCTGCTTCAGTATATGAAATATATAAAATGTCTGATCAACACTTCTTTGACATGGTGGCCAACCCTTAAAAACTCCTATCACACATATGCAGTTCCATGCCTGCTTAAAGAGAGAGAGGATGCTAATAGAGATATCAATTGGTGATAGCTTCTTACCCCAGATGCTTTTACTGTGCTAAGAACCAAGGTAGATTTTCCACATGAGTCATCTCATTTATTCCTCACATTGCCTCTAAAGTTATCCCTGATGTCCTCATAATGCAAATGAGCAAATAGCACAGAGTCACACGGCTGGTAAATAAATTCGCACCCAAAGCATGTAGGGTCAGAGCCTATGCTCTTGAATATTATATGTTACTCCTTCCAAAATTATGAGGTTAGCAACAACAACTCCTAAGATATAGGGCTGTGGGCCCATTTTACTTCCGAATTTATGCTTCTCTAAGTTGTTCAAATCCTCTGTAATGAATATATATTACATTTATAATTGGGAAAACTTATTTTTTTTATGTCTCCCCTTTTTCACATTGTCTACATTTCAGAAAAAGAAAAATAAAATCTCAGTACCAAGGAGTATTTTTAATAAGGTTCTTTTTTAAATTTCTAAGACCAGAGAAAATATTAGAATAAGGTAATTTGGCAAGTTTCTCTAGAGATGATATATTTTTATGTACCTGCTTTCAGTCCTATTAGCGCATGAATTCTCTCCCTCCCCCAAATAATAAGGCCTCTTGACACACACACCAAAAGAGGAACAAGAAAGAAAGAGGCAAAAAGTCAGGTCCCAATGCCCAATTCTGCATGCTTCACGACGATGAACTTGGCCTCTGGGTACAGGGATTGTAAGAGTCTCTGCAACTTGGCAGCATGTTAATAGCATGAGATAATTTCCCATCTAAACTGTAAGAAATATGGACTTGAGATCGATACTGGGTGAATTAGTAGTCAATGGCAATCAAGTACGACAGAGAAAATATGATTCATTTCTTAGAAGGGCTAAGATCTCACACAGTTTATTGAGACGGGTTTGAAGCTTGGGGAACTCAGGCAAGAGTAATGCTTGAATTTAATCGACAAGTGGGTTTGTGGAAGAAGCACAGACACTTGAAGGCTTTGGAGACTATATTTTCTCTTTTCCTGCAGTGGCTGCAATAATCTTAAGGCTCTGCTTCCTCCTTGTAACTACTTCTGAAACTCCAAGATCAGTCCCAAGCAGGCAAAGCGGCTGACCTCACACCTTAATGCAAGAAAATGAAGTTTCCAGCTCAGTGTACCGGACAGTAATTAATCTAATTAACTATTACTGCGTAGTGATGAAGTTAAGAATGTCACATCTCATAGCATCCTTTTAATTTCACCAGGGCTTTCGAACGTGATTTTTCCTGACATTTAACTGCCTCACCGTATGTCTTTTCTCTTGCAGAGAAATACAATTTATTCATCAAGGATGCAGTTTCGTTTTCCTTGGGTGCTAGAGATATAAACAAATGTGGATTACCTTAATATGAAAAGTGATGGCCCCTGGCACCTGCCTGAATATGAATGTTGGAAGGCTTGGAGATGTCATTTTCCTTGGCGTATTTTGCTATTAGGTTTGAAAAACCAAAGAGCTGGATCTAAGCCCCAGTGACACTAGACAGCATTTGTGTAAATATAAATTGATTTTTAAATAGTTGTAAACAGTGCTTTACAAATAAAATTTTCACTAAATATGTATTCCTGCACATGCATAGAAGCATCAGAAATATTTATAAAATCTCTATCCTGCTGTTTTGGCAATGGAGGGGGGATGGCCTCAGTTGCTGCACAACTGAGACTATATTTTCTCTTTTCCCACAAGGCTTATGGATTCTAATTTCAGAAGAGGACGGTGAAGTGATAGTCCACGTTCTTCCCTTGGCAAATATGTAGAGCTCACTACCTTTCAAACCAATGCCTGGCAGTTGGGGTTAGGGGGTCACTAAGTACAAGTTACATTTCAATGCAGCATCCTCCAAACTGCAAATTAAGAAATGTTTCCTCTGGGTAGTATATTATTTTCTAAAGACAGAAGTGGTGTTTGGAGGCTAGACAAGGAGTTCTGAACTGAATTTTGGCTCACAGAGTAAAGTGCAGACTGATCCTAAGCTAGTCAAAACAGTGGCTTTAAACTTTGCTGCCTTCAGAATGGGCCTTACTAAATAGACTTCAGGACAGACAAATTCTCAGTAATGAACAGCAGACTTCAAAGAAGAATGGCTGAGCATTCTCCTAACCCTATCCAAACCTTAGTCTTGTCTTGAGGAATCTACAGAAAGAACAAACAATCACAGAACTGGTTCATGTTACAGCATGTTATTCGACATCAATGTGTCCAGGGACCAGGAGCCTGACACCCCATAGATGACCTATTCAATGCCCAAGCACTCTTTATCTGCATACTGTCAAGGATAAGGAAATTTCATATCTGGCCCAAAGAAGGGACCAAGGACATTTAAACATGTGCAAGTCCTATGAAAGAAGCATCATCCCCCTTTTAAGGAGACAGTTAGCGAGTTTAAGACAAATTAAATGAAATAGTTAGTCACCCATCTGTGAAGTGGCAGAAAGGATATTCTAACCCCAAAATGGCTGAGCATGGCACCAATTTTCATTACTTGACCAAGTTCCTCATAATCAACATAAACTACCTTAAACGATATCCTGACCATTTTTTTTATTTATGTGGTTATCAAAGAAACATCTCAGTTATCCAAAATATTTGGGGGTTGGGGCATTCTAGTAAATTGAAATATTACTTCAAGAGGAGTCTAATGGAAATAACTAGATTATCATTATCCATTCATCTCACAGTAAGTTACTGTCCTAGCTCTACCACCATTATGTGCCTTAGTGGTAACATGCATTTCTTGATGGTAATGGTGAGCACACTTTACTGTAATTGTTGACATATCTTTTCTTACCTTTTTCTACTGTAAGGTGATCCAATAAATAGAGTCTTGTTACATTCTATCCCCAGTGCTCTGCATAAAGTTCACACAATGTAGATGTATGTGTATACAGATAAGAATATCATATGCTACATAGTGCATATACTAGTTGCACATGATATGTACAAAATATGGCATAATGTGATGAATTATATCCTCCTCAACTTATGATGGAGTTATATCCCAATAAACCCATCATAAACTGAAAATATCTTAATTGAAGTGCTTTTGATACACCTAACCTACCAAACATCATAGCTTAGCAGAGACTATATCCTAGACTATCTTAGCTCAGAACAGTTAATGTTAGCCTAAAATTGGGTGGATTTGTTTAAACAAAGACTATTTTATAATAAAATGTTGAATATTTTGTTGAATACTTTATCCCCAAATGCAGGCAGCACAGTACACAGTAAAGAATCAGTTGTTTCCTTTCATGATCACTTGAATGTCTTAGAACTGTGAGAAGGAATTATGAGAGAGGATTGGACTACATATTGCTATCCTAAGAAAACACCAAAATTGAAAAGCCAAAGTACAGAGTTTACTGAATGTGTATGCTTTGCCTTATCAAAAGCCTAAAAAATTTAAGTCAAACCACCTTGTCAGGCACTGTGTGTGTGTGTGTGTGTATACACATATAACATGTGTGTTATATGCAACATAATACATGATGCATAATATAAAGTATATTGACATCTAACATACTATATAATACTATATTATATAGTATATGCTATAGATATATAACATACACAGATATATACAACATATATGATGGGACAAATGAATAAAAATACAGCATATTCTGAGAAGTGATAAAGAACACTATTCTAAACGTGCACTGATCTGAGGATGTTCCCAAACAGAATTGACACTCAACATTTGAATCCAAGTTCTATCTCTCACCAGCTGTGTGACTGTGGGTAAATTTCTTAGCCATCTGAAACTAGATAAAATGAGAAAGATTATGTTATGACGCTCTTCCAACCTTTTCTCTTTTGCATTTGAGGACACTGTCTACACACAGTGCTGAGTACTTTATATACCCCAAATCAATTAGCCCTCCAGTAATCCTAGTGGTCAGGTACTAAGACTGGCCTAACTTAAAAGGGAAGAAATGAAGCTATAGTTAGGTGAAGCAACTTGCTCAAGGCATTCTGGATCCAAGTCCTATCCGCTGAATTTCTTCAGCCAAGACAATATGAGACAGTTCCCATGAAGCATCTCACACAGCATCCAGCAGATACTAAGCTACATACTAACTAGAGAACATTTTCCAGCTAACCACATGTGCTGCTGAAACTTAACAATAGAGTTGCCTTGTGAAGAACGGAAGAAGAAATCAGTTTGCATAGATTTTTATTTCCAAACGATCTATAAATAATAAGTTAAGGGAACTTGCCTTTCTTATTTAAAGGTCTAATTTAGATTCTCTATCAAAATGATTTAAAATGCCTTTCACTAGGAAACCATATTTCAAAGACTTTATTTATTAGACTTCTTGAAAGTGTGTTTTTAATGCACATTCTGACTTTTTGCCAAACCTCTTCTCCGAAACAGTAAAATTAGAGCAGCCCCCTCTTTAAAGAGTTATATTTATTAGATTTTTACATATTGATACGGTACAATTTATCAAAATAAATCTCACTGAGAATTGGCACATAAATCTTCCAACATTCTTGGTATCCGGAGTCTCTACTGTAACTCCCCTCTGATGGCAAGGAACTTCTTTTGAAAGGGATCAAAGCCACATCTTCAAGTGTAACTTCTCTGTGGCCAACTTCACTTTCCTCATCTCTATGGTTCTACTTGGAACTGAGTGACTGTGTGTGTTTTATCTGACACTGATAATTAAATGTAATTACATCTTAAATCTAAACAGCTGTGAACTCTGCAAAATGTGCAGGGCTCTTATGCCAAGTCCTAGAACAATGTTTAAACCTCTTGGAAAATGTCGGAAGAGCGTCAGCCTTTTGCATTTTTTTTTCTTGCTGAGGCTCCCCAAACCTTTCTCTTTTATTTAGATTAAGCATATTACTTCAAATAAAGATGGCTACTTCTAAAACTTCTCACAGTGAGATTATGAGTGATTTCCAACAGTACATGCATTGCATCCCTCACCAACGCAATTTTAAATGTGAGCCCTCCTTTGCTAGAACTTCCAGATCCATATGGATGTGTAGAAGACACCAATACCAATATTTAGGGTCAAGGACCTGTATCCATTTGATATATGGGTTACCAGTTCATTATGGTAGAAGTAAAACTTCCAGAAAAAAAAAATAATCATTTAAATCTCCCTTTTCCAAGATGGAAAAAAATTTGATATTATTTTAGTGAATTTTGATCATACAAAATAATGAGTTTCATTGTGGCATATTTGTACACACGAATAACAAAAATACTCTGAAATATCCATTCCTCCATCATCCTTCCTTACCCTCAGCAACCTTACCACTGATCCCTCTTCATCTTCTCTAATGATCTTCTTATGACTTTAAAATTGTCTTTTTATTTTTTTCCTTGTTACCACATCTGAGGAAAAACATGAGCAACTTGTCTCGCTGAGATGGCTTATTTGGCTTAACACATTTATCTTGAGTTAAGTCCATTTTCCTGTAAATGACATAATTTCATTCTTCTTTATGACTGAAAACTATTTCATTGTGTATATACACCACATTTTCTCCATTCATTTGTTGATTGGCAACTAGGCTCATTCCATAACTTAGATATTATGAATTATGCTGCAATAAACATGGGTATGCAGATATTTTTAGAATATCTTACTTTAATACCCAAATACTTGGGTATTTGCCCAGGAATGGTATAGCTGGATCATATGGTGATTCTACTTTTAGTTTGTGGCAAACCTTCATACTGGTTTCCACAGTGGTTATGCTATGTCACAATCTCACTAATGTTGCATAGGGTTCCTTTTTCTTCCACAACCTTGACAATATTTATTTATTGTATTTATGATGAAAGTCATTTTCACTGGGATAAGATGAAATATCAATGTATTTTGATTTATATTTCCCTGATGTTGTACATTTTTTCATAGAGTTATTGGCCAATTCTCCTTCTCCTCCTTCTCCTTCTCCTTCTCCTTCTTCTTCTTCTTCTTCTTCTTCTTTTTGTACCATGGATTGAACCCAAGGGTGCTTAACCACTGGGGTCACATCCCAGGCCTTTATATATATATTTTTTTTTTAAATTTGGAGACAGGGTTTGGTTCATTTGCCCATTTATTGATTGAGTTGTTTGGGTTTTGTGTGTGTGCATGTGTTACATTTTTGAGGTTTTTATATATTCTAGATATTAATCCTCTATCAGAAGATGGGATACAAACATTTTAATCTCAAAAATATGGGGCATCATGAGTGCATGTATCATATTTCTACTTGTCATAGATCCATTCAATATCCTGTATGGCAAGGGGCACCTATTGCACTTAACAAATAAAGACAAATAAAATTGTAATCATTTTGGTGGTCTAATTTGACTTTTTTTAATCAAAGAAGAAAACCCAAAGCATCTATATTAATTATTACATTACCTTCAAAAGTTCTTGTTTTAAAAACAAAAAGTGAAAACAAAGATGCACCATGCTTCCATGAATGTCCAGCCCCTCTCCTTCTCATGTTCTGGTGTCCTCTCCCACTAATTGGTTATAATCTTCCTGCTCCTGCCATCTCAAATAATTGTGTTCTATTCATTGCAATACCATAAAATCTAGACTCACAAATATGACATCTCAAAACCTTTGTATTCCAAGCCTCACCAATTCCCGCAGCCATTTCTCTTGAAGATTATAAAAACAGTTGGCCTTCCATCTATGTGATTTCCACATATTTGAATTCAACCAAACTCAGATAAAAATATTTATAAAAAATTGTACCTGTACTGAGCATATTCTGACTTTTTTCTTTATCATTATTCCCTAAACAATACAGTATAACAACAGCTGGTATAGCATTTACATTCTATTTGGTATAAGTAATCCAGAGATGATGTAAAGTATATGGGAAAATGAGGAGCATAGGTTCTCTGCAAGTACTACATCATTTTATATAAGGGACTTATGCATCTTCCAACTTTGATATCCATGTCAGGTAGGAGAGGATGGTTCTTGGAACAATACCTCATGGGTTCTGAGGGATGATGTTACCTCTGATTAACAAGCACTGCTTGGGCCTGCCCAGAATCTGTTTCCTTTTTCTGGATAAAAACCATCCTGGTTCTCTCACTGTTGCCAGCCTCACCTACATTCCCTTACTTTGACCCTTTCTCAGTCTATGTGTGGTGAATACAGACTCTTCTACAGGTCCAGAGCTAAATCTGTCCATCAAGCTAGAGAATCAGAGTGTGGCATCCCCTGGGCACAACATTTGGCTTGGGCAACTCATTGGAAACTATTGAGAACCAATAATACACTCCTTTAAGACTTAAATTAGGACTTCTGAGAGAGGGAAACCTTCTGGGACATGAGCAGTAGCCTGGTTTTAACCCTGAATTCCTGAGGGCCTCAAAGAAAACAATCCAGACCTATGGATAAAACCAAGATAAACTGAAGAAAGAAACCTAGTCCTGGGTAAATCATCCTGATTCTACTATGCCTGTATCTCCTTGGGCTTTCTGACTCTATCACCCAGATAATTGCCTAAAAGCTCAAATAATATTAAATTGGATTTTCTGTGATTTTCCACAATAATCCTGATGAGTACTGCACTCAGTGCACCACTTACTTGAATGTCTGCACTCAAGGGCAGGACGACTCATCTCCTCAGCATCTGTGCACATTGAGTTTTCTCTGTCTAGTCTGGCAGTGTATGTCTGAAGGTGTCTAGTACCTCCACTAGGGGGCATCAGGAAAAGCATGGGATAAGTGAGACCTCAGCAAGAGGAGATGGTGGAGCAAAGGCAATGACAGAGAAGACTTTCTGGAAAGTTCCAAGTGTGGTCCGTCACCCATGGCCACCAACACCAAGCATAACATCCCAAGTCCTCGTGAGCCTGATATAAAGAAGAAACTTGTAGACAAAACAGCTTTAGGTCCATAAATCCTAGAGTATAAGAATTTACCTTTCCTTGTTCACCTATAACTTATTTCATTTTTATTTCAAGCACCAACTTCATATTTTGGTAACTGAAACCTCAGTCAATGTTATGTGGCCCCTGCAGAGTCCCTAAGCCCTATTTCCAGTCACTTGGCTGAGACTTTGCTTCCCTGGACACTGAGTCCTTTTTCAGTCCAGAGAGAGTCTCTAGGTCACATGCTCCCCTGAAAGTAGGACATCTCTTGGAGATTGGGCATAACCCCATTTGCTGGGATGCAAAAACTTATGTGTTTTCATTGTTATTCCACCAAATACATCTCATACCTTCTCACTGGGGTTCTGTTACAAATCTGGCACTGGGCTCATCTCTCCAGGATACAATTCACGTCTATCTCAGGGGAAATGTGCCTTCTTCCTAGAAGAAATCCTCCCCATTTGTCATTTCTGATGACTTTCCATCAGAGGCACTCCACCATAAAGAATATACGTTAGAGTTACTGAGAAAAATCCTTCTAATGGGTTTAGTATTTATGAACCTAAAACCAGGAAGTGACTTTTATCTCTTTTTTCTCTATGCTAGAGTAAATGCAGGAGGAGTCGGAGAAGAAGACAGAGAGGGTGAAAAAGAGTACTTATGTGTTTTCATTCTTATTCCACCAAATACATCTCTACTCATCAAGAGGGGCTCAATAGGTCTTAAACAAAGCCTTTGGGGACCCCAGTAAATTCAGTACCTTCCTTAGGAGGAAAGAACCTGCCTGCTGTCAGAAATGGCACCAAGTCTCCACTGAGAGTAGAAGACACTGAAGTGAAGCCTGACGTATCAGCCAAGTGGAAAGCAACCATTTTCCCACTAGCCATGGTCACTTCCCTACATGAGGGGTTTCCAAATGTACAAAGATGAAAGCTGGGTTTATTACTCCTGATACTTCTTATACTATAAGTATTCCAGAAAACAGACAAATCCATTTATTGTAACCAATCTATAAAGGGATGTGACAGGGATGAGAAGTGATATATGGTAGATTGACACTTGGTCTGGCTTCACGTGAGTGCTAGAACCAACAAGAAAGCTGACAGCAGAAAGAATGGGAGAGAAAAAAAGAGAAAAACATCAACAGGAACTCCCCTTTCATGTTCTTTTCCACTTTACCTCTTGAGCTGAGCCACTGTTTTTTGAAGTCATCATCATGATTATTTTTTTTAACTCACCCATCTGCTCATTCTGTAAAATGTTCCTGAGCAGGCACTGATTGGAGAGAGATGGTAAGGATAGGTAAGTTGCATTAGCTTCTGGTCTCTAAGAACTCACAAGTCCAGTAGAGGACGGTAGATGTGAAACAAAACAAAACAAAACAAAAATTACAGCACAATAAACAACAACCACTTACTAAAAGTGACAAAGGAGAGACTGAACTGAAGCTTCCGTGGAATTGCAGGGGTGCCCATGAAGGAAGACTTGAAGTTTAGGAGTAGGTGGCATGGGGCTCTGTGGAGACTTCTGAAGTGCGAGGGTTGTGTAAGAACTCTTCAAGAGGCCACTCTGTGTTATCAGAATACAAATACACACACAAATGTAATTAGCTCTTCAGTGTAAGCCAGCAATGACACTGGCCCATAAGGGGGTGGTAGCATCTTCTCAAGGGAAGGAGGAGAGAGCTGTAACTTAGAGGCAAAACCTATCGACAACTAAGCATGCCTTTCAGAAGAGGATTCTGAGACAAAAGAACCAGAAAAGCTGCTCCGTCCTTGGCTGTGGACACATAATGTGTGCACATGTGTGCACCTACACACACACACACACACACACACACACACACACACACACACATCACTTCAACCATCTCCACTCACCTGCCCTTTGGGACTTAGGACGCTCTTCACCAGGGCCACCTAGGGCATGAACACAGCTGAGGGAATCTTGCCACTTTCAGTATAAGAAACAAGGGGAACTAAAGTTTTTTATAGGCTGTGTGCTGGGCATCCTCAAAAGCACTTTAACATATTCATTTGCCATTGCAACTCTGAAGGATTTTTTGAAATTGTTATAATAGAGAAAAAGGAGGCCCACAGAAGAATTTAGACCAGGATATGAATCTAGATCTTCTTTCATTTAGCTAACTCTGTTTTTTAATATTTTTTTTTTAATTTGAGGAATTACTCAATAAAGCACTCATCCAGGCACTGATACATCAAAGCATTATATGACATTACCAGTAACTTCCAATGGCTTCCAGTCTGAAAATAAAGAAGCATACTTGTAAATATAACAAATCAATAAAAGGTAAATTATATGCCAAATGAAGTCCATACCCTTTGTTTTTCTACATTGCCTGAGAGTAGTTTTTTGAACCTTTACAAAATGCTAAATACTGCCTAGCAACTTTCCTATGTTCGTACTCTTGCACCATACAGAACTGTAGGATCAGTATTACCAGTACAACATGCCATGTGTAGAAGGGGATTGGATTAATATGTCCATGTTTATTCAGCTGCACAAAGAGGAAGGCTTAAAGCCAGGCCCTCCTAATACACGTCAGCAGTACATGCAGACCCTGACACAATGTGAGAAGTCAGAATGTGTACGTGTAATTCCTATTTATTCACTGATATGTTCAATCATTCAAAACTTCTGTGATAAGACCCTGAAGGGAAAGAACTAGGACAGCACTTAGACCAACAAGACATGTCCAGTTGGTCAGAAGGTTTGCATCTGTGGAATCATTGGTTTTCAGGAGATGAAGGACTTGAGAGGAGAAAATTCAGCCAAAATGTCAGCCTGTGCCCTGTGACAGCAACTCAGCTGAACGTCACCACTTCTGCTGGAAGACTTCCAGCATGCCAGGGGCAACACTGGAGCCAGACACCAGTGCACATCTGCTCCACAAGCTCATTATATTGCTCACTTACACACTGTGAGAAGTACTATTATACACGCTTAGTGGACCCACTTAAAACTTCATTTAACACAATTCTTTCCATCTGAGAAGAGAGAAAGAAAGAGATCATATTTTACAAATATGCATTTTTGAATTCCTGGGGAAAAAAAAAACAGACAGTACTGGAGTCCAAGAGAACAAGCAGCAATCACAAAGTAGGGGTCTTGAGGGTGGAAGCCCTGTGAGAACCCAATAGGCAGGGTGAAATCCAACACAGAGTGCTCAATTACATGGCAAGGTGCTGCTGAGAGACACAGAGCAAAAATGTAAATGGCAGGATTCACAGGGAGAAAACTAGCCCCTGGCCCAGTACCTGGCTTCATATATTATTTAATACCTTTGTTATTTTTTAGGGCTGGTAGCAACAGAATCCTAGTAGCTCAGTCTCTCCCACCCTCCCCTCCCCTCCCTCTTACACACACACACACACACATACACACACATGCGCACACACATACACACATCGCACACAAGCACATGGATAGGCAGTAGAATCCGTTCTTTGTTGAAAGATTATAATTATCTCAGTAAATGGTATATTTCTGGTGTGTTGCTGTCCCCCACCTCCCGCCACTGCCCACTTCTCTCTCCTCTGACTTTAGTACAAATACGAAGAGAAAACTATAAGTACTAGACTTCTATTATTCAGACATTCAAGAGATGCTATTAAAGTTGATGTTGCTCTGAGTGACTGAGTTTCATCTTAGCAACCTGCTTCTTCCATGATTCTTGAGAACAATCCTGTCATTGTGGAAAGCAGGTCTCAAAACACATTTCCAAGCTTAAGTGCTGATTCATTCTGCAGTCAGTGAGAAGTGGCTTACCTCGTACCACCCAGGTCCTAGAGGCTCTGATAGGAGAATATATGTAAGGCCTGGCTTGTGAGGGAAGAAAGGCTTGGTTTGTCAGACTCTTAATGGTGCACTCAACACATCATCCAGCTGATTTGGGGATCTGAAAATGACCAAGGATTTGCCTTCAGGATTGATGCACAAAGGAATGCACCAAGGAATCTCCTTCAGCAAGGAACTTACTACTTCAGTAAGTCAGATCCACAGGGAAACATGTTCCTCATCCTTCAAATAAATTTTTGAAGCTGTGTTGGTCTTATAGTAGTTTTTGTGGCCCCCAGTGAGCCTCATGCCCTTGGATACATAATCTGATGTAAACCCCTCTGATTTGGTGTGGACCGGACATGGTGGCTCGTGTCTAATGAAGAGCATAAAGGGAAGCTAATGGATGCCTCACTTGGGAGGTTGCTGGCACTCTGCTGGCTATGAGGAAAAAAACATCTGTTTGTACTGGAAAATAGCCAGGAATTTCCATCCACATTGACTGATCATATCTTGCTCCTTCTTACAGAACAAGCAACCCAAGGGTGAGGGACAACACAGCCAAGAGAGAAGCCACAGCCTCTCCAGGGTTTTATGACCTACCCTTGGAAGTGATTTCCATCACTCTGTTTTTGACTAGACGCAAGACACTAATAAGGGGCCACACTAAAGAGAACAGAAATAAGTGGCACTACTTGGAAGAACAAATAACAAAGAATCTGTGAGCTGCTTTAAAAATTACCCTATCCTCTTTTGACTGGATTAGTAGAAAATTCTGGCATTACTTGGGCCATATGCCTTCTCCCAGGTTCACTCCAAAATCCATGGAACTTACTTGGTTCTATGGAAATAGGAGAAAAACTTCTAATCTCTAAAACTATTCAGAGAGAAGCTAATATTACCATAGCTGATGTCTTCAAGATCCCCTGCAATCCAACATTGCCTCTTGTCTTATGTCTTTGGATTATGGGAGTTTTATCAAGACTTGGAACCCCAGTGTTGGCAGACACAACCTTTGATCTCTTCAAAGGCCCATCTCTTTCCCAGAGGGCTGCCCTTGAGTGGCTCAAGGGTCTTGACTGCTCCAGCATCAGATGCCCTCAGTCTCTACCAGTCTGAGGATCCATTCTTTCCTCTCCTTTCTGGGACATTGTGCATCAGAGCTTTGAAGAAATTCTCTGTTTTGTTTCTTTGCCAACAAAAATATTCACAATCTGACTGCTTGGCTAGAAGAGAGCAAAATATTCTGTCTAGTTACTAAAAGTTTAGAGCACCATTCAAAAGTTACACCTCCAAAGAGAGAAGAGTATATCATAAGTAGGTGAAAATAATTTAAATGTTTTTATTATCCTTTAGTGATAAAGAAGAAAGATGGGACAAGTAGAAATGTTTTGCTTTGGAAAAAGAACTTTTAGCATTGATGTGGAAGAAGTTATGTTCCAGACTTACCATTTCTTCCTTTAATACTAGGTCTTCTCTTATTCAAAGTATTCTACAATAATTTTATACCCTATACATGTGTTTTTCACTCATTTTCAATCCTGTCCTATACACAAATACTATCATCTTAATTACACTAAAAGTTAGCCCATAAAGCATCTTTTTTGCATAGAGCTCTGCTTTGAGGTAAAAGGCCTATAAAATATTGAGTTCAGATATAAAACTTCAGAAATTACTCAGCCACCATAGTAATATACATTATTGCCCATTTCTCCAATTAGGTGTGGAAAAAAATCAAATTCTCCTCCATCCTACTATATCTTAGAAACTACCAGTTATGTTTTGAATGTATCTCCCAAAATTAAGGTATTGAAATCTTAAGCTCCCAATTTATATATTAATATTATTTGGAGACAGTGTCTTTGAAGAGTGATTAGAATTATATGACTGTTGGGCCCTCAAGGTAATACTATTGATTTTATGAGAAGAGAAACCTGAGTTAGCACACTTGCTGTGCCTTGCCTTGTGATGCCCTCAGCCATGCTATGATTCAGTAAGAGAGCCCTTACCAGGTGCTGAGAAGATGATGATATCATGCTCTTGGACTTCCCAGTTTAAAGAATTGTAAGCCAAAATGCTTCTCATCTTTATAAATTACCCAGTCTCTGATATTTTGTTGTAGCATCAGAAAATAGACTAAGATACCACCTTGTTCCTCCCTCATGCTTCTTCAACTAAAATAAAAGTTCTAAAATTCATTATTCCTTTTTATAAGTCCTTCCCAAGAAAGCTCAGGTGAATGCAATATTTATTTTAGAGGCTAAGGGCAATTCAGCTAACTATCTTTAAGTATATTCTAAGAGAAATAATAGTCCATGTAGTTTCCTCTGCAAAATACAAATGTGGAAGAAGTTTTCTTTTTTCTCCCTCCAAGCTTTAAACTTTTGACATAATTTTTAAATAAAGTGCAAACATGTGGTTTGTGAGTCAAATGCTACTACTTGGGTAGCATGGGTTCACCCAAATTTGATGAACTTGTACTTTCCTGTGGGCAGCCACTTCACTCAGATATAGTCATGCCTGAGCCTCAGATCAAGACTTTAGTGGTTTTCTGCTTGTAAAAATGCCAAGGAAACTAACTCACAAATGTAATACTTTGACTTTCAGTAGGGGAGGGTATTTTTTAAATACGGGTTACACTGCATACAAAGACCAGAAATGGACCTGAAATTTAACAGGCATGATGTCATGCCAATTTCAATTATAAATAAGGTAAATTTTTTCTGGTTGATGTGTTGCCAATATATTCCCTTGGCATCACCCTTTCTCAAACAAATGTGTACACTGGCAGAGACCATGCCTTCATCTTCGCTTTATTTTTTAATTTTCAAGTTACTCAGCTGGCTAAAAGGAGCTCAAAAAAATTATCTTAGAAACAACCAGGCTTAAAAAGTGTCCGGGCTACCTAAAGCATATGAGAATAATACATTCCTAAGTACTTTAAAGAATAACTGAAGCAAATATACTAGAACTAGAACTTACTATCTTTTCATAATGGAACGAACTAAATTACCCATTGTACAGGAATCACACATAAAAGCCCTTCTCCACATCAAGTGATAGATCAAAGGAAGGGAAGATGAGTGGTCCAGAGGCATGAACCACACCTCCCAAATCCTGAGACCAGGACAGAGCAGTCTGCATTTTAACTACCTTTCTTTGACATGAAACACTATTCATGTGTCTCCCACTGAGGAAAGTCAGGTAGGCTGAGCTACAAAGATTTTCTTCTGTTTGCCCTCCCCCTCCTTCTTTTCCATTTCATTGGAAGGATGACAGTTCACTGACTGGGCTCAGGTGAATCTAATTTAAAATCTGGACTCCAGGAATGCCTCTCCATCGGAGCCTCACAGGGAGGGCATCTGTCAGCATCACAGTGTGGGTCTGTGGCATATTTACGGCTTCATTGATGGCTGGCTCCTTCCCACAGCAGCTGCAGTTGCTCCCACACCACACCCCCATCTGCATGGAAACTACCCAACCAGATACTCTGACTTCCATTGACAGATGAAAAGCATGCCATGTCCTGTGTCATCCCATGGCCCTTGTCCCTCCCTCTTTCAAAATATGGAAGGGCCATCAATGTGTCATTTGGATAATCATCTTGCAGTCATGCTACACGTTTATCAATATTCTAAAGAGGCCACTCACTCATTAACAGACATTTTCCAAAGGTCTCCTATGGGCCAGTCACTCACCCAGTCATTGACACACAATCATAAACATGCCAGCCCCATGTCTGACCTCGTGGAGCTCCCTTCTCTCACACCTTCCACATGAGTAGCTTGTTGACCTATTAGCAATCTTCTGTTTCTATTAATTTCCTAGAAGCAGATGGAAAATGACAGTCAGGTCTCTGCTGAGGATTTCTATTACGGAGATATCCAAAGCCTAGAAGAAAGAAAGGGCAACCCTGCAGGATTTATACCCTGAAATGGGAAGATGCAGCAGAACCAGCAAGGCCACTGGTCTGAGAGTCAGGAGAGGCACATTGCCAGTTGGACTCTTCTTCATCAGGCAGGGCCCATGGTTATGCTGGCATTGTGTGCACCTCTGAGCACACAGAAACAAGTCAGTCAGATTAGCTCCAGCTCTCCGGAGCTGAAAATCTAGGTGGTATTGGAGTAAGCTAGAGATTAGAAAAGCAACAAATAAGTCTGTAAGTGAGGTCTTTGCATATAACAATAAATACTTTTAAAATAATGGAAATAGGAAGAAAGATCTAGGGGCTAGACCCCAGCCCTTTACCCCTCTGGCTTCAGTGTCCTCACCTATAAAATAACTGTAATCCTGGTTCATCTTCAAGGTCTGCTCCCTGCACCTAGAGTTCTTCTGGGTTGAGTCTGCATCATCTGTCTAAACTTACCTGTCCACTGTTGTTTGTTTTTTTGTTGTTGTTATTGTTGTTTTTTTTGTTTTTTGTACCCTTTCAGGGTATTTTACTCTCCCCATGGTTTGACCACTCATGCCCAGCCAGGAATACACAAGTGATCATTCTCCTTTGGGGAACACTTGACAGTTACAAAGAGTTTCACAGATACTACTGAGTACAGTCACATCACACAGTAGACCAACACAGAAGTTGTTGTTTGCCTTGTATACAAAAATTTTTTTAAAAAAATTAAGATTCAGGAAAGTGAAATAATTTGATGAAGTTCTGAGAAAAAAAACAAGTAATTAAGCTGAATTTAAAACTAACTCTTCTACCTCCATATGCCATACTTGTACAAACTATGACCAGGAAATATATACGAAAAGAAAGAACTCAGAAAGAAGAGAAAGGCAGTAGAGGAAGGCAGGTGTGGTTAAGAGGCGATCCATGGGTAGACAGGGAGCGTATCAACACAGCTGAATTCATAACAAACACAGCAAAGGCCAAGGAAGGACCTTAAAAGCTGCCATCTGGTCAAGCGCTGGAGACAGGCCTAGGCAATTCCATCCCTATCAAGAACACCTGTATCCGTAGCCTCTCTCAGCTCTGTGAACCATGGAGTCCTTCAGGTTTCTAAACCTATGAAGCGCTTCATGTGTGAGGAACTAGTTTTCAGACACAAAGACACTATTTGCCAATGAGTATGAGAAACCTCTGACCAACATCTCATGAATCGAAAGTGAACCCAGAGGTTAAACCAAACTCTCCAATCCTTGGAGCATGACTTTTCCTCTAGCTGCTTCCATTAACATCAGACACCCATGCCCAGGGACCACTTCCAGGCAACTTTCTCTGAGAAAACAGAAACATGAACAGAGACAAGGGCAAAGAGATAAAAAAAAAAAAAAAAAAGTCTGGGTTCTACCTTGTCAGGGTTTTTCATCCAGAATAAATCCAAGCCAAGGTCCTCAGAAAACTATCAAGCAAGTCCTTTTCTGACCCTAAACCAAGTCCATAAAGGTACAATTATCAAAAATACTTCTACAATATTCATAAACCAACAAGACCCACATACTGAAAGATTTTTAGCTAATAAAAGAGAAAATGTATAGTAATCAAAAGCAGTGAAGAGTTAAGTCTTAATAATGCAGCTATTAGATATCCATCCAAAAGTGCATCCATTTGTTCCATTCACTTGAATCAAGTTCCCTTCCGTACCTTTTACTTATCCATAAAATCCATCACGTTGATTTCACAATACCAAATCTTTATCATGTTCATGATCATCATCGTTGTCATCATTAATGTAATGCCCCGTCCACTGAGGGATCTTGGTCCTCTTTCCTGAATTTCACAGAGGAGACAACTTGTTATTTTTTTCCCAGGATCCTTCACAATGTGATAACTGCTAAGCTGGAGGGTAGGTTTGTCCATGAGGTCTGCAATGTCCACACCCTTCCAAACTGGAATTAGTCTGCTCTATGCTCAACTCACTCAGGTAGTCGATTTTGCAGAGGAATGAAAAAGGCTCTCATAATCACACTGGCCCTCACCCCATCCCATTGAAAATATTTCTCCTTACAGTTATGAACTTGAATGAGAGCTCTAAAACGTAGACTAAAGCACTCTGTGTGGAGAGGAATTAACGTATCCAACCGTGGTTATCTTTAATTGCCTCTTTTCAGTGAGCCAGGTTTCTGTCAGTCCATTCAGAGCCCTAACTAATGAGGCAGGTAGCATATGCAAGGTTTCAGGGGGAATATCCTCGGAGGAAGAAAGTTAGGTGACAAGTTAAGTATGCAGAAATGGCAGCTCATGACCAGCTGTGGTCCCAAAGAGCCACACTTCTTGGGGTTGGTCCTGTGTTAAGTTCCCTCACACACTGAATACAGACTGAACAGGGCATGGACACCACGCAGGAGAATGGGCCAAAGACAACCTCAGACATGTTCTGGGCCTAAAGAGGCCAAGCATCTTTCACTTTCCTCTCTTGGGTTGGTTGCGCTGAAGAGCTGTGACAATTTGAATGATGTCCCCCTCCCAAAGGATGTGTCCATATCCCAAGCTACAGAATGTGTGGATGTGATTTTTTTTTGGAAAATGGGTCATTGAATACGTAATTTGATTAAGGATCTTGAGGTGAGGTCATCTGGGATTATCCAACTAGACTCTTAATCTAAGAGTATTGTGTTTATAAGAGAAAGGCAGAGGGAGATTTGAGACACAGAAGAGTTCACAGACCCCATGTAGAGTCTGGAGTGATGCAGTCTTGAGTCAAAGAACCACTCAAGCCATCAAAAGCTTCTCCAGGATTCTCCCCTGGAGTCTTTGGATAAAGCATGATCTGACACCACCTCAGTTCCTACTTCTGGCCTCCACATCCCTGGAAGAACATATTTCTGTTACTTGAAGCACTTAATTTGTGGTTATTTGTTATAGCAGCTCCAGGAAATTACTCTGGAATCCTGAGAATAGCTGTAAAATGTCATTTCTAAACAGAAAAAGAAAAAGGCTCAAGACTGCATGATAAACAAGGTTCAAGTTTTCTTCCTCCAAAATAACAAAAAAAAAATGGCTTTCTCTGGAGGAATTAATAATGAACTTTCTGAATTCGGATTAAATAGATCCTCCTATCTTAGCCTCTCGAGCCACTGGGATTACAGGCATGTGCCACCATGCCTGGCTAGTAAATAAATTTTGACTTGGGAAGTTTCAGTTGTGATGGAATGACTTGGATGTAACCCATTGTAGTATGTTTCATTTCATTATATTTCAACAGAGCATGCAATGCTAAATGCATATAATTAGGTCTCAGGAAGCAGTGCTCAGGGGAAGCCAGGGAATGAAGGCCACATTACATACTAAAGAACAGAGTTGCACACAGTGAAACATCATTTTTGCTTTTCTACTTGCATATAAGATCAATCATATAAAAGCATAATTCTCTTGCTGTAAAATATTTAATTAGTTCTCACCAAGTTCCCAGCTGTGGAAAGGAATTCAAATGTGATGAAAATATTGTATAAGACATAACCCCTTCCCCAAAGGAGAACATGCTGGGTCTCAGAAGCCCCCAGAGTCTGAGCTACCTGCAGTGAGAAGGTCCATGGGAGACAGAAGGGACTTGTGTAGGACTCTAAGTGGCTAAACAGTAAATAAGAGCAGTTAAAGGAAAATTCCTGGAGTGGGAGTGAACACCACCAAAATTCAGAAACTGAAATGATCTGGTGCATTTTAGAAAGGAAAAACATCAATCTGACCACCTAGGACACTTCACACTGAGGTAACAAGTAGGGTCCCCCCAGCCTGGAGCTTTGTGTGGCATCAGATGAGGAATGGTGGTGGCATAAGAGCAGAGAGCTAGAAAGATCAGTCCAGGAGGATGACTGGTGGCAACAGAAGGAAATTTAATAAGTGAAGAACGATTTGGAGACCACGACTGTAATGCAAACTGGAAAGCGGATGAACAAGAGAACAAACTTTGAAGGAAGGCATGGTGACTTTGTCATGGGTCCACGAGGCTGATCAGATCTGTGCCTCTCAAAATCCCTTTTCTTGTTTGTTTCTAATTTGGATGAACCATAAAAGTAATTTTAGGTGAATTTGAAGGAGGCAAGGATGCAGCAGGCTTTTTGGTTTGATAGCTTGAGGACTTTGTGTCATTGATCTGAGGACTTCCCTGCCTCGTGGAAAGCAGCAGCTGGGTCTGCAGCTGCTCCACCTTACCCTGGACCTTCTCTCAGCTTCTTGACCAGGTCTGTGATTTTAGTTCCATGAAGAAGGTCCTCAGTTTCTTCAATATATCTGAACCATCATATTCAGAGGCAATAAGAGATAACACAGATGTGGCTTCATCCAACTTGAACTTGTCACCACACATCTTATATCCATCTTCCGCTCCTGACTGCTTTTCCTAGGATCTTAAAGGTCCAGCATCAGATGTGAGAATAAAATCAGAGCATCCTTATAGAAACTAACCAGCTACCAGGATCATATCACACAAAATCCCTGTAAATTATACATGTTCCAATTAATATTTAATTTTATACTGGTGTGAAAGCACACCCTGACAACCATTCTGTTTCTCATTTCCAGTACAGTATTCAATCCATAGAATGAGCTATTTAACACTGTGCTATAAAACAGGCTTTCTGTGAGATGATTTTGCCCAACTATTGCCTAATGTAAGTGTTCTAAGCATGTTTAAAATAGGCTAGGCCACGCTGTGATGTTCAGTAGTTTAGGCATATTAAATGAATTTTGACTCAAGAAAGTTTCAATTGTGCTGGGATTACTGGGATGTAACCCCACTATAATATGTTTCATCATAAGTCAAAGAGCATCAGTATAGGAATGTGTGTGTGTGTGTGTGTGTGTGTGTGTGTGTGTGTGTTTTCATGCATGTATATCTCCTAATGGTTCTAGTTTTTTAGTTTAACCTTGACTTACATAGAAGGGCCATCTTTTAGGGGATTGAAGGCTAGTAATCATAAAAACGATTAATAACAGCCAAAATAATAGCTCAATTTATTGAATTCTTCCTATTTCCTAGTTCTGTGCAAGGGATTTTACAGAAACTCACTAATCTTCGTCATAATGCTAGAAATGGTCACTGTCACCTCCAGTTTTTCAGGAGATCTTTTTAGTGGCCCAGAAGACTAGAATATCACAGCACTTGACTCAAAGTGGGGTCTCTCTAACTCTGTGTCATTGGCCACTAGCATAGTCTGCCTGTATCACAGAGTTGGGAGTGAAGGGTCCACTTAGTTTAGCATCTTATAATGGAAGACTCAGTACCATAAGCAGAAACAGGACTCAGCTTCAGAAAAGGGATATAGTTAGGTGTTCAATGAAGAAAAGGGAAAGGGATAATGGAGTAAAAGGAAATTTAGGACATGCTGAGGTTGAGACATTGAAAATTCTTAAAGATTGAAAGCAGATTTTTGAGGTGGGAAATTAAGTATTTATTTTGTTCCACAAAGAATTTTTTATTGGTTTTGGACCTGCACATAGGTGCTCTAGTCTCATAACAATCAGACTGGATGGGAAATCACAAAGAAAGTTCTTAGGTGAGGCAAGATTTTATCTCTGATACTTGGGGTAGGGAGAAATGTCTCACTTCTCTGGGGAGAAAGAAGAAAAGTCTTCCTGAAGCAATGAAGGACTCTAACTCACTTGTAAGAAAATGAGCCCGTTTGAGAGGAAGCCGTCTAAGTCCAGGGGAACAGCATTTCCAGCAACAGAGAAGGACCAGCGGCAGCCCATCTAGTCTGTAAACTCTGAATAACCTGGAAGAAACCAGAAACCAGACAGGATGTGGGAGCTGGAAGCCGCGTGCTGGCCAGGTGATACGGCTTATAAAGAAGGAGGCCAAGAGGCCAGACCATGGGAAATGAAGTAGGCTAGTGGCAGGTCAAGGGGCAGGAGGGGTAGTAAAATTTGAGTGATTTCTGGTGTGATTAAGGGTTTATTTGGTGTTATCTGGAGTTAGAGGGAAATACAATACGGGAGCCCAGTTTCTAGGCCTCTACATATGCCTAACCCAGTTTTACAGAGTAAAGCAGCTCAAAACGGGTTGTATGCAGAGATTATTATTTTAACCTCTTGACCTTTCCCCTCTAAAAATATAAAAGGCCCCAATTTACAGTCACTATCTGAAACACAGGGCAATTTGAGGACAGTGTTTCCTAAATATTTTCACAGAAAGGTATCAATAACGGATAGGGTAACTGCCTTGATTCAGCATAACATTCATTTACCACCAAAATATTCTCAGATAAAGCTGTGTATTTTTATAAAGTCATCTTGGGATTTCTAAGCCTTGAAAACTTTCACACTCTTATTTTCCTTTTTTCCATAACCACAATGATTTCTTTTCAGTAATAGCTCTCTCTCTCTCTCTCTCTTTCTCTCGCTCTCTCTCTCACACACACACACACAGACACACACACACACACACACACACACACACACACACACACTCCAGAATCAACACACATTCCCCCCTGTGGAACACTTTTTAAAATTAAAGTATTTATTCAAATTTGTTATATATGATGGCAGAATATAATTCATTTCATATTACACATATAAAGCACAATTATTCAAGTCACTGGTTGTACACAAAGTACTTTCACATCATTCATGTCTTTATACATGTTCTTAGGATAATGATGTCTAACTAATTCCACTGTCTTTCCTACCCCCACGCCCCCTCCCTTCCTCTCCCTCCCCTTTGCCCTATCTAAAGTTCCTTCATTCCTCCCATGTCTGCCCCCCATCACCATTATGAGTGAGTCAGCAACCTCATATCAAAGAAAACATTAAAACTCTATCTCTCACCATGCACAAAACTCAACTCAAAGTGGATCAAGGACCTAGGAATTAAACCAGAAACCTTACACCCAATGGAAGAAGAAGTAGGCCCAGATCTCCATCATGTTGGATTAGGCCCCAACTTTCATAATAAGAGTCCTATAGCACAAGAATCAAAACCAAGAATCAATAAATGGGATGGATTCAAACTAAAAAGCTTCTCAGCAAAAGAAATAATTAGTGAGGTGAATAGAGATCCTAGAGAATGGGAGCAAATCTTTACCACAAGGACATCAAATAGAGCATTAATCTCCAGGATATATAAAGCACTCAAAAACCTTAACACCAAAATAAATAAATAAATAAATAAATAAATAAATAAATAACCCAATCAGTAAATGGGCCAAGAAACTGAACAGACACTTCTCAGAAGATGATAGATATAATCAATCAATCAAAAAAAATATGAAAAAATGTTCAACAACTCTAGTAGTTAAAGAAATGTAAATCAAAACTACTCTAAGATTTCACCTCACTTCAGTCAGAATGGCAGCTATTAAGAATACAAACAACAATAAGTGTTGGTGAGGATGTGGGGGAAAAGGCACATTCATACATTGCTGGTGCATCTGCAAATTGGTGCAGCCAATCTGGAAAGCGGTATGCAGATTCCTTGGAAAACCTGTAATGGAACCACCATTTGACCCAGCTATCCCACTCCTAAGTTTATGCCCAAAGGACTTAAAAATAGCATACTACAGGGACACAGCCACATCATTGTTTATAACAGCACAATTCACAATAGCTAAATTGTGGAACCAACCCAGATGCCCTTCAGTACATGAATGGATATGGAAACTTTGGTATATATACACAATTTAATATTACTCATCATTAAAAGAGAATAAAACTGTGGAACATGTTTTGATTGATAATTTCATTGTGCTAGACAGATACTTGATTTTAAAAATAGATAAATGTGAGATAATGATAACATTCATGAAATAGATTAATTTTAGACTCTTTTTCAAATTGCAGTAAGTTTGCCTTTAATTCTACCTCTGGAAATAGGTATAATTACAATTTTTCAGTATACTAACATTTTCTTTGTGTTTTCAGATTTTTGACAAATTTAGAAATAAGAAGCCACTGTTCTGATCCTTTAAAATTTCAGTGATACATTTTCTTAAATCAGTGAGTAAAAGGTTAATAGTTCATGACTAGGTTTTATTTCATGTTCCTGCCAGGACTGCTAAATAGCCACTGTTTTATTAACATCATGAAAAACATTCGTAGACTTTTAAGTTTATTCTTATAAACTCATTTATCTAGAGAGATTATTTTAGGGTAGATGGGGGATCTTTTTTTCTTTATCTCACAAAATCAAGATTTGATATTGAATTTCATGGATTTTAAAATTCTATGAACCAACATATTTCTGTGCCCAAAACACCATCAACATAAACTTGAGTAAAAAACCCAAGACAGTAATAAATTCACAATGCAATAGAAGCAAGTATCCCCTACTTCCGTGCATTCAAAAGATGGCCTCAAGGCTGAGCAAAGAAAACAAAATTGATACCTAAAAAAAAATCTGAGTGCTTCTAATGCATTTGGGAGCAGGTGTTGAGGCAGCCGAGTGGAACTTTAGGGTCACTGGGAAGGAATGTCAGAGCTGAGTTATTAAGTTTAAGCAGAAAATATGGCCTGAAAGTTTAGCATTGAATGAATTAAGGATGTGCCGAGGAATGAGTGAAATATTTTGTCTGAGTCACGGGGTTAGCAGGTTGGGATTCAGCATCTGGGGCTTATTACATGTGCGTTAGGTGACAGGTGGCTTTAGGAAATGGAGCCCTTGTAGAGCTTTTAAAATATTTTCCTGGAAAGGGTAAATAATTCGATGCCTTGCTGGTTTCCCTTCTGCAGGCTGTTTGAAATACAAAAACGCATCTTAAGTCACATCAAAGTAGTTTCATGTGCAGGCAGAGGCAAACATCCTCAACTCTGACACTTGGCCACATTGATTTCACTTCCGGCATTTTGAAATCCATTCTGTGCACAACTGGTAGAGATCAGTTACCAAACCCTATTGTTATATTTATACAACTAATATTTATCAGTCTTCTTTTTAATGCTTGACTTTCATAAGCCTGAAAACTTTTATTGCCCAATTAGTTCCTCTGGGTAGCCACAGATGTTGAGCCAGAGAAAATAACCTCAGTTTTGGCATCAAAAATAACATGATGATGAATCATTTCAACTTTTACAAATAAAAGAATTGCTTTATGGAGTGCTTGCCAAGTCATTGGTCATTTTTCAGAGATCAAAGGTGATGCATGATTTATTTTCCCTTGCCTTTATTTTCATATTTAGTTGTTTTCATTGCTATTTGTTTGTCTTGCTTCTCCTTGCATTTTGTTTAGAGACGGGTTTCCTCTTATGCTATGAACCAACTTTACCCTGTAGCATGTAGAGTTGAATGAAGAAGCTCTTCCTGGTTCTTAGCTAACTTGAAAAATGTGAGAGTAAAGTAAGTTCTCCTGCTTCTGTAGTTCTGGAATAAGATCATTATTCAGTGTCCTAGAATCACACCAGATAGGTTAGTTGCGTTTAAAATTTACCCATTAGTTTTGTTGCATCTTGTTTGTTGACTTTTTAATTTTAACATCCCAAACACATTCTACATTTCCAAGGGTTTTTAAACTGGAATCTTAAAAAATGGTATGATTTCTTACATTCTTTTTACTCCACTGAAGTTATTTTTCTTTTTATAAGAAATGCTTTTTTGGTTTTTTTTTTAATTCTGTATAAGGAGTTTCATGATTTAATGGATTCATTTATAGATGAATGCTGGTAACATTTTTTAGATTATGATTCTTGAGGACAACTTTTTTTCATTTTTGAGACTATCAGCTACATGCAGCTCTGAAATGTGGAGCACATACTTTAATAAATATCAGTGAGAGTCCGAGATGATGAAACATCTAAGGGCCTTCAAGGTCAACTAAAGCAGACATTTTCAAACTCAGGACTTGTTGAATCGAAATCACCTGGGACAGTTTTAAAGTACAAATTCTTGGGCCTTTTCACCAGAGAGTATAATTTAGTAGGTATGTCAGGCAGTTTTCTGTCACTATAACAAATATCTCAGATAATAAACTATAAAGACAAAAGTTTTATTTTGGCATATAGTTTTAAAAGTTTCAGTCCATAATTAGTTGACTTTGGACCTTTGTTGAAGACACATGAAGGTGGAAATGTTTGCAGAGCAAAACTGCTCATCCCATAGCCAAGAAGCAAAAGAGAGACAGAGGAGGAGACAGGGGCCCCACAATGCTCTTTGAGAGCATGACCCCAATGACCTAGAGTGATTTGGATAGGTCCCACCTCTTTAAGGCTCCCCCAGCTCCAACTAGCACCACATTGGGGACTGAGCCTTTAACCTTGGACTGTGGGAGAAACTTGAAAAATGTGAGAGTAAATTAAGTTCTCCTGTTTCTATAGTTCTGGAATAAGATCATTATTCAGTGTCCTAGAATATTGTTTGGGGGCCATTAATCACATTTTAAAAAATTTGTCCATGTAGCTGGACATAGTGGTACATGCCTGTAATCCTGGTAACTTGGGAGGCTGAGGCAGGAGGATTGCAAGTTCAAAGCCAGTCTCAGCAACTTAGCGAGGTCCTAAGCAACTTAGTAAGAACCTGTCTCAAAATTTTAAAAAAAGAGGTAGGGATGTGACTCAGTGGTTATGTGCCCCTGGGTTCAATCCCCAGTACCAAAAAAAAAAAAAAGTGGGGGGTTTGTCCACATGACTAATTTACAGCCATGTTTATGTTTAGGTAGTTTTAACCTGATGTAGGAATTGGTCTGATTAGATTTTCATGAGATTAAAAATATAAATGTGTCTACAAACGTTGATTCTTTAAATTTTAGAAGTGAATTCTCCCTCAGAAAGTTTTACATTGTTTCTTTTTATTTTGTCTTCAAAGGAGGAAAAAAAAACACTTTAAGTAAATTTCTCAAAGTTCTGGAACTGAAGAACTGAACTTCCAACTCCAGACTGGAAATCCTAGGCTCTCTGTATAACTTCTGCATGGATGTCACTTCCTCTTCAAAACCGGTCTCAGGCCTCATAATCTCTATACTTATTCACATTTTCTCAGAATCTATAGACAAGATCCCAATTGCCAATAAAATGCTTTTCCCAAATAATGTTCTTGTTTTCCAAATTTGTTACACAATGATTTTAATAAATCTACTGTCATATACGCAGCAACTTAGATTATCATAGGTACTAGGTAAATATAATGTGGTACTAGGTAAATATAATGTGGTACTTAAAAACTGATATTGGTATGGAGGTATTTGAAACTCAAAACACCATGTACAAAAATATGTCACAGCTGAATACATACTTACATGAATGCTAACTAATGCTCTTTACAATTACTTGATTATCAGAGGACAGAGGCAGATTCGTACAAATTAAGAAAAATTGAATAACATAGATAAAGAAATGTTTATCAAATTAGAATTTCAGAGAATTCCATAGCAATGTAAAAGAACCCAAGAGAGAGACGTTTATTCTTTATAAAAAAAAATTCAGGGTTTATAATTTATGTGTTTCCTCTCTCTCTTTCTCTCTCTCTCTCTCTCTCTCTCTCTCTCTCTCTCTCTCTCCCTCCCTCCCTCCCTCCCTCCCTCCCTCTCTCTCTCTCTCTCTCTCTCTCTCTCTCTCTCTCTCTCTCTCTCTTTCCTCCTGTCCTAGCTTTCAGCAGCATTCATTAAGCAAAGCACATCTACCGGGAGAATACCTTGTGTATTTCTATTCCACATTAATAAAACACATTTCTTCTCATATAAATCCAGGTATACCTCAGATAAATTTTGCAATACTCTTTTCAAACATGGAATTTATTTTTAGAGAAGTTTTAGGTTCATAGCAAAATTGAGAGAAAGGTTCAGAGATTTCCCACATAGCTCCTGCTCCTCATCATGCCTAGCTTCTGCTAAGGCCCACATCTGCCACACAATAGTACATTTATTACAATTGATGAATCTACCTGGAGACATCATTATCACCCAAACTCCATGACTTACATCAAGGTTTGCTCTTGGTTTTGTGAATCCTGTGTTTTTTTAACCAATATATAACGACATATATCCACCATTAGAGTATCCTACAGACATTTTGCTGCCATAAAAATCCTCAGTAATCTGCCTATACATTCCTTCTTCACCCCTAACCCTGACAACCCTAATATTTTTACTGTCTCCCTAATTTTGCCTTTTGCAAGACATGATATAGTTGAAATTACTAGAGTAGGTAGCATCTTTTCAGATTATTTCTTTCACTTAGCAATATTCATTTATATTTCCTCCATGTCTTTTCATGGCTCAATAGGCCATTGCTATTTAGCACAATAATATTTTATGTCTGGTTGTACTGCAGTTTATTTATCCATTCACCTACTGAAGGACATCTTGATTGCTTCCAAGATGTAGGATGCTTTTGCCAATTATGAATAAAGCTGCTATAAATATCCATATGCAGACTTTTGAGTGAACACAGTTTTCAACTCCTTTGGGTAAGTACCAAGAATTGTGATTGCTGGATCATATGGTAAGAGTATGTTTAGTTTTGTAAGAAACTGTCAAACTGTCTTCCAAAGTGGCTGTACCATTTTGCATTCCACCAGCAATGAATAAGTTACTGCTGCTCCACATCTTCACCAGCATTTGATGTTGTCAGTGTTCTGGACTTCGGCCATTCTATAGACAAGTAAGGGTATTGCATTATTGTTCTAATTACCATTTCCTTAATGACACATGATGCAGAACATCTTTTCATATGCTTATTTTCCATATGCATATCTTCTTTTGGTAAAAGATCTGTACAGTTCTTTGGCCCATTTTTTAATTTTTTTTTTATTGTTGAATTTTAAGGGTTCTTTATATGTTTTAGATAACAATCCTTTATCAGATTTGTCTTTTACAAATATTTTCTTCCAGTTTGTGATTTATCCTTTCATTTTCTTGGCAGTGTCTTTTGCAGAGCAAGAATTTTTAATTTTAATGAATCCAGTATATACATTCTTTCTTTCTTGGATGGGGTCTTTGGTGTAGTATTTAAAGTCATTGTCAAATTCAAGGTTACCTAGATTTTTTTTTCCTATGTGATCCTTTGAAAGTTTTATAATTTTGAATTTTACATTCGATTTATATTCCCTTAGAAAGAACAGCTGACTATATTTATGGGGTGCATTTTTTGTTTTCCTCACAAAGATCATGTACATGTTTCATTAAATTCATACCTAAGTATTTCATTTGAGGGCTATTAGTGTAAATTATATTGTTTCAGATTCCATTTTCTTCATTGCTGGTATATAGAAAACTGATTGACTTCTGTATGTTAACCTTGGCTTCTGCAGCCTTACTGTAACTGTTTATTAGTTCTAACACTTTTTTTTATCAATTCTTTTGATTTCCTACCCAAACAATTTTGTTATCTGAACATAAATAGTTTTATCTCTTCCTTCCCTATACTTTTTTTTTCTTATTTTACTCATCACATTAGCTAGGGACTCCAGTGTAATAACGTTGAATAGGAGTGGTGACAGAAGACATCTTTGCTTCATTCCCGATCTTAGTGAGAAATCTTCTGGTTTCACAGCATTAAATATGATTTCATCTCACTTTAGTCAGAATAGCAATTATCAAGAATACAAGCAAAAATAAATGTTGGCGAGGATATGGGGGGGGGGAATGTACACTCACACTGCTGGTGGGAATACAAATTGGTGCAATCATTATGGAAAATGGAATGGAGATTCCTCAGAAAACTTGGAATAGAACCATCCAGCTATCCCACTCCTAGGTTTATACCCAAAGGACTTAACATCAGCATATTACAGTGACACAGCCCACATCAATATTTATAGCAGCTCAACTCACAATAGCTAAACTATGGAACCAACCTGGGTGTCCTTCAACAGAAGAATGGATAAAGAAATGTTGTGTATATAAACACGATGAAATATTATTCAGCTTTAAAGAAGAATGAAATGATGGCATTTGCTGGCAAATAGGTGGAGTTGGAGAATATCATGTTAAGTGAAAAAAGCCAATCCCCCCAAACCAAAGGCTGAATGTTTTCTCAGATTGTGGATGTTAATTTACAATAAGTGGGAGAGGCTAGGGAGGAATAGAGGTACTTTGGATTAGACAGAGGAGAGTGAAAGAAGGGGAGGGGGTATGGAGTAGGAAGGATAGTAGAATGAATCAGACATTATTACCCTAGGTGCATATATGACTACACAACAAATGTGATTCTACATCGTGTACAACCAGAACAATGAGAAGTTATACTTCATTTATGTAGGATGTGTCAAATGTGCATTCTACTGTCATGTATAAGTAATTAGAATGAATAAAAATATGATGCTATCTATAGGGTTCTTCTGGGAAAGTTTCAAATATTGAACCAGTTTTGCATATCTGGAATAAATCCCACTTGATCATTGAATATAATTTTTTATACATTGCTTAGGTTGATTTGATAATATTTCTGAGACATTTTTATATCTACATTCATTAGTGTCAATCATCATTAATATTCTTTTCTTGTAATACCTTTATGTGATTTTGGTATTAGGCTAATGTTGGCCTTATTGAATGAGTCAGAAAGTATCCTCTTTGCTTCTCTCTTCTGAAAAAGTTTGGAGAGGATTGTTATGTTTCCTCTAAGTCGTAAAAAAAATAAGGTAGAATTTACCAGTGAAAACATCTGGGCATATTACTTTCTATTTTGGAAAGTTGTTAATTATTTATTCAATTTCTTTAATAGATACAGGCTGATTCAGATTGGTCATTTCTTTAAGTGTGAGTTTGGGTGCCTCCCTTGTCTTGAAAGCAAGTGATCCATTGTATCCAGGTTATCAAATTTGTGGGCCAAGTTGGTCATTGTATTCCTTATCATCCTTTTATGCCATTAGATCTGTAGTGATGTCCCCAATTTTATTTTTAATACTAGTAATGGACATGTTTTCTCTCTCTTTTTAGTTAGCCTAGTTAGCAATTGTCTTCATCTTTTCAAATATCAGCTTTTGACTTTGTTGATTTTCTCTATTGATTTCCTGTTTTCAGTTGCATTGATTTTTGCTCTAATTTCTAATATTTATTATCTTCTACTTACTTTAAATTGCATTTATATTTCTAGTGTCCTAAGACAGAAGTCTACATTATTACTTTTAGGTAATTTTCTTTCCAAATGTATGTATTCAATGCTACAAATCTCTCCATCAGTGCTGCTTTTGTTGCATTTCACAAATTTTGTAAGTTGTGCCTTCACTTTCATTCAATTCAAAATCTGTTTTAATTTTTCTTGGAAATGAAATCAGTATGTCAAAGAAATAGCTGAATTTTAATGTCTGTTGCAGATGGAGAATCAGCCTAAGTGTCCAACAATGGATAAATTGATAAAGAAAATATTATCAATTGATAAAGAAAATAATAGTATTCCATCCATATATGGAATACTATTCAATCTTTTTAAAAGAGGAAATGCTGACATTTGTAACAACATGAATACATCTCGAGAACTTATGTTAAGGAAAATAAGCCAATTACAAAAGTATAAACACTGCCAGGTGCGGTGGCACACATTTGTAATCCCAGAGGTTCAGGAGGCTGAGACAGGAGGATCTCAAGTTCTAAGCCATTCTCAGCAAAAGGGAGGTGCTAAGTAATTCAGTGAGAGCCTGTCTCTAAATAAAAATACAAAATAGGGCTAGAGGGATGTGGCTCAGGGATTGAGTGACCCTAAATTCAATCCCTGGTTATCTCCTACCATATGTGTATGTGTGTGGGGGGGGTGTGGGGTGTGTGTGTGTGTGTGTTGCATGATCTTTCTTTTAGGTGTAATCTAAAAATGTTGAACTCGTTGAAGCAAAGAGTAAAATGATGGTGACCTAGGATTATAGAATATGGAGTGGTGAATGGGAGGAGAAAAAATTCTGAATATTTATCTTACTGGAGGATGATGGTAGTTAATTATAATGTGTTGTGTACTTGAAAATCACTAGGGGAATAGATAAATGTTCCTAAAGACCAAAAAAAATGCTAAACATGTGAGGTGATAGATATGTTAATTAGCTTGATTTGTTCATTTCACAATACATATATATCAAAACATGACATTGCACACCTCACAATTTTGCAATTGTTATTTGTTGTTTATACCTTCATAGAGTAGGGGGTGAAATAAAAGTGGATTGTTTAATAACCAAATACTTTGGGATTTTCTGGCTACCTTTCTCTATTGGTTTCCACTTGAATTCTATTTTACTCAGATGATACATTTTGTATAATTTACAGTATTTTATTTTTTAAAAGTTTGTTTTATACTCAGAATATAGTTTATCCTTGAAAAAGTTCTGCATGAGCTTTCAAAGAATGCAAATTCTGCTGTTGTTGGATGAAGTAGTTGTTAGGTATCACTTACATTCAGTTAACTAGTGCTCTTATGAGTTCAACTATGTCCTTGCTGATTTTGTTCCTACTAAATCTGTTTATTTCTGATAGAGGGTTGTTTAAGTTTTCCACTATAATAGTGGATTTATTTACTTCTTCTAGTAGTTTCATCAGTTTTACCACAATTATTTTTATGTTCTGTTGTTAGGCCATATAAATATATGTTAAAGATTGTCATGTATCCTTGAGAATTTATGTCTTTACGTAACATGGGAAATTGCCCAGCCAGTCTACAGTGGGTTTTTTGATTTTTTTTATTATTTTGGAGATTTTTGTTGTTTTTATTCTCTAGCATTTAGTTTTGGTTTTCCCTTAATGACTTTTATCTCTCTGCTCACATCACTCTTGTCTTTTTTCATGCTATCAATTTTTCCATTAGAGCCTTTAGCATATTAATTATAGTCAGTTATAGTCATTTTAAATTTCCAGTCTGAAAATGTTAATACGCCTGTCTTATCTGAGTCCGATTCTGATGCTCATTTTGTCTCTACACACTTTTAGGTTTTTTGTTTTGTTTTGTTAGTAATTTTTTCTTGATAATCCAACAGGATGGACTAGATAAGAGGAGGTGTTCCCTGGGGCTTAGCAACATGGTCTTGCAGTGGCAGAAGGAAGAGCATTCTACAGTCCTATTATTAGAGCTCAGTCTTTTTGTGGGCCTGTGCTTGTAGCCTGTGACTTGCAAATGCTTCTGGGTCCCCGGCATGCCCATCTAACTTAGGTGGGACAGGATGACTGAAGGAGGCAGAGTTGTATATTTCCCTTTCTTAATGTAGAAGAAAAGAGCCAACTAGAGTTGAGCATTTTCCTTCCTCCAAGTCAGCTAGACTCTAACAAAATCCTAGGTGGTTAGGTTCTGGGTAAATAATTTCTCCTGAAGATTGAACTCATGAAGAAAATAAGTGCTCTGGCATAGTTCAGAATAACTTTTTTTCTCCTCCTACAACTACTCTGAAAAGCAATATGGAGGTTTTTTACAAAACTTGGTATGGAACCACCATTTGACCCAGCTATCCTACTCCTCAGTCTATCCTCAAAGGACATAAAATCAGCATACTATAGTAACATGGCCACATCAATGTTTATAGCAGCTCAATTCACAATAGCTAAATTGTGGAAGCAACCTAGATGCCCTTCAATAGATTAATAGATAAAGAAAATCTGGTATATATACATCATGAAATATTACTCAGCATAAAAAGAGAATAAAATTATGGCATTTTGCAAGAAAATGGATGAAGTTGAAGAATAAGCAAAGTAAGCCAGTCCCAAATACCAAAAGCTTAATGTTCTCTCTGATAAGTGAATGTTGATTCATGTGGGGGAGGGAGCATGGGAAAAATGGAGGAACTTTGATTGGGCAAAAGGGAGAATGGGGTGGGGAGGATGTATGGGGCAGGAAAGATGGTTGAATGAGATGGACATTGTTACCCTAGTGTACATGTATGACTGCAAATATGGTACAATGCTATATTGTGGACAACCAAAGAAATGAACAATTGTGTACAATGAATCAAAATGAATTCTGCTGTCATATATACCTTATTAAAACAAATAAATTAATTAAAAATATCTTAAAAAAAGAAATATGAAGGATTTTTCTCAGATATTTACCATAAGGACCTGTTTGAACTCCTGGAGGTAAACTTACAAAAGTATAGGTACACCCCATACACACAAGCGCACACCCACTGGGTCTCCCTGGAGTTTTTGACTTCTCCACCTTGTCCATATTGGTCCACCAACAATTGATCAATTACAACTCACTGTTTTCTACTCCAGCATTGCTCCCCTCAGAGGTTCCTGCTGCTGAATTTCTATCTCCAATTTGGGGGTCAAGAGTTTGTCCCCAATTCTCATTTAGATGTAGGAAGAGTTGATTTTCAGTTTGTTGATTTTTCTCATGGATAGGATGTAATAGTGACTTCCAGGATTCTTATATGCTATCATTCGCTGGAAGTCAACTTCAGAATAATTTTAAGATGTGCTTGTCTTCTAGTGAGCTGTTTGAAGGCAAAACAAGTGAAGAGTCCAAAGTGTTTTTGTCTTCCTTCAAGACAGGCCAGGGTATAGTTTTGCTATCTGTTCTAGAAAGGATCTAGGCTTACATTTTCAAGTGACTTGACTTTGATGAAGAAATTATACATCCTCTCTTTACAAATGGAAAAATTTTCTGATTGTGGGTTTCAATGCAACAATGTTATTTCTTTCTTAATTAATTAATTAATTTTTTAAATACATGACAACAGTGGAATGCATCACAATCCTTATTACACATATACAGCACAATTTTTCGTATCTCTGTATATAAAGTATGTTCATGCCAATTTAAATGTATCTTTAAATATGTTTTGTTTTTCTAATAATGTATTGTTCTAAAACATACCAATAACACTTTGGAAAAGCAAACGTATATTCTGATTAAAATCCAGTGAGTGATTAAAATATTAGGCATCAATATTTTATCTGAAATAATAGCACTAAATTGCACTTTTGAGATTCTGGTTTCTGATATGAGGGAGAGAGTACCCACTTCCCTGTCTCTCCCACTGAATGCAGCTAGAGAACATGAAACAATGGGTGTAAAGACTTTTTAAAATATTTTTTAGTTGTCAATGAAGCTTTATTTTATTTATTGATATGTGGTGCTGAGAATCGAACCCAGAACCTCACACAAGCTAGGCAAGTGCTCTGCCACTGAGCCACAGTCCCAGCATGTAGAGTGACTTTTGAGCCCTCTGTAAAGTAAATTCTAGCAGGCATATTGGAGAAAACCAAAATTTTCTCCTTGTTTTGTTTCATTTCTTCTTCTTCTTTTTTTTCTTTTTCCTTTTAATTCACAACCCTGTCTACCAGGTGATCCTACTTCTAGTAGTAGCAGCAGAGAATCCCTGAAGCCTGAAGCTAAGAATTGGAAGCTTCTTTTCCAATCGGAGTAGCTGTGGTCCAGAAAAGGTGGCCTAAATACCCTGTCCTCTCTCCTTAAACATCTATCCATTCCTGAGGAGACCTCTCAGTTGGCACTCTACGTGCTTTGCCTGACATCCCAGTCTACCCTGCATACTACCTGCAGTTAGGTTCAATCTATTCATCTGGTTAGCATCCTGCTCAAACATCATTTCCAGATCTGGAAGACTAGATTAACAACAACATGGGGAAGTGTTGGTTAGTTCTCAGACATCAGTTTTTATTTTTAATCTGATTAAGCAAAAGTAAAAACTAAAGGAAAAATTACAGTGAATCTAATAAAAACATTGTTTTCCAAGCAATTCTAAACATCTCCTTGGTTAAAGACAGGATCCTGGAAGTAACCAATTCACTTATCCACAGCACTACAAACAATGCTGCTTCTTACAGAAAGCATCTGCTTGGACCAATTGCCTGAGCCTTGCTTCTTTCCTTGGCCACAGCTCAGAAGGAGAATGACCGTGACTCAGTTATTTCATACGGCTGAACTCATGTTTCTCAGAGAAAGAGAATCTCAATTGACATTGGGATGAGCCAAGCTGACCCAAATTAAAATTCTGGGATGTAGCCTTTTTCTCACAGTGAGTCATCCCTTTTTATGGAGATAATAAACATTCAAAGAATATTTGAAAGAGCAAATCAGACTGGTCCTTCTGTCTCACTTTTAGACTGGCACTGCCCTCATAAGGTCCTGAAGCTTAAGGATCACATCCATGTCTTGTTACTAAAAAATCATTCTTGAGACTGACTCATGCAATTGCAGAAGGGGATTTATTGAGGATCCAATTCAGCACGCTGAGGCTCCAGGCTCACTCAAGAAGGGAGAGCAGCCCAGAGCCCAGAGCAGAGGTTAAGCAATGCTTAAGTACACTTTTTGGGGAGGGCGGGGGTGATTGGTCACTCCTAAGCAGGGTACACATTCAAACTGATTGGTTCGGGCCCTGTATGCCTATGTGACAAGCTGCACAGGGCCCTAGGCTAAATGGCCAGTAGGGCGGTGTCTTAACTGCCTCAGGAATTTCAGGTTCTGGGTGTAGAAGAGGAACTTAACAATACCTGGTCCTTTACTTTTTAACTCAGGCCTTGCAGCTTAGAAACTTTACCCTTTCAGTTACTACATTTTAACAGAGTACTCTGTCATCTTGCTGTCTATCATTTTTTTTCACTGTTCGTCCTGATTTCACCTTGAGCAACTTCAGAGAGCATGTGGCTCACCATTCAATACCTTCTCTTCATACCTCTTGATCCTCTCAACTCTAATGACCATGATCCAGATGTCTCTTTAATCACACTCCAGAACCTGTCACTATTCTAAGGAAGTGATGCTCAACCTTCTGGTCATAATTTATGACTCTACCAGTATCTTCACTTATGGATGACTGAACTATTAGAGTCTGTAAACAAGTCAAGATGGCGCCTGGCATTTTGCAGAGGGAGTGGTTTATGAAGTAAGGCCAGAGGGCCATTAAGTGTGGAGATTCCTTATTTTTTGACTGCTGTATCTAGTTTGTTAAGATAAGCTGTGTGAAATGTATATATACCCCTCCGGTCCTACATGATAAAGGAATTTATCATTTCCTACAACAAACGGCTCCCATTCCAGCTGTATGGATCTACACAAGTTGCTCATCATCCCCCTATTATTTTGCTGCAGCCGGACTGCGGTGGCACTGAACCACAGCCTTGTCCCTGAATCCCTTCATCTTGCTCAGTTAATGGTTGAAATATCTATCTCTCACAGCCATTCCTCCTTCCTGGCCTTGCAGAAACTCAGGGTGGAGTGTCTGGGTTGTCCCTGAACATCTCCATGGCTTGTTATTTCTTTCCCTGTAAACTGCCAGAAAACCACCCTTCTTGATTTTTGTCTGGATAACTAAACACTGCATAATGAAAGCCACATCAATCATGCTGCTTGGCCCAGCTCAGATCCATGATCTCTAACCATAACTGAACCATCAGCACCAAAAGTTTATGATCCTCCTCATTCTTCCTACTCAACTTTAACGACCTCAATCCCAGCAGACAAACATTTCCTATTTCACCAAGGCTTCCACGTTCCTCCCTGTCAGCTGAATTATGTTTCTCCCTCCAATAGATGATCCACATATGATGAACACCTCTACCTTGCACCAATCCCCATGTCCTTCTAAAGATATCCAACTTCTCACCTTCTTTTCATTACTTGACCCCCGGTCCTCTCCAGCTGCCATCACTGAGATTTTTCTTCCTGTCTCAAAATTCCTAAAAGAAGAATCTAAACACAGTTATACACTCCTTCCCTAAAAATTTATTCTCAAACTGCACGTTATGACATTGACTTCCTTACTGCCAAGTAGATGATTCTTTTTTCAGTTTGCACCTAACCAGACATTAACTACATTTTGACGCTATTGCTCATTCCCTAGTTTGTTTTATTTTAATGCCACAAAATTTTATGTTTAATTTTTACTCTTTAACTTTTAGTTTAATTTCAAAAATATGCATAAATTAAGACACTAGTATAATGAATGCTCAACTGTCTATTTTTCTATCATGCTCATTCCCAATATTTTAAAGCACTCTGTATAAATTATATCATTTCATCAGCAAATATTTTGCTATGTATCTGAAAAGATTTTTAAAATGCCTTAAGAATCATTTTCACAATTACCATTGACAAATAAATCTGAATCTTCATAAGTCTTTAATATCCTTGAGTATCCAAATAAAGTTCAAGTGGTCCCTTCAGTCAGAAAGATATTTTATAAGAATTTGTTTGAATCAGATCTTTAAAAGCTCATATACTGAAAGGGTAAAGTTTCTAAGCTGCAAAGCCTGAGTTAAAATGTAAAGGACCAGGCATTGTAAACCTGCATCTAAACTGCAAAGCCTGGGTTAAATTCCTGAGGCAGTTAAGACAATGCCCTACTGGCCATTTGGTTGTTTAATAATTTAGGACCCTGTGTAGCCCAGCACATAAGCATTCAAGGCCCAAACCAATCAGTTTGAATGTGTACCCCGCTTACGAGTGACCAATCACCCCCACTCGCTCTGTTCCCACCAATGAATGTACTAATCAAGTCTAAGAATTATTGTTTGATTTTCCCAAGGTGTATGGTGATTTGTTAAAAGAGACTGTGATGTATGCAAAGCCCCTGCCCTCCCCAAAAAGTGTACTTAAGCACTGCTCAACCCCTGCCCAGGGCTCTGGGTCTCTCTCTCTTCCTGAGTGGGCCCAGAGCCCCAGCATGCTGGATCAATAAATCCCCTCTTCCTCCGTTGCTTCGCCGGTCCCATACAATACTACAATTGGTGGGACAGATCTCTCTTTCTCTCTCTCACTCTTTCTATCCCCCCCTCAACCCCGCTCCCCATGAAGCACAACTTAATGAAGAAATGAATTTTTTTTTTTACTATTTAGTGTTATTTAACTTATTTCTCTCTTTCTTGTATTACTTTTAAAGTTGTAGTTGGGTCTAAAAGCCTTCATTAGCCTCAAATTTGATTTATTACCAAAGACACCAGTGAGTCTCCACCCAGGGCCAAGCAGCAGGACCCTCCAGTTTCTCAATTGCTGAAATAATGGAATCAAACACAGACTCTGTATTCCTAAGGCTCCCTGCAACATCTGCCAGTTTTTCTTTCTAAAATTCTTAAATCATTCCCTCTCCTCAGTCCTGCCCTCAACAGCCTATTTCAGGTCTTTGTCACTTGTTTCCTTTATAAAACAGAATTTATAAAACAGCCATATGCAAAGGTCCAGACAGTGGGCTAGGACATCAGAATCTAGGGACTTGGCAAAAGCAATGCCAGAAGCTCACAGCCCTCAAAGCCACTTCAAACAGGAAAGCTCCCCTGCTCTCTGCCCCATGGGGTAGATCCCCTCCTAATTGCATTTGGCCAACAAGAGAAATAAGACATTCTTCAGCCAAAAAGAAAGTTACAGAAAATTCCAATCTAAAATAAACAAAAATTGACCATGATAGGCCACTATGTAAAACCCTACATGATATCCCATGGGCTCAGAATGAAGTGCAATTACTTAATGTGATACAAGGACCCCTTTGATCTACCCCACACACATATGTAACACTCCAGCATCTTCTTTGTGAATCTGGTCCTCCAGCAACACCAAACTCCTATAGATCCCAGCAGACATAATTCTGGGTCACATCCCTAGACTTTGGCTCTTCCTCTTCTGTCTACCTCCAACTCTTTCCCCACTTGATGCCTGTTCAAGATTTTACAATCAATTTAAGCACAATATCCATCAGAAAGCCAGTCCCTTCTTCCTTGAAGCCTCTGCCAGTTTAGGTGTCCACCCTATGTGCTCATGCTATGAACCACTACCAGTGTTTTGTGAGTGCAGGAGCATGAGTCTGCTCTGTGCTGTATGGAGGATCTACATACTAGCAGCCTGAGTTTAATCTATTTCTGTCACCATGGTGTCTGATAGATATCCACACTCAGATCTCAGGAGCTGGATGCATGCATAAAGGATGAAGAAGTATGAGTGAGAAAGGATTCCTTAGGTGGACAAGGAGGTCTTATTCATTAAGCTGCAGCTTTATATTGCTGGACACTGCTGTGACTCTTCAAATGCTGCTCTATCTCAACACCCCAGAGCCCCCTCATCCCCACCTCCACATCCTATTATATAATGCTACATGATTCAAAAAATTACTTCAGGGTTACAGTGATGAACACCACTGATCCCAATAAAACTCACAAAAAATGAGTTTCTTGGATGACAGAATGCTGGGTAAACAAATTTATGCAGCATCATATACAGAGAAATACCAAAATGTGGAAACATGAAGAAAATTTGGTGCTAAGCTGTAAGAGCCACTATCTGGGGAGTTGTACATCAAAGAAATCGTCATGATTCTTACACTGATCTAAGAATCAGGCAGATTTGCCACTGAGCTGCTGCAAAATAAATCCAAATAAATACCCCACTAGATGGGCATCCAAATGCTCAATTAGCATTCCAGAACATACTCAGGGAGTTTCAAAGAGCCTAGCACTGTCATGTTATTACGAGAAGGGAAATCTTATCCCAGCCAGCCTCTTTCATTATCTAGTGCTGTGAAAAGCCCTCCATGAAGTGCTGGGAAATACTCGACCTCCCCCTGCACCGGAGTCTATTTTCAGCCAAGAGTCACTGTGTGCTTTTCTGTTTTCTTTTACAAATCTTTCTTCCCAGACCTCTTCTCCGTTTTTCTTCTGTGAGATGTCACTTTACCTGTGATATATAGTTTTTCATTAAATGATTCACTAATTTCTAATTTTATTGTAATTAGATTTTATTGGCAAGCCTGCATACATTACTGCATTGTGTTCACTGTATGGGTTTTGACCTATCTGTTGTCTTCAGAAACTATGCAAACACTGTCAATGAAATGCACAGCCCAGCAATGCATCCCTGCCATGAGACCAGGAAGCCTTGCCTCGGCATCTGCTGTGACAAAGAGAATCCACCTGCAAATTTCTCACTTAGAATGGGTATTTGGATATGTATAATAGGTATTCAACCAGTGGCAAATCGAGTCATATCCCAATAGTTAAAACAGTACCCATTGTTACTTAAAGAAATAAATTGAACCTTTCAGCATTATTGAAATTAAATTTAAAAGGGGGAGGAAACGCGAGTGTGTGTGTGAATGCGCATGTATGAGGCTGCGTATCTTCATGAGCTTTCAAATACTAGTGAGAAACCATGTTCATACACAGCCAGAGTAGCCAGTGCTAACAACGTCCTTCACGTGGTATTAATTTGCTTTGTAAACACAACTGTAATTGGTATTTAAGGGGCTATTCTAAATTGCCATCACCCCCTCTGTCTGAGCATGAGTAATCTAATTTTTCTGCAAAGCATGTTGCAGTTTGATAGACAGGTCTCCGAGGACTGTCTTGTATGTCAGCAGCAGTGAAAATGAGTTCTGAAGTATAGTCACACCCCCACGCACGCGTGGAATCCCAATCACCCACGACTCATAGATCCATTTGCCCCATGTCTTGCTGCTGACAGATAATATATTCATTTGCTTCTGGCTAAAAAAAAAAAAAAAATAGTGAGAAACCACTGGCGCATATTGATGGCATCCTCAAGGAGCCGTAATTGGGAGAAGTGATTCGAAGCTCCTGTACCTGCCAGGGGACCTGGAGCTGCTGTCACCTTCTTCATTCTGCAGCCAACTAGAAAAAATGAACCCCCAAACTGTCAGGGGATCAAACCATTCTCTCTTGTTAAGACTGGAAAATTAAAATCTATCTCCTTGACAAAAAGGGAATTTGCTTGCAAGTGCCACTTAGTATTTAGCGGAGCACTAAATATTATCTGATCAAAATTACTCCCTAAGGGGAAAGTGTGAGTTTTCCTGTCCACTTCTAACTGTGTTTTGAATACCTGCACTACATGGATGTCTTTCTATATTTAAATATTTAACACGAGAATGTAAAAAGACAAAATTGCATGATGAAAATGCTGTTTCGAGGATAAGACGAGCCCACTTGTGAAGAAGCTAGCTGGAAGTCTCAATTCTGGCCCACAGACAGGCGTTACCAATTACTTCTAGGACCAGTCATTTCCTATTGGTGAATTAGTTCAAAGGAGGCAGACAATATTTGCGAAACTGAAGCAGTTACCTGCATTCGGTACTAATAAGCTCTTCACTGTTCATCCACAGTTGGACATTTAATAATATGCCATGTATGCTGAAAATCTAAGGATTTCAGTATGCTGATATGAATTATGGTGTATAAAATGTTTTCATTTGAGATCAGTGATTTGGTTTTCTATTACTTGGAACGATTTATGTTTTGAGATAGCTCTATTGTGTAAGTGGAAGCTGTTTCTGTTGAGCAATTCTAGATTTCAGAAATATTTAGAAAAGGAAAACTTTGGGTAATAAAGAATATGCACCTGATCTGTGTAAAGTGCAGTATGGTACCCATTTTCTTTCATCTCCCTAAAATTTCTAGTGTATAGTTGGTGTTCAGTGAACTATCATTTGAAATACTGAATGGATCAACTTAGGTAGAAAACATGATTCACTGCATGCACTGGTTTAGAATGTCCCAGAATGTTTGAAATATTATTACATTGAATTTTTTTTTCAGTCAACTTTTTTTCTGCTGGGACGAAAAGACATGACAAGAACAATTTTAGAAGAGGAAAGTTTATTCGGGACTCATGGCTTCAGAGGTCTCACTCCATAGCCAGCCTGCTCTATTGATCTGTGCCCTATGTGTGGCAGATTGTCTCAGGACATGACAATCAGGAAGCAGAGACAAACCTCCACCACTCGCCAGGGACAAAATATAAGCCCCAAAAGGCATACCCACCAGAGATCCACCTCTTCCACCCACACCTTACCTGCCTACAGTTGCCAACTAGTTAATAATTATCAGTGAATTAACACACTGATTAACTTAAGGCTCTCATAACCCAATCATTTCACCTCTGAAGTCATTGTATTGTCTTACACATAAGCTTTTGGGGAACCCCTCATATCCAAACCATAAAAATGGTATTCTAGACCCTGATGTTAAATTCATTAAAGAGCTCCCATATTCTGTGCTACATCCTCAAATGCCAAACAACATACTTGCCAAGTGCTTTCCAAAAGAGGAGACTTACCACAGGACTCTAAGCTAGAGAAATAGTGTACTGAAATAGACCCCTGTAAGGAGGAAAAGACACAGAAGCACCAGTAGGCTTCATTCCTAAATAGGCTTCAGAGACCCTAAACCGGATCCCAGAGCTACCAGCAACATCAAAATGCACAGAACCATGTTTGTGACTCTAGCTGGTTCCTTTCTGGGCAAGGTCGACTTACAGGATTTTTCCATATGTATGACTTGGTAAATAATAGAATACAGTCTCATCCTCTATCCTCAACCTTACCACAACTATACGTGTATATATGTACTCACACTTATATATGCAATATACACAATTATATCTGCATGTTCTAAATTGTCTCTTTTACAATTTCATGTTATATACAATTAAGAAAACTGTGCAAAAATGCCATCTCATTTTATTAAAAGGGCCCCAAAGTAAAATTCCATGACAGACATGACAATTTAACATGGAGACGTGGAAGTTCAGGAATCACTTTACAGTAAAAGAAACTAAAGTTCATCCTTTTTTTTTTTCATTGAGGTGAAATTCAAGTGACAAAGTTAACCATTGCAAATATACATTTCAGTGCACTGTAGTACAATACAGTGCTATGCAAATCTACCTAGTTCCAAAACATTTCCACCACTCAATTAAGTAGCCGACCCATGAAGTAGTCATTCCTTATTCTCCTCCTCTCATGGCCCCTGACAGTCATTAATCTACTTCCTGTCCCCATGGATTTGTCTATTCTGCACATTTCATATGAAGAAAATCATACACTGTGTGACCTTTAGTGTCTGGCTTCTTTCACTTAGCATGTTTATGAGTTCCATCCTCATTATAGCACATATTAGTACTCCATTTTTAGCATGCACAGTATTTTATTGGATGAAGGAACCATATTTTTTCTATCCATTCATTTGTAAAACTCAGTTTCTTAAGGACCCACAACTTTTGGCTATGAGAACGGTCTTTGAATCACACAACTCTGGCTTGGTTTTACTATTCAAACGCAGCATAACCACCAGGCCTCAAAAGACAACAAAGCCACAGGGATTGTCCAGGGGCTCAATGAGAGTATCCTGTACCCTTATTAGAGTCCTTGAGGCAGCAAACTTGTTATTGTTACAGACTGCCTCAATGTAACAATGGGCTTTTATAAAGTAAACTTTTAGGAAAAAAAATTTCATTATTATTTCAACATCTGTAATGGTTAATTTGATTTCTTAACTTGATTGAATTAAGAGATGCCAAGGATTAAGAGGCTTATGGGTGTGTCAGCAAGGGTGTGACTAGGAATGATTGGCATGTGGCAAAACCAATTGAAATGAAAACCCTCTGTAAGCATGGACAACACCCAACACCATCCAATAGGTTGATGGCTTGGATGGAATAAAAGTTGGAAGAACAAGGAGACAGCAGCATACACAAGCTCGATTCTTCTTGAATGGGTTCTTTTTTTTTAAATAGATTTTTAAAAGAATAAATGACAGTGGAATGCATTATAAATCTTATTACATACATACAGCCCAATTTTTCATATCTCTGGTTGTATATAAAGTATGTCAACACCAATTTGTGTCTTTATACATGTACTTGGGGTAATGATGTCCATCACATTCCAACATCCTTGCTAATCCCCTGCTCCCTCCCTTTCCCTCCCATCCCTCTGCCCTATCTAGAATTCTTCTACTCCTCCCATGCTCCCCCTGCCTACTCCACTATGAATCAGCCTCCTTATATCAGAGAGAACATTCAGCATTTGTTTTGGGGGGATTGGCCAGCTTCACTTAGCATTATCTTCTCTAACTTCATCCATTTACCTGCAAATGCCACGATTTTATTCTCTTATTGCTGAGTAAAATTTCATTGTGTTGGGCTGGGGATGTGGCTCAAGTGGTAGTGCGCTCGCCTGGGATGTGCGCGGCGCTGGATTCGATCCTCAGCACCACATACAAATAAATATGTTCTGTCTGCCAAAAACTAAAAATAAATATTAAAAAATTCTCTCTCTCTCTCTAAAAAAATTTTCATTGTGTATATATGACACATTTTTTATCCATTCATCCAATGAAGTGCATCTAGGTTGGTTCCACAGTTTAGCTACTGTGAATTGTGCTGCTATAAACATTGATGTGGCTGTGTCCCTGTAGTATGCTGTTTTTAAGTCCTTTGGGTATAGTCTGAGGAGAGGGATAGCTGGGTCAAATGGTGGTTCTATTCCCAATTTTCCAAGGAATCTCCATACTGCTTTCCATAATGGCTGCACCAATTTGCAACTTATTTTTGTTTGTCTTTATAATAGATGCCATTATGACTGGAGTGAGATGATATCTTAGAGTAGTTTTGATTTGCATTTCTCTAATTGCTAAAGATGATGAACATTTTTTCATATATTTATTGATTGATTATATATTCTCTTCTGAGAAGTGTCTGTTCAGGTCCTTAGCCCTTTGTTGACTGGTTTATTTGGTTTTTTTGGTGCTTATCTTTTTGAGTTCTTTATATACCCTAGAGATTAGTGCTCTATCTGAAGTGTGAGGGATAAAATTTGCTCCCAGGATGTAGGCTCTCTGTTCACCTCACATATTGTTTCTTTTGCTGAGAAGAAACTTTTTAGTTTGATTCCATCTCATTTATTGATTATTGGTTTTAATTCTTATGCTAGATGAGCAGGAATCAATTTTAAGACTGACAGATGTCCAGGGCACTGTGTGACCCAGTGATTTTGTCTGGAGGCTTTTAAGATCTCACCCCTGGCATTCTAAAATGTTATAATGAGGTGACTTAGTGTCAGTTCTAGTTCATTCATTACCATAGCTAGTTTGGTGGGCCATTCATTCATATACCTAGTCAGTGATCTAATTGGTAGAGACTCATGTCTTTTAACTGAAGGAAAATAAAATTTAGTAGAACTGTATGTGTCCGAAGAAATAAATCTCAGAATCATATGGAGAGAAAAGGCTAGCTTCAGAAATAATGCAAAATAATCACATATATGAAGTTTAAACACACGTAATTACTGCATAGTATATGCAATGCATTATATATTGTTTGGGGATATATTCTCATGGATTAAAAGTAAGAAGTCATTCAAGATTAAAACATCAATTGTGATAACCTTTTCCAAGAATATAGACAGTAGAAAACATAAAGAAATGACATTGGGATGGGGTGTGTATGGAATTTCAGTTTGTGCTGTGACTTATGCTGTTTGTTTTAAGCTTGGTGGTGGGGATGTGGTATTTTAATATTGTTATATATAATATTTTGTGTAACTGGAACATTTCCTTGAAAAGAAGGAAAAAATAAAAAATCAGGTAAGTTTCAAAGAATTGGGAATCAGAATGTCACCAGACTTCTTAACACAGACAGTATAAACTAGAACACCATGCTGCAATGGTTTCCATTATCATGGCCAACTGAATTCTGTACCCAGACAAGCCAAGAGGCAAGTGGGAAAGGAAAATAGACGTTTTTACTCAATTTTTTAAACTTTGATTTACCATGCTACATCAGAAGACAGTTTTGTCACTGAGGTGATCTACTCTATACCAGGCAAGTCTCTCCAAACTGAAAATAGAAAGCTTAAAAAAGAAAGATGAAGTCCAAACTTCCAAGAAGCTTACCTACTATTGAGAGACATAAATAGTAAACAATAAAAAAAAGTGCATATCAAATGGCAGCACATGCTATGCAGTCAGTTAACATTGGGTGGTACCATGCCCGACAAGAGGGCACTCAAAGACATTGAGCCACATAACTATTGTGGAAAAACCTTTTCCTGCAGAGAAAGAATCTGTGCAAATATTCTAAGGAGCTAATAAGCCTTGTGGGTTCAAAGCATAGGACAGACAGTGAGATTGTAGAAATGAGGGTACGGTGGTCAATCAACAATGGTTGGGGAAGCAAGTGAGTATCACATGAAGGGCTATGACTGGAAATGACCAAGATAGCACACCCCTGGCCAAGTAGGACACTAATGAGAGAACCACCTGTTAGCAGAGAAACTCGGTGCTTTCTGTAGTGGACCTCATGCCTTCCTGATGCTGCAAAGAAATGGCAACCAAGACCAGGACAATAAGGCTGTGGTACCCAACTGATTAGAATCTTCACTTATCTCTAGAAAAGGATCAGGAACAGCTCTGGTCTCTGCAGAATACATTCCTCCTGGATTCTTGCACAAATGAAGACAGAAGGCTGGGTCTTTGGAGATCAACTTCCTGCTTCTCTGTACTTGAGGATTCACAAGGGACTACCTTCAAAATGAGAAAACAAAGTAACCTGTTATGCTCTACACACTTGAAGTAGGTCATGGCACTCATATGTAGAAGGATAAACTAAAAAGTATCCCCCATATCACATATCACAACTAGGTGGACATTTTATTATCAGTAAGAATCCTTTCATTCTGGGCGTGTAAAAGATACATGGTAGTCAGGTGTTCCATCACTGTGACCAAAACACCTGACAAAAACATAGAAGAGGAAAAGTTTATTTGAGGCTCATAGTTTTAGAGGTCCCAGCCCATAGTTGGCCAATTCCACTGCTCTGGGACTGAGAGGAGGACGAACACCAGGGTGGAAGGATGTGGGGGAAGAAAAGCATCTCAGGGAATGTCAATCAGGAAGCAAAGAGAGAGTTCTCACCAGGGACAAAATGTGTACCTCAAAGGCACACTCCCACTGACCCACCTCATCCAGCCACAGGCTACTTTCCCATAGTTACTGCCCAGTTAATCTATTCAAGTAGATAAATGTAAGGTTAAGTCTTTTTAACCCAATGATTTCACTTCTAAACTTTCTTGTATTGGCTTGCACATGAGTTTGTGGGGGACACCACATATATAAGCCCTAACAAGACATTTTCCACTAATTGGAATCCTTGGTAGCATAAGTAAACTCAGGAAGGGGTTAAAAACTCAAAAATTATTTCCAAAAAGTTATTTTATGAGCTTGTTCAACATTATGTTAATCAGGTCACATGACTTCCTGTTAAGGTACTAGACCTGTTTACTCAGGAAGTAAATGAATCTGACAGGGCAAGATTTTAGGTGAGTCAGGGTATAGATCTCTTTAGTAAATAAAGAGAACTGCAACTGAAAAAACAGCCTCTATCTCAGAGCAAAGCTGTCCAAGGAAGGGACATGGCCTTTGTCCTTGGAAAAACCCACAGAGCACTCCTAGGCACATTCCCACCCTGCTAAGTTGTTTATCTACAAATAACAGGAGAGATCTGCTGCACCAGGTGTCCCTGACTCAGTCAGGCTAGGTGGGGACCCATAGCAACCCCCTAGCAGCCACCAATCAGCATGAGACAGGGAAATACCTGAGATGCCAGATGACCCTCCCAGTAGTTTATGGTGGTTAATAACATGTTGGGAAACCACGTAGTTCAGCACGTATACCCCTCTTGGCTTAAACCAATCAGTTCAAACGAATACCCCTTTTGTACTGACCAATCACCCCTACCCAACTTGTTCCTGCCAGTGAATGTGCTAATCATGTTTTAGAATTGTTATTTGATTTTCCCGCAGTGTGTGATGATTTGCTAGAAGAGGCTATGATGTATGTGAAGTCCCTGCCTTCTCCAAAAAAATGTATAAAAATGCTGCAAACCCTGGGCTCGGGGCCTCTCAGTGTCACCAGTCGCTGTGTGTGTGCAGAGGACCGAGCTAGCTTGCAATAAACACCTCTTTGATGCTTACATCCATCTTGGGTCTCTGGTGGTCTTTGGGGGTCCCGAATTCGAGCATAACACAACCAGAGCATCACCATTTCCTTAAACCCACTCCTGCTTTATTAGGTACCAGAAAAATGTGAGTAAAGAGTGGTACCATTAGCCTGAGGCCAAATTCTTAACAGGTGGTGCTTATAAGCTGTATTAAGAAGATAGGCGTTTTGGAACTCCTTTCTTTCAGTACAAGCAGTGGAGGTACTTGATACAGGGAAGTGGAGATACAAAGTGATAGGATATGAATAGGCTCTTTGAAAGAAATTTTAGGAAACAGATATATCTAAGATGAGAGGGAGTCTATAGTTAGATCATAATATATATGTAGACATAGACATAGACCCTAGATGTAGAAAGATATGTAGTACCCCACAAGTCCAAGAATATGAAACCCTCTCTTCCACCAGGTGTATCACAGGGAATATGTTAGTTCAATAAAATCAATGACTACCCCTGCTTTGAGATGGCCATTAGATCCTACTTTCAGCCTGACTGGTTTCTAGCACAGGCTCAGCGTGAAAAAGCTTTCACCCCTAGGTCCACCCAGCTCCTGTAAATCACCAGATGGAGAGGAAAGGGACCAGCGGGTGACTCCAAGTTCTGAGAATTTTTAACCCAATGGTTTCACTTCTAAACTTATCCCTCCTTATCTCAAACCCTGAGGAGACACACACACACACACACACACACACACACACACACACACACACACACATCCCTCCACCATTGGCACGGGGAGCATCCATCACAGCACAGACAGGAGCACCATGCTTGATATCCAAATGATGTGTTCTGTGTCATACTCACAGAATGAACCCAACATGAGGCACTTTACTAACACTGAACTACAGCCCTTGATGGCTTCCTACACTCCATCTTAGCTGCTTCTCAACATACAAATCCCTTATTGTATTTTAAATGATTCACTTTACTAAAATATTTTAAACAGAACCCACTTTCAACTCAAGGTAAAGTTTCAGGATGTATTTTCTGTGTTTCAATATTACTGGATCTAACACTGAATGAATAATTATCCTCAATATTCTTCACATAGGTATTGTTCATGAAAATCAATATCTAGAAGCAATTTTGAGTTCTTTTAAGAAGAGGGATTAAATATTGGACAAGTGCCAAAGACCTAAAAGAATTCAGGGCAGGAGTATGAATAATCTTTACCTTTTTTTCCTGCTCCAAACTGATTTGATTTTCATGAGAATCCTGCTTCAAGGGAATTCTAAGTATACTAGTTGTAGATCAATGGTTAAAAAAAAATAAAAACGTAAGAAGAACAGAAGAAGCACAAAGGGAGGGGATGATGTGCAGAGGTGACTTGAGCATAAATATCTCTGTATAATGATGCTCAGTGTCTCTATTTTTTACATTCTATCTTTGTGAAAAATGCAAAGCTGGTAATGTCTCACAGCTACAAAAACAACAGGAATTGTATGTCAAAACATATTTAGTTGTTTTCATACACATGTAGCAATATGATTGCAACTTAACAATTACAACCTTTTCCTCTTCACTGGAATATGAGGCTATTACATGGATATGGTGCTGGAGCACCTGCCTACTTTCCCACTCCAAAGTACACATTAAAACTTATAGGTGAAGAAGGAAGTAATGATCTATAAATTTTATTTAAGACAATAGAAATTTTACCAACGGAATAGAATTTTATTGATCTAATATTTTTGATAGCCTGGGTTTCCCCTGAAGAGCTAGAATATTTGCATGGATTATCTTATTGGATTCCAGAGTTTCTCTGGGACATTAGAGGTACCCAGCTCTATAGAATGTTTCCAGTGAAAAGAGATGATGTAATAAATGAGGGAAAGAGATTCAGAAAAGTGGGAAAGTAATGCATCAGGCTCTAAATCTAGATAGAAATTCAGAAAGATGTTCATATTGGAATGCTAATTTTATTTAGGATGCTATACATTTTCAGTGATGTTGGACGACAACTTGACATAAAGTAAGAAAGGGAAGAACACTGTAGGAAGAAAGTTAGCTACAAACGTCTAAAGGAACTAAGGATCTCGTTGCTATAAAAATATTTTCAAGCATCATGCCAACATTGATATTTGTTCCCATTCCAGAAACCAGTCTGGACTGCTTTCTATCTCACACAATAGATTCTACTCACATTTTTCATGCCTTAAGCAATATTGTTTTCATAAAAAAAACAATTGTATTTAAAGCAAGTCAGAGTCAATGAAGAAAGTTGTAACTTCCAAATACATTATCTGAATGATTTTTAAGTCCTGCTCTGAAGGAAATATAGACCAGGTTGTCTTGCGCACCTGTAATCTCTACACCTTAAAGGCTACATATTGCAGGAGATTTCAATAAAATGTCTCTAAGTAATAAATACCACATGCATATTGAAATAATTTTCTCCCTGTGTCACCAAATTCTTCGTTACCAACTGTGAGTTTTCTTGGTTGCCAGTAGATAAAGCCATTTCTTTCCTACCTCTACCTTCAAACCTAGCAAAGAGCAATGTAATCATGGTTTCTGGCATACAAGAGATGTTTGATAGATTCTTTTGATAATATAAACAGCTTGATTTTGCTCAGACCTGGAAATTACTATAAGAAGTGCTGCCTGTGAGAAAAGGACTGGGGGTGTCTTAGCATGAACTGCCCCATGTTCTTATGCTATCCATCATGTGAGCCCACATTTAGTAACTCCCCTGTTATGGTTTAGATTGAGGTGTCCCCAAAAGCTCATGTGTGAGACACTGCAGTAAAGTTTAAAGGTAATGATTAGGTTCTGAGAGCCTTAACCCATCAGTAAATTAATCCCCTGATAGGATTAACTGAGAGTAAATGAAGGCATGTAGGATGTTGCTGGAGGTTGGGGATTTATATTTTGTTCTTGTTGAGCATAGCTCTTTCTCTCTGCTTCCTGGCTATAATGTCCTGAGACACTTTCCTCTACTACACTCTTCTACCATAATGTTCAGCCTCGCCTCAAGCCCCAAGGAATGGAGCTGGCTTTCTATGGACTGAGACCTCTGAGACTGTGAGCCCCCAAATAAACATTTCCTCTTCTAAAAATGTTCTTATCAGCTCTTTTAGTCACAGTAATTTTTAAACAACTGACTAAAACTCTCCCCAAGTTTCTCTTAAAAAAACTCAGAAATATTTGCAAATCACATACCTGGTGAAGAGCTTACATTACTTGAATAGAATTTACACAAAGTGCCTACAACTCAATAATGAAAAGACAAACAGCCAATCCAAAAGTGGGCTAAAGCATGAACTGATGTTTCTCCAAAGCTATATACATTTCTGATAAGCACTGGAAAAGTTGTTCAAGATTATTAGTCATTAGAAAATTGAAAATCAAAATCATAATGAGACATAATAGGTCTAGTGAATAAGATAGATAATAGCATATTTTCGTGAGGATGTGGAGAAATGAGAACTTCTTGTACATTGTTGATACAGTTGTAAAATGGTAAAAGCCACATTATCAAACAATTTGGAAATATCTCAAAGAGTTAAACATAAAACCTTTTATATAACTCAGCAATTCTACTTCTAGGTATATACCCAAAGGGAATGAAAATATGTCTCTACAAATGCTCAAACACAATATTTATAACAATATTATTTATCATCGCCCTAAACTGAAAACAATCTGTATTAGTCTGTTCAGGGTGCTACACCAAAATTCTATATACTATATGGCTTAAACAACAGGAATTTCCCATTTGGGGAGCCTGGGAAGTTAGATAAATTGTCAATATTATCTGGTTCTAGTGAGGGCTGTCTTTCTGGCTTGTAGATGGTGCACTCTTATCTCTTCCTTTATGATCACTGACCCCATTATGGGTGCTCTACCTTCGTAATTCCATCGAAACCCAATTATCTTCAAAGGTTTCACTTCCAAATAGCATTACATTGAGGTTAGGGCTTCAAACATTTGTATTTGGAGGGGACACAAATATTCAATCCATAACATTTTGTCCTGGGGCCCCAAAATTATTTTCCTTCTTGCATGCAAAATACATTAACTCCATCTCGTATTCTTAACTCACTCCAGTATCAGTTCCAAAGTCTAAAGCCCAAAGTCTCATATAAATATCACCTCCTTAAATATGTATGAGACTTGAGGTATGATTCATCCTAAGACAAAATTCCTCTCCAGCTATGTAACTGCAACCAAACAAAATGTTATGGTGGAATAGACATGGTTTAGAAATTCCCCACTCAAAAAGGGAGAAATGGAAAAGGGGTGACAGATGCCAAGCAAGTCCAAGACCTATTAAATACTGTGAGATCTTTAGAGCCCCTGGGGTGGTAGCTTCACCCCAGAGCTTGGCTGGGTTCTACGTTATGCAGCAACTCTGGCGGCAGCAGCCAAACCCTTTGAAAATGAAGTAGAGGCATCTTGTTCCCATAGGCTGTGAATTCTAGGTCTGTACTGGGACTGGAAGCCCTGATGATCTCAGAATAACGCTGGGGTCCTTCTCTACTTTTCCCAAAAGCTATCAAATGTTCACAGAAAAATAGCTCCACATTACCATCTTCTAGAAAAAAAGTCCAACATTTTCTATCATGCTGCCCTTTTTTCTCTGTCCCCATAAGTTCAAACTTTTTCAGTGATTTTCAGGTATAATATCTCTATTTCTGGCCACTGCTGAAATTACTGATCAAAGTTGTACTTTTGATATCTTTATTACTGGTAGCTCAACTACATTTTTAGTGTTGTCTTCAAAATAAGCTTTCACGTTATTGGCCAACCTCTACCCGTTACCCATTTCCAAAGTTGCCTTCACATACTGGATATTGTTTATATTAGTACTCACTCTTCACTACCAATTATTTCATCATAGAAAGGGCACATTTTGTTCTTTTAAGACTAGATGCTGACTCTGGATATGTTTTTGCCTTCCTTCCACCCCAACATAGTCTATGGACTTACGATCCATCATCATAGTGTTCTAGCAAGCACTTCTCTGATCAAGGGACTCACTTCACAGCTTCAGTGCAGTGATGTGTTTTTGCTTACAGAATTCACTGGGTTTCCATGTCCCACTGCACCCTGAATCACCTGGCCTGATAGAACTTTGGAATGAGGTTTTTGAAGCTTCAGTTACAATGCCAGAAAGATAGCAACAGTCTACACAGCTGGGGCAATGTTATCCAAAAGGCTGTATGTGAATCAGCATTCCTTACAGATGTTTCTCCCACAAGATTCATGGATTCTGGAATCAAGGTGTAGAAATGGGAGTGACTCTGTTCACTATGACTCCTAGAAGCCACTAGAAAAACTTTTGCTTTCTATGCTAATCTAGAAATCTTCAAAGGGAGGAATACTTGCACAAGGACACACTACAATGACTCTACTGGGCTGCAAGTTTGGAATGCCATCTGCCCACATGGGACTCACCATGCTTCTGACTGAAAAGACGAAGAAGGGAATTACTGTGCTGGTTTGAGTGATGGATCTCAACTACTGAAGGAAAATTGAAATGCTGTTCCACAATGGAGGCACAGAAGAATATGTCTGGAATACAGGAGATCCCTTTGGAATTCTCTTATCATTGCTATGCCCTTGACTAGACACAACAGAAAACTACCACCACTCAAACCAGGCAAGATTACTAAGGGTCCAGACCTTTCCACAATGAAAGATTACTCCATCTGGTAAAGAATGGGGGCTATCTGAAGTGCTTGCTGAAGGCAAAGACAAGATGTAATAAGTGGTGGAAGAAAGTAGTTACAAATGAGAGCTATGACCACATGATTGGCTGCATGACCAGTTGCAGGAAGGAGGGCTGTAACTGTCACGAATACTCCACTTACGTTGTTAAGAGCATGTATGGAGACAAAGACCTGTGTTTTCTTCCCTCTCTTATTTCCTTGTCATGTAACATAAGACGTATTGACTTACGTTATTTAAGTACCATTAATTCTACATGATACTAAGTTATAAGATATCAAGGAGAGGAATAAACCTCACTTGGGGATTTTACCTCTTCTTTTGGGAAAGAGGTTAGAAAACTTTCAGTTGTTCACAGGACAATTGTATGATGTTTTGTAAAAGTATGACCTTGATTTTATCTCTATTGAGAGGTTAAGTATTGTTTAAGGAGAAGTGTATAAATGCCAAGTTGACAAGGGTAGACTTTGTTTGTTTGAGACACATCCTCAGCCCTTTTTATTTTTATTTTTTATTTTGAAACAGGGTCTCACAACGTTATTTAGGGCCTCGCTAAGTAACTGAGGCTTTCTTTAAACTTGCTATCCTCTTGACTCAGCCTCATGAGTCACTGGGATTACAGTCATGAGCTACCGCACCTGGGACAAGAGATAAACTTTGGGTGGTTAATTTAGGCATCAACTGGAATGGCCCATGGAACGCCCAGATTTGTGGTTCAACCTTATTCTGGTTGTATCTGTGAGTGGTTTTGAATGAGGTTAATATCAGTGGGCTAAATAAAGAATATTGCTTTCCCCAAAGTGGGTGGATCTCATTTAGTCCTTTGGAGGTCTGAATAGAACAAAAGGTGGGTTAAAAAAGAATTTGCTCTTTCTGATTATTTTTTAACTGGAATATTGATCTGTACTTCAATTGGGATACTGGGATTTACAATATTGACTCACAGGCCTTCAGACTAAGACAGGAACCACATGCCTAATTCTCCTGGGTCTCCAGCTAGCAGACAGAAAATCACAGTTCTTCTCAGCCTCCATAATCACATCAGCCAATTCCATATGTGCATGTTTGTTCTTGCTCTGTAATACCCTGATTAATACAGAAAATGGAGCTTTTCTTCTTCACTATGGAGATATTTCAGTGGTTCTATAGTTAATAGAGCATTTTTAAGATCCAAATATTCATTTTAAAGCACAGTTTGATGAAATTACAAATCCTTAACATAAACAGCATCTTTCTTCTTCATCATCTGTTTTCCTGAAAAGCAAATGGCAGGTGTCCTCATTCTGTGATTGGGGGGTGGTCCTGCCAAATGACTGCAGTCTTGAAATAGCTATGGAATCCACTGGTGCAGGACTTAGACGAATATTGTAGGAAGTTTTGATCAAATGGGGGTATGATCTCCAAAGTTATTTATTGATTGTGTTCACTATAAATATTAAAGTATGTCAAAATCTAGAGCAGAAAGTGAATGGTATGTCTAGAGATATTTGAGATATTTCAATCAATTGGTGGTAGGCTACAGAGCCAGAACCAAATTACCTGGTGATATTTTAACACAGGTACAGCTGTTTCCAACTACTGGGGGGGGGCTGGGGTAGTAGATCAGGGTGAAAGTACTTGCCTTGCATTTGGAAGGCACTGGGTTTGATCTTCCTAAAAATAAAAAAAGGTATTGTGTCCATCTACAACTAAAATAAATTAAAAATAGAAAGAAGTAAGGGACTGAGGACCAATATCCCCTTCACGAACACACCCTTAATGAGCTAACTTCCTCCCACTAGACTGTACCTTCTACAGGTTCTACTACTTTTCAATATTGCCATGGACTAGAGACCAAGCCTTCATTCAATTCTAGGGCCTTTGGGGGAACTTTTAAACCAAATTATAGCAGACACTGAAGAAAAGTAATCATGAGATGAAAAAAAAAAAACAAGAAAATATGAGGTACCTTGGAGACATTTGAAGAGTTATGGAATGCTGTTCGTGGTCAACTGAATTGAGGACTGAGAACCAAAGGCATGGCAACAGGAAGTGATCCTGATAAAAGTCACTTCAGTGGAGTGTTGGGGCAGAGAATGGCTAGAGTACCGTAAGGAAGAACAGGAGGCAAGGAATGGGAGATAAGCCAGACAGACAATTATTTTGTGAAATTCTGCTCTAAGTGGATGGTAGTTAGCTGAGGAAATGGGTCAAGAACAGTAGACTTGGGTGTTAATGTTTCTAAGATGGGAGAACTATCAAAATATTCTGTTGCTAGAAGGTGGTGGACTCCCATTTCCTGCCATAGATAATGATTTTAGTTAACAAGAAATGCTTGAGAATGTAAGCAAAGAGTGTTTTGGTATCTAATGTTAGTTGAAACCTCTGGAGAAAACCTCTAAAGCTGCATTGTGTGTTTTTAATAAGAGCTGTGGATCCCCCTTTTCAAAGCCAGGCCTAGGACAATCATCTAATCTGATATTTTCAAACTTGCATATACACCATTTGCAAACTATGTTTGACCCATTGGCCGAACCACTTTGAGAAGGACATTTGAAACCTAGGAACACTAAGAGGCTCCCATGCTCTACAATCGAAATCATGCCTGGGTGATAACACACAACTAAGCACCACTCGGTACTGTGAATACCTGATAAAATAAGAGACACAATGAGGATTACCTCTGGCGTGTGGATAATGAAAGAAAAAAAATTCTCTTGATTAAAATTCAGCACCTTCCATCTTTCACTGAGTTACTAAACACCATTATATTTTACCTGTATGGAAATTAACCCCCCTTCAAACAAAGTTTTTTGACTAGTGTTACACACACAAAAAATTATCTATCCAAGAAGCTGAGCATGGGTCAATAAAGAACCAGACACAAACAGTAAGAAGAATTCAGAGGTGTTGTGGGATCCTTGGATAGGACAGTGCATGTTGGCCAATATGGCTGTGTTGTTGCGAGGAAAAGTCACTTTCCTAACTCCATAAGGAATGGCCCATCACCAGTGGTCAAAGTGCAATATGAACAGGAGTCCAAAAGCAATTGTTCAGCAATCCCAAAGATCTGCCTCAATTTTTTTTCCAGTCCCAGAAAACACCTAGATTTCCTTGCACCCCTTCTCCCACCTATGTACCCTTTCTCCACTTAGGTTGTCTTGGTTGGTGCTTCCTGATCTCTAGGACATAATGTGAGTCCAATTTGAGGAGTCTTCCTAGCCCTCAGACCTTATTGCTGTCATCACACTTACCACATTATATTTTTAATTGATTTTTTTATGTATGACAGCAGAATGCATTACAATTCTTATTATACATATAGAGCACAGTTTTTCATATCTCTGGTTGTATAACAAAATATATTCACACTGATTTGTGTCTTCATACATGTACTTTGGATAGTAATGTCCATCAAATTCCACAATCATTTATAACCCCTTGCCCCCCTCCCTTACTCTCCTATCCCTCTGCCCATCCTGAGTTAGTCTATTCCTCCCATGATCCCCCTCCCTACCCCACTATGAATCAGCCTTCTTATGTCAGAGAAAACATTCAGTATTTCATTTTTGGAGATTACCTAACTTCACCTAACATTATCTTCTCTAACTCCATCCATTTACCTGCAAATGCCATGACTTATTCTCTTTTATTGCTGAGTAATATTCCATTGGGTATATATGCCACATTTTTTAATTCATTCATCTACTGAAGGGCATCTAGGTTGGTTCCACAGTTTAGCTATTGTGAATTGTGCTGCTATAGACTTTGATGTGGCTAAAACGTTTCTTCTCAGAAAAAAAAAATGTGTGAGGTGAATAGAGAGCCTACATTTTGGAAGCAAATCTTTACCCCTCACATATTAGATAGAGCACTAATCTCTAGGGTATATATAAAATACTCAAAAAGATAAGCACCAAAAAACCAAATAACCCAATTAACAAATGGGCCAAGGACCTCAACAGACATTTCTTAGAAGATGATGTATAATCAATCAACAAATACATGAAAAAAATGTTATCATCACTAGCAATTAGAGAAATGCAAATCAAAACCCCTCTAAGATTTCATCTCACTCCAGTCAGAATGGCAGCAATTATGAAGACAAACAACAGTTAAGTGTTGGGGAGGATGTGGGGAAAAGGCACACTCATACACTGCTGGTTGGGACTGCAAATTGGTGCAACCACTATGGAAAGCCGTATGGAGATTCCTTGGAAAACTGGGAATGGAACCACCATTTGATTCAGCTATCCCTTTCCTCAGTCTATACCCAAAGGACTTAAAAACAGCATACTACATGGACCACATTGTATTTTTAGCTTGTTAGCATCTGCCTTCCCCTTAATCTATGGTTTCCCTGAAGTTAGGAACTGACTCTTTTGTCCTTATACTTCTAGTTCCTAAGTCAACATCTGACACATTGTAAGAAATGAATATTGACAAAAATAAGCTATTCTTACTTACAACAACTCTACAAAATAAGTACTTTCATTAGTCTCATTTTAAAGAAGAAGAAATTGAGTCCTTGAAAAAAGGTCAAGCCAGTGATGGGGCTTACAGAAGTCTGACTCCAGGAAACAGGATCCTAGGCTCTATAAAATGATTATTTTAGGATCTACCTAAAAATGACCCAGAAGGGGGTACTATAAGAACTGCAGTGTGCTGTACAATACCTAGCAGAAACCTCTCACAGGGCTCTTCTTCGCCTTCCATGAACCCTGATAATAGGTCTTATCCCAGGGAAAACCTGGAGAGCACCAAGGGTTTGTCTGCAACCCCTTCTGATTTAATACTCTCTCTAATCAGGACCCCATTCTTGTGGAGGTACATAATGATAGTAGGATTTACTGTGGTGTATTTATAAAATTATGTCAGATTCAATCCAATGTCTTTCTTTTTCTTATCCAGTTCCTTTACCATCATTTTCCTTTGTCTAATCTACTGAATTTCTATTCTTCCCCTCCCTACCCCTTATTGTGGGTTAGCTTCCACCTATCAGCAAAAATATTCAACCTTTGTCTTTGGGGGACTGGTTTATTTCACTTATCGTGATATCTCCATATCCATCCATATACTGGCAAATGTCATAAAGTCATTCTTCTTTATAGCTGAGTAATACTCCATTGTGTATGTATACCACATTTTCTTTATCCATTCATCTGTGGAAGAGCTAATTAGAATAAGATACATTCCATGGTTGCATAATTATATCAAAATGGATTCTAGTGTCTTGTATAAATAAAAAGAACCAATAAAAAAGAAAATTATTTTTCATCTGAATGAAATTTAAATTAAAATAAAGACTCTCTGTAGCCTGCTGCTGTGATTAGGTTACAGGTTCTTTTTTTCACAATGCAAATTGCTTTTTAATAACAATTTTCATGTTATTTATGAACACTTACTTAAATTCTATATTCTTTGTTAGTAATGTGAGAAATATGGCTAGAAGGAACATTTGAGGTCAAATAAGTTAATTAAAACTATACATTATGGTTCTTATAGACAAGAGCTTTTGTTTTTTCCTTGGCCAAAAGGCATTTAGGCACCCAAGTTTACTAACTTAGGGTAGGATGTTTGCTAAAATTTGGATCTGGATTGTCCCCCAAAGGGCCATTTGTTAAAGGTTGGTCCACAGTTCAACACTACTGGAAGATGGCAGAAACGCTGACAAGTCATAACTAGTGAGAGGTCTGTAAGTCACTGAGGAGCACACTCCTAAGGGAGATTGTGGGACTCTGGTCCCTTCTTCTTTCTCTCATTCAGTTGGCAGCCATGAGGTGAGCAGTGTTACTCTGCCATACACTCTGGACATGTATGCCAGACATCCCAATCTCAAAAGCCGTTGGCCAACCAATCATGTACTGGAATATCCAAAACTGAGTCAGAATAACATTTTCTCTTTATGCATTGATTATATAAGGTATTTGTTACAGTGATGGAAAACTGACTTAACACAATGTTGGAGAAAACACAACTGAATTTTGATAGCATCCTTGGAACTCTGGTGTCCAAAAGCCTTGGAGCCTATGATAACATTGGCCATGCTAGATGCAAAGTATTTAAGATCCTGAAAACTCACAATAACAATACAGACATAAAATTGTTACTGCAAAATCCCATAACTCACTTCTCCTGTCTCTTTTAATCCAAACTCTGTTTATTGTGTAAGGAAATATTAGGAGGAGCACAACTAAACTAAGAGAAAACGGAGATGGTAAAAATATGTAAGATCCCACATAAACTTCAGAAAATGTACTCGGCACATGGGCTTAAAATGTTGTCTTAGTTGGTGCTTTCTGATTTCCAGGAAATAATGCAAGTCCAATTTGAGGAGCCTTCCAACAACATACGTGAAGACAATTTTACAAGATCTCTTCATAAATGGAAGAAAATGTCTTTGGCTTGAAACATTAGCCCATGAAATGTGCTCCAAAAATATTTGCTAAATAAACAAATTATCAAATGACCAAGGAAGTGATGATATTATTTACTGTAACTTTTATTGATGATCAATATCTATTGTGCTATAAATATAAATCAGAGAAAAGCTCACATGGAAGAATGTTATACTAAAGAGGGACACTTTGAGTGACTGTTTCTAAAAGCCAGGGTGAATTGTTAAATAGTAATACACCCAAAGGGGTGAATGACTCACTTGCTAGTTTGATGTGCTGCTAAGCTGTGCACATAATTTACCTCACTCCAAATCCAGCACTCAGTTTGCTGATCCCATTTTAGTTACATAGGCCACTAATAGTTTTTAAATTGCCCAAGTTCTCACAAAGTTCGGAAATCATTTCTGATCCTTATTATCTCAATAACTGGAACCAAATCAGGAGTTTGTATCATCTTACTTTGTTCTGAATCCATTCACATTTTAAATTCAAATACTTCTCCAAAATTATAATACTGAAAATACAATGAGAAAATATCTCTAGAGTAATAAAAATGCATTTAAAAGGATTTTAAAAATTTAGGAATAGCTTAAAACAGAAAAATACTTTGAAATGTCAGAAGATAAATCTTAGTGAGTTAATAGTTCAATGCATTAGAATAAGTAATATTCTTCTAGCAGTTTAGATTTTGAATCTCTGAATAAATGCAAAAAAAACCAAATCTTTAGTGTTAACATAGTTTCCATTTTGTCTATCTTAGAGAAGATAGAAGCTTTGTCCTTAGTCTCAATGTAAACATGGATTCATACTAAAACCAATGACAATGTGGCCTTTCTGCCCAGAATATATCTTTCTCCAATCAAGCTTTTGGTTATAAATGTTTTAACAACAATTTGGCCCATTTTTGCGCAGGATATGCACAGCAGTACATCCCACGGAGCACATCTGTCACTCACCAGACAACACTCAATTAAAGAACTTAATATGCTATGCTTCTCAATTAAAGTAGAAATCAGAGGATTTTTTGGAAGGGATAGCCTGTGTGCTAATTTCTGTTGACCTAACAATCGTAAGACTTGAGAACTGGAGTTACAGTGCACAAAGTCTCATAAAAAGACAACAGCTCCATCAAGTAATAAAGTTGCATTATGGGCATATGAAGGACAATAGGGTACACAAAGGAAGCGAAAAACCACAGCAGGGAAGGACTCTTACTTTCCTCTATATTCTATGGACCATGGAATTCCCAGGAGCTACACAAAGATAAAGAAAAGGTCTGATTTGCCTCATATACTATCAAGTAGATGAAACATTGCTATTTTTTCAAAAAGAGAAATCTTTATTGAATATAAAATACTGAAGCAAAAAATTATTGACGAACCAAGTACTTCATATTTAAAGGGTAAAATTTGGAAGTGTGTGTGTGTGTGTGTGTGTGTGTATGCATATATATAAACTTCCAAATTTATATGTATTCTATGTCTATATAATATACATAGATATATATTATATATCATGATATATATGTGTGGATGTAGGTATGTATAAGTCACATGTCTATAACCAAGATAATGAACAGATCTGGGAATATTTCTTTTTCTCTTTATAATCCCTTCTTTTCCCCCACCTCATCTCCATTCTTCCCTTGGTCCTCCTTCTCAATCAGCCCACTCTCTCCCTCCAAAGGAATCTACCAAATTGCTTTCTAAAATAATTGTTCCGTTTAAATAGCAGCTGGCCTCTTAGAACTGGGTTTTACTTACTTCACATTCTCACTGACATTTGATATGGTCTATGTTAATTTTAGCTATCCTATCTGATTGTATTTTTAATTTGTATTTTCAAAAGATTAAAGGTGTCGAGAACCAGTAGATGTGCTTCTTTGTTATCAATATATCTTCTTCAGTGAACTACCTACCCAAATTCTAATTCAGCTTTTTTCTCTTTGAGTTATTTGTTTTTATATTGAATTTTGAAAGCTCTTTACATATTCTGAATAGAAACCCTTCATCAGATATATGCCTTGCACATATTTTTCCATATCTATGGCTTGTCTTCCAATTCTGTTAACAGTGTCATTTGATGAGCAAAAGTTTTTAATTTTGATGAAGTCCAAGTATCTTTTATTTCTTTTATGAATCATGCATTTGTGATTTCTTAAAGAAATCTTTGCCTAAGTCAAAGTTTCAAAATGTTCACCTCTTTAAAAAGTTTTGCAATTTAGCTTTTATATTTAAGACTACAATTCAGATGCAGGTATTTTTATATTTTGTGCTATCATGAATGAATTCAATTTTAATCCTATTTCCATTGTTTGTTGGCAGGATGTGGAAACACAATTAGATTCTGTATCTTACAACCTCATTAAACTCATTTATTCTAGTAGCTTTTTGGAAATCCCACTGAAGAAGAAAGAGATTCTAATATGATGCAGAATTTTAAAATTGCCCAAAAGTCTAAAAGTCTGTTGAGAGATAACAGCCTCATCTTGTTCTTGATATTCTAGGAAAGAATTTAGTCCTTCCTAGCAGTTGTGTGTTAGTTGAGCGATTTTTAGTAGACGTCTCTTGTCAGGTTAAAGAAGTCCCCCCACTATTACTACTCTATTACTAGTTTGCTGAGAGCTTTCATAAATAGAGCTGGAATTTTTAAAAATATTTAATCTATTATTTATTGATGTGATCATAAGGTTTTTCCTACTTATTTTGCTAATATAATGAATGACATCAATTGACATTTTCCAATTTTAAAACAACCTTGAATGTTCTGGGGGTAACCCTACTGTGTTCTATTTTCATTTTTATGTATCACTGGATTTGATATGATAAAACTTTATTTAGAATCCCTTCATATATTTCCAATAGATAAAATGGAATAATTTTCTTTCTTTCTTTTTTGGGGGTAATGTTTTTGTCTAATTTTGATATCAGTATAGTACTGACCTCAAAACAGACTTGTCTCTTCAATTTTCTCTTAGTGTGTAAAGAATTTTTTCCCTAAATATTTAGTAAAATTCAGTATTTAACCCACCTAAGATTGATGTGTTTTTGTTGTTGTTTTGTTTTGTTACAGTGCTAGGGGTCAAACCCACAGCCTTCCACATGCCAGACAGGTGCTTTATCACTGAGTCACCTTCTCAGCCCTGGAGTTTTCTTTTGAAAATATTTTAAACTTCAAGTTACATATCTTTGGTAGATATAGAGCTATTCTGGAATGATTGCTGTTAGTGTGTAACTTTCAAAGAAGATGGACTGGTGACAAGTCAGAATGATGACTATAGTGAATAATACTGCATTGTATACTTGACATTTGCTAAGACAGTAGGATTTAAATGCTCTCACCACACAATAAAAACAATAAATAACCATGCAATGCGATGGATATGTTAATTTGCTTGACAGTGACAACAATTTTACAATGAATATGGATATCAAAACATTATGTTGTCTGCAGGTAAATACATGTAATTTTCACTTTTCAATTATACTTCATAGCTGAAAAAATAACTTTAAAGAGTAATTTAAATAATAAGAAAGTACCTTATCTATTTAACAGTATGGTTTTCATTTCTAATGCTCTTCATTACTTTATGTTGACTCATATTTCTACTTAGTAGATTTTTTCCTCATGGCTTGAAGAATTTCCCTCACTTGTTCATACAGGACAGATTTGCTGGTGATTAATTCATTTGGCTTTTATATGTCTGAAAACATCTTCATTTGTTCTTCATTTTTGAAGGGTATTTTTGTTAGAGAATTCTAGTTTTAGAACTTTTCTTTCAATAGTTTAAAAATATTGTTCCACTACCTTGTCACTGGCATTGGTTCTAACAAGGAATCTGGTGTTATCCTCACCAAGTTCCTTTGTACCTAAGTGACTTTCTCTCCTCTGGTTACCTTCAAGATTTTCTCTTATCACTGGCTTTGAGAAACTTGGTTATTTTCTGTCATCTTGTTTCCTTTTATGTCTTCTAAGATTTGTTGATCTTTTTAAAAGTTTCTATCAAATTTAGAACATATCTGTTATTATTTCTTCAAATATTTTTCAGTTTCCTATCCCTTCTTCAATGATTCCAATTATATAAATATTAGGTTAATTAAAATAGCCCCATGGCTCATTGAGCCTATGTTCACTCATTTACTTTTTAAATTTCTCTGAATGCATCATTAAAGATAGTTTCCATTACTATGTTTTTCGATCTCACCAATCTTTGGCTTCTTAGAATTTATCCAGTATGCTTCTTAGGATTTATGATCCTCATCTCTCTATATTTTGACTCAGGTCTTTTTTATATTTCTTCTGTATATGAAACATTGAAAACACATGGAAAAATTGTAGCAAGTGTTTCAGTGTTCTTCTTTTACTGATTCTAAAATCTGTGTAACTTGAGTCAATTCTGATTGATTCATACATTTCCTCATTGAATCTTATTTCTTCTTCTTTGCATGCCTAATAATATTTTTGATGGTACACTGAAAATTTTACCTTATGGAATGCTAGGTATTTTTGTTCCCATAAACATTCTTAAACTGTCTTGTGGTATAATCAAATTATTTGGAAATAGTTCTACCTTTTCTGGTATTGCCATTATGATCTGGTAGGTAAGTCCTATACATTATTCACTCAATCACCCATTATTAAAGTAAAACTCTCCTGAATGTTCTCCCGAATGCCCAGTCTAATTTATGGGAACAGACGATATTTCCAACCCCCTGCCAGCATGAGGAACTACTGCCTAATTCTTTTAGATATTCCCCCAAACCCACTGATCATGTAGTTCCCTCATACACATAGGCTGGCTAGTAGTTTGCTAAATGCTCATCAGAAATCTGAATGTGCAGATTATCTAGACTCTATTTTCAACTCTTTTCTCTCTGGTACTCTGCCCTGTGAACCCTGTCACCTTGGTCTCCCAGGACTCTCAGCTACTTTTCCTAAACTCAAGGTGTCAGCCACCTCTGCCCCAAATTCCCCATTCTTGTGCCACAGCTCAGCTATTCTCTTAAAGCAGTGGGTTGGAGGACATTATAAGGCTCTATTTATTTGTTTTGTTTCTTATGTCTCAAAGAAAAGTGACGTTCAAAGTCTAGTATAAGTGTCTTCAAAATGGTTTTTCATATTCTTTGTCATTTTTATTTTTCTCTGGCATAGGCAGGATGGTAAATTCGTTCCCGGCAATTCCATCTTGGGTAGAACCCCAGCTTCCCACCTCTGTCCCTTTTTTTTTTTTTACTTCTAAAGTTCCCTTTTATTAAAACATTTCAATTTAATCTTTTTTAAAAAATTATTTATTCTAATTAGGTATATATGACAGCAGAATGCATTTTGATTAATTGTACCCATTGTAGCACAACTTTTCATTTCTCTGGTTGTACACGATGTAGCTTTGCACCATATGTACAATCATACATGTACCTAGGGTAATAATGTCCATCTCATTCCACCATCTTTCCTACCCCCATGCCCCTCTACTCTCTGCCCTTTACCCAATCACAGATCCTCCATTTTCCCACTCCCAACCCCACCCCATTATGGATCATCATCCACTCATCAGAGAGGACATTCAGCTTTTGGTTTTGGAGAATTGGCTTACTTCATTTAGCATTATAGTCTTCAACTCCATCCATTTTTCTGCAAATGCCATAATTTTATTCTCTTTTAATGCTGAGTAATATTTCATTGTGTATATATATCACCATTTCTTTATCCATTCATCTATTGAAGGGCCTCTAGTTTGGTTACACAGTTTAGCTATTGTGAATTGAGCTTCAATAAACATTGATGTGGCTGTGTCCCTGTAGTATACTGATTTTAAGAACTTTGGTATAGACTGAGGAGTGGGATAGCTGGGTCAAATGATGCTTTCTTTCCAAGTTTTCTGAGGAATCTCTATACTGCATTCCAGAGTGGTTGCACCAAATTTGCAGTCCCACCAGCTATGTATGAGTGTGCATTTCCCCCCCATCCATGCTAATATTGGGGGTTTTTTTAAAGGAAGAATTTTTTTAAATAAAATCTAAATCCCATTGATGATTTTTTATTATTATCTTTTTTTAAAAATGACAGTGGAATGCTTTACAATTCTTATTACACATATATACCACAATTTTTCATATCTCTGGTTGTATATAAAGTATGTTGACACCCAGTTCGTGTCTTCATACATACACTTTGGATAATGATTATATCACATTCCACCATCCTTGCTAATCCCCTGCCCCCTCTCTTTCCCTCCCAACACTCTGCCTTATCTAGAATTCATCTATACCTCCCATGCTCCCCCTCCCTACCCGACTATGAGTCAGCTTCCTTATATCAGAGAAGACATTCGATATTTGTTTTTTGGGGATTGGCTAACTTTACTTAGCATTATCTTCTCTATCACCATCCATTTACCTGCAAATGCCATGATTTTATTCTCTTTTACTGCTGAGTAATTCATTGTGTATACATACCACATTTTTTTATCCATTCATCCACTCAAGGGCATCTAGTTTGGTTCCACAGTTTAGCTATTGTGAATTGTGCTGCTATTAACATTGATGTGGCTGTGTCCCTCTAGTATGCTGTTTTTAAGTCCTTTGGGTATAGTCTGAGGATAGGGATACCTGGGTCAAATAGTGGTTCCATTCCCAGATTTCCAAGGAATCCCCATACTGCTTTCCGTATTGGCTGCACCAATTAGTAGTCCCACCAACAGTGTATGAGTGTGCCTTTTTCCCAACATCTTCGCCAACACTTATTGTTGTCTTCATAATAGCTGCCATTCTGACTGGAGTGAGATGATATCTTAAAGTAGTTTTGATTTGAATTTCTCTAAATGCTAGAATTAAAACGAAGAATCAATAAATGGGATGGAAATGAACTGAAAAGTTCCTTCTCGGCAAAAGAAACAATCTGTGAGGTGAACAGAGAGCATACATCCTGGGAGCAAATTTCTACCCCCATATCTCAGATAGAGCACTAATCTCTAGAGTATACAAAGAACTCAAAAAGCTAAGCACCCAAAAAATCAAATAACCCAATCAAAAAATGGGCCAAGGACCTGAATAGACTCTTCTCAGAAGAGGATATACAATCAATCAACAAATATATGAAAAAAATGCTCAGTTTCTCCTTTTTTATCCAACTAATTCATTCAATCTAAAGTTTTACTTTCTAACTATAAAGAAAATTTTTCTACCTTGTAAGTTCTTGGATCCTGTAAATTCCACCTAAGGACTCCTTCATGGGGGTCTATGAATCCAGATTAAGAGATCCTGCACAAGAAAAATGAAATATCCTATAGGAAAATTATATCTTAATTTGGACTAAAAAATGAAATGAAAAATTTCAACCTCAAGTTGAAATTTTTCATTTCATTCTGTTATAAATATATAACACAAATCATAGTAACATTAACACACTTGTAACTATCACCACTAAAATTCATAGATATTTTCATATCACTTAACATTTTTTGCCCTTCTTTGGAACATGGAGGTTGGAGTATATAAGCCATAGTCCCACCTCTCTCCTTTCCTACTCAGGCCCCTTCCTCACATGGGATAATTTAAATACAGTGTAAGTCTCTTTCAGCCTTCTGCTACATTACTCAAAGTTTTCTGTGTGCTGTATGATTCTATTTAGGGATTGACATGTTGATACAATTTTATCAGCACTCTCATTAAAATATATGGGAAAAACAAGGCCTAGGAAATTTGTTCAAGGTCTCAGGGCTGATAACACATAAACCCTACTCAAGTCTTGATACTCACCCTGTGAGTTTTCCCCCACACCATATTGATATGAAATATCTCTAAATTTTAGTGGTGATAGCTACAAGTACGTTATTGCTACTGTGATTTATGTTATATATTTATAACAGAATGAAATGATAAATTTCAATTTGAGGTTAGTGCAAATCAAGATATAATTTTCCTATAGGATATTTCATTTTTCTTGTGCAGGATCTCTTCCTCCGGGGTTCATAGACCTCCATGAAGGAGTCCTTAGGTGGAATTTACAGAACCAAGAACTTACATGACAGAAAAATTTTCTGAAACGGAGTTTAACTTCTAAGTGAAAACTACTACAAAATGACATTTTCACCCAGAAATTACATTTTAAGCATGATGACATTAACTTAACCACGTATCTGGAGATGAGAACTTTTGCGGCCTGTTTGCATAAAAGCCTAAAATTCTGAGTTTCCAAATAATAAGATGTCATTCACTTGGGCTCATAGTAAATTAAATTTATAATAAGTACTGAATTAAGCTTACATGATCAATTCTATACTAGCTTTCCTATGTCGGAGGGAACTGGAAGAAATCCATCAGGATGGAATAAGAAAATCAACATAATTTGCTATCACCTAACACTCAGTTCTACCAAATGACCAATTTGGTAGAACTAGAAAACTACGTATGTTTACAGAGACAAGTAAAATGCACATTTTTCCAGTTTCTTCTAAAAAGAACAAGGTTTATTATTGCTGTTCTGATACCTTTAATGTTGAAAGAAGATTCTGTCATACCAGTGACCCAACCAGCAACTTCAAGTCCACATCATCAACACCAAAACATGCTCATAATTTGTAAAAGCAAAGGGATCCGAGCAGTCAGCATTTGGACATGTTGTAAATGTTAATACATCCAGCCTTATTGATCAGCATGAAGGTCTGTAAAGGGGAAAAATATATATTCTATTTTTAAAAGTGGGGTTGGATTAAGTTTTTGTTAGAGAAATCCCATTTTTCTATAGATGTTTATTATTGACTCAGTGATGAGTTTTGCAGGGAGAAAGCCCAGGTGTACATATTAGAAAACATAGCTGGGGAGAGGTCCACAGATGTAGACAGACCCAGAGCCCTGCTGTAGGATCACAGGCTAATGATGCATTTAAGGTCTTTGAAGCACCTGGTTTCAGTCGAAACTTGCCAGGCTGAGTTTTATTCCCCCAGTTAGGCTTCCTGCTGCTCCACCATCCCTATCAAAGCTCTAAGGTTTGCAGCCAACTCTGGTGACCCAGAACTCTAAGTTCCCTGCTTCCAGCACACTGCTTTCCTCCAGCTGAGTCGGGTTTATAATCTACTGCTGCTTACCAATTTGTCCCACTCCAGAAACTTCTAAAGAGGCCTCTGGCTACAGTACAGAAGAAAGAAATGGTGGGAAGTATTACTGAGCACCTACTGTATAAATGGCACTGGCTCAGAACTCATACTGCTTCTCTCTTCTAATATTCTCAGTAGTGGCAGGTAAATATTAATTGGGTGTGTTCTAGATAAAGAGCTGAACACTCAGGTTAAGTTGTGTAATTTCCCAAATGTCATGAGGATACTATGGCAAAACTGGATCAAGGTCCATATGCTTCTGAAGTCCATGCTTTGTTTATTCCCTCCTAGTTACTTGAATGCCAGCATCCAAAACAATGGACAATCCGCATAGAATTCAAGGTCTCCACCTACAGTGAATGTGTACTTGTCAGAAACTAAATCTTATCAACTGGGGTTGGAATGATTTACAATGTGAGGGTAAAGAAACTTTCTGACTGGAACTTTAAAGGATGTCAAGGGTTCATGGAGAAGAAATTTTTAAAGAAAAACTTTATAAACATTAGAGCCCATAAAACTATTCTTATTTTTCCATTAAGGAATATAGAATCACATATTTTGAAATATGATTTGAGTCAATCTCACACATTTCAGTTACAGGCAGGATAGATTCACCTATTTAGACTGTTTGACCCCTTGGTTGACAGTGGAAGATTGGAACAGAGGGAGAATCATCCAAATTCTGCTGTATTGTATCATAGCTTTGCATCTTGCCCTAATCCTCCCCACTATTGCTGGCTGCTTTGACCTGGACACCAGAGGGACACTGTCCATAGGCTTTATGCATGAACATGTCCACTGTGTCTTCCTTGAAGCAAAGGAGGACACAAAACACCATGCTTCTCAGAGGCCCCACTAAGCCCCTTTCAGGCTCCTCTCCACACCAAGAGAATAAGGAGAGGGCCTGGTCCGGAGTGACTACGTAAAGGTTTCCTTGAAGGTCTCAACTTTCTCTCATATACACTGGCAATAGGGAAAACTAATGGAATCTGCAGAGAGTTGCTTTTAGTATGTAGCCCTCTAACAGGTGGTCCTTGAGATCTTGGTTATGCAAGCAAACTAAACAGCTAATGCTGCTGATGTTGCTGCTTCTGCAATCTAACATATAAATCCCTCCCTCTCTCAGTGGCTGCTGGCACAGAACTGAGGGCACTGTGGAAAGAACACACATCACTAATCCAGCTGGCTGCCACTGGACAAAATGCCACCAGGGAGAGGAGACACTGCTTGGCCAAGTACTATGAGGGCCAAAATGCTATCTGGTCTGCCTATCACCACTGGACCATCCTCACAAGCATTTTTAAATAAAGCCTTCTACCTTGAATGTCATCTCCAAATATTTTGTCTCTTGTCAACCTATCCCACTGTCCCTGAACAATTGGGCTGTGGACCTGATATCCAGGTCCACAGCCCAGGTGAATGAGGAATTTATTTTTATTGGTTTATGTGTTATACTTTCCTAGGAAAGAATATTCTATACCAAATACAAGTTCTAAAAATAAGATGATTTTTAAGTAAAAGTGCAGAGACTTATGACTAAAGAGGTCGTGCAAATAATTTTATTATGATCCAAAATTAAATTTTAAAAGGGAAAAACATTAAGATCCAATCTACCAAGTCACTCTTATTTAGGGAATAATGTCTACCCTCTGGCCATTCGGAAAGTGAACCTGACACTTTTCTAGCCACCCAAGCCCTTCCTTGCCTCATTCTATGCATTAGGAATTCTGCAAATGATTGTTCATGGTTCATAGGGGGTTGGATCACAGAAAACTAGTTGTTGATCTTTGGATGCCTGCAGGCCTGCAATCTGTGCTACAAGTTTATCCCTCCTAGGGAAAAATAATAATAATAATAGAAAAAGGGGAGGGGGCGAGGAAGGAAGGAGAAGACAAGAGGATGGAACCAGTACAAGCATCTGTAACAAGCTAATTGGACCCTTGTGGGCCACCCAGCAGGCACAAAATTAAAACAAACAGAGCTTCCCATCCTGCACTTTCAGGACCACAGCCACACCGGGCCTATCAGCTTTTCCCCTGCCTCCTCCCTTGACCTTCATTTTTAAAGAACTTAATTATGGGTTTGCTGAAGGATCACAAGCCAGTTTTTATCTAAAAAGAATAAGCTATTTTGCCTCCAAACTACAGACACTGATAGAAGTTGGTAATTAGTATGACTTGTTAATGGAGTTTGGCTGTGATTAAGCAGTGATTGAGTGTGAGTTTGGTGCCTGTCAGTGGGTAAGCCTGGGAGGGTGAGAGATGTTTAATGAGACACCTGTTGTTGGGGCCCCGCTGGGGTTTGCTACAGCTGATTGGCACTTGGATGCAGTGTGCTCTGTGACGGGGGCTGGGCTCAGCTTGGCAGGTGGTTGGCATCACAGAGAGCCCACAGCTCCCTCTTAGTCGGTGCTGGCTGTATTTCCCCGGGCTGCCTGTCCATGACTGCAGCCTCCTGTTCCCATGTGATCTGGGCTGACTATTGTCTTGCTCTAACTCCCTTTAGGCTCTGCACCCACCCTGTGGGAGAAAGACCTCCAAGGCCCCTGATCCCTACCAAGCTGCAGGCTCTCTTCCCCTCATCCATCCCCTGTGGACAGGAGAAGAAACTGAGGTCAGGTAAGTCAAATAGTATGTCCAAGTTCACACAGCTGACTCCAGGCTCCAACGGACAGCACCCCTCATGCTCAAGGACAGCACCCCTCAGACTTTAGAAAGGGTCTTTGGGAGCATGATGAAGTGCAGGGTCCAGCGAGTAGTTCTGCAGTGGAGCCGAAGATATAGCTTCATCAGGGTTTCCACATGACACTCACACCGTAAGGCCAAGGACCATACCTGAAACACAAAGTGAATGGGAGGCTTTCTGGTATTTGAATCAATCAGAAACCCTCAAGATAAGTAGCTCCAGTGCATTTCAATTTTATGTTTAAGACTATATCATGCTTTTTAGAGAAGACAGAAAGGCAATATATACTCTTTGCCTAAAAAAAAAAAAAATGGAGCCTGTTGCAAAAGATGTTCTGGAACTCTCCATCTAAGCATGTGATAGATGAATGCTGGTGGAAGCAGCACAAAAATAGAGAGGAAACCTGGAAATTTACAGAAGGCCCACACTCTGCAAACTGGCAGAAGATTTCCAGAAGGAGAAACAAATAAACAGGAGTTTGGTCTCAGGATTCTGTTCTGTCACAGTGCTAAGGATGCAGCTTCAACCAGCCACCCTCAGGCCCGACCTTGCTCCCACCTATCCAAATCCATCTAACAAACCCCACCCTGTGAAGATCAGGGACAGACCCTAGGAGAAAACAGCCTTTTGTTCTTTTGGACTAAATGTTGAATCAAAATACAGGCTGGAAGTCACAAAGGGACCATGGCTACCTGGGCCAAGTCAGGTTCAGGGGGAAGGGTCAGGCCTCCAGCCTGACCTTAAATATGACTCTGCTTATAACTCATGACCTATTTCTCCCAATACTCAAATGAAGCTTTTCTGAGCATAAAAGAAAACAAATTCATGACATCCATAAAAGTTTAGGACTAACTTAAGATAAACTTTATAGAACACAAAAATACCTGAAGAACAGAACAATATCAGATGTCTTCAGAACCCAACATTAATATGAAAAACAGATAAAATGATTTAGATATTTCATAATTTTTTTAAATGCTATATCTTAAATTCCATAGATTATTGATTTTTTTTCTGAGTTTTCCAAAAAACCATCTCATTTTTGGTTTCACTGACTAGAAGTAATTGGAACTGAAAGGCTTATGTCAAAGTATATTTTCCTTAAATTCAATGATCAGTCTATTCATTTATTTTTCCATAGAAATAAAATATTTAGCTGGTGTGGGTAATTTCATTTTGAATATGTAAAATATTGTCATAATTAACCATATTTATACCTAATCACAGACAAAACTCAATGTGTGAGTTCTTTAAATATTTTTATATGTAGTCACTTCCTTTACATCTCATCCCATTGTAGAATAAAGTGTCTTTGGGATTGTTCACATCACATGTGACAGTTTTAATAGAGACCCTGCCCTTAGACTTCTAGAAGGATATAGAAGTTTCAGACTGGTCTCTCAATAGAGATTCAGTATATATATTTTACATGTGAACATGGGGGATAAGGGATAGACACATGCCAGAAGTTTACAGGAAATGTAGTTATGGCTTATGGGAAATTTTTTTAACTGATAAAATTTTCAAGTCCTAAAAGGTGCTACATCTCAAGGATTCATATGAGAGAGGAATGTGCAAGATGCTCTATGGTAGAGTGAATAAACAGCAGATCTGCAAACAGATGGATTTGGGGGGAGAAGCCCGGTTCTGCCAACTCATGGCTGTGTAGCCTGGGACCAATGGCATAACTTCTTTGGGCCTCAGTTTCTCCATGAGTAAGTTAGAAGCAATAACATCATTGAAAACAAGGGAAAACCTAAACAACCTTCTATCTTTACTTGATTTTAGTGGCCTACTTTTGGTTGACTTTTTTTAAATCACTAATTTTGGAGGTCACACAACCAGGCAATTTATTATTAGTCTCTCACAAACTTTGCTATAGATAACCCATCTGATATATGGTCATGATGTAACAGTTGCCTAGGTTACTTCACTTGAAGACTACTTTTGTAGAAATCATTGACTCTTCCTTCAGTTGAGCCTCTGTGACTATCTGGAAGGGGTCAACTTGACATTAGGAGACCACTCTCTGATCATGATGACATCAACACTTTATGAACATGCATACCATGAAGAGCCACAAAATTGATTATTATATATTCTATATATTATATATATTATATATATATATATATATATATATAATGACTGTTTATTAGTTCTCCTCCAATCATCCTTTGCCTTGCTTTTTTTAATCCCCTCAAAAATCCTCCAGCCCTATCCTGGGGAGGGAGATCTGAGAGTTAGCTCTCCCACCTTCATACTTGCTGTCTTATTTGCAAATCTTGTTGTTTCGTTGATTGGCACACTGTGTGGCAGGCAATCCAAGCCTGGTCCATTAATGTTATCTTGTTCTGATCAGTGGATATAAGGTATGGAAAGTTCCTGTGGTATGTCAGACACCTGATGAAAACCAAAGTGGATTTAACTTGCTCATTGTGTAGACAGAAACATTTCCCACACAGTGCAACCTATTAACCTGTTAAATGTCCCCACGACAGAAGCAGCTTGGAGCATGTCTGTTTAGCCACTTTATACCACACAGGTGGACTTAACAAAAGCCCATCTAGGTGGCCACACCTCTCACCTGGACTATTGTCATAGATTTCCAACTAACAGTTGCCTTGATTGGACTCTTGCATACCTCTACCACAACTGTATTATCTACATGGAAATCAAAGTGAGCCTTTAAAAATGTAGTCAGATAAAGTCACTCTGTCTTATATTGTACAGAGTGACAACCAAAGGTCCTGCCTGGTCCAGTCACTCATTGCCCCACTAACCACATTATTTCACAGTGCTGCTTTTGTCCCCAACATAACCCATTATTCCCTAGCTATGTTGCCCTTGCCATTTCCCTAACTTAGAATGATCTTTCCCCAGCGCTCAGCTCATCATCCCATCAGTTCTCTGTTCCAATGAGGGCCATGTGCAGACAATCCTACATAAGTTTGCAATCCTCCTACACTTCCCTTACCTTGCTTTGTATTCTCCTTAGCATTCATCAGCTCCAATGCATATTTAGTTGTTCCTAAGCATTAATATCTTTCTCCCTGTGACAAGGGTAAGGGTTTTGTTTTTGTTTCTTACTGGATCCCTGACAATTTAAAAACCGGCAGCTACATGGATAAATGAATAGCAAACAGTGGGCTTTGTGTGACTATTGGTTGAATGACTGAATGGAATCAGTTCTAATAAAGCCTCTCTATAAAGCAAAAATCAACCTCCTAAAGGGAAGGGCATTTATTTCTATGGAATGTCCCAGTGAGAAAGTATCAAAATGACTCAAACAGAGGAGAAAAATTGAAATCTGGAGAAGAAAATGATCCGGAGCAAGAAAAACTTGAACCCAGAGCCCCTTTCTTATCGTTGTTGTCCCTCCTGTCAGTCCTGATGCCCCCAAAAGACTGTGGGCATGTGACTGTCTGAAGCCCATTTTTGTGAATGTTACAGATTTTCTTACGCATACCATAAGGAAGAGGCAATGGCTCCTTTGCCCTATACCAGAAGAATAAAAGTCAATGACCCTGGAGCAATTCCCAGCTTTAAAAAGCCTGGAAGAAAAAGCCACCATGTGCTGACTGCCTGCTGTTCTTTGGGCACTGCTCAGTGGAGCTTTCTCTTTGACTTTGGTATGCAATGGTCACTCATTCTCTTGAGACCCTCAGCCAGTAGCCTAACATTCAGCACATGCAGGATATGTCTGTTTACCCCCACCCCAACTCCACCCAGAATAGTTACAGGTCAAAAAGGTGCAGAATCCAGAGTATCTAGACTGGATGTTGCACAGAACTTAATCTAAAAGAAGAAAAGTCTTCCTCCTTCCCCACCAGTAAGAAGCCTCCACCAATGGCAGAATGCTTGCAAACGCAGGCCTCCTTGGGAATCCATGGAGTTTATTCCCAGAATGAACTTGGAGTCAAGATGGATAAAGCTTGAAAATAGAGTTGAGATGCAAAAAGGAAGTCTCTGCTATAAGCAGGTGGGGTTAAGAACTGCTAGAGACATCCAGAAAAGGGTCAATATAATGTGAGCAATGCAAGGGAAGAGCCAGGCAGATGAGCCTCCACCAGAGACAATGCTATATGCAGACTCACAGCTGTGACCTGAAAAGCCTGTCAGGTAATTTCAAGTGACTAAATGCTCAGTGCCTGCCATAATACTTACATTAACAAAATTATAATACATTTTCTATTCTATATTCCAGAGTTGGGGTTTGGCCATTCTTATCTTTTCTTCTTCCAAAAGTTCAAAGTTAAAAAAAATCCTTTAAGCTATCATTTTCAAAAGTTATACATGTCACAGATTTCCTTATGCATACTTACTATTGAGTGATGGCTATTTACTGTCTACATAATCAAGAACCCAGTTCACTACCTGAAATTGGTAGAACCAGGAACTTTCAGGATATAGACTTAAAAATGTCTACAAATATATCTGTCAAGGAGTAAACATATTGCATTATAGTACAGCATAGCAAATTAGCAATTTGCTAAGCATCATTTATGTCATATAATTTAATCCAGAGTGGTAGGTATGACAATGGGCAGGAGACATGTCTGGCCATTTTGTTTCTTGCCAATTTCAGAATGAAAAGTAGCTTAGCTGGATGAACGGGAACAGATTGGTCCTCTTCTTTCAGTTCTCATTTTAGGTTTAACTTATCACATTTTACTACACCCTTTTGTTCCAGAATTAAAAACAAAAGCAAATGCCTATATCCAGGAGGATGCCTTGAAAGTACCTGCTGCACCTTGTGGATACTCCAGTCTGAGCTCTGCCAGGCTTCTGTCATTGTTTATTCTCCCTCCTGGAGGGCCCAGCAGCATATGATGCTTCCCTCACCTCTTCAATGTCTTCTGCCTCACATGCAGGGAGACTCCCCTCTCCTGGGATGAAGGTGCTGGCCCCTCACTGCGACTGTATCATCTGGCAGATTACAGACTGCAGACTGCTGGCTCTGCCTCTGTTGAGAGCCAGCTTGGTCCAAATTTGATGACTTGACTTAGTCTACCCCAATTTATCATGATAAAATGAAAATAATATAATAACATCCAAATGGTGAGTACTTGCCATGTATTAGGTTTTGTGCCAAGATCTTTAAAACTATATTTTAGTCAAACCATGCAACCTCAAGGTTTGATTTGGATGCAGTGAGCAGCAAATTTAAACTTGGGTCTTCCTGTGCCTCTACAGCAATTGTAGTATGGTGCCTCTTCCAATTTGTTTTGCAACCACTGTTAGGGCAAGCTTCCTAAAATTCATATTAATGTGCATTACACATTCATTAAAATTAAAGCAATTTTAATGAACTTCTTATGCTCCCAAAGAATCTCAACAAAACATTAATAAATGCTCTACCCTGACCTTTCTCCATTTTGGTTCTTAGTGTTGGAGATGTTGGGTTGTATTGGAAACGTCAGGTTCCTTAGTGTAGGACTTCTCCAAGTCTTCAGAGAAAGTTCATGTTAATCGTGAATCTCTACAAGAACACAGCATAGAGTATTTCCCAGATGGAGTACCTCATGGAAACCTTTCTCTGAAAAACCTCATGAAATCTGGTCACTTAGACAACACCCTCCATGAAATGCTGCCTTCTTTCTTATTGTCTCAAGTCTCCATCTAGACTTCCCTCCCCTGCCTCGTCATTTCTCCCTTGTTGTGCTGCATGAACATTTCCCTTTCAAATGGATAGTTGGAACCTGCCACAAATGCTGGCCCAAACTGAAATTCTCCCTCCCCATCAAGGTTGCCCTCCTACTCCTTCAACTCCAAGTCTTAGGCCAAACCTTACATCCCTCCCTTCTTAGATGGCAACATCCTTTTCATTAGTGCAATTCATTCTAGCTATTCAGTAAGCACCTGACCCATGCCCTAATTGTGTGCAAAGCATGTATTAATAAAACAGCATGCCCAGGGTTGTTTCATTTTAATGCTGAAATGGTTCTTTGCTCACTAATATTAACTTCATCAACTAGATTGCAAGCTTCATGGTTTTTGTTTTTTTTTTTTTTTTGCCTCTATTTAAACCAGCAGCATGTGACACTGAACTGGGACCATAACTCACTAGTCTGGCCATAACCTTCCCTGTCATTCTAGCCTTTCTATAGAATGATCAATATTCCAAATTGCCTGGGACTTATGGTGATCTTCGTATTGAAAATTCCATCACAAAGGAACCCACTCAGTGCCAGGAAACCAGAAAAGTTTACCTACTCAAGCATAGATTAGAATTTTACATTCTAAATATTTATCCTGTGCCTGAAATGCCTTCACCCCATGGTTAACCATTCAAAGGCAGGTTCAAATGTATATTCCTTTATTAAAAATTCCCTTCTCACATTCCTGATATGATTCCTCTCTCTGATGATTTTAACCAAGTCACATGGCTTGGCATCAGAGCTAACAACCTATTGACCCATGGTCTTATTCTCAGTACAGCTGCCACCCCTGGGTGATTGATTGATTGATTGATTTTGCAGTACTTGGAATTGAACCCAGGGCATCATACATGCAAGGTAAGTGCTCCACCACTGAACTACACATCTAGTCCCTTTTATGATTGGTAACTTGTGCAGTCTAGCCCCAAACTTTCAATCCTCCTGCCTCAGCCTCCCCAGGGGATTACAGATACACTCTGGATGATTCTTAAAGGCAAGATACTTGACATGTATATACATCCATGTTTCCCCTGAAAGCCCAGAACTACAGGTTCATCACATGGGCAGGCACTCAGTTGGCTTATTGAGTGGTTCTGATCCTTGGACCCAGTAGAGAACAGCCTTGCATTGTACTTCTGTACAATGGAGATTCCAAAACCAATTGTACTCATTCCACTACAGCTGAAAAATCTTAGCAAATAACAGTGAAATCTTCAACTGTTAGAGCAGGGAGCTTTTCTGAGCAATGGCTAGGGTGTGTATAACCCATTAGATGTACCTTAGAATTTTTTTTTCCAAGAGACAGACACCAGGCTTTGCTGATATATGCAGAAAGGAGTTAGCCACGGAGCGGAGTGCCTGGGAATGAAGACAGTTATCATACAACTATGCTAGGTCATTCAGAATAGTTATCATTACAAATTCTGCCTGGGAAATTGCAGAGGCCCTATTTTAAAAATGAATATAGAGTTGAAAAGGAATTTTGACAAGTCAGATTCACCAAAGTCAAAGTAGGCCACCCTGACTTCAGCTGTCAATAAGGTGTTAGGGAAGATACTGGGAGATTAACACCTTTTCAGGGTGACCCAGCTGTTCTCTTGAAGGTGATAACTTGCAATCAGGCACAGGATGGGGAACAAAGAGGAAGGGGGGCAGAGTGGGGAGCTTTCAAATATAAGCATCCCTGAAGTTCCTACTTACTTTTTTAAAATGACATATTTTTAAATCTTAGTAGCATTTCCAACCTTTATCAACTACAAGAAAGAAAAACTTTCATTGGTTATTTTCCTCCTGCTTATATAATCTGACACTGATTTTTAGAAAGCTGCTGTATAAGAAGTCCCTCTCTTGATAATGAAAGAATTTATTTTTCTTCAAATATATATATATATGAATTTTTAAATTTATATTAAATTTATTATAAATTTATCTGTTATATATTATTTAAATATGTATATATTACATAAAATATTTGTATTTTGTATATATTGTATATGCATTATATATTATTTTATGGATGTATTTATGTACATATGTAAATTTTATATAGTTGGTGGAAACCAATTCCCATCCAAATACCTTATGTTTCATTACTAAGGAGTAAGTGTGGCATATTGGGAAAAGCCTTGGTAACCATTGTGCTTGCCCTGCACATCTAATGATGAAGTTCCTCTAAATTCACGGGCAAATTGAACAAGTCAAATATTCAGGGGCCTAGCTTCTCACAAGCCAGCTAAACAATTCATTAAAGTGAAGGACTTGTATTTCCATGATCCAGTTGTATTTTTAGCTACTTGGAGGTTCAGCAAACATAATAGACTCTCATGTCACTTTTACAGTTTGCATGAAAATAGAATTCAGTATGGGGCATCTGCTTTCCAAATGTTTAGGAACACTGTGCACTTCAGAATTCACTTATCAGTGTTTTTCCAGGTTTTAACATCTCTGTCTTTAATCTGAAGCTCCACATATCACATGGGCTCACCTGTACAATTCCAGTTTCCCCTCCTTGCACACCTGACCTCCCAGGAGGTAGCCATTTAACATGCCCTCGCTCCCACTGAACAACAATACAGAGCTTTATTCAGGCAGCCTGCAAACTTGAGAAAAACTCTCCCTGGTCTAAAATACTGCCGTGACTGAACAATGGAAATTTTTATTTGGTTATAGGTAAAAAAGAACAGGGATGATATAGAAAAGTAAAGAAAATGAAGTAAAGAACAAAATAAGCAATACAAGCAGTAAATATGCAATGGTCTGTTTTATGATTGTTTCTTGATATTCTTTCTACACCTTTTATTACCAAATGTTTTATATGAGCACTTATTAAGTCAAACAGAATCTGCATCTTCCCTTGGGCACAGCTGAGAATACATTTCTGGACTTCCAAAAATATTTACATAGTCTTATAGTTAGTTAATCATGAGGTAACATGAATACTTCTAAAATATAAAGTAAGAGTCAATTAGATATTTTTTATACAGGAAGAAGAGAGTTTTTTTTTAAAAAAAATGCTTAATCAGCAAAGAGTTAAAATATTACTGGATTCTAGCCCCTAGTTCTGCTAGAGGCTAGCTTCTGGAATATAAGCAATCAATCAGGCCATCTCCTGGAGAATCAATTTCCATACCAGCACATGGAAGGAGGTAGATCAAATTAGCCTTAAGATCCCTTACAGCCCTCATAGCCCATTGGTCTAAAAAAAGAAAAACAAGAAGTTAATTAGTATTAATTAGCATATTATTTTCTATTATGGACATCACATCTTGGAAGGAACTAGAGAATTAAATTTTTAATTAGAAAGAAGTAAATATCCATTGTAGGAAAGCAGAAAATAACGTCAACCTCTCTCCCCTAAAATATACCAAAACCCTAAAATCCTCATCCTCCACAATAATCATTCCCCTCACTGTGGGATTTATTTTTTGGAATATGTTCTACACAAGCATATAAACATATACATATACACAAACACATACATATATCAATGAGATACAGTACCTCAGTTTTAAGGCCCACTGCATAGGGAGTGAGGAATATTAATTGGCATAAATCTTTTAGGGACCAATTCATGTGTCCAAGTCCTAGAATTACAGGTGGCAATCACACTTTGATCTGGCAACTGCAGTGCTAACAAAGTAATTGAGTGAAGGGTATATAATATGTACAAAATATTCATCAAGGTACTGTTTAGACTTAGTTAATAAAATGGAAACAAACTAAATGTCCAAAATTCAGGGTCCTGTTAGGTAAATTCAAACAATGGGCCATGGAGGTGCCTTTAATAACCACACCCAGTGTATTTAGGAAAATGAGAAGCTCTGTAAGACCAGTATTTGAGTCATTTCCACCAACAACCACAGGTAAGGGAGCTCACTGAACCGCTTTCTTTAGAAAGCCACAATAAAGCTGCTGGGATGGCACAGCCCCGATCTGGGCTGCTGACAACAATCCCAGGCTCTCCATATGCTCTGCAGCATCCAGAAATGGCAGGCTAACATTTCCCTCCTGCTGGCACTGGTGGGTTTGCTGCAACTGTCACTGTTCAGCCCTCACTCTGCTCCCTCTCCCAAACCTTTTGCCCACTCCTACCAAAGGTGGAGAGAGAGCTCTTGAGGCTAAAACTTTAACCACCTGTTGGGTGTCCCTTTTATATTCCAAAGTGTTTAGGACCTTCCTTTCTTTGGGGAGGGGCAGGGTGGATGCAGCAGGAGGAGCAGAAGGCAGAGGCAGCAGGCAGAGCAGGGGAGGTGTGGGAGTGCCCAGGGACATCCAGCAGAGAGAAGGAGGGTCACAGAAAGAGAGGAAACCAAAAGAGAAGGCTCAGGGCTAGGGCAGGAAATGGAAGCAGTACTTACCAAATAATCACAAACACAGGAAAAGAAGATGTGTCCTTTTGTGTGTGTCCTTCTTTCTGATAATGCGACCAGTGCCTTAATCAAGGAAACCCAGGTGCAGTCAACCAGGAGCTGTACTGCTGGCTCATGTCCAGGAAGGAAAAAGTTTCCTTCCTTCACTTACTCTCTTCCCTTCCTTTTCCATTGTCCTTTTGTGATTCTCCAGATCCATTCACACTCTCCCATTGCTTCAATTTGTTCGTCTTCATCAACCTGCTAACCATCCCAGGGGCTTGGAAGAGTGTTAAAAAATGAGAAACCAGAAAAGAGGGAACTGGGACACCTGCACAGGCTGAGGGTGCATACAGTGATTCACCGATCCTCACCCTTTTCTTCAACCTGCCCATCTTTGACATGGACGATTGCAGATTAGGAGAGTATGAAGGTGTCCTACTGTCACTTCTTCATCCTCTACTTATGGCTGGTATTGGGTGCTGTCTCCTTTACGTCATAACTTTATTGTTCTGGTACCTCCTCACTAACTTAATGTACCTGCCATCTCTGTGCTCTCAATAATACTATTTATTGCTATGATTTAAAATCACACTCAACAGTCAGTTAAACTCATCTTACTTCTTCTCTAAGATGAAACATAGTTTTTCCTCAACATCTCTATATTTTCCAAATGTGATATATCATTTCTCTTTAAATTGGGCTAATTAACAATTAATTGACTTCTAATCAATGGACATAATTTGACATGCAATCAAAAAATAGAATAAAAGCCTGTTCCCAACATCCTCCTTGGCAGCCTGGTAGTACTCTTCTGTATCTAGACACCAGGAACCATGGGGAGAGGCTCCTTTTGTGGGTCTGGTGCTTCCATGCTGTCCCTGGCCTTCCAAGGATCCTGGTTTCTTACCTAAGGGTGATAAAATAGAGAAGAAAAGTCCTGGTGCAGCACAAACCTAAAGAAAATATAAATGACCACATTTTCCTATGATGGGGGATGGAGGGAGTTCACAATACCACTCTAAGGTGGAAGAAAATCTTTCAATTAACTGAGAACCTACTTGCCAATAACTATGCTGGATGCCTCACGCTCACTAGGAAACTTTATCTCACCAGGTACTGAAGACACAGCTCCTATCCTCAAACTATTTTCTCTCACACAGACAACCATTCACAAGGTAATTGTCTTATGGATCCAGGCAAGCAGCATCTGCAATAATGTCTTGTAAACAGATTCAATACCAGAAAAGCATGAATTTATGAGAATAAAAATGGTTCCTGTTTATTCAGTGCCTACCACAGGCCAGACCTTATGTCAGTCCCTTTAAAACTCCGGGCTGCAAATATTCATATTGACTTCACAGATGACAATAAGATATGAGATTTACAGTGATGATCCAGCACACTGTGGACTTTGGCCATGTCTTCTGCCTCATCAGAGATGTTAAATGAAGAAAGTAAATCGAATGGCTTTTAAAACCAGTGATCCATTGGCATATATGATGCCTACTTATTAACACAAGTTATTAATTCTCATTTTCAAAACATTTTAGATGAAGTGGAGTTTAATAAAACCAAACAACAATAATTAGTCTTATTGGTTTAAAGTGCTCCACTCTACAATATAATTAATACTAAGTAATATTTTAATGTAATTGATATTTAAAACATGAGTTACTATTATTGTGATACTTATAATTTGTGGGTAATGTGATATTTATAACTTGTAGGTAATTCTATAAATCATGCCATTTAGTAACCTATATGAGAGATTCTATTATTGGGCTCATATTACAGCTATAGAAACTGAGGCACAGATAGATAATTTCATCTGTGCACAGTTTAAATCTGGGGAATGGCAAAGGTTATTAGAAGTTCCCAGAGTCCTAACCCATGACCAGGCCATTTCGTTTTTAGTTAATATTTTTAATATGGAAGTTACATTTAAAAAAAAAAGCCCTCTAGGGCAGGTTTCACTTAAGTTAAAATCTAGTTGAACTCAATCTGGGTATTTTTTTTTTTAATTTCTGATCATCAATAAGCAAGTTAACTGCTCCTTTTTCTAAAAGGTTTCTATAAAGAAGTGTTCATTCATTTATCAAAATGCTTTCTTAAAAACTACTAGCCTATGTTTAAACCACCAAAGCTAATGTTAAACAGGAGAGGCGGAGAATGTTGCTTCTTTTACAAATCGTCCTTTGTTTGCAGTTCTGACACCTGTGAAAGTCAGAATTGTCACTTTCTTGCCTTGTTGCTCCACTCACTCCCGCTCTGGGATTTTGCATCAGAGCCTTTGCTTGGAACAGGTTGGTGGCCCTGACTTGGCATCTGCCCTTGGTGCTGCCTGAAGGAGAGCCATGGAAACCGAGTCTGACAGGCTCCTGGGGAGCCTCCTCACTGCCTGATGAAGACATCACAGACCAAAGGGAACGTTTAAACCATGCTGGCTGCTTTGCATCCCTTAGAATGCAAATCTCTTTGTTTTGCCTCTGGGTTTACCTCCCTGCCTAGGAATCTGGAAGTGGCTCCTAAGCCAGTTGCCAATGATTTGGACTGTTGCCCTTTTATTTCCAGGCGCTGAAAAATGCTTTACATGGCAAAAATGGTTTAAGGTTCCCCCAATTTTTCCTCTGAAAATTGCCATTTATTCTATCCCAAGGTCAGTCTCTTCCTAACTACCTTCCCGGTCTATCCTGTGTGTTGATGGGTACCTCCAACTTGCTGTGGATCTCAAGTCAGAGCTAAGGCTTTATCAGACTCTTTCAAGTCAGAGCTAAAGCTTTATCAGGCTCTATGTGCAGAAGCTTCCACGTCTCCAAGCTAAGTGGAGGACAAGAGATTCTGAAATTTTGCTGAAGGAATTTTTGCTAAATTTGAGACTCAAAATAAGAAAAATCTGAATTATTTTCCTCAACAATTTTCTCACCTGAAAGACGATGGAGCACAATGACTATAACCTTCATCTCACAGTGAACATTTTTATGCTTGAATACATTTTTAAGACCCAGAAACCTGCATATCACTGTACAATTCCAGAGGTAGAAGATTTATCAGACGTTGATGAAGTTTGAGAAGCTTTCCTAAGAAAAGTCAGGCTAAAAATAAAATTGAAAAAAGAAAAAAATAAATAAAAAATAGGAGTGTTCTCTCTTAACATCTGCTACACTAAAGACAAATATATGATATTTCAGAATGGTCTGGATTCACATACATTAAGTTGAAAGTTAAAGCAAGTTAGCCTTGAGCCTAAATAAAAAACTTGTTTACCTCAAACACTGAGAAAAAGTCTTTGAAACAAAAGACCTTTCAGGCTTATGTTATCTAGCAGACTATAACAATTCTCTCCTTCGCAAATACAAATCCTTGGTAAAAGTTCGAAACCAATTATGCTTTCTGGACATTTGTACACCTCTTTCAATAAACAAGCCACCTTCTGCATTCCCATATGTTTCAACTCATTCATATTGACCTTGGCAAGTAACTCAATTTAGAAATTTTTAGTGCATTCCCACTGAGATCCCCATCTCTAAGTAATTATCACTTTGCACAGGCTAGATTAGAAAGTCAAGGTGTTTTTTTCCACCCCTGGTGATTCCCCTGTGTTTTCTATAGAGCACTTATGATTTTCTGGTTGAAGTCCATTTCTGTGTATTTCTTGCTAGCTAAGTCCATTTCATGAGAGTAGGAATGGTTTCTTACCTGTGAGGGTTATATTCCATTTATTTATAGTCTTCTCAGTACTTTGCATACAGTAGTTATTCAATAAATTTAAGCTGAAGGACCCAGGAATTCCTCTTCTCTGCTAGTACATCCTATAGATATATTGGCACAAGTTCAAAGCACATGCTACTATATATAGTTTTTAACAATGAAAATTGGAATATAAATTAATCTCTACCAACAAAGGAATGGAAAAAGAAACTTTCATATCCTGCAAGCTAAGACTTCATATATTAAAAAAAAATCTGTTATAAAAGGATTCAGGAGGCTAAGGAAGGAGGATTATAAGTTCAAGGCCAGCCTTGGCAATTTGGTGGGACGCTATCTCAAAGTGGATTTTTTTAAGTGACTGGGGATGTAGATAAATGGTAGAGCACCCCCTAGGTTCAGTTCCCAATACTGCAAAAAGAAAAAAAAATCATACACCTGTGCACCTGATAACAAGAGCAAATTAGAAAAATAAGATGTGGGAAAGACTCCATGAAATTGATAAAAAGTTGAAATGGAAAGTTGCAGAATAACATGTGTAGTATGCTTCCATTTTTTAAAAGAGAGAGAGAGAGAGAGAGAGAGAGATTTTTTTAATATTTACTTTTTAGTTTTCTGCGGACACAACATCTTTAGTTGTATGTGGTGCTGAGGATCAAACCCAGCGCTGCGCACATGGAGGCGAGTGTGCTACCGCTTGAGTCACCTCCCCAGCCCTGCTTCCATTTTTTAACAGGCATACATATATACTATATTATGTGTTGTAACATAATTTTCCTGAGCATCCAAAGTTATCATGGGCAAATATCTCTGAGAAATTGGACACACATTATGTATTTCTATGTTATTCTTTACATTGAGTATATATGTCTATATAATAAAAGGTTAAGAAAAAGAAATGTTTTCTAAATGAATGAATAAAATTTGAATGAATAAAGTCTACATAATTAAACTGTTAATTCTATATATCTATTCTGGTTATGAGGACATACTGATGAAATCAGTTGTCCCTTAGCAATAGACTCATAACAAGACAAGAAAGGTATTTGCTAAAGGGCAACCCAGCAGCATGCAAATCACCCTCTCCTAGGAGTCTGTAGACTAAACTACTGATTCACCTACTCCTCCCCAATTTATGTGACCATATAGCTTCTGTACACCTCACTCTACTTATTTATAATGTGAGGTTGGGTGAATTAAATGATCTCCCTTTGAATTCTAGGTTTTTCACCACTCTTTTGAAAGAGAGAGGGGGGGGGTAATGAGGGTCATCAGATGGCCAAAGCATTAAAGATGTTAGTGACACTGCTATTAGAAGACAGGCAGTTAACAGGATCTGACAATGAAAAAAAAAAGGAGCACTTAGAAGGTTAAGATTCATTTTATGCTTTGCCTCATGATATAAATTTAAGCTTTCATCTGCATTCAACCCTACATAACATCCTATAAGACATGGGAACACTGTTTATGGCATGGCATTTCAAATATCCAGATGATGGTCCATTTGGAATAGATTACAACTCTGCTTTCTGTCATCAAGCATTCTCAAACCCATATTGCATCCACATGGAGCCAAGGACCATTTGTTTGTCCAGTTTTCTTTCATTTGGTGGGAAAAGAAAAATAATGGCGCAACAGTTTGGTGTGGAAATTTTTCTTAATATTCTTTTCTACTGACTATTTGAGATTGAAAACGAAATAAATTATATAATGATTTATCAATAAATTTAACAAGTTAAGTCATCAATAATGCTACAATGGAAAGGAACCTGAATCTTAACATGAAATGTCAACTCCTGTCTCAGAAACCATATAAATACATGGATTTTACTCCAAATATGTTACAGATACAAGAGCAGTAGAAACACTCAGATATAGTTTAATGAGAAGAACTTTTTAAAAGTTTTCAGCTTAAAAAATAATAATAATAAAGCAACTTCTTTGGATCATGTTAACCCATTAAATGCAAAAGTGGTCAAAGGTTCTCATTGTCTCCAGCGATTATTATATACAGTTCTTCTTATGTTTTCTGATAGAAGATTTAAATTAGGTCTCTGAAAGGACAAATTCATTTTTAGCCAAATTTGAAAGGTGTTCCCCTCCTAATTCTACTTGAAAATCCATACAGAGTTTTTCACTTAGCAGTTTGCAGAATGATATCTATGCATTCTATCTCTCACTCACATGCATTTAGTTTTCATTACTCAAATATTTCTTATTTCCTTTTTAAAAGTTATTTAAAAAATGAACTGGTAAAACTGCAATGATAGTTTTGAGAAATAAAATGCTTTTGAGTGAGAAGCATGAAAAGAAGGATTGCCCCTCAGAATGAGGATTTCAGCAACAATTGTTAGAATTATGGAACTCGGGCCAGCAAAATGGTGACCATATGCATTCTTCTCTGATAAGATTTTGCCTTCCACAAATTCTCCTTCTTTTTTCCATTATACTACTCTCCCCAGGTACATTCTTATTTCCCTATCAATTCACTAGGAAACCCTCCTATCCACTGTGAAATCTCAAACTGGATCAGGCTTCTTCATCTTAGCAATTCAATTTTTTCAACTCCATTGAAACATACCTAAATGGAGTAGCCCATACTAATCTGTAGATACTACAAAAGCTAGACTGTCAAGGTAAGAACTAAGTGCAAGCTCTTGAGAGTAAAACCATAGATCCAAGAAAATCGTCCCCATTTCTGCCTTTGACAGACCCTACTAATCAATCCTGGCACTCATTTACTCAAGGTTCAGTCAAAATTTTACAATTCGTACTACTGGATTTCAAGCAGCCATTTTCAGTGAGTTGGAGTTGGCCCAAAAGGCAGAAACTGTTTGGCATCATCACCTTATTCTCTGAAGGCAAAACAACACTCAGATAAGCACTAATAGCTACTAAAGAAAATGTGGGAGGTAGATGATAGATGACAACTTACCTTATCATAGGCAAACTACAACATAGTGGGATCATTCAGTAAATTATGACAATACTCCACCATGTATCCATGGAGCTGAACCCTTCTGGTTCAGGACTACGAGGACAGAAGTGGCCATTATCCACCTATAACACTCTCCTTGAAAACAATTAACTTCTTCCATATTAAACGATTTATTGGCTTAAGGCTTACACAGTTAAGGTATTCAACTGAATTATTTTCTACATTTAAATAAGGTAGAAAAAAAAAGTTGCCACTGTGTTGAATGCCACACTTACACAAATTTTTTTCTCATCAAGTTATTAACTTGTAAGAATTTATTCAAATGCATGGTTAAGAGCATGCAGTATTCCCTTATAATGAAAAACTGTGCATTAAAAAATATTTCAGCAAAATTTATTAGTCATCTAGAATTTGGGGAAAACTTTTTGAACTTGTATAATTTTACCTTCTCTCCAGGTGATTGTATTTAATTTACAAACTTGTTACATACGAACTACAGTCTTCCATATGCAAATAACCCATTGGAATCAATGATACAGGTGGAACCCAAATTATCTAACTTTTGAGAAACAAGCCAATTGTTGAAATTGAAGAAGATGAATCATCCCTTTACAATGACTTAGATTTGTGATATTTTTTCCCATCACTTCACCCCATCTGTACATACCCATTAATTCAGGAATCAAATTATTCTTGTTTTATTCATTTCAGGGTATTAGTCACACTGTCCTTATTCCTCCTGCATGATTTTGACACATTTTTCCAAATTATTTGGTAATTTTCTTCTCCTTCAAAATTTGAAGTTGGCACTAGTTTGCTCTCAGATCAAAGTTTCCTAAAATATAAAATTTCCTTTACTTGTAACAAAGTTTGATCAATCTAATCAATTTGTGCATGATCATTTACACAAGAAAAGACACTAGTCTTGCTGCCCACAACACAACAGATATGGCCCAGTCAAGATCAAACCCTTGGCAGCTTTGACATACACAGCAGTCTCATTTGATTTACTAGGTAATTAATCTTCTATTAATTTTTTTCTAGAAGCTCAATTTAATACCAGAAGGATTAAGTCTTATGACGTACAAAGTAGTTTAGAGGTGTCAGGATCCTATGAATCTGATAATAAAAACTGTGATTTCTCTACTGGTGGTATTGCTTATTAGGAATGTATAATACAACAAAATTTCAAATTCAGAATTTATTTTATTCATCAGGAGTTGGACCCTAATCTCTTCAAATCATTTTGGGGCATTTGGATTTAGTGATTGAGATGAAAAGTTTCTGGATTTCTCCCACCTGGGACAACATAGTGCCAACATATGTGGAAACTTTTTGTTTAAATGCACATTGTTTCCCAAAGGCCTGAATTTTCTATGGAAATAAAGACCACTCAAATAAGAATAAGTAAAGCCTAGTTATTCAGAGCTTACTACAACAAGGGGTCAATCACCATCACTTGTGCTTGGCAGAAACTCCAAGGCAGGCAGAGGAGTAGGAAAGCTTTATAGGGATAAAAGGGAGGACTTTCAGTTCCCATGATTGGAGGCTGCAGACATGAGGAAACTAAAGGCAGCCAACTAGAAGTGGGCTGGAATTTGCTAGGGGCACATTTGGCTTTCTCTACTTGGTCCTGGGTTGAAAAGCAGAGACAATTAGGAAGGTCTCCATTACTAATCAACATCTGGCCATTTGGAGCTGTTTGCTATAAGAATTTTTGTTTGGCTTCCTTGACTGACTGTCCTGGTTCTAAGCCAAAGTTCTATTTTTATGTATGGTCTGTCCCTTGTCTGTATATTCAATCTTTCAACTGATACATACTAAAAAGTCTCACTTATATCTGGTGACATTAGAATGTCCATGCTGGATGATAATTAGCATGACCATCCAATTTGTTAGCCCAGCATTTCTTTTTTGTGACGACAATATAAAACCTATTTGTTGCATGTTATTTTGAAGAAAGAAAAACATACACAAAAAAGAGAATACAATAAATATTCCAACATGTTTAAAAAATGGCCCAGCTAACATTTAAGAGTATACATTTTCACTGTTATTTCTATATATGAAATTTTCCAGGGTTAAACTGGGCATAATAATTTGAAAACTGTTTTATAAACCAGCAATAAACAGATAATCATGAACATTCCTGGCCTGATCACTTATCAATTTTCCCTATCATTTTAATGACTGTGTTATTTTAGTGATTACACACATTAAGGGTTCCTATAATATAGGCAGCAGTCTGCTAGCTTGAGAAATTCATGGTGTGTCTTATTTTTCATTATGATAAATAATATATCTCTGAACCTTCCTATCGGTGACTTAGTATATAGCAATTAACTACTAGATTCTCAAGGAAAGAAATATGGAAAAGGATCTGTGTTAAGAACTAACCAGGAGGAAATAGAGTGGGAAGATCCATGCAGTGGATCCATGTTTGTGTGAGTCAATTTTCTGTCACTGCAACAAAACACCTTAAGTAATCAACTTGTAAAGAGAAAAGATTATTTTGACTCAAGGTTTCATGCTTCAGTCCATGGTTGCTTAAATCCATTGCTTTTGGGTGTGTGGAAGCAGCACATCATGGTGGGGGCACATGGCAGAATAAGCTGCTCACCTCACGGCAACAGAGAATCAGAGAAAAAGAGAGAGAGGGAGGTTCCAGGACCCCAATCCCCTTTCAGGACACAAATGCAATGACCTAACTTCTTTCCACAAGGACCACATCCTAAAGTTTCCTCCATCTCCCAACACTGCCATCAGCTGAGGAGCAAGCCTTCAAAACAGGTGCCTTTGGAGACAGTTAAAATCCAAACCATAATACTGTTCCACTATCACCTCTTTTGCCCCTCAGCTCCCATTTCTCTTCCTGGGCTTTAGTTTCCTCATTGTATAAGGAGAAAGAGCCGCCAAGGATGTGGCAGTAACACTTTGCAATTCTACCTGATCTGATCCTGTTCTTTTTGTAATCATGCTGGCTGGTGACTCAGGCTGCAACTCCCAGGAGCTTGGCCTAGACGGAGCTGACGGAGCCCATCATCAGCCTAGGTAGACATGGAATGGTGGCTGTACTCAGGTTGCCTGGTTTTCACTGACAGCTATGACACCGAGAAGAGGTTTCTGGGCATCTTTGAACTTCAAAGCGTGTCAGGTTGCAGCCTGCCTATGAGCCTGGGGATGTGCAAGTCACTCTATAGGACAGGCAAACTGAATGTTGAGGGTGAAATTCTTGGCACATGTACAAATCTCTCTCTCTCTCTCTCTCTCTCTCTCTCTCTCTCTCTCTCTCTCTCTCTCTCAATCATTTTCCTGTTGTTTTGCATCAAGTTCTACTATTTTAGCCCAATTAACTTTGTATAAACACAAAGTTTCCCAGACAAAAGCAAGCTCTACTTCAGTGTCAGGGAAACAAGCACTTTGAAAAATCATAACCAGAGGTAGACCCAGGTGTAGGTCCTGAGGTTACATTATTTGGGTTGTCCTTAAGAAAAAGAAAAGAAAGTTACAAGCATAATGTTAAGGGAAGGGGCCTTGCAAAACACTGCAGGTGCTCAGGTTTGCTGCTAAATCTTCCTAGGGGCTTGGTCAATTCCCAATGCCAGCTTCACCTTCAGAGCCACTGATTCAGGTAGACACCAGGTTGGGTCAAAATCCTTCGTTTCTAACAAGTTCCTGGGTAATGCCTAAGCTACTGATCCACACTTAAGAGCATCCACACTTTGAGAACCAATGACTTACACAAATGATAGTGGGAGACTCCAGAATACAAAATTCTTTTTCACATTTTACAAGAATCACAGGAGAACTCTAGGGGCCCTCCCAGGGCCACGAGAACTTGCCTTTCTATGAAAGAGGAGACTGCATTGACTGTCCTCAAAACAAAACACATCCCCTTATCTAGAGTTTCAGATTCTGGTTGTTTCCATTGCTCCCAGAGGGTGACAGTGTAATGCAAGCTGTTTCTATAGAGCTAAGTGTTAAGCATTTAAAATCTTGACTTTGCCACCACACGTGACCTTAGTCAAGTTATTAACCTCCTCATCATCAGTTTCCTCATCTTGAAAGTGGAGATAATAATGACTCCTCTCTCAAGGTATAATTGTTAGAATTCAGCACCCAATAAGAGTTCTCACTACCAGCCGCAATTACAGCAGCAGAATGTGGCTCACAGCACTGACTCTAGAAGGAGACAGGCTGGGCTCAAATTGGGCCACCATAAGTTCACAGCAGTGCAAACATATCCAAGTGAAAGAACCACCCAGGGTCTTTGTGTGTTTGGATTTGAAATGTCCCCCAAAAAAACTCATGTGTTGAAGACTTAGATGGCAGTGTGGAAGAATTTAGAAGTGAGACTTTTGGGAAGGGGATTGTATCATGAGGGCTGTTTCCTCATTAATGAATTAATCTATTTGATGGGTTAATAATTTGAATGGATTACTGGGAGACAGTAAAAACTGTAGGCATGGGTGGGGCATGGTTGGAGGAAGTAGGTCACCTGGGGCATGCTCTGAGACTACTTCTTGTCTCTGGCCTCTGGACTTTGCTCACACTTGTATTCCTGTGCGCTTGTGCTTTCTCTCTCTCTCAACACCCTCAACCCCTACCAACTTTCCTCTGCCATTTTCCTACCACGATGATCTGCCTCACCTCAGACTCAGAACAATGAAATTAGCCAGCCATGGACTGAAACCATGAGCCCCAAATAACCCTTTCCTCCTGTAAGTTGCTTTCCTCTAGTATTTGTGACCTCAATTAAGAAGTGACTATCTACAGCTTTTGTCTCCTCATCTATGAAACAGAATAATAATGATAACATCTACCTCAGACTTCTTTAAAGGTTAAATGAGTTAATGCATGCAAACATGTCCGGTGCCTAGCCCATAGTAAGTCTCCATAAATGTCAGCTGCTTTTGCTAATGTTTTCCATGATCACCTGTTAATTATCATTGGCTCAGGAAGCCAGAACCACAGAGGAAACACTCTTCCATTGCTGAGCACATGATAAAGAAGCAAGACATTTCTTTTGAATTGAAAACAAAACTGAATTGAATTCCTTTGTCTCACCAACATCAATCATGAGAATTTATTATTCATTTTGACATGAGTTAATAAAAATAGTTCTATGGAAATCAAGCTTTAAGATTTAACCAAATTTTCCCTTTTAGGTTGAACAATTGATTGGTCTACTTGTATCTGTCGATGGCGTGGTGGTTCCATTACTTCTTTACATACTTGGCCTTGAATATATGGAACATTAAACCCAGCAGAGCTGAAAAGAGGGAGTAGTTTTAGGGGCTATTGCCATTACATCAGCCACCAGTAAAATGATTATGGGTGAATTTTTTTTTTTTGGCTCCTGAAAATGGTGACAATTATCAATGGGCCTGTTGGGGCCATCCATAGCAGGGGTTCAACTACCAAAAGCAGAATGTTGACAGAGCAGACCCTGACCAAAGCTTAGAATCAGCAGCAATCATCCTTTTGATGAACACAGAGGCTAACTCTGTCCCTAACTCCATCTTTCCCTTTCTGCCTAACCTCCTGCAAATAGGGACTACCAAGAGGTAGCACTTGAAATCCCCATCTAATCAGAGGCTTCAGTTAAACCAAGTTGTGACTATTCCATAATCAGATGCCAAGAAATATCAGTATGCGGAGAAGGAGTAAAAATATGACAACTCTCTGTTGTCATTTTTTCAGGAGCCCTCAAAAATTCACCCATAGTCATTTTACTGGTGGTTGAAATAATGGCAATAGCCCCTAAAACTACTCCTTCCTTTCAGCTCTGCTGGGTTTAATGTTCCATATATTCAAGGATTCCCAAATAGCAATTCATTTCATTCAAAAGTCCGTGTATGAACCTTTTATGAGTCATAAATGATTCTATCACCAAGGTAGGAAATAAAGTACTTACTAACATTCATGGATTCCAGAATCTTTTTGATAATGCCTGTTGTCAACCCCCTTGAAGACTTAGATTCCCTTTAGTTCAAAGAACACGTATGTACTCAATGAGTTTGATTACATTTAAATATGCTAGTATTATAGACTAGAACACTAACATCATGTTCACCAAGGGAGCTATGATTCCCTGTCATTTGTCTTCTACATCGATATGCTTTCTCTTCACAAGTTGACAACCAGGAGTCTCTCAAAGAGAGGGGTTATATAGTGACCAGCACGTGCTCTTCTAGCTTCTGGCACAGGACCTGGTCTTTGTTCATGAAGGCTATCAGCAACATTTTCCATATAGTAGCCACGGTTTATCATGGCTCAGGCATTCCCTCTGTAAACCATGCCTACTCTTCATGAATAGAATATCATGGAATCATAGAAGAGGGAGTCTGCTTTCTGCTGAGAAATTTCAGGAGGCATCACAAAGAGCAGACGTTCAATCCAATCATGAGGCATAGGTAGGATTTTGGTGGTGGTGGTGGTAATAGGGTAAATGAGAGAAAGAATATCCAGGGTGAACACCACAAACAAAAGCATACACACGTACAGGAACACACACACATACCAAAAAACAGTAGAGAGACACAAAAGTGCAAATTGGGTTTATAGTCAAAAGAATTGAAAGCTTTGACTCAAAGAGATAGTTCTATACCTTCATTCATAGCACAATAGGAAAAAGACAGATTCAACTCAAGTGTCCATCAGTGAATGAATGGATCAAAATATGGCAAGTACATACAATGGAATGTTATTCAGTTTTAATAAGAAAGAAAGGAAATCATAATATATGGTATGATATTCAGGATATTCACCAAGTGAAATGCACTAAGATCCAAAAGGGCAAATGTCAGGGGATTACCCTTATATGAAGTACCAAAAGTAATCAAACTTTCTCAGAGATAGAAAGTAGAATGGGGGTTGGCAAAAGGAAGAATGTGGAGTTAGTGCATAATAGAGAGTTCAGTTTTGAAAAATGAAAATTGCTCTACAGATTGATGAAGATAATGTTTACATGATGTGAGTGTGCTTAATGCCACTGAATTGCACACTTAAAAAATGGTGAAGATGGTAAATTTCACATTATGCGTATTTTACCACATTAAAAAATTCTAAGAAAGAAAAATTAAAGAAAGCTAAATCATCACAATCAACCTCTGAGTTAAAACATTAACTTCTATTTACACACTTACACTTTCCAAATATAATGCAGTTACATTTATACAAATTCATAATATGAAAATTTGAAATATACATGATTAAAACATTAATAAATGTCACATTACACCAAAATGTTGAAATGTGAACCCTGCCCTAAAATTTTGTAACTTAACTAAGAACCATATATATTTAGGTCTCAAATACCAAGTGAATTGTGAACTATATTTAAAATAAAACATCTAACAGCTTTTAACTGATCAATAAAAAACTCCCATCTTGGACTTGGGATGTGGCTCAAGTGGTAACAAGCTCGCCTGACATGTGCAGGGTGCTAGGTTTGATTCTCAACACCACATAAAAATTTAAAAATAAAGATGTTGTGTTCACCGAAAACAAAAAAATAAATATTAAAAAATTCTCTCTCTCTCATAAAAAAAACCCCTCTCATCTCCTTTGTCAGTTACTTCTGAATTGTAGCTATGATTTTAGTAAATTTTTAATTATTATTTTTAAATACACCATCATGAATATGAATTCTTCCTTATATCATATTCTTAAAATTCAAGCTATTATATGATAGTACCAGCACTCACAAAAACACATCTGGATATAAATTATTTTGGAACAGAATTTGAAGTGACACAATCTTAAGAAGTAGGACAATCATTTATTCATGATCTACTGTTCTCTATAGGGTGAAAGCTATATTTAAATGTCCTATCTTCTTCAATTGGTGTGTTCTGATCATACATCTCTGTGATTTTAAATTACTTTGGAATGAAGTGAATCTACATACATACATTCTTGGCATGAAATGCAAATACAGTGTGTCATGGAAGTTGAGCTTTTTTTCAGAAATATTGGACTCTCAGCAGTCTCTGAAGTGTGCAGGCCCATAGCTCTCTTCTGCTGTCCTGAGCAATGTAGCTATTCAACTGCCAGGTTCTGGGTCTGAGCCCCATTAACTCAAAAGGGTTCATGCAGGTGGGCAGCAGACCTGCAGACAGCCTCATGCCAGTCTGTTCACCTGCCTGGCTCCTAAGCACCCCAGTCTGGAAGCTTTTCCCTGATAAAGGTTGTTCCCAAATGGCGGGAAACTATCTCAATGCCTATAAAATTTTTTCATCCAAAATTCAGCCCAGCAAAATTATCATAGCATTGGACCTCAGATCATCTTAAGCTCCAAATAGAATCAAAATAATTTAATAATTGTCTCATTGAAGAATGTAATGACCTGATGTCATACACAAAACTACTTCTAATTCAATCTGCAAGTATGTGAAAATATGTGTATCAGGGCATTTGCCAGTAAATGGATGGAGCTGGAGAATATTGTGTTAAGCAAACTAAGCCAGTCTCAAAAAAGAAAGGCTAAATGTTTTCTTTGATATGTGATTGCTAATTCACAATAAAGGGTTGAGATTAGGAAAGAATAGAGTACTCTGGATTAGACAGAGGGGAGTGAAGGGAGGGAGAAATGAGGTAAGCAGGATAGTAGAATGAATCTGACATTATGATCCCATGTACATATATGAGTACACAACCAGTGTAATTCTATATCATGTACAATCAGAAGGATGAGAAGTTATACTCCATTTATGTATGATGTATCAAAATGCATTCTACTGTCCTATATAACTATTTAGAACCAATTTTTAAAAAGAGATGTAATATTCCAACACAAATGCATCTGCCAAATAAGAAGAAAAGTGAAGTCTAGGAAAATATTACCAAGAATCCTAGCACCACATAAAACATGAAGCCTCTTCTTAAATACACATTTTTGCTCTTCCAACCTTTCCATTCGGGACACACAGTCAGTCTTTATGCTTGTATGAAGGTCAAGCTGTTGAAATCACGGTTGAGAATAACAGAGGGACATACTCTGCCACTCTTTAAAAACCTGTGAAGAGGCCAACTACAATGTGAGGAAGAAAACATCTAATGAGGCTGTCAGGCATATCATCACCTCCAAGTCCAGCTTGTGCTCACCCTGACAGCATTACATGGCACCCTTTGCCTGAGTGTATAAAGAGTTTAGCTTTGAAAGATGCCTTCATGTTTCAGCCATTCTCTAGGGTAAAAGACGCACAAGCAGCTACAGAGGACCTTCCAATGAGGTGGGCCACCCTTGTGTCCTTCTGGAAAGACTTTCCCAAACCAGTATCCAAAAGTTTACACCTCAACACACACAAATACACGCATACCCGTGCATTTGTGTATACACACACACATATACACACACACATACACACACACACACACACACACACACACACACACAGCATTAACTTTCCCAGAAAAGATAGGTTGGCAAGAATTAAGTGGAGTAAAATTAGAACATTATATGACAGCTTTTAATCATAAAGCTGCATCTAGAAATCAATTCAGAAATTATACTGGGGTTTCTGCTCCCTGTAAACATTTGGGTGGAGACTGACCAATGGAAAAGATGGATTTCTCCTCTCGTCTCAATGGTAATGGACATAAGGAGATTTTAAAGAATAATGCATTATGTTTCTAACTCAGTTCTTCTAAGATTTTATTTTTTGATTCTAGGATTCCTTTTTATTTTTCAATCACTCAGAAAGGTACTTACTAATGGGTCTCAAATTACATGAAAAGAGATCTAAAATGCAGAAACACTAGTATGTCCTATAGTATTGTGACTTCAAATGTAGACATGGTATTTGTGTGCAAGTGAGGAGGATAGGCAGCAGCTCTGGAAACCAGAGCCAGAGGAGAGGAACACAGGCTAGAATAAGAGATGGAGAGGTGCAAAAAGAAAACATGCCCAGAAAGGAAAATAGAGGCATTCCTACATACACACACACACACACACACACACACACACAAACATACATGTCATTAGTACTTTAAATGATACAACACTCATATCATGATCTTTTTTGCTGTAGGGTTTTCCAATGAAGTCTCTGACATATATATATAATATATATATATATTATATATATATATATATAATATATATATACACACATGCAGACACACACATACATATACATAAACACATATGCATATGTGTACATATATTCAACATATATGTATATATTAGTTTAATAAACAAAACAACCATTTTGCAAGATATAACATTGCTAGACCTTTAGTCCATGATGATTTTCCTCTGTATGTTTCTCCTCCTTTCCAGATGGTACCAATTAAGAGTAAGGACCACAGTCCTAACAGATGTTAGCCAAATATGCCCAATCTGAAGCTTTAATGAACAAAGTCAGACACATTTACTATACCCAAGAGAAGCAAAAATAAATATCACAAATACAGTGGACCACTTGGGTTAACTTGATATGACTAGGGCTTTGACCTGTGGCTATGATTAGTTTCAACTCTTCCCTCTATTTGTAATTAGCATATCAAAGATTGTCATGGTGTTTACCACAACCCTGACCTTGGAATTCTTTGACATGATGTATTTTTCCTTAATATTGTTTGAAGACGCAATTTCCACCTCTAAAATACTTTGCATTACAGCTATTGAAATGTGAAGCATACTATTTTTAAGATTTTAAACCAATGATGGTTAGCAACTAAGCATGCAGCTTGCTCTGTGTCAAGAAAATGTGCTATTTTCCAGCTCTCTCTGGGAGCTATGGTTGAACTCAGCTGGCATCATTTCTATAACTTGTGCCTCCAAGAGTTCCTTTTTGGGAAGGCCTAGCAGAAAGCAGACTGATGTCAAGCATTCTTATCGCCTCTAGGGGCCCGTCTTGGCCCTTATATTTTCCTGAACAACAGGTGGCAGTAAGGAGACACATTCTGCAGGAGCTAATTAAAGAGATTTTCCATTTCAGGCAGGGTTGTACAAATGCTGCTTTAAAGAAAGGATTGAGTAGTAAAAAAAAAAAAAAAAAAAAAAAAAAAAAAAAAACCCTGATTCAAGTCTCTCTGCACACACTGTTCTGTTCCTACATATGTTGCACCTAGCTCTGAGATTCTCTGCCCACCGCCCCCTTTCCTTATATAAAGAACTCACCTTGTGATATAAATACTTCCTTAATGTGAAGAACTCAGGTTTTGCAATTAACAGACCTCCAACCACCTACTCCCCCACCCCATGTGCACACACCCCCACAGACACACACATGCACACACATACACACACACACACACACACTGACACATCTAAGAGAGCTTAAGCTTGTCAAAAGCACAGATTCCAAAGCTGCAAAGCCAAGGGGTGCTTTGTGAGAAATCTGCCATATTATGGGAACATTTGGTTTCTGAACTGCCTTAAAACAGTGACCTTTTTTCTATTGCCAAATAAACATTCTGCAAGCTGCACTGGTGTAGAACAAAAGTATCATCCAATAGTTGATCATGCTGATCAAAGAGTTGTCTTTTAGGTCCTTTTGTCATTTTGACCAGAAAAGGCAGTCGTTTGAATTCTTTGCAGAAACCAGCCTACTTTGCTTTAAATGCACATTAAAATTTTTTTTTCTTAAGTGTGCACAGCTCTCCTCTGAAAACACACACACACACACACACACACACACACACACTCACACACACAGTGGTGTAGGGAGAGAGACTGATTTAATAAAACACCAAGTCCCAGGGAATCTACATGACTAATTTTGTATTAAAAAATACTGGAGACGTCTGTTCCAGTGGGCGCAGTCCCCAAAGATTAGTAATTGCAAACATTAGTCATGAAGACATGGAAAATACAATCTGTAGCTCATCTAGTACATTTTGCCCAAAAATACAATCTATGGAACTCAGTATCACCCATTAACTTGCAGCATGCCTCGTAATGACGCAGTCCATTTTACAAGGAGGATCTATCAGGTTTTCCTGAGTTGTCAGGTTCCCCTCCCTGGAAACTGTTCCCTCTGTACCCAGCAGGATTCCATGGCTGGTCCTCTTCCTCCTATACTCACTCTATTTAACCTGGTAAGCTCATGGATACTCTCCTTCTGATGCTCTAGATTCACCTGAAAGGAAAGGAAACCTTGAGAGGGTGATATGGAGGACATGTGAGTTACTTCACAATGTAGCTGGCCACTCTGTGCTTCTGCTTCTTGGTTGGAAGAAACTAACGGTGACATTTTCTACCAATTGATTGTTAAATCTCCCAAGAGATTCCCAGGGAGAATGAACATGTTGACTTTTTTTCAAAATCCATCACTGTCTAGTCACTCATTTCTAAAAGGGCAACTTTGATGGTCCAAGTCTAAATGTCCACCTGGGTCCCCAGTCACATGCCAGACCAGACGTCTAGGAGTCACCCTTAATTTCTCCTTCTACCTTCTCCCAGTAAATCAGATCGTGGTCAAGGATCCTTGTCACAACCTTCTAAAATAGCAACATCTACTCCTCCTTCCAGATTTACTAAGGCATCAGCTCCTTTTCCGAATTTTTCTTCTGTTGTGGTTTAGATATGAAATGTCCCCAAATGCTTGTGTGAGAGAACAAGACAAGAATGTTTAGATGTGAATTGACTGGGTTATGAGAGCTTTAACCTAATCAGGTCATTAATTCACGGACAGGAACTAATCAGGTGGTAACTGTAAACAGGTAGGCAGTGGCTGGAGGAGCTGCGTCACTGGGATTGTGCCTTTGGGACTTATATTTTGTTCCTGGTGAGTGGAGGAGGTCTCTCTTTGCTTCCTGGTTGCCATGTCCTGAGCTGTTTTCCTCCACCAGGTTGTTCTCCCTTACCTGGGCACAAAGCAATGGAGTTGGCCATCTCTGGACTGAAATCTCTGAGATTGTGAACACCATATAAACTTTTCCTCCTCTAATATTTATCTTGTCAGGTCATTGGGTCACAATGGTGAAAAAAAATGACTCAAATATCCTGCATTCCCCAGACCTACATTATGTCCTACATCTTTGCATTTCCCTAATCCCCCATACCCAATTCATTACAATTTTATTTTATTTTTTATAAATTGCAGCTCAAGTTACCTGTCAGTCTTCTCTAGGAGACTGTGAGATCCTTGAAGAATGCAACTCTCTTTTCTCTCTTACTCTTCAACCTGTGCCTCGCCCAGGCACTTGGTGGATGAATGGAAGGATGAGTGTGTGGGTAGAGGGACAGTTAGAAACACTCCAGGCAGGGGATCTCAGCTTCACAACTATCATGAGGACATTCTTCTTAACCACATTACTTGGATGATTCTTAAGAACAAACTATTTTTAAAGAAAAAATAATTTGCATTCCAAAACGTCAAGTCCCTGAACACCAACTCTTGGAGGAAATCTCAAGGAAACTGTTTGAAATAATGAAAGGCTTGTCTTAGAGGGCTGGACCACATTTAAATTCCAAATCAAACAGGCTGTTCTTCCGCCCCCATTTCCATCTCTTTATACAGCCATAAATGTAACTCTGCTGTAGACTAAAAAGCCGGGTTTGAATTTTCCAGGTAGAACATACCTGTCTATATATTTAGAGGCACTTGATCCATCAAGAGTAATAACATGTTCTTGGACCAGATTCTTAAAAATTACAATAGAAGAGGGTCAAAACTTTTACCAGAGGGAAAACCTCTATATATGATCAGCTGTCCTAAGCACTGAAATCATTTCAGGTTTCTGACTAGGATCCAGGGAGAGGTACCAGATAAAATACTGTATATCCAGGTCAATCTGTTTCAGATAAATAATGGACAATTACTATATACATATGCTTCATGACATATTTGGGGTACACTTAAACTATTATTGACCTAAATTTTCACTAAATATCCCACATTTTTATTTACTAAATCTGGCAATGCTAGTTTCAGGGTGCAGGATCACTAAGGTGTCTTATCTTAGTTTCCTATGAAATGGATATTCCACTGAGAGCTAACATAGAAGTTCTATAATTTAGCTGGTCCTGCCATATGATTGTTCTTTGTCTCAGTCCAAATTGGCCATCACCTGGGTTGGAGATGTGTCTGTGATAGAGTGTTTGGCATGTGTGAGGCCCTGTGAGCCTCAGTGTCCCCCCCCCCCACACACCACACACAAATACTCTTTTTCAAATCATTCACCTCTGGGAAGGCTGTCCCTCTTCTAGCCCTTCTCACACCCTTTTGAGCTCGTGATATTAAAACATGTTTGCTGAAGTATTCTCTGATTTCTCCAGTCCCATGCACAGCTGTGTACATGGAGAAACCTCATGGGAATAAAGGGAACCGATGAAGATAGCACCTATCAGTGTTTGGACATCCTACCTGCCTGTGTCCTTCTTCGGGGCTTTAAGTACAAACATGCAGGGCTTCCAAGAGGGTGAGGTGAAAGAGCCACCCAAGGCATTGAGTTTAAGGAGGCAGGAGTCTCAGAGTGAGCTCCTGTGAGGGAGCACCAGCCCCACTGGTGCTCCCCAGGCACCTGACTACCCTCTCTCTGATCCAGGCCCTATACATGTAGGCCACCTCTTCTTCGACCTGAATGACTGAAGCAAGAATTTGACCTTTCTGTCACATCATAATAATTTCTGGGTGGGAACAATCCAGATTTATAAGGAACGAGATGGTGATTTTTAACCAATATATGACATAGTCCCTCACAGAACTATAACAATCAGTGCAACGTTCTTAGCACTGGAGCTGGTCCCTGCCCTCATCAACAAGGTGAGCACAGTAGGCCATGTGCTCATTTTCTAGGGTTGTCACAACAAAGCACCTCAGACTGTGTGGTTTGAAAAAACAGAAATGCACTTGCTTCATCCTAAGAGGTCACGAGGGTCAAACCAAGATGCTGGAAGGCCTGGTTCCCCCGAAAGGCTGGGAGGAAGACTTTGTCCCAGGGCTCTCCCCCAACTTCAGGTGACCTGCAGGTGATCTCTACCATCCCTTGGCCTGTAGATACCGTTCATCTTCATGTGTCATTCTCTGTTTGTGTGTTTGGGTCCACATTTCTCTTTTATTAGGACATAAGGCACATCAGATTAAGGCCCAGGATAATGACCTCATTTTAACATAAGTACCTGTATAAATACCCTATGTCCAAACAGGGGCACATTGTGAGACACTTCAGGCTGGGAATTCAACACAGGAACCTCACGGGGACTCAATGCAACTTGTAATAAAAGCATGTCAACACTGACTAGTCAAGGACACGGCTGTGGACTCTCAAGGTCCCTAGAACAGGTAACTGTTTCTCTTGAATTTCAATCCTGTAAGGGCCTATCTTTCTACACCCCTCCAACTCCAAACCAACACCTTGCTCCAGTCAAATTGATTTCTGGACATCCTGAATGCCCTCTTCACAGAGGAACAGTCCATGGATAGCTCAGAATGTAGTGACCCACCCTGGCTCTCATGTCAGTACCACTAAGTCGTTCTGGAAAGTCCTTTGAACACTCTGCTCCTCCCCATTAGCCTGCACTGCCAGAAATAAGTGTCTTGAAGGCCCCTCCTACCCTACACTTTTTATGTTTCTTCTTACTTCATTGTAAGTGTCACTTCAAGGGAAGTGGGGCTAATGGACCAGAGCATCTCACGTCCCAGAGGGCTTCTTTATTTTCCCCACAAACAAATAACTACAGGTCACAGGTAGAGAAGGATGGACATCTGCCTTCAAGTGGGTAGGCCTGTCATGAAAACTCAGGAGGGATGGCTGGGGATAAGGCAGCTGGGGCTGTCCGTAAGAGTCAACTGGGGCTCTTTCCCAAATATGCACCATGTGATATATAAAGCAGGAAGAGAGTGTTTATGAGCATCTCAGGATATCAGGCCAAGGTGTGAAGATGGCAGGAGGAAATAAACATGGGGGGTAAAAGGGTATCTTGAACTCTGGGGGAAAAAAAAAAAGTACTGTTGTCTTAGGAGGTACTGGTCAGCCAGTGATGAATTTGAGATCTGATTCTTTCTGGAATGGCGGTGTGACCTGGAAAAGAGTACTCAATGTCTTTGAAGTTAATTTCTCCATTTATAAAATTGGCTTATGATAGCTACCTATCACTAGCTCACTGAAGCATTAAATATAGAAAACCCCACAATCTGGTACATCTGATAAATGGATTGTCAATAAGTATCAATTTCTTCCCTGGTCTCCCTTTAGGAAAATGAGACTTCATCTTGGGGTTTCCAGGAAGGGCCAGTAGAGGGAAAGCAGAAAGGACTGGGAGGAAAGTTTCACTAGACTTTGGTTGCTGTCCATGGACCAGGGGCTCTTGGGGTCCACAGAAAGAAGGGACTGAATAAAGATGGCCTGTCAGTTCATCAGGACTCTGGGGACAGTGTATAAGACACTCATTCCCGGTCCTTTCCAAAAGGGTCAGGTTCTGCACATGTTAAGGCCAAGGATACTCAAAAAAACTAACCCAGTGATTTAAACCCAGAGGAAACAAAGATCTGATTAAGCGCGGCACTGAGCCCTGCCGACACTAGGTGGCGCCGCGCAGCAAGAAGCCCGAGGCGGCGGCTCCACGCAGTGCTTCAGCGCTGAGTGACAGAACGTTCCTGCAAGTCCCTGGTCTGAGAAGACAGCTTCTGCTTAGTTCATCCGTGGGTTATTTCTGCCTTTCTATTAGTATTTGCTGAGTAAAACACCATCTTTTATGACATGCAACTTCCCACTCCCACAGAGGAAGAGACGTAGAGGCGAATTTTGATCACAATATATGATGCCTGATGCATTTCCTTAGAGATTTGAAGAGCTGGTCAAAAGTTACAAAATTATTCTAAACCGTGTGATTCTTGTCAGTGAGTATTATCTGAACTCCCCAATAAACATTTATAAAAGTGATAGTGAAAAAAAAAGAAAGAGAGAGAAAAGACAGAGAGGAGGGAAAGAGAAAAGGAAGAAAGGAAAGGAGATTTAGCTTTAATAATCAAAAGGCAATTTCTAATGATATTCAGCATACTCCACCCAGCGATGCAGGAATTCCACTTCTAGAAAGGAGTGTTGACATCCACAAACTATCTACAAGAATGCTCAAAGCAGTTCTAATCCTAATGACCTAATCTGGAAATAATCCAAATGTCTATCAACAAGAGAATGGATGAATAAATTGTGATATATTCATCCCATGAAATTGCTCTCAGCAATAGGAAGGAATGAACTGCTAATATGTACAGCGACATGGCTTTAGGCTGAATGAAAGGAGCCAGATGTAAAAGACAGAAGAATGAAAGGTTCCACATATATGAAATTCCAGAATAGCCAAACCAGACTATGTGATAGAAAGCAGCCCAGTATTTGCCTCTGGGGGTGCCCACTGCCTGCAAAGGAACACAGGGAACTTTCTGGAATAATGGAAATATGTTAGTTCTTGATTTGAGTGGTTAGTTACTCAAGTGTGTACAGCTGTGAAAATTCATGGAGCTGCACATTTAGATTAGCAAAATTGGTCAGGTTTGCACCATTTGGAGATGGTAAGATTTCAAACCACTCAACTCTCTGTTCTCATGTACTTTTAAAAGATTTCTCTCAGCAAGTTTTTCCCTCTAATGTGAAGAATATGGCCTATTTCTGGCATCTTTCCCTCCTGTCCAAATTTTTTTTTGTTTTGTTTTGAATAATTTAGCTAAAGACTTCATTAGTTGTTTTTTTTTTTGTAAGTGCTTATGTTTCTAACTAATGAATTGTCCAAATCCTTATCATAAGACTTCCATTTTACTCATTAGAACCTTAATTGTCAAGCAGCTGAAATGATTCCTATTGTTTATTCTAATTGCTATTAGGAAGAAGTACCAGAATTATTTGTAATTTATTAGCCACATAAAAATAATGAGGGATAAATAGAGTTATTTTCCCTGAAGTGGTTTTCAAGGTACAGAGACAAGGAGGGGCATCTTGAAGCAAGGCCACTCTGGGCTTCTCTGGGAGGGGGAGAAGTCTGTCCCTGGGTCTCTCTACTTGCCTTGCTATGCTCAAAATTGCTCTTTCCCACCCCCTTCAAGCACTTAGGACCTTCAGAGGTTGCTTCCTGTTGTGCCAATCAACATGCACTCTTGGAAAGGATCTGGTGGTGGCTCTGTGAATCTTCACACTTCCATGAGGACAGGAAGCACACCTGCTATTCACTCCTGATGTCCTCAAGCTATGCATAAGAGAGACAGGTGACTTGATTCAGGGGACAGGAACAAAAAAATCTGGTGCACATCATCAAATACTCTTTTTTATTTTAATATCTTTCTAGTCAATGGACCTTTATTTTATTTATTTATATGTGGTGCTGAGAATCAAACCCCAGGCCTCACACATGCTAGGCAAGCACTATACCACTGAGCCACAACCCCAGCCCTGATCTGGTATTCTTAATTCACATCTGTGTGCAGGAGGTGCCTGCTGAAGGGATGGTGGGTGGCAAACTTAAAGTCAAAGACCTTAAAGCAGGATCTAGGGTGGGCTGACATTTCCTTGTACCTGATATTTACCCCTAGAGGGACTATCTTTAATTTGCATAAGTCAATGTTGAAACTAACAATGGCCCAAGATTTGTCTTCTGGAAATCTCAATGGCTGTTATAAGCAATGTACCTATTTAGCACACCTGGTTATGAAGATTTGTGGACCTCCCTTGAGGAATTTATATCCCAGCCAAGAAGAGTACAGTAATGCCAAGGAACTGGATCTCCTTCCCCACCTTGCTCTCATCACTTAACTGGTTGTTTGGTCTTTCCTCCAACAGACCCTTTTGATTCTCCTACTTTGGCATGGATGTCTCTGCAATGTGCTCCAGAGCATGATGGCATAGAACAATTCTCATCATAATTATAACAAATGGTGCCAGAATTCACAGATGCATACATATTTATATTCCATGTTTTTTGTAAAGCATCACAGTATAACCCAGTACAGTTATAGCCTCAGTTTTCTCATCAATAAAATGGTGATAACAAAGGTGCCTACTTGCAAAGTTTCTCTAAAGGATGAAAAGAAAATGCACTCATTCATTTGCTTAACACACCTTCAATATTCTACTGAGAGCTGAGAAACTGAGAATAGAACTTCCCCCAGTACCTACAAATAACAGAGATCTAGAGAGAAAGAGAGAATTAGCAGATGTTGGTCCAGTCTCAGATCAGCCCCCTGCCCAGCTGGCTTAGGCCTCTGCTTGAAAGTACTACTTAGGGCTAGATCTTTACTTCCCTCCCACAAGACACAACCCCACCATCTCTCCATCATCTCCCTACCTACCTCTTACCCAAGAATCATGGAATTGTCAAATGGTGTTAAGTCTACATTTATAGGATTTTAAATTTAAAAAAAAATGTTTGAAAGAAAATACATTAAAATGTTTTAAATTATTGACTTTGGAAAATCAAACCATGAGGAATTTGTTCTTTTCTACTTTTCCATTTATTCATCTCTATTTCTAAATAAGTATTTATTGTTGTCATAAATTCAGCAGAGTTTTGAACATTGAGCCAGCTCTGTGTTACTAGCCAAATAAAAATCCCTGTTTCTGCCCTGTACTTCCTTCCTTGGCTTGGGAACAGTCTCATAGCAAGGGTTCAAGGCTCAGGTTGGGATTCTACTGCATGTAGCTCTTTGCAAAGATGAAATGGCCATGGGGATTCTGGGCCATCCCATACAAAATTCTGGCAAGGTTTTTATTACTAAAAATCCTGAATTATATATTATTTTATCAGTTTCGTTTTTATTATGAGGTTTGATCTGCTCATTTTTAAGGTTCCCATTTATTTGAAGTAGAGGATTTACCATGTAGAATTTATAAAAAAGATCTGGTTATCAGTGATGCCACGGTTAGTATTCATCCCAGGAAAGCAAAGGCATGAAGAAGGTCAAGGTCTTATTCCCCAAAGCTTAGGGAAAAAGCACAGGAAAAGTTTCCCTGATAGACATCTGAGGATCCTGTGAGGACCCTAAAGACATATTCCATTAGAGACAAGGAGTTGCTTGAGAAGGGAGAAAGAGTGAGTATACTCTTCACAAAGAATCAGAACCCTAGGAGCATGCTAGGGCAGACTACTCAGGATGACACTTCCCCTTGCACACCTCATTTCCCCTTGTTCCCCTTCTACTTGGTTCCCGTCTGGATCATAGAAAGGATGGCTACAGCTTCAACAACCATCTTGAACCATGAGGCAATCTTGGGGATAAGAATCAAGGGTTATGGATACAGACCAGCAAGAGAGAGGAAGACTGTTTATCCAAAAGGCCCAGGGAATTCTCAGACCAACTCTGAGGTACTTTTCTCTCTACCATGATATGTAAGAAAAAATATCCTTTTATCTTATTTAGTGTCTCCCTTATTAGTAGCAGCCAAACACATTTTTAACTGATATAACAAATAAGACAAAGATATCCCTTACTTTGTAGAGCTAAAATTCTCATTGGCTAGAACTAAGGCTGTGTGAGAAATGTAGGATAGGGGATTATAGGAGGCACAAATCCAGGAAACCCAGAAGATATGGGAACATTTCTCTAGAGAAAGAAATTAGGACACATAATTGTTGGGTTTAGTCCCAGAGAGAAAGGAGACACGTGTTGGAAGGAAAGGAATAACAGGCATGAGGCCCCAGAGGCAGGAGAGAAAGCACAGCCTGTTCTGTTCAGGCTTCTGGACTTTACCACAGACTTACAGAAGTTCCTGAAGACTTTTAAACAACAAAAAAATCATACTAGAATTTTTAGGAAATTTTCTCTCCCAGCTGTGCAGAGAAGAACTAAAGGGGTCATGGTGAAAGCCCAAGGCTACCAGGAAGCCAGTGCAGGAATCCAGGTGAGATCCTGGAGCAATGTGATCTGTCAGTGGGAGGAGAGAAGGAGGAGGTCTGGCAGGTAGAACTGGCAGGATGGGGGCAAATAAGGGCAAAGATGGGGCAAGCAGTCTTCTGGCTGGAACCACTTTCAGGACAAGAGAATCATCTTAGTCTCAGTTCCCAATACTACTGCAGAAAAACCTTATTTTATAGCAAGATAATCTCTCTCATCCAACTTCACTGTGGGCATGTCAGGGGGTCAGCCCTGGCCTAGCTGACCATTTCTACCAAAAATGTCAGAAAAGCCTTTTATTATCCAACAAAGGTGGCATTACATATGAGGTACAGATAAATACATGACAATTATCTTAAAGGGAGAAAAAAGATCCCAACTATGATTATAATCCAAATTCTGTGGATCTTTTTCAGCAATGTTGTCAGTTTCAAATGTCAGGGATAATTTAAGAAAATGTCCTAGGATTTAGTACATCAAATATGCTAGACGTCAAGAAGCAATATCCTGGAGATAAAAAGAAACCCATCTCACTAAAAGGAACTGCAGTCTCTACCTGAACACCAGACGTAGTTTGGGTCACCAACATTAACAGGCTAGCAGGAACCATGCATGTGCAGTTCAAGTGGCTGCCATAGGAGGGCAGTCTCACGCGATTCTGTAGGACCCAGGTATGCTGGAGGCTGAGCTTCAAAATCACCACCACTCACAATCCCACTTAGAGAATTCTCCCGGTGTATAAAAAGTGTAAAATATAGGGTTGAAGGACACATCCTTAAAAATAGTGATCACAGTAAATTACACAAGAGAGGAAAACTGAAAGAAATCCAATGTCCAACAATAAAGAAATGTCAGGGAAATTATGATGCGTGTAGAATACTATGCCTTTATTAATCCAGAATGATAAAGAACAAAACAGTAATATTTAGTTTTAAGTGCTGGATAAAAAATGCTATGAGAATGAATGAAAATGTATTTAGATATACAAATTAAAACCAAATTATCATGGTCAATGTGAGTAGAAAAGATGAATGTTATAAACCTTGACAAATACAAAAACAAATGCTTAATAAACATCTAACAGGAAATATACGGCAGAAAAAAATGACAAAATCAATAAACTAGAAGAGAAAAGTAAATCATCTAGAAAGTCTCAAATTATTAATAATTCTTGTTTCTTTGAAGCAGAATTTCAAAGAAAACGTGTTCCCTAGTGATACATAGCATTAAAAACCTACATAATTAACTTAGGAAAAATTAATAACTTGAACATCCAACTCAATAAGTTGAGAAAAACAATAAAATAAACCCATATTTCAGATGAAAGAGGATAATAAATGTGAAGTCAGAAATAAAATATACAAAACAGAAAAGAAGAGAATGGAGGATTTTCTAGGAAAATCCTGATCCCAGAACAAGGAGAAAACAAAAATATCAATGCAAGTGAAAATACAGCAAAAGAAATAGAAAATATTTGTAGCATTCAAAAATGGAGTCTCATTTATCAACAAAAAATCATGTAATTTTTTAAAAGAATAACATTGCTGTGAAAAAGCTCATATTAAAGTAATTGTCTTTAAAGAAAAAATGTAAATTCAGAAGAGCAGGTATTGTGACCTCATTTGTGCAAAACTTTAAAACTCACAGCATATAGTTTCATGTAAGCTTATTACATTAAGGATATGTTAGCATGAAGCAGCACAATGCACTAGTTAACACTTACATTCTCGAGCCAGATGGTCTGAACTTGAACCACAGCTTTACCACTTTCTAGCTGTGTGACTATGAGAAATTTTCTTAGCTTCTCTGTGTCTCAGTTCCCTCATCAGGGAAATAGTAACAACGCAGACTCTAATTCACAGAAGTAGGGAATAAATGAGCCAATTCAAAGTGTTTTAGAATACTGTCTAATCATCATATGACAGAGGACTGCTAAACAATTAACTGTGATCTACACACACAGAGACAGACAGACAAACAGACACACACACACACACACAGAGTCATCTCTTGGTACCCATAGGGGTTTCGTTCCAGGATCCCCATGGATACCCAAATCTATTGATGCTTAAGTTTCTTTTACAAAAAGGCATAGTATTTGCATGTAACCTAGGCACATCATCCTGTGTACTTCAAATCATTTATATCTAGATTACTTATAATACCTAATGCACTGAAATGCATGTAAATAGCTTTCATGCCCTATTTTGGGGAAAATACCAAGACAAAAAATCTGCACAAGCTCAGTACAGACACACTATTTTGTAAATAGTCCTGATGAGCTGTTGGTTGAATCCAAGGTGCTAAACCTATGAATCCAGCAGACCAACTGTATATTATTTTAGTTTTTTTCTCTAAAAGAAAGTTCAAGTGTTGAGAGCTGCAGCCGAGTCGGGATGGCGCCTGGCGTTTTGCCAGGGGGAGTGGTTGAGAGGTGGTGCCAGCGAGCCATTAGGATGGTGATGGCTGAGTTCTCTCGGAGTTCCCGTTGAGTTCCATTTGAGCTCTCTTGGAGTTCCTAGAGAGTTTGTGTGGGTGGCGTTCGCAAGGGTTCGGAAATAATGTTCGTTCCTGCTTGAATCTACAAGTGGCTCCTGACCTCTCAGTTATTTGTGCCCAGCCAGACTGTGGCACTCAAGAAAATATTACTAGAAATGGGAAATGGACACAAGTACAGGTAGAGGTTGATCACACAAAAAAAGAGGAAGCCTTTCATGTTCCTTCTGTTCCATGTGAAACTGCTTGTGTTTCCTAAGAGCACACACAATGGTGGACAGCCTGCACACAATGGGATTACAGGACACTTTGATTTTGTTAAATACTGTGTCCACGCTTGGCACACCTATGTAAAAGAGGTTCAAATGAAAAAAAAAAAAAGGTTAGAAGGAAAACTACTATAGTATTTTTGTGAGGGCAATCCAGCATCTTATTTTCTCTGTTAATTTTTAAAAAATATTTATTCTTAAGTTAGTTTTTTTAGGTGGACACAATATCTTTATTTTACATTTATGTGGTGCTGAGGATCGACCCCAGCGTCTCGTGCATGCTAGACAAACACTCTACCACTGAGCTACAACCCTAGCCCCTTTCTCTGTTCATTTTAAGAAATTCTTTCATATTTATTTTCAGAAGTAATAGTTTAAAGTAATATATTCTTGTAAAATATTTAAAGGTGACACAAAAGTACTTCCTGATCTTTCCCATACCTGGCCTCTCCAGAGTCGAGGGCATCTTCTCAAAACTTTTTTTGTTCAGCTATATGCATAATTATATACAAAGATTTAATTTTATTTAGCAATATAAATTTTGTTGAATTTCATGGATTGCTCTATAGTTTGCTGTTTTCAATTAAAATTACATTGGAAAAATTTCTCTATTAGAATACAAATATCTAACTTGCTTATTAACAGCTGCATCCATTTACCTGATGTGTCCATAGAACAGCTTGTATCACCATTTCCCAAGTATTGAACACTTAGTTTGTTCCCAAATCTTCCCTCTTGGTCATCAACACCAAAATACAAATCCTTCTGTATACTTTTTTCCCTTTGAATTTTCTCTATTTTCTATACTTTTTTGAGATGTATTGCCTTTACAGTACGAAATAATTTTTAAACTGATGAGAGTACCAATAAGGGAATATTTTAGTCAGTTTTTGCATCACTGTGATCAAAAGACCTGACAAGAACAACTTAAAGGAGAAAAGGTTGATTGTGGCTCACAATTTCAGAGGTTCATCCATGGTCAGCTGACTCCATGGCTCTTGTCCTGAGGTGAGGCAGGACATCACAGTGGAAGATGTGGTAGAGGAAGGCAGCTCAGAACCAGAACCAGGAAGAAGAGAGAGAGCTCCACTCAGGAGACAAAATATAAACTTCAAAGGTACACACCCAGTAACCTACTTCCTCTAGCCACACTACCTGCCTACAATTACAACCCAGTCAGTGGATTAATCCAGTGACTTGTTATTACTCGTCTCATAATCTGATCATTTCACTTCTGAACATTCTTTCATTGCCTTACACATGAACTTTGGGAGATACTTCATATTTAAATAATGGAAGAGAATTGGTTCACTTTCCAAACCCAAGAATTCCACAGTGTCTTTCATCCCTTAAAGTATAACATGACAATGGATATCAGGACACCTAAAAGGGGGTAGTGAAGTCAAACAAAACCTCACAAATAATAAACACTTACTTTCTTCTAGAGGGTGTAAAATGTACAAACACAAAACTATACTTCAGCTGCATGCATAAATGTCACAGCATTAACTGTCCAGTGGGATGTTTAGGGACAAATTGAATTTAATGGAAACACTATGAAGAACAATTGCATTTCTGGGTGCAGTGGGCAATGACAGAATGGTGGACTAGATAGATCACAAGCCAGCTGGGTGTGATCAATCTTATGCCCTGACCACCATCATTACCAGCCAATGACAATCCTTTGCAAAGATCTCCCCCACAATTTATTACCTTGTCTCTTTTCTAATAGGCTTATTGTTTCGTGATAAGAAACCACGAGTAAATTAAATAAAGTTTATTATTTTAGATAAGAAAAGTAAGCTATTCTTTTTCTAGCTCCCGTTTTCCTTCCTCTAAATTTGCATATAAGCCACAACAAGTCCCATGTCATTTATCATACCCAAGACTCAGTGGAGCAGCAGAAATCACCGGGGAAAGGGAAAACATGAAAGACCCTCTCGTGCCCTCTCGATTGGGGGAAAATGTCCCTTCAGTAAGCTCTCGTGTCAGTAAAGCAGAAAGACGGACAGGCAGAGGTTCGCCCTATTAAATATCAGAGTAGAACGTGTTATTTTGTTTAATGGAACCGCAATGTGATCCTCTTCTGAATAGACAGTTTGATTTAAGAGAAAAACGAAAGAAAGAAAGCAATTTGGCCATTCTTGTTCAAATTGTCACACTCACTGAAGAAGAAAATAAAATGAGTACATTCTGCTTAACCCCACAGTTGCAGGGTAAAATATCTCCATGTGAGTATTTGGGAAAGAAAGAAAAATACAAGTACAGATTCTCAAAGACAAGTCTATGAAATCTACATCAAACGATTTGGGAAGTAATAAGACTGGGAAGAAGGGATTGACAAATTTTAAACAGTTGTTAGAAGATGTTTTATCTGATTTTTCAGGTAGTCCGAAGAAGAAATTATTATGTCACACTACTCTGTCAGATTAATCTTAAAATCTTAATATTTTTAACAAGAGCTTGGATTTAATATTTTTCGGGGAGCTTGTATCTGATACCGTAGTTTACATCAGTCAGCTTCAAATTTCTTCCAGCCTTTAATGTCCCCTGGCTCTGGCACCTTTCTGCACAGGGTTACTGAGTCCCTGCTCAGCAACTTCCTCCTTCCCTACACTGGCCCCATCTGACTTCTCTTTTGTTCCTTCTATTGAATTCATTCCATGGGCAATCAAAGAATGAATGCAGGAGCTGATAAGGATGCACACGCATTTGCTAAGCTCTTAGTTGAGAAACAATAGACAAATTAAGGCTCAATTAATGGTCTCATGTCACACTTGGGGAAATTTCTTTCTTAAAGTGTGTCTGTTCCTCCTGGACCAAAAGGCCACATGATGAAAAATTCCCACTTAAGCGGATGTTTAATTTCTTCCACAAGCACTTGGCATGTTGTTAGCCATCAGTGGGTGAGTAATTCAAAATTCATTTCAACTTCTATTTTTTCCATTTTCTACTACAGAGTCTGGAAAAACAAAAACTCAACACCCACATCTCTACTAGTGACTCAGATCTGGCCTATATAATATAAAGGCTTCCCAGCTCTATTCCTGCCTGCTGGAAAGCAGAGACAAAGGCTGGCTAAGCAGCTGCTGTTTTCTGACCAAGAAGGAAATGCCAAGAGAATTTTTGGAGATTTAGCCTGGGTTGCTGAGCCGCTGAAGTAAGGATGCCTCATTCCCTAGGCTCTTTGTAATGGAAGGGAAATAAACTCCCTATTTATTTTAAGCTGGATTTCGGTTGTAGCTAAATGCCATGGATGATAGAGGATACAAAGATGACAATCTAACTGCAAAGATTTTATAACTTCTTAAGGGGAGTAAGGTATCTAATCAATTAGCTGTAATATCAACCAAAATATGAGGAGTAGAAATTGAAGAAAACAGAACTCCACAACATGGAAACAGAAGAACAGATGTGTTATCAGTGTTTTCTGAGAAGCCCTCACAGGACAAATGGAGGCTTTGGAGTCAGAATTTGCAAAATGAAGTTTCTCCTAGCCAAGAGAGCTGAAAACCTACATCAAAGACACAGCAGGAAGTAAAGAATGATGGCCAGAGATATTTTTTTTTTCTTTTAAGAATAGTCCTAGGTAGCTGGAGAACTTGACTGTGTTTAATGAGAATATTGCTTGTTATGGTTTAGATTTCAAATATCATCGAAAAACCAGTATGTTAAAGGTTTGGTCATCAGCCTGTGATTCTATTGGGAGGTGTAGATCCTTCAGGAGGTAGAACCTAGTGTGAGGAAGTTATGTCATTGGAGACATTCCCTTAAATAGGATATTAGGTCCATGGCCCCCTAGTCTGTCTCTCTCTTTACTTCCCAGGTGCCAGTAAACAGCTTCAATCTGTCACACTTTCCCTACCATGATGTTCTGCCTTCTCACAGACCCAAGAAGAATGGAGCCAACTGATCATGGATGGAAATCTCTGAAACTTTGAATCAAAATAAATTTTTCTTCCTTATAATTTGATTGGCTCAAGTATTTTTTCAGCGATGGAAAACTGACTACCACAGAAAATTGACATCAAGAGTAAGGTCATTTCTGCAACTGTATCTGATAATGTGGGTCAGAAGCCTTTGGAATTAGTTTGCAGGAGGAATTTGGAAATGTTTGAAGGAGCAGGCTAAAGAAAGCCTAGAATGCTATCATCAGAGTTTTTTTTTTGTTTTGTTTTGGTTTTTTTTTTTTTTAGAGAGAGAGAGAGAGAGAGAGAGAAATTTTTTTAATATTTATTTTTTAGTTTTCGGCGGATACAACATGTTTATTTGTATGTGGTGCTAAGTATCGAACCCAGGCCACACGCTGCCGCTTGAGCAACATCCCCAGCCCAGAGTTTAATGGGTGATTCTGGTGAGGGTTCAGAAGACCAGTGGGATGATGGAAAATCAGAAAAGGCCATGCGCATGAGATTTAGATGGAACTAGGACTCTATGGAAACTGGACTACAGGCCATTCATTTTACATTTTGGCAAAGAACTTCTCCTAAGATGTTGTGGAAGACTGTGTTTAAAGGTGATGAACTACTCCATCTAGCAAATAGGTGAAGATATCCCAGCAATAAGGCTGAGGCAGGGATATTTGGAGCTTCTTTTAGCCTGATTTACAATGAAAGTTGGGAACAAACAGAAGCAGAATGGAAAAATTTTTGATTTGGCCAGAAAAGGAATATATGTAAACTTGTATCCAGGAGGTATAGAGATCAGCACCATTAGAAGATACCAAATACTCTTCACTGGGAATATAGGAAAGATGCTTTGAGGGCCTCTTAGGAATTAGTAAGATCCCACTCATCAGGGCCTCAAAGGTATAAAAGAGTAAGCTCATTTGAAAGGCTTTCCTTGGAGAACAGGTCCTTAGGGAAACCTGCTCACATGGGACACTAGGGAACTCCTTTCTCCAGGATTCTTTTTCCCAGTGTTCAGCCTTAAAGACTTCTACAGCAAAGGTTGAGCAGACTCGAATACAGATCACACTGGTGACAGACCTTGGCATGGTACATGTGATGCTGATTTCTCAGGCATGGAGAATAAAAGAGTTGTGGGCCATAGAGGATTTCATGGAGATTTCAAAGGAAATCCTGGAAGGCCAGGCAGTGTATGACAGGGTCAGTGTCCCTGCGAGAGCCCATGACAAGGTAATATGTGAAACTGTGGAAGTGAAACCAAAGCTGTAATGGAGACCCCAGGAAGTTAGAGATGCCAGGAACACAGAACATGTGCTGAGGGAAGCTGCAGGCAGGAATCAAGGCAGCCCGAGAGAGTGGCCATCTGTGCTCTAGCCATAGAGGTAGGACTGTTTAAGCCCTTCGTAACTCACACGCCACCTTGTGTTTTGGAAACCAGACATGGAATCATAGGATTAAATATTTGCCCTGCTGGGTTTTGGTCTTGTTTAGATCCAATCCATCCTTTCTATGACTTGATTGCTCCCTTTTTGGATGAGAATGTTTACCTCTTGTCATTGAGTCTTGAAAGTACATAAATTTATTTTAACTTTTACAGGGGCTTACAGCTAAGTTAAGTATCAGGGGAGACTCAATTTGGACTTTACAACAACACCTAAATAGTTAAGACTGTGGGATTCTTGGAGAAAGACTAAGTGCATTTTGCAATGTCAGATGGACATAAGCCTTTGGGGGTCAAGGCTGCAATGCTATAGTTTGGATCTTAAAGGTTTCTCAAAGGCCCATATGCTAAATGCTTGGTCATCATCTTAGAGCACTACTGGGAGGTGACAGAACCTTTGTGAGGTGGGACCTAGTTGAAGGAAGTTAGGTCACTCAGAGTGTTCCCTTGAAGAGGTTATTGGGACCCCAGCCTCTCCCTCTTTTTTTGCTTCCAGGCTGCCACAATGCAAGCATTCTCCTTCATGCTCTCCCTCCCATGATGCTCTGAGTCACTACAGGTCCAAAACCAATGAAGCCAATGACCATGGACTGAAACCACTGATACAGTTAATCAAAATAAATCTTTCCTCCTTAAAAGTCAATGTCTCAGGCATTTTGTCACAGTAACAGAAGGCTGCCTAACACAATGCTATTGACCTTATGTCTGACTTTAATCTATTTTTAAAACTGCTCTTTCAAGTCCCAGATTTTCCTAATCCATTCCTCATGGTCTTCCTTTCTATGTACAGTGTCAGTCTCCATCACATACTCTTTTACAATGAGAACATAGGTATGAGTCATTAGCTATTGCCTTGCAAAAAGAAAAACAAAGGAAGAGAAAACCTAATAGTTTTCAACAGTTGATAACAATGAAAAATATAATGATTCCTTTCACATGAACGGTTCTCAACCAAAAGTGATTTCCATCCAAGGAAGACAATTTCTGGAGATATTTTGGAACATCATGATGGTGCAGGAAGGGGTGGGTGCTACTATTAGAAGAGACTAGGATGCTGCTTAATATACCACAGTGCAGAACACAGCCAGTCTCCACAACGAAGCACGATCTGGCCAACAGTATGGTGATTGAGGAATCCTGCTCTTATAATGTGTGATAGTGACTAGTGGAACTGCCCATGTGAGGCTTCATCTCACCAAATGAGTTCAATAGAAGAAGGTGAGGAACTGTGGGCATCAAGGTAAGAAAAGGTGGCTAAGTCTCTGTGGGATATGTCAATGTGTTTTCTTTTGAATACTTAACAAAACTACATTGACTAAAGCAGCATACCATTTAATACTTCTAAATTCCCCAATACAGAGGAATCCCTCTACCAAGATGCCTGGTAATTAGCACTCGTTTACTAGAATAATGAAGAAATAAAGGCCCATCACACAGGGTTCAAAATACACTTCTTTTACACTGAGGTTTGCTGAGAGGTAATAGAGCAGCTTCTTGTTTATTAACTGTTGAAGTTATAAGTCCCAGAATGCAATGATAATAACAAATTTTTAAAAGCCTTGTAAAGGCCATATTTACTATTTCATTCAAATACTCTGTGCCAAGAATGATAGTGTCACAAAAGTAGTTTTCTTAGAAAAACTTTTTTTAAAAAAAAATCATATTGAACTACAACAGGATTCAGCCTTTGTTAAGAACTGTGTTTAGATCACAGATGGAATATTGAGAACTGTGCTAAATCACAGATGGTATATTTTTTCCTATATTTCACAAAACAGGCCATTTCTACCACTTTTTTTCTTTTACATTTTGCTCTTGGTAATCCTGTAGATTGAAAAAAAAACTAAACTAAAAAGAAACATGGAAACATTTACTTTTAGTGCTGTTTATAATCTTATTCTTTAGTGGATGGATACATCACTGAATATTCTGTGGCGTAATTTACTTCAAAAAAAACTTAGAGTGTAATTCATTTTAGGTGAGCAATTTGTTTTATGAGCCATGTATGTTTATTTGGGGTTGTGCTGTTTTTTTATTGAGTGCAATAAAGACACTTCTTATCAATTGATTTGTTGTATCAGCAATGGGCTTCTTTCCAGATTGAAACATGGCAGCTTTGTGGAGGACATTATCCAGCATATAATTTCACCACAGATATGAATCTGGGTTCATTAGGGCCCACTTGCACTGCCTGTTATGACCTAATTTCTAGGATTCCTGCTTGATGGTGGCATTATCCTTCCCTGTGCACCATGCATAACATGGTTGTCAAATGGGTTCTCCCTCTTTGATGGTTCATCACATACACAACTTTGAATTGTGCCAACTTTTATATCAACTGATAAAATCAGAAGTTCAAAAGTTCACTTCCAGTCCCATATAACATAGAAACTTTAGGTGTTCTAAATCCTACACCTCTTGTGAATAATTAATTGCAATGCAGGGCAGAAACTGAAATATACAATTAGTATTCTAATAGTGTCAGAACACAACCAGAAAACAATTCTTAATCCAGATGTGGACAAGTACATTGCAGCTATATCTCATGAAAGCTACTAGACTTCTACCAAACAAGGGTATGATGAACACTGTCCTTTTGAGCCAGCTGACCATGATTCCCAGACCATGAAGCACCTTGAAATATCTGTTATTAATGCTCTAGTGTGACATATGATCGTACTAATTTGCATCTTTTCTGAGTGAGAAAATCACGCTTTGAGAACTAAATGATGCGGAAGAAGGTCTCATAAAAGTACATATCACAATGTCCTGGGAAACATTCCTTTGAACTTCAGTAATGTCATGCATGAAGCAGAATACAAGTGATATACGCCCACAGAAAGTAGAGCCAAGAGATTTAACAGCTGTGCAAACGGGTTTCAGAATGTAAAATCAGATAGCTATGTCTTTAGAAAAAGTATTTTTTAAATTCCCAAATATCACATCTGGTTGCATCAAAGTTGTCATTATGACATAGTATTTAAGATGATTTAATGGGTTATTGCAGAATAAGAATCTTGGAGTTTATTTAACTACTGTGCATTAACAAAATGTAGCTATTAAAATGATGTTCTGACAAAGCAGATAAAAAGATGTTCTTGATGTTGAATGACTTTATTATACATTTTTTTACTATAGTCAATATAAACATAGTTATTCAAACATAAACAGAAATATACAGAAATATAAGAGTGAAAGTGGGGCTTTGTCATAGAAGTTTAAAGCAAGCAGTACATACCAAAGTATAGAAAACTATTCATCCTTAAAAATTTATGAGGTATGTTGACTATGTGTATGAACATGGTGTGCCACAGTACAATGTATCACCCACAGTACAATGTATCACCCAGGATTTGCAGTCCTGGATTTGCAAATCCTCTGACTGGGCCTCTACTTGTTAACAGGTCAGTCCCCAACTTGATGACTGGGTATTTTAAGATCTGGAAAGTCTCATTCACATTCCTCCTCTTCCTCCATCAATATGAAATTCTTACTAGTTCTCAGACACACACACCATTTACAATATAAACCTGAGGTGCTATGTAGTTAAAACAATCTCAGAAAATTTATATAGGGCCCAAACTAAGATCCAGCATCCCAATATCTTGATTTGTTTCTCTCTCTACCAAGTCTTTCCATGCTTGCTGTTACTTAGGGAAGTTGCTGATGGAAATCAACATAACACATTTTTCCAGGTTGTCCAAGTATCTAAAAGTCTTTATATGGATTTTCTAGTCCTAGAGTAAATGTATTTTGTCTTGATATTCTTCTAAGATTCTAAGAATTTATAATAAAGGACTTGAATTAAAACAATTCATGGTGAACTTCAAAATTATGGCAGGTTGCAATGACTATATATCATCAGTATCCTAAACAAAATAGAAATAGTCAAAGTACTGTTTTAGTGGCCCTGTTCAGTAATGTTTTCAAGAAAATAAACTCCTCCAGCTTACCAGACCCTCCTCATAGTAAGTATGTATTAAAGGTGGCAGAATTAAAGTTAATAACAAGAGGAAGAGGAGCACAGTGCTTGCACCAACTGCCTACTAAGAAGAGTTCCAGAAACGTCCATACACACTATAGCTCACATCCACTGCCAACAATTACTCTCCATGTTTGGATCCAGCCACAAAAAATAGTCCAGGAAATCCATTTTTATTCTGAAAAACCACAACCCAGGCAAAATCCTACACTATGGAGAAAAACAATGGAACAACGTAGTTGATGGTGACGTGTGAATTTGCCTGTGGACTTGTAAACATTAATGATCTTTTTCTTTTTGTCTTAATGTTTATTTCATTGTCTCAGACTTGTACAATAAAACAGCAGATAGGTTTTATATCTTTATCCAACACTGATCACTTTGTAATGGCTGCATGAGAATCTGAAACAAAAGTGTGGCCTTAGTGTCAGAGAGTTGTACAATTCATTACCAATGACTTATAATAGGAGAAGAAAAGGAGTAGAGAGAAAAAGGCCTACTTTTATATTACTGTTCTCACACTCATATGGCATTTATTTTCAAATTAAGATAATGGTTCTATAAGTCCAGCATAATAATAATAATACTATAGTTCTATCATGAGATAATAAAGTATTTCTATGGTCCCTAATATGGAGGTAAAAAAGTTAAGTTTAGAAGCAGAACAATGGACTGTTGGTAAGGTCACCATTACAAATGGCAGATACAGAATTTGAATTCAGTTAATTTTAACAAAAGTCAGATTTTTCCCCACTCTCAATACAATAATACTATCAAAAAAATAATTAAGTTACACTCTTGGTAATCTTTCTTGGTACTTTAAAATATTTTGGTACAATGTGCTTAAAGCAGGAAGAGGACACAGCAATTATATATTACTCAAAGGTATTCCTCTCTTCAACTTTTAGGTCAAGACCAACTGAAACCTTCATTCCATGGATCCAAAATTCAACCAAAAATAACTAATGGAAAGGAAGCCTATATGAAACTGGGCAACAATACTAATAAAAATTATTTTTTGATTGCCTTAAGCTCACAGATGTACAAACAAATAAATGAACTACACTGTTCTGTGAGCTATAGTAAAGGCAAGTACAAGGACCCATGTGGGTACAAAGAAGCTGACTGCCACCTTCCTAGAAATGAACAAGGAGGATGTCAGAGCCACTTCACAGAAGAGACAGATGGTTCCCAAAAGGGGTTGACGATCACACCAAGCATCCACAGGGGAGCACTAGCCAACCAGAGAGGAGCAGATGCCTAGACTGTCCATGAAGAGTGGATAGGTGCATGGCTGGAGCATCGAAAGCTGTTTTAGTGGCAATGGAGCCAGCAGGAGGATCCTGAGAGAAAGCAGGCACCTGTATGAGGCTGAATTTTACAGATTTTAGCCCCAAGCCACTTCAAAGCTATATAAGATTTTTCAGCAGGGAAGCCATAATCACATGGATCTTTGAGAAAGACTGCTATGGAAGGTGGGCAAAAGTTACCAAGACCAGAGGTAGTGAAATTAGGCAAGAAATGAGCAGAATCAATGCAGAGGTTTTTTTTTCTCTGAGACCCGCAGATTTTGAAGGATTTAAAGAAGTCCTGGAATTATATACCCCAAACATGGGAATGATCATGTCTCTTAGGAAGCACTCTGGGCCTTTCCCTACATTTTCAATGAAGCGCATAACAAGAAAGACAATAACAACCTAAAGTTTAAAAGCATCTGACCTATACTTAGATCACTGCAATGGAATTAAAGAGAGAAAAAGAGAGAGAGAGAGAGAAGAGTGATATAAAAAATATGGGATTTAAAATGCAGGTATTTAATTTTCTAAAATCAAAAGAGTAAATGTCTAAACAATATGTCAGCTATTTTTGGCTGGTGTTTCACATACCTGCCATATCTCCTTCACCATGTGTGTTCAGGGAGAGGCCTGGGTACAGATTTTCCAGGACAGACCAGATGGGCCATACTCATCTCCTTGCATCTTCTTGATCTAACAAGTGCTATTTTTACTTCCAGGATCATGGTATCCCAAAGCTTGGTTTTAAAAGTAGATTCCTATAAATTTAAGTTTCTGAAAAGTTTAATCAAAGATTTTAAATACTTTTTGGCAGGGACAGAAAAGTGTTGAAGAATTTTAAATCTCAATGTTCTAGCTACAGAAATTAAAATCTTGTAAAGAGAAAGAAAATCCAGATTAGTTATTCTTCACTATTTGGGATATCACAGAATCTTTGAGAAGTTGCTGAGCACTATGAATCTTCTCAGAAAATAATACAAGGTATTTTCTTACAAAATTATATATAAAATGTTAGGCAGTTTACTAAACTGAGTTTAAGAACACAGACACAATCTTAGAGTCTCCTAGTCTCAACAACTCTTTCCCTCAACAAATATTATATTATTATGGCTTTTCTAAATTATTTTCAACTTTTACATTATCTGGTTTTCATTGATCTCATTCCTCTGCAATTTATTTCACCTTTCCTGCATGCTTTAAACTTCCATCAATGGTAAAATCAAAAAGTCTAAACAAATATTTATTTCAGTTGCCACTGAATTCAACGCTGCCCAAATAGCATGCAAACTCCCAAGTACATTTACAAACCTAGTACAGAAAGCTGGTTACAAGCTTTCACTTCAAAAATACCTTCCCCTTTCAGTGCTAGTATCTGGTCTTAAAATCAGGTATTCGAGTCCTGATATTTCATTTGAATGCATACATGTTCTTTAATACTCTCTCTGCTACAAGGATCAATTCATTTATTTGAAAATTATTTTAACTGCCTTTCAAAATAAGTCCAAAAGCAGCAATGGTCATGTTTTCTTAATGGCCTAGAAAAAAGGAGAATTTGAAGGGAAAAAAAATGATAGCAAATTCTATATTGCTTCTTCTTTCTCCCTCATTGCAGTTACTGCAAACCTTTGATTAGACCTCTAAAAAAGACCACACATTCAATAATTTGAAGCAAAAGGTTAATGGTGTTGTTACAACTATTATCCCTTTTAAAATCATTATCCTCTTGTTTTTTATGGCTATATTACCTTCACCTTTCCATGAACCCACTTTGCCAGCTGTTTCCCTCTGTCATAAAGTTTGCTAAACATCATCATAGGAATAGGATAAATGCCATGTTTTATCAATCAAGCCTAAGGGAATTTGAGGCTTCTTATAACTACAACTGTAAAGGGAGTTTATTACAAGTTTCTGTTTTGATTTGTAAATTGTCCTTAAGTAAAATACACACCTGATGCCAATGTATAAGGAATGTTAAAATGCAAGACGGTATATTACAAAAATCTGCATCATAAAGTTTGATAGGTTGGCAAATGAGAAAGCTAAAGACTACAGAGGAAAGCATATAGGCAGGTCTCCTCTGTATGTCTACACCTGCCCACATCTCCATATCTGCCAATAACTAAATTCTATGGCCCCTCACTCCATACCACCCGAGTACTCCAAGGAAGATATAAAACATAGGACAGGTATTTTAACATGCACAAGTCCAATTAGAAAGTCTCAACATAATTCAAAACTGACATAATTAAAAGTTATTGAAACATAATGCAATAATACTTAAAATTTACCATAAAATAATGCCTAAATATTTCCATTCATTAGAGACTTAAAACATTCTCTTAAATTATGAGACATTATGAAATATTTATATCTATATAACTGCAAATATTAAAATGTATAGGTTACAGCTAAACAAGTATTTCAGGAATTCTGCACTCTTAATCAGAATCTTAAAACAGTGAAAATAAATGAAAGAGGTATTCAATTAAAACATACATATAAGAATAAGAAATTAAATCTAAATAAGCCAGTGGAAAAAATAAGAATAAAATTTAATTTACAAAGAAGTATAATTATGGATAAGTTGTATCTTATGTTATTACTGCAAACAATTTTATACCAATGCATTTGAAAACATAAAATGTAAAGTTTTCTGTAAAATATTTTAATCACTAAAGTGTCTCAACAGACATTTTGAATAGATAAGTCATCATCAAATAATTTCAATAAGCTGTCAAAACAAAAGCATTCCCCCAATCAATTGCAGCACAGGCTAATTATATTAAATCCACAAAGTCCCAAAATCACTATTTTTAGAATTTTTACAAATAGAGTTTCAAGAAAAACATGTGGGAAAGCACTCAAACTCAAAACATTGTTATAGCCCTATGCCAAACCAAGCAAGAGAAGTGGAAAAAGAAATTAAAAACCCAATACATTTATAAGCATAAATGCAAAAATGATGAAATAATTCCAAATCTAGGTGTGTATAAAAATAATTCATCATGAATTAAATGGATATATATATATATATATATATATATAGCAAAGACATTTTAAAATTATAAAATTGATCAACACTAAGAGTAAAGAACATTATTAAGATTATCTCTCTAGATGCAAAACAATATTAATATAAACATTTATTACTATAAAAACATTTGGTAAAGTTTTTACAAAACTTCCTTAACCTAAATATGGCATAATTCCTTAACATCAAATCTGATAAGAAATTCTAATAAATTCTGGGGAAAAAAAAAGAATTCTCACTATTAGCACCACTGCATAATCCTACAGTGGAAATCCTGGCCCATGAAATATGATAAGAAAAAGAAGCCAGTGTATGACATTAAGAAATATAATAAAGTTATTATCTATATCAAGGTTCTACAAAATAAGGCCTCTACATCAAATCAAACCATTGTAAGCCAAATCAAACCACATCTATTTGTTTCCATATTGTACATGACTGCCTTTAATTCTGAAAGTCAGACCTGAGTGTCGTAACAGAGTCTGCATGACCCTCAAGACAAAAACAAACAAACAATCAAAAAACATCTGGCCCTTTCCAAAAAAGTTTGTGTGCTCCTTCTCTACAAAGTGAAAATTAATGAAATCCACAAACAAGTAAAAAGAATAAAAGAATTTAATACAGCTTCTGCACTCAAGATCAACATACAGAAAATCAGTAATATCTTTATCCACCAGCATTATCTACTAGAGACCTATAATATAAAACTGCCTACTACTCATAATAACAACAAATGAATGAACTATATAAAAATATGCTATACCTTTACAAAAAAAATAGTTTTGATGAATGTAAAATAAAACTGGATAACTGGAGTATACCACTTACTGAATATGGTCATATAATACCACATCATAATAACAACAATAGAAAAAACAAAAACCATATCTAGTGCTTGCTGTGTATCAGGAACTACCCTATTCTAAGCTATAGATAAACAGATAGACAGACAGATAGATAGATAGATAGATAGATAGATAGATAGATAGATAGATAGATCAATCGATAGATAGACAAAATCTAAAAGAAATTTTAATAAGAAGATCAGTGTAGAAAAGCCTTGTAATATCAAATATTGCAATATATTAAAAGGTACCATGGTTATGACAGTGTGGACTTAGCACAATAGTAAATAAACTGACAAAGGAAATAAAATAGAACATTTAGATGCACACATACATGGACACCCCATATACAAAAATGTGGCATTATAGATCAGAAGGACAGATGATTTCAAAATAGTGCTAGAATAACTGATTATATATTGTGCTGGTTATTTGTTATTACCTTTCAAATCCAAGTTCACTCTTTTTGCCTGCACTGTGCAAAAGGATCAGGGCCTGTTAAGTTTCTTTCTTCTCAGATGGCACAATGTTGAGCTTTGTCACTAGAGGGTACTCAAGAGACATTGCAAAAAGAGGGTACTGTGCTTTCTAGTTCCAGTGTGTTTACTGGGCATGTTCCTGGGCTCAAGTTCTCTAAAAAAAAAAAAAAAAAAAAAAGGGCTCTAGCAGCAAAGGTAGCTTCCCAGTGCAAAGTCTATCCATTGCTTGGAAATAAGTGCCCATAAACAAGGGAGATCAAAGATCAAATGTTGGCTGAGGTATATTATGCATTAATCTATAGTAGTTAAAATGAATGAATGAATCAATGATAGTTCTCTGTGTTTCAACATGAATGACTTATAATGTGAAAAAAAATTGCAGATTAGAGATGGCGTAGACAAAATAATGCTATGTATATTTAATGGAAAATATATATGTTAAAATATAAGTAATTATATAGACTTGAAGGACAGATAATATTTTAATGGGGTTTTTATTAATTTGTTTACAGAATTAAAAAGTGATTTACTTGCAGATATAATACAGTGCGATTCTTTATGAACTTTACTCAGTTTTACTCAATTTGAACATTTTTGCAAAACTTCTACCAATTTACAACTAAAATTTAAACATTGACAAAATCCACAGGTCTTACTTAGATTCTCTCAGTTTCTCTTGTGTGTATGGGGGGTGGAGTCTAGAGAACTTATCATATGTGTTTCATGTATCTACCACAAGAGTCAAAATGCTGACGAGGTTCATAACCATGTTTTTCCTTGTGTTGCCTTTTTATTACCACATTCACCTCCCTGCTATCTCCTCCCTTCGTTCTGAACCTTGTACAACCCTCAATCTTTTCTGCATTTCTAAATATTGCCATTTTTAAAAATGTTACCCAAATAGAAACTGTACAATATGTAATCTTTGAGATAGACTTTTTGTTTTCATTTAGAATAATTCCCTAGAGATTCATTCAAGATGTTGCATATATCAGTAATTTTTTTCATTGAGGAATAGCTCTCCACAGTATGTATGAGTCAGTTTTTTAACCCTTCACCTGCTGAAAGACATCTGAGCTGTTTCCAGGTTGGGCTCTTATAACAAAACAACTGTGAGCATTCACATACAGCTTTCTGTGTAGAAATAAGTTTACATTTCTCTGGGATGAATGCCCAAAAGAACATTGATAATAAAATGGTAATTACATATTTGGTTTTACAAGAAACTGTTATGATTGAGTTCATAAAGGTCTACCAAAGGTAGATATGCCAGAGGCTTGCTCACCAGCTTGTGGGACAATTAGGAAGTGGTGGAAAGTTTGGGAGTTGGTGCCAAGTGGAAGGAAGTCAGATCATTGTAGGTACACCCTTGGGTGGAATATTGGGACCCTTCCCCTATTTTTCAATCACCATGAGGTAAGCAATTATGCTCTGTCACATTCTCCCAACCACAATGTACCCAATCACCACAGACAATGGAGCCAATCAATCAACCATGGACTGAAGTCTCTGAAACATTATGCCAAAATAAATTTTTCCTCCTTAGGAGCTGATTACCTTAGGTACTGTGTCACCATGACAGAAAGCTGATTAACACACTGACAAAATCTTTTCCAGTAGGTTGTAGGATTTCACATTCCTGTCAGAAATGTATGTACAACTCTTTCTCCAGCTCCTCACTGGCTTTTGTTATTGCAACTTTTTTCTTTTATCTCATGTTTATTGGATACATCTTCATATTCTTAAAGTCATCTGTATCATCCTCATTAAAATATCTATTTTTTTCTTGATATTTTTGTTGTTTTCCTAATTGGAATTTTGAATGTTGAGTTCACGAATTCCTCGTATATTCATACGCTAGGTCAGTCCTTTGTCAGATACATTGTTCGAACCACATATTTTTTTCCCATTCTGAACATGATTTTTTTCACAGAGCACAAGTTTTTAATTTTGAGGTTATAATGATCATTTTTTTTTCCTTTGTAGGTCATGCTTTTGATGTCAGGACTAAGAATTCTTTGCCTAGACCTAGACCTGGAAGATTTTCTCCTATTTTTTTTTTCTAAAAGTTTTATAGTTTTACATTTTACATGTATGTCCATGATCCATTTTAAGTAAATTTTTGAATAAACTATAAGACTTAAATCAAGGTTCAGGATTTTTTAACCTATGAATTCTAATCTCCCTAGTACTATTTGTTCAAAAATCAAGCCTTTTTTCTATTGAATTACCTGTTTATCTTGGCCAAAAAGTAGCTGATCAGATTTGTGAGGGTCTATTCTGGATTCTCTAATCTGTTCTATCTATACATCTACCTTCCTGCCAATACTGCATTGTCTTCATAACATTTTTATGATAACTCTACCTCTAGCTTAGCAAAGGATGTTTGCCCTATGGAAGTCAATGTAGGGATCTTAATTGTATTTGTAATGTCCTGTTTATTTTATATAAAAAAGCAATATCTCAAAGAAAACAACAAAAACCAACATTGGTTAGATCTAGTCAATGAAATCCTATGTGTTTGCTTCATTGTTCTCTGAATATCTTAAGTATAAATATAAATGCAAACGGAAAGAGAAAAAAATAAAATAAAATTTAAATGAAGTTTATTTATACAACAGATACTTTTAGAGCACCTGCTATATAACAGGCATCATTCTGAGATATTGGAATAGAACAAAAGTCCATTCACACAAAACCCTTTCTTTCTCAAAGCATAATTCTATTGGAGGAAAAGGGAAGGCAGAAAATAAATCCAATGATATTATGGAAGAAAAATAAAGTAGTGATAATTCATTATGAAGAAAATAAGTAAGGGTGAGTGGGAGGGAAATATGGGTTTATTCAAAGTGGTGAATAAAAGTCTCTAGGATGGAATATAAAAAATTTGAATGAAGTCAGGAAGTGGGTCATCTGCCTACCTGGGGAAAAAGTTCTACACAGAGACAAGCAAGAGCAAAGATATGCTTGGAGCATCTGTGACTATCAAAGAGACAAGGAAACACAATGAACAGAGGACCGGGTGTAGATAAAATGTGTGTGACATGGAAGGGGCTCAGAGGTCATATAGGGTTTTGTGGACTATTAAAACTGCATTGGCTTTTACTCTACATAAGATAAGTGACTGGAAGATTGAGCAAAGGAATGATAGTGGTTTATTTATTTTTTAAAGGGATCAATCTGATAGCTGTATTTAGAAAATACTACATAAGTAGAATCTGGAACAATAATGTTATAGGCAGGATTCTAGAAGTGTCCCACCAAGACTCTAAACGCCTGTTTATTTGATCAAACACTGATTTGCATTCTACTGTGAAGGGACTTTGCAGACACAATTAAAGATACTAATGATCTGAGTCTTAAAATAAGGAGATTCTCTTGCATTATCAAGGCAGACTCAAAGTAATTATATGCACCCTTAAAAACAGAAAAGGCAGAAATAGTAAATAAGAGAGATGAGGCAAAAGGAGAGGTCAGATTTGAAGTATGAGAAGAACTTGACCTGCTGTCTTTGGCTTTGCAGATAAGGAAGAGGGCCATAAACCAAGGTGGTTGGCAACATCTAAATGATGATTACTAGCCCCATCCAATAGTTAGATAGGACCCTCAGCTCAACAATCATGTAGAGCTACAGTCAACCTGAATGGATTTGAAAGCACATTTATCCTCAGAATTTCCAGGATGTAATGTAGCCCTGCCAACATTTTTATTTGACCCTTATGAAACCTGGAGAAGAGAACCAGCTGAGACTCACTTCATCTGGACTTCTAACCAACAGAATGATGAGATAATAACTGGATACTGTTTTAAGCCACTAAGTTAGTTGTCATTTGTTACAGAAGCAATATAAAAATGGTACAACCAGCTAATAGATTCTGCACCAATTCAAGTAAGAATTAATGGCTTGGAACAAGGTGGTACTAGGGGAAGTAATGAGAAGTGGTTATTTATACACTTAAAATGACAAAAAGAACAAACTGACATCAATGGAATTTGGAATGTGAAAAAAAAGGCACATTTTGACCTAAAAACATGGAAAAATGCCTTTTATTAAGATGAGAAAAATAATAGGAAAAGATTGAAAAGACAAAACCAGTTGGAGCTAGGCAGATAGAGCACATTTATATTCCTTTCTATCAAATTAAAATGCATTTTTCCTTGACAAACTGTTGAATCACAACATATACACTGTCAAGTTGTATATTCTCAAATTTCTGTTCAGTTATTATTTTGGTTATTCCTGGATCTTCCAATAAAATATGGCATAAACAATAGATATGTTCAACATCATTATGTTCAGTATGTACAGAACAATAAAGATTGAAAGATAAAATGGGTGCGAGAAAGGAAAAACTAATAACAGTATTTTAACTTATTATCATAAACTACTTAAATTTGCCAAATATTCATGATGTTCTAAACTCTGAAATAAAATTGTAATATATCTATATTTTCCACCAACACCCTCTGGGGAAGTACACATTATTATCAACTTCCATATGACCTGAATCTTGCAGAAGTTAACAACTTTCACAAGTTTCATGGCTAAGCATTTAGTGGGGATACAGATTCAGGCAATTTAAATACAAAGCTCACTTTCTTAGTCCTCACCCTATGAAGGAGGTCTTATTCCCCTCATTACTAACTATAAGATGTGGAAACAGAAGCTTGGAGACATCATATGACTTCAAAAAATCGCAAACCTATGAAGCAATGATGCTGGGATTCAAATGAAAAGACAGTTAAGTTTTTTTTTATTCCTATAGAACCAACTATAAGTCCAAAACTTGAGTGATGCCAGTAGTGGGGAAATAAAAAGCTTTAAGTATTAATTATTCATAAGATACTGTGATTTGGGGTAGAAGAGACCTTCAGAAATGTCAATAGAACATACATTATTAATCAATTTATCAAAGTCAAGAATTTAAATTTTTAAACATTTCTTTACTGACATATAGGTAGCAAATACCACAATCACTAAAACTATTGTTAATGCATTAAGTTTCTACTACTCATTAATGAAGTATGGCCTTAATTGATCTAGGTCTAACCATTCTCTATATGAAAATAGACTGGGAGAAAGATGGTGGGAGCCACTCAGTTCACTGACTCTCAATCTACAAAGGTACTTTCTACCATGATGATATATATCATCTTTTAGGATCCTACTTTTCATTCTAGGTAAAAGTTTAGTTCCTGGAAATAATAGTTCAAAGTAAGTGTTGGTTGCTTATTTAAAAAAAAAACTTAATACATGTTTATTGTATAGTTAGAGACAAAATGCTCTGACAGTTACTAAGACCAATAGATAGCATTTTTGACCAACAGGCACATTTTTAAAATTAAAACAACCCCCTGAGAACTGCCATAGAATTGATTCAGTCAGGAGGCTTTTACCTTGGCTATGGGCCATCAATCAGCTAGGATTTTTCTGGGGCAAAGGTTGAGTTCATGATGTAAAAATGAATTTGACCTCCAAATATAACACATATCAATCCAAATTACTGTCTTCAGAGCTTATATTCAATGTCCAATGGACCAGTCCAAATAGCCAGGTCAGAGTCTCCTGATGCTTTAGGACTGGGGATGAAAGCCAAGCAGATGCAGCGTTTTAAATTAAGTGATACTCTGGATTATGACACGATCCCTTGCACCAGCTAAAATTTTCAGTATATATTTGAAGCCTCCAGAGAAAGGCATCCATCAAAGGTCAGTCAATGGTCTTAGGCCGCATTGAGGAAGGGTAGACTTCAAAGCCAGCTTCAAGCAAAGGTTAACCATGCATGAACCTGATCATTACCATTACAGAAGAACATGAACTTCAGAGGCATGCCCACAGTTTCAGACAGGAGAACTGCTCTTAGAAATGTCAAATGATCTGTCTGGGTCAGACTCCTGATCTAGTTATCTCTAGTTCTCAATAATTGGGTAGAACTGGGATTAAAAGTTGAATATTCTTTGTACTGAAAATGTAAGCAATGACAACACAAATAATAAAGATCTTGTTACCAAATTATAATTACTGGGAATGGATCCAAATTCACAAATTGTTCATCTGATAAGAAATGATACTTTACCAGACAGGCTAATCATACTAGATAAAGGTTATCCCCAGTAATAGAAGTTGGTTAAAGCTGATCAAAAAGTTTGCATTCAATATGGCAAACAGAGCACTTAAAGTCATCAATTTATACTTCAAAAATCTCATTTAGATATTAAAAAAATCAAACCAAAATAATAACAATAATTAGTGGATGAGCGCACTGAAAAATCAAAACATCTTTTATTAGAAGACAAGAAACATTTAGAAATTGTTTACAGGACTAGAGTTGAGGCCTATTTTAGCTGATCCAGGAAACAAGAGGGCAGCTGAAAGAATGAGTTATAATTTTTCTAAGTGATTCCCCTGAATATTTATATAATCAGCAGGTTCAGGTACTTGGAGCAGGCCATGGGTTCATGTTGTACTCCAGGCATGGGTATTAGAGCCAAAAAGAGAAGCTGAGCAGTTTCCAAGCAAATTTAGACCACAACAGTGGATGTGCACTTATGTACCTTAAGCAAAGGTGACCCAAGTCTCCTCATCTCTCCAAGACACACAGCTGATGAAGAACTCCTCAGCAGCTACTGATGTTGACTATTCTACACGTTAGGGTATAAATAAGTATACATATTTTTATATATGCAAAAATGTATGTGCATATACGTGTGTAATCAGTTATTTAAAGAAACAGAATGGCATGAAAGAGAGAAGGTATCCTGAATAAGAAAAACACATTGTTCCCAAAGAAATAGCAAGGAGACAGGGAAGAGAAAATCAGTTTGCCAAAAATTGGGTATATCCCTTTTGATACTGAAGGTTTGCATATGTGTCCATGTGTGTGCTTATGTTCACATTTGTGCATATCACAAGAATATGCTGATAAAGAAATATAAATAAAAATTCTTAGACAAATAAAAGTATGATTACCATTATTTAAAATGCAGAGGTGATAGAATAACAAAATGTTCAAATACACAATCTCCAATGTAGTCATTTTAAAATTTGAGAATGCAAAAGAAAATACAAATGAGGTGTATTTGAGAAGTTCTATTTGATCAATATTGAGTTCTTAGAACTAAAGTTCTTAGAACTAAAGAACCAAAGCATTACAAAGGAAAACTGAGAGTTACCACATGTAAATAGATATATCCTGTTATCATTTTTAAAAATTTAGAAGTTAATTCAAAAAAATACAACTAAAAATTTCTAGGATAATAAAACACACTTATTAGGAAGGAAAGAGAAGCAAACATGCAGAATTTGTTATAGAAAATGCTGAGTGCTAGAATGCAATGAAGAAATTCCTGTATTGATCTGAAAAGAATTCTGTAGACCTGACTCCTTTACCAAGCCAAATAATCATTTACATATGTAGACAACCTAGGCGTTTTTCCCATTGTTCAAGAGTTCAGAAAACACACCAAAAACATCATTTCTGATGTTTTTCAAGAATAGTACTTGATTATAACTCTAGCAAAATAAAATATTATATGTATATATTCAGAGAGAGAGAGAGAGAAAGCCCTTAGACATGAGGCACACTAGAGAGAAAAGTAATCAGTAAAACCTACAGTTACCTCAAAACAAGCATGACAAGACACTTCCAGGATTTCATGCAACTGTTCAGAATACATACTTTTAGAAACAAGAGGCATAAGGAAATTTAAAAACCATATTTTCAAAAATCTGGAGCCAAGAATGGTTTATAAAGTTACAACTATTATGAAAACTCAAGTTTTGAAAGACAGGGCATGAATATAGAAAATTTTTTAAATGCCAAAGTGTTTATTTCGTCCCGAGATTACAGATAATAATGGATGGAAAAGTACAGACTCAAAGATGCTTACCAAAATTTAGGGGTGCCTTTTGTAGAGAAGTGAGTGAGAGCCAGGAAGCCTTCCAGGATAATCCTTCACAGTGTGCTCACAGCTCCTCATGCTGTGCTTTTGCTGTGAGAGATTTTCTGTAGGCACATTTTGTTTCAATTTAGAACTTTTTTAAAAAGCAATCTCAGTGGGACTGGGGCTCAATGGTAGAGCGCTTGCCTCACGCATGTGAGGCACTGGGTTCAATCCTCAGCATCACATAAAAATAAATAAATAAAGCTATTTTTTTTTAAAGTGATCTCAGTAACTAGAAATAAGAGCAGAAATTCCAAATTGTTACAGGTAAAAGAATACAAACAAAATTCTTATCAGGAATGAAAGAAGCATATAATTAGAAAATTATTAAATGGGATAGCCCAAACCAGAAAAAGATCAACATAAATGCAAAGGAGCTACTTTTGTCTTCTAAAACAAACCTAAACTAAACAAATATTCGCAATTAAGTAAAATAATGCAAAACTCACCTCTATTATGTTTAAAAGAAAAGCTCTTAGAAACAAGAAATAGATAAAAACATGTCAGGCAAATATTAACAAGAAAGGGAAATGGCTGTATAAATATCTGACCCGGCCAATGGTAAGAAATGGTATTTTACTTCTAACAAGGGGGAAAGAATCTACTGCAAGTATATTTGGTAAAGGGAATTTAAGGCTGAGTACTATTCACAGATGTAGAGGGACTGAGATACCCAAAAAAGGTGAGGGTTAGGTGATACTAGCTCACACCTGTAGAAAGCCAGAGTCTATAATATTTGGAAAGTTCTCTAGTTAATTTGATTGTATTCAAGTAAAAGAATTTTTCACCTGTTCATACACACCTCTCTCTGCTCTTGCTTTGTAAGGTTAGGACTGAGACTCTGCTGGCTACATGCCTTTTCTGTCAGGTGATTTTGTGTTAGGCTCTTTTTTTGTGTGTGTGTGTGTGTGCATGGTTGAGTTTTTTATTTTTTATTTTATTTTATTTTTTTGTATTTTTTATTTACAGACAAGTTCTCACTGAATTGCTTAGTGTTTTGCCTTGCTGAGGCTGGCTTTGCAATCCTCTTGCCTCAGCCTCCCAAGCCGCTAGGATTACAGGGGTGCGCCACCACACCTGGCTCTTGTTAGGCTCTTGACTGGTGGGTGTTCTTGGACATAACTGTAGGGTTGATAGAAGGAGATCTGACTGGCTCCTTCACCTCTGCTCATGTGTAATTTGTATCTGGCTCATCCTCCTGCATCAGAAGTAGTGGTGATTACATTCACATTTTTCTCTGATAAAAGCCGAGCCCACTTCAGGGCACCTCACTTATTCAGCAACTCCTTCTCAAGTGTCTGGGTCCATAAGGCCCCTTCTCTGTTTTAGACTTCAACTGAGTCATGCTTCAGGCATCCCAGTGTCTCCAGCTTGCAGAGGGCCTGTCGTGGTATTCTCAGCTTTCATAATCACAACCATGTGATCCAGTTCCCCTAGGCCTCTCTAGTTTTTCTACCTACCAACATACCTACCTACATAGGTATCTGCTATAAGTTCTGTCTTTCTGCAGAACCTTGATGAATACTGATGTGGTGACTAGGGAAGAGCTAGCTGACAAGATAGAGATATGATATAGAATGATGTAAGGACAATAGCCCTAAGGGTACCTAGTGACAGAATGCTGCAGGCAAAGGCCACACCAATGGAGGCTTCAAAACAGAGCAAACTTAGCATGAAGGGAGATTAGGCTCCTTCTCTCAACTCAAAACTATAGCCATAGGATCCACAAGATAATGTTTTTTAAAGATGTTACAGGAGAATTTTATATGTAAAATATAGAATCAATATACAAACTCACACCAAATTGGTTTAATTTTACATCTTATTTCTATAGCCATAAGTATACTTTTAGCATTTTGTCAGTTCTAAAAACATAGAAATTATTATACTTTTCTTTTTGAATATGATATCAGGGTTAAAAACAAAAGTAATGATTAAAACACATTTTGAATTATAATTGTATCTTAACATTAATGTAAAGAATTTATCATTCAACTAATAAGATTATAACTTTCACTTTCAAGAGACACATGTTAATTACTTTACATAGTTTAAAATAAGTTGATTGGGTTTACACTTTTTTTTTGCCAGTGTAAGTTTAATATTTTCAATTAAATATTTTAATTAGTTGTTCATAAGGTACCTTTTCAAAAAGCACAATCATTTGCAAGAACTTGAGACCTTGAACACCATCTTAAAACTTAATTAGTTTATAATACATTTGAATATATCATAGTTTTCAGGACAGTGTTTTTAGGAGTTTGATAAACAATTAAAATACATTATATAGCCAGTGCAAATGTAAAATTTAATTTTTATTATTATGGAATATTTTGTGTATCTTAAAGAACATAAATAATACAGAGGTTTAAGGTATAAAAACAATTTTTAAAATACTCATCAACCTTCTATAAGATTAACTGGACATCAGCAGTACTGTTGAAGTGCCCCAGGTGTTGTACACCTTTCCTCCCTATACCAGTTCCCCTATAACCTCCCAAGGGTAGACAGACTTCTAAAATTTGTATGCATCTTTTCTTTGTTTACCATAATAATGTATGCCTCCCTATACAATGTTCTATTTATATTTTAAATACATGTCTTTGACCTTCCTGAAAGTGTTATGCTATATGGTTTTACTGCATCTTGTCTTTTTCAACACTCTGCTCATGAGACATATTTAAATATACATAGCTCTACTCAAGTCTTTTTAATTAATTCACAGGATTGTATTATATGAATATATTAAAATTTACTGTCTTACCAACAGACTTCTGTTTATTTTTAAAGTTTTGCTATCAGAAATGTTGCTACCATCAATACTCTTGAACACATCTCAGTGCATTGGGTGTATTCCTTTGAATAGGTTTTAGAGTATATGCCTCTTCAATATTAAAAGATAATGACCTGACCAGCCTGGGATTGTGGCTCAGTATTAGAATGCTTGCCTAGCATGTGTGAGGCACTGAGTTCGATTTTCAGCACCGCATATAAATAAACAAAATAAAGTCCATGACAACTATAAAAATATTTTTTAAAAAAGATAATGACCGATTGTTTTGCTAAATGGGTGCATGAATTTATATTCTCACCAGAAATGAATAAAATTATAGTTGCTTGATGCTTTTACAGTATGTCATAATTATTACTTTTGCCCATATCTGTAAAATTTGTGTTTTGTTATTGATTCTAGAAGTTTTTTCTAAAATCCATTTTTGATCTTGACCCTTGTGAAATACATACCTAGAAAGTATCTTTATACTTCTTTAAACCCTGCAATGAATAAAACTTCTTATATTAATGTGTTCAATTTTATCTACTTAATTCCCCTTACTTCTTTAGTTTTATTTAAGAACTCTTTTTCTACCCAGATATTGGATGTGTGTGCCTGTGTGTGGGGGGGCATGTTTAAATTTTGACTTATCTAAGAATCCAGATCATTCTAGCTTCCTAAGACTAGTTTCATAGAATTTTCCATTTCCCATTTTGCAGAAGAATATCTGTAAGATTGTAACTTAGTTAAAGGTTTAATAGTATCAACCTGGGAAATTTTAACTACTGATTTGATTTTTTTAATTACTATTATTGACTCAAGTGTAATGGTGATTCCAAAGACAGACAAATATTAAACTCACTCGATACAAATGTGTGTGCAAGCACACTCACTCACACACACACACTGTCATTCATTTCCATTTATAAACATACATTTTTTTATTTATTTACTTATTTTTTAAATTTATTTATTTTTTCAGTCCTGGGCATTGAACCCAAGAATACTTTACCACTGAGCTACATGCCCAGCCCTTTTTATATTTTTTATTTGGGGACAGATTTCATGAAGTTGCTAAAACTGATCTTGAATTTGCCATCCTCCTGCCTCAGCCTCCCCAGTCACTGGGATTATAGTAGTATGCCACCATATCCAGCCAAACAGATTTAAGTATAATATTGGCTATAAATTTTATCTACTTACTGTTTATTCTTGAACAATTGGAGAATTTTTTGTTAAGTGGTAAGAACTTAACAAAAAATTATCAATGTTTTTTAAAAAATATAATTTGACTAATCATTGCTTACATCAGAAATGCAACACCAGGAATTTTATTAATGGAATTCACTATAATAATACATTAAATGAAAAAAGTCATATGATGATTTTAATAGATTCTTAAAGCATTTAGGGAAAAAAGCAACTCATTTATTTTAACAAAAATTATCTAAACGAGGCATAGAAAAAAAAATTCTCCAAGTGTTCAAGAATAGAAAATAAGTAGATAAAATTTACAGCTAATTTTATACTTAATCTTGAAAACTTAGAAACAATCCCATTTAAGTCTGGGGAAAGACACACTACCATATCTTTTTCTTCTATTATTCATTACTGAACTAAAAGTATTACTAGAATATAAGAAATAAAACAAAGTATTGGGTTTAGAAGAGAACATATAAAATACATCTCTTCTTGCATTAATACAGTTTTTTTCCTTAGAAAACTCAAGACTTACTGAGTAACAATAAAACCTCATGAAAGAGTCATGTAAGATATGAAGTTAGAGAATCAATGAATAAAAATCAATAGTTTTGAGAGTTTTTAAAACACTGGATATTAGGCAATGAAGAACGTAAAGCCTGAGAAATGGGAAACAGGAAGATGAGTCACATGACTTCTCAGCTTATTTCATGAAGAGAGTTCCCAATTCACAGAACACAGAGAAAGCACTCAGGAGGAAACAACAGATTTCCAATTTGAGATGTCATGGCTGAGAGCCTACAGAAACTAAATAGGCTAGAGCCTAGGGAGGACATGGAAAGAGAGAAGAGAACAGAACAGAGACCTAAGTATGGGGACTGCAGAGGATCCCCTTGAAGACTTCAGCTGAGGATCACTGAGGATGGCTGAGATGTCAGTGCATGTGTGTCAAGAAACTACTAAAGGCCAAAGAAGGAATGACCAAGGAGTACTTGTGGCATCAGGACTCTACTCTCATAAAAGACTCCAAGTAATGTCTGTTTCCACTAGCAACACTCATGAGAAACCTCATGCTTCACAGTGTAACAGGTATAGTACCCAGAGGGCTTTGCCTCAGTAGTGGGAATTAATCATAACCTGAGCATTCTTCTTGTCTTGCCTAACAAACTTTAAAAGCAAGATGTAAAAGGATCAAACTATTTACAAGTTACTGCATCTTAGAACAGAGCGCAAAAAGATCTAAAGGAATACCAAATATAAAACAAAATAAAAACAAAAATAATCCATCACCCAAAAAGAGTAAAATTCAAAATATCTAACATTCAATTATAATAAACAAGCCGAAAAATACAACCCATCATGAGAAAATTCAACTGAAACTAATGCAGGACACACTTGGATATCAACAAAGATATTAAAACATTTATCATACCATGTGTTCAAACAGTTACACAGGGACAGAGGACATAAAGAAGACCTTAACTACAAAATGTGAGTTAAAAACAAATACACATAAGATTAAAAACAGGTTGGGTGGGGCATGATGGAGCACACCTGTAATTCCAGCAGCTCAGGTGACCGAGGCAGGAGGACTGTGAGTTCAAAGCCAACCTCAGCAACTTATGAAGACTATAAAAATAAAATTAAATAAATAAATAGGGGCTGGGAAAGTGGCTCAGTGGTTAAACACAATGGGTTCAATCCCAGGTACCAAAAACAAAACAACAACAACAAAAAAAAAAAATATTAAAGATTAGGCCTTACAAAGTAAAAGATTAGTAAATCTCAAACATAGCAATATAAACAGTCCCAAATGAAAAACAGAAAGAGGGGGCTACTAAAAAAATAAACAGCCTCAGTGAGCTACAGGTCAACTTTTATCAGCCTAATATACTTGTAATTGTAATCCCTGAAGGTTAGGGGGATAGGAAGAAAAAATATTTAAAATTAATAGCTAATAGTATTCCAAACTGACGTAAGCTCCTAACCTACAAATATAAGCTGCTCAGTAACCCCATAGTATAATTAAATGCTCAAATCTTAAAAGCAATCAAATAAAAAAGACATATTAAGTACAAAGGAGCAAAGGAAAGGATTAAAATGTACTTCTCAGAAAGAATGCAAGCAAAGACACACTAAAGTAACAACTTTAAGTGGTCAAAGAATCTGCCAACTTAGAACTCTATATCCAAGTAAAATATCTTTTAAAAGCTAAAGGTAAAATAAGGACTTTTTTTGCGGGGGGGGGGGGGGACGGCGCTTATAACAGATCAAAGAATTCATCACCAGCAGATCCTCATAATAAATTATGCTAAAGGAAATCCTGCAAGCAGGAGGGAAATCATACCAGATGGAAATATTCATCTACAAAAAAAAAAAAAAAAGAATGAAAAGTACTAAAAACTGACTACATGGGCAAATATATGCTTTTTAATGGCTTTAATATTTTTATAATATAATTCATCATTCAAAGCAAAAATGACCAAAATGCAGTGTGGTATTTATAATATATGTAAAAATTAAATGCTTAACAACAATAACATGATGATTGGAGAGAGAGAGACTGAAGTACTATATTGCAAGATTTTTAACTATAGTGATTTATTATAATATCACTTGATAGTAGATGATTCTAAGTAAAAAAGTATTCTATAAAACCGATAAGCAAATAAGGAAATAAAAACAAAATCATATTGGATTACAATTCATTTCCCAGTATCTCTTTATTCTCTGCTTTAATTTTTAGTGAAACTAAAGAGAGCTGTGTCAATCTCAATAATAAGATATGCCTTAAATACTATAAGTGAAAAAATTGTTATCTAGCAAGTTTTCTGAATAAAGAACAACCATAAAATCTGACCAAGGCAAAAAGGGAAATTAAAATATTTTATTTAAAGATGGAAAATATCATCTGAACTTAATTTATTTGAATGTAAAAAAAATTAGAGAAAATTTATTTTCAATTAATGTGCTAAAATTCCTGTGATATATTCAAAAGCATTGTTGCCCATGTGGTGCTTTTGGGCTTGCAATGCAAGGACTGTGAAGGAGCCAAACTTTACAACTATATCCTTTTTATTTATTTCAAAGTTTTTAATATGTTGTTGTTGTAGATGGACACAATACCTTTATTTTATTTATTTTTTAATATAGTGCTGAGGATAGAACCCTATGCCTCACACTTGCTAGGCAAGTGCTTTACCACTGAGCCACAGCCCCAACCTCAACATATCCTTTTTAAATAACTTATACTAAAACTGAATAAGTAATGAGTAAACCTGTTGATGGAAAATAATGTAAATTCTCTTGTAACAAAAAGTCCTTTGCAGACAGTATAAAAACCATTTTCATCTTTAATACATGTACCTACATAATTTGGGTTTAATACCAATCTAGAAAAATTAACAGAAGAAAAATTCATTGTAACTATTAAAATATTTTGACTTTTTAAGAATATAGAGATTTAATGATTAATGGAATAATTAACATAATATGTAGTAACAACAACTTTAAATTGCACTGAAAATACAACTTTCATAAAATAACGGTGATAGTCAATGAGAAAATATACTAGAAATTAAAAGAATGCTATTCACCATAGCAAGAAAGTCATAAAATACCTAGGAATAAATAAATAAATAATGTGGAAGGCATACCTGGAGAAAACAATAAAACACTAATGTAGGACATCAATGAAGACCTGAATTAATAGGAAGATATCCTTGTTCCAAGATACAAAAATTTTATGTTTTAAAGGTTCAGCCAGTTCTCCAAAATTTAATCAGTGTAGCATGAAATACTGTTCTGACATAAGTTTTAGGTTTACAGAAAAATGAAGCAGTAGAATTCTCAATATATACCCCCTCCTTTCACACTCCATTTCTCTTGTGATTAACAACTTGCATTGGCGTGGTACATTACAATTGATGTAATAAAACTAATAGAACACTGTTAACTGAAGTTTATCTTAGGGTTTTGTCTTCATATTGTACAGTTTTGTTTTGGTTTTGTCTTCACAAGTGCAAACTGTTGTATATTTACCCTTGAAGTATCACAGAACAGTTTCACTTCAGTGCCCTAAAAATCACCTGTGCCCAACAGGAATTTTAAAACTGGAAATTGAGGACCTAATTTAAAAAATCTTTGAAAGGAGGGGGAAAATGCATGAAAACAAGGAATTTTGGGCAAGACAATAACAGAAACTTTACTTCATCAAACGTTAAAATCAACATAAATATATACTAATTTAAAAATTTGCACAAATAAAGAAATGTGTGGTCATATTAATGGTACAGAAATAAAATTCCAAAACAAAGCATGTTTTTTTGGAAACAAAGTTAGGCATTTCAAAATAATAATTGAACTAAACATAAAAATTAAATTTATGCCTTCACATTTTATTTTAAAATTCAACCTATATTTAAATGTCTAAACTTAATAAAGTTATAAATGTACTATAGAAAATATAAATAAAATAAATGATAATATCTGTTATGGCTTGAATATATGCCCCAGAAATAATGTGTTGTAAACTTAAGCACAATGCAACAATGTTGGTAGGTGGAACATAATGCTGGGAAGTGTTTGGATCAGAATCTTCATGAAGAGATTAATGTCATTATAAAAAGGGTTCCCATATATGGGTTCACTCTTGCTCCTTTTTCTTCTGCTTTCTGCCATGTGAAGACATATCTAGAAGGCCCTCACCAGAGCAGATGCCAGTGCCTTGATCCTGGACTCTACAGCCTCCAGAACTGTCAGTCAATAAATTTTTCTTCATTATAAATTACCCAGACTCGGCATTCTGTTAAAGTAGCACAAAATGAACAAAGACAAATATCTTAATATGTTGATAGATAAGAAAGACCATTACTTAACTTAGAGGAGTTTTTTAAAATCAAAAGGGATTGAACAATAAATTTGATTGTAAACTTTTCTGTATAGTTTGAGTCATTACTAGAAGCCAAACTTTTACAATTAAATATTTTCTAGAAAAAGAAAAGTAATGAAATTTCTCCTATGACTAGTCTCTCTTATCAGTTAATTCATGCAACTTTTTTTAAATAAAACCAATGCTATTAAACTTCTTAGTTTGTGTAGTAAAAGAAAATTTCCCATTCATTTAAAAAAATTGTTTGTATTTCTAACAAGAAGCCACAAGAAAATTAAAACATAATCTTCCGGAAAACACATTAAGAAGGCTTTTTAAAAGTCTTGTACCGCCATCACCTACTGAAATTAATTTCCATGATTCTGATTTTTTTCTCCAATGTATTCTCTTTACAAAATAGTTACATTTTTCATTGTTTTATTATAGAGTGAAAAATTCAGTCTTTGACTAAACTATGGACACTGCTTTTTTCTTTTTTTCTTTCTTTTGTTGTTGTTGTTGTGGTGGTGGTGGTGGTGGTGGTGGTGTGGTGGTGGTACAGAATTAAATTGACTATACAATTTATTGTCCAAACCAGGACTTTGTGACTTTGGAAGAGGACTCTATTAATAATTAAACCAAGATAGCATGCATTAACAAGGACTGTCCTGAAAAACTAAGATGGGTGATCACAGTACGTGTTAAGCTTTTGATGGTTGGCCCTTTTCCTCAGTCTGGTTTTCCACCAGTGTTTCCTTATATCTCAGATTCTAGGAATTTCAAACTAAGCACTTACAGTTTCTGCAATATGCCATGCTGGTTCACACTTTCAAGGCTTTGCATATTTAAAGCCTTTCAAATGAAATGCCATTGAGTACTACAGAACCTCCTATGGAGCTTTTAAACCCCAGCTCAGTTGTCATCACTTAGGAGAAACCAGTGCTAACTTCCTTTAGTGGTAACCATTCTTTTCATTAATTAATAGTCAGGTGGAAGACTGATTACAGGCTGGCACTTTGTGGTAGTTTTAAAATGAATCTGAAAATTCTTTCCATTCTTCCTTTCAAAAAATAGAGCTAATTCCATTTCTTTTAAATGCAGGCCAAATGTGTGACTCATTTCTAATAGGAATATGGCACAGTGAAGGTGTGAGTCTTCTGAGGCATTGCCACTTTTGATTTTCTTTCTTAGGTGGCTTACTAGGCATGAGTCAGCCATCCTGTTGGCAAGATACTTAAGCAGCCTGTGGAGAGAGGCCTTCATGAGGAATAACTGAGGCTTCCAGTCAACTACCAATCCAACAATCAGGTGAACTGTCACCTTGAAAGTGCATCCTTCTACCTCAGGTGATTACAGCAAAGACCAATGCCTTGCCTAAAACCTTATGAGAGACCCCCAAGCCAGAAGGTCCTAGCTAAGCCACACTAAGATTCCTGATCTTCAGAAAATAGGAAATAGAAATGTTGATTTTTGTTTTAAGCCATTGTTATGGTTTGGATATTAGGTGTCCCCCAAAAGCTACTGTATTAATGCAGGAATGTTCAAAGATGAAACAACTTGATTAAGAGAGCTGTAATCTATTCAGTCTATCCTAGTTTGAATGGACTGGAGAGAAACTATAGTCAGGTGTCTTATGGCTGGAGGAAGTGGGTCACTGGGAGTATACCCTGAAAGATACATAAGGGGAGAACATTAACGATTTCAGTCTGATAATGACCAGTGGGAAAATGTGGAACATTTGTTCTTGATGCCAAGATTTCTGGAGTTTCCCCACTCCTGTTCTGTCTGTTAAGTCAGTTTTTCTTTTTCTTTTTAAAACTACCACATGCTTTCCAATGAATGCATTTCTTTTCTAATTGAGCTACCTAGACTAATTTCTGTTGCATATTATTAAAGAAACCTGCATTCCCTACAACAATCATGGTAACCTATGCCTTAGTACCATGAGACCTGAGCATGTGACTGCATTGTTACCTTAGGGGATGTTCCTAATAAGCACTGATACCCCTTTTCTAAGAACTATGAATCAGAAGATGCCCCAGACAAAGCACTCAGAGATCTCTCAGAACATCACTAGAATTTTTAAAATTACCTTTTAAAATTACTTAAACTTTCCTGAGTACAAAAAGTAATATAAATGCAAAGCAATAGCAATTAATGCAATAGCCCAAAATGTTATTTTCTGCAAAGGCTGAACTGTCTAGCAGCATTTCCATGTGGCAGCGCTGCTGTATGCCAGGGCTATCATATGCCAAGAGTGGCCAAAGATTTTGGCGATTGGACCAAGTATTCATATTTAAGCTTGGAAAGCAACCATCTCCTGCTTTCTGCTTTCCACTGACATATGGCAGCTTCATACCACTGTTCTATTGGCTCATTTATTGCAGTCGAGTTTTATAATCACTGCAGGCATGAAATACTTAATGAATTTCACTTTCTGCTGGTCATGTTTCCTCACTAATACACAACATCAATTGGGGATGACAGAAGGTATCAACTCCCTTCCCAGGTATTTAACTGTGAGCAGTCATCTCTATGCAGAAAGAGTGCCCATGAACTTTTGAGAGCTTTGATTATGAAGAACTGAGAGTACATACAAATGCTACATGATCAGATGCCTCCCAAAGATATTTAACTAGCTGACATTTCAGCAGTTTCTAAAAGAAGGTCATTAGTATTTCCTTTCTTTAGCATTCTAGCAGCTGTCAATCAGGGACAGACTCAAGCACCTGGCAGTAGAGAAGTGCACCATGTGGTTATGGGCACAGACCTTTAATCCAAAAACTGAGTTCCAATCTAAGATCCACCTATTACTGAGAGATGTTAGACAAGTGTCTTAATTCTTCTGGGGCCTCAGTTTTCCCACTAATAAAGTTGTGCCCCAAATGGAAATTACTTCATAGGGTTCTTCTGAGAATTAAATTTAACAATATATGTAATTCACTTAGTGTAGAGCTTAGACCATCAAATTTGTTCAATAAATGCTCACTGTTACTGCTTTTATTATTACAATTACTAATATTAACATCACCACACCTAGGAATTATTTAACATGCCAGCACCTTCTAGGGATGAACTACAACACCTAACTCATCAAGTCACAGCAAGGGGCTAATGTTGGCCCATGTGGGACTGGCATCAATGTCCAACAGCAGCAGTGAGAAGGTGGGGAAACATAATGTGGCTCAGAACCAAGGTCAGCACGATGCTGTCAGCATCAGACCTCCACAAATCCATCTATGTTGGACCAGGAGTATCAGAAGTAGAATCTGAACTCAGAAGAAGAGAAGTGAGAACTTGCCTATATTGCAGGACTGGGTTCCAGTTTCAGTGGTGCACTAGAGCTGAGCCTGGACTGGGGCAGGAAACAAAACAGCAAGAAGAACCAAAGACTGATTCCCATCAAACAGAACAGAGATCTGGCTTGCAAACTGTTAACTCTCCAAACCCAATCTGTCAGCAGAAGGGAGTGAGCTTGCACTGTGCTGTTATGACTGGTTCTACAGTGGGTTGAAGGCAGTGTGTGATGGGAACCATTCCTCATTTGTAGGGATAAGTCCGTCTCCCTCTCTGAGCTTAAGTGTTAAATAAAAATTGACAAAGAAAATGGAAAATAACCCACTACAATGGTACCTCTGGCCACAGCTACCAAATGCTTTCCAGAAAGCAGTGGCACTGATGAACTAAAAAAGAAAACATCATCTGATTTGTCAGATACATGACATCAGAACTGCACAGCCCCTTCCCTGCCCCATATGGCAGATATACTAAAGGATCCCAGCACTGTTTTTGACTTCCAGCTTTAGTCATTCTCAATAGAATGCTCTAAGACCCCACTGGTCATGGTGCTTCTCAGAGGGTATCATTGTGCAGTTGAACAAGAAGCTTATTTGCACATTTCAATTTAAGAAGTTCTGTGACGATGCTCTTATCCATTGGTGGCATTTTTAACATCAGAGTCCAGACCTATTCACCATTCATAGCTTTAAGTCTCTTTTAAGGGACTGAAAATTGGTGCTGAAGATATGAAGAAATAATAGTAAGCGTTTCTTAAGAATCAGCCAGAGACTTTTGATTCATGAGAAAATCCCCAGGTCACCAAAACTAAGACCATCTTAGCCAGAGAAGATGGAAGGCTGGAAGAGAGAAAAGCAGACAAGCTATTTGGGAATTGAAAGAGAAATTCAGAGGAAGAGCACAGGATGAAGACACTGCATGTCACCCTTGACTCTTAGGACCTGTTTTGTCATTGTTCCCTTCATTGTTTGCTGATCTTATTAGTTTTACTCCATAATTTAATGCTTTAGAGAAGATCAAACACATTCCCCTGTGCTAAGGTGCACAAGGAAAGGTGACTTTCTCTAGGTCAGAATGGTAGGTGGGAGCTGCTCTAGTCCCCCTGGGAACCTGGAATTGTTGACTAGAGGAAGTACAGGGTGCAGGCACAGGAAAAGATACAGGTTTGAAGAAACACTCAGGCTACCCCTCCATGACTTAGAGATGTTCTTTCTTAAAAATTATGTGTGTGTCTTAGTGTGGGCATAAATTTGTACAGATGGATGTTCATTTAGTGGATTCCTAAAAGATTTGCTCCTTGTGGCTTTCTTCCATTATCTTCTGAAAGGGATGAAACTTTTTTCCTCCTCACCCCATCCCAATTCACATATACTCAAAACCTGGCAAATGATTTAATAGATCACAAGTTAATAACTCACACCTGGCACCTCTCCTGCATATTTATTTCTTTGAAACTACAACTTTAAACCCTGACCCTACCATTGTTTCTAAATAAACAGGGGTTACCCAATTGCATTTAAGAAGTTGAAAACTAACTCATCTTTTGGATGATGAGTGTCCAAAGCCATTTTCTTCACTTACAGTGTGCATTGGTATTATCTGGAAACCCCAAGCATCCATATTTTAAAATTTCCCTAGGTAAAGTACAACCCAGTTTGAGATCGCCTAAGCAATATCATTGTTCTGCCTTCCCCTTCTCCTTCCTCCTAAGTACCTCCTCTGGCTGAGAAGCTAGCAAGACAAGCCTGGGAAATGAGAATGTGGCACATCTTGTATTTGTATATTTTTTCCTCAAGCACAAACCTGGTTTAACCATAAACCCTGGACAAAGAATAATAGACCCCAAGTTATAACTAACACCTGTGGATAAACCGTGAACTTTGCCTCTGCTCCCCTCCAATATGGACAAAGGTCCTTCATGAGCAGGTTGGAGAAATGCCCACTGACTCTCTCACAATACCATTCATCTCTTGTGATCAGAAACTTCAGGTGAGTCACCTGATATTAAGTAAATTGGGATTAATATCACAAGTATGCCTGTTGATAACTCCACCTCTGATCTGTGTGTGCACCCTGTTTCCACAGGCATTTTTCCAGTTAACCTTTAAAGAACTTACTTCTTTGAAAATCACTGAGCAATAGATTTAAAGTTCCTAGATATGACAACAAATTCAACAAATTGTTTAATTGGAAGGCTTAAAGCTGGGTTCAGAAAACAGTTAATTACATTTAATGGCTTCTTTATGAAATGTGCTTTTTTTCAAGGATGGTTGGCACAGTTTGGTGAATGGTTAATGTCTATCTTCTAGAATGTTCAGACCAGCCACTTCTTGGTTAAAGAACCCATCTGCATTTGGATATGATACTTTGAAAAAAGTGTCTTGGCAATAAAATTGCTTCAATAAAATGTTTCTTCTTACACTACAGCCCAGTGTGTCCAATTTTAAAGAAGGTCTCCCTCAGACTCAAATTTATGATAAGTAATTTTAATCATTAACAATTTTTCAGGTGCCTCCCTGCTATGCCTAAATTCAATGAATAAATAAAAAAGATGATTTCTACCCAGCTAGAAAGCAGAAGAATATTGGACCCAACATTATGGCAATGTTCTCACTTTTCCTAAGTAATCTATGATACCATTGCTTGAAGCAAGAAGTCTCATCATGTCTCAGAAAAGCAGAATTCTATAGTACTCAGTTTCATGACAAAACTTGGTTTTGAAAGAATGGCCTGAATAATTACCTGAAAAATAGTAGGAGAACATTTTAAAAACACATACAAATCAAGTAACTAAAATCCTGAAATGTTTTTTGTTTTTTGTTTGTTTTTTTGTGGTGCTGGGGATTGAACCCGGGGCCTTGTGCATGCCAGGCAGGCACTCTTCCAACTGAGCTATATCCCTAGCCCATGAAATGTTTTTTTATGAAACATAAATGATACCTGAAGCTCATTTTATATATTTTGATTTAAAAATGTGGTTTTAATGAGAGACACATCTTCTTTATATCTCAATGAGAACATATTTTTTTTGTCTACAGAAAGAAGGGAGATTTCCAGAAATAACATGACCACCAGCCAGTTACATGAAATATCATAATTTGTGAAGCATGCATGTTCACATTCTCACTTAATCCTTAAATTATCTTCAGTCCAATCTTGAGGAAATTGAGGCTTGAAGAGTCCAAGTAGCTTCAAGAGTCCAAGTAGCATTAGGAAATGGCAGAGCTAGAACTTCAAAACCAGCCTGTCAGTCACAAAGTCCACCTCCACCAACATCCTCTTCAAACAACAGCAAAGGCCTCCATGTAATGGACACTTACTGTATCAGAGACATCTTCCCTGCCATATTCCATTTAACATGATAGACACACAACGAGAAAAGCATTAGCATCCGAGTCCTAGTGAAAATCTCTTCCTCAGACTCACACAGCAAGTGTCGGAAGTAAGCTTTAAACCTAGGAACTGCAAATTCTATGATTTTGTCATTTTTTATTGCTGCATAGTACTCCATTGTGTATAGATGCCACATTTTTTTTATCCATTCATCCATTGAAGGGCATCTGGGTTGGTTCCACAGTCTAGCTATTGTGAATTGTGCTGCTATGAACATCGATATGGCAGCATCCCTGTAGCATGCTCTTTTAAGGTCTTCAGGGAATAGTCCGGGAAGGGCAATAGCAGGGTCAAGTGGTGGTTCCATTCCCAGCTTTCCCAGGAGTCTCCAAACTGCTTTCCAAATTGGCCGCACCAATTTGCAGTCCCACCAGCAATGTACAAGAGTACCCTTTTCTCCACATCCTCGCCAGCACTTGTTGTTTGACTTCATAGTGGCTGCCAATCTTACTGGAGTGAGATGGTATCTTAGGGTGGTTCTGATTTGCATTTCTCTGACTGCTAGAGATGGTGAGCATTTTTTCATGTACTTGTTGATTGATTGTATAATTTGCAGGGAAATGGATGGCACTAGAGCAGGTTATGCTTAGTGAAGCTAGTCAATCCCTAAAAAACAAATACCAAATGTCTTCTTTGATATAATGAGAGCAACTATGAACAGAGCAAGGAGGAAGAGCAGGAAGAAAAGATTAACATTTAACAGAGTCATGAGATGGGAGGGAAAGGGAGAGAAAAGGGAAATTGCATGGAAATGAAGGGAGACCCTCATTGCTATACAAAATTACATATAAGAGGTTGTGAGGGGAATGGGAAAATAAACAAGGAGAGTAATGAATTACAGTAGATGGGGTAGAGAGAGAAGAAGGGAGGGGAGGGGAGGGGAGGGGGGATAGTAGGGGATAGGAAAGTTAGCAGAATACAACAATTACTAATTGGGCATTATGTAAAATTGTGGATGTATAACCAACGTGATTCTGCAATCTGCATTTGGGGTAAAATTGGGAGTTCATAACCCACTTCAATCTAATGTATGAAATATGATATGTCAAGAGCTTTGTAATGTTGTGAACAACCAATAAAAAAAAAAAAGAAAAAAAGAAAAAAAAGAAAAAAAAAATAAACCTAGGAACTGAAGCTCCTGTTCTTTTCACTGACTCTGTGCCCTTCATCTGCAGCGGAGACCTTCTCTCCACCTAACAATGAACTTCACACAATAAACCCCACTCAACAGTGACGTGCAGCCCTGTAGCTGACGCAAAAGGCCAACCATTCCATCATCGTATTTGTAACACAGGCTTCTCTGTCTAGCCCAAGGGTTCAAGGACACAGGAACATTATAATTAGAAGCTGTGGGTGAATGTGTCATTTTAACACTTTGATATCTTATTTTCCCCATGAGCCTATGATCTACTTGACCCACAAAGAAAACCTTAGGAAGCTTTATATCCAAGCCCAGTATTCTAATAGATGGAGTCCACCAAGGGCCAAGGACAGGATTCAGATGAAAAAGGCACTGTTTCTCCTCTGCATAGCAATAATCAATTCAAAAATGTCTACGAAAAAATTCCCATTCAACTCAAAATATTGGGGGAAAGTTATAAAATAAACTTTACCAGAAATGTGTGACTTACATTAAGAAAGAGATAAAAATTCTATTGAAGAATATGTTAAGTGCCTGGATGGAAAAAAACCCCGAATATTTAAAAATACTCATTCTTCACAATGTAATAGATAAATTCTGTGATTTTCTAATGCTATTTCAATCAAACAACAAAATTTTTTATTAAAACCTGACAAGATAGTCCTAAAATTCGTATGGAAGAAATAAAATGTTTAAAGATCAGAGATGAGGTAACATTTGCCCTACTAGCTATCAGAATATACTATAGAAAAAAGCTGAAATAAACACAAATGTTGTTTATATATCAGTATAAAAGAATTTTAAAACACACTGATAAACCAGGTGTGATGGTGCATGCCTGTAATTCCAGTGGCTTGGATGACTGAGGTATGAAGATTGCAAGTTCAAGGCCAGCCTCAGCAATTTAGCTCTGTGAGACCCTGTCTCAAAATAAAAAATAAAAAAGGGTTTGGAATATATCTCAGTGGTAAATTGCCCCTGAGTTCAATCCTCAGTACCAAAACCAAACCAAACAAAACAAAAAACACACAGATCTGTATCAACTTATCAGATAATAAAAATTAATGTTTCACTCAATGGGTAAAGAAAAATTATTCAATAAATTATATTGCAGGAATTAGAAATTTGGGGAGATCATTAAATATTTTCTTCACAAGCTGCTCAGATTATTAAAGAGTTGAAGGCTTAAAAAAACACAAGTATCAGAACAAAATATAGGGAAAGTGTTATTGTGGGAAGGGGAGGCCTTCTTACGATTTTCTAGAAAATAAAGCTGTAATGTAAATGATTAATAAATGTTTATATTAAATAAATTTATATTTAATTCAATTTAAATTAAATTAAAAGCATCTCTAGGATTAAAAAAAACAAACATGTATAAGATGACAAAATATTTGTAATATATGACACCAAGTTTCAATACCTAGAACACTGTAAAAAGATCTGTAAGTCAATTTTTTTTAAAAAAGGAAAAATGCAACAATTATGAGTTTCCATTTCAAAAAATATATATCGTATGAAAATATGCTCAGCTTCACTCATAATCCCTCCTATTACTAAAAAGGTAAATTTAAATCACAATGAAATACCATCTTTTACTTATTTCCTTGACTAATTCAGGCTGGTTATATCCAACAATTGGAAATTTTAAAGTGATCTCATGCACTGTTAGTAAGGATATAATCTTTTTGAAGAAAAGTTTTGTAATATCCATTTACACTAAAAAATGGCATAGCCTTTTAAGGATGTTCAATGTTATTACTATTAATGGATCTAAATCTAAAATAACCTAAATGCCTATTAGTGAGGCTATGATTACACAAATAATGATGTGGTCAGACAATAGAATCCTGCTACTCTGAGACAGATTTTTATGTACTGATAAGAAGTATGAAGTAAAGGAGAAAATGGTGTACAACCCCACAAGTAATATATGATTATCAGTGTGTGTATAAGACAAATGCATAAAACTATACAAGATTATGTAACATATATATATTCCTAAATGCACATGCATTTACCAATGCATTACTAATTTGGGAATGGTGGATGGTAGATATTGCTTCATAACAGGGGGAAAGGGAGCTGGTGGTGGAAGGGTCTGAATGGTACCAAACCATAGGCATAGGACTCACCCACACTCACATGCTCATTGGCTCTTGTCCTTGAGTCTATCCATTGGAATAGAATGTCTTCATTCTCTGGACCTCAGTTTATAAAATGACTTTTTAAAAGCCCTTATAGCCTCCACAAGTTTCATGATAATTTTATTCCATAATTCAATTAGAATTCTTTGTCAGGCAACATATACTTGCAAGAAGGTGTTCTGCGAAATCAATAATAGAGTCAGTTATTACATGGCAATTTCAATTGGAGCAGACCCTCATGGAGGGAAAGGGATATTAAAGGGCAATCATGTAGAACAAATAAGGTTTGGTCACAGATTAACTTTTCTCATGGATTCTGCTTTCAATATAGATGTAATTATATTTATTTTAGACCCTTAATTGTTACTTACCTTGCATGTCTTGATTTCGTGTTTGCTTGTACAGTTTTAGTAATGGCAATGTAATGTACGATTAGTTCATTCATGGGAACTCTTCCCTCTCTCTGCTCATTCTTTTGTAATCACAATACAACTACATTATGCATGTGTAAACCATGAAATAAGAAGGCAGGACCTTTTCTACTACTCAGAATAGATTAACTTCTGTCTTCCCATCAAATGGGGAATCAAACAAAAATTATCACCCACTCTTTTGGCTATGGGGGGTGCATTGGTTACTTAGTTGCTCCTTCCCCATGATCCTTCTCCTTTCAAACTTTCCTCCAAGTAAAAATGCTTATTTCAGATGTTCCCTCCTCAGCTGCCACAGATCATTTTTGGAAGACAGTGGAGGGCATATTTAGGCATACAGATGCACAGGGTTTTCCAGAGTATGACTAACACAGAGAGCAGCACCTCAGTGCAAATAATGCACATACAGGACATTATGAAAAAGAATCTACAGGGAGATTTGTTACCATCTCTTCATTCTATTTATTAAAATAAGTTTAGCTTTTCCCTTCCTCTTCCTTCTTTCATATTTTCCCTTCCTTCTTCTAACCCCTATATCCTTGAGGCAAGAGCAATGAAAAAGAGAACACAAAGTTTGGGTTTGATCTTGGCTCTACAACTTATCCTACCTGTGAATGTGAAACATGGCACACAGCCCATCTGTCTGAACCTTAGGCTCCTTATCAATCATCTTGGCATTCTATCCCAAGATGCACCTCCACAGGGTTTCTATCAGTTTCCTTGTCCTCCTTTCTAGAGCTTTTGCCTTGTAAAATTTTACCTCCAATTGTGAAACAGAAATTTGGGCCATAAAAGAATTTCAAACATCAGCAAAAATACAGGTTCAGTGCCCTAGTTAAGTTCTAGGTATGCACAAACAGATATCAAATTTACAAGCTAAAAATTCTTAGGCAATAAAAAAATGAATGCTTGCACTATACAAAAAGATAATGACTGAGTGTTGATGGTTATGCAGCAATCCAACTACATTTGTAAGACCTGAGGATGAAGGTAGAGAAATGAGGACTTCTGGTATTGAGCAATATGAAATAGAACATTGAATCCTATCTCTTCCAAAGATCAAAAACAAATCTCTGAAGATGATAATAATAAAATAAATGATCTGAGCACTGGCAATAGGAGGTGGTTTTGGGAGGCCAAGTCAAAAACTGAAGACCAAGCTATAACAAGAGTAAGTTTTATGGAAAGTTTTTGCCTCTTTTATTTCCTGGCTTTGAATGAAGGGTGTTCCCACTGTGGGACCATGCAAGGGCACAAGCAGCAGAAACTCAGAGAGAAATATCCTTCAGCCAGAGAACCAGGAAAAGGGGCACAGAAAGCAAGAGAGATAAGGTCAATCCCTGTTTGCTTGCTTGTTTGTTTTTTCAATAAAAGCTTACTGTGGAAAATATCTGTATTTACAGAAAAGCTGCAAAGATAGGATGGAAATTCTAATGTTCCTCACACCCACTGTTAACATTACCACGTCCATTTGAGAAAACAAGAAACTGGCATTTTTACATTGTTATTAACTAAACTCCAGGCTTTATTTGGATTCACTGGTTTTTCCACTGAAGTCCTTTCTCTGTTCTAGGATCCAGTCCAGGATAACACACTGCAAGTTGTCATCATGCCTCCTTAAACTTCTCTGGTCTATGACCCTTCCTCAGTCTTCCCTTGTTTTCAATGGCTTTGAGAGTTTTGAGGAGTGCTAGATTAATATTTTAAAAAATATCCCTCATATTGGGGTTGCCTGATGTTTCCTCATGCTTCTACTGGACTTATGGATTTTAAGGAAGAATATTAAAGAGGCAAAGAGTCCTTTTCATAATACCATGTAAGAGGAACACACTATCAACATAACTTATCACTAGTGATCCTAACTTTCATCACCTGGCTAAAATAGTGTTCACTGGGCTAAAAGAAAATCACTAAGTCTAATACATATCAAGCTGAGTGGGAGAAGAATCTACATAAATTATTTGGAATTCTTCGGGGAGAAAGATTCATCTCTCATACCCATTTATATATTCATACTTTGAGAATGGCCTCAGTTCTGGGCTATATTAGCTTCTGATGAGAGAGAGAGAGAGAGAGAGAGAGAGAGAGAGAGAGAGAGAGAGAAACTTTTTCCCAGAGAGAAAACTTATCTTTCTTGTTAAAGGAAGTGGGAAAAGAAGACTCTATAATCTGAAGTGAAAGAGGAATCCTCTCTTTCCCTTCACTGCTTTGCCTGATTGCATAAAACTATTCAGCAGCATCTTAAAAGCGTCTAAAACTTTTAAAGAAACACCAAATTTGTGTCTAGAGGATTAGATAAAAGGGATCCTGGGTGCCACAGGGAGTGGGGGAAACAATGGAGAGTGAAGTAATGAAAGAGATTTCTTAACTCTGTGAGTGAAGTGACATCAGTCCCAGACTCCTCTGAGCTGCTCTTGTGGAGACAGACTCACAGCAGGAGAGCAAAGGCATTGAGAACTAAGCTGATATTGGAACCCTGCCCACAGAAGGGCAGAACCTGCAGTCTGAATATGTCCAAGACCACTGCCTGTGAAAGTAAAAGAGAGGGTGTTTTCTAAAAGATTTTAACAGGATCCAGCTAATCATCTGATTCAAAATGTCCGGGGAAAAAAATCTAAGATCACTCAACATACAAAAACAAGACCAAACCAAAAGAAAAAAGAAAGAAAGAAAGAAAAAAAAAGCCAGCACACATGACAAATTCTAAAGTGGAAAAAAACAATAGATGTCAACCTGAAATAACTGATGCACTAAAATTCTTAGAAAGACCTTTAAACAATTATTATAATGATGCTCAATGGATAAAAATAGACATTATGAAAATAAATGGAAAGATCAATGTCATTAGAAAGGAAACAGGAACTATTGAAACTGATTCTTTTAGAACTGAAAAATAATATCTGAAATTAAAAATTCATTCAATGGTCTCAAGGAGGATAGAAATGTGTTGATGAACTTGAAAACAGATCAAAGTATTTATTCAACCTCTACAATGAAGAGAATGAAAATTGGGGGAAAAAATCAATCTCAGGGATGTATGGGGCAAAATTTAACAGATCTAGCCTTCTAGTATTGAAGTTCTAAAAAAAAGGAGGAGAAAAATGTTAGTACAGAAAGAAAAATTTGAAGAAATAATTGCAGAAAACACAAATTTGATAAAAGACATATATTTACATCCACAAGAACAGGAAGAAACCCCCTGAAAAGTATAAATTCAAAGAAAACCCAACCCACTTACAATATAATCAAACTACTAAAAACGAAAGATGAAGAAAAACAGCCAGAAAAAATGACTCATCAGAAAGAAGGGAACAAGAATCTGAAGGATTGCTGATTTCTTACCAGAAATCCAGGTTCTCAGAAGACAGTGGGATTATACCCATGAAGAACAACCCAAAATTCTATATCCAGTAAAAATATCCATCAATAGTGATGGCAAAAGGAATAAAAAACCTCAGATGAAGGAAAACTAGCAGAATTCATTGCTACAAGGCCTTCTCTAAAATAAATACTAACTGGAATTCTTCAAACTGAAATGTTGTCATGAGGAAACCTTAAATTTCAGGAAAAAAGAAAGAGCGCAGAAATCATAAATATTCCAACAATCATAATAAACTATCTCTTGAGTTTTTACAAATATACATAATTATCAAAAACAAAGATGTAAAAAGTATCTGGTATAATTTTCAATGTATGTGAACACAACACACAGGACAATTATAAGGTAGATTGGAAACAGTATTACCTAGATTAACTGCTAAAAATGTAGATTGGAAATAGTATTACCTAGATTAACTGCTAAAAATATAGAGAATTATGGTCAAAAAATTAGGTATAAACAAGCTGATTACTAAAAGATTTACAGGTAGTCAAAATAAAGTTGTTATCTTTTCATCACTGGAACAGAATCCTGAGAAAATCAACTTAGAGAAGGAAAGATTTATTGTAGCTTACAATTTCACAGACTTCAGTTCATGGTTGGCTGACTCCATTGTTTTGGGGCCTTTCTGAGGCAGAACATCATGGTGGAATAGCATGGTGGAGCAAAGCAGATCACCTCAGAGTAGCTGGGAAACAGAAGGAAAGAGAGAACCAGGAAAGAAGTCGGACAAGATAAGCCGTTCCAGGGCACACCCCCAAGAACCCACTTCCTACAGTTTCTACCATTTCCCAATAATGTGATAAAATTATGGACCTGTGGGGGCAGAGCCTTGGTGATCCAAACACTTCCTCAAAACTCCTCAGAACATTGCTCTACTGGGGACCAAGACTCCAATACATGATCCTTGCAGGACATTTCAGATAGGAAGAAAAAAAAAAGGGGGGAGAACAGAGAAACACATACTTAAATGAAGGCATAATCAAATCAAATATGAAAATGATCCACATAAAAACCAATTGTCTTAGGCCAACTGGGATTTTATAACAAAATACCATAAATAGCATGGCTTATAAACCATATTTTTTTCTCTCACAGCTCTAGAAAATGAAAAGTCCAGGATCAAGGTACCAGAAGATTTAGTATCTGTTAAGAGTTCATCTCCTCATATATGATGGCTTCTGTGTCTTCACATGATGGAAAGGGCAAGAGATTTCTCTGGGGCCATTTTATTAGGGCACTAATTCCACTCACTCGTGATCTAATCACCTCCGAAGTCCTCACTTCCTAGTGCCATTTCTTGGGAATTAGGATTTCAACCCAAACATTCTGATCAGTATACCAACCTTAACAAAATTACATTCTATATAAGTGGTCTAAGTACATCAATAAAACCACCAAAGATTTCATTTTGCATTAAAAAAAACCCTCCTATATGCTCCTATGTCAATGCAAGCTTAACTTATAACATAAATACACATAAAAATGGAATGTTTTGATTGAGATGAGTCACCATGTAATTTACCTTCTCTCTAGTTGTAAAATACTTTTAGTCTGTTTAACTATTCTTTTAAATGCCTATCTGAAGCAGGTCTGCTCTACAGCAAATTTGATCAGATGCATTTAACTATTCAAACCGCTTCATGTACATACTACTCAAAAACTATCTTCCCCTCTTCCTTGTTAACAGAATTCTGATACTAACAACCCCCAGAAAAGAATCATGGAGTCAGAAAATCATAAATATCTCACTTTTTTGCCATTTAATGACCTACAGGTACACATGTGACTCAATTTGGGCCAATGACACATATGAAGTCAGAGCATCCAAGAAATAAATATATTTTCTGAGTATCCTCTTTGCTGTTGTTGTTGTTGTTGCAGACACTCTCTATATATTTCAACTTCTGTGAGAAGAAGAGCTAATTAGAGCTATGGTAACCATTGCCACTGGAAGAGCATCGGGCTATGGCACAGGAGAAAAGATTTTTTAAAGCATATATGGTTCTAAACGTGGTGTCCAACTCAAGGCAACCAGACCACAAGGCAACAAGAAGTTCCCACTGAACTTCTTGTCAAGTAAACAAGAAATATATTGTTAAAGCATTATTAGTGACACCTTCTACTGCCTATAGTCAAACATATGAACTGACAAATGAACAAAGAGAGCCAAGTCTTTCTCGGCACAGAATGCTATGTCTGCAGTGCTGTCATTTCATCCTTCTTTTAGGGTCATTGTCCTACTTTTCCTGCCACTTAATACTGATGGGAGAGGGTTGGAGAACAGCCGCATAGAGACAAGAAAGGATAGTTAAGAGGCAGAACATTATTTATACAGAACCAATAATACTTCATGGGTTGGAATTCATCAATGAGTCTGCCTACATTTAATGAGCTTTTATTATATATTGAGCATTGTGTTAGATGCTAGAGATTTAAAAATCAACAAGTTCTGTTTCAGGTGGGAGTGACTGACAATATGTAAATAAACATATTCAATCTGATTGTGTTATGAAGAACTACAAGCTGGAGAAGGCGAATATTGGGGGCTAGTCAAGACAAAATAGTAAGAGGAGAAAAAAAAAAAAAAGCTATTTCAGAACTTTAGGCCGAGCTGGATTTTTGGCAGTAACCACTTTTTGAGAGGTGATAAGGAAACTCTGAACTCCTACACCCTTATTAAATCACCCATTAATAATCCAAACTTAAAAGAGGGCATCAGAACATTTAAATAGAGATTTAAATAGCTTTCTGATTTAAAAAAAATAATTTACATCAGAAAGCTATTTAAATCTCTATTTGTGATGAATCAATCCATAACAGTTTACAAACTTGGAATTTTTATAAAGAGATTATTTAAAAGGTTAGAGAATGCTAGCCAGATGGCCAGATGCTAGATGGGAATAGAAATTTAGAAGAGAAAAGGAATGGAAGATTAAAGATGAAACTGAAACAGATTATAGGCAAGAAGAGCTATGGGCTTGGGGGGAGCAAGACATCAAGGAATCTGGAAATTTCCATGGACTATTACACTGAGGTCAGGAAATCCTTTTGGGTGGGGCAAAACTTAGGTGATGCATTCTCTCTCTCTCTCTCTCTCTCTCTCTCTCTCTCTCTCCCCCCCCCCTCTCTCACACACACACACACATATGTGTACATCTTTATAGGGCCCAGTATAAATTTGAAACATATATATAATTCACAGTGATCAAATGGAATAGTATTCAGCCTTAAAAAAAAATCATCATTTACAGCAACATACATGGTAGATACTGTTTCAAAACAACCTGATTCATGATCGTTTTCAGAACAGGAAGAATTAGAGTTTTAGCCATTCCTGGCCTAAAAAGAGTTCCCGCAGCCTGGGAGAACTCCTTAGGGGAATCAGGTTTAAAAGCATAAGCTTCAGCTTTCTTTGGCTCTTACCTATGCTAGGAATTCTGAAACCCAGGAGAGGTGGGGCTCAGGGACTTGGAGGTTGGTAAATTCCTGGTTGTCCATTAAAGTTAGGATGTGACCCGCCCCCAAGTTTCAAAAGGAAACATTACTGAGTTCCATTTTCCGGGATATGTATTTCCTTTCTCTCGATCGTTGCAGATGTAATGATAAATACCATCCTGCTGCAGCCACAATTTCATGTTCTAGTGCGAACCCGGTGACTCTTAACAACAGATCCCACGCAGCCAGAAACCCCGCCCCCGCACGTAACCATAGGAACAGCTGACACGCCGAAAGCGGGAGATACCCTGTTCTGCCCCCTCCCTGACAGATATTGTTTCCCACTATCTGTCCACATGGGCGCTCCACCTTATGATTGGTTCCTGTGCCGGGACTGTGCTTTGCCCCAGCCAATAAACGCCCTGTGCACGTGCACTCTTGCGTCTGTCGATTGGCCAACACTGCCTGATCACGCACTGCCTACATGAGCTAGCCTTTGCGTGGGGGCGCCAATGAAATGATTCAGTGGCCATTTACAACCAATTGGCAAGGAGCAGGTCTCACAGCTGGCCTATGGGCGCGCGCCGAGGGTGGGCAGTCTCGGCCCCTTTCCAGTCCCAGTTAGGTTTGTTAAAGCGACAGGCCCCGCGGTGGGCTGGTGCTTCACCCGGCACCGCACAGCGGCCGCGGTGGCCCTTGGCGTGTGGCAGGCGCCCTTGACAGCGGCGCCTCTTTGCTCTGGACCCCGGCTCCCGGCCTCCCCGGACCTCAGTGGCGGGGCCGAGTCGCCGGCGGGATGGGTGGAGAGGCGGGGTCCACCGCGGCCTTGGGTCTGGAGGGCCGCGTGAAAAGCCTGGGTCTGGTGTTCGAAGATGAGCGCAAGGGCTGCTACTCCAGCGGCGAGACGGTAGCCGGGCACGTGCTGCTGGAGGCGACCGAACCGGTGGCCCTGAGCGCGCTACGCCTGGAGGCCCAGGGTCGTGCCACCGCCGCCTGGGGCCCGAGGGCCAGCGCCCGCATCTCAGCCAGCGGCGCGGCTCCCCCAGCTGCCTCGGAGGTGGAGTACCTGAACGTGCGCCTGAGCCTGCGTGAGCCCCCGGCCGGTGAGTGAGCACTACTGCCTGGGTTCCCCGCCAGGCCGCTGGGTCCCAGGGTAAGGGCCAGGATGGGGACATTCTCTGGAGGATCACGCGCAGGCAGAGTGCCCTCCTGGCAGGTGGGCCTGTCGCAGGCTTCAAGAGGTGGACTTCCCAGTGGGGGTCGCAGATGAGGGGCAGGTAACAATGCTTGTGCCCCTACCTCACAGCAACCCAGAGATCAGACCTTGCGCCCTGCAGCATAGCCCTATGTGGCGACTCATTCTTGGCTGGCTGTGGTCGAACACCTGGTGTCCCAGGATCTTCTAGAACCCAGAAGGGAGTGGGTCGTTGCCATGGGGACCTGTGATTAGACTGTCAGGATCCAGGGATCTAGGTTCCTTAAGGCTGTAGGCACGGAGGGTGGAATCAGGGTCTGTAAGGTTCCATTCTGATGCCTAGTGTTTCATGGGCCTCCACTTCTTCCCATCGTGGACCTAGGCACTCCTTGGTTCATGATGAATTAGCAGAAACTCAGTCTTGGGAAGAGGGAAGTAGTTCTTGAGAGGTGGTTCAAAGGAAGTGTTTCTAGACCTGACCATCATACTTGATTTCCATCTTTTGGGGAGTGGGGCTACTTTTTTTATTAAGAGTTCTGACTTTAATCAGAGATTGCCGCTTTTTTGTTTCCTTCACGTCCTGTTCCTCCTGCCTCTCTCCCCTTTCCCAAAAGGCCTTTGGAGACTGCCATCTGGGCATTTTTGGATTACCCCTTCCTGTTCTCTTTTGTGAAATCCAGTCAATTAATGTAGGCTTTTCTAGAAGTCACCATGCAGGGATCACTACATGGATGTTACATTCATAAGTACCAAAATTTATACCCTTAATTATGAAAATACCCAAACTGAGTCTTTAGTGTTTTTTTTCCCCCCTCAGAGGAAATTATTTTAAACTCTTGCCTTTCTGCCTCATCAGCTTTTAGCTATCAAATAAGATAATTTGACAAGTAAAATACATTATGATTATATTCTTAAATGTTGCTATATCTTTCACAAAATACAATGCAGTTTAGTCTTAATCCTACTATGGAATAGACCATCCACAGTTAAATCCTCCAAAGTGTTTGATAATCTGACTGAGCACAAATTTATAGGGAAAGGATATCTGGAACCAAAGCTTTCTTTTAGGCTAATGAGAGCCCTGGTAGATGACAGTTCCTGCCTGCCCTCACACTCTTTCTTTGTGAAGTTTCCAGAATCACCAGCAGGCCTCTCCCAGTGGTTATAGCCAACATAGATTTTCAAGATGGCTGACTGGGAAGAGGCCATGGAAGAGAGAAGTAAATTGGGTTGTGTCCAAAATTCTTAAACTTCCTGAACCCATAACTACTGAGTAAATAGATAGAAAATTAAAAGTAATTGAACCTAAAATTAGGAATGAAAATTGCTTTGGTGAAATCCAGCCTGGGTTTTTCAATTCAAAAAAATAAGTCAAATTTTATTTTTTATTTTAGTGGAATTGTCTCTAAACCTAAACAATTTGCAAATCTTCAACTCTTTTTAGTGATGTATCATAACAAATATTAACAACAGTTACATATTTTTAAAAATCAGCCTCTTTTAGTTGATGTGGGTCCGGGGAGCACCCCTAATATCCATAACTGGAAAGAAACAAGCAACTTGACATAGTCATAGGTTCTCAGGGTCACTTAATTCCAAAACATATCTTTCAAAAGAGATTTTTAGAAATTTTGATTTCTGGAAAATGCAAACACTGGAATCTCTCCAGATATTTCTTTGGAATTACTAATCAAATCCAACTACTGTAATTGTCTTCATATGTTGATTGACAAATACTGAAAGATAGACCCATACAGTAGGTTTCGGTTCTTGGGCACTCAATAGCAGAGTGTGACCTTACATGAGTCCCTCCTCTTAACCTAAGCCCCAGACTCTGCCTCTAATGGTCTTCTAGACCCCACAACTCATGAAAATCTTTAATTCTGAGCTTTGGTTGTGAGACCATTAGTAAATTAAACAAATTCCTGTGAAACTAGTCCTCAATAAGGCAGAGAAGTAATGAACCATGAGAGCAGAAGCAGAAATATGTACATGATTGTGAATGTTTTCATTAAAAACAAAGAGAATGAAATAAAGATTTTATTCCAAATACTATAGCCCATGTTTATCAGTTTCCTCTTGTTGTTTTTAATTATTTTTTAAGACAGTTGAAAGATTCATTTTTAGGGGAATAATGGGTATGTTTCCTCTATGAAGGAAGAACTTCATCTCTTTGTCACTCCCTGTTGGTATCCTAGCCAACTCTGTTCTCCACATGCCTGTCATGCTTCCTCGTGACATGCCTTTCATCTAAGCCCCTTCCCAACTCATCTCCATTCCACTGTCAGGTCTTCAGTGCCTACATAATCCTGAGTGGATGTTCTAGGCTCTAGCACTGTCTCGTAATTAGTTGTCTGGTTGCCTTTTCTGCTGGTCTGAGGAATTGAAGTTATTCATCTTTTTATCAACAGTGCCTGGCATATAAGCCCTATAAATTTTGAACTCAGATGAAACCCACATTTTTAAACATTTGTAAGTACTTTGTCGTGCTCTGCAATCTAATGATTACAAATTAGAATTTATAGTCCAGTTCTCTCCGGAGAATTGGGTCCTGAGCCTTTCACTGGATAGCTGCACTGTGCAGAAGCTCCCCTTGCAGAGTAGTGTAGCTCTGCCGTGACACTGTTGAGACCTGTAGGGCTGTTTGTGAGAACACCTTAACCCCTGGGACTCACCCTATCACTATCATTTAATCTGATCTCATGTCCCTGTGACTGGTTATTGTTGACTTTGCCTACAAGTCACCCACCTGTGAAGTACAACTATGCAAATGGGCTTGTGACTTTTTTTTCTCCCTAATTCATTACACATTAAACACTGAAGATAGATTTAGAAGACTTAGCAGGCCAGTAATATATTCCTAAAATTACAGTTAAAATGTGTAAATTGTTTAAAATCATGAAGCTCTAGTAATTAAGTTTTTTAAAAATTCCATTTCACTACTGATTTCCTGTCCTTCAAAAATTCAGCCTTAAATCTGAGCTTGAAATAAGAGAAAGTTTACAATATCTCAGGAAAGTCACCTGACCAGCACTGGATGCCATCAAGTCCACTTTTGACCTGAACTCTTAACAGATTGTCTATGTACATTCATCAGAGACTCCAACAGTGTCTCTGGTCTTATACAGTCCACCCACACGCTGCATTTTTTGGCCTTCTCACAGTCAGTACATGAAATAAAATGAAACCGGCAATCCAGAGCAGGGGAGGGGGTCATGTCCTTGCTTGGTAAATCCAAGTTAACTGCTAAGAAATCCTGTTAATCTCACTAGAGCTGAAGGGTAAATACCGGACTCTTGCTTAGTGGCTTGTCTTGTTGGTTTGACTTTTTTATTTTATACCCACTATTAATAATTGTCAAGATTTTTTTATTTCTATTTCCACCTCTTCCCAAAGAATATAATGTGAATTTTATATATAAAAATAAATCTATCTTTTGCTAAATTAATTTTAGGTCCAATTTAATATTAGTATCTCATGTTAACATAATAGAGTAGGATATGTGTGTGTGTGTGTGTGTGTATGTGTGTGTGTGTGTGTGTGTGTGTACTGCATATGTATATTGGTGCCCTGAGCTCTAGAACTTCATGGTAATTACTTGTGTAATTGGTCTTTTCTGAGATAAAAGGTGTGTGTGTGTGTGTTTGTGTGTGTGTCCCTCCATAGACTGCCTGCTTCTTACTTTTTAAACCTAAACTACCATTTTTACTGGCTAAAAACTGGTACACATTTCATTCTCTGAGTCTTTTTAATGAACTTTTGAATTCTACTGTGTCTTATGGTCAGCAAAACCTTCTTTAGGAAATGTGATTTAGGTTGTGAAACTCTTTTTCTAGTACTAACCTTGTTAAAATAATCTCTTCTACAGGTGAAGCCATCATTTTATTGCAGCCTGGAAAACACGAATTTCCATTTCGCTTTCAACTTCCATCTGAGTAAGTAAAGCAGGATAGTTTCCAATTTTCTTGGCAGTGTGTCCATCCCATGTCTGAGTCTTGTCAGGATCTTCTGGCTCTAAAGTGTGTATTCATCCTCTGCAGCCCCTCCATAGATGGCCTGCTTACTCTTCTTCTTTCAACCTAAACCACCATTTTATAGAGTACTTTTCCCAGGTTGGTTAACTGAAAAATAAAGTCACAAATTAATGCCTGGTTTGTTTCAGACCTTTGGTGACCTCATTTACTGGGAAATACGGAAGCATTCAGTACTGTGTGAAGGCAGTTTTGGAACGACCCAAGGTACCAGATCAGAGTGTAAAACGAGAACTCCAGGTTGTTAGTCATGTCGATGTCAACACTCCAGCATTATTGGTAAGTTCTTCCTTTTCCTCTTCCTCCTTCCTCTCCTCCTCTATTCCCTCTTTCCTCCTTCCTTTCAATAGTGGTATCTGTATTTAGACAGTTTAGTAGTAGTCTGTCCTGTCACTCTCTGATGGCTTAGAAAATACAATCTTGTCACCCATAGGCATTCACTATAAATATATGATTCTAGGTTGGGCAAATTACAAATTGTGTGTGTTAATACTATTGATTATGTCCCTGCTGTTCAGGGTTCTTTTGCCAAAAAGTTACACAGGCTTGAAATGCATTAATAAGGCTTAATAACAATAATGCATACACAGAGTGTAGTTACTTTTACCAGAGCGGCCACATTCACAGGACCGTGGTATTCTAAACTCTTCAATAATAGCAGGTTGAGGAACAGTAATTATGGAAGAGTATTAATCATGCTCAGCCTGTTATTGAGGCTCAGGCCATTATGCTATGTATCCTTCCATTTTGCATGTCATTTTCTAACATTAAGTAAGTGCATGCAGCTGCCGCCGAGATCCTTTCACTTATCATCTCCTTATGACAGATTTGGCCACATTAAAGCATTGAACTTCTAATAATCACTAGAAATACTGTAGACTGATAAGAAAGATCAGGCTATAAGTAACAACAGAATAGGCAAGATGGGAGCTAATGAGCTAGATTCTTTTATCTAAACCCATATTATCAAAATAATATAAAATTATACCTTGTACTTTCATGATAGCTACTAGGACCTAATGGTTCTTCATTTAAATATGAATGAATGATTTTCTTACTTCATAGAAAATACTGAGATAATTTAAACTTTCCATCATGGAATTGATGTGACAAAGATGTATTTTAGTATTATTTTTCTAGCCAGTGTTTTAAAAAACAAGGGAAAAGCCAACAATTAAAAGTTGTTTAACTCCTATTTTCACACAAAAAAGAAGCGCTATTTACTTTAATTTTACCTTTGGATAAATGATAACAAGTATGGATGTTTGCATGGTCTCTTGTATCCAAAATCATAAAAGAACCAGCATCCGACTGATCAGGCTTATAGCTATGACTTTACACTTTTTTTAAATGCTTGGTGATGCCAAGTGTCTTGCAATTTTTAAAAACAACTTAGAATATGGCAGTTAAGTATTCTAAAGGCTTTATGATCATCATGACAAATTACTTAAAGGGATTTTGTTTTTGCTAAAAAGAGGCACTCATTATCCCTTAGTGTTCTTTCCATTAAAAAAAAAAAAAAAAACTATTGCAAGTAACTTTGGGTTTTACAGAAAGCTTTGTGTGTATGCAGCTTGTAAACTAAACATTTAAAATCCTATGTCACTTTTCTTGGTATTTAAAAATAGAAAAAAATACTATGATTGGGCATAATGTGTTTAATAACCTTTTTAGATCTGTTAACATATGTATGTTGTCACATTATTACTGTTTCACAAAGCCCCAAGACCGTTTGAAATTTCTGCTGGGTAATCATTTTGAAATAATAGGAAAAAAAAGAGAGAGAAAGAGAGGAAAAGACTGCTTATTTCACATAGTAAATACCAAAACGAATATAACTTTCTGTTTAATTTTTGTATCATAATACAGCCTTTGCTTCTTTAAAGGGCTACTATATCATTTCCCAGAAATACAGTAACTTCAAAGTAAAATAAGATGATATCATGCTAATTTGAATCTGAAAATTCACCCTAGTGTTCTTAAGAGGGAAATAAGATTTAGTATCTGAGATGTCACATGAGACTAAGAAAGGTTGATATTTCTTCACAACTATTCTATGAAGAAAAATAATTTTAAGTTCTATGAGTTCTCTAAAATGATTTAATTAAGGTGGTTTTATTTTAAATTTTCAAGACCCCTGTATTGAAAACTCAAGAGAAAATGGTTGGCTGTTGGTTTTTTACTTCTGGTCCAGTCTCGCTGAGTGCCAAAATTGAAAGAAAGGGATACTGTAATGGTAAGCAGCCTGTTGGGAAGTTCAAATGATTGACTTATTCATTTTATTAGCTAATTTTATGTGATTTTAAATAGTGTTTTGTAATATACAAAGTATATCATATTTTAAATCACAAAGAATAATTTTTAATATAAAAATTCCTGTGCAAACATTTTTAAATGAATGAATAAGTTCTAGAAATACTTGGTATTTTTGACTTCAGTCCTATTACTTTAGTTCTAACAAAGAGTAAAACTAGAAGAGTATGAAAGTGCCAATATCATTGTTGCAAAAGGATGTCTAGAGTCATGTTGCTCAGAAGAGAACTATTGTAATATGAAAGTACTCTTAGTATCCTGATTTCTTGCTGGTTTGAGATTTACAAATATTTAGGCTTAGAATATAGAAACTTAGCAAACGTTAGTAATATTCAAATTTTAACTATCATTTGTGAAGGGCTTAATTCCTGTAGTGAATTTAGCCTCTAATCCTAGGTTATGGCTTGTTGGAAATGAGTGTGGATTGGAATATTATGGCATGATGTGTAATGTTGTAAAACTCCATCCATTGTATTATTTGTCCCTTAGCCTTAGTAATTCCTTAAAAGGCTTTGTTCTCCTGTTGGGAGGAATTTAATATGATAACCACTAGTGTGTTTGTTTGTAATCTGTTAATCTTAACATTAATACTGAAATTATATACTTACATGTTTACCTTAATTTATGTGCATACTGATAATTTGCATATCTTTAGATTGTTAATATCATTTTACTACAGAAAAGGAAATAATGCAATAATTAGAAAATAATATCAACATAACCTGCAGTGGATTTTCACTTATCTGACACATATTTACAATGCAATTTATCTATCAGGGCTTCTCAGTTCATTAATATTAGAACATTTCAGCTTTAATTGGTGGTGGCCCAGTTTGATTTCAAGGAGAATTTTTTGAGAAGTCTCTCAATCCATCCTGTTTTTGTTCTCTTTTTTAGGAGAAGCTATTCCAATCTATGCCGAAATAGAGAACTGTTCTTCTCGTCTGATTGTTCCCAAAGCGGCTATTTTCCAAACCCAGACGTATTTGGCTAGTGGGAAGACAAAGACCGTCCGTCACATGGTTGCCAATGTGCGAGGAAACCACATTGCATCTGGGAGCACTGACACTTGGAACGGGAAAACTCTCAAAATCCCACCTGTTACTCCATCCATCCTGGATTGCTGCATTATCAGAGTGGACTATTCCTTAGCCGTAAGCAGAGCTATTTGTAAAATTAAAAATACTTGCGACAGAGCAATAACTAGAGCTATGTCACTGTCTGTGAATATTATTGCTTATTTAATACTTAGGAAAATGTCATTTTATGTCAGCATTACTACCAATTGTGAAATATATGAAGATTGGCCTTTACTTTTACAAAAAACACAATCCTTCTGCCCAGGAAGTTAATAAAGTAACTTAAAAGAGATTGAGATGCTTTAAGGGGCCCTTGTCACATTGAAAACATGTACATATATTCTTTATTTATTATTATAAACTATTCAAACTTAAGTGAAGTACACTGAGGCCAGATTCCTGTCAGAGGGTACTCACTGCATTTTGTGTATTTCTCATTTTGTTTGCTCTTTATTTTATTTAGTCAGGACAACTTACATTTGTAATGGGGGTGGGGTGGTTGGCGATAAAGGCATTTATTGCCTTGAAAAAAAAATGTAATTAGGCCATCTCCTATGAAGCCTAAGTTAGATTTGTGCCTTTTTCCTCTATTTTGAAATATTAGGTATACATTCACATTCCTGGTGCTAAAAAACTGATGCTTGAGCTGCCTTTAGTTATTGGTACAATTCCCTATAATGGTTTTGGCAGCAGAAACCCCAGCGCTAGCCAGTTCAGCATGGATATGAGCTGGTTGACACTGACCCTGCCAGAACAGCCTGAAGGTAAGGTATTTTGAAGTTCTCTCATAATGAAGCTTTACATAGAAAGTAGCTACAGACAGGATGTATGAGATAATAATGCTTAAATGTTAATGAATACTGCTACTACAGCTACCCTTATTCTTTTCACTACTCAAGAATCATAAATCATTCCTGGAAGAGACCTTGAAATCTTAATTTTTTGTTTAGGACACAAAATTGCTGATGGCAGACTCAGGGATAAAGTGTACATCTCTTAATGACCATAGGTCATAGTAAAACAATAAAAAATAATCAAAATAAAAATACAGTGTTAATATGTTTTTTGTAGCCACATTTCAGGGATAATTGTCTAAACTATAGCTAGCACAACCATCTCAAAAGAGTAGAATATAATTAATATTAGTAACGATTTAACAAATTTTTTTCATTGCAGTTGGCACAAAAACAGACTGATGAGAGGGAAATGCTTTATTTTCATCTTCAGTGTTGCTAAATTCCTTGTCTTTGTTAGAGTTCAGAGAGATAAATTAGTTTTACTTGAATTTCTTAGCTCTAACTCCATTACTGTTTCAGCACCACCAAATTATGCGGATGTGGTATCAGAGGAAGAATTCTCTAGACATGTTCCTCCTTACCCTCAGCCCCCCGACTGTGAGGGAGAAGCGTGCTATCCTATGTTTGCCTGCATACAAGAATTCCGGTTTCAGCCCCCACCACTTTATTCAGAGGTAAACAAAATGAAAGAAAATTAGACATTTATTATGCTGTCTGCAAATATTTATTTGCAGTCCTCCTTTCATGCAAGTGTCTGTTGCTGACTCATAATTAAAAGAGAATACATAGAAATGTGTTTTTACTGTGCTCATAGATTATTACTGATCCATTAGCACATTTTCCAGTATTTTCCATGGATCTGTGGCATGCATATACAGTGTCATGGATTGATTTTTCAGATGTTATGTGACCATGGAATACCAAGAACATAACAGCCTGCTGGCACTTAGTAATGATAGGCTTTGGGCAACTTGGCATATAGCCATCATATAATTAGAAGTAGATAATAAAACCATTTTAAAGAATGTTACAACTATAATCTTGCTCTTTTCCCCCCCCTTTTTTTCCCCCCTTTTTTCTAAGGTTGATCCACATCCTAGTGATGTAGAAGACACACAGCCTGTTTCCTTCGTTCTCTGAATGTACTTCAGAATCACTGTGTTCATCATCAAATTAGAATGTTGCTTCTTTCACCTGCCTTTCTGAGGGTGGGAGAGAGAAGGCTAACTTATAAGAACATAAGTAAGAATATGGGAACATTCCAGTGGGCCAATAGGATGGTTGTGCTAATTTATTTGTTCCCTTTGAAAAATGGGATGAAGATGTGAAAAGTCGAAGAATGTAGTGGAAGTCCTGGTGGTGGCAGAGTAAGTGAAGGAGTGCCTGTGCTGACCTGAGAGGAAGGAGCCTGAAACTGGTGGGAACACTGTGAGAGCATTCCTTTAAGAAGGCTTGTCAACGTGGAACGGAACAAAGGTGTCGTGAACTTAAGGCAACACGGACTAATTGGGAAAAGACAGTTGCAAAGAGCCAAGCAGCATAGAAATGTGTGTGAATGGCAAAGTGGCCTACTCTAAATACAAAGTGAGACCCTCAGGTTTCAGGGTCTTCATGATTTCTTTCCATATTAGCACATCAAGGACTAAAGTCCTCGGAAGCCTCCTTTCTTGAGACCATGCTCCCGTAAAGGTCCTAATGAAGTAATGACCATTTTCACTCCTTCGATAGTAGGTTACAGTGTACTTTATAAGTTGGCTGTAGAATGTCAGGAAACCTAAAGGGCTTCTGGAAAGCTTTACATTTCAAAGGGGAAAGGAGAATTTTAACATGAAAATGTGCTTTGTTGAAGACTGTACTATTTACCACCCTTAAGTACATCCACAGGATATATATTTGACTTGTCTTACTTTCCTATGGGCACATTAAAAAAAGAAAAGGGGATCAAAAGCTTACATATTCAGGATGCCTTGATAACTACACAGTCAAAAACAAAAACAAAAAAAATCTTAACCTACCTCTAGTGGGGTTATCAGATGTTTTTTAAACTCTAGGCCTGATCACCCTTCTTCAGAGTTTCTGCTACTTAATGTAGCAGTCTTATCTATCACTGAATCTGAAACTAGACCAAGGGGAAAATCCACAATGTTAGCATTAAGTGAAAATAAACATGTATACCTAAGGATATTTCAAAAAAATGCAGAATCAAAGAGGATAGAAACATCTTTTTTTTTAAAGACATACATTTGATTTCTATCAAAAGGCTTAAATCGACTGATGGTGGTCACTGCGTTATATATTGTTTTCAAATTCTTCAGCAACTATTTAAACTGTGATTTTCTTTATTGTTTTGGTGCAATATTTTATTGTCAGTTAACCTCAGGATTTTCAGACCAACAGGATTGTGTTGCTGCTAAATGTTTGAGCAGTGTTTTCACTGTCCCCCTGTCCCCTCCTGTGCATGGTCACATGCTCGCCTGCTTTTCCTTCAGTCTGTTGGTTCTGTGAGCTGAGAACATTTCTGGACACTAAGTGGAAGGGAGATAGGGATTCCCATGATAAAGATTGTGGACCAGCCAAGTCTTAAGGGTTTGATCGAGAAACCCTGGTGCTTCCCAGGCATGATACTGTACTTCATTCAATAAAATGATTAACTTATCTTTAAATCAGTATGTTCACTTAGAAATAGAAAAATTCTACTATGGTTAAATTTTGTATTTAGAAATCAGTTGGTCATTTGATCAGGGATTTTCTACAAACATTAGATAAATGTGCGCTTTTCACCCTTCTCAGATACCTCTCTTCTCTGTAATCATGTAACCATCAAACACACTTGTTTCATGACAAGTCACTGTTTAAAATCATAATGCAAAACTGTTATATGAGTAATTGTGGTACTAGATTTGTCACAAAACTTTAATCCTTGCTTTGGTTTTTAGAGATTATTTTTAATGTTTTGTTTTGTGTGTCTTTAAGCAGGTTTGTGTATTTGAGTGCTGTCCAAATAGCTTTATTTTTACTTGAGAAAGATCATTTTCAGCTGTTTATTGACTTCTAAGCTGAAGTTTACATGCCATGTCAAGACATTGTTCATCTCCACAAAACCAAAACAAAGGGAAACTGTATGGACAGAGAGAGAGAGATTTGAGTTATTTGGCTCCATGTAGAAAAGCAACCACTTAATGGAATCCTTCAGTAGGATTGTTTTATCTCCTTGATTAGAGAAATCACAAAGTCCCCCTGCAAAATTGAAACAATTTTGTAGCATTGAGAAAATAAATCAGAAGTGTGACTTGATACTGGTCTACCTGACCTTAAGCAGCTGTAGGTTGAAACTGCATACCTTTTCATAATCAAAATATGAATACTGAAAATTACATTGGAACTGAGAAAACCTACAAATGAAGATAAAAATTTAGCTGCTATTATTTGTCTGTTTATTCCCCTCTTGTTCTTTAGTTTAAAAAAAAGTGGCCTTAGAATTTTGTTTTTGATGCAAAAATTTAAAATTGAAAATGTGCATCTTTTGGCACACAAAATCCTTCCCTTGGCAAAACTGTTTGCGTATATATGTTTCTGTTTTGCACAATAAGAAACTCAGTAGGCAGGGGTTATGTTTTTGATAAGTTAACTATGAAAGCTTTTTTTTATTTTTTATTAAAAATATAACAGTTTAACCCACAGGAAAAAAAAAAACTAAAGATTGTATTTTGTATTCTTGCTTGAACCCCATGGGTTCTTTTTGTTAATAAAATTATTCTATTAATGCTGTGAGTTGCTAGTTTTGTTTTTGTTTTTGTTTGAAAGACTATATTATTGTAGATTGAAGGATAATCAATACCAAAAACCAAAGTGTTACTAAAAGGTGGCTTTGTCTGTATCTGCTATCAGGAGGTAAGGAGCAGCCTAGGATTCTGACCTTATTTCTGCAGTGGACTCAGTTTCCCAAGACAGCCCCTAGCATTCCATGAAAAAAAGTACTTGAGATCTCAAGTAAGGAAGCTTAAGTTCTTTTGGTCAGTGGAGATCATATCTTTGTTTATACCTAGATTATAGCAGCCACTTTCAAGCTTCCTGAGCTTTAGTATTTGCTTGGCCAGAATCTCCTCAGGATTGAGTTAGCAGGTCTGGTGGGCAGTCAAGGGTAACACTGACTTGACGTAAGCCTCCCCTCTATACAAATATTCATGGGTGCAAGTACTATGATTTGTACAAGGAAGATGTGATTATAAATCATCTCAGGGAAACTGCCCAGACTCTCTGTCCTGGAAAATTATAACCTTAGCTAAGCATGAAAAATTAGCCTAGTTAGATTGCTCTCCAGTTGTTTTTAATATATGAGATGATGTTATTATGTAATAAACAGGCTGTTTCTGCATTCATGTTTGTCATCAACATAACATGAAATGTTTTGTCTCAGTAAATACTAAGATAGAATCTATAAGATAGCCATTAAAGTTTCTGTAGTTTATATAAAAAAGTTGTGGATTATAGAATTAGAACTAGGCCGGACACTAACAAAGAAACTAGGACAAAGCCCTCAAGTTACCAATGAGGATACCAAAAACCCAGAGAGGTCTAAACTGAGAGCTTGGCCCACATTCTCTGTGAGATCTCTGCTTACTCTAAAATTTCCTGATTCTACAACTTTAAAGAAGTAATGAAAACAGTCATTGTTTTCAATTACACAGCTTAAAAGTTGCAACCTGGATACTAAGCACATCAAGAGTCGTCAGCGTTCATATCTAAAAACCCTCCCTCCTCAAAGGACACCAGTCTTTGTCTAAATTGCTTCCTAAGTATGTTTAATTAGTAGCTGGAATCCTTTCTTCACATACATCCAAGACATTTATATTTTGAAATAATTATAGACTCACAATAAGTTGCAAAAATAGTACAGCTAAGTCTTGTAAACCCATCAATCACCCCCCCCACACACCGCCATGGTAACATCTTACATAACAAAAGTACATTAGCAAAATTAGGACAGTAACAGGGTACAGACAGCCAGTTTTGCATGCATTCATTTTTCTTGTGTATGTTTCTGTGTACAGTTCTATGATGTGTTATCATGTGTAGATTCATATAATCATCACCACAGTCACATAAGGAACCACTCCATCACCATCAAGAAACTGCCTGGGGCTGTCCTTTGTAATCATACCCTCCTCCCCTTCCTTCCTTATCCCCGACCCATTGATCTGTTTTCCATCTCTATAATTTTGTCATTTTGAGAATGCTAGATAAGTGGAACCATTCAGTATGTACCTTTTCAAACTGGCTTTTCTCACTCCACATAACAACTTAAGATCCATACAAGTTGCTGCTCACATCAATAGCTTGTTTCTTTGTATTTCAGCTGATACATTTTAAAAGAAAACAATTTTGCATTTAGCAAAGAAAATGTATAATAATTATATGCACATTATACTTTTTTTAAGATTTTGGTTTTGAGTTTGAAAATTTTATATATAAAATACATAAATGCAACTTTACCCAAACTTTCAGAGGTGAATTTATAGCTTATCAAAGTACTTAAAGTAATGTGAAGCAAGCTATCACATTATAAATGAGTTAAGACATCTCTCTGATGAAAACACAGACTGTTATTATATAGAGACAGAAATTTTATTGGGGCTATTTGTTGTATCAGCTTCTGAATCTGATACATTTTAACAGATTATTCAGGAAAGAGATTATATTTTCTGGTGTATCTGTGTTAATGTCTGGGATGTTTTTTCTTTTTTCCTGTCTTCCCTTCCATTTCCTTCATCTACAATTGCACTTCTTAGTGTCTGATGATATGAAAAACCCATCTGTAAACTGAGAAATGGTTTTATCTACTTTATATATGCTTATTCTTACTGACACAGTATTATAAAACATGGGCTTACTTGTTAAAAGACTATTAAATTTTTTCAAGTGTGGAGAGCTTTTATTTTATAGAAGCCATTATGTAATAACTTAAGGAGCTTTTCCATAAAGCCAGATGTGAGTCCATTGGGGATGGAACATAGCAGAAAATTAGACTAACACAGTGATGGAGTTAGGAGTAGGTAAAAAGGGTGACTAGTCCCCATTTTCAGATTATTACAATAATTGAATTTACCATGAATTGTGTCTTTGGTGGAGCTATTTCCGTGTTCACTAATGCAGATATCACCCCCACCCAAATTTCCAAGAAACTAGGATCCACCTACTTGTTCATATATTAAGTGATCTACACATGCAAGGTGTTTGCCTTAGTTCCCTCTAAGAATGTTTGGACCTGTCTAAACTGGTTATTGAATTGATTAAATTCAGTATGAAATTTCATGGCCTATAGTTAGTTAATTCCAAAACATAGTATATGTAAATATGCACACATGTCCATACAAAGTGCACATGTGCATACACAGATGCTTTGCTGCTTGACTGGAGGCTTCACTCCAGGGGCAAGAAAACTCATCAACATCTGCACTGTTTGTACACCTGCAATTCTGGGGAGGGCACATTATTAATATCAATTCATCCCACCACTAAAACACAAACACAGCTATTTTCAGTAGCTGATATTTTGGTGGGCAGTAAACAAAGGGAGAAGGGTTCACTCAACAAAACAGTCGCACATTTCACACACAGCCTATATCACCACAATACAGGAAGTCCAAAGCAAAACCCTAATGTTGACCCATGATAGTGAAGAATATAATAGAGACAGGCCAAATTATATTGTTGTGTGCATGTACAAATTGGTAAAAATAAATTCCACCATTATGTACAACTACAATGCGTCAATTAAAAATACAGTAAAACATAATTGCTTGAAAAATAAATACAGTAAAACATAATAACTTAAAAATAGCCAGAAGTGGAAGCACACAACTGTATTCCCAGAGACTCAGGAGGCTGAGGCAGAAGGATCACAAGTTCCACATTTTCCTTAAAAAAAAAAAAAAAAAGCCAAGAAACCCAGTTATTCACTCTTTGAGAGAGAGAGAGCTTTGCTATAGATAAACTGTAACAGTTCAAGAGAACAAAGGTTATGGGAAACAGCTTAGGAATCTAAACACTATCATTTTTTAAAAAATTTGTCTGAATTAAAACTGGGTGAAGAAGTATGGGGACTGCTGTGTATGCATACACATGGGTGGAGTGTGATATTAAGCTCAAATCTTCCTGTATCCTCCTACGAGAGAAGAAAGTCAAAAATTCCTGTTAAACCTCTTAATAGAATCCTACATCTACAGAGGTGATTTAAAAGCAAATCTCAAAAGTGTGTAATTTTATCCTTAATTCAACCATCTTGTCCTCTTTTAAAAATGCAGAATACTGGGTGCTAAGGCAAACCATGAAAGCAAATATCGACTTTTATCATATCTGACATAACAAACACTTTGGTCCTGATGGCAAAAGATAACATCTCCAACATGTGTGGGCATGAACACTGACAGCTGCTCCTCTTAGCTGGTGTCAGGATTGCATCAGACAAATACCATGTTTTTCAGAAAACTAATCTCACTGTACTTGAAGTACAGTTCCAGAATTGTTCTCCGAAGAACAAAACAAGATAATTTCCTCTGCCAATGGGAAGATGTTTTAAACAGTGTGTACATTAAACGGGGTGAGGGGGCTGAGTTCTTATGATCTCCAGCTTGCTCCTGAACATCGAACAGAGCACAGAACACAGACCTTTCATGGGGAGGAACTGGGTTGGCAGGAGCCAGGGACCTTAAAGTTGATCTTTTCTCTCCAGCTTCCACCAGTCAGAGATACTGGATCTTTGAACCTTCAGCCTAAATCTAACTGGTTCCAAGACAAACAGCACCTCCACAGGCTCCAGGACAGCTGCTGGGGACAGTTGGAACGTGTCTGATTGCCCCAAGTCTATTCTTAATCTAAGCAGCTGACTGAGGACACACCTTGAGTCTCTGCCTCCCGATGGCCACATGACACGTACACAGGTCTGAGCATGAGCCCTTCCCAGACAGCAGACCTGGAGCCTCAACTCCACCACCAGGAACCCCAAGGAGAGGAAAGGGCAAGAAATTCCTTAAACTGAGGAATAACTCAGAAATGGTTATTGTCAGCAAAAACAAGGGCTCCATATGTCAGAGAAGTTCGCAAGTGGGAAGTTGTCTTTGATAAGCTGGTGTGTATGCACATTGTTTTTTGTTTTGTTTGTTTTGGCTTTTAATTTGCTCCTTTCCTTTCAGAAGAAAGTTGATACCTTAAGACCTAACCAGTCCCAAAGCTTGAACCTCTCTTACTCAGACTGAGCCCTGATGATCCCTGCTTGCCCAGGGGGAACGACTTGTTCTGTTTTGCCCAGGACTTCTCTGGTTTTACCATTGAAATCCCAACATCCCAAGAGTCCCTCAATTCCAGTCAAACTGGCACAGTTTGTCACCCTGTCCCTGCCCCTCCCATCAAAGGAAACTCTGCTCCCCACACCCACAGATGTCATGTGTGGTTTTTCAGGGAGCTGTGATCACCTGTTCTCTGAGCCTCAGCACCAAATTCCTCCTACTGACACTCAACAGCTCCTAAGCTGAGTGTCTTCCCAGAAACAATAAAAACACTTGGATAGAACTTGAATTCTCAGACCCTTTTGACCATCTGGCATTTGGACTGTGACCCCTCACAGAGGCCAGCACTATGGTTGACAATGTCACCTCCACACTCCAGAGCCTCTCCTGCTTCCAGCTTCTCAGAAGAGCCTAAGGGAAAAGGTCTGACTCTGGATCATTGGTCACACTTGTGCCATGCATATCCTTCTGAGCTCTGTGCACAAATGTACATGGTCAGAGGCCACACACATACACACAGAATCAAGAACTTCATTTCCCTAGAGTTGCTGAGTTGCTTTCTTCCCCTTGGAGTTTTTGCAATACGTTAGGTCCAATGAGGATTGGACTCTTTTCTGTGCCTAATCACCAACCTGTATCATGACCACAGTCAGATGGTATGCTCATATGGATGGAGAATAACTGCATGGTATGGTGACACCACTGTGTTTAGAGATGTCTGGTGGGCTCTCTCTCCCCCTCTCTCTCAGTGATGGGAATTGAAGTTGGGGCACTGGGCTTGCTCACATGCTAAGCACACACTACCACTGAGCTACACCCTAGCCTTGGAGGGTTTTGTTTTGTTTTGTTTTGTACTTGTAGATGGACAGAATGCCTTTATTTTATTTGTTTCTCTTTATGTGGTGCTAAGGATTGAAACCAGTGCCTCACATGTGCAAGGCAAGCCCTTTACTACTGAGCTACATCCCCAGCTCCTTGGAGTTCTTTTGACATTGTCTTCAAAGTCTGTTATGGTTTGAATATGAAGTTTCCCTCAAAAGCACATGTGTGAGATGAGGAGACAAGAAATGATTGGGTTACTAGAGACTTAACCCAATCACTGAATCAATCACCTGATGGGATTAATTGAGTGCTGACTGAAGTCAGGTGGGGTGTGGCTGGAAGAGGTGAGGCATTGAAGGCATGGCTTTGGGACATATATTTGTATCAGGTGAGTGGAGTCTCTCAGTTTTCTGATCATCATGTGAGCCACTTCCCTCCGCCACACTGTTTCGCCACTAATGTTCTGCCTCACCTTGAGCCCTGAGGAATGGAGCCAGCCTCCTATGGTCTGAAACCTCTGAAACCATGAGCACCTGAATATACTTTTTCCCCTCTAATATTGTCCTGGTCAGGCCTTTTAGTCACAGCAGCGAAAAAGCTCACTGAAACAGAGCCTGTGCCTTGGTCTTCTTAATGTCCCCACTGGGAAGAAGTCTTAGCCTTTGAGAATGAAATTGATGCTTTCAGAATATCCAAAGCTCATTCAAAAACAAGCTGAGAAGGTAAAGCTGGATGCTAGGCTGGCGGTGGCACCAAGGAAACCAGACAGAGCAGAGGTGAAGGCCCCTGGCAAGGGGAAGGACAGTCGTAATCAGGTTGCCTCTGTGGGGTTTGGCAGCTAGATACAAGAAAATTTCTGAACGTCTGACACATGACACATATTGTACCTGAGTGTTCCCAGGCACCATCAGCCTCTGGAGGAGAGCTGGGTCCCATTAAAAATAACACCCCCACGTCTTGAATCTCCTATCCCAACTTGCTCTTGAAAAAAAATCAACTTCTTACCAAGTCCTTCCCCTACTCCCAAGAACTTCCTGGAAGTCCCCATGAGTTACAAGAACTTCCTAGAAGGCCCCAGGAGAAAGTCAGTTCCCACTACCATTCAGTATCACCTCTAATGCCCCAAAAGGTTCACAAATTCAGATTATGGTTGATGTGTGTGTGTGTGTGTGTGTGTGTGTGTGTGTGTGTGTGTGTATAGAAAAAGTGATTCCTTTCACTTTGTATTTTATTTTTTAGGACTCCCCTCCCAAAGACTTTCTTGAGCCTCAGTCTATTGCCTTGTTTTTAGAGAAACAGCTGATTTTCTTTTTCATCGGTAAACTTCCCTTTCCTTAAGGGTCAGGCATAGAACCTTGAGATGGGGCTGCTGGCAGAAATCAGGGGACCCATCCTACTCACAATCAGCAGGCTCCTCTGAAGTCGAAAGTTATGGGACTGGAACAAGCTTGTCTTCCCTACATCTTCTTACCTTTGGAATGAGTCTCCCTGGCCCCTAGAAGATACCTCAACTGTTTTCTGGGCATCTGTACTGGCTCAGAGTCAGACTGAGGCCCCTTCTATCTGTATCCAGATGGCCTAGAGTCACAGAAAAGCAGGGTCTCTGCAGGAAGGGTTTAATATTCAGCCCTTTGAAAGACCACCTGCCCCAGACAGCTTTTTGAGAGGCTGAACAGAGAAGCACACCAGGCCATTATTACATTCCTATCTGCAAGACCAGGACATAGGGCATACAGGACACGTGTGTCATATTCCATAAGGAAGGAAAGCATCCTAGCCTGGAAAGAGCAGTTCCAGGGGACACTCCAATTGGGTCCCAGACCACTAAAGAGGGAAACACTGGTCATGTGTCAGGATGTCAACTGGAAGGAATTAGAGACCCATGTGGGCATCTTACTTCTCACTGACCATTTTTCTAGCTATCTGTGCTAGAGTTGGGTTGTATTGCAGTGTCAGAAATGAAGTGCCCATACCCTCCACTTTTTTTTTAATTGGGTCTTCCTATATGCCCAGCCTCAAACACTTGGGTTCAAGTGATTCTCCTGCCTCAGCCTCCCATGTAGCTGAGCCTACAGGTGCATACCACTGCTCCCAGCTTACAGACTTTCCATATCTCCTTTTCACCTATTTGGTTGAGATGGAGGGGCTTAAACCCTGAAATTAGCTTTTCCCATAAAAAATTCTCCACTTGTGCTCAATATAGAGACTTGAAGCCCAGGGAATTTTTATATTTATTACAGAGAGGCAAGCAACCATTCTGTGTGTTTCCATTAACACAGACTGGCAATTAATGCTTTTGGTTCAAAAGCCTTCAAACATTTGTACATCCATTTGCACGTTTAAATGGCTCTGCATAACAGGCAAGCAGGTGGTTAACTATATGTATATTAAATTCATAGAGAAACTGGTAATTTTCAATTATAATTGTCAGTTCACAGTTTACATGATAAGAATTTTTTGAATAGACCCATTAGCTGATTTAGTTAGCCTGGGTTTTTATAAATCATGGTTTATTTGCTTATTCTACTTATAAAAGAGAAATTTTCAGTATTCTCACATGAATCAATAAATATTTACTTTGGTCTTTATTCTGCTCAAATGCCAAGTTTGACAATGGATGAAATATCATTGGCTTTTCTTAAACAGCTGTTTGAATGCGACTGTTTTATTAGTTGTTTTGTTTAGTATTATTACTCAGATAATGGTTTAAAAGTTTTATTCATTTGCTATTAATTTGTTTTTTATAAATAAAATCAAAATAGGGCTAAAGCACCATCCTTTATAATTTTACAATGTAGTGTACTTTCCTGGTAATGTGTTTTTGATAATAGAAACTTACAAGCCAATCAAAAGCTGTTCCATTTTTCTAAATGATATCCTTTAAAGCAAAATTCTGAAATATATAGCACTAACTTGTGCATAATAAAATTTGATGATTTTGTTACTGTGGATAATATTTCTCTTTCATAGGCAACAGCAATAATTTAAAAGCCTCTCATTTGGCTTTTACAGCTCAAAAGGCAAAGCAAGGCACCAGATCTGTGGAGGAGAATACTGAGCTGGTGTTGAGACATGGAATGCTGTTCTGAGAAAAACTTTCAACCTTCTCGACCCTTTGCAATCCCTCAGGACTACACCTGGATTTCCCCCTTTAAAAAAAAACAATCAAGCAGGGACTTTCTATCTCCAAGACATGTAAAGAGAGCTAGTAGAGGAATTTTCAAATAATTTACAAAATCTTGGAATTCCAATTGTCTCCTTGTAGTCCACCATATCTAGAATTAGGTACTGTTACCATTCTTGGCCTCTTTCCTACTTACTCTTCTCCATCTCCATCATCTGGGAATGAACTCCTTAGACAATATAAGAAACTATTTAAAAAACAGTTTTCTTTAGTCCCACAACCTGTTTACTATGGATCCAGCCAGTGGAGAGTTCATGAGTAAAAACTGATTCATCTTTTGGAGCAAATAATTTTCATAATTTTCTCATTTTAGCATTAAGACAATTATGCAAAGCAGTCATTATCTTCTTTTAATACGTCAGAGAACTTAGGAAACTTGGCAGAGTTCTCAAAACTAGTTAATTAGAATTTCTGTAAAAGCCAGGTTTCCTTAACCTCCCACCACACCACCTCCTTAGGGCTCAAGTGGACAAGCATATGTGGTAACAGACACATTAGTGGAGCCCAAGCATCACTTGCCACCTGGGCACAAGGGAAGCTACACCAGGAAGGAGGGAGACAGGTGAGATGGGGAGGGGCTCAGCAGAAGCCTGGGAGTATGGACTTCAGCTGGCGACACAGGGAGCTGTTCACTGTACCCCTGCAGAACAGAGTCAAGCTGATCATTTTTCAGAGCCATGACTTCTCAGTGAGAGTTTTAACAGTCTGAACTTGTAAGAAGCTGAGCCAAACAACAACAACAACAACAAAAAAAAAAAAAACGGAACTACTCTTTTGCTAGAGAAAATGAAAGTATAGCAACCAGGAAGCAAAACTAAGCACAGATGAGAGAACCCGTTGAACTCTGTTTAGTCTGGATAAATATTTGTTGAGGGAGCATGTAAATAAAGGAGAGAAAGAACAACAATAGTACATGCACAAGGGAAAAAGCAAGTGGCCCAGGCAAGGTCACTTTAGCAGGTTAAAAACAAATAACTTCACTATTGTTTTTGTTTAAAGCTTCTTTTTCTTTCATGCTGTTTACCTTTAGATATTTACATTGTGGAAAAGGTAAAGGGGTCATAACCTTCATTTTCTATTCTTACACATCTGCGCCTCTTTGCAAGTATCCTCAGTGCATTGAACAGAGTGGCCCTTTAACTCCTGCAGGGTCTTCCAAGTTGATATAGAAGAGACCTAAAAACAGATTTCCTGTTTTTATACTGGGAGAAAGCAAGGCCTGGAAATGGAGAAATTTGCCCAGGGTCACTCAGCACTTTCTTATCTGGTCATTTTCTACTGCTCATATTGGAGTTTAATATCAGTTCTTTAAAGTGGAGATACACTGAACATGCATATATTGAAAAACAATCAAATGCATATGGATATCTCACAGGTCTTGGACACTGAGTTCCTAAGAGAAATGAGAAATAAAACTGAGAAGTGATAGTTGTACCACACTATCGAAAGAAAATCGGATAACACGCGGAGGGAGTTAATTAGAATTTCTGTAAAATTCTTCACATCTGTTCAGCCCTTTCTTTGGAAGTGATATAGCCCTTTGAGTTCAAGGTCTCCATCGGTCCCTCAGAGGGTGACCTGAAGACATTCCACCCCTTTATTGATTTCCCAGAGATAGAAAATGCTCCAGAGATAGTGAAGGCTGACCCAAGGATTTTACCCAGCTTTTGTATTCGAATGATCACCTTCCCAACATCTCACAGGTGGAAAGATCCATAGAGGGAAGAAGAAAGCACATGCCTCAGTCCTCTTCACTGAGTACAAAGTTCATTCATTTACCAATATCCACTGTGTGTCAGTCACCATACCAAGCATGTAGAGGCTCCTACCCTGGTGAAGCTTAAATATTTTGATGCATTCTAGACTATTTTTATATAACCAAAGAATGAGACATTGACAACCAGTATCTTCCTTTGTATCTTCCAAGTTACCAAATTGCCATCATTGAAAACTCAGTCTCATAACTCCAAATCATGAAAACATCTTTCATAAAACCTGGTTAATGTCTGAGATGTGGCGACATCCAGGGATCTTTCTCAATCTCCTGTGAACAGCAATCCTTGCCGTCCTATGACAGCCACTACCTGCCAATCAAATCGTCCACAGAGCCAGTCATTCAGCATCATTCAGCAGTATTATGAGTGTTGTCCACAGAGCCAGTCATTCAGCATCATTCAGCAGTATTATGAGTGTGTTATGAGAGAATGCAGACACACACAACAAAGCAAAACAGCACTTTCAACAACTTTTATCACTCTAATGGGGATTCTAGCTATTTCTTCAACTTTCTTGATCATAAGACTTCCCGTGGGATGTGTGGTCAAAGTGGAGAGTCATGGTACCATATGACTCTTATGATTCAGACCTGTCAAGGCCACTCATTTCTGATAAGTCCAGAAATTCTGAAAAATGCTTCTTGTACTCCTTCTGCCATTGAAGAAAAAATTCTCCAGAAATACAACTCAGAGTTTTCTGTTGCAAGGAAAACTTGGAAGTAGAAAATACTAAATAAAAGATGTTCAATGAGCAGGATGATGATGGCTGGATCACCAAGGCAAGACAGGGTGGGAGAGGGGTATGGGGAACTAAGACCCAAGCAGGGAGTGGGAAGGGCAAAGGAGCACTCCAATGAAAGTCAGGGAGTGGGGAGGTCAGTCAGAGGCCAACAGCTCTGGAGACAACAGCTCTGGAGACAACAACTCAGTTTGACCCACAGCCAGCCTTACCCACATATGCATATTTTCTTGCATAATGCAGAGCTAGTTAGACCAAACCTGCCTAGCCTCAGGCTACTCATAAACAGAAGGTCTTGCTTCATGCCCACGATTGGCACCACCAGGGACTGAGTCAGCCTCAATAATACACAGTAGGCTGTTCAGAGATTGTGAAGGAACCTAAGTTCCTCTGTGGCTCTGACACAAGTTGTCCCTACTGCCGCAGCATGAGGAAAATTGATCAGAAGATGTTCACAAAGGTTTCTGACAATAGTGCTAAGACTGCCTTTATCAGAAATTCCCATCTTCTCAGCTCTGAAACAGTCTTTTAGGTGACAAGAATATTCAATGCTTTGGTTTGTAGTCTCCAAGAGCCACAAATGACTTAATAATTCCCAAGCTTTACAACCTGGAGAAACCAATTAAAGAGGAGCATGCCTCATTTTAAAAACAAAATAAGAGATAATTTTGATTAGTCAACTTTTGAAAAAAATGCATACACATGCCTGTAAAGCTCTGGTATAAAATCTTTGGAATCCAAAAGGAGTGAAATCTGTTGTTCATGAAGCCCCCAAATATACCCATTGTCCTTTACATTGAATCATCTGAAAAAAAAAAACTTTACATGTAGCGTCTCAATACTGGGAATGATACAGTGGAGTAGAAATGATTATTTCCAATTTATGAAAGACGAAACAGGTTCAGAATGGTTATGTGACTCAAATGGGAAGCTGTGATTTAGTCAATTTGGTATATTCTGATTCCAAAGAAAGAGACACACCTGCAACACAATGTGTAGGATTCCCCAGAAATATTAATGAGAGTATTCTGACAACTGCTATCTCCCATGAAAGTAGGTAACTTGTTTTATGTGTCTTTGCCTCCCTAGGTCCTAGCACAGAGCTCAGAAAATGTTTGATGTATGAATGAATGATTTTAATTATTGTATCTCTGCCTGACCCCTAAGGACAATTCTTTACTTTAAAGCTTTTGTTTGATCCTCCTAGAGCATCTCTTTTTAGGGTTTCATTCCCACCACATCATTCGGCATCCAAGCTGGGAGCCAATGTGACTCTCCTCTTTTTCCCACATGCAATCCAGTTCTATAACATCTAATCTCTCAAAAGATCTTTGGTTGCATTTCAGAGATGTGTCCCTTGAGACGGGAGTAGACACCTAAGTCAGGCCACCAGTATATTCTAATTTTGTGGCAAGGACAAGTAGGCAATTAGATGAGTCACTGGGCAATGGGGTGGTGTCTGAGCGACTCTGTCAGATCTCAGGTGGGTGGTAGTTGTGTATAATTGAGAATCTCGACTGCAATGTAATGCCTCAGCTTGCCTGCAAGAAATCCCTTCTGGGTGGTGGGTCCAAGAAACTGCTTTTGCCTGTGAATCTCAGAGAGGGAGAGAGAAGTGTCTTAGTCCCTCCTTCCAGCGCTCATGGAGACCCTTGGTGGAAACAGGCAAGCTTCCCCTGAAGGCCCATCCCTTGTGAGGGGTTCAGCAGCTACAGCCGGACACCTGGACTTATTTCTGCCAATTTCCAGATCCATCACTTTTGGCTAATGGCAGGACTTTTCTGAGCCTCAGTTTTCCACATGTGCTTATAAAGGGGGAAAGGGGAGTATAATGCTACTTCTGTCATTGGGTAGTCATGAAATTTAAAAAAATATATTTCATGTAGAAAAGTTTATAGCCCAGTGCCTGGTACATTATGTGCTTCTGAGGAAGTTATTATTATGATATTTTCCATACTTAAACCATCTTTTTTAAAAAAATTTAAATGGATTATCGGATTTTGATTAGCTACTTATCATGTAGACAACGTTTAACAGGACCTGAGCTAGAGCAATGACCTCTGAGCACCTCTCTAGGAAAGAGGAAGCAGAGGCTTAAAGAGGTGGCACTGCCCAGGACCACAGGGGTGAATTAAAACTCAGATCTCCTCATGCCTCATCCCTGCTTGCTCTCTTCCTCTCCTGGCTCACGTTGTCTCTTTAATGTCCAAGTAAATATCACTTTGAAACCTAAACATTTTATTGCAAGCAGTAGGAACAGACCAAGAATAGTGTACATGGCTTTTCAGTCTTTGAATTAGGAAAAAAAAATGTTCTTATTCTTATAAATCTAAGAATTAAGCTCTTTTAAAAATAAGTTTCAGGCAAAGTAAAAAAAAAATCATAGACAAGGGGCTGTTTAAGTAATGTTTGGGGTTGGGCTTGCTCATGTGTCTTAAGTTTCCATTGAGAGATCTTGTTTAGTCCAATATTTCAGAAAAGGAACTTCCTTTCTTGATGACATGATGTGTGTGTTGGGGGAATTCCCTTGAATCGATTCTTCACTGAGAAAAATGTAATTGTGAGAATCTTTAGATGCCATGTCTTCTTATCACACCCAAGTGTGACCTGAAGTACAACTGTCTCCCAGAGAGGAGTCTCAGCTGTAGACCTCAGGGCATGCGGGTCATCTGTCCCAGAATGGAGATGATATCTCCATGGTGACAGCTGCTGTGCCTGGCTCCTTTACTACTGCATTTCCACAGCCTGTAGCACCTTGGTAGAACCCAACACACCCTTTACTGCCTTCCCATGTATATTCCAGTTCTGTAATATCTAAGCTCTCCAAACTTCTCATGTTGCATCTCAGAGATGTGAGCAGGAATCTAGGTCAGGCCACCAGAACGTTCTAGTACCCTGGCATGAGAAGATAGGCAATTAGATGAGTTTCATTCTGGTGGGCGAGTCTCATGATGGGGGATAAGTGCTGTTGCTACGATTGCTTGGAGGCAAGTTGTAAATGGAGATGCTTATTAAACTTTCCATCTCTTCATAGGGTTGAATAGTTCAACAGGAACTTAACAGCAAAACAAACACATAAACTTGGCCCACCAAGGCTGGACTCTGACCTCTATCTGCTGAGTTTGTTTTCCTGCTTTTGCAGATCTCAAGTAGCGTGATCGCTTGTGTAAGCTACTCCAGTCTGTTTCTCGGTACCTTGCTGTCTTCTAGGAATTCACACAATAAACGGGTTTTGGAGGAAGGCCAACACGTTCTCAGACTTCCTTCTCTCTGGTTGTTATTCAGAATTCAGGTCAGTGTCTATCTCCAGATCTTCCTATCAGTGGTTACTGGATTTCAGCTTTGGTTTTCTCTCTGGAACAGAGCACAAACATTGTAACTGGGTCACTCTCTGACTTCAGTTCCCTCCTTGTGTCATCGCGAAAGGCGATCAGTTTGCCTTTTGCAACAGGTGGAATTGGCCTGGAGCCCAGAAAGCTGAGCAAAGGTGCCATCGGGAAGGGGTTCAGTTCAAATGAGGAAAACAAAGCAAAACGTAATAGCAGGTGGTCGCTTTGGGCTCCAGGAGATATGGATCCCGATATGGGGAAAAAAAATAAGAAGTCTGTCTAGTCATGCCACAGTGATTTGGACAAAACTGATCCTGTACCAGGTGCAGTGGCACACACCTGTAACCCCAGTGGCTTGAGGCAGAAGGTTTGTGAGTTCAAAGCCAGCCTCAGGAATTTTGTGAGGTCCTAAGCAACTCAGTGAGACCCTGTATCTAAATAAAATATAAAATAGGACTGGGGATGTGTCTCAGTGGTTGGGTGCTCCTAAGTTTAATCCCTGGTGCAAAAAAAAAAAAAAAAAAAAAAAAGATCCTGTGGCCAATTCAAAGGTCAGATTCAGATCCCAGATGAAATGAGAGATGAGGCGCAGACAAAATGAGTGGAGATTTCCAGAGATTGCAAAGGTGACTTTGTTTCTGACAATGATGTTTTGGTTTTATTATCTCTCAACTCATTGTCCCAACCCCCGCCGGACATTTCTGGCTGGAGGCTGGATGTGTTGGAACAAAGTTATCTCTGTGTCCCCTGGAGCTCAGTTCCTAATTCAAAACATTCACACCATTTCCAAGAGCCTCATGTATGCCAAGTACTGTTCTAGTTGCTCAGGGACCCAAACAATCATGGAGCTTATGGAATTGCAAGTAGTGATTAATGATACGAAAAAAAAAATAGAGAGAGAGAGAGAGACAGAGGGAGGGAGGAGAGTGGCTGGTTGGGGTGATTTCCTTTAGCTGAGGATCAGGGAAGGCCACTGCTAAGGACAGCTTATGAGCTGAAATGGGAGCCATGACAAGCCAGCCCCAAGAGGGCCAGCCACAGAGCTTCCCCCTTTAGGAAAGCAGGTGCAGAGCTCAGAGATAGAAAGTAGCTTGGCAGAGTGCCCCAGGCAGAAGGAAATGAAGAGAAGAAAGGAGCTGGAAGGGAAGATAGAAGACCAACACCAGCCAGCCAAGCCCCTGGCATGAGCAGGGCCCTGAGTTCCTCAAATTCAAATCAGCTCATTGAATTTCTGTCCGTGAAGTTGATCTCTGACTTGTCACAGAAAATAACTGGTTACTGAGGACTAGAGATGAACAAAGAGAGAAAATAAAGTATAGGAAATTCTTGCTGCTCTTTTGTTATCCGTGGAAATTAAAAATGGAACCAAGAATGATAACAAACCTTAAAACTGATAGATCTAAAGAATCTGGCGAGTTCCTAGATCTGCCTGTTTTACTAAAATTGAGGAAATACAAAGCTGGGTCTGGAATAAAAGGATCTGATTTATTTTTTTAATGCTGCTTTAAAGTGTTAAGATAGTTTCTCAGGAAAAACATGGGCTTAGTCATGCTCTGCCCCTTAATTGTTGTGTGACTGTGAATAAATTACTTAATCTCTCTGCTATAGTTTCAGTCTTACACGTATCCCAAAGGCTAATTTGTTAAAGGTTTGGTCCTTGGTTTGGTCTATTGTGAGGTGTGGAAAGTTAAAGACGTGGAGCCTAGTGGGAGGCCTTTGGGTCATTGAGGGTGAACCATTGAAAGGGATGGTGGCCCTTCCCCATTACTGACTTTGCTTCCTGTCCAAGATGTGAGCAGTTTTTCTCTTCTGTGCACTCCTTATCAGTGCCTTCTGGCATTACCAGCAGAAGCTTAAGTTGTTGGTTAGCCTGATCATTTACTGGAAACTCTAAAACCATGAGCCAAAATAATCCTTTTCTCTTAAGAAGCCGATAATAGCAATAGAAAGCCACTATCACACTCTCTGAGCTTGTGACCTGTCTTGTAAAATCCTTACCTGGATTACTAGGAGGATTCACTGACATAATCATGAAGGTCAGCTAGCTTTAGGGTCAGCTCTTTCCTTCTCCCTGCCCTGCCATAGAGACAAGTGAGAGAATGAATCTCAAAGAGAAGACAGATACTATTTAACAGAGAAGAAAAGTTGGAAATGAAGGCAGGGATTTGGTTCATTCCCAGAGCTGTGCATAGAATATAGCACTTGCTCAATAAACACTCCTTCAGCAGTTAAGTTCTTCAAGTGCCAGAACGTTAGGAGCATTTTTAACAGCCAATTTCAGTTGGGGTCTGTGTTAGTTCCCCACATTGTTTGTTGATGGCTGTGGCTCTTTCTCTGGTTTAAAGTCCAGCCAGAAAGCAATAGAAGCACAGGGGGTAAAGAATCTGTACCCTATAATGCCTTAAAGTTATCCACAAAGCCAGAGAATGCTTTGATACTTGTCTGGATGAACTTTCTACCTTTCAAATAATTCATTTTCCTTGTTTATTCAAAATTCAGACAATATAGAAAGATAGGGAAAAATCAACACCCCATACTCAGAAACAAGTTGACATTTTCCTATTTTATTTGTTTAAAGTATATATTTAGACATCATTGGGATTCTAAAATGACCTCAGTCATATAGTCTGTCCTTTTCAATTATTCTACAGGAAGCTAAAAGGTTCTTCATCAACATAACTTCTATGGCCCTAAAATAGTCCAGATTATGAAATGCATAATGAATACTTGCTTCCCATGATGACCCTGGGGGGAAGGAGAAACAGAGCATAGAGAGCGGACAGGAGATCATGTCTGGGAAGGACCCAGGACATGCCCCACCCACCTCCACCAAGCAGTTGTCTCTTCTTGGTCTCCATCACCACCTGCAGGAGCTGAGTGTACAGGGGCATGCTTTCAGTCAAGCCTAGGCCCATTGTCCTGACTACCATTAGACCTCAAACTCCTAATGGATGGAAGGGCCAGCAGAGGAGAACAAGGAATCCAGAGGCTGCTGGCTGGGTCTGCGCACAGGGACTTGTGCATCTGAACTGGGGGAGACTAGAGTCTTCCAATGACTCCAGGTAGATAACTGGGACCTGGAACATAGGCCACTTCTCTCACTTGACATCAGAATGCATTTCCAGTGATTTGAATGTGGTTTGAGCATGTCCCCCAAGGGTTCATGTGTTGGAGACTTCATCCCCAGTGGGGCAATGTTGGGAGTCAGTGGGACTTTTAAGAGGTGGGGGGTCATTAAGGAGGCTTCCCTTGGACCCTGGTTCATTCTCAAGAAGACATTGTTATAAAAGTGCACAACTGTCCCCTCCCACTTCTCTCTGGCTTCCAGTCTCACTACGTGATCTCTCCATCCCACGTGTGTTCTATCCAACACAAAGCCCTCTCCAGAGCCTACATGATACCATTTGGACTTTAAGTCTACAAAATCATGAATTAATAAATACCAAGGAGAACGGACTAAGAACCCAAATTTAGTTCTTTCAAATTGGAGTTTCACAAGAGCAAAAAGTAAAAAATATCCATCTCTGCAATGAGATCTTGTCAAGACTGGGCAGATGGCTGATTTTCTTTTCTCTCCCACCTACGCCTAGCTGTCTCTCCACTCCAAGGGAAGACAGAGGCTTTATAGGCTGCCTTGCCCCCCCTCAGCTCAGACAGGAGTGCATATATGATAACACTGGTCGCCCTGTACCCAAGTCTGGTTTTGCATCTACTGCATAGAGGCTAGGAATGCTGCACTTTTCTTCTTCGGCGCTGAACAGATCTTTGGGCTCAGAGCAGCTCCTCAAAAATGTTTGTTACTCTTTATTTGTTAGTAGAAAAAGAAACCGGAAATTTTTATTTTTTGAAGTAAACACTGTACAAATACACTGAGGACTGTGACCGTTAAGGTCACATAATTATTACAGACCCACTAACATTGTTCACAGTTTCACAAAACATCACTTGGAAAGATCTTCAGTAGCAAATTCTAAACTCTGCCTGAGAACAATGTGATAACTCTCTTGGCACAGCCTCTGTTTGGACTATTGCTGGGTTGCTTGGTTTGATACCTCATCATTCACCCAATATGGCTCCATACAGAGACTGGTGGTTTCTAGAAGCGAAAGTTTGAGATCATGCTGGCATGTAAATTATTCTGTTGCAGGCTTTCTGGGAATTCCCAGAGTATTCTGAGTACCAGAGGCAGTTCTGGGTGGATGGGAAATTTCCCATCCAGTCTGCTGGGAAGAAACCCAGGGCCAGAGCTCCGGATCAGCATGGGCGGCTTGATGGTCACATCAGCCCCAGAGAACACACAATTTGCCTGCAACCTAAAAACCAATTTCTGCCATCCCCCAAATCATTGCCAACAATCTCTACCTATTGGCTCTAGGAAGAGTAATAGAATCAAGTGGGCAACTGCTCTGTCTTTGTTGAGCTAAGCAAAACATAGCAGTTATACTCAGCCCAGGGCCAGGCAAGAAATGGTTGCGACCCAAGACTTATTGCTGTTAATGAAATCCCAAGGGAAGTGTCCAGGACATTCCCTTAGGAAAAAGTAATTTCAACAGGAAGTGCCTTCTTGGTATTGTAAAACAGAGAATGTCTCTCTAACTTAAAGCTTTTTTTCCTTTGATAGAAACAAAAGTCTTTAACAAAATTGTAGGAGGAAAATTTTAAGTACTACAACATGCTGTGGACTGAATTTTGTCATCCCCCTCCCCCACCAGCTCTTAAGTTGAAATCCTCACCATGAGTACCTCAGAATATGACTATCTTTGGGCTTAAGGTCTTTAAAGAGGTAAAGTTAAAATGAGGTACCTAGGTTGGGCCCTAATCCAACATGACTTGTATTCTCATAAGAGGAGAACTGGACACAAGATACTTATAGGGAGAAGATGGGGCTCTATTAGCCAAAGAGAGAGGTCTCGGGAGAAATCAACCTTGATCTCAGAATTGGGACACAATGCACTGCTGTTTTTAAGCCTCTGTGCTACTGTGTCGTGACAGACCTCGAAACTAATGCACCAGCTAACATGTAAATGGCATTTAAAAAAATTATTTATTTATTCTAATTTTTATACACAATGGCAGAATGCAATTCATTTCCTCTTAACACATAAAGAGCACGATTTTTCAAGTCAACAATTGTATACAAAATATTTTCACATCATACGTGTCTTCATGTAGTTAGGGTAATGATGTCCAACTCATTCCACCATTATTTCTACCCCTTTACCCTCTGCTTTCCCCTCCCTCCCCTTTGCCCTATCTAAAGTCCCTCCATTCCTCCCATGCTCCCTGCCCAATCACCATTATGAGTCAGCATCCTAATAACAAACAAAATATTCAGCCTTTGGTTTTTTGGGATTGGTTTACTTAACTTGGGTTATCTTCTCCAACTCCATCTATTTACCTGCAAATGCCATGATTTTATTCTCTTTTAATGCTGAGTAATGTCCCATTTTGTATATATACCAAAGTTTCCCTATCCATTCATCTACTAAAGGGCATCTAGGTTGGTTCCACAATTTAGCTATTGTGAATTGTGCGGCTATAAATACTGATGTGGCTGTGTCCCTATAGTATGCTGTTTTTAAGTCCTTTGGGTATAGACCTAGGAGTAGGATAGCTGAGTCAAATGGTGGTTCCATTCCAAGTTTTCCGAGGAATCTTCTGTTTTCCAGAGTTGTTGCACCAATTTGCAGTCCCACCAGCAATGTATGAGGGTGCCTTTTCCCCCACATCCTCACCAACACTTATTTTTGTTTGTATTCTTGATAGCTGCCGTTCTGACTGGAGTGGGATGAAATCTTACAATAGTTTTGATTTGCATTTCTCTAATTGCTAGAGATGTTGAACATTTTTTCATGTTTGTTAATTGATTATATATCCTCTTCTGAGAAGTGTCTATTCAGTTCCTTGGCCTATTTATTGTTTAGGTTATTTGGGTTTTTGTTGTTGTTTTGGTGTTAAAGTTTTTGAGTGCTTTATATATTCTAAAGATTAGTGCTCTATCTGATGTACTTGTGGTAAAGATTTGGTCCCATTCTGTAGGCTCTCTGTTCACCTCACTGATTATTTCTTTTTGCTGAGAAGAAGCTTTTTAGTTTGAATCCATCCCATTTTCTGATTCTTGGTTTTAATTCTTATGCTATAGGAGTCTTATTAAAGAAGTTGGGGCCTAATCCGACATGATGGAGATTTGGGCCTACTTTTTCTCCATTCGGCGCAAGGTCTCCAATTTAATTCCAAGGTCCTTGATCCACTTTGAGTTGAGTTTTGTGGATGGTGAGAGTTAGAGGTTTAATTTCATTTTGTTACATGTGGATTTCCAGTTTTCCAAGCACCATTTGTTGAAGAGGCTATCTTTTCTCCAATGTATGTTTTTTGGCACCTTTGTCTAATATAAGATAACTGTCCTTATATGGGTTAGTCTCTGTGTCTTCTATTCTGTACCATTGGTCTACGAGTCTATTTTTGTGTCAATACCATACTGTTTTTGTTACTATTGCTCTGTGGTATAGTTTAAGGTCTAGAATAGTAATGCCACCAGCTTCACTCTTCTTTCTAAGGATTGCTTTGGCTATTCTGGGCCTCTTCTTTTTCCAGATGAATTTCTTTTTTTTAATTTCATGTTTATGTTTATTGTTTACATACATCAATACACATGTGCAATTATAAAATAATATGAAATTTCTAGCTTCTTGTATGACATTTGTTCTAGGCATTGGGATACCCTTGAGTGGTATAGGCTTGTACATGTCCAGCCTTGCTAGAAAGCATCAAAATGTTTTCAGAAGGATTTCAAAAAATTATATTCCCATCAGCAGTAAACAAAACTTCCTAATTTGCTAATTATCCCACTCAACACTTAATTTTATCTACCATTTTACTTTTTTTCAACTTGGCAAGTATGTAATACTATATTATTTTTCAGATGAATTTCATGATTGCTTTTTCTATTTCTATGAGAAATGTCATTGGGATTTTGATTGATATTGCATTAAATCTGTATAGTTATTTTGGTAGTATGGTCATTTTGACAATATTAATTCTGCTTATCCAAGAGCAAGGTAGATCTTTCCATCTTCTAAGGATTTCTTTACTTTCTTTCTTTAGCATGCTGTAGTTTTCATTATACATGTCTTTCACCTCTTTCGTGAAGTTGATTCCCATTTTTTTTTTCAGGCTATTGAAAATGGAGTGGTTTTCCTAGTTTCCCTTTCAGAGGATTTGTCATTGATTTACATAAATGCCTTTGATTTATGGCTGTTGATTTTATATCCAGCTACTTTGCTGAATTCATTTATTAGTCCTAGGAGATTTCTGGTGGAATGTTTTGGGTCTTTTAGGTATAGAATCATATCACCTTCAAATAGTGATAATTAGAATTCTTCTTTTCCTATCCATATCCCTTTAGTTTCTTTCATCTGTCTGATTGCTCTGGCTAGAGTTTCAAGAACTATGTTAAATAGACATGGTGAAAGAGGGCATCCCTGTCTTCTCAAAGCCCTAGAAAAAGAACAAACCAATCCCCAAAGCAGTAGAAAACAGAAAATAATTAAAATTAGAGCTGAAATCAATGAAATAGAAATAATTGAAAAAATTGACACAACAAAAAGTAGGTTCTTTGAAAAAATAAGTAAAATTGATAAACCATTAGCCATGCTAATGAAGAGAAAGAGAGAAAAAACTCAAATTACTAACATCTGTGATGAAAAAAAGAAATATTACTATAGACACTACAGAAATACAGAAGATAATTAGAAATTATTTTGAAAATTTGTACTCCAATAAGATAAAAAATATTGAAGGCTTCAACAAATTTCTAGAAGCATATGATATGCCCAAATTAAATTAGGATGATATACACAATTTATTTTATTTTATTTTATTTTATTTTTGATGGTGCTGGGGATTGAACCCAGGGCCTTGTGCAAGCAGGCAAGCACTCTATCAATTGAGCTATATCCCCAGCCCCTGATATACACAATTTCAACTGATCAATTTCAAGCAAGGGAATAGAGGACACCATCAGAAGTCTACCAACCAAGAAAAGCCCAGGACCAGATAGATACACAGATGAGTTCTACAAGAACTTTAAAGAAGAAATAAAACCAATACTTCTCAAACTATTTTATGAAATAGAAAAAGAGGGAACACTTTCAAATACATTCTGTGAGGCCAATATTACCCTGATTCCAAAACCAGACAAAGACACATCAAAGAAAGAAAACCTTAGACCAATATCTCTAATGAATATAGATGCAAAAATTCTCAGTAAAATTCTGGCAAATTGATTACATATCAAAAAGATAATGCACCATGATCAGTAGGGTTCATCCCAGCGATGCAAGTTTGGTTCAACATATGGAAATCAATAAATGTAATTCATCACATCAAAGACTTAAAGATAAAAATCATATGATCATCTTAATAGATGCAGAGAAAACATTTGATAGAATACACCACCCCTTCATGTTCAAAACACTAGAAAAACTAGGAAAAATAGCAACATACCTCAACATTGTAAAGGCTATCTGTGCTAAGGCCCAGTCCAACATCATTCTAAATGGAGAAAAATTGAAGGCATTCCCTCTAAAAACTGGAACAAGACAGGGATGCCCTCTCTCACCACTTCTATTTAATATAGTAAATGGCATGTTTGTGTGACAAAAGTGAAGTTAAAAGTTCTTTTTTCCCCTCCATAGAGGATCAAATGGAAGAAAGCTACAAGCCTTTGGCAGGTTGAGTCTAATTTGCCCTCACAGTTTGAAGGGAACATCACACAATGGTCACATTCACTGAAAAATCTGTACAGTGATGGCCTGAGCCCCCTGTGTTGGTGCAGCTGGACCCAGTTCCAAAGTTCCATTTATGGCCTGGACTGTGAATGTTAAAATCTTCTTCTTCACTTGAAGGTAGGAGACACAGACCAGCCCTTCTCTTTGTTTTTCTTTGTTTATTTTTTTCCTGGAATACTGTTTTAGTCAGCTTTGTGTTGCTCTAACCGAAACACCTGACAAGAACAACTCAGAGGAAGAAAAGTTTATTTGGGGCTCAGAATCTCAGAGTTTCAGTTCCATAGACTGCCACGCTAATTGCTCTGGGCCCATGGTGAAGCAGCATATTGTGGTACAAGGGCATGGTGAAGACTACTGCTCCATTCATGCCAACTGGAGGTAGAAAGAGGGGTCAGGGGGCAAGGGCACAGGGGAGATGAGCTCTTCCAGAGCACGCTCCAGTGACCAACCTCCAGCTACAGCCCACCTGCCTACAGTCCCCACCCAGCCAGTCCATCGAAATAAACTGGGATGGACTGATTAGGCTACAGTTGTTATAATTCCATCATTTTAGCCCTGAACATTCCTGCATTGACACAGGAGCTTTGGGGGCTCACCTTGTATCCAAATTCCCCCAAATACCCATTTGAACATGAAGAACATCTTAGATCAAGTGGTACAAACCAGTTAGATTTTTATTTATCCCAACCAAGCTCCTGTTATCCAGAATAAGAATATCAACTGCACTGTTGCTGGAACCTAATCAAGTGATAAATCATGAAGAGGCTTTACTCCTGCTGAAAAATGTCCTCCTTGCCTACTCTCCTCTCGTCCCCTGCTCACAGCTATTATCTTTATTCAAAGACAAAAGAAATTTCAAGAATTTACATCTATGCTTATGCCTATCACAAGAGTCACTTTGGAGATTAATCTCATGCTGAATTCTCCCTGACCTATAACAGGCTGTCCCTCTTTCCTACAACCAAGGAACCAACGAAGATAAAAAATGATTTTCTTGTTTATTTAAGGGCTAACCATGGACAGTATCCTTCATTCCCCTTCACTCCGTCATTAGTCCCCAGGATATACCCTCATGTAGGAGTGGGGTTTGACAAAAAATTAAAAATGTGTGTGTGTGTGTGTGTGTGTGTGTGTGTGTGTGTTATGGTGTGTCCCATGTGTCTATAGGGGGTGTGTTTGTGAATGCTTGTATTTGTGGGTATGTGTGTGTGTGTGCATGTGTGTAGTTTGTGTGGTATAGTGTCTAGGAGTGGTTTGTGAGGTATGTATAATATATGATGTGCATGGTGGTATGTGTAGTGTGATTGTGTGGGTGTATGGGATATATGTGGTATGTGTACAGTGTGTACGTATGGTATATATGTGATCTCTGAGATATATATGGTGCATGGTGTGTGGTGTGTGTATGGTATGCTGTGTGTGTGTGTGTGACATATGTGGTTTATAGTACATGGTATGTCTGTGTGGTAAGCAGTGTGTATGGAGTGTGGTGTGTGTGGGAGGGTGATATGTATGGGTACATGTGGTATATGTGGTATTTGGTGTGTATGTCTGGTATGCAGTGTGTGTAATGTATGTGTCTGTGTGTTCTGTGGTGTGTATGCACATATGTGCTCGTGCACTTAGGTGTGCGTTTAGGAGTCAGGAGGGCACAAGCTAATTTCCTCACAACTCCCTGGGGTGTCCTTTGGGCTGGTGGGGAAAAGCATGCTGTCCACATCCAGAAGCCACCCACCTCACCCTTCTCATGAAGTCTGCACACCAGCTTCTTTGGACAACTCCCTGGGGGCTACATCATCCCCTCACTTTCCATCAGATGGGAAGCATAAGGAGAAGGAAGGAGGATATTGGGGAAAATGGGGAATAAAGAGTCTTTATTGCTCTTCCTTTCCCTCACTCAAGCACAATCTCTAGAAGACTTTGGCCACAGCCCACACCGGAAAGCCATTTACCAGGGTCCAGTGGAGCCTCTAAAAGACCTGTGTGTCCTGAGCTGGGCGGGTGCAGCAATCAGCATACATCAAGCATGCTGGATTGCCAGAAAGCACAGGAGACCACAGAGCATGAGAATGGAGTTACAAAAACCATCTCCATCTCCAAATGACCAAACAAGCAGAGGGAGGAGATTTGAATATTTTGCCCAAACTCTCACAAGGCTTGGTAAGTCTCCCTCAGCTGTGCTCAGGACTGGCTGTGCATGCTAGGGGAAGATGTCACTCACCTCAAGCCTCACTTCCAGGCCCACTTCAATTGACCCTGGGGAAAGTCATGGGCTGTATGGATAGGCACATAGTCTTGAGATTACTGCTTCTAAAGAACAATGGCCAGGGCACCCAGGGAATCCCCAGGAGTTTAAGAAATGAGTATCACACCTGAATCCATGCCTGAAAGATGAGTAATGGAAAGGAGTATCCCAGACAGAAGCAAGGTTATAAACAAAGGTAAAGACCTGGAACCTGTGGAGAACTTCTGCAGCTTGGCTTTACAGATCACAGCACGTGAGGTGGAGACACACAGGGCTGGGGAGGTTCACAGACAGGTCACAGCAATGGTCAGGTTTGCAATTTAGGGTATTTTTGAGAGTAACCTGTGGCAGGTAAAAACACCAAGTGGAACACTATGGGAACTTTCTGAGTGACAGAAATAGCAAATGTATTCAGCTGGAGACCATGGGACTTCTACTATAAGAAATTATCCATCAATTTGGACGTTTCTAGAACACAGGATGCAGGGAATGATTGTCTCCACGGCCTATGGGAAGAAACTCGCTGAGTAGCATGATGCATGGCATACAGTAACCTGTAATTGCACAGAATCCAAACACCTCCATTACTCACCCAAAGCGATTGGTTCAACAATTGTGCCAGAGAATGAATGGTCTGCTCCCTCATAGGGACTATTGCTAGTTAGCCAACAGAGGTGTTGCCCACATTCAGGTCGGGCGGGAAGGAAAGCTCATTCTAAGCCCAAGGCAAGGTCTGGCCTAGGGAGAGCATTAACTGAAATTCACAAACAGAATAATACCACTCTAAGGTGTGAAGGAATCAAGGAACTCTTGGGTAGAATGTTTCTCAGTCTCCTGAAACATCCTTCTGGAAAAATGAAACTACAAGATTTTCTCTTTCTCCAGGTGTATATCTTCTTCTCATTCTCAAATGCCTCAGCTTTGGCTTTGTTCCTTAAAAAGAGGTGATAATGAGGCCTTTCATGAGTCCATGCAGTGCCATTACTTCAAGACTTTCTTTTCAGCAGTTTTGTTGTTGTTCTTGTGTGTATGTGTATGTGTGTGTGTGTGTGTGTGTGTGTGTGTGTGTGTTTATGTTCCTGAAACTATGCTGCAATCTTCTGTGACTTCATAACTTCTCTTCTCACTCCCAGGAATCTTGATCTTATCTTCCCCTCTATATTATTATCATTTAGTCAAAAGGAGGCCAGCTTTTCTGTTTTGCTTTTTATTTTTTTCCCCCCTAAATTGATTTCAGTGGAAAATAAACAGGCAGTAAAGCTATCACTTTCCGGGTTATGTCAACCAGGCCAATAGGACACAAGAAAACCCCATGGTTTGGGCAACTTGGTAAAGGAATAAGGGCACACATAGGAGTCGATAGCACAACACACCTGTTTCATCCAGGTAACACATTGACAACCGTCCCATTAATTATCTACCTGAACCAAAAAGTGACTGGCTCCATCAGTGTAGCTCAATCAATTGGTGCCACATATACATGGTTTAAACCCCTTAGATGGGTAGGATTGTCCCTCTTCACCACTGGATTCCTTTGTGATATTCAACAGAAGACCAAGAGACAACTGGAAAACAATGAAGACTTCAAGAGAGGTGAGCAGTGTGAGGAATTAAGGTCATGACAGAGCAGGGAGGAACCCAATTAGTCACCAATTGTGTTATCATTTTAAATCCTCCAGGAAGCCTTATAGTACTTGGCTGCCATTTCCCGCTTGCCAGCCACCTCCTTACTCTGTCCTTTCCCATTCTTCATTTGGGTGTCAATGGGAAACATCATTTAAGAGTTTGAATTTATTGACTTATGTAACCCTCATCTCAGTTCTGCAGAAAGGATGCTATCATTTCTCCATTTTATGGACAGGAAACCAGAGTGTTGCAAAGTTAATGAACCAGAAACTTCTCAGGCTACACAGTTATCAGTGGGGGACCAGAAACTTAGAACTGTATGCTCACATCCTTGGCCAGGCTTGGTTTGTCTGATGCCTCTGCCATCACAGGTGTCCCCTGGGAAAAGTACTCCATTGTTCAGAGCCTCTGTTACTTCTCTTTGATATGACAGGATAGTTAAGTTTACCTCATTGGTCACTTGTCAGGATTGGAAGGGCCCAGACTTATAAAGGACATGGTATCAGCAATGGCACATCTCCGTCAAACCTCCAGCATATTAGCTGTTACCACTACTGTTTCCAGCTACCATTCTCGGTGCTCCTACTGTGGAATCATTAAATTCAGCATTCAGTGAATCATCAGTAAACCATTGTTCAGGTGAATCATCTTGGCTGGCATACATGTTCCCCATAGGTTCTGCCCTGTGACTTCCAAGCAGGGCATGTATAGGAAACTGCTGGGCAATTTTCCTCTGTTGGAGGCCAACCTCGCCCAGCTCAGCTATCCTGCAACCTCTCCCTGTGGCCTTCTTGTCAGCCATCCGCCAGGATGACTGCCCTTTTGAGGGTGTCCTTAAAAAAACCTAAAGGGGATTCTGGTTACATTCCAAAGGCTATGTTTTAGGATAGATTGTCTCAAAACTGAATCTCCAAATTTAATAAATTCTTATCTTCAATTCTAGACGCTCTGAAATGACTTCCACACCTCCTAATATAATATCTGGCTCACTGTACAGCCTATATTTTTAAAAAATGTGGGCCTCAAATACTCTTCAAATTTAGTGAGAATCTATCCACCAATTTTGTATGTTGATAAAAGTTATTTATATAAATAATTTATATACATATGGAAGATAAACTACATGACTGTTTTTCTCAGCCAGATTAATAGAGGTGAACAGAGAGAGCTGGTGGAGAGTTCTGAGATATATTCCATAATGATGTTTATAGAGATCTGATATTAGTTCTTCAAAATACAATTATTTTAAAATAATCTTTTTTTGCATAGGCATCTTTCCTTCTAATTTTATTTCAGTGTAATTACCTATACTTTATTCTCTTTAAAAACAGTCTTTCAGGGGTTGGGGTTGTGGGGTAGAGCACTCGCCTAGCATGCATGAGGCACTGGGTTCGATCCTCAGCACCACATAAATGTAAAATAAAGATATTGTGTCCACTTAAACCTAAAAAATAAATATTAAAAAAACAGTCTTCCATTTGTTGGTGGATCTCAATGAACTTTGAGAAGAAACAGGAGTAGGTATACATTCAAATAATAAATATAGATGTTATTATTAGGCAAGGAATCAACAACCATCAATATAAAAATTAAAAGTTAAATTAAACCCATACAGAAATGTCAATTTGGCTTAACTGCCTAAAGGGCAGTCAGCTTCACTTTGAATTCAATCAAGCATTTTTCTTCAATATTTAAAAAAATACAAGTGTGTAATACAGACACATTAAAAAAAAGCAAACTCATCCACATTGCCAACTCCCACTACATCCTGGCTTATTTTAAACTCTCCTCCAACTCTTTACAAAGATTTTAAAGAAAAAAATATTCTTTTTTATTTAAATTAATATCATTAAAAGAGTTCAAACAATATGGAGGAAGATAAAAGTGGGGGAAACATACCTTTTCCTAGAATTGACCACAGTTCATCCACGGAAGGCTGCTCAGCTTGTGGGCACAGAGTAGGAGCCAGACTGGCTGCTTCCTACTTCCTAATCCTTCCTGGTCCACTTGTAAGCATTCCCCAAGCAGAATACAACTATGCCTCAGTTTCCTCGTCTGTAAATGGAGATAATAATGATAACATTTACTGTGCTACAAAGTTGAGAATGCATGAGCTAACCCACGGACAACACCCAGAATGGTCTTGACATACAGTAAATGTTAAATATCATTACATATGGTATGATTGTAATTTCTATGTATATACAGAGCGAAAGGATCAAAAGCCTAGTCAGAAATACTCTTAGAAACATTGAACCATTTTATAGATTCCATTTTTATTAAATTTATCATAGTATTTAATTTAATTTAAATTTGGAAACAAAAGGAGTACCTAAAGAGATTCTTTGTAATAAATGCTCTTTTATCATAAGAAGGGGTATTTCCAAAAAGAATGATATTGCTAAAGTCAAAAAAAGGAGAATAAGAGAAAAAAATGAAAGAGCCAGATTTTTAGACAAAAATCTTGATGCCTCAGTTTTAGACAGGAGTTATTAACGTATCTGCCAAGATTGCTATTTGTCAATCCTTTTTATTTATTTATTTATTTATTGCAGTGCTGGGGATGGAACCCAGGGTCTCATACATACTTAGCAAGTGCTCTATCACCCAGCCTGCTGTTTGTTATTTCAGAACATTTTTTAAAAGATTTTAAGTTAGATGATGCCAATATGATCATTAGGCATAATTTTTATAATTCTTAATAATGAGTTTTATATGTAAATGGATTCACTGTTCTCTACAAAGTTATTTTTCTAATTCTGCTTTGTGTGTGTGTGTGTGTGTGTGTGTGTGTGTGTGTGTGTTTTAACCCTTTACTTGGATGTCATGGAAACAGAAGGGTTTTTTTGTTTTGTTTTGTTTTTGCTTTTTAATTTCAGAAATTGTTTAGGTTGAAATACATTCTCTGAAATCTTTTACACTTGGCAATGCCTCATGTTTCCTTTAGAGTTGAAAGGCAAGCTTCATAATTTATTATATTTTGAGCTAACTCTTTTGTCCTAGGATGACATATGTTTCTGGTACAGAATATCAAATGCAGAAAAATCTGAGATCAGCTGCTGACTTTTGCTTTCTAAGAGGGTCTTTTATTTCTCCTTGGATTTATTAAAAAATAAAATTTCTAAGACTCAGTAGCTCGAGCGTATACATCTCAGTGGTAAGCACCATGGAACACTTTTAGAAATATGGTATGGTTATTTATTCTTATTTTATTTTTCAGAAAAGTTTCCTTTTATTAAATATCAACATTTTTTTTCCATTTGTTGGGTTTTCTGTTTTTGTTTCAGAGACAATTTAACTTACACCGGCTTATTTGCATGCAAACATGAATTTCTCTCCTATTTTGATCTCTGGCCTTTGTCATTTAGCATTCTCTGTGATTATAGCAGGTCTTTTCTGCACATCATGACTTTCATTATAAATTTCTCTATGTTCTTTGTTGTTTTTAGTTTACTAAGGTATTAATGACATGCCCAAAATTCACCCTTTTAGTGCAGAGTTCTACAGGTTGACAGTCATGCAACCACCACCACAATCAAGGTACTTTCTGTAGCGCACTTGGTACTCTTTGTCCCTCACACACAGGCCCTAGCAACCACCAAACTGCTACCTATCCTATCCGTTTATTTGTGTTTTGTTTTGGGGAGTGGGTACTAGAGGGCACTTTACCACTGAGGTACATTCCTGGTTCTTTTTTGTTAATATATTTTTAATTTTGTGTAGATGGACACAACACAATACCTTTATTTTTTTTTATGTGGTGCTGAGGATCAATTCCGGGTCCCGCCCGTGCTAAGTGAGTGCTCTACCGCTGAGCCACAATTCCAGCCCCCCAGTTCTTTTTTTATTTTTTGAGACAGACTCTCTCTAAGTGGCACAGGCTGGCTTCAAACTTGCCCTCCTCCTGCCTCAGCCTCCCAGTTACCTGTTTTACATACAGTCCTGTGCCACCATGCCCAGCCTATCTTTTGTCTTTATACCTTTCTTTTTCCAGAATCCTATATAGGTGGAATCATAGTGTAGAGATTTTAGCTCCTTCATTTAATGCAACATATTTGAGATTTATAGGTGTCATTGCTTGTTGGTTTTTATTGCTAAATACTACTGCATTTTATGGATGTATCACAATGTTTATTCATTCCCCACCTGAGCAATATTTGAGTTGTTTTCAGTTTTGGGGAGATGACAAATACAGCTTCTATAACCATTTGGCTGTAAGTTTTTGCGTGAACCCAGGTTTCATTTCATTTGGGTAAATCCTTTTGCCCATTTTAAAGTTGGATCATTTAATTTATTGAATTTTGAGTACTCTTTACATGTTCTGGATATTGCTCTTATTTGGATGTGATTTACAAGCATTCTCTCCAAGTCAACAGATTGTCTTTTCATCATTCAAATTTAATTTAGATTTGAGTTTAGTAATGGCTTTGATTTAGCTTCTGTCCTGAGGTCTTCAAGTTCTTTTTTTAATTTAACTGTCTTTTATCATTTTATCTTGAGCTAAATTCAATTTTTTTTCCTAACACTAAAGTTCTCTGTCACATAAAGCAAGTACTAAACATTTATTCCCATCCCATATTTTCTCCTAGCTTCATTTCCTCTTAGTTTTCACACCATGTTCCCTTGGCCCCCACCCCACAGTACATTTCCACATGAACCTTGATGTCATATGGCTTTTTCCAACTGGCTCATGTTTGCCCAAATCTAATCAGGCATTCCGTTTGCTCTGATAAAGTTGGGGTACTGTTTTCCCACTGAGCTGTCATTTCCAGATGAGTGGGCATCTCCTATTCTACCCACTTTTCTCTACCCTGAGAGAATGCTAGAGGTTCAGGGAATGCTCAATGGATGCTGCTCTTTTCAGTTCTTTCTTCTTTCTATAGGAATGCCTGCACTCTGCCCTCTCTTCACACGTTCATTAGCATTTGTTAAACCAGGCCTCCTGACATCCAGGGGTGTTAGGTTGGATTGGGAGAAGCAGATGGTCCCATTCCCATTGGGAATCCCTCTGATTCCTTGTGTAGCTGCTCTGTCCTTGCTTGGGTGAGAAGAGCCCCTACTCTGTGGCTCACATTCCATTTCAGTTGGCTTTCCAGCACCCGCATCCTCTTTTCTATGAAGAAGATCCTCTTTTTTTATGAATAATCTACAGAGACATGCCTCCGTGGAGATGTAGGAATTAGGGAGCTCTGAAGTCAGCACTGCCACTGGGGAGGACTGAAGGGGGGCATTAGGAGCCAGTCCTACTGGAACAGTTTCTCTGCTCTCTCTGGCCTTCCATTGCTTTCCTTGACCATCAAGCTTTGGACTTTATAGCTAGTTTGAGTTCTTCACTGGTTACTGATAGTGAAAACTTCATGATTTTTTAATACTTTTGTATCTTTTATTAGACTTGGCAAAGGAAAATATGATGATGCACTTTTAATTCACTTGTTTCTTCTACAAGTTTTATTTTCTGGTGAATTTGTACTTTTGAGAAGTGTTCTCTGATATCTCCCAGTGTGAATGCCCTTCCTCTGTCTTTACAAAAATAGCATCCACTAATCAGCCCCAAATACTTTTGCCTCTGAGCTGTGTTAATCTTCCTTGAGCAAACCCCAGAATCCTTCCCTATAACCTTGGCAGCACGGGCTTCTGATACTTCCCATCTCACCTCCTTTTGATTCACCTACTAGAGGTTGATGCCTGGACCATAGATAGCATAGATCTTCCAGAGCCCTGAACCAGCTACCGATGGTGTGCATGGCATACAGGTGAGGAAACATGGGATAAACATTTCTGATTTCACCCCTGCCTCTGCTTACCTCTTTCATACGATTTTCAAAACATTATCTCTGTCTTCTCACTGTCCAGAATTTAAGTTCCTCTTTGGTAATAAAGCTTCAAGGAGGAAGCATTTCTTTAGCCTTGTTTATTTCTTATGTAATCCTTCCTTAAATACACCAAAGTTGATCATCAACCCATTTCACAGATAAAAAACCTGAGGTTCAGCAAGTTTTAGTGACTTGTTCAAGATTACATTGCTAAGGAGACTAAAATAAGATTTCAATTAATTCTTATTCCATCAATCGTCTAGGAAAAATATTTCCAGTGTTACCTTTTTTATAACTGGTATTTTGGAACAGGAACAACCTCCACATGAGAAATGATGTGTCATCAAGCTTTTGTAACAAGCATGCACCTGAAGCTCTTTGGAGAGCTTATTTTTTTTTTTAAATATCTCTTAGAACATTTTAGAATGCAGTGTTCCTAGTTGGCCCACATGAGTGATTGTAAATGTAAGATGAGGAAAGATTAATGAATGGATGAAATAACTGGTTAGATGGTGAAGGACTTTTTTGAAGACATATTATTGGGACTATGTGAAGGCCATGTACTCCAATAAGAGGCAGAACATAACAGTGTTTAAGGGCATGAACTCTGGACGTGTTCATAGTAATCAGGAAAGATCACTTATCTGGTCATTCTGTTAGTGGGTGCTTAAGTTGTTGCAATTTGGGGTTATTTATTATGGATAATGATGACTCAAGCAACCATCTGCCCTAATTCTTCCCCGAATGATTGCACCATGGCTATTGTTTTATTTGTTCACTAGACGTTTGAGATTACAGAAATTTTCATTAATTTTGTAGTTGGTTTACTTGGTTTTTTTCTTTGTGGCTTCTGAGATAAATGATGATTGTAAAGGTATTCTTCCAAAATTTCTCCTAATAATTGTATATTTTGGGGTTTCCCATTTAGATCTTTACTCTCTCCATCTGTGTGTGTGAAAGACAGAGATGTATTGTTTGAACAATACAAGTTGTCTAACTTTATTTTCTAAAAATTTTTAACACCCTACAGATACTTTAGGTTAGGAAAAAAAGACAAGACTTTTGACTGAAATGCTACTAGATGTTCTAGTAGTTTGCTCATGTGTCAAATTTTTAAAAAAGCTTCTTAGAAAAGTCATAGCCAATTCATAATTTATGGCAGTTTTATCTATGCCCAGCATCTACTTGTCATGTTTTTAAAACCTGACTTACTGCATTGGCCAGCTTTAGGTACAATGATAAGCAGAAGCACTGATAGTGTACCTTTGACTGATTGCTCACAGGAGTGGAAGAGTCTCTGTTATCGTAGTATATGTGATATTTGCTGTGGCTCACTGATAAGCAACTTTTATCCAGTTAAGAAAGTGCCATTCTACCCCGTAAGTACTGCAAGTTCAAGGAGCCCTATAACCTTGGCACATACCCTTCAGCTTCTGAAAATGGGAGGTTGCCCAGCTCTCCCAAACTATGCAACTAGTGACCTAGGTCAGCTCCACTCCTTCCCACAGCCTCCTGAGTCCTGAGACTAGAATTAGTTGGAAGTTCTGTGGGAAATTTGTGTGTCCCCACTTCATGGTGTTTGTGGTCCATCCTGCCTCTGATCCTTCACGTCTCAGAGACTCCTTGATGTGCCCATGTGCCGCAGCAGGTATCCACAGCACACCTTTCCCACATGGCTACACACTTAATTATACTCTTATGATGAACTGTGCCAAACAGTACAACATGATGTAATGAGCCTGCATCTTTTTTAAATATAACAATGTACTGAGACTGCTTTTCTAACAATGTATAGTAGAGATCAAAGCACATGAAAGCTGTGCCTCTCTTTATAAGGATGGCCCAGTATTCCCTTGCCTTGCTCTCTCATAAGGCCAGTTTCCTACTGAAAGATCACCTTCAGGATTCCTCCAGTAATTTACTTTTACAAACAATCCTGCCAAAAATACCCTGAATAAACATCCCTTCACACATGTAGAAGTTTATTTGCAGGAAAAAAATATTTGTGATATATTTCTAGGACATAGGTATATGCATTTTTAATTCTGAAAGCTGTTGCCTGATCATCTTCCAAACAAGTAATGCCAATGTATAATGCCTGAGTGTGTTTTCCTCATTTCCCTTTGGGTTGTTTGTCTTTACTGTATTGATTTGTAAAAGCCCCATATAGTTTGGAAATTAGCTGTTTGTTGGTCTTAGAAATTACAATTTCCCTGTCTTTTTTTTTTTAACCATTTTCACTACTTTTAAGTATGTGAAATTTTCTATTATATGAGGTTGAATTTATCAATATTTTCATTTGGGGGTACTTGTTTTCCTTTTTTGGGTGGGGCCAGTATTGAACCCAGGCATACTGAGCCACATCCCCAGACTTTTTTTGTATTTTATTTAGAGAGAGGGTCTCACTGAGTTGCTTAGGGCCTTGCTAAGATGCTGAGGCTGGCTTTGAATTCTTGATCCTCCCGCTTCAGCCTCCCAAGCCACTAGGATTAGAGGCGCTTGCCACCGCACCTGGCTGGGATACTTGTTTTTATATCATAGTCCTGAATGTTTTTCCATACCCCAAGATTACTTTTTAATTTTTTCTATAGTTTCTTTTAATACCTTTATAATTTTACTCTTTAGCGTTTAAAATTTAATACATCTGAAATACATCTCAATGTCAAGTACAAAGCACAAATCCAGCATTTTCTTATCCTCTGGGAATAGCTAGTTGCCCGCATAAATTTATTTTGTACATTTACAAAATAAACAAAATAAATCTAATCAATCCCTCCCTCATCTTGGGGCTCCCCAGGGTTCTTAGACAAGGACCCCACCTCCTCTTTCTTAGGCAATGCAGTACCTGCTAATTGCTTCAATGTGTGCCTGACCTACAAGATCATACTCATGTCACCAAAGTGTCCTTCTCTCCAGAATGTAGCCTATAAATAAGTGGTAATATTGCCTATCTAAAACAAACAAATCAAAATTAACTGTACGATCCCTGTGAACTTCTCTGAGGGGTCCCCTTGCCTTGTTTTTCTTTTCTTGCCATCTTAACTGCACTCCATCTCCCACTGCTCCATCCGAACCCCGATTGTCAAGGTCACAGAAGACCTCCTGGCCTCCATGAGTTGATGGCCTCTCCTATGGTCAGCTCTGTTTCCTGATCAGTCTGTTGGCAGAACAAATCTGTCTCTTAAAGAAATACATCTTCACTTGATCCTGGGGCCGGATCCTCCCTTGGCCCTCTTCCTCTTTCTTGTGCTTTTCTCTGAGTCTCCTTTCCCAGTATCTCCTCATCGGTCATGTGGTCATGTTAATGACCGCTCAGCTGCAAGGCTGAGACTTTAGTCTTCTTTCCTCTTCTGGCCCCACTCACTCCCTGGTGACGTCACCAGTTTGGACATTTCCAATCAACATATCCCAAAACAAAGATCTCCCTCCAGCTACCAAAGCTGCTCTTCCCGGCTCCTTCCTGCTTCGTTACTTTCCCCAGTAAATGCCAACTTCACCCTTGCTGTTATTCTGGGAAAATACTTAGTACCTTCCCTGTTTTTATTTTTGGGTCACATCTTGTATTCAGTCACCAATCTTACTGTGTCTACCCTGAAAACACCCAGATTTTGACATCTTCCTGTCATATGATTGCTAACCAACATGATCCCCCTGCTCTGCCCTTTCCTCACAGCGGGACTGAGATCCTTTAAAAAGGCAAGTCACACACATCCTTGCTCTGTGAAGGGCTCCCTCCACTGATTCCCAGGTGACTCAGCAGAGCAGGAGCCAAAGTCCTTGGATTGGAGAGGAAGGCTCAATCAGACCTACCCAGCCAATTTTCTGATCTCACCTCCTGCCATTCTATTCACCACCCTCCAACCCGACTGCTTCCACCACACTGGCCTTCTTCACGTCCCTCCAATGTGTCAAGCACCTCCTCACAACTGTGCCCTGGCACTTACAGCTTCCCAGGTACCCACATGACTCACCCCCTCACCTCCCTCCCTCCTGCAAACATCCTCTGATCTCTGCTCGACCTTTGACCTAAAAGATAATGCCTTGCTGTGACCCATTGAAGCAGCAGCCACCTCCCAAACACTTAGCAACCTGACTGTGCTTCCCATCCCTCCAAAGCAGCTGCCTGCTCTGTCTGCATAACTGCTTGTGTCTGTGTCATCTGAGTCCTTGGGGTAAGCTACATAAGAGTGGGACTTCCACAGCTGGGTCCCAGCAGCTAAAGAGTGGCTGGCACAGACATTCTTAAACACAGGCTGAAGAAGTGAAGAAATCCACCCAAAGCGTGGAGGTGGATATATAGTCAAAGAGCATGACTTTCACGGTTCAGCTAAAGGGGTTCGGCACTGGAACAAATAAAACATGGCTCTAGTCTCATCTTTGATACTAACCAGGTGGGGACCTTAGATAAGTCCATTTACCTGGCATGCCTAAGATTTTTTGGCCAGAGAATAGACTTCATCATGCTATTGTATAGACTTCACTGGAATTTGGTTAGAAAGGGTGAGGGACTATGTATATTATAAAATTGTATGTGTCAACTCTCCCTGACCCTCATCCTCCTGGTTTGCACTGCCTTGTGAATTATGCCTTGATTCACCCAGTCACCGAAGTCAGCAACTTAAAACACCCTTCTGCATCTCTGTAGCACCCAACAAGTCACTGATACACCCAACTTCCTTCACTTTTTTCATTTCTACTCACCAATCCTGTCTCCTGGTACCTTTGTCTTGGAGCAGTGATCATTCCTGAGGATTGCTGAAATAGCTTCTCATTGGGTTTCCCAGCCTCTAATATTGCCTCCTATAATTGATTCTTCACCAGATAGAGTAGATATGTGCAAGTCCCTTCTCTTCTTCAAATTTTCCAAATGTTCTCCTAGCCTTCAGGTCAGGTTCAAGCTTTGTAGATCAACATATAATATGTTCCATGTGGAAAGAACCTTAACTAGGCTTATATAATACCCTTGATTACTAACATTCCTCAAAATGGTACAATTCCATGCCTCAGGGCCTTTGTACATGCCATTTCCTCTCCCCCAAAATATACCAGCTCTCCCCTAACTCTCTGTGATGCCCTGCCTCTTTTTTGCCATAGCTTCTGCATTTATTTCTCTCATAGTACTTTCCGAGTTGTAATGTTGGTTTGAGTGTCTGTTTCTCTGAACTAGACTCTGAGAGGAAGTGGCTCTTTCTAATGCCAGCCCTGGGACCAATAATTGTGAACGCTCAGGAGATACAGAAGTGTTTTCAAATAGATGTGGAAGCACTTTGAAATGTTTACCCAGCACTAAACAGGCATTATTAAGGGAGTGTTACTACAGGGTGGGAAACTACTCAGAGGAAAGGGGCCTGGCAAAGATCAGGGCTTGGGCCCTCACAGCTGTGTGTTCCCTTGTCTGCTTGCAGCCGGAGTCACATTTCACATTTAGTCCTAATCACCTTTTTCATTCCATTTCTGCCCCTTTGCCAACATATCCCCAGGATGCTGCCTGAAAATCAGAAAAGTGGTTATTCAGCTTGTTTGGGGAAGCCAAACAGAGGCCAAGCTCAATTTCACCATTCAAATAAACAGCCTCCCTGCTGGACTTTGAATCCAGCTGGAAACAGACCAGGTAGCTATGTATTTTCTCATGTTTGCAAGAGAGGAAGTGGCTGGCCTTGCCATTCATCCTTTAAGGTTGGTTCAGAGCCAGGAAGTCAAAGTACCAGGTCAAATTTATATTACACATTAAGTACATATCTCGAAAAAGCAAATATCAGGAGACCCATGTTGTGACCCAAAGAGCCACACAAAACAGAGCCCTGAAAGATGCCTCACAGTTTGGTTTTCTTCCAACAAAACAACACGTTAAGTTGGGCCATTAACTCAAATGAAAGGTTTCAGATTTATTTTCATTGGCAGATGGAAATTAAGTTGCAGAGATCCAACCAGTACAGTCTAGAGTATATTTAATTTCATTTATTTTTAATTACACAAGTAATGCATGAATATAGAGTCAGTATAAAAACCCCAAACAGATAAAGTTCAAGTCCCTCTTAACCAGTCACTACTTCACTCATTTCCCCTCCCTGCTGATGTCAATTTGATCTCTGCCCCCCCCTCACACACACACACACACACACACACACACACACACACACAAATACACAAACACACCCCCCAAAATAGAATGAGATATCCCAAAATAATAGATGTTCTAAACCAAAGTGAGATACAAGATGATCATGGAAGATGTCAAGGGAAGTCATCAAAAAATTCAGGATTTTTAATTCTTCAAGAATTTTAAGAGCCTGAAAGGACCCTGAGAAGGACATTAGGTGGGGAGAAAGATTTGGATGAAAGCAGTTGGTCCTCTACCTCCATGGAGCCAGGGAGAGGTGACAATGTTTTTGTTCATATCAAACATGGAAAGGCTTCAGTGGGGATTTTTTTGAGACCTTGGTAGACATCCCCGACATTATACTTAGTCATCTTTTTCATTATGGCTTTCCCAACTCCCCAGGTTAGACGTATGTTCCATTTTTCTTCTAGTAATTTTATGATGATTATTTAGTATTTGATTTGTGTAGGATTTTGTTTTCACAGTACGAGTGACTGATATAACTATTTTCCACAAATGAACCACAGATTCTTTCAACACCATGCATGGAGTATTATTTCATGACACTGGTTGAAAGGGTACTTTTGTTGTACACTAAAGCTTCAAATAGGCATGGTGTCTTCTGAAGTGTTCTACAGCATTGATCCACTGTCTACTCCTTTACAGGTACATTCATTAGAATTCAACTGTGCTCCCTTTGAAGTTGAGAACATCACAAAAATAATGCTCTGTTACTGAATGTTTTCCAGACCCTTGACCATGGTAGCACCAGGAACCTGACTCAGTCCCCACTCACCAAGCCAGGCCCCCGTCTGCAGATGCCTCTGCTCAGAATTCTCATCTTCTCTATGGAACACTTACCCTCCACTTCTGAAGGGCTTCTTGGGTAACGAAGACATTTTCCACCTCCCACTCCTGCTTCAGCATCCCTAGGGGAGGCTGTGGGGTGGGTCTGTGAAGCGAACACAGGTACCACTCCTCCACCCACCCTGGCCCTCAGTTGCATGTGGCTGTGACTCTAGCCTCCTTGCTGAGAGTCTTCTGGGAAGCTCAGTGATTTAGTGTTTTCTATTTTTTCCTTGCTCATTTTTTCTGGCACTGTTTTCCTTGGAATCAGACATAAGGTGATGAGACTCTGACCTTATCTCAGAGGGACAGATACAGTGCCATAGCCCTGTAGCCCTGGATCACTGTCCAGAAGACAGACCCTCATGGGCCTGTAATCTTCCCCATCCAGGTGGATCAGGAATCTCAGATGTGCTCTGCTTTGGCTGTCATAGCTGAAGCCCCTGCTGTGTGCCACAAGCTTACAGGGACACAAGTCTGCTTTCAGTCACCTCTGCAATGGGGAGAGAGCAATGTGTCTGTACAAGGCTTTTGGTGAGGGTTAAAGAGATACTAAGGGATCCATAGATGCCGCATAGCATAGCTTTTCTTCCTCCCTAAACTGGACCAACCACCAAGGAAACACTGCCTTTCTTCTGAAGCTCCATCGGTTGTGGACATTGTGTAACCAAAGGATAGCTCTATATTGACTTTTATTGCCTTCTGGCTTTTTAGTTTTTTTCTAGGGGAAGAGTTTTATTTTCAAGAGACAGATATTTAAATTGCAAATTCTGGACTCTGACTAAGCAACACTCATCATCTCTTGATTGTTTGTGGAAACTGAATCAGGAACACCCCAGAGGACTGGCTCTGCATACAATTCATAGCTTCATCTAATTGTAATCATCAAAGTTAATGAGGGCCATAAACTATTCCATAACATACCAATGGGCAGGGCAGTGTGATTAGAGGTCAACATGGAGCCACTATAAAACTGGCACCTCAGAAACAGCACATTCAAACAAAACCTTGGTATGATACAAAGACAATGAAACCATGTATCATCTTGGAAAAATCATGGTAAAATTTGAGTCAGAAGAACAATGGAGGCATGAGCCTTATTTTCTGATAAAGTTTAATCTCAGGTTAGATAAGCAATTTTGTTTGTTTGCTTCCAAATGTAAAAAATTGATTTTAGTTATGCAGTTATAATTTGATCTCACCTACTTCTAAAAAGACTTTGAGACTACTTGAAGCAAAGCCACTTAAAGAGGAGGGCATTATATAAAAAGCACAAAGAAAGCTTAAAAAGAAATGTACCAGCAACCTGGCTGATATATACTAACAGTCAACTGAGACTTCTCTATATACATCTCTATGTTTGGTATTCAAAAAATGTGTTTATCTGATTTACTTTTTAAATTCTATTCCTGGATTTCTGAGATACTATTATAGATTTTTAAAATTAGGGTGAAATTCACACAACAAAAATTAATCATCTTAAAGTATGTAATTCAATGGCATTAGTACATTCACAATGTTGTACAACAATCATCTCTTTCTAGTTCCAAAACATTTTCAGCACCCCAAAAGAAAGACTTACATCCATGAAGCTATCTCCATCCCTCACTCTGCCCACCCAACCTCCGGTGGCCACTACTCTTTCTTTGTCTATGGATTTGCCTCTTCTGGATACTTCACGTAGAGAAGCGCATATTATATGACCCTTTGTGTCAGTCTTTGTTCACTTAGCATGACTTCCATGTTTATCTGCTTTGCAGAGCAGGCACTAGTACTTCATCCCATTTCAACACTGAATAATAATTCATTGTATAAACCACATTTTGTTTATCCATCTACCCATTGATCCATTTGGTTTGATTCTACTTTTGGGACACTGTGAATAATGCTGTGAGGAATATGGTGTGTACAAGTACCATTTCTTTGGTTATACACCAAGGAAGGAAACTGCTGGGTCATATTGTAAATCCATGTTTAACTTTTTGAGAAAAGGTTTTCTACATGACAAATGTTCAGCAAAAAATTACTCATGAAGCAAAAACATGGGATGAACACAAAAATCACAGAGCCATGTTTTTTGGCAGACAACCCTCCAGGCTGCCTCTGCCATTCTGAATGCCCAAGATGATGTCAATCTTGAGTTCCTCATGTACCTCGACAGAAAAAAAAAAAAAGGCAATGGTGTGAATGCTCAGTCCCTCTAATCATCTTCTCTCCTGGGCACATGTGATACCACAGTAGAGGTTCTCAAGACAGAGGCCATGTATTGATTGACTTTCCCTGATTCCTCAAGTTCAGCCAACAGCAGATGCCAACACCTTCCCTTGCTTCCTACTAAGTCGAGGATGAATTGTATAGCATGATGGTACAGGAGACCAATATGTTCTCCAGGGTGGTTCTGAGTGGCAGCCCTCTACCTCCTCAGAAATTTGAAGAGAAATCACAGGGGTCAAAGGCTGTAGATAGGCATGTGACCTCACTCACAGAGCTGAGTCTCTGCACAAGCAGCAATCCAGGTCTTGGTTCAGGTACAGGTCACTATCAAATAAGAAAAAGAAGATGTTGGAGAATCCCAGAGTATCTTCTGAGGATTTGACTCTCAGGATTAAACTTTACTGAATCAGGAAGCACTTTAGTTATAATAAGCATCTTTTTAGGTAATATACCTAAGGAAGCTTTTTTTCAAAAATTTGTTCGAGACAAAATAAAAATCACATTGTCTTGAGAGAAGAAAAATAGTCATATAAAACTTTTTGTCCTTATTCTTAATCAGCTAAGATTAGTTGTGTTAAGATTTGGACCCTCTTTGGGCCAGGACCCAGAGCAACAGGGTATATCTAGAGGCCAGAAATCACTAATATATCTATATCCCTCATTTTGTTTGTTATTTTCTATTTTCTCCCTACTCCACAAACATCTTAAGAAAATTATACCTGTCATGAGGAAAGACTAAAGGAAACTGAGTCATCTATTGCAATATAATAAATAATCTTGAAGTTACTTCCCCAAATATATTTTTGTGCATTAGAAGATAATGTTGACTTAAAAATCTATATGGAGATGGGAGATATCCTACTCTTTAAAAAAAAAAAAGTGCTCTAACTTGCCCCCTCAAAAAGCAATGTATATACCAATAGTTTCTGGATCTCAGAATATAACAAAGAAAAATAATTAGAATTAAGTTTAATGGACTAGTTATTTAAATTAAATGCTCTTCCTCTGACTACCAGGAACTAACTAGAATCGGAGTTGAGAAGCTGGTCCTACAGCTCTTACAACATTAGCAGCCCATTTCCTAGGACCTGGTCTAGTATTTATAGGAAGCAACACAGGTAGGTGTCAATGTTTAGGAGCCAAGACTCCCTTGTTCCTGGCTGGGAAAACCCCTGAAGCATAATTCAACAATATGCAAAGTGAAATTCCTTTCTGATAGAGTCATTCCTTGGCTCAATCCAGGAAATAAAAGAGAGGACCTCTCTGTGTGCCACAAATATGCAGTACATAGTCATTGCATCATATATCTGAAGAATGTGGATTTGTTGATGAAGGTAACTGCCATATGAATGTGGCACAATTACAAGGAGACACAATGCAAAGAGCTAAAGCTATTTGGGGCCCTTATGGGGCAGTTGGAAAGGCCCAGCAGTGGACCTTAGAGGCCTCACAGATCCTGCTTGGAGAGAAAAGGATAGACATTTCCATCTTGGAACTTCTTACATGCAATCCAGAATTTTCTAGTTTGCCAAATTCACTTTTTTTTTTTTTATGAGAAGGGGATTGTTTTTCTTTCTATTCTTTTTTTTTTTTCAAATCTTAGAACATTGAGGTAAGTGAATGAGGGATTAAGTTCACTTAAGTTCACTGTTACCCACATTCTTTCCCTCCCCTCCACAGCCCCCATGGAATCCATCCTCTAGTCTCCAATGCAGAACTTAGTATGATCCACCCATAAGTAGCAGTGTTGATTAGAAAAGAGAGCATTAGTAGTAGTAGCCTGCACATATTGAGCATTTGCTGTATGCCAGTCTAAATGCTAAACATACATTTTGTCCCAGTTCACAATTGCAAAAATAAACCAAACAAAAACCAAAAGATATCATTAGATTAACCATGTCATTAAACTAAACGTCACCACTGCAAAACCTCTTAATGAGCCACTAGTACACTACACATTGGTCAACAATAATGTAGTTGAAGCCTCTCATTCACGGATGGCCCTCTATTTGCCAGGGCTGTTTTGGTGAATGTAGCAGTTAACTTACAAAGGTGCCTTAAGTACTGAGTGAAGAAGGGCCATTTTTGTGATTCTCAAAAAAGATTCAGAAAGTCAGTTCCAGTTAGTCTGATAGAGTCTGCATTTGGCTAGTGATGCCAGTGATCATGTTTTGTGTACTTTGGATGTATCAGACACTATTTAATTTAATCTCTAACATACTATATATTTCAGATGAGGAATCAGAGGCTCAAATGGGTCAAATTGCTCCCTCCAGATCACATTCATGATAAATGGTGGAATCAGCCTTTAGGTAAACACTTGTGGTCCTACCCTAAGGGTGGTGATCAGCCATTCTCAGGCTCTCTCTTACCCTGAAGTCCAACTCCAAAGCTACTCCTTTACAGCCTACCTAATATGGTATCCAGATGTTAAGCAAACCTTGCCCTGGGGATTTCCGTGGGGCCTGACCTCCAATGAGCAGCTCTTGGCTCTCCCAGTAGTAGCCTCTTAATTTTCAAGACCACTATCATGCCCCACAATCAAGTATGATCAGATTATCCAGATGACTTCTGATATAAGGGGAGGTTATGATACCATATGTAATGGGCAGTAATTAACTATGGACTTCAAGGGGATTTTGGTCTGCATTTCTCAATATCTCCAGGCAGAACTCAGTGACTCGTGACTCATGGAGAAATTCATCTTTCTTGGAAAAGTGTTTCAGAATTTTTTCTATAGAAACTTTTAAAACCTATTATTAAAAAAAATTGCTTCAAAGCATGACTGAAATTAGGTTTTTAAAAGTAAAGATCAGCCTTCCTTTGGATTTGTAAGAGATACTTCATAGAGGACAGGATGTTAAAATGGTGGCTTCTTCTCAGGGTCATGGAATGACTTTTCCCAAAGCTTCTGTGTGATACAACTCATTAGGAGTTCTTATTGGTCATTATAGAGATCCCATCTTTCTTTTTACTTTTGAAAAATCTATTGTGAAATACTTTCTCCACCACATTTTAAAGCAGAGTCTTGAAAACTTTTACTCAAATTGAATTTGTGTTTACTCAAATTGTTCTATGTTTCCGTCTTTGTACCTTTATAAAAAATTCCTGTCCTAATCCCAAGAGCATAAAGATCCCTTCCTACACACTTCTATAAAATAATACAAGTTTTATATTTCAGGACTTGACTCTCTGTAGGGTTGATCTTCATATATGCAAGAGATGAGAATAAATTTTATTTCTTTCATGATACAGAAGCAATTCTTCTAAAATACTTTGCCAAATAAACAATACTAGAGAATAATATGCAATGTAATCTTACGCATCAAGTTTCTGCATAATCATGAGCATGTTTCTGGGGTCATGTAAATAAATATTTCATTGAATATAAATGATGTAAATAAATATTCAATTGGTTTGTATATGAGGCCCTATACAACTATTGCACTGGCCAAATTACTATATTTTCAAAATAATTCCTGATTTTTAATAGAGAGTGTCTTTTTTACCATAGCCTTATTCAAAAAGAGTTATTAATTTTTTCCCCTATTTTAGAATGAGGTTGTTAATCTTCTATAATATTTGATATTTTGATTGGAGCTATGCTGGATTTTTAGAGTAATATAGGAAGAGTCAAAATTTCTGTGATTTTGAATCTTTCCATAAATAGGATTAATCTCTTCCACTAATTTTTATTCATCAAAATAAATTTAATTATTTATTTTTTCTCCAATAAAATCATATTCAACTTTTATTAAATTTATTTTTAGGAAACTTATATATTTTGTTGCAATTATAAATACCCTATATTTTCTTTTATTAGTGCATTACAGTTATACATATTAGTTGAGCTCATTTTGACAAAATCATACATGCATATAATTTAATTTACTCCATTTCAGTCCATAGTGCCCCCCCACCCCCTGCCACTTTCTCCTTACTCCTCCCTCCCAATATTCTCCTTCTTCTGCTCTACTGGTCTTCTTTTCACTCATTTATTTATTTAAATTCTATTGGAGTTTTATAGATATACATAAAGGTAGAATTCATTGTGGTATATTTATATATGCACATAGCATTATTCTGTCAAATTCATCCTGTCTTTCCTACCCTTTCCCATCCCTCCTTCTTACCTCTCAATTTCCTTCTTCTATTCCATTGATATTTCCTGTAGCTTTATGATATCTGGCTCTCTGCCTTTCCCCCTCATTTTACTCTAACTTCTGTGTATGAGAGAAAACTTTCAACTCTTGATTATCTGAGTCTGGCTTATTTTCTTATCATGATGTTGTCTGGTTTCAACCATTTACCGCAAAAGTCATAATTTAATTCTTCTTTACAACTGAGTAAAACTCCATTGTGCATATGCAACACATTCTCTTAACCCACTCATCTATTGATAGGCATCTATGGACTGTTTCCATAACTTGGCTTTTGTGAACTGTGCTGCTATAAACACTGATGTGTCTGTATCTCTATAGTATGCTGCTTTTACTTCTTTTGGATAAACACTGAGGAGTGAGAGGGCTGGATAATGTAGTGATTTCATTTCTAGTTTTTTTTTTTTTGAGACATCTCCATACTTTTTCCCAGAGTGATGGCACTAATTTTTAGTCCAACCAACAATGTATGAATGTACCTTTTCCTCCACATCAAATAAATGCCATGTCAGCATTTATTATTATTTGTACTCTTAATTATTGCCAAATAGTATTTTTTAAAAAACATTTTTATTTACTACAGTGAACACTAGTGGGACTGATATTGTAAAATTAATCTCATTTCCAGAAGTTTCATAAACTCTCCTTAATACCTATAAATTTTCTGGAAAGTCTTCTGAGTTTTCACATTGACAATAATGTCATCATAAAAATATAATATTACCATATTAATAATAATTTTGTAAGATATTTTTCTTTCAAGTTTCTATGCAATTTATTTCTTTTTCTTTTACCTCACTATGATAAGTGCAAGAGTTTTACATGGAAACAGTAGTTCCGAGCATGCTTTTTTGGTATCTAAAGGTTTTGTTATTAAGTGTTTCCTATAGGATCTTGGTAGCTCCCTTCTATCAAATTTACTAAATCTTCTTTTTTTTTTAATTGTGAATAGTTGTTATTAAAGTTTATCACATGATTTTTCTATAAGCATTTGTGTTACTAGATAATAGGAATTTAAAAAAAACAGATAAAGGGCTGGGGATATAGCTCAGTTGGTAGAGTGCTTGCCTCACATGCACAAGGCCCTGGGTTCAATCCTCAGCACAATAAATAAAAATAAATAAATAAATAAATCTTAAAAAAACTGATAAAGGCAACAAAATGTCAGGGTCTTATATTTCATATAATTTTTACTAATTTAAAAATTTTAATTTCATATCATACATCATCTTCTAAGAGTGCTTTCTTTTTTTTTTTTTTTTTTTCCAGGCCTGCTTATCTCCCTACTTTCTTGCCTCTTAGGAAAATTCCTTGTGCTTTGCCTTTAAGCTAAGTGAATGTGACTGCCCTTTGGTAACTGCTCAAAAAGGACAATAAACTCATTATCAATCACAGAAATCAAGACCCTAAATCTCCACAGATTGTGCTCTGAGCTCAAACCTTATTCACAGGTCACTCTGTGGCAACACAGTCTATGTAGCTTTATGTGAGTCAAGAATAGCCCAGTTGATTTACTCAGCCGTTGTGGACTACAGCAATGGGACTGCAAAGCATGCTTTTTTCCATTTCCCTTTCAAGACAGCGTGGAGTTGACCACGCTTGCAGACCTGGGCCATGCATGGAAGGTACCTCTGGACTCAACTCCTCGGTTTACCTCTAAATTATATATAACAGAACCTGCTGATCACATGGGAATGAAGAATTCCATTGCAAGAACTTTCTAGTTAAAAAGTAAATATCTATTTTTAATTTCAATTTTAATTCCAATTTTTTTTTAAATCACAAAAAATCTTTTAGAAATTATTTTGCACTTCCCTGCCTTGGTCGGCAGAATAATTAAATCTAGTTATTTTGATGAATGTTAATTGTAGTTGTTTTTTTCTGCCCTAAGTGACACTAAGGCTACCTACAACCTCGTACCATGCAGCTCAAGGCTTTGTCTTTTGCTTGTTTTCTGCATTCTCCTCCTGCACCATGAAGACACTTCACACTCTCAGTTCAGGCTCCTGTGACAAGATACCACACATAGTGTGCCTTAAAAACAACATAACTTTTTTTTTTCCTCTCACAATTCTAGAGATTCAGAAGTCCAAGATCAAGGTGGAGCTGATCTGGTGAGGACCTGATTCCTAGATTGTAGATGGCCTTCCTCTTGTATCCTCACAATGTGCAGAGAGACATCCTTACTCTCTTCCTCACCTTGGAACATGCTAGATGCTAATGGGGCTCCACCCATGACCTCATTTTAACTGAATCTCTTCCCAAAGGCTCCACCTCCAAACACCACCCCACTGGGGGTTAGGACTCCAACACATACATTTTGGGGAGATGAACATGCAATCTATGACAGGTTATCTACAGAGAAGGAAGGAGTTCGTTTCTTGCCTCCTCTAAAGTTCTGTGTCTTGACATTGACAACACAGGAACAATTCATTAGTATAATTTTAATTATAAATGAGTAAATAAGTTCTGAGTAAATTCTTAAGGGTTTATGCTCTCATTATTGCTCCCTATGATTTTTCATCTATATTTTTAGTCTGATGTGGTCAGAATGTTTTTTTAAATTTATTTTTACTTATCTATTTACTGGTGTTTGGTCATAATCTGGTTGAAGTATTGGAGAAATGACCTTCAAACATGAGGCATCCACCTATCTTTTAAATGTAGGTTTTACTATAGTTTTGGTTTCATTTTCCATTTTTTTCTTAAATGAAATATACAGTTTTTCACTGTAACCAAAGACCTGACAAGAACAATATAGAAGAGGAGAAATTTATTTTGCTTCATGGTTTCAGAGGTCTCAGTCCATAAATGGCTGACTCCTTAGCTCTGGGCCCATGATGAGGCAGAACATCATGGCAGAAGGGTGTGGTAGAGAAAGGCAGCTCAGGAATTGGAAATCAGGAAGCAGAGAAAGCTCTGCTCACCAGGAACAAAATATAAACCTCAAAAACAGCCCCCAGCCCCACCTTCTCCAACTACACCTCACCTGCCTACAGTTACTGTCCAGCTAATCCATATCAGTAGATTAATCCACCAATTAGGTAACAATTCTTATAATTTAATTATTTAACCTCTGATTATTCTTGCATTGTCTCACATGTGAGTTTTGGGGAACACCTCATATCTGAACCATAACAAAAGGGAAAAAGTTATACTACATATTTTTCATCCTCTGCTGCTCTATCTACATAGAAGATGCTTGATAAACACAAGTTACTGGAAATTCATAGAACTCTTAGTCTCTTAATGACGACAGAGGCCAGAGGTAAATCTATGAAATAATGAATTAAAGATACAAGGATGTATAACTGTGTTATGGTTTAGATATGTGTCCCCCTAAAGCTCACATGTGAGAATATGCAAAAAAATTTATAGGACAAATGATTAAGCTATGAGAGTTTTAACCTAATCAGTGTGTTAATCAGGGATTGACTGGGGGTAACTGCAGGAGGGTAGGGGGTGGCTAGAGGAGGTAGGTCATTGGGGGACATACTCTTGTATATTTTTTCTTGGTGAATTGAACTCTTTCTCTGCTTCCTGGTCACATGTTCTAAGCTGTATTCCTCCATCAAACCCTTCTGCCATGATGTTCTGCTTTACCTCAGGCACAGAACAATGGAGTCAGCCGTTTATGGACTGAGACATCAGAAACTGTGAGCCTCAAAATAAACTTTTTCTCCTTCAATTATTCTTATCAAGACTTTTGTTCACAGTGGTAAAAAAGCTGGCTAAAACAAACAATATAATGAAAAATTTATTTCTTCTGTGTAAATCTATGATTGCAGTTATTGATAGTTGCCACAAAGATCCATGGGTTAAAGGTTGTCTCAGGTTTCCCAATTATAGAGTGTTTACCTAGCATGCACAAGGTTGCAACACACACACACACATACACACACACACACAGCACACAGGGCTTAGTTTTTTGAGTGGCAATATTGGAAGGTGCTGTGAACCTTTACTGAAGACTTAGGACTAGTGTGGGAGGTACCCTCAAAGGTATTGTGGGACCCTGATCTCAGCTGTCTCTTTGCTTTCTAGCTCAAGATGTAAGTACTGTTTTTGCCACATGCTCTCACCTTCAAGAGAGCCCAAAAGCAAAGGCACATGTGATCCTCAACTAAAACTTCCAGAACTCTGAACTAAAATAACCCCTTTCTCTTTATAAAGTATTTGCCCTAGGTATTTTGTGATAGTAGTAATACAAAGTTAGCTGATATAATAGTACATAACTAATAGATGAAAAGTCCTCATAAAATTTTATTTGAGATGAGGGTTTTTCAATTTTTTTCATATTTTTATGAGTTATTACACCTTTGCCAAATGAAAGGGAGCTGGAGATTCAATACTCTGAAGAGTAGCGTATAAAGGGTGAAGGAAAGACTTCTTCCAGGCCACAGAATCAGAAAAAAAAAAAAATTTTACCACTGAGATGTAACTCAATGGTAAAGAATTCCTAGGTTAGATCCCCAGTCCTAAAAAAAAAGAATAAGAAAAGAAAATATTTTTTCCTATAACAAATTCCTACAGCAAATTCTGTTTCCACCTCTGTCTTAGACAAGAGGAAGAACAGCTGCAATTTTACCCATTTTCAGCAACTCTGTAGGAATTTGACATCTGCATTTCCAGTACTAACATTTCCATAGATCTAGATGTTTCTTCCTATGATATACCCTGCCTTGGATTTCCTTGTGTATTTATTTTATCCTAATGTACTCTGTGTATTTTGTGAGACTGCTTGAATCCTCTTGGAAGGAGGTAGGACATAAATAAATAAAAGTATTATCCCAGAAGCCGCCTTTTCCCCACCAGTCTTCAGGTCCTGGGTCTATGGGGATGCTACTTAATAAATTACTGATTGCATGTATCCTGAAGGTAATGGAGCTTCCAAAGGTGCAGAACAAACCACCGGAGAGTTATTTAAGCACTAAGAAAATCTGGCTCAATATATTATTCCAGATCTATATTTATGTTCATGGCTTACAAAGCACCCCAGGGCCTTTTGGGATAAGAAAAGCTGCATGAATCTAAGAAAATATTATTAAATAGATTCATTTTGGATTGCAAGTGAGTATGAGGCCCTCAGGAGAACCACTGGAGGAGAATGAATTATTTTCTACCATCTCCAACACTTGTCTTTTTAAGAGTCTCTCATTGAACCCCTGGTGCCCACCCTAATAGTTCCAGCTAATTCTGTTGCTATAGTTACAACAATTAATTATATGCTTAACTAGCCTTACTAGTACATTGCAGCAATTCAATTAAAATCTGATTTTATTCTTCCTGTACTTTCAGGGGTTTTTTATTTTTTCAGCCTTCTGCTCTGAAAACTGCCCATTATGTGGATTGAAACTGTCCCAGAGGTTGTTCGGCTCATTTCCCAGTGGCATCTTTGGCTAGGACTTGATAGGACAGGGCACTGTTGCCCTGACATAGACTTTGGTATGAGAGCCAAAACATTTGGGAGACTGATTCCAACAGCTGAGCAAATCATAAAACCAATACCCAATAGGTATGGGCTGGTATGAAGAGATTTTTTTCCCTTATTAATTTTAATAATGTATTTAAATTAAAATGAAGATATACAGTATTTCTAAGTTAGTAGCTAAGATCAACCACTGCTTTTGTATGTACAGACCCTCCCAATGGCCCCAGCAGCTGTTCCATATGATTGAGGCCAGAGAAGATTTAAGGGAAGTGAGATCAATTGAAGCTCCAAAGTACGTTGAGACTGACTGTCTCCAGGTATGTGATGGAAACACTTTGATTGGAAATGGATTATTCCCTCTTCTGTTGCCTACTAATGTCAAAATGAAAAGCCAGAGCCTTCATTATTCAGAGGGAAACAAAGTTTTAGAGATGTAGTATCCAAGTTTGCATCACTTTTGAGGACAGAGCTGGTGATAAAATTCATTTCTTTAATTGTAAAAGCATGCTATCAATATAACACTACAATTTTCTGATCTGTCTCCACATTTTTTTTTCTTTCTTTTTTTTTTTTTTTTTGTACTGGGGATTGAACCAATCGGTGCTTAATCACTAAGCCACTTTACAGCTTTTTCAAAATATTTTACTTAGAAACTGGGCCTTCCAAAGTTGCTTAGGGCCTCACTAAGTTGCTGAGACTGGCTTGACCTTGCAACCCTCCTGCCTTAGCCTCCAAAGTTTCTGGGGTTACAGGTATATGCCACCATCCCAGGCTGTCTCTACGTTTTTAATAGTTTCTCTTTTTACTTTGAACCAATAATAATGACAGCTAATGTTGATGAATTTCTATGTACTGGGCTAAGCAATTTCTTTACATAATAGGATTCAGCAGTTGGGAAAACTGAGGTTGTCAGCACTAAAGGACTCCCCAGTTGTACTAAGCTAGTGACAAAGTCATCATCACACCTGACCTGACCTTCCTGTCATCTGCCTTTTCTTTTTCTTTTTCTTTTTTAGGACTGGGGATCTAACTCAGGAATTCCTTATTATTGAGCTATATCTCATTGGTAAAAATATTTATTTTTAGAAAATATTCTAAAATAGAAAAATATTGTCTGTTTGAGACAGGGTTTCACTAAGTTCCTGTGAGTCTCACTAAGTTGCTGCTGATCTCACTAACTTGATGCAACTACCTTCAAACTTGAGATCTTCTTGGCTCAGCCTCCTGAGTCGCTGGGAATAGAGGCATGCACTACTACCCAGCTCTGAGCTTTTATTTTCAACTCTCAGTCCCTCTTAAAGCCCCTTTGTTCTGACTCTCTTTTTGAAGGTCAATGACCTCTTCAACTCTCCAGCTTCAGTCTCTATCTCTGGGAGGGGGACCCTACCCCAGCCTTGACCTTACTTCATCTACCTGTGACACTTCCCTTCTTGTATTCTCATCCCCCCCCCTGTGAATTCAATGTGTTCACAAAGGAACAAATGCCCTCCCTTTGCTAGCTTCCATGCATCCATTCTTCTGACTGCTCTATCTCTGATATAGGACCCACCTTCCATCTGTCATGGAGCTCTGAAACCTCAGCATTCTCTCAAATTTTCAGCTCTTCCTCATTTCCCTTTGAGGACTCACTCACTGGGAGCTTAGCAGCTAACATGGTCTGCTCTCACTTCTATTTGGTGTCACCTTTCCATGTCCTACCTCCACAGCTCATGGAGCCAACAGTGTCTCCATGGGACAAACCAGTCTTTTTCCATGAGCCAGACTGTGGGTTTGACTAGAAAATTGAAGTGTACATGAATTTCCTCCCCAGTTTCCACACTGCTGTGTACCTTACCTTCCATACTTCCATCACAGCCTCGGGGCTTCTATGCCATCCTCGGCAGGACAGGTATTTGCTGGAACCACGCCTCTTGTCCCTCCTGGACTTGGGGCTTTTCTGAACCATTATTGCATCCCAGCTCTTCAATTAACCTTCCTGTGGCGACACTTGAACAGAGCCTCCACCAACGCTCTTTATAGATATGTCTTGCTCTGGTACAAAACCAGTACATGGTAGGCATTGAATACATTGAGTTTCTAAACTAAAATATGCTTCTTTAAAATATGTCAAAATGAATCTCATTATTATGTATAATTACAATGCACCAAACCATTTTTTAAAGTAATAAAGTAGGATTTTTCTGAAGACATTCCACCAGCTGAAAGGAATGATTCCAAAATGTGTGTGTGTGTGTGTGTGTGTGTGTGTGTGTGTACATGACAGTGGATAAGAACATTTACAAGCACACAGAGAAGAAGAGCTGTGCTTTATGCTGTATTTGGAATTTTCCAGCAATTAAGGTATTTATCAAGTGTTTGTATCTGCAAGACACTGTATTAGGCACAAATATTATCATCCCCTAAACAAATATTCATTAAATGAGAAAATTAATGGGTGAGAGAATGAATTAGTCTAATTATTTACTATATATATTTATTCATTTGCCCATCATAGAGGTTGTGGTGGGTTGTGAGAAGGAAGTCATATTTTTATTATTTATGTATCCCTTAAATATGTAACAAATATTTTCTATGCACTCACACCATGCTGGACCCTGAGAATAGACAGGTGGATAATATTATGGACACTAAATCCCCATGGAAGGGGCTCAGCATCTATGGTGGAGGCAAGAGATGTTAGCAAAAAAGAAGCCCATGCATATATTAGTCCCACTGGGTCCCGAGCCTGCTTAGAGGCTGTGCTGGCTCTGCCAAAGGCAGGAAGAGCCTAAAGACAGTACAACAGGGAGAGCCTTCCCTTGGGGTCTTCCTGGAGCCTGCTGACTCCCACAGTGGCCCTCCACTTGGCTCATTCATGAGACTCTATCTTTCTTATTTCCTGAAGCATCCCCCCTCCCCCCAAAACACACACACACACACACACACACACACACACACATACACACACTCACGCACACTCACACAGGCACACACCCACTCAGTACAAAGTGGGACTTGCAGGAGCCAGTAGGGTATCCTAATCTATCCAGTCTAATCCATGGAGGACACGAGAACGGCTCATCACTATCTCAGGCTGGCAATCCCTAGGAACAACAGAGAGAGAACTTATCCATATAAACTCCATGATGCTGACCACACTTGCAGTTGGTGTCCTCTACCATTGCAGATGTCACAGAAGGGCCCAGAGTCTCGCCTTAAGTTTATATTGTCAATGCTTATGTGAGAACAAGCTAAATCTTTTTCACTAGAAAAAAAAATACAATATAAGAAAAATATTCCAAGGACATCTGGGATCACCATAGCAACACTGCTGTCACAGGAACTATTCATCTAGGCCAAAGTGGTGCAGAAGAGAGGATGGACGGGGTTTACCTTTACCCCACCTTCCAGGGCACAGCAGACTAGGGCCATGAATTAGAGTAATCATAGTATTTTCCTGCCTTTGACCCGGCTACTACTAGAAGACTTTCTACAGCTTCAAATTCCTCCCCAGCCAGTTCTGGGGTACCTGGAGGCATCCATCAGGGGTAAGCTCACCCTTGGACCTCCTCAGGCTTATTACTGGAATGAGCCTAGTGCTGGCATTTCCTAAAGAACCAGGCAGGCAGGCCAGACATAGGGATGTTCCCCTAGCAGCAGGCCCAGTTGCTTTGTCTTTTGGCCCCAAATGTCCCTGGGGCTAAACACTGAATGCAAATTAGGAATTCACCCTGTATCCCATTTTTTTCTCCTCTCTGGAGCATGTGCCACAGTCAAGCTCCTGTTTGCTCCCAGGGTCTTAGATACTGGGTAAAACTCCTTCTTTGGATTTCTCTCTATCATATAGCCATAAATCCCTCCCCCATTTTTAGCCCCCAGATGTAGAAGGGGTACTCCCCCAGCTCAAATTCCCTCTTTCCTTCCTATGTACCCTGAATCTTGAGTCAAATGGCATCAAGTCAGTCAGTCTGTGTACCTGCTCTCTTGCTTGCATATTGTTCTTTCTCTGGAGGCTGACTGGTCCTTCACATAATTAAATACCTGAGGGATTTTATCCCATACAAGCAGAATCTCTGGGTAAATATATTTATATAATTTTTTAAAATTTTTTTATTATTAGTTGTTCAAAACATTGCAAAGCTCTTGACATATCATATTTCATACATTTGATTCATGCAGATTATGAACTCCCATTTTTACCCCGTATACAAATTGCAGATTCACATTGGTTACACATCCACTTTTTTACATACTGTCATACTAGTGTATGTTGTATTCTGCTGCTTTTCCTATCCTCTACTATCCCCCCTCCCCTATTTATATAAATTTTTACTTAAAAACAATCAAGTTAAGCAAAACCATGCATTTTGGTGATCTGAGAGAACTTCTGTTTGCTTACTCAATTTTTAATAGGTAAAATTACCTGCATGGGCTTCACAGATGTGAATCAGAAGCAGATGATGGACCAAAGGAAAGGTACTGCTATACACTGAATTGTGTTCCCCTGAATTCTCAAGTTACAGCGTAACCCCCAAGGTGTCTATATATTGAATATGAAATTGATTAAGGTTAAGTGAGGTCATACGGATGTAGCCCTAATCCAATAAGGATTAATATCCTTACAAAAAGAACAGAGATAACAGTTTGTTTGCGATCTCTTTCCACCAAGTGAGGACATAATGAAAAGGTTCAAGTCAAGTACACCCTGAAAACAAATTGGCAGGAATCTTGATCTTGGACTTCTCAGACTCTAGAACTATGAGAAAATACTTTTCTCTCATTGAAACCATGCAGTTTTGGTATTTTGTTATGGCTTTCCAAGCTAATTAAGGTTCAGACCACTGCTGAGAACATAGGTAACATTTATGGACCATTGCAAAGGCTACATGCTATGCTAAGTGGGTCACTTGCACTATTTATTTGACCTTCACAGCAACATTTGATATCTGTATTAGTATCTCCAGTTTACACAGGGAACATGGAACCATGAAATTCATATATTGGCCCAAATGTCCAAGCTGGTATTTCGATTTAGGACTGAAGGCTTCTAAATGCCAGAGTGGGGAGCTGGGAGAGAATAAGTTGGAGGAAGGTTCACTGGCTCACAAAGAGGTCTGTAATGGCTCACTTTCCACCTACTAATTTTCCTGTTGCCAAAAGACAGATCTGGAGATATGGCATTCTCACTGCCAAACCCAGAAGGGCACAGGACACTGACACTTGGGTATCCATTTGGGATTACACACCTTGGTAAAAACAGAGCTCCTTATCTCCCTGTCATTTGGTACAGAACCAGGAGCCTCACTCACACTAACCCCCTAACCCACCCCTTGGCTGTAGATCTTCCTTACTGCTCATCTCAGACACCCTTTTCCTGAATTTTTAACTCATCTGGCCTTTCTGTCCCTATCAAACCCTATCCCTACCTCTATTATCTGGGACATGCATAATTTATGACAACTTATGCCTCTAGGTTTTGTCAGGTATGAAGATGCACAACTTAAATCTTCCTTTAAGAAAGTCTTGCCAACTAGCATGGACAGAGGTGAGCTGAGTGCTTCTAGCTCCTTCAAGATCCACTTTAGCTCTTGAGCCAAGGTCATCATGCTCTTCTTGGATAGCCATCAAAAGAGAGTGAGAATGAATGAACAGGAGGCTGAGAACAGTTACCCTAATAAGAAGTCACCATCTTTTACCCAACTTCTGTAACTGAGCTAGTTTTTATATCTGACACCTGTCTCTGAAGAGTTGGCTTAGTTTTATATAATACCATAACATATATCCACTGTGTAATATTCCCCAGACTTTCTTCTTTTATTTGAATGGAAATGCATGGGACAAGTGGAGTACTCATACATTCTGAGGACTACTAAACAAAGGCCCAGGTTGACACTGAATTCCCAGAGAAATGGAGTATTATTGTGGCTTCCAGTTAGAGTGAAGATTTATTTGCAGTCAGGTAACAATTGGAATCCTAGCCAAAGTCCAACTTATATTGCCTACTGGGTATAAACATCCACCCAAATGTCGTTCTCCCAGTTCCCCAAACCACAATTATAACAGACATACTTGATAGTTGGCTGAATCCCCACTTTGGGCCTTAGACCTGCAAGACAGGAGGTATCAGAGTGAAGACCAAGATAGTGAATCAACCACAGTATTACACCTAATAGATCACAGAGTTTAATAAATACTTTTATGTCCAAATTCCTTATAAGGACATCAGTTATATTGGATTAGGATCCACCTTAATGATCTCAAGTTAACTGAATTAACTCTATAAAGAGTCATCTGAAAATATGGTCACAGTCTGAGGTACTGAGTGTTAGTACTTTAACATTAATTTGGAGAGGGAGATGAACAAATCGGCCCATAATAATCGATTATCTTTTATTTGTTTGTGTCTTTCTCTCAATATGTTTTTCAATGTTTACTGTGAGTTTATACCCATCTTTTGGTTTTATTTTTAGGTATTTGATGTTTTTGATGCTCTTATAATTGGTATTATTTAATGCCATTTTCTATTGATTTGACTTTATATTTATATACCAGCTTATTGGTATATTGATGATTGAATTATGATAGTTTGTTTGTAAATTTTTTTTAGGAATTTTAGGCATATGCATCTAGCATTGTATCATAAAATGTAGGATATTTGTTGTGACTTTTTGAGTTGTTCCTTTTTATTTTAAGAAAGATTTTTCTTTTGCTTTTGTTTTGCTTTGTTTTTGCTATTTGTTATTTTCTGAGTCCTTCTATCAACAATGGATAGAAGATTTTAACAAATGTTGACCTACTGAGATCACCATAGCATTTTGTTTTTATTCTGTCAATATGATAAAGTATATTGACCAATTTTCCAATGTTAAGTGAATCTTATATTCCTGAAATGAACCTACATTGAAAGTACCATGTAATTCTTTTTACATAAGGTTACAATCACCTTTGATAAGCTGATTTATTTCCTTGAAATTGGCCTACCATTTTCCTTTTGTGTAAATGTTCTTGTCTTGTTTTCAGGATAATGCTGGCCATATAAAACAAAAATATACATGTTCTTTAGTTTCATTTGTTTGTTATTTTTGTGTTTCTGGAGGAGTTTGTATAAGATTATTGCTATTTATTCTTTAAATATTTGGAAGAATTTACAAATGAAAGAACCTGTACCTGGGAATTTTTAAATAAGTACTCTATTAATTACATATTCAATTTATTTAGTAGAAAAAAATAGAACTACTTAGAATTTACAAATTTCCTTTTTGTTTCTATTTGGTAAGTTGTAATTTTTTAGGAAATTCCTATTTCACTTATATTTTAAAGTGTATTAAAATAATGTTCACAATATCCTTTTAGTATTCCCTTTAATGTCTGAAGGATCTGTGATATTATTTCATTTGCATTCTGACATTGGCAATAGGTATCCATTTGCTTTCTCTTAATATGTTTTCTGAGACTTTAGTTTTCCAAAGAACCAAGTTTGATCTTTGTCACTTCATTTGAATTGTACACTTATTCTATGTTTGACTCATTCCTGCTATCAAGAAAATATTATCTACTTTGTTCCTTTTGGTTTAACTTAAATTTGTATTTATATTGAAAATTGGCAAATTATAGTTTTACTTATTTATGAAGAAAAGAGTGATTTTATGACATATGAATACAACACGAAATAATTAAATCAAGCTAATCAACATATTCATTACCTCAAATATGTATCATTTTGTGGTAAGAATATTTAAAAATTTCTTAGTGATTTTGACATGTATAATATAATATTTTTTACTATACTCATGGTATTGTGAAACATTTCTCACAGAAAATAAAACTTTATTTCTCTTAACTGAAGCTATGTACTCTTTGACCATCCCATCTGATTATCCCATCCCACCCCACCCCAACTTGTTACCACCATTCTACTTTCTGCCTCTTGAGTTTTTTGTTGCAGATTTCACATATAACTGAAAGCGTGTGGTAATTGTCTTTCTCTCTCTAATTTTACTTAGCATAATGTTCCCCAATTTCATTTTGTAATCAACATGCTTAATATTTCTTACATCAGATCCTCATTATTCATGAATTCTATGTTTGTAAACTCACCTACTTGTGAAAATCTTTTGGTAACCCCAAAATCAATACTCAGAGGGCCTTCTACATTATTTGGGCATGTTCAGAGCTGAGGGAAATTTTTTTCTTTTAAATTAAAATAATTTATGACATAATAATTGCATATATTTGTGGGATATGTTGTGATGTTTTGATTTATATATATACATTATAGAAAGATTCAAAAGTTGGTTAACTTATCCATTACCTCATTAACTTATTTTTCATTTTGTAGTTAAGAACTTTAAAAATCTACTCTTTCAGCAGTTTTGAAATATATAATGTATTAACCATGGTCACTATGCAATACAACAGAACACCAGAATTTATTCCTCCATTTCAACCAAAATTTCATATCCTTTCATCAACACCTGTCCTTTCCCCAACCTTCCCTCCTCCCTAGCTTCTGATAATAATAACCTTTCTACTTTCTTTTAACCCCCTGCTATGAATGCAATCAAGAAAATCATTAGATGATTAATTTTCAGCTTGTTTTCTTATCAGATATATGAATATATCTTTTCAAGCATGACTTTAAACGCTTTCCACACTTTTTAATGTGTCATATTTTAATTTTCATATAATCAAAATATTTTCAAATTTCCATTACAGTTTAATTTTGTTCATGGATTAGAAATATATTGCTTAATGTATAACATTTGGTAGTTTTCTAGTAAATTTTTATTATTGTTGTTAGCTCTATTTCATTGTATAATTTCATTGTATGTATGATTTCATGGAATTCTGTTAAGATTTAATTTATGGCTCAGTATATGACTAAGTTTGCTAAATATTCCAAGTGCTCCCCCAAATAATATGTATTCTGGATTTAGCTGCATAGGCCTTAAGTCTTTTGTTCAAATTTTATGTACCCTAAAATGATTCTGTCTGCTTGCCTATCAGTTACCAAAACCTGTTAAAATGAGTCACTAGGGCTATGAATTTACCTGTTTCTTCTTTTAAATCTATCATTTATGCTTTATATATTTTGATGTTATGCTATTTCTACATCAGTTTTTTTAATTTTTTTTAATTTTTTTGTTTGTTCTAATTAATTATACATGATGGTAGAATGCATTTTGACACATCATATATAAATAGAGTATAACTTCTCATTCTTCTGGTTGTATATGATGTAGAAACACACCTATTGTATAGCCATGTATGCTCATAGGATAATAATGTCTGATTCATTCTACTGTCCTTCTTATCCCCTATACTCCCTCTCCTCCCTTCACTCCATTCTGCCTAGTCCAAAGTACCTCTATTCTTCCCTCTCCAGGCTCATTGTGAATTACCATCTGCATATCAGAGAAAACATTTGACCTTTGGTTTTTTGGGATTGGCTTATTTTGCTTAGCATGGTATTCTCCAGCTCCATCCATTTATCTGCAAATGCCATAATTTCATTCTTCCTTAAGGCTGAGTAATATACTTCATTGTGTGTGTGTGTGTGTGTGTGTGTGTGTGTGTATACATGCCACACCACATTTTCTTTATCCATTTATCTGTTGAAGGGTACCTAAGTTGGTTCCATAGTTTAGCTATTGTGAGTTGAGCTGCTATAAACATTGATGTGGCTGCATCTCAAAGACTTGGACACTAGAACAAAGACCCTGCACCTAATACAAGCAAAAGTAGACCCAAATCTTAACCATGTTGGCTTAGGATCTGACTTTCTTAGCAAGACTCCTAAAGCACAAGAAGTAAAATAAAAAATCAATAAATGGGATGGATTCAAACTAAAAAGCTTCTTCTCAGCAAAGGAAACAATCAATAACATGAAGAGAGAGCATACAGAATGGGAGAAAATCTTTATCACATGCACCTCAGATACAGCATTAACCTCCAGGATATATAAAGAACTCAAAAAACTTAACACCAAAAAAAAAATCAATAAATGGGATAAGGAATGAAACAGACACTTCACAGAAGAAATATAATCCATCAACAAATATGAAAAAGTGTTCATCATCTCTAGCAATTAAAGAAATCCAAATCAAAACTACACTAAGATTTCATCTCACTCCAGTCAGAATGACAATTATCAAGAATACAAGCAACAATAAGTGTCGGCAAGGATGTGGGGGGAAAAGTACACTCATACATTGCTGGTGGGCTTGCAAATTTGTACAACCACTATGGAAAACAGTGTGAAAATTCCTCAGAAAACTTGGAATGGAACCATCATTCAGCCTAGTTGTCTTACTAATGGTTTTGTATCCAAAGGACTTAAAATCAGCATACTATAGTGACACATCAGTCTTTTATCACTAAGAAATATCCCTTTTAATCTCTAGAAATATCTTTCCCTTAAAGTCTCTTTTATCTTATATAACTATGCCAGTTTCCTTTTTAATTGTAATTGTATTTTCAGATCTGTTGTATCCTCATATCTAAGGTATTTTTTTTGGTTTAGTTTTTTTTATTCTGTTTGTTTTTTATTTGGAATACTTAGTTCATTTACATTTAGCAGAATTTCTGGTACCTTGGGGGTTTTATCTACAATCTAATATACTTGTCACACCTGTTCCTGATACCTTCATGTGCTTTTCTTGCATATCCTTAAACAAAACATTTAAAAATATTTTCTAATTCCTTATATCTTATTTTGTTATCATTTCTTTTATTTTCCTTTAATGGCTATGCAGTGAGAATAGCAAGCTTCTTGGATGTATTAGGTTTTGATAAAAATTTACATTGTTACTGTGCTCATTTCCCATGTAAGGAAAGAATCTTACAAATTTTAATTCCATTACTTTGCTTCTGTCTTTTTCTGTGTGGTTCTATGTACTTACCCTTCATGTATTTTAAATTGTTATTGCTGTATGTAGTCAACATTCATTTAGATTTATTTGCATATTGATATTTTCCATTTTTCTTTCTTTCTTCTTGCATTTCCACATTTTCATCTGATATAGCTATCTTATCACAGAAAAATGCCTTAGTATGTCTTTTAGTGTATACCTGAAGGCAATAATTGTTTTGATTTTGTTTTTCTGAAAATGTTCTCATTTTTCCTTTATCTTTAAAGAAAGTATTCCCTGGGTAGATTTCTAGGCTGGGAATTATATTTTTAAAATTATTCGGCAATGTTTGTCTGGAGCCTAAAATTTATCCAAAACTTGCCTTGACTAAGTGATCCCACTTTTAGCAAATAAGTAGAAATAAGTTAAAATGCAGATAAAGAAATGCATACAAAGATATGCATGGCATTATTATATGCAATAGTGAAAATTAGAAAGAAAGAAACATAAAATTCTGACATTTAGGCAATGGTCAGGTAAATTACAGTACCACCATACAATGCATGTATGAGCTGTAAAATGATGTTCATGAAGAATTGTTAGTAAGAAAAAATTATAAATAGGAAAAATAAAATGCACTTTGAAAAGATTGAGTGTTTCTTGTCTAAGTAACAAAGCTGTAAGCATAGAAAAAGCCTAAAATAAATGTGTGACTCAGTTAACCTTATTATCTATAGGTAAAAAAGTTATGGGTGGTTATTTTTCTGTAATTGAATATATGATTTCTCTTCACCATATGTCACTTTTCTTCTTCTTTTTCATTTAAATTTTTGAATGGAACAAAAGTTTAATTTTGTTAAAATAAAAATTTAGCTCAGGGGCTGAAGTAGTGGCTCAGTGGTAGAGCACTTGCCTGGCGGCGTGTGTGAGGCCCTGGGTTCAAACCTCATCACCACACATAAATAAATAAATAAAATTTAAAAAATCCATTGACAACTAAAAAATATTTAAAACAAAAAGAAAGTTCAACTGAGTTAAAGGACATTCAAAGTGTTAAAATTATCATAATTGTCACTTGCACAGAATTTTTCATGAAAGGAAATCATGGAAACACACCACAAAACTCCATTTACCCTGTCATATATTACTTTAAGTCTCAAATCACCAAGGAAAACAGCCTTTCTTATACAAGATAAACTGAAAATATCCTCTCAAAATTCCTGTATTGAAATCCTCACTTCTCATAGTACTAATAACTTTCTAATCCTCATTAGGGGTGGTAATAATGCTTCCCCAATAGGAATTAATTTTGTGCTAATCATATATGTCAGAGGCTTCCTCAGCTGCTTCACAGAAGCAAGAGTTTTACAAATTAGTTGCTTTCTTATTTGGGAAGGTATTGGATGGGCCAGAAGCAAAGGTATCCCTGGAAATCACATGTTTTTAGATTTGTTAATTAGCCTAGCAGTTTCATTTTATCATTTCATCAGAAGATGGTTTGGGGCTTAAGCCATCCTGAGGTCATCAATTCTGACTCAGCTGATTAACACTGGTCTTGTTAGATAATTGGACAGGTCAAAAAAAAAGTGTCTAGTCTTTCTCCTAAAGACAAAATTATTGTCAGAAAAATTCCAGGAGATATCCCAGCCTTTGTAGGAAAGAGTTTAGGAATGAGATAGATCTTAACTCAGATCCTTGGTCCCTACTGTCTTGCTACGTGACCTTGGGGAAAGAGCTTGTCATTGAGAATGTAGGTTTCCTTCTCCATGAAAATGGAAATAAAAATACCTGTTCCAGAGTGAGAGACAAGACAGTGTACATAAAGCATGACATCCAACCCACCAAGAGGGTACAAAAATTTTTATTTGCCCAAATTTTATTTTAACACTTTAATTTGCCTAATGAGAGGACCAAGTTTCAACTTCTAAACTGGACATGATTCATTCTGAAGGCAATTCTGGTTAGGATGCTTTTACCTTAAATGTGGTATGTGATGAGGACATGGTGGGTCATATGTGGGAGGGAATAGGAGATGAATGAGAAGATACAGTAGAGATCCAGGTTTCAGGCCAAGTACAAAGACCTGACAAGGAGACCAGGGAAGAGATGGTAAAAGTCTCTTTTTTTTTCACATAACTAACATTTATTTAGCACCTACTATGCATGGGCACAGAGAGAATGCAGTAGGGAATGAGACAAATCCTGTTCCCCTTTCCTCAGAGAATTTAGAATCTACTAGGGCAAACAGATATGGAGATAGGATGGTAAGGGCTGTGGTGCTGAATGATCTGGTGACTGTGAGGACACAAGGTGGCCCATTTGCTTCCTATTTTAGGATGTCCCTGATCCAGTTACCTACTCTCCACCATCTGTGGTCTCAGGATGTAAAGCCACTCCAAAACAGGGCAAAGGCTGGTTGGTCTGGAGGCCAACAGCATGACATTGAAAAGATAGACACTAGATATTTTATTCTTTCATTATCACAGTCTTAGAGGAACGATTCCTCCATTTCCCCCAAGATGTACCATAGTGCTCAACTGTAACAAATCCCACACTTACTAATCACTGGAGAGTTATCAAGGTAAACAGTTTCTGTAGGGCAAAACCCCTTCCCTTGGGGAAGGCTAGCATGCACACATGCTGGACTCAGCCTTTCCCTGCCCTGGTTTTCTCTCCCCACCCCCATGTGTTCTCACTCCCAGTCTCTAATATAACCAAGCCAGGATCATCACTTGCCCAGTTCCCCCTGGGTAGGAAGGAGCAATAGGAGACCACAGAGAGGTCAAAGAAGCAATTTATGTTTCTTCCTGGGATGGCAGGTCACACTGAGCAGAGACAGTGGCCAAGCTGGGTTCTGAACACTGATGAAGATCTTGCCAGCTTAAGAATGGAAAGCAAATACTCTTCTCATGCATCCTTTCATTCACTCCAAAGCCGACCTGGTCCCCACATTCACTGAGTTTACAAATCAGGGAAGGAGGAAGGAAGATCTTAGGCAAATCAAACCAGAGATTAAATGGAATGAGCAGGACAGCTGCTACGTAGGAAACACGGGATGCTAAAAGATGGGGAATTCATCTGGTGAACTAAAGAATAAGTAGGAACTGAGCAAATAAAGAAGGGAAAGAAGATGGGAAAAACAGGCTGTTGGCAGAAGAAAGCATTGCATATGCAAGGAATAAAAATTCTAGTGCAAACTACAGAGTTGAAGAAAGGAAGGGAAGAGGGAGAGGTGGTACTCACAAGGCTGCAGAGATGGAGAACTTCTTGGTGGAAAGTTCAGGGATTTTGATAGCAAAATCTCTGATTTTATAAATGTTGATTATAATGATTCCTATTGTTTTTTTTTGAAAATTCCATAATCAAACTTAATAGCTCAAGATATTTATAGATTCATATATTTCTAAGAAATAATACAGAGAAATATCCAATACCACTTCCCCCATTTTCCCCAATGGTAACATCTTATGAAACTAAAAAGATATATCATAACCAGGACATTCACAGTGACACATTCAATACAACATTTCCCCTTCACAAGCGTCTCTAAGTTACCCTTCTGTACCCACACCACTTCCTTCCAGACCGTAACCCATCCTTAACCCACTAATGTATTCCCATTTTCTATAATTTTAGTTAGGAATGTACAGAAATGGAATCATATAGCATGAAAACCTTTGGGATCAGCTTTTGTTTTTAACACAGTATAATTCTTCAACAATTCATTCAGGTTGTTGTACTCATTCCTTTTTATTTCTGATTAAAATTATGTGGTATGAATTTGCCACAATTTGCTTAACCATTCATACAGTGAAGGCAACTGAACTGTTTTCAGTTTTGAGCCACTACCAATAAAGCTTTCGTAAATATTCATGTGCAGGTTTCTGTGCAAACATAAATCTTCATTTCTCTAGAACAAAAGTCCAGGAATACAATCCCTGGGTCATATGGTAGTTGTATAGTTCACTTTATAAGAAACTGCCAAAGTGGTTTCCAGGGTATCTGTGTGATTTTGCATTTTTATCAGTAATATAACACTGATTTCAGTTTCTTCACATCATCTATGGAATTTAGCATCATCACTATTTTTTCTTTATTTCAGCCATTGTTATAGGACCGACATGATAGCTCTTCATAGTTTTGAATTTCAATTTCCTAATAGTTAATGTTTGAATAATTTTCATATGTTCATTTGCCATTGATGTCTTTTTTGATGACTATGTTGCTGAATATATTGTTTAACTTAATACTAGTAATATTGTGGTAAGAATTTTTGGATTTGTATTAATGAGGGATATAGTGTGCAGTTCTTAGATTTGTTTTGGGTTTGCTGTGAGTGTTTTTTTGTGTGTGTTGTCTATTTGTTTGTGTGTGTTTCATACTTTGTCTAGTGCTACCCTAATTTAGAAGCAGGAGCACTAGCTTGGTAAAATGGATTAGAAAGAGATCATGTAAGATTGGTGTCACCTTTGTAAATGTTTGGTAAAATTCCCCAGTGAAACTGTGCCAGGAGATGTGAGGAAGGTAGTGTTAAATTGACAATTCAATTTCTTAATAGTTACAGGGTGACTCAAATTGTCCATTTAATATTGGATGAGCTATGGTACTTTTTGTTTTTTAAGGAATTATACATTCCATCTAAATTGTCAAATTTAGACACAGAGTTGTGTGTAGTGTTTTCTTTATTATTTTTTTTTAACTTTTATAGAGTCTTCCTATAGCAATATTCCCTATTTCAATTCTGAATTTGCTGAATTTCACCTTCTCTTTCTCATCTTTATCGGTCTCTCAATTTTAGTGAACTCTTCAAAGAACTTGCTCTATGTTTGATTGAATTTCTCTGTCGTTTTCCTGTTTTCAATTTTATTAACTTATATTCCTCTCATTGTTACATTTGTTATTACAATTTTTTTCTTCTTATTTCTTTGGGCTTATTTTGTTCTTTCTTTTCTATATTCCTGAGCTAAGAGCATCATTTACTTCATTAGAAACTTCCTATTTTGGAATGTATGCATTTGATTAGTGCTATAAATTTTTCTTACTTCCCTGTTTTTTGGGGGTTGCACAAATCTTGATGTGCTGTATTTTCATTTTTCTTTCATTCAATGTATTTTCTTAATTCCCTTGAAACTGTCTCACTGACTCATGCATTACTTGGAAGTGTGTTGCTTAGCCTCCAATCATTTAGCTATTTTTCTCTTATATTTCTATTATAAATTTCTAATTTGATTTCACAGTGATCAGAAAGTACACATTATATAATTTCAAGTCTTTTAAATTTATTGAGATTTTATGGCCTAGGATATGTCCAAACTTGAAACAAGTTGAAAAAGATGTGTTGACTTCCCCATTAGCTTTTGTTTCACATATTTTTTCAGTTTTGTTGTTTTCTGCATACATGATTAGAATTACTATGTATTCTTAGTGACTTGGCTTTCTTGCCATTCCAGAATATTCCTCTCTACCTCTAGTCATTAGTCATTTTCTTTTCTCTATGTCTGCTCCTTTTGGTATAGCCATTTCTTCTTTCCTTTGACTGTTTATATGATACAGTTTTTCCATTTTTTTACTTTCGGTTTTCATATGTCATTACATCCTATATTAATTTATTATAGATAGCATATAGTTGGGTTGTGTTTTCAAATCCTTTCTGCCAATCTCTGTCTTTTTTGTTTGTTTATGTGGTTTTTTTAGTTGTGGATGGACACAATACCTTTATTTTATTTTTTAGGTGGTGCTGAGAATCAAACCGAGTGCCTCACACTTGCTAGGCAAAGTCTCTACCACTGAGCTAAAACTCCAGCCCACAATATATGATCTTTGTTTCAACTATTAAACACAACTTAGAAAACTCAAGAGAGGGAAAGCTTATGGTGTTTTTCTGTTTGCTTATTTCATTTTATGCGCTTCCTGGTGTTTCAAGGTTTCTTCTTTTATCATTTCCATTCTGTTTAGAGAATTTATTTTAGTCATTCATTTAAAGTAAACATGCTCATGATAACTTCTTTTTTTTTTATTCCGAGAATGTCTTGATTTTCCTCTCATTCCTGAAATATAGCTCAACAGGGTATAAGACTTCACGTTGACAATTGTTTTCTTTCAGCATCTGAAATATATCCTGACATTTACTTCTGGCCTCCATGGCTTCTGATGAGAAATTCATTGTCATTCTAATTACCTTTCTACTATATACTTGTAATATACTGTTTTTCTGTGACTGCTTTCAAGATTTTCCTTTGGCTTTAGTCTTCAGAAATTTAATTATTATTCATCTTGTGAATTTATCAGAGGAAGTTGTCATATTCTTTTGCATTTTTTTTTGTTTTAGCTTTTTGGATCTCCAGATTTATGTTTAATGCCAAATTCAAAGAGTTTTCAGACAGTGTCTCTTAGAGTACTTTTTCAGATTCACCTTCTTTCTTTCTTCTTTCCTGGATTTCCGTAATACAAATATTCGATTTTTTGCTTAAATCCCACAGGTCCCAGAGGCTCTGTTCATTTTTTTAGCCTCTTTTGTCTCTCCTAGATAACTTTGATTATTATATTTTTCACTTCACTGATTTCTCTGTGCTCTCTATTCTGCTATTGAGTCCATCGACTGAGATTTTTGTTTCATGTTTTGGTCTAGACATGTGGTATCCCCCAAAATCTCATGGGTGAGCCAATGCAAGAAAGTTTAGAGGTGAAATGATTAGGATACCAGAAGTTTAAGCTAATCAGTGCCTTAATCCACTTGAATGGATTAACTGGGTGGGAATTGTAGGCAGATGGCTGGAAGAGGTAGGTCACTGAAGATGTGCCTTTGGGATATATATTTTGTCTCTGTTGAGAGGAGCTCTCTTCTCTCTCTCTCTGCTTACTAATTTCCTTGTCCTGAGCTGATTTCCTCTGTGATGTCCTTCTTCCCTGATGCTCTGTCATACCAGGCATGGAACAGTGGAGTCAGCCTTCTATGGACCTCTGAAATTGTGAGCACCAAATAAACTTTACCTCTTTTAAAATCATTCTTGGCATGTCTTTTGGTCACAGCAATAAAAAAGTTAACTAAAACATTTCAGTTATTGCATTTTTCAGTGCTAACATTTCCATTTGGTTCTTCTTCTGTCTTCTATTTCTTCACCAAGGCTTTCTATTTTTTTTTCTATTTGTTACAAGCAGACTCACAATTTCTCATTGAAATCAAGGCTGCTTAAAAATAATTGTCAGATAATTCATTCATGGTATCTGTTGATTATCTTTTTTCATTTGGTTTAAAATACTTCTGGTTCTTGGGATGGTACATGGTTTTTCCTCTTGAAACCTAGGCATTTTGTTCTCAGATGCTGGGATTTATTGGAGTCTTCTATTTTAACTGACTTTCTTTGACAGCACTATGTTCAGGAAAGGATTAGTGCTACCTGGTTACTACCAGTGGGGAGTAAAAGGACAGTTTCTCCATTTGATCTCCATGACATTCCATGTAGAAAGGGGTCCTCACTAGCACTGGGTGGAGTGGGAATTCTACCTCCCTCATAATCTTCATAGATCCTGTAGTTGCATGGGAGCCAATTACCAATGGGGATGAGAGTCCTGGCTCTCTATTTGGCTTTTTCTGGCATTTTCATGGAGGAGCTCTTGCATTATCTTATTATAGTGCCATGATGATGAAAAGTCTAAGCTCCTCACCTAGGTTTTGCTGATATGATTAAAAGTGAAGCCATAATTTATTCTGTGGTTTGTGGTCAGAGTAGAGTGTCATCATCTAAGAGCTTTCTGTCTTGTTAGTTGCGTAGTTTCTAGTCCTCTGGCTAAAAAAGGAATGGACTTTGGGGGCATGGAATATTTTGTCTATGCCAATTGCTGTTCCCAGGTTATTGCTTTCTTCAGCTCCAAGTACCTAATACCTAATGCAAAAAAGAAAATCCAGGGAACTCACCAGTATATTATTCTTTAAGTGCTAACATTCTTAGTTCTTCTATCTTTTTTCCACCTTTAGAATCGTCTTATGTTTATTTTACATATAACATCCAAGATATGTAGCATAGCTACTGAAGGAATAAGAACAAGACATCCATTCTGTCTTTTCCAGTGCCATGTTCTTTTGATTGAAAATCATTGAAAGGGAAACCTGAGGGGCTTTTGACACCTCTGCAAACTCACTCTGTCTTATGTAAGAAAAAATAGGTTTATCCCAGTTACACAGCTATTCCTTGCTGGAACCTAAGCAAGAAGCCAACTGACCCAATGTTTAACCAGTATTCAATCATCACACAGGGAGGGGAACTTTCACCACCACATGTCTATGAAGTGACCAAAACCTCAATGACGACTTCAGCAACTCCTCTGAGGTCAGGTGTAGTCATTTGACTCCCTGGGACAAGCTCTGAGTAGCCAAGCCAAGCAGCAGCCTGTCTGTACCCAGCCTTAGGTGCTATTGCAAAGAGTCAGGGGTTGAAAGAACTTTGCAGGCAAAAAAGGAATCCATTGTTTATTTCTATAGAGCAAGAAAAAAAAATAGCTTCAGCTTGCCTCCACCAATGCTAAGGAGTTGATGATTACTTTAGTGGTTGTGGGTGGCAAAGGCAAAAAGTTAAGAGACTTTTCTGGCCCTGCAGAGAGACAAAACAAACTTTCCTCAATTTCTGTTCTTTCTGTTGTAGTCACAGTTTTCAATATTCTAGAAAAAAACTTTTGTTTATTTTTAAGCTAACCACAGGCAGATGCGGGAAATGTTGCAACGGTCTATTTCTTAATAGCCCTTCCCTAAATTGCCATGGCATCTTATTACAGTGAGCATATAAAGTCCTTTCTTTCATTAATCCAAACAAAATGGCAAGACAAAATTTTTGAAAAGGTCAAGTTGCTGCTCCCCAAAGTGGGGTGTTTAGAGGGTCAAAAAAGGATGCAAAGATCACTTGTTCTTTCTTTATAGATTAAGGGAATCCCAGAGTAGGGGTTGAGGCAAGGCAGGGGGTGAAGAGACGCTTTCAACTTCTAGACCAAGACAGAGCAATAACATTTATCCTTGTTCTGTGTGAAGTGACTCTTTGCTCAGTTATGGTGAGGTGACAATTTCTTCTTGCCTTTCTATTCCTCCTCTAGTCCAGCATATAACTATGCTCTTAGCTCCCAAGGAGGAACTGTGCATAACAAAGACAGAAACTTCCTGTGTTGTTTCTTGACATTTGCTCTCTAAAGAGAACTGGAGAGAGATTCCGAAATAGCAGTCTAGACCTGAAACATAAGGATTCCCATGAAGCTGGTCCAGGGACAGAGAAGCGGGCACAAGAGGCAGAACTTCCTTTGTTCTCTAAGCAGCACAGGCAAGAGAAAAGATAATTGAGGGTTAGATCAAGCACACAGGATCTAGGCACCCTGGAGAAAAGTCCCAAGGATGGCTTGTAAGAATAGAGGCTCTCTGCTAGGAGGGCCTCTATAGAAGTGTGAGGCAAAGAGCTTTGTGTTATTGGTGCAGTTTTGGAAGGCATAGCCCTAAAAGGGACAGTTGAATGAGGGATTGGCATAGAAATTGCTATTTTAAAAAGTGCAGGGGTATTTGTTACTTCTCCCTTAGTTTGTGGCTAGCAGCTCATGCCCCTGGGGATTTCACGATGTACTCCCATTGACCTGACAGCATCCTGTGACTAGCAAAGTCAGTTCTTAGAATCTACGTGCCTGTGCTGAGATTCCATGGCCAGTGGGCAGCAGTGTAAGGATCTGCGACCAAATTGGAGTCCAGGCCCACACATTCCCTTCATCACTGAGTGTGCTCCTATTTTCCGACAAAATAAATGATTAACAAAATATTTATGGGAGATCACATGGAATCAAAGATATGTTCAAAGGAAGAGAATTTTTAAAAAGCTTACTAGGTTGCTACCTTTCCTCCTCCTTCAGGAAACAGCTGCTTCTCTCAAGCCCCTGCTCCTTTGCACTAGAAGAGAAAGAGGACTGTGTCTCTTTAACAGTCTGCTCATTGCCTCTGCTCATTTCAACTCATATGCATTTGCATGTGAAAATTACCTTCCTCAGCTCCCAAATCGATGTTTGCATGTGCAAGGAGAGAGGCCCCTTTCTTTGAAGCTCGAGAAGACATTGTTATAAAAAATAATTATCATTTCTATTCTGATGCTCACCCCGTGGCCTCTCCTACCTCACACATCAGAGTGTACCGACAAGAAACCACACACCCCAGCAAGCATTCATTTTATTTTAAGCATAGGCTCTCTGAGAGAAGCAGGTATTGCTTACCTCTGATTTAGTCTGATGAAACCTATACTGTGCAACTTAATTTCTCATGTTTTTCTGGGTTTTTTTTGTCACTTTCTGATATCAGCTATAATTTGATTTCATAGTTTATGGAACCATTTTACAGGCACTGGGATTCCTCCATTTCTCCTGACATAGAGACAAGAATATAGGTACCAGGTGGAAGGATGACTTGGCTAGAGTTAATAACACAGTGGTCTGCTGACTTGCACAGGGGTGGAAGGCTACTTCCTCCCAGTGTCCAGAGCATTGATTCAGAAGAAGCCTCTCTGGACCCTGAAGAGGTTTCACCCACTACCTCCCTGCCAGGAGGACCCCAGATGTATGTATGCCTGGTTGAACAGCATCCTGAATTGTATTTTCTTGGTGGGGTTTAGTCAGCTACTGGCAGCTTTCTTCGAAAGGACTACTCTCACAACCTGGTTCTCTTGTCCCTCAAATAGCTGTGGGTCTCATCCAGATTAACAAAAGGTAGGTCTAATTCTCTAGCACAGCCTGTCCATGGTGGTGATGATGATGATGATGACGATGATGATTTGGATGATAAACCAATCAGGTTCAAAGTTCTCATTCTGGAGTTCACAAAAATGGCTTTCGATATCATCGGCACATACTTCAATTCCAAGAACAAGCATGCTGGATAAATGTGGCCATTTCCACTTAAAATATGGGAAATTAAGGCTCAAAGGGTATTTTCTCAATTCATAGCCAGTCAGGTCTAAACACCTAGCCTTCCCCTGGGATGATGTGACAAGGACTGGTTTTGCTTTCACTTCTCACCCCACACCCTCCCAGTTTAGGTCCAGAGGGCACTGAAGGCCCCATTCCGTCTCCCTTTCTGTCCATGTCTCTGAGGGAGGGCACCAAGGAACCAGGCACCAAGAATGGGAAATAAGGCCCTCTACACATGGAGACAGGACCATGGCTGACAAAGGTCTGCCGCACCATGTGCAGACCTGTGGCTTTTCTACTTCCTTAACTCCTTCCACTCAAAAAGGAGAGACTGGGGGCCCACAGCCAGAAGGAGTGCCTTACACAAGCTTCTCAGCATCCAGGGAAAGCAGTCAACAGTCCTTTGACAACATTATATACCATCCTGGGCCACATAATGACAGTTTGGTTAATGATGGACCACAATCACTGTCCCCTGAGATTACAATGGAGTTAAAAAACTCCTAACATCTCCTGATGTCGCAGCCATCCTCATGTCAGCACATCACTACCTGTTTGTGGGGTTCAGTATAAAGAAACCTATTGTGTTACCAGTCCAGTAAAACATACTGCACACCGTTGTATGCAGTACATGATATTTGATAATGACAATAGATGACATTACTGGTATATGTATTTACCATGCTCTCATTGTTATTGTTGTAGACTGTACTCCTACTTACTTTAAAATTTTTATTATAAAGCAATATGCCATGTTAAGTCAGCAGCAACCTCCCGTATCCAGTATCCCAGGTAGGCTACACCAGGCGACTGGGCTAGCCCATGGAGGTGTGTGTGAGCGTCCTCTTCCACAAGGAGAAAAGAACACAGCTTTGTCATTAAGTGATACACATCTGTTCTTAATTGGGAGAACTATGTAGTTCCAGTGCCCTCTGGACTCAACTCAGAGTAGAGGGTGAGATTCAACTTAAGCTTAACTGATCAGAAACTGCCAACCACCCCTCTAGCTAGGGACTTTCCACTCGGATGATCTAAATAAGGCTAATGTTCCATGTTTGTTTAGTCATCTTTTTCATCACTGTGACCAAAAGAGCTGACAAGAACAATTATTGGAGGAAAAACCTTATTGGGGGGGGGGCTCACGATTTCAGAGGTCTCAGTCCACAGTTGGCTGACTCTTCCTCAGGGCCTGAGCTGAGGCAGAACATCATGGTGGAAAGGGGTGGTGGAGGAAAGCAACTGGGAACATGGCACTAGGAAGAGCCAGAGCTCTACTCCACAAGGACAAAATATACACCCCAAAGGCTTGCCCCCAATGACACACCTTCTCCAGCCACACCCTACCTGCCTACAGTCACCACCCAGTTAATCCCTATCAGGGGATTAATGCACTGATTAGATTAATGCTCTCATAACCCAATCATTTCACCTCTAAATGCATTGCATTAGGAGGGGTGTCCTCTATTTATCTAGGAGATCATAACAACGTTAACAAATCAAATATTTCCTTCAATTTATTTCTACATTCACTCTGTACCAGTCTTTACCTCATGCCCCTGCAGCAAAGCCCTCAAACTGCTTTAGATCCAGTGTTTCCATAATCATGAATCACTGTTTGCTCAAATAAACTCTAAAATTATAATGTGCCTCAGTTTATCTTTTAACAGCCATCAAGAGGAGTTTGCTTCAACAGACTTTCAACAGCAATATTTAGGCAGCTTGGGCTGGGGATGTGGCTCAAGCGGTAGCGCGCTCCCCTGGCATGCGTGGATCTCTGGGTTCGATCCTCAGCACCACATAAAAATACAAAAAAATTAAAAAAAAATAATAAAAAGATGTTGTGTCCACTGAAAAAAACTAAAAAATAAATATTAAACAATTCTCTCTCTCTCTCTCTCTCTCTCTCTCTCTCTCTCTCTCTCTCTCTCTCTCTAGTAATTAGGCAGCTGGTAGGTCTGAACACCAAGAGCTATGTGGGATTCCAGAAATTCAGAGCCACACTGCATGCTGGCCCAAGGTCATTAAACAGGTAATTAGCAGAATTGAGTCCCAGTCTCAGGGCTTCTAGAATCAGATCTAGAGCAATATCTGCTACCCACCAAATACTGAGATCTCACACCAACCCTCCCAGAGACACCTGGATGGTCACTGACACAAGTGTATATTTTATAGACTTGTCAACCCCCGCCCCTGGCAATTTACATGGTGATACAATATGTTAAGTGGTGTGTTGCAAAGAAGGAAAATGTGAGTCTGAAAGTTGGTTTGGGAAAGTCTACTCCAAGTAACTATGTTGAGGACCTGCATAGTAACAAGTGTCAAAGATGGACATACATAGAAATATACAGAGAGGGGAGTTGAGACATCCCATCAAGATGAATTTTTGCTTGAATTCTGTTCAGCTTACGGTAAGTTTTGTTTTACAGACAAGGACAACTAAAATTGATTTTAATCTCTCAGAATAATCTGTAGGTAGAGCATGCAGCAGCAACTGTCTTATAAACTGCAGAGGATGTGCAAGATGATTGCTGTAATACAACCATTTCATGCCGCATAAGAGGAAATAAAGTGAAATGGGGGATTGGAGCAGATATAGCACAAAGTAAGTGCCGAGCATTACTTACACTCTTCAAATGATCAAAATCGCATGCCTTTTCTCATGTCTAGGGGCACAATAACGCATAAAAGCAAAGCTGCTGAATGTGAAGTGGGGGAGCATGCAGTTCACAGGAGGGGCACTGGAGTTCATTACACCCTACATTTCAAAGATGCAAACACACTTCCTCAAGGGTGGCTATACATTAACTCAGTACACCCACAAGTGGAAGTCCCTCAGAACCCCTTGGGAAGGATATGGCACACTCGCAACGCAGCTGTTGGAATGAGAGGCAGGTTCAGATCTCTGGTATGGGTAGCAGAGTCTGAAGCTCCCAGGCGGGGGTGGGGGAGGTCACACAGCTAATACTGGAAATGCCGGTGGAAGTGTCCTTGGGGCATCAGAATTCTTTGCTCTACAGTCCAAGACTGTGGATCACTAAGTTACATAAATGAGGTGTCTCCTTGGACCATGTGCCACCTGCGTTAGGTATGGTGGGTGAGAATATGTGGATTCTTTGATTCATCCAATGCCTCCCCTTTCCCAAGCAGAAGTCACAGCCCTGTCTGAAAGTGCCTGGGAGTACTGCTCTTACCCACTCACTGCAAAGGGCAGCACCACTGAGCTCTGGTCAAGGAAGGCTCTGCAGAGAAATGAAATATATTGGCATCAATCATATCACAAGGGAAATCTCTAAATTCCCAGAGGTCCTGAAGAGCAGATCAGAGGGTCACAGGAACATTGTGACTCAAGGCTAATGTTATATAAGTAGAAGACATTCCTTGTTCCATAACCCTAAGCTTTAAGCATGTCCCCAGAACCTCAAGCCTTGTAAGCATAACCTGGAAACTAGAATCATAGAATGGCCCAGGCTTCCTGAATGGAGACTAACAGAGCACACCGAATCTACAAAGAAAATCTGTAATAAATTATTGAATCTGCTAGGAAAATATGTCCAAGTCAAGGAAAACAGTCACCAGGTACTTTAGAACTATTTAGTATCCAAGTGCTCTCAAACCAAGTAACAATCTCCAGAGGTACTTTACTTCCAAAAGTTTCTGTGATTCAGTTCAAGATCAAGCCCTCTTGAAGATTCACAGTGCATACAAGCACTGTAAAGGCTCTAAGAAGTCACTAAGTAAGTAAATCGACTCTCACAAAACTGTTTGACTTGAGTTTCCCTCACCTATTTTGTGAAGAACGGTGAGATCGTTGATTGAGAGAATGGGGTATGTTTTTGTGTTTATGTAAGGGTCAAATAAAAGAGACTTACAGTAGATGGGGTAGAGAGAGAAGATGGGAGAGGAGGGGAGGGGGGATAGTAGAGGATAGGAAAGGTAGCAGAATACAACAGTCACTAATATGGCATTATGTAAAAATGTGGATGTGTAACCCATGTGATTCTGCAATCTGTATTTGGGGTAAAAATGGGAGTTCATAACCCACTTGAATCTAATGTATGAAATATGATATGTCAAGAGCTTTGTAATGTTGTGAAAAACCAATAAAAAAATAAATAAATAAAATAAAATCACAAAACAAAACAAAAAAAAATAAATAAAAGAGACTTGTTCCAATCTTACTGGAGTGAGATGGTATCTTAGGGTAGTTTTGATTTGCATTTCTCTGACTGCTAGAGATGGTGAGCATTTTTTCATGTATCTGTTGATTGATTGTATGTCCTCCTCTGAGAAGTGTCTGTTCAGGTCCTTGGCCCATTTGTTGATTGGGTTATTTGTTGTCTTATTGTCTAATTTTTTGAGTTCTTTGTAAACTCTGGATATTAAGGCTCTATCTGAAGTGTGGGGGGTAAAAATTTGTTCCCATGATGTAGGCTCCCGATTTACTTCTCTTATTGTTTCTCTTGCTGTGAAAAAACTTTTTAGTTTAAGTAAGTCCCATTTGTTGATTCTTGCTATTAACTCTTGTGCTATGGGTGTCCTGTTAAGGAATTTGGAGCCTGATCCCACAATATGTAGATCGTAGCCAACTTTTTCTTCTATCATACGCAGAGTCTCTGATTTGATATCAAGGTCCTTGATCCATTTTGAGCTAATTTTTGTGCATGGTGAGAAGAGGGGATTCAGTTTCATTTTGTTGCATATGGATTTCCAGTTTTCCCAACACCATTTGTTGAAAATGCTATCCTTCCTCCATTGCATGCTTTTAGCCCCTTTATCGAATATAAGATAGTTGTAACTTTGTGGATTAGTCTCTGTATCCTCTATTCTGTACCATTGGTCTACCCGCCTGTTTTGGTACCAGTACCATGCTGTTTTTGTTACTATTGCTCTGTAGTATAGTTTGAAATCTGGTATTGCTATACCACCTGATTCACACTTCCTGCTTAGAATTGCTTTTGCTATTCTGGGTCTTATCTCACTCCAGTAAGATTGGCAGCCATTATGAAGTCAAATAATAACAAGTGCTGGCGAGGATGTGGGGAAAAGGGTACTCTTATACATTGCTGGTGGGACTGCAAATTGGTTCGGCCAATTTGGAAAGCAGTATGGAGATTCCTGGGAAAGCTAGGAATGGAACCACCATTTGACCCAGTTATTGCCCTTCTTGGTCTATTCCCTGAAGACCTTAAAAGAGCGTACTACAGGGATACTGCCACATCGATGTTCATAGCAGCACAATTCACAATAGCTAGACTGTGGAACCAACCCAGATGCCCTTCAATGGATGAATGGATTAAAAAAATGTGGCATTTATACACTATGGAGTATTATGCAGCACTAAAAAATGACAAAATCATGGAATTTGCAGGGAAATGGATGGCATTAGAGCAGATTATGCTCAGTGAAGCTAGCCAATCCCTAAAAAACAAATGCCAAATGTCTTCTTTGATATAATGAGAGCAACTAAGAATAGAGTAGGGAGGAAGAGCAGGAAGAAAAGATTGACATTAAACAGAGGCACGAGATGGGAGGGAAAGAGAGAGAAAAGTGGAATTGCATGGAAATGGAAAGAGACCCTCACTGTTATAAAAAACTACATAAAAGAGGTTGTGAGGGGAATTGGAAGAAAAATAAGGAGAGAAATGAATTACAGTAGATGGGATAGAAAGAGAAGATGGGGGGGAGGGGGATAGTAGAGGATAGGAAAGGTAGCAGAATACATCAGTCACTAGTATGGCATTATGTAAAAATGTGAATGTGTAACCTATGTGATTCTGCAATCTGTATTTGGGGTAAAAATGGGAGTTCATAACTCACTTGAAACTATTGTTAGAAGTATGATATGTCAAGAGCTTTGTAATGTTGTGAACAACCAATAAAAAAAATAAAAAAATAAAAAATAAAAAAATATATATATATATATTTTTTTAAATTTAAAAAAAAAAAAGAGACTTGTTCCTGTGCAATTCCATCCTACGTCTTTGTTTTGCAGACTTGAAACGTCCATTCTGTTTAAGGTCAAGTTCAATTTCTTCTTCTTCTTCTTTTTTTTTTTTTTTTTAATTTAAAACATTAATGGGTTCAAAAAGTAGAATGTGGTCTTAGACCTTGAAGGGGAGAGAAGTGAAGGTTAGGCCCTGGGGAAAAAAAAAGATTCTAAACAGGAAGTGGACTGTGGTTGAGAGTCTCTTTCCTGAGAAGAGGCAGGCCCTCGTGAGAGAATTATGATCATTTAAGATGGAGCCCTGTGCTCCTGAAGCCAAGTCTCAGGCAAGAATTAAATGGGCAAGCTATTCCCCGCCACCACCATAGTCGCCACACTGGTTTGGAAACTGAGCCTGTCAGTGGGATTTCGTGTTCATCAGTCACAAGCAGGCTTCCCAGCTGTTCTGGTATGTGTGAGTTCCTTGACACCTTCCCATAGTGAGTGGTTTGGAGGAAAATGCCCCTTATATAATTGTGTTGAAATTCCTCCCTTTCATATGCATGGGTGTTCAGAGTCAGATTTAATTTGATTTGGGGACACAGAGTACTAAGACTTTTTGTGAGCTTGAGTCCCATAGTGATTGCAAATGCAAACTCCACCCTAGGAATAACACCTACACATTCTCTGTGGAACTCATTTCCTGCATATTACTTATTAAAAAATACTTAAGAGGGTAGACTTTGTCCTCTCTCCAGGTTCTATACTTCCTTTCCTTCTCATATAAATAAATTGACAAAAGGTGTCACTCTGGTAAGCACATGTATTTGACCCTAAGGAGAGGCCAGTATCAGCATCCTATCAAACATCTGCATGAAAAGTGAAAACCTTGTTAGGCTCCCTTCATTTCACAGCTCGAAAAAGAGATTCTTGTTCTCACACACAGGAAGCCACATTTTGTCTCATTAATTTCTTCACTATTTTGACCGGAAGTACGAATTTAAACCCATGTCTCAGTTTCATATAGTAAATGATCACATGAATTGAGTTTTAGAAATTAACCTTAGGACTTTTTAATAAGCTAGGAAAGCGTGTATGATATAGCAATAAGTAAAATGCAAAGCAACAAACAGAATGTTTCACATCTACACTGAAGTCTGCACTGTAGGAGTTGAGCTTTATAAAGTCACCACACACAATAAATTAGTGAATAGCGAACCACTGCTTCAAAGAAGACGAAGGGTAGGTTCCTGAGAGCCATTGGTCCCATTTTTGTCTGTTAATCAATGGATAACTTTGTTTTATGCATATTTCTGTTTAAAGACATTAATAGTTGATCCATTAATATTGAACTCATAACCAAAAGCACGACAGCTGAAGCTGAAAGGAAACTTATTTTCTCACAAAGTCTTCTTGTGTACGAAAACTGGATAGCACTTCAGCCCTACATTTCAGGGCCATTTAAAAAAGCGAAATCACCAACAAAATTTTTTTTTTAAATCTACAAAATAGAGCTGGGGATGTGGCCCCTTGGGCGAGTGCCCCTGCGTTCAATCCCCAGTCCCTCCTCCCCGATGAATGCTATATTAAAATTTTCATATTGGGAAAATGAAGGAAGCCCTCATATTTAAATTTTTGGTGAAAGGAAATAGTAACATGTTTTACCTTGTGTGTCTACAGGGTCTTGAAGGAGGAGTAGAATCAAGAGGGAAATGTAATTGGGCTCATTATCTACAATCAGCAAAATGAAGCAACTATGCCTTGCTGGGGGAGAGAAGCTTTCATTATGCTGCCCAGAATGCACCCAGTACTTAGTACATGTTCAATAGACCGTGCTGTTCCTCTTAGTGTATGTGAGCTTACTAAGGTTTTTAAGTTCAATAATATTTTTATGATTATGAAAATACTACTTTTGATTCTCATTATTTGTGGTTTCTGTATTTGTGAATTCACCTGCTTGCCAAAATCTACATTTATGGCATTTTTGTGGCCATTTGCAGATATGTAGAGTAGCAAAAATATTTCAGTTGTTGTATGTGTCCTGTAAACAAGTAGCCTTTCTTTTTCTTCCCAAGTTCTGGGGATTGAACCCAGGGGTGCTCTGCTATTGATCTACATCCCTAGTCCTTTCTATTCTTTGAGACAGGGTTTTGAGTTGCTGAGGGTAGACTTGAACTTGTGATCCTCTGCCTCAGCCTCCTGAGTCACTGGGATTCTGGATGTATACCATACCACATATTTTTCATACCACATATTTTTCATGATCTTAGTGCCTCACTGTTCCTGAGGCTGGCTTTGAACTTGTGATCCTCCTGCCTCAGCCTCCCAAGCTTCTGGGATTACAGGTGTGTGTTATCATGCCTGGCTAATATAACACCCTTAACTAGTACAATAAACTTATAATTTTTCAGATTATATACTCAAACAATTTAGTTGTACACAGAGAATACAAATTTATATACCATGCATAACATTCTGTGGGGGAGATGGTGAGAATTTAACTCAGGGTCTTCATTATTGTTAAGCCCGTGTTCAATGACTGAGCTACACCTCATCCTCAAGATTATTTTTTAAAAATTTGATTTTTTGCTCTCCAAATATTTCATAATAGAATTTTATTCATCTTGTTCATATGAGTCAACATCCATTTCTCCAGCACCCCTAGAATCTGAGTTTAGCACCACATGCTGCTTCCCAGAGATGTCAACTTCCTTCCTAAGTTGTTTAAAATATAAACTTATAAATCTGTAAATTATATCATCACACAAATTTTTATTCCAAGCTGCAAATATTCATTGATCTGACAAAATATTTCTTCTTCTTTTTTTTTTTTTTAAAAAAAAAGACCTGGACTTTGTTTAATTGGAAAAGGAATTAGTATTTGGGAGATGTTTTCACTGAGAAGAAATAAATCTAACAAAACCAGTATGTGAAAACATAATGATTTACAAGTCTAAAATACTGTAGACTCAATTATTGTATACCCTAAATGAGGCTCATATTAAATGAATCTAAAACATTAAACATCCATCAGTGTTAAATGGGATCCAATTGCTCAAATGCTGCATAGAACTTCATATTCTTTAAATCTATCCTCTGAAGTGTGAATTGATTTTTTAAAAATATAATGTCAAGTCCTCCCTGTTAGTACCATAGTTTCCAGAAAGGCAGAATCAAATTGTGAAGTATCCAACCCCAAACACATTCTTCTCAGGGTTCCAAGACATGTATAATGAAGTATTTGTCCCAGGGGAAACTGATGGTCCTTGGTCTCTGGAAATCACCTGCTAGTAGGAAAGGCCACACTGGCAAACCAGACATGAGCAATACTGCAGAGTCACCGCCCACCTTCAGTAGGGTAAAAACTGACATCTCACCTGCCGAAAGGAGGGATTCAGTGAACAATGAGTTAGTTCAGAAGAATCCACCAAGGCACCTAGGGCACCCTAATGGGCAAGGATTGCAGTATTTCTCAAGTGAAGGAGGAGTCTGTGGAATGACACTGAGTCCAGGGCTCAGCCTGGAAGCCTGATTCCCTCCGGGTCCTCTCATAATGGCAGTGTGGAAGGGGATGGACCAGTAGATCTGTCGCAGACCCACTTTTAATGTAATTTTGGAGGATTTTTTTTGTGGCCTCCCAAAACAAAGATTTGGTGTTTGGTATAAAGCTGTCTCAGGATGCACCTCACAGAGGATCTGTCTTCAGGCCTTTGCCCAGCTTTGTTCTTGCCCGTTCTCCCAACCGTGGGCTCCAACTTCTTAGTATTGGTGACTGCTCCATTTCAACAATCCTGTAAAATAAAGAACCCCACATGTCTTGCATTGAGAGCATGCTTCAGGGTGGTCATTTCATAGACGCAACATCACAAATCGCAAACATCAGCCTAGGGATGGGGGTCTGTTTGAAAACCATTCAGGGCTCCTGTAACAGGGGTGCCAATGAGGGATGAGGGTCCTCACCCTGTCACAGTGGTTCTCTAGCACTTGGCAATTGCTAGGTCCCCCTCTTGGATGGTGTTTGTTCTTGTCAGAAAGACATTGAGTTTTCTTTTTTTTTTTCTTATTTGTTTATTCATTTGTTTTTCTGTTTGTTCTTTGTAGTTACACATGCAGGAGAATCCAATGTGACATAATCATGAAAGCACAGACTATATCTTCTTCTATTTCAGTCCCCAGTAACTCTCTTTCTCCTCTCCCTCCCACTCTCTGCTCTCTTCCCTCTACTCTTATTGATCTTTCTGCCAATTAACCATAGTTATTTTTGTAATTAATGTCTTGTGGATGTACACGATGTTGAGATTCACTGTGGTGGGTTCATATATGTGCATAGTAAAGTTATGTCAGACTCATTCCACTGTCTTTCCTTTGCCTTCCTACTCTTCTCTTCATTCTCCTCTGTCTACTCCACGGAACTTCTATTTCTTGTCCCCCTACCTTTTTGTGAGTTAACTTCCACATATCAGAGAAAACATTTTACCTTTAGTTTTTTGGAACTGGCTTATTTTACTTAGTATAATAGTCTCCAGATCCTTCCATTTACCTGCAAATGTCATAAAGTCATTCTTCTTTATGGCTGAGTAATACTTCATTCTGTATTTATACTACATTTTCTTTCTTTATTTGTTTGTTGAAGGGCACCTAGGCCAGTTCTATAACTTAACTATTATGAATTGGGCTGCTATAAAAATTGACGTGGCTGTGTCACTGTGGTGTGCTGATTTTAAGTCCTTTGGGTATGAGCCAAGGAGCGGGGTGTGACTGGGTCAAATGGTGGCTTCACTCCTGGTTTTTTGAGAACTCTTCATATTGCTTTCCAGAGTGATTGCACCAATTTTCAGTCCCAACAGCAATGTATGAGTGTACTCTTTTCCCCACATCCTTGCCGACACTTATTATTGCTTGTATTCTTGATAATTGCCATTCTGACTGGAGTGAGATGAAATCTCAGTGTAGTTTTAATTTGCATTTCTGTAATTGCTAGGCAGTTCCTCCATGAAGGATGTCTCTCATGTAAATCCTGCAAAGCCATGGCAATCTATACAAACCACCCTACCTCTTGACTCTCATGCAGAAGTTGCCCTTTCTATTCCTTGCACTTCTGCTACAGATCACCTCCTTCAGAGAAGCCCATGACAATGTACAGCAGACCATCTCCTCCCTTCTGAGACTCTTTGTGGGTGGCAATGTTGAGGTGCTTCAGCTAAGATAAGAGCTGAGCTTCCAGTTCAGCAGCTCCCCACTCTCGGCTGGAGGTGTTTCTGAGATTCAACTTTTTGATGTTCTGCCTGTGGACCTACTAGTCCTTCATGAGCATCACTTCCTAGTAGCTGCCCCTGCCCATAACCTGTAAAAATTTGAAGATAGGACAATTCCCCTCTTTCTGAAGGGTTCTTTGAGTGAGAACAGGAAATTTTCCTTACTTTGGGGCACATAATGTAATGTGACTCCAAAAACTTGTAGGAAAGTCACTGTAAGGGCCACAGTTCCTTTCTAGAAAAATCTAACTTCATATTTTCCAAAATGTGATGAAACAACCCTCACCTATATTTTGTGGTGAGAAAAAGCTGGCTAGGAGTTACTGAGTAGGGCTGTGGGACTCATTTTGCCATGTGTCGTGGACATGGAGACTGCCTCCTCAGCTAGCAAGACACATGCTTTGGCAAGTGATGCTGACCCTGCTCAAAGTAGTTTGAAGCTTCCTCCAGAGTCTGAAGCCCATTTAGAATTAAATCTGGTACACACTGAGGAGGCCCATGATCTGGGTATGAGCAGTTGATGAAAAATAACTTACTCTAAGAATATTAGGCTGATTTTCCATAAATGACCTTTGGGAAGACATTTCTTAAAAAGGATCTTCACTTGGAAGTTATCTTTATTGCTCTCCACTCTCTGAAAGATGCATACCTGGCCTCTCTGCCTGACAGAATCCTCCCACAATGCCAGAGCCCATTGTGCTCCCAATATGAAGCGTGTTCAGGCCCTATCACTCCTCTCTCTGTACCCTTTCCACCCTGAGGCCCCTGAGGGAATCTCCATCCTGGCTCTAGTCCCCCCTCTAAATTACTTCTTAAAGGCAGGTTTCCTTGTGCTTCTCTTACAGTGACTTACTCAGGACCTGTTGCTGCATTGGAACCAAGCTAGGAGTTCTCCCATGTTCTCAGTAACACACTGGATGAGGCTCCTGTGCACTAACACTCTCACACGTGTAGCTGCAAGTACAGAAAACAAGCAAGATACATTATGTTTCCAACCCTTTCCCCTCTATTCATGGAAGCATGACCCTCACGATAAATCAATTCATACGTAATCTTTAACCAAATTTTCGATCAGCAAGTCATTTACACTTACAGCGAGCTTCTCCTCTCGCTTGTTGATAATAACTTACATGTGGCACCAGCTCAGTAGTCAGAGACACACCAGCATGCAAGAGCCCTCTACTTATCTTTAATGATTTTTAGTGATCACTTTACTTTGTCATTATCACACATTTTAGTTAGGATCAGCTCAATTAAACAAATGAGGTATTGGGGTTGAGCCTCAGTGGTAGAGCGCTTGCGTAGCACATGTGAGGCACTGGGTTTGATCCCCAGCATCACATGGGCAAACTAAATAAACAAAATAAAGGTATTATGTTCATACACAACTAAAAAATATTTTAAAAAAATAAACAAATGAAAATTTCTCTCAAGGAAAAATAACTATAAATAAAATCACAAAAAAGCTATGAATACTTTTTTTTCAATTCATGACACAAGTGATAATTTCTTATCTACATAGAACTCTAAGTCAATAAGGAAAATGATAAAACCTCAACCAAAAATGAATAAAGGATATCAATCGATAGCTTAAAAACAAGAAGTACAGTAGATATTGTAGATAACTGATTTATAATAAAAATAGTATAACTTAAGGCTGTAAGGCATTTCACTGTAAGATTGACAAATTCTTTTTTTAATTTAAACATGTTGGAAATTGTGTGGAGAAACAGAAATTTTCCTGTGTCACAGGTGAAAGTTTATATTGGCTCAACCCCTATGAAAGAAATTAAGCAATAACTTCCAAAATTAAGTGTATATTCTCTAAAATTCAGGAAATCCAATGGTAGCTATAACTATGCAAACATATTTCTTGTTGCATTCTTTGTAACAGGAAAATATTGAAAATGAGCAGGAGAAAAAGTACATAAATAATGGCAAATACAAGCATTGAAATACTATCCAGCATTTAAAAACAATTAGTAGATTCTTCTCTATACAATGATATAGCAAGAATATTACAATGAACTATGTTGAAGAAAGCAAGACAAGTAACAGTGTGCATAATATACTATCATATATTCAGGCAAAAAGATAACATTTTTAGACTTGCATTAAGTATTTTTAGAGAGTATTCTTTTTGCTTCCCTCCTTCTCACAAACTAGTAATAGTGCTTGCTTTGGGAAGAGCAATTTGAATGCTAATACTCATGGGAAGGAGACTTACTATTGACTCTATTTTTCTTAAGCCTTTCAATCTATGACCTTTTATTATCAGTTGTAGGAAAAGAAATTAAATTAATCTTCAAATATATTAAAAAAGCATAGACTGGGAGAAAATATTTGCAAAGCACAAAAATGATAAAGTACTCAGGTCCAAAAATATATAAACCCCTGTCAAAATTCAGCAATAGGAAAACAAAACAAGGTACATTTTTTACATGGCTAAAAAAAATATATTATATGAACAGACCTTCCAAAGAAGAAGAAATAAATTTGGCAAATAAGCATCTAAAAAAGATGCTCAAATTATTGTAAAATGGTAATTTAATCCACAATAAGCTCCCACTACACACTTATTAGATGGACATCATTATCCTAGGTAGAATAGCTAAATTTTTGAAACAAGAGCACTTGAGCAGGTGCAAGGATATGGAGCAAAAACTCTGTGCTTTTTCCCCTAGAAAGCACTGAGTTCTTCTGGGGAGGCAGAATGATGCCATTTCTGAAACAGTTTGGTGTTTTCTTATAAAACACACTTCATGTACTTTACGACCACCCCCAGTCCCACTCCTGGGTACTTATTCTCTCAAGAGAAGTGAGAACATACAACTACACAAAGGCATGTCCAATCCCAATGTCCTTCAACTAGTGAATATACCAACAAACTTTAGTATATTCAAACAATAAAATGCTACTCAAGCAAAAATAATAATACTGAAACAACAGGGAAGAAGCTTAAAAGCATTAAGCAAAGTAGAGGCAACCAGTTAGAAAAGGTTATGTACTGTGTGATGCCATTTGTACTGTCTGTGTGGCTTAATGACAGGGATAAAGGCTGAGCTTGTTACTGTGCACACATCATAGAGTATACTTGCACAAACAAGTGTACTTGCTACCATGTCACTAGGTAGTATACTATTATGGGACTGCTGTGATACACGTGGCCCCTCTTTGATCAAAACATGGCTATATGGCATGTGACTGGACAGCCTTCCAGAAAAGGCAAAGTTTGGAGGAACAGAAAGCAAAACTGTTTACCAGAGACAGGGAAAGAAAGAAGGGAACTGACTTCAAAAGATCAAAAGGGGACTTTTTAGTGTGATAAGGTGGTTTGTCACACAATTATGCAAGTTTATAAAAATGCACAGAATCAAACACTAAAAGGAGTAAATTTTACCATATATAAGTTAGCCCTCAAAAAACTGATGTCTCAGACTTACTGTAGGCAGCACGACTGGTTATGTAAACTCCGTTTTCTGAGACTAGGACAAAGGTTTATGAAAAATTTAGATTAACTTTGCTATTTATTCCTGGGAAGATGCCTGGGTGTCTCCCTACAAAGAGGCTAAAGTCTCTACAAATTCAAGACAGAGCCCTGGTTCACTACATTGCCTATGGGGGAAAGCATTTAGTATCATTATCTACCCAAACAGAATGATGATTCCATCTATCCCCCCTGGGCAGAGAGATTTCAAGTATGAACATGATCATAATTAGAAGGTCCTCTTCCAACCAGTTATGAAGAGGGTTTCACCAACCTCCCAACGAGATAAGAGAATATGATTCAAGTCAGTCACTTGAAAAACAGCATTGTTGTAGATATAGAATGAGGTTTTGATGCCTTTGTTCATTGCATTGACAATTATGCTTTTAAGGACATTTGTATTTTGACTTTGCAGTAGATTCGTAATGTATTACAAAAACAATCCATTTGAAGAATGTTCATTTAAAAAATAGGAACTTGAAAACATACTCAAACCTATTCAGACACTCTGCTTTTTCTTCAACCGTGCTGAGTTACTGGCACCTCTTAGCTGTTGGCTTCATTAATCTGTCAGCTGAAATAACATGTTTCTGGATTGCTTCTTGACTTTTTGAGGTTAGGAAAAGAATGGGCAGGTTATGCATGGTATTTTCTAAATTAACTCAAGCCCAGCCTACAAGGTTCAAGCCATGTGCAAGGTACCTGAGGAGGTAGCGGGCATAAGCACAAGGTCTGCTTGATTAGGGGCCATTGTCATGAGAAGGCAGGTGTCACCCCTTGTGATGTAAAGGAAAAAAATAATTTAATCTTTTAAGACAGGGTAAATGAATACATTCCACCCGGAAAGAGATAAATTAGAACATAAAGTACAAAAGTAATCCCTTTGATAAGCATATTTCATCTGTCCCATGACTGTGAAATCAGAGAGCCAATTTAACACTGATTATTAACAACTTAATGTTAAGAATTGTAAAAATAAAAATAGAAGAAGTTGGCGGTGAAAATCACAATGTCATGGCTATTTCAGAAATGCTTCCTCTGAACCCAGCAATCTTACAGAGACAGCAAAGGCAGGGACTGTGCCTGCCAAAGTAGGAAACACTTTATTCTCTCCTAAACCTCCACAAATGGAACTCAGCCTCCGGAATGATCCAGCTAACCAGAACATCCTTCCTTTATTTCATTTATTATTATTTTTTAGAGGCAAATTTCAAGTAAACAAGCTACTCTTCACCAATAGGACTGGTGGATGAGCCTAGAGGACTTTCTTCCCAAAAGGCACTGAAATGACAGAAAAGAAAATTTTAAGGGGGAAAAATGACAAGGACAAAGAATGAGAGGAAAAAGGGTAATCAAGTTGTAAAATCTAGAAGGCAGATGGAAGGAGAAATCTTGGCCCAGCAAAGCCCTGGGAACTTGGACAGAAGTCCAGGTACCCAGTTTGGTGGGAATGCAGAAGTACAGCATTATCCTCTCCAACATTTCCTGAGGCCTAAGGAAGTAAACACACCTGGCTTACTAGGGTATGAGGGTAAGAGGGCCTACAAACAGGAAGTGTGTGTTTGAGCCTGAAATGGAGAGATTGTGAACCTCCGTACACCATCCAACCTCACCCAAAGACCGATAATCTCCAATGCCTATAGGACCTGAGAGATCATTCTGGAAAAAAAACTGAAACAAAGAGATCCATGGCTCAGGGAAATGGCTCCAGCAGTGGAAGGCAAAGAGCCGGAACTAGGAATCAGGGGATGGTGGCAAGACTCCATTCCTTCCCCTACAAGTTGCTATCCCCCACTTATACACACCATCATGCATAGGCAGTCAGGCAACAGAAAAGACTGACAGATGGAATTCTCTCCCCCAGAAAGCTTTTTGCGTATTTGACTTTTATTCTGTTTTGGAGAATACTTGTGAAAGGTGTTGTCATGTATGGATACAATGTGTATCAGGACTATGGAGTATGATCATAAAATGAGTCCTGATTCCACCACCCAGATTTAGAAAGAGATCACGACCAATGTTGGTGGAACTCCCTGTAGGGTCCTGAACCCCCTCTGCTGCCTCTGCTCCAGAGGGAACCACTATTCCAGTGTTTGTGCTGCTTCGTCTCTTGCTTTCCTTAAAAAAATAATTTTACAAGATAAGTACATATTTCTGAACAGCTTCCTTTTTAGTTTGATAAAGTGGCCTCAAACCACTGAAGTTCTAAGACTCATTTTGTCCATCACATTGATGGGCAGTCTTGGATCATTAACTTCCACAATAGTTCAATGTGGGATCCTTGAACTTTTATTTACCCACTTTGCTATGGATGAACATTTAAGTTATTCATGGCTTCCATGAAGACTTCTGAAAACATTTTCTTGTACATGTGTTTTTAGTCCCATGGGCAGGAGTTTCTCTAGGATATATAGAGTAATCATAGGTCAAAGTATTTACTCAAGTTCAAGTCTATATAAGGATGCTTTTCCAAGTGCTTATAGCAACTTCACACTCATGCCAACAGTGTTTGTGTTCCTGTTGTTTGCTGTTTTGACTATTAATTATGTTAAATTTCCTAAGTTTTTAAATCCATGAGTATTTGACAGTAGTCTTAATTTTTATTTTCTTGATTATCCATAGGTTAAGCTATCCTCACAGTTTTATACTATTGGTGGGACTGTAAATTAGTACAACCACTATGGAAATCAGTATGGAGGTTCCTCAAAAGACTAGGCATCAAACCACTATGCGACCCAACTTTACCACCCCTCAATATTTATCCTAAAGAATTCAAGTCATCTTACTACAGTGATATGTACATTCTCATGTTTATAAGCAGCATAATTCACAATAGCCAAACTATGGAACCAGCCTAGATGTCCATCAGTAGATAAATGGATAAAGCAAATATTATATATATATATATATATATATATATATATATATATATATATATATATATAGTAATTTTATTCAGCCATAAATAGGAATGAAATTATGTTATTTGTAGGAAAATAGATGGAACTAGAAATCATCATGGTAAGTGAATTAAGTCAAAATCAGAAGGTCAAGGGTTATATGTTTTCTTTCAGATGCAGAAGCTAGAGACAAAAAAGGAAAAGAAAGGTAACAGTAGATCTCATAAAAATCAAAAGGAGATCAATAAAGAAAAGAGACCAAGGGGTGACAGGTGAGGAGGGAGGGGGGAAAGTGCTGAGCAGTAATATTGATAAAATTATATTGTTATACTGTGGGCATGTATGAATATATAACAATAAATCCCATCATTATGTACAATCATAGTACACAATAAAAAATGTGGAACAAAATTAAAATTTAAAAAAATCATACATCTCATAATAATTTTAATGTATAACAAAATAAGTGTATACATTCCCTATTCAATGTCTATAATTTGAAAGAAAAGGCTAAGCTATTCTCAAAGATTTATTGGCTATTCATGTGTCTACCTATGTGAAATGCCTATAGTATCTTTTATCTATTTTTTTCTATTGGGTTGGTTGTTTCTATGGATTTAAAAAATAGTTCTCTATATACAATGAATACTAATCCTTTTTCAGGAGTACATGTTATGATGACATTTTAAAATTTTGAATGTATCTTTCTTTCCTTTTATATAATGTCTTCTAAAGAACTCTTAAGTAACTAAAAACCTGATCAGTTAACTTATAATTCACTTTCCTATTCATTCAATAATTATTTTATGCAAAATGAGCATGGAGCGGAATAAGCAGCCTTTTTCACACCTACAATAGTGGAGCAAGCATATATATATAAATGAATATATATACAAATATATATATATATGTATATATATATATATATATACACAAATGAATAGTATAGTGAATAATGGAAACTTCCTGTGTTTATCAGATATATCTCTTTCCATTAGATTTTAATTATTCATCCAGTTCAATCAATTCACAAATATTGATTGAATTATGTTCCAGGGCCTGGTAAAAATAGGAATGCTTTTACTTCTGTACTAGAACATGATTTCAACATATTTTTATATCATACAAATTGGAAAATACTCAGCACTAAGAGACTAGCCTGAAGGCCACATCTCTTTATTCTCTCTGATGTGATGCCAAGCAATATCTGGCCCTTATCTGAGCCCAGAGGTAAAGCTACCAAGAGGCTGATCAGACTTAAGCTTCAGGGCTCTCACTTGCAGGAGTCCCTTCCCATTGCCTGGGGAGAAGCTCTGGCAGGGCAAGTACGTGGCCAAGTATGTTTGTTAAATTTTCAGAACTAATATTTTAATACAATCAGTTAAGGCTGAGTCCCTTTCCACTGATGTCCCGCCATCTTGTCTACCATAAGTACTTCTGGGGTCCAGCTAACAGCAAGTCGAGTTCAGAATACATTCACTTTGGCTTTAGTAGAAGGCATGCATATGGTTCTCAGTGACCTCCTTGAAGAGTTGAGGGAATGATGGCTGTCCCAGTACAGGAATGGCTTCCAGGGGTACATCTACCATGCATGACATAGATTCACTCAACATTGTGACACCAAGATGCAGGGCCAGAAGCCAGGTGCTAATAATGTCCCATGCTACTATCTTTGATACCAGAAGCCTGTGATTAGTGCAGGAGAAGAAAAAGTAACCAAGTCAGAAGCTGGTGTTTGGAATATTCTTTCAAATCTCATTGCTCATATACAAGACATGAAAGAAACTTGACACAGGATTTCCAATATTTGGCAATAATCATAAACCATTACTTGATATTATCAGGGATTTTTATCTGTGTCCTTTAACTAGCAAGTTGGGAAGCTAAAAGAAATTTCTCAGGGGTACATCTACCATGCATGACATAGATTCACTCAACATTGTGACACCAAGATGCAGGGCCAGAAGCCAGGTGCTAATAATGTCCCATGCTACTATCTTTGATACCAGAAGCCTGTGATTAGTGCAGGAGAAGAAAAAGTAACCAAGTCAGAAGCTGGTGTTTGGAATATTCTTTCAAATCTCATTGCTCATATACAAGACATGAAAGAAACTTGACACAGGATTTCCAATATTTGGCAATAATCATAAACCATTACTTGATATTATCAGGGATTTTTATCTGTGTCCTTTAACTAGCAAGTTGGGAAGCTAAAAGAAATTTCTCAAACTGCCAATATCAAGAAATCAAAAAAGTTTAATTAACCATGGCAGAGTGAAGACTAAATTATAAAAAAGCAATATCACCAAATTGCTATCGAAGAGGATACAACCAAAACATCTAGAAAATACTATCATAGCATATGCCGAACCGATGATAAAAATACTGTTTTTTGGTAATGTTTATAGCATTGTTTAACTTGTGATTTATTTTCTATTCCACATATTCTCTTTCATACTTAGTTGTATTATTTCATAATTTTATATTCCTATTCTTAAAAAGAACCCTCCAATTTGAGAATCTTAAATCAAGGCCCCACAGCACTGGGATCTTCTCCCTGCCTGTTACCTAACTGTGAGAATTTTCAGTTTTCTGAATGTACTTTGGCCTCCAAGTGGACATCTCTCACAGAGCAGTGGAGGAGACCACAAAGGTGGCCACCACCCAGTCCTTCTCAGGAGACATAAGCAAATCAAGCATGAGGTTGGGTGGGCCTGATCTGACCACGTCCACTGATTTCATGAAGCCAGAAGTGGGCTCAGAAGACACCTGGGCACTGCTGTCTTGCCCCACTTGGGGCAAGAAATAGATCTGATAGTGTACCTCCCCCACCCTCACTCCTTCTTCAGGAAGGAGGCCAGGAACTTTGGGTCACTGCACTTACCAACAGTCAAGGGGAGTCTAGGAATTTCATCTGTTTCCCATGAGAGAGGAATTTCTAAAAAAAAAAAAAAAAAAACAGGAAGTGAACCCACCCCATCCCCCCAAGTTAGTAGAATGCTGTGAGTTAGGAGAGATGGAAACAGGGCTTCTGGATGCTGTGAATAGGGCGCAAAGAATCCACACATAAGAGGGAAAGTCTGGGGCCGGAGGGTGAGTTTTGTGTCTTTCCATTTAAAGAAGCTCCCAGGTAGTCACCACTCTGTACTCTGGATCTTGGGCCACTTGGAATATTACTCTTAACAGCCGGGACTCAGAAAATACAGTCAGATACCACATACCGACACTTCAACAGTAGACCAATAACAGACACTTCAACAATAGATGATGGTGTCCCATAAGATTATAACAATCAAGACATTCCCAGGTGTAGTGACATCATAGCTGTTCTAATACCATAGCGCAATGCGCTACCCATGTGTTTGTGGGGATGCTGGTGTAAACAAGCCTATTTCACTACCACTTGTAGAAAAGTCTAGCATATAGAATTATGTACATGACAATAATCATTGAACAACTATGTTACTGATTTATGTATTTACAATACTGTATTTTTAAATGGTTATTTTAGATTATATTTCTACTTACAAAAAATAAAAGCTTCCTGTGAAACAGTCTGCCGGTGTTCCCCTGGAAGCAGCCTCACACATCTTGTGTTTACTTTCTCCATGTGATTGCATGAAGAGACCACATAGAGAGCTTGCCTTCCACCACCTAGGTTTCTGTAAATCCACTCCCCAAGGGTTCCTTCAACAATGGGATTGCCTAACAACACGTTTCTCATTTCTTGTTTCTCAGGGCTTATCCCAGCCATTAAGTGATGCAGTCCTGTACTCAAAATTGCAGATATGCCACTTGAGGTCTCAAGAACTTGGTGTGCTGCGGCCAGACAGAACACAAACAGCATATCCTCACCACACCTTCAGACTTTCAGACCATTTGTTTTGGTTTCTAGGACTCTTTGCCCTGTAGATGACCCAGCTGGGCTGTCCTGCTGCCCCTGTGGAAGTTGAACTGAAGGCAGCTCCAGTGGCAGGCTACACAAGGAGTTCCTCACTAGCACATTTCCAAACAGCACCCATCAGGCCCTGCTATGATTTGCCAAGGTGTCATGCACACACTGGAGCTGGTGAGGCACTTAGGACATGGGGTCTCCAGTATATTAAGCAGCTCCCTTTTGCAGAACGTACCTGACAGTATGGATAAACAACTCAGTAAAGACTGCCCATCAGCTCCAGCTTGCCAGGAAAACAACCATCAAGAGCTTTCTTTTGATAAAATGTCAATTTCTATGCATCACTACTCAGTGGTACTTTCTCCCACCCTGCCCTGCATCCATCAATCTTCCTTACAGAAATGATTATAGATAAATGGACAGTGAAAATTAAAGCTGCCCTGGCATCTCCAATTCACCTTTGCAGTTTAACTGGATGTGTAGATGTGAGCTCTATCCTCCCGGGGCTGGTTCTATAAATTGGTCCTGCCCTTTCAGGTGGGAAACTGGAACTTGGCCAGCCTCTGCTGCCAAATACTTCCACATGCCAGCCTTTAGACTCACCTCAGAAAATGCTGGGCACTATTTTTAAAAATTCAATTTCAAAAATGCCAGTCTATGTCATGGCTGATAGTCAAGGCCCACCTCTAGCAGTAGGAGCAAAGATTAACACTGAATCTCAGTTCCTGGTTCCTTTTATCTTTCTTTATTCCTAGAAGGGTTAGAAATAAAGCTGACAGATGAGAAGTTTCTATGGGGCTTGTGATAAAAAGACAAGGGTTAACTACAGGTAAGTTGTTTTTCTTTTTTTACATTTACTAAGTACCTAGCATGTGCCAGGTCATATGCTAAGCATGTTGCACATATTTTTTTAAAAAAACTTTTGTGATAACCCTTGATCACATTGAGAGTCAGTAAGAAGCAGAATGGGTCAGGGACCCAGCTACCTTAGATTCTAATTCTGTGCTCTGTCTTGGTGTATGATTTTAAGAATCCTGGGGACCTCCCCACAAGGGGTGCTAGGTTTCAGAATCACACCCTGGAAGGCACTAGTCAGCTTCTGGGAGTAAGTAAATAGGGGCTATTTGGTAATCTCCTTTATCTCTTGGCAAGGATGGTAAGAAAAGAAAATTAGAAAGCTTATATAAAGGGTTACATAGACTCAGCCTAAGAAAATAGAATAGAACAGAAAATATATTAATATTAATCAGAAAATAGCAAAATAAACCAGGCGCATTGGCATCTAGGATTCTTAGTTCAAACTTCACTCAGATAAAATCTAGACAAGTGGAAACTGTATTCCTTAAGAAAGGGGTTTAAAACTACAACACACATACACACACACAAATACAAAAAGTACAGAGATCATATGATAAGTGCACATGCACTCTCCTTCCAAAAGTGAACAAGTATTGTTGTCACCCCTAAAAATAACAGGTTTACTAACTTAGCTTTTAAGAAATTAGGGAGTCTTCTAAGAAACATTTTTGATAGTGCCACCTAGTGGATTCATCCTAAAAATGCTCTCCCCTCCTGCTCACAATTAAATTGATTGGAGAGGACAAATTGTAATACATAATGAGACATTCAGCCTACTAATTTCCCCCCATGGCTCCTTTATTTTTTCTGTGGGTATCCTCAGCCTCCTTTCCATCCTGCTATAATTGACTGATCCTTGAAGTTCCCATTTCATTTCACAGCCTTTCTGCTGCATTAGAGCAATTTTACAGCAAGATTTACAAGGATGTCAGAAATAAAGAAAACTATTATAAAATCGCCATAGACAACATTATAAAAAGGCAATAAAACTGGCCATCATGCACAGCTGGTATTTATGTAGGCCACCTGCTCCATTTTTAGCTGTTCCTGATCAACTGCTTTTACCCCATTCACTGTGGTTTGCAAGATCTTTTGCTTGCCTCCTTCTCTTATAAAGGTCCATAGGACTGACAATAGGTTCCAGAATGTGCTGAGCCCAAACACTGGGCCAACCTTGCTTGTTCTTGAAGACATAAATACACCCAGAAGTCCATCATGGCCAGTTCTTACTTTGAAGACTTTGAACTCTGCCAAAACCCAGTTATCAGACAAGAGAAAAGTTTTATCATAACTCTCTGCAACTGCAAGACACACTTCATCCAATCACACATTCTCATCTATAAAGTTTAAATAAAATATTCAAGAGTTTGTACTGTCTACCCATTATGGGGAATATACCAGAGCCATAATTTTCAGGAGCAGTTTCTGCTTAGTAAACACCTTTGTGGTATGAGCTGAACAATTTACATATACCTCATAATGACTCTGCCAGTTGGTTGAATCAATCACTCATTACCTATGTGACTTTAGTAAATAATTTCATTAACCCAGTTTAGCAGCTGATCTGTCAACTATGCAGGATTGTAGTAAGAATTCAAAGTAACAATAGCAATGGGTAAAATTCACCAATGCTTATACTGGACTAAGCATCCTCATATTACTTCATCTTATGAATCACAACAGTTATATCAATTGGGATATGAGGTATTCCCAATTAAGCTCATGTGATAGACAATGCAGGAATGTTCAAATCTTAAATGATTAGATTATGAAAACTGTGACCCAATCAATGGACTGAAACATTCAGTGGATTAATAATTAGGAAAAAAAAAACTACTGGATGGAGTAGTAACCACAGGCAGGTGGGGCATGACTGAAAGAAGTAGATTCCTGAGGACATGCCTCAGGGAACTGTATCTTGTCCCCCTGGTTCCTCCGTCTCTCTGCTTTCTGGCTGCCCTAAGGCCAGCAGCTTTCCTCCATCACCCCATCGAGAGCAATGAAGTTGACCCACCATGGACTGAACCTCTGAAACCATAAACTGAAATGAACTTTTCCTCCTCAAAGTTGTTCTTGTTAGATATTTTGGTCACAGTGACAAAAAGTGGACTAACTAACACAACAACCAAACTATAAGGTGAATTTTATTAATATTCCTAGTTCATAAAACAAAGCTGATAACAGAGAAGTTTTATAGTTAGTTAAAAGCTATTAAGGGACAGAGCCAGAACTTGAGCCTCAGAATCAGGTTCTAGGGCACTATCGTCATTTCACTATTTACTGATGATTAAATTTTTTTTAAATATCATTAATAGTAAAGACAGTTAAAATTTTTCTTCTCCACAAAAACTATGTAAAATTTGGAAAAATTTCAGAATCAACTTTTTCAAGAACTCCAGGAATTAATCAGGAACTTACAACAATTTAGCATGTATTTAAGGAAAAGAGCCAAATATTGGTAAGAGCCTTATGATATTTTAACTGCCTTAGCCCCATCACTAACTCATTTGTTCTGAAATATTCTTTAAAAAATAGCCACCCATTTCCTGGAGTAGACTTGAAACCATCAGGATTAGAATATAACAAATTAAAATAAATAAATAAAAAAATTTAAAAAGTACAATAAAAATTTTAAAATTTGCTATCAAGGATCTGCTGCAAATTTAAATAAGCATAGGGAAGTAACAGCAAACTTGGAGATAGTTCAAGTGACGTACAATCTAAAGAACATAAAAGAATGAATAAAATAAACATGGCTTTAGAGGCCTTTAGGCTATCATAAGCAAAAAACATATGCATAAGGAAAGTTTCAGAAAGGGGAGTGAAAATGATGGAATATTCAGGTAAACAATAAATAAAAATTTCTCAAATTTGATGGAAGACATCCATCAACACATTTGAGAAGCTCAACAAAGTCCAAGTAGTATAAACTCAAAAAGATGTATATCCAAGCATACCATAAACAAATTATTGAAAGACAATTTTAAAATCATGAGAGCAAACAAGTCACATACAAAAATTCACAATAAGCCAGGTACACATGTCTGTAATCCCAGCAGTTCTGGAGGCTGAAGCAAGAGTATCACAAGTTGAAAGCCAGCTTCAGAATCTTAGTGAGGCCCTAAGCAACTTAGTGAGACTCTGTCTCAAAATAAAATACAGAAAGGGCTGGGAATGTGGCTGAGAGGTTTAGTGTCCCTAGGTTCAATTCCCTATAAAAAAAAAACAAATAAACAAGCAACAACAACAACAAAAAAACAACTCCACAATAAGATTAACAACCAATTTTGCCCCAGAAACCATGAAGAACATAAGATACTGAGTGACATAAAGTGTAACAGAACAGAAGAAAAACGAACTGTCAACAAAAAGTTCTGTATCCAACAATATTATCCTTCAAAATAAAGGAGAAATTAAAACTTTCTTAGAGACCAAAACTGAAAGAATCTAGTTAGATCTCCCCTAAAAGTCTTTTAGACTGACATGAAAGGGCAATAATTCAAGTTCAAATGAAGAAATAAAGAGTACCAAAACATGAACTGTATGAGAAAACAAAAGCAGAGTATAAATGTACTTTTGTTTATAATTCTTTTTTCCTATATGATTTTAAAGTGCAGGCATCGAGCAATGATTATAAATCTGTGTTGATAGATGTACAATATGCAAATGTATAATTTCCATGATAACAACAAAAAGAAATAAGGAGAACACAGAGCTACATATTTGCAGAGTTTCGGTATATTTTAATCAAAGTTGGTATTAGTATAAGTTAAATTGTAATAAGTTATTAGGTTAATCAGATCCACAGGCATCACTAAGAAAATAACTAAAACAAAATAAAAGACACACTGAGGGAATTAAAATAAATCACTAGAAAATACATATTTAATACAAAAGAAGGCACTAAAGGCAACAAAAATATATAGTATATGTAGAATACAATAGAAAATGATTAATTTAAATCTTATATATCAGATATAAAGAATCTTTCCAATTATTTTGGTTTTGATTTAAGGTGTCCCCCCAAAATTACAGTTAATTCGGGAATTTATAGAGGTGAAATGATTAGGTTATGGCCACTGTAACCTAATTAGCCCGTCCTAGTTTGAATGGCCTGGGTGGTACTGTAGGTAGGTGGGGTGTGCCTGGAGGAGGTGGGTCACTGAGGTGCTCTCTTAAAAGATACATCTTCCCTACAGCCCCTTTGCCCCATGCCTCTCTCTGCTTCCTAATCTCACCATGAGCTTAGCAGCTGTCCTTTGTTGGGCCCTTCCTCACCTTCAGCTCAGAGCAACGGAGTTGTCTGACCGTGGACTGAGACCTCTGAAACCATGAGACACAAACTTTTCCTTCTGTCAGTTGTTTTTGTTTGGTGTTTTAGTCTCAGAGATGAAAAAGCCGACTAAAAACACCAATTAAAATGCAGAGCTTGGCAGAATGGACTTAAAACTAAGTGATCAACCATCTAAATACCTACTTTAACAGCAACAAAACAAAGAGCAAATTAACCCAAAGAAAGAAGGAACAAACTAAATATTACAGCAGAAATGAATAGCTAATGAAAAGAGAGAAAAATCGATAAAACCAAAAGTTGGTTCTTTAAAAACATTACAAACTTGACAAAATTTAAGTTACAATGCCCAAGGGGAAATACAAGAGAAGAATTAAGTTATATAAACAGGAAAGAGAACATTGCTTCCATTCTCCCAGAAATAAAAAAGAAAGTATTTCAGCAAATACTCTGAAAAGTTGTATGCCAACAAATTAGACAGCCTAGATGAAATGGATACATTCCCCAAAAGTCAAACTACAAAAACGAACTCAAGAAGAAATAAAAAAATACAAATAGGCATATGGCAACGAAAGAGACTGAATGACTGGCCAAAAAGTTTCCCATGAAGAAAAGCAGAGGACAAGATGGTTTCACAGGTGAGATCTGCCAAATATTTAAGGAGGAATTAATACAAATACTCCACAGACTCTTTCAAAAGAGAAAAGAACATTCTCAAGAGAAAAGAGAAGAGAACATTCTCAAGCTTATTCTACAAGTTCAATAATACCCTGATACCAAAAGCAAAGTCCCCATGAGTAATGAACATCAGACTATTATCTTTTAGAAAATGAATGCTAAAATCTTAACAAAATATGAGCAAGCAAAATCCAGCAACATACAAAAAGGATTGTATACTAGGAACATGCAGGCTTTATCCAATGAATACAAGGTGGTTCAATATGCAAAAATTATTCAATGTAATAAACTACATTACTAGAATAAAAAACAAAGACCACCTGAGCATCTCAATAGAGATGGGGAGGAAAATATTTGACAAAATAAAGCATTCTTTCATAGAAGGAAAAAAGAAGGAAGGAAGAAGGGAAGGAGGAAAGGAAGGAAAGAGAGAGAGAAAGAGAGAAAGAAAAAAATGAACAAACTAGGACTAGAAGTGAACTTCCTCAAATTGATACATGAAAACTCCTACTAATATTATTCAATTGTGAAAGACTGAAAGATTTTGATTAGGACCAATACAAGGACGTTTGATTTTATCACTTTTGTTCAACAGAAAACCTCTAGCTAGGTCTATTTAGAAAAGAAGCTGAAATAAAAGGAATTTTAATTGAAAAGAAAGGTGCACAGCTATTTCTACTAACAAATGACATGATTTTGAATATAAAAACAATCTTAAGGAATCCACAAAAATATTAGATAATCAACACATTCTATAAGGTTGCAAGATATAATATTAAAGTGCAAAAAAATCAATTGTATTTCTGTATACTACAATAAACAATCTTAAATGAAATTAACAAAACAATTTTACAATAGCAGAAATATTTAGGAACAAATCTAAAAGAAAGTAAAAGAGTTGTATACTGAAAAATACAAAACATTGTTAAAGTGAAAAACTGAATAATAAAAATATTTTTTACACACACACATACACACATTGATTGATTGATTGATTGATTGGAGGAATTATCATTTTTAGGGTGACAATTTCTCCCAAAATTGATTTACAGACAAAATGCAATCTCTATCAAAATTCCAGCTGCCTTTTTTTCAATAAACTGACAACAAGATCCTAAAATGAGCGTGGAAATGAAAAGGACCCCAAATAACCAGTAGAATCTTGCAAAAGAACAACAAAATTGGAAGATCATGCTTCTCAATTTCAAAACATTCTATAAAGCCAAAAAAATCTAGACAGTGTGGTATTGTCTAAGGATAGACATGTAGATCAATGGAATAGAACTGATGTCAATAGAACTTGACAAGGATGTCAAGACCATTCAATGAGGAAATTCAGTCTTTCCAACAAAGGTCTTTAGACAACTGGATATCCATCTAAGGAGAATCAACTGGGACCCCCACCTCACACCATATACAAAAACTAATTCAAAGTAATCAAAATTGTAAGTATAACAGCTAAAACTATAAGCATCATAGGAGAAAACATAGATGAAAATCTTTGGGACCTCAAGATAAGCAATAGATAAATTGAACTGCATCAAAATTTAGTACTTCTTGAATCAAAGGACACTATCAAGAAAATGACTAAACAAGCTGCAGAATGGGAGAAAATATTTGCAAATCATGTATCTGATAAGGCTCTGGTATCTATCAGCTCTGTGTGTGTGTGTGTGTGTGTGTGTGTGTGTATAACACTTTTACACTCTGACCCCATAAATATCAAGACAAAGAATCCAATTAAAAATGGACAAAAGATTCAAATAGACATTTCTCTAAAGAAAACAAGGACAAGTAAAGATGTTCCATGTCATTAATAAATTAGGGTATTGTAAATTAAAACCACCACAGGATACCACTTCCTATTTGCTGGAATGTATAGAATAATTTGATTTTAAAATAAAAATTGACAATAGCTAGTGCTGGTGAGGATATAGAGAAATCTTCACTCTCACTCATTTCTATGGAAATGTAAAAGGGCACAGCCACTCTAGCAAATGCTCTTATAGTCGGCTGGGACTGTGGCTCCGTGGTTGATGGCTTTGGGTTTAGTTGTCACCATTACAAAAACAAACACACAAACAAAAACATAAAACACCTCTCTGGTAGCAGCACAAAATGTTTAAAAAAGAGTTACTATGTGCCCCAGTAATTTGTCTCCTAACTATGTACTCAACAAAGACATAATCTGTGAAAATATGTGTTATAAGAATATAGTAGTCATAATAGTCAAAAAGTAGAAACCACTCAAAATCCATGAAATGATAAATAAACAAAATGTGATATATCCATATGATCAATTTTATTCAACCATAAAGAGGAATAAAATACTATGTATGCTAATAGAAGCAAATGGCCATATGTTGTATAATTCTACTTATATGAGAAGTCCAGAATAGGCAAATCCAGAGACATAATAGATTATTGGTTTTTTTCCCCTGGGAGAACAAATGAGGAACAACTGCTAATGTGGGTACAGGATTTCTTTTGGGGTAATGAAAGATTCTGGAATTAGATAGTGGCCATGGTTGCACAGTGTCATGACTATACTGAAAACCTCTGCTTTCTAATGGTCAACTTGATGGTGTATGAAGTATATCTCAATTTTTAAAAAAGTATTCCTAAAATCAAATAAATATTTTACATTTATTTAGTTTTCTACAGCTTCCAAAATTTCATTCCATACAGTTTCTCACCTGATATTAGATTCATGGCCTTCATACAAGGTGGACATGATGACCCTCATAATCATGCAGGGTGCAGGAGTCTAGAGTCTTTCCCTTTTCTTCTACCAAGACCAAGGGCATTGCCCTGTCTGCATCGTCCAAACTCAATCATGATTGAGGCCAAAAAGTACCAAGAATTCTTCTGCTCAGTTTTCCCCTGCAGAGGCCTTTATTACATGGCACAACTATTTTGAAGAGGTGATGAGACATAGTCTACTTTTGTGCCCAGAATCAAGAGGATGTAGATTTTGTTGAACAGACATCTGTGTCACAAATGTCTGTATTGAATTCTGCAAGGAAAATATCTCAAAGAATCAATATGTGAGTCACTAGCCATTCAGCAGGTACACAATGGCAGACAAAACTATCATACTAAACATCCTCCTCTGACTTTCCTTTAAAACTTTTTAGAATCCAGGCTCAACTGCTTAGACAGCCCTATTTTTCTAACCCTCATCACATTGCCAACAGCTCTGGTTTGGCTGGTTCCAAAAGCATATGCCTATCGTTCCAACAGCAGTTGATCATGATGTTTGTCTCTCTCCCTTCTTTCCATCTAAAATGTACACTTTGTTCAAGTCCCATCCAAGTGCAACCTGCTCTGTAAAGTATTTCTTGGGAAGTAGTCCACTCATGGCTGGGCATTCTGAGCTCTGATCATACATGTAGCTTTACCATGCATTCTCTCAGTCACAATTTATTCAAAGGAATGAATGAAGATCCTCCATGCAAAGAGTATCAGGATCCATGGAGCTCAAAATGTATCAACAGATGAAAGGTTCACCTTTGGTTATTTTACTCTCTAGCACAGGAGATCATGCAGCTATCCATGAAGTCATTTAAATAAATTCCCCAGCAGTACATTTGCGGGAGAAATGCTGGCTCCTGAGGAGGGCACTGAGAAGGGGCTGCAGAAGGGAACACAGGGCAGGTCTGGAAGGGGGGCAGCTTCAGTGTGTGATGATGCCTTTTCTCCTATTTGAGCCCCCTCTCTGGCATCCTTCACAATCCGTACCAAAATGACCCTTCTCAAATCTGATCTAGACCTTCTGCTTCTGGCAACTGTCTATGGCTCTTCATGGCCTTCAGCAGTATTCCCCAAGAAGTGTTCCAATACCAGGCATTCTACAAATGATGAACTTAATAGCACTGCATCCCTCGGAGACCCAAACCATACATCAGCATCCTGATAGTGTGGAGTTTTCACTGGAAAAACACCTGCCTGAATCTGCAGACCTCTGCTTTCCTCAAGTGCACCTCTCCACAGGAGACTTTGTTCCCTCAAATATCTTTTTGCACTGCAGGGTACAGGTTGAACCATACTGGCAATGTCTGACCCCTTGCATGGCACTTGATATCTGCTGGAGGTGCTCTGTGTAGTCACCCAGCATTGCCTCCCTCACCCTTTCTCACCAGGAGCCTCAGCCACACTCTTGTTACCTGATGCTCCTTTGAGGTTCCACGTGGCTTCCTGCTCCCATGGCCATGCCCATGCCCATCTCCTGACATTCCCTCTTACCTCCCAGATGATCTCCAGACCCACTCCTTGGAGGACCTCTGCTGAATTTCTAGCTAGTCCCCCAAGCAGAGCTGACCTGCTTCCTCTCAACTGCCCTGGAATGCCCTTGGAATTTTTTGTGGTTTTTCCTGTTATGCATGGTCACTTTGTGTAAGCCATAGGCTTAAGAGTCTATTTCTTCCATTTAAATGAGATCTTTTAACAACTTTTTTCTTATCCCCACTGCTGACACCAAGTTGGTACTCAGCAAGTATTTGAATAAATTTATGATAAATGGGGTCTTTTCACAGGTGAGAAAATGTTTTATCACAATTTTCTTTAATAGTTAGGTATCTCAGAAGAAGAGAAGCACCAATTCTGTGGTTAAGGCTGTATGTGCCATTTCTTGGAGATCTAGGAAGCTCTTAAGTAGGCATGGCTTGCAAAGAGCCATAGTAAATGATGTTGTCAAACCCAGCCTTCCCAGCATGTTGACCCCAGCTCCAGAGGATGTGACTACACAGAGCAGGTCGCATATCAAACTCAACTCTGTGCAGTTCAAAAGCACAAGTTGGGTGCTTGGACAAAATGGACAAGACATTATTCCTGAACTCCTCCTCACTACCCTCCATCTTCTCTCTCCTATTTCTCCTCCCTTCCATAGTGCGGCATCTATCACATGCATATTCCCAAATACAGACTGCTTCATGACATTTGAATATCATCTCTCAGGCACCATGTGCCAGTATCCTTGGCGGAAACTTCCACCTCTCAGCCCATCCATCCTCTTGTCACCAAACAAGGCCCATCACTCTTGCCTCTGATGTATCCCAAAAGCTCCCCCCCACACACTCCACCCTATGTTTTCAGCATGTAACACAACCTGCCCCAGTGCCCTCTCCTATAGCCCTCCACACCACACACACACACACACACACACACACACACACACACACACACACACACACACTCCCCTGGAGGCCCAGTGAGATTTATTTTTAATTATTTTTAGATATTTATGGACCTTTTATTTTATTCATTTATTTATATGTGGTGCTAAGAATCAAATCCAGTGTTTCATACATGCTAGGAAAGCACTCTACCACTGATCCACAGCCCCCCAGTGAGATTATGAGGAGTGAGATTTTTTTCCCCCAACTGCAGAATCAAGCCAGTTCCTAGACCTAAAATATTTGCAGATCTGTATCTGAGTTTACTGGTAGCTCAGGTTTTAACTGAACAATGGACTTTTTTTTTTTACTAAGACTAAAAACAAGAAAGTATTATTGAATTATGTCCAAATATAGGTACCTATTCATAGCTCAAAACCACAGGCACCAGCCATAATTGTTGAAGCGAAAGATTAGTGTGTGGCATGTTGGAGAAACTGTATCTCTGCAGGACACAAGTGTTCTGGAACCCTGCTTCCTACTGAATTTGCTAGGGAAACCAACTGCTACTTTTAACTACTAGAAAAGACCAGGCCATGCCACCCCCTTGAGTAGTATAGAAGAATTAGCCAGAAAGGATAAAAATTAGGACGCAATATCCAAAAGACTCCTCATAAGCCCTGTCTCCAGATCCTGGGTTCTTTAGAATGTGCCATGAAATATGCAGAGTCATCTTCCCTTAGTTATCTCCCATCTTTACTGGTATTTTCTGAAAGTCAAAAGACATCTGTAAGGGACCACGCACAGGAGCAGCTGGGTGAGGGGCAGATGCACAGGGGCTGGAGGGCACCTTATTGCACCAACAAAGTCCAGGGGCTTCTTTAACCTTTAGGAGAAGCCATCTGGCACTGGGATGTTTTCCTTCTTACCAGCAACCTTGATGGAAACATGTCATCCTGCTAGTGTGACGTCCCCATGCCTCGCTGCCCCCTCTCGCCGATCTGAGTTCAGGCTCTCACCTGCTCTCCAGCACTGAATGCTCCATCAACCTGAAAGAACTGCAAGGAATTTGTATCATACATGGCCCCAAAGGCTGGGTTCCCTTGGGAAAGGGCCCGGCTCTGCACAGCAGTGTTTGGAACAAAATCACGTAAAGACACATCCCTAGAGAAAAATCTATGACTTTAAAACTCTTAGAACAGGAAAAGGAAATGTAGAAATCACAGTAGGTGAAGCTTATATCACTGTGGTCTGTGAGACAATTTCAACTGACAGTGATGCAAAATTAAATCAATTAAATTTAGAAGAAATTAAATTACACGGTGAGAAAATGTTCAATCTTACAAGAAGAAAATTCTGGTTTGGTGATACAATTTCTCTAACACCGATGCACTAATCTTCCTCTTAAATAATTAGGAAGAGGGCCTGAGGCTCTGAGCCTTGCAAATAACTCTATCTAGTATCTGTCCAAAATGTAATAATTCAATAAGAAATTTTAGTTTTTATTTTACACATGTGTTTATGTGTGTGTGTGTGTGTGTGTGTGTACTTGCCTTCTCTTCATAGAAAGCAAAACTAGTTTTCTGATTATGAGCATGGTATAAAGTTTCCTTTTAAAATAAGTGAAAGCTTAAAGGGAAACTCAAATGGTACAAAATGGGCATAGAGACATTGGCACTGGTGAGGAGTTTTATACCATGGCCGTGCACATGGCCATATCACAGAGGCCTTATAGGAGCAACTAAAGTTTGCAGAACATTAGCAAAGTAAAACAAAGAAGAAACAAACAAGTCGGAGTAGGGCTCAGTGCTTTGCACCATGGAGGCAAAATCGCCCTGTGAGGCCCAGGCATGGCACCTGTTAGATTTTTTACTTAGATTAATAGGATATAATCTAAGAGAGACACTGTTAGCTTTCCCCATAGTACCTACCCTCCCTTTTCCCATAGCTACTGACCTCAATCACTGGTTAACATAATGCTATCCAGACCAAATACTTCACTTTCCAGTCACCCTCTGCACGGGTATGGTGAGAGTCTAAGTCCTAGTCGACAAGATGAAAATAGAGGTGTTTTGTGCAAATTCCAGGAAATTGCCTCACAAGAAAGGCACACACTCTCCTTTCTCCCTTTCTGTCATCCTGTTGTTTGGTACTGAGATGTGATGGCTGGAGCCCTAGAAGCTATCTTGGGCCATGAAAATGAAGCTACAAGTAGCAAAGCTGGAAGCAACCTGGGAAGCTGATGACTTCATGGACCAGCTACACCTGTCTGGGACCTCATGCCTCTGCTTTTTTGCATATTCAGAAACATTTATATTGTGATCAACACTTTTTGGTTTAGGGTCTTGTTCTCTTATGTGCCACCAAACCTAATTTGAGTTAGTATTTGAGCCTTGCCTTTCATAGAATCTTTTATCATGTACAAAGCCCTAGAACACCTACTGTCTTATCTGATCCGCACAACAAACTTGAGAGACATGCATGCAAAATCCTTTCTTCAGCAGCAAATAAATAGCTGTAAGTTCCACACTGGCATGAGGCCAAAGGGATTTGTAAGAACTAGGACTTCTGGCCTGAAGCCCACGTTCAATCTCAACATTCAAGAGAAGCGAGGTGGGCTCAACCTTGATCCGACTGTTCCCCAGCTCCTGAGGCAACATACTCAACTAGCATCTGAATTTCCCAAGCAGCATCAGTTTACTTAGCAGACAAGTTTATACAGGAGTAAATGAAGCTAACCTCCCTAACTCCTCTCCCCAATCTCTTACCCCAATCATAGTTTAAACCAAGATATCTGCTTTCATTGAATGTTAAACTATGAAAGTGCAAAGTGCAGTCTTTGTTCCATTTGTTTCTTACAATGACCACTCACCAGCCACTAAGGTCATGGAAACTACTGTGCGATCTGCCCGTATTGGTGAACATCATCCTTCAGCAAGTCTTCCAGATATATATGGGGAGCAGCTGTTGGCTAACGCAGTATTGGGTCTGCCCAGTGATTGTACATCCCTGACAGATGAAGAAACTCCTGGCCCCGGCTTTGCTGGCTCCCAGGCCACCGCAATAGGCGTGGAGTTTCCTAGAGTACTTTCACTGCTGACATTGATGAAGCCATTGAAGTTTGCAAATTGTTAAAGTAAGACTAAATCCCAGAAAAATCTTAAAACTAAAAAAGTTTCACCAGAAGCAGACGAATACATGACCTGGAAGCCTGATCAGAAACAAAATCAACCCAAAGAGGGCTGATCTGTGGAACAAGAGGCCCGTGAGCAGCACAGCAGTGAAAGCACACAGGTCTTTATTGACCATACTCGCAACGCTAGGGAGCTTCCTGGATGTGACTTTAAAAGCTGGGATGAATTAGCAGCATATGCAGGGGCCAGGAATTAATCCTCCTAATGGGCTCCATATTGTTCCCTTCCTCATTAGTGTTCTTTTACCCAGTTTGTGGCCTCTACATTTTAAGAGAGATGTCAAGACCTGGAGACGGTCCAGAGGAAAGCAATAAAAATGATAAAAGGGCAGGGAAAGAGGTCTTAGGAAAGGTGAGTAGAGAATGAGAGACTAGAAAAGACAAGGCCACAAGTGACCTAACCATGACCTTTGCCTGAACAAAAGGTCAGAAGCATCTGAACCCAAAAAACTTGCTTAGCTGCAGCCAATGAAACCTAAAGTAAAGGCATTCTGAAACAATGCCTTTTAAAGTTTATGTTTTAATTTCATCCAGCTGGTGTTGAGTTAACCCAGCCTGAGTTTAAATCAAGCACACAAACATTTGCCTCTGAAAAGGTATCTCTGCCAGGTGTTGCCCAGCGATTTGGGGTTTTATCCTAAAATGAACACAGAGACTCACCAAGTCTAAATTTTGAAATAAAAAGAGAATGAAGGAGACATTAGAATTCCCAGAAAATTTAGAGAACATCCTTCAGAAAGGCACAAGAGGAAGAAGGGAAGAAGGTGAAAGAAGTCAGATGATTTTGTGAGTCAACTTTAGTGGGTGAGCTGTGCCTGCTATGGTTTTGATCTGAAATGTCATGGAATGTCCCATAAGTTAAAGCCTTGGTCCCCAAGATGGTGCTACTGGGAGGCAATGGAACCTTTAAGAGGTGGGGCCTGGTGGGAAGTCGTTACGTCTTTGGGGGTGTGCTCTTAAAGGGAATAGTGGGATCTTGGCCTTCTCCTTATTCTCCTTTGGCTTTTCGCTTTCTGGCCATGAAGTAAGCAGTTTTGCTCCACCACTGACTTCCACCACGATATGCTGCCTTCATACAGGCCCAAATAAGTGGGGTCAATTACCTACAACTTAAACCTCCAAAACTGTGAGCCAAAATAAACCTTTTCTTTTTATAAGCTGGGTAGTGGTTACAGTACTGGAAAACTGTCCCAGTGCCTATCCTCAAGCCATTCCAAGTGAGCTCAACAACATGGAAGAGTCAGGTAGGAGTCCAGGCATGGCGCCAATAGTGCAAGGCTGAGGAGCACAAATGGCTTCTGGGTAATGAGGCACTCATCCAGTTCAATGAGGTATCCACCCCTCGCTATGAGCTCTTCGAAGGTAAGCTCCCTACTCAACCACGTTGTACAGTCAGTGAGTAAGAATGAAATGCCAGAGTCATGTGCCATAGCAAGATAGCCAGGAAATTTTTGAGAAAGCAGTTCTTAAAATATCTCATATTATCCATTTAAAGTATTTTCTCCTCTTAGCTACATGAAGAGAAACAAATGTCATAGTGATCAATAAGTGAGCTCTTACTGAAGATCAACCTCCCATGAGACTGTGGGTATGCTCCGGAGGAACCAAGCAATGTGACTCTGAGCAATTACAATCCCCTGGAAGAGAATTGGGCAGAGATATTAATGGACACTTTCTGAGTCATCACAGAGATTTCACATCCTCCTCATCCTCATGCTTTGTTTTTCAGAGTTCCATCAGGCTCCAGAGGCAATGAAGTGCTCCAAAAGTGGTCTTTTAATTCTGAGTTCAAGGCTCACTGTAGTGGTAGGCATACCAGATTATAGATAGCAGGGACCTACTAAGGATGCCAGTTCTAAGAATGTAGGTTATAAAGTAGGGGAGGACTGTTTCTACCTGGAGAAAGCAAGGAGCCCTGGGGAAAGGGAAGTCCAGAGGCATTGATGAAAATTATACTGAGCAGGAAAAAAACTGTATAGGCAGGATAATCTCATCCATGATCATTTTTCTCTTTTATTCCACACATATGAGAGTTAATCAATAAGAGCATCAATATATGCCTTTTGAGTAATTAGTCATGATGAAGGCTTCATGAAACTGATAATACATACGTACACACAGCTGCAATCTCTTAGGCTTTGCTGTCACTACAAGATGCAATAAGAACCCCATAATGCAATGGCCATTTAAGGGTGTTGTGGTTCATACCTGAGGTGTCTCTCAAAGCTCATATGTCAGACAACACAAGAATATTCAGAGGTAAAATGATTATATAATGGGCAGTATAACCTAATCAGTGGATTAATCCCTGAAATGAATTAACTGGGTGGTAACTATAGATAGGTAGAGCATGGTAGAAAGAAGTAGGTAATGGGGGGCATGCTTTTTATATTGTGTCTTTGGTGAGCTGAACCCTCTTTCCTTCCTGGTTACCATAGCCTGACCTGCTTTCCCTCTGCCGTGCCCTTCCACCATGAAGTTCTGTCTCACTCAGACCCAGGGCTATGGAGTCAGCCAGCCATAGACAGAGCCTCTGAAACCATAAGCCATAATAAATGTGTCCTTCTGTAAGTTGTTAATGTCAGATCTTTTCATCTCAGTGATGCAAAAGTGACTAAAACAAACGGTGTTAGTAACACACTAATACTGCATTGTAAATAATGCTATATTGACTGACAATGGAATCAGGAAGTTTGGACGCAGCAGAAAAGAAGGGCAGACCTTCCCTGTAAAATAATTCTCATCCATTCCTCCAGCAACCCATGAGTGCCTCTGCAACAGATGCTGGTGTTTGCCTACCTAGCAGTCATCCCCCTTCCTGCTTCTAGGAGAACCCTGGCTTTGTATTGGGGCCATGCACACTACTCATGGAATGAGTCAGGATGGCAATGCCTTTGCCCTTTGTCAGACAGCCAAGCTCTCAAGTTGCCATATAATTAGGAGCTACATGCAATCTATTTCTACATGAGATTTACATAAAAATCCTCCAATTTGGAGATCAGCTTCACCATACTACTCAAGACTTGCCCACTGGATGGATGTTTCCCACCCAACTGTCTTTCAAAGTTAGTCCTATGTGGAGCATAATACTACCTCGGCAATCCATTTTCCTCTTGTATCTGCATAGTAAACATAGTAAACCAATCCATCTGAGGACCAAGCTAGCCTTCTTCCTCTTCCAATGGGTCCTGGGGAACTCATGCATAATCATGGGTGTGAGCTCAAGGAGATTCAGGGTTGTGATGTTGGTGGATTACATAGGAACCTAGGCCACCTGCCTATGCAACTTTCTATGCCCTCTGGGCTTACATGTACTGACTAGATGCACCACTTCTACTGTATGACTCACTGGGCCAGAGAGAATACAGATCAATATGGGAAGTTCTAGAAGCCTGGAGACCTGGGTTCCAATGATAGCTGCCCTATCCATACAAGGGCCAGGTACATGTTAGGAGTTATATTTAAATGGTCTATTATCTTCTGATGTGGATGAGCTGAACTTACTCTGGAATCCTAGGTGTCTACATTATGATTCTCCTGCTGGGGTTGCCTACACTATGAAGTATCTCCTCTACTACAGTTAACAGAAGGGCTATGAAGAAGTTTGAATTATGGCCTCAACCTGCTCTGAGCTCCAGTCAAAACTGGCAACCTCCAATGTGACTCAGTAAATGAATTAGTCAGTACTTCCAAGTGTGGGATATGCTTCCTCTGGGTATTTTGCTTCCTGCTTGGTGGCAAGAAGTACAAGATGCAATAATTTGTGCTTTACTTTGAAGGGACTATTACAGAATGCATAGGACCACCAGACCCTTTCAAACTTTATCAGTTTGGCAGGTTCTTAAATTTGGTCAATTTGCTTCTATCCTCTGGAGTTCACTTGCCTTACCAGGACTTCAATGCACCTTTTTGCTCATTCTATTCAATTAACAAGATGCTATTGGTATTATAAATCAGTGTGCTTCTCTGTGTTTCAGATGGTTCAGATACATCAAGACAGAGAGTGGGAGGGAGTTAACACAGCTCTGAGGCAATACTGTCATTCTTGATTGCTTTATGTCCTCATTCCTCACAGAAATGAGAAAGGTTTCATTCGCCAAATCAATATTCTCATGTCATGTACTTCAAACCATTGTAATTCTGCTTCAGTAAAGACATCATGTTTGGCACAGCAGGGACAATGTGGGTGACTATTTGATTGAGTTTGATAATGTATGCATTATATGGACAGAGGGGTGGGTTATGTAAGTATATAGTAGAAAATCACTACCAACCTGCATAGCCCTAATTTCTTCCATCTCTCTGAAATGTGGGTTTGTATTAGTTTGTTTCCTGTTGTTATAACAAAATATCTTAGGCTGGGTAATGTATTAAGCAAGCAGTTTTTTTATCTACCACTTTTGGAAGATGAAAGTCCAGGGTAAGTTAGTCCCATCCACTCGACCTCCGATGAGGGCTTCTCTGAATGCATCACCATATGGAAGAGGAAGGGAAAGGCAGCCAGCTGCCTTCAGAAGGGGCCCAGTACATGTGGTTGCCTCATCTCATAACAACCCACTCTAAAGAGAACTTACTCCAACAGATGATATCAATCCCCTCCAAGGACCCTTTCAAATCCCAATGATCTAATTACCTGGCAGTAGATCCCACCTTTTAAAGATTGCATCAACTTCAAGACCCCCATGAGGACCAAGCCTCCAGCACATGAACATATGGGACAAACCACATCCAAATCATAGCAGTATTGTTTTTGGTGCACTATTTTGGCTGGGGGTGGTACCTTGAAGGTTTCCATTTATCTTCCATAAGAACATTCTTACCCCACAGACCAAGGACAAAGTATGTGGGGGCTCTTCCCACTACCAAGTATCTTTGCTTCCATGATATATTAATGGAATGGAGAAGATAACAATCTGTGGACCTAGGGTTCCAGTGAACTCACTGTAAGCCAGATCAGGGACAGAGGGTATTTATTTCTTGGCCCCTGCTCATACATGGGGTCATGGTGACAGTTGGGGTTCTTGGTGTCAAGGTCAATTAGACCCACTGTCTAATAGCCCTTGGAATGTCTAGGTGCTATGGTTTGGATATAGTTTGAGTGTCTCTCAAAAGTATACGTGCTGGAGGTTTGGTCTCTAATGTGGCATTTAAGAAGGTGGAACAGTTTACAGGTGGGGCCTAGTAAAAAGTAGGTCATTGGAAGGGTTGCCCTCGCAATGGATTACTATAGTTCTCACAGGACCTGGTTAGTTCTCATGAGAGTGAGTGGGAAGAAAAGGATTAAGCCTGTCCCCTGAACTTCTCTTGCTTCCTGACTCACCATGTGACTCCTCTCTCACTCTCACACGTCTCCCTACGTGATACCCTCTACCATTTTATGACACAGTCCTCATCAGATGTTGAACAGATAGAGCGGCCCAATCTTGGACTTTCAGTCTCCAGCTTTTTGAGCTAAATAAATCTTTTTTTAAACGCATTATCCAGCTCAGGTATTTTATTACAGCAACACACAACAGACTAAGATACTATTTTCCTTTCCTTGGTGTCTAGTTCCTGAGAAAACAGCTATATATGCCTTTGGGAAGCTCTGTGGGAATTGTCACCCCCTGTGCCACTGTTACAGAGACATTTGTCCTGGAGCCCCAACCTTTCCTGCAGTCACCAAGATTCTAGTCAGATTACTGGCTCAAGTCTTTAAAATGTATAAGGCTTCTTGAGGTTTGGGGGACAACGTTCTTGCTTCCTGGCATTACTTCTCTCCATTATACAGATGGAGCAAGGCCCTTATAGGTTATCCCTCTAGCTTTGCCTATGAGACACCATGTTCTGTTAACCAACTCCCCAGTCCTTGCCTTGTTCGTCCATCCCCAACTTCTACTCTGACCCTGCTAGTCATTAGAAGAATTGGGTACACATTTTGTTCTGATGCTTATTAAGCACTATTACCTGGACCATTGCTATTTGGAAGCCCACTTCTAAAACAGAATCTACCATCAACATGGCCTATAGAAAATAGTTTCTATTAAGCTTCCCCAAAATGCTGCTCCCTCTAACAAGACACTCTTTAGTGTACCCAGAATGTCTTTCAGGTCCTCCTATGGAACACAGTTGAATACCCCATATGCTTTGGGGCATATGTGCTATATAATAGGATATCCACTCTAACTTACCTGCTCTGAGCCTTTTGACCCTGCCTATCTTGACCTGACATGGTAATTCTAGCATCTCCACTTCACTTTGTTTATGTCTTTGCTTTCAACAAGCTGCATGTTAGCTTCTCACACATTCCTGGCCAGAATGCCAGTCCCTATCATAAGCAAGTGCTCCCCTGTCAATAAGCCATCCCTTATCCAGTTTTATGCTCTCCCATGACCACCCTTGATCCAACATCTGAGGACTCACTCCCTTATGTACTTTCCTGAGTCCTGCTCATTTATGTCTTCCAGATCCCACAGCTCCCTTCTCACTTGCAAGTTCTGTCCCACTGGACCACCTTAGACTATTGCTGAATCCTACTTATTGGTCTGGAGACCAAGACAGAAGGTGGAGATAGACCCTGGGGACAGGGGGTAGGGGAACATTTTGTCTTGCAGGACAAAGACTTCTGCATCCTTTGTAAGTAAAGAAGGAATGCTAGACCTTAACAAGGATGAATGTGTCTGTACTGTAGGCCCAGAGGTTCCCGTTCAGCTGGAGTTCATCAGTTCAGATGACCTCATCCCAAGTCTCAGGGCCCATCCTAACTAATCAGGACCCTGGCCTTTGCACTTCAGACCTGTCTTCCCATTGGCTCCCCTACTCCTATGAGTGAGTTCCTGGTATAATCCTGGGCTTTTTATGCCACTCAGCTGGGGCAAATAAGTCTTTCTAAAAGCTTCTGAAGAGGACCTCTTGTTTTCACACTTAGCTTTGAATTGGTAATTAATCACACTCAGCCTTTCATTATCTTTCCCCAGTTCATGATATCCCTATTAATAGCCATCTAATTTCGTAGTCCTTATTATTAATAATTTTTAAACTCATACCAAACTTTTAAATGCCTTAGATATTTTGCCTATCATCATTTCCTTCCTCTAGCATTCCAGCCCAGCCCACATCTGTGGAAATTTTAACTATATAACATTTTCCCCATTTCTGGGGCAATCAGGACTCCAACTACTAGAGAGGAGGTTTCAGTATCAGCTGGCTAGTGGGGATCTAGTTCTAAAATTCCATTTTAGAATTTGCTCTGTTCATCCACTGGAGGCACTAACTGCTACTGGTCAAATTTCTTAAGAAACAGACTTTGAAATGAAGCATCAGGTACAGAAGTCTTGGAAAGGAGGACATTGAGCTATTATAAGAGTTCTCAGAATTTCACAGGGAGGTCAGAGGTAACTCTGACATTAAGTTGTCCTGAATAGAATCAAAGTTACCAGGTCTTCCCTCCATCAACCAGTCCTGAGATGCAAACAGCCCCTGGGAAAGAGGGGTGGCTGTGGTTAGGTTCCAACCTATAAGACAACCTGTGGAAAGAGACATGCTGTGAATGACCAGCAGACAACACCCCTGGCAGATGGGCAAATAGCTCCTCGGTCTCAAAGGGAGATTCAGGCAACACACCATGGCACTCATGCAGTATCTTAGTCTAAAATAATTTGATGCAGCTTACAAAATCCCATACCACAAGATGAAAATACTTACAGAAGTAGGTCAGAGCTGCAGCGACGTCAGAAAAGAGGAATAAAATAAAATCACATTTAGTACACTGTAATTTATTCCCAAATTGTTACATGTGTATTAAGCATGAGTCACAAACTGGACTCTAAGATTCACAGTGATGAGAAGCAAAGGTAATCATTGTCCACAGCACAACATCCTACCCCTCAGGACCATGCCTGTTCTTGATGCTGAAGTCTGAGAAGTGTTTCTCCTCTGCATCCTAATAGAATATGGTCTTGGTGAAGTGGACAAGAACACCAGCCTCACAGTGAGCATTTCACAGCAACCTCCCAGCATCCACTAAAAAACTCATCTCAGATACAGCTCCGAAGGACAGCAGCCCGGCAAGTTGAAGGAGCCCATGCCCCTCCCTGAACAGATTCGTCATTCGTGAAAACTCGTCCCCAGCTGTCTCACCTTGGGTTCATCTTCACAGGGACAATTGTAGGAAAACATTTTCCAAACACCTCCCATCCGTGGTGAGTGAATTTTTAAAAAGTGGGTACAGTCATTGCAATAATCTACTGCATTTTTTGAAACATTTGTTCAGCAGTCTTTGAAAAAAAAAAGCTAATTATTTTCATTTGGTGAAAAGTCTGGTGGTAAATTACGTCTTTCATGCCCCACAGAAAATGTTTTTTTTTTTTTTATTTCCAAATCTTTCCCTGTCAACATTCAGAGAGACATATTTATGAAGAAAGCAAAACAGATGATCTGGCTGCATTGCTGAAGGAGGACCACATCTGTCTCCAAGTACCGCAAGCCACTTGGCCGTGATAAATCTTTCTGGCCCAGAAACATTAGGACGCCAGGATTCTGAGCTTTCTCCCCATATAGTCTGTTTCTGGCTTCCTTTTCCTCACAGAGACACTCTTCTTGGTCCCAGCCACTCTGCAGGTCCCCAGTGTCCCATGACCCCAGCATCCCAGTCCCTTTCTTCTTGGAATCCTCCAGGGATCATTTGCCCTCATATGCTCTTGCCTTAGGATATCAATATACGTAACAGTCCTTTTCAATTTGGGAAGGTCAAGTGGCTTCTCCTCAAGCATTATTTTCCCAATATTTTGTTGATTTCCAAGCTCATATACTTTGTTCCCTTTTGAAGGATTCTGACCTCCCTTCATGAGTAGAAACCTAAATGGCAGAATTTAAAATGTCTTCCTCTCCTCTTTATTCCCAGATGGAGAAGCTCTTGGGATGAGCTGGTGCATTGCCATTCCTAAATCCTCCCTCTGAGAGGCAAAACTAAGGCCTGCTTGTTCCACTCAAGTGGGCAGAAGAGCCATCCCCAGGCTAAAGTCCTGCCAGGGCCAGCTCTAGCTCAGGAATCCTGATGAAATAAAAATTGCTATTGAATGAGACAGCCCAAGAGATGGCCCTCAGACCATACAGAGGGGCATGAGGAGTGGTGGAGGGAAATTATGGGTCTTGATGTAGAGAGAACAAAATTCAAAGTCTTCCTCGGCTTTATCTTTCTGGGCTTCATTTTTCTTACTTGTTAATAAAAATTTTAGAAAACCTACCCTTCAAATTTGTAGTGAGGATTAAAGAAAATCTGTTTCCCTGGTTTGGTCCCAATTTTAGCAGAACTTGAGACAAAGGTTCAAGGGCAAGTAGTTTATTTGAAGATAAATTCTGTATTCAGTTACTAGGGTTGCCATACAAAGTATCCCAAGTAGGGTGGTTTATACAGAGAAACTTACTATTTCACACTTCAGAAGGCTGAAAAGTGTCAAGATGGGCTGGTTACTCCTAAGGCCTCTCTTCTGGGCTTGAAGATGACTCTCTTCTCCCTGTGACCTTACATGGGTCCTCACATGGTCTTCCTCTGTGTGTCTCTGTGTCCAGATTCCTGCTTTTATAAGGACAACAGTCATTAGGGTTCACTCTTGAACTAATTTTAACTTCATTACCTCTGCAATTACAGTTTCTCCAAACAGAGACAATTTGGGATACTGGAGTTAGAGCTTCAATATATGACTTCAAGGAAGACACATAATTCATCCCCTCACAGTTACTCAGTTCCCCCACTCCCCAAAGAGCCAAAGAAAATGCTACAAATGACAGAGAAATAAAGGAACCCACGAAGGCTGTTAGTGCTTTCAAGTCAGCTACCACTCTCGACGACAACTGGAACTCAACCCCCCTGGAGAATTCTGAGACAACACGACCCCAAAATGCCTCCTAAGAATTATTAGGGGGAGAAGACACTAAGATTTATGCACCAATTCCCTGTTTATGATTGGTTGAGCATAGGGTAGGAATTCCTTCCCAGAATTTCTGAGAAAAAAATGTATATACCCTATATCAAATTCCCAAGAAAAATCAGTTGAGAATACAGAAAAATGAAAGAAAGTATTAGAAATTACACCAGTCATAAAGGCATCCCCGAATCAAGTCAAAAGCAAGAGCAGGAAAGGCTGATGCACAGAGTCACAGGGTAAGGGGAACATTCCCAGGAACCAAGTCAAGAGCATGCAACAGAGAAATATACAATCCAACCCATCCTTCTTGCTGATGGCATGGCTGTGTGACAAGGGTGTGCTCCTTGTCCTGTGTGCTGCTCATGCCATTTTTGCAAATGCCATGAATTGTAATAACTTTATATGCTTAGTGTATCGGAATTAGTCAGGGTTTTTCAGAGAAACTGAACTAATAGAGCATATAATTTTAAGAGGAGATTTATCAGATGGGCTCATACAATCAGAGACTGACTAGTACCATAATGTCTGTCTGCTGGCTGGAAAGCTGGGATAAACAGTAGCTGTTCTGTTCAAAAAGCAGAATAAGAGAGACCAATGAAGCAGCCTCCATCCAAAGCTGAAGGCCTGGAAGTTCCCTGGTGAGTCACCATATAAATCCCATTAAAAGGCTAAAGAACTTGCAATCTGACATCTACAGATAACAGCAAAAGAAAAATGCATCTGCTCGAAAAGGGTCACTCAGGAGTGATAGCTAGCTTCCCCTTTCTACTTTCTTGTTCCACCCAGACCTGTTGGAAAGTGCTACCCACATGGCAGGTCTTCGCCATTCACTTGGTTGACCCACATGCCAGTCTCCTCCAGAAATTCCCTCACTGATGCACCCAGAAATATGCTTTACCAGTTCTCTATACCTCCCTTAATTCAGTCAATTTGACACCCAAAATTAACCATCATAGAACTTTATACAAATCTTATGAGCAATGTTTTTGTTTCAGGAAATAATAAGCTCAGGAAACAATCAAATAAGTACTTAGATTGCCATTTCCACATGAGATTCTGTGTAGTGTTGCTAACCCTAGTAGGATACTGAATGTTCTCCTACTACCCCATGATAGTCATTGGTGTTTTCTATAATTTGAATATTTGTTATCAGCAACAATTCTTTATAAGTATCATTAAAATACTTTGTAAAATAGTATTAAGATACTACTTTCACTTTGTAAATACAACTAAAATATAGAATGATTTATGATTTAGGAATTCCCAAGAATTCTGATATTTCATCTCCTACAATAAATACCTGTCAGGCATTTGGAAATGCTACTTGAAGGGTGCAACTCAAGACATTGGACCACTCTCCCATGGCTCACCCTGTGGACAAGTCTAGACCTGGTCTAAGAGACAGACAGAAAGAAGTGTCCTGAAAGGGGCTCAGCATTCACAGACAGCAGCCTGAGTGGGTAGAGGACCTCAGGGGTGGCATTTCTGAGAACCCACAGCATCATCTACAAGTGCTTTGGACAGCACCTGTCATAGTATGTCAGGACAGCTCTGGACAGTGCTTCATCATAGCCAGATGTCATATGAGTGTCATTGGCATATCTTTTCCTGATGACTCTCCCCATGTGGTTCTACAACCTGTATTTGTTTCATTTGGTTTGCATTTCTCTACACCTATGCCACCCTATCAGACAGTCTACCAACCTGCTGCAGCAAAATGTCTAGCTGACCATGGGTCCTTAGATCTCATGCAGACATGCATCACCTGAGCTGCTCCAAGGAAATCTTTCAGGCCCAGACAGAAATGATCTTTTTCTTCTCAATTTTTTTCCTCAAACAAATCCTTCCTGACTTAGTCTCTAAATCATACACACAGCAGGATTTTGAGTCCTTGGCATAGGATCTCCCCTCATCGCTTGTAAAATTACATTCCCAGGGTGTAGGGCACAGAGGCAAAGCTAACATGTCAGAACTTTCTCTGGGTGCTGCTTCATCCTTCACAAGGGCCTTTGATGGAAGACATTCCCCAAAGCAGGAATGCTGCATGCGCCAGGAGATTAAGGATCCCCTTAGTAGAGTTTTTAAAGGAGGATTTTTAGGGAATGCACCCCCCCCCCCAATTGTGCTGATTAAGGATTAGAGCATTTTTAGCATTTTTTTTTTCCTTCTTCCAGCAACTCTGCTGGTTCCCAGGAAAGTGGCCAGGAAGCCACACTTAGAGAAATGGCCCTCATGTCATGTGCTCCACCCTTGGCAGGACCTTCATGGCTCTTGGAGAAATTGGCAGTCATCTCCTTCCTCAGTGTTCCTAGGCTCTTTACCCTCATCATCCTGCTGCCATCTTGGTCTATGCAGCTGTAAATATTGTTTCCTTCTAAAGGGCTTTATTTATAGGTAACAGGATCCCCTCCCCATCATATGGATAACCATGCTACCAATTCTTATTATGAATATACCTAAGTACACTTAACTCTGAAACTCAACGCATCCATTTTGGTCCAATCAGGAGACAGAAACCTAAGGAGAGAAGGGAAGGTGATGGGAAGATGGGTTGTACCAGCACCTGATGAGGAGAAGTATAAATGAGGAACTGAGAAGTTCTGACACAAGAGTAACTACAAATATGTAATGAGAACTCTAAGGAACCCAAGGTTCAGGACAAGTAGGAGAAGGTGTGACTGTGACAACAGATGGTGGAGAAGTTCACACAGATGCCCAAACCAGAGCTGGTCCACAGTTACTGGGAAAGTAGGAGGCAGCACTTCAACGGGTGGAACAGAAGGGTCGGGATGTCTGGAGTCCACTCACTGGGAGGTCATCCAAGTTCCCTTATAGGGAGAGTGTGTCTGTAATGAGAGGACTCACAGAAGGTGGTCAATGAGCCATGCCAGGCAGTGAGGTTGCCACTGTCTGTACACAGGGTGGAGGCACAGAACCACCAGACCCCCACCCCTCCACAGTCATGCCGCTGACTGAGGGTACAAAGGGAGCCAAAAAAAAGGGCAAAATGCATCAAAAAATAAAAATGAAAAAAAAAAAAAAAAAAAACAGAAACAGATATGCCCCTTCTTCCTGCGATGGTTTCCAGGTGCCCTCTACTGGCTAAGCTTAACGTGGTGCTCAAGGTAAAGGAGAAATGCCCATCATGTCCAATGAGGGGCGGAAGTGTGAACTTGCAGTTGAGAGGATAAAAGTCTATGATGATCATAGTCAGAAAAAGTTGAAGGGATTTATGTAATGGCACTTTGAAAGTTGACTGGCATTGAAATGTTGGGTTTTCCATCATTGAACCATAGAACCCTACAAGATGAATCTCATCTATCCAGAAACTATATCATGGTGGATGGATGATCTTCAAACAGTGTTCTGGTTTAACATGGTTCCCTCAACAGCTGTAACAACTTCAGGAGGTTATGCTCTGTGCTTGCAGTTGTAAAGAAGTAGGAAATGTGATTTTCCTCTATCAGTAAAGAATTAAAACTATATATATATATATATATATATATATATATATATTATCTCTCTTTTCCAATTTTTCTCTGTCTTGTCTATGTGGGTATCTCTCTAACCACCCCCCCCACACACACCCCTTACAGATAAATCAGGAAAGAGCTTAGCATTAGGAAACTGACTACCTTCTTAGTAGCAAATGCAGGTGGCTTTGAATCACATTTTTCCTTTTGAAATGCAGGCCAGACTGCAAATGCTGGATAGTTGGATCCCAGGTCAATGTACACACTAGGGAAATTTTTATTTCAAAAAACAGAAAGCCCAAAACCCAGAAATGGGAAGAAAAATTGTGTCAGTTCTGTTTTGATGACTCTTCGACATCTGGAATTTATTTATTTATTTAGCTTTTTTTTTTTTATGGTCACAAGATGGCTGCAGGAACTCGAAGAGACAGATCCCCACACAATATTGCTCAGAATAGACAGAACAGGAACAAAATAGGAGCTCTCTTTCTTCAGAAAGAAAAATTTTACCCAGAAACTCCAGCTGACTTCCCATGACATCCCCTTGGCCATGGCTCGGAGGTCTCCTCATGCTCACTTCTATATCAATCCCTGGTCAAGAACACAGCATTATCATAACTGACTGACACTAACTATGATTCATGTCTGTAACATATGGACATTTACTCCAAACAAAAATGTAGTTTTGTTAATAAGGAAGCAAGAGATTGGTTGACAGGAGGCAGCCTAAGCAGCACAGCATACATTTTATTATACCCTTTTTACTCTAAGCGGCAAAAGTGCAAAAGAACAATTATGCGTGAAAAGTAAATACCATATTTTAAAAGCAGTTTTTAATTGGATGAAAATTCTGCTGCAAGAAATTAGGGAAAAAAGCATCCTTTTAGTTATAAAGGAGTTACTTATAGAATGACTATAAATTCAACACGTCAGTTAGTTTTTTTTTATAATGCTCAATCTTATTTTATTCCAATAATTCTCTATTCCAATAATTGTCCCCAGGGAGTAAGATAAAAGGCAAGAAAGACTAAAATAATGAACTCCTGGGTGCTCTGGTGCCTCTTTCTACATAGTCCTTCCTGTGAGGTTCCTGAAATCCTCTGAGCCTAGAGTGTTATCATCTGCCAGTCTGGATAGTAAAACAAAGTTGCCAGAGAACTATCTATCACTTACTTTCCTATTTGGAAGACTGGGTTACAGAGTTTCCCCATCCTTTCAGACAGTGAATGTAGCAGATAACCTGGCCTCACCATGTCCTCTCCCAGGTACCTTATTCCTCTACTTTGTTACCTTATAGAATGCATTCCTCCTCCCCTTGTTTCCTCTTTCTCATTAGCATTGGTCATTAGCATTTCTGAAATACTGCTCTCCTCTCAAGCCCCAGACCTCCTACAGCATGTGCCATGACATTGGTGTTCCTTTTTCCCAGCAGGATATTGGCACTGACCCTTCCTGTTGTCCCACACTGACACATCACAGGGTGTCATCTCATAACCCTTTTGCAGCTGCCTATCTATTTACATGGAAATCCGGGGTCCTGCTCATAATGAGGAACCCTGTGGCCATCACACACAGGATGCTGGCAGAGACAAAGCAATTGAGGGGAAAATGCAAGGATTTTGAAGTCAAGCAAAACTAGGCTCCAAGTCCCACTTCTGCCTCTTACTGGATATGGGTATGGCAGATTAAAGATGGTTGAAATTCTTTACTACCTCTTTAATTGAGAGGTGGAATTCAGTTTTCTTCCCTTTAAATGTAGGCTGTCTTGAGTGATTTGCTTGATCAATAAAATATGGCAGACATGACAATCCGGGACTTCTGAGGCCAGGTCATAAAACGTCATGCAGATTTTTTGCAGCTCTACCCTGAGGAAGCCAGTTCCATGTGAGAATTCTGATTACCTGGGACTACCATACTATGAAGGAGTACAAGCCATAGGGAGAAAGACCGAGGATAGACAAGCAAGTACATGTTATTGAAAAAATGTGAATCTGAACCTTCCAACCCAGCAAACACAAAAGGAAGAAGATCATAAGAATCCAACAGCCAGAACCAAGACCAGTAGAAAAGTTGTCTCAGCTACCTCTATGCTCTGTCTCAATTCCTGATCCACAAATTCTTGAGCATAGCAGAGTGGTTGCTATTTTACACAGCTAAGCTGGGGTCATAAATTTTGCCATGGTAGATAAATACAACAAGGGACACTGGGAAAATCCTCATATTTTTGAGCCTCATTTTTTTCAAAATGGGAGGAAGGATAGAACCTACATTACCCACATTTCCTGTATCACATGTATAAATAAAATAATGGTCCTCAAAGAGCAGCCTTGCACTTAGCACAAGATAGTCAATGATTTAACATTGGTCTCTTGACATAGGATAAAAACATATTCTAGGCAGCTATGTGTTATGCTCCTAATTAGGAACTATTAGAGGTGACTGATAATGCTTCTTGAATGCTTAAGAGCTGACCTGAAATCCAGAGAGATGTTCATGAGAGTTTCTGAGGTGCTGAGCACCAACCTAGTATAGGCTAGTTAGAAGATCACTCAGCTAATAAAAGCCGTCTATTTTGAATTGGAAAATAAAATCAACCATATAATTTAGGACCTGTGGCAACAATTATAGAGATACTGGAGGTGGAGAGGGAAAGAAAACATATTATACAGTAGAATTCATGACTTTGAACCTCATAATACTAGTCATTATGGTGGTTAATTTCACGTGTAAGCTTGGATGGGCCATGGTGACCAGATACTGTGGTCAAAGATTATTCTAGATATTTCTGCTAGGGTTTTAACACTCAAATCAGTGGACACAGAGTAAAACAGATTGCCTTTCACAGTGTGGATGGGTGTCATCCACTCTTTTGAAGGCTTTTATGACTAACTTCCCCAAGCAAGATGATTCAGGAAAAGTAGATTAAAGACAGATAATATGAGCCTTTTTATAGTAGGTAGGAGTTGCAATCTTACATGCCAATGTGGATCAGGCAAGTAATGAAGAAATATATGGAAAATGGAAAAGAGTGATAATGGTTATAGGCAACTTATTATCCTTGCCCCAAAGAAAAGACTTCCAAAATTAATATTACAAATGAATGTTGACCTGGTGAAATAAAAAATGTCTAAAGGTCAGATTGTAACTTCAGGCCACTGGTTCAGCTGATGAAAAGTGATGGAAGATTTTTATACATGGGAATAATATGCTCAATTTTGGGCTTGGGGAAGACCACCCTGGCAGAGGTTTCTAGTATGGAGGCAGAACAAAGGGGGGCAAAAGGAACAAAGAGGTGAACAAAGGAGGGGGTGTTGAGCAGTTTAGGTAAGAAATGAGTTCTGAACCATGTGATGGAAATGAACAAAAACACGGCTACTTAGAATCAGTGATGGAGGAAGATGAAACTGTTACAAAGACTTTGGTCCTAGTCTAATTTATACTCTTGGAAGGAGTCCAGGGCATGTTTGTATGGGTGTCAAAAGCATTTAGGCATTTCTGATTTCTGCAGCTCAGCCTGCAAAATAAATAAATAAATAAATAAACCACCATTGGCATTAAAGCTTCAACCTCTAAAAATAGAATCTATCTTCTGATGCATTAAATCATATGATAGATAATGTGACCAACTCTCCTCTCAAATTTCCAGTTTTCCTATAATCACCATTTTGTTGGGTGAAACATCTCCATTAAGTCACCCATTTCTCAGCCTGGAGATGCAAAAGGCAAGCAGTATTCATGATTGCATAACTAATAAGGGTAATGACAGAATAGAGAAAGGAGTCTCATTAGCTGGGTCACCTCTATTAGCATTCATTACAGCCAACAGGATCATGCTCCTCACCTCCTATTTATTAATGGATTAATCTAAGTCCATCAGCCTGCATATATCATTATTTAGAAGCTTTCTATGAGATAGAGTTAGCTCATTTTTCTCATTTCAAGTTCTGCCAATAGCAATAAAAGTCCTCTGCTAACAAAAATCCTGGTGCTTTAAGTCAGTAAGCACTGGCAGACCCACGAGGCTGAAGTTCCAGGCCTAGTGCAGATCTAACTTGGGCAGTGTGCTACAGGTTCATCTTCTGCAGGATAACCAAATGCTCATGGATGGGCCCCATATGGAGGCTACACTCATCTACCAAATATCCCAGGTGACCTCATTAGTCTGAAATAAAAAGGTATAATAGAATTTCACCTCTGTGTTCTCCTCTCCAAGGAAATAGTCTTTGCTGGGGGCATCCTCTGGCCACCATAACTTGCTACGGAGTACTCTCAATCTCATTAAAAGAACCTGCATTGGTCAAAGAAATGTATGTACCTTGAGGGAAGAAAAGAAACAAAACGACAAGGAGTTAATGCCCTTCCCCATGAGTAGCCCTCAACAATCAGGGATGGGAGCTAGAGGATGAATACTGAAGCCCCTTGGGTGGACAACCTAAGGCACGTTCTACACTGTTTCCCAGAAGACCACAGCAGGATTAACTGCAGCTGCTCTCTGTAATCATGTGATTTGATGATTACCGAATCCTGACTCTGCTTCCTTCCCTTTCCTGTTTTACCATTAAGGGGGGACTTAGCATTCCTGTCCCAAGGAAATATCTTGTGCTTTGAGATCACTTCCTAATTAAAAAGCATACGTGCAAATTCTTTTCTGGAGGTAATCTTCTGAGGGAGAAGAAAGAAAGAAAAAAAAAACAGAGGGAGGTACAGAGAGGGAGGGAGGAAAGGAGGGAGGGAGGAAGGAAGGTAAGAAGGAAGGAAGGGGGCAAGAAGGGAGGGAGGGAGGGAGGGTGGGATTTTTATCATTGACTTTAGATCCTTTCCTGCCATACAATTTTTGCCTTTCAATATCTTACACACAAGTTCCCTTCCTTACCAGTCCACTTAGAACCTCATCTTTTCCCACTGTGACCCAGTATATAGCTCCTTAACTCATCTTTCTCTTCGTCTATGGCCCTGGTGAGTCAGCTTTCCATCATTCTCATACCTGAGATAAACAACTGAAAGGAGAAAAGATTTATTTTGGCTCGTGGTTGTAGAGGTTTCAGTTCATGGTCACTTGGCCCCATCACTTCGGGCCTATGGCAAGACTAAACATGGAGGCAAGGAGTGCATGGTGACCAGGAAGAAGGAAAAGAGGGAGGGAGGGGGAGTCCCAACAAGCCCTTTATGAGCGTGCCCCTAGGAACCTCCTTCCTCCAACAAGGCCCTACCTCCTAAAGCTTCTACGCCTCCCAATTCCACCCTCAGCCACATACCAAGCCTTCTACACAAGAGATTTAGAGTGATATTTAATGTCCAAACCATATCAGGCCCCTTCCTATTTATCTACTCTGCTTGATTTTTATAAATTCCAAATCTTGTCATTTCACAGGTTTAATCTTCCCGATTTTCCATGGGAAGTTGACCATGGGAAGACTTAGCTTCCATAGCTCCACCTAGCCTCCCCTTGAGTTAGCCCCACACCCTCCACACCCGGCACACTCTACTCCCACATACAGAGGTTTAGCATCAGGTGTCCTCTGCTAAAGCACTGACTTTTTCCTATAGGTGCTTTCTCATGATGGCTCTGGCTGTCATCCACTCAGAGCCAGCAGGACCTGTGCTGCCCTCCTGCATTGTTTAAGAAAGCTTTGCTTTTCTCCTAGTAGCCATGTAGGTTTCAGGGAATGTTGAGCATTTGTTTGATCTTTTGGTGCTAAACCTAGGGGAGTGTTCAGTTCAAAATGTCCAGCTGAATGATGCAGAATGCTTAGAGTTTCCATGGAGAGTATTGGAAGGGATATCACAGTCAAGCATTTCTCAACAGGGGGCAGAGTTCACAGTGGCAGGCTGTCAAGACTCTCCTAACAATGTCTCAGAAGGTTATAATGGTAGGAAAAAGCTGACATTGGGAGACAGTTGTAAAATGCTTCAATGGGTGAAGGTTTTGCTTTGTTCTATTTGTTTCCTGTGGTTCTTTCTAAAACATGTTTGCAAAGATCTATCCCTTGTTCCCAGAATGTGGCAGACTTGACAATATCAACAAAAATACTCTAAGACTTTGTAATCAGGAAAGGCTTATTTATTTTTATGATGCCAGAATAGGAGTCCTGGTTCTCCACAGGGAGTCCTGATAACAGGTTTTGCATACATAAGTGCATACACACACACACACACACACACACTTTATTAAATCATAGCAATAATTCATTAAAAAATTGCTTCACTTTCTTTGTCTCCAAAAAATGCAGGGGAGGGGTAATATTACTTACCTTATTAGGGTATTTTGAATATTAGATGAATTAAAGCACTTAGAACAATACCAGGCACATAAAAGCTACAGCTTACTTTTTTTATTTTTATCATTATCATCATCAAAAATATCCTAAGCTTAAGAAGAAGAAAACTGATACAGAGAAAGTTACATAATTGGACCAAAATCACAATACTGACAAGTGTCAGAATCGGAATTAACACTGTGCTCATAAGTGTCTGCTACACTACCCTCCAACCATAAATGAACTCGAACATCCCACAAGTGCAATGACTCGGAGGCCTCTGCACCTTTGCACATTTTATTCCTTCTCTGGCAAACTTACACTGATCCTTTAAGACAGTTTCTCCTTGTTCCCATGGAACTACAGCATCTGATTGATTACTGTACTCTTTGGGAGCTCTTCCCTCCTTTGTCTTAATTATCTTTCCATTGCCAGCACATAGAAGAGTACCTGGCATATGGTTAATCTCTAAATACACATTGAATAAGTGTGTATATGAATATATAAACACAGAGAGATGTTGGTTTCATCTGAGAAAATGAGACAAAAATTTACTTCACTTAGGAACCTTGGTTGATACTTCCAAGAGCCTTGGGATTAAGCTACTCCAAACCTCATAATTTACTTTATGACTAAGACTAAGCTGTAAAGCCAGGAGTAGAGTGGGTTGGTGGCCATGGAGGAAACATAGGGTCAGTCCTTCTGGAAGGCTCTAGAAGAGATGGTATCTTTTTTTCTTTTAATAATAGCTACCCAAATTTTTGTTAGTATTAATATGAAATACTTTTCCATCCTTTTAACATTTATTTGTTTCTTGTAGGATCTTCCAGTTTTGTTTTTTTTTATAATGGATTCTCCACAGCCATTAAAATGGTCATGTAGAAGACATTTTTAAAATTTATTCTAATTTGTTATATATGACAGCAGAATGTATTTCAAACAATATTACATGCATATAGCCCAATTTTTCATATCTCTGGTTGTACACAAAGTAGAGTCACACCATTTGTGTCTTCATACATGTACTTAGGGTAAATGATGTCCGTCTCATTCCACTGCCTTTCCTACCCCCATGCTCCCTTCTTTCCCCTCCCTCCCCTTTGCCCTATCTAGAGTTCATCTATTCCAATAAGAGATGACTTCTACAGAAGAGAAGAAGTCTTATATTTTGTTCATTCATTCACTCATTTATGTGTTTTATTCAATAAGTATTTGTGTTTCCTTCTACAGTTAAGTCCCCCTAGAACTTCTTTGATCTCTCTGGTTGCAGAAAAGGGTTGTTGGGGCAAATGAAAGCAATGAACTTTGGAGTCATTCAAGACATGAGATCAAGTCCTTGGGTAAACTATTCAACCTCCTTAAACCTCAGCTTCTGAAAAACAGATTTGATCAGAAGCCTACAAAATGGTGCTAGATCTTTGCACACAATTTCTAATCCTTGCAAGATCTCAAGCTCCACTCCTCTTTCAAAGGGTCCTTGTGAGGATTGGAGATAGTGAACCAAGGGCAATAAGAACTAAACCCGGCAGGTAAGGTGTGGTGTCTCCTATCATTCAGAAGGGATATCCATCAGTAAGCAAATGTCTCTCCAGCCCACCACTGGTCTGCACCCCACAGAGCTGGTTTGAGCCACACAGGCTTGAGACCCAAACTCCTCCTGGAGAGACAGAAGGCTAGCCCAGTAGTTATGTCAAACTAACTCACACACCTGCTCCACAGAGCACTTGCTCTCCCTGTTCTCCTAGGCATAACTTCTGTAGGACCTGGGCTCATTTCATTAAAACCCATCTTTCTTTTCAACGCAGGTGAAGAATTGGGTTTGGATATTTCATGAGTTCAGGGTTTCTTGAAGTCCCATGGGAGCAATCAACAGGAACTGAACATAGGCAGGGGAAACCACAGTCCTGGGCAAAGGGAAATTGAGGCAAGGACCACAGATATGGGTCCAAGTTCAAGTCTGGATCCCAAGAGGCCCAGAGAGAGGTGCCCAGTGTGTCCCAAGGAACACTGACTTTGTGCACTCACTAGGCAAAGGTGATAAATACATTAAAGTTTATTTTTGTAACAACTCTCTGAGTCTGAGTTTATTATTTTACAAAGAAGTGAGAAACCTCACTAAGTCACACAGCCAATAAGTGCCAAAGTTTGTAGTCAAACCCACATATGTCTCACTCCACGGCACACCCGTTTTGCATTGAGCCAAGTAATCTCCCAGGCAGGTTGATTGGCATTCGGGACAGGACCTAATTCCAAATAGGGCATTTATTGATCGTCAACTGAAACATGGTGCAATAAATGACAGCTTCCATAGTTACTGTCATTTTTTAATAAAATAATAATAGGATAACAACAATAATTCCTCTTATCCATGGGGAATACAGTCTAAGACCCTCAGTAGTACTGAGCCCTATTCATACTGTGATTTTCCCTATACATATGTTAACATTTAATTTATAAATGAAGCATATTGAAAGTAATAATACTTGGTTATTAAACAAAACAGTTATTATAGTATAGTGTAATAAACATTATATGAACATGCATTCTCTTTCTCTCAAAATATTTTACTGTGTTCACCTTTTTCTGTGTTGACTGTGGGTCACCACAACTGAAGAAAGCAAAACCACAGAGAGGGGAGACTGTTGTACTGTTATGTAACCAGTCGCCGTGAGTTATGTAAACATGCTCAAGCTACTACTTGCACCACAATTTAATTAAAATTCATTTTCCACCTATGAAGTCTCAGATCAGAAAATAACTCCACCTCAAACAGCTGCCCCAGGCATGAGCCCTGTTGAGACATCTCTTCTGCCGAGAGACACAAGACTGTATTTTATGAGTTAAATAGTGAACTATGATCCTGCAATTACAGGACCATATGTGAATGAAGACTGTGGTAGATCCAAACTTTAGTTAAGACTCTATATAAGTTATATAATGTTATAGGCCCCCAGAGGCTCTGGTTTCCAACCTCCCTTAACTACAGATCAGGCATAGACTCACTATATGAAGATGCTTTGTTTGACAGCATCCAGAGCCAACCCTGCATTGTCTTGAGGTTGGAATAGGCCAGAATAAACATAGAGCATTTCGTCAGGCATTTTGTGCTTGGTTTCTTCTGGAGAACACTCACGTTTATGAGCATGAGACTCAAGCACACTTTGATAACTTCTTGACTTTTTTATTCCAAGAATCTAGCATGGGACCTGGTCTATGGTGGTCACTCAGTGAACTGGTAGAATAAGTCCAATAGAACAAGTATTAAGTGACACCCATAATATAGATGGAGCATCAGCCAAGCCCTATTCTCCTGGAGAACCTAGTCACTGGGGGATAAGTCAGAAGCAGATAAGTCTATGGCTGACATATCAATATATAAGGAAAAGTGATTCACTGGTAGATTTGAAAATAAGAGGAGGAACTCCCACAACCCAAGAGGTCAAAGAAGTTCCCTGTAAAAGATGAACTTTTGATCAAGCCAAGAAGCAGAGGAAGTCATTCCACATTGCAACAAATTTAAAAAAAACAACAACATATCAGAGAGAATGTAGAGAAATTTAAATACCTCACATAGGCTGGAGCACAGCATGTGGAAAGAGAAACCATGGATGGAGGAGTTAGGAATAGAGAGAGAAGTCTTTTATGGTTTAGATGTGAGGTGTCCCCCAAAAAATTCATGTGTGAGACAATGCAAAAATTTTCAGAGGTGAAATGATTAGACTATGAGGTATGGCCTGATCAGTGAGTTAATTCACTAATTTGGATTAACTGGGTGGTAACTATAGGCAGATAGAATGTGACTGGAGAAGACAGTTCACTGCAGGCTTGCTTTTGGAGTTTGTATTTTGTCCCTGGTGAGCAGAGCTCTCTCTCATGACCTGAGCTGCTTTCCTCCCCCATGTCCTTCCACCATGATGTTCTGACTCACTTTGAGCCCAGACCTATGCTGTCAGCTGTCTAGGGACTAACACTTCTAGAACCATGAGTCAAAATAAGCTTTTCCTTCTCTAATTTGTCTAGTCAGGTCTTTTGGTCACAGTGATGAAAAGTTGACTAAGACAAAGCCCAGTTAAACCCTCCTGTGTCCTACAGAGGAAGTGCTTTGTACCTAAAGCAGCACTTTCCAGGAAGTGTTCCTTAAGAGTTATGCTTTGAGCTGTTTGGCAAAGGACAGGCCTGTGCTCAGACACTTTCAGGGCGCAGTATATTCTAAGTTCCTTCCCACAATGCACATTATTCGTCAAGGGTCCTGAGGAGGCCTGTGGTGAAGAACCCCCTATTTAACACTGTTTATACTGGCACAGTCTGAACTCTTAGGAGGAAGGCATCTGATCACAGACACCTTATATTTTCCTATAACCCTCACAGAAGAGCCAAGGATGCATATTGGAAAATGTTCCCCCCAAATATTCTGATATGCTTGAAATGTTTGTGCCTTGGAAGAGAGCTGCATTGCCATCATTTATATTTTAGAAGTGGTAATTGGCAACAACTGAGAAGAGAGAATTAAAGGGGTGTCTCTTTTTAGTAATGGTGCATTGTGAGTGCTGATGAATGTGATCTCTGAGCAGAAACTGAAAAAAAACTAGACAAATGAAACAACAGCAGCAAGGTATTAAAGACATCAGAGAGGTAACAAGTTACTTGTGTCAGCTTTTTGTTGCTGTGACCAAAATACTTGACAAGAACAACTTAGAGGAAAGGTTTATTTTGGCCCAGGTTTTAGTGGATTCAGTCCACAGGTCATCTGGCTCCATTCCTTTGAGCCTAAGGTGAGAGAGAACATGATTGTAATAGATGGTGGTGGAGAAAAGCTGTTCAGCTCCTGGGAGCCTAGAAGCGGAAAGAGAGAGGGAAAGGGGCTGAAGAGGAGATAAATTCTTCCATAACATGGCCTCTGTGACCTATGTCTTCCAGTTAGGTCTAACTTTCTAGTACTCCATTCAGCCACCAATGGATTAATCCACTTATGAGGTTGGAGACCTCACAATTTAACCACTTCCCAAATGCTTCACCTCTGAACACGTGAGATTTTAGAGGACACTCCAGATTCAAACCATAACAGTAATGAAGAGTTGCAGGCTGAGAGAGAAACCCAGAGAGGTGGGTTCAACATTTCGCCATCTTTTCCTGAGGCTGAAGAAGGTGGGCATAAGGGATCCACTGATTTCAGTATAGGCAGAGAGGCTGGAAATTAGATATTAATGAAGGGAGGGGAACTTGACCCCTACTTTACCACATATACAAAATTTTCACGTGAATTATAGCTCTAAATGTGAAAAGCAACACAGTAATTAATCTTAATGACTTCAAGGTAGGGAACTATTTCTTAAAAAGACATAAAAGGTACTAGTCATTAATGAGAAGATTGTTATTTTGCTGCATTAGATCAAGAACTTCTGTTCATCAAGAAACACCATTAAGAAAGTGCAGAGGGAAGACAGGGAAATGATATTTACATTACAGAGGGCTTGCATCCAGAATAAATAGAGAACTTTTGCAAACCAAACAAAAGGAAGGTTGTCAAACCAACAGCAAAAAAAAAAAAAAAATGTGCAGCAGGAACTAACTCCAAATGAACAATAAACAAGTGAAAATTTTCTCAACCTTATGAGTAATCAGGGACTTAGAGTAAAACTACAATGTCATGTCACCAGAATGACTAAAAATGAAGACCAACTGTACCAAGTACTGACAATGATATGACTGAATGCTATGCTATGGATGAAACTGTAAATTGGTGTAGGTTTGGGAAATAGGGATCAGCTATTATAATTGAAGATAGCACACCCTACAAATTGTAAATTGCAATCTGATAAACAGATCCAACAAAAATCTGTAAAATGAGTAAACATATAGCATCACTTATGAATCTGCACAAAGGGCACATGTGCACCTAGAGACTTGTATGAGAATGTGCACGGCAACATTTTTCATAATGGCTCCAAACTAGAAATAACCTGCAGGTCCAGCCACAGAATGGACAAATAAAATTTTTGTATGTTTTTACAGTGGAATACTAAAACACAGTATATGCAGAATATCGATAAAGCTTTTTGAATGTGGTATTAAGAGAAAAGAACCAAATACAAAAGAATGCATACTTTGTGGCTCCATTTATATGAAGCTAAATAGCAAGGCAAAAATCAAAATTCAAAATAGCAGGAGGAGATTGAGGACATGATGACTGGGAGGGTTTATGTGGAGGGTGCGCCTGAGCTCCTGCCAAACTTCTGTTTGTAGAACCCAGAGTTTTGTTTTGTTTTGTTTTGTTTGATGATAATTCATGGAAATGATGCTCTGGATGTATTAGTATATGTTTGACGTTAAAATAAAAGTTAAAAAATATTGAGACAAAAAATAATAAGGTAGCAACAGTGAAAAAGTGGAGGAGTGGCAACAATTTGCTTGACTGTAAGACTTCTCACTTTGAAAGCTGACATTAAAGAGAACCAGGACAATTAAAAAGGATTTAACCCATCATAGTTATTTTTTTAACATCAAGAGTTCTTAATGTCTTATAAGGGAAAATATATCATTTCCAGAGACTGAAAGAGAATCAGTCCATTAATTAAAAATTGGTAAATAAAGGAAAAGAATTAAGTATTTTCCAACCTTTTCTTAACTAGACAAGTAACAAGTGAGTGAAAGAGAAGGGGGCAGCATTTCTTTACCAAAGGACTCCAAATAACAATTGACAAAGAAATTATAAAATTAGAATATCATGACTTTGCAGCCCCTTATTAAGAAATAAACTTAGACATTGCACATCAAAGGTCATTTGTATCATAAAAAGAAACAAGCAGAAGTCATGGGTCTCCTAGAATATAGCATCACTTATGAATCTGCATAAAGGGATCTAAGGATGAACAATGTTGGGATCCCTGCTTCTCTGCCAGCCCACTTCCTACCACCATCCCTCTTCTACTCTGAGCCATAGCCATCCTTACATAATTCTCTGAATGTTCTGTGTTCCCTCTTGACTGAGCTCTTCACTTTGCCTGGAACATCCTCCTTCACCAGAACAATCTCTTCACATCCTCCAAGCCTCAGTTTATCTGTGATGTTTTCTTATCTTGCTTCCCCAGATCCCTGTGCATCTGTTGTCACTGAACATCAAAGAGTGACAAGGCTCCACCTTTCCCACCAGATGTGTGACTGCCCATCTGCCTTGCTAATCAGCACAGTCCCCAGGCCAAGTACAATGTCTGGGGCATGATAGGTTCTCAGTCATCTTTGTTGAGTGAATGAACTCATGAAAACTGAATATTCATGGGTAAAATGGCCTCTCCACCCCACCTAGAATGAGAGACCTCCTTCAACAAATCCCTTTGTTTCCCTGAGAATGGGGGTGGAGTGAGGTAGGGCTCTCTCTCTCTCCTTTTGAGTCTTGAAGGATTTCATTATCAGTTTGTGCCAGGTTGATTCCACTGTCTGCTAATCCTGAAAGTGGATCTCTTCCACTCACTTCTTGTTTCTAACTTTGGAAATAATCTTAAAACACATTGACCTTCCCTTATATCTCACACCCAATGGGGCTTACAACCTCTTTTATAAACCTTGTCCCTTTTACATTTTTATAAATGTAACAGCTCAATACTCCATCCCAATAGTCCCAAATGCCCTGCATATCCCAGAGTTGAGAAGCTTAAATTTGCATTGATAGGTCTAATGGGTCCCTGATTTTTGACTGTACCTTTTTCTTGTGTTAAAACACGTGAATCTTTTCTTTTTCCCCCAAAGAACCTCTATATAACTGTGAGAGTCTAGATTCTACAGTGGTACTTACTGTCTCTTTCTGAGGAATCAAGCACATAGTAGAACCTCAAAAATAAAATACTCCATTGTTTTTATTAAATGCCTAATTTTCTGAAAGTATCATTTAACATATCTGATAGATACGATCTTTAAATTCTACGATTAATTTTCAGAAAAGGAAACACTCCATAAACACTCCACTCATATCCTATGAGGAAAAAAAAATGACTTGCAATTGCTTTATACCAGAAAACTCATTTGTTGTATATGTGTGTGTGAAATGCATTTTATTAAAGACTAAACTTTCCTAACAAAAATAAATAAATAACCTAATTTCAATTATATTTTCCCACACTATACTTGCACACGTATTTTGTCCTGTGTCTCCTTAAAGAAGCACACTTCCTTTCTCCCTTCCACACCTTGATGGATCCCCACTCCAACCTTCCTTCTTATGGCCTTTTTCAGAAACTACCTGTTTAGACCTTCATCTAGCCCGAGAAACTGAAAAGGAATTCAGAGAGTCATAGCCAAAAAAAAAAAAATTTGTGTCTACCAAGATGGGTTGATTTTATATCTCTTCCTAGAAATCCTGGGTTCCTCTCAGTGACCCAGTCTGTGCCTCTACCTAAAGCAAGATGGCAACCTCTTTGAGCCAGTTAAGTTAGGTAGCCATGCTAATGCAGAGAACATGTATTTCTGACTTTCCTGGTTTGAGATTATTGCTGTAGATTCCACTCCCTTGACAATCGAAAGAAAATTTTAAACAGAGATTTGGTCATACTTCTGAAATCAGATTAGCTTCCCAATTTGCGATGGTGATAATTACTTCAAAGGCAGCTGTGGTTTTATAAAATAAAGGTTTCCTGCTGTAGGCAAGTCTTGTGGGCCTGCTCCATGGGGCTCAGGAATGCATCTCAGGGGGACAGCAGGCAGTCTGCAATTCTTCCACCATGTCAGGGAGTCAATGTCACAGCTAGAATCTGCACCTGGGGCAGGACAACTGGAACCAGTCCCAAGAGAAAATGTGTTGAAAGTCAGTGTGTGGAGGTAAAGAATTTCTGTCCTGGATACTCAGAGCTAATTTTTCATGCAAAAAAAACCCTGCTTTTACCCAACTATCTTTCCCTTCTGGTATGAGCAAGGAACCAGCTTTTACCAGATTTCTTCATGTCCTCTCTTACCTTATGTCCCCTGGAATTGAGTAGTGAGGCCCCTGGTCTTTGCTGTCCCAGGCAAGTAATTAAAAAAGGGAGAATTTTTTTAATAGCCAATAGAAAGATTTATACAAGGGGTAGAGAAACCCAGAAGGGGGCACATTTTTGTAGGTTTTCCTTTATCTGGTCCCCCCAATACTGTTCCTCTCACCTTCGAGGCACTCGTTATTCCCTGGTCCCCTCAGCCCAGGGAGAGGGCCTCTTCTTGGATTCATAGTTCCTCAAAAAGCAGACGACATTAATCAAGTTTCTCCAGAGAAACAGAACTAATAGAATATACAGAGAGATAGAGAGAAGATTTAATAGGGGAATTGCATCAATTATGGAGGCTGAAAAGTTACACAATGCTATTTGCAAGATGCTATCTGAAGACTCAGGAAGGCCAGTGGTGTGATTTAGTCCAAGGTCAAAGAGTAGAGAAGAATAAAAGCCACTGGAATAAGTAAATTCCAGGTTCCAAAGGCAGGAAAAAATATATTTCCCAGCTCCAGAATAAAGAGAATTTACCCTTCTCTCTCTCTCTCTCCTCTCTCCTCTCTCCTCTCTTCTCTCTTCTCTCTTCTCTCTTCTCTCTCTCTCTCTCTCTCTCTCTCTCTCTCTCTCTCTCTCTCTCTTGCTTTTTTTTTTCCTTTGTGGTACTGTGGATTGAATCCAGAGGCACTTTACCACTGAGCCATATCCCCAGCCCTTTTATTTTTTTTTATTTTAAGATAGGGTTTCACTAAGTTGCTTACGGGATTTGCTAATTTGCTGAGGCTGGTCTCAAACTTGCAATCCTCCTGCCTCAGTCTCGGGAGTCACATGCCCTTCCTTTTTTCCTATTCATGCCTTCAATGGATTCAGTGATGCCTCTCCACATTGAGAAATATGGATTTTCTTTCTTCAGTTTAATTCAAATGCTAAAGTTTTCCATATACACCTTCAGAGAAACACTCAGAAATAATGTTTAACCAGCTATGTGAGCATCCTGAACCCAGACAACTTGGCATATAAAATTAACCATTACATAGATCCTGAGTCAAGAATGTGAATGCAGTTATTCTTTTGGGAGGTGACCCAGGAAGCACTAGGAGGAAGTTGAAGAGTGAAACAGGGAAGGAAGCAGAGTGGATTGCTTCAGCAGCCACTGGATCTCAACCCACTCTTCCAAGTAGGGTCCAGAGTAGACTGGGTTCCAGAATAGCCTCTCAAGGACTGAGAAATTGAAGTGGTTGTTCATCAACTTCTATCCCTTGCAAGCAGAAGTTGGCTCCTGGGTGTTCATTTCCTGGCACTGCCCCTTTCCTCCATTGAGCTCAGAGAACCTCTTAGGCTAATAAATGCAAAGTTCTTGTGACCTTTAAGGAAAGTGTCTGGAATAGGATAGGGTATTTCAAGGGCAGATGGGCACTCCACCAAGTTGTCTGTCCCATTTCCTATGTCTTTGTGACCCCTTGCTTTGTCTTTGTGGGAAGTATAGCACACCAAAGTGGTGAATATATTTACACTGAAATGAAGTGGAGCCATTGATGCTACCAAGTAAAACTCAGAGGAGGTACGGCCAACATGAAGCAGAACCAAGGGCACAGCGGATGCTCAGCGAGGGCTGTTGGCTGAAATGGGGTAATAAGAAAAACCAAAAAAGGAGAAATAGGAAGAGAAAGAGGAAGTAGAGAGAGGGCAATCTGCAGATAAAAGGGAAGAAAGCAAATGAAAGATCAGTGAGGGGAAATAGCAAAAGAGAAAGAAGTAATTAACTCATGAGGACATGTGTACTCCTTCTCAGCATTATCTTTGGCCCCTTCAAGCAGAGTAAGATGTTGAAGATCTGACAGGTAGAATAATGCCTTCCCGGAAGAAGTCAATCTCCTAATCTATGGAACTTGTCAATATGTCTGGCAAAAAGAACTTTGCGGATTTGATTAAGGTTAAGAAACTCAAGGTGGAGAAAAGTGATGGAATTATCCAACATGGGTAGGTCAGGTCTCATCCCATGAAGCCCTAAAAGTACAGAACCTTCAGAAAGACATGATAGTCTGAGAAGGTTTCAATATCCCTTACTTGTTCCAAAATGTGGGACTGGGCACAAAGACCAGAGAGAAGCCTCAGGAAGATAGAAAAGATAAAGCAGTGGATTCTTCCCTTGAGCTTTCCGAAAGGAGTGCAGCTCTGCCTCACCTGCATCTGACCCCAGTAGGACTCAGGCAGGACTTCTGACCTCCAGAACTGTAAGATAATAACTTTGAGTTCTTTGGGGGCCGTTAAGGGTGCAGAGATTTGTTATGACAACAATAGGAAAAGGAATACACCTAGGGACACTAAAAATGGAAAATTATCCAAAAAAAATAAATCATTCTCTACTCTCTGGTATTCAGCCTGTAATCGGTTTCCCATTTAAGTGTGGAATTATTTTTTTTCTCTCTGCAGAACAGAGAATGGCTGCTCTCAAGATTCATTAATATGCATAAAGGGTGGCATAATTAGTTGCCACAGGTAACCCTTCTCTGGCTGTGTGAACTGAGCTAATGTGCAAATGCCTGCTGCACAGGCGAGCAGAGCAGTGTGAGTAAAAGTCCCCATTTCATAAAAGGAAATATTTGAATAATATGCAAATGCACTGGATGTTATTAGCAGGATGTCAGGTTTGACAGTCCATGTTATTGTGAAAATAAATGAGTTTTGACACAAATAACTTAGGTATGCATTGATTTAAAAAAAAAAGCAAATCTTGTAACAAGACATTATGTATTGTGCTGTAGGTTTATAAAGATTTTTATGGCTATTAAGAGAAAAACATGACGAAGGATCGTTTATTAATGTATTCATTAAGCTGCTCTAAGGTGTAACTGTAATTACGTTCCTCCAAAATGTACTCTGTTCCCCTTGCATATTTAATTGACTCTGGCAACCCACATTTAAGACAATGAGAGGAGCTGTCAGGAATGTGAAGACAGAAATGAAGAGAAATCAAATCTCCATCACTGGCATCAGAAACATGGTCTGGATATTTTAACTCCAGAGAATATTTTTTTCTTTGGGGACTTCCTTTTAGTTCTTCTTTATGTTTTTGTAAGAAGCTCTGGTGAATGTGAAAAACACAACACGGAGGCCAGAGCTTCCTGGCAGTAGGGGCTTGGGGCTCCTGGCATTTGTCCTTGAGAGACAAAGGAGAGTCCCAGGAGACATCCCTGCCTAAGGATACACATGTGCTAGAGATGCTGCTGAGCCACATTGCCGGGCTGCCCACTGGGTCCATTCACTCTCTAGAGACTGGAGAGGAAGAACTAACAGGAGAGTTCCTCTGGCTGAGCTGATGTCTTGCCCAGCCCTCCTGCCAGCCCAGCAGAGACTTCCAGGTGTTTCCTGTGCAGAAGAAGCAGGGACCTCAATGAGATCAAGCTCTGGGATACCCCCATAGGGACAAAGCTTTGTTTGCAGTCAGGAAACTAGTAGGATATGAAAGGCAAGATTAAATAATGCTCTAATTTAAGCAATAATATAAGTAAGTTCATTAAAAGATTTGGGGTATTTCAGGAAACTACTGTAAGAGGCTACCTAGCCCGTAGCACTGTCCAAACTCAAAGCCCAGAGTATGTCTCAGTCAGAGTTGTACTATAACCCCTCGATGAAGACACCTTGGAGGAGAGTGTGGGGTCCTGCTGATGAAACAGCTGTTGCTGCCGTTTCTGGAAGTTGATTTAGCTACTGCAGCAGCTGTTATTCTCACTAAATTCAATCCCAAGATGACCCTGCTTGCCCGCACAGCTCATTCCTGAGTCAATGTCTGGCATGGATGTGTCTGATAGGCACAGCCAAGGTCACGTGCCCGGGTACCACCATTCCTGAAAGACAGGCTAGGAAAGCAAATTCTGGCACTTTAGTTTCAATAGCTAGAGTACTCGTTGCCTCTCATCTTGAACCATAAAGCAAGAGAATCTCTCAAACATAGAAAGGGCAGGCAGATGTTGCATAGACAAAAATACTGAAAAAGTTCCCTGGAGTCCAACTCTGGACTTCCCTACCTTAGTATATTCTCTCCTTACCATACTTAAACTTCAAAAGATCAAAAAGACTTCTCAGTGAATACAGCGAAACTCTGTAACATACAACCAAAATCACACTCATTCCAAAAGTTGGACAATCCAAAGACCATCTCCAAGACCATCTCTGGGTAAAATATATTCAAATTTTAAAAGATTCAGTGTAGTTCAGGAAACTACTGTAAGAGGCTAACTAGCCAGTAGCACTATCCAAACTCAAAGCACAGTATGCGTCTCAGTCTGGTTCCTTCATGATCTACTCTCAATATCTGATCATCATAAAGTTCACCACTAACAACACACCCATAAAAACTGTGGAAGGAATAGAGAAATAAAAAGAACAGGGAAACAAAGTGCTTAATATGTACTTGATACATGCAAAAAGAAAAACTGACTAGATCTCACACTCCCTGTTTCTATAACTAGTTTCCTAGTGAGAGACGGCACTTTCACTTTCATGGGCCACAGTTGGAATAGGAATTCATTCCTCCACTATGGACTCCATTAACACAAGCTTAATATGTTCGCCAGAGGAGGAAGCATTGACAAAATCTGGACCTTTTATGGTACTGTCCACTTGAAGTTGTTATAGTCTCCCCTCAGTTTTTAACCACTGGATATGGCAATTATGATAAAACAGAAATAAATAATTATTTTGTCTTTATCTCCTGTTACTGGAACAGAGTTCATAGAACCCTTGGAATTTTCTGAATGATCTTCTGCATCCTAGAGATAGCCCCCGATGAAGCTGGCTAGATTCACCAAGTAGTTCCAAGGTAAAGGTTGATCACTAGAATGGGACAGGGCATGGTTACACAGTTGGGACTTTTCAGCTTTATCCCTAGACCTCTTAGGAATGAAGAAGGACTAGAGATCGAGTTCAATCACCAATGGCTAGTCACTTAATCAATCATGCCTATGTAATGAAATTTCCATTTAATCAAGGGGGTTCAAATAGTTTCCAGACTAGTGAACACACTGAGGTTTTGGGAGGGTAGTGTACCCACCGGGAGCTTGGAGCCTCTGTGCCACCCCTGTGCTCAACAGCTCGTCCTGTGCATCTCTTCTATGTGGCAGTTGCTGAATTGTAACATTTATCATAAACACATAAACTGAAATAAAATGTTTGCCTGAGTTTTGGGAGTCATTCTAGAAAATTATGGAACCTGAGGATAGGGTTATGGAAAACCTCCGAATTTATAGCAGATTAGTCAGAAGTGTGATGGGTCCTAGAACCCTTGACAGATATCTGAGGGAGGGACAATCTCATGGGAAGGACTGAGCCATGGATCTCTGAGGTCTGTGTTAATTTTAGATAGTATTGAAGAATTTAAGAACTGGTATGGAACAACAACACACATTTGATGTCAGAAAGAAGATAACATAGAAACAATTAGAGGTATCCATAGGTGGAGTACACCAACACAATCTCTAATTCCCTCTTTTGCTTGTTTCTCCAAAGAAGCTTTATAGGGTCAACTCCAGTTAAATGGAGTCATTACTATGCCCTCTGCTGGAGGCATTTTTCCTCTGGGTGTTGAAGCCCTCAAGCCAGCAGAGTCCTGAGCCCAGAGAGCAGGAAGGAGTAATTATACAAGTGAGCTTCCTAATGAGAGATGCAACTTCCACTTCTAATCTTTGATTCCTCAATATAAGATGGGCCTAATGCTGTCATCAGCATTTTACCAGAGAGTCCTGCTCTCTGGGCTCAGGACTCTGCTGGCTTGAGGGCTTAAACACCCAAAGGAAAAATGCATCCAGCAAAGAGCACAGTAATGACTCCATTTAACTGGAAGTTGACCCTATAAAGCTTCTTTGGAGAAACAAGCAAAAGAGGGAATTAGAGATTGTGTTGGTGAACTCAATCTATGGATACCTCTAACTTGCTGTGTTATCTTCAGGTAGGTAATCTTTTCCTCCCCAATGAGGCATCCCATCAAGGTTTTGGTTTAATTGTTGCTTCTTGCCAGTTTGGGTACTGGACAATGGTGACAGTAACCAAGTCACAGTAACAAAGACAGACATAGTCTCCGTCCCTTCCATTACCTTCAAGAGATCACCATCACTCAACATGAACATTGCCATGAAGCCACGAGGTAGGTTGGGAAGGACAGGAATGCCGGCCATATCATGCTGGGAAGTTGATCCATCTCTTCATGTGACTTTTCATGCAACTTTAGGTGATCAATGCCTGGACCTTTCTGGAGAATCTTCTTTCACTTGAAGTTGGGTGCTGCTGAGAACTGCTCAGATACTGGACACTGGGTGCTGCTGCTTGAAGCCCCTCAGCTGTGGCCATTAAGCTGTATATAGCTACTGCAGCCCTTACTAGAATGAATTCTAAGAAGTCTGTATTTCCTTGCATCGCAGCTGTAGTAGTCTGGCATGAGTGTGTCTAAACACTGAAGCCTAGGCCACATACTTGTACTCTAGCTGCAAAGAACAGAGGAAGAGTAGCCAGCTCCTTTAGTTTTATTATAAAATATGACCTCTTCCTCCCAAAATGGTTAATGAGAGAGTAGAAAATCTCCCCCACCCTCAAAAAAAGAAACCGGGTTCAGATATGAGGTGGTTGATAAGAATGGCATGCCCTCCCTAGTGGTTAAAATATATTTAAGAGAAACAAGCTTCTTTAAGTCCTGATTCTACTGAGTCTAGTTCTTGAGCAACAAATTGATTCTCTCTATACCTCAGTTTCTTAATAATAGGGAGACTGAACAGGCCTACTTCATAGAGTCGTTGGTGAGGATTAAGTAAGTCAGTACAAGCAAAGCTTTCAAAACAGCACCTAGCACACAACAAATTTAGATATAATAGTTAGTATTGCTAAAAGTAGTATTCTTCCTTAAATAAGAGGGAAGAAAACATTTGATAGAAAATCTTTTAGCTACCCTGAGTTGGGTTAAAACACTATATTTATTTGATTTATTCATCATTAAACTCATTCATCACTTCTTAAACACCCTCCTTCCTCCCATAGGGACCAGGCTGTGCTCTATGTCTGGGCCCAAGACAGTAACAAAAATCCCTGATTCCATATTAATAGGTCTTTCCCTCAGTCACAGGTTAGCAAGGGACACAATGTGAATTTCATTTCAAGTCTGTAATCCTACAAAACCTTGCTCTGCCTACCAACTACCAATAACTACATGAATTGAAGACTATAAATTACAGAAATCTCCCAAATTGATACATGAATTCAATTCAAGCTTTCTTGTTTTCAGAACAGGAACTGATCTTCAGAAGGCAGATTAACAACCATCTTACTTGAAAACTTTTCTTTATAATAATCACTTTCCAATGGATATTGATCTTGGACAAGTGGAGTGTCACAATAAGCAGTGGGAAGCTGGCCTTGCCTCTTCCTACCCTGGGATCTGTGGCCCAGTGCAGGGAAGGACCCAAAGTTCACAAGAGCTTCAAACATCTTTCCAACAGGCACTTTCTCTATCCTTCAAATGCCACACAGAATATAAAGATTTAAAACTAATCCTCATTGCATGTTTGGATTTCTCATTTTTTTAAAAAAAATCCTTCCTTTATCTCATCTTATGAATTTAGCCATGCCTCCAAGAGAAAAACTTGTGCTTAGTGCAACAGAGAAGGAGCTGAGATTTGGTTTTAGGAAAGCAATAAAGGGAAACCAGGCAACCAACTTTAACAGTGAGCTGCGATAACACACAAAAGCTGTCAGATAGCATAGTTACATAGGTTATAAATCTTTCTTAAAATGAAGTTAAATTAAGTCAAATGATGCATGGTTAAATTTTCTCATTTTCTTTTTTTTTCAGAATCAAGAGAGATCCAAAGATTTTTTTCTTTTCAGACTAAAGTTATAATGAAATTCTCTTCTACCTATAAGTTTAGATCAAGCATTTGCAGTATATATCTGTAAAAGGTGTTCAGTGATATGACAAAAAAAAATACAAAAATTTTCAGCTCATCTTCCCAGAAGTTATTATATTCAGTGGAAAGTAGTTTATTTTATATTAAAACAAACACAGATATTTTACAAAATGGGAAATATGCTGTATTTTCTCACTACCAGTGGTGACTCCTTAAACTTCACTCCAAAGCCCTGTGAATTGTTATTTCATGCTTCTGTAGGACTTATGAGGGTTAATTTTATATTAACTTGACTGAGCCACAGGGTACCCAGATATTTGGTAAAACATTATTATGGGTATGTCTGAGAGGGTGTTTTTGGATGAGGTTAACCTTTGAACCAGTACACTCTTTGTTACAGCAGATTGCCCTACCTGATGTAGGTGGCCCTCATCTGATCCACTGAAAACCTGACCAGAATAAAACATTCAGGAAGAGAGAATTATATCCTTGCCTAAATGTGTACAAGGTAGTACAACATTCTTCTCTTTCCTCCAGACTCAGTCTGGAATTTCCACCATCAACTCTCCTGGGTTCTCCAGCTTGCTGATTTGTGAGCCTCCATAACTACATGAGCCAATTCCTAATGAATATGCCCTTCCCATAAGCATCACGTCCTCATGGCTACTTTCTCTCTCATCACTCTCCCATGCTTGTTGTCTCAATATGTATGTATATATGTGTGTGTGTTGTGTTGCTATCTAAAAATGTATATGTGTATATATACACATTTATATACACATATATGCACATGCTTATGTGTGAATATACTTATGTGTGTATATGTGTATGTTTGCATGTATGTATGTGTGTGTATATGTGTGTTCCATTTGTTATATTTTTTTCTTGGGAATCGTGACTTGGGAAAATTGTTTTTTAGTGGATTTGGATGCTTAATTCTTAGCCACTCCCCTCAACATCATGCCAACCATATGTGAGAGCCACCAACCTGCCAGAATCATCATGGCTGTGAGTTCTGAGAATTGCCCCAGTGTATGATGTCAAAAAATGATTGGGTGGAAAAATGCAAAACTAAATCATTTAGTCATATTTTATTTAGTCCACCTAATACCAAACACATTTTGCCGGGGTTATTTTTGAATCATGTGAATGAATTGACTGCCTTATTATTTTCATGGATGGCTCTGTTGGTTAAAATTTATGGTTAAAAGAAATAACTATGTAGGTCCTTGTTCTGTTTCAGATTTTGACATTTCCCAACACATTTACAGGGAAGAAGTTTCAAGTGGATATTTTAAAACCATAATATTAAAGGAAAAATATGAAAGAGTAAACACATAAATCTTAAATTTTCCCACATCTTAAATCTCCATTTAATTTTTTTATGAATTTAATTAATTAATTAATTGTGCATGATTAGCATATACTTTACCACTGAGCTACATCACCAGCCCCTAAAAAATTTTAGTACTTAAACCCTCAGGGAGAACAGCCACCAACTCTTACAACACAGAGCAAATGGATAAGTGGCAATAGGCATAGCAAACCTGAGAAAGCCAAGCCCCAAAGTGGCAGTGGAAGAAATAAAAGCAAACACAAAATACAATACAGAATTTTCCAAAAAGTTCATGTGTACAACATACACCTCTGAAATTGCAAAAGAAGTATTATACACAGAAGGTGAGGGTAACGAAAATGAGAAACATTAGACAAAAGATGTTTGAGAAACAGTTCACTCCCTAACTCTTGTCCTGTACCACAGATGAAAATACGATTTTATTTTCTCAGAGAGTAAAACAGGATCTGGTTGGGGGAAGACCATGCATGTTGGAATGAAGTAACTACAACATTCCAAATAATGAACGCTGAAACACCCCCTCCCACCTCCCGAACAATTCCATAATATGTGCAGTGGGATCCTTGAATTCCAGGGGGGCTAGTGGAAGGGACTTTCCTAGAAAGTGTGAGCAGCCCTGAAAAGAAGATCTAGAGATTCTGAAGACAAGAATTCCCCATCCGTCAGCTGAGCCGGATTTAAACTCAAAGTCGTTAAGCCCCATTTACATAATCAAAACTTCTGATCGGTTTTTACTCCCCAATTTCTAACTGTGAGCACACGTAATTCTCTGTTCATCTTATCATTTCCTATCTGCCGTCTTCCATGAACAGCTGTGAGACCATGTCCCTGCATAGCTTGGTTGGTACTGACTACAGAGCTATTCAAAACCAAACAGTATATTGGTTTTGGATACATATCTTGGTGGTTTCAGCATAAAGAAATATATAAGAATTATTGACACGAAAGTTGGAGTAAAGAAAATTTCCTGGGAAAGGAGATACTGGAGGCTGTAAGGCACTGGTCACTTTCTTATTCTTCACCTTAATGGTGGATTTAAGTGTGGTCATTTCATTGTTATTTTCAAACCATTCAAGTACATTTCTATATTTCTCCCCATATTATCTCAAAGTTTTTAATCTGATGGTATTTCAGTAGAAATAAAGTAGAAAGAATGAGACTTATTTTAAAAACTAAGAAATAAGAAAGGCATGAGGGTACATTTTGAAAGTGAGATTTAAATGTCAACATAAAAATTCAAACAAATTATACATTATCGTCTTCAGAGCAAATGAATACCAGGAATTAAATATATGTTGTAGCATCCAAATAGATTTTTTTAATTGCTTTTATAATCTGATAAGTGAGGTTTCTTTATAAAACCAACTGTTTCCTCGCTATTTTTTGAATTGTGACTTTAAATGAAGAATTAGAAAAGAACTTGTTATTTTGAGCATGTCTCAAATATTACCAGGCATGTTGTACATGACCTCAATTTATAGATTGGATGATTGTCAGGTGAGCTATCAGCTTTGTATATCATTAATGGCAAAGAACTGAAATACTTAAAATATGTTTAAATTCATTCGCTTATAACAAGATCAAGGTTTAAAACGTGTTGGTCACTTTTTGACATTAATATGTAGCTGCATTATTTTTATCACAGACAAGTAGAGAAGAAGAATCCCGTATGTACCTTACATTTCCCAGTAAACTTTTACTGCTGGGGAAACAAGTAACTATAATAAGTAGTAGTTTCTCAGTACAGAAGTATTCCAACTAATAAATAAAGAGGAATGACAGGATGAAAATATGAGCATTGTATAACCCCAAAGCAATAAAGAGTAAAGAACTTGGCCATGGGTGACTAACATTCCAGAAGTTAAGTCAGCCAGACTCCACAGCCTCCTGATAGAGGCACCAGATGACCTACAGTCAGTCTTGCAGAAAAAGTCAATCACTAAAACCTGAATCTTACCAAATGCTTAAATCTAACTCAGAGCTTACATGAAAGAGTCAGGACAATGTATAAAGGACATTTGAGTTTGCATCCAGAAACTTCTAGATCCATCCAGATTGTGGAAAGTTCTCAAAAAAAAAAAGTTGCTGCTTCTTTAAAGAGAGAAAGGACCTTGAGGATAAAAGAGAATTGTTGCAATGAGATATAATTTCAATCTTAATTCAAAGACATTGTAAAAAATACTATGAGGTATTTGAGACATCTGAATATTAGATGGTTGAAAATATTGTTAAGTTGAAAGTGAGGTAATGGTGCCATTGTTATACTTCTAAAAAAATGTTTTCCTCTTAGAGATACATCCTCAAATATAATAGGAGAAATGGCCTCGTCGTATCTAGTCCTTGCTGGAGATGGCAGTAAGTGGATATGGATGTGAGATGGAACGAGACTGGCCACCAGTGAACACCTGGGAAGCCAGGGATGGGCAAACTAGGATTTCCCTACATTAGTCTCTCCACTTTTATGTGTCCTTGAAATAGTTTATAAGATGTTTTTAAAAATTTTTTCTCAAGTAAAATGAGAAGAAATACATGTAAATAGATCTGATAAACAAAGGATTTATGAAATAAATAGAAAATCAGCCCTTATCTGTAAGTGAAAAAATGACCTTACGTAAAACACTTCAAGAATATGAGCACTCCTTACAAAAAAGAAATACAAATGACCGATAACTAAAACCTTTTAATTCCTTAATATTTTAAGAGATTCAAGGAGCCCCAGTATAATTCTGAAGGAGACAATGAAGAACTAAATGAGCAAGACTGAGGAGAAAACAGAGAGGATTAACAAGTCTGTTGAGAGAGAGCAAATACCAAACTTTGTATATGGAAATAATTGTATGTAGATATGAAAACAAAGGCAAGAGGAGAAATTTAAACAGAGCTATGCATTTGTGGACAGTCTTATTTTGTTAAACATAAAACTGACAAATTTGGACCAATGATTTTAACCTAAAAACAATTCTGTTCAGAATTGTTTTAAAGCTATAGCCAAATAATATCCTAGCCCTCCACCTAGAATTCTAGTTCTAAATATACAGGTAAAAATATTCTCCAAAACAACCTTAAAAATGATATAAATGGGTTGGTCCTATAAGAGAAATGTGAACTATTACTAAGCAGTCACTATAGATGTCCAAGGCCCAGTAAGTGAGCAAAACATTAACAACCCATTACCTTCCTGACACAGCCAACCACACTTGTGAGTGGAAAGTATAATAGATTAGCCAGGTATGTCTATATAAAGTACATAACATAATGTAACACATAACATGCACATCTGCTTGAGCAATCGGTATACAGATTATTCCCATAAAACCACAGCATAAATCTTGAAATCCAGCTATTAGAAAATGACATGGCCAAAACGCTACTGTGACAAACACACTTCACATTGTGAGGTTAAACAGAATACACAAAAAATTAAATTGATAGAGCAATACAATTAAATAAAAATGATAATTAAAAGCAAAAATCATATGAACTAAAAACTGAGGCCAACTGCATGCAACACTTGAAGAGAATGCGATTCAACAGAGAAATGACCGACACTTTTGAACCAATTGTTGCCTATTAGGAGAAACTGATTGGCTGAATAGTTTATTTTGAGGCTTAAAATTAATAGCCTATTTAAAATAGCATGAACTCTCAAGATACTGGATGTATGTATGAATAAGTTTTAAGTTCATAAATGAAAGCCAAGGACAGTATGGCCACACCAACTATAAAGGTATCTCCACATGCCTTTAAAATCTTATTGGAATATGAGCTTCTTCAGAGAAGAAATTGTACTCACTTAATGTCACGTTCCCAGTTCTAGGCACAGAGGTACCAGACAATCAATTGTCTGTTCATTTATGTGTGTCTTTAACAATCATACCAGTCACTGTTTTAGGCAGAGAGGATTCAAGAGTGAACAGGGTTTTTACATGGTTCCTGAGCTCATGGGTTTATATTCTAGCTTTAGGAGACAATGAAAAAAGAAAGAAAGAAAGAAAAAGAAGAAGAACAAAATTATTTTCAACTGACTCAAGTGCAATAAAAACAATAAATCTATCATGTAATGCAATGACTGGAGAAAACCCTTTTAGAGAGGGTTTTAAGGAAGAATGCTTATCTGGAAGTAATAGTTGAACTAAGAGCTGAACTAGAAGACAGCTTTGCAAAAGATTCAGGGGAAGAATGTTCCAGGCAGAAGAAAATGCAAATGCAGAGGCTCTGTGACCAGAGAACCAGGATGGTTTAAGCAACCATAGAAAATACAGAGGGGCCATGAGGCTGTAGCACAATGACCATGGTGGGGAAAAGGGTTGAGGGTGAGCTCAGGAATGTCAGTGCTCCCTCAAGGGCCTGATGAAGAATCCGGGGAAGGTACTTGGGTGTTATTAAAATTTAGGGAGAGTCCTTCAGGGTGTTTTAAGTGGGGGCTGACTTCATTTGACTTGTGCATTACAAAGCAGTCCTGCTCACACTGCTGTGTGAAAGAGGAGACTGCAGAGGGGAAGATGAGCTAAGGTAGAATAAGGAAGTCCACCTTGGAGGCTGCTCTGGTGGGCCTGCAGGAGAGGGGGAGGCTGAGGAAGACAGTGAAGACCATCAGAGCAGAAGGAAGTAGAACCAAACAGAGCTGACTGATGGAGTGATTGTTGCAAGAGAAATAATGAAAGGAATCAATTGATGACCTTTGAGTCTTTAATGTAACAAAAGAATGGATGGAAGGATTATTTAGTGGTCTAGGAAGACAAAAGCGAAACAGGTTGAAGAGAGGAGAGAGAATACTTTGGGGACTCTTGTCTAAGATGGCTATGAAGGTAGGACAATGGAGATTTCAAGTACACAGTTAGATGAAAGTTTGGCATTCCCAGAAGGCGGCAGCCCCTGGAGACATCATTATACGAGTCACCAGCACAGAGATGATATTTGAACAATGATACCGAATAAGATCCTGTAAATGAAAGATCGTAGACAAAAGAGAGTCAGGATTTGGGTATCATGCCGTGGGTGCTCCAGATTTTAGAAAACTGAATAAAGACAGAAATAGAATTTAAAGTGATAGAAGTGAGTCTAGTGTTTGATTCTTTGCTTTCAAAAAAAAAATCACTTTTGCTAATAACATTTTTGGTACTGAGGACTAAACCCAGAGGTGCTTTATCATTAAACTACATCTCTAGTCTTTTTATTTGATTATTTTGAAACAAGGTCATGCTAAGTTGCTGAGGTTGGCCTCAATGTGATTTTCTACCTTAGCCTACTGATTTGCTGGGATTACCCATATAATAATTTTTAAAATAAAATAAAACTGATGTAAGTGAATATATCTGCAGAGTTCTCCTGGAATGGCAGCCCTCTGACATCTATTGTAAGTAGAGAATATGTTTTGCAATCTCCTTTGGATGCAATCCCTTACAACTTTGCCATCAGTGTGACACTTTCTGATGTCAAAATTTGGAGCCAAACTGGAATTGAAAACCCAAGAAATCATTCACAGGACTATAAGTCCATTGAGAATGATGCTCATGTGTATTATCTGCTCTAATTTTAATTTCTCTGTTGTCAACAAAAACTTTGAACAATACCAACTGAATTTGTGGCAGAGTTTGAGTAGGTAACTGTTAGAAGTTAACGACACTTGTATTTCTCTAGGAATTGTGCTTCGGATTGAAGAAAGAGAGATGGAAAGGGCTTCAGCTCTTCTGTGGACAATTTTAATCCAGATTAGCCTCCAATTCCCTTCGTTTTTACTTTCCTTCCATTTTTTCCTGTCACATTCCCAGTAACAAAAACACTCAGGGTCACTCCAGGGGAACTGGGCTGCGCGAAATAACCACACAAGAGACAGAGATACCTTTTTCTTTGGAGGTGCTGTGAGGGCTCCTTTGATCTTAAGGGTCCACAGAAAGAGAGAGCTAGCGTGATCCCATGCTGACCCCTTTTATTGAGGAGAAGCCATTCAAATGAGACAAGGGGTCAGGTTTCAAGGGGCTGAGTCTAGCTTCATGATGTCTGCTGTCAGCAGGTTGCCTGACATCTAGGAAGGCCACACCCAAAGGCAGAGCAAGAGAAGGGGACACACAAAGGGCATTTCCATGGAACATTCTGTCCCAAACAGGGCAAGGGGACAGGTGAGCGCAGCTTGACTCATGGGGCTGCAGGAAGGCACGCCTAAGCATGAAGACACATTTTGTGACATTTTGCGACTTCCAAGATTGAGGCAGCCATCTAGGGCCACTTTGATGTAGCCAGATCACTTAGAATTGACTGACAGAGCCTCAACCAATCAGAGAAGGAAAATGCTGGTCACATAGCGCGATGGCCTCCCACATTCTCCTTTGCTTAAGAGGGGAAAAATTTGTTGGGTGGAAGAAATATGGTTATGATTCTTCATAGACCAACTTGGGAATCTCCCTGTGATGGCTAATTTTATGTGTCAATTTAGCGATCCCAGTATGGCATTGCTTAGTCAAACACACGTCTAAATGTAGCTGTGCATTATTTTCTAGATGTGACTAACATTTAAACCAGTAGATTTCTGAGTGAAACTGGGTATCCTCCCTAGTGTGGGCAGGTCTCATTCAACTCAGGGAAGACCTGAAAGGGGAAGAATGAGATTTCCTGAGGAAGAATAAGCAATTCTGCCTCAATCCTGCAACACAGAAACCCTGTCTGAGCTTGCAGCTTGTAAATTTCAGAGTCAAGGCTGCAATATGAGTTCTTCCCTAAATTTCCAGTCTGCTAGCCTGCATAAATTAATTCTTTAAAACAAATCTTTCCATCTCAATGGCTGGAAATATGTACGAACAAACAGATGGATGGATGGATGGAAAAGAGGATGAATGAATGAACACAGGTAAAGGTTGAGGTTTATCACCTAATGGTTCTGTTACTTTGGAGAATCCTGACTTTCTCTTCTGTCTGCCTTTTCTCCAGCCCTTTCTGCACCCCCCCCACATCTGCCCAAGTTAATGCAAAGCGACTTAATACGCAACCCTTTTAAAAAGTTTTATACTAGAGACTAAGGAACAAAGGGATAATCTCTGACCCTGAGAGTTAGTACCTGAGTTCCAATTCTGACTCCAAGAACTTCAATATCATAAACAAATACCCAAACTAAAGTCTCCATGTCTTCATCTGGGTGAAGGGACAAGTAGAAGATTCAAGTTGATTCCTCTTCTAGACTTGCTGTGTTTTCAAAATCGGTACAAAGATGGTTTTATTAGAATCCAATAGCTTTGTCCACCACCGTGCTATTCCTAATATCAAGGTGGTTTAGTCAGCTTTTTCAATGACCAAAAGACTTGACAAGAATGATGAGGAGGAAAAGTTTATTTGGGGACTCATGGTTTCAGAGGTGTTCATAGATGGCTACCTCCATTGTTCTGGGTAGAAAATAAGGCAGAAGATAATGGCAGAAGGGTGGGGTGGAAGAAAGTAGTTCAGGACATGGTAACAGAAAGCAGAGAGAGATTAAATTCAGCTCACCAGGGACCAAACATATACCCCAAAGACAAGTCCTTTGTGACCTCTCTCTTCCAGCCATACCATAGCTGTCTATAGTTACCATGCATTCAAGTGGACTAATACATTGATTAGGTTAAAGCTCTCATAACTCCATCATTTCATCTCTAAACTTGTTTTTATTGTCTAACACATGAGCTTTTGATGGAAAACTCATAACTAAACCAGATCACAAGGTAAAGAGATTTAAATAATATCTGAGAATAAGAATCCCTCCTAGCCAGACACAGAAGTTTCAGAGATTTCCAAAACTTCATTTGATGCAATATTGCTGTAGTTTCTTCCATTGATACCACTTTATCTTACAACTTGCTTGTACTATCATAGTGACATAGGTACTGACTTGCTGTCCTGACAGGATTGGAGTCCATAAAAAGTTGAAACCTTGGGCAGGTCTCATTAAAGAAATAAAATACATCTGTCCTCTGAAAGTAGAGACCAATATAGAGGACAATAGTGGGGTCCAGTGAGCAAACAGGTGAGCAGAAACAGTCAGAAAACAAGGCTAAAAACCAAATAACAAGTGACAGCTAAACTTACCAATTAGAGTCAGCCCTTCATATCCACAGATTCCTCATCTGCAGAATCAACCAACTGTGGTTCAAAAATATGCAGCACAAAAAGTTGCATCTGTGCTAAACATGTACAGATGTATTTTTTCTTTTCATTATTTCCTTTAAAATACAGTATAATAACTATTTGCATACTACTTACATTGTATTAGTTATTATAAGTAATCTAGAGATAATTTAAAGTATATGGAAGGGTGTGCTTATGTTATGCACAAATACTACCTCATATTTATATAAGAAACTTGAGCATCCATGGATTTTGGTATCCACAAGAAGAGGGGAGGGACCTGGAAGCAATCTTCTGTGCATATGGAAGGATGTCTGCTTTGGTTTAATGACAAGTATTTAACATGATTTATGTTGTTTAATCATGAAACAATGTAAGATAAATATCTCTGTTATCCCCAGTTTAAAGGTGAGGAAACTGAGGCTTGAAAAGAATATGTCTTATCCAAGGTAGAACAATTAACTAATGTCAGAAAATAATTTGAAATCAAGTTAACTTCTTTACTCTGCTGCCTTTCCAGGACATTGAATAATCAATCCCATAGTCTGTTTTTTTTTTGGGGGGGGGGAGTGGGGGGTGGGGAGGGTTTACTTAAGAGTTCTCTCAAATTCACCACTCAGTGACCAAATGATAATGTCCAATTTAAAACTTCTGATCAAGGATTAGTAAAGAGAAGTTCTCAGGAGAAACAAGGAAATGGCTGGAGGAAAGAACCAACCAATTCTTCTAGGTAGCACTTGTTTGCCCTGAGGTTTAAACCTCGTCTGGCTCTTTAAAACTGCTCAAACACCTGATAAGTAGTAGACAGGCCTGTGTTTACAAGTCTCTCACAATATATAAGATCTTCATAGGATATTTGTTGCTAATACATATTCTAAAACAAATCTAGATGTAGCAGTATCATTGCATCCACTATAAAGGAAATAACAAGGGCTGGGGATGTGGCTCAAGCGGTAGTGCACTTGCCTGGCATGCGTGCGGCCCGAGGTTTGATCCTCAGCACCACATACAAACAAAGATGTTGTGTCCGCCGAATACTAAAAAATAAATATTAAAAATTCTCTCTCTCTCTCTCTCTCTCTCTCTCTCTCTCTCTCTCAAAAAAAAAAAAAAATAAAGGAAATAACAAGATGATAAAAGTAAAGCCCAGGCTCTTAACCTCAAATAGATGAGACTATAACGTTATCTTTCATCTTGCAGGTAATTATGATTGCCAGCTGGGTACTTAATGCCTTTGGGTTGTCACATATGTGACTCTCAGAAGTGAAAAAGAATTAACTTAAATATTTCACTGATGGTTTTCAGATGGGCCTTGGACTGTCAGGTCAATGAGAGAAGGAGTGTTTTAGTCAGCTTTTTTTTTATTGCAGTGACTAAAATATCTGACTAGAACAATTGTAGAGGAGGAAAAGTTTATTTGAGGGCTCACAGTTTCAGAAGCCTTAGTCCATAGAAGACTGGTTCCATTCCTCAGGGCTTGAAGTGAGGCAGAACATCACATTTGAAGAGTGTAGCAGAGGGAAACAGCTCACATGATGACCAGAAAGCAGAGAGAAAGATTCCACTCACCAGATACAAATATATACCCCAAAGCCACACCCCCAATGCCCTACCTGCTCCTGCCACACCTCACCTGCCTTCAGTTACCACTCAATTAATCCCATTAGGTGATTAATTCACTGATAGTGTTAAGGCTCTTGTAACCTAATTATTTCTTCTCTGAACCTTCTTGCATTATCTCACATGTGAGCTTTTGGAAGACACGTCGCATCCAAACCATAACAAGGAGGTACCAGGCATCCTAGCTTAACAAAAACCTGAGGATTTACCTCTATTGAATGTATACAGTTTGCCTCTAGGTAAAATTCAGTAAAAAAAGGAACAAAGTAAAACAAAGGGAGTGTCTTGGGGTTCTCTGGAGACACAGAACCAATAATATGTCCAGAGAACTACGTAAGAGATTTATCATGGGAATCGGCTTCCATGATTGCAGAAGCCAAGAAGTTCCACCACGTTGTATCTGCAAGCTAGAGAGCCAGGAGAGCCAGTGGTATGCTTCAGCCTGAGTCCAAAGGCCTGAGAACCAGGACAACAGTGTCCCAGGGCTGGGAAAAATTGGTGTCCCAGCTCAAGCAGAAGGTATGAATTTGCCTTTCTCTGCCTTTTCTACCTGATTCCTCCAAGATTGGATGATTCTCGCTTACATTAGTGAGAATAGATCTTCCTTACCTGGTCTACTGATTCAATCACTAAGCTCTTCCAGAAACATCCTCACAGACACACCCCAAAACAGTGTTCCCCAACCTTGGTATCCCTTAAACCAGTTAAACTGACACATGAAATGAATGGCCATGAGGAGTGTTTCCCACCCCTTGTCCTCTGGTTTGGATAGTTTGTGCTTGATGGCCGCTAGCACCATGAATACACGATGCTGATAATATAATGTGGTTTCTCAACACGTGTCTTTGTCCCATCCTGTTTCACAAGGAATCCATAGTTCTCCTGTTCGGTTTCGGAGTTTCCCACCACGCCTGCAGGGCTATGTCGGAGCATATCAAGTGATGGCGGACGGCTTCCACCAAGACCAGCCCGTGGCAGCCCATGCACAAAGCCCTGTGAACCACAGTGACAGGCTCATTTAGAAACAAATTAGGGGTTAAGTAAAAAGTGCATGACAGAGGCAAAACAGAGTTTCCCTTTCCCCCTTCCTGTCGGTTAGAATTAGAAAGTGCCCATGAGCAGCGGGTGTCAAGAATATGAACATGAAATGTCATTTCAGCTGCCTCTAATTGAAGCCAGGATAAATGGAGTGGAAAGGCAGCGTCTAATCCAATCAAAACATGAAAAAGGTATTTTGACATGTAAATTACAAACTTCCTGTGTATTTTGTCTCCCCAATTACACACTCCCCTGTCATGTTTTTTTAAATTATATCTTAATCTCCCAGTCTCCTAATAATTATGTCATCATTCTTGGGCCCTGAACACTGTGTAATGGTATTTTATGGGATATGCCATTCATTATTAACTAAACTCACTCTCTGTCCCTGGTGATACCATATCTCACGGTGTTCAAATATGCCTGGTGTCAGCTCCTGCTTTGTAAAAGCTCTGGCAGTTCCCCTCTGCTTCATGGTTACATGGGAACGAGTTTGTGAAGCACTTTTGGACAGTTAATCTGACTCAGTGTTTTATGTGGGGTACCTGACATCTTTGGTTTTTTTAATGGAATGGGTGATTGCTTTAAAACCTAAATCTCTCATCATCGGGGCTCATTGAAATAGTGCTACACTCAGATAATTAACTGCCGCTCTTAAACAGCCAATATTGAGATCACACATTTGAGATCACAAAAAGAAGCTAGATTATAAAGAAAAATGCCAGTTTGATATGCAGAGAGGGGTTATTCTGTAGTGGCAGGAGGCACTGCAAATAGTATTACAAACAGCAGAGGAGAAACTTGAAGGACCCCAGCCTATGGCCCTGGGTTTATGGGTGAGAAAAATGACAGTCACCACATAAAATTCTTTCTCCAGGTCTCTCTGTTCATTGGGAGCAAAAACAGAGCTACATTTCACAGAGTACCAGTGAGGCTATGCCAGGGTCTCATCAGCCACTGCCCCACAGCCCCAGGGGTACATCCTAGAGCCAATGCATTGCATCCAGGGCCACTGATCAAGCAGAACTGAGGTATCTCTGAGGGACTTGTCAGAGGGTAAAGACCTATGAGCAGCCAGTTAAACTGAAAGTCATTCAGTACCCAGTTTTTTTCTTCAAAAGACCATCTTTTACTAAAGTTGTTACTCAGATTTAGAGTAGTGGAGTGGAGCAAGAACAGGTATTGGGCTCAGAAAGCTGGAAGTCCTCATCCTTGGCATGCTAGTGCTCCAGTATGGGCAAGTCACTCGGCGAGCCTGCCATTATTTTGGGTCTGGATACTACTACTACTTTCCACATTATTTTTGGTAGCTAGTGCTACCAGAGATTGGGTACTAAAGAGAAACACTGAAATTTTTTTTTTTCATTTGAGCCTGAGTCTCTCCTATTGAACTGTGAGGAAAAGAGCTGGCATCCTTATTCTCACATCTCAGAAGGACAACCTGTGGTACAGACTCTGTCTGGAGCCTCTGCCCATTACTGAGGCTCCTTTATAGCTCAGTGCAGTCTTGAGATCCAGGATACTCTGTATCTGGGTTGCTTTGCTCTTTGCCTGACTCTGCACTTTAAAGAAGTAGATTTCTATCCCCATCTCCCAACACTCACACCCTCCCAGTCCTACATTCTCCTTTCACACTCTACCCCATATGGAAAATGAGCTACTAGTATCTATACCTGGTCCATAACCCATGCCTTAAACTCTTTTTCTTCCCCTCTCTCATCTCAGGTTAAAATTTCCTTATTTGTGACAAATATTATTTTCCAAAAAAAAAAAAAATCCCACCTCTTCTCATGTGTGAGGACTCGCCTTCTTCTCCTGGATCTTGAGCACTGAATCCTCACATATCGATTTTGACTGACCTCAGTGGCAATGATTTGATGGTTCGTATACACCACGCAGATATGATGGATGAATTGCCATGCAGACTGTCCTGGTGACCCTCATTAAATGTAGCCCATCCCTCAGGTCCCCAGAAGCCCAAATATCTGTAACTTCCATTAGGTGTCAGTCTCCTCCAAGAAGACAAACACACCTCCAGGAGTCCACTTCAGCCTTACGCCCTCAACATTTACCAATGGAGAAAAGTCAGAAGTAGGTCATTCAGATTATTATCATGAACAGCAATCATTCGTAAATATACCAGCTGAGAGAAAACACTGCTCTCTCTCGTCTTCTGCTGATAAACAAATGAAGGATTGTTAAGAGTATACTGATTCATGTCCTGCTTCAAAATTTAAAATGACTCTTAAATTGACCAAACTATCCTATATACATATATGAATATACAACAGTGAATTTCACTATTATGTATATGTATAAAACATTAATTTAAAAAAACACTATCAATAAATAGAAGGAAGATCAGTAAAGAAAAAGAACAGGGGGAAGAAGGAGGGGTATGAGAGGGAAAGTACTACGGACTGAATTGGAGCAAATTATATTACATGCTTGTGTAATTATGACAAAATAAACCCCAATACCATGTACAACTATAATGCATTGATAAAAATCCTAATTTGAAAAATAATAATTTGAAATGCATAACATAAATGAAGTATAGAGAGAAATATGAAAAGTTGGGGTCCACAGAGAGTATGGTTTACAGAATACATACAATGAAATTTTATACACTTTATGAGTGAGTCTCAAAATCCACAAGAATCATAGTGTATTAAAAAGGATAAAAGAAAATCTCATCCATCAAATATGGAAAACAATAGCATCTATTCCTTGGCATTTGGGGAAGATTGAATGAGATAATACCTATAAAATGCTAAATAGTTCCTTAAATTAAATGAATAACATACATTTAACAAATATTGGCTACTGTTATGGAAAGCACATAAAATTCCTAATACTGAAGCCAGAGATAAATTATTTCTCAGGTCCTCCCCAAAGGGATCAATTGTGTGTTGGATGATGAACAAAGTTTTACACAACTTTCCTTAGAAAATGGACCATTGAGGTCCAAGGAGTTGCTTCTCAGGGTACCCTAATAGCTGTGCAGTACCAAATTATAGTTCAGGAACAATTTTGTATTTCTGCCCATGGCCCAAGGATACAGCCTTTGGATTGCCTTTTCTTTGTGTATTTTGAAACTCTTTTAGAGGTACATATATATAGGGAGATTGCTCTATTGATGAATTAATCACTTTATCAATATGAAACAACAACAACGCTTTATCTCATAATTTGTTTTTGATCTGAAATTTACTTTGTCCATTATAGACACTGCATTTTTTTAACTTGTTAGGGTGATATATCTTTCTCTATCCTCCTACTTTATTAGTAGCCTAAGAAAAGAGTATATATACTTCCATTTCTCCACTTATACTATTGTTGTCATACAATTTACTTCCATATTGTAAAGTCTACAATATGTTGTTATTTTTTATTTAAACAGTCAAATATCTTTTAAAAATATATTTTTAATTTTTTTCAATTTTTTTAGTCGAGTTGGATATAATACCTTTATTTTTATTTATTTATTTGTATGTGGTGCCGAGGATCGAACCCAGGGCCTTGCATATGCTAGGCCAGTGCTCTACCACTGAGCCACAACCCCAGCCCTAAGGATATTTCTTATAAGCAAAAGAATGTGTTTTTTATTTACCCACAGTTACCACTTATGCAGCTTCTGATAAGATTTACATTTGTATCAGGTATCCTTTTCCTTCCTTGTGAATGATAATCTTTCACTTTTTTTATAATAAAATTCTGCTAGATATGAATTTTTTGAGATGGGCTCTCACCATTTTGCCCTTGAACCTTCCAGTTTCAAGTGTCAGCCTCCCATGTAGCCTGGAACTATGGGTGTGTGCCACTGCACCCGACTTAGTAGTGATAAATTATTTTGGTGTTTCTACATCTCAAAATTATTTTATTCCAGAAAAAAAAAAATTCTGGCTTGACAGAGTTTTTTTTCTTTCAGTACTCTAAAAATGTCCTCCATTGTCTATGACTTGCATTGTTTCTAATGAGACATCTGCTGCCATTCTTGTCTTTCTCTGTACCCAGTGTGTGTTTTTTCTATGCTTTGGAGGTTTTTGTTTGTTTGTTTGTTTTTTAATCAAAGGTTTTTAACTCTAGTGATAACAGAAACTGTTCTTGGCCCTGTGAGAGAGCCAGTGTTTTTTCTCTCTATTCCTTTGGATATCTCAGTCTAAAGCCTCAGTTACTTGCCTCACACACATGTGCAGATCAATCACAGCTGAAGACTCAAGGGGGATTCATTAAGAATATCCAGAACACACTCTAGCGTGCTTTGGCTCTCTTGGGCTGGTGTTCTCTCCCTCTCTCTCTCTCTCTCTCTCTCTCTCTCTCTCTCTCTCTCTCTCTCTCTCTCTCTCTCTCTCTCTTTCTCTTTTGCTTTCACTCCATTTCTCACTCTCCTCTCTGGTATCCTATCCCATGAATTCTACTCACCTGCCCTCTCTTACATCTCTTCAAATCATGGAAACTTCTGAGAAGCACCTGAGTTTCTCTTTCCTGCTTCATAGCCTGAATGGGCCCAATAGGAGATAGGACAATTACATGATATTCCTAAATTGTTTCTCTTCTCTCAGGAACTACCATCCTTCATTGCCTGATGTCTTGAAAACCATTATTTCACATGCGGTGATATAATGGGACAAAGTTTTCAAAAATACACACCACTATCATTCAGCTTTGTGCAATAGAAGGAGTGTGCACTTTGGAATGAGAGTATGTATTATTGTTTATCATTGTTTAAGTCAAGCAAGTCCCTTGACTTTAAATTCCTTCAATGAAAAATAAGGGAAAACACACACCTCAGAAGACTGCAGTAAGTAATAAATAAGAAAATGTACATTAAGTGCCTTTCACAGCATTGGGCGTATAATAAACGTTCAATAAATGTTGATTTTCCTTTCTCTCTTCTCTCCATACCAGGTGTTCATTGCTCTTTGTGAACCAATACTCCTTTATTATTTTGCCACACTTTATGAACCATGGAAATCCAGACAGGCCAAACTTCACAGTTGGTCTTACCCACCTAAGACTACAACATGTGGGAATAACAATTGTATTAGCACAAAGACAAAAGCCAAAACAAAACAAAAAAAACTACCAGCTTTGGCATCAGAGTGAACTCTTCCAGTGACTGTTATTATTTGAATCTGGATTGTCCCCCAAAAGTGCATGTGTTAAAGACTTGGTCCCCTATGCAGCAATCTTCAAAGGTGGGGCTTTGGAGAAGTGATTGGATCATGAGGACACTAACTTCATCAATGAACTAATCCATTGATGGATTTGTAGCTGAGTGCACTATTGGGAGGTGGAGGAAACTATAGGAGGTAGACTTAGTTAAAGGGAGAGGGTCTTTGGGGACATGCCCTTGGGGTCTGTATATTGTCCTTGGTCCCTCCCCCTTGTTCTCACCCTTCTTCCTGGCTGCCATGGGGTGAGCAGCTTTCTTCTGCCACGTGCTTCTACCATGAGGCCTTGTCACAGGCCTAAAAGCCATGGAGCCCACTGACCGTGGACTGAAACCATGAGTCAAAATAACCCTTTCCTCTTTTATTGATTTTATCAGGTATTTTGTCACAGTGACAGAAAGCTGACTAACACGGTAACCCTCTCCACCACCACCATGACTATGGTTTCAGGAATGCCACTAAAAACTATTCACATGAGGCTTTTAGAATCCTGGGCCTTTAGCAAATTGTTAACCTAAGGATCACAGATACATTTATTTCTTATTAGTTTCCTTTTATACTACTGTTAAAATAAAAAGCCTAAGTGGAGATGGAGGAAAGAAAGACTCTAACCTAAATTCCAAAAAAAAAAAAAAATGCCCCAGGTTTAAATGCATTCTTTATTCTGTGGTGATGGACCTAATACTAACTTATAATAAAGAGAGAAGCCAAACAGGCAGAGCCACGGGACAAAAGAACTACAAGGCCAAAAGAGTCTTAAGGTAGAGTGTGAAACACTGCTGAGCCAGGATCTGCCTTTCCCATTTTTCGCCTTACTCTTCTGTGCCTGATCCTCTGCCTGCTCTGTTGCTTTTACTTCCTGAATGGGCCAGCTGCTCTCACACCATTAAGTCTTTGACTTTGCTATCCTCTCTGCCTGAAGCATCCTCACCTCTTCCTCACTAAACCTCAGCTTCACCTCCAAGATTTGGGTATAAAGTTACCCCCCAGGAAACCTCTCCTGACTCCCCTCACTCTTAGCCTCTGGGCTTGGTTATGTCTTTCCAAAGCGGCAGTCATTTAATGTGGAAAAGGAAAGAATAAGCACAGGTCATTAAGGCAAATTTATCCAGTAGTTTCATTCAGCTCGTATGGAAATGTGGAATGATATTCATTGAGATGCAAATCTCTAAAAGAATTCTGGACTACAGAGAGATTTTCCCACAGGATCAGAGTCCAGCGAAGACTTAGCTGCCGCGCTGTGGGGGTGTGGCTGAAACAGTATCAACAACATCTGAAATGCTGGGTGTAGGACCCACACACAGGCAAAATATTACAGTTATACATAATAAAGCAGCTCCCGCCGCGTGCCGCAGATACACCAGTGCACAAATACACTCCTGTTAAATAGGTACCGCCTCATCTCTGTCCCCTGCTTTTATGACAGGTCATATGAAACTACCAGAAAACGGCATGGGCATGTTACAAACACCATTTACAATTAAGAAGCCATTTTTCTTTTTGTTCTGGGGGCACTCCCTGCAGGAAAATAAAGCCTGTATGATTTGGTGTAAATTCACATACACACACATGCTCACAGCATACAAATGAAGGAGAGAAGAGCCATGGGCATGAGCTCATTGTGCAGACAGATCATTTGCACATCCAATTAGGTGAGAGGAGACATCGGAAAATCCAATTACTTCATCTCAGGTATCCTAAGTTGTTATTTCCTCCCAGACCTATTTTCGAGATGAAAACCACCTTGACCACATATTCAATCCAATACCTGAGTGTGCGAACTTGGTTATGTTCAATATGGATTTGCAACTCCTTCCTCGCATTCCAAGTTGAAATCTTCTGATCTCTCCTCTCTTCCTTTAAGTGCATCGTCTGTATTACATTTAGATAATATATATGATGATTGTCAGAGAATAAGTTACATTATCATGGTTTCAATAATGGTCAGGTGAGATTTTAAAACACTTATTTTACCAAAAGCTTGTTTAGTGATCTGGCTGGTTTCTAACTATGCCAATGATTAAAGTACAGAGCAACAAAAAGGTAAAGCCAGTATTTTTTAACTCTTAATGAATCAAACAAATCTTTATCAGCTGTAAAACTGAATGGAAGCCCAATTCATATTCACAGGGGTTTATTCAGCTCCCACTACCGGTGAGTCAAAGAGCCCCCAAATGACGGTCTGAAGTGACAGTTGACCTTTTGTGACAGAAACAAAAGTCAATAGAGGCTTTGCTGCTTCTTCATCATCTCATATAAAGGCCACTGGTCATGCTGTGAACTTGACATCAGTGCAAGCTACCAGCTACTTTAGGGCCAAAGTTTTCACTGAAAAGATTTAATATTGGTATATTGAAAAACATTTCCCCAGTACACAGTCCAGGGTTTAATAGAGAGTGAATGAAAATGTTAATTTTATAAAGATATAAATTCAAATATATATTATATATATCCATATAGATGTACATATATATATATATATACATATGTGTGTGTGTGTGTGTGTGTATATACACACACACAAAGTACAATATGACAGAGAATTTAATCCTGAGGATGATTCTGGTAGCCTTTCAACTTTACTACCATCAAAATATCTCTTCCAGGAAGACAGCAATAAGTCAACATCCTAGAAGCGTGCCAGTGTACTCTACCACATTAATGGACTAGGGGGGGGGGGGGAATCACATGATGATCTCAATAGACACCCAAAAAAGTATCTTGGTACACTAGAAAGAGAAAAGAAAGGAACTTTCTGAGATTGACAAAAAGTATGTGCCCCAAACCTAAAGCAAACATTATAATTAATAGGATATTAGACATTTCTATGGGAAATATGACAATATTTTATTGTATTATTAGTGTATCGTATTATTAGTATTATTATTATTATCGTATTATTTAACAGAGTACTAGAGGTCCTGGCTTATGTTTTAAGAAATTACATGTAAATTAGAGGCCTAAGGATAAAGAAGGAAACCATCAATTATTTGCAGGCAACATGTTCCTTAACAATAAAATACAACAGAATTAACATATACACAATTAGAATCACTAAGATTGTTCACAAAACTTCCCCCCAAAAAAAATCACTCACAAAAATACTTAATTACCCAAGCAATAAACAACTAGGAAATACAATTTTAAGAAAAGTCACAATAGTTTCAAAAGTTTATAAAAAAAATTAAGAATTAAGGAATATACAAAATTTCTATTTTAAAAGAGAGATGATATTTTTGAACTCTAATAAGGAATATGAAAGAAATGTGAATACATGGAAAAAAATTCTATGTTCTGTAGACAACACCACGGACATATAGACAATGATTGGGTAGTACCTATGGGAATGGGTTGGCTATTCTGGAGGGCCTCACGTTAATTCTGCATATGGCCCAGGACATGGCAATCTTATTCTTAGGAATATATCCCCAAGATCCTCACACGAAGTTGCAAGAAAACAAAATTGGTGAGAATGTCCCAGTTTGGGGATTTGGAAAGTCCCAGGCAGTCTAGGCCCACTCCTGGGGGATGCTGGAAAACACCAGGTATCAGGCAAAATGTTCTACAATCACCAGAAGCAAGAGACTGAAGGTACACACAGCAACATGAATAGATCTTTAAAGCACAATACTGAGCATAAAAAGAAAAAAAAAGAAATAAAATGAAGCGATCAGCCTAATAACCATTTTTGTAAATTAGAAAGAAAATATTATTTATATTAGAAAGCATGCCCCCAAACAACAATTCTTATTTTACAAAACACATGCTAATCACAGATTCAGTGTAATAAAACTCTTTAGTATGGTTGCAGGAAGGGAGGGTGGGAGGAGGTAATGGAAGTGAGAAAAAAAAAGACTGTATAAAGGAATGAGTGAATGAAAGAACCTCTTAACTCTGATATTCTCAATGTGTCAAGAGCTGAGGAGCTTGATAAAGACTTGCATCTGACTTTATTAATACTGTTATTACAATATCTATGTTAGGGTATATTTTAACTATCAAACCAAAACACTGAATGCCCCTGATTTGCCTCCAAAGAAAATAGACAAGTTGTTAAAGAAGTTTCTATACTTTAGGGGAAAAAAGGAATTATGATCATACATGCTACATCAACATTCACAGCTTTTTAAATATGTGTTCAGCTAGACCTCAGCCCACTTCAAAAAATGAAATGACGGCTATAAAACAAGTGTGGATATATTGGAAAGAGAAAGAGAATAAGACAAAAGAGGAATGAAGAAAGAGAGAAGCTGTTAGATAACAAGACATAAACTAAAATTGATGATTTTATCATTTTCTAAGAAATTTTTAAAGAAGCACAAAATGAAATTTACAGCTGGGTAGAAACTCATTTCTGGAATTTGCCTGAGATCTCATGTGGTAGATTTGAAAGTCCGCATTGTCTAACTCCAACTGCTCTGGTCTTTTTTTTTTTTTTTTCCCTGCTATATGGGCGAGGGAACTCATGCATACAGGTTTGAGGATAAACTATCAGGACTGGCTGCTCAGCCAGTTCCATCTGTGTTGCTCTACTCCCATCTACTGATAAAAGCCTGCTACTTCTCCCTGTGCACCGTGCAAGCCCTGTCCTACGTCCACTCAGATGAGCACATGAAGATTCACAGTTGAAAATCACTCCACTTCCAAGATTTTCAGGTCAATATCTGTGTGTGTTCCAAGAGTAATTAACAATATTCTAGTTTACCAAGGGGGTGAGTTGCTATTTTCCTATTATTTATTTCACTGTTGACAGTCAAAGAAAAGTCAATTATCACTTGAAGCTGTTTCTCCCTTCTGTCTTTTTTTTTTTTTCCAAGAGGGGTGTGAGTTTAATTAGGAAAGAGTCACACATTTGGTGGTAGTTTTCAAAGCACATTGTTATTCTAAATGTGTTGCTATTAACAATGTATGTTTCCCTCCTCTTTTTAAACACAAGGATCTTATTCCACTGGCTGAGGAGTGAGGTGGGCAGGGCAGTTTGAGGGCCGTCAGGATCCTTCTTTGAGGGGACTCCCCATAGGAAAGCCACAGTGTATGGACTGAAGTGCTGGGATAATATTTCAGATTTGGTTGGAAAATCTCCACTGAATCATCACATGCATGCATCCCTGTTTGATTAAACAACAATAATTTGAGAAAGAAATCACAGCAAATTTGGGTCAGATTTACCATTTCCAAAGGCAAGTCACTCCCTTGCCCCACAAACTAAAAAAAAAAAAAATAAGGCAATTCACCTTTAAGTGTGGTCTTGGAAGATTAGTTTAGTCTGAAAGAAATGAAATGTCAGTTTTATCTTGATTCATCACTGCTCTTTAATCAAAGTCGATGCCTCACCTCCCCCTGATTACCCCTCCATCAAACACTGACCTGCAAACCTGACACCAAGCTTCCCTGTGCAAGCTGGCTAATTAGGAACTTGGTTGTTCCACCTACAGCTTTGGAGGAAAGGGGATAGCAGAGATGCCCCAAAGATGTGGCCTCTTTATGGAGAAGGGTCCAGGAAAGAGTTCAGTGGTAATTACCACACAGCAAAAGAGTCCATGTACATTTCGGACATTATTGGTTCATAAAATGTCTGGAGATTTATACCAGAAAACAGAAGGCTCCTGTGTTGAATGTCAAAGTGAACTAAATTAGGCAAGCTTGATGAATGGGAGGATGGTGAACCCTGGTGGGAAGGTAGTGAGGAGCCCAAGGAAAGGCCTTGGGTACAGTAGGATGCAATACCCAACTCCCCCACCTAACAGCGGTGTGGTTCATGCAAGTAAGGGCTGGCATCACATCCCATGCTAGCCAAACTCCACAAGGTCAATTCCAAGAACCTGCAAAAGGGAAAGAGGGAACTTTAAACTGGAGAGGACACTGCCCACCATTTCACTCAGGAAGCGATTGTTCCAGAGGAAGAAGGAGATAGAATGAAGGACTCTGCCATTCCCAGCTCAGATCTCAGGATTTTCATGTCATGTCCTGCTAACTGCAAGTCAATGGCTTTTCTGAAGCTCAGAGGAAGAAATAATGACTTATCTCAAGACAGGATAGAAGACATGTTTTGAGGGGTTAATGGACAGTCTATATGTTGTTCTCCGATGTAGCAATTCCCCGAAGGAATTTAGGGTAAGTAGACTCTATGGGGTTTTCACTTTCCATGCTGATTTTAGGACCCAGCCTCACATAAAGGGTTTCACCCATGCACTCAATCTCTCTGAGCTCAAGCCTGCTTTCCATAAGACAGAGAGAACAGAAGGACATTTCTATTGAGAGGATTAAATGTGGGGACATGAACAATGCCTGGCAAACATTAGGTGTCCCTCAAACTTTCCATGGAGAATCAGGAGACCTGACACAGACCAGGGCTCTGTCACTATGCAGAGCCTACCATTCAACCCATTGCACCATGATTTTTTTCCTGGGGAGAAATGAGATGGTTGCATTTCAAAAGCAACCATCTTTGAAGTCCCTTTCTGCTTGATTAACCTGTTATATCAGTCATATATTATACTATTTTTCAGATAAGTATGTATTATTCCTTGGTGAAAGAAGATAGCAGGAGATAGAAAGGATCTTTGTAATTGACAACCTTGAACATTCTTAACAAAACTACTGCAGAATACCCGTGAAAACACAGAGTGAACATTTATTGAGGGTTTACTTTGTGTCAGGCACCAGACTTTCTTTTTAGCCTCATACCACCCCTCAAAGATGGTACCATTATTATTGCCAGTCATATGTGTGGGAAAACAGAGGCACAAACTCTCTAAAAATGTGTCCCTGAGACCCTTAGCTCAGGAAATGGTGGGTCTAGAATTAAATCTACTCCTCTAACCAGTAAACTATAAGAACTTTCCCTTGGTTAAAGCATTCCATGAACCTATGCTTTCATTTTGTCAGTCATAGGCTTAGGAACACCATATGCTTTAGTGCTAACTATACTGTTAAGAATGAATTACCAAAGTTTCTAGTTCCAGATGGTGGACTGAACACACCCATTTACATTCTCTTCATTGGAAATACTATATAGATGTATGAAGGTAAATAAATCCAGGGCTATGTTAAGAAAACAAGGGTTGAATGGTAAGACAGTCAGAAAACATAGATATTTTTAAATGACTTTTTATCTATTGAGAGACACCTAGACTGTTTCTTGTATTTGGTTATTATAAATAAAGGTACTATAAACAAGTAGACAAAAAAATTCCCTAAAGGACAACAAATAGCTTAGTTAAATTAGATTTTGATAAAAGTATTTGGAGTGGACAGTACCATTGTCATAATTAAAGCCTGGGAGAAGGGATGAAGTCCATCTTCCAGGGATGGAGAAACAAGAAACAGGAGGGAAAGGATAAAGGGAGAAGAGTTGGTGGGTCATTACCCTCCCTCAAATGCCAAGAATTTCCTAACAATTTGTAGGCCACTGGAATCAGGGTTCATTACTAAGAGGCTCAAACCAGGAAACTATACCCTAATAGCAAGTAACTAAGTGACCAGGAAAGAGTGAGAGACCCTAGGGTGAGTGACGCATCTCCACTGCAAAGTTCATATATTCCAACAGGGAGGGTGCACGGAGGAGGAAGTGTCAACCCACCTCCAAGCCCACACACCCAAAGAGAGGCCAGTTTTGTCACACTGGCCTGTTGCTGTGGTCTGAATCTTTAGCTCCCTACAGCATTCAGATATTGAAACCAAAGCAATAGTATTTAGAGGTGAGGATTTGCATGACTAGATGCAAAGAGCTGTGCTTTGTTAGAGAAGGAAGCTGGGTTACCCCTTCTGCCACATGATAATGCAAGAAGGCACTATCTGTGATGATCAGGCCTTCACCAAACATCAAATCAGCTAGTGCCTTGATTTTGAGGCTTCCCAGCCTCCATGACTGTGAGCAATAAACTCTGTTGCAGTAAACAATCCTGTCAAAGGTATTTGGTTTTAGTAGCCTGAAAAGACTAAAATAGCTGAGTTCAGAAGCAGAAACGCTAAATATCACAGGAAAGCCAGGCCAGCTGATTCCACTCACTAACATGTTTTATTTTTCCTTCATAATATGAACATTCAACCAAGAATCAGTGGGCATTTGAACAAAACAAATAACATGGAAACGTTAGGATAAATAAACACAGTATTTACTCCAAGGGGAATAAAACATCAGAAAAGAGAAGAATGTCCATAACTCCACAAAAAGCCCAAATTTGTTGAACACATAAAAGCATAAACATTCAGAAATTTAAAAAAAAAAAAGCTTGTCAAATAATCTCTATAAAAGAGGTCAAAAAGATCAAGAAGAAATTCATATGAAAGAAAATAAGTGATAAAGAGAAACAATCCATGAAGCTCAATAAAGTCACCTCCTTTAAAGATGAAGAGGAACAAAAAGCTAAAAAACAGATCTGTCATATGATCCAGCTATACTACAGTATATTTTAGAGATACATACTTACCCATGTTTATTGCAAAACCCTTCCAAATAGCCAAATTAAGGAATCAACCTAGGTGCCATAAACAAATGAATGGATAAAGAAAATATTGTACCTATAGACCATGGATTTTTATTCAGTCATAATGAAATTATGTCATTTGCAGGAAAATGGATCGAACTGGATACCATAACTTTGAGCAAAATAAGTCAGGCTCAGAGAGAAAATTATATGTTTTCTCTCATATGTGGAAGCTAGAAGGGGGAAAAAAGAAAGAAAAAAAATGAGGACTCCATGAAATTAGAAAGGAGGCCAGTAAATTAGAAGGAGAAACGGCTGGGTGGGGGGAGGGGAATAGAGTAGTGGTGGGTAGGAAGGGTATAGAGGAATGAAATCTGATCAAATTATGTTTTATACAGGCACAGATATGCCACAATCAAACTCACAATTCTATATAATTAAGATGTACCAATTTTAGAAGTTTTTAAAAATAAATAAAACTGGAGAGGTAGAAATTCATTAAAACTTAAATAAAATTGTCAAAGAAACATAAATCTTCTGATTGAAATATTCCATTGAAAGGTAAGCAGAATAAATAAAAAAGTGTAAAGAAATATCAGAATTCAGAATAAAGAAACTGTAATACAAGCTACTAGAAATATGGAAAAAATAATTTAATTAGAAATAAGAATCAGATTTATTAGACTTATCAACAAATTAACTGGTAAGAAATAACAGAGACATGTTTTAAGAGTTATGAAAAGAAATTATTTTAAAACTTGAATTTATATCCATCCAAACTATCAAGCAGGAATGTGTAAAATAAAGACATTTTAGATACAGACAAAATATGAAATCTTCAAATATACCCCAAAAAGTAAAGGACACACATAGAGAATGAGAGAAAACAGAGAATCTAAAAAGTAGAGAAACTAACTTGGGATAGGAAGTCATAGTAGACCTAGAAAAATTTTTAAAAATGAAGTGATCACATTAAAAAATGATTCAATTGCTGAAAGTTAATTTTTTAAAATGGAGTGGGCATATTTCTTTTCTCATAAGGAAAAAAATAATAATTACCAACTGTGATAAACTAAAAATGATACCTGAAAAAAGTGCTTAAATACAAGATATTTTGAAAAACACATCATAGATAAGCAAGTCACTTTTTCACTTTTTCCTAGAAATGCAAATTCAAATATGATTCTCCTGTCAGTCTTACCTGTTTGCTTGGCTCTGGCAGTCATGCAGAGGCTCTGACAGACAATGGGCAGTGTGGTATTTTGGTCCTAAATGAAAAGGGATAGGAACAGAGGAATCGAATATCTCAGGCACGTGGCATTAAAATTTAGCCTATGTTCCTGACACCTTCAATATTGTGTGGTAAATATTATGGCTAAAGTTCCTTCCAATTTTAAAATACTGCATACATAAGATAAGGTTTTATATAGGTTATTCATAAAACATTCTTTAAGCTTTGCTAAAATTTAAAAATCATTGTTGATAGCTCACTCAGAAACATAAATCTTCTGATTGAAATATAGGTTTATTATTTATATTTCTCATAGATTTTGTTAGGCAACAGCTTAGATTCCAGTTTATTCCATTATAAAGTAGTGGCAAACACTGCTCAGTCAAAATAATTTTTTAAATATAGTTTTTAGTTGTAAATGGACACAATACCTTTATTTCATTTATTTATTTTTATGTGGTGCTGAGGATCAAACCCAGGGCCTCGCACAGGCTAGGCAAGTGCTCTACCACCGAGCCACAACCCCAGCCCAAAAGAATTTTTAATGATATAGAGTATCATTTTTAAAGAGCTCATGTGATACAGAAACACCAGACCAAAGTAGGCACAAGATGGAAATACTGTGGCTTCTAAATCTAGTTTTCTGGAACTTTTTATTTTTCTTTTTCAGGTATTGGATTTGGTGTCTAAACCTCTGCTCTGTGTCTGGTGGGACTTTTGTCTATATCCAGGTACTTCTCTCTGTTGGGCTCTTCCCTGTACCCCTTGGTTGCCTGCTCCTGCCATCTCTACCCATCTCCTCATTTTCTCTTCATTTTATGCTTCCTCCTTGTTCCCATCTCTACCCTTGAATTGTCACTAATATAAATCAAGAGTTATTTTTAAAATTCTTATTCCTTGAATAGTTTCATATTCACAATTAAAACTTTTGATTTCACTCTCAAAAATAAATGAAGGAATGAACGACTGAATAAATGAACAGAGCAATCTTTTCTAGGCTGAGTAAGCTATTGACAATGATTTTTAACTTTTAGCATAGCTTAAGATTTTTTTAAAAAATTACAGATAGTACAGAGTTCCCATGTACCCCATGTGCAATTTTCACTATTGTTAACATCCTCCATCAGCACAGCGCACAGGTATTATCATTAATTAAAATCCACATTCTATTCTGATTTCCTTACTTTTTTCCTAAGGTCCATTTTCTTGTCCAGGATCCTATCCAGGAGACCACATTACATTTAGCCATCATGTCTCCTGGAGTCTCTGCTTGACAGTGACAATTTCATACAGCCTCTTGTTTTGTTGTGTTTTGTTTTGGGTTTTTTTGTTGTTGATGATGATGACCCTGACAATAAGAGGACCATTGGTCAGAAATTGATCGTGTCGAATGCCCCTCCATTGGGATTTGTCTGCTCTTCTCCTCATGATTACACAGGCATTATCAGTGTGGGAGAGGAACACCACAGAGGTAAAGCACCATTCTCATCACATCATATCAAGGCTGTACGCTAGCAACATGACATCACTGCTTATGTTGACCTTGATGTCGACTTTGAAGTAGTATTGTCAGGTTTCTCTAAAGCTATTTTTCCTTCTTAGCATACTGGACTTTTTGAAAGAAAGAAATTTAGAAAGAATGCTAGGTAGGGACCTGTGCAGGTTTAACAATATATACATGGCTGCCCTCGGGTACCCAGACCAGTAGGTCTTAGTTTGTTTTTTTAAAGGCACATCTATTCAAATTCAGCAAAGCTCCTTTTGGCTTCCCACATCATATCAAAATCATGACTTAACTAGTTTTCTTTCCTTGCATTTTGACCATCTGTTTGAATTCAGACTGTAGAAATCTTATTTAATGTCTAGATGTTGATTCTGAAGTCAGAGGCACAATATCTGCTGTGGTTACCAGAAACAGAACTAACCAGGACCAATATAATGCTGCATGGCTGGGAGAATCAAGAACTTGGCTTCTTGAGAGAGCCTCAGAAGACTAGACCATACAAGTTCCCAGACGGCATCCAACTTCAGTCAAGATCATTCTAATCCTAAACCTAACCCTACCCCTAATCCTAACCCTCACTTCCCTATGAGCCTGAGACCCTGAGAAGATTAGTCAGTAATGTGTTGGGGAACAGCCAGGTCTGATGTTTCCATCCTAACTCCGAGACTGATGAAATCACCATGGTGAGAGTTTAACAACACAGGAATCGGTCAATTCTGTAAACCAGGACTATTTTTTTCCCAAAAAAAATGAATGTTAAAAATACTAGCATACCACTGATTTTTGTCAATAGGACAATTTTTAAGGTAACCTGATAAAAGATGAGTTTTCTGTGCCTTGCACAAGTTCATCTTGAGATATTTGCTTCCTATGCATTTTATCCACCAATTTAGTCACTCAGGGTTTACTGAGCATTTACTATATGCCTTTCTGTGCATCAAATGCTGTTAAGCATCAGTCATTTTAATCATAACTACCATTAGAACCTAATGTTGTAGGAAGGGATTCAAAAATAAAGCCTCCATTGCATACATTGCCCTAGTCACCATGGAGTGAAGGCCATATGCTGAGTTCTATAGGTGCTTCAGAAAAGCCCACTAATTTATTTCAGGCTACTCAACAGTACAATATGGTTAAATGCATCCTAGGTACATTTTCCTAAGCCATTGCTGTGTGGATACAGTGTAGTATGGGAGATATGTGGATAAATCAAAGATTCACCCTTGAGAAGCTCATACTAAGCATGGACAGAGCCACTTGTTAGGCAAATAAAACATGACAGGCTCCCAAAGGAGAGCAGTGCTAGAACACCATGAGTGTTCTGAGAGTAAGATGTTCCTTCCATGTGATGGGTTAGGGAAGTGGAGGAAGGCTCTCAGCAGAATCCAGTGGCAGTTTCCTACAGGAGGGGAAAGAGGTGTCCTTTCACAAGGCCTTTAAAGAAAAAGAGAAGAGAGCAAATGCACCACACAGGAAACCAGTAATTGCAAAAGGCATTTGACAGCCCAGGTTATGTCAATTTCTACATAAAATATATTCAAATGTCACAGCATTAGTTTCACACAACACTCAGTGTGGATTTTTTTTCCTGCTTCCTAGAAACAATTGGCCCAAGAATTAATGATACTCAACATACTTGTGCCTCCAGATCAAAATCCCAGGTCTCAAATATTTGCAAATCTGAATGGAATGAAGCAGTTTTGAGCTAAAGCAGATTTCAAAGATGAACCAGAAGGGTCAGAGGCAATCTCAGGAGGACTTTGTCTCTTTGCTGTGACCATTTCCCAAGGAGGGGATTGGGAGCTTCCCCATTCCTGACCCACAACCAGATGGAGGGAAGTCTGGTCCAGACTTCCCCAGAGCAAGCTCCAGTAGACATCCCTTTGCAGCATGCTACAGGGCCAATCCCAGAGTCTTCATCCTGCCATAGGTCTCCAGATACGCTGTCCAACTAATTTATAAGGTTGTAAAATATCGCATTCATTCAGCAATGCAATCTTGAAAGGATGCACTATTTAAATCAGTGTATGTATACAAAAATAAGTCAGAGAGATATTTGCCCTCTTCCTCTATGGCATTCTCCTGACCCCATTGTGGTTTCTGCTTACCCACTGTTCTTGAACGCCTTTAGCTATCCTTCAAATAGCCATTGCTTTGCTCTATCATCATAACTCACAGAGAATAACCAGATGTCCTCTGAGCCATTTGTCCGAAATGATGGTAATATTTTACGAAGGGCAATGACAAGCAACATGTTTTTGAATTTCATTTAACATACTGAGTTCTAACAGTGAGAACCAGAAGTCCGATCGTCCTCCAAGATTACCCCAGGGACAGAGAGAAGAGCAACCATATGCTGAGGACTCACTAAGTGCTTGATACCGAGATGGATACTGAAAACACGTTGTCCATTCACTCATTTGAAAAGGTGGGGTGGGTACAACAATATTCAGAAGTAGTCCCAAGATACTTTAAGTTGAAGACAATTCCATGTGATAAATGATACTCTCTAGGGTAAATATAGGCCATTTTTGACAGTAAAAACTGGAAAGAAACTGAGACATAAAGAATAAGTCAGAGCAAGCAAATAATGAGAGGGAGATGCATTCCAGCCAGCAAATTGAAAGTGGGGACAAGACAAAAGTAAAAATCCATCTTTTTAAATCAGTAAATGTCGGCTGTGATTGAATAATTTACAAATATTCATCTATGCTACTGAATATCCAAGACTTTCCACTTCGATCCAAAATTATAGGCATACATTCTTAAATAGTGCTTATAATATCTTAATTTTTTCCATCTATAATTTGTAGAGCACTAATTGTATATATACTAATTATATATATGAATTTGTGTACAATTTACACATTCAGTCTTTCAGCAGTCTATATTACAGCAAGAGCACAAGCCTTTGTTTTTAATTATGTGCCAACCATGTATGGGGCCTCATAAATTTAATTGCATTTCATTTATTCAACTTTGAATAAGTTTACAGAAGGGGAAACAGAGACTCAGAAAGGTGAACTTCACAGCCGGGGTCACACAGTCACAGGACAGCATTTGCCCAATTTCTAGATACTCAGGCTATAAGAGGTTTTAATGAAGCAAAGGCTGTCCAAAGATACAATGGCCACCTTGAGAAGTAGTGAGGTTCCCCTCACCAGGAAAGCTCTAGCAGAGGTTGAGCATAGGTAGGATATCAGCATATTATAGAAAAGATCCCCTGAGCAAGAATCCAGGAGAGATGTCTTCTCAAATCCTTTCAACATTTCAATTTATTGGATGAATGATCAGAGTGATAAAGAAGGTCATTCACAAACATTCTGATCCTATCTTCTTCCTTGGTACTTGGACAGTAGATGAGTTGTGTCTGGTTTTGGGCAATAATATGTAAGCAAAAGTGACCCATGTCACTTAGGAGCAAAGTTTTAAGAGGGAGGTACAAATTGGTGCAATCATTATGGAAAGCAGTATGGAGATTCCTCAGAAAACTTGGAACCGAAACCACCATTTGACCCAGCTATCCTACTTTCCAGTTTATACTCAAGGGACTTAAATCAGCATACTACGATGATACAGCCACATCAATGTTTACAGTAGCTCAATTTACAACAGTGAAACTATGGAACCAATCTAGATGCACTTCAATGTGGTATACACATTGGAATATTGCTCAGACTTAAAGAAAAGTGAAACAATGGAATTTTCTGGTAAAAGGACGGAGCTGGAAAACGTCATGTTAAAAAAAATAAGCCAATTCAAAAAAACTAAAGTCCAAAGGTTTTCTTTGATATGCAGATGCTAACTCACAATAAGGGTGTGGGGGTAGGGAAAAAATAGAGGTACTTTGGATTGGTCAAAAGAGAGTGAAAGGAGGGGAAGATGTATGGGGATAGGAAGGATAGTAGAATGAATCAGACACTATTACCCCATTTACATATATGATTACATGACCCGTCTGATTCTACATCATGTACAATTAGATGAATGAGAAGTTTTACTCCATTTACATATGATGTGTCAAAATGCATTCTACTGTCATATATAACTAATTAGAACAATTTAAAAAAAAAAGAGTGAGGTACAGCTGACCTTACACCATTTCCACATCTAGGTGGTCATAAAGACAAGTATTGGAATGGGGTATCCTTCAGCCTGGGTCCCTGCATACTTCCAATGAGCACATGCCCCTGATGACCTGCAATGGAAATGTAACATGAGTAGAAACTAAACTTTGGTAGTTTTAACTAATTGAGATTGAGACATTTTTGTTACCTCACCACATCTCACACTATCCTGACTGATGCAATGCCACTTTAGATCCAAATTCTTCAGAGATAGCCAATAGAGATGACATCCTATATATTATTGATTTTAGGGTTTAAGATAGACCCTACTGAGCAGTTCTGTAAGGATAAGCTAGTGACACCAGCCAAAGGAAACTTTCTAAGTTGAGAGTATGAGAGGTGAGAAGCAAGCAATGTAGCAAAGGGGAAATGTTTCCATTCAAGGAGTAAAATTATTGCTTGCAATCACTTGGGGAAGAAATCCAGTAATTTACCACTGCAGCATTCTCTTGTCTCCCAAGAGGAAAGCAGAGCGCTTTCGTTCTAGAAAAATATTGACCTTTTCTATCACACAGACAGACTAGAGGCAATTTAACTATGATTCCTGTAGTTCATCCCCCAGGATATCAGCTGTGCAAGGGAGAATATTGATTTTTATCTTTTTAAAAAATAAACTTGCTAAAATAAGCACAGTGGTGATGGTTTTGTTTGGTTTTTAATGTGAAGAAGGTTGAATTTTTTTAATAGACAATGAATTATGGGATCAAGATATGAAAGGAATGGAAATGTTTGAGCTTTCAGATAGAAAATTCACCAGGAATAACATACCACCACTTTACTTTGGTACCCTGGGACATCAGATGCTTTAAATATAGATGCAGTTCAGTCTCTCTTAATGAACTTCAGATCTGCATCTCTGGGCTAGTCCAGCAGGGCAGCAGCTTCACTTGAGAAAGAGGTTGTCAGGAGGCTTGGGTGTACCTAATTGCCCTTTCCAAGTGTCTAGTCCTACAGTCCTGCTTCATTTGTGTGTGTTCAAATACACAGCCAGCCAGAAGAGCAGCAAGGTCAGAAACTGTTGCAGCATAGGAAGAATTCAAGTGAAAAAGTTGCATCTAGTTGACAGGGTTCACAACAGAAGCTTCTAACTGAGATCAATCCCCCTGCCCCTTAATTCATGCATACAGCTTCCAGTTTTTTTTTAAAAAAAAAAATGGCTTCCAGAATCACAGTTCATTTCTGGCATTATTGCTTTTCTGTGCTTCACTAGATTTTATTCTGGTTCACCATAAGGGGGAAAAAGTACCATGGACAGACTACAATAACATGAACTGAAATCCTTTAGATAGTTTCAGTGTTTACTCACCCTTGATATCTATTCTCCAGGAAAGATCTGCAGGCTCTGTATAGGAACTCCATTATTTAACTGATGCATCTCTTATAGGTTTGGTTGATTTCAAACAAAACCACAGAGTGTTTGGCCACCCCTCATTTTTGGGTGATATCTTCTATTACAGGTAACTTCAACTTGAGGTCTATGGAGGTTACCTTTAACACATCTTTCCCATTACCAGGCTAGAAAGACTGTACTTGGTTTGTATTATGTTGTGCAGTCTTACACTGCTGCAGAATTCCTATTTCTACTTCCACATAACAACTGAAAACCTGTCTGCCTCATAGATGGAACACAGAGGGAAGGAGGCAGCCACGTAAAGACTGAAGAAATGCTTCCCGGCAGCAAGACAGGATTTTTGTCATTCCACAAAAAAATAAGGTATTTTCCTAAAATATTGTCCTGATGCAGTTTTGAGACCCAGGTTCTAAGTTTGTCTCCCTCCCCCCCCACCCCCCGCGAGAGAGCAGCTGATTAAGTCTACATCACAACCATTTCCCTTATCAGTAGTCACTGCGGGGCCACTGTGCACCTCTCCAATAAACCCCAGGCCAGGCATAGGCAACTAGCAACAGTCACTGTACCCTGGAGCCCACAAAATTCTTCAAATTAACCTATCCACATGGAGCCCATAAGACTTAGCTAACCCCAGCCTGCTGGTCACAGACAGTTGCCCCTGCACTCCAGCTTGTGTTACCTTCTCCCTGGAGGCAGCTCCCTGTGTGGCTCTGCCTAGCAGCCTCCTCTCATTCCAAGCTGTGAGTGACAAGGAGCTCTGCCTTTCATCTATCGGAGTGTCAGTGTGTAGTATCCTGCCATCAAAAGAACCTTTTAAATCATATTTAACACCCTAAAGAACTAAGTAGATCCATTTCTTCACACTTTCCTCTCCCAGGTAACAAATATATCAGACACATAGCCTGTTCCAGCCCCTCAGCCATTTGGGTGGTCCTGAACAGTAGCATTCCAACTGCTCCATGGGAGCTAGCTGATACAGTTCAGTAAACACTGACCACAGACCACCGTTCACACACACTTCCTTTTAGTGCCTTCACCCACCAGTCTAAAGACATGTAGAAATTATGTCTATTTCTACTACTTTTATTATGGGTATTTCCACTCACTTCTTTAATTCAGTGTATAAGAGGAGTTCCTGTCGCATAGCAGGTGCATGTTGACTGAATGAACTGCAAAATGAAAAGGACATAGAAAAAGCAATCCATTCATTCAGAAACTTAATACATATTTAATAGTTGTCTGCTATATTTCAGGCATCTGGGTTTCAGAAGTGATGATATCATTGTACAGTTTCATATCCAAGAGGCCACTAGCAATATGCAAGCATTAATTAGTTCTTTCTTAGGAATCATCCCAGTGACTTAGTTCAACACTTATTTGGGTTAAAGTTTCACCTCTTGAATGGAACATTCTCTGACCTTCCCAGAAGAGTTGATCATCCTCTTTTTTTGTGAGTCTCCATGGCACCTATCACTATTATTATCCATTTGCTGACCTTGAGCTCCTTAAGAACAAGGACCATCTCTAAGGCATCTTCATATCTCAGAAGCTTAGGAAAGTATAGCTCAGAACTTGGCAAGTGTTCCACAAGTACTGGTTGAATTAATGAAAAAAAAAAAATAAATGAAGTTTCCCACCAAGTACCACCCATTGTGCAGATCCTGAGAGAGATGATGTGGATGGGAACAGAAAAACATAGTAGTTCTCAGGAGGTGCTGGGCTCCAAATCCCTTCTCTGACTCCACATGTCTGGGAGGAAGCCTGAGAAGGAGCATTTCTCACAAATTCCAAGGTGCTGCTAATGCTACAAATCCAGTGAACACACTGTAAGAACTTCTGGTGTAAAAGTAGAATTTGGCTCTCCTGATGTCAGGAAGCTGATTGTGACTGCAAGCTCACAGAAAGAGAAACAGAAACAGGAAACAGAGAAAACCCTGCGAGTGTGGATGGTAACCAGCTTATTTAAAATATTCCACCATCAGTGTAATGGAGACAATTAAGTAGTTATTATCAGGGCTTAGTGGACATACCAGTGACTTAGTTCAGCACATATTTGAGTGAAAGATTCACTTCCTGAATGGAACTTCAAGACTAAGTTCATTAACATCTTTTGAAGAGAAGAAAAACAATCCTACAAAGTTCAATGATTTGTCAGAGGTCAAATAGCATGTCAGCTGGTCAGATGCAAGAGAAATGCTTACAGGTGTCTAACAAATGATATATACAAAAAAAAGACTTTGTTTTGATTCATAATAGTCACAGACTGGACACAACAAAATTTTCATCAGCCGTAAAACGAAAAAAATAAATGGAATACATATTCTTACAAGAAATACTGCACAAGATTTTTTTTACAAAAGAACTCTAGTTGTATGCAGCAATGATATATTGACAAATCTCATGAATATTGGGTGAAAGAAGTCATACACAGAAGTATGTATTCTGTTTAAGTATATTTATGCAAATTGCAAAGACAGGAAAAATTAATCTAACTTGGAGGTCAGGGTAGTTAGTTTGGGAGAAAACAGAAGGAAAATAATTAGAAGAGGACCCGAGGGAAGTTTCTAAGGAACAATGGTATTCTACTTCTTAATGGGAGTAGGGGTTACAAGGCATACTCACTTTGGCATTTTTGTATTATTCTGAGTATATATTATATTCCAAAACACAGATTTTAAAAAAAAAGAAAAGAAAAAAGTGGTTGAAAGGTAAAAAATAGAAGTGAAGCAAAATTAGTGACTTTGTTCTCTGTGTGGGAGCTGACACAGGATCTTCTCAGCAAAGAGGTGAGCTTTTGCAAGGAACCTAGGGAGCAGCAATATGTCCAAACAGTTTCTTCCAGGCCATGTTTATATGCCCATCAAGCAACACCACCAGATTACCTTAAAAGCATAATACCTAAATCAATCCTTTACATGAGAAGCATAGAACTGGAATGTACCTGGGAGATTAGTAAAGTTCAGAAGATTGTGTAGCAAAATTTCTTAAAACCCATCACATCAACCTGTTCAGTAATTTTCTCTGCAGGGAGGTTTGTGAGGTGAACCAGGGAAGATACAGTTTGAAGCTTAACATATCTCATCTACAAAAATGTTTTCTCATTGGCTCTTGTAACCTTTCTCATTGTTCAGGAGCACAGGGTTTTATTTAGGTCTCACTCAGCATTCTTTTTTCCTAAACCACACTGTTCTAACGTACTTTTGCAAACTACAATGGAACCTTAGCAGTCTGAAAATGTTGATAGCAAATCTCTTCTTCAAAGATGAGACTACACTGGTCTTGAACATTTTTTGTAAACCAAGCAACCCATCAGCTCTGCAGGCCATTGTACATGCCTGGCTGGTTCCCAAATCCAACCTCCTAACTGATCTATCACAGTAAATGGTCTAGACAGCGCCACTAGAACGCGTCCCTTTTTAACACTTCATAAACCTGTTCGTAAGTGCAGGTGAAGGCCGTCATAAATATTAAAACCACCAGAGCGGAATGGCCTTTGATTCTTTGTTTATCACAGGCTAATTAAAATACAAGCTGAACATAACTCAGTTCTTTAATGGAGTTTACCAGATGTGTTATAACTAGACCCTGCTCCGTATGAAGTCCATGTATAATAACTATAATTTTTTATTTAGTACAGCAGCCCTGCTGTAGTGGAGGGTGTGTCTGTTTTTTTGATTACAAGGTCCAGATTTTAAGGAGCAGGAAAGAGGATGGTTAAATACTGAGAACATGTTCTCTTGGCATTGAAACTATGATTAATATAAGCCCTGTCCAGGAGAGAATTCTTGGATGCCCTGCATACTATAGTTACACACCGTGCCAGAGACACATTTTCACTGGAAGTATAATTACTGACTTTTAAAAGTCACCTTTCATCCCAAGGAACCCCAGCTCTCTCAAAAGAATTAGAGAGCCATTACAAATTACAGTTAGAGTAATAGCTTCGACCATTCAGCCGTCACTTAAGAAGTACTTCAGCTGCAGAGAGCAGGAAAGGTCAACCTTGCTGGGCCTCCCCTCCTTAGTCGAGAAATCATGTGGATCTTGCTTCAGTGGGGTGGTCCGGGTGAATGGCCAAGGAGCTGCAAGCAACTGAAATTGGCCACACATTCCTGTATATAGTGCCTGCCTTGCACAGGGCCAAAAACACGTGGGCAGCCATGACGTACGTTTCCATAATGTTATCGGTGGGCCAGCAGGGGCATTAGCTCAACCACCAGCTATGAGACAGCAGACTTTAAATGCAAGCCCTTGACTTAGAATCTGTATGAGACCCACCTGAACCCTGATCTGTCATCTCATTCCCCAAATCAAAGGTTCTTAATAATTGCACACACCTCTTACCCTACCTGGGAAATTTTGCAACATCTGGAGATGTTTTGGGTTACAGTTGAGAGCTGGGGTGGTGCTATTGACAATTACTGGATAGAGAACAAGGATGCTGATAAACATTCTCCAATTACGACAGTTCCCACAAAGAATTATGAGTGTAAAATGTCAACAGAACTGAGGCTAGGAAACTTTGTCCTAGAATGTCTTCCTGCCATGTGCCAGGGCAAGCTTGATACAAATCTTAATGTGTAACTTGTCTATTCAAAAAACTTCCAATGTCATGATCTTAGAATGAGTTCCCACACTCACTTATAGTTAATACCTAGTTAACCCATGTCAGTGGATTAGTCCACTGATTAGGTTACAGCTCTCACATTTCCCCTCTGAACATTTTTGTATTGTTTCACACATGAGCTTTTGGGAGACAACTAACTCATATCTGAGCCATCACATGACCACATCTGCAGTGCAATGTGTGGCCCTTTGCAGAAAAAAATGGCTAAAATGAATATGAAAGTGGAGTTACTAAAAAATATTTTTCTATCATCTAGTACATGATTACCTGTTGGAAAATCTGGCAATTTATTCGTGGTTCAGGTAGTACAAAGATCCCCACTGTATCTAGATTGCCATATATTAATAATCTCTAACAGGGATATAATTCTAACAGTTTTCTTATGATCTTAGTATTTTTAAAATAGATACAAATTTGACTTCCATTTATGATACAGCAAAGAAATGAATTATTTGTTTAAATCTTTGACTATAACATTGTTGACTTCCTATTAATTACATTTGTTGTTACTTTTCAAGAAGAAAAGAACAAATTCCTAAATTTTTGGCACATTCCCAAAGGAATTTCTCTACCCATCTTCACTTTAGGCTTCACACTCCAAATGTCCTTGTCAGGATTCTTTCATTTTCTTGAATTTCCTAGGTCTCTGCCTGAAAATCTCTGCCAATGCCCATAAAGGAGTCCATCCACACTAAGTAAATTCCTAACCTTCAAATTTCAACCTAGACCAGTCTTCCATACCAAGTGTGGTCTATACCTTCCCATGGCACACACTTATACACAATCCCTGATTTTGTGTTCTCACTGAGTCCTGGTTATGCTCCATATGTAAGGGGATCTTGTCTCTCTGTCCATTGCAGATCTATCTATCCCCTATCTGCCTTGCAGTAAGGACTCACTACGTGTTCACTGAATTAATAAATATACAATACTATATTATCCTAGACTTGGACACTGGGACTATTTATATTTGGGCAACTCCATCAAAACCTTATACCTTAAAAATTTTAAATGTTTGTATTTTTATTTATTTATTAAATCAATGTAGATGACTGGAAAGATGGGAGCCAACTTCCCATATAAAGAAATGTCCTCTTTATACAACTGTCCTATGCAAGTCTACGCACCCCCACACATGCATACACACATACACACAAATACAAATATGTATGCATGCTTGCAGACACACACAACACATACATGTGTGCATACACATATATCCCCATACATGTACATGCAGACAAATAAACACAAGCACATATATTCACCCACTCAAATACACATGAATGCACACATGCACACACATGCACGTGAGTGTGTGCACTGACACACACAAAAACACATGCAAGCACATACAAGCACGTATGCATAAATACACACATACACATGAGCACACACACAAAACCAATGACATTAAGCCTTAACTTGAACACCTTTAATGACAGAGGTTCTACTTCCTTTGAAACAGCTCCATATTTGAAAAACACTTTCAGAAAGTTTTTGTTGTTGTTTTGGGGATTCTTTTTGTTCATTCATTTGTTTTTGGCTTAGGGTTTTTGTTTTGTTTTTGTATTGAGTCCTAATGTGTCCCCTGGAGCTCTCAGCCAGTGCTTTTAGGTACCTACAGGATAAGCCAAACCTTCTCCCTTCCATTTGACAAACAGAACTTCAGCCTCTGCTCACTTCCCCCTCCAGAAGACTCTCTCTGCTCCAGTATCTCTCTCCTTCAGTTTCTTGTCTGGATATGCCCCAACTGGATAAACTCTGTCACAATATGTCTTTGGACAATGGTTAGCATCCCATAGCTAGGATACCTCCCAAATCATCACCAACTCTTTGGAGAAAAATGTGGCAATTGTCACTAAAATTCCCAATGCACACACCCTTTGATCCAAAATGTACATTCCCAATGTACATTCCCATGTGCTTCAAAGGCACATGAACAAGAATGTTCAAGTTATAGCATTTTCAAAGGTAAATGTTTGGAATGTTCATAAGTGTCCATTTTGCAGGGACAGATTCATATACAATGGTACATTCCCAGAATAGCATGCTAGGTCACTGCAAGAAAGAATGAAGTGACCCTCAACATGCTGAAGTGGGACAGACTGAAAGGCAAGTCATCACATGTAAAATCCAAAGTTCAGAACAATGTGCCTTGTTTTACTCCCCAGGGTAAGAAGAAAGATGGAGCAGGTGGGAGAGGGAGAGAGAGGTGGGCATACTAAGGAGGAAGAGAAAGGATTCCTTTTTTCTAGTCTTTCATCCTCATTTGCAGCCACTTCACCATCAGAAAATAACCATTAGAGATAGCTATTTGGTTGTGCTTTGAAAACTGTAACTCTCCAGGGTCCAATAAGGAGTTGTTATTCTTTCCATTATTTAAATTTAATCTGATTAACTAAGTAACTCAGACAAATCCACTTAAGGAGTAGAGTGGGAGCAGGTAAAAAGAAAGATGCAACTTTATTCAATAAAGTAACATATAGTACTAGTCTGGGAAAAGATGACCTCCTTATATTAAATTTTCAATCCTTGCCATGAATTCACCTGCCAAAGATAATTAAAGATTGCAACTGATTGACTTAGAGGCAGCCACCAATGCACGGCAAAACAAAATTTATAATCAATTGACTCACAAGTATTTTTCCCAGATGGCTGAAAGAAGGAAAACTACTAATTTTCACTAATATTAGTTTTTAGTAAAGTCTTTAAGAGTTAGTAGTATATTTTGCATATTGACATTGTTTGTGGTTATATAGCATTGGTTCGAAATGTAGATTCCCTGACACTAACACACCATTGAAAATGGCCTATGGCTTAACCTTTGAATGGTTTCCTTACAGCAGCAACCATAATGACAAAAACCTACTTCTCTGCCAAGGAAATATCCAATCCATCCAAGGATGGTTTCACCTTTCTCAGAAGGTGATCAAATGAGTATACTGAGTAAATTTATTAAAGACATTTTCAAAATTGGACCACCAAATATCTTTGTGTATGTGAGAAAAAAAAATTATAACAAATCCCAACCACTAGAAAAATCTGTAGTAATTCCTTTTTGGGGAAAGACCTGTTGTCAACAAGGCCCATCTGTCACCATCAATACTCACTAAAGAGACCTCAAAGGTATTTGGAGGTCAAGACAGTGTATGACATACATTGAGCTTATTGAATTTTGATCCTAACGCATTTGGGAAATTCTGAGTAACAAAAAGGTAAGGTAGGAAAAAGACGTTGACCAAGGTTAAGTGATGAGATGGAAATCCATGTGGTGAAAAGCACTGTTCTTTTTCATTTTGTATTTGAAATCACTCACACACATACCTCCTCCACCACCACCATTTATTGAGAAGCTGGTTCAATCTAGCTTCCACAATCTGAAGCATCCTGGTTTTTCTCTGTCCTTTCCAGTCTTCTTCTTTGTCTCCATGTAGCTAGCTAATAATCCCACTTTTGTAGTTTGGGGGTCATAAAATGATGGGATTCTTTTGATATTCAAATTAAATAAGCCCTCGATCCTGCAACCTACCAGGAGGACAGTCTCTCCTCTCCCCAGAATCTCCTTCCTGTGTTAAATCCCAGAAATCCAGGAGTGTTTGGATTGGCAAGGTCCATCCTAGCTTGCCATCCACAAAAGAGAGAAATTGTCATATGCAGGAGTCTCATTTCCTCATACTGTGAGAGGTATAATCAGGGTAGATGAAGACATCTCTCTTCCCCAGGAATAGGCTTGATTCTGATTTGCTCTACTCTGTACAGTGCTGGAATTATGAAACTGTTGGCGCACACACAGGAATGTGCGCAAACACATGTGCATTCACATGCACACACATACACACAGAGATTTCCCTGCAGCGTGTCCTTAATACCTGCTTGTTTAGTCATAAGGAGGTTTACACTCTGAGATCCCTTTCTTTCCCCATCTTTGTGTTATGACCTTAAGCCACACTCTTCCCAATCTAGATCTCAACACCCCAAAGTCTCAGGAAAATCCACTCGCTTACAAATGAAAAATGGAATTCAATATTGAGTTCCTCCTGAATTCACCAATCTTAAATTCCATGGGCCCAGATTCAATGATTTGTAGATGCACCTGGGCTGATGACATTGTTGTCATTTCAAGAGGAGACAAATGCAACTAATCTGTATGCAACAAACAACTTTTTTTTTCCTGTTAGAATTCAGTTTCACTAAAAGTTTTTTTGCAAAGTTAAAATATAAATTAATTTGTCAGACAATATGGATTTCCAAAACCCCAATATTGGTTAACTATCCATCGTGTTTCCTCAATAATAATAATTTATTCTTTCAGCCATGCTCTTAAACTTATGAATTTCTTGAAAGATACCTTGCCTATGCTGAGGGTTTGGGATGGAGGGAAAGCATGACATGGCTGTAGACTTTCTCAAGCGCATAGTTTGATGGTGAGGACAAAACTCTCCCAGAAATAGAATGAATATTGAAAACATGTTACATATGCATAGGCTGAGACTCCATAAGTCTTTGTTCTCCATCAGGGAATGAGAATGATGTTTATTTTCCTGTTTAATGACATCTTTATCCCTCATGCCTAGCACATCGAGGCACCAGCTTGGCCCTGACATTCACACCCATGATGAAACACCTTCTTCCACTGAGTCAGCCACCAGTGTGCCAGCAAGAATGCAATGGGAATAAAATATTAATCTGAATCTTCGATTTTGATTCATACATTAATGTGGGAGAACTGTGATTGAACAATCACACATTTCATCTACAGAAAGCCTCACAATTGTGAAAAATTAGCTTCAATTTTAAGCTTCAGTTTCAAATTTAACTGGAACCCAGCCCACTCTCAGGTGCTTTAGCTGGTGCAGATTTAAAGAGTGGATTTAAAATATATATATATATATATATATATATATATATATATATATATATATAATTAACACTTCTCTAATATTTCTTCAGAGTCTGCTTAGGTCATCTGATGATCCAGCTACTGGAAAGAACTTATTTAACTCACAGGCTTTGAAAATCAGCCAACAACACCATCTTATGTATACATTTGTCTCTGGAAAAACATCGTGCCAGCAGTCTGAGGGTTAAGCAGTATTCCTGTCATGTTTGCCCTGAACTTGCCCAGTTAAATTGCAACAGCATGGGTCTCCATAATTATCTAATTGTTAGTGTTGTGCCTTTACGTAATTTATGATGTAGCATTAAAGTCTGACCCTGGGTTTGAAATGAAGTGCAGTACTGCTGACATCCAAGCTCAAATTAGTAGGTAAGCACCCAATTAACGATTATGCTTCTGAGCTTTCATTTCCATCTGACCACACTGCTACGCTAATCAGTTTTCTAAGCCTTTCACCTTTCCCATAACTAACAAGCATTTCTCCTGCTTTTTATGTCTATGGATGCCCTGCATCTTCATAAAAATCTCTCCAAGACTGCTGTCTTTATGATTGATGCCAAAAATGGCTGTCCACAAGTCAGTTGGTCAGCTCTGTTACCCTTTGCTGGCAAAGCCAAAGGCCAGCTTGATAGGTTTCCATTTCCCTCTTCAAAAAAGAAATCATCTCTGCAGGATACTTAAATTCTGTGGATGGCTTTCATTGGCTGTGGAATCACTCAAAATGAAGGAGGGAGCCTTTTGGATGTGTAGATCAAGGAGTCAGTGTGTACTCACAGGCAGGAGAACTTGCCAAAATCCCTACCATCTATCTGACAACTTGAGAAAGAAGAAAGAAAGCAACACTAGGAGAGAAAAAAATCATTCCACATTACTCCCTTTTTCAACTTCACACCTACTTCTTTCTTCTCTCCCATATCCTAGACAGCTCTTCAAATCCCCTTCACCCATCTGTACTTCCATCTAAACAGCATCAGCTGAGTGTAAAATATTAGAACATTTTTGGAAAGCCAGGATGCTTTGTCCTCAGTACCAATACAAGGAAGACTTGAAATGTTTGTGAATGCTCAAATGAGCACCTTCATGGGGAAATTAGTTGATAATCACCACACATTGGGACTGTTGCTGTGCTTAGACCACATCCCTCCTCTTCCCAGCCCTTATTCTTTCTAGAACCTACATCGTTTACATTTGGGTTTCTAGATAGCTGAGAGTCAGATAAGAGCTGCATCATTTTTATAATCCCTACCAAAGAAACAAAATGAGAATTGAATCTAAAATCCCACCCCATCCCCACCGCTGCTATTTTTATAACCTATACCTTAGTAGTTCCTGAGGCTTGCCTTCGGCTCCATATTCACAAATTGGACCTCCCTGTCCAATTCAAGTTTGTTATAAACACAATGTCCTCAAGAATTTGACTCAACACTGGTAGCTTTCAAACTCCAGTACCAAAAGCTAATTGGGAGATTTGTGAAAATTTATTTCTAAGCAAATTTACTCATTACTCCAATATAAAGACCTTATTATTTAAAAATGAATCAAAGTACATCTCTTCTAGTGAGAGTGGGGCTTAAATCTTGCACCATTAGAGTGCCATCTGAAGACATGCTTGGCACACGTGGTTTGAAAAACACTGTACAAAGAGAAACTGTGGAAAAACAAGGATCCAATGAAAGTAGAGCTTTTTTTATTTATTTATAGTTTCCTTTTTTCTTTAGTTGTCCAATGTGGCTTTGCATTCATTGAGCATAAATTTTATTTTCATTAATCTTTTAAGATAAGGAGAAAGGGAAGGTATCCTGGTTCCCATTTTGTGGGCTCCCCAGGACACATTGCTGGCTAAGTTGGAAAGCTCAAAAAAGAACTTGATTCCCTGATTCTCAGCCATTTCTCCTTCCATAAAACCATATGTCTTACTTTAAATGTTTCATATCACATATATGTCTCATAATCTCAGAAAAGACACTTGATCGGTACGTTTGGTGGTGACAGGAATCGACACTGTAAGAGCAAGAAAAATTGAGTTAAATCTGGTTCAAAAACAATACCCTAAAACACAATATGTGAGGAGTATATTGTAAAACCAACTCATTGCGCAGTGTCTCAATTTTGTGGACTTTCAGTCAACTTAATTTTTTTATTGTGTAAATTAATAAGAAGAGCCTCTCATCAAGCCAAAGGATACAAGAGTAAAGAGACTACATTAGCATATCTTCGCCTTTGATAAGTATTTGAATAGAATTGTTTATGTCATGCAGATATTTAAATATGAAAACTAAACAAATAAAGTGCTTATACACTTGGTGATAAAGGGATGTAGAGAGTAGAGGATCTAGGAAAAACAATTGCATGGTAATAACAGCTGTCTAGGGCTTTTACTAAAAATGCAAGGTAGCAATATATACTGGAGAATCACAAAACCTCTTACGAAGTAGCAAATTTACTTCCCCAGGATCTAGAAAACGTAAGGGGTTATCAGGGAGCTCCTGGCAAAAGCAGAGGTAGAAAGGGCAGCGCTGAGTGAATTCATAGTGGAAATTGACAATAGAGAGTCTAGCATCTCATGACCTCTATTTAGGTTGTATAAATGTAAGACCTAAAACTTTAAGGGAAAGTTTGTTTACATTATCTGCTCAAAATATATTTGTGGAATTATCTGGCAAACGGAAATTCCCCAATAATCATTATTATGAAGTCAGGAAATTTTGAACTAGCAAGATTTAGGCCCATATCCCAACTACTTGTGTAGTAACTAAACCAAATAAATTTTTTGTCATCTCCAAGGCTCCATATGATTGCCCAGAAGGTGGGAATAACACTCATTTCATTGTAGAATTTGAGGATTAAAGGAGATAATGTAGATAATGTACATGAAACATAGGGTACATAACAAATACTTAACAAATGTTCCTTTGACTTATAAGACCTCTGATGAAATGATAAGTGGTCCTCACACAATTTCAAAATACTTATTAAAAATAATATGAGAGGAATGCCATTGAGATTTTGAATGGAATCGCCTTAAATCTATGTAGTACTTTTGGAAGTATGGTCATTTTGACAATATTAATTCTGCCTATCCCAGAACAAGGGAGATCCTTCCTTCTTCTAAGGTCTTCTTTAATTTCTTTCTTTAGCATTTAGTAGTTTCATTGTAGTGGTCTTTCACCTTTTTGTTAGGTTGAGTCCTAAGTTTTGGTTTTGTTTGTTTGTTTGTTTTTTGTTTTGGGTTTTTTTTTTTTTGAGGCTACTGTAAATGGGGTAGTTTTCCTCATTTCCCTTTCAGAGGATTTGTTATTGATATACAGAAATGCCTTTGATTTATTGTTGATTTTGTATCCTGCTACTTTGCTGAATTAATTTACCAGTTATAGAAATTTTCTGTTGGAATTTTTTGGGTCTTCTAGGTATAGAATCATATCATCAGTAAATAGTGCTACTTTGAGTTCTTCTTTTCCTATCAGTATCCCTTTAATTTCTTTCATCTAACTAATTGCAAGAACTATGTTAAATAGAAGCAGTGAAAGAGGGCATCCCTGTCTTGTTCCAGTTTTTAGAGAGAATGTTTTTAATTTTTCTCCACTTAGAATGATGTTGGCCTGGAGCTTAGCATAAATAGCTTTTACTATGTTGAGATATACTCCTGTTATCCCTAGTGTTTTCTAATGTTTTGAACATAAAGGGGTGCTGTATTTTGCCGAATGCTTTTTCTGCATCTATTGAGATGATCGTATGATTCTTATCTTTAAGTCTATTGATGTGATGAATTACATTTATTGCATTTTGTATGTTGAATGCTAAGTGAAGTCAGTCAATCCCCAAAAAACAAATGCCAAATGTTTTCTGATATAAGGAGGCTGATTCATAGAGGGGTTGGGAGGGGGAGCATGGGAGGAATAGATGAACTCTAGATAGTGCAAAGGGGCATGAAGAAAAGGGAGGGGACAGGGGGTTAAAAAAGATTGTGGAATGAAATGGATATCATTACCCTAAGTACATGTATGAAGACATGAATGGTGTGAATATACTTTGTATACAACCAAAGCTATGAAAAATCGTGCTCTATATGTATAATATGAATTGTAATGAATTCTACTGTCATATGTAACAAGTTAGAATAAAAAAATTAAAAAATTAATAATTTGAGAAAACCAAAAATAAATGGAAAGATACTCTATGTCCAAAGATCGGAAGAATTAATATCATTAAAAAGTCAGTACTGCCCAAAGCAGCCTATAAATTAATGCAATCCTTGTCAAAATTCTAGTAAGAAAGAAATCTTCAAATTCCTGTGGAACCAAAGAAGATCCTGGACAGCTAAAGCAATCTTAAGCTAAAAGAAAAAACTGGAGGCATCATACCCCCTGACTTCAGAAATCACTATCAAGTTCTTCAACAGATTAATGGATAAAGAAATGTGGTATAAATACACAATGGAGTAATACTCAATAATGGAGTATTATTGAGTTATAAAGAATGAAGTTATGGTATTTGCTGTTAAATGCAGGAAATCAGAGACTATCAGGCTTAGTGAAATAAATCAGACTTAGAAAGACAAAGGCTAAATGTTTTCTCTGATATAATCCAAAATAAGGGGGTGTGAGGCAAGGGGAGATTTCATCAAAATAGAAGAAAGATTGGTGGACTAGATGAAGGGGACTAAGGGGGAGAGAGGAGGGACAGGAAAAGGAAAAGAGAATAACAGCAGAATGAATCTGAATATGACCTAAACTTCCTATGTACATATATGAATATACCACCATGAATCTCAACATCATGTTCATCCACAAGACACTGACTTAAAAAAAAAAGTAAATAGCAAAAAGATCAGTAGAGTAGTAGGAAGGGAATAAGAGGTAGGAAAGGGAAATACTAGGGACTGAATTAGAGCAAATTATAATCCACATTTTTATAATTATGTCAAAATGAATCCTAATGTTATATAACAAAAAAGAACCAATAAATAAATATATATTATATTATTAATCATATATATATATGAATATTTGTACGTGTGTGTGTGTGTGTGTGTATCACACCAAGCTATAGTAATCAAAACAGCATGGTACTGGCATAAAATAGGAACAATAAACCAGTTGAACAGAATAGGGATCCCAGAAGTAAAACCATGAATTTATAGGTAATTGATTTTTTACAAAGGTACAAAGAATACACAATGGGAAAAGAGCAATCTATTCAATAAGTGGTGAGGTGGTGTCCAAACAACCCAAAATCCACATGCAGAAAGATGAAATGATATCCTTACCTCACAGCACAGAGAGCCTCAGAAAATTGAAAGTAGAACTGCCACGTGAACTAGCAATCCCACCACTGGGTATGACTCCAAAGGAAATGAAATCAGCATGTCAAAAAGATATCTGTAGGATGGTGGGATTCGTGTATATCCACAAGAATGTGAACCTAACAAGAATAATATATATTCCATGTTTATTTGATTATATCAAAATGGATTTAATCCATTATATCAAAATGGATTCTACTGCCATGTTTAACTAAAAATAACCAATAAGCAAGAAAAAACAATCATTTAAAACAAAAAAGGGTATCTAAACCTCATGTTCATTATAGTATTATTCACAGTAGCTAAGATATAAATGCACTTGAGAGTCTCTCAATGTATAAATGGATAATGAAAATGTGATATAGAAACAATAAAATACTATTCAGTCCTTAAATAGGAAATCTTGATGTTTTCAACAATACGGATGACATGGAGAATTTATATTAGATGAAATAAGCCAGGCACAGAAAGACAAATCTGAAGACATTGAACTCATGAAAGTGGAGGGTTACTCAGTGCTGGGGGTATGGGAGATTGGGGAACTACATCAAGGTACACAAAATATCAAAGAGAAAGAATAAATTCAGGAAATCTATTATACAACATGATGACTAAGATGAACAACAAGGTACTATATTTGGAAAATAATTAAGAAGGCAAATAATAATTGTCCTTACTACAAAAATGGCAATAATATAAGGTAATAGATTATTAACTCAATTGAACCATTTCATAATATTTTAAAATATGTTGTGTGCAATAAATACATATATTTACTTATCAAATAAAATTAAAACAAAAATAATTTCAGGTCTTTCACTCCTGAGTTTTCAATCTAGTATTTGTAGGTAATTTTTCATAAAATTATAAAAGTAAACTTGTTTTTCTTGATTAAAAAAGAATTCAGGGAACTGGGGTTGTGGCTCAACAGTAGAGCACTTGCCTAGCACTCACAAGGTACTGGGTTTAATCCTTAGCACCATATAAAAATAAAATAAAGGTTATTATATCTATCTACATCTAAAACAAATATTTTTTTAAAAAGTTTTTAGCCCACTAATTCTTGAAAGCATAGAAAAGAAAAAACGAAGGATGAATCCCCCCAACTTTCAAGTGTGATGGGAATAAAGGAACAGCAATTGTATTTATTTCCAGGAAATATGTCAAAGGCAGCAACAGGAGAGGCAAAACAAGCAGAATGTATTCCATTTCTGCAAAGTAATTTTAATGGGATTTTCCATTTCTCCAACCTTTATCTATGTAAGTGGTATGACTTAGATTTTACTAGCTCCTGAAACTAAAGGAAAGCAAGCACTTATGAGAATAGACTCCCAACAATAATAGCAATGATAGTCCCAGGTGTCCACCCACTATATATCTCCACAGAATAAGCATAGCAGTCTCAGATTTGATCCAAAAAGTAGAACCACTCTGAGCGCTTTAGAATAAGAGATGTGTTTCTGAGATTTTAGATCTGGATGGGGAAGGAAAATCAAGGGGAAGGAAAATCAAGGGGAAGGAAAATCAAGGCGAAGCCAATGCGGCTGCAACTGACCTCATGCCTGCAGTCACTGTTATTAGATTGCCTGGTTGGGAAGTGGGGGAGGAAAGCTGGATATGAGGTAAGGGAGAGCAGAGGTGAAATAGACGCCATCAACATAAGCTGGAATCTACAACTATGGCCTGAAACCCACACCTGTCTCTTGCCACCAACCTAAAACACATGGGTGACATGAAAAAGCTGACACATCTACCATAAAGCAGATCACCCATGGGAGTCCCACTTGCTGTGGATGGGGGATGCTGACTCTGCCAACAAGGTGAACCAGCTGATCAGGGACAGCTGGTCTGGGGCTGTCACAGTGATTAGTGTCCCCAACAAATCCAATCCCAGGAACATAAAATTGGCTGCTGCTTTATTTTGGCCTTTGAAATATTTTCTATGTTTTTTTGTTTTGTTTTGTTTTGTTTTTGGGGTTTTTTTTTTGTTTTTTTGTTTTTTGCTTGTTTTTTTTTTTTTTTGTTTTGTTTTGTTTTTGTAGCCAGCCCTTACCTAGAAGGAGCGAGGGGAGAGAATTCTGGGAAAGGTAGTGGTAAAAAACCACCACAGAGTGGAAAAAAAAAAAACAGAATTCAGTGATGAAATACCCTTCACTAGTATGCAGCCAGCTGACCCTAGGCAGGTTCCTTCATTTCTCTTCATCTACACTCTCTTGATCTTCAATGTCCTTTACTCCTCCCTCCTGTTGACCCACATTCAGTTAACCTGTCAGCATAAGAAATCAGGATGGGTTCCTTATTTCTGTGGTCAAAAGCACAGTTCAAACAAATGACTTCCGGTAATCATGGCTTCTCATTGTTCCTCTCCTCCAGCTCATGAATTACCAAGGAAAGGATATCCTAATGGAGAGGGTAATTTAATCTGGATTGCTCTTTAATTCCTGGACATCTCTGGAATGCCTGGCTGTCAAAAGAAAGTGTGTTTTTTTAGCTGTGTGGTCTATCAGGCTTTCATTAATCTACACTGTTTTAATATCCATTAGTGAGCATTAATCTAAAAGGATGGATTTGGGGCAGAGATCCCATTCCTCTTGTCTTTTCTAATTTCCTATCATCAAAGGGAGATTACTTGTTTTCCCCTATGAAGCTCCAAAATGGATAAAATGAGCCAAATAGTTTTTGTCTTTCCAATTTCATTGACAGACTTCTATTTGTGCCAACCCAGTGGGATTTGACATTTCTTCCTGGTTTCCTCTAAGATTCTTCCTGAAAAGTGTACAGCATAAATTTAACCTCTTCTCACACAGGATCATGAATTCCACCCTTCAGCACTGACCAACACCGTGCTGCATTTTGAGATACATTCTCCTTCTTTATGGCATGATTAATTTGCATTTCATCTGTATCTTAGCCAAGGCAGTCTGGAACCTTGCAATCTCTGAAAAGATTGCATTCTTGAGCCATTCCTCTATGTTGAAGATTAGTTTGGGGGTAGAAAACATATGCATATGCGGAAAATGTAGTCTCTGTTATGATTTGGAGGTGAAAGTCTTCTACCCAATATGGTTAAATATACCTCACCCAAGAGACTTCTATTCCATTTATTCAGTCTTGAAATCATTATCTAAGAACCCAAGAGATTTACTTTTTAACTATGACAGAGTTCTCCAAATTTGCCTCTCCAGAGGTGATTTCATTTGGCCTTAAAGAGGCACCAGCACAGGGTATTCCAAACTTTATATCCAGCCTCTGTGCAAATTACAACTCACTTTCTGCTTTACCTCAGAATGCAACTCTGAATAAGGTATTGCACAGAGAAGTTCTAATTTATCCTGAAGTTCTAAGTCTAAATTAAAAAAAAAAACTTGGGGAACAAAAAGGCAGTGTTGATGAGTAAAGTGGGGTGAAAAGGTTAAAACTAAAGACCAGGGTTCTCATTCATGGATAGAGGTGCTATTCACCCCTGACCAGTGGTGCCTAACCAAGTGGAAAAATGAAATTCAGAGTCTCAAATTTACAGAATTTCTGATTTTTTTAAAGAATCCAGAAATCTACGATTTTAAGTGAAAACTATTAAATACAAAAATAGACTTGAAATATGTTAAACTGTGTTTGAGTCAGTAAAACGTCAGAAGCTGGCCCACAGGCTCCTAGTTCTGCAATTTCATTGCCATGATCTTGGCAGAAAAGCTGAGCCCCTGCAAATGACTTGTCATCTGAATTGCAAGTTCAGCCATGTCTCGTATTTTTAAGGAAACAACGTCCTTAACAAGACTCCTAAAGTGCAAGATGTAAAATCAAAGATCAATAAATGGGATGGTAACAAATTAAAAAATTTCTTCACAGCAAAGGTAACAATCAAGACCATGAAGAGAGAGCCTATAGAATGGGAGAAAATATTTTTTACCTACACCTCAGATAGGGTGTTAATTTCCAGGATATAAAAAGAAGTCAAAAAGCTTAACACCAAAATAACAAATAACACAATTTACTTTTATTTAAATATACTAGAGAGAGACAAAAGCAAGTAGAAATGAGAGGCACTCCCCTATATATGTATACATATAGTAAATAAGCCCATAAATACATATATACATATTTCCATTATAACAAATAAATAAATGCCAAGGGAAGTTTGTCAAGCCATGGTAAAATGACATTAGAGGGAAACTTAGGACCATAAGAAAGAATGAGGAGCCCGTGGAAATGATAAAATAGGCAAATATCAAAGACTTTTTTATTCCTGTTATTTCCTTTAAAAGATAATGAGCTATTAAAGTCGGGTAGGGTATATTCCTACATGTGTATAAAATATATTCACAATATATAGAGAGGTGAAATCACATAATAATAGTAGAAAGAATGAGGACGGAAGATAAGTAAAATTATACCATTTCAAGAATCTTATATTTTAAATAAATTGGAACAGTAATAATAATTAACTAAATGTGAAATGCTAATGATCTATGTAATAAATAATCCCTACACCAACAACTAAATAAGAAGAGGTATAGTTAAAATCCAATAGAGGAATCAAAATAAAAGACTAAACAAATTTTTGATAACTAAAAAAAGCAAGAAAAGAGGAAAGGGGGAGAAAAATAGATGTACAAGTAGAAAACAAACAGCAAAGCATCACACTAAGCCTGACCATATCAAAAATCACATTAAGTGGAAATAAACTAACAGTTCTAGCAACTGTCAGACTCAGAATACGTTTTTAAAAATTAAATTAAGAAAGCAAGACTTCTCTATGTGCCATCTTCAAGAGAAGAGATAAATATAAAGACATGGGTTTAAAGTAAGAGGATGAAAAAAATACCATAAAAAGTCAGCATAAGAAAGCTGATGTGACTAAGTAGGAGACAAAATAAACTTTGAGGAAAAGAGTAGCACCAAGAGTTAAAAAGGGGTATTCCAGAATGGTGAATGGGTACATTCACGAGGAAGACAAAACAAGTCTAAATGGATATGCACACAGCAACACTGTCTCAAAACACAGGAGGCAAAAACTGAAGAACTAAAGTAAGGCAGAAACAGATCCACACACTTAATTGGAGATTATAACAATAAAGATATTGCATTGGTCATGGTTTTCCAGAGAAACAGAAACAATAGGATATAGAGAGCTAAATGGAAATATTTATAGTGAAGTTCACACAATTATGAAGAATGTAAAGTCCATGGTCTGTCATCTACAAGATGAAGGCCTGGGGAAAGCCAATGGTGCAGGCCAAACTTGGACTGTGAACCAGGGGATTGACAGGATAAGTCCAAGTTTAAGTCCAAAGGCCCCCAAACCAGGAGCACCTATGTCCAAGAGTAGGAAAACATGCTTGTTCCAACTCAAGCATAGAGAATGAATTCCTCCTATCCTCAGCATTTTTCTTCCAGTTAGGCCCTCAATGGACTGGATAATAACTACCCATCAAGGTGAGGCAGATCTTCTTTACTTAATCTACCCATTCAAATGTTAATTTCTTCCAGAGACATCCTCACAAAAGCACTCAGAAATGTTTACCTGCAATGTGGACATTCCTTAATCCAGTCAAATTGACACATAAAATCAACCATCACGGATACGAATTATCTGAATATAACAGGCACAGCATCTCTCCATTCAGGAAAGACATTTTGTGCATTTAACAACAGGCAAAGAATGGATTCTAAGCAATCATATCAGACATTGGCCATAGTGCTGGAGAAAAGTTTTGAAATCCGTGGCCTTGCCAAGCATTATTGCTTTAGGAGCTGGATGATGGGGGAGGGATGAGGTAGGCCACTTACTGGAGATGTAGGACAATGTACATTGACCACAAGGTATGAATGATTCTCATTATGTTAACTCTCATATGATTCCCCAGGTATAGCAACAGAAAAATTATCACTCTCTCCTTTAATAAGAAGACTGCCATGTCCAGCTTTATCAAGAAAGTATTATTAAAAAAAAATGAAAGAAAGATAGTATTGTATTAAACTGAAAGTTCCTTTAAAACAAGAGGTAGGATTAATTCATCCGTGTAGCTCTCACCAAGTTTAATAGCAAGCCTTTCCCATAGTAGAAATATTATAAAATTAGTTCAAAGAAAAAAAATAAACAACCCCCTTCTTTTTCCTTTGGTTCAGGATGCACCCTTTGGCAATGTCTCCATCTACATTCAAAACGATGACACTGTTGCACTTGAATTCTTTCATCACAATGGTTAAAGCCAAAACTCAGAAAAACATATTGGGATACTGGCACCTTCTGTTGAGCAAGTTGTATATAAAATGCTGCTGAAATGCAGCATATGTTTTTGATAACTGTAAAACACATTATATTTAAGAACCAGGAAGGAATGTAAATGGTGAATATTAATGCACTTGAAGTTTTATTGAAGTTACAAGTTCATATTGATGTAACTTAATTTTGTCCAAAACATGACAATCACCTTCAGGGTCTCTTCTGCAGAAGCTACAAGGGTGAGAAGTCAACTTTTCTCTCAGTTCCCCATATCCCTATCTCAAATCCAGCAGCTAAGATTAAGATACCAATGCTTTGTTTTGAAAGGAAGGGTGGCGGGGGTAAAAAAAAAAAGAGTGAGACCAAGATACAGACAATACAAGGCACTGTATTACTGACTGGCCACTGATTCACTGTGAGCAATAGACATCCAGACTGATGCTCAGCAGATGTGTTCACTTAACATGTGTGACTTCTCTGCAAGAAGAACAAGGAAAAACCACCCCACAAGGGGGACCCACAAGTGCAAAAATGGAGGGGTCTGCTTGGCCTCTACCCACCTCCCATTTCCCATTGGTCAAATTCATTCTATGCAGAGTCAATATTCCCACACTTCTGGGTACATCATCCTGCTCCTCTGCAATGCAGACTCCATGCCCTTCAGGTGACATTTCTTCAAAGCTGGGAATAGAGAGGTGACAGATATGGGAGGGAAACTGACAAAGAAAGAGACAGAAGAGAAGTGTCAAGGCAATCTGGAAACATGCCCAAGCTTTAGCTTTGATACTTCCTCGTGCCTGCCAGTCCCATGGTCCAGGGGAGATGGACCATGCAATGGCACTATAGCAGCCCCAGCAATGGCACAGTGTCATGAAGCTGTGAAACCCTGCAAACCTGATTCCCATGCAAGGCACTATAGCCCCTCAGTGCAGTTTCCAGGCTAGAATGTGGGTGGAGGGGGAAGAAAAGTTAGGGTTGTGGGTCAGGATGGGGTGTGAACAGAGGAAGAAGGAACATAATCTAGGGACATAATCTGGGGTCCTGGAAAGAGCTCAAATCTTATAATGAGATAAATTTCATCTCCATAACTTATTCATTATGCAATTTTGAGTAAGTCACTTAACTTGTCTAAGTTCATTTTCCCCATCTTAAATAAGGCTAATAACAATTGGTTGAAAGACAGCTTATGCCAATATAGCATTGGGCATAGCATGGAATTCTAGTCACTCCATCAAACATTACTTCATGCATGCACCAAAGATTGCATATCAAAATCCAGCAGGCCTCATGCTGCTTAATAAATAACACTTGTTCACAAGTCACTCCCCAATAAAGTAAAAGCATAAAAGCAAAGTCACCATAATCTAAAGAGCATGGTATTACCTGCAGACACTAAGGAAATGTATACTTATGAGAATATGCAGATGTGTTCATAAATGTCTTGGGTACACCAAGCCAGTACCTGTGATATTCTCCTGTAACACACATCAGTCCCTAAGAGCTCCAAAACTCACTTGGAGGACAAGTCTCCTTCTGTTTTCCATTTTGCAAGGACAAACCTGACAGAAATGTAGGAGCTGTGTAGATATTTAAGCAGCCCACACGACAGGGAAAGCCTTCAGCCCAGCCATGAAGAATAGACTTTGCAACAACATCCACTATACAGATGGGCCCTCAAATTAGTACAGGAGCGGCGAGTCCTCCGGCCCAGAGGAGGAGATAGGCGTCCAGGGCTCTGCCTCTGCCACCGGCCGTGATGCAGGGGCATCCATCACAGTAAGTACCACAAGGAACACCACCTCTAATACCTCTTCATCGGGCCGCCAGCAAATGAGCCTCTAGATTAGGCCTGACACGGACATAACGCAAGCTGAGGTTTGCCAGGTGTAATTAATTGGAACTTCGCCAGCTTGACAAATTGGGATGATGAATCTATCTTGTATGAATAGGGAAAAATGCATAATCAGTCAAAGATTTAGTTAAGACAGTTTTCTCTGACTCCCTGCCATCGCTAAATCCATTAAGGCAAGGAAACGTCACTTGAAAAGAGGCAATGTCCTTCAGAGGCTCAATTTATAACTTTTTGTTCTTGAATTTATGGGCAAAGTCAACTCAGATTTGCTGGACTTAAGGGGAGAAGAGGTTTCTCTTGCGAGTTTAGAACATCATTTGTCTCCCAGGTCCTTTAGTTCAGTTGGAAATATGTGCAAATTGACTTTGGGAGAATTTTATTATTATTAATTCTTTGAGGCATTTCAATATGAATTGGGGTGGGGGTAGGCAAATTGGCTTCTACGGAGGTGGTTTTATGCTAAATGAAAAAAGAACACAAGATCTTTCTCTTCAGGCTCGTCCCTCACCTCCTGATCTTGAGGTCACCACTTATGGACCATCATAGATTCTATGGCAGGTGGGTCAGCCCTGCTTCCTTTTCTAATTGACAGGGAAGACGATTTTAATTTGTTCTACATTCAAGTTGGAGCCACTTGCAAAGTGAAAAGTATCAATTAGATGATTATCCAGCTAATTTGACAGATGATAAAAAATCAAACAAGATAAATCAGCCTTCTCATAAAAAAAAAATCTTTTGAATTATTGACCAGATTAACGAGCTAGTTATGCCCTGGGCAAGAATACATTGTTTCCAAGAAGAAGGGAGGGCGGCCTCACAAGTTTTCACTCATGACCTGAAGGTATTAATTAGTTCATGGTCCCTACATTGGTGGGATTTTTTTAAAAAATTTAATCTCTGTGTCAGTAATATTGCTTACCCTTTCTGCTGAATAAGAAAGTAATTCTGATGGGTTCTTTGTTGATTTGTTCTTATCCTTTGGAATACAAAAGCTATTTGCAATTTTAACAACCAAAGACATTGATGGTACTGGTCTCTACTTCAATCGACACTATTCCTCTTTCCCTAACAGATCAAAATGCCAAGACAATACTTAGATTAAAATGGCATTAATGCTAAGAACTCACACTTGGCCCCATAAACTGTTGGATGCAAACATGATATTGGCCTCTGAGGCAGAACTTTCTGGCACCCATCAATTCCCATCATCTCTACATATTATATATGTGGGTCTTTGCTAAAGTGCAAGCTTATGGAGGTAAGTAGCTTGGAACTCATTCAAGGAAAAGTGTACTGAGGTGGTTCAGTAAAGCATGAAGAAAAAGGGATCAAAGGAAACGGTGGCCCAGGCTGCACTTCAAGCAAAGTTGGGGCACAAGGGCAGTTACCAAGTTTCTAAGTCTGTCGCTTTTTTTACATCTCTGCACCACTAGAAATGTCCTATAAAAAAAAGATATCTGTGAAACTTGTTAAATACCACTTTGGAAATGGACTCTACCATCCTATAATTTGAATCACACCTTAACTTCAAGTGGCAAAATGCCTTTCCTCGATACTCATAAAAACTTTTAATGTTCAATGAAACTTAAAAAGTAAAAAGGAGCAGGGGAAATGTCGGAAGGTGCTCGATTTTCCTTTTGTGGGTCTTTTTTACAGCTTTTTCAAAGGCTATAGAGACAGCCACAGGCATACACACAGCTTTACGGGAGGGGGGTGCTGCAGGAGAGGAGTGGCCCCTCGGGAGACCACTGAAGTTACAATTAACAAAGGGTAGGATGTTTTGCTGCAGGCACCAGAATTTACACTTATGAAGATAATCACGAAGCAAATTGGAACAATTGTTAACTAAAATTTTACTTCCCCTTATTTAAAAAACTCTATTTTTAATATAATAGTGTTGCTAAAGAGTCGTAATCTTTTGATTCTTCTACCATTTCTTCCCTTAACCGTCTTCCCAACCTTCACGGAATAGGAAACACACCCTCTGGAACTCTGCTTTACATTTTTAGTTAATGTATTATCATGCATTATCTCATTTAATCCTCCTGTCATCAGGTAGCAAGAAATGATTCTTTGAATGGGGTTCAGAGAGGTTAAAGTATATACCCAGCTTGTCATAGCTGTAGGCATGTAGTTGGGATCCAGACAGCTTTTCATATTACAAATGCCCTGATCTTTCCATTATCCTATAATGTACTGCCTTCCCATAATCTTACTGTTTTATAGTTTTTAAACTTTGTGATAAAATTATGAAAATAGCCCTGTATGCCCAGCCCAGTGCTTGGCATTACCATAGCTAATTCACCCAACAACCCTATCAAGCAGGTACTATTACTTCCCTGTTCCAGAGAGGGACCACTGATGCTGAGGCAAAGCAACATGGCAGAGATTCTGAGCAAGTCCACCTAATGTCCATGTCTGGCTTCTTGCCACCAAACATAGGTAGCAGGTGGCAATGCATTTCCATATTATGTTGCCCATGATCTTTTCATCTCCCATATTTTCATCAAAAGCTATCTACAAGCATCACTCTTTCATCTTTTCTCAAACCAAGTGCAAAATCCACCTGATGGCCAAGTGTTCCATTCCTCAACTGGCAGCCAAGGTTGTGGGATCAGCCATCAATCCCACAGGCTCAGAATGGCTGTCACTTCTGTCCAGGTTTGATATATCCAGTGAACACTTAATGAGCATTCTTTGCATACCAAGCACATAGTAGGTCCTGGAGGTCCCAAGAGATTCAATCCCTTCCCTTAGTAGATTAACAGACAGTAAACACATCAATGATTAAATACCAGATTAAAAGGGCCATGAGTTCTATGTAGGAAAAGAACAGAGGAAAACAATAGAAAAGATATAGTGGGAGGTGGGGAAAATTAATGCTGGCAGAGGAGGACTGGCCCTCTTATAAAAAGTTCCTGCTATCCATCCCCTGGAAGACCGCATCTTCATCTGTTGGAAAACTGTACCCAGCCCAGTGAGAATGGCATGATAGTCTTCCCATAGTCACAAACTGCTCCCAACTTTCTTGCTGCTAGTACCCCCTTCATCAGCGTCTCCTTGCTGAAGACCCTTCCTAGTGGCCTGGTCTTGGCAGTGAAACTTGATGAACTGGTTCACCATCTGGTCTATGACCTGACACGTGTCACAGGCTGGAGGCCACTCACTGGTGTCACAGCACCCCACATCATCAGTGGCCACTTCTCTCCTGATAGAAGATAGCATCATTGCTCTGCTTCCCTTAACAGATAAAAAATCCATCAGCTTGGAGGCAGAGCATTTGGTTTTTAAGTATGGATCATGAAAGAGCCATGGATAGCCTACTTCTGGTCAAGAAGAACTCAGGCAACATTGTTAGTTCAGGGAAGGGTGTCTTTGGAGCTAACCATCTCTCCTTTCAATGTCCTACCTGGTTTGTCCATTCCATCCTTCAAAGGCAAATGTGGGCAAGACTTCACATCTTCTCAGGCAGTGGAAAGCTGGTGGGGAGGCCTCCAGAGTGGAACATACACTGGGCATCAGAGGGATTAAGAAGTATCAGACACACTGAGTCTGGGATGTCATGGCTAACCAGCAACTTAGATTCCTGAATTTCCAGTCCCCCAGAAACATGGTGATGGAGATGGAGTCCCAGGTAGACTGGACATGGAATAGCTGGCAAGAGGGCAATTGTCAGTATGAGATTAGCCTATAGTCTGCACAGTACCAAGCCAGGGGAGGCTACAGAACAAAACAGATGGATGTCGCTGAAGGACATACCTAAGATGTGACTTGAAAGCCATCAAGAGCTGGTGCTCAGTGCTCTGAGGGAAGCTGTGAAGTTATGGGTGGACCAGCCTAGGACTGAGCTCCCAAAATTTATTAATCCTAAAGTTTTGCCTCCTTGAGGATTAGCTATGCAACTAAAACCACAAAATGCACATGCCGAGGCTTGGCTGCAAGCAGGCCCAGAGAAGGGGCCACCATCACCTTCTGAATTACAGTTCTCCTGAGGATATGAGTATTTACTCAAAGTGGATTTCTTTAATGGAGATAGATGAAGAAGAGACAAGATGCAGGACATTCTTCCCAAATCAGTCCTGGCAGCCTCTGGGCCACAGCATCCTGCCTATACTCCTCTCTGGCATTGGACCCAGGCTGGACCCCAGACTGAATCTAGACCAATGGATACCTGAGAATTTTGGATAGGGACTTTACAAGTGCAGTCAGTGAGCTCTAAGTGGATGCACTTGTAGGTTACATAGACTTGGTTGTCAAGTCCACCACTGGTGGCCAGCCTTGATGGGCTGTGATCAAGCATTTGAACTGCATGTGCAGCAAGAAACAGAGATAGAGAAATGGTGTTGTCTAGCTCCAGCCCCCATGAGGTTATTATTAGTTCCCAAGGGATTTGTCCATAGCAGAATAAAATTTCCTTTCAACTGGAGCCTTCTTGAGTGAATTTCTGGTGCTTGCCAATATTTCACCCTGATAGAGGTCCCCAAAAGAGGAGCAGTAATGATGATAACCCCAAGATGATTTCAACAAAAATGACAATGACTTTCATGACATCAAATGCTGCTATATAATATCAGCCCTGCCCCAGTACAACTACTGATAAATCACTGGCCTAATCATGAGAGTGCTACAAAAATAAGACGTAAATGCATATCATAGAACCCAGCAACTCAATGTGTGGTCCATGGACCAAAAATGTCAGCACCACCTGTGAACTTGTTACAAATGAAAACTCTCAGGTCCCACCCAAAACGTGTTGTTCACATATCTGCATTTTTTTTTTTACAAGATCCCCAGGTGATTCTTACGCCATTGAAGTTCAAGTGCAGCCCTGGTCATAATACTTTGTCCTGACCACCAGGAGTGGATCAGTGGATGTGGTTGACTGGGGAGGTCTCCCATTATGCCCTCCAAGCTCATATATACCCTCCTAAATTTGAAAGTTCATTTGCAAAAACAACTTCCCCACCAAAAGTGGACCAGTCTTCTGTCGGGAAGGAAAGCTGGTCTAGTGCTATTCATCGGTTGTTTGATGTTGAAAAAGAAGCATGGCTCCATTAATTTACAGGATTTAATGTCCACTTCTCAGATTATAAACCCTCAAAGGATTTTGTGCAGACACCAAATAAATATGCCTATTAAATATGTGCCGCAGGCTTGTTCAGCCCCCATCATCCTAAACAGAAGTGGAGGCAAGTTCCAAAGCACAAGGAAAACCAATTTGAACTCAGGCAGCTTTCATCTTCCTGAGACCAGATTTTCAGTAAAACAGAAGCAACCAGCTGTCCCAGGGTTTTAATAGCACAATAAAAAATTTCAATTATGGATTTCATAGAATCAAAATGAGAATACACGTGCTTATTTACTTATTCATTCATTTAATCACTCTTTCATTCACTTTTGCCAACCACCCTATTCCAACAGAAGACAGAAAGATGTGGAAGGTTTCAAATCTTCCTGTGTGGATGAAGACAGTCAAAATATGGGATCTGTGCTGATTCTCAGGAACAAACCACCTGGCTTCTTTTCAAGAGTTTAATTGGTTTGCGGTGGGTGAGAAAGTGAGTCATGTGAATTGAAGGTAAGAGGTCAGGATTTATGGTCAGTCCAATATGGCTACGTATTCTGGTGGCGGCTCAGGATCTTGTGAGCTCATCTGAGCCACTTGTCTGTCCAATCTTAAATTGTATAATCTACCAAATGGGAATAATAGTAGCCACTATGCAGATTAGTTCTATGGATTATAGAAATTATTTCGGTCATTATTATTTCATGGAGGATGTCTCATGACTGTTACCACCCACCGGGAGCTTCCTGAAGATGGAATGGTCATTGCCAGCTCAGCACCCACAGAGGGAAATGGTGTCACGTCAGTGACTGAACACCCACATTAAAGAGTATTGCTGAGTTCTCCACACACACACCTTAGAGGGGCAGCAAGGCAGGGGTCTCATGAAGAACTCAGACTCTGGATTCAGACAGAAGTAGATTTGAATTCTTCACAATGAGTTGGAAAGCAATACTGCTTGTCCTCTGTATCTGCAGGGTCTGTGTCCCTGGATTCTACCATCCATTGACAGGAAAAATGCATCCATACCGACTATGTACAAACTTTTTTCCTTGTAATTATTCCCTGAACAATACAACAACAACTTACAGAGCACTTACATTGGTATTAAGTATTATAAACCATCTAGTGATGATTTTGAATATATGGAAGATTAAATAGGTTACATGCAAATACTATCCAATTTTATATAAGGGACTTGAACACCTGCAGATTTTGGTAATTGCAGGAGTCCTAGAACCAATCTATTGCAGATACTGAGGAATGACTCCATTTAACTTCCATAAAATTTTATTCCTAATAGAAAAGTGAAGATTGCAATACCCCTTACTATTATAAGGATGAGGTGAGTTAATGATTGTGATTGTCTTAGCACAGTGCCCAAATATTATCTGCCCTACACAGTGTTAGCAAATGTTATTATCTTTTGAATCAAAAAGACATGTTCAGACCCCAGTAATATACTAGCTCTGTGACTATGAGCAAATTTGTGAATCTATATGCTATCTTGTTATAGTTATATATTTTTATTGGTTCTTTTTAGTTATATGTAACATTAGAATTCATTTCTATATAATTATAAAAGCATGGAATATAATTTGTTTTAATTCAGTCCCTAGTACTTCCCCCTTTCCCTCCCCTTCTTCCTATCCCTCTACTCTACTTCCCTCTACTCTACTGATCTTTCTGCTATTTATAGTTTTTTTTTAATTAATGTCTTGTGGATACACATTATGGTGAGATTCGCTGTGGTATATTTATGTATGTACATAGGAAAATAGGTCAGATTCATTCCACTGTCTTTCCCTATTCCATCCCTCTTCCCTTTTCTTCATTCCTCTTCATCTATTCCACTGATTTTTTTTCCTATTTTTTATTCCCCCCACCCACCCACCCATTTTTAATTAGCTTTTGTATAGCAGAGAAAATATTCAATCTTTGACCTTTGGGGATGGCTTACTTCACTTTCCATGGTAGTCTCCTTCCATCCATTGACGGACAAATGCCACAATGTCATTCTTCCTTATGGCTGAGAATACTCCAGTGTGTGTGTGTGTGTGTGTGTGTTTGTGTGTGTGTGTGTGTGTGTGTGTGTGTGCCACATTTTTTTTCCATTCATCTGTTGAAGGGCACCTAGGTTGGCTCCATATACTATCTTATTTCAGAAAGAATTCAAAACAGCTCCACAAGCTACCTGGTTTCCCATCATAAAATGGAACTGTTTTAAATATTAGATAAGAAGATATGCCAAAAAAAAAGTTGTTGATTTGTTTGTTTTTATTCCACAAATCTATTCACTGCTCTGTTCCATGCTTCATGAAGGCTGACCCTCAAAAACCATGTCCTGACTCCTCTTTTGACTGGTTTCTTTCTGAGTTTGGTCAATTGGAGGCTGGCCAGAAAGAGGATGGTAAGAGAGAGGCAGCTGTGTTGCCTCTTTCCTCTTGCCCTCCTTGCTTGAATAGCATCCCTGGAATTCTTGCAGCTTTGTTAAGTCTCTCTGACCCTAGGACCCCTGCTCTCACCAGGCTGTAAAACACTATTTCATCCATTCTCTACTTGAGACCCAAGTGGCAACTGCGTCCTATCTCTGCTGGTCTCATGGGGGCCTCAACATTTCTTCTTTGGTTCCTTAACACTGTGCATTCCTCTACAGATAGTTTCTTCTTGAACTAAATTCTGTTTCCTGCCCAGACCTTGGGTGCATCAAAACACGGGGACATGTACTAATCAGAACAAATAAAAATAAAATAAGATAAAAATAATACACAGGCACAGAAATGATGCTCACTATGTACATGATATCAAAAAAACTACTTTTGGGGAACTTCTCTTTGACCTCTTTAGAAGGGACCAGTGCACAAACCTAACCCAAAGAGAATTGATTCATAGGCTGAGTGGAGCCCACTGAATAGTTTCAGGAAAACATGAATCAAGAAAAACAGAGATGAGTTGGTGAACGATGAAGGAGTCCCACCCTCATAAGACAGAGCAAGAGAATCTGGCCGCAGGCTGTGTAAGTCAGTAACCTATAGGCTATGGTACTACCGGGAATGAGGACTCCCCTAGTTGGCTTCCAGAGAAGAAACTTGGAGATCACAGGAGGAAGAAAGATTAGACACCTGTCACAAGAAGATGCATTGTTGTCCGTGATGAGTAGCAATGAGATGAAGCAATGGTACACTGTGTTTCAAACACTGAACTGCATCCCTGGTACTAGAACAATCTACTCATTTGACTTTGGGAAAGTCATGGAACCTTCAAACTTTCACATAGAGCAAAAGGGTTATTTTGCACACTGACCTCAAGATGCTGTTTATCTCCAGTGTTACCTGTCTCGGGGGTGAGCTTTTCCCTGGACTTACAGCTGGCTGGAATTCATCTAGGTGATGGGCCAACAGCCCTCCTTTCACTTGCTTCCTGTTCCTATATTACTCCAGAAAATCTTCCATTTGTAAGGCAGTTTGGGTTTTCAAGCTATTGATCTAAGGCTGTATCTGCTCAAAGCATTCTGCTAATGGACGTAGCCAGAACGTGATGTGCTTTTGAGACTCCTCAATGGTCTCATTTTGGTTTTCTACCCCCATTTCATTTTTATATCAAATAACTTACTTTGGGGGAAGAAAGATTAGACATTTGTCTAATCTTTATATAGGTTGAGAGTTTCATGTTTCAGAATGTTGGTTTGAGGGGAAATGTTGATGTAATTCTCTTATAGAGGAACAAGGACCCTGGTTTGTTTGATCACTAATTCAGTCACTGACTCAATTTGAGGAAATAGAGTCTTTGGGTCTCAGGGCTTCCTTTGTCTATACTATTTTTGCAAAAATTGCCCTACATGCATCAGTGAAAATAAACCACAGAAATGTAAGCTATGGCTCAGGATTTTCATTTGCATATTTTCATTCATAATTAGTATAGGGGAAGTTGAGCCTCACTGCATATACTTGTGGTTGGAATAGACATGCTGACTCTTTCCTGGAGGTATGATATTAACATTGCTTTAAAAAGTAATAAGATCATTTTTAAAAAATTAAAAACTACCAATGTTTCACCATCAAATATCTGTTATGTATATAGAGAGTTCCAATTTAATTTGCAATTTGTATGACTATATGGTTCTCAGAGATGCCAAAAAATATTTTCTTAAAAAACCATAAAGTAGGATTGTTTCTATTTTGCCAAATAAACTGGAGAGAGAAAAAGTAGTTGGGATAATCATAAGGCTCTGCTGCAAGTGAAAAGAAAAAAAAATCCATTGCTGTCTCAATTCTGAAACTGAACAACACTGTAAGTAAACTAAATTTAAAAAGATAAATGCTTCCCCCACTTGCATTTAAATTTGAAATAAGGCAGTTTATGTATAAGAATTCTTTTGGCTTAGATTCTGTTGTTTGCACTGTAAATTCCAAATGCTATTGAAATTTTATATGGCAATAAAAGTTATACATTAAAAAGCATAGGAATGGACGTAGGCTCAGAAATCAGACTTCTGGAATCTTAAAGAAATCAGTGAAAAAAACAAAACCCATGGAGATGAATATGTTCATTTTCACATTATCACATGAAAAAATCAGAGACAATTTGTGAGTCTAATAATAAGTGATTTAAATTGGACACAATATATAAGCCTAACAATAAGAGATTTAATGAGTAAAATATCGAACAAAAAGATCAATAGAATGGCCTGCAGACATTTACATGTAACAATATGGAAAATTGGTGTACACGAAGTTCACCAAAAAAAACAAAATTCAAAATTTTATGTTCACTATGACTGTGACTATGAAAAATTGTGATCAGATCCTAGAAGGGAACATGTAAAAATGAGAACCTCTGTTTTATATTGAGGGGATTAGATATAATATATTTTTTAAAAAAGAAAATTCTTTCTTACTGCTATAAAATTGTTCTTTACAATTTGAAACAGAAAATTGAATCAAGAAGAAAAGATTTTGTGACTTTCTGACAAGGCTCTGTGAAGTTGGAAAAGGAATGAATATTTCTTTCTGTCTTAGTTTTGGGATTATTGGTCACAGGAAACAGAACTCCACTCAACCCAGCTTAAATCAAAGGGAATTTATGTAAAATGCAATATGAATTTGGGAGGAAAGTCTTCCTGGACTACAGCAAGGGGCTGGGACAGAGCTGGAGAAGCATCCATTGGTCCATTGTAGCTTCCCCAGTCCTAACTCCACATGAACAAAATATGAAAGTTCTAAATAAAAAACAGACGAAACCCCACACTTGCATGACCCTGAGAGTGACAGCCTTACTCTCCATGACCCATGAATTTTATATATAAAATGTAGACATTTCATCATAAATTTTTTAATATTAACTCTTATTATTACAGAAGTATGGGGGTTTTTTTGGGGGGGGTGGAGGGGACTGTTAAACTCCTCTTTAAATTTTGCAGCCCACACAAGGCAAGTACCTCACTCACCTCACAGTAGTTGCTGCCCTACCTCCAACAGTGGGTGAAATTCTGCACCCAAGCCTCCCCTCCCACAGGGTATTGTATCCCAATAAGCTCTGTTGAAGTCTTAGCCCAGTCCAACAGGTAGGAGTTCTCAGGCCAGATTGGTTGGTTGATCAGATGAGCTGAGAGTGAGAAATGAGCCTCAAATACTTGCTTAGAGAGAGACTAGAGACATGAACAGTCAGCTGGAAAGTTCTGAGTACTGGTGGGAGAAAATGGAACAGAGAAAATGTATACCATCCTTACGCCTTTTGCAGGGTAAGTCCCTGCTCTCCTATTGACTTCTTTGTACCAACACCCTAGTCCAGTGAAAACCAGCAGTCCACAATGGCAATGCCATTGCAGAGATGAGTCTAACCTGCAAGGCACAGCCCACTACAGAAACCTTTGAGGATGCCTTACTGTGTTGGCTTCCTACCCCACCGCCACTCTCTCACTGTGCATCAGGTGCAACCAGCCCAGAGTACCCATATTTGTGCTCCCAGGGACAGGACAAGCCACTGCCTCTTGACAACTTTCCCCACAAACCCCCAATCATCGATGCCCTCAAGCATGTTGTTATGGATGTCAAGAGGAAAGATGATGGATGTTGCTGCTTGGTTTTATTCAAAGTATGCTTCCCATTAAAGATAAATGTCACTTGTGCCTCAAGACATCTGAAGCGCATTTTTTTTCATATTAATGGAAATATTATGTGTCGTTGTCTCTCCTTTTCTCTCTGCCCTTCTAAGTCTGCCAGTCCATCCTGCTCCACCTGGCTCCCCTCCTCATTCCCTACTCCCCACTTACTCCGATATTTCCTTGTAAAATATGGCTGAGCAGTTAGAGGAGTTTTGGAACACTTGTCACAAATGGACATGAAGAAGAATTCCTGTAATTTGAGAAGCCAAACTTTCCCCTACAATGTAAATCCCTTCGCTGTGGTCCCAAGGGGGATTCCTTCGCCTTTCCTTCGCCTGTTTCTGAGTCTTCTCTCTGGGTTATTGGGTTAATCACATCTCCTTCCTCCAGGAAGGAACTGAGGTTGCTCATACATTTCACATACCACCTGACAGCAGATGGGAACATTAAGTCACTGGAAGGTCACTCCTTTCCAGCACTGGATGCCAGAAAAGAAAGCACCTGGGTTTAATTATCAAACCCCTGGAGAGTTCTGAGAGCGCCAATCTAGTGCCATCTTCAGCTCATCTCCTTGATTTGATTGTTTGATTAACATATCCATCAAATAACTTTTTTAAACCGCACTCCTGGATGCTATTGGCTATTCTATAAAGGAGTAAAATTGGCAGGCAAGCGAATGGCATTCACCTCTCCATTTTCATTCTTTATTTCATCTGTAAATCATTTGCCTTTGTAACTGAGTAGTTCAAACTGATTCATCTGTGATCAGCAGACTCTGTAGAGCCCCATTGGACTGGTTTTACAAATCCTGCCTCTGCCTCCACACATTCACACAGGACCCAACACAGTGCCTATTTTCAGAACCTCAGAGAGAACTGAAGTTATAAAAACAAAGATTTCAAATATACAGGTTTCCAGATTTAATTCCTCTCCATAATAGGGCAAAATCAAGTGTGAAAGAAAAGACAACTGACTACAGTATTTAATGACTTTTCTGGATTTAAGTCCATTAATTCATATTTAGAAACAAACATGTTTTATTTGTTTTCATTTTTGATGTAAACTCTTCAAAGAGTGGCACTCTGGAGGTGATGGCAATTGAGCTAAGTGACACATTAGGACCACTTTTAAGAAATAGTAGCAGAAGTTGAGACAAATTCCACCCCTCTCCATCTTGTCTCATTTCCATGTCCCTTCACACAGCCTCCATAACCGGAAAGTCCCCCTTGGATGTTCTTCCTGCTGCCTTCCACTACTCCAGGAAGATCACTTACCTAGAACACAACACATGTTTCATGCCATGTAACAGCCTTGCTTCCACCATCTCTAGCCACACAAACCTCTGATCTCCCACACAGATTTTGGAACCATTTGGAACCATTTAACTTTGTTGTTGTTGTTGTCATTGTCGTTGCTGTTGTTATGTTTTCACATGGTACTCCACAAAACCAGAAGCAAAAACTATATAGCTCAATAGCAGAACAACTTGAAGGTAAAGGCACACAAACCCAAGCATGAACATGGTTGTGCTGCTTTATAGCCACGACCTTGGTCAACTCATCCACACTTTCTGAGCCTCAGTTTTCCCATCACTAACTTGTATTGAAGATGCATAACTTAGTGGAGCTAAATCTAAAAGCATTTTCCTGGGATATTTTTGAGGGGTCAATAAATATTCATCTACTCCAGATCACATACTTTTTGTCCTTTTCTTTGCAAACTCTCCATTCTGAGCTAGGATGGCAAAGTATGCGCTGCACTGCAGCTATGATCTTGTTGTAAATGAAGCATTAAATGTGAATGATTACCGCTATTCCTGGACCCTAGAAGCGCACCGTAGCCTTTCCCATTTGGGAGGATTGCTTCCTTCCTTTTGGTAGATGAGAACCCCCAAACATCATGTAAGCCTGACACAAAACAAACAGCACAGATTTCAGTGGCCTCACATCCCAAGGGAAAAATCAGCCAACTTAAGGTAACCTGCTCAAGTCCTTTCTACATGATTTAACATCTGACAGTGTGCAGCGTCTGGCCAGGCATGGTGCTGTGTTTTATTACCGGCCATTGAAAATAATTAGTTGGGTGACCCAGAAAACTGATATATAAAATCCTTTTAATCACCAATATGGCTTTCAATTATACAGCATAAACTTATTAACCTTTTTACTGCTGAGATTTGATTTATGGAATTTATCTACATTACCATTATGAGCAGAGATAAAAAGTATATTATCTGAGGTGTTGGCATTAACAATAAAGAACTGCTTTTCCCCATCGAGGAGACTTATGTGGTGATACCAGCCTCCTGCTGGGTCTCTAAAGACTCATTTGATTCCTGCAGCCATTCATTAGTAGTTAGCTGAGGACCTACTGTGTGTTACTTTGTAACTAAACAAGTGAAAACCAAATACCTTAGCATGACCCTAACCCACACTTTTTAAGCTTCCTCTCCTAAAAATTTGACTCAGAAGCGGATTAAATAATCACAAAAGTTCATAATTATAAGCTGTGCTAAATGCAATAAAGGGAACTACAGGCATAATAACAATAGTAACAGAGATGTAGGTGTATGTAAAAGTGAAGAAGTGACATTTGAACCCCAAGCTGCAAAATTTGCAGATGTTAGTGACACATATTTGGGGGCTTGGAATCAGAAAGGATCTGAAAGAGTTTTTTTTTTTTTTTTGTCAGTTGATTGGTTTGGATGGTTAGTTTCTTAATCCATCTCGCTAAAAATACAAAAAAAAATGTTAAGGTGGCTTGCAGAATTGTGTTGAACAACACAATTATGTACATTAGAAATAAGGAAGAAAGAAAACTTTTTTGGTTGATCCAAAACATAAGCCTTAGTATCTGAAATGCTTGCCCTAGGTAAAATATCAGTCAGGGAGTCCCTGTGGAAAACTGACCAATGACTCAATTTCCAGTGCTCATAAAGTTATAACACACCAATTGCTCTAATCCAGAGCTACACAATCCTCCTATATATTCTTTATCCAGATACAGTGAATAACGAGAAATGTACATTAGCAGAAGCCTGAGCGAGCAGCTAGATTTATTCTGACATCTAAAAGGGTCTCCAGGAGATCTGGGTCAAGATAAGGAGGCCCAAGAAGTTTCCAGTCTAAGATGGAAAGGAGCTGTGACTACTTCAGCCAGAGATTCTCTGCCCTCATCTGTTCGATACATTGGGATTCTACATTCTGTTTCATTTGAAAAATGATTGACTGTGCCAGTGTAAATAGGTCTAAATTCAACTCAGTCCTCTCTTTTTTGCAGAGAGAGGTCAAGGCCCTCTGCTGGTGAGTCAGCACTGGGACAGCCCTTCCTATGGGGCATCCAGAGCTCCAGCACAGGAGGCAGGAGGATCGTGCACTTTACAGAGATTTCCACCTCAGCTCCAATAGTCTCACAGTCTCACCCCAGGGTTAACTAGCTGCTATTATATATCTGCTAAGACTGCTTCCCATGCAAATAAATTCAGTCTGAGCAATTTGTTTGGGTTACTAGCTATTCGCTTAATGGGTTCATTGTGTGCGCCTTTTTCAGAAAGATATTCTCCCTAAATGTCAGTTCCCCCATCATCTCTCAGCTAAAGCCAAGGAAAGGCTATCTCTTAATCAGCATCTTGGTTTTTCATAACAAGTCTAGCCTGCTTGTGATAAAGAAACACAATAATTCTCACCAGTCCAGGAATCCATAGTTTTCTCCATCTACTTATAGGGAATTCCATGCTGGTTAACCACACACACACACACTATCTGGAGCAGTGGCTAAAAGCACAGACTTTAAAGCCTGAAGCCAGGATGATATGAATTCAAAACCCAACTCTGCCCCTTTCCATCTGTATGGTCTTGTACAAATTCCCAGCCCCTGATGCCCAACTTACCTAATAAAATACAAATGATAATTGGACCTATCATGTTTCTTTGAGGGTCCAGTGGAATGATGAATATATAGTATTTACCTTAACAAGGTGTTAATAGATAGTAAGCACTCAACACATTTTTGCTATCTTTGCTGCTACACAAGTAACTTCCTTACAACTAATTAATAATGATACCAGTAGAGATGATTCATGTGATTTTAAAAGATATAATCGTCCCTCAGTATCCACGCTTCAACACCCCCTCAGATGTTGTTATGATTTGAATCTGAAATGTCCCCCCCAAAAAAAAAACTCATGTATTGAAAGCATAGTGCCCAAAGTAGTAAGGTTCAGAGGAGGGGCTTTTAAGCAATGGTTGGATCATGAGGGCTCTGATCCTCATCAATGGATTAATCCCCTTGTTTGATAACTGACTCTACCACTGGGAGGTATGACCTAGTTGGAGCAGTTAGGTCTCTGGGAGTGTGTCTGGAAGAATTTGTTTTCTCACTACTCAATCTTACCCCATTCCCCCTTCTCTTTCCTGTCTCTCCTGAGATGAGAAGCTTTCTTCTACAACCCTTCCACCATGATGTTTCTGCTTTGGAGTCATCCCACCAGGAACTGAGTCTCCGGAAACCAGGAGCCAAAATAAATCTTTCCTCTTTTGAGTGGTTCTTTTCAGGTATTTTGGTCACAGCAATGAAAAGCTAACTAACACAGACACCAAAATCTGAGGATGCTCAAGTTCCTTATATAAAATGGTATAGTGTGTGCATATAACGTACAAACATCCCACATGCTTTTACATCATCTTTAGATTATTTATAATAACTAATGTAATGCAATGATATGCAAACAGTTCTTAAACCATATTGTTTAGGTAATAACAAGTGGAAAATGTCTGTACATGTTCAGCACAGATGCAATTTTTTTTAATATTTTTAATCCCTGGTTCGTTGATTCCATGAATGCCGAACCCAAGATGCAAACCTGTGGATACAGAGGACCAAATGTATTTTGCTAAAGTAGAGCAATAGAAATCAACAGCATCACATAATCCACTCAGTATTTTATTCCACTCACAAATCACCATTTGTTCAGCCGGGGAAATTATGAACTGTCTGGCAATAATACAGTAAAGACTATCAATGACAATTAGAGCATAAAGAGCCTAATATAGACTCAGCGATGAATTTGGGACCTTCTATTCTACTAAAACCTATTTATTACAGAAAATTCTGGAACCACTTTACCATAAGTGGACATCATTTAGTGCTCAATTACAATGAAATTCCACTGGAAGTATATATTAAATGTAGAACATCTACATTAATACCAAGAGAATTTGGTAAGATTGATGTTATCGCAATGAATACTAGATGAATATTAAGTACCTTACTTAGACTTTCCACATTCTTGGGCTCAGGCATTGCCATTTCTTTGCTTCTATTATCTCTGTTATAGAGGATTTTTTTTAAGACAGGAGTTAGGCTCAAAGTCCATTTTTATTTACTTATAATCCAGCTTAGAGTTAGATGGCTCTCAAACATTGACAGGCATACCTCCACCTCCACCAAAACCCATTTATCTTCCAAAGGACTTTATATCTACGTAATGGGAAAACTTGTAAAAGGGGGCAATTTCAGACTAAGCACTGAACGGACATTTTAATAGCCCCAACATGGATTGAACTTAGTGAAGCAAAGAAATCTCAGTGAAAGAGTTAGGACCTGCCCCATTCAAACTCAGGGATATTAATGAGTCAGGTGTGGGCTATGAGGTTTCTGTTAACATCTGATTTCAACACAGGTTACTTGAGCTGGGAATGAACTTCTCAGGGTCATATTTTGTAGTAGTAAAGAAAAATTAAGCTCTTCCTATGTAGGAGCAAGTAAAAATATGAAGTCAAATTCCCATTATAAAATTTGAAATCATTAAAAAAAATGAAATCCATGGTTTTCCCAATACCCATCATGCTACATTCCCAGTCAAGGAGGCTGAGGTGCATTACTCAAGAGTCTAAGGTGGCAGGTCACTGGGCTTCCTATCTTATGATCTCATTTCAGGTCACAGCCTAATCACTCACCAACTACAAAAACCCTCAGTCCTCCAGTTTCACCTCAGATAAAATGGCAATAGTAATATCATCAAGGTGCAATGAGATGGACATCATTACCCTAAGTACATGTATGGAGACACAAATGGTGTGACTCTACTTTGTGAACAACCAGAGTCATGAAAAATTGTGCTCCATATGTGTGCTAGGAATTTAAATGCATCCTGCTGTCATGTATAACAAATTAGAATAAATAAATAAATTTAAAATAAAAAAGCATTATCATCAAGTTGCAATGTGAATTAAATGAGATGCAACATGTGAAAGCTCCTAAATGAGCATCCTCCTCAAAGGGGACAATGACCAGGCTGCCTGGGCCTTGTGCCTCTCCTGCCTCAAGTTGCAGATGCATGATCCACAGGAATCTACTAGTGCTACAACATAAGTACAGCAATTGCTCCTGTCCCAACTGCCACCATGGGCTAGAATCTTCCTCTCTAGTTCATAAGAAGCAGATCTATCTCATGCATGATGGTTAATTTTGGTCATCAACTTGGACTAGAGTGATGCCTAGAAACTTGGTAAAGCATACTCTGAGTGTGTCTGTAAGGGTGTTTCTAGAGAAGATTGCATGTGGGTCAGCAAACAGAGTAGGGAAAAATGCCTTGAATATGGCCAGTACCACCCAATACACTGGGTGCCAGGTAAAAAGAAAATACAGAAGAGGGAAGCTCAGGTGTGTACTAACTCAACCCTTCTTGAGTTGGCCATGTTCTTTTGCTGATGCTCTATCACTCTTGGACCTCAGACTCCAACTTCTTCAGCCTTTGAAAGCAGATTTATACCACGAACTCTAAAGGAGACTTCCAAGCCTTTAACTTCAGACTGGAGCCACATCATTGGTCCTTCTTGTTCTGAGGCTTCAGCTTCACAGATAGCATCTGCTAGTTTCCCCAGGTCTCCAGCCTGCAGATGGTCACTGTGGGACTTCCAGCCTCTGTTTATGTAAGCTAATCTAATAAATCCCCATATATATTTTTAAATATTCTATTGACTGTTCCTCTGGAGAACCCTACCTAATACACTATGAAATTTGCACTTGGCCTCTCTTTTAGTTTGTCACTGGGTGCTGACCTGGCATATATCCAGTTGGTCAGCCCCCAGCTTAGGTTTTCACCACCAGGACCCAGATAGGGATTTGGAGCCAAAGTATCCACTAGACAAGGATGAGCAATGGGCAAATTTGGAGGAAACTCCAAAGAAAAGCTATGCATGTGTAATAAATCTGTCTACTCTCTCAGGAAAAAGTGGTTGGTATATTTTTTTTTGGACCAGAGATTGCAAAGGGGCAAGCTGAGGAGCAGTTGTAACTCTCCATTTTGAAATAGGGTCATTTCACATTTTAAAAATCTGAATCTGGATTTGAGGTTCATCCTGTAGAACTAGAAGACTGGGCTCCCACATACCACAGTCTAGTTCAGCTCAGATAAAGCTGTCCATTTGATGGGGCATGAGCTTTCTGAATCCCTCAGGTCCCCCCACTCCTGTCTGTCCCTGCCTTCTGGTTCACTTCATTCACTTAGGTGATGTTAAACTATACCCAGCAGCCTGGTAAGCTTTGGTCTTCTAACCTCTGATTTAATCACACAAAGGTATATCTGAGATCACATTTTTCTTTTATTCAAGGAATCCTCATACATCCAGCAAATGGTTAAACCATGGCACCTCCACTTCAGAGCAGTGGTTCTCAAAGTGTGGCCCCAAAACCAGCAGCATTGGATTCACCGGGGCACTTGACAGGCCCCATCCTAATCCCACTGAATCGGGAGCTCTGAGGTTGGAGACCCAGCATTGTGCCCACTGGGATAACTCCAACACACACTAGGTGAGAACTAGCGGATTATAGGGAAGTTAAAGTACAAGAAGGACCCAACATCCCCCTCAAAGCACACATTCACTTGAACCAGATCTCCCTGTACTCTCTAGCATGCCCCTGAGGGCTTCGAGGTGGGTTGCTTGGTTCCTTCCCAAATATTAATCTCTACATAATCCTTTTAGCACAACGAGGCAAAATGAAGCCACATCCACAGAAATGTGACAAGGGAAAACCAACAGCACTAAAAAATGAAATATGTGTCAAGTCCCCAAAGAAGTTCATTACCTGAAGGACACATTATCCCCTTCTCTTCCCATGAGTCAGCACAGTCAGTAGTCATTCCTAATTGGTTTAGAGCTTAGTATGAAATATTAGGATGCCTCTGTATGTGATGACACAGCTGCATTCCTGAGGGGCTGGCTGAGACGAATCTGTGTACAACAGAGACAGGTGCAGACAAAGGGAGCAGGTGGAGATGTAAATATACTATAACTTAAAAAATAATGGGGCATTTTTTCCCTGCAGGTTTCTGGTGCTTTGTCACTAATTAAATATTGAAACTAGAGGAGGAGAAATAAAGTTTTGTGGCTGTTTGGATTAGGGGCATAAATGTAAATATTTTGTACCATTAACTGCAGTTTCACTTGAAAAACACATGCCTGCTCCCACATTGAGTTGTAGGTGCATGCGCTGATAATGTGGTAAATTAAGGAATATATGACCAGCTCATGGCAACGGATGTCCATTTTTCTTCAGGCATAGAGGTATCTCAGTTATATGTTCCAGTGAATTATTTTTCAAGTTTAAAAAGTCAATGAGAATTTTAAACAAAATAGAAGGTTCCTTGTGATAAGGATTGTAGTCAAAATCACAGTGCACAGAGTAGAGCCTGCTGCCAAATGCAGAAAAGCAACAGATAGATCACTTGGAATTCTTGGGTGATTCACACCAGAGAGTAGTAGTTGAATCATTTATAGTCTTCATTCTCCAAGATAGCAATAGTGAGGCACTTGGAACTCTCAGGCATGGATTTCTGGATCGGGGCATTAGTGTACGATGATCTATAATTCTGAGAAGCTTCTGGAACCACAGAGCCATAGGCACTTAAAGTTGGGCCCTTGAAGTTTGACTTGGCCAACTTCCAGCCATGACCACCTGTGTCCAGCCTCTCCAGTTACCTGGTTCATACTGCAACTCCAGGATAGGCAGTGAGGTATAAAGAGGGTGTAGACCTTGAAAAGCAGTTAATTAATACTAGCAGAACAGAACTCCAAGGTTATATTCTGCTAGTAGGATAACATAAGATAGTCTTTCCCTTTCTTCCATGTGACACTCTGGTGCCTGAACTTGAAGTGATTCAATTGAGTTTCCTGATCCAGTTTTATCATTCACAGCCTAGGAACCTCAACTTCCTCATCTGGAAAACACCTCTCATGACTCCTTTATGAGATTTGGGGTTAAGAAAACATGCAAGTAGGATGAGTATTTTGTCAACTGGGAGGGAGTGAAGGTTGTTGGGTAGACGCATGTCTTGCAGCCAGATGTTCTTCAAGGTGAACACAGAGCATGAATGTGTGATCTGGAGGAAACCACTGAAAAAGGGCATGTAACAGTTCAGAGGAAGGGTTTCTATGAGAACTAAAGGAGATAGCACACAAAATCCCTGGCATGTATTACTGCTAGAATGCCCATCCTTCCCTTTGCTAAGTGTTGTTATTAAATAAGTGTAGTGAGTCTGGATGAGTGGACTGGTCTACAAACCAGACTGTGACAATCACAGCATGCTCTGGTGCTTTTAGCTGCTACTGTGCCCCATAATCTAGATGGAGCAGCAGCACTGGTTCAGGACAATTCAAAGGGAGTAGGAAGGCCTTGGTAAAACAGCTTTCAGGCACATCCACAGCTTTGGAATAGAGTTGTCTATACACCCGGGTGCACGCTGACTTTGAAAATATCATTAAGACTGCAAGATTTGGCTATCTCCTGGATTGTAATCCTAATAAACCCCAAATAAATAATAAACGTTCTTCTTGGTTCTTTGTTCTTCGATTTTTATTTTAAAAATACCTCACATACACTACTTGCGAAGAAAAGAGGTTTATTTAGCTCACAGTTTTAGAGGTTCGAAATCCAAACAGCATAGAACAGATTCTGTTAGTGCATCACCTGATGGTGCAGATGGCAATGGTGAGGGCGTGTGCAGGAGCAAGCAGGCAATTACACCTGAAACTCACTTACGGAAGAGGGGAGCAGCCAGGCCTTGCTCCTTTTAAACAATGCTCCTGAGAGAACTAAAGGGATAAGACAACTACTTCCTGAAAGCCCATCCCCAATAACCCAAGGACCTCTCACTTAGCTCCACCTCCCTCAAGGTCCCACCCCCTCCCAGTAGCACCAGCTTGCCAGACCAAGCCTTCAATCACAATGAATGCAAGACACAAAAAGCCCACCCAAACCGCAGCACCACAGGGGTGCCTGGCTCCAGACATATTTTTTATTCTATCACCAATAATTCCCAAAACAGAGAGGGGTACCTAATTTTCTGAAAATAAATCTTCACTCCCTGAATGTACCCCTAACAATAGTGCCAACACCATCTCATCTTCCTCTTTAGCCACCAGCTTGTTATTATTTAGAACTGGAAAAGAATAATCAAGTATGCTAGAATGCAAAGCACAAATATATTTATGAACATTCTGTCTGTATGCCAGACATGCAACCTGATTAAATGGAGGGGGACAGTTCTTAGTTATAGGGCTAACACCAAGTGAAAAAATAAGAATAATAAAGCTATTTTTATTTATATGGATCATCCTCTCCTTTACTTTTTCCACGGAGTGAATCTCATTTTCTAAAATTTCTACTTTCGTGTTGTTCATTCACCCATCAATATATTCATGGTGATCACTGTCTTTTATAGTAGGCATTACAAACATGCAAATTGTTAAGAATATGATCATCAAAAAAAAAAAAATATATATATATATATATATATAGTCATCTTTTCTGCATTCATTGTTGATCCTTCCTGGGTCACATTCCATCTGCCTGCAAAGATTATGATCCTAACAACATGGGGAGGTGGAGGCTCTTGCTCCTCACATTCAGATATGCCCAGTGAATATCAGAGAAGTTGAGGGACTTGGCCAAGTCACACGGCTAGTCAGTAGCAGAGCCAGGATTTAAACTTCCATGTGTGCATCACAAAGACTCTGCTCTTTCCACTATACCATTCTCTCTATTTCTCTCTCACTCGCTTGTTTTTTTGCCTTCTCTATTCCAACTCTCTTTCTGTCATCTTTTTTTGTTTTCAGTAATCCTCCTTGCCTAACCATAATTCCTTGGGGGAAAATGTTAGGCTTTGTAAAAAATCCCATTCTAAAATTGTAACAGGAATGCAAACTTGAACTATTCTCACATGAGTAAAAACAAATTCCCATATGAGTTAAAATCATGCTGTCAATACTTAATACTGACTTTTATTCTCCAAGCAAACATTCATTTATGTGAAAAAAAAATGAATCATCTGAAGCCCGTTTGGGGGAAACTCTTCCATGTGCTAATGGCTATGTTTTAAAGATTCAAAAAAAATTCCTTAAACCACCCCTTCATTTTCTTTTTTTATATTTAATCCAGATTTCCACTGGATCAGGCTGCAAAAAGAGTGTCCTTCCTTTGCTGTTTTCTTTGAGTCTTTCAAAGTTTGATAACTTAGCAAATGTTCCGTTAGTTACTTGGCCAAGCTAAACTTTTAGTGCATCTAAAATACAGCAACAATCACATATAAATCATACTTTGACTCCTGAATTTCCTCAGTTACATGCATATTAATGTCTACTAAAATTTGCATTTCTGATTAAGCCAGTTTTGGAACACTTGCAGTGAACATATGCTTTCTTTTTACATGCTTCTATTATTTAATATTTTAGTATATGAAATAATATATGTAACATATCTACACACACACACACACATATATGCATGTAACTGTGTGTGTGTGTGCGCGTGTGCGAGCATGTGCTGTGGAGCTAATGAAACAAATGTCTGCAAATTGATCTCTATGTTAAAAAATAAAACCAGAACCATTACCATTACCAGCGAGTCTAAATAACTGATCAGTAATTATTATTTTAATTTTGTACTTATCATTCTCTTGCATTTGCTATTTAACAAAGCAAAATGTTATTGCATTTTCCTTGTATTGAACTTTACAAAAATAGCACCATGCTGGGGTTAATTTTTGAAACTGGTTTTCTCACTTAACACTGTTCAAGCTTAAGAAGTATCAGTTCATGCTGCTGCTGTTGGTTTTCACTGGCATTTAGGAGTCAAATTGTTAGACTCTTGTATATATGAATGTTCAAACTTTGCAATAGTAGCAAGTTATTTTCCAAGGAAGTTATATCAGGTCATATGTCAACCAGTAAATTAGCCTTGTTTTACATCTTCACCAGATTTGTATTGTCTGATTTTTTAAAATTTTCCCCACGGGGTTGGTTTTTCATTTCCCTGACTACTAACAAAGTTTTCATATATTCATTCACTATTTGTGCTTCCTCTTCTCTGAAACACTTGATTTCATCCTTTGCAAAAAACACATGAATTTCACGTATGCTCAACAAGTCTGTTTGTGAAGAATCGCCATTCTCCCAACCCTGTGATTCTGACTGGATGGTCATCCATAGAGCTCCTGCCCTTACTTCTGCCTGCACCAAAAGAAGCCACATAGTGTGTGGCCACTCAAAGAAGGAACTCATTTCTTTCATGACGGATGTCACTCTCAGCAGTTACCTGAAGTGAGTGCATATATTTAAAATTGATATATGGACACTAGCAGAAAGAAGTTGTCTTTCTGTTGAGTTATGTGATGATGTCAGTAATTGTGCACCCATAAAACATGGAGGAAACTGAAAGAATATGGCCCATAGACTGGGAGAGAAAGAGTCTCAATGTCAGTGACTGAGCTTCCAGATCTCATTGTGCCTGAATACAGATTTGACTTCCCAATAAGGTGAACCAGTATATTTCACTTGTTGCTTACTTTTGTTTGAGTTGAATTCCAGCAAGCCTTTTTGAGAATGAAGAAAAAACATAAAAATTATAGTTAAAAACTTTTCCTGCTTTGATATAAGAGGCACAAGGAAAATATTAGCATGAAGTCTGTAATAACAACCAACATTTTACTGTGTTTTATAGTCTACAAAGTGTCCTTACATGTGTTATCTAGGTGGACTCTACTGATTCTGGGAGATGGGTAGATGGAGGTATTATGATTATCCACATTTTAAGATTTGAAAATTCTGAGGCTTTTGTTCTTTAACAACTATCATTTTCAATACTCTCAGATTTATTCCAATAAATTAAATAGTTACCAATTTACTTTGCAGTTACAGAAAGCAGAAAGTTGGGGAGTAAACATATACATTGAACAATAGACAGCCAATGTCTGACATCAGTATGCTTTGAATTTTTTTCTCCAAATCCATCTACCTGGAAAATTTTGGAAAAAGTAAAACATTTGGCTCCTAAATATTCAGGGGAAAAAATGCTTCCAGATGTCTTTGTGTCTACATTGGAAGACCAACTTTCAGGAATGTTCTAGAATCATTATTATCAACCAGATTATGGATTTCTCATGATAGAAGTACATTCTATGGGGAAAATTGCTTGTCAACAATAGGTTCAGTGAGAAAGAACAGAGGGCAAAGAACCTGAAGAGAATAGGCAATACTCCCCTGAAGCCAATGTACAGCCCTAGCTTTGAAGGAGAGGAGGCCTTACTAATTGTAGTATTGCATGGACCTGTACCATCCCTGCTAATCACACTGGAGGAAAGAGTAAATGTGTGCCATCGCTGATAACAATTCTGAGAAAGCTCTGCAATCAATATTTAAAAGTGCTTAATCAAATAAGTAATGGCAAAGACAAAGGATATTAATAAAAAAGACACAGAGAAGAGAGCTGAGTAAAAAAGAAGAGGGTCTGAACTGGACAAATTTGGCAAAGAATTTTAGTAATTTCTTCATGAAGAAAGACTGACCATAATGAATGCATATGGATGCATAAATTTTTGTTGAATTTAACTTTGTAGTAAACTTCTTAGTCATTTTCATTTTTTAATCTTTTATTAACATATATTAACTTTACATAGTAATGGTAGTCAGCATGATATTTCCAGATATGTGTACACAGTATGCATTGGTCATATCCAATAATACTTCTTCCACCCTCACCCCTACCACCACACCAACTCCATTCTTAGTCCCTAGTAATCACTATTCTACTTTCAGCTTGACACTTTTTTATCCTTTCATTCAACCTTGGAGCTCCAAGCTCAGTATTCCCTTCAGATTTTTCTGGGTTAGATCTCTGAACCCAGCAGACTCCAAAGAATCACTGCAGTAGGGATTCTGATAATCAGAAGGGCTGATTAGATAGGCTTATGTATTACCATCTGTTGTTATGTCCAAGCTTCCCCCCATTTGATGAGTCACTGCTATGAAATTACATGCATTTACCTACCACTGCAATATATCCACAAAAGCAAACAATCTTCCTTCCAGTGCAAAGTTGGTGATGAGCTTTGCAAAGAGTATTGGAGTAGAACTGAGCTGAAATATTCAGACCTTACCATAGTCATTTACACTCATTCTAGGAAGCCTCCTAAGGTCATATATATGTATTGCACTGATGAAGTTAAAGCTTTCATTACCTTATTATTTTTATTTGCATCAATATCTAATAGTGCAGGGCATAGAAGAAGGAGACAAGAGTTCATATATGCAGACTTTTTTGTCGAAGGTACTCAAAAGTGTGGCAGAGACCTCAAGTTGATTTTTAATGATCATTTTCTCCTTCTTGTTTGCAAATCAGCTCCCCAGTGTTAACTTGGTCAACAGGCTGTGTTTCTAAGCCTCCCCTGCAGAAATGTGGTTATGTGACTAATTTCTGGCCAATAAATGATAAATGGAAGCATTTCATGATTCCCCCAAGAAGTCTCATTAAAAAGGAGGGGGTTGGGGCATTTCTTCTTTCCTCCTTCTGTGATGTGATGATATATGATGTGATTAGATGATGATGATCTGTGATGTAAGGTGATGTGATAAGTGGAAATAAAATTTCCATCTTGGAGTAGAAAGATGAAGGCTACAATCCAGGGACTGCATAACAGAGACCTGGAGGGGAACTGGGTGCCTAAAAATCATTCCTGGTTTGCCTGTCTCCCTGTTACATGAGATAGAAATAAACCTCTTACTTTACCATATTTTCTAGTATATGCAGCCTAAATTAATCCTAATTTACTCAAGGTATTGATAGTGTGTGCCAGGATGAAAGAAGCAAGAAGGAATTTAGTTTTAAAATGAGTTAAATCAAGTGAAGATATTCTGTTCCTCCTCCCTAGGAGTGCTCTAGATCAGAGGGCTTTGTTTTTATCTGGTCAATAATTTCAATGGAAGCTAAAACCATATTTCATCTTTCTAATATGGAAAATCTCTCTTCACTGGCATGTTCTGGCATAAAAAGAAGACACAGCTTCATGTACTTTTAAGGACATTCATTAATGCATCTTCTGCTATCACTGGGGTATTTCAAATTTATAGCCCCAGAAATCACTCTCAGTCATGACAATAAAGATCTCACAATAAAGATCTTCCTGACTCCAAAGCTACAGTAATCAAAACAGTGTGCTACTAGCCAAAAGACCAATAAAAGAATAGAGAGCATAGAAATACACCCTTGTGTATAAAGTCAAATGGTTTTTGACAAGGGTACTAAGACTATTCAATGGGGAAAAGACAGTCTTTTTAACAAATGTTATCAGGAAAACTGGATATACAAATGCAAAAACAAAAGTGAAATTGCAGTCTTACCTTAATCCATATCCAAAAATTAACTCAATGTATCAAAGACCTAATTGTAAAACTAAAACTTTTAGAAAAGAGTATGGGAGGAAATCACAAAACTCCTAGAAAAGAGTATAGGTGGAATGCTTCATGACATTGGATTTGATAGTGATTTCTTGGATATGACACCAAGAGGACAGGCAAGAAAAGGAAAAATAGATAAGTTAGACTTAATCAAAATTAAACTTTTGTGTGTTAAACAACACTAGCAACAGAATGAAAAGGCAAGCAAATCACTTATATGATAAGGGATTTCTATACATAATATATAAAGAACTCATACCTAAAAATCTCAGCTTCCTGGTTTAATATTGATAAAATCTTTAATAGTTCTTTTTTACCAAAGAAGTTATGCAAATTATCATCTAGAGCTATATAAACCTAAACATCACTACTCATTGGGGAAATGAAAATCAAACCCATGATGAGACACCATCTCATATTCTTTAGGATGGCTATTATCAAAAAACAGTAGGTTTTAGGTAGGAACAATTCCTCAAAGTAAGAATTCCAACAGATATTTGTAAACCATGCTCATAGCACTTTATTCACAACAGCCAAAAGGTGAAAGCAACCCAAATGTCTACTGTAAAATGAATGTATTTTTTTCAATATGGTATACACTACAATGGAATATTATTTGGTCTTTTTAAAAGGATATTCTGACACATGCTACAACATAAATTAACCTTAAGGACATTATGTTATATGAAATAGGTCAGTCAAGAAAAGAAAAATACTCTATTATTCCGTTTATATGAGGTATCTAGCAAAGTCAGTTCACAGAAACAGAAAAAAATGGTGATTTCCTTGGACTTGGAGAGAGGATAAAGAAGAAGAACAGAATAGAACAGAATTCCAATTGGTGAAGATGAAAAGTTTCTGTAAATAGATGATAGGGTTAATTGTATAGTAATATAAATTTATTTAGTGCCACAAAATATATATTTTAAAATATTACTTTAGTAAGTTTTATGACTATATTTTAATCACAAAAATCAAATTATATAAGCTTAATAATGGTACCTTATATAAACTTAATAATTATGATGTCTGTAGCATAATCCCCAGAACATGTTAATATCACCTTACTTGGTAAAAGGAACTTTGCAGATGTGATTAAGGTAAAATGGAGAGATTGAGCTGAATTATTTTGTCAGGTCTAATGTAATCTTAAGGGTCCTCCTAAGAGCGAGTCAGAAGATGTGACAAGGATAACAGTTGTGTTAATGCAGGGATAGGCCCAGGAGCCAAGACAAACAGAAAAGGGAGTCTCTGGAAACAGAAAAGGGAAAGTATCAGAGTGTTCTCTAAAGACCCCAGAAGGAACATAGCCCCCATAGACTTATCAATTTTAGACTTTTGACTTCTAGAACTATAAGAGAATAAATTTGTGATGTTTTAGGTCATTAGGTTTGTTATAATTTGTTGTAGCAGCAATAGGGCACTAATACATAAGTTAAATAGACCCTGTCCTTCAAACTCTCATTACTTCAAACCTCTCATGAACAGAAACTAAAAGAGCAGAGTTCTATTTTTATTGAGACCCATGTTGTATTTTTAAGTGGTTTATATTTAGTTATGTTGCCCTTCTTAATTCCTATGACTATACCTTGTTCAAATGAGCCTGACTTTTTCTCCCTTGTTAGATCTTGCCATCTCTTCATGTCCAAAGATGCACAATTATGTGCTTAATTATGCATGTACTGAGAGAACAAGCCAGTATGGTCTGTAGCTCCGAGCAGTTCATCCTAGTACATGTCCTATGCTGGACCTTAAGATAATTGACCTCAATACAATCAGGCCAGTGGGATAGATGATGGTATTATTGACATGTGCCTGACTCTGGGCTCAGTACCTGGCATTACCTTATATTAATATTACAATAGACTCAATTCCACTCCATTTATGGCTTTACTTTCTGCAGTTTCAGTTGCCCATGGTCACCCATGGTCCAAAAATATCAAATGGAAAAATTCTAGAAATAAGCAATTCATAAGTATTAAATTGTACAACATTCTAAGTAGCGTGAAAAAAAATTCACATTGTTCTACTCTGTTCCATTCTAGAAGTGAATTATCCCTTTGTCTAACATATTCACACTCTATATGCTGCCTATCCATTATTCACTTAGTAGACAACTCTATTATTAGATTGACTGACATGGTAGCACAGTGTATGTATTCATATAACCTTTATTTTACTTAATAATGATCCCGTTGAGCAAGAGTAGTGATGCTGGCAATTCAGACATGCTACAGAGAAACTGTAAAGTGATTCCTTTAAAAGATGAAAGTTCTTGACTTAATAAATAAAGAAAAAATTATATGCTGAGGTTGCTAATATCTATGGCAAGGACGAATGAAATTGTAAAGAAGGAAAAAGAAATTCATGCTAGTTTTGCTGTCACAGCTCATTCTACAAAAGGCACAGCCACTGTACATGTAAGTACTTTGATAAGTTGGAAAATGCATTAAATTTTAGGGTTCAGCACTATCTACAGCTTGAGGCATCAACCAGACATCTTGGAATGGAATGCATCACCCACAGATAAGGGGAATACTACTGTACTAGAAATCCTATTTTTCAAATGCAAGAAAATAAGCTCCAAAGTTGTCTAAGTAGTAGACAAAGATGATGCCTGGATACAAGGTTTAATCAGACCTGAAGTCACCCTTCCTTTGTTCAGATTTCTCTCAACTAAAAGACTTCAAAGAAAGCACCACATTTACCAAATCTAATCCTTTTTCTCACTTTCAAGCCCACATATCTCTAACCATACTCTGATCACAACACATTTGAATAAGATGTGATGTGACTGAGGTAAGAGCTTATGCTCCCTACCAAAGTTCCTCCCATGGTGTCACATGGAATTCTTCACAGAGAAACAGAGCTGTACTCAGTTGATTTCTAAGCATCATATGTGAAGACAAGAATGAGAAGGCATAGCTTGCAGAAGAGGCTTTCTTATAGGGGAAAAAAATGTGTTTTCATCTCAATTAATCAGGTAGTCCATGAGGTAGATAAGGAAACCTAAGAAATAAAGAAAATAATCGTGGAAAAGAAACAGACTTTTGGGGAGGAAGGTTTTCTATTTTATTGGTGGGCTTTCTCTATTTCTTTTGAGGTTTTTTTTTTCCTAAAATTTATCACATCAATTCCTTCCTTTTCATCTCCATCATCATTAGTTTTGTCTAACCTCTTACAAGACACTATAATACTCTAAAAATCAGCCACTTGTTCTTTTCATATTCTCTCTAGCCAACTCTATCCCCCCAAATCCATTTTTCTTTTCTGAACAACAGAGTGATATTCTTATACTTTAAAGATATCGTTCCATTGTCTCCTGGTAAAGTAAGTAAGCCTCTTTGGTATGAGATTTACTATTGTTCCCTTGAAGGTAATGTATATTGTTTTTCCTTTTTTCTTGTGGTTATTAGCAGTCTTATTATAATATTTACTTGTAATACAACATGGTGATGTTATATTTATACTTTTTGATATCACAGAGCTTCCCTGAACTTGTAGATTAACATCATTCATCCGTTTTGAAATATATTCATCCATGACCTCTATCCACTCTACTTTCTTTCTGAAATTCCATTTATGTTCAATCTGTTGATAGAGTTCCAACTTTCTCTAATGTTCTTCTCCATATATTGTTTTTCTGTTAGCTTCAATGTGAATATTCTGTCGAAATGTTTCCAACTCACTAATTTTTCTTATTGTCATGTAAACATTACTGTCTCTGATATTGCACTATTGTCACTGATATTGCATTATTTAGTTTTGAAATTGCCCATTTATTTTATAGATTGAAACCTGTGACACATTCTGTATATTTTTGGCTCTATTCCTATTCTCCCTGCCCTTAAATATAATTATCAGTTATTTAAAAGTCTCATTAACAAACTGCTGTATGTGAATGATCTGTGGGCCTTTTTGTTTTTCCTCTCCATTTCACTTATATAGGATTTTTGCTTTAGCTTGTCTAGTAATTACTGATTTAATGATTATTGCTTCTTAGACTTTTGGAGATCCTAGGTCATGTCATTTTCCTCCATGGGCCATATTCCCCTCCTTCCTTCAGTCAGAGAGTTAACCACCTTAATCTAAGCAGAGACTATCAGACATCAAGTCTGTGTTATAGAGCACATAAGGCTCAATCTGCTTTCTCTTTTCCCTTATCTTAGCCATGGTCCTTCAGATTTTTCACATAAATGTCCAATGTATTCCCTGTATCATCCCCCTCCCCTGCAGAGTGAGTACTGGACTCTAATCTTCATTTCTTGAGACTGAAGACTAGTGAAAACTCCACTATGCTCTTTTTTAGAGAACTGATGTTTAGGTCTTTATCTCCAACTCCACATAGTGTCAGAATTCAAAAGCATGTCAACCAGGAAGAAGCATCCCATTAGGAAGAATGGCTTCAGTTTTGATGGCAATGTTCCATGTCCCTCACTTCCCCTCAGCAGAGTTTGGCCTCAGCAGTCAGATTTGGTTTTGAGACATCACCATGACACACAAACATTCCCATTTTAACAAGCACCATGCCCCCACTTAAAGCCAAGAAGACACTCTAGTTACAAGCCATTATTTCTTGAGGAAAGAAGAATAAAAACTCCTTAGAATCAAACATGTCTTATATTTTTAAAATATCCCAATCCTTGACTAACTGTGATATGCCTCTAATTGCTTTTTCTTCTCATGTTTTATGTCCACCATGTGGTTCTATTGTTCAAACATCACTTCAAATGAAATTGTGCCTGCAAAAAGACATAGCATCTTTGGATCCTTTTAGTCCAGCTGTGAACTTTAGACTTAATCCTTTAGGGCACTCTTGTCTGGTAAGGTTTAATTTATATTAAATTTTCTAAAAGGAAAGGCAGAACGGTCAAAGCAGGATAGTGAGACAGACAAGTCTGTCTTTCATAAATTAATAAGCATCACCGACCGCATTTCTTGACCCTTTAAACTCTGTGAAATTAATATAAGTAGACAACTAAGGTCTTCCTGGCCCCCCCGGAGTCCTGCAAGTTCACTTAAGCAATCCAAGTTTCCTTAAAGTTTTATAAGCCAGCTTTTAGAGCAAGTCCTTTGTACTTATTACTGGTGACAGTGAGCATTGCAGCAGCCAATGAACCTTACTGACTTACGACCCCAATATGGTCAAGCACCGTTATCAAGGGAAATATCAGAATCAATGCTTGTATATTACATTGAGGTCCTGACTTCTGAAAAAGCCCCCTATAGACCTTTCAGAATATGTCAGTGAAATAAACAGCTAATACTCCAAGACATTCTACTGACAATGGTCCAGTAGTGCTGTTTATTTAACCACTTTTCAAACATCCTAAACCTTCCAAAGGGTAGAATGTGTTTCCAAAGAAAAGTAAAGGGGGAAAAAGCTTTCATACCCTTGCTTCTTTTGCAATCAACTTCATTTATGATAATATGGTTGGTTTTGCTGTAAAGAGTAGAGAACAAGAAGCAGTCTTCCTCCACAATTAATGGGCTTGCATTATTAAACAGCTCCTTGTGAAAGGGGGCTGTCAGTCCAACCTTCTCCAATGTGGACCCATGTGTGAGCTTTCATTTGCAGGCAACAGTTGCTAGAGGAAGGCTGGACTCACACTACCTTTTCCTTACTGAAATTAATCATGTCACTGCTTCTATAGTAACCTCTTAGATATATATAGTCACCAACTCTGAGCATAAATTTTTTATGTAACTTTTCAAAATTTCCATTTTTGTCATGCTTAGTTTCTTTTTGGGTCTTGTTTTTTGTTTGATTGTTTGTTTTGTATTTTGGTTTTTTGGTTCTTTGTGGGATTTTGTTGTTTTTTTGTTTTGTTTTGTTTTGTTTTATATAACTGCTTTTCCAGTCACAGAGCCATCATCTTTAACTATAGTGATCATCAGAGCATGTTTTTAGAATTTGTTTCATTTTTTTCTCTCTATTGATACTCAAAGAATTAAGAAATCTTAGAATATCAAAAAAAGAACACATAAGACCTTTATATACAAAGAATATACCCTTTACTTTCCAGGTTATCGGCTCCTGCCAACCTCTCATTGCTAAGATTCTCCCTTCTACTTGTTTTATCTTTTCCCCACTCAATCACTGTGCACTGAGCCATTCAAATGTTTCCACCTGGTAGAGCGCCAGTTTCTGATATTTGGCAGTCTGCAAGAACACCAGTTGTAACCTTCAGCCCCCGGGCATTGCACTTAAACAATCTGAGCAAACCTGCCCAGAATTCAGTCCAAAAGTCAAAATTGCCAATGGGTATTCAGAAAAAGATCAAAAGGTCCAGCTTCCCCATCTGCAAATCCAATAATCTTATTTTTTGGCAAAAAAAAAAACAATTTATAACAATTTAACTTTTTATTGGGAGCAGGCACTATTTGATGCTCTTCAAAAAGACTTGTTTTGATCAATTCAACAGCTGACTTGCCTCAGGCTTTCTCTGAAGATGATGCCCTTTTGATGCTAATGGTCACACCTGGGACTGTGATATGGATGACTACAGGGATAGATACCTAACCAACAGTGCTACAAAGGGCATGGTGTTGTGCTCAAAATGCCCAAGTGCAATGGCAGAAGAAGGTGAATCCTCTGAGCAGTCTCAAGGGTCAAAGCTGAGAGGCTGCAGTGGTCAAGGCTCAGCACAACCAGTCAAAGCTGGTAGAGGGAAAAGAGATCAAGAGCAAAAGAGTCCTCTGTAATCTGCAAAGGCAAGACTCAGGAAATTAATCTTATTATAACTAAATCTGAGTGTGAGAAGGTAGTTTGGATGAAGTTATAAACTTAGCTCAAGCAAGCTAGAAGTACCTTCACAACAGATCAGACAATCAGCCCTCTATATCAGCAGGTTCCACATCATGGATTCAACCCACTATGCATAGAAAATATGCATGGGGGTGGGGGGAACAATACAGGTAATGAGACTACACTAAAAATTATAAAAATAAAATAAACAATACAATGTAACACCTATTCATATGACATTTGCATTGTACTAGGTTTTGTAAGTAAGCCAAAGAAGATTTAAAGTGTATGGGAAGATCTGTTGAAAGCACATACTATGCCTTCATATATAAGAGGCTTGAGCATCTGTGGATTTTGGTATGCATAGGGTCCTGGAACCCATCCCCCTCATATGTTGAGGGCTGACTACTCTGAGTATCATTTCTTGCTTTTAAAGATATTCTCCAGTAAGGAAGGAACTTAACTCATTGACATAAAGGCAGCCTCCTCTCTACAAAGAAAGCAGTGTCACCAAGCAGGGTCAAAGTTTGAACCACACACAGGTGAGCCTTCCACTCCCCAAGGCAACAACTGTAAACTTTGTTCATGCATTACAATGATCTGGTGGCAGCATGGAGTGGGGATAGGATCTTTTGAAAAATAAGAGAGCCAAGGAACTCCCCTTAAACCAGGTGAAACAGACTCTCTGGGGGTGTGGTACAGACATTGGTATTTTTAAAACCTTCCAAGAGATTATTATGCAAGACTAAGGCTAAGAACCACTGGTTTAATAGAATCGTGATTCAAAGGGAATATAAGCAGAGGGGACTCCAAGTCAATCCCATTAGTATTGCATGCAGCACACCAACACGGCTGCCACCCCAATCTGTGCTTGGCACATGCTTGAAAACTTTTGGCTTCACTGACATTCAACCTGTCTGCTTTTCATAGGGAAAAAAAAGATGCATTTGTAAAATCAAATTCACTGTGAATACTCACAATTTCTGTACCCTTTGCACACCCCTCCTGAGAATGGACACTGAAATAACTTGCACCAATTTACTTAAGTGTTCTCGAAGGATTTTCACACCCTCCTACATCTCCATCCCACAAAATACAAACCCAAATCAAGGAGGACTGAGCCCCTTTTTATTGGTAGAGGGAAATTCTCTCACCTTAATCTGTGGTTCCTCCATTCAGTCTAGTAAACAAGAGCTGGTACCATGAAGACAGGTCCCACTTTTATAGATTATTCACTTTTGGACACCATCTCAAACAAAGCTCACAGTGACCCTATGGCCCAATTATGCCCATTTACAATACTCAACAGAAACAAGATCCCACCCGCTCTCAGCTCCTTCCAGGCTGTCTTAACCCTGATGTTATATGCCTCCTTGAAGATTCAAATGTCGTTGTCTTTATAACATCCACCCTTTCTCCTGCCAACGACCCAGAAAAGGGTCATTCTTCCTGTAGTCTTCCCACCTCCCCTCATCATATTCCAAATGACATTGAAACATGTTTGTTTAAACATATGCATTCACCACAGGATGGGAACCACATGGGTGGGCACTCCATTTTAGTCATCTTTGCTTAACCTGAAACAAAAATGGGGCCCTGCATTATAATAGGGCCTCAGTATCTGCTCCATGAGTGAGTGGATGAATGAACACCAGGAAAAGTTCCTTTGCTAATAAAACCTAAGCAATCTATTTATCACAGAAGCTTAGTGCTCGCTCCTATACTTTTCCTTCACTTCCTCCTCATTTTGATAAATAAAGAATAATGGTTTTTTCACACCACTCCCCACACACACTTGCACTTTTTTCCTGCTTTGAAATGAGAGTCGATGTCTGTGGAAGCCTCTAGGATCTAGAAAGACATCAATCATTTACCCAGTTGGAGTCTTAGTGCTTTCCACACCAAAAACTATGCAGCAGGAAGAAAGTGCTTCCTCCTCACCGGGTCAGGTAAAGGGAGTAGCGGTTGCCACCAAGCTTTTGTGCCACTAATCTGGGCTAAGGGAGTAAAACAGTGGGTATTCTTCTTCCCGTTCCCTTGTAAATTCCAGAGGAATCAGGAACACTCCATGAAGCCACCTCCAAAGGATGCACTTAGGTCCATTGCTACTCAAAACCTCAGCCCCACACCCAACACACTTGAGTTCATTTGTCAAAATGCAAAGAAGAGGAAAACATGAGCATAGATCTCGGGTGCCAAATGAACTTAACATTGTAAAAGAAAAAGAGCCACGTTTTAAATGTTCCTTGAAATCAGGAAAAATTTCATAAAACAGAAGCGTCTCCTGGGAAATGTGTGAACATTTTCAAGCATTGAAATCATCATTTCTCTCTGGGGGCTATCTCATTCTAGACAAAATCCTGTCAACTCCCAAGATTACAGACTAGAGACACTGGAGCCACCAGTTTCTCTAAGCAGATGCTAATATGACTCCGGAGGGGACTGTTAGCCATACGCATGTTCCACAGCTGGGAAAAGAACCCCCAGACCCATCAGAATTCATGTGCATAGCCAACAGCAGAGGCTCTGTAGTCAGACTGGCCTTGATTCAATCACAGTCCCTCTTTTACTACCTAAATATCAAGTTCTGCACCTGGACCTTACCTACATGGTTCATAGAAAGAAGATTAACTGGAAACGGAATATTTATTTCATGATATGACTATTTCATGATAAGCTTTAATTGCCTTATTGAATAAATGCCATCAAATCTGAAGGTGATCATGAAAATTTTATCAAATTTTTATCACTGGCTTTATCCAATGCATCTTGAAATTCTTGGCAGTCCTTAAAATAGTCCTGTTATTTATTTTTTAAAAGAATACTATCACTATCTTCTACAACTTTTTTTTTTTTTTGGTACTGAGGATTGAACCCAGGGACACTTAACGATTGAGCCACATCCCCAGGCCTTTTTTGTGTTTAGAGACAGGACCTTACTGAGTTGCTTAAGCCTTCGCTATGTTGCTGAGGCTGGGATTGAACTCATGCATCTCCTGCCTCAGCCTCCTGGGCACTAAGATTACAGTTGTGTGCCACCCTACAATTTCTGTTCTTCTGAATTGGAAACAGTCCTACATTGATAAAAATGTCCTCTTTCTAATACTCAACAGAAATATGTATAAGGTATTAGTGGGCTACAGATATAACTCAGGGGTAGAACACTTGCCTAGCATCTGAAAGGTCCTGGGTTTGATTCCTCAATACCAAACAAACAAACAAACAAAAAGAGCAACCTGGAACAATGTGTGTTATGATACCCAGATTAAATCAATTTATCCTTTACCACTGAGTTTTTTTTCATTTTAAATGTTTTTTATTAGTGCATTGTAATTATACACACTAGTAGGATTGATTCTAATATATTTTCAAATGCATATAACATAATTTGCTCAATTTCAGTGCCCAGTACTTCCTTTCTATCTCCACTATGGGGATTTTTCACACTAACCCCCAGTGGCAATATATCAAAGTGAGATTTGGAAGAGGCAAGAGGTGTGTCTTTCTACTGGAAAGTAAAGGGCTACTGTGGATACACACTCCAAGAAGCAGCATTTTAGGAAAGTTAGATTTGAAAATTTAGAAATGGATTCATTAAAACTCTTTTTATATATATGAACTTCCTGGAAAAATCTCTAGCTACCAGAAACATGTACTTGCCAGTTTAAAGATGGCTGCCCAACACATCACATCATGTACCTTCATAGTTTTTGTACCTGCCATTAAATCTGTCTAAAGTAAGTTTCCCCCTCTTAGCAAATTCAAGCTCATTTAAGGGACACAGTTCAAATATTCCCCAGTCACAGTTTGCTTTCCTTTGCCTCTGCTCCCAAAGCAGCTTTCCACCCACCTCCACTTTATCAGGTGCCACAAGATGACATAGCTGCTTGTTTTCATGTGTTGTCTCCCTCACGGATGTGAATCTGCAAGGGTGGGACCCCTACTTAGCACAACATCTATAATACAGTAGATGGCCAATGAGAAAAAAAGCTGTGGCACTGATGCAGACACCTGGCAGAAGTCCCAGCTCAAAGTAATTGTGGTTCAAACAACAGTGATAATGGAAGTGGATTCAAAGCAGAATTTGCTCATAGGTCCTGTACAACATCAAAAAAGGATAAGACTCAGTGACAACTCCAAGACTCCTTTCCAGTCTATTGGACTTCTGGTGATAGCATTTCTTGCTACGGGGAAAACAAGAAGGAGATCAGATTTACAGGACAAAATCAAGAGCATAATTAGAAGCATGTTAAGATTGAATTACCAAAAGACTCTCAAATGGAGATTGGGATTAGGTTGTTGCCTAATCCCAATGGACTTTGTTCTCCACACTAGCATGGTCAAGATCAGAAATATGAACTTAAAAGTCACAGTATGTAGAAAGTATTCAAAGCCAGAAAGTAAATGAAATCACCAATGAAAGAAATCATATAGTAAATAGATAGGATGACTAAGAATTTCTCCTGGGAAATTCCTATTTATTGAAAAAAAAGTGCATCAGTAAGAATAATATATTCAGATATGTGAAGCATTTACTAAATAAAATATATAAAATTTCTCTGGCTTGCAGATATAGAATTTTTATTTATTAAGTTTTCATTTGTTGTTTCTTTTCATTATTATGTAGTTTATTTAACATTTTCCTCCTGAATGAGAAGTGGTTTCCACAATGTATTTTTACAGAGAAAGGAAAGAATACTTTCATTTCTGTAAACATCATTTTTCTCATTTATTGTCATAGTTTAACCACAAAAGCATCTTTATTCATGCAAACATGCCAAATTCATAGACAGGGATATGCAGTCATGTGATTTCCTAGCACCACCTGTGAACATTCATTATCAAGCCACTATTTTGCCTACAACTGCATTTGCTCTCCCATTCCCAAAGAGCAACATAAAAAAGTCCTCTGTGGGATTTTATGTTTTTTCTTTTCTTCTTTTTTTTCCTAGTTTATTGTTATGACCTAATTATGCACTTCAGTTTGACCAGCAAAATCTTGTCAAAGGAATATTTTAAAAAAAAATCTAGTTGTAGTTAGTACAATATCTTTATTTATTTATTTATTTATTTATTTATTTATTTTTATATGATGCTGAGGATCAAATCTAGTACCTCACACATGCAAGGCAAGTGCTCTACCACTGAACTATAGTCCCAGCACCAAAGGAATACTTGTTAGTTTTCTCTTTGTCCCTGGATATTTCACAGGATCCATGATTGACAAATGATGTCAGCTCAGCAACAATGTTCACTTAAGTCAGTGACAGATCTTAGCTTGCTTCCTCAGATCAGGAAAATTCATGGAGTCTGTATGAGCCTTTGGATTTGCCTGCAGGAGACTAGAGTCTTATGCATATGACACTTTACAGTTGGAAAGAAAAAAATCTATTCTATTGAGTCTCCCAATGATTAATTCATATGACAATAATCTGTTTTGTCCTCCCTTTTCATATTTATGTTTCAGAGACCAAATAAAAGTTATTCAGGCTTGAGTTCCCCCCACCAATTAAGTGATTAACATTTCTGAGGACCAGTGAGCATCTCTATGCTAGAATAAGCAGAGTTTGCAACTTGGTTGATCTCTTTCTTTTTCTGAATGGCTAACAACAGGCATGACAGCAGACAGTCAAAATAGCAAAGGGTTACATGTGAAGACTGTAGGTCAAAATCTGAAAAATAGTCCTTGTTCAACAGTTGGAAAATGTTTGACCAAATTTGATATGTTGGAATATTGTGCAGCCATTAAAAATAATCAAGATCTCCTATCACCCAGATTATGGCCTCTACATACCATTTCCCTTTAACATACAAATTGGGGCTGCTAAATCCAAGTCTGAAAGAGGAAATGGACAAGATAAATCTGGAACATTTTGTATCAGAAAGAAACACTCCAATACTAATAGGATTTTGTCCTGAAGACACAGACGCCAGCTTGAAAGTCCTCCTACTGGCCAAAGAAGGTAAAATCTTGGCATAATAATAATAACTGTACTAATCTGAAATCTATCAAATATATGGGTTCATAGTAATATTTATTTTTGAAATCTCATTGATCATCTTTAGAGGGTGCTAAGTCACTAATTCTTTGTTTGGAAAGATGCTAAATAAAAGAAAGAAATCAAGCACTTATCCAGTCTTTCCTGCCTGAACACTACCTTAAAACAATTGATAAGAGGAAGTGTCCTTTTAAAAGATCTTTGATGTAATTTTTTTAATTATTGACAAAAAATAAAGTAACATCATTTTGCAATCCCTGATGAACTAGGCAACCATTTTCAACAGGCTGGTAAAATAAAAAGAAGAGAGACAACCAAAGTTTTAAGCCCTAATAGAAATATCCACCATTGATAGAATATTTTTTAAAAAATTTGAATTAGATCAAGATTCTAAAACTATCAGATTACAGAAAAATTAGAACATACTAAATTATACCACAAGAATCAACAAATTTAAATTTAGGAAACACTACAATAATACTACTCAAAGTGTGAATCATTAATTAATGTAGTCCATGAAGTGCTTACACTCTTCCGGGCATGATGAAATAAGTGTAAGAATTAAGAATAAGCATTTAGATGTGCTTATAGGGATTTAACATTATAATTTAACATCCAAGCCCCTGGTTAGTACACTCATCACACGGAACACAGTATAAAGCTGTTTAGGCTACCCATACTCTAATATATATGTGCTATGAACTATTAGTCAAAAATAATAGGACCATTTTATCATTTATGTTAGTTCCAGTGCAATTTGTCAACAATTACCCGAAGGTGTATAAAGTCTGAAATGTTTCATCTAAAGATAATTTAGGGTCAGAAAAATAGATCACTTGTTGCCAAGAGATGGGAGTTAGAGTGGAAATAGGGAGAGATGATTTAGAGAAATACATGAAGAAACTTTTGTGGTGACAGATAGTCATTATGTTGATTGTGGGGATGATTTCCCAGGTATATACATGTGTCAAACTCATCAAATTCTATTCTTTAAACTCATGCAGTTCATTATATAAAAATTATACCTCAAAAACTGTATAAAATTTAAACAAAGAAAAAGATTAGGTGTATGTGCTTCTGTTTAGGATGTATAAAATTGCAAAGAATCTCTCTCCCTTATTGACAATAAAAAAAAAGTTGAATAACCTACAAAAGAATAATTCTCCTTGAATCCATCATCAGCCTATGGTCACTTGGTAGTCCAAGTGAGCTATTTTCCACAAGTGATAAGTTATTTCCACAAGTGACAACTTCTTCACATTTTTCAGACCCTGGGAGGAAGATGTGGGCACCATATAAGTTTATAAGATAAAGTCATATAATTTTTTAAATGAATTCTTAAAAGCTAGACATGGGTTACTATGTGGAGTATCTGGGGCTCCCGTCATAAGAAATTTGCTGTTGCTCACAGCTCTTCTCCAAAAGCCTCCACTAGTTTCTCATAATATTGGGAGCAGGACAACATTAAAAAAAAAAAGGCTTCCTTGGCAGCACAGGTCTGCAAGAAAGAGGAGGTGATCACTTTGGGTAAAGTGGGCATTTTACAAAATTGATTTTCCCATTCCATGAACATGGGATATCTTTCCACTTTTTGTGTCCCCTTCAATTTCTTTCATCAATGTTTTATAGTTTTCATTGGTGAGGTCTTCCATCTCTCTTGTTAAATTTATCCCCATGCATTTTTTGTTGTTATTATAAATAGAATCGGTTTGTTAACCTACTTCACATAATTTACTATAGGTGTATAGCAATACTGCTGATTTTTGTATGTTGGTCTTATGTCCTAAAACTTTGCTGAATTCATTTATTAGTCATAATAAATCTTTGGTGGAGTGCTGGGTTCTTCTATATATGTCCTTTATTTTTTGTCTTGCTTAATTACTCTGGCTATTACTTCTGATACTATGTTATAAAAGTGGTGAAAAGGGTATCTTTATCTTATTGCAGATCTCAAAGAAAAAGATTTCATCTTTTCCCCATTCAGTATGAGATTTGCTGTAGACTTACTAAATATGGTCTTTGGTATGTTGAGGTATATTCTTCTATTACCTAATTTGCTAGTGTTTTTATCACAAAGGGTTTTTGAATATTCCAAATCAATATCTCTCTCTCTCTCTCTCTCTCTCTCTCTCTCTCCTTTCTGGTTATATATTAAATTAATTTTTAATTTAATTAATCACCAAATATAAATAAAACTATATAACATCTGAAATTTGCTTCAAAATAATCACTGGAGTTGGGGAAGGAGGAGTGACAAAATAGAACAAAAGAGGCCCTGAGCCATCATTGTTCAGAGCTGAGTGATAGGTACATGGAGTTTCATTAAACTCTTCTGCCTCTTGTGGATGTTTTAAATTTTTCTTAATAAAATGTGTAAAGAAATTAGACTCATACCAGCTGACTGGGAAGAGAAATTCCATGTTCTAATGCAGGAGGGTGAGGAACAAATAGAACTGTCCAGGCAACACACATCTACCAGGTCTTCTAGAAGAAGGCACTCATGGATAGGCGGAGAGCAGCAGAGGTACCCTGGGATAGACAGTACCTAAGATCCAGCAACAGAACCTCAGATTCTGTGTGAAGAACTCCTGCCCCAAGCTCTGAAAGCTGAGTGAAGGCTCAGATTCTCTTGCTATAAGCAAAGAATGAAAGGACATTGGACATTTTGTCCCTCAATTTTAGCAGGTATCAGTTAGGAGAATAACTACATTTTATATTTAAAAATTAAAACATAAATTAAATTTTTAAAATACTCATTTACTAAACACTTTTCTTCATAGAAAAGAGAAAGTTCCTTTGTCACTGGTAGTGAAGTATATTGATTTACAATGAGGTTCTGGAGCCAGAGAGACCTGAATCTGGGTCTGTCACTAACTGTACGACTTTGACCAGGTTGTTTTAATTGAGATTTCTCTTTTCTTTACTTGTGAACTGTATATATTTTGGAGAATTATTGTGAGGACAAAATCACATGATGCATATAAAACCTTCAGCAATATTAAATGCTCAAAAGAAAATACCTAGCAAATAATAGTTGATGATACTATTGCTATTAGCCATCACAGGAATTACAGGACTATGAGCTCACAAATATATAGAACTGGTTTTTATGGATAGAATAAGTACCTTATTTAAGATAAGCATTAATATTGCAAATTTAGTTGAAAATACTTCTCTGTGGTTGATGCATGTGGATAACACAACTCAGTTTGGTGTCCTTACATCTCCCTGGTTCATCTCCAACTTAGCAAGGATGTGCGAGGTGACCCTCACCCTGCTGCCACCCCAGGAAAAGAAGACCCTTCCTTCATGTTTATCAGAAGAATAGATGAGCAAAAGGAATTTGGTCTCTGGCAAAAATGAGCTAAACAAAACAAACCCCTATCTTCCCACCAAAAAAAAAAAAAAAAAAAAAGTTAAAAAGAAAATCTCAATTTTTTTTTTTTTTGGTACCAAGGATTGAATTCAAGGGTGCTTAACCACTGAGCCACATCCCTAACCCTTTTTATATTTTATTTAGAGATAGTGTCTTACTAAGTTGCTTTGGGCCTCACTAAATTGTTGAGGTTGACTTTGAACTCGCAATCCTTCTGCCTCAGCCTCCCAACCACGGGGATGACAGACATGCACTACCACACCCGGCTTAAAATTAATATCTTATTTTTAGAAGTTTGACCAAAACAACCTCCTTAACACATCTGTGTTCATATTGAAACAAGCAGTCTTCTAAAATCTTTCAACTACTATATTACATAGACTGAAATATTTCCAAACCCTTTCATTTAGAAATGAGCAACTGTAATACACCATTAATAGGCTGAATCAAGGCACAAGAAAAAGTTCAATCATCTCTAGAAATTTCCACAACTAAAACTTTTTTAAAATATTAGAATTTCAGCATTGTAGGGGGAACTTTTATTGGTAGTAGGATGATCTCTGCATTTTTATGACTTTTATAACTATTATCATGCTAGACTTATTATCCATAGACTTACTGTCATTTATCATATAATAATAATAGTAGCCATAGATTGGAAGGAAAGTGAAAAAACACACCTGTCCATGCCTGTACGTGCACAAGCACCCTTACACACACAAAGGTTGTGACAGCTTCACTGCTTATTTTTGCAGTCTCCAAAACATTAATAATTTTTTAAATGTAATGGTTTCTTGCAAAAACACGCTTAAACATTTAATAGATGCTAATGCACACTTCCTAATAAAGACAGATAATAAAATGAAAGAATAACCAATAAATTTAACAGAAAAACTCAGAAATATCACTTCCTAGTACATGGGTGGAATTGCAGTCTCCAAATGCACTGTGAGTAGACTCACTTTCTCCGAGTATGAGCCCTTCTGTTTGGCTGAACTTCCACATGCTGACATTGCAGGATGCCTCCTCCCTCCCACCTGGCCCCCTTGCATACCAGGAAATGGAAATGGTACTGGAAGGAAGCAGAAATGTTTCCCCTCCCCTTATCTCCCTCTTTTATTTCTCCAACTCTCCCCTCCAGCCTTCTGGGGTAAAAGAAGAGAGGACACCCCAGATGGGTGGAGAGTGAAGCTGGACTGTGGCTAGAGGACACCTGGTGGGACTTCCTGGCCCACAGTGCAGCTGTCCTACACAGAGGAACACACCCTGCCCTGCCATATATCTCCATATTTTTGTTTTATTCCACCTTTGATGGAGTTTTCTGCTCTCAACTTTATGTCAAAGTCTCATAAAATTTAATTTATAGCCTAAGAAAATGAAAATCAATCACTAAGTGTGAAACCATCACTTGACTCAACTACTCTAGTCTATTTAACTAAATGAGCAACATATTTTCATGAGAAAAAGTAGACAATATATTAAAGTGACCTTCAGAGATTTAAAGGAGACCGAAACAGGAGGGCGATCTGATTTATTTTTTTTCTTTCCCAATTAAAATTGGTTTTTCACTGGAGAGGAATTTTTTTTTTGCATGCAAGATTTCAAACTCTATAAAGACTTCAATAACAGACTGGGGTCTACAACTTATAAGTGAAAAGGAATCACAGTGCTAAGAATCCTGTCCTAGTCCTACCACCTACAGGCACAGGATAGTCATGGCCCCTCTTAGTACCCAAATTTTTTAAACAAACAGAAGGAGTTTTGTATAAGACAATGTACAGTAGTTCCCCTTTGGAGTAGATTGTTGTGGTGGAAAATACCTGCTCCAACTGTTGCTTACTGTGTAACTCTGGACAAAATCAGAACCTCTTTGAGCTGTTCCTTTCTTATCCATCAAACAATCAGGGAAAACAGTCCCCAGAGCACTATGGATTAAATAAAGACCATAATGCAAAGTATGTAGCACAGCTGCCAACATCCTGAAGAACTCCACCTGTGGTCACTATATTAGTGACCTTCCCTGAATTATATAGGAGTAATGAGGGCACACATCCCTGCCTCATCCCAGTCTCAACTATGAGGTCAGCTGTGGGTTTTTCTTGGTTAACTAGGTTCTTACATGACAATGTGGGAGCTAACATCTCCCTATCTTACAAGAGTGTTGTAAGAACCAAACAAAAGAATGTGTGACAGCACTTTATATGACACAGATTATTCTGTTAGCTATTGGCATTTATGAAATCCAGAAAGCTAAGGAACAAAGGGAAAAAGAAAAGTTTAGCACAGTCAGTAACAGTATAATGACCAAAAGGGCACATTTCAGCCACACAAACTAAGGGTAGGTCAAAATTACTCTTACTTATTAAGAAAGTGGATATATATTCTGCACTCAACTATATACTCTTTTCTCAATGATCCATTTGAAACTAAAGAATTTTTCATTTATTCAAAAATATTTTAATTTTTTTCTTAGAGTTTAATGGTTATTACATAGTAGTTGGGTTCATTCTGACAAATTCATACATGCACAGAAATCAATTTCAGTTCATGATTCCCCTAAATATTTTCATTTTTGAAAGTCTCTTTCTATGAATCCTCTTCTGGAGGCAAGCTCAGACTTCTTCAGTTTTGGGGTCCAGCATCCCATCTCTTTATTGGTCGGCTGATGAGACGACAGCCTCTGCATGTGCCCTTCTCTGCTCAGGAAGAAGTGGTCCCTAGTCCTGGACCCAAGACTGCAGATGCTCCTTGTCAGTCACATTCTACCTCATCAGAGCAACATTCACACTTGTCCACTCAGAGGAACAGGGTGTCTTCTAGTCTCTTCTTGCCCTCGTGAAAACTTACTTTCAAATCTATGTATTATTCTCCCTTCTTATATAGTTGGGAAGAAAGAGCTCTTCTTTCCTTAGAAGAAGGGGGAGGATCTCTTTGATGTTCACATTTTCATCTGTGATTCAGAAACCTCCCTGCCCCCGAGAGTAATTTTAAATTCAAAGAGAAACTTGTTTGATAGGGTTTTGCCTGCGTGTGTGTGTGTGTGTGTGTGTGTGTGTGTGTGTGTGTGTGTATGTGTGTTGGGGGAAGGAGAAACTTTTTTTTAATAATGTTCAAACAGGGATATAAAACCACTATAATTAGCTAATTCATTGCCCCACCATCCACGTGGTGCTGGCTTTGAATTTTCAATCTTCATAAGGCCATGTCTTCATGGCTTTATAAAGTTATCCATTCTTACTCAAATCTGGTAGCTTGATAACTATTTCTGCTTGATTAGTGAAATGAGTCGTACCATTCCTAGGGTTATTAACAGTAAAGTTAAAAAAAAAAGCATGCTAACTGGCAGCTGCAAAATTTGTAACCCACTTAAGACATGAAAGGGAGAAAGAGCCATCCTCGACACAACCAGGGTAAAGTAATACAAGAAGCAGAAGAAAGGGACCAGAGCCTGACACTTCAATAGGAGTAGATGCGTCTGCTATACTTGCCAAGGGAGATGTGTCTGTCCTGGGAGGGAGCAGGGCTCAGTCTATACAAAATCCTCCCAGAACACTGGCAGAATCCCAAAAACAAACTGTCCAAACCAGTTATGTGGCCAGAGAATGAGAATTTGCAGAGACTACACACTGGAAGAAAGCAATATGCTGCTGTGGTTTGGATATGAGGTGTTCCCTGAAAAGCTCATGGGTTAGCCAATGTGACAATGTTCGGAGGTGAAAAGTAACCTAATTAGTAGATTAAGCCATTTTATGGATTGATAATTTGAAAGTAACTATGGAATAATTTGGATGGTAACTATGGGAGGTGGGGCATGGCTGGAGGAAGCAGGTCACTGGGGGCATGCCTTTGGGCATTATATTTTATTTATGGCTCTTTGTGTCCTGACCACCATAAGCTGGTGTTTTTCTTCCACCACACCCTTCCACCATGATGTCTTGCCTCACCTCAGGCCTAGAGCAATGGAGTTGGCCAAATATGGACTGAACCTCTGAAACCATGAAGCAGATTAACTTTTCCTCCTCTAAGTGTACACTTGTTGGGTATTTTCACAACAATGAAAAACTGACTAACACAGATGCTTTATGTTTCAGGATGTACACAGAACTGTAACTCCAGGGACAACTCGCATATAACTACAGGCAGAGAGCCTAAGGATTCCCCACATTGGGCACAGAAGGCACCAGGAAAGCAGACTCCATTGAAACTCAAAGTTGACAACAAGGAAGACTGAAAGAAGTTGATGAACTGAGGAGTTCAAAATAAAATCAGAGCCCCATGGGGGACAGGAACTCAAGAGAGGCCTATGGTTGAAAATGGAATCTGCCCACAGTGCATTAACACATAGGCACCCGACATTGCCAGCACCACATTTGCAAAGTAAGATTTTAGTCTATTGTCTGGAATAATTATTATAAAGCCCCAAATAGCTTCAGGTGTGGACCAAAGAACTCATTTGGACCCTCTGACAACTGCATCTGCATTTCAATGTCCCTCAAAGCAGTGCCTTTCAGAAGGGGCATCTCAAGTCAAGGCAGAGTCAAGTCGTGGCAGGATGTTTCCTAAGATTCATCAGAATTTCCGCTAAAAGCTTCCTCCATGTTCCTAATAGCAGCAGCCCCATCAGCTTTTGAGCTGATTTTACTCTCAGCCAAAAATCAGACAGGAAATGATAGGAAATAATCTTTCTGTTAAGCTCCTCTAGGAAAGGACTATGTGGGGGATCAGCAAAGAGCTAAAAGTCTATGTTCCCCAAAATCCAAATGCTGAGGTTCTAACTCCCCAGATGATTGCTTTAGGAGGTTGTGCTTTGGGAAGGAAATTAGGTCATGATGTTAGAAACATCATAAACAGGATTAGTACCCTTATGAATGGGACCCCAGAGAACTCTTGGGCTCTTTCTGCCATCTGAGGATATGACAGGAAGTCAGCACCCTGTAACCCAGATGAGAGAGCAAGCCCTCCCCAGAACATGACCATGTAGGCACTCTGTTCTTGGCCTTCCAGCTTCCAGAATCATGAGAACTGAGTGCCTGGTGCTTGTGTTACCCAGTCTCTGATACCTGTTACAGCAGCGCAAGCTAAGAAGGCATGTTGAGAGCCACAGCTGAAGGGGCCCCAGCAAACTTCCAGCTGCCAGCTGATGATTGGTTCACAGAGGCCCCAGCAACTTCTAGCTGCCAACTGATTGGCTCCTCTGCGGTGATGCTCATTGGGCTGTTTCCCCGCCCTTTCAGACCACGGAGCTGCTCATTGGAGAACTTTTTTGGCTCCGCCCATGCGACCCAGCCAATCGGCCTCAAGAGCAGGAGGAGTGGGGGAGGTGGGAAGGCTTGTGGGAAGCTGGTGGTGGCAGTTGGGCTCTGAAGGTTTTCCCGAGGAGCTGTTTTGTTTGGCATTTGTGGTTCTAAAAATAAAGTTCCTTTCTTTTGACAAGTGGCTCCTGAATTGTGCCCAGCCAGACTGCAGCAAAGGCATCTCAGTAGCTCCAATGCAGAGACTGCCACACAGTACAGGTGACTTCCCTGGAGATAAGCAGCAGCACACAGCCACAGCAGAGCTCCAGGATGGCCACATGACTGCTACATTCTGGATGGTAAGGTCGGTGTGGTAAAGGCTTAGTCCTCAGGGTGCCACTATTAGGAGGTAGTATAACATTTAAGAAATGAAAGGTCCTTAGGACTTGGGGGTGTGTCCTTGAAGAATCAGAGGTCCCTGTCCCTTCCATTCTCTCTCTCTGCTCCACTACATACCTCCACTAAGATGTGCTACATGCCTGGCCCAAAGCAATGGAGACAGGAGATCATGAACTGAAGTCTTTACAACTGTTGAGCCAAAATAAACTTTTTCTCTTGATAAGTTGATTATCTCAGGTATTTGTTATAGTAACAGAAGCTACACCAACATAATGACCAAGGGAATCTCTCTTATCTGAACTCTCCAAGACCTGGGGAAGACAGGAAGGCTGATGTAGCTTCAATGAGGAAGAGTCAAGGGTAATTTCAACAGGAACAAAACATGTGTCCATGAATGGATCTAGGTCACCCAGGTGATAGCTTACAGACAAGTGCTAGAAGGTTCTGTCCAGCTCAAAGCCCTCAGCCACTCGGAAGATCAGAGGAGATACTTAGAAAGCTGAGCAGTGTTGGGAGGCAGAGCACATATATCAGGGGATAGGATAAAATCCAAATGTAAATGTCCATATAGACTGCTATGATTGTGTACACCAAAGTGTAAAATGTGGGTGAACATAAAATTCTAATCAGAAGGTGAAAACTCAGAGGGTACAATCACAGAAAAGAAATGTGGGGAGGAACAGGATGACATCGGAAAAAGCAGGGGGTTCCGAAGCAAGTGAGCTGAAAATGTAATCCAGCCACTTCTTACTTAAAAGGGCCTTCCCCAGGCTTTAGCCAAAGGCAGAATCTGGTCTAGAGACAAAGGCCCTCTCATGGATGGAGCAGGCTGGCTCCATCTCTGACCTCCTTCTAACCTTGTCCCATCTCGCAATCTGACGCAGCTTGGCTTGAATGCTTTCACCCCGACTAAACCAGATCTGAGTCCAAGTCCTATAATCCCATTGCTGTCCCGGCCCCTCCTCCACTAGATAACACCAAGGTGGTTCCATCATCTCTGACTCTTCCTCACCACACTGTGAACTCCAGACAAGCAAGGGCCACATGTGTCTTGCTCATCCCCCTCTATTCCAAGAGATTGACGACAATGATGGCTAGTGCAAATGCAGTTGCCAAAGAAATCAAGATGGTCTTGAGACTCATTAAAAGAGATATATGTTCTACGACAAAGGTGACAGGTATTCCCATTTTGTGCCAGATCACATACCAGGGTTCACATTGGCTCCCACACATGATGACGGCCAAGGGGAAGGAACTAAAAACCACATCCTCCCAGGAACAGTTAAAGGAACTGAGCACATTCAGCCTGGTGACAAGACATCTGAAGTATGACAGTTGGGGCTGGGATTGTGGCTCAGTGGTAGAGCGCTTGCGTAGCATGCGTGAGGCACTGGGTTTGATCTTAGCACCACATAAAAACAAACAAAGGCATTGAGTCCATATACAACTAAAAAAAATTAAATAAAAATAAAAACAAATAAAATAAAGGTATCGTGTCTTAAAAAAAAAAAAAAAGTATGACAGTTGACAGCTGGGTACAAACAGCTGAAAGGGACATGTCCACTCTGCAGAGAGAAGGTGACAGCATTGCATCTTTTGAGGCTCCCTGTTATTGGAAGTGTTCAACCTGATCTTCTGGCAACTTGACAAGGATCCCCATGGTGGTTGGACTATGAGATGCTCCCATCCACCCTGGAGGGTCCCTATATTGGCCCAATGAGATTGCCAGACCAAGTGAGAAGTGCAAAGTTCTCCAAGCCTCCAGATCTGGTAGGCAAGGACAGGGGGCTCACAACCCACCAAGCTGAAATACAAATGGCCACCCAAGACTATCCCACACTTAAAGAAACATTTCTTAAAATAGCTCACATATGTGTTCGTTCCTGGGGATTCACATTTCAGAAAGGAAATGAACAATTGGAATCTGAATTCCTAACCAAAAAAAAATTATCCATGTGCGAGGGATGAGGTTGCAGGAAAATTGATCCACCTGTTCTACTTTTTGTCACTGAAGACTTGGACTTGTGGTGACCTTCTCAAATCCTGAGACGCACAGCTTCAAGGGCAGTAAGTGGGAGTACTAAAGGGGAAGCCAAAGAACACTCCCGCTCTGGGATCACGGGAAACTCCCTGCAGCTTCTCTCTCTACTCCTGCACAAATGCCCGGGAGCAGTTAGACCACATTTTAGTTTTAGGACCATGTTTCCTATCAGAGGTCCAACATATTTCTGTCCCCAAAACATCAGCCTCCATTAAATCCTGGCAATTTTCTGGTCAACTCCGCCATCAGCTTTGTCATGCATCCTGCATGTGAGGCTACCCTTCCTGAAAGTCCACGTACCTGCACCCGGGATGTTGCTGTACTCTCCCCTCTCTCTCCCCGCAGTGTGAAAAGGGCATGCTCTACTTGAACACCCATTTTTGTCTTTCCCAGCTCCGAGTACCTTCATCCCCATTTGTAACAGCCCCTAATATGCACCTCCATTCGATTTTCCTTACCCAGCTTAAAAATCTTCTCATTCTAATTACCGTTTCAGTTTTCTTATATTTCTCCCTTGAGATGTCTCAATTAGTGTACTTTTTCATGCCGCCTGTCACCTCTGAGCTGCAAGGTGGGTCTAACTCCAAACGAAACCACGCAGAAAATAAATGAGGAGCCGTTCTGGGCGGCTGGGCCGAAGGTGGGGTTACTTTACAAACTAGCGCACCTTTAATTGATGATAAATGGACAGGAAAGTAGCCTTATTAATACAGCAGCCCTGATTCAGTTGGCATGCAGTGTCCTTTCATTACTCAAAGGTACGGGGGAAACTGCCACACTCAGTCCTAGTTGAAAAACTTCCCTTCAGACACACACACACATACACACACACACACACACACACAGAGAGAGAGAGAGAGAGAGAACAGAGAGAGAGAGAGAGAGAGAGAGAGAGAGAGAGAGCGCATGGGAGTGCATGGAGGCTAATTAACATAGTTCTGGTCAAAGTCAGAAATTAACTCGCTTTTTAAGACCACAGCTAAAAATGCCATTTGTCTTCCCTGTAATTATACTTATAGGTAATTACACCCACAGAATTCAGCAAGTTAAATGAAGGTAGGGCTTCTCCCCCTATCACATAACTCTTTTTATTCCAACCCTGTCAAAAGACTAAACAAAAATAAAGGTGTCTGCCACCGTGTATTTCTTCCATTAATGAGTGCTTTGTTGTCTTAAGACTTCTCTGAAAAGCTGTAAGCCTGCAGTGTTTACTCCTTCACTCCCCTGGGAAACCAGAGTCCTTATCTGAACCTCTCAGAATTTAGAAGCCCACAGAAGGCACGTTAGACTTAAAAGCATTTCCCGACCATTAATATCTGCTGCCGTCTATCAAGGCCTGTGTCAAGGACAAGGCGCAGGGAAGTCGCTTTCCCCTTTTCTTCTTAGCAATGCAATATTTAGACCTCGCCATCACATCCCAACTAATGGAATCCACCATACAACCGCTTCCCATCCCCTTAACTCGCTTCTATTACTATTGTCTTTCTAAGGACATTCAGAAGCCAAAGAAATAAGAATGTGCACACACAGGAGTGGCATTTAGCCCCATGCTAGCTGGCAGTATGCACATGTCCCTTGGATCCAAGGCACCAGCCCAGGGCTCATTAGCAGCAGCCTGCCTCTGCTGTACTGGGAGCTGTGGACATGACTGGCTGGGATCCCACCTCCACATGCACTGGGCAGAGGACGGGAAAGCCCCCTTAGAATTCCACTGTTCCCTGGAGGATCCAGAGAGAGGCTGAACTAATCCAGTAAATTAGTCCCTCAAGAAATGAAAGGGCAGAGTCTCCAGTGGTGAATTCTCTGGAGAGGCTAGGAATGAGTCAATGTGACATTTGGGGTTCCCATGTGTGTCCACGTCTTCACTGTTGCCCACTTTCTGGCCTCCTCCGTGGTCCACACTGTCAGGTATGTCTGTATTCATACCTTTGCAAATTCTATCAATTGATAGTGAAGTTTCCACTGAAAGACCCACTTGGCTAACTCAGATCCCCTCCTGGCTCCAGGTTAACCCTGAAGCCATGTTATGGACTTGAGGTGGGGTCCCTCTCACTGGTGGTAGCTGAAGGCCTCTGACTCCCATGCTGCCGAGCCAAGAGATTCCAATGAAGACATCCAAAATTAAAAAGCAAACAGTTCCAGTCGTGCATGTACTGGATAATTACATGCATGGCTCTCTCATGGAGCAATTTGGCAATAAGTATTAAGACCAATAAAAATATTGACTCTGAAACTTTCATGAGGAAATTACCTTCAATTCAGAAAAAAAAAGTGTTCGGTAGAGTGTAATAATACTACAGCAAACAGCAGTGACAAAAGAGAAAATCACTTAAGTCTTCGAGATTGGAGAATGTTCAAGTTCATAAGTAGAACATTCTCTTGATGGATGTTTATGTGACCATTAAGAGGGGAGGCTATAAAATCTGTGCAAAGCCTCAACAATTAGTTAGAATATTAGATTTTTAAAAAATCAGAATATAAATCAGAAAAATTATCACAAAAATTCATCCCAAAATACTAACAGTGATTGCATTAAAAGGTGAGGATTGTGGCTGATATTTTTTCCTTTTCTTTATTGTCCAAATTTTCTCCGGTATAATTATTTTCCTTCTAATAAGTATATGTGTATACATATATGTGTATATATATGTATATGTGTTTGTTAATATAATATTTAAAAAACATATAACTCTTGTGAATGTGATTCTTAAAAGGCTATAAAATGAATCTGAACTGAGTGACTGTCCCTAACTTGGGTTGCTAGTCTCTGTCATGTGCCCACTCTGCCATTTGCTAGCTGTATGACCTGTTAGAAGCTTCCTGAGCTTCATTTTTTAAAAAATTTTCATTTGTTCTTTTTAGTTATACATGACAGTAAAATGTCTTTTGACATATCAAACTTACATGGAGTATAACTTCCTATTTTTGTGGTTGTACATGATGTGGAATTACACTAGTTGTGTATTCATATAAGAACATAAGAAAGTTATATCCAATTAATTTTTCTGTCTTTCCTATTCCCATTCTCCCCCTTCCCTTCATTCCCCTGAGTCTAATCCAGTGAACCTCTATTTTTCCCTCTCCCCACCCTGCTTGTTGTGAGATAGCATCTGCATATCAGAGAGAATATTTAGCCTTTGGTTTTTTGGGATTGGCTTATTTCACTTAGCATGATAGTCTCCATTTATGGACAAATGCCATAATTTCATTCTTCTTTAAGGCTGAGTAATATTCCATTGTATATATGTACCGCATTTCCCTTATCCGTCTATCAGTTGAAGGGCACCTAGGTTGGTTCCATAGCTTAGCTAGAGCTTCAATTTCATCATAACAAATAAACCGACTCTTCTCACAGGTGACTGTCACCATTTCTCATCAGTAACTATGATCACACTCCCTTAGATTCTCTTTCAATGTCCCAAGCCACCTCTCTCCATTTACCTTCATGGGACTCTCCTCTTGACCACCAATAAGACCTGGGATCTGCCAGGACTTTGACCCCTGCCTCCTCTTACTCTTCCCATTTTCATAGCATCTCCAATGTGCTGCTCACAACTCCACTCTTCTGTCACCAAGTCTGTCTCTGGCTTCCTGAGCCTCGGACCTGAATGTCCAGCAGCTGCCTGCTTTCTGTCCTCAGCATCCTCAAATTCCAACTGACACCTTTCCCCTACATCTGCCCCTGCATCCCCTGCCTGGTGCCAGGAGGGGCGTGACTGCCTTTCTCATCCCAAGGCCTGAAGATCCCACCTCCTCTGCCTGGACCTGCTGACCGTCCCAGCCAGACGGTCCTCACAGAGCCTACAGTCTCTCAGCAGTCTCCAGAGAAAGATTTCCCACTACTTATCCATAGTACCATTCACCATCCAGAGCCACTGTGCTTGTCCTGATCACCTGCAGGAGAAATCCAAGGTCTATGTCATGACTTCTCATAAGGCCCTACCTCACTTTCCGGCCCTCTCGCCTCCTCCCCCTCTCCCATGCCCACTTGGACAGTCCTCTGGGCTCTGGATGCTCACATCCCCATTTTGCTCAGTTCTCATCAGCTAGACCTTCCACCAATGCCCTGCATATAGAGACAATGCTGAATGACCATGAAGCATCTACTTTCAACACAGCCAGCTGACCATCTTCTATGAGGGCCATCATTAGGCACAGAGCCCCCTTCCCTCCTTGCCTCTAGGACTGCTCCTTGTGACCTCCCCACTATCCAGAAATAGCTGCTCTGGTGGAGAGGGGGTCCGTGACCCTGGAGGTGCACCATACAGCCAGTGGTGATCTTCTAAGTCAATCAGAGAGGCTCCTTGAGTCCTGCAGGATGCTCAGCACATCCCATCTCCAGGCAGGTATTCCAGGAAATTGTCAAGGGAATGGTCAACAGAGGGCAGACCTCCTCATTCCCTAAATGACTAGTACAGAAAATGGAGAATCAGGAACCCGTGCCCTTCCCTGTAACCTTCCCTGTGCCTGGCAACCTCGGCCAGGGGCCTCAGCCATGAAGGTGGAAGGGCTTCCCTGGCTCAAATGCCAGAACTAGACCCAGGGGGCAGGAGAAGGGAAGTATCCCTATCTGAATGATCAGGTCACCTTTCCAGCTCCTTCTAGCACTGAAGTTTTGATTTACACCTCGTTTCCCTTCCAGTTCTCATTTCTCCATCACACAACCCTATAGCTCTATTTCTTAGAGCATTTGAAACGCTACTGTTATCTTAGCCACGTGCCTCTATTGTTCGTCCCTGTTTCCGATGCCTAACACACAGTGCAGGCTCACCTATTTGTCTAGGAACACACAGGATGCTCTGGAGATAAGACGCTTTCCCCTGCCACAGGCCTTCACTACCGTGTTTCCTCTGCCTGACGCTCCTGTATTTTCTACATCTCAGACTTCTCTGCATCCTTCAAAACCCAGATGGACCATTATTCCTCAGGGACACTTCTCCTGTTCTTATGGCCCAAAGAAGATTCTGACCGCCTCCTCTATAGACTTCTATCACCTGACCCAGGTCTAAGTTGTGGCACTTCATACAGGGCACTGTGACTTTTGATTTTAGGTCTATCCTTAAATAGACTATGAACTTTGTCCAGCCAACGAGTCTTATTAGGGTGTCCTCAGGACCTGGGCAGATCAGCCACAGAGCAAGCGCCCAGGAAACATTTGTTAAAGGTGTTAACATATGACTAAGACCAGAAAGTGACAGCCCTGTCCTCGGTGCAGAGTGCTAGGGACATAACTGACTCTCCAGGTCATGTTACTAAGTAATGGTGAAGTGGTTACCATTTGAGTCCTGCATTGCTTAAACCAACAATCATAATGCTTATAATATTGAACTTCCAAAAGAAATTCACTATGCTTACCTCACAGTCTCATTGACTCAGTGCAAATCTCATCTTGGCTGAAAATTCCGAGGAAACCTCTTCCTCAGCCTGGTTGGCTTTTCAGATTCCACATTAACGAGGTCTTAAGCTGCAACAGGTTAATCACCTCCTTCCTGAAGAGGTCTCCCTTATCCACCGTGCTTTCTTAAGAAGAAATCAGCGTTCTACCACCTGCAGGATTCAGGGTGTCTATTGGGAAGGGTGTGAGTTTTAAAACAAGACAGCTTTGTGTTCAGAGAGGCTGCCTGTATGATTTGGGTCAAGTTACTAAGCTCTCTGAGCCTCAGTTTGTCATCTGTAAAATGAAACCGAAAAGATTCCATTCAAAGGACCATGTGAAAATTGACTAAGACAGAAACTAATTTAGTAAGTATCTAACACAGAGCTAGGTAACTTCCTTATCGATAAAAGCTATTCTCATTGTTTCCTCCCTATGTTAAGTCCTTCCTTGTGCCCCTTCTAAGAAAGACAAGAGAGGACCTAGGGCAGGGCGTTCTGCTCTGGCACTATTGACATATTAGGCCTGAACACTCTTTGTGTGGGGGATGCCCTGTGGATTGGAGGATGCTGAGCAGCCCCCAGCCCCCAGCTCTACTCACCAGATGCTACCAGCATCCGCATCCCCATCCCCAGTTGAGACAACCAAAAATGTCACCAGACATTGTCAAATGCTTCTTAAGGTCAAAATTGTCACCAGTGGAAAAACACTGGACTACTGTTCTATAACTTGAACTTCACCCAGCAAGAAATGTTTCTTGATTTTCCTTCGGGACCTGTTCTAAACGATGCAGAGACTAAACATGACAGTCAAGAGGCCACCCTTCGGACAAGCGAGGATGCATCCTTGTCCACTGCTGTCAATGGCAGCCTCCTTCTTTCAAACCAAAGATTGGAGCACTCTATCTCATGGCAATCAATAGTTCCCAGCACGTATCCATTTGGTCAACAACAAAAAATTTTTTTATTTGTACTAGGGATCTAATTTAGGGGTGCTTTCACCACTGAGCTATATTCCCAGTATTTTTCTCTTTTTTAATTCTTTTTTGTTTTAATTTTAAGATAGAGTCTCACTATCAGGCAGTTGCTCAGGTAGTCTTGAACTTGCAATCTTCCTGCCTCAGCCTCCTGAGTCACATGAATTACAGGCATGTGCCACTTCATCTGGCTGGTCAAAAACTTTTGAGTACCTAGTAAGTGCCAGGCCTCTGGGCTACATGCTGGGGGATACAGCAGTAAGGAAATGCCTGTTCATGTGAAGTGTCCACTCTAGTGAGGGGCCACCAACAATAACCAATGGATAGAAAACAAAATATCAGGCAGAGAGAACTAATATGCAGACCGCAAAAGCAGGGCAAGGGAGACTTTTGGTGGTGAAGGATGGTCTCTTCTAAAGGACTGCACTTGTCTACCTGCTGTGAATCAGGACAGCAGCAGACATGTGCAACCCAGAGGCATTTTGGCAGAGACAGAAGGTCACCCCTGTTCACAGTAGCATCATTTAAGAGACTCAGGAAATCCTTCACAGAAATTCAAAGTCAGCACTGATCCCATACGTACACTGTCACATGCTAATAGCAAAAACCTATCGATATATCCTGGGGTGGGGAAAATGTTTTAAATCAAAAACAAAAAACCCTAGAGTCTATGGCCTTGATCTGTCCCAGTTCATTAACTATAAGGAATATCATAACCATAGCTACACCAGTTTTTTCATCTTATTTTGTTTCATATTAATAGTTGGGTTGCCTTTGAGTGGTAGGATTATAGGCAGTTTTTATAAATTCATTGTAACTTAGTTATCGCTGAAACAGTCTGCAAGGAGCATGATTTCTTATAATTCAAAAGTCTCATAAACTTATCTTAAAAATCAGGATACCCCTGTGTCCGGTTTGATCCTGATGTATGACCAGGGTTTCTCATGGATGGCTGCCATAGGAGGGAGACGACTTACCACAGAGCTTTGTACTGTTTAAACGCACGACGTAGACACAGGAATTTTAAAGCTTGAATTATTGGGTCTGACCCAGTGGAGCTGCTCAGAGCAGGGATTGTGGAATGCTGGCAGTTTAAAGTCTTCTGATCTGAAGATTCCAGCATCTCCTTTAGCAATGGTGACCATTACACTGGTCATGTAAATCCTTCTTAATTCAAAACTTATTGACCCCAGAGTGAGCCTGTGTTCACAGACAGTCCATTGTGTGGGCATGCAGCTGTGGGGCCCTCTAAGGCACACAATCCCACACATTCTCTCTCTCTCTCTCTGGTCCCAGAGGTGACAAGGGAAAGGCCTCCCGTGACATCTCCTGCCTGACAGTGTTTATACATTTTTCTTAGGAAATGGTGTCATTCCACACGGACAGCAGTACAGGACTCGGGAGAACCACTCTGTCATTGCATGTCCTTCCCCTCAGCTACAGGGTAACTTTCTCTTCCACAGCACAGACAAATGGGCAACGATGTAGTCTCAGAAATCCAGAAGACAGAGGAGGGAGGGGAAAGCCCCTGCCACATTCAACTCCTCCTGCCCGTTTTTCTGCACAAGACCGAGGCACTGTGGCTGTGGACTGTGGGGCTCTTGGTGGTGGCCCAAGGACTACCATCCCTGTAGATATACTGAAACATCAAGCCCTGGGATCTGCAGGGGTTTCTACTCCTTCCCACCAAGCACAGTCCCCAAGAACAGCTTCTGAGCTCACAGAGCCACCTGTTGGCAGCTTCTGGTCTCTCCCACTTTGTCCCCAGCCTCTGGGGACAATGCTGCTCCTCTCTGCCTGGGTGGGACATCTGTGTATCCTTTGGGGACATCAGAATTCAGAATCTGGGACTACTGTTCTCTAACATGTGGCTGTTAAGAACGTGAGTATTGTAAGAAGTGTTCTCTTGATGCACTTCACAGGAAAATATCAGCACTAACTATGTCAAGCTCAGCAAATGTTTCCGACCTGAAAAGAAGAAAAATCAACTCCTTTTATTATTGCCTCCCATTTATCTCCTCCCACCACCACCCTGCTTTTTAGCTCCTCAGCCAAAAGAAACCAAAATGACAAAATGAGCCTGCTTTATATAGTTGCTCAGTTGTAAATATTTGGGCATCCATTGCCATTTTCTTTTTTTTTTTTCCCTTGTCTTTTCTTTTTTCCTTTCTTTTTTCTCTCGCCCATCCCTCTGGCTCCAAAATGATCATCTCTTCATCTAACCATCGGTTAAAAAAAAAAAAAATCCTACTTAGGAGCGTTCCTGTCACTGCCTCTGCTGGGAATCATTTCTGTTTGGGGCAATCTGTGATCCCTTCCTCTCCTGCCCCAACAGTCTAATCCCTAGAGTCACCAACATTCTGCCTCACATAATGGCAGGTCACTTCCCAGTCCTCCCCACCAACCTGGGATATCCTTGAGGAAGGAGCTTTCTTCCGGTCCCCTGTAGGTTCACAGTGTCAAGAGCAAGTCCTGACACACAGAAGGGGACACAAACAGCCAAACAAGCAAAGGATCCTAGGAGGGAGCGTGTGAATTCCTTATCTGAAATTGACAACGCAGTGGAAGCCATTCTGCTATGAACGGCACTCTCAACAACAGTCGCTTTTCCAATTAGAACAAGCAAAGAAAGGCTCCTGCTCCCAGATGCAACAGAGTGACATGCTCCCAGATGCAACAGAGTGACGTGCTCCCCAGAGGGACTCATTCTGAACACTCATTCCTTCCTGGTAGTCGCTGTAACCAAGGGTTCCTGGCTTTCCACAAGGACCTCAGGATCCCTTCCTGAGCCTGGGGTGCAATCAGGAGCACCTGTCCCTGTTTGTGGTCCAGTTTGAACCACAGACTGTAGGAATCAGGACAAGTACTGAGCCCTACACTTAACCCTGACTTCATTCTGAGAAGTCAGAAGGTGGCATGGGAAAGAATAAGGTCTTGGGAATTAAACAGATGCAAGTTCCAATCCTAAGTCCACTACTTAGTAGACATGTGGCCTGGAGCAAGTTATTAAACTCTTGTGCCTTGGGTTCCTCATCCGTAATAGGGGATATGATATGGAAGCCACCCTTCAAGATGTCCCCAAGGACTGGCCCTACTAACACCTGCTACTGGGATTAAGTATCTGTGTCCATCTCAGGAGAAGCACCTGGAGCAAGTTTTGAAGGCAGGGTGTAAGAAAAGACATCAGGTGGCCCAGGGGAGAAACCCGCTTCAGCAGCCCTCCAGGGGGGCAGGTGAGGGCAGGGTCCCCCCACCCAGTGCTCGGCCCAGGCAAGACACGCGATGAGCACCTGGTCAGTGAGTGACCTCCTTCTGCTCACAGCCCAAGGGGAAAGCAGGCAAGCAAGGGGCTTATGACACTGCTGTGAGGCACAAAGGCAGACCATCCATCACGGCGCTTCTTGGGGTTCATTAGAGCGACTGTGCGACTTACTTTCCAACCGATCAAATGCCTTTTTGTCACATGGCTGAGGGTAAATCTGTAATCACAACCACAAATGAAGGCAATCCATTCATTTCATCATCGTGATCAAAGCTCATCACCAAACTAAACCTGTATAGAAATCAACATAAGTACTGAGGTCATTAAAACTGCCCATGTGCTGTCATCCTGGAATGCTACCTATGGGAATTGATTTAGATGAAATAATCAGGGGTCTACTCTCAGATATATGCATTTAAATCTGGCTTTCATCTCAGCATTATTTATAATATCACTCAATAGCACTTGGAAATGGTGCAAATGCCTGGGGTTAGGAATGTAATTTTAAAACTATTCCAATGTGCATCTGTGTCTTTAGTCTATTTTGTGCTGCTATAACAGAATGCCTGACACTGGGTAATTTACAAAGAGCAGAGGTGTATTTCTTACAGTTTGGGAAGCTGGAAGTCCAAGGCAGAGGAGTCTACATCTGGTGAGGGTCTCATGCTTCATCCCATGTTAGAAGGCAGGAGGTAAGAGCGCATGTGCAAGAGGAGGGAGGGAAAGGAGGGAGGCTGAACACAGTCTGTGTCAGGAACCCATTCCCATGACAACTAGGCCACTCCCCCCAAATGTCATTAACCCATTCAAGAGGACAGAACCCTCATGACTAACAATTCACATTCAAACCAGAGCACTCAGAGAAAGTAATACTACAAAGTCATCAAATGCTTCTTTATAATAGATACATAGAGTCACATGACAAATAAAATTTCAAACCAGCATATGGAAAATGTTCCCAAATTTGTGATGTAGATCTTCAACACAAAGCTATGTGTGCATTTTCAGATGAAGAGAACAATATGTTTTCCACAGTTTCCCTCAGAGGCAATAGAGATTTTTGATTAAAAATACATCCAGAACCCCCCCCCAAAAAATGTGGTACTTATACACAATGGAATGTTACTTAGCCTTAAAGAAGAATGAAGTTATGGCATCTGCAGGTAAATGGATGGAACCAGAGAATATCATGCTAAGTGAAATAAGCCAATCCCCCAAAACCAAAAGCCAAATGTTTTCTCTGATAAGTGGATGCTGATCCATGATGGAGTGGGGGATAGGGAAGAATGAAGGAAAATTGGTTTGTATAGAGGGGAATGAGAGGAGGGGTAGGGCTGTGTGGATGGGAAGGATGGTAGAATGAGATAGACATTATCACCCTATATACCTGTATGATTACACTACTGGAGTGACTCTGTACCATATATAGCCAGAGGAATGAGAATTTGTGCTCTATTGGTGTACAATATGACAAAATGCATTCTACTATAAAAGTAGTCAATTAATTAATTTTTTAAAAAATAAAATAAATCAGTAAGGGAGATTAAAAAAAATTATATCCAGAGCCAAGCTGCCAGGGTCAAATCCTGACTGTGCCACCTCCAACTGGGTGACACTGTGATTTCAAAACTTGCTCCAAGTGCCTCTCCTGAGATGGACACAGACAATTAATTCCAAGTCATTTGACTTCCTTGAGCATCGCCCTCCTCCCTGTAACCAAGTGGTTGCTAGTTGTCTTTCTTCTTAGAGGGTTAATTAGTATGCTAATAGAGCCAAGGTTCTAGGTAGTATGTAATAACTAGTTAGCACTTGCAAACATGATCTATATTATGAATAATTATTAGCAGTGGGATTTCTGGTCACTTGAATTCTCTATTTTATTCTTTTGTATGGTTTCCTATAAGAAACTATCTGACTTTTCTAATCATGGGAATGAAATAATTTTTTAATCCATCTCAGTCCATGAAATGAATTCAATGAAGAGATTAGTTAGAACGACTTTGCCATAATTGATACAACAGCTGCCATTTCCAGAACTAAATCACATAAAATACAGTCATCTCTCGATTCTACACAGGCACGTTCATTTATCTGCGGCTAATCTTGCTTCCCTGTTTTTACTGGCCTCATTAAGCATTGGATATAACATCATATGTTACTGCTCTATCTAGCGTCTGTTTACTTTCTCTCCCACAGCCAACCGCTCAGCAAGAGCCTTGTAAACCAATTCTCTTAACGATCTATCCAGTCAGGGAAGGTGTGAATCAATGACTCAGAGAACTTAGAGGCCAGCAGCTGTACCTCAGAGAGGGGATGCACTGGCACTGTGGTTAGAATGCAGGACTGGATGTGGTGCTATGGGTCTATGGAGCCTTCCTGGGTACCCTGGTGCTCTGCCAGGATCCGTGTCTTCCCGGCTGTACACAACAGCGGCAGGGGAAAGGATCTTTAACACAAAGCTACGTGAAGATAAAAGACTGATGAAAATGATTGACACCACAATCTCTGAAGAAGGTCCACACTGTTTATAATGCATGCATTTACATAATACATGTCTTCTTTTTTTGCATTTAATCATATTTCTTTTTTTAATTTTAATTTTTCTTTTTTATTGATTTTTTTAAATAAATGTCAGCAGAATGCATTACAATTCTTATTACACATGTAAACACAATTTTTCATATCTCTGGTTTTATATAAAGTATATTCATACCAATTTGGGTCTTCATACATGTACTTTGGATAATGATGTCCATCACATTTCACTATCCTTGCTAACCCCCTGCCCCCTCTCTAACCCCCTCCTACCCCTCTGCCCTATCTAGAGTTCATCTGTTCCTCCCATATGGTACTGGAGAAGATAATGCTAAGTGAAGTTAGCCAATTCCCAAAAAAACAAATGCTGAATGTTTTCTCTGATATAAGGTGACTGACTCATAGTGCGATGGGAAGGGGGAGCATGGGAGGAATAATACATGTCTCCTCATGTGCACCCTCCAGTGGGTTTCTGGTATGTGTTCTAAATCTCTCTCTGTGAAATATACAGGTCCCAGCTCATGGTGAAGACTTGGAGCGGGGGAGGGTTAGTGGATTTTCAGTCTTTAGATTATCCAAAGTCAACCTTCCCCTCAAGAATTTGCCAGAAGCTTTGCTTCCCTCCCTTCCCAGGTGCTCTGCTCCTGAGCATGGTTCCACAAGCCACACCTCTCTATGCATCGTCTCTCAGGGCCACCATTTTTGTTCTGTGGGTATTATTGGGTACCACTGTGGCCTTCCCTGTCCACCTGGCCCTGGCTGCAGCTGTCTACCTGGATTAACTACCCAATCCAGCAATGCTGGGATTCAGCATCTCCTCTGGACTTAGCATCTCCAGCAATGGGTAGTAGGAAAGCAGTCCTAAGGAGAGGCATCATCACAGGTAAGACTGACTGGAAATTTGAAAACTGGTCCTTCACACTAAGCCAATTGTCTGAACAAAGGAAAGGTATTCCACCTCAGTTTCCTCAACTGGAAACGATTCTAATGACAACACCACCCTTGGTTCTGCTTGAAATTATGCACGTGAAAGCCCAGGGCCTTTCTCATTGTGGATGCTCTAAAGAAATGTATTTTTCTTCACATTTTTCTCTTACTCAGTTTTTCACCATGATGCTTCATTTGAAACTGTTTGGGGTATGAATTATTTGGCTTCAAGCCATTTAACCTAACATGGTTTAAACAAATAAAGGCTACTTTTTACCCCATAATAAAAATGTCTGGAGGCAGGGCACTGTTAGGGTTAGCTTGTTCTGCTTGAGCCAAGGGGTCACTTTTTCTCTTAGCTCCACCCTCATGGATTCAAGATAACTGCATGAGTTCCAGGCATCTCACCTACCTTCAAAGTAAGGAGAAGTGAATGGTGTCTTCCACATCTCTTTTAACATATTAAAATTAAAAAGGATAAAAGTCTCTCCCAGAAACACCCAACAGTGGACTTTACCTTACATTATTTTACCTAGCCTGGTATCACTTGGCTATTCACTGCATTAGGAAAGACTAAGAAACTGCATACTAATTCATTTCCTCCAGTCTCTTTTGCAGAAGATGAGAGGGAAGAAAAAGGCTGAGAATGGCTATCAAATCAGGCAAACTTCTGGGTCTTCCTGGAGGATTAGAAATTTCCAGATTAGAATCACCCATAGGCAATATTACATAAAAATAATTAAAATAATAAAAACACATAAATAATAAACCTAAGCTGAATGTGGTGGTGTACACCTATAATCCCAGCTGCTCTGGAGGCTGAGGCAGGAGAATCACAAGTTCAAGATAAGCCTAGGCAACTTGGTAAGACACTGTCTCAAAATAGAATTATTTTTAAAAGGGACTGGAGATGTACCTCAGTCGTAGAGCACTTGTCTAGCACATGTGAGATCCTACGTCCAATCTCCAGTAGTTATTGTAGTAATATGGTATTAATAATAATAATTATTTTTAAAATATATTTCAAAGCCAAATATATATGGGTTACCACCTACCATGTGGGGCCCTGTCTTTGCTTGGTTTATATCAAAAGCTCTCCAGCCTGACTGCACAGTAGAATCTCCTGGTGAGCTTGTAAGGAACACCAATGTCGAGGCCCTTCCTCAGCCCAAAGACACCCTTGCATGGGGCGGGGCCGGGCAGTGGAGTTTTAGGACCCCCAGGCTTGGTGTCCAAACGTACTAAGTGAACCACTAGAGGGCGCAAGGAATCACTCCGCCAAGACCAGTCCTCCCTGGTTAAGGGGCCTTTAAAAGTCACCCGGCGCCACCTCCGCAGTTACCCGGAGAGAGCACCTAGGGCATACAACTCATGCCAAACTACGTCCATGTACTTCCCTCCCACATCTTCTCACTAAATCTTTGGAATCCTAGCCACGTAGAACACGCTGCGTTGCTATTTTGTGCTTTGGGTAATTTGGTAAAGTATGTGTATGCAAAGAGAAGCTAAAGAAACCGGTCTAAAATAAGCGGGGGATTCGCAGAAGCTCCAAACCTCAGGCGTCTCCTTGCCTCTGTCACACAAAGATCAGCCTGACCTCTGGGCTCGGAGCTGTGCCTGGAGCCCCCAGTGAGCTGCGCAGAGGTGCTGGCTGCTCTGGAGCTGCTTTTGAGCTCCAGGCACGCTCTGCAACTGCCACAGGACGACTGAGGGGGGCCTTCCTGCGGAAACCGTCTTCATTTCCATCGTTCGCACACGCCTTCAGACGCAGCTAGTTCGCTAATGCAGCCGGGAAGCTCTCCTCCCAGTTTCTAGCTGCGATTTTAGCGAAGGGGAGAACCTGTTTTGCACAAATCACAGCACTAATTCTGATGCACAGGCAGCTCCAGACACTTCTGGTTTATGTAAAAACCACAAAGCCAACATGAAAAGATCTAATTACCAAGTGAATTACTAAAAAATAAAAATAAAAAAATAACCACAGATGTGAGGTTTACAGAAACGTGCATGAGTGTCTAGTAAATGGCCACAATTGATAAAGATACTGCAGAGATCTACTGGGGCCAAATGTTGGCTCAGACACTGTCCCAACCCCAAAACTGCCATCAACAATTGTTCTCACTGCCGCCGCCTCCCCTCGGTTCTATTAAGTGAACGAGCTGGGACAACGTCCACAGGTAGCCATTTAATAGTCTTGTACTTGTGAACCGCAATTATCAACAACAAGCGCCACCCACAGACTCAGTGGGAATGTGTTCATGGTTAATCAATTCGATTGATCACTGTTTATTAAGTAAAAACCTGCTTTCTAAACAGTTCGTCCCTAAATGGTGTTTTTGCAGGCTGCCAGAAAACAGGAGACTAATTGGTGCTTTTAATTTAAATCCAAGGGGGGGAATGCAAGCATGTACATTAAGGAAAGTATTAGAAGCAGGGAGGGGGACAAGATGAGCCCCTCCCCGCAGAGTGGAAGAGCTAAAGCTGACTGCTCCCATTATAAAGACCTCCCAATGCCTTCTTTCAATATCTCCAATCAAGAAGCCACTGTGGCGAAGTGGAATGAGGATATCAGGAAGGAAACCCACTGAAAATATAGATTATGGGCATGTTTGAGCCGCATCAGTGCTGTTAAATTGATCGGTTCCATTCAACACCTTGCAAACTGAGATGGGAAATCAATGGTTGGCGGATGGGTTAGGTGCCGAGATAAGTGACCATAGCATATTTTTGTTATCTCCTTACAGGGAATAATGATCTCCACCGCCTTGAGTGCTCTAAATCTAAGCAAAATACACTCTGAAAATCCAATCCAGCCCTGGGTAGGACATACAAGAGGTCAGGGCAATTATGTGATTGTGCTACAATCCACAAGGGAAGGCTTCTGGCTTGCCCATGGCTAAAGTCTTCCTAAACATGGCCAATCCTGGAGGTGAGGAATCAGACCCAGGAGCAGCACATCAGCTCCATTTAATCTACATCAGCATTCCCTCAACTGCTGGTGCTGGGAGCTTAGGCAGAGCAGGGAGGAAGTCCTCTAGTCCTGACCAGCTGAGACTGCCAATATCAAGGAATCTCAATACCCAACTGAACCTGTGCTCCAGAGAAGAAAGCCTTGCACTCCTGGGAATCACCTGCTTCTGCTGCAAATTTCTCATCATGCCTCATGACGCTATGACAGGGAGTGGCAAGCTTCCACTACTCCCACTATTTCTCAATGCCTGGTATTTCAGTCTTTAATGCCTGCCCACCTGAGGAACTGTACTCTCTCACTTAAGGAGGAGACCCCAAAGAGGGCCCCCTATGTCCTGGTCATCACAGACAAAACACCAATGAATAGGGGCCAATAATGAAACAAAGCACATATTTTTGCCTGCAGTTATATATGAAATTTCTTCAGTAGCAAATATTCAAAGCCTCAAGAAAAAAAATGCTACATTGAAAGAGTAACTAACCAAAGGAAATTCAACTCTTCTAGGGATCCTAAAGATTGTAATTTATGGTTGATAATCCAATTCACGCAACAATATTATTTTATATACTGTATACAGAGCTAGTTTTATGCATCTCTAAAAACAGAAAAGAGGAACTATGAAAATGTTTGGCAATTGTTTCCACACCCTATGCTCTGTGGTCTTTGCACCCACATATCCAGGGTTGCATTAATTAAAACTGTCTCTGTCTTGGACTTATGAATAAATAAAGACCAAACTATCACTGTTTGATGATACCCAAGTGGCAGATGCTCTTCTCCACCTGAATAATGAACATCAAAAACCTGTAACATAGAGAGCTGTGTGTTTTTGGTCACAGTGCCTGAAATGACACTGCTTAGTGAAGAAATATTAGTGCTGGTTGGGACTATGAGTCACAACAATCACAGTTCTGTAGGAAAAAGGGAAACTTTTAATAGGAGCGAGGCTGCATCAAAGCAACCCATAATTAGGTACAAATTTGGCTCATGGTTCAGCAATTTATACAGATTAGCTGCGCTGACCTTCTGGAGCCCCAGGGCTCTTCTTTCACATTTGTGGTCGCAGAGTGACCTCTAGTGTTAAAAGGGAAGGATTTTTTTTTCTTTTTTTTTTAATGATACTGTGAAAAAAAATACTTTTTTTTTTTTTTTCTTGGCTAGCCTTACAACTCAAAGTGTGCGCTGTGGCACACTTTCAAGGAAAAAATTTAAAAGTCTCTAGGAAATCTGAATAAAGTAATCAGATACAGATATGAACTTTTTGCTCAGTATTCAAACCACCATTAGTTACATAATGTTCTAAACTTTCCATCATTGGAATTTCCAAAGCGCTGTACACTTTAAAAGTGTGTATTTTATGGTACATAAATTATATCTCAATTCAAATAAGAATTTGTATGAAAATTAATAAGAATGGTCCTCTCTTATTTTATAAAAGAATGGCACCTCTCTCATCCATCCTATTCTTTTATGATACATTTCCTGGAACATGCTGCCCAAAAAAGGAATGAATTAAAGTGTTGGTATCCTCGAAAAGCAGATAATCCTGACAAATTCTTTGATAAGAAAGTTAATTCCCAACTTTTGGTATCAATGAAATTGTAGGAAGAATTAAGCTGTCAGGACTTCAACAAAAATAATTTTATGATAAATCGCGATGTGATTTTTAACTTAAAATTATTTCGAGGAACTAAGTGATACTGTTGTTATGAAATTCCTCCAACTCGGTCTTCTCAAAATGTACACCTGTGACAAGGAAGAGTAGGAACAACATTGAAGCTGAAATTGACCTCATTCCTATAATAGTTTCTTCCTCAACACATACACTCATTGAAAAGAAAAAAAAAAAAAAAGCTCAATTTTATTAAGAGATGTGTCCCCCATAAATTTTATTCTAGTGCTTAATAATAGTTTTTCAAACTTGGAAATATGTTTTTATTATTTTTGGTCAATTGAGTGCAATGGGTATTTCTAACATTAACTCAACCTGGCATAAATATTTTAATGACTTGTGTTGTTTGGTTACAGGAAATTAAGAAAATAGTAATAAATTTATATGCACATTTTTTGTGACAGAGGAGAAAAAGAAACTTCCAAAGGGTTTGCACAGTTAAAAATGCATGGATTTTGTTGTTGTTGTTCATTTGCTTTTCATTATGCATTAAGGTTGTATGAATTTTTATTCTTAAAAAAAGTATTATGTTCCTCTCTGGCCTGAAGACAATTAAATTACTTATTATGCCTCTAAAGGAGAGTAGACACTTCTTAAGGAAATTTTAATAAACAGAACCTGAAGTTTAGGAGTTGCTTTGTCCTAATACTTTGAAAATAAAAGTGGACTGACAGGGACACTGTGGAACCAGGGCCGAGTCCACAGTGGTGACTGTAGTCTTCGTTTTTACAGGAATTGAAATGGAGAGAGAAGCATTCGGTGTACACTGAGCTGGCCAGGGCTGAGTTCAGAAGTTAGAACACAAAACTAAAAATGCAGGGGAACTTGTTCAAACATCAGGAAAGACAATGCCATTAAAGCTACTGTGAAACAAGGACTTTTCCTTTTTTCTGTGTTCTTGCTCTTGACTTGCAGTGTCATTGTTTGCTACTTACCATGTTTCAAATGAAGAAAAGATAAAAATGTGGGCTGGAGATATAGTTCAGTTGGTAGAGTGCTTGCCTTACATGCACAAGGCCCTGGGTTCAATCCCCAACACCACAAAAAAAATAAATAAGTAAAAATTAAAATTAAAATAAGTAAATAATAAAATATTGCATTATTACTGCATAATGAGTGCATCAATTATTAATGCATCTTTCCATTGTGCAACTCTGTCTTACAATACAAGCAGAAGAGCAGTTAGCCCAAGAGCAGAGTCCCCAAAATTATAGAATTCATATTTTATAGCTGATACATACTTCTAGTATTGGACCTTGAATGTCTCCCAAAGGGTCCTGTCTTAAAGGCTTTGTCTCCAGAATGGTGCTTTTGGGAAGTAGTGGAAATTTTAAGAAGCAGGGCCTATTGGTGAGAGATCTTCAGAGGTCACTGGGGGCATGCCCTTGCTGAGGATTCCTTCTTACTCTTTTTTTGGCTTCCTGGCCATGAGGTGAGCTTTACCACATGCTCCCACCATGGTGTGCTGCCTCACCATAGGCCCAAAGCAACGAGGCAATCAATCATGGACTAGAAACTTCAAAACTGTTATCCAAAACAAACCCTTTTTCTTTATAAGTTGATTACCTCTGGTATAGGTTGCAGTAACAAACAGAAAGCTGACTAACATGCATATATGTGTAGGTATATACTATTTTTTCCTACCAGTACAAATGACTGAAATCAGAGACATCACAATCTTACCATCACTCTTACCCCTCAGCTGGGCCTTTATTGGAAATAGTGCATAAAACTACTACATTGACTTGTGTCATTTCTTGATACTCATACTCTACCAACCTGCTCTGCCTTTTGCTTCTTGAGGAGTAAGGGAGGACTAGAAAGAAAAGCTAGATCCCTTTCCCCTACATAATAATTATCAGCATTAGTGGTAGAATAATCCAGGGAAGGATCAGGAGTCACAAATGATGTAATAGGGTTCTTTAGTTGTTGACATCTCTTGCAACATCATAGCCTTCTCTCTGAGTTCAAAGCAAGTTCTGGTTTGAATGGGAAGTGTGGTCACTCAGGACATACTTAGTCATAAAGGCAACACTTAGGCTCACTTGAATAACCTTGGATTCAGCTGAGCTCCCACCAACGTTGGTGCACCAGAGTTTTATGCTCGTGGAGCAAGGAATAGCTGCAGACACACAGAGCCCAACTAGGGCATACTCCATTGTCTCAGAAGATCTCACTTGCAAAACACAAGTTAAAAGATTAAACTCCAATTGCAACAGCACAGCATTAATCTAAGCACATAGCCCTTTTGAACATGTACAGGTTACATGCCCATGAACTTAGCCTCCATGCCAGCCATGACACAGAGGCAGGGGAAGGCTCCATCAGCCCTGTGGGGGGAAACCCATGCAACTGGACACAGTGGAGTCAGAGTAGGGGGTCCCACTGGGCAGAATGGCTGGGAGCATTTCATGGTCACCAACTTGTCTGGGAAGAATAAAAACGTAGATGATAATTTCTGTCAGCATTATACATGGTAACTGTGATGATTAAGTTTAGGCATCAGTTTAGCTGGGATAAGGAAGGGATGCCCAGATAGTTAGTAAGCAAGATTTTTTGTGTGTGTCTGTGAGCATATTCCTGGAAGAGATTAGCATTGGAGTCAGGAGATTGAATTTAAAAAGCATGCCTTGCCTTACACCATACTAGTATGAACCTAACACTCCTGAGCCCTAGGCTCCTGCAGAAGTCATTACCCTAGGGCCCAGAAAATGTACTGTGTTGGACTAATACAGTATCATTTTGTTTTTAGCTACATTTTAAAAATAAAAGATGATGCACAAAAACACAACTTTCTAGAGTCCCTGCAGAGGCTGTTTTGCCCATCCTCCTATCCACAGGACCATGGCAGGAGCTGCATGGAGTTAACTCCTTAGGTTGTGAGTGTTCAGATTCACTGCTGGCTCACTTTATTTGCACTTATTTGGATATTCACAATTGTCACCCTTGGTGTGTACCTCCCCAGGCCAGCACTCATCAGTCTCAGCTTAATCCCCTGCACCAGAGCCAATACCCTTGGTCACCCTGTCTATTAGCAAGGGGTCAGTGTGGCCCATAAGCCCAATGCCCCGGCTCCTCCCCATTGCACATATGCTACTAAATTGGAGAGCAAATGCTGATTTTAAAGTTGCCCTGTGGTCTAAATTACACCACAATGAATTTCAATTGAAGAGAAAGTATTAAAAAACTAGGTGCCTCTGGGAATAACCAGGAACTTGAAAGAGAGAAAAATAAAAGGCTAGAGAGAGTGCAAGAGCACCATGCCCTGCTCACTGTCAGATATCATCAGTAGCCTTACTCTCACCAAAGGGCCTTCTGGTCTGCAGAAAGAGGAGTCACAGTCACATCACTCTGCTCAAGGCAAGGTCCCCTCCTCTGGTCTGGATTCCTCTCTTCACACTGCTTCCCCTTCTCAGCAGCTCAAAGGGACCCTGAGTTCTACTGATCCCCACCCCCTACCCATGCACCCCGCAGCTCTGCACATTCTCCCCTTCCTGTTAGGTTCCACCAAGTCCACGTTGTGCCTGGCCACTCTACTCAGGAAGAACAGAGCCTCCTAGAAATCAGACCCCTGCTTTAGTCAGCTTTTTTGCTTCTGTGACTAAAAGACTTGACAAGAACAATTTTAGAGAAGGAAAAACTTATTTGAAGCTAATGGTTTCTGGTTTTGGAGGTCTCAGTCCATAGACAGCTGGCTCTCTCTATTCCTCAGGGCTTGAGGTGAGGCTGGAAGAGTGTGGTGGAGGAAAAGGGCTCAAGACATCACACCGAGAAGCAGAGAAAGACCACGTTCAGCTCATCATCTATAGATCCAAAGGCATACCCCCAATGCCCACCTCCTCCAGCCACTCCCCACCATCCAGTTAATCCCTGTGAGGGGATTTAATTCATGGATTGGGTTAAGGTTCTCATAACCCAATCATTTCACCTCTAACCCTTCTTGCATGATCTCACTCATGAGCTTTTGGGGGACACCTAATATTTAAACCACAGCACTCCCCTTGCAGACTGCTGAAACTCCCCTGTGCTTCCAGCCCTCCTGATGGACCCCACAGATACTGCTCCCCTCAGCTCTCAATAAAGTGAGCGCTCAAAATACCTACTGTGGTCTGCATGTTTGTGTCCTAACTTCAAAATGCATATGTTGAATTCTAACCTCTAACTGATGGTATTAGGAAGTGAGGCCTTCAGAACTGACTAGGTCACGAGGGCAGAATCCTCACATGTGCAATTAGAGCCTTTATTAAAAACTCCAGAAAGTTCCTAGTCCCTTTCATCACATGAGGATGCAGAGAGAAGACAACCATCTATAAATCAGAAAGAAAGCCCTCAACAGATATGTCATCTGCCTTGATATTGAACTTCCAGCTTCCAGAACTGTGAGAATAAGCTGTCTCCTTTTTATAAGCCACACCATGTATGGCATTTTCTTAAAGCAATCCAAAGAACTAACACAAATTCCCTTTAAAAATCTCCAGAAAGACATTTTTTCTCCATTTCCAATCAAGTAACCCCTAATTCTTTCAACAAGAATCAGAAAGTTGCAGTTTTATCCCGATATCTTTTCAGGGAATTCTCTACCTTCCTAAGACTCCTCTCTGTTTCACAGCTTCATGCAGTTCCCTCCTACATGCCATCTGCCTCCAACCTTCCCAGAAAAGGATGCCCCAAGATGCTTCCATAGGCCACACAATTCCCATTACATCGACTGCAGACCCACTCTCCCCACCTCATATACTGCTATATGTCTGTTTTGCAGAAAGGATTTTAAAAGGAGTCTTTTGTTTAAAACCGGTTTCTCCAGCTGTTCCTACCATAGGCATCATCTTTTTTAAAAAAAAAAAAAAAAAAAAAAAAACATTTCAACTATGGGGAATGAGATTTCTCAGCCATACTTTCCATGGGAAGAAGGACATGGATCAGGGACAAGCTTCCAGCATCTCCTTACTTGGATAATTGGAGGAAACCACAGGCCCAGAGAGGGCTGCTGACCATACCGCTTTTTCCAAACAAGTCCTGACTTCAAACATTCTAACTTATAATCCACATAGTTTCTCTAAGACCCAAGGACCAGATGAACGCATATGATCTGAAATAGCAAAGATGTGTGCATTATGAAAAAGTTTAAAATACTACCAAAAAAATATGAGATATTACCTAGCTCTCTGTGTTAGGAGAAATGTGGAGCAACCCATCTCTACCTTGAATCTATACAATGCTGCCTAAGGTACCTCCATTATTGTCTGAATGAATGTATTTGGATTCGTTTTATTGTAGGAGGAGGGTCTTGCAAATCATAGCAGCTGAAAACTTGCCCCAAAAAAGGAAAAAAAATAGAAAGACACAAAAATAGAAGAAAAAAATGCCTCCGGCCGATTCCGACTAACGGGAACAGATTGGTGAGTAGCCATCAATTCTATAAATGTAGCAGAATTGTATTAAGTCTCTTTGTTTTATCTCCTGCTTTTTCTCTCGGAAGGAGAACCTGAACATTTCCCACAAATATATAAATAATCTTTCCTTTATAATTATTAATGATCATTCTAGTTTACTGAGGTTTTTTCTGTTTTTGTTTGTTTTGGTTTGGGTTTGGGGGGATCATTTTGTTTTGTCTGTTGGCTTTCTGGTTTTTTTTTTTTTTTTTTTTGACCAGGGACTGAATCCAGGGGCACTTAACCACTGACCACTGAGCTACATCCCCAGCCCTGTTTATTTTTTATTTTGAAACAGGGTCTCACTAAGTTGCTGAGGGCCTCACTAAGTTGATGAGACTGGCTTTGAACTTGTAACGGTGGTGCTTCAGCCTCCAGAGCCACTGGGATTACAGGTGAGTGCCAGCGTGCCTAGCCTTTTAGATTTTTTCTCTCCCACTCTATAGCAGTATTGCAACTCTACCATAAACATCCTTGAAGATACTTATTTAGTGATCTATGATTAATTCCACAGCAATAGATTCCTAGAAATTTAATTTCCAGATCAAAAGATATTATGATTTTGAAACACCCAATTGTGTTATTGTTGAGTAGGTCATCTTGGGAACACACCCTTGAAATATAGGTGATGAACAAGCACACCTGGACTCCAAAAAACAAACTCATACAACTCTAGGTTCCCACCTTCTGGCTAGACTTTCAAATGACCAGATAAAACCTTGGAGGCAAATCATTTCTGAGATTATTTCCTGCACAGAATTGCACAACTGGCTTGGGAATTCTCAAGCTCAAACTGCAGAAGCAAGTGTCTGCCAAAGCCACAGGAGGAACTGTTACTGACTGTATCTGGATGCTGAAATTGCCTCCCTGTGCCAGGACATAGGTGGTAAAACAGGTTTTGTTTTGGAAGGGAATAAATGCATTTGCAATGAGGTTAGGAAGAAAAAGCCACATCCAAATGTTTCCCAGAAAGCCTACACCTTACTTAGGAATCCCAAAAGAGGACACCAAAGATCCATCATTCAAATGCCACTTGTGATTCCTCTTTCCCCAAGTCCACCTTAATGATTGGCAGTCAGTTGGCTACTGCTTGGGTTTATCAATGCCTATGGCACTGAGCAGTCAAGAGGCTCACAGAGCAATAAAAGAACAATAGGCACAAGAAAATCAATGACCCCTTAACACTCTTAAGGAAAAAGGTGGCAGTGGAAATGCAAAGCAGTCTCAGCCTTGAACTTGGGTCATGAATTAGAAAGGAAATTTAGTTAAAAGAAGGCAAAGAGACGTCTTAAACCAAATTTCATGGGCACATAGATGGAGATCATCAAGAATGTCCTGGTTACGTATGAATCTGTTCCCTCCTCCATAAAACCGCCGGGATGCCCCTTCAACTTTCACTCATGTGAAGTTGAGAAATCACTGAGAATGAGAAAGGGAGCTGAAAGAGCCAAGCAGGGTCACTTCAGCCCGGACAGCACTTGAGGACCATGCTTCCTGGTTCCAGGGAATACGAGGACATTGTCACTCTACACAGTGGGAAAACCTGTTTTCAGCTTAGATCTAATCCAACGAAAAAAGACACCGAAAATAGGACCAAAGATGCTGCAAACAGAAAACCACAGGGTGTTCAAGCAAATGTTGTTTGTAACGACAAAAATTTAGAAATGATGTTGTCCAACAGCAGTCAGATACATGCTGAACTTCCATAAAGTAAGTCCTAGCATATCATTTTAAAACAAAGAGGAGCCTGAAACTATACTCAAGATTCTGTGTTTTGTAGAAAAAAGAGATGATAGATTCAGCTGGGTCTCCTGTGATGTAGATTAAAGTAACGTTTCTATTTCTTCCATAAGATCAAAAGAAATCGCTCTCTCCTTTTAGCTCATCTGTATTTTGTACATTTTCTACTGTACTTGAATGAGTAAATAAATTGGGGCTGGTTCTGTTTGTTTTGCCTTGTGTTCATCTTCCCTTCACCACAGAGCAGCAGAGAATTCAAGGGGCCAGAATGCTGACCCGGCAGACGGCATGGGTCAGAGCTTTGAGCTGCAGCACCAGCAGGTTATTAATAAGTAATTAATGGCCAGCATCTCTCAGAGCACTTTGGAAGGAAGTAATGCCTCCTTGTAAGCCCCACAAAAAAAAAATAGACTTCAGATGTAGAACTTTGATCAAATTCAAGTACAAACTTACATAAGAAGCAACACAGCCAGGGAGAGCCTGCTTCCGTCCAAAACAGCAGAAAAGCACGGAAAGGTTTCAAGAGCCCCAGAAGGGGAAAACACTGGACCAACCCAAGCCCTGCTCCTTTGAGAAATACCAGTAGTATCTTAGGAGGAGCCTGATATGGGCATATGAGCAGTCCTTGGTACTAGGTACCAAATATATAGGATCACGGCAGGCAGACCTGCCTGGCAGGTGTGGCTTTAAAATCCACAGTGTGTAAAGCAGAAGGACCCCATGAAGTCTCTTGCTTCAGCAAAAATTATCTCTCCCCATATATACAGTCATACAGCACCTAATGACCTTTCGATCAATGACATACCACATACAAAACAGTGGTCCCACAAGACTTTATTGCCTAGTGATATCATAGCTGTCCTGGTCTGGATACTCCATGGTACTCACATAAGGATGAAATCCCCTAAGATGTATTCTCAGAACACAACCCCATTGTTAGGCTGCTTATGACTGACTATGCTTTACAAGAATATTTTGTTTAAAATAAAAATGTTTTAGTTTCTGTATCAATGAATGCAGGGTCCGTCTTGCCCTTGTTTTCCGTTTCTGGAAAAGTTTGGATTTGGCCATTGACTCTACACTCTTTTGAAAGGCACTGTGGAAAGAGAAGGGTTCCCAGGGATGGGTACATCCTGGAACCTGTATTCTTAGACATCAAGAGTCACCCCTCTTTCCTGGGTACCCCGACACTGCAGCAGCTGCTTGCTGCTTAGGAAGGAGATGAAGCCTTAACTCAGAAGGCAGCCCACTGGGGTGTGTGTTTCAGCTCTCTCCCATTCCCCCAGGGGAGACTGGGGCCTGCCAAGTGGCTGCAATAAAATAAAATAATGCAAAATTTAAAAAAAGAAAAGAAAAGAAAGTTGTGGGGTGAGGAAAAAGGGGCATCATTCAGATGAAAATTCTTTCTCATCAGGTTGTTAAAAAAAAAAGAAGGGGTTTTAGTTATGGCTTAAGCCTCCATAAAATTCCCCAGACCACCAGGGAAAGCAGATGTTGATAAAGACTCTGCTCAAAGATGCTACAACCTTTGACTCTTCCTTGGAGGGCAGGGGATGTTACGTCTTCACCAGCAGGATGACCAGATCCCCAGTTCCCTAATTCAGGAAAGGAGCTTCTCTGAGAAAAGGGCTACCTTGCAGCTCTGGTCTCCAAGACCATAAGGTCTGGCTAGCCGGGAGTCCCATGCAGAGACAGGAAATCTCCAGAAATAGCCCCAGGTTTTCCGCCCTCTTCAAAGAACTTTTGCCAGTATCGTGTTTTATTAAGTCGTCTCCTTTTACAAGTTGCAAATAGTGGGCACTTGACCTGAAGCCTCAGAGAGACTCAGATTCAAATAACTTTATCATCCTACTTCTTGGGTTTCATATGTGACAGCCACTCATTAACTGATTCCGTGACCTGCAGCAGGCCACTTAACCTCTTTTGCTCGGTGTCTTCATACATAATAAAATTCCTCTCCACCCAATAAATAGCACAGAAGCCATGGGGCATAGAAGAACAGTAGCTCTCCGAGTCCTCGTTCTAAACTCACCTGAAAGCCTGCCCCAAAATGCAGATTCCACCTCCCAGAATTCCTGATTCCATTGGTCTGGGTGAGGCCTGTTGTGTTGCACTTTTACTCAAGAAGCACCCCTGACCTGTGGATGCAAGAGGTCGGAGAATTTTATACAAACAAATATAAAAGAACAAAACCAAAAGGAGTCTGTGCCCTCTTTTCATCCATCAACACATGTATAAGCTATGGAGAAGAAAGTTACAGAGTAAGAAGTAACAATGAACCAGGGACCTCGGCATAGACTTATGCTCCCTAGGAATGACAGCAGTCTACTTTGATACTATGTCTGAGTCTGGCAAACAATAGGAGTTCAATAACGGCTGAATCGAGTGGGGTTTTTTTTTTTTTTTCTTTTTGATGCTTTGTTGTTTTAATTTCCATTCCGCTGCTCTAAAACACTAAATTATTTATCATCAGCAATGGCAGGTTGACGAAAGATTCTCCAGATCTGAGCAAACTGGACTAGGTTTCATACGGAGCTGCTTTCACAAAGAATTCTGACCCAAGTCTAATGACTTAAGCCAAAGCTGCAGTTTTCCAACTTGAGGTGACAAAACTGACTCAGTATGTACACCTAAGAATGCTGCCAGCAGGGAGGTCTAGGCTGAAGTGACAATGATTTTCGATTTCGTGAAAACTCCCTTTTTTTTCCTGCCATTATCAATAATGTTGGGAACATGGCACAAAACAAGATTGAAAGGCCAAAGAGTGGGTGGGTTTGAGTGTGCTGGGGAGGGTCCCTTGCTCTCCCAGTTTTCTCTGGCTTCTAGCCTCCTTTCTGGAACCCTCAGTGGCTGTGAGGAAGAGGGGGAGGGAATGCACAGCACCCAGAATTCAGATATTATCCCTGATGAGGCTACTGTGTGGGAATCAGCAAAGACCAACCTCATGAGAAGAAGCAAAGGCTACAGCAGTCCTCGCTGTCCCCAGGGCTGCGTTCCAAGCCCCCAGTGCATGCCTGGAACCTCACAGTACCAAGCCCGAGCACATACCTGAATGAGGCATGGCCACGTAGTAGCAGAGTTCATCTGTCCTTGCGTGTTTTCTGTCTTAGTGCCTCCTTTCCTTTACTACTCTTGTGTTTTAGAGCCATCATTAAGTATAAGAAGCACTGACATGCAGTGCCGGTGAATTTGATAACCCAGAAGGCTGAGTGACAAATGCATGGTGCCTAGTTTGGCTCTAAAATGTCCCTCTAAGGTCCATGTGTTGAAGACTCCCTGATTGGCACCATTGAGAGGTGGTGGAAACTAAGAGGTGGAGCCTAATGGGAGGTCTTCCAGTCATTGAGGTGTGTCCTTGAAGAGGACAGTGGGATCCTGGGCCCTTCCTTTTCTTTCTATGCTGGCCATGAGGTGAATGGATTTGTTCCACCCTGCCCTCCTGCCATGATGTGTTACCTCAAGTAGGCCCCAAATCAAAGGGTCAACTGGCCAGAGACTGAAATCTCCAAAACTGAAAGCCAAAATAAATCTTTCTGCTTTATAAGTTGACTAACTCAGGTATTTTGTTAGAGTAATAGACAGCTGACTAACACAGGCAGGTAGTTTATACATGGACAAAGGAATGATTCACATCTCAGGAAGTATAGAACAAGATGATGCAAGTTTTCACCATGCTACTCAGAATGATGAACAATTTAAAATTCATGAATTGTTTATTTCTTGAATTTTCTATTTAGTATGTTCCAGACAGTTGTGGACCTCAGTCTTGAATGAAAACTGGAAAGTGCAGATAGGAGAGGACTTCTATATGTACTAAGAACATGATACAGCAAGTCACTTCACCTGTTATTTTGACAGGGACTCAAAGACAGACAAAGGAGTGGGAAAGCTTCATGTGGAACAGAGGGAAGGCTTCAGGTCTACCTTGCTTGAACACTATTGACTTAGAGAAGTTGGAGGTCACTCACTGGAAGCAGGGCTTCCTATGGGGCTGGTTAGGAGGCATATTTAGCTTTCTGTGGTTGGTCTTAAGTAGAAAGCAGAGATAAAATTAAGGACACTGTCAGTTATTTAATCAAGGCCTGGCCATCTTGGGATGATTATTGCATAAGTTCTAGTTTGGCTTCCTGGATTGTTCCAAGAAATAACAATCTGATTTCCCACAAGACTGGCTTACAGGAGGCTGGATTCCCAGACTAGTTACTGTAGATGAGGAATTGGTTTCCTGGGAAAGAGACTGAAGGTTTGCCCAGAGTTCTATTTCTACATATCGACTGGCCACTGTGCATTTGTACATCCAGTCTCTCTGCTGCATGTGACAATCCAGCGTACAGCAACAGCCCCAGGACCTATCTTCTGTATACATTATACCTGTCACCACACACAGGAACTCAGATATTGGAAACTTAAAGCTGAAAGGAAACAGGGTCAGCTCTCCACTGAGTCCTGTCACAGATGAGGGTCCTGGCCCCTCAGCTAGAGATGGCCAAATAGAGTTGTACCAATGATTTTCCAATGCCCAGCTCAGGGCTTTCCCCAGATGCCATGGTGACTGGGGCCCAGGATTTGGGTATTGCATATTTATTAGGAGCATGTGTATGATATCAGAGTTTACAGAGGTACTTTTATTGAGCCAGAACTCTAAATTAGCCATGTCCTGGAGGGCAAGTTGGTGGAGGGCAAGTTGGAGGGCAAGTTGTAGAATCTTACATCACAAACCATCTACCGGTCTGATGGTAATTTCTTTTTAAATTTATCCTATTGATAAGTCTAAAACTTGGTGCCCAGAAATATCACCTTCATTTCCATTTTCTTCTCTGGAAAATTACAGAAGCAGATGTTTCCATTTCTAAAGAGCTTTCCAGGCGAACTACTGTGGTTCTTTGCTCTTAGTGTGTCTATGACTGGGTCAAAGGAGATTCCTCTTGTTGGGAGCAGTTAAGCAGGTGCTGATGGCACCGAGAAGATTCACTCCAAAACAAGAATATAAAAATATAATCTCCACTGGCCTTGGACTACCAGGGCGACTTGCAGAAAGCAAAGCAACTTACTGTGTCCATCCCAAATGGCCATGTCTCTGGTCATGCAAAGACAAGAGCTCTCCTAAGAAGAATAAAAAGCAAGGGAATGTTTGTAAAAATAAAGGGCATCTCTACATCTATTTGTCTCTTCATCTATTTGCTTTTGAAAATGAATACATTTGACCTAGCATGCCATTTCTCTGGTTAAGATAGTCAAGGGAAAAGAGGACATGTGTACTCCAAGTTTAAGAACATTATCACGGGCTGGGGATGTGGCTCAAGTGGTAGCATGCTCGCCTGGCATGCGTGAGGCTCGGGTTCGATCCTCAGCACCACATACAAACAAAGACGTTGTGTCCGCCGAAAACTAAAAAATAAATATTAAAATTCTCTCTCTCTTTAAAAAAAAACATTATCACTAGTGTTTCATCCAATTCTGTTTCCTGTTCCAGGACTGCTCCCTGCCTGCATCTTTGACAACATCTCAGAGAGGCACGATCACACAATCAGAGCAAGGGGTGGATCTTTTTCTTTAAATAAATAAATAAATATGGGAATATTTAGAGTTTGTTGGTGCTGGGATGAATCCTGGGGGCCTCATGAATGCTAAACATGTGTTTTACCTCTGAGTTACACCTCAGGCATATTTTTTTAAATTTATCCTATTGATAAGTCTAAAACTTCATGCCCAGAAATATCACCTTACTATGAGAGATGGCAACAGAAAAGATCCCATTTATTGTGTCAGGCAAATTCTGTGCTAATCTTAGACATTTATATCTACTTAGTCTTCAGATTTTTACTTCTTTTTTCCTTCCAGCTCCCATTTTTATCCCATCACTCCTTTTTCTATTCTTTCATCCTTTCCAAAAAACAAGGATTTTTCTAAAAAGGGATGTATAGAGTATACAGATTACATAAACAGTAAAATCTAAGATAAGCCCTGAAAAAGCATCAGCAAAATTAAAGTCAAAATAAAAATCTGAAAACATATTACAAATAAAAATTTAATAAGTTCATCGACAGGCATTTCTTACAACTCAGTAAAGACGATGAGTATCCCAAAGACCATGAACAGTTAATGCATACCCCAAAATGAGAGCAAACGTCCAATAAACTTGTGAAAAAAATACCCATCCATAATGGCTTTTAAACCAAAATTAAAACAAATAAGATAAAATTGTGTAATTATCAAATTGACAAAAATTTAGTAAGGGTAGTAACCAGTATGGTTCACTGTATGATGCAAATCTTCTGTCTCTGTTCTTAAGTTTCCTTAGTCTAACAGTTTCTAAGAAGGTCATACTGAAATTGTTCCTTCACTTACTTTCCCTGCATATTGTGACTGTACATGACTTGCGACTGTATTGCTCCTTTACATACATGGGGGTGGAGAAGGAGAGAGACAGAAATTAAATTCAAGTCAAAAACGAAAAGGCAAGAGGGACCAAGGTTTGCCTTCTACCTTTCTTTTCTTTCATATGTATTTGGCATTTATTTTTTTCAATTATTTTAGCTTTTGTAAGTGTGTCTCCTACAAAGAATAGAATCCTGAATTGTTTGTTCATTTAATCTAACATGAGGTCATGCATTTTCTGCCTAGCTAGAGTTATTTTACATAACTTGTAATTACCATTATGTTAGGAAATGCTTCTTCCACTGTGTACTTTATTTTTATTTAATGGACCTTCATTATACTTTTCTTCTTTCCTAATTTTTATGAAAAGGAGCTAGATGTTTTAATTATTATAATAATTATATAATAAGAATAATATATAACACTTTATTTTATAAAGTGTTATATATTATTCTTATTCATGATTCTTTTTCCCTATTAATTTATTAAATGGGCCCATATTTCAAAACTTCCCCTGATATCTGTGTGTCCTCTCACATTCTCACTCCCCTCTGATCTACACAGAGACACAGGCACCTCGTCATGTTGTGATGTTTGTATCATCTAAGGTTTTTGTATAAGTAACTCTGTACTTTTTTTCCCATTTTATTTTCTTCTCTTGCATATGGAGGGGACTGGTTTGGGGGTTTGTTTGTTTTGTTTTGTTTAATAAAGAACCTGACTGGGTTATAGCCTACATTGTCGGTTCCTTTTGGATTCACTGCTAGTGTTAATCAGCTTTCCATCACCTTAACAAACACCTGACATCATTAACTTGTAAAGGTCTGTTTTGACTCATACATTTGGAGGTTCTAATCGGATTGGTTGGCCCATGACTTATTCGTTTCCTTGTTTGGGGCCTGTGATGAGGCTGCTCATCATGGCAGAAGTACATGGTGCAGCAAAACCACACACGTCATCAGGCCAGGAAGCAAAAAAGGAGAGTTCCGGGAGGGGCAGGGATCCCACAATGCCCCTTCAGGTCACACCTCCAGTGCCCTAGGCTCTCCCCCAAGGCCCCAGCTCTCCAAATTTCACCACTCCTTCCTCACAGTGCCACCAAGGCTTTTCCACAGAGCCCTCTGGGGGACTCAACACCCAGACTCTTCATTTCTCTACTTAGGAATTATTTCCTCAAAATAGTTATACCATCAAAAGCATTGTACAGATTTCATGCAATTTATATTAAAAATCCCAATGACATTCTTCATAGAGAAATAGAAAAAGAAATTATGAAGTTTATTTGGAAAAATAAGAGACCCAGAATAGCCAAAGCAATCCTTAGCGAGAAAAATGAAGCAGGAGGCATCACAATACCAGACCTTAAACTATACAACAGAGCAATAGCAAGAAAAATGGCATAGTATTGGCACCAAAATAGACAAAAAAGACCAATGGCATATAGAGACAAACCCTCATAAATATGGTTATCGCATGCTAGACAAAGGTGCCAAAAATATTCACTGGAAAAAAAGATAGCCTATTCAACAAAGAGCGCTGGCAAAACTGGAAATTCCTATGTAGCAAAATGAAATTAAATGTCTATCTCTCACCATGCACAAAAATCAACTCAAACTGGATCAATGACATAGGCATTAGAACAGAGACCCTGTGCTTAATAGAAGAAAAAGTAGGCCCAAATCTTGGCCACGTTGGCCTAGGATCTGACTTCCTTCACAAGATCCCTAAAGCACAACAAGTTAAATCAAGAATCAATTAATGGGATGGATTCAAACTAAAAAGCTTCTTCTCAGCAAAGGAAACGATCAATAATGTGAGGAGAGAGCTTACAGATTGGGAGAAAGTCTTTACCACATACACCTCTAATAAAGCATTCATATCATATACTATATATAAAGAACTCAAAAAACTTAACACCAAAAAAAAAACCCAAATAACCCAATCAATAAGTGGACTAAGGAAGTGAACAGACAGGTCACAAAAGAAGAAATACAATTGATTAACAAATATGTGAAAAAATGTTCAACATCTCTAGTAATTAGAGAAATGCAAATCAGAACTACTCTAAGATTTCATCTCACTTCAGTCAGAATGGCAATCATTAAGAATACAGGCAACAAGAAATGTTGGCGAGGATGTGGGGGAAAAAGATATACACATACATTGCTGGTGGGACTGAAAATTGGTTAAAAATCTGGAAAGCAGAATGGAGATTCCTCAGAAATCTTGGAATGGAACCTCCATTTGACCCAGATAACCCACTCCTTGGTTTATACCCAGAGGGCTTAAAATCAGCATACTACAGTGATGCAGCCACTTCAATGTTTATAGCAGCTCAGTTCACAATAGCTAAACTATGGAACCAACCTAGGTGATCTTCGATAGATAAATGGATTAAGAAAATGAGGTGTATATGTATTCGATGGAATATTACTCAGCTTTAAAGAAGAATGAAATTATTGCATTTGCCAATAAATGGTTGGAATTGGAGAATATCATGCTAAGTGAAATAAGTCAATCCCCCCAAAACCAAAGGCTGAATGTTTTCTCTAATATGTGGATGCTAATTCACAATAAGTGGGGGAACACTAAAGAAGAATAGAGTTATCTTAAATTAGGTAAAGGGAAGTGAAAGGAGGATAGGAGAGGGAATGTGAGAATAGGAAGAATAGTAAAATAAAACAGACATTATTATTTTATGTATATATATGACTGCATGACCAGTATGATTCCACAACATGTACACTCAGAAAAATGAGAAATTATACCCTATATGTATGATATATCAAAGTGCATAAATGCATTCTACTGTCATGTATAACTAGTTAAATTTTAAAATATTTTTAAAAGAAGGAAAAAGAACTATTTCCTCCTATAGTATATTCACCAAAGATTTTATAAGGCAAACTTCTGAGTCCTTAAAGAGTAGAACACCCCTCTCTAGAATCCTCCCACTGATAATCTTTCAGGATATAAACTTCCAGTTTCCAAATTATTCTCTCTCTGTGCTTTATAATATTTACTGCAACACATTTTGTCATTCATGGTTCCTACTGTTTATTTAGTCTTTGAAGAGGTTTTTTTCTCTAAAATTTTATAATTTTTCAATTGTCTTTGATGTTCTTAAACTTCACTATGATTTTCCTAGATTATTGTTTTTCCTTATAAGTGTACTTGGCTGCCTTTTTGCCTTGTTAGCAGTGAGTTTTTTATGTTTCTTTAATTTGAAAAATATGTTGTCATTATTTCTTCAGTTATTTTCTTACCTTTTTGTGTGCTTGCTTTATTCTGTTTTAATCTTCTCTGAGACCTTATTACCCACATGTTGTCATTTTTCTTTCAATCCTCCATGTCCCTTAATTTTTCTTTTATGTTTTCTATTTCTTTATTTTTTTTATTTTAGAAGAGTTTCTTAACTCATCCCTAACTCACAAATTTATTTTGTGGCTGTACCTACTCAACTATTCAGGTAATTGTGTTCTTATTTCAGCCACATGTTTTTTTCATACCTAAGCCTTCCCTGGGTTCTTTTGTCTGATTTCTTGATCCTACTTTATATTTCTGATATCCACTCATACCCCTGTGAAGATAATTATTATCCTTGCTTTAAACCCTTCAGGAAGTTTTTCAGACTGAAGGAAAAGTAATACCAAACAGAAACTGAATCTACAGAAAGGATGAAGAACCCAAGAATCAATAAATATGTCAAGAAATAGAAGATCTACATTCAATCATTCCTCAAAAGGCAATTTGCTGCTTAAAAAGCCATAATGTAAAACATTCTTATGTATGTTACATATGAATGCTATAAACATGTATGACATGCATGTTGCAAACATAAGGACATGTAGAATTAAAATATATGAATTATTAAGGACATTAAGGGCCATTATGTTAATATACAGCAAAGGAGATTTTAACACAAGGATAATTATCAGAAATCAAGAAGGATGTTTCATAACAATAAAAGGGTAAATTTATAAAGTTCTCCCAGCCATTCTAAGTGAGTATTCATCTGATAACAAAACTTTAGAAATATGAGAAGCAGTAATTGAGCCAAACAGGGAAATGAAGAAAACAAATTTAATTGGAGAGCTTAACACTTTTCTCTCAGTGAAATGTTCAAAGAAAAAAAAAGACTAGAAACTATAAGATAGTAATAGGAACATTGGAAATAGAGGTGGGGTCAGAAAAATCAAAAACAAATACCACTTTTTAAATTGAAAAGTATATTATCATTGAGATAAAAATTCACTGGGTGAATTAACAGTAGATTGCCTGAAGCTTAAGAATAGTGAATTGGAAATCAGATAAAATTTATGCTATATCCATAATATAGCATAAAAATATTAGGAAATGAAAAAATTAAATACATGAGAAGTTATCAATACACAACAAATGACAATGGGTTTTTATTTCCATTGTGCCAAGAAAAATAATTCTAACACCTAGAATTCTACACTAAAATAAACTCTCTTTCAAGAGTAATTTCAGTCAGAGGGAATTTCTCTCTACCAGACCCTTATTGAAAGAAAATATAAATAAAAAGTATTCTTTAAGAAAAACATTGACTTGGAAGTAAACAGGGAAATGCAAAAGCAATGATAAGTCAAAAAAAAGGAAATGTTAACAAGTGGCCATCTGGATTATATCTAAGTAAGCTCTGATTTATTGACAAGATGAGGATGAGGATAAGGGTGATGGTAATGTCACAATTGATATGGGGGGCTAAAACAATCAAGAATTAAAATCTTACAAAATATATAATGGAAGAGGGAGAAATGTGAAAAGAACTTAAAACATTCTAAGGTCTTTGGACTCTAGAGGAGAAGGAAGCAACAATGATTACTTCTGATTTGTTAAATTAGCAGAGTACACAATTAGGAATAGAAAAGAAATAGAATATGTAACTTCCAAAAAAGAGGATGAAGAAAAAGAATTTGAAAAAAATACTCAACTTTCAATGGAATTTGAAAAGATGTTAAAACAAAGTATGGTAAATAGATAAGAAAAACAATGTGGTAGAAATACAGCTGAACAAATTCACAATAAATGTAAATGCATCAAACTCTCCAGTTAAAGACCACTGTTTCCAGATTGGATTTTTTTATTTTAGCCATATGTAAATATATTAAACCTACATAATAAACATTAATACATCTTACAGTATTTGATGAGAAAAACAAACTGAAAAAAAAGAATAGAGTAAACCCAATTGTGTATAATTTAAAATACACTAAATAACACCACAGATTGTTTATAGCTATTAACATATGAAACAAATGTACAAAACTCTATAAAGTATTAAATATCATATTAAGACCATGATAATTTCTGAGGATGAAAGGAGGGGAGTTGATAGGGGGAGGAATACATGTGAACTTCATCTGTAAATGTAAAGTTGCATTTCCTTAAATAAAACTAAAGCAATATGTACCAAAATGTCAAAATGGATTAAGTCTTTATGACAGGTTCATTATATTTTGGAGCATATTAAAAATATGTTATGCTTAATAAATGAAAATTAACTCAATAACTGAATACAACATAGCAATATTGTAAGACAGTCCCAAAATTGTTGTCCTTTCTTAAAATATTTTCATGTCCTGAAAATGTTTAAAATATTTTTCTTTAACTTTTCTAAAATGATTTTGTTTTTTTAAAGAAATTGCTAATTTTAGAATGTTTTATAGACAGAATAAAAATAGCAGATTTTCTCAGTAACCATTAGTTTATATACATTATCTTATCAAAACAAGATTCTTAAAGCATAGTAGAATGACTGTGATTGACAGCAATTACTTGAATATCTCAAAATACTGAGAAGATTTTCAATGTTCCCAACAGAGAAATGATAAATATCTGAGGTGATAGATATGCCAATTACTCTGATCTGATCATTACACATTGCATACATGTATTGAAATGTCACATGTACCCCATAAATATGTACAGTTACTATGTGTCAATTACAAATAAAATTATACATATATTTGAGACTCTTCTGAGGGTGGTTATCCAAATACCTTTTCTAACCAGCAGGTGGCAGTGGTGCAATAGTCATTTTAAACCAAAAATTTTAAATTCAGGCATTCCTAATGTTGAAATAGTCTTTAGGTTACATCTCTCTAATTTGTGTCTATTCTTCCCACAGCATCACTTTCTCTCCACTCACTGAGAATCTGCTGCAAAGATTTGATTTTCCCACTCTATTTGCAGAGGCAATCCCCTAGTGAAACAAGAAAATCACAAAGCAACAGGTAAGGAGATCCGCCCACCCTATTCCTTAAGTTCCGTGAAAAGTTTTATTGCTATGCTACATAAACCTGATACAAAAATGATGTTTCAATTCAACATTTACCAGCTCACTGGAAAAAAAATTGAAAACATATTTAAAAATTAGTCCTACCTTCCCAGCATGCTTTGAAAAAATCACTCCATTCACCATCTACTCCATTCACCATCTACTCCATTCACCTCTGTGTGGCCTGAAGGACCAGATGGAGAATTTTATGAACAAACAAGTTCACGCAGAGTGTCAGATGTGGAGACATCTCTGAGATCACACATGTCTTGTGAGCTCCAGGAACACAGACACATGAGCAAAGCCAACCTGAAAAATCATCTTGCTCACATGGGCGTGAGGAGGCGATGACTGGCCATTCTCTAACCTGTTTCTCCTGGGGGGGCTTCCTGGCTGTGTCAGCAACTTGCCAGGAAGTTCTCTGTCTACCCAGAGACCTCTCCTACCTCCCTTCTTCCTGGACTTTTCTCAAAATCCACAGAAACATTCTGGCTATGTTCCTGACTCTTGGCAGGCTGAAAAAAACCAGAGACCCAAGACAGAATTCATCCAGTTTCCTCAAAATAAGGAACTTCTTTTATTTTTATTCTCATTCTTCTTTCTCTCCCTCTTTTCTTTTCCTCTTTCATTTGTCATTTCCAAGACCCGAGGGACTCTCCCTTTCTAACATCCCTCCATGAATTTCTCCCTAAGATCGTTTCCTAAACACTGAAGTGAAGGGTAACAGAAGTGAGCTTTGTTTGCAACCCTTCAAGCGGCTGTGAGACCAACGGGTTGTAGGAGCAACTCATTCTTCACTTCTTTGGTGTGAAGACACACCAAACTGGGAGTGTGGGTTTTTTATTAGGGGCCCTGTGCTTACACCAATGCACAATTATGGTTCTTCCCCTCACAACTTCCTGCCCTGGGCATCTATATTCATTCTGTGACTGCCCCATTAAGTAGGTACTCAGTATGCCTTACCTGGATCTCACTAGTGGAATATCTGTTAGAAAATTTTGCAAAAGGATTTACCCAAACACCACTTTTTGGTGCTCCTGAATCTGGTGAGGGAATGTATAAAACTGCCCTGAAGTCACAGGACTGAATCATGTCACTCATGAATTTAATTTAAACAATGTTTAAACAGGATATGCCTTATGCAATTATCTTCCTGCTTGACAGCAAAATACGTGCTAAGAGAGTGAAAAATCCTGTAAGATTAAGAGACCTGAGGGACCCAACATGGCAGCCAGCGAGGAAGCAGCACTTTCAGTATCTCCACATTAACGGGATCAGAAAGACCCATTAATACACCTAGATTCTACCTACTGAGGAACTTCTAGCAAAATTCCGCTGAAAGGAGACCTGCCGGGAATTAGTAAGTTTATTAGAGGTGACAGTTTGTCCCAGACGAGTGAATCTTGGCCACGCGGTGCAGAGGTCCAGTCCCACCGGCCGCCGCCTGCCTGGCTCTGCAAACCGCCCCTGGCGGCCCGTCGCTGTGAGAAGGGCCCCCGCCCTCCCGGCTCTACTAACCGCCCTGCCAGCACGGCCAACGCCCCCCCCAGCCCCCCCCACTGGAAAGGGCCCCGCCCGCCCGGCTCAGGAGGCGAAGTGAAGGGACTCTAACCAAGCCTTTATGAAACAGCGGACTGGGAACTAAAAACAGAGATTGAGTCAGACCAGAGACAAGCCAGTTCCACTCCTCCCTTCGGACACTCCAGCAAGGAGCCAGGGGCCCACCATAGCAGAGAGGGGAAGTCACCAAAGTTCGGCCAACGTGATTCCTTCCCAGCAGAATCCACTTTAGCAGGTGTGTGACTCCCACCCCCACCAGATACAAACACCAGGGAAACTTCAAAAATCTCTCCATGGGCGTGACTGTAAGGGCCAAGGGACTCCCGACCCCCAACTCCCCCTAATGCCAGTGACGTGGGCGTGACTGTAGGGGCGGAGGGAAGCAGAGAGGACTCCCCACCCCCAAATCTCCCAACCGCCAACTGAGAGGGCGTGACGGTAGGCAAACAGAGGACACTCCAGACCCCCAACTCCTCCTACCGCCAGCGGAGTGGTCGTGATTGTAGGGGCTTAGGGAAGCAGAGGGGATCCTCGACCCCCAACTCTCATTACCACCAGTGGCGACACCAAAGGTCTTAGCCGCCAGCTTCTGAGGGCGTGCCCACCAAAGGGGTCCAGAAAAAGTAAACTATTGACTGCCAGACCACAGCTCCACAGCACTGGGGCTTAGATGAATGACAGAGAGAGTGCTCAGTTGTTTGGGAAATAGGGCACGCAGTGGGGCTGCAAGTGTAACCAAATCCTTGGGGAACCACCTCCGTTGAGCAGGACCTGGCTGGCTGGCAGGAGGAAGGGGAGGAGGGGCCAGAGAAGTGAAACGGCTCTGGAACAACAGGATTGAGAGACTCCCAGGAGCCGCCTTACAGGGATTGCTGTCGACACATTGAATGCAAAACTCAGCTCAGAGGGCACAGCTCTGCCTACGGGAAGAGAAGAAAATGGATCTCTAAGACCTAATTTTATTTCTTATTTTATTTTATTTTTTCTCTCCCCTTTTCCCTCTTTCTTTCCCCTTCCAAGTTTTATTGTTCTTTCCATTCTCCTCTATGCTATCTATCTCCCTCTCTTTCTTTCTTTTCAAGAGTACCTTCCTTCCCCTTCTCCCCAACTTTCATCCCAAGCATTACATCCTCCATTACATGTAACTATCTAAATGCAAATAGATGAATGTTTCGAGGCCATCTATAGTGCTCCTAAATACCAAGCTACTACCAACACCCTGATCCAATCGACGGTTAGTATCCCCCTTCAGTAGAGCAACCTTCTAAAGTAGCCAAGACATACTAACCCTTATACCTTCATAGCACCTAACCTAAAGTCCTAAGAACAAACAACAAATTACTATATGCATACAGAATCCGGAAGCCCTTTATAAATTGAATGTATCAGCTCTAAAGTACAATAAAGCCCAACATCTCTAGGCATAATCTCCCACCACAAAGGACAGACAACAGAGATATACAAAGCCAAAACAAATGTATAGGAGAAAGCAATTACAAAGCAGTCAAATAGAGCTGGAAAGTAATGTGAACAACATGAAAAAACAAGGGAAAAAAGGATTACAGATAATGCAGGACAACTTAAATCTACAGGAGGACCTAGAAGCATCAGAAACATGGACAGGGAAAGAAATCAAGGCATACCTAACTCAGATGGAACGGAATATTAGAGAAGACATGAGACAGCAAGTCCAAGCATTGAAAGTATATTTTGAAAACAAACTAAACAAACAAATTCAAACTGCAAAGAACGAGCTTTACCAGGAGATAGAGATCTTTAAAAACAACCAAACAGTAATCTTAGAAATGCAAGAAACCATAAACCACATTAAAAATGCTAAGGAGAATATTACAAATAGACTAGATCAATTAGAAGTGAGAACATCAGATAATGAAGACAAAGTTTATCAACTTGAAAAGAATATAGTCAACACATAAAAGATGCTTAAATCTCACAAGCAATCTATCCAAGAGATATGGGATCTCATCAAAAAACCAAATTTGAGAGTCATTGGGATAGAAGAAGGCACAGATGTTCAGACCAAAGGAATGGAAAACTTATTAAATGAAATAATCCTAGAAAACTTCCCAGAGATGAAAGATGGAATGGATTGCCAAATCCTAGAAGCCTACAGGACCCCAAACATTCAAAACCATAAGAGACCAACTCCAAGACATATAATTATGAAGATAGCCAACATACAGAACAAGGAGAGAATATTAAAAGCTATGAGAGAAAGGAGACAGATTATATTCAGGGGTAAACCAATTAGGTTAATGACTGATTTTTCATCACAGACTTTGAAAGCAAGAAGATCCTGGAACAATGTATTTCAAACTCTGAAAAATAATGGATTCCAACCAAGAACACTGTATCCAGCAAAATTAAGCTTCAGATTTGACAATGACATTAAAATCTTTCATGATAAACAAAAGCTAAAAGAATTCACAGCCAGAAAACCAGCACTGCAAAGCATTTTGGGCAAAATTCTACAAGAAGAGGAATGGAAAAATAGTGCCCAAAACTAACAGCGGGAGGTATCTCAGTCAAAGGGGAGGAAAATAACCAAAAAGTAAAAACTAGCCAAACTAAAATAAATAAATAAATAAACATGACTGGAAGTACAAATCATATTTCAATTGTAACCTTAAATGTCAATGGACTAAACTCACCAAGCAAGAGACACAAGCTAGTAACCTGGATCAAAAAAACAAATCCAACAATATGCTGCCTTCAGGAGACTCATATGATAGGAAAAGACATACACAGGCTGAAGGTAAAAGGTTGGGAAAAATCATACCACTCACATGGCCCTCGGAAGCAAGCAGGAGTGGCCATACTCATATCGAATAAAATCAACTTCAAACCTAAGTTAATCAAAAGGGATAAAGAAGGACACTATATCCTGTTAAAAGGAACCATCCACCAACAAGACATAACAATTGTCAATTTGTATGCACCAAACAATGGAGCTGCAACATTCATAAAACAAACTCTCCTCAAATTCAAGAGTCAAATAGACCACAACACAATAATTATGGGTGACTTCAACACACCGCTCTCACCATTACACAGATCCTCTAGACAAAAGCTGAATAAAGAAACTATAGAACTCAATGACACAATCAATAACCTAGACTTAACCGACATATATAGAATATATCAACCAACATCAAGTGGATACACGTTCTTCTCAGCAGCACATGGATCTTACTCAAAGATAGATCATATATTATGCCATAAGGCAAATCTTAGTAAATATAAAAGTGTGGAGATAATACCATGCACCATATCTGATCATAATGGAATGAAACTGGAAATCAATGATAAAAGAAGGAAGAAAAAATCCTGCATCACATGGAAAATAAACAATATGTTACTGAATGATCAATGGGTTACAGAAGACATAAAGGAGGCAATCAAAAAATTCTTAGAGATAAACGACAATTCAGACACAAAATACCGGAATCTATGGGACACAATGAAAGCATTTTTAAGAGGGAAATTCATTTCCTGGAGTTCCTTCCTCAAAAAAAGAAAAAACCAACAAATAAATGAACTCACACTACATCTCAAAACCCTAGAAAAGGAAGAGAAAAACAACAGCAAATATAGCAGAAGACAAGAAATAATTAAAATCAGAGCAGAAATCAACGAAATTGAAACAAAAAAACTATTGAAAAAATTGATAAAACTAAAAATTGTTTCTTTGAAAAAATAAATAAGATTGACAGACCCTTAGCCATGCTAACAAAGAGAAGAAGAGAGAGAACTCAAATTACTAACATACGGGATGAAAAAGGCAATATCACAACAGACACTACAGAAATACAGAAGATAATTAGAAAGTATTTTGAAACCTTATATTCTAATAAAATAGAAGACAGTGAAGACATCCATAAATTTCTTAAGTCATATGAGCTGCCCAGATTGAGTCAGGAAGACACACACAATTTAAACAGACCAATAATAAAGGAAAAAATAGAAGAAGCCATCAAAAGACTACCAACCAAGAAAAGCCCTGGACCAGATGGGTATACAGCGGAGTTTTACAAAACCTTCAAAGAAGAATTAATACCAATACTTTTCAAGCTATTTCAAGAAATAGAAAAAGAAGGAGCTCTTCCAAATTCATTCTATGAGGCCAACATCACCCTGATCCCAAAACCAGACAAAGACACTTCAAAGAAAGAAAACTACAGACCAATATCTCTAATGAACATAGATGCAAAAATTCTCAATAAAATCCTGGCGAATCGAATACAAAAGCATATCAAAAAAATTGTGCACCATGATCAAATAGGATTCATCCCTGGGATGCAAGGTTGGTTCAATATATGGAAATCAATAAATGTTATTCACCACATCAATAGACTTAAAGATAAGAACCATATTATCATCTCAATAGATGCAGAAAAAGCATTCGACAAAGTACAGCATTCCTTTATGTTCAAAACACTAGAAAAACTAGGGATAACAGGAACTTACCTCAACATTGTAAACGCCATATATGCTAAGCCTCAGGCTAGCATCATTCTAAATGGAGAAAAACTGAAGGCATTCCTGCTAAAATCTGGAACAAGACAGTGATGCGCTCTCTCACCACTTCTATTTAATTTAGTCCTTGAAATACTAACCAGAGCAATTAGACAGACAAAAGAAATTAAAGGCATAAAAATAGGAAAAGAAGAACTTAAAATATCACTATTTGCAGACAACATGATCCTATACCTAGAAGACCCAAAAGGGTCTACAAAGAAACTACTAGAACTAATAAATGAATTCAGCAAAGTGGCAGGATATAAAATCAACATGCACAAATCAAAGGCATTTCTGTATATCAGCGACAAAACTTCTGAAACGGAAATGAGGAAAACCACCCCATTCACAATATCCTCAAAAAAAATAAAATACTTGGGAATCAACCTAACAAAAGAGGTGAAAAATTTATACAATGAAAACTACAGAACCCTAAAGAGAGAGACAGAAGAAAATCTTAGAAGATGGAAAAATGTACCCTGTTCATGGATAGGCAGAACTAACATCATCAAAATGGCGATATTACCCAAAGTTCTCTACAGGTTCAACGCAATGCCAATCAAAATCCCAACAGCATTTCTTGTAGAAATAGATAAAACAATCATGAAATTCATATGGAAAAACAAAAGACCCAGAATAGCAAAAGCAATTCTAAGCAGGAAGTGTGAATCAGGCGGTATAGCGATACCAGATTTCAAACTGTACTACAGAGCAATAGTAACAAAAACAGCATGGTACTGGTACCAAAACAGGCAGGTGGACCAATGGTACAGAATAGAGGACACAGAGACCAATCCACAAAATTACTATCTTAAATTTGACAAAGGGGCTAAAAGCATGCAATGGAGGAAGGATAGCATCTTCAACAAATGGTGCTGGGAAAACTGGAAATCCATATGGAACAAAATGAAGCTGAACCTCTTTCTCTCGCCATGCACAAAAGTTAATTCAAAATGGATCAAAGAGCTTGATATCAAATCAGAGACTCTGCACCTGATAGAATAAAAAGTTGGCTCCCATCTACATATTGTGGGGTCGGGCTCCAAATTCCTTAATAGGACGCTCATAGCCCAAGAGTTAAATACAAGAATAAACAAATGGGACTTACTTAAACTAAAAAGTTTTTTCTCAGAAATAGAAACAATAAGAGAGGTAAATAGGGAATCTACATCCTGTGAACAAATTTTTACTCCTCACACTTCAGATAGAGCCCTAATATCCAGAGTATACAAAGAACTCAAAAAATTAAACAATAAGATAACAAATAACCCAATCAACAAATGGGCCAAGGTCCTGAACAGACACTTCTCAGGGGAGGACATACAATTAATCAATAAGTACATGAAAAAATGCTCATCATCTCTAGCAGTCAGAGAAATGCAAATCAAAACCACCCTAAGATACCATCTCATTCCAGTAAGATTGGCAACCACTATGAAGTCAAACAATAATAAGTGCTGGCGAGGATGTGGGGAAAAGGGTACACTTGTACATTGCTGGTGGGACTGCAAATTGGTGCAGCCAATATGGAAAGCAGTATGGAGATTCCTAGGAAAGCTGGGAATGGAACCACCATTTGACCCAGCTATCGCCCTTCTCGGTCTATTCCCTGAGGACCTTAAAAGAGCATACTATAGGGATACTGCCACATCAATGATCATAGCAGCACAATTCGCAATAGCTAGACTCTGGAATCAACCTAGATGCCCTTCAATAGATGAATGGATAAAAAAAAATGTGGCATTTATACACAATGGAGTATTATGCAGCACTAAAAAATGACAAAATCATGGATTTTGCAGGGAAATGGATGGCATTAGAGCAGATTATGCTAAGTGAAGCTAGCCAATCCTTAAAAAAAATGCCAAATGTCTTCTTTGCTATAAAGAGAGCAACTAAGAACAGAACAGGGAGGAAGAGCATGAGGAAAAGATTAACATTAAACAGAGACGAGTGGGGGGAGAGAAAGGGAGAGAGAAGGGAAACTCTATGGAAATGGAAGGAGACCCTCATTGTTACACAAAATTACATATAAGAGTTTGTGAGGGGAAAGGAGAAAAAAACAAGGGAGAGAATTGAATAACAGCAGATGGGGTAGAGAGGGAAGATGAGAGGGAAGGGGAGGGTGGATAGTAGGGGATAGGAAAGGTAGCAGAATACAACAGTCATTAATATGGTATTATGTAAAAATGTGGATGTGTAACCGATGTGATTCTGCAATTTGTATTTGGGGTAAAAATGGGAGTTCATAACCCACTTGAATCAAATGTATGAACGATGATATGTCATGAGCTTTGTCATGTTTTGAACAACCAATAAAAAAAAAAAAGATTAAGAGACCTGGACCCAATGGCTCTGAAGGCTGAGGTAGGAGGGTCACAAGTTCAAGGTCAGCCTCAGTAACTTAGTGAGGCCATAAGCAACTTAGAGAGGCCCTCTTTTTAAATAAAAAGATAAAAGGGGGTGGGGATGTGGCTCAGGTGTTAAGCCACCCCTAGGTTCAATCCCCAGTACAAAAAAAATAAAGAGAGACCTAGAAAAGTACACACATTTGGTTAAAAAAGGTAAAAATGAAAGACAGTCATAGAAAGACATACTTGTGCTCAGATATATACAAGCACCTCTGGTATATGAATGCCTTGATTATTTTTCTACACATAGAAAAATAAAGAAAACTGTAAAAGTGTGATCTGTTATGGAGAGCTTCAGTGTTGCTCAGTAAGGCATATTTTTCAAAACTAGAGAAACACCTTATGACAGGCTTGAGGGCCACCTTAAGATGCCAACAGACACCATGTGGATACAATAGAAAATGCTGATCTTTAAGGTTCTAAGAATGGCACCAAAGAAGGAAAGAGAATCCAGTGGAGGAGTTGAATTTCCAACCAAGGCCTCCATGATTGGAGAGATGTAAGAAAGAATGAACCCACCAAAATCATCACTGCTGCTTATAGTGAAATTGTAGCCATGTTCCCCAGGGACCTGCAGAGAACTGTGGAGGAAGGTGATCCTTGTCAGTCAAATCGTTCATGGTGTCAATATGAGGCATTTTTAGCAGATGGCATGTTAGATGTACATTTCAAAAGACAAGAAAACGAATCTGGATAGGAAGCCCCTAAAGTAGGCTCACACTAATTTTAGATGAAATTATGAAGAATTTGCTAAGCTAAAATTTTTACTGATATATTATTCCAACAATGTCGGTGTCCTTTAGTGCCATATTGAAGAAAAGCATCATCTACTGAAGGGCATTTGCATCAAAAGTTTGTACCCATTGGTTATGTTAGGAGCTTTCTGTTGCCATCCCTTAAGGAGGATACAAAGAATGAAAATTTTGCAATTAACAAGCTCTTATTGATAAAGGATTGTTAATTATAAAGATAATGCTTCCCATTACAAAGTCAATGTTAAAGTCACTGTTACCACCTAGGGACCAAGGAATCACTGTACCCTAGAGGTGTATCACAGGCAACAGCAGTGACTACAGCTCTACCTCCCTTCTCTCACCTCCAAATCTCACTAGCCTTCAATCTGTGCATCTTCAATCTGTAAGGGACTGTCATGTTTTATTTACATTGTTTATTTTTCTGCTTCACTATGTATTTTGGTTTTTTTTTTACTGTTTTAACATATTATATCACTATATCATTGCTCACTTATATTAAAACATAGGTTTGATAAACAAAATAATCCCTAAATCTCCTGTACAAACACATCCACCAGTTAGTTAGTTGAGTGTTTAAGAATGATATAAGTACAATTTTAGACACTGTGTGATATATGAATCTGTAATGGAAAGAGTTTGAGTTTTAGGGATTCCAGGAGTTTGAGTTTTAGGAATCTTTGGATGAGCTAGAAATATACTTATTATATGTCTCACAAGTGAAATAAGCCTAACTCAGAAAGATAAATGTTGCATGATCTTGCTCATATGTGGAATCTGAAAAAGTCAAGCTCACAAAAGCAGAGAACAGATTGGTGTTTACCAGAGTTGGGAAAGAGATGGAAGGGGGTGATGTTAGTCAAAGGATATAAAATTTCAGTGTGTAGGAGTATGTTCAAAGGATCTATTGTGCAACATGGTGACTATACTTAATTACAATGTACTATTTACTTGAAAATTGTCAAGAGTAGATTTTCAGTAGATTTTCACTACAAATAAATGATTATGTGATCTAATGCATATGTTAATTAACTTGATTTACCCATTCTACAGTAAATACATATTCAAAAAATCATATTTTATACCTTTAACAGATATATAAACTTATGTCAAATAAATTAATAAATGGATATAAATTCTCGCCTTATGAATATTCACTGCCTTACATGGTTAAAGGAACAAATTCGTTTTGGATAACAAAGGATATGTTTATGATTACTTTTTTTTTATAGTTGAGAAAACTTAAGCACAGAGCATTTCAATAACTTTCCCCACATTCCCCAGAGCATGTGGTAGGGCCAGGAACAGAAATACACTTAACTCCTAGAAGACATAGGCTATTCTCACTACCACACACTGGCCCTCAGGAAACACTGGTCAGGGTAAGAAAAAAATCAGAGCAATGGCTCAATCACTTTAGAAAGAATGAGAAGGCATTCTGTTTAACATTTCTCAATAGTTGTAAAACTCAAGTGACAAGTAAATATATTAGAAGGTATTATCAGTTGATTTACAATAAGCTTCTTTGCAGAGCTGAGGAGATTTATTATTATTGGTAGAGGTGGTGTTGTTATTATTTTGCAAAAAAAAAAATTGTTTTGCCTTCTTAGGTTTTCCTGGCTTGTTTAAATAGCATAGAAATTGCTAAATAGCCCTACAACTTACCATAATCTAATCACACAGAACTTGGAAATTTGGGTGATACTGATATCTAGTCAAAGAATAATTAATTTAAATGAGGGACTTATCAAAAAGTCCAAATTTCAGAATACGTTTTGGAGTAAACATATGTGGACTCTAACTTTACCTTATAAATCCAAAGAGCTCTTGATCTATATGAAAATGGACACCATGTCTGAAGAATCCCAGAGCAGGCAAACCCAGGTAGGCTTCACAGGTGACTATACCTTTGCTTGATCCACAGATGTAAGCAAATAAGCAACTTGAGCCGTTACTTGTAAATGCTTCTATTAAGGAAAACAGAACTGAAACCCAACTAATCAGAAGTAGCTGACAAACCTAAAACCAGGAATTTCACAGCAAGATAGACCAAATAAGGCAGCTATCCCAATCCAATATTTTCTTGGTAGTTTTTCTCCACTCTCTCCATAAGAGCCGGCACACTTCTGATTTGGAGCTTTCTGATTTGGGAATCATTGTTTGTAATAAATAAACTCTTCACATTTTTATTATGTTTCCGTCTACCATCGAACTGTACTCAGATTTATAACTAAGAACGCCACAAAGTTAATCCAAGAAAATAACTAAAACTATGTTTTGCATGCCTTGGTTGGCATACCACTGAAAAAGATTGTAAGAGTTTATATGTTCTACTTGACACAAAATGAAACTGACATCTCTTCCCCAAGGCTGATGCATCTAGGAGGCCCAGCACATACAGCGCCCAGGGCCATGATACTTCTCATGTCCTACGAAAATGTTTTAATTTCTTTTAAGACCAGAAGGGAAAAAAATGCAAACTTTTAGGTGGATGGAAAGTTTTAATATGTAATATTAATAACTTCATACCAACACATAGTAAAATATATATTTTTATGGCAAAAGGAGTCTATGAAGGCAAAATTGACAAGAGCCCCTAGAAGTCACATTACATTTCTTCTCCTCCTCACATTACTTTCTCTGTGTCCCAGGAATTTTTTTTATCTGTCTTGGACTTGCTGTTCTAGACAGGAGGAAAGGAAGGAAGTCTCTCCTACAGCAGCGGCACATCCCCAGCACTTTGGTGTTTCAAGGCGAGTATCTTAGGCTGGAGGACAAGTGATTCCCCAAGAGGCATGCAGTGGGCCCACATGCAATTTTGATCTTCAGTCTAAGGAAAAATTAGCCCTAGGAACACAAGTTCAACTGGTGGAAATGGCTCTATTGACAGATCTCTTGATTTCTGTGTGCATCAAGGTACATTCAAATAGCCAGAGACTCCCTCCCTCAGCAAAACTGGCCTCTGCTTCAACCCCGGGACACAAAGAAGGCAGTATGGATGGACAAAAGACATCCCAGGGTTTCTGGGGTGTTAGTGAGTAACACATTGCCTCCTCTGTTCACAAACACTTTTACTCTCTCCTTAAAGAAGCATTCTAAGCAGCCGCTTCATTGCATTTTCTGCCTGACGTTAGCCACCCAGACTTGAGACTCCACCTTTGCAATGTCAGTCTACCCGCTGAACCCGGAACCCCAGGTCCCCAAGAGCACGTCATCTCCAAGAGAAGCCTCATCCTGACATTGACCCCCACACACATACCCGTCGGAGCGTCCACTGGTCCACTGTGTGTGTCACCAGCCAAATCAATCCCACACCGCTCAGCACAGTTAGAAACCAAGACTAATAAATCACTTGCCCGCTCTCAGTCCACAGATGGTAAGTGTGGTTCAATGCAGGTAATTATAAAAAAAAATGACTTTGGGAGCAAAAAATCAAAACATGGGAGTATGTGTCTAATAGAAAAGGCCTGCAAAGAGATTTGGGAGTTCTAATGACTCCAAGGAGCAGGTGAAAGGTCTCAGGGCCTGACAGTAGCAGGGCAGCCTGATTGACAGAATCGATCCTTTCTTCCCTCCAACATTGCCAGGCCCTGTATCTGCTTGCCTTCGGGTCCCCTGTGCCAGGCCATGGGGAAGTGGGGGCTGAAGTATTCCCTCCTGCTTTAATGTGTTTGCAGAAAAGAGCCCCACCAACCCATCAATTACTAAGACTGTCAGCCCCAGAGAAGGTGTTGGGATAGTGACAGGGTTAGGTAAAAGCCTCAGGGGCTAAATTGAAAGGTTCCACTGGATGTGTTAAACCACTCTTTATATCCCTACCTCCTGTCCCCTGCACCACCACCACCACCTCCAAAGAACATACTTTTCTTTTCCCTTTAACTTTCACAAAAACGTTTCTGCAAAAAGTAGCATGGATGACAGGTCAGCTGTCATTCATTATGGAGATGGGCCTTCCCCTAAGCCCTAAGCTCCCTCTCTCTCCAAGCATGCACAGGTGGAGCAGTGTTTCAGTCATTTTACCATTTCATAAAGAGACCATCTTCTCATAAAATATTTTAGGCATCCTTCTGCTGTGGGTGAGACACAAGACTAACCCCTTCTCAGATTCCCTCAGAACATTTTGTCCAATCACAACAGGAAAACTTCAATTCCCTTACCAAAATGGTCTTATCAACTTTTTGGTGAAGAATGGCATATACCCAAGCAGAATTTAACCACTGTTCTTTTAGTTCAGAACAAACAAATGCTTCCAACAAACATTGTTAACCAAAGTGATTCCACATTCTCCAGAAATGTATAAATATCCTTTGATGACCAAAATGGGCCAAGTGAAGGCTAATTCAAACTATGAGCAAGCTGAGTATGCAAAAATAGTTTAATAATCTTTTGATAGAACCAATCCAATATTACACCATTCAAAAACCATTCACCAAGTTCCCACTCTGTGCTAGGCAATGTGTGAGGCATTCAGAATACAGGGGGAAATTTTCTGGTCCCCACTAACTTTAAGAAAACTATAACCAAAAGTTTCACACCTGTGTAGACAGCTTGCATAGGTTTTTTTAAAAAACCACATAAAACAAAAATGGAATCTGTGTAAACAAAACTTATTTCAGAAAAAAAAAACACTAGAAAAAAAGATGCATTCTCACCCCAAGTAAAAGAAAAATATCTTGTGACTTCATGATGCAGAATTTACCTTAAGCTGTAAAAGATGTCAAGGGTTGTACTTTGGAAATCTGCTGAAGCCACAAATTATTTGAAAAGGTATGAGAGCAAAGCTAAGTGCCTTAACTTCCAAAGGAATGCAGTCAGTGCCTTGGGACCAATTCCCAGGAGAATTTTTGATTACCCAGTGGGTAAACCAACAAGCCCAGGCATGAACTTCAATTCACCTCACATTTTAGACACGGATGAAATAACACTTTCTGCTATTGCAAATATGTTAATGCCCACTCTTAATATCTGCAAGGCAAGGTAAAGGAAGAGGATTTAAAAAACACTCTTCAAAAGTGTTTACTTCTGTTTAGATGCATAAAGCGTTCAAATACAACATCTGCAGAGTTATGATCACCACAAATAGATCTGCATTGAGTTGAACCGCCAAACTATCTTTGGATGGTTTGTAAGCCAACCCCAGAGGTATTTTGAAGAATTCTCACTGGTAACAATTCCTCAAAAACACTGAAAGCCAAACACCCAGGCACTCACACGCCTACCCACACACACATGTGCAGCAAATAGAGGTCTTTTGCTTCCTGGCACTCTCGCAGACAACAGGGCCAACAGCTTCAACTTAATTAGCACCTTTTCATACCAACGCCTCTTAAGGTGAGGCGCAAAAGATGCAGGAATCATTTCCTCACTTGTCAGCAGCGCCAAGGTGACAGATGAAGAGAAACAAAAGGAGAAACGCAGAAAGACTCTGTTTTAGATGCGCCAGAGGAAAATTGTGACACACAGCCAAGTAACCTTGAATGTCTGTCACGTGCGTGTTACATGAATGGCACCACTGAAAGAAAAACTCACATTGAAAAACAACAACAATCCGAACAACATCATGTACAGATCAGTTAAAAACACTTAGGAAACGGCTCTCCGGGAACTTTCCAACACTCCTTCTAGGCCATCATCTGAACTCACCTGGGAGAAAACCAACTGTGAGAATAGAGTTGGGATTCAGCAGAAATAATTAAGAGGTTGTATAATTGCCCATATTGCACATCTCACCTCTGGGGTGGGCAAGTCGCCTGGTTCGAGACCCCAAGTGGGACACAAGGTCACACAGAGCTGGGGTCACTTTCTCACCTCCCTGACCATCCAGGTGGAAATTAGAGATCCCAAGATACTTTTCAAAATAGCCCAGGGGATCACCCAGCTGTCTGGCACACCAGTTCCTCGTCTCAATAAAATCTAACTTAATGTTCCCGGCTGGGAACAAGTCTCTTGAACATAGAGAAAAGTCTATGTTCGTGTACACAATTATTAACCTGTCCTTCGAGCACTGTAATTACTTTATAATCCACAGAGGACTTATGATACTTAGAAAGGAGGATGCTATGAAAAAGTCAATTTGATTGTAATTTATAATTGAATTTATTCACAGAGAAGCAATTGGTCACTAAATGAAAGTATCTTCTAGGGAGTAAATTTACAGGTATAAGATTTATAACTACCAGTGGCTTCGCTCCTAGAAAATTTAAATTCTAAAATAATAACTTGCATCTAAAGTATATCTTTAGCATTGAGTAGTCGCATCATAAGAAAAAAAAAGATACCCAGTATTTTAATAGCTTAGTCCCCTAATTTGATATATGCTGCTCAATTTGGAGAAAATAGGCCTCATGTATAATGAAGACAAACTTAACCAGAGTTTCTATTACCTTTTCCTAGTTAGTCTTTAAATAATGGATTGAGTCAGGCACAATGGCACACACCTATAAACCCTTAGGAGACGAAGGCAGGAGGATCACAAAGTTCAAAGCCAGCCTCAGCAATTTAGCAAGGCCCTAAGCAACTTAGGGAGATCTGCCAAAATAAATAAATAAATAAAAAGTGCCGCTGATGTGACCCAGTGGATTAAGAGCTCTTTGGTTCAACTCCTAATATCAAATTTTTAAAAATAACAATAACAACAACAAAAATGCTTTGATGTTGTATGCTTTGTTTAAAAAGGATTAAGACAGTCAAAAATGACAAACTATATTAATCTTGCATTAACTAGTTTCAAAGAAAATTGTAAGAGGTAAGAGTGTCTTAAGGGAGACAAAATAACCTCATAATTTTGTACATCAAAGCTCATATGAACAGCCATAAAAGCATATATAAATTTAAATTTAAATATTGCATCTGTAATCCATCTTTCCACCTATGCTATGAAAGATATTTCTGAAGTATATAGACAAGCAGAATTCAAAAGGAAAGTGTGAACAAAGGATAGAGCAATGTGCTCTATCTGTTGCTATATTACAAAGTTACCCCAAAACCCAGGGATTTGGAACAGGAAACATTTATTATATCATGCTTTATATGTCTCAAGACTCTAGTAAGAGCCTGAGCTGGGTGTCCTTCCCAGAGTCTCTCACTAATTGCAATCCCCATATCAGCAGAGTGTGGAGTCTCATTGGAAGGCTCAACTGGGCATGGATCATTCCCAAACTCGGAAACGTGGTTGTCAGCAAGCTGTTCATCCACCACTGGCTGTTGGAATGAAGCCAGTTCTTACTGGATCACTAACCAGAGGCCTCCCTCACTTCCTTCCACCTGGGCCTCTCCATAGAGCAGTTCACAAGATGGCAGTCAGCTTCATCAGTGCAAGAAACAAGAGAAGAGGATGAGCCACGGGGAAGGGAGCCAGTCTTTTCTGTAACCTAATCTGGGAAGTGATACCCCAACACATTTTTAGAATTCTGTTTGCTAAAAATGGATCACTAGGTTCCGCCTAGGAGGAGAGGGTATTCACAGGTATGAATACCAAGAGATGGGGACCACTGAGTCTGCTTGCCATGAGTGGGTGGCTGTAAAGTTTAAATTAATTCTACCCAAAGAGATCTATTCTTTGTTCCAGCTCCTAGAAGATACTCATTAAAAGTTTGGAATTTCCAGAGTGACAGCCCTGCCTTTGTATTCATGGTGGGCCCCTCTTAGGCAATGAGATGATTCTTGGTGGGCCCCTGAGTAGCTTAGCTAATAGATTACTCATGGTAGGGGCTGGCTAGTTCTAAAAGTCCAACCAGGAGATTACATACTTGGAGTCTGGAGTCACGTTAGGTGATATCAGCTGGTCTGTGATTCAGTTAAACCTTCCTACATAACAAAACTCCAACGAAAATTCCATATGCTGTGATTTGGTGATTACTATGATCCAATCCAAATGTGATAGTATTAGAGTCAGGGCCTTCAGGAAATTTTGAAGGCAAAAGTGAAGAGCCCTCGTTGATGGGATTAAGGCCCTTAACAAAGGGCTTCAGAAGGTTGGGGATGTAGCTCAGTGGTTTGATTTCCAGTACAGTAAGTAAATGGAGGGCTTCTTCTGCTTTGCTGCCATGTGAGGAAATGAGACATCACCACCTATGAACAACAGGCCCTCACCATACGCTCAACCTGCTGGTGTCTTAATCTTGGACTTCCTGGCCTCCAGGGCGGTGAGCCATCAACTTCTGATTTTTATAAATTACCCACTCTATGTTATTGTTATAGCAGCATGGATGGACTAAGAAAGTAACCTTCTCGGGTTGGTAATACTCAATACATGTTGTCACACACAGGTCAACAAGGGGTGCAAAATGTTTCTGAGGACCCTGAACTTTGTCTTTGTCCAGTCTCTAATATTGCCCTAGGCATCTCTTCCTTTGGATGGTTCTGATTGTATCCTTTTGTTATGATAAAACTGTAATTGCAAATATGGGTATTTTCTGATTCTGTGACTCCTTCTAGAAATTATCAAACCTGTGGGAGTCCACAGAGACTCCCAAATTTGTAGCTAGCTAGTCTCATGTGAGTGTGGACCTGGAGACTCCCAACCCTATCTTTGGTATCAGAAGTCTTAAGCAGACCTGGCAATCTTGCAAGAGGCCACCTTAACCTAGAGTTTGGAAACCCAAAGTAATAACTAAGAAATTTTGCCATTCCATTTATTACAAGGGAAATTAACTAAAATATGCACATTTCAGTCAGTGAGAGACTTCATATCATGGTGGTTTCATAAACATCATAATGGAGCTAAAAAATTCCTGTTGCCTGGTGACATCATAACCATCTCAACATTGTGGCATGACTTACATGTTTGTGGTGATTCTGGTGTAAACAAACCTACTGCTCTGTCAGTCAAATAAAAGTTCAGTGCAGATACATAATATTTCAGACTGATAATAAATGACTGATACTGTTTTATGCATTTACTATACTCTACTTCCCAACATTATTTTAGAGTGTAGTCCTACTGTGTTAGTCAACTTTTTCACTGCTGTGACCAAAGGACCACATGAGAACTATTTTAAGGAGAAAAAATTATTTGGTGCTCCAATTTCAGAAGTCTTAGTCCAAAGACAGTCAGCTCCATTCCTTAGGGCTTGAGGTGAGGTGGAACATCATGGCAGAAGAGTGTGGTAGAGGAAACAGCTGGGAACACAGCTCCAGGAAACAGAAAGAGGGGGGGCACCCAAAGGCATATCCCCAGGGACCCATCTCCTCCAGCCACATCCTACTGGCCTATAGTTACCACCAAGTTAATCCCTGCTCATAACCCAATCATTTTATCTCTGAACTTTCTGGCATTATCTCACACATGAACTTTTGGGAGACACCTTACATTTAAACCATAACACCTACTTATAAAGAAAAGTGTACTGTGAAACAGTCTGTCATGTAATGCCAGCAGCAGCTTCAAATATCCTGAGCATAACACTTCTCTTGATGGCATCATTTTCCCTTGTGCTAGATTTAATCCCATGCTGTTTTCTTCATCTTGGCCCCTAAGTATAAAATATTTCCACTTATTATGTTATTGCCAGCAAAAGAACATCAAATGACCAAGATTAAAAACTAAAAGTGATTAAGAACTGTGAAGGTGTGTAGTAGGCTATTACTTCTAGGTGTATAAAAGTACACACTATGATGGTCCCACATGACAGAATTGTCCAACAATGAATTTCTCAAAACATGGACTCTGTAGTATCCTGTTTTAAAATCTTTAGGTATAGACTGAGGACAGAGATAGGTGGGTCAAATGGTGGTTCCATTCCCAATTTTCCAAGAAATTTCCATACTGCTTTCCATATTGGCTGCACCAGTTTGCAGTCACCAGCAGTGTATGAGTGCACCTTTTTCCCCACATCCTTGTCAACACTTATTGCTGTTTGTCTTCATAATAGCTGCCATCCTTACTAAAGTGAGATGACATCTTAGAGTGGTTTTGATTTGCATTTCTCTAATTGCTAGCGATGATGAACATTTTTTCATATATTTGTTGATTGATTGTATATCATCTTCTGAGAAGTGTCTGTTCAAGTCCTTGGCCCATTTATTGACTGGGTTATTTGTTTTTTTAGTGTTTAACTTTTTGTGTTCTTTACCCTAGAGATTATGCTCTATCTGATGTGTGAGGAGTAAAACTTTGCTCAGGAGATGTAGGCTCTCTTATCACCTCACAGATTGTTTCTTTTGCATCAATGTTTATAGCAGCACAATTCACAATAGCTAAACTGTAGAACCAACCTAGATGTCCTTCAATAAATGAATGGATAAAAAAAATGTGGCATATATACACAATGGAATAAAATCATGACATTTGCAGGTAATTGGATAGAGTTAGAGAAGATAATGCTAAGTGAAGTTAGTCAGTCCCAAAAAAAACAAATGCCAAATGTTTTCTTTGATATAAGGAGGCTGATTTATAGTGGGATAGGGAGAGGGAGCATGGGAGGAATAGATGAATTCTAGATTGGGCAGAGGGGTTGGAGGGGAATTCAGGGGGCAAAGGGTTAGAAATGATGGAGGAACGTGATGAACATTATTATCCAAAGTACATGTATGAAGACACGAATTAGTGGGAATACATTTCATATACAACCAGAGATATGAATAATTGTGCTCCATATGTAATAAGAATTGTAATGCATTCTGCTGTCATATACTTAATTAATTAATTAATAAAACATGGTCCCATTGTGGTATGATGCTGACTATATTTTGTTTTTTTCATTTGTTTGGGTTTTGGGTTTGTTTTTCTTTTTGAAGATTATTTCTTTGAGAAATATTCTAGATAAGAAGGTGGGGTGGGGAAACTATTGCTATTTTTTTCCACTTTCATCACGTTGGCAACTGAGTAACCACCCCAGCCCAGCCAGAGGAATTTTCCTCCAGGGCTATGGTAGCCCTGGATCAGTGTTAGAGAACTGGGAATGAGGATGGCAATGACATTGACTTTACTAATCCTATCAAATGCAATGGCTGACAAATCATTGAAATATTTCTTAATTCAACACCAAAGTAAATATACTAAACTTCCACTGTATACTGACAACTTGAATCTTTGTTTATTTCTCCATTGTAGTTTCCCATTGAGACGAATATTTACTGAGAGTATTCTATGTGCCAGGTGCTGACCAGAATGCTTCCCGGCATATTTTCAATTAATCCATAAAAATGATTCCATGAGATAGTTATCCAGATGCATAATCACTTTATTTTACAGCTGAGGATACTGAGAAACAGAATGATTAAGTTGGTAAGAAAATTAACATTCTAAATCCATGTTGAAAAGCAAGTTAGCAGATACTTTATCAAAAGTAGGGTCATTTTACTTGGGATATAAAACTGATGGAAAAGCATTAGCCTTTGGCTTTTCATTACCATGAATTGACACTATAAACTTAATTGCTTTCTAAAGGCAACCAAAATCATGTATAAAAGAAAAAAAAACATTTAGAACATGAATTGTGAACTCAAGAGATTTGGTGACCAGGCAGACAATATGAATGAAAAAAGTGAAGCAGGTGAATGGGGCTCAGAAGAACCCAGGATGCCAGGCCCCCACACAGGGAGCAGTGGGCTAGGGACCCCATTGCCACCTGTGGGAACAGGATGGAGCATTGTTGACCTCTGGCTTTTCATTTTTCTTTTCATTTTTTTAAATTGCATTCCACTCCTTTATTATACTGATCTGGAAAGAAGATTTAGTACCATTATGCATAAAATGAGGACTGGGTTTGATGGCAGGGCCAAGCAACCGGAACATGATTCAGAAATCAGACACAGTGAAAAACACGCTTGGATGTGATCAAGAGGCATTTCACTGCCACAAAACGAGGAAGAGGAGGGATTCTCTAAGATGCATATCGAGATACACCCCTGCACCTCAGAGGCCAAGGAGCTTATCCCATACTGGTGTGAGAAATGGCTTATTTTCTGGTGACCACATGTGGGACTAACCACCACTAGAAACCTGAGAAGGGTTTTGTTTAGTATTTATTTATGAATTTTTTTTATTTTTGTGAAAGTAAATGTAACACAAACTTAATTCAGGATGGATCCCAACCTTCTGGAGCCAGCTCCTGTGGGGTCAGGGAGAAAATAGTTGTTTTTCTTAAATCACCATTTATATTACACTGGAATGACTGCAGCCTCCTGCCACCGCCACCACCATCCCTCCCAGACAGTGATCCGACTTCAGAAGGGTGTAGAACTGGCTCTTAGAAATACAAACAGGTATGTAATTTAGGAATTAAGTGACATAGTTAATTCTGAACCACATATTCTAATATGATAGAGTATTTCAGGAGCATGTCTTTTCTTTTCTGCCCACATTTTCCTCAAAAATAAAAAAGTTATTTATACTCTTCATTTGCGTCTTTGACATCATCTTTGCCATCACTACAGCCACCTTTGGAATCATGCAAAATGGTTTCCCAGGCTGTATTATCTTTAGTTTTCAGTAGCTTTTGCTTTTTTATTTATTTTTTGTTTTGTTTTGTTTTGTTTGTTTTGATCAAAGAGCAACATGCATATACAGAAAAAGCACAAATCATTCACGTTTGGCTCAATGGTTTTGTACAACATGAGCTGACAAAGTGACCTTCACATCCATCCTCAGGCCGGCATCCCAGAGCCCCCCCCCCCCTTTTCTCTCTTTTTTCAGAGAGAAAAAAAAAAACCACCAATCTGATTCCTAACATGGTCAATTCCTAACATGGTCTGATTCCTCTTTCCATACAAAGGCATTTTGTGTCTCCAGCCTGTGGTCAATATATGTTCATGGGATTCACCATACCACTCCATACTGTTACTCTAGTCCAAGGAATGAAGTGTGTGATGCACTTACTAAATTATTTTTCCAAGCCACAAATGTCCCTGGTGTACCATTTAGCAGTTGTTTGGTTTTGCTTGTTTGTCATTTGTTTTCGTGGTGTTGGAGATTGAACCCAGGTCCTGGCACATTCTAAACAAGTCTTCTACCACTGAGCTATATCCACAGCTCCCACAGTAAGATTTTAAAAAATTCATCCCAGTGAATTTCCACAGTATATAATCTTTATTTTTTTTTTTAGTTTTTTGTCAAGTAATTTCCAAATAATGTTTTAAATAGCATTTAACATTTTAAATTGTGAGGTCATACATTCAGGAACACTCACTCAGTTAATGTGAAATTTCTTTGCCTCCTTTTTCTTTTCTGATTGTATCAAGAGACCTCTGTAGAGATCAAACTAGTATGGACTGAAGTACTATGTCCATGACATGACAGATATCCATAACATGACAGCATGACACATTATTTTTTTATATGAGACACTTGTTGGACCTTGAATATCAAATAGCTTTGGGGTTTTTTTCCTGATGGAAAATTTTTGTAGAAGAATACTCACCATGTATTCAGGTATGAATTGTGCCTCACATTAAATTCTTATCACTTGTGCCCCACTAGTATCTCATTGAATTTGTAATCAGCTAAAAGACCCAGATCTTTTGCATGTAAGCTCTTATCAAAAGTATATTTATATTTGGACTTACACTTTTACCTAAATATAAACTTTACATTAAGATCATCACATACCTCCATGCATCCAATGCTTAGGAGTTTTCAACTTACTTTCAAATACATTATCACAGCTATTCAATCCAATAGCTCAGGGAATTGTTACCCACATTTTCTAGACCTGAACATAACTATCACTAATAGATTTCAAGTTCTTTAAAGGGATAGTGTCTGTGTTTTATAAAAACTTCTGCCTTAGTCTGTCTTTGGCAGTTATAACAATATACCTGAGATTGATTAATTTTTAAAGAAAGGAGTTTAATGTTGCCTCCCAGATCCAGAGGTTAAGAAGTCCAAGATCAAGCAATTGCATCTGCTGAGGACCTTTCACTGCTTTCATTCATGGTGAAAAACTGGCAAGTGTGGACTGGGGATGTAGCTCAGTTGGTAGAGTGCTTGCCTTACATGCACAAGGCCCTGGGTTCAATCCCCAGCACCAAAAGGAAAAAGAAAAGAGAACTGGCGAGTGGGCACATGCAAAGAAGCAAGAGAAAGTAGGGGAAGCCAACTTCTCTTTCTAGCAATGCACTCTTGCTGTAACTATACTCCCCCAGTCCCTCCAAGCAGAGTGAGAGAGCTCTCACAGGAGAAAAGCATAAATCCATTCATGGGGGCTCCACCTCTGTGACCCAAACACTTCCCACTCAGCCCTGCTCCATAGCCTTCCACACTGCAAGCCAAGCCTCAGTTTTGGTGGGGACAATCATATTTAAACCACTAGCAGTCTTATTTAAATGGAAAACAGCATTATTACTTAAATGGAAAATTAGGAAAAGTCACAATATTTGAATATTCCCCCTCAAGATCCAAAAAGCAAGCACAATATAATTGTCATTAATAAAAGAAATGCATTAAAATAATAATGAGTGCCATTTTAGAGCTAATAAATTAATCAAAGAGTGAGACAGAATCCAACAGTGATAACCTTGCAATCCAACTATTAAAATCATTATTTGCTGATGACACTATAAATATCATTATTCTTCTGGAAAAGGAAGTGGGCAAGATAATTTTTTTATTTAAAAATAGTCCATGCCATTAACCAAAGAGTCCCACGCATAAAGTTTATTCTTAAGAAAATAATTTAGAAGAAAAGAAGTTCTCCAGGAGTTGTGGCACACACCTGCAATCCCAGCAACTCTGGAGGCTGAGACAGGAGGATTGCCAGTTCAAAGCCAGCCTCAGCAATTTAGCAAGGCCGTAACAACTCAGTGAGACCTTGTCTCTAAATGAAAAATACCAAAAGGACTGAGATGTGGCTCAGTGCTTAAGCACCCCTGGGTTCAGTCCCCAGTACCAAAAGGGCTATTTGTAGGAAGATATTCATTGAAGCATTAGAAAATGAAGCAATACAGGTTTGTTTCAAGTAAAAAATAAGTAAAACTTTGTGCACATGATTAAGTCACCCAATCTCTCTCTCTCTCTCTCTCTCTCTCTCTCTCTCTCTCTCTCTCTCTCTCTCTCTCTCTTCCTCTCTCTCTCTCTCTTCCTCTCTCTCTCTCTCTTCCTCTCTCTCTCTCTCTCTCTCTCTCTCTCTCTCACACACACACACACACACACACACACACGCAAATAATCAGGAAAAACTACCATTTCTCCATTCCTATCACATTCCAATATTGCATTTCATATACTCCCCTCACCTAACCATGCAGTTAAGTTTTACATCTGCCCAGGAACAGCCTGAGGGAAAGGCTACTAGGGACCCAACATTATTTTCAAGTTCCAAAACCAAATGGGAAGTGGGGTCCTCTGATAGGAAGTCTGTGGCTGCATCAATACACTGAAGAATTAATTGTGTAAGGAAAAAACATTTGCATGAGTCTCCAGATAACCTGAGCAATTTCTTACCCAACAACATCACTTGCCTCTGAACAATATTGAGGCAGACCAGGAGACGGTGTCCCAAGCAGGCATCATTGGCTCCCTCCAGGCCTTGCTGATGGGGTAAGGAGGGCCTCATCTATGTCATTAGCAAGTTTACCCCAAGCAGTTGCTGTGTAGTTAGTAAACATCATTTAGACTTCAACATAAATTCTGACTTTCCTGGAAGTCAAAGCATTCATTTGGTTCATATATTTGCTGAGATGCACAGGGAATGCCTGAAGGTGGAAATCAGGGTAGCTGGGTGCGGGGGTTACACATTAAACAATCTAGTGCCTTAATTTACCCACATAGGGGAGAGGAGAAGCAGTTCAAACCTTCAAAACATTGTGCTTAATGTCAATGTTTGCCTTCCCAAATTCACACATTTCTGCTCACTTCATGACATATTTATTGGTCTTGACGGGAAGGAATAGAACAGGAAACTGCAACCTTGCACCCATCTGACAGGTCTGGGGGTAGAACAGCATTGGGTTCAGCTTTGCTGAGCTCCCCGCAGTGGCTAAAGACCCTCCTGCTATTAACCACTCTCACATCTGATTCTCTGTAAAATTTGTACCAGCAAGTCCAGGGCAGTTAAATATACTACTAGGGTAATTAATCAGGTTACAGATGAATATTATTTGGTCTGCAAACAATTCTGTAAAAGACTCCAGAGGGTTATGTCTTGAAGGTTGTAGCTCATTTGTGGGGCTTTGGCAGGAAATGGCTAATTATGACACCTGCATACATTTCTAGGCAATTGGGCCCTGGGGATTTGCCACCTTGTGTATACAAGTCAGCCTTGCCTTTCGGGTGGGGAACCACACTACAGAGGTCTGTGATCCAGCAGAGCCTTGTTAGCAGTGCCCTTGGAGAAAATGGCTCAGCTCACAACGTGCAGGGCTAGCATATTGCCTTGATCTATTTCCCCAAGCAACCAATGCTAGGGATATGAGGCTCAAAATTAGCCCCTTACACCACCCCTATCCACTCTAGGTCTTCTGAAGAGGCACCAGTTCTTTGTGAAATATGACTTTGTAGACTGGAGTGTTATCAGAGAACAATTTCTCTTCCCTCTGTACCAGGGATTCTATTAGTAGTGTGTGGGAACCCTCCCTCAACCTGCAAAACTGGCAATCTTTGTAAGAAAAGGGAGAGATTTCATAGCTCTCATCTGTTTCTCACAAATAACAGATCATTACTTTGCCCTGCCTGATATAAATGCTCCAATTTCTGAGTGAGGAGGGACTTGGCAGGAAATGGCTTACAGTTGAAGCACTGGAAGAACAAGAGTGTGGCGATACTACAGGCCGCCCAGCTGGAGCCAGTCTCCTCTTTTTCCTACACATCCAATCGACCCCATTTCCCAGCCTCCCTTGCTGGTACCTGTGGCCATGTGACTGAGTCCTGCCCAATGGAATTTAAAGAGGAAGATGGTGCCTGCTCTGGCCAAGGCTTTAAGGGTTCCCTGTGCTTCCCATACATCCTTTTCCCTTCCAATAGCTCATGTCTAAGATGACAAGGATATAAATTATAATGGAACCACAAGACAAAAGCAGCTAGAATTTCTGAACCACTGCATGCAAGAAAGTTTCCCCCAACCAGAAACCGCTTCCTCAGACTAACTGGAGCAAAGTAAACTTCTATTTTGTTGAATCATTATTATATGTTTGTGCTGTTAAATAAAAATTAGTGGGCCATTGTTTTGAACTAAACTCCTGTACCAGAACCCAAAAGATCATTCTAAAAATAAAAATGGAGTCACTCGTGCTAAAAGTCTTTGTCACCAAGTGGAAGTTGAGCTGTTTCTTTCCCGACTTTTGAGAAATCAGGATTAGAGAGATATCAGCCCAATTTCCCAAATAGGCCAATTTTAAATTGGCATGGTAATTAAGTTTTCTCTGCTTTAATTCCTACACACACAAAAAAGAAGCAACCTGAAACACTCCTCTGTTAACTAATCAAATATTTTCCTAATGTTCTGTCTCCCTGTTTCTACGTTACAGGGAAATTTACTGAAATGACCAGTTGCTCTTGTTTTTCACTTCTTTCTTCAAGATAACTTTCTATCTATAAAAAAAGAAACTTTCCTGGAACCATTAGAACACTTAATGTATTCTATGGAATGAAGTGTTGCCCAATTCTAGAGCTAAAAATAAAGCCAACTAAGATCTTAAACAAATGATTGTGTTTTGTTTTTGTTTTTTTTTAATTTGGACAAAACAAAGCAGCCAATCTACATTAATGCAGTGTGTGAGTCTCACATTTCAAATATATATTTTCTCTTTACTGCAATTCTTTTTGTATTATCATTTTTCAAAGTGCCCGACACAACCCACCATTCCCAAAGCACCCCAAATATTAGACAACAACAAAAAAAAAACATTTTTTTATTTATAGATTCACTGCTGGGTCATCTCCTTCAGACTCATACACAAGGGCAAAAAGTCTTCTGATACTATTTCCCTAAGTATTACAACCAATTTTCCCTTAAATATCTCTCTAGTTCTAGTGTCTTGACAGCTTCCTGAGTGAAATTATTCTACCACCTGATTGACCTTCATGGTTTGGAATTTTCTTTCTTTCCTCTAACTCCAGCAAATAATTGGCCAGACCCTGGTAAATGAAATAGCTTTGTAGTGAAAAACCAGAAACATGCACATAAATAACTTAAATTAGCCTTTAAAAAGTACTCCTTGGGTGCAATCTCATCGAATCCTCTTAATAAAGATAGGAAACATGATATTCATTTGATAGCTCTGAGATTTCAAATTACTCACCTACAGTCACAACACAAGGGAGGGAGCCATGGTGCGATTTGGTCCTGGTGAACTCAGAGCCCAGCCCTTGCCCAGTCCATTTAGCTGTCTAGGACTCAATTAATAGAAGATCTTGGCCACTAACTCATGCTCAAGTTCCTGAACAGTTTGAGGTGTTTAGCTTCAGTACAGCTCACTTTTCAGAGATGGAATAATCTTGTTTCAGAAAGTATTGCAATTCCCTTGAAAGTGACCCTAGAGATATTTTTGTAGGCAGGAAGTATACAAAAGGAAGTAGATTTAAGAAAATTACTTTCTCAAAGTGAGTTTCCAGAACTGATCAGAATATATTCACTCTGAAAAAGAGTTGTGAAACTTATTAAGGTGGTCTTGATTGTTCATGCATTGACTTGCTGAGACTAGGGGCCTGGGTATCCCTCCTCTCTCCTCTTGTCTCCATTCCCCACCTTTCCATGAGTGGGAAATTAATGGTTCCCAGTTCTTCCATCGCTTTCTCCTACTCCTGTCATTCTTGTTCAATGAGTCGCAGCCAGTCTCTACTGGGGGAGGCGGAGAGATCAAGCCTTTCTGAGCCAAGGGAGCTGCATTCACACCCATCCACACTGGCCTGGGTTGGGGCACTGGGTCTGCAGGGACAGAGCAGCCCCAAGCTGCAGACATCCATGCCAAGCTCATCACCAGGGCTGGGTAATGAGGTCAATGTGAAAACAACTGGAAGGCACGTTCCCCAGGAAACACAAGCAGAGTGGAAACGGACCGACCTTATGTTGCAGAATCCAAATCCATTGAGTCAATTGCCGGGAAACATGACATGACCTTTCAGATGCAGTGCGCATCGCTCGGAGAGCAGACTGCCCTGCTCTTTTCATTTCACTGCTGCCCCGGAGGCAGCAAGTCACTGGAAATAATAGCCCAGGCTCCAAATCAGTGCTCTTTTAATGAAACACACACGCACGGCCACCCACTTGACACTGGGGCAGATGTGTGTGTGCGTGTGCGTGCATACAGACATACGTGTATGTACATGTACTGCGTATATAGATTCTTCATTTATTTATAAGTCCCTTTCAATTTAACACCTCATGTCCTATGTTAGGTTATTCATTCTAGCTTATATTCTGAACAGAAATCTTTGAGATCTGTTGCATACTTCAGAGGAAGAAAATAACCTTTACGGCCTCATTCTCAACAGCAGTCATCCCTGCTGTCAGACCAACTCGCAAAGCCATGACCCAGCCCAACTTTGACCCAGACCTGAAAAAGGCCCACCCTGCGTTTGTTTTTCTGTCATCCTCCCATCTTTTGTGTACTCTATTCGAATCTGAACACAGAGCATCTTCTTCATGATTAGCAATGGTGAGTTAAAGGAAAAGTCACAATTCTTTCTTCAGAAAAATCTATTAAACCTTGTAGTCAGGGTTCAAACCTCAAGTCAAGAATGCTTGACTTGGAAGCCCCAACAGGGCTTGAAGGATATGCAGGGAAAAAAGCTCAACAGTCTCTAATCAGAAAGTTTCTTACGTGGAAAGTGTTGGACCAGGGCCACCACACTTCACCAAAAAGCCCTTTGAGGACTGCAAAAAACCTACAGCTCTGCACTTCTTAGCAGAAGAAACTTTCTCATGGGAAAATAGAAAATGCTCACACTTTACCTGGAGTATGAGAAATGTGATCCTATTTATTAAAAAAAAAAACCTGGGGCCAGGAAGTACAATGTGTCATCCATACAAAATTTCATCTTCATTGCTGAGGACAAACAGCATGATCATAAGCAGGCTGGCTATGCACAGGTCAATGACATGGGCAGTGCATATATTGAGTTCCCAAAAGGAAAAAATATGACGAGATTGCTCTCCTAATATTCTGTGCTCCACTTAAAGCTTAGAATGACAAATAGGGGAGCTTGGAGGGCTCCTGGGAGCCATGAAATATATTCTCTATAGAATACAAAATACTTTGAGCAATCATTAGAAAATGTAATCACTACTTTATCATTTCAAACTGTTTCTCACTGTTGGAGGTTGATTTTGTAGGTTTAATATAGTTCCAGATCAAGCTTTATGGATCACTCTGCAAAAACACATTGCTGGAAGTTTCCATAAAGGTTAGCTTATCCACAAAGATGTCAGGGAGCTAGGGCAGGGGTGGGACCCTTCTTCCTACCAAGCTAGAAGAAGATCATAATTCCTGGGCCCCCCTAAGAAGAGTTAAATTTGTAAATGTTCCTGAGGAAGAAATCCTACAGGACCTGAATTCTGCAGGTAAGCGCCATGAAGTTTATGAAGTCAGCAAGTAATGGAAAAATCATGTGCAGTCAAAGTTGCCCTTGAAAATCCCTTAAGTAGGTCATTAACTAGAGCAACAACAATCATGATAATACCTAGCATTTAATGAGAGCTTACCATTTGCCAGCACTCTTCTGCCTTTAAGAAAGCTGATGTGATCACTAGATCCATGTCACAGATGTGGGGGATGGAGGTAGAGCAATCAGGTTACACCCACCCTAGAATCACAGAGCCCCTATGTGGTGGGAACAGGATTTGAACACTGAAAGTCTGGCTCCAGAGTCCTCCCTCTAGCCCCTTGCTTTATTGCCTCTCCGTACACATGGTTTGGTGCATACTCCCCAGCACCTTAGTGTGTTTGCATAAAGATCAAATGTCTGATAAACCATGGGGAATCAAGATCAATCCTGTGTCTTTCTTTTCCAAATAATACCATTGAAATTATTTTCCTCTTACAAGCAGCTCATATAGTTGAACATAAATTAGGTATTCATGCGAAGTGATTCCATGGCATAAGCTGTGGGTTTACTCGGTCAGAGCTGAATAGAGTTGAAGGCGATCTGAGTGAAAGATCATCCTTCTCCAGACTCAGGTGGTACAGGATGGAAATCAAACCCTGGAATAAGAGTCATGTAAAAAAAACATTATGCCTGCCAAGGACAACCAAAGACATAGTTAAAAACTTCTTCTTCCGTCATAGCTATAAATAACTAATTAAATTAACAAAAAGTTTATTGGCTAACGGGAAGATATGTTATGAGTTTGGATCATTTCTAGGAGAGAATGAGTTGGCATATCCCTTAAAGATTTCACCACTGAATAGTGTCATACCCTTCAGCCTTAAAATCAGAGATTCCTGATACTTTGTCTCCCTAGGGCAGACTTGCCATAGGCTAATTAATATTTAAATATATAAACTCCATGCCTATAGACTGATGGTCTTGGCATAGCGAGACTATTTATTGGCCATGGCCAGTGGATTCTCTCCATTAGGAGAGAATAGAGAATAGAAAATCAAATCATAGTAGAGACTTGAAGAACTTGAAATCAAAACCAAGGCTTGAACCACATCTGAAGAGTGCCACTCGGCTGGAGTACTTGAGGTACTCCCCAACATCACGTGAAGAGCCTTGCCACAGAACAACACCCTGAACTCCTGCCTCCCAGTGTTGACTTGCCACCCTGGGAACTGGCCCCCCATGCGCCACCCCCACATATACACCTGCTATACACAGCATTCTGCTGGGACTCTCAGGGAGAACATTTTTGTTCAAATGGGTTTCCGTCCCTTGCAAAAAAATAAAATGATAGTGAGGCCAAAGGTCACCAGCCAACATCTGCGTCTACAAGGAGCTCTTCTCTTTAAGCTCCAGTGCTGACTGCTCTCCACCCTTAAGACAAATAAGTACACTCAAATTAACTTCAGTCCAATCTGACTATGCTTGGAGGTTCTCTCTTTAATGTGACTTTGTGAACCTCTAATGGATATTTTAACTCTCTGAATGCAACTTGTTCTGATTATTAAGCTATTGACTGTCAGCTCTAAAACCATTCTTCCTTAATAGGCTCTATGAGTTCAGGCTGGGACTGTGCAAACTCCTTCTCCTTTGCCAGTTGTGTTTGTTAGGTTTTGTCAATAGGGGGCCATAGAGGGAGACTGCAGGACTAGAAGAGGAATAAAGGAAAGGCTCCGTGATTCTCCCATCAGTGATGCTCTAGATCTGGTTCTTTATCCTAGTGGCAAAAGTACATAATTGGTAGCAATCTCTGGGTGTTTTTTGTTTGTTTGTTTGTTTGCTTGCTTTGCTTTGCTTTGTTTTGTTTTTCTTTTAGAAATGGCAACATGCAACCTCTCCTAGGAAGTCTGAGTCCCAGCTCCATGGCTCCCCTCCTATAAGCTCCTGACATTCCATCAGCAACCAGCTACACACTCTCCAACATCTGAGTGCCAGCTCTGCAAGGCTCACCTCCTAGCTCCTAGTTTCTGATAGCCTTGGGTTGCCATTGTTTCTTTTTGCAATTGCAATCTATGTGGGATTTCAAAACTCAGGTTTTTCTCTTAAAGTCCTCCAACAAGAGTTTAACTCCATATAAATTATCCCTACTGAAATAACTAGTGTAGTTTCTGATTCTTTGTTTTCTGTAATACTGAAACAATTACATAATAATCGGTTATATAATAATCTCCCATTTATACCTATAAAGTATTTTGTTGGTTCTCCAATATTGTTCCCAACCCTGGGTGATATAATTTACTGGGAGGACCATGGGAAAATGGAATAAGGGGAAATATGCTGCCACAGTCCAGCTACAGCAAAATAACCAGGGGGTGATGAGCAACTTGTGTAGATTGATACAGCAGGAGTGGGAGCCGTTTATTGTAGGACAACAGAGGTATTTATACATTCCATACAGCTTATCTTAATTAGCATAAACTAGATACAACAGTCAACCAATAAGGAATCTCCACACTTAATGGCTCGCTGGTGTTACTTCACAAACCACTCCCTCTGCAAAATGCCAGGCGCCATCTTGACTTGTTTACAGACTCTAACAATACGCCAAAATATTTTCCTATTTTAACATAAGATGTGTTGGATGGATGGCCATCATCTAGGAGTCTGCTACCTAGTGTTGGTCAGATTTGTCTTGGGAGCTCTTTAAATATATTTCCTGGGTCTTCATTAGATCTGCTCAAACAGAATATTCAGGAGTCAGGGTGAGCAGCTAAAGATCTTAGAGCTCTACAAGTGATTAAGATGAGTACCACAAATGAGTGGAGTTAAGTTCTGTGTGCTTCCTACAGGCTACTCTAGACAGCATTTTGATGGACCCAGTCTCTGGAAACCAACCTCTCACAATTGAAGAGAGGTCAGACCCAGATTTCTTTCTATTTCAGTTATGACATATAAAACAAAATGAAAATCAAAAACTTTTCTTGGACTTTTCAGAGAATGGAGCTTGAAGGACAAACAAATACCCAGAAATCTGAAGAGACAGGTGAATCCACAATCCCAGCCAAGATCTGCTTCCCAGAGCAGAAGCCCCTGAAGTCATAAACTGATTGGAACACTCAAATGGCAATTTTGACAAATTTCTGCAAGCTGAGTATAATCATGCAAGAGTGAAAAACTTGTAGGACCAGTGTCTATAGTTGGTGAGTTTTGCACCAGTTTTTCACAGTGTAGACCAGGGAGAGATCCCCCTCAAGGCTCTGACAGTAGCAAGGAAAGATTAATCACTATGAAATATGTCTATAGGTTTTTCCATAACAAAGGTCTATTCTCTAAGGGAAAAGGCTTTGCTAGATGGAGTCTATTCTAGCTGGGAGAAGGGCATTTCCCCCCCCCCCCCCGGCTGCCCCAGGGCCCTATAGACTTCCTGTCTCACGTAAGTGGGAAGACAAGGTGAAGGGACTATGAAATGGATGAATAAGTTAACTAGTGGAAAACACTTACAAAGATCACTGTCCAAAGACAAAGACCCACCAGCAGGATAACATTTAATCATGAGAATATAGAACACTTCCCTTCACCCACACCACTGGGCTCCAGTATAATATCCATGGGTTATAGCTGAGCTGCAAAATGCAGATTCTAAGGACCAGTACTTACAAAAACCTCAAAGTCAATAGGGGCCACATAAACAAGGACACTGGAGGCAAACACTTAAAACAATTCAACTCTTAACTAGATTCACATAAGCCACACATCAAAGGCCTAGTCAACTCAGTTCTATTACCCACTGTTATATGTTCAGTTTTTGACAAAAAATCAGTAGACATTCAAAAGACAAGGAAAATATAAGAAAAAAGAAGGTGAACATCAGACTATCAGACTCAGTAGATTTTGGTCTTATCAGACCAGGAATTTTTTTTAATTATTATTAATATGCTAAAGGTTCTAACAGAAAAAAATAAACAACATTCAAGAACATGCCTAATGTAAGCAATGAGGTGAACATAAGAAAAAATTGAAATGAAATGCTGGAAGTCAAAAATACTGTAACAGAAATGAAAAATGCCTCTGGTGGACAAATCAGCAGGCTGGACATAACCTGGGAGCCTGAAGATCAGCCAATAGAAACTTCTCAAACTGAAATGCAAAGAAAAAAAAGCAATGAAAAATAGAAGTGAACATCAAAGAACTGTGGGAAAGATTCAATAAGAATGACACAAGCGTGATTGGAATACCAGAAGGGAAAAACACCAAAATACAGAATTCTTAGGGAATGTCAAGCAGGGTAAATACCCAAATAACTACACCTAGGTATATCATATCCAAACAATAGAAGACCGAAGACAAAGACAAAATCTTAAAAGATTCACAGCCAACTTCTGACATGTGAAAACAAGCATTTTTAGAAGTCGCAATAGCAGCAGAAATATTAGACAGAATTCAAAATTCCACTAAGGTAGATTAAATGTAATTTAAAGTTTTACATGCCATACTTTAATATCTAGTAGTGTTGTAAATTTACTTACAGTACACTGAGATGTACAGACAATATAATTTCTTCTTGGGTAGCAGAAACGTTTGCATGTACCAATCAACCATTCTCCTGGTTCTCCAAATTTCAATAATATTCTCTTGGTTTAAAGAGTCAATCTATGCAAATTCAACTCTCAAATAACTCCATCTCATCAGGCAAATGCTCATCCCCTTCTTTAAAGTTATACCTGCAGATGTGACAGGAGTCTTTGTCGACAGGGGATTTGAGAGGAGAGACTGTCCTTGGGTCTACAGTGTCCTCTGGATCTTCCTTGGTGTCTGCTAACAAGTGGCTTTCATACAAAATGAAAACTGTTTCCACATGCAACAGTGGCATGCTTGGGAAGAGTCCACAGCTTGAATTTTATAATGTCCAGTAGAATTACAAACTGTAATGCAAGGCAAGACAATCAATACTGAATTATTTCCATATAATGAAGTCATTTACATCACCTCCTTTAATTTACCAACAACCCTAATAGGTAGATATTATTATTGCTTATTTTATGAGTGTAAGTGATGGGTAGCTCATCCAAAATCATACCTTTAGTGACTGGTAGATCTGAAATTCAAGCGCAGGTCCATCTGTCTCTGCTATATGTGCTCTTTCCACCACATGAAGCTGCATTTTCATTCTGGGGTCTCCCCTTCTTCCTTCAGGTTCCCAGTAACCAAATAAAAGAAACAATATTGATATATTTGAACTTCTGATTATTTCAGTCTTAGTCCATTTTTTATTCCTATAACAAAATACCTGAGACTCAAAACTTTATAAATAGAGGTTTATGTAGCTCACAGTTTTAGAGGCTAGAAATACAATGCCAAGCAGCCCCATTTGTCTGGACTCTGGTGAGGGCCTTCAGGCTACCTCACAACATGGTAGAGAAGCAGAAAGGGAAACAGCCATACATAAAAGGGCAAGTGAATCCAGTCCCACAATACCTGGCCCACTCCCTTGAGAGCATCAATTCATTTGTGAGGGTAAATCCGCGCCCCCACCCCCACCCCACCCCCACCCGAGAACCTGCTTACCTCCCACAGGGCCCTACCTCAGACAGATTCCACCACCTCAACACCGCCACATGGGGAGCCAATCTTCCAGCACAAGAATCTTTGTGGGAACAAACTGCATCCAAACCACAACAATTTCCAACAAATCTGGTAGAGAAAACAATTCAAATCCAACACTCCCTGGGCAGATGTTGCAGATCAGCACAAGTAACCAACTGATCCTATGCCCTGCATGTCCCTCTCAGCTGCTATGCCAGTGGCTCTGGAAGCCCCAGCAGGGCAGACTTTCATTAGCTGCCCAGTTAATGTGCTGGAGGGAGTAGAACTCATGGAGTTATTTTTATGCCATACTTTCCTCACCCTGCAGTGCACAGAAGCACAATTTACAGAGGCCCATAATTAACACGTTCATTCTGACAGAACAAATTCTATAAACGAAGAACCCAGAGCTCCCTCAACACATAAAGTTAATCTAAGGGATGTCGGGAAACTCACCATAATGAGGAGGAAAATGAATTGGCATTTTCAGCAGTCTGAAATGGGAATGCCCTTCCATATGGCGAGCGTAGTTTACTATTGATCATAACTAGGCTTCCAGTCAGCCCAAATGCTCCTTTTTGGATGTAAAAAAAAAAAGGCATGTGTTGGAGCATTTCTATCCTGAAGTATATCTTAGGGGAGAATGAAAGGAAAGTATGCCAATACAAACCAAGGGAAATGGCCATACTGTGGCTGTTCTTGTCATGAGACTTAGGTTTCAGTTGTTCCCTCCCCTCCGCAGACTTCCAGAATGTGAACTTTGGATGATGCCCCGTGTGCAGACTGAGATTAAACTGCTCAGGGTACTGACTGGCACCATGGCCGGCGTGGCCCTTAGATGGGAGTGGGTGGTGTCAGACCCTCGCCCCTCCCCCCACCCACTCACTCCTGGGTCATGACTATTCGAGACACCCAGGCACCACATGTGACCTGAGAGTTCAGGGAGCAGTGAGGCCCAAAGTGCCTATAGAAGCAGCTGGAATGGATCCAGACGTGGCCTAGGAGTCAGGAAGAATAAAAGCAAGGTCAAGAGGAGGTGAGGAATCCCGCATCCTAGGAGGAATAGGCAGAAACAAGAGTGCTCCAGAGACAGGGATGAAAACATTGGCTCTCCCTGGCAGCCTCGGGGGCCCAAGTGTGGAGAAGCTCACCACGCCCCCAGCCAGGGTCTCTCCCCTGGAGAGTTAGGGTTTGCAAAGTGTCCACGCTTCATGACTCCCCCTCACCGGCCTCCCCAGCCCACGGCAGAGGAGCCAGGGAACTGGGTCAGAAGTCCTCCTGTTTTAGACAGCTTTTTCACTACTGTGAATAAAGGATCTGACCAGCACAAATATAGTAGGAAAAGTTTATGTGAGAGTTCACGGTTTCCGAGGTCTCAGTCCATAGAAGGCCGGCTCCATTTCTCAGGGCTCGGGGTGAGGGTAAAGCATCATGGAGGGAGAGGGTGGCAGAGGGAAGCAGCTCACATCATGGTGACCAGGAAGCAGAGACTCCACTTTCCAGATTCAAATATAAACACACACACACACACACACCCGCACCCCGCCAAAGCCACACCCCAATTCCCAGCTCCTCCAGCCACACCCTACCACTCCAGTTTCCACCCAGTTAATCCAGATCAGGGGATGAGTTCACTGATTGGGTTAGGACTCTTACAGCCCAATCATTTCTCCTCTGAAACTTCCTGCAGTGTCTCACACATGAGCCTTTGGGAGACACCTCACCTTCAAACTATAACACCTCCCTAGGACAAGTCTGGGTTAGGAGTCTGGAAAAATGCTCTACCATGTCCTTTCTAGAGCCCTTTTATCATCTTACTTTTCTGGAGGAGGCTGTGAGTAGACTAATTCTGGCACAAAGAGCAGCAGCAGCTCTGTCTCCATTTCCTGTGGCTGTTTTAACAAAGCACCACCAGCCCTATGGCTTAGAACAACTCATTTCTTCTCTTACAGTTCCAGAAGTCAGAACTCCAAAAGGAGACGCGGGAGGCAAAAATTAAAAAATAAAACTCAACATGTTGCAGGTTTGCAATCCTTTGTGGGGGTTCTAGGGAGACTCTGTCTCTTTGATCTTTCTAATGTGTAGGGGTCGCCTGCATTCCTCAGCTCCAGGGTCCTTACTCCATCTTCAAAGCCAGCTTCCTTCTTCTCAGAATAGAAAGCCTTTCTGTGATGACCACGAACGCCCCTGGTAATCCAAGATACTCTCCTCATCTGAGGCACCTCAGATTAATCACATTTCCAAAGTCCCTTTTACCATGGGAGGTATATTAACTAAAAAGAAAAACAGGCACAGATGTCAAAGGAAATAGTATATTTGGAAAACAAAGGATTATAATTTGGGTCCTCTGAATCAAGACAGTTCTGAATAGAGTCCCATATGGCAAATGCAGGAGATGTCTCTTATAGGGGGGAGGGGGGATTTGCACAGAAATTGTTGTCATTGACAGGCAAGAAATCCCAAATTGCAAACTGATTCTGATTGGTTAAGTAGGGTACTCCCAGCAGAAAGATGTTGAAGGCTGGGACACTGACTTCAGTTGTTTACTCAAGTCTACTGGAACATTCTGTGGTTTAACCCTTAGAAACTGTGTGTGCAATCCTCTCACAATCCCCCAACTCCACTTTAGAAGGTCTTGACCTTAATGACTTCATTTTCTTTCCCAGGCAATATATTCACAGGCTCTGGGAATAAGGACATAGACATCTTTGGGAGCTGTTATTCATGCTATTAGGTGATTTTTACATTTTACATATTGTTTTGTTAATTTCAGTACAGCACAGACAATCAAGCACATGAGCCCTTATTATGCAGCTCTATCACCAGTCAGGTGTCCCCATGGAAGCAGCCTCTGGGATAGAGATATGTGTACTGGGCATTTATGGGGGAGTGCTCCTGGGATCCACACCTGGAGGAGGCCTGACTTATAGGTGTGCTCCTGTGTAGTTATACAAGTTCTTGCACTCTGAAGGGCCCTGCACTCTGCTGTCACCGTTTGGAAATTCTTAATGTTTTATGAACAAGGAGTGCAACTTCATTTTGCAGTGGGCCTTATAAATAGGTAACCAATCTTGTCCTGGAAGGAAGGAAGCAGCACAGGTCAGAGAGGCATTGGGCTGTGATGCAGGCACAAAAAAGGTCTGCCTGATGCTATAGGAGCTCTAGATCTGGGATGGCCCTAAAGAGCTGCCTGAGTGGCATGCGCTCGGGTTTTTACCCTGGATGGCCAGTCTTTGGATACTGGCTTCCTTCTGGGAGGGGCATAACCTTGGACAAGGATGTTATCTAAGGCCAAGGGCATGTTGGGTGATGGACTCAGCTGAGAACTGTCTGATACTGACACTTCCAGCAGCTGGAGGCCTGAGTGCCTCGGTCCTGCCATGTGTAACCTGGGTCACACACACAGCATCCACCACAAGCTCAAAATACTAACACTTATTTCTATCTATGTAACAACCACCAAGTTCAAGGACAGAATACTTCCAGCATCCCAACAGGCTCCCCCGTGCTCCCTCCTGGTAATAACCATCCTCACAGAGGCAAACACCAGTAGGATGTTATACAGTGATGATATGTCAGCTCTGTATTTTTTGGTCTTCACATAAATAGAGTCATTCCATGAGGGCACTTTTGGATCTTGTCTCTTTTACTCATTGCTGGTGTACATCAGTAATTCTTGTTTTTTGCTGTGTAGGTTATATTTACCCATTCTCCTGAGGATGGGCCTTTGGGATGTGTCCAATTTGGGATGATTATGAGAAAAGCAGCTGTGAACATTCTTGTACCTTTCAGTCAGTCATTTCTCTTGGGTATATACCTAGGAATGGAATTGCTGCCTTACAGGGTAGGCATAAGATCAGTTGTACTGAATACTATTAAACTGTGTTTTCCAATCTACATTCCCACATACATCCTATTTTAAGTAGAATCTGGCTGAATAGAAAAAGCAACTTCCCAAAGAATCACTGATTAATGTAGAGAGAAAAACTACTAGAGGTCCACATATATAACCACAATAGATGTCAGCTTAGCTACAGTTTATGAGCTTATAAAATTTTTTAGGCTGATTGGAGCAGCAGGCAAGTTGGAATGATGTATTCCAAATGTTCCCTGAATAGAGTGATCCATCAAGAAAACAATCCTGTTGATAGATTCTTGCTGAAGTTTCAGGAAAATCCCAGGCAAGGCCAATGGCTGGATTTGTATTTAGGGTGGCCTTAATGAAAGTCCTTGGATTGAACTGATCCCTATGATAAGATCAGCCTCAACAAGCCAAGGAGCATGGGACAGAGGTGACCTTCTTGTTCTCTGCAGAAAATAGAAGGGCTGCAGTGAGAATCACAGAACCAGGTCTGAGGTCCTGATGTCACTCTTCCTTAGAGGGACCAATGTGACCTACATTTATTCTTCTGTAAAACTGGGATAGGAAAAAATCCTTCATGAAATTTTCATGAAAATTCAATGACATATTACTTACAAAAGGGCTTAGAAATTTTAAGTAACAGTGTAATCACAAGATAATATTAGCCATTCTCCTATGTCACCTTTCCTAAATTCTGCCTGTTTATTATTCCCTTTCTTACCAAATTTAGGCACTCCTCACAGGTAGATCTTAGGGTTGATGGGGTTTTCCCTACAGAGTCCCTCAACATGATACAAGCTGGTCCTGAGAAACACAGGTGATCCCATACTCAAGGAGACAAAATATTGCTTATGATCTATCCCTTACACACTTACAATGGCTTTGTGGAAAATTTGTATTCAAAATAATTTTTTTTAAAGTTTTCTTGCCATGAAGATACATTCTTCTTGGTGAAGCAATCTTAGAAATTACATTTGGGTGCCCAGAGAAGTCACAGAAGACAGGTGCCTTCTTCCTGGATTATTGATTCTTACTTAATACACAATAGCAATAGTATTGATTATGTACTTTCCATCTTAAAACACATATGGTAAGCATAGCGATGGAACATCGGATGGGAGAGACACTAAAGGTAGAAATCAGACCAGAAAGAAAAATATATGCTGCCTGGTAGTGTAGGAGGAAACAGGACAAACAAAGCCGAAGTTGAGAAAATGGCCTGGGGACAATTTGTGTGAGGACATCCCAACCCCTGAAGATGCCTAAGGACTTTGAGTCATGAGTGAAAGAGGACATCATATTCATTTTAGGAAATGATGGGATCAACATGTCATCCTCATTGAAGTCTTTTTCATTGAACATTATTTGTACAAGATTTAATGCTAAAAAAAAAAACTCCTTGCCCCAATCACCCCAACATGGAAATATGATAAAAGCTTTAAGTACAATATCTTTCTTGATTAACTCGAAAAGTCCACTGCTCTGGAATAAATATCTCATCATCCAAATACAGCAACACTAAATAAAAATAGTTCTGGGAACACATCCCAGATTATGTAGGTTGCAAACCACATTTTTCCATTATTTCTCGAAATGATGAAGAATAAACTAATCAAAAATTTTTCAAGTGAGAAAAAAATACAGATAAAATGAGACGAATCATATTCAGAGTTTCACTCACTTCCTGTGTTATTTACAAAGGCATAAATGTATTATGCATTTTATGTTGTTATCTGAACCCTTGGAAATTAGAAAGAAAAGAATTTGAAGCTTGGGAAAATGGAGGAGACAGAAAAACAGACACGGTAATAACCATAAATCCTGATGCACATGGATAAATGGAATGCTGATGCATTGAAATAAAAAGCCACAATAATGTGGTGTTAAAACCAATACACACTCCTACATAATAGAAAAGAGGTCTCAAGGTTCCATTCATGTGAAAGGATCAGCAGATTTCTGCTCCATAATAATAACTGTTATTATTATTTATTAAGCACCTATCATATAGTGGATGCCTCAGGCACCATCTATAAATGAAAGAGAAAAGATCTTCTAAAAAAAATCAGCGCTCGAAGGCCTTACAAAATAAAAGGTTTCTATATCCAATATAGCAAAGATAGTAATAGGAGCAATATGCTTTTCCCATGTGTTTCATTTTATGGCTCCAATCAACACCAAAGGAAGCTTCTTGTCCTTCTGGCCTTAAGCAAAAAGAATCAACCGTGAGTGCCTACAGGAGAACAGGACTACAGCAGAGTTGTCATGGACCCACTGGAGCTTCAAATGTATGTGTGGTTTTCACCTTTGTTAATAACAGCTATGACTTCAGGATAATAAATATTAAGAAAGGATCACAAATCAAAAATGGAATAAATTCAAAGACAGACCCTGTTCAAATTTTGTGAAAAGTCAGGACAGTGTGTTAAAGGTTTATCTGGGTCTATAGGACTAAAAGAATTTATAGATTTGATCAGTTTCACTGAATAACCAATCAAGTAAACAAATAAATCAATTCTAACTCATTTCATAGATGAAAAATATCTGAAAGCATAGAAGAAAATGCAAGAATGGACAGATGGATGGATAGACAAATGGACAGAAGAATTAAGAACAGAGAAAGGAGAGAAAAAATTTGTTGCAGATAATATCTGCTTCAAACACCCTCCTAATCCCAGGCTCTACATTTGGGCCATCTTCAGTAGGACTCATGTCACCCCAGCTGAGCCGCTATTCTGGAAATTGCCATCTTTCCTTCTCTACTGCTCCCCATGGCCAAAACTCATAGCTGGTTTCATCTACTTGGCTCCATCTTCCCAGAGAAAAATTATTTTGTTCAATTTTATAGGTACAGAATACTTGGATCTTGCCAGCAATTTGGAAGTGAAGAATAACATAATGTAGAATCTACAGTATACTCTAAAAAATTGATTTAATCTAATTATGATTAGTATGTGCTAATTTGTAATGTACTGGATGACCTCAGTGGTCTCTCATAGTAGTTCCATCTAAAGAATAAGCTGTAAGTTGACAATACATAGATGTTTGAGATGCCCCCAGAGTTCCAAACTAAAAATCAGTACCTCCCTGTTGCCAAAATCCAGCTGTGGAAATGTGAAGACGTAAAACTGTATGAGCATCCACTGAGCATTTCCTGAGTGAAGCACACTCATAATCTCACAAAATGCTAAACTATTATTCCTATTTCACAAGTGAAAAAAAAAATGAGGCAAAATAGTTTAGTTAACTTATTCAAGAACACACAGGCTAATGGAAGGGCTGGGGTTGTGGCTCAGCGGTAGAGTGCTAGCCTAGCACAGGTGAGGCCCTGGGTTTGATCCTCAGCACCCCATAAAAATAAATAAATAATTAAAGATATTGTTTCCAACTTCAACAACAACAAAAATACATATATTTAAAAAAAAAAGAAATGGAGCCAAGATTCAAACCCATTTGGCCATCTGGGTCTACAAACATCTCATCAACAGAAGACAGTATGTGTTAGTCAGGTTTTCATTACTGTAACAAATACCTAAGATAATCAACCTAAAAAAGGAAAAGCTGGGGGCTAGGGATGTGGCTCAAGCGGTAGCGCGCTCGCCTGGCATGCGTGCGGCCCGGGTTCGATCCTCAGCACCACATACCAACCAAGATGTTGTGTCCGCGGAGAACTAAAAAAAAATAAATATTTCTCTCTCTCTCTCTCTCTCTCTCTCTCTCTCTCTCTCTCTCTCTCTCTCTCTCTCTCTCTCTCTCTTTAAAAAAAAAAAAAGGAAAAGCTGTTTTGGTTTACAGTTTGAGAGCTTTCGGTCTATGACTAATTGGCCCTTTGATTTGTACCTATGACAGCACCAAACTTCATTGTGGGAGCACATGGCAGAGGAAGATATTCATCTCAGAGTGACTGGGGAAAAAAAGAAAAATAGGAAAGGACTAGAGTATCACTTGAAGGACACACCCCCAATGACCAGAAGATCTCTCAGAAGGCCCTGCCCCTTAAAGTTTCCATCATCTCCCATTCACATCAAGCAGGGGACTAATCCTTTAATTCATGGATCTTTGGGAACATTTCAGATACAAATAATAACACAGTACCACTAAATGGCATCCACAGGACACCAATATGAGCCCATTTACAATGATACCACTTGCAGTTAGACTACTGCCCTATCCTATTCCTGACCTGGGGATGGATGGCAGCAGCCAGCCACTGAGAGCAGGTGCAGCAAAGGAGAAGTAAGATAAGTCAATTGGCCAGCATCACCACCCACTGCAGCCTGGTAACATAGATGCAGAAAGGTTGGAAGGGGAGAAGTTTGCAGTGACCCGATTATTAGATTAAGGTAAACTTATTGGATAAGATGCACTGACCCATGATTCATCCAGGAACAACAACACAAAAAAAAGGGCTGGGGCTGGGGATGTAGCTCAGTGGTAGAGTGTTTGCTTAGCACAAGCAAGGTACTGGGTTCAATCCTAAGCACCACATAAATAAATAAATAAATAAATATATAAATTGTATCCACTTATAACTAAAAACAAAAGATGTTTTTAAAAAAGACTGAAGAAAGAATTAAAACAGGAAGGAAGTTTGAAGAGGAATAGTTTGAAGAGGAGTAGTGCTGATACATAAAGCTGTTTTATGAATTCCTCCTTTCAAGTCCAGCCTATTCAACAATATAGATATTAATCAATCAATTCAATAGATTTGCTATAAGAAAACCACCAAACATGCCCAGTAATAAACACCAGCTCCAGGAACCATGGTGGAGAGTTATAGGGAATGGTGGTAAGAGTGGCAAACTGTCAAGTAGATATCTGAGGATTTGTGATGCTTGTTGTGAGATATCTGCGGAGTTTGGCTACATCTACGTAGAATTTGTTCGTGCTTTTCAGGAACCATATGTTTGTTTGTATGTATTGTGTTGGGACCACACAGAAGGCTACAGGAAACATCCTTGACTGTCTAAAGGGTATTGCTTCCCTCTAGCTCCAAGGAATTGTTGCCACCCAGGAATTGTGAACCTAATCATATCAGATCTGCTGACTTCAAGAAAAGCTGAAATTCTGAATGATAGTGTAAACTCTCCTGAATTTTCCAACATCACCAAATAATTCAGAATATTTTTTAAATTTTTTAATAGATCTTAATTAGTTATATACATGACAGTACAATGCATTTATGAACTTTGATATATCATACATAGATGGGATATAATTTCTCATTTTTCTGTGTGTACATGTTGTAGAATCATATAGGTTATGTATTAAAAATATACATAAAGTAATAACGTCTGTTTTGTTCTACTATCCTTTCTATCCCCACATGTTGAGACAAGTCATTGTCTATTCCTATTCCTCCCTTCCCTTCACTTCCCTCTATCTAATCTAACTTATTCCTCTCTAGAGCCCCATGCCTAATTGTGAATTAGCATCCACATATTAGAGAAAAAATTCTGCCCTTGGCTTTTGGAGATTGGCTTATTTCGCTTAGCATGATATTGTCTAACTCCATCCATTTAATGGCAAATGCCAAAATTCATTCTTCTTTAAAGCTGAGTAATATTCCATTGAATATATATATATTACTAGACCATAGTATGAGCTCATCATGTTTTTGGGACAAGGAAAACATATTTGCAGGGAAACATGGTCCAGGGACCAAGCCCACTTTGTGTCTTTGTCAAAAGACAGGCCACAGAGTCCTGGATTTGAATTTTGATTCTGAATTTCTTAACTTCCTGAGCTTTGGTGCCTTCCTTTGTAAAGTGGGAATAGCAACACTTAATCTCTCATGTCTGTTCTAAAAAGTGAAATGATGCCTGTCCCATGGTTCGTGACTCAGAAATAACTCAGAAAAACTCTCTCAGCCCCTCTCCTCTTGAAGGGACCAGGGCTCTGATGACGATGAGCATGGTTAAAATCAAAGAAAGGCCACCACACTGATGCCTTTGTGCAGATGCTGCCTATGCTTAGGATCCTGGAACTTAGAAGGCTCTCAAGCACCTCAGCATCACAAGTTCAGGTGCAGCTGAAGTCTCTGACTCCAGTCACTCAGGTCTTATCCTGCCTTGCCCTTCAACTCCCAAGCTCCATCCAACATCCCTTCCCAAGTTTCCAGCATATAAAGAGCCAGAGACTGGACCACAGAATGACTTGTCTCAACATGTACAGAGGTTCTAGTACTTTCCCTCTCACCAGAAACCAGGGCCTTACCCTGCTCTCCCCAGAATCTCTCTCTAGAGTTTTGGACCTAAAAGTCCTCTGGGGAGGACCGTGGCTTTTCACTCATGAAGGAAGGTGATCGGCTCTACCATAAAATGATCTATCAGTATAACTGGTTTTTTCTTTTTAATTTTATTTTATTTGAGTTTTCAGTTATCAAAAAAAATGGTACTTTGAGTAAATGTTTGTCTCCCTCCCTCCTCACCTCCACTCAATGTCATAGCAAAGTGTAGAAAAATAAACAAAAGGCAAGGAGAATTATGGCAAGAACATCAGTGGTCAAGAAGTTCCAACATATTCTTAGGAAACAGAGGCAGATGAAGCAGTGGTGACTAATTTGACAAACTGGAAAAAGCAATAGCTCAGAGAGTCTTCAGAGAGGCATACAGACAAGAATTACAACAACCTTTCCTCCCCAAGTATCCAAAAATCTGGAATCAGAGGACTGAGTCAAAAGTCACATATAGAAACGCCTCTTACCATCTTCTTCCAAGTTCCCATCCCACTTGAATGCCAGCAGCAGCTTTGTACCCCACCCCCGATGCCAGAAAACAGAGTCCTCATTCTAGAGATGCTGACGGAGAATCGGGCAGGACTCCAGGATAGTCAGGAATCTCCAAAGAGATGGAACCATGGGAGGGATTGATGGATGGATAGATAGATGATAGATAGATAGATAGATAGATAGATAGATAGATAGATAGATAGATAGACAGACACATACATACATACATAAAGTGCATTTATTAGGAGAATCGGCTCAAACCATTATGGAAGCTGAGAAGTTCAGACCATCTAAAAGCTGGAGACCTCATGCTTCTCCCAGTAGTGTGACTCAACCACAAAGTCCACAGATGAGGAGGTTGTTGGTACAACCCTCAGTTCAAGGCCAAAGGTCTGAGAACAGATGAGGCTGCCGATCTAAGTCCTGGAGTCCAGAGGCCAGAAAGCCTAGATTTCTGATGTCCAAGGACAAGTAATAAAGAGTGTATCCCCTCTCCAGGACAAAGAAAGAAATAAGACAATTTTCTACGGCTTTTTTGTCCTTTTCAGGCCCCCATCCAATTGGATGGTGCCTGATTCATATCAAGGGCAGATCTTTCCCACTTAATCCACAGATTAACTGACCAATGTCATTTATAAACCTCATAGACACACTCAGAAATAATGTTCTATCTTTTCAGTAGGTATTCCTCAGTGCAGTAAGGTTGACACCTAGAGTTAACCATCATGGACTGAGAAGTCCAAGGTCTGAACTCAAGATGAGGCCATGTAATTGAAAATCCGAAAATGAAATGATCTTGACTCCATACAGGGACACACAGAAACCACATCATCATAAAATCATAGAAGTTCATAAATAAAGAGAATATCCTAAGATCTTCCAGAAAGAAAAAAGAATATTTACATGCAATGGATCAGAAATCAGAAATGCATCCAGCTTCTCAATACAGGCTACAGGATTTATAAAATTCTGAAGAAAACCAATTTTCAAACTAGAATTCTATACTCATTCAGACTACTCTTTACAGGTAGGGAGAGAATGAAGGCCTGTGTAGGCATGCAAAGACACAGAGTTTTTAGTTACTTATAATACTACAACAAGATGTACTCAACACAATTAAAGAGCAATAAATAAATAAATAAATAAATAAGGATGTTGTGGGACCAAAAAACAGATCTACACAGGAAAGCTAGTTCCCTACTTCTGTCCCTGTCTATTCTCCAAGGATGTCCAGAGTGATCTTGTAAAAACACACCTTCTCTGAAAAATTCTCCTTTTATTGCTCAGCTCACTAAGAGTAGGAGCCAAACTCCTTACTATAATCTACCCTGTCCGGCATGCTCGATAGTCTACCTCTCTGACTCATCCTACTGATCTCTGTCTGTTACACTCACTCGCCTCCAGCCCTGATAGTCTCCTTGCTATATTTGAACATTCCAAATGCATCTCTACCTCAACAACTTTTCAATCCTCAATTTTTTTGTACCACGCCTCATGAGTTTCCTAAGAAACAGTGCTTATACTGAAACACTCTGAGTTCTTGCACATCCAAAAAGCTCTTTATTTTATCTGTACATATCAGTGGTATTGGGGTTAGGTGTAGAATTAGGTTAGGTATAGAATTCTAGATTGAAAAATTTTCCTTAGTTCCTTCTGCCTAGAGTGTTTTTTCCACATGTATACAGGAGCCTGGCTCCTTTACTGACTTCAATCTCTATTCTAATGCACCTAATTAGAACTCCACTGATCAGCCTCTAAAACCACTTTCCTTGCCATCTTCATCCTATTTTCCTCTGTATCTGTAAACACCAATCAATACATTACTATTTACTCAGTTAGTTTCTTTCATGGAGCCACCCACTAAAATGTAAGAACACCTAAGGCAGAGATTTTTGCTTTGTGTACTGCTGCATCCAATACCCACAACAATGCCTATTATGTGGAAAGAAAGGGGATAAGAGAGATATGGATTCTATTTAAGCTGCAGCTTTGGAGTGCAACATTCACATTCAAGCAGAAGGACAGATAACTCAGGGAGGGTGGGTGGGGAAAAAAAAAACGAAAACTCCATAAAATAAATTGTATAATATAATATTTGCAAAAAGTAAGAAGAAATAATTAGTAAATTACTCACGTAAAAAAGAAGGAAAATAACAGAGGAGAAGATCTAGATTACCTCGAGTATGGCAATGACTTCTTAAATACAATACCAAATGCATGATTTGCAAAAAAAAAAAATCATTAATACTCTGGATTTTACTAAGATCAAAACTTCTGTAAGGTTTGTAGCTCAGTAGCAGATCATTTCTAGCACATGTGAGGCACTGGGTTGATTCCCCAATACCACATAAAAATAAATATACAAAATAAAGGTATTGTGTCCATCTACAACTAAATTAAAAAAAATATTTTTTGGAAAAAAAAAAGCATCTGCTCTCCAAATGACACTATCAAGAGCATGAGAAGACAAGCCACAAAATAGGAGAAAATAATAGTAAAAGACATATATGAAAAAGGACTGTTACCCAAAATATTTTAAAAAAACTATTAAAACTCAACAGTAAAAAAAAATAACAATTCAACTATTAAAAGTGAACAAAATATCTGGACACCTCGCCAAAGAAGATATACAGATAGCAAAGAAGACTATGAAATAATTTTCAATAGACAGTATCATTATAGAATTGAAATTTAAAGCAATGAAGGATCACTGCATACTATTAGAATGGCCAAAGTCAGAACACTAGCAACACCAAAGTTGGCAAGGAGGCAGAGCAACAGAAATTTTCTCCTTTATAGCTTGTGGGATGCAAATTGGTAGAGCCACCTTGGAAGACAGCTTGGCAATTTCTTACAAAACTATATAAATCCTTACAGCAATTGCTCCCCTTGGTATTCGCCCAAATGAAGTAAAAACTCACGTCCACACAAAAAAAGTACACACAATTTTTTTTATAGCAGCTTTACTCATAATTGCCAAAACTTGAAAGCAACTAAGATGTTCTTTGTAGGTGACTAGGTAAGTAATACATAGACAATAGAATATTTTTCAGTACTGAAAAAAATGAGCTGCCAAGCCATGAAGAGATATGGAGAAAACTCAAATTCTTGTTACTAAGTCAAAGAAGCCAACCCCAAAAACCTGTATACTGTATGATTCCAGCTATATGTTATTCTGGAAAAGGCCAAACTATGGGAACAGTGAGACAAATCATGGTTTCCAGGTATTAGTGGACATAAAGGTATGAAAAGGCAGAGCACAGAGGACTTTGAGGGCAATGAAACTATTCTGTATGGTAGAACAATACCATATAGATATGGATACGTGTCATTGCATATTTGTCCATATCCATCAAATGTATAAGATGAAGAGTGAACACTAACATATACTATGGCTATGGGTGATGATGATCTGTGAATATAGTTTCATCAATTATGATAAATGTACCAGTCTGGTGGGTGATATTGTTAATGGGAGATGCTATGTTTGTATTAGAAGCAAGGGTATAGGAATTCTCTATTCTTTTGCTCAATTTTACTGGAACCCCAAAAATTCTCTAAAAATAAAATCTATTTTAAATAAGCAATATGAAAGTCTACTACCTGAAAAATTTTAAGCTTCCTATTAAATAACTCTTGAAACAAAGGAGGACAACACTGAAACTGTAGAGTATGAGAAAATAACAATAAAGTCATATTATAGAACCTGTGGGCAACAGCTAAAGCAGTCCCATGAGAAGAAGAATAATAACCTTAATACTACTATTAATAAATAATTGCTTTGGTTTACCAATTCAGCTCCCGTTAAATGTAGGAATGTTTGAAAGGTTAAATGATACGATTATAAGAGCTATAGCCTAATCAGTGCATCCCAATTTAAATGCACTGAATTGGTGGTAACTAGGCAGATAGGGCATGGCTAGAGGAGGTGGGTCGCTGTGGGCATGGCTGGAAGGGGACATCTTCCTAATGCCCCTTCCCCGGCTATTTCCTAGCTGCCATGAAATGAACAGTTTTCCTCCACCATACCCTTGGGCCAAGATATCCTGCCTCAACTTGGGCCCAGAGCAATGGAGTCGGGCAACCGTGGACTCTGAAACCATGAGCCAAAATAAACTTTTTCTCTTCTAAGTTGTTCTTGTCAGGTCTTTTCTTCATAGCAATAAAAAGCTAACACAATAACAAGGAATGAAAATGAATGCTTCAATAATCCAACTCAAGAAACAAGAAATAAAATAAAAAGATAAAATTAAGGAAATCAGAGCAAAGAATTAAAATTGAGAACACAGATAAAATACAGTGATAGAATTTTGAGGGTTGTTTTTTGAGGAAGAAATAAATTTTTAAAATTTTAACTAGTCGAGATTAAACAAAAAGCATGCATACACATACACACATACACACAATTGGCCTCTTGCATACACATACACACACACACACAAAATGGCATTGTATGAGAAAACAAAAGAAAAGAAACTTGAGACTAGTTTGTCCAACTCTATTTAGATAAATCTGTAACTTTGATTAAATTGATGATTCTCCAGGGAAATATAACCTACATAAATGTGTCACATTTGGGAGAAAAAAAAATCTAAAACAATTTCCATCCAAAAGATGAAGAATGTTGTCAAAAATAGACATAAATATGCACACGCTCCCAGTTTCCTGGGTAATCCTATCAATAGTTTAAGGAAATGATAACACCAGTACTATTTAAACTGCTAACAAAGTGAGGAAAAAAGAAGCGAAGCTTTTGAATTCTTTTTACGAAGCCAGCATAACACTGATAGAAAATTTAATAAAGATAAAACATCCCAACTTTGCAGGAAAATCTCAACTGTGAATACAGAAAAAAAGAAAAAAGAAAAGAAAAGAAATCCTAAGTACAACACTAGCTAACAGAGAACTCCAGTGGCAGGGAGGGGTCAACAAATCAATTTGTGCTGTCAAGGGGATAGAGGAACAAATTATGTTGATGTAAATGTAAATTGGTACACCACCTTGAGGAACAGTTTCATAACATCATCCAGACTTAAAACGCCTTCATTGTTTCACCCAGAAATTCCAAATATAGGAATTTACCCATTAACTAGATAACAAACACACACACACATGGAATGATGTGGACATAGAGTGTGTTTTCCAGATCTGATGGCTATATTTACAGCAATAGAGACTAGTTAAACAAATGTTGGTATATTTATATATTTATGCAGCCATTATGAAGACTCTGAAGCATGTTCATATGTACTAATACAGAATAATATCTAGGATGTATGTTAAAAAGTAATGTTTGGGACATGATTATTAAGGGAGATAGGAAATATATATCTATAAACATCATGTGCATAAATTTTCTCTAGAAGGATACATAAGAAATGCTCATTGCTCTGTAGAAAGAATTTGTTGGTGGAATTCAAATCCTGGAAGAGAATGATGTTAGAAAATATTCGCTGGAAACATAATATTTTGTGTGTTTTCTTTACACAAAAGAAATAATAAAACAAATGAAATCTGAGGGAAATACTTGGCAGTCTGGGAAGCTTATCACAGAGTTGTAATAATGTGAATACTTTGTATTGATTTAGCTAATAATTGTGAGGACCTATAGTTATAATGAGGAGATAAAGAAGAGGAGGGGTCTAGTGGAGAGAAATGGGGTGAGCAGTGCCAGGGCAATAGGTACTCCTCCATAACATTAGGAAGATACAGACAATGTCTAAAACAGAACAAGCAAACAAGATCAGAGTGAGCTTTGTTTCTGTCTGGATCTTACACGTCCCCCAAAGGCCTGTGTACTGAAATCTTGCTGCACCTAGTGGTACTATAGGGAGATGGAGGAACCTGCGGGAGTGGGGCCCAGTGGGAGGTCCTGAGGTCATTAGGGCCTGCCCTTGTAGGAGGCAGCAGGACCTTTCCCCATCTCTTCTGCTCTCTGGGAAGCGATTTTGCCCCGCACGGCCACCACGTTATGCTGCCTCACCATGGGACCAAAAGCAACCCGGCCAATCCTCATGGTCTAAAATTGTGAGCCCAATAAACCTTGTCTCTCTATAATTTGATTATCTAAGATATTTGTTATTGTAATGGAAAGCTCACTCATGCAAGAATATTATTTATAAATATGGAAATAACAAGTGAAAGAGACATCTAAAATAACTGAGAGTGACTACCTCTGGGATAATGTCTGGGCCAATAGGGAGAATGAGGGCAGAGCCTGTTTTTATTATAAATCTCCTGGTACTCTTAGATTTTTAATAATGTGCATATTTTATTTTGGTAATCTTAAAAATTCAGTGTCCAAATTATTTGTTATAACAAGTAGACCTGTAAAAGAAACTATGAATAACTGGTGTGCACATAAACCTTCCTTTTGTTCCCACCCCGAGATAACCACACTCTTGTCACGGCACTTAACTTTGTATACGTTTCTCCATGTCTATTCAAATTAAAGTGCACATACAAATAAAAGTCATTTTCTGCAGCATTTATATATAGATACTATGTGCCATTGAAGTCCTCTCAGGATAGAGTTGGAGATAGATATGGAAATGGAAATGGAGATAGGGTTGAAGATATAAATACAGAGACAGAGAGCAATCAAGACAAGAGATGTATATGAAGACAAAGCGAGGAATATATATTCATATATATATATATGTGTATATATATTCATATATACACAATACATGTAATATAGATATGTTTGTCTTCACCTCTGTCTCTTTCTCATTGTGTCCTGGCTCCATTCATTCATTCATTCAATTGTAGCTTCCTACCTCCCTTCAGTTACTGAGTCCTCTCAGGGGCCATACTGTCCTGGCCTTTTCCTGATTGAGTATAGAATATGCACAGGTCAGGGTGTTCGGGTCTTTCCAAGAGCAGCAAACCCAAAGGTTAGCAAGGCAGAACTTGACCTCATGAGCTAGTGGCAAATGAGGTATTTGAGCTTTATTCCCTGTTGCAGCCAAGGAATGCACTGCTCAGACACCCTGCTTCCTGGGTGAGGAGTACAATAAGCTGGCAAACTTCAGATGCAGCACCCACAGGATCTGCTGGAGTGTTTGATCCAAGGCTATCTCCTCAGCAGCTCCAAGCACACCACAGAGCCCAATGAGGGTGCTAGATAGGTCATTTCTGCCCCATGTGGACTCTGTGGGTAATTTTGATGTGATGTTCCATACTGGGTGACTGATTTACAATGCTGCGGGTTGAGTCTTCCTCCTGCTCCTCTCCCTTTATGGCACATTAGGCCTGTGTCATGGCCCAAAGTCTCTCCTGCATAATCCTGCTCTTTCTCCCCTTTGTCTTTCACAGGTATTAACCCCCAAAATATCTTGCACTTCTTTGTCATGGTGATTGCTTCCTAAAGGACCCAAAAGGATTCATTTCTCAGCTGAGGATACCAAAGGAGCTTCACTACTCTGAGGTTTAGTGCAATTCAAACAATAGTCCATCTCCCAACCCTGAAATCCCAGATAGTTCTCCTGCCTCTTTGAGAGCCCCTTCCTCTCTCCAGACTAGCAGAGTGTAAATATAACTGGAACTTCTCCAGGGATACCATGTCTAAAGTCCTTCCCCTGGGCTGCAGAATGAGACCAGCCTTGTCTGCACGGGTCCCATCCTGTGCACTGGAAAATGCTGTCCTCTCATTTGTCTTCTTTAAAGAACTTGGACAAACTTTCAGAGTCACTTGACTTCATTGTTAGATTACTCTGCACATGAGCGTTTGGGGACAATTCAAAACCCAAACTATAGCATTCACTTGTTAACGCAACAGAAAATAGTCAAAGAGGAATTCATTTGAGCTACCGTAATTATCTGGGAGTGATATAGGAGGAGATCAGGAAGAGCTTCAGGTACAGGACAGGAGGAGGGAGAAAGAAGGAGGGGGCTATGGTTTGAGTGTGTCTCACAAAAAGTTCCTGTGTTGGAAACTTAATTCCTAAAGTCATATGCTAATGATATTTGGAAGTGGGATTCTTGGGAGGCAATTAGGATTAGACAAGGGCATGAGGATGGGACCCCATAATGACATTAGTGGTTTTATAAATGGAAGAGAGACCTAAGCTAGAGTACTTGCTCTGTCTCACTATATGATACCCTTCACCATGTAATGATTCAGTAAGAAGGTCCTCACCAGACACCTAGAAGCAACAACATGACCTTGGACTCAGCCTCCAGAACTATGAGCCAAATAAAATTCTCTTCTTTATAAATTACTCAGTGCATGGGCCAGTTGTCCATTACTGTAACAAATACCTAAGATAATCAAATTATAAAGAACAAAAGGTTTATTTGGACTCACAGGTTTGGAGGTTTTCAGTCTATAAATGATTGGTCCTTGGTTTGGGGCCTATAGTGGTACATCATCATGGAAGCATAAGGCAGAGCAACCAGTTTACCTCATGGCTGGGAACAAAAAAGAAGAGAGGAAGAAACTGGCATTCCATAATCCCCTGGGAGGACTTGTCCCCAATTCTAAAACCTCCCACCAGGCCCCTCACCAACTTTTAATAGCACCAAACTGGGGGCCAAATATTCAACCTTTTGAGGGCATTCAAAATCTAAACTACCGCAGCCAGTCTCAGTTATTTTATTATAGCACCAGAAAATGGACTGAGATGGAGAGAGAGGACTGGTGGGGTCTCTCAGAACACACGTCAACCCCTGTGATGCCAAAGTATTGGCCTCCTATATGAATCTCTGACTATCCTTCCTGCCAACAGTGCAGCCTCGATCTTGGTCTAACCAGATGAATTTCACTGGCTAATTACTGTCATTTTGTGGATATCCACAGTCTCTCAAACTGTCATGCAAGAATCAAAACTAACAGAGATTTCCAGACTGGTTTCCACTCTCCCAGGAGTTCTGAATCCTTCAAATTAGCATCTGTCATAGAGTCTTGTCCGACAACGGGGAATTAAAAGGGGGATGGAATAAAGAAATAAAAGTAGCAGCAGCCCAAAAGCAGTGTTATATTCTTCTTATTCAGTATTGATTGTCTGCCATTAACTGTTGGATTGTTTTTCCACCTTTTCACTTCTAAAGTATTCCAGGAAGAAATGAATATTTTTCAGCAGCTGATGGAGATCATCAAATGTACTTCTGAACTCTTCTAATGAAAGACAATTACTTTGTGTTGCCTCAGGCTCTTTCCAACCCACAGAATGTCGATGTCAAATTCTCCAATTAAAAGGGACATTTTTGTAAAAAAAAAAAAAAAAAAAAAAACTAATAAAATACTTGAAAGAATAAAGTTGGTTTAACAATCATGCCAGCAATTGGCACTTTCTATCAGCCTGCATGTCAACTACTGCTGTGTAGAGAAAGTCACAGAGAGAACACTCGAGGCCCTGGATTCAAGTCTGAAACGTGGCACATAAGCTATACAACTTGAACAAATCATTTACTCCACTGGGACTCAATTTCCCCACTTTTCAGAGGATGGATCTTTTAAAAGCTTTAGCAGTGAACTTCTTTTCCAGTAAATCTTACCCAAAACACAAATCTATTTAAAAAGCATCTGTTATGGGTTGAATTGTGGCCTCTCCAAAAAGATATGATGAATTCCTAACTACCAGTACCTCCAGATGTGCCCTTACTTGGAAATTGGGTCCTTACAGAGGTAATCAAGTAAAACAAGGTCTTCAGGGTGAGCCCCAACATGATACAACGGGTGTCCTTTAAACAGGGAAACTTGAACACAGAGACAATACACACAAACGGGAAATGGTGGCGATGAAGAGACACAAGGAAAAGACAGCTGTGTAAGTCTGAGGCTACCAGAAGAAAGTCTGGGAACAGACACACACACACACACACACACACACACACACACACACACACCCCCATAGATCCCATGGTGCTTTCACAAAGAGCATTACCCAACTAACCTCTTGATTTCAAAGTTCTACCACCCCCCCCCCAGCCCCGTATTGTGAGACAATAAATTTTCATTATTCTAAGCCACTGGGTTTGAGATACTTTGTTACAAAAGTCCTGGGAAACTAATACAGCAGAAAGACCTAGTTAAAGCCTGCAGTTTTTGCCATTATTTGTAGACTCCTGCAGCACATAGTCCAAAACCCCCTGAACTACAAGATGCCAAGAGCCCTGCTGCCTTCTACTAGTTCATGATAGCTAATGTACTTACATGGCCCTGAGGCCCTAAAATCTCTGAGTTCTTATCGACAAAAAAAAAAAAAAAAACCTTCCTTTGTGTGACATTTCAAGGCAAAGTGTATGCTCATGAAATGTCTAAAAACCACTAAAGTGAGCATTATATACCTGCTATTCTTTTGGGGGGGATAGGAGGTACCAGGGATTGAACTCAGGGGCACTCAGCCACTGAGCCACATCCCCAGCCCTATTTTGTATTTTATTTAGAGACAGGGTCTCACCAAGTTGCTTAGCACCTTGTTGTTGCTGAGGCTGGCTTTGAACTCCCAATCCTCCTGCCTCGGCCTCCGAGCCGCTAGGATCATAGGCATGCACCACCGCACCCGGCTTACCTGCTACTCTTAATTGTAAAACTTGAGGGACCTGAATGTGCTATGCCCTGGTCAGAAAAAGAGAAACCTATATGGGTGCATTTTTTTAAAACAGATTGATGACAGAGACAGATAGATATTAAGTTTACATCTGTAACCTCTTCATTGTGTGAGCAGTGCCTTAAAAAGTGCTTGAAGTCACAATCTATTGCCAGAAAGGAATCTTACCATTTGATGAACTTCATCACACACAAAATTTAGTACTTTGCCTTTCCCATCCTGGCTCACAGGGGTGTCTGGAACATTCCTTTGGCTGCACTCTTCTCACCCTTGTCCCTCCTGGAGGTCCCTCAGGTCCTAGTCCACCAGGTTGGAGGGCTCCTGAGAGCTCCTTTAATGGCATTGTCTAGATTCTTCCAAAGGAAACTTCATTTCTCCTGTTAACCTACTGCTTCTTACAGCTCAGCTTAGATAACCCACAATGTTAACAGTCTCTAATTCTTACCCAAAAAGTCTCTCAGGAGAGATGAAAGGCAGAGAAAAGAAAATAAGAGAAGTTGGAGAATGGGCGGGGATGGAGAAGCCCATCCTGACATCTGTTTTATCTATGTTCTACCATTGAGAAGTAAATCTATATAAATAGTTCCATGGTTGTGCTCAAGTCAGTATCAAAATGGGATATTTCTGTGGCTTGACTGTCTCTCCCAAACTCACGTTGAAATTTAATTGCCATTTAAACCATAGGAGAAGGTGAGGTCTTTAAGAAATGATGGGATGATGAGGGCTCCACCCTCATGAATGGATTACTGCTGCAATCTCTAGAGTGTTAGTTATTGAGAGAGTGGGTTGTTATACAAGGTCATCTCTCCCATGTGCTCACTTGCCCTTCCACCACGTTCTGACTCAGCACACAGACCCTCCTCAGGATCTGGCATCAAGCTTTTGGACATCCCAGCCTCCAGAATCGTGAGAAATACCTTTCTTTTTATATAAATTACCCAACCCCAGGTATTTTATTTTAGCAACACAAAACAAACCAAGGTGAATATAAAACTCCAAGAGGGGATACTTGGCTGAATTTAAAACTTGGTGATTGACTAAAAGAGAGAAAGGCTTTCTAATGGTGATACCTCAAAGTTATAGTTCCCAAACATACACAGTGACACTGAATTAAAGCACCAGGCACTATCACGAGATGTCTTCCTTTCTTCTAAATGTTTTCTCTTGGAGAGGTCAATAGGTTTTCCTATGAGACGGAATGTTGGATGCAGCACACTCTTGGCTCAGACAAAAGGAACCACCAACTCAATAAATATAAAGCTCAGCAGCGGCTGCCATGTTTTTAAAGTCAGTATTTGTTGAGCTCTTTGCATTCATCATTTCACTGAATCCTACAGCACCCCTATGGGAGAGACTATTTATCCTGTGTTCAGAAAGGAACCTGAGGCTTGATAGTTGTGCACATTTCTCAAGTTGTGGGATCAGAAGAAATCTCCAGTTCTTGAGAACCACTGAGTAACAACAAAGAAGAAAAGCCATCTTTATCTTCCCGTAGGAAGGAAAATGTCCATGCCTTGGACTCTTTCTCAGACCCATTGCTGCTGTCTTTAGGGTATCCAAGTTCATCTTAAGAGATAGTAGAGAAGGAACAGGGCTGTGGGAGGCAGAGTCCGACAGGTCTGATGGAAATCTGCTCATCCATTTCCTTTCTGGAAGACGCTGGGAACTTTTCCTCCCCCATCTGATCCTCATTCTTCTCGTTTGCAGAATGTGCTCATCATGTGGCATATTCTGAATAATAAATGAGCCAACAAATTATAGTCATAAAAAATTGAGGCTTGATAACAACAGCAAAGGTAGCAGCAATGGTGCATGCTTTTTATTTATTTGGTGGAGATCTCTCTATAACTGTCAGCTCCACATCCATCCTTCATTGATTCCACCATTTCATCCTATTGCTCAGCCTGCTCAGCCAGCTTCGCTTGATATACCAGATCCTCCCCATCATCCATGGTGGCAGCAGCTTCAGAAGGGTCTGTGTGACCACCTCCCTCTTACTCCACATCCGCGCAGCAAAAATGGCGGCACCACTTTGTGGGGATCTTTACCCAAGTTATAGATCTGTAATCACAGGCTCCATTTTATAGCAGAACCTCTCCAAAGCGGGACATGAGAGAAAGTCTGCAAAGTTCTCTGCACTGCAGTTCAGTTCCAAAATTTCAGCATTCCTCCTGCTATTCATGGATGCCCTCCCTTTGGGTGGTATGATCAGCGGAAACAAGTGTCCCTGATATTTAGTCACTTGCCAAATTCAAATCCCTTGGTAACTACTGAGGACTTTTTTGTAGTTTTCTAAACCTAACTTGGCATTGATCTATCCTGTCCAGTATCCTCCTTCTGAAACAAAATTAAAATTCCTCTTAGTAGATATTTTAAATTTTAAATGAGTATGGATCCTATTTTAACCATTTGGAGAAATTATTTGCAATTCTTTATAGATGTCCTATAGTGTGAAACTAGAATAGAAAAAGCATAATTTTAAATTGTTCTATTCTGTCTTTCTTACAGAGCATGCATATGTGTGTGTGTGTGTGTGTGTGTGTGTGTATGGCGTAAGAGGCTATTGGTGCAGAAAGATAAAAGAGAAATGAAACTCTTCCATTTGGATAATGTTTGTTGGGCATATGCTTATTGTCAGGGCCTGAGAATAGAAAAGAGGGGTGCATATCTCTGCTGGCAGGATCTATCAGGAAAAGTAGGTCAAAAAGTTTATAAAAACAACAATGGTAGACACTAAGACACCAGAAAGCACCTAAGGTCTATGAAAAGTGAAAGGAACCACACTTAAATCTAAAGGTTGGGGTTGTGGGGGTGGGTATGCATAGGAAGCCGTTTCTCACCTTTTCCCAGAGGTGATGAAGCACATGGTTTTGGATTTCACAGGCTTGTTCCTGTTTTAGGTATGAGGTCAGTGTCATTACTTGAAAGCCAATTCCAAGCCTTTCATTTTTCCACAGGCTCCATCAAAAACTAGATCAGAAGGGACTCTTCCTTCTTGCTCAGAAAGGTTTCTCACACAGGGCAGTCTCTACCAGGTCCTGACAGTTCTGTTGGTTGGGTCTGGTTAATCTAGAGGATATGTAATTAAAACAGTGCACCTCTACCCTCTGCCTAACTCATTGAAGTTTTGATCATTTGACTTGCACTTTGAGCCTTTCCTAGTATTGCTCCAGGTCATGTGCAGCCCTGGTCCACCTGGCTGCAGAGCACACCTCATCAAGATGTCTGTGAGGGAAGAGCCAGTTCTTGAACCAGAACCTAGAATCTGGAGGCTCTGCACAAGGGCTCCTATGTAGAAGAAATGGATTTTCTCACCACATACACCCACAAATCCACAGTTGTGTGTCCTAGTTGGCAGCTGGTAGACCTCTCAGTGTGTCTTGTTTGAAGCTGCTTAAGAATGACTGCCCTACTTAGTGCCACGTCCCACAGACTGGCAAAGTAAATGTTATGCCTTTTTTAATATTTTTAAATTTTTTAGGTATAGATGGATACAATATCTTTATTTTGTTTGTTTATTTCTATATGGTGCTGAGGATCAAACCCAGTGCCTCACATGTGTGAGGCAAGTGCTCTGCCACTGAGCCCAATGTTATGCATTTTTTTAGATTTTTTAATTTGTTTTAATTAGTTATACATGACAGTAGAATGCACTTATGCACTTTGATATATCACACATAGATGGGATATAATTTCTCATTTTTCTGAGTGTACATGTTGCAGAATCATATTGATCATATAGTCACATACAGTAATAATGTCTATTTCATTCCAGTGTCTTTCCTATCCCCACATCTCCTTCCCTTCCCTTCCATCACTTCCCTGTACCTAATCTAAGGTAACACTATTCTTCCTTAGTGTCCCCCGCCTTATTGTGAAATAGCATCCACATATTAAAGAAAACATTCAGCCTTTGGTTTTGTGGGATTGGCTTATTTCGCTTAGCATGATATTCTCCAACTTCATCCATTTACTGGCAAATGCCATAATTTCATTCTTCTTTAAAGCTGAGTAATATGCCATTGTGTATATATACCACATTTTCTTCATCCATTCATCTACTGAAGGGCATCTAGGTTGGTTCCACAATTTAGCTATTGTGAATTGAGCTGCCATAAACATTGATGTGGCTGCACCACTGTAGTATGCTGTTTTTAAGTCCTTTGTGTATAAACCGAGGAGTGGGATAACTGAGTCAAATGGTGGTTCCATTCCAAGTTTTCCAAGGAATCTCCATACTGCTTTCCAGAGTGTTTGCACCAATTTGCAGTCCCACCAGCAATGTAAGAGTGTGCCTTTTTCCTCACATACTTGCCAACACTTATTGTTGTTTGTACTTTTTAAATTTTTTTGTAGTTGTGTATGGACTGCAGGCCTTTATTTTATTTGTTTATTTCCATGTGGTGCTGAGGATTGAACCCAGTGCCTCAGAGATGCCAGGCAAGTGTTCCGCTACTGAGCTACAGCCCCAGCCCTTGCTTGTATTCTTAATAGCTGCCATTCTGACTGGAGTGAGATGATATCTTGAGTAGTTTTGATCTGCATTTCTCAAATTGCTAGAGATGATGAACATTTTTTGATATATTTGTTGATTGATTGTACATCATCTTCTGAGAAGTGTCTGTTCAGTTCCTTGGCCCATTTATTGATTGGGTTATTAGGTGTTTGTTTGTTTGTTTTTGGTGTTAAATTTTTTGAGTTCTTTATATATCCTAGAGATTAGTGCTTTATCAGAGGTACATTCTGTGTCAGTTTGGTTCTTGTTTTCAGAGCATGCTGAGCTACAAGAGATGGTTGGTTACATCTGGAGAAGGATGGGCCTACCTTGCAAGGTACTATAATTTAGATATGAAATGTCTCTGAAAGGCCCATGTGTTAAACTCTTAGAAGATGGTGGGACCTTTAAGGGGTAGGGTCTTGTGAAAGGTTTTACACATTGGGGGTAAGACCTTGAGGGAAGTTGTGGAATTATGGTGTCTTCCTTTTCCTCTATTTTGCATCCTGATCATGAGCTGAATGGGCTTACTCTTCCATGTGATCCCACCATGATGTGCTGACTCTCCTCATATCTAAAACAATGAGGCCACTCAATCACAGACGGAAACCTCTAAATTGTGAACCAAACTAAGACTTTTCTTTCTCTCTTATTATCCCAGATGTGTTGTTACAGTATGGAAAGCTGACTAACACACACACAGCAACTTCCTGATGTGAGATCATTACAGTGTCTTCTAGTACTAGAAGCCAGTTCTCCTCACAGATGGCAAGGAAAGATTGAGCTGACTTACGGATTCACAATCATCAACTTCATCTGAATCCATCCAAATGTCTCCATGCCAAGTCTCAGGGTCCCACTCCTTCCTAAAGAGAACCCCGAATCTCATGTGACAAAATTGCCATTGCTTCAAATTCACTTGAGGTTGTAATTCTGCATCCTTCATGATTAAACATTTTCTCCAAGTTTCTCCAGGTCATCCTGGAGCTTCAAGATATAAAAGATCTGGGAGATGGATCACTTTGGTGTTCTGGCTGCATCCTGCATGAGGTGAATGGGTTTCTGCAAAGCCTGAGAGTTTAAAGACTTGAGTTTGCCATTTTTCTTTCTTCAACTACTTTAATGCACTGGAAAGAGCTATTGTATCCCACATTCTGTGCAGTCATTATCAGTCCCTTGATCCTCGCTTCAGTAAGCATCTCATCACAGGACACCTCAGGTGATCCATTGGTCAATCTTGATGACCCTACATTCCATGACAAGGACTCAGCACCATATTTGATTTGAAGAATGCAACCAAATCATGCCTAAATCCCATCTCTAGGATTTCTTTTCTACAGTCACTCCTGAAATCATTTCCTGTACCGGTTGAATGTCCCTTATCTAAAATGCAGATGTATTTCAGATTTCAGATTTTTCCCCAATTTTGGAAAATTCACATATACATAATGAGATAACTTGGGGATGAGACCCAAGTCTAAACCTGTAATTCATCTGTTTCATAGGTACCTTATATGCACAACCAGAAGGCAAGTTTTACAATATTTTAGTGCATTTTTGATTTAACTGTACATGAGGCCAGGTGTGGGATTTTCTACTTGTGGTATCATATCAGTACTCCAAAAGCTTTAGAATTTGGAGCATTTGGATTTTTGATTATTAGATTAGGGATGCTCAACCTGTTTCATAAGAGATCAATCAGTCAAGAGATGAAAACCACGCTGATTCCTAAGCTGTTCCTCCAACCTATAATATTTGATAACAATAAAAGAACCCAGTGCCATTTAATAAACTTAGTTAAAAATAAGTTGTGTTTTCTATAGGAAACAGCTACTACTCCTAGTGATGCAGGAATAAAGGGAAGCGGTTGGAATGTCAAAATTTAGAAACCTGATGGAAGGACCCTGCAGATCTGGAGATCAGAACTTTGTGGCAGGCCACTTTTCTACTTGGACTGGGTGCCAGGCTGGCTGGTGCTGGCACCTCTGAGGAGGTACAATGAAGTTGGTTCAAGGAGTGTAGGAAGACCTCAAACTGGAATCCATTGGTATTACTGGAATCAACTGGACCTTCCAGGGTGAAGAAGGGTAGCTAGTGTGATGTCAAATCCTTTCTTTCTCCTCCAACCTTCCAGCCTCTTTCCAGAGGGTTCTATTGGCAGGGCATAATAGAGCCATTTGGCAAAGTACAAGGCCCACCTACAAAGAAAGGCACAAAGCCTCCAGTACACAAGTTAAGACCAACTGATTCCAAAAAACTACCACATATACTTTCCCATTCTCAGCCCTCACTCCTCAATAAGGGGGCAATCATGACCCTAACTTCTAAGACATCCCTTCTCTGCTTTTCTTTGTATTTTTACCATCTATGTATCCTTAAACATAATATCTTGGAACTATGAAAGGCTTAACAATGGGGATAAGTTCAGAAAAATGGATCACTAAGCAATTTTGTCATTATTTGAATGTCAAAGTATACTTACACAGCTAATGCAGTTATGACATAGCTAGGCAAGAAAATCTTATGGGATCCCCATTGTATATGCTGTCCATCATTGACCAAAATCATTATGCAGCCCATCATTGAATTTTTATTTTTTGAAGGCATTCTTTCATTCACCCATTATAACGGTGTGAAACTATAGTTTATTCATTTTCATTATTGCATAGTATTTCATATATGAGCATATCATTTATTATCCCTTATAGTGGAAGGCCATCTTCCAAACAATCATTGCTTTTAAGATACAAATACACTATTAGGGCACTGAAAGAGATCAGCAGGAGAATTATTCTCAAATTTTCTGGTCTCAGGACTTCTTTAAACACTTAAAATGTATTGAGAACTCCAAAGCAATTTTAATGTAGGTTTTAATTGTTCATATTTACTATATTAGAAAGAAAACTGAAAGTTAAATATTTATTATTTCATTTAAAAATAACAAAAAAATCCAACACATGTTAATGTAAATAATATCTTTTTTAAAATAACTTTATTTTTCCAAAAGTTAAAATTATTGAGAATTGTTTTACATGATCCAATCTCTTTAACATCTGGTTTTATAGGAGACAGTTCTGTTAATGGGTCTGTATCTGCATTCAATCTGTTAAAATATGTTGTTTCATTAAAGTATATGAAGAAAACCCAGACTCACACAATTATGAAATTGGAAATAGGAGGATCTTTCAAGATCCTCAGAGGTCCATCTTTGTCCAGCCGCTGAAGTTGAAGGTGATCTAAAAGACCAAATGCCATTCTTAAGCAGGACTCCACAGAATTGGGCCAGTGTTATAATTAATGTACCTCTTTTCCCTTTGCAATCATCCTACCTTATCCCCTGTTAAAAAAAAAAAGGAAAGGAAAGGAAAGGAAAATTAGTAGTAAATTCATATAAATCAATCAGCAATGTGAGGGAAGAGGTAGAGGGAAGAAGCACATCATCCTCCCAGTTGACCAGGCAAATCTCAGTTTACACTCAGCTAGGGCACCTTCTCCAAGTGCATTCTGCACAATTTCTACAGGAAATAACATGGAAATGAATGTAATTTTCTAGAATATTTTAAAAGAAGGAGGGGGAGAGATAGAACCTGCAGAAACTTTCCTCACTTTTCTTACTTAAAAATTGGATTCCCAGAGGCAGAGACCAAGATGGTGGCTAGGAAACCAGAGTGGAGTGAGAAAATAAGGATGCAACAGCTGAGAAGCCCAGGGCTCTGCTCCCAGGCAAGTCATTCATATGATGTGTCAGAATGTGATTTCTGTTCCAGGAGGAAGAGACAGGTACTTTTCTGAGTTCATACTTCCCCATCTATGGGACTGCAGTGTAAACCTCGGGAGTCAGAAATAGAAACAATGTGCAAGTAGAATACATTGAGACCCTTCAACAAAGACCCTCAGTTGTGCCTGCCTTTTATACAGTCCTCTGTGCCTCCAAGTTCCTGCTTGAGTGAGTAGAGTAATAACACCCAAGATCCCAAAGCCGTCCACTCACTGAGATAAAGAAACCATCTGTAAAATAGAACCACACCAGAGCACAAAAGGTAGGTCCTTGCTAATGAACAGAAGCCTGGTTTGACAGCCTGGGCTGCTCGCCAAACTCATTTGTTTCCAGGCATTCTGTTTGCCAACTGAAGTTGTTGAGAATTAATAGGCCCCCAAAATATTTCCTAGGATACATACTGTAAAAGCTGCCAACTCTGTCCACTCCCGGTGATGTTAGAAGAAGCAAAGTAAAAGTGTAATAAAAAGAAAGAGCTGAAATACCATAAAGCACAAGCCATCCCAAAAGGAGCAGCAAGTAAATTCGCTGCATTCACTAAGAGGAACATTTATTCTAAATTCAGCTTCTGATCACAAATGTCAGCAGGCTACTGCTGAGAGCAGAAGAAAGAAAGCCTCCTTCCTCCACCTGCCATAAATAATAAATAAGTGTTCAAACTTACAGAACTTTTCACTTAAAGACAATCCAGGTAGTATATACTTTTCTTACTTGGAGGTAAACATTAGGGAATAAATTTTAACTGAAACAGAGAATAAAAATTGAAGTAATATGGCAAGATAATACTGGAATCCTAATAAACGTTGATATTAAAAAAAAAAAAAAGAGATTGCCTTCTGGTTTCTTGTCTGACATAGGACCAGAATAAAAGACTGAAAAAGCAATAGTTCTCCCTAGATCTGTAAGGGAAGAGAAGGTCATAGGGCAAACCAATACCCCAGAAATTGGAGAGATTAACAGGGAAATACAGAACATCACAACATTCCAGGACAGAAATTCAGGAGCAGAAACTTCCATGGGAAGCAGTGCCAGCATGGGAAACCTGAGTTGTGATTGATAACTGTTGGATACTCCGTATGGGAAATCTGAGAGTCTAACCTGGGTTTACTTCCCTGAGCTCTACCAGGTCCTTATAGTAAGCATCAGAGAACCATCCCCTCACACTTCCAGAAGGAAGAGGAGAGAAGGAACCACCTTGAAACAAATCAGGGCATCCTTCTCTTCTTAATGTGTAATTTGAATATAGAACAACAGGGCTGAGAATGTAGCCCATAGTACTTGCCTAAACTGTGTAAGACCCTCGGTTCGATTCCCAGGAGTGGGAGAAAAAAAGAATACATACCAACAAATAAAAACAGTAATGAATGTGATCAATAGTAATCCAGCTCTGTCAAAAACTACTTTAAACATTAATGGGTTTAAATAGAAAAAGAATTTCTAAGCTTGAGGATATGATGATAGAAACTTCCAAAAGTAAAAAGCAAAGAGAAAAATATACTAAAAAAAAAATAGAACAGAATATCCAAAAACTGTCAGGTTCCAGGCGCACACAGCACCCAGGCTCCCAGCAGCTTGGGAGGCTGAGGCAAGAGGATCGAAAATTGAAAGTCAGCCTCAGTAACTCAGTAAGGCCCTAAGCAACTTAGCAAGACCCTGTCTCAAAATAAAATCTAAAAAAAGGGCTAGGGATGTGGCTCAGTGGTTAAGCATCCCTGGATTCGATCCCCAATACCAAAAAGAAAGAAAGAAAGAAAGAGAGAGAGAGGGAGAGAGAGAGAGAGAGAGAGAGAGAGAGAGAGAAAGAAAGAAAAAAAAGGCTATCCAAGAACTAGGAGAACTATAAGAGGTGTAAAATATGTGAGAATACTAGGAAGAAGAGAAAGAAAGAAATAGAAGTAATATTTGTGGTTATATTAAATGAGAATTCCCTCCAAATTAAATTTGGATGCTGAACTACATACCTATAAAGCTCAGAGGACATCAAGCAAAATAAATGCAAAAATAAAAACAAACCTACATTAGGCATAGCATATCCACATTGCAGAAAATATATCTTTTCCATGCAAGCAAGAAGAAAGTAGAGTGAAATATATAGTAATGAGAGATAAAAAGCCACCTACCTAAAGTCCTAACCCTTTGAAATTATCATTCAAAAATGAATAAGAAATGAAGACTTTCTCAGACAAATAGAAATTGAGAGAATCTGTTACCAGTAGAACTGCCCTGAAAGAATGTCTAGAAGAAACTCTTCAGAGAAAGTAAAATAATATAGATCAGGAACTTAGGCCTACAAGAAGAGCATCAGAAAAAGGAATAAGTGAAGGTAAAATTTAAAATTTTATCTAATGGATATGAATATATACCCACACAAGTATGCACACCACACACATAGTCATATGCCATATAACAGCATTTCAGTCAATGACAGACCCATATATGATGGTGTCTTCATAAGGTTACATTACCAAAACCAATGTAGCTAAATTTGTTTATATAAGTACATTCTATGTTGTTCACACATTAACAAAATCATCTAAGGATGCATTTCTCAGAATGCATCCCCTTCATTAAATGACACATTATTATGTATCATTACTATGTATATAATTATATGTACATAAAAATGTATGTATATGCATTGGTACTGTATTGTATGCATTATATGTGTCATGTATAGTATATATATACATATATATACATTCTTATGTATGTTTTTTACAAGTGAAATAAGTGATAATAATGATACAAAGAATGGGAGGATTTCTTTCATCATAATAATTTTGTTATTATGAGATATTTGGATAATCGGTGAAGCTGCATAGTATTATTTAAAAGTGGGCATGTAGTATGCACATATTAAAACTCTAGAGAAACTACTAAAAGAGGGGAGTTTAACTGATACATAAGAAAGGAGAATCATAAAATCCTCATTTAAAACTACAAAATGCAAAAGAAACATGGAAGATAAAAGTAGGAATAAGGGCAACAAATAGAAACAGTGACAGGTAGGTATTAATTCAATTATATCAATTACCACTTTAAACATCAATGTTCTACATATGCCAATTAAAAAACAGAGATTATAAGAGTGGGTTGCAAAATAATACCCAATTATATGTTTATATAAGAAAACAACTTTATTTTTGTTGGTTCATTTGTTTGTTTATTTTTAGTACCAGGGACTGAACCCAGGGGCACTTAACCACTGAGCTGCATCCCCAGCCCTTTGTATTTATTCATTTATTTTTATTTTGAGATAGGGTCTCGCTAAATTGCTTAGAGTCTTGTTAAATTGTTGAGGCTGACTTTGAACTTGTGATCCTCCTGCCTCCACCTCCTGAGTGCTGTGACAACTGGCTAGAAAGCCAACTTTAAATATGAAGATATGCATATATTAAAAGTAAAGGAATGGAGAAAATATGCCATGGTGATACTAACAAAAGAAAGTAGTAGTAGCTATGTTAAATTCAGATCAATCTCACTTTAGATTAAGAAAAGTTATTATCAAAGATAAAGAAACACATTATATAGTTATAAAGGGGTCAATAATTCAAAAATACATAATAATTTTAATGTATGTATGCCTAATCACAGAGAATCAAAATATATCAGAAAATTAAGAAATGCAAAGAGAATCGGATGGATCCACTTTTTTAATATTTATTTTTTATTTGTAGTTGGACACAATATCTTTATTTTATTTTTATGTGGTGCTGAGGATTGAACCCAGGGCCTCACGGTGCTAGGCAAGCACTCTACTGCTGAGCCACAATCCCAGACCTAGATCCACTTTTATAGTTAGAGATTTCAATTCTTTTCTATCAGAAATAGACAGATCCAGCAGGAAGAAAATCAGTAAAACACAGCTGAACTCAACAAAATCATTAATAAATTGGGTATAATGGACATCTACAGACAACTTCACCCAACAACAGCATATGACACATTTTTCTCAGGCTCACATGAAACATTCACCAAAATAGACCACATACTTAGCCACAAAATACATTTAGCAAATTTAAAAGAATAGCAATCATATAATATGTGTTCTCAAACCACAGTGAAACTAAACCAGAAATCAATGACAGAAAGTTGGCTATTTTGGAAAGTCCTAGAATACTTGAAGATTAAACAACACACTTCTAAATAACACATGGATAGTCTGGTTTCTGTTCAGGCTATATAAATATTTCACCTTTTACTAAATAACACATGAGTAAAAGAACTCTCAAGAGAAATTAAAAATTCATTTTGGACTAAACCAAAATGAACATACAACTCATTAAAATTTGCAGAATACAGCAAAACTGTACTTAAAGGAAACTTATAACATTGAATACACGTATTAGAAAAGAAGGAAGATCTAAAATCAAAATGTTCCTCAGAAAACTAGAAAAAGAAGAGCAAATTAAATCCCAAGTAAGTAGAAGAAAGGAAATAATTTTTTAAAAAATAGAGCATAAATCAATGAAATGGTAAGCAAGAAATCAATAGAATCAAGAATGTCAAAAGCTGGCTCTTTGAAGAGATCAATAAAAATCAATAAATTTCTAACTAGGCTTACCAAAACAGAGAGAAGACACTAATTGCTAATATTGGATACAAAAGATGGGACAACACTACAGATCTTTTTTTTTTTATTTTTCCCTCCTGCTGATCTTAATTTCTTTTTATTGGTTGTTCAAAACATTACAAAGCTCATGACATATCATCTTTCATAATGCCAAATGTCTTCTTTGATATAAAGAGAGCACTACAGATCTTATGTACATTAAAATGATAATCTATGTAGAAAAGCCAAAAGGAATTGACCAGGAAAGAAGAAATCTTCTAGAACTAATAAATAATGATAGCAATGTTTTTTTCCCTACATAACAGTAATGACCAGTGGAAGGTAAAATCTAAAACAAATTACTATTTACATTAGCACCCCCAAACATGAAATAGTTATAAATCTAACAAAATATATACACGATATATTTGAAGGAAACTCTGATGAAAGTTATTAAAGAAGTAAGTAATAAATGGAGATATATTTTTATAGTCATGGATAGAAAGTCTCAATTTGTCAACATGTTATTTCTTCCCAACTGGACCTAGAACTTAATGAAAACTCAACAAAAATCTCAGACAGTTATCTTGCAGATATTGACAAACTGATTTTAAAGTTTGTATGTAGAGGCAAAAGACTTAGAATAGTCAGAGAACTGACCCTACCCAACTTCAAGACTTGGCATAAAGTTAAAGTAATCAAGATAATACAATACTGTTGAAAGAAAAGACCAGTAGACCAAGGAACATGATACAGCCCAGCAATAATCTATATAAATGTAGTCAACTAATCTTTGACAGATGAGCAATGACAATACAGTGGGGTAAAAATTGTGTTTCAACAAAAGGTTCTAGGAACCACTAGACACCTGCATGTAAAAAGTGAATCTAACAGATTATACACCCTTCACAAAAATTAACTCAAACATAGACCTGAATACCAAGTCCAAAACTGTAAAACCACTAAAGATAACAAGAGAAAATCTAATCACAGAGGTTGGGGGAAGGGATGGGTAAATAGCTGCAGCACAGAGGATTTTTTAGAGCAATTAACTTCTTCTGTATGATACTATAATGGGAGTTGTACGTCATTATATATTTGTCCAAAAACCATAGATTATACAATGCCAAGAGCAAACACTAATGTGGTCTATGGACTCTGGGTGATGATATGTGGGTGTAGGATAGTCAATTATAATAAATGTACTACCATGGTGCAAGATGTGGATGGTAGGTAGTTGGAAGGGAAATCTCTATACCTTCCACTCAATTTTGCTGTGAACTCAAAACTGTTCTAAAAAAAATAGTTTCATTTAAAAAACTAAACTTACTGACTTGCAGATTGTTGACTTCATTTCCCCCCTGATTAGATATTTTCTCATTGCTCAAGTTTTTGCCAAACCACTACCAAGCAACTTGAACTCTGGACTTGAGCACCCTCTGATGAGATTAAGGAGACAAGTCTGTACTTTTAGTAAATATCATATCTTCTGTTGATGGAGCCCATTGGGCTCCCAGCGCAGTGCTAACCACATGTGCATATATTACCAGTCTGTTCTCACAACAACTGAGAGGTGGGGACTTCTACCTTCCTTTTCCACAAGAAGAGTCTGGATTTCAGAAATGAAGTAACTTGCTCTCTGCTCTACATAAGCACAACCTCAAAGATACTACTATTGAAGATCAAAACAAAACACTACATAACTCAAAACTATGTGCTTGTATGCGTGCACTTGAATGTTGGGGAGTATGGTAGAAGGTGTCTACATCTACTTCCACAACTTAAGAATCATTCCCAACAGGTCAGATTCAGGAATCAGCTGCAAGAAATTTGATTTTGTGTTTATGGAAAAACCCATGGAGGTTTTTTAGACATCATTAAAGGAAACTCTAAGAGACCAAAGACAGAGCTAATAACTGGAACTATGAGCTAATTGCATGCCTCTTTTACTCAATCCTGAAAAACCTAACCATGTCAATCATCTTCAAAGCTATGTAGTTTATAGGAATCTCAAGTTGAAAGAGAGTGTCTCCACCAAACTTTATTATGCCCATCCCAGAATATCTGGAACATCATTTCTCCCAATTAACCCGTCATGATCTTTGTGAGATTCAGTACAGACTTTTGTGCCTCAGCAGTACACACAGGCTGTATTAGCTGGGGTTATTAATACTAGTTGCTAAAACAAATAAGTCCTATTATGTCTCAGTGGCCTGACAGAGGAATTAAGCTGAGCATCTCTCTTCTAAGTGTTTGTCATACCTCTTTTAACTTTGGCTCAGTCACTGAGTCCTCTTAATGGTCTGTCTTTCTGGAGTCTCCACATGCAAAGAGTCTGCATCACATTTTAGGAGCCAGAACTGAAAGTAGTAAACATCTATTCTTTCCACATCATTGGCCCATGCTTATTACACCATCCAAAACAACCTGGGGGAAAGCAGTTTATCTATGAGCCTAGGAATAAGTTGATAGGTGAATGTCAGCAGTTCAGTCAACAGACTCTGTGATTCCTGAAAATATCAAAAGAGAGGATTATGGAGAGGAAATGGGAACCCAGGTAGAAGCAGTGAGGAAAAAGGAAGATGGCTACAATGAATTCATCCCAGATCTTCCATGAACTAAGATGGTGATCTCTCAAAGCATTGGTTCCTCATAGGTAACAGGAAGGTAAAAATGGCTCAAGAATTGCGATGAAGACTGATTGAAGAAATGCATGGAGGTATGAGCCTTAAATGGCTAAAGACCAAACACAGGACTCTTCAGCCATGGAAGGACTTTGATAATGTGACCCAGGAAGTGTGATAAAGCTGCTGGCTCCTGCTGGTGGGAGTGTTCATCAAGAGATACTCAACCTCATATCCATTCCATGCTCAAATCCACTAGGATCTGCTCAGCCCCAGCTGGGCAATCCAAGTGCCCAGAAGCAAACTCATCACAAAGGAGACAACGATCCCTTGGCCCTGCTTTGCCTGAATCCAAATAGCATCAGGCATCCTCAAAATAACTGGCAAAATGGAAATCTAGTCCTCTCTGTTTAGACAGTGAGCTTTGGATATTTACAGGGAAAGGGAGGGAATAAAGTTTTGTTTGTTGTTGTTTTTCCTGTTTGTCCTAAAATTGTTGATTCCAAGAGGTCTCTGTTCAACTCAGAATCCATCTGGATCCAACAGACCTGAATCAGATCCCTAGAGGCAGACATGTGAGGGGGACTGAGGAGACCCAGAGAAGACCAAAGGAGCCATGTCCTCAGCCACATGCCATCAACACCTCTTCCACTATCCTTCCCATGCTCAGAAAATGTGCCACTATTGGCCCAGCCCATCTTCGTGGATCGAGAAGACTGTGTCTTCTTCCTCCAGGGAGGCCATGGGAATCTCACAACAAGTTATCCCAAATAACATCCCAGGCTGCCCAAGATGGGATTTTCTTTTGACTCTCTGCTTAAAATCAGGAAGAGGATTTTATTCTAAATTTAAACTTGATGACCTTGGGCTTGATCAGACAAAGTGCCTGAGAGCAGAGCTTTCTCTTTCCTGTTTATGTGTCCAAGGAGGTCATGAAGGAGACAGGTTCCCTGTAACTGGGATGCTTCCATCTTTAAGACAGAAATTTCCTCCCAATGGTTATACAATGGAGGCCAAACTTCCGAGGTCTTTCATTGCTATTTCATACAGGAGAACAGGGAGGCATGGGAGTAAAAGGCACGTGCCTGCTGACCCTGTCTCTTGTTTCCCAGAAGCACCACCCAACAGACATGGATGTAAATTTCTTTGGCCAGACCATGTCAAACAGTCACACCCATTCTCCAAACTGGCTAGAAAATCAAAGTTGTACCTCTGTGTCTGTGAGTTTTGCATCCATTGATACAACCCAACATGGGATGAAAAATATTGGGGAAAAAAAACTGTTTCTGTACCAAATGTGCAATACAGGATAATAACTATTGATATAACATTTACATTGCATTATGTATTATAAGTCATCTAGAGATCATATAAGGATATAGGAGAATTATGTAGTTTCTACTGGAGTATCTGAGGGAGGTCCTGGAACCAGTCCCCCTCAGATACCAAGGGCTAAGTCTCCATACCTTGGTTTATACATTGTCCCCATGAAAAAATATGCTAATAAGTAAAAAAAAAAAAAAGGAAACAAATATTAGGTAAGCAGCCAGCAACATGGCCACAGTATGAGCCTAAAAGACTGACAAAACTTCATTTGGGGGGAAAAATTAAATCTAGAGTTGGGACTAAGGTGGCTATCGTGGCCTGTTTAGTGACCCTTTCCGACAGTTCATCTCCAGCAAGCCCCAAATGCCCAGTGCAAGACTAGACACACAGCATCAGCGTGGCTCTCTCAAATAGCTCAAAATGTGTGCATTTCCTCATAATTACTGATTTCCTCAACAGATTTAATGTCTAAGTTTATCTTCACTTTAATCCAATTTCACGCCTGCAGCAGAGGGATTCCAGCAGAAGGTCTTTCTTAACCTTCTGATATCATTAATTATTGCTACATTGGGAGTTACTGCACAGAACAAGCAGGTTTTTAAATAGAAATCATTTGTCTCTCAGCAGGGAAACTCAACGGCTTTATTTCCAAGAATTCAAGCTGCTGCACTTGAGTAATCGGTTTCATGGTGATCTCCCTGTGCTCACCTCCAAGCCGAATAAATCCTTCCTCTTTGCTTCCCAGATCAGCCCAATTTGCCACCTGTAGCGGGAGGCATCCATTTCCTCCTTTAATTGTTGAATAGGGTTTTCCAGAATGAGAGGGCAGCCTTTCCCCAAGCTCTGGGCATTTGGTCATGCTTCCTGGTGATTTTCTGCTACAGGAAATCCCCTAACTCATTAAAAAATAATAATAATAGATTAATTGACCAGTTCAGTTACAAGTCGCTCCAGGACCCAATAAACTTTGCAAAGAGTACATTCCAATTACAACAGTGCTCAGCAGGAACTCGGTGGGTAAGCCAGCATAATCTTTCCCTGGCATGCAGGAATTTTTATGTTTTCTTCTCCATTCATGTCACTTTTTCTGCTTCGGCATGGGTGTTGGGTCCAACGGCAGTTCTCTGTCCTGTCGCTGTATCAGCTGCTGTGACCCAGAGTGCCAGCAAATGACTCCCTGAAACCAACAGGGTCTCAAAAAGGGTGGCTGCAGGCTGGGTTGGCAGGAGCCACTTGGACTGAGAACGGAGCATCATCCCTGGAGCACAAACATCTGGGACACTGTCAGCATCCTGGCTGGCTCTGCAGCTGCAGCTCAGCCTCCACACCACAGGAAGGTCATCAGGAAGCAGAGATTTGGGTAAATAGCCTGATTGCAAAAGCAGGCTAAGGAAATGTGGCCAAGTCTGAGATAAAGAACCTGCTGAGTGGTGGCTGCAGAGGATGCTTCTGGATGAGGCTGCTCTCTCTAAGGCAAGCTACGCCATCCTTTGAAAACCTTTGATATCTTGAAAATGTTCCCCCTGAGAGGGCACCAGAGTGCAAGAGATTTCCTGCAAGATTCCTAATCAACTCAACAAATGTTTATTAAGCACCTCTTATGTAAGATGATGGGTATGTTCATTTGTAACACTAGAGTAATTATTTTACTCTCTCTATTTATATGTACCTTATAATACCATGTTATATATTTTAAGTATATACAATAAAATTTATCATAAAAGAAAGGAAGCAAAAAAAAAGAGAGGGGGAAGGAAGGAAGGAAATAAGGAAAGGAGGGAAGGGTCATGTGTCAGCTCTGATCTAGAACCAAGGGTTACAAAACACCAAGTCAAGGTCTTGCCTCTCTCAAATCCCCACTAAACTGTCTGCACAAATAAAATATGATCTAGAAACAAACTACAGCTACAGCATTATAAATCAGCCTCTCTTTTTACCTGCCCTTTTCTCCTAGTGATTTTTTTTTCTCATTTCTACTCCCCTGTCCTTCCTTGATTCTATGCAGGCCAAAGAACTTCAGCATTGAGGGAAGGACATGGCTTGTTATTCGCCCAAGGAAAAGAGAAACAAGCACACGGGTCCTGGAGAATCCTGCACAGTACATCGCACAGACTGCTCTTGCTTCTAGAAACACAGTCCTGAGACCCTCAAGGCACTCCAGCTGTCATTTCCAGGCCTGTCACTTGCTGTACATCACAGTGTCTGGGGGTCATGAGTCAAGTCCAATTGATCTCAATATTCCCAAAGACCGGCCCAGTGTCTAGTCCTGCCAGGTACTAAATCAGAGTTTCTGGGCCTCAGCACTGTTGGCACGCACTCTGAGCCAGGTCATTCTCTGTAATAGGGGTCGTCCTGTGAACTCTCCTGTGATGTTTAGCACCCTCCCTGGCCTACACTCCTATAGGAGCCAGTGACACCTCCATTCTGGTTGTGACAACCAACAACGTCTCCAGACATTTTTTCCTGGTGGGAAAACCACTGAATAAAATAAAGATTTGTTAAATGAAATATAAAGGTGGTCACCATAGTACTCAAAAATTTAGCTGCACCAGTATTGCTTTTGAATTCTAATTTCTTGTGGTGTTTCCCAAGTCTTTTTAACCTCGCAATCTTTGTAGAAACAAGACCTCAGGACTGGGGAAAGGTTGGTTCTGGGCAACAGATCACAGTGTTTTAGAAAGGATCTTGTCTCAGGAGGCTGAGGCAGGAGGATCACCAGTTTGAGGTCAGCTTGTGCAATTTAGCAAGAAAGACCTTGTCTCAAAATAAAAAAAATGACTGATGTAGCTTAGTGATAAAGCACCCCCATGGTTTATCCCAGTACCAGAAAAATTAAAGAAAGGATCTTGAGCAGTTAGTAAAATTTCCCCTGTGTGGGTGCTGTGCTACCATCTCTGTGTTGCTTGTCCCAGAGACTGAGTGGTCACCACAGTGCATTGCCACCCAGTGGAAATCCCTAGGGTCCAAGTCCTTGGCTCAATTTACAAGTTCTTTCATGTTTCACATCTTCATACCCTCAGTAGCTTCACTCCCCACCTGCTGGGGTTTGGAAATGGTTTGAATGCCTCCCCCCAAAAAAGTTTCGTGTATTGGAAGCTTACTCTCCAGTGTAACCATTCTGGGAGATGGTGGGATCATTAAGAGGTGGAGCCTAGTGAAAGGTAGTCAGGTCATGGGTAACACTCTGAAGGGATTAATGTTGGTCTTATGGAGTTTGTTCTTAAAAAAAAAAAAAAGTGGTTTGTTATAAAGCAAGCTCACCCCATGTGCCTGGCCTCTTCTGCTTGTTGCTACTTTCTGCTTCTCTATCATGTTGTAACACATCCAGGGGTCCCTCTCCATGACACAGCTGCTGTGCTGTTTGGACTCTCTAACTGCCAGAATCATCAGTTAAATGAACCTTTTTTATTTATAAAATCAATATATCCAGATATTTTGTTATAGCAACACAAAATGGACTAATATACTTCCACCCTCTGTGATGCCTCATCTGCTAGACACCAAGCCAACCCCTCAGTCTTCCCCAAGCCTGCTCTATCCTTTCGCTTCTGTCTGTGGTGCACAGTTGCTCCCACACTCTGTACTACCTTGGCCCCCTTTTTCCTCCCTGCAGGGTACCTTCTGATGGTTCAACTCTGCACCTTGAGTTCACCTCCCTTCCTGGGCAGGGTGTAAGATTCCCTCTCCCAAACCCCATCTGCACCATCACATCAAAACATCAGCAGATGTTGCTCCCTCCAACACAGAGGCAGAAGCACAACAGGCACTCTGCATGTTTGATGAAGGACTTCCTTCATGGGTCAAAGCCTGAGTAACTGCTGCTATGCACTCATCCATCCATGTGACCTGAGTGACTAATTCCCTCATAATTTGAGACAGTAACATAAAGTTAACTCAGCAGCTCTGTCAAATCAGTTTTCTGGCATTACTTGGGAAAAAAATAATAACCCATCTATTAAGTGGATGCTGGTTGTTTGGACACTTTGAATATATCATCAGGATTCTTGGTTCCTGGAAACTTACAATAGCATTATATGCTAGCTACAGATATACCCAAAAAAAAAAAATTACACTCTGCTGTGGGAGGTGTTTTTAAAAAACACATTAGTAAAATTGGATCTACAGCACCAAGTGTTCATAATGGTTTAAAATATTAATGCATGTTGGATGCCAGGTTATTTTGAAGACTCAACCAGACTCCTGTTTAGCAGGAACAATTTTGCATAGACAATTAGATACACGTGCAAATATTTAACTATAAGTTGATGCTTATGCCATTGAAATATGGTGGTTCATCGACTAGCCACCTGGCTGGCAGAGCCAATTAAGGATTTGCCCATATTACTACTAAATCCTTCCCCACCTTCTCAGCATTCTAGAAATATAAAGAATTGGGGGTACTGTAGGGGGGAGGGTTAAAAAAAAGTTGGAAACTACCTCTGAAACCTAAATTCTCAATGGAAGCCAAAGTGCTGGAAATACACCAGCAGCATATCTTTTTATCACTGTTCAGATCTATTAAGAGATCATGAATTGCATTTAGCTGGCTAAATGCTCTCAATCTCATTTTTTGGTTTGGGTGGATTTTGAATAATCACACATTTCATGTAAGATATGAACATTTGGGGGCTAAGGGTAGAACACTTGCCTAACATTGCAAGACTCTGGGCTTGATCTCCAGCACCCACAGCAGAAGAAAAAACAAATTAACATTGTCCAAAAAAATCACATCAAAAATCAAATTTCATCAGATATGAAATAGCAAATGCCAATGTGTATATAAATACATACACATCGAAGACACACCTATGGAAAACTGTAATTGAAGCCACAATGTTCTAATCTCTTGACTTTCTCACTTGTCTAAAGAACCAAATGATAGGAAATTCATCATAGTGTGCAGGAATGAGAACTGAACTTAAAATCAGAAGGGAGGATCAAACCAAGCAGTTTCATTTACCAATTTGCAATCCTTAGCTAGCTAACCCTCAGAGCCTCACCTACTTCCGTGGTAAAGCAAAGAAAACAGTATTTATCTTACAAGGTGGTGGGGGACACTCAAACAAGCAGCCAAATGCTCATTTTCTTCATCTGAGAAAGAGGGGCAGCCAGCTCTCCAACCTGCCCTTGGCCATGGCTTCCTGGCCCTCTGAGAGGCATTGTCGCCCATGCAGGGAGCATTCCTCTGTCTTCCTGGAGCTCACTGTCCGTGTCTTTGAAAACTAGGCATGTCTCCTGAGATATTTCTAAATTAACCTGACATTTTATTCCAAATTAGACTGACAATGGATGAATGCTTTGACACAGCGTGACATACAGTGAGACCAGACCTAGTAATATGAACTACACTAATGTTAAGTTGTAGGCATTCCAACAATTCCAAGAACCAACATTTTTTTATAAAGATACAGAACGTTTTAGTAATGATATTCAGAATTCATGCTTCCAGCTTTCTAAAGAGACCAAGACTTTTAAATTCCCTACCCAATATTCATCCAAAAAATTTCCAGATATACACACACACACACACACACACACACATACACTTTTTGAGAAAGCCCAACACAGCAAAGTTATACAGAATTCTGCCTCTTATTTAAAGCCTGCATACCTTGTAAGAAAAAATAATTAAGCCCAAAGTCTGGATGTATCTTATTTTTTCATAGGGTGCTCAGACCTTTTGACAATTTGGTCCTTAAAAATCTCAGCATAGGCACCTGTTGGAAGCTTCAAGCTGAGAACCCAGGAGATCACATCACTCTGCATCATCCCCAACACTAAGCCAGGCAAACACTACCCATGTTCACAACACTTGCTCCATGTAAGTCTGCTTCACTCAGGAAGAATGGTGTGGGTGAAAGGACAGAGACTTGCCATAAGATAAATGAGTCCAGTCTGCCTAACTCACTGACACTGGACCATCACTTACCCCTCTGGGGTCCCAATCTCTTTATCTACAAAATGCAATAGCAGTGTCTACAACTGGGGATCACTGTATCCCACTGCATGGTACATTGGATATTACACATGACCAGGACCTCAAGGAACAAACTACCAAGCCCTCTCTTCTGCACAAATAAAATCCCAAACACAATGTGCTAACTTTACCCCTGTTGCCATTATGGACACAATCATTTTAAGATGAACAAAATATTTCTTGCTAACATGATAATGAGTGGTCTTTGAAAGTTCAGAACTGCTGGAAGATTTTTTGGTAACACTCTCACAATATGACACCCTTGTAGGGGCTGAGCTGGTGTAGCAAACCAATTACTAACTTTTCTCTCTTGGGCATGACTTAACTTCTTATTTTCAAATAAAACTCACAGTAAGTTGCAAAAACAGTGTAGAGTCCATGTTATTTATATAAAAAAAAAGAACTATACAATAGTGACCTCATAGTAGCACAATGTCAGAAACAGAGAACTAACTTTGGTACAATATTGTTCACAGGACTATGGACCTCATTCAGTTTTCACCAATTTTTATATACTAGGGGTCGGGGGGTAGTCAGTTTGAGCCATAAACAAACTTCAAATTCCAATAACCACCACCACCATCAAAACACTGAACATTACCAAATACCTCAGAAATCACCCATGCAACCATTTTATAGTCACACACTAATACCTACTTTTAAAATTGACTGTGGTTCAGAGCAGCATGACTCACAATAGACAAAAGGTGGAAGAAAAACAAATGTTCTTGGGCCCAGAACTGGGTAAGCCAAATGTACTATCTCCATACAGGATTATTAGCCCTTAAAAAAGAAAGAAATTCTGTCACATGCCACAACATGGCAGTTACCTAGAGTAGTAAAATTCCCAGAGACAGAAAGTAATATGGTGAATGCCAGAGGCTGGGGGAGTGGAGGATGGGGAACTGTCAAATGTATATAGAATTTTAGATTTTCAGGACAAAAAAAAGTTTGGAGTTGGATGGTGGTGATGATTGCACATCGCTGTGAATGTATTTAATGCCACCGAACTGCACACTTGAGAAGGGTTACAATGGTAAATCTTGTTATTTTTAGCCCAATTAAAAAATAGAGAATAAAAATATAACTGTTGACTAGCCTATGTGCCATCTTGGCTATGCTGTGAGGATCCAGTGTGGGCAGGGAGTAGTGGCTGAGTAGGCAAGATTCATGGACACCGCAGCAAACAGGATGTAGAACTACCAGAAAGCTGGCATAGAGCTCCCAGCACCTTCACCGGTGTTCCAGGTACCTCCTGACACCCTGGATTTGTAGGTCCAAGATGGCAGCAAAATTCAAACCCTGCTGAGGCTGGCACTGGGTCTGTTGGAGACGGGCAGCACAGGCCATGTGGTGCTCTCAGGTTCTGGCTGGGTTGCAGGAAGGCTGTCAACAGCCTAAGATTATCCAACAGCTCTTCCCAGACCTTTACCAGCTCACCAAACTGCATTTCCTGCAGACTGAGGACAGCTGGGTCTCAACTTCACCTAATACAGGCCTAGACCTGCTCACAGGGCATGCCATGCACCTGAATGTGGGTCCTGCTCAACTGGGAGTCCCTGAGCCCCAGAGAGTGTGGCCACCAGCCCCCCAGGGCACACCCTAGCCTAGGGTCCATGTCCAGCCCTGGTAGTGGACTCCAACTTAGAAGAAGACCTTTGAGACACCCTGTCCTGAAGACCTGCTGAGCCAGGCCGTGCTCCAGGCCTGACTATTTGGGATAGAAGAGCCTTTTCTGAGAAGCCTTTGTAGTCACAATCCCAGAAAGTCTTGGGTCCACAGAAGTCCTGCCTCCCCCTTCTCTCTGGCATATGGGAAGGGACTGCTGTGAAGAGTGCCAGGGGTGGGCATCTGCTCATTTCTGGATTGTTTGAAAGGGGCTTACTCTGCCTCAATCCTATAGAACATCTGATCTGCCTTCTGACAGAGATCAAGGGGCAGTGGGGCGGGGGGGAGTCAGGAAATAAAGGTTCCGCCCATTTGTCTGATGAAGAAGTAAATAAAGTAAAATAGTTTGTGATTATGAGGCCTGCAGTTCTTCCAGGAGAACTTTCAGGCCATCATGAGGAGGAGAAAGTACAGTATGTGGTTAAACAGCCCCTGGAATCAGAAAGGCCTGGGTTCAATTCCCAGCCTGGGATGTTGACTACCTGTGTGGCTTCAAAACAGTGCTTAACCATTCTGTGCCTCCATTTCCCCCAACTGAAAACGGCAATAATTAGAGAACATACCTCAAAGGGGTTTTATGAAGATGATGAGGGGCCTGTGTTTTGCATTCAGTGAATGAAAGATCTTGGCCTTATGGCCACTGTCCTCCTCCTGCATATCAGCAAGACGAGACCTAGGAGGTTACCAAAGGGGCTGAGAAAAAGGAGGGCGTAAATCACCAAGCAACGCAGGTCAGTCGGCATCTTCCCACTGAACAACCTGTGAACCCCAAGTGATCCTAAGGGTGGCCTTACATCCCACCCACCCCCGTGCAGTTTTATCTCACTTTCTACTGATTTTAAGTCAAAACAGTTTTGTGGAAGTTTTTTCAATCCTAAATCCCACTTGCCCTGCATTGGTCGCTTAAAAAATGTGAGAGGTCAAAGAAAATATAGGCCAATGAAAATAACATTGCAGCAAGAAATTAATTGCAAAGCCTGTTTAATATGACAGGGGACTCCCTAAAATCCTATTATATCATTCCCTGCTTCCCTTCATCGTGTGCACTGGTTCTGTGCACAAAGGCCAGGGCAGGCTCCCCGGTGCATTGCTGCATTAATTTGACATTTCTGGCTCCAATTAACCTTACATTTCAGCTATTTTCTAAAGATTGTTCTTTTAATTTGCGATAAGGTTATTTTTTTTTTTCTATTGGTGTTTCACTGGCTTGTGCACAAAGGCCTGTTGTAGAAAATTCAGCCCAGTTTCTGTATGTTTCAAAGGACACTGTCCTTTATACTTTGCCTATTCATAAGCAGAAGAGTTGGGTAACAGGCAGTTTCCTGCAGTATATGTTGGCTGGGACAGGTTGCAAGTCCAGAAGAGTCAGGTGAAGTGACCCCACATTGGCCCAGCAAACATTGGGAGCTAATAGCCCATACTCCAAGGGAAAAGCAAGGAAAACCAATTGCAAAAAGAATGCTGGATTCTGACTCAGTAGATCTGGATTCGAATCCACCCGTGTCTCTTAGCAGCTGTGCTACAAGGGCAACTCGACTGTCGCTATAGAGTCTCAGGGTTCTCATATGCCAAATGAGGCAAGTTTACCTCCTCAAGAGGTAGAGATAGAGATCGAGATAAAAGTGCCTTTCTCATAAGAGACCTCCCCTATTGTCACAGATAGTTTTAGAAAAGCAGCCAGCAAACTATGGTCCACAACCCAAACTGGCCCACTAACTGGTTTTAAATATAAAGTTTTATTGGAACACAGCCAAGTTCTTTCCTGTATTGTCTATAGATGCTTTCTCATCGCAACAGCAAAGTTGAGGAGTTGTGACAGAAACCTTAAGACCTTCAAAACCTAAAATATTAATTAGCGAACACTTTAGAGATAATGCTTGCCGATTTCTGTTCTAGAGGGAAGAAAGAAAGCTGAGACAAGTACGGTGGAATGCGATGGACATCATTATCCAAAGTACATGTATGGAGACACAAATTAGTGTCAACATACTTTATATACAACCAAAGATATGAAAAATCGTGCTGTATATGTGTAATAAGAATTGTAATGCATTCCACTGTCATTTATTTTTTTTAAAAAAATCAATTAAAAAAATAAAAGTTATACAGTAACAAAAAAGAAAAAGAAAAGAAAGAAAGCTGAGAGGCAGCAGGTCTTGGCATCGCAACACCCCTGTGCTTTGGCTTGGGTTAAGGGTCCCAGAAGGGCCCAGCTTGTGGTACAGTTGGGAGGTGGTAGGACTTTTAGGAAATGGGGCCTCAAGAGAGGAAGTTAGGCCATTGGGGTGTGCCCTAGAAGAGAATATTGGACTCAGAACCCCTTCCTGACTCTCTGTTTTGCTTCCTGGGTGCCCTGAGGTGAGCAGCTCTCCTACTATGTACTCTTGCCATAATGTTCAAGGAAAAATAAACACTTCCTCCTTTTAGTTTATCTCAGGTATTTTTCCATAGTGATGGACAGCTGCCTAACATACTCTCCTTCACCCCTGTCTGGTTGGGTGGTGACTGAGCTCCTGCACTCTCCGTAGGACCACAGTCTCAGAACAAGGTTTCATCTGATAATGTGAACAACTCTCATTCAACTGGGGACATTAGTTTATTTTCTAAACTACGTTAGCTCTAAAATACCATCTTTAGAGTTGATGCCCCTTATGCCTCTGCAAATACAGAATTTATTTTCTGTAAGATATTTTGAGCCTTTCTCCAACTTCCTTCTTTTAACTCTTCCGTGGGAAAGGCTCTAAGCTATGTAGGCTACTTGGGGAGAAAGAAAATGAACCAGACGAATCCTTTTCTCCTTAATGCCTATGCTCTGATTGGAAACATTCCCATAAAATAAGACTTGTGGAAATGGGAGTCAGACGAGTGTCTTACTCACAATGTTGGGCCTGGGGACCAGCAGCCATGGGATCCTCCTGGAGCTGGTTGGAAATGAAGAATCATGGCCCACCACAGACAGGGTGAATCAGAATCTGCATTTCAACAAGATGACTGATGGATACACGTATCAGGCAGTTCTTCTGGAAGCATACAAGAGATTTACAAAAGGAAGCAGGAACAGGGTCAAGAGCAGGGAGGAAAGCAACAGCTTATGATGCAACTTTGACAGGTGGAAAAAAGAGGGAAAAGGAACAATTAGGAAGGAAGGGTCTGGCGTGAGGGTGCAGCTCTGAGAATGTCATGGCCAGTTCAAAAAAGATTTTGAATAAACTTGAACGTCATCCCTTTTTTATCTGTAGAAATTGGTTTCAGGACACTCCCCCTCCATGCATAGTATTTGCAAAGAACTTGCACACATCCTCCCACATATTTTTAAATCATCTCTAGATGACTCGGGATACATAACACAAAGTAAAAATGCTGAAGAAACAGTTGTTATATTGTATTATTTAGGGAACAATAACAAGAAAAAAATCTGTACATATTCAGTATAAATGCAAATTTTTTCTGGGATCAGAAGCAAAACTGAGAACCAATTGTGATCAATTCCATGAGTTAAAACTGCCCATCTTTATATTTCTGCTACCCCTCTTCCTTTAGTCCTTGATTTCCTCAACCATTTCCTGTACTTTTATTTTATGAGCCTCAAAACTTTTGTGTGTATATATATATAATATGCTTAAAAATTCAAAGCAATTTTTATGGATTGAATTTGAAGCATCTTTTCTCAAAATATTATCCCTGTCATTGAACACTCAGATCACTTTTCTACCAAACCAACACTTGAATGAAATTGCTCTGTGGCTGAAATATCAGAGACCATTTTGAAGGGCCCACCCCCCCGTACCCATAAATAGACACTGCCCTTCTTTGTCAATGTTGTATGTTCCCTAGTTAGTTAAGGAAAACTTTCCCAGCATTTGGTGCCCACAAAAAGGATTCAAAAGATGTTTTTTTTCACACTTCAGGCATCAGATGCTGGTTTTTAAAATACCCTGCATGGTGTGAACTTAGCTTTCAACATCAAACACAACTTTTTCAAGTTTGAAACTAAGTGGCTGAGAAACAAAGATGTTGGGCAGCAAAATGCACATGTGCAGAACATCGCATTGTTAAATCAACATACCATACGTGTGGGTGAGTGTGGCCATTCACACTAGAGAAGACAGTTGGAAGTCCTCCCACAATTCTGAGTCCCCCAACCCCCAGCGGGTATGCATGCACAAAAGTGCGTGCACACACACACACACACACAGTGTATCATTTGCTAGACTTGCCAGCTGAAGCACTATGTCTTTTGCATTAATGTGTGTCTCCATATGTGAATTTGACATCTGTATCAGACAAAGAATGTGGTGCAAATACTTAATGAAACAGAGTTGTTCTTCTTTCCAGTTTAAAAAGAAATAGCTTTGCACACCTTCACAATCACTGTGATTTTGTAACATCCTAATTTGTTGCATTTGAGAAACCAAGAATACCTGAGAATGGTTTTAGAAAAAATCACAATCAGTCTTCCTTATCTGGGGACTCTGAATCCAACGATTGGACTTGCAATTGTTTTCCAAAGATTCTACCAACCTCAGGTCAAAAATATTTAGAAAACAATTGCATCTATACTGAACATGTACAGATTTTTTTGGTCATTATTCTCTAAATAATACAGTATCACTATAATTTCCACAGCATTTACATTCTATTAAGTGTTACAATATCTAGAGATGATTTAAAGTTACAAGAGACTACGTATAAGTTCTATTCAAATGAAATGCCATTTTATGTAAAGGACGTCAGCATCCATTGATTTTAATATCCGTGCAGGGTACTGGAACCTGTCCCTCATGGATACTAAGAAATGATTGTTTGCCAGAGTGTTTTAGTCAGCTGTTTCACCACTGTAACTAAAAGACCCAACCAGAACCATTGTAGAGGAGGAAAAGTTTGAGGGCTGATAGTTTCAGAAGTCTTAGTCCATAGAAGCCTGGCCCCATTTCTTGGGGAAAGGTGGGGTAGAACATCATGGCAGAGGAAGGGGCTCACATGATGGTCAGGAAGCAGAGAGAGAGAGAGATCCACTTGCCAGATACAAATGCCCACTTCCTCCAGCTACGCCCTATCTGCCTTCAATGACCAACCAATTAATCCCAACAGGTGATTAATTCACTGATTGGGTTAAGGCTCTCACAACCCAATCCTTTCCCTTCTGAACCCTCTTGCATTGTCTCACACATGAGCTTTGGGGGAATACCTCACATCCAAACCATAACCCTGAGTCTCTGCAGGATCCAGGCCTTGCTGGCTGCCTCGAAGGACACCAGTGGTGGCACATCTGATGATGTGTGCCCCTGGCTCCCGTGCTCACTTCATCTTTCCAAGGTTAGCTTTTCTGATGTGGCTGTTTTGTCTTTGCTGTGTGCTAACCCTTTAAAAAAAGGCAAATGGGCAATCAACAGAAAGAAACCAAACTTCATGTCCTAAGATTTGGCTTCCTCTGTGTCTTGGTTGAGCCTCAACATGCCCATCTGGAAAATGGGTCCATGCTACTTCCTCACATGGGTTAAGGTTCAAGGAATGTAGGTGTGTGAGCTTCATTGATTGTCCAGAGTCATGCAAACTCAGGTGTCCATGCTGAAAGCGACAGTCACAAGAATACACAGCTGTCACCAAGGGAAAGGCAGACCAGAGCCTGGCTTGGCAGGGAAGCTTAGGAAGTAAAATCCTTCTCTGAACCTTTCCTCAGCTTTACCCTTCAAGGTGCTTCTTCCTGGGGAATAACAGTTTTAACATTTAATAAAGTATGACAAGCCCACTTCCACTTCTGTATGTCAGTTCTCCCAGCCTCATGCAAGGCTTAGTCTTTGAAGCAGTCAGACTCTTCTAATCAAATGCTCATTTTAAATGTTTTGAATACTATAAAAGCACAGTTATTGAGTGTTCATCATAATGCTATAAAGCACTGTGCTATATGATGTTTTTTAAACCTCATAAGAATCCCTGCTTTATTGATGAGGAAAATCAAGGCAAATAAAGTCAAATAACTTGCTTCAGGTCACAGAGTTAATAAAGGGTGACACAAAGGTACAGACTGAGGACTGTGTCACGTCACTGCACGTCTCTGTAATTACTGAGTTCTGTCTTTCAAGGGCTTTTTAGAATGACCTCTCCTCAATACTGCTACTTTGCATATTTTAAATCCCTCAAAACATTTTAGAAAGCATCAAAAGCAAACAACAAAACAAGTAGGCAGAACCCAAGTAAGAAAAGACCATGATTACCCTGGCATCTACTTTCCGGGAAGACCATTCCCGGCTCCCAGGCGAAGACTGTGGTCCCAGATTAATTATTAATAGCTTTGCCTCACTCTCAAAGTGACCAGGCTGGAACAATAAATTATGTGGTCAACCCAGGTTCAAAACTTTTGCAAGGACATATACACATAAAATGAATAATAAAAGAAATTCCCAGAGATAACCCTTGTGGAAATTGCTATTTCTCTACAAAGAATAGTTAATAATGATGCATTGCATATCTCAAAATAGCTAGAAGATGGAATTTTGAATGTAATCAGCATAAAGAAATGGTAAGAGGCCGGGGTTGTGGCTCGGTGGTAGATTGTCTAGTATGAGTGAGGCACTGGGTTCGATCCCCAGCACCATATAAAAACAAAAACAAATAAAATAAAAGTATTGCATCCATCTACTACTAAACTTATATATAAGTTATGATATATATATCATAAGCTTAATGTGATAGATATGGTAATTACCCTGATTTGATCATTACCAAACATATATATGAATCAAAACATCTCATTGAACTTCATAAATATGTACAATTATTATGTCACTTTTTTAAAAAACTTGGAATATTTTATCCCTTGCTTTAAGATTCTTAAGTATCAAGTCCTTAAACCTCCTCTAGACTATAAATTATTGTCTGCAGTTCAAATACCCAACTTCTTAGTATGGGACTCCATACCCATAGGTTCAGGACTCCTGGAGATTGACAGTCCCAGAATTCTGTTTTAAAGCCATATCCCTCCATGTTTTAAAGTATGAGTGTGTGTGTGGGGGGGGTATTCTCTTGTGCTTTATGTTTTAACTTCAGTTTACCTATTGGTGGAGGGAGGTGGCAGGGAATGGCCTCACACATGCCAGGAAAGCGCTCTACCACTGACCTATATCCCCAGCCCTGCCTATTTCATTCTAATTTGTTTTGAGAGTACAGATCATAAAAAGGGAGAGAATTATTTAAACCTTATTCTAATGGCATAGTTCATTTTAATTCTGTTTACACTTGAACTGATTAGTGTGTACATTTAATTGAGTTAATAAAAAGTTCTATTTTATAGAGTTATTTCCAGTTACCTCTGTTTACCATAGCAAGGAAACTTGAACATTAAAGTGCAATTCCCTAAATCTCACCTATTTAAATGTATATTTGGTTAATAATAATTAAGACATATTGACTCATCAGAATGATGAAGATGTCTTCTTTGTTTCATGGTAGAATTTTGTCGAATGCTCTGGTGACAATTCCAGGAGAAGCCCCTCTCTGGTACCTCTGGGAACTCTGGATGGAGGGTCACACTGTCAAGCTTATTTCTATGAGGAACCAGGAAGGATAAGGAAACTTCTGTGTGTGAACCTTATAATGCAAATACCTGGAGCTCCCAGTGACCAGAATCCTCTCTGGGTATCTAGAGGATTGCTCTTTTTTTTTTTTTGGTTTAATGTGTGTGTGTGTGTGTGTGTGTGTGTGTGTGTGTGTGTTTCTGGGGATTGAACCCAGGGCCTTATGCATACAAGGCCAGCACTCTACCAACTGAGCTATGTCCCCAGCCCTATGGTTTGCTCTTTGAGACCTGGAAACCAGCCATGGCCACCCATTCCTGGAAATCAGCACAGGACACATGGAAAGGTGGCAGTGCTTCCTCCTCTGAGAGACTGCTCTGCACTGTTCCTCCAGAGGAATATCCATCCATTATCCAAAATGGAGAACTGCAGACAGACAAAACTGTTGGTGAGATTTCAAGACATCAGCATAGGCAATGATGTTTTGGGATATGACTGCCCAAAGCACAGAAAACAAAAGCAAAAGTCGACAAATGGAATTCCATCAAACTAAAAAGCTTCTTCACAGCAAAGGACACAATCAACAAAATGGAGAGACACCTTATAGAATGAGAGAAAATATTGACCAACTATTTATCTGATGAAGCATTAATGTCCAGAATATATATATTTGAGGAGACTCAGAAGCGTAACAACAAAAACAAAAATAAAATTCAATTTTAAAATCAGTGAATGATCTGAATAGACACTTATCAAAAGAAGAATACAAACGGCCAATAAGTATATGAAAAAATGCTCAAGTCATTAGCCATAAGGAAAATGTAAGTCAAAACTATAATGAGACATTATCTCAATCCAGTTAGAATAGATAGTATAAAAATAAATACATAGAAATTAACACCAAGCATGGGGGTGCACGCCTATAATCCCAGCAGCTTGAGAGGCTGAGGCAGGAGGATCACAAATTCAAATCCAGCCCCAGCAACTTAGCAAGGCCTGGAGGAACTTAGGGAAAACTTGTCTCAAAAAAAATAAAAATAAAAAGGGCTGGGGATGTTGCTCAGTGGTTAAGCACCCCTGAGTTCAATCCCTGGTACCAAATAAATAAATAAATAAATAACAAATGTTGGTGAGGATGTAGAGAAAAAGTGTCATACACTGTTGGTGTGAATGTAAGTTAGTATAGCCATTATGGAGAACAGAATGGGAGGTTCCAAAAAAACTAAAAATATATCTATGATATGATCCAACTATCCCATTTCTGGTTAAATAGCCAAAGGAAATGAAATCAGCTAGGAATGTCGCCCAAGGAAATACCTAGCCAGGCACTGTGGCACACACCTTTAATCCCAGTGCCTTGGCAGCCTGAAGCAGGAGGATCCTGAGTTCAAAGCCAGCCTTAGCAACTTAGCGAAAGGCCCTAAGCAACCCAGTGAGAACCTATCTCTAAATAAAATACAGAAAAAGGGCTGGGGATGTGACTCAGTGGTTAAGTGCCCCTGGGTTCAATCCCCTGTCCCCCTCAAAAATGTTTAAAACCTATACAACTGGTAACGGCAACATTATTCACAGTAGCTAAGAAGTGGAATCAAGCTAGGTACCCATCAATGAATGAGTGGATAAAGAAAATGTGGTATATATGTACAATGGAGTATTATTCACCTGTAAAGAAGAATGAAGTCTTGTTATTTGCAGCAAAGTGGAACTAGAGGTCATGTTATGAGAAATAAGCCAAACAGGAAGATAAATACCGCATGTTCTCTCCCACATGTGGAAGTTTGACAGGGGGTAGGTGAAAAAAGAAAAGAAGAAAATCGACCTGAATGTAGACTAGTGATCAGCAGAGGTTGGAAAATGGTGGGGATGGGGGGTGGGTGACAGAGTGGGTAAAGGGAGGGCAGATTTCATCAATGCATATCATATGCATATATTGAAATATCACACCACCCACCTATATATATACAATTAATACATGTTAATCAAAAATTTTTAAAACAAAAAAAAATTTCAGTGAGAGAGTTCCAACTTAATCAATCTTAAATAAACTTTCTATTTCCTATGAAGAAGGATTGTCTTATACTGCCTTTTACATAATGAAATTACCCACATTTCAAATTCTTTTCTCAGAGCCCCAGAGCTGGAACATTGGTTTCCTGTAAAATTGGGACCTCTAACCCCTTCAACGTGGAAGTGTATCCCAAGTTGGGGCTTCTGATTATCTCCTTTTTATTGGAGCTAGTTTCACTCAAAGGACAAAACATACAGGCCTTGAGCGCTTGACCCTCCTGAAAATATTTAACATCTGAATTAAACCACAGGCTTTGCCAGAAGTGCTCTTCGCATTTTATGTCTGAGGCTATTTTTCCCCCAGCATTTAATCACTGAAACATAAGTAGATAAAGACAACTCGGATGAATTGTGTTCCTGAACTAAATGCCATCAAGGAAATTCTTTATTTTCCCCTTCTCACAGCAAATGTTATAAAATGTTCTACACCCTTTGTGTCCCCACTGGATTCAATTATTCTGGAAACAAACATTATTGTTCAAAATGAAGATCCAGGGGCTATTAGCGAGATCCAACAGCTGTACTAGGGGTGAACCCAGAAGCAATGAGGCAGAGATGCGGATGGAGACGAGGAAGCCTGTTTTGATGGAGGATCAGAGACAATAAAATTATACAGCCCTCTTTGTTTACTGCCCTTTCGGGATTAATGCCAAAAGGCCCATTCCACAACAATTGACTGCAGAAAGGAATAATGGGGCTTATTGGACATTTCCAGAAGGCACGTCTAGACCACCTTCTTCCCAGTGAATCAGTCAACAATATTTATTAAGCACTTCCGTCATATAAAATATGCTGTGAAGTGCTGTGGGGGTATAGAAAAGAAAGTCAATCCCATGCCGTTCTTAAGACAGAGAGGCATTCTTCTTAGTTGAGCTAAGTTCCTATTTCATGCAAGATCCTGAGCTGGGTGCTTGGGGCCATAGAAAAAAAATCTCACCCCAACCTGTAGGAGACATGTCCTGGGGTACTTGTCTTCCTGTTGGTCAAGCAGGGCAGGGTAGATTAGTGACCTTGGCCATAGCTAGACTCAACAGGGCAACACCAAAGTATAAAATGAACCCTTCTGAGGTCTGGTGGAAACGTGTGGGAGTCTTTCTTAATAAGCTGAGCCACAGGACCCAGAGCAAGGTGATGTGGTCTATACACCTGGCTCTGAGGCCGTGTGGACTAAGCTTGCAGAGGCCAGAGAACAGGAGGAGATGGGAGCAGAAAGGAGCGAGATCCTATGCAGCCAGCATGACCTGAGTCATGGAGGGACCTCAAGGCCCCCAAGAAATAAGGGAGGACTTCAGGCACTGACCTCTAAGCTTTTAGTTTGCATTGCTCACCCTCAAAGTGGGACTTGGACAGATTTCTGGGAAGCCAGGCAATGGCCCTGTTGACTATTTCTGGCCAGTGCTCAAAAAATTCAAAGGAAAGAAGCTAGAGCCTCGGCAAAGGGTGAGGGACCCAGGGTACACAGGCCAGAACTTGTCATGGCCTCCAAAGGACCCTCAGGTACATGTGCATCATAAGGGAGCCACTGTGGAGCTAGGTCAGGTCCAGGGAGGTAATAGCATCTTACAGAAGCATGAGTCAATACGTTGAACTGAATTATGCCCTCCACCCCAGAATTCATACGCTGAGACCTTTACCCATGAAGTGATGGTATTTGGAGATGGGGTCTTTGGTAGATAATTAGACTATATGAGGTCATGAGATTCATGCCATTCATATCAGAAGAGACACCAAGGAACTCGCCCTTCCTCTGTCTGCCATGTGAGCACACAGTGAGAAGGCCGCCATCTGCAGCCCAAGGAGAAAGCCCTTACCAGAGTCCCACTGTGCTGGAGCCTCGAACTGGGGCTTCACAGACGACACTAGAACTGTGAGAAATAAATGTCTGTTGTTTAAGCCACCTGGGCTGTGGTATTCTGTTACAGCAGCCAGAGCTGACTAAGACACCAACCGAAATGGAGTCTGCCTCCTTTTCCCTTCCCCCTCCCCATCCTCTGGTCTTGAAAAAGACAGAAGACAAAAAATAGCACTGTGTCGGGGGAGAAGCAGGTAGAGCAAGCACCAACAGCCTCCCGCGGCACAAACAGCAGGCCCGGGCTGGGGGACCGGATTAGATTCCAAGGGGCCCATACTACAGAGAACTGGGCATCTTCATTCCTGATGGAGTCTGCATGTGCTGGGGAAAGTGTGGGACCTGTGTGGGCATAGAATCCAGGCATAATGGTGAAGGAAGTCCTATTCTGATCACATCCTCAGATCATGCTTGCTCAAAAAACAACCGGAAGAGACTAGAAAAGATCCCCTAGGGAGGTGGCCCTTGAGCAAGGTCGAGAGGATGAACAGAGTTAGGTGAGCAGAGGGGGGAAGAAGAAAGGTCACGGAAGACAGTGGAATGGTTATTTGTGGCCAGAACGTGAAAAGATTTAAGCAGGGAAATGATATGAACTAAGACAATATCTCAAGCCACGTTTAGGAAAGAGCTCTGAAAAAAAAGAGAGTTAAATTGAAAATGAGGAAAATTTGAAAGGTTTTTATCCAAGAAGTTATAAAGGCCTGAATTACAGAGTACAAGCGAAGGGGAATAGTCACAGCAAAGGCTGTCAGAGGAGAGGGCTCGGCACCCCTGACTGGCTATTGGTGGGAGGTGATAGAGAACAGCCATGATTTTTGCAGAGTTAGTGACATGGAACACTGCTGACCTGCAGACTTAAAAAAAAAAAAAAAAAAGGAATTACTCAGTATTCTCTAGAGAAACAGAACCAATAAGGGGTGTCTGTGGCTGGGGTGGGGGTGGGGGGGTATAGAAAGAGATTTTTCCTAAGGAAGTGGTTCACATGATTATGGAGGCTGGCAAATCCAAACCTGCAGTGTTGATTGGCAGGTGTAGACCCAGGAACCCATAGTGCAGATGAAGTCCAAAAGCTACCTGCTAGAGAATTTTCTCTTCCTTGGGGAGACCAGTCTTTTTGTTTTATTCAGGTCTTCAACCAATTGGCTAAGGCCCACCTACATTATAGAGGGCCATCTAAATAGTAATATTTAGATTAACTTGCTATTAATCTGTCCAAAAACACCTTTCAAGTTGACACATAAAATTAACCAACAGGAAGATGATCAAGGTGCTCACCTCTGTCAGTTTACCATCTTTATGTGGTGAAAGATGACCGGTCCCCGAGCTGCAAAATGTCGCGGATCTCCGTCAGCAAGGCTGGGGACACAGTTCCTTGAAGAACTAAGACAATATCTGAAGAGACTAACTCCCTCGTATTTCACGTCACTGCAGCTCCCTATGTGCCAGGAAATATTTAGAGGTAAGCAAACACATTTCCTCTGAGTTCTCCAAACAGGGAAGGACTGACACACACATGCAAGAACAAGAATTGCTGTGACAGGGGCTGGAGTCGTAGCTCAGTGGTAGAGCGCTTGCCTAGCATGTGTGAGGCACTGGGTTCGATTCTCAGCACCACATATAAATAAGTAAATAAAATAAAGGCCTACCAACAACTAAAAAAAAAAAAAAAAGTAAGTAACCAAAAAAAAAAAGAATTTCTATGATAAACAGAGCTGAACTCACCAAGCTTCCACCTTCCTGGTATCCATACTCTTTACCCGTATGTTTAATCCAACACTAATGGAGGTGCTGCTGTGAAGAGGTTTCACAAGTGTGATTAAGCTCCCCAATCAGTTGACCTTAAGGAAAGGGGATTATCCTGTGTGAGTCTGACCTCTTCATATGGGCCCTTAAAAGGGACTGGGCTCTTCTTGGTAAAAAAGATTCAAGGTGTGAGGGGATTCAAAGCTTTGATGATGAAGATGTAGCAAGGGGGTGAACTCCAGGAGCTAAGAGCACCCCCTGGTGCAAAGGAACTTGGACCAAGCATGGAAGATGATTCTTCCCAAGTACATACAGGAAGGCTGCCAGGCCAAGTCCTTGAGCAGAGAATCCAGTCTTGCCATACCCAGGCTTTCGACTTACAGAACTGTGAGCCAACACAGTCGTCCCTCATATCCTCGGGGAGTTGATTCCAGTATCCTCCTGGGAGGCCAAAATCCATGGTGGTTCAAGTCACTTATATAAAATGACATTGTATTTGCATACTTCCTCCTATATATTTTAAATCCTCTCCAAATGTCATTTGATACCTAATACAACATAAATGCTATGTAAATAGTTGTTACACTGTATTGTTTAGGGGACAATGACCCCCAAAAAGTGAGCATTTGTTCAGTATAGATGCAAATTTTAAATATTTTCTGTCCATGGTTGATTGGTGAAATCCATAGATGTAACACCCCAGATATGGAAGGCTTATGTAAACCATAAGTGGAACCAGGCATGGTGGCGAATGCCTGTAATCCCAGTGGCTGGGGAGGCTGAGACAGGAGGATCATGAGTTCAAAGCCAGCCTCAGCAAAAGCGAATCACTAAGCAACTCAGTGAGACCCTGCCTCTAAATAAAATACAAAATAGGGCTGAGGATGTGGCTCAATGGTCAAGTGCTTCTGAATTCAATCCCTGGTACCAAAAAGGAAAAAGAAAAAAAAAAACCCTAAGTGGTCATTTGCTGCACAGCAATAGTAAATGAAGACAGCTGCTAACACTTACTCAGTGCCCACTCTCTGCCGGCAGTTATAGTTAATCCAGTCAGTCCTCAGAAGAACATGTTCTTCAACAAATCAAAATGCATTCTGCTATCATATATACCTAGTTAAAATAAATGAATTAATTTAAGAAGAAAGAAAGAACACAGTCTTATCCCCATTTTACTGTGAGGGAACCAGAGAACCCACTGAGCATTCACCTGATCTTTTTGTTTGTTTTTAGTTGTAAGTGGACACAATACCTTTATTTTATTTATTTATCTTTTTAATGTGGTGGTGAGGATCAAACCCAGTGCCTCATACAGGCTAGTCAATCGTTTTTGCACTGAGCCTGTTCAACGGGTTCTTAACATTCCTCTCGATGTTTTGTGGGCACGGGTTCCAAGAAGTGCTGGTCTCCCTCCTGATGGACCCGGGGTCACTTCCCAACAGTTCTCAGTCAGACCAAGGGGTCCCTGCCTCCCACCTCTGCCAGCAGCACTCAGCCTGGCCTTCTTCAAGGCCAACAGGGAGGCAGAAAAGGAGGCGCACGTGATTTCTCTAAAGCCACCCTAAGAAAGCACCACACCCTGGGCTGCTTAAATAACAGAAATTTATTTTCTCACAGTTCTGAAGGCTGCAAGTCCAGAGCCAAAGCATCAGCAGAGCTGGCTCCTTCAGAGGCTTCTCCTGGATTACAAATGGCCTTTCTCTGCTTCTCCCTGTGTCTCCATGTGATCTTTTCTCTGTGCGGGTCATTCGTATTGGATTAGTTCAACCCAATGACCTCATTTAACCTTCATGACCTCTTTAAAGGCCTCACCTCCAAATACAGCTACATTCTGAGGTGCTGAGGATTAGGACTTCCACATACAAGTTTTAAGGGGACACCAATCAGTCCATAACAGACACCAAGTTCAAGTTCAAGGATTTGAAAAAAAACTTGTCAGAGCCCTGGTAAAAGGCCTCCTTGAGGTTCCCACCAGCACTTCATTTACTGATGCCCAGCAGAACCACGGGTTCCCCCATACCATCACCACTGTCTCCCCAGACATCCCCCACCTGCACCCAGGACCCCGTACTGGGCCACCATTTCCTCTCTGCACTCCAAGACATGGTGAGTGCCCCCACAGAGTGCCAGGTACCACACCGCAATCTGCTCATCCCAGCAGAATTTCAAGAGGAATATTTAGCAGTTCAAGCAGGGCCAAGGGCTGACATTAAGCAAATTTCAAGGGTTATTTGAAGTTAATTGAGTTTAATCATATAATGATTTTATAATTAGTCATAGTGTTCTTGTTTCTGCATGGGTAGACCCAAGTTCTAAAGAAAAGGATCGTCCCAAGCAGAAAAGGGGCTTGTGCACCATGGGCTTGATGGAGACAAGGGGCAAGGAAGATGAAGGAAATGTGGGTGATAAACTCACAGAAATGTCCTAATGCTCTGAGCCCCAAACACATGTGCCAGCCGGGAACCCAGCCGGGTCTCCTGCCCAATTCACTGGTGCTATCTGGCTGGCCAGTGCTTTGCATACTTGAGGGCATGTCACACCTGTGTTGAGCTGGAGCCTCATGTCCAGGGGCTTGGCATGAGGAAGTCTCTAAGGCAACCAAAACCAGGGTTAACCATGCAAATGCTGCTTCTAGACCAACAGTGAAATCAATAAGGCTGTTAGTCCCAAAATATTGGCTTAACCTAATCAAGCCAATAGCACAGAAGTCCTGGACAATAAATAGTTATATTTGCTCAGCAGGATTAAATCCATACAGATCTTTAAGTTGGGGGCAGGGTGTGTGTCACGATCTCTCATCCAATCGTCGTTGGGGTTCTAAGTTTTGCTTCCAATGCCACAAGACTGAGCCACATGGGAACTGAATGCACCCCTGGATGATGGGATTAGAATTGACTCACAGAGAGTCCTATGATATTTTGTGAATCTCGGCTTCCCAGGGAGAGCCCAGCTCTCAAGATGGAGAGAAGAAGGAGCTGGGCCATGTTGTCATATATTTGGTTCCCCAAAATTAGGAAATATTTTCTCTTAACTTCATGACTGAAACCTGGGGGAGCAGTGGAGAGGAAACTTACATTTATGGAGCACTAACTCTGCCATCTCAGTTGTTTCTCTTGGCCACCTTTAGGAATCACAAATGAGCAGAGGCTGCAAGAGGCAAAGTCACAGGCCTGAGGCCCGACACTCAGAACCAGGCTGTCTGACTCCAGCATCTAGGAAGAGTCCCCTGTGGAAGCTTCTGGTGCCTGTAAACAAGGTACTGTGGGAAAGCTGGGTGGATTCGTGTAGAAATATCTCCACCACTGGATGGGTGCCCTAGATGCCATCAATCTGAGATGTCACTGTCCTCTCAGGAAGGAAGTCTAAGATGCCATCTCATGCATAATGTCCAAGGATTACATCAGAGACACACTAACCCTTTTCTTTGTATCTCAAGCCCTTTCCTCCCTGGCAGGAAACATTCAAATAAGATTCCAGGCAAATGATTCAATAAACAGAAGTGAAGAAAACCATGGCTAAGGGGCTGACTGTATGAGCAACAGAAAATCCAATCCCAGCTGGTTTTAAAATACAGAACCTGATTACTCTTATATATTAGGATATCCAGGTAGAGTATGTATTCGTCAACTCAACGTTGTCTTCAAGGATTGTATTCTGCCATCCATAGCCTTAACTTTTCTATAATTCTTATCCTATGGAGGTTCAAATATAGCTGCTAGCAGCAACCTACCACCAAACAGGTATGCTATTCCAGGTGGGCTGGAAGATAGACTGTTCTTATGCTGCAGCAGAGAGAACCCCTCCCACATTGAGAGACTTCCAGGGCTCTTCTGATTGGCCCAGGATAGATGACGTTCTCACCCCTAGACAGCTTGGGCACAGGGGACTGTACCAGGCTAACTTTTCCTGGCACATTTCCTGCCTCCCACAGCTGAACCCTTGTGGGGATTAACAAAATTAAGGTCCCTTGGAAAGAAGGAAGGGAAACTGGATAGCTCCAAGAGCCACTGCAGCTCCTATGACAGTGACTATTGTCAACATGAACCTCAGACCAGACCCTGCAGCAGACATGAGAGGGGAGCATGCACTGTAAGGCACCTCTGTAGAAAGAGAGTCACAAGGGAACATCAAAAGCCAACCCATCCAGGCAACACCAGCCTCCTCCATCACCAGGCCCTTCATCAGTCATATGGATTTTCAGGATTTTTTTCAAGTGCTTTGCTCTAAGCACCTGATTAAACATTAATAACAGGTCAAGGTCATGGTCCTCAGGACCTCTTGATAGAATCTGTCTGCTCTTTTCCTTTGGAATCCTCCTGTTGTGATGCCCTTGTTTCATTTTCTCCCTGCCCCTGACCCCCACTCGCCCCATTGCTATTTAAGGGCTGAGAGACCCAGCAAACAAACTGCCTTTGGTTCCTTTGATGGCGGGCATTTCCAAAGCCTTGGCTTATAGAACATGGTCAAGATTTGGGGAATCTGTGGCTCTAACTTAGAGAGTTTTGCTTCCTGGCAAAGTGCTTACAGACTATAAGAAATGGATGGTCAATGTGATGGGATTTCTGCATTCAAGGCCACCTTTCCTGTAGGTTAGTATTATTGATCACCCACACCTCCAGGCCTGACAGGTAATCAATAGACCCTCTGACCCAGATATGTGACTTGGCCTGTCGGGGCTTTAAAAACAAGAAGTGAACATGGCAACTCTGGTTCACACTTTTCATACAAGAGAATTACATTTTTTTTTATTCCCCAGAGCTGCAAAGCCGTTTCTGCTCAAATTACCCCAGCCATCTTAGAAGCGCATAATCAAAGGATTCTTTTCATTTTTTCCTGCTGGATAGTTCTGCAGCCAACCCCAGGCTATTAAGAGCAAGTGACAGACCCAACTTTGGGGAAATCTATTTTTGCCCCCCAAAGAGCTAGGATTCTATTCCACTGTATTTTAGGAAGGGCCATTAGCCTTCTGGACAAGAGAAATGGGAAATGATGACTCTTGGGGGGGTAGAGGAGGACAGGAACAGGGGGCACCTGCCTGGGAAGAGGATGGAACATAGAAGCCATAGATACTGTGACCTTCAGAAACAGAGGCTCATGGACCCTTAGGCTGTGGATTTAGTGGAGGGGGGACAGTGCATATAAGATTCTCAAAGAGAAATTGAAGACAAAAACCTCTAAAACTCTTTCCACTATAGCTCCACAGCCTGTCTATAACAGGAGCCACATCCTCAGTGTGCCCACACTGCCCTGGACATTCCCGTAGCATTTATGTTGTGTGGTCTGTGTGTGTGTGTGTGTGTGTTGTTGTTGTTGTTGTTGTTGTTGTTGTTGTTATCTCCTCAAAGTTTTAAGTCAACTGAAGTGGAAGACAAGAATCATAACCAGATGACATCTAAATCCAGCCCCAAACAAAACCCAGACCCTGATATATACTCCAGCAAACCTATTGAATGAGTGGATGAAATTATGAATGAGTGAATGAATGAATGAAAATGTGGCATCCAACCAAATGCAGAATATCAAGGTGATCATACCCTCAAGGAATCTTTCATCCCATTCCCAGAAATGTGCAAAAGAAGATTAGTTAGGTACAATAAAAATAACATGAACATTTGCATCCAGAGTTGGGTTCAAATCTTGGCTCCATTAGCAAAGTGAGTTTAAGAGTTTAGACAAGTTATTTAGCCCTAGTTTTATTATCTGAAAAATGGGAACAGCATATGTCCTACCTTATAGAGGTATAGTCCTAACTAAAGATAAGGTATAATAAGTCTCTAGCACATAGTTGGTGCTCAGTAAGTTGTACCAATATTAATATTATCAGTATTAAGCAAGCCCTGCACTTAGCACCAAGACCAAAGCTGGGACACCATTTTTAAGCCAGAAGGGTTGTAACTTCGATAAGGATGACAAGATTATTCTTAGATATCAGACCACTGTGCAGAATTTTCAAAAATACAAAACCACAACTTTCCTCTGCCCTACTGTAAAAGGGAAAATAAATTCTGACCTTCCAATAGGCACATTGTAAAAATTCCCTCAAGGAAAATGAATTGATAAGTCAGGAAAGGTTAAGTCACTGCCTTTGTCTAAGTGAATATATGATGAATATTAAGCTACAAAAAAAGAACAACACTATTATCAGTCAAGATATGCTAGGTTTTGCAGCAGTGAAAAAAAAATTCCAAAATTTCAATGTTACACATCTTTCAAAGACCAGCAAAGAAACTCTGCTCAGAGATCTGGGATTACCAAACAATGACCACCTCAAATAGTACTAAACACAGTGGCTGAGGGAAAGAGGGCTCAGAAGGGATTAATACTAGCAATGAAATGTCCAGTGTATAGGTTACACGGTCCATGCCCAGTCATTGACCTGAGTTAATCACTTTGCATCTTCCAACCATGAGTGTCCAGAAAGTTAAATCCCCACCATGTGATCCAAGTGGGAATAAAGGGAAATATTTAGCAAGCAACTCTAATGGTCATCACACACCACAAGACAAGGAGACATCCAGCAAGTCCTTGGACAACTGTGACCACAAGAATGACTGAAAGTCAAAGGAATCAACTCCCTCCCAATTTCTAACAGCTCAGAGTGGAAGAGAGTTTGTTGAAGAAGATAACTTTGTTTTACATTTAGCAAAGCATGAGGGATTTCAGAATTTTCTTATTGTTCGCTTTAACAATCTATATTGACATTATCATTGGCCCTCTGTATTCATGGGTCCTGCCTTCACAGATTCAAGCAACCAACCACAGATTGAAACTATTCAAGGAGAAAAATTGTACCTATACAAAACTCAAACAGGCTTTTTTTATTACTATTCCCCCAAATAATATAGCATAACAACTATTTACAAAATAACATTTATGTCGTATTAGATACTAGTAAGTCATCTAGAAATGATTTAAGGATATGCCTAGGTTATATGCAAATATCATGCCATTCAATATAAAGGACTTGAGCATCTGAAAATTTTACAGGGGATCCTTGAACCACTTCCCCTGAGGATAGTGAGGGATAACTATAATTAAGTATCTACATCAAATTATATTACCACCTGTGTTGGGCAAGAACAATCAAAAACATGTGGATTCTTGCATAGGGGTAAGAAAGAACTTCATTCTCTAATGTGGAAGTGGTTTTAAAATGCTCAAAGAAACAGAGTTCCTCTAGGCATTTTACCCTGCCAGTTATAAGCATAGCATGTGTCCAGAGTCAGATGGTACCCTGCTGTTGGAGGTCACAGGAAGCAGAACTATATGTCTTCAACAGGTGTCAGAAACAGCTGAACATTTGGCAAAAACTGAGAATGACCCCTGGATCACGTAGGTAAAAAGAGCAAGTCTTCCAGCTAGAGCCAAAAGTAGACTGTCCTTATGAGAACAGGAGAAGACATAGCCACAAAGATCAGGTGCCTTGAAGGTCATGGGTGGGAAGGGTACTCTGTCCTGATTCCTATAAGCAGAGGGTAGTCTCCAAAAGTTTCTGAGCGGAGGTACAGCAGAACTGGGTGACTTATGCTGGTAGCCTGTCTTTCTACACTGGGGTAAACCAACAAGGAAGAGCCTTATGGACTAAATGAAGAGATAAAGGAAACTCGTTAGCCCTTGCCAACATTTAGGTAAGATGCAGGAAAGATTGGATGAGAATGGTGGGAATAGAAATTGGAGAACATCCTTGTCTGGTAAAAGATGGAAACTCCAGAGATCATGGCAATTTGTTGATCATGAGACATGCAGAAAAGAACTTTGCGAAAATTATTTCAAGGTTTGCAGCCTGAGTGACTGAGAGCAACCAACATGTTTTTGAAAACGGAAATTGCATGAATGTTTCATTGTCATCCTAAATACCATCATTGTCCTCCTTGTTAGTTTTGGTTAGGAGAATTTTCCTTTAAAAAATAGGCTCTCAAAAAAAATGGCATGATCTCACTTAAGGGGGTTTCCAATCTTGTCATTTCAATTATCAAATGGCCAAAGGATGCCTTGCTACATAAAAAGTCTTCATTTGGATGTTTTGCTTTCTAAAATGCTTGTACTTACCCCCTGAGTCTTTGAGGAACTTGAAGCAGGTGTGGCCTTTTTCAGTGATCAAATGGGCAAGATAAAATCCTTTCAAGCGGCATCTTGTAGCACTTTAAATGGGTCTGTGCTGACCAGGGAGCTACTCCTCATACACACATGGACACAAGCACAGCTGCCCCATCAGAATTCCCAGATGAGACAAAATAGCAAGAGCTGCATCGATTGACCCATCAACACTTTGGAGAGGAGCAGAGAGGAAGGAACTCAGCTGGACCAGGGAGGAATAGGCAGGGGTGTTGACAGCATCTTCTGTGCTGGATTCCAGAGTCAGATGGTACCCTGCTGTTGGATGTCACAGGAAGCAGAACTATACTCCTTCAACAAGTGTCAGATACAGCTGAACATTTGGCAAAAGCTGAGAATGACCCCTGGCTCAGGCACAAAGAAAGCCATGTGCACTCTGTTCTTCCCTCCTCTTTAAGGGGCCACAGACACATTAAGGGAATTGGAGATTTAGACAAACTTCAAGATGCAACCCTGCTCTGAACAAGCTCACCCTCCCACCCTGCAGCTATCTCAAAGTGAAGGAAAGGCTGAAGAAGAATAACAGAGACGGTCATCTTATTCTTTAGTTTATTCACAGATACTTCCACCCATGTGTACTGTCACTGAAGTGCCACAATGATTTGAAGCAGTTCCTCTCTTGACTGGGCTTTTATTTGGTAGCCTGTGGTCAGTTACTGTCTCACAAGAGGCCCATACCAACACCCACTAAAGTCCCACTGCCCCAGACTCTGTGAGCATCAGTGGATGCCTGAGCAAACCATGAAGGTATAAAGACAACAATGAACACTGTGCTACAGGCACGAACTTAGTTGTTTGCTGCCCCACTGCTCAATGGTCCTCAATGAGGACTGTAGTCCCACCCAGGGGACATTAGGTAATATTTGGAGACTTATTTTAATTGACAAAAACTGGCAGAGGAGCGGCACTCGGGTATCTAGCAGATAGAGACCAGGAGTGCTACTATACACGTCATAGTGCCCAGGGTAACCCTTTGCCACAAAGAAGCATCGGGTTCGTGCTGAGGTTCGGTAAGCCCTGGTCTAGGTTACAAACACAGCAGGAGCAGGCACTGGACCCTTTCTAGTTCATGATTTTGTTCCCAGTGCCTGAAACACAGTGACTGCCTCATAATAAGTGGGGGAGGGGAGGCAAATAGCACATTTTCGGAAGAAACTTAAAGCCTGGATGAAAAGCGATTATTAATTTTGGCCTGATTCATATGCCTCACTTTCTCTGTCAAAGAGTTTTACCATCCTTCCCATTTTTTTCGAGTCCAAACCCAGTTGTTAATGTCCAGACAGATGCCCCTCCTAGGATATCAGGCAACATTCCTCCTAATTAGTAGTCCCCAATTGAAAAGGTGGTCTTTCTTCTTTCTCTATCCCAAGTGATGAAAAGTCTTCATTTGGATGTTTTGCTTTCTAAAATGCTTGTAATTACCCCCTGAGTCTTTGAGGAACTTGAAGCAGAATGCATGAGTTTGTATGTGTGTGCATGCATGAGCCATCTTGCATGTTGACATGAATGTGTGTGTGTGTGTGTGTGTGTGTGTGTGTGTGCGCACACATGCAAACTAATACACAAGACCACTGGGTAACACTGTCCCCTGCTGAAGCCGGTGACCTGGGATGGTCTCACTCCCTGGTGGAAAAAAAAAAAAAATCTTTTGAGTTCAGATTCCTTACGCTCCAGAGTGATCACTTCCCCCTTCCAAATTGCCATCAGAAAGAACACAAGATTCAGAGAGATACAATGTCATGCAAAACCAGCACACTGCCCTCTTCTAAGAAGTCTGTCCTTGTCCTGAGCATCCTGAGCTCACCCCAGGCAGACATTTTCTGGTGACAGATCGGTTCAGGTGGAGGTGTAGCTCCGGACAGGCATCTCAGCTCTGCTAACCAAACGTCATGTCACATTAGAAGATGCTCCATTCCAATAAAGAGTCCAGCCACTCTGCAGTCACACAGAAGTCCACTTAGTACCAGTGAAGCACATCTTCTAGAAGACCATAAACACGGGCCCTGTCCTGGAGGGACCAGGAGCATGCACAGGTTGTACTTGCCTCCTTCTGGGGATGGGAAGTACTTGTATGACTGTGTCTTTTTGCTGTCATTCTGTTGCTTTGACTTGGGGGGCTCTGATGACCCTGAAAAGCATGCCCTCCTGGGGATACCTGATTCCTAGAGATAGTCAACCCTGTCTCCCCGGCATGTTCCTCATACCCAAACTAACCAGCCCAGGCCCCACACCTCACCTCCAGTCTCCTCCTATTGGGCTCCCGCCTCCCAGACCACTATTACCTGCCCTAATCACACCAAGGAAGGGTACCAGACAACCTGACATGGCTCTTGCCACCTAGGGCACACAGAAATCATTCAAACAGGCCAATTCTACACAAACTTACCCTGCCTCACCTTTTCTTTCCACGAAAATCACAATAAAGTTTTTCCCCCCACATTCTCCCCCACCCTCCACCTCTTTTGCCTCCTGACCAACCCAGTGCTTCTCCCTCATGGCCCCGCACAACTGTCTATTGAAAATCATAGCAGTGTGTGACAGTCAAATCTCTGTGTCTGGAAATCTTCCCTGACCTGATTTAGACAAACCTAGTGTATCTTACAACCATGCCAAAGCCCCCAAAGCTTTTCAAAAGAGCCAGGGCAGTTGACATTCATAGTCACCCATGCCCACTTGGGCCTGGATCATGATGTCATGCCCTCCCCATCTTAATGCTAGAGAACAAGAAAGGCCACAAAGTGGTGGGAGGTGAGGAAGGAAGCTGCACTTTGGTAGCACCAACCGTGTACAAACGCTGGTCCTATTGCACACAACATCTCCTCTGTCATGGCTGCAAACTTGAATCACAGAAGAGGCTCCGGAGAAGATGAAAACCCACCATAGGCAGGAGGAAAGCTGATTTGAACCTGATTTAAATAATTAGCTCTCTTTCCACCTCCCTTGACTACCTTCAAAGCATCAAAAAAAGACAGGTCTTTTTTCTTTCCTGAGACCCCCAGTGACCATGCCAAAAAGGAGACCTACAAAGTTATCACCATTGCTCTCCGCCCAGGGACCTAGTGCTCCTGTGGTCCAGTTCTCCACAGTTCCTCTCCAATGCCACCCAGTTATTGGGTCATCCATGGTCAATGGCCAGTAATGGCTTCTCCGGAGACATTAGCATTTTAGCAGTGCTCCAAGAGCAGAGAGGTGGCCTGAAGGTGACGAGACTTCCATCTGTTCCCTCCAAGCCCTGCTGTAGCACGAAACACATTGAAGTGTTTTTAAAACTATGCAGCAAAACCACCAAGGAGGCAGAAGGTAAATTGTTCCCACTCCCAGCTGCTCCTTGGGGAGGACTTTATAGTGTAGCCCTGGCCGTCAGCTTGAAAGCCTGGGAACCGCCAGCATCACTCATGCCTAAAGCCAGCCTTCCTGCTAGAAGCCAAGAGACTTGTTAAGGTTTTCAACTGCAGCTAAGAAGAAAAGTTCTTTTCAGAGCGCACTTTGAAAGAACCACCTCCCGATGTTTCTACATTTGCATAGGTCCCCTGGGGGCAAGGAGAGACAGAAGTTACCAGCTCTGTCAGAAGGCACTTGACTAAATTTGCCCCCAGATGTGACACTGAGAAGAAACAATATCGTCTATGCTGTGTTCCAGCACAATTACAAAGACACCTTAGAGAAGTACAAAATAAAGAACATTCTATTTTTTTTTTAAACGGGGAGGAGCATAAGTACTGTATGCTGTAGAAAAGCCAATGCCAAAGACACAAGGAAATGCTATAGAGAGTTTCCAGATTGGGGATCCAAAGAGACAGGACCATGAAAAGCAGTATATGCCCCTAGACTGGATTCTGCACCTTGGGGACAGAAGGGAGAAGGCTTACTATAAAGGACATTATTAAATCAAGTGACAAAATTGGAATATGAACAGTGGATAAAATAAAAGTGTTGCATCAATGTAAACTTATGATGTTGGTCACTGCACTGTGGTTTCATAAGAGGTATCTCCATTTTTAAGAAAGACACTCTGAACGGTTAGGGGGAAAGGGCAATTTTTCTAGAAATGTTCAGGGAAAAAAAAATTATGCAGAGATCAAGTCTTGCTGTCACATGCCCATAATCCCAGGGGCTCAGGAAGTTGAGATAGGAGGATTGTGAGTTCAAAGCCAGCCTCAGCAATGGTGAGGCACTTGGCAACTCAGTGAGACCCTGTCCCCAAATAAAATACAAAATTGTAATGGGGGTGTGGCTCAGTGGTTGAGTGCTCCTAAATTCAATCCCTGATTTTTTGTTTTTTATATTTTGTTTAAAAGGAGAGATCAACTCTTGATAAAGAATGTATAGGAGTTTCTTGTACTATCTGCACTTTAGTAACTCTTGTAAATTTAAAGTTAATTCCAAATTTTAAGTTTGTATTTAAATCTGATCTTTTGAGTTCCTGTGGGCAGAAGCAGAGAGTATTCTTCCATTGGAGCATCAGATGACTGCAAGGTATGGTCAGGCAGGGATGGAGACAAGCTTGGGCCCAAGAGAAGACCATTGGGAATTTCTCAAGTGCCCACTAAGTTCCAGAGGCCTGGCACAGGGGGCAGATCAAAACTGGTGGCCTCGGGGGAACTTGTAAACTGGAAAAGGAGGAAGGAGAGGGGCAAACCAAAATAGACCATCCCAGACTTTTAAAAACAATAAGGGAGAAGTTTCAAAAAGAAGAAAGGAAAGTGTGAGATTCATGAGGAAGAAATAAAATTAATAACCTAAATTAGAGAGTGTTTCAGGACCACTTAAGCCAGAGCTGAAGGAGGCATGGAGAACTGGGTGTTTCAGTTGATGGGCCTGAAAACTTATTGATGCACTAGCTGGGGGTGGGGGGGGGCAGAAAGCAAGGGAGGGGCAAGGACCACTCCAGAGTTAGGGCTTGAACAATTGCATGAATGGTGCCACTCACTCAGCTGAGACCACTGCAGGGAGCCCAGCCACCAGGGGCACCGACCACACAGCTATTCCTTGCACTTGTTCCTCAGGCTCATCCGTCTTCATTTCCCCCTCTGGTTCCTATCCATATATCTGGCTCTGGCTGGCCTCTCCCTGATCCAGGAGTTTCCCACTGCCCTTGGGCTGTGGTGGGATTGCCCTTGAGAAATAGGCAGCTGGTCAAGAAGCAGCCTTCTGTAACTTTTGTGCTACAATCCCATAGCCCGGGCTGCAACCCTCAGCCATGCCTAGCTGTGACCTCTAATTGGTGGGGTCTCCTGCGACTCTACCACAGATCCCTGGGGCCACTAGCTTCAAGGGGAAGAGGCCCTAGAGTCAGAGACCTGGTTTGGAATTCTGTCTCTGCCCTTCATGGGCATTTCCCTGTCACAACCTCCCTGTGCCACTACTTTCCCACCTGAGAACTGTGACACATATGTTCTCCCTCCTACTGTGTGTCATGTTCTCATGGCTGCCCTGTGGTTATTACTATTATTGTCACATTCTCTAAACAGATGACTACTTGGGATGTGAAGATGTTGCTGGATGTGGCCCTTTTGCCACCCAGACATGTGCCTCCTGCAGCAAGTGTGTACTAAATATTTCTGGGTGCTGAGGCTGCTCTGGGCTTTCACCCTAAATTAGCCTTAAACCCAGTCTCAGCATGACCGTGTCATCCCCCCTGATGTCCCCATAGCACCCACAGGCCCCGCTCATTCACACCCCAGTTCTAGTTTTCTCAAACCAAGCAAACTATTCTTTGACTCTGGAGGCCTTCTGCAGGTTCCTTGTCAATCTAAGGTGGTTTTCCTTTTAGTCCTTGCCATGGTTGAATTGCGCAGAAACTCAAAAAGAACGAGGGATGCAATCAGATGAGAGACTTCCCGTGAGAAGAAAATAGCCTGTCGCCACTTTTATGAGCTCTCCTCCACCCGATGGGTATTAGGGCCTGTGACAACTCCACAACTCTGACAACCCCAGGGACTGGGGGACGGTAGTGGAGCAGTGGGGCGGGGAGCGGGCGGGGTGGGGGTGGGGGGGATCAGCCTGTCGTGCAGGGGAAAGGGACTTGTAAAATCCTAAAGGGCTTTCCCGCTACAATCCCACAGTCAGTGCTCCCTGTAGTCAAAGCCCCTGGCTGCATATCATTTCCTGGACATCTTAGTGAAATAGGCCTCAGCGTACAGTGGCACGTTGTTATTACACTTCGGGGACTCTGGTGCGACCCAGGGAAGCAGGAAGGCTGGCGCTGGAGCGTCCCTCCGAGCCGGCAGGAAAGTGCAACAGCGCCATCTAGTGGTTGTGCGGGGCGACTACGGACATACCGGCGCCGCTGCCCAGGATCTTCCAACCCAAGGAAAACTTGGTATTCTTCCAATCCTTGTCGGAACGCAGCGACAGGGCCTTCGGAGTGTCTTAAACAGCAAACTGACTATCGCTGTAACCTCCGTAAGAGAAGTAAATGTCAAAACGTTTACAAGATCTTGATCTGTTAGGTTTGGGTGTTGTTGAGGGTCCCGAAGGAGACATTGCAAGGGGATTCCCTGCACTTGTAGGTGCCTGCGAATCGCGATCCCTGCCGCTCAGATTCATCTACTTGGGCTGGAGCCCGCCTGCCTGGGTGCGGGTCAGTGAGGCCGTCACTAAAAGGCTTCTTGCAAAGAGGGGGAAAGATTGTGTTCCTGTGAGAGAGAACCAAACAGGTACTCAGCCCCAAACGTGCACCTGGAGGGACTGTGAAAATAATGATTCCTGCAACACCCTCCAGTCTCTGATATTGTAGTTCTGGGATAGTATCTAAGAATCTGCATTTCTATCAAGTTCTCTTGTGAAACTGATATTGGTCTAAAACCCACGCTCAACCCTAATTGTGATGTAGGCTGGGCTGGTTTCTTCCTAAATGTCTGAAAAGTTCTCATGATCTGCCCTGAACCTGCTTGAGCTACACAGGCAGAGTTCCAGGACTTCCATCTGCGGCTCTTTTAGAAAAAGTCAACGAGAAAGTATAAGATAGACTTAAACAACAGGACAGACTTTCCCACCTCCACGCTTTAGCAGGTGATGTCCACCAGGAGATAAAGTTGGACCCAGCTCCTGGCCAGCAAAGGCCTTGGGTCCCAACTGCAGTGTCCAAATAGTCGATGAGGCCAAGATGCTTATTGCCCACATTCCCAGAGGGCAGGCTTTAGGTCATCTCAGCAACACAGATGTAGATTTTCACTTTACCGAAAAAAATTGCATTGGAGGCACTTCATGCTAGAGATTGACCAACCCAAATAGGAAGCCTCTGAGCAGTTCAACCAGCACAATTTCATAAGAGGCTTCTTTCCTCAGCCTGCAGCCTCCAGCCAATAGGGCTCTGGCTGACACTTATGCCAATAACACCTTTCTGCATTCAACCAATCAGAAGTGAGAACTGTTCTGAGCTCCCCCTCTCATCATATTGAGCCTAATCCAACCCCAAATGCTTTTGGCCAATTGGAATTGATCATTGCTCTAAGATACCCCACCACCACCACTGGAATCTTCAACATACCTATTCTATTCATGCTCAAGAAATAGGCCACAGTTGATGTGGTTCCTAATATGCTTTGTAAGATCAAGGGGGGAAATGATTTGCCTGTAACTCAGAAGTAACTGTTGGATACAAATGTTTGCCTATGATAAAAACTACATATGTGCATATATATGCACAGACACACAGACACACACACACACACACACCCCAAGGGTAGGGGGAGAAAACAAACACCCTTAGAGTCACTTTATCTATTAAACACAATAGACACATAGAAATGTTTTACTTTAAAATCTTAAGAAAAAATAAGTAAATACAATCTGTCCTCAATTATATTCACCTCTATACCAGCCCAATAGCAAAATGTAACTTTCTTTAAGTAGAAAGGGGCCCATGAAGGCAAGGCCATGAAGTCTCTAAGACCCCCAAAAGGCAAGCTTCAACAAATGGGCCAAATTAGATCACCCTCAAGATCTTCCTCTACAGATTCCATCTCCTATTGTTCCTTGTTAGATTCTCTTGTCCCCCCCCCCCATTTTCTTAAAAAATAAAGGGAGGTGAGAAAAAAAAATGACAGGTCAGTCTGTACTCTTGATTTCAAGTGATTAAAAAAAAAAACTCAAACTAACACAAATAAAGGGGAGATAGATTGTTCCAAATAAAAACCCCAGGGGTAGTTCTGGTTTCAGCCACAACTGGATTCAGGGATCCATCCTTCAGTTCCCATTCAATTTTCTGGCCCTCCCCAGCAGCCACAAGATGGCAGGAATCTTTCCACCCTCAGTTCCTACCAGTCCCCTTTTAGGCCTCTGAAATGCATTTTGTCTGAAGCAGCTCAAGCCAGCTGAGCAGGCTGAGGCCCTCCTTGTTTAGGAGGACTCTGTGCATAGGCCTCAGTCACCTGTCCCACTGACACCACAGTGGGGAGATGCAGAGGCGAAGCCAGGCAAAAATCAGAAGCTATTTCTGGGAGAGAAAACAGATGCTAGAGACAGATAACAGGCTCTGGGCAGACTTAACCTCCAATCTGCAGAGGAATTGTTGCCCACACCTTACAACAGAGAAGCCTTCACCTATGTCAGTTCATGGACCACCCAACAATTCAGGACCATGACATCATTATCCCTACTTCACATGAGGAGACCAAGGCTCAGAGGGAATTAGTCTTCTTGCTCAAGGTCACTGGCCTTAAAAATGGTAGAGCTAGAACCTGAAAAGTAATTCAGTCTCCAAATGTGACCCAGATCACTGCTGGTCTCCCTCAGATACAAGAAATAATAAGATTGCCATAGAACTATGGCCAGGCTGGGACAGGAAGGAGGAAAGTTCCCTAACAAAGGCTCCTGAGGCCCTGCACGAGTCTGTTCATTGCTCTGAGATTGGGGACTTCCTGCTAGCTTACATCTTCAGGTGTTTCACACATACTCATTTCCATATCATCTCGGCAATTTTGCCACTTGTATTATTTTACTGTTTACTTATTTTTCTTAAGTCAGCTTGCCTTTTTTACTTACAAAATATATTTAAGACATCAACTTTATGTGGCAATTGTCAATCAAAACAAGTACCACTTACCTTGAATAAAAATCAACTTCAAAATCACAAAATCAAATACTGCTCATCTATGAGCCACTCAAAACCACACCGCCCTCAAGTAGAGTCTTCAGACACTGAGGAGTCAAAGCTACAGGGTCACACCAGAATACAAGCAACCCCTGAGCTATTCTGCCACATGTATTTTCTCAGGCCTACCCACATATCTCCCTTGAGCTCTGATAACAATGTAAGGGAGATCCCAGCCCCTCTAGAGTAAGTGGCCAAGATGTTCTACCCCAGATGTATCCAGGCCCATACCCACTATCATAAGGCTGCTGGTTCTGGCCACCACATCCTTAGTCTCCTACCTCTCCTGAGGTGTGATCTCTTTCAGGAACCACAGAGGCTTCTAGCATCTTCTTGCCTGGCCATTTAGTCATCTCATAACTCCTAATTTTCCTCTTCTGTGATTTTCCTGCTTCAGGGCTCTGGGCAGAAGAGGCCAAGCTTGCAGAAGGCCCCAGGGCAGCTAGCCATACCTTCAACCTTGCCCACTGTCCATCTGTCCACTGTAGCTCACATGTCTACCTGTGAACAATCTCCATGGGAAGACAGAGTAGCCACCAACTCCAAAAGCAGGATGAGTCTTCAAGAACAGGCAGAGGAAGCCCCTCACTGTAGAGAGAAGGAAGCCAGCCCTGAGGCCCATGTCTCCCCATCTTACACCACCACCTGGGACACCGATGGATTGGATCAAGGTCCCCTGACTCCTGGTACAATTTTCTCTTTTATTCAACCTGGAATATTCCCACCCGAAATTACATAGAGTTAATTAAGGCTCCTAGCTCCAAGGAAAGAAAGTGCAAACCATCTTACTCTAGAATAATCTCTGTGGTATGGCTATGAAGTCACAATGACATTTTCTCATCTGGAAGATGACCCACTTGACCTGCTAGACCAGACTCTGATGATCCTGGAGAAACAGAAATCAGAGGCCTGGGTGACCTGGGTCAGCCCTGAACAGCCCTCTCCATCCACTCTGGTCCCAAAGGTTCAAGACTTTCCATCCTGTGGATATGGAAGGCTTCATTGGACTACTAAAACCAGATGCTGTATATAAGCTACACTTCAACCTTCACAGAAAGCAATACAAAATGAGCCCTTCTTCCCTGAGGCAGGCTGTCACCTGCGCCCTTTTCTCTCACAACTGCTTCTCTCAGTCCAGCAGCCTTCAGCTCCATGGCTCCTCTCCAAGTGCTGGTTGGGGCTGGCCAGGAGGGGGCGCTGTTTCCTACCTGCCTGGATTCAGCTCACCCTACACAGAGTAGTTGGGCGAGAGGCAGGATACTAAGGGGGTCACAGGTGCAAATAATTCAAAGGCAGAACTGTGCCAAGGAGACAGAATTAGAGGAGAAACGGATCTTGTGAGAAAGGGATTGGAAAAGAAACAAAATCCTCCCCTTACCAAAAATATTTTCTCTACCCTCATTCTTTGGTCTTATTTGGGGGGATAAGACCTCTACATTTTGCAGAGTGTTTTTACAGCCGCTGAAAACAAGGAAGAGCTTAAATATCCAAGTGAAGGAATGTGGTCAGGTCAAGCATGGTACAGCTATTCTGTGAGGTCTTATGCAGAGTTATGAATGATGGTTTTAAAACACCCATGGTTTAAATAATTCAGGTATGATTATACTGTGCTATTTGATGCCATGTTTTTAAGCAAAAGGTCAAAGGGTATATACAATAGAGTGATGCTACTGTATTTCTCAGGCCGTATATAGAAATATAGCAAGATATGACTGAATTACAGGCAAGGGTCTCTATCCCCACTCAAAGCCTCACAGCTTCCAGGCACACCCAGCTGTCAGGAGAGAGGGAGAACTCAGGCTAGGAAGCCATATATGTATCCCTAGACCACCTGGCTCAGGGCATCTCCCTGGGGGGTGCCACACCAAGAAGAATACCACTGGATTTGGCAGACTCCAAGTTATCCTGAGGGGAGTCCTTTCTATCTACTTAGGCTTGCAATTGACATTCATAATGGGCCTGTGGTATCCACCAATGTTGCTGAGACTGTGAGCCCTGACTCTGACATCAGGAAGTGTACAATCCAGGGTGAATATCCACAAGTGAACTCTTTGCTTATGTTTGTTCCTTTAGCATCATAACAGCTCAAGGTCACTAGGCTGTGCCACCAGCCACTGCCACAATGTGCTCTCTCTCTCTCTCTCCCCCTACTGCCTGCCTCCCTCAGCACCATCTCCAAAGCAGTTCCTTATCAGCACTGGGTAAAGTCTTATGTTGACAAGCTGATGGCTTAACACTAGGATGAACCTAGGACCCTAGTCCCCATTACTGCCATTGCTACTTCTTAGGGCTGCTATTCACACCGGCCAGAAAATCCTACAATAGGGACCATGTCTGCCATGCCCAAGAGTCCTTGCTAGCCCTCAACAGCACCTGGCCCAATGTGCACTGAAGGACTGCATTGAACCTCAATAACACCAAGAGCTCACTTGTCTAAAGTTGTGACACTGCTATAGTTTAGATGTGAGGTATCCCCCAGAAGCTCATATGTGAGACAATGCAAGATTTGGAGGAGAAACGATTGGGTTATAGCCTTAACCTAATCAGGAATTAATCCCTGATGGGATTAACTAAGTGGCAGGTGGGGTATGGCTGGAGGAAGCGGTTCATTGGGGGCGTGGCTATGCAGTACATATTTTGTATCTGGTAAGTGGAGTCTTTCTCTGCTTTCTGAGTCCCTTCTCTCTGCCACACTCCTCACCATGATGTTCTGCCTCACCTCGAGCTCCAAGGAATGGAGCCGGCCTTCTATGGACAGAGACATCTGAAACCGTGAGCTCTCCAATAAACTTTTTCTCCTCTACAGTTGTTTTGGTTGAGTCTTTCAGTCACAGCACCGAAACAGCTGACGAATATAGACAGGCATAGAGAAACGGCACGCTGTGGCTGGGAAGATCTTGGGACCTTTTTTTTTTTTTTTTTTTACCAGTCCCAGCTTGGCTTAATAACTAGGGTCTCTTACAGTAAGTCTCCACTGTATTACCTGTCTTGTCGCTGCGGACATAGCTCCGTTTTGAAGCAGATCATCTTTGTTTGCATCAAAACAAGGAGGCAAGGGTGAGCAGTCTGTGATGCTCTGTGTCTTTTTCTTGTAAAGCGCAGAGTGTCCTGCTGCAATTAAAAACACCCATCGCTTTTGCAATTTTTGCAGGAAGGCAAGCAGGTGTCCGCTGCCTGGGACCTTGGCAGCCGGTGAAGAATCTAACCGCACGCCGGGTCAGGGCTTGGTTTGGGCAATGCTGCCATCGTGTGGCCACCGCAGGTATTTCTCTCGGGAAATGGGGTTTTATACCAATCTGCACGCTATCCAAGTCCCTTCTATGTGATCTCCCGATTTTTTGTATTTGTTTGGTATGGGGTGATGTGGGGTTTTTTTTTATTCTGATCAGCCAGAATAGTGGCTCAAGATATAGATTAAACTCAGACGAAAATCATGTTCTGATCTTGCCCCCCGGGGCCAAGGCTTCTCCAGAGCACCCTCCCGGAAAAGTGCTGTGAGCCTCCAATGTGGCGAGTAGCGATTTCTCCTCTGAAGAAGAAAGATTTTCTTACCAATCAAAACGGTCGGAAGATCCAAGGTAATATGGGGCTGTGTCCCTTAGAGTAGCCTTCCCTGAGCCCTCGCTCAAAGTTCCTGGAACCCTCTAAGTGCAGGATCCCAGCCCAGCACGCGGGGCAGGTGCTCAGTAAATAGCTCACAGTTCTTCCCCTCTTCCTCTGGAACCACTAACAACCAAGGCTGAGAGAAAATGAAAGGCTGACACCTAGAATTTGAGAGCTACAGGGGACTGTTAGTTAGAGTGGAGTCTCTCAACTCACCTCTAAACCCCTTGGTGAGATTAAGTTTCTGCTCTCTTAAACTTCATGAAGAGGATTAAATTCCATCACCTGAGCATAGCATCCCCTGTTCCTTTCACCAGTGAGGAACTTCAGGTATCAGGGAGGGAATGGCCGTCCCAGCCCCCACTGTATCCAGACCCCAGGCTGGAAAGCAAATCCTCATTACTACCACCCCCACCTCTAAAGGACAACATTCCTTACAGTGTAGTCATCAGGCCAGGGAAGGAGAGGTGGAGACCTACCCCACTGTCCCCCCCACACACACACACAGTGCTGCACAGGAGGCTTCCCTGAGGGACTTGATGTGAAGACAGCATGGGGACTATGACTCAACTCAGGATGGGCTCTGGGGTCTGGCCACCACTAGGGGCTGTGTGCTGATTTTGGCTCTGCATTAAGTTTGGGGGTACATGGTATCTGCCAGAGAAGCAGAAAGAGTGTGTAGCTATTGGTTTTGAAGTCTTAAAGAGCCAGTCTCATTTGGCAATGGAGGGAAGGGAATGAGAATTTCCCAAATTTGGAGGTTCCAAATTAGATGGGAGATGTGCCCCATTTCCATTCTGGAGTTCTCAAAAGAAAGACACCAAAGAGTGGCCTGAGCTCCAAGATTCAGAAGAGGGGTGTCAGGATGGGCCCAAGTGCAAAGCTATGACATTCCCAAGAAAAGGTGTAAACAAATGATTTCCATGTAGCCAGGAGCACAGAGGACATGGGTTGAGTGGGAGAGGAAGGGGCACCACAAACCACAGTGTCACTTCCTGATTGGGACCAAAGGAGCATCCACTGGTGCCAGCAGGTGCCACACAGCAATTCAAGTGGGGACAGCCACCACCAGCTCAGCTCTTGCTGCTAACTGATCAGGTGCCTGAGTCCACAAACCAAGAAAGAATAGTCATACCTATCAGCTGACACCAGTGTGAGCCAAAAGCAGATGTCCCCATGACACCTTAGAATTGACCCCAGGAAGAAAAAGGTGCAAGGGAAAAGATAGACTGGAAGATATGTGGAATCAGCTGGATTCCATTTTCTGCCATTGGTCACAACAGGAATTAATATATAGACTAAGCTTAGTACAAGTTAGTCAAGTTGTAGTGTTGGCTGTGTCAGATTTAAACTACACACAGTCATCCCTAAATACCCAATGGGGGCTGGCTCCAGGACCCCTGCCCCAGATAACATAGAACCTGGGTACATCCTCCCAGGTGACTAAAATTGTCACTAATTACTTGTGATACCTAATACAACGTAAATGCTATGTGTTTTTATTGTAAAGAAATAATAACAAGTGGGGGAAAGCTATGCATGTTCAGTTATAAAGGAACTTTTTAAAAAATATTTTTATTGCATGGCTGGTTAAATCCAAGATAGACACTGATACAGAACTGGAAGATTAGGGAGGGCTGACTGTACAAAAATAATGAATGTGACACTTGCATAGATTAAAAGAGTGTTGTCCTGAGCCATTTGCCCCTACAGGCTGGGATTTGCCTCTGGGGCAAGGATTTTATTCTCAGGCACAGGCAAAGCCTACGGGACTCAGAGCTGTGCAGTGACTGGCCCAATATTGCATGTCAAAAAGTACCAGGCCTTGGCCAGGCACAGTGGCTCATGCCTGTAATCCCAGCGGCTTGAGAGGCTGAAGCAGGAGGATCATGAGTTCAAAGCCAGCCTTAGCAAAAGTAAGGTACTAAGCTACTCAGTGAAACCTGTCTAAATCAAATACAAAATAGGACTGGGGATGTGGTTCAGTGGTCGAGTGCCCCTGAGTTCCATCCCTGGTACCAAAAAGCAACAAAAAATGGACAGGATAAAAACCAGTGCATACGACAACAAACGTTTCCTATTGCTCAAAATATGTTAAAAATCTTCAGGAAGTTGCCAGAGTAGTCTCTTCTTGGGATATAACCAGAGATTTCTGATAAGAGATTAAAGGGCACACAGAGGCACCCCTGAGTTTGGGAGTCTAACATCAAAAACTCATGGTCTATCACCCACACTTGAAGCAACGGGGGCCAGCGGGACACCAGGCTCATTCCCAGGAACCCTTCACCAGCCTCACTACCCAGCTCCCAAAGGATTCTGAGAAATAAAAACTTCCACAAAGTAGGAAGCAAAATTTCTCCAACTTTTTAAACTATCAGTTGAGATTTTATGGTATTTTCTTTTCCAATATACAAACAATAGGAATTATTCTCATTCTCAAAATATAGCATTACATGCACTATTGAATGTCTTTTTCTAATTTCACACCTACCTACCCCCATCCCACACCCAGAACACTTCTATTACACTTTATAAGATCCCAGGTAGAAGCCAGCCAGAATGGCCATCCCCAGGGGTGTGCAGGGATATCTCACAGTGGGGTTTTGAATTTGCATTTCTGCAATCACTAAGGATAGTGGGGTCCTTGTTTCCACACGTTCATTGGCCTCTTTGATGTCTTCCCCCAAGTTCACAGGTTCTGCAATCATTTGTCTGCAAGAATTGCAAGAATCCTCATTGGAAGGGTGTGACTCCTAGAAAACCTGAAAGTGACTTGTTTGGTGGAATGGAGGTCCAAAAAGAAGAGCCAATGGCACTAAACAGTCAGCTGGCATCAAAGCACTTAGAGGATTTCTCTGACAGGAAGAGAAATTACCCTTTCTTAATATGTCTTATTTGAAACTGAAAATGGCACAGGCTTTTCCTAGAGACAGAAAACCCAGCTGGGTTTGGCCCTGACTATGCCGTGGTGGTTTGGGCTCAATAGAGCATCTGGATCTTCTACACAGTGATATTTTGTGCCATGTATGAAATGAAGGAGTCAGGGAGAGGGGAGGAAGATGGCCAAAAATGTATCTATGGCTTCTCACTCTGGAAACCCAGACCTAACTTTAAAGCTTCCAGGGACAGAGCAGGGGTGTGCCTCCATGGTAGAGTGCATGCCTTGCATGCTTGTGGCCCTGGGTTCAACCCCAGCACCAAAACTAACACTCGCAGCTGCTGTCCAGGCTCTCTCTAGAAAGAGAACTAAGTCAAATTCAAACATTTTAGATTGTTTCCCACAGAAAACAGGGGTTTTAAGAATTGTAACAGGCAGACTCTCTGGGGCTTCTGAAAGTAGCCAAGCAGTTGGACTCATTCCCTCATCTCACCATCAAGGTCTTATCCTGAAAGACCTTGGAACAAAACTCAGCCAGCCCTCCCTATCCAGGGGTTCTACATCAGGGAACACAACTGACCTCAGAGTGTGCTGAGACCCAGGATGGCTGCGTCAGCACTGACCACCGACAGACTTCTCTTCTTGTTCTTATTCCTAGGAAATGCAGTATAACAATTACTTCCATAGCATTTACATTGTATTAGTTTTTGTCCGTCATCCAGAGAGGATTTAAGGTATGCAGGAAGGCTGCATTGGTTCTATGCAAAGGCAACATTATTTTATATAAAGGACTTGAGCATCCAAGGGTGTTGGTGTCTGTGGGGAGCCTAGAACCAATCCCCCCAGATTCTGAGGGATGACTGTACCCAATGTTGAAACTGCCTAAAACCCCACTCCCTGAAAGAGAACTTGTTCTAGGGCCCAGTGCATCACAGTGAATGTCTATCACCAGTAGCATACCCTGAACTCTAAATGCAAGCTTCCACCTGGCCATGGAGCCTCAGGTTGTCCACCCACATGAGTCAGTTCATGAGTACAGGGTGGAACAGCCCTCAGGACAGTGCCTTTCATGGGGCATGGGCCTCCAGCCACTGCCTGCAAAGGACATGGGACCCAGGGACAGCCGCCTTCTATGACTTCTTGGTGCAATTTATAATATTCATTTTGATGTCAAATTTTTTTTCCCTGAAAACTCTCTTTGAGTGAAAAAGGGCAGGCATTTAGAAAACAGCCATTACTAGTGAAATGACTACTGCTAAAAGTTCAGGCAGCCAAAGCAAAAACATATTGAACTTTGTCAAAATACATGAAAAGCTGCTGAACATCATTAGTGATCAGGGATACGTGGATCAAAACCCCAATGAGAGGCCACTTTACACCCACAAGAAAGGTAGCTATATCAAAAAGACAGAAACAATGTTGGCTAGGATGGGGAGAAACTGGATCCTTCATAAATGGCTAGTGGGAAAGTAAAAAAGGTGACAGTTTGAAAACTATTTGTCAGTTCCTCAAAATGCCAAACTTCAAGTTTTCATACAACCTATAAATTCACTCCTATGTGATACCCAAGAGAAATAAAAATATATATTCACAAAAAGTGCATAGATGTTCATGCAACGTTACTAATGATTTTCTCAATTTGTCATTCTAGCCAAAGCAATACTCAATCTAAAATTCCATCCACTGGTGAACAGATAACAAACCACCCTACCACATATCCATATAATGGAATATTATTGATTGGCAAAAAGCAATGATGCATAGACACACACTACGATGTGGATGAATCTTAGGAAGGTGATCTAAGTGAAGAAAACAAAGAGCCACACAGTGACATGTGGAGATTCCACTCCCATGATGTGTCCAGAATAGGCCAATCTTTAGGGAGAAAATACAGATCACAGCTGCCTGGGCTGAGGGGTGAGTGAAAGAGGGGAGACTATTAATGGATAGTTTCTTTGTGGGGGGGATTGTGGTGGTGGTAGAAGTCTGTAAATATATTAAAAATCACTGAATTGTGTACTTTAAATGGGTGACTTTTATGTTTGTAAATTAGGTCCCAACAGAGCTGTTAAAAAATAATAGGCAAGACGACAGAGAAACTGAATAGTAAACAAAATTGATTTCATAAACCAACATACCACACACAAACATAAGCATATAGACATTCTGAGCAGAAGGGACTCGCACTGAGGCTCAGCACTGACATTGACTCTGCCACCTGGGGAGCAGAATTGCCTAACTCTGTGGTCAATTTACATGTCCTTATATGAAGTCACAAAACACATCAGGTTTTCTTCCCTGAGATGATTTTTTTTTATTGAACAATTACTTCATCAAATCCCTGAGATAATTTTATCCAAACATTTTCACGTAAAGAGAAAACACTAGCCACTCATTGCGAACAGCACAATGTTCACAGCACCCCCATCATTTTAAAGGGAACATTCCAAAATCATACACAGAGCACCGTTCAGCTGCAGATGCCAGTCCATTTCTGTGGTCTAGCCTTCTTTGCAGAGAACCCAGATGCAAAGAATGAGGGTGTGGGGCCTAAACTCTACCCTATTCGACTGGACCCTTCCCTCTATGTAACTGGTGTAAGAGAGAAAACACTCCAGTGGACACTCAGGAAGAAACCCCGTCTGGAGAGAACAGTTTCCTAGGTCAGTAATCATGCTTCACTTATATCTCCAGGGTCCAGCAAAGAACTGATCCCTGAGAAAGCACACATTCATTGTATGACAGGATGGATGGATGGATGGGTGGATGGACTGATGGACAGAGAGATGGATGAGTGAATGAGTGGATATACGGAGAAATAAATAGAAGGAAAGAGGAAATGAGGGTGGATGACTGGATGGGTGGAAGCTAAATGAATGGAAAGACGGATGGAGGGATGAATCAATGGGGAGCCATAAAGATTAGGTGATATATGGTTGGGGAGATGAGTAGAGAAAGAGAGGGAACAAGGGTAGCTGGATAGATAGATGGACATACAGACAGACAGATGAATGGACCACTGGATTCTTGGATGAAAATATAAGTAACAGAAGACCCACCACATGTGTCCTTTGACCACTCAGAACCACAGGTGCACTTCTAGAACTGGGGACTGCTGCTGGTCTCCTCACCACCCCAAGGTGTGAGGCTCCAGGAAAGGCTTTGACTACCTCACTAAGAATACAGAAGCCCACTGTACAGGGCTCTGCCCAGTAACTGTGCCAGCGGTGCTCTATGGGACTAGGGACACAGTGGTAACCAGAAAGGCTAGGGCTGACCCTGATGGAGGCTCTTGGAGCAACAGTGGGATGTGATGAAAAAGTTGCAGAAGCACCAGTTCATGGTTCTGTCACTTGAGAAGGAAAGGAGAAGGAGGTCAGGAGGAAGACCTGAACTGAGACCAGATGTATGGGTAGGAATCAACTTGACCTCATGTGTGTGTGTGTGTGTGTGTGTGTGTAGAGAGAGAGAGAGAACACGCATGCCCACGGCAATGAGTGGCATGTGTGCAGACCCCAAAGAAGAACTGCTGAGACCCACCATCCTAGGCAACCAGGACACAAAGGGCAAGGAGTACAACAAGCGGGGCCCGTGGCGACAGGCCCCTGGGTTCTCAAAGGCTACAATAAGCCACGGAGGGCTTTGGGGGACCCTCGGTGATGTGATCAGATCTGTATTCACCTAAAAGTGGATGGACTGTCTGCCTCAGTGATGTGGCTCCCTGGCTGCTGAGCCACACAGCAAGCCCACTAATCCCCACAGAGAGCAGCAGTGGAGCTGCCGAGCGCCGGTCTGTGGGGCAGGGGCGTGGGCTGTGAGCACTGGCCAGAGTCGCCCAGAGCCCTTCTTCCAACTCAGGCCTGAGGCGCAGCAAGCCAGGGCGCACAGGCCTGTGGATCCCACGGTGGGTCTGCCTAACTGAGTGGACCGTCACTCCACACAGTGCCAGCTCTGAACCACCCGAGCATCCACGATCCACTTCCTAGGATGTTGAGATTATACGTAATAGGTGAGAAAATGGAAGTGGGGCAGACCTTAATGGAGTTCAGACTCATGGGTTGGCCAATAACATCAGTGCTTTTCCAAAACCTGATGAGCACAAATTTGGACCAATTGCCTTGAACCAAGTGCTCTATAAACCCCTAGATTAGCAGCAACCTCTCTTGGGTCCCCACTTGCCCTGCGGGTATTCTATCTCTATTCACACCCGAATAAATCCCACTCTTACATTCCCTCATCCTCATCTGTGGATTTCACTCTTCAGACTCAGGAGTCAAGAACCCAGAAAGAAGAAGGCAGTGGTGAACGGCTGTGGTCTGCTGCGACACTGGAGGGGACAGCCACCATTAAGAGATGGAACCTGGGGGCTGGGGATGTGGCTCAAGCGGTAGCGCGCTCTCCTGGCATGCGTGCAGCCGGGGTTTGATCCTCAGCACCACATACAAACAAAGATGTTGTGTCCGCCGAAAACTAAAATGTAAATAAAATATTAAAAAAAAAAAGATTACAGATCAGGGCTGAGAATATAGCTTAGTCAGTAGAGTGCTTATTTTATTTAAAAAAAAAAAAAAAAAAGAGTTGGAACCTGTTTCTCGGCTGCAGAGGCCTGCAACTTATGCAGATCCCACCTGCCAGCAAAAGGGGGAAACCCGGGTTCATCAGGAAGGTCTGTCAGCTTTCCCTAGGAAAACCCCATTGCACATCAGCAATGGCAGGGCCCAAAGGCAGAGAAAGTTCCACCTCCGCAGCTCCCAGAGAGCAGGCTCTAGGGCCCAGAAGCCTCCTGGATCCTGAAAGGCAGGCAGCAGTGGGAGACATTCAGCTGGCTTTACCAGCCTGGGGCAGATGGTGGCTGGGCTCTGCGTCCCTGCATGGCCAGGCACAGGCCATCAAGCAGGCTCTGGAGCTATTTCAGAAGTGGGGAGTTAAGGTCACATATGGATCAGTCCATTTCTTTTAGTGACTTTTACTATCACACTGGGAGCCACTCATATGTCAGAGAGGCCATCAGCCCAAATAGTACCCATCTAAGTTAGGTGATAGCGGACCCCCACTTATAACCCACTAAAAGTCCTCCTATATGTGGGCTGAGATAGGCATGAGACCTTTGGTAGGTACAATCCTGGCCAGGTCCTGCTCTCAGGGAGCTCTGAAGTCACCAAAGGCTCCCAGGAAAGGAAACTGTCCCCTTGGAAACCTCTGGTGTCCGTGATCTCATGGTCCCGACAGAGCTGAACCTGAAGAGGATTTCTGTAGTACAGAGGGGGACAGCGTGGCCCTTCCCTGAGCTCACTTCCACTAAGGCAGGGAGATCTTCACATGGTTCCAGTGCAGCCTCGCAAATTAACCCTGAGGTTTAGAAATCATATTAGTTTAACCAGTAATCTTCTGAAATCTTTTGGAACTGCCAACATTTGGGGAAAAAATTCCCACAACTCTGTAGAATGCTCCATGCTTAATGAAGTCCTTTCTCTGTCTCCAGTACTGGGCACACACTGGAAGCCGGAGGTAGGCAGGCCCTGTGGCCACTATTTCAAGAACAAGAGGCTAGGCAGAGCCACATGGCTCTTGGGCCTGGATCCTGGGGAGCAAGCCAAGCCTCTGGAGGAGCCAGGAGCTGGGCAGCTCGTGTTTCTGCCACAGCTTCCCCACCAGCCCAGGGACCGCCACTGTCCTCTTAACTTCCTTCCCTTCCAGCTCAGCCCAGAAAGGCCTCAAGGGTAGTCCAACTTCCTTTTCATTCTCTGCACAATCTTGACCGTTCTTCAGATTTTCCAGTTCTTCTCCACAGATCTGCTTCTGAAACCAGAAAGGAATTCATAAGCATTCCAGTTAACCACCACAATGAGGTCATCCTGGACATTCGGGGTCTGTGGGTGTCCTGCCCTGGCTTATCCTTGCAACTTCATACTGAGGTTTAAAATGATAAGCCAAGTTCAAGCACCCCCCCACAAACCAGCCCCAGAGAAACCACATTTTATATACAAGAGTGTGTATACACACTGAACAGACTGAAGGACAGCCCAGCCTCAGGAGATTTGAGAAAGGGAGTCAAAGAAGCCTTGCAATTGACCCTCCATGTCTGCTCCTCATCCACAGATTCAACTAACCATGAATTGACTATATACTTTATTTCTTGTCCTTATTCCCTAAACACTACAGAAGAATGGCTACTTGCACAGCAATTAGACGGCGTTAGGTACTAAAGGTCATCTAGAGATGGTCTGAGGTATAGGCAGGATTGCACAGGTTATATGCAAATATGCCACCATTTGATATAAGGGACTTGAGCATCCCTGGATTCTCATATACAAGGGGGTCATGGAACCAGTTCTCCACAGATACTAAAAGACAACCATAATTTAAAAGCTGGCACTTTTGCTTGAGTGTGCAGGCACACTGTCAGGCATTACAATGCCCTGGACCCCTGCTGAATCCTCCAAGAGCCTTCAAAGTTTAAGACAGGATCAGGGGAAGAAGCCAAGCACAATGTTCTCTGCTCAGTGGACTGGTAGGCTCTTCTGTTTACCAGTCTTTCTGTTGTGAACCGAAGAGAATGAGAGCCCCTTTCTGCCTGATGGTTGGAACTAATGTCAGACACAATGCAGCTTTCCAAGGCAATCCAGCATTTACTGGGATGTTTTATGCCTTCATGTTGAATCTTCTATTGCAGAATAATCTATTCACCAAATTGAGCAGTATTGCCCTACAACGTACAATTGTTAAGTTTGGGAGTTTAACATAATTACTCACTCCTTAGGGACCGAAAAACAAAGACTTTTCTGTACCAGAACAAATGAATCTTATCACAATTACACTATGTGGGTAGGTATCTGGTGTGGCTTAAAAAAAAAAATACTGAACAACCAGCCACCAAGAAATATTCAGCAACCATCCTTCCCCAAGACTCCATTTTACAATTACTCAGGATTATGCAAAAACTTAATGCAATATTCCATTTTTGTGCAATCTGCTCTGGAGAGGCAGGGGAGGAAAGCAAGACAAATTTGTCTTGCTTTTGTTCTGCCTGAATGACACTGGTCCACGGCAGAATTTGAAATTCAGATTTTTCAGTATTTCCTTAACGATGCAAGACTACGGCTGATTCCCATGTGTTCTCGGTTTCATTTTGGCTCATTAGAGCCTGTCCAGCTTAGAGACAAGACCACAAAAAGTCTAATTACACAAGGTTCTCCTCATCCCACCCTTCTCCCTGTGCCATATAGATTCTAAGGATAAACCAATACAGCCAACTGCCAAGGAGAAGCCCACAGCCGGTCATCTAAGGAGCTACCTTGCAGGTTCAGGTCACAGCTTCAGGAAACAAGGGCAACATAATGACCAAAGAAACAAGAAGCTCATGAGATAACACACCATTGCCATACCTGTGGCCATCTCCATCAGCAAACTCTGTGGGTCTGTCCCCCAGAGAAGTCTGCTCAAGATTGCTCAGGTCCTCCTTGGAATTTCCAGGGTGAACTGCCCTCCCTAAGCAAGAGAAGAAGATAAACAAATGGGGGCTGGTTCCAAGGGGCAGAGCAATTTAACACCTGTGGGATCCTTCCAAATGTACCGATGGCCCTAACCTCATTCATCTTCTTGACCTTCACATTAACCCTTGCTACACTGCTCTCCAGAGGATGAGAAGAGCTGCCAGGTGCCAGCAGACATAAAGTGGTGGTACTACTCAAGCATTTCCGAGCTAGACTTGAGATCTGTTCTTCAAACAAGAACAATTCAGGCATTCAATGGCATCAAGTTTCCAGACCCTTCTCTGCCTCCAGATGAGGTTACTCAAGAAAGGCCATACCACCATGTTAATTGAGCCTCACCCCCGATCCCCACCAAAAAGAGATGACTGTCTTGTCCTACTGTGTGCCTCCCCACTGAACACCCCCAAATCCATGGGGGTTCAGATTCCTAGGGAAAAATGCATGTTTGCCTTCAATCTGAAAATATATATACAACATATATATATATATATATATATATATATACATTCAGCTGGCTTTACCAGCTAAAATATAAACACATTATTTAATTGTTATCAATACGAGTACATTTTAAAGTTTCTTTAGAGAACTATAAAATTAGCAAAATTTGGTTTGGCAAGATTTAACTCTAAGCACTTTAAAATACCAGCACACTTTAGTTCTCTCTGATAAATCAAGTTTTTATATCATACAGCAGTAGTTGTTCATGTACTTTATTAGCTTAGAAATGAGTTCAGAAGCCTTTTCAGTCTAATTCACTACTGTATCCCTGGAACCTAGAAAAGTGCCCAGTATATATAGATGTCTCATTATCACATATTAAATAAATTGGTGAATGGATATGTGAGTGAGTGAGGGAGGGACTGAAATGGATAATCCTTTACCAATTTTTCAACTTCCCTGAGGTTATTTTGTGTTATGGACTACAACATGCTAATAAAATATTAACTTGAATTTTATTCCTAAACAATTAAGGTTCAGTGGATTTTTTTAGGGAATGCACTTATTTAGGAGCACAAGTACAAATAACTCAGAACCAACCACAGAAGCAAGTCAAGGAGGCACTTATTTCCATCCAGGGCTGCAGTGGATGACAATGGCCACGAGATGGAGCCACACAACCTGTCAAAGAAAAGCAGTACAGAAAAGGCGTCCAGACTCGTGATTTTGCCCTCCACACAGTTCAGCAGAGCATATCACAGGAAATGACCATTGCTGCTGCACTGTACAACAAGCTGAAGCAAGTTTAGAACTGAAGCTTGGGTCCTGGGATGTGACTCAGCGGTAGGGATCTCGCCTAGCATGCACAAGGCCCTGGGTTTGATCCTCAGCACCACAAAAATTGAAAAAGAATAATAAAATGAAATGAAAAAGCTAGTCAGAGAAAGAATTTCAGTTTGCTGGACATCAGACTTTAGAAAAGTAAGCCTGCTTCCCCATCTCAAATTGTTCACATCTCTTTTCACACAGTTCCTCTTCTTAAAAAAATAAAAATAAAAAATTAAGTGTAAGCAAAGTGTTTTCCTTATGAATAACAATGAATCCATGAAGTTTTCCTGGAGAAAGAAAGCAATATTGTGAACCTACAGAAGGAGAAAGAAGAACTAAATTCTTAAAGCAGCGTGCAATTAGTTCCTGCCTCCAGCAACATTTTTGCAAAAGAACATTTCACTGTTGATGTATTCGGTTTCATTCCCTCCAGTAAAGAAACTTAAGGCATGTGCAGACTGACTGGGAAATCACATCAGATGGAATTATGATCCTATTGGTCAAGTTTCAAAGGCTTCACATGTAACTGAAGTGTAGGAAGAAAGAAATTTCCCACAAACTCAAAAGGTCTGAAAAATCTGTAAATATTTTGAGGACCATTATAAGCCACAGATGTTATCAACGGCCAGGATTGTGCAAACTTTAAAAAGACCTCGTCCACAAATGAGGCTGCTTCGAAAATAGATTTTAAAACATTTGCAAGGAGCCCAAGTGAATTTCCCTTTGAAATGTTGTAAATGGTTCATGCTTTATTTAGAGTAAGAAGCAATCGGCTCCACTGGGCTTCTTGCTTATGATGCTATTTCTACCGCACATGAAATTGTAGGAAACCTCCAATTAACAGTCAGAAATTAAGGGACAAGAGAGAGAACTTGAAAAACAAGTGAAGAAAGAATCACTAATTAAAGACAGAAACTGGGTGGCCTGGTGTGATGGCCAGGGAAGAGAAGATTCTGGAATGTGCCTTGTGTGGCGACCGGTGGGAAATTCTAGTCGGCTAACACTTGCTGATTTCCATGAAGGGAGAAGCAGATTAGAAACTGAGCAAGTGCAGAGCATCTGTGTGGATCCGTGATTGCATTTGCAGCCCCACTCACCAACTCGGAAAAAAACCTGGGATGTCAGCACTAGCTGACATAATGGTTACAAGATGAAGCTGGTTGGCAGAAAACCTTCCTGAGTGAATTAAAATCCTGACTCTGGGCCCTGGGGGAGACAAGAGAGTGTGGGTGAAATTGGGAACTAGCCATGCTTTACCCAGGGAGTGAAAATATTATAAAATTATAAATTATAGAGTTTTAGTGATCTAATTATACCCTAATTATAATGATAACCCTTCCTTCCTTCAAGGGACTCAAGCATGCTTCTGAAATATTCTCTGTGTAAGTCCTATCATTGGCTGTTTGAAAGTAGATGTTGGTGAATCTCAGAGTGAATTAAAGTGACAGATCTGGCATCTGACTCCCCGATCAGCTTCCTCTGACCAGACCACACCGACTCCCAGCTCTTGAAATAACCCCCAGTGGAATTCTCCAGGAGGAAGCCATCTCCCCAATTAGGCAAAAGTCGTCCTCCTCCTCCCTGACCCCCTAGGGCCTCTGTGGTTTCCACATTCCAACATGCAATCCATTTTCTTTTTCCATCCCAGCCAAGCAACTGCAACCTCCAAGCACAAAGGCCATGGTCTCATTTGTGAGGCCCGTCCATAAACTCACACGGCTGGTCAGCTCAGTGCCCAGGGATACAGACTGGCTTCCCTTCCATCCTAACTTGATGCCACAGGGCAAGTCACTTAACCGCCTCATTAGGATCACAGTCGTGGCCCTGCCACGGCCTCCTTCCCTGGTACCTAGTCACCCCATTAATATCTGTAAAAATCCATTAAACCTTCCAGCTGAAAGGTGCCATAAAAGCTAAGCCTATTACTATTATCATCAATAAACTCCAAGGCACTCTTGCCTGTCACCACCTGAGGTAAATCAGTCACCCAGGTGGAGAGAAAACCAGGCACCTCAGGCCTATCAACCCCCTAATGAGCCATCTGCAGCCACAGAAATGTCCAAAGTTGACTTTGCCAGCAGCTCCCGTTCCAGAAGGGAAGAGAGCCAAGGCTTCAATTTGGGACAGTGAATTTAAACTGTTAGAATCCCCTGGTCTCCCAGGCACACACAGTCCCTGTGGCTTGAAGGGCTACTCCAACCCTGCCCTGGACCCTTACCTTGAGTGCGGAGCTTAGAGAGGCCTGCCACGTGCAGTCCTTCCCCACTTGGGTGAAGGGGAAAGAACACGGTCAGAAAGCAGCTTGGAAATCCAGAGACAGTGGGCATTCCCTGCTGACTACTTAAAAGACATCTCACCTCCTGCCTCCCTTGGGAACCGCCAGCAAGGCCCTGTCCTCTCTTGAAAACAACCCTCCATTCAAACGCCAGACAAACTCACTGGGGCGCTGTCTTGAAAAATCCAGAACTGAAGACACCGTGTGTGTCCATCAACAGGAAAGAAATAAGGACACATCAGTACAGCATCATACTATGCTGCCGTTAAAAAGAATTAAACAAAGCAACGATTTAAAGAGCATTGTATGGTATGGCCCTTGACATAGGTGTGTGCTCCCCTCAGAGGAGACAGGGAAGGGAGACGTGCTGCTCCCAGCAAACCCCTGGGCATCTTGTGAATTTTCATCCACGTGCACACCTCGCCTGTTCAAAATAATCTTTGCAACTGATTCTAAATTAGACAGAGGCAATGGATCTTCTGAGATGTTTCACTGATCTATTGAAACTGTTAAAGGGGAGAGCCCCTCGACCTCAGAGATCCTGATTGTCAAGTTGGGGGAGATCTTTTTGAGCAAGATGGACGGGAACATGTGCTTCATTCAGGAAGGAAGTGTAGAAAAAAGGATAAGATGCCACCAGCCAGGTCTCATCCCCTTCTTTGTCCTTGCCATAACCTCAACAGAAAAAAAAAAAACACCTACAGGGGTCTGAATTAAACAGTGGAAGTTAATCTGTACTGATTATGGACACTAGGCATAACTAGGACTAAGGGCACCGTTCCTGTTCCACTCACCCTCTGCAAGTCTTGCCTGCTGCTGAACCTTGAGCCAGATGTTGACACGCTGACCCCGGGCCCCCAGGGCCTCCACCTCCCACAGGCGGCCTCGCTCCTCTGGATGGGCCAACAGGAACTGCCTACAGACTGAGAGAGAGGAGAAGGAGCATAAGTCAGAAGACCCCCCACAACCCTGGTTCACTCGGGGCCAGCTCTCCCGTGTCTGCAGACTCAGGCAGCTTCCAATTCCTCCTGCAGCAACCCCAGCTCGCTGCTCTGATCCCCACTACCCTCAAACCACTCTCTCAGCAACCTCTCATGGACACAGAATTCTCACCTGCTCATGGGGGCTCCCATCCTGTACTGGTTTTCTAGGGCTGCTCTAATAAAATACAGTTGTCCCATGGCAACCAAAGGGAATTGGTTTGCAGGAGCCACTGAAGACACAAAATCCAACGTCCATACAGTTGCACTAAATAGTGTGGTCTTTGCATGTAACTATGCACATCTTCCCGTAGACTTTAAATCATCTCTAGATGATCTTTAGTACCTAATGCATGTAAATGCTATACAAATAGTTGTTATAGTTGTTACAATCCATGATTGGTTGAATCTGCAAATTTGGAACTTGCAGATATGAAGGGCTGACTATACCACAGAAATTCATAAGACAGAAATTTATTTCTCACAGCTCTGGAAGCTGGAAGTTCAAGACCCAGGTGTGACAGGTTTGGTTTCTCCTGAGTCTCTTCTCCTTGAGAATTGCTGTCTTCTCACATGGCCGTTTCTGTGTATAGAGATCCCTAGTGTCTCTCTCTGTTCTTAAAAGGACACCAGCCATATTGAATTAGGGGTCTACCTGCATAAGCTCATTTCTCTTTAGGGACCTTTTAAAGTCCCTACATCTCCAAGTACAGTTATACCACAGGCTTCAACATTTGGAGGGACACTATTCAATCCCTAATGCCATCCCACTTAGGTTTTTGGTTGTTGTTGTTTTGTTTGTTTGTTTTTGTTTTTGGCTGAGGACTGAACTCAGGGACACCTCTGAGCCACATTCCAAGATATGGGATCTCACTAAGTTGCAGAGGCTGGCTTTGAACCTGCGACCCTCCTCCCTCAGCTTCCCAAGTCACTGGGACTACAGGAGTGCACCACCATGCCCAGCTCCATCCTTCCTCCCTGACCAGCCTCCTCTGCCTTCCCTCCTCTCCCATGGAAGCTTCCAAACTCATTGTCCACCAGACTCCTGGATTCCAGAGGCCCCTCACTGACTTGTGAGCCCATATTCACAGGATGAGCATCTTCACATGACAGTGCCCCGACTCCAGGCAAATGATAAAATGCTTTTGGTCCCGAAGGTGTCCATGGGGACTTCAAGTCTGCTCCTAACCTTTGAAGGGTCCAGGGCAAGAGTGCAGGTGGAAACATACAGAGCACCATGCTATTATAAAGGTGGAAACTGTGCCAGGAAAGTGGTAGATCTCACATGTTCTGCCCTCCTTGCTGACAAATATAACTTCCTAACAACCGAGAAAGCCAGTTTTAAATTTAGAATTCTTGGACACCTTGGAATTGTGCATCAGAATGTGGCAACACCAAGAGAGCCAGCCCCCAGTCTCCAACCCACTGCCTTCCCCGGCCTCCTCCTGCTCACCCCCACTCACACTCCATCTACATCCCACCAACAGCCATCCCTGAGGCCGACAGTTGTACAGATGGGTGCCATGGTTCACCAGCATGGACACAGATCCAGGGATGGAGTCAGGCCCTTGGCAACACTGGCAGGAATTTGGGGGTTCTGGTATTCTGAGTGGATTTAGAGGGAGCCATATAGACAGGGGTGGGTACATCCCCTTGAGCCCATGGAGTCCTCAACCCATGGAGAGGGATGCAGCGGAAAAAAGGACTCAAAGCCTGGAGCTTGGAGCAAAAGTCCTCTTGTCCAGCTGGAGGGCAAGACTGCACTCAGTAAAAGCCTGACAGCGGGGTGTGGGTGGCTGAAGCCCCAAGAGAAATGTGATTCAGAATCAGCCCTTTCAAGTGTTTGCTGATGGAGCAGAGGAGGGGCAGTGGGGATCCACAGCACTGGCCCTGGCAACATGGGATCTTTGGCTTCTTTAGCAAGATAACCTGACATCCTGAGGTGCCCTGCACTGGAAAAACCAGCTTTCTCTAGAGACCCTTAGGGGGCCTGCACCAGGGCAGGGCAACTCTCTCCAACAGAGGCCTCAGAATTGAAGCAAGAATGAGGAGAAGAGATTGGCAGGGTGTGGATGTAGATGTAGGACCAGCTGCCTGGGCCCCAGAACTGCCCAGCATCTGAAAGTGAGCTGCACAGTGCGGGCATCCTTGAGCACTCTGCAGAAACTCAAGGCTCTCCAGAGTTTAATAATAACAGCCAGAGGGTCTGAAAAATACCAAGAAACAACTAAACCCACTTGAGGGAAAATCGTTTGTGCCTGCTTTCTTTGTGATTTCAGAGCAAGAGAAGTTTATTTGCCTTTCCAACTTTCCTGTCCATTGTTCTCTTCATACCAGAAGGACCCTGGAAACTCAATACTAAGGATTCAAAAAACATCTGAATGACACAAAGTGAGGCAAGGCCAAATTGAGCTAGTGTCCTTTCACGAGGTGACAAGGGGATCTGAAGAGATCTCTCCAGACACCCACTCTTACTGACTCAGAGTGATGTCTAGCAATTGAGTTTCCTCTGGCAAATGCAAACAAAGAATAGAAACCACTTGGAAAGAGATGCAGTAGGGTGATCGTGGAGGAGGGAGAGGCCTCCTTTTGTGGTGAAGGTGTCAGGGATCTTGGAACTCACTGCTTGTGCAGTGTCTTTCCATCATCTCCTGCCTACCCACAGCTCCTGGACTCTCCCTGTGGCTTCTAGTTCAATGGACAAAGTGATGAACTATAAGCTTCAGTTGAATGAGCCGAGTTACTGGGAGGATCCCGGCAGCAGTTCCCTGGATTCCACTTCTCCCTGAGGTTGATGATTTGTTTCTGATTACAGATGGTCCTTGACTTACAACGAGGCTGCCTTCCCCAAACACATCAGAAGTTGATAATTTGAAAATGCATGTAATACTCCTAACTGACTGAACCTCACGGCACAGCCCAGGCTACCTTAAACGTGTTCCGAACACTTACCTCAGCCTACAGCTGGACAAGCTCATCGAACACAAAGTCTATTTTATAATGAAGTGTGGAATATTTTTGTGCAATTTATTGAACATCTGTATCCAAAAACCACTGGCAACACAGCCTCCTGTAGACTCTTGACTATTTGCCCTAGCCATCACGTGGCTGACAGGGATCTGTGGCTCACTGCCTGTTCCCACCGTCTCAAGAGACGGTATGGGACCACATACTGCTAGCTCAGGAAACATTAGAAATTCAAAATTTGAAGTACACATCCTACTGAATGTGTATTGCTTTCACACCACTATAAAGTAAAAAAAAAAAAAAAAAAATCCTAAGTCAAATCATCATGAGTCAGGGATCATCTGCATATTCAAATCCACTTCCCAGGTTAGGAAAGCTTTACTCCCAGAGATCAAAAATGAGGTCTCTGTGCTAAAACTGTGGAAGACTTCTCAGGAGGGAGGCAAAGCCAAGGCCTGCTGTGCCCCGAAGGGCTCCATCTGCTCAGAACCACCTAGAATGCACACGTGTTATTCACCACTGTTACCCAAATTCCTTCACACACCATGCAGTGGGCTGACCTTGGTACATGGCAGGAGAGATTGGGCAACTGAGGCCCAGGGCATCATCTTCTCGGAATGTCTCACAGAAGTCCTGCAGCATGGCTGTCCCCAGACCTTGGCGACGATGTTTCCTCCTGACAAACACAGTATCCAAGACAGGCAGCAGATAACATGCACCAGTGCCATCGCCACACAGGCTGCCTGCAGGGGAAGCAGGAGACACACATTGTTTCCTGGGCTGGATGCTGCTCCACCAGGACCCTGTGGGACCCTTGCACAGCCAGTGTCATTGATATCACCTGGAAGCAGAGTTAGTTTCACAAGCTAAACAACTGGCGCTAAAACAGCAGACGATTCCAAACCACCAGACTCTAACTGACCCCTATTATTAATTGCTACAAGGGCAGTCCCTGGACCACTGCACTGAAGTGAAAAGCAAACCTGGGAGACTGAGCGGAGCAGGTGGCTCATGTACCCAGACTCTTCAGATCTCTCCCTTCACTGAGACCTTCAGAGCCAATGACAATTATCTGAAAAACATCAAAGCCCTCTTTGGAAAAATGAAACCTGAAGCCAGAGGATGTGGGCTAGGAGACCATCCCAACCTATCTCCGGAGTATGGACAAAAAGGACTCACCATGTCCCTTTATAGCAAAATGCACGCACTTCCTATATCCACATCCCTCTGCATGTGATTTTGAAGTTCTTCTCCTCAAGAGATGGGGTCTGTTTCTCTCCCCCCTATAGTCTAGCTGGCAACAGGGAGAGATCTGAAGAGTCTGAGCAACAGAATAAGGCCAAGTGACAATACACCAATTCTGAGCCTGGGCCTCAGGCATTCGGTGTCTGTCTACCACCCGCCACAAAAATAAGCCTAAGCCAGGGCTGGGGTTGTGGCTTAGTGGCAGAGTGCTTGCCTAGCACATGTAAGGCACTGTGTTTGATCCTTAGCACCACATAAAAAAAAAATTTAAAAAAAATAAAGGCATTCTGTGAGATGGACATCATTACCCTAGGTACTTGTATGACTGTACATATGGCGTGACGCTATATCTTGTACACCAGAGAAATGTAAAGTTGTGCTGGAACAATGAATCAAAATGCATTTTGCTGTCATATATAATATCTAATGTTTTAAGTTTTTTTTAGTTTTGTTATATGAAAATAAATAAAATTTGAAAAATAAAATAAAGGCATTCTGTCCATCTGCAGCTACAAAAAAAATTTTTTTTTTAAATAAACCCAGGCCATCACAGAAACATGGCTCAGGCACCTTGGTGGTCCCAGCCAACCTCAAACCAGCTTCAAGAACAAAACCACCTACCTGGCAGGTAGTTACCATGAACACATAGCAAGTCCAGCCGAGATCAGAAAACCACCCACTGAGCCCAGCCCAGAATATCAACCCAAGGAATTGTTAGTTAAATAAACATTCATGTCAAAAATGAATGAGTAGAGCAACCAGCTTCTCAGGAGTTTCAGACGGGAGGATTGAGAGAGAGTCCAAGGCCAGCCAGGGCACAGTAGTAAGAACCTGTCTCCTGCAGATGCAGCTCAATAGTGGAGCGCTTGCCTAGTATGTGTGAGGCCTGGGTTCAACCTCTAGTACTGGAAAATGGAAGAAAGAAGGAAGGGAGGGAGGAAAGGGGAAGTGGAAGGGAGAGAACATAATCTAAGTCTAACAAGGAACCTCAACTCACTTGAGACAGTAATTGTAAAATATTTGTAATCTCAGCCTCAACATGCTTGAGAAGATAATATCAACTTGTTTGAAATTCTATGACTTCAATTGACAAAAATGAGAACAATGTCCCCCTAATGTTAAGTTTCCAAAGCTGAGAAGGTGTAAATTTATATAAAGATGCAATTCTATTCGCCATAGCATTAAAACACAGCAAATACTTAGGAGTATATTTAACAAAACAAGTGCAAGCCTTGAGCAGTAAAAAGTACAAGTTATCTGAGGGAAACCAAAGAGCTAAATGAATGAAGAGAAATTCCATGTTCACTGGTCAAATTACCCAATTCTGTTCCCATGAAAATTCTTCCCAAACTGATCTATAATGCTAGCCCATTAAAATACCAGCAGGCTTTTTGGTGAAAATTAACAAGCTGATACTAAGTGTTACATGAAATGCAGTCTCTAGAATAATCAAAATAACTTTGAGAAAGAGCAAAGTCGGAAGGCTTCCACTACCCAATTTCAAGCCTTTGTCAAATATTGAATTGAGTATGGAGTAGTGGCTCAAAGGCAGATCAGTGGAACAGACCTAAAGTCCAGAAATAAACTCCTGTGCTTCAATTTTCACAAAGGGGAAAGGACAGTCTTCCAACAAATGAGGCGAGATGATGGGACATTCATCCACAGGAAGAAAATGAATGTAGACACAGACTCTTCACAAAAAAAATAAATAAATAAATTAACTCAGATTGGATCATAGACCTAAATGTGAAAGCAAAACTATAAAAACTCCTAGAAGATAACATGGGAGACAACTGAGGATGACCTTGGGCATGGCAATGACTTTTCAGATATGACATTAAAGGCAAGATCCGTGAAAGAAAAAGTTGACACAGTGGACTTCAGGATACAGGATGTCTGTGAACAGAGGAGTGAATAAAGGTTTTAGTGTGGAATTAAGTGATGATTGGAAAAAGATTCTCTTCCCAGACTGTGGCTCTTCTTTCATTGCTGTGACTTTTATAACAGCCTACAGAATGACAGCACATCTCTGCAAAATCTCACTTCAGGAGGAAGGGATTTTTTTTTGTTGAAATAAAAGAGTGTTTTGCAAGAAAAAAAAAGAAGAAGAAATAGAATGTCTGCTTGTGAAAGGCATCATCACAAGAATGAGAAAACAAGCCACAGAGTGGGAGAGATCACATGAAAATGGCACATCTGATGAAGAACTGTGACCTAAGCCAGGCTTGGGGCACACGCTCATAATCCCAGAGACTTGGGAGGCTGGGGCAGGAGGATCCCAATTCAAGGTCAGCTCTCAGTAACTTAGCCAAGATCCTAAGCAACTTAGAGAGACCTTGTCTTAAAATAAAACACAAAAAGGGTTGGGGATGTTTCTCAGTGGTTAAGAACCCCTGGGTTCAATACCTGGTACCAAAAAAAAAAAAAGTATTAGGTAGTTTTTTAAATGAAGTTGAACCCTCACCTCACATCATACACAAAAATTAACTCAAGATGGAGTATAGACATAAATGCAAGAGCTAAAACTGTTAGTGCTTTTAGGAAAAAAAATACACAATCTTGGGTTAGACAAAGAATTCTTAGAGTCAACACCAAAAGCATTCTTGATTGACAAATCTAACTTGATCAAAATTTAAAACTCTTTGTGTCGAAACACACCACCAGCAAAGGGAAAAGCCAAGCCTCAGGCTGCAAGAAAATGTTTGCAAATACCATTAGTGATAAAAGGCTGTAGCCAGAATAAAAGACTCTTACAATTCAATAAGAAAACAAATAACCTCATTAAAAATGGACAGAAGATTTGGACAGATATTTCTTCAAAGACGACATTCACATGGCCAATTGTCAATGAAAAGCTATTCAATACCATTTGTCATTTGGGAAATGCAAGTTTTAAAACCACAATGAGATGCCACTTTGAGCCTCCCAGAATGGCTAGAATCAAAAAGACAAGCAATAATAAGTGTTGACAAGGACATGCAGGAAAATGGAAACCTCAGATATTGCTGATGGAAGTTCACAGTGGTGCAGCCAGTTTGTGCAACCACGTGGCAGTTCCTGAAAAAGTTAAACATAAGCTTACCAATTAATGGAGCAAGTCTACTCCAGGGAACCTAACTAAAAGAAATGAAAACACATTTCCACACAGATGTGTAGGTGAATATTTATAGCCACATTATTCATAATATTCCCAAACTGGAAACAATCCATCTGGTGATAGATCCATAAGCAAAATACAGTAATATTTCAAACAGTGAAATATTACTCGGCAATAAAAAGGAATGAAGTACTACAAATGCTACAATTTACATGGATAAGGAAAACACTAAACCAAGTGAAAGAATCCAAATGCCAAAGACAATATATCATATCCTTGCATTTAGGTAAAATGTATAGGAAAGGCTAATTGGTAGGGGGGGAAAGGCAGATCAGCGGCTGCCTAAGGCTGTAATGGAAAAAAAGACTAACACCACAGACCACTTAGCAGGATAACAGAAATGTCCTAAGACAGGACTTTGGTGATGGTTATACAACTATCTATATTTGCTAACAAAATAAAATGAAATAATTGAATTATACACTTGTGATTGGTAAGCTTTACAAGATAGAAAATTTTACTTTGATAAAATGGATTTTAAAAAGACACAAAGAGAACATGCATAGTAGGGTGACTAGAGTCTATAACAATTTATTGTGTATTTTATTAAGAACTAAAAGAGTGGAGTTTAAAGGTTTCCAACACAAAGAAACGATAAATGTTTAAAGAGATGGAAATGCTAATTACCTTGATCTGATCATTATACATTTTGTATACATGTTATCAAATATCATACATACCCCATAAATATGCATCATTATTATTAAGTGTTCATTTTTAAAGCTACATTGAATTAATCTTTTCAAAATATTTTAACAGATCAAATATAAAAAGGGAGAAAGAGTAATTTTACAGTGGAGAAACTCACAGGACTCCCACCTTAACTGAGGGACCAAAGTTACCACTACCCCTAATGAGATGTCACCCACCCTGCCCTCTGATATATAAGAATATATCTGTGCTCCCCTGTTCCCCAAACCCGTAACTGCAGTCTAATCATGAGAAAACATCAGACAGATGTAAATTAAGGGACATTCTAAAATCACCTGACCAGTACTCCTCAAATGTGTTCAAATGACCAAAAAAAAAAAAAAAAAAAACAAGAAATGGTCACAGATTGGAAGAGGAGACCCAGGTGAATTGAAGAGCAAATGCCTCGCACTGTCCTGGATCAGGGACCAGAAGAGAAGGAGGATATGAGAAAGAAATTAACTGATGCTAATTTTTTTTGTTCTGGACATTGTACCACAGCTACATGAGATGTGGATATGAGGGAAGACGGGTGAAGGGCACACAGAGCCTTTCTAAACTTTCTTCATAATTCTTCTATATATCTAAAAATCCCCTCAACATGAACAGCCAGAATAGGTTTTATGGGTTTATGTATTTTATTGGACCAAATCTATAAAATCTATAAAAATCAATCCCATTTCTAGAGACTCATAACAATTAGAAAAAGTCTATAAAATGAGATATCGTCTCTCAGCCATCAGAACTGTAACCCCAGAGACCTTGGACAACACCAAGTGCTGGCCAAGGTGTGATGCAAGAAAGCCTCCAGCCTTGGACGGGTGGAAATGTGAGTGGGCACAACCGATCTGCAACCCAGATCTGCGCATGACCTTCACCTGGAAATGCTGAGCTTGCACCTACTCCACAGCTAGGAATTTCCTAATAATCACATGCCACAGACCAGTGCTTCTTAAGCCATTTTCGTAATCGCCAGTCTGAGGAGCCTTTTTCAAAATGTGTTCCTGATCTCCACCTCCACCAAATGAAATACTGAGGGATAAGATTTTGTTGGATAGTGTCATGTTTTGAAGAGCCACAAACCACTCTAATATCTAAAATCTGTTTGCTCCCTGAGTTTGGATCTGAAGTGTCCTCTAAAATTCCACATGGTAAAGGCTTTCTCCACAGAGAGGTGCCGGTGGGTGGAGACAGGACCTTCTGGAGGTGGGTCCCAGTGGGAGGTATTCAGGTTAGTGAGAGTATGTCCCCTAGAACAAAATCTTGTCACACTGGGGGGACAATACCTGTTCACTGAGGAGTACATGACTAGGTCAGGAGTTCTGAAACTTCAGAGTACATGGAAATCACCCGGAGGGTTTGTTAACACAGATTGCCAGGCCCTTATAGAATCTCTGCTTCAGTAGGTCTGGGATGTGATCCAAGAATTCCTGGATCCTATAAAACATGAGCAAAACAAAACTGTGCCTGCTGGAGCCATCTAAAATGTAGAGTCACTCAGCAACCAAGAGCTGCCTGACAGTCTTGACTCGACACAGTCACCGTCCAGGCCGAGACTTTAGAAAAAAGATTCCTCCATGGAATATTATGGGATGCCTGACAAACCTGTGTCTCTCCTTTGAAATTACTCTTATCACAGCCACAAAGAAATACAGCTGCATGGCCATACCCGAACCACAAAACCCATGTCAGACAGTTGAGCTAAAGGAGAACCAACGATCCACAAGAATCCCATCCAGAGGCCAGCAGGGCTGACCTGATTCTTTCTAGAACTCTGAATGAATGAAATGACGTTAGGATTGCCATACATCATGAACCTTTAGGACAGGTGGAGCTAGAGGCCAGGTGGGCATCACAGCAAAACCAAGGCAGAGTTCTAAGAAAGAAGTAGAAAACATATGTGAGTAAAGGAAGCTGTTTTGCATCCATGAGACTGGATAGGTACCCACTGCAGCATAAGGAGCCAGGTCGTACCTGATGAGCTTCTCCTGTACCCTTCCAGAGTCTTCCTACCCTGCAAGTCCTAGAGTACACTCCTATTCTTTGCAACAGCAACCCCCTTCTCCTTGGATGGCAGAGTTGGTACCAGAAACTGCACCACTCTCTCACCACTCAATTTTTGCTGCATATGTTTCCATTAATGTCCAGATGGTGACATGAGAGACTCCTGCTTAACAGGACAACAGTGCCAGGGGGACTGATGGGGCTGGTGTCTACAGAAGGCGAAAGCAGGAGGCCCCAGCCCAGGCAGGGCTGAGGCCAGCTCCACAGCATCGCTGAGTCTCACAGGTCACAGTCTGAATTCCTAATCACCTCATCTAATATTCTCAAGTGCCACTCGTTATGACTTCGTTCCTTTTGGGTATTCAGGAATCTGTAATGCAAAATTGTTCTTTTTAGATTTTTATGCAAACGCAAAATATTTATAAGCTCTGTCTTAAATTAGCCTCCTTTCCAATCCCCAATCCGGTATTCTCTCCCCCTGAATGTTAACAGTCTTATGGACTGGTGGTTTGGAAGCAAAAATTAAAGTAAACCCTCAATGATTTTTACTACCTAGGGAGAATTTCGGCACAAAACAGTGAAAAGACTAGAGTTTCAATATTTTGTAAGAAAGGCAATTAAGGAACCATCAAACAAAGAGAGAAATTCAAACCAGTCTGCTAGCAAAATGTTTCCTAAGAGAAGTCCACCTGTAAATATTTCATTCATTCTATACAAAGGCACCCACCTGCTTCAAAACTAAATATGCCCCCAGACATAAAGTGGCACAGCCTACTGAAGAACACGTTGATGGGGACAAATCTCAAAGGCATTATGCTGAGTGATAAAGTCAATCTCAAAAGGTTGGATACTGCACAGTTCTATTTATATGATATTCTAGAAAAGACAAAACTATAGTGATTGAGAAATTAGGGGCTGGGGATATAGGTCAGTTGGTAGAGTGCTTGCCTCACATGCATAAGACCCTGGGTTCATCTCCAGCACCACAAAAAAAAAAAAAAAAAGGAGGAGGAGGAGGAGGAAAAAAAAGAAATGACCAAGGGTTGATAGAAGCTAAGCGCAGAAGTCGGGGAGTTCATAACCCACTTGAATCAAATGTATGAAATATGATATGTCAATAACTATGTAATGTTTTGAACAACCAATAATAAAACTTTTAAAAAAAGAAGTCGAGGGATGAGGGAAAAAATGAATATAAAGTAATAACATGAAGGTTGGCTATGTTATAGAGACCTATGTGTAGGTTAAATTCCTAGAACTATAAAGTCCCCAAAGAGGCAATTTCAATCCTCAGTACAAAAAAAAAAAGAAAAAAGAAAGAAAATAGACATTTTCGAAGTCTCATACACAGAAAAAAAAATGAATGTACTCCTTGACTTAATATATGGTTATATCCAAAAAATAACCATCATAAATTGAAAATAATTAGAAACACATTCAACAGACCTAACCTACTGAACTCCCAGCTTAGTAGCACAGTACACTGCACAGTGTGGCTGTTGGGCTCCATGTTGGCAAGGCTGACTGGCACTGGGGCCCCTTGCTGCTGCCCGCATCACCAAGAGTATTCTACCACATCGCACTCTCCAAGAAAAACACGTGAATTCCAACTGCAGTTCCAGTTGAATATGTACCACTTTTACACCATCATAAAGTCCAAAAAGAGTAAGTTGGATCAGCTTCTGTCATGGCCCAGCTGTACCCTCTTCAATAGGTAGAACCTGCCCCTGGGACCCTGTGGATTCTGTGAGTTAGGCCTTTGGTTTTCCCAGCAGAATGAAACTACAACCTTCAGGCTAGCCTCGGCTGAATCAATAGATATTCTCCATCACTGGGAAAAGCTGAAGAGCTTACCACGTGCAGTGCCCACACCCTAAGATCAACAAAGCACTTCCTAACACTGTGACGAGCCCCACAGACAGAGCAGAGACTGAAGGACATCACTAACTGCTCAACTGCTGAACTGTCCACCCTTCTGGTGGTCAGCTGAACCACACGTATCTGATAGTGACGCTGCAGTTTGGATGTAGTTAAAGTGTCCCCAAGGGCTCCTGTGTTGAAGTGCAGTGCTCCGCATGGTGCTCTTGGGAGAGCCTAGTGGGAGGTCCTGGAGTCTTGCTGGGGGCACTGCCCTCAGGATGGCTTAAGAAAGCTGTTACGTGAGCCCCTTTTGGTTGTTTCAAAGAGATTGTTATAAAAGCTTGTTGCTTTTATAGCCCCTCCCCTTCTCTCAGCCTCCAAAACTGAACTAAATAAACCAGTTTGCTTTTATAGCTGGTCTGTTAGGTATTTCAGTATAGTGATAATAATACAAGTGACTTTTCACAAATTATATGAGTAAAATAATAAATACTATGAATTATATCTGATCATCAACTAAATTACTTTTCTGTTTGCCTTACCTACATGCTACTAATAACAATCATTTTTAAATTCATCTAAGTAAATTCTTCTCTCAACTACAAAATGAGACGAGGAGATAAGGGATTTAAAAAAAAAAGTCCTCCATCCATACCTGAACTCTCAAATAATGATGGTAGAAAGAAGAGATCATGCAAATCTTCACATGAAAATTTTTTAAAATGCTTAAAGATACTATAAGACATCCAATAGCTGATAGAAGCCAGAAATCTAATTTCTGGAAACAGGTAAAAAACCTGTGAATTTGCAGCTTATTGGCTAGAGAATATAATTCCAACTTCAAGGCTACAGAAAACATTGATGGAGAAAACTGTAGCCAGACCAGGTAAATGTATCAGATACGGAGAATTCAGAAGTAGGAAAGCACCAGAAATTTAAAAAGAAAGTTCTGGCAGCATGAGAACCACAGGATGAGCACGACCAAAGGCAGAACATAAACTTCCTGTGTCAGGCATGGTGGCACACGCTTGTTATCCCAGCAGCTTGGGAGACTGGAGCAGGAGGATCGAGAGTTCAAAGCCAGCCTCAGCAAAAGTGAGACTAAGTAATTCTGTGAGACCCTGTCTCTAAATAAAATATGAAAAAGGGCTGGGAATGTGGCTCAGTGGTTAATCGGTCCCTGGATGAAGAAGAAGAGGAAGAGGAAGAAGAACAAGAACAAGAACAAGAAAAACTTCCCAAATCCCTAGTTTATAGCTAATTTATAAATGAGTAAAGGAGACCTCAAAGGAATGGGGGGAAGCGGCAAGCAGGGGGAGATCAAGAAATTAGAGAGAGATCCACTCTTGAAAGATGGAACTTTCAGTGAGTTTGGTACTTTTCTTAACCAAGGGTACTCTCCAATTTGGGTGGCTTAAGTGGCATAAGGCTGAAGCAAAATGGTTCAAAGGATCAGAGTAGAGTCCAGAACTGGCAGAAGTAAGAACACTACTGAGAAGTTAGGTCACACCCATGTCCAAAGCTTGTCAGCCCAGGACTCACAGAGCAAGACTAAAGAAGCAGCCACAGGAAGTCAAACGATGTCAGCAGCCACGTATCATAAAGGAGACAAAGTTGGCAGCTTGAATCCAGGTAGATTAGATGCCTTCTAGCACAAAATCCAAAAATCCTCAGAAAACAGAGGAATTCATTTTCTGCAATATGGTTGCCATTTTTTTTTCAACCAAAAATTCCTAAACTAGAAAGTATGACCCATCCCCAGGAAGGTGGGGAACGGTCAGTTATATTCAATATAATTGACTCTAATAGCTATCAGTAGACAAGGACTTCAAAATAGCTCTACAGATATGTTCAATTAATTAAAATGAAAAAATATATGGTCAACCAGCAAATGAATATAGAATTTCAACCACAAAAAACTGAAAACTAGAAATATTCATTGGAATTCTAGAACCAAAATACAAAAATAACACTTTCAAGGGGCTAAACAACAGATGATAGATGGCAGAGGAGCCTGACGTAGATCAACAGTGGTCAGATCACATTGATGAGAGTGAAGATGAGATCAAATAAATCCTGGACAAGCAGAGCATACACACGATGTAAATAGAGTTCAAAACCAAAATCAGTTCTTTCTCCCCAAAGAAAAACACTCAATTCTGACAACATCACATCCACAAGTGGTTTATTGGGATTTTTTTTTTTTTTTTTTTTTTTTTTTTTGCTAAAATTGAGAACTTTGGAGAACCAAAGATGGTGCTGGGACCAGTTGGATCAGAGACATTGACAAGACTTTCAAAGCGAAAGAATCTGTTGTTCAAACACAACTTTAAAGAAGAGCCCCATCCCTTCAAGCAAAGTGGTGCTCCTGACACTGTGGTACTCACAGCTGCCCCTCAAAATAAGGCCCAGTCGCTTTACCCAACCTGTGATCGTGTGTGGCCGGACTCACTCTCTTCTGAGGTAATGTCTACACATCTTGGCATCGAGTGCCTTCTCCTCCACATGTCACCTGTTAGCAAGGGTATTTTTTCCTGACAGCTAATTGGTAACATACAGAAAAGAAATGTAAAAAACACTGCGATTAAAAGTTATTGTACATCATTAACCACCACAAGTGTTTTTTTTCTTTTTTTTAACTTATTTTTTATTTGTGTATGACAGCAGAATGCATTACAATCCTTACTACATATATAGAGCACAATTTTTCGTCTCTGGTTGTATACACAGTATATGCACACCAATTCATGTCTTCATACATGTACTTTGGATAATAATGATCATCACATTCCACCATCATTAATAACCCCATGCCCCCTCCCTTCCCCTCCAACCCCTCTGCCCTATCTAGAGTTTGTCTATTCCTCCCATGCTCCCTCTCCCTACCCCACTATGAATCAGCCTCCTTATATCAAAGAAAACATTCAGCATTTGGTTTTTTGGGATTAACTGCCACAAGTGTTTTATAGGGGACATGGCACTGCCTGGGAATCAAAGAGACAAACTTTTCAGCCTGCTGGTCATTGAATTGAGACATGCACTGAAAATGAAATCCATACCTTAGGTTTCGTTACACAACAGCTTAACTGGCAGTATACTTCCTGTGCCAGGAGATCCTCTCCAAGTAACACTTGTGCTAAAGGTGTACCCAGGACAGCGGGACATCTCCAGTCCCCTCCCTCCCAGCACCTGAACTGGAGGCAGCCCCCAGATACCATGTGACCTTCACCTTTCACGTTGGTTGTGTAAAATCCAACAGCTGCTCCATTTCTCCACAGAATTTTTGCTCGCTCCTTCACAGAATGAGGCAAAAAAAACATGTCATCATCATCCAAACTTCTCTCCAGTCTTCCAAAAATAATGACATTTAGAACGAAAAGTACAATCCTTTCCCCAAAGGACTGAACCTTTAAAGACAAAAATGGAAAGAAAGAAAGAATAATCACCAAGTGAGATCAGAGGGGATACATTTTGCACTTGGCATCCACGGCACGCTAGGCCACGTGTGTGCTCCCCCATCACAGGGTTACTTCTGAGTTCAACAGCCAATATGTGAATCATGGTGTCTCCACTGACCTGTTGCACCAATGTGGCCTCCAGGAGTGAGTTACAATTCCTGGGTCCCCAGGGCAACAGATGTGGAATGCACATTGACAGAGCACAATCAATCACAGGCTAATGAAACAGGAAGTTACCTCCAAGGGGGCGGGTCAGGGCAGGCCATTTTGGCAGATTTGCTGGATATATCCTGAAATAAACCTAATCTGACCTTTTAAACAATGGCCTGGCCCTAGAATTCTGATCTAAAGAGGAGGGGAAATAATTGGAAAGATCAATGGCTACATCAAAAAATAACGGATTTTCAATAGTTTGTGATAGATTGCAAACACACCCTGGAGTCCTAACCCCAGAGAATGACTGAGAATTAAGGCCCACCCCACTGCTGAACTCTCTTACCTATAATCAGATTTTCATATAAAAGAAAACTGCATTATGGTCAAAATCATGCCCGTGAAGTTATAAGCTTTCTCCTTTACAAGACAAAATGACTTCACACTCCTGTCTGCTAAAATTCTCTGCATCTGTGTAGCCCATGAATGGCAAATATGTGGCCAAAATCAGTGACTTTGCTCCTGTACTTACAGCAGACATAGCTATTTGGCTAAGCCTGGAAGCTGTACTAGTCATCTTTCTGTCACTGTGACAAAAAAACAGAGATAAAAAAGCTTTAAAAGAGGAAAAGTTCACCCCGGCTCATAGGATCAGAGGTTTTAGTCCATGGTTACTAGGTCCTGTTGCTTTGGACCTGTGGCAGCACAGTACATCATGGCAAGAGCACATGGCAGAAGAGGCCTAATTACCTCATGGCAACCAGGAGGCAAGGAGAGAGGAAGGGGATGAGGTCCCAAAATTTCTTTCAAGGGTATGCCACCAATGACCTAACTTCCTTCCACTAGGCCCTGCCTCCTAAAGATTCCAAGACCTTCCATCAGCACCACCGTGGGACCAAGTCTTTAATATATGGGCCTTCGGGGACACTTAAGATCCAAGGTATAGCAAATGTGGGTTCAGGATCCTCCTGAATGCAGCCCTGTGGAAAGCTATAAGCTGCGGACCAAATGTGGCTCATTAGGTGAAACCAATCAGCTATTTCCACAATGACAGTATTATAGGGGGATTTTACTCCTACAACACTGTTGTTTGACAGCCCTCATGTTGTGCTGCTGTGTGGGTATGCTGTGTGCACAGACCTGTGTGTCACCACCACATCAGCACACCATTAACTGGGTTGTGACTTCCACCCACGCGCTACCATTTGATTCTCATCACCCGCTGGGGAGGTCCTGGTTTACAGGTGAAGGAATTGAAGCTCAAAGAAGGTAAGTGATTACTTTTATTGATTTTCCTGCCTGCTTTCAAAAAGAACCTGAGTCATCTGGACAAGGGCTCTGCAGAACCAGGTTGCAAAACTGGCAGGGCTTCTGAGTCCCAGGCCAGTGCGCCTGCTCAGGCCCAGCCAGGCACTGATTCCTTCTGCACCCTTATTTGTTAGAACTGAGACTTTTGGAAAGACAAAGTTTAATGCAGATATTAGTGTTTGGCTTTCTATTTAACATTTGACCCTTAGACAGTCATCATCACCATCAGCACCCAGACTTTCTAGGAGACCTTCAGCCATTCACAGCTCTTTGAGCCTCAATTTCCCCTGAGAAAGAGGAGCCCAAGGAGGAGGAGGAGGTCACTGAAGTCATCTCTAAAACACTCATCTGGTTTTCAAATGCTTTGATAATAAAAATAAGGCAGCCTGCAGCACCCTCGTAAATGGCACAGTGTTCAGTGCCAGTCAACTTATTAATTGGCCCAGAATGTAAAATATTTTACCTTTATCTGGAGCCAGATCTTAGATGAGGAAGAGATTTGTGGAAATCTAACCAAGCTCAGCTCTGAGAAGCCGCCACATTCTGTGTCTCAGACAGTGGCAACCAAATCAAGTTCAGACTTGGAGAACAACTAGCTAGTCTCAAAACCCGATCGGCGTGATGTGGGAGGTTATATTTTTCAACTCATAAAATCAAAAAGTTCAGGGGAAGCCAGAAGACAAAAACAGATTGCATCTGGCAGAAGGGAAATATCCAATCAAAAACTGGCAGGAGAAAAAGAAGAAAAACAAAATGACCTTAATTTATTCAATTTCCTTACAGAGGGGGGGGGGAAATGTGTGACATATGATTTTTTACTTAGAAACATTTCCGAAAACATAAAACTAAGATCCAGTTCTAATCCCTCCTTAGGACCATTAATTATGTTAACAGAGAGAGCATTAAGAAGGCTTTTTAGGTAATTAATGAAGAATGACTGGCTAAAAAACCATATGTAATTAAAAGAAAAACAAAAAAATATGTAAAGACAAAGTTCTACAAGCAAAGAAAAGAAATCTTCTCATGTTCAGTGGGAATATAACTTTACAACATGGTTTATTAAGAGGCATCCAAGGTTCTTTCTGTTCACAACACAGGTCACATTTCCAAAAGGTGGGTAGGGGGTTGTTCATCTAAACTCAAAAGAGATGACAAATGAAAGAAGTCTCCACTCTCATTCTGAAACATATGTATAGAGCAATCTGATTCTCCCTAGCATTCAGAACAACCAAACACTAAGTAGTCACCTGGCCCACTTGTGATAAAAGAGCCAGGACAACACACCCAGGCACATCAGGTACCACCTAGGGTTCATTCATGCTCTTTTGTTGAATCTCAAGCCATCATGAATTTACTGGAAGAAAATCCTTTGCCTACTGGGCATGGTGACACACAACTTGGGAGGCTGAGGCAGGAGGATTGCAAGTTCAAGGCCACCCACGGCAACTTAGTGAGGCTATAAACAACTTTGCAGACCCTTTCCCAAAATAAAAAAATTTAAAAGGCTGAGGATGTTGCTCAGGGGTTAAGAACCCCTGGGTTCAATCCCCGGTATCAAAAAGAAAAGGAAAATAAAATCCTTTGCCAATAATACCTATGGAGTCAATTAAAACCAGACCTAAAACAGACAACCCACAGAATGGAAAGAGAAGAGTTGTAAATCTTGTAAGTGATAAGGGACTTGCATGAAACAGTCCTACAATGCAACAGTAAATGTCAAATAATCCAATTAAAATGAGGGCCGAGGATCTCAACAGACATTTTCCCAAAGAGGGTGTACAAATGGACAGTGAGCACTAAAAAGATGCTCTACATCCTTAGCTATGGGGAGACCATTTCACACCCACTGGGGTGGATAACATAAAAGATAGACAAGCATCGGAGTTGGCTAATGGGCTATAGAGACAATGCAACCCTCCAACACCCATAGGAGGGATGTAAAAATGGTGCAGGGGCCGTGGAAGGCAGCTTGGCACATGCTCAAAATTTGACATACAGAGTGACCATATGACTGGCAATTCCACTCTCAGGTATATGCTCAAGAAAACTGAAAATATATGTCCTCACAAAAGCACTCACAGAAGTATTATTCATAGCAGCTACAAAGTGGAAACAAGTCAACGCCCATCAACTGATGAATGGGCAAACAAAATGCCGTGTGTACCTACAAAGGACCAATATTCAAGCAAGAAAAGGAACAAAGCCTTTAAACATGTTAGAACAGGGATGAACCTAGGAAGATGACGCTAAGTGAAAGGGGCTAATCACGAAAGGCCACATGAGTACAATTCCATTTCTAAGGCAGGTCCAGAACAGGTAAATGTATTGAGGCAGAAAGGAGATCAGTGGTTACCATGGGCTGGGGAAAGAGGGGCATAAGGGTGCAGGGTTTCTTTGGGGATAAGGAAAATGCTCTAGAACTGGTGGCAATTGATGTACAACTTTTTGAATACACTAAAAATCACTGAGTTGCAATCTTCAAAAGAGTGAAATGTGTGGTATTTGCATTACCTCTCAGTGAAGCTGTTGTTTAAAAAAAAAAACTAAATTTTTAACAATTTTTCAACAGAAAAAAGAAAAACTAGACCAAGAACTTATTCTCCAAACTGAACTTGAACAAACACTGATAGGTCGATGTTTATTGAAGCCCATGTACATCCAGTGGCATCCCAGACAACTGTGGATAGACCCACCCTTTCAAGACTGTAAAGAAGCATGGTCTTTCTCTCCACCTAAAGAATCAATATAAATATGAAAACAGGCAGATATGAGGCAAACTGTCCAAACTCTTGGCTGGTTACTACCCTCCTCATTAACCTCTGTCCTAGCCATAGTTCAGTCACAAGGACTCTGCCAGAACCTCTCAGGAGCTGCTGCTGGGCCTGCCTTCATCTCACCATCCCAGGGCTTTGCTTTATAAGTACTCTACAAAGTTACAGCACTTGAAAGACACCAAACCTGACTGACTTGTCAGAGAGACTGGAATTGATACCCAGCTAAATCGTCGTCACCCACTCTGTGACGCAGTCTCAATCTCTTCATGTGCAAAACAAATTCTGAAATCCAATAAGCCCTATTAAAAGTCTGAGGTAATGTACAGGGATAGATACATTTCTGAATCTGATGCCTATGAACGTCGGAATGCATCAAGCAGAAGTTTCCCACACAACAGAGACAGTAGAGATGACAGTTTCCAAACTCAGGCATGAGAGACCACTCAGGAAGACAAAACAGACTTCCCATCAGCCAGGGACGTATTGAACATAGCCAGCTCTTACCATTTCCCTTGCTGCACTGTATCATGGGTTGAATTGAGTCTCCCCAAAAGATCTTGAGGCCCTCAGCCCTAGTACCTCTGAATGTGACCTTATTTGGAAGTGAGCTTTTTTGCAGGTGAAAAGACCAAGATGGGGGCATTAGGGTGCTCCTAATCCAACCTTTTAAAAAGAGCGAATTTCAAGTTAGACATCCCCACAGAGGAAACCTAAGATACATACAGTGCATCAAGTGCCATCTTCAAGCCAAGTAGACTGAGGCCATCAGAAGCTGAGAGAGAGCCTGGATCATATTCTCAGAGTCTCAAAGGGAAGCAACTGTGGACTCCTTGTTTTGGATTTTCAGCCCCCAGACCTATGAGACTATCGATGTCTGCTGTGTGAGCCACCCAGTCTGTGGTAGTTGGTGAGGGCAGTCCTAGGAAGTGAGTCACAAAGGTGAACTGCTGCATAGTATGAACACGATATGAAGTATGGTGACTCTGAAAACCCTGTTTTGCGAATGTTCACTTAAAACTACATTGCCCGCCTGGAGTGTTGGTGCCCACCTTCAAACCTGTAATCTCAGTGACTCGGGAGGCTGAGGCAGGAAGAATACAAGTTTGAGACCAGTCTCAGCAACTTAGCAAGATCCTTTCTCAAAATAAAAATAAATAAATAAATAAACAAACAGGACTGACCATGTGGCTCAGTGGGCAAAGCACCCCCTGGGGGTTCAACAATCCCCAGTACCAAAATAATAGTAATAACAGTAAAAATAACAATAATAAACTTGCATCACCTCACCTTCACGAGACCTTCTCTTGTGGGATCAGAGGTTCTTAGTACATCTTCTGTGGACCACCAGGATTCCTTCAGGTAAACAGCCACAACTAAAGAGAAAAACCAAGAGGAAATGATGGCGTCACAGCCCACCAGCCACCAGGGAATCCCAAAAGCATGGAGCCAGAGAAGGTGCAAAAGATTCTTTGTCGATAAAGCAATGATATTTTTAGAGCTGAAGTTTCTAAGAGCACTGACCAGGGCAGGGCATGACCATCTCTCACAGGACATCACAGATGCTTCATAGGTGGCTCATCAATGATTCCAAAGCAAGACAAGATATATCCCCATGTTGTGGGGAAAACAAGATACACGCCAATATTGACACGTTTGATGGGTGAGAATTACATTTTTCACATGATGCAAACATTTATCAGTCCAATCATTGGCCACAACTCAGAACTCCCCACAGCCAGTGAAATCCTACATTATCTGAGGGCACTGAGGGAACTCAAGGAATTCCTGCATAAGGAGCGTCACTATAGTGCTGGGTCCTATAACTTAGAAGGAGACACCAGGACACATTCCCAGATTCCTCATCAGAACTGTCCAAACCAATCACCTGAGTTGACTGAGAGGGTCCCCTGCAGATCAGCTCTCAACACCTAACACAGAGCTGGTGCAAGGTAGGGGCTCAGTGTCTACTTTATAAAGCCAATTGGTGAGTTGATTCTCTCCTCCTCCTCCTCATGCTGCAGTCACCACATCCCATCAGGTCCTCCTCCCACTCAAGATCTCCTCCACAGATGACTGAAGTTGTTCCTCTTCCCGTCCCCAGCTCAGTGTCTCCCCCAGCCTCTCTCTACTGAGCAGTCATTCCAAAGGTAAACCCCATCATAGCCACTGCCTCTGGATCTCCACTCTTCAACCCACGTTCCTTGCTTAAGAATTGCATTTAAACACCAAAATTATTTGTTTTCTGATATCTTTTTATATCCCTTTTATCAACATTTTTATAACTGCTTCTCAAAACAGGTATCTGAGCCTGAGGGGTCCAGAAGTCACAGAATTAAAAGATGTACTTTCACCACCAAACATCAACATGGAGTTGAAAACAAGTCACTGTAACATTTGACGCAAGTTTCAAGACTTTAAAGTACTTTTTGTGGAACACTTGGGGTAAGCTGGCATGGCCTTCTTCCCTATCCTGCTCTGCTATTTAAGAAATGTTAGTAGAAAACACTGGAAGATCAGGCTACAAGGCAGGAGCCAGGTGTCCAACAAGACGGCATAGCCAGCCCCTCTTCTCTAAAGATGAACAGCATCTAACCTGCTACTCGGCTTCATGTCAGTGGTGAACTATCATTTCTGACAATGGTTCCAAAATTCATAGAACCAGCTGAGAGAGCAGGGCCAATTAAATGCTTGACATATGCCTTCATTTATTCAACATAATTCATTTCCAAAACGGAGCCTCCTAGAACTTACAGTAGCTTTATAAAGCCATAAGGGTTATTTTCCTGCTTAACAAGGTGAACTAACCTAAGATGTTCTGCTTACTAATAGATTGCGTTTCCATAACACAGATGTTCAATTTACTAATACAGTTTCAAACAGAAAACAGGTTCACATGGTACCTTGCAAGTTTTACAGTGCACTGCAGAGCATTAATTAGTCCCAAAAGGTGTCACAAAATAGATTGAACTGGTTGAAGTCTTTTTTCAAAAGTCATCTTGAACTGCTAAATGCATATAATATCAAAAGTGAAGTCCAATCCAATCTAAGAATCTAAAACACGTGTTCCTTAAAACCAACTCTTGAAAAACCACAAATTGGCCTTCTGGAAGGCAGTAGCTTTTGATCAGTGAAGCATGATCCCTCATCCAGAGGAAACAGCAAAGAGAGATGGCAGCAGAGCCCTTGCAGAGAGGCTGCCCCAAGCTCAGCAAGGACAAATGATGGATCGGGGGAACTGACAGGTGCCGCAGAGCCAGCCTCAGGGCATCACTGCCAAGATCCTGGAGCCAGCCAGCTCCAAGCGTTAGAAAATAAAAAGCACAACATCCCGTGTTTTTAAAAAGGAAAAATACCACCCAGATCAGCATCCCCCAGCTCTCCACTACCCAGGGCCTGGGAAGAGACCGGATACATGCAACAAGTTAGGCCACTGTGAGACCAACCAGCAGGGTGTTGTGAAGAGCCAGTCTTGCTGTGCCAACAAAATTTCCCTCTCCCTCTGAGTGACAGGTGACACAGACTACAAGGAAGATGTCAGTAATGGATTTTGTTCTATTACTCTCACAGATTTCCAAAACAAGACAGTGAGGTCCCTAAGCAAACTCTCAGTGGCCCAGATGTACCCAAGGTGAAGCAAGATCAACTGAATTCAGCTCTGCTTGGCTGAGTTGTGGACTGCACAAACAGCGTGTCCTCACTCCTTGGGGAATGAGCCTCCATCCTGATCCCTGGGAGCTGGCAGAATGCAGAAGGAGAGAGAGTTAAACAAGCGATTCCAACACAGGGCAGGGCATGATGGATCCTAGAACTGACTGACATAAGGACCCAGAGGAGGGGAACTGCAAGTGCCCAGAGAGCTCACTTACTTTAGATCACTGGGTAAAGTTTCAACAGGCAGAGACACCAGGTAAGGCACTGCGGACAGGTGGGGATAACGTTGAGCAGAGGCACAGAGCCCTTCAAGTCCAAGGCCATATTTAGACAAACCAAACATCAGGGAAAGCCAGTGAGAACTAATAAAAAAGAAACAACTGCAAACTCTGGCTCAGCCAGACGCCAGCTTCATTCACTCTCAAGTCTAACAGATCTCAGCACCAATGGACAGCAAGACCACATGAGGCATTTTAGATACAACCCTGGGTAGCTGCTGGTGCAGGGAAAGGAATTCAGACTTCAGAGACAGACAGGGCTCAAATTCTGGCTCCTCCAGTTACCAGTGACCTGAACCCATCCCCTCCTGACAGGTTCACCCACCTGTCAAATGGAGACCACAATGCCCTCTCCCCAATTCTCATGCAGGTTCAGTGAGAGAGTTCACCTCACCAAACTGTTTTTCTTAAGGTTTTGGGAAATTTCAAATAGCTTCTAGAAATTTCCTCCACCTGCTTCAAATCTTGCTTTGAGAATGCAAAAGAAAAAATAAATGGAAAAAAAAACTATTATTATTTCCAACATCAGGCATGCACTTTGTAAGACATCATCTCTCCCTTGGGAGCTCTCTCTCCCCAAGACCATCTTTCTGCTCCTGTTTACATAAAAAACATCTGTCTGTCTTTTACAGGAAAGCACATACAACACTCACTCAAGGAATTCAGTTTGGATTCCAGCTTAGGACACCTCCAACTTAGAGGAAGGGCTGGAACCCAGGACATGAAACAGAATAAAGTCAGAGCAGCAGGCTGTGTGCGGTAGGAAAGCAGGGAGGAGAAGCAGGTCATTCAGACTGAGAACCAGAGAGGCTGGAAGGGCAGGTGCCCTGAGCAGGGCCAGAAGAAGGGACCAGACAGCAGTAGGGGGAGAGGACCACCCCAGGTGGGGGAAGTGACAGCCACAGAGATGTAAGAGGGCATGAATGGGAACTGCAGAAAGAGCCAAAGTCGTAGGGAGGACTCAGGGAGATGAGGCCAGTCAGGTAATACGGGACTCTGTAGACAGCTACAGTCATTATGCTTCAGAGGGACACCATCTAATTACTGACTTAAAATGATAATATCCAGCACAACATGTCCAAGCACTCACCAAGCGCCAGCCACAATGCCAAGTTTAGTATTTCACAGAATGGTTCTCAGTCTGATTCTGTTTCCTAGGTGAGGCTTAGAAGGGTTAAGAGACCTGCTCACAGCCCTGTGCCTGTGAACAGCAGCACTGGTGATGGATGTGAGCCTGCATGGGGCTCACTGGTTCCCAGGGCCCTGCTCTAAGCACTATGCCACAGGTGAAGACAGAACTGACAGGACTGCAGAGCAGGGGCCAGGCCTGGGCAGAAGGCTGGCAGAAAGAGAGAGAAGGGGAGGGGACAGCAGGACAGGCCAACGCACTGTGCTGAGAAAGGAGCAGATGGAAAGGGAAGGCCACAGCAGAGCCAATGTTTCTGGCCTTGCATTATCTGCAGGACTGAGAGGAGTGCCTGCCATGCCCTTGGCAAACACTGACTCTATGCCGGCACTACATTTGGCATCAGGGGTCCAGGACAGAAGACACAGCCCAACAGGACTACAACAGGCCACCTGGTCATGACCACACGCTGTGCAAATGCCTCAAGACATGAGCAGCCACTAGGAACCCACTCCAGGACTGCCTGGGAGGGCTCAGGGCAGAGTTACAAGACCAGGCCTGGGCCAGACACATAGTGTCCAGCCAGTGAGCAGGCACAGGCCATGGAAGTTCACCAGAGGCCAGGCCAGGTATTGGCTTTGTAACAAGTCATGAGAAGAGTCCAGGAAAGTAAGAGTTATTTGATCAGAATGGAGTTTTAGGAAGAGAACAATTGACTACAACCAGGCGAGAGGAACTAGTCCTTGTGCAATTAAAAAAATATATATGCTATTGAGGGCTGGGGATGTAGCTCAGTGGCAGAAGATGTGCTTAGCATATATGAGCCCCTGGATCCAATCCCCAATCTCCCAAAAAAATTATTGGAAAGGATTATATATATTGTATGATATTATAATGATGGATAAGTAACATTATACAATTATCCAAACCCACAGAATATACAATATCAAGAGTGAATCTAATTTCAACTATGCACTCTGGGTGCTTATGTCATGTCCATGTAGATCCACCAGCTGCAACAAATATCCCACTGGTGCAAATATTGATGAAGAAGGAAACTATGTATGAATAAATGGGAATACTCCTTGTCTTCCTGAGCCTAAAACAGTGAAACCTAAAACTGTGCACCTAAATTTGCTCTTTAAAAAAAATAATAAAATAGGGGCTGGAGCTGTAGCTGCTCAGTGGTAGAGCACTTGCCTTGCAAGTGTGAGGCACTGGGTTCGATTCTAGCACCATATAAAAACAAATAAAGGCATTGAGTCCATACACAACTAAAAAGATTTAAAATATTTTAAAAATTTAAAAAAATAAAATAAAAAGTGTCAGTGTGGAGAATGGAGGCCAATGGGAGGTCATGTGACACAGCCAAAGAGGGGAGGAGCTGGGCTACGGCAAACATGCTGGTGAGGAGGGAGATGCTGGGGACAGAAAGGACTCACTGGGGAACCAGACTGGTCCTAGGCAGAAGGGAGAGAGCAGCCCATTCTCCAGCTTGAGTGGCAGGACACATACCTTTTGCAGGAAGACTTGAAGACCACAAGGAGGTATTAGGGGTTTCAATTTCAAAATGCCTATTAGAGGGGTCTGAGGTTGTGGCTCAGTGGTAGAGCACTTGCCTACATATGTGAGGCACTGGGTTCAATCCTCAGCACCACATTAAAAAATAAATCAATTAATTAATTAATTAAAACAAAGGCATGCTGTTCATCTACAACTACAAAATTAAAATTGCCTATTAAAGACAGCAAGGAGAGGGTGGGTAGCAGGCAACTGGATGCACAACCCAGAGCTGAGGGGGAGAGAAAGGGCCATGCATCATGCTGTCTATCATGGAAAAATCAAAGAGGGGCATATTCCACACTCAAAAATATCTTACCTCCCCGAGCTAGCTGCAAATTGCTCATGCCCTGCCTGATGGTCTGCACTTCTTCATCACAGCTAATGGGGCTCCAAGTCCCTAGTTACCCCCATCCTTACTTCCCTTTCTATTGCTCCCCTGGAGTCTAAGCTGCCACTGCCCCGTTACAAATCTAAGAAATATGTAGATCCGCCAAAAAAAAAAGAGCACAGTTAAACCAAAGTGACAGGCCATCTTCCCAAAAGCAAAATACATGTAAGGAAAAAATGCTGGAAAGTTCTGGCAGAGGCCGACACATAAACACATTCCAAGGCATTGCATGACTTTTATGCAACATTGACTGAGCTGGTCAATAATTTAAGGGGAGGGGAAAAATACTCTAGTTGACATAGCAACTGTCACATCGAATTACTCGGGCTACCATTTCCATACAGATGTCTTCCTTAAAGGAAAACACTTCCCCAGATGCCCATGAATTTGGGTGCCTCTTTTGCCATGGAGAAGGAAACATCTGGTTTGCAGTGCCTTTACATCTGCCTCCCCGTGTGTCTCAGGCTTTTCTAGCCTTAAGCAATTTTGTTTTCATGAGCCTGGATTTTAACCCAAGGACGATGGAGCAAGGGGAGGCGAGGTGCCTGGATCCTGAAGTACAGCTGAATTGCAAGAGGTTGGGGGCAAATAGAAGCCCATACCAATGCCAGTCCTTCTATGAAAGGAATATAAATATCAACAGGCTGGACCAAGGCAAGCTCACCAAGTTTCCCAGGGCTGCAGAGAATGATGCTAACAGACAGGCCCCAGTTGCAGTTCCATATGCTTCCTCCAAGAAGCAACCCCACCCCTGCCCTTCAAGACAAAGGCCCCAGCCTTGACACTGGGAATATTTTCCTTGGAGCATTCCTGTTTTCCAAATACCATGAGTCCCCTGGTAAGAATGACATATCTTGGTAGGATACAATTCTCCTATGCTTAAATCCAACACACAGCAAATGCCATAAATTAACAGGGAAAAAAGAAGGAAATGTCAAACTATTGTCAACGTGCATTCCTGAAACACATTGCCATCACCACAACCAACTCCCCAAACTGCTCCCTTCATGGCCCAACAAAAACAAAGCTCAGGGGTCTGCCTGATCAAGGGTGCTAGCCAAGCATCCACAGCCACACTGGCCCCTCAGTTGCCCAAAGAGAAGTAAGTATTTAAATGGAGGCTGACTATCTACCCAGAGCTCTTTTCCTCTGAAATGTCAAGCTTACTTTTATGCAGGGCTCCTCCAGGGCAGAAGGTAGGATGATGTGACATGCCCCAGGCTGACGTTTATCTTTGCATCATCCAAAAACAGAGCACAGGCTAAAACAGAAAGATACGATGTCCACAGGACCATGGAGGCCAACAGGTGCATGCTAACCAGGGGGTCCCTGATGTGGGCTCAGGGGAAACCCCCCGCTCTGCATCCTCTGTTTGTGGGTCTGCACAGCCTCGCACTCCAAAGCCAGGAACCCTGCTTTCTCCACATGCTGAAACTTGGACTCTACCCTCCACTGCATCCGACCACATTGTTTGATGTTTACATTACATTTCGTTGAATCGAGTCCATAGGCTCATTCTTCTAGATAGAGCTGATATGAACTCATCTCTCCCCCTGTTCCAGAGGGTCCCATTCTGGGAGTCAGAAATTCAAAGCCTTCCCACCTCATCCCCCAACTCTGGGCATCCTGCACAGGGGTGAGGCGCACCAGAAATGCCTGCTTGTTCTTGGGAAGTTCAAGGCACCGAGGAGTGCAGCTCATATCCACCATCACCCCCCACTCCACGTCTCTGGACCCACCACCTGCCCCAAACATGGTCCAGAGCGGGGCTGGCCACAAGCCCACGGGTGTTGCAATCCCACTTGGCCCACGACAGCCACTCAGAAGGCAGGCTACACTGCGGCTCCAATTTCATCTGAGTGTTTGCCTTGGCTCTAGCTGTCACTGCAGAATATAATGGGCATGTTTTTCCTGGAAAAACTCGTTATTTTTCAATTCCCTGCTTGTTTTTCTCAGGATGCACAAGACGTGCAAGCACTGAAAACTGTACATAAATTAGCAGCAATTTTAAGGGTGAGTATTACCCTCGGTCACAAAACGTCCTAGGAGACGGCTGCAGGGACAGACATCCTAATCAGGGAAGTCCGTGTGTGTTGATGCCTAAAATGCTATTACTTTAGTCTTCCTTCTCCGTGAGTGTCTGCTTTCTGTTTCTCCTTGATCACCTCCGTATCCCACAGCTTCTCTGTGCAAAGACCTAAGGAGCATTTAGTTAACATACTCTGGGGATGTTGGCCAGCCAACATAGCCAACAGAGCTCCGAGGATCCAAGTGCCAGGCCACTCCCATCAGAGTTTATAGTCAACCACAGGAAATGACCAGGACCATGAATAGTGACCTGTGAAGAACTGTAAAGTGATATTCCCCACAGTACACCTACAGCCCAGGTACCAACCAGAGAAGGACCTGGGTCCAGACGCCTACTCCCACTGCTGAATCTTACTCCTCATTGCCTTTTCTGTCCCATAGACCCTTCAGGAAGAAGCTCAGGTTGACCTCACTCTATGCTTTTACTCCCAAATCACCATGCATGGTTGGCACGAGCATCAAGCCAAAACTTTCTTCACCCTCATTTCCCTCTGCCCCGTCTTCTCTTTCCCACTATTGTTCCATGACTCCTACCTTGCAATCACAGGCAGGGCATTCTGCTACACACTGAAGATCCAGAGCCACAATCCCTGCCTCCAGCCCTAGCCCCATCAATCCTGTGCAATGTCACTAGGCATCTTTTGAACTCTGGGCTCCCTTCTATCTTAACTTCCAGCATAGCTTTCATGCAAGCAAGGTCTGGGACTATAATAGAAAGATTTTGTGAACTAAAACTGGAGAATGTTCAAGAAGAGACAAAATGATTCATAGCTAGACCCTACAAGGTTGGGAGATGCTTGGGGTGAAGGAAGGCCTGTTACTGCAGCTCCAGAGCCCCTAGTCCTGCAGGGCAGAGGAGCCTGCCTCTGTGAGCACAAGGTGCAACCACCATCATTGAGCCCAGATACCAGGAGACAGGGCAAGGGGTGCTGGGGAAGTGGTCAGTGGGCAACTTCTCAGACCTCATGCCCTGTATTCAGCCCAAATGCCACCTTTCTGGCAGGAACCACAAATGGTTCCTCTCTACTCCTAGAAATACCCAAGAGTCTCCTCATTCCAGAAACCTATGGCACTGGGGCACTGTCTCTGTCATGTGACTCAATTACAATTTGCCATCTTTCATTAGTATCTGGAATATTCTTTTCCATGCCCTTTGACCATCTGACCACTGGGTTTTGTAGGGGGAAAAAGTATATCAGACAGATACACTTTATCCAGAGAGCTGGAAAAAAAGAAAATCTGACAAAATAATCACCAAGTTTCCTGACAAGGGCAACAGGAAGAGATGGTCTAGAAAAACTACACGTGGGGCCCAGAAGCTTGCAGAGAGGGCTGTCACCAGAAAGGGTTCTGGGCTAAAAAGATGCTACAGAGTAGAGCAGGGCACAGTGGGGCACATCTATAATCCAGTGGCTTGGGAAGCTGAGGCAGGAGGATGGAAAGTTTGAGGACAGCCTCAGCAACTTAGCAAAGCCCTGTCTTAAAATAAAAAATAAAAAGGGCTGACAATGTAGCTCAATGGAAGTGCCTCTGGGTTCAATCCCCAGTACCCCCCAAAATAAAGATACTACAGTGTGAAGGAGGGCACAAGGGACCCCATAACCAAAGAGAGATTCCCAGACCCATTACAATCCTGTAAGAAGAACATGGGGAGGGAGGGAGCACTGGGCAAACTGAAGCAGGCTGGGAAGGTGGTAAACAAGGGGAATACCAGGGGAGGCTGCAAGACCCCAAGGGGAGAACACTGAGGGGGAAAGGCCAGGTACTCTGGTTGCCACAGAGGACTACCTTCATTGGAAAGGCAAGTGTCAAATTAGAAGCAAGGTAGGTAGCTGGAAATAGTGGAAGGAGAAGCATGAGTTAGCTACCTTTAGTCTCTAGATTCAGCAAATTTGCATCCCAGCAGTTAGAAACCAGGAATGCAATCCTGAGGTTGAAGTCTGTACTGCCTGAAAGCATGCAATGCCAGGAACACACCAGAAAGAGCAGGTGTGAACCAATGTGTCAGGGGGAAATGCCTGTCTTAGAGCCAACGCCTGGTTCACCTAATATCCCCTCTGCCCTAGCAAACGTCCAGAGTGGATAGAAAGATCTACTCTTGGGGCTGGGGTTGTGGCTCAGTGGTAGAGCGCTCACCTCGCATGTGAGAGACCCTGGGTTCGATCCTCAGCACCACATAAAAATAAAATAAAACAAAATAAAGATATTGTGTCCATGTATAGCTAAAAAAAATTTTAAAAAGAAAAATCTACTCTTCAATAAGATGAAATCATAGTCCCATGTAAAATATAATAGGAAAATGGGCATAAATCTCTGCAACCTTGGATCAGGCAATGGTTTCATAGATATGACACCAAAAGCACAAGTAAAAAAAAAAAAACAGTGTTATGGTTTGGATGTGAGCTGTCCCCCAAAAGCTCACATGTGAGACAATGCAAGAAGGTTTGGAGGAGAAATGATTGGGTTATAGCCTTAACCTCATCAGTGAATTAATCCCTGGTGGGATTAACTGAGTGGTGGCTAAAGGCAGATGGGGTGCAGCTAGTGGAAGTGGTTCATTAGGGGCATGGCTATGGGGTACATATTTTGTATCTGGAGAGCAGAGTCTTTCTCTCTGCTTTCTGATCCTCATGTGAGCTGCTTCCCTCTGCCACACACTCGGCCATGATGCTCTGCCTCAAGGAATAGAGCCTGCTGTCCATGCAGTCATTCTTCTGAAACCATGAGTCCTGAAATAAACTTTTCCTCCCCTAAAATTGTTCTGGTCAGATCTTTTAGTCACAGCAGCAAGCAAAAATAATCAAACATAGTAAAAATTAAAGACTTTTGTACTTCAAAGGATACCACAAGAAATTGAAAAGGGAACCCACAAAAATGGGGAAATAATTTGCAAATTATATGAGAGACTTGTATTCAGAGATAAGGGACTTGGTTTCCAGAATATGTAAAGAACTGTTCCAATTTAATTATAAAAAGATAAATAACCCAATTTTAAAAGTGGGCAATGGATCTGTATAGAGTTCTCAAGGAAGATGGTCAATAAACAAATGTAAAAATGGTCAGTGTCATAAATCACCAGGAAGTACAAATAAACCACACCCAAAGGTACCACCTGACACCCACTAGAATGATCATAATCAAAAAGAGAGACAATAACCAGTGTTGGCTAAGATGTAGAGAAACTGAAATCCTTTTACATTGTTGGAGGGACTAGACAAGGATACATTAGCTTTGGAAAACAATCTAGAAGTTCCTTAAAAGGTTAAATACAGCTACCATGTGATCCAGCAATTCCACTTCAAGATCCCCAAGAGAAATGAGGACATACACTCCCACAAAAATTTGTACATAAATCTTCATAGCAGCATTATCACAACAGCCAAAAGGTGGAAACATCCAAGTGCCCATTCACTGACAAATGGATAAACAAAGTGTAGTACATCTACCTACAAAATGCAATAATACTAAGCCATAAAAAATGAATGAAGTTGTGAAACAGGCTATGACATGGATGGCCTTTGAAACCATGCTAAGTGAAAGAAGTCAGACATGAAAGGCCACATATTTTACAATTGCATTTATAGAAAGTGTTCAGAATAGACAAACCCATAGGGCAAGAAAGTAGATCCATGGTTGCCTAAGGCTAAGGATGATAGAGGGGCAGGAGGGAGTGATAAATAAGAGAAGCTAGATTTCTTTCAGGGGTAATGAAAATGTTCTAAAACTGATTGAGATGATGGATACACAACTCTGAGAATATACTTAAAACCACTATAAATAGATGTGTTACATGGTATATGAATTATATCTCAACAAAGCTATTTATTCCTACATAGAAGTTTATTTATTTATGTTTTTGTACATTTATATAGAGAAACTGAATATCTCTTATCCCATGTGCTTAGAACCCATGTATTTTGGTTTTGGGATTTTTTTAAATTTTGGAATATTTGCATATGCATAATGAGATATATTCAGTATGGGACTCAAGTCTGAAATTCATTTATGTTTCATATACACCTTAGGCAGATAGCCTAGAGGTAATTTTATACAACATACTTAATAAGTTTGTGCACATTTGGGGGCTGGAGTTGTAGCTTAGTGGTAGAGCACTTGCCTGGCATGTGTGAGGTCCTGGGTTCAATCCTCAGCACCGCATATAAATAAATAAATAAAATAAAAGATGCATTTACAACTAAAAAATATTTTTTAACAAAGTCTGTGCACATGTGGAATCTTATGGTATAGTGTTCATGTTAAAAAGTTTCAGGTTCAGCCAGGCACGATGGCACACACCTGTAATCCCAGCAGCTCGGGAGGCTGAGGCAGGAGGATCATGAGTTCAAAGGCAGCCGCAGCAAAAGCAAGGCACTAAGCAAATCAATAAGACCCTGTCTCTAAATAAAATACAAAATAGGTCTGAAGATGTGGCTCAGTGGTTGAGTGTCCCTGAGTTCAATCCCTGGTACCAAAAAAAAAAAAAAATAGTTTCAGGTTCTTGAGCATTTGGATTTTAGATTTTTGGATTAAGAATGTTGAACCTGTAATGAGAATAGAAGAAGTAAAGTCCTCCTTAGGACTGAAGATCAACAACCCAAATTTTGAAAGATGGAGTCATGTCTTAATAACAAGCATGAAAGCAGAGATTGGGTGGTCCAGGCATATAGCTGGTGAGCTGACCACCAGCTGGGGAAAGTCCACCTTGCATTGGTTCTGCTAAAAAGCCAAGGTAAACTGAGATAGCTTTGTGGAAGCAGAGTGTTCAGTCCAAGTGTGAAGAACACTCTTGCCGTCCACCATATGCATCTCCCTGTTCTCAGCACAAGCATTCCTCACACTGAGACCCGCCCATGAGTCACCCTGGTTCTCAGTAAAGACAGAGTCTGACTCTGACTGGTGATGCCTTGATGCCAGGCCAGCACCACCCTCCTAGCAAGGCAGGATGATGAAGCTCAGAGACTGACACCAAATGCCTGACCAGGGTTCCCCACTCATAAGGGCAGAGCCAATGGAATCCAGGTCTAAGTGACTCCAAAACTCAGGCCCTCTCCACTACAGCACCCATGACATGATTGGGATGCTGCTATAGCTGGGATCTTGAATGTGTTAAAGGTTTGGTCCCCAGCCCATGGTGCTATTAGAAGGTGGTAGAGCATTTAGTAAGTATGGCCTAGAAGGAGGTTTTAAGTCATCTGGGGGGTCCTCAAAGAGGATTGAGGCACCCTTCCTCAAATATCTTCCTTTCTTGTTGGCTGGCCATGAGAGAAGCAGTTTTGCTCCACCATACACTCCACCCTGATGTGCTCCTCCCCACCAGAGACCTACCTGTCCTCCAGGTGATGGACTGGAACCTCCAAAACTATGGGCCAAAATAAACCTTTGCTTTTTGAAGTTGATTATCTCAGGAATTTGTTATAGTGATAGAAAACTGACTACCACAGATGCCAAGTTCTAAAAGAAACCTAGGTCTGCAAGAAGGACCCAGTGTGTGACGCTGTAGAGCCCACATCACAGGAAAAACAAATGGAGGAGAGACATGTGATCTAAAAAACAAACAAATGAACAGACTTTGGAGATAAGGCAGTTAGCCCCAAACATGAGAAGAGCTGTCCAATAGAGAAGCCACCTACCTGGATGGCCCTGTTGGGGGGCACCCCAATGGAGAAGACAAATGGGCATATTTGTTTGGGTTCTTATGAAGACTTTTCTAATGGTTGGGCTGCCCTAAAATAGAACAGGCTATCCTGGGGTGCAGAGGTCACAGCTTTCCAGACACCACCTCCATGACCATGTGTCTGTCCAGCACCTGTCATCTTACTATCCCTGAAGCATTATATGTTGTAATGATAACAGTAAATCTGACCAAGACAAAACATCACTTCCAGCAAAGGTCATTCAACCAGGAGACCTACTGTCTTTTTGTGTTTATAAAGAGGTGTTAATAAATGTTAGTCAAACCATTAATGGGGCTTATTATCAGGAAATGGAAATGACATATTTAGAATCGAAATAAAAGCAATCTATTTAGAATTGAAATAAGTTCAAAAATCACTCTTTTTTCTCCCTCTGAAATTCAGCTGCACCTCCTAAAATCATCTTGGAAAACACTGGTCCTAATGATCTCAGCCATGAACTTCTAGACCCCCCTAGGCCCTTCTATTAAGCAGAACAGCCCAAGTTCCCCCAAAACTTAGAAAGTTTTGAGCCCTCTCACCATCCCTGCTATGCTCCATGGATTAGCATCTTGTGGCAGCAAAGAATGCAACTCTGAATGAGCAGGAACATGATCCTTCCAATCAAGCTGGCCCAGAGCACCCTCAGCTGCCCACTAGCATCTCCCTTCTCTGTTGGCACTCACTGCACTTGCTCCACGAGAGCCACTATCTTCTAAGCCAGGTAAGGTCACATCCTCCCCAGCCCACCTTGATTACTTGGTGCTTTTGAATTGACTTCTTATAGTTAGGGTAACTCAAAAACAGACTACATAGCCTTGGACGTGGCCTTCCTACTCATGGAGTCGTCAACCAGAATGTGTCAGGACGAGAATTCAAAGTGACAAAGTTTGGCCAGAAGCTATTGAGCAGGCCTCCCGCCCTGCAATCCTGCGTTTAACACAACACACAAGGAGAGAGGAAGAAGACGCCAAGGTGTACCACGGTGGAAGAATATGGGAACCCTGCTCATTTCAGGCCTGTACTCTGCCTGATGGTAACGAAGCATCACATTTTCTGCCACAAGTCATTTCATTCTCATAGCTGCTCTGGGAAGTAGGTAAGATGTCCCCGTTTTGCAAATGAAGAAACTGATGCTCAGAGAGGCCATCTAATTTATCCAGAACATGCAGGCCGTTAATAGAATCAGGATTCCCAGTCAAGGTTCATCCTATTACACATGCAGACGAAGGAAGAAATTAGAAAAGCGAAAGGCCACCAGCTGATGGTGACCTTGAAGGTGAGGATAAGTGGTTATGATTTAATACAGAGGATCAGAAAAAGGTCACATCTCTTTGGATGTGAGGAATTATTTTTGAGTCTTTGCAAATACTTAAGATCAACTAATACTTAATAAATAATGGAAATAAAACCAGAGGAAATAAGTGAAGGGCAAAACCCTCAGGATGTACAGAGGTGATTCAAGAAGGGAGGTTCCTGGTAGTCTTTGGTCATGTCCCTTCAGAGGACCTAAAACCAGCCTCTATGCAGAAAAGCAGTAAAGAACAAACCTTCCAGGAGCAACAGGGACAAGGGTGACTCCTTCTCAAACCACCTTTGTGGGAAGTGCCTTCACAGTTTCTTAGAAGTGAAAGGCAAACGTTTAGCCACTTAAATTTTAGCAGACTGCCACGAACATTAGCTGTGTGCCATCGGGGAATTCGAAATTCCAGGATGTTTTCCATTGGCTCAGAAGGTCACTGGATATTACAGTGGTGGATTCCAGCAGCTTATCAAAAATTAACTCATACACAAGGCTGATCCAACAGTTTGATTCCTATACCTCCCACTGAAACACACATACACACAAGCATGCAACAGAACTGCAAGGAAATGACAAAGGGACCAGTGATAGGGTTTTCCACAGTCACTTACTGCTAAGCACAGGGGAGAAGTGACACACTTGTCAAAGCTGTGAAGTGGGTCTCTGACACCACAGGCTGCTGCGGGTCCACATGCTTTCAAGCCACGGGATGTGCAATTCATGTGGACTTTGAAATATTGGATTAAAGAACACAAGGCTCCAGGAACACCTGAACACCTTTTTGAAATCATGTAAAATCACAGTGGAGTCCACAGCGCCAGGAAAACATTTGGAAACTTTACTTAAAGTATTATTACATATGAGGAAGGGTCCGCAGTGAGATTTCTTAGAGTTTATGAATATTTATTATGGAGTATTCTTTAAAGCAACCAAAAATTAAGTCCAGAACAAATGGGAAACAGATTTCTAAGAGTCGTATGTTTACATTATGCAAATTATAGTTGAAGATCTATAACCCGAATATTGTTAAATGCTTAAAAAAGGGTGGGGGGAGCAGCTGATATTTGGACGAACAATATTTTTAGAGCTTTTGACAGTCTGTGCAATGAGGGACTCCTGCAGGCACATCTTTTACTAACCTGGTAGTAAAGTCATTAGGTCAAGGCTATGTCAAAGACCTGGGGTTTTTATAGCCCCTTTGTTCACAGAAGCCTCTGCAGGACTGGATGGGTGACACTCAAACCCGATAGGAAAGTCCTCATACCTGGCTCAGCCCCTGCCAGTCCAGAAGCAATGAGGAGGCTTTGCCAACACCAACACGCCAAAACTCCCACCTAAGCACACTTGGGTTTCACATTTAGCAAAAAAGAGAAGCAAAGTGGACAGGCTTACATGCTGAAAAGCTTGCCTGAAAGATGTCACCTTGGACTTTATGACACCGATTGAGCATAAACCCCAGACAGACACACAAGTTTACCTCCAAAGGAGGCAGAGAGCTGAAGGTGGCCCCCACCCTTGACAAAATGTAGTTAAAGACTCATGACCCAAGCTTTCACCAGGTACCACATCACTTGAGGAGGGCTAATTAATTGAAAAGTTTATTATTAATAGTTACTATTTCTTGTTAGGACACCAATATATTGTCATCATATGAAATCTGTAAAACACAGAGAAAATTGCTAAATAGAAATACATTTAAAGTGAGAGCCTATCAAGTCAGAAATGAGGTGCCACCTCTTCAGATCACCGATGTCTGGGCTCGGGCAGACCCACAAGCCTTTCCTTCTCACCTCCCGCTGCCCATTGCCAGCAGCCCCTGACCCCTGCCCCAGATGCAAAAGAGCACAGCTGTGCCCTTTCTCAAGGCTTCAATCCAAAGAGCTGAAAAGTCTGTTGTGCATGTTCTTCCCATAGTGCAGAGGAGAATGAATGAGTTACAGATCACATAAACTTCACCACCAGAAACAAAACTCCCCGCCCACTCATCACCTTGCAAAAAACACCCTCCCATGCTCCAGTTGTGGGGTCTTAGGCCAGTCACTTGAAAACCCTTGTCCTCCCCTCTATGTGGGGGCTGAGAATGTTCCCTTCAATTCACAGGGTTGTGGTAACATTCAACAACAGTGTCCCATTCTGTGCATGCAGCTAGTTCTGCACAGCACTGTTAATAAGAACAGCAAGTCCTATCCCCAAAAGTAACTCTGAATCCTGTCACTGTGAGCAAGATTTACAAAAATATACAGACACTGGGGCTGGGGACAGCTCAGCCTTAGAGCATTTGCCTAAGCTTAGAGCATTCCAACCCCAGCATCACACACACAAAAAAAAGTGTGTTTGTGTTTGTGTTTGTGTGTGTATGTAGAAATAAACGTGCTCTACTGGATTCTTGAAAGTTGAAAATAAACCAGCTCTGCCTTGATGTTCTTCTAAATTTGGTCTATGAGCATAAACATCATTTCTTAGGCATTTGATTCCATTTATTGCATTCAATGAAATCAGGAACCCTGTTTTTAAAACCCAGGGCTGGAAGCATAGCTCAGTAGTGGAGCATTTGCTGAACAATGCAAGGTCCAGGGTTCCATCCCCAGCATCATGCATGTATACACATATGCACACATGTATACACACACACACAATTAATAATTACTAACCTGTCTTTGTGTCTTGGGGATTAACCAAAACCAGTATTTTATGGTGAGGTTCATCACGGTGCAGAGAACAAAAGCAAATGGATGAAGTTTCAAGTTTAACCTGAAAAAATAATAAAATATCTGTTTTGCCCTTTCATCATATTAAGGGCACAGGAAATTGCTGAACAATTAGCACAGTATTCATTGAAAGAACACTACAACACAGAGGTAAACAGGATGTAGGCAACATAAAAATGCAAATCTTATTCATTCTGAGCTAACCACAAGGGGTATTTGGTAACTGTCCCATCTGTCCCATATCCGACCTGCAAAACTTTTCTCCCCACTTTCACCTGCCCACCTATTCAAGTTGATTAAACACTCTCCTGCCAAATGCCCTGGGTATCTCTCACTTCCATATGCTTCCTACCCCAGCCTTCCATCCTGATCCTCCTTGGGCCTCAGCCTGCAAAAGCTGAGAGCTACATACCCACCTCAGACATAGACCTGTTAAGTCGGCATCAACTGTCCTCCCTGAGCCCTGGTGACTACTGTATAGGAGCAGTCTAGGATGTCACTTTGGCTGCCTACTGCCCTGGCTCAGGTCCCTGCAAGCAGTCTCAAGAAATACATACCTCTCTGGGTGCTCCAGGCTTAGCCAGGGCTCCATGCAGCCCTGCAGCAGAAATGCTCAATTCTGGGTGCCTGTTTGCTTATATGACAGAGGAACTGGGGTCACCAACACTGGGATTGTCCCAGAGCCTTCTCTCAAGCTCCCTCATCCAAAGCCCTCATAGTGGCCATCACACTTTCTTCTCCCAGCTTCCAAAGCACAAGGTCAACACATTCCATTACCATGCTTATTTTGAAAACCAAGGAGAGTTAAGAAAATTAGAAAATAACGTGTCAGCTGAGCGAGGCAGGAAGGCTGCTTGTAAAAGTTTACAGGAGGCCTCCACAGTTTCAAAGAACTATTTCTTAACACATAAACATCTTGGTACCTCCCCATCTCTGAAGTCACTCTAATGAAGAGATCTCAAGGTGGCCCTCCTGCAGAGGTTATGTCAAGCACAGCTCATCCACGAGATGGCTGATACAAGGCCATTAAATGTGCCATTTAGAAGGCATCATATCAACCTGGAAAGATACTTATTACTGAATACAGCATTGTATTCAGGGAGTGACTTCACCTAGTTGTTGTTGTTGTTTTTAAGTATGCAGGGAAAAAAATCCAACAGAAATACATCAGAATGTTTCCAGCAGTGAACCATGCACAATTGTATTTTCTCTACCCTTTGGTACAGTGCCCAAGTATCATACAGTGAGCTTTTACTGTTTTGTGACCAGAAAAATCAACAAATATTATTGTGCTCTAAATGTGACAGAACAATTTTAAGACCAGAAAAAGAGTCAATTATAAAATGAAAAGACGTAGGAGCAAAGTGACGTGACATGATATAGCCTCAAACCACTTCCGCATCTTTCTTTTTATTTTGGAAAACCCCGGATTCAAAAAAAAAAAGATAAACCTCCTAAAAGCAATGAGGCAGCTCAATACCATTCCTAATGAGGCTATTTTGTAGCTTAGCGGTAGGAAACTGCTCCTATCCCTTAATTAACTACTAAAATAGCAGGAAATCAAATGATTGGTTCCATGAAAACTTTTTTTTAGAAAGGAGTGAAGCAAATAGGTATACAGACATGACAGCATTTCTATCATATTAAAACAACTTAATTTTAGTAACGGTCTTATGTTTTTGTTAACACTAATTTTTTTTATCTTAAAGAGCATAGTCTGTATTGAGTTTTAGTTTAAGGAAAGTAGTCCATAAACATGGGTGTAATTAAAGCAGGTGACTGAAACTTCAGGGCTAGCTGCTGTACTTCAGGGCTCTTTTTAGATTGCCCTGAAACCTCCACGCTCCACCCACCCCTGCAGCCCACCTCTCAGCTAGGTGTGACTAAATCCCCAACCTTGACGGAGTGCTTGAGAGCTTCTGGCCACGAGGGGGCGCTAAAAGCGTACAAGCACCTTCTGCAGATCAACGTGAAGTCACCCATGGGAACTGGATTCTGGGAGTGACTTGACTGGGAATTACCATCCGAAATCTCAAGAAAGCCACAGTTTGTAACTGTACCAACCATTGTTTTCATTAACTCTGGAACAACTGCACTATAGTAAAACAACACCCGGTCTCCCTCAACAAACTGTGCCTGCCAGATAGCAATCATTTCTGCCATAAGTGAAATCTTACAGATGATCTCAAACAAGAATTTTTTTGTCTCTTCCAACAGATCAGCCTCAAATGTGAAAGATAACTACCGTAGGTACCATCCAAGATACAGGTATTCTTTTTACTGGCTGCAGGGAGGGAAGACTCTCTCTTAAGTTACACAGTTTTAAAATTCCACCCACAATGCCGCCATCCAAACGAATAAACAATTTTCTTGTCTCTCTGTTCCCTTCAAGGCCCGACTCACAATGCACACAATCTTACTAGTAAAATCATAAATGACATAACTTCATTCCAAATTATGAAATGATAGAACTGAAGAAAACCTTAAAGACCATAGGTAAACCAATCTCCTCATCTTACAAATCAGGAAACTGGGGTTCAGCTAGGTATTTATTATACCCTGTATCACTTATAATTATTTTATAGAATATTATTATAATTATTTAATTATTATTTAATTATAATTTGAAAATAGCAAGACAAGAGAAGGTACAACTTAACCCAAGGTCACATAGCTAGTAACTGGTAAACCTATGATTCCCACAGGTAACCTGGTTCATTGCCTGGCACAACCAGACTCACTCTCAAGACTCCAGAATCCCAACTGAGGATCCCTTCTGCTTCTCGAGGTGGAATTATTTTAGTTATTCACTTTTGTTTTTGTTTTCCTAAATCTGGAATGTTCTTTCTATAACACTTTCTTCTCTAAGTTAGATTTGACAGAACTCTCCGCCAAGAAAGAGCACACATACCTGCTCCCCAGAGGAAAGAGAGAAAACCTCTGATGAGGTCTGAGCTCCTTCACCAAGTGAGGCATGATAAGCCAAAGTTGCTTCCTGATGCCCCTCGGGGTCATCTTCCAAAATATCCACAGGGTAAGTGCCTGCTGGGGTGGAGAGAAGAAGTGATGTTAGTTTTATTCTTTCATTAAAGGGACAGTCACTTATATCTTGAAGATATAAAACTAAAAGATTATTTGCTTTAGAAATTAAGTTCACCTATTCCCTGTTAGGCTGTTTAGGAAACTTCTTTGAAACTACCGAATGATTTCCCAAGTACTTTCAGCAGAGAGAACACAGCAGCAAGGAACACAGCAGGCATTGGGAGGGCTGAGACTAGCTGCTGACTTTGTCAAAATCCAGCTTGACCCAGCTATCCCACTCCTTGGTTTATACCCAAAGGACTTAAAAATCAGCATACTATAGTGACACAGCCACATCAATGTTTATAGCAGCTCAATTCACAATAACTAAACTATGAAATAAACTTAGATGCCCTTCAAGATGAAGAAACTGTGGTACATATACACAATGGAATGTTACTTAGCTTTAAAGAAGAATGAAATTATAGCATTTGCAGGTAAATAGATGGAACTAGAGTATATCAAGCTAAGTGAAATAAGCCAATCCCCCCCCCAAAAAAAATACTGAATGTTCTCTGAGAAGCAGATGCTGATCCATAGTGAGGAGCAGGGGTAGGGGCAGGCGGAACTTTGGATTGTGCAGAGGGGCGTGAGAGGAGGGGTGGGATGGTGGGGATGGGAATGAAGGTAGAATGAGACAGACATTATTACCCTATATACATGTATGATTATACTACTGGTATGACTTAGCACCATGTACAGCCAGAGGAATGAGAAGTTATGCTCTATTTGTGTACCATGTGTCAAAATGCATTCTATTGTCATGTATAACTAATTAGAACAAATTTAAAAATCCAGATTGAGTGGTTCTCACTTTCCTAGCTAATATTAACTATAAATATTAATATTAGCATGATATTCCATCTATTTACCTGAAAATGCTATAATTTCATTCTTATTTAAGGCTGAGTAAAATAATGATGAAACTTGGAATCTCTATCTCATACAGGTTCATGAGATTTTGCCCATTCCTCCCTTAGTGGGACTAAAAGACCATAACTTGTAAGAGACCATAACTCCAATGACTCATATGAAGTACATAACTACATGCCCGCACACAGATAAATGAATATTGTACGCATTCATTTGCAAAGAAATTAATGCATATTATTCTCTGAGTCTTCCCTGGTGTCTTTTTCCTATAGCCACACTTTTGGAGGAAAAAAATGATTTTATTTGAGGAAGAATTATATTCTCGAATCAAACATTGAGAGCGTACAGTTGAACTTAGCAGCAGCAATCAAATTTTCCCTCTGCAGCAATCAAAGATACTGGGCTGGCATGTCCCCACGTGGGATGAGGGCTCTATCCCCATTCTGTGGACTCTTCCCCATCTTTACCTTGGATTTGCCTCTGGGCCTCTTATAAGAGAAGAAGGTTACCAGAGAAGCTGCTGCCCTTATTCCTCCCCTTCCTTATTGAATATGGAAGGACCATCATGATTCTCTGAATAATACAGCATAACAACTACTTGCATTTGCACTGTATCAGTAAGTCATGTAAAGATCAAAGTCCCCAGGAGGATCTGCACAGGTTCTATGCAAACCCACCATTTTATTTAATGGACTTGAGCATCCACAAATTTTGGGTTCCAAGCAGGGGGGGTAGTCCTCAAACCAGTCTTATAGACACCAAAAGACAACTGTCTATTCTTCCACTCTTTGATTTCTTTTTAAGTACTTCAGTGTGAAAGTCACACAAAAATTACTACTACAACTTCATTGATTCCAATATTTCAAATAAAGAACTGACATCAGGCAAGGAGTAAAATAAGGATGAAACTTGGGATCTCTGTCCAAAAAGATGGTGGGCCACTACAACCAAGACACTGCTACAGAAAGCACACGTGTGTGAGCTTCAGTGTGTGTGTCCTCTCCACACATAAACACATTTAAAGAATCCCAGACTCCTCCTTTCCTTGATGAGTCAGGCAGTCCCCCAGCAACCAATCAGACCTGCAGACCTCGAGCTGGGCCCCCTGGGGTTCCCTGCTGAGCTCTTCAGGAGCACAGCTCAGGAGCCAGAGGGATCCAGTTCCTTATCCAGGGACGATTTCAAAACCGTCAAGGAGACTAAACTCAGCCTGTCTCACTTCCCTTCAATCATCCCAATCCATCCCTCACTTAGCACTGGGTCTCAGCATCCCATAACAGCCTCTCGCCACCCCCGCATCCACCCACCCTCCACCCACACCCATTAGAATAGCAGCACAGTTAACATTCTGTGGACTCTAGATCTCAATATGCTGCTCAGTGTCCCACGGCCCGCATCTCACTGAATCCTGCTTAACTCCAACTGGCAGAGGAAGTGACAGGCCTCACGAGAATAAGACCTGGCTAGAAAGCAGCAGAATCAGACAGGAGACCAGGTCTGTCTGATTTCAAAATCTGTGTACAACATTCAGATCATGACAGTGACCCTATCAAATCGGTCTCCTCCACCCTTACCACTCCACATCCCCATCTCCTCCGGCACCCAATGGGCTCATGTGCCCACTCCTGACAGCCTCCTTCTATCTCTTCATCCACAAGATCCACCTCCGATGCAGCCAGCTCTCCTTTCTAGGAATCCCAAAAGGCAAGGGAAAGGACTCTAGGGATCACCGAGTCCTGTGTTTATGTGACAACTTAGCCTAGGATAGCAATTAACACTGATCAGCCAGTCCCTCTGTCTGTAGGGCCCCCCAACTCACACCTCAACTTGGTCTTTGTTAGTAGTTACCCCCTAACCCAGAGCTGCTGGGGCTTGCTGAGTACAACTTCCCTCCCCACTCCCAGACTCTACTCTGAAGACCCCTCCCCATGCTTGTCCTATACAAAGCACTTAGTAAATTTAGGTGAGCTCTGCACTGAAACTGCTACTTATTTCTTCTAGTTGGTCAGGTATGCAAAAAGACCTGGCAAGCATTCCAATGAATTCAGAAAAACTGGAAAAAGGGCTGCTTGAAACCTGGGTGCATCCCGCAGAAACCAGCCTCAGTAGCTTCCTCTCCCAAGATGCCCCTAGGAGCACCAGCATAAGGAGCAAGTTAGAGATGGACTCTGATTTTTACTCTCTGTTGCTGACTCTGTGTTTTGGGAAACACATTCCTCAGGTCTGGACCATTGATCAGTCTACTCCAGTGAGGATGCACGGCCAACAGAAGAGCATCCTCAACCAGCCCCAGAGAGAAGCTGAGCAAGGCCCCCTGTCACTTTCCCTTGTGCCCAGGGAGTGGAAGAACACTGTGGCCAAAGGGTTTGCAGGCACTCCCAATTTGAGGCCACCAGGCCAGAGGCCTGACTCCTGGTGGGTCGGGTAGGGAGGCTCCTTCCTGGCTTCTGCAGGCTGCCAAGAGTTGCCTGGCACGGTTTCTGGTCGTGTGTGGTCAGGAGAAATGCTGTGAATGTGTTTTGCTCCTTCCATGCCATGAAATCATTTCCCCTGCAGGTTACTTTGCCGGGGCCGTGAAACACCCTCAAAGGACTCTGTGGGGACTTTCCAGAAGACAGTCACTGCCCCAGGGCTCTAATGCCTGGCTGTCCAAAGGAAACACAGGAGTGGATCCCTTGGGGTCTTTTCAGAACAAGCTTCAGGAATCAGAAGACTATCCTGAGAGTGGGGGTGACATCCTGCCTACCTCTGGGGAGAGAGGCACATAAATTAACCCTCCCAATCACGGCAAACTGGTGGGGGTGGGGGGAACACCATAATGCTCAAAAAATAGTGTGGGGATATAGCTCAGAGTGTTTGCCTCTCACGCACAAGGGCCTAGGTTCGATCCCCAGCCCCTCCAAAAAAAGAAAATACTGTGGCACCCACACTCAGTTCCCTTTTAAAGACTCAAAGCAGGGTGCAGAAGAACAGCCACAGAGCAGAGGACTAGGAGTGCCCCTCAACTCAACCTAGCACCCACAACTCTCTGGCCCACTTTGTTGAAATTCATTCTCTTCCCTTTGAGGAAAACTTCTCCATCAGAAATCTCAGCAGCTTCTGTCCTATACAGATGTTTGGGTTAGCTTCCTGGAAAATTGGGTGGGAATGACAATCATAAGCTGCTTAAGACAGGAGAGGGGCGAGAGCACCCAAGGCCCAGCAGAAGACCCCTCCCCAACCTTAGAAGAAGGAATGCACCACTCCTCAGCCCAGGAGAATGAAACCCTCTCATGACTCAGAAGGAGGATGGACTCCCCGCTCCCAGGAAGAATTAACACACACACACACACACACACACACACACACACACACACACAAGCACACACGAGTCAGCCTTGGGAAGTAAACAAGGCTTGCGCACGCGCCAGGCCTCCACGCTCGTTCTGCTTCCCCGCTTCCCGGGTGATGGAAGACAGGCTCCGCAAGGGCCTCCAGATGTGAAATGCTAACAGCCTTTAATGGTTTGAAAGAACAGGAAATATTTTCCAAAGCCAAAAGAATGTAATCTTTTCAGTACAACGTTAAATGCTTTTTATTAAAAAAGGCACACAGTTGAAATGATATTCTCTGCAGACTGTAAAGAAACTGAAATCCCTCAACAAACTCAGAATTAAAGAATTCACTTTAAGCATATGTTGGCATAATCACCCAAAAAACAAAAACAATAGTACATCTGAAAGCATTCTTCTAGGGAAAATAATTGAATTATTCAGGATGTTTGTACCAAAGCTCAAGTTCCCAGGCTGCTTCAACAGCAATCTTATACCGAGCCACTTTGTATCACCCACTGCCCATCGGCCACCAGTGCTGCAGGGTCAGCCACTGCTGTTCAGGCTGGCAAGGCCTTTCCCAGTACTTTTTGATCCTTCCAATGTAAACAGCAATGCCAATGAATGAAGACCTTGGAAAAGATCGGTGATCTGCATTTAATCATTGACTCAATATCATTTGCAGAATATTCTCTCCAAACACTACCTCACCATAAAGATTAGGAAAATGCTCTCATTTTAGCAAAGCATAATTTTTCTCAGATGGAACTATTATTACGAGAAGCACTAAGGGAGATATTTTAAATTTTACTAGCCTCACTCTATGAACTTGGCCTTTGCCGAAAGCCACTACCTGGCAGTAACTACGGGATATTATGTCATTGGAAAGACTGGCTGCAATCATTTGAATTTTTTAGTAATGTGGGTTGTCATTCTTCAATTACAGTAAGAACAATTCTTGCTCAGGGTAACATGAAAAACATTCAGGATATAAAACGATAACATTCAACTCACTTTTTATAAAGTAGTTAAGAGGCACAAAAACTTTTCTCATATTTTTGCTTTCTGTCATTTTTCACATAGGTGGTCTGTTTTGGCTTTTACAGGTTTTTTTTTTCTTCACAAATTAATTTTCTTCTAAAAAGCACTTATTAATAGAAATGGAAGCTTTATTAGAGAAGAAATCTACCCGGGGGGTTAAATGAGTAATTCTGGGCTTAGCAAAAAGCATGAAGACTAATTTCTAAACAGAGACAGGAGCTGGTACCAGAAAATTCAGGAAGCCTAGAGCAAGAAATCCGGAGAGAGTGGGGCACGGGTCTGACCCCAGGTGTTATGCACTCCCAAAGCACTTGGGATAATGCCCAAAGGGAGGAGATTTTTGGTATCATCTCAGCTGCTCAGAATTCAGAACCAGGAATTCATCAGGACCCCCAGTTTCTAGTGAGATGCGTGTTTCACTGTGCAGTCCGATGCCCAGGGCTGTGTGTCTGTAGGTCATGTGCATTAGGAAAACCCAGTAGTCACCCTGCAGATTTCATCCTGAGCCTGCAAAGCATTCATCATAGGATGCCTTAAGCCTGAGCGTTTCTTTTTTTTTTTTTTTTTAAATACCTTTATTTAGTCATTTATTTATTTGTTTGTTTTTATGTGGTGCTGAGGATCGAACTCAGGGCCTCGCATGTGCTAGGCGAACGCTCGACCGCTGAACCACAACCCCAGCCCCTGAGCGTTTCTTTTAACATAAAATATAATTAAATTTAATTTTACCTTTTTTTTTTTTTTTAGTGCTGGGGATTGCACAGGCTGAGCATATACTCCATCACCAGCCCAATTATATTTGATTTTTAAAAAAAGAGGACTATTATATTAGACTTAGTAAGGAATACCCACAGTTGTATGAAACAATGCCTGGCATTTATTTAATATCAAAGCATTTAAAGTTTGTGCACACATCATTACAACCGGCCTGGGTATCCTGCCACTGTTTTCCCTAGTGCATCTATGGAACACTAGCTCCACAAGATATGCTTGGGATAGGCTCATGAAAGCGGGGTTTCTAGCACCACCAAGTTTGGAAAAGGGTGGCATGCTGTGGCTCTGGGTTCATTGCTAAGAGTTCTACGTATCTATTAACAATCAAGGTATTTAGAAATTCTGTAGCAGTTTTCAGCTTCTCTTTCTCAAACTTATTTAACTAGAGCCCCTGGTCCCAGACCATCAACTGACAGATGGCAAAGCAAACTTTCTGAGGGGAGTACTTTGAAATAATGTCAGAGTGGAAAGACCCATCATGGCCAGAGCGAGAGAAAACAGGCAGGTGCCTGGAGCCCAAGGCCAGAGCATTAAGAACTCACCACCAGGAAAAGCAGCCTTGGTGGCAGCAGAGCATCCCTCTTCATAGGAAAGTAGAGAACAGAAGGTGAGGCCAATAAACACTTGGATATTTTCGTTGTTTTTTGAAGAGCATCTGATTGCCAAAATATTCTTAGCAAAGAATAAAAAAAAATGCTGGAAAACAGAATGTAGAATATGTTAGAATGTTTTGAGCAGATGAGCAAAGTTGTCAGGAAATGAGGAGGCATTGCTGAAGGACTGCAGGTGGCGGCGACAAAGGTTTTATTACCCAGTAATTGACAGGCAGCCGGTTGCTCTGTTATCACATGGATAGCATTGGCCCACTTGCAATTTGTCGTTGCCTTTGCTGAGAATAAATCATTTGTCCCAAATCAAAGATGGTAAAACATGCAGATGACTTTATGTGCCACCCACGTAAAGGTTTATGTAATCCTAATTGCTTTTAATATGAAGGTCTCATAATTTGAGTGTTGGTGACTCTTGTTATTAGGCTAATGATACCAGGATAAAACTATTTCTCCCCTGAATCATTCAAAAGGATATAAGGTGGAACTAAGACATACGGATCCTTTTTTTTTTTTTTTTCTTTATCATTCTAAGAGGTATCACTTTTGGAGACACATGTGAAGTTCTATTTGGGGCAGACAGCAGAACATAACATCTCAAATATCAACTTCCATGTGAATGGTAACCAGAGAGGTCTTCACCTTGACACAAGGACTGAAAGCTCAGGTTTTCCTTGCTGAGGACCTCGAGCAACTCCATGCCAAATGGTCATCATTACCGTGCGGGGGCCATATTTGTCTAACCTTTACTGGGAAGGAAGAGGGCTTTGGCACATGCACAGGACACACAGAAAGCATTTGAAGCTTGACACTTCAAATCATGAACTTAATTGACCAGGAACTTACGAAAACACCAAGTCTCAGTGTCATGTGGTAGCCCTGAAGCTAGTGGGAAAACACTGTGGTAGAGCAATTGTCCAGAAAAGAACCAGAGCCCTAAACCACATAGCACACAAGAAGAAAAATACCCTCGTCACTGTGATGCTCTTACCCGCTAGTCACAGAATAATATTTCTCAGAATTAACCCAAGAATCATGGCTGTTAATGGACTTTAGGAACTTTTATCCAAAAAACACATCCCTTTTTGTTCATCTATTACGTTTCCAACAACAAAACCTCTAAGAGGGAAGAAAATGAGTTTCTACTTGGCATGTCCACCCCTGTGCAGAGCAGTGATGGACACTAAAAGACCACCAGTCTCTGCCTATGTAGCCTGGTCCTGGATTAAGTTATTTCACACTGTTTAAAAATGGAAGCTGTCTCAGGGTTGGGGTTGTGGCTCAGTGGTAGAGTGCTCACCTAGCATGTGAGAGGCACTGGGTGCCGCAGTACGACTGCAGCAGAATAACCGGGGGGTGACGAATAACTTCTGTAGATTGATGCAGCAGGAATGGAAGCCGTTTATTGTAGGACAACAGAGCTATTTATACATTTTGCACAGCTTATCTAATTAGCATAAACTAGATACATCAGTCAACCAATAAGGAATCTCCACACTTAATGGCTCCCTTTTGTTACTTCTCAAACCACTCCCTCTGGCATTTTGCCAGGCACCATCCAGACTTGTTTACGAACTCTAACATTTCTCTGGCAAAATACCACGTGTTATTTTGACTTGTCTGCAGACCTTAACAACTGGGTTTGATCCTCAGCACCGCATAAAAAAATAAGTGAACAAAATAAAGATATAAAAAAATTTAAGTGTGCAGTGGGCGCACACCTGTAATCCTAGTTATCTGGGAGCCTAAGGCAGGAGGATCTGAAGTTCCAGGTCAGTCTCAGCAACTTTATAAGAACCTGTCTTAATAAATAAAAAGTGTTGTGGGTTTAGCTTAGTGTTGGTGGAGCACTTGCCTACATGCATGAGGCTCTGGGTTGGATCCCCAGTACTGCAGAATATTGCAAAAATAAAAAGAACTTATGCTCATCCCCCAGATTTGCTTCACTTGAGGAATGGACAGTGATGAATGGGCAGGCTTATCTGGAACTTTTTCCAGGTATTTAGAATGCATTTGTTTCTAAATACCTGGAAAAGAATCAAGATAACTGCACTTTGTAAAAAGCTCTGGACTTATTTACATAAAAATGAAAAGTAAATGAAGAAGATGCAGGATACTAATATTTGCATCAAGGTTGGTACCTGTTCAATTTGAAATTGAAGTAACAGAAATTTAACATCTGCCTTGAGTGGATAAACAATTTTTCTAAAGGTCTCACTGGGAGAAGATGTATAAGAAAAAAAATTAAGGCTATATTCTCATATTTAAAAAATACTCTTTTAAGTACTATCTTTGCATAGAGTTTTCTAGTTCACAAAGAACTTTCACCCATCCTGGCTTGTTTGAAACTTTCATCAACTCCACAAAGTCAATAAAGTACAGTGCACTGACCCCATTTTTCAGATGTGAAAACAGAGGTTCAAAAATGGAAAGTTAGCTAGACCCTGGTTTGAACCCTCACTGACTCTCCGACTTACTAATTCATGTTGAGCTAGCTCGCACTGAGGAAATGTCAGCTCACTCTTGGGATCACCCTATTTCAAATACCATTGAACTTGTAAACCCACGTTCATAGCAACACTGTTTACAACAGCCCAAGATAGAAGCAACTCAAATGTCCAGAGACAGAGGAATAGATACACCAAACATGATACAAACGGTGGAATATTTTAAGGTACAGTCAACCTTAAAAAGGAAGGGAACTGACACACACTACACATGGATGAAACTTGAAGGCTGGACCCTGTGAAATAAGCCAATCATGAAAATAAACATTTTTTTTGCAATTCCACTTACATGAGGCACCTTAAGTAGACAAATTCATAAAAATGCAAAGTGAAATAAGAGTCTACCCAGAGTCTTGGGGGAGCAAAAGTGGGGAGTTGTTGTTTAATGGGTATGGAGTTTTTATTTGAGAACATGATAAAGTCCTGGAGATGGGGAGTGATGACATTTGTACAATGTGCATAATGTGAATGTGAATAATGTGAATGTGCATAATGCCACCGAGCTGTTTGCTTAAAAGTAGGCAAAAATATGGCGCATGCTTGTAATCCCAGTAGCTTGGGAGGAAGGCTGAGGTAGGAGGACTGCAAATTTGAGGCCAGCTTCAGCCAACTTAGCAAGGACATAAAAACTTAGTGAGACTCTGTCTCAAAAAATAAAAAGGGCTGAGGATGCCTGGTACTCCCATAAAATAGTTAAAAAATATAAATTTTATGTTATGCATATTTTACCACAGTAATTAAAAAAAACTTTTTATGGACTTGATTTTTCTTTGGTGGGGGGGAGGGTTACCAGAGATTGAACCCAGGGACACTTAACCACTGACCACATCCGCAGCCTCATTTTATTTTTATGGAAAGCATGACACATATCCATAATTATTTCGGACCATTTATTACGGTAAAATAGACATGGCATAAGATTTACACTTTTAGCCATTTTCAAGTGTACAGCTTTTATGGCATATTAGGAGCATTGTTGTGCAACCATGATCACCGTCCATCTCTAGTACTTTTTCATCTTCCTAAACTTAAATGACATACTCCCCAACCTAGATATCACCTCCAACCTTCAGGCCCTTTCTGCCATTCCACTGTCTCTGTGAATTTGACTACTCTAGATATGTCATCTGAGCAGAATCACATGGCAATTTCTATTTGTAATTGCCTTAATTCACTTAGCATAATGTCTTCAAGGTTCACCCATGTCGTAGGGATGCATCAGAATTTCTTTCAAGGGTGAATAATAGCCCATCATATGCCACATTTTGCTTCCATTTCATCTGTCGATGGACACTTGAGTTTCTCCCATTCCTTAGCTATTGTGAATAATGCTGCTGTGAACATGAGTATGCAAATATCTCTTCAAGGCCCTGCTTGCAATTCTTTGGGCTAGATATCCAGAATAATGATCATCTAGGAATGCTGTGTTCAATTTTATGAGGAACCTCTATGCCATTTTTCAGAGTGGTGCAGCACATTTTAGATTCCCATCATCAGACAAAAGGATTCTGATTTCTCTATATACTCATCAATGCTCACTATTTTCTATTTTATTTATTTATTTTTCCTTTTAACAGATGAGGTATTTTATTGTGGTTGCGATTTGCATTTCCCTAATGATTCAGGATGTTGAGGTTCTTTTCATGCACTGATTTTCCAAGTATATATATCTTCTCTGAAAAAAATGTCTACCCAAAGTTCTTTGCCTCCATATTCCTAATTTTTAAAAATCAACTTTGAAAAACTTGCAAAAAATGGAAAGACAGACATTCATTCAGAGGGAGATGAGAGGCAAAACTGGTGGTGTGTGTTTGGTGCTTCATACAGAACACAGCATAGTGGGAGACTTAATCAGAAGCAGCACAAAGAGATCAGATGAACAATGAGGACAGCATGAACATGTGATTGTAGTGACGACGGCAAAGGGAACAGATAACTTGAGCAGGTTCTGTCGATGTGCATAGCAGAACTTGCAGCTGACTGGCTGTGCAGCATGAGAGGACAAGCTGACCCTCTACTTTAACCTGTCTCTTCCAAATAAGTGAATGAAATTCAACTGGAAGCTTTCAAACTGCGATGGATTTATGAACTAACATCAGAACTAGTCTAAATCTGTTATGATCCTAGCTTTATCAAAGTGTTAAATTGATGAACACATCAACAAAAGAATAGTATATACTTTACTCTAAAATACTATGTATTTTTCTTAAGTTTAAACTGAGCAATTTTGAAAAAGTAGATGAAACACCAATGAAAGGATGACTTTTATATGCTGAATTGAAACCTGATAAAAACTAGAGAATGATACTTTGACTTTCCCCAACATTAAGCCACACAGGCGTTTGAGCTTCAGGTAAGGATACAACTTTGAGGCCATTTAGACCTGATTTCATATGATAAAACAAACCACCATGAAAGAGACAGCACAAACTACACACTCAAATTCACAAAGACTGCAGATATTGAGATTATCAATATAGAAGATCATGATATGAAGCATGTTTTAAAATATTTAAATAAAAATAAATTTAAAAGGTGAAGATTTTTCAAGTTGCCCAATAAGATTCTAGGAGGAAAGAAAATAGAACTTCTAGAAATGAATGTCTTAATAGCTGATGAATTGGAAAACACAGCTAAAGAAATGACCCAGAATGCAGTACACAAAAACACACAGATGGAAAACTTGAAAAGTAGGTTAGGAAAAAATCAAGAGTAGTGTAGAAGGTTCAATAACAATTTATCTGAAGTTCCAGGAAAAATAGCAAGAATTCTAGAATTAATGAAAGACACCTTGTCTTATATTCTAGAATCACAGCCAATGCCCCAAATAAGGAAAATTCCCACCTAAACACCAGTGAAGTAAAACTGCAAAACAGAAAATACAGAAGATGATCTTAAAATCAATCAAAAAGCAAAGAGAGATACTTCTAAGCAATTAGAAGACTGCTGCCTTCTGAATATCAACTATGGAAGCCAGTAAACAATGGAATTCCATTTTCAATGTGCTAAATAAAAATATCTTTCATCTTCCACCTAGCAAAAGTAACTTCCAAGAATGGGAGCAAAATACAGAAATACTTAGAAAAACAAAACTGAACTGACGGTGCAGCTCAGTGGAAAGTTATTCACCTGAAATGCAGGAGACCCTGGCTTTATTCCCCAGCACTAAAAAATAATAAATAAATAGAAAAACAAAAGATGAGGGATTTTACTACCAGCAGACCCCCTAAAGATATTTATTTTTCCTTTTTTTCCCTAATATTGGGGATGGAACCCAGAGCTATACACACATACTAAGAAAATGCTCTACCCTTGAACTACATCCCCTGTCCACTCTCAAAGCTATTTCTAATGTGCGTAAGAGAAAAGGAAAATGACCTCAGGAAAAAGTAGTTAGTCAAGAAGCGATAGACACAAAGAAAATATCTACAAATATCTACAAACATGTAGATATATCCAAGTCATTGCTGGCCATACAGAACAAAAACATCTAACTTGAGGAGCTAAAAAAAAGCATGCTAAAACTGAGGAGCCACATAATACTGGCACACAAATGGGGGAGAAATGGGAGTGAAAGCATTCTAAGGCCCTTAAGTTATTCCAGAAAGCTAAAAAGTTGACAAATCTCAGAATAAATTTGAGTTAAATATGCATAGTAAACTTTATTAGCCCTTTAAAGAATAAAAATGAAGATTAAATGTCAAAACAGGAGAGAGAAAAATGAAATTAAGGCAAGAATACAGGGGATTTCAATTAATACAAAAGAACGCAAGAAATTTTTAAAAATCTGTCAAAAATCATGTATAACTGTTAAGATTAAAAGCAGGTATCATCAACAAATAACTAGACATTTACAGGACAGATTTTGTTGTATTTGTATATTTACACCAAATATTTTTAAATATTTTAATAAATATTTTATTTAATATTCATTCATCATCAAAAATACAAGTAAGCTGGGCATAGTGGCACATGCCTGTAATCCCAGCGGATGAAAAGGCTGAGACAGGAGGATTGTAGTTCAAAGTCAGCCTCAACAAAAGTGAGGTGCTAAGCCACTCAGTGAGATCTTGTCTCTAAATAAAATACAAAATAGGGTTGGAAAGTGGCTCAGTGGCCAAGCGCCCCAGAGTTCAATCCCTGGTACCCCCCCCCCCCAAAAAAAGAGCAATACCTTCCCTTCTACATAGCTTTAAAAGTGTCACCCCCACCCCAAGATGTTCTAATAATCCAAATGTGGAAAGCGTATATACAATACACCTCACTTGTTGGAAAACATGAAGTTCAAAATGAACAACCCACTATTATAATTCACTTATACTGCTCCATCACATATACACAAGTCAAAAATAGTCCACTAAGTACCAGTCTGATAGGGAGTGCAACTGGGCAGGGGGATGGTACCATGAGAAGTTTTAACAATGGGGAAATTTCCACAAAGTCAACTTCTCAAATACTTACCGCTGGAGGAAGTATTCATGGACTCTAATTAGGGTTTATTTTAGCAATGAAGAAATGAACACAGATTTCTCTGTTAATGAAATTTGTGAGTTGTAGTTCGAGACTCAGTTTCCAAAGAAAACACATTTATCTTAATTCAGCAAGATCAAGCAATCTTAGGAGGGTTTGGGAAGTGGGAGCCCTTCCTCTGCTGCCACACACATAGAGCAAGGAGCTCACTACCCTGGGCAAGAGCCCATCCCCAAGTCATCTCCCCTCTGTGCCCCAAGACCTCAGCCTAGGCAGTTTCCAGCGACTTCATGGTTGCCATGTTTTGAAGGACCAAAGAAGCATGGGAAGGTTTCTGTACCTTGTCAATCAACAGGCATTGGTTGAAACAGGTTCTTCTTAGCAAGAAAATGAGGCTGCAGCCTGAGAATATTGAGTGCCATGGGTGAGAGCTCCTCCCATGGTCAAAGAACAGGACAGGAAGATAGGGAGAAGAACTGCGGTGGTGAGGAGGGGCAGGCCTGTGTTTCAACCAACAGTGGCCTTTGGATCCACAGAAACTGTATCCCTGGTCCCCATCCCAGTTTGCTGATCTCTGACCTTGGAAAGGCAAACTCACAGCCCAGGATGGGCGGTCTCGAAGGCACGGCAGTTCTAAACCACACCTGTTACATCCTCATTCAAAGCTGTTACTGAGAGACACCACACTGCAACTGTTCCACTGCCCCCCACCCACCCCAACTTTAAAAGTCACCTGACCCTTTAGGTATCTGAATGGGTGCTGGATTTTTCTCCTAAAATTTCTTTCTATACCACATAACACAGCCATTTTCTACAATCCTGTTTAGAACTTCCCTGGGCTGAGCTACCAATACCATAGCAGAGGAGCCAGAAGCTAGCTGCTGTCAGGAACCCAGAGAAAGCCAGACACTGGATTAGGGGTTCAAAGGTCAGGAAGGCAATACCTCAGAACCCACTGTCCTCCCACTGACAGCTCCAGTCCTGGCCTCCTGGTAATTCACCCCATCCTGCCAGGCCATGGCAGGACCCTTGGACAGGGTCAGCACACCAGCCTTCTCCAGCCCTGCCTCAGGCTATAGCAATCCCTATTTAGCACAGACATCCAGTGACAAAGTGAACAAGAACTTTTTACAGTATAGATCCCACAGGGAGGCAAGGAATCACAAGAGGAAAGGGATACACAGACCCCCAGGCAGTTAGGAGGACCCACTCAGACCCAGTCCTCCCAGGAAGACATTCTGAGGGACGTGTTGCCCAGCAACCTGGCCAGGTGCACTCTGCCCTGGTGTGTGGCAAGACAGCTAGCATCTCACCACTTCCTGTCATACCCAGTCTACATAAAACTCCTCCCAGCAATCCCTTCTACACTCACAGAGCCAACAAGGGTTTTCACCAGCACAGGAAATGTCCCCTGCATCCAACATTCATGGAACTCGGGCACTAGGCAGAAAGATCAAACAGGGTCCGGCCCTCAGAGAGACTACTATCATACCTGACAACTTTCATGGCCAAGTAGACTTTTAGGTACTAACTTATCCCTTCCCATCCCTTCCTTTCCCTTCTGATGCATAGAGGTTGGCTAATCCCTTCTGATGGGTAGAGGCTGGGTAAGAGCTACAGGATAATTGATAGTAGTGACATCCAACCTCTGCCCACTATCCCCAGTGAGGTGCTGCCCCCCAGGAACTGAGATTCCCCGGCCTTGCCACGTCCATGTTCCCCTATGATGTTACTCACGTGCCATGGACCAGAGAAAATTCAAAATTCAAAATGGCTAATAAATATGTGATTTAAGTTTTAGGTTAGCAGGAGGTCATCTCTGAAGGGGTCCTTTAGGAATTATTTCCTTCCTGAGCCTCTACCCTACCTTTTTTTTTTTTTTTTTTTTTTTTTTTGGAACTTCAGGGAACTTCACCCTTAAGACAGATTTCCTTCTCTGGGGAGTCAGACCACAACCAACAACAACTCCCATTTGAATCCCAACACTGCCACTAACTAGCCAGCTAACCAAAGGCAAGTTTCTTCATCTCTGTGCCTCAGATTCCCCTCCGTAAAGTACAGATGATAACACTATCTCCCTTTACCACTTATCATGATATCAATTAAGGTCATGTTTATGAAGGGCTCAGTACAATACCTGACCTACAGTAAAATGTTCCTAAAGGTTAATTTACTAAATTATGCAAGTATTCAAGTCTCCTCTGCCCAAACATGCAACGGAGAAGCCACCTCCAGAGATTGAACCTAGAGCAGTGTACCAATGGTACATTCCCAGTCTTTTTTTTTTTTTCCTTTGTTGAGAGCCTTGCTAAGTTTCTGAGGCTGGACTTGAACCTGCGATCCTCAGACCTCAACCTCCCGAGTCACTGGATTACAGTCATGTGCCACCATCCCCGGCCTTCTGCCTTTTCTTCTCACCACAAACCCTTTTGAAACAGCAGCTGTGCCTGGCCCCTGTCAAGGTCCTGAGATAGGTCCACCCACCTTCTGGGCTGTTCCATATCTGCACTGCCTGGGTTCCCTCTGCCTCAGGTCCTGCCTGTGGCTTCTTTTCTTTCTGGTTTCCCTCTTTGGATTTGTTGGGGCTCAAAAAGAAAAAAGATACCCCAAAGTACAGCACTTTGGCATGCTGAGTACTGTGAACTAGAGCAAGTTGGAATCCCTCAAAACCAACGTCTCTGACCTTCTCCGGTCCTTCTGTCTCTTGCCCTCCTGTCTCTTGCCGTCCCCTCTCTTGCCTGCCATGTTCCCAGAAAAAGTCATACAAATGAGAATTCCTCTTCTCCACAGTAGGCCATAGGAAATAGAACCCCTTCCCCCATAAAAATACCACACTTAGTCCTCCTGTTCCCAACCTTTCTGTCTTAAAGCTGGACCTAAAGGAATTCTCTGATCCACTCTTTTCCCATAGTGGGTCATAAGACCCTCATTCCAGAAGGGTCATGACCATTACTGGGGAGGAAGAAATGCTACAACCAGAGAAATCAGGAAGAATCTGAACACAGGCCTTGTGTGTTCCTCTCTCAACCTACTGCTTGTCAGATCATACCTTTCTTATCTCATGATATTTCTACAGGACTGTCCCTGCTTCATAGAATGTAAGCATAAGAGAGGCATTTCTGGCTTTGTGTCTTCATTCTGAAAGTTCCTGTGTCACATAAAACTAGGATTAAATTAATCTGTAATATTTTTCTCTTACTCTGTTTTTTCTGTTTGTTTTCTGAGATGGGGTCTCCCTCTGTGGCCCAAACCATCCCAAATTCCTGGGCTCAAGTGATCCTCCTGCCTCAGTCTCCCAAGTAGTTAGGATTACAGGTGTACACCACTGAGACTGCCTCATGTTACAGGGATTGTTTTGGCCATAACTCATGTTGGGAAGACAGGGGATCACCTTTACTACCCGTACTACACATCTGTGTCTCAAAACCAGTTCCCAGAACTTCTCCCTCCCTGAGCATTCTCCCTCTGTCCTTTCCTCCTCCCATGTCCCAAGGGACACCCTTCCCAGGCTTCCATCTGCATTGCTCTGTCTTCATTTGATAGCAGGGGTCCCCAGTAGAGCTCAGGCACCACAGACTCTGGTGGTTCTAGAATTCTCCACTGGAATTCCTCCTGCACTCTGGAGTTAGAACTTCTGACAAACTTTTCATATTTCCAATAAGAGGCAAGTCCTGAAACATCCTGAAATCACTATGTCTCAATCAAATCATGCCGGTACCTCCCCACCCTCAGAAGTCAGTTCATTTATTAGCATCCCCACGGTCCCCCTTGCTCTTACCCAAGCTTCTGAGTTACCCTCTAGTTCCCCTTGCTTGCTAGCTTTCTTGTCTATCAGCCCACTCTGCTTTATGACCAGCGTAAATTGTCAGAACACCCAACTTTTCAAAAGTCCAAACAAATGGCCTTCTCTGTGTCCACTCTGCAAGAGTGTGGGCCCAACAGTTGGCTCCCACTCACACGGGGTCTCATCTGATCTTTATGAGGCAAGTCAAGCCTTTACCTCAGAGACAGGGAAGTTCAAGGTAACAGAAGAAGGCTGCACCTAACTTTCTTTTTTCTTTCCAGTATACTCTAAGCTGAAATGACAGCAACAGATGCACCAGTGGAACCTAAGAAGTTCTTTGGTAAAGGGGAAATTAAAAACACACATACAAAGGCTCTGAAATGGGGGGGGAGGGGCAAGGAAATTCTGTGTGGCCTTGGAGCATGTCAAGAAAACTTGAATTATTGTAGGGTTCTCCCAAATCCCCTTTGGACGGTAACTCCTTAGGAAAACAGACACACCCATATTAAGGAGCCTCACAGAAACACAAAACACAGCTCCCAGGTCCTTCACATGCCTTTTCCCTGTTTCAGCAGCAGAAGTGAGTCGGAACTAGGATATAGCCTTACCTGAAACCATAGTTTCTAGTTCCATGCTTCTTTGCTCAGAGAAAAAGTATTCCCAAGCAGACACGATTAGCTCAAACCATTTTTGGAAAAGGGCTATCAAAGCTTGGGCAATGGTTCAACTATGCAAAATTCCAATCCATTAGGATCGAGCACATGTGGAAATGATTAATGTGCAACTGCTGTGTGTCATCTGGGCCATCAGTGACTGTCAAAACCACAGCAAACATTGAAATAAGTACAGGAAAATCCGTAAACGGTTATAGGCCAGCTATACTTTTCCAGAAGGTGAAATTACCATTACTTTTTCCATTAAAATAAGACTGCATAAACGGATTCTGAAGCACTTGTCATGGGGAACCCTCTGTTTCATGGTACCACCAGAAGACAGAGACCAAGAAAGGAAGCTAGCCAGGGTTGAGTACCTCCCTGTAATGACACAATGCTGTACAATGAGCCCATACTGGCTTCTCTGCGTTTTTTTAAGAGTCACTTTTTTTGCTTGCTTCACTTCTCCAACATGCACACTGGAAACAGCGCTCACTATCCAAACCATTAAAACTAACTTTCTTAAAAACAAACAAACAAACAAAAAACCCCGAACTTTCTAGAAGGAAGTACCAAAAAAAGAAAAAAGAAAGAAATAGAATCTCTCCAAAAATAAAAACAAAATTCTCTTAAGCCCCAGACCAGCTAAAACATTCTTGAAGCATGTTTCTAATACATACACTTAGCTACGGGCTACCTTCTCCTTAACTCATTGACTTAAAATTAAAAGAAAAACAACTCGATTGTAGCTTTCAAATGCACGTTATAAAAGCAAGTGATTCCGACGCTGACATTGGCTTCCAATAAAAAGCAGAGGCGCCTCCATGAGACGTAGTTTTCCCTCATAGGGATGTGTGGCTGGAGAGTGTGGCCAGTCTGCGGTCTGACTGCTTGTGAGGCGGGGCCCGCCAGCTGCGGCCAAGGCGCCTAGCAAGCAAACTGGACGCTTAAGGGGACAAGAGGAGCTGGCCACGGTGCTCTTCCTCCCTCAGGAACCAGGCCCCTTCCTGCCACTTGTTCTCACTGGAAGAGAGGATGCAGGAGAGAAAAAGAAGTACTATCTCAGAATCCAATGGCCTTGCCTCTGCCTCCCTCCAACAATCCGCTTTTGCGGAGGTAGCAGACAGCCCTTTAGGGGTCAGTCCCAAGTGCTTTCAGATTCAGACGCTGCCTCCAAACAGAGGGCCGGGCATAGTACCACCTGGGACCCGACAGGTGGCGGGCTTAGGGTAGCGCCCTCAAGTCCCGGCTGGGACACTGAAGGCCGGGTGGGAACTGGCACCCAGGAGGGCCCGACCACCCTCCCCCCCCCCCCCGCTCCCCATCCCAGTTGCCCGGGCTGGGGGACTGCAGTAACTCGAGCTGTCCATACGGAACTCTTCCCCAGTGTGAGATTCCCATTTCCCAAACGAGACCACCAAGACCCTAAGATGCAGGGAACTCGCCCATATTCCCCGCCCAGGGAGCAAGCCCAGGTCAGCTGTCCCAACGCCCTGCGGTCCCAGGGATGGCTGGGAGAAGCCGCGACCGAGGCTGGGTGCCCAGCACGGTGCTCTCCAGGGGTTCACATCTGGCAGCTCCTCCTACAGCTCCCCCGATCATTTCCTCTTTTTTTCCGTGTGCCCTGCATTTAAACTTTCTGGGGTAAACGCGGGCGCCTAGCCCGCTCCCCACCCGACGGCAATGGCTGCAACAGGTGCGCGGCTAGCGGCGTCCTGGCGCCTACTCCGGGAAGTTCCCTTGGCCGCGGCGCGCTGTTTACGTCTCGTTTTGCAGCGCTGGAGCCTCGAGCTTTCGGGCGGGACGAGCCATTGAAACCCGAGACCCGAGACGCGAACAGGGGCGGTTGCAGAAGGCTGCAACCGAGGGCGCACCGGGTCAGGTCGGCCGCGGCTCCCATTACCTGCGGCTTTGAGGGAGCTCTCGTCCTCCATGCTCCGGCTCCGGCGGCGGCGCCCAGTCGCCCTCACTCCCCACCCCCCACTGTACCTCGAGAATCCCCTGAGACTTCCCCACACCCTGCCACCCCACCTCAGGCTCCTCTCACCCCGCTCTTCCCTCGGGGTGCCCTCACTCCTCGCCTCCTCCCTCAAGACGTTTTGTCAGACGTTTTGTCAGCTATCAAAACCGTGGCTCCCCGAAAATTTTGCGAAGAGCATTCTTTCCACCTTCCCATCTGATTGACCAGCCAGGAGGAGCATTTATTATTCCCCTTAATGTGGGGAGGGGAGAACTGTTCGCGACCCCCATACACACACGCAACCCCTTAGCCAGTGTCTCTAAGCCTGGCCTGGGTACTTTCATCCCCTTCTGTTTTTTTGTGCAAATATATATATTTTCCCCCAAAGGGTTGCAATTCTGAAATTTTGCACAGTTGAGAGTCCATAAAAGGAACACATAACACAGTACAACCACTTATGTTTCTGCCTATTTCAAAGTCTTTCCAATTTTTTTCCAATCTGCTTTTGCTGATACCAAACCCTTTTTAATTATTAAACGTTCAAAAAATTGCAGGCAATTTTTCCTCCATTACATTTGGCTTGTTTCAGGGTGTCATCTTTCCGAAGGTGCAGGAATGAAAGATGTTAAAATGCAACTGTGCACAGACTTGTCTGTAGTCCCAGCAGCTCATGAGGCTGATGTGAGAAGATGGCTTGATTCCGTGAGTTTCAGACTCAGGGATTTAGAATAAAGAGAGAAAAATACTGAATCTTGCAGGAAACACCCACAAGCATTGAGATATGGAAAGCACAGTTATAAATCTTGAGCAATGAGCCCTTGACCCATGCCCTTGGCCCAAGGCCTTGTACAATGAGGGAAATACACAAGTTCAGGGGAAACTGGCTTGAAATTGTGTTGCTCCACCCTGGATCCACTTCCAGTAGAGGCCCCTGATGCAGCCTTTCTATAAATATGAGACCCCCCAGCCCAAGTCAGGGCTGCTTCTCACTCTCAAGACAGCCTGCATTCTTCCTTGAATGTGCATCTACCTTCCTAAATAAACTTCTGTCTATGTCTTTGTACAGCTCATAGTGAAATTCTATTTCATCACATACGCCAAAAAGGTGTCCTGAGTTGAGTTGTCCTGAGTTGAGTTCCCCCCTCTTCTTTGGAAACTCCTCAGACCCTTCTTGGGAGATAGCTCTTCTCCCACGATAATGAAGCCAGAATTAGACAGGTAGGCAGGCAAGGGTCCTATCCAGAGAAAGGAGAGATTGAAATGTTAATGCCTTCAGAGCCCTTCCTCCACCCTTATCAAGATAACCTGCCCCAGCTCCAACCTGTTGCTAAGGTAACCTGTCCCAGGGATTGTCCCTTCCTAAGGGAGTTGTTAATTGTGCTCCCTTCCTGCCCTGATCACTCCACCTTGGCCCCTCGGGCCCATCAGCTTCTCTCCTTTTGGCCATCCCACTGAGCATCTCCTGGGCATCTCCAGGGCCTACTCACACATGCAGGAAGGAGAGAGATAAAAGGAAGAGAGGAGAACAAAGGAAGCCTAGGACATATAAAAAAGTCAGAATGCTCTCACTTCTTGGGTACCAGGATACCAACTTATGGCCTTCTTCTCCCTCCCAGGAGAAGTCTATGTTACCCCTTTTTAAATAAACCCTGCTTTATATGCTTCCTCTCTAATATTATGCTTCGACATGTGAGGAAGCAGAACTTGTCACCAGTAACCGGTGGTATCAATAAGACTAGCCTTGGCAACATGGGGAGACCCCATCTCTGAATAAATAAATAAGCATGCAACTGTCTAAACACAAGGGATCTGGTTGGGTACTTGGAAGTTGGTCCTTCTGGACTGGCCCCTCAAGCTGACTGCATCCTCAGCGCCTATTATGGGCCTCTGCCCCTAGTACAGATCTAGGACTCATTTGCCTTCCTTGTCTCTCCACCTGCACCCCACAAACAAGCAGCTCTGAATGTTGCTGAAAGCTCAGTCCTTGTCCCCATGCCAATCCAATAAGGAGAACATGGTTTTGAGAAAAAGAAAAAAGAAGGTTTATTGGTTTATTAGCAAAAAAGAAACACAGGGCTATGATTCTGCCCATCTGCAGGAACATGGGGGTTTTAAAGAGGTAACCCAAAGGCTACATTCCACGTGTTCTCTGTTGGAGTTGTAATTCAATTGTTAATTTTGGAGACAGTCATTTCAGAGATCTTCTGGTACCAGCCCCAAAGTCTGGATTACTTCATTCCTATGATGGATGTGTACTCAAGGAAGGAGAAGAGGTAATCCTGTTTCCCCTGAGGTAGGAAGGGGGAGAGATTAGGAAGAAGCAGGGAGAGAGGAAGAGAAAGACACAGGTTCATTTTAAAAATAAGTTGCAGTAGCAGAACAGCAAGGATTATATTCAAAGCATAAAGTGGACCACTGAAGAACAAGAAGAACAAGAAGAACCATCTAACTCCTCCGCATTCTTCACCCCATCTCCCGAACAATTGAGGTGGTAAAGACCAGGGCATCCTCATGCAGAGGATGAAAAACATCCCCAGTTCTGCTTCCATGCATCACTGCTGTAGTGTGCTTACTTACTTGGATCCCAGAGCCAGAAGCTCCCCTTAAAGCAACCCTTGAGTCACCACTTAGGAGTCTGAGATTCCATTTTCTATAGTAATGAAATCTCGGAGCTCCCTGAGCCACAGAGCTCCAAACACCATGTCCTCATGAAACACACATTAATTGGGGTAGGGAACAGGAGAAATAAATGTAAGCAGGCAGCTCACGCAGGCAGTTTATGAGCTGCTCCTACTTAACCACAGATATCCTGGTAGCATTGTGCAAACAACTTGTGAGCCACCCCTGCCTAACCACTAACATCCTGCTAAGATCAGATTGGCTAAAATAACATCTTACCCAGCCACAAGGAGATGACACTATCAAGCTAACTTCAGACTGGTTTCCTGTCCTTGCCCACCAGAAGACTTCCTCACCTTCACCTCTTTTAATCTTTAAGACTGATTACCATATGTATGTACACACCCATTAGCTGCATAATTAGATGCTAATGAAGCTGAGCAGAGTTCTCCAAAGGGATCTCCCAATTCCAGAGAATCTCATTCATATTTAACCCTTGTATATGAATATTCATCCCCCAGAACATTATAGATAGGGAACCCATCCATCTGGCCCCTGCATTCAGCATTCAGCCCTGGGGTGTGTACTTTCACTTTGCAATAAAGCTTTTCCTCCCTGCCTGAAACCTGTGTCCTTAAATTCTTTTCTGCAATGTGGTCAAGAACCTGGAAGTTTCTAATAGAGGTCTCCTCGGCTCTTGGAGACATTCTTGAACCCCTAATTGGTGACACAGCTAAATTCCCCATACTCTTCTGGATTCTAGGGATTCTGCAGTGAACAAAATGGACATACCTTGCCCTCATGGAGTCTACTTTCTAGGAAGCTAGAGATAGAAACAACACAAAAGTATGTCAAATAAGAGCTAAGACAAAGAGTAACACAGACCAAAGAAATGGGGGCTTATAATTTTAAATAAAGTAGTGAATGTAAGTCTTCCTAAAAGGGTGACATTCAGGCAAAACCATGAAGAGAGGGAGCTAAGCATTAGGAAGTGTTAGGTCGATGAATGTGACTTAGGAACAAAGCACAAGCAGACCTTGCAGCCCGTGCATTATAGAAACAGCAATCAGGCAACGATGGAATCGCCTGTCAATCAGCAGGGTCTCCTGGCCAATCCTGGATCTTAGCCAGCTCCCCACCACCAACCCCAGTAGGACAAGGGACTCTAAAAACCCCTTTCCCTGTCCCAAGCCCCGCTTCCTGCCCTAAGTCCCATAAAATTCCAGTCTGGTCGAGCCTCCACGTGGCTTCTCCTCAGCCCCTCTTCTTGCTCTCCTGGTCTGAGAGTTTCTCCAGGGAGTGAAATCTCAATAAAGCATCCTTCAGCAGCCTTTTAAAATCTGCCTCCTTTTGGTCAACGCTGCCTGACCCTACAGGAAGGGGGAAATGGCAGAGGTTACAGCAAGTGCAAAGGCCCTAAGATGGGAGCAAAGCACTTTTTTGGTATTTAAGCCTTTGTGGACCCCTTGAAAGTCATGGTGTTACTTAAGTTATTGAGACATCAGGCTAAAGATTTATTAATCTTCCTTATAAAGCACAATTCATAAATCCCTTATTACCTTTTCAAAAAGTGTTTATGTTGCTTTGTAAATTACGTACATAGTACCTGAAGACATTCCTTTAAAATATGTGTGTGGACAGGAAATATGTACATGTGGCCTGAAAAGTTCCTTGCTTCTCATTCAGCTCCAATTTTCAAAGTCAATATTTAGTCAAATATTTTCCCTCTCTCTCCCCCGCTCCAATCTTTCTCAGTTTTATGTCTGGCTTGGATAGACAGAAACTGCCCCAAAACTAGGAAATAAATTCTTCTAAACTAGTTCTGTTTTTGTTTTAGACATCAAATTTTAATCCAATCAGAATTCATTCATGTAAATAGTGTAAGGAGTGGATCTAACTACACCCATTTGTTCCCAAACCACTAAATGGTGAATTCTTCCCCTACCATCATTGTATTATCATCTTCTTAGCCATAAATTAAATTTGCACATGTAGCAAGTGGCACTTTTAATAATTACTCAGAGGCAGACTGTCTTTAAATGCAAGCATATATTCAATCACAACAATCCTCCAATGCAAGCAATTAACTCAATTCACACTAACTGAACACACCAAGCACATCACAGAATCCCGGGGCAACCAAGAGCCCCAAAGTACCTCCAATGCCATGCCAGGTGACTTCTCTTACCCGAAGAGCGAACATTGTCTTCATCCAGTGGTTCTCTCCAGCCAGCAGTTGGAATCAGGGAATGATGGGAGTCAATCCAGGAATGGACAGCTAGGTGGCCGGTCTCACCAATGGCCTTTGGAACGAAACTCTCTGATGTGGTAGGACAAGCGGTTTAAATACAGTGCCAAGTTGGTGTTCATTGGTCATGTCCTTGAATGCTGTTTTATCACACTCAGGCATTGCTCTGTCTCTAGATGACGGTCCTTACCAATCACATCCAGGCATTGCTAAGCATGTTTGTGGCTGATGCTCCCTACAGTCAGCAACTTAATGAGTCCCAGCATGTCTATGGCAGATGCTCCTTACACCACATAAATTCTAATGCTTGTTTTGTCAGTTTTACTTTTTATATTGACTGATTGATTGATTAGTTGTACCAGGGAATAAACCCTGGGTTACTTAACCACTGATCCACATTCCCAGCCTTTTTTATGTTCTATTTTGAGACAGAGTCTCACTAGGTTGCTTAGGACCTCACAAAGTTGCTGATACTGACTTTGAACTTGTGATCCTCCTGCCTCAGTCTCCCACACTATCCGTTGAGGGAACAAAGCAGCAAGCAACCCTCAGTAGGGAAAGAACCACCAATCAGGCGCTAATAGAACCGCCTGTCAATCAGCAGGGTCTCCTGACCAACCTCAGTAGGACAAGGGACTCTAAAAACTCATTTTCCTGTCCCAAGCCCTCCCTTCCTGCCCTAAACCCCATAAAAATTCCAGTCAGATCGATCCCCAAGCACTTCTCCCCAGATAGCCCTGTTGGTCTGGAGGGTCTTACCTGGGAGCAAAATCTCAATAAAGCCTCCTTCAGCAGCCTTTTTAATCTGCCTTCTATTGGTTGATGCTGCCTGACCTTACACACACCGTTGGACTAACAGGTGTGCGCCACTGCACCTGATAAGGTCTGATAACTTTTAACACTTAATTGTTAAAGATTTTTTAGTAAGACTATCAGATTGTCTGTAAATAAATTTTTACATTTCTAAGACTTACTCAAACCTACTCTGCCATTTTGCACACCCTACTGACACCAAAATTGCCTCTGACCCTAACCAAGAATGAAAGAAAAGTGCGTAAACAAATAGGAGCTCCACAAAGACCTGTGACATATTGTAGCATGGTCCCTATTCCACCGCAGGAGGACATGTTACACCCTTCATCTGGCCTCATTTATCCGCACAAGAATTTCCTCAGTATTAAGAACACAACTATTCTGGTATTCCCAAAATATCTGTGAAATGTGACAGAAAAATCCAGTAGTATGTAAACAATAGGGCTAGCAACCTCAAGATGTGACCCTTAAAAAAAGAGAGAGAGAAAAAAAAAACAAGCAAAGAATGAGAAAAATCATGACAGAAGAAAAATATAGGCAAATCTTTATCCTATAAAATGCAGAAAAAAAATTATATTATCACATTGATGCCAGAATTAGACGGGCAGATGGGCAAGGGTCTCCTCTAGAGAATCAGAGGATTGAAATATTAATGCCTTCAGAGCCCTTCCTCCACCCTTATCAAGATAACCTGCCCCTGCTCCAACCTGTTGCTAAGGTAACCTGTCCTAGAGATTGTCCCTTCCTAAGGGAGTTGTTAATTATGCCCCCTTCCTGCCCTGATCACTCCACCTTGGCCCCTCAGGCCCATCTGCTCCTCTCCTTTTGTCTATCCCACTGAGCATCTCCAGGGCCTACTCACACATGCAGGAAGGAGAGAGAGAAAGGGAAGAGAGGAGAACAAAGGAAGCCTAGGACATATAAAAGAGGCAGAATGCTCTCACTTCTTGGGAGACCAGGATACCAGCTATAGCTATTGGCATCAGATCAATAATGGCATCAGATTTGCCATTTTAGGTTGGGAGCCGTTTTATCTAGAAGCTCCAAAGTTTCAATTCTGAGGCAATGCTGCTTAATTTCTTAAGAACATGTGTCTGCTAAACAATCAACCCTACCCCAGCTTATGACGCAACTCCTAAGCAGCTGATGAAATTCCTCTTGTGAGCTACAAAGCAGCTGCTGCTCTCCACCAGGGCCAGCCTTGTTGGTTTGCCTCGTGCTACTGACAATAAATCTCTTGTGTGAGTTTCCAGTGTTTGGCATGATCTTTGGATTTTTGCGTGGACTCTGCAAGCATTCTTTCAATGGCCCCTTTCTCCCTCCCAGGAGAAGTCTATGTTACCCCCTTTTTAAATAAACCCTTCTTTATATGCTTCCTCTCTAATATTATACTTCAACATGTGAGGAAGCAGAACTTGTCTGCAAGAACCAGCGACATCAACATGTCATAGAAGAGTGCCAGAAATTTTAAAACACTCATATTCAAGCAATTTGAAATTCATAGGTAAAGTTATAAAAATCCAATATCCTTACCTAGGAAAGGAGGTGATACCTACCTATAGTCCCAAGTACTCAGAAGGCTGAGGCAGGAGGATAACTTGAAACCAAGAGTTACAGAGTAACCTGAGCCATATAGCGAGGCCCTATCTCAGAAGAAAGAAAAGAAAAAGAAAATGAGTATGTCCTGTACCGATTTCCTATGGAAAGTTGAAAATAAGAGCAGCATTATAATGTACCCCCTGACAACCAATTCTCTGATTGATTTAAAACAGTTTTAAATGTTTGTTTCAGAATGTCCCAAAAGTAACAAAAATGTTTTTAGAAATTTTTTTAGTTGTAGTGTTAAAGCACGACACAAAGAAAAGACCATCGACTCCAATTTTAAATCAAATTGGATATTGATTTGGATTTTTATTGGATTTTTATAACTTTACCTGTGAATTTCAAATTAAAGCAAGCTTGTAATTCCAACTAGCCAGGACGGTCCCTCTCCCGAAATCGGAAATCTGTGGGATAGAAGATAGCCCAGCAGCTCTGAAGGAGCACAGCTTTTTAGCACAGAAAGTTGCAAAAAAGAGGGTGTCTTGAGAACTTACAGATAACAGAATTTTGAAGCATAATACAAAGGCAGGTAGTAAGTTAATGGTCTAAATGTTTCAGCACTTAGGGAGTAAACTTAGATCAGAAAGGATTGTTATCTGGTCAGAGAAAACCAGGCATGGGTGAGTTCAAGTCACAGGCAGGCATTCCAAGTAAGTTTAAAACATCAAAATATGGCTAGGCCATATAGAAATCCTAATATTTTACAGAAAACAGAAATGTATCTTTTATAACTTTTGACAAGATGGCTCCTGATCTTAGGAGGGAATTAGGCTGGATTTATCAGTAGATAGACAAAATACTTTTATTTTATTTTATGTGGTACTGACGATTGAACCCAGTGTTTCACGTATACAAATTAAGCATACTACCACTGAGCTACAGCCCCAGCCCCCACAAATTTTTGAATTTATTTTTGTAGATGGGCACAATACCTTTATTTTATTTGCTTATTTTTTTGTGTGTGATGCTGAGGATAAAACCCAGTGACTCATACTTACTAGGCAAGCACTCTACCACTGAGCTATAATCCCAGCCCCCAAATTTTTAATTAAGTAAATAAATGCTAAAAGCATTTGAAACTTATGCTTTAGTAGGACGTTTAAAAACATAAATGGATATCATCTAATACCCTCAAGATCATCAAAGTCCCTATCTAAGTGGGTGCTGGAATAAAACCCACCTCGTACAACCAGCCAGTAGTCACAGGTCTGCATGTCGAGGCAAGGAGGGTGAGATGGGGGCATGATACAATCATCTATTCTCATCAAAAAAGAAAAAAATAATAATTGAGGGTAAGACAGGAGGATCACGAGTTTAAAGTCAGCCTCAGCCAAAGAGAGGTGCAAAGCAGCTCAGTGAGACCTGGTCTCAAAATAAAATATAAAACAGGGCTGGGGATGTGGCTTAGTAGTTGAGTGCCCCTGAGTTCAATCTCTGGTAACCCCTCCAAAAAAATTAATTGATAACTACTGCAGTTTCAGATAGTTAAGTTCTAGTAAAATCATAAATACTATAATTTTGGAAACAAAGATATTTGCCACAATCATTCAGAATACTCTTCTGTGTGGACCTAACCAATAAAGAAAAAAAAAAACACACACAGAAAGGAAAACAGGAAAGCAGTGGGGATTTTGATAAAATATTCAGTCACTTAATTTTTTTAAAATTATTCAGCAGTACCTTATTATTCATGGGATATTTCCAAGGGATGCCTGAAACAGGATAATACCAAACTCCTCATATACTGTTTTTTCCTATGTATACAAGCCTATGCAGAAGCTTACTATGCAAATTAGGCACAATAAAAGATTTTCAACAATCGCTAATAATAAAGTAGAACAATTATAACAGCATACTGTAATAAAATTGCCAGCATCAGTCCTCTTGCATTTTGGGGCCATTTTCAAGTATGATAAGGGTTGCTTGAATGCAAGCACTGTGATGCCATGACAAGAACAAGTCCATCTCATAACCAGCATGGCTGCTAGCTGACAAAGGAGCAGGTAGCGAATACCAAGTAGACATGCTGGACAAGGGATAATTCAAATCCCAGGCAGGACAGAGCAGGATAACAGGAGACTTCATCACACACTACACAGAATGACGTATGATTTTAAACTTTCTGGAATTTTCCATTTATGTTTTTAGATCATGGTTGACCAAAGATAACTGAAACAAAGGAAGCCTCTGAAAACTGTGGATAAGGAGAGCTACTGAAATCTATCTGCTGATTTAACTGAAAAATTTTCCATGCACTCTGTACCAAAAGATTACTAGATGAACAGCTATATCATGTTCTCCATAAAAGAAATATTATATTCTAGTATAGGATTTTGCAAACTACAGCTCACAGATCCAATCTAGCCCAGACCATTTTTGTATAGCCTGAGAATCAAAAATAGTCCCTACACCTGTCAATCATAGAAAAAAAATCAAAAGAAGAATATTTCATTTCATGTTGATATTATATAAAATTCAAAATTCAGCATCCATAAATAATTATTGGAGCACAGCCAGGCCCGCTGGTTTATATTCTCACCTTTGGTTGCCCACACTGCAATAACAGAACTGAAGAATGCCACCAGAGACCATGTGGTCCACAAAGCCTAAAATATGTATTATCTGTCCCTTTACAGAAACTATGTGCTGGCTGGGCCCTGCTGGAGTAGGAAGCAGAAGATGTAAAAGTACAGGGGAGGGTGACTCTCAAATAATACTTTGGTAGAGTGACATTTTTGGAGAATCAGTTCCTGCTTTGACAAGTAGCAATTTGGCTACGGGTTGTATGTTTGACAGCAGAGACAAGTAGCTGATCTGGAAGCAGAGATGCCTGACACGGAGGAGTGCTTATATTATATTATCATTATGTTTGAAATCACAAGTGCTTCTTGATGATTGATTTCTTTTCCCCAACCTCCCAAAGGAATTTGACCAGTTTGATTAAATTTCACTGATGTCAACGGTATAAAATGCGTTGTTCTAAGAGCTGTTTGTGTCAGAGACAACAAGCAAACCCTTTTACTCCTTTTTCTTGCTTAAGCAGGAAGTCACCACTTGCCAATAAGAAATCTAAAACAAATCCCCCCAAATTTTATGCTTAGTTCAAAACGTGAACTATTTGAGGTCTTAGGATCTTATAATCTTGGCAGCCCACATTTGCTGTCCCTGGTGAGAACACATGTGGACTACTGCCTGCTTTCCGGTTCATTCTGAGGGTCACACCTTGCCCTCTTAATCCCGGAGTCAAATATGATTACAAATATTTTCCTCTTGGGAATCTGTCTTGTAAGAAAGATCTTTGTGCTTTCCGTTAAATAAAACGTCTCCCTTTGGTTGCCTTCTCCGTTCTCAGGCTTACTGTATTTCACCAGCCTAAAGATTGTGTTTGACATCAGCAATTGTTAGAGACCATTTGTTTTTACAATGGAAAATAGAAATAAAACTACAGATGGCAGACCTCAAAATCCATACTTCTCTGAGATGTTTTCATTTAGAGAGTGGGAATGTGCTTTTTTTTTTTTTTAATGGAGATGAATACAACAGTAGACATGTCATTGGGACTAAGTAAAAATATTTTGTCTCTTTTTTTAAAAAATTCATTACTAGTTTAGAGAAAACTTTTAGGGCAGAAGAAAATTTAAAAATTACAGGAACATAAAAACTGCAGGACACATTCCAGTTTAAGTTAAAATAAGAATGGTTCATGTCAGATCCTTCACCCCCCCACTCCCCCCCCAAAAAAAAAATCTGATAATAACTGTCAGGCTATGTGGCATGTCCTTGTAGCCCCAGCTACTCAGGAGGTTGAGGCAGGAGGATGGCAGGAGCTCAGGTGGGGAGTTCAGCATGGGGAACATATTGAGACCCCATCTCAAAAAAATAATAACATTAACAGCAACAATAATAAAGTAACTGCAATTTCACTATCCAAAAAAAAGCAGTATGGTTCTAAACTGGGCTTTGAAGCAAGGAGGAACATGAGTTTGAGACCAGCCTCACTAACTCAGTGAGACCCTGTCTCAAAATAAAAAATAAAGATGGTTGTGGACGTAATTCGTTGGTAAATTGCCCCTGGGTTCAATCCCTAGTACCCCAAATAAACGAACAATAGCAACAACAAAACTAGTAGTCATAGCAGCCAAGGAGTCTGCTTTCTCTAAGCATAATAAGTTAACATCAGTAAACTTAAGTTATGATTCCTGGACCTCATTAGTTAGTGTTGATTTTGGAGTTTGACCCTAGAACCAACCAACTTTACAAATGTGGGCATTTTATGACTTCCCACCTTCCTCCCTTAAGTGTGATAGGAACCCAAAACCCTTCTGATAGAAGAACTAGGTTAGGTGCCACAAACCAGAGATGCTAACCAGAGGGAGTTGACACAAAAATCTACAAATGCCCAAGGGAATGTGAGAAACTAGCTAACTGCTTTCAAGCTTGAATTTTTGCATTGCCCCCTTTAACTTAAAAATAAAGTGCAATCCAAAGCCCTTTGCATCTCTCAACAGGGTTGACCTCAGCTTCCAAGGGTAGGTGGTAGCAGGTCAGTGAAGGCAAATGGCACTTCCCACCTGCTCTCAGCTGTCAAGTAGCTTGCAGCCCCCTCCAGAGGCCAATTAAAAGGATCCTGTTGCTTCAGAATCCCAGGAGAGCATCAGTGAGGTCCAGTCCTTATCAGTGAGCCCAACTAAGGGGGTGCGATTTCTTTTTAATCAGGGGACCAATTAAGTAGTTGGAACCAGCATGGTTGCTTTGTCTTGCACACAACACACTGAACTTTCCAGAAGCAACACAGTGCTTGAGCTCATTCCCTGGAATGAGATTCTCATGGTGTTGTCCACATAGGAAAAGAGAATTGTTTTTTGTTCCTTTTATTACACAGCTTTTGAAAGATAGTGTTTTTAGTAAAAGGGAGTATTTTAATAGTATTTTCGGAAAGGTCAAGATGTTGCATAACATGGCATCTTCAGTTATAGAAATAACCCCAAATGTTAGCTTTTTTGGTTACTCTGACACAATTAAAAAGAGGAATGCCTACTGTACTAGGGAAGATGCCAGGGCTGCTCTCACATTCAACCGAACATTTAGGGAGTGGAGCATGGCATAGGCCATTTTTTTGCAAGCAGGAGGGGTGCTGAGCTCACAGACTGGGACCAATAGTGACAACCAGCTGGTGAGCACCTGCCCTTTAGAGCCCAGGAGCAGAGACACTGCCCAGAACACAGTAAGACTCCCAAGTTCACAGAACAGGAAAAGATAAAGGGTGAGCTTGCCCACAGTTCCTAAACAGCAGGTGTTTGCAACCAACACTTCAAAGGTGGGTGTCATAAGGCTGGGGCTGTAGCTCAGCGGTAAAGCGCTTGCCTAGCACGTGTGAGGCACTGAGTTTGATCCTCAGCAGCACTTAAAATAAGCAAATAAAACAAAGGGTATTGTGTTCATCTAGGACTAAAACAAATTATTTTTTCAAAGGTGCGAGTCATAGCTTCATATCTGTGTGTATTGTGCGCGTCGGGGAGGGGGATGCTGGGGGCATTCTTTTTTTCCTTTCTTCTTTTTTTTAAAAAAGTAGTTGGCAGAATCCCTTTTGAAAGCAACTAAATCTCACCGAATTATAATAGCCAAACTACAATGACAAGTTCAGGCAAGGGAGAGGGAGCATTGCTAAGGAGGAAAAATCATGGTATAAACATAGGGTACCCACGGTCCGCTGCTTTAAGAATATTTTAGTCCTGGTCCTAAATCCTCGATCTGGGAAACCAGGACAAATGGTCACTGCATCGTGGTGCATGACCCAGGCCGAGAGTCCAGAAAGCGCCTGATGGCACTGCAACCCTCTACTGGTTTGTCGCTGGCAGCTCCTGAGTTCTGAGCTGGCTATTTGTGCTTTCAAGGGGCATCACCTTACCACCACCACCTCCACCCGCTTGGACCTTGGCCTTTCGGGCCGGCCGGTAACGCGGCGGCAGAGAGGCCGGGCACAGGCACTCTGGAGCTGCAGGGTGGCCTGCAGCGGGCGGAGAGGAAGGGCGCCCGGCTCGGCTCGAAGCGATAGCTCAGCGCCACACCGCTGCACCCGGGCCCCTGCTAATTGCGCGGGCTCCCCACTTGCGCTTCATGGATTCTCAATCCAGCTGTGTGGTGGTGACCGGTAAGGCTATATTTTTGTGCATTCCCATTTGCTGCTGCTTTTAGCCTGCACCTGGAATGCGCACTTGCTTGATCCCGGTCGTAAACAGTTCCCTGAGGGGAAAAAAGAGTGGCAACTGGTGGTGCTAAAAATTCCAGAAGGAGGCTAACTTCCTGCTATGTCCTATTAAAAAAACAAGAAAGGAACAGAGGCTTCCTTGCTTCTGCTTCGCTGCAAATAACTCCAGAGGCATGCACGAAGGTGCCCACGTGTGGCTTAGGCTCAAACCTTTCCTGTCTTTCAGTTCTTCAGGGAGGAAGCTGAGGCTTGCACCACCGGCTGTCCCTGAGTCTAGGACCCGCTGGCTGGACATAAGTGGTATCCTTAGGAGAGCACTTTCATAATAAGGAAGAGGGACATACTGGCTCAAAAAGATCAGGACCCTCACCAGGCTCTCACAGTACCTCTGTGGTGACCCCTCCCCTGCACTTCCCCCTCCAACCCCCAAAAGAGAAAGGAGCACACGGGTCCACATACAGAATGACTTTCTTAACTATAGGAACCCTGAAGCCCCATCCCCACCCCTGTCACGAGTGGATCCCTCTGAACCTCAAAAGGTCAACTTGGAAGGAATGATAGCTGTTTGCTCCTGCATTTCACAAGCAAATCTGAAGCCACCCCACTACCACCACTGTGCCTCACAGCTGGTCCCTGGGGGCTTGAACTTTCCTCACAAAGCTCTTTATTTATTTTTAGTTAGTCACCAAAGCTCTTTATTTTTAGTTAGACACATTTAGCACATTTTATGTTTTTTTGAATACTGTTGGATGAAGGAAGCATTCAACAGATGAAGATTCCTGTATGCATGAAAGTCACCCATCTTAATTGAAAGTTACCCATCTTAATATTTTCAGATTGCAATTCAAACTTCTATCAACCTTCTAAAAAGAAAATTCTTTTGAAACCCTTTTATCTCACTCGTTCTCATTTTGAGTCAAGAAATTGAATGATTCAAATTACGTTTGAATTCCTAAGGAAACTGTACTCCTAGTCAATGCAGTGCTTGTCTCAAATGAAATATGGATATTGAAGCACCATTGCCCCTCTTAGAATCACACCCACGCTTTCCTTTATGTTGTCAGCCTGTGGTTTGCCAGCAGACTCTAGATTGTTGATGATGTACTTGATAATCAGCCGCGATCTGAGGATGTCCACCAGGTTCCAGAGTATGACCTCCTTTATTAGAAATGTTCTGAGCTGCCCAGGGCAGCCTCTTTATATAATTGGATTTGCTTAATGTGTAAATCTCACCAAGACAATTGGCACATAGACAGATGATGGGAAAACCAGGGCTCTGACAAATGGTGTCAAGATCAAGGTGTTCTTTCTGATTGGCACCAAATGATAGCAATGAAAGGCAGAGGAAACCTGCCTCCAGAGGGCCTCTCTCATTCCCCTAGATTTCTCCAGCTCTTTTTTTGCAAGTTCCCCTCCAGAGCTGGCAGGTTGACAGTGAGATCTAACCCAGCAAAGCAAAAGCTTCAAACCTTCACTTATTGATTTGTTTTCCTAATTTCAAAAAAAAAGAGGTGTAATTTTTGCTGATTTGAATATGATTCTAAAACAGAATGTGCTAGTTCTGTGTGCTGCTGCATTTTTATTATCTATCCTAGGAGGTACCTAGGATTTTTTCCCCTTATTCTCAATATTTCCTATTGCCATTCTTTATTTGCTGACTGTTGCCCTGGGAGTTAATCATATTTATTCTATAGAATTCAGTCAGAGTCAGAGGTCTCCTCCTCCTCCCCCTTCATCTATCTTTCTAGTGCTAGGGATTGAACTAGAGGCCTTGTGCATGCTAAACACACACTCTACCACTAAGCCATCCTCCAGACCTAAAAGTTTTACACTTTTTTTATAGAGGGAGGGTACCAGGGATTGAACTTGGGCACCCGACCAGTGAGTCACATCCCCAGCCCTATTTTGTATTTTAATTAGAGACAGGGTTTTACTGAGTTGCTTAGGGACTCTCTAAATTGCTGAGGCTGGCTTTGAACTCGTAATCCTCCTGCCTCAGCCTCTCAAGCCACTGGGATTACAAGTGTGCATCACCATGCCTGGCTTCTTGTTGTTGTTTTGAACCTAAGAACTCTTTGTGTAACCTAAGGTCCCAAGATTTTTTTCACTTCTTTTTTCCCCCTAAATGTTTGTATAGTTTTACTTCTTACATTTAAGTCCATAACCATTTTGAATTCATTTGTGCATGAGGTGTAAGGTTTAGTTTGAGGGCTCAGTATTTTTATGTCCAGTCGATCCAGTACCATTTGTCCAAATGGTTGTCCTTCTCCACTGAATTTTTTTGCACCTTTGTAACCAAACAATTGGGCACATTTATGTGGGTCCAATACTGCGTTCTCTTTCTATTAGTCATTTGTGCACATATGCCCCAACCATGCCCCCACACCCAGCCTGGCAGTGAATAGGTCCCACCTTCCTTTTCGACTCTTCACTGTGCCTTGCACGACTCTGAGGGTGTTCCCAGATTGGCAAGGTTCTTGGAGTTGTCCAGGACCCACAATGACATGGGGAGCAGAAAGAGAATCTTGTGTGGATATGGCCTTGCTTGAGAAAACCTGGGTGTCTTTGGTTTCAGGTTTTGGGCCCTTCCGGCAGCACCTGGTGAATTCCAGCTGGGAAGCAGTGAAGGTAACACCCCTCCCCCACCAGACCCAGATGGCTCCTTCTGTGACTGCTGAGAAGGGCCCAGCTTGCAGGCCCCTTGGTAACCAGAGCCTCACAGGAGGAGACAAACAAACCTGTGCCCCTGGGAGAACGGTTTGTCTTTGGTCCCTGATTGGGAGTTGCCTACCTGCAGATGCTCTTCCCACCTCAGTAGTAAGAAAGGAGGCTGAAGGGACACTCCTAGGGACAAGAAAGGCTAAACCAAGATGGATTCCGATTGTCCCCATCTCTGTAGTCTGTGGGGCTGTTGGGAAGTCAATTCTCTCAGCCTCAGTTTCCTCAGTCATAAATGGGGGAATAATCATGCTGATATTGAGGGCTGTTTTGGGAACGCAAAGAGGTAACTGTGCTGAGCACTTTTGTATGAGCGGCTTTGTTCACGCATTGTGACCTGCACAGGAAAGCACTGTGCATAAACACTGTGCTTATTTTTAAGGAAGTAGCTTCCCAGTGGAGCGTGCATCCTCCCGGTTGAGGGCTGGGAGTCTCCTACAGAGCAGATCTGCTTCTCCTTAGGACAGTTGTCGGTTATCGGTCCCCACGTGGTTGTCACTTAGAGGCTCCAGATATTGACAGCCGTTTATTCACACGTTTCCTTCAATTTCATGCCTCTGTTGGGTTAAGCCAAAGGTGGGGTCTCCAGTCTATTCTCAGAGTTTCCCAGTCACGCTGAAAAGGCAACAAAACCGCTGGTGTCACACACCTACAGCAACGGTGGCATTGATTTTTCTAGGCTGTCAGCACAGGTGCCATCAAGGGCTCTCTCGACTTTTGAGTAAGAATCTGAGTTTTCTTTTTACCATCAGGAAAAAGCTCAGAGAACCCCAGACCCACTGTCAAGCCTGGCTGCACCTCATGGTGCATCAGAAAGGCTAGCCCAGGGCTTTCACGGGGCCGTTGGGAGTCTGCAACCAGTTCCTGCATAGACAGCACTTCCTCTGCCAAGTGTGGGAAGGGCCCGCACCTTTCTGCTTCCTTTTGCAGTCATGATAATGGAAAAAAAGCCATGCTGCAAGGTGTGGGACCCAAGACAAGACACCCAACTTTTCTGTGCCTCGATTTCCTCATCTGTAAAGTGGGAAGGTCCTGATGGCTAAGAGAGTTAACACATGTAAACCCTTTAGAACAAGGGGGCACATTGCCAGTGCCCACATATATCATTCTCCATTACTACAAGGCTCTTTTATTAGGGATCTTGGCTGTAGGGGAGTGAAATGTGAACAAAAGAGGGGATTACTTGGGAGGCTTAAGGCTCACCAGTAGGGCTGGAGAACCAGGGCAGAAACCCAGGCAGGCTGGGAGTTTCCAGGATATGGCATCAGACACTCTGAAGGGTCTTTTCCCTTCCCATTAGCTGAATGAGATAGAACTTGTGTGCACTACAGGGGGAGCAGAAAGTCAAGGATATCACTGAAGAACAAACATGTCCCCCTCCCCAAAGAGCTGCAGGCTGAGGGGAGAGAGAGGTTAGCACACACAGGAAAGGCAGGTGAGGACACATTCCATGATCAGCACAGTGAGGAGCAATGGCAGCCAGAGATGAAACACAGACTCCACCTTTCAGCCAGAGGGGACTCTGGGTATCAAGCACCCCTGACTATTGCACAGCCTTATGCAGTTTCTCTTGAGGATTTTAAGCCTCAGACTTTCATGGAGATTCTTCAGAAAACTTGGAATGGAATCACCATTTGACCCAGTTATTCCACTCCTCCACATATACCCAAAGACTTAAATAAATCAGCCTACTATAGTGATCCAGCCACATCAATGTTCATAACTCAATTCACAATAGCAAAGCTATGGAATCAACCTAGGTGCCCTTCAATAGATGAATGGATAAAGAAAATGTGGAATCTATACACAATGGAATATTACTTAGCCATAAAGGAGGATGAAATTATGGTATTTACCAGTAAATGGATGGAACTGGAGACTATCATGCTAAGTGAAATAAGACAACCCCCAGAAAACAAAGCCCAAAGGTTTTCTCTGATATGCAGATGCTGACTCATAATGGGTGGGGGTAGCCGAGGTTCACAGGATTGGAGTGGGGGCGTGGGGAGGATGAGAGTGGAGAAGACAGTAGAATGAATTGGACATAGCTTTCCTATGTTCATATATAAATACACGATCAGTATAACTCCACATCATGTATGACCATGAGAATGGGAATTATTTTCCATGTATGTATGATATGTCAAAATACATTCTACCATCATGTATAACTAAAAGAACAAAATAAATAAACCTCAGACTTTCTGCAAATGAAGATGAACTAAATGTCAGTTTCTAATCCAGTATCACCAGATATACGAGTCAGCAAAAGATTTTAGAACCTCATCCTCAAGCTACCAGAAGGATTAGAAAATAGCATAACTCTATATGAAATATTTAAAGATAGAGTCACAAAAAGAAGAACAAGACATGATTGAGAGATCACATAAATTGAAAAAGGGAATGAGACAATTATTGAAATTAGAAATATAATTGTTAAAGTAAAAACAGATGACTTATTTATTTTTAAAACTCACTATTTATTTATTGTAAACTTATTTATTTTAAAAACTCACTATTCCTCTTTGCATTTCACACCATCTTCTGGGACCATTTCCTTTCCTTCCAAGTACACAACCTTTATGTGTTCCCTTTAAACTTATTCATTTATTCTATTTAAGTTTAGAAATAGAATAAATGAAAGACACCACATACACACACACACACACACACACACACACACACACAAAATATATGTCATATGATTCTGTTTACATCTGTCCAGATTGGGCAAATCTATCGAGATGAAAAGTAAATTAGTGGTTGCCTAGGGTAAGCAGGGGACAGGACAGTGTTAAGGGGGAATGAAGTGATGATGGATGAAAATTAGGTTTCTTTGGTAGTATGAAGAAAAGTTTCATACATTTATTGTGGTGAGGTTACACAAGTCTGTGAATACACTAAAAACCACTGAATTATAGACTTGTAGTGGGGCAAGTGTATTATGTGTGAAATATATATATATATATATATATATATATATATATATATATATACATACATATATATATAGAGAGAGAGAGAGAAAGAGAGAGAGAGGGGAAGATGTTTACTTACACAAATATATACATATACAAATTGTAGATGCATACAGGACATCGAGCACACAAAATCACAGTAGACCAACGCCAAGACACATTGTTATGAAGATATCCAATATACAAAACGAAGAGAAAATATTAAAAGCTACAAGAGAAACAAGGCAGATTACATTCAGGGGTAAACCAATAAGGTTAACAAAGGATTTTTCATCACAGATGCTGAAAGCAAGAAGATCCTGGAACAACGTATTTCAAACAATGAAAGACAATGGATGCCAACCAAGAATTCTGTAAGCAGCAAAATTAAGCTTCAGGTACAAAAACGAAATAAAAATCTTTCATGATAAACAAAAGCTAAAAGAATTTGCAGCCAGAAAACCCGCACTGCAAAGCTTCTTGAGCAAAACACTACACGAGGAAGAAATGATAAACAATAACCAAAACCGTCAGTGGGAAGTGCCTCGGTAAAGACAGAGGGCGAGGGGAAAGCTAAGCATGGAGAAACAAACTAAATTAGAAAAAAAAAGATAAATAATCAAACATGGCAGGAAGTACAAACCATATATCAATAGTAACTCTAAACGTTAATGGCTTAAACTCTCCAATAAAGCGACATAGGCTGGTAACATGGATTAAAAAAACAAATCCAACAATATGCTGCCTCCAGGAGACACATCTGATTGGAAAGACATACACAGGCTGAAGGTGAAAGGTTGGGAAAAAATATACCACGCACACGGTCCTCGTAAGCAAGCAGGGGTGGCCATACTCATAGCGAATAAAATCGACTTCAAGACTAAGTTAATCAGGGCTGGGGCTGTGGCTCAAGTGGTAGCGCGCTCGCCTAGCGTGCGTGCGGCCCGGGTTCAATCCTCAGCACCACATACAAACGAAGATGTTGTGTCCGCCGAGAACTAAGAAAAAATAAATAAATATTAAAATTCTCTCTCTCTCTGTCCCCCACCTCTCTCACTCTCTCTTTAAAAAAAAAAAGACTAAGTTAATCAAAAAAGATGAGGAAGGACATTATATACTGTTAAAAGGAACCATTCACCAACAAGACATAACAATTATCAATATTTATGCACCAAACAATTGTGCTGCCACGTTCATAAAACAAATTCTCCTCAAGTTCAAGAATCAAATAGACCACAACACAATAATTATGGGTGACTTCAACACACCTCTCTCACCATTGGACAGATCCTCCAAACAAAAGTTGAATAAAGAAACTATAGAACTCAATATCACAATCAATAAACTAGACTTAACTGACATATATAGAATATATCAACCATCATCAAGTGGATATACTTTTTTCTCAGCAGCACATGGATCCTTCTCAAAAATAGACCATATATTATGCCATAGGGCAACCCTCAGTAAATATAAAGGGGTGGAGATAATACCATGCAGTTTATCTGATCATAATGGAATGAAACAGGGAATCCTACATCACATGGAAAATGAACAATATGTTACTGAATGATCAATGGGTTACAGAAGACATAAAGGAGGAAATCAAAAAATTCTTAGAGATAAATGAAAATACAGACACAACATATCGGAATCTATGGGACACAATGAAAGCAGTTTTAAGAGGGAAATTCATCGCCTGGAGGTCATTCCTCAAAAAAAGGAAAAACCAACAAATAAATGAACTCACACTTCATCTCAAAGCCCTAGAAAAGAAAGAGCAAAACAACAGCAAATGTAGCAGAGGGCAAGAAATAATTAAAATCAGAGCGGAAATCAATGAAATTGAAACAAAAGAAACTATTGAAAAAATTAACAAAACTAAAAGTTGGTTCTTTGAAAAAATAAATAAGATTGACAGAGAAGAGAAGAAGAGAGAGAACTCAAATTACTAACATATGGGATGAAAAAGGCAATATCACAACAGATGCTACAGAAATACAGAAGACAATTAGAAATTATTTTGAAAACCTATATTCCAATAAAATAGAAGATAGTGAAGACATCGATAAATTTCTTAAGTCATATGATTTGCCCAGACTGAGTCAGGAGGATACACACAATTTGAACAGACCAATATCAATGGATGAAATAGAAGAAGCCATCAAAAGACTTCCAACCAAGAAAAGGCCAGGACCGGATGGGTATACAGCGAAGTTTTACAAAACCTTTAAAGAAGAATTAATACCAATACTTTTCAAGTTATTTCAGGAAATAGAAAAAGAGGGAGCTCTTCCAAATTCATTCTATGAGGCCAACATCACCCTGATTTCGAAACCAGACAAAGACACCTCAAAGAAAGAAAACTACAGACCAATATCTCTGATGAACCTAGATGCAAAAATCCTCAATAAAATTCTGGTGAATTGGATACAAAGGCACATCAAAAAAATTGTGCACCATGATCAAGTAGGATTCATCCCTGGGATGCAAAGATGGTTCAATATACGGAAATCAATAAATGTTATTCACCACATCAATAGACTTAAAGATAAGAACCATATGATCATCTCGATAGACGCAGAAAAAGCATTCGACAAAGTACAGCATCCCTTTATGTTCAAAACATTAGAAAAACTAGGGATAACAGGAACTTACCTTGACATTGTAAAAGCTGTCTATGCTTAGCCTCAGGCTAGCATCATTCTGAATGGAGAAAAATTGAAGGCATTTCCTCTAAAATCTATAGGTTTAATGCAATGCCAATCAAAATCCCAACAGCATTTCTTGTAGAAATAGATAAAGCAATCATGAAATTCATATGGAAAAATAAAAGACCCAGAATAGCAAAAGCAATTCTAAGCAGGAAGTGTGAATCAGGCGGTATAGTGATACCAGATTTCAAACTATATTACAGAGCAATAGTAACAAAAACAGCATGGTACTGGTACCAAAACAGGCAGGTGGACCAATGGTACAGAATAGAGGACACAGAGATTAATCCACAAAGTTACAACTATCTTATATTTGATAAAGGGGCTAAAAGCATGCAATGGAGGAAGGATAGCATCTTCAACAAATGGTGTTGGGAAAACTAGAAATCCATATGCAACAAAATGAAACTGAATCCCCTCCTCTCGCCATGCACAAAAGTTAACTCAAAATGGATCAAGGAGCTTGATATCAAATCAGAGACTCTGTGTCTGATAGAAGAAGAAGTTGGCTCCAATCTACATATTGTGGGGTTGGGCTCCAAATTCCTTAATAGGACACCCATAGCATAAGAGTTAATAACAAGAATCAACAAATGGGACTTACTTAAACTAAAAAGTTTTTTTCTCAGCAAGAGAAACAACAAGAGAGGTAAATAGGGAGCCTACATCATGGGAACAAATTTTTACTCCTCTCACTTCAGATAGAGCCCTAATATCCAGAGTATACAAAGAACTCAAAAAATTAAACAATAAGATAACAAATAACCCAATCAACAAATGGGCCAAGGACCTGAACAGACACTTCTCAGAGGAGGACATACAGTCAATCAACAAGTACATGAAAAAATGCTCACCATCTCTAGCAGTCAGAGAAATGCAAATCAAAACCACCCTAAGATACCATCTCACTCCAGTAAGATTGGCAGCCACTATGAAGTCAAACAACAACAAGTGCTAGCGAGGATGTGGGGAAAAGGGTACTCTTGTACATTTCTGGTGGGACTGCAAATTGGTGCAGCCAATTTGGAAAGCAGTATGGAGATTCCTGGGAAAGCTGGGAATGGAACCACCATTTGACCTAGCTATTGCCCTTCTCAGACTATTCCCTGAAGACCTTAAAAGAACATACTACAGGGATACTGCCACATCGATGTTCATAGCAGCACAATTCACAATAGCTAGACTGTGGAACCAACCCAGATGCCCTTCAGTAGATGAATGGATAAAAAAAAATGTGGCATTTATACACCATGGAGTATTACGCAGCACTAAAAAATGACAAAATAATGGAATTTGCAGGGAAATGGATGGCACTAGAGCAGATTATGCTTAGTGAAGCTAGCCAATCCCTAAAAAACAAATACCACATGTCTTCTTTGATATAATGAGAGCAACTAAGAACAGAGCAGGGAGCAAGAGCAGGAAGAAAAGATTAACATTAAACAGAGATGTGAGGTGGGAGGGAAAGGGAGAGAAAAGGGAAATTGCATGGAAATGGAGGGAGACCCTCATTGGTATACAAAATTATATATAAGAGGTTGTGAGGGGAATGGGAAAATAAACAAGGAGAGAAATGAATTACAGTAGATGGGGTAGAGAGAGAAGATGGGAGGGGAGGGGAGGGGGATAGTAGAGGATAGGAAAGGGAGCAGAATACAACAGTTACTAATAGGGCATTATGTAAAATTATGGATGTGTAACCAATGTGATTCTGCAATCTGTATTTGGGGTAAAATTGGGAGTTCATAACCCACTTGAATCTAATGTATGAAATATGATATGTCAAGAGCTTTGTAATGTTTTGAACAACCAATAAAAAAACCAAAAAAAACCCAAATATATACATATATGGCATTTTAGAGACAGATGAAGAGAAATTAGTGAACTAGAAGACATATCTGAAGATGTTATTCAACACTTAACATAAGGAGATGGACAAGGAAGTGGGCAAAAATTAAGACAGATGGATTAGAAGGACAGAACAATGGGAATGGATGAGAAGCAATATTACAAGAGGTAATGGTTGAGGATATTTCAGAACTGATAAGAGATATGATGATGAAGCACAAAACATACCAAGCTAGGACAAAGAAGATCTGTACCTAAAAACATCACGGTAAAGCTGAAGAACACCAAAGACAGGAGATGATAAAGTACTCGGAAAAGATGAATCACCTATAAAAATGGATAGTCTAAGCCAGGTACGTTGGCACATGCCCAGTGACTTGGGAAGTTCAAAGCCAGCCTCAGTAACTTAGAGAGGCCTTAACAAATTTAGTGAGACCCTGTCTCAAATTAAATAAATAAAATTTAAAAGTTCTGTAGATGTGGTACCAGGTTCAATTCCTGTTACCAAAAATAAATAAATAAATAAAAATAAATAGGCCTGAAGTTGTAGTTTGTTGTTAGAGCACTTGCCGTGTACATGTGAGGTAATGGGTTCAAACCCCAACACCACATAAAAAAATAAATAAATGAAATAAAGTTAAAGTGTTCATCTACAGTGAAAAATATTAATAAATAAATAGATGATAGCCTTTAGTTTACTAAAAGGAAATTCTCAAAAACAACAATAAAAGCAAAAAATACCAGTTGAGTAGTAACTTCAAAATGATGAAGTTGTAACTACCAACAAGAAATTTGTACCCAGCAAAATTATTTTTCAAAAACAAGGATGAAGTAAAGACATTCTCATAAAAAGCAAACATCAAGCGTTCATTCTCAAAAGGACAACATTAAGGAAACATATAAAGGATGTGTGTTTGGAAGGAAAGAGAATGGCCCCAGAAAGATGGTGTAAAAATGCAAATACGAATTTTAGGAAGAGTGAGTTTTTAGGTAAAATATGTATTCATATTATATAAAATAATAATAATAATAATTGCTAATTTTCAAGCTTAAAAAAAAAGGATTGACCTGGGTTAAGTAGTGGCTCAGTGGTAAAGTGTTTGCCTGGCACGTGTGAGGCCCTGTGTTTGATCCTCAACACCACATAAAAATAAATAAATAAGGTATTGTGTCCATCCACAACAACAAAATTAAAAAAAGAGACTGACCTAAAATATAGGGCTAAGCCGGGTGGTTTCACCCAATTCTTCAGCCCTATGTCCATCCCATCACGGCTGACCCTCTGCTACGAGCTCATATCCGTCATCTTCTCAGCCTTCCTGGTAGTCTCCAAGACACAGACTAGTAACAGTCTCCTTAATCTCCTTGCTCACAATGCACCATAGAGTGGTGATTGGAACAGGCGCCTTCTTAACAGTTGAAGACCCACAAGGAGCACTATCAATAATGGCATCTGGAGCAGCAGTTTCCCAGGCTGGCTGGCCCAAGCCCAGGCTTCCAGTGCTCTCTGCCACCCCTGTTTGTCTTCCCCACTGGTCCCTGCTATCAACCTTCTAGTTTCCCCCTCTTTGTGCTGTTTTTTTTTTTTTTTCCCCTAGGCAGAGTCATTTGTGACCTCTTTGCTATCAATTTGCAGGACCATTCTCTCTAGTCCTTCACTAATATGTCTGTAGTCTCTATTTGGATTCTGGTTTAAGACCTCACTGGTAGTACCCACTAAATGTGCTGGCATACGGCCACGGTGTCCATTAGCTATCTAAGTGGATGTATTAAGATAAACTCCCAGCTAGTTCATGGACATACGTTGACCCATTATACAGATACAGAATTAGGCTGAGATGCACTAAACAATATATGGAAAGTACACAGCTCCCTGGGTAAGCACTACTGTGTGGGCAACTGCATCAACATATCCCCATCTCCACAGAGGAGTTAGCTGGATACATGTGTTCTAGGGGCAATGTGTTGACTGGCTACATGAATGAACATCATTCTTTTCTACCTTATTGCCTTCTGCCAGCAAAAATCAAGCTGGTCAATGTCATGGGGGACAACTAAGCAACATTTAATGAGCACTTACTCTTTACCAGGCACTGTAAATGGGAATGCACAGAATTATAGATAGTAAGGGAATATTTAATTCTACATTTGCAGTGTTTCACTTAGAAGAATGAAGTGAGTTAATAACAAATAATAACTTGAATGAATTTTTGTTGTGGTTGTTCATAAATGGGAGAAGAATGTTGAAAAACAATGGAAAATGTAGGAAATTAATAGAAATGCTAAAAATTTACAATGAAAAGAGGCATTTCCCTGGAAACTTCCAGACGAATGACTTGATTATATTTCCCAACAATGTGTGCCAAAGTATTTAACGATGAGGCTCCTGTGGTGGGCATCCTTCTTTCCCCAAGCTCAAGTTTTATGTAGCTATATGTGCAGTGACTGCATCACTACCCATCATGATCCCCTGACTCGGTATACTCACATTTTGGAGCTAGTACCACCTCATATTCATTCAAAAGAAATTACATCTTCAGCTTTTCTAGAAGTCCTTGAGGAAATAAAATAAGAATATACCATGGACCAATTTAGCCAAGATGTTTTATAACTGCATTTAAAATACACACAAGTGCAAGGGCCAAGAGGTCAAGACTCTTGCCAGATTTGATAAACTTGATATGCAGAGTAATTCCTCTTTACCCCAAAGATGAGGTGGCCTCATCTTTCTTACATGTTGCTTTAAATGAGAACAGCAGTGATAATGATGAATATAAGGCAGTGAACTAGAACAGTAAATTAAGTATCAATCTGATGAGTGCTTTAAGATGAAGGATGGGGCCGGGTGCAGGGTGTCATGCTTGTAATCCCGGTAACTTGGGAAGCTGAGGCAGGAAGATCCCAAGTTCAAGGGCAGCCTCAGCAAATTAGCAAGAACCTAAGCAACTTAGCCAGACTCTGTCTCAAAATTAAAAAATAAAAAGGATTGGGGATGTGGCTCAGGGATAAAGTACCCTTGGTTTCAATCCCTGGTACCAAAAAGAAAGAGGAGGAGGAGGAGGAAGAAGAAGAAGAGGAGGAGGGTGGAGGGAGGAGAGGGAGGAGAATATGGACCCCTTTCAACACCCCCCCCCAAAAAAAAAAGACATGACGATGGGTCTTGGCTTAGGGATGGGCAAGTAACTGCATAGCTTTCCTAGTACAAGTGAATTAAAGTTAATTGTTTCTCTCTCTCTCTCTCTCTCTCTCTCTCTCTCTCTCTCTCTCTCTCTCTCTCTCTCTCCCTCTGTGTGTGTGTGTGTGTGTGTGTGTGTGTGTGTGTTTGAATATGCTTGCTCATAGACATGCTGGGGATTGAATTTACAACTTCATGCATGCTGAGCATATGCTCTACCACTAATATACATCCCAGCCCCAAATAATTTCTTCCTCTTCTTTTTTTAAAATATTGTTTAGTTGTCAATGGATCTTCATTTTATATTTATATGTGGTGCTGAGAATCGAACCCAGCGCCTCACACATGCCAGGCAAGCACTCTACCACTGAGCCACAATCCAGCCCTCAAATCATTTCTTTTGATTCATTTTTATTTTCTTTCTGAAGAGGGTCTCTGTTTTTCAGTTTTACTGTTGCTGTGACCAAAAAACCTGACAAGAACAATTTTAGAGGATGAAAAGTTTGTTTGGGGCTCATGGTTTCAGAGGTCTCAGTCCATAGATGGTTGACTCCATATCTCTGGGCCCAAGATGAAGCAGAAGGGCATGATGGAGGGCTGGGGTTGTGGCTCAGCGGTAGCACACTTGCCTGGCATGTGTGAGAAACTGGGTTTGATTCTCAGCATCACATATAAATAATTAAATAAAGATCTATCAACAACTTAACAACAACAACATTATATATATATTTTAAAGAAGGGCATGATGGAGAAATGTTGTTCAGAATATGTCCACCAGAAAGGATGGAGAGGGAAAGAGGAAGGTAAGTGGAAGTGCTCAACTCATTAGAGACAAAATACATACCAAAGGCACATCCCAGTGAACTATCTCCTCCAGCCATGCCCTACCTGTCTATAGTTAGCCCCCCCCAGTCAATCCATTCAAGTGGATTAGTGCAGTGATAGGTGAAGGCTCTCATAACCCAGTAACTTCACCTCTGAACTTTCTTGTGTTGTCTCATACAAAGCTCTTGTGTTGAGCTTTCAGAGGACAACTCATATCTAAACCATAACTGTCTCTGTTCTTCCTACCAAATACCAAGATAGATGACGTACATTTTTTCAATGTAGTCCAGAATGGGTTTTGACTTGTTTCTTGATAAAAGCAAGAAGGCCTGAGATTAAAAATAGCAAAGGCAAGGATGAAAGGAGACTCCTAGCCTCTCTACAGAGAATTTGCTGATGGTAACAGCAGCCATTTCAATGGATTGTCCAGACATGGTCCTCCAGGTGTGGATAAACTGAACTCACTTGAACACTTTTCCCAGGATTTCTTGTATCTTTCTTCTCCACTTTGGTCCACGTGGGGTATGAGTCCATTTTATCCATAAAAAAACAAGTAGTCACTCACATTCATGCTAACTCCAGTTCAGCATGATAGAGGACTGTTCCTCCATTCTCATTCTGAGATGACACAAGAATCCACAAGAATATCGGGGCATTGCCTCCCTGATCATTAAGGGCCCTCTGCCCTGAGGGCAATGCACAGTTCCACATTTCATTTTCCATCACTGTATGTTCAACTCTATCGAAAGTTAGACTAAGGTATATACTTTTGAATTAATTGTTCTTCTTTGCCATATAGAAGTCTCCCACTTTATCTGCTGAGGATATGTTCCAACATCTCCAGAGGATAACCAAAACTATGGATAGTACTGAACCCTGTATTTGCGGTTTATTCCTATGCCTAATACCTCTCAGAAAGTTTAATTTATAAATTAGGCACCATAAGTAGAACAATTATGACAATAAAATTAATAATAGAAGTTATTTAAAACTTATGAATTGTTTATTTCTGAAATTTGCCATTTAATATTTTTGAACTAAGACTGACCCTAGTTAACTAAAACTGCAGATAATAGGAGGATATAGAATGAATCTGTGCATGACCTCCTGTTCTTGTTCCCACCACTCAGCATATTTCATTGACTTGAAGAACCACTTAAAAAAATGTTTGGGCATCCTGACATTGCATGGATGTCATAGTCAACTGCATCTTAACCTTTGTCATATTTGAGCAGTACTTTTAGTTAATTAATTAATTAATTTGGGTACTGGGGATGGAACTCAGGGGCATTCGGCCACTGAGCCCCATCCCCAGCCCTATTTTGTATTTTATTTAGACACAGGGTCTCGCTGAGTTGCTTAATACCTTGTGTTTTGCCGAGGATGGCTTTGAACTTGTGATCCTCTTCTCTCAGCCTCCAGAACAGCTGGAATTACAACTGTGTGCCACCGTGCCTAGCTAGTACTTTTACTTTCCTACTGATTCATACTATAAGGCTTGGCATTCCGTCTCTGGGGCTTAGATTTATTGAAATGTGTCAAGTCCTTGCTGAATTACTCCATCAGTATGGGAAATGTTCCGAACTGCTTATCTTGCTTCGTGGAGACCAGGCCGAAGTCTTGAGGTTATCAGAGCTCTGTTTGTGTTGCCCTAAGTGTGATGAATATCTGCTGCTGCATACACAGTCAGCCATCAGAGGAAAGCCCATAAATAGGCATGGGAATCATGCAGGTGACTTAGGACAGCAGAATGTCAGATTGGAACTGGGATTCAAAGGGCAACTCTTTGTTCCTTCCTATTCTGGACCCAGCTTTTTGGGAAACTGATAAGAAAGGGAAGGCTTATTAGCACACCTTTTCTCCACTGCACCCTCACACTACTCACGTTAGAAGCATGTTGCAAATCTTGAAAAACATCGGACCCAGTGGGGATGCCACACTTGGGATTCTAAAATCTCAGAGGCCCACCTACGCCTGCAGGCTGCGAGCCAGATTAAGTACCATGAAAAGTCCTCAGCCTCTTTGATGACGTCTGTAATCAGGCATGATGACCCTGTACACCCTGAGACAGCCACATAGCCTGCTCCTCTCTGAGGTGCTCTTAACTCTCCTGGCTTGAAGCCCACCCTGAGCCCTTGTGGTCAAACACTGTGCTCTCTCTCTGGGCAGGCAGATGTGCATGATGCTGTGTTTCCTGTCTTGCAGGTATTTGCAAAAAGATTCAGACAGGGACTAGTGAACCCGAGGTGAAACTCAGGCACTGTGTCCCCGAGAGATGGAGAAATATTGTCAGGAGCCACAGATGCATTTGGGACATCAGCCCTCAGCCAGTATCCTGCTGGAACCGCTGCCTCTTCTGCCCACGTATAAAACTATTTTTGTCCTTTACCTATAGATATTTTTAAAAATTTTTTTTTAGTTGTAGATGGACACAATACCTTTATTTTATTAGTTTATTTTTATGTGTGCTGGGATGGAACCCAGTGCCTCACACCTTCTAGGCAAGCACTCTACCACTGTGCCACAACCCCAGCCCACCAATATGTTTTTATTCATTCTAATTAGTTATACATGACAGTAGAATGCATTTTGACACATCATACATAAATGGAGTATAACTTCTCATTTTTCTGGTTGTACATGATTTAGAGTTACACAGATCACATAATCATATAAGCACATAAGGTAACAATGTCTGATTGACTCTACTATCATTTCTAACCTCATACCCTCTCCCCTCCCTTCTGTCTAGTCCAAAATACCTCTATTCTCCCTCTGTCCCCCATTGTGAATTAGCATCCATATAAATACCAGAGGAAACATCCGGCCTTTGGTTCTTTGGGATTGGCTTATTTCACTTAGTATAATATTCTCCAGTTTCATCCATTACCTGAAAATGCCATACTTTCATTCTTCTTTAAGGCTGACTAATATTTCATTGTGTATATCACAGTCTTTTTATCCATTCATCTATTGAAGGGCACCTAGGTTGGTTCCATTGTTTGGCTATTGTGAATTGAACTGCTATAAACATTGATGTGGCTGCATTACCATAGTATTCTGATTTTAAGTCCTTTGGGTATAAACCAAGGAGTGGGATAGTTGAGTCAAATGGTGGTTCTATTCCCAGTTTTCTTTCCAGAGTGGTTGCACCAATTTTCAGTCCCACCAGAAGGTATGAGTGTACCTTTTTCACCACATCCTTGCCAACATTTATTGCTACCTGTATTCTTGATGATTGCCATTCTGACTGGAGTGAAATGGAATCTCAGTGTAGTTTTGATTTACATTTCTCTAATTGCTAGAGATGTTGAAAATTTTTTTCAGATATTTGTTGATTGATTGTATTTCTTCTCTGTGAAGTGTCTGTTCAGTTCCTTTGCCCATTTACTGGTTTTTTGTTGTTAAGTTTTTTGAGTTCTTAATACATCCTGGAGATTAATGCTCTATCTGATGTGCTTGTGGTAAAGATTTGCTCCCATTCTGTAGGCTCTCTATTCACCTCACTGATTGTTTCTTTTTGCTGAAAAGAAACTTTTTAGTTTAAATCCATTCCATTTATTGATTCTTGATTTTACTTCTTGCGCTTTAGGAATCTTGTTAAGTAAGTCAGTTCCTAAGCTGATAGTGGGAATTTGGACCTACTTTTTCTTCCATTAGATGCAGGGTCTCTGTTCTAGTGCCTAAGTCTTTGATCTACTTTGAGTTTTGTGCAGGGTGAGAGAGAGTTTTAATTTCATTTTGCTACATATGGATTTCCAGTTTTCCCAGCATCATTTGTTGAAGATGCTATCTTTTCTTCAATGTATGTTTTTGGCACCTTTGTCTAGTATGAGATAACTGTATTTATGTGGATTTGTCACTGTGTCTTCTATTCTGTACCATTGGTCTATATATCTATTTGGGTGCCAATACCATGCTGTTTTTGTTACTATGGCTCTGTGCTGAATTTTTTTGGGGGAGGTACCGGGTGGGGATTGAACTCAGGGGCACTGGACCATGGAGCCACATTCCCAACCCTATTTTGTATTTTTTTAGAGAGAGGGTCTCACTGAGTTGCTTAGTGCCTCGCTTTTGCTGAGGCTTGCTTTGAACTTGCAATCCTCTTGTCTCAATCTCCCGAGCCACTGGGATTATAGGTATGTGCCACAGTGCCCAGCTGTAGTACAACTTAAGGTCTGGGATTGTGACACCTTCTGCTTCACTCTTCCTGATAAGGATTGCTTTGTCTATTCTGGGTCTCTTATTTTTCCAAATGAATTTCATGATTGCCTTTTCTATTTCCATGAAAAATGTCATTAGGATTCTATGAATAATGTCATTAGGAATTGCATTAAATCTGTATAACGCTTTTGGTAGTATGGCCATTTTAATAATGTTAAATCTAACCTTTATCTGTATTGATAGAATTTTATGGAGCTTTAGAAGTCCTTCAGATATGGAAAGAGTAGGCTTAGTTACAATTCCAATTTAATTTTTGGTCCTGTCTACAAGACAGGGGTGATTTATAGTGGGGTTGGGAGGGAAGCATGTGAAGTTTAGATGAACTCTAGATAGGGCAAAGGAGAGGCAGGGGAAGGGAGGGGGAGGGGGTGTAAAAACGATGGTGGAATGAGATGGACATGATTTCCCTGAGTACATATATGAAGACATGAATGGTGTGAATATACTTAAGAAAATACTTGGAGACAAACACTCTAGAAAGATCGAGGATTGGGAAATATGTGGTTGATGTCTTTCATTCCTGAATCTCTAAGGCAAGACTGATCCCCCAGTTTGGAAGAGTGGCTTAGAGGACACACCTGTGGAGAATGGAACTTTGACATTGCTAGTGTAGAGTGGTCTTTAATCAGCATTCCAAGATCCCCACAAACAAAGGGAGGGCTCTGGTCAGTCTTTAATGGCGAACTTCACGTTTATGGAAGCATCTCCTTTGTGCCTATTTCTGCAACTCCTCCTTTTCAAAATGTGCCTTCTCTGGACCTCAGTTTCCTCATCTATAAAATGGGGACACCATCCTCAGGAAGATCTTGGGAGATGCTTGTATAGTGCCAATATGAAGTAAGGGTTCTCCAGGGGCAGCTAAGATGATCACCAGACTATTTTAGAACCAGAAAAATAGTACATGCATGACCATTGTAAAAAAAAAAAAAAAAAAAACTTACAAGTATAGAAAGAAATGAGCATCAGCCTTAACTCTGCCCTCAAGAAAACAATTTCAGTATGTTCCCATTTCCATCAAGGGCTATAGGAAACAGTATGAAATTCTCATTGTTTTACTTATTCTATCTTGGAATTTCCTTGCAAAGTCATTTTTTTTCCTTTTTGGGTACCAGGGATTGAACTCAGGGGCACTCTACCACTGAGCCACATCCCCAGTCCTATTTTATACTTTATTTAGAGACAGGGTCTCACTGAATGCTTAGCACCTCACTTTTGCTGAGGCTGGCTTTGAACTCATGATCCTCCTGCCTCAGACTCTCGAGCTGCTGGGATTGTAGTCATTTTAATGGCTGTGTTATACTCCAATGATGGCTATCTTCTACTTCATTTCACCTTTTCCCTCTGCAAGGTCTCCCTTCCCCTGCCAGTGGGTGCTGGGCATGGCAGCCAGGGCTTTGCACACGTTATACAAGTGCTGTATCTTTGAGCTAAATTTCAGTTCCCAAACATCTTCTCTTTCCTCCTCCTCTTCCTGGTAAGCCCTACTGTCTCTGGATTTAGCTTCTCTCCTCATATGGAGCCCCCAAGCCTGGATGGTACTGGAGGTCAGGCCATACCTGATGGCTCCCAGGTCTTTTCTGACCCAACAGGCAAGGGGAGTACATGATTGCTCCCTCTTTCCTTGTCGCCTCCCACTATATCCACTCAAATCCTCAGCCATAACTCCACACAGAGGGCATCTCACCCACATGCAGTGACAAATGGATTAGGGATGAAAGATGAATGGAAGGAAGGAAAGGAAGGAGAGTCAGGAAAGGTGAGAAGGAGGAAAAGCTGCAAAGCTAGGAAAGAAGGGACGGAGGGAGAGAGAAGGGGAGAAAAGGAGGAAGGAAGAAGAAGAAGAAGGAGAAAGCAAGAACAGTAGCAAGGGAAAGAGGGAGGAAGAAAGGAAGGAAGGAAGAGAAGTTTTCACACACAAGCCTCACTCTTCTGGCTCCGTGGAAAGTTCTTTCACTGGGCAACTCCTGCCAGTTGTCTAAGTCCTAGGTAGCCTTCTGTGCCCCATAGCCCTCGGCCTTCATGTCTTGCTCAGTCGTCACAGGGACCCTGGGAGGGAGGTCCTATTGTTACCATGTTTCACAGATGGGGAAACTGAGGTTCAACAAACTCCAAGAGTTTGCCCAAACTCTCTCAGCAGTGGGTGGAAGCAGGGAGTTCTGGCTCCTTCTGGCCCCCTGTCTTTGTACTCAGCCTTCTGCAGCCCAGCACTGCCTGTGTCTACTTCATGCTTCTCCTCTGAGAATGTGACCAGGCCCCGAGCAGAGGAGGCACTGCAGGCTCTTGGGAGTTTTTCTGGAACCTCTGAATGGAGGAATACCTCCATGCATCCTGTGCCTAGCCCCACACTCTCATTTGATAAGGGAAGAAGCAGATCTTGGAAAAACAGCAACTGCTTCTCCACACCAGCTGGTGCCACAGTTCTGTGGATTTGAACAAATGCAGAGAGCAACTGGTGTCTTCCTTCCTTCAGCTCCCTTTGAGAAACTGCCATGTGTTTCTGGTGACCAGATTTCGGAGGTGGAGGATGGAAGAGAGGAAGAGAGAGAAAGAAACAGAAAGCCAGGTTTCCTCTTGTCCAGGACCTTTGAAGCTGTGGGGTTCAGGTTTTCTGGAGGCTTTGTGGCTAAAGCAATGAGCTGGATTTCACTTTGGGCCGGGGGTTATTCCAGGCTCTGTCTCTCCTCGAGTTAGCATAAAAGATTGCAATTCTAGCTGAGAAAGTGTGCCAATTCGGAAGGCACAAACCCATGGCTCTCTCCAATTCTGTGCAGAACCAATACTCCCTGTGCTGAAACCACCAGCTCTTCTCAGCAGAAATGGTGGTAGCAGCCAGCAGCCTGAAGTCTGTGCAAAGTGTTATCACTGCTTCTGACAGGGCTCGTCAAATTCTAATAAATGCCACTTTCAATAAATCCATCTTGCATGAATTTCTCAGATTAATACAGCTTCATTATAAACACTGGTCCCTTCTATAAAGTCCCACCTATGTGCTGCTAGTCACTGTGCCTAGTGAATCATCTCATTCAATGTTCATGAAAATTGTGAATCATTTCATGAAAACCCATCTGACTTTCAATTATCCCCATTGCACAGATGAGAAAATTAAGGAACTCCAAAGTTAATAGTATGCCTAACTTACTGGCTGCATGGTGGGAAAGCCAGGTTTCAAACTCAGGTCTTTCTGACCTCACAGCCCATGCCATTTCCTGCAAACACTTGGGTGGCATGTGTTCCTTCTCCCCAGCATCATCCTCCCAATCCAGGCTCAGAATGACTGCCAACTCTAGCTTATTTAAAAAAATGCCACTATCTGCTATGCACAGTGCTGGTGGCATAGGACACCAGGTGTATGTGGGGGGTGGGGGGCCAGGAGACAGAATTTCAAGAGCAGGAGTTTCCAAATGAGGCTGCGCCTAGGTTCTCTCTATGATTACAAGCTGGGAAAGTTTCTTCAATATTCCAAAGCAGACTCTTAACACTGCATGAGCTCCTTGAGGGCAGGATGCAGGCCCACAGAGGATCCCTGTAAGTGGGGCCCAAGGGTTCGAGTTATAGGGACTCCCCTTTGTCCTCCATCAACTAAGTTAAAGCCAGTCTGCTTCTTTCTACAGGAGCTCTCCAAATTGGGCCTGGGGACTGATATGGCAGTGGAACTACGAACTCTGCAGTTGCCTGTAGATTACAGGGAGGCAAAGCAGAGGGGTCACCAGAATCTGGGAAGATTTTCAGCCACAAGTAAGTGATGGCTAGAGAGGCAGTGGGCCTTGGAGGCTGATGATGTAGGGGAGTACAGAGGTTATGAACTTCCTGGATCCTGGTGCTTGGATTGATGGCTGATGTGCAACCTGTCCCCAAGTCCCATTCAACAGTGTGAGGTCCTGATATTGTAAGTGATAAACCCAGCCCAATTCCATCTAACAGTAAGTTTCTCGGTTTAAGCTGAAATATAGAGTAGGGTGCGCCTGGCCCCTGCACTGGGGATTGAATCCAGGGGCTTTTAGCCACTGAGCCACATCCTTAGCCCTTTTTAAATATTTTATTTAGAGACAGGGTCTTGCTGTGTTGTTCCGGGGCTTGTTAAGTTGCTGAGGCTGGCTTTGAACTCATGATTCTTTCGCCTCAGCCTCCAAGCCTCAGGGATTACAGGCTTGCATGGCCAAGCCTGGCTAAAGCAGGTCTTAAAACCAGGAGAGAAAGGAGAAGAAAAAGAAATGGAACTCAAAGAGTTTCCACCTAAGGAAGAGGCTTGGGGTGGGCCCCACACATGCCCATTCAGGGAAGGCTGGTTTGAGGTTGGACATGAAGTAAAGATCTCCTGGGCCTGGGAGAGTGACTGGGAGTGTGATCCACCAAGGGAAGGCTTATTTTCAAACCTATATTCTCAACCTATATCAAACTTATATTTCTAAACTATATTATCTGAACATAATTACTTGGTACAAATACCCTGGTACAAACAGCCCTCCCCCCAAAGACCATAAGATGAAGTTAATAAAACATATACCATCACGCTGTTAAGGCAATGCCCCAAATGTTTTGATAAAATACTCAGTAGCTATTTTTGAAAAAGGAAAAATAATCAGCTCAAATAAATTCTATCAAGATTTATTGGTCTGTTACTAACTTCCTTTATTAAAGTTTCATTAAAAAGACTTATGATTCCACTAAAATTCTAAGCTTCTCCTATGGTAATCTTAGATAGTAGCTTCCTCCCCGCCCCCCCCCCCACCAAAAAAAGAGAGAATGAATACATTACTATGTAAGTATATCTTGAAATGTAAAGGTATTTAAATATAAATGCAGCATGATTTCTAGTTAGCTAACAGCCCGCTGCTTTTCCTTCTACTTGTATTAATTAGAGGACATAGGCAGGGGATTATGGGTTTTCTGGGTGGATTTGAGGCTTGAGATAGTTTGCACTGGGAGCTGGGGTCTCCCACAGCCTGGCCCTTCTGCATATCTAATGACCTGGTTTCTTGTGATGTCTCTGCTATTCCATGTGTTCACACAGCTTGCTGTGCATGTGGGCATGGACACCTCTGCCAAAGTGATCTTTCTGGAACAGTGTGGTAAGAATAGAAGTTACCAGGATGCTGACATCCGGGGCTTCCGACCTGAGGGCGGCGTGTGCCTACCAGGTGGCCCGGATGTGATTGAGTCGGTGGTCAGCATGAAGGCGGTCTGCAAGAACATTGTGGTGGAGGATGTTGACGTGGCCTATTCCCGAGATGCGGGCAGGTACACTTTGCAGAAGTGTCGAGTGAGCAAGGGGAGGGAATGGTTTTCAGAGTGCCATCTCTCTCCTGAAGGGAGAGAGCCATGCAGTTGGCTACTTGATCACCCACCCCTTTGCTGCAGATGAGCACAGCTTGGTTGCTCACACCCTGGCCTGAGGTCTTATTTCCAGGACCCCTCCCTGTAACACAGGCTTTGGAGCATTATTACAGAAGAGATGGAAAAGCAGGTTTTGAGAACCATGTGTATTTTGTGGATGATTATATATATATTTTTTTGGGGGGGGGACCAAAATTCTGAGTTTATTTGGCCCCAGATAAAGAGTGGTTTACCTTTGCATCTCCAGATTCTGATCTTGGTTGGAATTTTCTCCCTTCTCCAAGTAATGAATAGATAAACGACTCAATAAAGACATGAATGATGGAGAGATTTACTGGGTGTTTTGGATTAGTTAGTTGAAAGTCTGGTCATTTTCTCTTAATCACTTGTTGGTCATGAGACTAGAAATCAGTTTCTGATTCATTCCAGCCCCATGTTCTTTCTGAGGCAAGAAAACTCAAACTTAAATTTCCCCAAGTGGTGGTCCTCCCTCATGGTTTATTGCCAATTCTGTTTACATTCTGTGGAGTTAGAGGTTGGTATGAGAAATGATGTGGAGATTCATGTGAATGCAGGTACGTCTGTGATTACGTCTACTACCTCTCTTTGCATCATGGAAATAGGCATGCAGTGCTCATCCATACCCCTCCGCTGTCACACTGGCTCCCTGCCAGCCTGCTGGGAAGAACCTTGCAAGTCATTATCCAGGAAATGCTGGAAGAGACTGGGAAAACCCAAGCTTTCAACATGATTTGCAGAAAAGCGAACAGCCAAAGAGAAGCAACTAGGGGATGTCTGCTTTAGAGAAAATTAAATGTTTCAATGATAAGTGTAGAGTTCAATTGTGCTTTGAGAGGCTTTTTAAAAATTGCTTGTAAAACAGTTTACACAGAGGGGAAAAAATTCTGAATTAGCTCAACAAAATCACAAAGTTATTTTATTGTCAGAAGAAAAAAGAACTCTTTAAAAGGCAGACATTGCACAAGGGATTAACTAAGTTCAGTTATGTTTTTCATGGCTATGAAATCAAATCCTTGCATTTTTTTCTTCTAAAGGGCACAGCAGTGGGGCTGTATGATTCTGCCAGATTTCCAAGACCACAGACCCACTTCGCAGAGGCCATGGGAACTCAGGTGCAGCCACTGTTCTAGGTGCCTTCTGCCTGGCCTCCAAACAACACACCCAGGCCCATGAGCAGCTTTAGAGGTACTGAGTTGCTGGTGTTTGGTTATTTCCTCTTTTGGTGCTCATTTTAGCCATTTTTAAGTATAGTTTAGTGGCGTTCACTACACCTATGTTGCTGTGAAACTATCACCACCATCTATTTCTAGATCTTTCTCATCATCCCAAATAGTACCCATTAAAGACCAGCTACCTATTTCTTTCCTTTCTCCACATTATTGTTTAGCTCTGGAATGTCCCTCAAAGTCTCATATGTTGAAGACATTGTTAACATTAGAATCCTCTGCCACAGAGTCATACAGATCAAACCTGCCTTGGCCTGACTTTTGTCAGTGAAAGGTCTAGAGAAAAGCCTACAAATCAGTCAAAAATGAAGTACAGATTTTATATTATATGTATTCAAATTTTCTTTTCTTTTTATAGTTTTAGTTGTAGGTGGACACAATACCTTTATTTTATTTTTATATGGTGCTGAGAATCGAACCTAGTGCCTCACACTAGCGCTAGGCAAGGGCTCTACTACTGAGCCACAACCCCAGCCCTGTATTCAAATTTTCTTCCAGCCAATTTAATGGAGTGAGAAAGAGTAGCTTCCCTGACTTCACCGGCAATTTGCATCCTCAGAGGGCTCAGCTGTCACAAATAAGGCGATGCTTTCTTAGGGAACACTTGCAAGTGACATGTGTGAATATACACGCTGCCACACAAGTGTGGTGATGCTTCCAGAGGGAGGAAACAAAACTGAAGTCAAAAAGTGCATACAGAATTTTTTTTATTTAACTTAAACCATGTAGTACTTTAACTACTAGAAAAAAGCAGAGTAAGAGAAACTAAAGTTGCCTTAGCTTCAGCCATTCAAAATAGACAAAGTTTCTTTTTTTCCCCCATAATGTAAAGAATCCAGAGTATATAGATAACAGGAATAAATTCTTACAACAGAATATACAAAAACATTTTGAAATTTTTTTCATCTACTGATTTTTTTTATATAAACAGAGGATTTCTTAGGAATAATTTATACACAGAAAGTCATTTTATGTAACAAATTGGCCATGTTATTACCTTTTTTTAAAACTTTTTTAGAAAACTTTTTAAACAAGAAAACTCAGAAAATGCATTATTTGCGATGCATCCATTTCATCGCGCCTTCTGGTTTTTTGTTTGTTTGATTTTTTAATTCCAGAGGTAGACAAACTCTGGCAAACCTCTCACCTCAACCTCACTGGCTTAGAAAGCAGACAGGTGTTTTTGCCAGGCATCTGTTCACCTGTGGATGTGTCTGCACAACACCAAACATCCAAATCAGAAGCTGAAAACAAAAATCAAATGGTTTCTGGACCTTTCTCCTATGGAGTGCAAAAATTCCAGATGTTTCTAACAATGGGGATTTTGTGGAGTTGTGTCGACATGGCCAATTATTATTGTGAACTAGAGGACATGGAGTCAAACTTAAAAAAAATATTGGCATGTGCTATACTTTTTATTAAAAAGAATTTGTTCTGTATGGGAAAAATGTATCTTCGGTGTTCTGCTTTAAATAAAAATAAATAAGGTCTCTTCCTTGTTAGAACAAAGCATTCATCATAATGTGAGGCACAGAAGCAAATGGCCTGTGTGCCCCAGAATCTTTTGTGTGATCACTGTGAAAACCATCTGCAGTGCCCTGAAGTCCTTCTATCTGTATGGCATTGCAGAACAAGGCAACAACCACGCCAGTTAGCCAGATGCCGCAGTGTCCTGCCCAAAGGGGTGGCAACACCTCTGCTATTTCCATGGCCAATGAGGTTCTTTTCTTTCCATCTGTTAAGGTCACTACACTCCAAAGGGAAATAAATGACCAGTAAAAGATCCCCTACCCAACCAGAGGGTTCTAGAAGACCAAGATACTGAAGATACAGAACTACTTTTGAAATCATCATCATTCCTTTGTTATATAGGGCACAAAGCATGGGGGGAAAAGAGGGTGAGCCATGGCCTGGGTCCAGGAAAATCTTTTTTTTTTCTTTTTCTTTCTTTATTTTTAATTTTTAATTTTTTTTTTGGCATATTGTAAAGCTAGCTAGTAAAGAGGTGTCCTAAAAAATGGATCACAAACACACATTTGCACACAGAGAGAAAAAAAAAGTGTCTTTAAATTATTTTTAGCAATTATAAACTACAAACATTTTATAAAATTATTCTATGTTCTTACAAAAATGCAATGAAACATTTAATTAGTTCTTGTAAACCAGATCTTCGTCAACTGACTACCCGTAATCTACTGGACTTAAGAGCCCTATTGGAAACACTAATGAGTGACTAATTAAAAAAATGTTTACTGAAAGATGCGGACACACAAATGTGGACATACAAATGAGTGATTATTATGTTCTTGCAGAAACAAAATAAAACAAAACTCTAAAGTCACACCCCAGAACTGACAACTCAACTGGTGAGTGTGATATAGTTCGCATTCTTGAACAATGTGATTTAACTCTGTAGGTTTCCAGAGCAGGATGTTAGGTTTATTTGTTGAAACCAAATGCCCATGGATGACTGTTGAGCCTGGATGTGGTCTGATACCTTCAAAAGGCATCAAGTTCAAAACACTGCCCATGCTTCTTCCAAAGCCCTGTACCCTTCTGCCCACAATTCTTCTCTTCATGTCATGATCCCTGTTAACAATGGTTTCCTAATGCCTGGTCATTCCACCATTGAGGAGCGTTCATTTCTCTAAATGACCAACTAGTCATCCAAGTTGGAGGCCAGAAAGAAAAATTTCTGGCTTATTCAAGGTCTGTATCTTCAGCATCTCTGGCAACAGAGGTTCAATCTAAACAACATCCTCTCTTGAAGTTCTCATTTGTACCACCAACTAGTTCAGAGTGGAGTAAGAAAGTTTGACTTTCATCACTGGTTCTTAAGGAGTGGATCTCTGGTCCAAGTCTCCCAATGCTGCTTAGCCCAGGAAATGAAAAGACAGCTGACAAACACAAAAGTAACATTAACGAAAGCACAAACCCCAAACCTTAAGTGCGTTACTGGGACTGCTGGAATGGGCCAAGGCATACGATGGAGTGTTACTGTCAACTGGAAGGTGCCTACATTTTGGAAAGGAGTTGCCTTCAACACTGTCTGGTCGCCCTAAGCAGACCCAGAAGTGAGAGCTGAGCACTGGGGATGAGCATCTTAGCCTTCTCACTCACCTGAGTCAGTGTAACTTGGCCACCATGGCCACCAGTCACAGAGGTGGACTGCTAAGAAAGAAGCTTTGGTGGATCAGACTGGCCTACTATTTGGCATCATACATGGCTCATCGATCTGTTATCCCAACCAAAGCACAGTGCCACATATCAAGCATTTTGCCATTTGGTGGTTTCCCAATAACCACTTTTCTATTTTATGAAGCCGCTTTTCCAACCATTGAAATGTCGTCCCGAGTCACAAGAAACAGGATGGAAGGAGAGGCCGGTGATGGCCACGAACACAGTCTTCTATCTTCCAAGAAGGAAGCGCTTTCCAACTGTGTGTCAAACATCATGACATCCCATAAGGAGAACTGGCATAGTCTGGGTCTCACACAGCTCAAGTTCGCAATGTCTCTAGAATATGCCAACTCTTGTTGCCTCAGGGAAGGGCTGTATGTGAGAATGTCTTAATGCTCACATCAACGCAGTGATGTGCCTCAGTGGTTCACGTTACTTCAAGCAGTGTGAGCTGCTGTCAGAAGGAGGTTGCATGGAAAATGCCACAACTCAGCTTGATAAGATTATTTGGAGCACACAAAAGAAAAATCGAGAAGAGGTGGGAAAATCAGCATAAAATTAGGCTAGAACTGTGGATATATGATGCCTTGGTATAGTCAAGGTGGGTGGGTTGGTCCAGTAAAATGACTGTACCATCACACAAACAAAATTTTCTTTTATTGAAGTGTTTCTGAAGCATTTGTTATGATGGGCACTACACTGTAGTGTTTTCTCTCTACTTAAAGAAAAACCTCCTACATAATACAAAAACAAATGACACCAACAACTTGGACAGTTTAAACAAAACCCTTACAACCAGCTGAATGATCTGTAGAAATCCAGTTGCGGAAACCGGTAAGTATGTGCAAAAGAGAGGAGAGGCCACTATTCCAAGGGGTCACCTACAGCGTGGAAGAAGAAAACCCTGATCAAACAGTATTTATCAATGATCTTAAGGTCCCCAGGAACTTGGGAGACAAGGGTAGTGTTCTAGCAGGAAGGAGAAGGCCCCTGAGCTTAACTGTACATATTGGAACTGCTAAGGAGCTGCCTCCTCTTGGACAAAACTACCCACAATGTGTTTCCCAGCTGAAGTCCCCAGTGCCTATGAGCAGCCACTGGATGTGGAGAGTGCATCATCCGCCCGTGAGCAGCAGGATGACGGGATGGACGGAGATACATCCCTGACCAGATAGGAATGCCACAGAGGCTGGGCCTACCACTGGCTTTCTCAGCCCCAAGATTTGGTATGTCTGTTTACCCCTGGGGGAAGAGGAGATGAGGGTAAAGTTGAGAGCAGTTTGCAGAGGAGAAGGGGTTTTGCCCCTACCACCCTTTCTGTATCAGATGGGTGGTAATGTCAGAAACCTCTGCATTCTGGATTAGAAGGCCAAGCTCTCAAATTGTTGATGTGGCTGCACCCTTGAATGGAACAAACCCAGCAGCAGAAGCAGCATCAGTGGTGGTAGCACATCCCTGCCTCATTGCAGGCCTCACTGGAGCAGGTGAGGGGAACCAACCAACACCCCACACATGCACACATGGGATTCTCATAGAATCAACTGTGTGGTGTCGGGGGGGCACCTTCCTGTTCTCAGCGACTGGAGAACACCTGCTTTCTCAGTGATGAAATGTGTTGGTCATTCAACATGCATAAAGTAGTTTTGTTCCAAAGTCATCTAACAGGGATGGCCAGGTGGCCTCCCATGGTGTGTCTTGTTATCTCCTCAGGGTTGTAGGGGCTGCTGGGCTGAGAGTAGGACAATCCTAATACCTCCCAACCTCTGAGGAACCAGGTTAGGAAAAAAGGAAAAACAACATGAGATGAGACATCTCAGAAAAAGGCAAGCCATTTGAAATGAGTGGAGAGGTGAGTTAGTGTTGTTTTGACCCCGGAAAACAGCCTGGCCTCTCTCCCTGCATCACCTGGGTGTGTGGCCTGTGGCATGGATGAGGTTACCAGTATCAACGGCCTATTGTCAGGTGCTGAGAAATGTGAGATGTATTGTTTTTTTTTTTCTATATACACATATAAAAAAATAAGAGTGAGGTAGATAAATGTTTGAAAAACAACAACAAAAAAAACCCCAAAATCAAAAAACTGTCCCGTCTTACACACACACACACACACACACACACACACACACACACACACACCCTTTCCTCAGTATTTAAATTCATAATGGGGGCTTCTCTACAGTGATTAAAACTGGTATCACAAAATAAGTTAAAAGAAAACTCCTACATATAATACCTTCTTGATTATCTTTTTTCTTTTTTTCTTTCTTTCTTTTTTTTTTTTTTAAGGAAAAACACTGTGGGACAGAGGCTAGTGAAAAAGTTGTGAGATTGAAACTACTGACAAGCAAAAATGCACTACAGACTTTCTTTTTTTGTGTTTAATCTCCAGTCACAACTAGCAATCATCATCTTTGAGTTTTGTTCTTACTCATAATTTAAACATTTCCATCCCAGAAGCAACTCTTGTGCTGTCATCACTCTGGTGAGAAGTGCTAAAAAACTAAACAGAACAAGACCCCCCGGGCTGAAGGACTGGGATTCCTGGCCAAAGAACAGCACACCAGCGCCAGGGTTCTGGTCCCCTGGGAAAGAGCAAAGGGCTGGGACTGCCACAGCGCTGGCACTGCCCTGACCTGGCACTCAGGCCAGCGGACCTGGCTATGTGCTTGTACACACCCCTGAGGATGCTGTCCCTGGGCCAGCTGGGATGCTGGGGTCCTGTTCCCTGTCAGTGTGGGGGAAGTCCCTTAGGATGCTCTGTTTCTAGAGACAGGTAGGTCGGTATGGTGAGGGTGGTGGTGGAGGGTAGTAGAGGGGAGCCTGTTGGGCCACACCCTGCTGCACCCTGGGACTCAGCAGCTGTTTTCTGTGGGATGGAAGGATTAAATATCCATTAAAAAAAAAGTAATCCAAATGCCTAGTGTCTGCAGTTAGAACTGCTGTTGTACCCAATAATTAAAAAAATATATATAGTGTGTCACAACCAAAACAAAGGCAAGGGAAAGGTGAGACTTTCAACGATGGGGACTATAAACACTGAACAAGGATGTGTGAGATATTCAACCTTTTTTTTTTTTTTTTGGTCTAACCTGAGTTTGCATCGTGTCCTGTGCTGTAACAGACTCCAATGCCACGAGAAGGGAGGCAGGGGAAGGAGGGAGCAAGATCCACTGGGACCTTGGCCCGAGCTTCTGATCTGCCTCCTTCTTGCACCAGCCTCGTGCCCACAAAACCTACAATGAATGGGGCTGGGGGATCAGGGAAAGGGGAGATGAATTTATAAAAAGGCATCAAACAGTTCATGGCAAATTATGTTCTAGAAGTATCAATTATTGGGAGAAAAGGAAGAAAAATCACACACTCTAGTACAAAGCATAAGAAGTTTCTTGGAGTGAGCAGAAAGGGAAGAAGGGTAGACCTGAAAGTTTTCATAGATTAAATCCACAAAGATAAAGAACAAAAAAAATAGCAGCTTTTTTTTTTCTGTACAGACGTATAGATGAATATCTGAACCGTAAAAAAGTTATAAAAGTGACATTAAAGACAATGTGTATGCAAATGTTTCATGGTCTAACATAGAACTGTAAGACCCATGAAGAAGTCCTAGTAACAGAGAAAATGCCAACAAAGCTTAGAATGCTTGACTCCATTGCCTGCACTTCTTCTCACTGCTGTGGTGTCTGAACCCCTTTCCTTGCACACCTGCACAAATGGCTGGGCTGGGTCCCTGGAAACCCTTCCCATCTGTGTTCCTTGGCGGGTCAGGAGGGGGTGCTGGGGCTGGGAGAGGAAACTGGCATGATGTCCACATGGACCCATTAGTCTGGTTTTTAGGTTTAACTCAGGGTCTGTTTCCTCCAGAATTCTCAGAGGGAAAAGGGTGGAGGTAGGGAGTGGGGTGGGGAACCTGGTTCAGCCTTTCCCCGTCTTCACTGATGGAAGGTCCCATTTTGTCCAGTTCCCCCAAATAATAACCTAGTCATCAAAAGCAACGAGACTGGGGTGGATGTGGGCTTGGAAAGCACCTGGGGAACAGTCAGATGGAGTACATCACCAATATTTCTCATAAATGATACCATGCTCACCCCATTCCTCTGGAAAGAAGAAAATCAGTGTGCGTGGGGGCAGGGGGTGTGTGGATGATATGGGAGAAAGTTCAGGATTTTGGCAAAATTTGGCAGCATTACAATGGTAACAACCATGGATGAAAATGGCCCTTTTTGAATTTTAGATGACACTAGAAAGGTTAAAGACACAGTTAAAAAACTCCGTCTCGATGTGTGTATGTGTGTGTTTTATAAAGACCTGTGGTGTCAGGCAGGTATACACAGGGTGACGTGGAATCCCAGGAAGAGCCACTTCCTCCATCTGATAAAAAGGGCTTCCCGGCTGGGTTTGTGGCAAATATTTTTCCATTATGAAGCAGAAAAGGAAAAAGGAAAGAAAGAAGAAAGAGGGAGAGGGAGAGCTAGAGCGAGCGAGCGAGAGAGAGAGAGAGAGAGAGAGAGAGAGAGAGAGAGAGAGAATGAATATATGAGGAGACTCAATTCTCAAGTGTTCTGTTGCTATTAAGTGTTGTCATTAAGGTTCTTAGAGGCCGGTCAGTTAAGGGTTTGGGTAGGGAAATAAAAAGCTGCTTGCATATTGAAAAAAGGAATATCCCAAATGTGTTTTACTGCAGAGAAGCCGTCTCCCGTGGGCAGCAATGCAGTTCTGAAGATCCACTGAGGTACAGGAGGCTTGTGAATAGATTGTTAAAACGTTCTCTCCCCCCACCCACCGCTGAGTGTGCACACACGTTACTGTTTGCACGGGATTCGGGATCCAAGAATCAGCAGGTTGAAGACTGGGGCAGCGGCAAGGCTCTCTCATCTGTGCGTCCTCCATTCATGTGCGCGTAAGGCCGTCTCTCATCGAAGCTGGCTCGGAGAACCAGCACCCCAGGGCCTGGGCCATTCTCAGCCTTGTGTCCTGAGTGTCTGTCGGGCAGTGGCAGGGATGACGATGAGGCCGAGGGGTCCAGGGGGACACTCTCCATGTTTTCAGGCTCCAGGTCCAGCTCCTCAGGTTCAGGTGGCTTGTTCTCCTCACTGTAGTAGAAGGAGACCTCCCGAAAACCAGGTTCCATCTCGTCTTTGATGCTGCTGATGATTTCCAGGAAGGAAGGTCTCATCTTGGGGTTGTACTGCCAGCACATGCGCATCAACTCAAACCTGAGGGGAGACAGACACAAAATAGGCCCAGACTGGCCAAGCTAAGGAGACTAGGTAGCCTCCTGGACCTCTCACCATGTTCCACTCCCCACAGTAAGAGCTGAGGATTGCTCTGTCACTTCTCTAAGCCTCTGGCTGTCCATCCTGTTGGCCCTCTTACTTCCCACCATTCCTTTCAATACCCCCAGTACCCAAGCCCTACTGGAACCTAATTTCCAGAGGAGGACTAATCTTGGTGCACGTCTTTATTTATAGTGGCAGTGCTAAGAAATAAAATGGCCAACCTTCTAGCTGAACCCTCCCTTGCCGAAACATTGTTTCCAGAATCAGACTGTAGGAAACTCCCATTTCTCACAAATAAAACTGAAAGCCATCTTGGCTTTCCTGATGGCAATCTCTCTGAGCCCCACCCATGCCATATCCAAGCTTCATTCTAGCGCAGGGGATATCCTTGGCAGAGGATGAGAGGATGGAGGTGGCAGGGCTGCCAGACAGAAGAAGTGCAAATTCCAAGCAAGCCATCTGAATCCAGCATCTGCTTGCTGTAGGCCCTGCAAAGGCAGAGCCCTGGCTCCATGATCCAGGATGCATTGAAGCCAATGAGTCCTGGTGGAGACCTCAAATCAGATTCCAACAAGTCAGCAAGGAGAACCTTGGGCAAGAGTACCCTGCACAAGCCAGGGGCAGGCAGAGAACAGAGCATAAGCCCAAGCCACACTTCAATCACATCAGCTGGGCCACCAGTCTCCATGAATCCCTCCTGGTCATGTGGAACAGAGGTTACAAAGGGAAGAAGAAAGGAGGTAGGCTGTTACTGATGCAGTCAGCTGCCCAACCCAGGAAAGGTCCAGACTTTGACAAGAACAGAACTGGTACAGAACACAGAGAGAGACCTGAGCAGCAAATTGGAGGGCAAAGTAGCAAAGGGCTAGATAGAGTGCAGGGGTAGCCATGGTTCTGAGGAGGAGTCAGCCAGCTTTCCTGCCCCACTTGAGCATGAAACCAAAGTGCCTCCCCTTACACCTCTGTTCTTGCTGGAAATATACACTTCTGTTCTAAAGCTTCTGGAGAAATGCTTTTTGATTAAAAATGGTCAAATGGAACTCCTCACATCCAGGAAGCTCAAAGCACCTGAAACAGAAGCTCACTGGATTAGACAGGGAAATGAAGGGAAGGAGGGGGACGGGAATAGGAAAGACAATAGAATGAATTGGATATAACTTTCCTGTGTTCATATATGAATACATGATTAGCATAACTCCATATCATGTACAATCAGAAGAATGGAAAGTTATACTCCATGTATATATAATATGTCAAAATGGATTCTACTATCATGTATCTCTAAAAAGAACAAATTTAAAAACAAAACAAAAAACAAAACAAAACAAAAACTGCCTGTAGGGTGCAGAAGCTGCCTTAAGAGAGGAAGGCTTCCCTGCCAACCTGGTCAGATTCCTCAGAAGACCTCAGGTTGGATCTGAAGGGTAGTGACCTTTGAGACAGAGCAAGAGGGAGATCCATCAGAATTCAATGTTCTAGAGGCCTAGGGGGCCAGCAAATTACAGCAGAATCCATTTGTTTTCATATCCTCCGTGGCTTTGAAGTTCCAACTGTTGGTTGGGGAGTTTAAAAGGAGGCTGTTTAGCCTATAAGCCTAAAATATGTATGGCTCCTTTGTAGAAAAATGTGACTAAAACCTGCTCTGGAGGAAAAGGAATTAGACAAAAGAGGAAGGCTAATTATCTTCCCTCCCAAGTAAACCTGGGTGTGGCACTAACCATAAGGGTAGGTGTTAGTGCCGAGTGACTGCAGGTGACAGTACACATAGTACCAGGCAACGGGAGCTTCATGTGTGGGAATTGCCTTGGTCCTCCCAGGTCTGTGAAGGAGGGGCTGTTTATTATAATGCATCCTCATTTCACAAATGACAATCACAAAACTAGCAAAGGCAGAGTAGGGATGGGGCTCTCTGTAAAACAGTATGGTTATACTTTGGTTGCCTCAGACAAAGGGATTATGGTCCTGCTAGGAGATCACCCTGTCTTGGCTATCCACTGGATAGTAGATGTCCTGGAAGGGTTTGATTTGCACTGATAAACTAGCAGCTAGTGTATTGTCTCCCCCTCTGGTCAGACAGTAAACAGAACTGTCTTCCTATATCGACATGTCTTTCTAAGAAAAAAGATCAAAATTAATTAGTTAATTGAAATGGGCCACAAATACATGGAACAATTTTTTGTGTCTGGGCTGTGATTTCCTGTCTGGCTGATTGGCTTAACCCTGAGCAGTGTGTGGCCTGGGCTGAAAACATAAGCTGTACCTGGCTTTATGCCCTGAGGCCGGGGGCCAAGGAGGTGCCACCAGCAGGGCCATGATGCAGTGACATTAGCACAAACACTCCATGTGATGCCTCTCTTAAATCGTTCCAGAGTCATAGCCCTTGCAGGGCTGCCCATAAAAGGAAGCCTTTTTCACTCTGTGGGATTCAAGACCTTGTTTACACTATTTCCACAAGAAAACTCCCCAGTAGAGTCCAGAAGGATTTATGAGCTGATAAAACTCTTCTGTTAAAAAGCACATTTTTTACCACTGGTAAGCTCTGATGAGAAAAGCACTGTCCTCTACTGAAAGTTCATGGGGCATACACTCAGTCCTCCATCTGGGGTAGCAACAAGGCTGCAATGGGACTCCTGCCTGGTTGTGAAGCAGCTTCCCAGGATGGAACTATACCCCTAAGTCTGTGTATGCACATAGGCACGCTTCCATATTCCCACCCTTCTCTTGGTCCTTGGCATCCGACATCTTGAACTGAACAGGCTGTGATCTATGGAAAGTGTCAGTGAGCCAAGTGGCACTGGGCATCTCATGACCCAAGCATTCCTGCTGCTGGGCGTTAGTTCAGTCTCAGTCCAGTGTCGACTTTCACTGCAGAAAGACTAGATTCCAGAGAGGTTCTGCAGGGCTGAGTATGTATTCCTCCTAGCATCCCTGAATAGCCAGGGCTGTTCTGAGCCACTTCCTAGCCAGGATAGAGGTGGCAGGGCTGCCAGTTAGAAAAAGTGCAAATTCCAAGCATGCCATCTCAATCCAGCACCTGCTTGCTGCAGGCCCTGCAAAGGCAGAGCCCTGGCTCCACGATCCAGGACACATTGAAGCCAATGAGTCCTGGTGGAGACCTCAAGTCAGATTCCAACAAGTCAGCAAGGAGAACCCTGGGCAGCAGAGAAGTATGGCTTGCATGCTGTGGCAAAGTTCACACCAGGGCTAACAGGGTAGGTGCAGTCATCCTGCCTGTGTAGCGCCGACTCATGCACTTGATTTCCACAAAACCAACCCAGGATTCCCAGCAATGTGGGCACTTTAATCAGCAAAAGGAAAAACTCCTTGAAAACCACAAAAATGATCAGATACTACCAAGTGTGTTTCTATGAGTTGATGACTCTCTTGAGTTTAAAAAGTTCAAATTCTTTCCTGAATCCTGCAGAATAAAAAGCTGATGTGCAGGGCTGTGGACATGCTACCAAAAAAAGTGGCTTCTTTGCCTGAGTTTTTATAGCTCTATCCCTTATCCTGCAGTGTTAGAGCTGGGGCCTTTAATGCCTCCAGATTTCATGATAGCGAGGATCACTCCTTACTTATCTTTGTGACTTTAATAGCCAGCATGTATGTACCTAGAACTTTCAGTGATGTTTGTGGCCTAGGTACTGGGATCTGAACATAAAACAGGGTTCAGGACAGGCTTTGTCATCACTTTAAAATGTGGATGCAGCAAGGAACCATAACCAAAGCTGATTTCATGACTCTTGCTGAATTAATTCAAACTGAGTTATGATGCTGAGACTTGAATACCCTGGGGCTCAGACTACAATCTTTCCTCTAAGGCCAGAAGATTATGATACTGAGGAATGATGGCTTGGCTGCTCCTGAGGCAACTGACTTTATGTATAGGCATCACTAAACTGCTGAAGGGTCTTCCTGATACTGAGTTGAGTCCCCTAGGGGCTATGACATGGCTAGGGAGTACCTGTTCCAACAGCAGAACCACAAAGGTGAAAGATTTCCTCTCCCACTTGAGACCCAGTAGGTTTTAGGCAACTCCCAAGGGCTTAGGACTCTGCTCTCCTCTGGGATAAACAAAGTCCATTTTTTCATCCTTACAACAAAAGAACTCTTCTCCCAGAACCCTTCAACTTCACTAAGCTCATCAGTAAATTCAGAAGGATGACACAGCCACTCCCTAAGAAACCAGCTCACCTTCCTTTTTTCTTTTCTTTTCTTAGAAGGGAGACAAATTTGCCAAAGGGGTTCTGGATGGCAAAGCAGAAATGCCTTGTGAATTAAACATTTCTTATCCAAGGGTAACCTCTCTGTAAACTTCCTCATCCTCCACGCTGGGAACAGGAAGTCCACTGCCTTTCCCATGGCAGGTGGGCTGCTTCCCAGGCATATTGAATTAATAGTGAAACTCCAGTCATCTGGAAATGGATCAACTTCAAGAGTCCTACAAGTTTCCCAGAGACAAACATTTATCCAAGTATAAGAAAAAGCACAAAAGCAATACCTCTCCCTCAACCAGCACCAAACCACAGGAACAAAACTCACACCTGCTTTCCTGGGCTATTTCTAAGCTTGCTAAATACCACTAATTCTAGTATTCAAATCTATTCTGGCACTATGTACCTTTATGCAAATTCAGTGGGCATCAGTGCTCATAACTCCCTTTCTTATATTTTACCTCAGCAGTTACTGTTCAAGGTGGGCAGCAGATGGTCACCTATAAGGGACACTGCAGGTACAGAAGGTGGAAACTAGCTTTCAGGACTCCCAGAGCTTCTCTGAGTAATCCCCTCCCACATTGAAACTTGGAGGAGTTGGAAGCAGTAGAGTGTTCCTTCTGGGATTAGGTCAGAAAGGACACTGGAGGCCACTTTGCTTATGGATCACTAGCTCCAGGGCAAGGCAGAGCAGGCAATCTATAGGTCTATGGGCCCAATTTGGCCTGCTGTCTCCCTGAATTTGTAGGGCCTCTGAACTACAAATGGCTTTTACATTTACAAATGGTTAGGGAAAAAATCAAAGAAAAAATGTTATGTGACAGCACAGAGTTACATGAAATTCAAATTTTAGTATCCAAAAGTAAAATTTTATTGGACCTCAGCCATGCTCATTTATATGATCTCTATGGCTGCTTTTGCACACAGCAGCAAAGCTGAGTAGTTGCAATCAAGACTGTGAGGGCCCACAGAACCAAAAATATTTACTGTCTATCTGGCCCTTTAGAGAGTTTGCTGAGCCCTGCTCTAAGGGAAGCCGTCTGTGTGTCATGAGGACATTCCAGTGGTGCTATGCGGAGGTCCACATAGAAAGTGAGACCTCACATGGTGCACATCCACACTGGTGCCTTGGAAGAAGATCTGCCACCCTGGGTGAGCCTTCAGAGGACCACAACCCCATTTGCTTGACAACAAGAACCTAGAGACTCCAAGCCAGAGTCATCCCACTAAGCCACTCCCGGATTCCTCATCTTCAGAAACTCTGTGAGATAATTGATACTGATTGTTGTTTTCAACTATCAGGTTTTGTGTATAGGTGAGGAGAGGTGGGATTATATGCTGGGCAAGGTCTCTTCCAACTTTGGGTTGTGGAGTTCTGAAACGGCTGTACTAGGAGGTCTCTTTGACAAGGGATAATGGGAGGGCCAGCAGGCCTAGGACTGCCCCCAGGCTCAAGCCACTCCCTGATTTCCTATGCTCAGAGGAGAAAGTGGAACACCCTCCCACCACACACACACACATACTAGCCAATGAGAGGAGGATGCCTTCATGGGGGCATTCTTTGACATTCTTCTTGCAGCTTTCTTTCTTAATTCATGCAAAGTGTCCCTGGGACAGAACAGGCTTCTGCTGGACTGATGTTCAGAAGCAGCAACTAATGAACATAATGTTCACTGTATACCATCTTGAAGCAGAGGGTGCTGTATTGAGTTCCCCGCTTCACTCACACGGCTAGAGCCAGGGGAATGAAGCTCACTTCCTGTACATGGAATGCAGTTTTGGGAGTAACAATCAAAGTGCTTTGAAATAAAAAACAAGACTTTGTTTTGCTGATAGACACTAAGACTTCCCTTTCTGAGGCTCTGGGATCTTAAGATGGTCTCAAGATCCCCACCTCTGGTGTAAACAGAGTCCCCTCATCTGTATGTATGGCAGGGGGTCTTGTAAACATGACCCTTCACTCCTTTAATTTTGAGTTGCACAAAAGTGTGATTATCCTGGGTGGATCTGACTTAATCAGGATAAAAACAGTAGAAGCAGAAAAGTCTTGTAGGTCTTGAAGAAATAAGCTGCTCTCCCATGATGGCCAATGGAAGTGGCATGTGGCAAGGACTCAAATGGCCTCCAGGGCTGAATATGGTGCCCAGTCAACAAATGGTAAGAGCACAGGGACTTCAGTCCTACAGCTAAGAGGAGCCAACTCCTGCTAACAACCTGAGGAGCTGGAAGATGACCCTGAGCCTTAGATGAGATCACAACCTGTTCAACACTTTGATTTCAGCTTCATAAGACTGAGCAGAAGAGGTGGCACACCTGCATGGATCTCTGGCCCAAGGCCACCTGAGAGACCATGTGAGAAAGCTTTCATGGCTGCTGGGGTCCATGCCCTTGTGCTCACAGACATGTGTCCAACTCCTGCCTGTACATCATCCTGCCACTATGGGGCTCCAGCCTTGTCAGTACTTTACTTTACTTACTGAAGGAGGGTGTATGGGTAGGTAGGAAGATCTGTGTGACATTTTATGCAGACATAAAAACAGCCCAACAATTCCTCTGGAGTGCTTTCTCAAGTAAAGCAAAACCTGTCTTGAAAAGCATTTTAGAAAATTCCCAAATTTTTGATATACTAGTAGAACCTACTTCTTATCTAGCTATTGGGATACAGAAGAATCTCTGAGCCTGGCCTTAATGTACACATAAAAAATTAGCCTGATGCTCCCATTCTATACCTGTCCTGTAACTGATGATCCAAACAGAACACCTTTGTATCTCCCCAACTTTAGTCCTCCACCCACTTCAGCAGCCTGGACCTCTACCAAGCCACAAAACACCAGGTGGGTGTTACAGTTTGATGCTAAAGTCCTCCAAAGGCCATGTGTTGAAGGCATGGTCCCCAGCTTGATGCTGCTGGAAGATAGTGGAACCTTTAGGGAAGTGGGGCCTACTGGGAGCTCTTCAAAATCATTAGGGCATGTCCTTGAAGGGGACAGTAGGACCCCATTTCCTTCTGGCTTACTTCTGCTTCGAGGCCATGGGATTTGCAGTTTTGCTTTGGTATGCACTTCTGACATGATGTGCTAGCCTATCCCAGCCCCCGAAGCAACATGCCAACTGATCAACAACTGAAACCACCACAACTGTGGGCCAAAAGAATCCTTTTCTTTTTGTAAGTTGATTATCTGAGGTATTTGTTAGAGTGATGGAAAGTTGACAAATGTTGGGAGCATTTCCAAGAAGCATTGAGAAGTGAGGCCTATGAAGCACATACCCCCATTACATAAAAGTTTTCAGAAGCCAAACCCTTGAATTTGACTTAAGAGTATTAAGTATTGTGGGGCTGGGGTTGTGGCTCAGTGGCAGAGTGCTTGCCTCGCACATGTGAGGCACGGGTTCAATCTTCAGCACCACATAAAAATAAATAAACAAAATAAAGACTTAAAAAAATCAGATATTTTATTTATTTATTTATTTTTTAAAAAAGAAAGGAGTAGTAAGTATTGTGTTGTTGACTTTTTTTTTAAATCCTTATGTGGAAAAGATGAGCAAAGATTGCTTTAGTCAAATATTTTATGGAGACATTGGGACTCAAAAACAGTGCAAACAGAAAATTAGAACTGAATAATTAAGGAATTAGGGTGTTAGCCCAAAAGGCACAGGACATGTAAGATCTTCTGAAGAGGATAAATAAGGCTGTTCTAATCTGTTCGGTATCATCACCACACCCATAGGACCAGAAAGAATTTCTGGTTCCTGTAATTTTTAATCTTACATGACTCAGGAAAACAGTTATTTGAGGAAATAAATCAAAAGGGAGCTGAGGGGGCCCAGAAAATACATACAGCATGTCGGGGCAGTTGTCCGGCTTGTCTAGAAGGCCACCCTCCATGACGAAGCGAAGGACTTGCTCGTTGGACAAGCCCTGGTACGGCTGCTCGGCCAGTGTGGCAATCTCCCAGAGGACAACCCCGAAGGACCTACAGGGAGAAAAGATACATGAGCAGCTTGGAGAATGACGGGCAGGACCATTCTGCCCCCCTTTTCCAATATTTCCTCAACCTTAGGCACTGAAAAACTGTCCTCTTGGAGGTGACTGCTTGGCAGTGAACCAGGCACTTCGTTGAATGTGGGACATCTGCCTTCCCCCATCACCACTGATGTTCCCTGCAACTTTAGCCCTCATGGCAGAGCTGAGGCAACTGATGCTGGGGGAGCTTTCAGCAATCCCTGCATGGTGCAGAAGTTCCTTATTTAGATCACAGCCCTCAGTGCCTAGTTCCAGCCATTTATCCCCACAGGGAGGTACTTTCCAAATTTGTTTTATTCTAAGAATTAAAAAAAAAAAATGCAGACCTCCAGGTTCTAGCCAGTCACTGACTTGGGATAATAAATCTTAACAAGCTCCTCAGGAGATTCTTATGATCAGCTTAGAAATCTCTATCCTAGAATTTCTGAACACTGCTACACAAGAGAACCTCCTGGGAGTGTTTTAAATAGACTGATGCCTGGGCCCCCAATAGGAGCTTTTGAATGGACGGGGGCCCTGGGCCTTGGAATGTTTAAAAGCTCTACAGGGATCATGATTTGACTCAGGAGAGAGAAGAGAACCCTTGAACTCGCAAAGAGCCCAGGAGCTACTGGCTCAGAGGCCTTGCTCCACAGGTAGGGGTCTCGGGTGGGCTGCAGTGGCCCATGAGTAGTGAGTGACACAACAGTAAGAATCTCCTTCCACAGAGGCTCACTGAACAATGAACCTGGAAGGCAAAGAGGTGAGCAGTTCTACCATTCCTGCAGATTTGCCTATCAGTTCAGAAGTTCAAATTAAAACAGGCATTTATGTAGAAATTTCAGATAGATAATGTTCAAGAAAGCAATGCTGTAATCTGCAAAATCAATGTAGCTTCCCAGGGTAAATGCCCACCTTCACAAATTCTTCCTGACCTATTTGCACTATGCCAGGGTCACATCAGTAGAATAAGTCAGACTGCCTGTGAGCAAGTTGCCTATGAGGCTTCTCGTGGAACCTGGCACAGGGTACTAGCCAAGCCTCACAGAAAAACCTGTGGCAAGGTATTTCCCACCCAGAGCTCTAAGCAGCTTGGGGGATTATGACTGTATCAGAATGTTTTATTCACTGCTTCGGTTCTTTCCCATGAACAAAAAGTTTTTGTACAAATTGATATAAAAAGCACATTAGAAACAGAACCTTAGCAATCAGAGGACTGACCCACCCATGGTCCTTTCTAACTGCAGGTAACCAAGAAATAGTCTTCAGTAGTACAAAGAGACCCATAAAAACCAAAGCATGGCCAAAGCATGGCTTTTAAAAGAACTGGGCAAAGGAAGTGAGTTTTCCATCAATTCAATAGTGGGGAAGCTCTGCTTTCCCAAACCTGCCCATCACAGAAGCAGTATACCTCAGAGGCTGCAATGCCACCCAGCAAAAGTGATGAGCTTTCTATTTTTGCCAACTACCAGCTGGTATGAGAAATGATCTGAGGACATGGCTTCTGCCAACCCCACTTCTCTAGCCCCACCACTTTTCCTGGCCAGGTCACCAGTTTTCAGGCAGCCAGTTCTAACTAGATGGCTCCACCCAGGCCCTTGGAGCCCCATAGCTCTACTCCAAGCTCCTCCACAAACTCAGTGTGTCTCAAGCTGAACTGTCAGGCTTCCTGTTCTTCTCTTAGCCTCCCTACAGCAAATGTCCCATTCCACTGGAGTGGTACACCTGTGGTCACCCTAGCCTCTTTGAGGTCTCATGACTTGGCAGTTAAGACCCAGGTTTGTTCAGGCTGCATGTGGTTCCTCCTTCCCCAACCCCAGTGCTTCCTTTGTGCAGGTGGTCTTCCTTGCCCACCCTATTGCACCCTTCCATTCCAGCTAATGTGAACTTCTTTCTTGTAACACAGCTCTAGGTCACTCTCCTATTCAGAAACCTTAATTTGCAGAGCCTGCAGAATGGATTCGAAATCCCTAACACAGTAAACATGTAAATAACCTGATTCCCTCAAGAAAGTACTACTATTCCCCATTCTCCCCCAGCATTCCCTGCCAGAAACACCTTTCCCCATTGCTTCATTGGTGGCAGTGGGGTGGTCCTACAACTTCATCTCGTCTATGAAGGTTTCCTTGACCCCAACCTGCCAGGTCACTTTTTCTTCTCTATAAGACTTAATCCCTTGAGGTCAGGGATGGCTTCTTTTGTTGTATGTGCTTCTTCCACAAACTGATAATGTCACAATCACACATATGAAATAAAACAGGAAGCAATAGACACAGTTCAACAGTAATTCTTATTATATTGAACTACAATTTTTTTTTCCCCTGAATGACTCTTGTCTGATGTCAGTTTCATCTGTCCTTGTGACACTAAGTGCTCCAGTCTGTAGTTGTCCTTCACAGTTCAATACAAAAACTACATTCCATTCTTTTTCTGCTCCGGGGTTCAGGGGCTGTGTCATTTCTACCTAACACCAGTTGTCATAACAGCCATTTAAACATCTATCAAAGTACCACAGAAGGAGCAGAGAGCATAGGCATCCCTAGACATTCTTCATCTAACTGACAAGCCAGTAGAGTCCAGAGAAGCCTGGTGACTTGACCAAGGCCACATAGTCAGGCAGAGGCACTGAGAAATATGCATCACCTGTATGTTTTTCAAAGAAGGCATTTCACTGCATGAACTTACCTACTAATGCCTTCACCCCAAAGCAAGTATTTTGTGGACAGATTTAATCTTTAAACATTAGACAAATGCCTCTTTGTAAAGTCTTCTTTAAGCATGAACACTGGGGTGTTTCCTCCAAGTACACAGATCCCATGGTATGATCTTACTTGGTAAAGAGGGTGGTTAGTGCATATCTGTTCTAGCCACCAGCAAATTGACACCTACAAAGAAATCCATATTCCTCATTGTTCGGAATTAGTCACCAAAGAAGCAAATAACCTTGGAATTTGTGCCTTCCTGGAAAATTGCTTAACAAGTCAAGAAATGAAGACTGTGTGTGGGGTGGTGACCAGGAAGGGAGCAACAATATGCTGTCAAGTCCCACTCCCCATCCTCTGCCTAGTTTCCTTCCTTCCTTCCTTTAATATTTACCTTTTTTTTAGTTGTACACAATATCTTTATTTTATTTATCTATTTTTATGTGGTGCTGGGGATCAAACCCAGTGCCTCTTACATACTAGGTGAGCACTCTACTGCTGAGCCACAATCCCAGCCCCCTTTGCCTGGTTTTCCACACATCTAGGGGCACACCATGCTCTTTAATCCACATGGGCCATTTGAGAAGGATGAAGGAACTGCAAAAGGAGCAGCCACAGTTCCCAAAGGCCCAAGGACCCAAGGAATAAACCTAGGATACAGCAGGATCCCAGGGTATTAAACTAGAGGACAGAGACAAGTCTTGGATGACTCCACAGCCTGACCAAGAACAGAGCAGTATGTGTGACTATGCTGCAGACAGAAGGGCAAAAAACGGTGTCCCAGAGAGGCCGACTGTAAGAAGGGTGTGAGAAAAATACAGACATTTGAAAAGTCCAGCTGGCCAGGCTGAGGGAGTGAACATATAGCCCCTGGAAGCATCTCTGCAGAAGCTCAAATGCCAGCTGTGAAGGATACAGTAAGGGGATTCAGGACACTGACCTCTGGGGTGTCTCCCAAACTTAGGATTCTGAGTTTTCGTCTACAAAACCCAGACAAAATTCTTCATATTTCCTAGTCCTTAACTATTTAGGAATGATTGTTTTGTGCTATTGAGCATCATCTAAAATTATTTCCATTCTTTAGAGAGGGGACAGGTTCAGGATAGAGCCCAAGAAGCACCCTGGCCTTCCCCAATGTGTTATCCTCAAAGGCCCTAATCCTTTTGGGCCCTAAATGCCCAAAAGCCCAAAGCACTTCCAATGCCTAGATATTTAAGGGAATGAATTCCAAACGCCTACTGTCCTTTATGGATATCTTTTCTTACTTGTTCATAATGACTATGTAGTCTCAGACCTTTGTTGGTCTCTGAAGTGACAGTTGAAAACTGAATTTGGTGAGAGTGAGCCTGTGAAGTATTAACAACTCTAGCTTTATCTTCCTACCCTGCTTCTGTTTCCTACCCTATAAATTGACCTCAAAGCTTCTGGAAGCAAAAAGCTTAGACAAACAGATGCATGTGTGCACCCAGGTATGCCCTCTTCTGACACCTCAATTTCTAACACTTTGATTTAACAGAAAAGAGGTAACCATCTTGGGTAAGCTGATTGTAGAACAGATCTAATCCTTTAGCTCAAGAAACAATCAGACTTGGCTGGGTCATATTCAAATGCTATTTTCAATTTGTACCTGTCTTCAAAATAAGATCCAAGGCCCTTGACTGTGAAGGAAAAGTTCATGAGGTTAAAAAATGATGTCAGTCACTATTGAAATAGTTCCCTTATGCGGTCATCTGGACAGTTGGAGTAAACAACTACCATTTCTGTATACAATAGCAATGGGATCTCCCAAGAGGAAAGCCAAGACACTCACTGACATTTGAGAAAGTGGATTGATATGTCAGGGCTTTTGTCTGCCAAGAATCTCAGTTTTATTTCAGAACCTGACTGCCTTTATACAGTGTGTCCAGGGAATACAATAAAGAGTACTACAGGAAAGTCTTTGCACCCCTTAGCTGATGATCTTCCACCATAAGACATTTTTACAACTAAGGGAGTTATTTTGCTTTCTATAACCATCTATGGGGACAAAGCCATGAACACCCATTGGGAGAAGACAGACAGCAGATGGAGATCAACACATCAAGAAACATAAGCTTTGGGTCTAAATAAAGTGTTCTCTGCAATCTGAAGGTTCAATTAGGTGATACAGGCACACAGATGTGCAAATGCATCACACACAGGCACACCATCTACTGTCATAGGCAAGGGGAGAAGCAAAGAGATGTAAAACCTTTTGGCATGTCCCAGCTCCCAGAAATACAATCAACATCTGCTAAAGACTAAAAAAAAAAAAAAAAAAAAAAAAAAAAAAGTTGGTCCCACAAATGCCCTTCTATCCTTAGCTAGCCCACTAATAACAGGACCACTTCAAAGCCCACACTTTCAGCTTTAAAGTCATTTTCAGCTTTAGCCCATAAAACACTGAGCTAAAGCTGGAAATGGATAGCAATGAGCAGAGATCAGGAAAAAAATAAAACCCTTGAGCCTGACTGGTGGCACGTGTGAAGGCTGGATGCCTTGGGCTGGCCTTGCAGAAAAAGGCTCTCATACCAGACGTCTGAATGAGTGGTGAAGACTCCATCCTTGAGGGACTCAGGAGACATCCAACGCACAGGCAGCAACCCTTTCCCTCCTTTCCGGTAATAGTCTGTCTCATAGATATCTCTTGTCATACCAAAATCTGGAAGGTGCAGAGAAAGCACACAGTTATGCTTGCAGGAGCAGCTCCTAAGGTAGAAGCAAGTATATGGTCACTGTCAAAGCACAGGGCCCTTCACCCCTTCTATGTTCAAGGTACATATAGACTTACTCCACTTTGAGATGGACTAATATAAAGGCTTGCAATTTCATAAGGCAGGAATAGTAAAGGGTGATTAATCACATAACAAGAAAATATCAAGAAATCTCTGCTTTTAAATACATTTATACTCTGGTTCCTTTCAGAAGTTAATTCCCTTGCTGCATTTAAAATGAAAGACCATTGACAAATTATTCAGTCCCAAGATTTACCAAGAAAGTATGTATTGCATAAACTAAGGATCAGTGACATATAATTCTAAAACCTGATCAAAGAAACAAGAGAGTGTAGCCTTTCATTTACTTGATAGCAAGGCCTATGGCCAGGGAAAAGCAAGGAACTTCATTACTTAAAAAGGGGGACAATATTTCCTGTAACAATTCACAGTACAAAAATGTACAATAAGGGCTGGGGATGTGGCTCAAATGGTAGCGCGCTCGCCTAGTATGCGTAAGGCACAGGGTCCAATTCTCAGCACCACATAAAAATAAAGATATTGTGTCCACCTAAAACTAAAAAATAAATATTTAAAAAATGTACAATAAGGCGCTCTAGAGATGATATTTAAAAATTCTTGCATTTTCTATGTCTCTAGAAGATGTCACAGAATTACGTTTGATGGCAGGTTTGCTTTATAATCCTGAATTATTGCTTGTTTTGTTGGATTTTGATTTTCTACTCAATCATACAACCTTTTCTAACATAGACTCTTCCTTTCTCTGAGAAAGGGCTTCACTGATTTTAAAAAATGTCCATTATGTCTCTAACTTGTGCCATAAAGAGGTAAAGCTATAAAGCAAAAACACAAGGAGAACAAAGTTTCTTGGACATTAACCAACATAATTTACTTGCATGCTAAGGACCATCAGGTTGGCTCCAGTGAAATTATTTGTCATGCTTGTAATCCATGAGACCACTGTCACTGGGAAAACATTTATGAAACCTTGTGAAGTATACAAACAAAGTCTTATCTCTGAATTAATCCAGTGACATACAAATAAGAGCATTTGCTTTTGCTGTCAAAAACTGGAAAAGAAGTAGGGGGCAGGGGGATAGGAAAGATGGTGGAATGAGAAGGACATCATTACTCTAGGCATATCTATGATTGCATGAATGGTGTGACTCTACTTTAGGTACAACTAGAGAAGTAAAAAAATTGTGCTCCATTTGTATACAATGAATCAAAGAGCATTCTGCTGTCATGTATAACTGAGTAGAACAAATAAATTAAAAAAAAAAAAAGGGAAAAGAATAAAATCCCAGAAAAAAATCCTCTTCCCAAATACAACTAAAATTTTTTGATTCTAAAAAGAAAAACCAGGCTCATAGGACTGAAGGAATCTGCTCCTCAGCCTCACTGGGTGCCTCACTGCACACTGGGCAGAAGATACATTCTAAGTCCCTCAAGTGAGTGGGTTGGTGAAGGAGGACTGCCTCTTGGGCCCCTTCTTTCTCCTGAAGGGCTGCACAGCCAAGCTGAGCTTCATGGGGCACCAAATGTGAGGATTCCTCAAGGGGCCAGGTCTAGGGACACACTGGGGGATCCTGGATGTGTAACTCCAATGACTAAATGATATCTGATCTATGATGCGGTTACAGTCTAGCATCTCCAGATACTGTAAATAAATGCCAAATAAAGACATTCACCTCTGCTTTGGAAACCACTCACTAGGGACCAAAACATTTCATTTGAAAAATCATTGCTAAAGGAAAGAAAAAAAAAGTATTTCTAAATGCGGGCAAACACTTAAGAGCACAAGGTTTGAGAGCTAGACAAAGAGGTTAAACTGTAAGTAGTTGTCTTTGCATGTTAAGTCTTCTCTGCAGATTCTGAGTATAAATATTTCTTTCTTTTTTTTTTTTTTAAATGAACTATCATCCTATCATAGTGGGAAGATGAAGGTCATGGTAAAAGCAGGTGGTTTCCTGAGCAATATGTTTTTGTTAGGGAGATTGAAAGACCAGAGCAAAAACAAACTAAAAGGCTGAAAACAGTTTCAGCCTTTCAGAGATTCAATCCAATACTTTTTTTGTTGTTACAGTAGTGAGCGGTGGAAACACGGAGTCTACTTGGTAGTGTGATCGTCTCAGATCACAACAATAACTGTCCTAACAGGGTCAACAGCATGAAGGCTGGTGGACCTCAAATATGAAACCCATTAAGCCATGATCTTCCTCAACTGAGGAACTGCCGTAACTGTCCCTGCCACCATTCCTGCTCTGCTGCAGGGGCTTCACTGTGGAGGCACTTAGAAAACTCTGTGGGAGAAGGCAGTTTCCCTTATAAGTCAGGGAAACTGCAGGAAGATTGGATGATGACTTTTCTGCAGCTGAGATCACCTGTGGACACTGTCTTGATTATTTTTGTAATTAATGTTGAGAAGTATTTTCCCTAAAATTTTAGGAGGATTGGAACCTCGGGGACCATGTCAGCTACCTGAACCACCATGTCCACATGCTCTCAGGATTAGAGCCAGCCTGGGTAGGTTTGCAACTGACTAGCAACTGAAGACAATCATACTGATTGTTTTTGCACTCAGGGGATAAGCTTGAAAACCTCTCCATAGATAGGCTAATAATGCCCACAAGGCCCCTAAAACACTGAGATTTTGTTCTTGCTTAGATCTGGAGAGCAAAGAACGTACCTCCAATTTTGACTGTGAAATCTTCGGCCACCATGCAATTTCGGGCAGCAAGGTCTCTGTGGACAAACTTGTTAGCATTGAGATATGCCATACCATCTGCAATCTCTCCAGCCATCTGGATCATCTTGCTTAGGCTTGGAGGTGCAAGGACTGGGTTATTCTGTTAGAGATTAAAAAAAAAATCACTTGAGAATTTAGGAATTTTTTCTACCTCAAGTTTTTTTAGGGTTTATAAATCCATCCTTGTCCAATATGAACATAATCAGTCATTCTGCAAAGAAATCAGGAAGTGCTTATAAGGAATGTGTAATGGAGACCATGACATCTGCTTGGTGGTGAAGTCATGTCCTTGCTCCTTGATTATATCACACAGGGCTGTCAAGGAAGATACCAATTAACACTCCTTGGGATGAACATTTTCTGTTTTGGTTAAGGCAACTTTTGATATTAAGGATTTTTGGTTACTCAGATTCTTATTTGATTAAATATTCCTTTGATTTCCATAATCAAAGCACAAGTGAACAGAAATAGAGCACATCACAAAGGCCACACAGAAATATGAAATGTGCTTCCTAAATGGACTCTGCGTGTTTTGTTTTCCACATAAGCACTGTCAGGAATTGTCTAACTCCTTTCCTTTCCACTTACTTCTAAGGCACAAAAATACGAAGATTTATTTCTTCACTTTGTACTACTATTTTCTGTGGGCATTACGAACAAATGAAGTCCAGCTGAAGCTACCATGGAGATTGTAAAACAGTGACCAGCAATATGAATAAACATCCCCTCTTTGCAGAGAGGGCAAAACATTCACTTTAGAATTGAAAAGAATTACCCTCAAATAGTAATAAATCCATTTGGAAAAAAGAGTCATATAATACATGTCCCAAGCTCTCTATCCTAAAAAAAAAAAAAGTGCAAAAACTTATCATAACACAATAGTTTAAATGTTAACCAGCTTTTGTGGGTTCTAGTGAGACAAATTTTACCTTGTTTTCCCTATTGCAAAGGCATTTTTGCTGACAGGTTCTACACATTGCCTTCTTAGCACAGGCCACGAGGGCCATGGGAAATTTCCAGGGCTCTGGTATCCAACTACCTGGACTCCTGCTTGGGCTCTTCCACACGGTCTCCACCATAGTCCGATGTTGGGATGATCAACTGGCCCATGACCAAGGCTTAGAGGGTGTTGGCTCTTGCCCAGTTAGGGGCTGTTTCCACTGAAAGTCAGTATCTAGAAGTAGTTAACAACCCTTCCAGCACTTCTAGGTTGGTTCTCCACATTCCAGGACATATATGGGTTCTGAAGAGGTTATCAAGATGGTCTCTGTGACTCAAAATACTCATCTCTCAGTTATCTGGAGAAGCAACATCATGTCACTGAGGAAAGCCAACATCACCTCCTCTTTTTACACAGGAGTCTTCTTTAGACATGCTCTCCCCACTTAGAACCTAACATTTCCTTTTAACCTTTTCAGAGCTTTAAACATGTAAATCAGGAAGTGTGCAGGTGAAATGCAAAGTTAAGACTTATAACAGTTAAGTTATTGGAGTATGTATGAAGTACAGATGTTTACTATGAAGTTGTCACTCATAATATGAAATAATCAACACAAAGAACTTAATTTTAAGCACTGGAAGAAAGGGTTGACATTTTGTCAGTTCATGGTGTTACCATTATTTCATATTTCTTAAGAGAGCACAAATCTTTAATTTGGTGAGAGCTACTGAAGACAAGCACACATGCACCTACAAGCACACATGCACCTATACTTAGCAGTATAAAAAAGCAAATCTGAACTGGCTGTGGGTGAGGGCAAGTAGAATATAATGTAGCTGCATGGTTTGAATACTCACTTTTATACTTCACATAAGTTAGACAAAACTTAAATCTGACAAATCTAAAGGTGAATTTTAGATCTGAAAAAGACTTCAGTAACTACTTCCCAACCCTCTTACTTTACACATGAGGAAACTGAGGCCCAGAAACCTGTAGTAGATGTTTGAGGACCAGAGGTAGTAACCAGTGGCAGAGCAAGCACCAAGAACCCATGTTATAAATTTTTATTCTCTGCCTGAACTGGGAAAAAGGAGGATGAGTGCCTGGAATGAGGCAAGTAGTGAGTATCTCACCATACCTCCAGTAATGAAGGCAAATAATGAATATTCTGCCACATCTCCAGTCACCTACTTGATCAGGCTTGTTTTCTGCATGTGGGCTTATGGATTTAAGTGAGCCAGGAAAAGGCACTACCATGCAGGGGTGCTGGGGACAGAGGCTGGGAGGGATAGAGGCTGGGAGGGACAGAGGCTGGGAGAGGCATCAACCACCCTGCTCAGAGCCTTAGGCCATACTCAGGTGGTGGCTCTCAAAACACCCAAAATACCATGTGCTGTAAATAAATGAGGTCATTTGTGAATAGGTGCTTGGAACTAATATGAAGGAACTATCATTTGGGAGATGATCAGGTTGTGGATTAAAAGAAGAAAACAAAAACAGAGTGGCAACAGAAATGCAAAAGGGGTTAAAAAAAGTGGGTGGGACTTACTGTTTCCAGGGAATGCAGGCAGGTATCATGCTTAACTCATAAGTAGCAAAGGTCAGGGTCAAAGTGAAGACCTGAAACCCACTGAGGCATCACAATGAAAGAAAGGTGTTCCTGGGATTATTTCCCAGTGTTTATCTACCAGCTTACTCTTAAAATTCATAACATGCAAGTCAGGTCTCCATATGTTAAAAAAAAAAAAGCTCATGGGCTAATTGGACAGAAGGGGAGACACCACAATGACTAACACATAGGACTCTAGCATGTTGAAATTTTTATTACACTAAACAGCCATTGTGCAGCTGATATGATTATTATATCAAAAGTGCAACAAGACACAGGATCAAGCCTGAAATGTAGATGCAAAGTTTGAGAACTCTTGCTTCCTAGTCTCAAAGGTATAGACCACTGACAGTGCAAAGGAAGGGATGTGTATGTATGTATGTGTGTGCATGTGTGGTGGGCTTGCGAGTAAGCAGATGTCTTGTGTACAGAACTGGGTGGGAAATCACCCTAGCAACTTCCCAAAGATAAGGGCAAAAATCCATCCAGCCTAACACTGAACTTCAACAAGCATTTATGGAAAGAATGCCTGCCACAAATGAGACCTGAGTTACATGCTCAATGAAAAAACTGAAGTCGATGGGTGAAGAAGGGATATACTTATAGAACCACAAGAGGCAATTTGTGCTAGGAGATGAGTCAAGTGCATGGGGAAGTTAGTGGAGGAGGAGATGACTCCTGGCAACAGGGCAGGCTGGCAGGCAAGGTTACGAGGGAGGGGGGGCGGCACCAACGTGGCCTGATGGATGGATATGAGGAAATGCAGTCACAAAGGCAGCTGCTTACGTGGACAGTGATCTGAGAAAGGACAGACAAGTCCTTCTCACAAAAGTCAAGGACTGACTGTAGTTGGGAAATCCTTTATATAAGGACTGTAACCAAGGTTGTAGCAAGAAACACTTGAGGCTGATTAAAAAGTAAACTGATTTAAGGACAAAACATTTTTCTACAGTTGAGATAACATGTGAGGTTGGTGAAAACAAAACTGACCTCTATTTCTGGCCTCAGAGATCTGAGATAACTTTTGAGATCCCCCCGTGTCATCAGTTCCATGATGACCAGCGTTGGCTGGCCCTGGGACACCACGCCCAGCAACCGCACCTGTGAGGAACCAAAAAGTGAAAAGCTCAGTCGGGGAAGAGTTGTCCACACAACTACTCATGCTACTTGAAATTGTCTATGTGTTTCTGGGACCTGGTAGCCAGGAACGGGGAGGACCAGGACATCTACCAACCAAGCTCTGTAGGTGAGGCAATGGGGTAACATAGCTAGAAGGTAGAGGGCGGGACACCAAACCCACAGGTGTCACCACAGACACACTGGGGCTCTCTGGGGATGCTTTTTTCCTCTGTCAGACCTTGGCTTTTCAGGGAACTTCTCTTACCACATGGTGACAATTGAACTCCTTCATCACTGAAGCCTCGTTCAGAAACTCAATCCTTTCACGCATGCTGGCAGCCTCGTTCACTGTCTTGATGGCCACCCTGGTTTCAGGTTCATCTTTAACCACACCCTTGGCAACTCCTTCATAGACCATCCCGAAGGACCCCTGCCCCAGCTCCCGGCTCATGGTAATTTTCTCTCGAGCGACCTCCCACTCGTCAGGAATGTACACTAGAGAAGAAACCAGGATGGAAAAAGGCATGGAAAACAGCCCCCATACAGAATGCGGCTTTTGGGGGAAACTTCAGGCCAAACAATGCAAGATGCTGCTTCCTAAAATCCAGACTATCAGGAGACAATCACATGGCTTTCTCCAAAATGTCCCCATGCCAATAACTTGAGTAAGACTGCACAAAGTACAGGTATTCTAAATCTTTGAGGATTCCAAGATAATTCAAAGATTATTATCAACATACAAGAACCAGAAGGAAGCAAGAAGCCTAGGATAGGACAGTAAACAGTGGTTCCTTTTGGTTATTTATTTTCATCACTTTCATCTCTAGTAATTAGAAAAAATGCAAATCAAAACTAGTCAAGATTTCATCTCGCTTCAGTTAGAATAGCAGTTATCAAGAATACAAACAACAATAAGTATTGGCAAAGGTGTGGGGGAAAAGGCACACTGATACATTGCTGGTGGAATTGCAAATTGGTACAACCATTCTGGAAAGCACTATGGAAAACTTGGAATGGGAACCACATTTGATCCAGCTATCCCACTCCTCAGTTTATACTCAAAAGACTTAAAAACAGCATACTACAGTGATACAGCCACATCAATATATATATAGCACCATAATTCACAATAACTAAACTGTGGAACCAACCTTCAATAGATGAATGGATAAAGAAACTGTGGCACCTATACACAATGGAATATTACTTAGCATTAAAAGAGAACAAAATTATGACATTTACAGGTAAATGGATGGAGTTGGAGAATATCAGGCTAAGCAAAGTAAGCAAATCCCAAAAAACCAAAGGCCGAATGTTTTCTCTGATAAATGGATGCTAATCCATAAATGGAGGTGGGGCATGGGATGAGTGGAGGAACTTTCGATTGGGTAAAGAGGAGGGAGAGAGGGGAGGAGGTAGGAAAGATGGTGGAATGAGATGGACATCATTACCCTAGGTACATATATGATTGCACAAATGGCATGACTCTACTTCATGTACAACCAGAGAAGTGAAAAATTGTGCTCCATTTGTGTACAATGAATCAAAGAGCATTCTGCTAAACAATAACAACAAAAATACAATCATAACCCTAGACCTGAGATGGTGTTCTTCATAATAAAACATGTTTCTCTGTTTTAGTGATTAAAAAAGAGGTCATCAAAACAATCTTAAAAAAAAGTTGAAGTATTAACCCTCCACTCGCCCCAAACAAAAACAAAACCACGACAAAAAAAATGCAAACCACAGGAGACAGAAAAATTGAGTGAAATGGTTAAGAATTATTGTGGGTTTGAAGTTTGCTTGTCCTCATCAATGGATCCAAAAGGAAATCAGAGGAAGAGGGTAGTAGTAGGAAAGGGGGGAAGAGTTTTCATTCTGTTTTTGGTGCTGGGTATCAAACCCAGGGACTTGTGCAGGCAAGGCAAATACTCTAGCAACTGAGCTATATCCCCAACAAGAGTTTTCATTCTGGAAGGGGAAAAAGTCAGAGGTGCATGTGAGAGGTGGTAACATTCTACTTCTCAGATGCATCCAAAAGAGATGTTAAGGGTTTCCAGCATAGCCTGTTTTGTCTATTCAAGTGCTACTGAATGGGGCTAGTACATTTGAGACATGTCTAAGTATAAATATGCACTAAATGTCAAAGACTTAGCAAAAAAAAAATTCAGTAACTTTTACATTGATTTCAACTGATGATATTTTTGGATATATTGGGTTAAATAAAACATTATTAAAATTTATTTTATTCTTTTTTTTTTTTTTAAGTATGGCTACCAGGAAATGTGAGGTTACTAATGTGAACTGTATCATCTTTCTAACAGGAGGACTTCTGCAGTCTAGATATCATCTCCCAGCCTTGCCTTTGGCCACTGGATCACTAGTGAAGCACAGAAGCAACTGAGCTCTGGTGCTGAGGGAGAACTGCTAGTGACTGTAGTGGTTTGGCCTGGACTCTGTGATTCCAGGGACTCCCTTGATACCAGGATGAAGGGCTGGGGGTGGGGTGGTAAATACTGAGCTTGCATATGATTTCTTCTGCAGCTTAGATTTGATCTGGTTTGAGAAAATAAATAATTCGAGGCAGGAAGAAAGAACGAAAAAAAGTGGGGAGGTGGGTGGAAGAAAGAAAGAAAAATCAAACAATGGTCCCATCCTACAGCTTCAATGGGTAGGATAAAAATTAAAATTAAATCAACCTAGTCCATAAGATCTGCATTAAATTTCAATTATAACCATGATCTCCTAAGTGCTGTGAGCTAAGGTCTCTGCCTGAGGGTAAGTAGTCAACAGATTCTGCCTGGCAGGAAGGAAGTGGTCCTGGTTCAGAAATAGAGGACTAGAAGTGGGGTTCATGCCTGTATTTGCTTTTGTGTTTTCAGAGACTGACCTTGGGTCTGTGCCTGGATGGGATAGACCAGTAGCTAACAACTGTGTGTGGCAATCCTCACATCAAGTATTTACCTTTAGTGATGTCTTAAAGGAAAAATGTTTACTATCAATGAGGCCCAGGAGATACCACCAATTTATACTTTGAGGAGTGTCTAACATAGATAATATTAAGTTTCTTAAATTTTTTTCCATACACATTTCTATATTTCATCATACATATGTGCTTAGGAATTTCTCAAATGGCCTCTGTAGGGCTGAGGCAGTTAGCACTCCTAAAGAGGAGGCTAAAGCTTGCTTAGGGGGAATAAGGATATAAGGCAGCCAGGAGATACAGCTCTTCACAATACCCTCTGAAGGTATAAAGAGTCACTGTCTCTATCCATTTATCTCTGAAGATCCAGGCTGGCTTTTAATCAGAATTAACTAAGTGGTGTGCCACAGAACATGGAGTTAAAACCAATCACATTCATTCTGTGGGAGGTCCCAGAAGTCAAGGCCCTCAATCCTTTTCTTTAAACTCAACCCAAAGAGTTCAGACTTTAACCAGCAGTCCTAAGCCCCACCAGCCAGTAGCGGTTTATAAACATGCACAATGTTATCAGCACTTTCCTGTAGGGGATTTTCAATGTAGTCTGGAGAATGGTGACATGCAGATTAGCTTTAGGAGAAAGAAGTTTTTAAGCACCTTTGAAATGCAGTGTCATTTTATTTTCCCTTGAGGAAAATGGCTATGTGGTATTTGTCAAAAGGCTGAATAAATTAAGTTCAAATGAGGTGACTTGTTTCCACCTGTTGGTGTGAGTGGCAATAAGTTTGCTTCTGTTTTGTTTTGAAAAACTATGACATATTATGAAAGCATTCTGTTAAGGACACAAAATTTGAATTCAAGACACTGTTACAGAGCCTTACTTTATCGTATTAATACTTTCTGTAAACTTCTTGTATATTTCATCATTAAAGCTGAAAATGCCCACTTTCAATGCTTTATTTAAAAATACAGTAGATTCTGTGGTATAGTCTTATATAATCTTCAGAGAGGAGAGGTGGCCTTGCACTGTCCCCTTGTCTTCCCATTGTCTGGGAGAACACCTTTACTGATTTGATTTCTTTTCTTGTTCTTTTTCAAAAAGCAATTATTGAGCTGGGCTGGTGATGCATGCCTGTAATCCCAAGTTTATGGGGGAGACTGAGGTAGGAGAATAACTTGAACCCAGGAGTTCCACAGCAGCCTGGGCATCTAAGAGAGACTCTGTCTCAAAAATAATGAATAAATAAAATAAAATAAAAGTTAAAATGCTATTTTTAGTATAACCAATGAAGACCTATCATCTTGCTGGTTTTTCTTTTTCATTTTTTGGCAAAGCTGGGGATTAAATCCAGGGTCCTGTAATATGCTAGACAAGTATTCTAGATACCCAAACCCCCTGTTTTCATTATTTTTAAAAGAGAAGGATCTTCTTTGTAAGTAACTGTTCTTATAAGTGTGGTGTTCATCCTTCTGGAATGTCCTCTGTGTCTAACACACACACACACACACACACACACACACACACACACACAAACATAAATATCTGCTAAAAACCAACTTTTTGAGATCTTTATGTAAATAGGAATAATATACTTATTCTGTACCCAATTCCCATTCGAAGGGACTGTTTTTGATCAGCTCTACTATAAACATAACTGAATTAGAAATGATTACAGAAATCATAGTAAACCATACACACTTACACAGTACTTTAAAATTACCAAAGTATTTTCCTATGCTTTCTCATTTGATCAGGATAATTGATTAGAATAATCACAACTCCTTATCTCACATTTCCGGCATATCTACTTCCACTTCTCCCGAAGCAGGAAAGTAGTAAACATTTTTTTTCTAAACACTCCCCGAATGTCATGCACTTGATTATTCATTTGACAAGCCTGGTACAGCCCATCCTTTGGGCCAGCTTCCCTGGTTGCCCCAGGGACCCTAGGGTCCTCTTCCACACTGACTACATTGCATGCCAACAAGATGCAGCAAGAAGGGCTGGTGAGAGCAAGCTCATCCTGGCTTTCCAACTGCCTCACTGTGTGGCCATAGGCAAATTCCTTCTTGGAGCTTATTTCTGCACCTGAAGATGGTTGTAAGGAAACCCACCAAGAGGAGGAGTAGGGAGAACATGGGACAGTGTTTGGAAAAGCCCTTAGCAAAGTGACAAAGTTATAGTCCTGTAGGATCCAATGGCAACCACCCTCAGCCTAACTTAAGTTTGTATTTAAGTGTACTAGCAAGAAAAGAAAGCTAAAAAGTAGGGGTGGGGTGGAGGAAGGGAAATAACCATTGAGTACAATCCAGCTTCCAAGTCAGACTTTCTGTGCCATTTAACTAAATGACTCTCATTAGGTATTAACAAAGGGAATGTGAATCAGGAAAAAAAACTGTATTACCCTCCTCAGGAGAGAATGACAGAAGAATTCTAAGATAAACCAGAGCAGCCCTTAATGGCCAGAGACAACTGGAATGCCTTGACCATCTAGCCAAAACAGAATTAAAAGGACTGTTTTATCATCTGCAGCACATTCAATGATTACATGTTAACAGAAAGTTTCTATCATTCTGGCATAAAATTTTAAGGAACTAAATAAACTGGTTACTGTGCTCGTGACATTTATTTCTAAAGCCTATTTTTCCTTGGGGTATCCAACACAGTCTCAAAATTTTTGACAAATGCACTGAGCTGCTAAAAAATAGATAGATAGATTGATTGATTTAGGTTATCAAAGATGGATCCTGGGCAAAGGTACCTCAGAATAACACGAACCTCTTCCCCAGTTAATAACATTCCTGACAGCTCCCGACTTCCCCCCGCCAGAGACCCTGGGTAAGACTCTTACCATCGGCTGCGCTGAAGTACTCTGGGTTTACAGAGGCATATAGCACTCCATTCCCCAGCCTGCTGTTATTCCTGCCAAGAAATGAGAAAATTTAGGTTAAGAAACCCTATTCTCCATCTTTCTGGATATATTTTCATCTTTGTTACATCTGATTTATTTGTTGTTTCATAAAGTATCTTGAGAAAGAAAGGGAAGAGTGCTAACTGCTAACAGGAGCTCTGGTCTGCACCCCCAGTTCAGTCTAGGACCAGTAGATATTTGACGACACATCTTTTGGCTTCTTTGGTGGCCTCAGATCAGAGCTTTTTAAGAAATAGTAGTTTCCTTGTTCAATGGAAATAACACAGTTTATATGATGGGAGGAGGGGGGAATGTGTGGAAAAGCTCCATGTTAGCCAGCATAATCTGTGCATCAGAGAAACCAATGAAGGGAAGAGGGATATGAAGAAAATAACCCTTTTTGTTGTTGTTAAATCATTAGAAAATGTTCTATTCTCCTGTGAAGAATGTTTGATTATAAAGTTTTCCACTCTGTATTATATTTCCTGAAAGAGCTGACCTTTGCTCATGCTCAGATTATCAAACCACTTGGCTGCAAAAATTGTCTTAAATTGGCCTCAGTGCTCACCTCTTTCTATGGAAGACATACAGCATTATCACCAGCCCTCCCACGATCAACAGGATGGCGACCGGCAGAGCGATGATCAGATGGATGAAATTCTCATACGTTGCTGCAGAAATGAGAAGGACATGATATGATGTAATTAGGTGAACAATCTGCTCATTTTATCTTTCAAATTCATTTAGAAATATGAAAAAAAAATCCCTAAAAGCTTTTGTACTCTCTTATTGAACACTAGGAATTCCTGAAGGTAAATGGTATCAGAAATAGCAAAGCAAACAAATGGAATATTTGAAAAAAGAGGAAATAAAGGGTTGGGCATATAGCTCTGTGGTAGAGTACCCTTGGGTTCAATTCCCACTTCTGCAAAAAAAAAAAAAAAAAAAAGTTACATGTAGAATGAGGTATATGTTTATTTTTTTACGCAGTGTATTCTGATTTAATAGCTTAAATGATGGACTGAAGGAGTCTCTGTACGCAGTTTAATGATTCTTAGTGGATACACACACATTTGCTGAAATAACATTTACTTATATATATATATATATACTGACCTTTACCTGTTAACATAATTCCATGAAAAATTTAAAATAACCAGATGGTACCCCTTGCCAATGCTGCTCTAAATTTTCACAATCATTTGAGACCTGTTAAAGTCTTGAGACCATGAGCGCACTTGTCACCAGACTTGTATAACAGATGATAAGTTGGGCAAAAGGGATTTAGATGTGTACCCCTGAAAATTCTGCCAGATGCAGGAAATCATGTCAAAAGGTCGAGAAAAGTAGACCATACATAATGGCAAGGTTACAGAGAGCAAGGGAGAGGAGAAAGGGGAGTTAAGGGAAGCTCCATAAGAGAAAATTTCTTTATCCTGAGTCTTGAAAGAGAAAGATACACTTTCCTTGGGATAAATGATTTTATAAGCAGAGGAATGGCTTAAAGATGACACTGCAGAGAAGCCAGGGCCAGCTCACCAGGGGCTTAGACCAAACCAAGTGGTTTCAACTCCATTATTCAGATTTAAAGGAGTCAACAAAAGTTTTCAAAACCAGCAGTGAACTGATCAGATTCATGTGCTGGGGTCCAAGAACAGACTGGGGTCTTCTCCACTGCCATGTCTTGGAGAACTGGGAGAAAATATGCTGCAACCTCTGGGGATGCTCTGTGGTACTCAGTTCTGACTTCAAGAAGAAATCACTGCTCCTTTTCTATAAACAAGCCAGATTACAGAGATAACCTTGCCTTCCCAAAGTCATAGGGGTAGCTGGTAAGTCATGGTTCCAAGATGGGAAGCCAGGCTTTCTACAGCCACACCTCAAAATACCACCAGAACACAAGCAACCAGCAGGCTCTGACCTGCCATAGTGGAGGTGGTAACAGGGAAGCTGGGTTCCAGAGACATTTAAGAGGCAGAGAGAGAATCCATATGACTTAGATTGGAATGAAAAATGAGTGGCTGGAGAGAAAGAAGAATGAAGGATAACTGTGAAGTTCCTTATTTGTGTGATCAGGGCTACTGATTGAGTTAAGAAACCAAGGAGAAAAGAGGTGTGTGTTTTAAGGACAGGAATTTAGATTTTGGTTTTGTGCACAAGGAGCAAGAGGTACCCAATGGACATCCAAATAGAGATGTCTACTTGGAAATGGGCTTTGAACTCACTGGGGACCAAGTTATGAGGACCATAAGTCAATGATTATTTTGCTACTAAAATCTGTTATTATTATTTCTCTTTAAAATAAAAACACATATATTCTCTTTAAAGACTATTAAAAATGCTTCAAATATTTTTTACATTAAAAATATATTTATCAAGTATCTTTCAAAATGAATGCAAGTTTCAAAATATTCATGAGGTATCAGAATTCAGGAGGCTTCTTTGTTTCCCCTTAGACTAGAACTAGCCCATAGACTATTTCTTGTATTTATATCACTTGTACTACTAGTCAGGTTGTACTGTGTTTAAGTTTCACATTTCAACAGGCACATGGAGAAACTGGATCATATCCAGAGAAGAACAAAATGATTAAATGGTTAGAAAATTGATCTCTGCAACTGGGCTGCAAAAAAAAGGCCAAAGACTTGAGAATATTTAATCTGGAGAAGGGAAGTCTGGGGGATAATTTAATAGTATTCAAGCACATGCAGAGTTCCTAAAAAGATAGCAAATGCCAGAAAGCTTCCAAAGCTTCCATCTCCTCTGAGGATTAAACAGGAGGAAATGAGACTAAACTGTAGTGGAAGAGTCTTGTCTGACATAAGGAAAAGCTTCCCAGCAGCAAAACTGGCATGTGGTTTCAATTTCCCTGCAGTTCATGCCAACTTCTGCTGGAGAAACTCCATCAGAGGGACTCTTGGGTTCCCCAGTGGCATCCTGGCACTCACAGGGTTACATAAGGAACAGAAAAGGCAGAAAGGAACATGACCTCTCTGAAGAAAAGCCAAGTTCACTAAGCCCTGAAGCCAAGGATGCTGCTTCATAGATCACAGCCAAATGCCAAGACCCCAGGCCTAGGCTCTAATCCTTGGGGATGCTGGGGATTGAGGGAGAGGGAAAAAGCCACCACTTTGGTGAAGGTTATATGAATGTTGTTAGAGTTCCAGGTACTGGAAAAGTGGCATAAACTTTAGTTTGGATAAATGTTCCACAAAGGCCCATGTGTTGAAAGCTAAGCTCCCAGTCTGCGGTGCTATTTAGAAGTGGTAGAATATCCACCCCCCATAACTTTATTAAGATAAAATTGAAGTACAATACAATGCACATATTTGAAGTATGCAATTTGATCAGTTTCAACATGTATGTAACCAATATAGTTAATAAAAAAGCATTTCCATTACTTTTTTTTAAAATTTGAAATCATGCAGACTGGGTTTCCTGCATGATTTATTATATTAGTAATCAATTACCATAAGATATATAGAACCCCAAATCCACATGTCAATTATTTTAAAATATACAAAATAAGAAATAATACAGCTAAAATTTGATAAATCTAATCAAGAAAATAAGCAAGAACACAAAAATTAATATGAATGGAAAGAGAGCTATCTAAATAATCTTACAGATATTAAAATATATTAAGGTAATATTATAATTGAATGTGAACGTATGTGATAGTTTACATAACATGATCTATATTAGAGAAGGCTACATGTGCTGCTAAGAAAGTGTATTCAGTCATTGATATATGAAATATTCTATGTCTGTTAAGTCTAAATTATCAATTGTATTTTTTACTTCTATAGCTTCTTTAGTTTTTTGTTTGGAGCATCTATTGGGAGGTGGTAGAATCTTTAGGAGGTAGAATCTAGCGAGAGGGAGTTAGGTCACTGGGAGTGTGCCTTGAAGGGGATATTGGGACCCCAGTTCCTTCCAGTCTATCTTTGCTTCCCAACCAGCAAGAGGTGAGCAGCTCTGCTTCACCACATATGGCCTACCATAATATACTGCATCACTGCACATCCAAAAGTAATAAGCTAACTGCCCATAGACTAAATCTTCTGAAACTATAAGCCAGAATAAATCTTTCTTCCTTATAAATAGATTATCTCAGATGTTTTGTCACAGTAATGAAAAGTCATATAAGCTAACTGGTCAGACTAGCTTAAGTGGACTAAATGGGAGAATTCAGACTATTTTAACTGACAAAATTATCTGCCTAAGCAATTGTTTACCTTTGAAACCTGAACTCAGGGACAGCAAAGTGCCAGATACATAAACTATCACCTCAGTTTACAATTCTATTCACTCCTATCCTTTTGCTATCTGTCATAGAGGATTTTCAGATAATCATGTATATCTCTGAACACTCAGTGTTGACTAAACTACTACAGTCCTTGTTTTATTTTTTTTAAAGAAAATATCTATTTATTTTGACATATAAAATCACATATGTATTTATCATGTTTTGAAATATGTATGCATTGAGATAATTAACATGCATTATATCACATATTATCATTTTGGGGGGTGAGAACACTTAAAAAATCTACTCTCTTAATAATATTCAAGAATATAATACACTATTATTAACTATGGTTAGCATGTAAAATGGCTCTGAACATAGACCAAAGTGAAAGCAGAGGTCTTTACTGGCTCAACAGTGGTTGCACCATTCCAAAAAGGGGAGCTCAGACCCTCTTCCAACCAGTCACACGAGGAAGGGACTCAAAGTCCAGCAATCCCCTAGACTGATTTCCCAGACAAGGCACTGGCTTTTTAGCATGACACTTCTGAGAGTTGGTCCACTCCATTTTATCCTTAGCAACCCAGCCTTCCTGAATCCTGGACCAGCTTTCAGTTTTATCACACTACTCTTTCAATAGCCTTACTTTTGGCTGGGACATAGAAGAACACAGGATCTGTCCATGACCCATTCCCAGAGAGAGAGGTAGCCTGAATCCGGGCAGTATAATTCCCTGGGTTTAGCCGGTTGAGCTTGGCCCCTCCATATTTTCTGTAATCTTGTCTGGACACACATTCTCGCTGATCCTGAGGGGAAATAAAACACATGCATCAACTGCCTACAAACATAGTAGATATCTGGCACTTGCCAGCTCACTTGCTACCTTGTTGACTCTAGCTGCCCAATCTTTGACCAGCCCCACCCCCCAAAATGATCCTCCCTCAAGTCATTTAAACAATATCCCAAAACTGTAATCAAACACTTTGGAACCCAAAAGAACTTTAGGAGAGTTAAAAATTATTGACTGACCTAACCTATGTCATGAGATAATTTTCTACAATGAAACTATTCTGAGGATGAGAAGCATTCTAGCTCCTTGTATAAGCATGGAGCTTCTGGAAAGACCTAAATCCTCACCAACTTTCCACCCAATCTTATTGTTTGAAGCTAAGCTAACAGCAAGTAAATTGAGTATAACATTACACATGCTATCAACCCTGATGGAAATACATGCAGCTGCAAAGGAAAGCCCCAGTCTCACCTCAATTTGTGATCCGTATTTTATTTCATACATTAGAATCAATCCATTGGGGTTCTCAGGTTCTGCCCACTTTAAAAAGATGGAGTTCTCAGGCCTTGCCTCCCAGGTAACTGGGCCAGGAATGTCATCTGCTCCTTCTGTACAACAATTTAAATAAGGGACAAAGTTGGATTCAGGTCTCCAAAGAGGGTGACAAATGCTGGGTCACCTGAGAACCCTCCTCCCCAAATCTGTGGGGGTGTGGCTGTGGACAGTGATCATGTGGGTTCCTCCCGAGTTGGCTGCTTACACACACAACACAGGGTTAGAAACTGGACCCACCTGATGACTCATGAATCTCAAGATGCCACGAGTCCCCCATCAGAAGTGCCTGTGACCAAGCATAAAAACTTCCTGGCACTATAAGTAATTTTCTTTTTCTGTTACTTCTACCTCTTGAAGAAAGAGCCCATCAAACAATAAAACACTGAAAGGGTGCTGACAAGCTGAAATGGTGCATGGAGCCTCCAGGTTGTGACATGGATCCTCCACGGGCCACATATACATGGCAATTACAAGTTTTATGTTGTGTGTGAGGGATGGCCACAAAGTCAGTCTGTGAAGATACTACTAAGAAACAGGTGCTGAGAGCAAGTGAGCTGACCCTGCCATCATCTATTCCTTCAGTACTGACCCCTCTTTCTAAAGGAATGTAGTAAGCCAAAGTCATGGAAAATACTATTGACAAAGATGTCTACAAATTAGCTGGGCTGGGCATGGTAGCGCACACTTGTAATCCCAGTGGCTTGGGAGGCTGAAGCAGGAGGATTCTAAGTTCGAGGTTAGCCTCAGCAATTTAGCAAGGCTCTAAGCAATTTGCTGAGACCCCGTCTCAAAACAAAAAATAAAAAGAACTGGGGGATAGGGCTGGGGATATAGCTTAGTTGGTAGAGTGCATACACATGGCCCTGGGTTCAATCCCCAGCACCCCCCCCACACACACACACAAAAGATTGGAGGTACATATCTCAGTGGTAAAGCACCCCTGGGTTCAATCCTTAGTGCAAAGGATTAGCTGGTCTATGTTAGAGGAGTGTTGGGGAAACTGAGGCACTGGAGGCTGAGGACTGGCCAGGGAATGTTACATGTCAGTGCCAAAACTATGTCGAGGAAGTCTCCCTTCCCAGACTTAAGTTGCCTCCGTGCCCTTTCTACTGCCTGAAGCCTCTTGCAGGAGTGAGGGCTGGGCAGTTCATTCATCTTCAAAGATATGAATGGTTGTCTGAGCAACAGGCAGTGTCTAACACACAAGGGAAATGCATATTCAAATAAGCGGGACCACTGGCTACTCTATTAGTGACTTGAGGAGTAATGGTCACTCTGGGATCCAGGTAGTCAACAGGTGATCATACAGAAACTATGAGAATGCAGAAGGGAAGAATAGTTTATGAGGCCAGGGACTATGCAAATGCAAATGTGAGCCAAGCAGAGGAGAGGGGACTCTACAGGGAGCTCTTAGCTCTCCAGTATTTTCTTTGGAGAGCCTGAGATAGGAATGACATCACAGTGAGAGCATGAGCTCCATTTCCTGGGCAGCTGGTCTACCAGGCTATCTACTAATGACCACATACATATTCCTTAGTAAGACTGAGTCTCAGAGTTGTCAACCTGGATTTAAGACCCCATGTCCACAAAACACAACCTTCTCTACTAAGCTGTGATTGAGTCAGCAGTGGGGCTAGCTGGACCAAACCATACCTGCAGGCATGGTTCTGGCAAAGACAAAGTTAGAGGCACTACAGCCCAGCTTCTCAGCCTCATGATTACAGCTGTGAATATCAATGCGGTACAAAGTAAAAGGCCGGAGGTTAGAGATGACAGTTCTCTCCTTGTTATCCACTCTGCTCTCAAAGAAAGGGTACTCTGTCTCAAGTTCTTCTGGATCTGTCATATTGTAGGTGTCCATCACTGTGGTGTTCCTGCTTCGGCTGGACATGGTGGTGTTGGCCACTTGCATGACATCTCTCCGCTTCCTTTCAGGTCTGCAAGGAAGAGAGAAGCTTGGCTTATAAGTGTTTCTGCCTCTTTTGTCTTTTCTTTGACTAGAGTAAGAAAGAATATCAGAAAAGAAAAATCTAACCCTTGTAACAAAAGGAACTACTTAACCCCTCTGGGTAAGAACCAACAAATAACATGGGGATTTCCTTATTTATCTTGCTTTCTCAACTCTACCCCTCAGGAACAGCACATATGCTTCTTACTAAATCCCAGAGCCACCTTGAGTTAGGCAGTATCTTCACTGTTTGATCAGTGCCATCTGGTCACAGACCTTGTGGTTAAATATGTAGGGGTCAAATCTACTAGTTGCACTAAGATTTATGAGGGGAGAGGTGATGTGGTTGCTCAGGCCTCAGCTAGATGGGGCAGAAGGAATTCAAAGGCCTGTAGTAGTGGCTTCTTTGGTTCCCTCTGAAATAAAATAAAGATGCCACGATTTGAGCAGTAAGCAAGTGCTTGAACTCCAGGATCCTTTCTTGGAGAATCCTGCTAATTGAAAATCCTACCCTAGCTGGGAGCAGTGGCACACACCTATAATCCCAATGGCTCAGGAGGTTGAGGCAGGAGGATCAAAAGTTCAAATCCAGCCTCAGCAACTTAGTGAGACCCTAAGTAACTCAATAAGACCCTGTCCCTAAATAAAATATAAATAAGGGTAGGGACTTGGCTCAATGGTTAAGTACCCCTAGGTTCAATCCCCAGTACCAAAACAAAACAAACAAAAACAAACAAAAGAAAAAGGAAGTCCCACCCTAAATCCCTGGTGAAGGCCTTACTCCTGTAAATCTCTGGAGCCCAGCTTTGCCTCCCTCTCAGCAGTGGGCCTTGTGGCCTCCTCAAGACTCAGCCTTTGTCACAGATTTGAGTAGGGCTTGAAACAGAAACAACAACAACAACATCAAAGAAAAAGGGAATGCATAAAATCCTCAGGGAAGAACAACAATACCCAAAAGGGTAGATGAAGGTGTGACTCTCCAATTGATGTTTTGGTGGGCTATAGAAAAAGGGGCTTCCCTCAGAAACCTTAAAAACAGGCTCCTTGGGCTGGAGGTATAGCTCAGTGGGTAGAGTGTTTGCCTTGCATACACAAGCCCTGGGTTCAATCCACAGCACCGCCAAAAAAACAAAACAAAACAAAACAAAAACCAAACTAAACAAACAACAACAACAACAACAACAAAAACCAAGCTCCTAACTTTTACAGGAACCAAGAAAACTGAACAGCATGAGAGAAACATCCAGACAGCACACCAACCACCCTTAGGTTAGCCATGCACCATGAAGAAAATAGGGTGTGAGGCTACTGGCTGGCTGCTTGTTTTATGAATGGGCAAAGGGTAGTTGGGAGCAAATAAAATAAACCTTGCCTGGTAAGAAAAGTAAGAGTTAAAAAAAAAAATGAGAAAGCTCAGAATATAGGAAGCTTGTCAGCCTCATGTATGAGGGAGAGCAGCAGCAGGGAAAAAAAGTTCACCCAGGGAAGAAGGCATCCCGGAAGATATGTGAAAGTTCAGTGGATTCCTCACAAGCCTCTTTCTGTCCCTAGGCCTAAATCTGGAAGGTAGGAGGCCAGGAGAAAAGACCATGGGCTCCCTTGTCTGCTTAGCCCATGGATTTTTCAGCAGAACACATGGTCTTTCTTTGTATAGTGATACTTGGACACCATTAAAGGCAGAAACCACCCAATAGTTAAGCTCATTCCAAAAGGTTGCAACCTACAATATTAGGGGCATGTGAATTTGTTTTTATAATGCTGGGGAAGGAAGGATTAGGGTTAATGAGGTTAATAACCCACCATTCTTGCATTGTGCAAAACAACCAACCAACCACCTACCTTCTTGGAAGGAAAGGACACAAGAAACAACATTTATTGCTAGGGAGATCTTTTTCAACACATTACCAACAAATTTTCTGCCCTTATTTGAAAACCAATACAACACACACTTAAGTTTACAAGTAAGAAGCTGCTTAGATTTGATCTACTGCAAAAATAGTTCTGGTCTATGCCCTCCCCCAGCCACTCCTGTTGAAATGATATTACACCATTTAAGTACTTAACAGTTTACTTATTTGTAAACACCACACTTTTGGAGACCACATAGCTACTGCTATGGACATCAAGTCAGGGGTTGAGGGAGGTAGGCAACAAAGAACATTAGCAGGAAGGTACAGGCTCAGGTAAGCAAAATGGCCCATACATAATTCTTTGTCATAGCTACGTTCAAATGGCACGACCAATAAGAAATACTGCCAACTTTCCTCACTCTATTCCATGATGCAACTTACTCCTATTGGAAAACATTTTACTTCTCAACATCTGTCAATGTTTTAGTTAGATAAAGCAAACTAAGTATTTGAAAATTAAAGATGGTAGTAAAGGAAAGGTGTTTACCACCCAACACTGACTTCAGAAAGCAACTTGACAAACTCTACCTTCCATTCTATTTCAAACACAAAGGACACATGGGACCATGTGGAAGGGACTGTATTTGACTTATTTGATTTTAGCTCCCAAATAAATTGTTCTTAGAATGGATTGAAAGAAATCAAAAGTTTTTGGTACAGCTGTAAAAACAAGAAATGAGACTTGGTGATTCAGTTATTCTGTCATTTGAATACCTCTTTATGTGAATCTTCTCAGCACTTACATGAATATCAGATTTATGCCTCATTATGAGGCAAAAACCAATGAAAATTCTTACAAATTGTGGCCTCTTAGCATGGACAAAACATGGGTATTCTTCCCATGAAAAGAGAGAACTAAGTTGGACTTATTTTGGGAGAGAGAGTCATGCCATGGGATGTGGCACAGAGGAAACTTATTTTAAACCCAACAATATAAATGCTTTGCATTACTCTATTGTGATGTATGTAAGAAATAATAAACAAATAATTAAAATAAATAAATGATTTGCATTAATAACATCTGTGTCAATATGTGTCAATTTAATGACCACCTTCACACCACTTAGTCTGGTGTTCTACCTCTGATGACAAAAAAGATATTGTCTTGTGACTATAATTGAAAGCTGGGGGCCTTTCAGCAAAACCTTTGCATTGTTACGGTTTGTCCACTGAGAGTTCTTGTATGGGAAGCTTAGTCCTCAGTAAGGTCGTATTAAGACATGGTGGAATCTTTAAGAGGCGGGCCTATTGGGAAATAATTAGGTCACTGCTCTCAGAAGGGATTAATGCTGGTCTCAAGGAGTAAATTAGCTGTTTTTGCAAAAGTGAGTTGTTAAAAAGGAGCAAGGCCAACTGCTGAATCTCTCTGGCATCTTGCTAACTTTTGCTCTCTCCTCTAAAACTGAGCCTCAGGTATTTTATTATAGTAACAGAAAATGGACTAGTAACACTTTCTAAATCCTTAAAAATCTGAACTTTTGGAAAAGTAGATTGGATAATAAATGCATCAGTATAACCAATAGCCTCTGATGGTAAACACACAGACAACTTCTTGGGGCCAGGTATGTAGATCAGAGGTAGAGTGTTGTCTAGTATATGTAAGATCCAGTTTTTGATCACCAGCATCACAAAACAAAACAAAACAAAACAGAAAAACAAAAAACACAAACAAATAAACATACTTCCTGCCCAATCTGCTTGAGACATTCTATATTCATCCAACCTCCAACCTTACAGCAACAGTGACTGCCAGTAGCTGAGCCTCTGCTGGCCCAGGTGGAGTGAATCATGTGGAAGATGCAGGGCAAGAAAAAGCTTTTGTTTATGAGAAAGCATGCCAAGACCCAGATTCTAAATTAGTTAGGATGTCAGAGGGGTCACCAAGCCTCACTAAGTTCTGGTTTCAAACATCTCTTAGCTTTTTCCAGTCCTTAAGCTTTTAGATTCTAGGAATCACACACAGTACACAGATATCATGGATAAGAAAATAGCAATGCACACTAAAATACAAGGATGACACTGAAATAGCAGCCCTATAATCTGTCAGCCAACAGGAGCTCTCCCAGTGGGGTGGTGGGAGGGCTGGTGGTAGCCTCCTGGGCCCTCATTGCTCTAGAGGCTTTAAGTGAGAGACAGAAGGGAAGGGATGGGAAGAAAGCCACCAAACAGTGAGGATTTTCATTCTCAAAAGGAAGTAGTACCTCCAATTCCAAAAGGTCTTTATTTCCTGCTTTACTGATTCTTCAAAGTAAGATGGCTATCTCTGACCATTTCATAAGTATCATGAAAGTCACTTGACAGAAAAAAAAATCACTTTAAAATCCATTTGTTGTTACAACTGAAGACAGTCTTTAAGGACAAAGTAAATATGAAATAAAGTGCAGCTTCAAGCTTCCAAGGTCTCAGGGGAAGAGAAAAGGCCAGGCAGAGTGTTGATAGCTAGGGCATCCTGGGGACTGGCATTGACACCTTGGAGACACACTGCTGGTCCGAATCCAGCTTTCTGCCCAGTTTTCAGATATGAGGCTATTTCTGAATTCTGCACTATAATCTTCAGGAAGAAGATTATAAAGGGAGTCAAGAACCTCCACTCCAAGTCTTTTCTCAGACATTACCAGCCAACTCTGTTGAGGTTTCCTCCAGTTCTTAAAAACCATTTAATTCACTTTTTGATAAAGTATTAAAATTAAAAAGCATATCTATAGTATAAACTTTTGCCATTATAACTATTTACCTGTGTAATTTAGTAGCATTAATTGCATTCATTAGAGTTATACAATCATCACCATTTTTGCAAAAAAATTCTCACCAACCCAAACAGAAACTCCACCCATTTCAAGATAATTCCCCCATTGCCCTCATCACCTTACTCTATGCTCCTAGTAAATTCTAACCTACTATACACTTGCTTAATCTGTATATTTCATATGCATGGAACCATATAGTATTTATTCTTTTGTGTCTGGCTTTATTGGGATGTCATTTGCAGGATTCATGCATGTTGTATCATGTATCAGAATTTCCTCCCTTTTCATGGCTGAATCCTAGTCCATCTATTTGTACCACATATGTTTATCCATTCATCTGCTGATGGACAATGAGTTGTTTCTAGCTTTTGTCTACTATGAATAGTACTGCTACAGAAAATGTCTATTCCTCCACTCTGTTCCCACTTCATAGAAACCAAGGCTTAGAGCACAGGAGCAGAGTGACTCCTTGAAGCAGGGTATCTGTTACTTTGAAAGACTATGTTCTATGCTGCTTCCCAAACCTGCTTGTGAAGGATGCCTGGGGCACCTGGTTATGTTCTGAAGTTGGTTTGACTCTGACTTTCCCCCTCTTGCTTCAAACCTTCTCTGCCAGCATTGGGGAGAAATGGAAAGGGCAGAGATGAGCCCAGATCTTGGCTTTTCCTCTAGCTGATTTCCATGAGTGTGTACAAGTAACTGGAGACCTCTGAGCCTCATCTCTCAGTATCTGTGTGGGGGACCCCACCTGCTGTCTGCAGGAGGCTGTATGGGTGAGGCAGCACCCATCATACCTGCAGTGCCTAACAACAGGAGCCCCAGTCCCCTTGCTTTTAGGACTAACCAGTTTCCACAGAAGCTCCACTTACTTGACTAAGCCAATGTCACCTTCCATTGTTCCCTCTCAGTGGCCTCCTGTGTCATATCCCACACTACCAAGTAAAGACAAAAGCAACAGAATCTGCTCAAGCATCACCATCCTCTAGGGATGTTTTCAAATGGTACAGGTACCTGGGCACAAAGATGGAGTTATGCAGGAAATTCTCAAAGACTTTGCGGTATTCAGCCTCCTCCTTCTCAGCTTGCTTCTCAGCTTCAGTTTTAGGGCAAGCGCAGCAAGGCCCTTTCTCACCACCACACACTTCAGTCTTAGGATTCTCTGTTACCTCTTCGACATCAATGGTGCCATCAGCATACTTCCTGATGGGGATTTTGTCTTCCAGGAAAAGAGAAGTGAAAGGGAGAATAGGAATGAAAGTCAAGTATAACTGGCTTGTGAGGAGAAAGAATAGCTATCAGCACCTTTAATCAAGAAAGTTCTGGTTTCTAATGTAGGGAAATTACACTATTACCTGGTTGGTGTATTATTGGGCTCAGATACGTTCAGACAATGGGCATGAACAGGTGCACCTCCCAACTGGGCCACTGCTGGCAACCTTACCTTTGGAACAGTAATTATGCCGGTACAGGTAGCCGTCCTGAGGCTGTCGCTGCCATCTCACAATGTAGTAACTCAGGTTACCGTTGGGCAGAGATGGGGGGTTCCATTTCACAATCAGCTGAGAAGAGGAGTTTGATGCTGAAAGGACATCCAGGGGAATGGAAGGAACTAGAAAGGAGAACAAAAAACATTTCAGAAAATGAAATGAACCTAAGGTGGAGGCTATCAGGTACTTACTGCAAACCAATAGGAACCTGCAAGTTTGACCTGCACCAGAAGATAGCAATGAACACTGAAACACAAAGAGAAAACAGAACACTGTTTTGAAAGAATATTAATTTAAATGCCAACATTTCCCTTTACAGCATTTATTTTTGGGTAATATTTGTAAAAACAAACACTGCTGAGCTGCAAATGGGAAAGGTTGTGGGGGCAAAACCAGGGTTAGAACAGACGACAAAATCTACAGTCAATTCAAACACTTGATCTTTCTCATTTATTACAACTGCCATTCTCCAAAATGTTTAACTCTGGCAATTTTAACAAATGGTAAAAGTGACTGATTCGAATTTCATCTGAAATTTTGAATATCTGATAAAAATGGCAAGAATCCCAAATGAAAGGTGGCAGTAGAATGGGGGCTGCAGACCATGTGTGAGAGTGTGTGAGTGCATGTGAGCATGCACCTGTGTGAGAGGGGTCAAAGGGACAGATGAGACCAAGAGCATGGAAATCCACCAATCCTGCAGTCATGCTTCAGTGGAACGATGAGACATGACTCTGAAAAGCAGCCTAAAAATCAAACACGTTAAGCCCTGATTTTAAGCCAAGGATTCTGTGGGCAGCAAAATAATACCGATTTCAGGCAAAGTATAATAATCCAATCAACCTTTACTTACTACTGACAACCCAAATCCAGAACTAACTTATGCAAATAGGGAAAAAATATCCCAGGGCCAATAAAATCTTGTTCTCATAAGGTTCACAAAAAAGCACCAATTTCAATGATTTTTCCAAGGTGCAAAAGATATATAAAATACACAAAGATCCAACACCTTTAAGGAATGCTTCTTTGGGAAAAGGTAGGATTAATGCTAGTTTTTTAAAGAAAACAAAACCACTTGATGCTCAGCCAATTTAGGGTTTCCAAAAACAAATATTTCAAAAACAAACAGCTTATTGTTAGATATTACAATGACAGGTGCCACCAAAAAGCAAAGAGAGAGGACCAAGTCATTATTTATCTCTACCACTCATAAGGACAGGGGCCAAAATGGAGTAAACTGAGTCAATCTGTACAGGGCTTGGTTTTCTATCTTTGGGGAAAAGAAACAGGTTTCTTAAGAATTTCTTGTAATAGTTGGGTGTGGTGATGCACACCTGTGACTCCAGTTCCTTGGGACACTGAGGCTAGAGTGTTCCAAGTTCAAGGCCAGCCGGGCAATTTAGTGAGATCCTATCTCAAAATAAAAATAAAAAGGACCGGAAAACATCAGTGGTAGTTCAGTGGTCAAGTAAGTCCAATGGGTTCAATCTCCAGTACTGCTTAAAATTAATTTTTTTTTTTTTTGCTATACGAAGGAGAATTTTATATTTCTTTCTCAAACTAGTTACAGCGTTTTACTGGGAAGGGTTTCTTCCAAATGTTAAGAGGAAAACTTATTCTGGTGCATTTGAACTTCTGCTGTATGAAGCCTTGCCTAGGGTTAGAAGCCTATGCCAACTTTATCTCTATAAACTCTTTAGGGTCAGTGACATTACTGTGACCACATACAGGGTCACTGAAATGGGGCAGGGGAAAGGAGGGGGAACCAGGCATGCACAAACATAAAGGTTTTCCCCATCTACTTTTTCTTCTCACCCTTTCTGCCATTTAAACTTATTCTGTGTTAGGTTTATGAGTATTAAAAAAAATACCTTGCTCTTTATAAGAGAAGTCATTATCAAAAAATGCTTCTCAGTGCTGTAAACTATTACCCCCAACCTCCCACAAATTCATATGTGGAAATACTATTCCCCTGCAGATGGCATTAGAAGATGGGGCTTTTGGGAGGTGATTAAATCACAAGAGTGGAGTCTAGTAAATGGAATTACTGCTCTTACAAAGAGGACATCAGAGCTCCCCTTGCCCATTCTTTCTGTAATGTAAGGACACAGCAAAAAGACAGCTTTCTATAAACCAAGAAGTCAGCCCTCTCCAGATACCAAAGGTGCACGTGTCTTTATCTTGGACTTTCAGCCTCCAGAACTGTTGAGAGATAAATTTCTGTTGTTATAAGTCACCCAGGCTATGATATATTTATTATAGCAGGCAGTGTCTTTAAAAATGAAGGGTAGGGCTGGGGATGTGGCTCAAGCACTAGCACGCTCGCCTGGCATGCGTGTGGCCCGGGTTCGATCCTCAGCACCACATACAAACAAAGATGTTGTGTCTGCCAAAAACTAAAAAATAAATATTAAAAAAATTCTCTCTCACTCTCTCTCTTAAAAAAAAAAAATGAAGGGTAGCTCTCTACTTCTAAATTAGTCTTTATATACTTGGAAAATACAAATATATACAAATGTTGCTTTTGTTGTTTCCAGATTATGGAGTTGAAAAATGAAGTGCTTTAGAATATGAAGACGAAAGGAGAAACATCTTCAGTCAATAATCATATACCCACGACAAAGTAGGTCTTAAGTTTTTGGGTTTTGTCCATTTCTTAGGAACACTAGTGATTATAAAAATGGAAAACCAATGAGCCACAAGAGGTTAGTGGTACACAGATCAATCAGCATGGCTTCAGTTCCCAGAGGTTTAAGCATCAAAATAAACAAAAAAGGTAACCACAAGGGGCTATTTCCTGGTGGGGCCTTCCAAGGAAACTATCCCAGGACCCCGGAGGACCTGGGCTTATTGGCACAGAGCAGGTAGAGGATGAAAGGTTGCAGCAAGTCCAGAAAATGGCACAGGACCCTCTAAGATATTAGCAGTGGGAAAAAAATGTAATACAGTGTTACATGTTGACAAGAAAGACTATAGGTATATCTTATGACTGGCTCTACATCTATACCTTGTCTATCCAAGTACAATAGGTCATAAAGAGGCAGGAGATGGGGGTCTGTCTGGTTTGTAGATACCTGAAGCATTGGTACGAATGTACAAGATTTCACTCTTGGCCCCACGAATGTGGTCATTCTCCACCATGGTGAGGGTCACGGCCTTGACATAGACTGCGTATTGAGTCCAGGGCTTCAGCCCATGCAGTAAAATGCCAGGTTCCACATCTTTGTTGGGAGGAAGGTCCACGTCCACCATGTTCCAGCTATTGGAGCCACAGGCATCCTGCCCATCATATTCTGTGACATTTTTAAAGGGTCTGAAAGACAATCAACCAAGTGCAGAGAATATTTCAGGGCTCTGATGTCAATGCTCTCAAGAACCTTCCCCAAATGCTGAGCATGTAACACTTTCTATAGTGGGAATTCCAAATAAAAACTAATAATTATACTTGTACAGAAGAAATTGGTCTCTGGGTTCATCACAGTTATGCACTAGAGAATGAGCACTCAGTCTCAGGAAGGGGGAAAGTACTACGTTACTGTGATTGAAGATGCTGCTCCTTAAGACATGCAAATACTATTTTTCTCTCTTCTGAATTGCAACATTTTTTTCCATCATTAAGAAAAAACAAGCACAGTCTTTTAATGCAAACATCAGATATTGATAAAGGATAACTTGGAGATAAAACTGACATTTCTACATTAAAAAAGAATTGCTTCTAAAATTTAAATTGTTCACAGCCCATTTTGATGCTTAAGTAATATCAGATTGTTTCAGAAACTAGCAAAAATTTATTCCTTAGTGAAATTACCAGCTGACACTGCCAGTATTGGTAGGATCTTCAAAGAGAATGGAGTATTTTACATGGATGCATGACTGAATAGGGATTCTATATATATGAGATGAAAGTGCCTCTGGCCACTGGCTTCTGAAACAGACATTAACCTGCCTGCTGTCATGAGGGACTGTTATATACACAAACACTGAATGCCTAGTAATTATGAGCTCCCTATTATTTGCTGGCTATACCAATTCCTAGGACCCCTAACTCCAGCAGAGAGAAGTGTGCCAGGTGCTGCCATTGCTGCTTGGCTCTTGGGAAGCCAAGCATCTGGAAAAGAGATTTATGCTTTGAGATGGAACCTGGATAAGGAGATGATTAACCGGGGGAATCACTCAGATACAGGAAGCAAAGGAGAGAAGAAGGAGATCAAGGAGAGATTGCAATCTGTAAGAATAAGTCATGGCTCAACAGGTAGGTGAATGCCATCTGTAACACAAGAAAAAGCCCCAGCACATTCTGGGAGAAGTCACAAAATGCTGAACATATGAAGGTCAGTTTCACTCCATTCTCCTTCCCTTGTTTGAAGGGCTCATGACCTTGAGCAGAGACTGGAAGAGGCCCATGGATATAATGGATATAATGCCTGGAAAAAGACAAGGGAGCAGTCTAGGGTCATACTCCTGCAGGTTGTTCCTAGAGTAGGTGTTCATGTGCATCACATGTGCTCTTCACAGTTTATGACAGTTCGGACTGACTCAATTCTCTGAAACACAAAGATTTTCCCCCTTTGGGTTGAACTTATTCAAACATCTCTAATAACCAATAAACAATGAAAAGCTCAAGCTGATACTTTCCCGTTTATGGCTGTCACCAACTAGAATCAATGTTGCCTGAGAGCTAAGGAGGATACATGAGGATGAAATTGAATATTTGGCTTGGTTCTGCATGGGGAACCCATTGGCTTCCTGTTCAGCCAAGGCATGCAATGACCAAAGGACTGACCATGCCCACTCCCAGCCCTGCCAAAAAAATGTCATCATGAAATGCAGAAACTCACGCCTCCTTGTAGTAAACAGTGAAGCTGATGAGATCCCTGTAGTCCGGGGGCCGGTACCGGTGCCAGGTTATGATAATGCGGTTCTTCCACGTGGTAGTGGATGTGAAATGTAGGACATCACTTTCACCTGGACACAGAGGTATCTCATGAGTGATAGAGATACATGCATCTCTGAAAAGATACCTGTCTGGGCACTATTCTTTTCCCTAAACCTGGTAGTACATACTAACTCTCTTTCTGGACTTTGTAGGTAGCTTTCTTATTTTCCACTGAGAATTTAGTATTTTCACTATGTGGAACTCATATGAAGGTCCATTCCTTCACTTTAGTTAGTTGCACTGGCCACATGCCCAGGAATTATGTGACCCTGTGTTTTTTAACCTGAGAGAAGGGTCACTTCAGTGAACAAGATGGCCTATCCTTTACACACTGGCTGCCAAAGGGGATTTGGTTAAGTGAGAGTAAACATTTAAGCTGGAGCAAGTCTTTTTAGAGAGGATGACACTTGTTCTGCTGGTATCCGCCTGCTTCTGTGCAATCAGTGAAGGCATGTACACTACCTCAGGTGAGCCACAGAAAGGAGATTTTCATAAGTCTAAACTGGGTGTCAACCTTAAAGAACAATGAAAAACTCTTTGAAGGCCAGCTAGAGACCTGCATTAGATTAAGTACTGAAAAGAACTGTTGCCCTGGCAGGACTCTCTGTGCTCTGGAGGAGGTACACCTTGGCTGGTAGGGTGCAGCAAAAAAGCTGGCCCAAGCCTCTCTTGTTCTTTATACCAGATTCCAACTATAAAAAGAACCAGAGAGGACCGACAGCTACTACCCTGAAGGAAACATGAAAATCTCCAACCAGGTGTCCTTTGCCCTATGTTTGCCTGACTTTGCACACCACGGAGGTGGAGCACAGGGTTGGAAGGCAATAAGACACTACAAAGTCCTTGGGGTAAAATGTGCTCAACTGGGATGTGGGAAATGTTGCAGATTCCGTTGAAGTGTTATTTAGAGAGAAAACCCTGAATGTGTTTTTGAAGGAAAATAAATGGTTTCATATTCATGAGCTGACAGTCAGGCTGCTTGGCTTTGAAAATGCTCTGATATATCCATTTGCCTATGGCCTAAACAGGGAGCAAGTCAGGGAGTTGGAGGGGAGGTAAAGGCGCTAGCTATAAACATGCTCTCCACCTCTAGCTCACATCTCTTCCCTCTAAAACTCTGGCTATCTGAGTATCTACCAGATAAATCCGAATACCTACAAAATAAGCTAGGACTAAATGCTAAACAATTTATAGATTCAGTTTTCTGTGTGTGTATATGCACGCAAATCATTCTCTAACATATAAATTACTATTTATTTCCTAACATTTTAAAGCTAAAGGCAGAGAGAAAATTAGCTCTTAAAATCCTATCAATCCCAAAAGAGCCACAATGCTTTTTAAAGCAGTTTTCATATAGGGTTAAAGGAGAAACATTCTGTGACATCCCAGGCCTAGGACCACACTTAAAGAACAGCTGGTTTAACAGAAGCTGAGCTTCATATCTATGAGAGCATAAAGTGAAAATTGTATCACCAGAACAGTGTTATAATTATATTGTTCAAAATTTTAAAAGTATATGGACTCAAAGAAGCAGGCTCACTCCATCTTTTTGGTATGGTGGGGAAAATGAGGCAGAGGTGAGTGAGAGCGAGCAGCCCAGGGCCCATAGTGGTTTTCTTGCAGTTGAGCTCCTTCTATCCCCAGGCCTCTGCCCTGATCCTTGGGAGAAGGGCAGAGCTGGCCTGCCCCAGGCTCAAGTGTGCTGGCTCTTCTTTGACAAAAAAAAAAAAAAAAAAAAAAAAAAAGAAAGAAAAAGAAAATCTTTGTCCTGTTGCAGAGAAAGATATTTCACTGTGTATTCAGTGATTACCTCTTCAGAACCTGAATAATAACCTATTTATAAATGTTGAACGCACTGATGCAGATGCTCAGGAAAATGTATCAACGTGAATATATCAGCAATCTGCCCACTACTAACTGTGGCAGCAAGGTGCTAGCTAAGGTGGTCTGACAGCACCTCAAGAAAAATAAGAGGCAACAGGGGATCAGGGATGGGTGGGAGTGGCTGCCCAGAAACACATATTCCTATTGGAAGAGGGGTCATTGGTTATCAGGGCTGAAAGAGCCACTGTGGTTTGAATGTTGTTACTCACAGGAGGCTCTTTCTCCATTGTTTCTGGTGTTTATGTCTCCTTTGCTTTGGCGCCCTTTTGTCCCTGTTACTTCCTCCATGCGGTAAATTTCAGAAACACACAGTTTGGGATTGAAAGCGAAGTACATTTTCCCAGATTTGATGGTCAGGTTGCGGTGGTCCCAGTCCCATAGCTGCTGCAAGTTCTGGTTATCCAAGACATAGAAGGAATAGTTCCTGGAAGCACAGAAATCGACATTATTGTACCTGCTCATGTCCATGTTCCACCTCCAGCATGCTGGCCCCACCCGACACAGGTCCTCTTTACCATGTGTGTCATGTCATAACACATTTCCTTTACCAATAAGAGATTTACTTATTGATGCCATGTAAGAGCAGATAGCTGCTGTTAACAATGACAACAGCATGAGTCAAGGACAACATATCAAAATCAATAGGACATTAATTAATTTGATGACATCCATTACCAACATATAAAGCTTCTCACATGGGAAAATGCTCCTCAGATCATTCCCTAAAAATGTCTTTGGTTATTTTTTCTCAGAGCCAGGTGTGTACAATGCACTTGAAATCAGTCCATGGGAGAACAGACACGCTTCATTGCCCAACCAGAACAGCTTACATATTTGCTGCAAAATCTCCCATTATCCCTGAGAGTAAATCCTACCCATGCCCAATAAGCAGCACATGATGAGATGAGAGACAGGGGCTGGGGTTGGACCAACACTAGGTTGCTTCCTCCTCTACTTTCATTTTTTACCCAGAGAGGCCCTAGCTTCAATGCCTGGAGGTATGGGGGTGGAGAAATGTTTCTGATAGGCAGTCCCCCACCCTGGGCTTCTCATTGATGCAGCAGGACTGTGTGTCCAACACAGTGGTTCTCCAAATTTGATGTGAACCAAGTTTATTTTTAAGAGTGCAGGGCCCTCTGCAGAGATCTAACGTAGAGAATTGCCTCTCTAACATGAGCCTGGTGAACTCCAGCAAGATGCTGGAGGCCCAGAGCCTACCAGACTGGACATGGCTCCTCCTCCAATGCTCAAGTTGTCCACCAAAGGGAAGGTGTGGGGACAACCAGCAGGACCCTGATGTCAGGAGAAACCCATGTCTGGGTGTGTGTGTGTGTGTGGGGACAGGTGAAAGTTTGAAGGTCTGAGGAAAGATCCTATAATAGATCTTTCTCTTTTGTACCCCATCCCTCCTGATATGGTTTGGATATGAGGTGTCCCCGAAAAGCTCATGTGTAAGACAATGCAAGAAGGTTCAGAAGAGAAATGATTGGGTTGTAAGAGTCTTAACCCAATCAGTGATTTAATCCCTGATAGGGATTAACAGTGGTAACTGAAGTGGTATGGTGTGCCTGGAGAAGGGGAGAATTGGGAGTGGCTTTGGTGTATATATGTGTATCTGGAAAGTGGACTCTCTGCTTCTTGATCACCATGATGTGAGCTGCTTTTCTCCTCCAGTTCTCCTGCCATGTTGTTTAGTCTTACTTTGAGCCCTGAGGAATGGAGCCAGCCTTCTATGGTCTAAGATCTCTGAAACCATGAGCCCTCTTCCTCCTCTCCAATTGTTCTTATCAGATCCTTTAGTCACAGCAGCAAAAAAAGCTGACTAAAATATCTCCCCCTCAGGTAACTAGCAAGCAACACTATGGCTATCAGAGTCCTCTGTGTTGATGGGTCAGTTCCCTAAGGACCTTGAATCCTTCCTCTCTTCCTGTTGTGTCCAAGTCTCAGATTTCTTCAGGTTCTCTCAGAGCTTAGGACTTAGGCAGTTCTTTGAGCTATTTCTGAGATCTACTCATAGACCAATAACAAACATGTAGAGAAAAGAACCTTGGCCCTCTCTCCAAAGCCAGGAATAACCAGGACAAAAGAGAACCTTGAAGTCCTCTCCTACCCTGGAGGCTGTGTCTATTAGGCACATCTCTGCACTTGCTAAGGGGCTGTATTATACCAAAACTAGGATCATCCTGTATTATACCAAAACCAGGACCTTGGCTCATCCTGATCCATCCTCAGCCTGAGTCTCATCTAGGGCAAAGCATGAATTATAATTACAATGCTGCCAAGCAGTCTTGAAATATCCTTGAGAATTCACAAGGGAGTTCATACCAGAAGGAAGTTCAGAGACAATACCCAAGGACCAGAAATGCCATTAATGAGTTGAAGGGCCCCGAGGCAAGCCCTTTAGTGCTATTTGTAGCACTTTTTCTCACTTATGGAAGGGACATGAACAAGTGACATTTGAGCTCCTTGTTGACTTTTAAGAGTCCTAATGTCCAGAGGAGTTAGAGAGCTGAGATGGAGTCTGGCCCTCTAGCTTGAAGTCCTAGACCTCTCTGAACACTGGGCCCTCTGTGCACACAGGGTGTGTGTGTGTGTGTGTGTGTGTGTGTAGGGCCCTGCCATGCAGGGCTCAGTGAACCAGCAAGTAAGCCCAAAGTCAGCACCTCTGAAATTAGGCCAGGCATCTCACAGACCCATCTTTAGTCCTGTGGGAACATCAATGGTCACCAAATGAGTGATAAACTCCTGCAAGTCAACATTTCTTCCCTTTCAGTAAGAGTTCTTTCCTTCACATATCTATGTGCTGGAAAAGAACCTAAGAACATTGTCCAAATAAATCTAGACTGCAATATAAGATCATGTGTCCTGGGGCTGTCCTAGGACTCAGCCTGATCAGATCTGCTGTCCTTGGGGGCAGAGCCCATCCACATCCACTATCTCAAGGATGATTAGGGCATTCAGTACAATTATCCAACTGAAGAAAGGGTGCAGAGGTGGAAATAGATTTGTCCTATCATAAGTCCATTCTTGCTCAAGGAATATTTCTAGCTCCAAAGGAGACTGCAGGGTCATTGTTAACCCTGATGGGTCTGGCTGCTCCAAGGTACCAGTGATAGTCACAGGTACAAAATCCCTTTATTGCTCTGAAGAAACCTACAGGCCAGGTGTAAGGACCAATTAATCAGGTCAAACTTCCATCTCAATCCAGGATGAGGATTCTTTCAGTAAACCAATTTTCCTAGCAAGAAATAGAACTGCACTGAAAATACCTTCTGAACAAAACATTCTTCTCCTCATGGGAGGAAACATGAATTATAAATCAGGAATTTGACAAATGAATGGCAGGCACACTGAAATTCCATGTATTTGATTAATCACTTTGAAAAGCAAGATTATCTTTTTACAGTAAACACAAACATTTTTTTACAATGTTGAGAAGGCTGGGAGCCAGGATACCAATATCAACAAAACTCAGGCATTATGAAGCTAAAGAAAAAGAAAAATAAAACCCTCATCAAAATAATAATCAAGCCATTCATGAGCTGCCTGTCAATACTGCTCTTGTTTTTCCATTCCCAGCTTGGGTCCCTGCTCCCCCCAAATTCCTAACACGATTAGGTGAAAATGAGGAGACACTACAAGGCAGAGACCTGTCTGTACATCTTCAACATATAAAAACATTGAAACTTTCATTGTTTCCTAAAGGAAATGAATATTTTAAAGGAAATTACTCAGTAAATGTGATTTCAAAATTGTTTCTAAGCTCATTGCCTTTACATTCATAGAATATTTTTAAAAGTTTTGTTATTTGTTCATTTAATTCCCACAGGCTCTGTGATGCCAAGGTTTTACTGCTATTGGTATCTTGGCTCTCAGACTATGATATTGCCAAAAAAAAAAAAAATTGTTTCTCTACTCAGATGGGTCCTGTCAGTCAATTGTAGACCAAGTGGGGTGGGTTGGGAGTGGTTACTTATCACCTGGAGGGCATCGTTGTGTCACCAGTATGGATATTCAAAATGCCTACCCAGCACATAGTACACATTCGATTGTGTCGTCTGTGGCTACCATCTTGGAGTTGTCCTCCCTCTCAAGTGTCAGCACACCCCACGCACACTGCAGAAAGGGTGGGGAGCAAAGAAAGCACCAATGCTGGGGATCTGAGTGGTACTTGGGAGACAGTGCCAGGGAGAGGGTTCAGAGCATTCAGTATGGGAATATAAAGATCAGGTCTGAGCCGCATCTCCACTGCTTACTAAGTAACAACTCTGGGCAGTTTATTCAGCTTCTCCCAGGTTGGAGTTTCTCAGCTGCAAATGGGAGGTGTCGTCCCTGTTCTTTTCTGGCCCAGAGGCCAGTAGGAAGAATCAGATGAGCTAAATATAAAAGGATACTGTGAGCTTTGAATCACCTCACAAAGGTGTGGGATGACCTGTTCTGCTCTCTGAAGTGCCAAAGTCCCTCAGAACAAAGTCATAAAGAACAGGCAAGTCTTGCGCCTTGACACTCAGGGCTGAGCCTGAGGTTTGCAGCCTTTGGAGGTAGGAATGAACATTACCCCTTTTAAGCCCTTGCTGACATATTGAAAGAAAATCTGCAAATACACATCTGACAATTCCTGTTCATTTCTCCGAGGAGAAACTGCTGCCTCCTGATAGCTGTCTCTAGAGGGCATCAGAACCCAGTGCACGGAAAGATCACAGCACCAAGCAGTCTGCAATGATTCAGGACTTGGCCTTTTCACAGATGCTCCCTCCAACCTATCTGCAGATGGCTGACCACATCCACTCTCACCAAAATCCAGTGTTTCACCACTCACGGGGGCTCAGCAAGAGTAGAAATGTGCCTACAGGTAGAACCAGACATCACATGGATAGTAGAAAACATTTCTTCTTTGTTAGGTGTTTTCTTAAATACAGCTTCAGTTATATATAATAAGTGTATGATTTCATGAGCTATGGTCTAATCCTCAACACTTTCTAGTTTGAGAACATTTCCATCACTAAAAAGCTCCCTGGGGGTGCTGGGGTTGTGGCTCAGAGGTAGAGCGCTCACCTAGCCTATGGGAGGCACTGGGTTTGATCCTCAGCACCATATAAAAATAAATAAATAAAATAAAGGTATTGTGTCCAATTACAACTAAGGAAAAATATTAAAAAAAAAAAAAAAAACCAACTCTTTGGTTCCAAATGGTGGTTAATCTCCACTCCTAGCCCCAGCCCACCATTATCTGATGTCTCCACTATCTGCGGTCTATTTTCTTTCTAGAAAGTATATAGCAAGACCAAATGACATGTAGCCTTTTGTCTTTTTTTTTCCACTTAGCCTAATGTTTCTGAAGTTCACTCCTGTTGATACATGTATCACCCTGCATTCCTTTTTGTTGTTGAATACTGTCCCATGTGTCACATTTTGTTTATCCATCATCTGTTGATGAACATTTGGACTTTTTCCAATGGGCTGCTTTTTTTTTTTTTTTGGAAGGGGGCCTATTATGAATAATAGTCCCATGAATATTTATGTATAAGTCTTGCGCAGACATGTTTTAATTTCTTTTGGGTAGATGCTGGGAAAATCCTGGAATTTCTGGGACACATGGTTTATATACATATTTTTAAAAGTTCCAGGGAAGTGCTAAAGTATAGCCATGTTTACCCTAAACTCAGAGCTGCAAGAAGGTAGTATGAAGCAATATAACAAAGTCAAGAGGCAGGGATATAGGCACAGAGATGCCTACCTAAATGCATCTAGAAGTTTTGATTTTTTTAAAAATACTTATTTTTTAGTTTTAGGTTGACACAATATCTTTATTTTATATTTATGTGGTGCTGAGGATCGAACTAGGTAAACACTCTACCACTGAGCCACAACTCCAGCCCCTAGAAGTTTTAATTTTTATATTCTACCACCTTCATGTACTTTTATTCTTTTCAAGATAACAGTCCTTAGTAGCATCGATGAATTGGAAATTTTAACTCCTTATTGATCTGACAGCATCAGAATATAAGGTTGTTCCAATAAGGGAATTTTCTAGATAATAGTTATTCAAGGGTTTAAAAATTACAGAAATTGTGAATATGTGGATTACAAACAAATTTCCTTTTTGGATTACAAACTGCAAGAAAACCAAAAACAAACAAACAAAAAGCAATAACAATAACAACAACAAAACCAAAAAAATCAAATCAAACCAGACAAAAAACTCTTGATTTTTAAACTATCTAATATCATTACTCTAGAACACAGAGTGATATCCCCTAGGAAACCCTGGATGTCTGAGTTCTTCTGGTCAAACCAATGATCACCTGATGCCATCTGGACCTAGTCCTTGGGTGACTGATCATCTACCTGTTCTTATAAGATTCTGCCCCTGCCTGTCCCCAGCCTGAAAATTAGGTCACAAATCCAGCTCACCATGGTTGTGATACAAAATACTACAGAACTTTCATCCTATTGAACTAAATAGAAACATTTGTTTTCTCACCAACTATAAGAAAGGTTTGAGGAATATAGTCTTTGAAGGCAGCAATGTAACTATACACACACACACACACACACACGTGTGTGTGTGTGTGTGTGTGTGCATGTGCGCGCGTGCGTGTGTATTTTTATTTTAAAGTCCACATTAATACACATTTTAAAGTCCAAGTGCTCTGGAGATACATGAGAAGATTTAAAGAAATAAAATGGTGTTTTCCAATCTTTCCTGCATGCAAAAAATACCTAGAAGTCTTTTAAAAAGAACTGATGGTCGAATTACCAACCTCCTTAACATTCTGATTAAAATGGCTTGGGATGCAATTGGGCATCAGGATTTCTTGAAAGTCCACCCTCTGGCTCCCATAAATCTAATGAGCAACAAAATTTGGGAAAAACTGGGATAAAAGGTATCCTGCTTTATATGCAAAATACACTGAAATTAAAATTCAGACAGCACTGTTAAGACTCCTCTACTATAAAGCCTTGCATTTGTTCCACAGTCTACCTAAATTATAACCTCCACACCTGAGTTCAACAACATCTTACATAACTTTAGTACCAACTATCTCCCAGTGTTATTTGCCAATCAGGTACCAGATGCCCTGACTCATTACCTTTGCTCCTGCTCCCTTTCCCTGAATGGCCTGTGTTTCCTGAAAGTCTTCAAGGCCCATCTCAAATGCCACCTCTTTTGGAAAGCCTGTCTGATCTTCTCCATCAGATTAGCTCTTTTCTGTGCCCAGGGCACATTTCTTTCTTTCCCCTGGAGCACCCTACAAGGTGTGCTTTGCACTGTTGAAATTCATCTGTCTGCTATGCCCCTTTCTTGTTTTCCAGATTTTTTCCTTCTTATAGAAGAAACAGGGAAGAGGAGAAGGGGCAGAGCCTAACCCATCCCTAAGTCTAAGAAGGAGAAACAAAGAGGTAAATTGCTGCCACTGGTCACTCCCAAAACAAACAGAACTCTTGGGGAGTTCATCTTATTACAATGAAGATGAGCTGCCTTTCAGAGTAAGGAAGGCAGGTGAGAGAATACAATACACATCAAAGAGAGATAAGAATCCTAAGAGCTAAAGAGACAGACTCTAAGAAAGTAGCCTAAAGTTGAGAAAAGCTGAGGCCCATCTGTCCTCCCCTACTGTCTAAAATGCTAACTGCAGACCAGGGGCCTGACACTTACCTGGGAAGCCTCTCTAACACATGCATCCTTAAAGAGAACCCACTGATACTTTGCTTTATGCAAGTTTCAATAATAAGAAATGTATTATAAATATCCTTGCAAATAAAAATCAGTTTCATTTTCAGCATAATAATTTTAGTTAATGCACAGCAAAGAGGTAATAAAACCATGTAATAATTCCTAATAAAATTAAAGTTTCTTTTCAGTTTTCTCCTCTATGCTATTACTTGCTCAGAAAATTTGACAGATATGAGTCTGTCAAGGAAAAAGTCCTTACTGGTACCAGGAATTCCAGAAACAAATCTACTTGAGGGGAAAAAAGTAGGCAAACTTCGTATTATAATTTAATATAATGGAGCTGAGGTTGTAGCTCAGTGGTAGAGCGCTTGCCTAGCACCTGTGAGGGATCGAACCTCAGCACCACGTTAAAAAAATAATAATAAATAAATAAACAAACAAAACTATTGTATTCATCTACAACTAAAATTTTTTTTAAAAAATCAACATAATGAACAAAGGCTATCACCTTACATGGGCAGAGCCCCCCACCAGTTTACCACAGAAATGACTACCATATGGATGGGCACAGTGACGGCCTCCATGGATCTGCAAGGAGAAAGAAGTTCTTCTCAAGAATCAGTGTTCCCAGCGGGGAGGACAGTGTGATTTTCAAGGATGGAATGAAAAGCTGTCTTCTCTTTAGCAGTATCAGATGATGGAATTTGAAGAATTTAAGACTCACCAAGAGTTAGGCTGAAAAAAACTGGGAAGCTGTAAAGAAACCCTTATGCAGTAACTTTATCCAGTTGGGGCAGATAAATCAGCTAGGACAACCTTTCCCATGACCTTCCCACCTCTTTTTGTTTCCTAAATGATTTCCCCAGATTCTCTATAGAAGAAATTCACTCCTTAATTGAGGGATCCTTTTTATTCCCAAGCATCAGCTTTAGGAAAGGCAAGAGCCTGGACAAGAAAATGACATATGCAAAGGTATATACAGATTAATGGCCAGAGAGAAACAAGAAACTGTGTATACAGTGAGCACCAGCTTTTATCCTCCGATTAAAAGCCCATGTTTATTCTTATTTTTTTTAAAGAGAAAGAGAGAGAGAGAGAGAGAGAGAGAGAGAGAGAGAGAGAGAATTTTTTTAATATTTATTTTTTAGTTTTTGGCAGACACAACATCTTTGTTTGTATGTGGTGCTGAGGATCGAACCCAGGCCGCATGCATGCCAGGTGAGCATGCTACCGCTTGAGCCACATCCCCAGCCCCCATGTTCATTCTTTAAAAAAAAAAAAAAAAAAATATATATATATATATATAAAATATAAGTTGTAGTTGGACACAATACTTTTATTTATTTATTTTTTTAAAGATAGAGAGAATTTTTTTAATATTTATTTTTCAGTTTTCAATGGACACAACATATTTATTTTATTGAGAGAAAGAGAGAGAGAGAGAGAGAGAGAGAGAGAGAGAGAGAGAGAGAGACAGAGACAGAGAATTTTTTAATATTTATTTTTTAGTTTTCAGCGGACACAACATCTTAGTTTGTATGTGGTCCTGAGGATCAAACCCGGGCCACAAGCATGCCAGGCGAGCGCTCTAACGCTTGAGCCACATCCCCAGCCCAATACCTTAATTTTATTTATTTATTTTTATGTGGTGCTGAGGGTTGAACCCAGGGCCTTGAATGTGCTAGGTGAGCACTCTATTTGTGAGCCACAACCCCAGCCCAGTTCAGATTCAGATTATTCTAAAATCTCATCACAAAGTATATCTCTGTAGAAGGCAAAAATCCTATCAATAGTGCAAATCCTATAAGCTAAACAATTAAAAAAATTTTGTGCATCAAAATTTCTTTATAGGGGCTGGGGCTGGGGCTCAATGGTAGTGGACTTGCTGGGCATGTGTGGGGCACTGAGTTCGATTCTCAGCACCACATATAAATAAAGGTCTATCAACAACTAAAAAATAAAACCAAAAAATTAAAAAAATAATTTCTTTATAACAAAATGAATTTTCTACACTTTCCCAAGTCTCTTATGTCCCAAAATTTTACAAGATAGAATGGTTTTTACATAGTAGAGCACAGCATCCTGAAGCATATAAGGATCATGTAAATAATGATTTCACTGGGAGTTAAGCACTTTAGACTGACTGCTATCATTCTTGGCAAGAAAAGGCTCCAAGAGAATCCCTGGTTGCTGTCTCCCTGCCTACAGTTAGCCATGCAACTCCTGATGGATGGGTTCCAACCCAGTAAGCATGAAAATATCTATTTTCCAAAACAGCAACATCCCAGAATGGAGAATCATGACTCTATGCAAGACCTTGAGCAGGGATGTAGACCATCACCCAGGCAGCTGGGGCAATCCTGTGGCTTTCTCTTTCTTCTATTTAACAAGGAATGGCTCTGACTTTAGTTACATGGTTGTATGAACAATTATTTATTTTGTAATAGGAGAAGGTTAGGGAATGAAACCTGTAGCACTCACCCTTCCAGTTGCTCCTCCCCTAAGATCTGACGAAGGTTCTTAAGAAAGGACAAGGAGACCAAGGCATGAGAATGGCGGATCTTCACATAGCCGGTCACCACCTCGATGAGCCCCATGAAGTTCTCCAGTTCTGAGGCAATGTTATCTACATGAGAAAGGGATGGTGTTACTTGGTGCCAGGGTGATGTACACACACAGTGTGGAGAGCAATTTGGTGGCAGGACTTGTTTTGTGGGAGCCTACTGAGATGTTCAGGAGCCAAGAATTAACTGCCATCCCCTGTAGCTGGGCGCAGAGATACATGCCTGTAATCCCAGTGGCTCTGGAGGCTGAGGCAGGAGGATAGAGAGTTCAAAGCCATTCTCAGCAATTTAGTGAGACTTTAAGGAACTCAGTGAGACCCTGTCTCTAAATAAAATACAAAAAGCGCTGGGGATGTGGCTCAGTAGTTGAGCACCTTGGGTTCAGTTCAGTTGATACCAAAACCCCCCCCCCCAAACAAACAACAACAACAACAAAACCCCCAGAAAACAAAAATCAAAACTGCCATCCCCTGTCAAGAATATACTCTCCTAGCTGTAACTTTCAACAACCACTTCTGGGACAGGCCTTTGAAGCAGAGGAAAGCAAATCTTAGGAGGCTAGGTTCTACAGTTCCCAGGCTGATTAACAGAATGCAAAATCATAAATACCAGACTGCCAATTAGCTAAGGCTAACAAATCTAGGGAACGTCTTTTAAATATGCTCTGTCAACAGATAGTACTGCCTCCACAGTGCAAGGGCATGACTAAATAAACAACATTTTCTCAGCCTCATTAGTAACTGCCTTTGCTGTATTTCTAGTTCCTAAGATACAGGGATCTACATTTAAGATTCTATCTTATTAAGACTGAAAGAAAATACATCAGAATGTTAACAACAGCTATCTGCAGGTGATTTTTAAAGGCTCATTTCTGCAGCTCTAAGTTTTTTATAATGCTCATGTCTTACTTTTATAACTAGAAAATAGTTAGAAAAACAGTTGTCAATACAGATGTAGAAACAATATTAGAAATGATAGATTTTCTTTAATCTTGATTAGCCTACCTTTTCTTATTGCAAAAAGAAAACAAACTTGTTCAGCCTATGTCAAAATTATAATGATGACTATAGTGAATTAGATGTGGTTCAACGAATAGGATTTTATGAAGGTTTGCTTAATAAAAGGTTGTGTTTTGCTTTGATTTGATTAAAAAATACAAGAATAAGCATACTTTCTTGGAGGATAAGGCCTCATGTTTAATGGCTTTCCAAGAGAAATTAAAGGAAAATTTAAATTGGAAAGATAACAGGTTGTTTGTAATTGATGTTTTAAGGATAGCTTTTGAATTTTCAGATGTGGGGCTTCCTGCCCTACATCTCTCAGTTAAGGCTTGGGAACTCCCTTCTGACAAAAATGTCCCATTATCCTAAATCCAAATGATTGTTTGTGTTGGACATACTTCTTCATTCTGCATGATCCTGTACCAATTTCTTTTCAAAGTACTTTTCCATGAATTTAATTCATAGATGCAATTTTTATCTCCAGGAAAGGAAGTTTAAACAAACAAACAAGAAAATTAGGTACTTAAAAGTCATGTTCTAGGGATGAATAGATTTAAAGTGAACTAAGAAACGTTCTAAGAGCAAAATGAACACAACTGTAGAAGAACCACAAAGAATTCTAGTTGCGCAAAACAGGATTATCTCCATGGTGGGGCAGTGGGTGAGTGGTGTAAAGAAGGGATATCAAAAAATCCCAAAGAACCAAACAAAAACTGATTTCTGCTATCTTTAAATTCTAAGAAAACAAATATGAATAGGAAGGGCAGCAGAATACAACAGACACTAGTATGACAGTATGTAAAAACGTGGATGTGTAACCGATGTGATTCTGCAATCTGTATACGGGGTAAAAATGGGAGTTCATAATCCACTTGAAGCAAATGAATGAAATATGATATGTCAAGAGCTTTGTAATGTTTTAAACAACTAACAATAAAAAATATTCTAAAAAACAATATTACATGAAACTTAAAAAAAAGAAAACAAATATGGTGGAAAAGTAAATCTGCAGAATAAATTATTAGTCACTTCTCTCTTTAGACTTTTAGAAAATTAAAAAAAAATCTTTTTTCTTTTAATATTGTTTTGGATGTCAATGGACCATTATTTTATTTATTTATATGTGGTGCTGAGAATTGATCTCAAGGCCTCATGCATGCTAGGCAAGTGCTCTGAGCCATAACCCCAACCCTCAGAATTTTTTTTTTTTCCCAAATGACTTATAAATATATTTCTTTCAACTGTGAAATCTTCTTCTTGTATTTATTCTGGCTTATAAAACTATCAGTACCTTGACCAAGTGGTCTCAGTGGTAGAGAATTAAAGGTACCATTGATAGAAGCCCTTGTAAATCAAACATCAGAAGGGAAAATATTGCAAGATAAATCACTGGGAAATGCTTTGCCCAACTGCAATTTAGAAATGTCTTACCAGGAATGCCATTTACTGAAAGAAAAGATGGTTCTACAGGAATGAGACCAAAGCTTTACACATATGACTCAGAATCAATTGTATCATTTTTGCTCTCAGAAATAAACTGGAAGATCTATCATTGTTTTGTATTTAATAAAATTTAATATAATATTAAACTCTTCCTTTTGCTCAGTCTCAATATATTTAAGTAACCAAAATTCTTTGGACTTAAAAATATGTGGATCTGGCTACAGCTGGGCTAGCTGAGTCATGCCTCTCTGATCCCTCAGTCTCTTCTGGGGTTTGTGTGTGCTGGTACGTGTTTCTCCTGCGTAAGAGACTAACATCGAGATGAGGGATGACCCCTTTTATAGGAACAAACTATTCCAATGGGAAACTGCCTTTCAATCTTTTTTTTTTTTTAAGTCTTTGAAGGAAACTCAAAGGAAAGAGGTCATGTGGGAGGTTTATGCACCAAGCTATTTTTCTTAAGTCCATTATTTTAGTTGTAACTCAGAGACAGGTTCAGGAAAAACATCAACAAAAGAAAACCAAGATATCCATTCATCTATCCAGTGAGGTGGGATACTTACTGCCTCGTCGGATATTAATGAGCAAATTGCCCTTGAAGATGGTACATCCTTGGAGCATCTGAGCAGAAGTAACAGAATCAATAGTCTTTGTTTTCTTCTCTTCTTCACAGACTTTGGGGCAAGGACCTTCACAAGGGATGCAGTACATGCTGTTGAAGGTTCAAAAACATAGAAAACTTAAGTCTGCCTCTTTGCATTAAAACTTTTTAAGTATAGGCTTTTAGTTATTACAGCATGCATTACAAAAAGCAACTGTTTTGAAGTGTGCACGTGGTTACATGGCATCACAGTCTCAAGCCCACCCACAATAAGCCACTCAAATTGCAACCAAAAGGGGAAAGTGCCTGCAAAGGAAAAGCATGTTGCTTGTTTCCAGACAAAATGCGTGATCCATCCTGGAAGCATGTGTGTATCATAGGCTGTTAACTGGTATGGCAACTGGTTCCATGTGGGAGACACAAACTTTTAGAAAGGAAGCTCTGGGGGCTCTGGAGAATGGAGCTACTCTCTGATGTTATGGTCCTCACTTGCACACCTGGAGTAGTAGCAGGGAGAGTCAGCAGGAACAGCAAAAGCACTGCAGTGCCTTTGCTACAAACAGGAGTCTTATTCCTGAGGTCAAGTGTCCAGCAAAGCTCAATGATGGATTTAAAAAAGCACAGATCCATTATTTTCTTGTTAAAGCACAACTGAAATTATTTCTTGATAGTGTTTTGCAGAAACTTGTAAATTGATCCAAATGTTGTTTTTGCTATACACACAATAAAAGCAGGGAAATTCCATTACATTGCAATGAGCTCCCATTTCAAATATTATCCTGAACATGTCATAAACCACCAAGAATCAGAGACAAGCAAGACTGGCATTTTTCCTGTTTATTGACCATTATTTGGGAAATAGCAGACAAAATGCTAACCCAGCAGCTTAAGAACCTTTGGGATCTACAGCTATATATAGAACCAGGGTCAGAAAGTTGGGTCAATTTCCAAACAAGATAAATGATACAACCTTATGGGACATTTGTGTAACAGGATGGTAAGTTGGAGAGTCACTATATTTACATTATTGTTCTTAAATGATCTTTTTAAAACTATATGAAAATAAGTCAAAATATTCAAGAAAAGTGGCATTAAATCATAGCTATTTTTATTAAATTCCTTCTCCTTCCCCAGAATATTTTATATCTAAAGCAAAGATGCAGGGTTTTGCTTTGTTTTGTTTAAAAGCTTGCAGGTAAACAAAATTTCTCTATCATCCTCCTATTTCATGTTGGGAAATGAGGTCAGGGTCTCCAAAGTATCCTGTAGGAAGTAGACCCACTCAAAGGGGGAACAGTCCTCCTTCCTCTAAATTTACACTTAAGCATTCTCATTTCCAGCTTAGGGACTAGCTTCCTTTCAGTTTTTTTTTTGTGTGTGTGTGTGGTCTTCTGTTGTTTCTAATTTACCTACATAGCACATAAGGCCCCCAACTATCTCTTTTAAAAAAACTTATTTTAAAATAGTTATAGATGCACAGTATAGGATAGTACAGACAGGACCCATGTATCCTTCACCCAATTTCCTCTAATGGTTACCACATCTTACATAATGATAATGAAATATCAAGACGAGGAAATTAACACTGGCACAATATGTGTATAGAGTCCTCTGTTGTCTTACCACTGTGGAGACTTGTGTAATCCCCACTGGAATCAAGAAACAGAACTATTCCAGCACTACACGGATATCCCCTGTGCCACCAATTCATTTTCCCCACCCCAGTTTCTAATATCCCTAACTCCGAGCAACCACTAATTTGTTCTCCACCTTTTTAAATTTTATCATTCTACGAATGTTTGGAATCATGTAGTATGTCACCATTTGAGATTGTCTTTCTTTACATAGCACAATGTCTTTGAGATTCATCCAAACTGCTGGGAATTTCAATGGGTTTCCCCTTTTTATTGCTGAATAATATTCCACAGTGTGGACATACCACAGTCTGCTTCACCATTTACCTATCTTAGGACTGCTGAGTTGTTTCCAGTTTCTGTCTATTACAGAAAATGGTGATGTGAACAACTGTGTGCATGGTTTTGTTTAGATATATTAAATGTCCAGTGTTGCCATTGCTGGATTTTAAAGTAAGTGTATATTTGGTTTCTCTCCATATTTTATTCAAATAGAATATATTCCTTTGTTCAAATGTCTAAAAATCATCTAGCACTTAAAAATTTTTTTGTAAGAAAGTGTTTTGATAATGTACTTATAGATTGAGCTTCTTCAAATTCATTTTGGTACAGAGTATAAACAGTATTTGAAAAATATTATAAGGTAAGGGTTAAACAGGTCTCAAAGACTGAAAAGGAGCATAATGATGTTTTATGTTAAAACAGAAAAGGTAGGTCTGTAGTTCTGAACAGACTATAAGAATGGGTAGGAAAATAATTGCTCATCTTTTAAAGAATACCCTGCAGAGAAAGAAAAAAACAACACTGCAAACATAGAGTGTTCTCACTCTGACTGTTGCACTGGTGGTTACAGAATGACTGAATGCATCCAGGTAGCATAAAAAATTACATGTACAGATCAAAGGTGACACTGTATTAAATTCATGGACTAGCTATCCCTTTCCTGACCCCACCCCAGGAAGGAGGTGGTGTCTGAATTATAGCTGAGCCTTTACTGGGCACCAGGCACTTCTCCTGGACTCCAGATATGCAACAATAAAGTCCCTTTGTGTCCTAAAGCTGTGCTATAGCTTGGACCAGAACCTCCTGCAAAGGTCTACCCTGTTGAAGGATTAGTTTTGAGGCCACAGGGAAAAACTTGGTAGAAACTTGAAGATGTGAGGCCTATTGGAAGGTCTTCTAATCACTGAGGATATGCATTTGAAGAGGAGATTGGGCCCTAAACCCTCTCCGGGCTCATTTATTCCTGACCACAAGGTCAATGGCTTTGCTACACCACACACTCCTTGCCATGATGTGCTGCCTTGCCATAGGTCTAAAGGCTACCTGGCCAACCAACCATGGATTGAAACCTCTAAAACTGTTAGCCAAAGTAAATTGTCTTTTATAAGTTGACTATCATTTTGTTATAGCATGTAACATTTTGTTATAGCAATAGAAAGCTGGCTAACACTGGCTGCCAGTAAAATGTAAAATGCAGTAGATTTTTAGTTATAGGTGTACACAATACGTTCATTTTTAATTTATTTTGATGTGGTGCTGAGGATTGAACCCAGTGCCTCACACATACCAGGCAAGTGCTCTACCTAACACATGGATTGAGCCACAATCCCAGCCCCTTATTTTTGATATAATAAATACACATATATTTTTGGCTTATTGGAGTTCCTGGCCCACTTATCATTTTGAAGTAGTTAATTTTTTATATTACAATGTTCATAGAAATTATAACAGGCCAAAAGTTGTGTTACACCTAGTATTATGAAAGGATAAGAGTTTTATCCTTGGTTTGAATGGCAGCCTGCAGTAGAAACAGCATCACTAAATATTGCACTAGAAACAGAACCTTCTTTAAGAGAAAAAAATAAAAGGAAGACCTATTTGCTATAGTTTACAGATGCAGACTGCAGCAAGTATTATACTTAAAACTAATTTTATTAATTTTAAAACTAATTTCTAATGGTATTTGTATTTGTAGAATATGATTGATTGATTGATTGCAGTTCAGAGACTCAAATTCAGGGCCTCACACATGCCAATCATGCACTCTATTATTGACATACATCAATAATTCCCTAGTTTTATTCTGAAGAATCCAGATACACAAGGGTCCTCAGGTGTTTATTGTGTAGGAATCATAAATCCCATTGGTACAGAACTTTCCCAAAAGTTCTTTACTCTGCTGCAGGGGAGGAAATAGTAACCCCAAACTTCTATCTTCTTTTGCTTCCAAAGTTTTATCACTATATTTTGTAACTAAATCTAATTTCTCACTTTCAAAAACATAAACTAATGACAAGTTATATAAGCCTAGTGGCCACAGATAGGAGAAATGTCATTTGTTATAAGGAATTCTACTTCCTAAGTGAAATTTCAAAGTTTAGGAAAGAAACTAAAGGCCACAAAGACTACTGAGGGAGTCAGTGGATGAGAGAGTAAGAGAAAGGAGAAGGTAATGGGAGACACAGTTTACTTTAAGCTACTGCTTACCCTCAGCAGCTGCTAGTTCATGCACAGGGCCTATGCCTGCAGTAAGATGTACCAAGCCTGTTCATGGGCCTGGAGGATCCTGTAGGGATGTTTCTTTCCCCTTGCTCTCCCAAAGCTTTCCTTGAGCTAGTGTTAGTAGCAACCTGAGGACAAAAATCTAAAACCACAGGCCCCTGCCTCTCAGGTAGCAGTGTGGCAAGTGTACAAGGAAAAGATGAATAAATTCCAGGCATCAGACCCAGGAAGCTAGGTACTTAATTTCAAATGGTTGGGCAGTATACTTTTAAAACAAAACATAAATTGAAAAAGCAAAACACACACACGTGTGGGTGTGAGGACCTGCTAACTGCTACCAGATTCTCATAAAAAAATGTAAGTTATACTAGCCCTCTCAAATGGATCCAGTTGGGTCAATGTCTGGAAAGTCCTCACCAGATGTGACAACTGGCAGAGAGCACCCTTGGTAGCCCCTGGGACTTGCAATGGACACTGACCTCTGGGTGCCGTTGCGGATGAAGCCTGAGGGGCACTCCTGCATGCACTCGCCGTCATGGATGACAAAGCCCTCAGAGTCACTGCTCTCAGCGCTGAGGATGTTGGCACAGAAGTCGCGCTTCACGCAGCGCCATCCCTCGAACCTGTAGGTGTCGGGCGGGCAGGCAGGCACACACACGCCCTCATAGAAGTAGTGCCGGCAGGCGACACAGGCTGTGTCATTGTCGGGTGCGTGGCAGCTGCCCAGGCATTCCTGGTGGCAGCATTCATTGTTCTCGGTGCAAGCTCGCTTTCCGCACACGCTCGGGCACACTGTGGGGACAGAGGAGAATTGGTGAGACCCAGCAGGGCCCGTGCAACTGCCTGCTGCATCACCCGCTGCAACAGTCCACACCAGATGGCCTGTGGAAGAGGCAAGCACACGACCTTCCATGACATCCCCACAAAGAGAATCACTGTCTTTTCATCCAGTATTAGAAGAGCAGACAGCACTGGCAGGTTTCAAGTCCAGTCTCTTTTATGTACTCCTTGTTTGGAGCCACTGGCTTCTAATGACCTTGATCCCCCTCTTTTCTCATCTGTAAAATGGGGGTGAAAAGGTTCCTGAGGCCTAGGTGAACATGGGGAAGCCCTCTAGGAACCACAGGGTTCATCAGAACTTTAAAAGGCATGGTGCTGTCTTACATTTCAAATATGGCAGTACCCCCTTAGGCACTGTAATACTCCAAGATCCCCAGTGGTTTCCTGAAACCCTGGATAAGTTTTTTTTTCTTTTTTATTAGATTGTGGGGGGTACACCTCCTGTGTGTTCCCTCTGGAAACAATTCAAAATCCTTCATGTGTAGAAATGCTTATTTTTAAAATAATTAAACCACAATATAGGAAAGATGGTGCCACTTGGGTTTACAAAGCAGCTTTAGAAGTTTGTTTCTGCTTAAACCACATAAAGTGTTTACTCTGAATAAATGATTATTTTAACTCAGAACCCAACCTATTAGGTAACTTAAGTCACTTTGTCACATGGTCACTGTCAGGCCCCTGAGCCCAGAGGACCACAGGAATTTAGAGTCCATTTCCCCTACTCAATCCTCTCAAGTCAAGGGAAAGCAGTGCTTAATGACCACAGATCCACAATTCACATCTCAAGGAGATGAGTTGGCACTCATTTCCATAACAATGCTGTAATGATCACACTCTATGGGCTGTTAGCCTTACTCCTAAATAACATATAAATCAACAAAATATGAAATCTGGTTTGTATTATGTGTGTCCTACTTTTTGCTTGAGTGGGAAAACAATACAGAATTACTTAAATATGTATATTTTTGACTCTGATGTACAACATTGAATGAAGGTTCTAAATATTTTTTTTCTTATAAAAACACATGCTTGAAAAAAATATCAGAGAGCATAGATGAAGGAGTATGAAGAAAGCACAAATCTATCTGCCCACAAATGCCCCCTTTATTATCACCTCCAATGGATCCTTTATATGTGCATGGACATATAAAGACAAATACAAGGATCAAGCCATTCAGAAAGAATGTTTGGGCCATTATAGAGTGAATTTCATGATTGTTTAATGGTAATGTTACATCCCATTGTGGAGTCTCCTATTATCTTCTATTACTATTATGAACATCCTCAACATTTCATTAGGCTCACTTTCTAGGTTGAATCTTACCAAGTCAAAATTTCCTCTGGAAAGTTTATACTAACCTACAAACCTACTAGTTGCATTTAAAAAATTCTGTTTCAATGCAAACATGGATTCAAAAACCAATATCAGAACTTGGGACATTCAAACAAATGTCACCTCTGAAGAAAACTGATGAATTCTCATGATACTGTCAAGTTTAAAATAATCTTGCAATTTTCTCCTTTGAGATCATCTTGTAGCAGGAACATCAGGTTACTTTCCATTGTTTTTTTCTTATGCTTATGCTTTTTGGCAGTTTTTAGTTAGGCATACATATTGCCATGTCCATAGATCTTACATCTCTAGCCTTCATTACAGTTAGAAGTGGCTATGTGTCTTAAGTTCTGCCCAGTGAGTTATAAACAAATATTCTGACTGAAACTTCCTAGAGGACTTTTTAAACAGAGGGCATGCCCATTTTCCTCCTCACTGGTTGAAATGCAAAAATAATGCAAGGAGCTTATGCAGCTATCTTGAATCATGAGGTAGCACTTTCAGAAGGGTGGAGTGATATAAAAGAAACTTGGTCTCTAACACTGAACTGCTTATTTCTGGACTTCTTTAGGTGAAAGGGAAATAAACTTTCATTTTGTTTAAGTGACTGCTATTATATGCAACTAAACTAACTGAACCAAGACACTCCTTTCAAACTATGTAGAGGGGAAAAAGAAAACCATTCTTGTTGGTTAATGTATGTCATTTTGTAATTATGTGTGTCATTTTGTCCATGACTTCTGGCTATTTAAAAAAACTCACCTATCCAACAAATAACAAGGAGTTAACTATTTCTGATTACATAAAAAATGTTACAGGAGCTCCTAAAATATTGATATACATATACTGTCAACCATGATGATTATTTTGAAGAGTATAACATGAATTTAATTTAAAGCCTAGTATATTTACAGCGAACACAAATACATACTCTCTACAACCTCACCTTTCACTCAAAAACACAGAAAAATAAAATAGATTAAATGACTATTTAATTTCAAATATATCCATTATGGAGGTCACCTAGAGGCTCAAGATCTAAAGAAACATTGATATTGCATATGCTGACTTCAGATTTTTAAATTGATCCATCTATTCTTTATTTATCTACTTAGCAACAACTCATTGAGCATATGCTACACCTGTGTTCCAGACCAATGTGTATATGGATCAGTCTTCAGGGAAGGCATAGCACACCAGATAAGTAGGAATGAGTGAATGTGTATTATGTTTCTGGGAACCCTGGATGCCAGGAAGATTTGCAGAGGTGATGAGGCTGGAGCTGAAAGATGAAGAGGAGCTGAAAGACGAAGAGGACAGCAATAAAGAATACCACAGAGAGCACCACATGTAAATGTTTATAAAACCAATGGAGTTGCTATGGTGGTAGAAGTAGATACTCATGGCAAAGAGGGATGGGGACCAGTCACATATTGCCAAGAGGAAGAGGGGGACATGTCAGGGAGGCACTGAAGGCCTATCCATTGGTGGACAATGGACAATTCCTGAAAGTTTCAGGCAGAGGTCAGAGTTTTATATTAGAAAAAGTCATCTGTCAGAAGCACAGTGGGTATGGTGCTCAGGGAAGGCAGAACCAAAAAAGTGATCAGGCAAGCAGACAGACTTGCCGTCTATTATGTTGACCCTACAAAGCTCATGCAATATAATGGATCCACGAGGATCAATACAACTGGCTGCAGAAAATGATGCTCACAGTCTGGCTTTCCAGGTATACCAGCAGTTGTAGGCACATACTTCATTTAGAGCTGCTCTTCAGCCATCTACCCACTATCCTTTTTTGTTGGAGGAAGGGAAAATTAATTATGAATCTTACAATCACCATCAGAGACTAACTGGGACCAATATTAACTTGCAGAACTCCTTTTTATTCACTTACAATGCAAAGAAAATGCCATAAAAATGATGAGTAACAGACATTAAGTTCAAATAGCGATTCACATAGTAGTAAAATCTCAAGAGCATTTAAAAGAATAGAAAAATGTCCCCCTGAACTCACTTGCAATCAGTTATAACAAATGTAAATATTGGGCTTTCCCAGGATGAGAAAGAAAAGCAAACAAATAGCTGACAAAGTACCTGTTAGATATATTTTGCATTTCCAACACCCTTACCCCTTCCACAGGAAATAGCATGTCTGAGCAGGGGTCCACTGAAATCCCCCAAAGGGATAAATTAAAGGGAACTGAGTGCCACAAACAACACATAAGCTGGAGAAGTCAGGTTGGTTCCAAGTAACAGGAGCTACTTCCAAATAAATTTCAGAAAAGTTTAACTAGTTAAGATCTTTTTTTTTTTTTCCATTTTTTTTTTTTTAAAGAACAATCCCTCTTCAAAGAATCCCAAATCAATGGGTTCCTTTATACTAACTGGTGCAAACTGTGTATAAATACACATCCATTCTTTGCAGGGAAATGGATATGAGGTGTGATGAGGAGAAGAGGAGACTATAAGAAGGAAAGGTGACAAACTCCATACATAAGTAGTGGCTTCAGGCAGGAAGCTGGTGTTCCTCTCTTTGAAGCACACTCCAAGAGGATTCCAGGAAGCAGGCAGGAGAACTCGAGGAAGTCTGGGATTACAGAGTACTGCAGCCAGCTCCAGAAGCATACTGTAAATTTTGCCTCATCTCAATGTATATAAATATTATTAGTGTTCAGGCCTATTAAGGGATTTCTTGAAAAGCCCCAGGCAGTGTGTCTCGCCAGCAGATGGATGGCTGCTCCACATGAGTGCCAAAACTTAAAATTTAGTACAATAACCAAATTTCCCAATTATGGTGCTATGGGGGAAGGAAGAGAACCTTTTTCCTAGCTTCTGAGAATAAGGACCATTCAGAGTGTGATTAAAGGCATCTCAACTTTTAAAATTGAGAGGAATATAAAAACTACTATAAACTAACAAATGCACAGAGGACAAAGCAAATTGATTTTGCCCATGAGATCTTTCTATTCCTTGGAATTCTTACAATGATCAACAATAAAAACAAAAGCCCATCTAAATAAATGGGAAAAGCTAACACCAATGTCCCACACCAACCATTGAGTAGACTAGTTTAGGGGCTCGATCATATAAAAATGAGGCTATACATTTAAAGAGTCATTCTCTTTACTTTGGGAGAAGAGGAAAATAGGTCACTAACTCTCTCCCTCCCCAGAATCCTTTTATTTATTAAATTATTTCCAGGATTTAAAAAAAAATTGATTTTGCTTTTGCCAGTAAATTCTTCAGTGATCTTGAACCCAGAAAAATCATTTTCTTGTGGTGCAGGGGTAATGGGCATTGAACTCAGGGGAACTGGACTATCAGCCACATTCCCAGCTCTGTTTTGTATTTTATTTAGAGACAGGATCTCACTGAGCTGCTTAATGCCTCACTGTTGCTGAGGCTGGCTTTGATTCTCCTGCCTCAGCCTCCAGAGCCACTGGGATTACACAGGTGCACCACTGTACACCACCAGAGAAACCATTTTAAAAACAATGTGATAATAAAATGCTCTGCTGGAAGAAAAGATGGAAGACTTAATCTCTTGGCAAGGAACAAAAAGTGAAAGGGCCACTTAACCATACATTTTTAAATTTTTTACAATATAAATAATTTTAATCCCAAATAATTTCTAGAGGATAGAACTAATTTGTAGATGTTCAAATAAAATAAAGTTTCTGAATCAAAATACAAAGTAGTTTAGGGATGCCTTAGTTATTCTGGGTTGCCCTAAGTGACCTACCACTGTTCCCTATTTTTCTAATAGGTACTGATCATTATACATAAAGATCAACTGCTATAAAGTTCAGGAAAGTGAACTGGAACCTTCAAAGTACATCATCAAGGAGACACATGGTTCAAAGAAATTCTGTGTTCTCTTGTCTTGTCATGTCTCCATCTAACACCATGGGAGGGGAAGAAAAGAGAGATAAGAAGAGGGAGGAGGGGGCTCTAAATGGATTATCTGATTACAGGGTATCCCCAAGCTCAACCAGAAGTTCTCCTTGGGCTGTCTGCATGCTTCTCTAGAGGGCAGCTGGCTCAGGAGAGGGAATGAGAAAGGCTCCTTCTGACCTTAGCCTTAGGGATACATCTCAGTCCTCCTGGGCTCACACCCTGAGGACCAGAGTGGGAATACTGAGAGGGCAAGCAAAGGACCTATTTAGATGGTCACCAGGGAATCGGACTTCAGACTTAAGTTTGAATAATAAGCAGCAGCTAGCAGGTATGTAGGGGTGTTGGCAGAGATCATGGGGTGTATAGCTAAGAGAACCACAGGTAACAAGGAAAACCACCACATGTCTGAAGAATGGAGGCTGTGGAGATAGAAAGGTGAGAGTACCTGCTGAACCCTAAGGCAGAGAGCCTGAAATGGACTTTTAACCCACCAACTGGAGTCAGGACTATTATTGGGAAGGGTTGATTTTTCAGTAGGGAGTTCCAAGAGCAGAGGTGCATTTTAGAAGGCAGCCATTTCCTTCAGTAGTGACAGTGGCCTACATCAAAGGTCAGCAGTGCATATAGGAAAAAGCAGGGCAGATTCAAGATATATCATGGAGAATTTCTCTCTACATACATACACACACACACACACACACACACACACCCTTTTTTGCCCCCCTTTGAGGGTTTAAGAAAGATCATTTCAGTCTGGGATATAATGTTTTTTTTTTTTTTTTTTTTGGTACACATCCAAGTGGAAAATGCCCACCATGCCATTTTATGGTTGTGATCAGGAACAGTCGGGCTGGAAATGCCATGGGGCATGGTTAATAGACAGACAGACAAGGGATTGTGGGTGAAGTGGAAAATAGGGAGATCTGAGGATGCCCAGGACAGAATGGCAGGGCATACCACTGCTCACAGGGGTCCACCAGTACCCACAGAAACTCCTGCTTCTTTTAGAATGCCCCATTCCTTAAAAAAAAAAAAAAAAAAAAAAGAAAGAAAAAGGTCTTAAGTGGATTTCGGCATATACATCTGTGGATCTTCAGTCCTGTTCCTCTTTTCCAGTCTCTCTCAGTGACACAAATCACAAGCCTAAGTGATGATAAAGATACATTTGTGGAGTTTTTCTAAGTCTCACAACAATAATACCTTGCTGCTTGCTCTTTGGTCCTCAAATTAACCAGAGAGGGAATAAAAAAAAAGCCCTATCCTTGCAGGCTGCTCATGACACCTGCATGTCTCTGCCCCTGAAGGCAAAGGCAGACCAAAGAACTAAGGACCCCTTGCAGTTTGGTTGGAAGTTCTACTTTATTACTCAAAAAGAGTTTCCTCATCTATAGGAGCCATGATTGACTGCTGAGAGTCTCAGGGAACCCACTGTCACAAAGGATAGGAACAGCCTGGCAGGGGCCAGTGCTGCATTCACACAGGCTAGCAGATGAGCCATGAGGGTCTTTATTTGATAAAATATTCTTTTAAAAATAATTTTTATTTATACATGGACACAATGTCTTTATTTTGTTTATTTATTTTTATGTGGTGCTGAGGATTGAACCTAGTGCCTCACATGTGTGAGGCAAGCACTCTGCCACTGAGCCACAACCCCAGCCTAATAAAATATTCTTTAATCTGCCTTCAGGTTATCCTGTCACACATTCCTCCAAGAGAATCATTGTATTCCATCCCAGCCCTTTGGTTGAAGTTGTCTAAGTGTGCCATAATGGAAAAGCAGGCTAACTGGAAAATGTTTAAATCCACAAAGCAAAGCTAAATTAGGTGGGTAGGGGGTGGAGAGGGAAGGAGGGGGAGAGTGAGAGAGACAGAGAAAGAGAAAGGAAGACAAGAAGAACCTGTCAAGTTCTTGGTCACTGCAAGGAATAGCTAAAGGAAAACCTCATTGAATTTATGCTTAGAAATCCCAGGTGACTTCCAAACAAACAAGCTTCTCCCTGGAAAATCATAGCCGCTATGTGGGTTTAATTATGAACAGTGAAGGAAAGTTCTTGGGTAAACTCTGTCTTAAATGTTCATAACAGAAAAAAAAATCACATTGCCCAAAATTCCTCTTTATAATGCCAAAAAGAAAACACCTTCTGTTCTGGAGAGAACAACCCACCAGAGTAGCCAGATCTAGAAGAGACATCATTTTAATTTAGAGAAACTGAAGTATCTTCAGATTCTAACTAAAAAGAAAGATGCCCAATCAAAGGTTATAAGAAAGCCAGAGCTTTGGGGATGCCTGTAAGGACTCACAGAAAAGGACATTAGAGCACCTCTCCGTGTGCACAGCAAGGGTGGTCAGGGAAAAGGCTAGACACACAGGTTTTTAAACTGTTAACATAGTGGGTTAAAAGCTCCCATTTTCTCAGGGGTTGAGTACATACAAAGGAATTACTCCTTGTAGACTTTGAAAGGCTTTAAGACTCAGATTTGAGTCTGCTTCTTTCTTAACAGGAAGATGCCTGGAGAAGGCACCCTTGTGTCAACATGTGAACTTTCTAAAATACTAGGGTATAGAGCAGGCAAGAAGTTACACACTTTCACACCTTACTACTCCCCCTTTAACTCTCTTCTTCACCTTCCATTCCTTCTGAGGTGACACTGGGTTGCAGGACTACTTTAAAGCATGCAATACCAGAATACTAGGCAGGCAGCCATGTACATGAAGCTCCTAGAGCCATGAGGTCTGCCTGGCCCACTGCATCAGCAACATGTACTTACGCAGTCACTCCTGGTCATTCAATCCTATCTTTCAGAGATGAAAGAAAGTTTACAGGTCTCCCATATCATGCCAATCTAAAATACTTCTCTACAAAAACCTAGGTGATACTTCAAGCAGCATGTAAGCAAACTCATTAGAGGAAGTGCCACTTCATAGCTAGACAGCACTAATCTTGACTCAGCTCCTCCACACTCAAGGGAAATGGACTTTTCTAGAGGACACATTCTCAGTCCTCTCCTGATGCACAGGGGAGATAGTACCTTCTTTTCCAGCTCAGATTTGCAAATACAATAACTCTAATGTCCCAGGATGGTGATCCTGGCCTCTTTACAAATGCCTTATTCAGTCATAGCTTATGCAACCTACATGAACACCGCTACTCTTTAACATGCCCATAAAACTACTCCAATAGCACAGAAGGCATTTAAACTGATGGAATATTCTGAGACTAACAGATCAAGGCAACTTGCCTGGACTCTCTTTGTGTGATCTGAAGAAAAATTAACATCATCCTACTTACTGGATTTATGCTGAGCTTCTAATCATCTGAAATTCCTAGGTCTTTCTTTTTTTCCCCACAATAACTATGTTTCTCCTACATGAATGCACTTTATATCAGAGTCTGAATAAGGACTACTTATTAACATAAAGGTAATTTTCACTGAATATTTTCCATATACCTGAGAGTACATTAAGTATCACATTATTTAATTTAATCCCCCTAACAATCACACAGGGTCAGTATAATTATCCTCATTTGTAGTGATCAAATGGAGGCACTATGTGATAAAATAACTCATTCTCAGGGACACAGAGTTGTTAAACACAAACCTGGGCTTCAACCCAGACTCTCCTGTCCATCTATGGCAAACCTCTTTACCTGTAACAACCTTCTATGGTGGTATGTTGTTTTTGCATGTCTTTGCTATCTGACAGGAAATGATTGTAGAGTTCCTTTCATGCTACTTTTCTTTTAAAGCATGCATACATCAGAAAGAAATACATCACAAGTCCAGGTACTCTTGTCTCCCCACTGAATTACACTACTTGGTCTGAAGGACAAAATCCACTGAACATGATACTGAAGAAGGGTCCAACATTTTCAAGGAGATATGATATAACAATTTGGCTTTCTTTATTTATTGAGTTACAGGACATGGAACTTGCAAGGTAAATTTTTCCAGCATAAATCTGCAAGGCTGGATCTTATCAGGTATCTGCAAGGGTCACTGCTAAGTTATAACACTGAAGCAGCAGCTCCTCTCCTGGAAGGCATTACTCACTATGGCCCACTCTGCAGGGCAAATGTAACTATGTAGAAACGACTGTGATTTCAGAAAATAAGACTTAAAAGACCCAGAAGACTCAATGACCCACAGAGCCAGTTCCACTGAAAAAAGTCCTTCTAATGAGATTAGATAATCAGATTTCATTCTCTTTAGCAGTCCATACAGCTTAGCAAGACTGAAAACTTTATCATGGAGGAAAAGAAAAAATTTTGTCCTATCCTTTCCCTCTGGTAGAAAATATTCTGGAAGTTCTCAAAATAGCCAAGTTCCATGGATTCTCATGGTCTAGTACAGAAGGTAAGACACAAGGTTTGGCTGTTGATTACATGTGTGAACATTGAACATTTCATTAATGAGTGAAAGAAATAATCACCTACTGACAATGCCCACGATCACTGAAGACTCAGAAACCAACAAGCAATGCTGGTCAGAGTACTGAGACAACAGGAAAACAAACACCACAAAAAGGGCAACCAAGAGACCAGAGGAGGAAAGTTATGAATAGCATCATTATTAAATAGAGATTGAAAGAGCTGGTAGTAAGAGTAAAGACATCTTTGGTTGCAAAGATGCAGTGCAGGAAATTATAATGAACAACAAAGACTAAGAAGCAGGAGGTAGCTCAGGAATTCTTCCAGCTCAGTTGCTGTCTTTGGTTAGTGTGGGTTAGATGATTTTCTCTTTTTTACACATTTTTATTATGTCTTTATTGAGATATAATTCATAATACTTTACAACCCACCCACTTAACATGCAAAATTTTATGGCCTTCGATATATTCACAGTTGTGCAAATACCACATTAATAGATGTTAGAATATTTTCATTACCCCAAAGAAAAGCCCTTACTCATCAGCCATTTTCCCCATTCCCTTATCTTCTCTCTTGTCCTATGCAGCCACTAATCTTACTCTGTCTCTTATCAATTTACCTATTGTGAACATTTCATTTAATGAAACCATACAAGGGTGTCTTTTTTAAGCTTCTTCCACTTAGCCTAATGCTTTCAAGGTTCATCTTTGGTGTGGCACCTATTACTACTCCATTCCTCCCGATTTTCATTCAGAAATTTTGGCTTTCATGATTACACCATAGGAAAAAGAGCTCTACAAGCCTTTTTATTAACATGTAGTAATAAAATCACAGGTACGTCAGTGCGAAGTTGGTGAGAGAGGCCTGTTTGGACTCCAAAATATATCTGCATTCTCAATTTATTCTAAAGGAAGAAAAACTTGATAACTATCAAAATGATTAAATTGTATCATTCTTTGATTATCAGGGGGAAAAAAGAGCCACCTGATCTGTGGAGAAATGGTCATCCACCATGCCGTTCCTCTCTGCTTCACATCACCATGCCACCTGCTCTACTGATACGGAGTACATATATACAAAAAGCCTAATTTCTGTAGAAATTCCTGGAAAGTAAAGTTGGGGCTGTATCACACCTGGTCTCCTTAGATGACAGTAAGGGAAAAGAAAAGAAATAATGTCCAATATTAAGAAAGATTGGGGAGGCTCAGGGGTTGTAGCTCAGTGGCAGAATGCTTGCCTACCATGTGTGGGGTACTGAGTTCGATCCTCAGCACCACATAAAAATAAATAAGAAAGATGGGTGGGTGTTTGATCTAAACTGTCCCCAAAATTATTTTAAAGTCCTTTCAGAGCCTACATACAAATTTGGAAAACAGGCAGATGGGGTGGGACTCAAAGACAAAGACAAAGAGGGCTGACACTGGGGTTCAGACCAGATGGATGGGGCTCCAGGGAGCCACAAGCAAGGCCAGTGTGGGCTGGGTGGTTTCACACATGAACACAGAGTGTGTGTTTCTCTCACCACCTTTATTTTTTCTTTCTCAAAAAAAGAAAGGAGAATTCTGCAGAATGGCAACTCTCCTGAGTAGTTCTTCTCCAGTGCTATGAGCATGGGCTGGAGCACACAGAGACAAGGATCACTTCTGACTGCCTGTCACAGATGCTTAAATGGACAGGGTGGAAAAAATACTCTTTCACACACTTAAAAATTACTCTGAGTTATTTTAAATTTGGAACTGTTTGTATATTCCTTATAAGTTTATAAAACTCACACTGTCCCTCCATGACTAACTAAAGTGGAATTGAGAGAGTAGTCTATATTTATAACTTGCCTGGTTGTTCGTGCTTACAGCCCTATTTCCACTCTCTGTTACTGTACACAGAGTTATGTGAGGTATTGTGGCCTCCTAAATGTTGCTCATTTCCTAACAAGGCAGGCCTGTGTCCCGGAGGGACAAATTGGGGGCTGTTTTGACCAAGTGGAGGCCAAGCTTAGAGGGAGAGGCCTCCAGCATTGTGGTTTTGGCTGTATCTCTTAAAACAGTGTTGAGGCCATTTCTGGGCAATCACATACCTTCCTTGTGTTGACCCAAGTATCAATGCTACTGACATACATACCCGTAGACGCTCAAGGTTATATAGCTTTCTATTGATTTTGGTAGAATTGTTAGTCTAAAAGGTACAATTCTTCAACAACCTATGCAACAGCCCCATTCCACACATAAACATTTATGTCAACATATTCAAAATGACTGAGCACTATCACTCCTAGGGAAACAACTACTTAGAGAACTTCACAATGTTTTGGATAAAATTTTGTCAGCAACAGAACTCTTTATCAGGAGGCTGTGATAAACATATAAGAAATCTGTGGAGGTATACTTTTACAGTATCTGTGGGGTTTAAATTTTTGCGTGCAAACCTGTACACATGTGCTTCACCTGTTCATAGATGACGAATAAATGAATAAGAACAACCTCTCTAGAGCTGGCTGCTTACGATGAAACAAACTTCTCCAACCACATCACAATTTGCCAAAACACTTTTGGAAACTTCTTTTTAACAATAAGCCTGGCAACCATAGTACATTTTTGATACAATCTGAAGAGAAGCAAATCTTAAAAAAAACAAAAAACAAAAACATGGCTCATAAAGCCCCATTTTTCTTTTTGTTTTCCTGATGTCTATTATCATTGATTTCATTTTCTTTCTGCAACTTTAAGATTTTTATTACCTACAGACATGCATCACTTAATAATAAGGGTACAGTCAAAATGTGAACATCATGTTGTATACTTACACAAACTAAGACAGTGATGATGTCATGAGCAATATAATCTTACAGGACCACTGTCATGTATGTGGTCTGTTAAATCTATCATTGACTGAAACATCCTTACACAGTACATGACTATATTTAAATTTGTATGAGCTCTTAAAGAAGTAATGCACTTTTGAAACGTGGTATTGTGCCTTAAAAATTTGTTGGGTGTGGCTTGGGAGAAAATGCTTTATTTGTAAATTTAATCTCTCTTTTTTGGTAATCGAATCTACCCAAGGAATACTCAAGGTCTGTAGCAAGAGCTACAGACCAATAACTTAAGCCAATTCATTTTTTACCTTTCCAGCATCTCTGGTGGTCCCTCCTTGTATTTTATTACTTTTTGATGGCACACTAGTTAAGACTAGTTAACATTTATTTCAGAGTGTATCATATGCTAAAATACCATGTTACTCTTTTCAATTATCAAATCTGTTTGCTTGCCCCATTCCCTGAAGTTAAAGTTATTTTTCTATAGTGTAAAAATCACAAAAGATCAACCACACTTTTAAAGTAAACTGTTATTCAGGATGGTAGAAAAGGTCGTCCCTGATAATTACATATTCAATCATGTATTCTGGTTAACAGAAGCCTCATGAGAATCAATGTTTTTAGACATCTGGATCACAGAACACCCCCACCTGCAAAAAATATATGCAACTTATAATTAGCTGATCTAATGATTCAAAAGTATCTCAGAAAAATATGAAAATATACAACTATCAATTTTGGAACAGCCTTGCGTCGACTACTATTATACACACACACACACACACACACACGTATGCACGCAGGCATGCGCGTGCAGAAAAACACTTGCCATTCCCAGGGAATTATGTTGGCTTTTACTTTGTGTTGCTTAGTTTCTATTTTTTGTGAGTGGAGGGGCAGTGCACTTGAACCATTAAGTATCTATATCTAGTATCATTTCCTGATTTTAAGCATTTGGGTCCCTCCAGAGTATTGCCCAAACTATCAAGTGAATTATATTGTTCTCAGCCCAAATATCACCTGTGGTCTAGGAGAGCTAGAATGTTTAGCAAAATATGACAAAGCCTACTGTCATCTCTGAAAAGTGGGGTGGAGAATTCAAGGGTTTGCCCTTTAGACACTGTGGTATGAAGCCTGTAATTTACCTTATAATTTTATAAAATTATACGACCCCTCTGGGATGGGCTGCAAAAGGTCAAGCACAGCAACCCTAGCAGTGCTGAAGCCCATCTGTGCTTGGAAGATACATGTGGGTTCATGACTTCTTCATGACGTAGCCGCCTTCATCCCATTTCATATCCTTAATGTTGGGAGGTAATGTTTTCATTACCTCTCAAGCATGATCTGATGTATACTTCAGTCTTATTTTCAGAGTTCACTGGACTTTTCTTTGAAAGATTAAGGAACTTTTAACACTGAGGAGAACTTTGTAAAAACAAAGCAAGCAGGAAAGTTCTTCAGTGCAAAGTAAAAAGGAAGCTCCAAACTTGCAAGCCATATTCTAGGATCATTCCTGTATTCCATCCTTGGTCTGAAGACTGAAGCAATTTGCACAAAAAGTTCAAAACCAAAAGGGGTCAAATTGCACTCGAGTTCCAAGGATTATGCCCATGAATCCATATGTTTGGAGGATGTATACGGTTTACTTACTAAGTGAAGAGATCTGTAGACAGCAACTTGTAGGACACATGACTGTACTTCCCAAATCAACTTTTAAACTCTTTGCCTGAATATGGTAAAACCCCAAACTAGTCATCTGCCTCCCCCAAAGCATCTCAAGCATATAGCTCTTCTTCAAAAATCTTTTCCAAAATTCTGGACTCAACCTGAAAATAAGGATCTGAAAATATTAAAGAGTTATCTTTTTTCCCCTCTTCTTCAAAGGAATAAGTGATGTAGCAACTTCCTTGAAACTCATGTCAAAACAACTGCTGTCTCATGGGATACCAGAACATCCTCATCCTAGAGCAGAGGGCCCAAGAGGTCAAGGTGCGGAAGCTGTAGTGCTTGCAAACTGGTGTGCAACATCCCTTGGGATGTGTATGCGTTTTACTCTCTGAGAGAACAAGTACTGGTAAGTGACAACAATTTTTTTTTTTTTTGCAAACAATCAGAGTGACCTGAAACCCAGGGTAAAGGCTGAAGTCAGCGTTTGTTCACTGCAGTGTGAGCCAGACTGTGCAACGTTGTTAAATGAAGCACTCTGAAGAAGGGAAAGACTTCTTGTTTTCCCCTATTCACCCAGGAGGACCTCTCACCTAAGGTCTGAGAGAGGGGAGAGGGAGAAGGGAGGAGGAAGGAGGGGACTACGATCACTTTGTTCTGCTTCACTGAGGAGCTGGAGAGCATCTTTGAAATGAGATGAATGTCCAAAGGAAGGAGTAACAAGATTCTGAGCTGAAAGCAACCCGAGAACTCAGGCATCCAGTTGAATGTCTTCATTTGGCAGATGAAGAAAGAGAAGTCCAAAGAACTGAAGCTACAAAACTCATACTGCTCACAAGAGTTGGGCTGAATAGCTAGGTCTCAAGCCTCTGAGCTCAGGGCTCTTGTCACATCATAATGTCCCCATACCTTATGTCTCTAAAAACAACAGCATTTCTCAACCTTTATAAACATGCAACCCCTTTTCATAAACAACCCACATCTCCTTTAATATTATTGTAAATTTTCAAATAAATTTTTTCTCACTTTTCAATTCTGAAACTGCCTACTGAATGTACTCCTTCCTAATTGTGCTTGTCCCTAACTTCACAATCATACTTCTCTCAGTCTAAGTACAGTCTATTAAATGCATTTTTGCCCAGCTTCACTCCCCTTACTCCCATCTAAATAAATAGCACCTAAATTTTCCTTAAGTCCACGTTCTCCTGCTTCACAGACTGGGAGACCTTATCTTGCTAAATTAACATTCTCAGCCCACGCTAGAGTCTGTAGGGGCACAGATGATACATTCTGAACCTGTTACTTCCATCCTCCTGCCCTCTCCACACTGCATGCCCATAATTCCTCACCCCTCTCCACCCCCATCCTTTGAAATTTCTAAACCCCAGTAGAGGAAGCGCCGCAGGGCTCTTAATAAGCTCAGTCATGCTCGAAATATCCGTTTCACCCACGAGGTACTGTAGGCAGCAATTCTGACCAGAGCACACATTTAGAGAAAAGATGATCTGTCTCCAAGATTCAATATTTGGAATTCCTAAAAACACCATTCTTATTCATTTTCATTAACATACCTGTGAACTTGAAAAAGTTTGGGAGTTGATGCTGTAATAGACAGCATCTACCTAAACATGTGGTAACGACAGCAGGTTAAGAAATTGTCTTTCCTCTTGCTGTGACCACAGAGGGTACATATTACAACTATCCTTGCTCTGGAACTTGCAAAACTTACAGGAAATCTTCCACCACCCACATAGAAAACCCGATGCCAGAAAAATGAAATGTAAACATTTTATATTAAGTTAGCCAGGTGTTTAAAAAACAACATCATCCCAATCTGATATTTTCAAATCCTGGCTCACTTTCAAGTCTCAGGGTGCACAGGGCACAGGGAACCAGATACAGCAGACACATGGCTTTTGCCCCTGTGTAAGATGTTTTGCTTTTCTGATGAACAGAGAAATCTGCAAATTAGTACATGACTCAAGGTGTCAAAAGAAAGAATCTATCAATGTGTTTCCTTTATGTAAGATGTTCCTTCTATATCTTTTCACTGGATGGGATAGGTATAAAGAATACAAATCTATTTATCCAAAGAAATCTTTAACTTGATCCCAAACTTATTGAAGATATATTTGAGAGAATTATTATTGGAAATACAGAAACAGGAAAAAGTAGAAAATGTTGATGTGTCACATGTCTGTTTTTGTAAAATACTTTGTTCAAGAAACAAAAAAACAAAAAACAAAAAACTACCAGTATGATAACACTGTCACTGACTCCTAAACCCTCCCACTGGGACTATTTCATCCTGTGGGTGCACATTCCCTACAGTGGCCCCTCTACAGTCTCAGCTTGCCTCCTTGGTGAATAGACATGAAGGCATGAAGCACCATTCCTCTGCACATAAGTAGTGTCAAAAATATATTAAAAAGCAAACAAAACTACTAGCTCTGAAGTTATGCTGGCAAAATTTAAAGCAACAATTTAGAAACAGACTACACCCATTTATGTGCCAGTTGGCCACATTTTTAAAGGCCCAAGTCATGTCTGTGTGACTGTGTTGTCTACTTTTTAAAAAGTGGGTTTTAGGGAGTCAGCATTTACAATTTTGAGATGCTTTGGTTCAAGGTCTGTTTAGGAGACAAAATATGGGAGAATAAGCTGGGCTAAGGATTGAGAAGAACATGGACTCGGTAGTTAGAAGTTGTCACCATCAGATGCTGTTGGTCAAAGGAACTTCAGTTCCTCAATACACACAAAAGACAAATCGATACCACCTTGTGCTACTGGTGCAAGAGTAAATGTGGCAAACCAGGTAACTACTGTGTAACAGTGACTTGGAAACATCCCTGCATCCTTACCCCATCACTCAAGGCCACTACTATGGGAGGATGTCAGGAGCATGGCAACTGCCTAGGCCTCTCTGAGCCTTATGAAGGAAGATGGAGTCATTTATCCCTTCAGCAAATATTTCTGTAATTTCCTGGTGCAGGCCTTCTGGAAGTTCTGAGACACAGCTATGTGTACTCCAGGTTCTAAAAGGGCTGCTCAGTGGATGATGTTACTAAATCAATGATGGGGATACACAGATACACATGTTTTCTGCCTTTGTGGTCTCTGCTCCAACCACATTGGCTCCTTTCTTTATCTAGAAGGAAGGGCAGACCCTTTTCCTGATTCTGGGTCTTCACTCTCATTGTTCTTACTGCCTGGCTTTTGTCTCTTTCCATTACCTACCTGCCCTGAGGTGCTTCAATGACCTGCCTATAGGCTGTCCTCACACCCAAGAGGTTTCTCCTGACCATCCCCTCTGGGTAGGTGCCACTGTTGTTTGCCCTATCATGTGATATCACAGCATCATCTTCATCTCCTTTAAAGCATCAATCACTTTTGCATTTATAAACAAAGATTTTTGTTTGTTTGTTTGTTTTGGTGGTGCTGGTAAAAGAACCCAGGGCCTCCTGCATGCTAGGCTAGCATTCTACCACTGTGCCACCCAGCCTCCCCTTCTTCTTCTTCTTCTTCTTCTTTTTTTAAAATTGTAGTTGGACACAATATCTTTATTTATTTATTTTTATGTGGTGCTGAGGATTGAACCCAGGACCTCACACGTGCTAGGCAAGAGCTCTACCACTGAGCCACAACCCAGCCCAGCTTCCCCTACTATTTTGCCAAAAAAAATAGTGAAGGAGGAGGAATTACTGTTTCCTGGGTACAGAGCTTCAGTTGTGCAAGATGAAGACAGTTTTGGAGGTGGATGGTGGTGATGATTGTACAATATTGTGCATGCATGTGATGTCACTGAAATGCACACTTAAAAATGGTTCAGACAATGCATTTTAAGTTATATGCATTTTATCTCAATAAAATAGATTGTTTTTTAATGTTTAATGCTTTTGTTTCATCCACTAGTGTACACTAGACTGGTGGCAGGAATCCTATGTATTTTCATCACTATGTGACTCCTGACAAACACGCTGTAAGTTTTTTGAGGGCAGTGACACTATTCCTTATTTTCATCTCACAGCTCCCTACAGAGGACCTTATACACAGGTGGGGTGAGATGGTAATTTAACCCTAGCCTACTACTTAACAAACTTTCCAAAAGCAAAGTCCTTGAATTTTATACAGAGGTGGGGGGAGGAAGCATGTGTGTATACAAACACAGATTTTACTGTGCTTCTTCTTATGCCTTGGCTGCCAAGAATTCTTGAGGAGTCAGATTCCAGGAAGAATAAGCTTCCTTAAGCTTCCTTCTGCTGTGGTGTAGTCATCTTACTAACTTGGCCATTTGGGTCCTATATTACCCATAACATTTTTTGCTGTTGTTTTTGTTTTAATTGAAAGTTGCCTTAAATTCTCTGTGGAATTAGGCAAAGTGTAAATGGAAAGCAAATAAATCAAATAAAACAAGGGGTTTTCCTGCAGGGTAACTATTCTTCTATGTTTTGATGGTGAATTCTTACTAAATAAATAACTGATGACAATTCCCTCTTTAATAAAGAGGAAAAATAATAAAAATCAGAAAAGTTATTTTTAGGGATGAGGAAAAGAGTGAAGCACAATCTTCTGGCTTCATTTCTTTGGTGGTTTTCCCCAAGAATAACCAAAAACATAATTTAACTTAACAATAAGTCTTAGCTCTCTTCAAGGCCACACTTGCTCTTGGTAGACACCACCCCCCATCCCCCGCAAAAAAAAAAAAAAAAAAAAAGAAAGAAAGAAAAGAAAGAAAACAATTCTCATATTCTCAGATTCATATTCTCTCTCTCTCTCTCTCTCTCTCTCTCTCTCTCTCTCTCTCTCTCTCTCATGATTTGAACAAACCTGAAGGTACCAGCAGGGAAGGAAACAATGCCTGCCTGTTGTTATTAGTAGTAAGACACATACCAACATACCATTTATGAGGTACTCATTGCTACATGTGCCAAGAGCTTGGCATGCACTGTCTGATTTAATCTCCCCAAAAAACCAGAGGAGGGAGGGCCTGCTATTTTTCTATCTTCAGAACTGAAGCTAGAGGCCCAGAGAGTGGTATGGCCAGAGTCACAAAGATTGTAGAAAGCAGAGCTAGAATTCAAACCTAAGAGATCAAACTTCAGGGTGATGCTTCTGATGACTATGCTTTAGGGCACCTGCAACCCCTCCCCAAAGATTCCTTCAACCATTCCCATAATTTTGGTAACAGTGGTCCTGTGAGGCTGGATTTTGCCAGGAAGACAGAGCTGATAAGTAGGAGACAACTACTAGTGAACACCACTGGCAGATGGCAAGAGGCTCCTTTCCATACCTTAAAAATGTGTCAGGGCCATTCTGGTCCACTGAAAGCTCCATAAAACAACGAATTTGGCTACTTAGAAAGTGAAAGCCAGGCTTAATGGTCCCACTTATAATACATGCTACTTAGGAGACTGAGGTAGGAGGATTAATTGTGTCCAGGAGTTTGGGCCAGCCTGGGAAGCACATCCAGGCCCTGTTTTGTTTTTAAAAAGCAAAGTGAGGGGAGAAAAAAAGAAAAAAAAAGAAATGTGTCACATTAGATTGGGTAGATTGAAGTGATGGGAGGGGAGGGGAGGGGAAGGAGAGAGAGGAAGGGCAGCAGAATAAAATAGACACTAGTATTGCTGTATGTGTATACGTGTCTGTATAACCAATGTGATTCTGCAACCTGTACACTCAGAAACATGAGAAATTATACCCCATTTGATTCAAATGTATGGTATGTCAAGATCATTGTATTGTCATGTGCAACTAATTTAAAAAAAAGCAAAACAGACAAACAAACAAACAAAAAGTGGAAACCTTATTTTGTGCTTCAAATCTGAATATTTCTCAATTATTTCTACTTTAAATGCCATAATTCATACAAATTGGTAGAGCACAGAATTAGTACCACACCATGATTAAACACAATATTTAATCACGATGGCATTTAAAAAAAATGCCAAAGAGCTTTTCTTTTCATAAGCTCTTATCAATTAAATATTTGTTCATTTAATACCTGAGTGCACCTTTGTAAGGCATGCCAAGCACATGAGGACTCACAGAAATGCATGAGCCTTTCTGTAGTCAGACAAGGAGAAGAGATATACACATAGATAAAGATTCATGTCCTAGGAAGACAAGAATGCTTCTGAGAAGACCATAGGATGGAAGGGCATGAGCAAGACAGGAATGCCTAAACAGGAAATTAAAAATCGGGCAAGGGACCCTTGGGGTTTAGAGACTGGAGTGTGAAGACAGTAGGGATTTTCCAATCCACATATTTCAACAGAAAGTTATAAATCTTCATATTTATTAATATGTAATTGAAAATTCTTAAAAATTAGCTCAGTGTGTTTTACCTTTAAGAAAGATCTTAATTAAACAAACAAAATTTGTTTAAAAAAAAATCACAGAGATGGGGTCCAGAAAGACTCTTCTGTTGTCTAAACTTAATGCCTATGGATCATACATTCCCGAAGTTGTTTAGAATGGGTTATTGCTCTTTCTCTCTTCTGGCACAAGGAAGTTTTAAAACATTCATAATCCCTCCATTAAACAAACAAACCAACCTCCATTGTGAGAGGCATCATTGGGAATCTGCTTCCTTGTCTTCCCATCACAAAAGGAGAGGAGTACTGAGGAATAGACTCCATTGGTCAGGATTTCAAGCATTTAGAAAAGTGTAGCAATGTTGCTTGACCAGACAAAGTGAAAAACAAAACCACAGTCATTGTTAAAACAAGCTCTCTCACACACTTCTACAATATATCAGGGATTTCTAAAAAGGACCACACATTTAGTAGATTTTAAAAATGTTCACAAAGCAGAATGATGGGAGCAAATAAGTGGACATCACTCCTCTCCCAAGCTTATCAATTTCTCATTTCTTCAAGCTGCCAACATGACGGCCAGCAGTCCCTCTCATCCCAACAGGAAGATTTCATGGCTCCTGAAGGTCTGAGTCAGACCACAGCACTCATGAATATGCTGATTTTTCTGGAACTGATGCAAGGAAATCACTATAATTGATGACCAGACAAAGATTTACCTACCACACGTCTGAACCACTCCTCTGAAATAATTTATCAGACGTTGAATTTTCATTTTCAAAGTTATTAATAACAAGTCTGTTTCTGGTCTTTTAAGATGAATTTTAATCTTTCAAGCCTTTCTTCTTTTCAATAAATTGCCTCTATAGACGGGGATCTCTATTAATAAACTCCCTGCTTTACTGCATTTTAATGAAGGTAAAGAGAAAGTAAACTGAAGAAACCCTTAAACTTTCCACAAAATAGGAAGAATGAGTGTGCTACGGATTTAAATGAGGATTTGCATTTATCAGATACCAGGGAATGAAGATCTGCATTTACTGAAGGAATGAGGAGATATGTGTGTCCCTTGTGATGGCGGCAAGGAATGGGGTAGGGGTGTCTTTCTGCGTGCGACTTGAGCATCATCACTGTTTTGATGAGATTCAGGTTCTGAGCACATCGTGTTAGCAATGGGGCGGTAACAAAACAATAATTTCCGAACACGTTGCTCTTATTCCATATTAATTCGTTTCTTTTGCAAGCACATTTGCATCTTTTACTTTCATTTTAAATTGTGCCATGCGTGTAAGTGCGTTAGCAACTCCTCTGGGTGACCTGGAGAAGTTATCTACCCCATGAGCAGCCTCCAACCGAGAACATGACAACACCACCACTGCAATCAAACCGAGAAGGACGCACCCTTTTCTTACAACTCCAGGACTGCCGATTTCCTAAAATTCAAGTTTTCTTTAAGACACAACAGTGTGTATTAAAATAGCTCGAGATAATTGCCCTTCAAAATAAAATCCTCCCTGTTGTGAGCGATGGCAGCTGTTCCCCACAAGGGATGGGTCCACAGACAAACCGATCCTCCACGGAGAAACTGGGGTTTAGACAATGTGATTGGTTTTTTTTTAAAAAAAAAGGACCAACTTTTTATGGATTTCAAATATCAGGATTAAAGAATTAAAACAACCATTTTCCAAAACTGGAAAGCTATACCCAAGCTCAGGTCAGTTTTCTATCTACTCTTCAACACCAAAAAGCCCAGCATTGCTCCCAAGACCAGCACACCACGGGGGGCTCAATCAAGCAACCTAGGTGGCCCTGCAGGGACCTGAGAGCACACAGCCTTTCTCCAGCTGGTGCCCAACAAGGGGTGGCAGGGCATTTCCTAACCTACAATGGCACCTCCATCTACAAGCATCTTAAAGGATACAAGGGTACTTGTTTTCTCATTTTAGATCTAGAAATAACACTCTTAACAAACTTTACCTATCTCATTTTGTTTTGCTGCCAACTAAAATATTTGCAATGAAGCTGCAAACACGGTATAACTCTTAGAATGTGATATCATGAATTCTGAGCAGCCTCACCTTCGAAACATATATATACTTCAAAAACTACTTGTGTACACACATACAAACACACACACACACAAATGATGGATCCTTCCACACCAATTAGATTTGGGACTGTTAAAGTTTAAATAAATATAGGGCTTTCTCCAACTTGTTTGCCATGTTGGTTATAATTGAAAAGAGACAGCAATACCTTGAACGCTTCTATTATAGCTTTAAAAGCGCAGAACTAAGACGCCATACTATAAATTAAATGCCTTGTGCTGGGAGATAAGCCTTCCTAACCTATTCCGGTCAGAGCTGTGCCTCAGAGTTCTCAAAAGCAAGAGTATCTGCAGCTAGGACTAAAACTAACGGGACTGTTTTGGCAACTCCTGCCTTCTCCTTTACTTCCTCTGTAAAGAAAAATAGCATGAACATTTCAAATAACACTCATATTTGAGATTTTTTTGGCTTTTGCATATTTTTCTGCTTCATGTCATTCATAATTGTCCTCTCAGATAAAAGGGGACCTGCCACTGATATTTTAAAAATCTTGTTTCTTGTTTTAAAAAATACATGAAGTCCTAAGAGGAGAATTACAAGTACTAAACTAAGTATTAAAAAAAAAGAAAGAAAAGAAAAGAAAATCACCATTTGGCAAATATCATAGCAATGGAAGTTAAAATTGGGGGATGAAAGAATAATGAAAAGCAGTATGTTTTACATAGCCTCAAGTATCTATCCCCTAAAGGCGCTTCCTAATTACAAAAGGAAAAATAAAAATAATAATGATAATAAAAAGACTAGTAGAAACCACTTTACCTAAGTGATTAAAGTTATAATCACCAAAACTGAAATATGCTGGCATCATGTACCCCTAACATGGTGCCCTCAGAAGTACACAGCAACCTTCGTGACCTCCATGCTAAAAGTGTAAAATTCAAATTTAATCATGAAGTTGTATCTACAAACTCAAATGGAAAGACAATCTATGCAATAACTGGCCTGTGCTATTAAAAAATATAATGGGAGCAAATGACCAAGGAGGACTCAGGAAAATGTCTGAGAATCAAGAATCTGAGAAGGTACAATAATGTCAGATGGGAGCCTCTCCTGGATCTAGGACCACAGAAAGAGCATGGGGTAAGGGGAAAGGTGAAATGTGAACCCAGCCTGGAGATCAATAGTAGTGTCCCTGTGTTAACTCCATGGTTTTGATAACTATATCATAGTTATGAAAGATGTTAACAATTAAGATGTTCAGGGACTCTTGGTTTTCTTGTAACTTTTTCCCAAGTCTGAAACTGAAATATTTCAAATTAAAAAGTTAAAAACTTTTAAAAATGAATGTTTTTTTGAAAGTTCATAAAGGAAAAGAAAGCAACTTATAGTATGATCACCAACTACACTCAAAGAAAATTCTTGAGCTATAAAGATATATACCAATGGTATATAAACTTTGTTATACATTCCAATCTTTGGTAATCATGGGTAAACTTAAAAACCTTCCTTTGAATTACATATTTAATCTTGTGTTCCTTCCACCTGAACAGGATAACATCACTGACAGTTTCATAAAGAGGTAAATCTCTGACTTAGAGACAAGAGAAACTTCTACTTTTTATAGATGATTCCCAAAGAAATACTGTTGTTAGAGGTCAGACTGATAGAGAACTGGGCATTGATGCTGAGGGTCTTTCCATTCTGAAATACTGCCTAACATTTAATTTAGCTTAGATTATCCTCTAATGGGGTGAAAATGGAAAATGAGACGGTTGAGGGATACAGAGAAACAGTCAACAAAATGTACAACAGAAGATTATATGTGACTCTCCCAGATACTTTAACAATTGTCTTTGTTTTAAAGGTAGTCATAAGTGTATTTTTCCAATCTAGACATGTACTTTTTCTGTTCTCTGCTATAGATATGCTTCTGTGTTGTGAATGTTATACATAAAATAGACCCAAATTTTTCAACAGCAAAGATCTCATTGCATTAGCAGCCATTTCCAAGCATTACAGCCTGACAGTTTCCTGATCCACCACTATGTGGTATCGAAGGCAATAAAAAGAATTTGTCAGGTTTCTCCTCTAAAGAGCTTGATCTACTTTTCCCCCCAGAAACTGGCCTCAAATGAAATGATCCTCACTGGGGAATAATGGAAAATTAAGGCCACAAATGATGTGCAAAGGCTACTAGTTTCACTTTGGAGATTCCCAGCATTTGGGGGTTTGCAACAGACGAGAACTTTGTCAAAGAATGTACAAAACTCTGTTAGGTACATGTGCCCCATATAGGTGGTGTGAATGAAAGAAAAGGAGAGAGAGTACCAGGACTAAGTCCCTGCATGGCTCCAGGAGCTGTGCTGTCACTCTCTGATTAAACTGAGATGACACAAGCGCCTTTTTAATTTTGCTTTTGAGATGGGATCTCACTGTGTTGCCCAGGCAGGATTTCAGATTCTGGATTCAAACAATTCTTTTGTTCAGCTGCATGAGTAGTTGGGACTACAGGTGTACACAACTATGCTCAGCTACAAAAACTCCTTTTTAGAAACAGGGAAGTAAGATGAAATGCCTTGCCTGACTTGTGCAGGGTCAGAGAACCCCAAGATTGAAGGTAGGGCAGGAACTTAGTTTGGCCTCATCCCAGGATTCAGGTTCTATTATACCATGTTACCTCCCAAATCATGTAGGTTCATATGCAAGGACTCCAACAGCTGAGAGGTGTTCAGTAGAATGGATGGTATAGGGCTGATGTTCCCTAGAGGGAGAACTTAATCTGGAAATTCAGACCAAATAGGACTCTTAACTGGGGGGTGGCACTAAGTGACAGCATGTTGAAGGTCTGATAAGGGGCTTCCCTACCAAGACTGACATACACCAAGGAAAAGACCAGGAGAGTAGAGCTAATAGCAGGAGAGGAGGGGAGGATCCCCAACAAACTGCTTTAAAAAGTCCTTTAAGGTATTTATCTGAAAGCAAGGCCAAGAAAGTATGGGGGCTAAAACACTAGGGGTAGAGGGCTTCACCAGGATATAGCAGTGAGAATTACATGGATTTGAAGACAGGTTTTTTTACCTCAGTGTTAAGCTTCAATGTGGGAGAATGTGTTACCTTCATTTAAATTATTCTAGCAGCTATCATATTGTGAACAAGACAAAAGACCGAGTTGCATAGAAAGAGACAGCAATATTGGTGGATGGAGATTAGTAAAAGAAAAAAAACCAAGTGAAGAAGAACTTTTCATAGAGTGATACTTTACTTTTCCAGTACTCAATCTACAACAAACACACATTTGTGGGGTTTTTTTTGTTGTTGTTGTTGTTTTGGTATTGACAAGTACCAGAAGGAAGCTGGATTTCAGTTGCTGCCTAATACTCTCTCATGTAATTCTTTTTTTTTTTTAAATTTGTTTAGATATACATGGACACAATATCTTTATTTTGTTTATTTATTTATTTTTTATGTGGTGCTGAAGATCAAACACAGTGCCTCACACATGCTAGGCAAATGCTCTACCGCAGAGGCACAACCCCAGCCCTTCTCATACAATTCTAATACACTTGGAAATCTCTTTCCAAAGTACTTTTTTTTTCATTAACCAATTTAATGAACAAAAAAATACTGATGTGTATAAAAAGTCATTTTTGTCTGTCACTTAGTGTCCTCATTTCCTATTTTTTTTATTAGTTGTTCAAAACATTACATAGTTCTTGACATATCATATTTCATACATTTGATTCAAGTGGGTTATGAACTCCCATTTTTACCCCTTATACAGATTGCATAATCACATCGGTTACACATCCACGTTTTTACATATTGCCAAACTAGTGTCTGTTGTATTCTGCTGCCTTTCCTATCCTCTACTATCCCCCCTTCCCTCCCCTCCCCTCCCATCTTCTCTCTCTACCCCATGGACTGTAATTCATTTCTCTCCCTTGTTTTTTCCCCTTTCCCCTCACTTCCTCTTATATGTAATTTTGTGTAACAATGAGGGTCTCCTTCCATTTCCATACAATTCCCTTCTCTCTCCCTTTCCCTCCCACCTCTCGTCCCTGTTTAATGTTAATCTTCTCATGCTTTTCCTCCCTGCTCTGTTCTTAGTTGCTCTCCTTATATCAAAGAAGACATTTGGCCTGTTTCTTAGGGATTGGCTAGCTTCACTTAGCATAATCTGCTCTAATGCCATCCATTTCCCTGCAAATGCCATGATTTTGTCATTTTTTAGTGCAGAGTAATACTCCATTGTGTATAGATGCTACATTTTTTTTTATCCATTCATCTATTGAAGGGCATCTAGGTTGGTTCCACAGTCTAGCTATTGTGAATTGTGCTGCTATGAACATCAATGTAGCAGTATCCCTATAGTATGCTCTTGCTGCAGTCAATGCGTCATTCCTACCTGGCAATGGCCCTCAGCACGCTCTTTTAAGGTCTTTAGGGAATAGTCCGAGAAGGGGAATAGCTGGGTCAAATGGTGGTTCCATTCTCAGCTTTCCAAGAAATCTCCATACTGCTTTCCAAATTGGCCGCACCAATTTGCAGTCCCACCAGCAATGTACAAGTGTACTCTTTTCCCCACATCCTCGCCAGCACTTGTTGTTGTTTGAGTTCATAATGGCTGCCAATCTTACTAGAGTGAGATGGTATCTTAGGGTGGTTTTGATTTGCATTTCTCAAACTGCTAGAGATGGTGAGCATTTTTTCATGTACTTGTTGATTGATTGTATGTCCTCCTCTGAGAAGTGTCTGTTCAGGTCCTTGGCCCATTTGTTGATTGGGTTATTTGTTTTCTTATTGTTTAATTTTTTGAGTTCTTTGTATACTCTGGATATTAGGGCTCTATCTGAAGTGTGAGGAGTAAAACTTTGTTCCCAGGATGTAGGCTCCCTATTTACTTCTCTTACTGTTTCTCTTGCTGAGAAAAAACTTTTTAGTTTGAGTAAGTCCCATTTGTTGATTCTTGTTTTTAACTCTTGTGCTATGGGTGTCCTATTAAGGAATTTGGAGCCCGACCCCACAATATGTAGATTGGAGCCAACTTTTTCTTCTATCAGGTGCAGAGTCTCTGATTTGATATCAAGCTCTTTGATCCATTTTGAGTTAACTTTTGTGCATGGTGAGAGAAAGGGATTCAGTTTCATTTTGTTGCATATGGATTTCTAGTTTTCCCAGCACCATTTGTTGAAAATGCTATCCTTCCTCCATTGCATGCTTTTAGCCCCTTTGTCAAATTTAAGATAGTTGTAATTTTGTGGCTTGGTCTCTGTGTCCTCTATTCTGTACCACTGGTCCACCTGCCTATTTTGGTACCAGTACCATGCTGTTTTTGTTACTATTGCTCTGTAGTATAGTTTGAAGTCTGGTATCACTATACCGCCTGATTCACACTTGCTGCTTAGAACTGCTTTTGCTATTCTGGGTCTTTTATTTTTCCACATGAATTTCATGATTGCTTTACCTATTTGTACAAGAAATGCCACTGGGATTTTGATTGGCATTGCATTTAACCTAGATGAGGAGTTGTCATTGCTAAGGTCTACAGCGCCTAATCTGCCCACAGCACCAGCATGTGGGCGTGCACTGGCTGTCACCACAGGGCAGGAGCTGTCCATGGAAGGTGTGTGGCCCTGGGGGGCTCTAGTCAGTCTTTTACAAATATCATAGTCTTGTTCTTGGCCTGTGAAGGCCACCAAAGTTAAAGTCAAAATAACTGCTACAGAATGAATGTCTGCCCTGTGAGGTCAACCCAGGACGGTGAGGAGGCCAGGTGTTGTCCCAGCCCTTCCCTCAGCCTGTGGTTCCCAGTTGAGGGCAGGGTTTCCAAAGTACTTTGAACAAAGAGGAAGAAGCAAATAATCATCTCCTGAGAAGCTGATGGAAACAGATTCTCTTACTGTAGTAAGTCTATTAAACAGAAATGGAGACATAAAAATGATAAACCTAGATCATAACAACACACTAAGCACAAGAAACTTACAGCAGAGGGCAAACTGCCTCCCACTCTGCCTGGAGGGTATCACTGTATTATGCACAACACAAGCTATGCTCACTGATGTTCCCAAGTTGGACAGAAATGATTAAATGGCATTCACTAGAGTAAGAAGCAAAGTAGTACAGAATATGTGTTGGAAAGATTTCTGCTGGACAGTGTACAAAAACTGGTGCAGTAGTTTCAGCTTTACAAAAAGCTTCACTGTATTTCGTCATCAGGTTGTTCCTCAGTTTGTCAAATATGAGCCTGTTGGAGAGATCCTCTGGAGAGGCCAGGCTCCTGTTCTCATGGAGTTCACTATCTACTAAGTATCTGACATACTCAAGATCTAGACTTCTACTAGGATGGTTTGCATAGTGTTTGGACTTTTGTCCAAGCCACGGTTTTGAGTAATTTTTGGATATGAGCAACTAAAATTGGGTTAAGTGTTTAGAAATAATGTAACATTTCAAAAGTTTTTGTTCATGCAGTTTGGACTTTAGGGTTAGTCAATACTTCAAGAACCTATACCATGTAGTCATGCGGCCAAGAACCCAGGCATGGCATGCTGCTTTGCCTACACAAAAACATAATACGAAAGGTCAACAGAAATACAGTTCCCCAATTTGCCAGTTTTTTCTTCCTGTTGAAGCAATCCATTCTAATACACATATGCATTCTTATATTCGATCTACATATCCTATAACTGAATCAATCTATACACATTGAAACATGCACTTAAGAATGTGACCTTTATGTTTTAAAAAGTGACTCAATTTTTAAAATGGAAAGTCCTAGATATCACAACACTGAAAAATGTGTAAGGTTACAATAATCATAATTTAAATTATGATACAATAAAGTTATTTTTCATTTCTTGTTTTACAAACCCAAGGGTTCCCCGCCCCCCCTTTGAGGAAAAACATTAAAAAACTGGAAAATTTCATTTTACTAGGCTCTTTCTTGGGGGAAAACAGGCAATACACAATTTTCTCAAATATCCAAGTGGAAAAATTATAGAGGCAGTAGAGGAAATGAAAAGCATACATTTTAAAACCAGCTCTATCTTAGTTCAAGTCCTGTCCCTTACACCTACCAGGTGTATGAGTATAACAATTTATTTTTCCAGGCTTCTGTTCGCTCACCAATAAAGCAATGTTGGTAGACTCTACCACACTGGTTGCTACAAAAATGAAATGAAATGTGCTGTCAATACATTGCTCATGATTATGCAGGTCAATGTGCTGAATTTGTACACAGATTTCATCGCATGTGGGCTTTGTAACTGGAATGATAATATTGCAGAGCTCAAACTGGATGTATTTCTATCTAGACATTTTGTTTGTTTGTTATGGCTTTCTCCTGTTCCTGTAGAAGAGAAGAGGTTCATGTAACCCTGGGGTTGGGCTTCCTAATGAGTTGAATGGCCTTTTAAGCACAAAACAACCAAATCAAGAATCAAATGAAGGTAGAATTCTGCCACTGAGAGGGGCTCACTTGCCTTCTTCCATCAAGAAAAGTACGAGCAACTCTATGGCATGTTCTAACACCTTCCCACATAGCTGTTCCCAGATGTTAGAAGTAGTTCGAAAAGAGGAAGTTTCAACACCAACTAGCATTGGGAGAAATTTCTAAGTTTCAGAGGTAAAACTAGGATGGTGATGATGATGATAAGGATAACGATGGGGATTAAGATGGAATGAGATCTCTCCGTGACAGACCCTTAGTTAAATGCTGTGCTGGTTTGCTGTGTGGCTCAGTGGAAAACCAAGAGCCAAGGCAAGGGCCTTGCCCAAGAATTTTATTAGCATCCTGAAAGGCAGAGACTGTGCCTCTGAAGCCTAGTGTTCTCTGACTCTTTATATCTACATTAAATGACTGAGATTGTTCTTGTGTACTTGGGTGGATTGATGTTATTCTAAAGCATGCAATTCATTTCAAGAGGGAGAGGGAGGATTAAGTTGGAAATATTTTTCTATTGAAAAGAAAAATTAAATATAAGTGGAAATGTTTTCATGAAAATGTTTTTATATTTCAATGTTTCCCCAGAGCACTCTGATCCCAATACATCACAGGACTCTGCTAGATTAGAAGGAATGAAGGTAAAATGAATTTAAATAAAATTGAAACTGACCAGCCAGGCTTTACTATCCAAATCTCATGAAACAAAGCTGATGGGAAAAAAACCCACAAATAAATCAAAAGAAGAAATAAAAACTGAACTAAAAATTTCAAATGAATCTCAATTTTATTCCAAAATGTTTAAAGTCTAGTTTATTTTCACAGCCATGAAAGGTTCAGAATATCCAGCCACTTGATAGAACCATCAAGTCTTTCTTAGTTGTTTTCTCTCAACCATTTCCCCTTGCATGTTAACCCACAGTATTCACAGAAAATGTGTGCTTGTCTTAGAGTTCTTAGGTCATTTTGAGTGCTTAGCAGTTACCAATAACCATCATCAACCTAAAAATGTGCGCAATTAGGCAGCTGGTCTAAGTAATGGTGTTGCATTTTTAAAAATGTGCACACCCCCCTTATTTGCCTTAAATATGACAGGAAAAGAAAAGTATAGGACTTAGTTAAGGGCACAAATTCTTTAGAAGAAAAGTATTTTGCTAGTTAATCTGTTTCTTGATCTGTACTGCTAGTTAGCCACAAGCCATATGTGGCCATTCAAATTTCAATTACTTAAAAGTAAATAAAATCTGTAATTCAGTTCTTCAGTAGCACTAGCCACACACAGTGCAAGTGCTCCACAACTGCGTGTGTACTGGTGGTTACAATACTAGGCAGGACAGATACAGAGCATTCCATCAAGGCGGAAAGTTCTATAACAGTGCAGGTCTCGATGGAAGATCAGAGCTGTGGGCTTTGAGTATTTACATCTGTTTTTACAAATCTTCACAAAGTGGCTTATCCTGAAATTTGGTAGCCTTTTTAAAGCAGTACCTTTCCACTTTCATACAACACTCTCATAAGCAACTTAATGCACAAGTCAAGGCACAAATCCAATGCATATTTTCTCTTCAACATCATCTCCAGTTGTACTTTCTCTTGTAAAATGCTTCTCTTCCCTAACAACAAAACTTCATACCCAAAACGAATAGGATTCCTGTTGACTACAAAGAAAGGAGTTAACTGCAAAATAAAGGGGAAATCATTACTTTTAGATGGAAAGACCTTCCCAAGTTAACATGTAATATTACAAACACAGCAGGTTGTACTGAAGGCTTCTCCCTCTATGCCCACCATTGCATTTCTAATCCTGGAATGTCTACATTCCCTGCCCAACAGTGAGCTCTCTGTGAGCAGAAAGTAAGTGCTCTGTTTGCTGTTTCACACCCAATATAAGCATAATGCCTGGGACAAAACAGATGCTTAGATTTTTGTGGAATGATTAAATGAAACTTACGAAGAATGGTATTTTGCTAAAGCACAGCAAACATCCTTTTAGAGCTTGGATTCAATTCTTTATATTTGGATAGCAATCCACCCTTTATTTTCAAACTTAAAATAACTCAGCACATTGATTCATGTAAGTAAATTATGCTACAGTTTGATAACTTTTGCACTTAGCAATAGTTCCTTCTAAAAGGTTATGTAATAGTAATCTATGTAATAATAATGTATAAGCTGGTATTTATTGCACAGTTAAAAGTCAGGCCCAGTGCTAAGCATTTAAAGTATGCTATTTCATCTGCCTTTCACCTGGATATTTTCTCTGCTTTGAGGAAGAAAAAAAGAAGGCTTAATAAAATTGAGTGACTTGTCTAGGCCACAAAGTTATAGATATACCATGGAAAAGCTGCAGTTCTGAAGACCGTGGACCCTGCCAGTAATATTGCCTGGTTATACAATCCCTCCTTGGGTCAGGAAGACTACAACTGTCCTCATTGAAGGAGGGCTATAGCTTTGTATTTTCGTACCCCCAGAGCTGAGCACCTGCCCACAAATGTTTGCTGAATAAGGTACAAGAGTCCTAATGGCTTAGGACTCTCCAGCACAGAAGGCCCCCACTAGAATTACAGAAGTAGGCAGAGTTCAGAACCCCTCACCACTCCCTAAACAACAGCAATGAGGAATCACTGTGATTCTGCTCATTATATAGTAGCCTTATATGCTTCGGCCACCATGTCACAGCTTTCTCTGGATCAGGGAACGGCCTGCTTCTGCAAACTGACCAGCTGTGCAAATCTGAGAGGAAGCTGCTATACTTCAAGTATTATCATTTTCTTCATAGTCAGTACTTCAAATAATCCCACTATTTGAAAAATATACTTGACAGTGATTTAGCAAGGACTAAGTAATGGTCAGACCACACTGCCTTCAAGGGGCTTAGACTTTCCTGTTTGGCCCAATTCCCTCAGATTAGAGTTTCCAAAAGTTTGACCTATGAGCATTTCTTTAAGGCTATTAAATTACTTATTAAATGTTTCTTATATTCATGCTCCTATTTGAATAATACAAATACTGTTTTTATACAAATACGCTTGCTCTTAAAAGTTGACATGATAATATCTGATCATGCACAAAATGAGCATTTATTTTCATAAAAATCTCAATATTGATGAAGCAACAGGTCCTCAATTAACACATATAAAACACTAATTTTTTATCAAATCAATATTTATCAAGGGCTTTGCCAAGTGTGAAGTATACAAGTATAACAAAGGGCATCTGTCCTTATAGAGGAGAAGTAAATAAACATTAATCAAGTCCCTGGTAAATGATTTTACATAATTCCCAGTTATTCTCTTCACAATCCTATACAGAAGGTAATATCTCTATCTATGGATAATAATAATAAAAAAAAACACCTTCAATAACTCACACTTCCCAAGTGCCTGTTAGGTATAAACTAGAAGCCAAGCACAGTTAATCCTTACAACTCCCAAAGGAAGAGGTATTTATCACCCCTGCTCCAGATTAAGAAAGAAGGGCTCACAGGTCATCCCTGAGTCCCAGGCACAAGTACTGTGCTGAGTGAAATAGTGAAGACACACAAGTAGTCCAGCTGGCTCTCCAATCATTAAGTGAGACTGCTTTCACTTTGACCTGGGGACACATACACAGAAGCCTAATCTCCATGAGAGAAAAGTCAACCATGAGACCACAGGTTGATATCAAACCCATATCACTGTTCCACAGGCATAAGACTGATAAGAAAAAAGGGGGCAAGGGACTAGCACAGTGGGATGTGAAGGGGTTGTCTGAAGTTCATTCTAGAACATGGGTCACTCCTCAGTTTCCAGAATTGGGGAAGCAAGATAAGATTCTCTGTGTGTCCTTGTCACAGTAGCATTGGCCAATCTGGTAGAAGGCAGCTCACTTTTACGCACTGGTGGAGTGAGGAGATGGAGAGGGAACAGAGGCAAAGGCAGGTTAAAGTCATGTCAGGCCAGGGTCTTTGCTCTGCCTCATGCAGGAAAGGGGGAACCAGAACACTGGGGTGGGGAATTAAGTTGTGATTCAAAACTTAAGTCACCAAAGAGCAGAGCAGCCAGGGCTCTTCATCCCTCCCACCTCTGGCTTATTTGAACAGGAGAAATCCATTTGGCTTCCAGATCTGCTTACCCTGGCATTCTCCAGCAGGGAAACATGCTTTGGTTATTCAGACGTGACTTACTGGCACTTAGAGGCTGTTGGCATGGAAAAACTGAACAGGCTGACCTGGCCAGAAAGGAGCAGGTGATACAGAAACCCAGAAGAAGAGTTCAACTTCCCACGTAAGTTAGCAGGAGGCTCACGTGAAGGGCCACAGAGGAAAGAGGGGGAAGATAAAGAAGGCAAAGTTCTAGCTTTGGTACCTCTGTGGGTCCAGCAGGGTGCCAGGTACATTCCTCTAACATGTTTCATTGTGCCCTTACCTGCATCACTGCTTCCCACTTAGGCAGGAGATAGAGGCTAACGTAAGCTCAGATGAGGCAGGTAATAAACAGGAGCCGGAGTATATGTCATTATGACACACTTCATTATAGTGTCTTTCTGCCTCTAATCACTTGCCCAGTTTGTAACTTCATAAGGGGATGTGGCACCAGGAACTTCATGACTCTGAGGCAGAACTCTGTCCCAGCTCTGGACTTCTTAACTTGCTGTCATCACATGATACAAATAACAGCTCTTCTCAAATCATGAGGCAAATGATGAATATATTCCTCCCTATAATAGCATACTATGTATTAATTTAATCACTTAAAAAAAATCCCTGTAGGGCAAAGTGTGCAAATGGACAACTGGAAGAGTGAGAGAGAACAAGATTCAAATCAGATACTGTGGATATAACTTGAATAGGGGTTTTGCTGGAGCTTAAAGCTCATAATATGCACGTTATGATCACTCAGGCCTTATATTTACATCTGTAACATACCTTTCTCCCTTTGCACTCCCCATATCCCATCACCGGGACATTTGGGGAAGTTCAGAAGCTGCAGGAGTTGCAAGGCGCACAGGGTTTCATCCCTTTCCCAAGGCTACATCTCCATGGTATGCCTCTGCAACTCCTACAAACTAAAAACCAACCCACAATCACAGGAGACCTCCACTGTGCAAGACAGAACCTCAAAATCTTCCTTTTTATGTTAACAAAGCTTCTAGCAAAATATCCCAAACAAGCCATCTTCATAGTTCATTTCTCCAGTCTTTTTAAAAGAAAAAAATTAAATGGGAGAGGATATCATCTGGAATAGCAGCTTCTAAAAAGGGACATTTTTGAATTGAATGCCACATGCTGTATTTTGCCATCTTGCCTCTGCTTCCTGCTTCAAGCCTGTGTAACAGAAAAACCTCAGGCATTGGAGCTGTTCCGGGCCACGCAAACTCCACTCCGCATCTTCCAGGCAGCTCTGTCGCAAATAATTCATGTCCACTACGCCCCTATCGCACTGAATACAACCACATTGTGCTGCTGGAAATGGGAAACCTGATTCAGATCACAGGAGAAGGTAGAAAAAACATTTAGTTCAACACAATACTGCCTTTCAAAGGGGGAGGGGAGGAGAGGGGAGAATATCTCAAATCTATAAGTGGGCAAAGGATTTAAGACCAATCTGGAAGAAAACAACCAAATAGCATTCCATGCAATCCAAACCAGCAATAACAACAAAAAAACCATCCAGCCCTTCCAGAGCTATGCCCGTTTTAGCTGTAGTGTCCTAATCAAAACCAATCCAGCCCTTCTGAGCAATGTAAAGAGGAAGGAGGACATCTGCAGAAAATGGTGCATATTGATAATACATGACTTGTCCCACATGGACAGCAATAAAAGAAAAACAAGCCTGCACAATGTAGACTCTTTTACTCTGTGCTCACCAGAGGAGAAAAATAAGAAAGCTAGAAAAAGGGGAGGGAAACAAGAGGAATGAAGAATGAGGTGGTAGTGGTGGTAATGGGAGGTGTGCCATTGCCCTGCATGATTTTTGTAAACAGCAGCCTGTAATGGCCACGGTTAGAGAAGGGAAAACAGACATGGAGGGAAACGTGTTTACAACTGCAGGGAAGGGAGGGAGGCGGAGGGAGGGATTCCCCGACTCTGCACTCAGCCCGCTCCGCTCCAGTGGGGCCCCGGGGCTGGGTCGCGCTTCGCCCCCCTTCCAGCTTTCTTGGGGGGGGGGGCGGTAGGCATCTTGTTTATAGGGAAGGATACTCCTCCTCTGCTCTGGTGATCGCGTCCCTAATACTCCTGCTGCATCCTTGCGGGATGCCCGCTTGACTGACAAGTGTTTTAGCCAATTGCCACCCGGGCCTCTCGGAAAGGTGGAATTTCCCAATGAGCCGATTGGCCAGCAGGAAGGGCGGGTCCTAGTGATTGGCGTGTTATTCGGAGTAGAAAGTAGTAAACAACCTTAGTCCAGGGGCGCCAGGGAGGGCGCAAGGTGCCAGCTCTCTTTTACTGGTGCAGGGCTGGGAGCATACCAAACAAAAGGAACTGCAACCATGGTTTTTGAAAGAGCGAGAGGGGGTGCCCCCCAAATCGAGCTTGAGTGGGCGTCCCCTGGAGCCCCGCCAGAACTGCTGACTTGCAGCTTCACATCATTTTTGTTCTGTGGAAAACCGCAAAGGTTTTGTTTCTCTTCATCTTGGGATTTAAAAGCTCTCTAAAGGGGAGCCATGACCAATTTAGTTTTTCTTCTCTCCCGTACTCCTCCCTACTGTCTTGAATGAATTTTTAGTTCTGTCTTTTCCTAAGTTGTTTTAAATCCCTATACTAAAAATTGTTGTCATACACAATGCACCATTAATGACACATGGGTACATCAGATGACCCATTAGACCTTTTTCCTCGCATGTTTCTGGAGCTGTGACCTCACTCGGATGTACCTGAGTTCCAAAGCATATAAAAACAGAAACAGAGATTGGGGCCACTTGACAAGCAGTAAGCAGTTAAGTTGCCTTTTCCTTAGAGGATATAGATCACCCAGCATACCAGATTGCATAGTGATTCTCTGGCTGGCTGGCTGGCTGGCTTGACTTGAATCACCATCCATTCTTCATTCTAGCCTCAACATCCTTACAGGACCCCAGCGAAGTAAAACCTCATAGCTTCCAGCATGTAGCTGAAGTTTCCCCAAGTTAGGCAGCCCTCCAAGTGCAATAATCACTCTCAGAGGTCTATACTAACCACCAGCCTGAGTGGGATGTAGAGATTCTTCCTGAGATTCTAGAGAAGCCATTCCCCATGCTGATAGAGGACAGGGAAGGAGAACAAGGAAGATGGACCCTCAGGGGAGCTCTACTTCATTTATTTATTCCTTGAACCTACATTCTGATGATAAACTATATTGTCACTTGTAGCCAGACAGTTAATGCTTAAAACGTAAAGGCCACCAAGGGTTCCTTTGTAGGAAATAATATGTTATAAACTGGCTACCTGGGAGTCCTCTTTGCTACCCCAGAGCTTATGCTCTCCCTCAGCCTCTTGTGTCTCCACTGTAGCCTGTCCCAAGCAGTCCCAGGGAAACTCACATAGGATGAACTCAGTCCTCCTTGGTCCTATGAGCCTTACCCAGTCATCAATTCAACTGCCTCCCTACCAGCCACTTTGTTCTTGTCCCAGGTCTCTTCCTAGGCCACACCTAACCTTTACTCAGATTGTTTTTTTTTTTTCCCTGCTTTCTAGACCTTACTGCTGCCTGTCCTGGAGAGGCCACTGTTCCTCCACAGCTTCCCCTGACCCAGCCAGCCCACTTTCTGCAGAACTACTCTGTAGTCTGTCTCCATAGCGCTATATCATGGATAGAGCTTCTAACACTGCATTTAGACTCTGCTTGCTTGTTTTTCTACTTCACTAGATCCTGAACTTCCTGAGGCTAGGTATGGTGTTCTATTCAGATTTTTGTCTCTACTGGAGACATAGGTTCACCACAAACATTCTCTCCAGACTTATCAAACATTTGCAACATACAGTTTTCATCTTCTCCACGACCCATCTCCTGGACCCCCCAAGTCAATTCCTCCTACCTGGTTCCTTACTGATAAGTTACCTACTGTCCCTCTTCTGCTCCAAGTACCTAGATCCTTACTGCTCTGTCCTGAATATCTCACACTGGTTCCCTACGCATATGCAGTTGCTTTTAGGTATGCCATTTCCTCTGCCAGCTATATCTTTTTCTACCATCTCTGTCAAACTTCCATCTTGCCTAAAAATCACTATTTCCTTTGAACTTCTTCTACAAACTCACACAATTCCTCTATGCCCCAAAGTATCTGGAGAGACATCCTTGTATCCTCCTCTCTTTCAGCAAAACACAGATACAGAACCACAGCTGGCAATAGTCTGCTACAAGAACCTGGAGTTGAAAGGTGAATTTGTAAGGTGTTGCCATCCAGGTGTCTGCAGAACTGATATATTTCTGGCTTCAGAGGGCAGAAGCAGAACTGTGTTTCTAGCTTGTCTGTGCCACAGAATCCTCTCCTGCTCTGCAGTCTGAAGGCCTCCACTGAGTGACAGGCTTCTCATCTCAGGTCTCAGCTTAAATATCACCGCACATACTTACCTGCTGACTACTATAACATGGACTTGTTTAATTTTCATCACTCCATTTATCATCCTTATCTGATCATTCATTTACTTGTTCATAGTCTGTCTTTCTCCCCCAACTGGCAAGATCTAGGTGTTCTGAGAATCCTGGTATTCCACTGTAGGAACCCATCCACAGCCTCTGCTTGTATCTCAGTGTATCAAGTTATATGTCATTGTCTCTTATATACTCCCAAATGGACAGAGCTTAATAGTGGGAAAGAGTAAATTATTACTGATGAAATTAGTACTTTCAATAATAGAAATCAGCCTTGCTTTAAGCTTCTTATTATAGGTATTCATTTATAATGGAAATTGTTTTGGGTACAGGTAATAACTTTACATGGTTCAAAACCCAAACACACACTCACACACACACAAACACACACACGTATGCAAAGAATCTTTCTTGTCCCTTTGGTTTTTAATTTATGCTATCTTTTTTCAAATTAATGTATCCTGACTATAGTAACAAATGGAAGTCTTCATTTTCTTTTAGCAGCTAAATATTCTACCATATAAATAAACTCTAATTCAGTGGCTCCCAATCTTGCCTGTACATTGGAATCACTGAAGAGCAAACAAACAAAAATAACACAAGAAAATGAAACCTGTGTTCCATCTTTCAGAGATTGATTTAATTGGTCTGGGCTATGGCCTAAGCTTTGAAATTAAAAAGCAAAAATAAAAATAAATCCCATGTAATTTTAATGAGAAACAAGTTTGGGAGCCACTTCCCTAACATATTTAGTTCTTAATTGATGGTTATTTCTCACCTTTTGCCATTTGAAATAACACTATTACAATGCCCTTGAATAGTCATTTCATTGTCAATTGTCATTTCACAAGTGTCCTACTGTTACTCTCAGGTAAAAGGCCTTACAAAACTGCTGAGTCAATGGGCATATATATTGATATATATTGAGATATTACTGTTCTTCTTTTTTTTTTTTTTAAAGAGAGAGTGAGAGAGGGGAGAGAGAGAGAGAGAGAATTTTTTTTTTAATATTTATTTTTTAGTTCTCGGCGGACACAACATCTTTGTTGGTATGTGGTGCTAAGGATCGAACCCGGGCCGCACACATGCCAGGCGAGCGTGCTACCGCTTGAGCCACATCCCCAGCCCCATTACTGTTCTTCTTCACAGATGTACTCTATCACAGCCATGTGGGACACTTTATATTTTTTATAAATGGTGAAAAAATAGTAGCTTGGTGTATTAATTTGCATTTCTGATGTAAGTAAGATTAAACATTTTTTCATATAGTTAATAGCTATTTATATGTCTCTTTCTGTGAACTAATGGTTAAGTACTTCATCCCAAATCTAACTGAGCTTTTCTGTATCACTTTCTAGGAGCTCTGTTCTGTTTTGTTTTATAAACTAGGTAGATTAGCTCTTTGTCTGTGATGGGAATGTTTCCCCCAGTTTGGTATTTATCTTTATTTATAGTTTTTGACCATGCAGAAGTTTTTTTTGTTGTTATTGTTGTTTTAATTCAATTTTTATTAACATTTCATCTGGAGGTTAGCCCTGTGTATGGTATGATGTATGGACCTGACTTTTGTTTCTTTTCTGGAGGGCAAAGGATAGTCATGCCCCAATGCAAGTGGAGAATTCATCTTTATTCCACGGATGTAAGATGCTACATTTATCAGAGTAATACATCTGTACATGCACCTGAATCTATGTTTGGATTTTCTAGTCTGTTTATAGGTTTGTTGGTCTGTCTCTTCATGTACTGACATCTTGCTCTTTTAATTATTTAGGGTTCCATGGAATGTTTTAATATCTAGTAAGGTGAGGACGTCTCATTGCTCTTGTTTAGAATTTTTAAATTTTGAAAACTTTTAAATATCATGACTTTACAATCAGTCTAATTTAAAAGAAAAAACTATTGATATTTGAATTACATTAAATTTATAAACTAACTTAGAGAACTGACATCTGGTTAATATTGATTATTCCTATCTAATAAATACGGTATGTTTTTCTATTTATTTAAGCTACTTATAATATTGTTACATTTCCTCATTAATTTTAAGGTGTTTTTTTTCTGAAAACAGAATCTTTTCTTCTATAGCATCTGCTAACAAGTTGTTGCATACTATAGGTTAAAAGTGTTTATTATTTCTAGCAAAAGATGTTCTATTCTGTACCTTTAAAAGAACACAGTGTGATGGAGGAAAAAATCTAAAGGCACAACTCTTTACAAACAATGAGGTCCTAATCAAGCATCAAAGAAACATGATTTGAGTCAGTATTCACAAGAGAGAATAGAGTTCCTTAGATTTCTAACCCAAAAGATTCATAGAATTTGGGAGAAATTTGTGGGCTTAGGAGATAAAGATCTAACAAATATGGGAAGGTAGCTTAGTGGAACTTGAGGAAGATAGTATTGCCTTGGCTAAGTTGAGTTTATTAGCAATGCATATCTCTAAACCAGTTAAAATCCAACAAGAGACTGGCACCTGAGTGTGAACACAAACTGTAACAGGCTGTACTTCACCAAAGTTGTAATCACCCCAAAGCTCCACTAGAATTTAACAAGTCAAAAACAAGTTTCCTCTTCCATAGCTGTATGTTTTAAAGAAATGCCTCTTCTCAGCTGAAACTCCGCCCCCACCCCCCCAAGCTAGAAGCAACAACTTGAAACATCAGAGCAGAGATGCCTGGCTCAGATCTCTTTTAACAAAGAATTCAGGGTTCATTTGTGGAGCGTCGCTAGTTAACAGCTACAACTGCTAGCTCTTTTAGGGTCCACTTCAGCTTTCTGTGAGGTCACACTCCTTCTGGCCAGTCCCTGGCCAGTACCTGATCACGTCGATATCCATCCAACAAGGAAGCTCCTCAAATGAGCACTTTTTTGCTCTAAGCTCCTCAAGGGCTGCCAGAGCTCTGCCCCAGCAAAATCCTGAGAGGGCTCCTCACATCCATTATCTTCTCCCTCTTCCTTTTACCAGCCTCAGTAAATCTTTCACATCCCTAACTCCATCCCAGAGTCTGCTTCTTGAAAAACCCAAACTGCAATGAAGACATTTAGCAAATCTGGGGAGGAAATTAAAATCCCCATATAATGTAGGCACATACAATTTTGAAAGTAGAAAGGATTCAAATCAAATGTTTCAGCTAACATGTACTTGTAAGTCTGGCTTCATTTCATTTTTGAAGTCCTCCAACTTTCCATGTTATCAATGAGCATTTCCTAAATAGTGGACATTTACATGGTCGGTCTTATACAATTTAAAACTTACATATCTATCCTGGGGGGCAGATATAATCACTGTCATTTTACAGACAAGGGGGACCTGATGCAGAAAGGTAACAGAAACCAGATTCAAATGCAAGCAGGCCTGCTTGACTACAAGGTTTTTCTCCTTCCTATGGTACCCTGTCTAATACTTCTAGCTTGTCAGCCAGGGGGTCAACAAGCTGGTGAAGGGGCTGGGGTTGTGCTTGCCTAGCATATTTGAGGCACTGGGTTTGATCCTATAGTGTGCTCATCTATAACTTAAAAAAAAAAAAAAAACATGGCAGCAGCAGCTGGTGAGTTTTGGGGCTGGCATGTCATTTCTGAGTGCTTCTGGACCTATACTAAGATGCCTCTGTAGAAACAGTGGACTCTCCTGTCTTTGCCTAAGAAGGGGATAAATAATTGGCAGCTATGGAATATGTAAATATATTCCCAAGTCAAGGCTATACTTCATTTTTGCCAAGCCTAAAATAGCATTCATTCACACATTTGTTCAAAAATATCAAGAAAATATCTGCATAACTTTCCATGATTCATGTAAATATTAAAACTAATCCTGGGTGAGTGGGTAAGCTACCCACTAGGTTTCAAACATCTTTTTTAAGGTGGCATAAAAGAATCAGTGTTATTCTTACTGAACTGGCTCCCAGAGTCCAGCAGTTCTGTCCTCTTCCGCACACTGTATCTTCCACAGAGGGACCTCTAAAAAGCCCAGCTTGAATGAAATAGAGACTGGACAGTGCTGGTGGCCCTGCTAATGAAATGGACCAACAGACCAACCCAGAGCTACCCAAATTTAGTGGAATTACTAGGAATAGATCAGTCCTCCTACTCTAGTTAAGTTTCAGGCACAGAAGTGTCTATTATGTTTACTTATTTATTATTTCCAATTAAGTAAGGCCACACTGTTGTACCGGTACCTTGGGCAAGGTATAACACTGATGCATCCAGTGACACTTTTGATAAGTTTGATCAGAGAAGCAGCCAATACATGTAGATGTCTGTTTTTTATGCATGGCTTATACAACTAGCATAATCTAAAATTTTATAAGCCATTTGAAAGAATAAACTCTGATATTAATTTCAATGAGTTTGTGAAGAGAAGTGTTTATATATATATATAGTCAAAGAAAGTTTTTTTCCTTTGGTCCTTGAAAAAATTATAAACATCTCTTTTGGAAAAATAAAAGTTAAAGAAGCATAGCATTGGCAGAAGTCATATGATGATACAGCAAAATACCACAGGGCAAGGCAAGCCACGGATGAAGATACAAATGTGGAGCCTTACTCAAGCTCACACCTCTAAACTTTTATTTTATAAAGCTGCCAGTTCAATTTTATAGTACAAAAATTTTAGTCATTTAGTGTACATTTAATATTCTCAATATCTACTATGAGAAGAGAAAAGATCTGAGAAGAGTTTAATAAAAATACTACTTTGGAACATTTATAGGCAAACAAGAGTTAGAGCACTAATCACTGTAATTTCTCCGTGACGATCACTAGGTGAGGCATTTACAAAATTGATGGGAACAAGTGATGATTCAGATGCAGTAGTAAAGGGAGAATAAAAATTTGCCAATCAGTTGCAAGCAGAGTGCTGCACAGGCTCATCTCAAGGGACTGCAATGGGGTTGGGGGAAATGAATATGAGAGGGAGAGAGGAGACAGATTGACTCAGTTTCCAAACTGCACATGCACAAAGCCCTTTGAAGATTATCAGGCCTGATCTGATCCTGAATCAGGATAAACATATAATAACTACAAATCACAAGGAAAATCAGAATTATGTTTACTCTGTTGATAACACACAATGAATATGTACTGGAAGTATATTTATCCCTTTCCCTACTTGCAGTATTACTGACCACCTATTATATACAGAGCACAAAAAGAGTTTACCAAGTATGGGGCACTGCCCAGATCCTTCTAGGGTTAACAAGGTAAAATACAAACCCTTTGGTGGGTCCAGTACATTGCAAGTGCCTGGTGATATCTTTTGAGTTTTCCTTTTCCATCTTTCACTTATCTTCAGAGGTCTGGCTGTAGAATTACTAATATTTTAAACAATGCAAATGTAATTATAGTTGAAGCACATCCTCTAACAGAAGGAGTGAAAGATTGGCATTTAGAAGCTTCATTAAACTTTTGGCCTTTTCAAGGCTAAATGAATCTAGGGAAGACATAAAAAGTTCCTGCTGATTGATTTAAAACAGATTTTTTTTTTTTTGCAGTTAAAAGATCTAAATCTATGAAAAAAAGGAGTATTCATGATAATTTAATAACATCTCACTTTCTCATTATTTCAAATTGTAACAATTAGAAAATCTCTTTATAATACAAATACATTCACATACACATGAACACATGTATACTGGTGTACTTATAGCAAAACAATCAATTTATTTACAAGTACATAGGCTTATTAGGAAAAAAAATGATTTAGTTGTATGACATGCTATGTTGTCCCAAACCAATTCTCAAATACTTTGTGGGGTGTGTGTAGAAAATTAAAAAGTGCTTTGGAGTATATAAAAATGTTCAGGGCTTAAAATATTCCTTGCTTGTGGTTCTTATTGTGATGATTTATTTAAATGACAGAATTAAGTTATCATATTCTCTTTATCTTCCCAATTTATTTAGATTTGGTATCCTGTTCTTTCTCTGGAATTTCTTTCACTTTTCCTGTTGTCAGTAAGCTAAATTATTTTTCCTCCCACGTGCATAAAAACATTAATCTATAAAACACATAGCCATATGTCATTTCTCATGTAATTCTATTGTACATTTCACCTCCACCCAGACTTTCTAACATGAACAAATAGATATTATTTACTGTGGTCAGAATGAGAATTATCTAATGCCACTACATAGCCATAAATTGATTTTTGATTAATGTTTAAGCAAACAGCAAACAAACCCATCTGCTCTGAAAACAAACAAACAAAACGAAGCAGCAACCATAGTTCACAGGAATTTCTGCCAGTATGAGTAGGTTTCAGCTGCTCCTGAGAATAGATTCCTTTTCATTGCTATTAAGAAAATGTACTGCTGATAAGAATATAATTCCATATCTAGACGCCACTTCTTCTCTAGCAAGGGTTAATTTAATAGACTATTACTTAAGGTGAAATAAAAAGCAATGCCCTGCTGAAGAAAACTGAGAAGACCTGACACCAGAGTGAATTTCTTGTCTCACTCAGTAGAAGCAAAAAAAATTTTACATGGGTAATTTTTTTTTCTTTTAGAGTTGCCCCCTCCATGGGTCAACTTATTAATGAAGAAAAGCTAGGTATCCTACCTCACACAGGAAAGCAAGTGCTGAAAGGACTGCTTTTGAAAAAATATGTTAAAATATCTATTCTGTATATATGGACTTTCCTTTCAATGCAATCCAACTGGCAAAACTTACACCAATGAGAGAGAAGTAAAAACAAGAAAAAGGCTCTATTTCTATAATCTCTGGGGCTGCCTTGGTATATGGCACATGGCACAGCTGACACTATGTTTGGCAGACAGATATCTTAGAGTCAATTACTGGTACTTCGATGATAGAGAACAGAGGATATACTGCTGTATTAGGCAGGACTTTCACAAACACGAAGGAATTGTCCATATTCCAACATTCCAGAGCAGGGTAGAAGGCATGAATCTAGTGAAAACATTTTGAACAAAAGTAAGCAGCAGAATCTGGGAAGGTAAGGAATAAAGGAATGATATGAGCATTTTCAGCAGCTAAACTGACACAAGAACACATATGCCAGTGAGTAAACAAAATATACCTTAATGTGCAAGAAAATAATTTAAGTTGTAATTCTTAAAATTAAGTTCTAAATCTGGTAACAAAAAGGCCATGTTAAATATATTGTCATTTCACAAGGATACCATCCAAACGAATGAGTCCCTTTGCGACAGTATTTCCACTTAGGCTTACAGGACAATGTTTGCCCATATCCTATTGTACCTCCATAAAAATGACTGTTTCATTCTAAGAGGTTATGTCAAAATTGTTCTTTAAAATCTTACACACATGTAAAAACACACACACACACACACACACACACACGCCTGGAAAACAAGGACTTTTGTCCTTCTTTGCCAAAAGACAGTGAGTGTTTACTAAAGACTAATGGTTCTGATTTTGTCTTCAGAAAAATAATTGCATGACTGACCTAAACACAAGAGAGGAGAAGGGGGGGGGGAAGGAAAGAAAAAGAAAAACCCTTAAACAAAGATTGTTAACACATGAATTACATCAACCTTTTCTAATTACAACTCTGTATCTCATTATTCTTCAGGCAAAATGAGTACCTTAACTTTAGAGTGTCAAGTAAACAAAGCCTTTTGCTGTCCTTGTTTCACAAGTTTGTTTCTATAAACATTCCCCTGTCCCCCAAACCCAACTGGGCAGCATAATGGTCCTGTTGTTGAGCACAGCCTTGATTTCCACAGGACAATAGATTGTTTTTCTCTTAGCCCCTTTGGAGTAAAATTAGCTTTAATATGGTAGACTCTTCCTTATTAAAGGTGTAAAAACAAGAACAATATCAACATTCCTAGCATGGAATTCTATGTTTAGATTGTATAAAAATGGTAGGTACTTGGTTACCAGGTAGATGTATCTCTCACCTGTTTCTGCTTGTCTCTAGGTACAGAGAGGTAGGGGTGGGTTACTCCTCTCCACAGGGACAAATAAAACTAAAACAAAATAAAACATAGGCTATCACTTTGAAAGGAGTGTATCTAGAAAGAGGATGCCAGGCGTTGTTCCTTTCTGCCAAGATAGACATGACAACAGTTCCCCCCAGAAAGCCAACAGTGGAGAAGTTCCTTTTCCAGAAAATTTCCAAGGAGCAGATGAAGTTCTTTATAAGCACAGAGGAAGGGAATCCCCATGTGCCAAGGACAAGAAGCAACCCATAGCTCCTGCCCATGTAGCTAATCACCAGAAAATGAGAAAGGGATGCAAACTCCAGTACTCGTCAAGGCAAACCATTTCTCAAATGTACCTCGTAGATGCTTCCACAAGTTATTTCTGTATTTTGAAAGCACTTAGTATGCAGAGTATTTGTTAAACACAGGCAGCATCCTCAGTCAAGATGTACCAATTCAGGGCCGAGGATGTGGCTCAAGTGGTAGCGCGCTCGCCTGGCATGTGTGCGGCCCGGGTTCGATCCTCAGCACCACATACCAACAAAGATGTTGTGTCCGCCGAGAACTAAAAAATAAGTATTAAAAATTCTCTCTCTCTCTCTCTCTCCTCTCTCACTCTCTCTTTAAAAAAAAAAAAAAAAAAAAGATGTACCAATTCAAACTCCTCCCTGATGCTAGCAAAGATGAACATGGGGCTAGGTAAGGTAGACAAAAATCACACATGACCCAAAGCTGAAGGGGATGTTGGAAACTCCTGTCACCACAAACAAGCTTTTTATTTTGTTTTGTTTTGTTTTTAGTTCATCTCAATGAAGTCAAGGTCCCACTAGTGCTTCACAGTACAGGGCTCCAGTGTATGGACTTCTATTGGCCACAGGAAAACCCCCTATTTGGTAGTCTGCAGAAATGTACTAGGTAACTCATTACGATAACAGTTAAGACTGTTTTTTCAACATACACCCACACTTTCAAAAACAACTTACTGGTAGAGCAAGGCCTCTAAAACCTTCTCTCCCCTACCTTCTCTTTCTTCTAAAGGTTACTACTAACTTTTTCCCTAGGTTAGATGATACCAGAAGAAATAGGACAATACAAAAAGCATATTTTGCCACCACAGAAAGCAAAACTTGAAGGCAGTCAGGTTTGATAATAGGACATGCTGTTTTTGCAGTATCTCATCACCAGGGCCCTCACATCATGTGCTTTGGGGCTCATTTAACACACCCCACTGGAATGCCTCCACTGAACTGGCGAGAGCTCCGCAACAGCCCACCCACTCCAACTATGCAAGCAACAATATCCACCAGGAAGGATAGAAAGGAATGGAATATGCAATTAAAACTGTGAGAAAGAGTGACTTACATAGGCAAAAGTTAATAAGGGCCATGCCAAAGTTCAGTGGAACAACTGAGCTTCCAGAAGGGACTTGAAAAAAGACTAACAGCAAAATAAATAACATGGTAAGCGCCAGTTTTACATCAGAAGTTTTCTTTAAATGATAGCAGGCAAATTATTTTCTTTCCCAAATGAAATAAGACCCAGGGACCATTTGAGTAGACATCCATCCAGTGTATGATGTGGCAAATGCTCAAGTGGGGAGCACTGGGCTAATCACCAAACTGTATCACTGCACTGGCAGGAGACTGCTAAAGAGGCAGGTGTGTGAAGACTCTTGCTGAGTGCCACTTCCAGCAAAGTGCTGAGGAGGCCAATGAGGGAATGAATGAAACTAGAGGTTCTCAGGCCTGATATCAATGAAGGCAAAGAGGACATGGGGGCTATTGCATCTTAGTGACCACTATCTCTCTACCACCCAGGACATTATTTTTGCCAGGAAATTGAGAAAGAAGAAGAATACGATCTTGTGATAAGGAAAGGTTGTTTTTCTTTCTCCATTCTCTACTCAATGCTAATAAAAAAAAATCTTAAATCTGAGTGGGTTTGAAGTAATGTTTTCATATCTGAGACATATAGGAATGAGCTGCTGCTTACAGCCATCTGAACTATCTACCCAAATTAAGTGTGTAAATATGTGTGCAAGTTCTGTGCATGCATGTGTACATGAATATGGTGGTGGTGGCTGAGGGTTGGAGGGGTCTTCTATTAAGAGGTAGTAGAGAATAGGGTCTAAGATATATATTCTGGAGCCAGAATGACTGGGCTCAATCCTAGGTCTGCCATTTACGTGTGCTTCCTTGGTCAGATTACTGAACCTTTTTGTGTCTTCCTTGACTTTCTCATCTCTAAAGTGGGAAGCATAATTGTATCTACATGAAAACTAAGTTGGTATATGCAGATGGCTTAGAATAGTACCTGGCACACAGCAAGGGCTGAATAAGTGTCAGTTATTATTGTCATCCAAGCATAAATCCACTAGCAGCAGGCATGAAAATGAGTGTTTCTGGATGGTTAACAAGCTACAGCTTGGCTGATGATGCTGTTTGTGAAACTCAGTGAGCGGCCTCTTCACGCCTTAGTTGCCCTCCAGTCCTCCTGCCCTTGGTGACCTTGGCAGGAGTTTGAGGTTGAGTGGGGACTAAGACAACTCAAACTCTCCCAGCAAAAGCAGGAGCCCTACTGCACCCACAGACCCTACGGACCATTCTTGTGTTTCTTCAGGGTCTGCTGAGTTGTCACAAGAGGAAAGCAAAGGGGTAGGAGGACAGAGCCTCCAGCAGTGACAAGGGAGTCCAGCACCTCCCCCAGATCCGCAGCCAACTGCCTCTTGGCTGGAAGCTTATTTAAGTTGTCCTCTGTCCCATTTTTGAGGCTCTATAGGGATGCTCTGGGCACCAGGACCTAGGAATAAATTGAAATAAGTGAAGCAAGGGAACACTCTGATCAGATCAGCCTGTTTCACACTATCCTTTGACCTCAGAGTGATGGAAAGGTCCTGATGGACAAAAACATGAGACAGCCCCATGCTCTAGGAGCACAGGCTCCAGAAAGTCATGCAGGAGCCTTGCCCAGTTGCAGACAGGGTTTAAGAAAGTAAATGTAGGCATCTCTACCATTTACTAACTATCTGTATTCCAGTAAGTCCTAGACTAGTTTTAGTTCCTTACACTCCAGCTAGCATTTCTTTCTTTCTTTTTTCTTTTTCTAATATCTTTATTTTTATTGGTTTTTATGTGGTAGAGCGTTTGCCTCACATGTGTGAGGTACTGGATTCCATCCTCCAGCTATCATTTCAGCAGCAAAATCTGGAGGTAGAGGCAGAGGATTTTCAGGATCATAGGTTAGTTTTCATTGCTTTACATGTAGGATGCAGACAGCATTTTAATCTTCAATGTTCTAAATATAGTTATTTGGGCACCATCCCTGCTGAGGACTCTATCTTGATCCTGTACCTCTAGTAACCGTGCATCAATAATATATCATTATCATCACTTGGAAGGATTTATGGCAACCTATCTCTCTTATCTCCTTGCAGAACAGGCAGTCTTTTGAAAATCTGTGGTAAGTCCAAAGAACACAGCTAATTGAAATCTACAGATAATCTTAGAAATTCCTTTCAATCAGTAATGTCAACTTCCTCTCTTTTTCTAATCGTTAATTTGTACTTCTTATACAACTCCAAAGAGATACATCTCATTTCATTCATTGATCTTCTAACCCTCTGGTGCAGACAGCAGCAAGCAACTGAGATGGTCAACTGCTGACAGCTCCAGGTAAAAGCAAGTAAAGATCTGAGTGATATAACAAATTGCTAGTGGCAGAAAATGAAAAGGCTAAGATTAGAAAATCTACATTCTTTCTATTAAAAGTAAATAAAAAAACCCAGAGTGAAACCCAAAACTGTCCAATAATATTCTACTAAATAAAGTGTGTTTGTAAAGAAGCAATGACCAAAAAAAAAAAGGAAGAAAGAAAAAAGAAAAAAATCAGTATCAGAAAGAGTCTCGGGCCATAAAACACTATTTTAAAAATGCTCTTTTGAGGGCTGGGATCATGGCTCAGTGGTTGAGCGCTTGCCTCACACATGTCAGGCATTGGGTTCGATTTTTAGTACCACATATAAATAAATGAATAAAATAAAAGTCCATCAACAACTTAAAAATTTTTTTAAAAAAATGCTCTTTTGGACCTGGTAGTCCACGAAATCCAAATCAGAACCGGGGTCAAGATATTTTGTAGAGACTCCATAAAAGATGAGGAAGACATTGTTGAGATCCTATAGATTCATTCTTTTGATGTTTGAAAGACACCTCCATTCTTCACAAGTCACCCTCAGTCCACTAGAAGTTACTTGGAGAAAAGCGTGTTGGAGGGAGTGCTCAGGGTTGAGAAGGGATAGCCCTCTTCCTTTCAGGAAAACAAGCAATGAATAAACATAGCAGGAGACAGAAAATTCACACTAGAGCACAATAGTAATAAATGTTGCAGATAAGCTCCATCAGAGTATTCCGACACTGGTGAGTAATCCAGGGCAAAGTAGTAAATGTAGAGGAGAAACCTGGCAGACTCCATCTCACTTAGGTGGCCAAGGGTAATATCACCCAGCCTCACCCTGACATGACACACTGAGGAGGATGCTATGTCATTCCTGTGGGAGTCTTCTTCAAAATGTTAGACTGAGTCAAATGATGAGAACTATCAGAGGAACCCCCACTCTTGTGGAATGAAGAACATCCTACAAAATAACTGATCAGTAATCTTCCAAAGTGTCAAGGTCATGAAAAAGCAGGAAAGCAGGGGAACTGTCACAGATGGGGGGAGGATAGGCAGATTTAGTAATTAAATGCAATAATGTCACACTAGAACTGAAAAAAAAGGACATTAGTGGAAAAACTGATGAAATTCGAATAAAGTCTGTAGTTCAGAGTATTGTGCCAATGTTAATTTCTTGGTTGTGATAATTGGATTATGGTTATGTAAGATGTTAACATTAGGGAAAGCTGGGTGACATTTCAGGAACTCTCTGTGCTGTTTTTCAACTTTTTTGTAAGTCTAAAATTATTTCAAAATAAAAAGCTAAGGAGGAGGGGAAAGGAGGAGACTGGCTGACTATTCAGTTCAGTTTATCCCCAGTGAGAGGGGTCATCCTCACTACGAAGTTGCTGGTTTGGGTTTCAGCTCTGGACTTTCCCCCACTTGATGGATTTCATAGCCTTCAGTACCATTGATAATACCAGTTGAAATTCACACTGAGTGGAGAATGAAGAACATGAATGAAGAAGTTATGCATGTGACACTGAGGAAAAGAGGAATTATGTATGAGAAAACTTAAAAATTCTAAATACTTTATGTCATCCTCCCAACCCAGTCACCCCCTCCACAGGCCAACTACCCTTCCCAGTACAACAATAATTTGTCTAGAGCTCCAAACAAACACTCTTTTTTTTCAGAACTTGTCTTTGTAGAAAATGTAGTAACAAACTTTTATTAAGTTACTGAAGGGCACAAAGACTTTGTTTTACAGGAGTCAGTTCCAGTGTGATCTGGGAACCAAAATCCTTCCCAGATCCCAATCATACCCAAAGAGGCCAGGATCTTTCTGATTCCTTTGTAACTCTTTACAGGGTAAAGCCATGTGACTTGTTTCAAGAACTGTAACTTTTTCTTACTCCTTGACCTGCCATATTCTAACTTTCCTAAACTTTAGGGTATTCACACTGGTTGCCAGGGTTCATCCTTGGGTTGGACACAGAGTCTTGAAATGACTATGGAAGCCTTCCCTCTGTGGAGAAAAACAATTGATTCCTAGAGGAAATCTCTACTTAAAGTCACATTTAAAATCACCCTGTCCCCAACCTCAATAACTTTCTTTGAAGATTAAGAATAGAAAAAAGATGAAGGCTTCTCCTTTGCCGGTAAGAGTTAGTGGTAGGAGGACCTGGTGTTCTTTTCAACCAGCCACCTACACATAATAGCAACAACAATCTAACAGCTGTCATCTCTCAGCAGTCTTCAAATCCTCTGTATGTGTGGGCATTGTGTGTTCTCTTGTCCTGGTCACCTAAAAAGTCCAAGGTACTTTTAACAAATGGTCAGCTCAACACTCTGTCTCTTTCAACCACAGACAAACATCTAGGTATCTAAGTGTACCCTCTGGCCTACTTCCAACCCCCAACCTAAAATACTGTTAACTGTGAAAACAGTGTAGACACAAGTCAGAGTATGTAGACTTAAGGTGAGGGTTTGATTTGCCTGCTAGTTTATGAGGATGATTTAAATGCCATCCCACAATTAAAATCCTTCCAAGTCCAAGTCCAAGTACTGTCTGCCTTGACTCACCTCGTGATGCTCTTTTAGAGCTGCTATATAGATCTGCAAATGGAAGGATGTTCAGAAATGCCCACCTAAAAGAAATTACTTTGTTTTAGGATATTTCTGATAACCCCCAGAGTTTGATGTCTTTCTAGCTTGATTTATTCCTAAAGGACTGGAGCCTTATTGAACCTATATATAAATTCTGGTGGAGTGAATTGCTGAGTTAGGCAAAATAAAGGTGAAGTAAATGTGAAGGGAGAGTTGTTTTTTTTTTTTTTTTTTTTTACCAGAATCTGATCTTTTCAAAAGATAACTCACACAATGCAGAGCATAGGTTATACTGCTAAGACTGAAAACTTCCATTTTTCCTAAATGCATTTCCCCCTAAACATGGATGATAAACTGTCATGGCCAGTGGAAGTGATTCTACCATAAACTGCATGTTTCTACCATAAACATTTCTGAAGTTCTATTGTGTGCCAGGCATCATGGTGATGTGAAAGTATAAAGAGTCCAGCTCATAAGTTTTCTCAAATCTTACCAAAAACTCCAGGGGAGTTTGAGCTATAAACACATAACTACACACAAACTGTTACATGCTATGGAGACAGGATGGATTAATTTATTGGGAATAGGGGAGAAGAGTGATAAGGGTAGAGAAGGGTTTTAATTAGGAGATGACATTTAGGGTCTCTTCATAAGCCCAGCAGAGCAGAGATGGCCATATAAATCATATTCAAGGTCCACACTATTACTCAATGAGGATAATTCAAGCAATTACTAGAGCTGTCATGATCCAAAACGTAAGTTCATTCGAGGGCCCCAGCTATGTAAGCTTGAATATTTTTTGGCTGCTTCTAGCTAGCACGTTTATGAAAAACAGGTTAAGTTACTGGCTCCAAATTACTTTTTAATAAAAAAAGCAAACAAGCTTAAGCTTTTAAGATTTTCTTTTTTTAAAACCTGGAAAATAATCTCCCTGTCAAGAGTATGCATGATTAATGATTTATGTGATATAAGCTTGGGTATCTGTGTTACTATTGCATGACATTTCCTAACAGCTTGTAATTGCTCTGAAGATTCTTTTGAAACTGATATGCTCCTTCCCAACTTCCACCCCCTTTCAAAAAAATTCTTGAGTAATTTTTGGAAAATTTTGGACTATGAAATGTCAATGGGTCATTCAAAAACCAATACCACTGTAAAGTTATCCATACAAAATTTTGAAGATATTACCATGAAGATAGAATCATTCATTTCCATAAAAGAACCGATGTAAATACAGCCATCTCTCAATATCCATGGGGGAATAGCTCAAGAATCCCCTCCCCCAACACAACAAAATCTGAGGATGCTCAAAAGTCCTTTATAATAAAATGAAATAGAATTTGCATGCAACCTAGGCTCATCTTCCTGTGTACTTTAAATCATCTATAGATGACTTAATACTTAAGACAATGTCAATATTATGGAAATAATTACCATATTGTACTGTTTAGGAAATAATAATGAGAATAGTGTCTGTACATGTTAATAAAGATGAACTTTTCTTCAAGTATTTTAGATCCGTAGTTGGGTAAATCCACAGGTGGCTAATACTATACCCCAGCAGTATATTAGAAAGTTACCTATTTGCAAACAAATATTAGAAAGTTACCTATTTGCAAACCCATTTTGGGAACTGGAATCAATCAGAGTGACCAGGTCAGTTGTCTGGACTGAAGGTAATAGTCTGGTCAGCCGAACATCAAGAGCCACCATCTACAGTACTTGATAGTGCTCCTAGAGATGCTACAGGCCAGGTCTAGAACAGACTATGATGCCCTTAGGCAAGCTCTCCAAAAATGGTGGTTCTTAACTATTCTAGACTAGAAGCATAAAGAGCTTAACTGATACAAACCTTTGATTTGACAGATGAGGAACCTGAGGGACAGGAATATAAAGAATCTAGGATTGTTGGTTTTTTTTCTTAGTATGGTTCACTACATCCTTATTATCCTATTATCAATTTAAAGAGATGGTGCCAGTGGGAAACTCAACTCAAAAAAAATATATATATTTTTCTTAGACAGTTTTAAATCTGGGCAGAAAACCCATAATGTAGTGCTCACCATCTCCTCCCAATATTGGCCAGTGTCAGACCTGATCTAAACCTATAGGAAGGGCTGGGAGTGTGTAGCTCAGTGGTAGAGCACTTGCTTAGCATGTGTGAGTTTCTGGGTTCCATCCCTGGGAACACAAAATAACTAAATAAATAAACCTACAAGGCTATGGTTCAACATTCATTCCCTAAACAAGCCCATGAATGAAAGCAATTACTATCACAGATAAAGACTATTTAGGATCTGAAGCAATTAAACTGGTAATGGTCCTATTTGCAATCAGAAATTGGTTTCACAAACCTGTGAGTAAAAGGAACCAGGTGAATGTTCCTGAAATTCTATGAACCATGGCTTACATTACATCAAAGTCTTTAGTAGACAAAGCAAGTACACATATTTAGTATGCCAATTCCTATATTCCGGTTTAGAACAAAAAAGTGCCTAAAGTTTCATTAAGCATCCCACCCAACTTAAATTTGCTTTTCAAGAAAGGCAATCAAGATTGACATAGTTAATTCAAATTCACCTAGACATGTCAATACCTATAAAAGAATTATCCTTAATTTTTCAAGTTCTTTGAGTAAGAATAAGATGTCCAGAATGTGGCTTAAAAAAAATCTGATTTGTGAGGAGGTTAAACATCTCAGGAAATAATAATGAGAATAGTGTCTGTACATGTTAGTAAAGATGAACTTTTCTTCAAGTATTTTAGATCCACAGTTGGGTAAATCCACAGGTGGCTAATACTATACCCCAGCAGTTTACCAAGAACAAATATTAGAGATCTATTACATCTCAGAGATAACCACCTAATAAAACAAAGTTTTACAAATTCTCCTTCCTGGCTCCTTTCCTTCCTTTAGTCATTCATTTAAATATGTAATGAGCTCCTAGAATGTGCTGTAGTCCTCATGGGAATTAAGGCACCACCATTACTGTACCCATGAGCACAGCATCTATACATCAAGTGTCCTACGACATAATCTCTGCCCTCCAGTAGTTTACACTGTCCTAGGTCACACAGAACCTGTGCACAATGATAAAACTAAATAAACACAGAGGGCCAGGTGGCAAAAGCAATGTGAATTCTAGGAGTTTAGAGAAAGAGGAATTTTTCCTGAAGTCTAAAGAAAGGGAGCAAGACACATGGAGGAGAAAGTGAAGGCTACTTCCTGAAAATAAAGAAAGAAATCATTAAGCTGGGAATGTGGGTAACAGATGCTGGTGCACGGGGATAAAAATTTTATTGAGGGTGGAAAAGGTAGTGTGAGGTTATAGTGAATAACAGTGAGCTACATTGATGCTGGAGCACAATCAATGCAAGAAGTGTTCAATTTGCATTTAGAGAAATAGGCAAGATGGATTTGAGTGGGGAGGAAGTGGGCAGAAGTATTTTATTTAGGAAGCTATAGCAATCCTGGGGTAAGATGAGGGTGGAACAAATGGCAAAGAGAGCATTTAATCCTAAAAGAATTGGCAGAATTTCATCATTGATGCCAGATTTTGAGCTTAGGCTGGTACATCAACTGTAGAATCCAAAATTCAGGCTGGCTTTGAAAAAACAATGTGTTTAGTTTTTCACATGTTGAGTGTGAGAGGATGGGAGGCTTTTCCAAAGAATGCATCTGGTGGAAACAAAGATGTGGGGCAAAAAAAAAAAAAAAAAAAAAAAAAAAGAAGAAGAAGAAGAAGAAAAACTTAGGTGAAAATCAGGCCCCGATGGAACCTTTGACTGTGGCAGTGGTGGATAAAGCCACAAAGGAAATGAACTCTCAGAGTTCCCACCCCATGCACAAAGATAGGAACACTGCCCCATAAACTTAGGGCAGGATTGAGACAGACATGGAGGAGTCTCTGGTGAAGATTGAGCTAAGCTAGAACTGTCTGCTAAAGGAAGGGGAAAGAGTATTACAGGCCAGGATTCAGTGGGGACAAATGAACAAGATAGTGAAGCTATATATATATATATAGTCATATATATATACTATATATATAGTCATTATAGCTCTGTTTTCTCCATACCAGAAAACCATTTTCAACATATTCCTGGCAAATGTTTTATAAGCAATTAGACCCCTCTATATGGAAATGCCCTTTACATGCAACACTACTTGGATTTTCATACTCAGTTACTTTCATAATTAAGCAATTTTCCAATTTTAAAAAAAGCAACAAAGTAGTACATAGAAAAAAAAACAAGGGTATCATATTTCACCAAAATTTAGTAGTGGTCAATTTTGGTTCATCTGAGATGACCTGGTCACTGGCATTGTGCATTATTTTTTTTTTCAACTCAACAAATGCCAATATTAGAACCACCCATTTTTCAAGGTCATAATTGCTGTATTTAAAAGATTTAGAGTCACAGACTGTCCCCAAACAGTGGGAGCCCTTGTAGCCTGCCTCTCCTGAGATCCAAGAGCTGCAGTGTTCATCTGCTTCTATTTAGAGTATCATGAATGCTAAATAGAAATGTTAAAAATTATTCCACAAAACGAAGCAAAGTAGACATCAGCCCCCTGTAGATTTGAAGCGGTTCGCCACTCAATTTTGGCTTGCAAATGTATGCATAAAAGTAGACTCCTTGTTTGTCATCTGTAACCCCTAAGCACACTAATAACACATTTGTATAACACCCAAATAAAGGAGGTGGAGAGGGAGAGAACGAACCCCTCAAGTTATTTTTTAAGGTCACAGCAGTGATTGCTACAGGAAAATCATAGAGCAATTCTATCAAATTGGTGCTTTTGCTACTTAGCATCATGTTATCTCGGACACAAATAATACTAAAGGTGTGAAGGGCAAAAGGTGCATTAGCCACAGTCGTGACAAACAAGGAAGGATTCTAACAAAAATATTCTTCTGTCCCTAAATTTGTCAAATGTGGTTTAAAAACAAATAAAAAAAAAACATCTTTAAGCTGGACTTGCTAAATGACTTGTTTGAATGAAAGTCTGAATTGGAGATTAAGTACTTCTGAGGGCTTGAAAGTAGTTACTCTCAAGCAGTAGTTCAAACACCATGAAGATCACATAAAAGATTCCAGGGCACTGAACTCAGTTGGTCAACCCTGCAAGGCTCTGGGATAGATGAACAAAAAAGCACTAAATAGTTCATATTAGGCACTTGCTAAGTTTTTAAAAAATCTAAAACCTCCAAATAGAAATACTCACATAAGCAAATATATTCATTTCAGTATTCCTTTAAATATTAGGTCCTATTCATGCTTGCTATGTTTTGTTGTTATTGTTATTATTGTTGTTGTTTTGTTTTCACAGATCATTAATTTCTTTGCAAAGAATTTGGGGTACAGAGACTATATGGCCAGAGTGTCTGCAGTGAGGATCCAAAGGCATGTGATTAGAGGGGTTTCAGTAAATGTGTATTTCTTTCAAAGCATTCCAACTCCCCTCATCCCCAGCCATGGTTTCCAGGGCCACTGCATCTCCCCATTTTAATCCAGAAACATGAGAAATCATATACACAAATGAGTTTCCTTGTCTTGCTTCCTTGTGTAGCCAACAGGCACACCCAGGGTATAGTCACAGTGACCTGACCAGAATGCCATGTCTTACACAAGTGGGAACAGGCTGTTGGTGGCTCTTTGTATTTTTCTGGCTGGAGCTAAACCAACTGGGAAACAAATAAGAATTCCCCACAGTGCCTTCTGAGGCTGGGGTCTGACTGAGAAGTTTTACAAGTACCTAAGATGTTGGGGGGACCTTAAAATGAACTCTTGTCTAAGGAAATAAAGTGTCAAAATTGGGCAGTCTTGTTCATTATAAACCATAATGGAGTGATCATTCTAAGGGATACAATGGACAGGGGAGGAGGGGCTAATATCCCATGGAATATTTCTTCTAGAGATTTTGCTTTCTCAGATCATTCTCTCTCCTACCTGAGACTTTGGCTTACCAAGAAAAAGGAACACTCTTTATCAGGCTGACCAATTAGCTTTCAGTGGGTGGAACGGTAGGTGGGAAAAAAATCTCCACCACAAAATAAGAAATTCTGTTCTTCTGATTCAAAGATCACTTTAAATAAGCTAAGCATTAGTTACCCTTTCCTTTGTAAATGGCCTTTTAAATAAATTCACACTATCTCCAAGTACCTTGGTTTACCAAGTATGAGGACGGCCTAGAACTCTCCTTGTAGTCATTAGAATGAAATTTAGTCCTGACTTTTTGCCCATAACTACTACTTCTTTGGTTCATTAACCCATTTGGTCCCATTGTGCCAAATGGGGGACACCTATAAAAATTTAAATAGAGTATATATGGTTGTATAATTACATAATAATAATGTGATTATATTGTAATAATTAACTAATATAATACATAGGCTCTATATTATGGTTTCCACCCTATTTTAATGCACCTGTGTCAATTTCATTGTTACTATAATTATTTACAGTAATAATTATTTATAATTATCACTATAATATTTTAAATGTCTACAGAATTCAAGACCAGGGAATTAATGGGTTATGAATGTAAACATCACCTAAATGGAACAAAGGTATCTGAACTAAGGCATCTTAATGGTACATATGCAAATCCTATGTGAGCAGGATTACATGGTACAAAAGAAAATTCTCCATATTTCCAATGTGGTTACAAATGCCCAATCAAAATGCATTCTGCATGTTTTCCAAGAGCCCTTGGCTCTGAAACTCCTAAACACAGGTATTAAAATGGCAAGAGACTTCACTGTCATGTTTATAATTCATTCTCTGATGAGGTAGGAAGGTTAGATGAAAAATTTTTAGCCAACCAGCCTCTAAACAGAAATATATAGTTTATTCTGGGTAGTCAAATCCAAATCTTAGTAACGCAGCAATTACATTTTAAAATAACCTATCTCCATGTTCTTGCTTCTAAGGAGAAGGTTTAGTGGGATATAAAGAGAGTCTAATCCTAGGCAGCCGTATGGCCAGGCCAATTATAAACCCCATAGACTTTCACACATCACAGAGAGCAAACTGCTCGAGAAGCAACCCTTAATATTTTATTGCCTATTCAGGTGCTCTGGCACTTTTGAGATATACTTGTCAGCAACAAAATACAGCTCTTCCTCTGTCTTTATCACACTGGTTGCCAGACAACTGCACAGAGCTAAAATGGGTAATGTTACAGTAAACACTTCCCTAAAACATTTACAGATGTCATTGATAAACAAGAGAAATTTAAAAGAGATACAAATGTACTTCTAGAATCTTAAATCTTCCTCCCACTAAGGCCCAAGAACTTAAAATCTTCATACACCTGGCAGAGAAGAAGGAAAACAAATTCCAAAAGAAGTCTAGATTTATGGTCTAAGTATGTCTTTCTCTAGAATATTTAATACACTTAAGCTTTAGTCATTCTATACACTTTGAAAATATTCTTCTGCGATAAATTACAGTAGTTGCATCTTTCATTGCTGCTCACATAAATATCATTTTGCTTTCAGGAAACCAATTACAGAGCAGTAAATCATTTTTATGTTGCTTTCCAAAAATCTTTAAGTTCCAACATGGACAGTGTACAGAAACACAAGAAAAACACAGCTTACGTATTCTATCAGTCTTGTTCATTTAGCAAGTTAAATCCCTGGAGAAAGTGATACAATTTGTTGGGTTTAAAATATTTATGTTACTTAATTGTATGCACTAAAATAGTATCCATATCAGACTCAATAAATATTTACTGTTCTATAATATGCAAGTGTCCAGATTTGGAAGTAGGAGTTTGGGGAGTCCCAATAATTTCAATATGGTAACCACTACCATCATGATCGGCTGCTTTGTGGACATTTATTGCTATGGCATGCACTGACATAAGCCCATTACACACACATAACAGAACATTTTACCCCCACAGCATTCCTGAGAGGTGGATACCATTATCCCATTTGAAAGGTATATGGAAAGCAATGTTCAGAGCTATAAAGGTCACAAGGCTAGGAACATTTCAGGGTATGATGAAATTTCACACTTAAAATGGACTAGTAGTATACTGTTCCACTATAATGTCTTCTAGGTTATGCCAAGTTTATGAAATTAAAGAACAACATAGTACATGATCAAGTCTTAGGATACAGACTGCAGACTACAATCGCAAACAAGCGCTTTAAAAAATAGATCTTAGCTGTCGAATGATGGGTCAAGGAAGAAGCATAGGAAGGAATTCCAATCAAGGGCAAAAAAGCAGAAGAAGCAGCATGAGAGCGGGAAACAAGATAGAGCACTTTAGCAGAACCTCCAGAAAAACCAGTCCAGTAGACTGTGCCTCCGTATAGCAGCAAAAGATAAGTTTTGGTGTCCAGGGGTAAGAGTGGAGTCTAACAAGACTTCCTGTGTTAGACAACAGGGAGCCAATGTGAATTATTGTGAACAAGTGAGCATATCACCCACAGCAGCAGTGTAGATAAAACAGTCTGGCAGTAATTTACAGGATGGAATGGAGAAAAGGAAAAACTGAAGGTGAGGAGATTAAGGGGAGGCTGTGTTAGGGTACAGGCATGAGACTGGAACAGTGAGCAAGCTTGAGGGCCACTTCCAGGAGAGTGAAGGACATAGGGAGGAAAATTTCTGCCAAGTCCTGCCTAGTTATATGCACCACTTGACATTCACCAGGGAGGAGGGAAAAAGGAAGCCAGGTGGGTGTGCACAGAGGCATTTGCTCTCTCCTACTTGGGGGACTTGGCAACCCTAACTATCAATTCTTGCCACTCCTAAATAGGCTGCAGTCAACTAGTCAGCCCTCGGAATCACTCAATAGTCTCAGGTTACCTTCCTTGGTTCCCCATGCTGGCTATACAACAAAAGCATTTTTAGTGAGACAATCGATTCTCATTTCAGTTTTGTTTGAAACACATCATTCACAAATGACTGAGTGATAAGAGATCAGCACAATTCCAAAATTAATGTTGCTTAATGTTAGGATGTCCAGTCTTTTCCTTTCCCTCAAATATGTTTGAAAATAATAGTTAATCAGGTTTGTTTGTTTGTTGTTTGTTTTGTATGGTGCCTGCTTTTTTTATTTAAACTGGGGTGATCCAGAGAGAAATATTTTCTGGAAGAGTTTCAGCTACTGAATCATAAACAGAATGTGTGGTGGCTACGCAGAAACCCTTGTGATAATGAAAACCAAGAAGTTATGGTTGTTAAGTTCAGAGACTGTATTGTTAACTTAAAATCATGGGTCTGACACTTGGAAAGACTACACAGGGCTCACAGACCAGCCCTGCTAAGATCAGAACCTCCAATGAAATCAAACCAGACCCTATTCCCATTTCTCAGTCAATAAGAAGTGGCTCTAGCCATACTGGTAGGGCAGAAACATAAAATAAGCTTTGAATTAGTCTTAATGCTTTGCACAAACCTACCAACTTGTTAAGATACATCTTCCATGTACAACTAAGCCTAGTATGATGACTATTCTCATCTGTACTCTAGTGAGCCACTGCAGCTCGATGGTGGGAGGGAAGGGGAGGAAAGGGGACATTGGCTTAAGACACTACTCTTGTTTTGTGGGCATTTGAAATAGCTGCCAGGCACATGACAGCAACTGTTCCAATGGATTCAGAGTGACATCACTTCATTATTCAACTCTGTTTATATTTCAGCTTCCTCTTTTTCAGGGACTTCAGGGCCCTTACCCCAGCCAGTAACTTTAGAAGGGAAGCAGAGAGAATAAAGCACATCTCAATGTAGTCAAGAAATGCCAAAGGCCTTTTGTGTTCTCTAGCCTACTTTATAAGACAGAAACTTGTGTGAAATAAAAGTTTCAGTCAATACTACAATGGTATATTTCTTTCTTTATAGCATGAGGAGGGCATGGGAAGAGGGGTAAAAGGTGGCCTTAAGTAAGTTAAAATTGACCAACTTCAATAAAAATTCTCAAAGCTTATTTTCAATTGGGAAAACTATAAAATGGAAACCGCATGCAATCCTGTGCTGGAACCTCATTTAAATCATTCATGCTTCTAAAACTCAGAGAACATTTCTAATTTAGTCAAACACTCCCTCCCTTCCTCCCTCCCCCTCCCCCTTTCTCTCCCCAAATAATTGGTCTTCATTTATTTCACCTAACTCTATTATTTTTACATTTAGCAATGTGATCACCAGAACTTAAAGCAACCCCCCTACTGATTTGGAAAATAAAAGTTCAGTCTGATTTTCCCCCCATCTTTCATATACTGAGTAACCAGAAAAGTTATAAAATATAGATTTCAAGAGTGATTAACTTTGTTAAACTTAAAAGGAAAAACTTCCTCATAGGAAAATGAATGAGCAATAGGTTTTAAAAACCCAATGAATTAGAAACCCCATGGCTCTCTGCCATGAGATTATAGCAGCTTCTGGTATCTGTGGGTCAAATTTTATTTTAAATTCTAACTCAGGCTCAAGCATTCTCATTGGGCTCTTGAAAGACAGGAACTTCTCTCATGTTGAAACTATATTATCCTGTAGGAAATGTGGTGACATTAATCAAACACACAAAGCCATCTCAAGCCTAAAAAAATGCCTATTATCCCCAATCCTGTACTCACTTGCTCCCTGCCAGACACACCACCAAGAGATGAGTATATACACCCAGAAGAACTCTGCCTAGGCCTGTGAGGCAGGGCTAGGACTGTATGCCACACAAGATGACTTGTTAACTTGCAGCCAGGCAGTGCCTAGGGCTGCTGGCTCTGAAGAGCATCCACTGGGTCACTCTGTGAGGGAGGCTCACATGCTTTATAGACCCTAGCATAGACATGGGAAAACTTCCACCTTTCTGAAGGCCTAATATGTCTTTTCTTGTAATCTCAATGATTTTGCCAAGTCAATTATTATTTATCATTTACAGAATGGCTCCTATTGGTAACAGACTGTGACTATTTCAGCACTTCATAAGCCTTCTGTGGTATAACCAATTATGTGGGGGTAGGAAGTGAGCTGACCTCGAGTTGGAATTCAGAAGATATCATGAATATAAACATGTATGTATACATGTGTGTCTCTCAGCTCCTTCCCACTCATTGACACTTCAAATCTTGACTCCATAGGCCCAGGTATCCTACACCTAAAGCTCCTGGCAGATATCAAATCATGCAAATTCAGACATTTCAGTAATGGGCTAGTGGTTTAAAGCATAGTTTCATTATTATCAGTCTCATTTCCACCACTAGCTGAAGTAAGAGTGATGTCTCATTGTTCTACCTTGATTTCATCATCTATAGAAGGGAAGTCATACTGAATGTAAAACACTATGCATTTTAGAGTATCATGTATATCTAAAACTCTCCTTACCCACAACTCAATTAGTTGGCAAGCCACACCTTCTCCTTCCATTCATTTCCAAATGGTTACAAACCTGGAATCCAACAACAAAGTCTCTCCATGGTGACTATACATTCATGATTACGCTTTACTCATCTAAATTCAAGGTCTACTTAATATTGACTTTCATACACTTTCAGCAAGATTAAATATTTAAGTTCTAAAATCAAAGTGGACCAGAAGCAGGCATGCTAGAGCATACTGCTAGAGATAGTGATGGTAAAAGCTTAAAAACAAACAAACAAAAAAGCAATGTGTGGTATAGGGGAGGGAGGATGGGCGACAACTACAAAAAGTCAACAGAGGAATTAAAAAACCAGGAACACTCAGGCCTTTTAGGACAGCACAGTGTTTCTCATACCAACTGTTTCTCACACTCTTGGGAGTTTGAGAGTTCTCCTTTCTAATTTCTATTTTGCTTGTCTTTATTTTGATTGTAATCTACTTACCTATGTTTTAGTTCATCTACTTAACTTTCTTATCACTGCTGACTGGTGATTTTAGCTTCATCATTTGCATAAGAAACACATTGGAAGCAAAATGTTTTATTCTAGTTATGTATGCACAAAAGAGAAAAAGGCACATTTAAAATATAAACGTGTTTATATACAAGTGGAGACCAAATCATGTTGTGAAACTCTGTGATCTGAGGCTTTGGGATACTTGAAGAGAAAAATCACCCAAAATGCCAAAAGGAAACATTCTATCATAAGTTACTCTTGCCTTTGAGGTCAGTTTATTACGTTTGGAGCAGTGATTAAGTTTCGCCCAAAATATCATTTGTGCCATTAAATAAATAATCAACTTTTTTGTTTCATAGGCATTAAACATGTAAATTAGTTTATAGTCGTAAAAGATCTAGAAACATAAGAAGTTGATACCTACATTTATGGTCATAGGCATATAAGTCTCTTTATGCTGCAATAATTTATAATGGCACTGAAGTTCAATAAATATATCTTTTACCTTTAAAGGGGGTCTTAATGATCTCTGATGGAAAAACACTGCCTTGTCCACCTGGGAGTATTATCTCTGAATGATACAGTGCTTGAAGCTATCATTGTACAATGTTGGGCATTGAGAAAAGGTTGGATTATGTTCATTATACTGTCTTTAATGAAAACAATGTAAAATATCCTTAGAATTATTTTTCTTTAAAAATGATTATTAAAACTATGTTCCTTAAAAAATATGAATCTTGGGCTGGGGCTGTGACTCAGTGGTAAAGAGCTTGCCTCACATGGGTGAGGCACTAGGTTCGATCCTCAGCACCACATAAAAATAAATTAATAAATAAAGATAGTGTGTCCATCTACAACTAAAAAAAAAAAAGATGAATCTTTTGGGGCTGAGGTTGTGGTTCAGTGGTAGAGTGTTTACCTAGCATGTGTGAGGCACTGGGTTTCATTCTTAGCACCAAATATAAATAAATAAAATAAAGATCCACTGACAACTAAAAAGTTTTTTTAAAAAATGTATTTTTTTACCAGTCAGGTAATTCAGTTATCATTTAAAGTTTCTCCTCATTTTCTTGAAGGTTCTAGGTTTGATGCTTATCTGTGTGGTATAAAATTATCTATGCCTCTGTGTCTTGAAGACCAGAGAGAAAAGCCAGAATTACATATGGCTGAAACAACTCCCTAAGTAAGGTCAAAGGTGGAAGTAATAACTTGGGATACCAATCTCATTAGAACAATCAATGGTGAACCTCAGACACTACATTAAAAAAAAAAAATGTATGTGTGTGGGGGACTGCATCCCTAGATCCATGGCTCTCAAAGTGTAGACTGTGGATCCCTGGAACCGTGAAGCCCTTTCAAAGGATCTATAAGACCAAATTATTTTTGTAACTTCTTTGCGTTTTTAACACTCACTGTCTCATTAGTACAGTGGAGTTTTTGTAGGAGTCAAGTGATATTGACAGCAAACTGAACACAGAAGTAAATAAGAACATCAAGTTGTCCTCTTATTAAGCCAAATATGAAAGAGATTTTTGAGGCACATAAAAACAAAACCACTTTACTCATACATTAGGGGTTAGTGAGGTATAAAGTTTTTTTTCCCACAAAAGTATGTTAATAGGTATTCAGGTTGGTTAGTGTTTCTAAAAGAGTCCCTTTTAAATTGTAAATTTAATTTCTCATATGGCAAATATCAATGTATTTAATCCACACAAATGAAATTTCATTGGTGTTTGTCATTATTTGAACTGTTTAAAAAATCCATTAACTGAGAAGTTTTTATTTTATTTTTATTATACATTTATTTTGTTATTTTTATGTGGTGCTGAGGATTGAACCCAGTGCCTCACATATGGGAGGCAAGCACTCTACTGCTGAGCCACAACCCCAGCCCCAAGTGAGAAGTTTTTTTTTTTTTAATATATTTTTTTGTTGTTGATGGACCTTTATTTTATTCATTTATATGCAGTGCTGAGAATCAAACCCAGTGCCTCACACATGCCAGGCAAGCGCTCTACCACTAAGCCCCAACCCCAGCCCCAGACCCTGAGAAGTTTTGAAACACAAAAATTTATTTCTCACACTTTTAGAGTTAGGGAAGCCCCAGATCAAGGTGCCCAGAGAATCCATGTCTTCTAAGGGTTCATTTCCTGCCTCACAGACAACACCCTCTTGCTCTGGTCTCAAAAGAGGGAAGGGGCAAGGCTTCTTTTGTAAAGGTGCTAATCTATCCGTGAGGACTCAAAAACTCACCAATTTGGTGGTTAGGTTTCTACAGACAAATGGGGGGTGGCAGGACACAAACATGCATATCAGTGTAAAAAGGGATCCCCAAAACACCAAGTTTGAACACCCTTAGACAATCTCATCCTTTCTAGAAAGTCAGCTATTGACAAATAAATCCTGACTCTTTCTTTCCATCTCTGGCCTGGCCCTTGAGGCCTCACACCTTATTCAAATCCTTCTTAACTCTCCCCTGAATGGTAAGGAAACATTTCAGACTTGAAAAAGAAACACAACGCAGAGTTCCTACTTCATCTACCTTCTCTATTACAGACCTCCTAAACAAACCTGTTCATCTTTCCCTCTCCTTCTAGCTCAGGAACAGGCCACCTCTACCCGCTGCTCTGTCCAAGCCAAAACACATGAATCATCTTTCAACCTACAGCACCATTCCCCACATTTTACCTACCAGTTACTGTCACTCTAATCTAGTGTACCTCAACAGGGACAGTTTTGTCACACACCCCCTCCATCATATACCATGTTTGCATCAATTTTCACCTGTTATAGATAAGGGTTGGGGTGAATAGGTTACTGACATTTAGTAGGAATAGACTAGGGATGCTGTCCAAGAATTGTCCAACTCAAAATGTTGATGGTGTCAACGTTGGGAAACCCAGTTCTGGTCTAAGCCATGTATATCTCGCAAGTGAATTTTTCCAACAGCTTCCAATTGGTCTCCCTGCCTTCCACTTTCCCTCTACCCAGCAGCTAGAATGCTTCCTATGGAGAGAAATCAGTGTGACACCGGAGTTCTTCTCACCTTATGCCAAGTAAAATCTCATTCTTGCCATCTTGTAACTCAGTGCTGTGGAATGAATTATATCCTCTAACCCCTCGTGTGCCTGGAAGGCCTTTAGGAAGGAAGTTAAGGTTAAATGAGGTCATGAGAGTAATGCCCTGATACTGTTAGGATTAGTGGCCTCATGAGAAGAGAAACCAGAGCTTGCATTCTCTCTTCATTATGTGAGGACACAGTAAGAAGGTGGCCACCTGCAAATTAGGAAGAGAGATTTCACCAGAACCCAGCCTTGCTGAGACCCTGGACTTCCACCCTCCAGAACTATGAGACAATGTCTGTTGTTTAAGCTACCCAGGCTATAATGTTTTGATATGGAAGGCTGAATTGACTTATACACTCAATTTCCCCAGTTTGCCAAGTTCTAGACTGGCTGGTTATCATTCTGTGCCCAACTTGTAGCTTTTTTGTTTTTGTGCCGTCCCCTGAACTTCCCATGATGGCTCCTCAATAGAGCTTAGTCCACATGCATCTGCTCAGAGAGAGCTCTGTGACTCCCCAGCCTAATGAGTAACTTTCAATCATACACTCCTGGGGCAGTGCTCCTGCATTTTGATGTCAGCACCCTCTTTTAAAACTTCCTTTTAGGTACTCACTTCTATACTAGCATGTTACTGTCTTTGTTTACCGTCCCACCACCCTGGTGTAGAATGTAGAAACCTTTTCTGTTTTGTTCACTGCTGGATCAGGACACACTTAAGTGCTTAAGATTTGTTAAATTAATAAACAAGTGATTTAATTTGCCTTTGTAGATCTTTGTAGATTAAACAACTGGGCATTCCTGGCTACTCTCTAAGTCAGTGGCCTTTCAGGAGACACAAAGTCATGTGAATGTGCCTTGCCCCATGACTCATCTCCCTCACCCACCTCCCAAAAGAAAGCGTTGTGTTTGTGCCAATCTCTGATATCTTTGTGGACCATGAGAGGCAGGAGGGAATAAACTGCACTATCCACAATTACCTGCTGTATTCTTTCACTCTATGGAGGACTGAGGCTCAAGGTTATATTAAAACACAGGCCTAGGGGTAGGGTGAATCATCTAGAAACAAGGAAGCACAGGGAAGTCCTGCAGCCACAGAGTGGGCAAGGATGTGATCAGGTTACTTCAGTGAGACTCAGGGGCAACTTCTCGAAAGAACTTTCTTGAACTGCCCAGAGAAAACTAAGGCAAGAAACTGAGGGCATGCTTGATGTGTGCTATATTAGGCTAAGTGGTCAGGGAGGCATCTCTGAGGTAGGGGTACTTGGACTAAGGGTGGTTGAGGGGTCAGACATGGGAAGTTCAGAGGGAAAGACAAAGGAGGTTGGGGTGGGCAGCAGTAGTCAGCCAGAATGAACATTTCCTCTTTCTACCTACATTCAATATAGGCAGGAGCTATCCAATGACTGGCTCTTTAAAAGGGGGGGGGGGTTCTGGACACATAGGGCACTGTGAGGAATGACAACTGGGTACCCCAGAGAACAGGAAATTCACAAAAATCCCAAGGCTGGCTGTGTGTAGGATTCTGAGCAGCTCTTGGGGCTATTGATAGGAATTTAAGGAACAGTCCTGAGAAGGACTAGCTGCTCAAGTCTCTGAGAGTCAGGCAAGAAGGGTAAGACCCCCAACTAGGGCCATCTGAGAGGCCTCTGAGGGAGGAGACATGAAGCAGGTGGAGGCAAGCTTGGGGAAGTAGGGTTGGGGCAGCCACAAACAGCAGGGCACAAAATGTGTGCTATGAAAGCAGAAGAGGATACATCCCTGCTCTGGAGGAACACACAGGTTAGGATGGACAGAATTCAACCTCAGACACTACTGTTTTGGATCTTAAATTGTCTCCCAAACACCCACATGTTAATAAAGGCTTGATCCCCATTGTGGTGCTATTGGGAGGAACTTCTGAGAGCTGGGCCTATTAGATAACTTCAGGTCACGGGTGTGCCTTGAAGGGGACAGTAGGACCTCAGCCTGTCCTCGTTCTCTCTGGCTTCCTGGCCAGGGGAGCAGTTCTGTTTTGCCACATACTCCTTCCATGATGTGCTGCCTCATCACAGGGTGAGGAATAGCAATGTCAACCTCAGGCAGAGTAAAGACATCTCCTCCCTTGTTTGTTGAACCAAAACTGGGGATGCTTTGGATTTCTCTTCCCCAAACACTCCAACATAGTGTCACACAAAATTCTCTACTTTGAATGGCACTGTCCCTATCTTATCCACCAAGAGATTTAGAGTAGATAAAGAGGTAAACCTAGTCTTTCTCCCTCATCCCCCAACATCCATCCTCTTACAAAAACATCAAATATTTTCTTCCATAAATAATTGCAATAGGATGCCATAGCTTTTCCCAAACAAACAATAGCCTGATTGTTCCCTGCTTGCCATGAGTCTAGCCTAGCACACACAAAGAGCTGCTTTCACAGGCTGTGCCTCACCCCACAGCAGGGAGATGGGTATGAGTCCTCCTTCCTTGTTTCTTCAACTATTTCATGACAGCAATTCCATTAGGAAAGAAGCAATAGAAAGGGCTGCTACTAGGAGGAAAAGGAATGACTCCCATTCAAGAGAACAGCTATTATTCCCCAGACTTTTGACTGCCTTTTGACCCCATCCAGAAATCTCTTCTTTCATCAGAAGAAGACTGGATGGTTCCAAGATCCAAATTATACCAATTTATGCTTTTAAACTTTTTATTAAATTTTGAACTGGTTTTAAATTGTAATAATTAACTTTGACAATATGCCTGATTTTTTTTTTTTTGTACTGAGGACTGAACCCAGGTGTGCTTTATCACTGAGCCACATCCCCAGCCCTTTTCATTGTTTTATTTTGAAATAGAGTCTTAGGAATTGCTTAGGGATTCACTACATTGCAGAGGCTGGCCTCACACTTGTGATTCTCCTGCCTCAACCTCCTGAGTTGCTGGGTTTACAAGGTATGCTCCACAGTGCCTGGCCCTGGATTTAAATCTAAATCTTCCTAACCGTTTTAGAATCTGAGTTGAAATGAATGTGTGTATTTTTTTTTAATACTACTGTTTTATGGTTAAAAACAAATGGATAAATGAACAGACAAAACTTATCCCTTTATAGCTACTATATGACAAACACATCCTTTGGTGTTTAAAATACAAAGCATTAGGTTCCCTTTGAGAATTTTAGGTTTGATTTCCACTACCCCCGAAATGGGTACAGCTATAATATTTCTATTAAGGAAGTAAAAATTCATCTTTATATCCAACAATGCAAAACTTTATCCCAGTCATACACACATTAGACACAAAAAAGTCCCCCCCCCTCAATTTTATGGTCCTTCTTCCGTTCACTTCTGTTGCACTCTTTTAATTGAAATGAAATGTAGTTCCACATGGCCAAGACACTAATAAGGCCCTGGAAAGTCATCTTGCAAGCACATACACTTTTGTTTTTAAAGCCATGTAAACATATAAGGCTACAGAGAGCAATGCTATGTGGGGCATAAAAAGGACAGTTGGTCACATGGTAAAGTGTTATTCTGAAGTGATTTATCATTCATGCCAGAAAGAATAGGTTAAACTCAAGTGAATTTTAAAGTTTAGACTTGGCTTCTACAGACCATCTAGAGAGGAAAGCAATCCACAACCATGAACTTCATTCATCTGTGATGAAGTTCAACTCAGAGACACTGGTTCATTTTAGTCCTTAGGCCACTGGGCATCCTACCCTCAGAAGAAGGATTAGGAAGTAATTAAGAGGATTGTATAAAAGGAGCAAGCCTGGCCCCTTCCCCTCTTTCTCTCTGCTTCTTGGTTAATGATGTGATAATTTGCTCCCATAGACACTCTCACCATTGCCATCAGCCAACAAGTTGTCTCTTGCCTGAACTTGTACTGTGCTGTTTGGATTTTGAGCCTCCAAATCATAAACTAAACGTCTTTATAAAGGTAGCCTATGTAAAGTAATTCAGAATAGTAACACAAAACTGACTAAAACAGAACAGATGGGCAGGGAAAGCAGACTTAGGATTGGCTAGGTGAATTATTCTGGCAGGCTCTGGGGTAGGACAGCTGTATCTAGTTGTCTGCTATTTGACCCTGGGGAATTTGGTCAGAAGAATACTGGTCTTGAGATTGAGACCCCAATAAAGTAGTTGGTACAAATATAGGCTCTGGATTGATTTACTATATGAAGAGGATGCTCACTTACTATCTAGGAATTTAGCAAGGCCCCAAGATGTCAAAGCATCAGAAGAACAGAAAATAAAAAGGTAAGATTAGTACAAAACAATAGCACAAGTCAATTAGATTGAAATTTCCACAGCCCCAGATAGGGAGGTAATGAGAACACCTGAACAGAAGCTCCTAGTTCACTAGCCCTACTGGAGAAGCCACTTTAAACCACTGTTTTTGTGCTGAAGATGAGAACAGTGTAAGAGAAAGGAACTGAGTCTGCAGACATAAGGTCATGGAATGATGGTTTCCTGTAAAAAACTGAGCAATTTCATGGCACTTGTAAAGGTATTTTGATTGGGGTCAAGCTATTTTGGAGTTACCTTAGTGGTCAGCCCAAAGATAATACCTCAAATAGGAATGTGTGTGTGTTTATTGTGTGTGTGTGTGTGTGTGTGTGTGTGTGTGTAAAACCAACAATAAAGCTGAGAGAAAGGGCAAATTAGCTAGGCAAAATATGACATGCAAAGATCAAGTTTGAAAGGATGGACAATATCTCATACAACAAAAAAATTTGAAAGTTTTATGAACAATAATGTAACAATGGAGTTGGAGATGTAACTCACTGGTAGAGCACTTGCCTAGCATGCAGAAGACCCTTAGTTAGATCCCTAATACCACCCCTTGCCCCCCAAAATAAGTATAATACAATGATGACATGGCTAACAACTGAGAGGGCCAAAGAGTTCAAAACACTTTGCTGGTTCATGTTAATAAGTCAGTAGTCTATGAGAACTTGAAAAAGAAAATATAATCTTCATCTTCATTCCAAGAGTCATGGAATCCAAGTAAGGGTGGTAAATAATCCTTGTTTTAGTCAGCTTTTTCATTGCTGGTATCAAAAGACCTGACAACAATGTAGATGGGGAAAAGTTTATTTTGTCTCAGTTTCAGAGGCTCAGCCCATGGTCAGCTGATTCCTAAACTCTGGGCCCAAGATAATATAGAACATCATGGGAGAAGGGTGTGATGGAAAAAGGCAGCTCAAGACATGACAACTAGGAAGCAGAAATGATCTGCTCACCGGAGGACTAAATATAAACCCCAAAGGCATGCCCCCAGTATTGTACTTTTTCTAGTTACACCCTATCTGCCTACGTTTATCACCCAGTGAATTAATTTACTCATTTGGTTACACCTCTCATAATCTAATCATTTCATCTCTGAACATTTGTTGCATAGTCTTACCCATGAGCTTTTGGAGGATACCTCATATTTAAACCATAAGTGTTCTGGTATGATTTCTATGGTTATGTCCCTCATGGGTGATTTTTCAATTCTTAGGGATATGATTCAGAGAGGAGTCCATTAATTGGAGACTAAAAACTCTGCAGTAAAGAACAGCTAACTAAGAACTAGCAACATTTAATCTGGAGGAGGAGATATTTGGAGCGTACAGAATAGAAATTCTGAAATACTTGAAAGGGTACATTATCTTGAAGAGGTATTTCTTTTCTATGGATCATAGGATACAAAAAGACTCAACAAGATATAAGAAGTAGGGTTTTGTTTGCTTCTATAAAGAGAATTTTCTAACATTGAAAGCTGTCTGAAATAGAGCAAACTGCCTTGTAAGATAAAAGATTCTTGCACACAAAGGCATTTAAGTGGAAACTCATCAGCCTTCTAAGAAATATATCAATGTTTGGAAAACCTTTTCTATAAAAGGCTTTGCCAGCCATGCTATTTGTGTCCCTAACTATTCAACTCCACCACTGTAGTGTGAAAAGAGTCATACACATCATGTAAGCAAATGAGTATGACTTTGTCTCAATAAAACTTTATTGATAAAAATAGCTTTGGCAGCATGGGCTATAATTTGTCAATTCTTGGATTATCACTTAGAAAATCACTTAGAACCTGATTTTTTTTTTTTTTTTAAGCTGCTTGGCTAGTAGCAGTAGGGCACACCAGTAACCCCAGCTGCTCAGGAGACTAAGGCAGGAGTATCAAAAGTTTGAGGGTAGCCTCAGCAACTTAGTGAGGCCCTGTCCCAAAAAATAAAAAGACTGGGAATGTAGCTCAGTAGTAGACTATTCATTCCCTAGTACTGCCAAAGAGAGAGAAAAAGAGAAGCTCATCTGTAAGTGGGAAAAAAATCTATAAAGGGATTACCATATACATATACAGGTGTTAAAAAATGTATTGCTTTCCCCAAAGAGACAAACATAAAACCTCCCTACCTTTGTCACCTTAAAATAGCACAGTATTAAAATGAGGGTGAGGTGGAGAATAATCTCTAGGCACAGAAATGGGGCAAACAGGTTTAAGTACAGAGATGATCTAATGTAGATTCTCAGCAAACAACCAACATAGCTAATGACCCCCAGGAAGGCAGAGAGCATTGAATAATGATAATGATAATATAAGTATAATGCAGTGGTGACAGGACTAACAGCTGAAAGGGCCTGAGAGTTCCCTCAGAGATGTGAGAACCATCCCCACCCTATGCCTTCTACCATAAAATTGGATATGCTGGACTCCACTTCCCAAGTTTGGGTGCGTAGTACCTTCACTTGAACCATTACAGTGGTTCAGCTTTATAAACCCCATGTTCTACCTTCATTTCTCAAAATAGGGATCTGTTTGTTCAGCTTGCTGTCCCTCAGGATGGAATACCCTACTGAGCTCACACCAAACCCTGTGTCTGAACTGTATGCCCCTCTCAGAAACCCAACTAGGATCCATGGTGGGGGTGATGGGTTCTTGTCACACTAAGAGAACACACATATGGAACATAATTTTAGCAACTAGGATAAGATAGGGGTGGGAATACACTGGCAGCATGTTTCCCGCAGGCACTCACTGAGGGCTGTATGGACACTGGTGGATCTCATAGCACAGACTTTGGTAGCACTTTATGTTGGAAAATAGAACTGACAAATATTGTTTTTAAGTATTCCTCAGAATCCAAACTAGTATCCTCTGAGGTTGAATCCAGAAACTCTAATACTATTTGCACAGGATTTATAATCTGGTATCTACCCAGTGGCTTTATAAAAACATGGAAGGAAAAAAATGGCAGTTAAAGGGTCTGCTCATTCAGTGCCAGGTCACTGTGGTAGTTCACGTTTCTTGCCTGTCAGGTTAGGCAATACTCCCAATGCCCAGAGACCTGGCACCAGGCAAGCCTTTGAGCCAGCAGCACTTGGGAAGCAGGAGAGCTCACACTGCTTTCATGGCTCTTCTCCCAGTCTCAACTAGCAGAAGCAGGCCCTTCCAGGCTCCTAAGACCCTTTGCTAATGGAATTTAGTCTTGGATAATGGAGTCTAACCCCTGGAAAAGGCAAATCCAAGCTTCTAGGAGGAGGTCCTCAGGCCACCAATGCCTTGAGTACTGCTAGCCAGACTAGAGAATTCCTGTCCCATCATAAGACTGACTCTGTCTCCATTTCCTGCAAGAGACAGTCAGGGAAAGACACTCCCCTAAGAGAAATGTCAATGAGTCACAGATAAAACATCCTCAGAGATGCCACCATGAGGAGTTGGAATGGTCAGGATAAGTGAGGATATTGGGAAGCCTCTTATTTGAGCTAATAATAGGAATCCTTCCAGACATACCTGCCTTAGAGTTCCTGCAAGGAGTTGTAACTATAAGCAATACAAGGGTGAGGACGATGTCATGGTTGTCTTTATAACTAAAACCATGAAATATAATGTTTACAGTGTCTTCTTAATAAACAGATATTAAATTTATTCGTACTTTTAAAGTTCCTATGTGTTATTGGTAACACAGTGCCATAATTTGGATTTTGAATATCACTCAATGACCCATGTGTTAATGGCCTGGCACGCAGGTTAGCACTAATGGGAGGCGGTGGAATCTTTTATACCCCAGCCATGAGGTGAGCAGCTTTGCCCCACCAAAGGCCTCACCACAGGTCCAAGAGCAATATGGCCAACCAACCATGGATTGGAACCTCTAAATCAGTAAGCCAGAATAAACCTTCTCTCTTCATAAGTTGGTCATCTCAGGTATTTCATCATAGTAACACAGTTGATAACACACATAGGTATAAACAGTAATCCCAGAGGCTGAAATTACCTTTTTACCCACAGTTCTTTCAATGCAAAACCACTGCATAGCCAATATTAAAAACCAATGTGAAATAATAATTCACAATTTGTCCCAAAGCAGGAAACATACTTTTAAAAGGGATTAAAAATATTGACAAGAAAAAATAGAAACCTTTCAACTTTAGGTTTTGAATAAATAAGTGTTGGTATGTAATTGGATGCTGACTGATACCCTAAAATTTGTTGTTTTTAATGGTAATATATCTTACAACAACAAATATGACACTTTTGGTTGTTCTAAGCTCCTCACGGGGAATACCCCAATACCATTCTTTCCCATGCTAAGCTGTCCTAAACAATATATATTTACTTATTTTTTTAGGCACAACTTCATTACCACATAGAAATGGCACTTTGTCCTTCAAAAACTAAGGTTCACTAGAACCAGTCTTAGATAATTTTCCAATTATAAGGTAACGTGTATAATGAGAGCCTGTGGATCAAATATTCAGGTTAAATTCACAAATACAATTTTGCAAGGAAAGTTACTATTATCACATAGCTACTATTATTTTTCTTTGAACTTACATTGTGTCAATGACAGAAAATTGCACTGATAGAAAGGAGAAAAGCAAATTAACAGTGTATGCATCCATGGCAATGAAGATACTGACTAAAGCAAAGATGGCCACTATGTAGTCAGATAATACTTTACTATGTGTTAGTCAGCTTCTGCATTACTGTGATCAAAATACCTGACAAAAACAACTTAGAGGAAGGAAAGTTCATTTGTGACTCAAAGTTTCAGAGGTTTAAGCCCAAAGATGGCATACTCTGTTGCTCTGGGCCCAAGGTAAGGCAGAACATCATGGGGAAGAGCCCAGAAGAAGAAAGCTGCTCAGCTCATGGCAAGGTCAGGAGTCAGGAGTGGGGGGCACAGGGTGACAAGGGAGATGAATTCCATTAGTGGCAGAGTCAGGATAGAATCCCATCTGGCAGCAAAGTAGATGCTCTTGGCCCCTACCCTACCTTAAAAAATGTGTTCATTTCTGAACTTATACTGGGGATCTAAATTTGACTCTACCAAGCTCAACAACAATAAATTCTTCAGGCGTCATGAAGCACTACACTGTTCAATGCTGCACAAGAAAAGTCTCTAGAAAGTTGCCTGAACTTATATGGTTACTACCAATATACTAGCAAAGGAAAGTCCCAAGGGACAAAGAGTCTGTCACATGTGCACAACATCTATTCATCTGTTAATACATCCAGGATGCAGTTTGCTTTCAACACTCGACTAAGAGGAATCTAACTTTATGATTAATATGTTTTCAGCTGCTAAAAACATGACAACTATCTCCTAGTCATCTGTATTTATAGAAATCCCATCATGCTACAAATAACAAAGCGTTTTATGGAATAACTGTGAGCCAGACATAAGCCCATGAGCTAAGGAGGGTCTAGGGTGAGTAGGGCAGTTCTGACTTTAGTGCTTAGAGAGCACATCCCATCAGATGTTGTGCATTCCCCAATCTACATGACATAATGATCACATCAGGTTTAAGATTTGCTGTGCCCTAAAACTGTTGTAGAGTTGTCAGTCCTCCCTTATTTGTTGTTTACTTTTCACGGTTTCAGGCCCCTGTGGTCAATTATGGCAAGAAAATATTAAAAGAAAAAAATCCAGAAATAAGCAATTCCCAAGTTTTAAATTGTATGCCATTCTCAGTAAAATGATGAGATCTCCTGCTTTATGTGAATCATATCTTTGTCCAGTGGATTCACTTGGTATATACTAACCAACTGTTAGCAACTATTAGGTTTTCATATTGACTGCCATGAGAAAACCAGTGTCAAATAATTCTTGTTTTACTTAACAATGGCCACAAAGTGCAAACAGTGATGCTGAGAATTTTATTATAGTATATTATTATAACTGCTTCATTTGTAGGTATATTTTTTAAGCTCTTATTGCACCTAATTTATGAATTAAACTTTATCATAAGCATGTATGTATAGGAAAAACATAGTACATATAGGGCTTAATGCTGTCAGCAGTTTCAGTCATCAACTGGGGGTCTTGGAAGATATCACTCTTAGATTGTGGGGGCTACTACACCAATATTTGCAATGTCTGGACTTAATGCTGGCATATGTACATGTTTGCTGATCTTTTACTAATGTCACAGAATGTACTTTTCTAGTTACAGTGCTGTCCTGGCTTTCAATGCACATCTGCAATAAGGACTAGGAAAGAAAGATCAACTTTTCTTTTTACAATGCTGAAAACACTGTGTAGAGAATTCCCATAGGATCCTGGTGACACCTATTAAAAATTATTTATTTCATATTTATTCCCACAAATGCCAATTACAGAAAGAGGCTCCTACTGTTCAGCTAGAATTATTATTTTTTTAAAGCTCCTATGAAGGGCTAGGGATATAGCTCAGTCGGTACAGTGCTTGCCTTGCACACAGAAGGCCCTGGGTTCAATCTCCAGCACTACCAAAAACAACAACAACAAAAACCACACACACACACACACACAAAACTAACTCCTATGAAGAAACTGTTGAAGGGAAAGAAAGAAAGGAGAGGCTCTTCAAGCCTGAAGATACCAGCAGAGCTGGTAGAAGGGAGGCTGATGAGCTGGCAATGAGTCCCCATAAAGTTGGGCATCACATTGAACTTACAATATATTGACAGGCTTAGCAGATGGCCATGGTCTTACAACTGAACTCCTACCTTCTTTGACACTTCAGCAAAGAAGCTCCATACCATCCTCTATTTCTGACCTAATACCTCTTCACTTGGCTGTTCCTGAGTTATATCCTTATTAAACCACCCAAAGCAGGTAACTGTGTTCTGGAGTTTTGGGAGCCATTCTAGCAAATGATTAAACCTGAAAACATAGACTGGCTACAAACCCAAGATTTTGTATGCAAGTTAATGCAAGTGTCGTCACCCACTGCTTGCAACTGAAGTGAGGGTGGTCTTGTGGGATTGAGCCTCAGCTGAGGATGTCTTTTGAGTGGCTAGTGTCAAAACTGAATCAGACTACAGAGTTGGAGGAGGACTGATTGTTGGTATGGAAAAGCCCACCGATTTGGTGTCAGTAGTATTATGAGTAGAAACAGTTCAGAGTTCCTAATGTGAGTTTGCAAAAGAAATAATTTATGATACTGACTAATCAGAGATGCTTTAGGATTTCATTTTAAGGTTTAAGGACCAAAGTTAAAGATTTAACTAAATAAAACAAGCAAAACATATACTTCTTCTTGACTCTCCTGGAGTTCCTACCCAAAGCATGACCAAAGCAGATGTGGGTATAGGAGATGGTATAGTGCTCTGTTCTCAGGTACTCTGACTCTCTCACACACAAGAAAAGATAGACATGAACACATTATCACCTTCTGGAAGGGACGATTATGAAATGCATTAAAATGAGCACACCATTTGTAAGTCTGGTCTTGCAGCTCAGCCCAAACTCAGGGGCGAATGGGTATACACTCCAGGGCAAACAATCCCAGAGAAACGTCAGCTCTGTGAACAAGGTGAAAAACTTCATCTACAGGGGCTGGGGATGTGGCTCAAGCGGTAGCGCGCTCGCCTGGCATGCGTGCGGCCTGGGTTTGATCCTCAGCACCACATACCAACAAAGATGTTGTATCCGCGAAGAACTAAAAAATAAATATTAAAAAAAAAATCTCTCTCTCTCTCTCTCTCTCTCTCTCTCTCTCTCTCCTCTCTCACTCTCTCTTAAAAAAAAAGAAAAAAAAAGAAAAACTTCATCTACAGTGGAAAATAGCTTTTGTAGGTAGCGGGTGAGGGTGAGGGATAGAATGAGACCTATCAGAAGTCATTTTCTAACTTAATTCCTTAGCATGCCAACTCTGGAAACATAAAGTTTAAATGGGAATATCTTCATATTGACTTTCACCTGAAAGATTTTCCCATAATGGTCCAGTAATATCTCAAGATTTAGATCATCTACATTCTAACCTTAAATTAAAAACCACCCCCAAAAGAATACCCTTAAATATAAATGTAATTCTAAACTTTGACAAATAAGTATTCTATATTTCTTAATCTATGAGAATCAATCATTTCTTTTAAAAGTCTTCACAGCTTACTGTGTTTTCCAATAAAAAGGTTAGCAACAATTTTCTTAGTATCTACACTACTACTCTCCTTCCTAATTCACATCACAATAAAATTCAGGGGCTATGTGTTCACACCCTTCTTCCCACACAGCTCCACTATACTTGCCCTGAAGTGCATCCGCATCCTCCATAGTTTCAACTAAATCCACAAGCAAACTACAATCCTTTAAAAAGAAAAGCTGTGTTTTTTTCTTATGCCTCTGCATGCCTCACCTTAGTCCTAAACCAGTCTTCAAGAGTACTAGCTACACGCAGTGCTACCCAGAAATGGAAGACTGCCTTGCAAAATGTCATGATAATACCCCAACTAGACATTTTATGGCATTCTAGAGCTATAGAGAAGATTCCCTCTACATAAGCAAAACAGGAAGCAAAAATTTTTCTACATAAATAATGATGTAATAAATGTATGAAACAGGTTGCTCATTCCCTTAGTGTAACTTACACCCCATCCCATGATTAAAGATGAGCACTTCTCCACAAGCCCATGACTGTGGAATATAATACATTACTGGGATCTATATATTTTTAATTACCTTACAGTTACAGAATCCCGCTTTGGGGGGAAAAAAAGCAGGAAACCACTTTTATATTGTGTTTCAAGTTGGCTACAATTAAAAAATCATTAGCTCAGGGGCTGGGGATATGGCTCAAGTAGTAGCACGCTCGCCTGGCATGCATGAGGCACTGGGTTCAATCCTCAGCACCACATAAAAATAAAATAAAGATATTGTCAACTATGAACAGAGTAGGGAGGAAGAGCAGGAAAAAAAAAAGATTAACTTTAAACAGAGACATGAGATGGGAGGGAAAGGGAGAGATAAGGGAAATTGCATGGAAATGAAGGGAGACCCTCATTGCTATACAAAATTACATATAAGAGGTTGTGAGGGGAATGGGAAAATAAACAAGGAGAGAAATGAATTATAGTAGATGGGGTAGAGAGAGAAGATAGGAAGGGAGGGGAGGGGGGATAGTAGGGGATAGGAAAGGTAGCAGAATACAATATTTACTAATAGGGCATTATGTAAAAATGTGGATGTGTAACTGATGTGATTCTGCAATCTGCATTTGGGGTAAAAATTGGGAGTTCATAACCCACTTCAATCTAATGTATGAAATACGATATGTCAAGAGCTTTGCAATGTTGTGAACAACCAATAAAAAAAAGATGAAAAAAAATAAAAATAAAGATATTGTGCCCACCTAAAGCTAAAAAATAAATATTAAAAAAAATCATTAGCTCAGTGTCAACCTAAAATGGAAACAAACAATTACCAATAGAATGTTAGATATTATATTTGTTTTTCATTTTCATTAGTACAATTCCCATCTAGGAAAATAAAAGGAGATGTGTGTAGGAAAAGTAAAAAAAGGGAACCAAAAATTCTTAGGGAGGTCTGACTCACTCAAGACCACTAATATGAGAGAAACAGAAAATGATGTAAACAAAAGTGTTCAAAACTATTAACTATAATTACTTCCCATCTGCAGTTCATATCTGAGTATGTGTTTATAGTAATGCTCTTTATATCTGATAAAATTCTAGTATTTCAACCAAGAAACACTTAGAACCTGATGCCAGCTTAAAAGCAATCACACACACACACACACACACAAAAAAAAAAAAAAACCAAAAACAACAACAAAAAAAACCTCTGAGTTTCATAGAAAATCATTGACTTACACAGGTACTTAGTTTACTAAAAAGATTGCCTAAGATCAACATTCATGATGCCAGGCTATGAAAAGGATACATTAAATATAAACATGCACAGATGTCGGAAGTTATTTAATTTAAGGAAAATCAATATTCTGCAAGACAACAGATTCTTAGAGTAAGGTTTCTTAATAGTGCCCTGGGTTACCAAGAAAATGATCCTTTATTAAAGACAGTGAAGTGCTGTCAATCGATAACAAGAGGAATAATTTAAATACATTATGCTATGCGAAGTAAGTTTCAACTCAAGAAACAAAATGTTTCAATAATGTCAGACAATGAAACCCACGTGTAGATGCTAGCATGTACATAGTACTTGCAGCTGCAGACACTGGCTTTAGAAGTGAATTTACATGAAAGAAGTCCTTATTTTTCATGGAGCTAAGTGCAAAGCCTGCATTCCTTTTGCTCTACAAAGTTGCTACTGGTCAAAATGTCTCTAAAGCTCTTCTTGATCTTAACAGTTGTGGCAACTCCCCACCTTTCTGTGTATGTGTGTATGTGTGGAGCTGGGGATTGAACCCCTAGGGCCTTTCACAAACATTCCACCACTGATCTATATCTATATCCCCAGCCCCAGTTGTGACACCCCTGATCTCATCCCAAGCCAATTCAAAACCAAAAACTTCTTTAAGTCCTCAACTGTGCTTCATTCTCCATCATCTTCCATTTCTATCAGTCTTTCAGAAAGAGTCTACGGTTGTCCTGCCTTTGCTGACAACTTGTGTGTGTGTGTGTGTGTGTATGTGTGTGTGATTAAAAAAAAAACTATTTTATTTGTTCTAATTTGTTACACATGACAGCAGAATGCATTTCAGTTCATAATACACAAATGGAGCACAATTTTTCATTTCTCTGGTTGTACCCAAAGTAGAGTCATTACATTCTTGTCTTTACATGTACCTAGGATAATAATATCCATCTCTTTCCACCATCTTTCCTACCCCAGGCCCCTCCTTTCTTTTCCCTCCCCTTTGCCCTATCTAAAGTTTCTCCATTCCTCCCATGCTCCCCACTCCCCATTACAGATCAGCATCCACTCATCAGAGAAAACATTCGGCCTTTGGTTTTTTGGAATTGACTAACTTCACTTAGCATGATATTCTCCAACTCCATCCATTTACCTGCAAATGCCATGATTTTATTCTCTTTTGATGTTGAGTAATATTCCATTGTGTATATATACCACAGTTTATTTATCCATTCATCCTAGAAGGACATCTAGGTTGCTTCCACAATTTAGCTGTTGTGAATTGAACTATGAACATTGATGTGGCTGCATTTCTATAGTAGGCTGATTTTAAGTTTTTTAGGTATAGACCAAGGAGTGGGATAGCTGCATCAAATGGTGGATCCATTCCAAGTTTTCTAAGGAATTTCCATACTGCTTTCCAGATTGGTTGCACCAATTTGCAGTCCCACCAACAATGTAAGAGTGTCTGCTTGTCCTTTGAGTGAAGTCTTCATGGAGTTCCTGCCCCAGTTAATCACTAGATAGCGCAACTCAAACTCCTGCCTAATGGTTCTGTCTCCCAGTGCTCCGCCCACTCAGTACTACACCTTAACTCCTCAGTCTCCTTTCCTCATTTACAAACATTTTGCTCATTAATCTTTTAATCATCTCCCAAAAGCTCTTGAATAGTCAAAGGAATCTCAAGCAAAAAGAACAAAGCTGAAAGCATCACATGACTTCAAAATATACTATAAGCCTATGGGAACCAAAACAGCACAGTACTCATATAAAAATCAACACAGAGACCAGGAGCAGAACAGAAAGCTCAGAAATTAACCCACAAACTTAAAGTTAATTGATTTTTGATAAAAGCACAAAGAACACATAGTGGAAAAAGAATAGTCTTTTCAACATATGGTAATGGGAAAACCCGATATCTACATGCAGAAGAATGAAATTAGACACCTCTCTTACCATATACAAAAATCAATTCAAAATACATTAAATAATTAATGATTAAGATTTGCAACTACAAAACTACTATTAGAAAACACAGGGGAAATGCTTTGTGACCTTAGTCTGGGCAGAGGTCTTTTGTGTAACCTTTTAAAATTCCTGACCTCAATTCTTCTCCAACCTTCTCTGTTCCTATGTCCTAAAGAGTTCCAGAGATCTTCCCAGGGCCTAGACTGGGGAATTTAAGTGGCCTGCCATTGTTGGCACTAAGACTAGTGCTAGAATCCTATCTTGGAACCATGAGCCATAGCCTGTATCAGCTCACTATGACTTTTTTCTAGTTAGAGTCCAAACCAGATTCCAAGGCCCAAGTGTAAGTCTGGTGGTCCATTTTCAAAATATTGTATTTAGTCTTAACCAATCATAGCTATTTTAATTTCATCCTTTCCCTTGTCCTGTATGGTAGCAAGTTTTAAAATTTGCAGATCATATAGATTGTAATCTGAACTACTCCTATCAGAGCCAGGGGCAGTGCCTGCTCAGGTGTGCTTGCTTGCCATATTTTGTTTGGTAGTACACCCTTCCACAGAAGTGAAATTTGCCTTGCCAAGCTACTTCTGAGCATGTGTTTAATTCCTTGTGACACCCTAGTATTTCTAACACAAGCTACCACTGCATTCCAGTGTTAACAAACACCATGTTCTTTAATTCATACTCTTAAGACACTGGTCATAGCAGCATTATGTTGGCTGTTTCCAAAGAGGGTGGCTTGACAATCAGGACCCAAGACCATTCTCTCTCAACCTATTATTCCTTTGGTGTTACTGCAATGAAATGACAATTAATCCTCCCTTTTCTTCTGTGGTCAGAACATGCAGCTCAAATTTACCATATCTGAAAACAGTCCTAATGTGGCATTCAAGGTTGGGGAAGGGCCACTTCAGAGTCACGAGACCCATATAACATAGGAGGAAAACCATGGCCATAAAGAAAGTGATTTTGGTGTTTAATAGTGAGCACATATGCCCTTGCTGGGACATGGTGCTCTGGGTAATTATCAGGTATGTTTATGCAACATCAAAACATGGACAGCAAGTAAGCTCAGTCCATCACCATCTGGATAGGATAAGTCTATGGCATTAGGTATCTTAAATCGCCTATTCTCTGCTAGCAGTAGAGCTAGCAGTAATGGTCATGCCATTTAAAAGTTGGAGCAAAACACCAAGGGTCATCCCCTCTAATTGTATATTCTCATTGTCTACCTTATAAGAGGGAATGCACTTAAGCTCTTTGGTAGAACAACCTGAAAACAATTATACTCCTTCTGTACAGCCACAATGCCTCGGGTGGAATGCTTTTTTCAAAAAAAAAAAAAAAAGTGCTCAAGGGTACAACCCCAGTATTTCTGATAGGGTAGCAAGAAAAGCCAGTGGTTTTGGAGACTGCTGTACTTTAAATGAGGGGTGGTATCTCTCCATGCATAGGAAGGTCATCAAGGAAGGGCCTCTTCCGGGACTGAAAGCCCTCTTTGTGAGGAATAAGGTCTGTTTGCACAGGCAGCTGTAACCAGGCTGCCCCTCTCTCTGGGTGTTTGTTTTGATAGAGGCTCATTTATGCCCAAGACAATGCCTGCCCTCTTTGTTCTGTCCCTAGCAGGAAGCAGTAGCAGGGAGAGGACCAGCACTGTCACACAGCTTCCAATTCAGATTTTGGTGGTCACAACAATGGGTCTCAAGTGCCACAAATAAACAGCTGTCCTCTGTAGGACAGAGGAGAAGATGACAAGAGTACAGAACTGGAAGCTGGCTGATTCAGACCTGGGCAGGGCTCAGGTAGAAGTCACCTGGCCTCAGGCACTGTACTCTCAAAGACTCCCAGAGATCTGAGGATTGGGCAGACAGACCCCATCTCTTAGGTGATACAGGGAGGAAGAAGTAAAAAAGATCCCCAGGAATGGCAAATCTTTCCTTTCTTTGGGTTAACCTTTCCAACTACATCCCCAAACTAAATGAGCAAGTATGAAAAAAACAAACAAACAAACAAAAATTAATGCACCTTAGTCACAGTCCCACAGAATAGGGGGAAAAAAAGTCTAAACTGAATTGCTAAAAATGAATGATATCCTTTAAAATAAAGCCTGAGCTAGATGATTGGGAGTGAATGAAATGTATTACCAATGGCTGGTGTAACGCAAGCCCTCTCCTCCCCCTTCTGGGCCTCATTCATAAAAAGCCCAGCAGTTGCAGGAACCAGGACTGGATTTGTGTCCAAGACAGAGTGGAAATAACTCAAAGAGAAATGCAGATATATACCACCACCAGTTTGTCTCCTCTGGGGAGGTCTGCTGAGATTTCTCTTGGTCTGGTCTTTTAACCCAAACAGGCTGGAGTCCAGGAGGGCATTCTGCAGAGCTGCTTGCAGGTGGTGTTTCCAAATGGTAACACCCAGCATGTTATTAAAGAAATTTCTATCTGCTGAGTCACACTCCATATCTTTCCCCTCCCCGTCATTTTATTTTCTTAAAAAATCAAGAAGGTTCTAATTTGTTGGTTAAACAGGGGCTGTCAACTTATTAAAGACTGCCAAACAGAGTTGGTGGTGGCATCACATTTCCGAAAGGGATGGAGTTTTTTATAAATGGCTGCTTCTGAATTTATATTGCCATATCCCAAATTTATACAGCCTGTTAGAAATCTTAGGAAATAAGAAACAACTTTAATTCTCCCCCCTCCATTTTACCAACAAAACAACTTACAATGTTGCATTCAGGCAAAAGTTCTTCATAGTCCAATCCATTTTTCCTTGGCTGCTCTCTGGGTCAGGCATCTTTTACCCCTTCCAAGTCCTAGTGAGGCTGTTTTTTTGGCAACATAACAAACTGTGTGAAGTACCAAGCCCTGAGGAAGCTCAGAAATAACTATGATCAGTGAGGGACTATCCAAGTTTTTAACTCCACACACTTTATATAAACAGGGCCTGAGAACAGCAGTATGTTCTAATTTAATGCTTTTAATGGGAGAATGACATAGGAACAGAACACAAGAAGAGTGAAAAGGAATAAAACCATTCTTGTTGTCCTAATACAGACAACAGGCTTCTGGTGAATGGAGTTATAACCCTCTCCAGAGACAAGATTAGCAGACCTATTAGCTGTTCCCCTCTTAACCCTCACAAAACACAAATAAGTTCTTAGACTCTTGTGGAAAAGCTTGCTACATTTCCAGAAAAGTTTGACTTTAATACCACCATCACATCCTGCAGGGTGGTACTGGTCCCCAGAACACAGAGATACTAATTCTAGTGCCCTCCTTGGGTGAACACTTTTCTACCATATTCTCTAATCCCTTGCCCCCTGTAGGCCACTTCTTCCCACCTTTGCTCAGGGACTAAAAGTCAAAGAAGCAAGGAAATAATGTGGAGATACCAAAGGAATCTTGTGAAATACATGGTCCATGATTAAATTGCCAAACCCTGCCATCTCCACTAGAGTCTAAACCCAAGTCCTTACCATGGTTTCAGGGCCCTAGGTAACTGGCCTCAGACTACCCTTACCCCCGCTAAGCTTCATACAGCCTTCCAAATGTCCAGGTTTCCTGCACTCCACCTTAAAGGCTCTTCCTCCCTTTCTCTTACATCTCTGCTTAAATGTCACCTTACTAGAGAATTTCTCTCAATACCCCAAATAAAAGAGTACCTCACAGCCTGTCATGTACCCTGAACAGCCCTCCATTCCCCTTCCCTACTTTAACAAGGGGCCTTGTGTCCACTGCTACATTCCTGGCATGGAGAACAGTGCCTGGCACAGAGCAGGTGCTCAACAAATATTTGTGGAGTGAACATGACCCTATCATGAGATCCTCCCATCTTAGGTTCTTCACCACATCTTCTCCTGACTGATTTGCAGTCTCAGAGCAAATGCCCTCTCCTTGGAAAGCCTTCTCTGAGAGCCCAACCTGAGGAACCCACCCCAAGCAGCTGGCCTATTATTATTATTATTATTATTATTATTATTATTATTATTATTATTATTATTATTATTTCTATATCACTTATCACTGTCTGTTTACTTGTTTGTCACATGTTCCTATCTACCCGACTTGGCTTTACTCTGTATCCCCAGTAGCTGTATCAGTACAACAGAATGCTCAGTCCATATTTATTGAATAAATGGTGTTGAATACAGTGACATTCTTTAAAAGTACAGGTTTGTTTGAGCTCAGGTGATATAGCCTTGCAGGGTCTCTTTCAACAGACTACCTTGGACACCTAAAAACACTTCACCTATTGATGAGGTCTCCACCCACCCATACCTGCTGGAAGCACTCAGAACTCAGAGATGGCTTGTGCTCAAAGGAAAACAAAGTTTCTAAATAAGTTACTAAATAACAGCTCAACATCTGTCACCACAGGTGAACAACTCTACACTGGGCACACAGTCACCAGGTGAGACTAACTGTCCAAACACTAGGGTGTGAGGTTTACCTTCCCCTTGAGTGGGCCTTGAAGCAGTCAGCACAGCTACCTGGGAGACAGAGGTTCTAAAACAGGGCTACAACTGCAGCCCAGAGGCTAAGGCTCTGAATGTGTCACCTATGCAGATCAGTTGTGTCCTGCATAGGTGACACATCATAAAGAGGAAAGAGCACCCTGAAGGGCTGCCAAAAGGGCAGGTGTGACTTTGGTGGTGTTTCTGTCCTCCCTTGGGAAACTAGGGGCCACAGATGTGACCCTATGTGCATAGCTTTGTCACCTACATAGAGGATGGGATAGGAATTAACAACACAAGGGACCAATTCCAAAAATATCACACCACAAACAAGGTGAAAACAAGCACAACATCCCAAGACACACAGGACCATGGCTTTTGGAGCTCGATGTAATCTCAGGATCCCAACAGGTTTGATACTGAGAGTGTTTCTAAATAACCTGCATTTGACAAACATCTGCAGAGCCTCTGCTTGGCACTAGATTCTGTTTTCAGGGTTTGCGATACATGGATAAGAAAAAGAAAAAAGGAAAAGATTCCTGTCCCTGTAAATTTTTTTTTTAATCTCTGTGTGTATACATGAACCTGTGTCTGTATATGACAAATATTATATAAAAGGCATAATCATTAAGTAGATTAAATCATGTGAGAAAATAAGAGCTGTAGAGAAATAATGCTGCCAATTACAGTAGTCTTTCCTTATCTGTAAGAGATACATTCCATTTCCCAGACGCCTAGAACCACAGACATACTTCTGTATGTACCCTATGTACATTGTTTTTTCCTACACATACATACTTAGGAGTTTAACTTTTAAATCGGGTATAGCAAGGTTTTTAACACAAGTAAAATAGAATACTTTATAACAATATTCTAATAAAATGTATTTAATACTTATTGTTTATATCTGTACTTTTCCATTTAACATTTGGGGACTACAATGGACCCAGGGTAACTGAAACTACAGAAGGGGAAGTCATGAATAGGGATAAGAGGGGAGGCTACTACACCAGCCATCGGATCTCATAAGCTACCATGCACATATTTTGCACAGAGACCAGAGTCACCCTATCTGATCAATGAGTATCCCCATTAGAAGGTAAACTGCAGCATCCTGGGATTATAGTCTCTTATTCCCTACAAGATTCTCAGCTCAAGAAAAGCACCTGGCACATGTCAGGGGATCAGTAAACATATGCTGAAGAAATGACTTGCAAATTGAATTCCCACTTCTGCAATGTCCTTGGCTAGTGATCCTCTTGATTTGGCTGAAATCTTCCCTAGGGTGAGGAAATTGGGCTTTTACAACAAACTAACAGACGTCAAACAAACCACTCTCCCATACACTCCTACAGGCACTTTTACTATGTTGCCCTTCTGATCCTTAGACGTACACAAGTACGCAAGGTCTAACCAGCCATCACATGCAGTATGAGGGGCGGGGGTGCACCCTCCTCAATGCCTGGTCAACACTGTCAGTGCCACTGACTGTCCACTCTCCTCCTACAGAGCTATCTCTTTCTGCACTTGCTGGTGCTCTGGGGTCACATCTATCCTTAGCACTAGGCCACTGGCCAGGCTCTATGGATGGATCAAATAGTCTGTCCTTGAGGCAGTGGTGAGTAGAGTTACAGGCATTGAACTTCAATATTGTCATTATTTTAGATATCCTAAATGTATATTATAAATCTTAATGCTCATATTACATAGGTGCTTCAAATAACTAGAAAAAAATGGATAATAAATACCACGTTTGGCACATTTCATCTTGATGTGGCAGTTATCAGGAAATAATATCTGTAAAGCATGCTTATTAGGATTAAATATTTTCTTTAGAAGCACATAATAATGCTAACACAAGAATTTATATATTATTAAGTTTTTAATTTACTGATGTGAGTGTCTTTTAAGACAAAAATACATGGCAGTTTAATCCAGGTCTAAAGGACAAAGTTAAAATATAGCATACAATTTTTTTCTAAGTTTCTTCCTTTACCACCTTTTCACACTACTTCTTTGAACTTTAAAGAAAACTTACCTTCTAGCTATTTCCTAAATAATCTATGACTGCCATAATATTCAATCTTTATTTTCCCACTTAATACTTTGCTTATGGATTTGATAATTAAATTTCTTACAAATTTTCACCATGATTTGATATTTATACATTAGTAAATCTGGCTTCTTCCTTGAGCAGATAAAAGTTAGGCTAAGGTCAAGGAAAATTCATGCCTTCTTATCCAAACTGAAAATGATGCTAAGGTGAGTAAAGCTTGAGAGATGGGGGAGAAGGTCACCATCCACAGTAGGAATGCTAAAATCTATAAAACATAGTTCAAGGCTTAAGCCCAAAACCTTGGGATTAAGAGGTGAGGGAATCTGGATTCAAGGTTATATTGGACACATTTTCCAGTTAGAGAACTCACAATGAATTAAGACTACTTGGTATTTCAAGTGTTTTCCAAAGTGAAGGGCTCTGAACTTATTCTATGTTGAAATTAATTACTAATCTTTAACAGACAAATAACAACAAGCATTTGTATAGCAGTTTCCAGTCATTACACATAAAAATGCCTGGGCTTACGTGTACAATGGGAACTTTATATACATAAATCAGCATGCTACTGCCTAATAAAGATGATCTCTATATTAATTGATTTTCAAGTCCATTTTGTAATAAAAACAATCATAGGTTGGTTGTAGAGAATCATTTTGCTGCTAACTGAGCTGTGTGGAAGGCACAGTTCTCCCTTTTATCTCTGGTATTTTCCTTTCCACAAGTGAATAACCTGTGTACCACAGTGAAAACTTCTACTCTCTAGCACAGAATGAATCCAATTCACCCATCCATTTTTAGGGAAAATCATTTCAGATGGGAGCATGAAATCAATATCCACATGACCAGTACCTTAGAGAGCTACCTAATAAAATCCAAAACTACAGCCATGAATCCAAAACTGCAGAAGTCTAGACTACTATTTCTAGAAGAGCAAGAAAAAAGTATTTGATGTGCGATATCTTATAAACTCACAACTGTTGGACAATGTCTTTTGTCACGGAGCTGAACTCAAAGGACACTGCCATTTTCAAACAGTATTTCCTTTTTGTTAATTTTTTTTTTTTTAGTTTTAGGTGGACACAATATCTTTTTTTTTTTTCAAATGTGGTACTAAGGATCGAACCCAGTGCCTCACACATGCCAGGCAAGCATGCTACCACTTAAGCCACATCCTGAGCCCAGTATTTCCTTTTTTGATAAGAATGCAGGGGATACTTGTCATGGCCCTTACATAAATACCAAGATCACACACCTCACCCTTGAGCACCATGCTTCATCCCCAAAACTCAAATTTTACATTTAAAATCACACTCATTTTGTGTCTTTTTGCAAAAGGAAGTTATTTCAATCCTAGCAAAGGAATGAATATGTGTATTTCAGAATATTTCACTTTGAAGGGTCCCTAAGATTCAAGGGTGCTCTCCCTTAGGATGGAGTTTTATTTGCTGAAGTAAAAAGGTATTAATAAAGTCTTTCTTCCAGAAGATCTCTGGGTGTAAATTACAGAATGAAGTCAACACAGTGGAAGGGATTTGAGGCAAAAGATATTTCTTCCATAAAATAAACAAACATACACACACACTATGCTATAAATATTTAGCAAGGGATAATAAGACATTTATTAATATTTCTGTCAAAATAACATCTAAACTGTCACATTAGCAGACTAGCATCTCTTCCCACTTTAGTATACAGAAGCATTAGGAAAACATTATCTTTTCTTCTTAAAGAAAAACTATACTCTGACTACCGTTAAAACCAGGAGTAACTTGAGTCTGTGACTTAAAGGGCAGAACTAAGCCTTAATACTACAGTGATAACAGGAACAGAGCATTTGATTACACATAAGTTGGTTCTCTTATAAACCCTGAAACATAATAAGCTTCCACTTTCACTACAAATGTTTGAAAGTCTGGATGAGTTTATTGATAATACCAGATTTTGTAAAGAGCTTGTTTAGTTTTCTAAAGGGGAGACTTATCTGCTGAATATACATGTAGTCTTTTTAAAAATACCTTTATTTATTTAATTAATTTATTTTTTATGTAGTGCTAAGGATCAAACCCAGCACTTGACACGTGCTAGGTGAGCACTCTACCGCTGAGCCACAACCCTAGCCCCTACATGTAGTCTTTTTGACAAAGAAACTTCAATATAAAATGGAAATCTTAATGGAATTTTGTGATAAGGTGCAAGAGAATTTGGAGTGATTTACTGACAGTAATATCTAACAGTATCCATGCCCCAAAGGTTTCCTTGTAATGACACCCCCCCCCCCCCCCCCCCCGGGGAACAGACAGAGAACAGACACCACAGCTTTTCAGGAGGGGGAGGGGAAAACATCAATACAGTGATATACAATGGTGACAAACTACATGTTTACAGTTTCGGCACACAGAAACATCCGGTTCAAAAGCCTGTTGAACTTAAAACCTGTGTTTGGACTGTCACAGCAGGTAACTACTAAAAAATTAACAAAACCCAATAAGACAGAAAAAAAGTTTTGTGTATGCACAGAATATCAGCAAAAAAAAAAAAAAATCCCAAAATGGAAGCTCTTTACAAATGAAAGACAGTAAATTTAAAGAAGCAGCCAATAATTAAGAGGTATAATATTTAACATTTCGGCTCTGGGAGTTTGGCTTCCCCTCCTTGCACTCACTTAGGAATATTAATAAAAAGGACTGAAGTTAAAATGTAAGTGTGTATGAGTATGTATGTATATATGCATACATGGGAAAAGATAGTATAATTTTGACCAGTCATAATTATCTCAAAAATAATGGTTACCAGGTTAATAATTGCATACCAGAATTTATCCTTTGAGGATAATGGCCACACATTGATGATTTTGATTTTAAAATCCTCTTTCCAAATACATCAAATCAAAAGGCACATTTTAAGATTAGAAAGACTTTGCTTTGTCTTTATTTCAAAAATGAGTCTTAATATGAAATCTCACTTAATGGTGGTCTGGTCTCTCAAAATAAATGAAAGAGCCATAGAAATGTTGCAGTCATATAGCAATGGGTATATATTTAGGTGTCAGTAATCTTCCCTTCTTGCAGAGAAGCAGCTACCATTTGAGGAATTAGATTCCATCTTCCCTACATTTACAATACTTTACCAATTAAATACTCATTTGGATTAGCAAGTAAATGACAGTTGCTGAGAAGAAAGCTGTCAGCCATTCATACCTTAAACCTAGATGTTAGGAAGAACAATCTGACTTCGGTATTTTATATTAAGTGAATTCTAGGATTTATAAAGTTATAGGGAGGGATAAGGAGCCTTTTTCTTTTAACTGCTTTGGTCTTAGAAAGGGGGAGAATTATACATACCTGAGTCTCCCACTCAACCCTTCTGCCTCACCCTGCCAAATTCAGACCTTCATTTAGACAGTAAATGAGGAAATCAGAGCAGATTCTACTCTGCCAACTTCTCTCCTTCCACCTTATACTTCTTTCCTTCTAAACCAAGACTATTTATACAGAATTGCCATGCAACACAATAACAATTATGTATGTATTACATATGTACCTGTGAAATTTATCACACTGTAGTGCAAGAATTCTACTATTTACTGGAATGCATTCAGCCTTTATCAATCCCACAGCATTTCCACCAACTTATAATTTACAAGGGAATCAGACAATATATACTCTTGTGACTGCTTTCCCACGTCTAAGCTTCATCTCTACATTTTCCTTTCTATCAGATGGTAAGATGATTTGTCCATCTGTGATATCAATTGGTACTTCGGGTTGGAAAACTTTTCTTGCATAGTCTACATGTCATACATTATATAGTAGTCACAAACAGAATTTTAATCTGAAGAAATCAACAATCTTCCTGGCTTTATCCTTTTATAAGAAATTTAAGAAGTTAAAAATAAAATATTGAAAGAAAAGATACACAGTAAATTGCTTATTGAAGTCTTTCAAGATACACTGTACATTTACTGCATTTGACAAATGGAATAATAGCCTGTAACAAGGATTCCCATACCCATGAGGTCTTTAGGATACTGCATGAATAAGATTTAGCATTGAAAGAATTGTCTTAATATTTATATGTAAATACTATTATGCATTGTTAAGTACTTTCTAATCAAGAACCTATGGCCATCATCAAGTACACTTAGCATGAACTAGCAACTATGAAAATTTCTGTTTTTGAGGTGGGGTCTAAGTTCTACAGGTTGGTGAACCTCCTGCTTCAGACTACTATTAAACTAGGATTATAAGTGTATCTCAATGAACCTGACAAAAACTTCTTTAGAGGATGTTTGAGGACAAGCTTCAGACTAGACACCTTTGAAATGGTTTTAGCTTGTATGTAACTATACTTAACTGGATAACAGGTATCTCAAAATATAACAAATGGATACAAAAAAGAAAATTATCTTTTATTTATGTTTAACCAATATAATTTCCTGCTTTTGATTTGACCATTACAAGATAAATGAATTGAATAACATTAATTTAGGGTACCAAGAACGACATCTTTTGATTCACTTGACTAATGACTCAATATGAAGTAAAAGGGAAAGAAAAAGAAAGAAAACTAGGTTTTATGAGATAGTAGAAGTTTTTTTGACAGTAGAAATTTTATACTTGGTTTTAATGCTATTCCCCCTTCTTATTTCTATGAGGGGCAGAATGTGGGGGGTGCAGAGAGATAGAAAGTGCTTACAACAGGTGAAGACCAGGAGCCCAGAGGACTTTCTGGGTGGATAAAAGCAAAGCTCAGAGGCTACAGGCTACCAGGTCGGCTGAGGGCATAGCCCTGCACTCTGTCTAGGTCCTGGGAGCTATCTTTCCCAACCATCCCCCATACCATAAGATCTCTGCAAGGTGCAAAGTACATCTGAGATAAGCTTTCCCAGATGTACATTCACATGGAAGTTACAGTGTTTCCTATCCACATAGATAGGGTCTGTCACAGCCCCATGGAGGGAATGACAGCCTAGAAGAACTGGGAGGACAAAATTATCCACCAAGGATAATTCACATGCTTCCTTTAAACAAAAACATATAATCCTTTCTAGGAAAGGACATAGTAGCTGTCTGTCAGTTTACACACCCCCCTCACTCAGGTCCCCATCACCATGGCACATATACACCCCAAAATACCTTAGAAGAAACTGCCACCTCACACACTGAGATCACCCAGTACAATGCCTCCTTCACCACTAGCACATTCTTCCTTCTTCATCTCTCCTGGGCCCTTCCCAAATCCAAATGGCACAGAGTGCTTTTCCTTCTCAGAAATCTGCACAGGGCAAAGTCCCACATCACAAACTACAAAGAAACTGAACAGTTACGGTACTTTTCTTCTAAGACGTAAGTATTGGCAGATGAAGTGCACTCAAAGCAAATCAGGGGCACTGTCAATGTAGGCCCCCCCAGGAACCCTCTCTAGAACCATCTCTCTCCAAGAGCTTGTCCTTCTGCAAAGCTGAGGGCCTCCCTAGGCTTAAAAAAAAAAAGAAAAGAAAAAAAAAGAAAATCCTGAATTCATGAATTATATATTAAGATTTTTTTAAAGACTTTTTTTTTAAGTTGTAGATGGGCACAATACTTTCATTTTATTTATTTATGTAGTGCTGATGACTGAACCCAGTGCCTCATGCATGCAAGACAAGACACTGAGCCACAATCCCAGCCCGCTACTAAGATTTAAGAACACTGTAAGATCATCATCCAATTTGAAATGCTACTATCCCACAGAAAAAGTTCACTGGTAAAATTTTAAAGATTTACTTTTCAAAAGTCAGTATTCTACATAGTTACACTTAAGAAAACAGTTATCACCTATTTTTATAAGGTACAAAATGTTCGATTTTCCAATAAAAGACAACCTCCTTCAAAGGTAGGGTTCAGAATCAAGGACAGGGAGGGAAGAGTGCAAATAAGACCTGGATCCTAGAAGCTGGAATTTGACATTTGATCTGAGAAATCTACTACATACTTGTGGAAAACAACAATGGTACAAATTAAGGTTGGAGGTTTTTGCATTAAAAAGTAAGGTTAATCAGCTGACACAACCCTTATCACCCCTGTGGTTGCAAGTGGAAAAAAGCTTCATAGACGCAATTGTACAAGTCCAGAACAATGTGTCCTTGTAAATAGTGCAAGGGTTTTTTTTTCAGAGATAAAGAAAGCATAACTTAGAAATAATATAACTACTTACGCACAAAGGGAAAAGTTGACAGTGGTGATCTGAGTTAGGTTTAAGGATCTATTTGTCTTTCCACATTATGAGAAGGTAAATGAGCAGGAAAGGAAGCTGGGATAAGTTAGTTCTCAGTCTTGAGTCATGGTCAACCTTTAAAAACTTTAAAAACAAAAATGAAGCTACTGTATAACTACCATTTAAAAGTCAGGTAAAGTAATGTTACTTGATTCTAGAACATAAAATTTCTTATTTACATTAATTAACTGAAATAGATACTATAAAAAATATACATAATGCATACTGCTTTGCTGAAAACCATGCAGGTATCAGGCAGAGAAGGAAAAAAGAAAAAAAGAACAAATGTCTCTTTCACAAAGATTACTGTGTCTGCTCTGCACAGCTTCCACTCAGAGCTGAATTACCTTCCCAAAGAGGAGGTTCAAGGACAGGCCCTCACTGGTCTATGTAAGCTGTCCGAGTTCAGCAGGGTACACACTTGAGGAGCCCCACTCAAAGCCAAGTAGCAAATGGACAGTTTGAGGAATTGCAAAAACTGCTGCAAGTTGTTTCACTGATGTGCAATATGGGAAAAGATTCCCAGAGAAAGGGAGACTTCCATTTGACCTGATAAATTCCTTAAAAATGCTTTGATGGGAGAGATGTTCAAATGTGTTAACAGACACTGGTACCACTGAGTCAAAAGCACTTTGGATGACTGATAGGGCTCAGCAGACAGGACAACTCTTTCCTTCAAATTTTCATAGACTGTCTCTACCCTCTACCTCACGGGAAGACCTCTGCTCTTCCTCTTCCAACATCCTACATTTTCAAGATATTCTTCTAAACCTGGTATTAGGGCAACCCTAATACCAGGTTTAGAAGACTGTTGAGCAGATTCCTTTCTACCAGTGGAGGTAGCACATAGGTGCTTTCAGATTATACATTTAGAGTGTGTATAGAGCTTGCATGGGTACACACAGGTCACGTCAGCATTCATCCTTTAACTTACAGCAAGGACTGTTTCAGTTACCAACAAAACAAAACACCCGAAGAAAAGAATAATTCCCACCCATGATTGGAATGTGACCTGAGGACTTGGAAGCAAATCTGTCCTCAAGCCAGGTACACAAACTGAAAACCCCCACTTTCCCTTGAGAAGACACAATCTTGAAACTTGTGCCCATTTATGATGAAGACTGTCTTCCTTCCCCTCTCTTCAAATTTAACATTCTGACATCACAAATGGCCTCTAGGCACAGGTACAAAAATATGTGCAGCCCATTCAAGAAGCAGGCACACATTACTACCAGAAATGTCCAGATGAATGTCCCAATTCTTTATTTCATATTACCAATGCAGAACTCACTCTGGTTAAGAATCCAGAATGGGGGTGAGGGATCAATAAAACCAATAGACTTCATTTCCACATCCCAGGCAGCTAGGATTAGTGGACAGACAGGGAGGAGATGACTATATAATTCTGAATTTAAATTAGAAAAGACAAAGTTCACTGTAACTATTTTCCCCTGGACTTCTACTCCAAAGCCTTCTCACACAGTCAACCTGAGAGTTTCACCATTTTGAGGTTGGTGGTTTTGTGAGCATGAGTTTTCTGTTATTGGTGTTTTACATTTGTTTGAAGGTATTTACTTGAGAGGGTCATGGGGGCAATTTTTACAGAAGCTTTTAATATAGTCATATGCAAAGGTCAGGTTGGCAGCAACTTACTTTATTCTGTTTTTCAGGCCTGAAAGGATAAAAACCGAAAGACATATGTGCCCGAGAGTGCTGGAGTCCCACTAATACACTACAATCCTTCCCTGGAGCCAAGAGAGAAAATCTATTCAGCTCCCTGGATAACCCTGCCCAGCCCTACAGGAGGCCCCAGTCTCATGACCAACTACTAAAGGGTGCTGATGGATCTAGGGCATTCTGGTGGATATCGAAATGGCATTCGGGGCTTAGGGAATGTCATCATCAACTGGAAATAGTGCCATTTCAATTCTCAACACTGGCTCTGAGGAATCCTCAAGTGGGTGAGCAAGATAAGGCATGCCTAAGTCATGACCAGTTCTCCATGACATAATAAAAGGATAGGATAGCAACAGCATGGAGAGTCCTCACATTTCAAAAAGATTCTTCAATGGCACAGCCACCTGCTTCTTTATCTCATGACTAGACACATGGCCTGGTCACTGGCCTGAGTAAAACATCTTACCAAACAATTCCAAACAAGTCCCATGAACAGGGGGAAAAAAAAAAAAGCATATGCCAACCTGGACTTTTCCCCAAATGCAGATAAAAGACATGGTATTCTTTTAACTAAATTAAAGAGTAAACATGGAGACTGTCTATGAGCCCAGGTTCCCTAGAACCTGTGAAAAGACTAGAAGAGGCTTATAATGTTTATTTGCTTATTTGCTCACATGCTCTCAGACATACAATTGAGCACAAAGCAACCATCTCACCAAGCTAAAAAAGGCACAAGGCAACTCCCTGGATAATGTTCCTTCAACTGGGTAATGTTTAGAATGATTTAAAGCCTTTTTTTTTTCTTTTAATGTCTTCATTAAAAAATGTTTTTAACTCCATAGTTAACAATTAAACTACAATGGAAGGACAATTTAAAACAGTGCAAATCATTCTTTGATTCAGTTAAATGAGACAAGGAAACTAGGTAATACCTTTAAGTTTCCCTCATCTTGTTCTAAGATTTAAGCAAGTGCTGGCCCTTACTGCCTGGAATAAACAAAATCTGCATGAAGTTCCACTTGTAGGGATACAAAACACTCATTGTGGACCTGGGCACTCTTGTTGACAATGCTTGGGATGACCGAGGCTATACTAGCTGAAGCCCAAGTATGGTTTTTGGGAAGTCACAGATCAAGCACTGAAAGGTTGGGGCAAAAGGAGCAGAGCCTACATGGGAGCAGGGCAGCAGCTGCAAGGAGAAGCACTGACAGACCATCCATAATTGGATTAGACAGTGGAGACCAGCAGCCCTAGCTCCTGCCCCTAGGCCCCACCATGCTCTAGCACAATGGTTCTATATGTGTGTTTTATTTTAAGGAAATCAACATCTCACTCCAGATGCACATCATGGATCCTTTATTGGAGTACTTGCTTGGTCAGAACTATTTCCCCAACTACATAAGCTGGGTATTAGGTCAGGAGGAATGTCAAGGAAAAAAAAAAAATACTGGTTACTGAATATTACCATTAATGATAAAATAATAACGGGCTAGAATGCTTTATTCACATTATCTAATCCAATCTTCAAAATATCTCCAAAGGTATAATATTTATCCCTAATGTATTGATGAAGACTCAGGGAAAGTTCCAAAGAATCTCTTGGAGCCACAGTCTATTGGAGCCAAAAACCATGCCATTGGGACTGTTCACCACTGCTCTTAGAATTAGTTTTAAAAAAGTAAATTTTGCTACCCCTCTGTGCAGATATTATTGTTAACTTTGAATCACTTGGCATTGAAATCAGTGGATATTTTCTAGTGACTTCATTACTTGATGTTCCTGAGTGCATATACACCTACTTCTGTCTGTGAGGGGAATAGGGGATTGTGACAGGAGACAGAAAGAAGGATAAAGAAACTCAGGTTCAAAGGAACTGCAGGTACCTGTCTGCTACAATGAATTCTTGGTACAGTCTATTTTCTCTAAAAACACTGAATGTACAAAAATTAGATGGGATTTCTGTAACAACATGTCAGTCTTATGAGTCAGAGGTTAATTACTGTAAGATACCAACCAATCAAGTCAAATTTCAGTTGCAAAACTGAATTTTGAAACTGTAATCATAACATTACAAATGACTAGGAATTAGGAACTATTTCTCTTGTTTAACAGCTTGCTCCCTTCTAAACACATATGCATACACATGCATACTTAAGTGTATTCATATTCTTTCTGGTTTGATATAAAGTGTCAAAAAAATTAGGCATGTTGTAAATATTCAGTTTTATATAAGGGATCAGAATTACAATAATTCAGGCAAAGAATGTTCTCAAAGTAGAGCCTAAACTAGAGCATGCAGTCAAATATGAATTAACCCTGCCTAAATGGCTCAGAAAGAACATTTTTATTTTGGTAGCAATAGGGCAGTCATGAATACCATCTACACATAGGAAAAGGCTTAGATATAGAAAAACATTCTGCTCTTTAAGAAAGATAATATTTTCTTAAAAAAACATGAAAATTCTTCTAAAATAATGAACAAAGCAAGGATATCTACTCTCACCATGCTTATACAGCCACTGCAATAAGGCAAGTTGAGAAAATAAAAAAGCATACAGATTACAAAGGAAGAAATAAGTCTGTCCATATTTGTAAATGGCATGATCTTAAAGGTAGAAACTTCATGAAATTCTTTCAACAAAAATCCTAAAACTAATAATGAAGTTCAGCAAACTGTATCTCTATTAGCAATAAATGAGAAATTAAATACCTAGGCATAACTCTAACAAAATATACACCGAATCTGTATGTTCAGTACTACAAATACTATCAAAGAAACTGAAGAAAAATGAAATAAATGGAGAGAATATCATGTCCAAGGAATGAAAGAATTCCTTCTGAAGATGTCAATTCTCTGCAAACTGATATATAGAGATGAATTGTAATTCTAATAAAATACCAGCAAAAAAATGTTTAAAAAAATGCATAGACAAAATTATTCTTAAATTTAAACAGAAATACAAGGAACAAAATAGCTGAAACAATTTTTTTAGAAATAAAATGTAGCGGCTGGGGATATAGCTCAATTGGTACACTACTTGCCTCACATGCACAAGGCCCTGGGTTTAATCCCCAGTACCACCAAAAGAAAAAGAAAAAGAAAGAAATATAATCAGTCTACCTGATTTGAAAATTTATAATACAATTATTCTACTCAAAATTATGTGGTGCTATCAGAGAAATAAACACATAAATTAATGGGACAGACTAAAGAACTGGTAAAACATCCACATAAACACGCATGACAAAGTGTTGCTCTTTTTTAAATTGTGCTGAAATATGCTTTTCTCAAGCAAAGAAAAAAAATAACCTCTAAGTCTCAGATCTTACACAAAAAAATTAATTCATAATGGATCACAGACTTAAAGTGTTAAAAAGAAACTATACGATTGTTAGGAAGGAATATAGAAGAAAATCTTTGGGATCTAGTACTGAGCAAAGAGCTCTTAGTCTGGTCATCAAAAGCAGAAATCATAAAAGAAAAAAACTGAAGTTAAGACTTCCACAAAATTAAAAATTTCTATTCAATGAAAGACCCTGTTAAGAGGAAATGGTAAGCTGCAGACCGGCAGAAAACATTTACAAACCCTACACCTGACATAGTGTAAGAATCTAGAATATAAAAGGAACTCTGAAAATTCATAAAACAAATTATCCAATTAGAGCAAAACACATGAACAGATGCTTCTCCAAAGAGGATATATAAATAGTAAACAAACACATGACAAGGTGTTTGACATCATTAGCAATCAGAGAAATGCAAATTAAAATCATTGACAATGAGTTATCACTCCACATCTATCAGAATGGTGAAACTGGGTTACTCATACATTGTTGGGGGGAATGTAAAATGGTACAGCCACTCTGGAAAAACTGTTTGGCAGTTTCTTTAAAAGTAACCTTGTGGGGGAAAAAATAACCATGCCTCTAGTTGCACACCGTAGTAACTGCACATCCTGGATACTTATCCTGAAAAGTGAAAACACTTTCACCCAAAAACCTAAATGCCAAAGGTTGAATAAGCTGTGGTACATCCATACCATGGAATACTATTTGTCAATAAAAATAAATGATGGTTGATGCATTCAATAACCTAGATGAAACTAAGAAGAACTGCGCAAGAGACTGGGGGGTGTGGGTGGGAAGCAACTAATTCCCAAAGGCTACATACTATACGATTTCATTTACAGAACAGTCTTAAAATGACAACATTTTAGAGATAGAAAATGAATTCATTGTAAACAGAGGTTAAGGGAATAAAGGAAGGAGAAAACAGGTAGGTATGGATATAAAAGGTAACATGAGATTCTTCTGTGTTGACAAAATATATCTTAATTATATCAGTATCTTCATTGTGATATTGTGCTATAATTTCACAAAATGTTTCTACTGGGATAAATAGTGTAGGGGAACCTAGTATTTCTTGTAACTGCAGGAGAATCTATACATTAACTCAAAATAAAAGTTAGTTTTTCTTTTTTTAATGGTAAGGGTGTGATCCCAACAACAAATAAGTTAACTTGCTGTTTTCTAGCAGCCTAAGCAGACAGCTTCTTACCACATCATCCTGATGTAGGCTGTCCAGATGGAGAACATATTCTGCCTATGTACTGCCACTTCATCACGAAGTCAGCTCCAAAGAGGTTAATTTTTAAGTCTCTATTTAGAAATCCCAACTTTAAGCTAAATTACATTCTTAGCAAAAGTACTATTTTGGCTATAATAGTTTAGGATTATATACTATGAAAACAATAAACTAAAGGAAAAACTCAAACAATCACAATAATTAGCATAAAAGAATTTCTAAATAGATTATTGAGTAACTTTCTGAAAGAACATTACCATTTAAAACTAAAAGAATGTCTATCCAAAACATATTTATTACAGAGTTATTTGTAAAACTAAAAAATTGGAAACAACTTAAATGTCTAATTTGAAGTGATTAAAGAAATTGTGTCCATCTTTCCAGCATTATGCAATGGTTTAAAATAATAAGGCAGATCCACATGTCCTAACAGTGAATGATAATCAAGGTAAATTATTATGCTGGGGGGAAAAAAGATACAGAACAAGCCAAAAGAATGATCCCGCTTAAGTCTTTAAAACTATATATTAGAATATGTGCACATATGATGTAAATAAACGAAACTGAATATTTTCAATATTATCTGTAATGAAGAATTTAGGGGGAGGAAGATGACAACACCAAAAATGTATTCATTATATTAAAAATACAATCAGAACACACAAATTTAGATTTCTAACAATGAGTTGGCACTAAAATAATATTTGTTTTTAATTTAATTCAACTGTGAGGTAAGGAAAAGGAAAAGAGGTTGGTTACTTTCTTTTATCCCAAAGTACATGCATATACTGGGGTTTTTATCCAAATTTGTCACCAAGTTTTGGTCCTTCTTAAAAAGTATTTAGATGAATGACTCACAAACTCAAGTCTTTCAAGGAATCCTACAAACAGGTTTGAGAAATGCTATTTAAAACACAAATGGGAAAGGAACAAGGTAATCAGCCTTTCACATGGCTATGAAAATTTCCTTATGCCAGTGCCTGAAGAAGAAAAGGTCCTCAATGGATTTCAGAGTTTGAGAAATGCTGAACTTGATTCCCTTGATCTTGCAATATCCACCAAGCCTCAGTTGGGAATCATCAATTACTTGGGAAGAAGTGGCATGGATAATATTACAGCTTCTCACAAAGAGAGGAAATAGAATCCTTATGGCATTAGCACCTGGCACAATGATGGCCCATGGCACTTTCCCACATCTGAGTATGTGACATGTACCATGCAAGGAGGAATTATAAAATCTGCAAGGTATGGGATGCTCTAAGAATTTTACACATTTGTCTTACAATTTCATTGACACTATTAATTTACCAAGAAAGACTAAATGTGATAACTCATTTTTAGTCAAAAAGCATTTGCTAAAATAATAAAAACAACAACTAAGTACACTTTACAAAAGGTTCCATTAAGTAAAATCTAAACCAAAAACTGAGAAATTCACCTAAAAACATTATAATCATAGTATTCATCAATTCTTTGGAAGTTTTTCTTAAATGGCAAAATCTTCTAATGGATTTGAATATGATCTGAAGTGTAACACTAATAATGGTAAGGAGGGCTTATTTCTAGCACAAGTGATTAGGCAAGCCTCAATTGGGAATCATCAATTATTTGGGAAGAAGTGACATGAATAATATTACAGCTTCTCATATAGGAAAAACACTATTCAGTGTTCTCCACTTTGTTTAAATCTTTTTTTATTGTCCAGCAAGAATTTGTAGATTTTCTGTAAGTGCATCCTGTACCTCTATTAGAATTATTCCTTGTTATCTGAATTATGTAAACAAAAAGAAAGTATTTAACATTTCTAAATGTGTTAAGTAATTCAATTAAGTTATCCCATTTAAACCTTAAGGAGATCCTGAAGGAGGTAGGCTGCCTGAGCAAACAGTGGTGAATTTTGTATAATTAGCATGTTACTTTCATCATCTGTAAATAGGAAATTACAAAACTCTTTCAGGTTACTTAAAAGAGTTCTATCAAGCCAGTTACATAGTTGCTTTATAACCTTATTTACTCTATTATTTTGTACTACCAAGAAATACTGAGATAATACATTGCATAGCACTTAGAAGAGTGACCCCTAAACATTCAACAAATGTTTGTTGTGACTGGGCGTGGTGGTGCACATCTGTAAGCCCAGCAGCAAAGGAGGCTGAGGCAAGAGGATTGCCAAGTTCAAAGCCAGCCTCAGCAATTTAGTGAGGCTCTAAGCAACTCAGTGAGACCCTGTCTGCAAATTAAATTTATAAAAGGGCTGGGGATGTGATTCAACAGTTGAGTGCCCCAGGGTTCCACACCCACTACACCTCCAAAAGTTTGTTGTTATTACATAGACTTTAAAAAAATCCACCAGACTCCATTCTTGGCCACTAATTCTGAAGAGGTAAAGCTAAAATATATGAGGGATGTCTGATGACTTTGCATACAGGTCAGTCTTAGCACCTGGACAGCCTCAAGTCAGAGAACTCGGTGAGTGCCTCCAATGATCACAACAGAACATGGACTCCAGATCCCCAGGTAAACTTTCCATGAAGCCTGGCAATAAAAATTGTTACTAAATAACTCATTATCTCCCACCTTTCTTCCCTAGGTCTCTTCTGTCCAGTTTACCCTATTCCAATGGGACATCCTGACATTCAGCCTGCTCTCGTGTTCCCTCTACTGGACAGTTCTGGTCCCAGAGTTGCTCACACCTCTGCCTCAGGTCAGGCAAATGGGATGTCCTCCTCTGGACACAAGCTCAAGTGCTAATTTACTACCAAAGTTTGACTAGACAAAAGGGATTGTACTGTTTAATGCTAAGTCTGCATCAGAAAAGATTTCAAAATGTGAAGTGCAAGACAGTAAAATGTCAAGTCCTAAAATTCAGAAAATAGTCAAAACTTCTAACTAGGAGTATAACTTGAACAACTTACTTGAACTTCTTTGTGGCTCAGTTTCCTCCTCTGTACAGTAGAAAAAGCAGTACTTACCTAAAAGGGTGATGATTAAATAAACTCTCTATATATATATCACTTAGAACAGTACCTAGCACAGAGCAGTGCTCTAAAAATATTTCTTGAATAAATTAATTAAAGGAAAAAGAATGCTTTAAACCTTAAGAGGGATTGCAAAAAAAAAGCCATTTTTTAAAAGCAAAATTTTAGAATCAATTGCATCTTAAAAGTCATTACTAAACATGAGATTGCTGCTACCCAGTCACTTGTATTGGATTATATAACCAGTGAAAAACTTATTCTCTTGGGAATTTCCAGAACTCTGTAGCAGAGCCAAAATACACTGACCTTGAATACATTGTTCTTGAACAAAGTGGATGTACTGCTCATTGAATAGATGTTACTATTTCGTACTGAGCACATAGCACTGAATGCTCTCATGCTCAATTATCTGACAGTGATGCTAGTAAGAACAATACATAATTTTTAATCTTATTTAAAATGTATTATGCACTCCCAGTGACTTACGAGAAAATACTCTTCTTCAGGGTTTGCTGTCTATTCATCAGAAGAAAGACAGCTGGTTTTAGGGTTGGTGATGGGTTTTTCCATTGTTTTCAAAAGACAGAGAACTATGCATATGCTAACTTTCAGAGAAGCTACAGTGATCAGTAGAAGCACATAAAAAAGTTCCCACCAGAGATCTCTGTGCAATCTACCAACTCTCACCTTAAGGACGCTATCAGGCTGCTGCTAAGTTCCTGAGAAGGTGGCCCAGTATGGGCAGATGTGAGAGAGACTGCAGTAATGGGGCAGGCTCACCTCCTCACTTCACCAAAGGTAACATACTCAGCAGGCAAGGGAGGGTAACCACCCAGAGTCATGGTCAGTCAGAGACCAGCATGTGGCCAGCCAGCTGAGGGCCACCCCATACCCCACTCTGCTCCTCAGTAAAGGCCCATCTGACTGCTCATTATCAAGGACTCTGTGAACTGCAGAGAATGAGACCACCACTGTGCCATGTTTCTATACCATTTTGCCAACACACATGTTCAGTAAATCACAACCCCTCTCTGGTCTCAGTGTTTTCGCCTGCAAAGTGAAAGGGAAGGACCAGACGACCTCCAACGCAAACAGTGGTCATGAATTAGGAATAACAAATGAGTGACTATAAACCAGGTACACAACTTAAAGTGTCAAGGATTGTGTGGAATAAGCAAAAGGTGTCTGGACCATGAACTTTGCAAATAATGAAGTTAACAAATAGATGGAACAAATTTATAGTTTCTCCACTTCCTTCAGTTGCCCTTGGTAGAGGTCATGCTGTCCCCTAACTCTTCTGGTTCTTAGGAAAATGGTACAATTGTCCATTTCTTTTCTGGTTTTCTCCCACCAAAATGGTCCAAAACCTGGTATTCTAAGCTCTACACTGCCCCTGGCAAACATTCTCACCTTTATTAAGTAGGTGCTCAATAAGTGACAGTACTGGCCCCCAAACACCTCCTAAACAGAAAAGCCTCTGATGGCAATTATACTGTAAGGCTCTACTTTCTCATCCCCTATGATCTAATCCTTTCACCTACATCATACCACAGTGGTCTACATTTGGGACCCTTATAGAGAACATCTGCTATTTGTCAGAAAACTCCTGCAGTTGCTTCAAGCTGTGCTCTCCAAGTCAAGGGGGAGTGTCTTTAGTCCCTGTCTTGCATTTATGTCCTTTTCTTTTCCTTTAGCTAAAATGCTACTCTCACAATCTGCTGTCAGGATGGACTTGGCCTGCCCTACTGTAAAGCTACACTCATGACCACCATGACTTCAGACAGGCCCCTGCAATGTGCACCATCTCTTATCTGCTCTTCCCATCACTGAGATGCTCAGTCTGAGATCCAGAGACACCTCTGAGATTCCCCTTTGATTATCAATCCTGACCTGGATAGGGCACTAATAATTTTAGAAGAGGATCCTGAGCTGTGTCCTTCACCAGCACTTCATTTCTTTGTTCCCTCACCACCTCCCACAGACTCCTAAACCCTGAAATTGAATTAAAGGTGTCTTCCCTCTTTGAAAGGTTATAGCAAACAGCTCCTAAACTCTCACCTTGGAAAACATATTTAGCTCACTGCCAAGCTCCAGGGTCACACGAATTAAGGGATGGCCCATTTAAAACAAACCACATGGAGTAGCACCAGGAAATGTCTCCCTTCTGGGGCATGTATGAAATTCAAGAAGGCCCTGACCAGCAATCCCCTGTACTTCAGAACATCATCCCCTCTCCTGCCCTATCCCCGCCCCCTACAGCTGCACTGACACACGTGGGCTGACGCGGTACCCTGGGAAACAGACCGCAGCCCTCCCTGGCGCCCAGTGATTACAGGGCAAGTCTGAAAGCAGCAACAAAACTAAGAAACAAAGCCTTCCGTGAAACCAGAAACTGCACAAGGTCACAAAAACAGAAAGAACTTGTAAATCCTGATAGCCCTTTGATGAGGAATTTTCCTAAGCACCTGTGTCCAGCTCTCAAATAGGCAGGCAGGCTTGACACATACCTGAGATGACAAGAACACAGATCCAGTCACCCCTTGGGAAAGACTATTCAAGGTCATAGTACTTTTAAGATATGGATCATTTTCAGGCTTATCTATGGATAACAGCCAAGGCCCAGACTAAACAACCACTTTGAAAACATGCTTAAGACAAGACATGCCATATCCTCGCACACTTAGGTAAATGGAGCCAGCATCAATGGCTGGGGGAGGAAAACCCCAACTCCGACTCTTCAAATAATGCTTATGAAATCTAGTACTTAGAATACAACTCTGTTGGTAACTAATAATAGGTCTCTATGTTTTGTTTTGTTTTTAAGAAATAAAAATCCATCTTGCACCACCCTCCCTCTCTCTTCAAGAGTTTGAGGAAAATCACCATAAAGAGAAAAACAAAGTCAGTCAAAAAGCTGCCTAAAGGATGTGCAATTACGTGTGATTTAGAAAGTCTGTATGATTAAAGCCAGAAGAACGGCTGTGTACTTGGCAAGTAGTCGGCAATGCATTTAAGCAAATACTTTCAACTATCTGTCCTCCTCCGTCCACTACACACCTCCCTAATTTGCAAAGATTTGTTCAACAGGCCCACGTTTCTCAAAGTGCATTGCCAGTCCAACATCAGGATCACCTCGAAGCTTGTTAGAAATGTAAATTCTCAGCACTCTACCTGTCCCCAGACCTGAGAAATCAAAACCTTGAGGGTGGGGCTAAGTCCTGTGAGCTTGAACAAGTTCACAGGGGATACAAACCTGGGAGAACCTCAGCACTGAGGCCAGACCCCAGCAGGCCAGTGGGCTTCCTTCTCTACTAAGCCAAATACTGCTCTCCTTTTAGCAGCCATAGAACAGCCAAAGGCCCCTCCCCAAATGCTGTGCCCCCATGTGGGGCCTCATGACACTTCACAGGTGGGTGGTAGCAGGAATAAGAGTCTATCCTGAAATAGAAGAGAGGAAGAATGTCTAGGGCCTTGGACTCTGAGCTTGTTTGTACATTGTCCTGGAAGATAGCTTTAAAAATGCTGATGCCCAGTCCCACTCCCACAATGGGTGGTTCTAGGCATCTGATTATTAGGAGAAAATGCCTCGGGTGACTATAATGTGCAAACATGTTTAAGTCTGCTTATTATTCTGCCACCACTAAAAGAGAGATGATGCAGGAGTAAGACATGGCTGAAATTTAGCATGATGGAGAACTTCCCCAAGGAAATCCGACGGTGTGGTGGTGGTGCAGCGGATCTGGCTCTGAGGCCTCCCTCTTTAGAGGGACACCAGGGAGAGCTTCATGCAAATGACTAGGCATTATCAACCTGTTCTTATAAGGATGCTGGTATTAAGGCAGGTCATTATTACTCAGTCATACAGGCCCTAGCTGGAGCTGGCTGGGACCAAACTCAGGACTGCTCAGCTGGAATGTGAGCTCTAAAAGAAGCTCTAAAAATTGGCAAGTGAGACCTCACCTCTCATTTCCTGATGTAATAGTCAACAACTAGCTGAATACTATCCTCTTTTTTAATCCTCTCTTTCTTTTTAAATTTCTTTATTTCAATTGTAAAATATGGCCTAACAAAATTTTCCATTTTAGCCATACACTGCAGCAGTATTTACTACATTTACACTATTGTGCAATATTACCACCATTTCCAGAACTTTCTTCATCTGACAGAATAAAAAATTCACATTTCTCCTACCCCATAACCCCTGGCAACCATCATTTCTTCTTTCTCTATGAATCTGATGACTATAGGTACCTCCTATAAGTGGAATCAAGTAGTATTTGTCCTTTTGTGACAGGTTCATTTCATCTCAAGGTTATCCACAATGTAGCATGTGTCAAAATTTCCTTCCTTTTTAAGGCTGAATAATATTCTACATTTCTTCTTCAACAAACAGTTCTCAGTTTTAAAGTCCAAACCCCAGAGTCAAGCTCTGCATTTTCCATGACTATAAAAATAAACGCTGCAGTTTTCCTGCAATGGTTGGCAATCACATACTTCAGTCTTTTGTCGGGAAAGCTGCAAGATATTCCCATTATTTAATCTCTGCCTTGTATATTGGCCCCAAATCCCTCAGAGGGAAATAACTTAATCTGATCTGAGGGGACTGATGAAGAGCTCATGAAACTTAAGAGCCTTTCCTTTTTGTCATATCATGATGTCTAACCCATAGCCTAGTTCTTCAACCACTTCTAAAATACTGAGATTGACCAAAAATCAATTCCAAAGGAATAAAAACAATTGACTATAGCTGATTATATAGTAAAGGGGATTAATTTGCTCAAAACTGAAAAAAAAAATACAGAAGTAGGGTGGGTTTGTGGGCTCCTCCTCTGGTGTTCAGTGATTTCCCCCACACCTGATCCTCTTTCTCATACGTATTGGCTCTCTCCTCAGGCTGCCTTCCCTCCTGGTCACAAGATGGCTCAGACACCAGCAGGAGCTAAGTGCTTCTTATTCACTGTCAGGGTGAACACCACTTCCCAGAGCTACCAGACTGAAGTTTTTGGCAGTGTTCTAATGGATTAAGCTGAAATGGATTATTATCTGTGGCCAGGAAATACCTCTTCCTGATTACAGTGTGGGGCATATTCTACGATTACAGTGCGGGGCATATTCTACCCTTTGGGGAGAAGAGGTGGTTTTGACTAATTTATACCAAGTTTGGGGTTACTCTCACTTAAAAGATATGGATGCTTTGCAGTATAGGTAGACAAGTCCTGGAGGAAAATCTGGGAACTGGGAGTAGAAGCAAATGGTTGCTGATCCAGATTCCTAATGGCACCTCATAGATTAAGTATCACTCAAAGTAATACTTGTGCCAAAATTTCACATACTTCTTGAAAACTCCTTATTAGAGGAATAGATAACCAATTTTTTTCTTTTCTTTGCTTAATTGTGACCTTAATGATTCACAGACATTTGTACATATTCATATATATATTTTCATTCTTTTCTCATTTCTAGCATTTTGAAACCAGTTATTTTTCATGGATTTGTTTTTTGAGGACTAAAAAGTTTGATTTGTACATTTCTGTTTGTTTTGTGTTTTTTTGTTAATTTTAAAAAATTTTTACTTTATACATTTTCTCTATTTCCCTTGAATCTCTTTCTCTCTTCTCTTCTGCTAACAGCCATCTATTGTTCTCTCTCACTCTTCCTATAATTTTTTACTTCTATCTTCTCTCCTCCCTTAAAATCATTACATCCTACATCATTTCTGTTCTCTGCCTGTCCACCAATTGAAACTGTAAACCCTTTGCAAACTTACTGTTTTTATTATAGGCAATAACTTATCATATCATTTGCTTATTAAGACAACCTTGTAGACGTCATAGCAGGAACTCTTTGGTTTAATGCTGTATATTGTTTGCATTGGTTGTTGTTATTATTTGTCTCCCTCTAGATGATGAAGTATTGGAAACCTTCAGGGACACTATAAGGCTACATGGTAGAAACTTGGTCTCAGGCCCATACTGTTATATGGGTAGACACACAAAATGAAAAAGGGAACAAATTACCACAAACAATCCAAGATACTCCAATAACAGAATCTATTGCCATCAGAGTAGAAGAAATGTCAGAGAAGAGTTTAGACTGTACACAACTAATCTACAATGTAACTAATTCTACAATGTAAGGAATGATATCAGAGAGAAAATAGAAGAAGAATTGGAAAATAAAAGTGAAAACCAGCAAAGGGAGAAACTACATTAGAATAATAGTCAAAGGAGGAACTAACTCAAATTAAAAACAGAAATAAATCAAAATGGCAGGGAATAAAAATCAAACCTCAATAATAACATTGAATATAAATGGCCTAAACTCATCAATCAAAAGACATAGACTGGTAGTTGGATTAAAACACAAGACCCAACAATATGCTGTCTCCAAGAGACTCACTTCATAGGCAAAGACATCTACAGACTGAAGGAAAAAGGATGGGGAAAATCATATCATTCACATGGATCTCATAAATTAGCAGGGATTTCTATCTTTGTACCAGATAAAGTAGACTTCAAGCCAAAGTTAATGAGAAGGGACAAAGAAGGACATTTCACACGGTTAAGGGATTGTATATCAACAAGACAGAATAATAGTAAATATTTATGGCCCAAACAATGGAGCATCTACGTACATCAAATCCTTCTCAATTTCAAAAAGCAAATAGAATACAACATAATAATACTAGGTGACTTTACCACACCTCTCACACCAATAATAGATCCTCCAAAAAAACCTAAATAAAGCAGTTTGGGAACTAAAAAATACAATTAATAATTTAAACTTAACAGACATATATAGAATATTTATTCCACCAATGACTGCATATGCTTTCTTCTCAGCAGCCCATGGATCCTTCTCTAAAATAGACCATATCTTAGGCTACAAAGCAACTCTTAGCAAATACAAAAAAGTAGAGATAATACTTTGCATTGTATCAGATAATAATAGAAAAAATTAGAAATCAATGAGAAAATAAAAAATAGAAGCCACTCCAAAGCCTGGAGATGAAATAATATATTACTGAATGGCAAATGGATAGCAGAAGAAAACAGGGATGAAATTAAAAAATATTTAGAGGTAAATGAAAATGGCAATACAACATATCAAAATTTCTGGGTCACTATGAAGGCAGTGCTAAGAGGAAAGTTCATTGCATTAAGCTCACTCATTAAAAGAATAGAAAGTCAACAAATAAATACCCTAACATTATATCTCAAAGTCCTAGAAAAAGAAGAACAAATCAATATCAAAGGCAGAAGACAGGAAATAATGAAAATCAGAGCTGAAATCAATGGAATTGAAACAAGAGAAACAATCCAAAAAAAAAAAAATCAACAAAAGAAAAATTTGGTTCTTTGAAAAAAATAAATAAAATCGATAAAACTTTAGCCAAGCTAACAAAGAGAAAAAATTTAATTAATAAAATTCATAATAAAAAAGGAAACACATAAAGACACTACTGAAAATACAGACAATAATCAGAAACTATTTTGAAAATTTATACTCCAATAAAATACTTGAATACATCAATAAATTTCTAGAGACATATGACCTAACCAAATTAAATCCAGAGGACAGAGAAAATTTAAACAGACCAATTTCAAGCAATGAAATCAAAAGCCTACCAAGAAAGAAAAGCCCAGGACCAGATGGATTCTCAGTTGAGTCCTAACAGAACTTCAAAGAACTAACACCAATACTCCTCAAATTATTCCATGAAATAGAAAAGGAGAGAATCCTTCCAAACTCATTCTATGAAGCTAATATCACCCTGATACCAAAACAAGACAAAGACACATCACATTCTAAATGGAGAAAAACTGAAAGCATTCCTTATAAAAACTGCAACAAGACAGGAGTGCCCTCTTTCACCACTTCTATTCCACATAGTCGTGCAAACTCTAGCTAGAGAAATTAGAAAAAAGAAAGGGATATGAGTAGGAATAGAAGAGCTCAAACTCTCCCTATTTGCTGAAGACATAATTCTATACTTAGAAGATAAAAAAAAAAAACCTCCACCAGAAAACGTCTAGAACTCATAAATGAATTCAGTAAAGTATAGGATATAAAATTAATATCCACAAATCAATTGCATTCCTATATATCAATAGTGAATCAACTGAAAGAGAAATCAGGAAAACTATCCGATTCACAACAGCCTAAAAAAATAAACAAATAAAATACTTGGGAATCAATCTAACAAAAGAAGTAAAAGATCTCTATAATGAAAACTACAGAACTCTATAAAGAAAAAAAAATGAAGAAAACCTTAGAAGATGGAAAGATCTCCCATGTTCTTGGATAGGAAGAATTAATAGTCAAAATGGCCATACTACCAAAAGTGTTATATAGATTTAATGCAATTCCTATTAAGGTTCTAATAACAATAGAAACAGAAAAAGCAGTAATATAATTCATTTGGAAAAATAAAGGGTCCAGAATAGCCAAAGCAATCCTCAGCAAGAAAAGTGAAGCAAGAAGCATCACAATACCAGACCTTAAATCATATTGTAGAACTAGAGTAACAAAAATGACATGGTATTGGCACCAAAATAGACACAAAAACCTATGGTACAGAATAGAAGATACATAGACAAACTCACATAAATATAGCTACCTCATATTAGACAAAGGTGCCATAAACATACACTGGAGAAAAGATAGCCTCTTCAACCAATAATGTTGGGAAAACACAATGGAATATTACTCAGCTATCAAGAGAAATGAAATTCTATCATTTGCTAATAAATGGATGGAACTGGAGACTACTGTGCTAAGTAAAATAAGCCAATCCCAAAAAACCAAAGGCTAAAAGTTTTCCCTGATAGGTGATGCTGATTCACAATAGGGGTGGAGCTGGGGGTGGGGTTCACCAGATTAAACAGGGAAGAGTTGGGGGATGGGAATTGGAAAGACAGTATAATGAATCAGACTTAACTTTCCTATGTTTATATGTGAATATATGATCAGTGTAACCCCACATCATGTACAACTCACAAAAATGGGAAGTTATACTCCATGTATACATAATATGTCAAAATACATTCTACTGTCATGTGTAACTAAAAAGAACAAATTTTGTAAAGGTGGTAGGGAAGCCTGCTTCATGTTTTTAGAAACTCTGAGATTATTTCATGGATGTCATATGGTCACATCTTAAAGAAAAATTCACATGGTTAGTTTAAGCAAAATTCTGTTTATTCACAGTTTGAGGGTCTCACCAGAGATGATTCCCAGTGTGTATATGGGAACAGAAGTGATGTACTTATTCTCTTTTGAGCTCAGCTGTGCAAACTGGTCTTTCCTCATCTCAACTGCTCTACATACACCACTAGAGGGGGAACACTTAAGCTATTCTCATGCTGTTAAAAAAAATAAATGCCTTCCTGCAATATATTTTTTTTAATTGTCAGTAGAGTAAGAGATGGAAGGAGGAAGACAGGGAGGAAGGGAAAATCAGCTTTAACATCAGTAACTTGATAAGTATGGTGCTGGTAAACAAAGAACACTCTGGACTTTGTAACAATTGCCAGTAATGAAACAAATAAGCCCACAACCCAAGATTAACCTTGATCTTAATTTTTTTTTAATCTTTTTTTTTGGTGGGGTTCTTTTTTTTTTTTTTTGTCTTTTTTGGAAATGGGGGGGTGGCGAACCCAGGACTTTGTGAATGCAAGGCAGATGCTTTGCCATTGAGCTACATCCCAGCCCTTTGATCTTAATTTTTTTTCCTTTCCTTTATCATCAATGTTCAAATCTCTAGCATAAGTCCTTGCTGATTCAAAGATGAACTGCAGCAGGAAACTCAAGCCCTGATCTATGGTTTCCAAGGTACATGAGGCCCCATAGTCAATCTCACTGTAGGAACATCCCGACTCAGATCAACTGCCCATCTTCAACATCGAATTTCTAGGCTTCATTAGATATAAAACTCTGACTTATTCCTTAAATCCCTATTCTTCTCCCCTTTCCTCATCAAATATGCATGCCTGTGTCAGCACTACACCTATACAAGTTTATTCTATTCATATAAATTCAGAGACCCCTATGAAACAATAGACCATGAAGACAGAGACAGGACAAGACTGGTGCACAAAAAGGAAGAGACTAGGACAATGGTGTACAGGGGGGAAAAAAATCTCAGAAGTTCTAATAAACACAGTTCTCCAGAGAACTAAATACCATACAGGACAGCTGGAACAACAAGTTATGTATGTTAGTCATCCTTCTGATCTCCACACTGGACATGTGGATGGAAGGATGAACAGATGGATGGACTCGACTCCCCACTCTGGGGACCCCATCAAATTGCAAGTTACACTTAATCACACAATGATGATCTGAAGTTTATCAACAATGCCCAAAGCTTCATCCACAGAATTAAGTAATGAAAAACCATTCTCCAACTTTACACATTCCAATACAGTGCCCAGGGGTCGAGGATGACACACTGGGATCTTACTGACTAGGATTTCCAAGGCTTAGAGGCCAGAAATCTCTTTGAAAATGTGATAGCACCTGGTAATCCTCTTGTCTCCAAAACATGCAAACAGTCAAATCTGAAACAACTGTGAGGGACATCCTGAAACTATCCCTGGACTCCTCTGTTCAAAGGTCTTTGGGGTAAAACTCTATGCCCAAATCTATCTCTTCCCCCTAATTTTTAATCCCAGTAGAGACAACCCACCAGCCCATGGCACCATTCATCATCACCTCCAAACTTGGAAGTCACACTGACATGGTGGAAATCCAGGACTCCACAGAACAAAGGAATTCTAAGGTTTCTGGTAAATGTGCAGAACCAAGCAGAACTGGGAGGGAAGGGACAGAAGAGTTAGTGACTGCTGATTGTTGATAGCTAGAGGCTGATTTACACCCAGAGATCTACTGAGCACTGGAGGCAACCCAAGACCACAAAGAGAGGCAGAGACAAAGAAAGGAGATTAGCCCTTCTGGGAATAATTCACCAGACAGATACGGATAGAACATCTCAAAAAAAAAAATTGCCTCGAAAAACCTTTGAGCCATGTGCCATGTACAAGTTAAAAAATAAAAAGGAAGCGGGGGAATAAAAAGACAAAATAGTTAAAGGTGATGAATGTAACACAGTGCTACTATTGGCATACTTGAAAAAGGTAGAATAGAATCATAAATTCTCAGGCAAAATGAAACAGAAAATAACCATATCAGCAATGTCTACATGAAAGCGCCAATAAGGCCCCTTCACATCCTGCTCTAATTAAACCTTTTTCACAAACACCAGCAATCAATATAAAAAAATATTTCTTATTCAATTTGGGCTTATTGGTTTTAATTACTGGGATTACAACCTGCTGTGATCTGGAGAACATCTGATCTATTTGAATATACTTCTTACCAAGTCTTAGAAAGAAATGATGACTGTGTTCTTATTTTCCCTGTTTCTGCATAGCACTGTTGCTAGACCAAGGGCTTACAAGACCCCTGGGAACAGGCCAGTGCATATAGTACCATTGAATTTTTACAGAAAAGACTAAGAAAGCAAGTAGAAAAGACATTCATTTTTGAACACTTTAGACCACTCATTAGAGCAAAAATAGGTAAGTTTGCTTAAGGGCTTAAGTGATTTAAGTGACAACATGCAAAAATGTATTGCTTCATGAGTAGGTCAGCCACAAGATGCACAACAGAGAAATGCTAGTCTTTGATGCTGTTTGATTACAAAAAAAATATGAAGAATATTCCTGTTGAAGAATTTTCACAAAACTGAGAGAAATATGTATGTAAACACTTTAAATTGTTGCTGTTTCTTTTGATATATAGAGTCTGTAGCAAAAGAGTTAAAATCACAGGAGAGGTCATATAACTTGTTTTTGTTTTTGGCAACCAACATTAAAGGGGTTCACATTCACATTAGATTTTCCATGGTTCTCAAATCTGTTCTGTGCACAAAAACCTAAAAGTTACAAGTGCCTTCTTATGTAATAAAAATGCAGCGTGGGTATACTTAACTTCCAACCATCAAGTACATAATTTTATGTCACACATAAATACACACACACACACACACATATACCCCACATACACAAAGACAAAAATAAGGAATTGCTTTGATATATGGAATATAATGGTTACTTTTCAATCTTTCAATGGATCAAAATTCTCATTGTTACCATTCATAAAATTAGAATTTTCAGATTACCTACTTCATCCTCATATTTTGTTAAAGTGTAAATCCAATAAGCAGAAACTCAGGAAAAGTGGGAGGTGGGAATCAAAACAAAGATAACTAGAAATGGGAACTTGTGCTCAGTAAAACCAAGTGGGAGAGCAAAGGCATTTCCAGGGATCTGGAAAGTTTGTTTGGATTAAATTCATCACTTGGATGATGGACAGCTTATTATTATTGAATTAGTTATAATGAATGAGGGGAATTCTGGTTCAGTGGGAAAACCCTTCAGGGATACCTTTAATAACTACAGAATGAAGTATACTTGCATGGCTCCCAAAGTGCTCTGCATCCTCGCAGTCCAGTCTCATTTTCCATCCCTGCTCTTTCCCTGATGTTGCCTCCAGTCCTGCAAGTTACACAGAACACTGTCCTCCTCCTGCACTGGTCCAGATTCCCAGCAAAATTTAGGCAGGTTCCACAGGCGCCACTGCAGAACACTGGAAGCCCCCCCTCTCCTATGTGTCACCAGCAGGCCCATCATGTGGCACCCATCACTAGCACAGCATCATTTACTCATTTGTCCTCTCCCCACTGGATTATGAATGTCTTGAGAATGGTCCTTGAAAGGAGAGCCTGGTATACAGCTGAGTTGAGAAAGAATTAGCTGTCCAAGCAAGGGACGTGAATGCCTACAATGCTAGATGAAGTATTGCAAAGAATCTAGTAATTATTCTTTTTAAAATACGTTCATTTCTTTTTTAAAAATATTTTAAGTGTTGATGGACCTTTATTTTATTCATTTATTTATATGTGGTGCTGACAATTGAACCCAGTGCCTCACAGATGTGAGGCAAGCACTCTACCACTGAGCCACAACCCCAGCCCCTAAAATACATTCATTTCTATGGTTAGCATCCATCTCACCATATCTCTAGATAAAAAGTGTTGGCATGATTGCTAGGCTTCAAAGAGAAAAGGGGGAAAACAAGGAGGTTAATCACACACTAACCTAGAACAAAGATTGTGATATCTGAAGTCCTGGGTTTATACAATAAAAAGCAAATCTTTTAGATAAACAAAATGTGATATATCCACACAATGGAATATTACTCAGTCATGAAAAGGGATTAAGTACCGATACATGCTATGAAACAAACCTTGAAAACTTTGTATTAGGCGAAAGAAATCAGACATATTTTGTAAATGCATTCATATAAAACATGCAAAATAGGTGGTTGAATCTACAGAGACAGACTACAGATTGGTGGTTGTCAGGGACTGAAAGGGAGGGGGAATAGGTAGAGACTGCAGAGAGGGGACAGGATTTCCTTTTGGGATGATGAAAATATTTATAGAGAGAGATGGTGGTTGCACAGTAGTGTGACTATATTAAATTTCACTGAATTGTCCACTTTTAAATGGCTAGTTTTATGTTATATGGACTTTACCTCAACAAAAAATTAAAAATGCAAATCCTCCATACACATCAGAAAGAAAGTCTAAAACAGATTTCCAATGCTCTGGACACATATGGGCCCAAAACAGAGCCAGAAATAGAACATTGCTAGTAATTATTATTTGAATACTTAGTATCATTAGGAAAAAAACTATAAAGTTTTTAAATGGTTTAGTATTTTCTGATATCCTTCTATCTCTGAAAACTCTTCTCAATATTTATAAAGTGTTCCCATTCCCTATGCTGAAGTCTTCTTTTTATAATGAAATCTAATTTCTCTATTGGGTAAAAATCCCTGACATTCTTCCACATGTAATTTCTTTGCTGTAAATAGTACACCAACAATCTTTGTGTGTTACTCATGAAGGCTCATGATTTTAGCACGTGAATAATTTATTGTACTTCAAAACATTCTGCTTGTCTTGTCTTGTGACAAAGGTAGTATAACAAAAAAACTACACGGAAAAAAACATGCTAAAACTCATTTATGAATATACCTCCATTCCATTAAAATTACATTTTAGGTGACTTTTTGCTGGTTAATAAGGAGAAAAGTTATATTGCAGTAAAAACACAAAAGCCTCGAGTAATTAAAAGCTCTACTAAGTAATGAAAAGCTAATCCTGTAGTGAAGAGGTGTGGGCTGAAGGAAGAAGGGGTGTTAAATATGCAAATGGAGTGTCTATTTATTGCTAATGCAGCCACTACAAGAACAAATCAGATGCAATGCACCAAGTGTTCTCATCAACATTTGCTTTCTCTAGAAAAATGGAAAAGCTAAACCCACCTGGCTCATAAAAGGCACAGGGCTGCTCCCAAGTACCCAGGATGGGAAAAAATGCTCTAGAAACACACACACCACCATCTTGTTAGAAGTATAAGGCATTTGCAGCCACCTGAGAAAACTCACCAACCTGAAAACACAGCAAAAAGAGGTGGGCCTTATCTAAACAGGGTCTCAAGTCTCACAAAGCCACTTGGTCTAGTTGTAGTAAGTGAACCTTGTTTAAGATTACAACTTGGATGAGAGTAGGATCCCTAAAGGGCCTTCCTAGGGTCCTCAGGGTGCTGCATATTAACATGGTTTATGCTGCCACACAAAGAAAGGTGACAGGAAAGATGGGAAAGTTACTAGTTCCACACCAGAAAAAAATGAACAATTCTTTGTTCTTAAAAGAGAAAAAAAGGGAAAAAAAGGGGGGAGTCTCACCATTTCAACTGTACAATGTACAAAAGCAAACTAAGGTCCTGAGGATCATGTGCAACCCCCTTCATATCTTAAAGACCACCAGCAAATATTTTTTTTCTTTTTCTTTCTTTTTTGTATGGAGGATTGAACCCAGGGAAGCTTAAACACTGAGCTACATCCCCAGCTCTTTCTTTATAATTTTCTTTAGAGACAGGGTCTTGCTGAGTTGCTAAGTGCTTTGCTAAGTTTCTGAGGTTGGCTTTGAACTCATGATTCTCCTGCCTCAGCCTTCCGAGCTGCGAGGATTACAGGTGTGCGCCACCACGCTTGACACCACCAAATATTGAGCAAACAAAGTTGAAGGACACAAACCAATGAAGAAAAACAAAGTTGGACCAGAAAAAAAAAATCTTTCCTGAGTTAGACTATGTATGATGAATACCATATATAATGTCAATATTAAATAAGAAGAGCCTAGCACAACTTCATTTATATACATTGCAATGTTTTAATTTTCTCTTAAAGTTTTCTTTATCCTTTATATTTAGTTTACATATTTGGATGCATAAAATTTGTTTGAAATAACAGAATCACAGGGTTAAAAATCAAAAGATATTTATGAAAGAAGTAACAACTTTAATCAATTTCTTGCATATTCTTCTGATCTTTTTATGCAAATGGTCACCATCTCATTCCACTTTCTGCTGCTATAAGTGAATATCACAAACTTGGTAATTTATGAAGTTTCCTTGATTCCTGGTTCTGGAAGCTAGGAAGCCTAAGAGCATGGCACCCGCATCTGGTAAGGGCCTTGTTGCTACATTAGGACTGCTGAGAGAATCACACAGCATGATAGAACAAGTGTGCTAGTTGGAGTCTCTCTTCCTCTTCTTATAAAGCCACTAATGCCATCATGGGACCCCACCCTCATGACTCATCTAATCCTAATTACCTCCCCAAAGTCCCATCTCCAATTATCATCAACATATGAATTTGGGGATTAAGTTTCGAACACATTAACTTTTGGGGAGCACACTGGAGCCCAAACAGTCACTCTACACATGCAGGAATTAATATTGTCAGAACAAGTTAAGTTGCATCATTGTAAGAGGTGGGGAAATGAATACTGCAGTCTCTATATGCAAAGGTCCTACACATAGTGTCTATATTAAAGGCCCCTGTGTATCATCTATGTTCCAAGACATGAAATAAATATGAGATGGCAAGATGGGTAGATGAAACACATAAAGAACAATAAAGGGCTGCTGTGTAATTAAGACACAAGATTTGCCTGTTTCTCCCAGTAGACCCAAAGCCAAGAACAGTAAACCTGTTCATCATTGTTACTCCTCCATACTAGCATAGTGCATGACAGGTAACAGGTGGCCAATAAATGTTCACTGAAAGAATGTATCAACCAATGCTACATCATGGGGGAGGGATTTGGAGATACCCATGGAAGAAAAGAAAGCCTCTTCTTGTAGGGGCAAAGGTTTAAGCATAGGAATAAGGCTCTGCTCGACAGAAAGATCTGCTTCAACCCTGAGTAGAAGTGAGACACTTCCACAGAGGTAAACATGTTTTCACATGGCTTTTCTTAGCCTGGGAAGGGTATAGGTGTCCTAATGTCATACCTAGAGCTCAGGTAGACTCAATCAGTAGCCAGTCTTGGACAAACTATGAAGTTTAACCTTTGTCACTGTCCTCTGTGAACTGTTACATGGAAGTCATTTCCCTACCTTCCAAATGCTACTCTTTCCATATTCATCCCTTCTTCCTCCCTCTTATGACTTTGTAGAGCTTTCTTCATTTTCACTGTGCCTCTGTATCATTTTCTCTTTCTTTTTTTCTCTCTACCTGTCCCTGAAATTCATGTAGGACCCTGCAAGATCTCAAGGGCTATGCAATAACAGATAGCACTGACATTATAAGCATCAATGATGTGTTTTCATGAAACAAGCCATCAAAGATAACACCAGTGAATAACTGAGGTGTACCAAGTGTCCCACTGTACCCTTGCAGATGCTCTCATGGGAAAATACTCAAACTCAGAGCCAGGCTCACCTGAGACACAATGCTATAGAGTCCCTATAACATGGCTGCTCACCCATCTTCTTAGCACAGAGGCCAGGGAGTATTTAGGCCCAGACTCTAACAAGAGGGTCAGGATCCATACAACCCTGTGGAACTCATCTCTGGTTCTTTTACATTTGACAAGAAGCTGTTCAAAATATGTCAGTTTTAAATGCTTTAATAAAGTAGGACTCAAAAAACAAATAAAGAGTTGAATGATAGTTCCCTTCCCCTTTTTAATCACTGGAGTGTTCTTTATTTGGTTTGTTTCAAAGAATGGGTAATCAGAAAGCACAAGAAATATGCCTTCTTACATAATACTCTCAAACTGGGCAGTGACTTGGAGTTCCCAAAACAGAATCTCCATTTTGCCAAAAAAGAAGATTCCCTAAAACCTCCTACATGGAAACTGAGCTGGACTAGACACACTCCAATCATCAGAAGTGATGCTGATGTGGCCTCCCTCTCCAGACCAAGTTAGCCCATGGCAGACACCCCAGCACAGAAGCCAGCATGCATACACCTCCGCAACGCCACAGCAGCATGCACTCAGCTCAGCTGGAGACACACAAGTACCCACGTAAATGGTCAAAGTGTTCAAGACTCACAGTAAATAATGGCACTTATATTACAGCTATCGTTATAAAGATCTGTAACACTTCAAGAGACCATTATGGGACTATTAAAAAGATTTTGCATTCAGTTTTCAAGATGGCTTAGGCAGAATGCCATCACTACAGTAATTGCTTTATTTATCACTATGTAAACGGACCCTAATGCTTCATTAAAAAAGAGAAAAATGATGGTGCTCTGGTGCAACAGCCAAGCAAAACACTGTGGCAAAGGCAGTGGCCCCATCTGCAAATACTGGCCATCATGAATAAGAAGTTAAGTCTCAAAGTGCCTTGGGATGACAGGTGACTGGACCACTGGAGGAATTAAAAGGTAGCAAGGTTAAGTAACTCTGCAAGACAAACTATGTTTGAACCTCAGATGGCCACACAATTCTTTCATTAAGAGTTTGCAAGTATTAACTTTTAAATCTGATATACATATATATCTTAAAATATATGCAATATGAACAATAAATGTCTTTAAAATACTCAACTGTATCCAACATATTGCCCCAGATTCCTAAGAACCTCAAAATAAAAGTCTTTCTCTATTCAGCACATAAGTAGTTAAGAAATCTTCTGACATATGTGCATAGCAACAATTTCCAGGTCCTTACTTGTGTTGGCAATTTTGCAAGGACGTGGAGTTATTTCTATAGTACCTTGCTGCAATAATACATATGTTCAACAAATGGGCCCCAGGGTGGGAGCAGGTTCTTTTCCTGTAATACACAAAATATTTGCCACATGAGATAAAGTCATAAAGGTAGTTTGTGACTTACATCCCGAGACACTGAAAAATGGGAAAATGTACTAAATAATTCCAAAGATAAGACTGTCATTAAAATCAAGAGTAAGCATGCATGTGCTTAGCCTAATGCTGCAGTCCTTTCTGGGGCATCCCAGTACCACTTTATATAAACAGACTGTGAATATAAGCCACAAACACCTGCACTGAGATACCGACAATAACACCCTCCAATTTGGGCTAAGCTGGTTAAGCATTTTGCCCCACATTTTCCAGCTTTGAAGTGAGGAAATGCGACCTCTCCCTGTGTATGTGTGTTTGTGTGTACTCACTTACAGACATATAATGGAAGTTATTTTAAAAGATTATTCCATTGATAGAAGTATTATTCTCTATACTGATTGACGCTGGGGTGTAGGGAAGGGTGCTAAGGATAAGGGTAAGAATCGGAGTCCTTTTTTTAGAAGAAACAGACCATATTATGCTGTATAAGTATTATAATTTCCCTTTGTTAGGTTAAGGGCAATTTTTCCCCATCAATCTATCATCACTTTTGGTGCTATTTCTAAAGGTAGATATGCATACTCTTTTTTTTTTCCTATTTCCATCCCATAGTACAGAAAATAAAAATTCATTCTAATAAAAGCTTTATGGGGAGAATGGTGGCCTATTTGGTCCTAGCTCCCATCTAGACCCCTCTCTGGAGTAACAAGGGTGACAAATTAAAGTTCTTAACACATAGTGTATGTGGTGGCAGGATTCCAAATTTCTGAGCATTACCAATGCTCCATGGTTAATGGATCTGATGATAGTCCATCTGAAGGGAAGGCAGCTTTGGATTCTGGTCATTCTGCTAACATAGCTGATTCCAAAGGGAAGGGGTTTTGGTGGAAGGTGGAATAGTTCCCAAGCCTTATGAGTCAAAAAGCCTGGGAACACAGCAACTTAGCAGTAGGGTATCCATTTCCTGGCCTGTCACCTACCACCTGCTAGTCATTATCTCCTATGACCTGCATGACTGCTGCAGGCAGCCACCAGCAGGCCACCACCCACTGAGGATGATACAGGAGCCTGAGGGAGGGCACACTGCTGAATTGCAGCAGGTTTTACTCACTGAAGAAGGACCAACATGAACAGTAAAGTAATAACACAAAGAAGTGTAAGCAAGCCCACAAACTTTGTGACATTTTTACATTTTAAAAATTTTAAATTGAGCAGTACAGATCTATTACTCTAGAGTACTGAATTAAGTTCTGAAGGATTAAGGAGACGAATTGTGACATCAAAGAGCAAGGAACAAGAACAAGGGATTCAAGCAAAAGACTCTCTTGGAGAAAAGATCCAAGGTGTGAGTCATGGGAAGGGCAGAAAATGGGTAAATGAATGCACATCTTGGTGGCAGAACCTGTGAGCATGTTGCTGTAGCAGAATTGGAAATCACACCTTCCAATTAACAAGGGAATTATTAAATTAACATGAGGTTTGAGAAAAATAAAACAAAGTAAAATACTTGGCAGCCAAAGAGAAGACAAAAGAAATACATCAAAATGTATCCATTGTCAAGCAAACAGAGTTCAGCAGGATTTCCCTGTTGAAGGACAAAATTGTCAAACTGAGTTCTAAAAATCCAGCTCTTTTAAAAAACAAACCTGTAACCTACCCAAATCAAAGTGGCAGTTTAAAAATGAAGAGCTGAAGAAAGTTATATCAAGCAAAGGCAAATAAAAAGAAAGTAAAAGTGGCCATTTTAAAATCAAACCAAAAACTGAAGGTTAGAAGTGTTAAGCTAGACAAAAAGGGATATTACACATAATAAATGTAGAACCTGAGAATATAAAGATTACATGTTCCTGTATCAACCAAATGGCAGGTGAATCCTGTAAGTAAAAACTCTTAGAAATGAGAGTTTAAAAATTACAAAATACTTTAATATACCTTTTACTTTTTAAAAAATTCTTTTAAAAATATTTATTTTTTAGCCATAGGTGGACACAATATCTTTATTTTACATTTACATGGTGCTGAGGATAGAACCCAGTGACTCATGCATGCTAGGAGTGCTCCACCTCTGAGCCATATCCCCAGTCCCATGCCTTTCACTTTGACAGCTAAAAACACACATGAATTTGTACGATCTGAATATAACATTCCATAATTCTGACTTACTAAATATAGAAAATGAAACCTCTATATTTTACAAAGGATATAAGTCTCAATGGAGACTGAAAATTAACCATTTACTCAGACAAGTAAACCTTAACAAGTCTTTATCTTGAGATAGATTTCAGAGCTGCATTCATAGACCATAACAAAATATCAAAAGATAATAAGCTAAAGAAAAATGCAGTGACATACTTCTAAATAATAATCAAAGGTCAAATAAATAATTTAATTGCAAACCATTTAGAAAATAATACAAAGAAGATCAATCATCTAAAGCCAAACATGCATAATCTAAAGCTGTTCTTAAAGAAAATGTAAGGCCTTAAATGTCATTATTTTAAGAAGATCAGAAAGCAAGTAAGAGAGGCATTCAACTTAATAAACTTAAGTCAAATGGAACAGAAACATGGGTTAATAAAAGTTTACTGAGATTATTTTTAAAAAGATTTATAATTCTTTAAAAGTTTATTGAAGAAAATAAAATATATAAATCTCTAACAAGCATCACTTAAAAAAGCAAAAATGTCTTGGCAATGAGTTAATTACTACTATATATACCAAAGGCATAATAGTATTATATAAATTCTGTGCAATAATCCTAAATTTTAGACAAATTAAATGATCTTCCAGCAAGTACAAAATATTAAAACTCGGAGCTGAACAGAACAACTAATCTATTCTGAAGGATACTTTCTTTAAATGGGATTAGGGTGGGGGGAGTCTCCAATTCCAGGTTGCTTTCTGTTTATTTTAAAATTTGAAAACTATTTATTTCCTACATTATGTAAATGCATCAAGACTCTTAAAAAAAAGATGAAAATTTTCTCATGTCATATAAAAAATATGCTCCTAATAACAATACCTTAGACACTACAAATAAAGAAAAAAACTAAAGACCTGTCTCAAGATTGCAGTTATAAAACATTAAATATTAGCAAATCAAATTTGGCAACATATCAAAAATACTGTACCATAAAAAATTAGGGTTTATTCCAGGAATGCAAATATGATTCAGAATTAGGAAATCTAACCAACACAATTTATGACACTACAAAATAAAGGCAAAAGCTCACAATTACATCACATCAAAAAGGCATTTAATAAAAGTCAACAGCCTCTTCCAATAAAAATTAAACACTAATGGATATCTACAACTTAAACATGGTGAATTATTTTTACCAAAACTTAACAAGAATATTCATTGCTCAAACACTGAAACATTTTTCTTTAAATTAGTAACATAGCAGTTCCCTTTTCTATAGAAACCAAAGTACCAGGAAACAAACAAGAATGAATATATACACATATACAAGCAAATTTACTATTACCTTGTTTTGGTATCTAAAGAAAACACAGAAAGGAAAAGGAAAAAAATTAGCATGATTTTCCATCAACACAGGATGGATAAAAATGGATATTTTGAAGTGCTATAATTTTCACTTTTATTGCAATATCTGCAGTTATTTAAAGTGGTATCCATATACTAAGAAAAATAAAAATGTTAAAAAATACACAGTGAATATTCTTTATATTAATAGAAGATCTCATTTTTTAAAAACTAAAACCATATTGGATGTATGCATATATTTTTATATTCCTAGGGAAAAAATGGAGACTATGGTGGAGATTAAATTTTCCATCAAATTGCATTTTTTAAAATTTTTAATTGTAAATGGATACAACACCTTTATTTATGTATTTTTTTATATGGTGCTGCAGTTCGAACACAGGGCCTCACAATAAGCTACAACTCCAGCCCTAATTGCACTGTAATCGTTTTTTTTTTTTTATGATAATCTTAAAGAGACTAGATAGGTACAGATACAGATATGTTTATTTTGATGATACAAAGGATCTCCCAGACATACAAAATGTAGAAAATAATTTTTCTCTGTGTTCCTATTTCTTGGGAAGATAGGAAGAAAGTACACTGCCGCAGCTAGCTTTAGATAACTGAGATTTGAATACTAACTTCAAGCCCCTTAAACTCTAGAAGCCCCTGCTTCTCTATCTGTGAAAGGAGATAATAATTCCCCATTAAATGTTAGCAGGATTGAGTGTTTACACCTAGCCCTGAAGGAGAGTCATTACTAGTATCCTTTTATTATTAGTCCATTCCTCTCAAAAAGGAAGATAGAAAAAAAGGTCAAAACTGTCCTTCCTGAGCATTTCCAGGGGCTGCTGGCATCACCTAAATCCATGGCTCAATTACTTCTGAATTCAGTGTTTTGTGGGATTCCTTTTCAAAGTCACTGCATCAAAAGGTGAACTGAAAATATTGGTGGTCTTCAGCTGTCACATGGGGAGCTTATAACAGCCACACCAATCCACTTCTCAATTGCTATTTTAAAAGCAGCAGTTTCTCTCAAATACTCTCAGGCAGAAAGCTGACAGGGGCCAGGGATTTCCTGGAGTTTCCTTAAGACTCTTCTGGACAATGAGAAAGGACAAACAAAGTACCAACAGAGCCCTCTCCTTCTAAATCCTCAGGTCCCTCCCACACCCAGAAATGCAGTAAGAAAACATCAGGGAGACCCACAGCCACAGCTTCCAATCTGCTTGGATTAATTAAGGACATTAATTACAAGCAGAAAAGAAAAAGAAAAAGGAAAATGTTGAAATTTGGTCACCTCCTAGTCCTCATACTGATCAAATTGAGTAAGATAGTATTAATTAGGAAGAAGAAAATAGGGAGAAGGAAAAAACATCGATAGAGAAGGGAATGAAATTATGTGTTGAAAATATAGTTAAATTTTCCCAAAAAGAAAAACAAGGCTTACCTGAGAAATGAAGGGGCTGACACGATGGCAAGAATACCACAACAAGGAGCAGAAACTGTCCCCAAGGAGGGAGAGTACAGAAAATTCTGGAAACTGAGTTCTTTAAAACAGGAGATACATCTTAGCATAACCTGAAAAAAATCCCTTCTCTACTACAGAAAGAATTCACAGGAGACACTGCCAGCTCACATCTACACATCTCACATTTTCCAAGATATCTGCTTCATGATCCAAATAATATCATACAAAGGAAATAAAACCATCTGTAAGAAACATTAATTCATCATGGTTTGGCTAACAGGGAATTCTTCACTATCTCCCCTCAGATAAGTTAAAAACTAAATGAAATGAGTCAAGAGCTTCTTTTGTGTAAAATTCAATGAAATTTATAAGTATACTCTTAGGGGAAAAAAACCCACATTTCCTTTTAGAGCAGGAATTATCAAAATTAACCTAATTCTCAGTCCCAAACATATAGCTGATCTCACCTGAATAACAGTTTTACTAATATATTAGGTTTTTCTTCAGAAATATTTGATATTGATTGAAATAATACATTTTAACATTGAAGTATACATAATTTCTAATAACTCAAAGTAAATTTAATATTACATCATGAACTTGAACTGTATTATTCACATGTAAGATATATTTAGGGGATAAAACTTACTTGTTTTCATTAATAAACATTATTCCTTACAAATGGATTTCATTCAAAACAACTCCATAGAGAGCAAGACCTATTAGTTAGGATGGTCATGTACCCTGAGTTTTCACAGTTCTGTGCCCTAGTTTTATATAAAAATGACCTGGTTTGGGGTTCAGGAAATAGTTAAAAATGGTAAGAGTCCACAAGTGAATGTTTTGTTCACAGCCTCTGCTTTTCACTGACTCATTCATGGGGTTGGGGTCTGAAAGAGCAAATGCAGAGCCCAGGTATCTGTACAGTTGGCTAAGTGGGTTTGGGGCCACTTTGGTACCCAAAGAATAAAGTCTCTACACAAACCCACAGGAAAGATCCCTAAAAAGAGCACCTGGTAATCTAATTCCCATGTAATCAAACCCCCAAGTAGACCAATAAAATTAATACATAATACAAACAGCAAAGAATTTATATAAGTTTTTTATACAGAATAATAATGATTTGGGTAGGGAAGGGAGAGAGGAGTCACTCACATATACCACGTACATATCCGAACAATTTATTTTTTCTTTTTGTGTTTTTCTTATTCCTGGGGAATTTCTCATAAAGCAAATGTAAACATCTCATACAAAAGATTGAGAAGCACCGGTCAGGGTACAAATTGCAATGAGTTGTCTGGGAATTAATATGGTCATATGAGTCAAGAACCTTAAATTCAGCCCTCTCCTCAGAAATGCTATTTCAAGGGATATTTTCTAGGGAAATAATGTGAAATAAAGGATACAGATTAAGGTACAATAATGTTGTGGCCTTCTTTATTTATAATTATGAAAAACTAGAACCAATGCAAATGCCTAGTGTGGGGGAATGGTTGAATACGCTGTTGCCGCAGTCTGGCTGGGCACAAATCACAAGCCACTCGAGCAGGAACAAACTTTATTTTTGAACTCTACCAGCACACCCCACACATGCTCCCCGGGAACTCTCCCGAAAGCCACCCATGCAGCTCCTTCAGGAACACACCAACCGGAAATTACCTCCTCAGGCATTTCTCCAACCAATTTGAACTCATCAGGAATCCCCAGGAATGCTCAACCGGAACTCAACGGGAACTCCACTCAATGAGAACTCAAAAGTCATCATCTTAATGGCTCGATGGCATCACCTCTCAACCACTACTTCTGGCAAAAATGTCATGTGTCATCCTGACTCGGCAGTGGCCCTTAACACACTGTGATATCTTCATCCATGTAACTTAACAAAGCCATTTAAAGTAGAGTTATAACCAAGCACAATGGTGAACACCTGCAATCCCAGAAACTTGGGAGGCTAATGTGACTGGACTGACAGCTTGGGCAACTTAGTGAAACTGTCTCAAAATAAAAATAAAAGGTCTGGGGTATAACTCAGTGGGAGAGTGTCCTGGGTTCAATCCCCAGTAAAATACACACACACACACACACACACACACACACACACACACATACACACACACACACCACAAACTATAAGGTACTGAAAGGTTCAAAATGTCAGTAAATAAATACATAACTACCAGGATTATATGCTTTGTTAAAATGCATTTTAATGTGTTTTAAAAATCTAGAAGAAAATAAACCCCAGGGCTCTCCATGATGGATTTGTAGAGGACTTGAGTTTTTCCCAAATTCTTTAGTTTAGAAATACACTTTAATCCCTACATGCTGAGTAGTTTTAGGGATTTTTTAAAAACAAAACAAAATAAAACTAAGGTATGATAGATACAATATAATACTAGCCTCACCCCTAGTTCTTCCTTGGACAAATCTCAAAACATCTCAGAGCATCCATTTTTGCAACTGGAAGATGAGAAGTTGGATTAGATGATTACAGGGACCCTCACAGGCAAAGCACACCTGGTCATGGAAGCTAACCCCTCATGCCTGTGACCCACAAGGTCTGAGGCACAGAGGACCAGGCAGAACAACAGAGCAAGCCTTCCTGGGCCAAGAGAGCCACTGGAAGGGATGGCTAGGTGCTCCCATGACACCTGATGAGGTCTTGCTTGGTTTCATCAGTCCCTGTAGACATGCATCTGCTTTATATACTGGAGGAATGAATTCCTGGGGTCCAAGTTTGAGGAATGACAAATGTCACAGTAAAAATGGTATTGTGATACCAACAGTTCACTCACAGCATCATGTCCCTTAGAGGTAAGGAAAAGGGAAAAGATGGCCCTCTGGGATTGAAATCAAGCTAATGTCTTTATTCACTTAAGTAACTAGGAGAATAAAATACCTACACACACCAGGTTTTCAAAGCAGAAAAATCGGAAGCCTAAACATATTCTTTAAAATCTAAATTGGTCAAATGATGCTCCCAAGTGACACTAGGAACCTTACGGTTAACTACCCCAAACAGAAAAGTGAGAAGTGTCACACCATGCTGTCACCCATCCATGCAGCCTACTCACAGCCAAATCTAATCTCTTAGGCAAAATATGGAATGATAGGATTACATAATTAATTTTCCTGTTAGGCATAATTGTTACTGACTTCAAGTCATTACAATGTCAAATCATCTGGTAGACGATTGCTATCACATCCCAATTACAAAAACATACAAACAATTTGTAACCATTCATTATTAAATAACAAGCAAGGTCATAGTGGATAAATGGAAACTTAGAAAAATGAAAATTAAAGGCAAAATGGACAAGAGGTGCTGAAGAAATTAATCAATTAATCCTGATGAAATTTCTTTTGTGTTATTAGGTATCTAGCTCTCAGGTTACCTGCTAAATGTATTTTCTAAGAGCCACATTGTTTAACTTGATTAAATGTCAGAGTGACCCAGATCACTCTGTGTCACCAAGAACAGATAGCAATACAAATATTTAAAATACATCTATAATTGTCATGACTGCACTAACAAGGATAGCATCCTTCCTTGGTTGTCTACAATAAGGAAATCACACAAACAAACAAAAATAGGCAAATTAAAGTATATGTATGTAATGAAAGACTTTATTCTGTAGTTCTCAGTGGATGGGTCTAAAGTTTATGAGGCATTAATTGATGAGAGTGTCAAAGAATCACAAGCTAAAGTATGGGCACCTCTACCAAATGTGAACTAGCCTAAAGAAGAAAGTGCACCATCTCTGAAATCAAATTGAGCTGTGCATTACCTGGTACTCAAACATGAGTGGGTCTGTAACAACTCAGCCAATTAGACAGGTGATATCAATCCCATCTCATAGATGGAGAGGCACTTCAAGGACGTAGTAAATAGCCCATAAATTTCTTCTACTATAACACTAATCCTACCTAATTGGAATTTTTTTAGACACAGAATAAAACTTATGATAGAATCTTCTAGGAACAGCAAAAACTTGTTGAATAATGGGGCCAAGAGGAAGGACTTAACTAATGCACATTTGGGGTCTCTCCTAAAGAAAAGAGATGCATTCTCACCCTGACCCCGTGGCACAAAACTCTTTTAAAAACTCACTATGCAATATGTGAGTGTGTAGCCAGGCCTAAATATAGTTTAAAAAGCATTTCTCTGGCTCTGAATTCTAATAAGTCCTGGAATACCACTGCTGCTGCTATTAAAAATCAATTTTTAAGAGTAGAACAAGAATGGCTCCAGAATAAAAGCAATTAACTATATGTTTGCTGCAAAGATGTCAACACAAATTAGCTGCCAATGACCTGACTACTCGTGTTGCAAAAAGTTATAAATCATTTGAAAAATTGCAAAAAAAAAAAAATTATGAGTCCTACAAATGAAAATTAAGAGTCATAAATGGGAATTGTTTGAGACCCTATTTTTTTCAGATTTTAACAATGAAAGTCAATGAAAAAGGTGATTTGCATACACATCTTCATTTTGCTGAAATGCTCAATTCCATTGCTAAAGAAAGTACCTAGAGGGTAAAAGATATTAAAAGCTGTACATGCAGAAGTTTAAACAGGAATGCATATTCATGTAATGCAGAGCAATAACCAAATCAGAAATAAAGATTAAGGCAAAGAAATTTTTAGTCTTTTTAGTCTTAGGATTGCTTAGAAGTAAATGTTGATCTCTTTCAAATGGATTTCAAAATTCTTTGGCCTATCTAATCCACACCCCTTCAACATACATGCAGAATATGAGTGAACCATTTGCTACTAAAGCTAATGGTATAGACATTATCATCTAAACCCAAAAAAGGAGGGAGGAATCCTCTAGATGGTTCTAGATGATAATATCTATACCAACAAATCCCTGATACCCATTATTATGCGCTACAACACAGCCGAGGTGACTCAAATCTCATCATACTACCATTTTTGTAGAGCAACTGAGAGACACAGTAGAACATTATGAACTCCCTAAAAATTCCAACCACAGAATGACAATCCACTTGTTAATTTACTGTCCTGAGGCTATAGTTTGGTTTAGCTTCTTTAAAAAATCTTCAAATCCCTTTCTAATCCACCCAACATAGTTCTCTCCCTCACATATCTGTTCTTGTAAGATTTGATCATCAGAAGGAATCTAAGATGCAAAATAACTCATATACAATTAATTGACTTAGCACCAAAAATGACTTAACATACCTGATTATACACTGAGTAGGATAAAGGTTAGTCAGTTTTCCATCACTATAACAAAATACCCGAGATAATTAACATATAAATAAAAGATTGATTTTGCTCATAGTTCTGAAAGTTCCAGTTCAAAATCAGGAGGACCCACTGCTTTGGGCTTCTGGTGGGGGTGTTGGATAGCAACAGTGGAGAGTACAGAGTGAAACACACTACTCACTTCAGGAAGCACAAGAGAAAGAGGAAGAACCAGAGCTCCACAATCTCCTTCAAGAGCACACCAATAACCTGAAGACCTCCCACTAGACCTTATTTCCTAAAGGCTCTACTACCTCCAACAGCACAACTCTAGGGACCACGCCTTTACTGCATGGACCTTTGGGGGACATTCAACATCCAAACATTAGCAGTGTGTAAATACATGGGAACTGACAGAACTATACTTTGAAGAGGAAATTGCTGGAAGTCCCCAACTTGAATTTCCATTACAGTGAATTTATATTATCTTCTGAACATTTTGCATTAAAGAGTTAAACAACTGATAGCTTGAAAGAATTAATCATAATGATCCACACACCAGGTGAATTACAAGTTCATTCAACCATAGTGCACAGGTTCAACTCAAAAGAAAGAGAATAAGAACAACACAGTTCCAAACTAATGTGCAAAGAGTTTCTTTGCCAACCCTAATTAGTGAAAAAACCAACACAATTCAAGTGCCAGAAGAGGTTCAAAGAAATAACTAGCAAGACACACCCATTGAGCCCTTTGAATTCCTTACCACATACACCTAGGGGCCTCAACTCTCAAAAGCAAAACACAACAACCAAAAAAAGTGAGTTCTTTTAAAACCATGGGGGTATATTTGATCAGCAGACCTTGTGGGTTGAATGATGACAGGGAAAAAAGGAGACTGACAGGCACAGACAAACATGTGGTCTGAAAATGTTCCTTTTTGTACACTATAACAAAACATCTAATCTCCCCATTCCTGGTATGACTGATTCTAGAAAGATACAGGATTGTAGGTCTAATATGCAATGGATCAGAAATGGCTGATTTCTCTGAAAAGCACCTGAATTAAAGGCATGTTAAATTACACAAAAAGGAAATCTATTCAAGAGGTATGCCCTCTCACCTTCTGCTTTGTTCCCGATTCCCCTGCACCTGAGCAGGAGAAAGTACAGCAATTACTTGGGGGTGGAGGATTAATACACAATATAAGCACAAACTTAAAAACAGTCTTATTTTCTCCTCTTCAACTTTTTTGCTTTGGCTTTTCTACTTAATATCCTAGAGATTTATTTAGATGGGGCATCAGGGGTTGTCGGGTTTTATTCAGTTTCAGAATATTCCATTTTTGTGTACCTATCTTAGAGAATTAACCAGTCTCTTACTGAAGAAAAAATGGGTTGTTTCCAACCTATTACTATCACAAACAATGTTTTAATTCATACATGTGTAGGTGTATTTATAAGATAGATCCCTAGATGTGGAACAACCAGGTCAAAGGTTACATGTACTTATACCTGAGAGAGACTGCTAATTTGCCTTCCATGAAGGTTACATCACTTCATATTCTCCTCAGCAAAAATGTATGAGAGTTCTTGTTTCCTCAGAATCTTGAAAATAGAGATTACTGACAAACCTGTAGGTTTTATAGAAGCTTCAAGTTCAAAACAGGAAAAGAAGAGAGAGAGAGAGGAAAAAATAATAATAAAGTGTTTCCAAAGATGAATGTAAGTAATTGCCAGGAGTTTCACCCTGCCATCTTTCATATAGCATCAGCAATTCCTCAAAGATGAGGGAGTGGTCCATTATCTTCAGGACACCATAATAAAACCAGAAAAGCATACCACTCCCCTGTACTAGACCCCTGCCCAGGCCAGTTCCTGTATCATTTCAAGCAAGAGAAAAAAAGGACCAGAGAGGGAACTCCTCACCTGGCCTCTGCACTTCCCAGCTTCCTCAACTGTAACAGGTAGTCCCATGAAAACACACAAACCTCTTGGGGCCACAAGGGAGATCAAATGGAGTTATTCAGGCAAGTGCTTGGTGCAAGGAGTGGCATAAGGCATGAACTCTAATAAAGAGTAACTAGGGCTATTTTATAATAAATGCATGGCCATCATTTTAGAATACCAAGAGTGTAACCAAGTATAAATTAACTCCTGTAATTTAGTAGAAAGCTCAATTGAGTAAATCAATACACAGATACTGCTACTTTAGAATGTGTAATCTTCATTCTCCCTACACTAGTTAATATTACCTGAAAAAGAACTAATTATTAAAATAAATGTGGCCATCCTCTAAAGCATTTAGTTCATATTAAATTTTACTTAACTTAAAAAAATCATTTGATAGTTATTCTCAGGCTTCTGGGTACAAGGCTACATATAATTCAGCAGCTCTGGGAGGCAGCCAGCAAAGGAACCCAGTTCAGAGTTCGAGTCTCTGGCTTTCCTCTCTCCAAGATAGCCTTCCTCCTAGGCATATTCCCAAGACTCTCCAGGGTTTTGCGTCTTCATCTACAGAGGGAAAAATAGTTTCTTCTCATAAGGTTTGGTAAAGATCAAATAAGGAAAACATATAAAGTTCCCAGTTAATGCCAAAAAAATGTTTTTGGAGGAAAAACACTGAGCAGGTTTCATTACTGTCATCTTTAGGAGACCATCTATCCTTTCTCTTTCTGCATCTGTGCTATGGTCTCTCCTGGTATCTCCTGATCCTTACTGAAGCTTTCCCCTGCTATCCTCTGGACTTTCAGTACTACTCCAGTCTGTGTTCAAGAAAAGAAGACCTGCACTCAGGCACTCAGCCTGATCCTGAGAAACTAATTTCTTGGGAGTTGCCTTTTTTCCACTTCAAGGGTTCCACAGTCCTCTTCCATTCCACTGACACTTCTGGCCCTGTCACTCCATTGATCGAGTTTCAGGTGTGGTCCTCAAAGACCTTCCCACTGCAGGATCCAGTGCACATCTCCATTTATCTTCAGGTTTGGCTTTTGGTCACTTCCTCCAAACCCCACCACCCAGAGTCCTGGCCATGACAATCCCCGTTTGCACTCAGGCTCCTTTATAGCTCACATTCTTCTCCTTGGCCCTTGAAGGTTAGTGGTCCTTTGAGCTCCATCTGCAGCAGTTTCTGCTTTCAGGTACCATTGCCACAGAAACAAATTCTTAAACTAAGTCATGTGCCCAGAATTCCCTCTGAGCACCAGTACAAGTTTCACCTTCACTCAGAATGCCTCAAAAAACAAACTCAGGCTCATGATCCCTGCCACCTGATCTCCATCCAGCATTGCGTAGCTTAGTGATGGCTCTGACCCCTAATCCAGAATCCTGGCTGGACAATATCTTTGATATCCTGCTCAACATTCAGCAGAGGCCTGGTTGATCTTACCTCCCTACTTTTTCACAACAGGCAACTTCTGATTATCTCCACCACCAGTCCAAGTTAACTTCAGGCTTTGCCCTGCCTACTTAAATAGCTTCCGGAAGGCTTCCTACCTAATCTATTCTTCATGATGTGGCCAAGTGAATTTTTTCAAATATGAAGTCTCCCCCACCCCATGCAACATTTCTGTTTAGTACTCTACACTGATTTCCCATTGTTCCTATAGTAAAGACAAAACCTCAACATGACTTCTGGGACCGTGGTGGGCCTGGCTTCTTTCCTTTCTACCATAGGCCCTTTGCACACCATTTTCTTTTCCCCTGGGGAAAAATTCCAGTTACTTCAAAAGTACACTATAACAACTTGATGATATACATGTGACATGGAAACAGCTTATTGCATTTACATTGCTAGATCTCATCAAAATTAAATGATTTTTAAAAAGTAATGCATTTACATCTTATTTCCCTTATATTTAAATTCATCTAGTTTTCACTTTGTTTTCATAAGTTGGAACAGAGTTTCAGGTCACTGGCAGAAGGGGAACAAAATGAAAAAAATCTAAAAATAACTTATTTTTAATAAATCATGATTTACGCAACTCATGTTTCCTTTGGGGATTCATTATGAGTGCAATTACATACAGGTAAGCCAATTTTTGTAACAAGTAAAAACAATATTACTTAGAAACAATTCAAAATAATCAGTATTTGTTTTTGTTTTTCAAGTATTATATCTAAAACATGAACTTTGGCAAATTATATGCTAATAAAATAACATGAGAGTTCTTCTCTTCTTGGCTGGGATGGGTTCAAATCAAGCTACATCAGCCCAGAGTTAAGGCTAAAGAATTATTCTGATGCCTTCAGTAAGTCTTACGAACACCTCCACAGTGTCAGAGCTCCCCAGCCCGTGCAAAGATTCTGCAGAAGCTAGCCTCAGCCCATTTGTCCCCCATAAAGATTCCAACATCTTGGCCAAAACAGGAGTGGCCTTCTCTACTCCTGCTGGCTTTCACACACACACACACACACACACACACACACACACACACACACACAAGTAGCACAAGTTATCTTGGATTTACTTTCAAATTTTATGAAATTCCTGGTATATCCATGAGCTGATCTGTTACAGACCTGGCTTCATGTTGTACTTTTTGCAAGATAGGCACCTGGGAGGGCTAGACCCACCCCCCTCAGGAAAATCTGATCTTTAAAGAGGTTTTACCACACCCAACTCAAGAAAGAGCAAACAATTTCAGGACCCAACTGAAGAAGAATGGCTTATAGTTTGGGCTTCACAGAGACAGAGCAATTCTGAAAGGCCTAGATCAAGTTCCCCTATCTCACACTAGGTATCTCAATCTTTTCAAACATGTGGAAGTTTCTTTTGAATGCACACACACACACACACACACACACACACACACACACACACTCTTACTATATTCTACTGCACTACTAACCACATAAAAATCCATACACAGGAAGAGACCAACCCAGAAATGCCTTTAAATCTACTTATTGAAACAAAGAATAAAACCTGATTTTGTTTATTTTGTGTAGTTCTGGGGATGGAACACTGGACCTTGTGCTCTACCATGTAGCTACAACCCTAACTCCCTGAATTTATTTTCTGATGACAATGCTTCATAGTGTATACTGGCAAAATCCAACTGTTAATCATCTAGACTGTGAAGGACTCTACAGAAGAAGAAAATTCAGGCTAGAACACAGCACTGGACTAGTACAATTCGGCAGGTGTAAATGCACCATGGCTCTCTGGTACTTGGAACTGCAACACCTGAAGTACCCATTCACAGACTGGGAAACACCTGGAATATTATCTTCAGTGAAGGGATATTTCTGTTAAGAGTCTGCTATTTTGCAACATGACCCTCTGGAGACCTGGAAAAAGGTAACATGGAGCCACCAGCTGCCTGCTGGAAAAGGCAAAGTACACACCAGGTAGCAGGCTGAATGGCACTCCTATCTAAATGAACACAGTTCACTTGACTACAGACGAAAGCCACTTGTACAAGTAGAATGTAGTTTCAGGAAATGATATAAACTGAAGAGGAACGAGCAATGTCAGGAACTGTACTCAAGCTATATCAAAAGACCAACAGAGAGAGTTTAATTGAAAAGGAAAATGGACATGTTAACAAAGTTTCTGCTAATCACTTATCTGAGAGTTATATTACAATATTAAATTTAGAAATATAAAGTTAGTCTGAAATTTACAGAGTATATTATTAAAAATTTATAACTGATGCACATAAATGTTTATGGGATACCATGTGATGTTTTAATACATATATACATTGTACATTGTTCAAGCCAGGGAAAACTTTTTTATCTCTTCAAACATCTGCATATCTTTATGGTAAAACATTCAGAATACTTATCCTCTAGCCTAAAACACACACACACACACACACACATAGAATATCAGAACTTCCTACTAACTGTAACTTAGTACCCATTAATAACCTTAGACTAAAGTTTACAGAGCATAAGCCTTTTTAAAAATCAAGATTTTAAGCATAAAAGTATCACTTTGTGATTCAGGAAGGACTTTTCAGTCAATCCTGAGATGTGATGGCCAGCAAGAACCTGCTCTGGGAATATTACACTTCTGACAAAGTGGGCTTTCCCTAGATAATTAAATTTCACTCTACTTCTTTAAAGAGCCAATCTAAATTCATAACAGCAGGAGGGGGAATAGGCATGTGGGAAATGTCAAAGAATAGGAAAAGGTATTTCCTAAACTAACCACTTTGTTTAAACTGTATAACTTCTAAAATGTTTTTACATGTGCAGCCTTAAAACAAGCTACACGGTATGTTTTACTACTCTCCTTTCTCCTGCCTTCAAAACATGATCAACCAAATTTTTGCCCTACAGATATGGCAAGCCACACATTTATTATATATAAAACATTTTCCAGGCCAGGCTTGATGGTACATACCTATAACCCCAGCAACTTGGAAGGCTGAGGCAGGAGGATCTCAAGTTCAAGAGCAGCCTCAGCAAGAGGCCCTAAGCAACTTAGCCAAGACCATGTCTCAAAAACCTAAAATAAGAAGGGTTGGGAATATATGTAGCTTAGTAAAGTGCCCCTGGGTTCAATGTAAAAAAAAAAAAAAAAAAATCTTTGGTTCCTTAGTTGAATTATTTTTCCTCAAAGAGATCCTACTTCTCTCAAGCACATCCATCTCTTATGTCACACATAATCAACCACAAAAACTCTTTCAGCTTTTAGGATGTAGTGCCACTGCTATAGCAAATTCTGAACTTTGTGTTTCAATGGGCCTACTGCATATCTGTGTTTTGGCTTTGTGTGCGTTTCTTATTAATTGTTTTTTTTTTTTTTTTGTTGTTGTTGTTGTTGTTTTGTTTTGTTTTGTTTTGTTTTGTTTTTTTGTCTTAAAGCTTCAGATCCTTGACCTGTTCAATCCTTTTTCAGGCTGCATTTACTCCTAGTCCTATTGGTCATATTATTAACCAGAGCCCTGACATTCTCTAAGGAAAAGATTGAAAAGAGGAGTTAATAAAGCCAAGAGAGTTCCATGGTGAATTTATCGTGTACACAGGTGTATAAATTAGAGCAAAACCACATGGCAAGCAAAACAAATGCAGGAATACTAAGGCATTTAAAAACAAGATCACTAACTCAAAAGTTTTCATCTTAATGCTTTTACTTTCTGAAGTCAATAATGGGAGCCAAAATATTTTCTGTAGAAAGTGATACTAACTAAACATGCTCTCAAAGTATCCTCTAGGCTTGAGCAATGTTCGATATCCAGGGTTCCTTGAAGCAGTAATGTGAAAACTTGTCCCTCTGGTACAAACAAAAGGGGGTACTACAAAGGCTGGGCACAGTCTCAGGACTTCTATTCAGGTTACATTTCCTGTCCTGAGCTTAATATTTTTATACTTTTATAAAAATCTCAAGTAGGATTATAGTTTCAAAGACACATTTTATTTTATTTTATTTTAAATAGAGAGTGAGAGAGGAGAGAGAGAGAATTTTTAATATTTATTTTTTAGCTCTCGGCAGACACAACATCTTTGTTGGTATGTGGTGCTGAGGATCGAACCTGGGCCGCACGCACGCCAGGCAAGCGCGCTACCGCTTGAGCCACATTCCCAGCCCTCAAAGACACATTTTAAAGAGAGTCCAATCAGCCATCAATGACTGGCCATTTGGAATCTAAAGACATAATGACAAATCAATTTGCAATTTCGTTTAGGGTAAATATCCAGTTATAGTTCAACTTTGAAAGAAACTTCAAAGTGCTACTTTGAGGAAAAAGATGAAAAAATAGTATGCATATCAAAAAGTCAGAAACAAGGCTATACTAAACAGGAAAACAGCAGATTAGATCAGACTTCAACAGAGTACCTTCAACAGAGCACCCAGATAAGGTTCAGGCACATGAGCCATCATTTCACAAAACAGAGTGGTCAAGATCAGCCATCACCATTTTCTTGAATGTTCTGCACACTTCCTGAGTCATGCTTAACCCACTAACTGAGATCAATTCTAAGATGTGTGAAAAGAGTATGGTCTCCAGAGAGTCACCTGCAGCATAAAAACAGTGAGTGGGTCATTTCCACACTTAAAGTTACAACTAACTTTTTTGAAGCAATGTAAACTATGAAGTTCTTAAACAGGAACCATGTAGTTTAGACCCCTGAGTTTGGTTCTTATTTTATTTCTTTGCATATCTGTATATCAGTGTATATACATATTCTAGAGCTGGAAGGGTGTGAGGGCTCAAGTGTAGTCATTTAAGAGCCTGTGAAATATTTTGAAATGTATTTGACATAACATTCTGTTGTGCTCAGTGCAAACTGAGGTTAATTATATATACCAAGCATGGCTGTTGGAAGGATTACATGAATATGCTGGGACAATGAAAGGCACACTATAAAACTGGATTCAAGTACAAAGTTGAATTTCTAGGTGTTTTTCTCTGTTATAAATAAATAATTTTGCCTGAATATGAAACTGGGATTCAACCACCAACATCTTGAATGGGGGTTGGAGTGGTGTGACATTTGTGAATTAGCCTTAGACACACACAACTGTCTAATAACACAATTCAGGACTAAAATCCTATGGGACAATCTTCTGTCTCACTCATTCCTAAAGAGAACCTGTCTGACATTTATCAGGACTGGGTCATGGGCAAGATATGTAAGATCATCAGTACTGTGTATCTAACAGCGAAAGTAGGCTTTCACCTACTATATAGCAAGAACATTTTCAACAAAAAAAGTCTAAAACTGAATAGGATGCCAGATCTTACAGATCACGTTAAATCTTCCTCAGTAAGAGATTCCATCTCACTCGATTCAGAATGTCAATTATCAAGAATACAAGTAGCAATAAATGTTGGTGAGGATATGGGGGAAAAAGTACACTTATACAATGCTGGTGGGACTGCAACTTGGTGCAACCACTCTGGAAAGCAGTATGGAAATTCTTCAGAAAACTTGGAATGGAACCACCATTTGACCCAGTTACCCCACTCCTCAGTATATACCCAAAGGACATAAAATCAGCATACTACAGTGACACAGCCACATAAATGTTTATAGCAGCTCACCACCTGAGTAAAGCTATGGAACCAACCTAGATGCCCTTAACAGATGAATGGATAAAGAAAATGTGTTTTATATCTCACACACACACACACACACACACACACACACACACACACTGGAATATTACACAGCCATAAAGAGAAATAAAATTATGGCATTTGCCAGTAAATGGATGGAACTGGAGACTCTCATGCTAAGTGAAACAAGCCAATCCCAAAAAGCCAAAGGCTAAATGTTCTCTCTCATATGTGGATGCTAACCCACAATGGAGGGTGGAGATAGAAGTTCACTGACTCAGACAAAGAGGAATGAAGGGAAGGGAGAGGGGATGGGATTAGTAAAGATGTAGAATGAATTGGACATGACTTTCCTATGTTCTCATATTAATATACATGACCAGTGTAAAACCCGAAGAATGGGATCCTAATTAGAATGAGTTATAATCCATGCATAACATGTCAAAATACACTCTGGTGTCATGTATATCTAAAAAGAACAAACAAAAAAAATGGCTGTATGGAGCAAAAACAAAATCCTCAGTGAGAAGAAAGCTCTTTTGTCAGCTCAATTCTCCCCTGACCTTGGAGAAGGGACTAAATTATGGGATAAACCATGTTTTACCAAGGTATGGAGGAACCTGTTGCCTCTATAACTTCTTATGTCCTAGGACTCCCTGAACACATTTAGATATGAACAGGGACAACTGTCATGGAATCTTGTCACCAGACACAGGAGCATGACCAAGCACCATAGAAAAACCTGCAGTAACAAGTGCAGTCAACGGGAATAGCCCACCTCGACTATCAACCAAATCAAAGTGACAGGTTTCCATAAACAAGGGTACAGGAACTCCAAAGAGGACTGGGAAACCTCATGCTCTCTGGACAAACATCAAAAGCCTAAGTTAGTCTTCCCCTATAGAGATAGTACCAATGGCGAAACCTGAAGTAATAACTGGAGACTCTGACCATGCAAAAGAAGGTTACAGAAGGTCACAGAACCTTCCACCCCTTCCCCAGTCCTACCTCCTCAAACACCCCTCCCTCTCTCTGCCCACTTTAGCACACAGCTGTCTCCTGGATCTCAAAAGTTTTGGGCTGCTTAAAGACATATGATGAGGGGGAAGGAATGTTGTTCTAAAGCCTACTTTTCTTCACCCTTGGATATGAGGATGGGCAAGGAAGAAAGCGATGAAGGGGACAACTTGTATATTCCTTTTAAAATTAAATACTTTTCCCCCGCTTAAATATCACTTGAGAAATCTGCCTAAGAACCATTCATGATTTATTTATTTGATTTCAAACTCAGAGCACTGTGACTCAGCCTACCCTTCTGGATGAGTCCCACCCCAGAGTATCCCAGCTCCTATCAACTTACTATGATTCTCCGGCAAGAGATGAGCGTGTCCTCAGCAGAACACATGCAAAAGTTCCAAATCCTCTGTTAGTTCCTAATCTCTACACTGAAAGACACTGAGGAACCAACTGGTCACCAAAATGTCACCAGCTAAACAGTTCAACACCCTGCCCCACTGAGAATACCACACTCCAGTTCAAGACCATGGATGGCACAAAGCAGCTGCTGACTGTTCCCATTCTCATTGTTTACTGCTGAGTAAACATCAGGGATCACTGAAGTACCACGTGCAAGGGCAAGAGGACAGGCCATTTAAGTCCCTGTAGACAGGCTGCCCCTCCCAGAACACTTCACTTTCCAAAACACTGTCTTCAAGGGCTGGGTGGGTGCCAGAGAAATTACTGATTCTTAAAGCATCTTGAGCTTTAGGTCTTGGTAATTCAGAGATGCTTTAAAAACAGAAGGCTGTTGCCATTTTGTAATATGGTGATCTGTTTTTCTCTTTGAAAATGCTTCCACTAATTAGGAAAATACATGCAGCCCTCTTGCAATGCTCTTAAAAGAAGCACCCTCATTTAATATGGCTTACTACTTCACACAAAGTTACCTCACAACCCTGTAAGCAGACCGCATCCAGTGCTGACCGCTTACCACCTCTATAAAACTTAAAGAGGAAAAGAAAGCTTCACCCACGTCTCATCAATAACTGTTTATCCACTGAGTTATAAAAGAAGCTACTCGGTTTTTATTATCTAAGCTTTTAGGACAGTTCAAGTTCAATACATACAATGTTTCATTCATGCTGTTAAATTGATAATATTAACCTTTCTTGCTGAGATGCATTAAAAATTCTGGCAAATGTAATTAGTTCATATTAGCAACTTCACCAGCAGCAGCGACAGAAGCAAAGTGAACTAACAGGATATGGATTAATGTAATCAAAATATCATCTCCCATCATCCCCACTGTCTAGGCAGCTGGCTGCACTTCCTCTCTTGGTTGGATTTTTTTCCTTTTAATAAAAATAATAGATCAATGAAATGGATGAATAACTACTTGTAATCCTCCCTTAGGGGAGTACTGTACAGGAAACCATTTTGGTGAGTGATCCCTAAAGTTTTAAATTTGATGTGTCTGTTCAATACCATTTTGACATCAGATTTTTCCAGGGCAAAAATCTTTGAATGGAAGGAGGAGAAGGAAGAAAGCCAGAAGCTGTATGTGGATCATGAGATTGGTTGTTTCTAGAGCCCATAAGTATCTTGCTTTCTAAACAACAAAGTCAGAGAAACAAACCAAAATCATGTTTGTCCTTTAAAGTACCTCCAATACATTCACGCAGTGAACTAAACTTGTGTACACCCTGTACTGCCCATCCATGCTGAGTCTTTGTTTTGCGACACTCCCTCTTCTGATCAGAATATCTGCCTTTTCTTCTAAGGGATCAACTTCTCTCTTCTTTCTCACTGAGGGTGAGGACCATATAGCTTGGGCTGGTTCATCTCTGGAACAAATAGGTAGAGGGTGCCACACCCAGAGAGACCTCCTGAAACCTGTCTATGTCATGAGAAGAGAGCCCTTGCTCTTTGGCATTGATCTCTAAGTTAGGGGAATGCAGGGTTGAAGTTGCCAACAACCACTTTTCTCTCACATGGATCATAAGTAAGCTGATATGCTGGTAAGCAGAGTCATGAAGAACCCTTAGTACCCTCCTGAAACCAGCTCCGCTCCTGGACTATACCATTAAGTGGGACTTTTTTGAATAAACCAATTGAAAGATACTTCATATAACACATTTTCAATAGTGCTGCCTGGACTTGGGAGGATTGGGGAATGGATGAAAATGGGGGTGGTCACCTTTCCCAATGTTTCAGGATCCCAGGAACAAGAGCACTTCAATGAATAGCTCTTCTGTGCTCTCCAAAGTGAACAAACTACAATCCAGTCAGCACTGTCATTAGGACATTTTAGGTCTCAGACAATATGAGGAAGCAGAGATAAAAAGGAAGGACATTGCTAAACTTTGAGGTCAGAAGTTTGAAGTAGAGTGATAGAATCCTTTCTTTAGGGTCAGATTTTACATGTAGGCTGTAGAAAAAAATTATCCTATTAATTTGTCTTGGCATAGAAGGGAAAAATCTAATTCAGAACAACATAAAAACTAAAAACAAAACAAAACTCACACTAAGAAGGAAGTGATTTCATGGCTCCCCTAAAGTCATCAAGAATCAGAAGGCACCAGTGTAGTTTATTTATCCAAAATCAACAAAGCCCTCAAAGGTTCACAACTGGCCTCCTGGCATCCTTCAAATACAAAGGGCAGTTAATGTTCAGATTTGTAGTCACCAATTAATCCAAAACACGCACTATTTATCAAGTTCATATTAAGTTTTAAATTGCTGTGTCAGCATTGACTAAGCCTGAACTGACACAGCTTTTGGGGTCAGTACTTTACTGCAAAGTTAATGTCACCTTTCTAAAGCTTCCATGGATGCAAACACTGTAAGTCTTTCTGGGCAGTTCTAGGTACAATCAAAGGACATAAACAAACTTTTTCTCCATGTGTTTCCATTTGACAAAAAAGAAAGCATTTTGAGAAATATGGAGACTTAATTGAGGCTGACCTAATTTGAAGTTTAAAAGGATGCATTTATAGCCAACAATTTAAAAACTGAAAAAAAAAATGTATGAAAAAAATCAGCATGTTCTACAACTTTGAATTAATACCAATGAGCAAAATGACTAATAATACCTAGTACTGTGCCCAGTTATAAAGCCCAAGTGATCTTCACAGCAAGTGATACATTATCATTTGAGAATACAAAACTCAAAGAAATTATAACACAAAAAAACTTCAGATGGAAATTGTAGTATAGTTTATATGAATTTGGAGCATGTTTTTTATACATCTAAGAATTGCAAATTGAAACATCTGAGGGTCCCACAACACCAGCTAATGTTACCTACTGTTTGGAACACTATTCTATTACTGCAATATGTTTGTAAAGGACTTTCAGGGTATGTAATATCACCACTGTTATGGTCCTGCCTGTGAGCAGATCAAGTGTATTAAATTATCTAGAAATAAGACTTGAAAGAAAGGAAAAGAAAAAGAAGATTAAGGATAAACAATACAAATCTCTAGATACTTTCCGTAGATTGTTTGAGGCTCCTATCAGTGATTTCAGAAAGAGAAGTAGCCTGGAAGCAGTCCGGAGCTCCATCAGATCTTAAGATTTTCAGGGGTGGGGAGTGGGGGGTTGTTTCACCACATCTCAGCTTATCAGGTAGATCCGCTCCAAATAGCTTCTCCTGAGAACAAGCTTAAGGATTTTGGAGAATTCCTCTCTCAAATGACAGTGCTAGGGGAAACAGCAATGCAGGCTCCTCAAAAGGGAAGTTCCCTACCTGAGATCTTCCCCCTCCAGTTGACCACATGTGGGGGTTAAAAAAAAAAAAAAAAAACAACTTTCTCTCAGATTATTTTGTCTCTTTGTTTGAAACCTGATAAGAAGAACCTGGGCCCTTCTAAACAGCCTCCTTTCCTGGAGACTTAGAGGAACCTCTGGACACAATTCTGGGATCAGTGTGTTGATTCCCTGCCACAGAGGTCCCCTCTATAGAACATACCAGGAACTCAAACATGTAGACACCTCTCTGGGTATCAGCCACTCCTTCACATATAATTTTTAAAAACATACCTGAGAGGACTTTCTTTTTTCTACTTCCCACAATCCTCCTGCTGGATATTAAGTGTCCTCTAAAGTCCCCAGCACAGTGCTAGCAGGATGTAGGGGACCTTTAGGGTGGGGGCTAGTAGGAGATCTTCAATCCATTGGGAACATGCCTTGAAGGGGACAGTGGGACCCCAGCCCATTCCTCTTCCTCTCTTTCACTTCCTGGTCATGAGGTGAGACACTTTGCTTCACCATGTGCTCATGCCACAATGTGCTACTTTGCCTAAAAGCATTGGTGCCAACGGATCATGGACTAAAACTTCCCAAACTGTGAGCCAAAATAAACTTTTTCTCTTTATAACTTGCCTATCTTGGGCTAGGCTTGTGGCTTTGTGGTCGAGTGCTCACCTAGCATGTGTGAGGCACTAGGTTCAATCCTCAGCACCACATAAAAATAAATAAAGTCATTAAAAATTTAAAAATAATAATAACTGGCCTATCTCAGGTACTCATTATAGCAATGGAAAGACTGACACACCTCCCTTTGGTGGTGTCACTAAGATGATTCCTAAAACAGGTCTCTAGGGTTGTCCCTCTTTCTAGCCAGGCCAGTATTTCCAAGACCAGCTCCACCTGCTCATGCCACAAGAAACTCAAACTCAATGTGCCAACATTACAAATATTTTCTCTTCCACCCCTGCCAAATGTCTACCTTTGGTTTTTTCTGATTCCTTGTTAATAGCATTGGTGGTCAATCGGTTTCTTCTAATAGAAACTCAGGCATCCACAAAGAGGAAAAGCTCTTTGCTTTTCTTCTACATTCCCAATCAACTTCATCCTTCACCAAATCTTGCTAAATCTATCTCCAATTCTTCTGACACCCTTTTTTTATGCTCACGCTTCACCTACTGCTCTGCCAGCTGTACTCCTCCCAGGTGACTGGCAGAGAACCTCCAAACCTGTGGTGTTCCCCTGCTTTATAGCTAATGTCGGTGAAGTCAGGTCCAACCTCCTGAGGCTGGCAGATGGGGCCCAGTACAACCTGGTTTCTATCAATGTCCTCACCTTCATTTTTAGAGGCAGTCTGACTACCCTGACTTATTCTTATATACTGCCTTTGTCTACCTCTCCCCACTACTGCCAACCTAAATCTCTGGTATCTCTCAAATTCCTCCTTTTAGGACATACCAAGTTATTTTCAAAATGAGGCTCTGCTCCTTGGTGAGACTTTCCTCAACACCTCGTCACCAAGCTGCCCCTTCTTTCAGTCTCCTGTGGCACTTTGCACACAATCTTAGTAAAATAGGCACCATAGGGCTGTTTCATTTGTTTATATATTCAGTTTCTCCAAGGTGAGGCTCCCCCAGGAGTGCAGCTGTGTCTGCTCCTCTTTGGATCCCCAGAGCTAAGCTCTGGGCTTGGCAGAGGTAGCAATCAGCAAACATTTGCTGAATACAAATGCAGCACATAGGGTGCTGGGAGCTTGGAGGTGAGGACTGGGCCTGTGAAAGGAATGCAACTGGTCTCACACTACCCACTTAGCTCCATAAGGCAGGGCTTTCTCCAGTGCAAGGAACCTGGTCATTAGCAGAACCAAATGCCACCTCTGTGAGCAAACACACTGTCAACTCTCACTGCCATCCACATTTTTCAATGGTTTGCTTCATGCCCTAGACCAATGGGTCTATCCCTGTTGACAAGTCTCTAACCTGGATGCCTCTAACTAGAGAAAGAACTAACATAGACGCTTAAGAGAGAGGTAGCACCAAGCTGAAAGGGTGCACTGACCTCTAACATGTCCACAATATCCCCAGGGAAAAGGGACTCAAACTGCCAACAACAAGTTCTCCCCAGAAGAGGTGTCATAGCTGACATTAAAGCCAACCACAAAATTGAGGAGCACTAGATACAGTTTCAATAACCCACAGAAACAGTATCAATGATGATTAATCTTCTATCTCAATCCAACTTTTGGAAAACTCACTGGGAGGAGGAAACAACTGGCAAAATAAAAGTCAAATGAGGTAAAAATTCAATCATTTTTTAAATGCCATTCATTGTTAGGGGTTAATGATTGCCTGGACAGGTGATTTCCCAGCAAAGCAACTAGCCTCTAATAAGTATTCAGGACTCAACTAAAATGGTGCTTTAGTTGGTTTCAACATAAACTATGTTGAAAAAGAGATTCACACATCCCATGACATGTAGTTTTTTTTTTTAGCACATGGCCAAGAGTTGAGCATATCACTTTTAATGGCTTGATATTCCAGAAGATTTATCACTATGGTAACATTTCAAAATGGCCATCAAAGTTACCAAGCACCAGTCCACAATGGTTTGGACCTAGTAGGGCCTTTTAGGACATACCAAGTTATTTTCAAAATGCCTTTAATGATTCTACATTCCTACCAAAGCCTTGCTAGAACTTAGCTAATGGGGTTACTTACAAGTGTGAGTTAATAGAAAGAGCACCTAGTTCATAAATCACAGATATTATGTTACCACTCTGAATCAAGTTTTTTCTAATAAAAAGCCATCAACAAATAATTCATTGAAGTTTACATTGTGCTAAGTCTTTAAATTTTTTGGTCTGTATTAAAGGGGAGGTATAAGGAAAAACAGAAAAGTATGAAGATGACGATTACTTTTTGCTAAGAGCCACAGCCAAGTAATATGATGCATGGCATTTTTGGTTGAAAGGTGACACCAGCTAGCCATTGAGATGACAGGATTATGTTAAGATTTGCATTCATATGGATATTGGACTCCTGCTGTTCACCTCGGGCCTGCTAAGGGACTCCTGGAGAGTTCCCATTGGTTGGGGAAGTACAGTAGGAGGGAATTCCGGGGAGGAACTTCCTCTGGGGTCCGGATCGGCAAACTTCCTGGGGGGCCTAGGGGGCATTGGCGGCAGTTTCAAAAAATAAAGTTTGTTCCTGCTTGAGTGGCTTGTGATTTTGTGCCCAGCCAGACTGCGGCAACTTTTGTTATTTCAATATCTGACTTTAAATTATTTTACAGCTAGGCACAGTGGAAGGCTGGAAGGCTGAGGCAGAAGAATCGTAAGTTCAAAACCAGCTTCAGCAACTTGGTAAGGCCCTAAGCAACTTGGTGAGGCCCTGTTTCATAATAAAAATAAATTAAAAAGGGGGCTGAGAATGTGGTTCTGTGGTTAAGCACCACTGGGTTCAATCCCTGATGTCAATAATATAAATGTATGTATGTATGTGTGTATATATATACACATATATATACATATATATATAAACAAATTATCAATTTATAAAAATTATCCAAGACACAGCAGAGCTCAAATATTTAAACATGCTTGTGGGTGAACAATGAAATACATCCTACCATTGGGAACACATACTCAAATTGTTAAATTCCTCCCAGGCCCAAGGGGTAGCCCTGAAGAAACAATTAATTCCCCCAGAGCCTCATTTTCATAAGAAAACAAGAGTCTGACCTTAAAGGTCAACACCTAATGCAATAGCACTGGGTACCCAATCCTCAATACAGAGCCAACAGATTCAATATCTGAGCTGGAAAAGACCTTAGTAATGTGCTTTTAACCCATCACTTATTGTTAGTTCTCAAATAAGCTTAAAGCATCTCTTACCAGCAATAAAACAGAATAAGAAAACACTGTGGTACCACCTGGGTAGTAAGGGTAAATGTATTAAATAAGAAATCTTTTGGAAACACTTATTTTAGGGTTAGGGTTATATTTATTTTGTTCTGGGATCATAATGTAAATCTATCTTACTATGGATCTAATTTAAAAAAAAAATAGAAAACCAGTGATGAGGTAGGACACCTTAAGATTTCCAAGAAAGGTGAGATGACATGGCTAAGGTAATTAATACACATTAGACAGAGATACACTCAGGTATGAGGACTTGGGTTCTCGTGGTGTTTAAACATTCTTTCTTCATCCATGAAACAGTCAACCCAAGTATCCAATGGGATGAATCCACATATGACCATGTTTTAGAAATTAAGGGAACCGCAGACACAAAATTCTGCTTTCGACTGTGCCTTTAGACCAGATGCCCTATAAATGGGCCCCTGTGATCCTATAAATTTTTAATTACAATATCATGGACCTGCAGACAGGGTGTTACAAGTGAGAAATGTGCTTTCCAAGGGTTACACAGGAAAAACCTCATGCATGCCTGCCAAGAGCTCATGGCATTTTCAAGGCCTTTTACCAAGGAAAGACACACACACTCACATATGCTGTCTCAAGGGCCTTCTGGACCAGAGCCCCTGCCAGGACCTACTGTTTGGACTCCTAGAGAGGATGAGGGTGATTCACAAGCTTTCTTGCCTAAGAAAGTCCAGTTCTGACTGGGAAGGATGAGGAGGCCCTGCTACTACTGTCTCCAGGGAGCCAGGAGCTCACCAAGACCATACACAGCCTGCAGAAGAATAGTCAGAGTGGGAAATCTGCTTTAAAAGCAACACAGTAAGATTTTTTTTTAAAATGCAAATAGGCATTATGAAGAAACAGAAAATAGACCACAACCCTGTGGTCCAAACAGTACTTACTGACCTTCAAAAAAAGAATATAAGCAATGAAAACACATGATTACAAAATCCAAACAGGGCGAAAAGCATACAGATGAGTGATGAAGGTCACCTGGCACTTCCAGTTCCATTCCACAGAAAGTAAGTGCTTACTACTTTCTGGGATTCCTTCTGAAAACTATTTCATGACTAAACCAGCATATATACTCTTTGTAAATTAGAACTGAAAAATCAGAGTACATAAAATGCATTGCATCTTTTTCCCCCCCCCACTGAATTTATAGCAGCACATAAAGATCTAACTTTTTAAAGAACAGCTATGTAGTAAGAATTCTACCTTCAGAAATGTATAAATCAGAAGCAAGTTCAAAATGTATTATTTTTGTGCCTACTTTATAATCCGATTTTTTTGTCCTTTAACAATTATACCTATGGGAATAAAAAAAAAAAAAGTTTAATAGTATCACAGCTAGTATTCTGTTGAGGAACTGTCCTGTGTCAGCCCTGGAAGAAGCCCTGTCCTTGATGCCTCAAAAAAACCATCTTGGAAAGAAGCTGGTGTTTGAAGTGGTCTACTGGTTGAGCCTTTGAGAGGTAAACTCTCTTAACCAAGGTGTCAGAGCCAGGACATTAAGCCAGATCTGCCAACAACCTCCTACTTAAGGAACTTTTTTGTCATAGGACAAAGGTACCACCTTCCCCAACAGAGAACAGGAAACCACTTCAAAAGCTTTACTGTGAAAGGCCCATCACCAAAGCCCAGCAGCTGGTTTTGAGGGAGAAGTAAAGGGATGAGGCAGAGAAGGGAATTTGACTCTCCACAGGTGGCCCTGGCAGCCATGCAGGCATCTCCAAAGGGCTGAATTAAAATAGCTCAGTGACTAACCAGATACAAAGCACATCCCTATCCCAAGATAAAGCCTGGGCTCAGTCTCCTAAAAGTCTGCCCCAAGAACAATTCAGATGCAACAGAGCAAGACCCAGAGAAGGAGGCTGGGAAAGACAGAGCACAGTTTAGGCTCACTCACTGGGAAGCAGCAGGAAGGTGGCCACCCCTAACCCTGCTCTTCTGTCCCCTGCATGCAAGTCTGCAGTGCAAGCAGAACCCAGGCTGACCTGGCCATTCTCACTCCACACAGCAGACACACAAAGGGAGCTGTGATAGAGAGTGGCAACAATAAGTGAGATTTCTCATGGGACACCACTTTTCACTAAAACACCTATCCTGAATATCGATGTGTTTACAGTCCAAAAAGGTACAGAACAAAACTACTTCTTTAAAAAGAAAAATGCATTAAAAAATTCATCTTCAGTGAGTGGAGTGACTACTTTGTGTTACTTTTTTCTTTGATGGGAAAAGAAGGAGAAGTAGATTCACTTTGAGTCAGACAGGCTGGGTCTGCCATAGGGCCTAGAGAACTTTCTAGGCCCAGCAGCCCTAGGCTGGCCCGCATTCCTTCAGGGTGACAGAGCATCCAGGGGTTTCCTAGTCCTACAGCCCCTGCCATGTGGTGACTAACCCCACAGGAATCCTGGCTGGTGTTGGATCCACCGGGAGCACTGGCAGGCTGGGAGGAAGGCCTGGGGGTCCAGGCCCTAGACCCAGCCTCAGGAAGAAAACCCTTGCTCTGCCTCTATCTCCTGATGTCATAGAGGGGTAGGGGAAGCCACTGGAGCCACAAGCAATGCCCACCTGTGCTCAGGTGACAGCCTCCATACTTTTGGGGTCTTGCAGAAGTATCTGGGTCCCATATTCTGGCCTGACTTTGCCAAGTGACAGAAAGCCAGGTTTCAGAGTATACCTTGCCTCCTTGAGAAAGACACTAGTAAGTTCTGGTAACTCTGGACAGGCAACCACACGTTGGTTTGCATGATAAAGACAAAAGAATAAATGTAACTCTATATTGACACAGTCACTTTTCAGAAGCTGAATTCATAATAAAAATCAGTTGAAACATAATTTTGATAAATCATCTCCTGACACTTCATATATCTTACTGTCTATATGACAGTTGTTTTTGTTTAATAAAAGAATAGAAAGTTTACTATAAACCACATCCCTTTTCTTCCTTTATCACAACTTGCCATTCCTCAGAACTAAAGCATCAAACTATTTAAAGATATTTTTTATAAAATTAAAGAACGGACTTTTAAACAAAGAATTCTCCCTAATTAAAAGCAGCCATACAGAGGTGCTTGATCGATGATCAGCATCTGACTTTTGCCTCACACGTGTAAATAATTCATCATCAATGTAAAAATGAGTCCTGCCTAAAGGGTGCTGGGGGAGGTGGCGAAATTAAAGACTTGGACAAAAGCAAGGAACTAAAATTCACAAGCAAGTTGTTTTATTAATAAGCATCTATAATTCAACTGTGCTGATATCATTCTTTCATTTTCCTCTTTCCTTATCTCCCCTACCCTTCCAGTACTGGGGCTCAAACCCAGGACCTGAAGCATGCTAGTCAAGCACTGTTCCAATGACCTACATACCCAGCACCATCTTTCCCTTATTTTAGGAGTCACAGAAGTTTTCTCCATGTGAAGAAAGTGAGGAAGAAATACAGAAAAACAAGGAGAGAGGTAAAGAAGGAAGGAGGAAAGGAGAGAAGTAAAGAAGAAGTGAGGAAAGGAGAAAAGCAGGGAGGGAGGGGAGAAGGGTGACAGGGAAGGGTAGACCATCAGAGAGAGGGGGAAGAGGGCTCTATGCTAACAGAGCCCTCACTACATTTATTAATCACTAGGCAGATCTGCAAAAAGCCTCAAAAATATAAAAGACTCCTGCTTAGCGCAAAAACATCTTTAAAAGCTCATCAAACATGATATCCAGCCTTCCTCAGAACAAGGCAAGCCACCAGGTCTTTATTGGGTATATGTTCATCTGGGACTCCCTGGGAGGTGGTGGAAGGGCCTGAGGGGAGAATAAAGGGCAGCAAAGTCACAACAAAGCAAATATGGCTACTCAGCGCATGATTCCTTGAAAAGTTATGCCAGGTCTCTGTGCTTTCATTTCCTGATGCATAGAAAAGAGAATGACAGTATCCACTCTCCAGACTGTGACAATGACTAAATAAGAATATTGGTGAGGTGTTTGGTAGTAATCACACTCAATGAATGCCAGTCCTGATCAAAGACACAGTTCTATCTAAGAGTCATCACCATAGGGGCCCTGGAGGTTCAGCTCTTTGCAGGAGTTGCAGAAGCATTAGGGGAATAACTAGGATTCTAACCTGCAAAACCCCCAAATGTAAGGGGTCCTTCTAAATGGTTATGAAGAGCTTTAACCACAGATTAGCCCCACAAAAGTGCCTTTTTGTCAATGACTACTAACTGCCTAGGATTTAGATGTGGACTTTTTTTCTTTTATATTCAGAAAACAATGAATCGTGAAATCTTACAAAGGGGAACAAAGATGCTATTAAGATGCTGTAGTTCTATTGCTACCACCAGATGAATACCTTTACATGGCACTGTTCACAATGTACCAACACAGCTTACTGCACAGGCTCATCTCCCTCTTAAGACCAAAAGCCCTTGAGAGCAGAAAAGGGAGTTGGGCAGGAGAGGACATGGGAACTGGATACAGTGGACTGGGGAGTGTATAGATTCTAACCGGTCCTGATGTTTGGAACACTGGGTATGGTTTGGCTGACTTTTCCAAGTCACGGTTTCCCTTCTAACTATGACTTTTCTGGGGATTAAGCAGGTCATATAAAGCTATTTCCCAGAAAGTGCTCATGGAACACAAGTTCTATCTGAAAAGGCAGAGATGCTTTGTTTGTTTGTTTGTTTGTTTTAATGGTAGCATGCCTTTGAATAACGAAGTCTTTAGATATTGCACAGGTTTGAAGGGTCAGGCTTTCAGTGAGTTTAGGCCAGATGTTTAGGCCTCCTGTTGTCTTCTTTCTGTGTACACTGACTGCAGGGACAGTTCTCTTCTTACTTTCTACTTCAAGGCAAAATGCTCAGACCATCACCTCCTATTTTCTCTAAGCTAGAAGACCAACCTTGCACAAACACACCTGTAGATACAAGGAAAAAGGCTACAGATGTGCCTATTACAGTGGCATCAGTTCAGTTAGAAAATGGAGCTGTGGGCCAGGCTAAAGCTGGTGTAGCTTTTAAAGCCCGGATGGGCACAGACAAGGGAGTATGTGCTAAGGTCAAAGGAAAAGAGATTCGTAAACTAAATGAAAAATCAATCTAAGCTTCCTTCACCCACTGAGATCCACACCAACCCACAGCATTTTCCCTACACTTGTAACCTCTATTTAAAATTGTCAGTGCCAGGAAGACAGGTCAAGCCTGCTATGGTCTATCAATTACCCACCCAGAGAGAGAGCCTCTCCCCTTCGTGGAACTCATTTCTGGATTCCAAAATTAACATTTCATTCACATGAAAATCAAAGTTGAGTCTTTTTAAAAATCAATCTTGGTGCTGGGGTCATGGCTCAGTGGTAGAGCGCTTGCCAGGCATGTGTGAAGCCCTGGGTTCAATTCTTAGCAACACATATAAATAAATAAAGAACTTTATAAATGCCTATGGCATAGAGCTTTTTGACTCACAGGTGATACCAATGGGATAATCTTGTTGGGGAGGGTGACACAAGATAGGAGAAATTCATAGTTATCTGCTATAGTTTGCTTTAATCTATTAGTTCAAATATTTACTCAGTATCATCTTAAAAGATAAAATATAATCCTAAAAGAAAGGTAAATTTGTTTAATTCTATTATTTCAAAATATTAATCACTGATACAATTAACGTAGGATTGGCCTAAATTGTTCCAACACTTTCCCAACCTGATAATTAAGTTTGTTCTCATACTGTAATAAAAATTCTGAGAAACCTTGGGCTTCTGGGCATATTTCTGGGCAGGAGGGGTGAATCAAATCTATGGAGTCCTAATCTACTGCCCCATTTAATAAACAAATACTGTTAAGAACATGTGTTTAAAAAAAAAAATCTGAAAGGCTTCATAATGTAGATATTGCAAGTCTTCCCATGATGCTAACTGAAGGTTTCTGAGAGGAGTTTAATGTGCTATTATCCAATGAATTCCAGGCCTGGGGATGATCGCCTCTTCTCCTTTAGAACAGAGGTTGCTCAGAAAGCAGTTGGCATCGTGATACATACTAAATGGAATTGCCCTACTCTTTACTTTTATATTCTGTAATTTAAATCACTCTGTTAACAGGCAGAAAAATCCCAGCTAGCTTCAAAACTCCATCATATTTTCATTACCTCAAATGACAACCTCTTCCACCACTTTATCTTTGCTTTAAGTACCAGGAGCTGAAAGATGCAATCAATTTAGTATTTCTCCCTGACCATTTACATTACTTATTTGTTTCAGCAGATCCTCTGCCTCAAATTCTTCCTTTGCCCATTCATGTCTGCATACTTAACATAGATTCAATACTTCTCCAGGCCAAAAATTATACTCTAAGTTTTTCTTTGACTGGAGAACAGAAAGACAAGGAAAGGAGGAGGGGGGTGCCTAGAATTACTTTGTTCTTGCAGACAACAATTCTCAATGAGAAAAAATTTAAAGTACCCTAACTTTTCAGATTGAAACACTGTCAGATACTTTCCTGACTTTCTGTCATCCAACTGGCTTAGTGGCTCTGGGAATAGAGCAGAGGCTAACCCAGACGTGGACCTTAAGTCCACATTTCATTAAAATCATGACATGAATAAGGAACCACACATCAGCCACAAACTAATTCAATCCTTTTAGGGCAAGAACAGCATCCTCTGCTTCAGCAGCACCTAGTAGAAATGTTCCCAATTCCACTAGAATCCTCCCTGGAGACCAGCAGGGAGCTAGGAGGAATAAATATCAGCTCCCATCACCTCGAAGGCCTGCAGATACCTACAAGGCAACCCTTCTGCCCCCTCCCCCAATCCTGAATATCTGGAAAGTTCTAAGCCCTCAAAGGGGTGCTTTTATAAATGGTATTAAGTGGAATCAACCACTTCCCACCATCACCCTTGCCTTATCCAGAGAGAAAAAGCACCACCTTCTAGGATAGAGCTCACTGAGTCTCTTCCTCATAGAATCAAAGCTTGGACAGAAGTCAGATAGAAAAGACATCTAAGCCAAAAAGACTTGGGGGCACTTGTGAGGAGAGAGGGACATTGACATTCTGACCTGTTTTTATGAAATAATATACTCCACATTCCAAATGCCTTGTGAAGTGTTGGAATACAACCCATTCATGAGTTGAAGGCTGTGTACAATGCTGGGCAAGGGATACCTAGCAAGTTCAGGCATTCTTAAGGAAAGGCCTCAATTTTGCCTGAGGCAAATATCTGCCTCAGGTAAAGGTATAACTACTGAGCTCACCCTCCTCTGAGTTCTTGTTGCCTCTACTCTGTCAGCAAAAGTTGTGAAGGATCTCACCAGACAACCTAAGTTGTCATTTCGTTTTTTAAGGCCACATGTTTTTTAACTTATCACCCAATCCTGGGTTTGTGTCATCTAACGTTGCCCAGAAAGACATGTGTACAAAACAAGGGCATCTTAATTAGCTGATCATAGGAAAGTATGGAAACTTTGGCCAAGTAACAAGCAGAAAATCCTCAAAGAAAATCCTTCAAAGACTCATCAAGACCCAACTTAAGCCAGGTGCAGTGGTGCACACCTGTAATCCCAGCAAATCAGGAGGCTGAGGCAGAAGGATCACAAATTCAAGGCTACCCTCAGCAACTCAGCAAGACCCTGTCTCAAAATAAAAAGTAAAAAGGGCTACGAATGTGGTTTAGTGGCAAAGCGCCCCTGGGTTTAATCTCCATTATTTAAAAAAAAAAAAAAAAAAGATCCAACTTAGCTGTTATTTAGATTCAGACCTCTTTACTGTTTTCCCCTTCCACAGGAATGATATGTACATAAGACATCTACATTAAGGACACTGGACTGATATTAATAGGAATGGTAGAGAGGAGCCTGAGACTCAAAATCATCTCCCACTTAGCAAAGGTTAAGAGCTCAGTCAAATCATGTATGTACACACATTCTCTCTCACACACTCACTCTTAAACTCTATTGTTATTTGGTTGGTTCATTTATTCCAACTAGGACCAGAGGCTAATTTAGTTAATTGAAGATATTTTACAAATCCCTTCTTAAAATACACCTATCAGGGTAGGCATGAGAGCAAGACAAGATAACTGCCTGCTGTACAAATTTGAGGTAGGTGCTCATTCTTGAATTCATACTGATCTGAGAAGATATCCTTCATCTTTGTATACCTCACTGGTCCTAGCCTTCCGCCCTTCCTCTTCTTCCCTGCTCTCACACTAAGCCTCCCAGTCTTCATGAGAGCCAAACCACTCAGATGCTACCTATGCTCAAATCTACATAAGAGGTAGATTTTTACAGAATATCTCCTCTGTTGGCCTCCCACAAAGGAAAGAAACAAAAATTGGAGACTGAAGAAACAAAAGTAATACACAGGGCACCAGTTCTAACTACCAAGTGGATAATCAACTATTTTTGGAAAGAGATGAGTGATGGGTTGACAAGGTCTTTTCAGACTACCAGTGGAGTACAGAGAAATGATCATCAATGGCCAAATAACACCCCAATGTACCAATCCCAGCACAAGAACAACTTGGAAGTGAGAGTCATTGGTAAGGAGGAATCCAGGCTTTGTGTAAGACTAAGACTAAGTGGTGACAGTGAAGGAGAGGCCCTAAAGAGCATGGCCTCAGCAATTATGTTTGCTGTAGTTGAAACTCACTGTGCATACATGCCCAACCCAGGTGCACCTGTGACCCCAGGTGCAAAGTAAAATGCACCCAACTTGCAAACCACTGGGAAAATTTTTTTGAACTTTATTTATTTATTTTTATGTAGTGCTAAGGATCGAACCCAGTGAGTCACATGTGGGAGGCAAGCACTCGACTGCTGAGCCATAAGCCCAGCCCTGGGAAAGTATTTTAATTCCACTTTGATCATTCAAATGGTGTTGCAGAGTCCACAGCACCTTTCGGTATCACAAAGTTATCAATCATCGGTAGTAGCAGCAGGAAGCTCTCACTAGGCTATCAAGTTGCTCAGACTCTGGATGAGGGAAAGCTGACTTTAGTCAAACAGAATGATTTAAACAAATTTAAATACATTCCACATAATCGAGATACATCAGTGTTTCTCATGAGTATTCATGAATAATTCACTTTGGCAACAGCAAAAGCCAAACTGGAAAGAGTCACTTCAAAGATACAAGACTTAACATAAATCCTACCTGAATTTCCTGCTGCCAACTCCTTCTCTGACCACTGTTACTCCTTTCTGCCCTGTCAACGAGATGCTTCACTATCCTACCAGCCTACATCTGCTACCTCTGAAAAAGCTCTTCAGAACTTAGGAGTTGTAGCGACCTCTGGGAAGTCCACAGTCCATCCTTACAGAAATCAATCCTGCAGCCAGATACTAAAAGCAGAGCTCATTCAAAAGAGGGCAACTGCCAAATGCCCTTGCAAATCTAGAACACCAGTCTATAGCTTGAGCAGTGTTTACCAAAAATCAGAACCAACAGATCCATCCTAGATCCCTCAACTTTACCTTCAACAATGAATCTCAGAGGTAGAAGGAAATTCAGTGCTCACTTAGTTCAAAACATCAGAAAACCCAGAAGCAGAAACATAATGGCCACCTTTGGTCCACTCAGCTAAGCTGAAATGGAAGAAGTCTTATCTCTGTTTCTGCTGAACAATGATGCTTACATGTAGACAGTTTTCACACAAATTACACCTAATCATGAGGCTCAGCTGTCACCTTCTGCTTCTCACCATTTGATTATCCAGGCTACACATTTCTCCAGCCGGGCTTTGTAATGGGAAGGCACTGATGAGAGGTTTGCAATTATTTGAATATATTGGTGGAACATGAGACTGGATACAGGAGGCTAAAGAGCTAACATATGAAAGTCCATGCTTTATACATCTAAAAATGCACGGGGTATACTGAGCTTGTTAACAGAATCTGACCTGGCTCACACGAAACCACTCACAGACCATTCACCTTTTATTTATCAGCTGAAGTGGGGGTCTGAACACCATCCTGATTACCATTTCTCTCTAATGACCACTTAATCTCTTCTCATGCATCTTCAGCAGCCCTTTAACAATACTCTGAGGCTTTCCAAGAATTAGGATAACAACAATGCCCAAGAAGATTAAGTTGTGGTTATCCAAAGAAGCAAAATAAACTTTCCAGTCAGATCAAATCAAACTGAGGGTCTGAAGTCTCCCTCCATTCTGCAGCATTCAACGTGAAGTTCAGAGAGTCTGTAACTGAGACCAAAATGCCTGCACTGCATCACAATGGGCAGTAGGCACTGAAAGCTGTCACCACTGTACAGCCATCAATAAACCTAAACTCAAATTAATCCTGCAAAACAAATTCCTCTTACAATGGCAGGCTGTTAGGTCACTTTGACTGTTTTATCCATTGTCTATCAATACAAATTGCTTCACTTACACATACCCAAAAGTTTGTCCCTCCTCCTAATCGCCCATGTCTGGCATCCAGTGACTCTTCTAAGGAGGATTTTTTTCTCAGCAAACAAGAAATGTTTGTTGAGCTAAGAAGTAGTCTGAGAAAATTATACATTCTCAGAATTCCATTCATAAGCATGTATGACATCAAGATCCTTTGGGCCTGGACTCCACAATGGTCCCAAAAGAATAGCTAAGGAAGAAGTAGGGGTTGGGAGAAGAGGGCAGAGAATTTAATGATCTCAGACAGTGACACTATACAACTATACCACCTAAATAGTGCTTAAAATTACAAAGAGTTGGTACCAGATATACCCTTCTACACCTAAGCTGTTGTCTTTCCGTTTGAGTGGAAGAAAAAGAGGACTGTACATTTTCTGCCACTTTCCTAAAATCCTTTCTAAAGTTTCTCTGACAGTTATTCCAAAGCTTCTAAAAAGGAATATTGACATATTACAAAATAACTTAATCATTTCAAATTCACTATGCAACAGAACAAAAATATGTCCCTATATCCTATCTGAAGAATACTCAAGAACCAAACTATCATTTACTTAGCAAAGCAAAAGGGGTCAATCAGAGGTCAAGAAATCAAACGGCAGCATCATAGTAGTTACCAACCCAAGAATAAAACAAGTGTTTAATGGATCTAAAGAGCTCACTAGTTTCCATTTGTCTCCATCTTAAAACTAATACCTCCTGAGGCAAGGGTGTGGGGAATATCCCTATTTCATATGCTAGTGCCACGGGAGATATGTCTAATAATGTCAATCTTCATCTTCATTTTGTATTGAGGGCTTTTTGCCCCTAATCATCTTTTACATTCTCCCCTTTACTACTACCAAGATCAACTCCCTGGTCTCAGAGGCTGCTAAAAACTACCCAAGCACTTTGCATCTACCAGGAAATCCAGAATGGCATCCTGGTGCACAGATCTGCTGCCACTGGCTTTCAGATGTATGTGCATGGCAGCTGGACCCCCTCCCTAGAGGCAGTAGGCACAGGTAGCTCAGTACCCAGCATTAGTCTCACTGGTTGCTCTTAGCTACAGCTTCTGCACACAAGATACCCAAGATCTATAGCTATGGACCTGACTTCATAGGGTTCAGTGACTGCAGTAGCCCCTCTTATCTGCTGTTTTGCTTTCGGTGGTTTCAGTTACCCATGGCCCATTGTGGTCCAAATATATTAAATGGAAAATTCCAGAAATAACACCTAAGTTTTAAATTATCCATTTTTTTCCAGTGGTGTGTTGGAATCTTGAGTTATACCATTCCATTCTACCTGGGATGTAAATCATCTTTTTTTCCAGTGTATCCCTGCTGTACATGCTATCTGTCCATTAATAACTTAGCAGCCCTCTTGGTTATCATATTGACCATCATACCATAGTGTTAGTCTTGAAGTAACCCTTATTTAACTTATAAGTGGCCACAAAGTATAAGAAGTGTTGCTAGTAATTTTATTACAATATGCCACTATATTATTCTACTTTATTATTAGTTACTATTGTTAATATCTTACTGTACCTGACTTATAAATTAACTTTATCATAGGTATACGTGTATAGGAAAATAAGATGGTATATGTAGGGATTAGTACTATCTGCAATTTCAGGCACCTACTGGGGGTGGGGGTCTTAGAACACATCCCCCTCAGATAAGGGGAGACTACTATACAACTTCACTCACTTTATCCAATCCATTCATTAGGACTTGGGACAGGGGTGGAAAACTAGAAACACCTACATATTGGATCAGTCTGCAGTTTCTGTAACCAGGGCTCTGAGTATCAAACCCCTGAAAGTCCCTGAACACTGCCTCTGTTCCCATCCCACGTGGATTCCATGAAAAATGGCAGGAAGAAAGAAGAGAGGGCTGGGTTACTTATTTGTGACCAAGGCAAAGAAACAAAAAGCAACTTATGTTCAATAATAAGATGAAACAGAAGCCCAGCTTCCGGAAGAGGGCCTGACATTCCTGCAGAACATTTTCCCACCCACCTGATCCTCTGGAACGGAAGGAAGATCTAAGGGAGGACAGAGAGAGCCAGTGTTTACTTCCTGCAATGGGGGTGAAAGGAAGAAAATGAAACAAAACAGAAGAGGAGGATGGGTGGGACAAAAAGTAATACACATGCACACTGGCAAATATACACAGACACACACACAGGCATACATACAAGTACACATACACCAAGACCCACAAACACACACTCATGCAAAACATGCACGAACAACAGCATCAACAGAGTATTACCCAAAGAAGAGAATAAATAGGTGGAGGCTCTCGCCTGGAGCAGATGGTTGACTACCTTCGCTATGTGAGACCTGCATTTGTCACAAACAAATATGTAACTCCTTCTTATCTTTACCAAAAATTGTGCCCACTCTGTAACCACTTTAATGCTCTCAAAAAAAAAGAAGAAATCACACACATATTTTTAAAAGATAATATTTAATGTCAGTCCCAAACAAGAATCTATTGATGTTTCTTAAATTCTTCCAAATACCAAGCTTGCAGGAAAAATAAGTTCATGAAGTTTGATAATCAAATAAAGAGTTTACGTGTAACTATAGAGGCCCTGCTGGCATCTTAATACAGACATGTACATCGCTGAGTGTTCTTTAAAGATATGGCATATCTGGACAAACATGGGAATTTGAACAATTTAGATTAAATTAGCAAGAACACTACTACACTGTGCCCTGCTATTTATGATAATTGAATTTTTGCAATTTAGAAAAAGCAACAGAGAAAGACCACTTAAGATATCGCAGTAAACATAACAATACACTTGGCTCAATGCTCAAAAAGTTTAGATGGTCTCAGAATGCAACTTTTAGTTTAATTTTGTTTGTTTTTCCAATGCTGGGGATCAAACCCAAAGCTTTGGGCATGTCAGGCAAGTGCTCTACTGCTGAGCTACATTCCAAACCCTAGCTTAATATTTAAACAAAAGAGCAACTGCTACCATTTATCAAGAACTGGCATGTATTTGCAGAGGCAATCCTGATCATTCCCATTTCACATGTGGAAGGTGAGGCCTTCTGTATCTCAGAGTTGAGGGGAACATTCCAACATAGGGCAGTGTTGAGGGACACCTCCACCTTTTAGTCCGAGTCCCTGATTCACACAATTCATTTCCAAGAGATGGCTTCCAGCTCTACTGCTAGACAAACTTAACTTCTGAACTACCCTATGCAATAGAATTCAGGACAAGATTAGCCACAGGCCCACACATTCCACGTCATCCCCACTCTAGTTGAGAATGTCACACTGGAATACACATGAGAACAGTAAGATAGAAATATTAATGCAACAAAAGAAACAGAATTTTTTAGGAGCAGGATGAAACCAGAACTATCTTACAAGTAAGCTTAACTGGTGAGACCTGAAGGAACCCTGGGTACTTTCCAAATATCTCAAATTATAAAAATCACCATAAGAGAGTCATTCTGAAAGCTTTTTAGTCTGTAAGAGTATGTCCCTATTAAAACTCTAACTTCTGAAGCAGACCCAGAAGAATGACCCCTTAATTAGAGGATAATTAGCCAAAAATAAAGCCTTTCAGGAATAAGATACATGCTCTAAGAGATGGAGTCAGCTAAGAGGCTACCCAGAGAAACATGGACACAAACTGCTTCCCCATCTCAGTAACAAGGGTGGACAATCAGGGAAAACAGAATGTGATCTCCAAGCCTGACTATAAAAGGCAGAGCATGAGGCCTGGGGGCATGTGACCCCTTCTAAATAAAGATCACCCCTATACTGGGAGCAGCTGGCCAGAGCAGGGGCCTTCCAGGGGAATGAAGAAAGCTCCTAAGAAAAAACACCAAGCTGGATCCCACTTGTTCAACAGCCTTCCTTCCCATGAGGGTCTGCATGCCTCCCTCAAGGCCCTACCTGCAAATAAAGGTCCATGTCATGATCCACCTTAGCAGTCTGGAGGGCCGAAAGCCTGCAGGCATCTGGCAGCAGAACACACAGCATTTAACAGATACACTCCAGGTATTCATGGGTAGCTTAAGTTTTAAAATACTTTTTTAAAAAGTTAAGCTGTAGTACTGCACATCATGACTGGACTCTCAAGGTAGAGAAAATGTGTTCTCCCCATTTTGATCCAGCAGGTGATGTACAAATGCTTAAATGAGTCCTCCACCTTGAGGAACCAACCTATGAGAAAATGAGGAAAGGGAAGCACTTCTACTCCACAAGCACATGCTGTCTTGATAAGGAGTTTTCTAGAAATAAAAACTTAAGCAGCAAAAAGAAAGAAAGTAGATTTTTAAACCACTTGCCATTTTAAGTCCCTGATCTCATCAGTGAGATTGTAGTAAAATGTTTTCCTTTTGTCAATAAAGGGAGCCATTTACTGCCTTCTCACTCAAAGACTCCAATCTGCTACTTTCCTGGTTCCTCATTCTGAAGTCATTAGGAAATGCTACAAACACCAGGACCACTGTTCCCAGTCAATGCCCTTTTAATTGAAATAAGACTGCCCCATCAGCAAAGCCAGCTTCCAGCCTGGCCAGGCTCGTGCCTTCGTGAGTTTCCTGGCAAAGGCCAGGCCTTTGCACACACAGTCAAAACATGAATAGACCATAAGCTAGCTGCTCACACTGATGGGGCAAAAGGATTTGGAGGTGACATTTAGCAGTAAGGTCTTTAGTTTTAGGTTTTTTGGTTTTTTTGGTGGTGGTTGGGGGTGGAGGGTCTCTATCTGGAATTGAATATCAGATATTCCTAACAGTAAATCCTTCACAAAGCAGGTACCATGTTTGCCCTGACAACCATGCACTGGAAGATACACCCAGAATTTATAAAGAATTCTAAAAAGTGCCTTGGTAGGTGCTGGGAGACAGGTCTACCAGAAGTTGTAAAACCCTAAAGTTCTCCAGTGAAAAAGCAAGGCTGGAGCTCAACCAGGTGAGTGAGGGTGACTGGTAAGCACAGAAGAGGACTACTGGGGGCCAAGAACACTACAAGAAGAAGGAAGGGAACAGCACAGTATTCAGGGGTAAGGGATGACCACTAAGGAGCTTCACAGTGTGCAAGTGCTTATCCTACAGGGACCACTATAGAATTGTGTGCAGGAGGATACATATAGCCCAAAGTGTATGCTGGGACATTCACTGGTGTCAAGTGGAATTGTAGGGCCCAGAGCAGGGAGACTAGAGAAAGCTCATGTCACTGCATGGGCAGGGATGGGGTAGAAGGCGGCACAATGAAGCAATATTAGGAATAATAAGGGCTTAGTGTCCATTAGAAAAGGAAGTGTCCAATATACAACTATGTTTCTGACATGAGAGGTAGGAGGACAAGATGCTGCCCACCTGGGAGGCAACACAAAAAATAGTAAGCCAGAAATTAGGAAGACCATGTGACACTCAAGTACTCGTGGTCATCTGTAAATGAATGAACATATCATCTAGAGCCCCCAAAGAGGTCTGAGCTGGAGATGGTATATGAAGCTACATGGAGTCAAGAGGACACTGAAGTACCAGTAGATGAGATGGGATAGAAGAAGTGGAACTCTGGCCATACTGTAGTTTGAATGTCTATGTCCTCCTCAAATTCATATATTGAAACCTAATATCCAATGGGATGGTGTTAGGAGGTGGGGCCTTAGGAAAGGGATTAGGCCATGAAGGTATAGTCCTTAGAATGGGATTAGTGCCCTTATAAAAGTGACCCAAGAGAGCTGCCTTGCTTCTTCCACTATGTGAAGACACAGCTAAAAGATGCTGTGAACCAGAGAGCAGACCCTCACAGGCACAGAATCTGTCAGCACCTTGTCCTGGACTTCTGGCCTCCAAAAATTGAGAAACAAATATGTTGTTTATGATTTTTTTGGTGCAGCAGCCCAAACAGACTAAGATGGGAAACCACCAGCTATCCAAGACTAGACTGAGGAAAGGAGCAGCACAGTGGCAGCCATGAGGTAGAAAGAGAACTAGAGGAAAGCGGTTGTCAGAAGACAAGGGGGAGGAACGACCATGTCAAACATTAGGGCATAACAGGTAGGTCCTTACAGAGGGAAAAGGCCATGCACAACTCTTTAAGGGTCCCTCACTCTTTAAGAACAACTCAGATCTGTAAAAAAAAAAAAAAAAAAAAAAAAAAAAAAACCTCTGCTCAAATCATGAAGTGATCAGAGAAATACTAAAGTGTGCAGACAACACACAGTGTGATTGTTTCTTTAATGGGGCTGTCTATTCCACTGCCAGCCACTGCACAGTTAAGATCTAAGGGGTGTTTAAAGAGTGTCAAGGAACACTGTATATTAGCACTATGCAAGGAAGTGTTTCTCCATTATATCCACAACTTCACACACACCTTGACTTCATGTTCCCTACTAGTGGAGACAGCCAATGGAAGAAAAACTGAATAGGAGTCCTCTATACTTACTCTTTACAAACAGCCATCTAGTTAATGATGAACTCAAGGTAGACATTCTGTCTGACTCTATACCTGGCTCCTTGAGGTATCACTGAGGATTTTGGCTAGACAGGTACAGAGTATAACACCAGGGCAGTGGCCAGTCAACCAGAGAGATGATGAAAGGAAGAACTCCCAGCCTCAAAGACGGGCTCTAAAGCAGCATTCTCCATCAAAAACAGAATGCAAGCCATAATGGCAAATGTTCTAGTAGCCATATTCAAAAGTAAAAAGCAGCAGGTGAATTGATTTTGATAACACATTTTACTTAATCTAACATATCAAGATTGAATTTCAAAATGCAATCAATATAAAAATTACTAATGAGATATTTTTACAGCATTTTCTCCACATTACAGCTTGGAAGTCCAGAGTCTATTCTGCGCTTCTAGTAGCTCTCCATTCACACAAGCCATGGTTCAGGTGCTCAGTTAGTACAGATGTGTCCAGTGGCTATCATATGTAGACAGTGCATGTCTAAAAGAAATCCATGCAAAGGGCAAGGATTCCAATTAGGAAACATCTAAGAAATTGTGCCTTTGGCTTAGTTGTCAGGACAAGGTAAATGGAAAACAATAATACTGAGCACATTTATCAATTTTAAAAAAGTACTCTATTGTGAAATCACACACACAAAAAAACACATCAACAGGACTGAGACAGTTGGCCAAGAAAAAGCTATGGGGTGTGGCCTTGGAGAGGCAGACATACAGCCAATAGATTCACCAGCACCAGGGCCCAATTTCTAACTCTTTACTTTTTCATTGTGCTTTTCCTTTTTCTCCTTTCAAACTTTCAACAACCCTAAGGGAAAGACAGGATCCATTCTATATTGCAGATGAAGAAATTGAGGCCTATGTAATTTAATTACTTACTCATTCCTGGTCGGTGCTTTCAAACTTAAACCCAGAATTTAGGCCTCACTCCTGTCCCAGACTTTTCAGGAAGCAGTTGATCAAAAACAGCAGAAAACCCACAGTGAAACCAAAGTATCTGCTGAATCACAGAACAGGTGCCTGACAAATGACTTTTTAAATAGCATCTCCCTTTTGTACAGAGCTTAGGAATTTTCAAAACACTTTTATACATGTATTTGATCACCAAGAAGGAATCATATAACTGCCCTAGGAACACACCCACTACAGCCCAGAGAGGCTGGCTCATCCAAGGTCACCTGGGATGATCATCTCTATATCCAACTTCCCTCTACTAGGCCATGCTGGCTCCCTTGATGACACCTTTTAAGATAAAATTCTAAAATGTCAAGGCTACTTTAAAAACATTCTGTTGTTTTTGCAAACCAGTGGTTAAGATAAGGACAGAGCACAGTTTTAATCAATCACCATAGTCCCTTTCCTCCAACTCTAACCCACTGATCCTTAAAGTGGCCTGTCAGCATTTTCATCTCTTCAAGGTACTGGCTGCAGCCAATGGGACTCCTGCCCTTTATTAATCAAACATTCATGCACACACTGATCAAACAAAGCAGAACTAAGAGTATGTGATGGGTCATAGAAATCACATCATTTACTGCTTCAGTCAGGCTGAAGGGGAACTAAACCTGCAGTGTCTGACCTTTTATTTGTTTATTTTATATACTTCAGGATTCAGACAAGCCTATCAATTTGAGATTTCTTTTTTTTAATTTTTCTTTTTAGTTGTAGATGGACACAATACCTTTATTTTATTTGTTTTTATTTTATTTTTTTATTTTTATGTGGTGCCAGGGTTCTAACCTAGTGCCTCACGCATGCTAGGCAAGCACTCTTGCCACTGAGCCACAACCCCAGCCCCTCAATTTGGGATTTCTTGACTCCACGGACTAGCTAGAGTAAATAGGTTCCATGAGTCTTTAGCAGGGTCAACCATTTTTTAAAAATAGCTATTTATAGTAACATGCTGACATTCAAATAGTGAAGAGGATCTTCTTGGCCAATATACCTATACATTGCTGAACATAAATAAGGAAAACACCCAGAGCCACATTTTAGTTGGAGGAAAAAAAAATACCTCACTCTTAGGGTAGTTATTCTCAACGGAAAATAAGTATATAGTAGATAAATGAGAAGCTGCAAAACCGCAACACCTGACTCTTAAGACCACTGAATACTTTCAGAAATTTCTTCACAAAGTCATTTCATAAGATGTTCACAACTGTTTGATGAACAGATTTAAAAGAAAGGAATAGAAACCCAAAAGTTTAAAAATGCACCCTGCTACATAGCTATCTGAAAGACAGCCTGAATTATGAACTCCTGGGAACTGGTAAGAAGTCTCCCACCTCTACTAGATGCTCCCACCTAAACCAGGGCACCTGAGCACCACAATATCATCACTAAGAATCAAAGACTTCTTTCTCAGGACATAAAGAAGTACTCTATTTTTCCTTTATTTAACCATGATCCAAGTATATTCATGCTAAGGAAGTCCTGTCTACCAGAAATAAAAATGTCCCTTGAGATGAAGGATGAAAGAGCTGACACATAAACAGGTCCCAGCTGTCAAGGGTTAGGGACTTCCAAGCACAAAGGATCCAACTCAGCAGTACAGTAGATTAATTCTATATATATATATTTTAGTTGTTGATAGACATTTATTTTATTTATTTATATGTGGTGCTGAGAATCGAACTCAGTGCCTCACACATGCCAGGCAAGTGCGATACCACTGAGCCACAGCCACAGCCCCACAGTAGATTAATTCTAATATATGATTTGACCAGTATTGACAGCAATCATGAGGGCCTCCAACCATGCCACAGTCTTGCATTCCAAGAACACTCAGAAAGTCAACCAAGACCCCTGCTACAAACCATGTCCTCAAAGAAGGTACGCCATATCCTAAATGCAATGACATCATCCACCCTATAGAACATGCGCATTCAGAAGAGGAAGGAGAGTATGGAGGAGAAGGAGAAAAATGAGAGATGCAGAGATCAGTGGGGCTTACTTTTCTGGCAGCGATTTGTGGTCCAACAGCGGTAGTTGTACTCATTATTGATGGTGGTCTTCTCACACAATGGCTTCTCCTCCAAGGTCCCTGGACACAGGTCCCCACATTCCTTTGGGGGCTTGTTCCCCACAATATAATTATTAGACACTGCATCTAGGATCAAAGACCAGTCCACTGTAGAGAGGTAACAGAGATCAGCATTTTTTTCAATCCTGATGGCACCCCTAGTAATGTTCCTCAGGTTATAAAGCCCAATATCCTTGAGATTAGTCATCTCAAAGATGACCAGGGCGTAGTTGTAAAAAAGTTTCCAGCCGCGGATGACTGTGAGGTTCGGGAAGAGGTCTCCGAGGCTCTCTAGGCCAGCCACTCGGAACAGCAGCAAGTATTCAGTGATGACTGTGAGCTTGGGGAAACGGTAGCTGCGGTAGTCCTCAGCCTTGGAGATGAGCAGGATGTGGAGGTAGCCCTCTATCACCGTGCAGTTCTCTAGGCGCTTCAGCTGCTGATAGTCGTTGCGTATGTCAATGCCCGGGCCACAGACTGAAAGGAGACAAGAGGGCAAAGGCAGGACATGCCCCAGTTAAAAGGAAATCATTTTTTAAATATTTTCCAGCCCACAATATGAAGTTTGCAGAAAACCTATATTAAGGAAATAAGTCTCAATTCTTCACTGCAGACTAAAGTGAGGTATAGGCAGCAGGCTGACTAGTTGGGTAGCTGCCCAGTTAAGCTGTCATTTCTGAAGTACATATTCTGGACCAGATGCTGATAAAATACTCACATGGACTGAGGGAAGGAACATCTACATTAAACATGTAAAGTGAAGCAAAGCCCAAGGTCACATGCAAAAATCAAGTTTGCAAACCCAGGCCAGCCTGCCTTCACAGCTGTCACACTTCACACTCCCTATCCCTTCCGAGAGCACCAGTTCCTGATGCCTGAACAAAAGTTCAAAGGCCAAGTAGCACCAATTTACTACTGCATCCAGCCTGTAGGACTCCAAGCAATAATGTCTATACTGAAGAACAGTCACCATGACCTGGACAGTGGGGACTCAGTAACATGCTCCCATGAGTGTTGCTACCATTTGACATGGGCCAGGTGACCCTGTGTTCTCCCCAAGAGTGCATTTGTACAGACACAAGATAGAAAACATGATTTATGAATAAAAGAGGCATACAGTTCCAACTTTAATAGTTTTTTTAATCAAGAAAGCATGCTTCCTATAGAAAAGTTAGGTGATAGCAAAAAATAATAAAAATCATCAGTGATCTCAACACCCAAAGATAAACAATGTTAATATTATTTATACCAATTATCCTGTCTCTATAAATAATTTAACACAATGAAATCAAACAATATAACATTTATACATATACTTCTTCCACTTAACATGAACATTTTACCAAGCCAATAAATGTTCTTCTACACCATTTTTAAAATGAGATAGTAATCCTAGAGTATGAATATGCACCTTGAGTTTTTTTTTTTTAACCAATCCCCCACTGTTGAATATTTAGTTTATATTCAGTATGTAACATTATAAACAATGCTCTAGTGGACATTCTTGACAGATATCCAGGAGTATTTACCTAGGATAAATCCTTAGAAGTGGAATTGTTGGCCAGTGTATTCACAGATTTTATAGGCTTTTGATAAAATAGCCTCAAAACTAGAAGACTTTATACTTAAAATTCTACACATATACACCAACAAACTCCCTTGATTATTGTACTTTCTTAGGATTTAATAAATCCCAACCCCACTATTATAGATTCTCAGAAAGAGTGAAGTTTCCTGATTCATATAATTCATTAATTTGTGAAGCACCCCATTTGTATGACACCATGAGATGCAAATAGCTCTGATCTCTGAGGTGGTTTATGGTAAAGGCCAGGAGCTTAGACCCATGACAAATGACTGTCACACAAGGCAGGAGGAATTAAGAGGAGTGCATGTGATATAGCCACACTGCACATGAACTCATCAGGACAGACAAAGGTGGCATCAGAGCTTCCCTGGCTCTCCAAGGGTGGTGGAATTTAAAAGTATGTATGACATTGCAGACACTACAGACAAAGCAGAACAAGGTTTGTTCAAAAGACTGTACACAGGTCAAGGATATAGAGAGAAACAAAAATAATAATAATAAGTTTGGTAGAGACCAAGCCTTAACGAAGGATGTGTGAGGATGAGAACTATCATCTGTAGTATTAAGGTCCCTCTCAAGTCTCTGGAATGGGAGAGACGCCCAAGTGAGGTCTTTTGGAGGATTAATCTGGTGGCTGATACAGAACAGAATCAAAGTGGAATAAGTGAAAGGAGAACAAACGCCCCCCCCCATTTCAGTCATAAAAGAAACTGGGAAGAGACAGTAGGATGGGGGAAGATGGAGGGATCCAAGGGATTAGGAGTGGCAAAGTCCAAGAACCTGGGAAGGGAAACTATCTTTGGTCAATTTCCTTGATTTTTCTGAAGAGAAAATGAGACTCCTCAAAGAAGAGGATGGGAAGACACCAGCCCTTGGCAAACACCCAGGTGTGCTAGAAGCTCCTGTTGCATCATTTTTATCTCACATGATGTTCTAACCATCCCTCACTTGAGATAACATTATCACCACTTTACAGGTGAGAAAAAAGACCTGGAAAAGTCAAGTCTTATGAGCTGAAGTAGTAATTTACTGGCTTCTGTCTTAAGACTACAGCCTCCGTGGCCCACTTTCTTCCCCAGGGAACACTCATGTAAGTTCTCATACACAAGACATAACCCCTCCATAGCGAAATTTGACACAAGATTTGCCAGCCATCCCAGACCACCTCCTTACTGCCACTCTGACTGGGCCTCTGTCTCTACATAGCTCTTAGTTGTGCCTTAGGCGAAACTGTCAAAGACAATGACAGGTACCTACTTCATGCACTTGATCTTCCAGAGCCCTCTGGCACTGCCTCTTCCTCCAGGCTTCTCTGATTTCACACACCCATCAACTACTCCTCCCCACTACCTGATGTCCAAATGATAGCCTCTAGTCTTCTCTCTGTCATCTCACCCAAGCAAGTAGCCTCCTATGCACCTTACTCCTGGATGATTCTCGAATGCATGTCACTGGCCCATCTCCTCTGAGGTGTAAATATCTATCTACCTACTCCACATCTCCATGGAGGTGTCTCAATAACTCATTTCCTTCCCCACCCTTACCTACTACCCATCTTGTTCAGTGACACTCCCATTCTCTTGACTTGCTCAAACCAAAAATCAAGGAGTCATTCCTCATGCTTCTCTCCCCTCACATGCATACACACGCTGTCTAGCAACACCACCTCTGGGTTCCTCCCCAAGTCTGTGGGATTCTCAGGTGCTTTGCCCATAGTTATACTCCCTTTGTCCTCCTTGTGCAGCTCATTATTCCCCTCTGACCCCATCTGCTTCCCTCCAAAGTCATGTCTGCCCTCCTCAGAGTCCAGCTCTGGCTTTTCTCACTCCCATCACTCCCATCACAATGGCAGCTCTAGGAGGAGAGGGGTTATTTTCTGTTTAGTTGACAATTATGTCTCCAGGGCCAACACAATACTTGGTGCATAGCTCACACACACAGGACATATGTGTAAAATGAATATATGTCTTCACCACTATAACTCTGATCCCACCATTGTCATCTCCAGCCTGGGCCAAAGCAATACCTTCCCATGATCCAGCCTTCCTTTCAAGTCCATCCCAAACCCAACACTGGGCCAGCAAGTAAGATGCTACTGAATTTCGTCTTTGCCTATTTGTATCTCATCTTCTAGTATGGTCTTCTTGCTTAGCACACTGTGATCACACACCTCTAATATGGCAAGCTCCTTCTCTCCTCACACCCCACTGCCTGGAGGGCTTCTTCCCCTCTACATGTCCCCCCTAATCATTTCCCCATGCAAATTTCAACCCAAATGTCACCTTATCAGAGCTTTGCCCCAATACCTTAGGTTCAGTAGTCCCCTCAACTACCCCACTAACTCATTCTCCATCCTTCATTTCTCCATTTCATTTTCACCAGCTTCAGGTTAATGGCTCAATGTCCTTGAATACTAAGAGCACTAATTCTTTTCTTCAGAGTAAAGGAATGCTATTATTTTTTTCTATGTCCAGCCTAAAAATTCTTATTCCTTCTGTGCACTATAAATTAAGTATACTGATTTGTTCTTAAATAATAAGAAGTTTGTACAGGAGTATTGAATCTCAATCTCAGTCTATTATTGTATTCAACATGTGCTTGATCTTACTATAAAGTGCTAGGCATCGATTTATTTTCTATTGTTTCCATTAGATTACAAAAATTCAGAACTCAGTAAACGAGCACAAAGATACATAATTAAAGTATGCTGAACTTTCTTACTGTGATGAAAATTCAAGCAGTAAGGGAGAATCTGCTTCACTCTGCCATTTGGCTCCCCTCCATGATCAGTGACGACCACTCAGTTAACGGAAGCTGCACAGCAGAGCTGAAACTGGCAGCTCCTTCAAATGAAAGAGCAGTCTCCATACTTGACACTCCCCCCACCCATTTATAGAACAAAAGAAAAAAAATAGGAAGAAACCACCCACTTATTCCGGAAGAGAAGACAAGCCCAAGCCACAAAGTACAAGGCAGGACCCAGCAAACAGCTGTTTTGGATTCTGTGACTGACACTGTTGGTCTTTGGGGTGTTTTGTGATAGAAACAGAAAAAAAGAAACCAAGCTGGACCATGAATGATAGCACAGTGTTCAAAAGATGCAAGCCACAAACAGGAAAGAGAATACAACGTGCCTTATTTGTGCTGTGAAAGAATACTTGCATTGAGGGAGCAAATGCTCAACACAGTGTGTGAAGCAGAGACACACCCTTTGCTACTGCCCATTGACAATTAAAAGAATATTTTCAAAGCAACAGATATATGGGCATGCTCCAAAAAACCTAAACACTTTTAGAATGTAAGATCCCAGGATAGCCTACAAAGAATAATCAAAATTTATGAAAATGAAGGTAGGCAGAAAGCAGGGAGAAAAAGGATACTGCTGAGAGGGAGAGACAGTGGGCCTCAGTTGCAGTCCCCAAAACTGAATAACAACTGCAGAACAAAAACAAATAGAGGGCTGCTTATGGTGGCACATGCCTATAATCCCAGTGGCTCAGAAGGCTGAGGCAAGAGGATCATAGGTTCAAAGCCAGCCTCAGCAATTTAGTGATGCCCAAAGCATCCTAGCAAGACCCTGTCTCTAAATAAAATATTTTAAAAGGCTCAGTATGTGGCTCAGTGGTTAAGTGCCCCTGGGTTCAATCCCTGGTACCAAAAACCCAAAAAACAAAAAACAAATGGAGGACTGACAAAAGTGCTAGGAAGACTGGAGCCTCAGGCAGGAGCCTGGGACCAGAGGCAAAATTCATTTTCCAAAAGATACCATATCAAATAAAGTCTATCAGTTGAGAGGATGATGTTCCAATAACTCAGTTGTTTGTTTGTTGTTGTTATTGTTGTTGTTTAATCAAGAGGCAGAATTTAGTCTACCAGAACTTAAGTGAATGGCATAAACAACCTATAAATATTTGGAAAATAAATGCCTATTAAATATTAATATAAGAAGGGGTAAGGAAAAGCATCTATTTATCTTAGAAATCCCCCCAAAGCTGTGTATCTATGTTTCTGGAAGGGATATGCAACAAATGCAATGGTATATTTATTATATGTTCTATGTAGACACAACCTTAGGGTCCTAAAAAAAAAACATGGGAAGACAAGGTTCTGTATCCTAGATTGTTTTCCCAGCTTCCACCCTGAGGTGGACACACTCTACCTTTAAGTACACACTCTACCATCTTCTTCAATTACCTGACAATGTGCAACCCTGCTATGAACTACCCTACAGAAACTATCACAGCAATCAGATAAGTGCTTTTGTGATACTTTCAACAGTAACATGCTTCCAGCAACATTACTGAATAAATATTAATAAAAAATATCCCTCTGCTTTTGTGAATTGTACTGCTATTGTGGCTGTAGTATGCTGTTTTTAAGTCCTTTGGGTGTAGACCAAGGAGAGTGACAGCTGGGTCAAATGGTGGTTCCATTCCCAGTTTTCCAAGGAATCTCCATATTGCTTTCCATAGTGGCTGACCAAAATCATTGACTATCCTTCTGTCAACAATTCAATTAAAGAACATCATAAGTTACCTGTTTAATTAAAATGTTTTCAATTTTAATCTCAACTCTCCAATAATATGGGTAGTCTCTGCTTATGGCTGGAAATCAAAGACACTAGGAAGGAAAATCAGCATTATTTTACTATGGGTCTACAGGCAAATAATGAAGTAAACTACCCTAGCCAATCAGCCATCATCTCTAGTTCTGAAGAAGCTGCCTATTTTGCCTCATTATAATAGTTTTTTACTTCTCTTAAAATGAATTTTTTGGCAAAAACCTTCTCTAGATGCTATCATTCTGTGAAAGTCAAAGTGATTTAAGAGGTTAGGAGAAGATTAATGTATAACTGAATTTTGCACAAGGGGGACAGAGCAACCACCTCAAAAAGCAAGTGAAAAATTAAGTGAAATAAAAATTTTAGATCAATGGGCATGGCTCTGGGAACATAAAAAGGAGGACTCATGACTTTCTAAGGAGGTTAGGAAGATTTCTCAGAGACAGGAATCCCTGAAGATGGTCTGAAAGATGGGCAGGATCTTGCCAGGAGAGGTGAGGTGGAAGACAACTAGGCAGAGAGAGGAGTGCACACCCCAAGACAGCTGGAGCTGACTGGACTGATGGCAGTTCAGAGGAACCCTGGGGTACAGCAGGTGCCACAGGAAAGATAAAGAGCAACTTCAGGATGGAGGCTAAAAAGCAGACTGAGACAAGTGCTTTGGAGGTCAACTTCAGTTTACCAGGAGTAGTACAGCATTCAACATCCTCTCATGAATCAGAACCATGTGGAGGGCTTTTTAAATCACAAAGCAGTGGAGCCAGAAAATGTGTTTCTATAAAGTGCCGATTCTACATGTCTAGGTACCTCCCTGCAAGACCCATTGCCCTAGGAAAGAACCTTTTAACCCCCCTCTCGTATAACTACCCACCTAGATCTAGGCAGGTAAAGCCTATCTATCCATATTTTCATATTTCCTAACTTAACCTACACTCAACCAGAATACCCCCAAGCTGCCCATATAAACAATGCCTGAAACACATCAAAGCAGGGAAAAAAAAAATGAGCTGGAAACAGGGTGTCTCTAGTACCACATAGTTCTTCCATGGCGTCATCATGCTATAAACTGCAAAGAACCAAAAAATAAGAGATCAGGAGGAGGAAGAAAAAAAAGAAGATGACAATGTTATGATAACAAACACCACTGATACTCCAGAGTTTGTTAAAGTAGAATTTTCTGTGTTAAGTGTAAACAGACACAATTCATGTTAAGCCTTTTATCTTCATGTGTCAATGAAAATGTGTTTACACTGTATATGTACATTTCTATTTCACACAGACAAGCAGTCCTAGCCACCTGACACATTCAATAACTAAAGGCAATCATAGGAATTTCCATTACACAGATAATTCTGAGAAAAGAAATTTAAAAACATGTAATTTGAATGTACAAATTGTTCTTTACCGCCCCACATAAAAGCCACCTCTATCTTGCATATAAACATAATCTAAAGATCCAAGCTCACATAAAACGCAGACCTGAAAGCTGGGAACATTAAAACTGAAGGCTAAATTATAGCAAGGAATTTACAAAGATGGGTGAGATGCTTACATCCTCCCATGCTAATTAAGAAATGGAAACTTTACAGGGAATTAATTCAAAGACTGAAAGGAACACAAGCCCCAGTGTCCCCTCCACTTAAAGCATCTGTAGCCAAACAGATTGGTACAGAATAGTTTTATTTGCTTTAACAGAGAAGCAGCAACTGTTTTCCTGGATCTTCACAAAAACAACTTTAGCCACTCTTAGTTACTCTAAATGCCTTTCTGGTCTTAAAATATCCCAAAGTCCAATATTCTAAGTCTTTCTTTTGTTTAATATAGTTTTAGTTGTAGTTGGACACAATACTTTATTTATCTATTTTTATGTGGTGCTGAGGATAGAACCCAGGGCCTCACAGGTGCTAGGCGAGCACTCTACCACTGAGCCACAACCCCAGTCCATATGTCTTTATTTCCTAAAAACATCCCGTAAGAGGCTCTAATCATGTTAAATTAGTGATGACTCGGATGGATGGTTGACTTTTTGATGAAGCATCACACTAAGTTCTGTTGGTTAGATTCCCACCCACCACCCAGAGGCTGGGTCCCTATGGAAACCAGAGCTTTGCCTCACTGTGAAACCTTCTGCAGGGGGCAGCCCCTGCAAGTCACACACTCTTCTTCACCAACCCCCTATTCCCAGAGCCAGAGGTTGGTGCTGGGGAAGGTGTACAGTAGAGTCAAGTCAGAGCAAGGCCCACACTGAGTGAGCACCCTGCAAAAAAACACGCTTCTTCTCTTCTGCCTTCTTTTTCCCTCATGATTTTTGATTCTCTGCTCTGAACCAGGCAGACATTCTAAATAAAAGTCGGCCCTGTGTCCCCAGTCCTCTAATTGGCTTCGTTTTGTAGAACACATTACATCGTTCCAGTTATAGCTCACATGCTCATTTCAAAAGTGTTTTACTCTGCCCTACAATGATCCAGTTTCCTTAAGTGACCTATATGCTTTTTAATTAGCCAGTTACCTAAATCTAACTTAATCAGTGTGGAAATCCCATTCACTTGTTCACTCAATACTGTGATGTGATTCTTCATGAATGTGTTGTTAAAACACAAGCCTTGCCATGCAGGGTGAAGGGTGTAGCTCAGTGGTAGAGAGCTTGTTTGACATATGAAAGGCCCTGGATTTCATCTCTAGTACTGCAAATAAACAATAATAAACATGCATGTGTGCATTTGTGAGCGGGCCTCTTGAAGTATTGAGGGTCCTATCTGACTTGGGGACTTTACTAGGAAGGGCTAGTACTCAAGGACCAGGTAATCTTGGTGTCATCACAAACCACCCACATGCCTGAGCGAGATCAGTTGGTATATTGCTCTGTGCCTCAGTTTCCTTAGGACTCAAGATGCAGATTTGAGACTTAAATTTATTCATTCTGCCAACAAATATTTATAGAATGCTTACCATGTGCTAAGTACTTTCCAGGTGCTAGAAAGTCAGCAGCAAACAAAAACTACAGACTCCTACTTTCATGGAACAGCTAGTCCTGATGGAGCTGAGAGCATACCTAGTCCACATCCAGTGATGCGGAAAAGCCCCCAAGCTTGCATGCAGTCTTTCTGACACACAGGCAATACCATGGGCTTGAGGCACATTCAGTCATAATTCTTCCCCCATCCCAACAGTTAGGGATGCAAACCACAGCCTTATTCATGCGAGGAAAGCATTGTGCCATTGAGCTACCCACCCCTTGCTGCTCACTCAGATTGAGATAACTGCCCCTGCAAAGTGCTAAATCAAATCACCACAGGAGCAATGATGAAAAACATGAGAGGACATGGATGCCCAGAAAGGGAATCATCCCATGACAATCGAGTAGGTATTGAAAGCTATGTAGAGCAGAAGGTTAGAGGACAAATTTCCTGTGAGTGGGCTATTGTGGCCAGGGGCTATATGGAACAGGTTTGGAGGGCAGGGATTTATGTGATTGAGTAGAGAGAACAAGTAGTCTGAGGGAAAACAGGAAGAGGCTGGCCAAAGGAGGGAAAAGCAAAGTTAGGCACGGCATAGAATATACTCACAAAGTCAAGAGGAAAACTACTGGATAGAGCCTTGGTGCCCAGAGAGCAATGGAAAGGGGCAGCCATTGAGGGTGCTGTTGCATGAAACTCATATAGTTTGGAAATGGTAACTCTGCAAGTGGACAAAAAACAAATAAAAGTATAGGAGATGGCACACCCTTGTTTGTAGCAGCATTATTCATAACAGCAGGAAAATAGAAACAAGCCCAGTGTTCATCAATGGAGCAATGGATGTCTATACATGCCATGGAATATTAGTCAGTCTTTAAAAAGAACAAAATTCTGAGACTTGGAATATCATGGTTGAAACTTCAGGACATTATGCTAAATGAAATAAGTCAGGCACAAAAGGACTGATAGTATAATTCCCTATCTGAGGGAACTAGAGAAGTCAAAATCATAAGGACAGAAAAGTAGAATAGTGGTTTCCAGGGACTGAGAGGAAGATGGACTAGACAGACAGCCTTAGTTTTCCAAGATGAAAAGAGTTCTGGGGCAATGTGAATGTGTTTAACATGAATGGTATACCTGAAAATGGTTAAAATTGTAGATTATATATGTAATTTGCCACAATTTTTTTGAAGTATGGGGAAAAACTTGTTGCATTTTATCCTGCCCCTCACATGGGTCATATAAGTGTAAAAGGATGGCTGAGGGCAGGCCACAGAGTCTATCCATTACCATGAACTGAGGAGAGCCCAGCAAGAAGGTAGGTAGGTTTGACCATAGTTCTGCCACAGACAAAGCACATTAATCAAGCATTTAAAAATGTTACCCAGGCCACATGTGACTCTGAGCATGCATTCCGAACAACCAGAAATGTCAGGACACAGACAGGGTGCCCCAGCAAGAGTCCTGAATTGACTGCCATAGAAATGAGTTCTGAGCACACAATCTCTTACAAGCAGATAGATGCAGTGGGACAGACAGATGTCTACCTGCACTTCTTTACAGAGTGAACAGAGGCTACAACACCATATGCAACAATCATCTTTGCAAACTAAACTGCAGTGACATCACGCTATCTTATGTGACCAGAGGATATATGGAACAGGACTTGCATCAATTTTCTTGCTTTGGGTATTCATGGTGCATGTATACCTCAACAGAGACTTGACTTATAAAAGCTGGCAGAGCAAACATGAGGAACCAGTTTGGTAGCACATACCTGTAATATCAATGACTCAGGAGGCTGAGGCAGGAGGACAGCAAGTTCAAGGCTAGCCTCAGCAATTTAGCAAAACCTTGTCTCAAAATGAAAAAAAAAAAAAGATCTGGGGATGTAGCTCAGTGGTAAACCATCTCTGGGTCAATCCCCAGAGGAGGAGGAGGAGGAGGAGGAGGAGGAAGAGGAGGAGGAGGAAGAGGAGGAGGAGGAGGAGGAGGAGGAGTACTACTACTACTACTACTACTAATAATAATAATAATAATAATTTGAAAAAGGGGCTGGGACTGTGGCTCAGTGGTAGTGCACTTGCCTGGCATGTATGAGGCACTGGGTTCAATTCTCAGCACCACATATAAATAAATAAAATAAATATCTATCAACAACTAAAAAAAAAAAACTTTAAAAAAGAACAATGAGAAGGCTCAATTGCCTCCTGCCATTGCCTCTTGCCCCCAACTTCCCTTCAGTCGTCCCCTTATTCTTGCAAATGCCATCATACCTGCCACAACTTCAACATTTACTATTCAGCTCCAACATTTCCACACACAACCAATAACAGCCCAACACCAAAGCCACATGGTAGTAACGTTCCTCACCTGTACAGCAGTGTTCTATCAATCACAGGCAGAAATAGAAGAAAAATACTGCTGCAATGTGAAGCTATGGGTCACAAGTCACAATTGGGATTTTGGGAATGTCTTGTTTTTCTTGGCAAAAGAAACTTTTAATTGGTAGACAATTGGAACACATACATTGTCTACAATGCCTTGCTAAAATATCATAAGGTAAAGAAATATGAACTACATTTGAATAGCTTGATAAATGTACAGTTCTCTTTCCCATGCGCTAATGAATAGCCCAAGAGGCTCTCTCAGAGTCATGAATGTTTCAATGTTTTTATCAATTACTTGATCAACGGCACAGGAAGAAAAATGTTTATTTAATTCAAGGATGACTCCAGGAGAGATGGCAAATACATTGGATGACAGAGTCAAGAGCTAAAAAGATCAACAGATTGGAATTGCAAGGAGAGGAAATAATGTTATTCGGATACTAGGTGCAAAAAAAGAAATGCACAAATGTAGGAGGTGTGAAAAAGACTTAGGAGTTTTAATTGGATATAATTTCTGTATGTGATGATGGGGTGTTTTGCCTGCCAAAAAAAAAAAAAAAAATCAGGCGGTCTTAGACTGAAACCAAGGGAGACTTAGTGGAATAAGAGGCTAAAGGAGAGACTCCAAATAGTGTATTAGGTTCTGTCTACACACCATAAAAGACAGGCAAGTCAATGGGAGAATACCAAGTGACAGCCAGGAAGGAGCAGATATCAGAAAGCCTGCCTTGCAGGGAATGGCTATAGAAACCAAGCATGTAAGCAAGGGCCAGAAAGGCTCTCTGGGACCCTGCTCAGGGAGAGAGACAGGGAACTTGGACCACACAAGGTAAAGAATTTGGGTTCCATGAGTACATAGAATTTATTTAAAATCAAACTGGACTGCCTAAAAAGGCAATAAAGATTACTGAAGAGTAGCACATTTGTGAGATTTTATAAGCCTGGCTGACTTATAACTGATAACTCTTTTAGGATGTTATTTACCCTGTTCTACATCAAAGGAAACTGAAGGTAAATAAAAACCAAATGACCTTTCTGGCATCACTCAGATATTGAGGGACAGAGTGGGGGCATAAATCTAGATTACTGCACATAATTCTGAGGTAGATTTCTCTCTGGAGGTATCTCTCAAGGCAGACAAGGATGCTACAGTCAGGTGCCCAGGATTGGAAGGACTCTCACTATGCATCCTGAGAGCCGTCTGATCAATGTGGGCACTTCTGTAAAGACTCTGAGGTAGACACTTCTATCAACCCTTACTCTATTATCCCTAAAGAAAGACAATCAAGGAAGTCTGTAAAAAGCTCTGTGAGCCTTCTGTCTCACAGCCAATGGATAAAGCACTGTCTTAGTTGGAAAAACTGCTATCATTCCAGACCTGATATTCCCCTGGAAAGCATTCCCATTTCCACAAATTAATCAGCCTGCTGAACGTCAAATTCTCATTTCTGTTCATAACCCTAGGGGGTGGGGATAAAGAGAGAAAACACAATCTAAACCAACCACAAGAACTCTTCCTGCACCTGCAATGTTCCTAGAGGACAGGGGTGCATCTGTGTCTATAGAAGTGTTCCAGCTTCCTCCACTCAGCACTTCCTTGTTCATCTCACTTTCAGGTAGATAGCTCTGCTTCTATACAATTCTCAGACACAGCTCCAACTCTCCACTGAAAGACCCAGGGAAGTAATTCAGCCTTCAACCTCAGCTTACACAGTCCCATTCAATTCTGATATTCAGATCATATGAAGATCACATAATGTTAAGAGTCAACCCAGACTGTAGCTCAGTGGTAAAGCACCTGCCTCGCATGCTTGAGGTTCTGGGTTCGATCCTCAGCACCATATAAAAATAAATAAAAATAAAGATATTGTGTCATCACGACTAAAAAAAAAAAAAAAAAAAATGAGTCAACCCCACCAAGAAATCCACATGTTCTTACATGGCAATTGAGAAATATATGTCTTTTGTTGTTGTTTTGTCTTTCTTTATAAATTTTGGTTGAGACCCAATATGATTTTCAAATATATACAGGGCTTTGGAAAGTGCACACAACCCTTGCCTTTAAAGTAGACTACTTAATGAGATGAGATGACAGCACCTGCACCCTCACCGCACCCCAACAGAGTCTACCCACACCTACGTAACATCCATCCATAATGCCAGAATGAATGGCCAGATCCTAATGCACCTTTGCAGTCATCTTTAAACTATGCAAGATCTCTGGTCCAGTTGAATATATTCTAATACTTTAGCTTAATACTTTCTGATGAAACTGCTGATAAACCTCAACTCAGCAAATAAAATCTAGTGCACCCATCCCAAGCTGCTTCTCTTTGGAAAAGGACACCAGAAACACAAAAACACTCTTAGTCATCCAGGGAGGGGAAAACGGCTCAATGAAGATGAAAAATGGCTATTCCATGTTGCTTTTAAGATCAAGTGATTTAATTTCACTAACATTGATTTCTGCAGGATGATTTAATTTCCCCACCACTAGATGAGCTTCTGCTTACTTGATATGAACTCTGAGCAGCCAATGTTGTCACCCACGGCACGGACAAGGAGTTGTAGAAAGGACAGGCCATAAGCGGGGCTCTGCACATGCAGATACTGATGTATCAAAGTACAGTGGATTAAAGGGGAGCCCCAAGATTAATTACAGTTTCTATTTTACGTCCTAGATTTCTGAGAAAGTCTAATAAAAGCTGGGCCTTTTCTCAAAAATAATAAAAAAAAAAAATAAGGCATTTGCATGCAGTTGCAAAGGGTCCTTTGAACCCCATCTATGGACTCAAAGATCCTGAACCTTAAACATCTGTGACACAATTTTACAGTGAACAAACTGGTCCTGAGAGATAAGGTAAGACTTTCAAAATTCTCCCACTAGCTAGTGTGAGGTGGGAACAAAATCTCTGGTCTCATGCTGTCAAGCAGAGAGGTTTCTAGAAAACATGCAACACATCAGCAGACATCAATCTCCTGTAAAAAGGCTGTGCCACCACCTAAGATTCCTAAATTCCAAGATATGAGGCACATGAGCTTTGCAACACTGTCTATTGGAGCATCCATAATCTCCACCATAGGCCTCTCAAACTCACCTTGTGCAGAGGCCACCCTTCATTGGCACAGGATCTGAGCTGTGCTCATCTCCCCTGAAGTAAATCCTCACTTGCTGACTGGACTGGAGTCCCCTAGGAACCAGGACTGCACTGTATTTATTTTGTGTCACTCACAAGGGGCCAACTAGAGGAGGCCTAAAGAACAGTGGATGCTCAATAAATATTCGTCAAATGAACCATAAGCAGAAAACCAGCTGCTGTTGTTCACATGTGCTTTATCCTCTCCTTCTCCTCAATCCTTTAGGTTTAAAGTCACTTTGTACCCATAAAAAGTTGAAATCCTGGGGCTGGGGCTGTAGCTCAGTGGTAAAGCACTTACCTCGCATGTGTGAGGTACTGGGTTCAATCCTCAGCACCACATAAAAATAAATAAAGATTTTGTGTGTTCATCTACAACTAAAAATATATATATATATATAGTTAAAAAAGGGGAAAAAAGCATTTTTAAAAAGTTGAAATCCTTCATTAATATTTGCTAAAACTCCCAAGTGTCCTCAATCATTAAGACACCACCCCATACCCATTAGGATAGTTATTATTCACTCCTCCTCCCCAAAAAAAGGAAGCAGGGAGAAAAGTGGGAAAATTGAAGGTCTGTTTTAGAAAATAATCTGGCAGTTACTCAAAAAGTTAAAAACAAAACTATTATGTGATCAGCAATTCTACTCTTGATATAAAACCCAAAGAACTGAAAGCAGAGACTTAAAAAGTTACTAAAAGAACCATGTTTATAGTAGCAGTATTCATAAGAGCTAAAAGGTAGAAGCAACTCTAGTGTTCACCAACAGATGAATGGATTAACATTACATACCACATGGTACAAATATGATATGTGTACTACTGGAATATTATTCAGCCTGAAAAAAGAAATTCTGACACAAGCTACACAACGTGGATGAACCTTGAGGACATTACACAGAATGAAATAACCCAGACAGAAAAGGGCAAATCTGAAATTCCACTTACATGAGAAACCTAGAGTAGTCAAATTCAGAGAGACAGAAAGGAAAATGTTGGTTTCTAGGGGCTAGAGGAAGGGAAGATCAGAAAGTTGTTGCTCAATGGATATGGAGTTTCCATTTGGAAAAAGTTCTGAAGATGAATGGTGGTGATATTTGCACTACAATGTGAACACACTTAACACTGAACTGTGTGCTCAAAAATGGTTAAGATGGTAAATTTTTATGTTATGTATATCTTACTACAATTTTTAAAAAGCTTTTAATTGTGAGCTTAAACATTTCTATGTGGCATTGCTCTAAGGTAAAGTTAAAAGTGGTTTTAGATATTGGAAGCTGCCCCATTGTTCAACAAAGCTGTAGCACCAAGCTAGGGCTCAGGAGGTACCCACTGCCAGCCCCAAATCAAATCTGAACACCAAGAGCTTGCACATTAGCTCTTGCACACTCATGTCCTGTCTTCAACAGTCACTTGGGGAAATACACTAGGTCCCAGCCCACAGATGCATCTTTGGAGGGTAGAGAGAAACATTTTCTGAGACAGTCAGGGACAGGGGCCTGTGGCTGAAACACTGGGAAGATGGCAAAGGGCAGAAAAAGAAGGTCAGAGGAAGAGGTGCCCAGCTATGTAACTAAGAGCAAATTGTGCAGGAAGCTGAGGATGGAAGTTAACTCATCAAGGGAACCAATGCCCTGGAGGTAATCCCCTATGGTAACCAACTGAAGTAGACTATCCTCAGGTAAGTTATAGCCAAGAAAGGACCCTCATGGGACCACCAATCTTGGGGGTCTAAAGAACATAGTACTCTACTACCAGGCTCCATGCCCCACCATCCAACATTTCCACACAATTCACAGAAATCACAGTGATATTACCATAAACTCAAACTTAGCATTGTTATTCTTAAAAGTCAATAGTTCCAACTGAAAAGTTAAGTGGAATTTTGAAATGCTAGGAATCACTCTTTAGCTATTCAATCTAGTGAAATTCGATCCTCTAATATACATGGGATGAAATGGCAAAGAAACTGATAAATTAAAACAATCTAATGTTGGTTTCCATTTAGCTTTGTAATAAGATGTAGGCCCATAAAATTTGGCCTAAGATGTTATTAAAATGATTTTCAATTTTCAAATTATGTTAACAAATGGTACCCAATTATGTGCAGAGTGGCAGAACAAAATTGAAGCTACAAAAAAAAATCAATGTGGGGATGATCTCAAGTCTGGATACAGTTGTTCCTCAGTATTCTCAATCAGTCCTTGGGGTACTTATTCTAGGACTACCCCCTTAGATTAGAAACCCGCAGACACTCAAGTTCCTTAAATACAATGGTGTAGTGTCTGCAGATAACTTAGGCACATTCTCCTGTAGACTTTATATCATCTCTAAATGACTTATATAGCTAAAACAATGTAAATGCTGTATAAATAGTTGTTACTCTGTATTGTTTAGGAATGACAGTCTGTACATGTTCAGTACAGGCACAAAAATTTTTTTAAAAATATTTTCAATCTGAGGTTGGGGGGACCCTCAGATGCAGAACCCTTGGATAGTGAGAATAGGGCCAAACTTCTCACAACATTTCTCAAACATCTGAAGTTCAGGTAGAATAAATAATTTTCCCCAGATCATAATCGCTAAATATTAGTGCTAGATAGAACCCAAACCTGGACTGCCCAAAGCCAAACACCACAAAAGCTCTCAGCACATGCAGGGTCTCTCCCTGACTGCAAATCTCTTTCTACTGCAGTATCCCAGTGGCCAAATTTTGCTCCCTTTAAAAAGGAAGAAAGAAAGGTCCCTGTCCTCATCTGGATAAGCTTTAGTTATATTTGTAAAACATTCAGAAAAAGCCATAAAAAAAAATCAGTGCTGAGGGCTGTGCTAAGCATTAAGTATTATTCAATAAACCACAGCATGGAAGTTGCCAGCTGACGTCAACCTGGATAGAATCCTGGCTGAAAACATTTTTTTTTCCTGTTTCAATTTCTAGGTATCATTTATATTCATCAGCTCCCACCCCCAACTCTCCATTAGAAAGCATAAAACAAAAAAGCAGAGCTACAATTGTAGGTGGCATATTATGATAAACAACAATGACAATACAACATTTTTCCAGCTGTGATAAACATATTTAAGATCTATCATACAGGCTGCTGGAGCTAAAACTGAAAACTATGAAAATTACAAGTTGTTTATATCATAGAATTTATGTCTTAGAAGCTTTTGGTTTGCAGGCAGAAGTTGGCTCACTAGGAGATCATTTCCTTACCTTCTTAAAATTTTTTTTTAACTTTTTTTTTTTTAAATTGTGACTTGCTGAGGCTGTCAACACATCCAAAGTGATTTAACAAATGGCTCATGAATGAGCAGAGCAGTTAAAGACTGAACACCAGCACATGGCTCAGAGGCCAAGCTGGCAAAGCTGCTACAGAGGGCAGCACTATCAGCCTCCAGGAGGATTCCAAAGTTCTACACCTGCCAGGTGGTAAGACGCTCTCACTTCATTACATGTCAAATATTATGCATAAGTACCTCACTACCTTATGCATAAGTTATTATTATAACTTATTATGCATAAGTTGTCTCACTATCTCAGAGATCAACAGTAAGAAGTTAAAAGAAAGATATGTCCAGATTTTCAAATATCCAAGGTCTCTACACCATTTTTTAGCCTCTGAAACCATTTGGTTTCTCTATAAGGTTTCCTTTCCCAACTTGAGAAAAAAAAAAAAAAACTTTGAACAACAAATCTTGCTACCTAACTGTGACTAAAGAAATGTGCTTGGGACATTGGCTTGTCAGATGCACTTCTATATGAGGATTCTTACTTGATTACAATTCCTAATGTCTTTAACATCTTTAAAATAAACTTCAATAGACAATGATTTCTTCAACAAACTAAACTATTGTGTATTACATTAAGCCAAGCTAAGATTACCCCATCCTTTAAAAACCAATGGCAATAAACAAGTTGTAATTCAAACGGGCAATGCCCACACAAGCATAAGCCCCTTTGCAAAACTCAGGGGACTTCCCAGCAGCTTCCCCATGTTCCAAGCAAGAACAGTCCCCAATGATAGGACTTATGGAAGAGAGTGCACAAAATTAGAGAACATAAGATTATAAAAGACTCCATTTGTTAAACGGAGCACTTACTTTTTGAATCCTAAAATAAACATTTAAGCCAGTTAAGGAATCACTGAGGTGTATCCATGGCAGAGAAAAAGGCTGTATATCTCCTTTCCACGTTATAAATCCAAACCCACCAGATCTCTTCTAAAACCCGAGATACCAACCCAAGTATATCAGTTTTAATGAATACCTACTATATGGCAGGCACTTTGTCAGATGCTGGGAAAACAAAGCATATGCTCCCTGCTTTTGAAGCATATTTATGACATCAGAGGAGGAGAAAAAGGAAGAAACCAATCATTCCAGCTCAATACATCTAGCTGTATAAACCAGAATTCCTGGTAGGTAAGAAGGTAGCTGACATGAAGAATTAATCAACTCTGAGGAGAGAGATACTCCCCATGAGCCAACTCCAAGTAAAATGCATAGCAGGAAAAGTTAAACATAACCACTTATCACATTTGAGCCCCAAATAAGATATTAAATATAAACTTAAAAAGCAACCCAAAAAAAGATATTAGTTTTTAATGTCCCTAAAAATGTAAAAACATAGACAAGCTCTTTGATTATATCTTTATCATCTCCAAATCATCTATTTAAAGAGAAAGTCCTCCCCCCTTATAATTACATTTGACACTTTTCCCCATGAAAAGACAATCCAGGAGCATGGGGGGGGGGGCGCGGGAGGGAGGCGGTTGGTGGTGGTGCTTCTTCAAGGTAAAGGTTGGTCTTCATGGTCCCTAAACCGAACAACATAAGCCCATTCAACAGGATACCCAAAGCAAACTTATTGTAGAACATTCCCAGTCCCTCTAAGAAAACAACTCAGATAACCTTAGGTGATAAAAGAGCACCTCTATGATTTGGGAGCTGGAAGATCCTCAAAACCATTTCAAACAAGATCACTTCTGAGGGACTGGTGTTTTGGCTTAGTGATAGAGTGCTTAAATAGCACACATGAGGCACTGGGTTCGATCCCCAGCACCACATTAAAAAACTAAATACACCAAGATCTCTACTGAACACTTCCTGTATTCAATGAACATTACCAAATGACAATGCAGGTCCTTGTGGGTTTCCAAGTGCAGGCCTGCCCCACCCATCCAGCCTATCATTCATTCACAGATTCCCCTCCTAGACAAACTCCTGAGCCTCTTGACCAGAGGGTGGTGAATACCTTCCCAATCACTCTTCATTCTACACAGAAAATCACTGAGCTCAAATGAAAAAATACAAGGGCCCCATCAAAATTCCAAACAGATTTCCCATGATACATCAGAAATCATGGCATTCCTCCTAAACTCCCCATGTTGAATAATGATAATCTTCTCGTGGTCATGCATGCCAAACAATAATTCAGACATCATCAGAGAAAGACTTTAAATTCGTGTATTGGCTCATAGTAGGGCTAAAGCAGAGATTTTAATAGAATTTTACATTAAGCCTATTAACTGAGTCTTCTGACATTTACCAAGACAATGAAGAGAAAATCTCCACAGAGGTGAACACTTTCAAGGCTGAGGATGGAACATGAGCCCCTAAGAAAGCTCTGAGCTATCCCTTAAAAAATAACTGTCCCAAGGCAGTGGGGTCCCAATGATGTTTCCCAACCCTTGCAGTCAGGAAGCATTGGACACCATCCACGCTGCCTTCTGTGGCTTACAAATCCAGCAAATTATAGCACAACTTCAATTTGGAGGTTTATCCATGGACCAGCTCTTGAGATGAACCCATAGGTACAGATATCTTCCTCTCCATAAAGCCTCCAAAGTCGATGCAGCACTTCCTATCAACACCCACCGAACACGATTATAATCAGTGAAAACCTCCTGATAACTAACAGAACAGCTGGCAGTGGATGCAAAGACATGATAGTGAAGCAAAAACTAAACAACCAAGTTGTACAGTGTGTGCCTGAAATAAGCATGGTACAGATGGAAAAGAGAGAAGGCAACCTGCCATCAAGGAGCTGACAATCTATCAACAAAGCAGACCCATAAAGAGACAGAATTCTAACATAAGCAAAGTGCCTAGGGAAGCTTAAAGAAGGAAGTAGTTCTGGAAGGGGAGCACTAAACAAGGAGCACTCTGGCAGGTATGACATAAATAAAAAGGAAGACAATTTAAAAATCTGAGAAAACAAACAATAGGAAAAACACCATAAAGAAAACCTCACATTCAACTGAGTTATAATTTTTAATTATGTATTGAAATTTTTTTATTGGTTGTTCACAACATTACAAAGCTCTTGACATATCATATTTCATACATTAGAATCAAGTGGGTTATGAACTCCCAATTTTACCCCAAATGCAAATTGCAGAATCACGTCGGTTACACATCCACAATTTTACATAATGCCCTATTAGTAATTGTTGTATTCTGCTACCTTTCCTATCCCCTACTATCCCCGCTCCCCTTCCCTCACATCTTCTCTCTCTACCCCATCTACTGTAATTCATTTCTCTCCTTATTTATTTTCCCATTCCCCTCACAACCTCTTATATGTAATTTTGTATAGGTCTCCCTTCATTTCCATGCAATTTCCCTTTTCTCTCCCTTTCTCTCCCATCTCATGTCTCTGTTTAATGTTAATCTTTTCTTCCTGCTCTTCCTCCCTGCTCTGTTCATAGTTGCTCTCATTATATCAAAGAAGACATTTGGTATTTGTTTTTTAGCGATTGGCTAGCTTCACTAAGCATAATCTGCTCTAGTGCCATCCATTTTCCTGCAAATTCCATGATTTTTGTCATTTTTTAGTGCTGCGTAATATTCCATGGTGTATAAATGCCACATTTTTTTTTTTATCCATTCATCTATTGAAGGGCATCTGGGTTGGTTCCACAGTCTAGCTATTGTGAATTGTGCTGCTATGAACATCGATATGGCAGTATCCCTGTAGCATGCTCTTTTAAGGTCTTCAGGGAATAGTCCGAGAAGGGCAATAGCAGGGTCAAATGGTGGTTCCATTCCCAGCTTTCCCAGGAATCTCCATACTGCTTTCCAAATTGGCCACACCAATTTGCAGTCCCACCAGCAATGTACAAGTGTACCCTTTTCTCCACATCCTTGTGTAGCTAGCACTTGTTATTGTTTGACTTCATAGTGGCTGCCAATCTTACTGGAGTGAGATGGTATCTTAGGGTGGTTTTGATTTGCATTTCTCTGACTGCTAGAGATGGTGAGCATTTTTTCATGTACTTGTTGATTGATTGTATATCCTCCTCTGAGAAGTGTTTGTTCAGGTCCTTGGCCCATTTGTTGATTGGGTTATTTGTTATCTTATTGTCTAATTTTTTGAGTTCTTTGTATATTCTGGATATTAGGGCTCTATCTGAAGTGTGAGGAGTAAAAATTTGTTCCCAGGATGTAGGCTCCCTATTTACCTCTCTTATTGTTTCTCTTGCTGAGAAAAAACTTTTTAGTTTACGGAGTTATGTATTGAAAATTGATTCCCAAAATTGATTCAATAAAGAACCAGAAACTTAGAATGCCTATGAAAGAATTTTTGAAAGCTGACAGAGAATTGCCCATTTTCTAAAAGTATAAGCCTTCACGAATTTAACAAGTAAGTTCTTCCAAACCTTCAAAGGACAGTTTATTGCCACATTATATAAATGTGAAGAGGCTAAAAAGGAAAGCTATTAATTCATTTTACAAAGCTAGTCTAAACCCTAATAGCAAAATCTAGAAAAGACTGCATATAAAGAGAAACATAAAGTTACCCCATTTAAAATTAAAGATGAAGAAAATCTAAATATGTTATTTACTAAACCAAATTTAATTAGGACTTTAAATAGTCACCCATCAGAACCAAAAAAAAATTTATCTCAGGAAGTTACAATATCACATTAATAACAGGTATAGCAACTTCTGAATCTAAATGGGTGCCAAAATGACATGGATGACATTCAATCCCATTCCCCAACAAATCACCCATGAAAACCCACAGAACATTCTTCAACATGAAAACTTCTCTTAAAACAAAGGATATCATACATGTTAAGAAATAACAATGGTATTACCATTAATATAAGCAGAGAGAGAGAAATATGTCCATAATTAGCGTTTAACACAATTCTGAATGTATGGGTCAATTCCACAGCCAATTCTACTAGGCTGTCCAACTCTATGGCAGACCCAGTATCTATACCCACTGGCCAGTGGCCATGTAAGTCAGCACTAGCCAATAAGAAGGAGAGACAATTGGCTGAGCAGAGCTTGCTGCCATGTTATTCTGCCTTTCTGGCCTTTGTTCTTAATCCCTTCCTAATTTTTCCTGATACTTGGAATTTCAGGGCCATTTTATGACCTAAAGACAAAAGTCACATGCTAACAATGGAAAAACAGAAGTCAGGAGTCTGGTCTTCCATGCTCTCTTTCATGCGGTTGCTTCCCTTGAGACTTTTATATATATATATATATATATTTTTTTTTTAAACAGGTCTCATTAAGATTCTCAGGCTAGCCTCAAACTCAATATTCTTCTGCCTCAATCCCCCAAGTAGCTGGGATTATAGGTATATATCACTGTGCCCCACTAAGACTTGCTGAATTTGGGAAAAATCATCCTGTAGTTATTTATAGCTAGTTATTCCTAAATGACATATATCTTAGGTAAAGAGGTACGAATACTGCATGGAAAAACTGAATTATCAACAGGAGGCAATATCTCACTTTATTTATATACACAACAAATTGGAGAAGTATTCAAAATTATAAGAAAAAGATAAAATAATCTAGAAGTCAGTATGCATGATTAAATTTAACTAATTCTGACACGAGTGTGATTTTCTAAGCAAAAGAACTAAAGACCATAAATAAGCATTGTTATTCTCTATTAAAATGAAGCATTGTGTAGCTAGCACAGTGGTGCATACCTGTAATCTCAGCTACTCAGGAATTTGAGGAAGGAGGATTACAAATTAGAGGCCAGCCTCAACAACTTAATGAAACCCTACCTCTAAACAAGATGGATTGGGGATGTAACTTAGTGGTAGAATGCTTACCTAGCACACTGCAAGGCCCTGAGTTCAATCCCCAGAACTGCAAGGGTAAAGGAAGTGTTCTATATAAGAACAAGTTAAAAAAATTAAAAATGTTTAAAAGATAAAACAACAGCAAAGCGATAGAAATATCTACAATACAAAGGACACATGGTAAACACATTTATAGTGGAGTCTATAAAACTCAATTAGAACACATTAAAAACCAAGTAAAAACTGAGGGAAAAAGAGAAAAATGAAGATTTCTATTGAAATATAAAAGAAGAAATTAAAACAGTAAAATATAATTTCTTAAATGCTAAAATTTAAAATCTCAATTTAATGTTCTAATGATATTGATGAAGAGTATAAATGTCAGGTACTGCTTCTGGAAGTCTGAAGTCTTGAGTTTTCTGAAAAACAATTTGGCAATATTTATCTAGCATCATAGGCTTCACTTACAAATTGTTAGTATTCCATACCTTCAACTTTTATAATCTAACCCAAAGAATTAGTCAGAATAACACATCAACAATAGTGCACAATGATTTTATTACATTACTTTTAATGGCAAAAAGTACAAAATGTTTAAATTTAGCAATTACAGAATAATTTTGATTTTAATAATTTTATTAAGAATATATTCCAGATGATAAAGGTAAAATGTGATATACAAAAATCCATAATGTGGCTGGGGGTGCAGCTCAGTGGTAGAGCGCTTTACTAGCATGGTTGAGGTCTTTCTTAAAATTTAGTCCTCAGCACTGGAACACACACACACACACACACACACACACACACACACACACACACAATGCTAAATAGGAAAATGAGAATAATCCCTGTTGTATATGGTGCAATGCTAATTTTATTTTTTTTAATGTATAGGTACACACAGGCTTAGGGGATAAAAAAAAAAAGAACAAAATATTAACAATGGTTATCTCTAGGTTGATTAAGGATAATTTTTATTTTTCTTTTTTCCTAACTGTATTTTCTAACTTTCCCTTAATAACCACTTGTTAACATTATAATTTGAAAAAAGCATTAAACATAATAAAATAATTGTAGTATAAGGTGACAAATTTGTCCTTATCAAAGGTCCGTTGTTCATGGAACCTGCACATTATCTTTAAACAGGTCAAATATGTGCAATCATTACAGTGCCTTATGTAGACATGATTGCTGAATCAATGATCAGAGCTAACCGAACCCATTCTAGAGACCTCACATGCAGGATACAATGGGCTTTTACTGGAACACAGTTTGGGGAGGAGGAAGAAGCTTTAAATTATCATCTGGATCTCAGAACTTCCCAAGACCTCCATATCTTTAACTTATATTCACAGAATATCCACCATGTGCCATATACCATGTGCTCAATAGTGAACACAGTTCTTGCTTTCATGGAGCTTATAGTTTCTCTTTCTGAAATTTTAAGTCCGAGCAATCACGGCCACTGTGTTTTGCCTTTTTGATATATCTTGCTATATTCTAATAACAAAACCTGTTTCAATGTGACAGATTTGCTTCACAGTAATTATTTTAAAACATGTCTAAAAAACCCACTTTCCAAAGAGCTGAGACTTGATCATTAATACTTTTGAGCATACATATTTTCTAGAATCTATAAGTAGCATTAACACTGACAATTCAGAGACCATCTCAAATTTACACTGTCCATCAAGCTTGTCTAAGCCCTCAAGAAAGCCCTTACTGAAAAATAGAAACAGAGATGTACATTTTTTCCAAATATTTTTCAGAGAAATTGCAACCACAATGGAAAGTTCATAGGAGGAGGAGAAAAAGGAGTCTGTCAGATTTCCAGAATGAAAAAGATGCTAGTCTCAAACACAAAGAAGTCTGATACAGAGTAAACTGCCTATCAGGTATTTCCACATCAACTATTTTGCAGATGAACAGTGCCTTATAAAGTACTTACTCATCTGCAAATTCAGAACTCCCAGCTCCCAAGAACTCTATGATACAGGTAGAAATTGGGAATTTCTTCACCAACCAAAGGTGAAATTGGGAGTATCTAACTGTAACATCAAAGCATATACCAGCACTGGGAATCCAATGTTCACTGCCCCATTCACTACAAACACAGGTATTTTCAAAGATGATCTATAATGTTGCTAAGTTAAAAGTCCTCTGCTTTAATAAAATAAGTAAAAGTCATCAACTAGGGATCTAAGTATTTCCTCCCAATTTCTATCATTTGAGTGAGCTCCCAAAACACTGCCACCAAGATAGATGTCATTCTCCCACTAGAACCACAAGTGAGGAGGATAAAAGAACAAGATTATCTCTTATTTGATTTACAGACTCTTATCTGCCACTGAGAAGAGTCCTCCAGAAGATGGCAATGTTACCAGTCTATCAATTGACCATACAGTAAATGATATATTTGGTGTGACTGATGTGCCAGTATATCAATTAACCATACAGTGTAAAACCAAGTGTGCTGCAAAAGGACCTAACAATCATCCCAGAGAAGGCAGGCCACAGCACTTACAAAGCTATTTTTCATAGTGCAATAGTACAACAAGAAGAAGTAGAATTTCTGGGATAGAGATTTTGCTATTTATCTTTTCTTTCAAAAATAATGGTCAATGTCTCCAAAGAAAAGTTACTGAGCTACAGAATGGAATCTGGACATTAGAAACCCTATCCAGAAATGTTTGCATTAATCTTCATTGAGTTTCTTGTCGAACATCACCAGATATCCTGCTTCAACTATTTTGGTCATCTGCATTTGGTTAAAAAAAAAAAAAGAAAAAAAGAAAAAAAAAGTCTATTCAGAACAGATGAAATGATTCTGAGATCAAAATTAGTTAACCCAGTCAGAACCACTTGAGAGGTCAAGACATCATCCCTTAAAGCAGGAAAAGCTTTGTATTTCTCAAAAGTTATGATTTCTATCACAAAGAAGACCAGAATCTTCAAATTAGAAAAATAAAATTTGCAGTAAGGAAGGATTTGAACTTTCAGCACTTGCGCTGATCTGCACTTTTATTTCATGAAAAGGAATGGTGGGAAAATGTGAAGCCTGCCATTTGGACATTGTCTTGATTACTTTGGATCTTTCTCCCTTGTTGCAGGGACATAAATATTCCCAATTCTTTTATAGTCACAAAATGCAATTTGTGCCTGAATCCATCTTTTAAAAATAAACATTAAACATTACGGGGGAAACAACTGGCACAATGGAAAACGTCTGTGTGCACTGGCTGAGCAGCTCACTATTGCTTGTATTATATTCATATACATACCATAAAACTAAGAAAGACCTTAAAATGTAGCCTCTGCACTTATGTGCTGATTAAGCTGAAGTCGTTTTAACTTATCGCCTTCATACAGCCTGTCCAAACAAAAAGATCTCAAGAATTTCTTTGAAAAAGCCCAAACAAGAGCCTAAACTTACAAAGCTATTTTTCAGAGTGCAATCGTACAACAACAGGAAGTAAAATTTCTGGGATAGAGATTTTGCTATTTATTTTTTCTTTCAATGGCTGCTTTTAAAGGGGAGAGAGAGAGAAGGAAAAAAGCTACAGGCATTACAAATCCTGGAAGCTATGAATCAGGAAGTGGGAAATGGCTGATCCTGAAATGGCCAGCTCAAAAGTCCTGGCTCTTTTATGTAGTCAAGTCTCCAAGACCAGGAATTTCAAAAATCCTAGGCATTTTGCATTATTTTCTGAATCTTAAAAGAGCTGGGACTTGAAACAGAAGGGCCAGAGTAAATTAACCAGTAAAGTAAGCCCCCAGCCTCTAGCTTCATGCCCCCACCAACATACAAACCTCACCCCCATAATTAAAAGCTCAGCTGGAACTCACTTTCTACAAATGGGGTTTTGTTTACCATGATGCAAAGGAGAAGGGAGTCAGAGCTCCCAGAGCCTACCCCAAACTTTAGCTCCCTCATTCCTCCCCAATGTTGAACCTGGAATGGACCCTTGGGACCCTAAATATTTCACATCTCCAAACACCCTACTGTGATTAAAAACAATAGTCACTCTTGTTTTCAGTTAAGGCTATACTTGAGAGATTTTTTCTGAGTCTGAGTAAAATGCAAAGGCCCATAAAACAAAACTGCAGGAATGCTTTCTTTCATACCTGCAGACAGCAGGGTTGCTGTTCTTCCTTTACCTCACCAGCTTCAAAAAGGAGCTCTAATAACTGTGCAGGAAAGGGCTCACTCTGCATAATTGCATTTACATCAAGGGGAGGAACAAAACAAAGACCTGCACAGTGGACAGTCCATTATGGTGATCAAGGGAAAAGAGGGCTAGATCTTCCTCCTCCCAAAGAGTAATAGCAGCTCAATGGGCAACTTCCTACTCCAAAGTCCTATGGACTAGAAAGGTACCACAGTTTGTAAAATATTCCCAACAATTTTATATGGAAATAGAACATGCTACCTATATGAACAGGTCATACTAGATGACAGGTTTAAAAATGGACATTAATCTGGGAAGCAATGCAAACGAAAAAAAGAGGAAACACAGTCATTTCTACTAACTTGTGTCTATTGTAATCATTTGGGAGGTCCTTTTTCTGGCATCCAAAATGAATACCATAAGCAAATGCAGGAATGTGCATAAGCATGTGGAAGACCCATCAGGATATATCAAGGAAAGTCCACCTAGGATCCCTGAGACCAACTTCTTTCCATCTCCTCTGCTAGACACTGTTTATTACCTCCCCTCAAAGGCTCAAGGTTCTTTCTCAAAGACCAGGAACCTCCAGTGTGTTGCTTTAATGCAACACAAAGAACACAACTAGTTTTTAATTGAACTCTTTTGCTCAAAATGGTGTAGTATCAACTATACCTTGTAACCTGGGCTCTAAGGAACCCCAAAGCCTTCCCCAGTCTCATCCCTTCTACTCCCTAAATAAACCCTCCTCTCTAGGCTTGCTATAAGATCCATCCCACATCTCTAAAGACCTGAACCCAAGCCTAGGAAAGTCCTGATCTTTGGTGAGGCCTCTAGGATCCTTTGGGCAATATGCTCTATTCCTCAATTTCCATGGTTCTTTCCACTCTATGGTAAAAATGTCTAGTCCTACTCCCAACAGCTGTGTATACCTTTTCTTTTCAAAGATGACACAGGCTCTTTGTCACGCAGGGGTTACATCTTATGTCCCTCCCACAGATCCCTGAAAAACCCCAACACTTCAATTTGTTTCTCTCTTCAACTCCTACAAAACTGAATTCTCTCTACCCAGTTCAGTTCAACATCCCCTGGACCCCTGAGCTGCCTCCTTTGCCTCTTCTGTCTGCAGAAAAAGCAACACCAATCACCGCAACTCGGCTGTCCACTGAAGGGAATCCAAGTGGCATTCTCAGTGCATGTTCTCACAGGCAGGCCTGGCATCTGTCAGTGTCAGAGCATTCCTCTGAACCCTGAGTGGCTTCCTTACCAGGTGGTCAACGTCTGAGGCCAGGCTTGGGACAATGAACTGGCCATACAGCCCTGGGAAAAAGTTCCTCAATTTCTGACAAAGCTATCCAGAAGACTGAAGGAAGGTGGGTACAAACTGATGACCCTCAAAGAAATTGGAGTCAAAGTCCTGAATTTCCACAGCCCCAAATCAGCAGGTTCGTTATTTCTGCTTACTGCCCTTCCCCATCACCCTCACCCTCTATCTAGATAGCTAACCCTCAACATTTCCCAGTCCACTAGTGAATAGTAATTCACAGCAGCCAGGACATCTGACCTGCAGGGCCACTTTCTAACCAGTCTCCAATAAAAATCTGAGGAATTCAAAGCCCTAGGTTGGGGCAGGGTCATTAATTCCTCACAAATAGCTGTACAATTTTCCTGAAAACTCAAAAAGGTAGCCAGGGTGGAGTTCAGGGAACAAAAGTGAAGAGACAACCTCACATAGACTTGTCTCCCCTTCATTTAAGGCAGCAGAAGTTCCAAGAAGCATGTTAAGCACCTATGGTCCCCTTGAAGGTTTTAAACCAGTAGACACAAGGAATTGCTCAGGTCTTCAGTAAACCCAGCCCAACCCCCCAACACTCAGGGATCCAAGCTGGCAGAAACCTCAAGACTGACGCCTGTTTCTAAGCTGCTCACAGAATTAACAGGATGGCTTGATCGATACCAATTTTACCATCATGGGAGTGACTCATCACGAAATTCTACCCAGCTTAAAGCTTAACTGTGAACAGAAACAAAACAACATAATAGCAGGGTCAGATTTAAAATAGCAAGTATGACTGGTAAACAGTTAATGCTTATAAACAATTAGCAATCACCTCCTCGGATTCTAGATTTGCTAGAGAGAACAAGTACCACAACCAGCTCTGAAAGGAGCAGCAGAGGTAGGTCTGTCTGCTGCTGCAGCCCCTTCCAACAATGTTGGTGCCTGCTTCACAAAATAGGCCCTGGGGAAGGATCAAGATGAGCTACTTTTGACTGAATTCCACAGGTCAGATACAAGTGTGTTCACTATAGCAGAGAGAGAAGAGGAATGTACTCACATGAAACTAAGTTTTCAAAAAATGAAAGTTAAACTCCTCTGGAGTATAATTCCCTTCTATGTAGCTCCTACAGAGTCTAAAATAAGAAAATTACTTACCCTAAAATGGGGGAATGGGGTCATGCAAAAATTCTCAATAATGGAGTGCTCTCAAACTGCGTCCACTTCAAGAAAAGCAATGAGTTGCACAGAAGGTGAACTGTACATCACAAGCATGTTGTTGAGAAGGCAAATGTCCTCTGTGTCATCCTGAAAACACCTGCAGTTGTCCCTTGGTATACATGGAGGATACCATGGAATCTCTTGGTATCCAGGATTCAATGCAGATACCAAAACTGAATGACGCTCGAGACCATTATATAAAAAAGAACAGTATTTTGCACAGGACATATGCACATCCTCCCCACATCCTCTCACTCACTTTAAGTCAACTCTAGATGATTTACAATATCTAATACAATTCATGTTTGTAAACAGTCATTTTACCATATTGTTTAGGGTATAATGACAAGGGAAGAAAAGTCTGTAAAAGTTCAGTACTTAAACAATTTTCCCCAAAAAAACTTTTGATTAATAGTTTGTTGTACCCATGTTTCTGGAACCCACAGACATAGAGCACTGAGTATAATTTTGATACTGAGTTCCACTTAAGTTTATTTAGTTTTTTTGTGGTACTGAAGAGTGAAACCAAGAGTGCTCTCCAACTGGGCCACACCTCCCAATCATTTTTATTTTTTGAGACAACATCTTGATAAAATGCCCAGGTTGACCTTGAACTTGCAATTCTCCAGCCTCAGCCTCCCAAGTTGCTGGGATTCCATGCATCCACTATCATACCTGGCATGTAATTAAGTTTTAAAAATTAATGTGGAAGCAACTCTCAGACTTGGCCAAGAACTTATACATAAACAGGACCTTACCTTTGTAATCTTTACCTACAGCACATCACATCATTCCATTATGGACTGCATGCCTATGTCCCCCCAAAACTTCACAGACTGAAACTCCCATTCCCAAGAGGATGATGGTATTAGAAGGCAGGGACTTAGGGAGTAATTAAGTTTAAATGAGGTCATGATGAGATCACCATTTTCCCCTCTTTGAGGCAGGGTATCACTAAATTGCCAAGGCCGGCCTTGAATTTGCAATCCTGCTGCCTCAACCTCCAGAGTAGCTGGGATTATAGGCCTACCACCACACCCAGCAGCACCATTGTATAAAGAGAAACCCTTGCTCCCTCTGCCATGTGAGAATACAGTGAAAAGACATTTGCCCTCTGTGAGCCTAAAAATGAGCCCTCACCAGAAACCACATCAGTTGGCACCTTGATCTTCGACATTGAGCCTCCAGAATTGTGACCTCTGTCTATTGTTTAAGCCACCCAGCCTATGGTAATTTGTTATGGCAGCCCACAGTGGTTCAGACATCCATACAACCCTGTAACAGCACATAGCCAACCCAGTGAAGATTCATGCCTGCCTCCTATCATGTGACAACACCCCCTACCCAGTGGTCAGGCAAAGAAAGCAAACAAATAAGCAAAAGGTCATGGGAGGGCCAGGGGAAACAGTGATCATTCTGGTCAGCTTTTAAGATGCTGGGGAAAGGCCAGTCTATTTCCAGATATGATCAGCCACCAGCAGCCAGCTTTGTCCCATAGGTCTTAGACCAAAAAAAACTGCTATGGGGGCAGAATGAAGAAAGCTCCTCTCACAGCCAGACAGACTCAGCTACCTCTTGGTCTTGTTTGGAATCCAGCAGGTAGAGACCTGAGTACTGGTGTCTTGTTAAACTAGAGGATGACAGTTGCATACCAAGGGCTGGCCCCAGAATATATACTGGGATGGTGTTGAGTCAATTCTGGCCTTTGAGATATGGCACATGTCCCATGACCTCAAGCAATGAATGCCTTAAAGGACCTTCAGGTTCCTCACCGACAAAGCGAAACCTCTGACACGTTTCTACTTTCAGATGCTCATATTCTTGCCTATGGTAATCAACCCCTTCCTTTCAGGACTCCCTATGTGATGGAGGAATCAGTTTGCAATAAAGAAATTGAGCTGTCAGAACAAATGAAAAACTTCCAGTATTATCAGGGAGGGAACCAAATATCTAAACAAATCTCTCTTCTGGAAAAATGAGAAATGAAAAAGCAATTACACATCACATGGCTGATTAGCAATAAATTTCATCTGTGACTACAATGGCACGAGAGTTTGACTCTGGACTTGTCTTCCTTGAAAAGAAAACAGTGTCTATAAAACCGTCTCTTATTTTGGACAGAAGATCCAACTCTTATAACCCTCAGCTCAAAAACGTTCCACCCCTAAGGCCTCCAAGCCTCATAAAGCGCTACTGAGATCTCTGACACAGCACCTGCCCCTTTGGTGTGGCCTCCACAGGCAGGGACTGGTCTTCCAGAATGTTTCCTCACTAACCTACAAAACATATGTTCACAGACACATCTATCAAGAAATAAGGGTTTGGGGGGCTAGGATTGTAGCTCAGTGGAGAGCACTTGCCTAGCATGTATGAGGCACTGGGTTCAATTCTCAGCACCACATATAAATAAATACAAGTCCATCAACAACTAGAAAAAAAATATTTAAAAAGAAAAAAGGGTTTTCTTTTATTAAAAAATGTGGTAGAATATACATAACATAAAATTTAACATTTCAACCACTTTTAAGCATATAGTTCTGTGACATTAAGCACATTCACACTGCATACAACCACCACTACCATCCACATTCAGATATCATTTCCCAATTAAAACTCTATACCCATTAAACAACTCCCCATTCCCCCACCCTCCTTTCCCTGAAAACTTTTATTGTATTTTCTCTGTAAACTTGACTTCCTCAGACACATCATATAAGTGGAATTCTACAGTATTTTGTGACTGACATCACTTAGCATAATGTCTTTAAAGTTTATCCACATTTTAGCATGTGATAGGATTTCCCTTCTTTTAAAGGCGGAATAGTACATCCATGGACTTTCAGATTGTTTCTACCTTTGGGCTATTAAAAGTCATCATTAAATGCCAGGAACATGGTGACACAAATATCTGTTTGTGTTGCTAGTTTTACTTTTCATTCATATAACCAGAAGTGGAATTGCTGGATCCCGTGGTAATTCTATATTTATTTTTTTGAGGAACCCCCATCCCATGTTCCAGTGCCTATACCACCAACAATGCACAGGGTTCCAATTTCCCTACATCCTGCCCTATAGCTATTATATGGTTTTTTAACAATGGTCATATTAATGGTTGTGAAGCATTACTATTTGTGGATTTGAATTGCATTTCACCAATGACCAATGATATTCCCCCATCTTTTCTCATGTGGTTACTGGCCTCAAGAAATAAATTTTAAACCAAAGGAATAACTTTTCCTCCGAAGAGATCTTTGATCTCAAAAAGTAAATGGTAATAGGGGCTGGGCCTGTATCTTAGTGGTAAAGTACATGCCTTGTATGTTTGAAGCACTAGGTTTAATCCTTAGCACCACATAAAAATATATAAAGATACTATGTGTTCATCTACAAATAAATAAATATTAAAAAAAGAAAAAAGTAAATGATAACATTACTGACTAGGAATTAAGATGATTCAGTAAATGGTCCAGGCTCACAACACATTTCCCCTGGAATCACCACCATGGGTAATGGCTCCCAAGCAAGCCACACAAGCCCACCTACCAACTGCCTAAGGAAGATTATGCTTCAGTGTAGGTCCTGGGAGGCAGGGACCCTGTGTAACCCAGGAAGCAGAACAAAAGTCTGGCTCCTGCTCATCATCCTGGGGCAAGGATCTCTTGCAAGCATTTACTAATCCAGGCAACATATCTGGGACTGGCTTCCCAACCCCCCCAGGACCCCAGTCTCTGGGAACTTTCATCCCTCAAATTGAGGGTAGCCCTCAATTTACAAGGGCCACAGTATCTCAGTATTCCCCACTCAGTATTTAAATGATTATAATTAGTTAATGGACACCTAGATTTCTGCTTTTCAGATCTTGTGTCCCAAATTTTAGTTGGAAACATAAGCCCCACGCTTCTTCTCCCCATGCCCTTGACCTGTTCTTGCCCAGAAACCACATGACCCTCAACTATTTCCTATCCCTGAAGAAGGTAAAGAGTAAAGGACAAACCAGGATTGCACAGCTCACACAATATGTGAATGATTCATTTCTGTCATTTAACTCTTTGGACAGGACACACTGGCCTTCTTAAGAGGGCTCTTGGAACCCGAATAATCCATCTCCCAGAGAAGGATGCTTCAATCTCCTCCCCAGAGGCAGGAGTAGTATCAGGAGGAGGAAGGGAGAGAGATGTTTCTATTCCCTCACAGAGCATTGGTGCAACTTTTTATGTAAAACAAAACTCATATCATATTAATTCTACAGTCAGAAACAGCAAGGGTAGCTAAGAGCAGAATGTCCTTCCATACACAGCCAGGAAAGTACTATTTTTCTCTCTTTCTTAAGGAACTAAATAACTTCAAAAGTGTATCTCCTCTATCTTTAACAATATCGTCTAACTCCTAGTGTCTGTGACAGGCATTAAGTTCAAGGGACTTAAGGCAATCATTAAGGAAGAACTACTAATAGTCCTTTGACCCAGGGCACAATTGTTACCTTCCATTTTACACATGAGAACAGTGAGGCAATGAGGGAGAAAACCTTCCCAGGCTCTGCTGATCCCCAGGCTTCTAAGTGACTAGCTCTGAGCTCTAATTCTAAGCTCAGAGAGGAATGGGGCCAGGCAGAAGCCTACTTTCCAACTAGGGTAAACAGAGCCTGTCTAATAACAAGTGGAAAAAAAAATGATTTAAAATTCGGAATGCCCTATAGTAGGAAGTAATACAAAAGTCCACTGACCAAATAATATCACCCTCCCACCAAGCCTCTTACATCACTGTGTTCTTCAATGTTACTTGTGAGTGAAACAAACAGTAACAGTTGCAGAACAGGCTGCTAGTAGCTGAGCATCAAGAATTACAATGTGCCCAATTCATTTTAAAACATAAATCAATACCAGTTAAAAAGTACCAGTAGGAAAGCCCAGACCAGGATGTAAAGTTGGCATCTCCTTTTAAACAAATCATTCCTCTCTGCTTGTACAAAGGCTGGAAATCATCCTCCCAGGTTGGCCAGCACCACAGGGTAACAAGGTCTGTCTCCAGGTCCCAGTCATAAGGACCTCAAGGCCACTGCAATGATTCAGCCCAAGGCCATCACTGGGCCCATCTGCCCCAGCTCAGAAGGAAGCGAAGGTTTTTTTCTGGCTCAGATTTCCTTTGAAAGTTAGAAAGCAGTGCCCCTAGCATATGAACAGCAAAGAGCTCACCTCAAAAAATTCACCACTCCCCCAACTTTTACTTTTTTGAGGAAGGGAGGCAAGTTTGGAGAATATATATTACTCCCACAGATTTTAATCCTGGCCCTTGACCCTACTGGTACCCATGGTGCCACTAACAGAGGAAAGAACTCCACTTCTCTGAAGTCCAGTTCTCTACAAAGGTGAATACTGCAGTCTCCAGAAAGCTTGGCTATCTGAATCAAGCCTCACTAGAGGTTTGCTCCCCTGAATTCTCCCCATTCTGTGCCCCAAAGGCACTAGGCACCTCCTCAAGGGCCTGTTCTGTGATGCTTCTTCCAGTCAATCCCAGGGCCATGGATTCTGTCTCTCCATCCACAGACCTGATCTCTTCTCAGTTAGGTCCCAGCCTCTAAAGTCCTTTTACCAGCTCCTCCATCAACTCATTCTCCCCTCCCCGACAGAAACTTTGCCTTACAGGTCACCCCCTTCAACCCCAGAGCCAGGTCAAGGAGTCCAATGGTTACTGCTTCCCTTGTCTCAGATCTAGAGATAATAAATACATCCTCCCCGGCCCCATACTCATTACCCCCCTTTCTAAACATCACTGGTTCACACTAGATTGTTTGTGATGCCCCAATACTGACTCCATCAAGGGGCCAGAGCACCCTCTCTAGGATGCTCCCTGGGTCACAATATTTCAACAGTTTCAAAGCTCACCATTCTTGACCCTTCAGTCAAGTTCCTTCCCCTGACATATTTGGATCTGACACCCACTCTCCACTCTATTGGGGCAGGCTGCTACCCATGTCCCACTCAGTCCTTCCCCCTCATGAGATAAGGTTTCCTGAGAGCTTAGAGACAGATGCTTGAAGCACATTAAAGTCAGACATCATTCCTAAAGCTTCCTTAAGCTATTTAACAGCTTCACAAGCCCACCTTCCAAAGCCCACACACTTCAAATTCTTAAGTCAACATCCCATAATTTAGCACTAAACATACATTGCCTGTTGCTATTCACCACTATCCAAAATTCCTGGGACCAGAAATGTTTCTGCTTTCCGAGTTTCTCAGATTTGGGAACATTTATATACACTTTACAGGTCAGTCATTCCTTATCTGAAAATCCAAAATTCTCAGAAATTTCCATCACTGATAAGACACTGACTTGATGCTCACAAAGTTTCAGATTTGGGAGCATTTTGAATTTTGGATTCAGAATGCTCAAGATGCATTTGACTTTTCCCAACTAGACAGTAAGCTCCTTGGGGTGGGAGGGAAAAATAAATCAAGCATTCTTTCCAAGTGTTCACCAATGGAGCAGAGACCCTGGATGTCATAAAGTCCCCTTTCCACTACTCATTTCAGCCAGCTATTCAAGGTAAAGACTACTTTTCAGAGAGGGCAAACCAGTTAGTGGTTCCCAAGGCTGTCCTAAGACTGACTTTCTTGGTTCAAACCCTCACCATGGATATGAAAAAGAAGACACATCCTAAGTAGTGGCAATGCTCTAGAGCTGGCAGGAGATAAGTGGACTAGAGACCCAGAGACAGCCCACAGGGCTACCATGGCAATGAGGGGAAGAGAACAATAAAAGTATTCATTTGTTTGATGCTTTCTGTGTGCTAGTCTGCTGAGCATTTTCAGAAACATTATTACTAATTCCCATGGTATTATTCCAAATTACAGATGGACACCTGAGGTCTACAATTACCTTTCCAACATGCTCTCTGCATCTGAGAAAGAAAGACAGTAAACTGTTCAAGGAGACACAGCTTTTTGAGAGAGAGGCAAGGTAGCACTAGCTCTTCCAGGTGAGTTCACATCGGCCTAGTTCCAACATTCACAGAATAATTTTACAAGTCACTTTTTATAATCTGCATTTGAAATTAACATACCAGGTTCAAATGATTGTTTACATTTTCTACAAGAAATATCTTACCTTACCAGTCTCCTCAGGAATATCAAGCCTTTAACAATAATTTCTTAAGTGTTAATTAAGTTTGAGAGTCCTCTATCTCAGACAAGAAAACTTTGTTCTGCCAAAGATGGGAACGGGAAGAAGGCTTCAACCCCTCCAAGGGCTCCAAGACAAGACTGTCTAAAACCTTGACCTATGGCTATGCCACAGCAGTACAGAGCAGAAGGAAAGGTGCAAGTAACAAGAGACCCTTAAGACATGCTAAAGTCCTTCTCAGGATTTAAGGCAAAACTTTATTGGCCTCACTAAGAAAACAATGCCAGAAGCAGAAGCAAACTTCTATCCAGATTCCAACTAAACCTGCGTTGTGTCTTGGGATTTAAAGTCTGGAAGAATGGCTGAAAGAGCCCATCTTGTCATTCAAGAGAGAGTGGGAAAGCAGTCAGCAGCTGCAGAGGGTGTGATATCCACCAGACCTCTCTTTCCACCCTGGCCCTCAGCATCAAACCAGTCCAGAGATAGACACATTGAAGTTCAGCCTAAAAGTGCCCTCCTTCAATCAGGCACCAAGCTTCATGAGAGTTGAAAGCATACCACAAACAAGAACTGGTAGGACTGGGATTCTACCACATGTGAGGCACATGTGAGGCACTGGATTTGATCCTTAGCACCACATAAAAATAAAAAAATAAATAAATAAAGTTATTATGTCCACCTAAAACTAAAAATATTTTTTTTAAAAAAACAAGAATTGGTGATGAATTATTCATTCAATCTTATCCATAGGGAACTTATAGAACATGGTCTCCATCCACAGGGATGAGGTCACCTTTATACAAGTTAGAGTGGAAAATAGTTTTTCCACATCTCATTTTTTTTGTTTTGTTTTTCCACCTCTAGTTGCAAAATCCCTATGGAAAAAAATTATTTTAAAGATCATTTTATTGCTTCCAAGTTTTGTGTATTTGTAGCTGGTATGGTAAAATGTTTCAGTAAATATAACTACAATGACAAGATGAAAAGACATTTGTTATATATACAGTGTGTCAAAGTGAATTGAGAGGGAGATGGGTTCCTTTTATAATTCCTCTATTGCTTGAGCTTCTTTATGTGTCAAAAGCTAAGCTATGTCCAGGGATTCAATAATAACCAAGGCACCAGTCACCAGCTCTACAGAGGGAGAAAACAGTCTAAGAAGCCCTGTGAGAGGACTGGTATATCATAAGAGCAAGAAGTCAGAACGACCATCCTGCACACAAAATCAAAGTTGCCAAAAAGTATGAAATTGTTAAGTTCTTAAAGTGAGTTTGTCTCAAAGGACAACCCAGTAGTATGGTCATTCCAAGCAGAGGGACTTCCACCAGCCCAGGCAAACCCATTAATTCATATACACTTGTTAAGCACCTTAGCAAAATAAATATTATAGAACACACATTAATGGAGGACTTACTGTGTGCCAGGCCCAATGTCAAAACAGGACAATCAAATATCAAGTGTGTCCTTATTTCTGGCACTATTCAAAACCTACTTTAAAAACAGCCACAGTAATTGTTCAGAATATCTTAAAGGAAGGCAAGCTGAAATTATCTCTCAAAAAGTCAAAGAAGTGATTTCTAAATTAAAAATAAGAAAAGGCAATCATGGGGAAACTGATCTAAAACCATTACTTATGTACTATATGTAGTCTCATTAAAGAAGTGAGAAAGCATAAATTCTGAAATTATCAATGAGAACAAATGCAGAAAAATATCTAACAAAGTACAGCCAACATAGGGCCTAACATCAGTAATGGGAGTATTTTCTATTTACTATTAGTATTTATGGCTGATAAATATCTTAACTACATAAAATAGCTCAAAGGGACACACATAAGAACAATAATTAAAATGTGACTACATATTTCAATAAAGCAATGGAAAGTAAACCTTGCTGTATTTTTCAAAATGAATCACTAGTGTTTTGGGGTCTTGAAGGATTTGTTTGTTTGTGACCTCCCCCCCCCACCCCAGAACTGAGGATCAAACCCAGGGTCTTATTGTGCGTGCTACCCAAGTGCTCTATACTCCCAGTCCTATGGCTTTGTTTTGTTTTCTTAAATCCCTAATCTCAAAAGAAATACTTCAGAACTTTTGGCTTACGAAAATCCTATAAAAATATCTTAAAATTCTAATTTTAAAGGACACACAGGTCTCAGGTCAAAGAACTGCCCAAGAGTTTACAGTATACTTGTTTACATGATTTCTGAAGATCCTAATTCTCTCATTGAGTTGCTTCCTAACATAGTTGAGCAACCTTAACCCAAAACTATACCCAAGTGATTTCTACAGAAGCCTACAGTATCCATATTTTCTTGCTATCAGTTCTCAGGAATCATGCCAGAAAGGAAAATCTAGGGAAGTTGTGGGGAATGGCTATCGTCATCCTCAGGATGCTATGGATTCAGTTATGGAAGAGGCTGAATTTCCCATACTGCCACTAGATGGCGCCTATGCATTGGTGAGGTGAGCAAAGTGTACACTGCACACCTCTCTAGCACTGGCAGAAATTGGCAAGAGAATGATTAAGGGAAAATGTATAAAAACAGATCTCTGAAATATAAGTGATCTGTAGGGACTGGCCACTGTTTACTGAGAAAAAGTAAAATGACACAACTGCTTAACAAGCAAAATTAATCTTAATAAGGAACTATTATGTACCAAGCTCTATACCAATTGAGGCAGTAAAACATCAATTGTATCCTGTATTTTTGGCAATATCCAAAGAACATCTCTGTTCAAGGACAACGCACCCATAAGACAGTTGCGGCTGAAGTAATAGGGACTAATTAACAGTTGCCAGGCTCTGTTCTAAGCACTTGACATGGATATTAATTCAGCTAATTTTTAAGAACAAATGTAAAATTATTACTCCTAGTAAAATTATCATTTCACAGATGAGGAGACTAAGGCACAGGAAGACAAAAAAAATTTGCCATAGAATTTAGCTGTTGAGGAACTTAAGATTCAAACCAGCCACTTGGCTCCTCTGTCCTTGTAAAACATGGACAACCATGGTACAAGACAAAACAAACCATTATTAACCAGCACAGCAATGGTTATGAACTCAAAAGGAGTAAAGAAAAGCCAGATCCACAAAAGTTAGGGAAACTGTGAAAAGCTTCATGAAGGAAAATTAATTAGAAAGCAAAGGATGGCATTTCAAGACATTGGGGAGGAAAGGAATTCACTGATCCAAAATGCTACCTTCAGACAGTCACAGTCTTGTCCCTGGTTTTACAGATCTACCTGAAACTTAAAAGAGATTTTAATTTTTTAAAATTATATTTCCCTGCTCCAATTTTTCTGACTTTTTCTAAATACATTAGAAAATACTTTTATTTTGCCATTTAGTGAGAAAAAGAGAAACACTTACCATATATTTAAGTCTCCAAAAAAATAACTTCTTTGGAACCAAAGAAAAAACTGGCATCTAAGGAGAATCTTGAACCAAGTGACCTTCCTATGCTCATGACTAGCACTTTCTGTTATTCAGTATGGGGTGAGGAGGGGGAGGAAGGGGAAGAAGAGGAGGAGGAGGAGGAAGAGGAGGAGGAGGAGGAGGAGGAGGAGGAAAAAAAACACTCCAGGCCATGGAAACAGGAGGAGCAAAAACCTTGCAGATAGGTATAGCTTGCCTCATGCACCACCACACTAAAGCCCAAGCATTGGGTTGGACAGGGAACTTACCCGATAGCAAAATCACATTAATGAACTATTACAGTCCAATTTGAGGGAGTCTCAGACTTGATTCTTGGACCACAAGGAAGCTCCACAAAAGGCACATTCTGAGAAGCAAAACTCCATCAAGCCAAAGGGATAGCACAGGAGTCAGAGCTGGTTCAGAGACCAACTGAGCAAGTATTCTCTCTCTCTCTCTCTCTCTCTCTCTCTCTCTCTCTGAGAATAGAGATGCAGGTCTGGACTGGACCAGGGTGGAGTCAGAAACAGGGGTAAATCTTGAGTGATTTCAAGTGACTCAGTGAGGTCGAAAGGAAACATTCAATTAACTGGTCTCTCCAGAAAAAGACTAGCTGCAAAACTGAAATTTAACTAGAAATTCCATCTCCGGCCAACCTTTCTTGTGAAAACCTTAGTTAGGTACATATTAGAAAGAAAACTGAGAATTCAGCACCCAACTAAGAAAGGCTACTCTGACAAAAGAATTTCCTGTGATTAAACTATACCATGTTGTCACCTAACATATGCCATGGACCCATTATCCATAGAAATCAGACTCCAAAACTATCTTCCTCTGCTGCTGGGCTCCCTCTGTATCCATCTGTTCTCTGTTTTCCTCCAAGTCATAAGACTTGGAAAACTCAGGTAGAGAGAATAAATACAAGATGATACAGATAAACAAGGATACAACTGATAAAGCTTTTTATGATCTAAAGACAATAAATAGCTAATGACTTAGAAAATTCTTTGCAGACTTATCCAATCAAATAGGTCATGGGTTATCTCCTAGAAATTTCTCTGGATATTTCTTAGTTTTTTAGGAAGTTATCAAAGGTCACTAAGATATATCAACTTATTGCTCCCTAATTATCATCAGATTTCTGTGCCTTAAAGTGCTATTAATTAAAATTCACCTGATTCAAATTGGTAATGTCTCATTTACTTACTCAAACACATTCCGAATAATAATTTTATACAAGCTACTAACACTAATTTACAGAAGAGGACAAGCTGAAAGTAAACATTTAAAATATCTCAGGAAAATCTTAAAGATCTACTCTATAAAATATTTATGCTTTAAGACTGTCAAAATATATTTATTCTCCAATGTAGAATAATTTAAAAAGTAGAATGCTTTTAAAACTGACAATACAGCCAATTTAAAGAAAACTAGTGACATGTTAAAAAGAAACTGACCAAATAAAGTATATAAAACCCCAACAACAATGTATTTATTTCAAACTGTCACAAATTAGATTGAAATAAATACATTGTTGTTGCAAATTAGATAGCTGGGTGGAGAGACCACACAATTCTGAACAAATGTCATTTTTATTATAAAATTCTTACTACACTAATGGCCTACAATAATAAGGAAGCTAACAGAATAATAACTGAGATAAGAGAATAAAGATTAAAACTCTCCCCCAACACACACACACATCAAGAACTTTCTGGAATAAGAATAGATTATGTTCTAAAGTTTTTAAAACATGAATGCTTTCACTAAAAATGTCTTCTAGACTGTGCCAACATGAGTAATGTAAAGTAGTTGTAGCTCTCTCTGCAGTATATGATTCGGTGTATGCATTTTCCTTCTGTAGTTAGCCACTCTGCTATCCCAAATAAGAAAGTGTGAGCTTCAAGACCATCAGCCAACAGCCACAGGACAGTGGATGAGCTCCATGGACACATCCCCCAACAGCTTACACACTAGTCATCACAGCAGTAACTAAGTTAAGGGAACTCATAAAATAAATAACAGCACAATACACTGTAAAAAGTTATTGCAATTATAGGTATTTGTTCCTTATGATAGAAGAAGCTACCCTGTTGTGTGTCAGTAAAATCTGAGTGGCTATCTATAAGTTTAAAAATTCAGGACAGGAAAAAGAAAAATTAAAGCCTTGCTTACTAGTTTTTTCTTTAGTCCTTTAAATAAACACAGCGGTAATTTATATGTCTTGGTATATACCTTTACAATCTCATGGTAAAAGTGGGGCATGGTGGTGCACACCTGTAATCCCAGCAGCAAGGGAGTCTGAGGTGGGAGGATCGTGAGTTCAAAGACAGCCTTATCAACTTAGTGAGGCTCTAAGCAACTCAGTGAGACCCTGTCTCTACATAAAATACAAAATAGGGCTAGGGATGTGGCTCAGTGATTGAGTGCCCCCGAGTTCAATCCCTGGTACAAACAACAACAACAAAAACTTCATGGTAAAATATTTTATGAGACAAAAATTATAAACTTAAAAGAATTGAGTAAAATGAGTATTCAACTTGTATTTAAAGAAAAAAAGGATAGAAGGAGGATCTTATTTTTCAATTCAAGTAAAGAAATATCAATCTTCCTTAAGATTTCAAAATTAGTCAATTTAAGAAGATGAAAGTGAAATTGGCTTAAGTAAAAAAACAAAAGGAGGGAAATCACCAAAAACAGTATCTGGGACTTTAAAACCTAAGTTGAAACTATTACAACTATTTAGTCTTCAAAAGTCCAAAAGTCTCAAAATCAAATATACTGTTAATATTTTCAGTCAAATAAAACCAAAACAACTTAAGAAACAAACTTCATCACGCGGAGGGAATGTGCATCTGTTGATTAAATAACCTAACATGTTTTTTAAAATCCTGTTTACTAACCATTTTATATACCAAACATATGTCCTTTCCTCAGAGCAAATGAGAGGGAGGGTGGCAGGGGTGATGGGATGAAGGGCTATGTATATATTTCAAAGTTTTAATCTTTACAAATACTGGAAATTAGTTATGCTTCCCAAATATTGACAGGTCTCAATGTCCACAAACACTGGAACTGTTACTCCCACCCCCATGCCCATTAGTTTAAGCCAAATCACATCTTTACAAGGAACTGGAAAACTTCCTCTTGCTAATCTGATGCCAAACACCATTTTCCAAGAGGACTCAGAGTTCATCATTCATTATGCACTTTGTTGTCTTTAAAGTGTTCAAAATTTTCCTTCAGAACATCCCAGAGAAATCAAGAAACTGTATCTCTACCAAGTATGCAACTATTGTATATTTAGTACAATTGAAAAGACTTCATCTCTTGGGCTCAGACAGCACCTGTCATAAATTGGCTAAGAAAAGCAGTTCAAAGTAAGCTGTTCTTCAGGCACAAATACCTCTTCTATGAACTAGGGTTGAGTTTTAAATGAATTTTGAAAAAAACAAAGTCACAACCCAGAGAAAAACATGTCTTGTATGCATTATGATTAAATTAAAAAAAAACTTTCAGGATTTAATTGCCATCTCAAACTTATTCTTAGTCCCTCACACTTAAAAAAAACAGTTATTTAAAAAATTATATATAAAAAGGCCTGAATTATAAACATTTCCCAGTGATTATCAGAAAGCTAACTATGCAATGTACAAATCCAAGAAAAATTCAAAATAAGTCCCATCTTTCTTACAACTCAAAACATGCCAGGCAGCATTCAGGTACACACCTGTGACTCCCAATATTCTGGCAAAAGGTAACAACACTGCACATTTTAAATCACAACAGTCATAACCAGTGTTATTAAAAAGGCAATGCTGTTGATTAAGATGGGTAGATGCCTGTACATCATGGCCTACAGTGACATTTCAATATAAGAGAAAATATTAATAAGGCAAAGATAGCATAGCACTGGCTATACACTAGACCATCAGCATTGCTGTATATCAGGTCTTAAGCCTAGAGAAAGGTCTTTAAAGGGTCTTTAAAATGCTACTCACTGTCTACATGAAATTCTGTATTCTGTCCTGAGTATTCTGTCCTGAGTCTGAAAAAAAAATCTGAATTTTCAAGTAACTTTCTTTCATAAGTTTATATATAAAATACCCAAGAACAAAACACAGTTCTCTGTCTTTGTAGGCTCATGTACTGCCTAGCACAAAGTCAGCTTTCATATAGTAGGTGCCCACTAAGTGCTGCCTAGATTCAGTTACTTTTCACAGCACAGTCTTACAAAGCAAATGAAAACACATTAAAAAGGAAACAACCATTCCTTGAGGGCAACACTGGGGTGGGGGGTGGGGGGGCTAAGGCAACAAGTGAAAATGATATATTTGTTTTTCATTATTGCTCTGATCTTGCATCAATAGGAGGGGCAGGAAACATTTTTATTAGTAAACTAAGCCTTAGACAAAGACCAAAACCCAATGTAAACAACTATTCTTCTGGATCTTCTATTGAAAGGCCAAGGTAAATCTGGATAAAGAAATAACAATATTAAGGAATAACAGATTTTTAAGTCCTGACCATATTTTTAAATATTTTTTTCTGTAATAAATTTCAATATTTTTAATAAAAATAACTAAATGCCTGAAATTACTGTAATCTACAAAGATTCTTCCTCCTGCTCAGATCCGAGAGCTACTTAAGATATAAAATTAGCAAAAAAGAAAAAAAAACACTGTATTAAAATGAACAGTCTTTATTTACTAACACTTGTGGTTAGCATGGCATATCAAAAAAGAGTGGAAATTCTTTACCATCTTAAAACAGCACATTATTTCTTTGTTGGAAAACATACACAATAAAATTGGAAATGCAAACAGCCATCCAGACTAGGTTCCTAAACTATCTTGAAAAGACCAACACCATTTCAGATGTAGTCGAGGGTTTTCCTACCAAAAAATTCTAACTTTCACTAGCATGTGTGTGTTTGTTAATTCCTCTACTCAAGCCTTAACTCAAGCTGTGTATGCCCAAGATTCATTTTTCCCTGCTTGTCTCTCTCTCCTTCCTATGGCAGTGAATCTCTGCTGCTACAGCTTCTATTATCAGTTTGTTGAATTGTTGTAATTCAAGGATCTGAAAAACTCATCAAAAAAAAAAAGGGAGGCACCAAACTGAAAGACAAATTTATTCAATAATTTTAATCTAATTTTTATGTCTGAGGTAGCACAATACATCATTTTCAACCTTAGCATAATACTTTTAAAAACAAAGTTTACTGAGATACAATTCACATACCATAAGAGTCAGTAATTTAAAATGTACAATTTAACAGTAATTTGTATATTAAGAATTGTGCAACCATCACAACCAAGGAAGTTTAAAACATTTTTATTACCCCCCAAAAGAAACCCTATACCCATTAGCAGTCACTCCTCATGCTGTCTTCCCTCAGCCCCTGGCAACCACTATTTTCTATCTCTATGGATTTGCTTATTCTGGACATTTCATACAAATGGAATCACACAAGCTGTCATCTTCTATAACTGACATCTTTCACTTTTTGTAATGTTTTTAAGGTTCATCTATTCAACTTTATTTCTTAATGTTAAAATTTTCCAATCCTTTTGACAAATCAAACATATGGCCTTTTACATTTGATCCCCACACTACCCCTCCACAAAATACTGTTTGCTTGCTATTTTCCTCTAGAGATGCTAAACTATAATTTGCTACTTTGGAAACTTCTTATTCTGGATTCTCCTTCTGGTAGATAATAAAACACTATTTTAAACACCAACAATTCACATACCTATATTTCTCTGACAATAGAATATATGCTGGGGCAAAAAGATGACTAAATCCTGTTTAGGAGATGGCCACTATAAATTAAAAAAAAAAAAAAAGCCTGTTGATTTTAAAAAAGAGAACAGCCACGAGATTATTTGGCTGTCACTTGTAACTTCCAAACCTCCTTTATTTCAAAGATCTGCTCAAGTAGAGTTACACAAAGCAAGCATGTCCATATGACTTCTACATCTTTTAAGTTAAAAATGACACACTGCTGTCGATATCAAAAGAGAAGTCACTAATCTCTAAATATGTCAACACAATACCTGCAAGTGAACCAACAACACCCCAATCTACTACTCCTCTCCGGGGAAAAAAACTCTCTTGCTTTCTTTTAAGTGGTCTAACACCTTTCAGACTAAAAACTAAAGGAATGTTCATACATACAAGATTAAATCCTCAAAGCTACAGAGAGGAGGGAGGGGAAGATACTGACTCAGGACTTCAGCAAAACATAATCAGAATTTGGGGTGCCTTCTGGCCATCTATCAGGATTTAAGGAATTACCATTTTAAAAGAATCCTTGGGAAGAGTCTGGGTGAGGTGGGATTAAAAACATACATAAAAACACACTTTCCCCTCTTATGTTCTTAAGAAGGCACCTTTTACAAAGAATCTTCAGAAGAATGCTCCAAATAACAAGACATCCTATTTTAAGATGGCCTGCATCCTGTCTGGGAGGAGAAAGGCCATCCACTGCTACTTTGAATTTCAGAATTCATATTAAATAATAAAACTACACATTTCAACAGTATGTCATAATAAAATGTATTAGCTCTCCCATGTCTTCTGAATTATATTTATTTAGCTTTTAAAGGCTAGAAACCTTCTTTTGTGCCCCCCAAACACCATTAAACGCCTGAATAGAAGGCCCCCCGATCCACCTACCCCAGTAGAAGGGAGTTGGAAGCCTTTCGACCAATCCAGTATGATAAAAGTTCGGAAAAACAAAGACCAGGGGAGTCCAGATTTGTGGAAGTCCCATCCCCCAGCTGTCTAACTCTATGCAGTAAACATGGCTAATTCTGCAAAGATCTACTCTTCCTCCATCGTGGACTCATTTCTTACAAGATGTTTAAGGATTTGTTTATAAAAACACCCTTTCTGATTTTTCCCTGTGATGGAGCCACACAGCCCCCGCTGCCTGTTTCTCCCCCTCACTCCTCAAGGCTCAGTCGTGATTTTTCAAACTTAGTAGGCACCACCTGCATACTTGGGCAACTATTTATTACTCACCCACACGCCCTCACCCTTCCCAGCCCCAGTTCTGCGACTGCATTTAAACTTTCAGTCGTGTTCAAGTTACCCTACCATCTCAAATGTACCAACAATACGCCATACTTTATTTATTTATTTATTTTTGTAGAACAAAACCCCCTCCTTTTCCTGCCGCCACATAACATGGGGAGTTCTCATTCTCTATGTCCCGGCACTTGCCTACCTACCCCTACCGGACACCACCAAAACAAAAGCTATCAGATTGCAAGAGATAGCGAGTATGGGGCAATACTGCTTATTAACTACGTACAAAGGAAGTGTGGGGCGGGGGGTTGGCAATGCAACAAAACTCTGGCCACAACAAAACCAAGGCCAGGGCTTTGCGCTCGCAAAACAAAACACCCTCCCCCCTCCCCCACCCCCACCCCAGCCGCCGAAGATCCTGGAGCTCCCTACACGACAGCGCACGACACCTCTTTTCATGGCCAGGCATCTAGATGTCCCCGTGTGGCCATAGCTACACCCCGCGTTGCGAGCACGTGTGTGTGAATGCCCGTTGGCTCCGACCACTCATCCACTAACGCACACGTGGACGCTACCCTGCCATCCCCCAGACCCTTAGGGAGGAAAAAAGGCGTCCACAAGCTGGGTAAAAAACTGAAACAGCCCCTGAACCCTCTGAACTAGGGATTCGGTCGCACGCCCCCGAAAAGCCTGGGTGATGAAGGTCCCGACCTCACACTTTCCTAGGGACGGACAAGGATGAGGGAACCCCCCCCCATACACACACACACACACACACACACACACACACACACACGCCGAATCCTCTAAAATGATGGCAAAGACCAGGAACCCAAGGTGTCTAGAGGAGCAAAGCAAGTTGTGCTACTGGAGGCCCCGCCGGGATATTTGGAAACGTGTCCTGGGGCTGCGGGGACTCTCTGCCGGGTACTTTCCCCTCGAGGACAACTGGCACCCGGAGAACGAGCGGCTCCCCGATCCCCACCACCAAGCACCCTGTCTGCTCCAGCAGCGACGCACATCACAACCAAGGGTACGGTCAGCACTGTCTGTGCGCCACGCTGGGGTCAGCGGTGTGTGCCGAGCGGCCCGCGCATCAGGGAGGAGCGAAGTGAGAGTGGAATGGGCCCGGGGGCTGCGGGTCCGCCCGGTGCCAACTTCGCTACTAGGTCCCAGGTCCTAGCCCGGCCACTAAGCCGCCAGGGACTGAACACTGCCCACCCACCAGGCCGCGGGACAAGGCTCTCAGGACCACGAAAGAGAAAGCCCCGAGCCCTTCCCGCGCGGGATGCGCTGAGCTCGGGCCCGCGGGGCTCCAAACCAAGAAGCTCGGGCCCCAAGTCCGCTCGGGCCTTCCGGCAGAGCCCCCTCCGCGCCCCGCCCCGCCGCTCCCGAGCCCGGGGGCCCGACAGCTGCGACGGTGGCAACTCGGGTTTCGCAAACAGGGCGCAGCCCCTCAGAGGAAAAGTTCCCGCAGTGGCCGCGGGCACATACTCACTTTCTCCACTCGTCGGCCAGAGCGAGAGCGCGGCGGAGAGGAACAGGAGCCCCCACAGCGAGGTCGGGGACCCTCCTCCGGAGCCAGACTTCATTCCTTTTATTTGGGACGAAATTCCCCTTTTCTCAAAAAAAAAAAAAAAAAAAAGAAAGAAAGAAAAGAAAGTCTCCAACTCAGTCTTCGCCCCACCTCAAAAAAAAAAAAAAGGTGAAGGAAACAATACTTCGAAGGCGGCGCCGGCCCGGGGGCCCAGCGGACAGCGCTGACGGGGCGGGCGGCGGCGCGGGGCGGCCCCTCAGCGCCGGCAGCAGCGGCCCAAGGCTCGGCTGAGTCGGGAACCCGAGGCGCGCCGGGGCGGGATGTCGGCGTCGTCGGCCTCCATTTTCAAACCCAGAGAGGCAAAAGACGGGTAAAACTGCTAAGAAAGGGGGCAAAGCCAAAATCCGTCTCGGCGAGGACAAACAAACCCGACCCCCAGACTGAGAGGGAGGCTGCCGGACGCCCCAGCCTCCGCGCTGGGAAAGCGCGACGCAGTTCACCAGACTGCCCCGAAGTCTAGGTCGCGGGCGAGGCCGGGGAGGGACAGAAATGCGGAGTAAAAATGAATGAGCGGCTCCCCCTCCTCCTCCGGGCTCCGCTCACTGCCGCCTCCTCCCTCAGCGCCGCCGCCGCCGCCGCCGCCGCCGCGAGCTCCTTCCTAAATCCAGGACACACACAAAGCGGCGGGCCGGCCGCGCCGCGCTCAGCACTCCCGCCGCGCCGCCCAGGCTCCCCGCCGCCGCCCGCCCCGCGCCGGCCCCCGCCCGCCGCCGCAGACTCCGTGCGCTGGGGCTCCGGCTCGCTGAAGGTCAAAGCTGAGGCGCGCGGCGCGCCGTGGAGGTCCCCTCACGCGGGAGGGGCGTGGAGGGTGCGGGAGGGGGGTCCGGGGAGCCGGGCCGAGGGTCTGCGAGCGCCGGCCGCGGGCGCGCCGGGAACAGGCTCGCTGGCAGCGTCCCTCTCCCCTGCTCTCCTCTCTCGAGTTCGCCTGGTGCGTTCGCTCCTCCTTGGGTTTTTTTCCTTTTTTTTTTTTTTTTTTTTTTTCCGCTCAGTGGAGTTAATGCTGGTAAACAAGAGCCTCAGCCTCGCCGCGCCGCTGCCGCCGCCGCTGCCACACACTGGGGTCTCGCGCGCGTGCTCCCGGGACCGCGCACACGTGCCCGCGCGCACACTCGAGCGGCCACAGCCGCAGCCGAGGCGCGCCGAGGGCCGGGCCCAGGCCGGCACACTCCAAGAGCCGGAGTCCGGGATTCCAGGGACGTGCGGATTGGAGCCCGGGCGTGGGGCGCGAGGCTGTGAGACACCGCCCCCACAACCCCGCCCGCGCCAGCATAGGCGCGCACAGACACGCGCGCGCGCCCCCACACGCTCCCGCCCCCACCCGCACTGCGCCGGCCACCCCGCACGCGCCCTCCCCGCACGCACCCTCCCCTCCCGCAGGACTCCAAAAACAATGCCCCCGGCGCCGGTCCGGGTTCCGCGGCGGGGAAGGCAGGGGAGAGGAGGGGGCCGGGTGGGCGGGGAGTGAGGAGCCCGGAGAGGTTCATTGAAAACAACAACAGTGGGGCTGGGAAGCGCGTTTCCCCGGTTCTTGAAAAGCTTCATTGTTTCTTGTAGCTGTTGCTAAATAAATAAATAAGTGCGTGCATGCGGCATTTTTTCGCAGCGTGTTGGGAAGCCCGAATGTGGCAGGAAGGGCACACCTGGGAGAAAGGGGACCCCCAGGCTACTATGGCTGGCACTTTTCACGCAAGGCTCGATGCCTGCAGCATCGCAACCGGGGTGTCCGGAGTTCCAGGGTCTCTCGAGGAGCTGTAGGGGAAGGGCCGGGTCCTGGTGGCTGGGCTCTGGGGCGCTAGGGGTGAGAGCCCGCCGCGGGCCCCAAGCCCGGGAAGGGGGGCCCAGACAGGCGGTCCCGCATGCCCAAGGCGCGTCCCCACGGCGGCCGCCAGAGGGCGCGGCAGCCGCCGGGGAGGGCTGGCCCGTGGAGTGTCGCCTCCCTCCCTCCGGGGAAGGAAATGTGGGGGCCCGGGCTGGGGGCCGACTCTTGCTGGGTAGTGCTGGCGTAGCCTCCCCGACCCGCCCGCCCGCCCAGTGCGCTCTCTGAGGCCTCACGCTGCTCAGGGCTCCACCACGTGGGCGGCTGCGGAGAGCGGCCGGGGCGCGTGCACTGTGCTGGGCTGCTGGGCCCGGGAGCTGGGGGGCGTGTCTGAGGGGCCACAGAGAAAGGGATGGGGGGGGCCGGGACCCGCACCGGGACGCTTCTTCAGGGTCCGGTCACAACCTAGGAACATGCGGCACGCACCCAGGATCGGTGACCACTGCGGAAACCCACCCGCACCTGCCTCTACCCCTCCCCGCACGTCCTCTTGCTTCGTTTGATACGTAAGTGGCTAGAAACTAGCACCAACCCAAGTCTCCTCAGTAGTTTTTCCCGAATGTGCCAGTGGAGATGTTTCCCCAAAGAGAGATTTCCCCAGGACTGCCATCTCATGAATAAATGCTGCTGCGGAGGTCAGGTCCTCAAAAGGAGGAAATACCCAGCGATGGCTGGAAAGAGGAGTTTGAAATACATGGACTTTTAAAAATAGTGAATGGACCACGTGTCGCCCTGAATGTGGTGGGTTTCATGACTCGGGCTAATCGATGTCAATAATCAATTGAAAGAAGAAGAAGAAAATGGCAAACAAGAGAGTCGTTGATATCTAGATCGGGTAAAAGTGTCTTATAAACAATCACACTGTCTGGTAGAAGGGACCTATTCTATAGGAAAGAACGGTGGTTGGTTTTTTTGTTTTTTGTTTTTTTAATACTCTCGAATTGTAAAAGTTTTCCGCATCACACTATATAGCCCATCATTCATAAATCATCTTTTAAATTAAGAGCTAGAAAATAGATCAAAAGCTATCATTTTTTTTTTGTATTTATTTTCTAGATCAGTTTTCCCCTTAAAAATTTTTAGCTCAATTCAGTGAGTCCGTTGTATAGAAAGAAATAAACCTTGTGTTTGTTGTGTTTGTTTGTTTGTTTTGTTTTTTACTTAAGCGAGTTATGCATGTGGGATTTTTGTTTTGTTTAACTAAAATTCGGCTTAATTTTTAAATAACATATTCCAGATTTATATGTGCTTGGACATTAACAAATGTATTAAAATCTCAGTTTTAGCATTCATCATTTAAAAATTAGGCAATACACATGAATAATTAAAAGTCAGCCTACTAAATTTTAAATATGTCTTCAGAGCATACCCTCCATGAGATTGATCTCAATGCCTGCAGATCCACTCTAGTACTTTCAGCAGAATACTTTAAGTGCAAAGGAATATCAACATTATATTTTCATTATATTTGGTGTTCAGACTTTTTAAAGACATTTACAATAAGACAAAAGTTTGGTAATGGTTTTTAGAAGATTAGGGCAACATAAAGTTTTAAAATACTACACAATACATTTTTAGTGTTAGTAATGAAAATGCTCATTTATTTTTCCCAAGAACATAAGAAGATATATAGAATAAAGAGATATGCATACAGTCCTTTGTAGGTGTTAAATAAGACTTTATGTCTTATTTATAAAAAAAAATTACAAAATATTTACAAAATCATTTACAAAAATGATTTTTCATTTGTGAGTTTTTAAAATGTGTTTTCCTAAAGTAGTAGGAAGTCAATATGACTAATAAATTTAGACAATGAAGTACTTATTATATAGCTTACTATTTAGGGGAAGAAAACAAAATGTAAATTGCCTTTAGGCTCTAACTTGATCACATTGACCAAAAAAAAGAAAAATGATTTTATTTCTTTGTAATTGTTTTGCCTATCCAATCAAGCTTTCAACCCTGCCCCCCCTCAAAAAAAAATCTTGGGAATGAAATCATATAGACAAATATCCAATTAATATGTGAAGACTCCAATTATTCTTCACAACCACCCTGATGAATCAATCTCTCTCTCTCTCTCTCTCTCTCTCTCTCTCTCTCTCTCTGTCTCATACACACACACACACACACACACACACACACACACACACAATTTGTACACCACTTGCCTCAGGTATCCTGTAGATTCTCTTTCTTTTGGAGCACAAGCTGATAGCTTGTTTTCATTTTTTAAAAATTATTTATGCAGTTACAGGTTTAGCTCAAATTATTCTGCTGAACGTCCAAGACTCTGCTGAATGTGCCAGACTCTCCAAAGTTGTAATATATATTAAGGGAAAAGATGAGAAACAGCACAAACAACAATTGACAAGTGTTACAAGTAATACAGTATGTTGTGATATATTCCCAGAAAGGAATGTTATTCAGTAGCAAAAGTGAATGAAGTACAAACAAAAGAAACATGAGTAGATCTTTGAAATACAATATCAAGTAAAAACACACAAGTTCAGAAAAACAACCCACAGCATGACACCATTTCCATAAAACTCTTAAAAGCAAGGAAAACTAAAAAATTACTGCACTTTTTTTTACAGCAAGAAAATTAAATGCATGATAAAATGTTTTGTTTTGCTTTTGTTTTAGCAAGAGGATTAATAAAGGATATTAATTCCATTGGAGCAGAGAGAGCCCCCTAGGCACATGCAAAGTTCTTGGAAATATGTTCATTATTGGATTGAGTGTTGGATTTACAAACTTCCATTTTGTAATTATGCTTTATAAGTAACATACGTATTTGGTATGTATTAAACATTAAAGAAGATAATAAAAATATGCAAGAGATTCATGAACAAGATCATCATTCAGGTTTTCCAATGAGTCTTCCAGATTCAAAGTTGTATAAACAATTTAGAAGCATTAAAAAAAAAACCCACTAAAGTAATATAATCTTATCTTTAAAAATATTTTTCAGAAGAATGTGTACCCATAGCATATTGATACAATTGAAAATCATAGCAAATCATAAAGACAAAAAGAATTCATTTCATATGGTAATCAAGTTTATTAATTAAGAGTGTATTATATAAACTGGCAGTTTCCTATAAGGTTGAATAGACACCTAACATAGGATCCAGCAATTCTACTCCTAGCTATTTACCTAAAAGAAATGAAAACACATTCACAAAAATACCTGTATGGAATGTTGATAACCACTTTATTCATAATATCAAAAAGCAGGAAACAACCGATTTGTACGTTAAAAGAGGATTGTATAAACAACTTATGACATATTCATTCAATGCAGTAGTTCCTATCAATAAAAATGCACAAACTTCTAAATCATGCACTATGTGGATAGGTCTCAAAAGCAAAATTGTAAGTCATGTGTTAAGAAGTATTACTGTATTAATCCATTCACATGAAATTCAAGAACAGGCAAACTGACCTATGAAAAATAAATCAGAGCCACGGTGGCCCTTGGAAGGTGGGGAGGAAGAAGTTTTAGATAACTAGGAAGAGGCACAAAGAACTTTCTAGGGTGATAGCAATGCTCTTTCAATTGCAGTTTTGCTATGTTAATATGTGTATTTACCAAAAACATCAAACTGTACAATTAATGTAGGTACACATCATTGTGGTTAATTATACCGAATTTAAAAATTTAAAGAGGGCATTATGTAATTCAGAAGTTTTGCAGCTGCTCTAAAAAAGGTGAGCACATTGCTTCCCATATTTTTGCTGTCATGTGAGTTAGTAGAGATGATCAATTCCAATATCCATTCCCACAGCTATCTCTACAGATGAATATACTTTTGTAAATTTCTCTGCCAGAGGTTCTCTGCAAGGGACTTTAGCTATGGAAAGCACAACATTGTCTCTACAGAGATAATATATAGGGACAGGAAATATAAGAAAAATACTCTGGTTGGTTCCAGTCCCCACACAGCCACAGCAATAGGAGTCTCAGTCTCACTGAGATCTGTTTATGCTCAACTTGAGAAGATTTTCTATTTTAGTTTTACACCAATAGCCAGATCACAAGGCATAAATGCTACATTCTTCAATGATACTTTGAAAGCAGTGTGGAGGTCCTAGAGAATATTTGCACAGAGATGGGCAGGATAATGTCTTTCTGTGCCTACTTCCAGAATCATATTCAGTGACACATCAATAAGATAAGTTCCTGGAAACCCTAGGCCAGGGCTAGGAGTGATAGGCACACTTGGGATCTCTATAGATCCAAGATGGAGATGGGATTGCTTTTGTGGCTACACCAATATCCTGAGCATAGTCCTACAGCCACAAGCCTGTCCCTGACATGGGAGTGGGCATGATCCACCCCCAATGTGGCAATCTGTGGGGAAATACACTAGCCAAGAATGCTGTAATGGCTCTATCTTTCTTACTTGTCATTTGCAGTGGTTAGTCTCTGAGATGGGTGTGCTGTCTTTACTCCTTCATGTAATTAACTTTCAAACATATCAATAGTAAGGATCCCTGTCTGGCAGACAGTACAAAAGATGCTTTTTTTGTTGAAATGCATCAGAGATTACATGAAAATTCAAGTTAAATCAAAATGTCTGTTCCCTCTGATTAATGCCACCAGCTCTGAGATGTTTTATCAGCAGCATGACAGAAAGAGATAAACTACTTCTGTGCTCTGCCTCATCTAACTGCAAAGCTGTGTGATTTTTGGACATTGCTTCACCTTTCTGTTTTCTTCTCTGTGACGTGAGATGATGGAATAGAACTTTCTGCTCTAAAATGCCATTGTGTCTTTGTTTTTTTAATTGACAGTAGTACCTTGGTATCACATACTTTATCTGCACATCTTCCTTTGCCTTGTCTGTCAAGTAACCAGTAGTCTATAAATCAATGTACTAGCAACAGTAGCCAGGCTCATGAAATAATGGTTTCCTATTTTGCTTTAGTATAACAGATTTTTCACACATTAAGGTTGCTAACAGCAGAATATACTTTTTTAGCCATTCTGAACTCCCATATATATTCACCTAAGAATTTGATTATGGAAAGACAAGCAGAAGCATCATCAAGAAAGCGGAAAGTGACCACCATTAATTCACAAAAGGAAACTCCCAACTGATCACAGACAATGTTCCTGAGAAATATTCTCTTTGGGATATTAAGTTTCAGAGGGACCTTATTCTACAAAATATATTTGCACATTTCTTCAGTAATTTTTTACAGCAATGTCAATTTATCAGTGTCCTTACTTGCAGTGAACTGTTTCTGGCCTTATGGACAGGCTACAAAACAAAAAGATCTTGCTTGAAGTTTTGTAGATATCTCTGCAGTTCTGGAGTGTGAAGACCACATCTGCAGAATCAGATTGTTTCCATCTGTCCCTAGGAGGACCATCAATCAACAGAGAACTGAACACTGACGAGTGAAGACCATGGAAAAGGGCTAGTTCTTACATCCCATGAAGAATGATTAAGATCTAGACATTATAAGAAGGCTTATTTGACTTCTGGTTTTAGGTACCTGAAAAACAATTATTAGACTTGAGTCTGATGATGGCTAGAGCTAGACCAATGAGAAGAAAACATATTTCAGTTGTTTTGAAAGAATTTTTCTTCTTTTCCAATTAAAATAAGTAATTGGCATTATTTTGTGGTCTCTGCTTGCAATAGTGTTTTGTGTAGGAAAGTGTTGTCCTTCATCATAATGTTCATGCAGAGATTGAACCCAAGCCACCTAGAAGAATCCAGTCCAAAGAAGCACTGGATTGAGTGAGATGATCTCAAAGTGATATGAGATCCTTTCCAATTCTTGGATCACTAAACACTTGGGTTCTAATTCCATTACTGTCTGAAGGGCTGCTAAAGGAGCTTGACTTTGCTTTAAATAGTGATCTGTTTCAAAGTTGAAGATGTATGTGTTTCTACATAATAGAAAACCTGATGAAAACTCCTGAAAGGGGGTCAAGGCCCAGTTCCAATAGATCAAGAAGCCAAGTTGGAGATCAGGGATTTTCTCTCAAATCAGTCATATTGCGGGAGATGGTTGGACCAGGTTGGAGGAGGGGGTTAAATAGTGAGATGGAGGTTAAATAGTGATATGTTGGTAAATCATGACATAGGCTAAGGGAGGGACAGCCCTGATTTGTTGAGTTTGCCAATGTTACTTTTATAAATAGTTCCACTAGGGCCAACATAATGAACCAACGGGAAGTTCCTGGATACAGGGTTCTAAAGAGATGCACACAGTGGGCTTCTGCAAGACAAAAGTACATCCTGCTCTAGTACATCCCTGAGTTGAGATACCTGAGAACCTTGTGTTGCCTTTGTGACAAATTCAGTGAGAAAATTGTAAGCAACCCTTTGACAAAAATAGCAGTAGCCATAAACAGGCAATTCACAGAAGAAATACCAGAACATCCAAAAAGCAAGAAAATATATTCGGCAACCTGGTTTATAAAATTAAGAATTAGACAATATCAACTGTTCACAAGGATGAATGAGGAGAACTGAATTCTCTGCTACTGGAAAGATAAATTGATGCATCCACTTTAGGGAACAATTTGGCAATATCCTTAAGGTTAAAAACACACCTACCCAACAATCAGCAGTATCATTTATAAGGAGTATACCCTAAAAGCTCTTGACTCATACACCAGGAGACATATATAAGAACTTTAATTGGAGCATTGTTTTTAACAGTAACAATGAGAAACAATCTGACTTTCCCTCCATGGAAGAATGAATAACGGTGCTTGATTTAGACAGTAGAATACTAACAGAGGTTAAACAAAGGTTAAAATGAATGAACCCAATCTAAGTGAATCAGCATAGATTTAACAACCAATATTGTGTTAAAGAGCAATTTACAAAGATTAAATAATCCTATGTTTCCATTTAGGTAACTTAACACAGAAACAACTATACATATTGTTAGTGGATACATACATATGTAGCAAAAATATATAAAATGCCTTCAAGTGATAAGCAACAATTTAAACATTATTCCTTCAGGGAGGAATAAAAGGGAAAAGAATAACAATGGTAGCAACATTTATATTGGCAACATCTTCTGTAAGACAAGAGAGACTGAAGCAAATAGGGCAAAATGTTACTGTTAAACCTAGTTGGTAAGTACATGTGTGTATCTGTTAACATTATTTTCTTCATTCTTGAACCCTTTTATAACTTTTTTTCCACCTCTTTTTTAAATAAACTTTTTGTTTTGAAGAGTTTGGGATTTACAGATTTATTGTAAATAGAATACTAAGTCTATACCCACTCCCAGTTTTCTGTGTTAACACTTACATAAATAATTATAATACATTTGTTACAATTAATGAACTAGTATTGATACATTATCATTATCAACTAAATCTCTTCTTTAATCAGATTTTCTCAGTTTTTCTCTGATGCACTTTTTCTGTCCTGAGATCCTATCCAGGATCCCACATCATCACATTTAGCTGTCACATCTCCGTGGACTCCTCTTGACTGTGACAGTTAATTAGATCTTCCTTGTTTTTGTTGATGTTGAAAAATTTGAGAAGCACTAATCAATTGGGTATTTTGTAGAATGTCCCTTACTGGAATTTCTCTGTTTGTTCCTCCCATGACTAGTCTTGGGTAATATGTTTAGGGGAGGAAGACCATAGCTGTAAAGTGTCCCCCCACCAGTACTGGATATTGGATCTAGGGGCACTCTACCACTGAGCTGTATCCCCAGTTCTTTTATTCATTATTTTAAGATAGGGTCTTGCTAAGTTGCTGAGGTTGGCCTCTAACTGCATGTACCATTGCACCCAGGTAAAGCATCATTCTTGTCAAGGGAACATCATTCATATCAAGGGAACATACTGTTAATGAGACTTATCACTATTGCTATTAACCTAGATCCCTTGGCTGAGGCAGTGTTTGTTAGTGTTTCTCACTATAAAGTTACTCTCTTTTCCTCTATTTATATGCTATAGTCTTTGAAAGGCAGCCACTATGCCTAACTCACATTTAAGGGGTAAGGAATCATATTTCACCTCCTTCCGCACAGAGTACCTGTATAAATTATTTGAAATTCTTCTGCACAGGAGCTATGTCTCTTTTCTCCACTTATTTATTTAATCATTTATTTATGTTGGTATGGACTCATGGATATATATTTCATATTTTGGGTTATAATTCAATACTACTTTATGTATCATGTTGCTCAATTTGTTCCAGATTTGGCTATTGGGAACAATTTCCATAGCCACCTGGGTCCCTTTGACCCATCTCCATCATTGTGGATTTGGTTTTGTTCTGGACACTTTCCCTTGCTGGTACTACAAAGTACTCCAGGCTCATCTCATGGACTTCCTGCCCCAGTTCTAGAATCAGTTATTTCTCCAAGGAGCCTTGCTTCCTTCTACTGCAGAATGCTATTAGGAACCAAATTCTAGCTACTAGGTGTGCTTGTTGCTAAGGGGGTATCATTGCTTCTAGGCCCTCTCAGCAGACAGAGAGAGGAAATATATGTGTATATACTAACTTGTATATTTACACATATCTGAAAATATTTCTACATGCAACCATCTGTATCACTATTAAGCCAACCATGAGTTCTTACTGAAGTCTCTAACTCTAATCCATTAGCACATGGATCATTGTAGCCTCCTCCTGCTTGCTCCTATCCAACAGTGAGAAATCAGACTCTCACCATCTGCCATCCATTGTTCCATTTATAATTTTTTAAAGAAGAAAAATAAAAGCTACCAAAAGTGCTTCAACTCATTGCAGCATTCAGACTATAGATACATAGCAGAAATGTGTGGGGAGAAGACATTTCCATTCAATGCATAGACTCCCCATTGGCCCCAGACATGCTTGCTTGCCTTGGCCCTTGCAGTGAGCACTCCTGGAGAGGCAGGCAAATTGTCCTTTTCACACCGGGTCCCTGAAGCCCAGATAGAAGGGACCAAGAGCACAAAGACACACTTGGAGAGGATCTCTGGTGAAGACAAGGTGGTGGTTGTTGGAGGAGTAGGAATCATAGGAGGCAAGCTAAAGAGGACAAGATTTGGAAGCATTCATTTCTAATAATAATTCTTTAACTTTCTTTTTTGAATAATAGACATCTTCGAGATCCAAATGGGAGCAAGGAAAACTCAGCTCAGGGAACACATTTATATAGATCCAGTAGCATGAAAAATTTCCCGTCTCTGAACCCATCCTTGAGCCTCAGGTTAAGAAACCCTCCTGTATACTGTATGGATGGCAATTTTGCTTGTTTGTTTGTTTGCCTGCCTGTTGGAGAGGGGCAAAGTGTAAGCAAGTGTGGAGACTATGTTCCCTTAGCTTTTCGTTTTTGGAATGGCCAGAGTTCCTGCTTTCCTGGTGTGGGCCAGGCATCTATCTCTAGCAGCTGCCAGTTCACTTATGATTACTGCTACTTATGACAAGTATCAAGTGATAATGGTTTTCTATTGGAGGAATTAATAGACTATTTTAAAATAAATCTGAGTTTTATTTTTAATAAAAAATGAAATTTAAGAAACATATGAAGTGACATTTGGAATAGAAACAGGTGCACAGAGAAACATCTTGAATTTAGTGAAAAGTGCACACACAATTTGAAGCCAGACTTTACCAGTTGCCAGCTGTGACCTGCCGTGAGAGAAACTTTTCTGCATCTTTAAAATGGCATTTATAAAATTTAGCATGCAGGGCAGTGAGAGTTTCTTCAAGTGTTTTTTCTGTACCATCCATAACAGAATCAGCCAAGATGCTTGCAAAACACAACTTGCCAGGCTGCCACCCAGAACTTTTTCTTTTTTAATCAGATAGAATCCTAGGACGCAGGGCCTACAAATCTACATTTTAACAAGTGTCCCTAGTGATTTTTATTTTGGGCTCTGGAAGAGGATGCACTGAACTGAGATAGGCAAAGCACCTGGCACAGAGGGACAGGAAGGACATGATCATTCTCGGCTACCCATCATCTGATCACCACCTCCCTCTGAAGGAAATTCTAAGGGCTCTCCCTGCTCAGGACTGTCATGGATGATTGTGCAGGTTATGTAGTGCACAAGTATAATGACTGGCACCCTGGAATTGCACCGTACCTACACTGCATGCTCATACCTCCTCAGAAGGAGCTCATCTGATTTAGTCTACTTTGGTTCTTCCCCTCCTGCAATTCCCTGTTTATTAAGCCTGATTCCCCCAGACTTTCTTACAATTCTCAGCTATTTAGTCTTTCAAACTGATCAGGGTCCTTAGCATTGGATTCTTCTGTGTGTGATCAAGAACCTTGACAAAGAGAGTGACCAGTAAATCCTTTGTATCCTTTCATCAATAGTTCCTCAGTGGTCCTTTCATCAATAGTTCCTCAGTGTTGTTTCCAGGATTTGGAGAGTACTATAGAGTCCCTCCTGGGCTGACAGCAGACTTCAAAGAAGTAGGTAAAGATATGCTAGGCTTCAAGTTATTTGATGGATTCAATTTGGGCTCAGTGCTTCCTTTGGAAAGAATGGTTCCACTACAGACAGTCTTAATGGTTTCACCTATCATTTTTCAACTTGTAATGGTGTGAAAAGCATTCATTCAATAGGAACTTTACTTTGATTTTTTTTTTTAAGCCAGGGGTTAAACTCAGGGGTACTTAACCACTGGGCTCTATCCCCAGCCTCCCCCTACCTTTTGTTGTTGTTGTTGTTGTTGCTGTTTTTAGGGTCACACTATTATCTTTTCCTGGACTAGCAACATGCAGTAGAAACCATTCTGAGGCTGGGTGTGGAAGTGAGCCTCAGCTCCCAATCAGCCACACAGACAATTGAAGGCAGACAATTGACACTACAGTGTGCTACCATGTGTTCAGTGCATCTTGGAATTGGGATATATTCAAGCTACAATGGGTTTATCTGGACATAACATCATCTTAAGTCAAGGAACATCTGAATATTTTTAAAGAAAACTTGAAAACCACTGCCTGTTACAAGAAACCCTAGAGGAGATGTGCTGGGGTGGAGATGGGGATGAGGCAGAATGGAGACAGGGAAAAGAGGTCCTCAGGTCAACAGAAGCTAAGAACTGGCTTCTCCTGTCATACTTCAGTTGAGGTCTGTGGGACTCCCTATAGGCAGAACAGCCAATGGTCCCAATTTTTAGAATTAAAAACTTCCAATTGGTGCTAAAATTCCATCACTAGACTAGGGGAGTATCTCCATGGTCTTTGTTATCTGTGTGATCCACAAAGGCTCCTCTCCCCTTCCCATGAGAAAATGGACTTAGTCACAGATCAGAACTGTGACAGAAGTCTTCTAACCTGGGGAGGAGGCAAAGACAGGATCTCCAAGGAAATCCTCAAGACCATATCTGAGAAAAGGGCACCCACATCATGCCTAAGTGACCCAGAGAAGAAGGGCAATGGGGCTTTCCTTTGTCAGGACACCAACTTATGAAGCAAGGTGAGAAGAATAAAGGGTTCAGGGCAAATCCCACAGGAACTAGAGTTGCCCACAATATAAGTGCACTTGGAGCATAAGGGGAGAAATGTTTCCTCATTCTCCAAATTTTGACAATGGCTTTAAGTTTTCATTGAATATTTCCTCCTGGTTCATAACTAGGATGATAGAAAAAAGGGAGGAGAAAAGACTTTATTAGATGGTTTTCTGGGAAATTTGCAATATTCTTAATTTTTTTCATTTGTTACAAAAAGGTACTATGTAGCATCTGGGGGTGGGGGGAAATCTTTGCAGCTTCCAAGGTCAGAATGTTTTTTTTTTTTTTTTTTAAATATAGGTTCCAGGGTGAATTGGCCACACCACTAAAATTTTGGGCTGGTGCCTCTATGAGGTGATGTGAGCAAGTTACAAACCCCTTAAAAATCTGTTTTCTTGCCCATAAAGTTGGCTAACTGCACTGGATTCTGGTGAAGATTAAATGAGAAAACATAGATTGCTGTGAATATAGTTATATTCTACTCCCCAATCTCATGAGTGTGTGCCCACACTCATAAAAAAAACTGGGTACATTAAAAAAATAAAATAAAATCACACAGCACCTAGTTCAGTTCTGACTCATGATCAGTGCAACGTAAATGGTGTACTGGGTCCCCAGGAAATTCATCCAACAATAGACAATATGTTGGATATACAGATGTTCCTCAACTTAGCATGGGTTTGGTTCAAATTAAACCCATTGTAAATTGAAAATATCCTCAGTCCAAAATACATCTAACACACCTAAACTACTGAGCATCCTAGCTTAGCCATACAGCACCTGGCAGAGTTCGTTGTTTTTCCAGTCATCTTGGGATGCTGGACATTGCAACACAGACAGTCAAAATTGAAAGCTTTTTTATACTGAATGCAAATCACATTCACACCACTGCAAAGTCAAAAAATTGTAAGTGGAATCAACTTCAGTTAGACACTGGCTGTGCTTATGTCAGACCTGCTTATCAGGGATCAGCTACCTCTAGGATGATATTTGCTTCTTACTTTCCAGTGAGCCACAGATACAGTGAGATGCATTCATCTTTTTTTTTTTTAGTCTGTACCAGTCTCCTTTTAAAATAATCATCATCATCTTCTTCATCATCACCACCATCATCATCATCATCATCCTTTCTCTTTTATCCCTGCACTCCACTCTCATTCCTTTCCTTATTTTTCTTTTAAATTAATATAAGGGTAGACAAGAAGTTGTCAATGTTGTATATATTTGCAAAGCTGGGCTATATAAAAGATATACAATATTAGTTTACAGTTGTGATGGGGACCAGGATGGGTCATTTAATAAAGGTATAGTCCCCTGCTGTGGGAAAATCTACCTATATACATACAAATTTTATAGGGTTCAGGAAACCCCTAAAGTTCTCTGTGGACATCTTTAAACTTCAAATTCACTATCACCGTATTAAAAGAAAATTGTGAAAATTAGGAAAATATTTGTAATGCAGAATCTTTTAAACAACCATAGCTTTTTGGTTTTCAAATTTATTTTAAGAATTCTTATTAGAGTCAAAAATTGCAATAAATTAGAAAAAATGTACATTTATGAATGGTTAAGGTATATTTGTAATTAATGCAAAATAGATCTTGCTTCTATAAGACTCCTATGGAGGAAGAGGAAAAAACACACTTTTGTTGACTACCAGCCCTGACCCAGGCATTGCACCAAATGAATCATCTCCCTTTCCTTTCCCAACACCAGTGGTCATTATTGTCATATTCGTTTTTACAGATGGGGAAACTGAAGTGTAAAGAGAGGATAAGAGGCGTTCCGAGGCCATGCAACTCGTGAAGTTAGCATGGTAAAAAGCCTGCCTTAAACATAGACATGATGATAATTTTAAACCTAAGAGTTGTCAAGTGAATTTTGTTAAGTGAACTTGAATTCTGTTTTATTGAAATAATATTTAAAATTAGAAGAATTTAGGTGTCCTGTGGCATTTTTGATGGCATCATTGGATTCCTTTGTCTCATTGTTTTAGTTTTCACTTAAAAATGAATCATTTTTTTTAAAAAAAAAACTTTGTATTTCTATAACTTGTCATATTTCAAGGAAAAAGCTCTTTCTTAAACATGCTTCACCTATTCACTCCACAGACATTTGCATCCTCCAATGAGAAGCTCTGTTTTCCTAAACATGGAATTAGCTTTTCCATTTCCCTGTCCTCAACCTTTTTCTATTATCTCTACTAATTGTCCATGCTTTGTAGACACCGTTTCATTTCCTGTACCAATGCTGCTTAGGGGTTGGATTGTACATATTAGGCATTCAGTAAATGTCTGCTAAATAAGTTAAAGTCCTATTAAAAAATTTATTTTGTTTTGTTTTCTATTAGTTTGTTTTGCAGAGCTTTGGATTGAAGCCAGGACCTTGTGTATGGCAAATGATCTATCACTGAACTACACCCCCAGCCCTTACTTAGGAAAAATGTTAATGCAGAAAATCAAGGAGGAAAATATTGAAGAAACACTTGACCCATGAGCCAAAGTTAGCATATGATTACCTTTTGCTCATTTATGCTCTAGCTCTTGTTTGTTTAAGATAAATAAAGTTTTCTTGCAGAGATAACTACATTGTTATTTTGGTATGTATCTTTCTTATCTATATTTTTATACTGTACTACATACAATCCTTAGTGTGTTTTATATGACTTTTTAGAAATATATGTTCTGTACCTTGATTTTTAAAATTTAATATTATGTCTTCAAGATCTGTTGATGTTGATGGGTGTAGATCTAGTTTGTTGGATTTAGTTATTATGTAATATTTTGTGATGTGAACACACCACATTGCCCATGCTCCCTCCCAAGTGTGACACACTCAGGCTCCCCCCTGCCCAATCTTAATGTGCTGTAATGCACATTCTTCTTACAACTCATGTTCCTTTTTGTACAAATTATCTAATACACAATTGGTAAATAAGGGAAGGATGTTAGAACATGGTGTTTATGTTTGCTTATGCATGATTTTCCCAACATGTTATTGTTTTAAAGTGATCAAAAGAGAAAATTTTAATAATGAATAGAAACTGGAGTTGAAACTCTACAGAAACATCTTCCTTCAGAGCAGTAACAAGTTTAGTGGCTTCCAAGACCAGTTAACTTTCACTACTGAACTATCTGTGCATACTGTGTGTGCAGAGGAAGAAAATTAAGAAATTGGAAGCATTTTTCCTTGAAGTAAAATGAGAAACCATTGAAAAAGACTTTCCGGGGCTATCTTTTTAATTTAGATGAAAATTAAAATTACTAAAGGCAACTGCTTATGTGTAAATATCTGTCCAGAATGGAAGAAGCCCCAAGTGTCAGGCTACAAAGGACAGGTATCTAGGGATTTTAGGAACTAATGACAACCGGTGCATAAATTTTGTTTTGTCGTGGTTTTTAAATGATATTTGTTAAGTACCTAGATGACAAAATTCTAGAGGTTTTGATTTGTGTGTCACAAGTATATCTTCCCCAGAAATCTTGCTAATTTTAGTGGAAGATGTTTCACTTGTTTCTTTAAGCACACATGGAACGGTTTCTCTAGGGTGTATGCCATGCAGTGGAATTGCTGGGTCACAGAAGGTGCACATTTTCAATTTTTCTAGATTTTTCCAAATTACTCTTCAAAGTGGTTTCACCAATTTACATTTCCATCAGAAGATGGGAGTACTTATTTTCCTGCTTCCATGTTATTACCTGATTTTTTTTTAGATCTTTTTATGTTGACCAACATTACAGCCATGAAATGCCTTCCCATGATTGTTTTTATTTGAATTTCCCAGTCACTACTGTATATCTTTATACATTTATTGGATGTTTCAGTTTCTTCTCCTAGTTATTACCAGTTCAATCCTTCATCAATCTTTAAAAAGAATTTTTTTCAGTTGTAGTTGGACACAATACCTTTATTTTATTTATTTATTTTTATGTGGTGCTGAGGACCGAACCCACTGCCTTGTGCGTGCTAGGTGAGCGGTCTACCACTGAGCCACAACCCCATCCCCTCCTTCATGAAGTTTTAAGCTGAATTGTTTGTCTTTTTCTTATTGACTTTTAGGAATGTTTAATACATTATAGATATGGGTCTTTTGTCTATTAGATTTCTACTTTAAATTTTCAATACTCCCACTTTCCATTCAATCCATTTTTGACAATGATGCTCCGCTATAAAGTACACTAGATTACTTTCTTTCTGAAATCTGTCCTAAACACCTATGGTTTTAGATGATATAAGTTGGTGATACAACTAGAGTAGTTTGAAGTTTAGATGTTGATAAAGAACCTCTTTTCATACCCATACTTTACCCATTCTCCTACTTCTAGAACCTTCTATGTGTGTACAAGAATTTTCAAAGTAGACAAAAGGGATATTCCTTCATTGCTGATAACTGTTGGCCAGATTTCTTTCTTTTGCTAAAATAATAAGGAAAAGGTTTTTGTGGAAAAGTTTCAGGAAGGTTAAGCATCATATTTGAATCGGGTCCTATGTAGACATTCTAAGCCCAAGAGAAAACAATTATACTTTATTAAATTCCATGATTCTCATTTTAAAAATAATCAAGTCACAAGCAATCTATCATAATTTTCTGACAAGTTACCTACGAAAATTTTCCTTAAAGTAAACAGTATTGAATTTCAGACTAAATTTTCAGAGTGACATTCTGACTTAAAAGAAAAAAAAATCCTAAATGAAAATACGTGGAGTTTGCCTGGAACTGAAAATTTAGTGCGTGAAAATGTGAGGAAAAGATCTAAGTGTTGGCAAAAGATTGCAATAAAGTAAATGATGTGGTTTTCTCAGGGGTGATTTTGCAACTTGAAACATTCCAAGAAAGAGTTACTGATCACAGAGTTGCTTTTAGCATCTAGCCCTGAAATGCTTGGCATATGTAAGGCTCTTACGGATATTTGGATAAATTAAATTTATATTGACATTTTCTAAAAGTTGGACTAGTTTTCTAGCGGGTGTGGGCACGTGTAAAACAGAACATTTTGAGACATTCGATTTTACAACTGATAGGCATTGACATCAAACTGCCACTTCCTATACCATATTCTCAAAAGCTGGATCATTTGAAAATTTAAAATGTCATTTTTTCTTATATAAAAAAGCAGCAGTTTTCTCAGAAAAGTTGATTGTAGAATTATTATATGACCCAGAACTTCTACTTCTAGGTATACACCCCAAATAATTAAAAGCAGGGACTCTTTTAATTAAAAGCAGATGCTTGTATATTGATGTTCATTGCAGCATTCCTCACAATAGCTAAAGGTAGAAACAACCCAAGCGTACAGCAACAGATGAATGGATAAACACAATTTTGACATACACATATTGTAGAATATTCACCATTAAGAAGAAATGGAATTTTGAAATATGCCACAAAAGGGATTAACCTTGAGGACATTACACTGAGTTACAAAAAGACAAACACATATTGATTCCACTCATGAGGTATCTAGAATAAACGAATTCATAGAAATAGAAGGTAGATTAGAGGTTATCAGGGATTGTGGGAAGAGAAATGGGGATTTATTGTTGATGGGTACAGAGTTTCCACTGGGGGAAGACAAAAAGATTTGGAAATGAATAGTGGTAGTGGCTGTACAATATTGTGAATGTAATTAATGCTACTGAATCATATATTAAAAAATGGCTACAATGGCAAAATCCATGCTATATATATTGTACTGCAATAATTAAAAAAATTTTAAAGAGTTTTATTCAAGCTCTCCTTCAGTAAATGCACAAATACTCATTAAAAAAAAAAAAAAAAAAAAAAAGCTTGTGGAGATATTGCTCAATTGGCAAAGCACTTGCTTAGTATGCACCAGGCCCTGGGTTCAATCTGCAGCCCTGTGAAGAAGAATAGGGAAGAAGAGGAGAAGGAGGAGGAAAAAGAGGAGGAAGAAGAGGGGAAGGAGGAGAGAAAAGAAAGCTTGCAGAGGATCTTACAGTACGATAGTGTGCTTTTCTCACTGTGTGTGTAGAAATAAGTAATTCTATGCATAAGCCCTAATTTATTTTTTACCTATCAACTATTATTGGATAATGTAAAATGTTTCCAATATTTTATCAATTTTAAATGTCTTCATAGTGAACATCCTTATATATACCTGATGTGAACATTTGCTTTATTTCCTTAGGAAAAAATGCTCAAAGAAAAATTCCTGGGGCTAAGAATATGGATTGAAAAGACTCTCTTAATACATATTTACTATTAATCATCCCTGCAGCAAATGTTGCCATTTTGCCAAAATTTCGACATTTTTGGCAGCCAGATATAAGAAGATTTCATTGCATCCTGGACACTAAGTATTATATCTAATAAAAGTCTCTTTGAAATTGGTAAGAAGAAATTCCACAGAGATGTAATGATGTTGGAATAATGACAGTGTTGGTATAAAAAAGAAAAAAGATAACTTTCATAGGTTAAAAGGAATAGAAGAATTCAATGTCCATTTGTCACATTAGAATTATGAGCCATAATCTGGATGAAGACGCCCTCAGTCTCTCCTTGCCCAGAGAATTACATTTGTTCTTCCTTTGCCATCCAAGCCACACCAATATATATATATATGTATATATATATACAGCACTTTCTGCCTCTTTGTCCTTGCCTCTGCTATTTCTTTGCCTGGAAATACTATTCCTCACCCACTTCCTCCAGTACAGACCCATCCAATCCTCAATATTCCTTTCTAATGAAACTCTGCGGACTCAAGGAGTAATGATCTGCACCAGGAGGACGAAGAAAAATCAAAGGTGCAAATTCAATGCACACATGGAAAGAAGTACTAAATTCCTTTTAAAGCAGATTTTGGGGGGAGCCTAAAGATTGCCAAGAGCACATAATATCTTCTGAAACAGGTAGTGATGGGAGGCAAGAAGTGGAGATTCTAGGATCTCAGTAGAAGACAGGCTGATAAAAAAAAAAAATGGGGCTAGGCAGCAGGCTGCTGGTGGACTATATTGGCATTTTGTACCTTATCTGGGTTGGGGGCAGGCTTGGGAGTGGGGCAAGAGAGGCAAGGAGAGATAGGCAGATATCCTCACTGCCTGGAGCACTGGTGCTAAGTGCTCAATTTTTGAAGAATGCTTAGATTTTAAAATATAAGCAATAATGTGTTCAAGTATAATAGTTTGTATAGCCCCTTAACATTACCTAGTTTAAAATTGTTTTTGAGTCCCAAAAGCTAGCTTTAAAATTGACAGTGCATGTACTGTCCCGATTGTTATGCCATTGTACAGGTGGGTGCTCTGAGGTTTGAGAAAGCTGAGCTCAATGAGAGCTTATGCCCAAAACTGTCTTCACATCCAGAGAGCTCCCCCGACAGCCTAATCAGTTCTTGGAAATGTGGCCATCCTCTGAAAGTTTTGTGACTTTTCTGATTTGAAAATGTCACACCACAGTGAAAAGTTTAGAGAGAACTGTTAAAGGGTTTAAATCATAATACTTCCGAAAGCAAGATTATGTGCCCTTTCCAAAAGGGGTTAAAAGGCACAGAGATGCTGTATGTTGGTGGTGAATGACATCCTACTAATAAATGATTTTAGGGGCTATTTTAATTACAAACAGTTTAGGATAAATTTTCTTTAAAATGCATATAATTTACTTACATTCACTTATTTTTTAACTCTTGCTATCTATCTGATCGTTCTAATTCATTACATTCTTTTCTAATTATCTTAGTATTTTTGTTTGGTTTGGTTACTTTCATCAACAATGGTTTATTCAGGAACAGCATTGAGTTATGCTGTGTTGCACAGAGATGAAGTTTACATGGTCCTTGTCTTCAAAAACTTCTGACAGAGCAAGTAAGAATCACTGGTCCTCACGATCCCTATTCTCTCCCATATATTCCTAGACTCTTTCTCTCTCACACACACTTCACATCCAGAGGGAAGGGAGGTAAAGAATAGTGTTTGTTGAAAATATGTTTGTTTAACTTTTTAAATAAAATATCCTAAGGTCATTTACCTAACATATTAACTGATACCAGAAAAAACAACCTAGCAGCACATTAAAAACATGAATGAGTTAAGAGATTTGACTTTGAGTTACTTGAATAATTCATAATTCTTTGAGTGCTTTTACTGAAGGAAAAAGATACTTTGTAACAAATGAGAGAAGTGGCAAAGATGCCACATCTGAATAATTTTCTTTTGCTTAGATTCTCCCATCCCTTGCCCCATAAATGGGGTATATTTGCTTTGTATTCCAGTTGGTGGCCCTGAAAAGGTGTATGTGAAAACTGCATGCCACAAAGTGTTTGGTTCCTACACTAGCTGGAGTTCAAGAGTTTATCCTTTCCTTTCCTATTATTTATCTATGATTTTAATTTTATTTATTAGTAAACCAATTTAAAAAACTACATTTACCTTGATTAAATCATTCAGTTATTTCTTTTACTTTAAACCTTTTCTTGATTTTTATCCATTTGTTACTGGATGTTACACTACCTTTATCCATAGTTTTACACATTTTCATACACTTTTATGTTCTGCTTTTCCACTTTTTTTTTTTACACATTTTCAACATATCTGCTATTACATTAATTTTTTTTCTGGAAAGAAGTTAGAAGTCAAATTTTCTTTAGCAGAAAAATTTCATTTTCAAACAAAATCCTCCTCAACGTAGTGGAATACCTACTCTGCCCTGCACTAACCATTATGCTAGTAGATTTCAGAATTTGCTATTCTCCTTTTATGTATAAATAAATTGTTTTCAACGTTTCAAATTTTATACAATGCTATTATAAGCATCATTGTAAATAATTTTTTTTAAAAAAATTAACTTCATTAGGATGAATTCTGAAAGGCAATTTTTTTTTTTTCTGAATGGAGCTGTGTGTATTTGTAGACTATGCATTGTTAGATATCCTTCCAGAATGAACCAATTTTTATCACCATCAATGAAACAGGAAACTTTTTTTCCCTGAAGTCTGGCTAGTATTCTATTTTCTCATTTTCTTTAATTAATTAAATTTAATGGCTATGAAATGATAACACATTGATTCCATTTGCATTTCTTTAAATTTCAGGAAAGGTGGTAGGTTCATCAGTTAGCTTTTATTTATGTTTTATTTTGTTTATATTATTTCTCTGTTTTCAGCGTCTCTCTCTTGAACACTGGTATTTGGTTCTGTTCTAATAAATTGGTATAAATCCTTCATCTACTTTAGATAATAAGCATTTGCTTACAGTTTATTTCAAATATTTTCCTTATTTCATGTGATTTTAGAAGTCTAAATCTATCAACCTAATTTTTCTGTTGCTTGAATAATCAAAATCATTTTCATACATGGTTTCATTGTCCTCTCCTAGTTTTGCTATTGTTATTATTAGTGTACCATTTAATCCACCCACTATTTATTACAGTAATGGGTTAAAAGTCTAGGTTTAGTTGATTTTTTCTTCATTCTGATTTCTAAGCGTCCCCAGAGCATTCATCAAAAAATTATTATTTTTCCGTTTGCTTTGTTAATATTTATAATTTACCAATTTTTAAATAGAATAATCTTGTATTCTCTATTGTTTAAATTTGTTTCTGTATTTAACAAAAAAGTAATTTTAATTTCCTAATTTATATTATCCTGTAATTTTTAAAATTTTTCAATAAATATGCATTCTATTTTTATTTTACTTTGGAATTTCATAATGAGAAAAAAATCTTTTTAAATTGCATCTGCCATTCATACATATTTATTTTTTAGATCTACTTTTGAAATCATTTTTTATCTGAATTTTTGTAAGTATTTTTATAGGTTTAATTGAAAGTAAATTAACTTGTAGGAAAATGTGTTCTTTTGTATATTCATTCATCTGATATAAAAAGTTGTTCACTTTCCTTTACATTTTTTTTAATGTTTAGCATTTTCTAGTTTTGCTTGCACATCTCGATTTAAGGAAATTCTGGGAATATTGTATATTTCTTGTTAGTTTGGGGAATGCAACAGAGTCAAACCAATTACCTCTTATTTGCTGGGTTTTACTAGAAATGTGTTAGAGGTTGTGGATTTTGCCTTTATTTAGTACATATTCCTGAACTCTTTTTCTTTCTAACATGTTTTAGTTGGGATTCTTAGTTTCTTTGAATTCAATTTGGATTGATGATTCTTATTTGCATTTTATAATATTGATTCTCTAGTGCATTTTTGATGCATTTTTAGGATGACAAGAATCTCCAAAGACATGCAATAATTTTAACAACAAAAAAATTGTTTTTTTAAATAAGCATTAAGTGAAATGTTTCAAAATTTCTCTATTATAGACTGGCAAGTTTTATCATGTTAAAGAAGTATTTTTCTATTTCTATTTTAAATTTGTTACCAGGAAAGGCCATTGAATTTTATCAAATAATTTAATTTTCTATTAAAAGATCATATAAAATTTTATTTCTGAATTTGTATAAATCAGGTACATTATTCATAATTTTATTATTAAACTGAACATATTATGATGATAAACCCTATCTGTTTATGGTGAACAATTTTTTAAAAATAAAAACATATTTTATTTATAGATATTTTTATATTTATGAAAGTTTTGCCTAGAAAGAGGTTTCCTTTTAGTGTTAATGGTTCTTAGAATTTTTTGCCGGCTAGAATTAACTAAGGATATTTTAACTGCAGCAGATTTTCTTAAGTTGCAATTAGTTTTTTATTTGAAATTTTGAAAAAAAATTTCCAGAGAACTCATTGGGGCAAAGAAAGCAGTTTCTTGGTAACCTTAATTTCTTCTTTAGTTACTAGCCAATTAATCACACCCTTGGTCTCATATAATTTTAAGTTTTATAACTTTTATAAAATTATCCATTTTAAATAGCCAAGTGTATCACCCTCATGAATGGGCAACTTAATCATAATTATATGTAGCCCTTTTTTATTTTTAAATTTTTTTTCTTAAAGTTTTTTTCATACTAAATTTGCTAGTGAATTAAAATTTTTTTTTTTTGTCCTTTAAAAAGTAAGGAAGTTCTGCTTAAACATTACATAGAATTTCCTTTTGTGAAAGTTTCACAAAATTTTTACTGCTGCATGTATTTTTTCCTATGAGCTTTTGGGTTCTTATCTAGAAGTATATTTCTAATTTTCTTCACTTTTCTTATTAACAAAAATATTTAAACAATTTGTTTTCTTTAAATATATTTTTCCTTTAAGTTCAAAGATTTTTATGGGTATATATTCATTTTCTATATTTAGAATGATTTATTATTATATTTTAAATTTATTTGACCAGATGATAGGTAGAATCGTTGTTTCATTGGTATTTAGTTCTTCTTTGTGAAAAATAAAATATTAACACTTTTTGCAATAAGGTCCTATAAGGAAGTGTATATAATTTTGGCTATTTTTCCCTTATTAAGAATGTCTGTTCATCTTTTTTTCTGTAAAAGTTTTCTATATTTTATACATTCCCTTTAAATTGTCACCATAAAATCATTCATCCTTCTTCTTCTTCTTCCTCCTTTTTTTTAAATGGACACCACACCTTTATTTTATTCACTTATTTTTATGTGTTTCTGAAGATCGGATCTGTGTGAGGCAAGTGCTCCACCACTGAGCTACAACCCCAGCCTCTCATTCACCTTTCTTAACTGTAGGTTTTAGTTTTACAAATTCTTATTTCTTTTTTTCCCCTACTTCATCTAACTTGTAAAAATATCTTCATTATTTTTTTTAATTATATTTTTGTATGTGGTTGTCAGGATCGAACTCAGTGCCTCACATGTGCTAGGCAAGCACTCTACCACTGAACTATAATTCCAGCCCCCATTTCATCTAATTTTTATGGTGGGATTTCTGTTACAATTTTATATCTCTTAATTTCCTCCTGTAATTCTAAGTACATGAATTTTTTTTTATGTATTTTGCTGCAATGTGTTGTAGTTCATATAAATTTTACACTTTGTTTTCAATGGTTATTTTGCCTTTTATTGTCACATAACAAACTCACTTCTATTGTTCAACACTTTTTGCTTTAATATCATAATGTATTTGATTGACATATTCTTTCCCAAACATTTTTACTCTTTCCATGTTGACTTGTGTTGCCTTTTTAAGTAGAATATCCTTAGATGTTTTTTTATCTTGAATCTAACCAAAACATTTTTTTAAATGAAGAAATTTAATCCACTGACATTATCTTACATTATAGCCACTATGATCATATTTTATTTTTATTTTTATTTTTGTTATATTTTTTCATTTTATTTGTTATTTTCACTGGGGTTAGAGACACATTAGACATTTTACTTCATTTTGAAAGCATAAGATGATAACTTTAGAAAAACATGACAGAATTTTGTATGCTTAACTTTCTACTTGCTCTCTTCTCTTTTCCCTTCTTCATGGCTTGTATATCCGAGGTGAACAGTTTTTAAATGATTTTCATACTTTTCTATCACTGATGCTCACTATTTATTGCTATAAGTCTAAAAATGCTATGAAATGTCTGATCAGGGTATTTCTGCAGGTTTCCTGCTATTAAATCTGGAGAAGAATCTGTAAGTATAACACTCTCTCTCTCTCTCTCTCTCTCTCTCTCCCTCCCTCCCTCCCTCCCTCCCTTCCTCTCCCTCTCTCTCTCTCTCTTTTCTTTTTTTCTTTTTAGGAAAATTGTGACGTTTTCCTTTTCCTTTAGGAAGGCTAAAGTCTCTGTTGCTACATTAGGTCTCATCCTCATCTGAAGCACTTTTTAAAAGCAGAAAATTCACCAGTCTTGATTACATTTTAAATAAGGACACAAAGGGAACAGGTAAAAATCACACTGGCAGCTTATATTCATTTTGCAGTGAACACTGAGCTAACAAGGTTTCATTCACCGTTCCCAACTGGGAAATTTTAGTTACTAACTGGCTGCCTTTCTGTGGTTGTCAGACTTCGTGGGCCCTTGCTGGAAGGAGCGTGGAGTTTAGAAATAAAAATTTGGCTTTTCCACTGACCACAGCATCTTCCCCTAAGAATTGAGACAGTCTCAAAGAGTTGCTGGGAGTCGTCAAAGGGGCCAACCTCTACTGATGGTTCTGTTATCCCACAGTTCATTTATTTATATGTCGATTGATCTAATTCTCCCTTTATTTATAGCTTGTCTGTTATGTAACTGCCCCACACAGCTGAGATTCTTTTTTGGAATGAAATGTGGAATACTTTAAATGCCTATGAAATCAAGTGTATATTCACCACTGTCTGTTACACTTTCCAGTCTAAGCTCTTCAATCAGTTCTGGAAATTCGATTTGCTTATAGTTTAAGTTGCAGTCTAGGGCATTGATTGTTTCCTTAGGAATACTAGTACCAGCAGCAGCCAACACCAACTGACCTCTTGTCACTTACTGCCTCATTGTCGTGTTTGGAAAGCTATACTATAAATTCCAAGATCCTTTTTTTCTTTCTTTTTTTCCTTCCATGATATTTATGACGAGTTTAATCCTTCTTTATCATACATCTAATTTTCCACTTTATCCTCTATTATTGATTAACTTCCAGAGTATTGTCATATCTCTACACAGACCCCCCACCCCCTTGCCCCGTTTGGCTGTTCTGAATTATTCTGCTTAAAGCAACCATTGAGTTTTATGTTGTTAAAATCTGAACAGATTCAGTGGGTGCTCTGTCCCATTCCTCTAGAGAATGAAGGTCAGCTATATTCTGACTGTGATTCTTCTGTTTCTTCTTAAGAGAAGGGGCAGGGGCTTTACTGATTTTCCTGCTATTCATGGTATGTACTGAATAACGTTTTCACTTACTTTTAAAGGGGCTGTTTCTTTTTTCTTTTTGCATAACTCCTAAAAAGAACTAATTTATCTTTCAAGCTTTATTATATGCACTAAAGAGTCTCTATATTTCAGGTATTTTTATTGGTATTTTGATGATCTTAACAAAGAGGAATCACCCTGCAGCACCTGACTTTATCAACAGAATCTGGGGAAAATGCAAATTATCTTGTAAAACAACAAATATGGTACATCACTTCAGTTGACCTTGATGGCAAAACAGAACTAAATGTCCTTGACTATAGGAAAGGGAGACATACGTGAGAATTTACTTCATTCTTTGAATCCCTTGATCTTAGAATAAAAAAATAAAAATAAAAAAACCCTCTTCTTTGGCATCTTTTGATATCTGAAATTTGACCTTTCATTAAGAATCATTTAGATATAATTTGGGCTGGGGTGTAGCTCAGTGTTAGTGTGCATGCTTAGCATACATGAGGTCCTGGGTTCAGTTCTTAGCACCAAAAAGAAAAAAAAATGCACACATTACACACTTGTGCATGCATGCAAACACACACACACACACACACACATCTAATGTTTAGATATCTACTCTCAGCTATGTCCTTCCATCTGGATAATTCCCTCTTAGAATTTGTCAGTATAGTTACTTTTTCTTGGGAGAGCGAAAAAACAAGCACTGCGAACGACAACAACAAAATGTCTTTCTAAAACAGAGATTCAAAGTGGTTTAACAACGACCTCCACTCCACCTGGATTTTGTCAAGACCTTTCACCAGTTTGTTCCTGTGTTTCTCAAGCTTTCCTTCCCAGGAGTGCATCTTGTAAGTAAATTCAAAATAACACTTGCACAGGGCTCAGCAGGACCCACTGCTATGTGTTATTGTGTGTTGTGAAAAAAAATGCATCCACCACAGCCCCTGGATTCAGTTTCTAAAAATCTGAGTTATAGTCATGTACATTTTTTTTAAGCCTAAAATAAACATGCTGGAAAAGGCAAGGAGAGTAAGGCTTTCTCTCATTCTTGTAGATATCACTTATCACCTTGGAGGAGAAAGGAAGTTGCCCCTTCTGGAGAACAGTAATTGATAATTTGCAGTTGACACACAAAACACTGTGTTAGCATGCGCTGGAAACAGGAAGCTAGATGCCACTGCTAAATATTGCTCGCATTACTATTTGTATCCCTGCAATAAATAGTGTTATTACTGTAAAGCTGGGCAAGCATGACATTTCTGACTGCCTCTCCTTTTAAATCTATAAATAGTGCCTGGGTAGCATTTAAACATTTCAAAGCATCACGTTTTTGTTAATACAAATGTGCGATCAGAGCCATTCATCCCCATAAATATTTTCCCTCACAATCTGAGCATTAACAGCCACAAGCATTTCCCATCACCCACTAAAAATGGGACATTTAGTAAGTGCTGGGCATTCCATGTGTGAAAACCAGTTTACCTCATTGAGGAGCCAGGACTGTATAATATACCATTTAAACAACCCCCTCTACATCTTTCCAAGATTCAGGAGGAAAAAAAAAAAAAAAAAACCAAAAAGCAGCATTTTCCAAAGAGGGCAACCCTTATAGCAAAAGAAGCCTTTTGAAAAAGGGTTCTGCTAGTAAGTAAGTATGAAAAGCACCACAAATTATTGCCTTCCTCTTGGAGATTCATGAACATCCAATACTTATTCCACAAATATGTATTGAGCAGATACCAGAGCCTAGTCCTATTTAGGAGCTAGGAATCAAACAGGAAGCAAATCAGACAATGTCCCTCTTTTAGTCAACTTTTTCACTGCTTCAACCAAAAGTCCCGACAGGAACAATTTTAGAAGAGAAAAAGTTTATTTGGTGCTCATGGGGTTTCATGGTCTCAGTCCATAGACAGCCAGCTCCATTGCTCTGGGCTCAGGGTGAAGCAGACATCATGGTGGAAGAGTGTGGGAGGTAAAAGCATCTCAGAACATGGCACCAAGAAGCGGAGAGCAACTCCCTTTACCAGGGACAAAACACATACCCAAAGTCACACCCCCAATCACTACCTCCTCTAGTCACACCCTACCTACCTAGAGTTACCACCCAGTTAATTACTATTGGAATTAATGCACTGATTACAGTAAGGCTCTCATAACCCAATCATTTCACTTTTAAACTTTCTTGCATTTGTCTCACATGTGAGCTTTTGGTGGACCCTGCATATCTACACCATGATGGTTCCAAACTTTAGGAAATTTATTGTTTTAATTTAGCATATTATATTTGTTTCCTTGGGGGCCATAATAAATGACCACAAACTTGATGACTTCAGACAACAGATATTTTTCTTCTCATAGTTCTGGAGACCTAACGTCTGAAGCTGGAATAGCCAGGTCAAAATCAAGGGTCTGTAGGTCTGTGCTCTTCTGGAGGCTTCAGGGGACAATATTTCTCACCTCCTGTGGTTTCTGCTGGCTGCTGGCATTCCTCGACTTGTGGCTGCATCAATCACTCTGAGCTCTGCCTCCATGTTCACTTTGCCTTCTCTCTTCCAGCTAGGTCCAATCTCCCTCAACCTGGCATTACGAAGGCCACTTGTCTGCCTAGATAATCCAGGATAATCTTGCATCTCAAGATCCTTAATTTAATCACATCTGTAAAGATCTGTTTACCATATTCATTTCCAGGGATTAGAACCGAAGATCCAGGGATCATTCGGGGGCAATTGTTCAGTCTACTACAAGTAGCAATGGCTCTGAGAGGTCCTGAGTGCTTTTCTGCTTTGACCTTGAAACCCTCTATTTGAGAAGTGACTGCCACAGCCCAGAGAACCCAGGATCCCATAACCCACACTGGAAAATGCTGGCTGAGGGGCTTTCTGCTTGCATGGGATGGGTGAGCTGTCCTAATTGGCTCCCCTAGAATTTTTTCCTCCCTCACTAGGGTCTTTCCAGCTGACCATGATCACAGAATAGCTGTAAGGATAAAAGGGGGAAAGAAAATGGTTCCCTGGATGTGGAAAACCTGCACAAATGGGTGCTGGTGTCCGCAGCCTTCCCAAGCCAGGGTTCCCTTCTCTCCCTTGTCTCTGCCCCAAGACAGCTCCCCAGACCTTTCCCTGTTAGTCCTCACTCCAGAACATGGTAAGGACATTTTTACATAGAACTTTAATAAAAAATTTGACTGTGGATGTAGTTCAATGATGGAGGGCTTGCCTAGCATGCATGAGGCCCTGGGTCCAACCCTAGCACTGGGGGAGAAAAATTAAGAGAAAGGAAAAAAAAAAAAAAAAAAGAACACAGACCCAAGAAATGAAAAGACTGCATTCACAAAGAACAGGTTCCTGGTTAGTTGCCGCCTACACTCTAGTTTGGCTGGCAGCATTTTTTTTTTTTTTTTTTTTTTTTTGGCCTGTGGCCTGGGACTATTGTTTTGTGATCTCCAGTGTGTAGCCCCCTATCTACTCCTATTCAAGGCCAAACTTCAACTGTTTTTCCTGCTCTCTAGAATTCTCCTATTGAGTTCCCCATTCCAGAAAGAACAAATCTAGTGTTCTGTTTGTTTAGTTGGACCAGCCCTTACAAGCTTTTCCTCCAGGGGAAATCCATCCAACTGTGCAAAATGGGATTGAGATCAATAGAATATTTTTAAAGTATAGCTTTGGACATTCCATGCAGAATGGAAAGTTCTCTGGAGCTCATAATAAGAAATTAAAAGTATCCAAGCACAGTGGTGCACGCCTAGTAATCTCAGTTACTTGAGAGGCTGAGGCAGGAGAATGGCAAGTTCGAGCCCAGCCTGAGCAATTTTGTGAGGCTCTGTCTCAAAATAACATATAAAGGCTTGGAGAGATGTATCTCAGTGCTTTCCTAGCATTTCCAAGTCCCTGGGTTCAATTGCTACTGGTGTAAAAATTAAAATCAAAAATAAAAATCAGAAGAAAGAAAAGTCTTCTAGGGGCACTTATGGGACCTTCAAGATTTCATTGAGAACAGATGTAAAGCATGGTATTCCAGCTTACTTGGGTAGTGAGCAGGGCTTAAGGGTCACACACTACTGAGGCACTAAGGCCTCAACTTTGAAAGTGCCAGTAACATGTCTCAAAAGTGCTGTGTCCCTTTAAGTAGAGCTGAAGTAAAGACCTCTTTTGGGCAGGATCCTCCATGTCATTATGTCCCAGGTGATCCCTTTTAATGGGTGTTTATAATTTATAGTATAGATGATAGATTATTATATAAGTGATAAGATTATACAATAGATGTTATATATAATTATATAATCGATATGCCAATTTTAAGTATTAATGATAATATTAATATAGATTGATAGTTGATAATATTGCTAAAGAGGTCCAGGCACTGTCCGAGATGCTTGGCTACCACAGAGGATATGGCAGATAGTGAACTTCTTCACAGAACTGACAATCTCATGTGATGAGGCAAATAGGCATATAAATAATGAAATGAGTTGGTATCTTCTACCTTGTCCTCCAAGCCCAGTAATGTGGATCCTCACCTCTGGCCACCTCCCAGGAGTGCCATGCATACTGTAGGTAGGACTGGGAGGGGAACAGAAAGTGGGGTGACAACAGGAAATGAGAGTGTAGTCACAGCAATGCAATCTCTTGGATGGTGGCATACCAGCTGCAAAGCACTTTCACTTGTCCCAGCTCATGAAATCTTCCCAAACACACAACCAAGAAACAAAACCAACATCCCCACATGGTATGTCCATTTCGAGATAAAAGTCTTAAAGCTCAAGGTTGCTGTAGGTTACAAAGGGCCTGTGCTTGAACTCGGGTCCACTCTTCTCTATGATGTTGTCCCCACTGTACTCATCCAAAAGGAAAGAGACATAAAATTCTAGTGGAATTATTATTCCCAACCCTGAGAACCAAGTACATGCGCAGAAAGAAAGCTGTTTCTTTACAGAATTCAGTTTCTTGGCTCTCATGTTGGTGGGGAGTTTAGAATTCTCTCTGCCTACTTGGAACCCCCTTCAGAGTGGCTGCTTGGTGAGATAGGAGTCTAGACATTTCCACCTGATTAAGTTCTCACTTTTGTAGGGAGAGGCACTGAAGAATCAACTCAGGGGTACTCTACCACTGAGCCACACCCCCAAACCTTTTTAAAATTTATTTTGAGATGAAGTTCTGCTAAATTGCAGAGGCTCTAGAGTCATTAGGATTACAAGGCATGCATCACTGCATTGAGCTTCACCTGACAGGATTCTGCCTCTCAAGGATCAGACGCAACCCACAGCCATTCTCCAGCTGGACAGTGTGGTCATTGCACCTGTTTCTCAAAATGCTATGGGCAGTCACCCTCCTATGGAGGGAGCATGCAACCTGTGTTGACATAGCCATGGACAATCCTTCTTGAATGGTACTTGATCACTGTTTACAGGGCAATGGTCAATGGGATACTTAAAATTTGTTGTTGTTGTTAGTTTACAAGATATATGAAGATAATAACTCTTTCTTTCTCTCCCATCAACCAAACATAAAAATAGAATGATAACAGCCAAATAAAATTATCCAGGACACTTTTTCTATAACTGGTGATCATTGCTAAGTTTTTCATGCTATCAGATCCTGCTAGTGAGTTGATAACACTTGGTTCTTCCTCCTTTCTGGCTAGCAGGACAAGTTTTGAAGGAGGAATAAAATGAAAGAGGAAAACTTAATTTTCAATTTATGAGTCTTTCCAGTAGAAGTTGGGGACATTCAAACATACACCTGATGGAGTTAGGTCATTCCACACACAATAGACTTCTACGGGAGCTTGTGTATAAAGTGTATAGATTTTTCCAGCTCCTTTCCCCATCCTTAGGGCAGATGTTCAAGTAGCCACTATTCACAGAAGGCTGGGAGCTGACATTGAGAGGGACACTCAAGAAGAGGGTAGAAAGGCATTCTCAGATATGAACTGTATTTCTCGCTAGGGAGCCCGTCTACAATAAGAAACAATTAAATCATGACTATGTGCTTCACTGCAAATATGAGACACCAACAGCGCTATCCTGATCAGTGATTAAATGTCTCTTACCTCTTCCTCTCTCTTTCTATGCCCTATCTTTCTTCTCCCTTGATTTACTTTGAAATAAATTCTTTAATTTTGTAAAATGATGCCTGCTCACATTGAAATATTCAAGCAATGCAGGAAAGAAGAAAGGGAGTGGCATGCATATGGTAGCCAGGACTAGGAGGGGAATAGAAAGTGGGGTGACTAACTAATTACCTGGAAGGTAATTACTGCTCACCTTTCTATGACAATCTCTGTGTGTGTGTGTGTGCACGCACATTTGTTGTTGTTGCTGCTGTTCATGTCAAGGACTGAATCCAGGGCCCGGCACATACCAAGCACAGACTCTATTACTGAGCACAGCCCTATGTGTGATTTTGAAAGCTTTTATCAGAGTGTAAGACGTTCGCCACAAAATGTACCAATCGTCTGTGTATAGGTAGGTGAACACCCCTGTGCAGTAAACAGAACATCCCCGTATCACCAGAACCCCACCACTCTTCCACACAACACCACCCGCTTCTTCTCAGCCTTAGCCATGATCATGGACAAGGGCTGAGTTCTGATAGAGCAGAAGCAGCCCCAGTGCAGGGGAAGGTGCTTGAGTTCTGCTCTCCTGGGCTTGTTGACTTTCTAGTCCCCCTCAAATAATTTGGGGTGATGCTAAGTTAGCAATGCTTTTGTATCTGGAGGAATTGGCTATAAATTGTTATACAGATGGCTCTAACTTACAATGGTTCTACTTACAATTTTTCAGCTTTACAATGATGTGAAAGTGATACACTCTCAGTAGAAACTGTGCATTGAATTTTATATTGTGATCTTTTCCTGGGCTAGTGATCTATAATCCGATCCTCACCATGCTGGTCAACAGCAGCTCACTGTCAGCCACGGTTTCAGAAGGGAAACAGCCAGCCTTCTGCAGGGTGCTGTGCTGCAGAGTGGGATGTTCTGTAGCTTAGCTGCATTAAATGCATTTCTGAGCCGGGTGCCGTGGTACACACCTGTAAGCCCAAGACTTGAGAAACTGAGGTAGGAGGATCACAAATGGCAACTTAGCAAGACCCTGACTCAAAATATAAAATAAAAAGGGCTGAGAATGTAGCTCAGTGGTAAATTGCCCCTAGGTTCAATCCCTAGTACCAAAAAAAAAAAAGTGCATTTTCATCTATGACATTTTAAATTTACAATAGATATAATCTCATTGCAAATTAAGAAGCATTGGTAGAATGAAGAATGAATCAAGAACAGGGTTCTTTTGTAAAAAAAATTAGAAAAATCATCACATATATTAGCAATTGAAACTAATTATAAATGTCTATGAAAATAATAGGCAGTTTATTATGAAGGAACACATAAAATCAGGTGTCAAGAGACAGGACCTGGTTCCTATGAATCTGTATTCTCTAATCATTTGGGAGAACAGGGCAGAGGGTCTTGTCAGCATTCTGGGCCTCTATTGCTCCTCTTTTCTTGCCCCCTTACCCATTTGTTACCCAAAATAATGACTGAAGGGCTTTTATTGATCTCTTTACAGCAGAGCAGAAAAAGCCAGCCAAAGAAAGCACATGAGGGACATGATGGCTGTGGCTTAGACACCGGACTATACCTGCCTCAGACGGATGAGCTGAAATGGGTTGAAGATGAACCCCAAAGAATCATTGTTGCAGCCTTTTCAGGCAATCTGAACTTTCTTGGCTTGTTAACAGTATCATGTGTGTGGTCCTGATTTGTATTTTCCTCCTTGAAAAGCTTCTATTAATATAAGAGAACTGAAAGAGATGGTGTCCTATCCTCTCTGATGATACACACACATCTATCTGAGTCACACTCTTTTAGGAGACATTAAGGCAATGGATAGAACTCTCCTTCTTGGAAGAGGCAGAGGTCTGAACCTGGGCCAAGAGGACATGTTCACAATTACAGGGGTGGCCCCACCATTTCATAGTCTGTTGCCTTGGGCTTTTATGCAAACAAACCAGCCAGCACCTGGCAACTCCCCAGTGAGTGAATTTGGCTATACTCTAAGGAATCCTTTACGAATCAAATGATCCTGGGCATTCTGAGGCATCTCCCCTTTTTAAAAAGTTATTTTAATTTTTAAAATTAATACAAAAATATCTGAACAGCTGAGGGCTCAGTGGCACATGCCTGTAATACCAGAGGCTCAGGAGGCTGAGGCAGGAGGATCGTGAGTTCAAAGCCAGCATTAGCAACTTTAGCAAGGCACTAAGCAACTCAGTGAAATCTGGGTCTCTGGGTTCAATCCTAGTACAAAAAAAAAAAATCCTAGTATGGAGTGTGGTGTGATAATTTAATACATATATACAATATGTAATGATCAACTAAGGGTAATGAGCATGTCTATCTCCTTGAACATTTATCAATTTTATGTGTGGGGAACCTGTGGACTTTTCTAGTTATTTTGAAATGTATAGTAAATGGTTGTAAATTACAATCACCATACTGTGCTACAGAACACTAGAACTAATTCTTCTTGTCTACATATATTTGGGTAACTGTTATATAACCTCTTTCCACCCTACTAATCTTTTGGCATTTGTAAAATTCACTGCCAAACTGTAATTTGTCTTCTCCCACCTTAAGTAGCCTTGAGTTTATTAAGGATAATAACAAACACAGCAATAACTAACATTTATAAGGTGTTTACAAATTTCAAAGAGCCTTCAGATCTAAGGCTTCATAATAATCCTCTGATGAAAACAGTATAATAAAAAGTCTTATCCATTTTATAGATAAAGAGACTGAGGCTGAAAATTTACTGACTTGCCCAAAGCCACAGAACAGCTGGAACTTAAACCAAGTATCCTGCTACTAGAGCCAATCCTCTGCTTGTTCCTCTCTGCAGTAGCAGAAATACATTCTTATTAGCATCTTATCTATTCTCATATAAACCAAGAGGACTGGGCACCCAGGAGATGTGGTTAAATCAGGGTTAGTTTTGCAAATTTCTCTCTTTTCATCCGCAAAATGAGGAGGTTGGACCAGATGATCTTTGAGTCCCCCTAAATCCTAACATATTTTAATTCTCTGCTCCATCTCAAAGGATAAGGGGTCAGGTGGCTTCCATTTAGGGTAAAACAAGAGGAAAAAAAATTCAATGGTGAACTTTTGCATTTGGAAAAGACCCAGTTTTTTTTTTTTCCAACCCAGCAAACATTTATTGGGAGTGACTAATTGGTAACATAGTTTTAGGAACTAAAAGCACAAAGATGATTCCTGGGCCAGCCTCTGTCAAGGAGAGATGAATGATTAGGATCCAGCCTGGTGAGGGCAAGGACAGAAGATGGTGAGCTTCCACAGTGCTGGAGAGAGCTGCTTCTTTGGCAGCCTTGGGAGAGGGGTTCAGAGAAGGTTCTGGAGGAGGGAAAGCTTAAACAGGGCCTTGCAGAAAGGGCCAGAGTTACATGGTGAGTTGAGAGGTAGATGCATCTGGAAAGAATGAAGAACAGGTGTTTTCTATTCAATATGGTGCCCCTGTGTTTCCAACTGCCCATACATCTCTGACCATCTCATTCAGCTCTGTGTCCATGAGAAAATCCTCAGTCCAACCACCTTGTGAAAAGTTCCAGACAGTTTCCTGAAATTCAAAGAGCTATAATGATTTCCTCCAGGAATACGTGAATAAGAAAGAAGATGGACTCCTCTCTTGAGACCTTTCACATTTCAAAGGGGGTAACCCTCCCTTCCCCAACTCAGTTCACCCACTACTAAACAGTCAAGTCTGTTCCAGAAGTTGCCCTTCTATCTCATGGAAGGGTGTGCCCTGGGTGAGGGTAAGAGGAACCAAAGCCATTGGTTGTCTTTCTTCTCCCCACTAACTTTCTGGAGCTACTTGGGATCTTTAGTAGATGGAATTTCTGCTGACAGCAGCATCCCAGCCTCTGGGGCTTGGTGTATGTCATGTTCAATGGCTATTTCTGTGTCCTTAGTCCTTCCAAAATTTCCAAATCAATGCTGTTTAAATGTTTCTGGTTTTTTTTTTCTGTTTCTATTGTGAACCACGATAAAATATCTCCATAAATTGTGTAAATCAAGTGTGATGGTACACACCTGTAGATTCAGCTGCTCAGGAAGTTGAGCCCTCCCAGGAGGGCTGCCCACCCACTGGCATTTGAATCCAGAAGTTTGAGACCAGCCTAGACAAAATAGTTAGACTCTGTCTGAAAAAAACAACAGCAACCACAAAATCAATTGACCACCACTACCAATAAAACAATGGCAATCACACGTGCCCTTAGATTTCCAGGTCATGTAATAATATGCCATTAGACTGAGTGGAAATGTAACAACAGCAAGTGTACATTTGACAATTTGGCCTTCAGCTACAGCAGAACTCACCATCACTGAAGTACCCCGGTTGACATTAGGGTCTCCTTTTCTAACACCAGCACTTTCACATCTACCTCTCCAGGCACATGGGTAAAGAGCAGAGTCCCTTGGAATTGGCAGCTGATGTCACCATGTCTCTGTATTCCATAGGAGCTCCAGCTCTCTCTCCTTCAACTCCCCCTAGGAGGGCTGCCCATCCACTGGCATTGAAAATTCCATGCTTCCCTGAGACATCTACACCTTTCCCCAGATTTTTCTCCCAGGCTGGCCCTTTCTTTCTTAGGCTCTGGGCTTTATTCATGATACCCTTTCACCTAGAAAGATGCCCCTTTTCACTGCTCCCTCCCTCTTCTGCCTTCCCTTCTTGCCCTAAGACCGTGTCAAATCCAAGGTCCCAAAAGTGCCCATGGTGAAGGCGGGTCCTGCTGTGTGTCAGCTAATCTCCTCCTCATGGGTCTAAAGGTGCCCCAAGGATGGGAACCACAATCCTCACCTTTGCTCTCTGGAAGCACTTGCTACATGACTTTGCTTCCCAGACACTCTGAAGATGAGCACTATTTTTTTTTTTTTTTGAGAAAGAGAAAGAGAGAGAGAGAGAGAGAGAGAGAGAGAGAGAGAAATTTTAATATTTACTTATTTTTTTAGTTTTCGGCGGACACAACATCTTTCTTTGTATGTGGTGCTGAGGATTGCATGCCAGGCAAGCGTGCTACCGCTTGAGCCACATCCCCAGCCCAAGATGACCACAGATTGATTTGGAATCTCCAGAAAGATATCTGGCCTCTCTAACAGGTAGAGAAAACGTGTGAAAATCATTCAGTTTCTCTTTTTGTGTCTAGTGGAAATAGTGAAATTCCTGTGTGGCAGATGGAATGTAACTTTATGCGTAGGTTTTTTGGTTTTTTTTTTTAACATATACCTATGAGGCACCACCTGCATGTGGGCTGGGGAGAAGCATGAGCAGGCCCCCATTTAAGATATCTGGCTGGTACCTGAGGAAGTAAAATAATTGTTAGAACATGTTTATTTGAGAGATTTGGAAAAGAACTTTGTTATTATTCTCAGAATAATTACTTTTTAAAAAAGTGCTTAGCATTCCTTTCTGGGGAAGACCTTGAAAAATATAAACTCCTTTGAAATTATTTTTTTAGTGCATTGCAGTTGAAAAGTAAATCCTTTGTTTCTTTCCAAAGCAAATTAATCCTATCCTTTGAGGGTGGTATTTCCCTAGTATACATAGCAAAAACTTCAATCCTTGTCATTTTTTTCCAAATGTTAATGTCAAAACATATATGCAAAATGTGCATGTGTGTATTTTTATCATTAAGGATTGAAATAGTCTAATAATGTTCTAAAGTGTGTTATGAACAAAATGATAAAGTAAGGTGTTTAGCAAAGAATGATGGAAATTTTTAACGAGGTACTAATTTTACATTTTAAATATATTTCTTAATATAAGTCAAATGTCACAGAATTTACCCATTTAATGTGTACAATTCAATAGTGATAGTGTATTCACAAAGCTGTACAACATCCACATTTCCATTACCCCAAAAAGAAACCCTGTACCTATTAGCATTCCCAACTCTCCACCACCCCAGACTTAGGCAAATACTTATTTGCATTTCAGTTTTTATATATTTGCCTATTCTAGATGTTTTTTTAAAAATATTTTGCTTTAGCTATAGTTGAACACAATGCCTTTATTTTATTTTTATGTGGTGCTGAGAATCGAACCCAGCACCCTGCATGTGCTAGGTGAGTGTTTTACCACTGAGCCACAACCTCAGCCCCTATTCTAGATATTTTATGTAAGTGGAATTATATAGTATATGTTCTTTTACTAATGGCTTCTTTCATTTTGCATAGTGTTTTCAAGGTTTGTCCTCATTGCAGTTGATCTCATACTTTTCCTTTTCTTGACTGAATAATATTCTGGTGTGTGCATATACTACACTCCACATTTTATTTATCCATTCGTGAGTTGAGAGACACTTGTATTGCTTCCAGTTTCTGAATATTACAAATAATTCTCCTATGAATATTGCTGTGTAAACTTCTATGTGGATGCAGATTTCATTTCTCTTGGGTAGATACCTAGGTGTAGAATTGCTAAGTCATAAAGTAACTCCATGTTTAACGTTCTGAGGAGCCGTGAAACTGTTTTCCAAAGTGGCTGCACCCTTGCTGCATACCACCAGCACTGTATGAGGGTTCAGATTTCTACACAACCCTGTCTACCACTTACTATTTTCTGTCATTTTTATCATAGCCACCTTTGAGGATGTGCAGCAGAATCTCTTTGAGGTCTTGATTTGCTTTTCCATAATGGCTAATGATGGAGCGAATCTTTAGGTGTATATATTAGTCATTGTGTATCTTTGGAGAAATACCTATTTAAATCATTTGCCCATTTTCCAATTGGATCATTTATCTTTTCTTTATTGAGTTGTAAGAATTCTTTATATATCCTGGACATATTAGTCCCTCATCAAACACAAGATCTGCAAGATTTTTTTCTCCTTTTCGTTAGCTGTCTCTTTACTTTCTTAACAATAGGTGTTTTAAAGAAAAATTGAGACTGACTATATTCAAATTATCTGGACATTTCTGTAATTTCTGGGCAGTTCCCTTGCTATTTCAGATTTCTGACTTTTGGCTTTTCTGTTCTACTATGAAAACTTATAATGGTGCAAATTTTTATAAGAGCACACAAATATATATTAAAAAAGATTAATTTGTGTGCTCTCTCTGAGTTTTTAATTGAGATTTTCTGTGGCCACTTTGTTATTTCTCATTTTACAAACACAACCAGTTTCCTGTTACAATTTGTTTGTAAGGAAATATTTTGGTAGTTGGAAAAGAAATTAAATAATACATTCCATGTTTACTGTGAACACAGTGTGGCAGCTTCAGAGTTTAGGATGTCAGGCTGCCAGGGGAAATCAGGAGAGGGCTTTGGTGGATGGTGGAGAGAAAGTGAGATTAAATAGACAGCCAACGGAAAGCAGGCCAGAGGCCAGAGGAGAGGGCTAGAGGCGCCTAACAGGGGAACCCAAGAGAGCACATTCTTTAGGGAGTGACGACCCAGAAGAGCCAGTAGCCTTGAGGATGGATTCCTGGATGGTGTGTGTGTGTGTATGTGTGTGTGTGTGTGTGTACATGTGTGCGCATGAGCAGAGAGAAGGGGAAGTAGGGGGGAGTAAGGGGGGTATCATTTCCCATTGAGATTTTTTTTTTTTTTAGACTTTTAAAACCTCTTCAGGGAGCCCAGTCTTTGTAAACATACCTGTAGGTCCAATTCTCTCCAGCCCAAGGAATATAAGGACCTGCTTGTTCTCAGAATTGTATTTACCATTTTTTTTTTTAAAGGAGGCCTCAGCTCTGCTCTCTTACTAAAAGCATTTTCCTGCTCTGTGTTTGCAAGATATGCACTCTAGGTACTCCGTTACTCGCAGAAGGTCCTGATCCCTCTGGAAATTAAATTCCATTCCACTTTTTTGAACTTCACATATTTAGTTCATGACATAGGGGCCCTGGAAATGTTGAATCTAAAACTTGGTGTGGATTGTCATTCAAAACTTGGGACTTGAGCTGAAACCCCCATTCATCCCGAGCAGCAAGAGAAAGGCGTGGTGGCAAAGCCAGTGGGTTGTCTATTCTCAGCTATAAATAGAGACGTTTTGTTTTGCAGTTCTCTAGCTTTTAGGCACAAAATATTTGCCAACATGTATGCTATCACATCCCTGCTATCTGCATTTAGGCAGACCATGGATCCCACACTCCTGTGTTTGTTTCCTATTGTAACTGCAATTGTTGATTGACAGATATCTTTTATCTCAATGACAAGGACAAAAATTCCATATTCCTCTCTTAATGTGTGTGAAAGAGGGAAGGAGGAAACAGACATGGAGGACCTACTAGGAGCCACAAGATTAACGTTCCTTAGTTGTGTGCCCACTGTGGGTCAGACAGTTGCCACACATCACCTCTAGGAGACACGTGTTTTTCCGGCATTCACAGAGGTTAAGTAATTTGCCCAAAGTTTTGAGTTCTGATTTGAGTCAAGAAGGTCCTGATTCTGGAGTCTGGTAGCTTTGGGTTTTAAATTAAAAACATATGATTTAGGAGGAAGCAGATGGTTTGTCTTTATCATCTAAAGCCAAAGTATTCTTCCCCAGGATGGGTCTGCAGAATTGCATATGCAGCCATTCGGTATGGAAGCCAGATGGCCAGGGCTGCAGTACTTGCTCAGCCTCATGTTGGTCTTGTGACCTTGAGCAACAATTTAACATCATTGTCCTTATCTGTAAAATGGGCACGATGATGTTGATAATGTTGCTAATTCTGTCAAGGTGTTGGCAGGATCCAATAGGGTAACTAATGAAAAATGGTCAGCCCTCCATATTAGTCACTATGACTAAAAGTGGCATAGATAATCAAAGCTGGAATATCAAGGAATGCTTGCTAACAGTAGAATTGAGGGAATTCATTCAAAAGCAACAAAAATCCCCCACCACCATTTTAATGCAACAATGGGTTTTCTTAGCAGTCAGGTATGAATTAGTTCATTCAATAAGTGCTCCGAAAACCCTGCTAGGGTGCCAAGTGCTGGATGCTAGCCAGGTATATAGTAGCAAATAAAACAGACACATACTCCCATTCCCCAGAATGTGTAACAAACTGTGGGAAAAGACACAACTTCCAATCAGACCTAAAAGCAGTGAATGCTATCTTGTAAAGCCAGCTTTCATCTAAAGTTTCTTCTTCCTTTTTTTAATCTTCTAAAATTTATCCTGAAATGTGTTTTTTTTTTCTTGCCTACAAAATCATTGCCTTATGGAATTGAATGTTGTACATTTTCATAAATCTCTTCATCCAACACATGCTATGGATGTACACTAAAAGTCTGTGTATTTACATACATTTCTACATAAACCTTGTTGACAAACTCTGCCTAATGTTAGCTCCAATTACAAATGGTAAATTTAATTCAATGTTTTTCGCACATCAGATATTTAAGTACTTTTTTAAAAGAAATATCTTTAAATGCCAACAGGAATCTTTTTGGAACACAGAGTCATCTTAATGAGAATTTAGGATGTAGCAGTGGATGGAAGATGTTAGGGTTTTCTAAAATGTATGTCTCATTTTCATAAGGCTATTGGAGGGGCCAGAGGGCCCTCACATTTCCTGTGGGATGTCATTACTGTCCTAGACAGCAGCCTGGGTGCTTTTTGCTTCTGATATTCTCTTTGTCGGGAAGGAATGCAGGGCGGTGAGCTCCTGGTTCATGGATTTGCCCCAGGACACTCCTTGGGGGCAAAGAAGTTTAAAGAAAAATGAAACTGGGCTGGGGATGTGGCTCAAGCGGTAGCGTGCTCCCCTGGCATGCTTGCGGCCCAGGTTCGATCCTCAGCACCACATACAAACAAAGATGTTGTGTCCGCCAATAACTAAAAAATAAATATTAAAAATTCTCACTCTTTCTTTAAAAAGAAAAATGAAACTGATCAAACTGGGTGTGGTCGAGGAGCTCTTTCACAAAGCAAAGTGGCTTTGGACATGGGCTGATGTTTCCTGAAAAGAGGAGTCCCAGGAGAAGGGGAGGGGAGGTTGATGGCTTAGTAAGGTAGCAGGTAGGGGACAACAGAGCAGCCAGATGTGAGCAATTATAGAGGCACCAAACTGCATGTCCGTTTCCTTGTCTTACCAGCAACTGTGGCTTCGGGAACTTTCCAAGGCACACAGAACAAAACGGCACGAACAAGAAACAAACAAATGAATCATTTACAATTTAACCTCCAGAGAGAGAGAAGGCTTTTTCCTACCCACATCTGGATATTTTTAAGACCTGGAGAAGTTTTCAGAGTAGGAAATATAGTGTGCAGTGGGGTTCTTTCCTGGGATTCCTCTGTGACCTATCCTAAGGAGACTTTGGTGTTTGTTCTTGGTAAGTGAAAGAGTCCGAACAACACAGCAAAAATGCTAAAATTGTGGAATCCAGCTCCAGATGGAGCACAACATAATGAAAGGAAAGATTGTATTATCCTTATTACCTTTAAATAGCTCTGTCTGCATCGCTCCCTTTGAAATGCACACACACAAGCACATATGTGCGCGCGGCCCTCTGGAATGGGCAGAAGCCAAATGCTTTGAGTGTCTCAGCATTTGAGCTTCACCTCGCGGGCTCTTGAATATACACACTGCTCTTCACATCCACTTTGAAGTTAAGCCGCACAGCTCCTTCTTGACACAGATATCGTCATGACAATAAACATCTTGCAGTCCTTGTGACTCCTCATCTGTCCCAGCCTTATGTAATTCACTGGCACCCATGCTTTCTCTATGTGTCTGTTTGGTGCCTGTTTGTATCATTTAGATTTTAGGTCCATCTGGTAATGACTGTATCTTTCTGTACACATGCATTCAGTTACCGTTAAACAATGAGTTATTTAATGACAGCAACGTGTGTGCTTCCTGAAGACAGGACTGATTGCTGACTGGAGGGCAAGGGGTGCTGGAAGGAGGAGGTCCTTCTCTAACCTCCTTGAAGGTTTTCAGAGCACTTTGATTCCCTCTCCAGTTGTGTGGATCCTAGTGCAGCAGAAGAGACCCAAATGATCCCAGGATCCCTTTGGAAAGTAGAAGTTGCTCTTAAGGTGCCAGAAGAGACGCAGTTTTCAGTCCTGGGCACTGACAGACAGCTCCTCAGGCTGATGATACAGGCCACAACAGCACGGAGAAAGGACAAGGAGTGAGAGTGATTTTCCTTTCCATTCCCACCTGTATTTCAACTTGGCCTTTCCATAACTTGGGACTGGAAGATTAACTAACTTTTCCTATATTTCTCAGCCCCGTGAAACAAGAGAGGTCGCCTGCTTGTGAAAAGTTGGCTGAGGATGAGTTTTCAAGGGTCTTTGTAACAGTGTCACCAAGAATGGCTTTCAGATGGTGGCGGGGAGTTACCCTTCTCCCAGAATGTTTTTAGCCTTTCAAAACCACCTCGAGGGGCTGGGGATATAGCTTAGTTGGTAGAGTGCTTGCCTCCTTGCATGCACAAGACCCTGGGTTCAATCACCAGCACCACAAAAAAAAAAAAAAAAAAAAAAAAAAACACCTCGAGCAAGAGACCTTCTAAGTTACTCCTCAAAACTTTGGTTCATGAACCAAAAGTATGAACTTCTCCTGGAAGTTAGTTGGACCTGTAGAATCTCAGAATTTCCAGCACCTCTAGGCCAGAGTCAGCACTTAAATGAGATTCCCCAGGAATTCCTGCGCACATTAGTGTAGAGAAGTGCTTGTGCCAGGTAAGGTCTCTTCCCTGTCTGTGCAGCACTAGCAGCTGGGGAACTTTCAAAAGGACCCAGGCCCCTGGCCTCCCCCTAGTGGCTCCAGATAATTTAAGAACCATTGATATTCAGGATGCCAGACTGCCTGGGTTTTTCTCTTCCTTAGTCTCTTAGTAGATGCATGAATCTGAGACAGCTTTGTGTTGGCTTCTCAGTTTGTAAAATGGGGGCCCTGACAGTAACTATCTCCTAAGATTGTTGGGACGATTAAAAGAGTTGGTGTGTGTCAACTGTGAAGCAGTAAACCCTCAGTAAACAATATCTATTGATATCCAAACAGGATTTGTGATAAGTTCCCTGCAACCCTCTTCTCTCTAGATGGATGCCCTAAATCCTTTCTGAATCAATGCCACAGGACAAGCTTTGGGTGACCAGTGTCCTGGAGATTTCTTTGGACATATCAGCCATACTTGGCACATACTCTTGTTCTTCTTCAGTAAGTTTAGTTGTTCTCAATGCCTGATGATCGATGCTGGGAGAGCCATCTCTTAAAGAATACCATCTTAAAAAAGGAACTAAATTTTTGTAGCAAATGGGGAAAGTTTGATTGGAATTTAATAACCAAAACATAATCTAAAATTTAACCAAAATTAATATCCAGGCAATAATGACAACCATGTGATTTTTGGAAGAAAGGATGATTTGGTTGTCATTTTGGTGGTTAGGGGTTTGGTGAAATGATTCTAGAGGGATAGAATAATGTGATTCTTTTTTTTTTTAAATCAGTGCTGAGGGAGCATTGTGGCATTTCTTTTCTTTCTTTCTCTTTTTTATAATTCTTACTTCCAATTTGGTGCCAATGTAGTTTTGGTTTGTCTTGTATTGCTTAGACATTGATGGCATTGTCCCATCAGAAAGAGACTGAGCTAAAACAATATAGATGCCATAGATGCTACTCTGACACCTAGAAGGATGCCAATTGAGGATAAAGACTATAAATGATCAGTTCAGTTCATTAGTCAGTCTTCCAGGCTCTGATAAATTTTATTCCTTTAAGCAGAATGTGTATATCTGTTACTCTTTTGATATAAAATTTCAGATTAGGAGGACCCTTAGTATATAAATCTGAGTCTTTTTTTAGAGACACAAATTAGCTTGTCAAATGGCATTGCATTCTTTAGGAGCCTCCTTCTTCAAAATAATTTTCAATGTATTTCCTAGAACCACAGGGTATTAGTTTTTTAAATAATCTCAGAAATGATGAAGGAGAAACTGAGATTTGGAAAAAGGAAGTGAGTTTTCTGAGGCTACTGGGTTGATATGACTCAAAGCTCATGTTTAGTTTCATACAGATTTTTCTATTTAAGTCCCTGATGTCCTATGTTTGTCACTCACATCACAAAATGCTCAAAATCTTATCAGACTCAACTTCCTTTAAAAACAAAACAACTGTTACAATACTGTGAATAACAAGAACTGAAAACAGAGCTGGGAAAGAAAATACACCTTTCCATTGTCTAGCCTAGCCCATGCTTGGGAAGCTCAAGGGGGCTGACAGGGAGAGGAGAGGTGGGGAGCCAATGGGGGAACCAAGCCAGAGAGACTTTAAGAAAAGGCGACCTTAAGGGAGGCTGGAGGGAATCTGAGGTCTAAATCCAAGGCTGAGGGCTGGGAAGAGCAGAGCAGGGTGCTGATCAATGAGTCAGGTGAGCAGGAATTGCCCCTCCCACCTAGAGCTCGGAGGGTGATGCTAGCTCCAGCTGGCCTCAGTGACATGCTTCTCAATGCCTATCTTGCCTGACTGGGAATCTCCACTTCTACCAGGCCATAGGTAGGGCTGGGGGAGCAAGGGAGAGGAGGAAATCACTTTAGCCAAATGTAGGAGATGGTTGGCTCATCCCATTCCCCAGCAGGGTATGCCTGTCACCTACTGGGTGGCCCAGGTACACTGTCAAATTTCTGATGGGGCTAGGGGACCCACAAATGGGCCAGGAAGTAATGGAGCTTTAAGAACAGTGAGCATCTTCACACTTCACCTCCAGGCAGGGCTGAGTCTGAACCATCACGCAGAGCATGGACCTCCCCATCCTCATTTAAATACCATCAGAAAGTTTTCTATCATTTATTTATTTATTTTGAATGTTTCAGAACTATCATGGCAGGCACACGGAAGAAGGGAAAGCTTCCAGCCCATTTTACATACAACAAAGTCCCCTGGAATTACTAAATCACTTAAGAATCCCAATTCATCCTTGGCTTTATTGGGCAATCATATCTTTATCAAGGAGTATATGCCTTTTTCCAACAGATAAGATCATGAATGTTTCTTGCATCACCTGTCCACAAAGAACATTGCAACTCTTTCCTTCAGTAGCCCATTCCCTGCAGTGACAAAAGGCAGTCATATTTCCAGACTGCTATGACAAGAAGAGAAGGTGGCTTCCTCCCCAGAGAGACCTGTTGAATTAATTAGTGGCTCTGGAGATAGGTGGGCTCAACAGTCTTGAAAGAGAAAAGATACAAGGAAGCAGGCATGCCGTCAGTGAGATAAAAGCAGGAGAAAGTGAATGATGGTGAAAACCGAACCAGAGCCAAGAGTTGGACAAGTTCTGGCATAGAAAGAGATGAATGAGGAGAACTCTTCAGGGTGTTAATGGCCAAAGTGCTTGACTTTAGAAACAGTACCAATTATTTCTTTCTGGAGCAGTTGTTAACAGCTTTCCCAGTAAGACCAGCTGGTTTGAAGAATCACAACACAGTTATAAAATTGAGCCAGGAGGATCTGAAGGCTTCACAACAGGAGGCAGCTCAGAGCTCTTCCAAACAATTGTTTTCTTGAACTTTTTCCATAGCTTTGGAAACAAGGAAGGAGCAAGAGCAACCCAAGGTGGATGTAGAGGTGCATAGCCTTTGGCGACCATGATGGATAAGGATATAAAGTTAGGAGGTGAACTTCCGACATATTTAACCCCTAAAGAGTGAAGAATGCATGCTTGGCATGGGGAATATTTCTTCTGGTCTTATCTAAATATATCAACACCAGCTGTAGAAAGAGGGAAGTCCACATAGAGGGAGAAAAATGTTTTAGCTGATGCTTGCTTTTTGAAGCTTGATGATTTGATGTGTGGTAACAAGAAGATGAGAATTTAGTTCTAGAGAATATAAAAGCATTTCTCTGAACATCTACTGGGCTAGAAGTTCGGCACCACCTGGAGCTTCTGAGCATTTGGAATTCTTCTGGAGTTTGGATTTTGCAAAAGCAAGAGACTTTTTCACCTCTATCAGATATGTCATTAGGGACCCATGGAAAGTGCAGGGCAGGTGAGGATGGTATGTTATTCTTCCAGTACAAATGTTTTCCTAATGTTTTTATTCTGAGCGGAAACACATTGATTGAAATCACGTCAGGAGGCAGAGTCCTAAAACAATGCAACTTATTTTTTTAATCAAACTTTTTATTTTGAAATAATTGTGGATGCATGTGCAATTGTAAGAAATAATTGAGAAATCCCGTGTACCTTTTACTCATTTTCCTTTAATGATACATCTTAGAAAATGATAGTACCACAAAGACCGATATTAGTGTTTGTTATTGTTTAGAGATGAGGTGTCCCCCCAAAGCTCATGTGCGGGACAAATGCAAGAAGATTCAGAAGTGAAATGATTGGGTTGTGAGAGGCGTAACCTAATCAGTGGATTAATCCATGAATATGAATTAACTGGGTAGTAACTGTAGGCAGATGGGGTGTGGCTGGAGGAGGTAGGTCATTGGGTGTGTATCTTTGTGGTTTATATTTTGTCCCCGGTGAGGAGAGTTCTCTCTCTGCTCCTTGTTTCCATGTCCTGAGCTGCTTTCCTCCTCCATTCCCTTCTGCCATGATGTTCTGCCTCACCACAGGCCAAAAGCTATGGAGTCGGCTGTCTATGGACTGAGACCTCTGAAACCATGAACCAAAATAAACTTTTCCTCCTCTATGTGGTTCTCATCAGGTCTTTTGGTCACAGTGAGGAAAAAGTAGACTAAAACAGCATTGGTACAATTCACAGGTCTTGTTCAGATTCCAGTTTCACTGGTATTGGATCGTATGTATGAATATTTAATTTTAAACAATTTACATACAGGTGTAGTCTTGAGTATCCATCACCTCAGTCAAGAAAATGCCAGTTTTATCTCCATGAAGATACCTCAGTTGTCCTTTGATAGCCACATCCTGTATTCTTCTTCCTTCTGTCATTAATCCCTGGCAACCACCAGTCTGTCATTCATTTTCATAATTTTGTCATTTCAAGAATGCTATAGAAATAGAATCATACAGCCAGGCATGGTGGCACATGCCTGTAATCCCAACAACTGGGAAGCTGAGGCAAGAGGATTGGAAGTTTGAACCAAGCCTTCGCAAATTAGAGAACTTGTCTCAAAATAAAAGATAAAAAGGAATGGGGTTGTAGCTCAGTGGTAAAGCATCCCAGGGTTCAATCCCTAGTACCAATAAATAAATAAGTAATAAATAAAATCATGCAGAATATAATCTTTTGGAATTAACTTTTTCTACTCTGCAGATTTTTCTTGAGATCCATGTAAGTCATTGCATGTATCAATGCTTTCTTATTTTTAATTGCCAAACAGTATTCCATGGTATGACTATAAAATAATTTGTTTAACCACTCATCCTAAAATGATAACTATTTTTAGGTGGGGAAATGTGTTGAATTTAAAAAGTTAAATGTAGTTCTGAGATTATTTTCATACAAAATCTTAAAAGCTGAATGTAAAAGAAAACTTTGCTTTAAAGGTGTGTGTGTGTGGGGGGGGACTTTGAGGAAATTTTTCTAAATCACAGCAAGTTCCTGATCACCACCTAAAACTGATATGGAGTATCACATTCAAAAGAAGCACTTGTCTTTATGCCAGATGAAAATTATGTAGTGTTCCCATGAATATTTTAAATTAATATTTCTTGTCTTTCCTAATCTTATACAAATAGTCCTGATTTTAGATGTTTGTTTCTGTCATCTAATAGGATACCTAAGGCCATTATTTTGTCATCCTGTGAAATATGTCTTGTTGGCCTTTGAAGAAAATTTTCAATTATTCTCTTTAATAGTCATTCTTAAAAGAACATAGTCTTTTAAATAAATGAAGCACCTCTTTTGTAAATGATATAGTCATTTCCAGTTTGCTTGCAGATGGAAGAAATGAACTATTAACTAATTTCTTATTTTAACAGGAATAACACCCTTTCTTTTCATTAAAAATAATTTAAGCCTCGATAGTCATTTAAATAATGGAGCCCCACCTCATTAATTTGAATTGACATAGTTATCCATTTTTAGTAAATTGCAAGTATATCCTTTGCCAGTAAGTATTAGATTTAAAATAAAATTACAGAAATAACAAATAATTCTGATTTTAAATCCTCTTTAATAATTCTAGGATTTTAAAAAAACTTTCCATGAGCTAGAGGTGGGTAGCCCAGTGAGCCCAACATATGCAAAGCCCTGGGTTCAATCCCCAACAGTCCATGGTACAAAAAAATCTGGTCAATTTATAAACTAATATTTATACAAATGTTTCACAGTTGTTTATTGTGCTTATTAGATTAATTTTTATATTTTTTCCATTAAGCTTTCAAATGTAACTTAATTTTTATGTGAAGCACAATGTACATCCCAGCTGTCTTTGTGTCTTCTATAATTTCAGTCACTAAGAATTCTGTCCCTTCTTTGTTATTAAAAGAGGACAAAAGAAAAAAGGACCAAAGTCTCTCGTTAGGCAGAAAGTTCTCAGAGTGAAGTCATTAGAGCTTGTGTCCACTCTTCTCTGGGAGCCCATTAGACCTGCCTGTTCAGAAAACAAGGTCAGTGGTGAAACATGTCTCATGTCTGAACTGTCAGGGCAGACAGTCCACTCTACCAGAGGAAGAGACAAAACAAAAGGCAAGCATATCATCATCAACAAAATCCAGAAATGACCGAGAGCTTTCCCTCCTGTTTCTGCAAGGGTTTCATCTGAATTTGCAAAGCTACACAGCTCCAAGTCTTCAGAAAAGAGCTGAACTGAATATTTGAATTTATAGGTAATTTAAAAATCTGTGCACAAAATTTCAATCTGTGTCACATGAATCATAATTCTGCTATTTGTGGAAAATGCCCCTGAACCTCAGTTTGCCATACCTCTGTGGGGTTGTGAGTAATCACACAAACTATTCTATGTTTCAAGAGAGCATAAACTTTTTAAAAACTCTGAATTCACCATTACAGGCAAATGTTTCCATGTGTCTTTCTCCTCTGGATAAAATCAATTTTTCTCTTTATAGATATAAAAGGATACATTCTGAACTGGATTATGGCTGGGAACAGGGTTGGGTAGAGAACCCCTTTGATTTTTCTTATTTTGGAATCCTTCAGATTGTTTGCATCTTAAAGGAAAACAGTTACCATGTTCTGTTTTTATAATAAAAATTCTTTTCTTCATTTGTTTATTTTCAATTTCTGTACCTACCTACTTCTGAGAAAACTTCAAGATAAAACATCAAAGCATTCAAACCACAGGACACAGACAACCTGAAGGAAACAGAAGGCAGAGATGTGTGGTGGTGATCGCCCTCAAGTAAGCAAAGTCTGGCTCCAACTCCCTGGCAACTTCAGGATAAAAAAAAACAAAAACAAAAACAAAAAACAGTGACAAGGCTACAGAGTATTTTTTGTTTTGTTTCCAAAAATGAGAGCTTATAAATTCATCCACTCCTGTTAAAAAACTTTTTCCTAGAACTCAAGCAGAGATTTGTAACACTGGTTGTTGCTGAAAGGAGGAGTGACCCAGAGAAAAACATTTTGAAACAACATTTTACAAGAGAGAAAAATTCTGTCCCCACAGATGGTTCTCAGAATCATCCTCAATAGAAGTCCTTAAATGGTAATTGAGTAAAGGCATCTCTGAGATTCTGTAGTTCTGATGATAAAAACACATACAAAAAGACATCATTCCATTTAAAATCATTCCAAGTTCCTATTGTTTTATAGGGTGGCATTTATTCATTCTTAAACCTAGAGGGAGACTCTGGTCTGCTTTCCATCGTATTTCTGAGTAGCAGACCCACACTCAGTTTTCCAGGTATGCATGGGCCAAGGCTACATTTTTTATTTTTTTCATAAAAGCATGGAGAAGAAAAAGGGATGAAAATAATAAAAAGTACCAGTGTACATTTTATTAGGAATTCTTTTTTCCACATTGCTGAACAGTCCCTTTACATAACACAAATGTCTTCTTGCATATTTCCATACATATAATTACTATCTTAAAACTATGGAATTACTAGACATTTTGATGTCTATGAATACACATTGAGAAACACTGATAGACTTTTGTTTTGAAAAGGATAATTTTTAAGATTAAGTGCATTGGGACTGGGGTTGTGGCTCAGTGGTAGGTAGAGTGCTTGCCTAGCACAGGTAAGGTACAGTCAGCACCACATAAAAATAAATAAATAAAATAAAGGTATTGTGTGTCGACCATCAACTAAAATTGTTTTTTAAAAAAATTAAGTGCATTAATTTCACATTTTAAATGCTTGTTTTAGAACATGCCACTTCCCTATTTGATTGAAATTTAACTTCTTTGGTTATTAAAGTGTTGAGTGAAAAACCCAACACTTTCAAAACTTTCTATATTTTTCAACTAGAAACATTTATTTTCTTAGTCATAGAAAATGTTAGAAAAGGAAAGTATTGGCCTTCATTTGCTGGGTTTTGATGGTGTTGTTATCAATTTGCCAGCTCATTGTTTAATAAAGATATTAACTCTTGCTACACGTGATGCACGTGCTTTGTCACATGCTACAAATATTTTCCCATTAGTTTGCTTTTAAACCTGGCCAACTTGGAATCTCAAGGCAGCTTCCGCCCATCACAAAACATTCTCCACTTCTCAGCTGGCAAATGCTCAGAGCACGCAAGCCGATTTGTATGTTAGCCTAAGCAAAACATAATCAGGAAGATAAATTTGCTGCCACCTCTCCACACATGCACACAAAAAGTCTCATACCACTTATGAATCAATGTCAATTCTAAACAGATTTTGCCTTTCCTAGCGAGACACAGCACAAGCAATGGCTCTGGAAAGCAGAATGTGGAGTGGCTCCATCTTCTCTTCTGTGAAATGGGTGAAAGATACATTAGAGACTCAAGAGAAAATACCATGAAAACAATGGAAAATATTTAATGGTGCCATATGTAATGTAGTGATAAAATTAATGTTAGCATCTAAACAGTAAATATGACAACTGAGGTCATAGTTAGGACAGCTTGATCTCTGCCAACTCTTCCCAGTTGGGGGACCCGAACCCATGGCACATAAAGCTGAAAGATCACAGAATCCACTGGACTCAAGCCCACCATTTTGATTTAATTTCTGATTACAACTAGGACAATTGAAAGCAGAAAGCAGAGATGTGCAGTACTGATTATAGCCACCACCTACACAAGAAGATAAATTTGATTTCCCCTATAGAATATTGTTTTTCAGATAAAAATTTTAGATGTAGGAATGGGGTAAAGTATGAAAGAAAAAAAAACATATATCCTTCATAGTATCATCACTTAGAAATTATACCTATTAATTTCGTTTTTTCCTTCCTTCTTTAGGAACATGTAATGAAATTCACATATTTTATACATGGGATGGTAGTTCCACAAAAAACAGGTTTTGCAGTGACAAAGCCATGTGTCTTTGTATTTGGTGAAGGAATTCTCACACTTGTGATAAATTCTATGGGTGTATCATGTTAAAAGACAGGATTTGCTTGTAAAATTATTACTCCAAAATTGAAATGCATGGTGACATTTAAGACCTTTAAAAACAAAACGAAATAAGTCAAACAAAATCTCAAAGAGAAAAAAGCAAAAAGGAATTCTCAAGAGACTAAAAGCAGTAACTACCACACCCCAAAGAAAGTTTTCCCGACACGGATACACTGAATTCTCTCTTGAGCCTGACCACAGCTGACAGGAGAAAAGACCAAGTCCACTGCCATGGTCAAGGGCTGGCTCCCAGGGAGAATCCACAGGAGGCAGCAGGACCTCTTTCTCTGGGCTCATTGCACACTTTACTTATAGGAGTGTATTCACTTGTGGGTTTGAGGCAAGTCACAAATCTCTCTAATTCTTTTCCAGGTTTCCTCCATAGACTATTATAATGACATACTAAATGTCTATTTATTTTTTAAAATGGTGTATGATATCACATTTTCAGGTTGGCTCAGAAGCATAAGGTTTCCTCCCCTTCCATGACATCCCACCAGCTCCAGGGGACAGCAGCAATTGGAGGCCATCAATGCAGTGAATGTTGTATTGAGCTGACCTGCTCTCCTCCCATCCACTAAGGCCAGTCTGTTCACACTTTGATTTGCCTTTGAATAAAGTACACCTGAGGAAAATAAGCCATAAGTATGATAAGTGAACACAGTAAAGAAAAAAATTGGTAGAATTCACGTCAGTGATTTATAAATTAGATTTATGTATCATGTTTATAGTAGTTTTTCCTACACCATAGAAGGTATTGAAGGATCTCATCGTTTTACTCATCAGAGTTGAATATGGAATTCAAATTGACTTGAGTTAACTTTAATTAATTATTTTACCTTTAACAAACTTTTGTAATCTAGCCAGATGCAATGGTACATGCCTATAATCCCAGTGTCTGTGGAGGCTGAGGCAGGAGGATTCCAAGTTTGAGTCCAGCCTTGGCAAGTTTAGACTCTATCTCAAAATAAAAAAATAAAAAGATGACCAAATTATGACATGTGCATGTCTGAATATATCAAACTGCATTCCGATTTATATATAACTATAATACACCAGTTTAAAAAGTAAGTGGAAAACCAATAGTGTGGAGTAAGAGGATCAGGGAGAGGGAGTAGGAGAAGGAAGGGGATACTGGGGATTGAAATGGAGAAAACTGCTTTATATGAATTTATGAATAGGTCAAAATGAACCCCACTATTATGTATAAATATAATGCACTGTCAATAAACAACAACAACAACAACAATAAAAGAGCTAGAATTGTAATCTCAGTGGAACATCCCTGGGTTCAACCCTTAGTACCCACCCCCCATACAAATTATAAACCACATTTTCCCTAAATAATATCTATACAAAGTTTAAAGTATTAATAATAATGCTATTGGTGCTTCAAGTTCACACAGCTAAATTGGAATTTAAACCCCATTTCTAATGGTATAATAGCCCCTCTTGGGGACTCAGAAGACTTCTCCTTAGAAGTCTTCTGAGACTTAGGGAATTCTCCTTAGAAGAAAAAAGGATTCATTTTTATTTCATCAAAATCAAATGAAAGAAAAAGAATCAAGTGATGGAAGGCTTGTTTTGTCATGTGGGAAACTGCCCCATTTTTCACACAATTATCTTGGACTGGGAGATTTCTCTTAATGGCACAATACTTACATATCTGTGGGAAAAAAACATTCTTTCCTTTTTTGGGCAAAGCCATTTATTTGTCATTTCAGGAGCATTTAGTTGAAGTCAGGAGGGAAAGTTTACTGTGTCAGAAAATAATCATAGTTTGCTCTGATAGTCAGGAGTTCTTAACCACACACTGAATATCATGTGGTAATAAATGCTTTCTTAAGAAACGAAGAAAAGAGTCGAGAAACCAGTTATTAATTTGGTGTGGCGTGGCTTAGCTAATGTAACTTGTTATTCCACTAATATGGTGTCATTGTCTGCCTAGGAGAGTACAAGAGTTATGATATGCTGCGTCATAAGTTACTTTTGAAGAAGAGAGAGTGGAACAATGACAAAATGAGACAGAAAAGAAAGTGGGAATGCTCTCTCATCTTCCACTGTTCATAAAAAATCTTAGGAATACCTATATGTGATATTTGTCCCTATTATATATAATATGAAAGGGAAGTCAAGTTTATAATTTGAAGAGAATAGAAACATAACAATAGCAATTCGGCTTTAAAAAAAAATGACTGAAATATGTTTTCCAGTGAAGGTTCAGGATTTTTTCTAACGCATCTCCCTATGATTATAGACTATTTTAACTCTTTTCAAACACCTAAATTTAGAAAAATTCCATATAGGCTGATTTGTCTCTGTTACACAGACTTCGTTGCTATGACAGCAACATGATACAATTATTTATTGCCATGACAATCTGCTGTAGGTTTTAAAAATACGTTATCTATTTTTATTAGTGTTGTCAATTGTGCCAGGAAGGGATACCACCACTTCACCTAATTGACAGAGCCCATAACGCAGGGAATAAGTGGAAATCGTTTTACTGGAGGGGCAGAGCCCAGAACAAGCCAAATTCTTTGGAATCCTTAGTGACACGCACATCCTCCACGGACAGCAATGTCCTGGCCAGCTGTCTGGCTGCAGCGAGCCTTTTGGCCAGGGGTGTGGGCTCCACTGATGCTTTCCATGTGACTTCTGCCTGTCACACTGAGAGGACTCAATATAGGATAGGACTAGAAGCTCAGAGAGGAATCTGCATTTTTTAGCTTCTCAGGAGAGAGCAAGTATGTGCTTGTGGCTAGGCTTATGGAGACTGTCCTTCTCTAAGTAGGAGGTGAGAAGGAGTTGTTTGTGGGTGCATGGATAGGGTGTCCCCCAACCCTAACTGTACCAAATTAGAGCTAAATGCTCCCAGCTCTTTCCTACTTTCCTCTTGTTTTACCAGACCCACCCATCTTATTAAAAAGAAACAGAAGTAATAATACTTTTGATGCTCCAAGAAAGGAGTATAGTATTATTTGTTTTTGAACCCACATTCAAGTCATCAGCAATCAGCCAGCTAGTTAAGCCATTTGGGAAATTTAAGTTTGGTTGTTTCTAAAAAATACAAGCTTTTAGGACTGAGGGCGTAGCTAAGGTGGTACAGTTCTTGCTTAGCATGCATGGAGCCCTAGGTTCAATCCCCAGAACCACAAAAAATAATACAATATGTTTTTAAAATAAATCAATAAGAAGAAGTCAACTGTCTCCTGCAGTTGGAATGTGGATTAAATACTTCACATGTGTTGCGTGTTACACAAAGTGCCTCAGCCCTCTGAGCTTATTCATTGCTCACTGAGAACCCCTGAGTGAAGTGTTACTATTATCCTCATTTCATAGATGAGGACATTAAGGCTGGTGCAGGATCATCCAGCAGGACATGGTGGGGTCGGCCTGACATCATGTGCTCTATGGCAAACTTAGGCAAGAAAGAACAATGCCATCCCTCCTCATGGGAAACCTGGTCTCACAGAAATGTTCCTAACAAGAATACTGAGAATACTGTAATGCACTGGAGCTGCATCCTTAAAGTTCTGTAGGTCCTCAGAAGGGGTCTGTTTTAGAGGAGGCAAGATTGGATGCTTTTCCTTGAACACCCCCATCAAAATTCCAGGGGTAGGCTTATAATAGTGCAGCTGTTTAGCTACAGGTGACCATTGCAAAAACATTTTTTTTCTGCAACTAGTGTTTTATCCCAAAACTAATTTTGGTATTTATGCAGTGTAACATAATCTGTCACCAACCAGTTTGTTCTGTTGTCATTTGTAAAAAACTAGACTTATTTATATAAATTAATAAGAAAAAAAACCAACTTATCCCAGTAAACATGGATAGATGATTATCCCCACCTCTCAAAAAACAAAACAAAACAAAGCCTCCTATACAGATGCTTGATAAACATGTAATTAAAAATTCAAGCTCATTAGTCATCAGATTGGACAAGCTAAAGCAATAGAATATTTTTTCTTTAAGTATGTTATTGATTCAATAATAATATCAAAAGTTGAGAAAATTTGGGTTTAAATTATTGGAAGCCCTGTAGGAAGCATTTCTAAACTATTTATCCAACATGACTAAACTTGCTCCAGAAATTACACTTTTAGGATGTAAACTGAGTATATAAAAGGATGCGATCAAAACTATAAACAGGGCTGGGGTTTCGGCTCAGTGGTAGAGTTTGCCTTGCACGTGCAAGGGCCTGGGTTCAATCCTCAGCACCATATAAAAATAAGTAAAATAACTACAACTAAAAAATAAATATTGAAAAAAAAATCTATAAAACAGGACTGTGGATGTAGCTCAGTGGTGGAGCACTTGCCTGGCATGTATGAAGCCCTGGGTTCAATGCCCAGCACCAGAAAACAAAACAACAACAACAAAACACTACACGTAAATATCACTAAATACTGAGTTGTTAAGTTATCCAATGGTTGCCATAAACATATTTTAAAATCATATTTAGAATATATCTAATGATATGAATACCATTCATGATGTACTCCATGAGAAAAGTGAATTACAAATCACATTGATGACAACCATGAAAGAAAAAAAATCACCATGAACATTTGGAAAACAGACTGTAAAACTTCTACATAAATGTTCACAGTCGTCTACTTCTAGTCTTATGATGTTGTTAAAAAAAAAAAAGATTTGTGCTTTTTTTTTTTCTAAATTTTCTTCAATAAGCATAACTTACCTTTGTGGTTGTGATCCATCTGAAGCCACTCCTGGTTGAACTACAGTAGACCTGCAGGTCACATGACTGATCAATGGCAAACCCATCAGCTCAGCCTCTACCAGTCTCAAATATAATAACTCTGAAATATTTGTACTTCTACAGCTGTTTTCAGTAAAGGGATGGGAAAGTTAGGTATGCGCAGGTGTCTGTCAAAGACTACAATTCTGCGTAGGTTTTATGAGTAATCAGAGCTAAACAGCAGTATCTTGGGTCAAATTCATGTTACTGTTTTTATTTTTAGTTTTTTAAAAGAAACATTTTAAAAACTCTTTTTAATTGGCATTGGGTTAAGAGGATTAATAATTTGTTTTCATGCATTCACATATACTTTGTACCACATTTATTATTTGCACAGAAACAAGATCAAAATTTATATTGAATTGATAGCATTTTCAATGAAAGTACACTTTTTCATTGAGAAAATAATTCTAGATTGTAGTTCACAAGATAGTAATTGACATGGACAGTCCATTGTTTGGGGAACCGAGGTGAAACACATGGTGCAAGAACACCATAGAGAAAGTTGCTTATTCATGGTAGCTGGGAAGGGAGGTTGGCAGAGAGAGAGCTAGAAAGATAAAGTGCCAAAGGGCATAGCTCTAGTGACCTTATTTACTCCATCCATGCCCCACCTGCCTACAGTTTCCATCACCCTGCCCCCAGTAGTCCATTCAGCCTTCAGTGGATTCATCTGATGAGCTCACTGCTCTCATGACCCAATCACTTCCCCAAAGCCATATGGACATTGCCGTGTTAGGGACCAAGGCTTCCACGCATGAATCTTTTGTGGACACTTCATATCCAAACCATAACAGACATCAAAAGAGGGACTGGTATTAGAAAAAAATAAAGCCTCTCCTTCATGTAAAATTACTGAAAAAATAAACTGGTAGTGGATTTTATGAGTCAAAATAAGAAGATTCTTATTCCTAGAAAATTATTCCTAAGAACTTTCAATTTAAAATTTTCAAAACCTGAGCTACAGTGCAAAGTGCCATATTCTTATTTCAGAGAAAACATTTGACTTAAGCAAAAACATGATTTTCTTAAAATCTGGTAAGAGAAGTAATAAATATATAGAATTATGTGTTTTTTCCAAGGTCACACCTTGAGTTGGTGCAAATTACATTTTTAATCATGTTCAAATCTTGGTAACACTGATGGCGATGAAGATGGTGGTGATTATGGTGATGAAATATCCACAATAAATGTTACAGGTTCTTTTCTTTTTGTTTGTTTGGTTTTTTTGGGGGGAGGGGTAGTACTGGGGATTGAACTCAGAAAGGTGTTGTCCATAATAGGCAAGAACTCTACCCCTGAGCTACAACTCCTGCCAAATGTTACTGTTTTGAAAGTACTTTCCAAAATAATATCTCCCCTGCCATCTTTAGAATTACCCTGGGTAGAGTTCCTTTCCATTTTAGTGAGTGGGTCCATGGTTAACTTGACATTTACAGGACTACCCCTATCTGCTGACATATCTTATCCACCAATAATCCTTCAGGTTGCTGAGTGAGTTTCTCTGCTATATCCAATTTAAATACATAAAAATTTCTGAGATAGTTAAAGTATAGAAAAGAAAGCTTAGTACATGAGGGAGAGAATACTTATTTTTGAGACCAATCATGAATTTTCTTTCTTTTTGAGTAACAAAGTAGAAAAATCTTGTAGTGTAACACTTTACAGATATGAAGAGTTTACAATAAACTGTCTTTTGAAAAATAAATACATAAAAGCAACTAATGTCTAGAAAACATAGCAAGTCAATACTTTCCCAATTTCACCCTTTCAGCCACCTGTTGAAATAGAGAAAGGGGCACAGAAGGAATCAGAGAATCATACTGAGAAGGAGGAGAGGTTTCTTAATGTTGACAACAAAGAAGGCATGTTTATATATGCATTCATTCATGTATGTGTACAGCTATTCATTATTTATTCAACAAACATTATTGAGAACTTACTATGTTCTAGTCATGTATTTGACAATCAAGAATAATACTAGATGTGATCCCTGTTCTTATAAATGGAACCTAAGTTGTAGGGTGAGGTAGATGTCAATCAAATTTTCACCACCATAGCTGGGTGCGGTGGTGTGTGCCTGTACTCTGAGCTATTTGGGAGGTTTAGACAGGAGGATGACTGAGCCAGGAGGTAGAAGTCAACATGGGCAACATAGCAAGATACCTACCTCAAAACAAACAAACAAACAAACAAACAAACAATTAAATCACCCTGATGAATGTAAAAATTCCAAACCATACATCTGCCAAGCAAAACTGTGAGACACCTTTAGAACACAGGTAGAATAATTTAAATAATCTTGGGTTCAGGTAAGATATTTCTGAAGAGAACCACATTTTGCAGGCCTGAGCTGTCCAAAGAAGTCCTCATTTATAGTACAGTATTATAAATATCAACCAGGCTTAAAAGAGAGTATTTATTCAGAATGAGAAGAGAAAAGGCAACAAATTATAAAATTTGTAAAGCTGCAAATATTGCAGCAAAAACTCCTCTCTCCCCAAACCCCATAATATTTTTATTTTTATTTTTTATATTTATTTTTTAGTTTTCGGCAGACACAACATCTTTGTTTGTATGTGGTGCTGAGGATCGAACCCGGGCTGCACGCATGCCAGGCGAGCGTGCTACCGCTTGAGCCACATCCCTAGCCCAATATTTTTATTAGTTGACTTTTTGACATATCACTATGATCTCTTTTGTCTGACTGTTCTTTAATCACATTTTCATGGTAACAATTTTGGAATGTGATTTCTAAACTATGGAAAGATAACCTAGTCATTATTTTAGCATTGGTTGATGGCACTTGCTTTTTATTATTGCCAGTTATAAAATGTTTCCTTCAGCTTCACAACTTGGCATTGTCTTGTACATGGTCAGAACTGTGGTCAGATTTGGAGAAAGCTCCACGAAGTTTGTTTTATATATGATTGGAAAGATTTAGCAAAATTCTCCACACTGGCTTCTATTCTGTGCATTCCTTGCTTCTGCTCCTCTACCCATGCATAGACTTTTGGTGCCTAATGTATTTGTATATATCCCACTAAACTCAAACTAAAGGCATCCCATCTTAGCTTCTGCATGACCATTCATGAGAAGTGTGGGGAAAGAAAAGTGAAGCAAAAGAGGAATCTTAACCAATTTTGGTTTGACTTGTAAGTTCTAAAAATGATGTGACCATAAAGTTGCCCTTCTCAGGGCCTTGGAAGGGGATCCTGCAGGGGACAGCTCCTAAAAGAATGTTTCATTAATTTCACAATAAGTTCACCTGTGGAGTCCCTGAGGAAATTTTGGAGCTCAGATAGAAAGGGTAGAGTTTGGCACTGGGATGAGTCTTGATGCCTGGAGGTGGGGGTAGGGGAGGCAGAATCTCCTGTGTTTAAGGTGGTGAATCTGGGTGTCTATATGCTCACTCAGTCACACCTTCCAGGGACCTTCCATTGTGTCCTGAGTAGCTGAAGATCTATTCGGCATATCATTTCAGGTCTCTGGGAAATTTTGCTTGGAGAAAGTATTCCAGGTCTTTCTTTCCCTTCTTCTCTTTCTCCCTTCCTCTCCCCTTCCCTTCTGTCTTACTTAATATTACTTAACACCAGATTTCCTGATGGTCTCTTTATTTTTATTTTTCCTTAATGGTTTTGTTTGAATGAGGATCCAAACAAGATGCACACATTACATTATGTGCATATGTCTCTTGAGACTCTTTTATTCTATCCTATTTTTTCTGTTATCTTTAATTGCAACTTAGCTATTAAAGATACTGGAATTTGTAGAGTTTCCCATGTCCTGGATTTTGCTGATTACATTCATGTTGGCTTAGTCTGCTCTTCTGTTTTTCTGTAAACTGGTGGTTAGATCTAAAGGCTTGATCAGATTTTGGCAAGAATGCTGGGAAGCTGGTGCTGTGTAGTTGCTATTGCAACCCATTATGCCTGCTTTATATCTCTTGGTACTACAACTCATCAGTGAGATGAGGTATTGTAATACCAATCCATCATTAACTAGTGGTCCTAATGAATTTATTAGCCATTGATTCATAGCCTAAATACATTATTTTATCAGAAGATGCAAAGTGGTAATAATTCCATCATTTCTTCTGCATTTATTAGTTGAAATACATCTGTAAAGTAGCTTTGGAATACATTTTTTGAAAGAAATACAATAAATATAAAAGCCTGTTTCTTCATCTTTTTCATCAAATTTCATAGTCATGAGTTGGTGTCTAACAAGATCCGGTGGCAATCAATTTTTAAAAATATGAACACATTGATGTTTGCTTACTTGATGTGTCTACATCCATTATGGCTTTATTCTTATTGTTGCTCAGATTGTCTCAATTCATCTTCAAATCGGTTCCTATGTTTTTAACTTAACCCTAATAGATTTCAATGGTTTTTCTGCTCTCTGATACAAGTTATAGGCTGTTTGTACAGTTTTCTTGCTCTAGACCTGTTTTTGGTCAATTTTCCAAAGATTTTTGAATCCTTTTGGTGGGAAATGATATTTAGAGATGAAAATATAGTGATGTGTGGCATTGTTGTTTTTAAAAAATATTTTTAAAATATTCAGTCTAATTTTCCTGTAGAATACTGTATTTTGGGGAGAGGGGAATACTGGGGATTGAGCCCAGGGTTGCTTTACCATTGAGCTACATCCTCTTCCTTTTTATGTTGACACAGGGTCTTGCTAAGTTGCTGAGGTTTGCCTTGAACTTGGGATCCTCCTGCCTCAGCCTCCCAAGTCGCTGGAATCACAGGCAATGTACCTTCACACCCAATAAACATTCCAGATTTAGAATTTGAGGGTTTCCTAATGCTACTGTTGACCTTGTTTCTCTACTCTCTGTCTTCTATGATTTGAAAGTTAAGTCTAGAAGCTTGATAATATTTAAGTTAGATTCTTTCTTTCTGTTTTGACAAAAGTCTCTTCAGTTTTTGTTTTCTTCAAATAGCATTCTATTGGAGGCATGTAGTCAGTTTTTCCCCGTTAGTGATTGATTATTCATTAAGATGGGCACCTACAGAAATCAATATCTTTTTAAAAGAGCAATTCAAGTATTCAGTTCCCTGAAAACTTTTCATCTAATGGTTTTTAGCAGCCATTGGAGACTCTTACCTGAATCAGTTGTTATACTGGAGTTGCCAATGGTGATTTTCTAATTTTTCATCTGTACATTTATCACCTGATATTTTACTGTAAAAAGGCGCTTTTCTTTTTTTCTGTTGCATTTTCATTATTTTCTGTTTATTCATCAATGAATACCAATTCGTTCAATATTATAATCAATCAAAGTTATTATTATTGTGTTGCACAAATTATCCTAAACTTGGCCAGCAGAAACTCATTCAAGTTTCTCTTATGTACTTTTGATAAGATTAAATAGGTTTTTGCATTTCTGTGCATTCTGGTATGAGATTTCCAGGCTAATATCAGATCTTACTCTAAATCCAACAAGACCTCCTGAAAGAATGGTAAGACTTCAATAGGCAGAATCAGAGCAAAGAAAAGGTGATGTGGGAGGGGCTGCCAAAAACATGAGCATCCTCTACTTGGGAATCTTTGGTGAAGACTCCACTACAGGGAATCGTCAAAGAACCCATGAAAGTACCCACGAGACAATCAGCTTCAAATATCCTCCAGATCCTGAAAGCTCAAAGCTTCTAGTCCTGTAGGGACCTTCTTCTTTTATGTATCCTCCTTCTACCTTCTTTAGCCAATGGGAGGGAAGCATTGAAAGTGATGGGGTAGAGTGGACCATGTCCCCTTCCCCTGTCAGCTGGGACTCCTCAGGGGTGAGGAGATAATTCTGAGAGTGAAAGTGGATGCTGAGTATTCATAAAATGTTATTTTAACAATATTTATTATATAATAATTAGTTTTAATTTTTTTAATTTTTTTTAGAGAGAATGAGAGAGGAGAGAGAGAGGAGAGAGAGAGAATTTTTAATATTTATTTTTTAGTTGGCGGACACAACATCTTTGTTGGTATGTGGTGCTGAGGATCGAACCCGGGCCGCACGCATGCCAGGCGAGCGCGCTACCGCTTGAGCCACATCCCCAGCCCCAATAATTAGTTTTATTAAATAAAAAATAGTTCATCAAAGTTTAATTTTGAAATACAGTGCTTTAAGAATAAAAAGAAAAATCTGTGCACATTAAAGAAAAACGTAAAAACAACTTTCTGTTGGATACCTGGATATTTAAAAAAAAAAACAAGCAGAATCAACTTATCTTGGTGCATATTTATAGGCTCTTATTATTTTCTATGCCTTGTTTTACTAGCATATTTTTACATATGGCATTTCCCCCCACAAAATTGGAAAAATCCATCCTCAAGGATGCATTTCATTATGTATTTATTATAAATAATAAATTTTAAATTGGTGACATCTAGTTAAGTTTTCTCTATAGACTATAATAATTTTAATAATAAAACACTCTTTCTATAGGTATTAAGGTACTTGGTAACTTCATAGTAAATTTTGTTAAATGGAAACTTCTATTTTTTCCCCCAATATTTGAAATGTGTAAAGTTTTTAGCTGAAATGTGTTCATAGGTATTGACGTTTTGCATTCATTTAGAAAAACCTTTCCTTAACAGATATTTGTATAGGACAAAATTCATTTAAAATCATTTCTCTTTATGAGACTTTTTAATGTTTCACCAAATTTAACCACTGAAAAGTATTAAATGTGGTACAAACATTTAATAAAAACAGGAGCCTCCTGAAATATTCCTCCCATAAATTAAGATAGTTCAGAGCATAATCACAGGTTTAAAGTTAAAACTTGTAAATCATTTAGCTTAATATGTTCAGTTCCTCTCCTTCTTTTAATTAAAATAAAATTCATCATTTAACAGCGTACAATTCAGTGGCATTTATTACATTCACAATGCTGTGCAACCATCCACTCTATTTCCAAAACATTTCTATCACCTCAAAAGGAAATCTTGTACCTACTAGTAGTCATTCCCCATTCCCAGCTCTAGCTCCTGCTAGTCACTATTTTCTATCTCTATACATTTATCTGTTCTGGATATCGCATATAAATGGAATCATATAGTATGTGATTTTTTTTCTGGGTTCTTTTACTTTGCATGACTTTAAGGTTGATCCATGCTGCAGCATGTATCAGTACTTCATTCCTTTTATGGTTGAATAATATTCCATTGTCTAGCTAGCCCACATTTTGCTTATCTATTCATCCACTGATGGACATTGGGTGTTTACACCTTTTGGCTATTGTGAATAGTGCTGCTATGAACACTCTTATACAAATATTTGTAGACTCACTTTCAATTTGGGTGGGGGGGGTTATCTACCTAGATGTGGAAATACTGAGTTATAAGGAAATTCTATGATTAACTTTTTTGGGGAACTGCTGAACTGTTTTCAAAAGCAACTACACCATTTTCTATACCCACCAACAATGTTATGAAGATTTCAATTTCTGCACATTCTTACCAACACTTGTTATTTTCCATTTATTATTATTATTATTATTATTATTATTGCCATTCAAGTGGATGTGAAGTGATATTTCATTGGTCCTCCCATGTTTTAGTGAAGAAAAAAATTAATATCTTCTGCTTCAAATTTTGTTTTCAATGATTACAATTTACTATAAAGCTTTGAAAGATGCTTTTTAAAAATATCATTCCTTGAATATTTGAATTTTTTCAACTGATTCATTTAAATAATTTCTTTGGAACAAATGTAACCAAAATATATCTAACATTTAGATGACTCATTTTCTGGTTCCATTACAGGAAATTTTTTGTTGATTTGTGAAATATTTCTTTAAAGGCTCTGTATCTCTAAAATGTTATTCATGACTAACTGAAAAAAAAAATAAAATAAAAAAGATAAGGAATAAAAAAGAAAAGAAAACTAAGCACATATACATACTGCCATACTGAAGTATGTTTTTATACTCACTATCATCATTGTACTACACAATTATAAAAAATGTATAGTGCAATAACTAATTGTTAGGTAGAAAGGTAATAAATAGGTAACCAATGTAATATTTTGGAAATAAAATGCTTTAGATGCAATAATAAATCACCTGTGCACTGTAAATAATCCTAAATAACTTTCTGCTCATAAAGTCATTAATTTAAACATAACAATGTTTGTTACTGAACATACAATACTATGTTCTACCAAAATTTGTTAATTCTGTTATCACTATAAAATCAACTTTGTCTTCAACTTTGAACTTCTTATTTGGATTTACGAAGTTGACAAATGATATCCGATGTTTCAGTGTTGATGGAGTGAACTCTCCAAAACTTGACTTTGAATCCATGATTTGAATGAACATTATTGAGAGTTAACTGATTTTCTGCTTGAGATATCTGATATCACTGACATAAATCAGGCTTCACTTGATAAAATTCTTCTGCTACCAATGAAGCAACCCATTAACAGCTTTGGTTCCCCTTCTCTATGGGCTCAAGAGATGTAGAATGGAGAATGAGCAAAATTAATTTAGAAGACATTTGATCTAGATGAAAAGTCATGCATCACAGTGGCACATAAAACTCCATTTGCAGCTGCATATATTAAACATAATAGATGTTAGTGCTTTTTCAGCAAATTGGTGTCTTGGTTTTTACCTGTTCAGTAAAATTGCTACAGTTCCCCTGATGGAATAGGTGTTGCTAGACATCTTATGCAAGTTACATATTCTTTACTGAATATCATGAAAAATGAAAATTCAGTATTTAATATTTCATTAAGTATGCACTTACATTGTTTTGGGTTCACTAATGTTCATAAAGTTTATTATAAAATAAAAAGAATTTACCAATTAATAACAGTTGTGGGCATATACCACATAATAAGTAACAAAATGACCAGAGGGAAACTTTCAGACTATTTTCTAAATGCTCTCTTGCAGGATCACAGCTTCTATTTTCTGCACATATTTTGCTCACACCTAACCTATGATTTCCCACATTATGGGAACTCTGCTCAGTGAAGCCTGGAAGCTTTGTGACTCAGCACAGACCATGGTATGGCTGGCTGGTACACCAAGCAGCCGGTCAGCCCAGCCGCGTTTTGTATTCTCCCACCACTGTTTGAGACTGGAAGGAGCCAGCTGTCCCCAAATGCTTGTGAGTGAGTATACTGTTCTTTTAGCCACCACCCTGCCTGCCTTCCCTGAAAGGGAGGTGTGAGTTACGTTGAGTCTGGAAAAGGTTGGAGAAAAAAGAGTTTCATTCATCTTTCAGTTTTCCCATTAAGTTAAAGTGAGAATTCTATGAGTTGGGCACGAGTCTTCCATGCTCCCAGTAGAGACCTTGGAAGAGGTGAAAGTACCGAGCAAAGAGGTACTAAGCCCAGACCAGCTTATTTCAATGCAACTATAAATATCAATGATATTTCCTTAAAAGTGGGAAATCCAGGACAGATGCCATAAAGACAGGATGCCAGGACAACAGCATTACTGGAACTGTTCTAGGCAAACTGATGTGTGGTCACCCTGTCCTTAGAAGCCCGAAGGGGAGAACTCTGAACTCTGAATGACTTAAAATCTAGACAAATGTCTTGGCTTGGATGTTTTTAAGCTGTGACTTACAGTGACCACAGGTTGTCTATTTGCTTAAGCGTATGGGTCCAACCTCCAGAATGCAAAGGCTTCTGGAAAGAAACCAAGCAGGCTCCAACACTAGTGATAGAAACCTAGTGATGGAATTCCATCAGTGATAGAATTCCAATTAGCAACAAAGGAATTCAAAACAATCAAAACCCTTCAGGAGGAATATCTGAAATTGGATGCCATCTATATGACACAGAGTAGAGTGTGTAATCAGAGAATTATTTTAAACAGAACCTCTCACACATGTGCCTCCTCCCTTGCTTTTTTCAAGTTGCTGGGGAGCACTGAGCTTCTATTTTATTTCTACATATTTTAATTGCTTTTCGATATTGTTTTCAAATTTAAAGAAGGTGTCAAGTCCTAAAATTGATGTGGGATTGTAGAGAGACAGGAGTTATTTTTTAATGAGTTTTTTTTTTTTAACATCATACAAGAAGTCACTTGTGACTATTATCCTTCAAAGTAGGACATTTAAAGCCTTGGAAGGCTACACATTCACACCAGTCATGATAACAAAAATGCAAATAATAATAGATAATAAATACAGTCATCTCCTCTTATCTACAATTTTGCTTTCCACAGTTACTCATGGTCAGGGGCAGTCTAAAAATATTAAATGGAAAATTCCAGACATTAACATTTCATAAGTTTAAAATTGCATGCCATTCTGAGTAGTGTGATAAAATCTTGGCAGTCCCCCTCCCTCCTGCCCAGGTATGTATCATCCCTTGTCCAGTGTACTCACACTGTATACACTACCTGCCTGTTGATCAACTTAGAGTATGGCAGTGCTTAAGTTCAAGTAATCTTTATTCAATAATAGCCTCAAAGCATAAAAGTAGTGAGGCCAGTAATTTGGATATGCCAAAGAAAAGCCATAAAGGGCTTCTTTTCGATGAAAGTTCTTGAATTGATAAGGAAAATGAAATTGTATGCTGACATCGCTAAGATCTACAGTAAGAATGAATCTTCAATCTGTGAAACTGTGAAGAAGGGAAAAAAAATTCATGCTAGTTTTGCTGTCACACCTCAAACTGAAGAAGTTTCAACCACAGTGTGTGATAAGTGCCTAGTTAAGACAGAGAAGACATCAAATTATAGAGTTCAGCACTTTCTGCAGTTTCAGGCATCCACTGGGGATCTTGGAACATATCCTTGGAGGATAAGTGGGGGCCAGTATTAAGAACCTACTGTGTACCAATCTCTGGGCCAGGTCCTCTTCTGGGTTATCTGATTTAATCCTCACAACAAAGCTATAAGGTTGGTACTATTAGTATTTTATAGATGAGGAAACTGAGGCCCAGAAGAGATGTTAAATTCAAAACTTTGAAATGCATAGATAGTACACACGTGCCAAATTCTTCTTTGCCTTTAAGGCACTTTGCTGAGATTGACACCTAGTCTGTTTGGTTCTAAAACCTGGACTGATTGTACTGTCCATCCCATCTCCCAGCCAGGCTGGGGAGGGAAAATACAGAGCAGGAAACAAAGACAAACACAAGGCAGAAAGGACAAAATGCCATGCTGAACACTAACAGGCCAAAATATTGGCATAGATACGGAAATATTAGAATCTGGCTCATGACTGCTTGAAGATGTGTGTGGTGGCTGCCCATCTCCTTGGTGGAATATTCTGGCAAGAACCTGGGTTTGTGTTTCGTCTCAGAGGTGGCTGCCCGTCTGCGGTTACACCACGGCTCATTGACCTGGGCGCTGAGAGGTCCTTGATTCTGGGATGAAAAGAGCCATATGAATGGAACTTTCATGCACTCCTGGGTGCGCCTGCCTGTCAAGTTTGAGGGCAGATCCGCAGGAGCCAGAGTAGCAGTCGCGTCCAGCCAGCAAAATGCCGCCTTCTGCATTTGGGGTCTATCCTCATCCTTCACAAGGCTATGCTAGACTGTGATTTCCCATCCTCTCAACTAACATGGCTCAGAAATACCTTTGCTTCTTCCAGTTTTTTGTACTTTTCATCTTTGAAGAAAAAAAATGGTTCCAAGGCATGTTTAAAGATGTCAATATCTACATGTTTTCAACTTAAAACTGCCAAAAAGCCTATTGGTTTTCTTAAAAAAAAAAATTTAACAATCTTTTGTTCCCATAGGATTAGCATTTCTCAGAAAGAATATATTATAGCAACACTGGAGTGGGGAGCTTAGTGGGCAGAGCACCTGCCTAGCATGTGCTAGGCCCTGAGTTTGATCCTCAACAATGATATATAAATAAATAAATAAATTATTATATTATATTATATTATATTAAATTATTTTATATTATATTATATTATATTATATTATATTATATTATACCAAATCATCTTAGCATGATGATAGTATATTTAAACCTATACAAAATCTAAATCATCAAGTAAGTATTGGATTAAAGCTGCAAGTTGATTAAAGGTAAAATTTGATGACTTAAGCCAGACACATCAAAATATGTTGATTTATCTCTCTACAATAAAATAATTGAACTCTTCAAAATAGGTACATGTTCAAGGAATAGTAAAGTATCAAGGAAATGCATTTCCTGACCTGGAAAAGGAGAGAGGAAGGTGTTGTATGATACAGCACAGGGAAACACTCTTCAAGGAAGGCATCAGGATATTCCACCTGAATTAGAATAGGTAAGTAGCAAATAGAAAATATCAGAAGCAGTTGTCACAGCTATCACCTCTTAACATGAAAAACCAGAGGTCCTCAGCATCAGGTGTCCTCACACATATGTATGCACATGTGTTTGAAAGAGTAAGTGTTGGGGAATATGCCAGAAGCAGAATCTTTGATACTGCATTAGGCTGAGTGCCCCTTGCCACACTCATCCTTGGCAGAGGCTTCCTACTTGCAAGGTCAGCTGGGGTAGGTTACTATTCATTTCTTGGGAAAGAACCATTTTGATCGTCACCTTGATCACATGTATGTCCTGAGCACTTGCCACGGATCAAAGCACTATTTCATCCAGTCCTCATATAGTCCTGTAAGTAATGTGTGACCTCTCTTCTCAGGTAGGAAACTAGGGTTTAGAGACATTAAATGACTTGCTAATGTGACACAGCTAGGAATGAGCTGAAGTAGGGTTTCACGAAAGATTGTGTGAGAGTCTGAGCATGAGCAGTCTATTTCTGGGCTCTGGGGTCCAATTAGTTACAATAATAACTCATTGAATGCTCTTCCCAGCCCTATGGATTAGATATCATTATTGGCTCCATTGAACAGATAAGGTTGGTGAGACACAGGAAGCTTAGGGAACAGCTTCAACATTATACTAGCTAGAAAATGGTACCTCTGGGATGGGACCGTTATTCTGGCTCCTGAAACCATGCCCTACACCATTATCCCACACTGCCTCCCAATGACTAACTCCCTTCCTTTTCACCATTCTGGGACATTGCAGGAGCATTAGGGCACAAAATCCTTGGCTCAGACTTTCATTCTTATGTTGGACATTTCACCATCACCAACATCAAGCCATTCCTCAGCTGCATGTGCTGCACTAGAGAGCTGGGGCAAGGTACTGCTGATGAGGCAGGGACAAGAACAGGCAGCCTGGTCTCTCAATGTTGCAGGACAGATGAGGATGTACAGTGCTTTAAATGCTCATTGGATACACAAAATATCTTTCCATTTAAAAAAAGTATTTGCCAAACACGTTAGGACTTGGATTGTAAGTGACAGAAATCCAACTCAAAAGAACATAAATATGAAAAGGGAAAGTCTCAGCTTATCCAACTAAAAAACCCAATTGTGTTAGTGACTCTATGTTCAGCTCAATCTCAGGGCACAAATGACTTTGGTTCTCTCTGCCTTCCCTGTACCCTTTCAGCTTCCCTCATGCCATGGCCCTGTGTCACCTGCTCTAGACAAGGCCAGGTAAGATGGCCCAGGGTATCCATACCCCAAAGGTACTCTCTGCCCTTGAATGTGGCCATGTGCTCTTGCTGGACTAATCACTGTGTCCAGAAGATGTGCCCCTATGATGGCAACACCTGGATTATGTGTCTATCCCTGATCAATCACTGACGACCCTGGGTTATGTGCCAATCTTTTTGGAGAGAGATGAGAGGCCCTTGACTGACAGACCAGTAGGATCCCATGGATAGAAAATGATATTCCCCACAGAAAAAGTGTTCTGGGCAGATCTAGACGACAAGGCCACAACAAACAACTGGTTCCTCTAATTTCAGGAATTTATTAGGACAGTTGTTTTGGATGCAGCTACTCCTGTGAGAGCAAATTCAATGCAGAAGAATAACAAACATTTCAGGAGTTTGCAAATACTCTCAAGGAGCACGTGTGGAAATTGTATCTGTTTAAACCTTAGACTCTAAAGTAAAGAATGTTGGGAATTTAAAAAATGAATTCTAAAAGGCAAAGAGTCCAAGCTTATCTTGCTGGTCTTTGCAAGTAAAACAAAATAGAGTCAAGACAGAAAACCCACAAGCCTCTCACTAACTCTGGGGTGATGTGATTTGCCTGGGTAAGTCTCTAAGGCCCAGGTAAATCTCTAGGGTCTGTCCACCCTTTTGGTTACTCCTCTAGGCCTCAGCTCTACAGAAGGCCTCAGGGTTGTGGCCAGGGCTCACCTGTGCCTCTGGGGGCTGAGCTAAGGACTTTTGTTCCAGGGCTTTCCTCTGCCTCACATAGGCATTAAATCCACATCAGCATTAAACTCACATCTTTTTAATCCCCATTTTCCAAAAACAGCAGTAGACTCTCCTCCCCCAACAAAGCAAATAGAAAACAGCACATTCTAGGAAGGCCCTCCCTGACCGATGTTTGTGCCCATGTCATTACTAAATATTCCCGCTTCCAACGGCTGCCCACGTCTCCCTTAATGACTGCTCTATTTCAGCAGCCGGCCCTCCATAAATCTTCTTGGGCCTTCTGCCCTAAACAGGCCTCTTCTCACCCGAGGCAGCCTCTGTGCCAGCCGTGTAAACACTCGCCAGCTCCTGGCGATGCTCTGGCGTGCCCGGCCTGGCCTGGGCATTTATGACATTGCAGTCAGTTGACAGTGGGGCTGCCTCCTGCTCAGGGCTCAGATAGGATCAGGTTCCTGTGACCCACATGGGAAGCATTCCCCAGGCAGGGTTGTAACAAGGCATTTACGGAGCTGAGACAGCCCCCAGGCAAAGCTGGGCAAAAGGTGTGGTCTGAGACATTTCTGAGGTATTAATGTATGTTTCCTTCTCTGTGTTTTTCCCTCCTCCACCCTATTTGCAAGCAAGTAATTGGGATTTTTTTTTCAATCCTTTACCTCAGGGATTTGGCTCCACTAAAAGCTCAAAGTGTGTGTGTGTGTGTGTGTGTGTGTGTGTGTGTGTGTTTAGGAATAGGATCTTATTCTAAAAAAACCTCAGGCAACCTAGACAGGTTTTGCTGGAAGTCCCCAAGCAGAACTGGAACTATCTTGAAAGGAAGGTCTTCAGGACATATAGGATGCCCATTGCAGACACTACCAGACCGGATGATGCTGCAAGGACCTATAGACCCCCTCAGCTTGATGGATACCACCGTTACACCATCATGATGGATAGGAATATAGTGGTCCCACCACACCCCTGCGTCCTCTCTGACTTTTTTTTTTTTTTTTGAAGAGAGAGCGAGAGGGGGGGGACAGAGAGAGAGAAAATTTTAATATTTATTTATTTTTTCTTAGTTCTCGGCGGACACAACATCTTCGTTTGTATGTGGTGCTGAGGATCGAACCCGGGCCGCACGCATGCTAGGCGAGCGCACTACCGCTTGAGCCACATCCCCAGCCCCCCTCTCTGACTTTTGAGAAATAGAAAGAGGGATCTCTGATTCCTCAGCAGAAATGACTCCCTACTTCACCTGCTGGAAACTCAAGAGTCATCTGTAAGTTTATTTGAAGATGTGACAGGCCAATCAAGAGGTCCCTGTCCTGACCTTTCGAACCTATATGACAATAGGAAATTATAAGGTAGCAGATGGAGTCAAGGTTGCCAACCAGGTGAGCTTGACATGGGGAGACTCCAGGATGATGCCTGGTGGGCTCAATGTAAACACGGGGTTCCTCAGAAGTGGAAAAGGAAGTGGGAAGAAGGGAATCATAGAGATGAGAAGATGCTCTGTCGATAACTCAGAAGATGAAGGAATGCAGATGCCCTGAAGGAGGCCAAGACAGGGATCCTTTGCTAGATCCTCTGGAAGGAATGTGGCTCTGCCTAAACCCATGTGGTACTGTAAGATGATAAATCTGAGGTTCAAGTCACTAAGTTTGTGGGGACTTGTTATAGCAACCATAGAATGTGAATACAAAAGACAGCAAATGATATTTCTTACATACTTGGCTCCCTACTTCTTCATGGTTTCTCCCTTCCCTGTGTTTCCTCAGGAGGCTCCATTTGCTCATGTCCTAGGGGCTCTACTAATGTTCAGATCCGCATTGATCAACTCGGTAAGCAATCCGTGTGCCGGCTACGTGCAGAATGCTGTGGGGTACAGTAGGGTTGGAAACAAAAAGATGCCCTGGCCCCTGTCCTCAGGAAAGTGAGCTAGGGAGACAGACAAACACACGTGACGACTAATGTGGGCATGAGGCAGGCCACAGCAAGTGTGGTTCCAGAAGTATGAAAAGTTCTATGAGTGTAGTGAGAAGAATGAGATACATATCAGCTGGGAGAATCTCAATTACTCATCTCCTTTGAGGAAGGGAAAAGAGGCAGGGAAAATTTCCCTTATGTAGAAAATCATCTGCTACTGTCATCCCCCAAGACCCAGTTCAAACCACTCCTGTCTTCTAAGCATCGATAATGTCCCTTCAGTTGGGCATGGCTGGTCTACCTACATCCATCAAGGCTGTTGTCACTGATCACCCCATATCATAGTTAATTTCCTATATGTCTGCATCCTCTGCTGGACTCACAATTCCAGAAAAAAAGAACTCTGACTTGTTTATGATCTCAGCAAAAGTGCCTAGTGTTGGGGCTGGAGTTGTGGCTCAGTGGTAGAGCGCTTGCCTAGCACGTGCGAGGATCTGGGTTCGACCCTGAGCACCACATAAACAATAAAAACAAAGGTATTGTGTCCAACTACAACTAAAAAAAAAAAATGCCTGGTGTCTGAAACAGAATGTACATTCTAAGAGAGTTGAGTGAATGAATGACAGATGGATAGATGAATGAGCAGACAGACATCTCAGACCTAACATGTTCAAAACATGAACTCTGACTCCTCACACTCTTTTTCCCTTAACCCAGTAAACAGCTGACACCGCCATCCATACGTCTAAGCCAAGAATCTTGGCGCCAGATTTGGCTCTTCTCTTTCCTCACACCTCCCATCCCACCAATCATTGCAACTCCAAAATATACCCCCAGTTCCACCCCATCCTTCCACCAGCCTCACTGCCATCCAATTCAGGGTCATGTCATCTCACCTCCCTTATGCAATAGCTTCCTAACCTGTCTCCTTGCCTCTAACCTTGCCCCCCGGCCCCAAATCCAGCCTCCACTTAGAGCCAGAGAGATCTTCCTGCAGAGCCAGGTGTTATGCTTGGCCTTTGCTGAGAGCCCTCCCTCCAGAGATTTTCCACAGCCCTTGCCATTGAATCCAAATATCTAGCTGCAGACTAAAGCAGGCCAATCTTGTTCTTGCCAGAAGTGCAGTCCCTCCATTACACACTGGTCTCCTCTCAGATCACTTTTCTGCAGACCTCCAGCCTCCTGAAGGTGCCTTCAGCATGCCAAACCGTCTCCTCTCTTGGGCACTCTTTCAGAAATGGTCTTCCTTCTGCCCTCTCATCATTTGGGGTTCAAAGTCAATTCCACTCTTCATAGTCTTCTCTGAGGATCCCCTCCAAATTACCACTAAATGGCACACTGTCTTATTGACTTACTATTCAAAACTATCCTATGTGTTGTCCACTTCTTGCCTTGCCAGAATGTTGGCCCCAGAAAGCAGAGCCCTTTCTTGCCTTGTTCTGTGCTATATCCATTGTGTCCAGTATCAGACCCAGCACATAGTAGAGCTCAACAAATAGTAGTGGGATAAAAGAATGCCTTGTAACCTCTTTTTGCCCCTTTTCCAGAGAAAAATCTATGCATTGATTTCAATAAGCTATAATACCAGTGCTGCCTGCTATAAGGAAAGTCGAATTTGAAGAGTATTTGCTATGATTGGTTTCTGTGGTGCTTAACGTCACTTCTACTATCTATGCAAGTAACAGGGAGACGGGAGGAGGTTAAAACAGTGGAGAAGCCCCTTCGAGGAATGGAAACGTGATAGAATCACAGTTCCCACCCTAAGTCATTTTAAGTCCTTAATGCTTTGAGACAATTAAGAGAGCAAAGGAAAAAGGACCGACATAATTCTCATTTCTTAGGCTACACAGTCTTAGGCTTCATAGTATTGATAGTGTTAGCAACTAATTAAGAAATCTTGACATTACTCAAGATAGATATAATTGAAATGGAATTTGAGAGAGAGTTTAGATATCTGTAATAAGCTTAAAGTCAAGTACTAAGAAAAGGGGTCCCTGATCAGTCTTTCTGAAGAAACCAGGGACATTCAAACAGATTTGCCCTGGAACCACTCAACAGAGTTGTGCTGCTGCTAAAAATGAATGGAATTGTCCATTTGTGTTACGTGGGGTCGGGGTGAGGGCTCTGTTTTGCAAATTGTTGACCTGCACTTGAAAAGCCTTGTGGAAGAAGCAGTGTTCGGGCTCAGACCCCTGGTAATACTAAGACACTCTCTATGGGAAAACTAGGGGATGTTCCTGAAAATGGAGGTGTTCTATAGGCAGTGTGCATGATCTCATCTGGTATTTGTAATGTGACTAAAATCTGAGCTCTAGCTAGATAATCATCAACATCTGATTGAAAACAATAAAATGTCCACCATGCTAATTATTATGCTAATTATTAAAAAAGAGCAGGCTCAGGGATTCCCTACCATTTTCTGCCCTAAAACACTTGAAGGTTACCCTGTTGTCCAACTTACCAGTGGCTTCCTGGGGGAACAGGACAGGAGGGGAACTCAGCCCTTGGGTGTGGGTGGGACAGAGGCCATCTGAAAAAGCCCTCTGGGTGATTCTCGTACCCTCTCTTTGAAGTCATGATTCCCCCCTTCCCCACCAGAAAAATCCCTGCACATATCAATTTTATTCAATTTACATTTTAAAAAGATCCGAGGAAAGCAAATCAGTGATTCCCTGGAGCTAAGAGTGGGAGGGACTTGTAAATGGGCACAGAGGACATTTTCTGGGACAGTGGAAGTCTTCCAAAACTGGTTTATAGTGACAGTTGCACAACTGTGTTAGGAAGACTCACCCAACTCTACATTGAACCTGGGTGAATTTTATGGGTATGTAAATGATACCTCACCAAAGCTGCTAAAAAGTGGATCAACAATCTGTATGTGTAGCCAGAACATCCAAACCAGCTCACCTTCTCCACCCACCTTCTCTGCATTCCCACATTCCCTGTTATCTTGATGAATGGTGTCACAGCCACCCTGAGCATCCACCATCCTTTGTCTTCCCCACCTACATCTGACCAGTTCTACCTCTTGAATATCTCAGGAATCTGTTCACTTCTCCCTGTCCCTCATGCCACTACCTGCTTGGTCAGGCTGTCACAGTTTCTCCTGAAAGATGGCCTCCTGATGCTGGCCCTGCCCTCACCTCCCAGTGCACTTTCTCCTCTAGGAAACTCCTTCACCTGCTCCCTTCATCCCTGGGACAAAACTCCAGCTCCTCAGCAGGGCACAGTTCACAAGACCCAGGACCCAGCATCTGTTTATTTGCCTAGGCTTATCACTTGGCAAACCAAATGTAAAACCATATCGACCTACTTTGCTGTATCTATTCCCTGGAACAAGATAAGCTTTCCTTCTCGCCATTGCTCACACAGCATTCTCTCTACCCACCAATCACGACTCTGACAGAGACAGGTGTTTGCCTCTCAGTGGTTCCTCTTCTTCTTTTGTAACCACACTGGCTGTTACCTGGCATGCTGCCATGCAAAGACCTCTTTCCCTAGCTTCCCTTACAGCTTTGTGGAACAACATAATAAGTTTTTTCGATGAGAAAAGTACGACATATCAGAAGTTCTTCTTACAAAAAGAATTCTTTCCTTCCTTTCCACCTTTATGCTGCTTGGAATGAAGATGTCATGGCTAGAGTACTTGCAGCCATTCTGGATCAAGAGGTAACCTGGGAGGATGGAAACTATGTGCAACAAGATAGTGGGTCTTGGGTTGCTGACACTATGAAGCCTCCATATCACCTCTGTACTTTGATTATGTGAGAAAAATCAGCTTTCACGCTAATCATTTTATTTTAGATCTTTATTATTTGTAGACAAATAAGATCCTAACTTCAATGAAAAGAGTTCTTTCATGCACCATTTTAACTGGTTGACTTCCTCTTCTCCCCATCTAACCCTTATGTTTCCTATAACATTCAGTTGAAGGGTCACCAACTTTGGGAAGCCATTCTGGCCTCCCAAAGGCAGGTCAGAAGCCCTCCTTTGACTTCTAGAGCACCCCCACCCCCAGCGCTTCTTCCCATCAGGCACTGTGTTATGAATCAAATCTGATCACATTTTGCCCATATCACCACATTCCCTACAGGAACAGGAGGCCCCTTCCTTCCTGTTTGTATGCCCTGCACCAGGCATTGTGCCTGGCACAACAGGTTCTCAATGCATTTGCTGGATAAGAAACTGTGTTTAACACCCAAGTGATTAACCCAGGTGGAAAAATCATGCTGCAACCTTGAAAGGGAGCCAAGTGAGCAATCACAGCATTTCAGTTTTATGTCAACTCCACCCCTCAATGTATCTGTAAAGGACAGATCCACATCGATTACATATATTAATAATTGTCACAGAGACAATAAAAACTTCCCATGTGATAGCAAGAAACATGAATTGGTAAAAGGTTAAATAACTCAAAATCTTTCTCTCACAGCACCTAACATACTGCAAATTTACTAACCTAAGGAGGAAAATACCAAGAACACAAAAAGAGAAAAGGACTCTTCTATGATGACTTAGGGGAAAAAAATTAAATAAATGTTCCAACTATTAATACATTGATTTGAAATAGATTCCCATCTAGTGACAGATGCCACCTACCTGAAGGTGCATTGTGCTCACAGATCTCAGTATGCCAGGTTGGATACTTAAACCATTATTTTGGGTTTCATGATCCAACAAGCCATGGGAACCAAAGTGGAAATTCAAGATCTTAATGCTCAAATGAATCTCAGACTGAGGGAAGGGGTTACACATAGGAGTAATTGTGAAATAAAATTGAAAGCTGAATCCGAGTCAGGTTGAAGTTGGGGGTGGACAATACCCCAAAGGAATGTGGAAAAGACACCGCTTCTGAGAATGAAAAGCAACAGCTCGAAACTTGTTCTGGGCATCACCACAACCGATTTCAAAGGCACAGACATCACAGCAGTGTTTACAGTAAGGGTGATCTCATCTGGAAGTGTCTGTTGATACTGACTTGGATTGCATGGGAAAGCATTTTCGTTCCTTGCAGGATTTCAGCATCCACGTCATGAGCATGAGCGAATGTCTTGCATGTGAGCCTAAATTGTGATATTTTAATGTGCCTAACCTCTGATAAAATCATGCACGGTGTCGCAGCAGGAAACTGAACCCCAGGGAGGCTATTAGCAATTTAGCATCTCATTTCACATGGGAATGTAAATGCCACTGTACTCCCTGTACTCATAGACTCAAGTACCGACAATGGTGCTCCATGCCACACTGGGTTCTATATTTTCAATTTACCCACCTGCATTATTTGACTTTTCACTTCCTCCTCCATCTCTTTCCCTCCTGGGACTCTCCAAGTAGCAGAGGTCTCTCAGAGGGCTTGTTAAGAGAGGGTGCAAAGGTGTATGACTAGCAGCTCTGTATGCAGAAGATATAGGAGAAACCATTTAGGAATGAATACTGCCTGTTGACAGGCTCAGGGGTAGGGTAGGGTATGGAGTTGGATGTGGGGTAAACTTAAACCCGGAGCTGAAGTGTCAAAATTCTGGAATTCTTGGGATATTTGCCTCCAGATGTTGGGGGTGGGTAGCAATAATAACTTGCTCAACACCTACCCCTGATCCCAGACAACTGAAAACCTCAGACTTAGAAAACGAGAGATGGGAGCAGCCAGTTCAGGGTACATATATCACAGAAGCTCTGAAGCAGCATCTTCAATCCTTTTGGTTCTTAGGATATGATTGTTAATTCCATCACGCTTGCAAACCACCAGAAAACCAACACACTTCACCTACTTGGACTAATAAGGAGAAAATGATTCGGAATCAGTGAAAAGCTTGAAGGTATCAGTGCCATAGTATATTTATTTAAAGAAACATTCTTCACTCACGAGGACAATGAAAAACACCTATTGCAGTTAGGTGATTATAGATAACGATAAGGTACTAAATATTTCAAAAATCTAGAAGAAAGGATTTTGAATAGTTTACCACAAAGCAGTGATAAATGTTTGAGGAGATAGATAAGCATACCCTGTTTAAACATAACACAATATATACATGTATCAAAACATCACATGGTACCCCATAAATGTTTATAATTTTTATGTGCCAATTTAAAAAAAGAACAAAGCAAAACTCAGAAAAAAAGTAATGTATTTTGTAAGAAATAATGAGAATAGCTGTAGTAAACTTTTTTTTTTGCGTCACAAAGTTCTGATCTTTTATCTTAGTTCCTATTAAAATATTAAAGATCCTACAGTCTTTAAAAATTTAATTTGAATTGCAAGGCAGAGGCCCTGTTAATTAGCACAGTGGCCTTGTCCCTAATAAATATAAATATATGTATATATTTATTTTTATTTTATGTATGTATGTATGTATGTTACTGGGGTGTTTTGTCACTGAATTACATCCCCAGTTCTTTTTATTTTTATTTTGAGACAGGTTCTTGCTAAATTGCTGAAGGCCTCTTAAGTTGCCCAGGTTGACCTCCAACTTGTGATCCTTCTGTCTCAGCCTCCTAAATCACTGGATTACAGGCATGCACCTCCACACCCAGCTGTCCACTAATATTAACAGCAATACTAGGACACATAAGCAAGCCTGATGTCAGTCATATGGCCTTCATGCATTATATATCTTTTTCACAATCCTACAGTAAAATAGACTTTGATCCCATTTTACAGATTGGGAAACTGAGAAGAAAATTAAGATTACACAGCTAGCCAGTGGTGGAGCTGGAGTTTGTACCTACTTAGAAAGTTACATCTGCTCACCTGGATGCTGGCTTCCCCACTCAGCACTCAAAACCTCAACTTTGATGACCTTTGCTTGTCACCTGATAGATAAGATTTAGGCCTTAAACAGTCTCTGTGTCACCTGCTGCTATAAAATATTCAACTTCCTAGTTCCTGGATAGATCCAGCCTTGGTTGCTAACTGGAGGTGTTTTCTGAAGAGTCATTTCATCATACATAGGGATCAATGTTATAATTTATAATGAAATGTTTGTGTTTGTAAATGTGTGCTTCTAAATGCCAGACATCCCTGAGAGGAGGTTGGTCTTCCTGACATCTTGTTCACACTATTAATTTGTTTGGTAAACCTTTTTTAACGGAGGGAAAAAAAAAAAAAGAATCTGCCGTGGCCTCTGTTTATTCTAGAGTCAATAACATCAGTATTGCTTGGTAACTCATAGAAGGACACATTTCTGCCGCTGGCCCCAGACCTGCTGAACAGAAAGAGGTAGGTAGGGGGCCTCAGCATTCTGAATGTGAACAAGGCCCTTCCTTCAGAGCCTTCTAATGCACACTCAAAAAAAGGTTTAGGGATGCTGGTTTAGGATCACCAATTTCCACTTTGGGGCACCAGAGTAAATGAGGTGTTCCTAAAGTGCTGACTGGGAGCCAGGGTTGGCAGTCTGGAAATCCATTAGATTAATAAGAAGAATGCCATTTTAAAATACTAAAGTATTTCTGGGTGCCATCTCCCTTGCAGGGGAGGACTGCAAGGAGAGGGACATTTCTGGTAGACTGGGAAGGCAGAGGGTGGGGCTCGGGCAGCCCGGGGATGGTGAGAGGAGAGGGGAGGAAGGCGGAGTCGGGAGCCCCTGGGCCTCACAACTCATCTGGTTGGAAACCTCCCGCAGTGCCCCGAGCCACAGGAGCCGGAGCCAATTACAAGTTTACATAATAGAACAAGTCTCCCGGGCCTCCCCTCCTCGGCCCCACCCCGGCCGGCTTTGGGGATGGGGCAGGAAACGCTTTCTCTGCAATTCAGGATCCATCTAGGAGGGAAGGTGCCTCCTCTGGGTTTACATCTCGGGGGGCCAGTTCCCCATCGGAGAAACTTCGTGGGTCCTGCTTGGGTCCTTTGTGTTCTACAAACCTCCGGTGCCTCGCAGCCCTTTCTGCGCGGGGGAAAGGGGCCCCCACTGCAGTCCCGGAGCTAAAAGAGGAGGTGTCTGGGTCGGAGCGTTCACGCGGCTTCCCCGTGGCACGGTGTGAACTCGCGGGCGTTTATGTAACTCCTGCCCTTCACGCAGGATCGTGTGACACACTGAATCACGGAGGATGGGGGGAGAGGGAAAGAGGCGGGGAGCGGGGGGGGGCAGTGACGCCCCGCCCACGTGACCCGTGAGATGCCAGCGTTTTAAGTTTGCACGGGCCCTTTTACCGTCAGCCTGAGGGCTTCTGATCCCCATCGATTCGCAGCCCTCCCAGAGTGACATTTGATAGGAGCAACAGCTCGGGACTAGGAAATGGCAACGTGGATGATGATGGAGGAGTGGGGGCGGGGTGAGGGAACGCGGCTCCAGACGCCTCTGATTTTGTTTGGAACCGGCGGCGGGGGTTAGGCTGAGTCAAGGAAACCTACTGCAAAATTGTCAGGGAAGACAAGGTCTCCTCTCTAGAGGCCTTAAATTCCTCTGGACTCCTGGAAAGACAACAGCCCACTCAAGCTGTGCTCCTTATTTATGGATTGGTTTTAGAAGTTGCATGAGATCTGTCTGGACACCCCTTCAGGTTTAAAGTGCTAGTTCCATGATCCGCTAGTTGCCTGTCACAACTTCCCTAGGCTCTAGCCTAAGGACCAGGGACCAGTTCCAACCCTCCCACCAGGGAATCTGTTAGGATGCAGAGTCTCTGCTGCATCCCGACCTCCAGAAGGAGATTGTACCTGGAGGATATGGCCAGGCCCCCAAGAACACAAGCTGTGGAGAAGTGTCCTGGCCACTGAGGAAAGGAGCCTATCACAGACCTTAAGTGTCCTGCTGAAGGCCTGTTAAGTTGTCCAGACGTGAAAAGTCTTTGACTTTTCATTAGTTTAAGTATGGGAAGCTTACCTTCCAGACTCAACACCATGGGAATCAATAAGGGCTGAATATGACACTCTTGACTATACCACTACCATGCCACAGCATCACAAGTACATCCAGTTACCACGTGACTTATTTATTTAAAAAAATAAAGGGTAGGGTGTAGCTTAGTGGTAGAGCTCTTGCTTAATATATGTGATGCCCTGAACCCAGCACTGGAGGGGGGTGGGGGGAGGGAAGGTGCCTCCTGGGGCAGGGGTGGGGGGAAAAGGGAGGAAAGGAAGAAAGACAAGGTGATTGTTAATAGTTAAATGAAACCAACAAACAAGAAGTCAGCTCCTTCCTTTCACTGGCAACAGTTAACTCCACAAGCAATTTCCTCACTTAAAAGAAAAACAAACGAAGTAGGGTGGTAGGCTTTTAAAAGAAGGAGTAGAGAGAGCTCTGGTGAGTGGAATCTGCTTTTATTTACTTTAGGGCCTTGTTAAGACACATTTGCTTTGAGATAAAAGGTTTTCTTTTGGGACAATCCCAAAATGACTTTGCTTGATTCAATTAAATAAGACCTAATGAAAGCGAAATCCAGCTTTGAGATAGGCATCATCTCACCAGGTGAGTTGTAAATACATTCTGACCAGGTTTAAGAGGCAAGCTCTTGAAAATTTAATCTATTTTAAAAATGCATATCCTTGCCACAAATTGCTTTGAAGAAGATCGCTGCACTGATTGCATGCTGAGATAATTATTCTGTATCACCAGTTAGGGAACAAGATTTTTTTTGATAAATACTACAGTGTCAGTCTTTGTTAATGATTTGGGAGGGGAAGGAGAGAATCCCAGAAGGCTGAGGCTGGCTTTATTTGCCTGCTGCCTTTCTCTAAACTCACGCTGTGGGAACTGGTAGAGTCTTGGACTTGAGCTTTGAACCTATTGAGTAACCTCTGCTCACCTGTCCAATTTCTAGTCCTCACGTGAAAGTGAGATTGTGGTATACAGGTTGTACTAAGTCTTCACCCTCTTGTCCTTGAGACCAGGCTTTGTGATTCTGAGCAGTAGGATGCTCCTACTTTCCCTCTTTAAGGACTAGCTTCCTGGGGGCTCAGAGAGTGGACTGAGGAATCCCTTCAGTGAATGAATCTATGCTAGTATGTTGCTGGGTAGTGATGAGGGAGAGCCCCACCCTTCCTTCCATTTTGGATAATGTGATAGGTCAGGGCTCACACATAGAGGGGCATATTTCTCCCAGTGCTTGGTCCCACTGAGCCTGGATATGACCTCACAATCTTTCTTAGAACTGCATTATGAATCCTTTCGTAGCTTCAGTCTTCAAAAGCGTTTATGAGGAACCCATTATAGGTCAAGTACTGATCTGATCTAGATAGAGAAAGACATATGATGGATGAATGGGAGCAAAAGCAAAGCTGTAAGCTATAAAATAAAAATGAAAATGGGCAATGGTTAGTGATTGGATAATGATTGGGAGGGGTAATTTTAGATTTGATAGTCAGGGTGAGCCTCTCCTTGGAGGTAACAAGAAGGCTTTCTCAAGAGCCACAGGGGAAAGCTGGTCAAAAGAACAGTGAATACAAATTCCCCGGGGGCAGAAGTGAATTCAGCAAGGTTGAGGATCAGAGTCGGGAGTTGGACTGCATGAACCACCCTTGAAGCAAGTTCTTGGCATTTAGAGGGTTTCCTCTTGTGATCTCTAACTCCTGGTTTGTTAACTTTTCCTGACTGTGACCAAAATACCTGACAAGAACAAGTTAGAGGAGGAAAGATTTATTTTGGCTCATGGTTTCAGAGGATTCCGTCCCTGGTTAACTGGCTCCAAAGCAGAGACATTAGGATGGAAGGGCATGCTTCCAGGGCACGTCCCCAATGACCTACTTCCTCCAACGAGGTTCCACCTCCTAGTAGTCTGTCCAGCTATCAGTGGATTAATCCACTGATGAGGTCAGAGCCTTTGGGATCCAAACACTGCCGAAAGCCCCACTTTTGAACCTTGCTGTATTGGGGACACATGAGTTTTTGTGGGGATGTTACAGAAACAAACTATAGCACATATTTATTGAGCTGAGTGAAACTGGGACTCCCAGGTATGTAGAGGAGGGTCTGCTGCCCCATTTGGCTGCTCACCTTCACCCAGATAGCATTTCTGGTGAAGGAATGGTCGGATGGCATTTCATGGGAGGTATGTGAGGAAGCATTCTAGCATGATGGCCAGGAGAATGAGAAGATCCTCATTCAGGTCACAACTTTTTTTACTGACTTTGTGATCGGACAAAATTATTTCACATACTCTATGCCTCAGTTTTCCCATGGAGGTAAAACTCTTCATAGGAGAGAAAACAATTCACTGAACAGCTAAGTCACCAAACAATTAATTCAGCAAATTTAGTAATTGACCCAAACATTAAACAGTTTTTCACATATTAAATGAATATGAATATTCTTCAAAAACATACATATATAAATAAAGTTAGTTACGTTCTATGTAGTACATTAATAGATTCCTCATGAATATTGCCATTTAGTTTAATCAAATAGAGAAGAGTATTAGGAAACAATTCCCTCCTCTATATGATTAAAATGTTTCCAGCAATGATCATAAAGTGAAATGAATAACAAAAATGGTATGAAAAAAAATGCAAACATTGAAAATTTCCTTGAATTTAATATTTGTTTATGTGATCTTTCAGTAAAAAAAGAATAAAAGTAAAATGGATATTTTTGTGCAAAAAAGGGAAAAAAATCTGATTATCATTTTTTATCTTCTTAAGATTAATAATCTTTATTTATCATAGATAATTGTTCATTCTCTGAATGAATCTTAATATAACCGAAATAATCTAAAAGAGGTAAATTTAGGCAAATACCATTGTTGTAACAATTTATTTCCTTGATTTATCCTTTTATTTAAAGCAAACAACAATTAGAAAAGAATATATTTCAATGTCAAATTCAGTAAAATATTTCATGTATGTACTAGATAAAATTTGCACTCATGAAAAGAAAGTGTTATGCCTTGTACTTCTCACTGTTTAACTGTCTTAAATTTTAAAACACAAATAAAAGCTCATGTGGTTGCATAGAATGAGAGAACTGAAGTACCTCCAGTTCTGTTTTCCTTTTATATAATCAGTTTACTATCAGTGTTTACTTTGAATCTACACTTCAAAAGCAGGTATATGTCAATTGACAAAATCATGCTATGTACATATGTAAATATACCACAGTGAAGTCCACATTTATGTATAGCTATAAAGCATCACTTTAAAAAACAATAAATAAATAGAATGAAAAGCAGTAGAGGAAGGGGAACAGGGGAGGGAGGAGGGTAGGAAAAGAGGGACTGGGGACTGAAGGGAAGCAAATTATATTTCATGCATGTATGATTATGTCAGAATGAACCCCACAGTCATGTAGAACTATAAAGCACTATTAAAAATATAGTTTAAAAAGCACGTATAAGTAGTAGCTGAAAATGCCAGTGGGCAGCTCTAAACTGTTACAGTGACAAACTTCTCAAACAGAACCCTGACAGCAGAGGAGTGCCTTGCGGGATGGACTGGGATTGTGAATTCCCTGAATTAACTTCCATATAGAATAAGATTGATTAAAGAATAAGTAATAGGAATATTTTAATTTAAAGCTTGAATACATAGAGATGCCCCTCAACTTATGACCAGAAAAAAAAAAAACAGCATAAGTTGAAATGCATAAGACCAACATGCATTCAATAGATTTAACCTAGCAAACTCCCTAGCTTAGCAACACAACATGTGGTAAAGTATCAGTTGTTTACTCTCATGCTTGCAGGGAAGACTGGGAGCTGTGGCTTGTTGCCACTGCCCAACATCTGAAAGAGAATGGTACTGCTTATCGCTAGCCCAGGAAAAGGTCAAAATTCAAAATTCCACATAAAGTTTCTATTGAATGCATATGTCTTTTGCACTATAGTAAAGTGTAAATCAAACAGTTGTGCATGGGGGACAGGCTGTACTTCACTCACCTCAATGATGATCCCTGCAACTGTTAAGAAAAACCGAACAAATGTTTGGGGAGGCGAAGTATATTTCATCATAGACATTATTTAGAACTGTCAAGACATGACACTGCAAAGAGAAGATCGATTTCAGTTGGTTTTATTCTTGCTTTTAAATTCTTTGTGGACAAGGTATCTCTCCTACCACTTTGCCCTCAGTGAATTTATTAGCCAGTTTTCCAATTCCTCTTTATAACTGTGATACTTGAAACAGATATTACAAGGTACTACAAGACAGTAGAGTATCTGTGTGTATCAAGGAGGACTTCCTTGAAGAAAGAATTTTTTAAAAATTTAGTGATTCGCTTATCGGAAAATGCATCTTTGGAGTACAGGATACAGTTCAGTGGTTCTTAGAATTTTCACGGAGTTTTGTAACCATCATTAGTATTAATTTTAGAATATTTGCATCAATCTCCAAAGAGTACTGAGGAGCTGTCACTCTGCATACCCTACTCCCCTCTAGCTGCTGCAGCCACTACTGATGTGTTTTGTGCGAAGAGATTTTATTTATTTATTTATTTTTTTGGTACCAGGGATTGAACTCAGGGGCACTAAGCCACTGAGCCACATCCCCATCCCTATTTTGTGTTTTATTTAGAGATGGAGTCTTACTGAGTTGCTTAGCACCTCGCTTTTGCTGAGGCTGGCTTTGAACTCTCAATCCTCCTGCTTCAGCCTCCTGAGTCACTGGGATTACAGGTGTGCCCGACCAGGTGATGCTCTTGAGGTGAGATCTGAGGCATAAGTAGAAATAACTTGTCAAACAGAGAGGGGAAGACTATTTCTGGCTGACAGCCTCATGGTCAGCATCTAACAGAGAAAGATGCAGACAAGGAATTAACAGGGAACCCACATCGCCAGAGCACAGAATATGAGGGTGAGTGTTATGGGCCAGCGTGCCATCGAAATCATGGAGCTCCCCTAAAGCACTTTGTTTGTCCTCCTAATAGCAAGGGGGCCAGAGGTTTGACACAGAACCTTCCACACGGGTATGCTGAGAAGACATTTCATAAACAAGTAAATTCATTCTTCATGCCCTTTTAGAACATCGTTAAGGTACACACCTACGATCTCAGCAACCTGGGAGGCTGAGGAAGGAGGATCGCAAGTTCGAGGCCAGCCTGGGCAACATAGTGAGACTCTGTCTTAAAAAAAAAAAAATGGTGGAAGACTGGAGGTATAGTTCAGTGGTAAAGCATTTCTGAGTTGGATCCCCAGTATTGACAAAAAAGTCATAGAGGATTACTTTTTAAAAATATTTATAATATGATGACAGAAATATGAGGGACTTACATGCCTGCTCCTACAGTCATGGTGTAATAGCGTCGTTCGTTTTGTAGAAATCTGGCTTAGACTTTTATGCTAAGCAAATAGCTGAATTGTACTTGGAAATCAGTTCTAACTTATCTCCTCAGGAAGCCCCAATTCCAAGCTTGTTGGAACTTCTTGTTGATGCTTGACAGAATGGAAGATGGAATTCAGACTAAAGATTTGGGGTGGGTGGAGACTCAGAGCATTTTTTTTTCTTATTTGAATTTCTTTCTATTGATTTTTTTTCTGTTTTTATTTGAAATGTATTAATCCATTTGGTGTTCCAAGATAAGGTTTTGGACCCCTCTCAGGCTGTCAGACCCAGACCCCAAATCTTAGCCACTGCTTTATTGCTGGTTATTCTGTTCCATCTAATGCTCCCCATAACCACTTTGATTATTTTCTGGTGTGTTCACTCACTGTTGTTTATGCAAATACATACTAATGTAAACATGCCATCTTATGATCTCCCTTGCTTGCAGAAAAGATAGCGCAGTTTTTTAAAAAATTAATTAAATTTTAAAAATTTGTTCTACTTAAGGGTAGCATAGTGGAGAATAGGAAACTTCTCCACTTACTATTCTATGGAGAATTTTCCCTATTAGGCTATAGAGAGACCTCAATTCATTTTTTAAAACAGTTGCATGATATGATGTGGTTTATTTAACCACTCTCCAATTGATGGACACTTGAGATGTTTCATATTTTTTTGCCTCTTACAATAATGAATCTCATTCATGCATAATTTTATCCATTAGCAGCTGTATTGGAATGCTCAGAGGCTGGACTACTGAGCACAGGTTAACCTCTTCAATACATGTTTGAGCACCAGATGGTCCTACAAGACAGCTGAGCCATTTTTGCTTTCCGTCACTGCATTGCCCACAGACTCAATGGCAGAGTGTCTTCTCAAACTTTTTGATGGATGAAGAACAGTATTCCAGGATAGTTTTTTGCATTTTTTTTGCATTTCCTTCATTAATCATAAACTTAAGATCCATTGGTATTTCTTTTTTATGGAATCTCTATTCCAATCCTTTGCCCATTTTTATTGAGTTACTGGTTTTTCATACTCTCAATTTCTGGGAGCTCTTTACATATTGGGCAGAAATTAATTCCAAGTACATTTTCTTACTGGTCTTTTGACTTTTCTATGGTAGTCTTTACTTCTCTGGAAAGTAAAAACAATTATTTTTACATAATAAAACTTCTTAATCTTCTGGATCTTTAAGCCATATGTAAGACATCTCTACTGCAAGCTTCCAGAGATATTTGTCCATGTTTCCTTCTTATACTTTTATAATTTCATTTTTATGTCTAAATTTCAATGTATTTGGAGCTCATTCTTTATAGGATGGCTGTCCATTCATTCAATAAGCTGTTCATTGAATAAGATCAATCCTCATTGGATGGCTGCCCACTCATTCTAGCACCATTTATTTAAAATGTTAACAATACTTATCTCCACTGAAATGAGATGCCTTCTAAATTCTTATATGTCTCTGGGTCTATTTATGGATTTTCCATATATACTTGGTACTATGATTTAAATGTGGTTGGTCTCCTACAAAACTCATTGAAATTTGGTTGCCATTGTTGGGGGATTGAGAGGCATGGTCTTTTAGGGGTGATGAGGTCATTAAGAGGGACAAATGCCTTTCTCACAGGAACAAGTTCTCATTTTCACAGGACCAGATTAGGTGCCAACGAGTGGGCTGTTAAAGAACAGCTGCCCTTCCTGGTTTGTCTCTTCCATACATACCATTGTTTGCCCTTCTGCTTTCCATGATGAGTTGAAGCAGCATGGGGCCCTTGCCAGCACCCTGCTCTTCAACTCCCCAACCTCCAAAACTAGGAGCCAAACAATAACAAAACAAAAACCACCAACAACAACAAAAACAACAAACAACAAACAAAACAAACTAACAAACAAAAAACCTTCTTTCCTTATAAGTTACCCAGTCTCGAGGATTTTGTTATAGCAACAGAAGGTGGCCTGGGACATTTCACCATTTCCTCACTATTTAATGGTAAAGACTTGATATGTTTTTCCTAGAGGGTTAGTTCCCATCTCATTGCACTTTTTTGTCCAGTTTTCCTGTTCAGTTTTACTTATTTGTTTTTCCCCATATAAACATTACAATCAACTTGCTTAATGGCAGGTAAAGAAGTAGGTCTCTTCTTCATGATTATGTTACATTTCTCCTGGTTTTTGGATTCATTCACCCCTTAGTTGCTGCTATGCACACACTGGGGCTCTTCATTTGCTCTTTGGATCCCTTTTTCCCTGGTCAATGCATTCCTTGAGACTGATCTATACCAAGTCCCCCCTCATCTGCCCTTTTATATTAGCATATTCCAGGATATGTGCAGAGCCTATGAAGATAGACATTGCTCCTGGTGGTCTTGGGATATTCCCTCTATCAATCTCACACCCTGGAGAGAGGACAGGGCTCCTAGTTTGCCCCTACTTAGTGTGGACTGATTAAATTGAGCACAGCAGACAGCCAACGGCATGTGTGGAAGGGGTGAGGGACTAACCCAGAGACACCACTGGAGTCAAGGCTCAGGGCAGAGAGGAAATTACAAGTTGATCAGCTGCATCTGTTTCTGCATTGGCCACTTTAGGAAGATAAGTAACACAGTAGCATTCTAATAGGGAGTGCTTTGGACATTTCCTCAGTTAGGGAACCAGTCCTAGGGAAAAGGGAATAGAAAGTGGAGGCTCTGGTTTATTTTCCCTTAGAAGTCATCCATTCATGAGTTTTCTGCCTGCTGGACCACCCACTTCCTCTAGGGAATTGGGAGAAATGAAGCAAATATGCTCCTGGGTAGGTAGGTCTGGAAATCCCAAGACTCCTGTCTAATTCATCAGAAAGATCAGAACAGAGACCTTCACCCTTTCCTTACTAGGACCACAGCAATGTTTATGATAGAGAATGGGAAGTCAAAAACCCTAAATGGTAAAACGTGAAAAGGGAATTATTATGAGCTCCCTGTGGCAAATCTTTTAGAGCTGAGTTCTTTCAACAACTGCTTTTATTTTTCTCTTTTTAGATAGTCACTTGGGTCTCTAGACAAGGGTGACCTCAGGGATGGTGGCAGCTGAGAATCTAGGCAAGGAATCACTTGATTACAGACATTCCCTGAGTTTTCTTTGGTTTGCTGTTCATAGGCGTTGCCTGGGCAAGCTTATTTTCATAAGCCCGTGCAGGCAGGGTCTGGTTATCTTTGCCTCTCCTTCCCCCCAAACAAGCTCAGTTCTAACACTTGGGAAGGGCTCAACGAATCATTCCTTTAATTGATCTATTGATGACAACTCATTTGGGGCAGGTGTTTTCTTTCTTGAATCAGGAGGACGCCCATCAGCAAACCGATTTAAGAGAATCCATGTGGTCGGTTAGTTGTCGGCTCTGTTCAGAAACTTTTGCTCAAAAACATGTCCTGAGCCTGCAGCTATAAATTAGCTCATGTTCTGGCACAGTCTCAGCTGTCTGTGACATCACCTCCACCTGACAGCCCTGTCTTCTTCTGAAAGATCTTGCCACATTTCTCCACCTTCCCTTAAATCCTGTTTACAGAATCATATAATACTTAACTTCTTCCTGGTCGGCTCAGAAAGTTTGGGCCATCTGCCAAAGTCGGAGCTGCCTGACCAGGCAGAGATGTACAGGCCCCAGGAATGTGGGGCAGGTGCTTTGCTTCACCTGGGGAGACCTGTTGGTTTGTATCATTGAGGGCATCAGAATCATTGTTTGCAGTTTTAGTTTTCTGAAGGACTGAAATATTCACATAGCATCAATGTCCTACCAGCCCTGTGCTCACAGGGAGATGGTGTGTCCATCCTGGAAATGGGAGGATGCTTGAGGGCTGAGTAGGGTGGCCACATGGCTTTCTGTTGCCTTTTGCAGGCAAGAGGATAAAACAGCTGACATCTGTTTAGGGCGTGGGAATCCCACTACACTGGAAGCCTCAGATAAAGTAAACCAAAACATTTCATTAAAATTCATTTCCTTTTCTCACATCTTACTGAAAACAGAAAAATATTTCAACCTTGGCATAACTGCTGAATTATTCATCTGAAAATTAAAAACAAAACAAAATAAAAAAATAAAATAAAATAAAACTCTGCTGTAACATAAATTGGATCCTCCTGCCCTTTGCTCTTTGCTAACTCCTTCCTCTGAAGTGAGGCTGGGGGTTGATCTCCCACTGTAGCCAGTGCCAAGGAAAGCATGTTCCCTCTTGTCATCTCATGGGGGCAATGTGGGTCCTCAGCCCTGAGGACTTCGGGTTGCCATGAACCTATGAATTCTGAGGGAAATGGGGCTCAGGCCAGGGAACACCAGAGAGGTGCAGCCACTAGCCCGGAAGGAGGCCTCTCATGGCTCTCTGAGTTAGGGGCCAGCCAGCAGGAAAGCCCATGACATACTACCATGTAACCCAGTGCCAAGTGGTGCTCCTGGGCAATCCCCATGCAGCTACCTGTGTCTTCTTCCTGGAGGCTGATGCTGAAAGACAGCAGCAGAGACCTGGAGCTCACTTCATTTGACTCACTTGTGGGCAGGCACTTACTTAGCAGCACAGGGAATGGGGCAGTTAGGGACTGTCCTCTGGATGCCTCCTCTTGGGGTTATTCATTTGGGACTTTTCCATTTGAAGGCTGTCTCTGGTGCTCATCTTAGACCAGATGGTATTTGCTTAATAGTTGGGCGGGCGGGGGAGACTTTCTTGGCCCCAGACATGGGCCTTTGGGTTTGCTGACATCTCTAGATCTGGCTGCTCTATCAGTTTGTGGCCTTTCTTCTGATCTTCCTCCATACCCCTTAGAGACCCTCCTTTTCTTGTCCCCTCAGATAAACAGAGGCTCTCTTCATGAGCCCTGCATCTGTAGTGACTATATTTTCTGCATCTAAAAGCAAACCATGTGTGCGTGAGAATTCTTGGGGTTTTGAGGGAAGTAGATCTTTGAAATCACAGCTTCTCAGGGAAACGCATGGTGTGTGTACCCCTGCTCACGTGGCCTTGCAATAATGGGGCTTCCATTTAGGATACAGTGAGACTAGTGGCATGTGTTTTCATTTTACTTGTTTCCTAGGTTTCTGCCTCATGAAATCTATTTGTTTCAGTCACTGCAAAGTAGTTTGAACATGACAATTAAGTCTTCTTGCACTGATGGCCCAGGTACCTTGGAAGTTCTAGGAAAGCCAGATGACCCAGACACCAAGAGCCACCCCCATAGATTCTAAAACGGGGGAGTGCTAAGAACCCACCTCTTGCTTTGATTCTGGCAAAAGGCCCTCCCCGCAGAAAGCGGTCTAACTATTTACTGTGACTATTATCCCCAGGATATTTATTGTTTCACTGTCTGGAGGCCAGAAGTCTGAAATTTAGGAGCTAGTGAGGGAGAATCTTTAGGGAGCTTTGAGAGAGAATCTGTTCCAGGCCTCTCTCTTACCTTTTAGTGGTTTGTTGGCAGTCACTGATGTTCCTGAGTTTACACATGCTTAGCCTGTCTATCTGCCGTGGGTGTTCTTGGGGTGTGTATGTCCTTATAAAATTTCCCTTTTATAAGGACATCAGTCATCTTGGAGAAGGGACCCATCCGATGTGACCTCCTCTTAACTAATTCCATCAGTAACAACCCTATTTCCAAATGATGTCTCATTTACAGATACGAGGGATATGACTTCCACATATAAATTGGGGGGGGGCGGTAAAATTCAACCCATAACACCAGGTCTTTTGGGTGAAGTAAGGCCTGGATCATGTCTCGGCAGTCAATCAGAAATGGGATTTTGGGGGAGGGAGGGGTGAGGAGGGGCCATGGGGGCAGGAAAGATGGTGGAATGAGATGGACATCGTTACCCTATGTATGACTGCACATATGGTGTAACGCTACATCATGTACAGCCAGAGAAATGAAAAGCTGTGCTGCAATTGTGTTCAATGACTCAAACTGCATTCTGTTGTCATGTATACCTAATTAGAATAAATAAATATTCTTTTAAAAGAAAGAAATGGGGTTTGTGGTGGGAGTAGGGTCCCAGGAAGCAATAAGAAAATTGGGATTCCAGGGGCTAAAAAATCAAGGAAAGAAGAGGGAGTAGCTGAGGCTCAAATGAAGACTGGTTTCTGGCCCAGAGCTCCTGAATGGTTTGGAAAAGCAGGGCCCATGCAAGGTTGCTCTCCTTGATTCTTCAGCCTCAGTCCTGGAGGTCATTCAGGTTCCTGCGTACTTCCTAAAGTATGCATCTGGAAATGGAGCATTCAAGCTATGAAGGAGTAGCACCCAACATTCATAACCTCAGGGATGCCCCTAATGGGGTTCCCTGATGGTACATTCATGGGAATGGTGGTAAGGCCAGTGTGCCTCAGTAAGACTGAGAAGATAAAGTGTCCATCACTCCACAGACCTGGTTAAGAACTTTGCCTCAGGTCCCATTTCTGACTTTTAAACCAGAGGGGTTTTCCTATCCCCTGGAAAATTCGCAGTCATGGAAAATGATCCTCACCTAGGCTGTTTGGCACTGTGGCATAAACTGTTTTTTCCCCAATCTCTAGTCTCTTTTTCTTCTACAGTAATAAATTCCCTGATTTTTAGCCAGGCATATAGTCCTGACTAAAATAAATTAAAACTACATTTTCAGCCTCTCTTGCAGCTATATGATCATGTGACTAAGTTCTGGCCAATGAGAAATAAATAGAAGTTCCTGGGGGGAATTTCTGCCCTTGGGAACATTCTGCTTCAAGGAAACCTTCCTTTTTACTTTGTCCTTTCTCTCCTCCTGTCCTCTTTCCATAACTCTATTATTGAGCATTTGAAATAAATCAGATACTTTTCTACACACTTTAAGAATTTTACTTTAAGAATATCAACTGTTTCTCAAAACCTCAGAAGTATTCTTTTTAAATTTTATGTTTTTTTTTGATACCCAGGGGTGTTCTACCACTGAGTCACATCCATAGCCCTTTTTATTTATTTTGTGACAGGGTCTCACTAAGTTTCTGAGCGCCTCCCTAAGTTGCCCATATTGGCCTTGAACTTGTGATCCTCCTGCCTCAGCCTCCCAAGTCACCCGGGATTAAAGGCATGCACCACCATGCCTCAATTGAAGTAAGTATTCTTATTTTTTTTTCTGTTTTACAGATGATGAGACTGAAGTACACATGGCGCGTGTTCTTATTTCTGTTTGTTTTTTTTGTGAGGGGTTTGTTTTTCCTTCCTCGGTCTGGTAGATGCAAATATCCAAAACTGACCCAGGAGCTGAATTATTTAGAGAGTGATGACACACTCAGAATTTAGCTCAGTGGCTCTTCAGGTTGCCAACTAGAAAGCAGCTTTGCTGGCTGCCACTTTTGATCCAGGGCCAGACCCTGAGGGTGACACATCACTGAACTGCAAGGAGCTGGGAGGATCATGGGTCCTTGTAGCAGAGATTGCTCTCCAAAGCTATTTGTCCTTCTTCTGTGGCACAAAGCTAGACTATATTCTTCAGCCTCCCTTGGAGCTTCTAATAATTTCTAGCCAAATGGAATGGGATGGGATTTGCATAGAAATGATGGGTGCCTCTTTTAGAGATGGTCCTTTATAATCCACACCCCCTCCCCTGTCTCTGCCCATCATCTGGCTACATGCACAAGATTCTGAGGATTTAGAAAACAGAAGATGGTAGAAATCTGTTTTCCTGGTTCTTTGACTAGATTTCATTAAATGGCTTATTTAACTAAGATTTATTCTAGTAAGCTTACAATCGGCTGGAACTTCATGAAGGAAAAATGCCTGCTGATGAGGAACACGTACATTGGACAGTTGAATAACCATGGGAAACAACTTTTGTTGTATTAGGACATTAAAATTTACAGGTTTGCTTGTCACCACAGATAGCATTGACCTGAATGGTCCTCAAGATCATTATGCAATAAGCTAGCCATACTAATCCTGAAGAGCCCACACTGGGACTTCTAGATGACGAGAAAAACAAGTCACACTTCTTGCATTTTCTCTATATAACTTCTATAATTCCTACTTGTTACTTGATATTTCCATGTAACTACAGATGAGTATAATCTCAAAAGAGAAAGTGGTAGTTGCCTTGATCCCTCTTGCTGCTTCCCTAACTTGGTTTTTTGTATCTGTTTTGTTCCAGTGGCATCTAACTTTGACCTTTGGGTTTCCAACAAATTTTAATTTTGCCAGCTTTGACCCTCAGAGTCTCCAAAATGCCATTTACACCAAGAATGCTGTTTGATGCTTCTAGCCCAGGTTATTTCAGGTAACCAGACCTTCTACCTTAAAGGGCTGGGCACCCTGACATGCGAATATCCACACTAACCTGACAGATGACTCAATTAGTGGATGACAACTTATATTCAGCATTTATTATAGCAGCCTTTCAGGTTAAGATCCTCCAAGCTGACTATTTAAAAACTTTGTCTGTACAAATTCTTAAAACTCTACTTGGCAAATTTGGATTAAAAAAAAAAAAAAACAAGAACAACTAACTTCAGAGTCAGCTCTTTCATTAAGACTCAAATATATTCCCTATAGTCAAAAGTAGGTTCTGCAAATAGCAAGATGACTATGACACCTGGTCATGAACCAGGTATTGCTTCCTCCAGGTCTGTAAAATCTCATCCTTCCTTTAGTCTTCTATGAATAAACCACAACTCTTATTAAATCTTGCCTTTTCAACAAGTTGGAATAAATGCTCATACTCTAGAAATCTCCCAGGATCTAGACAGCATGGAACACTGGGTGGGCTAGGAGATCAGCCATTGGAATGGTGGAAAGAGAGCAAGCTGGAAACTAGAAAGACTCAATTTTCAATCCCAACTCTACTAAAATGCTCAGGTTTTTCATTTGCAAAATGAAGCATATTCGTACCTTGTGCAAACTAGATGTATCGAATATGGTTATTTTGGGAAGTGACTGAAGTTCTCTTGCCTTGCAAAATTTTGCATGGCTTGATGTTGTTTTGTCCTCTTCTTATTCCACTTCTGGGGCCATTGACTCTAGTTAGAATCCCAATCCTGCCACTGAAGGAGGTATATGACTTGTTCAATTAATTTAATCTCTTTGTACTGTTTTCTAGTTTTTAAAAAGGGGATACTAATAGTACTGCTGTGAGGCTCCAGTGATTTAAAGTATGTTTGGCATGTAGAGCAGAGTTAAGTGCAGAGAAGTATCCAATAAACTATTCTTATCCTATGAAGGGATTACTTGCCTCATCTTGTCTCTCCTTATGGACTGAAAACTCCTTGGATCCTAAAACCTCTACTCTACACTTTACCAATTGCAAACATCCATTTGCTATTAGTCTTAGTCCTTGGGATGCTCAGTCCATTTGTATGGACTTCCTGGCCAATTTGCTCATGCCAGGCAGGGTAGGGTATGACCAGTTTCTAAGAGGATAAACCTTTTGACATTCACTTAGCTTCTGAAACCCAGGGGCCATCTCTAAGTAGATGGAGTCCTGTAGTTGTCTGTGCCTGAAGCCCTGGTCCATCTGTTACCAGAAAGAAATCTTACTGCTAAATAATCACTCATCCATGCAGAATCTAGATCTACTGTGTGGGATGTTTTTAATCGTTTCCTGATGAGTTACTTACCAGTCCAAACAGATGTGCATCTAGGGGGCTGGTTATCCTCTTTGGTGTTCTCCCTCATGTTCCTCCTCCAGCATCTTCTCAATCTCTCTCTCTTTTTCTCTCTCTCAGCCCTGACTCCTCACCATTCCACATTCACCAAGGTTTCCTAGTTTGAGCCCTGCTGGATCCATCAAGTTTTCCTCTTTCAGAAATTAGAAATCGGAGAGAGGTGGCTTCAGATGCCCAAGGATGGAAACCTACCTGTCGCACAATTTTTCTTTGGCTACTATCATCAACCCCTCATTTTGCAGGCTCTGATCCCAGGCTCAGCCTCTTCATCTAGCTGAAGCCAACCTCCTAGGAGAAGGATGCAAGGAGGAAACCATCCTGCCTGGAGTGCAGATAAAAGCACCATCGGAGTCTTCTGTAATGTCACTGTTCTTCAACCCAATGGCTCACAGCACTCACCTCCACATCCAGGGTGAGGTCTGCACTCTGTGGATCTTAGATCTCCTTCTTCCCCTTCTTCCACCCCTGCCTGGAGCTTTCCTTCACCCAGCTGATTCCCAGAGAGACCATCCTGGGGTCTGTTTCCAAGTTATCACAAGAAAGGTTTTTCTTAGTCCCCAGAATGGTGGGATGCAAACCATTGATTACCCCACGGAGTGTTTGAGCAGGACCAAGTTTTGACATCCCAGAGGAAGGGCCTATCCTTGCACTAGGAGGCTCAGGTAGAGAGATGACCCAGCTTGGGATCTTCTCTGTGTGAGCAAGACCATCATGGGGGATCTACATTCACAGGTGTGTCCATCTCCATGTATATCCCAGTATATGCACCATCAGGAACTTAAATTTCTCTCCTCTTTCCCCTGTGTGAAGACTCACCAATGAATCCCACCTTAGGAAGGACACGGAACATTGGATTGAGCTTTCCCATCGCCTGAGAGCAAAAGGCTACATCCTCATAATGTTTTTTTTCAGTGTGATAATTAGACTTTTTCTTTATTACAATCTCAGATAACCTGGAGATAGATAGATATATTTTGTTATCTTTGAGGACTACTTGATATGTAATTAAGTTTAAAAAAAAAGGCTTAACTGATAGCTAACCAGCCAGTGCAAGTCAACAGAGACATGAGTTATCCTTTTTAGATCCACTGGGGGAGCAAAGGCACAGGAATTAGGAAAAAATTCTACAAACAGCAATGACACATATCATTAAATAAAAATTCGAGCAGCCTTGATTACAAGTGTTGTTGTCCCCTCTTAGCAGGCGCACACCCCGAACTTTCATTAACCCCAGGGAGCTGAATAGCAGTTTGTCCAACCGAGGTGCCGTGCATTTTGTCAAAGCCTTCCTTAATGAAAAAGGCAGGGCCACCTACCATGAACTTCTCTCTGTGACTTCATTCTTCAGCCGTGCTCAAGTGTAAATAAACTTGTTTACCAGGATCAGAATGGCCATGTTAATGAAGTCTTATTTGTGTCACCACAATGACAAGTAATCTGTGCAAAGTTGAATTCAGGAGAGTGGAGGAAACCAGAGAAATTGTATTTTTGTTCTGAAGTTTCTGTACAGATGTCTTTGGGCCAAAGTTAGTACAGTCAATATTCGCCTTTTCTTTTGATTGTGTGTCCATGGTAGAGAAAAACCTTGTTACTGTGCCTAATGTGGTAAACAAAATTATACTGTACGCCATGAGAAGAAAAGTGAAATGAGAAGCATTGATGAATGTACCAAGGGGTGTAACCTCAGTGGTTAGTGTGTGGTTTTTATGAAATGAATGCATGAATATGCAGACCCTAATTATTACTTTCAATTGACAAAGTATGATGAATATAGAGAGAACATTGCAGTACAGCTTTGGCTGAGTCTCAAAGCAACTTTAGAAGTAAATATAGAAATTCTTGTGTACGTTGTATTATATGAAAAGATCATTTTTAAAAAATTGAGACTACTTGTTAATACCTTATTGAGTGGATCTGCAGGATGATCAATTTTGTTTGTTTGTTTGTTTTGTTCTTTAGTAGGGATCAACAAACTATTGCCTGTGGGGCCCAATGAGGCCCACTGTGGCCCACTGCTTACTTTTATAAATAAAGTTTTATTGTAAAAAGACGCATTCATTGTTTGTGCCTGCTTCATCTATAATAGCAGAGTTGAATAGTTTTGACAGAGGGCATATGATCCATGAGGACTAAAATATTTATTATGTGTTCTTTTTACAGAAAAAGCTCACCAGCCCATGTTCTATTGGAAAGAGTTATTTCAAAGAAGGTTCACGTACTGTCGGTGAACTGATGCCCAGATGGAGTCGGGAAAGAAAAAGTCACATGCCAAGATAATGGGAAGGAAGAAACAGAATAGAACATAGGCAGGGAAAATTGGGCCCTTCCATCAGAGATGGGTTCCAATGTGAACAGGGCGAGGAGAAAGTTACGTGGGTTGTGATTCCATTCTTTAATAAGCAGTCTATGTGGAGTAAATATCTAAATGGAAATGCTGGGTACAAAGAGAAATTACCATGTAGGTTTTTATGGAGGTATTAAACATTTTATCAACTCATGGAATCTCTGACTCACAAATAAATCATGTCAGGGTCAGAACCTCAGTAGAGCACAACATCTCACTGGAAGCTCCGCCATGGGAGGGAAGGTCCCTAACTTTCTCTGGTCGTCTGGTGGAGGTATTTAAAGCAGCTGTGTTCTCTGACTTTTAAGGCTCTGCAAGAAGGCCATCCCTGCATTTGTGCTGTAGCTGCAAATTTTGTGAGAAAAGAAACATGGAGCATCATTTTTTTCCTCAGGCCAAAGGGACCTATTGCCTAATAGGGTTCATTATATTAAGCCAGTGCCTACCTGTTTAATAATTCTGTGTCTGGATTCAGGAGCCCAGTGGATCATAAAGTGGGTGCCAACCAGAGATTTTACTGGAGATGGGTCTTTGAATTCCAAAGGTGAGGTTGTGAGATTGCTCTGGGTAGACACTAAATGATGTGAGTATTAATACAGCAAGGACTCGTTGGCTCAGAGAGCCCAATGAGTGGGCCCTCTTAGTCATACAGAAAGTGACTTTTACTGTTGCTTTCTCTTTTCTGCTCTCTCCGTGAGAAGAGGGCTGCGTACACAGTCTAGACGTAATAGGGTTGTGTGCTCATCAACAATAGTGATAGTGGCTAACTTTTACCTCAGGTTCTGCCCTGAGTGCTTTCCATGAGCTAACCCTCTCTGTGCACACAATAGTACTGTGAGGAGTTCCTAGCAACATCCCCATGTCATAAATGAGGAAACTGAGGCATAGAGAGGGTAAGGAACTTGGGGAAATCTAGGCAGTGTGGCTCCAGAGTTCATGCTTGAAAAGATTAAAAAACAAACAAACAAAAAACTCAGAACAACAACAACAACAAACAAGTCAGCTACATAGAATTGGATTAATTATAATCCTTGTCCATAACACACTTTCTCATGCATGGGTCCTCTTTTACTTACAGTTAATGAAGTTACAAATCATTTACCACATACACACATGCACATGTAACAGTCCCTGACTCCCTGGAGACAGGGTTTTGAGTGTAGGTGGTTTATTTGGAAGGTGATAGAAAAAAGCAAAAGAGTGGGGGAAGTGAGACAAGGAAAAAGAAGGCAGAAAGTAAAAGAAACATTCCAGAGCCACAGCCACAGGGGGCAACTGGAGTTTAACCCGTGGGAAACACATGCTTTAGAAGTGCTGGGTATATCCCAGGGGTGAGGGAATGGGATTCTTTATACACCAATGCCAGTCACTTGTGGTTGATGCATTCTCAAGAACAGAGATGCAGATCCTGGTAGTTGGGAGTCTTCAAGGAAACATGAGAAAACTGTCCAAAGCACTGATTCTCAATCCTTTGTTTTTCATCATTGCCAACCTTAAGGATCTTTTTTCTTTTTTTTTTTCCTTTAATTTTTATTGTTGGTTGTTCAAAATATTACATAGTTCTTGACATATCATATTTCACACTTTGATTCAAGTGGGTTATGAACTCCCATTTTTACCCCGTATACAGATTGCAGCATCACATCAGTTACACATCCACTGTTTTACATATTGCTATACTAGTGTCTGTTGTATTCTGCTGCCTTTCCTATCCTCTACTATCCCCCAACCCCTCCCCTCCCATCTTCTCTCTCTACCCCCTCTACTGTAATTCATTTCTCCCCCTTGTTTTTTTCCCCTTTCCCCTCACTTCCTCTTGTATGTAATTTTGTATAACCCTGAGGGTCTCCTTCCATTTCCATGCAATTTCCCTTCTCTCTCCCTTTCCCTCCCGCCTCTCACCCCTGTTTAATGTTAATCTTCTTCTCATGCTCTTCCTTCCAACTCTGTTCTTAGTTACTCTCCTTATATCAAAGAAAATATTTGGCATTTGTTTTTTAGGGATTGGCTAGTTTCACTTAGCATAATCTGTTCTAATGCCATCCATTTCCCTCCAAATTCTATGATTTTGTCATTTTTTTTAATGCAGAGTAGTACTCCATTGTGTATAAATGCCACATTTTTTTTTTATCCATTCGTCTATTGAAGGGCATCTAGGTTGGTTCCACAGTCTTGCTATTGTGAATTGTGCTGCTATAAACATTGATGTAGCAGTGTCCCTGTAGCATGCTCTTTTTTAGGTCTTTAGGGAATAGAGAAAAAACATTTTCCTAATTGCCTCCCCACCACAGTTTCTGTACTGTGCCCCCTTAAAAGGCCACAAACAATCTGATGCCTGTATACATCAGGCCCCACAGCATCCTGCCCATGTCTCCTGTTCATTGAGGTGACTCAGTGCTGGAGTGGTGAATCCATAGGATCAGAAAGATAAAGGGACCACTTCACTTCATTCTTTTAGGATAAGGAGTGGGGGGTGGGGGCAGGGGAGCAAGAGATAGGAAAGGCAACCAGATTTGAAGCAAATGATTAGCAATAATCATCACTACAGCAGAAAGGAGGCTACAATTGTCATTATTTTCAGAAGACTGTTCAGTTTCAGTGTCCCCAAAAGGAGCCCGGGCACAAAGCAATTAGACCAGCCTTGGTATTTCTTTGCTGTTGAAATCAGATCGTAGAGAGGATGTGAACAGCCCTCTCTCTGCCTGAGTCCCACCACAATCTCACACCAATGTCAAGTTAACTTCTCATGTTCCCAAATTGAAAAGTAGTTGAACAGATGGTGGCTGACACCTTTCTCAGGAATCCTGGAAAACCACCAGTCTACCCACTGAGGCACGAAAAAAAAAAAAAAAAGAAGAAGAAAAAGAAGAAGAAGAAAAGGGATCTGAAAACGTGGTGTAGAGAAGAAGAAGAAAAAAAAAAGAGGAACTGGGATGAGGCCAAGAGAAGCCCATTCTGCCTGGCGGGATGGAGCAGCATTCTCTCTGTGTTTTCACATGCCAGGAGATTGGGATGGGGGCTGGGCACCTGCAATCTTCAAGGTGAGAGATGCTGCTGCAGTCAGGAAGTGGAGACCAAACAGCATCCTGACCAAACCCAGTCACTCAGAAAACTTCTCCAGAGATTCCAGAGATGAGATGAGGTGGAGCAAAGCATTCCAAATTTTTATGCTTGCCTTAAAATAACAGAATTTCTTCCAGGTTCTAAATGGAAGCTTAAGTTGTGAAAACTAGATCATAAAAAGAAAAAAAAAGTGAAGAGAAGAAAAGGAAAATCAATGCAATATGGTACCTTCTTTTTCCTTGAGAAAGCAAAACTCACTACAAATCTATATCATCTTTAGCACTGAAGATCAAGCAAGCACTTTTTTTTTCCTGCTGTTTTCTTGATAGAGTAAGAAAAAGAAATCTGAGCAAATAATGTCTTTAAGTTAGAAAGAAAAATCTCAGCTTTCATTGGAAAGAAATACCTTAGTTAGGTATCCCCCCCCCCCTCCTCCTCCTCCTCCTCCTCCTCCTCCTCCTCCTTCTTCTTCTTCTTCTTTTTGGTACCAGGAATTGAACCCAGGGGCACTTAAACACTGAGCCACTTCCCCAGCCTGTTTCTGTATTTTTATTTAGAAACAGGGTCTTGTTAAGTTGCTATGGCCTCAATAAGTTGCTGAGGCTGGCTTTGAACTCTTGATCCTCCTGCCTCAGCCTCCAGAGTGGCTGGGATTATAGATGTGTACCACTGCATTGGACAGTGTCCCTGCTTTTGTGCCAAATGATTTCAGAATTTTAAAAAATAAATGAAGAGTCTATATTTTCTCCAAGGTACGTTTTTGGTGCCTTTGTCAAATATAAGATAACTGTAATTATGTGGGTTAGTCTCTGTGTCCTCTATTCTGTACCATTGGTCTGCAAGTCTATTTTGGTGCCAATATCATACTGTTTTTGTTGCTATTGCTCTGAAGTATAGTTTAAGGTCTGGTATAGTGATGTCACCTGCTTTACTCTTCTTGATAAGGATTGCTTTAACTATTCTGGATCTCTTATTTTTCCAGATGAATTTCATGACTGCTTTTTTCTATTTCTATGAGGAATGTCATTGGGATTTTGATCAGAATTGCATTAAATCTGTAGAGTGCTTTTGGTAGTATGGTTATTTTGACAATATTAATTCTGCCCATCAAGAGCAAGGTAGATCTTTCCACCTTCTAAGGTCTTCTTTAATTTCTTTTTTTAGCGTTCTGTAGTTTTCATTGTAGAGGTCTTTCACCACTTTTGTTAAGTTGATTCTCAAGTATTTTATTTTATTTCTGATGCTATTGTAAATGGGGTAGTTTTCCTCATTTCCTTTTCAGAGGATTTGTCACTGATATACAGAAATGTCTTTGATTTATGGGTGTTGATTTTAAAGGCACCAAAAATGTACATTGGAGAAAAGATAGCCTCTTCAACAAATGGTGCTGGGAAAACTGGAAATCCATATGCATATATTACATTTGTCCTGGTGACAAACTGATCTTTCAGTCCCGGTGGCAATTTTTTGTCTGACTACTAAAAAATTACTAGAAATTACTCTCTTCTAACAAAGTTCTGATTTTTCATTTTTTGCAATTCAAGGCATTAGAACCATAGAAACTGTTAAGGAAACCAGAGAGAATCGTAGAATGCAGGATATAGTATTGTATTAGGATCAGATGGAATTTTCAAGAGCATCACATCAAATCAATCCCTTCAATTTGCAGTAGCAGAAACTTCACTGGAAAAGTTGAGCAGCTTACTCAAGGTACCAACTGGTCAGCAATTGTGCCAGTCAACTCTCTATCACTATAACAAATATCAGATAATCAATTTATAAAGAGAAAAGATTTGGGCTCACAGTTTTGGAGATTTCAGTTCATGGTCGATTGACTTCATTGCTTTTAGACCTGGTGTGAGGTTATGGCAGGAGCACCCAGTGGAGCAAAATCACTCACTTCATGGATGGGAAACAAAAAAGAGAAAAGAAGAAACTCTGGTCCCATAACCCGTTTGAGGGCACAACTCCTAGTGACCTAAAGATGAGGCCCTACCATTTAACATTACCACCACTTCCTCATATTGACACAGTGGTGACCAACCCTAAATAAACCAGTCTTTCTGGGACATTCAAAATACAAACTATATCAGTGGCAGACAGGTAGAGAGAACTCAGGTGTCCTGAGTCAAGCAGACCTACTTATCCCTCATAATACAAAATGAGAAAATGCCCCACAGGTTCACTGAAAAGCCTTCTAAGTGAAAACCTAGAGCCACATATTGGCATCTTAGCAACTTTAAAATAAGAAATTTACTCAGCACTGTTAGAAGGAGAGGAAAACAGTGACTTCAAAGGGCACACATGGGGCTAGTTTTATATTTACTGAGTAAAGAAGTGTCCTGTGGATTCATTGAAAGCATACCAGGAGATCCTCACAGCTGCTCATTCTGCCCTCCCAAACCACATTCACATTCCATATTCCTTGTTTATTCAAGGTATACATTTTATGCCCAAAGAGCAGGAATAAATGTTTCATTTCACAATTAAAAGTACACTTTGTTACCCCAATAAAGTCAAGCTATAGAACCACAGATGCAGAGTAGAAAGCTGAGTTGTGTGAATTGGCCAAGATCTTCTGCAGCAAAGGAAAGAGATGGAGTGAGGTGGTCCTACTCAGATGTGTTGAGTGAAGCAGGTCTTGATAAAATCGCAGGTTTGCTAGAAGATTAGGATCTTTATATTGGTAAATCCAAAATTCAAAAAGGAATGTATGAGATGATCTTTTAGGATATTAGAAGGAAACATTAGACTTTGTTTCAAGTTTTTATGTAAAAAGTAAAGAAGAGATTGTTTCTTGTAGTTGTAGCCATGGGATTAGGGCTCACAATTTTGGCAATTTCAGTTCTTGGATGCCAAATTTCATGGATATTTCAATCCCTTATATAAAATGACAAACTATTTGAATATAACCTACCCACATCCTCCAGGGTACTTCAAATAGTCTCTATATCATTTATAATCCTGTTAAAACTTAAATGCTATATAAATAGTTTTTATACCATATTACTCAGGAAATAATGATAAAAAGTATGCACATGTTCTCTATAGATGCGAAATTTTTTCAAATATTTTACATTCAAGATTGGTTAAATTTGTGGGTGTAGAATCCATAGATATGGAGGGCCAACTTTAATATGTGAATAATAGTTCTTTTGGACATTTTTTTAGACATTTCCAGTGTATTAAGGTATCAAGAATGCAGGGGTAAGAGATTCAGTCCTCATCATAACATAAGACTGTTTGAGTATTTGAGAATGATTTCAAATGCTACAGTATGTAGTTTTAAGTAAATTAACAAAATGGATAAGCAAAACCTCTGGATGCATTAATGGTGAGCTATGTTGTTTAGACCCACCATCCTACTGTAAATATTCTTTCTAAAATCTTAAAATACCAATAAATTGGCAACATAATTAGGAACTACTATGTAATTGAAAATGGGCAGAAAATTGAGAAATCTGAAAACCTTTGTTCTCACAGTGCTTGCTGGTCTAAATACATAGATACATTATATTTTACAGTCTATTGGGGCAAGAGGAACAGAAATCAAAATCATAAGAAACCCTCCTTCTAATGAGCAGGGACCCCAAAGGAATGTGCTCTCTAGTTATGGGTGAACCAAAATTCGAATGGATTTGGAAGCCAAACTATTACCATGTTGGCAGATCCAAACCCTACTAGCTTTCATTTGAAAGAACCTCAGACTGTTTTGCTTTGAGGTATTTGGCAGAAGGAAATATAAATCTTATATTGAAAAATCCCCTCCCTTCTAGATCTCAAATCATTCCTACAAGTAGTTTTTAGTGACAAAAGCAGCACACAACTGAAAATAATCAAGCGTATAGGCAAATAGGCTCCATGAATGAGAAAATCAGGGAAAAAAAATAAAAAATAGAAACATTCAGAGATTCATATATAGGAATTATCAAACATGGGCCATAAAATAAGCATGTTTACTATGTTTAAAAGTACAAGCAGAGAATCTTAAAAGTACCTGCAGAGAATAGGAAACTATAAAAAGTAACACAGAAGATTTGAAAAAGAACCAAATAAGATTTCTACAAATGAAAAGTTTAAGAATTTAGTAGATGAATATAAAATTCTACTTGACATAACAAAAGAAAGAATTTGAGGAGATAAAGAAATGCTGGAAAATACTTTCCACAATGCAGTACAAGGAGACAAAAATATGGAAAGTACAGAACAGAGGCTACATGATATGGAAGATGGCTTGAGCAGAGTCCATGGAGAGTAAATAGAATGATGTGGAGGCAGTGTTTGGAAAGATCATAGCTGAGAATTCAATCATGAACCATTCTATGATATATTCAACAATGAATTCTAAACAGAGTAAATAAATGAAATGCAAACCTAGATATAGTGTAGTGAAATATCAACATATTGCAAATACCTAGAAAACAATCAAAGAACTGGAGTAACAGACCAACAGCCGATTTATCAACTGTAACAATGGACATCATAAGACTGTGGATTGATATTACAAAGAAGAAAAGCAGATGATGACCAAGGATTCTATATTCAGAAATAGCATTCTTAAAGAATAGAGACTATATAGGACTCATTTTCCTCCAAAGCTTCCATGAATGAGGGGAACTAGGTGTCATACCTGAGGTCAGCTGAGCCAACATTTCTTTCCAGCCTTAAGGAGCAGGTGGGAGCAGGGAAGGGCAGATTACAAAGAACAAGAGGCTCTATCCTCAGCTCTCACATAAGGGTAGTAATCATAGTGACAAAGAAGATTAACAGTTCCAAGTAGTTGTTTTAAGAATAATAGCAAAAAAAAAAAAAAACAAATATACTTTCAGAAAGAGAAACTATGAATTCACCATTAGCAGGCTCTCATTAAAAGATATTCTGGCCAGGCAGGGTGGTGTGCACCTGTGATCTCAATACTTTTGAGGCAGAAGGAGGAGTAACCAAGTTCAAGGCCAACATGGGCAACTAAGCAAGACTCGGTCTCAAAATAAAATAAATAAAAAGGGATGGGGATTTAGCTCATTGATAAAGCATCCCTGGGTTTGAATCCCTAGTTACTGGAAGGAAAAAAAAAGATGTTCTAGAGGCAGAAACAAATTTAAGAAAGAATGAAAATAAAGAAAACAGAAAATATGTAGCTAATTTTAAATAAACATTGACTGTATAAAGTAATATAATTTCTCCTGATGCTTACAGAAAAGAAAAAATTCAGTGCTAGCAATAGCTTTTTTCTTGCTTTGAATCACCACATAATAAAAAAACAGCAATTAAAACAAAATTTAGGGGCTGGGGCTCAGTGATAGATGCAGTGCATGAGGCAGTGGGTTTGAGCCTCAGCACCACATAAAAATAAAAATAAAGGTATTGTGTCCATCTACAGCTATATATATATATAAAAGATATCTCTCTCTCTCTCTCTCTATATATATATATATATAGATAGATAGATAGATAGATAGATAGATAGATATATCTTTTTTTAAAATTGATGAGAAGACATTTTCAAACCCCACCCCCTAAACTCTCAAGTGGATGTGTGGACAAATTGCCAGTAACCACAAGACCTTCAAGATATTGGAGTCTGTGTAAGGAGAAGAAAAAGGAAGCAACAGTAGGTAGAAATCAACACATGGAGTTCAGCAGAATCCCAGCAGGAAGTTACTGAAAAGCAGGGGAAACAGTAGGGAAGAGAAGGTGACAGTTGAAGGGGCTGATCCACGTTCATGAATTCTAATAACTGACCTTCCAGGTGTCTCTTTTAGGACATGGCTCTACAGTGAGGGGAGAGTACTGGGAGCAAAATTAAAACTGAACAGGATAAGGGAAAAGTAGAAGAGATAGAGGTCTATCCTAACAGAGGAGAAGGGACCAGAGACAGGAAATGTCAGGAAGTAAGCTATAATGTTTTTGATGCTATATAAAGACAATGGAAAAGGAAGTGTTACAGTTTAGACATGAGGTGTCCCCAAAACCTTATGTGTGAGACACTGCAAGAATGTTCAGAGGTAAAATGACTAGATTATGAGAGATGTGATCTGATCAATGGATTAACCCATTGATATGGATTGACTGGGTGGTAACCGTAGGAAGGCAAGGTGTGGATGGAAGAGGTTATCAGAGGCGTGTCTTTGGGTTTTATATTTTGTTGCTGGTGAGCAGAGCTCTCTCTGTTTCTTGGTTGCCATGTTCTAAGCTGCTTTCCTCTTCCATGCCCTTCTACCATGATGTTCTGCTCACCTTGGATTCAGAGCTATGGAGTCAGCCATCTATTTACTGAGACCTCTGAAACAGTGAGCCAAAATAAACTTTAGTCCTCTATGTTGTTTTTGCCAAGTGTTTTGATCAGAGTGAAAAACAAACAAACAAACAACAAAAAAAAAACAAACATGACTAAAATCAGAAGTTATGTGATAGTAGGAAATTTTCCTTAAACTTACCTCATTCTAAAATACAGGTAAATGAATTCCGCGTAGAGCACAGTAATAGAAAAATAAGAAGGTCAAATTCTGTACCAAGTTAGAATTAAAAAAAACAAAAACAAAATAAGGAGCAAAGACAATAAAATACATAAAAAAGTATGCCTACACAATAGACTAAAAATGAAATCTACTATTCTGAAACAAGCTAAAAAACATTAAAAAATGGTGAAATATGTGAGAATACAGCAAACACTTCTCAGAAGATGATATACAATTAATCAACAAATATATGAAAAAATGTTTATCATCACTAGCAATTAGAGAAATACAAATCAAAACTACTCTAAGATTTCATCTCACTCCAGTCAGAATGGCAGCTTTATGAAGACAAACAACAATTAGTGTTGGCGAGGATGTGGGGAAAAAAGGCACACTCATACATTGCTGGTGGGGCTGAAAATAGGTGCTACCAATATAGAAAGCAGTATGGAGATTTCTGGAAAACTTGGAATGAAACTATCATTTGACCTAGCTATCCTACTCCTTGGTTTTTAAAATCAGCATCCTACAATGGTGCAGCCATGTCAATGTTTATAGCAGCTCAATTCCCAATAGCTAAACTGTGGAACCAACCTAGATGCCCTTCAGTAGATGAATGGATAAAGAAAATGTGGCATATATTCACAATGGACTATTACTCAGCATTAAAAGAGAATAAAATCATGACATTTGCAGGTAAATGGATGGAGTTGGAGAATATTATGCTAACTGAAGAAAGTCAATCCCACAAAAACAAATGCTGAATGTTTTCTCTGATATGAGGATAGTGATCCATAATGGGGTAGCATGGGAGGAATGGAGGACAAAGAGGAGGGAATGGAAGGGAGGGGGTATATGGGTAGGAAAGACGGTGGAATGAGATGGACATCATTACCCTAAGTACATGTATGAAGACACAAGTGGAGTAACTCTGTGTACAACCAGAGACATGAAAAATTGTGCTCTATATGTGTATTATGAATTGAAATGCATTCTGCTGTCCTATATAACACATTAGAATAAATTTTAAAAATAAAAAAAATGAAATAGCAGAAAGAGAAATAGATTTTAAAAAGAAAGTTCAGAAGAAGAAGAGGAGGAGAGAAAAGGGATAATAAGGATTTAGGAGAAAGTGACAAATGTTCAAAACAGCAGAAGAGCTAGTGTGGTGGCACAGGCCTATGATCCCAGCTGCTAGAGACGCTGAGGCAGGGGGATCTCAAGTTCAAGGACAGCCTGGAAACTTTGGGAGACCCTGTCATAAGGGTTGGGAATGTGGTTTAGTAGTAGAATGCTCTGGGTTCAATCCCCAATAATACACACATACACAATAGGAGAGGAAAGTAAATGTGAATAACATGAAACCTGAAGAAGCAAACCCATCAAAGAAACAAAAACAAATCCTTAAGACTGAATGCAAGGAAACATGTCTAAAATATCTGTAAAGGACTTAAAAGTACATGTCAAAGAGGAACCCATGTCCATATGAATATCGTCTCAATGTTATTAACACCTAAAGGTATTCTACTATAATTACTGGATGTTAAAGAAAAAATTTTACAGTTTAAACATTATTTGAACTTTCAGAAAAAAAGAGAATAGAGCTTGTAAAAAAAGGAGGTTAGGTTATCATCAAACTTGTTAACAGCAGTACTTAATACTAGAAAAACAAATGCAGTCTCATATTTAAGAAAATGTGGACACAGGATTTTCTATCCTGTAAAACTGAATTTCAAGTATAAAAATCAACCATTTTCAGCATGTAAGATCTCAGGCAATATTGTTCCCATGTGTTCTTTCTGAGAAATATACTAGAAGACAAGCTTTGGATACCAAAATGACTCTCACTAATGTGAGGGAAGCTGGTGAAGATTAAATTTATAGTAGTGGGACTAAGTCTAAATGATGACTGAGAGGCTGAGTACAGAGCACAATAGCTGTACGCTCTAACTGTGTATACAACAGCTATGAAAAAACAGAAAGAAGACGGGAAAGACATTTGCGAAAAGACTCATTTTGATATTTTAAATATCTCATTGATTTTGATTAATGTTTTAGTATTTTTATTCCAAGTCTGTTGTGTGTTTTGTTTGGGATAAAACAAGTTACTAATTATGGGACAGTCTAATGATACCATCGCCTATGTTTTTAGAACCAGAATTTGTGGCATAAATGAGTTATAGGCATAAAATAGAAATTAAAAAAAATTTTGGTAGTTTTGAATTAGTTTGGAAGTATCAATATTGACTCAAGATCTATTTTCTCTTTAAATATGTATTTGTGTATATGTATACAAGACATTTGTATTTGTGTTCTAATTCATCAGAAGTAGAAAAAAACCAGAAAGGTGTGTGTGTGTGTATATATATATTTGTGTGTGTGTTTAGCTTCATTGAAACTAAATAATGACCCATCTGGAGAAATGAGCATTCTCATAGCTAAAATGATCTATGTACAAGTATTACACATTCACATACCATTTCTCACTAAAAGAAGTTCTTGAAGGAATGACTGATTCCAGGTTTTGTGCCAGAAATGGAAGATGAGCCTGGAACATCCTGTCATATCAGAAATTGAAGACGCTATTAAGGCCTTCTAGTGCCATGTCAAAAGGACCCAGGAACCACCTGAAGAGGATCTCACGGGCCAAAGTTGGGACGGCTTGCTCTGCAGTAGAGCATGTTTGAATTCATCAGTTCATAATAATATTTTACAAATAAAAAAGAACTGGTTACCCTTTTAGCATAATAGGGAACTAATTCATTTCCTTCAAAACTGTGGAATAAGAGAAGAGTCCAACATTTATCTTGTGTTTCCTATATGAACTGTATATTGCTGGGCAACCAGGCAACAGATAGAGAAGTATCTCCTTATAATATTATAAGTATTATAATATTATAAGTATTACAGCTATTAAATAATAACAATAAAATATAGAAAATCGCCATTTCACATCCCCAATAGATTTAGGCACTGCTATAGTTTGTATCTGAAATGTCCCCCCCACCAGAGGCCCATGTGATAAAGGGTCAGTCCTCAGTTTTGCACTGTTGGAAGGTGGTGTAACCTTTAAGAGGTGGGGCCTAGTGGAAGGTTTTAGGTCATTGGGGTGTGCCCTTGAAAAGTATTGTGGGATATTGGTCTCTTGTTCTCTCTCTTTTGCTTCCCCAGAGTGAAGTAAGCAGTTTGCTGTATCATACACTACCCAGCATGATATGCTGCCTCACCACAGGCCCAAAAGTAATGTGGCCAACTGACCACGGACCAAAACCTCCAAAATTGTGAGCCAAAGCAAACCTTTTCTCTTTTTAAGTTGATCATCTCAGGTATTTATTGCAGTAACAAGAAACTAATGCAAGTTCTAAGCATCAGCAACTGTGAATATCAACAAGAGTGACTGCTGGAACTGCATGCAGTGATGTATGCCTGTAATTCCAGCTACTCAGGAGGCTGAGGCAGGAGGATTATGAGTGTGAGGTGACATAGTGAGACCTCATCTCAAAATATAAATAGAGAGAGAGGAGAAGAAAAGGAAAGAAAAGAAGTGACAACTGAGCATTATGTGTCTCCCATAGTTTTGCCAAACTCTAAATATAGTCTGATAAAAGGCTCAAACCTGAATCTGATCCAGCTTCCTAACCAGTTGACCAATTTTCTGGAAATACAGATGGCCAAAAAATATGCTGTGCCATCAGACACAATCAGCAAAATATAAAGCTGTAGGAAACTAAACTATTTATCTCACAGCTAGGGTTCTTTATGAGATAAACCAAGAGGAGAAAAGTATGGAAAGAGAACTTACAGATTAAAAAAGACGCAAGAAGTGTCAGAATTCTTAAAGGGACACAGCAATGTGATGCACATAGTGTCTACATATACATGTTTGGTTGATGGAGATTGAGAGGGGAAAGTGGAATTAAAGGGTTTGAAGTTCTTGAATTGTTTTGAAAGAGGGTAAAGATTCTGATTAACTTTAAATATATGTTATTGTCATCTATGTACTGTATACATACAAAAAAAAAAAAACACCATTCAGGTCAGAAACCTGAATTATCTCAGGTATTTTATAGTAGTAACCAAAAACTAGTACACAAACATCGGGCACCCACAAGCACCTTGGTGTGCATATATAATTCAGGTTTCTAATAAAATTAAATAATAAACACCTACTCTATGAAACTTATACAAAAATATGCATATTGCAATTTATAAAATAACTGAAGCAATAGAAATAGATTTATAATTCTCAGTGTAGTAGAGGAGGCATGGAATAGGCATATTATGGGTCTCATTTTATCTCTCAATAAAGATGCATTGAAGTCCTAGACCCTAGTGCCTACAAGTGAATCTTTATTTGAAAGTAAGGTCTTAGTGGATGTAATCAACTTAAGATGAGGTCATGATGAATTACGATGGGCCCTAATCTAATATGGACAGTGTCCTTATAAGAGGAAAAGAGACTCAGGCATGAGGGAAGGTATCTGTGGAATGACAAAGGCAGAGACTGGAGTGATGCAGGTGTAACTCAAGGAATATTAAGGGTGGAGGCCACCACCAGAAGCTAGGAAGAGGCAAGGAAAGTGTTTCTCCACAACCTCAGACTATGACCATGCTGATCCCTTAATTTCATAGTCAAAGTCTCTTAAACTATGAGAGAATAAATAGCTGTTGTTTTGAAGACACCCAGGTTGTGGTACTTTCTTCCAGCAGCGTGATGGTTAATTTTATGTATCAACTTGACTGGGCCATGGGGTACCCAGATATTTGATTAGACATTCTTCCTGGATGCGTTTAACATTTGAATCAGTAGATCTAGTAAAGCAAACTGCCCTACCCAATGTGAGTGAGCTTCATCAATCCAGCTAAGGCCTTAATAGAATAAAAAGATCAGTAAAAAAGAATTCTTTCTTACTACCTGTATATTTTTGAGCTGAGCTGTGGGTTTTCTTCTGCTTTTATACTCAGACAGGAATTTATACCAACCACTTCCTGGGTTTAGAGTAAATTGCAGATCTTGAACTTCTCAGCCTTCATCATTACCTGAGCCCACTGCTATAGTAAATCAATCAATCAATCAATCTATCTATCTATCTATCTATCTATCTAATATATCTATCTATCTATCTATCTATCCATTCATCCATACATCCATGGACAGATATGGAAATGAATACCAGATAGAACTATTGGAAGGCAGAAAATATGATGTCAAATAAACCCAAATATATCATAAAATGTAAATGGGTTCTCCAGTTAAATAACAAAGATAGACTAATTTTTAAAAATTTTTCAATTATAAGCTGGCTTAAGTAAAAAACATCTAAAATAAAAGGCCACAAAATTGAAATTAAAAGGATGGACAAATGAAAAATTAAAAAAAGAAACTGATGTGGCCTTATTAACAACAGATAATGTATATTTTAAGGCCAAAAGTTTTATGAAAGATAAAGTGATCACTTTACAATAATAAAAGATTAAATTCACCAGGAACATATAATAATCTAAAATGTATGTGCACCTAATATTATATCCTCAAATATATAAATTAAAAATCAACAAGGTTATACAGAGAAAAAGACAAATCCTCAATCAATATAGTATAATTTTCACAAAATGTATAATAAGTAAGTTAAGTAAACCTAAAACTATAAAAACATAGGAGAATATACTCATAACCTAGGAGTGGTATAGAGTTATTAAAAAAAGGAGGCTACTCATGATGTAAAATAATTGATAAATTAGATTTCATCAGAATTTGAAACTGCCCTTAAAAAGATACCATTAAGAAAGTAAACAGGTAAAACACCAAGTGGGAGAAAATATTTGCTAATAAAGAACTCAGATCCAGCCAGCTATGGTGGAGCATGCCTGTAATACCAGCAGCTCTTGAGGCTGAGGCAGGAGGATGGAGAGTTCAAAGCCAGCCTCAGCAACAGCAAAGCACTAAGCAACTCAGTGAGACCCTGCTGGGTGTGGCTCAGTGGTCAAGTGCCCCTGAGTTCAATCCCTGGTTTACCCCCCAACACACACACACACAAAAGAACTCAGATCCAGAATATATAGAGAGTCCTATAAATTGAATAATAAATAGACAAATGAATTTTAATGGGCAAAATATGTGAACAAGTATTTCTCAAAAGCAGATAAATAAACAAACAGCAGATATGCACAAACCACAATGCATTATCAATAGATACCAAACAGAGTAGTTAAAAAATGAAGATCAAGACTAACAGAGGTTCAAGAGACTGAGCTCTCATCTGTTTTTGGTGGGAATATAACTCAGGTTTCTGATAAAATTAAATAATAAAAACCTACTCTATGAAACTTGTACAAGAATGTTTATGGCAACTTTATTTATGATTGTCTTAAACTGGAAATAACCCATATGTCCAATAGGAGACTGGATAAACAAACTGTGGTTCATTCATATATCTGAGATTGGAATAATACTACATACAGTGATAAAGAATGAAGTATTGATACACACAAACCTTGAGTTTATCTTAAAAACATTGAGCTAAAAAAGGAGCAAAAGATGTATGATTCTGTTTATATGAATAAGATAAAATGAATCCATCATGTTGGAAGTCAGGATAGTGGTTTTGATTGGAAAGAGCAAAAAATGGAGTTTTTGTAGCTCAGAAAAAAATTTATATTTTGATCTGAGTCCCAGTTACACAATGAACTGAATACTCAAGACTTATATATTTTAGTGATGTTGAAAATTTTAACATCCAGAATATGAAGGTCACCTCTGCAGTTTGTCTGTCAATCTTTAATGAAATGTTAATCCAAACCTTAAAGCATTTCATTAAAAGCATAAATATGTAGAAGCCTCTGCTAAGATTTTTTTGCACAAATGACCAAAATTCACATATTTTTACGGGTATTTGTTCTTTTGATAAGTAAAAATAGCAGAAATAATAAGTAGTAAAATTAAAGACAAACATTGAAGACAAACTAAAATGCATTAATTTTTATCAGCAAATTCTGATAGAAGAACTTATTATTGAAGATTTTAAAACACAAGAATTAGAAAACTGCAATAGGGGCTACTTACTATATAGTTGAGAGCACAATGAGTTTATTTTAAAAATATGTATCAGTTTATGGTGTTTACTAAAATTTGTTTCAATCTGTTGTTTGGAAGCTATTAAAGGAAATATATACCGAAGATATATTCTCAATATTACATGGTTTTATTAAAGATGATGTTTTGTGGGAAAACTATGCAAATGTGAGCACAGCAGGGATGGCTACTTTAACTGAAACTTTTTATAAAAGGTCTAAGGTTGGAATTCAGAGAAAAACACTACAGATGACGGCCACTCCCTATTATTCAGAAACAAAGCATTGCACACATAGGACAGTTGGAAGCCAATAATACACAAAATGATACCCAAAAAATCATGGTGTGGTTAATTTGATGCAAATAAGGTATTTCAAATATGAGTCTATCTTTTTTTTAAAGAGAGAGAGAATTTTTTAATATTTATTTTTTAGTTTTCCGCGGACACAACATCTTTGTATGTGGTGCTAAGGATCGAACCCGGGCTGCATACATGCCAGTCGAGCACGCCACTGCTTGAGCCACATCCCCAGCCCATGAGTCTATCTTTATATGATGTTGTAATGCCAAATGGTGACCTCAAGAAACAAGTGTTGTCTTTTTTGACTGGCCTTTCCTGGGATGACCAGTAATGTTCAATATTACAGGTATGTAACAGGTGAAATTTAAAAAAGAAAATAAATTTTGTTTGTACCTTCAAGAAAAAGTGCTGCTTTGGATAATTAACTAGAAATTAACTGCTTTGGAAGGAAATGTGCTACAGAGATAATTATAAAACAGATGTTTTTAGATGTTTCCAACATGTTGTTGTGCCTTTTGATTTTGTAAGAAAAAAATACTATACATTCTCTTTAAACATATGTGTATATTTAACATCTTAGAAACAAAATTTCTATCTACCAAATGAAATATGTAATTGAATTTTGAGCCCACCAATTATTAAAAATGTAAAACTGCATTCTTATTTAATAGGTATAGAGTTTTAGTTTTGCAAGATGAAGGAGTTCTGGATGAATATACTTAATCCTATTGAACTTTATAGTTAAAAATTGTTAAGATGGTAACTTTTATGTTTTATTTTATCACAATTAAAATAATAAAATATTACAATGCCTTGTAAATTAATTTCAGTAATAACCGAAAATTTTCAAAGGAGATGGAGAATTACTATCTGAATCTCATTTTTAAAAGTTTTGATCAGCTGATGGAGGGACTAAAACATAGAAGTCATAAGGCACTTTGGCAAGCATCCCTGCCTGCCATTTGGAATCAGTCATCTTTTAAAATTATCTTACACCTGAATTCATTTATTTTTCAGTGCTGGGGATTGAATCCAGGGCCTCTCACATGCTAGGTAAATACTCTACTGAGCTATACCTCAGCCCCTGAGTAGTTATTAAAACCAAGTCTTCAAGTAAACTAAGCTTAGAAGCAGGCTTTCACATTACAGTATTAGAGTGGTAAATCAATTTAAAAAAGTGAAACATTTTCAATCACATTACTCTAAAATATTAATAATGAAATATTTAGGGATAAAGAAGTTTTAGTATTATTAATAAAATAAAATTAGTTTTAAATAGATGAATTTCCTATGTTGCTCATACTTCTGAAAGTTAGTTGAGTGCCTCTCATCTGAAATCATGGGACCAGAAATGTTTTAGATTTTGGAATATTTGGAAAAAAAAAAATATATATATATATATAAATATAATGATATATTTTGGGGAAGGGACCCAAATTGAAACAGGAAGTTTATCTGTGTTTCACATACAACTCATATACATAACATGAAGGTAATGTTGTAGGATATTTTAATCAATCTTGCTCTCTCCTTCTTATCCCCCATGGTGTGTGCACTTGACCTCATTCCTCCCCATGTCTTCTCATAGCACTTTCAGGAACAAGTGATTTCTGCCCAAAAGACAAAGCAAAATTGTCTCATTCTCTTATTGGATTCAGATGAAAACTATTCATAAAATCAGGTACAACTCCAAATGGAGGAACTGGAGAAGAACCAAGCTGGTGTGTAAGGAATTGCACATGAGATGGTGCACATATTTACACTGTGTCCAAACACCATCATCCCACCACATCAAGCTGAAGGTGTCTCCATTATCTGGACAGTTGGGCATATGTTATTGGGAAAAATGATTTTTATTCTTGTTTCTAGCTCAGCACTAGTAGGTTGGTACTGTGATAAATATGTGAACACTTTGTCTGAAAAACATTTTTCAGTGCCAAGTGTAGTGGTACAAGCCTATAATCCCAACTACTCTAGAGGCTGAGGCAGGAGAATCACAAGTTCAAGGGCAGCCTGAAAAACTCAGCTAGACTCTAACTTAAGGGCTGAGAATGTAGCTCAGTGGTAAAGCACCTGTGAGTTCAATCCCCAGTACCACTGGAAAAAAAAAAAAAAAGGGCGGGGGGAGAGAGGGAGAGAAAAGCATGAAACCATTTTGTGGTATGGAATTTACCACATGTGGTATCATGTTCAGGATCAAAAGTTTGGGATTTGGAACATTTTTAATTTTCAAGTTAGGGGGGTTCAACAGTATTATAGCAGGATGTGATGTAAATTTGTATGTGCTGCTCCTCTGCCCCACGTGGGTCAGATTAATGCACCAGACACAGTTGACACCCATGAGTCCTGGGACTTGGGTGGACATTTCCTAGTGATCTGACAGCTCACTCCAGCAAGCATTTGCCTCTCTCTGCCTGAGGGTCTTCTGTGGCTGCAGCTGGGTATCCAGCCAACTCAGGTGCACGTTGAAAGTGCTGCAAGTGTCAGTACCCCACTACCAGCTCTCTCCACGCCACCAGGGGCAGAAGTTAATGCTAAGCACCTAGTCCCTCACTCCAGGTAGCACACCTCTGCCATGTGTTCTGGGTGGTCACTCAGAGCCTCTCCAGCAGGACTGAGCTCCCTCCGGCCACAGCAGAAAGTCAGTCATTGGTATGCTGCTTAGTGATGCCCCACCCCCCAGTCTCTCATTCCTACTCTCTGCTTTCAGTTCTCAAATGAACTGTTTGCATCCGAACTCTGTCTCAAGGGTCAGCTTTGGGGGTGAACTAGGACAGAGTTAGATTTCCATGTCATATGTTTTTACAGCCCTAAGTACCTCTTCTTCATAGCAAGAGATGATTTGAAATAATGTAATTTGTAATTCCTCTTTTCATGTCTGTCACTCGAATAGATTCTAAACTCCCTGAAAGCAGTTTTGCTGCTCACTAAATTCACAGGTTCCAGGACTCTGCCCAATATCTAGCAAATGTTCACTAGTTACCTTAGCAATGAAAAGATGAAAGGCTGGGCGTGGTGGTACATGTCTCCAGTCCTAGATGGTCAGGAAGCAGGAGGAGTCCTTGAGCCCAAGAGTTCAAGGCCAGCATGGCCAACATAGTGAGAATCTGTTTCTAAAAAAAAAAAAAAGAAAGAAAGAAAGAAAGGAGGGAGGAGATGGACAAATTACTTGGGCCCTAGTTTGCATCTGATTCCATCTACTTTTTCCCTGTATGACTTGGGGCAAGTGACAACATGAACATTTTTTGGGTGGGGGTGTACCAGGGATTGAACTCAGGGGCACTCGACCACTGAGCCACATCCCAAGTCTTATTTTATATTTTATTTAGAGACAGGGTCTCACTGAGTTGCTTAGCGCCTCACTGTTACTGAGACTTGTTTTGACTCTCCACGATCCTCCTGCCTCAGCCTCCTGAGCCACTGGGATTACAGGCATTGTATGTACTACTGCACCCGGCCAACATGACCTTTTATTATTATTATTCTAATCAATTACATTATTATATTCTATAATATTATTATATTCTAATCAGTTATACATTACAGCAGAATGCTCTTTGATTCATTGAACATAAATGGAGCAGAATTTTTCACTTCTTTGGTTGTGCATGAAGTAAAGTCACTCCATTCGTGCAATCATACATGTTCCTAGGGTAATGATGTCTGACTTATTCTACCATCTTTTCTACCCCTTTACCTCCTCTCCCTCCCCTTTGCACCATCTGAAGTTCCTCCACTTACCCCATGCCCCCACCCATATGGATTAGCATTCATTTATCAGAGAAAACATTTGACCCCTGGTTTTTTGGGATTGGCTTACTTCACTAAGCATGATATTTTCCAACTCCATCCATTTACCTACAAATGCCATGATTTTATTCTCTTTTAATGCTGAGTAATATTCCATTGCATATATGTACCACAGTTTCTTTATCCATTCATCTATTGAAGGGCTTCTAGGTTGTTTCCACAGTTTAGCTATTGTGAATTGAGCTGCTATAAACATTGATATGGCTGCATTACTGTAGTATGCTGTTTTTAAGTCTTTATGATATAGACCAAGGAGTGGGATAGCTGGGTCAAATGGTGGTTTCATTCCAAGTTTTCTAAGGCATCTTCATACTGCTTTCCAGATTGGTTGCACCAATTTGCGGTCTCATTAGTAATGTATGAGTGTGCTTTTCCCCCACATCCTTACCAACACCTACTGTTGCTTGTTTTTGATAACTGCCCTTCTGACTGGAGTGAGATGAAATCTTAGAGTACTTTTGATTTGCATTTCTCTAATTATATTAAAAAATGTTCTCTAATTGAACATTTTTTCATATATTAGTCAACATGAACTTTTAAAGCCCCAATTTCCTCTATGTGAAATGAACCTAATAAAGTTGACCCCCCATCCAGGGCTAATAGAGGATGAAATGAAATGTGGTCTGAACAAATTTAGTAGATAGTGAGCACTCAGTGACAACCATTGTCACCATCCTTAAGTCTAAAACAAACCTGCACGATGAGGGAACCCAAGGAGAAAATGAACAGTGCCCAGAGGTCAGAGACTCAGGAGAGACAGACAGCAGGACGCAGATATACTCTGGAGATGCTAACACCTGTTCCGGTTGATTTCTCCCTACTCTTTGCTCCTTCGGTGGGACTTGACATTGAAGTGTTCTTGGATAAATGGGAAACCTTGTTTAACATTAAAAGGAATTTCACTGTGAGTGCTCTCCTCTGATTGGGAGCCAGAGTCTCTATCTCAGGTGACAGTGCAGAACAGGGGTTGGGTACGAGAGTCTGAGGGAACACTCACCCCCATACAGAACATGGGAAGCCTGACCATTTTCCAACCCCTGGGGTGCTCTTGAATGTGGGAAGAAACTCAGTGGCTTCTCCCTCAGCTCCGGGCACATTTAATAGCAGGAAAGCAGCACCCTTAGAATTTGTCCAGTGAACATTCTCAAGCTTGACTGTTTGAGAAGTGACCAAAGATCCATGACATCTAATAATCTGCCAATTTGTTCAGGCACCAGCTTGAACTGCATCAGATTGGTGAGAGGAACAAATCATCACGCAGTTTGTGACCAAACAGAACAGTCTGCATTCACTAGGTGCAGATTTGTAATGTTGTATCTATGGTTGTTTGTGTGGTGATTCCCATTAAGGGTCTGTAGGGATCTTTGGTTCAGTTCAGTAAGACTTTATTGCATGTTCACATTTATTTATGTCATTATCCTATAATAGTACATATATACGTTTATGTTTATTTGTGTATATTATATTGTTAACATTTTATTAGCTATTTGTTTTAGCCAACTTTTTCCTTTTTATGACCAAAAGAATTGACAAAAACAATTATAGGTGAGGAAATATTTATTTGGGGGCTCACTGTTTCAGAGGTCTCAGTCCATAAAAGGCTGATCCACTGCTCTGGGCCCAAGGTGGGGCAGAATTCTTGTGAAAAAGTGTGGTGAAGGAAAGCAGGTCGGAATATGGCTACCAGGAAGCAGAGAGAGATTACTCCACTCAAAAGGACGAAGCATAAACCCCAAAGGCATGACCTCAGTGGCCCACCTTCTCTAGCCCCACCCTACCTGTTTACAGTCACCCCCAGGTAATCCTTTCCAGTGCACCGATTAGGTTAAGTTTCTAATAACCCAACCATTTCACCTCCAAACTTTCTTGCATTGTCTCACACATGAGCTTTTGGGAGACACCTCATAAACTAAACCACAACAGTATTATATTTATTTTATTATACATTATGTTGTTAAAACAGTTTGCCACAACAGGAATTAGGGAATTTCTAGAGATCTTACACAATCCTTAAGGAAAGCAAGGTTTTACTCTGTCATTTAAAATTAGCTAGGCTGACTTCAAACAGGAAGAGTTAGGTTCCTTCTGTAACTGGACAGTTCTGATTACACCTTCTCTCCCTGTTGACCTGTAAGTGCCTCTCATGGCAGACATGCTCACCATTAGTTTTTTCTCTACCCTCTTTCTGATTGATGGTAGTACAGAGGCAGGGTGAGATAGTTCTTCTGTTTTTCTTGCTTTCCCAGCATTCCTGCCTCCTTTAATAAAGAGAACCATGAGTTTTCTTTTAGGGAATCAGATCTCTTAAATTTTCTTAGGTCCAGCCAATGAAAGCCAAAAAAGAGGTCAGTGAGAGAACCAACCTGAGAATAAAGCCAAAATTGCTGAGATCAGGATAAGGCCAAATTCAGATTATGTCATTAATCTCCTGGAACAAGCTATGCCTGAAGCTTGCCCTTTCCCTGTCAGTTTTGAGAGCAAACTGCACCTTTTTTTTTTTTCTTAAACCAATTGAGGTTGTATTTCTTTCACAAAAACAGAATTCTGACATGCCTGAGCTTAAAAGGGCTCCACGTGGGTTGGGATTTAAGCAGATAATAATCAAGAGACTGAAAGGTAGCTACTGACCACTGACACTTATATCTATGTGTGTAATCAGTTTCATGTCGCTGCCTCCTATACAACCACTACAAGGACACAGGAAGAGCCGAAAGAAGTTCATATTGAGGAGTCAATTGTAGCTCCCCTCCCAGGAAGACCTTTTAGCTCACTAGTCATACCGCTCTTTCATCCCAAGCTACTCATAATCAAAAGGGCACATGCTTTGATCAGGTGCTTCTTGGCTCTGCCACACACCAGTTATGGCATAGTAGGTAATTTACTTAACTGGAACCTGAATTCTCTGTACACATATTTTATCTATATCCTAGATTTCCTAAGAATTCAAATGCATATATAAAGAGCCTTAAATAGTTTATAGAACCCACACCCAAAAGAGGCAGCTGATTGTACTGCTAACCAGACTTTTAGCCCTTTCTAAGTACCAGGCTCTGGGTTAAGGGTTTTTTACAGATGTTTTCTTCATTTAATCCTCAAAACAACCTGGGGGGTGTGCCCTACTGTGTTCCCCATAGACCAGATTGTGTCCTAAATCACCTTCAAATGAAGAACTCACCAAATCCTCCTAAAAGCACAATGAGTTTAAGGAGTGTGGGCCAGGCTGTGCAGCTCTGTCCCCCAAGCCAATGCTCCATTGCTGGCGTGTTGCCCCTCTGAATAGTGGCATTTCTTGAGATGTGGTGGTACAGTGTGATATTCCTTGGGCCCCACCTGCCTCAAGGCGTAAACAGAGATCAGAGATCCAGGCAACTGAATGGAATTAAATCAAGATTTGGGGAGTGTTCACAGTGGGGAGAATTTCCATATGAAGCATAGAGTAAGAATACACTCCAATTGTCCAGAATGTCTGGGAAGGAAGGGACAAGGCAGTAGTCCCACTGCCATATTCCAGACCTTCCCTAGGGACTTTTGCAGATTCTAGGTTGGGGATTGGGCTCTAGGATGTCAAGAAAAATCCAGATAGGCCAGCTGCCATTGGAAGGGACAGTGTTGATTCTCACTGAAACTGGTTCTTGGGAATAGCAGAGGAATTGCCAAGGAGAGGAAGCCAGTCCTCCAGGAACTTAAGACACAGTATCATGAGGGGCCACAGGCTCTTGGGGAGCAGGACATGGGATCAATAGGAAAGCTCAGCTTCAGAATGGGCAGCTTCACTCCAGTGATTTAACTGGTTCACAACTGTAGAGTCAGTTGTAACCAATAGGCAATGACCAGAAAATGAGAATCTACAAGATATCCTTACTGTAATTTTCCACAGAAATATACTATGCATTCAGCTAAGTAAATTCCTGGAAACCTCTTCACCACCCCACCAAAAAAGAACAAACAAACAACTCAGTAGATCAGCATTTTAAAAAATTATTTCATGAAAAAGAAAAAAAATTTTTCTTTAATTTTATTCAAATTTTTCTTTTTTAAAAAAAGGGTACTGTTTAACATCTAAGGTAAGCACAGAACTGTCACTCCGGTAACTCTTTCAAAAGTTGTCTATAATTGTGTGACTTGGAAAATTAATTTCTTTCCAGATGAAGAAACATGAAGCAGGTCTTTCCAGTGAAAATTATTGGTACCCTCCTCAGGAGGCAGATGGAACAATGAGAAGGGGTGGAGGAGCTTGTAGGATGTGCCAACAAAAGGGTTGCCTGCAATTTGCCTAAAATAGAAAATAAAGAGCTAGCAACAGCTTCCACGCCTGGCAGGGCCCACTTTGGAATGACTTGATGGAGCAACAAGTACCCCTTCAGGATGCTACCCTACAGCTTCTTAGAGACGTGCAAGAGCCCGGAGGCGGTGAAAGCCAAAGCTAATGTCAGAGGCAGGCTCAGGTCCCACCTCGGGGGCAAGTTCACCAATTACACTGGCCTCTGCTTAGCTGTTACTGTGTTTGCTTTGTTCAGCTGAGGACTCCCAATCAGTTACTGTTTTAGTCGTGTTTAAAAAAAAAAAAAAAAAGATTTCTGGAGAATGATACACATGACATGAGCTTTACTTGGAGGAGTCACTGGAGAGGTAACACGTTTTTAACCTTGCTTTGAAGCAAGCCCTGGGGTTGGGAAGGATCCGGGTTCAAATCCCAGCTTTACCATTTACTGTCAGGGAGGCTTTGGTCGTTCTGAGCTCCAGATTACACGGTGATGATTCTTATCTTGCTAGTGTGGGGTGAGAATCAACAATAAGATTGTGCAAGGACCAGCCTGCGGTGGGTTAGCGCTGAGAAACCTTCGCTCCCATCCTCGGGCCACTGGGAGGCAGGTGGCTCGCTTCCCACCACTAGGCTCACCTGAGCAGCCAGAAAAGCAAGGAAGAAGGAAAGAGGAGAGAAAACGAGAAGGAAGCGAGGAAGGGGGCGGGGGGGAGACGACAGTAAACCTTGAACCACACAGTACCTCATGAACACACCCCAAGAAACTTGCATCCCAACGTCAAGGCTGACTTTAAGACGGGTTCCCGCCTCCCGCTCTCAAGTGGTTCACGAGAAATCGACCAGACCAAGTCACGCCCTCAAACTGAAGCACATTTTCCAATTTGGGAAGCTCCCAGATTCCATAAACGGGGTTCTGTTTTCTTCTTTTCTCTCCCCTCCCTTTCCCGGGCCGCCCCTCTCCCCGCCTCCTCCCCTGCCCCCCTCCCCACCCACACAGACAAAAGAAGCCCCGCTCCCGCCCGAGGTGCCGGAACCCGCGGCTTGTTTACCAGTCGGGGCTGCTCCCCAGGCGTTGCCCGGCGCCGCCACCTACCGGCGGGAGACGGAACCGCGCCGCGGTGCGGGCCAGCGACTGCGGGCGGATGACCCAACGCCGCAGGCATCTGAGGATAACCTTTCCCCTTTCTTTCCAAGACCAAATAAGGGGGCTCTTCCCTCAGCGTGCTGGGCCTGTGGCGGTTAGGCCAAGGGGCGTGGAAAGGAGGATCCGGGAACGAGGCTGACAGTCGGCAAAACAACCCACCACATTGTTCCCGCGGCGCCCGGCCTCCTCCCGGCTCCCCGCGGGCACGGCCGGTGCCCGGGGCTGACGCTCCCTGCAGCCGCGGGCGCGGAGGGCTTGGCGGGCAGCGCTGCCGGGGGATCGGGGCCACCCCGGACCCCGTGGGCAGCGCCGTCAAGCCTCCCGCACTCTCCCCCCCAGAAGCGAAGGGCAGGGTGTCCGCGGGGCCCTTGGGTGCTGCCCCCGCCCAGGCACTCGCTGCAGACCTTCCAAGCCCCGTGGGCGGCAGAGCCAGGACCCCAGCAGGGGCGGCAGGCGCAGCGCGAGGGGAGCCAGGCCAGGCTGCCAGGCCTCGGAACCCTGGCATCACCCCCCCCCCCCAGGGAGGCAGTCCCTGTGGTTGACAGTGTTTGGTAACCACAGAAACCGAGATTTGACCTATATTTTCGAACGTGGCCTAGACTCTAGCTTTCCTTCTAGAAATCAAAGTGAGACGGTCTGACTTGACTGACTGGTCATGTTTCCCTAGCTTCATATTCCAGAATGCCACCCAGGAGGTTGGGCAAGGCAGGAAACCTGGCGGGCTGGTTGGCAGATGGCTGGTGAGGGTCTTGGTGGCTTAAGGCAGGAGGCAGTGGCTGTTCCCACTGTCTCCCACCGGACCACAGGGGCTTCCTGCCCGCCAACGGTTGGTACATTTCTGGGCGATTGAATGATATGGATTGGTATTTTAGGAATGTGTACAGTTGGACTATTTTCACTTGAAAGTGTTTTTTCCTAAAAAGGTACTAAGAAGGGTGCCCCAGGACAAAACATTGTATACACAAAGTATGATCATAGCTCTGCCTAGGACTGTAAGCCTTAATTGAGCATTTACTGTGTGCTAGACACTGTTTTAAATATTTTACAAATACCCATACCATCCCTCCAGTGGGTATTAATACATTTATTTATTTATTTATTTATTTATTTATTTGATACTGGGGTTTGATCTCAGGAGTGCTTTACCACTGAGCTACATCTCCAATCCTTTTTATTTTGAGAGGGATCTCACTAAGTAGCTTAAGATCTTGCCAAGTTGCTGAGGCTGGCCTCGAATTTAAGATCCGTCTGCCTCAGCTTCCAGAGTCACTGGGATTACAGGCATTTGCCATTGCACCAGTTTAATACCTCCATTTTATAGAAAAGGAAACTTCTCTCAAAGAGGATGGCTTTCCACGCATCATCACTGCAGCCAGGCAGAAGCATGACCAGGATTTATGTTCAGATTTGGGGCTCCAGAGTCTGCGCCCTTGACCACAACACTAAATGTTTATCAATGGGGATTTGATTAATTTAGAGTACATCCGTATAATGGAATATTCTCTGGCCGCTTAAGTGGTGATGTAGATTGGGAATAATTGGCAGGGGAAAATGTCCATGACATATTGTTGAATGAAAACAGCTGGCTATACAACACTGCATAACTGGATCCTGTGGCTGTGCAGAGAGTGCTCGTGGCAGTGCTAACTTGGGGTCCCCATTAGGTGGTCGATTTTCAGGTAGCTAATTTTATAGGTATGCTTTCTGTATTGTCGAATCCTTTTTGCTCACCATTGCCAAGCAAAGTGTGCAGAACCCACTTTCTCCACAAAGCCTTCCCTGAACTCCAAAGTTGAAAGCTATGAGTCCCCCACGCTCCTTACAAGTGGAAACTTATGGGAACAGTTATTCAGCTTCATGGGCACACACCCATGTTGCTGGCTAAACTGTAAACTCAAGAAGGGAGGCACAGACTGTTTTGCTGTTTTCTTTGCAAGGCTCAAATATTTGTCTGTAGATTGACATGACCCAATGATGATGGAATGATCCACAGAAGTAATTACATAATTAGTTGTTTGATGTCTGCCTTCAATTAACTTGGTGGCAAATTCCTTTAGGACAGAGATATGTCAATCTTATTCAGTTCCATAACCTGACACTAGGGTAGTACCTGGCTTGTAGGAGATGTTCCATAAATGTTTGCTACACGAATGAGCCCAGGCACCTCTGCTCCAGAGCAGCCCTTCTTGAGAAATCAAAATGAGTTTCCTCTCATTTCTCAGGGGGCTCTATCAGATGATTAATCATCTATATAAGGCAGGACCCTCTTCAGTAGGAATGGCTCTGGTTAACAGCAGAAAAGGGAAGCTCTTAAAATTGATGGGAAGATGGGAGAAGACTTGAAAATTGGGCAGGAAACAAAGGAAGTCAGACAGGAGGAAGACCTAGCCAAAGCCATGTCAGGGAAGGGTAGCTGGTGTGAGTACTGCCACCCCTCACCCCCGACATGTGCTCCTGCTATTGCCAGTGGGTGTATGCTGTCTTGAATCAATTGTCTGAGAGTCAAGGCCTCTGATGGGACCAGTTGGCCAGACCAAAGTAGTGTGCCTAGTGTTGTGCTAGTAAACATTTAACAACTTGTTTGCCAGTAAGAAAAGCCCTGATTTGTAGCATCCGCTGACTGCTATGGCAATAACATTGACACAATGACAGGTTTTTATCTGTCCCCCATTTAACAATCAGCACAAGAGAATTCCTGAGAATTTAAAAATTGGTGGCATTGAGCTGTTGTGGTTGTCCAGATGACTGATATTCCCACAGTGGGGAAAATGCTAGAAAGGAATTAGAGTGGGTTGCCAGATAGCCCCCTCCAAAGAAACACAACACATGTCCACAAAGCAATCCAGGGAAATACAGCAGGGTCATTGACGGACTCATGGGTTGATATGCTATCTTGCTATTTGTTACCAGGAGCTTTTACAGGTAATCCCCAAAGGAAGATGACTCTACAAGGGAACCTGATGGAATCATGATGGGACACGTGTTTAGATCTATATCCTTCAGACCTCAGGCAGTGTCCCTGCTATATTTGAATGATCAGCCTTCCAAGAACAAAGAACCAGCCCTGAACATCCAAGAAATAATCGTGAAGCAGGAAAACCTTCTCCAGAGGGATTTACCTCTTTTGCCATGTCTCAAGGGCCAGAATAATTACAACATGGCTACTAAGGTGTACAGAAAGGTTTTTTTTTTTTTAATGTGCTAGGCAATGTTTTAAACTTAATCTTTTATCTAGGCAGCTTTTCTGGTGATAGAACTCTAATGGACAATCCCTCTGAGATTTGAACATGGGCAATCTGATGCCAATGCCCATGTTGTTGATTATGAAACCATCCCATTTGTGGCCATTTGTGGTTGTCTTTGAGTGAACCATGTGGCATCCCTATATTTTGGAAAATGGAGACAGTGGGTCTTATAGGCAAACAGAAGATTAAAAAGACTACAGAGACAATGTGGTCAGACTGACCCAGTCTGGTATCTTGGATCCACCCCTTGGCAGCTTCCTCCTATGTAGAAACAAATGCCCAAGCCTTAGTTGCAGGACTGTGGTGGAGGCTGCATGAGATAATACACTGAGAGACTATGACATCCCACATGTCATAGACTGTTTATAAATGTCATTATGCATGTTTATATTGTAATTTACCTAAGGTGAATTATGTAAATAGGCATAACCCTCCTCAGTAGGAATGGCTCTGGTTAACAGCAGAATGGACATTTATTTATTTATGATTTTGAAATCATTTCTCAGACCTCATTTAGAAACATTCATTCATCAATTTGGGGTGAAGACCTCAAAATGTGATATCTTCATCACATTGGAGCTCATGGAGTAGGCAGCCATCATGGGATGTTATCATAAAAGCAATATGGTCTTCACTTCACGTTTTCCCTCAGGATTGTCCTTTCCTGGTTGTGGATGATGTTTAAAATCAGGTCCATGACTTTTCTGATCATGCTTAGGGACATAGGTGACAGCAGATACAGCTTCCGTTCTACGAATGAAACGTGCAGTGCCAGGTGATAACCAGAGGCTCTGCTCTCATCTACAGCGAAAGCTGCTCACTTACTGCAGGTGAGAGCCACTGCCTGGGAATGAGGGAAGGAAGCAATAACTTAGAGGAGGAAAAGTTAATTTTGGCTAACAGTTTCAGGGGTTCAGTCCATGGTCAGCCAGCACCATAGCTCTGGTCCTAAGGTGAGGCAGAACATCATGTTGAAAGGGAATGGCAGAGGGAAGCACATCAGGACATGGCAGAGAGAGAGAGAGAGAGAGAGAGAGAGAGAGAGAGAGAGAGAGAGAGAGAGATGGGGGAGAGGGAGGGAGAGAGCTCTGCTCATGAGGAAAAAAATATAAACCCCAAAGTCACAACCCAGTGTCTTCTTTCCTTCAGCCACACCCTATCTGCCTACAGTTACAGCCCAGTTAATACACACCAATCGATTAAATCACCAATTAGGTTAAACTCTCATAACCAAATCATTTCACTTCCGAAAATTCTTGCCTCGTCTCACTCATGAGCTTTTGGGGGAACACCATATATCCAACTCATAGCAATGACAAATTTGGACTCTTCTCAGCTGAATGAAATTCACAGTATTTAATAAACACCATGCAGTGTCCTGTCTGAAGGGATGGGTGCCTGGTTGCTTAGAATTGCAAGTGGGAAGAGGGGAGATGGAAAGGGGGCAGGGAGTTCTTCCTTACTGAGCAGCCTTGTCACAGGGGCTTCCCCCTCTCAATCCTTGGCAAGGGCCTTTCATGTTTTTTTGTTTTTTTTTTTTTTTTTTTTTTTTGTGGCCCTCACTGGAATATTTGACTGCATATCTTAGGTGAAAGGTAATGCATTTTCCCCAGGTAGGCACAGCCCCTGCTTTTTGTAGTGCACTCCAAACAGACTTTCTTTTGGGATCCTGTTGCCTAAGAGGTCCAGACCTAGTGCTTGGGGAAGATCTAGTCCATGTGTGAGTGCGGGCCACCCAGCACAGCAGCCCTCTGGCTCAGCTCCTCCCAGAGCTCAGGATTTCTTGAGCTGTTGTCAGATACCAGCCCACTTGGTCTCCTTAACAGCTAGGGACACATGTGGAGTCCTCCATGTGGCCCCTTTGAAGTCCCTTACTCTAGTTTGGGGCAAGAAAGGAAGCAGCCCCACTCCTCCCTTCTTGGGTAGGTGTGCTGGACAGTTTTCCATTGCTGTGACAGATAACTGAGATACATAACTTAAAAGGAAGACATGTTTATTTTGGCTCAGGGTTTCAGACGTTTGGGTTCATATTTAGTTGGCTCCATGGCTTTTGAGTCTATGGTGAGGCGGAACATCACAGGAAGGAGTGGGCAGTAGACAAAGCCGCTCACCTCATGGCAGCCTGAAAGCAGAGAGCGAGGAAGGAGCCAGGGTCCCAGGATCTCCTTCAAAGGCAGGTCCCCACTGACCTAACTTCCTTCTACTAGGCTCCAAATCCTAAAGGTTTTATGCCTCTCAAAAGTGCCATCATCTAGGGAGCAACCTTTACCACACAGGCCTCTGGGGGACATGCACCATTTGAACTATAGCAGTGAGATGTGGTTTCTCTCGGCTCAGGTCTCTCTAGACATTCTTTGCGAATCTTCTCTAATATCCAATGACCCAATGATTCTGTACCCTCAAGTGGGTCCAGGTTTCAAGAATCACATCACTGGTTTCACACCACTTTGGGGTGCAGCCTCTGTGCGTGCCTCAGTTTGCATCCTGCAAGAATTTGCCAACTGAGTAATAATGGTGGGGTCTTGGCCTGATGCTAATTCGCTAAATCAGACACTTAGGATTTAGGCATATTTCTCTGAGTTCATTAAAAACAAACAAACAAACAAAACCCAGACAAAAACATCTGTTCTAATAAACCTATTATTTGTCTTATTGTATGCATTTACTACCACGTCAGATAGGGAAGCCACTGGTATAAGGGACAATGGGTTGGTTCTGAAAAAGAGTGCAAGAAATGTCAGTGCTCATTTTAATTCTGATCTGGCATCTTATGATTAGCCAAGTTCTTATGTGGTGGAGAGTGGGGCATAACATAAATCTGGAAGTGAACCCTTGACCCATGTTGAGCCCTCTTTGTGGTCTCATGGAAGCCCCTTACTCTTGAATTTGGCTGCTGGGAAGATTGTGCTTTCACTGACCCACCATCCCTGCTCTGTCTCTTGGTACCTTTGAGAGAAAGATTAGTCATCAACCATTAGCCATGACCAATCGACTTCTTCCGACAGCCTCTCAGCTCCACTTCCTATGCAGTCTGCATGAGTTTGGTCCTGCTGTGTTATCAAACAACCCCCAGATCTCAGTGGCTGAAAACAACAAAGATTGATTTCCTCTCCATGTAACATGGTCACTGTTGGCAGACCTGGGGCTCTTCTGTGCATCACCCTCACTTCAGGGCCTGACTGTCTGAGAGAGCTGTAAGAATATTGCCAGTTATATGAGGAAAAGAGCTCAGTAAATAGTGTACTGGCTCTTAGAGCTTTCACTAGGAAGTGACACATTCTCTTGGTCAGAGCGAGTCACATAACTAATTGCACGTCATATGGCGAGTCATTGGTTTCACTCGAATCCTACCACTACCCAAGGAAAGAATGGGGAATATTTAATGAACAGTACACACTGAGGACTACCCAGGACCTTTCTCTGAGCCTGTCAGAGCCATTTGGAGGACCACCTTCTGCAAAAGTAGGAAGGAGATGGGGACCAGAAATGGGTTAAATACCCTGAGACAAAAATAAAGAGTCCAGAAGAAAGTTATGCCTGCAACTATACTGTCATAATCAGACCATCATGCTAAACCTTGCACAGACCTTGTCTCTTTTTATCTGTAACATAAACCTTATAATTTGTCTAATTTCATAGATGAGGAAATTGCAACTCAGAGAAGTTAAATGACTTGGCCAAGCACATACAGCTAGTGAGGGCAGAGCTGATGGCAACCCACATTCATGTCAGGGCCACTGGAGGGTGTTATATCCTCAAGGGTTAGTGGAGCTTTTATAGAGGCCATAGTGGGAAAGGATCACATCTGTTTTAAGGATGTAAGTTTGGCTCTTCTACCAGCCTGCTTTGTTATGCGTCAGGGACTCGCTTATCAGGCACTAAGGTCCCAAGGAGGTATAGCCATGACATGGAATGGTGTGGGCTCATGGCCATTCACTGCCATTCTCTCTATCATTCATTCCTTCAATAGTGTTTTCCTGAGCACCAACTTTGCTCGAGCTCTGGGAATACAGAGATGAGTTGTCAGCCCTTTGCCTCATAGAGGAGAATCCTCTCTCCCCAGCCAACTGACTGGATGACCTTGAAAGTCGTAAGTGAAGTCTCAGCTTCCTCACTCATGAAGATGGGAACATGAACCACTGTACCACACACTCTGAAGTCTTTCATGGTTAATTTTATGTTATGTGAATTTAAAAATCTTTTTATTTGTTCTTTTTAGATGTACATAACAGTAGAATGTATTTTAACATATCAATACATGGGGTATATCCTCCCATTCTGCAGTAGTACCTGTGTGGAGTTACACTGGTTGTGTATTCATATAGGAACATAGGAAAGTTACGTCCAATTCATTCTACTGTCTTTCCTATTCTCATTCTCCCTCCCCTCCCCCCACTCTTCCTTGTCCAATCTGGTGAACTTTCACTCCCCCCTCCCCTCACCTAGTGTGAGTCAGCATCAGCATATCAGAGAGAACATTTGGTCTTTGGCTTTTTGGGAATGGCCTATTTCACTTAGCATGATAGTCTCCTGTTCCATCAATTTACATGCAAATGCCATAATTTCATTCTTATTTCTGAATGAGTAATATTCCATGTTGTACATGTACCACATTTTCTTTATCCATACATCTGTTGAGGGGCACCTAGGTTATTAGTTCCATAGCTTAGCTATTGTGAATTGAGCTGCTGTGAACATTGATATGGCAGCATGGCCGCATTTTTTTTTTTTTAAAGACAGAGAGAGAGAGAGAGAGTTTTTTAATATTTATTTTTTAGTTTTCGGCGGACACAACATCTTTGTTTGTATGTGATGCTGAGGATCGAACCCGGGCTGCAGGCATGCCAGTCGAGCGCACTACAGCTTGAGCCACATCCCCTTGAGCCACATCCCCAGCCCCTGGCCGCATCATTATTGTATGCTGATTTTAAATTCTTTGGGTATAGCCAAGGAGTGAGATAACTGGGTCAAATGATTGTTCCATTCCAGGTTTTCTGAGAGATCTCCATACTGCTTTCCAGAGTGTTTGCACCAATTTTCAGTCCCACCAGCAATGTATGTGTGTACCTGTTTCCCACCATCAAACAACCCCCAGGTCTCAGTCCTCACCAACATTTATTGTTACTTGTATTCTTGATAATTGTCATTCTGTCTGGAGTGAAATGAAATATCAGTGTTGTTTTAATTTACATTTCTGTAATTGTTAGTGATGTTGAACATTTTTTCATATATTTGTTGACCATTCATATGTCTCCTCTTTGAAGTGTCTGTCTAGTTTCTTTGCCCATTTATTGATTGGGCTGTTTGTTTTTTTGTGTGTTCAGTTTTTGAGATATATCTATATATATATATCTATATCCATATCTATACCTATATCTATTATACATATATATATATATATATCTCCTGGAGATTAATGTTCTTTGCAGGTGGCAAAGATTTTCTCCCATTCTGTAGACTCCCTTTTAAAAATTCTTTTTGGAGTTGTAGATGGATACAATACCTTTATTTTATTTATTTATCTTTATGTGGTGATGAGGATCCAACCCATGGCCTCATGTGCTAGGCAAGCAGTCTACCCCTAAGCTACAAACCCAGCCCTGTAGGCTCTCCATGTTCTTGATTATTCATTTTTCTGTGAAGAAGTTTTTTAATTTGATAAAATCCCATTTATTGATTCTTGATTTTAATTCTTTTGCTTTAGGAGTCTTGTTGAGGAATTTGGTTCCTAAGCCAACATGATGAACATTTGGGCCAACTTTTTCTTCTAGTAGACACAGGGTCTCTGGTCTAATGCCTAAGTCCTTGATCCACTTTGAGTAGAGTTTTGTGCAGGGTGAGAGATAGGGGTTTAATTTAATTTTGTTGCATATGGATTTCCAGTTTTCCCAGCAGCATTTGTTGAAGAGGCTATCTTTTCTCCAATGTATGTTTATGGCCCCTTTGGCTAATGAGTTAACTATATTTATGTGGGTTTGTCTCTGTGTCTTCTATTCTGTACCATTGATCTTCATGTCAGTTTTGGTGCCAAAACCATGCTGTTTTTGTTATTATAGCTCTGTAGTATAATTTAAGATCTAGTGTTGTGATGCCTCCTGCTTCACTTTTCTTGCTGAGAATTACTTTGGCTATTCTGTGCCTCTTATTTTTCCAAATAAATTTCATGACTGCTTTTTTTTTATTTATATGAAGAACATCACTGAAACCTTAATTAGGAATTGCATTAAATCTGTATAATGCTTTGGGTAGTATGGCCACTTTGACATTATTAATTCTGCCTATCCAATACATGGGAGATCTTTCCATCTCCTGAGGTCTTCTTCAATTCTACTTTTTTCTTTAGTGTTTGGTAATTTTCATTGTAGAGGTCTTTCATTTCTTTTGTTAGATTGATTTCCAAGGTTTTTTGTTTGTTTGTTTGTTTGATTTTGTTTTTTTAGGCTATTATGTTTGGAGTAGTTTTCTTAATTTCTCTTTCAGTGGATTGATTCATCACTAATGTATTTATAGGTGTTGATTTATATGTGTTGATTTTATATCCTGTTACTTTGCTGAATTTATTTATTAGTTCTAGAAGTTTTCTGGTGGAATTTTTTGGGTCTTCTAAATATAGAATCATATTGTGGGTAAATAGGGATAGTTTAAATTCTTCTTTTCCTATTCATAACCTTAACTTTCTTTCTTCTGCCTAATTGCTATGGCTAGAGCTTTAAGGACAATGTTGAATAGAAGTGGTGAAAAAGGGCATCCCTGTCTTGTGCCAGTTTTTAGAGAGAATGTTTCATTTTTTTCTCCATTTAGAATGATATTGGCCCTGGGCTTAGCATAAGAAGTTTGTACAATGTTGAGGTATATTCCTACCATCCCTAGTTTTTCTTGTGTTTTGAACATGAACGGGTGCTGTATTTTGTTAAAAGCTTTTTTTGCATCTATTGAGATAACCATGTGATTCTTGTCTGTTAATGTGATGAATTATGTTTATTGATTTCTGTATATAAATCAACCTTGCATCCCCAAGATGAACGCCACTTGATCATGGTGCACCATCTTTTTAATATGCTTTTGTATGCAATTTACCAGTATTTTAGCAAGATTTTTTTGCGTCTATGTTCATCAGTGTTATTAGTATGAAAATTTATTTCCTTGATGCATCTTTGTCAGGTTTTGGTATTAAGGTGATTCTAGCTTCATAGAATGAGTTTGGAAGAGTTCCCTCCTTTTCTATTTCATGGCATAACTTGAGGAGGATAGGTGTTAGTTCTTTTCTGAAAGGACACAGTTGAGAATTCTTTTGTTCCTGGGCTTTGCTTTCTTGGTGGCCTCTTGATGGCATCTTCTATTTCATTGCTTGAAATTGATCTGTTTAACTGTTCTATGTCCTCCTCATTCAATTTGGGTAGGTCATATGTCTCTAGAAATTTGTCAATGTCTTCATGATATTCTATTTTATTAGAGTATCAATTTTCAAAGTAGGTTACAATTATCATCTGTATTTCAGTTCTGTCCATTGTGATACTTCCTTTTTCATCACGAATTTGAGTAATTTGACTTTTCTCTCTCTCTTTGTTAGCTTGACTAAGGGTTTATCAATTTTATTTATTTTTCCAAAGAGCCAATTTTTTGTTTTGTAAATTTTTTGGATTGTTTCTTTTGTTTCAGTTTAATTGGTTTCAGCTCTTACTTTCATTATTTCCTGTCTTCTACTACTTTTGGTGTTTACTTGTCCTTCTTTTTCTAGGGCATTCAGATGTAATGATAGGTTATTTATTTGTTGACTTTCTATTCTTTTAATGAATGAGCTCAATGCAATGAACTTTCCTCTTAGCACTGTCTTCATAGTTCCCAGAAATTTTGATATGTTAGATTACTATTCTCATTCATCTCTAAATATTTTTAAATTTTATCCCTGGTTTTTTCTGCCATCTGTTAATCATTCAATAGCATATTATTTAGTCTCCAGGTGTTAGAGTAGCTTCTATTTTTTATTTTATCATTGATTTATAATTTCATTCCATTATGATCTGATAGAATCCAAGGTATTATCTCTATTTTTTTTTTATTTGCTAAGAGTTGCTTTGTGGCCTAAGATATGGTCTGTTTTAGAGAGGGATCCATGTACTGCTGAGAAGAAAGTGTATTCAATCATTGATATATGAAATCTTCTATATAAGTCTGTTTTGTTTAAATTATTAATTGTATTTTTAGTTTTATAGCTTCTTTGTTTAACTTTTGTTTGGAGAATCTATCCAGTTATGAGAGAGGTGTGTTAAAGTCATCCAGTGTTATCATGTTGTAATCTATTTGCTTTTTGAAATTGAGAAATGTTTGTTTGATGTACATAGATGTTTCATTGTTTGGGGCATAAATATTTACTATTGTTATGTCTTATTGATGTATAATTCCCTTAAGCAGTATGAAGTGTCCTTCTTTATCCATTCTGACTAACTTTGGCTTCAAGTCAACTTTATCTGATGAGACTAGAAACACCTGGTTGGTTATGAGATCCATGTGAATGATATTTTTTTCCCATTGTTTTACTTTCAGTCTGTGGATATCTTTGCCTATGAGGTGAATCTCTTGGAGACAGCATATTGTTGGGTCTTGTTTTTTAATCCAATCTGCCAGTCTATGTCTTTGATTGATGAGTTTTGGCCATTTATATTCAATGTTATTATTGAGATATGATTTTAATTCCCTGCCATTTTGATTTATTTCTGGTTTTTAATTTGAATTAGTTTCTCCATTGATTCACTGTTCTTTTAGTGTAGTTTCTCCCTTTGCTTTTATTTTTTGTTCTTTATTCATGAAATATTATGTTTTGTAATGCAGACTTTCTAGTTGTGAATTCTTTCAACTTTTGTTTATCATGGAAGGTTTTATTTCATCATTAATTCTGAAGTTCAATTTTGCTGAGTATAGTATTCTTGGCTGGCATCCATTTTTCTTTCAGAACTTGGTATACATTATTCTAAGACCTCTTAGATTTGAGAGGTCAGCTGAGATCCAGTTTGTTTTCACTCTGTTATCTGTTGTTTTTCTCTAGCAGCGTTTAAAATTTCATCCTTATTCTGTATGTTAGGCATTTTCATAATAAGGTGCCTTGTTGTGAGTCTGTTGTAATTTTGTATTTTGGGGGTCCTATAAGCCTCCTGTATTTGATTTTCATTTCATTCTTTAGGTTTGGGAAATTTTCTGATATTATTTTATTGAAGAGATTGTGCATTTCTTTCATTTTTATCTCCAAGCCTTCACCTATCCCAATAAATCTTAAATTTGATCTTTTTAGATTATTCCATATTTCTTGCAGTTTCTGTTCATGGTATCTTAACATCTTTTCTCCACAGTCAACTTTGTTTTCAAGATTATATATTTTGTCTTCATTGCCTGAAACTATCTTCCAAGTGATTTAGTCTATTGATGATGCTTTCAGTTGAATTTTTAATTTGGTTTATTGATTCCTTCATTTTGAGGATTTCTGCTTATTTTTTCCCCCAGAAGCTCTGTCTCATTATTGAAGTGATCTTTCACTTTCTGTATTTTTTCCTCTGATTTCACTCCTTATACCATCATCCTTCATGTCACAGATCAGTTTAACTATGTACATTCTAAACTCCTTCTCTGACATTACTTTTGATGTGGTGTCAAAGGATTCTGTTACTGGAGTATCTTGGTTTGTTTGGGGCAATTTGTTCCCTTGCCTTTCATGTTGTTTGTGTGTCTACCCATATGGATCTGAGGCAATAGACTTTCTACCCTGTGGACCTATAGTGTTTCTTCAGGTTCCAGTATCTCAATGTTCAGGGTGAGATAAGTAATAACAACAACCGTTGCAAACAATATACAGCATTAAACCAAATGGTTCCTACTATGATATCTACAATGTTAATTATCATAATAAACAGAAATGATATGATTAGTTATTGCCTACAATAAAAACAGCAATTTGCAAAGATGGTGAACAGGGAGAGAACATAAGTGATATAGGATATGAGGATTAATAAGAGAGAGGAGGACAGAAGTAAAAAAAATTAAAGGAAGAGTGAAGCAGAGAACAATAGAGGTTGGCTGTAAGCAGAATAAAAGAGAGAATCAAGGGAAACAGATAGGTAAAAGAAAAAATATATAAAAAATAAAAAATTTTAAAATTTTTTTTAAAATACAAAAAATCCTAAAATATACTTATCAAACACATTAGTCTTCAAAAAACTAATCCATAAAAATAACTGGTTTCAAAAATGCTAGAAATGAGAAAAAAATTTGAATATGTATAAATGTCCATGAACCATTAAAGTCACAATTGATGAATAGAGAAAATAATTTTTTAAAAATATGGATAAAAGAAAAAAATATCTTGATAAAATGTCAAGGAATTCTTTCTGTTGGAATTCAAAAGAGTCTCAGCTTCTCTTCTAAGCAGTTTTAGGTGGGATTGTCTGGAGTGTGATCCTCCATCCCCCCACACCCCCCATTGCTGTAGAGAGAGAGTTAATCTCGTAGGCAGAATTCCTGGAAGCAAGGTTTAGGTTTAGGTTTATTCTATGATTTTTACTGAATGCCAATTGGTCTGGAAGGCTTAAATCAGTGCACCTCTAGGGCCCAGTAATTTCTGGTCTACACTGAAAGACTGTACCCCAGTGATCTCCCTTGGGTTCCACTTGTGTGATGGAGAAGCCAATTCTTAAACCCCTGTGTTATCTTTGGCCCCTACATTTCCTGGTCTTGGATTCAGTCTCCAAACTCAATCTCTCTCACCCCGACCCTCACCCTTCCAAGTTCCATCTAGAGGTGTCTCTCCCAGGTGATCCTGCAAGCAGCCACTTTGGGGGGGAAGAGGTAGAACCAGGTGGGTTTTCACAACCAATTGTCCCCTGTATAAATCTCTTTCTGTGTTTGATTTTCTCCTGGTCACTTACGCACACTGTATGTCATGCAGTGTGTGTGTTTACTGGGCCTGTATTTCTAGCCAACCTCGGGTTTCCTAGGAATCAGCTCCCTTAGCTACCAGTCCCTTGCAAAATGGTTCCTTCCTTTGTCCTCCATATGCCACCTGGAGAGATGGTGGCTTCTTTCTTGCACAAGGATATTGTGCAGTGCACCTTTCAGGTTTGTCAGGTAATGTCCTTGATCTCTAAATGTACCCAGACACACCTCAGGCCTCCTAAAAATGCGCGTCTTTTTTTTTTTAATATATAGTTATAGATGGACACAACACATTTATTTTATTTATTTATGTGGTGCTGAGGATCCAACCCAGTGCCCCCACGTAGAGCCAGGTAAGTGCTCTACCACTGAGCCACAACCCCAGCCCGTGAAGGGGTAAATCCCCTTACCCCTTAACTTTGTTCACAGAAGGATTGCACTGGCTCTTGCTTCTGGCCCAGCCATGGCAGCTTATTTTATCATATCCAACCTCCTGAATACTCAATCTGCTTTCAATGTCAGTTTTAAATTTCAGTAACATCCCTCCCCCACTTTTTTTTTTGTTCACTCATCCTGCAGAGAAGCTGCCTGTCTGCTTTCTTGATTTCACACCACAGAACAGCCAGAAAAGTGACTTACTGTATTCCACCATCTTGAAACACTCCCCACCCCATTATGTGAGTTTTACCTCAATATTTAAAATGGGCAGAATGACAGTGCCTACACCGGCAACAGGGTTGTGAACAGGGATGACTGGGACCTACCTCCATGCCCAAAGGCAAGGGTGATGTTCTAAGTATGGAACAACCTAGAAGGCAGAGGTGTCAGCTTATGAGGAGGAACATCTGACGGGTCAGAACTGGGTTGGCCAGAGTGCTGAATACTGGTCTTGTGTTGTTGCATTTTCATAAATAGATGCCTGGATATCCCTGAACAGCAGATGCTCCCTGATCTAATGAAGGAAGATTTCCAAGAGCCACTGGCTACTTGGCCCCTGCTGGCTGAAGCTCATCTGTGTGCTGTGGTAACCACAGGTTAGCAGGCACATCTGGATGGACCCCACTCCTAGCCCCTTTGCCCACCCTTACCCCTAATACACTCATTCTTGTAAACACAGGGTTAAAACTTTTGGGGAAATAACACAAGTTTATTGATATAACCAGATTCTCCTCCTGTGCTGAAAGCCAGCATCTTCTGCTATGATGACTGTCTGCAAGAGATGAAGGAATAGCTTGCTCCTCCTGCTTTGGTGACAAGCCCTTCCTTAAGGACTTGCCATATCCAAAGTTCCCCCAAAAGAAACATATATCTCACCATACCTGCTAGAAGGGCTGAAATGTGAGCAAGAGCTTCACCTGCTGCTGCTATGAATCCACCTGAAGTAAATTAATCTGTTCTGTGCTTGTTACAGGCAAGTTACAAAGCCTCATCTTTTAAAGTGGCAGAAAATGTCTTCTAATATTAATGAGCATGATTCCAGAAAAAAAAAATCTCTAGAAAGAAATTTTTGTTCTTCCAGAATGTGAGGCTGTTCACGTTTCATTACCCAGTGGAGGCTCACTCCCTTCTGCCTCTTCCATGGTATTAAAAACCAATTTGTTCCCCATGTGCATGTGTGGCTATGTGCTTAGACCACATGCAAGAAATTAGACAAGGACTGGAATTGGAATTGGGGTCAGATTGGGGAGGGAAAAAAGCACTCTGGCTCTGTTTGAAGAAACCCACATAGAAAGACAAATTGCAGTGAGAAACTCTGACAGTCCTGTGAAGTATTAATGCATCATGGTGGGAAGTATTTCAAATCACATTCCTCTAAATCATTTTCCCCATTTCATTGCTACCAGGAAATTGAGATATTCACATATGTGATCCTATGGTGTGGTGCTTCTGCTACAGGATCTCTCCCTGGGAGAGGTCACAGGGATTAGGAAATGTTAATGAATTGTGTGGCACATGACTCTCTGAATATGCTATTATTCCACCTACGTTACAGACGAGAGCCTCAATCATCAAAAAATTTAAGTGACCTGCTGGTGTCAACTTAGAAATCATTGGTGATGGTTTTGAAGGATCCTGCTGCTCTACTCTGGCTGAGGCAGATTCACTGTTTCCCAGGACTCAGGTTAATAGAAAAAAGGGGGAGCAGGATACTTCCTGAACCCTCTAGACTTTGGAGATTTCCCCACTTGTGTAGATGAGAAGAGAGAGTCTGGGTGACACCCCACAGAGACATGACCTTCAGGTGAACTGCCAAGACCAGCACCCAAGGAGCACACACCTGCTTGCTGTTCACTGATCATTTCTGGGAGCAGGAGAAGGACCAATTCCAAATGGACAAACGGGTGGCAGTGTTGCTCCAGGACTGTCTCAAAGGGGAAGTGAGGAAGTGAAAAGATTGGTCAATGGGTACAGTTAGATAGAAGAAACAAGTTCTGGTTTTCTATTGCCTAGTAGGGTGACTGTAGTTAACAAGAATGTGTTGTATATTTCAAAACAGCCAGAAGAGAAGTTTTTGGATGCTCTCACCACAAAGAAATGATAGGTGTTTGAGGTAATGGATGTGCTAATTACCCAAAATTGATCAATATATGCATGTGTTGAAGTATCAAATTTTGCCCCATGATTATGTCAATTATTTTGTGGCTATCAAAAATAATTTTAAAAAATAAACAAAAAATTTAAAATCTCCAAACTTGCGCCTTACTGACAATGTCCCTGAGAGAGGTGTGGATGGGGAAGCAAGATGAATCTTGTGTGTGCATACGCGCGTGCGCACACTCACACACACACTCTTATTTTGAGGTCAGGAGCCAAGGTACAAGCTTGTTCCTTCTCAGGGAACTGCTGAGATGACTTACATTTCTTTGAGCTCATTTGGAGTATGGGCACCTTGGAGAGGGTGGTGGATCCTGGAGAACTTGTCATCTCAAAAAACTGGAAGGGGTTTTTGTTTTCAGGGTTTGGAAGCCTAAGTGCATCTTTGGGAAGGTGTCTCCTGGATTCTGGAAAAGTCCCCAAGCAAGTACCCAAACATTTACTGATGCAGACATCTGAATATCTGCCCATGCTACTGCAGGGTCTTAAAAACAGAGCATGCAAACCACAGACTGCATCCGAACTTCTGATATTCCCTGTTTGACCTAAACAGTGGCTTTAAAAGAAATGGATTCACACCCACACACATCTGAACTTTTAGCACGATTATACCTGTATTTGTGCATGGCCCCCACTCCCTCTTTGGGTAGGACTTGTTGTCTAGAGCATCTCTCCTCCCATAGCTCCTCTATTGCCCCAGCATCCCGAGCATGAAAGCTGAGTTTCAGCTGTCGTTTGTGGCTTCATTTGTACCATTGCTTTTCACTGTTGAAGAGTCTATTTTCTTTGTATCCAAAATGAAATACATTAATGTTGCTCACTGGCTCCTTGAAAAGATTTGAGTTTGAATCCCTTGATGTAATAGATTGTCTCTCCTGGAGGCAGATGCTAGTGAGGTTTCCCTCCGATAATGTTTTTTTTAAAATAGGGATTTGGGCCACCTGCAGCTTCCAACTGTTGTTTGTTTTTGAAGAAATATTAATAATAAAGCTAATATTTATTGAGTACTTACTCTCTGCCTGGCAATTTTCCAAACTCTTGACATCACTTGTGTGATTCTCATAAGAATATGCAGTGACTACAAGTAGTGGTATTTTATAAAGGAAGAAACAGAGGCATAAAGAGCTCAAGAAACTTGTCCAACATCTCTCCACTAGGAAGTGGAAGAGCCAGGATTCAGATGCAAACTACTGGACCCCAGAGATGGAACAGTTAACTGCTAAGCTATCCTGCTGTCCTGCCCTTGGGTGGTTTTCCTGAAGCAGTTTTCACATATTAAGCAGGGAGAGAGAAACCATCCTGATTGCACAAGTTTTACTAGTCAGAATGGGCTAGATCATGCTACAGTAGCAACCTCAAATCTCAATGGCTTAAAATAACAAAGGTTTATTTCTTGCTTGTGCCATATGATTACTGAGGGTCAGCTGTTGCCATTGTGGTCCTGGACAGACAAAATTGGCCCATCTGGAGCATTGCCAGTTGCTAGGTCATAGGGAAAGGGAACACAGGCATTGAGCATCAGCTCTTAAAGGCTTCCCATAAGAAGTGGAGCTTATCACGGCTGCTCAGGTTTCATTGGTCAAGCAAGTCATGTGATCACACCCAATGTCAAGGGGTCTGGGGCAGCACAAGCCTCCTGCAGAGAGAGGAACTGGTGAAACATCTACAGGAGAGAAGATGGAACTAATCTGCAAAAGCAACACTCAAGGGTCTCAGGGGAAAAGCAAAGCTATTTGAAGCCCAGCAGACAAAATTTGCATGGAATTAGGAAAGGGATTTTTCTCTCTCTACCTCTGTTGCAACTCTCTCCATGGGACTGATGATTTTAGAAAACTCAGGAGGCCCACCTATAAAAGATGTTGGCATGGAAAAAGGCATAGTCCAATGATCAGAGCCTTTGCATATGCTGTTCCCTCTGCTCAGGTTTCTTTTCCTCACTCCACTTCCGGACCTACCAAGTTCCTATTTATCCTTCACATCTCAGCAAGAAGTTCAATTGCTCTGGAAAGCCTCTCTCACACCTGTGACTGGATTGGACCCTCCTGTTATTTTTCACAGCACCTGGATATTTACTTTTCAACACTCATTAAAGATTATTCTATTGGGCTGGGGGTGTAGTTCAGTGGTAGAGTTTGGCATGGACAAGGTCCTAGGTTCAATCTCTTCTGGACACAAAATTTATTCCCATCTACTAATTTGTATAACATTATTGTTTGGGTATGAGATGCCCCCACAAAACTCCTGTTAAAACAGGAATATTCAGAGGTGAAATGATTAGATTTTGAAAGCTGTAATCTCATCAGTCCTTCTAGATTGAATAGTCTTAGTGATAATTTTAGATAGTAACTGGGGTGTGGCTGGAAGAGGTGAGCTGCTGGAGCCGTTTCCCTGGGCTGTGCCCTTCCCTCCGGACACACTGCCTCACCTCGGGCCCAGAGCAATGGTGTCTGCTGTTTATGGACTGAGACCTCTGAAACCATGAGTGCCAAAGAGACTTTTCCCCCTCTAAGTTGTTTTTTGCTGAGTATTTTTGTCACAGTGACACAAAAGCTCACTGAAACATATAATAATATAATTTGTGCTTGTCTTTCCTAAAAGACTGGAAGCTTCAGGAAGGCAGGTTCCGAATTGTCTCACTCCCTCACATTCCCAGCCAGCATCTAGCATAGTTCCAGGGGCATCACAGGGTCCTTCCTTAACACCAAATGAATGAATGATGGGGGAATGTTGGGGGGGAGGTTGCTGATAAACAGGATTGTAGTCACATCCCAGGTTTTTCTTCAAGAATACCTAGAAATAATTTAGTGGAAATTTCCAGTGGTCCAGAATTGTTGCAACTAAGGTAGATTCTAGACTGGAGAGAGTCCATGGAAAGGATAAGCATTGCTTTATTAGGGATCCTCCAGAATCCCTGAACCTCAACAAAGTAGTGTATATTATTTAAGGACCCTGGTGGGACACCAGTAAATTATCAGGTTACCACTGTGGGCCATTTAAGCATATCTCCCTCCCCATCCCAGAGAATTCCTAGAATTATCCCATCTGAGAGGAATGAGGGAGCTGGGGTATTTATAGCTCAACTTCAGTTGGTCATAGACGGAGGGCTGCTCTCAGAGGCCTGCCGAATGGAGAGCAGAGCTGCCTCTTACAGCAAGAGAAAACCTCAGACAGATATGCAGGGGCTGGCAGTAGGGAGGATCAAGGGATGCGGCAAGGCACGGATAGTAACCATGTCACTAAAGAAGTATAAAGTCACCTGTTCTCACTGTAGCACCTACTATAATGACGAGAGATGTGATTCTCCGTTTATTTTGAATTTTCTGGGCCTCTGAAGTATTCTGGGAAGCCCTTGCTATAGACTTAGGTTATTCATGTACAGGATTTTTGTTCATGACTTCACCATATCTCTACAGTCATTTCATTCATCATTCATCACTTCATTTAACAGACCTGCAAACATTTATTGAACCTCTTTGTTTTACAGGTAAGAGCTAAAGGATGAGGCACAAAATCAGATAATACACAATCGCTGCTCTGAAGTACTTTATAAAGCAGTATCCCCTGGTATTTGGAGAGGTGCTAGATGCCAAACAAGATATTATACTAAATAAGTTTGGGAAGCTTTGCAAACTGTCACCTCACCTTGGATAACCACAAAGCACATTGACATATTAAAGGCCCTGAGAAGGACTTGCATAAAAGACATTAGTTGAACATTTTACCCAGGATTTTTCAAACTTACTTGACATTGGAACTTTTTTAAAAAAAATACCAAATTGCCTTTATTAACATTAAGGAACTAGAAGTCTGTGGAACACCCCTGGAGAAAGTCCTTGGATTTCCATTCAATCTGTTGAAGATGTCAATAGAACATAAAGACTGAGTGAGGGAGAATTCACCAGACATAAGTCATCTGCTGCCTTTGGAATTGAACTTAGACTAGAATGTACATCAGGTTCTGCTGGTTAGGTCTGTGGACTATGAGTGAAATGTTCTCATTGACACTCTTGGATGTTCTTCTTGCTGACTGCAGACCTCAGGACTTCTCAGCCTCCATAATCACAGGAGTCAATGTCTTATAATAAATCAGTTCTGAACATCCTATCAGTTCTATTTCTCTGGAGAACCCTGACTAATATAGACTTTGGAACAATTTTTTTGTAGGATAGTCCATGGGGCCGGCATAGTTCAGACTTTTCAGATGAATAGCAATGAAGGAAACCCCAAGTCCTTCACAATAGTTCCCTGCTTGGGGATATAGACCACATCTTGTTCTTCATGGAATTGGAGACATATAAACATATGTCTTAGAAACATATTAATCGTACATTTACTAAAAATACATTTCAATGGGCAAAAGTGCAAAGAGTGGGCATACAAATACAGTTGTTATACATAGTTTTAAAGCTAATTTTATTGCAAAAATTTATCCTTAAATTATGTTTCTGGTCTTAGTCCATAATCATTACAAGTTAAGCTTTTACAGGAAATCAGCATATGGCTTTTTAATGAACCAACAGTGCATGACCAAGGAGTGTGGAGAATGGTATTTATTTTGAGATCAAAGGGAGAAAAATTAAGCCCAGAGGTACTTGTTTTCTCATACTCCTGTGCATTAGGGTGACAGAAATCCTCTTAATTTTACATTTTTCTTATGATCGTCTTAGCTACTCTGAATTTATAAGTAGGGCTTAAATATTGCACCCCTGGGGCTGCAGGTGTAGCTCTGTGGTAGAGCACTTTCCCATCACGTGTAAGGCCCTGGGTTTCATCTCCAGTAGTGCTAAGAATAATAATAACAACAAATAAATATTGCCCTGCAGGCTATTTACTACATAGTCAATTATGTACTTTTAATTAAGAGATTTCCAAAGAGTTTCAATCCATTTTATACTTGCAGCCAAACAACAGAGGGTGTGACTTTCCCATAAAAAAAAAATGACTTTCTGTAATTCAAATCCAAGAAGAGACACAGAGTAAGAAGAAATGAAGGAAAAGTGCCTCTCTGACTTGAGAGAAAGCCAGGGTTAATAGATGGTGAGTTTCCTTTCCAGAAGTTGAAAAAGATATCAGCTAACTATATGATACAGGCTGAGGCCAAACCTGGCAGAATACGTGGTCACACAACTCTTCTGTTCAAACTTTAGATGCTTCCTGCCTGTCTCCGCTTCATTTACCAAAAAAGAGTTCTGCAAAAACCTGGTTGTTAAACTGCTGTTGTGTGGACAATACTCCATCTAGTGGTTAAGTGGACAATTGCAAAAATAGCCTCATGGGTCATACACCAAACTATTCTAAAACTGGGCTTCCTACTTAAGCTATTATCTATGCCAACAGTTCTTGGATTTTGCTTCACATTAGAATCTTTCAGGGAGTTTGTGAAAAGCTGATGCACAGGCTACACACGAGGCTAATTCAATCAGAATCTTTGTTAGGGGAGCCCAGATATGGGGCTTTTAAAAACTCTTCAGGTGACCTAAATGGGCAGCTATACTTGGGAGCCTGTGATCTTTGAAAATCAAGAAATGGATTAACAGGTAGAAGATTTCATGAAGTTGTTACAAATCACTGCAACAGTAGCCACTCCTTTGAAGTTGCCCTATACAAGGTTACATCCCCTTCCCACCCTTTGCTTGGCTTTCTACGTTCTTAAGAGAAGCCACATTTAAATGAATAAGAACTTAACTGATAAATAATTTTTCTTTAGGTTTTCAGAATCCAGAATATCTAGTGACTTTCAGATAGCAGAACATATAATGCCCCTCTTTAGTCTTTAGTTCTTTGCATCGAATAACACAAAACATGTAAATTGCTGTTAGCTTTTACTTGCAGAAAAGTAATACACTTTTCTAAAGAACTACAGGAACTAGCTCCAGGAGGTTCAATTCCATTGCAATGTTCCAACCAGAAAAGGAAGAAAAAAAAAAAAGGTGACACCCATTCTGATGGACAAAGACCCCACTCAGCACATATCCTTCCTGCCCTGTGTCTCTGGTACTCCTTTCCCTCCTTCTAAAAACCTTTTCTTTCTTTTTCTTTTGTATCAGAGTCCCCCAAGATGGAGCTCTGAGGATGAAAGCCTTCCATCTTTGCAGAGTGCCAGCCCCTGAACAAACTTTCCTTCTCACTAACTCTCATCTCCCAAATATTGGCTTTCAAGTAGAGAGCAGCCCACACACAGGTATGGTAGCATGCATCATAAGAAATATTTCATGTCCAGAGGTTGCTTCTTTTCCTTCTTCTTTGTTAAAACTGAAACTTATTATTTAACACAGTCTTGGAATGAGATTGCTTGGAGTCAAATCCTTGCTCTATCACACGCCTGCCCTGTGACCTCTGTACCATAGCTTCTGTTTATAAACCAGGATGGATGGGAGCACCAAACTTGTTGAATTGTCTTGATGTTTCCATGAATAAGTCCCAGCAAATCACTTAAAACTGGCATGACTGCAGAATATATGCTATTTACACGGAAGTTATTAGAGCCCATAACATTACTTATAGACTTGCTTTTTCAAATTAATATGTATTTTTCCACATAATCATTGCCATCACATTAATGTATATTCATGGGTATTCCTTCCTAATCGTGAACCAAAGACAATTTAGTAATAAATGATTTTTAAGTAATACCAGCGAAATTTTTAAAAGTCACATAATGGCCAAACCCCACTTTTTCGCAAAAAAAATATATTTTGTAATGATTATGCAGTGAAATACAGTATGTAAAGGACATATCATATAGGCAATACACTAGTTCTAACTCATTTCCATTAGTTGTTCACACATTAAAAAATCTGTGAACATATATCCTTTGAGGTAAAGCATCTACTAATGGATTTCCTGGGTTAAATATGTTTAGCAATTTAGCCAATACTGCAAGGAAGCTTCCTTAACCCTTAATTCACCCTTCTTATAGAATTTATGAAATGTGGTTCTTTCTACACCTTTATAAACTGAATGTTATCAAAACTTTTAAATCTGGTCAATCTGTTCTGTGAGAAATGCTACCATGTTGATATAAGCTATAGCTCTCCAAGAGTCTGGAGATCTTTTTGCGAGATCATGAAAACTTTTTTCTTTCTGAAGGTTCCATATTAGTTTATGAAATAAACTGATAATAAGCAGATTAACAGGAGAAAAAATCATGTTAATTAAGTGCATATGCATGAGAGTCCCACAAAATATGAGACTTGAAGAAGGGCCAGATGCTCTATAATTTTAGAGCATTCTGAGTTATGGAAAGGAACAGAGGCTTGGGACAGAGGTGATGACGAGTTATGAGAGGGCGAGTGGAGGCATGTACAAAGAGTACAGGTCATCTTATTATGCAAATAAAAAGTCACTGAAATAATAAAAGTTGTCTCTGAGCAGTCCTGTTTCTGATACAACTAGTTTTACTAATGTATATTTCCTTTAGAGATGTAAATTCCTCTTGCAAAAGACTGCTTTTTCTGGCTCAAAATGTGCTAAAGAGGTGTGTTTTGGTGTGGTGTGTCCTGAACCTTAACATTTTTCAATGTTCATTGGCCACGCTTGTTTCTTCTTCTATGCATTGTCTACCATACCCTTTGCTCATGTTCCTAGAGGTTTGAGTCTTTTTTTCCAGGCTGGTTTTGTATTTTAAATTTTTATAGTCAAGCTTGTCTTTTTCCCTATGGGTTCTGGATTTCCCGTATTGCACAAGCACTCCCTCCCACACACAGGCAGTCTTGAAGTTACACAAATTTTCTCCTAACTTATTCTATTATGTTTTTCACTTAGAGTTGGTTCATTCATAATGATTTTCTTCCTGGTTGATGTTATTTTTTCAGATCAATAATCAATTATAATAATAGCATAAATTAAATAAACCATCTTCTCCCTACTGAACTGAAATGTCATCCTTGTCTTGTGTTCAATTTGAATATATACTTAGAATTTTGACTTTGTGGTCTTCTAATCTGTAAGCTTTCTTACATGAGTTAAAGCCACACAGTTTAAAAAATTATATTAGCTTCATAGAAAGTTTTAATATCTGTTAAGGCAGTCCTGCCTCAATATTTTTTCATGATTAAAGATTTTTGTTGTAAGTTCTAAAATGTTTAGAATTTCTTCGATATAAATGCTAAATACTTTTTGTACAGCACCAGAAAAACACCACTGATATTTGGATTGAAATCAATTTAAGGTACATATTTCTTTGGAAATCATTGACATTTATGACTATTAATTCTTCCCACCCAAGGACATAGTGTGTCTGGCCATTGGTTAAAATTTTGTCTTTATGCTCTGTAACAACATGTTATGGTTTACTTCATGGAGGTCCCCTAACTTCTGGTATATTTTAACAGTTAATTTTATAATGAAATAAGATAGTACCACTGAAGAATGAAACTTAAGCATCCAGTATACAGTAACTATTAAAGATGTTATGCATTATTATTATCATTGTTTTGATTATTATCTTTATTTATTCTCACTAAACAAAATTAGAGAAAGGAAAAATCTTTAAAAAGTCTTTACTGATGAACTCACATGGATTCTCAATATTGTAAAAATGTCATTTCTAACTTGACCTGTAGAATCAGTGCAATTCCAATAAAATTTGCAGGAGATTGTGCATTTGTGTGTGCACGTGTGTGTGTGTGTGTGTGTGTGTCTCCATGTAAATTTACAAGTTGATTATAAAATTTATACAGAAATATGAGGGAACCAAAGTAGCCAAGCTAATATTGAAAGAAAATAACAACAAAAAAAGAGGTCTTGCACTGCAAGCTATAAAGACCTATAGTGAAGCTCAATAATGAAGAAAATATAGTATTGGAATGAGTTTAGACAAAGTCCGATAGAACAGAATAGAAATACACACAAATGTTCATTTTATAACAAAAGCTCACATTTTCCATCAGAGGAATGGAGAAGAATCTTTTAAATAAATAGTGCTGGGTCAACTGGAAATCAATATGGGCAAAATGTATGTTGATCTCTGTAAACACTTTACACAAAAATTAATTCCAGATGGATCTAGATCTAAATGTGAAAGGTAAAAAAAAAGCATATAAATGATAATAAGAGCATGCCTTCATGATGTTGGGTTTAGGCAAAGATTTTGTATACAGGCTACAAAACCAGAAAATGTAAAATGTTAATAAATTGACCTATATTAAGATTAAGAATTCTTGTCATTGGTAGAATGAATCAAACATACCTTTCCTATCCTTATACATAAATACATGACCAATGTAATTCCATATCATATACAACCACAATAATGGGACCTTAACTGGAAAAAGTGATACTTATTCTATATACGCATAATATGTCAAAATACACTCTACTGTCATGTATATATAGAAAGAACAAATAAAAAAAGAATTTCTGTCATCAAAATGCAATTAGTTGGTTCAACATAAGCAGATCACTAATGTAGCACACATTAATAGAATAAAAGATGTTTATAAACACAATCATCTCAACAGATGCAAGAAAAACATTTGATAAAATCTAATACCCTTTCCTGATGAAAACATTCAACAAAGTAGGAATAAAAGGGAATGTTCTTTACCTAATAAATGAAATCTTTGAAAACCCTACAACTAACCTCATACCTAATGGAGAAAGATCAAATGGTGAAATAGCAAAAGATAAGATTTTCCAAAGATCAGGAACAAGGCAAGGATGCCCACTTTATTTCTGTTCAATATTGTTCTGAAGCTTCTAGAAGGACAAGTAAGCAAGAAAGTAGAATAAAAAACATCCAGTTTGGAAATAAAAAAGTAAGAGTATCTTTATTTGCAGAGAAATTATCTTGTATACACCAAAGAAACCTATTCGAATAAATAATTCAGCAACATTTCAGGATACAAGGTCACTATATAAGAACGAGTTATGTTTCTATGTACTAGAAATGGTGACTGTCAAATGAAATTAAGAAAACAATTTCATTTGTGATGGCATCACAAGGGACAATGTATTTAGGAATAAATTTTACAAAGAGGTGCAAGATTTGTATAATGAAAACTACAAAGCAATGTTGGAAAAACTAAAGACCTAAGGAAATGGAAAGACATTCCATGTTCATGAATTGAAACATTTAATATTGTTAAGATAGCAACACATTCCACATTGATCAACAGATTCAGCTTACTTCCTACCTAAATCCCAGCAGATTTTTTTTGCAGAAATTGAAAGCTGATTTTAAAATTCACATTGAATTTTATGAGTCAAGGGACCCAGAATAGAACAATCTTGAAAAAGAACAAAATTGGAGGATTTACATTTCCTGTTTGAGAATTTGTGGTAAAGGCATGAGGTTAGCTGTATACATATGAATCAATGAAATAAAATTCAGAGTCCAGAAATAAACCCTTACTTTTGTGATAAATTGATCTTTTGACAGGGTAGAAAATAATAGTCTTTTTGATAAATAGTGTTGGGACAACTGGTTATAAACAAACAAGGAATAAAATTAGTTCTTGCTTTACACCATACCCCCCAAATTAACTTATAATGGATCATATGCTAAAATTATTAGAAGAAAATACAAATGCAAATCTTTATGACTTTATATTAGGCAATGATTCTTTAAATATGATACCAAAACCCACAAATAACCAAAGGAAAAAAAGAGGTAAATTGAACTTCATAAAAATTAAAAACTTCTGTGCTTCGTAGATCTCTATCAGTGAAGTGAAACAAAAACCCACAGAATGGGAGAAAATATTTGCAAATCATATATGTAATAAGGAACATGTATCTGGAATGTATAAATAACTCTGTAACCCAACAACAACAAAAAAACCCAAACAGCCTGATTAAAAGATGAGCCAAGGATTTGAATGGACATTTCTTCAAAGACGATAGATGAAAGGATGCTACACATCATTAATCAGAAAAATGCAAATAAAATGACACTAAAATGCCAAATCATGTTTCTAGGATGGCTATGATTTTTAAAAATGTTCATAATAAATTGTTGGCAAGGATGGGGAAAACTGGAACCTTGCTAGTAGAATGTAAAATGGCAAGATCATTTTGGATGACACTATGGGCATTCCTTTAAAAGTTAAACAGAGTTGCCATATGATCCAGCAATTCCACTTCCAGCTATGAACTCAAGAGAATTGAAAACATATGTTCACACAAACACTAGTACACAAATGTTCACAGCAGCGTTATTCATAATAACCAAAATGTGCAACAACCTTCGATGTCCATCAGCTGATGAACTGATAAAACATGCTGTGTCCACACAGTGGCATAGTACTCAGCTCTAGAGAGGAATGAATCTGACACACACTGAATCATGGATGGATGTTGGAAACTATTGCTATGTATGGAAGCCAGACACAAAGGTGACGTATTGTGTAATTTTATTTACATGAAGTGTTCAGAATAGGCAAACCCATAGAGGCAAAAATTAGATTCATGATATCCAGGGAGGGGAGGAAGAAGAGTTGAGAAGTGGCAGCTAAACAGAATGAGGATTATTTTGTGTTGGGGGGGAGGTGGGGTAATGAAAATGTTCTGGAATTAGTGGTGATGAATGCACTACTTAGTGAAAATACTAAAAGTCACTGGAATGTACATTTAAAAATAGGTTGTGAGGAAATGGGTCTGCAAATAGATACAACCACCCTGGAAAGCAGTATGGAGATTCCTCAGAAAACTTGGAATGAAACCACCATTTTACCCAGTTATCCCACTCCTTGGCTATGCCTAAAACAGTTAAAATCAGCATATACAGTGATGCAGTCACATCAATGTTTATAGGAGCTCAATTCACAACAGTCAAGCTATAGAACCAACCTAGGTGTTCTTCAACAGATGAATGGATGAAGAAAATGTGGTATATAGACACAAAGGAATATTGCTCAGCCATAAATTTAAAAAGTAACTTTATGACTTTTGCCAGTAAATGCATGGATCTTGGAGACTATTATGCTAAGTGAAATAAGCCAATCCCCCCAAACCAAAGATAATGTTCTCTCTGATGTATGGATGCTAATACACAACAAAGCGGGAGTGGTAATAGAAGTTCAGTAGATTAGACAATGGAGAATAAAGGGAAGGGAGGAGGGACAAGTATAGGAAAGGCAGTGGAATGATTCTGACACAACTTTCCTATATAAATATATGAATACACCACAGTGAATCTCCACATCATGTCCAAGCACAAGATTGGGAACCTAATTAGAATAAGATATACTCTGTGCTTGTATAAAAATGTCAAAATGGGTCACATATAACTAAAAAGAACAAATAAAATTTTATAAAAGTTTTTAGGCTTGCAAAAAAATAATTCTATTTTATGGTATGTGAATTATATCTCAGTTTTTAAAAGACACCATTACAAAAAAGATCAAACTCAGAGTGGGAGAAGATTTTAGAATACATAAAACCAGAAAGATATAACCATAGATACAAGAGGGAATTTGCGTTCAGAACATACGCAGAACAAACTGATGAGCAAAACATACAGTCCTACAGAAAAATAGGCAAAAAAAACCCATATGAATATTTTACACAAGCAGTTATTCAGATAGTTAATAAATATATGAAAACCATTCAATCACTTTAGTGACCAGGAAAAAGGAAAACCTTAACCCTAATACTCATACTACCCCAAACCTTGGCCCCAAGCCCTGACTGTAAAATACCTACCATATGCTGCAGTTTTAAATACCAAGAAACTTCTGGGGCATTACCCCTCCTCATCTCTCCAAAGGTAATCAAAGCTCTGATTTCTAGCCCCATTGCTTCGTTGTGTTTGCTTTTGAATTGCATGTTTTTTTTTTCTAATCTGGCTTCATTCACTCAGTAGCTCCAGCTCAACTATCTTCCTGAATTTGTGAAATTCATCTATGCAGCTGTGCGCAGCCACAGGTCATTCATTTTGGTTTCTATATTGTATTCCATGTTATGAACAGACCACAGTTTACTTATTCATTATTCTGTAATTGAGCATTTGGGTTGTTTCCAGTTCTTAGCTATTATAAATACTACTGCTAGGTTGAAAAAAAAAAGTCAGATAGATGAGAATACATGCTGAGATTCCATTCTACTGGCTAAACTAGTCTATGATCCTACTGGGTCCCCAAACTGGAGATTGAACCTGGGGATATATTGCTACTGAACTGTATCCCCAGCGATCCCCCCCTTTTTTTTTGAGACAGGTCTCAGTAAGTTGCCCAAGGTGGCATCAAACTTGCAATTCTCCTATCTCAGTTCCCTTAGTAGCTACAACTACAAGGTCTACCCATCCACTCATCATCTGGCTCAGTCTGTGGATTTAAAGGGAGTGGGGCATTTAAGAGGAAGTTTCATGCAGGAAGTTCATGCAGGAAGTTTCTGGGGGCTAGTTATCTTTTGTTTCTTGATGTTGTTGCTGTGGTAATGTGAGTAGTAGATTTAGGATTGGGCCCCTCCACATTTCAATTAAGATCTACTTAAGAACTGGGTGCAGTGGCATAAGCCTGTAATTCCAGCGACTCAGTAGGATGAGGCAGGAGGATTAAGTTCAAGGCCTGCCTCAGCAACTTAGTAAGACTCTGAGCAACTTAGGAAGACCCTATATCAAAATAAAAAAGGAAAAGGGCTAGAGATGTGGCTCCTTGGTTAAGTACCCTGGGTTTAATCCCTGGTACAAAAAAAAAAAAAAAAAAAAAAAAGATCTACTTAAGAAACTCAAAACTCACTTGGAGTCTATTAAGCAATATATTTCCTTTTTTATCCCCAAGCTACTAAAGCCTCTTTAGGAACTTTTTAGGAAGATAGGTGAGCTGGAGCTACTACAGAGAGATGCTGGTCCCTGGGGCATTTGTTTTGGATACTAATTAGAGACTCAAATTTTCTTGCTAGACTCGCATGCCTTTGGTTTGGTTCCTGGCACCCTAGACCTACAGGCTACCTACAACACTTCCCTTAGTCTTTATCCCATCCTCAGAGCTGTTGGTGATGGCCTTTCTATACTCGACTAAGCCCAGTAAATATAAATGATAGTAGAATCCATTTCTTCTTATGTGAACTTCCTTTACCTAAGTGAGTAAATTAATAGAAGCAATAAGCAATTGGGCGAAGCAACCCTAAAAAGATTACTTATTTTTTTCTCCTCTCTTGCTCTCTCTCTCCAGTGCTAAGAATCAAACCCAGAGCCTTGTGCATACTAGGCAAGCACTCTACTACTGAGGTATGTCCCCAGCAAGAGTATTTCTTAACTACCCTAAATTTGATTATACAGACACAAAGTTTTTTGTTTTTTTTCTTTTTAAATGGTAATGAGGATCAAATCCAGGGCTTCATGCATGCTAGGAAAAATATTTGTTTCAACTTTCCTTCTTTCCCTCTTTCCATCCTGGACACCATGAAGTGAACAGCTTTTTTTTTTGAAAAACAAACTAACATACAAATTTGTCTCAAAATAAAGTTCCAGATATATCTGAATGAAAAGCTCCAGGCCAGAATTATTTCAACAGTCTCTGAATGATGGCTTTGGTGGAGCATCTCCAGATAGCTAATGGCTTCGTGGACTTTCTCTGTTAGGCATCTCTGCTTGGCTATCTGACAACTGGAGTATTGAATGCATATGATATATTTTATTTTATTAAAATATATATTTTTAAAGAAGTAGGCTGGAAATCTGACACTGATTCTGATCACATTGTCATGTAAGGGTGTTTCTAAATTCAATGTTTTTCAGGAGACATGATATCTATTTAAAAATCAATTAAACATATTTAACCATACAACCAAGCCTCAATCACCTCTAGTGTGGATGTGCATTTTTAAAAAATTATCCTACAATATTTTTAATCCCCAAATGACTTCCAGTTCCTTAAAGTCACACTATGTCACTCCTTGCTTGCTCATCTTCCCCATTTCTGCCCTTAGTGTCCCTGAAACACTCACAAGCTCACTCCCCGCCCCACCTCAACCCATGATGATGCCCAGCACATCCTGCCAGGCTGGTGGTCCCTACTCCAGGAGTTGGAAGCCATCTCGGACTGCCTGTGTGTGATGCCCAAACATCTGGATGAACAGGTCCCTAAATTATCCATTTTAGCTCTCTCCTGCCCCTCTAGAGAACTTGAATAACTAGGCCTTTTGCCTTCTTCTCTGCATCTCAATTTTTCAGTCATTCTCACCACTGAGAATGAGGATAAAACAGCAAACAGCTGTCAGCTTGCCACCTTGTACCATTTCCCACACACCAAACAGACATCACAACTCAGTCATCAAGCTTGGTTTTGCTGAGCTCAGAGAAAGCCTCAGGGGGAGAGAGAGAGAGAGAGAGAGAGAGAGAGAGAGAGAGAGAGAGAGAGAGAGAGAGAGAGAGAGAGAGAGAGAGAGAGAGAGAGAGAGAGAATGTCATGGTGGAGTACCACAATGCATATCAAAATTGGGAGAAAGGGGGAAAAAAGAAGATCAAAGAGGCACAGAATAGACTGACATTTATTATTACTGGAGCGGACAATCTGAAATCACAACCTCAAGTCTCAAAGTCTCGCCCAGTTGCTTGGGCAACCTAATCCTCTGGCATCTCGTGGCAGATTCTGCTGTCAATCCTTAAGTGGTAGCACAGGAAAGGTACCTTCCTTAATTTCCCATAGTCATCAGACCCTTTGTGATGGTGAAGTGCAATCTGGTTCAGAGAGATCTCCCGGCTCTTTATAGAGCCGCCTGACTCTCTGAGATCTTATATGGTGCCAGATGTTGGAGGTAAGGTACAGCATGTGGCCAGGTGGTACTTGGCAGTAAAGCCATGTAAAGAGACCCTTTTAAGGATTTTAAAGAGATGTCCTTGCTCCTGTCTACTCTTCCAACACACCCATAACGCTGCTGCTTCCTCATAGACCCTTCAAATTTAGTTACTCATTGTCCCTTATTCTTTCTTTCCTGACACTTTTTTTGCAATGATATAGTTTATTTATTTATTCTTTTTAAAATATTTTGACATGTTATACATATTTGGAGTACAACTTCCCTTTCTTCTGGTTGTACATGATATGAAATTAGGTTGGTCATGTATTCATTGTGAACATAGGAAAGTCATGTCTGATTCATTCTACTAACTTTCCTATTCCCATTCCCCCTCACTTTCCTTCATTCCGCTTTGTCTAATCCAAAGTACTTCTATTTTCCCCTAGCTTCCCTTCCCACCTTTTGTAAGTTAGCATCCACATATCAGAGAGAACATTTGGCCTTTGGTGTTTTGGAATTGGCTTATTTCACTCAGCATAATGGTCTCTAGTTCCATCAAGTTACTAGCAAAAGTCATAAAGTCATTCTTTTTACGGCTGAGTAATACTCCATTGTGTATATATACCACATTTTCTTTATCTATTCATCTGTTGAAGAAAATCTAGGTTGGTTCCATAGCTTGACTGTTGTGAATTCAGCTGCTATATACATAGAAGTGGCTGCATCACCATAGTATGCTAATTTTAAGTCTTTTGAGTATAGCCCAGGAGTAGGATAACTGGGTAAAATGGTGGTTTCATTTCAAGTTTTCTGAGGAATCTCCTTACTGCTTTCCAGAGTGTTTGCACCAATTTGCAATACCACCAGCAATGTATAGAGTGTACCTTTTTCTCCACATCCTCATCAACATTTATTGCTACTTGTATTCTTGAGAATTGCCACTCTGACTAGAGTGAGATGAAATATTAGTGTAGTCTTAATTCGTATTTCTCTAACTCCTAGAGATGTTTTTGTTTTGATTTTTTCATATATCTGTTGATGGATTGCATATCTTCAGTGAAGTGTCTGTTCAGTTCCTTTGCCCATTTACTGATCTGGTTATTTGGTCTTTTGGTGTTCTTTCCTAACATTCTTAGAAACACAGGTAATATTCTGCTGCTCTCTGAAAGGTACGTCCATGAGTCTGTCCAAAGCCTTTATGGCTAAATTCACTGCACAGTTCTATTTGTCTCTGGAATCTTGCCACCTTACCAGGCCAGTCCCTGTCCTTGGGATGCCATGGCCTTCCATGTTCCTCTTCCTGGAGGACAGCAATCATGGGACCGGGCACAGGAGACCTTCCTGGGAAACCATCACTCTACTCCAGGCTGTGTCCCAACACCTCTTCGACTCCACCTAACACACGGAATTTTTTTCTGGTCTGGGGGCTAAGGGTGGAAGGCAGAAAGCTGTGCTCTTCCTCCTGGGAAGGTCTCCCCGGTTCTACCATCCATGCTCAGTTCCTTCTAATTCTCACAGCTGAAGCACTGGAAAAGCTGAGGTCAATTCTTGAGTCTCTGCTTTTCCTCACCCTTCCCTGAGTGCCTTGGAAAGCCCAGCTGATGGAATTGGGAAGGGCCATTATTTCAAATATTATCCACCCTCCCAGGATCAGCCCTGCTGGGTCTCTTGTGCCTCACGTCTGATCACATCACAGATAAGGACCAAATTTCCACTGGATCCAATCATTGTTTGTGCTCTGGCATCCTGACACTGTCCTGCTTTACAAAACTCAACAGAAATTACTTCCGAGTCCTGGTGTGGTCTGGGGTTATCTTTATACCATGGCCCTCCACTAACTTGACAAGAGAAGTTGTGACTGTTTAGGGATTTGCTGCCTCTCACTGACATCTCTGAGCTAAACCCCAGGATGGTCCCAGTGGAAAAACTGTATCTAGGACCCAAGGCCTGATATTTGTTACTCAGTGACTCATTCTGAATCATTCCCACACACTGAGCAAGTTGTTCAAAGCTCTGTGTCCTGATCTTGTTGTTGCAAAACATCATCGACATTTGCTTCCTCCCTTCCTGATAGTTATGTGAGGACAATAAGTGGAAAATCCATGCTACTGTCACTAGTAAAACAACAGCTTATTGGACAGAAGGTGCTTTCCTATCTATTTTCACATCTATCCAGCCGCTTGGTTTTAGGAACAAAATAACCCTCCTGGATAGAACTGGTGAGCATCATGTTAAGTGAAATAAGCCAGATTCAAGAAAGTCAAGGGTCATATGTTTCCTCTCATATGTGTTAAGCTAGAAAGAAAAAAGGAAGACAAAAAGGGGGGTGGGGTGGGAATCTCATGAAAACAGAAGGGAGACCAGTAAAGTAGAAGGAAGGGGTGGAGGAGGGAAGGGGAAGGAAAAGGAGAGGTACTGGGGAATAAAATTGATCATATTATGTTTTGTGTATGAGCAAATAGGTCCACAATGAATTCCACTGTTCTGTATAATTATGATGCATCAATAAAACAGAAAAAGAAAAATAACCTTCATGTGATATACAAATACAAGAAGGAGAAATTGTTCTTTAACCCACTAAATTTTTTTAAGTTCTTTAATTTTCCAGAATTCCATTCCCTAGTATTTCCATTTTGATTTTTTCCCTGCCATTTGCTTCCCAAGCATGTCTATTAACAAAGAAAAAACTCAAATCCAGGAGCAAAAGTGTGTCCAGCTCCATGGGTTTTAACAATTTGAAAGGGATCTGCTGCAAGGAAGAAGGAGTCTACTGCAGTGATCTTGTCTTAGTTAGATTTGCTGGAATTAACAGGTTTGTAGCAATGCCAAAGAACCCTCTAGTATTAAGTTCCTTGAAAGACTTAACCCACAGGCTGGGTATCCTCTTAACCTCTCCTTCTGCCTCTGCCTTCACTCGTTTTGCTTTTTAACTAACCTGATCCTTTTATTCTGTAGCAACACAAGGAAGTGTTAAAATCCCCATCTAGCTAAGAGCATTTCGACCTTTTTGATCCAAAAGGCAATTAATAAGTTCAAGCTGAAGTTTCTCTAAAGGACAGTATTACTTAAATAAGAAAACATTGTAATAAAACCCTGTTTGATAAAGATGCTTTCAGAATGACATACTTTTAATTTCCCAGAGTCCCCTCCCATCCAACCCACACATTTTTTTCCTAATTTTATTTTCACATGCTCTTCTGTCCTTGCAACAAATCTATATTGAGGGTCTCCTCCATGAAACACCAAATCTGGGACACATTAGTGAGCAGAACAGACTCTTGCTCTCCAAATGTGCTTTATAAGTTTCAGCTTCCTCTATTCTTTCCCAGCCCTTTTTTACACTCTTTCCAAACTCATTATAGGTAGGACATCCCTAGTCTAAAACTATGAAATCCAAAATGCTCCCAAATCTGAAAATGTTTGAGTGCTAATGACGCCACACAGGTGGAAAATTCCACACCTGACCTCATGTGATGGGTCGTGATCAAATTGCAGACACACAAAAAATATAGTATAAAACTACCTTCCAGCTATATATATCAGGTGTGTATGATACATAAATGAACATCATGTTTCAACTTGATGTTCAACTCGTTATGTATATGTAAACATTATGAAATTGGGAAAGTCCAAAATCTGGAATACTTCTGAAATGTGCCAAGCATTTCAGATAAGGAATACTCCGCCTGCACTTCACTGGCATTGGCCCTGATTCCTGAGGCCATTGAGGGAGCTACCAGGATTCATGCCCAGAGATATAGGTCTCCTTGACTAACCCTCCATGCTTATAATTTCCTTCCTTTCTCCCTGTTTATTGTGGGATCTTGGTTTTATTTATTTATTTATTTATTTAACTTTTGTCACTTCTTGTCTATCAAAAGTTTTCTCTTAGTCTAGCCTGATGTGGCAGCCTCATTGCTGGCTGTCTCATACCAACCTTCAGCTATTTTTTTTCTGGAGGTGACTAAGCACTCCCTTTTCCCTGGGGATTTCACTGGGTCTGAGGCTGCCCAGGAAGGAATGCAAAATTATCAACACTGCTCAAGAAAAATTTCTCAATATGAGGTTGCAGTGAGTGAAACAAAGCAAACCTGCATCTCATTTTTATTCACCACTGAAGAAATGCAAATGTTTGGAGAGTAAAGACCATTTGCATTGTTCCAATCACCTAATTTATCTGGATTTCCACCTTCATTTGTGAAACAAAGGGTTCAGTGAAGCAAAATCAACAAAACTTTTGGAACTCTTATAAAAACAAGATAAATATTGTCTATTCCAAAACATACTTTGACATATTGTGTATTACCTCTTTAGGATTCTGGCTAGGGGTGTGTGGGCCGGGGAGATTGTCAGAAACCAGGCTTTTCCTGAATATAATAGCTATTTTTCAGGGGCTTTAGGTTTATGGGATGTTAGAGCTGGAAACAGTCTGTATCTGTTACCTGTTGCTGCATAACAAGTAAACCTTAAACCAACAGATATTTTTATCTCCCAGTTTTGAAGGGTCAGGAATCCAAACATGGCTTAGGTGGGTTGTTTTAGACCTCATAACTCTTTTATGAGGTTGCAGTCAAGTTGTGGACCAAGGCTGTGGTCATCTCTAGGAGCAGCTGGGGCTGGTGGGTCCACTTGTAAGCTCATAGACCTCAGTTTTTCAAGGCAGCTTCAGCTTCTGACTGCCTAGACCTGCTCCAAAGGGCCACTCATGACATGATGTCCATCTTTCTCCAGAGTGAGTGATCTAGAGGAGAAAGGGAGGGACAAGAAAGAAGCCTTGGTCCCTTTTGTAACCCAGACTTGGAAGTGACATACTGACTATCCCTGGTACAACAAGGGAGTGAACAACCTCCATCTTGGAGGCTGACCACCACACAACCTGAGAGAACAATAGTCTAACTCCCTCAGTTATAGCCAAGGAAGCTGAGGTCCAGAGAGGCTAAGTGAGTCGGCCAAGATCACACCACAGGTTAATATCCAAATCTCGACTTCAACCCAGTCTTTCCATAGTTTGGGACATTGCAATTTAGCAACTATATTATTTGCTGATTCAGTAGAAAGCAAAGGACTGGATGAGGCATCATAGAGATTCTAGAATGAAGAAGAAATCATGATTGCTGCTCATGAGGTCACAGGGGTGGTATGAAATGGAATATACTGAAGGGGTTACCCAGTAGAAAGGAGCACATTTCAACAGAGAGTTACAGCTGGAGATCCTGGAGAATTCAAAGGCTGGCCTGACGTCCACAGGCACCATCGGAGAAAGCTTTTGGGAGATACTCACATTTGACTTGAGCTAAATTCAGTGTAGATGGATTTAGGCAGGAAAGGATGAATGAGGTGGGGCTAGTCTAAGAGTCTATGATTTGACCCTACTATCTCCAATCTAACTCTGTATGGTTCAAAAATCAGCAGTATTATTCCAAGGTTAAAGGCCCAAATCACCTCAGCTATGATGACTAAAATTTGGAGCACTCTGGAAGGAGGACCCTGGAAGCTTTTCCAGGGATCCAGTTGCCTGGGCTGCTGCTACTATTTTTACTGGTGATGCTGATACTTTGTGATTGAGAAATTGAAATCAGCTTCCTGACCATGGCTATTTTATGTCGTCAAAGCAATTCCCAAGTACTGTGAAAAATAAATGTTTAAAGTACCACAGATGAGTCACCGTCTGCTCTTAGAGAATCATTCTTGACTGCTGATTCCCCTGCCTGTGAGTCAATGAGGGAGGTTTACTACTGAAGAGGTGTTAAGAGGTTGGGTTGGGGGCTGCATTGCCTTCAGGAAGGTGGAAGTGGAAGGCAGCCATCTAAGGGCAGTTACAGGTTGTGCTCAACCCCACCCATACTCCAGGACCTTTGGAAAACCCAAGGTGCCAATGAACGCCAGGGCAATGCCATTGATTAAAATGTAGCTGGTGTCATTTAGATGGAGGGCTTTGAAATTATAAATCCAGACGCAATAATGAGTCATTATTTTAAGTTTGTGGGTTTGATCTAGCATTAAAAAGATTAAAAAGTTGGGAAGATAAGTCATGTTTTATAGAACTTTCATTTCAGTTACTGGCATATGTGTGAATAGACAATATATTTCTTCTTGATTTTTGGGCACTGACAAAGAAGTTTGAAAATCACGGGTGAATGACGACTTTGTTCAATGTGAAAGAAAGGCACCAAATCCAATCAACCACATTGGCTGGATCCTCTGCTAAAATCCAAGAGTTTATCAGTGCATACAGGTGTACAGACACATAGAGAAATAAATATAGGTATGCATATACCCATGGATTGTGTGTGTATCTATGTGTGCACACAGGTGTGTTGCCATATTAACAATGCTCAGTCTTCCATTCCTTGAACATAGGATATCTTCCATTGATTTAGATCCTTTTATAAAAACTTAATTTAACAGTGGTTTGTTTTCAGTGCTTAAGTCTTTTAGTCAAATTTATTCCTAAGTATTGTTTTTCTTTTTGATGCCACTATAAATAGAAATGGATTTTCCCCCTTTTTCTTTGAGGATAGAGGATTGAACCCTGGGCCCTCACATTTGCTAGGCAAGCACTTTGCCCCTGAGCTACGTCCCAACCCTGGGACTGCTTCCTTAACTTCACTTGTGGACTGTTTGCTATTAATGAGTAGATAGAGTTTTTTTTGTTTGTTTGTTTTGTTTGTTTTTTGTTTGTTTTGTTTGTTTGTTTGTTTTTGTATCAGGGATTGAACTTAGGGGCACTCGACCACTAAGCCACATCCCCAGCCCTAATTTGTATTTTATTTAGAGGCAGGATCTCACTGAGTTGCTTAGTGTCTTGCTTTTGCTGAGGCTGGCTTTGAACTTGAGACCCTCCTGTCTCAGCCTCCTGAGCCATTGGGATTACAGGTGTGCGCCATCATGCCTAGCAGTAGGTAGAGTTTTGATAGCTGTTCAAATATGTTTGCCGGACTTTCACAAGCAATTAACTGGGACAAGTTACACAAGGGAAGGGAAGCAGGTGGAACAGGTGAAGGGGTACAATACCAAGGGCTTTTGAGAGGTTTGACAGAAACAAGGACTATTACTCCCCCTTTTCACTCTTTGAATTGAGTTTTCCTAAGTGCTGCTGAATCATTAAGATTGAAAAATGTAAGTCTCATATCTATTGCTCAGCAACTTAATGCAGGGTGAGCATCCAAGGACCTACTTGACTGCTCTTTTTGTTTTTGCTTTGGTTTTGCTGTGCTAGGGATTGAATCCAAGGTCTAGCACATGCTAGGCAAGCTTGATACCACTGAGCTACATCCCCAGTTCCAAAAAATGTATAATTCTAGAAAATTTCCAGGTGATACTACTGTTGCTAAGTCCAGGGACAAAACTTTGAAAACTATTGACTTGCAGAGAGCAGATGGCAGCTCGTAAGTATCAGAAACAAGGTGAATATAATTACTGTAATGAGCTAGAATCTTGGAATGGCTGTGTGTGTGTGTGTGTGTGTGTGTGTGTGTGTGTGTGTGTGTGTGTGTATGTGTTCCCTAAAAGATCTACAAAGATGACTCATAGAACATAGTGTTCCTAGGGGGAAGATAAATGGGCTGCCCACAAAAACATCACTAAATACATATAATCAAGAACAGTGCTATGTAAATGTGTAATCCAATTTTCCCTATGGAAAGTCATTGCCCAATGTACAGGCCTAAGTCACTTCTTAGACCCCAAAACCTCACCCACTGCAAAAGGACCCCACTACCTCCATGGAAAGTGAATAGAGCTGTGATCCCTTGTCCTTCCCCAAAAGGACAAACACTTATTGCAGGGAAACCTAAACACCCATTTCTTTTCAGAGTGATCAGGCCTATCTTGGTCCATGTTTTGCCTAATAACACAATACCTCAGACTGGTAAGTTATAAAGAAAAAAAGGTTGATTTTGACTCATCATTCTAGACCAAGGTTGAGGGGCCACATTTGGTGATGCTTTTCTTGTTGGCAGAGTCCCAAGTTCCAAGATGGTGCAGGGCACCATATGGTGAGAGAGCATTTGTAAGTGTTCTGGTCTCTCTTCCTCTTCTCACAAAGCCACCAGTATTCAACCCTACGGTGCCACCTCATCTAACCCTCGTCAGCTCCCAAAGGTTCCACCTCTCGACACCTAGTTGGATTAAGTTCCTACCCTCTTAGTACCTCACAATAGGGATCAAACTCCCACATGGGTTTTAGAGAGGACAAACCACCTTCAAACTCTAGCTGACACCTAATGCTAGATCCAAGTCAACACTGATACCCAAAGCACCAACACAGCCTCTTTAGAATTAAGGACAGATGGGGACTCATGTTATACACAGAGCCCAGGCCCAAGACACAGTGGGTTCAGAAAAGCAGTCTGTGCAGAGAAGAGATGTTTGCTGAATGACTGGTGGGTGGCAATAAGCGAGGTAGCAGACACTGGTGGCAGGCCAAGAAAGGGTCCATCCTCCCCAAAGCTTCTTGTGCACTCTGGGCCCTGAGTGTGAAGAAATAGGCCATGCCTCCCTCCTCTTCGTGTTCCTGAGGCTCACCCAGCGCCAGGCACAAAGCCAGTGTTTGAATGCTCCCATCAGGAATGCCACCAATGAACTCCATGGAAAATATACTTTTAGGGATAGTAAGGGCAAACGTGCTGTTCTTCTTTGAAGGCAAAGTATTCTTTTTTTAGTTCTTAGATTGGAGTGAGAGTCTTGTTCCTGTTGGGAAGATTAACCAGGGGGTGTTTCTTTGCCACTTGGGGCCCTGCCCAAGTTCATTTGTAATGTATATGACATGACTTTCCAAATTAAGAGAAGGAAGTTATGCAGCTAAAGTTACTGCACATTTTTTTCATATGACGAATGCTATTTTTGCACCTTTTAAAACAGCAGCCTGTACCCCCAACAAACACCTGCTGTGCTCCTATGAAACAGCGGTAAACAAGTGATCTGCCTGCCTGAAATAGCCAGAAGAGCTATGATAAGTGGTGAACACCCTGGGCTTTGAGCAAAAGTGGCTAGATTCAAATGGTTTTTGGAGTGAGATAGGATGCAAAGATGTTCTGTCCTGGACATCTTACATTCTCATTTTATTTGGTACTTGGAGCAACCCTATGAAGTTTTATAGATGAAGAAAATGAATCTTGGAGGTTCAAGGACTAGTCTGTCCCCTTTCTCCTGTTCTTAGGCCAACTGATTGTGAACTCTGCTGAGCATCAGTCCCCTGGCTCTTCAGCCTCTCTTCTAGGCCTTCCTGAGACAGACCTCCGGCCATCTCCTCATGTGATTACTGGGCTTCGAGGCATCACGCATTAGAATGATCCACATCTGCTGAGTGTTGTGCACACACACCTGCTCTGTATGTTTCCCAGCATGTGATGGGCAATGGCAAAGTGGGGAAGGCCAGGGTCTGATCTTAGTTCTGTCACTTTCTACTTGTATGGCTCTGGGCAAGCTGACCACTCTGTGGCTCAGTTTCCTTATTTGTTAAATAGAGCTGGTCATACTTCTTTCATAGGTGGCTGTTATGAGTTAATCCACTTCAAGAGTTCAGAACAGTGGCACATGGAAGGACTATGCAAGGACTAACTAAGTGTCGCTATTGGTTCTATGGTTCTGTGTGTGGTTCTGGGCTCAGCCTTTCTCCAGGCTACTGACTGGACATCTGCACATGGATCCCAGCAATCTGCATTTCAACAGGCTCTGCAGTGATGCTCATGCATGCAGAAGTCTTTCAATACCTCTATAGGAAGGTGATATCTTGTTCTCATTATTACATGAATAAGGAAACAGGCTCAGGCAGGTTATTGTATCCAAAGTCATGCAGGACACAAAGCAGTTCAGTCCACTCTACACTGCTGTGCCCAGCGCAACCCTTCCAGATACCCACTGCGCTTCTAGGACCCCACTTGCTTCATTTACCTTGCCAAGCCTATCAGGGCAGGAGTGCCTCTCAGTCCACAAACTTAGACGTGTGGAAATAGCAGATTTAACTTTTTTATATCTCAACCCAATTTCTATTTTAAACCCCTATTTCTACCACGATGATGGAAACTCAATCTCTGTCAGAGGGTCTGACCCTCTTCCCTGGGGTGGCACCAGAACTGTTAGAGACTTATACAGGGCCACAGCACCAGGATCAAGAACTTACTTGTTCCTCATGTCACCTGTCTGTCCTGGCATCCACTAGTTTTTTAGAAGAGTCCTTGGTCTTCATCTACTAAGGCAGAGGCTGGGACAATGAGCCACCAGGGACAGTGAAGCAACTCGTCCCTGCACAAACATGCCTAAATGAAGGGGTGAGCAGAACTGCAATCCAGCCTGTGATATATTCAGTCTTGGATGGGAGTGCAAGGAAGGGACATCTTGGCCTTAGTACTAAGGAACCATCCAGGCATCACCATATTAGGTACTATGGACTCCTTTGTCTGCCCAGAAAGGGTGGCTTTTTCTGGTTTTACACAAAGCCGCCTTAGAGCAGGCTATGTCTCTGTTGGAGTGGCTCCCTCAGGTCTGTAATTCCTCTGCCACTTCTGGGTGGCGCTAGGGCTCCTGGCACCCTGACACTAGGGTGGGCACCTAGAAGAAAAGTTCTCCTGGGCCAGCACAGCCCCTGGGAAGTAGGGCACAAGGCCCCTGTACTTGGGGCCTACAGCATAACTGGAGTTCTGCTGTTTCCTTGCAGCTCTGCCCAGGGGCTCCCCAAACCAGAACCCAATAAGCTCTGTACTTTCATTCTCCTCCTTCAGCAACTCCCAAGATTTTCTTGTCTCCAGGGGAACCCAACTCTCCCTGCCCTCTTACCCTGCCCTTTCTCAGGATTTTTGTTTCCAACATTTATCTAGTTGGAGGTGCTCCTCAAGTCTCTAAGACCATGAACTTAGGATGCCAAAGTCAGTTAGAATTGTTCCTTTTGGCTTTCTGCCTGGGGCACAGCCTTCTCCTGGGCTGGGAGCAGGAGTGAGCTGCAATGGGAGGAAAGAGAGGGGCCATCCCCACTCCCATTATTCCTTATATCTGGGAACCCAGTAGAGCCTGGTTCCACTGCTCCACATCCCCCAAGTAGGGAAAAGACCCGTTATTCCTATTTCCCAGCCCTGATAGACAAGGCTGAATCCTCCCACTCCGGGAAGCACCCGGCCTTCCCGCTGAAAAGGTCCTTCCAGCTTCAGGTCCGCGTAGTTTCCCATACACCCCTTGCCCAAAGTGATCCTAGAGCGCTTCTGGGTTCTCCATCCTTGAGCGCCCCCTGCCGGGAGGTCGGCGCTGCTCCCAGCGGCGGGTCAATTTTACACCCGATCATGTGCTTCTGTTTACCTTCTGACGTCAGTAAGTGGCACTAAAATGTTACTCTTTTCTCTCCGATTCTGTGCTATTCCCGAATTCTGGTAATGTGAAGGGTAAATGTTCTTGAGCTGTTTAGGCTGCAAAGGGGGTTGTGGTTTGGAAAAACCATTTAAACGATTTATTAACACAGTGGCGAGCAATTTGTTCGGTATTAGGACAATTCTACAAAGAAAATACTTATAGGTCCTTTTTTTCATTTAAAGTACAAATTATTGAATCCATGTGTGTGTGTGTGTGTGTGTGTGTGTGTGTGTGTGTGTGTGCGCGCGCGCGCGCGCGCTCGCGCATCTCCTAATTTTTTTTTAAAGAGAGAGAGAGAGAGAGAGAGAAATTTTAATATTTATTTTTTAGTTCTTGGCGGACACAACGTCTTTGTTTTTATGTGGTGCTGAGGATGAACCTGGGCCGCACGCATGCCAGGCGAGTGCACTACCGCTTGAGCCACATCCCTGGCCCCAACATCTCCTAATTTTCTTATAGCTCAGATTACTCACTCTATAGAAGAATATAAAAATAAAAATGAACACCATTATACTACTAATAAAAGTGGATATTTCTCCATATGGAAACATTGAGGTAAATTTCAATTTTTTTATTACAAGCAATAATAAAATATACAATACTCCTTATCATAAACTCGATGTAGCAAATTATTTCTCCCAGAATGTTTTCACTACTTTTTGCAGAATTCTGGTGTTTAGTCATTCAATGGTTATAAGTGATGAATGAATGTAGCCGCATAATACAAATGTGGATTAATATTTTTGCTTACCTTATCATGAAAGGTGAAATAACTAAGAAACTTCACTCATTCCTCATCATGAAAGAACTATTTGCTGGTGTAGATAATAGGCTTGAAACACGGAAAAAGTATCTCAAATTTTATGCTATTCACAATGCAACAGCTATAGACATAACACACTAGTAAGTTTAATCTGCATTATTAATATATTCTTCACCACTTTCTTAAAGCTAGACAATCTACAAAACAATAAATGAAGCTATAATAACAATAACAAATCATTTGCTGATTTCTACAGTGTAAGTATTCAAGCCACCAATGTAGTATCATGGAGTTGGTAGCACACATTAAATAGCATTTGCCCTATACATTTACAATGACCATACAGAACTCTAAGAACAAACAGATGCAGTTAAAAAGTGATAACTTTTGAATATTTATTTCTTTCTTCTTATATAACTAAATGTATGAGTTTATCATTTAAATTTAAATTTTAAAAATTTTAGTTGTAGATGGACACAATGCATTTACTTTATCTATCTATTTATTTAATTTTTTGTGGTGTGGAGGATCAAATCCAGTGCCTCACATGTGCCAGGCGAACTCTCTACCACTGAGCCACAACCCCAGCCTTTATCATTCAGTTTTTAATAGTGCAGTGTTTAATAACTGGTTCATCACATTCCTGAAAACATAACAGCTGGCACTCACAAGCTAGTGGGGACTGCCTCCAGCACATTCCAATCAGGTTCCAGCAACTTCCATGGTGGGAGGGGCTGGCAGGAAAAGAGAAGAGTTGCCTTGTTTTCTTTCTCCCATCCCTTCTCAGGATGCACTCTGCAGCTCCTCCTCTTCCAGGACCCCTTTTCTAGAGATTCAGGCTCCTGTAAGCTCACCAAAACCCTAAGGTGCTAAGTTCTTCTGGCTTCCCACTCTTGCTGGTCCCTGGTACCCCTCCATCCACCCAACCCTTTGTAAATAGCCCTCTCATTTCATCTCATCAGTCATTCCCTTCACTTTGAGTGTGCCTTTATTTTCTGGTTAGACTTCACTGTTCAAGTATGCTTCTATGGTCACATCCTCTAATAACTTCTATTCCCAAATTTAGGCACCGTGTGTCCTTAGGCAAGTTACTCAATTTCTCTGAGCCTCATTTTTGTGAGGATTAAGTATGATACATCAGGATAGCATTTTGAAAGATTAACCAATGCACTTTTTTTTTTCTCCTGTTATTTCCTGGTGTCCTATAATTCTTTTCCTCGATGAGCTGTTGTACCCTATAGCAACCATTTCCTTGGAGACAGGATTTAGAGCAGAAATGAGTGGAAAGTTTTGAGTTTTAAAATGCAAGGCCCTCAACGGCAAGGGACCAAAAAAAAAAAAAAAATCCTAAGAGTCAGAGCAAAGTATCCTGCTGGGAGACTCTCTGGTGCCTAACAAGGTACTCCTACCCTATAGAGCTGTCCGTAGCCCAGTCAGGAGACAGGGACAGTAGAACCCCTAGTGGCATGGGGAATCAAAAGGTTGAGAATAAATGGCTGCAGCTGAATCCAGGCAACTCCATAAATGACCCCACAGTGCCTCAATGTCCCACTGTGGCCCAGGAGAGATGCTTGGACTGGTGGGGTCCCCTGCAGGTCTTCAGTGATGATGCCACTGTGATGTCATTGCTTTTCTTGTCGATGGGCATCTGAGTGAGTGGGAGAAAGGTGGACAATGATGGGGGTCCAGAGGCCCCTGCTCTTTGCATTAGTACTTATTCTTAGCAGAAAGGGAGAGGGAATTCTTACCTGAAAGATAAAAAATTCTACCACTGGCACAATGGGATCTCTGAAATGAGGTCTCCAGATAAACAAAGACTCACTTTCTGCCCCATTTGTGGTCAGAAACTCAAGCCTGTCACAAGAAGAGCCCTGAAGCCTTTTCAAGAGATCTTCTTTGGACAACTTGCTAACCAACTCACCTTTGCACACCCTCTGCCAGGTGGAGCCCAGTGACCAGTGGGTGACTGTCCAGGTCTTGTCCCCATCCTGACCAAGGACCCTTATGTTTGCTATATGCTCCTATTGACACTTATATTGGTTCTTTTCATTCATTACTTAAATAACTGTCATGAAAGGTAATGAAATGCAAATATGCAAAAATAGCTGTGGTTTCTATGGCAATTAAATTGAGAGCTTTCTTAAGGGCACATTGTTGAAGACAAAAAGAAAAAAAAGCAAAACCTGCTGTCACGTTAGGTGTGTGTTGGGCTTTTGTAAAAGTTTTGGGAGACGTGAGATGTTTAGAAAGTCATTCAATCAGAACGCTTCAAGATCTCTTTAAGTTTTACTCTAATGGAATGAAACTGATGATGTTAAGTGTTATGTCCCATGAGGGTAGCTAGTATAAGAAGGGAAGGAAAACAGGACTCCAGTATTGAAAGAAAGAAGTCTTACTTGTACATCAAAATATTGGCAAATGGAGATATATTTATGTTGTAAGCTAAAAAAGAGTATAATGCACACATGCATGTGTAAATATATATAATATTCCCCCTCCCCATATATATTCTTCCTTTCTTTCCTTCCTGTGTTGGGAATGGAACCCAGGACCTTGCCCAAGCTAGGCAAGAATTTTACTACTGAGCCACATTCCCATCTTCAAAATTAAAAAAATAAAAATTAAAAAACCTCCTGATCTTCAGAGTCTCGGATGAAAAGTCTTCTATAAATAACGAATTTCACAAATGCTCAGTCTGCCTCGGTGGCGTCTTGTTTTTCATCCATGAGTGCCAGGACTTTGGGATTCCGTAAATACCCGTGAGGGGCAGCAGTAAGGAGACCTCTTCCGCGTCCCTTCTCCGACCCTGCTCTGCCAGTAAGCCACCGCTAGCTGTAATCCGACGGCAGCAAAAAAAATGACCAGGGTCCTGGGCTGGGCAGTCTCTTGAGGCTACGGTCAGTCCAGCAGGCGGCGCTGTCCGGCCGCAGTGGCCGCGCCTGTCCTCGCTCTGATTGGCTGGGGCCGTGGCCCGCGCCCACGGCTACCCTCCGGGTCCGCCAAGTGCAGCGGTTCGCCAGCTCCCGCCCCAGTCTGCGGGCCTCCGAAGCGGCGGCTGGGCCGGAGCGGCGCGGCGGAGGGGACAAGATCAGGGCAGGACGGAATTGGATAGCCGGGAGAGCCCCGCACACCCAGCAAGATGCTGTCCTGGCGGCTGCAGACGGGGTCCGAGAAGGCTGAGCTGCAGGAGCTCAACGCCCGGCTCTACGAATACGTATGTCGAGTGCGGGAGTTGGAGCGCGAAAACCTGCTCCTGGAGGAGGAACTGCGCCACCGGCGCGGACAGGAGGACCTGTGGGCCGAGGGGCAGGCCCGCTTCGCCGAGGAGGCACGCAGCTTGCGGCAGCAGTTGGACGAGCTCAGCTGGGCCACGGCACTGGCAGAGGGTGAGCGCGACGCTCTGCGACGCGAGTTGCGGGAGCTGCAGCTGTTGGCCACCGAAGCGAACGCCGCCCGCGGCCGCCTGGACGCCGAGCTGGGCGCTCAGCAGCGCGAGCTGCAGGAGGCGCTTGGCGCGCGAGCCGCCCTCGAAGCTCTGTTGGGCCGACTTCAGGCTGAGCGCCGCGGCCTCGACGCGGCCCACGAGCGCGACGTGCGGGAGCTTCGCTCTCGCGCCTCCAGCCTGACCATGCACTACCGAGCCCGGGCTGCCGGCCCCGCCGCGCCCCCGCCGCGTCTGCGGGAGGTGCACGACAGCTACGCGCTGCTGGTGGCCGAGTCGTGGCGGGAGACAGTGCAGCTGTACGAGGACGAGGTGCGCGAGCTGGAAGAAGCGCTGCGGCGCGGCCAAGAGAGCCGGCGCGAAGCCGAAAAGGAGGCGCAACTCTGCGCCAAGGAAGCAGAGGCGCTGCAGCACGAGGCGCTCGAGCTAGAGCAATTGCGCGCGCGGCTGGAGGATGAGCTGCTACGGATGCGCGAGGAGTACGGGCTGCAAGTGGAGGAGCGTCAGGTCCGTGCCTGGAATGTCCCCCTCTTCCTGTGGCCCCAGCTGGTCACCATGCTTACGGTGTGGGTGGGAAAGCCGGGTTCCAGGAACCGCAGCCAGTTCACTCAGGGTCGGAGCGCGGCATCAAGAGAGGATAGGGCCGGCTCAAAGGGTACCCAACACTTTGCGGCAGGAGCCTTCAGGGTCCAGCAGCTTGCCAGCCTTGGAAGAAGAGTGTGGTCCATTGGTCTTTCAACTCTTCAGTGGTCTAGCTCGGGGTAACAGGTCCCGTGGCTAGCTCAATCCCCATCATCTTGTTAGATTGGCAACCTAACAAGGATTGTTGTTGTTTTGTTTTTTGAGGTAGTGGGGATTGAACTGAGGGTCTGGCACATGGTAGTCAAGCGCTCTACCTCTGAGCTACAACCCCAGCCCTATTTTTTAATTTCGAGTCAGGGTCTTGCTAAATTCCTCGGGGCTGACCATGAACTTGCAATCTTGCCTCAGCCTCCCAAGTAGTAGGGATCACAGGCATTCACATGGGACACAACTTTAAATTTTGACATCACTGGGCACATCCCAACAAACGACCTTCTTGGCTTTAGGTTTTCCCAGTCGCCTGTGCTCTGTGTACCTAGTAAACTTGGACCCAAAAGTCAACCAAGAAATTTCTCTTGATTTCCAGAATTGACAGCACATCCCTACTTGGATATGTCAGTGTGTTGGTTGGGAAGTTTCAAGGCAATGGCAAGTCCTTACGTGGAGGCCTCCCAATCTTAAGTTGGTTTCCAAAACGGTTTTTATTTTGTCAGAATGATTTCTCAGATAGTTGTGGCTGCCTTATTTGTTCTTGAGAGGAGCAGCAACTATTTTGCAGGAAAGGTCCAGAGTCATTTTGCTCACAGTATGAGCTGATGTCAGATCTCTGGGTATATAAAAGTTGTGGGAAAGCAGGTCCCTGTGGTGGATGTTATTACAAGTGCAGACTTCTATAAACAGTTACTATTTCAGAGAAGCAACGCCCTCACCCTCTGAACCCAGCAGGGTCACCTGTGGTTGATTTATTGTCTGTACACCCAGTCCAGTCTTAGTGTTTGGCTCTGGCCCTACCTAGCCTCAGCCAGGGTTAGAAATGTTCTTAAATCTGTAGTTCTAAGGACAATAGTTTGAAATAACGTCAGCACAATTTCAGAAAGATTTTAAGGGAACAGTTTGCAGCTCTGAGCTAACGATTTATGATATGGTGATTTTGTGCTCTAATTTAAAAAAAAATTAGAAGTAAAGGGCACTTGTGGGTATTGATATGGAATGACTGGGGTGATGTGGCATGTATCTACAGAGAGTCACCAAATATCTTATTATCTTTGGTTCCCTGTACTGTGCTAGGGTTTCAGTATCCAAAGAGCTAAAGACTAGATGGGCAGTCATAAAAAGTAATATGGGACTAAATTGTAGAAAATTTTGTCTTTTGGGTTGTGGGCTTTGTTTGTCTTCATTTCATAAATCAATTTTGGCTCGTTTCAGACCTTTAAGCTCTGGTTTCAGTGTTCTTTTTAGCAACAGAACCCTTCACCTCTAATGAAATCTTCAGAGGAACATCAAATCTCAGGTGAAAACAGAGTTCACCTGGCTGGAAGAGAGATGGGGACTTGGAAGTGTAGTTAGAATCACTGTCCGTTTCTTTCTCCATACAAGGACTCTGACCACCTAGGGAAGTGCTTCCCTGAGGTCACACCTGACTCAGAATAGGACCCCATCCTTAACTCTCTATCCAGTGATATCTCTGTCTTGTTGGAATTTGCTTCTTTTCCCTAAAAGTAACAAGGAAAGAACATTTTGATAAGGACCTGGTTTCTTGGTGTTTTTTTTTTTTTTTAAGTCCCAGTTTACGGAATGTTACTAGTTATTACTTTATCCTTATCCTGAATCTTTCCCCAGTCAGCAACGATATTTCAAGTTGTACTCCAAAAGATTAAACACCATAAAAATGCTCAGAATTATGTCAAAGTTATTTATGATTTAATCCCAAGCCTCTACTTTATTCAGATTCCATACAAGCTCAGTCTGTGGAGGCTAAAAACTGCTTTAACTGATTTCCTCTTCACAGTGTTTTATTACTAACAGTTAACTTCTATCAAAGTGCTTCCTGTAGCACAGGTATCAAACACTTCATGCATATTCACTCTTGATCTTTATTCCAAATCCTAGCCCTATTTCATAGATGATGAAATGGGCATACAGATCACCTAGTCTGTAAGTAGCTAGAACAGGGTACTCCTCGGTTTGATGCCTGAACAACCAATCACTGGGTCACATTTCCTCTCTTTCATCTAAGAGAAACCTCTTAAAGGGGTCAAATACCCATCCGTGATTGTAAGATATGAGTATAGAGTTTAGGGTGCTGTCTGGGATAGAGCTATAAATACTTAAGAAGCATCCAATTTATGCTTATTATTATTAATACATTTAGTTTTTGTATTTTGAGTGAGGTAATCACGGTATTTAAGTCCCTTTAAGCTCTAATGTTCAGAATTGTGAGTGACTCGGACATTTGCAAGCTCTTCCTATCCTGTCTGTGTGATGTGCTCAACAAGGGGCAGCTTAGAAGATTTGGTAGAGTGAGTTAATTCTCTTGAGATGAACAGCAGAGCACTTTCCCTTGGTGTGGAACTTGGTTTTACCATCAGTTGTGTGGAACTTGGTTTTACCATCAGTTTTGTGGAACTTGATTTTACCATCAATTGTGATGGTCTCCTAAAGCTCTCTCCATTGCAGCTGGAAAAACTGACATCTCTCCCAGGTTTTTTTGCAACATTAGGTGAAACGGCTTTGCTTGGGCTGGAATTAGCATTCTGTGCCTGGTTTCTAGCCCTCCAGGCTGGTCGTTAGCTTGAGAACTTCTAGCAAAGCAGAGTCCATGTCTGAAGCTTTGTTCTATCACCAAGATTAGTTGTGATTTTGGGGAAGACTATTGGGAATCAATCATTCTTACTTGTTCATCTTCCTGCTTCCAAAAATCCAAGAATTTTTCTTTGACAATTTAGGAAGAGCTGACTCACATGGAAATGTGGTTGGAATGATACTAATTTCAGCTTAAGCTCTGTTTCATTTTCCTCATTTGGTGGGGCATAGCAGTCTTCTGTGTGTTTGGGGCAGGGAGAGAGAGTCTTTGTGCACACCCCTTTGGTATAGCTGAGCCATCTTTATCTGCTCAGGAGGTTTGTGGGTAGAGAACTGAGTTCATCTGATTTTTTTTTTCTAAGTAATCTAGCAACACTTGAACTTGGTTGTAAGGAATAAATTACTACAAATTCTCAAGTTTACTATATTAGAAAAGATACATGGTGTGAGCACACATAACACTCATTCACATGTATTTATAGCACATTTTATATTATAACCTTGTACCTGAATTTATATTCCCTGTAGAACAGGGTAACATAGATGTTAATACTGGGACTTACTATAGAATGTGTGAATGTCATGGCTAAATTTGGCAACTCTGTCACTAATCAAGGCTGTCATGTGGTTTGCTTTGGTAAACTGCTTTATCTGCTTATAATGCTAGCTTTGGGTTCCCTTAAGCATATTCATCCTGAGTCATTAGTCAGTGGTTCTTAAATTTATTCCTTTGCTTTAAAAGTTAAGTGTGTTTTGCTTTTAGTTTCTAGCACCTGTTATATAACAAGAGAACCTAACACAGTCATCAGCTTAGAAATGAAACTGTTGTAGAAAGCAAAACTATTTACATGCTGATCTTGTATTTTAGAATGATAAATCCAGTGTGAGATCTTAGTTCAGATCATACTTTGGTTTCATAGATACTACGCATTTCTTCTGGACTCTCAGTAACTTGCCAGGTGTTTAGGATGGTGGCTAGATTCTAGCAGCAATGAAAATACATTTCTCTCCCGAATTGTCTTATGTTTTCAATTCTAAAGATAAGTGCTTATAAGTGTGGTTTAGTTTAGTTAACTGTGTTCGAAAATACTGCTACTTTCCATTCCATACCAGAAGTTATAAGTATATGGACTTATTTCAGGGTTTAAATGTTTGCTTGGTTAATTATTCCCTAGAGTGACTAATTAACAACTATGATGAAAACACAAAGTGTAGAATGTACAAATGAAGCCATTGTGTTCGCTAACAAAAAGATATTGTGGACCTAAAATGGTACATTTTGAGGAGGGTAATATCATTTTGATCATTTTATCTTAAGTTAAATTCACCAAGATCCCACTTGTAACAAGTGTTACAAGTGTGCTATGTGACTGGCATTTGAGGGGCATGTGTCTGGAAGCTGAATGCAAAGGGTAGTGGTGACTTCTGTCTAAGGAGGGACAGGCCAGGTGAAGGTAATTAGCCAGGCATGAAGGCACCATGAGAGTGCTTATTAAATAGCTGTGCAAGAACAATCCAGAACAATCATTTGTTTCCAGAATATATTTCTTCCCTGATAATTTTAAAGTAGTTTCTCTAGGTGAAAAAAAAGAACTCTGCATCAGTTTACCTGATAATTATTGGAGAAAACATAAGTTTTAGGGAAATTTTAGTTCATATCTGAGTGTCTCCAGTTTTAAGTATTGTAAACCCCCTGATTTCTGGTTGTGGCCTATTTTCAATTGCATATCAATTGATCTGTTGGATATATTGGCTTTCCTAAGTAGACTGATGCCTGAAATTATAGAGATGATTTAAATAAACACCTTAGCATTCATTATTATCAGAGCATCTGAGCAGAGAAGCCAGTGATCTATCAAAATCCTCCATATGCATTAAAAAAATCTTCCAGGGGCTGGGGTTGAGGCTCAGCAGTAGAGCACTCGCCTAGCACATGTGAGACCCTGAGTTCGATCCTCAGCACCACATAAAAATAAATAAATAAAATAAAGATATTTAAAAAAATTTTTTTTAAATCTTCCATATAGAAGAGAGACAATATTTGAAACCATCCTTGCAATTGATCACCTGTTTAATAAGACTGGAGGTTTTTCACCTCCTTTTATGCCCTGAACTGTTGCCACCTTCAGTTCGACCTAGTTCTTGGATCTAAAAGCCCTTCTGTTCTCTTCACAGAGGGTGATCGATTGCCTGGAGGATGAGAAGGCGGCCCTCACCTTGGCCATGACTGACCGACTGCGGGACTATCAGGAACTTTTGCAGGTGAAAACTGGCCTCAGTCTGGAAGTGGCCACCTACAGGTAAGGATGCTGTGCAGGTTTGTCTTGAAGTCAGTGGTATAAACTCACTGAAGCATCTCTGTGGCTTTGTGATATAAGCAGAGAGCATCCTTTTCCATGGCCAGGTGAAGAGTCAAGTCCTCTATGGCTGAAAGGATGAAGAGGAAGAGCGAGGTCTTGCTCCGATCACTGGCCAGGGGTCCCTCAGAGTTGGCAATAGCTGAGTCTCATACCTTTGCCTAGTGTTTCTGCATCTTCTAAGAGCTTTGTACTTGTCAACTCACTAGATCCTAGGAGTTGGATACCTTGTTTATGGAGGAACAAACTTAACTCAGAGAAATTGCTGAGCTAGAATATATAGTGCCAGGATTTGGACCCAGGACATCTGAATCCATCTGCCTGTTGTGCTGTTCCTTCAAATTCCAGGGTACTGATGCACACACCCTCACGCCCAGCATCAGTTTGGCCTTGAAAAACTGCATCTGCACTATGAGACTAGTATGGAACTCTTGGGCAGCTGGCTTCATCAAGGTGTTGACTTGAATTCAGTATAACCAATCCAGATGGAAAGGTCACAGAGCACTCAAAGAGGCAGGGTGTAAGTGGGGCACAGAAGGCAATGGGTCCTCTTCAGAACCTGCTTTGTGTGACTTCTCCCCAGGTGGTCATCAACCTTTGGTTGAGATGGTGCCCCTTACTTCCCAGCAGCTTCATGCTCGGAAGGGCCCCAGATATCAGCAGCGTATTATGGAAGGACAGAGACCCGGGTTCCCACTGGTAACAATGGTAACAACAGCCAACATGATGCAGTCGGTACTGCCTGTCAGACATGGTGCTCAGTACTTAGCAGCTCTGCTCCTTGTCACTCTCTGAGGTGAGTGCCAGGCAAACCTTTTATAGGTGAGTGAGAAAGGCCTGGAGTTCAGGGCTGCAGGCCAGTGGGCAGGGCTGGAGCCAGCCGAGTCTGATCCCAGGTCTGTGCCTTCCTCACCAAACCATGGAAAGTGGGCACAGTGCCCACTTCATTTGCAAGATTATAGGTGTGAAGAGTTTGGAAAACCACCCTGGCAGACGAAAGGAAAGCATGGTCATCAGTGCCGTGTTGCGATGATATCATGCTTAACACTTTTGAGAAAGTTGACCTTCCTCCCACCCAGGCCTTACTTAAGGTAGTGGATGGACACAGCCTCACAGGGAAGAGGGGCTGATGGTGGTGTTGCCAGAGCTGGAATTGCTCCCACTTGTGACTTCCCAGCAGTGGCCATTGCCCCTGCCCCTGCCTAGTTGGCAGTCATCCCCCTGTGGACTATCTCATTGCAAATCTCATGTGAAAGGGAAAGGACTGGGGCTCTTTAAAGCCTAAGGCATATTTTTCTGTGTTTCTGACCAAGGCCAGCTCTCAAAGATCTTCAACCCTTCCTGGCCCAACCCTTCCTGGAACCTTCACAGTGGAGGAGAAACATTAAAGTGATCATAAATAACAAAATTGCATGTCTATGGTTTCCAAATATAGATTTGTAATTTATAAATGAATGTATAATTTGATAAAGTAAACACAAGTAATAAAATGAAGACAGTGAATGTCATAGTCCAACACTGGAGATTTTCATCAATCCCTGTTGGCCTGTGTGTAGCCAGAAAGATCAGGCATCCAGCTTGGCAGGTGGATAGGAGGATGAGACCTTTCAGTGCCAGAAGGCAGGAAGGTCCCTGCCTTTGTCTCCTGCCTGATAAGTGGTGATCAGGAGTAAAAATGAGGCTGGGCTTTGGACCTTGGATACCAAGGGAAGAGGAGACATGGTCCTGCTGAACCCCCTTTCAGGCAGGGTCTGTGGTTGCTCCCTTTTCCCTATCAGCAGCATTGCTGTGTGGGGCTGGAGGTGCTCATCTGCCTGATATGCAATCACATGTTTTTTCCTGCAGTATGAATGTTGATTGCACCAGCATCTGAGTGGTTACTGGAAAGATGCTCAGATGCAAGATGGATTCTCAGCCTGAGCTGTACCTGGGAACCCCTAAAGACCCTGAGAGGGCATTGACCCAGCCCAGAGATTCTGATTGGATTGGTGTGGGGTAGGACCAGGTGTGGTGGTTTTAAAACCCCTCTAGGTGATTGTTGGGCACTGCCAGTGTAGAGAACCACTGGTCCAGAGCTTACATGCTTAGAGGATAGTCTGCACCCAGCCACAAGTGCAGCATGATTGTAAGCTTGTTGAAAATGCAGAATCTCAGGCCCACCTCCAGCCTACTGGATCCTGGAGGGCCTTATAAAAAGATGCCAGGTGATTTGTGTACACTCTGCAGCCCCAGAGTGGGGGCATTGGTAAATGCTAAGCCTGTCCCACAGCAGTCTGGAGTAGGAGACCAAAGATGGATTGCTGTTGGAGAGGGGAAACTATGGGGTGTAGTACAGGCTCACACTGGGCATCAGTATGTCTGCAGCATGTGTGGCCATCCACTCAGGGTCACATTGGATCTGTCTAGGGTCACAGAATCCTGTAGAGCCTTCTGAGAGTGGCCTGAATTAGATGAAATTTGAAGCTCTGAACATCCTAGATAAGCAACACTCATTCCTTGAATCCTTATTTTGCAGATTCATGTCAAAATGAATATTCTAATTCTTTCTAATGTATTATTGTAAAACTTTTCAAACATAAGAAAAGCTGAATAAGCACTCTTGTACCTGCCATCTGAATTGTCTAGTGAACTAAATTTGCTTTATCTCATGACTGTCTACCTGTCTATCCCTGTATCATCATCCACCCTGTTTCTGATGCATCCTAAAGTAGGCTGCCTGGACCTCTGATTGTTACTGCGTGACAGGTAATGATAGCTGCCTTTTGTTGAGTACTTGCCATGTCTTAAGTGCTTTGTAGATAGTATCTCAAATTTTTATAACTTTTCTGCATATTTTGCATGTGATGAAACCCAAGCTCCAAGAGGCTGTTACTTAAAAGATCACACAGCTAGTAAGTAGAGAGCCCGAGATTCTTACCTCAGATCTTTAGCCAGGGCTTTGCCTCTTCATGCCCTGCTGACTGTCCTGTTAGACAGAAAGGTGTTGGATGTAGTGGGATACTGTAGGTAGAAGATGGTGAAGACTTTGCCCCTGTCCTCATGGTGCAGTTCTAGTGCAGTGGGAGCCCATGCGGCATGCGAGGAAGGCTTCCTGGAAGAGACAATGCTGGGTTCCTGTGGGAAGGCAAGCCCATATGGAAGGGCTTTCCAGGCTGAAGGAACACTGTGTTAGTTTTGCATTGCTGTGACCAAAAGATATGACAAGAGCAATCCACCAAAATATCATGGTAGAAGGGTCTGGCAGAGGGAAGCTACTCTACTTATGGCGCGTGGTGACCAGGATACAAAGAAAGTGATGAGGTTGGGGTCACAGGGAAAATGGACCCTTTCAGGGCATGCCCCTACTGACCCACCTCCTTTAGCCATGCCCCACCTGCCTACAGTTCCCACATCAGCCCATTCAAATTAGGGTGGACTGATTAGGTTACAGCTCTCCCAATCCAATCATTTTACCTCTGGACAGTTCTTCATTGACACAGCTTTGGGGGGATACCTCATACCAATCATAACAAGCATCTCCTTGGTGGGGATCTGAGGACTGAGCTAGCATGGCCTCTGTGGCAGTGCCAGGCATTTGGGGATCCCTGGCCAGCTTGGTTTTAGGGACCTGTCATGGACGATTGTGAGTAATGGATAGACAGGAGCCTGTGAGGCTGTCTTATGAGGTGGAATGTGGGGCCCTCAGGCTGCTTCAGAGATATAGGACATGTAGGAGTCAGTGCTGGACTCGGAACTGAAAAGGTATGACCTTTGTGGCCTTGGTGTTAAGAATCCTAAGCTGTAGATAAGGGGGCATGGACCTGTGTAGCCTTGTACATGGTAGGAAACAAGTATAGGTTTCTAGAGATCACAGGGGGTTGTAACACTTGGAAAAGTCTTCTGGGAGAAGGAGAGATTGGCCAGGGTCTTGAAGGATGTGGGGGAATTTGCACAGATATGGGAGGGAGGAGGTGACAAGTAGGGGAAATGTGGTAGGAGGGATACTGTTTAGGTAAAATGTCAGACAGGATATGAAAACGACAGAACGCACATTCTCAAGGAAGTACTGGAGATGGTTCACTGCCAACTGAAAGAGGTTAATAAATATGGTTCAGAGACAAAGAAGTATTCAAAGAACATGGAATTTGGGTTTTTCCTTGAAGTCAGTGGGGGAAGCAGGGACTTAGGAATTGGACCAGCAGAAAGGGATCAGGAGGGAGCTCCAGGTAGGCAAGAATAAATCAGAAAATGAGTGGAAGAAGGAGACTCAAGGTAAGTGAGCAGAGATCCGGGAAGGTGGTTGTGCAGGGGCCTCAGATATCAGGCTGCTGAGTTGGGGCTTTCTGCAGCAGGCAGGAGCAGTCCCCGGACCAGCAGCATGGAGTGGGCAGACAGCCACAGGCAGGTGGGGAGCCAAAAGCCTAGGTGTGGAGGTGGAGGGGTCTGTGGGCAGGAGGCAGGGAAGACGCAGGAGTCTCCTTCTTTGGAGTTCTGGTAGTGAAGGCCTGATATAAGTGACTGTGGCAGCCACAGCAGTGCCTGGCTGGTGCGGGAGTCAGCAAGGAGCCCGAGGGACTGTGGGTTTTCTGGGCAGGAGCATGGGAGAAGTGTGCTACTCAAGGGTGCTATTTCAAACTAGATCACCCACCACAGAGCCCTCTCCATAAATAGGTGCTTACAAAGAATTGGTGGTTGATAATATGAAGATGACAAAAATGAGAGCAATACCCAGAACCCACAGTGTCCCAACCCATCTCTCTGTGGCGTGAAGGTCTGGTCCAGCTGCTCTTGGCTGAGAACGGGTGGAAGCACAGTTAAAAAATAGGTAGCTCCCCTGCATGGCAGCGGCGACGGCAAACTTATCGTCAGCAAGAACCCATTAGAAAATACAGTGGGGAAAAAATAAAAGGTAATCAAGAGTGAAAGAACAAAAGCAAGAAAAAACTCAGGAAAAAACTAAAAGCAGAAACTGCAAATCTGAGGAATGAGGAAACTGTACAATGGATAACAGGAAGAAGGCTCATCCTGGGTTTTTGGTCTGGGTGACAGACGATGCAGTCTTGGTCAGATAAATGCTTACACCCTATATACACGTATGATCACACTACTGGTGTGACTCAGTGCCATGTCCAGCCAGAGGAATGAGAAGTTGTGCTCCATTTGTGTACAATGTGTCAAAATGCATTCTACTGTCATGTATAACTAATTGGAACAAATTTTAAAAAATAAAAAGAAAATTATAATGTTTTATTTTTTTAGGGGGAAAGGAGTACGTCATATGATGGTTGCTCTATATTTCACCTCAAAACAAACAAAGAAAAGCAAAGCCAGAATGATTTCCAAAATAAAAAGCCTGAAAAAAGTTTTGCCTAGCCAGCTATGAAACTGTAATGCGGAAATGTACTGCCTGGGGTCTTTAAGGCAAAAGTCCTTTTAAAAGTTTAATTTAGAAATAATAACATCAAAAAATGTTCTTTGTGTGTCTGCACAGGGGGGTTGTGAAGCTTCCAGTGGGCAGTGAGGGTGTGTTTTAACTGAGGGACAAGGCATTTTAGTCTCGTCTAGACTTTACTAATCATGAAGCAGCATAGATAACTCCTAATGCTTACAATCTTATCATTCTCCTGATATTTCTGGTTGCTCCATTATTTTTTAGGTCGCTTGTACCTTTTCATATGTGTTCAAAGGAAAATATTTCTTAAAGGGTTCTCAAGATCTGAGAGAAGTACATTTCATTTTCTAAAAGTTAAATCCTACTTTTTTGGGTGAGCACAGTGTCATGTACTTGTAATCCCAGCTGGTGGGGAGGCTGAGGCAGAAGGAAGGTAAGTTCGAGGCCAGCCTGACAACCTAGTGAGACCCTGTCTCAAAATAAATTTAAACAGGGTTGGGGATGTGGCTCAGTGCTAGAGTGCTTGCCTAGCTAGTGGGAGGCTCTGGGGTCAATACCCAGTATTGCAGGGACTTACTTGCTCTCTAGGTGACATATTTGGAATGAAGAAAAATTTTATAGTTTTAACAATGTATAGTTGAGAGGATAAACCAGTATGTTTGGTTGCTAACTAAGTAAACAAATTAACACCCAATCAACCATAAATTTAAATGATCAAAAGACCCTTGCCTTTTTAACTCACTTTAGTTAACTGAAAATCAGTTTTATTTCTGAGGTTGAAGAGGAGGTGATAGTGGTGAGTGATAATTAACTTTGACTGAGCACTTTGTGACAGCTATTGTTTTAAGAATTTTCACTTATTTACTGATTACCACCACAAACCTGAGTTCTCCCCATTTCGGAAATGGGGAAACTGAGTCAGAGCAAGTATAAGTGGTCAAACTAGGACTTGGTGGGTCCAGGATTTGAGTGCAGGTTTTCTGCCTCCAGAGCTTGGTCCCTTATGCACTTGTTGTGCCGCTTTTTCCTGTTCTATGAGTAACCTTTATGTCTCTGTTAGACTCCCTGCCCCCCGTCCCCCAGCACCCAGGTCTCTAGTATGTATTTTAGGATGGGATTTAATACTGATCACAGAGAGAATCGCGGGTAATGGCCCAGCACCACCACCTCCTTGTTATCCTTCACATAAAGCCTGTGTCCTTCTGACCCCTTTAAACTGAGTCTCTCCTCCCTTTTATGCTACAGTCTTCCTAGTCAAGTGACCTCTTATGGGCCAGGGTCTCCGGTGATCCAGGCAGCCCTTCTCCAGCTGAGGAGTTCACCTTCCATTATGTGCAATGAGGAGGCTGAGGCAGGCAGCTCAGAGGCTCCTCTCCCACCTCTCAGAGTCCCCAGCCTTCCCTTCCTTCTTCCATAGCTCCACTCCTGTGTTAGCTAGGTAATGCCATGTGAGCCATCCACAGGCCCCAGGGCCAGGGCAGGCTCCATACAGAGAGTGCTTCTAGAAACATCCTCTGCCTGTCCCTGTCCCCTCCCTCTTGTCCTCATTTATGGGAGGTGTACGGTGGGGTGGCCTTGTGCCCACAGTGCTGAACAATAGCAGATTTGCCTTGAAATTCCATTAGGATCATCTTTTCCGTGCAGACAGCCCTGCCTTGGGGCCAGTTAGGATGCCGGGTGGCCCATTAGGGCCTGGAGCCTGGCCAGAGGCCACATTACAGCACTGTGGGTTTGTGCTGGACTTCTTAATGAGGCCGGAGTCCGGGGTTTTCCCCGAATGTTTGCTTGTTTTCCTGCTCGAGGGGCTGCCAACCGGTGGGGCTCTGTGAAAGGCTCACTAATGGCCTGTGATTCAGGGGTTGGCGCCCCTCACGGTCTCCAGGGCCTGGAGGCAGTTCTCCTCCACCACTCTCAAAATAACCAGGTTTGATGGGCGCCTCCGAGAATGCTCTGTGCTTTCCTTAAAGAAACAGTGGTTTCTGAAACTGTTCCTTGAAGAGTGTTAGAGGAAACCTCCTCCGAGGTTTTGTTTCTGCCTCTGCCCTGTTAGTCCCAGGAGCTGAGTTTGACAGGGGCAGGATTCCGTGCCTGCCACTGAGGTGCACATGCTGCTGGGGCATGAATTAAATGACCAGTAGCCAGCTGTGCTCGTCAGACCTGTGCTGGGCACACAGGGTAGAGGAGGTGACATGTGCCTTGCTTCTGGGATCCAATCATTGATGGAGGACATAGATGAGGGGCTCTTGAAGGAAAGCACTGAGGGGCTGTTTGGGTGAAATCACAGGAGACGTTGTATCACTTCCATGAATGTGGTCTGGAGGGTCGGTCTGCAGGATTTGTATTTTTCTGAAATATGTATGAAATGCCACTGTCTCTAGCCTCGTGGGAAGGCCTACTTCATGCCAGGGGAAGGGTTGGGCAAGCCGGCTGCCTGGGTTTGTGGCTCACTGTTTTGGTAAGCCGTGGTCCCCTGGGCAAGGTGCCATCTCTACACTCCATCCAGCCTTCTGTAGAGCAAGGGTGCCAATCAAGACCCTGCCTAGTGGGGCAGCCAGGAGCACATAAGTGAGTGGGCTTGAGAGGTAGAGCTGAGCTGGGTGCTGAGAGTTGGCCAGAGATAAGAAAGGTCCTGGGTGTGGGAGGCATTGGTGCTGCTTCTCAGCCCTGTCCCAGACCACGTACCTGTCTTGCGTACCTTAGCACTCTGCTCAGGGTCCTGAACTCAACAAAAGCTTGGTGGTCTGAATTTCCCCGCAAAGTAAAACAGAACCACTCTCCTTTGTGGGATGGAGGTAGACATAGCTCCCCCCAGGGAATCTGTCATCTCTCCTCTGGGGCGTGCCATTGCTGTCTTCTGCTCCCTGAACCCCTCACAGGCACCTTTCTTCCTGGCTCATCCTGATGAAAGGGCCTGGGGCACCCGAGTCTTACTCCGGAACCTTGAGCAGGCTCTGAACTAGAACTTGGCCATCTCCCTGTGCCCTCCTCTGGCCCCCTTAGCTGTAGGATGCTACCTTCTGTGCTGTTGACCCCTGGAGTCTGGCTTTTATTCTGAACATCTCTCTTATGATACAGACCCCAGAATTTTCTTGGTGATGGAAGCTGTTTGTGTTCCTGGAACCTAAACTGCTTGGTCATGAGGGTGTGGGATTAATGGGAGGTGTCCTGTTTCCTGGCTCCCATCCTGAGTGGAAGCCTGGGGCTCTGGCCTCTGGTGTCCTTGCATCTGCACACATGTGCGCTTTAGTGTCCACTTCTGTGGCAAGCCCACCCGTGCCTACCTCAGCAGACCCCTCTTTGCCTTCTTTGCTTTGTTCCAGCTCCCAGTGAGTTTCTGGCCTTTGTGGGGGATCACTATGGTTAACTCAGTAGAAATAAATCTCAGTGTGGTTTGCCTGAGCTGCCAAGTCCCTGCCAAGAGCTGGGCTCCCTCCTCTGTTTTCCTGCCTGACTCTCAGAAGTAATATCAGCATTTCCATGTGGGCTGTGGTTCTGGTTGCCCTTTGCCATATACAGTGTATTTCTGGGAACTGGGGTTAGTGACATCACATGTTGCTCTAGCAACCAAACAACTGTTGAGCCCACAGCTACCAGCAGCCTTGGGGGGCCTCTGGGAGCCACCAGTTGGATTGGCAGCCCTGTGCTAACCCCCACCCTACCAGTATGCCGGGTCTGTCGGGCCCACGCCCACCACAGTGCCGGATCTGAAATGGTAGATGTGAGCAACAACTTAAAGAAGACACTGTAATTTTAGAATCTTGCTGCTAAGCATAGCCAAAGAAATCACCTAGATGGGTGCTTTCCGTTATTTTACTATAAGAGACAGCAGATAGTAAATAGGGTCCTCAGGTCTTCCTTTTCCTTCCTGCCTGCCTCCTTCTCTCTCTGTCTCTCCCCCCCCCCCCCCCATCTCCAAGGTGTCTCCAGGAACTCCATTTGGAAACCAGATACAGTGTAGCTGCCTTACTTATTTATGCATGGTGTCACTGTTCTTCAGGTCAGCCCTCTGCAGTCTGCCCCCACCCTGCAACTCCAAGAAGACCCCGTAGGCGTTGAAGTTGTTCTGGGCTCCAGTAGCCCAGGGTGAAGTGCTGGCCTGGGGCCCTCCCTTTTGCCCAAAGAAGCCAGACCTTGTCTTCCCCGCTGCACCATCTATGAGACACCACGTTGTGCATGTCATGTTCCTCCTTGCCCTGGGTGGGGAAGGCCTTACAGAAGGACTTTGCTTTCAGTACTTCTGAATTCCCTAGCCCACTCAGTTTCTTCAGCTGCCTGGTATCTGTTGAGCATCTGTCAGGTGGCAGGAGCTGGGCTGGGCACCAGGGATTTGGCTGTGAGCATAGCAGTGTAGCCTGGGGAGGCTGGTGAGTGGGTTGACCGTCCATGGTGCAGCCCCCGCCCAGCCATATCTCCAGACACAAGTCCTAAAACACATAGCACTGTGACAGTGTGGTCACTGACCAAATGCTACCCAATATATTTTATAAAAGGCACATCTCTGTTTTTTTTAATTGTCTTTCCTTTCCTATTTATTTATTTGTTTATTTGTTTATTTAGAGATAGCATTTCACTGTGTTCCCAGGCTGGCCTCAATCTCCTGGGCTCAAACGATCCTCCTTCCCAGGCTTCCCAAGTAGTTGGAACTATGAGTGTGGGCCACCACACCTGGCTGTTGACATTTTTTAATACATTATTTTAAAAAATCATTTTTCCAGGGCCTTGTTGGAAGGAGAAAGTAATCCGGAAATAACCATCTGGACTGAGTACACCGAAAATGTGCCACAAGGTAAATATAAGAGAAGCTAATTATTTAACTTGAAAAACGCTTTCCACCTGAATTGTCCTTCTGTGGGTAGAGAGTGAGGTCCCACTGATCTGGAAGGACAGGGCTGGCCTATGTTTTTCAGGTAACAGTTCATCTCTCTTTTATGTGCCAAATAGATTTCTTAGTTTAATGGAACATTATTTAAATTACGATGTTGATGAGATTGTGTGGGAAAGTGCTTTTAAAACTCATGTGCTCATCAAGCCAATATTTTGAGATATTCCTGGCCAACATGGTGAGGAGCCAAAGTGGCAAGCCAGGCAGAGTGAAGCCCGGTGAGGCTGTGGATATGGACCTGTGCATCATGCCCTTGGAGGAGACAAGCTTTCCCTTTCCAAACCGAAGTGTTAGGGTTGTATCCAGTTTGGGAAGATACTGTTTAGGCAACAGCAGGTGGTCAACATTCTGGAACCTGCTACCTGGGCAGAGGCGGGGATGGTTATAGCATTTCTCCCACCATAGGTGGAGACAGCTCAGGAGCTCTGTCTGGGTGCCCTGAGCACTCTTACTTCAGGCCCAAAGCTGCAGGACAGGGCTATCCTTCCTACAGCTGTAGAACCAACACAGGAGAATTTGATATTCATTTGAAAGACCCTAAGGACCTGTAAGATAATTTTAAAAAACATTTCTTAAGCCTTACATAATTTTAAAGGGATTCTGGCTAAATCATGGCATATTAAATTATATATGGTGTGTTTAATACACAGTCATCTCTTGGAGGCTGGGGATGTAGCTCAGTGGTAGAGCACTTGCCTAGTGTGCACAATCTCCAGCATTGCCAAAACAAACAAACAAACAAACAACTCCCCCCCACACCCACAAGTAAGTCCTGGCTCAGTCATCCCTTGGTATGTGGAGGAGATAGATTCTAGAACACACCTCCACCCCTTGTATATCAAAATCGGTGACTGCTCAAGTCCCTTGTATACAATGTTGGAATATTTGCATTTAACCTATGCATATCTTCCTGTATACTTTACATCAACTCTGGATGACCTGTAATACCTAATATAATGTAAATTCTATGTAAATAGATGTTATACAGTATTGTTTAGGGAATGATGAGAAAAAGCAGTCTGTACATGTTTAGCACCGATGCATTTTTTAAAATATGCTTTATCTTCAGTTGGATGAGTATGTGGATGCAGAACCTGAGGGGACCATAGCTATAGGGCCAACTGTCTGCCTTACTCTTGTAGTTTTAGTCATCATTGCTCCTAATAGGCCCTTCCCAGATTTGTTAGGTCACTAGGTTCAGAATAACAATTTTGGTTCTAATCATTTGACTGGAATGGATTTGGACTCAGACAATGTCTGCAAGTTTGCTTTCTAATTTTGAGAATAAGCCTTAAAAAAAGCAAAGATGTCCATGTAGGTGGCCCTTAGTTGACCTGCCTGGCGTCAGTTAACATCTGACATCTATAAAACAACAATTATTCATTCACCAGATTTCAAGGTTTACCACATTTTTGACTTGTACCTATGGAAGTCTGAAAGACTGTGACATACCTAGAGGAAGGGCCCAGGGCTAAGCTGCAAGGAGGCCCAACATTCTATGAATGGGGCTTGATTATAGTTTATAAGTGGTGACCTTGGAGCCCAGGAAGAGGGCTGATGGATGTCTCTGTTAACTTGTTTTTTTCCATCATTGTTTTTTTAAGCTTCTTGAAGGATATAGAGATCTCATATTTGTAACTAAATTTACTTTAGCGTTTACTATTATGCCAAAGAAAGCAGCTTTGGAATAAAAACTACTAGTTGTGAACTTTTTAATTAGACTTTAGGCTTCCAAGTAGTACTATGTCCTGCAGAGTATGTACCCATCAACTCTTTGTTGAATAAATCTATAGGTGAGTTCCCAGGTAGGGAATTGATCAGCACATATTAGTACACTTATATATGACTTTTGTCATATTGCCTAAACTAATGTTGTCCACTTGCTCACAAGATGATAGACCTGAAACGAGTCTGTGGTCATCCATATTAATCTTGCTGAACCTTAATTAAATCCAGGGGGGTTCCTGGGGGTTCATCTTCTGGCATTTTTCAGTTTAATATCAGTATTTTGGCCTAAAATGAGGAATTTTTGTGGGAATTTTCCTGGCTTGGTCTCTCTTCTATATCTTAGGATCTACCTGAAGGAGGTCTTTGGCCTTGATTGTCTAGAGGGAGATGAAGGGGAGAGAGGTCTCTGCCCAAGCTCAGCTGGATGGGGTGTGGGAAGACACTAGGGGGCACTCTTGGGAGGATGGTGCTTTGGCCATGTTAAAGCGCTGGCTGCCATGCCTAAGAGCAGGTTATCCTGGTGGCGTTTGGGCACCCAAAGGGTGACCCTATTTGTGGATGGTCCAGAGCAAAGCTGGAAGCCTTAAGATTCTTCTCAACTCTAGGATGGTTGTCTCTCCTGGACAGAAGGTAGGGTTGACAACTTTTTGCCTGGGCACTTTATCAGATGAGGAGGTTGTCACGTGAAAAAGGAGAAGAAATCAGGAAGCTCAAAAGAGTTAAAGTCTTCCATACCTATTGGCCCCGCAGGGAAATCAGTAAAAAATAAGAGTATATTAAATGGAGGAGAGCTATACTATTTGGTGTTCAGTAATTATACACTTTATAATTATAGAGTTCTTCTCTGCTGAAATAAGTAAAATAAATTTACCTCAAAAAGTAGAAATTAATGATTCTGAAATATCATAATATTGTGAAATTTCAGCTGCAAAACCCAGCACCTCTGGCCTCTCTCGCATATGTGCCATGCCTTATAATCAGATCTTTGATATTTCTCTTACGATGAGTGAATATTTTAAAAATAGGAACTGGAGAAAAGCGTTAGGTTGCAGTATTTGTAGTGCTATATTTTATTGTGACAATTTTTTAAATGACCCCCCCCCAAAAAAAAGAAAATTGGGGGACTAAAAATGTTTTATTTACAGGGGCCTTCCTGTGGTAATAGGGTATATTATGTTGAGAGGGATTTGACCTGCACTAGTGCTTTTAATAAAAAAGATAAATGATGCCTGTCATCTTAATGAACTGTTTGTTCAATTTCTACAGAATTCAGAAACGAATCCTATCGATATACCGACTCAGTATTACAGAGGAAAAATGAAAGAAATCTGTTTCCAAGGCAGAAAGCCCCCTTGGTGGGTTTAAACCACAGCTCCGCTCTGTATTCTCATGGGCACCTCGGATCTCAGACCACCAAGTCTGTTGGAAGTGAGGCCAGAAGAGGCTATTCTTCCTCCGTCACTACCCGGCAGGAAAACTCTTACGAAAAAATTGTCAATGGTCAAACCAATTTCCGAACTTTCTCTCCAACCCCCAGTCTTCCAAGAACAACCAACACCCAAGTTAAAACATTCCCCAGTAGACCCAAACCCGAAAGTACAAGGGCTGCCCCCACTTATTCAGGCAAAGAGTCCACCATTGCCCGCGAGTCGTACCAAGAACACAGGGACAACGTGGGAGCAGGTGTTGTAGAGAGCCCTCGGCCAAATGAGAGGACCGTCACTTTGGGGAAAAAAATAGAAGTGCAAACCACCAGGGAGCAAGAAAGAAATCGATTAGGATCCATCAAAATTAAGTCCGAAGAGAAAATGTTTGATTCCAAAGAAAAGGCTTCAGAGGAAAGAAACTTAAGGTGGGAAGAACTGACAAAGTTGGATAAAGAAGCCAGAAAGCGAGAAAGCCAGCAAATGAGGGAAAAGGTCAAAGAGAAGGAATCGCTGAAGGAGAAAAGTGTGAAAGAAAGAGAGATACCCATTAGTCTAGAAGTATCCCAGGGCAGCAGACCCCAGGTGTCTCCGAAAGGCTTACAGATGCCGGAGAAGAAGGATGCTGGTGACAGTAAAGCGGGAGAGACGGTGACAAAAGAGACGAGGTTCAGGTTGGGCACCAGCGACACTGCTAGTTCCCTGCCAAGCGATTCCATGACAGAAACCATAGCAGAAAACATTGTCACCAATATCCTGAAGCAGTTTACCCAGTCTCCCGACACCGAAGTGTCTGCTAATTCTTTCCCAGACACCAAAGTCACTTATGTGGATAGGAAAGAGCTTCCTGATGACAGGAAGACAAAGACGGAAATAGTCGTGGAGTCTAAACTGATGGAAGAAATTGATGTTTCAGACGAAGCCGCCCTGGACCGCCTTTTAGGCAAGGATGTGAAGGAAGTGGGGCTGAAGGGAAAGTCGGCAGAGCGGATGATAGGGGATATCATCAACCTTAGTCTGAAGGGAAGAGAGGGGAGAGCAAAGGTGGTCAACGTGGAGATCGTGGAAGAGCCCGTGAGCTACGCAGGCAGTCGCGGGGCGGAGGAGTTTCCCACCCCCTTTGAAGTGGAGGAGGTGGATGATGTGTCTCCCAGCTCCAAGGGGCTTGTGGAGGAAGAGGAAGGTGATGGAGACACCAATGTCATGTTCTCAGTGAATCGGCGTCAAAGGACCAAGCCGCCCCGGGAGAGCGTCGTAACACACGTGGAAGAAGTGACGGAGGCAGGTGACTCAGAGGACGAACAGAGTTATTTTGTTTCGACCCCAGATGAGTACCCCGGGGGCCATGATGGAGATGAAGGCTCCGTGTATGGGCAGATTCACATTGAAGAAGAATCCACCATCAGGTACTCCTGGCAAGATGAAATTGTGCAGGGGACTTGGAGGAGGAGAAAGAAGGATGGCACAGTGGAGGAGAAGGAGGTGGAGACCCTGGAAGTTCCCGCAGCCTCTCCGGGGGGCAGCAAGGGTTCTGCTCACTGGAAGGAAGAAGCTAGTGGTGAACTGCATGCGGAACCCACGGTCATCGAAAAAGAAATCAAAATACCACATGAATTCCACACCTCCATTAAGGGCGGCTTCTCCAAGGAGCCTCGACGCCAGCTGGTGGAGGTGATTGGGCAGCTGGAAGAAACCCTTCCTGAGCTGCCTGAGCGCATGAAGAAAGAGCTGTCTACCCTGACCAGAGAGGGTCAAGGGGAGCTGGGGAGCGTTTCAGTTGATGTGAAGAAAGTCCAGGCCTCCGACGGTGGGCCTGTGACCTTAGTTGCTGAGGTCAACCTCTCACAAACCGTGGACGCTGATCAACTGGACCTAGAGGAACTGAGCAGAGATGAAGCCGGGGAAATAGAGAAAGCTGTGGAGTCCGTGGTAAGGGAGAGCTTGACCAAGCGACATGGCCAGTCACCTGGAAGCCCAGACAGGGAAGGTGGAGCTGAAGTGTCAGCTGGTGGCATTAGCTTCAAGCGCTGGGCCACGAGGGAACTGTACAGCCCGTCTGGTGATCTGGAGGATGACGCCGGCAAGCCCTCTGCCCAAGGCCCGGTGTCAGCCACCGTGAAAGTCAGCAGCCCCAGGGGCTTCGTGCAGACTCACGTGCTGGAGGACGTCAGCCAGTCCAGTAGGTACATTAAACTAGGCCCCACAGAAATCTGGAGGACTGAGCAAGTCTCCCACGGAGGACCCACCGCAGAGGTGGCGGAGGTAAGTAGTGACCTCAGTCAGGCAGGCAGCTCCGCAGGAGCCAGCCAGTCTGTGAGGCACTTCACGGTGGGTCCCCATCCAAGTCAAGTGTCCACAGAAGTCATCTTTCAAGGCCCGATCTCTGCCTGGCAGGAGGCAGGGGGCAAAGAAGAGCCTGACCTGGCAGAGCTGTCCACCACAGATCCTGAGAGATCCGAGAGGCACAGCACCTTTGGCTCCAGGCAGTTTCATGCTGAAAAGGAAATTAGTTTTCAGGGTCCCATTTCGGGGGCAGTGAAGGTTGGTGAGAGTTTTGTAACTGAAGAGTCAGTGGGTATCCAGACTTCTGTAAGGCATCTTCAGTTAGGCCCTAAAGAAGGACTTAAGGAGAAAATTCAGTTTATAGCCCCCCTTTCAGACAAAATGGAGTGGGATATCAGAGGGGAGTCTGTATGCACCCAGGAGTCACCAGGGAGCAGCACATCTGTCAGGCACATCGACATCGGGCCTCTGAGGCAGCCAGCCACTGAGCTGACAGTTCCCCAACCTGTGGAATTTGGTGACTCAGAATGCATCGTCCAAGGAGAGGGCTCACCAGGCATGGCCCAGGCCACTCGTAGTTATACCTTGGGTAGAAAAGTCCTCATGACTGAAAAGAGCACATTCCAAAGGCTTGTTTCTGAGTCTCCTCAGGAGGGTAGTGCAGGGGACACGTCAGGGGCAGAAGTGACATCAGGTATTAGCAGATCCTTTAAGCACATTCAATTAGGTCCTACAGAGACCAAAACCGCTGAACACATCGTCATCCATGGACCCGTGGCCAAAACATTTGCTCTGGCTGGTTCTGCAGATTCCCCTGAGCTAGGCGAGTTAACAGGCAGCAGCACAACGCTAAGGCACTTTGCACTGGGGCCCAAAGAAACTTCCTTTACTTTTCAGATGGACGTGAGTAACACAAAGGCGATCCCCCGCTGGACACCAGAGGCAGGGACAGAAGTGGATTCTCACAGTGTATCTGACCGTGGTGTCCGGAGAGATGCTGACAGTAGGAATGACCGGGCAGCTGGCGGGAGCTTTCAGGCCTCTGCTGGGGATGGAGAGAAGGGTGCGGAGCAGGCGGGGTTCGATAAGACAGTGCAGATGCAGAGAATGGTAGACCAAAGGTCAGTGATTTCAGATGAAAAGAAAGTTGCCCTCCTCTACCTAGACAATGAGGAGGAGGAGGAGGATGGACACTGGTTTTGACAAGCAGAAATATTTTGTTTTAAATGGCATCTTGTTTGGAAATACACTAACATACAAAGGCCTTACTTTATGTGTAGGGGGGGCCTTATTATCAAAACTGCCCCCATTTTGCTTACTTTAGAGAACTCTGGGCAATGCCAATTGACTTCAAAGTTTATCTGAATTTCAGATTAGTTCATGCCTTCAGAGGCTTTGGAATTTTAGTTTTGAATTGGGACTTTTGCCAAAAAACACTTTTTTTATCTTTTTAATCTTAAAAACTTCCTTTTTCTCTACTTGTGGAGATAGTTTCTGCCAGTTTTGCACCTGGTCACAGACAGAGCTTCCATCTGTTTGATACTGTGACTAATCATCTATGAACAAGATGCCTAAACATTAACCAGATTAAAATAATATATTTAAGAGTCGATTTTGTTTGCATGTGCTAACATGAAATAATAAACTAACATTTTAAGGGAAAAATAAGTACATTTTTACTTTCCAAAGTCTTTGAAATAAGCAAGACTATATCTTAAAAAAAAATCAAAATAATTTCATCTTTAGAAAAAAGTCACTTGTTAGCAACTTAAATTCATTTTAAGACTTGAATGAATTGCTTTCTATGTGCAGAACTTTAAAAAACATAGTGTTTTATTTATGGAGAGGACAGCTGTAGTCTACTGCAATGTTTCAAATCAACATACCTGCTATGTTTGCACCAGTTCCCCTGCACTGTTTGCATGATAGGGAAAATGATTGTTGGAAGTTGCTTATAGGACCATTTATTTTTTGCAGTACTAAGTCATGAAGTAGTGCACAGCCTGAATACTCTTTTTTTGTTGTGGCCTAAGTTCTGGAGTAGCTGGATCCTGTCAGAGTCTGCATTCTTGAGCATCTCTGTGCCCCAGCCCTTAGCACCAGTGTTCTGGTTCACTGGTGAGGGGTAGAACCCTGCACTCAGTGAGGAGGGTGTTGATGCTCAAACTGCACCTGCACCGGCAAAGTGATCTTGTGCAGGAAAACAGAAGGACAAGGTGGACTGTGCCTCCCAAAGAGGCTGTTCTCAACTGCCCCCTTGTGGGTTGGAGCTCTGTCTGAGCTCGAAGACTGAAGGATGAAAATGCAGCAACCACAAGCCAACCTCGTGGAAGCTTTTTGCACTTTAAACAGAAATCCTGACAGTGGGGGTGTTTTGTCCAGTGAAACACATAACACATTAGATGAAATAGGGTGTGTGGAGCAGGAACTGGGTGGCTCTCCTACAACCCAGCACCCAGGCACCCAGGACAGGCCCTGGAAGTTGACAGAGGCCTCGTGCTCATGGGCCATGTAATGTGGACCTGCAAACTTATACTACTGAATTTAAGATATTAGGAGGAGTGTGCTCATTTGGATTCATTTTTATTTTGCACATGGGTCTTGTTTTTAAAGTCCCCATCTTTCAAAGATGTAGCATCACATATTAATGGGTTTCTAGCAGCACAGCATTATTTTAGTCCAGACTAGTTGCTCTCACATAACGTGGGCTAAGCGTTGCTTCCTGTGGCACAGTGTGGTAGATCTGATGGTAGTAAATTCAGGAAGAAGGATCCGTGGTAATGCCACCTGCAGGTGGGTTATGAATATGGTGGCGGAGGTAAGACATTGGAGGGTCTTCCCTCCTTCTCTCACATAATGGGTGGGTGGGTGGGTGTCTCCTCTCGTCCCTGTAATGGTGATGGCAGGTAGGTTAGGAAGAATTAGTTTTCCTTAGTCAATAAGTGGAGGAGAAATATATAATGCCTTTCAAGATGATCTGTTAAAAAACAAACAAACAAACATCATGAATCCAGGTAAAGAAAGAAAGTTGATTTGAATAGCAAGTTTAGATCTTTGTTACCCATCTGCCAAATTAACTAGTGGTTATCAAACTAACATAGAGGTGACTCCTTTGCAAAGGCTTGTCTTTTCCAACATGGTCAAAGATGTGCTGATTTATGTTCACCGTAATTGGTAATGGTGTTATTTATTAGAATTTGGTACAGGTGACAGCCTTTTACTTGATGACAAGACAAAGTGATGGTGAAGAGTCTATTATGAGTCTAAATGGGCTTAGCTGGATGTCACTGTCCTAACTCATTAACTTGTAAATGGGTGCTGATGTAAGCAGGTTATTAATATCACAACCCACCTTTACTTATTTTGGAAAATAAAAATCTTAGACCTTAATTTTCATCTCTAAGTTGGAATGCATGTCTTCAAGGAAATATTCTGCCAGAAGTGTTTACCAGTATGGAGTCATGAGCTGTCATCGTGCTAAATCTCTGGATCACGGCTTGCCCTTGACATCATGGCAGGTCACCCCAGAGGTCCATGTTCTTTAAAACCAGCCACTGTGATCCACCAGAGTGGGAACACAAAGAACCTTTTCCTATTCATTATTATGTGGACAAAATAGTGTTTATTGGATGTTTTTGAACTTCCCACTGGTTGATTTGATAGTTTGTTTAGGATGTGTGTTTAGAATGGAATCATCTAAGAAGCTGACTTTGCTAACCTCCTGTTCGTAAAGGGAAATGTCACAGACTGTGTAGAAATAAAAAATCTGAGGAGAAAAAAAACACTATGTTGTTCCTAAAGAGAATGAATGTTTTCCATTCAATTTTGGTGTGTTTTCTTTTAAACTCTAATGAAAGCAAACATAAGTTTACATGAATGTCTTCATGGTAGCACAGAATTACTGGGGAGAATATATATAAGAAGTTCCAGTTCACCTGAATCAGAACTCAATATTGTGGACACAGAATTAGATAGGATGGTAGAACAGCTGGCTGGTGTTCAAGTACATCCTGGACACTTAGTGGTAAAAATGTCATCACAGCTGGAAGACAAGTGCCGCAGGATGTGACCATCCTCTCCCTTGTGCCCAGGACCCAGGGGTTTCCTGGGACACAGGACTTTCTGTGCTAAAACTAGATTGTGCCTGGGACAGTTGCTTACCTTAAGCGCAAACAGGAAGGTTAGTTAATCATGACTGTTTCTTAGGTACTTCAAAAAATTGCAGTAGCTTGAGTCAAAGGAAGAGCTAGATGTCTTTACCTGTTTGTATACTTTTAGCCTTTTTAAAAAATACATATTTATTTTTTAGCTTTAGGTGGACACAATATCTTTATTTTACATTAATATGGTACTGAGGATCAAACCCAGTGCCTCATGCATGGTGGGCGAGTGCTCTACCACTGAGTCACATCCCCAGCCCCTCCTTTTAGCCTTTTACCGACAAAAATAAAAACACAAATAGCTGTATCCTTCCTCTCTTAAAGAAGCTAAATTTAATCGAAGGTGACATTTGGTAAGACATTCCTAAATGTACTCTTTCCTAGGCTTGGGGTAGAGCACTAAATTTAAAAGATGTTTTGTGATTCCAAGCTACCCTCCAAGAAATACAGAAAAGAAGAAAAAACAAATAATAATCCATATTTCTTTAAATGTGCTGCCGTGACAGAACACTATAGCCTGGGTGACTTAAACAGCATTTACTTTTCATGGTTCTGGAGACTGGTTAGGTCTTACAGATTCGCTTTCTGGTGAGGGCTCGCTTCTTGGCTTGCAGACAGTCACCTTCTAGTTGTCGTCATGCTGGGGAGAGAGATCATCTCCCTTCCTTCTCTCACAAGGACACCAATCCCGTTCACCAGGGGAAATAAACTAGTGACTTAATTACTTCCTAAAAGCCCCATCTCCAAATGACATCAATTAGGTCTTGTTTTAGTCAGCTTTTTCATCACTGTGACCCGAAAACCTGACAAGAACAACTTGGAGGAGGAAAAGTTCATTTTGGCTCATGGGTTCAGAGGTTCAGTCCATGGACAGCTGACTTCATTGCTGTGGGCCAGAGGCAAGGAGGAAGGTCGTGGTGGAAGGTCCTGGTGGAGGAAAGGCAGCTCTGGACATGGCAACCAGGAAGCAGAGAGAGTTCTAGTCTCTAGGAACAAAATATAAACCCCAAAGGCATACCCATGGTGATCTGTCTCCTTCAGCCGCACCCTACCTACCCATAGTTACTGCCCAGTTGATCCGTATCAGGGGATTGATCTGATAATCGGATTATATATCATAATCAGTTCACTTCTGAAAATTTTTACATTGTCTCACATGATTTTTTTGGGGGGGATACCTCATACCTAAATCATAACAAGGCTTCAAAAATGAATCTTTTAGGGACACAAACAGTCCATAAAAGACTCCAATGTATATATATTTAAGTGCTTATTCCACTATCTACATTGAAACTCAGGTCTTCAATCAGTTAGGAACCTGGTCAGGGGCGATCAGGACTCCTTTTGCTGTGACCACATGGGCCTGAGCCCAGCGTGGTGGGTGTGAGCAGGGGCGGCCTGCGTGGTCAGAAATCGCTCTTGAAGAAGACAAGGGTGGACTTTTCACCTTGTCATAGTTCTTCTCAGTTTATTTCCCCCACAAATTCTTGAGGTGCTGCTCTGTACAGTTGGAATTGGTGTGACCAGGGTTTCCCTGGGGGGGTCAGAGCACAGGGAAGCTGAGCTGTAACGCTGCTGCCATTCTAGCACTGACCTGCAGCCTCCCTGGCCACACAAGGGGGGATGAAAGAACGTGGGGGAGGGACAGCACTGCTTATGCCTGCACCCCCAACCTCTGGAGGTTCCATCCACCTTATCCCTGCCCTGATCTTCTGTTGACACCCAAGAGAAAGAGCTCAAAACTTTCTGCTAAAGGGCCACCATCACATGACTGTAGCATCCCACTAGCTGTGGCCCAAGGAGGCCGAAGCCCACTGTGGACACAGCACCAGGGACTGTGCAGCCCCAGAAGCAGTGCTGTTTGTCTTGCCAGGGGAGAGGCAACAGGAAGAAGCAAAGCAGCAGGGAATGGGTGTCCCTCCCGGCACGGCCCCTCCAGGCAGCACTCAGGCCTGCTCACCCTCTTACAGCTGCCTCCCCTGAGCCCATGTCCAAGTGAAGGCCACTTACCACCCACCCCATCTCTGTTGAATTGCTACTGCTATCACTTACTAATTTCCACTGTCATGTTTGATATCTAGTGTCATATTGGGTCGCACACTATGAAAGGGGGACTGTATGTGTGTTGTCCATTATGTCCCCGTTTGTAACCCCATTTGTAACACAGACCTTGTACATACTAGGTGCTCAGCAAAATTCACTGAGCGAACAAGCACATGAGTGAAGGCACAGCATCTCTGTGTACCATTTCAGGCTCTGAGGAACCTAGGGAGTATTCATGTAATTTATTTGTGTATTTCAGTGCTAGGCATGGACCCAGAGCTTCGAGCATGTTAGGTAAGCACTCTACCACTGAGCTACACCCCAGTCTTCATTTTAAAAATGCACACCAACATCAGTACTTTTGTGTTTCCCTTTATTAACATTTTATTCTCAACCCCTATTACCTTCCTGTAAGAAAGGGCCTTTTCTAGAATCTTTTTGTTCTGAATCTGACTCCAGATCTGTGCAAGGGGCTACATGTACAAGGAAGTTCTGAACTTCTGCAGAGAAATCTTTTGGCCACAGTAGTGCTGGTGGGCAAATTCTTTTTGGCAAGAAAAACCACAAGTGGTGACAAAAAGAAAGAATACACAAGTGCCAGACCAGCCTGAATTCAGAGCATCCACTGTCAAAATGTGGCCCACAGAGGTTTTGGTATTACTATTGCATGTTGGAGCAAACGGTTGGCCTTGGGAATCTGTGCATGGGTAAGTTCCATCTTCTAGTTGAACAGGTTTGTACGGCCTCTCAATGGCTGTGCCCAGGATGGCCCAAGGCTTTCGCTGGAGTAAGGGTGAGGGGTCTCAGTCTGCCAGGTTGGTCCTGGCCTTTCCCAGTGCAGAGTGCTGAGGGACAGTGGTGCAGAATGCCACTATGGCTTTTGGAGACTTCCTTGCCTTTCCGGCGACCTCGGGGGTCCTGTAAACAAGGAAAGAGTGGGTTATGTGTGGCCCCCTCAGGCCTCTGCCAGGTTTCCACCTCCATGGTTTCTTTGCCGTTGTGACAGGAACCTTGTGACTGACTAGAAACATGTTATAAGTCTCAGGAGAGGGTGTAAGTGAGAGAATCATGGCACAAGAGCATCAAACACAAGATGCTTTTCTTCTGTCTCAATTCTTTGCCACCACCCTGACTGAGCTGAGCCACTCGGCACTTTTAGCTCAGTGAGCAGGACAAGAGCAAGGAGGGGTGTCAAGGCTGGACAGGAGGCCAGGCTGACTTACCTGCCCCACCCTAAAACGGGACAGTTCTCCTGTTGGCTGGCCCAGGGTTCTGCCCCAGGCTACTGGTGCACTTCCCTGAAAGTGGACACGGGGGCACAGGCTATGTGAAGTGGGGGACCTTCTGACAGTTTGCTGGGCTTCTGCTCAGGGCCAGCAAAAGGATGGGGCCAACCTTCAAGATGAGGTCAGGGACTCTCTGACTCCTATCCTGACAGGCCTCCCAGGGACTGAGGGAACCCGAGGTGGAACTCCAGCAGGCCACCTCCCCACATCACAATGGGCGCCTTAACCTGCAGGGGGCTGATCTGCAGGAGGATGGGATCCAGTTTGTGTTTCTGAAATTATTTAAGAGCAAATTCTTTTCTAGTATTTAGGCAAGGAAGATATTTTATGACTGAGTTTTCAAAGAAACAGGTCCTGCATTTAACTATGCAAGTTGTGGGAAGTCAGTGAAACATTCCACAGAACCTTATAGAATCAGCCTCCTCTGGATTCTGAATGGTGAAGGAATGGGAGACTTAGAGAAGAAGAGCAAGGGAAAGCCAACTTACTTGGACAGGGTGTCCACAGACTGCTGGGTGGCCAGGGTCCTCTTGTCTTGCGGTCCATATAAGATCATCTGAATCTGAAGACACTGAAGAATACCAAGGAGACATCATGAGGTTATGGAAATGTTCCCAAGTCCACTTTGCAGAAAAATAAAGTCTCCCTTGGATGAGAAAAAGAATGCTTCAGGGGCTGGGGTTGAGGCTCAGTGGTAGAGTGCTCGTCTAGCATGTGCCAGGCTCTTGGTTTGACCCTCAGCACCACATTTAAAAAAATAATAATAATAAATAAAATAAAGGTATTGTGTCTGACTACAAATAAAAACAAAATATTAAAAAAAAAAAAGAATGCTTCACTTTGAGGTCCATGCTGCAAAGGAATTAGTGCCTTCTGGGGGTTTTTCCTTGGCATAGTCTGACCTTTGATTCAGATATTTTGAGTGACCCAGAAAACAAATGTGCATTCTTAGCACTATTTCATAAAACTCTTCTACATGCAAAAAATATTTAAAAGTATTTTCAAAAAAATAAAGGCAAGCATGTTGGTACTGACCAGAAAATAGTCTCTGGTTTCTATTTTTAAATGGCCCTTGCTATATCTCAGAAATGGGGGGGGGGGTTGGGGTTTTTTTTTTTTTTTGTACACAAATGCTTAATTTTATATGGGCTTTCTATGCTCATTGCTACACAGGAATTTTTAAGTTATTAGGTGTTAAATAGCTTATCATTTACTCATGACTGACATTAGCTTGATTTCTCCCTTTTGCTTAAGTCTTGACATTTGATTGTTTGTACTAGGTCAGGGCAAACTCAAGGAAAGAAGAAAGATTAAAGATGTGCCCCAAATAACCAAACTAATTTTGAAGAAGAATGAAATATAGGAACTTGCTTTCCTGGATACCAAGACCTTTTATAAAACGACGATTATAAAATGACAATAATAATTTTCATCCCAGGGTAGTTAAACAGACCAATAGAACAAGGCAGCGAGCCCCATCCTTGATAGATGACAGAGCTGGCCTTGAAGGATCAGCAAGAGGAGGAGGACTAGTCAATAAGTGGTATGAGGGCCACTGGGTTTCAAATGAAAGAAAATTAAAACTTAACCCATATCAACACAAAGAGTATTCCCAGAAATGTTTAAAGAGTTAAATATGAAAGGTAAAACTTGGAGTTTAACATGGAAATCTTGGAGGATCGCCTTATGATCTTGAGGTAAGGAAGTATTTCTTACACAAGATCTAGACAAACCAAAGGTAAAAAACTGAAAACATTTAACTACATGGAAATGTCAAATATTTTTGCACCAAAATTCATCATAAGCAAAATATAAAGGCAAAACAGACTGAAGGAAGATATTTGTAATGCACATAACTGAGAGAAGCTTAGCTTTTGGAATACATAACAGACTTCTAAAAGGTAATGAGAAACAACACCATTGACAACATCCTCCCAATAGAAAAATGGCCAAAAGAAACAAACAGATTATTCAAGGAGTTGAAAACTGGCCAAGAACCATGCTTAATCTCACTCATAACCAGAAACAAAGACAAAAACTTCAATGAGTGTCCCTTCACCTATCACAATGCAAAAATTATACTCTGATGATATCAAGTTTTGTCAAAGATAGGAAACAACAAGAACTATTTTATATATTGGTAGTGGGTGTTAAAATTAGTACAAATGCTTTATAGGACAATTTAGCTATATTTAGTAGTAGATAAGTAAATGTTGATATTTACATATGTTGAATATTTGTGTATGACATCATACAAAGGTTAGGCATGAGCATGTGTGTGTGTGTGTGTGTGTGTGTGTGTGTGTATATATATATATATATATATATATATATATATATATATCCCCACATATATAGATGAATCTCAAGATTCTAAAGTCAAGAGGAAAAAGCAAATCCCAAGTGAGTGCATATAATATGAAGCTTTAAAACATGCAAAACAAAAGCACAATAAAATAAGAAAAGCATAGAAATCATATCAAATTCAAGATAGTGGTTCTTGGGGGTGGGCCAACAGGAAATTCCAACTGAACGGTTCATGTTTAATTCCTACATTGACTATTGAGTTCACAGGTGTTTGTTATATTACACATACTTTCATATCTGAAATATTTCTTAATTTTTTTTAAAGATTGAGTTAAGTTTTCTACATGGCTAACAGCTTGAGTTTTAAAAAAAAAGTGTGAAGTTTGGGGATATAGCACTGAAGACTTGATTCATTTTGATCTGCCAACCATTTTTGGGTCTTCAAGAAAAATAAAAATGCAAGCAGCTGAAATGCTTTGTCTCCACAAGCTATGGAAAACATGAGGACTGAAAATTGTTTCAATCTTGAGGAGCTGAGAATGTATGTGGTCCTGGAATCTGGGAATGTGTTTGTCTTTGAGGAAGGAAATATCAGAAAAGAATATGATGGAATGGGCAGGGGGTGGGGAGGGCGGCGATGAGGTTGTGGCTCAGCGGGAGTGTACTAGCCTAGCATGTGCAAGGCCCTGGGTTCGATTCTCAGCACCACATAAAAATAAGTAAACAAAATAAAGGTATTGCGTTCAACTAAAAAATAAATATTAAAAAAGAATATGACAGAATCTTTTCTTTTTTAATAACAGAAAACTTTCATTTTCTTACTTGAAGTGTTATGCACAAAGCAGTGGGAAATTAGTATTTTACTTAGTAGATAAATCAAATTCTGCAAAGGCAAGGGACCCAGATTGTCTGTTTGATGAATCTTTGACATTCTAAATCTACACTGAAATCCTCAGCCAGGAGCTACTTCATCCCATGGATTTAAACCAGTGCTGCTTTAATCCACAGATTGACTGTTGTGACCTTGGATCTCAGGAACCTTCAGAAACCTCTGCTGCTTTGAGAGGAGGGGATGGGGCATGTTGTTTTGACAGCCATGACACTGGATGAAAATTATTCCAGTGCTCACTGGGTTTGGGAGGCAGTCGTGGGAAGCCTTGGTGCCTCTGATCCTGGAGGGGGTAAGACTTACTCCATTATAGGTGTGGGACAGGAGAAGGTGCTCACCAACAGGGGACAAGAAAGGCCTCTCTCAAGGGCTTACTCTTCCTGCCAGAACAGACTTCATTTCCTCCTTCTCTGTGCCTAAGAGATGAGGTCTAATTTTACCCACCCCACGTTCCCTGTTTACATATTTATGAGTGTCTCCGATGAGGCTCATTTTGAGAGGAGCTGAAGTTGATGTGGCTTGGTGTTAATTCATTCAGTGTGGCATTAGACTTTTACTGACAATAATGATTATCTGAGACAGTCTGAGGTCTCAGTATACTCTGCCTTAACAGATGGCCTTAAAATCTAAAACATGGGAGAAATTTCCAACCGATCCTTTTGGTTATTGAGCTCTTCTCCCTGGCCCTTCACTCTCCAGGGAAGAGACGCTGCTTGGTGAATAGTCTCGAATTCCCAGGAAGAATGAGAAGGCAATTGATAGGACTTCTATAAACCCACCCACTCACCAAACTGCTCTCCAACACATTCCTTTCTTATTTTAAATTAATTTTTAAAAGGCATTATATAATTTGATGTCACTTAAAAGTAAATGCATGAAGAAAGAAAAGAAAAAAACAAAATCATTAACAGGAGATTCAAATTTCCATTATACTATTATGTATTTTCCAAATTTCCTCCAATTTTAATGAGATTTTTTAAAATAACTTTTTCAACTGTGTGTCCTCATTTGGGCATATTTAAAATTTTGTATTTATTGACATCAGTTTGGTAAAATTCTTTTGCTTTTTTTTATACTCTGAAAATAACTTTGTGAAGCTAAAATTAAACTTTTCCCAGAGAAAATCTTAGGAGTACTAAAGAAGAGACTGGAATGCTGATGATCCATCATTTCTCCCTTCATTTTGTGCACTGTGACAACAAGGGCAAGTTCACCAGCCAAATCCTACAGTAAGACATCAACAGCACATGCTGTACCATGGAAGTCTTTATGCTTCTCAACCAGATTTTCAACAGGCTGCTTGCTCCTTGACAGGTGGCATTTTGAGAACCTCCTTTAAGGAAATAAAAAAAAAAAAAGTGACAAGAGGAAAAAAACACCAGTGACAGTTGATGGGTGAGGCCTGGTGAGGTTGAACTCAGTGGGCCACCATGAAGCAAGATACCCTTTTAAACAGCAAAATAACTCAATATATACTTTATTCATTTATTTATTTTTGGTACTGGGATTTAACCCAAGGGACACTTTACCACTGAGCCATATCCCCAGCCCAGCCCTTTTTATTTTTTATTTTGAGACAGGGACTCACTAAGTTGAGAAGGCTGGTCTCAAACTTGTGATCCTCTGGCCTCAGCCTTCTGACTTGCTGAGATTTCAGGTATGCATCACCATGCCTGGCCAGAAATAGTTTTAATTGCTATGTATTTATCTGAGGAACTATAAGTTAATTTTTCAATGTTCTGCATTTTCTTAAGCATTTTAGGGTAAAGTTGGTGTTTTGATTCTTTTGTTAAAAAACACAGACATTGACAGAGTTAAGTAAGTGTTCATTGAAACTGCTGGGAGTCAGGCTGAGCTGAGTAAGGAAGAAGCCCCCAGACCTTGACATTAGAACAGTCTCTACCAGGAATAAAGCATCTCACACTCTTGACTGTTCCAAGAGGACAGTGCACTCTCCTTTGACATCAGCCACTAAATGGTGTTTCTCATTTGCAGTATGGACATTCCTCAGAAAACTGGGAATGGGACCACCATTTGACCCAGCTATCCTACTCCTTGGTTTATACCCAAAGGACTTAAAATCAGCATATTATAGTGACATAGCCATATCAATGTTTATAGCAGCTCAATTCACAATAACTAGACTACGAAAGTAACCTAGGTATCCCTCAATAAATGAATGGATAAAGAAAATGTGGTATATATACTCAATGGAATATTACTCAGCTTTAAAGAAGAATAAAATTATGGAATTTGCCAATAAATGGTTGGATTTGGAGAATATCATGCTAAGCGAAATAAGCCAATCCCACAAAATCAAAGGCGAATGTTTTCTCTAATATGCAAATGCTAATTCACAATAAGGTGGCGGGTGGGCAGTAGGGAAGATCAGCGTTACCTTAGATTAGGTAAGTTGATGAGAGGGGAGAGGAGGAGATATGGGGATAGGAAAGATAGTAGAATGAAACAGACATTATTTCTGTATGTATATATATGACTGCATGACCAATGTGATTTTGCAACATGTACATTCAGTAAAATGAGAAATTATATCCCATCTATGTATGATATATCAATTGCATAAATGCATTCTATTACCATGTATAACTAATTAGAACAAATAATTTTTTTTAAAAAGAGTCAAGTGAAATTCCCAATATCCAGAAAAATTTTAAGGAGTCCTTATCTTGCTGTTCTTCTGACTTTATACAGAGGGGCTGTGAGCAAGCAGTCCCTTGTGTTTCTATTATTCCTTAAATGCCAAACAGGGAGCTTTTCCCTCCCTTGTGGAAGACAACAGGGGATGTCTGCTCTCACACTAGCCAGCCAGCTGTCCCTACAAGGGGCTGTGTTGGTCTTGCCCACCTTTGTGTTCCAGGGCCTGGCACAGTCTCTGGAAAACAAGTAGTTGCAATATTTACTAAATGAACCAATATTAAATAAGTGAATAAGCAAATAAACTGAGGGAATTTTTATATGGATCTTTGAGATGTGATTGGAGCCTTGGGCTTCAGTGATTCAGCAGCCACTGAACCCTCTGGTGAGGAAGCTCCATAGCGTGTTCAGGGTTGAAAACCTTAAAAATTATACTCTAGGTAAAGTCAGTAGTAGGAAGAGTACTGTCGCTATTTGCTGATTTCTCTTAGGAGTCATTGATGAAGCTAGAGTCTTTAAGAGACAATCTTAAGCATTTGATGCAAATTTGAAAAATTATTTTTGACATGACTCTGAGATTTGAAAGCTAGGTTTCCAAGGAGTCCAGGAGCCCAGGAAACTGGGATACAGCCATCAGTCTCCTGTCTTCCTGTTGTGGCCTACCTCTGTGCTTCTAACACCCTTCCCAGTGTAGACAGAGGGTGGCTCAGAGGCAGCTGTGGCACAGAGGTTAGCTGACCTATTACACTCTGGATTAAAAGAATAAAACCCCATAGTTAAATACCCAAACTCACGAGGTAGTATATTTTCTGTTTTGGGGGGACCTCTATCAATGGACTGCCATGACTTTGGCTGTCTTCACAGCAGGACCTCTGTAGAAGTGGATTTCCTTTCTCCCTCACCCTCCAGTCCAAGGTCCCAGAGTCACATCATGATTTCTATTAGGAAATTTCAGATAAAGAAAGTGCTGATGAAACATATCCTGTTTGTTAACAGAGGCAGAACAGCAAGGGCTACGACTAAAGAGTCATCTAAGTTACAAGGCTACATGACTCCACAATAGAAAATCGTGAAAGACATATTTTTTAAATTTCTGGTGAGGGTCCAAGCCAGGTTTGTCACACTATAACTTGTATTTTCTTTGCATGGAAAAATAAAAGAGCCAGAGTGGTGTGTGGACTACTCTAATGCTGAGGATCTGAAATCACTACTCTTTTTTTATACATTCTGTTTTCATGTCAATTTCATGTCAAAGAAGACGACTTCAGAAACCATCAGTGCTAAGCCACTACCATTAGTGGGAAATATTAAAGGCTTTAAGAAATACAAACAGGCTTTCATTTACAAATCATTGCAAGGCAGGCTAAAGCCATGGACTTGGGCGTATGGACAGGGTCAAGCAGAGGCAGCGCTCTACTATGGAGACAGACAGAGGTGGAGGCGTCTTCCCAAGCCAGTCAGAAGCCAGCCGTGTCCTCACAGCACATGTGTCCTCCATGTCACTCCTGTCTGCAGCTGTTGCTTTCTGAGCACCTGCAATAGGCCTACCCTGTACACACCTTAGGATGTGGCAGGGAATGGGCAGATGTGTGTCTTGCACTAAGGTTTCTAGTGTAATGGGAGAGACAGACATTTAAAAATACACAAATATGACATCTTCATTTGTGATAAGAACTACAAGAGGAAAAGAAGAAGAGGAGGGGGAGGAGGAATGACATGCCAAGGGAAAGAGAAAAAAGGGCATGTGAGTGGGTGGTGGTAGAGGGCACTTGGGTCAGGAGGGATTCTGTGAGGAGGTGGCTTTAGAGTTGAGAATGACAGGATGGTGAGTCAGCCAGGTGAAGACCACAGGGAGGGAGGAGGTAGTGGTGATGGGGATCCCAGGAAGAAGGAAATCCAAATATCTGGGGAAACACTTTGTGTGTCTGTCTCACAAACACATGCCAACCCCACAGCTTTGGAAGGTCACTAACCCAAGATCCAAGGTCTGATACATTGATGGGTAGGGAGTCTCTCGGAAGAAAAATAGGTAAGGTGGGAGGAGGGACCCTCAGCTGTAAAGAGAAGAGAAGTAGGAGAGAGGCATGACCACACAGTGACTCTGTGTGGACCCTCTGGGAAAACTCACTGAGTATCTCCTGGGTGCCATGCCAAGGTGGACACCATCCTTGCCATCTCCTCTCTCCTCACCTTCAGGTTACCAAGTGCTGTGGGTCTATGTCCTCATCATCATACCTTGACTCCCTCCATGACTTTGTTACATCCCCTGGCCACTGTCTTGAAGCAAGCTAGTTAACATCATCTTTCTCCAGGACATCTGTAGCCAATATTTAGGAAACAGGGGCACTAAGAAGACGTGCTACGAAGGTAGATCTTGCTGTGCACCATGTACAAAGAAGGGCTTCGTTTGGAAAGTGGAGAGACTGGCCTGTTTGAGCAGCCAACGCAGGGAGGAGACGTTCCTAAAACTGAGTCCTTTGAGCTGCCTTTTCTTGGCACATTTCCCTGATGACATGGAGCTCATCAATCTCAGTTGATCCTTCTGGAATTCATGCCCTCTGTAGCAGCCACTCCTGACCAACATTCTTTCGACTTGTTTAAGGTTACCCTCAATTTATGCAGGAGGAGGTCTGGTTGCCTGGCCATCACCCATAAATTCCTGTTCTCCAGTCATTTAGTGAGACTCTGATGAGTTGCCAGGTAGCCTCTGGCCAGGACAGTTTGCCCAGGCTCACAGTGCTGTGTGCCTCCAGACCATGAAGCCAACTGTGGAACTTTGAAGGTACTGTGTACTTGCTAAGCCACAGTAAGAGTCCTGACATTTGAGGAGCAAATGTAGCTGCATCCATGTTCAGTCCTTGTCCACGCCTCATCTGGGCTTTCTAATGGACAGCAAAAGCAGGGGTGCACTGTGTCTTGGCTACCAGGGTCCTGACCTCAGGAGAGCTCCACCTTCCTGCAGCAAATGACACCAGAGTGACCACTGGCCAGGGGACCTGGAATGCTCATTTCCAATCAAGCTACAGCAGAAAAGGGAGGCTGCACATTTTCCCTTCAGAACATTGAGAAGGAATGACCTTGACCCCTTTAACTATCAGCTCTCATTTTCATATAGCTGATTTACAAACATCTTCAAACCTTTAAGTGCATTTCTCAGCCCAAGAACAGGATTTTGTTTATATGAAATCGACATCATCATGCTTCCTCTCTAAACACAATGGACTGCTGCACCCAACAATGAATCAGTCAAAGACAATTAAAAGAATCAGCTTCAGGGACAAACAAGGTTCTACACATGAAGGTGAGGTGGCTGGCCCAGTGGCTCTTGGCTTCAGAATTTTTGGTATCTCCAGGGCCACAAGGAAAACACCAAATGTGCAAAAGGGAAAGTAAAATGAAGTGGATCACTGAGGGAACCACAGGCTATGAACTGTATATAAAATATGGCTGTCTCTAAGACGGCTCTGTATTAGCCAGTTGGAGGAATGACTGGATACAGTAAGGAGCAGATGATTTGTTCTTCAGTCTTGACTCAGGATCACAGAAGGCCAGTCTGGCATTGGCTTTCTCGCCTACAATCTATGAATAAAAATCATGTTCCAGCTCCTTTCTTCAAAAGATTCATAATAGCAGGATTTGAGATTTTTAGAGAAACAGGTCACATTTCTTATAACTCTTTTATGGACATGTATAATGCTGACTGTGTAAATTACGAAGGCAATGGACCAAACCGTGCCTATGACAGTACCTGCTATGGAGGGCAGATTAAAGCTGGACCCCAACCTGACTTCACACTGTACTCAGGCCCAGTAAATTCCCAAGATGTTATTGACCTAGGAAAAAGTCTCAAGAAATTCTGATTGCAGCCTTTCACCTGGATGAAAATGATTCGGGATGCCCATCCTAGAATCAAACCAGGTTTCTATGTGAATTTTTGCTGTGGAAATTTCCATCTGGAGCCAACAGAGTTCTCCAATTTTCCCCTGCAGGCAGATGCCTTAAAAGACAGATCAATAATATGGTTTCCTTTTCAGTAATTTAATCATGCTGTCTGCTTTGTTTCTGGAGCCTTCCTGTTTTCCATGCCTGCAGGGCTCTGCCTGGGCCTTTCAGCATGGGAGGGTACATCTGGAAATGCCCTATTCAGTAGATTCCTGCTACTGAGTTGAAAACTCTGGCCATGCATCTGTTGTGATAGAAACAAGAGAAACACTAAGGTTGCTTTAGAAAGCTGCTAGTTCATAAAGCCCAATGATAAACATGACATTTGAGAAACTCCAGTGGGCTACAGATACAGATGTTAAAGGCATGTTTAAAGTCCCTGTCTGTGCCCTGGTGTTCACGGAGCAGCCAGCCCTGTCCTCAGATGGGTGCATGTGGAGAAGTGGAAATGAGAACTGCATGTACCACAGTGTGATAACCTTCGTGCATACAAGTTCCAATGCTTTCTCTCTAATTCTGGCAGAGGGCCAGCGAGCTTTAAGCTGTCAGAGTCAGTGTTTTCAGGACTGATGGTTAACGAGGTCAAATGAAAGGAAAAAAGAGGTTGCCAACTTCCACTGCAGGTTTTAGAGATGAAGCAACCTGAGAGTTTCTTGAAGCTGAGCTGATTTTCAGCCCAGTGAGTGACAGTGTGGCACAAAGCAAGGATTCTCAGTCTCTTTCTCCCCAGGAAGCTGACAAACTTGCAGATTTCCACAGAGATTGATTCACAAGGTGACCCTGATGCAGAAACTTTAAGACTTTAAGGTTTTGCTTAAGAGTAAACTGCCCCCAGGGACAATTGACTTAACTTTTTGGCGCCTCAGTCCCTTCCTCTGTAAAACTGTGCTGCTGGGAATAATGGAAGAGCCACCCCCAGAGAGCACTGTGCAAGGTACCAGCCCAGAGCCACTGGTGTGAAGGCCTGTGTAGCCCTGCTTAGGTTTCTGTGCACATCTGTGTTACAGCCTCAGAGATCTGTCCTCATGCCTTTCCCTGTCACCACCCCTACCCCCAACTGCTTTTAGTTCCTTAAACATATTTTGCTCTCTTTGTCCTGAAGCCTCTTTCTTCTATTCCATTTCCCAGCCAGAGAACAACTACTCATTTTCCTTGTCTCAACTCTTTTCCACGATTATTGATCTGGATGCTTTCCCTAAAAGCCTTCTCTCCTATAGATCCCAAGATGGACTTGTAGCATGGAACTTTGCATAAAATATACTTGGGAGTTCATAGTCTATAACTCCCTCTCTGGTCTGGGACATTCTTAAGGGAAGGGACTGCTTCCTCCTATTTTATTCTTTGCATAGCCCCCTTTCCCAATATGGACGGGCTCTAGTGACCCTGTCCCAGGTTTTCTTACTATGTATTTCTTGAGCCACCTCCTCCCAGGTCACCAGCTACCTTGGAAACACCCTGTTCTCAAAGTCTACCATTCTGCTTGGCCTCACTGACTGATCTAGGGGTGGGCACTAGATTCAAGCCATGCCCCTCAGTCTTCCCTCAAGTTCTTTCAAGCTGAAGCAAAGAAAAGGCACAGGGATAAAGATATGACTCAGGAGTGTTGGAAGCCATGATCTCCATCTTGGGGGGGAGACAGTGTTGTAAGGGATGAGGAGGAGGATTTGCAGAGGGAGGCAGGAAGAGAGCCCTCCTGGCAGTAGAGTCTGGCCCTGCAATTCCTCCCAGGGTTCAACTGCAGGCCTACCTGCTACTCATTGGCTAGTCCACCCTTATTTGGAAATCAAGAGAGTCAACAGATGCCCCTTCCATACTGACTTGGTCCCTTACTCTGGCCCCTGCCCCAGGTCTGGATTGCTCAGCAATTGGTCCACAGAAGGTACTCAATAACTATTTGTTGACAAACTGATAGCAGATATGTGTCATCTCATTACAAATTGGTACCACACATGTTACCAATCCTGGTATCTTTTGCAGCAGAGTCAAAAAAATTATAAGAGAAAATGACAACTTGTAGAACAACTCACTCAGAACAAAAGTGAATTTTTTAGGTTTATCCAGGGTTTCACTATTATAAAACTAATTAGTATAATGAAAACATAACATAACAAAACTTAAGAGATACACTGGACAAGAAAAAAATTCATAGCTACAAACACTTAGATTAATAAAAGTGAGAACAATTAAATTCTCACAATTAATTCAGTCAAGGAAAGAGGAGAAAAAATATATAAAACCAAGAAATAATGTTGGGGAAATAGCTATTAAAAAGTGAAAACTGTAAAAATTCATGAGATTACTCTGCAAATTTTATGCAAATAAATCTGAAAGTATAAGTGAAATGGATAATTACCCAGAAAAATACAATTTTCCAAAATGACTTCTTTAAGAGAGAGAAAGCTTCAACAGAACACTTTTTTTTTTTTTTTTTTACAAAAGTGGGAGAAATTTTAAAGGAATTATCCCACAACTACAGCACCAGGCTTAAAGAATTTCACAGGAGGTCTAAACCTTCAAACACCAGCTGGTTTCAATGCTGCACAAATTCTTTCAGTGTATGAAAAATAAAGGTAACTTCCAAATTATTTTTCTGAAGTAAAAGTAACACGGTTCCTTAAACAAATACACATACAAATATTAGTGCAAAAATCATAAAATCAGTGAACAGAAACAATATCTGCTATGGTTTGAATGTGTTCCCTAAAAAGCATGTATTGGAAACTTCCAATGTAATAGTGCTGGGAAGTGGGATCTAATGGGAAGTATTAGGCCATGGGGGCTGCCCGCTTGTGAATGGATTTATGCTGTTGCCTTGGGAGTGGGTTCATTATTACAGGAGAGGGCCCATTGTAAAAGGCTGAGTTCTGCTATGGCACACCCTGTAATTCCAGTTACACAGGAGGCTAAGGCAGGAGAATCTTACAATCTAGGCCACTCTAGGCAAGTTAAGGAGACTCTGACTCAAAATTAATTAGTTAATTAATTAATTAGGACTAGGAATGTTACTCAGAGGTAGACTACCCTTGGGCTCAATCCCCACAGTATTACTAAAAAAAAAAAAAAAAAAGACAGAGTTCAACCCCCCTTTCTCTTACTTCCTTTTCTCTCTGCCTTCTGTCATGAAATTACACAACAAGAAGACACTCAACAGATGCCATCTTGGACTTCTCAGCCTCCAAAACTGTGAGAAATAAATTTTTATTTTTTATACATTAGTCTCTGGTATTCTGTCACAGCAGAACAAAATGGATTCAGACAACACTGTGTTAGGAAAATAATTAAACCTAAGGGAGATTTATTCTATGAATGCAAGGTTGATTCGATAGTATAGTAAAACACACCATTTCAGTGATTTATGAAGAATAATTTCATAATTTCCATTGATGATAAAAATCTTTTGATAAAATTCAAAATTTATTTTTAACTTAAAGAACATTCATGAAACTTCCTTAATATGATAAAATATATAAACCCTAGTTCATACATTAAGTGAAGAATCGCTATTGGCATTTCCACTAAGATCAGGAACAAGGCAAAAATGCCCACTATTTTCACTACTATTTATTATTGCCCTGGAGTCATGAGCCAATGCAATTAGACAAGAGAAATCAATTTATGAGACATAGAATTTGAAAACACAAAGAAAAACTATGCCTATCTTCGTATAATGCAATAGTATACCTCAATCTGAATCAATCCTCAATTTAACTCAAGCAATAAAAGAATTAAGGTAGAGAAGCCTATGGTCTTCATAAGCACAACATAAATCAAAAGATAATAATGAGGGGCTGGCTGGGGTTGTGGCTCAGTGGCAGATCACTTGCCTAGCATGTGTGAGGCCCTGGGTTTGATCCTCAACACCAGATATAAATAAGTAAAAAATTAAGGTACATCAACAAGTAAAAAAAGATAATAGTGAATAAATTACCACTTACAATAGTAATAATGAAAACACTTTAGGAAGAAATCTAGTAAGAAATGTGCAGAACCTATAGAAGAAACACTTTCAAATGTACCTAAAAGATATAAAAGTTGACATGAACAAATGAAAAGATACCCCTTCTTCTTGGGTTGATGACTCAACATAATAAGGATGTAAGTTCTCCCAAAATTCATTTATATAGAATTTAATAAAAAATACAAGCAAACTCTTTATGAGGCTAAATAATTGATATAAAAATCATGTAGAAAAATAAATATGCAGATATCTAGAAACACTAATATTTTAGGAAAAAAGAGCCACAAGGACTGTCCAGTTCTATTTTGCATTAAATCATGATATAAAATCTCTATTGCTAAAAATGTGAGATATTGGCATATGAATAGACAGAGATTAGTTGACTAGAATGGAAATCAAGAAATAGACTTAAGTATATTTGAAAATTTAGTATATGATGAAGGTGTTATCTTAAATCCCTGGAGCACAGGTGGGATCTTTAATAAATGAAATGATGCTAGACAAGGAGGAGCTACCTGGAAAAATGACAACATTAGATACATACCTCACAGAAATAAATTCCAAATTAAAAATAAAAGGAGAAGAATAGGAGAAAAATATAAGAATTCCTCTATTAACTGAGTATATAGAAAGAATACAATAAAAACAAAGGCTTGATAAATTATACCCTATAAAATATTTGCAGGGTCAAAAATAATTGAAGGGACTGGGGATGTGGCTTATGCGGTTGCAAGCTCGCCTGGCATGCGTGCGGCGCAGGTTTGATCCTCAGCACCACATACAAACAAAGATGTTATGTCCACCGAACACTAAATAAATAAATAAATAAATAAATATTTTTAAAAATTCTGTCTTTCTCTCTCTCTCTTTAAAAAAATAATAATTGAAAATTCATTTTTAAAATGTATATGTCTGGGGCTGGGGTTGTGGCTCAGCGGTAGAGCACTCGCCTAGCACGTGCGAGGCCCTGGGTTCGATCCTCTGAATCACATAAAAATAAATAAATAAAATAAAGGTATTGTGTCCATCTACAACTAAAAAATAAATTTAGAAAAATGTATGGGCTGGGGATGTGGCTCAAGCGGTAGCGCGCTTGTCTGGCATGCACGAGGCACTGGGTTCGATCCTCAACAACACATAAAAATAAAATAAAGATGTTGTGTCCACCTAAAACTAAAAAACAAATATTTTTTAAAAAAATTAAAAAAATGTATATGTCTAAGAGGAAATCTTTTACCTTAAGTGTTATTTTAGATCTACTGCAAAAGCAATCACATCTTACCTAAATCAGCCACTTGCATAGTTTTTACTCCATAGTAGCATGGTGGAGGGAAGGAACTTGACAGTGGAGAGGGAGAGAGAGCCTCACTGGGGTTAGTATTGGCTTCCACTTTACCTTCTTCAGTTTCTTGTGGGCCCCGCTGTGGTTCCCCTGCTCCAGGTCCTCCCCACCCAGGAGCCGGTATGTCTCTGCCACCTCTGGGCTGAAATCGCCAAATGCTCCCACTTTGGCTTCCAGGGACTCTCTCAGGATCAAGGTTGCTCTCTGAGAAAGACACAAAAATCTGTCTGGTTAAAAAGTTCAAAGGCTAATTAAAATCAGTGGTTTCTAAAGATAATTATGTAACTGTTACGGTTTGGCTCTGAAATGTCCCCTAAAAGCTCATGTGTTGAAGACTTGGCCAATGTTCAGATGGAGGTTTTGGGGAAGTGAGTGGCTCATGTAGGCTTTACCCTTTTCAATGCATTAATCGACTTGATGGATTAATAATTTGAATGGACCACTGGAAGGAGCTGGAAACTATAAACAGGTGGGGCATGGCTGAAGGAAGTAGGTTTCTAGGGGACAATATCTTGTCCCTGGCTCTTTGCTCACTGTCTCTCTGCTTCCTGGCTGCCATGAGCTGACAGCTTTTCTCTGCCATGTCCTTCAATCATAATGTTCTGACTCACCTGGAGCCAGCCAACCACACAGACTGAAACCTCTGAGCTAATGTACCAAAATCAACTCTTCCTCCTTTAAGAAGTTTATGTCAGGTATTTTGTTCACAGTCATGAAAAACTTAGTAATACACATAACTGACTACAATTTCATGTTTTAGAGGAATGGGTTTGGAGGTCTTATGAACTGGGGTTACTCTTCTCTGGTTAAATAGGAGACAGAAATTAACATATTTTGAGGGGAGAAGATTAAAGTGTGAAAAGAGAATGCATCAAGGCCACTTCCGGGAGGGAATTCACTTCAGCTATTACTGAAATTCATTTTGGTTGGGTGGTAAGAATAAAAGCTAACCAGTATGAGTGGAGTCCTTACGTGTCACAAACTGCACTGCACAGTTTATATGATCTCATTTATTTATTTATTTTTTATGTGGTGCCGAGGATGGACCCCAGGGCCTCACATGTGCTAGGCAAGTGCTCTACCACTAAGCTAAGGCCCAGCCCATAAATTCTGTCTTATTTATATAGATACAATTTTAATCCTCATTTGACAAAAGGGGAAACTGAGGCATGGGGGAGCAGAAATTTCCTCAAGAGTCAGCTCATCAATGGTAGAGCTAGGTTCTGCAGCCAGCCAGTAATTTTAATACCTTTAAGATCCACATTTTTCTTCCTCTATGCACACTGATGTTCTTATAAGAGAAAACTAAACAGAACCTCCAGATCATGCTCTGGGTTTTCTATTCTCAGGAAAAAAAAAACAGTTTGGGAAACCAAAAGTAAACATTCCAACATGATGTGACATTTTGTTTGGTTGATTCAACTTATTCATATCAACTTGGAATCAAAAAATGTGAACTGGTCAGAAAACAATATTTCCTGACAATTTCTTCAGATACCAGGACTAAAACCCTGTTTAGGCATGCTGGTCTCCCACACTTCTTCCTGAAATTCTTCCACAATCTTCCACATGAGAGCACAGTTACAGTTCTAGGGCACAAATGCTGAATCCAACAGCCAAATAAAGCAGGGACTTGTGAAAGGACTTTCTATAACGCAGCCCCATAAGTGTCCTGATGGTGTCCCTCAGACAGAAGGGGTGAAAGGCTTCCATCCTTTTGTTGGCAAAAATATGAGTTAGGCTGGAATAGCAATGGTGGGGACACCACATTAAAGGTGCTAATGAGGCAGAAATCAATTTCTTAGGAAGAAAGAGAAATTGCTGTAGGAGCAGAGTGATTGACTTGCTATGTGGGGCCCACTGAAGAACATGAAGGACTAAGATTTTAATCCAGACCTACCTGAGGGTAAGGCCCATCACATGCCCTCCTAATATCTGTGAGCACGGACATAGACTGATGGGAGTGTTCGGTTTGGTGGCTTTGTTATGGGAATTGAATTCTGTTAGTCTTTGGGGAGCCATGGATGGAAAGAAGAGCTGAGACTCCTTTTCCTAAATGAAGCTTTCAATGCTGTTTACAGCCTAACTGGGGAGACTGGAGATGGATGATCATGAAGTTAAATGGCAAGTTAAGATGACAGTGGAAATGATGCCACTGGTTTAGAGGAAGCAGGTGTCAGACTCTAATAGTTAGGAAAAGCTTAAGAGACAGGAGTGAAGAACAGTTAGGGCTTAGGTGAGAAAAGTCCCCCAAACTGGAGAAGCACAGGACCTATTTAAGGTGAGTGAGTAGGTTCATTTGACTGCAGCAAAGTATGAAGTGGAGAAGAGAGAGATGGATCTGGTGGATGATCTGCTTTGTGCCAGGCTCCGGAATTTGGAAATAAGAAGTCAGAGAAAGTTCTTGAGCAGGAGAGTGGCACTACTAGAGGTGGCACCACCTCCCTCCCCCTATATCTTATCCTGCAGCAGAGGGACCTTCCTTTACATTCTATTGTGAAAGATATTTCCTCCCAAAGATCACTTTCCTGTTGATGCCAGTTTCTGACTCATGTATAGACTGTGAGCATCTCTGGGAACATCTATGTGACTCCCTTTGCTTGTCTCTGTGACCGTCCTTGGGCCCAGCCCTTTTTTGGTGAACTCCTGCTAAGCCCCACAGGGAGAAGTTTGTGACCAAAGGGTGAGAACAGCATGAGGCTGCCACGTTCAGCTGGGCAGACTGCACCATGCACAAGGGCACCTGACAGGAGAAGAGACAGGGATGAAACCAGCCCATGTTGCATTCTCTGGGCACTGTACTCTGGCATGGGCTGTGTCCACCTGAGCAAGGGACAGCTTTTCTATTCTTACAAGGGGCACTGGAAGGACTATCAGTGATCCTAGAATGAAAGTAGTGTTTGCTAAAATCTTCAATGGCAGCCTGAGAGAGCAAGGAGCATCTTTAAATTTGGGTGACCTGGGCAAGCAAGGACAGAGAGGCATAGCATCAGTGACATTGGGCATCAGTGCCACAACAGCAGACACCATGGCAGGAAGGCAGATGGGAATAGGAATGAGGCACATGCCTGTGGCCATCAGAGAACTCAGCTGGCCTGCAGCCAAGTAGCCGTCCACCCATCTGCTCATCACTCCTCATCATATACAAGAAGGTCCCTGTTCTCATGGAACTCAGTCTAGTCACACAAGAGATTTTGAACATCTGCATAAACTTCTACGTATGAATATTTTTCTACATCATACTGGATTCTGTAAGGAAGAGTCAAGGAGAAAGTCAAATGCAGATGGGAGAGGAAGCAGGGAAGCTGGTAAGAATTGAAGGATGCATTGGCATTAGCCTGAAATGAATGGAGAAGGGCTTCCCAGAGGAGAAGGAAGCAGACACAGCCCAGAAATGGGAATTAGAAAAGGCCAATGTGACAGAAACACAGATTGGGGAGCAGGGGCAAAATGAAATCAGAAATGTCAGCACAGTCTATATCACAGAAGGGATTGTGGGACATAGAGGGATTCTGGTTTGTCCCAAAGGCACTGAGGGGACATTGGAATATTTTACAAACGAATGTTCACTAATTGGATTTGCTTTTTGAAAAGTCACCAGGGCTTCCTTGGGCTGAAGGGGTTAGGAAGAGGCAAACATAGAAGCAGCTTGCTAGAGTAGTCCAGGCAAGAGAGGATGCCTGATGGAGGAAAAGGGAAAACAATGGGTGGACTCAAGATATATATTGGAGGGAAAAATGGCTGTGGAGTTGGGTTGGGCAAGGCATGAGGGGCAGACTTACCCCGGTTCCTCTTACCTGAGCTCCTCATAAAACGTTTAGAGGTAGAACTGGGATGTCTAGGGGTGGGAATCTGAGGCCTCTGGAAGCCTTTCTCTCCTTGTTTGGGTGATCCAGAAAAACAGTGAAACGCCACTTGTTATGGTGGCTGTGGCCTTACTTTGGCCTGAGAAATATGGTGCATCTAGATTAAAAGCCCATGCTCCTTAACTGATAGAGAATTGAGGATAAAGGAAGAGCTGTTGGGGAAGAGGTCTACAGATGACAAGGATAACAAAGTTTTCACCTCCAAGATTTGTCATGACAGGTTGGAAAAGATATTGAGCTACACCATGGCTTCCTTTAGCTTTAGGTTTCACAGGAAATAAGTTCCCAAGGGTTTAGTTGCCAATGAATAAAACTCTGGGTCTTCTTTCAGTTTTATAGTCCATGTCAAGCACACCTGGGTGGATCCATGGTAAAAGAGAGTGAGCTGAAACTTCTGCACTGTGTAGCTTTCACTAGATATGCAAATTCCATTCATTACCCAAAATGAGGAGAGAAGAATAGACACACTAGCTGTCACCCTCTATCCCAACCAGAACTGAAGGCTGCAGTAAGCAGGGTTTTGTCAAGCAAGTTCTCAAGGTTTCTAACCCCTCAGAAGCTTTTGTAGGTGAATATGACATCTACATTCTCATTAACAATTTTCCAGTTTCTTAGTGTAAGTCATTTGGAAGCTACCCAAAGTGGCCTCCTGGTCTTATATGTGTCCTTCCAGGGCAAGAACATGCCTTGCACATAGTAGGTACTTAATGGATACTTGCAGGGTAAGGAATAGCCCTTTGGATATCAACCAGGTTGCCCATGTGAAGAACTAGACAATTATGATCTGAGCTCACCTCTTTTTGTCCAATGATTTGTAGAAAATGGCAAAATTCATCTTGAATTGAAAGAAATTTGGCTTTTTCCTTCCCTTCAGAATCTTTAAGATGAGTCATACTGTCTTGAAAATACTGCTCAGCCATATCTGAAGAAAAGCATCATAACAACAATCTTGACAACTGCTCACAGATTTGAAGTGGAAACAGAACAAATATGCTTTTAACAGTGGTGAACTATTTGCAAATAATCAGCCTTTGGACAAGAGAAACCAATTAAGGAACTTGCCCTTTCCCCTTATCCTGCCTCTTTTACCAGAAAAGATTTAGGTCTCAGAAGGATACTGTAATTTCCTTTCCTTAATTTTCATACATTTTAGCTTTCTTTGTGATAGAAAAGGTGAACTTAATGCAAGAGGAGAAACTATACCCCATAACCTGAAGATGGTGGCAAGTTTGCATGCTGATTGTTCATTAATTCTTCCTATAACTCCGATTACTCCTCACCGACATTGGGATCCTCAGGGCCCACTTATTTTATTTTATTCCGACTGTAATCTTATTACATATTTCTATAACATGAAAAAGTCTGGAAAATACAGTTGACATGATACTGGAGGATAATCCCTGACCATTCTAAACTCTTAAAAATCCTGGCCATAATTTAACAAAAATATTTTTAAATATATGCTAATCATGAAAGCAAAAAGGGAAAAGTTTAGGTATGGAAATGAAGAGGGAATTGAAAGCCAGAACAGCAAGTGGGTGGTAGTCAGCTTTCCATTGCTGTAGCAAAAACAGGAATGAAGTTGTAAAAGGACCCAAACTCCAGGAGACAATGGAGATGGCTCATAATTTGATTTTAGCCTAAGCAGAGAAGCCAAACTTACTGTGCCAGATTTTTGCTTTGCAGAGCTGTACTCTAATAAATAGGTATTTAAACCGCTTTAATTTCTATGAAGTAAAAGAAAATAAATACAGTTTATGCTGTGATTGAACATTATGCTCCCTCAAACTTATATGTTGAAGTCCTAACCTCTAAGGCATTAGGAGGTAGAGTCTTTCAGAGGTGATTAGGTCATGAGAGTGGAGCCCTTATACATGGAATTAGTGCCCTTATGAAAGGGATCCCAGAAAACTCCCTTTCGCTTTCTGCCATGCGAAGACACAGTGAAAAGTCTATATAAACCAGGAAGCAGGCCATCTTCAGGTACCAAATCTAGCACTTTGACCCTGGGCTTCCTAGCCTCCAACTTTCTGGGAAACACATTTCTGTGTTTCATCAGCCACCGGATCCATGTTATTTTGTTATAGCAGCTTGAAGAGAATATAACACCCAAGAATCCCTAAAATGGTGATGAGAACCGTTTCCCTGGTCTGAAGTGAGGCTGTAAGTCTGCCCATCCAGGGGCCATAGCTAAAAAATGGGTATTTGTGGGGTTTTTTTATTTTTTATTTTTATGTGGTGCTGAGGATCCAACCCAGCACCTTGCACGTGCTAGGTGAGCACTCTACCACTGAGCCACAACCTCAACCCCAAAATGGATACTTGAAAGAATGTCAATTACAAAAACTGTCTCAAAAATTAAAAGTTAACATTAATTGAGAGCCAACTACATGTTAGGTTTCTTTTAAAATTTATTTTTCTTTCCTTCTTTTTTGGTATTGGGTATTGAACCCAGGAGTGCTTTACCACTGAGTTATATCCCAGTCTTTTTATTTATTTATTTTTTAAACTTTGAGACAGGGTAAACAGGGTCCTGAAAGTTAATGGGGGTCTCGCTAAGTTGCTAAGCCTGGCCTCCAGCTTGCGATCCTCCTGCCTCAGCCTCCTGAGTTGCTGGGATTACAGTTGAGTGAGTGCCACCACGTCCAGCTATGTGTCAGTTTCATAATCGTTGCTATGGGCTTCTCATCTATTCCAGCCTGAGGAGCAGATGCATTGGAGGCAGCAAGCAGCAGAGATGGACACTGAAAGGACAGAAATGTTATGAAAATGGACAGAATGGTCAAGGAGACAGAAGTCTGATGTGCAGGGAAATGGCCCTGCACACATCAACAGCTCTGAAAACATGCTGGAAATTCACAGTTAGAGTCCTGGGTGTTGAGAAAAGGTCCAGGTATATTCCATGAGATCCACTTTAGAAAGGAGGGAAGTAAACCCTGGGAAATATGTCTGCCAAATCTAGTCAACCTAAAGAAAACTTCAGTCTGAAACTGAGTTGTGTTCGTCCAAACCCATCACAGTATGATGTGATGCTAGACAGATAGAGGAATTTCTTTGCCAGGCATTTGCTCCCAGGGAGGTAGTGTAAAGGTAAAATTTCCAAGCTGATTCTAAGCCGCAGAGCCTGAGTTAAAGTGTAAAAGACCAGGCTTCCTAAAGTTTCCAAAGTGCAGGGATTGGGTTAAAAAGTAAAAGACAATTGTTACAATCATACAAGTCTATTGTTACAATTCCTCTGCTATCCCCGGAATTTGTAATCCCTGTAAAGTTGTTAGAACAATGAGGGAACTGCCTAGTAAATGTCTCCATTGATTCCCTGGTTGTTTAATAGCTAAGGGCTCTAGGTAGCATGGCACGTACGCATCTAGGCCCCAGAACCAATCAGTTTAAATGTGTACCCCACTTAGAAATGACCAATCATCTCTGCCTAAATTGTTCCCGCCAATGTATGTACTAATCATGTTTCAGAATTGTTGTTCAATTTTCCCACGCCTTATGATGATTTGTTCTGATGTATGCAAAGCCCCCCACCCTCTCCAAAAAGTGTACTTAAGCTCCACCTGACCTCCGCTCTGGGCTCTGAGCCGCTCTCCCTTCTTGAGTGGGCACAGAGTCCCAGCGCGCTGGAACAGGATCCTCAATAAACTTCCCCCCTGCGATTGCATGAAGTGAGTCTCTTGTGTGGTTTCTCCCCTCCGACGCTCCGCTGCACCTCAACAGTAGGTCTCTGCTCAGGGTCTGTAGTTGGGCAGAGGTTCTCTGCTCCTCTCTCTCAGACCAGCAGATACATTTGCCATATTGCTCAAGTTTTTGTCCTGGTAGAAGAAAATTCCACCACCTGGACAATATTATGTCTATTCTACTCCTAACTGACTCATGGGGAAAACATTACAGATTTTATGCTCCAACTAAATTATTAACTTTGGCTACTTTGATGATCTGAAGACAGCCAATGTTGGGGGCGATGTGTCATTCATTTTTTTGATTCTAAAAGCCTTTTTTAACTGGACAGTCCATGTCTAAAGTGATGGAGGATATTCAGAAGTAGAGTACTTTTGATATTTTATGTTTTTGACTAATTAAGAATTAACTAAAGAATATAACTCAGCCCTTCAAGTAGACATTGCTGGGTGCGGTGGTGCACAACTATAATCCCAGTGATTGCAAATTCGAAGTTAGCCTCAGTAACTTAGCAAGACCCTAAGCAACTTAGCAAGATCCTGTCTTAAAATAAAAAATATAAGGGTTGGGATGTGTCTCAGTGGTTAAACGTCTGTCCTTGGGTTCTGTCTCTGATACAAAAATAAACAGATTAATAAAACAGTAAAGCTCTATCCACACCCCAGTCCCATTTCCTTGGAGACAGGCCCTAACTATGAAGGGTGGCAGACATGAGGGGTGTGGGAAGGAGCTGTAGCTGAAATACGCTGAGTTTCAGACCCTGGGTATTGGCAGAAGCGGTGTTGCATGCACAGGGAAAGGTGAAAACCAAAAGCACTGGGTGAGGCATTTCCCTCCCCCTCTTGGGTCAGGAGCCAGTCCCCCAGGCACAAGTGGACAGCCGTGCTGGACACCTTTATCTTGTAACATCCTCCCACCTCCCAGTGTTCATCCCCTGGGTGCTCACAGGCTAGCCAATCACTCTCCCAAAACACCCCATTTAGGCTCCAGGTGCAGCATGCTGCTTGCCCTCAGTGCAACTAAACTGACAGAGACTTTGAGAAAGGAGTTGCTGGGCCTGATTCAAACTTATGTGCAAATGGCTTATAACCAGGGCTCAGGAAGATTCGTACGTTTTTTCCAAAGAGGATACTTGTAGACAAATATGAATCTCTGGAAGAAAGAAGGAAGGAAGGAAAATGTTACCTAAACTAAGGCCTTATAGCTCACAGAGGCCTCAAATGGGCAGGAGGGGACCGACCTTCCTGGGAATCTGCCCTCCAGGGTGAGGGCTCCTCAGGTCCTGCTTCCCTTCCGCCCTTTCTGAGCCTCTAATTTCTCCAAAGTTCTGCGTGTTTCCTATTTCTGTTCCTGGAAACAATGAGCAAGCAAAAAAGGTTTCCCTGACAGGTGTTGTCACATGCATCGCACATCAGACATCTACAACCCCCTGGTAGGACCTGTGTATATTAGGACAACCTTGAATCATGAGAACAAAGGTAGGTCTCAGTCATCTGCAGTGGTTTCCTTCCTCTCTATACATTTGAAACCACTTTTATCTTTATCTGATCCAGGATCCTTCACTGTAAAACCCTGCCTTACATTTCTCCACCCCTTCAACCTTCCAAATTAACTTTGTGAAGGACAATCCACAGGACCAAGTTTAAGGGGAAAGAAAATCTACTCCTATTCCCAGAGCAAAGGAGCCATTTCCTGATAAGCTGAGTTTCTCCTCCCAGGGGCATCCCAGAGGTCCCTCTGGGCCAAATGACAACAGGATTTCCGAAAAGACAGGAAGCCATAGCCCCTGGGGCGGGAAGCCACCTCCTTTGTGTCCCTGGGCCTTGGGTGTGGTTCACCAAGAGCCAGCAGTTTCTGTGTTCTTGCACATGGTTGTTCCTACCTTTAAAAAGCACTTCTAGAATCCTCTGCAACCTGATGCTGATGGCCTGGCAAAAGATGAGGTCATTTTCTAAAACACAGGAACAGACCTAGCTTGTAAATCTGAGCCCTGGTGGCAGAGGTGTTCCAAGGCCATGAATTGCTTCCAGTTTTTACCCCAGCAAAATGTTTCGGTTTCTGTGAGTCAGGGGGTGGTGTGTGGTGGTGGAGGAGGGGAGTATAGCCCTGTGGGCAGGGTGGTTTACTGTCTATAGATGGCTTTGTTTGGGACTGGAAGTCGAGTCCTTTCTAGACAGACTGTCCTGAGATGTTCACCTACAGTCAAGAGAAAATTGAGGCTTCATTCACAGAGTAGAAGGAACAAGCAATATGGCCCCTGGAGGTCAGAGGCTTTTAATTAAAATAAATTCTGGTAACCTGGGGCTTGTTTCCTGAGGCAAGAGTTGGAACAGTAAGGACAGCTTTCATTAAGAGGGAGGTCTCCATGTACAATGTGACAATTATCTTTTTTTTAAGTCTTAGAAAATAGTCTTTATACAGACTGCAAAGAACCCAGGGGATTTAAAAATGGAAAGTCTCGAATCTTGGCCTGGCATTCATCCAGCAAACAAACAGATCGAACTGTTCAGACCCTGTTGCGGCTGTTGCCCAAGGCTACGGGCCATCTGTGGGGATCACAAGAGAAGCCTGAGGACACAGAAGCCCAGCACACTCTCTCCCCTCATCCTTTCTCTGCAGCAGATCCTCTTTGAGAGGGATACCAGGGCTGGCCTGTGACATGGCTTCTGGGGGTAGCAGAGCTGCTGCTCACAGGCTGGTGATCTGAGGAAGCCCATGGCTATCTATGGGGACAGGTGTGCATCTGGAAAGTTGGTACCCAACAGGGCAGCAGGTTGGGGAGACTCAGGGGATAAAGGTGCCAAGTGCCCACAGAGGGCCTTGTACCTGTGAGGCCTGGTGAGCAGCTCCATTGGATCTTCATGTCTTAAATATCCTCACCATCAAGAAGCTGGCTACTACTCAAAGTCCCACCTGGGGCCACCCAAGCAGTGGTCAGGCCTCCAGCAGTGTAGGACCTATGGCTCTAGTCACTTGGTGAAGTATAGGCTACCTATCTGAAGCCAAATTGGGGCATCAATAATACAGACTTTTCTGGGAAGTACTGATCACAAATTATGAGACAGTATCAAAGTGGAAAACCTGAGCCTGGTGAAAGTGGCCACTACAGAGCCTCTGCACTTTGTCCTCCCTGGGAGAGGCCTGACCAGGCCACAGGCCTTGCTCCAGATACAGAGGAAAGAGGCAGTTGATCAGCCAGGCTTGCTGGAGTTTCAGTCCTGCCCCAGCTGCCCTCTGGGAAGGAAGGCCAACAGCACAGACTTGCATTTGAGGAATGGGCCACCTCTCTCCTCCTCTGCTGGCCCCAAGGGTTGCCTATCCCTGCAGTCCTTTCTCCTCAACACAGAGCTTATCCTCTGGGTCTTCTTGACTCCCTGGGCCTTTGGTGACCAGTATGAGGCTTCCAGAGCATGACCACCTTTCTGGTTTTAGAGTGTGGTAAGAAAGCAGCACTTGAGCTCCATTCTAGGCCTAGTTATGCCTCTAACTTGCTGAGTGACCCTGCTCACCAATCCTTTAGATTTAATAATTCTAAGATAATTCCAGAAGTTTCTGAGAAAGGATACTTCTAACATTGGTACAAACTGTAAAAGGTTTCTCTTGGCCTCACCCCCTGCACTCTGTCTTCCCCTCTCTAACTTGCTCCCTGTGGGGCACAGAACCAGCATGGACACTGATACCTGCATGGGGCGCTCAGAGGCCAAGCTCAGTGACCCTGGAAACAGGGTTGAGGAAGGGGTGGGTAATACAGGAGGAAGAATTGAGAAAAGGGAGGACATGTAAAGTAGAAAGAGGAGACTTGGGTGAGATACGGTGCCTAGCCTCAGATATGTGCATTTTTCACATCTACTGTGTAAAGATGTGGGGAGAGGCTAGGACCAGTGGGGACTGGGGAGATACACATATTTGTGCACAGAAAATTATATTCTGGGAATCCTCTTAGTCAGGGATCCCTGCTTCTACCCCCTGGGCTCCAATGGGGCAGAGCCCATTCCAGCTGCTTCACTGGACCTGGCAGAACTCCCTAGCCCGCAGGAGCCCAGGCCGCAGATGGGGCCACTTCCAAACAAGGCTTTCTCCACTCAGCAGGCTCTGCTGCCCAAAGGTTTACACTGAGATGTACTTGGCTTCAAACCATTTCATTTTCATATCCTTTAGAAGACTTATAAGCACAAGGCCAAGGCCTTGAACACTTAGCAGGGCTGGGAGAGCTGTTAATACCAAGTTTGTCGATGGCTGCTCTGGGAAGCTGGCCAGGCTCAGGTTAGTGACATTCCAGGAGCCTGAATTGGGAATCCTTATGCAATCACAACCCTCCTGACTTCTAGGGCAGTTTCATCTGTATGAGGAATGCAGGGAAGGTGTAAGGCAAAGGAATTATCTTGAGCATGGAGCCTGAAACACTTGCTTCTTGGCCAGCAGTGTTTGGTTTGCCAGGGGCAATGCCTTCAATGGGCATCCAGCAAGCAAGTAGGCAGCCTCGTTAAAATCCTCATTAAAATCTTTTTCTCTTTTTTTCAAAACCCAAACCCAAAAAAGATCTCTGTACTTTTCACAGACAGGTTTAAACATAGATAAATGAAGCCCAGACCCTCCACCCCTCCCCCAAGAAAGAACTGCAGGTTTGCTTCTGTGGGATCTGGCCTGGACTTCTGAACTAGAAGTGACCCAAGTCCAGATGAGAAAGTCCTGGGTGAGAGCTGGGGGACTTGCTCTTCCCTTAGTTATTAGACAACAATAAGTTCCAAATTGTCTACTTTTATTTCCTCCTGTTGGAGGCAACAGAGGCCTGAAGAAACCCCAGGCCTGGGTGGGTTTCTCTTACTCTTGCTATGGGGGCTTTGACCACATGAAGGACAGCAGAAAGATGACACTGAGACCAGGGGAGCATATACACCTGGTTCTTTAGCAGCCCCTGCTGGGTGTGTCTGTCTCATTCCTGTTTCCAGAGGGCACATGGCGGCACCTATTCTGCCCACACCACATGTAGGCACTTGCAGGAAAGAGCTAGGACTGCCTGCATCTCCGCCTGCTGGCCGATCCCCACACTTGCTGTTAAGGGAGCAAGGATTCTAACAGCAGTAGTTCTCAAATGAGGGTCACAAGCTTGGGGTTTCTGCTCTCTGACTCTTTTCTGACTTGCCCATTTAGGTGGTCCACTGAGGCCTTAGAGGCAGGGTCTGTGCTCCTTTCTGCCCCTGTTCCAGGGCTTCAATGTTGCTGAGGGATGATTCTCATCTATTTCTCTTCTGTGGCTTCTCTTGCCCTACTCCCTCACTTAGCATTTACTTGCCTTCAGGACTTTGGTAAATGTTCTTCCAGTGACACCAAAGCAACAGATGTTTCAGCCGGTTGTGCTGAGTCTAAGAAGGGTCCGCCTAAGAGCAGCCTACAGACTGTTCTGGACTTTATTCTTTTGGGGTAGAGCAGTAAGGAGAGAGAGAAGCTTCTTTAAGTTGATGAGACTTTCTAGAAGACACACCTGGTTATGTGAGCTCCTTTGTAGACTGGGAGGTTGTGTTCTGTTTCTAATGGTTGTTAAAGGAGTAAATAAGTCATTTGTGAAAGTTCAGCATCTGCATACAGAAGGTGCTCAAATGCTGATGCTATTGTTGTTGCTGTTATTATTACTATGATTCCATGAGTCATCTAATGTATATGCTCCAAGCAACTAATCCTGGAGCCTCAAGCAGAAGCCACCCCAGCTCCTAACAGGTAATGCTATCGGCTCCAAGGCCCAGTTCCTGGGAGAAGTCCTCTTCTCACTTTTCTACCTTCACATTCCTCCCACATTTCAATTCCAGCTGGCGGTTGGTTTTCTGGGTGCAGGTCACCAGATGCCCTAAGCAGCAGCAAAGGAGTGGAGCTGAGATCCTAAACAGGCTTCTGGGCCTTGGCTCTTCTTGAGGGCTTTCCAAACCCTTTTCTTTGGGCTGCCTTTGCTCTTCCTGGGTCCCTTGTCTGCCCCAAGCTTCAGATCTGCAGGTCTAAGCAGGCAGGTGTAGGAAGGAAAGGTGACATATGCATTGCCAATCCCAATAACACAGTGACAAATGGCCTCTGGGGAGGACTTCCTGGGCTCTACCGTTCACTGGCTGATAGCCCTTGGGAAAATCATCTAATCTTTTGGTGACTCAATTTCTCCATCCAAAAACTGGAGATAATTGTATCTATTTCATAGAATTGTTTGAGGATATCGAGTTAATAAGTGTACCATGGTTAGAGCCATGGCCAGTTATGTCCTATGTTAGAATTAGTTACTATTATTGTGTGTGGTCATTTAATTCTCACATGCATTAATAACTTTATCAATAAGTTATTATTAATATTATTCTCAAAATAGGGGAGGCAATACCAGCAACTTATTTGAACTGGAAGACTTTAAAGAAAAAATGTAATTCAAATAGGATTTCCACCAATTCTGTAAATTGTACAGAGTAGCCTAACTTTGCAGTTCTGGAGCAAGAACATCTTAGGGATATTTCTGTTGGTCCCCACCCAGTTCATACATTCAGCAAATGAGTATGCTGAGCATGAGGTGTGCTGGGGACCAGAATCCCTTTAGGCTTTACAAAGAGGCTCTTTTGGCCCTTGCTTGGTATTCTCTCAGAAAGAGACCCTTTCTCTCACCTCCTACCAATTTAAATGTTGAGAACACTCCTGTTGTCTTAAACATAAACCCCCAAGAAAAGCAGGAAAATATCTGACATTTACTTATTCACACTTCTGCTGCCTAGGTTAGAAGTTATGAATCTGATCTTGATGATTGTTTTTGACTCACAGAGAACCTAAAACATATTTAAGTTCATTACCACTAATTAAAAACAAGAGATTTCATGTAAAAATCCAAATTTTTTGCATTCTCTTGAAAAAAGCAGATCTTCGAATATAAGCCTGTCTGTCACATAGAGTGATGGGCTGGAGCTAAGTAGGAGGGTGTGGGCTTCTCTAGTTTGCCAAAGCCCTCACCACTCCATATTGTCTCTCATACTACAGCTGATTATAAATAGCCATTCATAATTACACCTGACTCTGTTCTTGGTTTCTACGCACTTAACTCACATTGCTTGTGCTTGGTTCCTCTAGATGTTTGGACTGTGATTCCTGATGTTCTAGGATTTTCCAAAAAATACATATTTGCATTTTAAGTGTTTTCTTAGTAGTTGTGGAATGGAAGTTTATCTGCCACTTTTAAAAGAGTTTTAGGCACCAACAAACTGGTCAAAATGTTTCTTCAACAGTTTTGAAGGCAATTCTGATTGTTAAATATGGAATGGTCTAGGGAGGGAGGATCAGACAAGTCATCTCTATGTCTCCTCTTTGTGTACCTAGCCAGGTTGCTCCAAGCTCCAGGAGGTAGAATGAGGGTCTGCAAGGCAGGATGGTCAGGTGGATGAAAACCGAAGCTCTTCATCCATGAACAGAGTTCTGGGCTGGGCTGTGGACCTGTTCAGACCATGCTGCTCATCAAGGCTTCCCCTTCCTCTTCTCCCAAGTCTATCCTGCTAGGCTGGCTTCTGCTTAGTGTGACTCCTGCTTTCTGATTCAGCCCCAAGCCTTCCAGGCACTGATTTTATGTTTACTGAAACCTTATTTTACTCAGTATAAAACTATTTTTCTCTGGAATATACCTCTAGGCCTTCTTTATGAGTTATATTCCATTTCTGAATATTCTGTCCCAAACAACAGCAGAATCACTAAATTGTGTGCTTCCTGTCAGTAGAAGCTTTGAGCCTGGGATGAGGGAGTAAAGAATTTCTGAAGCCCACTGCGCTACCTATTACACAAAGATAAGGAAAACCATGAGTTATAAGTGGCAGCTTCCTTCTGGGATCCTGAAGCTATGAAAGTTCACCCCAATTGAAAGCTCTACCCTGAGACTTTGCAGCAGTTCCACCACAATCATTGAAAACCATCACCTTTGAAAGCAGAGCAGATTTCCCTGTGAGCCCAGCACCAGTTCCCTTGGGTTCTTAATAGCTATGGATGAAGAGTAGCTGTATTGAAGAGGAAAGGGTCAGAGGAAGGCTACAGAGAGATAGAAAGTAAAGGATCCTGGGGAAGCAGCAGAGGAGCAGAGCTACAAATTAGAGGAAACCGTGAAGGTTCTCTGAAGGTTCCTATTGAGACCCCATCCACCTGTTCACCCACCCCCTAGGCGCATGCATGTGAGATAGGAGGAAGGAAGACTGGTTCTCACCATGGTGCTCAGGCCTCCCAGAAGCGACAGCAGCACGGGCGACAAAGTGTGAGGATTCGGCTGCCTCCTCTTGAGAGGGGTTTCTACTCAGGATGATGGCATGGGCCTGGCACCACAGAAAAAAGAAACAAGTTATTTATATGCTTGGCAGTTGCAACAGAAAACTAACTGTCCTTACAATGATTAGCAGAAAGTCAAGGAACTTTCCAGCAAGTTGAAAGCAGTGATTGATGTGGAAGCACAATTGACTCTTGGGAGGGCTGGGTTTTAAAAGCACTGAGTGGTGGAGAGAATGCTATTCTGGGGCCTGTCACTAAGTAAACCATTAAAAAGTCTACGATCATTTGAGTCAGCAAAGAGGATTGGGGGCAGGGTGGTCAAGAAGTAAAAAGCATCAATGCTGTGTGGAGGCAGTGGGCAAACCCAGCTCCTGGCCTATTAGTCAGCCTAGAAAGTGGAACCTACTCATAGGTGATGATATGTGCCTAATCCACCAAGCCTGTGGGTCTGCACCCTCTGCAGACTGGCATATGGGAGCTGCCTGAGTTTGGAAAACAGGTTCTTTGGAAATAAAGTCCATTTTAAAATTAAACACATACATACACACACACACACACACACACACACACACACACACACAACCCGGTGAACACTAAAGTAAAATACATAAACATTCCTTTGAATAAAAAATTACTACTCATCTCCTTGTTAACACTTAGTTTAAAAAGTACTATTAGTAATAGTTTCACATTCATCCAATGAATTGACATTTACAGTTTCCTACAACGGGAGAGGCATGGGCAAGAAGGTACTGGCAGCTACAGAAAACTGAAATGAAACGTGGTGAAGTAATACAATAAACTAATGTGAGGCGATAGGGAGTTTGCAATTAATTACCAAAAGAGTAACAGAAAGACTAAAATGCCATAGGTTTAATAGAGGGAAACACTAAATTGGGGTAGGCAAATTGTACTAGCAACAACTAAGATTTAAGCAGCACTTTAATTCTTTTGTGTGATACCACTTTTAATTTTCTTGATAATTTTTATGAGCCTCATTTTCTAGATGAGAAAACTGAGATTGCTGAATGGGTGAGGGCTATAGTTTGGATCTAGAATTCCTCAAAGGGCCCTATGTATTAAAGGCTCAGTCCCCAGGCTGGCACTACTAGAAGGTGGTAGAAACCTTTAAGAGGTGGGGCCTAGTGAGGCATGTCCCTGAAGGGAACTGTGGGACTCCACTCTCTTCTTCTTCCCCTCTTTTGGATTTTTAGCTGCTATAACGTGACCAACTTTGTTCTGCAATGAACTCCCTACCATGATGTGCTACAGATCCCCCCCAAAACAGGGCCAACCCATCATGGACTGAAATATCCAAAACTATGAGCCAAAATAAACCTTTCCTCCTTTTAAGTTGATGTATAACTATAACATTACTATAGCAATGGAAAGCTAATACAGTAAATGACCAAGATTTCTCCCTATAGTTAATAAGGAATGGAGATGAGGTTCTGACCTTGATAATCTGATTTCAAATTCTGTTTTCAATACCATGTTCTGAATGCTGCCATTCATCCCTCCAACCCATGGTGGTAGATGTCACTAGCTGATATCAGCACACTCCTAGGAGCACACTGATTCAGCCTCCAGAAGCTACAATGAATTCATGGAGCTGGTGTAGGAGATAAAGTCATTTCAGTAGAGCCTTATAGTCTCCACCAAGCAGCATTTTCTCCTCTGATGGCCAGCTGAGTGCAATTCTGAAACTATAATCAGGGTGGAGTATTGTCACGTGTTAAAATCTGGGTGGCTTGCTCTGCGCTTTTGGTTAAGGGGCTATTCCAAATCAAGACTGCTGGCCATAACTTTTACTGCTACATCAGACCAGTAAACATTCTTTATTCATAAATGCTAACAATATCCTTTGCTTTGAAATGACTATATATATATATATATATATATATATATATATATATATATATATATGATTTTTAGCAAGTGCACATTAGTCACTGTCCTTGCTTTTCAAATAATGAGTACTTCAAAATACAACTTCATGAATGCACAGATTATAGGAGCCAACCAAGAGTTAAACTGCCATATGCTTAGTGTTTGGAGAAGGGGAAAAAGAGTGACACATCCCTCCCCTTATAAAACCTCCCAACTGCATGCTGAGTGGTGTTTATTTTGCATTTCTCCCTTGATTGTCCATCTCTATGATCCACTATTTGAGAACAACCACTCTGCCAGGGAAGGCTTTCCTCAGACTGTCACAAAGACTCAACATATAATATTTTAGTTTAAGTTTAAATCCAAAAAGATTTCTCCTTTGTTTCTGCTCAATATTATAATTCAAGGAAATGTAATACATATATGACTATCAAAATTATTTTCAAATGAATAATTACATGTTCTGGAAGTATCATGAATGGCATTTTGCCTTGGAGACAAAAAGTGACACTTTTCTGACAGAAAAAAAGACAAAAATAAAAAATTAAAAGCCAATGATATTAAAAAAGTGGGTTCCAAAGGCTCAAGGGAATCTGAATTTATCACAAAATTTTCATGACCTCAATGTTGCTCTATGTGAGATGCTAATACTTTATTAATAAGCATTTATTATTTATTTCAGAAACTCATTTCTCTGATCTAATTTATATTTGATGTTCATGAAGATTTTAAAAACAACATGCAAGAGAGAAAGGGGATATCCAGGATATTTCAAATGTGCCAAATTAGTATCTTACTTATTCAGCAAAATTCCATTCAATTCAGTTTATTTTAATTCATTCCTGTTTGATTTATTTTTTTATTTTTAAGTGCCTTCAATTTGCCAAATATTGCACAAATACTAGAAATTCACACACACATACACACACACACACAAATCAGGCAAGTCAGGCAGGAATTTTGGGTTTAAAGGAGATCAAAGATGAACTACAAAAATATGGGATAGTTTCATTTTTACATAGATATACAGACATTGCCCTGCACTAGGTTTAAGTGCCTGGCTCACTAACTTCCTCTTTACCCTAACCCTGCTGTTACCATTTCCAGTGATTTCAGTATCCATTCGATCAGCCCGTGCCCATCAGGCAAGAAAGATGACACATGCAAACAGGTGAAAAGTGGTCAATAAAACGATTCTTTCCATAGATGAAGCCCAATGATGAGAGTTCAGGACCTCAGGGCAAAGTGCTTTAACACCCTTGGCCAGATGAGCAAGACTAGGAACATTTGCTCTAATTGGAAAGATGATGTAGGGAAGTGAGCAGTGGCTTTCAGTAGGGATACAGGCAGCGAGTCTCCATGGAGGAGCTGGGGGGATGAAAACCCTGTCTCCACTCCCTTTCCATGGTCTGCAGTTCATGTTGTGTGGCTTTCAGAAGAGGCCAAGGACATTAATCTGGGACTTAAAGTCAGCATCTGGGGCACAGAGCAGGGCTGAGAAGCAAGCAAAGTGGAGCTGAAGGAGCAAACTAAAGTCCCAGCTAACAACGTGGCCTCTTGGGTTTTTGGCAGACTCATTTTCCTCTGTATGCTCAGATACCCAGCATCCAGGTCACACTCCTGGCCTTAGTGACTACTAGTTTCTACCTCTGCATCCAAATTTTGTACAGGAGCCCTGCTCTATTATGTCCATGTAGCTTCTAGTCTTCTCTCTACCCACTTGCCATGCTCTCACTAGCCATTCAAACTCCCTGGTTTCCCTTCCTTTTCCTGCTTGTCCAGCTTGGAGTGCACTGACCATTGTCTATATGAAAAATGCCTTCAGTTGCACTGAAGAATATTGAGATGGTGAAAATGGGAAACCATCTAACTACCCATCAGCAGGGGAACAAAAATATCACAGTTCATTCATACAACAGTTGAACTCTATATATCAACCTGGTTACATTTCAAAAACATACCAACAAGTAGAAAAAGTGACTTGCAAAAGGATGCAGATGTCAAGGCACTGCTGATTTTCAAGTTTCTTTTTTGAAGCAGAAGGGCCCCTCTCATTCCAAACCAAATCTTCCATGGTTCTTTAATACACACAGAAGGTGAGAACAGAGCTCCTCTTCCTGAAGCAAGGAGAGGGTGTCTGGAAGCGCACCTACTCCCACACAGCTGCCCCAGAAGAAGCTCCGTGGAACATGAGGGCTCCAGGAGACACAGACTGGGAACCACTCTGGGCAGTGAGGCCCTTAGGGAGTGAGTGTGAAGGATATTGACAGGGTTGGTGATTAGATTATACAATCTTGCCAAACTTAGCCACTGTTCACAATTTCAGAACATGCTTTATTTGCTGAGAGAATAAATAAATAAATACCCCTGTTAGATGCATCTGAGAGCATTTAAGGAGTAGGAATCATAGTGAACAGGATGGTAAGAACCCTGCTTGCCTCTCTTGGCTTTCAGAGAGCCTAAATAATGGGTCCTCCTGGGGCTCGGCAGCTGGATGGCACTCACTCCTTCACCACAGCATTTATTAATCTCCCTAGGGCTCTGGTTTCTCCTCATGTCCTTTGTTATTTTCAATATCTTATGGTTATGTGCTTATCAACTGTCATCTTGAAGTGGAGGAAGAATGCTTAGTATTCCCAAATCTCTTGGGCTGCTGCATGTTGGACTGGGTTAAAAAACAAGCAAACAAATAAAATCTGCTTAATATACACATTGAACAAGGTCATTAACTGAAAAAGGTCACTCACAAGACCAGCTACCCAACCCTTGCCAAGGGACACAGCAGCTGTTTCTTCTGATGCCTTGTGTGCATTGCTGGGGGAACCCTTGGTTCCTTCATGCAAATCCAGCTGTCAATAACTGCAGCCAGAGCCAGAGCTGGCAAATTCTTATCTAACTGGGCCTGTCTCCTTGGATTTGTAAAACATGCAATATTTCTTGAGGAGAAAGCTTGATGATAGTAAAAAGGATGAGGAAGTATTTCTGTTTATGCAGGCAGATCCCAGCATGTGAACACTCAATACCCTGAGTGTGCAATCCTAGCTCTCAGGGAAAGGGTGTGTTGGAGGAGGGGAATAAATTTCTCCCAACCTGGCAATGATTCGGGGATTGCTGACTGGGAGGACATCTCCTCTCCTATAGCAAAGTGAAGAATAAGTACACAAATGACTCACTGAACAATGTGTTGATCTAAAACTGAATATGTTTTCCCTGGAGATGATGTGACACTCATGGGGAAAACAGGGAAGTCCCAACTTGGTAAAAAATAGGCAGGATCTCTTTGTAAAGATGAAGACTAGCACTACAGAAGGATAGAGGGAGAAGGGAGCCAACAACAATTAAGCACCTAATTTTGCCAGGTGTGCTGCCAAGCAGATTATATACACCAGCTTGCAGAATCACAAAATGACCACTGAGTGATGTTGACAGCCCACTTTACAGATGAGGAAATGAAGCCTCAAGGTCACATGGCAGGTCAGTGGCAGAGCAGAGATTCACACTAAGGTCAGTAATTCCAAATAGCATGCTTTTCTAGACTGACACTTAGTTATCTAGAGAGTAGAAGTTCCAGAAAGACGATTAAAAAAACAAACAAACAAACAAAAAACAATGTAATGAAGGACAATTTAAGGCCCGAGAAAGAGGTTGCTGACTCTGCCCAGAAATGGAATGGGCTTTCCAGAGGGAGAGGGAGAGACCCAGGTGGCCTCTGAGGGCTTTAAAGGGATACTATAGAGAGGAGAAAAGCAGAGCATGTGGATGGAGCAGACATTAAGGCATCTTCCACCTTCTGCTTTAGTTCAAGTTCATATGTTTTCTTAACAGAAGCTCAAGTCTACTTGTCACTGAGCTGTGAGCTTGCCGTGTTTGTTTTATAACTGATCAGCTGTGAAGCTGCATGCTTTCTCTCTTAGCTCTGCCAAAGCTGGCCATTCCACCCCTCAGCTTTGAGAGGACACCCTTATGCAAGACAGGGTCATGTTGCAGTTCAAGGTTGCCACTTCCTTTCTTCTTCCATCTCTGCCCAGTAGGGAAGCCTTTCCTGGGGGGGCCAGCAGCGGGGAGAGAGGGCAGCTGGAGAGGCTCAGCTAAGAAAAAGATGGCGCTGGGAATCCCTGGGGGGCGGATTAGATGAACGGTTAGTCACTGGAGGCAGAGAGCATTTGAAAACTGAGGGCCCTGGACTAAGCCAGTTTCTTTTAATAGGCAGAGAAAGTACTCAGTGGCAGTTCTCCAGATGTCAATTTTAGCTCTTCCAGAGGGCTGAGAGAACAAGTCCTGCTCTTTATAAGGATTAGCCCTGAAATAGATGTGTCAGGGGCTTATACTTTCTTCTTTTTGTTGCAAGTATAAGTTTCCTTAAAACTTAACTAGATTTTTAAATGCACATAATTAAATTTTAAAATCTTTAAAAATCTTTAGTGGTAGAAAAGAACAATAACAATAACAAAACAAAGTAAAAAGTACTCCCTCTTTTCTGTTTATGTGTTTCCCCCTTTCTTCCCCTATTTCTACTCTAACACCTAAATGCTAATCAACATGAATGTTTCCTATATATCATTCCAGAAATACTGAGATGTGTACAGAAACACACACACACACACACACACACAAGAATCTTAACCTGGCCCTGCCCTCTCAGCTTTATTTCCAAAGACCTGATGTGGCTTCTGGCCACGATGGGAAGACAGTTAAATGGCATTTCTTCAGTAATAATTGAGGCTGAGAATTACTTTTACATGGTTATTGACCATTTGATTCTTTTTCTAGAATTGTCTATTCTACTCTTTTCTCCATGTTTCCATTGAGGTGTCTTTTTCATTTATATTTTATAAGAACTTTCTATATTTTTCTCTTTTTGACATTTCTTTTTTGACTTTATGATATATTGTCATAGTCTTTCAATTCTACACTGTCAAATTCATCACCCCTCTTTCCTTTCTTCCTCTTTTTTTTCTTCACTCTGTCTCCTAACTACACCCATCTGTTCATATCCAGATGAAAGGCATTCGGCCAAGGTCAATACTGGCTATTTCTGGGCAGGGAGGACTTAGGTGACTTGTGTCTCACCTCTTTGCATTTTTCTGTATGGTTGTATTTTTTTTTAAATAAGGAGAATATGTCAAATTTATAAAAGGCAGTTGTTACTTAAAAGAAACAATAATATTCTCCTTTATGGCACTGATTTATGTCATGTTAGAAATTTTTTGTAATGCTAAGATCATAATTTCATTATACATATTTTAAATTTTTAAACAAAGATAAATAAATAAATAAACAAACAGACTAGTATTTTCAGAGATTTTAAAATTAAAAACAGCATTAGTCTGATTATTTATAATTAATGCATTTCATATTATAATAAATACATATTGGATAATAAGAGCCAGTCAGAAGCACTGCCCAGCATTACATATAAGCCTGAGCAGCCATCATCCCAGGCCTGACCAAGCTAATAACATGCCCGGAGCTGGGACCTCAAATTAGAATTTGTAGAGCATCTGATAAAATCATTGATTTTATCATACTTTGCAAATAAAAATTTCCTAAATTTGGGAACTACTCAGGCAGAGCAGCCCTGAAAACTGAAAAGAGATAGGCAGTTCAAGTGTCAGAGATGTGAAAAAGCAACCCAAGCTCCAGGGTTAATTTATACCCCTTGGAAACACACACTGTAAACATGCTCTTGCTCACATAAATGAAATCCTGTGATTTTTTTTTTTCCCCTTTGGGGAAGGAAAATAAGGTTTTATTGCCAAACTCTGCCAATAAGGAGTTTAAGAAACAATCTGTTTGCATGGTTTTCTCACGGAACCCTGCTGCAAAGGAATGGATGGAGGGGGTGAAGTCTCTTTCATCAGTCCCTGGGATTGCTTGCTGCCTTCCTTGTGTGGCTCTGCAGGACTTGGTTTATTTTTCTCCATTTTAATGGTTTAGTTCCTAAAATACTGCAGAACTTTTCTACATTCTATGGGAAATAAAAGGTCTTTTCTCTTTGGGTGTTTCTCTCACTGCAAAGGAATGAAGAGTGAAAAACAACAGGGAAGATAACAAAACCTCCTTGTGTATACTTGATAAATGACTTTTAGACATGGATTCTCTTGGAGAGTGGTGGCTACCCTGTGTCTTTTTATACCTTAGGTAAATCTGCTAAAGAAAAGGGAGCATTGATAAATGTTTAATAATCATTGTTAACAAACAAAAGCAGCTTATACAGGCAGCAGGCCTAATAGTTCACAAAGTACTTTCCATTTTGAGACTTTGAGCAGTTTTGTGATGTGGATAGAGTCTTTTGTGGAGGTTATTATTATTATTTGCAGGGCGTAGAAGTTAAATGACTTGCCTGTAATCAACCAGCTGGTAAACAGAGTCTGTACTACAAATCAGATTTTCTGGTTTTAAAGCCAATGTTAGCCTCACTTGATCAAGTTATTTCTTTAATAATGATCAAAAATTATCTATTTTAAATACTCTAACCTTTATTAACCTCAATAGTAAATAAAAAGAAGAGTCACCCATCAAACTTTATAGGTATTATGAAAATGAATGAATTCCTTTTAGACCTGGGGGCAGGGAAGTCCTTCGAACTTAGACTCAAAATTCAAATACAATTGAGGAAAAGATGGAAAATTTGACACACTAAGGAAATTGCATGACAAAAAATGCTCATGGCAAATTCAGTAAGGTTGCAGGACACAAGATGAACATAAAAAAATCACTTGTTTTCTAGACAGTAGAAACCAACGATTAGAAAAAAGTAGTTTGGAAAATTAACTTGCCATTCACAATAGCATCAAAAGAACAAACACTGAGGAATGAATTTACCAAATAAGTACAAAGTCTAAGCTGTACAAAGTACAAAGCACAGTACAAAGAAACAACAGAGAATCAAATACATAGAAAGATATCCCATGTTCATGGACTGAAATAGTTGATATTATTAAAATGTCAATACTCCCTAAATTGAAATACTGATTCAATACAATGCCTATCAAAATTCCAGAGGATTTTTTTTTGGGGGGGGGGTTGTTGTTGTTTGTTTGTTTTGGCAGAAATTGAAAGGCTGATTCTAAAATTCCTATGAAAATGTAAGGGATCCATAATAGTCAAAATAATCTTTAAAAAAAGAAGGAAAAGGGAGATTCATACTTATAGATTTCAAAACTTACTGGAAAACAACAATGATTGAGATGATGTGATACTGGTAAAAGGATAGACATACAGATCAATGGAATAGAATTAAGAATCCAGAAATAAACCCTTACACCTAGGGTCAGTTGACTTTGGCAAGGGTGTCAATGGTAAAAAAGTGATTAAAAAATTGATAAAAATGGTAAAAGATTTTTAAAATTTTTAAAATCTAAGATTTTTTTCAATAAATGGTGCTGGGACAACTGTATAGCCTCATGCAAAAATAATGAGGTTGAATTTCTGTATCACACCACATAAACAGAGTAACAAAATGGATCAAAGACATTAGAGCTTTAAAACTATGGAAAATTCTTAGAAAAAAATATCAATGTAAGCCTTCATGAACTAGAATAGGCAATAGTTTCTTGGATGAGAAGCCAAAAGCACCAACAAAAAGAGGGGGAAAAACTAAACAAACTGAACTTAATCAAAATTTAATAACTTTCGTGCTTCAAAGGATGCTATCGAGAAAGTGAAGACAACACACTAAAAGGACAAAAGCATTTGCAAATCATATATCTGATATGCACTTAAAATCTAGCCTCCAGAACATATAAATAACTCCTAAGCAATTAATAAAAAGACAAACAACCCTATTTAAAATGCAAAAAAACCTTGAAATCAACATTTACCCAAATAAAACATAGAAAGGCCAATAAACACATAAAAATGTACAACATCATTAGTCATAGTCATGAGAGAAATTAAAATAACAAAATATAATGAGATATCACTTTATTCTTGCTAGACTGGCTAAAATAAAAAGACAGAAAATAAAATGTGTTGATGAGGATATGGAGAAGTAGGAATATTTAAGCATTGCTGATGGGAATATAAAATAGTGAGGTCACTTTGGATGTCAGCTTGGTTGTCCCTCAAAATTGTTTTTTCTTTTGGGGGGGTATCAAACATTTTATTTTTTTTTATTCTTAAAAAAAATTTAAAATTTTTTTAAAATAAATGACAGCAGAATGCATTACAATTCTTATTTCAGCACAATTTTTCATATCTATGGTTGTATATAAAGTATGTTCACACCAATTCGTGTCTTCATACATGTACTTTGGGCAATGATGTTCATCACATTCCACCATCCTTACTAACCCCCTGCCCACTCCCTCCCCCTCCCCCTCTGCTCTATCTAGAGTTCTATTCTTCCCATGCTTCCCTTCCCTACCTCACTGCGAATCAGCCTCCTTATATCAGAGAAAACATTCAGCATTTGTTTTTTGGGGGATTGGCTAACTTCACTTAGCATTATCTTCTCCAATGCTACCCATTTACCTGCAAATACCATTATTTTATTCTCTTTTATGAGTAATATTTCATTGTGTATATATGCCACATTTTTAATCCATTCATCTACTGAAGGGCATCTAGGTTGGTTCCACATAGCTATTGTGAACTGTGCTGCTATAAACATTGATGTGGGTGTGGCCCTGTAGTCTGCTGTTTTTAATCCTTTGAGTATCAACCCAGGAGAAGGATAGCTAGGTCAAATGGTGGTTCCATTCCCAGATGTCCAAGGAATCTCCATACTGCTTTCCATATTGGCTGCACCAATTTGCAGTCATTTATGTATATTAGTGACAAAGTATCTGAGAGGGAAATGAGGAAAACTACCTCATTTACAATAGCCTCAAAAAAAAAAATACTTGGGAATCAACTTAGCGAAAGAGGTGAAAGAACTATACAATGAAAACTACAGAACCCTAAAGAAAAAAAAAATCAAAGAAGACCTTAGAAGATGGAAAGATCTACCTTGCTCTTGGATAGGCAGAATTAATATTACTAAAATGGCCATATTACCAAAAGCACTTTACAGATTTAATGCAATTCCGACCAAAATCCCAATGGCATTCCTCATAGAAATAGGAAAAGCAATCATGAATTTCATCTGGAAAAATAATAGACCCAGAATAGCTAAAGCACCCCTTAGCAGAAAGAGTAAAGCGGGTGGCATCACTATACAGACCTTAAACTATACTACAGAGCAATAGTAACAAAAACAGCATGGTTTTGGCACCAAAACAGACTGGTAAACCAATAGTACGGAATAGAGGACACAGAAACTAACCCACAAAATTACAATTATCTTATATTAGACAAAGTTGCCAAAAACATGAATTGGAGAAAAGATAGCCTCTTCAACAAATGGTGCTGGGAAAACTGGAAATCCATATGCAACAAAATGAAATTAAACCCCTATCTCTCACCATGCACAAAACTCAACTCAAAGACCTAGGATCAAAGACCTAGGAATTAAGCCAGAGACTCTGCATCTAATAAAAGAAAAAGTAGGCCCTAATCTTTATCATGTGGGATTAGGCCCAACTTCCTTAATAAGTGCAAGAATTAAAACCAAGAATCAATAAATGGGATGGATTCAAACTAAAAAGTTTTTTCTCAGCAAAAGAAACAATCTGTGACGTAAATATACATCTTGGGAGCAAATTTTTACCCCTCACACATCAGATAGAACACTAATCTCTAGGGTATATAAAGAACTCAAAAAGCTAAGCAACAAAAATACAAATAATCCAATCAATAAATGGGCCAAGGACCTGAACAGACACTTCTCAGAAGAAGATATACAATCAATCAAAAAATATATGAAAAATGCTCATCATCTCTAGCAATTAAAGAAATGTAAATCAAAACTAATCTAAGTTAGAATGGCACACTCCAGTCAGATGACAGTTATTATGAATACAAAGAATAATAAGTGTTGGCGAGGATGTGGGGAAAAGGTATATTCAAAATTGTTAAATATAGAGGAGATACCATATGATCATCAATTTCACTCCTAGTTTTATACTCAAGAGAAAAGAAAAGGTATATCCATGTTAAAAAAAAAAACAAAACTTACATACAAATGTTCACAGCAGCATTATTCAAAATAGCCAAAGTGGAAACAACCCAAATGCCTATCAACTGATGAGTCAGTAAACAAATGTGGTACATCTGTAGAATGTAATATATTCTGCCATAAAAGGAATGAGGTACTGATAAGTGCTAAATGTGAATGAACCATAAACATATTATGCTAAATTGAAGATACCACAGGAAGATGCCATATATATCGTATGATTTCACATGTATGAAATGTCAAGAACAGACAAATCCATAGAGACAGGAAGGAAACTGGCAGTTGCTAAAAGAAAGGGCAGAGAAGAGAATGGAAAAGGACTACTAATGGGTACATGGTTTCTTAAAAACATTATGGGATTAGATAGCAGTAATGTTTGCAAAATTGTGTAAATATAGCCGGGTGCAGTTGTGCACACCTGTAACCCCGTGGCTTGGGAGGCTAAGGCAGGAGGATAGCAAGTTCAAAGTCAGCTTCTGCAACTTAGCAAGGCCCTAAGCAACTTAGTGAAGTCCTGAGCAACTCGGGGAGACTCTGTCTAAAAACAAAAAACAAAAAAAGGGCTGGGGATGTGGCTTGGTGATTAAGCACCCTGGGTTCAATCCTCATTACCAAAAAAAAAAAAAAGTATGTAAATATAATAAAATCATAAATTGGATACTTTAAAATAATGAATTTCATGGAATACAAATTACCTCAATAAAAATGTGATGAGCAAAATTTTTAAAAAATGGCAAATTAGATGAAAATATTTACCACATATTATCATAGTGAAAGGGGCAATATGTGCAAGATATGGAGAACTTTTAACAGTTGAGGCAAAATAGATTTTTAAAAATTCTATTCAAAAATTGGCAAATGATATGAATAATTCACAAAAAGACAATTCACAAAAATACTAATGTGCTTTAAGCATATAAAAAGATATTCAAAACTCCACTTAAAAATAGAAATGCAAATTAAAACTATGCTGAGATGTCATTTCTTTACCCATCAGATTGGAACTAACTCAAAAGCTTGACAATACACTTTACTGGAACAGGTTGTTCAGAAACTGGCATTCTTGCACATTGCTCATGGAAATGCAAATGGTACAAGTCCAGTTGAAAGGCATTTTGGCAATGTAGTACAATTAGCAATAAAATACAATATTAATAACTTATGCAATAAGATGAAAATAACAAAGCATACTCCCTTTGACCTAATAGTCCCATGTCTAGGAATTTACTCTGAAGATATAGTACCAACAATATGAAAATAATTGCAAAATATTGACACCTATCTAAATGTCCAAATAGGAAATTGTTTGGGAAAAAACCCACCCTACTAAACATGTATAAAATGTATTATTTATCTACACAAGACAATGATAGAGATTTTTTGAACTGCTATAAAATGATTTCTAGATATTCTATTAAGTCAAAAAAAATACAAATGAACATAAATAACTTGGTGGGGGTGGGAAGAGAGGCAATGTCAAGGATAAGTTAAATGAACTAGCAGAATGGAAAATCATTACAATGATCACAATTAAGACTGGTTTCTTTCCAAGTTAATCAATGGATGCTAAAACTACAGGGAAAAGTTTGATGAGAAACAGAATACTTACATAGTCTAAAAATATTTCATTAAAAGCTAAGCTCTAGAACCAATCTAAGTACTCTACAACAGATGAATAGATAAAAAATGTACATATACACAATGGAATAACCAGCCATAAACAAGAATGAAATTATGGTATTTGCTGGTAAATGGATGAAAATGGATACTCTCATGCTAAGTAAAATAAGACAATGCCCCCAAAACCAAAGGCTGAATGTTCTTTCTGATATGTGGTTGCTAGCAAACAGTAAGGGGTGGGGGAGGGAAGGAAAGTTCATCAGATTAGACAAAGGGGAATGAAAGGAATTGAGAGGGGATGGGAAAAGGAAAGAAAGAATGAGAAAGAATGAATCAGACATAACTTTCTTATGTTCATATATTGAATACACGACCATTGTAACTCCACATCATCTACAACCACAAGAATTCGAAGTTAGACTCCATGTATGTATAATATGTCAAAATACACTCTACTGTCATGTATATCTAAAAAGAATGAATTTTAAAAACAAAAATATATGTCAGAATGCTTATTATCTGTGAGGGGGGAAAATCATTACCATGTAGTGAAGAAACTGTACATCACCATGAATGGATGATAAAAATTAGCCTCACCCGTGAAGGACAGGTGGACATTGTGTCTCTGGATGCAACACCTTACCTCTGCCCAGTCTTTTGTAGTGCTCTTACTGAGCATGCTTAACCAGAGTCTACTCAGAGAAAACATCATACAAACCCAAATAGAAGACCAGCCTATGAAGCAGCTGCCCTGTTTTCTTCAAAAATTTCAGCATCATAAATAACAAAGACAGGATAAGAACTTATTCTAGATTAAAGGAGACCAGAGCCATTAAATACAGCACATAATCTTGGATTGGATCTTGTATTGGAAGGAAAAAAGTCATAAAGGACAAAACTCGGAGAATCAACAAAATGAACAGGACTTGTACTAATGTTAAATTTCCTAAATTTGATATTGTGTTTTACTTTGTAGGAGAGTGAATAACACATACACTAAAGTACACTGAAGTATCCATGGGTAAAGGGACATAATGTATTAGATATATTTTTCAAATAATTAAATATACAAACAATTATCCTACAAATTATGTAAATGTGTATGTATACATATAAATATATAGATAGATAGATAATATCCATCTATATAAATATATTCATACGTATATATGTGTGTGCATAAATATATATATGTATAAATATGTCTATATAAATATATATAAAATTCATAAATATGTATCTCTCTATAAATATATATATGTATAAATACACACACACAGGTAAGGAAAACAAATGTGACATAGTACTTTAAAATGGTGAGCTTGGGGCTTCACAAACAGAGCTCACTTCCCATTCATACAGTACTAAGAACTTCTGACTGAAAAGGCCTGCTATTCTGAAAGGTCACATTTATATGTGAATGCCTCTGCTGATTCCTGCTTTTGGACATTTATATTACTTTCCTCTAAGCCAATGTGTCCTAAACTATGACTAGGATAACATTAGTGTTTCAGACTTACTAGATCCCCCTCTTTATTTGAAATCCACAATGGTACATTTAATGCACTATAAAACCATGTGTTAAGTAACTGTTTAATTTTAACTTAAAACATGTTGATATTTTTGAAAAAACCATAAACACACTTTCCAGGAAGACCTACAAATTCTGGTGATATAGTTAATATCCTATAGAACATAGATTGGAGAATACTTCTCTAAACTGAACTTAAATCTTTGAATGCATACGGTTGATGTTGGGTCTTAGAAGCCATCTCTCATTCCAGTGAATTTTTTTCAGGGGTAATGGCCCTTGGTGGAAGACTCCTACCATATTATCATTGGATGTCTGTCTTTGAATTTTAGAAATTGGTAGAGCAAAAGGTAGAACCAAGACTTGAAGTGTTGATCTATATTTAGTCATTAAAAATTTAGGGGACAACATTTGAAAACCAATTTATATAATCCATTACATCAACAAGCTAAAGAAGAAAAATCACATGATCACTGGATGCAGATAAACATTTGACAAAACCCAACACCCATTTATGATTTAAAAAAAAAACTCAGTAAATTAAGAATAGAGGAGAACTTCCTCAATTTGATAAAGAATATCTATTTAAAAAATCTATAGCTGGGGCTGGAGATGTGGCTCAAGTAGTAGCGCACTCGCCTAGATTCCCCGCACCACATAAAAACAAAATAAAGATATTGTATGTCCACCTAAAAAACCTATATAATAAAACAATAATAATAAAAATCTATAGCTAACATAACATTTAAAGATAAGAAATTTAAAGCTTTCCTGCTAAGATCAGAAACAGGCAAAGATGTCTCCTCTCATCATGGCTTTTCAGCATCATATTAGAAACTTTGGATAATGCAAACAGATAAGAAAAGGAAATAAAAGCTATAAGATTGCAAAGAAAAAAGTAAAACTGTCTTTGTTCGTCTTTGTTTATGTTGAAAATCTGAAATTAATTGACAAAAATACTCCTGGAACTAATAAACAATTATATCAAGTTGCAGGATACAAGGTTAACTAAACAAAAGTCAATTGTTTTTTTATATGCCAGCAATGAACAAATGGAATTTGAAATTAAAAACACAATAATGCCAGGTGTGGGGGCTCATGCCTATAATCACAGTGGGGCAGGAGTATCATGAGTTCAAAGATAGCCTCAGCAACTTAGCAAGGCCCTAAGCAACTTAGGGAGACCCTGTCTCTAATAATATATACACCCACATATATTTGGCTGGGGATGTGGTTCAGTGGTTAAGTGCCCTTGGGTTCAATCTCGGTACCCCCCACACAAAACGACAATAATAACAATAACAAAAACCCACAACAACATTTAGTTAGAACCTCCAAAATGAAATCATGGAATTTCCTTAAGAATTTAATTTTATTACAAAATGAAAATTAATAAAATGTGCACACGACCTACATGAGGAAAACTACAAAACTACAATCTTCATGAAAGAAATAAAAAAAATAATAAATGGAGATATATTCCATATTCACAGACAGGAAAACTGTTAAGATGTTAATTCTTCTAAAATTGATGTATAGATTCAATGCAATTCAAATCAAAATCTAGGCAAGTTATTTTATGGATATTGATAAATTGATTCTAAAGTTTATATGTAGAGGCAAAAGACTCCAAATAGCCAACTGAATAGTGAGGAAAACAACAAATTAGAGGTCTGGCACTACATTACTTTAAGACTTACTATAAAGCTTCAGTCTGATGTTGGCAAAAGAATAGACAAATAAATCAATGGAACAGAATAGAAAGCGCAGGACTAGACCCACCTTAATATACTCAATTGACCTTTGACGAAGGACCAAAGATAATACAATGGACAAAAGACATCTTTTCAAGAGTGTTGGAACAACTAGACATTCACACATGGGGAAAAAAAAAAAATCTAGAAATACAGTTTAAATTTGTCACAAAAAAATAATTTGAAATGAACCACAGACCTAAATGTAAAATAGAAAACTATAGAAAATCTAGGTGCTCTTGGGTTTGTGATGACTTTTTAAGATATAACACCAAGAGTATGATCCATGAAAGAATTTATAAGCTGGACTTGATTGAAATTAAAAATTTCTGCTTTATGAAAGACAATATCAAGAGAGTAAAAAGACAAGCCACAGACTAGGAGGATATTTGCAAAGATACTTCTGGAAAAAGGACTGTTATCCAAAATATATAAAGAACTCTAAAAATTCAACAACAAGAAAAAAACAACTTGCTTAAAAATGGGCCAAAAACCTTAACAAGCACCTCAGCAAAGAAGACACACAGATGGCAAATAAGCATATGAAAAGATACTCCAGTTCATGTTATCAGGAAAATGCAAATTAAAACCAATAAAATGGTCCAGAATACTGACAACTCCAAGGATAGGGAGCTAGGGTATTCTCATTCATTGCTGGTGGGAATGCAAAATGGTTTAGCTGCTTTGGAAGATAGTTTGGCAGTTTCTTCTAAAACAATTCTTACCATATGGCATTTACCCACGGGTGTTGAAAACTTATGTCCTCGTAACAGCCCATATATGGATTTTTTTATAGTAGCTATATTCATAAATGGCAAAGCTTGGAAGTAACCAAGATATCCTTTAGTAGGTGAATGGATAAACTGTGGTACCTGCAGGCAATGGAAACCTGACAGAAATCTGGACTCCTCCCCTCCCTCACACCCCTACATCTGCATACGCCCCCAGGCCTGTCATTTCTATTCCCCACATGTCTCTCATATCTGTCCACAGGTCTCCATTCCCAGGGATACCACCTGAATCCAGGCCATCATCATCCCCTACCTGACCTGTGGTGGTCATCTCTGGGTGATTACCCTGCTTATTTACCCACCACCACATTCTCCTTAGAAAATTCCTTCAAGACTAATCATTTGATGGTATCAATCTTCCTGCTTGAAAACCTTCAAATATCCTGAGGAGGAAGCTCAAATTCCTTAACATGACTTTCAACTCTTATCCAAATGATAGCCATCTACTACCTGCATCTTTCCTGTGGTCCAGGGCACGGGGTTATATTCAGTTTACTCTTTGTCTCACTTTCAGGCCTTTTCCTAAGCTCTGCCCTCTTGCTGGGCTAGTTCTCTCCACCTATTAGTACTTTTTGAAATTGATATTTACATTTAGTATCTAATCCCTCACATTTCACTTTATACAATCTGCTTACTGTCTTCATCTTTGCCCCAGTGACCAATGAAAGGAGAGAAAAAATAAAAAGGTGTAGGGGTGGGGAACAGAAAAGGAAAGACCTTTGGTAAAGAGAGAAATTCTTAAAAATCCATATGTAGCACTATGCATCTGGCACTGTGCTAAGCACTTTACAAATAATATCATTTATCCTACCAAAAAATTCTATTTCCATAGTAAAAGATATCAAGAAGAAGTGACAAAAGGCATCTCTCTCATTTTTATTTTTTCTTCTGTTTTTTTTTTTTCCTGGCAAATTCTTTTCATTCTCCTTTTTATTTCTTTGCCAAGGTTATCATTCACTTGACCAATGACTATGGAAGTTCCTCAAGATTCTGTCATTAGTCAGAATTTTTCTGTTCTGGCTCCCTCCTCCCTTCCTCCTCCCTCTGCCTAGGTGATCATGACCTCTCTGTATGGAAGTGAGTGTCTTCCTGAGCTGCAGCCTGGTTACCTAGTTGCCGGCTGTCACTCCACTCATATGCCTCACAGGCCTCTCCGACTCACCATCCTAAACAGAGCTCCCCATCTCTGCATTACCTGGTCACCCCTATTCCTCCACTGTAATGGTCCAAACATCCACACAGGAATCTGGGAGCCATCCCAGACTTCTCACCCTGCCTCACACATATATAATCTCTATGTTGTATCAATTATGACTTCTAAATATTTCTTCAATTTGTCATCCCCGCTACCTTTGTCCTACTCCACACCACTGTCATTTCTCGATTTCACTACTTCAGTAGCCTCCCACTCTTGGCACAACCTTTCAAATCTATTCTCTACACATCAGCCAGGAGAATCTTGCTTTAAAAAAATTACCAGTTTTAAATCTGGGCTATGCCATTTATTGGTTGCATCCTCCTGGGCATATCACTCAACCTTTCTAATTCCTATCTTCCTTCTCTATAAGCTGGAAATGATATGTTACAAAGTGGTAATAATGATTAAAGAGATGATCCAGATAAAGTGAAAGAATGGGGCACTCTAACACACTGTGAGTGGGAGTATAAATTGTCAGACAAATTTAAAAAGACATAGCAATAATATATTCCCAGTACCATGTCATTATATCTTCTTTGAAATAACAGGCATGGGTTAGTCTATATTTTGCATTCTCAGAAAAATTTTAAAAAGTGCTCTTCAACCATGCTATGATATAAGACATGATTGATGTTAGATATCAACTTGGCTAGGTTATGGGGCCCAGTTGTTTGGTCAAACACCAGTCCAGATGTTGCTGTGACTATCTTTTGTAGATGTGATTGATATTTGCAATCACTTAGTTTTAAGTAAAGGAAGTGGCTCTCACTCATATAAGTGGACCTCATCCATTCAGTTGAAGACCTAAAGAATAACAACAACGACAAAAATCCTGAAATTTCTCAGAGCAGAAGGAATTCAGCTTTAGGATTGTAACATAGAAATACTGCCCACATTTCCAGGCCGTCTGTGACTGTAACAGAGAAACCATGCCCAAGTTTCCAGCCTGCTGGCCTGTCCTATGGATTTCTTGCCAATCCCAAAAGCACATGAGCCAATTACTTAAAATAATTCTCTTTCTAAATATATATATTGAGAAAGAAAGGGATCCTACTGGTTCTTTTTCTCCATAGTACTCTGAGATACTCACTGTAGGATCTTATGGTGACAAAGTAGAATACTAGCTAACTGATACAACTCTAAGTGGCTCTAGGTAAAGTTTTTAGAATGTCATTTAAGAAAAGACTCCCCAGTCAGTTTACTAATATGAGCTATATTTACTAATATAAATACCAAAGGATAAAGAAACTTCATGTTGGAAACAGGACTTAAATTTTGCACATAACTTGAGAAAACCCATCTCAGGCTGCTGGCAGATATACAACTAGTAGTGGGGATAGTACAGAGCACTCACCTGCTTGGCCACCTAATATGAAAATCTTTGCTGAACATCTACTGTAGGCCAAGTGTTCTGCTTAACCAGAACAAACCACAAAGTCAGGCACTTTCAGGGCTGTTGTAACCACTTGTGATTATGAAAAACATTGGATCTAATGTGGCTCTAGTGGCCAGTACATCAACCTTACCTGTAAGAAATGATTGATGGCCACATCGTGCAATCCCAGGGCTTGCTCTACAGCGGCTAATTCCCTCAAGACTGATACATACTCATGACCTTGTTCACCTTTGCTGATCTCAGTATATTCCAAAGCCTCTTTGTAGTAGGGCAAAGCTTCTTTAGATTTCTTCTGAGCTTGATGCATCCTAAAAAAAATCAACAATATTATTTTTCAAATAATTAAAATAGAAAATGCTAAAAATAACTGTGGCTCCACAATCTTGCTATCGTGAATTGTGCTGCTATGAACATCGATGTAGCAGTGTCCCTGTAGCATGCTCTTATTAGGTCTTTAGGGAATAGACGGAGAAGGAGCAGAATACATCAGACACTAGAATGGCAATATGTAAATCAATGGAAGTGTAACTGATGTGATTCAGCAATCTGTATACGGGGTAAAAATGGGAGTTCATAACCCTCTTGAATCAAACTGTGAAATATGATATATCAAGAAATATGTAATGTTTTGAACGACCAACAATAAAAAAAGAAAAATAAATAAATAAAAATAACTGTGGCATGGAGGTCAGAATATGACTCTCTGAACCCTGGTGTTTAGGCTTGTTTGCATGACAGCTGAGTTTTTTCTCCTCTTGGCAGCTGGCCATTATGGTCAAGAAGATGGACTGTGGGATCACCAGCAAGGTTCACTTACTGATTCCCCCACTTAGTAGACACATGACCTTCAAATCACACAACAGTTTCCTTGTGGATAATTTAAGGATGATTATAGTGCCCGCTTCATTAGGTTATCGAATTAGTTAATTTTCACAAAAACACCAACATAGTCTCTGATATATATGCAGGTGTTAGTTGAAAAAATATAAAATACTTACAAAACAACAATAGCAACCATAAAGGATGCTGAGACCCTAAATCATTGATCTGCTGAGAAATTTCCCACTATTGGTGAGGATGCAAAATACTCTCATTTACTGTAGGGGAGAATATGATTTGGGCATACACTTCTCTGTATCAAAATAATATATATATGGTAAATGTATATATGCAAATATTAAATTCTGCATATTTATCTTGAAGCAATGCTATGGCAGGGGCAAGAAGAAACACACAAGAATGTTTACATTGGCATGCTCTATAATAAAGGGCAAGTACAAAGCACTTACATTAACCACTTGGGAACTGTTTAAGCAGGTTACCCTAAGTACATCTATACTGTAGAATGTCATATAGCCATTAAAATGTCGGTCCTTACTTATCAACCCAGAAACATATCCATTTTATATTCTTCAGTAAAAAGACAGGTTATTAAAATGGTTTGTATATCAACTGATGCATGTGAAAATTTTAAGGTAATCTACATGGATACAAATGCATAGAGAGATGTCAGAACATGTTAGCAACAGCTCATTTTCTAAGCAGTTGTATTTGAGTGATTTTAATTTTTTGTTTATGCTTTTCTAAATTTCTCAAATTTCCTTCTATAAAGCTATATTACTTTTATATCAAAAATGCTAATTTAAACGTTATAAGTAAATGTGGCAGTGGGAAAATATTCTTTCAGCTTCTTAGGGTAAGAATCTTGCATATAAAAATGTGTCCCTAGATATTTCTCAGCAAACAGAAAGACAAGCATTTAAAAATATTCTCCAAAATATTTTCTAAGATCATTTTCTTTCATGGGAAGATTCTATGTACAAAATTCTTAATGAAAGAATCAATTCCTCCTATGTTGCCCTTCATCTCAGAATCTTTTTTATTATTATCATAATTATTAGTGCACTTTAATTGTGCAAATCAGCCGGTTTCTTTTTTTTTCATTTTTTTATTGATTGTTCAAAACATTACAGAGCTCATGATATATCATCTTTCATACATTTGACTCAATTGGGTTTTGAACTCCCCAAATACATATTGCAGACTCACTTCTGTTACATACTCACATTTTTACATAATGGCATATTAGTGACTGTTGTATTCTGCTACCTTTCCTATCCCCTACTATCCCCCCTCCCCTTCCCTCCCCTCCCATCTTCCCTCTCTACCTCCTCTGCTGTTGTTCAATTCTCTCCCCTTTTTTCCCCCCTCCCCCTTGCCCCTCATAACCTCTTATAATTTTGTGTATCACTGAAGGTCTCCTACCATTTCCATATGCTTTCCCTTCTCTCTCCCTTTCTCTCCCCCCATTCCTCTTAGTTTACTGTTAGTCTTTTCCTCATGCTCTTCCTTCCTGTTCTATTCTTAGTGGCTCTCTTTATATCAAAGAAGACATTTGACATTTGTTTTTTAGGGCTTGGCTAGCTTCACTTAGCATAATCTGCTCTAATGCCATCCATTTCCCTGCAAATTCTATGATTTTGTCATTTCTTAGTGCTGCATAATACTCCATTGTGTATAGCTGCCACAATTTTTTTATCCACTCATCTATTGAAGGGCATCTAGGTTGGTTCCACAGTCTAGCTATTGTGAATTGTGCCGCTATGATCATTGATGTGGCAATATCTCTATAGTACGCTCTTTTAAGTTCCTCAGGGAATAGTCCTAGGAGGGTGATAGCTGGGTCAAATGGTGGATCCATTCCCAGCTTTCCCAGGTATCTCCATACTGTTTTCCAAATTGGCCACACCAATTTGCAGTCCCACCAGCAATGTACAAGTGTACCCTTTTCTCCACATCCTCACCAGCACTTATTGTTGTTTGACTTCATAATCGCTGCCAATCTTACTGGAGTGAAATGGTATCTTAGGGTGGTTTTGATAAATCAGCCGGTTTCATTGTGACATTTCTCTATATGTATATAACATGCTTTGATCCACCCTCCCTACTATCCTTTCTTACTCCTGTTTCTCCTCCCCTGATCTCCTTTCCCTTGTCAGTAGGCCACCTTCTGCTCTCATGTTGTCTTTCTTTTCTTTTCAATCTCAATATATGAGAGAAAACATGTGATACTTGTCTGAGTCTGGCTCATTTTGCTTAACATGATGATCTCTACTTCCATCCATTTTCCTGCAAATAACAGGATTCCATTCTTTTTTATAGTTAAATAATATTCCTCCATTGTGCATATATCCCACATTTTATTTGTCCATTCATCCATTGATTGGCATCTAGGCTGATTCCATAACTCGGTAAATTCTGAACAGGGCCACTCTAAACATGGGTATGCAGGAATCTTTTGTATGCTGACTTCTATTTCCTTGGATATATACCCAAGAGTGGTGTAGCTGGATCATATAATAGCTCTATTTTTAGTTTTTTGAGGAACTTCCATGCTGTTTCCATGATGACTATACTAATTTACATTCCCACCAAGTGTAGGAGTTCCTTTTCTCTGGAATCCTCACCAGCATTTGTCACTTTTGTGTTCTGATAATGGGGTGAGATGGAATCTCAGTATGGTTTTTATTTGCATTTCCCTGATGTTGAGTATTTTTTCCATGTATTTATTTGTCATCTGTGCTTTCTTCCTCTGAGAAGTGTCTGTTAGGCTCATTTGCCTATTTATTGATTGGGTTACTTGTTCTTTTGGTGTTGAATTTTTAAAAAATATATTCTGGATATTAATCCTGTCAGGTCACTAGCTGGCAAAGATTTTCTCCCATTTATAGACTGTCTTTTCACTGTTGATTGTTTCTTTTCCTATGCAAAAGCTTTTTAATTTGATACCATCCCATTTTTTCAGTTCTTACTATTACTTTCTGAGCTACTGGAGTGCTTTTCAGTACCAATATCTTTAAGTGCTTCCTCTGTTTTCCTCTAGCAGTGTCAAAGTTTCAGGTCTTACATTAAAGTCTTTGATTATTTTGAGTTGACTCTTTTACAGGGTGAGAGAAATCTAGTCTCAATCTTTCACAGGTGGATTTTCAGTTTTCCCTCTTCAACCATATGTTAAAGAGATTGTCTTTTTTCCAATGTATGTTTTTGGTTTCTTTGTTGAAAATCAGATGACTACAGATGCATGGGTTTATACCTGATCCTATATTCTGGTCTTTGGTCTATGTATCATTTTTTTATGTCAATATCGTGCTGTTTTTGTTACAATGACTCTATATTATATTTTGATATCAGGTATTGTGATGCCTCCTCTTGTTCTTTTTGCTCAGAATTGCTTTGGTTGTTCTGGTGCCACAAAAGTCTGATACAAAAAGGAATTACAATTCCCCAAAGGGACATGGGTAAACTAAGACATAATGGGAGAAAGTGACTAAATAGCTGCAAAAAATAGGTCTTATTTTCAACTCAGTCATTGAATGTTTTTCACATTTGTTTGCTCTCTAAAGGAATTAAACGATAAAAGTGAAGATACTTTTCAGATCTGTGGTTCTGATGACCATAATGGAATAAAATGCTGATTGGACAATTTACAAACCTGCCTGTCTTCTATCATCGTTGAAGAGGTTTAAAACACAGTAAGAGGTTAGAGATTAATATGTGCCTGAACCAAGTAAAATTATATCTCACAGCAACCCTAATCTTGGAAAGAAAGAGGTTAATAGGTGCCCTACAATGCCGGACTTCCCTTTGACTCTTAATGAGCTTAGAATGTAGTGAATTGTCATCATCTTTGCAATTATCATACTTTACTTTTGCAGAAAATAAAAACCAACTAGAAGCTTTGATAATGGGAAGAGGCTCTGAAAAATATAATTGATAAGAAATCACTTAGTTAAAGAATTAGATTCCTGGTAGACAAGGCTGAAATAATCCAAAATAGGGGTCAGGAAACTCTGGTCTGGGACCACATTTGCTGTTTGTTCTTGTAAATAAAACTTTTTTGGCATGATGCAATGCGTATTGGTTTATGCTTTGCCTACAGCTGCTTCCAAACTACGATGGTGGAGTTGAGTAGTTGTCATTAAAATCATAAAGCCCACAATATTTACTACCTTGACTTTTACAGAAAGTTTGTTGATCTCTGATTTAGAATTGGGAGAAAGTTGCATACTTTCAAAATGACTTTAGATTTATTTTTTCCACCTAATTTAGCCTAGAGAACTTAGACAATGCCATTGATATTTGAGCAAAGGAAAATTGTCTTCATCTTTTTCCTTTCTTATGTTCAAAAATGATGCAGATTGTGCCAAGGAAGTAAAGAATGGGTCCTTTGTTTCTAAGGCTGCCTGTTAAAGTCATGGAAGACTAATAAAGCAAATACAAACACCAAGATGATTTCATTTGGGCAACTGCTTTAAAAAGAAGCAAATGTCAAAGCTTAGTCAAGCTTATAAATGAGAGAAAATAAAACATCACGAGGCATGCATTAATTCATATAGCGACAATACTTCATTTCCTGAGATTGGATACTACAGAGAAGTGTTTGGGAGTTTGTAATGATGGAGAGAAACTGTGGGCAACTTATAGCCACTAACTATCTTAGCACAAAGCACAGCTTATTACTCCAAGTTAACACTACATTACTTCTTCAATGTCAAAAAGTCATCCTTCAAATACCTGCCTCTCAGAGAAATTTTTACTGAAAAGAACACAGGATGAAGCCCAGTATAATGGTGTACAACTGGAATCCCAGCTATTTGAGAGGCTGAGGTGGGAGGATCACAAGGTTGAGGACAAACTAGATTAACCAGTGAAAGCCCTTCTTAAAAAAAAAAAGAAGAAGAAGAAGAAAAAGAAAAGTTAGAAAAGGATAAGAGGCAGGGCAATTAGTTACAAGTACTGCAGCAGGAACATTCACACTTAACAAAGCTTGGGTAAGAATCGGATGTCTTTGAACCTTGGATTCCTCATCTGAACTCTGCTGTCTGATGGAATTGCTGTGAGAATCAAGCAAGATGTCAGTCAAGGTGCTTTGCAAATAGAAGTGAGCCATATAGGTTGGTACTGAATGCCTATACAGAATACTATCTTACTCCTCTTCCTTCCCAACCTGCATTCCACCTCAGACTGCCCTCTTGTAGAAATGGGCTACCTTGTGGTCTCCCCTCCACTACACAACCACCCACATAAGATTCTGGTAAGTCAAAATAATAGGCAGAATCAATCCAAAGGGATTGAAAATATTATGGGCAGTAAACATTTTTACTTATCCAACTGAACTTTTGAAAATTTTAATGTGTTATTTTAAGAACAATATAGATTCATCAAGAAAAGTTAGAAAAGATAGGTAAACACAAATTTTAAACATATGAAATTACCACAAATACAAATGGCATGAATACAAAAGCTCCAAATGGATGAGAAGCTTAAATTTAAAAAAGCAAGTCTATTATACATTTGAGAGAAAATATAAGGAAAAGTAATCCTGTAACTTTAGGTAGAGAAGGATTTCTTACACAGATACAAAAAAAGTGCCAAGCAACAGAGAAGATAGGCAGATTCAGTCACATTAAAGATAACAATTTCTGTGCATCAAGCAGAGCAGAAGAAGTTGGAAAGGCAAACTATACACTGGGCGCACATAGAATACATATAACCAGAATATGACTTCTTGCCAGAAATACAAAGGCTCTCTAAAAATTTTATTTTAGCCGCGCAAATCCCCCTGATAGAAAAATGAGCAAAAGATGTGAATTAGAGGGGGTTGGGGATATAGCTCAGTTGCTAGAGTGCTTGCCTAGGATGCACAAGGCCCTTGGTTCAATCCCCAGCACCACCACCAAAAAAAAAAAAAAAAAGATGTAAATTAGATAAATCACAGAAAAGGAATTTTAAGTGACCAAGAACATGGAAAGTATTCAATCCCACAATCAGGGAAATGTAATTAAATAAACCATGAGATATAATTTTATATCTATGTGATTAGCAAAGATTAAAAAGCCTGACAATGATATCAAATATTGAATGTAGAGTATCTAGAATTTATATACTCTGCTAATAGGAGCATAGGAGCATAAATTGGTGGAAAGTGTTTGAGAAAACCTGGTAAAGTTGAGGATGTGGATACTGGCCAAGTAAGCAATTACATTCCTGGATGTATACCTCAGAGATAGTCTTGCCTATGTCCCCAAAGAGACATAGAAAAGAATGCTCATGCAAATGGGGTCTATAGTAGTAAAAAATTGGAAGTAATTCACATGTTCACTCTCATGAGAATGGATAATTAAATTAGAATAAAAACAGACAATTAAAACTATATGGAGGTATAAAGAGACTAGAGGTGTATGTATCGATTGATAGGAATATAATTCAAAACTACAGATGTTACAGAGAAAAAAAGCAGCCACAGAAGGAAACTTGTGAAATTCAAAAACATAAAAAAATAACATTTTTATGGTGATACACGTTTGCAACAAAGGTGGAGAAACATTCGGGAGAGTGCAAACACTAAATTTGGCATAACAATTGCCTGTAAAGTGGAGGAAGAAAACAGGATTGGGGAGAATATATAATGGGATTTCAGATAAATATCTGAAATCTTCTCTTTTGTAAGTTTGGTGGTGTGTACATGGGAATTTGCATAATATCTATCCTTCACTATGCCTCAATATGTTATTTAAAAGATGAACACAGACAACACTGTTGTTCATTACATACCCAGAATGAAGTACATGCTCTACCCTGCTTCCCTTGAAATCGCTGTGCCGTACCATTACAGGGTCCTGGCACTAATGCAACCAGAAATGGAGGCTATTGAGCTAATGCAGCCCACAATGAGCCTTCTGAAGCTCACCGAGAGTACACCATTCACATAAAAGAAAAAGCGAAATAGAAAATAAAATTATTTCAGTTTCACAATATATTTAATAAAAAATAAATTGAGAGGGAGTACTATATCAAGAAATAACTAAATTATAGTCTTACCTCCATCTCCAACTCACTTAAAGGATCAGTCAATATCAGATAATCTTGTCTGTCTCCATTTTCTCATATGCAATGTTTGGGATAGCAATATTTTCTCCTTTCCATTTTCATCTACCTGTGGGGGATGCTTTGAGGATTTATTATCTAGTGTGTCCATAATGTGTTTGGTAGCTTTAGGAAACATACTAGACAGATGAAAAGATAGATAATTTTTAACAACAGAATGTGGCAGTATGTTAATTTGGCAGGTCCACAACTTAAACCATGGCATATTTTATTGAATGAAAATATATCCACAGAGATTCCACAGAGCACATGATGACATCTCATCTCAGACAAGTTTCAGGGATCTCACAGGGATGGAGAGTCATTTTAACATGCAATAAACAAATGCAATCTCCTCCGGTATTACTAAGGCAACAGAGAGCTTTCATTTAAAAACTCTAGAATTTGGCGAGAATATGGTACAACAGTGAGAAGGAAAGAGTTTGCAGAAATGTTGCCGATGATTGGAATCTGATGAGAAATCAATCCCCAAAGAGGAGAGTGGGAGTTTTCTAGAGTCAGAGTGAGGAAGAACTTACACCTAGGTCTCTCTCCATACAAGCAGAGGCTTTGCTGTTGAACACATTGTGAGAACTCCCTTCTGCATTAGTGAATTGTGATCCAAGCTGTGGTTAGCAGCCTGGACACCAGAGTTTGACAGACCAGGCTCTGCTCTGTTATGTCTTCACAGTGACCTTGGAAATGACCTCCCTTCTCTCAGCCTCAGATAATTCATTTGAAAATGGAAATATAATAATATCAACCTCACATAAAGGGCTGAGGATGAAATGGTTGAAGTATGCAAAGCACTTAGCAACAACTTGACACAGTAATTGATAGCTAATGTGATCCGGCCTTTTCTTCCCCCCCTCTCCCCTCCTTTCTTCTTTGCTTCCTTTCTTCTCTCTCTCTCTCTCTCTCTCTCTCTCTCTCTCTCTCAGAGTCTACCATGTACTTTGATGCTTTAACATGGTGTCCATTTAATATTCACAGCAACCCTCTGAGATCCTGTCATTTTGATACTGACAGAGGAGTAGAGTGAGCCTCATAGGAAGCAGGGTACTTGCCCAAGTTTCTACTGCAGGATAATCTGAATGAACTTGAGCCTAGGGATTCTAACTCCAAAGTCCATGTTATTAATTGTACAATGTCATACTGCCTAGAAATACCTGGCAGGTGTCCTGTTCATACTCTGAAGAAAGAAAAGTGTTTGCTTATTCCTGGGCTAGTTCAACTCAGCCACACCAGGCCATTTGCTCACTAGGCAAGGTTTGGAAGCCTCCAAAGACAGTGTCAGGGAGTCACAGGGAATCAGGCCATATGTTCTGGAGCAGCAATCTCAATTGGTCATTATCCTCATGCCACACAGAAAAGTAATTTTTAAAGGTGAGTGGGTATATAGGTGCATTGGTGTAGGCTTGTATACACAAAGACCATGATCTGTTGGTCACCAAAAACAGAACACAATTCTGAACTCTGTGGGGGAAGCATTCCTGTTTTTCACTGGTTACTTTCTAAATTTAGCAGATTTAAAGAAATATTACACAGGTATACATGATTGGGATTCATTCTCCAAAAACTATTACTGAGTGCAGTAAGTTTGGGGCAGAGGAGGAGACATAGAGGGAAGAAGCTTCAGGCTGAATCAGGGATGGATGGCATGAAACATGAGTCACCCTGAAGCACTTATCTGTCAGACCAAGGAGGAAAGCACTGGCCAGGCCTAATGGGCACCATAAAAGGAGAGGCAGATGGAGGAAGAGGATACACTAAAAGATATCCTTTTAAGAGGGACATAAATTCTACAAGAGCTGCCTGAGAAATTATCCTGACCTTCTACTTCCAAGACCTGCCAAAACAAAAGGCCCTTGTAGTTCAAGGGTAACTACAGAAATGTACAAAAACGAAGCCTTATTTTTTTCCTAAAGCACATCAGTTTAGACCAAATATTCACATTTCAACAAGCAAACAAAGCAAAGTAATTGAATGATAATCATGTGGTTGAGACATATGTGTTCCAGGAAAGATGTCACAGTAAGGAATCCGAATGAAAAGAAATGACAAAATTTAAAACAACTCTGCTAAACACGAAAGTAACTTTGTAGAACAGCTTGGAATGTGAACTTAAAATCTTTTTATTTATTCAGCATAGATGTATACACAGCCTGCCATCTGCTGGCAAGGCTTGGTATTGCTGGTTTGGAAAGCACTCTGAGAAAGTGCCAGAGTCTGGTGGCAGAGGATAGTTTACTCTGTTTTGTAGAAACAGGGTTCAACCCTAAGTACTGATACATTAGTTGGGTCTCAGCAGATGCAGCACATATCAGATCTTGGACCTACGATTTGTCTATTTTCTGCCTAACAATATAGAATAGTATCTAATTCTGCTCAGGAAGAGATTTTGGGTGGGTCTGGGTTAATTCCTCTCAAGCACCCACAACCCTCTTTTTCCTCTTATAAATGGAATCCTACAGTATGGTTTTTTGTTTGTTTGTTTGTTTTACTAATTATGTTGCAAGAGTCATCCATGATGTTAAGCTAGAAGTCTGACAATCTGTATGAACAGATCACAATTTGACTATTCTACTTTTAATGAACATTTTGGCTGTTGCCAATTCAAATAATGCAGTTTTGAACATACTTGGCTGTGCCACGTAGTGGATAAAGGCATGCATTTTTATATTTAGGAGTGATATTGTTGGGTCAAAGGATATTCAAATATTCAAATTTGAATATAAAATGCCAATTGGTTTTCTAAAGCAGTTATTTCAAATGTATTCCAAATAGCAGCATGTGAGAGAGCATATCTGAGTACCACATCTTTGCCAACACTGGATATTATCAGTTACCTACAAAGTTTTAGCCACTCTACTGGGACTGGAGTAGTAACTTATGACTTTAGTTTTCATTTCCCTGAACATGTTTACTATACTAGTAAGGTGGCTATCCTATTCTGTGAAAAATCTATCATTCAATTTTTCTATTCAGTTGTTTATCTTCATTTTAATCATATCTGGGGTTCTTTACAGATTCCATACATGAAAATTTTTTCACCTGTATTTACTACAAATATCCTTTTCTTCTTAGTGCTTACCTGTGGTGTTAAATATATGGTGACTTAAATACTGGACAACATGACCCCAAATAGGGAAAGAGTATTAATGTGGTCACATGTCCTTGTATTGTCCAGGAAACAGTTAATTGACTAATTTACCATTGGATTATAATAAGTCAGGAAAATAAATGATAAACTCAATAAAAATCATTAGAAAATAAAACAAGGCATAACTTACGAGTCAGTGGGTAAGAAAATGGAATGATAAAAAATATTGGACTAAAAGAAAGCAAGAAAGGAATAGGAAAATTGGTAGGATAAAAGGAAACTTAAACACAAATGAAGATTTTAAAAGATGGGGAAAGGTATTTTAGGAAAATTTGCACCAAGAGAGCTATGGTATAATATCAGGCAAGATACAGAGATGGGGACAAAAAGACTGATTCAACAGAGTAATAGATTAAAAGGATATGTTGCTGTTGAATTCTCCTCCCCTCCACAAAATAGCCCCATAGTATATAAAACAAGTACCAGAACCTGGAGATGTGGATAGACCACTAATTGCCCTAGAATATTTAAACATACTCATCTTAAAAACTCATATATTAAATTGGCAAAAATAAAATTAAAATTTGAATAATAGAATTAATAAGGTCAACCTAATTCAGATGTATTAGAACATTAACCATAATAAAGACTAAAATTTCTCTTGAACCAATTTGGAACATTCACAAAAGTCAACCATAGACTAGTTCACAAAGGAATCTTCAATAATTTCAAAAGATCAATAACATGAAAATGTTTCTGTGCATCAGGCAATAAAATTAGAAATCAGTGCATCAGAATACCTTGAAAGATAACATATATCTGCATATTAAAATATACATCATTGAATAACCTTTGGACTAAGGAGTAATTTCTAAACTAAGTTATAAAATACTAAGAACACGAAGACAGTGATAAATGTTGCATGTTAAAGTATATGAGGTAGAGCTAAAGCAGGTCTTATAGGGAAAATTCAGATAATATCTTTGATATTAGTGTGGGAAACAATTTCTAAACAAGCTCCTAACACATAAATTAAAATGTAAAAATGAAATTTGAATTTGACTCTAGTGAAATGAAAACTTTCTATTCCATGAAGAACACTGCAGATAAAATTAATAAATGGGCTATAGATGTAATAAAATAGAAGCAATATATTAATATTCATAACATACAAGAAAGTTTTGATTGTCAAAAGGAAAAGCATATGGAATCCCAAAAGAAAAATAAGAAAGAGTACTAATAGGCTATTCACAGGTGAGGAATCTGAAATAGCTAAGAAGCATATGAGGAGGTAATTGAACACTTTAATAAAAAAATGTAAATAGACTTAAAAAATAATTAGATAACATGTTACATGCATCAGGTTGGCAACAACTAGAAAGATCAACAAGGACAAACATTGTTGGGGAGGGGAGAAAAAAGGAATCCATCTGTCCTGGAAACAGGAATGGAGATGGCAATAGCAATTGGCCAGTGCTTACAGAACTTAAAGAGCATTTCTCCCCTGACCCAGTAATCCTGAGAAATAAACCTCAGAAAGAATCTCATGCATATAAATATTGGTGACAGTACTAATGTGTGGGGACAGGCTGAGGGTCTGTTGCTAGGAGGATGGAAAAGCAAAATGTGGCAAAGGCACAGGAACTAAAGTACAAGTGACAATTAAAAAGTTAAGAAACAGAATAAAATATGTATTGTGGCTTCAGCTCAGCAGCAGAGCACTTGCCTAGCATGTGTGAGGCACTTGGTTCAATTCTCAGCACCACATAAAAATAAACAAATAAAATAAAAGCATTCTGTCCATTTACAACTACAAAAAAAATTTTAAAAAATTTTGCAAAACTTAAAACACATAAATACATAAATAATACTAATACATAAAATAATACTATTTATTTTTTGGAGATCCTTATTAGAAGACAGATCATCATTAATATAGATATCTGTGCTGTGAGAGGGGAGAGAATGAGGGTGAAAATCTGAGCTTAAGGGAAAAATTTAATTTACAAAAGCATACCAAAGGGCTTGCATTGACAGACTAATGTTGGCCTAGCAGTCCGGAAAAACGCCAAACAAAACAAAATAAGAAGGTGGAATTGTAATCACAAAAGATAATACCTTTAAAAGCTTGAGTCTGAGTTGGTCTTTCTCAGTCTCTATTCATATGGTAGCATTACATGTGTTCTCCTGGGGTCCTTTGCTATTACCTCTCTTAAAATGATCCCACTGGTTCTCTGAGTTCTCTGGTTGTGAATGTAAACTGAATTCTTCCAGCTTTGGCTAAGGGTGGTCACCTTTCTCCACCCTCTTTCCCCACTTATCCAATCTTCTGAAGGGCATGGATACTCTACCATCCCACACTATGGGGAATCAACATGGGGTTGGGGTTAAGCTTGGGCACAAAACCAAGGGCCCATCACTTTCTCTTTACAACACTTCCAGTTTAGGTTATTTGCTGAGTGTGGTGTGGGATGAGGAACAAAGAACAATACTTTCAACATCATAAATTGGAAATGTTTAAAGGTCTTTCTCCTTGGAGGTCCTCATCACAAAAATCAATCTATTGAAGATATCAGAGAGAGCGAAGAAAATGAGAAAGGGAAACAGGGCAGCAGATGGAGAGGGGGAGCAGGACGAAAGTCAAGGGGATGATGATCAGGACTGTGGGACCCTGGGTGAATATGAGAGCACTTGACACCAAGTGAAGTGTCCCGAATGTATGTCTTGGTAGGGGCTGCTCTAACATGACTGTGCTCCTCTTCTACATCTGGACAATGGCTTTGGGAGAAGCCATCAACACAGCCCCATGAAGAAGCTCTTTCTATCTGAAGACAGATTCTACTGGAAAAGAAGCTTTAGCAGCCATGCATGCAAAGTCTTAAACTTGAAACTCACTGTGCAAATGACAATTTGATCCTTGCTTGGATTTCTATCCACTCTTCCTGTACAATCCTTCCACATTGTAGCAGCTCCTTTGAAAGTCTCTCTGCTTTTCTCAAATTCTCTGTAGCTTCTTTAAATCTGAACTGTGTTTAGGAAAGTTTCCTCTTGGTTCTAGATTCTGTGACCCCAAGTCTTGGAACTTTCTTGGCTCTTACCCCTCCCGAGTCATCTGTTAGCTTTTTATTTGACCTTGAGAATTATATATAAGTATTATATGAGCAGTATTTCTATGTGTAAAGATCAGAGACAAAAGGATACTTTTGAAGGGAGAGTAGGGCTTTCCCCAGGGTATAGAACAGTTCTATGGAACACTTGAAAACATCTGAATTGTCAGTAAAGGGAGGCACAATGGAGTCGGTGAGGATTTCTTTGGCTTTTTCTGCATGTTGTTTTGCTTGCAGTGCATATCCTATGGACAGAGAAGAAGAAGTCTCAGTTTCTCAGATGGATATCAATACAGTTCTCTGTGGCTAGCAAATCTAACAAAGTCCCACCACATTGTCAAGTGGCACATGGAGATGTATTTGGGCAGCAGGGATATTATCATGACTGTAGTAACCAAAGAATTGTTTTATATCAAGTGCTCAAAAAAATATTTCCCAAATGGCCTTTTTAGAAATTAAGAAACCTGAACAAGCTGGAACTGAAAAACTTTGAAACCTCACCAATATCAGATGTAAAACATGTGACCGATAATTATTTTTAAAAAATGGTATACAAGGACTATCGTATTCTGGGCAGGAAGTAAGTTATTCATGAATCTTAATCCTGGCTTTGTGACAGTGACAGCAATCTTAATGAAATACAAAATAGCTGAATCTTCTGCTCACCTGTCTATAATCGTGATGTTAGAGTTATTTTAACAATACAAATATGATGATATCTTTAAAACTTACAAACACAGTTGCATTGAGGTCATGAACCACTGCCACAATCTCTTTCTGTGGGGTACTAAGCTAATGTGAAACTAAATAGAATGATGAAAAATTACTACTGAGAACTGATTTCCCACAGGATTCCAGTGCTCTTCCACAGGCTTATTAATCTGTGAGTTGGTGATGCAAAGTTCACCAGCTGGGATCCAGTGCTTTGCACTTCCCACATTCCCATCCTCCTCTCCTGCACAGATAACCCCCTTTCACTGACACCCACATACTCCTGGGCCTATGTTCTGAATTACATGGAATTGAATCTCAAATCTCTGGAAAGTCTGTCAAAATATGAAGTTAATTATGTTTTCACATCTATAAAGCAGAAACAATATACTTTCTAATGGAGAAAGTCAGGGCTATGCTCTTCATGTGAAATCTCAGAACTTTATGCATCTTATACTTTTTCAAAGCATATACTCAACTGCTTGCTAGAAATTTATTAGTGCCATTGGTACATATAATATATACCAAAAGACATTACAGATTGCATTTCCAACTTAGGTCCCTTACCTTAAGAACATGAATTTGAACCTACTAGAGGCAGCATAGGTCTTGAGATTCAAGAACATTGGCTCTGCAGTCAGACTACCCAGGAAGAATTCCCTGCTCCACTACTTACTAGGAAAATTTGTCCTCAGCTTCCCCAACTTCACAAAAAGGATAATAATAATACCGCCTCATGGGACTGTGGTGAAGATGGAATAAGGTTATGTATGGAAAACAGCAAGGTATCTGGCACTCAGTAAGACCTTACTAGATACTGGAGACTGCTTTTACTTTTAACTGAGGAAGAAAGATTCATGTAGAAAAGAAGCAGGCTGTAGAAGGAAAGCATTACTTGAAAACCAAGATGGCAGGACAGTAGGACTGGCATGCAAAATCTTAGGTCAGAGTCTCAGATCAGCTACTTATTAACAGTGTGATTTAGTGCAAGCTGTTTCAACTCATATTTGTTGTTTCCTCAGAATCTAGAAAATGGTGAGCAGGGGAGAGCGTAGATAAAGAGATGATCTCTAAAGTTCCCTCCGGCTCCAATGGTCTAACAGGTAAGACCAGTCTATAAGCTTTGGCCAAAATTATTGGGTGATAATTCTATGCTTGGCATTGTGGCATTTTCCATTTCTATTGCTTTATTTCCTCCTGGAACCAACCCTGGGAAGTTAGTGCCATCATCATCCTTATCATAGCTTTTCAGTTGAAGAAGCTGAGTGTGGAGATGTAGTCTTAGACATCTTGTCCTAGGTTGCAGAGTCAGTAGCTAGAAGACACCATATCCTGGCTATATGTTGTTTTTGCCTTCCCTGCATCCCTTCTCTCTTCTTCTTTTTCTTTTTGATATGTTTGGCCCCTGCACATCCAATCTGTGTGACTTAGTCAAAGCCAGTTTCTTCCCAAGCATCCACAGAAATGAAAAGTCAGATCTGGTCAATCAGACTATTCCTGGTCTGTAGTACACAACTCAAATTGGTCTAATTAGGATGTCCCCCAAACCCTGGAGGGTTTTGGTGGTGGGCCATTCTGTCTCTCCTGGGAATGCTTAGAAGGGAAAACTAAGGTTATTGGCAGATTTACCACTAACATGTAGGCAAAGTTTGGCTAAGAATGGAGCCAATACCAAGAAAAACAGAGCCAACACAAATATACATTGGAGAAAAGAAAGGCTCTTCAACAAATGGTGCTGGGAAAACTGGAAATCCATATGAAGCACAATGAAATTGAACCCCTATCTCTCCTCCTCCACAAAACTCAACTCAAAGTGGGTCAAAGACCTAGGCATTAGACCAGAGACCCTGTGCCTACAAGAAGAAAACATAGGCCCAACTCTCCATCATGTCAGCTTAGGAAATGACTTCCTTAACAAGACTTCTAAAGCACAAGAAGTAAAATCGAGATCAATAAATAGGATGGTATCAAACTAAAAAGCTTCTTCACAGCAAAAGAAACAATTAAGAATGTGAATGAGAGCCTACAGAATGGGAGAAAATCTTTGCCACCTGCATCTCAGATAGAGCATTAATCTCCAGAATATATAAATAACAAAAAACTTAACACTAAAAAACAAAACAAAATAAAATAGCCCAATCAATAAATGAGCAAAGGAACTGACCAGGCACTTCACAGAAGAAGAAACACAGTCAACAAATATATGAAAAAATATCCAACATCTCTAGCAATTAAAGAAATGTAAACTAAAATCACACTGAGATTCTATCTCACTCCAGTCAGAATGGCAATTATCAAGAATATAAGTAACAAAAAATGTTGATGAATTTGTGGGGGAAAAGGCACATATACATTGCTGGTAAGACTGCAAATTGGTGCAACCACTCTGGAAAGCAGTCTGGAGATTCCTTAAAAAAACCCTTAAAACGGAACTACCATTTGAACCAGCTATCCAACTCCTCAGTTTATGCCTAAATGACTTAAAATAAGCATACTACAGTGACACAGCCACATCAATGTTTATAGTAGCGCAATTCACAATAGCTAAGCTATGGAACCAACCTAGGTGCCCTTCAACAGATAAATGGATAAAGAAATTTGTGGTATATGTACACAATGGAATATTACTCAGCCTTAAACATGAATGAAATTATGGCATTTGCTGATAAATGGATGGAACTGGAGACTATCATGCTAAGTGAAATAAGCCAATCCTCCCAAAACTAAAGGGCTAATATCCTCTCTGATATGGAGGAAGAATACAAGTTCATTGAATTAGACAAAGGGGAATGAAGGGAAGACAGTGGAGATGGGAATAGGAAAGACAGGAGAATGAATCAGACATAACTTTCCTATGTCCATATATGAATATATTACCAGAGTAACTCCATATCATGCATAACCACAAGAATGGGATCCTAATTAGAATGTTATACTCTATGTATGTAAACTATGTCAAAGTATAAACTATGTCAAAGTTATACTCTATGTATGTATACAATGTCAAAGTATATTTTTTATATATAAAAAAGAACAAATAGAAAATATTTTTTAAAAGCAAAGAAAAATAGAACCAATGCTGAGAAAAGAGAAATGGAAACCTGGCCACTTTGTTTGAACATCAGATATGCTAAGTCTAAAGGAAGCCTTACCCTTGGATTTTTAAGTTGTATAAGCCAATACATTTTAGTTATGCCAATTTGTTATCTATCTACCTATCTATCTATTTATTTATTTATTGTTATTTAAGCCAAGAAACTCTCCATCAAAAATGCAAATAGCCAGGTGCAGTGGCCCATATAATCCTAATGGCTTGGGAGGCAGAAGCAGGAGGATTGCAAGTTTTGAAAGCCAGCCTCAGCAACTAAGCAAAGTCCTAAAGCAACTCAGCAAGATCCTTTCTCTAAATAAAATATGAAAAAGGGCTGAGGATGTGGTTCACTGGTTAAATACCTCTGGGTTCAATTCCTGGTACTAACAAAACAAAAAAATGTGAATGGATTCCCTTATTCCTTGCCTTGTGTTTTGTTTTGTTTTTCCCAAAATACCTTCTGCCCTAATAGATTGTCTCCTAAGAACCCTAATCTTTTATATATATATATATATATATATATATATATATATATATATATATTTTAAACTGTAGATGGACACAATACCTCTCTTTTACTTATTTATTTTTATGTGGTGCCAAGGATCGAACCCAGTGCCTCACACATGCCAGACATGTGTGCTACCACTGAACCACAACCCCAGCCCCGAACCCTAATCTTAAGATCATGAAAAAACAAAACCCAAAGATCACAGTTTTCCTTCCCTTTTCCCTTTGATTATTATTATGTTATATGTCTTATTAACTCACAAGGAAATGGCTTCTCAATATTTGAGGAGAATATCCAAAACCTAGTCCTTTTAGTTAAGTGTGAATCAGATTTGGGGAGCATAGCAATAACCAACTAACTGTTCCTCCTCCACTTGAGATGAGCTCACCTTTCATCTGGAGGTACCCTTGAGCCAGATTGACATGTGCCTCTGCTATTTTCCAATGGGAGTTGCCGTAACAAATTCTTGCCAATGCTACATAACGCACAAGCTCCTTGACAGCCTGTTTATACTATTAGGAAAAGAAATGAGCTTATTAGTTAGATGGCTTAAAACTCAAGAATTACAAAGTATAACATCTACTTACATTCTTATCCATGCAACATTTATTGAGTGTCTAATATGTTCTCAACATGGCTCTAGGCACTTGGGATACATCACAAAAAAAGAATCATTTTACATAGCAGGGTGCTCATATGGTCAGGTGAAATAAATAGTAAACATAAGAAATGAATACAACTTATAGTACACTTAAAAGTGAAAAATGCAATGGAATAAATAAAAAAATTTAAAAGTAGAACAGACATGTAATCATCCCCTAGGTTTTCCAACTGTCCCTCCATTAACGGCTCCTGCATATTCAGGTACAAGTGGGCAATTGGTAGTGGTTTTCAAATGACACATTTGCATTCTTGATTTGAAATCTTCCTTCACAGCCTATGTCAGTAGCATAGCAAATAAAATCAGCAGGACTGGCAAGCAGACTTTATTAAAGCAGTGGGAAGCACATTTTCATTCAGAGCTAGGACAAAAAGAATAAGAACCGTGGATTCCCAGCTTCAGGTCAGCCCAGAGGAGCTACATATTCAAAGCAAGGCTGATAATTTTAAAACACAGTTTTGAAATTATTTGACATTCTTTCCATCCAGAGATGAGTGGGGATGTCTATGTCCCCTTCCCTTTGGATCTTAACTTTGAGACTGTTTGATTCATTTCACGTGGTAGAGTGCTCATACGGTCAGGTGAAATAATTAGTAAACATAAGAAATGAATACAACTTATAGTACATTTAAAAGTAAAAAATGTAATGGGATAAAGAAAAAAATTAAAAAGTAGAACAGACATGTAATCATCCCCTAGGTTTTCCAATTGCACCTTCATTAACAGCTCCTGCTGTTGTGGAGAAAATGACGTGGTGCCAGTTTTCAGGCCCAAGTCTTAAGGAACTGATGGCTTCCACATCTCTTTCTCTTGGGTGTCACTCCTGGAACCTGAACATGGGCTAAATTATGTCCCTTCCAAATTCATATGTTGAAGTTTCAATGTCCTGTACCTCAGAATGCAACCATATTTAGAGATGTGAGGTGATAAAATTAAAATGAGGCCATTAAGAAGGTCCTAATCCAATATGACTGATGTCCTTACATAAGAAGAGAAAGAGAAACCAGGGATGCATGTGCGCAGAAAAAAAGACCTTGTGAGGACACAGAGCAGCCATCTGGAAGCCAAGGAGAACAGCGTCAGAATGAAATCAATCTTATCAACCCCTTCATGGACTTCCAGCCTTCAGAACTGCAAAAAACTACACTTCTGCTGTTTAAGACCCACAGCCTGTGGTATTTTTTTCATGGCAGCCCTAAAGTAAAGTAATACAGAACCCACGAGGAAGACTAAGTGGCTCCGTGGAAAGGCCTGAACTGCTAACACCAATTAATCCACTCAATGGCTCTGTCAACCATATGAGTGAGCCATCTTGACAGTAGAGTCTCTATGCCCACCTAGGCCAGCAGATACTACATGAAGCACAGCTGACCAGACTCCACTGGGCTATGCACAAATTGAAGGCTCATGAGTAAAATGAATGATTTGTTTCACTCACTAAGTTTTAGGGTGTTCAGTAGCAACAGATTAGCAAGAATAGCAAGAGAAGAGATGGGAGGTAAGACACCTAATAAAAACCAGCTGAAGTGGGCAAAGAGGAAGAAAAATAGGAATGAGAATAGAGTTGTGGAGAAGGTCTAGAAGACCCAGTGTGCATGTTGGGCAATGCCAACTAGAAACACTTTAACCCTGAAACAATATTTTTTTTCTTGACAAAAACACACATCCAGTTAACCACAGGAGAGTCACTTCTGTGACCCAATAGGAGGAAGGTGAGGGAGGATGCTTACCCCATAGCACTGAAAGAAGGTGGGGCTGTGGCCGTTTTCTACAGTATCATATTTCTTATTACAAAAGTAGTGCATGCTTGTCAAAACGCAAAAGAGCAAAAAGGTGAAAACTAAACATCATCTGCAAGCTCACCTTCTGGAGATAATGAGGTAACTAAATATCCCTTATTTCATTAATTTCATGAATCTATCTACATACTTTTTCTTTTTCAAAACAGACTCATAAGCTGTAGGTTTGCAACCTGTTGTTCTAAATTTATGAACATCCCCCATGTCATCTTCTATGATAAAAGTTTTAATGGCTGCACAGCATTTTATTGCTTAGACAAAACGTAATTGAGTTACTCAATCCACTGTTACTGGATATTTAGTTTTTACTTAATGTTTTACTCTTTGATTAGCTTGTATGGATATAAGGAACAACGAAGCCCAAGATGAACCTAAAAAATCTTACTGTGTCATAACTTAAGAATGTACTCAAAGAGTGAGTGGTAAATCAGGGACTTAGCCAGCTTGAAGGGGTTCCCACTGGAAATATTGGACAATTCAAGCTTTGATAAAAATGATGGGTTGTAAAACACAATTTTCTGAACTTGTATTGATATAATAAATGAACAGCAAATGAAATGTGAAGAAGAGAAAGCTCTTATATGGAATGCAAACAAATAAATGCTGAAAGAATACCAAAGTCAGAGATTTGCTATTTGACAAATCTCATAGTAATGATGGATTCAGGTGAGAATCATCAGTGGATGCTAAAACTAAGGGGTGAAGTTTTAAGTATATACACAGTCTTGATGCATCTCCCCCACAAAATACTTACTTACAAAGGGAAAAATAGTAATTCTACAATGTACAAGCCTGTCGGACAGTACCTTAACCCAGTGTTCAAGGTTAGCATCACAGTAATGAGACCAATAGACCTATGTACCTCCTCCTATGATGCACCCAGAAGGCTCTAGAGTCGTGCTTGTGCTACTCCTGCCTCAAATGCATAATCTGAGTTGAATCACAAGGAAAGATAACACAAATTCAAATGGAGAGATGGTCTACAAAATAGTTGGAATGTGCTTTTTGAAAGCACTGAGACCATGAAAGACAAAGATGCATTCACTGTTGCAGATTAAAGGCAACTAAAGAGACATGATATCTATATTCAACATGAAATCATGGATTGGACTATGGATCTGATTTTTTTCCCCCAAAATGACTTTTTCATGGAGAAATATGGATACGGCTTATAGACTAGGTAATAGCATTATACTAATAATAATTTCTTAATTCTAACCCTTATTCTTAGGGAATAGACTGAAGTATTTAGAGGTAAAGGATCATAATATCTGTAACCTACTCTCACACAAAACATGAGGAGTGAAAGAGAGAGAGAGAGATGAAGAGAGAAAGAATAAAGGTGAATAATAAAGTGGGCTGGGGGTGTGGCTTAGTGGCAGAGTGGGCTTAACAAGCATGGGGTCCTGGATTTCATCCCACCTGAAAAAACAATAACAACAACAACAACACACACACACAAAAAAGAAAAGAATAACAAAGAAACAAACAAAAAAACCCAATAAGCCCTAAAAAAAGCATAAAGAAAATGTTAACAACTGGTGAAAACTAACCTAACCTAACTCAAAAATTATTATAAAATAAAGTTAATGGATATTTTTTCCAAAATTGATATTTTTAAAATTTTTTTTAGTTGTAATGGACACAATATCTTTATTTTAATTTATTTATTTTTACGTGGTGCTGAGGATCGAACCCAGGGCCTCACATGTACAAGGCAAGTGCTCTACCACTGAGCTACAACCCCAGCCCCCAAAATAGATATTTTTGAAAAAACTTTTTGTAGTTGTAGATGGACAGCATATCTTCTTTGTATTTGTTTATTTTTATGTGGTGCTAAGGATCAAACCCAGTACCTTATACATGCTAGGCAAGCACTCTACCACTGAGCTATAGCCCCAGTCCCCAAAATGAATATTTTTAAAAGTAAAGAACACCATGTGGATCCCCATTGATTCTTTCAGGATCTTCCAGGGCACAAAGCACTCAATCCTCAAGGCCCTACGTGAACTGATGGTTTGTCCAACCACACTGCATTGCAGCCCAGTACCTCCACTCCTAACACTTGTGCCTACCTTGCAGATTTTACCTGTGCTCTTTCCTATCCCTAAACTCATTTCTTCCCTGCTGGTTCTTCTGTTTCTCAGTTATCAGCTCATTTGTTACCTCCTCACAGAGGCCCTCCCGGACCACAGTGGGCCCACTATCTGGTTTACTGACAATGTCAATTGCCCTGTAGCTCCATGAGGGCATGTACTTTGTCCTGTTCACTTTGGTGTCCCAAGAACCAGAGATCACAGAAAAGTTTTAGTACCATCTGGACACATAAAAGAGAAGATAGTTCTTTATATATGCTAAATGCCTTTGGGCATTAGGATTAATACTCTTGTAGAACTTTGGTTGAGGAATACTACTGACCAAAATCCTACCTACCATAGGGCCTGGCACATGGTAGGTACCAAATAAACATCAGGTGTACAATGAATAAGCACACACTCAAAACCAATTCATGACCTCTTGCTTTAATCTTGCTCTTCTACTATATTCACTTTATGGGTGAAAGGCACAGGCAAAGCCTCCAATCATCTGAGCAAACTGAGATCTAACTTAGGGTCTTCCATACCCCATCTGCTTGGCTCTCCTTCTCCTGTGTTCCCTTGATCATCCAGTCCCACCAATTTTCAATTCTACATTCCCTTCAAAAGGTCTCAGCACCTCTGCTGTCTCTGTCCCACTTAGTTCAGGCCCTCATAATCCCTTGCCAGGATAATGACATACATTCTCCTCTTCTTCCAATTTCATTCTTTTCTCATACATGCTCCGAAAGTCTGCAGAAACGATCATTCTTAAACTCAAACCTGCTCATAGCTTTCTCCTGTTTAGAATCCTCGAAAATTCCTCAAGTAGCTTTATGAGAAATCAAAACTCTTTTTCTGGGCACTGAGTGTCCTCCAGGCCCAGATCCTACCCATAATCCAGCTTCATGTCCCTATGTCACGAGAACCTTTATCCTAGACAGCTTCTTGAAGTTCCCCAGTTGGATTTGCTCCCTAAGGTTCATAGCTCTTCAGCATCTATTACTTTTTCCCAGAACACTTTCATCCTCTGTGTCACCTGGCCAACTCCTAAGCACTATAACTAGTGCCGATCAAGCAACTTCCATCCTAAAAGTGTGCTTTATTTGCTATCCCTGCACCCACTCCAGGCTTACTGCCTACCCCATTCTGTTTTTGCATGTATATCTTTTGCAGTTTGTGTCTCTCTCAGAACTTATCACACTGACTACCATTATCAACAGTGATATATCCCTCTGGGCTCTTGGCTGTGCTTTCCCCTCTGGGCCCTTGGCACCTTCATGGCACCTGGCACATATTAGGTATATAATGGGCATTTGTGAAATAAATGAATGTGAAATAAATGAACGGCCTGGATGAGTGAATGAATAAAATTTCTGAGGGGGGGAGAAATCAAAAAACTTCTGAGGGGAGGATGAGAAAGAATTGTGCACAGACCAAGAAGATTAAAGACAAGGAATTCTAAACTCTAGAAGCTTCATCTGTGTTGTGTTGCATTACAGTGTTGCACCTGCATTGTGTTGCATTACCAGACATGTGGTAAAAGCTCAAAACATATTTATCCTTGACCACACCAACTGCTGGGCTTGGAGCCCTGAGGGCCTACAGTCACTCATGCTACAATAAAGGCACTGACACTCCTGAGATTAGGAATGTAATCTAAAGTACTCTACTTCTTTTGGTCATGCATGATAGCCCAATTTCCAGAGTAGAGGAAAGGAAGTAAAAGGTTCCTTACATCGTGACTGCTGGAAAAGGACTTTGCTTTCTCTTCACAGAGGTGGAGTTTCTCTCGTGGTGGCTGGAACAGCACTGTCTGGGGCAGCTTGTTTTGGATCTTCGCTTTAGGAGTGATGCTGACAGCAGCAACAACTTCATCTAGGTGGTTGGTTAAGTGGGATTCCTGTGATTCTTGCATATTTTTTGATACATTGTCCTCTAAATTTAAATAAAAAAGAAAGGAGTTAAATAATTTCCACAGTTACTTTTTAGAAATATATATTTTTTCCTAGAAATTGAGGTTAAAATCTAAAAATTTCGTCATTATACCTATGACTGGCTTGAAATTAGTAGCATTATATCCCAAAATATCACCAGTAAAATTAGCTGAGCCCCAACAGCTCTCAATGGGTTCATATTGGATCAACTGAATTGCAACTGAGCTTGAGGCAGAAAATAAATGACTGTTGTTGAATCTTCAACTTCTGGCCAAAAAGGAGTAATATCCTTACTGCTTAAAATGACCAGTCAACCAGTAAACAAAACAAAGCAACAACCCACAGACAGATAAGCTATGAAACAATGGTTTCAAGAAACAGGACTCAGGCAATGCCTGGTGGGTGGAAAAAATAAAGTTCAACCCAAGATCATCCAAGTTCATTGCTTTGAGAGAGTATCAAGACGCTGTGCATCTAGAAGTGACCCGGTGAACTATGTAAATTGAGGATATTAAGCTGAGCGTCTTGGTGACTAAGATGGCAGAGTTAACAGGACAGATTACTGTAGAAGACTGCCCAGAGAGAGGACTCTGGAGGTAAGCAGAGGGACCCCTCAAGTATGGAGAGAGATACTGATCAGCATCTACTGAGCAACTACTCTGGAATATAGAGAAAAGAATTCTCCAATAGGATTAAAAAGAACAATGCCTAGCACTCACTCAGGGCTGGCAGTGCTTATTCCTACAATCTAGAATAGAAAAACAACTCATGAGGCATTGGGGAAAGTACTTGGAAGTTTAATCTCCACAGTGGGGAATAATTAGCCCTACACTGAGCACTATTCAGACACATCTAACAAATCATAAAAGAGGCAGGAAAACAAGGCCCTTTATAAAGAGAATAATCATTTAATTATATTTATTTATTTATTTATTTTTAAATAAATCTTTGTTTTATTTATATTTGACAGTGGAATGCATTACAATTCTTATTACACATGTAGAGCACAATTTTTCATATCTACGGTTGTATACACAGTATATCCACACCAATTTGTGTCTTTATACCAGTACTTTGGATAATAATGATCATCATATATTCCACCATCATTAATAACCTCATGCCCTCTCCCTTCCCCTCCAACCCCTCTGCCCTATCTAGAGTTTGTCTATTCCTCCCATGTTCCCACTCCCGATCCCACTATGAATCAGCCTCCTTATATCAAAGAAAACATTCGGCATTTGGTTTTTTGGGATTGGCTAACTTCACTTAGCATTATCTTCTCTAACTCCATCCATTTACCTGCAAATGCCATGATTTCATTCTCTTTTATTGCTGAGTAATATTCCATTGGGTATATATGCCATATATTTTTATCCATTCATCTATTGAAGGGCATCTAGTTTGGTTCCACAGATTAGCTATTGTGAATTGTGCTGCTATAAACATTGATGTGGCTGTAAAGTTGCAGTGGAAACTCTACCACCTAAAGATGTACAGAACATACAATAATGGTTTTTCTGTTTGTCTAAAATTGCCAATCATCAAAAAGAATAGACTGTTTAACCAGAACAGTTCAGGGAAAAAAAAAACACCAACTGTTATTGATTTTGTCTTTGATTTCCTGTGCTTTACATATTGTTGGTACCTATCCTTTGATTTTCCTCATTTCTTTTTTAGATTTTAAAACACAGCATTTTATTCATAGGAAATTTAATTTCAACATTTATTTTAAAAAGCATTTATTTTAACATTACTTCAAAAACAAAAATTAAAATGTTAGATGAGAAAGAGAAAAAAAAGAGAGAATAATCAATTAATCAAAACTGACCCCAAATTAGCACAGATGCTGAATTAGCAAAAAAATACATTAAAACAATTATAATAATTGTATTCCATCAGTTTAAAAGGGTAGATAGAGCTGGGCATGGTGGTGCACACCTGTAATCCTAGTGGCTTGGGAGGCTGAGGCAGGAGGATTGCAAGTTCAAAGGCAGCCTCAGCAACTTAGCAAGGTCCTAAGGAATTTGGTGAGACCCTGTCTCTAAATAAAATATAAAAAAGGGCTGGGGATGTGGCTCAGTGGTTAAGTGACCCTGCATTCAATCCCTGGTATCAAAAAAGAAAAAAAAAGGTAAATAGAGACATGGAAGATTATATATATATATATATATATATATATATATATATATATATATATATATATATATAACCCAAATGAACAGGAGATATGAAAATTATAATGAGTGAGATGAAAAATACAGTAGGATCAAAAGCAAATTTGTTATTACAGATGAAAGGTGAGCAGATTTGCAATAGAAATAATCAAAATGGAAGCTAAATCACCAAGCTATGAAGCAACTTCAAGTTACTCAATATAAATGAGATTTAAGTCTCTAAAGGCAAGAGGATTGGAGCAGGGTGGGGTGGGGCAGAAACAATATGGGGAAAACTAATGGTCAAAGTTTTTCCAAATTTGAGAAAAGTATAAAGCTAGACATCCCGGAAGCTCAACAAGCAATAAACACAAGTAACGTGAAGAAACCACACCAAGGACCTAGTGACCAAATTGCTCAAAAACATGAGAAAGAGAAAAGTTTAAAAGTAATCAAAAGTGGGGGGGGGAAACATTATATACTTTAAAAGATAAAGATGAGATCAGATTTCTTGGAGGAAAAAGGATATCAGGAAAGAGTGAAGCAACATTTTTAAGGAAAGGAAAGGGAAAAAAAGCTGTAAATCTCAAATTTAGTACCAGTAAAACTTTCTTCAAAAGTAAAACCTGCAACAGTTAATCACCAGCAAACTTTCACTGCTATGTTCTCAAGGGAATGTTAAAGGAAATCTTTCAGAAGGAAGGAAAACAAAAGCAAATGGAAATCTAGATCTGAAAGGCAGGGATGAGATTGTGAATTGTGAAGATGTACATGGGTATAATGTTACTTGAAGATAGAGATAAGTTAAAAACATATAGTACAAAGCTATGGCAACCATTAAAATAACAAAAGAAAGATCTTCAAATTATTAAGCTAACAAGAGAGACTAGATGGAGTTAGAAAAATAATCCAACAGAAAAAGGGGAAAAGATGAACAAAGTACAGATGGGACAGAGAGAAAATAGCAAGGAGATAGAACTAAATCTAACTCATTAAATTTTAGTGGTCTCAATACCCCAATTAAGAGACAGAGATCATCATAATGAATAAAAAGTCAAAACTCAACTACAGGTGGCTCACAGGCAATTCACTTTAAATATTGACAATGAGATTAAATGTGGAAGGATAGAAAATTCAAAAATTAATCAAAATCAAACGTGGAGTAACTATATTAATATCAAAGTAGATTTTGCAGCAAAGAATATTACCAATGATAAAGAAAATAATTTCATAATGATAAAGGGGTCAATTCATCAGGAGGACATAATCACCCAAATGTTTATATATACAATAGCAGCTTCAAAATATAAGCCCCCAAATGGATGGGGTTGTAAGGAAAAATCAATAAATCCTCAATTATAATCAGGTGATTAATTATTTCTGTCAATAATTGATACACCAAGGATGCAGAAAATCACTAAGGATATAGAAGATTGCACTACATCATCAAGCAACTTGATTTGGCATTTATTACAACATTCTACCCAAAAAAGAATACATATATTTTTCAAGTGTACATGGACATTGACTAAAACAGATTTTATTTGGGGTCATAAAACAAATTTCAATACAGTTATAAGGAGTGAAGTAATACAAAGCATATTCTTCTTTGACCACAATGGATTAAATCATAAATCAATAACAGAAAAAGATCATTTGTTCAAATATTTAGAAACTAAGCAACACATTTCTAAATACAACCTGGGTCAAAGAAATAAAAAAGGAAATTTGAAAGTAGTTTGAATTGAATTAATATAAAAGCACAACATATAAAAAATTTAAAATGACATAAAAGCAGTCTTTATGGAGAAATTTATAGCATGAAATACCTATGTTAGGAAAGTAGAAGGGTCTTAAATTAACCACCTTCATTAACCTTCATAAACATGAAGAGTAAATTAAACTAAACATAAACAGATGAAAAATATTAATAAATAATAATGCTAAACTCATAATTCAATGAAATAAAAATAGAAAAATAGATAAGTCAATGAGACCAAAGGCTGGATCTTTAAGATCAGTAACATGACCTCTAATCAGGCTAATCAGGAAAAGTGGGAGAAGACACAAATCATCATTAGCAGTATTGAGAATGCAGACATCACTACAGATTCTACAAATACTAAAAGGTTAACAATAGAACAATTTGAGTACCTTTATGTCAAAAAATTCAACAACATAGATGAATGGACAAATTCCTTTAGAGTCACAAATTACCAAAGCTTACTCAAGAGCAGCAAAGAAATTTCACTGGAGAAAAATAGCCTAATATCTATTAAAGAAACTGAATTTATATTTTAAAAGCCTAAAAAAGAAAACTCCAGACCTAGATGGTTTCATTAGGGAATTGTACCATATATTTATGGAAGTTAGAATATGAATTCCACACCACCTCTCCCAGAAAATTGAAGAAGAGAGAATACTTTCTTACTCTTTTTGTGTGAATTTGATAAGAAAATAAGACAAACATGTTACAAGAAAATATGCCTCAGAAACACAGATTAAAAAAAATTCACAACAAAAGTTAGCAAATTAGACCCAGCAATATATAAAAGGGAATACATCATGGGTCAAGTGAGGTTTATCTCAGCAATGCAAGACTGGCTGAACATTTAAAAATCAGGTAATGTGATTCACTATATTAATTTTAAAATTTAATTATATTATAGTCATAAAAACTATATGACTATCTGAATCAACACAGAAAAGGTACTTGACAAAAATCTAATTAAAAAATTCTTAGTAAAATTGGAATAGAATTGTACTTCTTCAACCAGATAAAAGGCATCTATGAACAGCCTACAACTAAAATCAGACTCAAAGGTCAAAGACTGAATGCTTTACCTCCAAGATCAGAAACAAGACAAGGAGGTTCACTTTCAATACTTTGACATTGTACTGGAGCTTGTAGCCAGTGCAGTTAATGAGGAAGAAGATGCAGGAGGAGGTGAGGGGAGGATGGAAGTGGGGAAGAGGGGGAGAGGGGAGTGAAGAAAAAGATTTCCAGATTAGATGAAGTAAAACAAAGATAACTATGTTGAGAATCTGATAGAACATGCAAAAAAGTCTACAAATAAGAATAAGTGAGTTTAGCAAAGTTATATAATACAATCATCATATAAAATAATATTTCTAAGTCAAAGGGAGATAAGTAAAATAAAGATACCAAAGGGAGGGAAGAGGAGAGGGAAAGCAGAAATACTAGGGAATGATATTGGTCAAATTATATTGTTATATCATGTACATGTACGAATATGTAACAATGAATTCCACCATTATGTATAATCATAATGCACCAATAAAAATATGGAAAAATAAAATATTCTTCCATATGTCAGCAATTAACAATCAAATTGAAATTAAACTACAATATTACATGCATTAGCATAAAAATAGGAAATAAGAATAAATCTTCCAAAAGATGAATAAGAACTGAACAAAATTTAAAACTCCATAACACTAGTAAGAGAAACGTTAGAGAGAGAGAGAGAGAGAGAGAGAGAGAGAGAGAGAGAGAAAGTAAGGCTAAACAACTGGAAACACACATCATGTTCATGGGTTAGTAGAGGACTCAACATTAAGATGTTAATTTTCCCCAAATTGATCTACACCTTTAAAACCATCCCAATTTAAATTTCTGCATGGGTTTGGGTTTTGGTAGGAATTGACAAAATTTCTAAAGTTCATATGAAAATACAAAGGATCTACAAACCAAAATGACTTTGTTAGAGTAGAACAGAGTTGAAGTATTAACATAACTTTTCCTTAAGAGATATTATAAAGCTGTGGTAGGCAAGGCACTTGGAATTACTGTTAATATAAACAAATAGACCAATTGAACAGAATACAGTCCCAAACGGACCCACAATACACAAACAACGGATTATTAATAGAGCAGCAAAGAAATTTCACTGGAGGAAAAACAGCCTGTTCAACAAATATGCTGGAACAACTGGAAATTCACATGTAAACAAAAAATAAAAACATAAACCCTTTGATCCAAATCTCATGCTATATACAAGAATTGACTCAAAATGGGACATAGGGCTAAATTTAAAACCAAAAACTATAAAAATATCTAGAGGAAAACCCTTGTGACTCCAAGTTAGACAAAGCTTTCCTAGATATGATATTCTCTCTCTTTATGTAACAGCCAACCTGATGGATGTGAAGTGATATCTCATGGAGGCTTTGATTTGCATTTCTCTAATGATTACAGGTGTTGAACATCTTTTCAAGTGTTTATTGGCCATATATGTCTATTCAAATCCTTTCCCCATTTTTAAATTGAGTTGTTTTTTTAATTTCATTTTGCTTTGTAGGAATTCTTTAGATATCCTAGATTTTAACCCCTCATCAGATATGATTTGCATGTATTTTCTCCTATTTGATGGGTTCCTTTTCCCCTCTGTTGATAGCATCCTTTGATGCACAAAAGTTTTAAATTTTGATGTAGTTCAACTTATCTATTTTTTTCTTTTGTTGTCTGTGTGTTTGATGTCATTTCACTCCTAGGTATTTACATGAGAGAAATGAAAGCTGATGTTTACATAAAGACTTATATGTAAATGTTCATAGCAGTTTTATTTTTAATAGCCAAAAAACTAGAATCAGCTCAACTGTCTATCAATAGGTAAATGAATGATCAAACCGTGAAGTAGCTATATAATGAAATACTACTCAGCATTAAAAAGGATTGACTATGCTACCACATGAATAAATCTCTTAATAGCTATGTCAAGGGAAGGAACTCAAGATGAAAGAGAATACATATTGTGTGATTCTATTTATATAAATTTTGAGAAAATTTAAAGCAATGGATAGTGATTAAAAGCCAATCAGTGATGTCCTTGAACTAGGAAAGGGGGTGGTGGTGTGAAAGGGGAGTGGAGCAAGGAGGGGAAATACGGGAAGGGAGAAAGAAGGAACATCACTCCTTGTGATGTTGGATATGTTCTCAAGATAGTTTCATGGGTGAACACATACCTCAAAACTTATCAAATTGTATACATTTGTTTGCCAAATAATAAAGCTGTTAAAAATATGCATAGGTCAGAGATGCCTCCTCATTCCCCCTCTCCTGCCCAGATATGTCAAACTGCAATTCTACTATTTACCACAGAAAACATTTTGAAATTTTATGCTTTTATCATTTCCTTATTTATTAACAACTAAAAGCAATATACCAGGCTAAAACACTATATGGAAAACAGTAATCCCAAGAAATGTAAGATCCAGCAGGCAAATAGATTAGGTACACATGAGCATGATACTAGCTGGTACAGACACTGGAAGAGGGAGTAGTGGTTAAGACTTCAGAAACAGGAATCATTGCTGCTGTGATGGTTCGGCTTGTTTGAAAAGATTTCAGAGCAAGGACAGAGAAGAAAAATCATCCCAAGTAAAGTGAATAATTAGTAAGAGTTTGGAAGTGTTAAAGTGAAATCAATATATGACTAACTGCTGATAAACTATAAGGTGGGGCATGGGAAAGAACATCATTTGCCACAGCACAGGAGAGCCACAAGATATTTCACAAAGAGTGGTCATTGACAAAGGGGATCTAATGAGTTGGTAAACCCAAATATTGGCTCCACAAAAGAAGGATTTCATGATCAAATAAATGGGTACCAACAATTTATCTTCTCAAAACTTTTACTATGGTACAATGACAAGTATCCCAGAGAAAAGATATAGAAGCATTTTCCAAATTTTTGACCATGAAAATCATCTTTTTTCTGAAGTATTGATTAAATTTTATGAAATTAGCATTTTTTTGAACATTGTTTGGGAACCCTTAAGATAAGGGAGAAGTGGAAATTGTGATTTCAGGTTAAGAAGGCATTGATTTCAGGCCAACCATTTGATTGAATTTAATGTGCAGGAAGGGGAGAGCAACTGAAAGTTTTCCCCAGGAAAAGGAAATGAAAATGTTCCATGATATTGATCTGTAAATACTGGAGAAATATAATAATCAAACTATGAGAGGCCACATGGACACTGATTTTCAATATTCTAGTACCGTCCTGATGACTTTTTCTGTGTCTGTAGTCTGCCTGCACTTATTATTGTTAACTTTTCTTTCAACCCAGATACTTTATTAAAAATGTAAATGCTTACTTCAGACTCATTCTAACAATGAATGAATGGTATTATGGGTTCGATATGCTAGCTACATTTTCCCCTAATGCACATTAAAATACAAACATAGTATTAATATTTTAAAAAGTGTGTCTGTGTTCTACCTAACATCACAATTGCAATCATTGCAGACCCTGGGAAATTATAAATCTGAGCAATGTTGCACAACCATTTTTAACCATGACCTATCAACCAGGATTTCATCAAGTTTTATTTTCTGCAATTTATATGCTGATTACATACGCATTGTCCTTAATAATAAATTTATAATATTTCATATGTGTCTGAAAGTTCTCCCAAGAAATTATCATATATCTTCAATAAATGTATATATGGTGGAATGGTCATTCCCTGGCTTCCAGTTGAATATTACTGTGATTATACAGAATAAAATTAGTTCCACAGCAGCAGCGGGAAAAGAAGAGAGAGAAGTGATGAGGGGAATTACTGAAAGGAATAATCATCATAACTTGAGAATGGATCATAGCTTGGATGTTCGAGAACTGCTTGGATGTATAACTTAAAGGAGGATAGTCAAGAATAACTATGACATTTTCATTTTGTGTCTTGAAAACAGGGGTTGGTAGACTTTGGCCCTGGGCCAAATTTGGCCCAGTTTTCATAAATAAAATTTTACTGGAATGTAGCCACATTAGTTTCCTTACATATTGCTTATGGCTGCTTTTGCACTATAATAGCAGAGGTGAGTAGTGACTGAAACCCTCTGGCCATTGAAACCCCAAATACTCACTGTCTCGTCCTTTACAGAAAAAAAGTTCACAATCCCTAAAAACCCTGATGCCACAAAGAAAAGTAGTAACATAAAGGTGGATGGTCATTTGGATAAGACAACCAACTAATTTTCAACCAGACTGAAGCTGAGGTTGTAGGAGAAAACTCACATGAAAATATCAAACTTGGAAGTTAAAAACACATCACTAGTTATGAATGACATTTTTTAAAGACAACAATTTTCTTTTCCTTTTTAAAAATGAATAACTTATTCCATACTTTCTTCCAAATGGGATTTGAGATTAGATAGAGATAAATATTGAAATAGACTGGATATAGTCACCAGAGTAGTGTACAGACTCCTTCAGAATACCCAACAGAGCTGTACATTTGCATCAGAAAAGATGTCCACTAATTAGGGAAAAAGTAGGACGTTTTCTACCCACTATAAAGCAATACAGAATGAAAAAATAAAACAGAGAGGAAGGAAGCAGCCAAAGGTCAAACTGTCAGAAAGCCACTGAGGCTGATGTAAGATCCAGGCAACTCTCTCATTCCTGGGTAGCCTTTGAAAATGTGAAAGACTAATCCTTCAGGGTTACCATCTAAGATTTGCCTAAACCTCACTGTTTAGAGATTCAGTGCTATTTCAGATCCCCAGAAGTTGGTTGACTAGAAAAAAATATTTTCTTGCCTTTTGCTTCTTCATCTACTCAACCCAGTGGCTGATAGGTTGATGACATTTTCATAGGTGTCATGATCTAGGGTCACAGCAATAGACCGGGATGAAGAATCTGAGATTCATTAATCTGTGTTGCCCAGATATCTATACTATTTGGGCAATACTAACAACTGATATTTATGCAACATATTATTCATTCCATGTTTTATCTCATGTGGCCCTTGCTATTACATAACCATGTGAGGTAAAGGGGAGACATTCCTACCCCTATAATATAAATGTGGACAATGAAGCTGAGAGAAGCTAAATTATTTACACAACATCACAGGATCATAACTATGAGTCTGTTCATTTAATGATTTAGTGATTGTCTACTACAGATTTTCTACCACAGTCTATAAAGCAGTGGGAAGAAAATGCTGTTACTTTGGGAACATAAATTTGCATTTTAAAAGTGACCATGTATTTTTATAAACAGGAAATGTAACATCTTCAGCTGAATCAACCACATTTTCTTATTTTCTATTGAGAGAGTCATACAAGAATATTTAAAATGACATATAAAATATGTCCTGCAATACTTGTTATTCTGGAATTTTGAATCTCCTGCTAAACTTTAAAATGGGGGTTTCTTGTTTGGCTTCCCCATAAAAATGCCGTTTGTCTCATGCTGCTTCAATATTACATCCTTAAAACAGAGGTTATATATAATCAGAGTGTTCATAAGCTGGATCTAACTTATATGCATTTTTTGTTTTTCTTTTTTTTTCTTTGTCAGACAGTTAAAAAAGATTAAGGCGTTATTTTAAAATTAGGAGTTTCATATAAAGATCTAGATTACTGGGTTTTGACTTCTTTTGAAAACTCAGAACTGTTAACATTGGGCCTCTGTCACTATAGGCAATAACTGGCCAGGGTGAAGGGGATGCTGTCCCTGGGGGCAATGACACTGCTTGGTTTGCCAGTTGCTACCACTGCCTACTGGCTCTTGGGCATGGAAACAGCAAAGTAGTTGCCATTTGTCATTGTGTTTGTATGTGTGTGTTTCTTATCAGGTCTCTGTATTCATCTCTCTTTCAAAGTAAAAGGCAAAATAGAGGGATGTGATTTTTTTTGCCCATGCTACTCATTTCCTGAATTTCATATCATCTACAGCATTATTGATTATTAGACACTGGTATTTTATACTCCATTTATGACTTGCCCCATCAATTGCAATGTCCACTCTAATTTTAGAGATGTTTAAATGCCAAAGCAAATGTGTATCTCCGAATTAATGAATGGAGGGATGTTACCTGTCTGGCTTCTGGAAAGATTTGAATCAGTGTGACCTTGCCTTAAAAATGTGTCTGTTTTAATGTTTGTTACTATGTATGTTATCACATAGTAGCACTTCTAGCATAAGACATTCACTTACTTTGAGCTACATGCCTATCATCGGCCACTTTCCTTTTCTTTGTAATAGCCATAGCTGGGGCTTAAAATTTTGTTAGAAATCAGCTCAGGCCCCACACACTTCTCTCTCCCTGCCAGCTTCAGGTTTGCCTTCCCAGTCTTCTCAATCTGTATCCACAACTGCCATTCAGGCTTACCCAATCTATTGATACTGCTCCTTCTGCCAGACCTGTCCAGTAGAATACTGAAGCACATGATCAGCCCCAGATTTATGTGGGAGGAAGAAGAGGTGGAAAGTGGGGTCTTACTTAGTCTTCCATTTCCAAAAGGTGATGTTTAAAATATATAATAATTGAAAAAACAGAGGAATCAATTAATCTGTATAGGTAGAATCTATGTTGGAGCTGTGTTCTGAAGGTCCCCTGCTGTTCCAGGTGTTAACTTTTGGGTGCTGACTTGTGGGGATATATAAGAAGGTTGAGGGCGGGGCAAGGGCCCTCAGGGTAAGTGGCTCTCAGGAAATAATAACCATTATGAATGTATGAGACTATGAATTAAAAACTAACCTGGTCTTTATGTCCGTGGAATTATTTGGGAAAACATTCTAGAAAGATATGAAATACTGAAACTAACAAAGAAACAGAAAATCTAAACAGATCTATACAAGCAAAAATAATAATAATTAAAAATGATTATAAAAAGTTAAGCCTAGGTCCAGGTGTCTCAGTGGTGAATTGTACCAAACCATTAAAGAAGAAACAAAAGGTATCTTTTACAAACTGTCCAAAAATACAGGAGAGATTTTCCAACTCATTCCACAAAGTTAGTATTATCCTAATACATCATAAGAAATATATATCATAAGGAAACAGCAAACTAATATTTTTCATTAATATAGACACAAAAATCCACCAAAAATATTGACAGTACAAATCTAGGAACATATAAAAAAGGACTATATACTATAATCAAAGAGGATTTTTTCCAAGAATGGAAAGTTGGTTTAACATGTGAATTCATTGTAATACTCTGGATTATATGAGCTTGCTTGATTGTGGAAATCATTACATAAGTAACAATTATATCAAAACATCATGTTGTACACCTTAAATATGTACAACTTTTAATTTGTCAACCATCACTCAGTAAAGCTGCGGGAAAAATCCCCAATAAAACAGTGTGGTAAGGATACAAGGTGGGCACAGAATAACCAAAAAGAGTTGAGAATCCAAAATCAAACCCTGACATATATGGTCAATTTTGTGTGTGTGTGTGTGTGGGGGGATTGGTGGATATCAAACCCAGGGCCTTACACAGCAATTTTTTTTTTAAAATAAGGGTGCCAAGATAATTCAATAGGGCAAAGAGTAGTTTTTTCAATAAATAGTGCTAGAACAACTGAATAAGTACATGTCAAAGAATGAAGCTGGCCCTCTACCTCACATAGCAAAATTAACTCCAAATGGATCAAAGACATAAAATCGAGAGCTCAAACATATTATGAACATAGAAGTAAGTCTTTATGAGCTTGGGTTAAGCAAAGGTTTTTTAGGTACAACATTAAAGGCACAAGTGATAAAAGAAAAAATAGATTAACTGGATTTTATCACAATTGAAAAGTTGTTTCTTCAAAGGATACTATTAGTAGAGGGGAAAGTCAACCTACAGATTAGGAGAAAATATTTGTAAATCATATTCCTATATCTGATAAAGGACTTTGATCCAGATTATACAAAGACTATTTACAACCCAACACTAAGAGGATAAATAGTCCAATTTAAAAATAAGCAAAAAACAAGAGAGAGAAATGAATTACAGTAGATGGGGTAGAGAGAGAAGATGGGAGGAGAGGGGAGGGGGGATAGTAGAGGATAGGAAGGGCAGCAGAATTCAACAGACATTAGTATGGCAGTATGTTAAAAAGTGGATGTGGAACCGATGTAAATCTGCAATATGTATACGGGGTAAAAATGGGAGTTCATAATCTGCTTGAATCAAATGTATGAAATATGATATGTCAAGAGCTTTGTAATGTTTTGAACAACTAATAATAAAAAAGATAAAAATAAGCAAAACATTTGAAAGACGTTTTTCAAAGAAGATATGTGGAGTGGCCAATAAGTGCATGAAAAATGCTCAATATTACAAGTCATTAGCAAGATGTAATATAATAAGATACCACTTCACTTCCACCAGAATGACCATGATAAAAAGACTGCAAGAAGTGTTGTTGAGAATCTGAGGAAACTGGAACTCTCATACTCTACTAGTAGAAATATAAAATAGTGGTGCCTCACGTTGGAAAGCAGTTGCATTATTCTTCATAAAGTTATTGGTATATGATTCACCAATTCCACTCCTAGGTATAAACCCAAGAGAACTGAAAACACATATTTACACAAAAACTTGTATACATCTTCATAGCAGCATTAGCCATAATAGCAAAATACTGAAAGCAATCCTAATATCTGTCAACTGATGAATACATAAAGAAAACATGGGTATTGGCATGTCATCAATTATTATTTGTCAATAAAAAGAAGTGAAGCAATATTACATACTACAACATGAATAAACCTCAAAAACATTATGCTAAGTGAAAGATCCCAGATATAAAATGACCATATATGTATAATCCCATTTTAATAAAATTTCCAGAGAAGGTAAATCTATAGAAAGAACAGTCTGTGATTGGGTGGGGCTGGAGATAGCAAAAGGGAATTGTCTCCAAATGGGCACAAATTATCTTTTTAGGGTAACTGAAACTTTCTAAAATTGGCACATGGCACTGATTGTACAATTATAAAAATTTTAAAAAACAATCATTGAGTTCTATCTTTAAAATAAGTGAATTTTATGGGTATAGGAATTATACATCACAAAAGTTGTTAAAAATGGCTATGAAACCACACTGTCTTATATGTAATTCTGGCTTTTACACATTTTACAACTACAAGACTTTTATAAGATAGAGCAACCCTAATAATATGGCAGAGGCCTCAACAATCTTTAGAATCAATCTTATGTTAATATCATTACTGTAAAAATAGATGGATCACTTGACATCAGTGCCTGACATCTAAATCAGCCTTAATAAATGCTTACTAATGAATTAAATCATCCTTATAGTGTGATTTTTCTCCCCAAATATCTCACCTATTTGATACCTAAAACAGTTGATTAGGGTATTTCCCCCCTAACTTAAGAAAAAAATGAAATGCCAAAATCTTCAGGGGAAATCCTGTTTATAAGTGGAGGTAGTCCAGATTGGGTATGCTAGTTAAGGTAGTGTATTAACTTTTTAATGCTGTAGATTAACTTGGTTGAGGATTGGAGATGGAAATCTCTGCTCTACAGACTCAATCAGCGACCCAGGCTGACCAAGGCTCAACTATACATCATGAGGAGTCATGACAGAATATGAGAACTATTGGAAATTATATATGGGCTTTTTGGTGCCACTGCCCAGAAATGGTCTTTGATTTATCTTGTTTTCCCAATATTGAGCATGGTGTCTGGTATATCACAGCAGCTCACTGAGTGGGTGTTGTTGTTTGTGTGTGTATGTGTGTGTGTGAGTGTGTGTGTGTGTGTGTGTGTGTGTGTATATACACACATATATATGTGTATAAGCAGCTCACTGAGTGGGTGTTGTTGTGTATGTGTGTGTGTGTGTGTGTGTATATATACACATATATGTGTATATATACATATATATGTGTGTGTGTGTGTGTGTGTATATATATATACATATATATATATATGTATATATATATATATATATATATATATTGTAGTTAGATACAATACCTTTATTTATTTATTTTTCTGTGGTGCTGCGGATTGAACCCAGGGCCTCGAAAGTGCTAGGGGAGCACTCTACTGCTGAGCCACAACCCCAGCCAACTGAGTGGGTGCTTTGTCTGAATCACAATGCCTCCTATGGTGATCTTCAAGTCATAAGGTTTTGCTGGTACAAGTTCCTTCTTAAGCAGAATCAAGGAAACACAATTAAAAGACAGATATGCTGGTATATCCTGACTACTCAGGAGGTTTAGGCAGGAGGATTTCAAGTCTGAGACCAGCCTGGACAATTTAGCAAGACATGTTTCAAAATAAAAAGTACTGGGGATGTAGCAGTAGAGTACTTGCCTAACATGCAAAACGCCCTTGGTTTGATTCTCAGTACTGCAAAACTGAACAAACCACAAGTAAATTCTGTGAGGTAAGAAGAAAGAATACATTCCATGTTAACAAATGTGTGTTTATATTCCATGTGAACAAAGATCACCTTTACTGTCCTAATTAGACCACAACCACCATACACATGATAAGTTTCTTGTAGTGCTAAACTAGAAAAAGACTCAATGCTTTTCAGGATTACAAAGAAATGTAATAACACAGGGAAGATAATTGAATAAAATGCCTTAAGAAGTTTAGTAACCATTTTGTATATCGATACTTGTATCACTGAGCCCTCTGGCCTTTGGTATCTGCCCCTAAACCACCTTAAATTGCACTGACAGTTTTATCATGTTCCAATATTCTTTTCATAAGGTATCCCTCCCATTAAAAAATCCAAGACCAAACTCCTTAATCCTGGCAATTCTCGCTCTTTGTGTAACTTCTTGTGCTTTTCAAAAAATCATTATTTTAATCAAGCTTTCCAAATCACACTTATTCTCCAGTCAACCTACTCTTTCTTAAGCTATGTGTATTTGCTGACTTATCACCTATTACATGAAATGCCACTTTTTTTTTTTTAATCTTCTGAAAATTTGCCAGTTACTTGAATTGGTACCATATTGTGAAGCTCTCCCTAAATAATTCTGCTCATGTTGATCTAAGATCCTGAAGCACCTGTGATTTACAACAGTCATTTGGGCATTGAGAACGGTCCAGAACATTATTAAATGTTCTGAGGCTCATTTTTTCTACAGTTTTGGTATGAGCTTCTGGAGGATTTTTGTGTAAAAGCAAAAATCCATCAGTTATCATGAATCAACCCAAATAATGAGACATTGATAATATTGGAATAATCACAGACATACAAAATAGATTAACAATAGAAAAAACAATTTTTTAAAAATATCAATGTTTGTTTCTTAGTTTTCTTTTTTTAATAAACAGAAATATTGTGGTTTCAAGTACATTAATTTAACATCTCGTTCATCTTGTGTTTTATTATTTTATATTCGCTAATATGGACAAATAGTGGTCAATTAATATTTTTTGTTTATCAATATCTTCTTGAACTTTTATATTTTGGTTTTAATAAAAAATATCATTTCTGAAAATATGAATGCCAGATTTCTGTTTTGGAAATTTGTCCTGCATGAACTACCTTGACCATAGGCAGATGTGCCTGGATTTCACAGTTTATAAATATATGCAAAATTTGGGTCCAAAGCCAACTGTAATTTTCTATTAAAACTTTTAATAGATGGATTTGTCTATTACACCAGCTATACAAACACAAATAGCTATTTCACTTGAAAATTACAATATTATTGTCAACCCATATTTAAGCTAAAATAACAACAGAGCACAGTTTCTTAAAGTAGAAAATAATCTATAATTAATTTTATCTTGGTTGCTTTACCTTTCAAACCCCCACTGATAATCTGGGGAAAATACTTTCCAACTTCTTCCTAAAGACAAACACCCTCTGCAGACTCTTCATCCTGCCTCCCTTACGTGCTGCCTGTATTTTCTCTGTTTTTCCTTTAATACTTCTTTAAAACATTGAAAAACCAGAAAATTCTCTTCAACTCTCAAATCTCCAGTTACATGTCGTAAAACCCTTTGTCAGTTTACCCAGTCAGATGAACAGAATCTCCGTTTCTTTTTCAAGCAAATCACAGTTGTCTTGATAGCCTGATTTGCCAGTTTGGTTACGCTGTCTCCGTTTGGGATTCTTTGTAGAGATTACCACAAAAAGTCTAAAGTAGGGCAATTCTAGACAAAATTGGAACAGGCTTTCGCCCCGTAAAGCAACCCAGTACCTCACAAAACTTCAGGCAGAAGAATGAATGATAGAGCTTTCACCAATAGGGAGTGGAGAGGAGCATTTTGTCGAAGTTTGTAACCCAATCCTTGGAAGCCAGAGGTGGGAATTTTAAAATGGGTTTGTCTTTTCCTTGGAATTTTCTTAAAGTGGTATTGCTGCCTGTTGATGTTAAATTTTGTTGAAGACTGTAGAATCACTAGTTTAAATTAAAGGGTTCTCCCCCTTTAAGTAAGTAAAAAAATATGTAAATTGACCCTCTACAAATTGAGAGATCTAAAGAATGGTCATAAGATACACTAATATCACATACTGACCTGGTCACTTTTGTGTCAGTTTGGGAAGGGGGTAAATGTTATTTTAACATGATTCATTTTTCATGATCAAATATAAGATGTTCGATTAATGTACCCCAAAACACAGTATTTCTTTTTTAAAAAAAGAAAACTAAGAAACTAACACTGATTTTTTAAAAAAATTGTTTTTCTATTATTCCTCTATTTTGCATGTGTGATTATTCCAGTATTAGCAACAAGTGTCATTATTTGGGTTGATTCTTAATAACCGATAGATGTTTGCTTTTATACACTCTAGGCTTCCTCATTTTAAGTCCAGCAAAAAGTTTCTGAGGTATTATGAAACTCCATAAAAGGTTTTAGGAATACAGGTTATGTATGTACATGTCACATCAGTAACTCCGGAAGACCAGATTTAATAAATAATTGATAACCATCTGATTGTAATTCATACCTTATTTTGGAACCAGTGTTATTTAGTATAACTCTCCTTTCTAGATAATTCATCTCTAAAAGTAATTAGCCAACATAAAACTAGTTCACTATAAAATTTAACGTTGACAATAAGCCTTTAGCAGGTTATCAGACCAAGCTTTTCAAAGGACAAATAATAAGTTCTAGAAGATTTTTTTTTTAAAGAAGGAAAGGTGCTATAGTTATGAACACAATATTTTTAAAAGTTTTTAATGTTCCCGAACAATGCACGTATTGAAAGACAAACAACAAAAAACCCCAAAGCCCTCTTCTTTTGATGTCTTCGTTGACAGGAATTTTTCTCTTTAAGAAATATTTTTTGACATCCTACTTAGCCATGCTAGTAACTGTCATAATGCCTAAATTATTATTGTGCTTTTTGGCAACTGTTTCTCAAAATAGACCTTGAGTGTTTAAGTGCAGACTACTTCCTCATCTTCGGAACCTATCAGCGAGCTCTTTAACCCAGGGCTTGGGCTCACTGTTCACTGACGAACCCTGCATGACATGAATCTATCAGTCTCAGTTTTAAACCCATTAGACTGGTATAATAACAGTACCTGTGTCATGGGATTGCTGTTTAGACTTAAATGAGATAATCTGTGCACGGCTCTTAGAATGCCCCAAGGTACACAACAAGCGCTCCACGTCGCGGGTTTTGTCATCCCTCAACCTATGGATTGAATAACCAGTCCGAGCGCCTGAATGAATGTACAAACAAAAGAACAGGTCAACGACCAGCGGTTCCTGACGTTGGCGTTGGCTAAATTACTCTTTCAAGATAACTAAACAAAGAGTCGCTCTCTCCCATCCCCACGCGGGAGCCGGAAGCAAAAGCAGAGCCCCTGGCGGGACCAAGGGGAAGGAAGCAGTGCTCTCCGCCAATAGGAACATCGCTGGGAAAACGAGCCTATCGTCTCACTTATCGTGAAAACGCGAGAACTGAGACGAATTATCGCGAGGTCCTGTTCTCCTTTCCTCGGCTCCCTCTTCCCCAACTCCCAGTAGTGCGGGTTCCGCCCCGCCCCCGGGGCCCGCCGGCGCTGGCCATCCCGCCCAGCCCCTCCCCGCCCCGCCCCATCCGCCGTCCCTAGGCTTGCTGTCCAGCTCCGCCCGCGCTCGGGAGCGCTGGCTGTGCCGGCGCCGAGGTGAGTGCAGCTGTCCACCCTGTCCGGAGGTTCAAGTGTCAAGGTCCCTTGGCCGAGTCCCCGGTGGTCGGGACGCTCCATACCTGACCCGGCAAAAACGCCTGGCTGCAGCGAGTGGGACTGTGGACTGCCCCGGGCCTTGGGTCACCGAGGCTGCGGGTCCTTCTCGCACTCCGTGGCCAGGGGATCGGACAGTCCGCCTAACACTGGTCTGTGAAACCCCTGCCACTATGCTAGCTGCTGCCTAACTGTAACTATCTTAGTGCTTAATTGGGGCAAAACAGCATGTGTTTTGCATGAGACTAATGTTAGCATTTCTTAGTACTAAGAAAATAATCTTCTATAAATGCTTGATACACAGTTTATAATTCCCTAATCTCCAGTGCTAGGATATCGGAATGGGTATTCTACCGTGTAGAATAGGTATGGCGAAGTCAGCCTAAGGGACTCCTTTCCTGCTTAAAATGTGTGGGATTCTCTTAAAATGGGAGGGTTTTTTGTTTGTTTTTTTAATAATAAGATTGGTGCTCATCTGTCAAAACTCAGGTGGAGGTGCAGCTGTATATAGTTAATGCTAAATACACCATTTGCTTTAACTATAGGCAAGAGATAGTGTAGTAAAATAGAAAGAAAATTATGCTGTTATAGGCTCTGTTGCCAATGAATGCATATTGGAAAACCATGAGCACTGTTGACAGCTTTCAGATTGCATTTGTATAGACTATCTGCCAGTCTATCTTCGATGCAAAATAAAATGCATTTTCTCAGGATGTAATGATGGTTTTGAGGTAACCAATTACAGCCAGAGCATTCAGAAGGAAAACCATCTGGTTAATTCTCTTATTGAATTTTCTATCAGTGAGCGTGGATGTATTTTGCTTTATGAAGCAAATACTTCATTTATATAAGTTTTGCTTACCACATAAATGATAGAAGAAGCACTAGTTACACTGAAGTGCATGAAAGGATGCCTTGTATGATGCTGCACAGACTTTGCAGTTTGCAGTTAGGCCACCTGCTTTGAAATTCTGGCAGGTTACTTTCTGAGAAACTCTGTTCTTATCTAGAAAATGGGCTAAGCAATGTTGCAATGCATGGTTGTGAGGATTAGAGATCCTTATGGCATGCAGCAAGTTTATACAAACTATAAATGGTTTTGAGATGGGTAGATGAGAAATCAGCCTTCCAGTATTATTCCAAATATTCTAATTTCATCCACTCAATAACTGTTTGAAGGCTTGCTTTTAGATACTGTGCTAGTTGTGCAGGCATGAAGAAGCAGCAAAATCTCTGCCTTCTGCGTTTTACAGGCTCTTGGTAGATTAAGAGTAAACAGGTGCACCAGTAAATATATAGATTACAAATTGCACAGAATCCAATGAAGAAAAACAGCTGGGTTGCTTGAAACGAATACCAGGGGAATACTTTAACTTGAAATAGGGAATTGGTTTTTATGTTGAAACTTGGAGGTTGATGGGGAAGTGCTTTCCAGACTTAGAGGATAGCAGAACAACAAGAACTCAAAGGAATTTTGTAGTTCCAGGAATTTGGGAAGCCAGGGAGATTGCCACAAATGAGGCTAGAGAAGTGTGTTGGGTCCAATGGCAAAAAGCCCTGAAGACCTGGTAAGAGGGTGATTTTCTAAGTAAGAAACTTCTGAAGGGTTTATTTAGTAAGATGTGTGCTTGAGAGAGAATGAGAAGCAGTTGGGTTTGCATCTTCAAAGTCTCACTACTATGATTAATGTGTTGGAAATGATTGAAGTGGACTCAGACCAGTAATAAGAGTTGACTCAATGAGGATATGACAATGTCTATGATTCTGGCAGATGGAGAGATGTAGATGGATTTGAAATATATTTTAGAAATGGAAACCATCAGCCTTATGATAGTGCAGAGATGTGGGGGAATAGGAGGACGGACTCATTTATAATGCCAGCTTTCTGGAATGGGCTGCTGCATGGATAGGATTATGCTTTCTCCCCATTTACTAAGAGGGAAAAGACTTGGGAGGTTCAGACTGGTGGTGAAAATCTAAAACTCTCTAGAATGGCAATATGTAAATCAATGGAAATGTAATTGATGTAACTGATGTGATTCAGCAATCTGTATACGGGGTAAAAATGGGAGTTCATAACCCTTTTGAATCAAACCGTGAAATATGATATATCAAGAAAGATGTAATGTTTTGAACGACCAACAATAAAAAAAAATCTGAAACTCTCTGTGACTATATTAAGTTGTGATGCTTGTGAGATATCTTAAATGTTTTCAGTTTACTTCAGGGAATAATTACCTAGAAAGTTTCATTTTCCACAGTCTTTGATATTGTTATCTAGTTCCCCTAGCTTTATAGAGAATTAAGATATCTTAAGATTGAGGGTCTTGCACAAAATCACAAAATATCTCATAAAGTAGGTAAGTGAGTAGGTGGAACAAATATGGGGAAATATTGGATTATTATATTGCATTGGGAATGTTATTGAGAATTTCATATTCTTTGCTCTGGCAAGGGTTGTCCTGTTAGCTGGGAATTAAATTTTGGGAATGATAGAAAATAATATGAAACTTGCAAAACTCTGCTTATTGAAAGCTTTGGCATTAATTCCTGGTGAAAAGTGAAAGGTGGTTTTAAGTTTGTTTTCTAGTAGGTAGTTTGGGAAAGGTGCCAGAAAAACAGAGTAGAATCTTTGAACAAAACTCAGCTTCTTTATATAAGATACAAAGGAAATGTTTAAGCATTTCTTTTGTATCTTGAGGAACCTTATGAATCAGTGTAAAGAGCCCAAGTTTTGAAATTCACTGAACCTGATCTTCATCTCTTGTAAACTGTTCCCTTGGACAAATTCAGGAAGCCCTCAATTTGTTTCATCTTGTATTCAGTGATGGTAAAGTTTGTTTCAGCCATTGGATATGATGTCAAATGTTACTTTTCTTCCTGTCCTTGTCAATTTTGTAACCAGAAGAAAATTTAATTTAATTTAATTTGTCCTGGAGCCTTTAAAGCAACACATTAATATATTAGTCAACTGAGGCCCAAAAAAGATTATAATAGAATAATACAGTGCTACTGTGTCCTTTTGCAGTGTTTCTTCTTTCATTGAAAAGATGTAAAGTAATCAAACTGGGCACTGGCACTGGAGGTGTTGCTTAATGATATAACGCTTGCCTAACATGCTTGAGGCTGGACTTCAAACAATAAATAAATAAAATTAATAAAACTTTGTGACCCTGAACGTGTTTTTTTGCTACTTCAGATAATCTGCAAAGCAAAAACAAACACAATCCAAAACAAAACCAGAATAAAGAGATAAAAGAAAGGAAAGTTAGGATACAGGAAAACATTCAGATACTGGAAGTAAAGAAAACAATGGTTAATGATCTATTAACATATGTGCTAATATTTTGACATATCTTAAAATAAATTCAAAATGAGATAGTTCAAGATGAATATGAGGTTAAACTGATCTATGTTCTCTTAGACAAATATTCCTACCGCAAATCCAAAAAATGTTTTTTTTCATTAGGACCATTTCTGATAAATAGTGTTGTTTAATCAGAATATTTTATTATTTTTCATTTTAATCTCCTAAATTTCAGTTGTTACATAAGAAAATATAGGATAGAATGTATAATTCATCTTGTTAATGTGTGTACACATGTAGCTTTGTAAGTGAACAGGTTTATATGGTGATGCTTATAAAAACATCTTTTTTGTTGATGATGCTGGGCATGGAACTCAGGTCCTCGCACACATACTAGGCAAGCACTGTACCACAGTTTATACCTCCAGTCTTAGTAAGAGTCTTATAATGATTAAACCTTTTTGTTCTCTTTATAGAAATTGACCAATTTTGACAACATGTAGTGCTGCATTGTGCCTGATGGGATATGATCAATCATGGCATCCGAACTTTGTAAGACGATCACTGTGGCAAGGCTTGAAAAGCACAAGAATTTGTTCTTAAATTATAGGAATCTGCACCATTTTCCATTGGAGTTACTGAAAGATGAAGGACTGCAGTACTTGGAGAGACTCTATATGAAAAGGAACTCCCTTACCACCTTGGTATAGTATTATATTGCATTAAAAATATCATTTACAAATGTGGCCCTGACAGGGACATATTTTGTATATCCTAAGATATTCAGATCAGGATGAATATCCCCTCTTGCAGGTAATACACAAATGAGGGGTTATCGTTAGCTGTGAAATTATTATCCAAGTCACTGCAATTGTGAGGTTGCAGGAGGAATTGTGTAGGAAAGCAAAATATTCACTAAAATACCGTTTTGAAAGTTAGTGCCCACTCCAAAACCTCACTTCAGTTAGCATGTGCATCTATCTTGACTTTTGTTTTCTTTGTATGTTCAGTTTCCTATGAGTTTTAGATATTGAGTGCATAGCAGACAATTTAAAAAGGAAACAAGAGAAAGACCAAAGAGGATAATTGAGTTATAGGCATTAAGAAGGGAATGATTTGAAGATGAAAACATTAAGTGAAACATTTAGAAAGATTAATGAAGCTTCAAGTGTTAAAAACAAAACCCAAAAAACCCTCCTTTATAATGGCCATATGAAAATCAAAATGATTTTGAATTGGATTATCATATAATTTGTTGGAAAAAATTTTGCCACATAAGCAACATTTGATTCACACTTTATGTTCTAATAATAAGAATATAATTTTGTTATAAATTCTATTTCATACAAGAAACTATTTTAAAAAATTTCAAAACAATGTCCTAATCAGGCTTTTATTTCCATTGCATTATAAATTTGATCTCCATTTTAAATGAATTTACTTTATATGTACTTTTCTGGCTATCAACTAGAGTCTTTACTTACTTACCCTAACTTGAGTTTTTTATTTGAATTCTCATTTTTACTCATTTTAGATGATTTATGACATATTATTGTTTCTTTCATGAATTGACCCTTTAAAAATTCCTTTCTACATAATGGGCTTTTGTAAATATCTAAAAAATACTTGGTATTGCTTTCACATAAATGGCATGTGTTCCTAGAAAAATTTCATTTAATCTGTGCAAAATACCTATAGTAGGTAGAGAGCACTATAAAGTTTATCTTTGTACCTGGAAGTAAATGGATATTATATTTTATTTTTAGCGTTTGGCACATATTGGTACATATGTTGAATGCCTCGTTAGATTTTTAAAATTAGATGTTTCAGTGTTTAAACTTGGAAAGTCTATATACAGTTACATGAATCATTTTTGCAAAATCATCATTGCATAATATGAAGCCATATTTACCTAGAAGTTTTTAGCCCTTTGAGGAAGAACTAGTGTAAAAAATATTTTTTCAAGGATGATAGCCCAGATTTTCCCATGTTTGTTACTTATGTACAAAAAAATAGTTCATGAGTGGATTACGTCTTCCCTGTCGGTTATAGTCCAATGGAGTAGACTTTCTTCAAATAAATTAACCTTTGCTTATAAAATTTAAAGTAAACTTTTGGTCTTGTGATAGTTTCTCATCTGAAATTTCCTATTTGGAAAATATCAAGTATCTACAGTACAGTTCAAGTATATCTGCATAATGCCTCATAGCATACATTTTCAAATTAATGTTCTGCTACCTTTTTAATCATCAAAGGTTAAATTGTTGCATGCTTATAATGCAAGGTGATATACTTTAATTACTTCCTCTTAGTAATTTAAACATGTGATTCATGTGTATCAAAGACCTTTTTAAAGTATAAAGTGCTATACAGATATCAGGGGAGGGTGGGAATCATAGCAGTGATCCCAAACCATCCCATTCCCTATATTTAATACAGTTTACTGTGCAGTCTTTGAGAACAAATGAAATAATACTTGACCCAGAGTGCTCAAACCTAGTGAATCAGGGTTTTTAGGCTGTTTGTTGGTCTTAAGAGAAAACAGGTCCTATGGGAGACTTTGTGGAATTTGACTTACAATTGTACCATGTCCAAAAGGAGAGGGCATAATTGAACATATATAGTATCTCAAACACATTTTGGCTTAATTGGTCTTTTATTATTTATTTTTAACAGGCCTAGGAACCTGTCATTCATTTCCATTTTCATGTTGTTTTATTGTTTCATGTTAAAGTTGTCTCATTGTGTTAAATAGCTCTTCCTCAACATTCTCCTTCTGTTCTGTTCTCCGCTTCTCAAGTGAAGCCACTTGTTGGGAAGAGAAGTAGGCAACATTATACAACTGCTGTCCTTCTTCCTCTGCCCTTCAAGGCGCTTGATCTAGCACAGTGGCTCATATTTGTAGGATGACCATATATGTCAGATGTTCAGAACTTGGCAAGTGCCCATATTTAGAACTGAAATACAGGAAAAAGCCTTTTTGTACACTTAAAATAATGAACTTTTTCATTTTTTAATCACAGAAGTGATACCTTCCCTTATGTCAAACCACATAGAGGAATATACAGTGTGTCTTATAAATAAGAAAAAAATTATTATTCAAAGATCTGGAGGCTGAAAGTCCAGGAATAAGACTCCATAGATGGTGCCTTCTTGCTGAGTCCTCGCCTGGTGGGAGGAGCAAGAAGGTCTCTCTTGGGCCTCTTTTGTAAGAGCACTGAGCTCATTATTGAGGGCTCTGCTCTCATGACCTAATCATCTCCCAAAGGCCCCTTATAACATCAACACCTTGGGGAAAAGGATTTCAGCAACAACTTTGGACTAGGCATAGACATTCAGGCCATGGCATCTTCCACCCTACTCACTTGTGTTTATTTAACTATATATTCTGTATTTATGTATATTTTTCCCTTTATTAATAAAAATAGAATATTACTACATGTATTTCTCTGCAAATTTCTATTTTCACTTCATTATTCCACTAACCTCTAGACTAGTAGAGATACATTTACCCTTGTACATATGTGCATACCTAAATTTAGGATAGTCTTGAAGGATTGTTGGGTCAAAAGAGACACATTTCACATTTAATAATATTTTAAAGCAATTAATATTATCACTTATTTGTATGGTTAAGAAATCTTCAGACTTTATTTTAAACACAATATGAGTTGGTTTATATAGGAAATCAGTTATGTAATAGGTAAATAAGAGGTAGTATAGGAAACATAATTTTAATTTCTAATATTTGCCTTATTTTAAATGCAGTTTGAGAATTATTAAGTCTCTCATATTTGAGATAGTTATAAGTAAGAGTAACATAGGATTTATGTTTGTCATACAAGTATTCATACATTTATGGAATGAATAACTGAATATAAAGTAGAATTACATAAACTCTACAAGAATTCTAGACTGAGAACCTTCAAGGGCAGGAACAATGTCTTGAGTTCTGCATCCCCAGTGTCTGGCCTACTGCCTAACATTTGTAGGACCCATAATTTAGTTCTTTGTAGCAGGATTGTTAGAAGATTTTAAACATATTTCATTTGCATGATACTAAAAAGTGACTTTAACAGGAGCTTAAGAGGTAGAGCATTATTCATTCATTTAACATAGACTTATTCAGTACTTCTTGTATACCCAGCACTTTTTAAGACACTGACAATAGATAAATTATGGAACAAATTCCTACTCATGGAATTTTCAAGATCATGATTTGTGGAGAGTGAAATTTTAAATTATTGTTTTGAAGTCTACATGGCATTTAGCTAGAGAAAAGTAATAGACTTGTTGCACTTTGTTTAGCAAGCATTTGGTGAAATGCTGATGGTAGAACCAAACCATCTGCTTGTATAGGGGGTGTTCTCTTGCTTTAGTCAGCTGTTTAAGGTGTGAGTAAGGGGATTTCTACATTTCATACAGGTTTAGATTTTTGCTGGGTGGATGTAATACAAGTACAGAGAAACTAAGAGGTTTAGGATATTGGCAAGAGAGTATTTAAATGATAGGAGGTGAAATCTGAACTGTTTGGGAGGCAAAGTAAGGAAGGAGTGGTGAGGAGAGAAGCCAAAGGAACCATTGATGTTAAAGATGTTCTGCATGATTGAGGATTGGAATATTGTGAGCCAGCTGAGGATTGGAATATTGTGGTTGCTTATGAGCACTTTAATCATGGAGAGTGATGATGATCTGTTGATGGTGACCAGGTCTGGTATACAAGGTGGAGGGGGCCAAGATAGAGCCAAGAGCAGTAGCTAGGGTCTTTTTAAGAGGGAGGACAATATTTGGAATATAGTTTCTAGTTTCATTTGTACATATGAATGGACCAAAAAGTTATCTTAGTTTTAATGAAAGAGGGAAGTTCAGACTTAGGGCTAAATAACAAGAGCAGCTGGATTCTCTAATTAAGCAATTATTCTATGCAACAAGAGAATTTAACTTAAAAGTTATATTCTAGTGAGATTGAAGGGAGGAGGAGGTCTGTCAATCATTTTCCTGAATTGGGCTGGGGGTTGAGGCATAGATGTTTTTTCTTTCTTGTTGACCCAAGAGAAAATGTTTCTTTATTCTCCACATCTAATTAGGGACAGGCATATGATAAAAGAATATAGGCAGTAAAAAACAAAACAAAACAAACAAACAAACAAACAAAAAACACGTGAAAGGGGCCTGGGGTTGTAGCACAGTGGTAGAGTACTTGTCTAGCATGTGGGGTGCACTTGGTTTGATCCTCAGCACCACATAAAAATAAATAAATAAAGGTTAAAATAAATAGACATTCAACTTCTATTAGAAAACTGATAAATCAGTGATCATTTTTAGCCATTGGATTGCCAAAAAGTAAAAACATTAATACCTAGTGTTAAAGATTATATTAATACCCAATCTTGGAGACCAATGATAGTCAAACACTGTTGGAGTGAAAATTGACTTGATATTTGTGTTGATTGGTGGAACCTTGTTAGTAAAATATTATATGAGTATGTGTTTGAATCAGCATTTTCACTTCCAAGAATTTACTCATCCTGCCCCCCAAAAAAACCAAACCCCATCTGTGAACAAGGATGTTCATCACAGCACTGTATATGAAGAATTGTTTTAACCTAAATGTTCATCAAAATTGGATTGTTTGAAATATGGTAGCAGCTAACATCGCTTGAGTCTTGAGTGCCATCACTTGAATGCCAGATCCTGTTTTAAGCAAGTATTATTTAATCCCTATCTTACGAATATATATAAGGCATCAAAAAAGGGTAGCATTAAACTGAGTAGTGATTATAGCTCTAAACAAGTGAAGGGTGTGAAGGTAGGAGTAAAGGTTGAAAGAAGCAGGGCCTTATTTATATTTTATAGTTAAAGGGAAAGGCCCTATTATAATGTTTGATTTATAGTCTTTTCTAGAAATACTTGTTTTTATAATTAGTAATTAAAGTAAGATGTTAGGAATATAGTACCACAAAAATTTTATGCAGCTGTCATATTTTATTAATCAAAGGGTCTAAGTGATCTAATGGTGATGGCTTACATTTATGCTACTTTGACATAAATGATGTCTTTGAGGCTGGTGGCTATGTTGAGGGTGAGAATGGTTAGGGAAGTCACATAACTTACATTCTCTTTCTCTGTTAAATTTAGTAATACAAGTTCACTGTCTCTTATCCAAAATGCTTGGAATTGGAAGAATTTTCAGATTTTTAATTTTTGGATTTTGGAATATTTTCATTTATATTTTCATATATTGAGATGTTTTTTGGGGGATGGCACCCAAGGGTAGACAAAAAACATTTATTTATGTTTCATATACATCTTATACATGTAGCTCAATGGTAATTTTATGCAATATTTTTAGTGTGCCTGCATGTTGACCGCAACCTGTCACATGAATTCAGGTATGGAATTTCACATCTGTGATGTCATGTCTGTGCTCCAAGCATTTTGGGTTTTGAAGTGTTTAGGATTTTGGATATTCAAATTAGGAGTCTGGATTAAATAAGCATTGAAACAGCTTAGCTTGAGGAGAAAACAGTTTTGCTAGGGCACCACGATTACTCTGTTCTTGAGCTAGCTGTGTATAAAAGTATTTTTTTTTTTACATTAAATATGTGGAAATAGGTAAGTATGTCAAATAGTGAATTTTCGTGGTTTCTTTGTTTCAGTGTTTGTGTAACATGTGGTATAGTTCTGGGAAGCAGTCATTACAAAAGTGTTCTGTCTTGATAATACACATGTGCCTGAAAATGAAGTTTTGTTACCAAATCTTCTTTTCCCTTTGAATTTTCAGATTTATAAGTTTTTATTCATCACTAATTGTTTGACAGTGGTTTCTTGTGAATAGTTAAAAAGTTGTAGCTAAACCTCTTACATTTCATGATTGAAAAACACTTTTTTTTTCTGGAAAATGCACATCTGACCTATAACAATTCTATTTTTGATTCATAAATTTTAAAGCTAGAAGGAGCTTTATCAATATTTGAATATTTTGAGGAAACTAAACTTAGAAGAGATTAATAGATGGGTCATCTATTTAGAACAAAAGTAATTTATCTTCATTTGTGATCCCATGAGTCTGGTTTTTATTTTAATTCTGTAGGTAATTGTTGTTGATCTATTCCTAGTCCAGCACTATGCAGCTATAATTTAACCATGTTTCTTCCCTGTGCAGCAATGAGATATTAAATGGTAAGGGAAATTTCCTCTGTGACGTTTACCTCTAGAATTTGAAATAAAAGTCTAAGTTAATGGAAATATTTTATATCTTGTATCATTCTATGCTTTCTTAGGTAAAATATAGGGAAACTGGCTTAACCTACTCTGTGATTTGTAGTTTCTTATCTGGAGTTAGGAGGGAGGACTTATAAGGAGGTGGCAAGGTAGTCCCTTATGCCACTAGACCATTTGTTTATGCACCTGAAATGTGCTAATTGCATGCAAAACTCAAAATTCATGACTCTGTGTGTATGCCCACAACTTTACATTCATTTATTTTTATTGTTTTTAGAGAGAGAGAATTTTTAATATTTATTTCTTAGTTTTCGGTGGACACAACATCTTTATTTTTATTTTTATTGTGTGTCAAAGATCGAACCCAGCGTCCCGCACATGCCAGGCGAGCACGCTACCGCTTGAGCCACATCCCCAGCCCCTTAAATTCATTTTTAAGTATTCACTATACTGTAACATGTTACCTATACACTAAAAGTGAAACCCAGTTTCTAAATATTAGGCCTATTAAATCAGCAACAAATACTATTTATATATAAGTAAGGAGCTCAAAATATCAGATGTTGAGCTTAGACACATCCCCCTTCCCCAAAAAACAAACAATTGTCATAAGCTTATAAAATTATTCAGGCTAAATGTAATTTAAGGTAGTTGATCTCACTTTATGCAAATAAGTGTTTACTATTCTTTTTGTGGGTTTTTTTTTTTTTTTTTTTTTGGTACTGGGAATTGAACTCAGGATTGACCACTGAGCCACATCCCAGCCCTGTTTTGTATTTTATTTAGAAGTTGGGTCTCACTCAGTTGCTAATGCCTCACTGTTGCCGGAGCTGCCTTTGAACTCAGGATCCTCTTGTCTCAGCCTCCTGAGCCACTGGGATTATGGTGTGTGCCATTGTGCCCAGCTTTTTGTGTATTTTTCTGTTTTGAAAGTTCCAGTTATAAAATCATGTATGTTAACTATTTTTTTTAAAAAAATTAAAAATAGCTAGATAAGGGCAAGTGATTCTCTAACCTTCAACTTTTGTTTATGATGTATTTGTGTATTTGACTTTTACTTTTAAGCAGAGATTCAAAGGTTAATATTAGCAATTTTTAATACTTGTTTTTTTTCTTTTGAGAAATTTTTGTGGCAACTAAATTTTTATCAAATTAATACACCTTCATTTTTGTAAATGTACTGTATATGTAATGCTTTACAAATTGAGCATAGAGTATGGGGGTTGCCACTCAGTGGAAGGACACTTGCCTAGAACATGTGAGGCACTGGATTCGATCCTAAGCACCACATAAAAATAAATAAATAAAGTTATGTTCATCTACTACTAAAATTTTTTTTAATTTGAGCACAGATTTTGTAAATTTTTGCAAAGTTAAAAATTATTAGACTTGAATTTTGTTTTCCATTTTTGGCATTAAAATATTTGCAGATTTAAAGATATTTAAAAGTTTTTGTTTTCTTTTTTAAAGTTTTTAATTACATTTATTTGTTCATCCTCTTTGCTTTTCATTTCAGGTATAGAGAGTAAACCCGGGGCCTATCATGTGCTAGGCAAGTGTGACCAAGTACAGTAGTCCATGCCCATAATCTCAACAACTCAGAAAGCTGAGGCAGGAGGATTGCAAATTTAAGGCCAGCCTCAGCAACCTAGTAAGACCCTTTCTCAAAATGTAGCTCACTGACAGAATGCCCCCAGGTTCAAGCCCCTATAGCAACACACACACACACACACACACACACACACACACACACACACACACACACAAAATGCTAAGCAAGTGCTGTACCATTGAGCTCCATTGCTAGGTTAATTTACATTTCTCAGGATACCAGTTTAAGTCTGTATAAATGTTAAACAATGTCTCAAAGTCTTCATTTATTTCTAAGAACATGATATAAAAATTTATTATTCATACAATTTAATAGTTATCCTTTTTTAATTTTGCATTTTAAAAATTGAGTTTAAGTGAAAAATTGGTAATGAGTATAAAGGTAAAAATCTGTACTCTTTAATATGTTACTGACCAGACTTGAGTAACTATTAAGTTAGTGGGAAGTAATAATAAAAATTCAGTTTCTCAGTCACGTCACTACATTATAAGTGCTTGATAGCCACTTGGGGCTAGTAGCTACCATTTTTGGAAAGCATAGATAGAGAATATTTCTATCATGATGGAGAAATAAAGGAAGGGAAAATGAGTAATTAATGGGGAATGAGCCAAGAGATAAAGGCATAAATGGCAAAGGACTTTGGGGAGCAAATGGTAGCTAGGACACTGGAGGGCTTTTATGCTACTGCAGAAGAAAGGTTGTGCCAATTCTCTCTGCTTGCATTAGCCTGCTAGGGTTTCTGGCTCTTTTGTTGATAGACTGCTCTGTACATACATAGAAATAAAGAGAATTACTGGAGGAGGAATGGGCAAATGTTGCTGGCAGGAAAAGAAGCCTACCACAGTTGTTTTTATGTAGATACAGGGTGTTTAACTTGTGTGGTGTACTGGCTCAGAAGCAATGACATCCAACTATTGACCCAACTAGAAAGCTCATTAAGAATATCTTGAATGAGGTGTTTTTTTTTCTTTACCAAAACTTCATTACATTGCTTTTAATTAGAAATAATTTTACTGAAGTGAAATTGGTATAACAAAATTAATCATCTTAAGTGAACCATTCAGTAGCATTTAGTACATTCACAGGTTGTGCTACCACCTTTGTCTATTTCCAAGCATTTCCATCACTTCAAAATAAAACATTTACTCATTAATTAGTTTATCTACTTTCCCCTTCTTTCCCTAACACCCACTTCAGTCCTAATAACCACCAATTTGTTCTATCTCGATAGGGATTGACCTGTTCTGGATAGTTCATATTACATGGGATCATATAACATGTGACCCTTTGTATCTGGTTTCTTTCACTCTGAAAATGTTTTCCAGATTCAGCCAAGTCATACCATATGTCAGTACAGTTCATTCATTTTTATGGTTCAGTAAGATTCCATTTTGTGGATATACCACCATTTGTTTATCCATTCATTCACTGGTGGACATTTAAATTGTTTCCATCTTTTGGCTATTGTAAATCGTGCCACTGTGAACATGAGTATACATGTTTGAGGACCTGTTTTCAATTCTTTTAGATATTTATGTAGGAGCAGAATTGTGGAGTCATATAATTATGCATTGAACCTTTTGAGGAACTGCAAAACTATTTCCTATAATGGCTGAGTCATTTTACATTACCATCACCAATGTATAAGGGTTCTGATTTCTTTACATCCTTGCCAACACTTGATATTTTCCATTTTTTTGTTATAGCTAATTTAGTAGGTATAAAGCAGTACCTACTTTATATATACTAAGCGTCACTTTATATGCTTGTTGGCCATTTGTATGTTGTGTTGTCAGCTTTCCATCATTATAACAAATACCTGAGATAATCAAATTACACAGGGAAAAGGTTTATTTTGCCCATTGTTTTAAAGATTCAAATTCATGATTGAGCAGATCTATTCCTTTTGGACCAAAAGCAGTGGTGGGGAGTACATGGTAGAACAAAATTCCCCTCATGAGTAGAAAGCCAAAGAGAGCAAGGAGGTGACCAGGTTTCCATAATCCCTGCTCGTATCCTCAGAGCCCTTAAGACCTCCCATTAGGCCCCACCTCTTAAACCTTCCACCACCTTCAGTGGCACCAAGCTATTAACCTGTGAACCTTTGGGGAACATTTAAGATCCAAGCTATAGGTGATATTTTCTTTGTAGAAATGTCTGTTTATATCCTTTTCCCATTAAAAAAAATATATAAAAAAAAAATATATATATATATATATATATATTTATTTATTTATTTTTATGTGGTGCTGAGGATTGAACTGAGGGCTCCGCTGAGCCACAACCCCAGCCCTCCTTTGCCCATTTTTTTTCTTTTGAGTTGTGTTTTGTTTTGTTATTGAGTTATAAGAATTTATTTTGTATTCTGGATGCTGAAACCTTACCAGACATATGATTTTAAAATGTTTTCTCCTATTCTATAGGTTTTCATTCATTCTTTCTTTTTTTTTTTTTTTAAACAGTGCTGGGTATTGAATCCATGGCCTCACACATGGTAGACAAGTGCTTTACTACTAAGCTCTACCGCCAGCCCTGCTATTGGTTGTTTTCTAACTTCTTGTAATGTCCTTTAACATATAAAAGTTTTTAATTTTTTATGAAGTCCAGTTTACCTGTTTTTCCTATTGTTGCTCATGGTTTTGGTGTAATCTATGAATTCATTGCCAGATCCAAGGTCAAATGAATTTATTCCTATGTTTTATTCTATGAGTTATGATTTTAGCTCTTAAATTTAGATTCTTAATCCATTTTGAGTTAATTATTGTATATGCATATGTGAGTTAGGCAGTCAAATTCATTCTACTTGATCCTACTTTTTTTGAATGCTATAAGAACCAAATTACATTTATTTTGTGACTTCTTTGAAATGTGCTGTTACAGGTAGGATGGAGCAGGTTTTGCTGAACCTGGAGCCCTAGTGGCTTATTACAGCACAATTATTTCTTGCTTACTTCAATACTGTCTCAGTTTGCTGTCTCTGCTTCACTGCTGTCTCTGGTTTATGGTATCCTTCTGTGGGGATGAAGCCTGGCAAAGCTTCTGCCATCTGAAATCACAGTGGTAAGGTCTTTTACACTCAAACTCTTTAAAGCTTTCACTTGAACTTAATTTCACTGACCAAAGCAAGTCACTTAACTGTTACCAATTTGAAGAGAGAAGTACAGTCCTACCAGGTTTCCTAAAGAGAGGAACAGGAAGTAGGTGGTGCTCAGTGCCTACCTGAGAACATCATGAAATATGTTGTTGTTTGCATAGTATAGCAAGTATTTGTTCCAAGATACAAAATTTCAAAAGCATTCCCAGTTAAGGGGAGTTTGAAAGTATATGGTTAAGCATTGATTCAAAATTTGAGGTAAATTTTAACTGCTTGCTAAAGTTTACTTTTGCATTATTTATAAAGACAAACTGTTTTATTAAGTGATAATGTTAGTGGGATTTAATGAAAAGGATCTTTGGCTTAATTTAGAAAAACAATTTTCAAATAGTTTTCTTTAACATTTATTTTTTAGTTATAGGTGGACACAATATATTTTATTGTTATGTAGTGCTAAGGATCGAACCCAGTGCCTCACTCATGCTAGGGAAATATTCTACCTCAGCCCTCAAGTAGTTTTGTAAAAGATATTTATGCTCCAGGAATTTGAGTGCAGGTTATTTGTTAAAACTTAGTTCTATGTCAAAGTTGTGAAAAAGAAGGAAAAATAGTAAGAACATATTTGAGAATACTTTAAAATTATCGCTTTTATCAGAATCTTAAATTTAAAAACGTGTACAAATAGCTTATAAACCTTGTGAATTAGGAGGCACTAGCTTGTGTGCCAATCATAACCTAACATTAGGTTTCAGTCACCTGCACAGCAACAAACATTGTGACGTGAACTTACGGTGGCAAAATCTCTTACTCACTGTACCTAAACTATAGAAGTATAAAAATTAAAAAGTATATGGAATTTCCCATGTATTTTTGAACTACATTACTTTAAAAGAAAAGCATATGTGAAGGTAGACAATAAGGGCTGGGATTATGGCTTAGTGATAGAGTGCTTGTCTAGCACATGTGAGGCACTGGATTTGATCCTCAGCACCACATAAAAATAAATAAATGTGTAAAGAAAATAAAGTTGTTGTGTTTTTTTTTTTTTTTTTTTTTAAAGAAAGCAGGTAATGATATTTTAGAACACCAATAGGTGTCAACCACAGCCTGGGCCATGGGCTGCTCATTTGCCAGGCTTTTTAAACATCTATTCATAAATGATTCATTTATTTATTGTATGTTTAAGAGGCAGTATTCTAATGAACTGCAGTTTTCTCAAGGTCACTGTGCTTATTTTTAAATAAAAACACAGTGTGCTTATTATTAAAGACATAGTGATGCTCTGCTGGCATCGTTATTTCAGAAGCATTATTTCAGTCCTTAATTGTGTATACACACCTATGAGTTTATTTTGGACATATCAGAATGCTATCTGATGAAACCAAATAGGCATCCAGAAAGAATGATTGGGAGTGGTGTGTTAGCCAGATACAATATTGATATTGTATTGTAGCAGATGAAACTAGGTGAGGGTCTAACAGCATTTCTTTTGTGCCCAAGTCTTTCTTTTTATAGGAGTAGTTATATTTAGCTCCTCCCCCCAATATTTCTCTAGTTTTCCTAGGATATTTTGTATGGAAGCCCATAAATAAAAGTGTATATTTTCCTTACTAGAAGAAATACAAATATTAAAAGAAACATTCTAGGGATTTTGGAGAAATTCATAACATCTGAGGAAAGATGTTTTGAAGGACTTTATTACATGTGTTAATATCAAAACATGGGAGGAAAAAGAATCACAGCTTACATCATTTTATTTTTTAAAACATTTTTTAGTTGTCAATGGGCCTTTATTTTATTTATTTATGTGCTGAGAATTGAACCCAGTTCTTTACACATGCTAGGCAAGTGCTCTACCACTGAGCCACAACCCCAGCCCCACAGCTTACATCATTTTAAAACTAAAGTGATTCTGTCAAGAGTGGATGCCCCATAAATACTTCATAAGAACATTCATATTAAGTGAGATTTTCTTATCAGAAAAGGGCAAGGAAGTATGTAAGTAGCTTGGGATACTATTGGTAAAAACATCTGTATGCCACTATGAAATAAACAGTATCATTGCTTTGTCTAAAATAAACCAGTGCATTTCCATGGTATTTAGGATTAAGAAAGCTGTTCCTTAGTATAAAATACTAGCCCTTAATAATCCATTCCTTGCCATTCTCTGCAAAACCATTATGCATCTTCATATCCAATGACTAAAATACTGTAAACTAATGAGATTTGACCTGTTGAGTGTTTAGATCTCAAATTGTGCACAGTATGGTTAATTAGGCAAATAGTTAAGAGTTTATATTGTGCATGCACATTAAAATTTAATTTTAGCTTTTTTAACGTTCCTGCTTAATTTAATCTTTTAAATTTTTCTGTTTATTGTTAAAATTGAAATAAGGAGATAGAGAATAGCAATCCTAGTCCTTTTCCTGATGATAACCACTGTTACTAAGTTTCTGTATGAAAAATTATTTTGTAATTACAAATGTAAAGCTTTCTAGTCCCCCTTACAAGTGGGGACCAGGTTTTCTACTGACATGATTGATTTGTACTAGGATTTTTGAAAAATTTTTATTTCTTTAGGACTGCTATCATGGAGTTACAACAGAAAAGATTATACCTGCAATTTCCTAAATGAACCTTCTCTGAAGACCCCTTTTTCCTGTTACCTCCTATGCTTAGAAGGGTAGCCAGAACTACACTCCTCTCCACTTTTTATCAGCCTGTTATAATTTTCATTTATCTTTCAGAATTCAAGTCAGATCTAATTTCTTCTAAAAGGACATTCCTGATTCTTTGTCATTGATAGCTACAGTTATGTTTGAATGTAGAATGAAAAAAATTTTTTTTTCTTGACTTTGTGTGCTCCTTCAATCTTAACAATTTGTATCTTAGATCTCCGTGGGCATATAGATTTGAACTGTGTGTGTCTGGTGCACTCTCACACTGACACGCACCCCTGTGTGGAGGCTAGCTTTCAGCCTTCCCCCTTTCCCACAGCTTCCAGCAGAGAGAAGCCTGCTCTTAACCTTTGAGTGGCATTGTTCTAGGATTCTTGCCAGGGAAAGGCACTTCTCCTGATGGCCCTTTCCTCTCCCAGCCACCACACCTCACCTCCTCTCTGATCTCAGGACCTATGATCAGGTCTTACATTCTGTTGGACTACGTGAGCTTCCCTCTGTTCATTCTGAGCCTTGTTTGGTCTTAGTACCTGGGGACCCTGGAAATTCTTCTTTCTTTTTCTTTTGGGGCATGACTTGGGAGTTTGAGTGGTACAGTACTTTCCCAGGCTGCCATGACAAAGGCATGATAACTAGAGGTAACACTTGTTTTGGGTGCAGGGACTCTGAGGGAGAATCTATTCCATGCCTTTCTCCCAGCCTCAGGGGCAAACTGCCATCTTTGGCTCCTGGCTTAAGCTGCATCATTCCAGTTTCTGGCTGCTATCACATGGTGTTCTTCCTTCTGTCTGTGTCTCTTAAGCACATTTTTGTAAAGTGTTCAAGTTTATAAATTGTATTATGGTCTATGTAAGCATGAAACCCAGACCTGCTGATTTATTATTTTTCAAATTCTCTCCAAGTTTACACCCCTCAACAAGTTGGTACTTTGTGTTTAAACTAATTACAAATGTTTATGCATTTTTCAAAAATAAAATTTAATTCTGAGTTTTTAATTTTCAGCCAGAAAACCTTGCTCAGAAGCTTCCAAACCTTGTGGAACTGTGAGTCTGTTTACTCAAATTTTTTAAAAAAACAAATGGAAATAATTTTAAGTCATTTGAGTTAAGAGGATATATCATTTTAATGTATTAATTTGTTATTTTTTTAATATCATTATCATGATGCTCCTATAGGTAAACCTGTGGTTCTGCTAGGCCAAATAGTATTTTGAATTATTTTTTACAATTTAAAGTTGTGTTTTAAATATCTTACCTCAGGAAGTGAAGGTGATGAATGATACATTTTTCTTTTTCTGGATACAATATATTGGAACAGAATCCTTCTGGATAGCCCATGTAATTGGAAAAATCTATTATTACTACTACTATATGTGGTAATTGATATAAGCATTGGATGTATGAAATGTTTAAAATAGACATTGAAGGTCTCTTTCCCACACTTCATTAGTTTTAGTTCTTTTGATGGTTAACTCCATAATGCTAAATAACATGTTTACACCTTTGTTTTTTAATGCATCAACTTTAAGTATCAGCTAACGTATTATATTAAGGAAGATAAACTTAGATCTTCTATTTATTTTTCTTTCTAACTATCTTCTTACTTGATGTAGGAGGGTTTGCATTTCCTTTTCTTGTTCTCTTCTTTATTTGGTATGATTTTTGGTAGTGTTAAGCCAGTATCTATCTACCTGTGTTATCTATTGCTGCTTAACAAATTATCTCCACAAAAAGTGCCTTCAAAGAATAAACATTTATTATCTTGTATTTTCTGAAACTCTAAAATCTGAGCCTAAGCATAGCTGGATGCATTTGCTTTAAGGTCTCCCACAAGGCTTCAGTCAAAATTGCTGGCCAGGGCTGTGTTCTCATCTGAAGAAGGATCCTCTTCTGCTTTCACTCTGGAGGTTGTTGCCAGGATTCAATTCCTTGGAGACTACTGGACTGAAGGACTCAGTTTCTTACTGGTTGTTGATTGGTCAGAGGAAGATCTCAGTTCCTTACCACTTGTCCTCTCCATAGTTCACAGCCGTGCAACTAGTTTCCATTAGAGCAGGCAAGCAAAAGGGCAAGAGAGAGAATGGAAGACGGAAGCAATAATCTCTTTCTAACTAATCTTGGATGTGACATTTCATCACTCTTCTTATGTTGTCCAGGAGAAGTGAGTTACTGGGTCTGCCCCACACTTGAGTGGAGGCTGTTGCATAGGACTTGAATGCCAGCTAGTAGAGATCAACTTAGGCTATCTTTGAGCTGCCTACCAACTATTAATTCCTAGCAAAGAATTTTACTTGTAATGACTGTGGAAATTTGTTAAAGACTTTTTCAGACTTTAAAGAAAAATCCTCATGGATTTTACACACAATAAGGTGAAACAATCATGAATAGGAAGATTGGAATTATATCTCAAGCTGTTATATATACAATGACTGTCAAATTTTAGCTCAACAGTACTTTTCTTTGAGTTCTTTAAAAGTATTTTGACTGTTTTTTAGATTCTCATGAGATGACAGTAGTATTCTAATCCTTCCTTCTATACACACACACACACACACACACACACACACACACATATATAAAATGTCTTTTTAAATTTTTTTTTCTGGCTGCTTTCAAGATTTTTTTTCCCTTTGGTTTCCAGCAGTTTCTAGATATGCCTTTAGCCATTTTGCATGATAACTATACCCTCCCTAGACTAAATGCTCTTTAAAAAAATAGGGGTGGGATAAAGAAAAGAAAGAATTTAAACTCTCCCAGTACTATTCTAGCATTTAAGTTTTGATTTTTCTCTAGAATTGGCTTGTTTTTGTTTACTATACAGTGCCTTAGGATTGTGGTGTGTGTGTGTGTGTGTGTGTGTTGTTATTTGTGTTTTAGTTATTACCTGACAGAATATCAGTCCAGTGGGAGCTTATTCTGCTATACTGGAATTGAAACTCACATTCTTTTATTTTAACCTGTTTCTTTATAATTAAAGTGGAGTTTTTAAAATCAACTCTAGATGGTTCTTTCATTTTTGCACAGTTCGATAATCCAGGCCTTTTTATGCCATGTTTAGACCTTTTACATTTAATGTGATTGTTGATTTGATTAAGTTTTAAGTCTACCATCTTATTTACTATTTGTTCCACCTGTCTTTTGTTATTTTTCCCCTCCTTTCTTTCCTTTGTTTTAATTATTCTAGTGTTTAGGAGTCCATCTTAGTACCAATATTGGCCCATTAACTGTACCTCATTTCATTGTTGTAAAGTTTTTGATATACATCTGTTTCCTAACATAATCTGTCTTCATGTGATATCATTACCACTTTACATGCACATGTAATATATGGATGTTTACGTTAGTACTTCCAGATCATTTTTCCCATTCTTTGTGCTGTTGTATGTGTGAGTGTGTATTTGTGTGTGCGTGTGTGTGTTAGTCAGTGTCCAGTTAGGAGACAGAAACCACACCCCTAATTTAAATAAGGAAAATCAGTATAAAGATATTTTAAAGTAGCAAAATGTTATTAAGTACTAAAGAAAGTTGAGGAAGACTCTGTGGAGACTGGATTTAATACAAATAAGCAGCTACTGCCTCTGGGCTGAGGGGTAGACAGAAGTAATGAAGACTGTTAGGAGAGCAGCAACCCCCAGGTTAAGAATTAAGAGCTCTTTATAGATGGCAGGGCTGCCTCAAGAACAACAGCCTGCTGTTGGGGAAGAGACTCAGCAGATGGCTTAAACCAGACCTGGTCTGTTATAATGGCTTACTGTTGCAGGAAGATGTTGGCAGTCTGGAACTGGTCTGTAGTAGCAGGCTGGCAGAGAGTATGGCAGAGCTACTACAGAAGAAGCCTCAGAGTGGCAGTGGCCTGTAGCTGCACCAGAACTGCTGCAAAAATGGCTTTTAGGTGGAGAGAGCATAATTTGAACATGTGACTTGAGGTTGTCTAACAGGGGAGGGGAGCACCACTTGGATCTGGCTTTTGTCCTAAATTAAAAATGGGAGGGGAGCTAGAACGGGGGTGACTTCTTGCTTGACTTGTGGAGTCACTTTAGCCTCCTCTTTTGAGAAAGCCTGACATTAGTCTAATTGGCAAAGGAGAAGTGTTGACAAATTCAGCGCTAGGATCAAAAAAGACAGCAAAGAAGTTAAATCAGGACTTGAGAGATAGTAAACTGATAACTGGTAAAACACATTATTATAATTTTTAATTTAAATGATCAGTTTAAGGAAATTAAAGTGAAAAAGTCATGTATTTACTCATATTATTCTCTCAGATTTGGCTTGCTTGAAAAAAGTCTTTATTTCCTTTTTTTTTTCTTTAAAGTTTTACTGTAAGATGATGGTAGGTTTACATGTAGTTGTAAAAAATAATACAGAAACATTCTGTACTCTTCCACTTTTCCCCTATGTTATTGTCTTATTGCCTTACTGTAGTACAAGATCACTACCAGGAAATTGACATTGGTACAATCCACCACTTTATTCTGTTTCATCAGTTTTTCATGTACTCATTTGTGAGTGTATATTTAATTATGTGGAGTTTTCTTGATGTTTATTTTTACCACCTTTATCAGTATATATTTGTGTAATCATTCTGATAGTCAAGGTAGAGAATACTTTTATCAGTGTTAGAATCACTTGAGCTATACTTTTAGAATCAAACATCCTCCCACCCCCACCCCCCAAAAAAACCTACCCTGGCAGACATTTAATCTATTTTCCATTTCCCTATGATTTTTTCATTTTAAGAATGTTATATAAATGGAATTAGACAGTATATAATCTTTGGGGATTAAATTTTTTTTTCATTCAGCATAAGGGATTCATCCAAGTTGCTTCATATGTTAACAATTTATTCCTTTTTATTGCTGAGTTATATTTCATGATATGAATATGATATCTTCACCCATTGAAAGACATTTTTGCAGTTTGAGGCTATTGTGAATAAAGCTGCTGTGAACATTTGTGTACTTGCTGTTTTGTAAATAAGTTTTAATTTCTCTGGGTTAAATGGATAAGATTGCAATTGCTGAGTCATGTGGTAATTGCATATTTCATTTCTTTTTATTGAGATACAGTTCACCCTTTTAAAGTATATGACTTCGGTGATTTGTATTCACAAGGTTGTGCAACCATTACTATTGTGTAATTCCAGAACATTTTCATTACCCTGAAAGAAACTGATTATCAGTTATTCCATGTATGTATTCTTTGTGATGCTGTTGTAAATGGAATTTTCTTTTTAATTACAATTTAGAATTGTTCATTGCCTGGTATATAAAAATGTACAACAGAATTTTGTATGTTAATCTTATGTTCTGCAACCTTGTTGAATTCATTTATTAATTCTAATTGTGTGTGTGTGTGTATGTGTGTGTGTCTGTTTTTTAGGATTTTTGTTTACAAAGATCATGGGGTTTTTTTGCCAATAAAGGTATCTTTACTTCTTCCTTTCCAATCTGTATATGCCTTTTTATTTTATTGATTAATTGCCCTGGCTAGAACTTAGAATGTTGAAAAGAAATGAGGAGAGCAGGTACTTTGATCTCAGAGAAAATCTTTCATGTTTTTGTTTTTTTTGTTTTGTTCCCATTAAGTGTAATATTAACTGTTTTTCATAGGTATTCTAAAGTTGAGAAAGTTCCCTTCTTATTATTTTTTTAACTTAAAAGGATGTTTGACTTTGTAGTTTGCTTTTTTCTTTCTCCCTCATCTATTGAGATGATCATGTAGTTTTTATTCTTTATTCTACTAATATGGCATATTATATTGATCAATACTTTGTAAGGGTCTGGCGAAGCGTCGGAGAAAGAGACCACCAAGAGACCACTCATGCAATTGGCAGAAGGGGATTTATTGATTCAGCATGCTGAGGCTCTGTGCCCACTCAGGAAAGTAGAGCAGCCCAGAGCCCAGAGCAGGGGTTGAACAATGCTTAAGTACACTTTTTGGGGAGGGCGGGGCTTTGCATACATCATAATCTCCTTTAACAAATCTCCATACACCGCAGGAAAATCAAACAATAATTCTTAGACTTGATTAGTACATTCATTGGCGGGAACAGGTTGGCTGGAGTGATAGGTCATTCCTAAGGAGGGGGTTACATTTAAACTGATTGGTTCGGGCCCTGAATGTCTACGTGACAAGCAGCACAGGGTCTTGAATGCTTACGTGAGGAGTTACACAGGATCCCAGGCCATAAATCAACTAAATTCCCAGTAGGGCCTTGTCTTAGCTGCCTCAGGAATTTAACCCATACTTTGCAGTTTAGAAACAGGTTTACAATGCCTGGTCCTTTACATTTTAACTCAGGCTTTGCAGCTTAGAAACTTTACCCTTTCAACTTGTGCATTGAACCAACCTTGTATTGTTGGGGTAAATCCCATTTGGTCTTGGAGTATAATCCTTTTTATGCGTTCTGGTTTGTTAGTATTTTGTTGTGGAATTCTGAAGCTGTCTTTATAAGGAATATATTCCTCTGTAGTCTTTTTTTTTTTTAATGATATCTCTGCCTGCATTTGGTATCACTGTGTTATTGGCCTTATAGAATGAGTTGGCAAGAGTTCTCTCCTTTTATCCCCCCGCCCTTTTAAATATTTGGTCAGTAATCTTAGTGGCCTCTTTCTAATCACTAACTGACAACTAATTTGAAATTACTCTAGGCTTATTCTAAGAAGACCTATTCTAAGACCATTAGTGGTCAGCTAATGATTAGGCAGAGACTCCTTAACCGACTGAATCTCTTAAGTCCACTTGTCTTTACTGAGGGACTTTGTATGAGTGTTGTGACATGCATTCACCTTTCAGTTGTCTGTAGTTGATAGCAGACAACTCTTTACTTGTTGCCTTCACTTCCAATTCAGCTGAGGTAAAAGAGTAAGACCTCAACAGTTCCTACCTGAGCATTTGTAGAGCTATGGCCTGTGTACAACTCCACGTATGCCTGTGATTTTCTAGATCCCCAGGAATAGCCAGGCTTTTAAAAGCTCCTCTGGATGGCTTTTCTTTTTAAGGGTTTTGGTTTGTCTATTATTTGTTTCATCTGGTACTTACTGCCTCAGGCATCTGTAAAGTTAAATAATCATCTGTCATTTATTTCAATTTACAACACTTGAGGTAGGGATTTTGGTCAAGGCTAGTTCCTTGTAAGATAAATAGACAGCTTTATAAGTAGAGTCTTCTGGGGAACCCTAAGACAAGTTGAATAATGACAGTTTCCAGGGAATGAGACTTTAAAAGGGCTCCAATTTGGTTCTAGCCCAGGGCACTGCTATTCAATTTAGTTGTGAACTCTTGGTTTTCCAGGTTTCTGCAGAGCTGGAGAATGGGAGAAAGGAATATTGTTAGTGAAAACACTACAAAGCTCATGGCCCACTATTCCTATAGACATTCTTGTCATTTTTCCCCCTTACGTACATGTTAGCTCTATATTACCACAAGTCTTGGGTTCATTTCCACATCCCTGTATATATAACTTCTAAAACATTTTGCGAGTATTCTCATTGGCTTTATGGAAAAGATAATTTTTGGAGGTTTTTTTCTCTGCCACTTTTGCTCAGTTTTTAGTATTACAAGAATTGCCCCAAAATTTTCCAGCTTAGCTGTGCCGTTTTACATTTCCCCTAACAATGTAAGATTGTTCCATTGTCTGCACATTTCACCATCTTTTGGTATTATTACTATTTTTCATTTTAAGTAATTTCAATAGATGTGTGATTTATCATATTGTGGTTTTCATTTGTATTTCTCTATTGGCCAATGATATTGACATCTTTTCATATATTTATTCAACATTGGTATCTTTGGTGAAGTATCTGCATTGGTTGCTTTAATTTTATTTTTTATTCTTGAGTTTGAAAAGTTCTCTCTATAGTCTAAAAATTAAGGGTTTTTTTGTATTTTGTTTACAAATATTTCTTCCGGTATATAGCTTGTCTTTCCATCTTCTTTTATTTTCTTTTGTGTAGTAAATATTTTACATTTTGATGAAGTCCAGTTTATCAGTTTTTGCTTTTGTGTATCATGCTTTTGGTGTCAATGTAAGAATTCTTCATCTATCTCTAAGTCTTAATGACTTTTCCGTTTCCCTGTAAAAGTCTTACATTCTTTTGTTGTATATTCATCTTCTATATTTTTTAAATGATGTGTCTTTTAGGATTAGACTTCTTAGTAGCCAGGTTACTGTTTTGTTTATTTTAGAACTTCTGTGCTACCTCTACTAACCTTTGTAAACCTTCTATTCCATTATCCTCTAGCTTGCAAAGTTTCTGAGGAGATATCTACTGTTCTTGTATTTGTTCCTTTGAGTTTAATGTGTCTCCCTTCCCCTTTGGGCTATTTTGAAGAGTTTTTATTTTTTTTTATACTAGCTTTCCAGGCATTTAATTTTGATGTATTTTGTGGTTTTTATTTTCCTTATCCTTTAGGTTCATTGTGATTTTTGAGTTTGTATCTTCATAGTTTTCATCAATTTTTCACATCAATTCTTTTGATATTTAGTTCTAAACCCATTTTTTTGCTCCATTTATGGGACTATTACATATTTTTTAACTTTTTAATATATTCCATTCTCTCTAAGACTGTGAGTGTTTTTTTATTTTTGTCTTTCTGTGTACTGGAACAAATCACATTTTTCTGATATCAGGGTCAGTCATATTTTTTTTTCAGTTAATCCACCAGTGATGTTTTTACTTTATTATATTTTTAATCTCTAGAAGTTCTGTTTATTTCTCCTTTATATCTTACAGTTCTCACTATGTCATGTTTTCATTTAAATACCTGAATATGGTAATTATAGCTATTTTACTGTCCTTGTTTTCTAATTTTCTAATTTGTCATACTGGGCCTATTTGTATTGACTATTTTTCCTCTGTTTTTGGGTCACATTTTCCTAATTCTTGTCACATCTAATACTTTTTGATTGGGTAGTGGGTTTTATGAATTTTACATTATTGGGTATATAGATTTTATATTCTTTTTTTGTTTTGCTTTTTTCTGGCATGCTTTATTGGTAGTTTTGTTTGCTTCTTTCAATATGGCTTGTTCTGTGTTTTCTTGAAACATTGATTTCAGGAAGAAATTCCTAATTCCTTTATCAGATGACTTTAAGAATTCTTTGTGTCCAAAGACTGAATAAGTGTGCATACACAATGCCAAAAATATACACACTTGCATTTGTTTCATAAATGCCAGAGTTCCTAGTAAGAACAGAAAACTGCTCTGAAAAACTTGTTTCAACAAATGACTTGTCTCAACTCTACCTATAAAAAAAGAACTTTAAAGACTAGGGATGTAGCTCAGTGTAGATAGAATGTGTAATCAATTCATGTACATAAAGCAAGGAATGAAATTTATCATAGAACAGCATACTTGCTTAAATTGTGTTAGACTTAGTGGGTTAATACTATCTACAGTTGATTTAATCCAACATAGAATAATATTCAGAAAATTATTTCTTATTATTCTATTTCATTGACATTTTTAGCATTTAATTTTAGGCTTTCAAAATGTAGAAGAAAAATTTAAATTCTATTTTATAATACTTTATGAGGATTTATTTTTAAAGTACAGTAAATAAAATGATAGGGCTGAGCATAAGGTTTATAAAATCTAGTTGTAAATTGTTATTAGTTCTTAATTTCTAGCAGTCACTGTTTTGTTCTCAGTAGCTGGTTACTGCTGGTTGCTTGAGTCTCCACTAGAGTGCGCTAAAGATATTTCATTGGGAAAAGTGTTAATACCTAGACTTGCCTAGACTTGTTAAATCTGGGCGTTTTTTTTTTTTTTTTTTTTTTTTAAAGAATTTGATTTCTTGTTTTTGAAATTCCTTTTGCCATGTAGTAAATTCTGGCCTTGACAATTGAGTATTTCTGTGGATACTTTAAATGATGAATATTTAATCTCTATTCTTGTTTCTCAGCATGTTAGCTAGAAATATCTTTGTCTTCCAATGTTATCCTTTAGAAACTAAAAGTTGTGTCTCCCTTGAATAATAGAAGGTTGAACTTTTTTTACATAATATATTTCTGAAAATCTGAATAACTTAAGGTGAACTAGAGAAACTAATAATTTGTTTCATGAGGTTGGAAATAATTTATTACTCAAGTTTTTATTTTAAAATAATTAAATCAGTACATGCATTTAATATGCAATTCTAGCATAACATTACACTCAAAGTATAATTGATTGGCTGTGATAAAAATGTATTTTGTGGTGACACATTAGAGTAGGGTGAGAAAGAAAGTTTTGGCTCATTTACATTTGATAAATCTCTAGTGAGCCTTTTATTAACTGTTTACCTGGCAAAATTACTGAATAATAACACTGTTTTTCTTTCTTTTTTCCTCCTTTTTGCCCCAGGTACCTTCACTCAAATAACATAGTAGTGGTTCCAGAAGGTAAGCACACCTAGAATTTTTAGTTAGAAGATGATACAGTTAAAGCTTTGCTTTATAAGTAGAACAGATTATCTCTTTAAACTTATCTTGTTTGGTGTATTAGAGAATTTTAATTATAAAGCACTTTAATGTATTAGTTTCAAAAATTTTTCCTCTAAAAAGACCAGTTAAGAATTATGGTTAAATAAATTAAAAGTCTAAAATTGTTAAAATGCTTAAGTAAATCATTATGAGATAAGTTGCTAATAGGTTAAAAATAAAATGAATTCTAAACCTAATAAATCAGGTTAAGAATTTTGGTTAGATTACTTTTGTTTATTAATTCTTGAATCATTTATTTAAGCAGTTTTTTACACTTTTTAAATGTTTTTATTTGCTTTCTTTTTAAACATTATATTTTATCTCTAGGTAGAAATACTTATCATTTACATAAAAATTAGTCTGATTTTTTACTATTTTGTGAACAACTGTGACGGGGGGAAGGGGTATTAAGCATTAAAATATTTTAGATTGAAACACATTCATTAAAGATTTGCTATGAAACTTGAGTCAAACTCACTTTGCTTTTCCCCTTCTCTTCTATTTGAAGCTATTGGGTCCCTTGTAAAACTCCAGTATCTGGATCTTAGTGACAATGCCTTAGAAATTGTTTGCCCAGAAATTGGTCGTCTGAGAGCTTTACGTCATCTTCGATTAGCTAATAATCAACTGCAATTCCTACCTCCAGGTAATCATAGCCTACAGTGTATAATAGTTTCTTGTGTTTTATAAATCCATTTCTATTCATGTTTTTCTCTGTATGTCTGGGCAGTGGGCTATGGATATAAATGTATTTGCAAGTATTTGATTGTTCATTTGATTGAAGATGAAACCAAGGTATGTGGGTGAAATGACTCAAGAGTCTTTCTCTAGACTCAGATACAAGAAGGTAGCACTTAACAAGATAGGGCTACAGTTACTACAGTTGTATATTGCAAACAATGCTTCTTCCAGTCTCTGCTCTAGCAAACTATTTGTACAAAGAGCTATTTTAGTTCTGAATTTCACTTTAAGAGAATTTAGATGAACTGAGTATGGTATAATCATATTAGTATATAAAAGGCAAATAGAGTGTATTGTATTTTGTTTTTGTTTTTGTCTTATTCTCTAGTGAGTAGTGATATGATATACATAAACTTTGATTTAATTAAGTGTCATACTAGAATTTATTAGGACAATTTAAATTTGAGTCTTAGAATTGTCAATTCTGCCTGCTGAATATCTTTTTAGATTCTGATGACAGGCAGATAGTTCTAAGACCCTGTATTCCCTTGAAAGTCACATTAAACCTCTTGACCTTTTTGTGAAGGGCATTTCAGGGACCTTTCTTTGTGGAGGTGCACATTTTCAAATTCTACTGTCATATATTATTTCCCATTTTAAAAAACCAAAAAGATGGAGTATGATTTAAGAATTAAAAAAAAAACTTGTGCTTCAGGTATTACATGAAAGTTATCATTTATTCAAGGATGAGCTGAAAAAGATACAAATGTCACATTGGAAGGAATTATTTTTACTTAGTTATTCTTTTAGAAACACCAACCAGCCTTTAAGTGTATACAGTGAAATGTGTGACTCAAACAAAATTACAAATTACTACCTGTCATAGAACTTGATGTTAGGTGAGAATAAAAACTTAAGGTTAAATCCATGAATGAAGAAGTCTGTGATATTTCTTTGTGATTGAAAAAAAAAAAAGACCCCTAAAGTTTTTTTCAGTACAAACATTCTAAATGAGAGCATAGTAACTGTATTTTGGTTTTGTTTTTGTCTTATTTTCTAGTGAAATAGTGATATGATATACATCAACTTTGATTTAATTAGGTGTCATACTAGAATTTATTAGGACAATTTAAATTTGAGTCTTAGAATTTAATTTATGTTTTAACTTTCTACCTTTGCCTTAATATATAGGTCCAGGTACTGTTTGCAAAAATGATATTAGTAGAACAGTGACTTGGCTTTAAAAAACAGTTTTTAAGCCTCATATAATAAGTGCCTTATTGTTTCCAACTATAGTTAAAGCAAAACAAAATTCAATTCCATATAGAAATACAGTCTTTAGGGTGCATTATATATAATCTTACTTGATGCGATTTCATCATTCTAGCTTTCATTAAGTTTATGTATTCAGATATCCAGAAAATTAGATTCTGTTTTGAAGATTACATAAAAGTAATATTTTCATATATGAGATTAAGTATTTTATAGAATCAAGATGCACGGATATAATGCTTCAGCTGCAAAACCCTTTTTACATACATTTAAAGAACATACAAACATACAATTTTGTTCTATGTGTTCTATTATTTTGTCTTTTCCTGTAATATAAGATCATTTTGTGTAGAATGTGGTCATTTCCTTCCATTATGTGTTCTCAGAGGTTAAGCATGTACTTCTGATATCACTGACTGCCTCCTAATAACCTCCTAAAAACCAGTGAACAGTGTGTGTTCCCCGATTCTTTCATATAATTTTTTATTTATATTTCACTTGTTATATAAGAAAATTGAGTCATATTTTTATCTTATTTTCCTAGTTTTTTTTTCTATTGTTTTGAATAGGAACTTTTGATTGAGCATGATTGTATTTTTCTTCCTGGACCACCATGAATAGCAGTGGACTTGGCGCTACTACTTATTTGAATCACTTATACATCTCATTATAAAGTCATTATAACTATTGTGATTTGAATGAGTTAGGGGATATGTGTACATCCCCAAAATGTTAAATCAATTTGTCTTTCTCTCTGGGATACTGCACAGTATTGTGAAATCCTATGAGGTGCTAGAAATAGCCATGTGGAACGGGAGACAAACAGTAAAAGACAAAGCAAGGAGAGGGCAGAGGAGGCTTCCCTAAACTTGAATATTCCAGTCCCGGATTCTGTTCTTGAGATCCATAGGCTTTGTGGTTAGTAAAGATAGGCTGTGGGAATGTGAAGTCAAATAGTCTTGCTTTTGCTTTGTGAGACTGTAGTTTTGGTTCCACTTTCCTGCAGTCTTGTTTGGGTTCCACTTCCCTGTGCCCCTCGGCAAACAGGGCTCACCTCTTGTGTTCCTTTACTTTAAGACTTATTCTATATTACTTGTCCATTGCTTGAAAACAGTTGCCTTAAAGTTTTTTTTTTTTTTTAGCTAGTTTTATTGTATTTTGATGGGAGGCAAGGTATCAGTTACCTTGTCATGTTTATTAGATATTCTTTGATTTCTCATCTGATAAATCATTTACAAGAATCAGAATAAATCATGTGTAAGGTTGCTTATCTGCATTCATATATACAAGTATATTCTTAAGTATGTAACACTTAGACATTTATATATTGCCTTTCCCTACTTCCAATAGCAAAACTAGCAATTTTTAATATGTATTTGTTAGTTGTAGTTGGACCCACAATACCTTTATTTTTATTTATTTATTTATTTTTGTGTGGTGCTGAGGATCAAACACAGGGCCTCGCACTTGCTAGGTTAGTGCTCTACCGCTGAGCCACAACCCCAGCCCTCAAAACTAGCATTTTTATAGAACAAATTTAAACTAACATCCTCCCAAAGGCCTTTTCTAACTTGATGAGATAAAATTATATGAGCTATTATTAAAAGAACCACTGTGCACTTACAAATGAAGGATTATTAGGGAAGAGTTTATATTAGGCAGGGACTTTTGCCAGATACTTTTTTACTGTAAAGACCACAAAGTCTGTTTGTTGGGACTGTATGAAAGTAAGAGGAGATAGAAAAACCAGTTAATCCTTGTTAGGAACATTCTGATACATTCTGGGATTTGCTGTCAATTCTCCATGAATTCCCATGGGAGAAGGTTATAGTAACAAAAAGTAACCAGGAGCCAGAAAAGATGATGCTTGCATCTGGGATATAAATCAGCCTATTTTTTTAAAAATACCTTTATCCTTGAAAAGTTGTTTTGCATACCAAAAAAGGAAGGATTTTTAGTCCAAATTAAAAACATGAACGTATTGTACTTTAATGGCTAAAAGTACACACAAACAGATATGTCACATATACAATCAGCATGAATTATTATTAAACTCAGGCTTCAAGTATGATTAAATTTATTATTATTAATTTATTTTATTTTTTCTCAGTTGATCCTCTATTGCTTTACTGGGATGAAATTTAATATTTTGGTCTGTCCCATTGCCTCCTAACTTGCTCTAAAATCTCTGTGCTTACAGTGTACTATGGAGGTGGGGAGTAAGGAGATCAGCCTTTTCCTCTAGAGGCTATGGTAGAAACCAGGGCCTGGTCTCCAGGCTCTTCTGTTACTTTCTACCCTGTTTGTTGGGACTGTATTGTTACTGAGGTGCATACTACCATGATTCTTCAGAGGTGCAGATCCCACTCCATAGTTACAGGCCTGGCTATGGGTGTTCCACCTTGCCTGACAGTTTCTTGTGATGCTAGGTGAACCAGGTACACTGGGTCAGCTCTGACTTCTTTAACTCTTCCACTGCACCTGCTTCCTGAGTAGACATCTCAAAGGCAGCTTACTTTTTGAATCCTCCCAACACTAAGAGTCCCCAGATAATCAAGGCTATTCTTCTGATATTATCCTCTTAGCTCATGACCTTTTTTGGGTGATTTATCCTTCTGGGAGTCTGGGGTTTTCATTTATTATACATTAATGCTGGAGGTAGCACCTCTCTCATTAAAAAAGCATCTAAAAATGCATTCCTGGCAGAGTTCCCTTCTGGTATTATCAGGCTATGTACATGTGGCCAATAATATATGCAAATAGACTGTATTTTGTGGGAATATCTGTAAGGCCTGGGATACTTACTATTTCATCTATTTAATAAGAAATATGTGTTGGCTCAAAGTATGCCATGCTGTACTAGAAAAGTAGGCATCATGGAAGAGAATAGGATTCTGAGAAATTGATATTTTATTGTCCAATATTTTAAAACTTCCTAAGAAATGACTAGACAGTCAAGAGAGAAGTATTGACTGAGTTGCTAGATGACCACTGAGTAAATGAATAAATTGCCAGTGTCCTAAGCTCATATTCAGAACCTATTCTTCCAATGAATTTTATAGACCTAAAGTTTATAGTATATAATTTTATTAGTAAAGTAACTTTATAGTATAATTGAATATATATTAGTAACAAAAGTACTCTTTTATAAGCTTTAACAATTTGGCAAAAACCTCAGGATAAAAATGGCCATTAGAATTTGTCTGGAAAAAAAAGTTTTGTTTTCTGGACCATGTGTCCTTAGAGCTTAGAGTTAAATACAAAAAATAATCCATTTTAGGAAAGGTATAAAGGGAAATGGTGGAAAACTTGCCAAATGCCTGAAAAACAAAAGTTTATTGTGACAATGTTTGGGAGAGGGAAAAAAAAAGCAAAGAAAAAGCATTGGTCCCTGAGATTTAGAAAGTCTTTACCATTAATCAAGCTACTGGCTAAGGCACATTGAGCTTCTTTCCATGGACCTCTCCTTTGTGAAAAAAAATCTAAAAGCAACTAACATCATAACCAAATTCACCTCCCATGCAATACTTCTCTCCCTTGTCTGTGTGCAAATAATTTATTATCCCACAGTATAGTTCAGTGCTGGGTGTGGACAGTGATGGTAGTACTGAGGTCAGAGAAGATGGTTCAAGGAGAAGTCATGTTTAAGGTGGGGGACTGAGCTGATGTGTAAGTGGTATGCAGGAGCAAATGATTGGGATCTGGATATTTTTTATTGTTTATTTCTGAAATACATCCATTTCCTAGGCTGTCGTACATACTGCTTCCACGATTCTCTCCCTCAAATAGATTTGGTAAACTGCTTCTTCAATTAAAATTCTTCATTTAAATTGCCTAAAGTGTTGTGATTGTCATGATAGAAACCTATACAGGGTTCATCACAATTAATTGTGTGTGGGGTGTGTGTGTGTGATGAATACCAGGAAGCAGGGATTTAAAAAAAAAACAATGAATATAGAAATCTTCTTCATCTTTTGGAGTAAAATTTTCTTAAAAACTTATCAAATATTTTTTCTTAGACGCAGCCTTTTGAGATTTAGTTGTTATTTTTGTATAAATCAGCTTGCAGTATTTTAGAGGTGACGTGGAGTAAGTTCTACTATAACCTTTGATATTTTTGCAAATTTGCATTCATACTTCATTTTTACTAAAGAACTTTTAAGCAAGCATTAAACACTTTTCTTACATTAATAGTGATTTGATATTTTATACTTATTAACCACGCTTTTTGGGGAAAAAGTAAGTTTTAGATACATAAAAAAAGATTATATTTTTGTGGTTACTTTATAGCTTCAGTCGATTTTTCTGCCTTGATTTCAATATAGTGTTGTTTTGTAACATGATCAGAAAATTATAGTCTCAGGTCATTTTATATACTAGTGAAGAAAAAGTAACTGGAAGAATAAAGCGCCAAAATAAATATTTTTAAAAAAGTAATGTGTTCAATATGTAAAATATTTTGTTTTGTATTTCATTTGTTGTTTGAATGTGATTTTTGCTTTTCTTCATCTATAAATTATGTTTTAACCTTGCTTAAGATATAAATTTAATTCTGATTTTCTGCTCTGTAAGTAAATTTAGAGTTCGTGATTGTATTAGTAAATGAAGTTTTATGATTTGCCAAGGTTGATGTAATGAAAAGTAACTAAAGAAATGTAGTTTGATATCACTTATTTCCAAGCACCCCCCTACACACACACAGTTGGCATTGCAGTTCTTTGCTTACTCATTTTTATTAATCCCATTTTTTAAAGAGTCAATATTTTAAAAATACATTTTTAGACATTGATGGGCCTTTATTTTGTTCATTTATTTATATGCAATGCTAAGAATCAACCCAGTGCATTACACATGTTAGGCAAGTGCTCTACCACTGAGCCACAGCCCCAGCTCCCAAGAGTCAACAATTTAAGGAGATATTTTTATGTTTTTAAAAGATTTTTAGTTTTCACTGATAGTTTTGTTTGTAAAGTGGTGAAGTCAAAATGTGAAGTCAAAACTGGCAATAAGTGAGGAAGGGTTCCAAACAAACAGCCTTATATTCTTATAACAAATATCATTTGTTGGTTCTATGACTCTTTTCCTTCTTAGCTGCATCTGCTGACATCTCTGCTCCTGACATAGTCCCAAAGAGGACATAAGTCTGGCAGGTCTATTTTGATGACTTTTTCTTTTTAGTTTCAAAAATTGGCATTCATTTGTTATGTATGAATTTACAAACCAAATTAATTTCTTAGTGGTTTTTTAAAGGGATAATAGCATGCGTTGTAGAACATAGGTTCTAATGTGAATTTATTTTCCTTAAATGAGATCTCTTTTATTCTAATATCATAGTCATTATCATAAAATGTTGAACTGATTTTGAAGAATTTTAAAAACATGTTGATATCTGAACCAATAGATCATGGAAATTTTCTTTCTTTCATTATTCTTTTAAAAAATAAATGCATACTTTTTAGGAAAAAGCATTTTTATACAGAATATGAGGGTTTATGTATGTCTGTTTATTTCCCATTCACAGATTAAATTTCTAACTACCTTTAAATTAGAAATGACTGTAAGATTATGTTATACAAATGTTAAAACAAGAAATAGAATCCTGATTTCCATTTACCCAGGGAATTATAACCGATTTATGTTGTGTGATATGTATGTTACTTTTTTAATGTGTTGACATGTCTTCTTAACAATAATTTGTTAAACTTTATGTCAACATCAATAATTTTGTTCTTGGCATGAGTTAATTTTATTTGTTATTCTCCACTGATTTTTTGATAGTTTTTATTGAGGTACAATTTATATACTACAAAATTCACTATTTTATATATGAGTTGATAAATTTTACTAAATGTACACAGCTGAGCACACATTTCAGTTTTTAGAATACTTCCATCATCCCTAAATCTCCCTACTGTTTGTCTGTTGCCAATTCCCATTCCCACCCCATTCAGCCATTGATCTTATAGTCTGTCTCTATAGTTTTGATTTTTCCAGAAATTTCATATAAATAGAATCATATAATATGTCTTGTGATTTTAATTTTTTTCATGTCTGGCTTATTATAAAAATGTTTTTTGCATATATATTATCTTCAGGTTTTTGGTACTTTGTTTATTTTTATTGCTCAATAATTTTTTACTGTATAGATACTCCAAAGTTTGTTTATTCAGCAGTTAATTGATAATTTAGATGTTTCCATTTGGGGTTGTTATGAATAATGTTGCTATGAAAATTTGCATACAAGCTTTTTGTGGACATATGTTTTCCTTTCTCTTGGGTAAATACCTGGAAGTAGAATCCTTGGGTTTTATGTTATATTTTTAACTTTCAAAGAAACTGCCAAACTGTTTTCCAAAGTGACTGTACCATTTACTTTCCTGCTAACAATGTATGAAGGTTCCAATTCTTCCTTATTCTTGCCAATGTTTGGTATTTTGATCCTTTTTTATTGTAGCTATTTTAGTGACTATGTGGTAGTAGCATCTCCTTGTGATTTTAATTTTAATTTTATTATTAACTTAAGCTTATTACATTTTGTGTGTTTATTTGCCATTTCTGTGGTGAAATAGCTATTCAAATCTTTTGCCCCCCAAAATTTAGTTGTTTGTGTTTTTAATATTGCATTTTAAGAGTTCTTTGTGTGTTCTGATATTAAAGGATAATTTTCACCAAAAAGCTAAGATCCTGGCTCCAATACAGATAACAAATATTTTCAAATGTGATAGTCTTTATTTAACTAATTGAAGAGGAAATTGGTAAGGTGTTACAACCAGTTCAAAATGGAATCCACAGAACAGACATATTAGAGATCAAGTGGATTGAAATGAACCTTAAAATGAAGGTAAAGCTGGTTTTCTCCACAGGGAGAGAAAATCATCCCTTAACCAGACATAATTTATGTATGTGTTTATAAATGAAGATTATATTACATTGTTACCAGTTATCTACAGCTTTTTAGAATTGTCAAGTAGCTCTCAATGAATCAAAATCAGATAACTTGTGGGTCAAATCTGACCCTTTACTGACTTTGTAGATAAAAGTTTTATTGGAACACAGCTATGCCCATTAATTTGTATATTGTCTTCTATGTGGCAGAGTTGAGTAGTTTTGACAATGATTCAGTAGTTTCACCAAAAGCTAAAATATTTGCAAAATGACCCTTTACAGCAAGTTTGCTGACCCATATTATTGTCTGCATACAAATCCTTTATCAGATATATGATTTCCATATGTTTTCTCTCAATTTGTGGTTTATGTTTTTATTTTCTTCATTTTTGTGTATTTTGAAGAGCAGAAGTTTTAAATTTTGATGATGCCCAATTTATCAGGTTTCTATTTATGTATATAATCCATTTCAAATTAATTATTGTATGTGATATAAGGATTGAGGTATTTTTACTTGTGATATTTGTTTATTCCAGCACAGTTCGTTGAAAACACTATCTTTGTTGAATTACCTAGTACCTTTGTCAAAAATCAGTTAACCTTAATTATATGTGTTTAATTTTGATATGATTCTCTTCCTTTCATCTTTATGTCTACCCTTATGGCAATACCACACTGGCTCAATTACTATGGTTTTGGGGTAGGTTTTGAATGAGGCAGTGAAACTCTTCCAAATTTATTCTTCTTTTTCAGAATTCCTTTGATTTCATTGATTTTTTTTTTACAATAAAAGAAAATTCATTTTTCCTTTCTGACAGTACATACATTTGTGTATGTTTCCTTATGGGTAGCAATAAGATGATCAGGTTAAGGGTCTGAAGGACCTTTCATCAAAGTGGGGATCAGTACCGTCACTGGTCAGTGTAATTTCTAATCACCCAGTATATTTCTTGCTTATATTTTTCATTTATGTAACTTACGGCTGTGTGCTTGCTTCTCTAATTTTGCTGTACCTCCATAACAGTGTGCCTCTTATCAATAGCACATGATCAGTGAAGGAGCAGACTAGGGGACCACATGACCTGGTCCCACTTTGCAGTCAGTGTTGAAGGGTAGGGAAGTCTTAAGACTGCTTGGCTCACCCCTTTCCTGACTGGATCTTAGTGGTAGAAACTGAGCAGCAGAAGCAAAAGACTTTGGGTTTGGGTGTCTGCCAGATCACCACAGTGCATCTGAAAACCCTGTAGAGATCATGTGAGTATATAAAAAAAGACTATGAAGTGAATGCCTGTCAAACTGTCAGGATGGTTATTGGAAGAGTTGTCTCACAGGTTTTTTTATAAACATGAATGATAATGCTAAACAATGGGTAGCAAATATTATTGGTTGATAAGCCCTTCATGGCCTATTAACAGCACTCAAACATTATTAATTCAGTTTTCTATAATTTCTAAATCTGGTATTTAAATACATAAACTATTCATGTGAAATAAAGATTTCATAGCAAATTCTCATTTAATTTTTTATTTCACAGAAATAAAATAGTGATTTGAAATTTGTGAGTGTTTAATGAAAATGTTTATAAGAAAAATATTCCAGTATTGCAGGAACTAAAATTCTCCTAACACCTTTAGGATTCAAGCATTAGTTTTTGATAAAATATTAGGGCATATTTAAAATACTTAAGAAATGTTAATTAACAGCTACCATCTTCTTTTAAAAGCCCTGTGGGATACTAATTAGGGGCCATAAAATTTGGAAAGAAATTATATATTTTTCCTTTCATATTTTCTCATTTATAAATGATTTGAAAATAGTGACTTTTTTCTTGAAAACCTTCTTTGTGTTTTCTCTACTCAAGTCAAGTCTCCTTGAATGCTCTACTTAGTTTTTCTAAACCAAGCTGTGCATAAAGTATTTTAGTTTATCTTTGTAAAAATCGTGATGAATAACTTTGCATTTCTCTTTCACTGTTTAGAAGAAGATGGCAGCATTTTAAGATCAGCCATTGAGCCATTTAGCCTTGCACTTTGGTAGTTACCTTATTTTCAACATCATTATTAAGGCTATTTCAAAGAATGCTTCTGTTAAACATTTGGATCTCTCCCTTTTGTCTTCATTTAATTCTTTCTTAGATGTCTCCTTATTAGGCTAAATTACTTTGGTATCTCTAATTAAAAATTAAATATCTTATAATGATCTGGCTTTTAAGGAGACTTGCCGGCTAATGATGCTGAGCCTTTTCGGTTTGTTGTTGGCCCAGATATTGCTCTCTTGGTTTCCTAATTTAGCAACAGAAATAAAACTATGCAGGACCTGGCAGGTTTGGTATGCCGGCACCCAGCCAGGAAGCATGGGTTTCTTAAGTAAATGGACGAATGAGGATTTGAGGAAAACACAGATTCTGTTACATGAGCTTTACACTTCTCAAATCCCTAACTATTTAAAGGAACTCAGCTAACCTGCTGCCACCGACATAAAGTTTGTTTTGTTTAAATACACATACACACAAAGTGATCCATTGTTTTCCAGAATTGAAAATTACCTTTCATATTGTTTTTTAATTCATATTTTTGTGAATTTTTAATAAAAGGCATTCTCTTGATAAATAATTCATGAAAACTAGCTTTTAAGTCTTTTCAATGATTTTATGGATTTGTAATACCTTTCAAAATAGCATAGTACAGAAGAGTTGATAATATAATATGTAATTTCTGTGTAAGGAAATAAAGTTCTAAGAGAAACTTTAAAAAGAAGCCCAGTTTTACTCTCTGGCTCTGGCGCCCACAGGGGTGGGTTTTCCTGGTCCCTAGTATCTGCCTGCAGAGGTTTCTTAATTGCATGTTTGAGCACAGGCTGCTCCTCCTCTTGTTGGTTCATTTTGTCTGGCACATATTTGATTTCTTAAGGTCTATTGCTTCTGAATTTGAAGAAGAGAATTAATTTGCTTCTTTTTTTCTTCAAACCATCATGTATTTCTTCTGGCCTCTGCCTTTCATTGTCAGAAGAGAGCCAGCTGTCTACCTTGATGATCGTTGTTAACTGGTTTTAGACTATGTGTAAGTCAGAGGCAGGTCATCTGAAGTATATTTTCATAGAGAAAGAAGAAACTTACTTTTTCCTCATAAGACTTTTGATAAATAGGGAACAATTAATTCTCAACACTTGGGATACTGTGAGGGATACAGATATAGTGCACAGGCTCCAAATCACAGATAAAGCAAGATTGGTCACAGTATGGAATAAAATGGATATACTGTAAACTTCAATAATCAAATCACATCACTTTTAGTATCAGTAAAAATTTTCATTCAATAGACTAAATAATAAAATATAATAAACGGTCACAAATTTTTTGACTAAACGTGATCAGAAGGTTACTAATCTGTGAAAATAGTTCTTAAACTGATCTACTACTTTGTGGGTATCTGAATAAGGCAGATAGATTTTCATTTGTGACATCAGTGATCAAAGATTATAATCCTGTTCATTTATTTTTTAACATGGAAATCTCTTATATGTAGAAAAGTTCATAGATTAAAAATGTATATTCAATGAGTGTGTGTTCTTCCTCATCACATTCTTCTGCCTCCCCATCTATACTGTGCTCCAGGAATCCACATCCTGTGGAGACAACTATGTGGCTCATAGTTCCCCTGTTAACAGGACACTGTTCTAGTAAGATTTCAGCTAAGGAGTGGACAAAGGGAAGATCCCTGTTGTAAAAGACTCAAATTGGCATCTGTTGGTTATTAGATAATTTTTAACATTAGTGAAAATCTAGTATGTAGATATGTCTTCAGCTGAGGATCTAAGAAAACTTGTCTTGTAATTTTACTTTGTAAACACATTGTATTTTGTTAGTATTGTCAGTAATAATAAAATTGTACGGTTATTTCAAAAAGTGGTAAATTTACTACTCTATAATCAAGAAAATGCTACTACTAGGATTAGTAGTATACTCATTAAGCATTTAAACTAAGCCAGGTATGCTATTAAATGTTTAACTTTGTTTTTGCTCTTATCACTACAGTTGTTTTGAATGTCAAGATCAATGTAATGTTTTGAGCAACTAATAAATTTCTGATGTTTAAAAATAAAATAAAATAAAATGTAAAAGTAGTTACATATAGAACAGTGAACAGATTAAGAGTTGTGAAAATAAATTTGCACAGATAAATATATTTTTGTAATTAGTATCCTAATCAAGAAATAAAACATTGTCATAGAGTACCCCAGAAGTCCCTAGGCTTCCTTCTAGTCGCTACCACCTCCCCTCTTCCAAGGGTAACCTCTGTTCTGACCTCCAAAACTCATCTCAGTTTTAAAGGGAAATTAAAGATACTGCAGTTGTAGATCTTATTAAAGTGTCATGTGCTCTTGTTAATGGTAAAGACTTAATATATATGATGTTGATCATTGTGGACATTCTATTGGATGTGGTGGGAAGCCACTGGGGGATTTTGAGCTCAGGAATGATATGATCTCTCTAGGGTATAAAAGAAATCACTTGGGCAACTGTGTAAAGTAGAAATCAAGAATAAACACTGGAAAATCAGTTAGGAATCCACAGAAATAATCTTGGTGAGGGATGGTAGTGGCTTACGCTGAAGTGGTAGCAGAACTGTGACAAGAAGCAGTGAGGTTTACAGTATTGCACTCATTTTCTTTTATCCTCAGGGCAGGCTTTATCCTTGATTACAAATGAGGAATGTCAAGGCATTGAGATTATGAACCTCACACAAGATGACTTAGTAAGGTAGAATCAGGACTCAAACACGGTTTTCTAATTCTTAGTTCAGAACTTTTTCTAAATTATTAATAGAAATACACGATCTTCTAAAATATACCTGATTCAAATAATTTATGATTGAAGAAACTAAAATCATGGACCAGCTTATAATACTATGATACCAATTACCATAAGCACAATGGTAAGACAATAGCACACACTTATTATCTCAGTTTCTTTGAGTCAGAAGTCCAAGCGCAGCTTAGCTATGTCTTCAGCTGAGGATCTAAGAAAACTACAGTTGAATTTGGGTTTGCCAGAGTTCTATTCTCATCGGAAGCTTGACTGTAGAAGGATCTGTTTTATTTTACTGCAGATCCTTTAATACTATTTCTTGTATTTGAGGTTGGGACAAAAATAGTTCAAGTATAATGAAATTTTGTATGTTAGCCTTATAATAAAGGAATTCTTATTGGTTTTGCCCTCAATGGAAAGAATGAATTCTATTAAAAAATGACTTTCCTATATTTTTTCTATAATATCATTTCATCCTTTCTGTACATAGACTTAACATTTGAGGCATAGAACATGTTAATTCTATTCTATATGTATTTTGGGGTATGGGGTTGGGGGGTTAGAGTTATAGCTCAGTGGTAGAGCACTTGCCCAGCACATGTGAGGCACTGGGTTTGATCCTCAGCACCACATAAAAATAAATAAAAATAAAGGTATTGTGTCCATCTACAACTGAAAATATTTTTTTAAAGGAATCTTGGTGTTCAAAAAAAAAATCTTGGTATTAAGACTATGTGTTAGTGGGCATTATTCTCATTTTGCTACCACTAATAAATATCCTCATTAGGTTTTTTAGTGGTTATTTTCCATTTCACTTCCTAATTTATTCATATTTTTCCTCTTAGTCTAGTGCCAAGGTGATCTTTTGTAGGTTCTTTGACTACTCAATTATGAAATTTAAAGAAAATTAGTTGTGGAAAATTAGTTGTGGAACCAACTTCTGGTTTCAAAAATCACAACAACTTTCTCAACTGTAATCTCTACTCCTGAAGCTTTTCTGAACCGTATTCCAGCTTATATGGTCATTCTTAAATAATGATCATATTTGTGATAAACAGATGAAGGAACATTTTCATCTTGCAGAATTTCCATTATCTGATATTGGGTTTACTATGCCCTTGTGGAGTCACCAAAAGTATTTATCCCTTGTTCAGTTTTCTTTGTGAAGATTACATTATAGGGGCTGAGGATGTGGCTCAAGGGGTAACACGCTCGCCTGGCATGCACGGGGTGCTGGGTTCAATCCTTAACACCACATAAAAATAAAATAAAGAAGTTGTGTCTACCGAAAACTGAAAAATAAATATTAAAAAATTCTCTCTCTCTCTCTGTCTCTCTCTCAAAAAAAAAAAGATTACAATATAAGGAGAGGGTCATATATTTCCAGTACCCATCACTCAAGGTTACAGGACATAATGTCTCCCTGTCCTACTTTTAGTGAAGCTAAGATTAATTAGTGATTCTGGTGTTATCAGTATGGTCCATCCAATACAAAGTTCCCTACTGACTTTTTATCTAATGCTTCAGGAAGCTATAAATGATATTTACCAAGATATATTATTTCATTAGAGATTATAAAATGTTGATTATTAAAATTCCATCATTCTGAATTTATTAATTATATATTTAAAAGCTTTGGGGTGTTATCTTCTACAATTTCTTTTCTTGGTCTATTTCTTCATGCTTTGTTTTACTTACAACTTTATGCTTTGAAAGATTTCTGCTTATGGAATTAGCAAACTATGTAACTTGAACCAATTCACCTTTAAGGAAAAACTTGTCTTTGGGGTGGGGCAGTGGAATTGTTTTGAAGGCACTAGTTAGCTAGCTAACAAGATGTAAAGAGTTCCCAGGTCAAAGAGATTGTAGTCTTTAAAAGAAATCACTTGCCACTAAAGTGATACTGTGTTGCTGTATTGAGGCACAACATGTAGAAGGTCCACATCTGGTGCCAGAAAATAGGGAAGTAGTCAATGACTCCTGGAAAATAGTGTAAGAGTCAAGAGTGGAACATCAAAAGGAATAATGACTGGCATGGGTAGAGTCGCACCTGCAGATTCAAAATATGCTCTTTAAAAAATTATTGGTAAATTCTGGAAGGTACTAAGGTACCAACTTAGTCTTTGAAGAATTTTAAAGGGAAAAGACCGAACATTTTCCTGTGTCCTTTCCAAACTGAATAGTTGAATAAAAGAATTTTTCACCATGGAATAATATAGTTAATAAATACAGAGATAAGGATGGAATTAGAAAAAAATCAACATTTTATTATCTCTAATGAAATACTTCATCTTGATAAAGATTATTTACAGCTTCCTAAATGCTAGGTAAAAAGTTGATAGGGAACTTTGTATCTGATAGACTATATTTGTAATACCAGATTTGCTAATTAATCTTAGCTTCACTAAAAGTGAGACAGACAGACATTTTGTGCTGCTACCAAGGATGATGCTACTGGAAATATATGGCCTTATCTCTATAATGTAACCTTGACAAATAAAACTGAACAAGTAATAAATGAATATTTTTGGTTTCTCCATGATGACACAGTAAACCCGATTTTAGACAATGGAAATTAGATGAAAATCCAGCTTTATAAATAAATGAAAGACATGAAGATGAAAAGGGGATATTGAGAAGAGAGTCATAACAGCCAAATTCAGTTATTGGATTTTGTTTAGATTCTGATTCAAATAAACCTGTTGTAAAACTACATTTTTTTATATGAGGGGAAATTGAACATGGACCAACCATCAGATAATATTAAGAAATTATTTTATGAAGCACAATAGTGCTATTATGAGTTAACCAGTAACATAATAGTGGTATTATGAGTTTGTTTTTAAAATTCCTTGTCTGTTAGAATATATACTAAAGTGTTTTTGCTGGTAAAATACTTCATAAGATGAATATGAAATAGAGCTCCTCTTGCATGGATTGCAACCCAGCTTCTATTTAGCAGGATAACCAAAAACATGAAAATTTCTGAAATTGCATTTCCCACTGCTTATGCCCCCAAGTACCTGACGGAAGCAAATTAGATTTTTACAGGTAGAAGATAACATTATCTTAGACCTAAAATTACTTCTACAAACAATTGTTCAAAGTTCACCTAATGGAAAACAGAATAATACACTGTACAACTGAAGAATATGTATTCTTTTCAGACACATATAACATTTACAAAAATCCACCAAGAAGTAAAATCATACTGTTCTCTTATCACAATGCAATTAAACTAGGAGTTAATTTTAAAAATGTAGCTAGTACCTCTCCTGCTTACTGCAGATAAATTTCTTCCTGACCTCATCATAGAAAAAGACTTCTTAAGCTGGACAGATATAAAGGAAAAGATTAATAAAACTGATCTAATATTTAGAAAAGATATTTACTGCACAGATTACTAATTTTCCTGGAAAGGAACACTTATTGTAGGCAATATAATCTTTCTCCCAACTACTCAGCTGCTGCTGTGGCATGAAAAAGGTCATGAACAATATATAAATGAATTCATGTGGTTTATTTTAATAACATTATACTGTATACAAACAAATGGGCCAGTGTTGGAATGTTGGGCCATAGTTTGTGGAACCCTGAGATAAATAAAGTAATGAAAAGGTAAGTCTCACCATGGGAGAAGATATTTGCAATACATATAAATGGAGAATTATTATTACAAACATAATAAAATCTGTAAATCAAAATGAAAAAGACTGACAGTCTAGCTTTAAAATCAGCAAGAGACTTGAACAAGCACTTTAGCAAAGAGGAAATCCAGATGGTGATAAACATATGTTAATGTGCTTAGCCTCATTAGTCATTAGGGACATGCAAATTAAAACTATAATAAAGTTTAACTAAATAGTAACTAGAATAACTCAAAAATACTGACAAAACTAATTTATGTGCCCATGGAGAAAGAAAGGCTCATACCATATAGTGTTGACAATATTCATGCTTGTGACCAAATAGTTCTACTCCCATAACTAAATAGAAAGACATGGTAATTTTCACTAAATTCAAAATGTTTATAATTTACCCAGCTAGAAATAAATGTCATTTAACATTGATATTAAATGGATGAAAACAGCTAATTCATTACTGGGATATTACTGAACAACAAAAAGAACACGTAACTAAATTCAGCAATGTTTGACTTTCATGAATATAACTGAGTAAAAAGAAGCCGGTCACAAAGGAATGTGGATTACGTGATTATAATTGTAGAAAGTTCTAAACTAAGCAAAACTAAATCATAGTCTTCAGGGATTCTTTATTAGGTAGTAAAGATTTTTTTAAAAAGGATTAAAAGATGATACTATGAAAATCAGAATTGAAAAGTCTCTTTTGGGAATTCAACATTTAGGTATAATGCAGTCATTTAAAGCAGCTGATACTTTCATTGTAATCACAAAGCAAAAATTCAGAAGTCATAATTTTAAAAGCACCAGAAACTGGAAGAAATATTTAGGCATGAGGTAATTAATCTTATTTATCTTTGTATCTTTGATAGCACTTGATGGTCTGCCCTTATATGGGTAGTTGATAAATATTGAATGAACGAAAACAAAAGGAGATGGAAAAAGTACATACTTAAAATGGAAGATGAGGAAGAAATTTTGTTCCTTCCCATAGTCAGATCTTAAGGAGAAATTATTATCCTGGTACCCAAGGGAAAGAGATTTGTTGTACTTTATCCTACCTGGAATGCTGGTTATGCTTGAAGAATTTGATATTCTTGTTATTTACGTATTTATATGAGTTTGAAGCACACCTATTGTTTAAAATGTTTTGAGAAAGTAAAATTTTCTTATGTAATAGTCTCCCCTTTTGTATCTTTTGTATTTTTTCATAATCAAAATTTCAAAAAACCTTGGTGCAGATTCATTACCTGTGGAATCTTAGCATAGGAATACAGTTTGTATAGAATCTTATTTTTCTTTATATAAAGAATCTTATTTTTCCTTGTATAAAATTTGATATTAGAGTTAGATTATGCATTTTTGGCAAGAATACCAAAGAATTTGTTCAGTCCTTCTCAATACATTATATTGGGGATCATGTCTTATTACTAATGATATTAACTTTGATTCCTTCATTAAGTTGGTGGCTACTAGGTTTTTCCATTTCCCCTTTGTAATCGGTAAGTATCTTAGAAATACTTTGAGATGCTTCCCAGGTGCTATTTCTCCTCTTGACTTTTATGTTCTTATTTTAGCATCTGTTGTTGGATCTTGCCTGCAACAAGGATTACTACGATGTTAGCCTAATGTAACTTTTGCATTTCCCTCATTCCTTCTACATTTACTAATTGAAATTTTGTAAAAAAGAACTTTATATCATCCTCCTTCATCTATGCCAGTAAGAACTCATGAATATTTTATGTCTAATAATCTAATACTGTTATTTGTTGTTCAGATGGTTCTGGCATTGGGAGATCCTCTTGGTTGACTTCTTGGTTGACTTTTTGACATGTCTCTATTCTTTTTCAATCATATTCTTATTTTGTGGCATTGCAAGATATTCTAAGCTCATTTGTATTTTCTGTTCCTTTTACTGGAGAGTGGTATTTGGAAACCAAGATCTGGGTACCTGGTGTGCTCTTTGCTACTAAGGTCATGGGCATTGATGAAATATTTTTTGATAAGGGTAGAGGATGATGGGTATAATATTGTTGGTGTTGTTGTCTGGTACTTGTGTATGAGAGTTTTCTAAGGTACAATAGTTTTGCTGATAGAGAATTCTTGGTTGGCATTTTTTTCCCTTTTCCTATGGAATTTGTTACTATTAGTTGACAAAACTTTGGGATTTTTTCCCTTGTCCCAAATCAAGTGTGCTTCTCTGGTAGCCAGAGTACTGGGTTTTGGTAGTCAGATATGCATTGCTAAGATACCATTCTTGCAGATGGGATAGGAGTCATCCCAAGCAAGAAAAGGCTGTGGACGCCACTGTTCTTGAATGAAGCTTTAACAGGTATTTAAGAATAAATATTTCTAAATCGGTAGTTGCCTTGGGATTTCTAGAGCCCTGAAATGAGGATTTTGTAGTTTTGTCTAGTGTAATGCTTGGTTTTGGTGGAGAAACTAAGTTGAGTTCTTCACAGTGTCCTTAGCTGCCATTATTTTAAAATATTCTCGAGTTATTTATTTAATTAACTGTGTAAAAATATTTAAGCACCTCATGGAGCTGAAGAATCCATATTTTTTTCATGAATTTGTGACAGTATCTTTCCATCCTGATTCTCTGCTATTTCTCCTATTCCAAAGTTATTGGACAAGTTCCTGTGTTCACAGTTACTGGCAAAAACATTGAGTGCTTTTTATATTCTTTCAGTTACTGGGATGGGTTTTGCCTGGGTAGGTAAACTGCCTTAAAGTGTGTGAAATTATTCTTTACCTAACTTAGACTTTAAGTTCTTCTCTAACATGTTGGACATCAGTTTCCTAGTAGAGAAGATAGAAGATTTTTTATCTGTCATTTGTTAGCTAATTATTCTTAGTACAAGTGAAATCACAAAAAGTCTGGTACTATTGCCAACTAATGAAGCCAAAAATCTAGAGACAGACTGACCAGGGCTGAAAGAAGAGCTTTATTGGCAATAAGCCATCAAATTGGAAGATGAGGACTCCTGTCCTAGCAGGTGCAGGGCTTTTATAGGGATTTATAGGGAAGTACATCAAATAGGAAGGCTTTTCTGGCATAGAGATACTGTTTTCCATAGTTCACCAGATGTTCTGGGTTCTGTAAATCCAAAGATAAGTTACTAATGAGAAAATCGTCATACTCATGTCTTTTTAGTTCCTTTTTCCAGGAAGAGTTAACCGGCAGATGATCATTAGGATACAAAAGGCATCTTCTTTCAGAGAACAGGGGAAGATAGCAAAAGTCAACTGTCCCCAGATAACAGGGAAAATCACCGAAAGACAACTTTCAAGGGAGAAGATAGTGAAACACATCCTTCATAGAGCAGTTTTATTTTTATTCATTTATTTATTTATTTTTTAGTGAGGTTAAATAACTTGTCCAACTTTACGTAGCTAGCAAGTGAGGAAACTAAGTTTTTTTTTTATTGGTTGTTCAAAACATTACAAAGCTCATGACATATCATCTTTCATACATTTGATTCAAGTGGGTTATGAACTCCCATTTTTACCCCAAATACAAATTGCAGAATCACATTGGTTACACATTCACATTTTTACATAATGCCATATTAGTGACTGTTGTATTCTGCTACCTTTCCTATCTCCTACTATCCCCCCCTCCCCTCCCATCTCCCCTCACTACCTCATCTGCTGTTGTTCAGTTCTCTCCCTTGTTTTTTTCCCCCTTTCCCCTCACGACCTCTTATATGTAATTTTGTGTAACATTGAAGGTCTCCTTCCATTTCCATACAATTTACCTTCTCTCTCCCTTTCCCTCCCACCACTCGTCTCTGTTTAATGTTAATCTTTTCCTCATGCTCTTCCTCCCTGCTCGGTTCTTAGTTGCTCTCTTTATATCAAAGAAGACATTTGGCATTTGTTTTTTAAGGATTGGCTAGCTTCACTTAGTATAATCTGCTCTAATGCCATCCATTTCCCTGCAAATTCCATGATTTTGTCATTTTTTAGTGCTGCGTAATACTCCATTGTGTATAAATGCCACATTTTTTTTATCCATTCATCTATTAAAGGGCATCTAGGTTGGTTCCACAGTCTAGCTATTGTGAATTGTGCTGCTATGATCATTGATGTGGCAGTATCCCTATAGTATGCTCTTTTAAGGTCCTCAGGGAATAGTCCTAGAAGGGCGATAGCTGGGTCAAATGGTGGTTCCATTCCCAGCTTTCCCAGGAATCTCCGTTCTGCTTTCCAAATTGGCCACACCAATTTGCAGTCCTACCAACAATGTACAAGAGTACCCTTTTCCCCACATCTTCGCCAGCACTTATTGTTGTTTGACTTCATAATGGCTGCCAATCTTACTGGAATGAGATGGTATCTTAGGGTGGTTTTGATTTGCATTTCTCTGACTGCTAGAGATGGTGAGCATTTTTTCATGTACTTATTGATTGATTGTATGTCCTCCTCTGAGAAGTGTCTGTTCAGGTCCTTGGCCCATTTGTTGATTGGGTTATTTGTTATCTTATTGTTTAATTTTTTGAGTTCTTTGTATATTCTGGATAGTAGGGCTCTATCTGAAGTGTGAGGAGTAAAAATTTGTTCCCAGGATATAGGTTTCCTATTTACCTCTCTTATTGTTTTCTCTTGCTGAGAAAAAAACTTTTTAGTTTAAGTAAGTCCCATTTGTTTATTCTTGTTATTAACTCTTGGGCTATGGGCGTCCTATTAAGGAATTTGAAGCCCAACCCCACAATATGTAGATCGGAGCCAACTTTTTCTTCTATCAGGTGCAGAGTCTCTGATTTGATATCAAGCTCTTTGATCCACTTTGAGTTAACTTTTGTGCATGGCGAGAGAAAGGGGTTCAGCTTCATTTTGTTGCATATGGATTTCCAGTTTTCCCAGCACCATTTGTTGAAGATGCTATCCTTTATCCATTGCATGCTTTTAGCCCCTTTATCAAATATAAGAAAGTTGTAATTTTGTGGATTGGTCTCTGTGTCCTCTATTCTGTACCATTGGTCCACCTGCCTGTTTTGGTACCAGTACCATGCTGTTTTTGTTACTATTGCTCTGTAGTACAGTTTGAAATCTGGTATCGCTATACCTCCTGATTCACACTTCCTGCTTAGAATTGCTTTTGCTATTCTGGGTCTTTTGTTTTTCCATATGAATTTCATGATTGCTTTATCTATTTCTACAAGAAATGCCATTGGGATTTTGATTGGCATTGCATTAAACCTGTAGAGAACTTTGGGTAATATTGCCATTTTGATGATGTTAGTTCTGCCTATCCATGAATAGGCATGCTTTTAGCCCCTTTATCAAATATAAGAAAGTTGTAATATTTTTCCATCTTCTAAGATCTTCTTCTATTTCTCTCTTTAGGGTTCTGTAGTTTTCATTGTATAAATCTTTCACCTCTTTTGTTAGGTTGATTCCCAAGTATTTTATTTTTTTTTTGAGGGTATTGTGAATGGGGTGGTTTTCCTCATTTCCATTTCAGAAGTTTTGTTGCTGATATACAGAAATGCCTTTGATTTTTGCGTGTTGATTTTATATCCTGCCACTTTGCTGAATTCATTTATTAGTTCTAGTAGTTTCTTTGTAGACCCTTTTGGATCATCTAGATATAGAATCATGTCATCTGCAAATAGTGATAATTTAAGTTTTTCTTTTCCCATTTTTATGCCTTTAATTTCTTTTGTCTGTCTAATTACTCTGGCTAGTATTTCAAGAACTAAATTGAATAGAAGTGGTGAGAGAGGGCATCCCTGTCTTGTTCCGGATTTTAGAGGAAATGCCTTCATTTTTTCTCCCTTTAGAATGATGCTAGCCTGAGGCTTAGCATATATAGCTTTTACAATGTCGAGGTAAGTTCCTGTTATCCCTAGTTTTTCTAGTGTTTTGAACATAAAGGGATGCTGTACTTTGTCGAATGCTTTTTCTGCATCTATCAAGACGATCATATGGTTCTTATCTTTAAGTCTATTGATGTGGTGAATAACATTTATTGATTTCCGTATATTGAACCAGACTTGCATCCCAGGGATAAATCCTACTTGATCGTGGTGCACAATTTTTTTTATGTGTTTTTGTATTCGATTCGCCAGGATTTTATTGAGAATTTTTACATCTAAGTTCATTAGAGATACTGGTCTGTAGTTTTCTTACTTTGAAGTGTCTTTGTCTGGTTTCGGGATCAGGGTGATGTTGGCCTCATAGAATGAATTTGAAGAGCTCCTTCTTTTTTCTATTTCTTGAAATAGCTTGAAAAGTATTGGTATTAATTCTTCTTTGAAGGTTTTGTTAAACTCCACTGTATAACCATCAGGTCCAGGACTTTTCTTGGTTGGTAGTCTTTTGATGGCTTCTTCTATTTCTTCCTTTGTTATTTGTCTGTTTAAATTGTGTGTGTCTTCCTGACTCAATCTGGGCAGATTGTATGACTTAAGAAATTTATCGATATCTTCACTATCTTCTATTTTATTGGAATATAGGGTTTCAAAATACTTTCTAATTATCATCTGTATTTCTGTAGTGTCTGTTGTGATATTGCCTTTTTCATCCCGTGTGTTAGTAATTTGAGTTCTCTCTCTTCTTCTCTTCGTTAGCATGGCTAAGGGTCTATGGATCATATTTATTTTTTCAAAGAACCAACTTTTAGTTTTATCAATTTTTTCAATGTTTTTTTTTGTTTCAATTTCATTGATTTCCACTCTGATTTTAATTATTTCTTGTCTTCTAATACATTTGCTGTTGTTTTGCTCTTCTTTTTCTAGGGTTTTGAGATGTAGTGTGAATTCATTTATTTGTTGTTTTTTTCTTTTTTTGAGGAATGAACTCCAGGAAATGAATTTCCCTCTTAAAACTGCTTTCATTGTGTCCCAGAGATTCCGGTATGTTGTGTCTATATTGTCATTTATCTCTAAGAATTTTTTGATTTCCTCCTTTATGTCTTCTGTAACCCATTGATCATTCAGTAACATATTGTTCATTTTTCAGGTGATACAGGATTTTTCCTTCCTTCTTTTATCATTGATTTCCAGTTTCATTCCATTATGATCAGATATGGTGCATGGTATTATCTCCACAACTCTATATTTACTAAGAGTTGCCCTATGGCATAATATATGATCTATCTTTGAGTAAGATCCATGTGCTGCTGAGAAGAACGTGTATCCACTTGATGATGGTTGATATATTCTATATATGTCGGTTAAGTCTAGGTTATTGATTGTGTTATTGAGTTCTATAGTTTCTTTATTCAGCTTTTGTCTGGAGGATCTGTCTAATGGCAAGAGCGGTGTGTTGAAGTCACCCATAATTATTGTGTTGTGGTCTATTTGACTCTATTACTTGAGGAGAGTTTGTTTTTTGAACATTGCAGCACAATTGTTTGGTGCATACAAATTGATAATTGTTATGTCTTGTTGGTGGATGGTTCCTTTTAACAGTATATAGTGTCCTTCTTTATCCCTTTTGATTAACTTAGGTTTGAAGTTGATTTTATTCAATGTGAGTATGGCCACTCCTGCTTGCTTCCGAGGGTCCTGTGAGTGGTATGATTTTTCCCAACCTTTTACCTTCAGCCTGTGTATGTCTTTTCCTATCATATGAGTCTCCTGAAGGCAGCATATTGTTGGATTTGTTTTTTTAATCCAGGTTAGTAGCCTATGTCTCTTGATTGGTGAATTTAAGCCATTAACATTTAAGGTTACAAATGAAATATGGTTTGTACTTCCAGTCATGTTTATTTATTTATTTTAGTTTGGCTAGTTTTTCCTCTTTGGTTATTTTTCTCCCCCTTTATTGAGATACCTCCCACTGTTAGTTTTGGGTGCTATTTTTCAATTCCTCCTCTTGTAGTATTTTGCTCAAAATGCTTTGCAGTGCTGGTTTTCTGGCTGTGAATTCTTTTAGCTTTTGTTTATCGTGAAATATTTTCATTTCATTGTCAAATCTGAAGCTTAGTTTTGCTGGATACAGTATTCTTGGTTGGAATCCATTATTTTTCAGTGATTGAAATACGTTGTTCCAGGATCTTCTCGCTTTCAAAGTCTGTGATGAAAAATAAGCCGTTAACCTAATTGGTTTACCCCTGAATGTAATCTGCCTCCTTTCTCTCGTAGCTTTTAATATTCTCTCCTTGTTTTTAATCTTGGATTTCATTATAATTATGTATCTTGGAGTTGGTCTATTACGGTTTTGAATGTTTGAGGTCCAAGATTTGGCAATCCATTCCATCAACTTAACGAAAGAGGTGAAAGACCTCTACAATGAAAACTACAGAACACTAAAGAAAGAAGTTGAAGAAGACCTTAGAAGATGGAAAGATATCCCAGCTATTGTGCTGAATTCATTTATTAATTCTAGAATTTTCTGGTGGAGTGTTTTGGATCCTATAAGTATAGAATCATGTCATCAGCAAATAATGATAATTTTAGTTCTTCGTTTCCTATTCATATCCCTTTAATTTCTTTCTTCTGTCTAATTGCTCTGACTAGAGTTTCAAGGGTTATGTTGAATAGGAGTGGTGAAAGATGGCATCCCTCTCTTGTTCAATTTTTACAGGGAATGCTTCCAATTCTTTTGCCACTTAGAATGATGTTGGCCTTGAGTTTAGCGTAGGTAGCTTTTACAATGTTGACGTATGTTCCTACTATCCCAGTTTTTCTAGTGTTTTGAATACGAAAGGGTGCTATATTTTGTCAAATGCTTTCTCTGCATCAATTGATATAATCATATGATTCTTGTATTTAAGTCTATTGATGTGATGAATTATATTTATTGATGTTTGTATGTTGAATCAACCTAGCATCCCTGGGATGAACCCCATTTGATTGTGGTGCACTAACTTTTTAATGTTGTTGTATGTGATTTGCCATAATTTTATTGAGAACTTTTGCATCAATGTTCATCAGGCATATTAGTCTAAAATTTTCTTTCCTTCATGTGTCTCTGCCTAGTTTTGGTATCTGGATGATATCTAGCTTCATAGAATGAATTTGGAAGGATCCCCCCTTTTCTAATTCATGGAATAATTTGAAGAGTATTGGTATTAATTCTACTTTGTAGGTCTTGTAGAACTCAGCTGTGAATCCTTCTTGCCCCTGGCTTTTCTTGGTTGGCAGGCTTTTGATAGCATCTTCTATTTCCTTGCTTGAAATTGATCTGTTTAAATTTAAATTGGCTCATTTTGAGTTGATCATATGGCTCTAGAAATTTTTTGGTGTCTCAGAAAATGTATACTAGAGTATAAATTTTCAAAATAGTTTCTAATTGTCTTCTATATTTCCATAATGTCTATCATGATATTTCCATTTTCATTGTAAATTTTAGTAATTTGAGTTTTCTTTCTCCTTTTTGCTAGCATGGCCAAGGGTTTGTCAATTTTATTTATTTTTTCAAAGAACCAGTTTTTAATTGTTTCTTTTGTTTCAATTTTATTGATTTCTGCCCTGATTTTAATTTTTTCCTCTCTTATACTACTTTTGGTTTGTTCCTCTTTTTCTAGGGCTTTGTGCTATAATGTCAGATCATTTATTTGTTGACTTTTTCTTCTTTTAAGAATGAACTCCATTCAGTGAACTTTACTCTCAGCATTGCCTTCATAGTGTCCCATAGATTTTGATAAGTTGTATTGAAGTTCTCATTTACTTTTAAGAAATTTTTAATCTCTTCCTTGATGTCTTCTGTTATCCATGTGTCATTCAATAGCATGTAGTTTAGTCTCCAGGTGTTGGAGTAGCTTCTTATTTTATTTTTTATTTTTTTATTTTTATTTTTTTAAATTTTTTAAAGTTGTTGATAGACCTTTATTTTTATTTATTTGTATGTGGTGCTAAGAATCGAACCCAGTGCCTCTTACATGCTAGGCAAGCACTGTACCACTGAGCCACAACCCCAGCTCCTTCTTTTTTTATTTTATCATTGATTTCTAACTTCATTCTATTATGTTCAAATATAATGCAGGGTAGTATCTGTATTTTTTTAATATTTGCTAAGACTTGCCTTGTGGCGTAACATATAGTCTATTTTGGAGAAGGTTCCATGTGCTGCTGAGAAGAAAGTGTATTCCCTCGTTGATGGATGGATGTTCTGTATATGTCTGTTAAGTCCAAATTATTGATTGTATTATTGAGTTCTATAGTTTCTTTGTTTAGTTTTTGTTTGGAAGATCTATCCAGTGGTTACAGCAGTGTATTTAAAGTCTATTTGGCTCTTGTAGTTGAGAAGGGTTTTTATTTATATATATATATATATATATATTTAATTTATATATTTATATATATTTTTTTTATATATAAATATATAAATATATATATATGGATGTCCTATTGTTTTTAGCATAGATATTTATGATTGTTACGTATTGTTGATGTTTGAATCCTTTAAGCAGTATGAAATATCCTTCTTTATCTCTTTTCACTGGCTTTGGTTTGAAGTTCACTTTATCTGATATGAGGATGGAATCCACTGCTTGTTTACGTGTTGCATGTGAGTGATGTGTTTTTTCCACCCTTTACCTTCAGTCTATGGATGTCTTTTCCTGTGAGATGAGTCTCTTGAAGGCAGTATATTGTTGGGTATTTTTTATTTAGTCCAATCTGACAGTCTGTCTTTTAATTGCATGGTTTAGGCCATTCGTATTCAGGGTTATTATTGAAATATGATTTATATTCCCAGACATTTGGTTTATTTTTGTTTTTTAACTTGACTTGATTTCTCCTTTGATTGGTCTTTCCTTTAGTGTAGTTCCTGCTGTTGCTGATTTTAATTGTTTTCATTTTCACCTCATGGAATATTTTGCTGTAAATGCTCTGTAGTGCAGGTTTTCTCGCTGTAAATTCTTTTAACTTTTGTTTATCATGAAAGGTTTGTATTTCATCATCAAATCTGATGCTTAATTTTTCTGGAAATAGATTCTTGGTTGGCATCCATTTTCTTTCAGAGCTTGGTATATGTTATTCCAGGAACCCCCTGGCTTTGAGGGTCTAGGTTGAAAAATCTACTGAGATCCAAATTGGTCTCCCCCTATATGTGATCTGATTCCTCTCTCTTCTGGCCTTTAGCATTCTATCCTTATTCTGTATGCTAGGAATTTTCATTATAATGTGCCTTGGTGTAATTCTGTTGTAATTTTGTACATTTGGTGTCCTGTAAGCCTCCTGCATTTGATTTTCCAATTCATTCTTCATGTTTGGGAAATTTTCTGATATTTTTTCATTGAAGAGATTATACATTCCTTTGATTTGAATCTCTGTGCCTTCCTCTATTCCCAATAATTCTTATATTTGGTCTTTTGATGCTATCCCATAATTCTTGGTTGCTCTGTTCATGGTTTCTTACCATCTTCACTGTGAGGTCAACTTTATTTTTTAGAAGTGAATATTTTTCTTCAGTATCTGATGTTGTGTCTTCCTAGTGATCTAGTCTGTTGGTGATGCTTTCTATTGAGTTTTTTATTTCATTTATTATTTCCTTCGTTTCAAGGATTTCTGATTCCTTTTTTCCCCAGAATCTCTTTTTCTTGAAGTAATCTTTTGCTACCTGTATTTGCTCCCTTATCTCTTTGTTGCTGTGATCAGTGATTGCCTGTATTTCCTCCTTTATCTCTTTGTTGGAGTTATCAATTTTTTGCCTGTATTTGCTCACTCAGGTCATTCTTTAATTCGTAGATTATTTTAATTATGTACATTCTGAACTCCTTCTCTGACATTTCATCCATTGTGCTGTCCATGCATTCTACTATTGTAGTATCTTGGTTTGTTTGGGGCACTTCCCTTGTTTTTTCATGTTGCCTATGTGTCTTCCTTTCTTGCAGTGCAGATCTGAGCTATTACAGTTTCTACCCTATAATCTTGTAGTGTTCCTGCAGATTTACTGTAACTCATGTTGGTGTTGGGCTTCTAGTCCCTGGATGGTGTCCCACAGTGGATGCTACTGCAACTAAAGGTGGTGGTGGTGGTAGCAGAGATAACTCAAGATAGTAGTGGGAGTGTCCCAAGATGGATGCAACCACTTTCGGAGATGGGGCTCAAAGGTGGGCTGTCTGTTCAGAGATTTAGCTGCCTCCAGGTGCTACCTGTTGTCTCAAGGTGGTACTGTGTGGGGAGGGTTATGGTGATGGCTGCAGTGTCCCAAGATGGAGGTGTGCTAGGCCTGGGCTCCTGGGTAGGTTAGCATGGCTGTTGTGCTAGGCCTAACCTTGGCCTCGGCTCCCACATGGGTCCTTGTTAATGATTTTTATAATGCTAAAAGTGTCTTGGTGTTTTGGGTCACTAGCCTATGGAACTTTCTTATGATCTAATTAAAATGAACTGCCAGTGCAAAGTCACTGGTTACCTAAGATTTTTATGGTGGGAAACAGAATTTTGGGATCATATGTCAGCAAGGTCATTGGCAATATATATGCTTGTTTTTTGTTTATTAAACTTTAAATTTTGAGATAATTGGAGACTCACATACAGTTGTGAGTCCATGTGCTTTGAACCAATCACTGTTTTGTTGTTCTTTTTTATTATTAAATAGTTTTGCACAAATTAGCCATTGCTACTTTATAGATAAAGACAGGGGTGATGTAGAAAGGTTTGAAGTTGACTGAAACCCTATGGCACTAATTTTGTTAAACACTAACTATAATAATAGTCATGATTAAGATAGGCTATCACATGGGCCAGCAGGACCTTGATTAAATACCCTGTACCACCAAAAAAAAAAAAAAAAAAAAAAATCAGAAACATAATCTTTGCCTGTTTCCCATAGCAGCCTGTTTCCCATCCTTTTTATTTTAAAATACAAATTCTAACAAAAAGTATCATACATTTAAAAAAGAATTAAAATGCCAAATTAGCAACTTGTGTGCTATTAATGAAATGAACTCATGTTTTCTATAAATTTTGACATAAAAATTTTAAATTCTGAGACTACATTGCTCATCCAGTAAGCCTTTTGTAAAGTTTGTAGTAACAATATTGACAAATTTAAGGTCATTTAAAATAATTTACGTGCTCAGCATGATGTAACACACCTGGAATCTCAGTGACTCTGGAGGCTAAGGAAAGAGGATCACAAATTCAAAGCCAGCGTCAGCAACCTAACCAGGCCCTAAGCAACTTAGTGAGATCCTGTCTCAAAATATAAATAAATAAATAAAAATAAAAAGGCCTGGGGATGCAGCTCAGTGGTTAAGGGCCCTGGGGTTTAATCCCTGGTATCCCCTGCACTCCCTACAAATCATTTCAGTCATACTTTTAGTCACTCATAAAATATGATTTATATTATATAACTATTTTTGTTAATGAAAGTGAATACAAAGGAAATATTAGTTATTTGAAAAATACTTTTACATATTTTTGTTATTTCAAACCAGAATGGCCTTTTTTAAATTCTTTTAGTTTCATTTACTAGCATTCTGGTTGGGACTTTTGTTGTGAAGAATTTCTGTGGGAGAAGCCACTTGTCTATGAATAATGAAAGACAATTTTTGTGGAAGGATTTAACGGGGATTATGGATAGGACTCATTCCATATGCTGTAAGATACTTTTTAATTACTGGTAACCTATTCTAAACATGAATCCCTTTAAGGGACATATATACCTCTTTGCCTAGAGGGAAGAAAGAAGGAATTTGATGTATGATGGGAGAGGATTATAAAGACAGAGTTAAGATTTAACTTAGAAACTCTTTGAATGTCCTTCAGAAGAACTGTAATACTAAAATTAAAAGTATCTGCAAAACTGTGTTGAAAGGCCCATGACTAATACAAGTTTGGGTGTCAGGGAAGGTTTTCTTAAGGTGACAGTCTAAGGTTATATTAATCAGGATCTCACAAATGTTGCACATGCACAAGGATTTCAAGGACCACAAGTGCTAAAATAAACTATGATTTTGTATCCCATTTTCATTTTCTTTCCCTTGAGCAGAGTCCAAAATAGTACCTTTTTATTTTTCCTATAAAAAAGAAAAAAAAAAAAAAAGAACTACTCTTACAATGTTAGGTCCTTCTCATGGAGCAGATAAGAAAAATGTATGTTTAAATGTTGATTATCAACATTTTCCAAACTACTCTACATACCCTGTGAAAAAATGTTGCTATGGCCAAATGAATGGGAACCTGCTGTTAAGTCACAATTAAATGGGTTTCTTAACTAGATAACTGCTTTTTAATATGCTAATGTGTGTTATGATAAACAATGTAGCATATTGTTTTTCCTAAACTCATTAGACACTGGGAACACTGCTCTAAACTGTCAGTTATGTGAACATAGTTTGAGTAAACACCACTCAAAATGAAATAGCTCTGTAGTAACTACAATTACAATTATTTGTTGCAATTATTTGGTTTAGATAAAATTAATGTGGGTTATATGTGGGCATTGTTTTAGTTTTTATGTATGTGTGTTGTTTTGACCTAATTGTTTTGTTTTATTGAACTGCCAGTTCAAATAATAGGATGGATGAGTAGAGCTTAACATTAACTTAAAAATTGTTAAAATTCTTGGCAATTTATTTTGCACTTAAAGTATTTCTGGAAAAAAAAACTGTTGAGTTGTTTGCCATTCCTTATATGCTTACAAGTTTTGGTTGTTCTTTTTATTCCGCTATTCTGTTAGTTCCTGTTATTGAATAGCATTTGAAAGCTTTGTTAATGCAGTGCCCAACAAAAGATTTATAGAGCACAATAAAAGACTTTGAACTCCAGTATATATTGACTGGCTTGCAGCAAAGCAATAGTTCTCTTTGTAGTATTTTTGCAAAAGGTTGTGGAATAAATAGAACTCTAAAGAAGTATATTTTTATGTGTTCTCATTAGAAGCACAGTACATTTTTCTATGACACTTGTATTTGACAGAAACTATATATACTTTGGATTTTTTTTTCATTTTATAGTGTCACAACTTGTGAGACTAACAAAGATTTTTATAGAAGCACTGCATATATACTTATTAAATTGTTTTGTATTTCAGCAAACCAAAATATTAAGAAATCAAATTCTTAGATTTTTAATTTATTTGTGATCATTCTTAGGTAAAATAAATGCAACTAGTAAATTGGAAATGAAAATAGTTGCATTTCTTGTTCTAACGAATCCCAAACAATGTAATGAGGTACTACCATATTAGCATGCAATTACTTTAATTTTTATTATTATAAAAGTAATACATGGACATAGAAATAAAGTTTAAACAGCATAGAAAAGTTTAAAAGTCTACTTCTTTCTATGCCTTATTTTATTCCTAGCCTTGATATTAATCATTTCTTAATACTTTTTGTTTTCATTCTGCAGGTGGTTACCTCCATAAGGCTAAACAATTGCAAATAATAAATCTAGAGACATGTTACTTTTGTATTAAGATTTATGACCCAAATAAGCAAATTCAGAAATTTATAAATTCAGCTGGGGCACGGTGGTGCGCACCTGTAATTCCAGCCTCTCAGAAGGGTGAGGCAGGAGAATCACAAGTTCAATGCCAGCCTCAGCAACTTAGCAAGGAACTTGGCAACTCAGAGAGACCCTGCTCTAAATAAAATATTAAAAAATGGCTGGGAATGTGGCTCAGTGGTTAAGTGCCCATGGGTTCAATCCCTACTAATACTAAAAAGAAAAAGAAAAATTCACAAATTCAGTTTACAAATTCTCATGTAAATAGTGATTATGTGAGTTTCTTATTGTTTCTTACAAAGGATATTTATTTAGAAATCAGTTACTTTTTAAAATTTGTTTTAGATACACATGGCAGTACAATGATTAGAAATCAGTTATTTAATATGAAATTATTTTAATGGAGAATTTTGTTTAATCATAAGATTTGCATGTTGTACACCCTATGTTTTTCCAGTGATTTTTAAGTATTCTATCATTGGGGGGATCAACAACCAAACCACTCCGTTTTTCAAAGTGGTTACTTATGCAAAATTTAAAGAAACTGAAATTAATCAACTTGGTAACATGAAATGTATATACCCTAAATATTTTCTCCTTCAAATTTCTCCTTGTTTGGGGTTTAGAAAGTGAGATGAACACAGTTGTCATCATAACATCATTCTTTCCATATGGACTGCTTTTAGTTATTCTCTGCAAAGTAGGGAAATAAAAAAAAATTATTCTGGAATTATGATGCTGTGATATTTCTTAAGGCAGTGATCCTAATAGTTTTATACCTACAATGGACACCTAGTGGTTTCATTCAACTCAAAGACTGAAAATTCTTTGTGTTACCTCAGTAAAGCAGAAAAGGCCTACTTAGAAGAAATCTGTGAAATAGACAATCACTAAAATGAAACATAAAATGAAAATCTGCGTATGTGGTCTCCATAAATCTTGTAGAATGAGGAAGATAAAGGGTTTTTCCAAGAAGAAATCCATGTGCTGATACAAGGCGATAATAAAGATGCTAAGTTTCATAATAAATGCTTTTGAAATTCAAGGATAGAATATATCTGAAGAAGAGAGGTGTGCCCTTTCTTTCTAGCAGTTAGTTATAATTGCCAGTTAGCAAAAACACTTCCTAGGTTTTTTTTTTTCTTCTCTTCTGCAATATTCTTAGTGGCATTTTACCATGTACCTCAAATACCAAATTGATTATTTGGTTAGATGTTCAGTAAACATCTGGAAAGTAATTTATTTTAAAAAATACTGAGGGGGATTCTAGTGCATAATTTAATTGCACACAAAGCACCACGTAAAATGTCAAAACAAGGTGATTTTCTTTCTTGCAGTACTTCTTTAACATTTAAATTTTTTCTATTGGAAATTAATTGGCAAGCTTGTCACCCTGTCATAAATATTTAAGTCAAATCAGTTTCTTTTGTCTTTCTTAAATGTCATATGTTCAGAAACATTTAAAGTTCTCAAATAATGTTAATTATATTTCATAAATATAATAGATATTCTGGTAAGAGGGCTTCATAATTACCAATCTGATTTTGTTAAAAAAAATAAGTTCCCATATGTTTATATTAGAAAGATACATAATTCATAGATTTTTTACAGTGTGATTTCAGATATTGATTTTATTCTCAGATCCTTTGTTATTAAATATAACCTTCCACATATTCAAAGTTATAGATATATAGCAAGCTCTTTATGAGTATGGACAGTTTTGTCCCTATGTTGGCAGCCCCTAAATAATGCATTACTGGGAGTATTAAAATTGTTAACCATAAGTTCATGTTTATAGATTGTTATCCCTTGGAGCTAGTAGAATCAATGGTTAGGTTCCAAAGCAAGTCTCCCAGCACGTATTTAAGTTATAGTACATGGGCAGTTGTGGTAGGGATGGAACCCAGTGCCTTGCCCATACTAGGGAAGTGCTTTACTCCTGAGCTAACCTCCAAGGCCCCTATGGTGCCTTTGAAGTCCATTGTTCACTTGCTCTTATAGAAAGGAACATGTGCAAGTTCAGTTACAGTGTAGCATAAGCATGAACCTGGGAGAATTACACTGGTGCTGTTTGAGCCCTAAAAATAAACACCCTCTCACTCTTATTAGATAATCATGTGAGCCAAGTGCAAGCTATTTCTAACCCATCCAGCAGTAGGTCAGTTACAACATGGATTTGGTTTTTCCAAACTGGATAGATTTGGTAGTACCTTCTCAAATGTGAAAATGATATAAAAACAAATATATTTAGATTCCAAATTTATAAAGTCACATCATTCATTTCTTTAATTAGTTTTTGAAGACCTTTGTTTCAAGAAGACTCCATGTTTTTAGTTTGAAATAAGATCTCCTAATAGGGGCTGGAGTTGAGGCTCTGTTGTAGAGCGCTTGCCTGGCATGTGTGAGGCCCTGGGTTTGATCCTCAGCACCGCATATAAATAACTTAAATAAAAGATCCATTTACAGCTAAAAAAGAAAAATTTTAAAAAAAAAGATCTCCTAATATAGGAGTTTCTAAATGATTCCCCGGAGAGCATCATTATTATAAGAATGCCTCTAAACTGTCACTGAGGATACTAATCTTATTTAAGCCTTTAAAGAATTGTTTTTCTTTTGGACTTGCCTTCAGAGTTTGAGGCATGTTCTTAATAAAATTGTGGTGGCAGATCCTTATCATTTTTAGAGTGGATTTGATGCCTAGAATCCATGTAATAATTGTCTATCAAGGCAAGTCCAAAATAGGAAGTCAAAAAATATGAAACCAAATCATTGAATTGGCTTTGCTGGCTTATGACCTTGAAGGACAATATGTATTTGCTTACATAGCTTCTGAAATGCTTGCTGAAATTTAGTTACATTATTTTATTCTGTAAGTTACACACATTGTATTTATTTCTTTAAAGCTATATGAGCTATAGGAAATAACACAAGAATTAGAAAGTACATAAAAGTCTGAGGCTATTTAGCATTTGGGCAGCTGGTCTTCTGTCAGCAATTTCTTATAGAATACTCCCATCATTTGCATTCACAGAGATAATTCTAAGAGATTGATGAAAATTAAATTATATTCAATGTGTAACAAATCTCCGGCAATCTAGGATTTCATATTTCTCTTTTCCAGGACTTGTAAGTCACCTCCAAAGTCCACAACAATTGTAGTTTTTTTAATTAAGCAATTACTCTGAATTGTGTGATTTTTTTTAATTTTTAATTTTTATTTTTTGCAGCTCCACTCTAGTCTGTGCTCACTTAACAAGTGAGGCAGTTTAAGAAATTTGTTAATTATTTCAAAATATTTACTGAATGCTTATCATGTCTGAGACAACTAGAGCAGAAACCCTGCTTTTATAAAGTTTATTTTCTAGTGGGAGATACAGGTATAGTTAACAGGTAAATAAATTAATAAACCAAATAAATTATGGTAAATGCAAGGAAGAAAACAAATGATAGATGCTATAATTGAGAAGTGGAGGACCTACTTAGTCATTGAAGATCTTTGTGAAAATATGATCATAAAGTTCTAAAAGACAAGAATGAATCTATTGAGCTGGGGGTGTAGTTCAGTGGTACAATATGTGCTTACCATACGTTCAGTCCCCAGTACCAAAAAAAAAAAAAAGAAGAATCAGTCTACATGTTTAAGAGGCAGGCAAAGAACATTCCTGACAGGTGATAGCAGATTCAAAGGCTTTGAGGGAAGAAATCTCTTGACATTCTATTGGACCGGACAGAGGACAAGGTAACTTGATTGTAGTGAGGTGGGTGAAAGAGGCAGGCCAGGGCTAATCAGGGGAATGTTGCTGGTAAGATGGTATTCAAGAATTCTGTTTACAGACATGGAGTAGGAAGCAAGGGCAGAATTTGAAGCAAAGAAGGAACATGACATGACCTATAGTAATACCACTTTGGCTTCTGGGTGCAAAATGGATTGGAAAGGGCCAGAATAGAAGCAAAAAGCTAAAATGCTGTGTTGTGAGCTCCAGATGTGGATAATATGGCCTGGGAGAACAGACAGTTTGGGTCATACAGCTAAGTGAGTGATAGTTTTAAATCTAGGTTAGTTTAACCTGTGTTTTCCTTTCTGCTAGATTAAAAGCTTTTAGAATAGATGTTTCTGGTCACTTATACCTCAAATTATGATGACTTTTCTTGTTGAATTCCTTCTCTTGTTAGTCTGTTTCTTTACTTCCTATTATTTCCTAGGCAGGTATTCCTTTTTAGTAAGATGCTCCCTTATTCTTTGTTCCTTTAGAATTTCACTGTCTTTTTCCTTCTGCCATTTCTAATCTATTAAGGTCATTAAATGAATTTTTGATTTTCATTTACATTTTAGTTCTAAAATTTCCATTAAAAATAATACCAACTTTTCTGCTGAGACTTCCTGTCTCTTTATTCATCAAGACTAATTTTGTTTAATTTTAAAAATGTTTTAAATTTTTAACATTTATTTGTAATACCTGCTTTAAAGTCTTTGATAAATTGAATGCCTCGTCTATTTCTAGGGCAGTTTCTATTGACAATTTTTTCTCCCTTCTCTGACCATGAGCCATATTATCTTGTTTTATTGTCTAGCTTTTAGGGGTTTTTGTTTGGTTGATTTTTTTTTTTTTAATAGTAGAATCTTCCAGGTGGCATACACCTATAATTCTAGACACTTGGGAGATGAAGCAGGAAGATTGCAAGTTTAAGGCCAGTCTGGTCAACTTAGTGAGACCCTATCTCAAGAAAGGATTTGGGATGTAGCTCAGTGATAAAGCACCCCTGGGATCAATCCCCAGTGCAATCAATCAATCAATCAATAACTGACAACTGACATGTAGGACTCTAAATTCTCCTGACTTCCTCTGCACATTAGGTAGTTTAGTCATGCCTAATCACCTTGAACTTGTTTAGAATTGATTTTGTTAGTATATATACTAGTGTGGAAAAACTAGGGTGTTTTTCAAATTCTATTGTCAGAGCAGGGCTTAGCTGCTAACCTCTGCCTTCCCTTGTCCAATCTTGGCTTCAGGTTTTGTTAGGTGGGTGTGGAATAGGTCTCAGTCTAGGATGTGGTTTTTCTGGTGAGGCTTTTTTTGGTTTCTCAGTCGGATGTCAGTTATTAACAAGGTCTTTCTTCTCTGGCTGGTCTAGGACTTCAGTGCACTTCAGAGCTATTTGAACACCTCTAAACTGCTGTTGGCCTCTAGCAGTACTCTCTGATAACCTTTGAGTTTTCTCACCTGGCCCTATCCAGGAACTGGAGGGAGTCCCCTACATTGACTTCTGCCTCCTTAATTTTCCCATCACTTCTCTTTTCTCTTGCTCTCTGCTCCTCAGATTCCAGCTGCACAGCTGCTTCCAATTCTGATTCCTGCCCCCTAAGCGTGAGGATTACTATACTTGGATCTATCTACACTCTTATTATAATGACATTATTTGTGTCTTATGCCAATTCCATGCTGTTTTGCTGAAACTCCTTAGTATTTTTCGTATTTTTAGGGAATTATTATTCTTTGGGGGACTATATTTCTTTTAAGTCAGTTTTGTCAATTTAAAAGTAATTAGAATTCTTGTTGGAGTAGAGTCACATATACATATTAATTTTTAGAAGGTTGCTGTTTTCATGAAGTTGAGTCTTGCTATCCACAGTGCTGTTTTTCTTTTTTTGAGGTCCTGTTTAAATCTTTCAATAAGTTTTTATAATTTCACTACTAGGAGTCTTGAGCTTTTCTTAATGTATTTCTAGGTATTCTATAGTTTTAGTCAATAATGTGGATAGAAATTTTGTTATTGTTTCTAACATGTTATTGTGATATAGAGAGAAGTATTGGTTGTTTAAATATTTCTTGCGTTAGCTGTCTTCACAAATTTTTATTACTCTAGTCTTTTTTCTGGTTCTGTTAGGTCCACAGTTATATTATTTTCACTTAGAGATGATATTGTCTCTTCTTGTCTATGTTTATTTCACTTTTTAAAATATTTCATTACCTTTAACCTTTCAAGCAATGGCAAATAATTGTTGTGGTACTGACATCACTAGATTTACTTACTTAAGCTGTTGTCACATTCTTACTTGATTTGATTTGCTAGTATTCCTAACAGAATTTTTAAGTCTATGTTTTTAAAAGAGTTGAGAGTTTTCCTTTCTTAGCTACCCTTCCCCATGGTTTAAGATAATTTGGGTAAAATATATAATAACCATTGTCTTAGAGTTGCCTATACCATTCAGTGCAGTAACATACTGTAAGGTTTGTAACCTAGTAACCATAGAAGATACCATATAGCCTTGATGTGTGGTAGGCTGTGCATGTAAGTATGCTTTATGGGGTTCATATGACAAAAATGCCAAATGATGAGTTTCTCAGAACGTATCCTGGTTGTTGAGTGATGCATGACTACAATAATTCAGTTTAAAAAGGATTTTAATTATCATGTCAGAGAAGCAAGTTAAACTCCTTCTTAAGGACATATGAATTCTGCTTTAAAATAAAATTACTTGAGAATATATCCAGGATTTGATCCCAGTTATTATGAGTAATATGTAGAAGTTTGCATGGTGATTTTAGTTAACTCAAGGATGTGTGGCACCTGGATGCTGTTCTTGTCCCTTTAAGCCTCCATCAAAATGGACTTACATTTCAGTTGAATCCAAGTTGCTTTTATTTCATTTGTTTGACCAAAGAAGGTAGTCTTCTCCCAAGAGCCCCTTTCTCTCTCAGACATAATGTGTTTGTAGTTTTTTCGCTGATAAAAACTACATCAATTATGAAAGTATTTATATTCCAAATTTATATTTAAAATATTGTATACTATGATGAACTGAAAATTAGAAATATTTTTGCCATGTATTGTTGGATTTGATTATATGATATATATCATTTAATCACATCATTAACCTCTTGAGTTAGATGTTATATAATATCTCCTGTTTTTAAGGAAACTTTTTGTTTGTTTGCAAACCAGTGATCTAAATAATTGAGTAACTAGCTCAAATTTGCACAGCTTTTACAGAATTATGATTTGAACCTACTTCTACATAATAAATCATATATCTTCTACAGCCCCATCAAGAGAAAATAGACAAATATAAAGAGGGAGACTTACTGTGTAAAAAATGGAATTTGGCTATGAAATATTGTCTTTCATTTTTTTGTATGATCCCCTTACCCAGAAGTGCTGTGGAGCTTAAATTAGAGCTGTTTTTAGTGGTACCGGAAAAAGCCAGAGCTTGAAAATTGCAAGCCTTGTTATTGACTCTGTGGTCACTGGCTTGGCTTGCCGTGGGTGGCTTCCTTCCCATTCCATTTAAATTTTAGGTTAGTTCAGTGTACATCTTCACAGAATGATGATCTAAATTTACTGTTTTTTTCTTTTCAAATTGACACTCTAATGCTATTTTTATGCTTAGTCTAAGTAATTATGATGTAGCAATAATGAATTTGTTTTCAGGATACTCTATGTAAGCAGCTGAAACGTTTTAAGGTATTGTATATTTAGCATAAAAGTAAACACTTACTACCAAAAATTGTGGAGTTAGGATTATTCCACGGACATTAAGGAAGTGAGGTATACAAAGTGATGTTTACTTCCAAGGAGGAAAGAAAGGCAGGTGAGAGTGGTTTGGTGACCAGGAGACCCAGCTGAAAAGAGTAAGATTCTACCAGGATTCCAAAACAAGTGTTATACACTAGTGTTACTAATACATTAATTTGAAGGTGACATAGAAATAAATATTTTTGAAGATGTCAATAGTGCTGAATTTAAAAATTAATTATAGATACTTGTTAAAAAGAAACACAATTATATTGAAAAGAAGACTTTGGAAAAATACAAGGGGTACTTTACTAGAAATAAAAAGTTATATAACTGGTTAAATTATGGGAAATCTGCACCCAGAATAACTTTTGTGCTTATTTAGAATGTTCAGATAATGCGTATCTGAAACTTTTAAAGTTTTGCTTTAACAAACAATACATGTAGCTGGGCATGATGGAGGCCACCTGTAATCTCTGCAACTCGGGAGACTGAGGCAGGAGGATCACAAGTTTAAAGCCAGCCTCAGCTACTTCGAAAGAACCTAAGCAATTTAGTACAATAAAAATTTAAATGGGCTGGGAATGTGGCTTTGTGGTTAAGCATCCCTGAGTTTAATCCCCAGAAAAAAAATTAACATTTAAAGGATTTTTTTTTTGTTAAGTTTATATTTACTTGTTTCGTTTGTTGGTTTTTTCCAGTGTTAGAAATTGAACCTGGGGCCTTGTGATGCTGGACAAGCACTCTATCACTGAGTTACATCCCTAGCCCAAGAATTTTGAGTTACTGTTTTTATTTTAATACACAGGAAAATTCATCCTTCTGATGTACAGTCATGTAGCCACCATCACACTCAAAATATCTAAGAATTTTCACACCCTCCAAGATCCTCCTGTACAAATCTTTGTCCACTTATATATAAACCTTATATATAAACCTTTGTCCACTCTTCAGGCCTTGGCAATCTGTTTTCTATTTCAGTAGTTTTGCCTTTACCAGAATATTGTATAAATGGAATGGTATAGTACATATCCTTTGAATCTAGCTTCTTTTGTTTGGCACAATGCAATTGAAACTCAGCTGCTTTCCATGTGTCCTTTATTTATTCCTTTTTATTGATTAGTACTATTGGATTGTATAGATATGCCAGAGTTTGCCCATTTGCCTGCTAAAAAACATTTATTCATCTTTTTCAAAATTGTTTTGGCTTTTCTAAGTACTCTACATCTTAAATATAAAACTTAAAATCAACCTGTTAATATCTACTTTTAAAAAAGCCTCCAGAGATTTTGATAAGGGATTGTGTTGATCAATTTGAGCAGTATGGCATCTCAACAATATTAAGTCTTCATATCCATAAGGTCAAAGTATCTGTTTATTTAGGTCTTTAATTTCTTTCAGCAATATTTTGTAGTTTTTACCATATAAGTTTTATATTTTGTGTTATATGAAAGGAGAGAAGGTTAGCACTAGCCTTGACAAAGATGGAAGAGGCCCTTGGGCCTGACAACACACGTACAGTTAAGGCATTACCACCTACTTCTTGGCATCTAACCATCGTTTTTAGAACACTCAAGAAAGAAATTAAAAGAAGACCTTAGAAAATGGAAAGATCTCTCATGCTCTTGGATAGGCAGAATTAATATTGTCAATATGATCATACTACCAAAAGCACTATACAGATTTAATACAATTCCAATCAAAATCCCAGTGACATTCCTCATAGAAATAGAAAAAGCAATTATGAAATTCATCTGGAAAAGTAATAGAACAGTCAAAGCAATCCTTAACAAGAAGAGTGAAGCAGGAGGCATCAGACCTTAAACTGTACTACAGAGCAATAGTAACAAAAATGGCATGGTATTGGCACAAAAATAGATAAATACAGTTATCTCATACTAGACAAAGGTGCCAAAAACTTATATTGGAGAAAAGATAGCCTCTTTTAACAAATGGTGCTGGGGAAACTGGATATCCATAAGCAGCAAAATAAAATTAAACCCTTACCTCTCGCCATGCATAAAACTCAACTCAAAATGGATCAGGGACCTAGGGATGAGGCCAGAGACCCTGTGCCTAATAGAAGAAAAAGTAGGCCCAAATCTTCATCATGTCCAATTAGGCCCTGACTTCCTTAACAAAACTCTTATAGCTCAAGAAATAAAATTAAGAATCAATAAATGGAAAGGATCCAAACTGAAAAGCTTCTTCTCAGCAAAAGAAACAATCTGTGAGGTAAAGAGAGAGCATAGAGAATGGGAGCAAATTTTTACCACATGCACATCAGACAGAGCACTAATCTCCAGGATATATAAAGAACTCAAAAACCTTAACATCAAAAAAATAAATAACCCAATCAATAAATTGGCTAAACATTACCACCTACTTCTTGGCATCTAACCATCATTAGATGGTTACACAAGGATACACCCAGATATTATCACAGACACCTCTCAGAAGAAGATATACAAATGGTCAACAAATATATGAAAAAAGGTTCAACATCTCTAGTAATTACAGAAATGCAAATCAACACTATTCTAAGATTTTATCTGACTCCAGTCAGAATGGCAGTTAAGAATATAAGCAACAGGGCTGGGGTTGTGGCTCAATGGTAGAGCACTTACCTAGCATGTGTAAGGGTTCAATCCTGCGCACCACATAAAAATAAATAAATAAAATTAAGATATTGTGTCCAACTACATCTAAAAAATAATTTTTTTTAAAGAATACAGCAACAATAAGTATTGGCAAGGATATGGAAGGAAAGGCACACTCTTAAATTGTTGGTGGGACTGCAAATTGGTGCAACCAATCTGGAAAGCAGTATGGAGATTCCTTAGAAAACTTGGAATGGAACCATTTGACCCAGCTATCCCACTCTTCTGTCTATACCCAAAGGACTTAAAACCATCATACTACAGTGACAATGCCATATCAATGTTTTTAGCAGCTCAATTCATAATAGCTAAACTGTGCCCTTCAATAGATGAATGGATAAAGAAACTGTGGTATATATACTCAATGTAATATTACTCAGCATTAAAGGAGAATAAAATTATGGCATTTACAGATAAATAGATGGAGTTGGAGAATATCATGCTAAGTGAAGTAAGCAAATCCCCAAAACCAAAGGGGATTTTCTCTCTGATAAGTTGATGCTGATCCATAATGGTGGGGGAGGCATGGGAAAAATGGAGGAACTTTGATTGGGCAAAGGGGAGGGAGGAAAAGGGATGGGACATGAGGGTAAGAAAGATGATGGAATGAGATGGACATCATTACCCTAGGTACATATATGAAGATAGGAATGGTGTGACTCTACTTTGTGTACAACCAGTATGAAAAATTGTGCTCTATATGTGTACTATGAATTGAAATGCATTGTGTTGTTATGTATAACAAATAAATGAATAAAATTTTTAAAGTTTATATTTTTTTGTTCAGTTTATTCTACACTTTTCATTTTTGAGGATATTCTGAGTGGGATTATTAATTTTATTTTGGCATATTTTTCCTGGTATATAGAAAGCAACTGATTTTTAAAGAATTTTAGCATTTATTGTAAGTTGTGTATACATTTCCTTCCATCCTCCCTTCCTTCCTTCCTTCCTTCTTTCTGTTATTTACTACACAAGGATACACCCTGATTTTTATCACAAAAGCATGGAGTACAACCTGCTCCAGTTCAGTCTCCAGCACTCCCTTTCCCTACTGCTCCCCTCTCTTTAGTCCACTGATCCCTCTTCAATCAATTTACAGTGTACTTTTTTTTCTGTTTTAATTAGTGCCCTGTGGATATACCTGATGCTAGGATCCATTGTGCCACATCCATGCACACACACATTCATTCCACTCTTCTTCCCTTTGCCTGGTCCTTGTCCTCCTCCTCAATCCCTTTTGTCTACTCTACTGATCTTTCCTCTGTTTTGATGAAATTCCCTCTTCATTTTTTATTTATTCCCCAAAGCAACTATTTTTTTTTAATATTGATCTTTTATCTAGTGACCCTATTACACTTATTAGTCCTAGCTAGTCGTTTTTGTGGATCCCTTAGAGTTTTCTACTAAGGATCATGTCTACTATGAATAAAGATTGCTTTACTACTACTTTTTCATTCTTGACACTATTTGTTTTTTACCTTAATGCATTTGCTAGAACCTCCAGTTCACAGAGTAGTAACAGAGAGAGTTGGCTTCTTTGCTTTGTTCCTTCTCTTTAGTCTCTTGCCAGTAAATTCAATCTTTAACTTTGGATGTTTTGTAGATTCCCTGTGGAGGGTTAAAGAAGTTACCTGTCTATTGAAATGAGTGTACAGTTTCTGCCTTATTCTATGAGCATATGTATTGTATTGATTAATTTTTTCAAGTGTTAAATCAGCCTTATATTCTTGGCATCAGTTTCACATGTTCATGATGTATAATTATTTTTACATGTTGTTAGTTTTTGTTTGCTCAGATTTTGTTTAGCATTTTTGCATTTATATTCACAAGAGATATCAATCTGTAGATTTATGATGTTTTTGGCTAACTTTAGTTTTAGGGTAACAATGGTTTCATAAAATGAGGAAGTATTTTCTCCTGTTTTCTTAAGAAGTTTGTAAAGAATTATTTTTTCTTTAAATATTTCTTAGGAGATAAATATTTAGTAGAATAGAAAAGCCACCTAGACCTGTGTCGCAACCCCTTGCCCGCAAGGAAGACGCAACTCGGGAATCTTCTTTCAGCGTTTTATTCAGGCCCTTGATATTTCTTCTACTACTCCTCGGATGCCCCTCCCAGCCTTAATAAAGCATCTCAAGGCCCAATGCGAAGCTGCCACGTGGAACTTTCTCATAGGGTGCTGAAAAGCCATGCGCCAACTCTCCCAAATAAGGAGTTGTTTGTCACAAACCACAGCGGAGCCAGCGCCATCTTGTAATGGCGACCATAGTCTGCATAAGTGGCAGAAACGGCTCACCACAGACCTGGACTTTTCTTTATGGAAAAAATTAAATTAACTAATTCAGCTTTCTTTTATATGATAAATCTATTCACACTTTTAATGACTTCTTGAATTAGGTATGGTAATTTGTGTCTTTTGCAAAATATGCTCATTTCATCTAACTTGCTAACTTGTTGGAACAAATTTGTTGGTAGTGTCCCTTATAATCTTTTTAGTCTCCATAAAGTTAATAGTGATGCCCCATCTTTTGTCCCCAATATTGGCAATTTATGTTCTTTTTTTTTACTATTTATTTAGATTAGTGTAGCTAATGGTTTGCCAATTTTATCTTTTTAAAAAGAACTAACTTGGTTTTTATTGATTTTTTTCTATCACATTTCTGATTTCTAGTTTATTGTTCCCTACTGTAATTTTTATTATTTCCTTTCTTCTTATTACTTTGGGTTTAGTTTTTACCTCCTCCTCTCCTTTCTCAAAATGGAAGCTCAGGAAATGGATTTGAGAATTTTCTTCCCTAATATAAGCATTTAAGTTGTCATTATCCCATTCAACATATCCTTGCAGTCCATCAATGTTGATACTCTGTGTTGGCTGTTGTCATTTGGTTAAAAATATTTTCTCTTAGTACCGTCTTCATAGTGTCCCAGAGATTTTGATGTGATCCCATTCTTGGATTTCTGTTCATGGTTTACCATCTTCTCTGCATAGTTCAACTCAACTTTCAAGATTATATATTTTGTCTTCATTGTCTGAGGTTCCATCTTCCAATGGTCTTGTTTGATGGTGATGTTTTCTATTGAATTTATAATTTGGCTTACTGATTCCTTCATTTTGAAGATTTCTGCTTGTTTTTTTTTTTTCACAAACTCTAACTCTTTATTGAAGTTTTCTTTCACTTCCTTTTTTTTTTAAATTTCACTCCTTATACTATCCTTTGCTTCACATATCAGCTTAATTATATACAATCTGAAGTCCTTCTTGGACATTCTTCTGCAGTGTTATTAGAGACTTCTGTTGTTGAAGCATCTTGGTTTGTGTGGGGTGCTTTATTACCTTGTTTTTTCATGTTGTTAGTGTGTTTTCCCATCTAAAAGTATGGATCTAATGCAGGATAAATTCTACCCTGTAGACTTATAGTGTCCCTGAAGATTTCCAGTGCTTCACCTTTACTGGTGAGACCAATATCAACAGCACTCAGTGTACACAGTATATAACCTTAAACCTAATAGCTCCCACTAAGGTATCTACTGTTGTCTGTCATTAAACCAAAATAATGAGTTCAATAACTTTTTTATAGTACTAACAGAATATTTGTTAAAATGGTTTACAGTTTCAAATGGTGGATGAGAGAACAGAGGTACATCTCAAAGGCCTAGAAAAATAAGAACAAATCAACACTAAAAGCAGTAGAAGACAGGAAATAATTAAAATCAGACCTGAAATCAATGAAATTGAAACAAAAGAAACAATTGAAAAAATTGACAAAAAAAAATTTGGTTCTTTGAAAAAATAAATAAAATATATAAACACCTCGCCATGCTAATGAAGGGTTTAAAAGACAGAAAACTCAAATTACTAAAATAAAAGATGAAGAAGGAAATATCACAACAGACATGTCTGAAATACAGAAGATAATTAGAAACTGTTTTGAAATTTTATACTCTAATAAAATAGAAAATATCAAAGACATTGACAAATTTCTAGAGACACATGACCTACCTAAACTGAATGAGGAGGTCATACATGATTTAAACAGACCAATTTCAAGTAGTGAAATAGAAAACGCGCCATCAAAGGCCTACCAACCAAGAAAAGCCCAGGACCAAATGGATTCTCAGCCAAGTTCTACAAGAGTTTCAAAGAAGAATTAACATCAATATTCCTCAAGGTATTCCATGAAATATAAAAGGAGGAAACCCTTCTTTGAGGCTACTATCACTCTGATACAAAAACCAGACACATCAAGGAAAGAAAACTTCAGACCAATATCCCTGATGATCATAGATGTAAAATTTTTCAATAAAATTCTGTTAAATTGCATTCAAAACATTAAAAAGATAGTGCACCATGTTCAAGTGGGATTCATCCCAGGGATGCAGGTTGGTTCAACATACAAAAATCAATAAATGTAATTCATCATATTAATAGATTTAAAAACATTACTCATATGATCATCTCAGTAGATGCAGAAAAAGCATTTGACAAAATACAGCACACCTTCATGTTACAGACACTAGAAAAACTAGGGATAGTAGGAAAAAGACATCATATGCTAAACCCAAGGCCAGCATCATTCTAAATGGAGAAAAATTGAAAGCATCCCTGCTAAAAACTGGAACAGGATAAGGATGTCCTCTTTCACCACTTCTATTCAACATCTTCCTGAAACTCTAGCCAGAGCAATTAGACAAAAAGAAAGAGAGAGGGGGGGGGGAAGAAAGGAAGGAAATAAAGGGATACAAATAGGTAAAGAAGAGCTCAAACTATTTGCCAATGACATGATTCTATATCTAGAAGATCCAAAAAATTCCACCAGAAAACTTCTAGAACTAATAAATGAAGTCAGCAAAAATTAATAGGATATAAAATCAACAATGATAAATCAAACACATTCCTATATAGCAGTGATGAATCCACTGAAAAAGAACTTAGGAAAACTATTCCATTCATAATAGCCTGAAAAAAAATTAACATACCTGGGAGTCAATCTAACAAAGAAGTGAAAGACCTCTACAATGAAAACTACAGAACACTAAAGAAAGAAATTGAAGAAAATTTTAGAAGATGGAAAGATCTCTCATGCTCCTGGATAGGCAGAATTAATACTGTCAAAATGGCCATACTACCAAAAGCGTTATACAGATTTAATGCAATTCCTATTAAAATCACAATGAAATTCTTCATAGAAATAGAAAAAGCAGTCAATAATGAAATTCATTTGGAAAAATAAAAGACCCAGAATAGCCAAAGCAATCCTTAGCAAGAAAAGTGAAGTAGGAGGCATCACAATATCAGAACTTAAACTATACTACAGAGCTGTAGTAACAAAAATGGCTTGTGTTGGGACCAGAATAGACTTGTAGACAAATGGTACAGAATAGAGGACACAGAGGCAAACCCACCTAAATATGATTATTTTATACTAGACAAGGGTGGTAAAACTGGAAATCCACATGTAGCAAAATGAAATTAAACCTCTATCTATCACCCTGCACAAAAATCAACTCAAAGTGGATCAAAAACTTAGGCACTAGAACAGAGACCTTGCATCTAATAGAAGAAGAAATAGACCCAAACCTGCACCACATTGGCCTAGGATCTGACTTCCTTAAACAAGATTCTTAAAGTGCAAGAAGTAAAATCAAGAATCAATAAATAGGATGGATTCCAATTAAAAAGCTGCTTCTCAACAAAGGAAAATAACATGAGGAGAGAGCCTACAGATTGGGAGAAAATCTTTACCACATGCACCTTCAATAAAGCATTAATCTCTAGGATATATAAAGAACTCAAAAACTTAACATCAAAAAAACAAATAACCCAATCAATAAATGGGCAAAGGAACTGAACAGACACTTCACAGAAGAAGAAATACAATTGATCAACAAATATGTGAAAAAGAGTTCAACATCTCTAGCAATTAGAGAAATGCAAATCAAAACTACTCTAATATTTCATCTCACTCCTGTCAGAATAGCAATCATCAAGCATACAGGTAACAATAAATGTTGGTGAGGATGTGGTGGAAAAGGTAGACTCATACATTGCTGGTGGGACTTCAAATTGGTGCAATTACTATGGAAAACAGTATGGAGATTCCTCAGAAAATTGGAAATGGAACCACCATTTGACCCAGCTGTCCCACTCCTTGATTTATACCCAAAGGACCTAAAATCAGCATACTATAATGACACAGCCACATCAATACTTATAGCAGCTCAATTTACAATAGCTAGCCTATGGAACCAACCTAGGTGTCTCTCAATAAATTAATGGATAAAGAAAATGTGGTATATATACCCAATGGAATATATTCAGCTTTAGAGAAGAGTAAAATGGCATTTGCCAGTAAATGTTTCGAGTGGAGAATATCATGCTAAGCAAAATAAGCCAATCCCACAAACCAAAGGCCAAATGTTTTCTCTCCTATGTGGATGCTAATTCACAGTAAGGCAGGGGACACTAGGGAGGAATAGCATTACCTTAGATTAGGTAGAGGGAAGTGATGAGAGGAAAGGGTGGGGATGTGGGGATAGGAAAGTTAATAGAATGAAACAGACATTATTATTGTATGTATATCCGTGACTACATGACCAATATGATTTTGCAACATGTACACTCAGAAAACTGAGAAATTATATCCCATCTATGTATGATATATCAAAGTGCATAAATGCATTCTACTGTCATGTATAACTAATTAAAACAAATAAAAAAATTTTAAAAAATATTTTCTAATTTTCCTTGTAATTTGTTTTCTTGTGGGTACTTAGAAGCATTTTGTGTAATTTCCAAGTATTTGGGGATTTCTCTATTTTGTGAGTTTCTACTTTTAATCCCATTTTATTTTTGTCTGATTTCAGTACTTTCAATATGAGACTGGTTTAACAGTCTAGCATATGGTCTATCCTGGAGAATGTACCATATGTACTTAAAAATAATATATCTTATCATGTGCAAGACCTTAGGTTTGATCCCCAGCACCACAAAAAAGAAAAGAATATGTTATCTGCTGTAGTGTTCTAAGATTTCAAATTAGGTCAATTTGGCTTATTGTGTAGTATAAGTATTTCTATTTATTTGATTATTCTGTCAGTTATTAAGAGTGACACAGTAAAATCTTCTATCATTGTTGAAATGTCTACTTTTTCTTTCAATTATGTTGATATTTTGCTTCATGCAATTTGGGGTTCTTAGGCATGTGGCATCAAAATATTGACCATTTTTTCATTATGAAATATTCCTCTCTCTCATAGTATTTCATATTCTAATGTCTATTTTTTTTCTAATATGTAGATTGCCACTCTGTCTCTCTCATGGTTATCATTTAAATTGTGCATTTTTCTTTATTCTTTTACTTTAAACCTTTGTGTGTTAGATACAGCATATTGTTTTTAATGCAGTCTTAGACCTTCTTCCATTTATATAAGCCATTTTATTATTTGCTCTACATATTTTATAACTTTTTTGTGCCTCTAGATAAAATATGTATTCTACATATTTCATTTTTTAATATTTATTTTTTAGTCTTAGTTGGACACAATACCTTTATTTTATTTATTTATTTTTTATGTGGTGCTGAGGACTGAACCCAGGGCCTCGAATGTGCCAGGCGAGCAGTCTACCACTGAGCCACAACCCCAGCACCTCTACTTATTTTATATCTTTTTGTGCCCATTATTACCTTCTTTGATGATAGATAAATGTTTTTAGTGTGCAGTTTCAATTCCTCTGTTGATGTTGTTTCTTTTTTTAGTTTTCTTACCAATCCCCTGAATATGATGAAGTCATTTTTCTCTTCTTCAAAGATTTTCTATTTATATTTGGCTTCATAATATAATTATGATGTGTAGAAGTGTAGACTTTTTTGTGCTTATCCTATTATTTATTGAGCTTCTTGATATTCATTATTTTTATCAAAATTTGGCTCCTATTTATTTTGATGTTTTTCTGGCCCTTTCTCCACATTCTCTTTTTACTGGAATCTTATCACACTTGTGTTGGTACAGTTGTTTTGTCCTGAAGATGTCTGAGGCTCTGTTCGTTTTCCTCCAGTTTTTGCCCTTGCCTTTTCTAATTGGGTCATACCCATTATCTATCACTGATTCTTTCATCTACCCATTCAAATCTGCTGTTGAATTTACATTTTTAATAATTTCTGACTTTTTATTGAAGTTCTCTCTGAATCATCATTATCATATTTTCCTTTGGTTCTTTAAATGTATTTCTTTTTGTTTGTTAAACAAATAACTGCTTTAACATCATTGTTTGCTAAATCTAACATCTGGGTTCGCTTAGCATGTTTCTATTTATTTTTTCTGAGTATGATTATACCTTTCTGTTTTATTATATGTCTTGTAATTTTTTTTTCAACTGGATTTTTACATGATGTGATATAACAACTCCTGACTTTTGATTTCTTTTTTTCTGAGGATTGTTATTGATATTTACTTCATTTCTTTGAGTAATTTTCTTGACTAAAAATCAGAAATTCATTTCCCCCACTGTGCTTCACCACTAATGTTTCTGCTTGGTATTTTTTTCTTTTAGCTTATTTTTGTAATTTTTAAGCTTGACTTTTTAGGATTTGTTCTATCTCTGCACAGTTTAAACACCTTGGGCTAGTAAGGCTTCTACCATCGGCTGATGAATCTGTTTATAGATTTAGGAACACATTTAAAATTCATGCAGTTTTCAGGTTTACTCTGGCTTTTATACAAACTCTGTCTTGTCCTCTGTGCATCTGTGCAGTCGCCCTATATGCCTGGGATCTGTAAATAGCTTGAGTCCTCTTCTGGCCTCCTTTATGCTTGCCCACCACCATCAGGCAGCCTGGGTTATGTACAAAGCCTGTCTGTTCCCTTTAAGACTCTTTTGTATCCCATGTCTCCTTCTTAAATTTTTGGCTCATGTATCCCAGCCAGGACCACACCTCAGCCTAGTAAAACCATTGGCCTATCATGTTTGATTATGACCAAGATTGCTACTTATTACTGACAACAACACTGGGTGTGGGTTCTTACCTTTCATTCCAAACCAAGTCAGCCCCTCTGGCAGTGAAGCTGCTGGCTTGCAGCCTGCTCTGCCCCATTAAAACTACTATTATACTAAACCACCTGGGTTGGAGGATGGGAGCCACCTCTGGCAAATTTGTCACAGATTTTAGCCCTTCTTATCAAAATTTCAGGAGATTTTTGTTTTTTGTTTTTCCTCATGTTGATGTTTTTACACATGTCAGAATGGCTAGTCAAATTTCTAGAGTATCAAAATGGTTGCTTTTGATCATTTTGTGTAATTTGATAATTGCTTTTTGGGCAGAGTATTTGGTAATGTCATTTTACCATCTGGGAAATTCCACTTTGGGTGGGAGGATCATTGTTTGCATGGCATATGTTTGTTATTTTAGTTTATCTATGTATTCATATTTAGAATAAATTCTTTTAAGATAAAATAGATTTTTTTTCCAAACACAATCCAATCTGACATTCTTTTAATTGGTGACCTTAGTCTATTTACAGTGGATGTAATTATTAATCTTTTTAGATTTAAGCCCACTATTTCATTATTTGTTTTCTGTTTGCAGTCTCTGGTTTTGTTTCTCTGTTCCCTGTTTTGTATTATTTGAATATTTTTAATATTCTAATTTACTTACAGGCTTTTTGGTTTCATCTTCTTTGTATTTTTATTATGTTTAGTGATTAGTGAGTACATTATAATATATCTTAAAGCCCTCCTTGAAATTCCTTTCACTTTTCTCCACCAATTTTTGTGTTTTATTTGTCATAAGGAATACAGTTTCACATATTGAAAACCACACCAGACAATGCTCTTTTTACTTTCAGCAACTACACTTATCTTAAATTAAAAAGAGTCTATAGTCTGTTAAATTTACTCAGATATAAGAACTCAATTTGAAGACACAATGGCCAAAGCAGAAAATTTGGTGAGAATCATAAATTTACAGATTGCAAAAGTGCATCAGAACCAAATGATATAAATTCAAAAAAGACATTTGCTGAGACATCATAATCAGTCAGCTCAAGAAAAAGATTTTTCTTGAAAGTAAATAAAATGATGCATTATATATAGGAGAATAATGTCTATGGAGGCTAGAAGACAACAGAACGGCATCTTTAAAGAACTGAAATAAATGAGTGCTCAATCCAGATTTTGTACTAAATGAAAATAATCTTAGGAATTATTATTTAAAGACAATCCCAAATAAGGGGAACCTAAGAAGAATTTGTTGCCTACATACTTGCTCTTAAAGAAATGGCAGAAGTTTTCCATGCTGAAGTAAAAAATGATAAAAAAAGGAAACTTGGATTTTTAGGAATGAAGGAAGAGCAATGGATTTCTTTACAACAAGAAAATGCTTTGGCCTCAGTGCAGATTTGAAACTTGATCAGATTTGCTGGATTTATATTTTGCCAATAGTTTCTTCATTTTTAACTTGAGCCCATTTGGGGGGCTCTTTCTCTATTACTGTCTGATATGTTGCTACTATAGGTTCATTTCATGTTTCTTATGTAGAATCTTAGATAAAATTGTTTAATGCTATTGTTTTCTAAAAATGTGATTTCCATTGGCTAAGCTAATAATTATATTTTTGAATGGATTTTGAAATATTAATGCCATATCCAGTTCTTAGATTTGTGATCTGTTATATGATGATCATGAACATTATTTTTATTTCAGACCACCAGAGAGGCTCTTTAATTTTACTTCACTTTCCCCCAGATGCTTTAATCATGTAACAAAATCATCAATTTTACAACAATATAATATGTAGTATGCAACACAGTATTTTAATTGGAACAATTGCTGACATATTTTCTGACAAACAAGAGGGGCTACCTATTATGCTTCTTAGAAAAATGTCCTGGGCTGGAGTATAGGGCAGTGATAGAGCCTGTACTTAGCATGCACAAGACCCTGATTTCTAGCTCCATCACTAAGAGAAAGAAAGAGAAATGTCCTTTTTTTTTTTCTTTTTGCATTTGTTGATTTGCTATATGCATCCCTGAATGTTTCAGATTTAATAGAATTTGGGGGTGGAGATGGGTAATCAGGGGTGACCCCAGGGGGCACTTAACCACTGAGTCACATCACCAGCCCTTTTTATTTTTCATTTTGAGACAGGGTTTCACTAAGTTGCCCAGGGACTCACTAAGTTGCTGAGACTACCTTTGAACTTATGATCCTCCTACCTCAACCTCCTGAGATGCTGGGATTATAGGTGTCTTAATAGAATTTTTTAATAGAATTTTTTTCTGGGGTCCCTTAGACCCCCTGATGATTACTAGAATTTTTTAAATTCATCACTTATGGAAAGTAAAAAATAGTGTTTCCTTTTTCTCCTTTCCAGTTCTCATTACTTTTATTTTTGCTTCAGACAGTCTGTGTTTTCCCTTTTGTTGTCAAAAGTGTTACTAATTTTAGTACCCAATGTATGAGCAAAGGGTAAATATTGATCTGTCACTACTGAAAAACATTAAATCTTTTTATTATGGGAAATTTAAATTTATAACCACATATTATCTCCCCATCGAACAGTACAATAACACAAAGCCAGTTGCCGTAGTAATTTTTGCAGCTGCATCAAATGCTTTTTGTACATTTAATTATTTTTTTTAAAAGGTGGAAATCCTTTACTTTCCTTGATACCATGTGAATTCTGATGAAAATTTTTTCCAAATCACTTTAAAGAATTGATTTATAGATAATGCAATTCAAAAGTATTGATGGAATCTTATGTTTTTTTTTCTATAAAAGTAACTTAAGTTTTTAGCATTGACATTCCCATCTTAGAATAGTCTAGAATAGTCTTCTAATAGTCTAGAAGCTTGGAATCAACTTCCTCTTATTTTTTTTTTAACTTTCTGTATCCAAGAAAGCCTACCTGCTTTTCTTTAAAAACTCTGGAATTTACCCTCAAATTCTGTCATTCTTTTTTTACAGCCAACGCCTGTGTGTTTTCTCGGCCTCTTTTTATTACTTTCTGCACATTTACTCTGAGGATCTTCAGGAGATGTCATATTCTCACTGTAGCAAGTCTAGACTTTTCTACCTCATATGCATTATCATCCACATCTCCACCAAGCCCTCTATATTGAATTTATTTTCTGCTTTTCTCCCACTGGTGTCTGGGTACTTATTCAACCCCAAAGAGACCATGGTACATGCCATAATCATTTTTTAATTTCCTTGCCTCTCCTCATGCTTTCAACCCTAACCTTATGCCCTTTCAGGAATACTATTGTCTTTTTTCCTTATGACCTCTGAAAGTTTCTATCACCAATTAATTTTGGAAAAGCCCCTCCAATTCCTCATCTAATTTTTCCTCTGAGCTCCTGTCACACATTATCTTTTGTATGTGATGCAATTCTCAAAGACAAAGACCTGTGTCATTCACTTCACTCCTATCTTCAGTTTTTAAAGTTAGATCAGAGCCAGGTGTGGTAGTGCATTCTTGTAATCCCAATTACTTGGGAGGTTAAGGCAAGAGGATTTTAGCCTCAGCAACTTAGCAAGGCCTTGTCTCAAAATAAAAAGACAGGGGCATGTTTATCAGTGGTAAAGTGCCCCTAGTTCAATTCCCAGTGCCAAAAAATAAAGTTAGATCAAAATAATTTCTTTTTTGTTTCTTTTTTCTTTTTATTCACTTTTGGAAACATGATTTTTTCTTCTTCCAGCTCCCTCACTCTTGTGCACCCCACATCAGAATCAGGTTTATTTTATGAAATAGATAAGAATGCAGACATTGGTAGGTGAAATACTGCACTAATGAAGTCAAAGGTAAATTGACTCCCACATGTGACAGTTAAGCTCACACAGAACAAAACTCCCATTCACAGTCCCAGGCTGTGTATTGAATCTGGCTACCCATCTTCAGAGTGTGTATTTTGTTTAGTGTTGGGGAAATTGAGCAATAAACTGGCTTTCTTAGCACAAATCTGTCAGTATTAGAAAAATGTCTAGAAATTAGTGTATTTTATACTCAAATTACTTTTGTTTAAAAGGCTAGCTATTAAAACATGCCTAGCTAATAGTATGTCTACAGCAAAGACAGAAGACATTTTCTGTAAATGGTCAGATAGTAAATGTTTTTAGGCTTTGCAGGCCACATATGCTGTTACATGTTCTTTGTTTTTGATGTTTTTGTTTATCACCCTTTAAAAGTGTAAAAGCCAGTTTCATCTGTAAGCAGGATAGAAGTGGGTCATGGGCTGGATTTGGCCTGTGGTTGTAGTTTCCTGATCCCTGCTCTGTAGCAATAGGAAAATCAAATCTGTTTAATTAAGCATTTAAGAGGGCAGAGAACTTTATTATCTGTGAAGATTTGCTAATGCTCATTCAAGTCCTAAACAGACTGGAATGTGCCTTAGGGGTCCCATCTAGTCATAGAGCATAAGAAATCTTCACCTAAGAGGAATGGATCAGGAACAGGGTCAGGATTAGAGAAGGGCAAGAGATGCATCATGGTGGACTTGAACATGTAGTGTGTCCTTCATGGGGAAAAAATAGACTTGTCCTGTCTGGTGCTTATTCCTTGATTGGAATGTGCTGTTCTGGGACAGAGTAAATGTTCTTCCCCAACAATGGTGATTTTTCCTAAGAAGAATGAAGTTTCTTGTGAAGAACTTCTGGACTTTACTCACAGCTTAGTGACTTGTAATTGTACTCACTATGGAATAGATCACAATAGACATCAATGATGAGGGAATGTTGCAGTAAATAAAAGGATTTACTTTGGGTAAAATTAAAAATCTTCATAGGACATGTATGCTTTAGATCTTCGCAAATGACCCACATTACTGGACAATATCCAAAAATGTTACCCAGCAGTAAGTAAAGTATAAATTTTATTGTGTTGGAAGTTTCCAAAAGACACTCTAATTCTTAGTTTAGAAATGATCTGTTTATTTCATATGAACAATTTGTACTTGCTTGAATGCTATAACTTGTAAACCTCCTATTATCTACTTAGATAGAAGGTAAATCACACAAATAGCTAAAAAACGAAAAACTTGAAGTGGATGTAATTTTTTTTCTCACCCTACTAACAAGGGTAGTTAGTCAATGACAGAATTCTGGTTCAGATTCATCACTTTGTATCTCCCTTTTTCCACACCAGCCCTCATCTCCACTTAAGAAATTCTGGCAAGCTAGTTTAAAGACACCTCCCTAGATTGAATTATTTGTCTATGAGCCTTAACTTCTGTGCTTCATCATTCATGACTATGGAAATAGTCACAGCTACTGATTTTATCTAGTTGTGAACTGTTACAGTATTGATCAATTTTATCCTGTTTATTTAAGTTAATCAGGGTGCAATTTATCTTAATTTTGATTTTGGTTGTAGAGGTTGGCGATTTGAAGGAGCTGCAGACACTAGACATTTCTACCAATCGTTTGCTAACTTTACCCGAGCGGCTTCATCTGTGCCTTTCTCTGCAGTACCTCACTGTGGACCGCAATCGTCTATGGTATGTGCCGCGCCATCTCTGCCAGCTGCCCAGCCTCAACGAACTCTCCATGGCTGGAAATCGTCTTGCATTTTTGCCACTTGGTAAGTGATGGTGTTTCTGTGGTACACAAAAAGGGCCAAAAATTAAGATGGTTTTTTGACTAGGATAGATTAGTTTCTCACTGTTTATCTACAGAGAGATTGCCTCTCTATACTTATTGTTGCAGTCAATAGAGGAGCATCATTCCCAGATAACAAATGAAATTATTACAATTAGGAATTTTATATATTAAATCTATGCTAAAAATTCGCTTAGGGACAAAATACATGCAATATAAGATAATTACTCTGTGGAGGGAATTAAAGAGCGTGTGTGTTTATGTGTGTGTGTGACCATGTGACTATACATTTGACAGAGGGTATTGGGCAATATGAAAGAACAGCTATTTGTCTGAATATACCTGCTTAGATCTTCACTTATACCTAGAAAATTTGGTATTGAGTGCCTAATAATTAGCATTGCCAGATAACCTGATCGTAAAACCTTAAAGACTTTTAAATTGGCTAAATGTCCTGCTGATCTTGAAACATCACCATGGCTAATAAACAGCATATTGTCCCCGGTAGATTTCTGTAGTTGACCCATATTATATGTCAACCAACTTAGGCCTTTAGTAACTAAACAGCACATTTATTTCATTTAAAAAATTTCTTAAATTTTAAGAAACAGAAGTACGAACTAAAAAAATAGTTAAAATATGAAGTCCCATAGAACACCAGTTCTGTCACAATAAACATCATATAAATTTATTCATAAAAATTTTTATAATGAATAATTTATCATTGAGGGCAATGAAGTAAATATTTTACTAGTCCCTGAAAGGTAATGTTTTCCAATATAACTATACATATTATTTTCAATTTAAATCACTTCATGAAAACTTTAAGTACTGGCAACATTAAAATCAATTCACATAATGATAAGTAATTGTCAAATTCAGGGAAATTACTTTTTCACAAACTCTGCTTTTACAATTAACAAAGTAAAATAAAACTACTAAAAAGAAAGTTGCATTTCTAGGAAATTTGAGCTGATCTTGAGTAAGAAAAATATCAAATTTGAATGTTTTTTTAAAAATAAATATACATTCTGCGCTAACCCAGAGATCCAAGTTCTAGCCTGATTCCACCACTTCACAATGTATGATCCAGAGTAAAGCCCCAGAACCTCTCTGAGTATCATTTTTCTTATCTGTAAGCCAGAGATGATATATATCCTGGTTAATATGATAGTTTATGGATAAGAATTACAAAGTCCTGTACAAATGTAGATGACTTTAAAATGAAAATATATAACTTATGGATTACCATATCTAAATTTAAAAAATATTTTAATAGTACAATTAATTTTCATAGTATTATTATAAACCACATATGTAAGAAGATTTTCCATGCTATGGCTAGCAATAGCTCTCACTTCTTGAGCACCCATCCTTTGGTCAAGTATTCTAATTGCCATATAGATAGATGCTCTCTAAGTATTACAAAACCTTATGACAAAATCTATTAAAAAAAAAAAACATTGACAACCTGATTTTACATCATCTTTCTAGTTGTATGGCCATCTGCAGTGTCAAATTTGGCTCTGCCATTTTGGATTCAAAAACTCCTTTGGACACTCTAGTTGGCCTCTTTCAGTGCATCTCTCCATTTTCCCAGCAGGGTCTGCCTGACACGGGTAAGTGCTTCCTCTCAACTACTCTCTCTATACATCAACCAGATACTTTTAAATCATTTGCTTCCACCTTGTCTAACTTCAACAAATCCTACAGCAACATAAATATTTTTAAAAATTTATTGGTACATTATAATCATACCTAATAATGAAATTCATTTTGATATAGTCATACATGCACATAACATGAATTGGTAATTACATTCACCAGTACTCCTTTCCCTCCCCTCCTCCTTCTTCCTGATGCCATTCTCCTATTCTGTTGGTCTCCTTTTCTATTTTCCTAAGATCCTTTTCTCCATTTTTCTGTCTAGTTTCTACGTACAAGAGAAAACAGAACCCCTGACTTTCTGAGTCTGGCTTACTTCACTTACCATGATGTTCTCCAGTTTTATCCATTTTCCTGAAAGTGACATAATTTCATTCTTCCTTATGGTTAGTAAAGCTCCATGGTGTGCATGTGTCTGTGTGTGTATGGCACATTTTCTTTATTCATTCATCTGTTTATGAACCCCAAGACTTGGTTCTATTAATTTGCTGTGTGAATGTACTGCTGTAAACATGGATATGCATATAGCACTATAGTATGCTGACTTTAGTTCTTTGGGTTAAATACTGAGGAGTGATATAGCTGGGACACATGGTGGTTCCATTCCTGGTATTTTGAGGAACCTCCATATTGATTTACGTGGTGGTTGTACTAATGTACAATCCCACCAACAGTGTATAAACATTCCTTACTCACTGCTCCTCCAACATTTATTATTTGTATTCTTAATTGCCATTCTAACTGGTAATAGATGAAATCTCAGTGTTGTTTTGATTTCCATTTCTCTGATTGCTAAAGATGCAACAGAAATCTTATAAAAGCCTAGTCCTTATATTTCTCATCTAGGTCTTTCTTGGTGCCAGCAAGTCTTCTTCTCACTTTGTTTGTCCCCTTCAAGTTCTGCAGAGCCCCTAGTTCCTTCATTTTGAAATTGTGTTTCTAGCAACTAGTTTTCCTTGTCTTTTTTGGGGGGGCGGGGAGATTCTTCCACTACATACTCTGTCTCAACTCTAAACCATTCATACATCTGGCTGGCCAGAGCATGATCCATAACCCTGGTCTCATGTCTGATAGCCAAATGGACTCTTATAATACCAAGTAGAGCTTCCACTCTGCCTGGAATTTCACACACAATTGGACTTTCTAAGTCAAATGGCTTTTATGTCTTGTGGCTAGTTTCTGTGCCTTCTGCCTTGCCTATTCTGTATGCCTCACCATAGCTTCTCTTTTCCTTGATCATTTGCTGCCCGTTTCTACCTTTGTTTCAGTAGTGACAGAGCTGAACAGGTACTGAGTTGGCAATGGTGTTAGAAGAATAAAGGGAAGTCATACCCCTGGGAACCTGCCCACTGTTAACATTTGGGGTGCCTGGCAGTCATACTGTGTATTATGCTAAATACCATGTATCACAGTGGCAGAGGATCTGATTTGCAGTGGCTGGTGCAGATACTAGAAGCAGTTCTTGGGCAGAGATAGAGGACTACACATTGCCCGGCTCTTCCTCTGCGCTGGCACTCTCATTTATTTGCATCTTCTGTATACACCGTGTCAGTGCTGGTGTGGCTAGGGAAGTGGACATGTCTTTTTCACTACTTGATATTCAGTGGTGAGTAGAATTTTTACAAAATAATTTCTATCTCTAGGTTTCATGTCACCTTACCCTTAAGTCATTTTTCTGTGTCAGGAGACTTTTTCCTTTGTAAACTTCATAATGTTGTGTCAAAGAGCACGAGTGGCAAGGTGGTCTGTGCTGGGCTCTGAGGAGAGTGCCTTGTGATGGCTAAAATACCCAGAACTCCTAGGCCTGGGGCTCTAGACAACCTCGAATGTGGAAGCAGCTTCCACACTGCCCTGGACACTATCCCAGCTCACAGGACTCCCACCTTGATAGCACATGGGCCTGTGAACAGGGAGAAAAACACATAAGCAAGAGGGTAGTGGTGAGGCTTGTCCAGCCTAAAAGAAACATCCTGCCCAAAGTAGCACTCTCCTCTTGGTCTAAGACTGGATCCTTTGAGAACAGGGGATGAAAGGGTCAGGGAGCAGAAACATGCATTGGCAGCCACACAATGTGTGGTCACCCAGAGAAGGCTTTGAGGAGATTGGAGATTAGGTAATCCGTGAGGATGAAAGAAACTGAAGCAAACCAGAATGTCAGCAGTCTCCTCAGTTTTGTTTTTGTTTTTTTACTTTTTAAATTAATTTACTTTTTATTGTTTTTGCCACCAGGAAAGCAAGTTTGGAAATAATTACAACTTTAGCAAGAAAATAGTTAACATTTGTGTGCTTGAAATCTTTCCTGGAACTCTTCTGATAAACCAAAGTCATCTAATGCTAAGAACTATCAGAGAAAGTGAAATGAAGCACAGTGCTGCTGACCCTCCCTTTGCTTAGTGCACTGAACTGTCCTTAGAAACTTAGAAGAGGAGGGGTTCCTCTTTATAGTTGTTTGGAGATGCTCTACACACACACATGCACGCACACACACACACCCTGAAGTTTTCAAGCACTGGAAGACTTCTGTGTTTTTCTATGTTTTTAGAAGCAAAATATAGGAACTTAGGAGTTTTGTGAAGTCAATGTTAGATATCCTCTGCCTGTGAGGGAAGGTGGGAATCATATTCTGGGAGCCACTTACTGAATTCAGTTTCTTGTCAAAGAAGTTTGACTTCAGAGAAAACCAGTTTTTATAGGGCTTCTTAAAGTAATGTCAGATTATACCTGCTTCAAAAGGCAGCTACAGAAGTTATATGTAAGGATGACTTAAATCACTTGTAATATTATCGAACCCATTAACTCTCTTTGAGTATGTTCTTCTAAGTCACTTGTAATACTGTCGAAACCATTAAGACTCTTTGACTGTGTTCTTCTTAAGATGAAAAGATGTATCAAAAAAGAAGGATGCTCCTCTTATTACTGTACCGTGACAGTTGAGTGACAGATGAGTCTGCTGCCAGAGGCTTTGTTCTCAGTGGTGACTATCAGCAGAGAAGGAGAAGAGCAGTCACTTGAGCCTATGCTATGAAAGTTAACAGAGGTCTCTCAAAACTTGAATATTTGCTATCAATTCAGGATAGCTCTGTTTAGCTCACAGAATTGTGACCACCCCTTGGCTTCTGGAAGTTTAGAGAAATGTGAAGAAAAAGGTGGTTTCCTCTAAGGCTTTTTTTTACCAGATGCTGCTAGTTTTCCTTACATAATTAATAAGCCCTATTATTCAGGAATGTTTACAACTTGTTTAATGTTGAATAATAGAAAGAAGGATTGTTAGGTTCCCCATGCACAAGTTGGATATGGAGCCTATAGGGAGTGCTGTGTCAACTCAAGGCTAGTAACTTATATAGTTTTAAAAAAACAGAAGTGCACAGTTATCCAGTAGAATTGGCTTGGGAGGATTAAATGAACTCTAGATATGGCAAAAGGGAAAAGGGGAGGGAGGGAGCATAGGAGTAGGAAAGATGGTGGAATGCGATGGTCATCATTACCCTAAGTACACGTAAGAAGAAATGAAGGATATGACTCTACTTTATGTACAACCAAAGAGATGAAAAAGTGTGCTCTATATGTGTAATATGAATTGTAATACATTCTGTGGTCATATATTAAAATCAAAATTTAAAAATTAATTAATTAAAGAGAAAACACATAAGCAACAGTAAAAATAAAAACATCAATACAATTAAAAAAAAAACAGTGAATGAACTCTTAACCAAGAAAATTTGGTGGCAACACTGAGATTTATAGAATAGCCTGTGCATAAACAACCGCATAGTAAGCCCAAAAGTTAGTAAAGAGTGCTAATGAGAAATGATCTGGCTTTCCAAAGCAATCACACAGTTGTCCTTCAGAGATGCTAGTAGTGCACAGTTTCATTTCTTAGGAAGAGCTATTCTGTGTTCCAAAGACTTGTGCAACAAATGGAGTGACAGCTCCTTTACTGCTTGCTGCATTGTACACTGTTGCATTGATGAGGGTGCAATACCACGCCTTTTTCTCAGACTAGGTGAACACTGTTTTTGAAAACAGGGGTAGTGGTTGTTTTCCTTCATAGGAATTGGGTACCTGTGTGGAAAAAAACACATTATAGCAAGTTAGTGATGCAGTTTTAGAAACTAGTTCCCAGGCATTTTCAAAACACTGGTGAAATTCCTTCTTTTATTGTAAATGAGATATAGAAGGTACCAATATGTTAACTCTACTTACTTTTTCTATTGCTTCTTGTTCCCTCCTTAGAAAGTCAGCAATTGCTGTTCATAATTTTTTGACTAAACAATTTAAGTCCACATTGTAAAACAACTCATACTTTAGTATTAAAAATAGAAATTAATAATTCCTTTTTAAAAATTTAAATTAATTTAAAAATTTAAATTAATTAATTGACATAAAAATCATACACATATATGGGGTACCGTGTGATGTTTCAATACATGTATCAGTTGATTTTTTCTTCATCTCAGATTTAAAATCCAGTGTAAACTGTACTCTCCTGAAATGTGAATGTATTTATCTGCCATTAAGGAACTGCTGCCTGAAGGTCATTGTTTAATGGGACTCATTTGCCAAGTAAATTGAGTCTCAGTACTAACAAGAAACAGAAAAGTGGAAACAGAAAGTCCCAGAAGTTGGAGTTACCCCTGTGATTGAGTAGAAAGTATGATAGCTGCTTCCTAAAGGGGGGCCCAAGCATGTGCCTAAGATAGCATTCTGTAGAAATTGTTGGGCGGGTCTCTAATCAAAGGAGAAACTAATGAAATGAGAAAATGAAAAGAAATATAAATAATGGAAAAGACGAAAAGAAATATTGAAGACAGGGTACAAAAAGTGGGAAGAAATGGGAGAGAAAATTCATCTGTTAATTAAAACCCATATGGATTTTATTTAACTCGAGAATGCAGTGTCTGTAAGAAAATGGATGTTCACTGCTCCTGTCATAAGTATTTGTAACACAATTTTTCTTCTTTATGTGATGATAAAAGTGCCCACCTAGACTAAGTGAGCTTCAAGTGGACAGATATGTATTTTTCTCTAAATTTGGGAGTAGAATTTGGAGGTTGAAAGGGGTTAATAATAAGAAATGAAGCCCCTTTCTTCCAACTATTGATTAAAAACAAAAGTATGGCTGCTCATTCTGAAAAAGACACAGATGTGAATTTTAGAAAAACAAGTAGTATGAAGACTAGAATCATGAGCAGAATGTTTGCCAGCAAAGTTTTTTTTTCTTTTTTTTTTTTTTTTTTTTTTGTTATTTTGGTTCTGGAACTTACATCTTTTTAAATAGTGACAAGGACATGCAGTACTAGCAAAGTCTGGAGATGTTGTCAATTGACTTAAAAGCAAAAATCTGGAATTTCCATCAGTCATCATTCTTAGTAAAATTCTTAAGTTCAAAACAAAACAAAGAAACAGGCCCAATTCCAATTCAAGATGCCACGCAAAGACATTTGCTCTTCACACTGTCTCCCATGGTGCCGCACCATACGCTGCTGTATTAACCAGCTGTGTCATGCTGGACAATCATCAAGAAGTCTCTTTTCCCTGGTATCTTCTCTGAAGAAACTTGGTTTTTCTTGATATTTATGACCTAAATCTGTGAGTCAGAACTGACCCAGGAGTTTTTCTCATCTTTTAAAGAAAGCAGAGAGATACTTTGTTTATCCCTTGTCTCTCCTTCAAGACTGACATCACACCTGAATGCCTTGGGCATGGCACCAATCCTCTTGTTCCCCCCAGCACCTATGTGTCCTGATAGGCAATATCATCACCACTCTAGGAGGAAGTGCCTTGGTTTATAGAGAAACTATGTGTTGAGGAGAACCTCTAATGCATATAATGGTAAGGCAGGCAGCTATACCTTTAAATCACATTTCTACATCTTAATAGCTTTGTGAACTTGGCCATAGAAGGTGTTTTAATTTAAGTCTCAGCAACAGGGTAATATTAACACCTATTTCATAGAACCTTAGTAAGAATTCAATAAGATCCATTTAAAACATGGATCACTCAATAAGTGTGCAATTTACATGAACTATTATTACTTTTTCACCAGGGTGGAGACTGTGTCTTCATTTTCATGCCCCAAGCATCAAGTATGGTGCCTAGCCCATTACTTAACAATCATTTCTTTGTTACTTGAACTGTGCAACAGAAAAAGAAATGCTGAAATGTGATTATTTGTTATAGTTTAGATGTAGTGTCCCCCAAGAGCTCATATGTGAAACAATGCAAGAAGGTTTGGAGGAAAAAGATTGGGTTATAGCCTTAACCTAGTCAGTGGATTAATCCCTAATGGGATTAATTGAGTGGTAACTGGAGGCAGGTGGGGTATGGCTAGGGGAAGTGGTTCATTGGGGGCGTGGCTATGAGGTATATATATTGTATCTGGAGAATGGAGACTCTCTCTCTGCTTCCTGATCACCATGATGTGAGCCACTTCCCTCTGTCACACTCTTCCTCCACAATATTCAGTCTCACATCAAGCCCTGAGGAATGGAGCTGGCCATCTATGCACTGAGACCTCTGAAACCATGAGCCCTCAAACAAACCTTTTCTCCTTTACATTTGTTCTGGTTGGTTCTCTTTTAGTCACAGAGTGAAAAAAAAGCCGACTAAAACACCATTTAAACCAAGAGCATTCCTTCTGTCATTCAAATCTATTACAATCAATTTGTTTTAATTTAACAGCTGTTGATGTTCCATTGTATATGAAGTATCTTACTAAATTATAATTTACTGTGGGTTTTATTTTGTAAAAGTTGAATAGATCAGAAAGATTATGACGTTGTAAAAGATTTAATGAAGTGTGTGTATATTGAGAAGTTACTACTGAAAAAGTTTTTTTTCTGAAAAGGTAGATGAAATGTCCTTGTTATAAAAAGCATCGTGTAGGTAACTTACATTAATTTTAAAATTATTTTGGGATATGCTGTAAATTACTCTGCATTCACCATGAAAAAATTCACATTTATGTTAATTAAAAATATTTTAATAATTATTCATAAATCTCTGGTCTTTTTTTTGAAACCAAGGATTGAACTCAGGGGCACTCAACCACTGAGCCACATCCCCAGCCCTATTTTGTTTTTTATTTAGACACAGGGTCTCATTGAGTTGCTTAGTGCCTCCCTGTTGTGAGGCTGGCTTTGAATTTGTGATCCTCTTGCCTCAACCTCCTGAGCTACTGGGATTATGGACATGTGCCACCAGGCCAGTCTCTGGCTTTTTGAACTGTAGATCATTGGTTAAACATTGATAGAGCATTTCAAATAATCCATTTTAGTTTATTGCTTTGATCTGTGGTCTCAATTGCTCCATCATTTTGTTGAAGAGAATATATCATTTACCTTTTGATAAAATAAATGTTTTAAACTGGTCACTGTGCAGAAAACACAGACCCTATTCTGTTCTGGCCTGTGCTGTCATTCATGCTTGCATTTATAGTATGGTTAAAAGAGCAACAGCCTAAACACACAGGAGCATTTTGTTCCATCTTCAGCCATGTGGGCTGCATATGGCAGAGTCTTGAGGTTGAAAAAAAAAAAAAAGAATTGGAGTATTTGCAGAAATCCTAGCTTTTACTAATTTCTCAATAACAAACTTTGATCTATAAGTCTGGAAGAAAAAAAAAAGGAAATACTTGAGGCACAGTACAGTACTTTAAAAAGTACAGTACTTTAAAAACTTTAAAAACACAGTACAGTACTTTAAAAACATGAAGCAGTTTTTTATGGATTTAGAATCTATGAAGGTGGACAATGTCCTTGCTTTATAAATTTTACATAATGAGCACTTTTGCACAAGAACTTTATTGCATGGTATAATTATTGCAGTTTTGGTGAATTAATATTAACAGAAGGAAAAAAACAAACCTCCTCGTTAGCTAGTAGATAAATGGTCCCTTCCAAAGTTAATTACTGATTGAAGATTTTTCTGTATTAAGAATGTAAGAAATATCTCAAAGCTTTTTCATGCAGCAAATAGTCATATTTCTTCCTCATTATGATTAAAAATATCATTCCATTGCACTTGGGGTATTTGCCAGTGGACTGCTTCCTGGCCAGCTGAGAGCCTGCTCTCCTACGCCTGTAGGAGCATGGCCTTTACAGCCTGGGACATTGCCCAGGGTTTAGGAGTCACAGCCTCACCAGCAGGCTGTGCTGTGTCAGCCAAAACAACAGAGCTTCCTGGCTGTCTTCACAGTCCTGCACTCTTTCATGATGTTCTCTTTAGATTCAGAAGAGGGAGATAAAAGACTAAGATGTATTAAGCACCAGTTATTTTGCAAGGAATCAAGCTTGGCATCATATGCATTGTTTAATCTTCTTAACAAATCTATGAGATAAGTTTTATTATCCCTATAGTACCCCAGAGGAAACAGGCACAGAGCATTTTATTTCTTTTGGAGTCAGGAAGCAGTTAGTGGAAAGCCAGAATTCAGACTTAGTTCTGACTCCAAAGCCATTACATCATATCATTTCAGCATTGTCTCTTTTCACTCTGTATCAGATTGTACTGTTTAGAATGTTTAAGTGTCTGTATTACTCATGTCCACATGGCATTATTCTGGCTAATATATAATAGTTTTGAATATAGCTATACTAGTTTTGATTCTGCTGTAACATAAAATAGTTCATGCCATTATGGATGTATAAAAAAATTTTGTTCTTCAAACAAGGTGGTCAGAAGGTGCACACTGAATTTTCTGAAATGTTGAAAACCTAACATAAAGTGTAAACCAAAGAGTGTTTTTAATCATTAATTATTCATTTTTTCCTATAAAACTAGGAGAGGAAAAACTAAAATATGTAAGAAGTAGCAGGTGTCAGCATTTATTTAACTTTGTGGTGTGATCTTTGCATGTCACCTCGTTTAACTTGCACAAACTCTTTTGTGTATATTAGAGAAGAGAGGTGCTTTCTCTGCCTTGTCCCATTTTGTGTCCTTGACTTAAGGGGATGAATCACTGTCTCTAGAGGCTATAGCCTCCAACTCTTTTCTGTGCAATTAAACTATATAACAGTGTTAGTACCATTTGCTGCATGCCAAAAAGAATTCTCTCTTAATTGGCCTTCTACTGTAGGCCACACTTCTAAATGTGTCACTTACTAATGATAATGAGAATAATAACTGCCATATATTGGAGAAGGCTATATGGCAAGAATTCTGCTTGATAGTTTATCAATTTTGTTGGTCATTTCTACTAAAACTTACTAAAACTTAATCCCTGTTACACAGATGAGAAACTCATGCTATTTATCTAGCAAGTAGAAGAATGAGGATGCAAACTCAAGTTTTCTGACTCCAAGCCTTAGCTGGTCTTGTTTCCTTGATGAGTATGCAACACTCCTACTGTGTGCATCCAAGTAAAGACTCTTTCCTTGCTTTCCTTGAGCTTCCTAGAGGCTCTGAAAGGCAAATTTGAGGCCAGAAAGAGTTTGTATTTTATTGATGTAGTTTTCATTTTCTAAAAATATTTCAGTTTTTTATATACAAAGACTGCAAAATTTTATTTGTGCTTAAGGGATTTGTCTGTATATTAAAGAAGTAGTGAAGAAATTTAGAATAGGAATTTTTGTATAATTTAGTGTAGCCTTTTCTATTACAAATGGATTCAGGTATTTATGTTTTTTATCTTCAGGTATTTATATTTTTCCCATCTATGTTTTATAATGTATAGCTTTTTAGAGTACTAAAGTAGCAGTGTACAATATTTTGGTAATTCTATATTTTGATACTTGAAAAACATTCTATATAGTAATTGTTTTCATATTCAGTGATTCTTACAACCTAGTAAAGTTGAGGGACCAAGAAGTTCTGTTATGTCATTTAACATATGTGCAAACTGAGGCTCTGCTCTCTTGACTAGTAAGTAAAAGCATAGACAGATGGGCCCACTTGTTTCCCGTGTGTGCTGATTTTCCAGTGATACACCTTTTTTGGATTAGTATCTCTAGCATGATTAACAACGTAGTTACTTTTTTCTGGATTCTGTGTATTTGAATTTTTCTCTTCTAGTCTTAAGAGATTTTCTTTCTTTCTTTTTGGTGTTATAGGGATAAAAGTGGACCAAAATGTTCATAAATAATGCCCAGATAACTGGATTGCCAAATGGAAAAGAAAATTATTAGCCATACATTTCATATCATATATAAGAATAGATTCCCAAAAAAAAAAAGATTCCAAATGGACTAGGATTTAAGTGGAGAGAGAGAGAGAGAGAGAGAGAGAGAGAGAGAGAGAGAGAGAGAGAGAGAATTAAGAATTACTCAAGCACTAGAATAAAACATGAGTGAATTTTGTTTTAACCTTGGCTGTTATAGGAAGAGACTTTCTAACCATGCCTCAAAACCTAAAAGCAATGATAAAAGATTGGTAAATTTCACTGCATAAAGAGTTTTAAAACTTTTTGCATGACAAACAAGTCACCAACAAAATCAAATGACAACTGACAAACCATGAGAAAATATTTGTAACTTATACCACAGACATAGGACTATTATCTCAAAAAATAAGAGACAAAAACACCCAAAACCTGATAGAAAGATTGGGAAAAGACTTGACAAAACAATTAACAAAGGTAAAAAAAAATTGCCCTTCAGATGTATGTTTTTTTTTTTAATGTTCACTTGCTCTTAATTAGAAAAATGCACACTAAAACAATGATGAGAGTCTATTTTTTTATCTATCTAAATAGGGATGCAGATATCTCATATGTTGCTGGTAGGGATGCAAATTGGGATATTTCTTTTCAAGGAAGGATTTTGAAACATTCTTATTTCCTAAATCTTAAGAGATCCTTGAAGTGATAGCACCACAGTAGTAATGAACACATTGTACACCCTCAGATTGTACTTTCTAAACACCATTTTCCTACAAAAGGAATTAGGGGTCCTTAAAGAAGTGATTAATTTTAAGGATTTAGCAGAGAATATATAAGCCTACAACAAGCCAGAAAGTCTGGGTATGATCAAAAATGGATGAGAAATTGTTGAAAAAAACTTCAGAGCCAATCTGAAGTTGCTCATAATTGCCAAAACAGAAACATTTTGACCAAGAAGTTAAATGATAATAGAATTGAGGTTTTGCCCATTACAATAAAATAAATATTCATGAATTCATACTAATGTAAAAGTCAAATAAACAAATGAGAAAGAAGGGATGCTTCCTACTTACAAAAGAATTCCAGTTAATACATGTAGCCAGAAAAGGGGTGATAGAAAATGACCATTAAATAAATACCACAAAATATTGCTGACAAGATCCATGGTTGCCAAAAGTATTGGGAAAGTTTTTGAGAAAGAATGGAATATTTACATGGACTCAGTCAGGGCTGGAGTCATGCAAAGACTTGACCTGGAGCTTGTAGGAGCTGCTTCCAGATGCTCACTCATATGTCTGTTGTTGGAGGCTTCATTTCCTCTCAGGCTGCTGGAGTGCCTTCATGACATGGAAATTGTTTTCCAGAATAAGTGGAAAACAGAGCAAGGAAAGAAAGGATAATATTAGGCTCTGAAATCACACCCATCATTTCTGCCTGATTCTGTTAGATCTTGTAATACTACACACTGGGAAAGGACATCTCTAGCCTGTTGCTTAGGAATTCCTTTTCCCAAAGAGTTGCCACTTTCCTTTTGTTGCTTGTTGCTGGTGCTTCCAGTCTTGGTTCCTTTTTGTAAGGGATGCAGTGCACGTCCTGGGCAGACGTATTGTAATAGAATCGGCTATAGAAAGGAGGGGATGAGATTGATCTTTCCCAGCCCGACCCTCAGCTCTTCCTTAACTCAGCCTTTTATTACCCTCCTCCCACTCTGTGTAGTAAATTGTTCAGGACCATTTCTGAGCCACAAGACTTTAGACAAACCTTTCTAATAGCAATGATCATATTGTATCCTAGTGATCATGTTTAATGTCTTTCTTTCTTTTACTAATGTGGCATTTGTTCTATATTCCCAAGGCCAACCATAGTGACTAAAGGATCCTTAATGGTAAATGGATTATCTTTTGAAATATAAATAAATCTAAGAACCTCATTTAATTTTGGGACCTTTGTCTTTCCTAAACTTTGGAAAGCAAGGAGGAAGAGATCTCCTTCAGCCTATTTCCTGTTTTCCCAAGCAGCCCTGCTACCTTTGGGAAATTTGAGTTCTGCCTCTTTCTAAGCACATCTGTTTCTATCTAGGGGCTTCTCATTCTAGGTACATTACCATAATTATTCAGTGACCCCTGTTAAAGCACAATAAAGTAGGTTTCATGCAGGACCATTAAAATGAGTACAGGGACATTGCAATGGGGTCTTGCAGTAGGGGAGAAAGATGGAGCTAACTCAGAATTGCACAGGCAAGTGGGAATTTAGAACCAAAGATCAGGTTGGGGGTCAGTGGATTGAAAACTAATAAGAATGTCAAAAGTGTCTGGCTTAACCCACCTAACAAGATGCTTGGTAAAAGCAGACCAGGGTGATCAGACATCACCTGGAAAATAGTGAAGAATGATGAATTGGATCAGATATTGAGGGTGATCAGATATTGGATAGTGCAGTCTAGGGTGGTTCTTGCTAAATGGACTAAGAAAAGTTCTTTGTTAAAATTGGATTTTATAAGGAAGTGCACAGATAGACCTACCAGAATGTTCAAGGACTTGACTAAAGCCTGACTAAGCAAAGAATTTTTGACAAGGAGCAGAAGCAGATTTGTTTAGGCTGACCCATAAACTTACTTCTATAACATTTTCTACAGAAGAAAATGAAAATAAATGACCCACCACAAACTTATTTTTAAATTGAAATTGTCTATAAAATGTCACTGAAGTTTTACATGGGAAAGGAATTTACTTATAATCTAGTCCTAGTGATTTCATTCACAGTTTAAGAAATCAAAGGCTAAATTGGTTAAGTAATTTTTCTATACCCATGTTTTCTGATGTGTACTCTAATATCACAGATAGCATAACTTGGCACTATGAGCTTGAAATCTACATTTTTTTCTTCCAGAAGAGAAATTGTTGAATATTTCTAATATTACATATTAAATTATATATTTCATATAATAATGATGTATATTTAAAGGAATTATAATTCTTTCCTGTTTAATTCAGATTTAGGTCGATCTCGAGAACTGCAATACGTATATGTGGATAACAACATTCACCTGAAGGGCTTGCCATCTTACCTGTACAATAAAGTCATCGGGTGCAGTGGGTAAGGCTGACTTCACATTTTGGACTTAAAAAGAGATGAATTAATTTTATTAATTCTGTTTAGTTTTCTTTATCCTTCATATACTAAATCAAATATCCTTATATATTAGGTAAGCAGTTTAGAATATGATATGTTGGATTCAATTAATAAGCTGTTATGTTCAATAAGTAAGTGAAAAATGAATCTACACTTGCTTTTTTTGCTATGAAAATAAGCAGTTTTGTTTTTTCTACCTTCATTAAGATTCAGTTGGCAAATGAAATTGCATATATTTAAGTGTGTGACATAATTTGATACACATATACATTGCCACATGTGCCATTATAAACTCAGACCCAGCAAGTGGAGGAATCAGCATTGAGTTAAAAAATTTTTCTCTCTGAACTCCATTGTAATGGCAATTTTACTGTAGTGACAACCCTAGCATTTAGGATATTACCAATTAGAAATATTTAGAATTCAATATTTGAAATAGTCCTTCAATACAAAGCATGATTCTAGAAACCAGAACAGGTGTTTAATTTCTTGGGAAATGATAGTCTTTTATATTCAGGGCAGCAATAATCTTTTCGTTTCTGTAAGGATTTGAAGAGGGCTTCAGCTACTCCTTCTGCGGCAGTGGGACAGAACCACCTTAAAGTGCTTTCCAGGGTGGTCTAGGATCCAGAGAACCACTCCACTGCCAGAACCCACTTAGTGCTGGTCTTACTTTCCCCACTCAGTGGCAAAGGAACACCTCTGAGACTTGACTTAACTTAACCAGCATGTTTGACTCTTCCCTTCTAATCCCCAACATTCAGCATAACCTAGCTTATACATCATGTAGTTCTGGCAAGGAAAGGGATGACAATAAGCATATACATAGGGGACAGCCATTCCCTGTTGAACTGACTCCAGGGAATAATAGTGAACCAGGATTGCTCCAGAGAAAGCAATGTCAGGAGAAGTGCTCTTCCCATAGGAAAAGTTATATATTTTTTATCTTGGGAAAGCTCTAGATGAGTTCAGTGCCTATATAGGCTGATGAAATCCAAGCTGAGAGATTTATTCTAGAACCTTCTGCGAGGCAAAACTGGTGTAGTTTTGGGTCAGTGTTTTTTCTACATCTGATTTTGTCATAGTTACGATACTACACAGTCATTAAACCCAGTGAGTTCTTAAAGATTTTTACTATAATTCTTCCAGGTGGTGAGCAAAGTGTCCTCCATCATCATGGTGCATAGAATGATGCAAGCACACACCAAAGCTCATGGCCCTTTTTCCCATACCGAAATCTTTAGAGACTGAGCCGAAATGTGATTTAAGTCTCTACCGTAATTAAGGAATAGCTTTTGTTTAAGGTGAAGATTGCCTTCTACTTTGATGTTTACTAATAGATATCACTGACTACCAGAAAATTATGTTTGTGCTGAAAAGACTGAGTTTCTCATCTTTGATTTGGTATATGGAGCACTGGTAGTGAATTTTAGGAGAGTTCCAAATCTTTAAGGAGACAAATAGTAGGGGAAAATCAAGTATTAATTAATTTTTATTAAGAGCTTATCTTGTTAACAGTAATAAAAATAAAATTATGAATAGGATAGTGTGAAACAACCAAATTTCTAATATTAGTAGTATTAGGATATATACAGACTCACTTCCAAATGGATTGTTATTCAAAAGATATTTGTAGTCTGTTAGCTTAATGCAGTACGCAGAATGCATTTTTCAGTTTTGGTTGTTACATTCTTAAGCAGGTTCACTAAAAGTTCATTTAACCTATTTTGCAATGAAATAATGATACAATATTTTTTTATTATTGTTGGTCGTTCAAAACATTACATCTTTCTTGATATATCATATTTCACAATTTAATTCAAAAGGGTTATGAACTTCCATTTTTACCCCGTATACAGATTGCTGAATCACATCAATTACATCAGTTACATTTCCATTGATTTACACATTGCCATTCTAGTGTCTGATGAATTCTGCTCTCTATCCTATCCTCTGCTATCCCCCCTCCCCTCCCCTCTTCTCTCTCGACCACCTCTACTGTAAAACATTTATTCCACTTGTATTATTCTTCCCTTACCCCTCACTTCCTCTTGTATGTAATTTTGTATAACCCTGAGGATCACCTTCCCTTTCCCTGCAATTTCCCTTCCCTCTCCCTTTCCCTCCCACCTCTCATCCCTATTTAATGTTAATCTTCTTCTCCTGCTCTTCGTCCCTACTCTGTCCTTAGTTACTCCCCTTATATCAAAGAAGTCATTTGGCATTTGTTTTTTAAGGATTGGCTAGCTTCACTTAGCATAATCTGATCTAATGCCATCCATTTCCCTCCAAATTCTATGATTTTGTCGTTTCTTAATGCAGAGTAATACTCCATTGTGTATAAATGCCACATTTTTTTTATCCATTCATCTATTGAAGGGCATCTAGGTTGGTTCCACAATCTTGCTATCGTGAATTGTGCTGCTATGAACATCAATGTAGCAGTGTCCCTGTAGCATGCTCTTATTAGGTCTATGATACAATATTTTTATGACCAAATGTATTCAGAATTTTAGTGGGAACACTGAAGTCTTAACAACAGAATTAAGGATCCCCTTTTTTTCTGTCTTTTCTGTTATATCTTAACAACCAAAGTAAGGGTCCCCTTTTTTTCTCTTTTCTATCTGTTGTATATATGAAAAGAGACTCCCACATTCCAAGTCGAAGTGGTAGTGCTTAATAAGCTTTGGGAAACAATAGAGCAAGACTGTGAGGGAAGCATACTATAAAGGGCACAAATATTTGAGGCCTACAAAATGCACTTCTTGAAGTCCGAAGAAAGTTCATTTGTTCATTCAGTGAGCATTTGTAGAGCAGTTTCTCTATTGGTCATTGTGGTAGATAATGGCCATGCAGTAGTGAGCAAAATAGTGTATTACCTGCCCTCCTGGACATTACCATCTAGCTACAGAGCCAAATGAATAATAAATAATTAAAGAAACTTGGTACTAGATGATATTTAAGCTGAGACCTAAAGGGACAGCTTGAGTGTAAGAAAATTGGGACAACAGTGCTAGATGAACACAGCTTTGAGTCTGTGGGAAAAGAAAGCCTGATATGTGAATGAATACACGCTCACAAATATGCATATTCTATTAACAAAGTATACATAAAGATTTTTATGATTATGTATGTGCATTATATATTAAATCATATCTCAGAGAATAGAGAATGGCGTTTAAAATGTTTTAGTGGTCATAAAAATAGCAACTAACCAATGATGCAGTTTCAAGAAGTCTCATAAAACTATATTTGGTATTATGGAATTATGAACAAAGTTAGCTCCTCCTTATGTCTATTTGCTAGATTATTATTGAGCCCTAACTAGCAAATCAACACCACACTAGGAGTTATAGGAAAGGCAAAGATAATTTAGATGTTTACCCTGACAAAAATAATTATAATACAAATAATAAATATCTTGAGAGAGGTAGAGCAATAGAAGTTTTGAGCATGGAACTGGTATTTGTGACTTAGCCTCAAAACCATCCATCATCAATTGTATCACATCCTGTGATTACACAGGTCCACTGTCTTCATGGTGGGAGGGGAGGCAGGGAGCACCATCAGGAGCCCATATAGAGAGTGGTTTTCACAGCTTCATTGCATCTGTGCTTTATGATTTTTATTTTCTCTGGGATTACTATAGGAGTAAATGTCTTCAGGTCTTCTACTTTGTACCCAGAAAGAGAAATCCATCCCTTGTTAGAATTTTAGAGAGTGGTAATTGGCACATTTGTGTACTCAGGGGAACTTAAAGTGATCCTATACAATGATCCTATTTTGCCAGTTATCTCTTTGTATGAGAAAAAGAAAAATTAAGCTCCTTCTTTGCCTTTCCTTGTGTAAATGATCAATTATAATGGTTGGGAGCAATTTGACCTTCTAAAGACTTGTTAATATAACCACTCAAGGTAATAGAATTATTTGAATATGAATTATGTACTCTGAGCTAAACCAATAGATTTAAAATGTCTGTTAGAGCTGAGGACAGTGGCGCACACTTGTAATCCCAGCAACCTGAGAGGCTGAGGCAGGAGGATCACAAGTTCAAGGCCAATTTTGGTAACTTAGCATATCCTGTCTCAAAATAAAAAGGGCTGGGGATGTAACCCAGTGGTAAATCACCCTGAGGCTCATTCCCCAGGACGACAACAACAATAACAACAAAATAATGCCTTTTAGATCATAGTCCATTTTTCTGTGGGAGCTGCCTGCACTCCAGAAACCATCAATATTAGATATCTGAACCACAGGCCCTAGCTGCATATGACAGAAGAAGAGTGTGATTTGAGCTGCCACTCAAGAGACAGAGTCTGCAGTTTGACTCCCAACAAAATTAATTACTTGCTAAAGCAAAAATATAAGAGTTAGAAGGATATAAAAACCCACTCTACACAGTTTAATTTTCATAATGTTCAGAATACAACCAACCCAAAATTACAGAACACATAAAGAACCAGGAAAAATATGACCCATTATCAAGAGAGATCAGCAGAGAACAACCTGAGATGACCCAAGATGTTGGAAATGAAAGAAAGATTGGAAAGTAACTATTAAAATTTTTTTCAATGAAGTAAAGAAAAATAAGTTTGCAATGAATGAAAGGCCACAAAATAGAAATCATGAAAAAGAAAAGAAAGTTTTAGAGTTGTGAAAATACATTATCTCATGTAAAATACTTACTTGATGGGATTAATAGCAGAATATGTATACATAAACAGGAAAAGTCAGTGAACATGGAAGTAGATCAGTAGAAATTATGCAATCTCAGGAACACAAAGAAAAAACAGACTGGAAACAGAAGTGAATACCAGGTCTGGGACATACTAGACAACTGTATGTATAGTTTTCATTCCAAAAGGAGAATAGGGAGGCAATGAGCCAACAATGTAAAAAATACTTAATAAAATAATGTCTCAAAATGTCCTAAGTTTGGTGAAATACATAAATTTATATTTTCAAGAAGCCCAGAGAACCCTAAGTAGGATAAATACAAACTCATGCCTAGCTAAAGCTGCTGAAAATGAAAATAAAAAGGAAATTTTGAAAGCAACTAGAGAAAAAAATGACACATTACTTATAAAGGACCAAATCAAGATTCTTAACCTCTCATCAGTAAACCTCGGGGTCCAGGAAACAGTGGAAAAACATATCTGAAGTGCTAAAGGAAAAAAAAATAGTCAAAGTGGTATTATGTATCCAGAAAAATATCCAAGAATGAAGGCAAGCCCAGTGCAGTGAGGCATGCCTGTAGTCACAGCAACTTGGGAGATTGAGGTAGGAGAATCAAGTTTAAGGTCAGCCTCAGGAAGCTGGTGAGGTCCTAAAGCAATGTAGTGAGACTCTGTCTGGAAATAAAACACTTTTATTTCCAGGGCTGGGGATTCGGCCAGTTGTAACGCATTTAGTCCCCAGTATAAAAAAAATGGTGGCAAAGCACATGATCAGATAGGACAAAATTTAATCCAAAGAAGCTCTGCTCAATTAAGACTCTTCATTCAGAACAAGTAGCTTAGTTTTTTTATTCCTTCTTCATCTCCATCTCCCCCCTTTTTCTCCTACTTTAAATTGGGGAGAAAAAAAAACTGTTCACTGAAAAGGAGGAGGTTAAATCTGTAGCAGTTTCCACACTAATGAGCGTGTGGATCACATAGGTACTTGATTAAGGATAAAAGATAGTTACTTGAGTGCTTTTGGTAAGAGAATTTAAACTGAAAAAGATTTAAAAGTAAAGACTTTCTGTTTGTTTTGTTGGTACAGGGGATTGAACCCAGGGGCACTTACCCACTGAGCCACATCTGCAGCCCTTTTTATGTTTTTCTTTGAAACTGGGTCTCTCTAAGTTGCTTAGGGCCTCACAAAGTTGCTGAGGCTGGCTTTGAGTTTGTGATCCTCCTGCCTCAGGCTCCTGAGCCACTGGGATTACAGGCATTCACTAGCATGCGAGCAAAAGTAAAGACGTTTACATGTTCTTAGGTGGAATTATGAATATGAAAATACATATGAATTAATTTGCTAAATCATACACATGTTTTAGAACATATGTGTGGTAAACTCTCAGTGGCAAGATGACTTCACAGTTCTTTTAGCTTTTGGGGGGCTAAATGTTGAAGACCAGGCAACTCTGAAAATACTGAGTTTAAAAGGAAATTGTTTAATACTTGTTCCAGTTATCTGTATTACTAAACCAAAGGTACTAGCATTTGCACTTTTAATAACTACCTTGAGAGTTTCATGTAGAAATCTTCTTGTAACCACTTAGGCATTTGATCTAAATTAATAAAAGATACCAAGGTTTAATAATTGTAGTTAATAATAATTTTACTTCATTGTGAACTGAAGCATATCATGGGCTTTCATTCCTTCTTGTTGACAATTCGCTGCATTATTACTTATTTTTTAGATGAGTGATGATCACTTTTCAAGATACCTTCCTAGCAGTTTTAACCTTTTGCAATTTTCTTCCATGTACCAGACATTTTAGCTAATTAGAACTCCGTATGTCTCATGCATTTACAAAGCTGAATCCCTGTTCATGTTATTTTCTTTCTCTGAAATATAATAAAAAGAAAAGAAAGCCCAGTTATATACATTGATAAACATTTACTATGTACCAGGCAATGTGCTCATTATTATCTACATTATTTCACAAAATCCTCCTTGTGTTATTATCCTCATTTTAGAAATGAAGAAACTGAAGTTTGGACAATTAAAGTGTCCAAAGTCAGAAAGCGAAGTGGTAATAGCATTGTTTGCTTCCTTGTTCGCACTCTTAACCTCTATACTAGGTGCTCTGCTTCCTTCCTCTCCTTTATCTAGAATCATGACTGTCTGTATGCTTGAGCTCTTCTGCTGACTCCTGTGAGCAGATAGCATGTACACTTAGTCTCCCCAACAGCAGTGGAGAGAGGCTGGCCATGGAACAGCTGACCTGTGAATGCCAACTCCTGCGCACACTTCCCTCTCAGCCTTCTTTCTGCCTAGCTGCAGCTCACGCTCCAGTGTGAAGCACAGAAGGCATTTAATAAATGGAGCTTAAAAATAATTAGCTCCTTCTCTCCAGTGTTAAAGAGTAGGAACTTCTGCTAAAAGAATTATTGAAGGGAAATTAAACTTTATATAAAATAAGGATACACTTGTTAATGTGAGTTTTTTTGGTTGTTTAATCAGCATCTGTCTTTTTAATTATTGGAGACAATGAAAGCATTAGGAAGAATGGGGTGGAGGGGTTATGGCTCAATGGTAGAGAACTTGCCTGGTATGCATGAGGCCCTGGATTTGATTCAATTCCTGGTGCTGAAGGGGGAAAAAAAGGAAAAAGGAAGAATCTGTCTTTCCATTTTCTACAACTCTATTTGTTATTCTATCTTGTTCAATTCTCTGGGCATCATCCACATAGAATGTATCCACAGCTGGGTTCAGAAGTAGCAGCTGGTAAGGCACTGACAGTAGGAAATAAATATTCATGAAGGACTTACTTTTTATACTACATTTTCATTGTTTTATGATTTTTTTTCAGGGTTCTCATACTACAGCCTGGCTACAAAGTTTGGAAACATATCATTTCACCATGTCTGTTAGGGTTTAGCGCTCACAGTGATGGGGGCTGGCAAGTATAAAATATGCAGGACAGGCCATCAGGCAGTCTACCCAGGGAAGGGTTGATGCCTCAGATTAAGTCAAAAGGCAATCCAGAGAGAGAATTTTCTTTGGAAAACCTTACTCTTTATTCTTAGGAACTTCAACTGATTGGATGAGACCCACTCTCATCATGGAGGGTGTCTGTTACTCTCACTGTCTACTGATTTAAATGTTGATCTCATCTTTAAAATACCTTCATAGAGAAATCTAGACTGATATTTGACAAAATGGCTGGGCACCATGCCCTTCCAAGTTGATAAAAAATGTCAGATATCTGCCAAAATTCCATTTGACACTATTTGACAAATAACTCCTATTTTCCTAAATAATCATTTCTTTAAATGACCATCCTATTGTGTGACCACATACAGATCATTGTAGTACTTAATTCTCCAACATATCTCCTGGCCTCAAGACATAAGAACCCAAAGAGTTCCCCAAAAGTTTGCAACTTTAAGTTGCCCAGGTTGCCCTCATACTTTAGATTCTCTTACCTCAGCCTCATGGATCAGTGGGATACAGGCATGTGCCATTGCACCTGACTGAAAGGTTATAACTTTGTAAGTGACTGTCTTTTCACATTCTAAATTCTAGAGGGAATTGCTGCTTTTTTGCTCTTTGTTACTTTAAGTGTGTGTGTGTGTGTGTGTGTGTGTGTGTGTGTGTGTGTGTGTGTATTTGGGGAGGGGGAGGCAGGGGAAGGGCCTGAGGATTAAACCCAGGGCCTGGGGCATGCTAAGCAAGGGCTCTACCATACTAAGCCCCTGCTTTTATTAATTCTGTACTCCTCTCAATAGTTAACAATCTGGCTGACAAATTTTACAGTTTTCCCTGTTCAAATTACTGATGAGATCTCCTGGATGGGCCTGCCAATACAATGACAGTTTGTTCTTGCTGGCAATTAATCCAATTTCTCAGACTGAGGTGATTTGAAGTTAGGCTTCAGTCCCTAAGACAGCCTCTGCTTTCTATTTCTACTTACTCTAAGGGAAATAAATGCTACAGTCATTCCTAATTAAAAAAAAATCAACTAGGGATGGAAGGGGATTTCCTCATTAGATAAAATATATCTACAAAAATCCAGTAGTTAATATTATACTTAATGTTGAAAACCCTGACTTACCCAAATGAACATTTAAATTGACATTCTACTCCTGAATACTAAGAAGGTTTTAAGAATCTCTGGATAAAATGCTTGTAAAGTTTAAATAGAATGATAAACAAATGAGAATTGCAAGAAAAATATTTAACAAGAAATAGGGCAGACATGAGATAATGCAATCTTCTATAAAAATTATTATAATCAAAACAATGTAGAATTGACATAGGATTAAACAAATGCATCATTGGAACAGATCAAGAACTCTAAACATTAATTCAAGGGTGTTTGAGATCTTAATGTGGTTTAAAAAAAAAAGCATTTTAATTCAGAGGTAAATTATAATTTTATTTAATAATGCTACCAATATTATTTGTCCATTTGGAAGAAAAAAATTGAGTCCTAATTTATGTCATATAAAAAAATATAACCATCTACATGTAAAAATAATATAGTAAGTATACAAGAAGCAGCTTTAGTATTATATATCTACAATCTTCAAATTAGGGAGCCCTCTTCAGAAAATCATAAAAGTTTGATGCCATGAAGGAAATAAGTGGGTAGATTTGACATCAGGAAAGAATGACTACTGAATGGTTAAAGGCTCCATATGCAGAGTTATAAGACAGAAATATTTTTGGAAATAATATAGCAAAGGATTGTTATGCCAATATGGAAGTTCCTAAGAATTTTTTTTTTAATTCAATAGAAAATAAGGCAAAGGATGTGAAGGCAAAGGACAGTTCACAGAAGAGTAAGTGCAAATGGCCAATAAACAAATCAAAAGTGATTGAACTTAGGAACCAAGATGATGCTTTTCATTAATCACATTGGAAAGAAGTTAAAATGATTGATAATGTCCAATTCTGATGATGATATAGAGAAATGGATACTTTCATATAACTTTTTTGGAAAGATCTCACACATTGAAATTTTTTAGTTTTCATGGCCAGCAATCCCCTTTTGGGGACTTTTATCTTATAATAATGAAAACATACATGCATAAGAATGTTTGTACACATTTATTATAACCTTATTTGTTAGTAGAAAGGAAAACCTTAAAAAGAAGAAGAGGTGAGCCTAGTGAATAAGTTAATAAATAAATTATGGTTCATCCAGTACTATGCAATATTATGTGACTGTTAAAAGTATTTCTCTAAAACTATCTTGATCAACCTAAACAATTATGTAAACAAAAAACCACATTACAGTATTGTGTGATCTCATTTGACAAGGGGGAAAAAAACAGATAGAAAAAGAATATCTAACTCTGTATTCTTGCCTGAGCATAGAGAACACAGTAGAATGATAAACACACTGATAATTGTGGTTACTTTACAGAGGGTCAAGAAATAGAGTTCACTTGTCCTTCATTTTTTATATAAACATAAACTTATTAAAAAGATCATGCATTATTTTTTATAATTTTAGTTTTTAATTCAGATTTTTTGAATAATCTTTTAAAATACACATTCCTGGCTAAAACCAGAGCTCCTAAGATCAAATCAATTTTTAAAAAATGTGAAATAAGAAGTCATGGTATGGAATTTGTCCAACCCACCTCACATGTTTCCTCCTTCTGAACTTTAATGACATTTCTTTTTCAAATAGATCAAACACCCCCAACTATGAATAGTTGTAAAGTATGTAGTACTCACTGTGGGAACTTAGTGAAAAGCCACCAGCGTCTCCCCCACAGGGTTACTCCAGGCCTTCTGCTTATGTTATGCTCTCTTTCAAGGCTCTGACAACTTCCTCATTCCTGTTTGATTCTGTGCTTGAGGTTTTCTTTACCCCTATTTGCCACCAGACTACCACGTTGTGGCCAGATAACTTTATAAAAACCATCTAAATTCTGCTAATATTCTTGGCCTCCTCTTCCCACCCCTCCATACCTCAGTGTCCCTTTTCCCAGCTCCCTTGAGACCACAGACATAGCCACATTCTGTCAGGCTTTGCTGCTGCCGCACATAGTATTCTCTTTACTTAGCACATTAGTACCTGTATCCTTCATTTATTCCTGGTGGAATCAATCAGTTGAGCTGTAAGTCAGATATTGACTCCTTTGTAAAGTTTTCTCTAGTTCCCTGGACAGTCAGTCACCCCTTCTTCTCTGCCCCTATTACGTTATCTTCCTGAGGAAAGAAATCATGTTGTTTTATTTTGTTTTTCATTTCAGTATCTTGATTGACTGGTATATAGTAGGTGTTCTGGAACCACTTCATAATAGAACAAAGAGCAAATAAAAGAATCTCTAATGAATAAATGAGTCCAGGGCTTCACCTTCTAGTCTTGAGCCCAATGCTTCATTACCTGTTTCTGGTCAAGGTCAGATATTTTATCTTGTGTTTAGAGAACCAGGGTTTGTTGGCACCATTTGCCTTTATAGAAAAGTAACCTGATGGCCTCAGACAGGAGGCAGAAGGAGGGCAGACCCCTGCAGCGAAAGGAACAAGGACATCTCTGCCTTCTGGTTACAAGGGGCTGTAGGGAATAGGACACGACTTGGCCCATTCTATACACCAAAATATTGTCCCCACATTTTTATGGAAAGATGCCCCAAAGTTATCTTGTACCATTTAAAATCTCCTTGCTTTGGGGATTTAGGATTCTCTACACAAAAACTGTATTAGACCAAGATAGAAAGTACTTGATAAGGTACTTTTTTTAATTCTGAAAGTTTCTATCAACATAAACTTGGAGAGGGCAGTAAAAGAAGAAAAAATAGAGTTTACAAAGAAAATTGTATAAATCCCATGAAGGAAAGCTTGTTCCACATTGTCCTTGCTGTAAGTGACTGTGCCTCAGCCGTGACTTAGCAGCACTCCAACTGAAGAGTTTCTATTTCAGAGGCAGGTTGTATTAAGGAGCCCAGGACAGCATCTGTTCTGGCAGTTCAGCAGAGCTGTCAGTTTTCAGATGTGTGTTGTGATCCTCACATGTGTGCTGGCCCTGTATTCTTTCCCTCATTGCTAATACCACTGTGGGTGTGTGTCTGTCTGCAGCTGCGGAGCCCCCATCCAAGTGTCTGAGGTAAAGCTGCTCTCCTTTTCATCGGGGCAGCTGACTGTCTTCCTCCCAGCTGAGGTGAAGGCCATAGGGACAGAGAACGATCACGTCTTGCCTCTGCAAGAGCTGGCCATGAGAAGTCTGTATCATGCCTACCACAGATTTCTAAAAGGTTTGCTTGCTTCTCTTTCCTATTCTACCTTTTGATTTCATGAACAAACAATTGTGTTTTATACTGCCTGATTTGACTTTCATCTTTTTTTTTTAATCATGGTAAAATACACAGCACAAAATTGACCATTTGAATTTGCTTTTAAATGTACAGTTTGGTGGTATTAATTGTGCTCACACTGTTGTGCCCTAGGGCTTTTCTTTTTTATCTTTTTTCTTTTTTTCATTTTTTAAGACAGTATTGGTGTGTTGCCCAACCCTACCTCAAACTCCTGGGCTCCTTCTTGTCTCAGCCTCCCATGGAACTGGAATAATGGCTTCATGCCATCACAACCAGCTGGGACCTTGCTTATAAGAAAAACAGTTTTCATATTTTGTCAACATTGATCCCTTTAGTACCTTCTACAGACACAAAGAGGAACAGTGGTTCAAAGTCAAATGAAATAAATTTGGTGTTTGGAAATATGTATTTGGTTGAGGCAAGAGACTGGCAGTGGGGGAAAATTTGGAAGGATCTTAACCTTGAAGATCTCTCCAGAAGAACAGGCTTTTGCCTTGCTGTCTGCTCACATCTGTGAAATGTGAGGAGAAGAAATATGAGGAGCCTTTGGCAGTATTACCACAGCATTCCAACTCTTGGAAAGTATTTGTCAGTGTATAAGTTTTATAGATATTATGGTGTGTAAAACTGAAACACCTTAAAAAGCACTAGGTGGGGTTGCGGGTGGAGGTCAGTGGTAGGGCACGTGCTTAGCACGTTTGAAGTCCTAGATTCAATCTCAGCACTGAGAAAAAGAAGAAAGCCTTAGGCAATGATAATAAGAAAAATGCATTTCAAGTGTTCTTAAAGCTGCTAAATGTTTTACCTTTATATGAAAAAGAAGTCCACAAACAAACAAACAAAAACATGTAACCTTAACCTTCCAGAAATGTCTAGTGGGAAGTTGTTTTTTAAAAAACTAAACAGTATATTCTCGTTATTCACCTAGGGCAAGTTATATTTTTCTAAGTTGTTATTGGTGAGTCTGAACAGTTATAAAAGGTTAAGAAGATCATTTGTATTTCCTTTCCAAAGATGAGCTGATAATCTTTAGATTTCACCTCATTATGAACATTTCTCCCTCCATTCAATGTTTATTGTCAGTGTAGAAACCTAGTGTGGATTTGTATCAGGATTGGCTGGGTCACAAGGATGTTCTGCTTTAAATATCACTTGTGTAGCTCAGACTAAGTTGGAAAGGAAAACTCCCTATTTTTATTAATGATATGAGAATGAGACACGGAAAAACTTTTTCATTTTTTTCATTCTCTTTGTTTCCTGAATTTCATTATTTTCAATAAACATAATTTAGCCTTGATTGATACTTGATTGACTAGATGTCTAGTAGATTTAGGGAGAACTTAATGAAAGTCAGTGATAGTCTTTCATCCCATCCCTTCTTCAATTCTCTGACTCTTATAAAAGCGTGCAAAACCCTCCCTGGGTAAATTGATGCCTTTGTGATCCTTGTTCTTAAAGACTATTTGATCTTATTCTTTCCTTGACTCTATCTCAGGACAGCTTCTGTTTGCTCTTAAGAGAAGATTTTCATTTTCTTTTGGTATCAAAAAATGTAAAAAGAATCTTTCATTTCCTAATAATGTTAGATTTTTTTATTCAATACCTATGAGATAACAGAATTTTCAACACCAAGTGCTTTTAACTAACTGAACTCATTTGGTAACAAATAAGTATTTTAAGAAGTCCGATTTAAGGAAATTGATTTTTACTCATGTGCATGATTTTCTCTTGTGTTCCAGATCTGAACTTTTTGTCTCCAATCTCATTACCCAGAAGTCTCCTGGAGCTGCTGCACTGCCCCCTGGGGCACTGTCACCGGTGTAGTGAGCCCATGTTTACCATCGTCTACCCCAAGCTTTTTCCCTTGAGAGAGACGCCGATGGCAGGGCTGCACCAGGGGTAATCACGCCTAAGTGGGCGCCAGGGTTTACACCTGAGCAAGGGTACAGTGTGGGGAGTGGGGAGGCCATGCACAAAAGCATTGTTAAGTCAGCAGCTTTGGCAGGGTATAATATGCTTCCTGAGATAGAGCTAAATGAAACAAATGTGCATTTTCAGCATCACAAGAAAACTGGACTTCCCTTTATTAATTAATTTTTCAGTCATATATAGAAAAGTTGTATTGTATGTATTCTTTAGAATAGCTCATTCTTTGTGGGAATGTTTTCCTGCTATTTCCCTATTCACAATAGTCATTAGGCAATAAGGGATGCAAGAAAAAAAGTTGTAGAATTGACCAAGCCCAGCCCTTTCATTTAATTGGCGTTGCTAAATGGAAGTGTATGACTGAACTCTGTACACTTGTGTGTGTGTTTCTGTTTTGAATTTCTAACCCTTCCAAATGGCATTCTCATGCTCCTCTTTATTTCTTGGCACAATGCCTTGAATTTGCTAAGAATGTTCACCAAGTAAAATTCCAGTAATGATACTATAGATTAGGAAAAGAATACCAGACAGTTAAAGATAGGGGTGTGCACAACCTTTTTAAGTTTGAAAAAACTATAATACTTCATTTATTCTTCAAATATGGTATTTTGAGTGAGTAAATTTTCCAGATAACTTAATCTGGTTACCTCTCTTCAATGCCCAAAGCTATTTTCATTGTGATCATTTTCATAGAAAACTTTCCAAGATTTTCTTTCCTTTTTTCGTTTCTTCCTCACCCTTGACTCCCCTCCATGATACAGAGGATTGAACCCAGGGTGACATGCATGCTAGGCAAGTGCCCTCCACTGCTAAGATACACCCCCAGGCCCTTTGTTTCGTAATCCATGCAAGCTAGGCTTTGCCCTGCAGTGTTCAGTGCATGGACTTTGCATCCCACAGGCTGAATCTTCTGCTGTACTTCTCTGAGCCTGGAAATAGGAACAGAACAACTCACTTGGCTAGACCACTGTGACGATTAACAGATGAAGGCAAATACCTGACACATAGTAGATACTCAACAAATGGAGTTACTTTTTCTGTCTCTCTACCTTCTTCCCAAAACTATGTTTATCTTTTTCTTGCTCGGGATAATCCTGTTTGGCATGCTCTCAGTTCCTGTTTCAACTTTTTATATTTCTTTAATGTTTTCCGCTTATGGAAGCCCTACTCCCAACCTTTTTAATCTGCTGTTTGTGTTGGGAAAAGCAAACAAACCCCAAACTCAAACCGAGGTTGTCCTACAATACACATTCCCACAACATTGATCATTTCTCACACCAGTCATGTGAGGGTTTCCCACATACCCCAAGCAAGCAATCAGTTCTGCAGCAGGGGACACCATTTGGGTGTCCTCAAATCCAATCCAGTTCTGACACTATCTACCTAGAGACAGCATCAGATCTCATAGGTTGAGGGTTCAGTCCTTGACACTCCCCTTTATACACATACACACACACACACACACACACACATACACACACACACACAAGAAGCCAATTGCAAGCCCTAGCTTGTTTAACCTGTGCTTCTAACCAACTGATGTAAATCAGGGCTCCTACAACCCCCTCCTTAGATTTGATTAATTTGCTTGAATGGTCATAGAAACCAGGAAAATGTTTTAACGAGTTTGTTATAAAGGACATAACAAAGGATACAGATGAAGGGATGCACAGAGCAAGCTGTGGGAGAAGGGAAGTGGAGCTCCCACGCCCTTTTTGTGCATCACCCTCCAGGAACCTCCATATGTTCAGCTGTCCAGAAGCCTTCTAAAGCCTGCCCTCCTAGCTTTTTGTGGAGACTTCATTGGTATTTAGTTTGCAATTAGACTGAATGGGAACCTCAGCAAGTCCTTTAGACTTCAGCACTTTGCTTGACCTCTCTGGGCAGTCTTCCTTCCTCTAGGGTGGGGTGCAGAGTGGGAGAGCTCTGGAATGAGGAGGGTCTTACAACCTACTCTTGCACAAAGTGAGATCAGATCATTTCTTTATGGCCACCTCCACAACAGAAGAGCAGGGGAAGATAAGAGTTTCTATGACCTGCCTTGTAGAGATATGAACCAGGGACCAAAACCCCCAAAATACATATCCTAATATCATATTGCTTCTCATCTTAGGTGATCAGATAATCAAATTTGGTGGATTGCCTTTAAATTAGAATAAAAAGAAGTGAGTCAGGTTCCAGGCCTATTACTACATGACTAAAATTAACAAATGAAATACATCTATGAGAAGCCAGTAGCATATCAGTGATTAAGTGCACAGGCCCCAATTCCCACACCTCTAGTAGGAGACTTTGGGTAAATTACTGAGCATCTCTGAGCTTCATCGTTTCAGCAATAAAATGAGAATGATATCCACTTACTAAAGTCATGTTGAGGATTCAGTGAGAGCATCCATGTGAATATCCAAGATGGTGTAGTAAATATTAAGTAAATATTAACTATTATTTTCTATTTTTATAGCTTAGGAAGTTTTATTTCTTATTTTTCTTATGGTTTTAGCAAGTGACCTTCATATAGAAAGATGTAATTATAGGAAAATCTTAATTCATTAAACTTCAGCTAAAACCCTGTTGCCTTATTATTATACAATATCCTATAGAAGACATTTCCTTACTGCAAATAAGAAAATGAAAACAAAATAATAAAGTCAGAATACTCATTTAGTAGCCGAAGTCTAAATACCTATTTTTAAAAATTAACTTTCCTTTTACTATGTTAATTAATTTAAGAAAATACAGTTGATTCTTCAAATGAAGTCTTTGGAGTTATCTTTACATGCAATTTGGGTAATTTAATCAGCATTTGCATTTTTCATTTACTGCTACTTCGTTTCCTGCTACAACTTAGAAATTCAGTGTGCATAAGCTTATACTTTTTCATCGTATAGATAAAGTAGTATTAATTTAGTAAAATTAGTATATCAAGTACAAAGGACTTAGGCAATGTCCCTTTGTTGAGCATAGCCAGAGTGTCTGTTTAAGGCAGAGATGAAATGCCAGTATATAAACGTGGCTTTCTGTGGTGAGTTAATGCTAGGGTCTGAAATTGAGAGTTTGTGGCTTTCATTTCATCCACCAGACTGCTTCTTCCCATGTTGCCATGGAGATTGTATTAAAAGCATTGACTTCAGTTTTTTACCATAGTCTTTAACATAGTTTTTTTTTTTTTTTTTTTGTAACTGAAACACAAATACTTGAATCTTCAGTAGCTTCTTGCGGAAAATAAAGTCAATACTCTTGAATATCATAAACTCTATCAAGTCTTGATAATGTTATTTTGAAATTCTCTAATATGTTCAGTTTGAGTGCTTGTCATAAAATAATACATTGTATCAGCCAATATCTAAATTCATGTGGACATCTGGCATTATTTTAAAAGGGAACATATTGAATAATCTTCTAAAATACCAAGTTCCATGGAAGTGTTAGTTTGTCCTAAATTTAATACAGAGTGAAGTAAAAATAAATGATAGTATTTCACATAAACAGTAAATACCCAAGCCTTCAAATTACATAGCAGGGATGAATGGCCAGCAAACTTATGACCTTTGATCCTACAGACCCAAAATTTTCATTCTGAAAACTTACTGTTTGTTAAAATGGAAAACTTTGACTTTAAATATTATTTGTTGGTATAAAAACATGTATTTGGCTTTTCTCAAGCAGGCATGGGTCTCATAAGTCCTATATTTCCCCACAAGAAACTAGGCTACCCAAATCTTTGCATTGTTTGTTTGCTAGGGATACCACAATAAAAATACCACAAACTAGGTGACTTAAACAACAGAAGTTTATTGTCTCACAGTTCTGGAGGCTAGAAGTTGGAAATCAAGATGTTGGCACGATTCGTCCTTCTGGGTCTGTGAGGGGAGGATCTGTTCAGGCCTTGCTCCTTGTCTAGTAGATGGTCGTCTTCTCCCTGTGCCTCTTCACATCATCTTCCCTCTCTGTATATCTGTCTCTGTGTCCAAGTTTCCGATTTTTATAAGGACACCAGTCATATTAAATTGGATCCCACCCTAATGACTTCATCTTGGTTATTACATATACAAGACAGTTTCAAAAAATGTTGCTATATCAGCTTTAACATAGTTTTTTTATATAGTAAAAGGCTATAGACTGGGTGGCTTAAACCACAGAAATTATTTTCTTACAATTCTGAAGGATGGAAGTCAGAAATCAAAGTGATAGCATGCATAGGTTCTGGTGACCACTTTCTTCCTGGCTTGCAGATAGCCAACTTGCCATGTCCTTACATTGCTGAAAGAGAAGGGAAGAGAGAGAACTAGCCATCTGGTGTATCTTATAAGGACACTAACCTGTCAGAGTCCCATCTTCTTGACTTCATTTAAATCTAATTACCTCCCAAAGGCTCATCTCCAGATACCATCATATTGAAGGTTAGGGCTTTTACATATGAATGTGGGAGGGTACATTTCAACCCATAATAGACACATTCTGAGATATTAGGGGTTAGGACCACACGTATGCATTTGGGGGAATTAAAATTCAACCCATAACAGTCTATCTCTGGCCCCATTTCTTTTATTCAGTTAAAAGCAATAAAGTGCTAAATACTCTGGTCATCAAAATTTGTGGGAGTTTCTCCCTACCAGCAACCAATCAACCTTCCAACATACACCAGCTGGGCTTCCTATAATTTACTTCAAGCCTGATAGGATCTACTTGAAGATAGCTGTTCACCTGTGGGATCTAACACTGAGTCCCACAGGACTGTCCTGCTTCAGATGCACATCATAAGTAGTAGATAGTCACCTAATCTTCTGGCCAACTGAGTATGAATCAGGGGATGTATTTTTTATCCATTCATCTGTTGAGGGGCACTTAGGTTGGTTCCATAGTTTAGCTATTGTGAGTTGAGCTGCTGTAAACACTGATATTGCTGCATCACTATAATATGCTGATTTTAAGTCCTTTGGGTATAATCCAAGGAGTAGAAAAGCTGGGTCAAATGATGGTTCCATTCCAAATTTTCTAAGGAATCTCCACACTGCTTTGCAAAGTGTTTTCACCAATTTGCAGTCCCACCAACAATGTATGAGTCTACCTTTTTCCCCATACCCTCACCAGCATTTATTGTTGTTTGTATTATTGATAATTGCCATTCTGACTGGAGTGAGATAAAATCTTAGAGTAGTTTGATTTGCATTTCTCTAATTGCTAGAGATGTTAAACATTTTTTTCTTATGTTTGTTAATCAGTTGTATTTCTTCTTCTGTGCAGTGTCTATTTCCTTAGCCCATTTACTGATTGGATTATTTGGCTTTTTTTGGTGTTAGATTTTTTGAGTTCTTTATATATGCTGAAGATTTTTTTTAAATTTTTTTTATTGGTTGTTCACAACATTACAAAGCTCTTGACATATCATATTTCATACATTAGATTGAAGTGGGTTATGAACTCCCAATTTTACCCCAAATGCAGATTGCAGAATCACGTTGGTTATACATCCACAATTTTACATAATGCCCAATTAGTAATTGTTGTATTCTGCTACCTTTCCTATCCCCTACTATCCCCCCTCCCCTCCCCTCCCTTCTTCTCTCTCTACCCCATCTACTGTAATTCATTACTCTCCTTGTTTATTTTCCCATTCCCCTCACAACCTCTTATATGTAATTTTGTATAGCAATGAGGGTCTCCCTTCATTTCCATGCAATTTCCCTTCAATAGATGAATGGATAAAAAAAAATGTGGCATCTATACACAATGGAGTACTATGCAGCAATAAAAAAATGACAAAACCATAGAATTTGCAGGGAAATGGATGGCACTAGAGCAGATTATGCTTAGTGAAGCTAGTCAATCCCTAAAAAACAAATACCAAATGTCTTCTTTGATATAATGAGAGCAGCTATGAACAGAGCAAGGAGGAAGAGCAGGAAGAAAAGACTAACATTTAACAGAGTCATGAGATAGGAGGGAAAGGGAGAGAAAAAATATGCTGAAGATTAATACTCTATCTGTGATACATGTGGTAAAGGATTTTCTCCCATTCTTTAGGCTCTCCACGTTATTGATTATTTCCTTTGCTGAGAAGAAGCTTTTTGGTTTGAATCCATCCCATTATTGATTCTTGATTTTACTTCTTGCATTTTAGGAGTCTTGTTAAGGAAGTCAGATCCTAGACCTTCTATTAGGTGCAGGGTGTCTGTTCTAGTATCTAAATCTTTGATCTCCTTTGAATTGAGTTTCTGCAGGGTGAGAGAGAGATGTTTAATTTCATTTTGCTACAAAGGGATTTCCAGATTTCTCACCACTATTTTTTGAAGAGGATATCTTTTTTCCAATGAATGTTTTTGGCACCTTTGTCTAGTATGAGATAACTGTATTTATAAAGGTTTGTCTCTGAATTTTATTCTGTACCATTGGTCTATGTGTCTGTTTTGGTGCCAGTACCATGCTGTTTTTGTTTCTCTGGCTCTGTAGTATAGTTCTGGTATTGTGATGTCTCCTGCTTCACTTTTCTTGCTAAGGATTGCTTTAGCTATTCTGGGTTTCTTATTCTTCTAAATGAATATCATGATTGCTTTCTCTAAGTTTTATGAAGAATGTCATTGGGATTGTAATAGCAATTGCAATAAATCTATATAATGCTTTTGGTAGTATGGCCATTTTGACAATATTAATTATGCCTATCCAGCAGCATGGGAGATCTTTTTATCTTCTAAGGTCTTCTTCAGTTTTTTTTTTTTTTTGTAGTGTTCTGTAGTTTTCATTATAAAAGTCTTTCACCTCTTTTGTTAGGTTGACTCCCAAGTTGGGTTTTTTTGGGGGTTTTTTTGTTTGTTTGTTTTTTTGAGGCTATTATGAATGGGGTAGTTTTCCTAATTTCTCTTTGAGTAAATTCATCACTGAAATATGGGAATATGTTTGATTTATGGGTGTTGATTTTATATCATGCTACTTTACTGAATTCATTTATTAGTTCTAGAAGTTTTCTGGTGGGATTTTTTTGGATCTTCTAAATATAGAAGCATGTCATCTGCTAGTATTCTAGTTTAGTTCTTCTTTTCCTATTTGAATCCCTTTAATTTCTTTCTTCTGTCTAATTGCTCTGGCTAGAGTTCCAAGGACAATGTTGAATAGAAGTGATGAAAGAGAGCATCCTTGTCTTGTTCCAGTTTTTAGAGGGAATGCTTTCCATTTTTCTCCGTTTAGAATGATGTTGGCCTTGGGTTTAGCATGTATAGCTTTTATAATGTTGAGGTATATTCCTACTATCCCTAGTTTTTCTAGTGTTTTTGAACATGAAGGGTGCTGTATTTTGTCAAATGCTTTTTCTGCATCTCTTGAGACGATGATATGATTCTTGTCTTTAAGTCTGTTGATGTGATGAGTTATATTTACTGATTTCCATATATTGAACCAACCATGCATCCCTGGGATGAACCCCACTTGATAGGTTTTTGTATGCAATTTGCTAGAATTTTATGGAGAATTTTTGTATCTGTGTTCATCAGTGCTAAGAGGAAAGTTCATTGCATTAAGCTCATTCATTAAAAGAATAGAAAGTCAATGAATAAATGACTTAACATTGCATCTCAATGCCCTAGAAAAAGAGGAACAAATGAACACCAAAAACAGTAGGAAAAAGGAAATAATTAAAATCAGAGATGAAATTGAAACAAATGAAACAGTTCAAAAAGTCAACAAAGCAAAAAGTTGGCTCTTTGAAAGAATAAAATTGATAAACCCTTAGCCACACTAACAAAGAGAAAGAGAGAAAACTCAGCTTACTAAAAATTTGTGATGAAAAAAGAAATACTACTACAGACACTACTGAAATCAAGAACATAATTAGAAACTATTTGGAAAATTTATACTCCAATAAAATAGAAAACCTTGAAGACATTGACAAATTTCTAGAGACATATGATCTACCCAAATTATCAGGATGGCACACACAATTTAAACAAATCAATTTCAAGCAATGACATAGTAGATGCTATCAAAAGCCTGCCAATCAATAAAGCCAAGTTCTACAAGACCTTTAAAGAAGAATTAACACCAATACTCCTCAAACTATTCCATGAAATATAAAAGGAGGAGCTGGGGTTGTGGCTTAGTGGTAGAGCTCTTGCCTGGCATGTATGAGGCACTGGGTTTGATCCTCAGCACCATAAAAATAAATAAAATAAAAGTATGTGTTCATCTACAACCAAAATAAAAATTTAAAAAAAAAAGAAATACAAAAGGAAGGAGAACCCTTCCAAAAATCATTCTGTGTGGCTAGTATCACCCTGATACCAAAACCAGAAAAAGAAACATTAAGGAAACAAACCCATTAGATTTTAATTCTTGAGAACAATCCTCTTTGGCTTCTTGCTCAGGTCCCTGGCCCACAGGGGATGTGGTCCTACCAGCTCCATCCTGGGTGAGCCTGAAAATTTCCCTGCCCTTTGTTACTGAGGAGGTGGCCTCAACCTCAGACTCATTCTTCCCTTTTCTTCAAGAATAACACGTATTTTGTAGCTGGACTGTTTAATTGGCCCATTTCAACCTGTGGAATCCCAGTCTGAAAGCTATTCTCCATCTCATCCCGTCTCAGTCCCATTCAGTCCAACCTATTAGCATTTCTGCTGAAAGGATTGACTAGATCCCTAGTCACATGTCTACTTTCATTTGTCCAGTCATGTCCTTGGTACTCTCTCCAAAGCATACTTTCTTATTTTTTACAGTAAGAAAAGATTAGGATTTTCCAAATCTAGTTCTTTTTTCCTTAATAATCCCCTCAGTTTTTCTCTCCCCTCCCACCATTTTCCTATAAGCAATAAAAAGAAACCAGGCTATGCCTTCAATGCTTGACTCAGAAATCTCCACATTATCACTTACAAGTTCTGCTTTCCATTGAACTGAACCCAGCTCTGTCGAGTCCTCTGCTGCTTTTTAACAAGGCTCACCTCCTTGTTTCCAGTAGTGTGATCCTCATTTCCATCTGAGACCTCATCAGAAGCACCTTTAACATAATTTCAACACATTCTGTTCATGACAGTATGTGTCTTCCCCAAGACCTTAAGAACTTCCTCCACAGCTCCTCTTACCAGCTCTCACTAGATTCGTCTTTATTTCTGTTAATTTACTACAGGCAATATAGGCTTTTTCTATCAAAATTCTTCCAGCTTCTACCCAGTACTCAATTCCAAAAAAAATTTCACAGTTTCATGTGTTTATTATGGTAGCAAAACACTTCCCAGTAGCAAAACTCTCTTAGATTATTCCTCTCTGAAAAAGAGAGTGAGAGAGTGTGATTAATTGATTGTTAAGGAACTAACATGTAATTGTGAGAATTAGTGAGTTCATAACAACAGGGCAGAGTGTCAGGGTGGAAATTCAGGTAAGAGCTGATGTTAGTGTTGAGTCTGAATTCTGCAGGCAGCAGACCAGAAACTTAGGCAGGGTTTCTGTGTCGTCTTTTGAGGGGAAATGCCTTCCACCTTCTCTAGCTTTGCTCTTAAGTCTTTCCACTAACTGGATGAGACTCACCCACCTTATGACGGGTAATCTCCTTTAAATGTTAAAGTCTAGTCATTTTAAATATTAATCAACTCTAGTCAATCAAATCCTGAGTATATATTTTTACACATGTAGAAAATAATAATTTGAAAAACTGTATATTTAGATTTCTAAAAGTCCTTTGTACAGTTTTATGCAGGTTTGAAAAAAAGGAATGATTAGTATGGCAAAATATTTTTGATGAAAAACGTTTTAAATGGGTTACATGAAAGTTGCATAATATGATCTGATTTTTGTAAATTGTGGGCATGAAAATTATATAGATTTACATGTGTATTTATTCACGTTTATATTCATGCACATACACACATATTTAAACAATTGTGTATATGCAGAAAAAATCTTGAAGGACTCACACACCAAAGTAACAGTGGTTTCCTTCAGATGGTGTTGAATTTTTGCAATAAACTGGTATTGATTTAGAAATCAAAAATATTTTTAATTATTAAAACATTTGTAGGCCAGTGGTTTCTTGTAAGAAATACTTTCAAGTTACTTCCAAATAGCTCAGAAGAACTCATCCTCTCATTTATTAATTTATTCAGTCAGCACACATGCTTTGAGTATCCACTGCCATCAGGGCCTGTAGTAGGGGATGGCGCCTTGGGCTCCAGTCCGGCTGCTTTCAGGCTTGGATTCACATTCACATTGTCTAGTTCTTTCAGGAATTCCTGGTCTCCCAGCCAGAGAGATTACATGAGAACACCAGATGTCTGGGTCGTTACTCTGCCACGGGATAAAGACCTGCTTGTTAGAACTGTCTTGGTCTCATGGTTCCCTTTCATCTTCCAGAACAATGTAACACTTCCTTCTCCTATTTGCTAATGGTTTATTATTTAATGACCTCCTGTATCTATTTCTTTATCATATCTCCTTATCCTGGCTTTGTGCACATTCGTTGTTTTTTAAGGTCACTTATGAAATTTCCCACAAGTAAAATATTCTTCAGCAAATTTAAATAAGTTGTTCTTAACTGTTTCTTCCTCATCATATCTTTCAAAAACTATTGACCATCTACTATATGCCATACTCTGTACTTGGTATTGAGAAGTCTGCCATAACTGAACCACTTAATTCTTTTCACATATATATTTCTATCCCAAAGTCTGGTGCAAGGACCAATAGAGAAAGAAGCAAATATGTGACATTTAAGCCTCTGATTCTACACAAAGAATCTTCCCATGAGAAACAGTCACCACTAGCATAACAAGCAGATACAGGATGTTATTAGATGATTCTTAAGTTCATATATACACAGGCTTGGGAGTTCTGATCAGCTCAGTCTTACAAATATTATTTTTCTTTTGGCTTTGAATTTCTGTATGAGTCAAAGATATCTTTTTTATTTTTAATCAGGAAACACATTTGCAGGAAAAAAAAATCCCACATTTCTTATGATATTCGTGGGCTCCAGTATGTGCCAACAGCATTGTGATTTGTTCTTTTAAGGAATAGTGGTATTTCTCTATTTTAAAACCAAGCTCAAATGCTCTTTCTTCTGCCTTGCCTGTAAATATACTGAGAGATTCTAAAGCCACAATGTAATGTCTGATATTCTTTGTAGAATTTATCAGTATCCTTTTCTTTACTTGAGAGCTTATTGCTTAGCCCCAAGTTTTTCCCCTAAAACTCAGATATCTTTAGTGCCTCAATTCTGAATTTTAAAGGACCTAACCAACACAAAGTCATTTTTATGGCAGCAGATTGTTAGTCTAGTTGTAATAATCATTAACACAATAGGTGATTAATACAAGAAGCAGATGCAACCTGTTATTAAATAAGTCTCCGAGAAGCAAGGAAGCACATAGCCTTGGGAGTTCTTTGTACACAGACGTGACACCTCCAGGTTACTCCAGCACCCTTTCGAGCATCATGAACTAATGATGACCCAGTGGGCATTACACTTCAGTGATTATAAATCCCATACCTTTATGGACTTTTTTTTTTTTTGCTTAGAAGCTCTAATTTTAAAAACTCAATAGTTGTAGTATTAAATGTATTCCTTCTATAAATCATTTGTATGATTATCTTTAAAAAACAGAGTTGTCAGCTAATCCCCAAAGTACATTAGACATTTAAGAGCATTTTGTGTCTGAAGTTCAGTTTTGATTTATACAAATATGTACATCCTGATGTTGCATTAAATTTACCAGAACAAGGGTTCCAACCAACTTTAATTTTCAAAAATTAGAAGTAATGCAAAGTATCTGATAACTGAAACTTTACATAATTTCTGGAGTTATAAAAAATGACAAGAGTGGTGCTTGCCTTTTCACTTTTTTGTCATTTGAAAACCAGTTTTTAATTTTGATCAAGTTAGATTTATCCATTTTAATTTCATAATTAATGATTTTTGTGTCCTAAGAAACTTTTACCTACTCCAAGGTCATGAGGCTGTTCATGGTCTCTTTCGTTTAGTTGATCAACATCTGTCTCTCAGCCAATACCAATGTGTCTCAATTACTGTAGCTGTATAATAGGACTTAATATCAGGCTAAGTGAACTTCCAATTTATTCTTCCCTTTCAAGGTTGTTTCAGCTATTCTAGGGCCTGTACTTTTTTCTTTTTTTTTTTTAAGAGAGAAAGAGAGAGGAGAGAGAGAGAATTGTTTTTTTAATATTTATTTTTTAGTTCTCGGGGGACACAACATCTTTGTTGGTATGTGGTGCTGAGGATCGAACCCGGGCCGCATGCATGCCAGGTGAGCACGCTACCCCTTGAGCCACATCCCCAGCCTGGCCTGTACTTTTTCATTAAGTTTTGGAGTAAGTCTCCAAAAACCTTGTTGGGACTTTGATAAGAATCAAATTGAGCTTTCAGATCAATTTGGAAAGAATATCTTTACTATGTTGAGTCTTCTAATACATGAGTATATCTCTCCACTTATTAGGGTCTTTTTTTTAATCAGCATCATGTAACCATCAGCATGTTTTCTTCATTCCCAGATATTTCACTTTCTTTTTGTGGTAATAAATGATATATTTTTCAAATTTCCATGTGTTCATTATTAGTGTATAGAAATGTGATTGGCTTTTGTATTTTTATCTTATATGCTATAACTTGCTTTATTAGTTTTAGAAGTATTTTCTATAGATTACTTGGGATTTTCTGCATAAACAATTATGTCATGCCATCTGCAAACAAATAGTTTCACTTCTTCACTCTGATCTGTGTGTCTTTTATTTCTTTTTCTTGTCTTATGACAGCCATTAGAACTTCTAATTCTATGCTGACTAAGGATGTGAGAGTGGACATTCTTGACTTTTTCCCAGTCTTGGAAAACATTGAGTCCATCACTGTTGTATAACATTAGCACTAGGATTTTGTGGTTGTATGTTCTCTTTATCAAATTGAGGAAGATCTCCTCTCTTTGTAGTTCACTGAGAGTTTTTATTATGAATTAATGTACCATTTTGTCAAATGCTTATTTCGAATCCATTAACATAATCATATAATTTTTTCTTTAATCTATTGATATTGTTAAATATTAAAATTATTGGGGCTGGGGTTGTGGCTCAATGGTAAAGTGCTCATGTTCCAGGCACTGGGTTTGATCCTCAGCACCACATAAACATAAAATAAAGATATTGTGTCTACCTAAAACTAAAAAATAAATATTAAAATTATTAAACCTGCTTTACACACCTGGAATGACTCCCACTTGATCATGATGTATAATTTATTCTATACTTTTCTATATTTAATTTATCAATACTTTGTTGAGTTTTTTTTTTTTCTTTTTGGAGGGAGGATAGTACTGGATCAAACCCAGAGCTTGAGCATGCTAGTCAAACGTTCAACTGCCAAAAATTCCCAGTGAAAATTTTTAATCTATGCTCATAAGAGGTATTTGTCTACACATTTCTGTTTTTCTATCATCCTCTCGTTTTGGAGTTGGAATAATACTGGCCTCATAAAATTAGTTAGGATGTGTTCCTCTTCCATTTGTCTGAAGGAGATTGTTGTAAAATTTTTATTCTTATTCCCCTTTAAATGTTAAGAGTCTCTAGAGATACCATCTGGGAATGTAAATTTCTTTTTTTTTAATTACAAATTTAAATTAATGGTTATAGGACTGTTGGGTTTTGGTGGTTTGTGTTGTTTAAGGAGTTGATCTATTTATTCTAAGATGAAAACTTTTTTGTTCACAATATTCTCTTATATCATTAGAATAGCTTGCAGGATCTATAGGGTTATTACCTGTTTCATGTTTAATAGTAATTTATCTTCTTTTTATCTTTGTAAGTCTTTGAGGACATCAGTTTTATTGATCTTAACCCTAATGATGTTTTTAATTTTGTTGATTTCTACTCTTTTTCTATTCTGTCATAAACATTTTCATTTCCTACCAGTTTATGTCTCAGCAGCTTCTGTCCAGGTAAGCAGATCTTAGCTGTGACTTCTATATTCACTGTCTCTAGATGTTGAGGTGGCACTTTATTGTATAATTTCAGTTCTCCAAGGGGATTAAGAAAAATTGTTGATTTTCAATTCCTTCAACATATATTTCTTGTGAAAAACAGACCGCCGGCTCTTTACATGTCCAAGATGAAACCAGACATTTCATTTATAGATCAGTTCTTTCAATTTGTTGAAGTTTATTTAATAGACCTATATATAGTAAACCTTCGTGATTATTTCATAGGCATTTGAAAAAAAAATTGTATGTTTTACAAATGCTATTGAGTGGAGTATTCTAAATATGTCAATTAGATCCTTTGGTTTATTGTATTACTCAGTTCTTCTACACCTATACTGATTTTTTTATATAGTAGTTCTATCAGTTCTAATTGTAGGTTTATGTATTTTTCCTTTTGGCTCTATTTTTAACAGCTTTCTTGAAATTACTCAGATATTCTACAGTTTTACCAATTTAAAGTATACAATTCAGTATATATATAGTATATCCACAAGTATATGCAACCATCACCACAGTCCATTTTAGAACATTCTGTCATTCCTAAAAGAAAACCTGGTACTTTTAGCTGTTAGTCCTCTGTCCTCCCCCATGACATATCCAGCTCTGAACAACTTTTTCTCCACTTTCTGTCATTATAGATTCCCTATCCCAGTCTTTTGACTTAAGGGAACACACTTTTTCTAGAGATTTTTTGTTTGTCCTTATGGGTGGTTCTGAATTGGAGGCTTCTGCTAAGACACATGAGATAATAAGGTAATAATATCTAAGACCTGACAACCCAGAGAACTTACCCTTGCTGTGTTGTTGCTCAAGTCCCAAGGTCCTTATGTTATCTGCCTTCATTCTACATTTCAGAGTCATCCTAAACTTGTTTGTTGTGCTATAACTAGGATGTTTAAGTTATAACATGGAAGACTGGAGGAAATGGTGATATTCTATCTTGACAGAATCAAAAGTCTCCACTGAAATAGATATTGCCAGCACAGCCCAAAGGGACCCATCAAATGTCTGTCTTTCTTTATAATGGACAGTTCTGGATACACTCTTCTTTCCCATTTAATACCTCACTATGTATCAGGTTTCAAACATTTGCAGGTTTATTTCTGACCTCTAGTAGGCGTGTCTTAAAACTTCAAGGGTGCTTGCTCCTTCCATTTGGTATTCCCCTCACCAGTACATATCTTAATGCTTTAGTGAAAGGAATCTCTTGACCCTTTTGGAGATTTTTCAGGTGACTGAGGAGGATACTCTAAATTGGGTCCAACCCAATGTTCCCATAGCCTCAGCCATGTTCCTCATTGCATCATAAAATGAGTATCCTTTCAGGCCACCATATCATAAGTCTATGCTCTCCTGTCTCTAAAGTCTTCAGGAAAAGATCCAGCATTTGATCTCATTGACTATAGCCCTCTACTGAGTCAAGGCTATTGTTATTCATTCCCAGGTGCTTGAGTAACATATTAAATCCTGAGGCCTAGGTGAAATGCCCTTATTTGGTCTGATCCAACCTTCTATTTATTCTCATTGGCTAATGTACTTAGAATCTGTTTCCACATTTGCTTTCCAGGTTCCTTCTAATATATTGTGACAAGATCCTGTGACTTCTTCATTGTATACATTATCTCCTCCAGGAATAGACCTTAAAGATCTCTGGGTCATGCTGGGATTTTACTCTCTTGATGGCCATAGAAGCAATGAGTATTGGTGATGGTGGTTCCTGAAAAGAATAGGTTCTTCATTTTTAGGTAGCCACCCTACATGTAGCCATTAAAATATTTTTATGCGAAGGAATACAGTTTTCTTACAAGGTAGAAAATGCTGCTTCTGATATGAAAAGATGTTCAAAGATGTTAGAGGCTCAAGGTCCTTAGATTGGTGTCTGTCCAAAGGCTTCTCCCTCAAGTCTCAAGTTCCCACTACCTCCCAAACCAGCACCTTTATCTTAGCATAGAGATTTAGCATAAGCATCCCATTACCTGGCTGATGATTCTGCAGCCTCTACTTTTCAGGCCTCAGCCATGTTCCTCATTGCTTCATAAAATGAGTGGCCTGAAAGGTCAGGCCACCATAGAAACTTTCTGATTTTCTACCTATTCCTTGAGTTGAGATTTCAAGGCATGAAGCCTGCCCCTCCCCTCCCTGTCTCTCTCTCCTTGTCTCCCTCCCCTCACCCCCAATCTTGTCAACACAGTCAGAAGCCATGTCCCCAAAAAGACTGATTCACCGTGATGGCCGTAGCCATCAGGTTCCCCAGCCACTTGTTCTCCTGTGCCTTATTGTCCATTGCCATTTTATTTGATGCTTTGAGTAACTGCAATGCAACAGAATGCTCTACCAATTAGTAGGGTAGAGTCTGTAGAGATCACCTTCCTAGGCTACACAAATAGGCAGAGACTGGATTAAGGGGTGAAGAATAGAAAACACTTAGCACAGTAGCCTCTTTTCCCTTCACCAGAGGATGGCACTTCTGGTGGGAACACTTAACACCTGGAGCTGTCCAGAGGGTGTCAGAGGCCTCCAGGCAGAAGTCTCCAAATAGGAGTTTGAGAAGGGATTCCTCTGGTATGTGGGAATACCTTGAACTGCATTAACAGATTCTGAAATTATTTCCATGAACAATCTATGGGAATACCTTTGTTAAAATTATGTTAAGCTCTGCAGTATGTATGTATTCTAGCTAAATGGGTTTCTGTTGTATGATTTTAATAATGTACTACAAAATCTGTGATTGCACTGTTAGTTCTACTAAGCACAGTTCAGAACAGGATATGGAAGAAGGCTAATTATTCCCCATCAGTGAGGTTAGGGATAGTATGTCATCAGAACACCACTAATAAAACAAGCACACACATGCACTCACATGCCTTACCTGATGACAGCTCAGTTTTAGAAGGAAATTTATATTTCTGTAATGCAGTCTGTTGACCATGCCCAATCATTTATTTGTAACAAAGAAAGACTGTCTCCAGTGGAAAGAATCCAGAGACTTTAATCTTGAACTAACAGTGTTCTCTCTCCTTTCTCCCCTTCCAGGAGGACAACTGTTAGTTTTGTGGCTTACTGCTGCTCCACCCAGTGTCTGCAGACTTTTGACCTGCTGAGTTGATAAACACTCAAGAGCCTTAGGAGCACTGCCAGCTTGACACCAAGGCCGCCTCTGAGTCGCACACTGTGTGCGGCAGGGCTTGGATAGTCCAGCCAGGGCAGAACAGGCCCTTCCATCCTGTCCTGTCTCATGCGGGGGCATGCAGAACTCTCTGGAAATGTCATATTGAGCTGCACAGCTAAAACGCCTTCACCCTTCCCCCAAGTTGGAATATATCCTCCCCCAAATTAAGGACATCCTGTCTTCTGTGTTTTTTCTTTTTATGTGAATGTGTCTCATACGTAAACTATTTAGTTTGATGAACCTCCACACGTCTAATTTAAAGTGAGTTCCCTGAAGATCTATAATTTGATAATACAGGCAAATTAACTTTTGAACAGCTTACCTTCAGTGATACTTCTCTTGCTCTCTTTCTTTCCCCCAGAGGATTATTTCCCCATGCGATTATTCTCCATGGTTTCTCCAGTGGAAACTTGTCAGTTTTTAGCATTTCAGCACACTCCATGGCCTAATAGTCTCGCATAGCAGGGTGGGGTGCCTGAGTTGGCGGCAAAGTTAGACTCCTGTGGAGGCGCAGCAAGATCCCAGAGCACACACCCTCTGGAAAGTTACAACCTTATTTGTAAGTTTTGCAATGTATTAAGAGACCATCAAGAGGGATTTAAAAACGAAAATGAAATACACTCTGATTTGAAAGACTATATACAAAAAAATAATTTAAAAAATTTTTAAATTTCCTAATGAGATTTTTTTTAATAAATGAGAAGCTCAAGAAATATTTGAGGCTTTAAAAGATCTTATCCTTTCTAGATTTAAGCATTTTTCTGCATAATAAGAAAAGGGGAGAAAACATACACCAAAATAAGACCTCCCTGTTCCCATTAGGTGGGTTTATGATTAAATTCATACTGATTTTGAGCTATCATTGTTACATGTGAAAAAATGGCTTCAGCTACTTCTGCTACTAGTTGTTAGCAGGGCCATCCAAAGTACAACTTGAGCGCATTATTTACCTAGTGCATGAGCTTGTGTTCATTTTGACTCTGGATTTCTTATATATGTAACATTGTTGTCCAGCTATCACTGAGAAAATACAGGTGAAGTCCAAACAGCCTTGGGCTTTGGTTTAAAAAAAAAAACAAACCTCCATTAACAGCCTGTGAGCCTACCCCTGCCAGAGAGACAAACTCTTCATGGAAGAGTCACGTATTTGCCCTTCCTTTAAAAGAATGGCATTTTAGTGTTACTTTGCTGCCAGATGTTCATCTGGTTGCTGTGAAGTGATTTTTTTAAAAAGAAAAAAAAATTGTTCTCTAAGGCAGGACTGAAAAGAGAACCAGGAAGGGTTGCTTGATAGAAAAGTTATTTTCAAAAACTTTCAGACTTGTCAAAAATCTGGTTGATGGCATTTTATTAGCTGCCCTAACTCTGTAATGCTAGGCTCTAACAGTGCCAAAAATCCTACATAGTTACTGACAAATGTGTGATCTCTTTACAGTCACACCACCTGCTGCTCAGAAAGCAGACTATCTGGGGAGAATGGTGAAGGCAGAAAGTTACCATGTGTTCCAACTGTATTCGCACTGTTCTTACTTCCTCTTGTCCCTTTCATAACTTAGTCTGTTCAGCCTTAACATTTCAAAGGCCTAAAGTATAATAGAAACTGAAGATCTGTATCAAAATGTACCACTTCTTTCATCTTTTGGAATAATTGAAGTTTTAGCAAAATCCCTACTTGTATGTAAGTTGACGGGTGAGAAATGTGGCATGAAACTTCACAAATGTGCTTCAAGCCTAAGTGACTGATACCTGTTATTTAAATGACAGTAAATATATTGCTACATCTTTCTGTTTCACCCTCTGCCATCATATATCTTAAAATGGAGCCATGAAATGTGCTAACCTGATATTCAGGAATTCTCATTGAGATAAAGTATGTAATAATCTTGTTTTTTTTTGTTTTTTGTTTTTTTTTTAATAATCTTGTTTTAACATGTTTGCAGTTTTACAAAGACACTTAGACTCCAAGCATCCTCTCTTTACCTGATATAAACTGGAGTGTGTTGAATATCAGCCTTGGTGGGGCAGCCAGTCTTTGGGCAATCTCAACCTTAACCCTGGGTTGCAGCATCTGGGTTTAATTGATGAGAAAGGGAACTTATAACATGGTTTCCCTGGTGCTGTTCATTACAGAAATTTTGTGCTGGATTCACTGATGTCATTCCCAACTTTGATATTATAAAGGAGTGTTGTCAACTGGAGAAAATTTGACTACATGCTGTGTATTTGAATTTTGTCCAAACCTTTACAGAAAGGCAAATCTAAAATTATTATGTATGTTGTTTACTTTTTTTTAACAGTGCTGGGGATTGAGCCCAGGTCCTCGTGTTTGCTAGATAAATGTCCTTACCATTTGTTGTTGCCTTAAGCAGTAGTTATTCTAAGTAGAAAAATACTTCATGCAATAATAGTAATTTTTTAAAGTGAGCCACTTGGAATGTAGTGTCTGTTCAGGTGAGTTTACAACAGTGACCTCATGTGTGGTTGGCTAGTGGTAAGTTTTAAAATCTAGGATGGCCTCATGAAACAGGTCATCTGGGAAGCAGTACCAAGGGGTCTACGTCACTGTATCACTCTACCAGTGCTTTTCAGTATGCCTAATAGTTATGCCAGAAATCTTAACTATAATATTGTGTAGATGAAATGCTACATCTTCAATTAATGTGTATTTTGAGTGCACTTTAAAATATTTTAACAGAGAGGACCAGAAAGGACTGGTGGAGGATCCTCTCTGGCTACTAAAGATGATTAGTGATCTTGTTTATTATCTGGCCCTCGTCTTCTGGAAGAGTGAGAGGCATATTAAACTTTCTTTGGTCAGTGTACTCATCTCTCACTAAATCCTTCCACACTCTACTTGTCTGACTATCTCACATTCGTTTCACATTGAGTATTACGTATTAAAATGTTTTGGGGTCTAAGGGGAAAAAAATAAGAAGAACTTCAACACCAGTTGACTGCATGTAGTTTTGCCTAAAACATATACCTATTTCATAATCTCTGGGAACTTTCAAAGGCAGTTTTTAAAATTATTAATACTAATGTTTAGTTTTCCTTCCTGAAAAAAATGACTTTTTTTTACTATTAAAAAAACTTAAACCTAGTACATTGCTTCATCAGAAATCAAAACATTTTTATTCAGATGATTTATGAACATGGACACTTAACTGGACCAACATTCATACAACCTAGTATAATTCAATATTGAGATGTAAATTCATTGCATAGACTCATAAACACTCTTTGACAGTCTTATTTAAATGCTTTCTTACATAACCCTGACCATTTTATTATGCTTTTATTTTTGCAATTTCTATTCACTCCTGCTTGTTCCTAATGAGGCTCTTTTACATTTCTCCAAGAGCTCAGTGAATGTCTTGCCTTTTCTTCAGAGAAGATTTTTATGAAATCTGTGCTCATGAAAATAGCTCCATATCTGTCTAGAAAATCACTTAAGTCTCACCGTCTCTACCCAGGAAGTACCTCTCTATGTCATCAGCTAATAGATCTGAAAGTAATGCAGGTGTCTCTTAGGAAAGGGATTGATCATAGCAGAGTGACTGTTATCCTCAGTCAGAAAAAGAGCGTGCTTCACAGCCTAAGATGTGCTCTTTGAAGCATGACTACATGGTCTTTCGTACTTCAGACACAGAAAAGTACTGGCAGCCCAGAGTGGTGGCTAAGCAGAAGGTGCAGCATTTGGAGGTCATTTTTAAATGCAATTAAGAAACCTGCAAGAGTTGTTCTGTTTTCTTTCCCATTCCACCTTACAGTAAAGTATGGGTTATCCTTGCTGCCTATGTTAAAAAGCATCAGGTTTTGTTTCTTCTGGTGATTGAAGATATATGTGTCTGTAATGAAAAGATTGTCTAACACTCTGATTCTGCCGTCCAGAAGTTATGGCAATGTCCACTTGGAGTATGGCCATTTTCTAAAATTCATATTGCATCCAGTTGGTTGCATGTTTATAGAATAATTGAGTTTGAACCATACGAATGCTCAGAAATGTCAGTGGTGGTATCTTTATTGTTTTATCCAAATTCATTCTGTAGGAAAGAAAAGAGAGCATTAGATATTTAAATCAAAGCCAGTGAAAATAGTTGAGGAAGGACCTCTGAACACCTTTCACTCACTGTCAAAGCAAGAAGAAATTGGCTCAAAATGTCAGAATTCACTTTTTTTAGAATTCTGGAAACTAACCAAGGGCTGCAGCAATCCAAGGAGTACTTATTAATTCAAGAAAAACAACTGGATCACAGCATGAACAGTGAGCTTTGTGGTGTTTTAACTTCCTCTTTTTCCATCCCCTTTCCATCTCCACTGGCTCCTTGAAAACCAACAATACACAGTGGTGTATAACAGTAGCCTGGAAGCCACCAGAGGGGGCAAAGGAGGATAGAGCTCCTTTAAAGCCTCATTTCCACAGAACTGTCATTTGACCTGTTGGGCAGTTCTCTGGAAGATATTACTTGCCGGACTGTCTTTATTTTACGGGATTTGAGTTTGTCAAGTGTGAAAAGCCTTTTCCTCTGGAACATTTGCTGAAAAATACTCAGGAGATAATTAACATGTGACTGCCTGGAGCAGCACATAATCCTTGCAGTGAACAATAGGCTAACCAAAACCTTAAGAAGAAAAGCTGGGGAATGAGGTGTCAGAGGAGTTTTGAAAAGCTCTGGTATTCTGGGGGTTAGATGGTCATGCACATGTGTAGAGCTTTGCACTTGCCAATGGATGTACTCTTGCTCAGGAAAGACCTGATAACGTCCTAAACTCTGAACTTAAGTTGACCTTGTGGTTCTGCACAAGAAGAAAGTGAAGCCGAAAACAGCTGTCACCTTTCCTGCTGAGTGTCGCAATGTGTGTACAGCCCTCTGCACAGACTGGGAAACTTACTGGTTTCAAGTCGGGGAAATCTCTGCTAACCTACCCAAGCAGAGACTTCAATGTTCATGTGTTGCAAAGAATATAGACTACTGAATTAGTTCAGAAAATTACAGCAAACTCTTAAAATAGAGGTAAGTAAATATGATTTTTACAGTTACTACATATTATTTAAATCATCCAGTTTTACACACAAAAAAATTATGAAGCATGCAAAGAAACAAAGTACACAGGAATAAAATACTGCACCCAAGGAAATACAGACATTGGACTTGTAGACAAAAAAGACTTTTAAGTCAGCTTCTTTAAATATACTTAATGAAATAAAATCCATGTCTAAAGAACTGAAGTATGAAAATGATGTCTCACCACATAGAAAATAATGATTAAATAATAGAAATAAAATAACCAGGGGCTGGGGTTGTAGTTCACAGGTAGAGCACTTGTCTAGCACATGTGAGGCAGTGGGTTCAATCCTCAGCATCACATAAAAATAAATTTTAAAAGGTATTGTGTCCATCTTCAACTAAAAATATTTTTAAAAATTAAAATAACCAAATGCAAATTCTTAAGTTGAAAACAATAACTGAAATGAAAAAAATTCACGAGAGGTACTCAATAGCAGATTTGAGCAGGGAGAAAAATAGCAAACTTGAATAGAAGTCCATTGAGATGATCCATTCTGAGGTACAGAAAGGAAAAATAATGAAAAATGAATCTAGCCACAGAGACCTGTGGGACACTATGAAGCATACTAATGTATGCATGATTGGAGTCTTAGGGAGAAAAGAAAGTGGCAACATGAATATTTGAAAAGATAATGGTTAAAGACAAGTTTGACTTAAAAAAAAAAAAACATTGATTTGCACACACAAGAAGCTTAATCAATCACAAGTAGGAAAAACTCATAAATATCCATGACAGGACATGTAATCTTGAAAGCAAGGAAAAAGTGACTCATGTATGAGGGATTGTCATCAGAAGTAATGGAGACTAGGGCAGTAGAATGCCATATTCAAAGTGCAGAAAGTAAATAATTATCAAATAAGAATTCTATACCCAGGAGAACTATCCTTCAAAATGAAAATGAAATTAGAACAGTCCAAGATAAACAAAAACAGAATTCTTCACTAACAAGTCTGCCTACAGGAAATAATAGAGTCTATCAGGGTTAAATGATATTAAAATAGACAACACAAATCTATATGGAGAAATAAAGGGAACTGGTGAAAGTAACTGTAGATAAATATAAAATAGCCTGAGTTTGTTTTCTGTTCTTAACTCTCCTGGTTTAGGAACAACTGCATAAAATCTTTGGTAATGATAGGTACAAAATAAAAACATTTTACATGACTATAGTACAAAGGATGAGGGCAGAAAAGCCTACATAGGAACAAAATTTTTGTATACTATTGAAATTAAGTTGGTTTAAATCCAAACTAGATTCAAGATGTTAATTATAATCATCAAGGAGAAAATAGCTTTAAAATAGCTAAAGAATATATGGTAAAAGCTACAATAAGGGAACTCATAAAATGGTACACTAGAAAATACTAACAAGAGAATGCATAAAAGTAATGGAGCAGTAGAGGGACAAAACTACAAAGGACATAGAAAACAAAATGGCAACCTAAATCCCACTTTATTGATAATTTCATTAAATGTAAATGGATTAAACATTCCCATTTAAAGTTAGAAATAGGAGAATGGATAAAAATCATAGTCCAATTATATGCTATCTGTAGGAGACATTCTAGAGACAAAGACATTACATAATAATAAAAGAGTCAGTCCACCAAGAAGACAGTTATGCATATATATGCATCTAATAACAGAACCCTAAATGTAGAAAGTAAAGACTGACAAATTGGAAGGAGAATAAGCAATTCAACAATAATAGTTGGTGACTTCATTGCCTCACAATAACAGAGCAATGAGAAGGTCAACAAATAAACAGAAAGTAAGAATGCTTTAAGTCAAAAAGACCTAGCAAACAACTTTAAAATAATTTAACAACAACATGATGCACATTCGTCTAAAGTATACGTGGAACATTACCTAAACCATATTTTAGGTCATTAAACAAATTCTAATTTTTTAATGTTCATTCTGTGGTCACAATGAAATGAGACTGGAAATCAATAATAAGAAAATTTGGGGAATTGACTAATGTGTGGAAATTAAGCAGTATACTTCTATTTAACAAATGAGTCAAAGAATTCACAAAAGAAATTACAAAGTTACTTGAGGTTGGTGAAAATGAAGACACAGCACACCAGAACCTTTTGTAAGGTAACTAAAGCAGCACTTACAGAGTAACATAGCTGTAAATGTCCACATTAAGAAAGAAAGGTCTCAAGTCAATAACCCAGTCTTCTAATATAAGGACTAGAAAAGAATAACAAATGAAATCTAAAGTAGAACAAAGGAACAATACAGATTAGAGTAAAAATAAATTGAGAATAGAAAAATAAACCAAAACCAAAAGCTAGTTCTTGGGAGAAAATCAACAAAATTAACCCATACTTAGCTAGTCTACCAAAAAAAAGTCTCAAATTACTAAAACCAGGAATGAAATATTACTGCTGATCTTATGGAAATAAAAGATTTGTAAAGAAATTTGCAGGCCCAAAAGTTAGAGAATCTACACTACCAAAATTAAGTCCAAAAGAAATAAAGTTTAAACAAGATTGAAATTATAATAAGAAAAATACTTCCCACAAAGAAAAGTCAAGGAACAGATGTCTTCATTGGTGAATTCTACCAAACATTTAAATATTTAACACCAATTAGTCACAAACTCTTCCCAAAAAAAGGAGGGTACACTTCCCAACTCATTCTACCAAGACAACATTATCCACATGCCAAAATCAGCAAAGAAAAGATATCTATAGGCCAATATCCTTATTATAAAAATTCTCAGCAAAGTATAAAACCAAACAGCAACATACAGAAAGGATTAGACATAATAGAATTTATCTTGAGAATACAAAGCTCAACATGCTAAAATCAATCATTATCCTATATTAATACCATATTATTAAATATAGGATAAAAACCAACACTATCACCTCAATAGATGTAGAAAAGTATTCAAAATTTGGCAAAATCCAACACCCTTTCTGATGAAAACATTCAAAAAACTAAATATGGAATAATTTTTTAGTCTGATAAAAGACACTTATGAAAAATCCACAGTAATATATTGGTAAGCTTTCTTTCTGAGATCAGAAGACAAAGATATGGCAAATAGGCAAAGTGAAGAAATTAAAAGAATTCATCCAGATTAGAAAAGAAGAAACAAAACTTAATTTCAGATGACATGATCTTGTATATAGAAAACATTAGGGACTGGGGTTGTATCTCAGTGGTAGAGTGCTTACCTTGCACATGTGAGGCATTGTGCTCGATTCCCAGCACCACATATAAATAAGCAAATAAAGGTCCATCAACAACTAAAAAAATAAAAAAAGAAATACATCAAATTGTTTTTTTTAAAAAAAAAGAAACATTAAAGAATCCACAAAAACTTTATATTAGAGCTAATAAGTTTGGCAAGGTTGCTGAATACAATATTAATATACAAAAATCAGTGACTTTTATACATTAGCAATGAACAGCCTACAAAAGAAATTAAGAAAACATTTCCACCTGCAATAATATCATAAAAGAACAAAATATTGGGCATAAATTTAACAAAAGAAATCAAGACTTATACACTAAGAATCACAAAGCATCATTGAAAAAAATTAAAGATAACTTGAATAGATCTAAAGAAAATCCCACCTTCACATATCAGGGGACAAATATTATTGCGATGGTTTTACTCTCCAAATTAATCAACAAATTCAATGCAATTCCTATCAAAATACCAGATGCACTTTTTGCAGAAATGTACAAGTTGATCCTAAAACTAATATAGAAATGCAAGGGACTTAAATAAAATATTATGGTTTGGATATGAAGTGTCCCCCAAAAGTTTCTGTTAATGCAGGAATATTCAGAAGTGAAATGATTGGATTGTGAGAGCTATGATCTAATCAGTCCATCCTAGTTGGAATGGACTGACTGGGTTGTAACTCTAGGCAAGTGGGGTGTGGCTAAAAGAGGTGGCTCACTGGAGAGGTGTCCTAGAGTTGAGTCTTCCCTATGGACCCTTGCCTACCTCTCTTTCTCTCTCTCTGCCTCTCTTCAGCCATGAGCTGAGCAGCTTTCCTGTACTGAGCCCTTCCCCCGTGATGTTCTGCCTCACCTTGGGTCCCAGAACAATGGAGTTGTCCACCTTTAGACTGAGACTTCTAAAACTGCAAGCACCAAATAAACCTTTCCTCCTCTAAGTTGTTCTTGTCAGGGATTTTTGGTCACAGCAATGCAAAAACTGACTAAAACACATACCACTCTTTTTTTTAATATTTATTTTTTTTTAGTTTTCGGCGGACACAACATCTTTGTATATGGTGCTGAGGATCGAACCCGGCATGCCAGGCGAGCTCACTACCGCTTGAGCCACATCCCCAGCCCCCACATATCACTCTTGAAAAGAGGGAAAGTTTTAGGATTCATACTTCCCAATTTCAAACGTACTACAAAGCTATTGTAATTGGGACTATCTGGTACTGGCATAAGGATAGACATATAGATAAGTGAAATAGAATTGGGATTACAGAAATCAATCACTACAATTGCAATCAATTTATTTTTTAAAAAAATATTTTTTAGTTATAGATGGACACAATACCTTTATTTTATTTATTTTTATGTGGATCAAACCCAGTGCCTCATACATGCTAGGTGAGCACTCTACCACTGAGCCATAAGCCCAGCACTTTAATTTATTTTTAACAAAGATTCTAAGACAACTCAGTGAAGGAATGTGTAGTTCCTTAAACAAATAATGCTGGTGCAATTGATAGTTAAATGCAACAAAATGAAATTGGACTCTTACTTCACACTGTGTACAAAAATGGTCTCAAATGGATCATAGACTGAAATGTAAAAAGTAAAATAATAAAACTCTTATAAGAAAATGTAGGAATAAACCTTGATGAAGTTGGACTAAGCAGTCATTTCTTAGATATGACACCAAAAGCACAGTAACCAAAGGAAAAATAAATTTTATTTAATAAAAAAATTAAAATATGGCCTCAAAGGACACTGTCAAAAAAGTAAAAAGATAAAATGGGAAAAATTGTTGCATATCATATATCTGGTAAAGCTCTAGTATCTACAGAATTTTTACAACTCAATAACAAAAAGAAAAATTCCAAATAAAAAATAGAATTTAAATATTTTTCCAAAAAAGATTGGATATAAATATCCCAAAGCACTTTTATGCTCAGTGTCATTGGTCATTAGGGAAATGCAAACCAAAATTACAAGATACCACTTAACATCCACTAGGATGATTATTTTTTTTAAAGGTAGAAAAAAATATATGTTGACAAGAATGTGAAAAAATTGAAACCCTCATATATTGCTGGTAGAAATGCATGAATTCTACAGTAGCTTATTGTTTAAAAAACTATACATTGCCTCACTATATACAAAAACCTTATAGAATTTTTCACAATAACCAAAAAGTGGAAAAAACTCAATGGATGAGTGGCTAAATAAAATGTGGTATATCCATATGATGGAATATTATCTGAACATAAAAAAGAATTACTGATACATGTGGATAAACTTGAAAACATTTATGACATTAAAAAGTAATGAAAAGGAACAGATGCAAAGAACACATGTTAGATGATTCCATTCATATGAAATATCCCGAATCAGGAAATCTGTAAGGACAGAAATAATGGTTTCCAGGGGATGTGGAGAGAGGAAAATGAGTAATGACTGCTGACTGATGGTTATGGAGTTTCTTTTGAAGGTGATGAAAGTGCTCTGAAATCCATGCTGATGGTTATACAGCATGTAAATATACTGAAACCACTGACTTGAGATGAATTTTATGGAATATGAATTGTATCTCAATTTTAAAAATCAAAACTAGTGGTACAACTTACTTTACATATCTTCTAATAAACTTTTGGGATGGACTAACTCTTTCCAGAAACCATGAATGGAATGACCATCATTGTGGCTGACTGTAAAATGAGTGGAAACCTTGTACTAGCAGATCATCTGGTTTCAGATTCTGTTCTCACTGGTTAGCAGCACATGGCACCAATACTGTAGTGATTTTAAAATTCCAATTGGTGAGCCTTCTAACTCATTCCTTGGATCAATAGTTACCTTTTCAGGGAAGGCCTATCAAGGACCAAAACCTGCTGAAAAGACCCCAGAAATTAATGTGGGAAAGTCTATAAAGTACCAGGAAGTGGTCTTCTATTAAATAGTTAGAAGTCATATTTGCCTTTTCCCTAGGTTTGCAACACTGTTTTGGTAGTATTCTTTATCTAGAACAAAAATGTACAGGGAGGAATTATTAAATAAATTAGGTCCTATCTTTTCAATGAAAGTATTAAATATTTGCATTTATCAGATAGTCCCAAAATAGCTTAACCAAAGGCTTCTGATAATTCTCTGAACTTTCTTTCTTCTATGTAGTACCAGTTTATTTGATAAAGTTCACTGTTTGATTCACTGGCCACAGAATTATACACTCTTTGATGGTGTGCAATCTAATTCAATAGATCAAAACTGTCTAGATTCTAAATGATAGAGTGATTTACTTTGTGTATAAACATCAGTAGTTACATCTTGCTGTCTTCAGGAGAATGGTCTTTATTTTAGTTGATAGAATGAGTAAAGAATTTTAAGTAGATACACAATCCAGTTCATTACTAGATGATCTCACTATTTGAATGTAGGTAAACTGTGTTTTGTGCTATTGCTATTGAGTCCTGTATACTGATTGTGTAATTGAATCATTTGAAACAGCATTTGGTAGACTACCTTAACAGGGAAAACCTGATCTCTTTTATTTAGTACAGGAATGTACTTTAATTCCAATCTCCTTGTGAGAATTTTGTAAGTAGTATTTTTAAAAAGTCCCTTTTCCTATTAAAAAAGCAAACCTTCATGCTAGAGATAACCATGAAAAACTTAAAATCCCAGTAATCTGCTTCCTGTCAATCTTTTGAAAACTACTTTGTTTATCTTTTCGCTTTTCCATAAATCCTCACTTGTAGATTTACTTAAATGGCATCTTACTATGCATGGTTTTATTATAATTGTCTTCACCAAATGTATTATCAAAATCCATATCCATGAATCTAAGTGCATATATAGAAAAAATATAAATGCATATAATCACTGCATGGCATTATATTTCTAGCAACATTATGGAATGAATTTCATATTTATATGTTAAAACCTAAAATATTTTTAAATTTCTATTTGAAAATATCAGTTTTTCTTTCTTCTTCTATGTAGTACCAATTTAAGAAAGCAGAAGAGATTAATTCTTCTATAACCAAGTATTAGATTGTTACTACTGTTATAAACACGTCATCAGTTTAGTTCTTTTCAACTACAACAATCTCGGAAAACTTTATCCTGTATTTAAATGTTAAATTCACTTGTGACTAGAGCCTTGGAATACGATTTAACTCAAAATCTACTTTTACCTCTGTACTGGCGTGCCATAGCCATGTACAGTTTTTAGAAAGAGGTTTCTCAAAATCATTTCCATTCCGTATATTGTTTAAGGACAACAAAATGAGCTGAGGTTTGCTTAATTTGAAAGTCATGGCATGGATTCACATCAGAATCATGGCCAAAATATCAACAGTTCGCATGTTAGTCTGGGATCACTGTAAAAATGAGACAGGAGATCTAGCTTTCGTTTAAAGGAGCAGCACAGGGAAAGATGCCTAGGAGAAAATGGCCCCAAAGCTAAGAAAGCAGCAGGAGCGCCTGGAGTCAGCTGCAGAACAGACCCTACCCTTATGCAGTTTTCCTGGCTGAAGAACTCTGCAAACTTAGGGAGTGTGAAGAGTAGTTAAGATTAGAGCAAGAAGAGAAGAAAAAGATAGAGGGGGTTGAGTGGTGAGGATATCAATCTAAGTAGAAGGTACTTCTTAAAACATAAATGCACATAATTTATCAGTGCTTATTTTCCTTCCTTCCCTTTTGTTTTAACAATATGCACCCTGCTTAGTGGAAGAAAATCCAAATTTAAGAAAAAAAATGCTATAAATTGGCACCCCCAATACTCTCCACCTCCACCAAACCACAGCTCAACAACTAGCAGTGTCCTGATTTTGCTGGTGCTAAGGGCTCACCTGCCAGCAACCAAGATTGGCCTGGACCATGTCTGCATGGCCTTGGTAGCTATGGTGCTTCAAAGAAGGACTTGTATTCAGTGTTTAGAAAACCAAGACTGCAGGTGAGCTTGCCTCTGCTTACCCTGTAGCGGCTAAGCTGAGCAAAGATAAAGAAAAATCCTGTGATCTTTCAGGTCACTGAAACAAACTCTAATCAAAGGAGATACTATACAATTTCAGAAAAAAAGAAAAACCGTTTCATGATTCTTTACAAAAAGTCCCTGGATTTGCAGTATTTGGCAGAGGAAGAAACATGGAGAAATACTGAAACTCATTCTAAAAGTAAACATGGAAATGTGAGATTAAAGAGCAGAATCATCTGATACCACAAATATCAAAAGGAAGCAAGAAATAACTTGATTTTCTCCTGTGCCTGTGGCCACCTCCAGGAGTTGTCTTCACATGCTACCTTCCTTTGGGACACTCTTGCCCAGTCCCATATCTTTGCATGGATCTCACTGATGTATCTGAATTGGCAAACCTGTCTCAGAGGAGGTGGAAAATTCCTCAAATAGAATTCATCATGCTCACCCCACCTCACCCTCAGGTTTCTTACAGGATCCCTCTTAGCTCCTTTGCCAAACCTATAGCATACAAAGAGAGCATTACTACTTCAGATCACGTCTTCTTCTTCTGTTAGATCATTCCCATTAGTTGTGTGTCAGTAATTTAGTGATCTTAACCAGGAGTTGTAGTGGCTTTAATTTTGTATACTGTATTTCCCACATTACCAACATTAAAATAGTCTTGGAAAGACCCTTCCAGAGAAACCTGAGAGTTTCATTTGGACCACTTCTGTGTCATGTTTTTCACTAGCGCCTGAAAGATCCATTCTAGCCAGAGCATTCATTTGAAAACGTGCCATCTGCTACCTCACTTTGAATCGTCACCATAGTTGCTGAGATAATGTACACTTCAAAGCTCTAGTTAAATGGCTGCTTGCTTTCTTAACCTGGAGCTTCCTCCTAACAAAACTTTTAGTGTTATTTTGACTTTCCAAAGCAATGTACAAAACATTTACCATGAAGTCATGTCCTGGTTCCTCTGAATAAAACACAAAATCTAAATAAGACTGAAATCTAGGGAGGGGGTTCACCAGACCAGCCAAACAGAAGGTTGACCATCTTTGTAAAGCATTTTTAAAAATTCTCCTTGCAACTCTGCCTTTGTACTTGGGGGGGGGGGAGGAAGAATTCAAGATATACATAATGAATGAACAAAATAAATAGATTATGCTAGTGATGATGTGTCTAAAGACAACCAGTCATGCTTTCAGACTTGTGAAGTTGGTCCTCTAGCTGTGCTGGCCTATATAGAGGCTTTAAGAATATTCAGACGTGTATCTGTTACACGAAACAATCACTTGGCTTCTAAAAATACTCTCCTGCTACTAATTCAATTAAAAAAATGCAGCAGGAAAGCTTAATTAAGCTTTCTAGGTTGTTAAAACTCTGCTACCAGAAAAAAATGTACTATTCTTAGAGTCCCACAGTTGAATGGCAGGAAACAACTGATAGATTATCAGTCAAGAAATGTTGGGCCCTTTCTTGTGCTTAGCACTGAGCCCATTATATGAGATTTTTAACTGAGTAAACCCAAGACTGGGCAGCTGGAGAGGACTTTGTTGTTCTAGTAACATCAGCCTTGGGGAGAGGGGAATTGACAAGAGGCCAAATTCCCTCTGGAAATTTGGGACTAGTTGAAACCATCCTACCCCACCTTGCTTTGATGATGATGATTGATAAGTTTTAATTTTTCAGCACCTGGTGTTAACAAGGCAGACTTCACAGCATCAAAACAACAAAGAAAAAAAAACGAAGACATCATTTACAGGTTGGCAATGTGTCAGAGGGAGCGGAAAGTAGCAAGGGGAGGAGAGAGATTTCATTACCTTTCCCAGACACAGTAAAGGAGAAAATCCAACCTGCCAAAAGCCACAGGAAAGAGAGGGAGCTTGTTGGTGGGCTTTGAACAGAGACCCACAGGCAGGGCAGGGCTGGTAAGTGAGTCATTGGAAGACAGCGCCCCCAGAAGACATGGCCAGGAACAGCACCCTGTGCAGGGGTTGCAAAGCTGGCTGGGATACAAACACCCTTCACTGGGTGTCAGCCCCTTCTCCTCCACCAGCCCTTTGTGTGCTTATGCCAGTCTGTGTAGAACCAGTCCACAGTGACAAACAGCCCCGACATCAGGAGAAAAGCAAGGCTTTCCAATGGGCTGAGCAAGCAACCCAAGCTCTGTATCAACACAGCAATGGGGTCCTTTGTTAGCAGTCCTGAGAGAACATGGGGAGGGCGGGTATTTTTGCCCACTTTTGTTACTAGAGGAAAGAGATGCCAAAGGACGCTGAGAGGATGTAGCTAAGGCTCCGCGGCCTAATTGTAACAGAGTCAAGCAAAAACTCCATTCATTCCTTCATTTACTCACACCACCCACCCTCAAAGTGGCAAGCTGTGTGCTTGGCTCCACCAGGTGAGCCTCCTTCTGGGGAAAGAGCAGGAAGGTCCCAGGAAGAGGGCTGGGAGGGGCAGGCTCAGCCAGGGAGTCTCTGGAAGAAGAGAAGCAGCCAGCCATGAGAGGAGCCGGGAAGAATGTTCCAGGAACAATATGGCTGGTGGCTCTGACGTGAGGAAGCCCCTGACATGTTCCAGGACGGAGAGCACATGGCTAATTGGAGCGTGGTGGGTGGTGGGCAGAGCAGGGCAGGCGAGGCGGGGTCAGGGGACCAGGGTGGCAACGGTCTGCTAGAGTCATTGTGTGTTTCTCCCCAAGGACAATGAATGAGGAGCCGTGAAGCCCTCTAGACAAATTGACATGTTGTCACACTTTTCAACAGAATGCTCTGGTGGGTGGAGACAGAGGCCCCAGGAATCCAGGCGGGAAATGTCTGTGACTTAGATTTGGCCGGAGCAGAGACGGGAAGCTGAACATAGCAGAGGGGACAGACTGGCGATGGGGGAGGTTGAAGGAGAGAGAGGGGCCCCGGGTTTCCACCCAAATCCTCCACTTCCTACTCCTCTTCGTCTCATCCATGGCCCTTCAGTTTTATCTGTCCCTGTTCTCCTCTCCAAAGGAGTGGGCTCCCTCACTGCTTCCATCTCCTCCCTGTCCCTGCTCCAGCTGCCCCCCCAACCCTCCCACACTGTGACGCCTCCCCCACATCACCCCAATCCTCCATCTTTCCTCTGCACCAGTGATGGACTTCACCCCATGCCCTCTGCTCCTTGAACTCTCTGGCCCACAGGCCCCCGCCCTCCTTCTGCCTCTCTGGGTGTCTCTGACTCCTCCTGCTGCTGACCCCACCAGCAAATACAGTCCCCAGAAAGGTACACTGAGGTCGAGGTGACTGTCACTGCTCCCATGATGGCTTGGAAGGGGGGCCTTCGCAGCTCCACCTCCAATCCTGACCACACCTGTGGGGGCCTGGTGTGTGTCCTCAGGCCCACCAAAGCTCAACTGGTCATTTTAGATGACATTGTGGTACTCATTGCACAAGTCTGTAAACATACTAATGACCACTGGATTGTACAATTACAACAGATGGATTTCATGCCATGTAAATTGTGCCTTGAGATACTAGCAAACGAAGAAAAAGCCCAGCAAGTCTCCTCTGCCACCCCCAGTTCTAACTTCATACCCATGCTCTCATCTCCAGGAGCCACCACCTGCCTCCCACATGAGTCACACTTGACTCTTCCCTCTGACTAACTTCCTAGGTCCAGAAGTTTCCAAAGTTGGCCAACTTTCGCCCACCAGTATTTTTTGAACCACCCACATTAGCCCCAACAATTGATCCACAAAACCCTTCTAGGGCTCTATTGTCAGTGGTCACAGTACCAGCACCACCAGTGTCGGAGTTTTTCCAATCTTTGGGAGGATGCTTTGGGCTGTCAAAGTATTCTAGAGTTTCCCAGCATTAGGGATGAGGGAGGGATGCAGAACACCTTCATACACCAAAGCATCGTTGTTCCTACAGGATTTGGGGATGTCCCATCCATTCTCTCTCTCTCTCTCTCTCTCTCTCTCTCTCTCTCTCTCTCTCTCTCTCATGTGCTGAGAAATCTGTCCTGCACTTTCTTATCCTGATGCTACTTTATTCTTGTATCATCCTGTTCCTCTGTTCTTAGTTTTCTAGAGTTTCTTATACACAGTGACTTCTGATCCTCTTTCTTATATTCAGAATTACTCCTTCTGTCTTCATGTCAGCAACTGGTGACTATGTCTTTATTATAGAGCAGGAGAAACTACAAACACAGGGGATCTCCTCTGAGCTGCTCTGGGACAGGAGCTTCCTGCAACCTGAGCCCCCTTCCTCCAGCAAGAGGGGCTGCCTCTGAGCTTGGCCTTCCCTGGGACAAGTGGTTTCTCTGTGACTTTCTTGGGCCAGGGTCTCCAGCTGCCAGACAGCTGGCATTCCCAGACAACTCCTGCAAACAGCTGGCACCATAATCCAGACTTCCTGGCACCAAGCAGCCTGGGCATTCCCCCTGTGTCAGGGCTGCTTTCTCACGCAGGTCCTACAAAAGGGGAGAGTGACGGAAGTGGGGGCCTCCCCTGGAAATTCAGCTTGCTGGGTCGGTCCTGCTGTATGTGGTGTGCAGAAGCATGGAGGTCTTGCCTCCCTGTCTCTTGCTGATTTTACAAGGGCTTCAAAAGGGCTCATGTCCCCAGGAAGTTTCCTTCTCTGTGCCAGTGACGGTGCAGAATCTAACATTGGCCTTGCAGACACACAGGCACACTGCTTATTCTTGGCCCTCTGGGTCAGATGCCTTTGGACGTCTTCCCTTCCACTGGTTAGCAGCAAGCTCTTCCCTCTTTCACTCTTACAACATTTCATTTGTAGCTCTCTATAGATATAGATCATTTACATCTTTATGTAGGATGGTTCCATTTCTCCTCCGGCCAGTACTTCCCATGCAATCTATGAGTGCAAGAGTGAAGTTCAGGTCCTGTGTTTCTAGAAATATTTCTTGAGTACTTATGATACAGAATAGTATCCTAAACAGTATCCAACAGTATCTTAAACAGTATGTCTTTCTTATAAAGTAAAATTATTCACTAACACTTGTTGAAGCATGGCAAGGCACATTTCTTTTTCTTTTCTTTTTTTGGTACTAGGGATTGGGCCCAGGGGAACTTAAACACTGAGCCACGTTCCCAGCCCTTTTTTATATTTTTATTTAGAGACAGGATCTCCCTGAGTTGCTTAGGGCCTCACTAAGTTGCTGTGGCTGCCTTTGAACTCAGGATCCTCCTGCCTCAGCCTCCTGAGCTGCTGGAAATACAGACATGCACCACTGCAGCTGGCACAAGGCATATTTTATTCTAGACCCTTACCAGAGGTTCAGGGACCACTGTAACTGGATCTTGCAATGGGGAAGAGAGATTGGGACAACTCTGAAGACAGCACGTGGAAATTTATAGCTAAGTGGGAATTTATGATCAAGGAACAGGTTGGGTATCAATGGCTGGGAAATTGTGAAGAGAAAATATCAGGGCTAAGGATAATAATATGGATTAAGATTCTTGCTTAAAACAGGCCAAAATTGATCTGGGGAACAGTGGAGGAGAAGGAAATTGATCAGATAGGGACAGACATCAGATAAACTGAGTCAGTAGGATTCTCTGATAAAACTGATTTTATAAGTCAATGCACAATGGGCCTAGAAAAAGTTTCAAGAGCTGCACTAAACTACAGTCCAGGAAAAAATTGTTCATCATACTTAAGGAACATCGTCTATGGCCTTGGAGAAGTTCATAGAGTATTCATTTATGAAAAAACATTATTAGTAGGGGAACAGAAGAAGGGAATATGCCATATTTGCTCCAGTTAGGGACACTGTGACATGGAAACTGGGGCTCAGGAGCTTGGACACCAGCCAGGCAGTCCTCCCCAGGAACTTCCTCTTTGTGGACTTGATAGGGTCTCATTTGAAGATCTGCTGCTAGATTGGAAGAAGCTGCTCACCTGGGGAGGAACAAGAGGGGTCTGTGTCTCTGGGGTCCTCAGTCTCTAGTTTCTTTGACAGTGGGAGGAGGGGCTGCATCTGGACTGTATGGCAGAGAGAAGTGCAAGCTGCACTGTTCTGGAGACCCCTACAGTCCCACCACCATGGGAAGGAAAAAGAAGTTCTTCTGAGAACTTGAAAGAGGGGACACCTCATCAGACCACACCCAATGGTGACTCCAATGATCAGGCCAGGCTCCTCTAGAAAATAAACAGGAGCAAGTAACTGAGAACTGGGGTGCAGAAGAATGAAATGTATGGACTGGGACTTCTCGTTCACAGCCTTCTCCCAGTTTCACAATGTCCCTTCTTTACAGAGAAATGTCCCTTCTTTACAGAGGAGGATATGGTTCCTTTTGGAGAAGAGTCCCCTGGAGACTTATTTTCTACTCTTCTCCAACAACCATAGCTCTGCCCAGCCATAGCCCCTGGGCCAAGCTATAGCTGAAGTACTTGAAGGTGCTGTGGTCTGAGGCACAGGGCATCTGCGTTCATTACTGGGAAATGAGAACGTAGAGATGTGATGTCAGAATGGTGTCCTTACACCTTGCAAGTGTAAAATAATGGCATTGACATATCTTCTTGCTCATGAAAATAGTTCTCATGCTTAAAAATGCTTCAAATATCAACCAAAACATTAAAAAAAAAACTAGTCATTCTATTGGCCTTCTAGGGACAGAGGTTTATGTAAGAATTTTCATCCTTTCCATGAAAGCAATGGCCAGTTTTCCAGGTGCACCCATAGGGCCCTATTGGGCTCCTGGGCTCCCTGCCAGCTCTGTTCTGTGGCTTGGATGTGCCAGGGGTAATAACTAAACAAGATAGTCTCCCTGCTGAAGATCAGAGACAAGGCTGCTAAGAGTTCTTCAGATGAGAAAGAGAAAAAGCAGATTCTCTAAAATGTGTGTCCTGATCTTCACCAAATTCAACTCAGCTAAATGTTTCCGTGAACTCAAGTTGCCCTTCTCTACCTCTCAGCATCCACCTGATAGCCTCAATTGAGTACACCCCCATCTCATGACAGCACAGTGCTATGTTTTGCTCTGAGAAAGATTTGAGTCCCTTTAGATGGACAGTTGGAACCAGAGAGGCAGAGAATCCTGCTCAGCAGGAAGCACAGGAGTGGACTGATGAAGCACCGACCTGGGCTGTCTCTTCCCTTCTCTCCCCACCAGGCATGCTGGTTGGTCCTTTCCTGGGTGTCCCCATCATCCATCTCTCCCCATGAGCACTGGCAAAACCACAGATGTGTATAGAAGTCCAGCCTCCACTGCCACCTACCTGAGTTGGCCACCACCCGGCTATGCTGAGACCTCAGGTGGCATGAGGAGCTTGAGAATGGGGCATTTCCAGCCACAGGCCATTGATGGCTCAGGCAGAGGAGGTGGAGTTGAGTAATTCATCAATAGCTCCACCATGACCCTCTGAGGTGGGCTCCCCAAGGCCTCACATGCCCGAAAGTTCCTAAAGTTCGTATCTGCCTTGGAAACCTGTATTAATTAAGTAACAGCTGCCTCATCATCCCATTTCTCTTGATAACCAAAGCCTCAGGTCAGTCTGGTGCTGAGTTGCTGTAAGTCTCACCGACAGTAGGTGTGGCTGGCCTGCAGCATGGGCACATTGCCTCTCTGTGATGCTACCCAAGTCCTGCCTCCCCTTTGCTGACCTTTTGGGCCCTGGACTCAGCTTTGGAAGGGCTCCTCTGGGCTTAGATGAACTGGCCCTGCAACCAGAGAACAGAGCAAATTGTGGAAGGGAGGGTGCACTGTCCTGTGGGCCAGGAGGGGTCGACTCGGAAGATGGTGCTCCCCAATCCCATCTACCCGAACCCCTAGGTTCTGCTGTTCCTAGAGTCCAGAGACTCCCTTTGTTCTGGAAGGGTCGAAGCTCTGAAGTCTGAAGGTGTGCCTTCATACCCAGCTCCACAGCCTCTCTAAGCCTCTTTTCCTTATATTATAAAAGGAGGGGGCAAAGAGATGCTCCTAAGGTTTCTTTGAGGAACAGTAGAATGTGCCAGGCATTTTAGAAGAGCTCAAAACAAAATTTTCTACCCATTCGCCATTCACCACTCCCCAATTCAACTCCCTTCTTAGCCCCCCTTCCCTCTCTTGGGCTCAGCTCAGTATTTTTGTGTCCCTGGAGCAGAATTAGGTTGGGGGGTGAGGGGTGATGCAGGAAAGCCCTTCTCCCGTCCCTGGACGGATTTCACTCCCCAGGGCCCGATTCCAGCCTCCTCTCAGATCACAGGGTCCTGCCAAGCCCATGGCCTCCTTTCCTCTCCTTGTGGCTCCAGGCCCAGTTTTGGAGACATTTGGCTCTGATGCACTTCTAAGTGCTGAGACAAGTTACTTGGATGCCTTTAAACCCAAAACAAGGTCAGACATCAAACCATATTCCCCTGTACCGCCAGGCCTCCACCCCCCACAACCCCAGGAAGAACTTGAAAAGAATAAAAATATTAACAGTGAAGTTAATATTGTACCCACCCCCGACTCCAGCGCCTCCATCAGATGCAGCCTCTCTCGCCGATCGTGGGCTGGAGTCTTTCTGTTTATTTTTATATTCTTGCATGCATAAAAATTGCACATGAGGCTGGGGGTGTAGCTCAGTGGCAGAGCTCTCGACTAGCATGTGTGAGGTCCTGGGTTCTACCCTCAGCAGTAAAAACAAAACAAAATCAAAAATATAAAAACTGCATATCCTATTTCTTATGGTTTTGTGGGCATGGCATGGACAGGATCCTTCTCTGGCTGTTTTGTCACTAACTTGGTGTTGCAGAGATGGAGCCCTGGGGCTCTCCTGGGCTGCTGGCTGGTACTTGCTCTCCCCCTAAAACAACAGCATTTGCTGACTCTGGGGCTGGAGCTGGCTGAAGAGTGCTTTATCTGCCACACCACAATGTAATCATTGGGTGATAATGTCACTTACAGAAAGAAAAAGTACATGGACTCGATTTTGAGTTGAGTGTGGGTGCTGCTGGCTAGGGCTGCAGAAAGGCTTTTGGTGCCAGCTGATGCATAAACAATATGGTTTCACAATCAGGTGATGGCTGAGGCACCTTGCAGAGTGCCCAACACCTAATCCTGGCAGGGACAAGAGCAAGCCCAAGAGCCCGGGCTGGCTGGAGATGGCAGCTTCTCGGGCTTCTCCTGTCTTCCCAGCTGCATGAGGGTTGCTGCTGCCTTGTTGTATAAACACATTTTTAATCTGTGCTCATCAAAAGCATCATCAAGAACACAGGTCTGACAGGCAGCATGGCATCCGCACCATTGGCCACCTGATAAGCCGGGCCCCACTTAACAGAATGGCTCTATTGTAAGTCCCCCCACCCCTGCATATGAAGGGGGTTGTTGGCAGAGGCCCTCAATGTGTGCCCTGTTGCTGTGTCAGACAGGTTCTATTGCCATCAGGGACGGTGTGAGTCGGGTGCCAGCCCCCACCTTCCACAACAGAACCCTTCCTTCACTTTGGGTTGTTGTGCTGAAACACGAGTCAAGTCCACCTCAGATGGCTTCAGCTTCACGAGGTATCAAAATGAGAGGGCACCAAAGTCTTGAGTTCCCAAGAGTCTCTGTGACCTGGGAAACTTTGGGCAGGTGGCCCATGACAGAGGGTTTCAGCCTTTGTCACTCTGCTGCTGGTAAGATGCCCAATGAAGGCTAGGGGGTCTCTCCCCCTCCCTCCGTGTCCCCTTCTCTCTCTGGCTTTAGCTTCCAGGACACTCAAGACACATCACAAAGGAAGAATCCATGTCAGGACACCACCATAAGCCGACCTAGTTGCCCAAAACCTGAGGCAAAAGACCCCTCTGACCTAGAGAATTTGGTTTTGACTTCTCTTTGGACAAATTTCCTCTTCTTTTAGATCTTGAGTTCATATGCTCGTTTTCCACGTGTATCTATCCTTCCCCAGTCTTGCCCCAAACTGCCCTTCCCAGACCTCAGCCTGATTGATCCAAGTGGCTCCCCTTCTTGGACAACATGTTTGGTTGAGGAATTCAGGCCTAAGCCAATCAGTACACAGCACTAATCTGGCTTCCAGTGTTGGCTTGGTGGCGGTGTATGACCCAATGTGAAATAGATGTGAAGATGGCTTCTTGCACTTAAGAGTAAGTCAGGGAAAGGAACACCTTCCCTTTCTCTGAACAGCTGGGCATGTGGATGTGAGGTTTGGAACCACTGCCACCATTTGCTACCATAAATGAAGTCAGACTGAGGATGAAGGTGACACAGTTAGGGATGGGCGAGAACAGAGAACTGGTTAAAGATAGGATCAGAGCCACTGGATTAAGCCAGTCCTGAAACCCACTCCAACACCAGGTGTCTATTTATGTGAGAACAAACTTCATTGTGGTTTGGCATCTTTGTGGAGACGGTTTCCTTTGAACTTAGGTGAGTAAGGGCTAGGGAACCTCCTCAGGGAATCCCCCACCCCTCCAAACTTCCTTTCTAGCAAATATACCTTCTCTAACACTAATAAGCATGACTCAAAGATCAATGTTGCACACTGATGCCACCAAGTTGTCTGGATTACAGGTGTGTCAAAGGTACCTACAGACTTGGCTCTGTTCATCCTGGAGCCCTTTCAAATTGCTCCTCTGTGGCCTGCTGAAGTCCCTCTAAGGGAAGGTCTGGGCAGTCCTTTGAGGATAGAGAAGAGAGTAGAGGAGGAGCACACCTCCAAGGTCAATGCTCCACTTCCTGTTTGTAGAGAGGGAACCCATTCTACACTGGACAGTCCTCCAAAGAGAAGTGGAAAGGTCCAGACAGCCAGAAGCACCTGTGTTCAAATCTTTGCGCTATTGCTTGTGAGCTATTTGTCCTTAAGAAAATCACTGAACACCCCTGTGCATCAGTTTCCTCATCTATAAAATGGAACTCATAGTGACCTCCTAAGGATCCTCTTTTGTGAGGGTCAAATGAGTTCATTATTCATCGGAAACTTAGAATAATGTTAGACACACAGTAAGCATGAATTCAAATTTAACTATTATAGTATTGCTAAAATTCTCATTGTTATTTGCAGGAATGGAGAATCAGTTAAGTTAGTTTCTGATTGTATCTTTTCTTTCTTTCTTCTTCTTCTTCTTTTTTATTTATTTATTTAATTTTTTTGGTGATTTCATCCCCCACCCCTACCCCCACCCCAGGAATAGGGTCTAAAAGTCCTAGACAGTGCTCCCCAGAAGCACTGGCAGGTAGGAGGTTCCCAGAACTCTTAGACTTGTCAAGATCCACATTCCTACACGGGGCAGCTCTGAAGGGTAAAGCTGGCTGGGGGCCAGTGTCTGGCCTCACCCGATGCAGACCAGTGACCAGGGCCCTTCACCTGATAGCCCCCAGAAAACCTGGGGCCTTTGCTTATCCTAAGAAAGAAACCCAACAACGACTGAGGTCCAATTCCCTCCAGCCAAGCACCCTGAGACCTGAAGCTGAAAGGGAGTGAATCAATAGAAACTAAAAATGTGAATCTTCTTTCCATCCTGCTCTCGTGCCCAGCTCCTGGGTACAAATCATGCCATGGATAATCATGGAGGGCTTTCATGCCCCGAGGACCTGTGTTGGTTCCATGTCCTGAATCTCCTTTCAAGATTATTTGGGTGGAGTGTCATTTAATTCCAACATAGAGAAGGTGAGGGAAAGTACTCCAAGAAGAGGAAAGCCCCGGAGACGTGGCTGGGATCAGCAGGGCTGCATCCGGCTGAGGGGGGACCTGAGCCTGAGAAGGGTCACAAGGCCATTAGAGGAAGTGACTTGTTTGCCCCAGTCTGGAATATTCCTGTACACTGCACTGCTACACACCTACCAAGAATCCAACTTGGGAAAGGACCTCAGGGAAGGCTGGCTGTCCTTCTCCCCTCCCCAGGCCAGGGTCCAGGCCAGCCACAGGGACAGGCTTCACTACCTTCCCAGTTCAGGACATACCCCAGGACCTTGGCCAGTACACATCAAGCTCCCCTAAGTCACCTCTTTATATGACTAATGGGCATCCTTCAGCATTTGGCTTGCTCTGGACTCCAAGGGCCACATGGTGATACTGTCATCAGCCGCTCTTGTCCAGTTCAGAAAGTCCTCAGGGGCCTGACCATTTGTTCTAATGTCAGCACTAGCTGGATGATTGTGACTCTGAGGTGTTCCCTGCTGTCCTTCCCTTTTCTGTACAGAAACATACGGAGCTGGGGCATCAGTCCCATCCTCCCTGGATCCACACCCATCATCGGTCCTCTTGCAGGCCTTTGCCTTCTGACCCAAGCCAGTGTTGGCAAGTGGGGAGCAAGGAGAGCCTTGGAAAGTGCTGGTTGATGGAGCTTGTTCATTCCACCTCTATGTCACAGCTTTGAGGACATGCTTCCATTAGCCTGTTGGTCAAAAAGACACCTGAGATAGAACTTGAGTCTCCAGTTGCCTCAGCTGTGGCTACCCTAGACCAGCCAGCAACCAGGGCCACTGCCCAGGTGAGCTCAGCCTAAGTAACCAGCCTGCAGACTTGGGAGCTAAATAATTGCTTTTTGCTTTAGGGCACTGCATTCTGGGTGATCTGCTGCACAGCATCATGGTGGCAATAGTCAGTGACACTGCTCCTGTCAATGCCGTGAGCGGTTGACTCTTGTTAGAGAGGAGCTGGTGGCAGCCCATGCAGAGGTGGAGAAAGTGGGCGGTCCTTAAAATAAAGATGTCCGGGTACCACTCAGAGCGAATCCTCCTGAGCTCACAGGAGGTGGCAGAAAATGAGGAGGCAAAGGCACAAGATGCTTCAGCAGCTTTATTGAGCACCTATGATGAGCAACGCTCTGTCTAGAGCCCTGGCCCCCAGAGATGAGTCAGATCCAGGCCTTGCTGCTGCAACTCGTCTCCACAGGCCTGGGGCTGGCTGTGGGAGTGCAGGGTGGGTGGTGTACAATCCCTTCATTCCCTCCTCCAAGCTTCCCTGCTCTCCACCTCCAGGGCTGAGTCATAAGGCTTATGGCTCCAGGGAAGGAGAGGCTGTAAAGTCCTGGATGCTCCAGGCCTGTGTCCCAGAGCTGTTAGCCCTCTGGGGGATTGCTTTAGAAACAAGAGCTATCTCCTTGCTTAAGGTTGTCCCTCTTTCCCAGGGCGGCCCACACCCAGTGACTAATTTGCTTGGGAGCTTAAGCCTCACTTCCCTTGCCCTGACTTGGGACACCTTGAAGGGCCATCCCAGCTCCAGAGTTCCAGAGCCCCAGAGCTCTTGGTTGAGTCTGTTTTATCCCAGCTTCTGTCTGTGCTGATCTTGCTTATTCTTTTCCCATCTGCCAAGGCTGACCCCCAGAGGACACCTATCCTAGTCCATTTTCTGTTGCTATCACAGAATACCTGAGAGTGGGTAATTTATAAAGAACGCACTATTCTGACTTATGTTTCTGAAGACTAAGAAGCCTGAGAAGACAGTGTCAGCATCTGATGAGGCCCTTGTGCTGCCTCATCTCATGGTTGGCAAACAGAGGGGTGAGTGGCTCTTTCTGAAGAAACGAAATGAGGGGCAGCCTGATTTTTAGCAACTCTTGTTGTATGTTCGATTGTGGTAGGTTTTCAGAGGGAGGGATGGATGGACCAAAGTTTGTTGTTCCCCTTCCCTCAGTCCCCACAGGGTGGGAAGAAGCCCAGCAGATCTTGTGCGCTTCCAAAGGAGGGCTCAGGGATCCCTGGAGAATCTGCTGGATGGCTTGCTTGCAGGAAATATCACTGCGGATGTGTCCCTGCCCCTGAGGGCTGCATGCCAAACTGACTAGGTAGGGGCTGAAGGGGGCTGCAGGCCTCAGGGAGTCACAGCACCTGTAAGAAGTGAGCTGGGACCACTACAGCATGGAGGGAAGTGGTACTGACAAAGCAAAGGCAACTCCGTGGTGGCTGGCATTTTGCAGAAGATGCGGCAGAATCCCAAGTCAAGGCAGACCCACCGTGACTCAGCTGTTGCCTGCACCAGAGTCAGACAGCTGCAGGAAATAAATATCTAATCTTCATTCACCCACCGAGGGGAGTGTCCTTGGTGTCCATGATAAATTGGCTCCAGGACCTCTCACAAATACCCCAATCCTCAGACGCTCAGCTCCCTCATCTAAAGGCATAGCATTTGCATAGAACCGATGCACATCCTCCTACGTGCTTTACATTATCTCCAGATGACTTGTAATAGCTAGCGATGTAATGCCATGCAAATAGATGTCATACAATGTTGTTTAGGGAATAATGGCAAGGGGGAAGAAAAAGTAGGCAAATTGCAGTATAGAGGCAATTTTTTTTTTCTGAATATTTTTGATCCAGAGTTGGTTGAATCTGAGGATGTGGAAGCCACAGACACAGAGGGCTATTTTTGCCAGTTGCCTTGACACCCTAATGCTACCAGCCTTAGGTCTTCCATGGCAGAGAAAGTAGGTCTGGAAGGAAGGGTCTGAAGGGAATCCTGGGAAAATTCTTAGAGGTCCCCACACAAGGCAAGACGTCAGGCAGGCTTTTAAGTTTCAACTGGGGTTGCAGAATCTGCCTACTAGCTTTTTCCCATGGCTGCTGGCAGGGCTCAGGTCCTCACTGGCTGTTGGCTGCAGACATCAATCAGCCCTTTGCATGTGGGCCTCTCCCCAGGGCTGGCTGAACGGAAGACGGCTTTTGACTATTCCTAGAGCAAGGGCTCTGAAGAGAGAGCAAGAGAAGGTGGAAAAATGGAAGTGGCTGTCATTTTTTAGCCTCAAAATCTTGGAAGTGACGTCCCATTGCCATGGCCTATTCTACTTATTAGAAATGAGGCACTAGATGGTGGGGCCACTGGGGGACCACCTGAGGGGCTGTCTGCCCATAGGCATCAAAGGCGGGTTCAATTCCCAGCAAAGGCCGAAGAGCTGGGAGAGACAGAGTCCTTTAGGGACTAAATACTAAGGGGTATTACAGAGCATGCTTCTCCATTCCACCCCCTCACTGGGGCACACCAGCAGTAGCAGGTCCGGTCCGTGCCCTCCTTGCACATCTGGGTCCTGATTCAAGGAGTCCTTTAGTCCTGAGATTTAATCACCCCAGCCTTGCGTCTTTTCTCCCCAGCCTTCTTCCTTATTGGAGCCCCAGGCACACTTTAATCTCTTCCCCAGGAGGTGGGCTAGATCATCTCCCTCCCACAGTTTCTCAGCAGCCCCCTTGCTGAAGGCCACACAGCTGCAAGTGGAGCCCACTGCCTGGCACCTCCATAGCACCATGCTGCCCTTCAAGGAGAAGCCCGGTCCTGTGTCTGTCTTGGAGGTGAGAACTTGAGACTCCAGGGTAGACTTGTTCCCATGTTTGGGGAGCACGACCTTCCATCTGTGAAGTCAGGGAACTGGGAATTACGTAAAGGAGGTGCTGAGGCCTGGAAAGTTTGGCTGGGATTGACTGGGGAAAGGATGGGACTTCATGCTGACACTCCTGGGCCAGTGCAGCTCCAGGCCCTCTAGGGCCAAGCCACCTCCAGGACTTGCCTGGGAGGGTTGCTTCCACACTGGCCTCCCGCACAGCCAACCACAGACACAGGCAAGTGGCCAGGTCTGTGGTGAAGCCCACAGGGTCATGGGCAGGATGCTGGGAAGCATCCAGCAACTTGGAGAAGGCTGTGGAACACTCTCACATTTAAATCTATGCCCTAAATTAGGAATATGTTTACTTGCCTAATGCAACCTTATTATGTTTACACAGTTAAACCACAGCTCCTGGGTGCTCTGTAGACACACAGAAATGTCGTCAATGGATTGACTGTTGCTGAGCTTTTCCACAGTGATTGGTTTGCTACTTATTGGTTCCTTTTGTCATTTGCTAGCATCTGCCAGCAACAAAGCTTCTGCTTGTGGTCATTGGAGGTTTCAGGACAACTCACCAGGGAGGAAGTTATATGTGAGGGGGAAAAAAATTTCTAGTGAACACTGTTAGGCTACTCATCCAACTTCCCCCATTCCGTCCGCCATCTTGAAAACGTAATTCTGTTGTTGTTGTTATTGGTTGTTGTTGTTATGGTTACTTGGATCTTAAATGTCCCCCAAAGTCCCCTTTAACAGGTGGGGCCTAGTGGGAGCATTTTAGGTCTTTGGGGATGTACCCCTGACAGGGATAGTATGGCCTCATCCCCTTCCTTTTTGTCTATTACTTCCTGGTCATTGGATGATGAGTGCTTTTGCTCTGCCGTGCACTCCTGCCATGCTGAACTGCTTCACCACATCAGTGGGGTCATCCAGTCATGAACAGCTGGAACTTCCAAAATTAATCTTTTCTTTTACAAGTTAATTGTCTCAGGTATCTTGTTATAGTGATGGAAAGCCCACATATGCTAGCTCTCTCTTTCTTGGGAGGGGACCCCAGGAAGGACCCCAAGAGGTGAAGCTCTCAGACATCGTGTTGAGCATTGGCCCAGTGTGTCCATACAGCTTCCTTCCTTGGGATTGGGTGGGCACCACTAGGGAAACCAGAGAGTTGAGTGAAAGCCATGGATGAAATCCAGCCTGCAGCTTCTTACCTCTGGACTCCAATCCTACCAACCAAAGAATTTCTTCACTATTTAAACCAGTAGGAGCTGGATTTCCTGTGACCTGCAACCAAAAGGGCTGATTTCTACAAGTCCCACTGGCTCCCACCACCATCACCCCTTGTACTGGTAAAAGGCTGCCTGTGTGCACTTTTGCAACTGGATCCTTTCTTTTGGTTAGATTCTGAGTTGAATACTGGTGTTTCCCTACTCCCTTTCCCCATGGTTACTGACCAGGGGGTGCCATACTTCCTGCCTCTTCTTGGAAGGGGCATTTTCTTTGGCTTCCTCCAAAGAAAACCATAAAACAAGGACTTGATGCAGCTGATATATTTGGGAAGTGATCCCTAGAAGCTCGGGGGAGAGGTGGAGACAGGCAGACAGGGAAGGGAGGAGGGCCCCTAAAGATTCTATGAGTAAGGGATTTCTACCATGGACAACAGTCTCAACCCACTAGGCCCTCAGATAAGCCTATGCTGGGACATAGGCTTCTGATATCCCTATTAGAGGAGGTGGAGGTGGGTTCCCATCTCCATGGAAAATTATAGGCATATAGGTTAATAGGTATCTCGTGTCCTGTGGAAGAGCCAGGTGGACAGGGGTTCTATGTGGGACAGTACAGTCAATGAAGCCTCACTTTCCTTATCTATGAAATGGGGACAGTGTTAGTGGTACTTAACATGGCAGGGGGCTGTGGAAGGAGAACAATAACAAGTTTACTTCCTGGCACACAACAGGGCTGTATAAGTGTTGGTTCCAAACATGGTGGCTCTATAAGGGAACAAGAGCTAACGGTGGCTGCCTCAGTTACTGTGATAATGTGCTGTGTATGGCGGGATCCTGCTTTCCCTCAGCCACCACTGCTCCATGCCCCCCTCCTTCACTCAAGAATAGCCCTGGGGCTTGAGGTAAATTTGACTTAAACACACCAAGTTGTCCTGCTGATCTAGAGACCAGGGCACTGTCCTGAAGTGTCATGGCCACATAGGAGGCCACACCAGACAGCCAGGCCAAGTGGGGGGTTGCCGCCTGTTCGGTATCAGCAGCCAGGACCCAAGATGATCCGCAGGGTCACTGCCACCCATCTGTGTCCACAGACTGTGCCACTTGGCCCTCTGGCCCAAGCAGCCACCTGCTCCCAGCTGCAGGAGGCCCAGCCGCCTGACCTTTCCCTCCCAACGTCATTTTCCATTCTGCTGCGTTTTTTGGCCAAGCCTGAAAAGCTTCTCTGAGGGAGCTGGGAAGAATTGTCCCAAGACTTGTCATTGTTTCAGGACCAGGTTGCCTAAGCCTCAAGAATCTGATAGAAACAAGAACCTCCTTTGAGTCACCAATACTCACAATGGGGACCTTGGGTGGATGGCAGGTGCTGGGGTGGAGGACAGAGGATTCCTGGGCCCATGTGGACCCAGAATGCTTCCTCCGTGGCCCCCTGCCTGCAGAGGAGCTTGGATTTTGTAGCTCAGGCCAAACGCCAATTTGGCACAAGGGTCTGGACCCCAGCCTGGGCCTTCTTCTGCCTCAGCCAATTGAGAGGGGAAGATGGTGGCCCCTCTTGGGCAGGGAAAATGCAACCTGTCCCATCCCAGAGCCAAGAGGAAGGAGGTTTCCGGACCTGGGGTTAATGCTGAAAGGCCCACAGGATGCCCTTTCCTATCCTTTGGGCGGGAGCTTGAAGGCAGAGGAGGTACTGCCAAGACTCCAGGGTGCACTTCCCAGGTCTCCATCTCCACATCCAAGACAAGCCAGCGCAAGTGGGCCTCTGGATTGCTCCCCACTTGTGCCCTCTCTAGACTGTCTTCTCACATGTGTGTCCCACATGGACTTGGAGTAGGGGAGCAGCCACACTGAGAACTGGGGGTTCTCAGCTGCCCTGCAAGAAGTTAGTTCTAGCCCTAATCACGGGCCACCAGTCAACAGATGAAAATTCTGCTGCTCACAGTGCCACTGTCCTTCAGGAAACTGGCAAACATCCTGGGCTCCACATATGTGCTGTCAAGGATCCCACCCCCTATCTCTGTCCCAGGCTGTCTGTCTGGATATTTCATGCCAAGACACTGCCCAGCCACATCTCTGGCTGGCAAGAGGCTACAGTGCCACTTTTAGGCATTGCCAGTGCTCTTCAGGCCTCCCAACCCCTCCAAATGTCCTCAGGAGGGGAGGCTGGGCCATTCCTCTGAGGTGCTACCACTTTCCACTAAGCAGCTACCAAAGGAGGGGCTCTGGTACCTACCTGCAGGTCCCCAAGAAGAGAAGGTGGAGAGGGGCCACCTTCTTGGCCTTTGAGAACCTCAACAGAATCTGACCAGCCTGTGCTCCACTGATCACAGCCCTGCTTCATGGTCACCTGCATTATTTAGGCATCTACTAGATATCCAGGGTTGTGTGCTATGAGAATGGAGCAGATGTGTGAATCCGATCTTTGGTCACAGCCCCAGGACCCAGAAGCATCTGCAGTTTGAGACAGCATTCACTCAATCCTCATGGTCACCTCTGAGTACACAGTCCAGAAAATGTCTCACTTTCCAGATGAGGAAATTTTGTGAGGTCGAATAACTCTAGCAGATGTTAGATTAGAATCCAGCAACTTTGAAGTCATCGTCTTTGGGGGCCTCCTTCTTTTGTTCAGTTCATTGCTGAATTTTAGAGATGAAGTGTCCCAGGCAAGACCCTTCCTGAGGCACTGAAGTGAGTACAGAAGGACTCAAGCATAATCACACCACAGGTGGTCCGGGGGGCCTCATAGGAGAGGCTCCTTTGTTGGAGGGTGCGGCTGGAGCACAGGTGCAGCAAGAAGAGAGTATTCAGGGGGCTGCTCTGAGGGGACAGCTCAGGAGGAAGAAGGGAGTGATGTGGACAGCGCACTGATGGGCCAGAGGGTCATCCTACAGTAGATATGGCTGCATTGGGGATAGAGAGCAAGATGGAGGCCTTGGAGTGCGGGCTGAGCCAAGGGGTAATGATACCACAGCAGGGTTTTTGTGAGATGGGGCCTTCCAAAGGCATTCAGTCTGGAGTAGCCTAGGGAAATGGCCAAAGGGAACGGTCTGCAGTTACAGCAACTGCTGCTGTTTGTGGGGGAGGTAACAGGCCTAGAAATTGCATTTTAAAACTTGGGAGTCAACTGAATGATTCAGTAATAAGTGTGACATGTCTGCCTTGTAATAATGATGACCTTTTCTGCACAGCAAAGGTCTCCATGGACCTACAGGGAACAGCTTTCTGGTCATGGGCAGCTCCTCCCCTCCAGTGCCCTCTGTCAACAGCCTTTAGCAGAGCTTCACAGACCCTCACTCTGCAGGAGGGCAGTCCACACCTGACCTCATAGGCTGTTTGGGGTCTTGGCTGCCAAATTCCTTCCTGAATAGAGTTTGACTGGTAATCAGTTCTGCTCTGTGATTTGTGAATAAAGACTCTGTTTAGCAACCACCTTTCCCCTTGTAGCCTCAGCTTCTCTACTTTGTGTTACCACTTGGGCTCCCATTTCTAATCAAAATCCTCTTGCTGGAAAGATAAGAGAACAATCATATGCTCTTTAAGGACTGACATCTCAACTTGGTCATCATTGTCCCCAAATGCTGAATAGAGCACCTGGCATATGGTAGATGCTCAGCAAACTAGAGGAAAGGGAACATGTGTTTTGAGTAACTGGGTGGACGTATGTGAATATGCAGAGGCTGTGCTGGGTGGAAAATCGATTGCAAACCCCTTGGGTTGGAGACAGGTGGGGAGAGGGTTTTGTTGGTTGCTTCACCTCTCCCATTTCTGGGTGTCACTGTGTGAGCTGCAAGTGGCAGGAAAATAAGCTGATTATCCTGACTGGAGTGCTCAGAGGGGCAGTAGTGTCATTGTGGGGTAGGGGTGGTCTTAGTCAGGCTGAGGCATCTCAGTGGGACCTCAGTAAATGGCCACTGCAGGACAAAGCCTCAGACATCTTTAGCAAGTTCCAGATCCTCCTAGAGCGAATGGGTGTAAGCATCAAGCCATTCTACCTGTGACACTAGACGTCCTTTAGGTCCTGTCACCCCACTTTTATCCTCTGATCGTCTGCCCAGTGAGGAGGTAGACAGCAACAGGTTCTCTTTGCTTTTACAGTGACTACCCTGGATTAGAATGGCAAAGGTGTTTGGACCTCAGGTGCAAATCACCTCCAAAGAAAAACTCTGTGTGTGTGTGTGTGTGTGTGTGTGTGTGTGCGCGCGCACACACATACACATGTGCGTGTGCACATACATGCGTGCACATACATGCGTGCACATAATAGCTTGAGGTCTTTGGAGACCTTTGCTGTATGTACATACATGTTTATATATAGACATATACATATATACATGTATAATATATATGGGTAAATACAAGCATGTTTTTTTTTACTTTTAAATTTATTTTTTGATACATTTTTATACTTAAAAGCATAAAATTGTACCTATTAATAGAATTACACATGATGTTTCAATATAGTTATATATTATGTAATGTTTAAATCAGGGTAAATATATCTCTCTCTTCAAACATTTAGCATTTCTTTATGGTGAAAACATTCAAAATCCTTTTTTCTGCTGGACACAGTGGTGCATACCTGTAATATTCCAAGCTACTTGGAAGGCTGAGGCAGAAGGATTATAAGTTTGAGGCCAGCCTGAGTAACTTAGCAAGACACTGTCTCAAAATAAAATAAAAAAGGGCTGAGGATGGAGCTCAGTGGTAGTGCACCCCTGGGTTCCATCCCCAGCACCACAGACATACACAAAAAAAGTTCTTTCTTCTAGCTATTTGAAATACATAGCACATTGTTGTTCTCCAGCCACCCTGCTATGTGGTAGGACACCAGAACTTAAACAATTTCTTAGAAAGATGAAAGTGTATCAAGTCCTGGAGATCTAAGTCTATGCTCAGAAGATCAAAACTGAAACACAAAGCTCACCCTGGTGGCCCAGCTTGGGAGATTGACCAGGCCTGGCTCCAAGCTCCACGGCATATCATGATATGGCTGTTGAGTGGCAGGAGGGGCAGGAAGGTGAAGAGGGACTTTCTTCTTGAGTATGATCTGGAGCCTGAGAATAGGGAGGGACAGGCCAGTGATGGTCACCCAGGGGGACTACCTTCCTGGTACCCACATTCTTGGGTGGGGCCTTGGGAGTAGTTGTAACCAGTGACAGGAACAGACCTGTGATATTTCCAGAGGTCTCCTTTCATCAGACTGAAGCAAAGGTTGAGATGGTGGCCATCTTAGCCTATTTGTGCTGCTCTAACAACAATATCTGAGACTGAGTAATTTATAAATAGTAGAAATTTAATTCTCACAGTTCTAGAGGCCAGGAAGTCTAAGACCAGGGTGCCAGTAGATTCAGTGTCTGTTGAAAGCTGCTCTCTTCCTCCAAGATGATGCCTTGACATTGTATCCTCACATGGTGGAGGGTAAAATGGCAAAAAGCCCCAGCTAATTCCCTCTAGCCCTTTTATAAGGCACGGATCCCATCTATGTGGGCAGAAGACTCGTGGCCTATTCACCTCCTAAAGGGTTGCCTTAGGGATTAAGTTTCAACATAAATTTGAAGGAGACACAAATGTTCAAATCATAGTAGTGACTTCCCCATTAATGTGACCCTGAGGAGACAACAAAATCAGTCTCCAGGACACATGCCATGTGCAAGAAGGAAACCTCTGGGGCTATTTGTTTTTGCAGCACCACCTAGCCTATAGTGGTTGGTTCCAGGCCCACAGAGTCTCGATAATCTCAGGAAAATCATGTTTGGCGTTTAGCCATGGCCAGATGGCTTGGATTCTTGGATTCTTTGTGGGCAGACCTAGGTTTCCTGGCCAATCCTCTCAACAACACTGAATTGTTTCAATACCTCTGCCACCCTCCTCCCTGTATCCCCCAGCCCTTGGAAAGGCCCCCAACCACTCACTCTGGGTTTAGCTCCAGATGTACTATTTCTTAATGAGAGGGTGTGAATCCAAGCCTGGCTGAGGAATTGCAGCAAACAAATGGCCTCTAGGGAAGGCTTCCCCTGGAAGTGGGGCCCCGGTTGGCACCCAAAGCTGTTTTCTCACTTGCCTTATTTTTCGCTGAGAGCTGATGGCCTCCTCTGATGTGAAGCAGCCGGGAGAAATCTCTCTCCCAGGGAATGCAGGGGAAGGCCAGGAGCTGAGAGGTGTGCACATAACCTTGGCAGGCCTGGCTCTGCCTCCTCGCAGCTTTATCGGAGGCCTGCCTGAAGCCTGCGTGCCTGTCCCCACCCTGTGTGGATGGATCCTAAGTGCCCCTGGGGTGGGGCGGGCCTTGAACCCAGCAGCCCTCAGCTCCCGGCCAGCGGCAGGCTTGATGGGAGGTGGTTTTTAACAACCTCCTGCGTATTGATTTCTGTGTGGTGAGGGAAACTGCAGCCCGCTTCTCTGTGGAGAGAGGCTGAAAACCAATGCTACTTTGTCCACGGCTATTTCCTGCTGACTCTTGGCAGTGTGACCAGCTGCCTGCTGGCTGCGTGACCTTGGGCACGTCACTCCATCCCACGCCCTCCTCTCTGTCATCACCAACATTGACAGAAGCCTGCTAAGGGCCAGATACTGTCTTGGTAGCTTAGATGAAGTAGCTGCCCTGGGTAGATGTGACTCTTCCCCAGTCCCATTTTTGAGGCACAAAGAGGTTAAGTAATGTAATGGAGGTCACATGCCTTGTGGCTTCCGATGAGAAAATGCTTAGCACAGTGCCTGCCTGAGGGACTGACAGCTCAGGCGTACATTGCCAAGACCCATTCCCACTCCCCCCCCTCCAGCTGGTCATGACCTATGCCAGTTTGCCCCGTCCTTTATTATCACATCATCTCTCAGCAGGCTTCAGGACCTTGCCTGGGATGCTGTAACCTGGAGGGTGACATGGTAGGGCGAGGAGGGCTATGTCCAGATTGATTCAGCAATTGAAAGTGACGAAGAACCTTTCTCCAGTGACCACCCTCCACCCCACCTAGAACCCCGGTTCTGACGTGTCCCAACACAGCAGTTCCCAATAATGCAGGGAGCACTTACTGGTGCCAGTACCCCCAGCTAGAGCTGGAGAGAGGAGGGCCAGCCCTCCAAGGTCAAGCAAGAACAACAAACTGGAGGTCATGGAAAGATTGGGAAAGACCTCATGACCTAGCTGGTACAAGTAGTCATAGGAGGCCCTGGGCTGGTCCTGGGGACCAGTGTGGGAAGGTGGCCCTGCCCAGCTCTCAGGGGTCCTTCTATCTTGTCTCCTAGGGGTTAATGACAAGACCCAACAGAGAATTCTGACAACATCAGTTTGGTCAAGGGTGGGCCTTCACTCAAGGCTGGATACTCCAAGTTGTCTTCGTTTGGAATTGAACAGGGACTCTAGTTGGGAAGATTGTCAGTCAGTGGGAGACCTGGAAGAGGGTGAAGAAGTAGACAGGGACCCACATGGCCAGAAGGAAAGTGACGTAGAACCTTTCTCCAATGACCACTGGAGCAGGGGTGCTAAGGGGAACCCCACCACCCCATCCCCTTAGGCTGACTGCCCCAACACATGACTCCTTACTTGGATCCCTGGTTGAGAGCTCCCAGTTCCTCCCAGTTCCTGTCTGAGTCCTACTGGGTCCATCCGGGTTCTCTAGAAAGCAGATGCTAAGCCAGAATGAGCCTTAAGAGAGATTTGTTGGGGGAAATACTAGCTGTGGCAGATGGGAGATGGGAGATGGGAGCTGGGGCAGGTGGACAGAGCCTCAGGCCAGGATGCAGGTCTGACACTTGAAAAAAAAGGAGAGTGGGAAGAGAGGGGAGGGTACCAGGTGGGAGGAGCCTTCTCCTTAGTTTAGCCCTGAGAAAGCTCCCCGTGGCCAGGCTGGTGGAAGCCCCAGAGGGAGGCCTGCACACAGAAGAGGCTGACACAATCCCACTCCACTCACTGCCTGTTCTTCAGTCTGACCACTGGCTAAATCAGCCTAGGAATGTGTGACCTTAGGGAGTAGGGATTTCTGTTGAGGTGGCCACAGGCAACTGCGCCAGCAGGTTCTCTCATAGAAGAACATCCCATGGTTGACAACTCTCCATCAGTTTCTGGGCCCCCTGTTTCCCCAAGGCCTCTAAGGTCCTCTGGCCCTCCATGGACTCTGTGGATTTCTGTCCATCTGCTCAAGGTAGCACCCTGCATTGGTACAGCCTTGGTTCACACAGAATCCTGTATGGGGCAGGAATGACCCCTGTGGGTAAGCCCGGGACATGAAAGGGCCATCAAGACAAGTAGAGGACACCAAAACAGGCTTCATCACGGCCACACGTGCCGTGCCTGGAGTTGGCTTGTGCCCCACAGTGGGGTGGGGTCGGATGGAGCTCAGATGCTGGCTGAGGGCTCAGGTGGACAGGTATTGGGCACAGGGACATGCTCGCTAGTTCCCCCCTTTTCTCAAGGGACCTTACTGTTACCGCAGGTGGGCCCAGATTTTGGTGCTCCAAACAGGAGCGCAGAGCGGACGCTGAGGCTGGAATGGGGTGGGGATCTCACTGAACTGGGTCCCAACTCCTCCCAAGACTGAGAAATCCCCTGAGCTGTGGAGGGTGGAGAAACAACGCCCCGCGGGGGTGTTCGGCCTTCAGTGAGCACCACGCCCTCCCACCCCCTGAAAGCTATTTCTGCAGCTTCCTGCCTCGGTTCCTTTCACTCCACCCTTTCACTCCATCCTGGGTTAGACCTGAAGGGAGCAGAGGCCCCACAGCCACCTCACTGCAAGGCCCAGGGAAGGAGTTGACTTCCCACCCCCCACACCTGTGTGGTTGCCAAATGAGAGCCAGATTTAACCCCTAGAATTCTAATTTAAATGGAGAAATTGGAAATGCAGAGCTGTGTGGAACAGATCGGCCCTCCTCATCAGGCAGACCTGCTGGGGCTCATGCCTCCCTCCTCCCTCCCTGGGCTTGGAAGGGGTAATGCCTGACACCCCCAAGTTGTGGGGACAGACGGGCATATATGGCTGTTCCCCTTTTCTGGAGGGCAAAACCGCCTCTTTCTTCCCCTAGAGCAGGGCTAAAGATCAGGAGGGGCTCCACTGCCAAGAGACAGGCCTCACCGATGTCACCACAGATTCAAAGCACACACCAGAGCTCACTTCTGTCCTGCAACCCGCCAGCATTCATGGGGACAGTTTGCTGGTTCTGGGACTCCCTGACCACTCCCAGCAGTGACCATGATGCAGGTCAATGAGACCCCCAGCTGCCATACAGAAATTCATGTTCAAGTCACACAAAAATTACTTAAAAAAAAACAACTTGTCTTTTTGGGCTCTTATAAGAAGTCCACCTTCTAAAATCCACCTGGGTTCCCTGGATAGCTTCTGACCACCCTGTTTATGGCCACCCCCACCATCTGTGCCTACTCCCTAACCCTTCATTTTTCTCCATAATGTGCATTGCCAATGACTCCATACTGCATTTATTTACTTTGTTTAGTGACTTTCCAAACCCATTCCCAGTAGAATGGAAGCTTCAGGAAGGAGTGATGCTGTCTGCCTTGATTACCTCATATCTTTAAGACCTACACTGTGCCAGGCATGCCATACATGCTCAATAAATATTTCTGGAATGAGTAGAAAGGATCCTTTCTCCAGAAGTTGATGTTTTCTTAGCAGGGCGGGAGAAAGAATCCTGGGGTCCCCACTACTCTTGAGAACCCTCTCCTGAAAGGACCTTCCCTCACAGTGAAGAACCCTCACCCCGGGAACTGGGTAGATGCAAAATCTCCAGCCCCAGCCTGGACTCATGGGGACTGGAGTCTGCATTTTCACGAAATCCCTGGGCCAAACATGCACATTTCAGTTTGGGAAGCTCTGGCCTGCCCATAAATGTTCCCTTTCTCCCAGGCTAAAGCTGTGTTGATTCTTTTCCCCTGTAGCTATAGAAAACGTCAGTGCTGGCAGCTGAGGGGAACAGGCCTTAGCATTAAGGACACAGTGAAGGGCCAACCCAGCAATTAACTAAGAGAGTGGGGAGGTGAGGCAGGCACAATAGAAAGGCAGGGAACAGCAGCTGTAATTGCAGGGTGTGCCTGTGGTGGGGACGACATGCAGAGGGAGGTGGCATTAAGAGGCAACCACCTATGCGTGAGCAGCTGTGAGGGTGGGGCCCATGGGGGAGGACCGAGCAGGAATAGGGTGACACAGATGCCAAGAAAAGTCTGAACTCAAGTCTGGGGCTCCTAAGGCCTGATCTAGCCTTCCTAGGTCTGCAGGGTGGCCTCTCTGTCCTATACTGTGCCTGGTCTGCAGGATGGCCTGTCTGTCCTACACTGTGCCTGGTCTGCAGGATGGCCTGTCTGAAGGAAGGGCCTCACTGTCCCCTCCTTCAGAGAACACCCAAGAGATGACTGCCACAAGGTATTCAGAGGCAGATGGACGGTTCTTGGTAGTTGGAGGGTAGAGCTTCTGGGAGAGTGGTGTGTGTTGGCTGCACCTGAATTGGTTTCAAAGAGTTCTAGGCCTTTAAAGTGATGTTCAAACTGCGGTTCCCCAGCACCTTGGACTATATGGAGGGGCATGGAGGTAGCCAACCACCAGGGTAAGAGGAGACCAACCCGGTGGGCTTCCGGCCTCTTGCCCAATCCCTCCAACTTTAACCAGGCAGCTCTGTGCTTGTTTTATATTGGAATTCTGAATAAAACATCACTTGAGGAACAAATTACCACTACTTTAAAAATAAGGAGGACTTCTTAACCCAGTACACCATCTCAGTTTACAGATAAGAAGGTCAATGGATGCCCAAAGTGACCTGGGTAAGAAGAGCTAAGTTCCACCCTCCTCCTTCCACTTCATGGCCTCAGAGGAAGAAACCTCATATTGAGCGAGGACATTGTCTCCTTGGGTAGATTCTCAAAGCTTGGTCATTTAAAAAAAAAAAAAATCTTTTCTTTTTAGTTGTAGATGGACACAATACCTTTATTTTATTTATTTATTTATTTATTTATTTATTTATTATTTTTTAATGTGGTGCCAGGGATCGAACTGGCAAATGCTCTACCACTGAGCCACAACCCCGGCCCAAAGCTTGGTCATTTTTATTGCCCTAAATAGCAGATGAGGAAGCTGAGAATCAGGATACTTAACTTACCCGAAGACTTGAGAGGTGTGAGGATGAGTTGGCCTTGGCACTCTGCTCTGCAGGGAGTACGGGGTGCAGATGTGCCTCTGGGGCCACCTGACATCAGCCCAATCCCTCTTTTAGCCTCTTCTAATCTTTCCTCACCTTCCCTCTGTTCAGTCATTATGTGTACCGTGGTGTGACCTGGAAACGGAGCTCTGAGCCACACTGACACTATTAGCCTGCTGGGGCTCAGAGTCCAGCAAGACAGAGAACAAAGCATATTAAATTTCACCCATGGTCAGTGCTGCAAACAAGAGAGGAGACTGGGCCAAGGGAGCTTCGGTCACCTGTACCTCAGGAAGCCTCCATCTTCCTGTCTGGTTTGCCCTTTTACCTAAGACCCCTCTGCCATCTCCAGCCCTAAAATCCAACCTGCCTTCCATGTTCAACAGCCAGATCCACTGCTTCCAAGGAGCCTGCTCTGGGCCCAAAGATGCTGCTATTATTGAGCCCAGCAAGGACAGTGCCCTTCCCACACAAAGGACTTGATCCTGCCCATAGAGGGGCTTCCCTGTCCCAGCCCCTGCCCCACACTCCCTTTGCCTTGCCCATCGGACCTGACAGCCCCTCTACAGGGTTCAACTGCGGTGGGACAAGCCACTGAAGCAATTAGCATATGATTCAGGAACATATGCATCTCCTCTGGGTCTCCCTTTCCTCAGGAAGGAAAGTGCTGGAAGATCTCTCAGTGACCGCTGCCTGACATCTGCTACTCAACATTCTCCCTCCTGTCCAGGGGTCCATCAGCATTTCTCAGTGATAGTACTGCACTTGACATTGGGTAGTGGCTGGGGACTATGCCTAGTGGTCTTGTATACCAGGACCACATGCCACTGCCACTTTCCTGGAGGTGAAGTCATAGGTCAAGTGGGGACACAGACACTTTGGTCAGCTCAGAAATCCTTCACCTTTCTGTACCAACACTCCTTCCTTTGGGGGCCACCCCCTGTGTGGTTATAGAGTCCGACAGTTCTAGCTGCCCACCCTGCCCCTAAGTAGCATGGGCACATATGAATAATGTCCATTGAGCCCAGAAGGTGGGTGCTAGAAGCCAAGAGCAGCCTGCCTCCTGCATCTTCCCAGCTCTCCAGAAAGCTTGTCCTACTCAGGAGATAGGCAGGCAGGAGTGTCACTAAGCAGTGAAAACAGAGTCCCTGAGCCCTGTGTGGCTTGCACTGGCACTTGGCAGAAGAGATCTTGTCCCCTTGCTACCTGCCTGCTCAGCTCCTTCTCTCCTCTCTGCATCTTCCCAGGGTGGCTGATGGGCCTGGCTGGGTCAGTGGAAGCCACTGGATTTTCCTGGTTTGTCCACCTTGATCACCCAGTCCCGTGATAGAGACCCGTCTGGAGTGTGGCCTGGTAATTGGCAAAACAAGTTTGAAAAACACTAGCCATGGAAGAGGGGCACAGAGCAGAGCTGGACCAGGGGATCAGTTCCAGCCCTGCCTGGGAAGCCCAAGGCACTCAGGGTCCCTCCCCTTCTGGACCCACAACTCAGGGAGAGGAGGTCAGCAGTGCACAAACACGAGGTAGGAAGGGGTCTGGACTAGAGGAACCTGACAAAGAGCCTCTGGGCCACCTGACATCAGCCCAATCCCTGTTCAGATTTAGGGTGTAACAGAGGGTCTGCTTTCTTCCTGGTGGTAAGGGTTTAAGGGTAGTGCTACTTGCAGGGGTCCCCAGGGTGAATCTCCCTTGTGCACCCACTCTGATCACTGTTTTCCAGGCTACCCTCTCCCTTGTGCTTCCATTCAGGATGATTTTCAGTGTGGAAGGATCCCAGAGAGCTGGACTAGAAGTCAGCTCAGGATGGGGTGGAAGGAAATGAGGTAGGGTCCACACTATCCTGTCTATCCTTCCCGGGGTCTCATGCCTGGGGAAACATCAGCCTTGTACTTGAAACACAGGTGCTGCTTCCTCTCAGTCCTCTGTGTACCTTTAGCCAAGTGCGACTGCCTTTTCACCGACTGGTTAGCGGCATCTAACCTGAAACCCTGCACTTTTTCCTGAGTCATCCTGGGCCTCAGGACTGCCTGGAAGGGCTGTGTGGCAAACACGGCCTTTAATGCCACCTCCCAGCTGAGCCTGCTGAGCACACTGAACAAGGACCCAGCATCATACTGGCCAGGTGGGCTGAATGACAGTGTTTTCAGGTCCAGATTTCCAACCAGCAGCACCAGCTGGGTGACGACCCTGTCTGTTAATGCAGGTCCAAAAGAAGATGGCAGGGCGGCCCCCTGTTTCGGGGCTGGGGAAGGAAAACAGCACCTTTATTCCCCCCACACTTATCTTATCCCTTACCACCAGGATAAAAGCAGACCCTCTGTTACACCCTAAATCTGAACAGTCCCAAGACCACGTGTCCCTAGGCCCAGGCCATGGTCCTCCAGCAGCGGTGGCCTAGAGGCTTCTGTTTTCACCCACTCACCACCCTGAGTCTAAGAAGTTCTAAAATAATGAAAGGAGATAAGGGTAGAGGTACCCAAAATAAAGGCCTCTGAGGATAAGAGCCTGAATCCAGTCTTTCCACTGGGAAGAGAAAAAAAAAAAAAAGACTGTCATTTGTTCTTAGGCAGTTTAAAGAAGAACAGAGTATTGTCATTGTGAAATGGTTTCATTTTAGGCCTTTACTTTGGGGGGGTTTGTTCTGGTTTTGTACTTTCTCTCCTCCCTGTGGCCACTGTACATGAAAGGCTGGGGTCAGGCCCGGCATGGGGCTGGGGAGCCAGGGCTGCTGGTTCCTCTTTGATTTACCCAAGAACAGCAGGAAACTCGCTCTACCTGGAGATGTCTGGCTGTCTCCTTCCGGCCAGTCCCAGACTTTGCTGAGAATAATTCCTCCTTGAAAAAAAAAAAAAAAAAAACCACATAACAATGTTTCAAATTACCCACGCCAAACTCAAAGCTCAGATGGAGTGCTTTGAAGGCTTTTCAGGGAATAAAAATAAAACCCTTTCGCAGACGTTGGAGGGATGTCGCTGAAATAACTCCTAGGTATGTGAAATGCAGCTGAGATATGTGAGCAGCTGAACAACAGTGGCTGGTCAGTGGGGAAGAAACAAGGACCATGGCTAGGAGAGAGAGGCTGCTTCCAGGGATGTCACCATTTTTATGATTTGATCCAACATCGGGCCAGTGTTGTTGCCACTGTAGCTGATTATCTTCACTAATGAAGGCAGCAGATCATTCCACATAATGGTTATTCCCCAAGCCAAAGGCACTTGTTCTTCTTCCCACTTTCCAACCAGATGGTGGGGAAGACAGGCCACTCCTGCAAAAAGCCCTCAGGAAGGTCTGAATTAGACTATGGTAATTCCAATACCAGAATCCCAAACCAGCCAAAGCCAAATTTATTTCAATACCTTTCATACATTTGACATGCATTCATTGAGCATCTACTATACACCAGGTACCGTTCTAGGTGTAGAAGATAAACAATCGACAAAACAAAGATTCTTAGGCATCCGGGATATAAGGTCCAACAAGCCTAGAAGGAGCATATGGCACTTCCTTGGAGCAGCACTTCTTGAATTAGAATAAGCAGATAAATCACATGAGACCTTGTTAGAAGCAGAATCTGACCAGGATTCCCAACAGGGGCCTGGGTTCTGCATTTCTAACAAGTCCCCAGCATGGGCATGATAACTGCTGGCCAGTGATTAGAGCACCTGGCTGGCTGGGTTCAATTCCAGTTTGGTCATCTGCTGTGTCATCTTGAGCAAGGTTTTTAACCACATTCTGCTTCAGTTTTCTCATCTATAAAATAGAGGTTCACTTCACAGGAGTGTATTATGGAAATACATTTTCTTCCTTCTTCTCTTCTTCTTTGCTTGAAAACCTTCTTGCACGGGTTTATCTATCCCTTGCACAGTCTGAGAGATGCATCTTTGTACCTTGATCTTGCCCTGAATTTCCCTCTTTCCTGCCACATTACCACATCTACCTGGGCTACAAGGCTCCTCCCAGACCTGGGGAGCTGGAAGCGGCTCTTCTCCAATGCTGCCAGTTAGGGTAGCTGGGGTGAGAAGGGCAGGATTTCTCCATAGATTGCTGCTTATGAATCTCATCATCTGAATCCTCCATCAGAGGGGAGAGATGACAGCTGTGCCCTGCAACATCACACAGGGCCCATCGACATCATCAGAAAGACAGAAAAGAGGTTATTTAGCACCCAGCATCTGCAGTCAGACCTCACCTCTCCACCCCTTCATTTCCTCACAATAAAAGAGGGTTCACAGTAGTGCTGATCCCATTTGGTTGTTCCTCCTTTTCTTCTGCTCCAACTTGGAAGCCAACTCTGGCATTTTTATCTTGAGCTTCCTGAGTGGGTGGACTTGTGCTTCAGACATGACTAGAGGTGGTCACATGGGTATGTCGTAGGTGCCGACACCAACCCTGGTTCCAACAGGAGTTCAAATGTCTCCATGGCAATATTTCCAAAGCTGAAAAGAGTGCAAAGGAAACTGACATTGTGATCCACCAGGCAGGGCAGGACACATTTCCAGGGAGTGCTGGACCTCTTCTGCTGAGCAGTGGCCAGTCTCAGCCCCTGAATTTGTGTCCGGCACCAGCAGCTGCCACTGCATCTCACAACCTCCAGCCTCCCTCCTGACAAGCACCACACTTCCTGAGGGCCACATGAGGACCCTTGATCTTGGCGAGCACCCAGATTCTGCCACTTATTGAGTGGACAGCGACAAAGGACTAGACGATTCTTTTAAGCCCTATCCTGTAAGTCTCGGGTTCTTCATGTATAAAATAAGAACATTGGAATGACAGTTTCTAAAGATGCTTGGCTTAATGCCAGGTGGGGCAATGGAGTCTCCTGTAGGACAGGGGCCTGGACTATTATTGTAGCAGGGTAGGTTTCACCCGTGTCCAGCCCCACCCAAAACCTACAAGGAGGCTTCCTTTTCTACAATTCCCCCCTACACACACACACACACACACACACACACACACACACACAATATTTGAAAATACTTAAGAATTATTGTTTACCTGAAATTTAATTTTAATGGGGCATCCTCTATTTTATCTGGCACCTCCCCCATCTCATGCTTTCCTTTGGTATCCCACCTCCAGCACCCCGAAAATCTCACCCACCTTGTTGCTCACTCCAGCCCACGAACCCTTCCTCCACGGAGGAAAGAGAATGCTCTGTCTCCTCGCCACGCTGTTATTAAGATACAGGTTCTATGCTGATCTCTGGCTTCCTTTCTTATTTGTAAGAAGGTATCCTGAATTTGTTGTTGTTTCTTGCTTTTTTTATACTTCCACTGTAACTTTCCTTTTTCTGAAAGTGATGAGGGTGTGGCCACTTCTGACCAATCACTAGCAAAAAGATTGGGAAGGAGGATATAAGGAAAGGAAAAGTCCAGAGATGAATCTTTTGAGACCCCGTGTCCCCACTTGGAACACTGGGAGAGTTGCCATTACTGTGGGGCTGAGGTAGGTGAGGGACGGGAGGGGGCCTCACTGGGAATCCCAGGGGATGGACGAGGTTTCAGGGCATCTTAGTTGGAGCCCAGCTGTGTGCATTGATGAGGCCCATTTAAATATTTAAAATACTCAGTAAAATTCATTTTTGGAATAGAAAATACTTGTGTGTTATTTATTTGTTTAAACAATACAAAATGGAATTGAGTGATGCTTCAATCTGACCCCGTTCCCCAACTGTTTTCTTTATTCACTGGAGGCCCACAGGAGGGCTAATGCCTTGTGTCTATCAAAACAACAATTGTGCGCCCTGGGTCACGTTTGCCCTTGTGTTTGAGTGTGTTTCATGCATATATTGTAGTTGTACAATGTGCAGGGTTCTGCATCCTTATTCTTCTATCCTGGAGAATATTCTAAACCTTCTCTGTTTGAAGTTGCCTTGAGGTGGGTCTCTGCAGGAAGTGGGGAGGTGGCCTCAGTTTCTGGGCTGAGGTGCAGGGAGAGGGTCAAGCACCAGAGGTTCACGAAACACTTGGATAGCCCCTGGGAATGCCGCCCTCTTCCAGGAACTGTTAATCCAGATTACTGATTAATACTTATAAGAATAACGTAACATAAAACTTAACTTCTCATTCAAAAGAGAGTCCAATCCTATACCAGGGGCATAGCTTTGAGATTCCATCTGATCTTGGTTAATGTACTTAGAGCTGTTTCTACACACTTTTAATTAGTGTATGCACACAGGCTTTTGTTTTGCCTCCCCTTTAATATCATTTCTCATAAACATTTCCTTGTACTAACATAAGATGGTATCTTTTTGAATTGCAATGGAAAAACTGTGTCACTGTTTTTTTTTTTTTTTTTCCATCACTCAAGCATCTATGGAGTTGATCTTTTTGCCAGAGTTCTCTCCCTGGCATTTGAATACAAAGAAGAATGTGAAATACGTCATCTGAAAACTGCTGATTAACTATTAAAATCTTTCTGCTCTCAGTTGCCCTACATGTAAAGATTAAAAGCAGAACAGCCACCCCTCCCCCTTCTTCTGCTTCAGAAGAGTACAAGTGGAGAAACAGCCCCTCTCCCACTCCATCTTCGTCACACATGCCCTTCCTTACCGGCTCTTGGCAGTGGAAAGGATTAGTAAACTATGTTAAAGGCCAGGAGCCAAAAATCACGCCCCGAGCTAGCCAGCAAAACACTCTCCTCCCCAGCCATGTCCTCTTCCCGCCAGCTCCAACACCCAGGCGCCTGGCATAAGATCACCGAGGAGAGGCAGAGAGAGGGTGCCTTGGTGGCTACATCTCCCCTTCACAATACTCACTGAAGTACTGGAGCAAGCCAGAAGAGTGTATGTGGTTCCCCCAAGGAGAACGACGATGAGGCTGTGTTTTCTTACAGACAGGATTGTCATTAGGAACTGATTCATCTTGTACTTGGTGCCAACATAGGTAACCAGGGATGTGGTGCCACAACATGCAACCCGTGGTGCTGGAGAGGAGTTGCTCATTCAGAAGACACAGCTGTGGGTGGGCTGTGCTGGATCCTGGAGCCCACCCATGGCTTGCTTGGGAGCAGGGGACTTGTTAGTCCTTGAAATGCTGGGACCCCAGCAAGGGCCCAGGAGAAGAGCTGGAATGGCCAATGGTGGGGGTGCAGGATGGCCGCGTTCTAAGGACCAGGACAGCCATCACTGGGAGTGTAGGCTACTGGGAGTGTAGGCTAAGCACTGCTCCTGGAAATGTGGGGCTCCCAAGAGGGGCCCCACATTCCTTCCATGCACTTTCCTTGAGTTCCTTCTCAGCAATCCATATACCCAGCAGAGGGACTCAATTTCACAGCAGGTTCATCAAAAAGGGGTAAGGTAGTGAAGAATTTGGGGAAACCAGGAGACAATGGTCATCTGGCAGAGAGCAGAAGCATCATAATTCCTCACGAGTCATTCAACTCTTCCCCAGTCAGTGGCCTCATTTACCCTGATCTCTCGCTGGGCGTTCTGAAAGCAAAAAGGGGACTACAGGGTTGAGAATTCCTAACTCAAAAATCTGAAAAAACTAAATGACCCAAAATCCAAAACTTTCTGAGCACTAACAAGGTGCCACAATCGGAATATTTCACACCTCATCTCCTGTGACAAGTTGCAGTCAAAATGCAGACATGCTAAAAATATTGATAAAATTACCCCAGGTTATGTGTAGAAGGTGCATATGAAATAGAAATGAATTTTGTGTTTAGACTTGGATCCCATCCCCAAGATATCTCATTTTATATATACGCAAATATCACCAAATTCACAAAGATTCAACGTGGAAAATACTTCTGGTCCCAAGCATTTCAGATAAGGGACTCTCAACGCTGTGTTAGCAATCGTGCCAAGTGCAACCCCAGCAAACCATGAAGTTCAATCTCCCTCATTCTTATAAAATCCCCCTGGTACAAGAAAATTTGGTCGTTCTCTAAATAGGGAAGCTTTGTTTTCCCAAACATTCTCCCTGGAAGCAAGAACAGGTTTTTCCCTGTGGGTCAATTCCAGCTGTTAAGAAAATATTCTTTTTAGCCTTCCATGTATATTGTCCAAAGGAAGAAAGGAAACAAAAAAAAATGAAGAAATAGAGATGTTCTGGGAAGTCTTTGTGCACTCAGAATTCCATGTTCCATCTCATTTAATTTAGCCCTCTCAGGCTAGGAAGGCGGAATGCTCCCCATTTTAAAAATGAGAAAGTTGAGGATCAGAGCATTCTAACTGGTAGGTGGTAGGATCAAGATCTTAGCCAAAAACAACAACAACAACAACAAAACCAGCTTGTCCTGATTTTATGTATAAGCTTTTTCGAGGACAAATCACCAATATCTCAAAAGAAAGATGTGACGTATATTCAGGAGGCCATTTACCTTAAAAATGAGCATTCTTCATAAAGGATTTAACTTGAGGTTTAGAGACATTTAACCCTTTCCTTCACAAGTGTTTCCCATTGTCACTTTGGACTCTTTTGACATTTTTTCATCAGCAGGCTATTTCTGACTGGTTTTGATAGCCACATTTTTATTTACATGCAAATTCCCAGGAAGCAGCTTGCATGTAAATACTATACTAATTATTAAACTTGTATGGCTCATCAGAATGCTGTACCCTAATTGGCTACAAGATTGCCGATAACCCACAATAGCTTGATTTGGAGCCATATGAATTTTTGCATCTGCATAATAAAAGGAAACAGGAGTCTGGGAGAGTGAACACCTATTTTATATGTGTTTCTTTCAAGGTCAAATAATCTTTTATTCCCTTCCTAATCTACATATTTATAAAGACCTTTGTACAATTAATGAGACAGAAGATTAAATGGTTGCAGATTAAGAACAAACCCTACTGTTCTAATTAGAGTAAAAGTTACTTAGTCAATCAGATTAGAATTCCAAATTCAAACTAGCTAACACAGAGGCATAACGATGCCAAAACAGTCCCCCAACTGGCAGCTTGTACACAGCCAATGGAGCCAGGCAAGAATACAAAGAGTCATGGAGATTATTGCTTCCATTGCAAAGACCCCTCTAAGTGCCCCAGATGGTCAAGAACCTAGTAGAGGGGAGAGAATTCCATCATATCACACAAAACGGCAACATCATTTGGCCCCATTGGTGTTAGAAGAAGAAACATTCTGCGCACATTGACTGGGTTGTAGATTTCCTCCGGAGTGTTCCTCGGGAGAACCTTAAGGCGTTCTGACAAGCAATGAGTGCTTATGGATGATGTTCTGGGGGCACTGAGACTGCATACAGAGATTTAAGATGCAGATCCTGCTGTTGGGAGCTTGCCGTTTCCTTTGGGATGTCAAGACTTGTACATCTGGAGTTGGATTTGGAACAGGATCCTCACCTATGCTCCACAGACCCCTCAGGCAGTGTTTCTTGAAGTGAGGTTCTAGAATCTGCATCGAAATAGCCTGGAGAATGGTCAAAAATGCAGATTCCCTGGTGGTGCCTCAGAGCAGCTAGTAAGGCCTGAACTTCTGTATTTTTGACAATCCCCTAGTGATTCTAATGAACACTGAAGTTTGGAAATTTCTGGATTGAGCCTTCATGGATGGATTTAGAGAACCCAAGGACTTCTATATATAGCACATAATGTATTTTTATGCATGTTTTAAGAGGTCCATAATGTTCACCAGGTTCTCAAAAAGTGTCCTTATCCAAAAAAAAAAAAAGTTGATAACTTTAGGATAGAAGAGATTAAGAGAGCACAATTCAGTGGACATTAGCCATGATATAATCCAGGACAAATCTTGGAAGGAGAGCCTTAGAGATGTCCCAGAGCAGTGAGGTGTTGACAGTTCTTTCCTTTCAACCCCAGCAGTGCTGGTGCCAGCAGAGAAAGGGTGGGGGAGGACTCTTCTCAGCAGGGAGGCCACATCTGATCCCTAGAGGAAGGGAATTCTGGCTGGGGACTCAGTCTGAGCACAAGGTGGAAATTAGCATGGCCTGGGAGACAGTCCAGCAGGGGCCTACGGGCTCAGAGAGCATTTCGGAAGTGACTCTTTTAAATTTGCTCGGTTTCCCTTTCTTTTCCTCCATTATTTCCATGAAATTTGGAGCTTCCCCCATTTGCACCTGGAAGTGGAAGACCCACGCACCTTCCCTGACTGGAGCACTTCCCCCACCCAGATGAGCAGGAGTCCTCTTTGGACCTTCTGCCTGATCGCTACTAATGAGATCATGTCTGCCTGCGGAGAGTGGCGATTATCCTGCGGTCTCGGGTTATTACCCTTTACAAGTGGAGCTGGCCTGCCCAGCTGTCTGCCTGTCCAGTGCAGCACACACCTGGCGGGGCCAGGGCAGCGACTGAGAGCCACTCCCTGGCAGCTGGTTCATTAGTCGACATGGCTTCCTGGACGGGTAGAGAACTGGGTGGGTGATTGCTTCAGGGCCTGCCTGGACCTCAGGCCCAGATCGCAAGGTGCATCCTTCACCATGCAGTGGTGACGCACTAAGACCTAGGATGGTGGGTGGGGTCTCTTTCCCCATGCAAAGGCCAGGCATCTTGAAGAGGAAAAGATCTCATTTTGTGGAAGGCCTCTTAGGTCCCTGCTGTACACTGCCCTGTGGAGAAGTCTTCCCAGGTCTCTCAGGACAGTGAAGGAAAGCAAAGACCATCTCTCAAAGCAGGGCTGTCTCCTAAACTTGGTGACTCTAAACTGCAATCCAGCTCCCCTAGATTTTCCTGGCTCCCCTTTCCTTTCCCTTGCGTTGGTTTCCTCCCAATCTGGAGTCAGGATGGCCTGCTGCAGGGTTAGAGAAAGGGGAGGCCAGTAATATTTTTGCAGTGCTGATTCTCGGGAGACTGTGCCCACACGAATCCCCACCTGCACGCACAGGTGGCCCTGCTCACCATGTCAGGCCAGCTGCGAAGACTGCGTGTCTCAGAACCAGGTGCCATTTTGTCTTTCCCCAGCATTCTTTCCCCGAGTTCACCCACTGTGCGGCTCCTACACCTGTTCTCGCTGCAGCTGTCTGCAGGCTCCTGAAGTCTGCCGGGGACTTGGGGATGTCCATGTGGATGATCCTGTCCACACCCAGAGTAGGAGGGCCCTCACACTGTTCCTGAGCACCTGTTCTTTGGCTTTGATCTTAGTCCAAACCCAAAGCCTCACATATTCTCTTTCAAATTATTTGGTGACTATGTAGAGGAGAAAACCCAGAGAACAGTTGTCTACACCTGTGTCATGGTCTTCAGTATCAGGCAAGGGGGAAAGAGATACCTAGATAATCCACATACTCCCACCCCAATTGGGGGCCTAGACAGTCTGTGAGACAAGAAAGCCTAAACTGGACTGCCCAGAGAAGATCCCATCAGAGCCTTTGTATTAGTCTCCTCTGGCTGCTAAAACAAAACTCCTCAGATAAGGTCGCTTAAAAAACAGAAGTTTGTTTTCTGACAGCTCTGAAAGTTGGAAGTGTCCAAGATCAAGATGTTGACAGGATGGTTTCTCCTGAGGCCTTGCTCCTTGGCTTAAAGATGGCTGTCTGCTTCCTGTGTCTTCACTTGGTCCACCCCCTTCCCCCACCGTGTGTGTGTGTGTGTGTGTGTGTGTGTGTGTGTATGTGTGTGTGTGTGTGTATGTGTGTGTGTGTGTGTGTGTGTGTGTGTGTGTGGTGCAAATCCTCACCCAAATTTCCTCTTATAAGGACAACAGTCACACTGGATGAGTAACTCTCTGATGACTTCATTTTAATTTAATTACTTCTTTCAAGACCCCAACACCAAATTAGGTATCTCAGGTTAGGGCTTCAACACATGTCAAAAGGGAACACAATGCAACCCATATCAGCCTCCAAGGGACTCCCCAGTTCCTCAGGGGCAGAATCTGCACCTTTTTCCTGGCAAGTTCTGCCTCTAGATTAAGAATCAGGGTGAAGGAAGTAATCATGTGTTCAGGCTCAGGGAAAGCCCCTTATTTTTTGCAGTTGGAAGATCCTGGAAGCGCTTGTGAAGGACCATCTGGTCCAGGCTCCCACTCTGGTGAGGCACCAGTTAATCTTTCCAGTTAACTGAAGCTTTGGACTTTCTTCAGAGGGAAACTCTGAGGAGGAATCCCTGAGAAATTCCCACACCTAACCTGGTTTATGAAGGAGGTGCCCTAACCCCCATTTTACAGAGTAGAAAAGTAGGCCACAGAGTCATTCAGGAAGTAGATCTGGGATTTGAACCCAGGCTGTCTAGCCCTGCTGCTTGTGTTCTTAATCATGAACCTAAAGAAAACATGGGGATTTTTTTTTTTAAATATAAAGGTGGAGAGGACTTTTTTTTTTGTGTGTGAGCATTCCTAAATCCAAAAGCATTAAAGTTAAAACTTTATAAGTTTAACATTATACAAAGAAACCCTTTCATGGGCAATAATAATAATAATTATAAAGTCTGCCACCACAACTTCATAGGTGTAAAAAAAAGGAAATGGCAGAGAAAACCCCTTGTGACACAGAACAATTACCAGTTTCTTTAAGGTACAATAAAGACTTTCAAATCAATAAGAAAAATTTCAGCCACCCAAAGGAAAACAAGGTGGGGAGTGGAGGAGGAAAAAAAGCAGAGAGTCATAGAAGCAATATGAGCGGCTACTAGCAAGTAGAAAGTCACTCGGGCATTCATGGTTAAAGAAACCCAAATCCAAATGCTAAGTCTCAATTTTCACCTGCCAGAGTGGCAAAATGGAGAAGACTCACAATTCTAAAAAGGAAAAATCTTCCATATTTTGGAAGGGAGTACAAATGGATAAACTGAACATGTTTTAGAGCTACCGAGGTCTGCAGGTAGAGGTAGGAGTGTCAAGGCAGGAGGTGGGGATGGGGAATCTGGGATGTGTTTATCAGGTGTATGAAGGTGATGTTCTGAGCAGTAGGTAGCAGTTACCAATCTGTTTGTACAAGGACATGGCTAAAGGAAGATTCCCTCTGGTGCAACAATGAGTCTTTCGCTCTGTCTGGTCTCCCTTTCTGTTGTGGGGTTCTTGGGACTCTCTCATGCCTCAGGATCCCCACCCCTGAGGGCCTTTTCAAACACAGACTGCTAGGCTCACCCCCAGAGTGTCTGATTCAGCAGGTCTGGGGTGAAGGGAAGTAAAATGTGCATTTCTAGAAAGTTCCCAGGTGTTGCTGAGCGGATCCAGGGACCTCACTTTGAGAAGCACTGTTGTAGTATTTAAATTTTCACCAGGCATAGGTGTTGGTTTTGTACTTTTTTTTTTTTTAATAATCATGTATAAAAATAATCCCTGGCCCGGGACTGGAGCTGGCCATCACCTCCTCTCCATAACCCTAGCAAGTGATTTGTTGTTTTCGCCTGTAGGTCGGGAAACCACTCCCAGTATGGAAGCCAGTCTCTCCTGCTTTGTTCTGCCCTGTCCCCTCTCCCCAATGAGGTCAGCTACTCACAGGAAGGACAAGCCACATTGAGAACAAAGCTCCCACCCGCTGGAAGACAATGACCAGACCCCCCACCCCTTGAGCCTCTCTTCTCTCTGAGATCAAAGCTCCAAACTCCTTCAGTGTTAGAGCATTGTATAATCACGCACCACAGGCTCAGCTTGCCCACTCTACCCCCCCAAGTGAGAGGGATGCACAAAAGGAACAGTCCACACCTGTCTCCGTGGAAAGGTTTCGACTTCCCTGTGACAAGCAGGAGCGCTCAAGACGGACTCCTGGGAGTGTGTGCCTCTAGAGAGTCACTGCTATAAAACTGAGAGCCAAACAGCATGCTGGGAGAAGAGCTTGCTAGGTAAGGCCCTGCTTAATGAGAAAAATGGGGTGGTCCTCTGGAAGGCTTGTTCTGTTTCATGAATGTCATTTGAAACCTCTGTGCCCTGATGGTGAAGTCCGGGTCCCTGGAACAGCCTCCAGGTCACCCCAGGAGGAAGCCCCACCAGCAGGGGCTCTGATTATTGCAGTAACCTAAGATCCCTGCTCTGAAGTTTGGGGCACTGTTTGACCTCTTTGAGCCTAAATAAGGGGAATTGAGTTTTGTCACAGTCCCCTCCCTTCCAGCAGCCCCTGGAGCCTGGTGGCTGTTGCACAGAACCCAGAGAAAGAATCTTACCCTTGGTACCCTGAAGATCATGGGGTAATACGATATCCTAGACCACACACCTCTGAGTGAGTGGCAGAGTCCTTTGGCCACTCTGTCCCCTCCAGTGTACCACAGTCTCCAAGAGGGGCTATTCCCAGCCCCCTCCCAACATGCATGCCTTCAGAAAATGCACTCCTTTCCCTCCTTCCACCAAAGTTGTGAGCCTGTTCCCCTCTCTCTATCCTTTCCACCCTCCCTCCATTTCTGTTTTTAAAAGAAGGAAAAAGGATTTTGATTATGAAGCATTTCTAGGGCTGTTTTGGTTTGCCAAGTGCTGGGTCTTTTGTTTGCCCTCCCCCCCGCCCCCCCCCCAGCCTCAGCCTGAGTTGAGGCAACATTATTATCTCCCCTTTACAGGTGAAGAAGTGCTGACCGAGAAAGGCCACAAGGCCACCCAAGGTCAGACATCCTGGAAGCCCAGAGCACAGCAGAGGCCCAGCCCCTCCATGAGCAGGGAGCCCGAGGGCTCTGGATCCAGTGAATGCTGGAGGGAGATACTAGCACCCAGGAAAGATGCAAGTTAGGAAGGTATGAATGCAAATTCTACTGGAATAGGGAGCCCAGGTTTCCACTGAGAGATGAGGAGGAAATCCAAGGAGGAGAGGGAGCCAGTTGCTCCTGTCTTCATTTGATTTTTAAAAGCATCTATAGGGTTTATGGGGCCAGAGCATGGGACAGAGAAGCAGAGGGCCCTGTTCTGCCCCTGGTCATCTATGAGTGGGATTGCTGTGACCCTGTGATGTAGTACCCAAGCAAAGACCAGCCTGGAGATAGCCAAGTCCCGGTGACCAGCAGGGAGCCTGCTCTGCTCCTGCCCCACCTCCACCTCCACCTCCCACCTGGATTTTGTTGGAGGCAGCCCTGTTTCAGGGGAAGCTGGGACCTGGACAGTATCCAGTCGACCAATGAGCTGCACGTGGCAGGGTGCCGGGGCGCCTGGGGAAGTGTGCTGTTCCAGACACAGTCACCGCCCTGTCTCCTCGCTGCTTCCTGCCTGAAATGCAGAAGCTAGGTCCAGCCAGGGTGGCCATCTGGTGACTCTGAGGACAGAGTTAATGCTAGGGATAGCAGAACCGGGAGCTCAAAGGAGCCCGAGTCCCCAGCGCTTCCTCAAACAGCTCCACCACCCTGTCTGCTTCTAGCCTTGCTCTGTAAGAAAAGGAAACTCCTCTCAGGTTAAGTGGCTTCAGACGGTTGTGGTCAGGGACAGCTGAACAGAATCCAAGGTCACAAGGGTTGTGGAACTCATCAGAAAAGAGGACCCTCCTCCCCATGGCTGTGGTTGTCTTCTTAGTCTCCGCTCTGGCCCCTGGGACCTCAGGGCCTATCCCCTACCCACCACATACCCCAAAGCCTGGCTCTAAGTCACAGCCCCTCCCCCCAGCTTCCAGAAGCTGTGTCCATTCACTCTGGGACTGGTCTCTCTGCCACTACGTGCACCACCTGTGCCAGATACTCGTCTTTTTTCTTTATTTCTCTTCTTTTAGGGATGGAACCCAGGGGTGCTTAACCACTGAGTGTCATCACAACCCCTTTTTATTTTTCGACAGGGTCTCGCTAAGTTGCTTATGGCTTTACTAAATTACTGAGGCTGGCTTAGAACTTGTGTTCCCCTGCCTCAGCCTCCCAAGCCCCTGGAATTATAGGCGTGCACCACCACCCCTGGCTGTGCCAAGCACTCTTGGTAAATACTTCTGTATAAGAGATGGGAGAACAGTCCACCAATTCCTGTGTCTGTCTCACCCTCCTTGGGAGAATCAGTCTTCACTGTCTCTCAGTGGTCTCAGGACAGCACTGAAGTGACCAGGTAGGTGACGTATGAAGCCATGACTGATGGAGTGACCTGCTGGTGGAGATGCAACTGGAACCAGATGTTCCTGTTCCTGCCAGTGGTTCTCAAAGGGAAGGGGCTGACCCTACATCAGAATCACCAGGGACACCGTTCACAGGGCACATTCCCAGGCCCTACTCCAAACATAAACTGGGATCTCCAGGGAAGACACTCAGGAATTCGCACCATCAAGCATGCCCACAGCCCAGGTATGAGTCTGGTGCACACCCAAACCCAAGAACTTCTCCCCAGTCGCAGGAGTGAAGGCCAGACCTGCAAGGTGTTGGGTGAAGCCTCTACTGTGTGAACAGGTTGTAAGTGGGCCCCCTGAAGCAAGCTCTTCAGAAAACATATTCTTCTTACCTGGGAGGAAGTTAAAAATCCTGATGCCCAGGCTGAAACCTAGATCAATAAAATCTGGATCTCTGCGGTTGGGAGGCAGACCAGACCCTATCTCACAGTTTTCATTTTCACACGTTTTGGAAGGGCCCAAGATTTTTCATTTCCAAGTTTCTAGGTATTCGTGATGATGCCAGAGTGAGAACAGTTGGAGTAGAAGAAAGCAAGGACAGAGGTGATGCTGAGAGTGGTTCCATGTGGCCATTGGTAAAGTGTGAGTGACTCTATTGGGCAGGGCCCAAGTGGACTTATTTTCCTAAGTGCTGTGTATGGCTCTCCAGGGATGAGTTCTCCCACATACACCTACTGAAGTGGGAACCTATGTCTTCTAGCATAATTGCAGCTACATACTGGAGAATGGCTCTTCATCTCAGGGAATGGCTGGGCATATTGTGCACTGCACAAATCCAGGAACCCCCGTTCACATGAGCGAGAACTGCACCCCTTCCTGTTCACCTGGTATTGCCACGCCTAACAGGTTTCCTGCTAAAAGCTCAGCAAGTCTCCAAGGAGATTTTTTTACATGGTGCTTCAGAAATTCTCTGCCTCCATTTGCTTTAACCATCTCCCCTCCACCCCTTTTCATTTCCTTAGGAGCTCCATCTTCCTTGTGGTTCCCAACTCCAAAATAACTGGGGCTGGGACAGATCTAGCTTGTGTGGTATGAGGGACGCTTTCCCACACGGTACCCACCAGAGGCCAGCCTCCAAGCTGGGGTCAGGTGCTGTTCAGCCCCGATGACCCAGCTGATCCTGGCACGGGCTGCTCGGCCAGGGCAGAGCACATGGCCTCCCTCCTCTGCCACTTCATGCTGCTGATTATGCCTCCTCCACAAGGAGATAAACCTGCCGGAGGAATTTGTTTTCTCTGGCAACACACACTCGGTCCACAGATCTGTAGTGAGTCACCGGCACTGGTTTCCTTTGGGCCCCACCCCCACCCCACTCCTTTCCAGGAGGCCCTTCCCGGCCTCAAGTGCATGTCCTGGGTGTTTCTGCCTTGTGATTCCGGCCCAGCTGCCACCACATTCCTTCTGTGACACTTGGCTGGTGTGGGTGGGCAGCCCATGAGACGGCTGGGGGATCTTATCAGAGGCTATTCCTTGTGGGGACTGAACAAAAAGAGAGTTTGAGAGCCCAGAAACCCAGCTGTGGGGGCAGAAGGCTACACACTGCCCACCAGCTTGCTTCTCCACACAGAGAGAGGGCAGGTGGGCAGGAACCAAAGGAGACAGCATCAAACCCTCAAACGGGGGGAGTGAGGCCTTTGCCAGGTGTGAAGTCACTGGGGAAAGAATGTCCAAGGCAGCTGGGACTTGCCATGTTTATGAGGCAGACCAGCCCTCTCCCCTGAAATCAGGGCTCATAAATCCAACGACCCTCTCCCCACACAAGCACTCCTGATTTCCACCCCTGTAGCGGTTCCTCCCGACACCTCAGCCGACTGCATCCTTTCTTATCTCAGGCCAAAATTTATGACCCTAATCTTGACTCCTGAGTTTCCCCTTACAGCTCACATCCAAAGCTCCATTCTACTTGCCTTTTGGGGGGGGGGCAGGGGGGACGAGGAGGGAGTTGGGGGATGGTGGGGGAAGGGGGGATCCTGAGTGTGACCAGGTGACTAGATAATGTCACTGATGACTTTGACCAGGGCCAGATGGGCACCATGATAAACCTTTCCTGATTTTTATGATCTCCCCCCAAATAAGAGGGGAGTTGCAATCAGTAGGCTCCTCCCCTAGGAGAAGAACATGGTCCTTCAATCTCTTCCACCAGGGTGAAGGAGTCCATGGGGTCACTGACAGACAGTCCTGGGCTGGGACAGAGAGCTGGCAATATCTTTCTCCAAACCTTGCTAGGCCTGGGGAATCCTCTGGCTGGGCTAGCTGTAGAAATTTCCTGAGAATGTCAATCTGGAAGCTGGGCTCAGGCTGGATGAAGCACCTTATTGCAGGCCAGCCTCACATTTTGCTCCATCCCTGGATGGGAGGTGGAAGAGGCAGAGAGAACAAGGCACACGAGCCGTGTCCCTTGGCAGAGGATGAATCTTGGGAGCTGCCACCACCAGCTGCAATTACTTGCTTCTGTCTTTAATTTCATGTTGAAAAGCCACAGGCGATGGAAAACGAAATTGGTCCCCATGGGCAGAGTGCTTTTCTGATATGCATTTATTAGCAAAGCTTCTGAAGGTGTCACCAAGCTGAACATGAAGCAGCTGCCTCTAGAAGTGAGATTCTCATGCAGAGTGGAAGTGGTGGATGGATCAGGAGGACAGATGCTTTGGGGGGAAAAAAAAACACTTCTTTTTTTTTTTTAAGAGAGAGTGAGAGAGAGAGAGAGAGAGAGAATTTTTTTAATATTTATTTTTTAGTTTTCAGCGGATACAACATCTTTGTTTGTATGTGGTGCTGAGGATCGAACCCAGGCCGCACGCATGCCAGGTGAGCATGCTACTGCTTGAGCCACATCCCCAACCCCCCAAAAAAACACTTCTTGCAAGGGACCTTTATCTTCAAGTTCAGAACATTTTTGCAACTATCCTCCTTCCCTGGCAACTCTGACCTATCTAAGATGTTCTTCTCCACGTTGGTGAACCTAGGAATTTTAACACAGGTGCACCTTGCTTCATAGGATTAATCGGTGTCTAAAGAGTTGTGTGTTAATTAGCTTTGATATAAATTAAATGCTGTTTTAAATGCACCAAGATGGTTTTCAGTTTAAGGCAATTTGATGGCACATTCTTCATGTTCAAGGGATCTTGTAGCCCAGTACACTCAAGTTCATGGTTTGTTCCCCAAACCATCTTGAAAACATGACTGGGATGGTTTATAGTTCACATCATCACAGAAATTTACCAAGGAAAGGAAATTCAGACATTTTCTCTGTGGTTTTCAAAGAATTTTTTTCACTCTCTTTTTAGCTATGGAACTACTTTTTCAAATAAAATCCAACCCAATGTTGATGAGTAATATAGGAAAAGGGAGTGTCTCCAGTTGAATCAGGCTTGAGAACCCAAAGTCCTATCTGCCTGATACCCCAGGCATCTCATTACACTCCCGCACGAAGTCCCCATCACTCTGTGGAATTTCCAGTTTGAAAAGTATTGCCCTCAAAGTGCCAGGAGCAAACTCTGTGTTGAAACAATCTAACTATTTCAAATGCATACATCTGTGAGCAAACAACCTCACTGAAGGGGGTGGAAAACAAGATGCTGACCTAAGTAACTATGTAAGATCAAAGGCAAAAAGAACTGTATATGCCACAGTATCCTCACTGATAAGGTGGTTTCCCTCAGCTTACCCATTTTGAAACAAACATGCAAGTGGACTAGAAACCAACAAGTAAATGAATGGTGAATTTGGGGATCCAAGTTCCTCATTGTTGGAATGGGAATTTAAAGATTATCAAGGATAGAAGTTTAGAATGATCCATGGGTGATAGATTAGAGTTGGAGATATCAGTATGGTATCATATTTAACTTAATTAGATACACACAAAACTTCGAGCTCTGTGTGTATACACAGGTTAGTATACACGCACAGATCTCCCTGCTCTTTTATCAAAGTTGGTACCCAGACCTTGATTTCCAATGCCACTTTCCACAAAAGAAATCAGGGATCCTTGGGGCAAATGGCTGATTCTGAGGCCAGGGCAGGGAACATGTGAGATGATCCTGGATCGTTATTAAATGTCAGAAAGTAAGGAAGTACTCAAAAGCAAGCCAAACCCAAACCAAACCTGATGAAGGGAATTGTCAAAAGATGGCAGGAGCCAATGGAAAGAACTCCTAAGGACTAAAGCCGGAACAATTTGAACAACAAAATAAACTAGTATTAGATTATAACCCAGGGTCTAAAATAAATACTATCAAGTCCCATGCCATCCGCCACCCCTTGTTATGGATCAGCATCCACTTATCAGAGAACATTTGGCCTTTGGTTTTTTGGGTTTGGCTAACTTCAGTTTGCATGATATTCTCCAACTCCATCCATTTACCTGCAAATGCCATAAAATATTTGTGTCCACAAATCAATTATTGAGTGCATAAATAAATAGAGGAAATAGGTAAATCTCGCATGGGAAGAATTTCAAATAATTTATCTAGATACTCTGTCCTCAAGGAGATGGGACCTTATTCTCTACTCCTCAAGTGCATAGTGACTTTCCTTCCGAAGAGCATAATGTGAAAGCAGGGGGTGGGAGTTTGAGGTGGTGTGAAATCACTTTATATCGGGAAATATAACTGACAAACACTATCTCAGCCAGGAGATCAAGGTTAACATCAACAGTGATAATCTTGTTGATACTATACCCTATTAATAAAATGTGACAAAAATGGTACTCTACATCTTGATCTTCTTTCCCAAGCTCTACAACCCCAGTCTCATTGTGAGGAAAGCATCCGACAACCCCAGATGAGGGACATTCTATAAAATATATTGCCAGTACTCCTCCAAACAGTCACATCTAAGACAAACTTAAAGAGGCACGATGACTAAATATAATGTAGTAACCTGAATGAAATCTGGACAGAAAAAGGATGGTAGTGGGGCTGGGGTGTGGTTCAGTGGTAGAGCACATGCTTACTTAGCATTTGAGAGACCATAGGTTCAATCCCCAGCACCCAAAATGGTGGTAGTGGGGGGAATTAAGTAATTAGGTAAAAACTAAGAAAACTGAATTTAGGATAGACTTTAGTTAAAAACTTGATGGATTTTTTTGATGAACATACCATATTAATGTAAGATGTTAAGAATAAAGGAAACTGAGCATTAGGCATACAGAAACTCGCTTCATGATTTTTCTACAACTCTAAAATATATAGTCATTTTAAAAAATTAATTAATTTATTTTAATTAGGTATACATGACAGAAAAATGCATTTTGATTCATTGTACACAACTGCAGCACAACTTTACATTTCTATGGTTGTACATGATGTAGCGTCACACCGTATGTGCAGTCATACACATACCTAGGGTAATGATGTCCATGTAGTTCACCATCTTTCCTGCCCCCATGCACCCTCCCTCTCCTCCCTCCCCTTTGCCCAATCAAAGTTCCTCCATTTTTCCCATGCCATCCCCCCACCCCCCGTTATGGATCAGCATCCACTTATCAGAGAACATTTGGCCTTTGGTTTTTTGGGTTTGGCTAACTTCACTTTGCATGATATTCTCCAACTCCATCCATTTACCTGCAAATGCCATAATTTTATTCTCTTTTAATACTGAGTAATATTCCATTGTGTATATACACTGCAGTTTGTTTATCCATTTATCTATTGAAGGGCATCTAGGTTGTTTTCCACAGTTTAGCTACTGTGAATTGAGCTGCTATGAATATTGATGTGGCTACATTACTATAGTACGCTGATTTTAAGTCTTTTGAGCATAGACCAAGGAGTGGGATAACTGGGTCAAATGGTGGTTCCATTCCAAGTTTTCTAAAGAATCTTCATACTGCTTTTCAGAGTGGTTACACTAATTTGCAGTCCCACCAACAATGAATAGGTGTGCCTTTCCCCCCACATTCTCACCAACATTGCCTGTATTCTTGATAACTGCCATTCTGACTGACATGAGATGAAATATAAAGTCATTTTTTAAGAAAGCAAGGGTGCCTACTTTGATATCAGATGAATTTCATCTGATGTTAATATGTTAGAACAAAGGAAATTACCAGAGACAGAGAGGATCATTACATGATAACAAAAATTTCAATCCACCAAGAAGATGTAACAAACTTATATGTGAATGTACCAAACAACAGAAGCGCAAAAAAATATGGAGGAAAAAAAAAACAATAAAACTGATGGGAAAACAGACAAACTTGTAACTATAATTTACAGATATCAAAAGGATATTAAGGAATATCATAAAGAACTCTATAAACATGAAGTCAAAAAAGAATACTTTCCTATTATTTTATGCAGCTAGTCTTCCCCTGATACCAACACTAAAGATAGTATAAAAAAATAAAACTAAAGACCAGAATTATTTATAGATATAGATGCAAAAATCCTTAACAAAATATGAGCATATAGAAACCAGCAATGCAGAAAGAGAGTTATATAAATAAGTGGGATTTATTTTAGATATACAATGTTGGCTCAATATTCAAATATCAACCCAGAATATCAGGCTAGAGAAGAAAATTCCTATGATAATATCAATAAACTCAGAAAAATCATTTGATGAAATATAACACCTATTCATGATTAAAAATTCTCAGCAAATTAGGAATAGGAGGGAACTTACCCAGTTTGATAAAAATATTTATAGTAAACCTATGAGTAACATTACACTTAATCACAAAAGCCTGCTTACCCCTCTAAGATCAAGAATAAAAAACAAAAATCCCAAGTTTCATCATTTTATTCACCATAGTATTGAAGTTCTAATCACTGTACTAGGGCAAGAAAATAAAATAAAATACACACAGTTTGGGAAAAAATAAATAAAAATGGTTCTCTTTGCTAATGACATAATTACATATGTGGAAAATTCTGAGAAATGTACAAAGCAAAAGCAAAAACAAAAACAAAATCCTCCTAGAACTAATAAGTGAATTCAGGATCACCATACAAATAGAAGTTGGATTTCTTTACACTAACAATGATAACTAGCAATTAAAACTGGAATAAAATTTACAATCATTGAAAAAAAGAGAAATATATGCAAACTTAACAATATATGTAAAAATTTTCTGCTAAAAAAATGAAATTCTAGTAAAAGAAATCTAAGACCTTACTAGGCACAGTAGTGTGCACCTGTAATTCCAGCAACTCAGGAGGTTGAGGCAGTAGGATCATGAGTCTGAGACCAGCCTCAGCAACTTAGCAAGACCCTGCTTCAAAATTTAAAAAATACAAAAATAAAAAGGGCTGAAGATGTGGCTCAGTGATTAAGTACCCCTGGGTTTAATACCTAGTATAAAAAATGAGGCTTAAAAAAATGATGAGAAAAAACATGTTCATGGATTGGAAGATCCAACACAGTAAAAATGTTGATGCTCCCTATTTAATAGTCAAGTTTAACACAATTCCTATAAAAATACCACCAAGATTTCTTGTATGTATTTACAAAATTATTCCAAAATTTATATGGAAAAACAAATGAGCTAAGTTAAATGTAAAATATAAAAAGCAAAACTTTTAGAAAAAAAAAAAAAAGAGAGAGACAGGACGAGAACTTTGGGATTCAGTTAATCCAAGTGTTCCTAGACTGGATACCAATAGCACAATCAACGAAAAGAGAAACAAATGAAAGAGACTTGGTCAAAATTTAAAGAAAAGACAAAACTGGGAGAAAATGCTTATAAACTACTCATCTGACAAAGGATTGTTCTCAAAATTAAGGAAAAAAGATTTAAAAAATTAACAAAGAAGTCAACTAGAAAGAAGCATGAAGAGACATTTCACCAAAGACAGTGTCATCAGGCATCAGGGACATACAAACAGAAACCACCATGAAATTTCAGTACCTATCTGTCAGAATGGCTGGCATAAAAAACAGGAACAATCCTCACTGTTACTGGGAAAACAGTCACTTATGTTACTGGTGGGAAGGTAAATTGGCTCAGCTCTTCTGGGAAGCAGTTTGGCAGTTTCTAAGATCTAAGCACATATCATTTGTAAGAAAATGGATGGAAGCGGAGGTTTCTGTGTTAAAAGAAATAAGCCTAGGCACAGAAACACAAGAATTACGTGATCTCACTCATGTGGAATACAAAAAGTTGATCTCATAGAAGTTAAGAGTAGAATGGAGGTTAGCAGAGGACGGGGAAAGAAGAAAGGGGAAAGTGGATCAATGCATACCAAGTTACAGTTAGATAGAAATAAAAGTTCTAGTGAGCTATTGCACAGTAGGGTTACTGTAGACAAGATATAGCACATTATATATTTATATAAAAATATATAATGTGCTATATATTTCAAAAATCCAGAAGAAAAGAATTTAAATATTTTCACTCTAAAGAAATGTTAAATGATGATATAGATATGTTTAACCTGATTTAAATGTTATCCAGTGTATACATGTATTGAAGCATCACATAGTACCTCATAAATACATACAATTTTTATGTTTTTATATATCAGTTAAAAATAAATTTAAATTAAAAAACTATTTTAACTTCCATATGCCCAGCATTTCAATTTACAAGCATTTATTTTAGAGAAATGAAATTATATTCATACAAAAACCTGTACACAAGTGTGTATAGCAGTTTTATTCCTAATATCCTCAAACTGTAAACAACCTAGACATACTTCAATAGTGAATGGTTAAGCAAACTATGGTATATCCATTCCATGGAATATTACTCAGCAATGAAAAAGGACTAACTGTAGACACATGCAACAACCTAAATGAATCTGCAGGAAATTATGCTATATTAAAAACCAATTCTCAGGGCTGGTCATGTTTACCACTTCCTGTGGTACAGTGGTAGAGTGTTTGCCTAGCATGTGTGAGGCACTGGGTTCAATTCTTAGTACCACATATAAATAAATAAAGTCTCTTGACAACTAAAAACTACATATATATATATATATATATATATATATATATATATTTTAATCCTCAAATGTTACATTGTATACATATCCATTTATATAAGATTCTTGAAATGACAAAATTATAGAAATAAAGAAGAGGTTAGTGATTGCTGGGGGGCAAGGATGTTATGTAGGGAGTGGATGGCGGGAGGTGGGCTAGAGATAGTTATGTCTTATGAAAGGGCAATGGAAAGGATCCTTGTGGGTTTGGTAATGTTCTGTCTCTAGATTGTATCAATGGCAATATCCTGGTTGTGATACTGTTCTATAGTTTTGAAAGATATTACCATTGGGGGAAACTGAGTAAGCATACTATTTCTCTGTATTATTTCTAATAACTGCTTATGTATCCACAATTATCTCAAAATACTTTCATAAAAAATGTTCTTACGGAGAATGGTTTATTTTTGTGTCTCTTATTGGGAGCCCAGCTAAATAAATTCCGGTCAAATTCACACTCTGCAGGATCAGCAACTACTATGAAGAATAAGGGGAGCCTCTATGAAGGGCTATGGGATCAGAGTTAGGTAAAAACTAGCAAGTGTAGAGAAGCATGCATATGTGCCTCTTTTGCTACAGAACAAGATCAATTTTAAGGGTGGCCAGATACACTGGAGTGTTACCACTGACTCCTCAGGGGATAGGAATTGGTTAGGAGGCAGACTTTGAGTTTGAACAGCAAACTTGTGCTCAACAGCAAAACCACATCGTTTTACAGGTGAGGGAACTCAGGTTTAACAGAGATGAAAACAATGGTCAAGTTCACAGACTTGGGAAGAGTTTCAGAGCTTGGCTCTAACCCTTCTGACTCAGATCCAGAGAGGCTAAGTCAGGAAACCAACCAGCCAGGCCCTCCAGGCCCGCGGCAGCTGTGTACTTGAGGGCCTTAGATAAGAAGCTGCCGGAGAGGAAGAACCTTGGACAAAGAAGACCCCTGCGGATGTGGAGAACAGGAAACCCTGCAGCTGGGATTTTCCCAGCCTGCTGCACAGTAGCACCAGGAACCCAGTAGCTGGGAGGGCGGGGCTGGAGAGTCTGGACTTCAGGGGACGTCCAGCTGCTACTGCACAAGGCTGTGTCCTGGGCATCTATCCTTCCGGATTTCATCTTCCAGGCAGGAGACCGACCACAGTGAAGTCACCAGGGTGCAGAGTGATAATGACATCACAGCTGCTGAAGGTTTGGAGGAGCCACATTTGATCTAAAAAAGGACAGGCCAGAGTGTGCAGGGTAGGACAGAAAGAGGTGGCTTCCCAGGAGAAAGGATCAGCATGGACCATGACTTAGAGGTGGAGGATTCCCCTGTGGCTGAAACCAACATGGCCGGCCAGAAGTGGAACATGAAACCCATTCACAAGCCTGGGGTCCGCGTTGCCCATTGTCTTGCTCTGCAGGCCATTGGGCACCCTGGGAAATTCATGCACCAGAGAGTTACAAGGTAGATGTAGGTTTCTGGACGTGAGTTCTAGCAGCTAGGCAAGGAGCATCACATCGGCAAGGCAGAGAAAAGTCGGGAGGCTATTGCTTATAATAGCTAAGGCCCCATGGGATAAGGCAGGGCCCCGGGAAGTAGAAAGACAAGAAGAAATTTGAGAAATAGTTAGAAAAATATATTTTTAATCTATTTGAGAGATGGTTTGTAGGCAGAAGGAACAGTGGTAGGGGCACCTTTATTGATTTTTGCTTAAGCAGCAGCCCTGTTCCTTCTCTGGTTACAGGTATTTGATTTCCCTTGATGACGTCATAGAGAGGCTCTATGCCAAGGATCCCTTCCCACAACTGTAGCTTCACCATCTTTACCTTCTGCCTTGAGCGGGAGACTCTTGAGAAAAGGAGTCAAGCATGAATAGAGCTGGAAGAGTCCCCTCAAACTAAAGAGCCCTGCACCTGCCTCTCCAGTCTTGCCTTCAAGCCTGTGACGTCCTCTTCCTCTTTATCCTTTCCTGCAGCAGACAACCTTGGTGCCAGGTGGGCGGTGGTGGGCTGGAAACCAGGGGGCATCACCACTCTGAGAAGATGCTTCAGAAATTCTCCAGGGGCTGGCTTCTCTCTGATCTCCAGGGGGGTCTGATTTCTCCTAGGTTTGGATCATCTATGAATGCTGACTCACTCATTCAACAAACATAATTCAAAAATTAAAGACTTTTCTTGGCTCGACCTCCCAGAGTCTCTCTCTGAGGGTGGTTTCATGGGAAGGATATAGCTGCTCTACTCTCTGAGGCTCTGGGTCAAAATGACCTGCTGCACTATAAATGTGGGGTGCTGTTTCAGTATTGATAACACAAGTTCCCCCACATGCCTGAGTGGCCCTGAGTGGTGTTGCCTCAATGCACTTGTGGATGGGACCACTCGTCATCAGGACTTTGGCTACAAGTTGCTCTGGAGATCAAGGGGCAGGAAGAACAGCACTCTTGTCCTTGGAGGACTCTGAAGGGGAGGGGACTTAAAGATGTGAAAGGACAGATAGATGGGGATGGTGGGAATGCAAGGTTAAGAGGATGATTCTATAAAATGGGTCCACCGTGCTGACCTCTACATGTTTCTTTGCCCAAAAGCAATTTGTCTGCAGCCCTGCCTGGCCTCAGTGGACAGGATCTGTCACATTCTTCAGCCAACTACCTGTTATCTGCAAGGGAATGCAGGCAGAAAACAATGTTGATCAAAGGGACCCAAGTTACTTTGAAGGGAGAGCCTTTTGTGACCCTTTTCTCAGACCAGATTCTGGAAGATAAGGAGAGTTCCTCCTAAGCATAAAATCTGCAAGAATGTATGGAATATATGACTAAGAATCCAACTAGAACCTGTCAGCAAGGTGACCTAGCGTTGCCATGACAGTGGGGACTTGAAAGTCTGACGTCACCCTGCTGTCAGTCAGAAGTCAAGAGGTGGACCTGGGTGGAACTCTCCGGAAACCTCTCTGAGATCCCCAATAGAACTGGAGTACAGGAGAGGCACGCTATCCCTCTGCTCTCCGAGAAAACCCACTCTCTCCCTTGAGAGTGTCCCCTCTCCTTTTTCCTATCCCTTCTAGAAACTCCTGCCTATGACTCTGAGCAACATATCCGAGATCTTTCTGACTCTATCACAGGTATCAAGGCTTAGAGAGGGGGTCTTCACGCTGCCTCCAACTCTATAACAAAGGGACGGAGGCAAGTTGAGCTTTAAACTAAGAACTTCCAGTTTTCACAATGGCCTGAGGAATACATGCCCCTTACTATCCCCATTTCAGAGATAAGAAAACCAAGATTTAGAAACTGCAGATGTTAGTAAGTGGCATGGTGGGGATGAAAATCCAGGTATGTCTTGATTTTAAATTACACACTACTCAGACCTCCACTGAAGAGAAATGTCAAGAGGAGAGAAGGAAATCTCAGTACCCCCAGTCCTGCTGTGCAGCCCAGGCACAGATCTCTAAAGCACCTTTGGAGAACCAAGCTTTGTCCTGGATGTTAAGTGATAAGACTGAAAACAACGACTACCAACTCCTTTACCAAGCAAAATTTTAGTAAAGAGTAAGGGAGAGAGTCCAAGAGCCAGGGTGGGAGAGAGGGCCAGGTCCCCTGCCTCCCAGGAGGTCATCACACAGTCCTTGGCCTCAGGAAACTCTGGGACACCATTTTTAAAATTCAATTTTTAATTGACAAATAGAAATTTTATACACACACACACGCACACAGTACCACAGGCATATATTTAACATGAACAGTGATGCATATGTGTGTGTATAAAATGGAATGGCTGAATCAAGTTCACTAATATATATTACCCCACACACTTATCATTTTTTGTAATAGATTTCTTAAACTTCTCCCTCCTCTCTCATGAAAATGCTGTGTCTTTTGATCAACATCTCTCTGATTTCCCCTCCCCATTACTCCCTGGTAAATACCATTCTACTCTTTGCTTTTGTAAGTGCTACTTCTTTAGAATCCATATATGAGTGAGATGGCATCAGATTTCTTTCTGTGACTGGACTATTTCATGTAACATAATGTCCTCCAGGTTCATTTATGTTGTTATAAATTCATAAATGACATAATCTCCTTTTTAAAAGCCAAAAGGTATTCATATATGAATACTATTTGATATAGATGTATGTATATGAGTTATACACACACACACACACACACACACACACTATATTTTCTTCATAGTTTCATCCATTGGTAGACACTAGGTTGATTCTGTATCTTGGCCATTGTGTGGAAATGTAGATAGCTCTTTGACATGTTGATTTCCTTTCTTTTGGATACACACACTCAGTGGTGGGATTGCTGGATTTGGGGTGGTTCTATATTCAATCTTTTGAGGAACAACTCTATTTTTCATGATTTACATTCCCACCAATGTCACACAATGGTTCCCTTTTCTCCACATCCTCACCAGCTTCTGTCATTATACATCTTTTTTTATATTCTAATAGTATAGGTATATCTTGTGGTTTTGATTTGTATTTCCTTGATGATTAGTGGTATTAAGCACCTTTCCATTTATCTGTTTACCATTTGTAACTTTTTCTTTTTTTTAAAGAGATTTTTTTAAAAAAATCAGGTTATGTGTTTTCTAACCACTGAGTTATTCAAATGCTTCAGGTATTATGAATGTTTACCCTTTATGAGATATATGACTTGCAAATATCTTCTCTTATATCATAGGTCATCCCTGAATTATATGGATTGTTTCCTTCATTGTGCATCATTTTGATCTTAGGAGCAGGACATACCTCCTTTTAGAGAGTCTACCGAACTCACAATGACCCTTTTCCAAATGCCAAGCGCCTCCTTCCTCCCACCTAGCGAGAAAGGACCCTGGTTACTTTGCCTGCACAATACAACCTTGTTCTCTTAAGGCCAAATGACTGCATTAGGACTGGACACGTAATCCAGGCTGGATTAATTACTGCTTGGGTAGATCTGGCTGGTTCTCTAAAAAGAAGAGATAGAAACTCATAAGCTGTGAAATGACCACCTTCCAACCACCGTCTGCACAGTGCAATTCTGAGGATGGGTTGATAAAGAGAAACACAGGCAAGAATATACGTGGCTTTTGCAAGAGACAGAAAGGGAGTGGCTTCCAGCATTTCTGGCACTTTCTAGGTCTGGTTCTTACCTCTTTTGATATTCTGTTGTTCAATTCCATGTTAGTTTTAAAAGAACACACAATCCCCCCCTCCAATAAATTTCATCAGCTTCTGTCACTTTTGACCAAAAGGATCCCAAAAAATCCAGATGATGAAGATGTGTCCTTTGAAAATAGTAGATTTTTTCTCCTTGTGTGTCCTCTCCAAGAATCCCAGAGGGACTTCAAGAAAAGGGAACAGCCCTCTTACATGCCGATGAGGTTGAGATTCTCATTCTGACACAAGGTGTCTGCGATGGTTAACTTTGTGTGTCAACTCCCCTAGGTTAAGGAATGCCCAGATAGTTGGCAAAACATTATTTATGGGCAGTGTGCCTGTGAAGGTGTTTCTGGAAGAGATTCACTTTGGAATCAGTAGACTGAGTAAAGAAGATCCATCCTCCCCAATGTGGAGGGTATCATCCAAACTGTTAAGGGCCCAGATGAAACAAAAAGGGGGTATAAAGGTAGATTTTATTTCTATCCATAGGCTGGGACATCCATTCTCTCTTGTTCTGAGCATGAGACTTTCAGTTCTTAGGCATGCAGACTGTAGGACTTAAACCAAACTGTAGGACTTAAAAATCTACCTTTATACCCCCTTTTTGTTTCATCTGGACCCTTACAGTTTGGATGATACCCTCCACATTGGGGAGGATGGGTCTTCTTTACTCAGTCTACTGATTCCAAAGTGAATCTCTTCCAGAAACACCTTCACAGGCACACTGCCCATAAATAATGTTTTGCCTTTCCTCAGCCCTTGATTGTCAGAACCATAACCTCTGTGTGGGACTTCTTCCATCAGTTTCCATGGTCCTCAGACTGAATTCTACCACCAGCTTTCCTGGGTTTCCAGTTTGCAGATGGCAAATTGTGGAATTTTCGGACTTCCATAATAACCATGTAAAATACCTTCTTTCATATATCCCTATATGCCCTATTGATTCTGTTTTTCTGAAGAAACTTACTATACTGTTTCAGTCAGTTGAAGATCTTATACAAGATACCCCAGACGGTGTGCCTTAAACAACAAACATATCTCAGAGTTCTGGAGACGAAGATGCCCGAGATCCAGTGTTGGGGAAGAAGCAGCTTCCTGGTTTGCAGATGGCCATTTCTCACTGTATCCTCATGGGGTGGAGAAAGTTTGTCTCATTTTCTCTTCTTGTAAGGCACTTACCTTTTCATGGGGGCTCTGCCATCATGACTTCACCTAAACCTGATCATGTCCCAAAGGCTGTACCTCCTAATACCATTCCACTGACGGTTACAGATCAAACATATGGATTTGGGGAGCAGGGGTACAAACATGCAGCCTGGAACACTAGGTGCAATGAAAGAGTTAAACTCCAAGGACATTTATCACAATAATTAAGCCCTATCAAAATTAAGCAGGCATCACTCTCCCTATGATAACTGAACCTTTCAATGTCAACCCCAAGGACTCCTACACGGCTCTGGGTGTAATTCATCTGTCGAGACAGTTCTGTATTAACCTACTAATCTATGTATGGCTAATGACTCAGGACGGCACATTGACCTTGACTCCTCTTGAAGGTTTTCATCACGGCTGCCCTCCCAAATACAAGCAGAGATTGCAGGTGGGTGGCTTGTCATAACATTTATTTCCCTCCACAACTTGAGTATATAAAGCACTCCTGATTGTCTTTTGGTAGGTAATTTTACAACCCTTCTTTGGGTCTTTTCCATAAGTCAAGGAACCCACTCTGGCGCTAGCTATGTAGCTGTGGCCAGCCTTCGACTGCAACAACCACACAGCTCACCTTCCATTGCCTCCACCTGCCCCCACCTGCCGCCACCTATCGCCGTGGCTGAAGCACTCTCAGCACCATGTGCCCAGCACTGGGGCCAGACATAGCATCAGGGTGGGGGAGAGCCTTCTAACATCCCTGACTGCCTAATGTTGTCAGACCCTTGCTTGGCAAAGAAGGAAGACCTGAGGAAATCCATGATGACAAGAGGAGACAGTCACACACACCCCTCTTTTCTAGAGGGACAATCACGGGGGTACAACCATTGCCAGCTGCAGCAGGGAGCGGGGAGCTTGGCTCTTCCTGTTTTCTGCTAAAAGTCCCAGTCGTGGCTCTGGGATGGATGGTCCCTGGCAGCTGTGTGCACCCGGATTGCAAATCAAGGCACCAGGTCTGCTCATGCAGGGACCAAGCCAGAGGACCACCCTGGGTTCCATGCGCACAATCTCAAAGCAAAGACTTTGCCTTTTATTGGAAGCCCCAGGCAAATCACAAGCCTCCGGAGGCATTTATTAAGTGCCCGGTTTCTTCTTTGTCTACTTAGATGCTAGACCAAAGAGTTACATTTTTTAAATTCCACTGACTGATTTATACCCTGCCCGTTTCCAAAAAGGATGACAATAAAACCACAGGTACAGTGTGGCCAGGAACATTTAACCAAGACAAAGGAGGGGAACAAAGGCAGAGAATTATGCCCAGCCTCAGCCTTTCAGGAAAGCAAAATCTAAGATTTCATTTTCTGGATGACTTTAAACTTCCCCAAGATGTAAGGGCTACTTCCTTTATTTTTGTAGAGCTCCTCCAGCCCCGTCTGAAAGGCAGCCCCCCACCCCACCCCCACTCCCGCCGCCAACTCCCCTGGTGACTGAGCTGGGAGGGCTGGTTCCCCACTTACAGGACTTAACTGTGGCAAGCTGCCTGCTATGGCAGCTGGGCTGAGGCTTGCTTTTCAGCCTGTCACTTGACAGCCTTCTGCAAGCTGCCTCTGCCCGCAGAAAGCCGGGATAGGATTGTGTTTCTCAGCTGAGTCTGCACACTGGTGACACATCGTTCAAGCTGTGCTCTGGCCCTTGCTTGTGGAGCTTTCTCATCTCCCTTTTGGGAATAAAGGTGAAAACTCAGAGTCAGCCCCTTAGCAAAGGCCACTGTGCCTGGCACGGTGGGATGCCCACCCAGAGGAGGAAAGGCACTGGTCCTTAGAAGAGGCAGACAAGGCCCCAAATAGTGTCCTGAAGTGAAAGGGGAAGGGAAGGGGGTGAAAAGTGCTGAGTACGGGCTTTGCAGGAAGCCCTCTGTCTGCAAAATTTCCCCAGGGACGACTTCAGACAGGGCCCCAGTTCTGGCATATTGTACACAAGGGTGAAAGATCGGCGGCGGGGGGGGGGTGTTCTTGTTTAAACCCCATCCCATTCTATTCACTCTCATTCAACCTGAACAACAGAAGACACACACACACAAAAAACTCTCTTTCTTTTCTACCAATGGAGCATAAGGAAATCTGCAATCAGAAGATCCCTCGGCTGTGTCCTCTTCTTCCCCGGCCACTGCCTAAAGGCACAGAACACAGAGTTGGAACTGTGGCCTGCTTCTTGGTTTGGTTTCTCTGGATCTCTCTGAATTTAATTGTCCTTACTTATGACATGGGAACAAACATTATCCTCTGCGAGGATCCTGAGAAATAGAAAAAAAAATGTTAATATATAAATAAATCACGTAGGTATGAGCGTACACATGCATGTACACACACACACACACACACACACACACACACACACACACACACTGCACCCTGTGGGTCCCCTCCCTTGAGAAACTGGAGTGCCCCTGACCAAGGTTCTCTGGCCTTCCCGCAAGGACAGCTGCCCTGGGCCTGTCTCTCCACCCTCATCTGCCCCACCCCTGCCTGGCAGCAGCTGAGACCTCAGGAGGGGCCAGAGCTCCCTTGGGCTGCTGGTCTTAGACGGGAACTGGGAAGCCTGAAGGCAGGTCCCATGCTCCCTGTGCCAGCCCCACACTTGGAATGCCAGCTTATAAAACCCCAGTCCGCTGACCTTTGGGACAAGGTGTGAAGTGAAACCTGCCTTCCTTGGAGGCCGGGAATGAAGGGTGCTTGGAGTGGCGAGAAATGACAGGACAGGCCCTGGCTATGCCGTTTTGCCTGGTTTTTAAGCCATCTTCCTTCCAGTTGTTCTTCTCCCTTCTCTCCACACTCTCACCCCTAAGCATATTGCTATATAATCGTGGCCAGCCGTGAAATGACTGCAGCGGTGACATTCACTGAGCCCCCACTGTGTGCTGTATGCTCATTCTCCTGCTGCATCATCACTTTGCAGGTCCCTTCTGCCTTGCTGGCTGCACCTTCTCAGTCACCTGAGATGGACACCCTCTTCTTTCCAGCCTCATCTTAGCTCACTGGTGGCCCCATGGCTCTCTGGCTGTCACTCGGCTGGCACTCTATGGGCTTAGTATTGATTCACCTCTTTCTGGCATGCTGCAGAGGCGTGGGGGTTGTGTTCATCATGTGGTGCCTAGAATGTAAGAGTCACAGAGCAGCCTAGGCCTGAGGGAGTGCTCAGGAAGTGGATGTTGAAACAAACAAATGGAAGAGAAAAACAGAAGCTCAGAGAGGACAAGGAATGTGTCTGAAGACACAGAGATAGAAAGTGGTAGCAGGAGAGTTTAGACCCCGTGGCTTCTGACTCATGGAGATCCTAGAATCTGAACTGCCACCCTCGCACACTATCACCCACTGTTCAAAGGACCCCCCTTGCCTTGCCCTCACAGCTCCACAAGGAGTGCCTTACTTTTGCTTTATTCCCCCACCCAGGTAGCATCACCTAGCAGCGCCAGGGGGACTCAGAACCACCATCCGCCCATCATGTGGCCCTTCTTAAGCTCTCAGACTGGTGAGGGAGAAAACAACCATGCCACCCTTAAACAGAAACATCCAAGCAGGGGCACAAGGAAGCCTCCTCCTGCTGGTTCCTAGGAGCCCCATGCCTGGGCAGCCTTTTGAAGACAGGAGAGCCGGCTCTACCTGTCTTTTAGATTTGGAATCTAGGTCATTCCCTGCCTCTCCTCCTTCCTCCCTTAGAAGATAAGCAGGATTTCTCCTAGGGGCACAGAACAAGAAAGGGGGACGACAGGGGGAAAGTGCTTCACCAGAGCCCACACCCTGCCTGCTGCTGTCAGGAGCACTTGATTTTGGAGCCAATATAATTTATGAGATGCAAATGGATTTAGCATTAAAAAAGAAGAAAAAAAAACTTGGAAAAGGAACAAAGTGCACTTCACACTCTATGCTGAGGCGTGTTTGGGACTTCATTAATCATTTCAGACTAAAGAGATTTAATCTCAGGCTAGCCAGTCTGGATAGCGCCCGCATCTCTCACCAAGCCCAGGAGGCAGGCCCTGGAGCAGTGGGTGCTGGCTTCAGGCCTGGCCTCTGTGCAGCCTTTGGGCTTTGGGTGCACAGCACTTGTGCTTAGCTCTTGTCTGAGTCACGCAGTAGATGAAATTGCAGAGGTTCCTGCACATGATGAATCAGAAAGCAGGATCAAGCCAAATATTTGGACAAGCCTTACCCCGAGTGGAGAGGGATGAAGAATTAGCAGCCAGCAAGCAACCTGCCAGCAGCAAGCCCGGAGATCATTCCTGACAAAGCTGCTGTGGGGCAGGCTGCTGCTTAGGAGGTAATAAGCTCAGATCCATAAAGGCACCCAGATCTCCAGGCCAGCACCTGGAAGAAATAAACACATGAGCTCTGAGGGCTTGGAGCTGTGATTCAGTTTTGCTCTTGGAAGAGGGGGTGCTTGTTAGGGTGCAGTATGCAGAGTTAGGAGTGTGGATGGGAGAGGAGATGGTTCACTTTGAGTCACCTCATCTGATTTTTCTTTTTGGAAATCATCAAGGCAGACAACATTTCCTGCAGAGATGAAGAGACCAGGTGCCTTCCTACCACTCCCTCCTAGGCCTCTCCTGGGAAATACAGGCAGACAGGGTGGCCACAAAACAGGGAAGGAAGTGAAGCTCAGTCTCTTGGTAAGATTTTACTGCTTCAGTGACTTTCACTGGAGACCTAATAGCTACCCTTTGGAACTTCAAAGTTAGGAGTTTTCCAAAGCTGTTCAGAACAATAAAATCAGTAATCACAATGCTACCTTGGTTCGTCTGGAATCTTTTATTATTATTATTATTATTAACTGTTGAAAGAGCCCAACTGCTTGGGTTTATTTTAAGCAACTTTTCCTCTTTGCAGGGAAGCTTCCAGGCACTACAATTGTCTACATCCAAGAAAATGAATAAATCCTTACAAAGCAAACTGTTGATGCTGATGAATAGCAGTAGGAGCAAATAGGCTTTGTGGACTGACTGTGTGCTTGGATTAGTCCCTGCTTAATGCTTCACCTGAAAATGTTTTGACTGAACCTCATGAGAAGCTCTGGTGCTATTATTTTCTCATTTTGCAGATAAAAAAGCAGTTTCAGGGTTGACAGAGCGGGGAGGCGGGAGGTAGTTATATAACTTTTCATGGCCATGCAGCTAGCTAGGTGCACAGGCAGAATTTAAACCCAAATAATCAGACCCCAGTTTATAATCTGCCTCCCAGCAGCTCTAATATTATATGAACTCATTAGGAAAAGAACTACAGGCACAGGTTCAAGCAAAGCCTACCATTTCCAGTCCTTAACAGGTACTCAGCCCTGGATGATGCCAGGCTTGATGGCTGCCTTTGGGAGCCCTGTCTGTTCTCCAAACTTGAACAAGACTGCATGGAGCTGGCTTCCTCAGAAGGAAAGCAGTGCTTCTTATTCCCCGAGGTAAGACTCAGCAGAGATCATCCTACCCAGGCACCCTCTGAGACAACAATGGTGTGGAATTTGCACCGGGAGGTAAAGGACTACTACATTTCAGAGTTCTACAGCCTTGGCTCAGAACTGGGCTTTGGCCTTTGTCAGCTGTGAAACTCTTCTAGTTCTTGTTACTGCCTAAAGCCCCCAAACCTCATGGCCAAAGACACCTATTTATAATGTTCACAGATTTCGTGAGTCAGGAATTCAGATGGGGCACAGCAGGATCCACTTGCTTCATGATGTCTGGGAACATTTGAGGTGAGCAGGGGAAGGATTGGATAACTGGGCTGGAATAATACAGAGACATCTTGGCTCACATGTCTGGTGGTTGGTGCTTGCTGTCATCTGGGATCAAAGCCAGGGATGTTACACACACACAGCCTCCCAGTGTGGCCTGGGTTTCCTCCCATCATAGAGGCCACTAGGTAGTCAGATTTCTTACTTAACAACTGTATCTGTTTGCTAGAGCTGCTGTAACAAAGACTTGCAAAATAGGTGACTTGGAACAACAGAAATTTAGTGTTTCAGAGTTCTGGAAGCAAGAAATCCAAGATCAAGGTTTCAGCGGAGTTGGCTCTTTCTGAAGGCTGTGAGGGAAGGATCTTTTCTAGGTCTGTCTCCTTGACTTATAGATAGCAGTTTTTTCCCTGTGCTTTCTATGTCCAATTTTCCTCCTATGGAGTGGGCCTTTGCTGGACACTTATCCAAATCATATCAGGCAGTTCCTCTCCTCTTCCTTCTCTTCCCCTCTTCTTCTTCCTCCTCTTTCTCCTCAATATGTCACCAATCATATTGGATTAGGGCCCACCCTAATGATATCATTTTAACTGAATTACTTTTTTTTAAAATCTTTACACTTAAAGACTATGTTCAAGTAATGTCACATTCTGAGGTCCTGAGGATTAACATTCCAACACATGAATTTTAGATAGCGACATAATTCAATCCATAACAAAAACTCAGGGCTCTAAAAGCAACTGTCCCAAGAGGAACAAGCAGAATCACATGGCCTTTTCTGAGTAGCCTTTGAAGTTGAGTTTCATTCTGTTTGGTTACAAGCAAGTCACTAAGGTCAAGCCAGATTTAAGGGAAGAGTACAGAGATCCTGTCTATTAGTTGGAGGAAGATCAAAGGATCTATGAACTTTTTTTCTTTCTTTCTTTTTTTTTTTTTTAGATAGGTACTATTTTTATTCTCCTTTTATGGGCAGAAAAATCAAATCTTAAAGTGGTCAGTTAACTTGCCTAAGGTCTGACAGGTAATGAATGACAGGGCCAGTGTTGGATCTCAATTTGGATATGTTTTAAAATTTCCCCAAAGACCTTGTGCAAGTTACTTACCTCTGTAAGGCTTGACTGCTTCATGTATGAAGTAGTGATAATAATGATGTTCAATTCATAGCATTCTTTTAAGGATTGAATGGGTTCAGTTATGTAAAACATTAGGCACATTGTAGGAGCTCAGGTAATGGTAGTATGTTATTAGTCTTGGCTTTCTGTTACTGTAACAAATACCTGAGATAATCAACCTAAAAAGAGGAGAGGTTTATTTTAGCTCATGGGTTTGGAGGCTTTAGCCTGTGAGGAGGCAGCATATCAGAGATGGAGCATGTAGTGGGGCAAGCTGCTTACCTCAGGGTGATCAAGAAGCCAAAAGAAAGAAAGAGGAGAGGCCAGAGTCCCAATATTGCCTTTGAGGATATATCCCCGTGTGTCCAGGAGACTACTAAGTAGGTCCAGCTTCTTAGAGGTTCCACTGCCTCCCACTAGTACCAGGGGCTGGGGAACAAAATCTTTAATACATGGGCCTCTGGGGGACACTTATCCAAATCATGGCAGGTACTTCCTGTCCTCCTCCTCATCTTCTTCTTTCTTTTCTCATGACTATTAATAAATCATTATTAATTTGAGCAATGACAACATGATAACAAGGGACTTTGGGTGTAGAAGTGGTGGAAAAAGACCAGATCGGAAATTTAAATTCCTAGATCATAATTTGAGCTGTGGATGTTTACAGCTGCATTTCTTAGCCTCCCTGGTTTGCATTTATGTCCTTAATTGTGGCCAAATAGCTGGAGGGAGAGATCATGTATGTCATTTTCTTGTTTAGGCAGTGAGAAGCCCTCTGAGTAACCTTTTATTCCTCTTTTATTCTGCTGAGGCCACTGTAGAAGTTAAAACTAAAATGGAATAGATTGGATCCCTGAGTCATTGATTGGATTGAAGCTGGCAGGAGAAGTCTACAATTCTCCCTGTCCTGCCAATATAATACAGGCTGAGTCATTGCTTGGAAGAAGCATAGTCAGAAGACCCTGTGGACATGCAGAGTATTGGACCACAATGAAAAAGAAAAAATATTTTTCACATATGAAGAGACTATATTTGGGGGTTTGTTTGTTACTACAGCAGAGCCAATCCTGTCCTGACTATAACAAGAGCCATCCTATGCTGGCTCCCACTGTGATTCACAATGTTCCGCACTACCAACATTGATTTCCACTGGTATTTGTTGAAGCTCCCAGCACTTCCTTTCATCAGTGTCTATATGACTGGCCCAAATCCCCACATGTTCCCTGACTTGACAGCCACAAGGCCACTGACAACTGAATCTTCCTGTTACATGAGAATTAGCCACCAGTTCAGGCCACCACTTTCCATTCTCTGCTTACCACCATATCCATCCATAGATGGTTTTGATTCCTCTCCCAGGTTCCCTAGGACTGCAGGAAACTCCATCCAGGCTTTCTCACTCTGATTCCTCACACCCATGACTTCTCAACTGCTCCCCCATCACACACACCAAGAACCCCGGTCAAAGTCCCCTACATTTAGATTTCCCCAAATTCATCTAGAGATTTCTTTGTTTTCTCCTGAGCCTGAAGCCTGTGGGCCAGAGAAGAAGAACCGCTGACTTCTCCCTGCCAGTTTACTCTCCCTTGGCCTTGGCAACCTGGATCTTATCTGCATCACACTCTGGTTATTTGGCCTCGTTTGGCCTCTTCCCATTCTATTATTTGGGAAATAAACTTTAGGGGTCCAATTTATTTAGAGTTCCTCAGTGTCTCTTTGAGATGCAGAAAATCTTTTCTCTCTCAGGAAGCCTTGCTCTTGCATAACAAAAAGTTTTGGTTCACAAGATTAGTCTCTCTTCTATATGTTTTAAAAGTCAAATTTTGAAACTCATTTTTGAAACAAATTTTGAAAACTAATTTTTTAGGATTGGATTCTTTGGATTATGTATATTCTCTGCATTTTTATTTTTCCCAAGGAGGAGAGACCTCTGTAAGAATCAGGGCAAAATAAGGAAAAAAAACCAGGAGGGTAGACAGAGGAGCCTGGCCATTTGTCTCTGAATGTGACCGTGAGCAATGTGAAGGAACGTTTGCATCATGTTCAGGTGATTTTACCCACTTACAACTCACAACAGCCCTGACATGTAGAAAATTACCTGACAAGCCAGGAAGTTCACTTGTCTTACCCAGGATCAAGTGGCAGTGCCTAGGCCTGAAGAGGGTGGTCTTTCTCCAAGGTCATGTGTCAACACAGCTAGAAAAAGAAGATTTCACAAAGAAGAAACCAAAGCCAACTGCTGGAGCCAGGACAAGCTGGGGCAAGTTCCAGGAGTGTGATGATGCCCAGTGAAAACTCAAGAATGGTCAAGACCAGAATGTTTATAGACTTCTACTGCTACATGAGTCAAAGAGAAGCTCTCCGAGAGTACAAACTGTTCTGCTCAGGGCTGCATCCCTGGGATCTAGGATAGTGTCTGGCCCACGACAAGGGCTCAAATGATATTCATCAAATGAGTGAATAAAGTAAGAGAAACAGGATCCGCTCTCAGGAACCTCATCATTTAGCTGAGAAAAACAATTTCACAAAGAGGGAGAATAGGGGAGGGGATCAAGTGCTAAAAGTAACTAAGCAAATGTGGATTCAAGAGAGAGGGAACACTCAGACTTGTGCAAGTTACAGAACACTCAGCCCACCTTGATATCATTAGTGTTACATCGCGTTTCACATGTCCAAGGTAACTCGGGGGTCGCTTCTGAATGGCTCTGGAGAAGTCATGATGTCCTAGATGCTCGGTTTTCTGTTAGGGACTGATAGAGAACTGCTGCGGAAGGGAGACTGACTTTGTTGGGCGAATATGCCTTCAAGCAGATGAGGAAAATGAGGGGGACCAAAGGTGTGGTCAAGCCACGGAAGACAGCTGCCTCGGAAAGGGGGTTGGAAATTTCCACAAAAGAAACCCTCAGGTGGGGGAACCAGACCCTGAAGGAGACAGGAGGGGTGTGTCAGAGGTACTCTGGAGAATAGGCTTTTTCCAAGTGAAAATAATTGCAGTGTGTGTTGTCCCTTCACCAGACACCACTGGATCTTCCATGAGATGGCAACATGCTGGAGAAGGTGATTTCTTGCAACAAGAATGAAGGATGCAGGTCTGTCAGCTCCTGGTTAAAGTGAATTTGATATTGTTAAATGTTCATGACCTCAGTCTCTCCCTCTTTCTCTTTGTCTAGATTGACCTGACGGTTAACAATAAAGTTCTTAGTACCTGAAACTTATCGAGCTCTGAACACTTATGGCATCTGAACGTGTACTGGTTGGAATGGAGTGGGGTGGGGGCACTTGGTCAGATCCTGGAGGAATTGGAAGTGAACACTAGTTTATTCTGTTTAGCATCTGACCCAATCAGAGCAAGCTCCTGGAATGGACGTTTCCATTTTTCTAAAGTGGTAGCAAACATGGCAGCTGTCTGTATCACTGAGGCCTGACTCACACTCAGAATCCTTCCCAATATTTCTCTTGAGGTCACCACTACCAATGGAATGGAGTTGACCTTAAACCAATCTATCTTCTTAGGCCTGAGCCAGAAGGCCAAGGACAACCCATGAGCCGGACGTGGCCTGAGTTATGGTGTTTTGTTTCTTGTTTTCCTTACATAAGGTTTTTATTAGTGAGTGACATGTTTAAAGTGAGGATTTTACATAAAATATCCAGATTCCTGGCTTCTCTTGGAAAAAAAATAAATTGAAGTGCCTAACACACTGAGCTTGCTTTCCCACATGGCAAGACCTGCCTGCAGTTGAGTTGCTGCTGCTCAGTGAAGGATTTGGGGCTGTCCATAGGTCCTGCCTGGCCCCTGTGGGCATCTTGGATTAGCTCTCACCTGCCGCTCACTGCAGCCAGCTGAGCAAGGGCAAGAGAATGCTGTGAAGGCAGCCTGAGCTCACTGGTGTCCCCACCTCTGCTACTTATGTGCCATGTGACTTTGGCAAGTACCTGATCTTTCCTGGGCCTTGATTTTCTCTTCTGTGAACGGGAGGTACAGTGATTACTTACCTCACGAGGGGATGTGAAGATTAAATTAATTAGAACAGTGCTCAGACACAGGAATCATTAAAGGAAGTTGAGCTACCATTGTTTGAAGTTTCCATGTACCCTCAAGAGCCTATCCGGAATAGTACTACGATTCTTAACTCACAGGTGAAGAATGAGGCATGGGAGGGCTGGACAGTCTGCAAGGCTATAGATGGGCCCACTGCCTTGGTATCCTTGATAGTAAGGGTCTCTGTGGATTATCTTAGAATTGGACTTCTGTGAGTATCAACAGCCCTTAGGCACATATATACAGTGAGAGTGTAGATTTGATCTCAAGAAAAGGAAAGAAAATGCTTATACTTTGTGTTCACTCTTGCAAGGAGTTTAAAGATGAAGCTAATTAGATTAGAAATGTTGGTTGAAACACATACTCAAAGCAGGTAGCCTGGGTGGACATGATGGTCATAGAAAGAAATGGATATTTGGAGGGAAGTTGAAAATCTCCTCCCCCTATAGAGATTGAGCCCAGCCTTCATCTGAATTGCACCTGTTGTTCCCTCTCTCCTTTATATATAATATAAAAAAAAGGGCCATCAGTGGTCGTCAAGATTCAGCTAACCAGGTTCTCCAAACGCTCATTGAGTCTCTCCTTTCTCCAACTTTGCCAGTCTCTTCATAGTTTTGCCAGGATGAGTGGGTGTGGGTGTAGATATGCCAGTGCCTCAACAACCTCACGAGAGACAAGACTTCTGGTCTCTTGTCTGGAGCAAGTTCTGCAGCCTCTGAGGCCACTTCTAGCCTTGAGGATATGGGAGAGGCTGGAACTCCAGAGGTGAGAGGTCTAGCCATAAAGTCAATCTACAAGATGAAAAGCGCGGAGAGAGGGGCAGAAAAGAAAGCAAGGAGTCCTGGAAGGAAGGACTGGGGGAAGGAGAGGCGCCATTTTGTCCTCACCATTTCAAGGGCGGGAAGGGTAAGAAAGAGGAGAGAACACAAGTGTCACGGAGGCTGCGAAAGTTGTCATTGTCTAGGATCTCTGAGGGAAATGTGAGTGAAGAGTGGAACTTATTTCTTGACAATTTCAGAGGGTTGGGTTGTGCCTTTTTGAATTCAGCTCTGCTCCAGGCCTGAACCATGTGGACCTACAACTTCGACAGGACCTGTTGAGGGTGGGAGAGGTGTGGGAGAGACACTCGTGAAGAAGGAGTTGTCTGTCTACCAAGGACGGACAATATGGAAGCATCTGAATGACCATGCCCTGGCTGCAAGGAGCTGGGAGAGGTGAGAGAAATGCTGGGAAAACAGGTGTGAATTCTATAGATTCTCTGAGCTCTCAAGTCCTTGGCACCATCCCTGGAGGCCAGTTTATCCAGCCTGGCAACAGGCACGCAGCCCACGTCCCCAGGACTGGCTACGTGCAGACGAACTGCTCTGAGGTCACTTGGGCTCTCACAGACTCCGCCTTCGCCCTCTGTCCTCTGTATTTTGTGACAGGAGGGACCTGCAATGTCCAAATATTTTTCCTGGAGCAGGAGAGAGAGGTGCACTGGAGGGAGAAGTTGGGAGAGGGAGCAGGAGTTTGTAAGCGGCCTGAGCCGACTGGGAGGCCCAGTGGCTTGCCAGGGCACTGGGCAGGGCCATCGGCATAACTACAACATGTGCGTGTGGCACCCTGCCCAGGGGAGAAATCCGGAACAGTTTTCTACACGGAGCTGCTGCTCCTGCGTGCAGGCCCCACCCAGCTCTGAGCCAAACAGCTTAGGGAGCCAAGGAACTCTTGCTGGCCTTGAACCCCACAGGAGACAAGAAGGAATTTCGTAGGCCAGGGTATTTGTAGCTGTTATAAAATTTACAATTAAGACTCAAATGTGCAGAAATGTAACTTTTCTTCATTTCTACTCTAGAACTCGAGTTGCTAAAGAGTCAGTCCTCTTTCTATTCAGTAATAGAAAAAAGATCAACCTCATCCAACCAGGAGGAGGGGGCCACATCAAAGTTGCAAATGTGTTTGTTCTGGGTAAACTGGGACTTTTTGGAGGAATGATGTCTTTTCCATGTCACATGGCAGTATGGGGATCTTCAGGTATCATCCTGAGATAGGAGCATGCCAGCCCCTTCTGCTGCTGGGATGCACAGCAAGCGCCCTGCATTCTAGGATTCCCTAACTTGCTGGGGTCCTTAGGCTTCTTCCCTTTAGTGACAGGGGTACAGACACCACACACTCAAAACTTTTATTTTTTCCTCTGCTGCTTTCTTCACACTTTTCCTGAAGTCCATCAAAACAGTATTTATGCTCTCCAGTGTGGCAGGAAATTGCCCATGTTATACTTTCTGACTCTACCTTTGAAAAGCAAAACTCTGCACTCTTTTAGGGTCCCAGAGTCATCAAATTTATAGAGACAGAAAGGGGAATGATAGTTGCCAGGGAGTGGGGTCGGGGGAGGACAGGGAGTTAATGTTTAATGGGCCCAGGGTTTCAGTTTGGAAAAAAGTTCTGGAGATGGATGATGGCAATGGTTGCACAACAATGTGTACACACTTAATGCCACCAAATTGTACACTAAAAACAAATACTTAAATGGTAATTTATGGCAAATGGTAAATATGATGTTATGTGTATTTTAGCACAGTGAAACAAAACAAAACTCCATCTAAGTCTCTCTGACTTGGTTCTTGGTGGTGAAGGGATGCTTCTAGAATTTAATAGGCTTTTCTCTCTCAAGTCCTTGGTTCTTACAGTTGAAAGACACACTTTTGTTTCAGAAGTGAATTGCGGGAGCTTATCCTGGATTTCAAGAAACAAACATTATCACTTTCTCTTTTTAATCCAGCTGTGGTAATCTTAATCCTCCCCTAGTGATACTGAGAGAAGATCGCTAATAAGGAAGTGTAAAAAACGAAAAACTCATTAATTTGTTTTAGATGTTATCTTTTATTTCCAATAATTATGAGCTAGAAATGGTGGAGTTTGTCAAGAGATTTGAGTTTCATCTAAGATTGGCTGAAGTATCAAGGTTTGAATCAGATGATTGGCCGATGGGATTCCCAACTTTTAAGAAGGCAGAGAGAGCTGAGTGACCTGGTAATTATTCATTTAGGTGTGAGATAATAAATCATTTATGTACTTATAGTACCTTGCTCTTTATTTCATTTAGCACTGAAAGACAGCAATCCAGTCTGCTAACACCTACAGTGTATTAGTTTCTTTCTGCTGCTATAACAAATTACCACAAATTTAGTGGCTTAAAAGAACACAAACTTATCATACAGTTCTGGAGGTCAGAAATCTGAAGTAGGTCTTATTGGGTTATAATCAATGTATCTGCAGAACTGTATTCCTTTTGGGAGTTTTAGGGGACAATCTATTTCCTTGCCTTTTCAAATTTCTGGAGGCCACCCACATTCTTGGCCCATGGTCCCTTTCCAGAAAGTGCATTGCTCTGACCTCTTCTTCCATCATCCTATTTTTCTGACTGACTGTCCTGTATTCCCTTATAAGGACTCTTGTGATGACACTGAGCCACCTAGATAGTCCAGGAGAATTTATCTCAAGATTCTTAACTTAATCATATCTTCCAAGTCCCTTTTGTCATGGAGGATAATATATTCACAGGGGTGAATTACAGCCTAGACTTCATTGAAGGATCATTATCCTCCCCGCTGTGTATAGCTTCTGTTGAAATGTCAGTTATGTATCTTATGATTGCTTTTTTTGCAGGTAATGTGCCTTTTTCTAATATGTTGTTATAAGATTTTTTATTTTTGTTGTGGGTTTTTAGCAGTTTTACTAGTATGTGCATAAGTGTAGGGTTTTTTTTAATTTTTTTAAAAAATTTATCTTGGTTGGCATTTGCTGAGTTTTTCAAATAAGTGGGTTGATGATATTTTTTAAAAAATTGGTTTTAGAAAATTCAGTCACTATCTCTTTAGATATTGCACCTTGGCTGGGGTTGTGAGGCTCAGTAGTAGAATGCTTACCTAGCATGTGGGAAGCTCTGAGTTCAATTCCCAGCACCCCTAAATGTACGGCTTCTGTCCATTCTATTTCCTCTCCTTCTGGGTCTCCAATTATATTAGACATTTGATGGTGTAGACTTTTTCCACGTAACTTCCACATATAAGAAAAAAACCATATAAACCTTAAATTTCTGACTTTGGCTTATTTCACTTAACATAATATTCTCAAGTTCTATTCATTTTTTCCTGCAAATGACATAATTTTTCTTTATGACTGAACAAAACTCCATTTTATATATATCACATTTTCTTTACCTAGGCTTGTTCCGTAGTTTGGCTATTGTGAATTGTGCTGCTATAAACATGAGTATGCATGCTATAGTATGATGGCTTTGATTCTTTTGGATAAATACCATACACTGGTATAGCTGAGTCATATGGTGGTTCCATGCTTAGTATTTTCCTGCATCTTATTTAACATATTTCCCATAGTTAAACCCCTTAACTGCTAATTCTAAAGTCCACTTCTATAGTTTACTTTTAAGATTTTTAGGCACATTTTCCTACCTCTTAATGTCTCAAAAAATTTAATGTATGTTGGACATTGTGTATAAAATAATGCTAAAGGATGTAGAAGAAGGTTCATCCTTTCCTTCGCCCAGGCAGTGGGGTGAGGGCTGAGGTGAGGGCTGAGCACCTCAATCCATGAGGAATGGAGCTGGGTTGGAGGCAGGGCTGCAGGTTCAGTTAGACTCATTCCTGGTTTATTTCTGTTCTTTGAATAGTGTTCACCAAGATGTTTCACTGAATGTCTTGTAAAATTTATCTTACTCACATCTGCAAGGTCCCTTTTGTCATGGGAGATAATATATTCACAGGTTCTAGGAATTAGAGCCTGGACTTCATTGAAGGATCATTATCCTCCCCGCTGTGTATAGCTTCTGTTAAAATGTCAGTTATGTATCTCATGGTTGCTTTTTTGCAGTTAATGTGCCTTTTTCTAATATGTTGTCATAAGATTTTTATTCTTGTTTTGGGTTTTTAGCCCCCTGGAAGGGGTCTACCTCGTCTCATAGTTGAGCTTCCCCAGTCTTCATTGCATCCACAGCTCCTCAGGGTCTTTGCAATATGATTTTCCTAATGTATTTGTTTTTCTCTCCTTGTTGAAGCAGCAGTAGTGCATGATGCTCCCTCTCCTACTCCTTGGAAGTGAAGGTCCTTCCCCTCAGGGTTCCAAAACGACAGATGAAAATGCCAATAGACTGACTAGGTCACAAAGAAGACAACAAGGAAGTGAGGAAATGGGTGGTGGTCTCTCCAGGTAAGTGGAGAACCTCTATTTGGGGGGTATTTCCAAGGGTTTAACAAATAGCCCTCTCTTTTCCCACCCAGCTTCTGAATCAGGTAAGAAATAAGTAGCAAGACAAATGGAATCCCAAATTCCACCTTGACAATGGACAAGATGACTCAGTTTGAGCTATTGTAACTAAGGACCATAGATTGGGTATCATAGCATTACGACATTTATTTTTCACATTTCTGGAAGCTGAAAGTTCAAGGTAACAGCATGGCCAGGCTCTCGTAAGCACCTTCTGCTACACTGCAGACTGCTAACTTTTCATTGTATCCTCACATGGTAGAAAGAGATAAAGTAGCTCTGTGGCCACTTTTACAAGGACACTGACCTAATTGCCTTCCAAAGTTCCCACCTCCTAACACCATCACCTTGGAAGTTAGAATCTTAACATAGGAATTTTGGTGGGGGGTGGAAACTAAAATTCGTCCACAACAAAAAGCTGGAAGGGAGGATAAGGCTTTTAATTGTGGGCAATGGCCTTTATAATACTAGAGCTAAATTTTATACTTACAACTCAATTCCAGAGTTAGCAAACTGAGGATATGAGTAGGATCATCCAATAAGGGCAGCCCCTGGACAGCGCCATCAAGACAATGTACTTTTCTACAGGCAGCCACCCCTAGAGAGACCAGGAAGAGAGGGTGTGGTGTGTATTCAGTTTCCACTTCCAAAGCAGCCAATCAAAGGAGTTCTCGTGGGGGAAAGGATCCCCCAGGGGATTGGTAGGGGTTAGAGAGACCTAAAATATAAAGCCAGGAGAGTGGCCCCACTGAGGTGACTCTGGAGGGATTTTGGGAGAGACTATACAGAAGTGAGGCAGCAAGACCAGACATAAAGGAAAAGAGAAAAGGACAAGAAACCCAAAAGGGAAAGAAAACATGGAGCCTATAAGAATCTGAGAGCTAAGGCAAGGGCTGCAGTGACTATCAGCCTTCAGCCAGGCAGGAGGAGAGCTGGGAAGCAGACATGGCGCTGGGTAATAGGTCCTGAGTTTTCAATCCCGACCACCCCCGCACCATGGGGCCATGGTGTTAAGGATCTTTTAGAAACTCAGATCTGACCCACTCTCCAGTTGGGAACCTGGAGCATCTTTTCACCATCTTTAAGGAAGAGATAACATCTTTGGCATGACTTTCTGATCCCTCTGTATCATCCTGCCTGCTTTTCCAGCTTCATGTCCCATCAGTCCCCCTTGTCCCCATCCTGCCTTTGGCTTCATCACAGGCTCTCCTCTAACACCTGATGTTCCAGGGCCAAGGAGAGAGGGTCAGGCCAGGACCAGAAGTTCCTAGGAAGGCCAGGCTTGCCAAGGGAACTGACCGACAGAAGGTGGACTTGAGGCTGAGCCAGGCCACATTCCGAGCAATATTTAGAAGGGAAGACACAAACTTTAAGCCTAGTGATAAATTTCGGGGAGATGGCCAGACAGACAGAAGGAGCCAGGGAGGGACAGGTTGGGCAGTCATCAGCCCAGGACTGAGATCCACCATCGCATCCCACCCACTCTACACTGGACCACCTTGAGACTCCCTGCCTTGGAGGTCGCCATGTGTGGTATTCTGCTTGTGTGATATTCTGGAGCACCCTTCATTCACTCAGTGGGCCAGTGCATCCTCAGGAACCACCGTGATCACCATCACCTCAGCTCTTGTCATGTGCCTCCCCGATGCTGGCAGCTGAGGCTGTGTTCCCCACTGACTCAGAGAGCACAAGGTAGAATCCATCCCACACCCTGGAGGCTGCACCAGGGGCACAAGAGAACAGGGAAATGTATGATTGTTTCAGTTTGACTTTGGAAAGTACCCAAAGGCATGTTTGCTACTTTGCATCATAGTTGGCCTTTCATTCTGCTTCCACAGACTCAACCAACGGTGGAATAAAAATATTCAGACAAGAAGCACAGTGGATACATCAGACATTGTTTTCTGGTCACAATCCCTAAACAATACAGTGTAACTATTTACATAGCATTTACAGTGTATTAGGTATTATAAGCAATTTAGAGATGTTTTAAGTATACAGGAGAATTGTGTTAGTTATATGCAAAGATTACACCATTTTATATAAGAGATTAAAGCATCTGTGGATTTCGGTATCCTTAGAGGTTGAGAACAATCCTCATGGATACAGAGAATTAGCCTCCCCAGAGCAATTGCAATCATCTGGGCTCATGGCTGGACCTAGGGAGACAGAACCACCAGCCCCCTTGTACCCTACAGCTTCCAGAAGGAAATGCCCACCTCTTCTCCCCAGGAGACCCTCATCTGCCACTTAGAATCTGCTTTGGTGGCCCCCCTTACAGTTGCCACCAGTCCTACAAAAACCTATTGGTGTCACTCCTTTGCAGACACTGGCCCACCACCTCTTGACAAGGGGACAGGACATGAAGCACCATAGCAGGGCCCTTACAGGGGGTCACTTCATAGGGCTGATGTCTCAGGAGTTCATCCACTGGTCAACAGCTTCACCTGTGACCTCGCTAACAGGGGTTTCTCCCACTGGCTTCCTACAAGCTAACTCCTTCTCAGAGGTGGGGCCTCAATACAGCTGTCAGTAAAGTAGGACAAGCCTAGGGGGAGGCCACCTCACCAATAACCTGAGAAACCTTGGGGTGAATAGCACAAGGGTTGGGAATTTCAAGGACATGGGCTGAACTCTGACCCTCTCCTACTCCTTGGAAGTGAAGGTCCTTCCCCTCAGGCTTCTGTCACCAGCAGGAGAGAGCCTGAACACAGTGCTCTGCAGATGAATCAAAGATGCTATTTACTTCCCAAATAGGACCCAGAGGAGTCTCTGCAGGAAGGATGGGGAAAGCCTGACCTGCAGCCCAGGCAGACCCAGCCTCACTGAGGCTGTCGCAGAGTCAGCAATGGGGACAGAGCTGCAGAGGCCAGGGCCAGGCTTTATGGACTCTCAGCTTTGCCAACTGGGGAGCAACCTTTGGTTCTGACCAGTGTTGGATTGGTAAATATTTGAAGAGTATAAGCCTCAGAATTCCTGCAGTAAAGTAGGCAGTTATCTAAGTCAGAATGATTGAGACTTAGATACTGATGTTGGAATGCGTTTGCCCCCTTGAGCCTGGTGACACGTTGCATGCACAGACCCTGTGAAAAGAACTGCTCCTCAGGGAACCGTGTGCACAAAGAGACCTCCACACAGACACACAGGCTGGAGGGGGAGACCTGAGCAGCCACCCCCCCAAACCCCAGGGAACGGACATCATTTAAACAAAGTGCCAGAGTGCCAAGGAAGGCCACTGAGAAGCAGGGTGACCCCTTCGTCCCAGTAGCAAGGCAAGGATGGCTGCTAGCCAGATTTAAGAAACAAGGGAGGCACTCAAAGAGGGTAGGCTGATCCCTCAAAACAGAGAGAGAGAGAAGGAGGGGGAGGGAGAGAGAGATCCACATTTGTAATTGAGACAAGGGAGGGAGCTGCATAATTTATGAAAGGGCTCAGCCTGGAGTTAGCAAGGAAGGAGGAGGCCTTTAGAGGGGAAAGTGGTTTCAAAAGCATCCGTATTTCACTGAAAAAAAAAATACACACCAACTATGATTTAGAGTGTGCTGAGGTTTAGAACCGGAGATGACTGTAGCGCAGTTAGAGGCCACAGGAGGGAGGACGAGTGTGTGGGCCGGGTGGGCAGAGGGCAGGGTAGGGGGACACAGGTGTTCCTGCAGGCTGCATGAGGGCACACACAGGAGCGGGTGTGGGGGAGGAAATGTGTGTAAGAGTGCAGTGTGTGTGTTGAAGAGGGTGTGTGCACACTTGGAAAGGATCAAGGAGCAGAGGGAGGGTGTCCCTAAAGATGCCAGGGCCTTCTGGGGCTTGTGTGTCGATTCTGTTTGCCAGGCTGATTCTGCTGTGAGAACTTGAGCCCAAACTCTAAGAAGTTTTTATATAAAATGTTTGCTTTTTAAAATTGTCTTCAGTGTTCCGTTTGATGAGGTTTGACAATCTTTTGTGCTTATGTAACAACCATGAAAACAAGGTGGAGAACACAGTCATCACCCCGGAAAGTCTCCTCCTGCCACTGATCACATTTTTGAACTGTGTGGATAGAGATTGATTTTGTTTGTTCTGGAACTTCATAGAAATGGAGTCATATGGTCTATACTTTTCTGTGTCTAGCTTCTTTCACTCAGCATGATTTTTTGAGATGCATCCATGTTATGCATGTGATAGGAGATTTTTTTTTTTTGTATTGCTGAGGACTATTCCACTGAATGGGTGCACTGCAGCTTATCTATTTCTGTTGATGAGCATCTGGGTTGTTTTCGGAATGTGGTTCTTATGGGTATGACTACTACCAACCCTCTTGTACGAGTCTCCACGTATACACATTTTCATTTCTTTTGAGTTGATGACTGGAAGCAAATCAAAGAGAATACAGAAAGAAAAAGAAATGGAGACAGACCTCAACAGATCAGGGATGCCTTATTAAGCAGCAGAGGGGCACGTTTCTCAAGACAGAAAATAAGAGTGTTATGGGGTTTAGAGGGGCTAAGTCCTAGCAGGAAATGTGTCTGAGGAAAGCTGTTGATTACAGCTGAAGGGAGACCTTGGGCAGTCAGGGGAATGGTCATAGGTAAGGAAAATTGCCAACAAGTTCAGAGCCCACTATTCTCCCTTGCTCTGTGGGGGTTGTTATTTTCCATGTCCTTCAATAACAGTGCAGAATTGCTGGGTCATAGGGTAGCATTTACTACTCTAAGAAACTGCAGAAGAGTTCTTCATCCACAATGAGTCCACGTGTCATTTTCTCCATTCAACACTCCAGTTCCTCCGTAATACTTGCCAACATTCTTTGTATTTTATTTTATCCATTCTAGAGGATGTGCAAGGTATTTCATTATAGTTTTAATTTGCATTTCCCTGATAACTGAAATGTTGGGTACCTTTTCATATGCTTATTGACCATTTATATATCTTCCTGTTTTTAAAGTTAAGCTGTTCATCTTGTTGTTGATTTGTAGACATTCTTTATATTTTCTAGACCCAGAAAAGGAAGGTTTTTTTTTAGGGTAAAATGGTAATCCCTGGTCATACTGCCCCTTGTCCCCTAGGCCAAATAACTGCCACCTCTCCCATCCCACTTCCTATCATATCTGAGTGCTGTCTGGGTTTAAAATGCACCATGACCCAAATGGCTGAAATGTTAAATTCTACTTAATTGAACTGATGAGGTTCTATTTCCACTGAAAGCAGAAAATGGAACAAATGAACAAATAAAAACAACCAATCTTACTGCTTCAAGGTAAATTCTCTCTCATTTAAACACTTAATCTCCTCTGTGTAATTATGCAGGCAATCAAGGATTTAATTTAGTTGATCAAAGTGTTAAATCCCTTTCAGAGTTCTACCCTCTCAAAAGTCCTCTTATCCCCCCAAACTCTGGTCAGGAAGTTGTTTGTATTCTCCGTGGTGGCAAAGCAGACACTTGTGGTCTGTTCTCTGTTCTTCAGTTTCAAGTCAGACTGTGTGGGAGGCACTTGGGTCAACCTACTGGTATCTGAAGGTCAGCTTCATCAGTCAACTGTAATCTTCTCTTGGCCTGCAGTGTGGAGTCTTATCTCCTTCCAGGCTCCACCTCCTCCTCTCCCCCAACCCTATTAACACTCCACCTCTACAAAAAGTTCTAGAACTTACCCAAGCTACACAAGATCCAAGGGAACTGGACTGTGGTACCTCAGAATCCTGTTCTGTCTAGAGGTGCCATGCCTCTATCTCTGCTCTATACAGGGGTGTAGGTCACACTGCAAGGTGGACTCTGCCTGGAATAATCAGAAAGCAGAGATGAGCTTCCCTGAGCATCTAAAACTTCCATCATCTTCCCAGCACCTTAAGAATAATGTCTTAATCTTGTAATCTCCTTCACTGAAATTGCCCCTGCCCCCCCTATCCCAGCCCAAGAAGTGCGGCTCCCCTTCTTGAGGAGGAACACCCCGAGGTCATGTTGTGCCTCCTTCCCTATTCTGTGGTGTGGAGTTAACAAACCAATGCTCATCCTCCAGGACTTTTATGTTTTAAAGAATTCTCTCTGGATTTAGGTGAATCTTCTTCTCCCCAGGACCTGGATCCTGTGGTTGAAAGCTTGGCTTTCAATCCTGCTGCTCCGGTGCTGGTTTGGATGTCTGCCACTGAACATACTCAGCCTTCCCACCTCCCCTCCTCCTTCATTCCAGCTATTCCTCATGATGGTAATGGAAACGACGGCCAAGTGAGGGGAAATCACAAATAAAGACGAGTGAAAAAAGAAGGCACGTTAACATACTTTGAGATAGTAATCTGAACACGCATTCTTCAGAGTTACTAAGAAGAACTTATTCCCTCTTGAAAAATATCATATATTCTTGCATTCAGCTCCAGCTTTAAATTCCACTGGGCCCTCCTACAGTGGATGTCCCAGGCTTTAGACCCTTAGCTCCTCCTCTTGGCTCTGGCTCATCTACAAACTGGGCACCCAGCAAAGATTTCCTCTAGTTAGCTAGCTCCATAGAACCCATCATCCCTATCCAACAAAGGGACAGGGTATAGACTCTGAGTGCAGAACAAAAAAAGAAAACCCCTAATTTCTTGATAATATAGGTTAAGGTAACTCAATTTAGATTGGGAACTCTGTGACAGTCCACCTCTGAGATGACCATCATTGTGAGGACGCTCGGGCAGCCCCATGGTGAGCCAATGTGGCAAAGAACTGAAGTCTCCTTTCCAAAGCCGTGTGTGTGACCCAGTTTCAAGTCAGACTGTGTGAGAGGCACTTGGGTCAATCTACTGGTATCTGAAGGAGGGAAGGAGGCACAACATGACCTCAGGGGTGTTCCTCCTCAAGAAGGGGAGCAGCACTTCTTGGGCTGGGATATGGGGACAGGAGCATTTTCAGTGAAGCTTAGAATATGCCTAGAATCACAGAGGCCAGTTAGCATGGTGGACATGATTCATCCATACAACCTCATCAGCTCAAGGCTGAGAAAGCAGAGGCCCAGAGAGTTTGGACAATCTGTCATTGTCACACATCTGGTCAGTCCCAAACCATGTTGTGACTCACAGACCCATTTTAGATAATACTTACTGATCTTCACTTCACTGTGGTCTCTCAGGCTATGAAGATTATGAATGCTTCTTGTGCCTTAGCTTCTCCACTCTATGAAGACCTGGTCATCAGGAAAGGAAAGCCAAAGACATTCTATTGTGGCAAGCAGGGGAGCAGGGTGGGTAGTATGTCAGTCAGTTTTCCATTACGACAGCAAACACCTGAGCTAACCAACTTATGAAGAGAAAAGGTTTGTTTTGGCTCACAGTTTTGGAGGTTTCAGTCTCAGATCAGTTGGTCCCTTTGGGTCTGTGGTAAGGCAGTACATCAGGGCAACCCAAGTCCCTCCCACACTGTCCAAATAGACTTTTTAAAAATGTAAAAACATTAGTGGGGCCTGGTGGTGCAACCTGTAATCCTAGTAGCTCGGGAGGCTGAGGCATGTTCAAAGCCAGCCTCAGCAAGAGCAAGATGCTAATATGCCTAGAATCACAGAGTGATTCAGTGAGAACCTGTGAGAGCTCAGTGAGACCCTGTCTCTAAATAAAATACAAAATAGGGCTGGGGATGTGGCTCAGTGGTCGAGTGTCCCTGATTGCAATCCCTGGTACCCACCTCCCTCCAAAAAACTACATATCTATATATTGGAGGCAGCATAATAGAGAAAAGTCTATGGCCAGGGAGCAGAAAGTAAGGAAGAGAAAAAGGTTAGGGTTCCTTCTTCTCTTTAAAGGCATATTCCCCAATGACCTGAAGCACTAAAATTCACCTCTTAAAGGTCACACTATCTCCCAATAGCACCAAGCTGGAGATCAAGCCTTTAACATACAGGCCATTCCATATCCAAAGTATAGCATTTCATCCCTGGTCCCTAAAGGCTAATGTCCTTCTCACAATGCATAGTCCATCTCCAGGAGTTCCCCAAATTAACTGTTCCATCATTGCTCAAAGTCTCATCTGAGACTCGAGGCAAACTCAACTGTGAACCCCTGAAAGAATCAGAAACTAAGTTATATACTTCTAAAATGCAGTGTTGGGACCTGCTCAGGGTAAACATTCCTATTCTAAAAGAAAGGAATATGGAGATAATAAGAATGCATTTGACCAAAGAAAGATTAAAATCCAGCAGAACAAACAATAAATCCCATAGCTCTAGGTCTGGCATTCAGAGCACACTGTGGCAGGATGTGGACTCCCAAAGGTTTGGGCAGCCCTTCCCATAGAGCTTTGCTGGTTGTGGCCCAGATAGCCTCTCTCAGGAAGGTTTTGCATGCTGCCTGCAGCTTCCCTTGGCAGGTGGTCCATGTTGCTGGCACCTATTTCCTCCTGGGAGCTTTGGCTTTACTCTCACAGCTCCACATATTGCCCTGTCATAGGAGATATTTGCAGGGACTCCAACCCTGCAATACACTTCTTGGCCTCCCAGGCTTTCTGTAGAAATCTTGATTTAAGTCTACATGATCCCTTAACTCAGGTAGCAGTGGGGTAGGGGAAAGGCAGGCTGACAGTTTCGGAGTTGAGGAGACAATGTTGCTAAAGGCACAATGCTGTGAAAGTGTGTGTGTGTCATATTCTTGGAGAGAAGCAAGTTGCCCACTGCAAAGGAAGGCTGGGGCTGCCTGTGAAGAGTGACTTGAATGTGGTATAAATTGAGGTTTCCAGGAACATACTGAGAGTGCCCAGGGCAGGGGCAAAACCCCTGCCTCAAGTATGCAATAGGCAGGGTGTCTATCCTCAAGCAAGAAATGTGCACGAGAGGTCATGATATTTTTTAAGCAAGCGGCAAAACAAGGTCAATACATTCATTCATACTTGCTCAAAGAAGATGCTTCTAGAATAACATGAGGCTGAAAGGCACAGAGGAGGGGCCCTGCAATGGTGGGACTGGCACTCTGGGGCTAGCCCTGCTGACCCAGGAATGCTAATCTTTTTGGAAATGTCTTCTACAGGTTCTCCGCAACCTCTGAATCTGAACTTCCAAAAACAGGGGCTGAAGCAGCACAGGCTGTTGAAATATATTGATTCCTTTGGTTTTGTTTCACTTTGTTTACATCCACTGCAACATTTTTTTTTCTTCCCAGGAAAATGGAGAATTTTCCAGAACATTTCTTGTTTCTTTTGTATAACCTGCCAGTAGGCATCACTTTTCAAGACCAGTCTTCAGACATATGTTTCTTGTCAATAAGTTCATAGATGAAACCACAAGAAGTGGAATTTTGTGTGTGGAAGGGTGGTGTGAGGAAGTGTGTGTGTGTGTGTGTGTGTGTGTGTGTGTGTGTGTGTGTGTGTGTCTATGTTTTGTTGGCGATGGAACCCAAGGCCATATGCATGCTAAGCAAACCCTGTACTATGGAGCTATGCTCCCAGTCCCAAGCCAGGGATTTTTAAAAAGAAGAAAGCTGAGTTGGAAGATGATGGATTTTATTCCCAATCTCTTCCCTGTCCATGACCTAGTATATATTCAACTAGGGTAATCCCAGGAGGGAAGGAGAATGTAAATTTTATGCAAACAACTTCTTTAATTTTCCCATTGAATTATCTAGGTTCCCCCAAATCCTCATTTACATTCATTTTCCACTAGATTCTTTTCAATACCTTTGGGTAAAAATGGAATCAGATAAGATTTTTTTTCCATTCCTTTTTCCTCCTCTTGTCATCAGTATTATGTTTGAGTATGATGCATTACGTAGAGCCTTGTTTAAGGGCTCTAAGTAACTGTGACCAAGATTTTCAGTGCTCATTGGCCCCAGGACATTGGCTCCTACTCAATGGCACCCTTACCTATCTATGGCCTCTCCAGTAGCCAGATCTAATCAGGTTCTTCCGTGTCCTCTTTATCCTTTTATGAAAGTTCCTCAGTGTGTTCCCAGGCACATCTATGCTTCTTCAGTGGCATAGAAACATTGACTGTGTGACCCTAGGATGCTGGGGACTCTGAGATACCACCTGGAACCCATCTGCTGAGGTTCCCCCCATGGTCTGGTTGCTTCCAGTCTGGCACCATGGTATACATGGTTTCTCCAAGAGGCTTGTTTTGTCCTCTGTTTCTTCTGCTCCCCTTCAATTTACTTATTGAAGAAGCCAAAGCTTTGGCTTTTAAAAGAGGACTATTATTGCTACCTATTTTTACAAATCCATTCAGAAATTCAAATGACTTGCCTTTTCTGTGTGTAAAGGCTGCATATAGGTCCTCAAGAAAAACAAAGCAAAGAAACCTTATCTGTTAGGAATTGTGATACACTTTAAAGTTGGGGCAGATAGATACATTTTACAAACAAAGTTTTGAGTATCAAGCAACAGAAAACAATTTAGTCTAAATTAGGAGAAAGGGAGTCTCTTAAAAGAATAGCAGGTAGCTAACAGAGTTGTGAAGTCTAAAAGATAGTTCAAAGCTGATCTTTTGGAAACAATGAATCAAGCCACAGCTCAGACTCAGTGATGGAATAACCCCCACCACTTCCACTGGTCACCTTTGCATCTTCTGCCTCAGAAGTTGTCTGTGGCTGCCATTGTCATTGTGACCACCACCATCCCTTTCTTCCTGAGTTGCTTTCCACGAGTCCAGCACAGATGCATGGCAGGAAGGAGGACCCCACTCTGAGCTCCAGCTGGAAGAGAGTCTGGGAAAAGGAAGTCTCTGACCATCATAGGACTTTTTGGACTGGTGGTTTCCTCTTCACCCAGGATCCAAAAAAATGAGAATTCTCCAAATAAAGAACAAATTTCTCTTTTCACATAACATGCAAGAGGAGGTTGGATGAAAATATACTCTGATAATCTCAAAGATGCTCCACCCAAGAACCCAAATCAAGAAGCAAGTGGGAGGCCAAGGAGCCACAGAGATTTGGTCACAAGGAGAAACAACTGAGGTGTAACTAGGATCAAGGGGCTGTGAGGGGAGTTTACAGGATAGATGAGAACCACAGTGGAAGACTCTCACTGTTGAGGAGCCAAGGGTGAGGTACAGAGGAGAGAAGGTCCTCCCTGAGGACTGTTGGAAGAGGTGGCTACGCTGATGGGAAGGGCCACTATGACCAGCAGTGTTTGGCCAACAATATGGTTGTTCAATAACAGGCCACACCTGCCTCCCTCCTGTTCCCAGGAGTGCAACACTGAGATGAAAACAGATTCTCCTAGGTCATGGCAAGGAGGAGAGGGGAAGAACCTAATTTTTGTATGAGGACATTAGAATCCACATGTCATCCATCTGTGTTGGAGGTAGAGGGTAGGAAATCGAATGACTTCAAGTGGACAAGGAATTCAGCTTCCTGTTCTTCCACAGGGTGACCTTCTGCCTTTGGCCTCTTATCCACATGGATAGTATTTCTCCTTGAAGGTCACCTCCTCTGGGCAGCAGTTATTCCTACTCTGCAGTCTCTTGGGAAGGTCAGATGCAAGGCACCATATGACAAAGAAGAAACATGACAAGAAGAGAAACAAATATTTCAGGATGCTGTTGTTGCCATTTCTCACCCCGGGAATGCACTGATCAGCCTGGTTGGTGGAGTCTCCTCCTCCCCTTTGTTTAACTTATAAAGTCACCATGTTCTGGATTTGCCCTCCTAACTGATGCCACCAACTTCCTTTGCTGGAAACAAATCCATCACGTCCGTCCAGGCTATCCTAGGAGCTTTTCAAAGAGTCGTTGGTTGCACTTAACACACAGTTGGGACCAAGTGAGGGTTGGGTAAGTGCCCGGGCTATTCAGTTGGAAATTACATCCTGCACAGGAACATAAATGTCACACTCCCCAGACCCCAACACAGGCAAACTGCCTCACTATGTTCATTCCCCAGGACTCCAACATTTCCAACCAATGGCTCTGTCCTCGCCTTCAGACACAACCTGTCTGGGTCGGAAAGGCCAAGATGTTCAGGGACTATCGTATCAGCAAGCAAATAGGAAATTCAGGCGCGATTTCATCAACCAAATTTTTTTTTTTTTTGCCAAAACAATGCTAATTAAAATGCATCACTTCAGAAACCCTATGAAGGACTCACCCTGAATTATTTCAAAGGTCATCTTAATAATCCAAACCAGTTGCACAACCAGGAAAGAATTCCACTCTCATGTGGTTGAAATCACCCACAGGCAGGTGCTTATTGCTTTGGAAAATTAAGACTCACACATCAGTCCCAGAGACAGTGAGATGGGTAAGGGTTTGTCCCTTCATGGCATAGGACCCTTCTGTCTTCTATTGGCAAATTGAATCGATTATACAAACAAATCAAGAGAAATTTACAGATGAATTAGAAAGGTGTTTCATTGTGCTAGTGAATCAAAGCCAGAAATGCAGCAATCTGAGACAGGACAAATGGGCAGGAGGAAGGAAGATGAGTGTGGCCATTTATTTATTTATTTATTTATTTATTTATTTTAATACGAGGAATTGAACCCAGTGGTGCTTCCACTGAGCCACATCCCCAACCCTTTTTCATCTTTTATTCTGAGACAGCATCTTGCTACGTTGCTCAGGATCTCCCTAAGCTGCTGAGGCTGGCTTTGTACTTGTGATCCTCCTGCCTGAGCCCCCCAAGCCATTGGGATTACTTGGCCATTTCTTCCAAGGATAAAAGAATACTATTAAGTTTCTCCTGGCATTCTAAGCCTCTCCTTTACGATGATTTTCAATTTTGGGGTGTGTGGGGGGGTTTCCCTTGGCTTCCTCACTCCCACTACCACAGAGCAGAGGGTCCCAAGTCACTTTTCAGAATCACATTCAAGTGTGAGAAATCAGTACCAGCCAAATTGGGAACCAGAATTAAATTTAAAATTCAAAGGAAGAAGAAGAAACCTCAGAGATGCTTCCTGGGAGATTTGAGGGACTTCTCTAGATCTGGTCGTCATACTTCATGGTCACCATTTCCATGAAAGGAAATGGTTTCCACTCAGTCTGGGTAGAAATTCCAGCTGTGAACCTTCCTTCTTATATGGTGACCACCTGGAGGTGATTCTGAGCTTACGTATTACATGCATAAAAATTAGAGACCCGCCAGATGTGATGACACACACCTGTAATCCCAGCAGCGTGGGAGTCTAAGGCAGGAGGATCCCAAGTTCAAAGTCAGCCTCAGCAATTTAGCAAGGCCTGGTCTCAAAAAAATAAAATAAAACAGGCTGGGGATGTGGCTCAATGGTTAAGTGCTCCTGGGTTCAATACCTAGTACCAAAAAAAAAAAAAAAAAAAAAGACCCATGTAGACCTCTCAGACTGTGGAAAAATTGGGGTCTTACTTAGGAAGGGATCTGGCACAGGTGTTTATAGCAATAAGAACCTATGCAGAAACACCTGTGGCCAGGATACTCATTGCTCCTGTGGTCAGAGTAGATCAGATTCTAGTGGAAAACCTTGCCCCAGTCCAAGGCTATGCAGGAGTTGGTGCTCTGAGCAGAAATTCAGTCTTTCTGTGAGGGACCCTTACACAGCCTATAATGCTCCCAAAAGCCATCTCACAGGTGTCTCTGGCCTCCAGGGGTCCTGATCATTAGCTCTCTTAATGTAGTATTTATTTATTAACCTCCTGGAGTTCATCCCTGGAGGACTGGCTTCGGGATGAGTCACACTGCACGACACCAGGCTCTTTTGTTCAGAAGCAATACAGGACATGGAGTTCCCATGGAATTAGCCCAAAATTAATTTAGCCACAATAGCGTATTATTAGATTTAATTATAAACGAAACGATTCACCAGGGACATTTTACTTCGTAAACAAGCACCTCAGAGTCGACAGAGAATTCAGATTTTTTTCCCCTTATTATCTAGGTGCTATACAGGTTTTCATGAAATTGTGGCCAAGCAAAATAGCAATTTCCATAACACTTTGGAGGAGCATCTGTAGCTGCCTGCCACCCTTTCAGGTGTTCTGGCTTTCCATGGAAGAAAACATCGACTGCTAAAATTAAAGAGTCCAAAAAATAAAATCTAAGCAATCTAGGCTATGATTTCTCCCAGAATCCCTGAAAACAACATTTCTTAGGACATAATGATGCCACATCATTGGTAGAACATAAAATTACCATTGATATATATTTCCTATTTTAGTTCATTTTAAGGTGTGTTCAAACAAGAATCACTCATCAAAACTGTGATTCCATGGCAATATTCATATATTTAAGGTAAAAATTAGGTCAGTTTGAAGGAAAAGAATATAATTTTTTTTTTTAAAAAAAAAAGTAGCCCAGGCCTGGTGGTACACACCTGTAATTCCTGCAATTCAGATGTTTGAGGCCAGCCTCCGCAACTTAGCAAGACCCTGTCTCAAATCTAAAAAATTTTAAAAAGTGTTGGATGTGTAGCTCAGTGGTAGCGTAGCCCTGGGTTCAACCCTCAGTATTAAATAAATAAATAAATAAATAAATAAACGAACAAGAAGAAAATTTTAAAGTAAATAAAAACAAAATGACAATGTGGGGCAAAGACCATGACAAGAGTTTGCTTGTGTCTCAGATCCTGGCTCTTGAAAAGGTCGTCAGACTAATCAGGAGCATCCCCCACAAGCTTGTGAGAACTTTGGAATCTCTGTCCCACTCCAGACTTCCTCCATCAGAATCTACATTTTAACCAGTTTCCGAGGGGATTCTGAAGCACTTTTGAGTTTGAGAAACCCAGTCTAAGAAAACCCCGGCATAGAGTCCCACATCACGGCTAAGATTGCTAAATGGGTCAAAAACATCTAGCTGAGTTCATTCTGACAAAATTGGGTGGAATTGGACTATTTGTGGCCCCTCCTTCCCTCTCATCAGCAAGATGTTTTGTGTTCCTACTGTGTGCAGGGCTCACAGCCACCCCACTGACCTCCCTGTGCCTATATAAAATCGTGAGCTTGGCTAGCCCTAGAAATAGAACCCAGGGGTAGGGGTTGAAGTCTCCCTTGCAAGTGGGTGAAAGAGCCCAGGGTAGAGGACAGACTGGATGGCCCAGGATGGCTTCCCTGCGCATTCAGCTGAGCCTAAAGAAAATGTTGCAAGGACCTACAGGAAAGCTGCCAGCTGCAGGGGCCAGAAGATAAAGAGTGTTAATTTAGCTTGGCCGGCATCCAGAAAGCTGAGCAAAGCTAGGCCTCCGAGCTCAGAGTAAAAATAAATAAATAAATAAATAAAATAAAAATAAGTTGGCAGATGTTTACGCTCCCTTTGTAACACTAGCTGCATGTATCCGGCACATCCTGCGTGCCTGTTTGGCCCTGCCCCAGAAACTGCTTCGTTGTTCTCTGTTTCTTTCTAAAACCCCCTCAGGTCAGCACTGTCACCTCCATTTGCACTGAAGGTGATGTGGCTCCAGCAGTGTCTGGTCTGTGGTCACCCAACCCTCCGCTCACCCCTATTGCTTTCTGCTAAGAGCTGGCTCTAGACAGGAAATGGAAACATGATGGTCATTTTCAAGGCTGCAGCAGAACCAAAGCCTAGTGGACACAAGATTGAAATGACTCTCTGGTATCCTAATAAGGTTTCAAAAAGAGAAAAGTGTCTTCATCACTCTCAGCTTTGCCAACACCATCTCATCAACCCCCTCTGCACTTTGATGCAGACAAGATGCACTGTTAGCCACGTGGCAAACTTGAAAGCATCTTGGGAGTCTAAGCAACTTGCCAAGTTACTCGTCTGAAGGCTGGTGCATCTATGACAAATAGCCAGAGTGGCTGCCCTTCACTGAGGTGCCAGAGGATGGAACAGGGTCACTCTGAGAAAAGGCAAATGATGTCTTTGATACAGGAGTTCAGCACATGGGCACTTCCTTCCCTTTCCTCCATTCATTCTGAATATGGCTGACCATTTTGAACCATTTACTCCATTTAACCCATAGGAAACTAAAAAGACGAAATCAGTCTCTGTATAAATAGGAATGGATTTTACTATTGGCAAGACAGAGAAGGTCCCCTCTTCCAATACTGTTTCTCAAACATTTTTAATCTATGCCTCGTTTTAATAAATGTAAACACTGTGCACCCTTCTTCAATATTATTTGAAATTTCAAATGAAATTAAATATTGCAGTTCAAAGCAAAGCCAATGAATTATATAATTTAATATTTTTTATGCAACTGTGCCCACCCGCTGTGATCTTGATATGACCCTCCAACAAGGATAGCCTGGCTGCTCTCAGTTGAATCCTGATGAGCCACTGCCAGAACATGATGGAATGATGAAAACATGTGGATAGATCTTAACGGGTTTCATCTGCACAGAACCCCTGACTGCTCTGTACCTAGCAAGACTTTGCCTTTCCTCCCCAACATGGGAGTGGTCACATGGCCAAAGTTAGATTAAACTTAGTACCTCACTTGCCCCTGGATGCAGTAATTGGCCCAGGAGTTGGGCATACAACCACATCTGAGCTAATCATAGTATTTGTCTAGCTGCAGGGATTGATTCAGAGGGCTTATCACATGACATAACCACACCAGGACTTTCCAAATTGCATGGGTGGGAAGTGGTTAAGGAGGGTAGGGGTCTTCCATCTCTGGTCTGGAAGCTTGCGTGGGGCAGATCACTGATTCTCCTGCTTTGTGGAGGAGTGGTCTGAGACAATAAAATACACTCACAAAGAAAAGCCTAGATGAGAGGTAGAGAGCTGCAGAGAACAGGTCAGGGAAATGGTCTTCTCCAGATGTCAGGGTTTATCTGCCCCCATTGTGTGTGCTCACTAAGCTGCCTTCCTCATAGTTTGGCTACAGGAAGCAGTACACATCTCTTATTTTAGGTAAAAATTGTTCAGTTAAATATTCTCCCAACACACCCCTTACCAAGAATGGCCTGACTAAATTATGAGCATGAAAGAGGGTTCCAGAATACCCCGGTTATGGAGGCAGTTAACCCTCAATATCAATTAATTGGCAATGACCATTCCTTGCACAGATGTGATTTTCTTCCTCTGCCTTTTCATACCTTTCTCTCCCTTCCTCTTTCTGCATTTCCCTCTTGGTTTTTCCAACCCCCTATCACCCCTAGCTCTCTTCTTTCTCACTGCCTCCTTTTGTCCACACAGGTCTCAGAATCTATGTTCTTTTGGGTGCTGGTTCACACCCCATAACATTATTCCTCTGGGTAACCAAGGTTCCCACATACCCTGGCTATCTGAGGTCTGTGTTCTTGGGTTGTTGGTCTGGCTGGACCTGGTCTATCTGTTTGAGGCACACACTCTGGCCAGATGTGTCTGGGTGGGTGGATGAACTAAAGCCACAGCCAACTTGACAAATGCACACAGGAAGCAGCCCCATTTCCTTAGAAGCTGCCCATACTTCTGTGATATAATTTTAGCATCTGGCCAACCAAACAAGCAGGCCTGATACATTTATAAAATCATTTGATAGAGAAATCATATTCCAGAATCCCATCTGGGATATTTTTTTTTCTGTTTGGTGTTGCACATGTTTGAGGGAAGAAGAAGTCAATAAAAATCATCATATTTCATTTTAATCCACACAAAGACTCAACACATGCTGTAAATTCAAAAGGTTCAGGTAACAAATGCAAACTCATGTGATTGGCTATAATGTCAACTTTGGAGTCAATGAGCCAGGAATTCAAGTCCCATTGAGTTACATCAACTCAATAAGTCCCTTCACTTCTCTTAGCATCACTTTCTTCATCCATAACACAGGGGACAGTAGGTTTGTGGTGAGAATTCAAGATGAAGTTAGTCATTAATATCGTCACTGCTCTGGCCTTAGTCCAGCTTACAACTTGTGTATTTGTGGTGAGGGATAGGCCAGTGGGGAAGAACCACAGCCATATCTCAATTCCCAAATTTAAGCAGAGGTTAGGTTCAGTAAAATCATAACGTGTTAAAATCCCTATTAACCACATCGTGTTATATTATGTAATGCTTTTTAAAGCTTGGGGGAACAGTAATCTTGCTGCTATAACTGCAAAAACAACTACCGCATTTGAATTGGAGTCTTTCTAAACCACTTACCATCCAAGAAGAGTACAAGCTTCCCATTTGTGTGGGCACTTCAAAATTATGAATTCATCTTGACTTTCCATTTCATTTTTTTATTTTATTACTTTGCATTTTAATGAGAATGAGTTTTAAAAGGTTTCCAGTTGTCCAAGTAGCTAGAAATTTTAATTATTTTTCAATTTAATTATATTTCTATTTAAAATTTTTACTGTAATAAATGTACTTAGTAAGACAACATTTTTCACTATAGAGGAAATTTTAATTTTTTACTTTTCTACACCTTTTGTCTTAGAGATGTAAAAGGCTATTTTCAAATACCAAGTTTGAGAGTTAGTAAAAATACCCTTTTGGACACAATAAAGTTTTGTGGTAAAACAACCAAATAGTTTAGAAGGAGAAAAATATGACCTTATGAAGAAAATACTAGCCTTCTACTAACTTTTCTCTAAGCTACATTCAGATAACTGACCTTTTTATAAGATGTCAAATTCTAACCCACCCATGTACACCCAGACTATAAATTTACACACACCCAACATACTTTTAAAAGGAGTAGTAAATGTGTGCTAGGGAAAAATTGGAACAATGATGTTCTGAGAGAAACTTGTTTTTTCAAGTTACTAAAGGAAGATGGCAAGCATTCATGAGGATATGAAACTTAAATGTTGTCTGAAGGAAACTCTTGAATATGGTTAACACTACTGCCAAAAATCTCAGCTATGTTACGTCAGAATGTTCAATTGCAAGCTATGCTTTAATGAATGGCAAGATAGGTTAACAGCAGGAAGTTTCTGCAGCAACACACAGCAACCTTGAAAACCAAGTTCCCAAAGATGGCTGAGATCATTCGTTCAGGGACTACAGTATCTGGTTGCCTGATCTACCCATCAACAACCAAGCAGACCAGATGCCTATGCAAGGAGAAGGGGAAGGGCAAGAGCAGTGTGACCCTCTCCCACTCTCCCATTTAACCCTTAGATGAAACAGAATCTTACTTTGCTCTTTCTGAAAAGGTGGATGTTCTGAAAATGCAGTTCTGGACTCAGAAAAAAGAAATTGGTGCCACCCTGAATCAAATACTTGACTCCCCTTCTTTGCCATGCAACTCATTGCAGGGTGATGTTGCTATTTTTATCAGCTCTCTTCAACCCAGCTGTTGCTTCATGTTAACATGGCGAATGGTGTGAAAATCCCAGCAGAGGCGCGTGAATCCCAGAGGGACCTGTCTTCTGTCATTTCCAGAACAGATGAAATGTCACGAGTCTCAGCGGGGGATGGGACAAGAACATTTCTCCCATGGAGGCAATAAGAACACATCTGACATTTAAGGGACATGGAACCAGGGGCCAGACTTCCTCCTCATTGACCCCAGCCAAAAGCACACACATATCTAATGCCCAATAAAGTACCACACAAATCTTTGTAGAAATATTGGAAGCAGGAGTCTTCATATTTCAGGATTAGGCCAGGGCTGTCCCAGGTGCTGGACTTTGTGGAATCAGGTTGGGACAACTGTGCGGAATCCAGCCCAGAAGTTACCCCCAGAAAACCCACTTCCTTTTCCTGACTTAGAATATGACTTATAATTTTAAGCCCACTCTTTGTATTTCCTCTGTGAAAATAACAGCATTTTGGCAAGACTGTGTATAGGGGAAAGAAGTGCCACATAAAAATTTAGACGATTTAAAAATACAACTCTAATTGCAGGCTTGTTGTCCCATGGTTTAGCAAATTAGGGGGGCAAATTGGAGGAGTGCTTGGGACTTGCCCCAGGCATAAAAAGACTGCTCAGTTACACAGCTGACTCTGTAGTCTATGAACTCTTTCAAAACCTATGAAAATAGGATTCTAGAAGCTTCCTCCTAGAATAGTAACTATTTTCTGTGAGGTGGGTTATTTTGTGTCTGAGTGCTCAATTCAGAGCATGAACTTCCAGAGCTTGAACTTCTCTTTCTCCATTTGTTCATATGAGGACAAAAGATTTCCTGTCTCACTCCAAAATTCTCAGATTCTCTTAGGTCCAACTGAAATTCAGTAAAAAATCAATATCATACCGTACCCCTTCACTTTGGATTTTCAGGTTGTAGGATACTGAGGACAAGAGTTGAAGCTTCTATATTCCAATTCAAACTTTGATCCACTCTCACTTTATGATACTTTTAAGATTAAGGAAAGTCTAATGGGAAGTTAAAGTGAGAGCGATGCTGGGTATGGATCCCTAGTCCATTTTACCTAGCAGGTGGGCCTTTGTGTACTGCAAGACTGTAACGATAACAACTGCTTTTTCTGGGATCCCTTGCAGCTCAACTTTTGGATACAGTTCTTTTTGGCCCAACAAACGCTGTTGTACAAAGTTTGGAAGGCAGAGAAGTAAGGGTAGAGCATGGTTTTGTAATTTCTGTTGATGAATGCCACCAACGCTGTGTTGGATTGTGTTGCAATCTTAACTATGCCTTTTTTCATCTTTTCCTCCAGAGGTAGGACACAGAGCATTCAGTTTTTGCTAGTGTGGATCAAAAATCACTGGTTGGCTTGAAAGTCAATGTTTCCAGTCCCTGTGGTGCAACTCAGGAATGTGTCCTACAAGCAGCAGGTTCAGTGCAACTTCTGGGTTCCCCTTCCTCCTGCTAGTTGCAGCTCTTACACCCCAGTCATGTTCCTCATCCCTCAGTGGCCATCCTGAGGCCTGTGCCTGGAACTTTCCATATATGTATTTTTTAAAGTAAAGTGTTCCTTGTATTAAATTCCTTTCTGCTCAAAATAGCTAGGACCATTTTTGATGTCTATAGTGTATTCTGACCTAGAAAATAGGGATGAGCTTGGATCCTATCCTCAGCTCTATCTTCAACAATTGGGAGTGTTGCACTCTTTTAAATCCCTCCCTTGGCCCCTTTCCCTCTTTTTCCAATAACATCACAGCTTCTACCCCCACAGGGAAAACTGGAGATATTAACTCTTTCATCTTTTAATTTTTACCTCTCTACACCTTTATATGTTCTTTTACATTCTAAAAGAAAACACCAGAAAAATCCAACACTGCGAATCTTTATTAAGAATAGAGAGCTTTATTTTACGTATTGCTATACCGTGGGTCATTGGGGTCTTACCCAGCATTTGAACCTCCTCCCAGTGCCATTCAGACCTTTCTTCCCCAGCCAGCCCCAGGGAGCAATGTCTCCATGCCCTTCCATTTTGTTCACATGGTTCTTTCCCTCCATGAAGCTCTCCTTCCTCCTTCTCTCTATGGTACTCTGTCCCCCTAAGAGGTACCCCCAAGATGTCTGCTTTGTGTGCCCTTAAGGGCTGCGATGGGACCCCAAAGCACCAGACTCCCTACCCAGCCCTGGCCTCCTAGTCAGGAATGCTCAGAAAGGCCCTGGGCTTGAGAAGTGGAACTTCACCATCAGTCTGACTGCTTTTCTCATGAGAAAACATCAGACCAGTAACATGTTCTGCCCGGCCACGCACCTTTACACTAGAAGAAATATATAAACACATCAGGTCTTTTCCAAAGCAGATGAATGTAAACCTAAAAAGGCAAGAGGATGTATTTATCCATTTTTTTTAAAAAAAATTGTGAGGTACGATTGTTGAGTATAAAATCAACCATTTTAAAGTGAACAATGTGGTGGCATCTCACACACTAACAACATTGTGAGCTTCCACCTAGCTCCAAAACATTTCCATCATCCCAAGGTAAAGACCCCCCCTCACACACTAAACAGTTACCCTACCTCCTCAGTCCCTGGCACCTGATATCAAACTGTTTTTCCTTTCTGTGAATTTACCTGTTAGATATACATTTCATAAAAAAGAAAATCTCACAATATGTGATCTTTTGTGTGTGGCTTCTTTCACTTAGCATAATGTTCTTAAGCTGTACCTACCTGGTAATACACGGTAGCTCAAGACTATGATCCCAGCAGATCCAGAGGCTGAGGCAGGAGTCTCATGAGTTTGAGGCCAACCTGGGCAACTTAGCAAGATCGTGTCTCAAAATTTAAAAAACAAATGAAAAGATCTGGGATATAGCTCAGTGTTGGAGATTTCCTGGGTTCAATCCCCAGTATGGCAAAAAAAAAAAAAAATCCTGTAGCATATATCAAAACTTCATTCCTTTTTAAGGCCAGCAATATTCCATTGCTGTATTATACCACAACATGTTCATCCATTCCTCTGTTGCTGTATATTTGGGGCTTTTATACTTTTGACTATATTGAGAAAGGTGGCTGTGAACATTAATGAATAATGATTTGTTTGAGTGGCTGTCTTCAATTTCTTGCAGCATATGCCTAGAAGTGGAATTTCTGGGCCATATGTAATCCTATGTTTAACTTTTTGAGGAACTATCATACTGTATTCTACCATGGTTAAACCATTTTACAGTCCTACCAGCAATGGATAAGGGCCCCTATTTCTCCACATCTTTGCCCACACTTATTACTTTCCAAATTTTAAATTGTAGCCATTCTTATATGCAATTATATCTTTTTGTTACTTTGGTTTGCATTTCCTTAATGACTAATGATGTCGAACACCTTTTATTTTCGTTTTGGTATTTGTTTATCATCTTTGGGAAATTATCCATCCTTTTTTTTTTTTTCCTTTTTGGTACCAGGGGTTGAATCCAGGGGCACTTAATCACCAAGCCACAACTCCAGCCTTTTTTTGTATTTTATTTAGAGGCAAGGTCTTGCTGAGTTGCTTAGGGCCTTGCTAAATTTCTGAGGCTGGGTTTGAGCTCACCAACCTCCTGCCTCAGGCTCCCAAAACACTGGGATTACAGGCATGTACCACCACACCCGGTTTATCCATCCATTTTGTTTGCTTGTTTGTTTGTTTGTTTGGGGATTGAACTCAGTGACACCCGACCACTGAGCCACATCCCCAGCCCTATTTTGTATTTTATTTAGAGACAGGGTCTCATGAGTTGTTTAGCGCCTTGCTAAATTCCTGAGGCTGGCTTTGAACTGGTGATCCTCCTGCCTCAGCATCCCAAGCCACTGGGGGTTACAGGCATGCGCCACACGCCAGGCCTTCATCCATTTTTTATCTGAAAATTGATGGCCTCAGGAACTACAGAGACTTGAGCTGAAATAGGTCACTTGGTTAGCAGTGGTGTACCTGAACTCATCACTTCTTCTTTTGGGAAAAACAAAGAACTTCACCCAGCTTCCTCCTTGACATCCATCAGGTCTGAATTTAGACAGATTGACTCAGAGAGACTTTCTAATAGTCTTCTTTAGAATAGATTCAAGTGTTAGTAGCCAATTCTTTTATTTCTTTTATTTATTTCTTACCTATTTTTTTGTCTCTCTCCTCCATTAGATCATTTGATCTTTGTTAGTCAAGAACCATTGATGATCTTGTTCATAGCTGTGTATCCAGAGCATGGCCCCATGTCTGGTACTCTGTAGACTGAAAGTGTATAATAATATTTGTCAAATACAAAACGTTAGTACATTATGAAATGACATTTGTAGATAACTTAGTGCAGAGCCTGCCATAGATTAGTGGTTCACAGTGGGAGATTTTGGAAATCAGTGTGTAGGGAGAGGGTGTACGTGTGGATCTTCCCCAGTGGCAGAGAGTACTGGCAAGGAATCCTGAGGGTGTCTGTGAAGCAACCCTGCAATGCAAAGAGTGGTCCCACATCCACTCAACTTCAGAATGTCCTACCAGACTCTGATATGGGGTAGGGGATCTGTTTCCCATTATCTGCATTCATAACACTACTTATAAACAGAACAGAACATTTGCACAGTTATGCTGTGCACTGAATTTTCCAGGAATGCAACTTTCACATAAATTTAGAGAAGATTGTGTTGCAATTTTGTTTGAAACTCCACTGAGATTTGTTCACCTTTTCAGAAAAAATTACATCTTCATTAGCAACACTGCTTGTGGTATTTGAATCCTTAATATAACACTCCTGGATTGGGCTGTATTTGTAAGTGTGATTCTACATATTGGTGCAAAAAACTGATTAGCTCATTATATCTTCTAGTCCAGACATGCCTGAATATGTACATATCAAAATACTTATTATTTTACTGTAAATTAATTTCCTCTTGTTTTTTCTTCATATTATATTCAATGCATTATGTTAATTATTTCAAGATTTTATATATATGAATATGTTATCTATGTTTTGTTACTGGATCTTAGACAAAGTTTTTATTTTAAATGAAGATACTCACAGGGATTAAAAATTAAGTCTAATATGGATTAAAATGTCTCCCTTAATTATAATAAAAATAATAATGGCCTTTTACAATGAAATATACAGCAAAATATCTAATATAATAGTGAAATTTTACAGCTTATTTCCCAAGGAAATAACATCTTATTTGTATTCGAAGATCTTACTTTCTTATTCTTATTGCCAAAATATTTCTTTTCATACCTAAGGACACTTTTGATACTTTGTGAACTCAAGATATTAGTGGTTCAAAGTAAAAGGTATGTTACAGGACTAGTGAGTCAAACTTTTACAGAGTAACCTAAAGTGAGGTTTGTGCAGCAGTAATTATGCCCCAAGCCCGGCTAGTGTTTGAGAGATACAACAGTGTGTGTGTGCTGGACAGGCCTGGGTTGGGTCCTGGCTCCACTCCTTAGGAACTACATTATCTCAGTCTACTTGTTCAGCCCTCTGAGTCTCAGTTTCCTCAACTGGAAGATGAAGTCAAGGTCAACAGTCTACAGGGTGGCTTTGCCATGAAATGTGATCATGTGTATACAGGATCCAGAACAAAGTAGCTACTAGTGTTAATTTCCTTTTCCAAAATGATTCTCTTACTCTCCCAGATTATTCATATAATCCCCATCATGGGCAGATTCTAAATAGCAAATCACAAATACAAAATCATAAAATATCACATCACAGACATCACTGACTTGGGTTAAACAAAATATAGTTTTACACTACATTCAACACATTCTGCTCAATATAAGCCTTAGTCCAAGATTACTGAACCTACAACCTGTGGATATGCCTTTTCCAAAAGTTTTTTTTGCTTTCTCATTCTAAAAACTTAGTCTTCAAAAGATGAGAAGACACTACCTTAGATAAATCCAGTTTGTTTGTTTTGGTGCAATTATTAGATGGTTGAATTCTTTTTACTTTTCAAGCACTTTAGTGGCTGATCGCCACTAAGACTGATCCACTGTCTGTTGTACTAAATGTATAGTGGGAATTTGAAGAAACAAAAAACATTCTCTGTTCTCTAGGAGCTGTTGACTGAGTCTAGAAGAAAGAAACTTAAGGCAGCTTCAGAACCTTTAGAGCAAATGTAACTAGATGCAGTTTAGAGTAAAGACACCCAACAAAAAAGAGAAGTCATATAGAAAAGGTGAACTTGGAGAAGTTGGAGTGCTGGTGGCATCCACTTAGCACTGTCACTGCATATGGGTCTGAAACTAGCACATATTTTAAGATAAATATTACAAAGACCTCTTACTTGGGGCCAAATATCTTGTTGCATCACAGTCAACTCAATCTTACTAGTAGAAACCTTGGTTTAAAGTTCACACATTGTTTTAGATTAAAAATTTATGCATCCATTCAACAAATAGGCATTAATTTTTGGCATGTGCCAAACACTGAATAAGAAAGGATGCCCAGGTGAGCAGTCAGAGCCTCTGCCTTACTGGAACACACATTCCGGAAGGATAAATAGATACTATCAAGTTATAAATATGCAGCTGCTTCCTTTAACACTGCGAGGAACCTGATCTATAGAAACATAACTGGGCCAAATCCAGTCTTGGAAATCCAGAAAGACTTCCCTGAGGTAGTGAAGGTTCAGCTGAATTTTGAAGGATGGAAAGAAGTTATCCAAGTGAAGGGAAAAGAATATTCTTAGCAGGAAATATGTATATATGTAATATGTATAAAGATTAAGTTGCTTTTACCTTATTTTTTTAATCTTTAAAGATAACTCTCAAGATGTCTTGTTTAGATAATTCTGTGTATAGTACTGTTCACATCATAACTTTGCAGAATATTTTGTATTTTTTGGTTTTCAGTCAATTAAAAAAGATCACCAAAATATTTTAAAATACCATCCATCCCAGGACTCAAAATAAGACAACATATAAACTTTATAAACTTTTTATAAACTTTATAAAGTTTATAAAATTGCAGGGAAGGGACACTTACTGAAATGTCCCAGTAATAGACTGGCTCTTTATCCAAGAAAAAGACCGGGATCAGAGAGAGACAGGGTGAGGGCGCTTGGGGCAAGGAATGCAGGGCCATCAGGATTCACTGAGGTACGTGCCCTGCACTTCATTTTCTCTGAGTTGTAACTAACCACAGGGAATTATGCCACCTTAGATCAGAAAGGATCTTAGAAATAATTTTTTTCCTACTCTTTTTTACTCTCAAATCACCAGATTTTTGCTATACCATGCCATCTGTCTGAGAACTTTCTGTCACAACTTTTAAAAGAATAATAGAAATAATGTATTCTTTTTGGAAAAAAAATGAAAATTATGAAAAGGAATTAAGAATCAAAAAAAGCACACCTAATCCTATACCTACTTTAAATCCGTACTCCCAGACGGGAAATAGTTGTTCACCACAAACTTCATTGTTTGCACATTCCCTAAAGCCTCCAGGGAGTCATCTTATCAGTTCCAGAAGTAGTGATAACTCCCCAAATCCGGGTTCAACACACCAGCTGATGGCCAACCTTATAACAGAAGGCCTGTTTCAGGACAGTCGCTGGGTCATCTGTGTTAGCTCTTTTCTGCACACAGAGCACACTGTTTTCTACTCTTTTAATTTTAATATACATGTGACTTTGTATTTAAAGTGGGTTTTTTTGTAGGTAGCATATATTTGAATCTTGCTTTTTTACATAGCAATCTCTTTTTTTGACAGAATGTTTAAATAATTCATATTTAAGGTAATTACCAATATGGTTGAGTTGAAATCTATTCTTACTATTGATTTCTTCTCATTTTTTTTCTCCCTATTTCTCAATTAAAAGATATTTGAATACTTAGGGCAAAAATAAAAACACACTATATTGTGGGGTTTATAGCATATATAGAAGCTAAATGTATAACAACTGTAACACAAAGGTTCAGAGGTTAGGAATGTAATCATAGGGTTATAGGTTTTTACACTATACAAGTTATATAATATTATTTAAAATAAGATGAAGATATGTATATGCTTTTATATATACTTTTATAAAACACAAATTTATCTATATAGTGGGAATATACAAAATTCTACAGCAACCCCCCAGAAAATAAGAACAAGAGGTATAGCTGATAGGCCAATAGTAGAGATGTAATGGGATTATTTTTTTAAATGCTAAGTCAATCCGAAAGAAAGCAGGAAATGAAACGTTCCTAATTTGCTCTAATCATTAACAACATTCAAAATTCTGGAAAATAAGATATCTATGCCTGACCATAGCAATGCCAAACTTCAAAAACTCCTAGTCACTGTGATTGATCTATAAGCAAACTGCCAATCATTTAATCGAGCAATGTCCATGGTGAACAGTTAGTATTGGTAAACTATTTGTTACTCACCTCAGTCCTCTTTGTGTTCATTTTCCAAATATTTGTAGAAATTGTGGCAAGTATAGTCATATAAACATGTGTTTCCCACATAAAGGGATTTTTTCCAATTGCTTTTATCCTCCAATCTAGTACCATCTTTTCCCTCAGATTTTTTTACACCAAATTATAACCCACATACTACAAATACCCAACACTGAAAATTGGACCCTCATATTTTAATGGTTTCTCTGAAAATTCTCTAGTCTTTGTATATGCAATTAGAAAATTAAAACCTCTGAAATTATTTCTTACTAACCACAGCAGGAGCTATGTTGGGATTTTCTCCAAATGGTGCCAATCAGTTCTTTAAATTAATTAAATTATCTTTTTTATATTTCCATTGGCACCATGTTATTACACTTTTCTCTCTTTATGGATTGGTCATCAAAATGACACCTCATATTTCTTTTTACTATTAAGTTTTTGGCTTATGCAGGAAATTGAGAGTTATAAAGGAAGCTCTTTGCAAAGTAACAAAACAGAATAGGATTTCTGTTCAGGAGCTTTTCTATTACACTAATTATTATAAAATTATGCTATAATTTTGATGCTTTCCTTCTTTTTACAACACCCATCTTACTTATATAAACTGTTAACTCACCTCTAAGAATGTAGTCAGAGTGCTAAGTTACATGAATTAATTATTTTCCCTGTATGGATTATCAGTGATACGGTATTCATTAGTTTGTGTCCAGCATTCATTTTTTTCCTTTTTCTTTAAGTTAAATGTTCATTTTGAGCATATAAACATTTATATAGATCAAAGCCCAAAGCTATTAAAAAGGGGAGGGAATCTTGCCACTCATGTTCTCTCAAACATACTTCCATTCACCCCTCTTAGGCAACCATTTCATAACTTCTTTATTTCTATCTGCAAGGATCAGCAAATATATATGTGTGTAAATATATATATGTGTGTGTATATATATATATAATTTCCTTTTATCTTTTTACACTAAACATAGTATACATACTGTTCTGCATCTTGCTTTTTCCTATAGTTATTGAATTGTTGAGTTTCTTTGTCGGTAATATGGAGAGAACATTATATATGAAGATTAAACAGAAGGAGGGGTAGATGCATCTGATAAGAATCCAGCGCAATGGAACCCACTTTCACACTGTGCCAACAGTCTATTCTTGCTACCTCATGCAGAATCATGGTGGCCACAAATCCTCCCATTACTTCCTTTAGAAGTGGATTGAAATGTCCTTGGGGAAGTTGAGAGCATACAGCCGATCATACTACATGAATGGTTGAGAGTTTTCTACTTGCATCTACAACTAAGCCCACTGTAGTCTTTGAGGCAAATACTCAGAACCCAAGGTTGGCTCCTGACTGGTCTCTTATGGTGCCCAGTACTTGCTCTTCCACAAGTAGCCATGAATCCATCCAACCTACCTCATAGAGAGGATCAGAGTCATGACCGGTCTGCAGGCCACTTTTAAAGTATTTTCTATTTGTCCATGTGCTTATCATTTCCAATACTTTGCTTTACTTTGTGTAGACACATATTTCCATCTGGTATTATATTTTGCTTTTCCATGAAGAACTTGCTCTAACCTTTCTTATGGTGCAGGTTTATTGGAAATATATTCTCTTACCTTTTTGTCATTTTTCACTTTTACATTTTGAAAAATCTTTTTGTTGGGTATAAAATTCTACATGGACAGGATTTTTATTCAATACTGTTGCCCCATTTTCTTTTTCAATACCAACAACTCAACTCAGGGGCTTAACCACTGAGCCACATCCTCAGCTCTTATTTATATTTTATTTAGAGACAGGGTCTCATTAAGTTAGTGAGATCTTGCTAAGTTGAACTTGTGATCCTCCTGCCTCAGACTCCTGAGGTGCTAGGATTACACACATGCATCAACAGGCATTTTTTTAATAACTTGCAAAGTTTGTGACTGAAATTTTTCTTCCACTTTTCTTCCTGTTTTTCTTTTTGTATAAATTGTATCATTTTTTTTCCTAGGGGCTTTTGATATTTTTCTCTTTATCACTGATATTGAGTAATTGGATTATGATGTGTCATGGTGTGGTCATCTTTATGTTTATTTTGCTTGAGATTTGTTGAACTTCTTATATCATGGGTTTTTAGTCTTTATCAAATGTGGAAAATATTTGACCACTATTTTTGTTCATGTTTTTCTGTCTCCCTACTTTTTCTGGGACCCAACTATATGTTGATTAGACTACCAGTTTTATCCCACAGATCACTGATGATGTGCTCATTTTTACTCACATTTTTTCTCTCTGAGCCTCAGTTTGGATAATTTCTGTTGCTATGCCTCCAAGTCTACTGATCTCTTTTCTTGCAGCATCTAATTTGTTCTTAATCCCATCCCATGTTTGGGGAGGCTTTGTTTGTTTGTTTGTTTATTTCAAATATACCTTTTAACTTCTAGAAGTTCCATTGGGGTAATTTTAAGTTTTCTATTTCTTTCTCCTATGTTTTCTTCAATCTTCTTGAACATATGGAATGTATTTGCAGTAGCTGTTTTAATGCCCTTTTATAATAAATTCATCATCTCTATCATATCTAGGGGTTCTTTTATTAAATTTTCTTCAGGCTATGGAACATACTTTCCTTGCTCTTTTCATAATTCATATTTTTTTATTTTGATGATGAACATTGCAAATTTCATGTTGCTTGGTGCTGGATTTTGTTGTATTTTAAAAAGAGTGTTAACCTTTGTTTTGACAATGCAGTTAAATTCCTTGAGACCAGGTCTGCACTTACAGATTGTTATAGTAAGTGCAGCCTTTATAGTCTTGGAGGTAATTTAGCCCCACTACTATCCAATGCCATGTATTAACTGTATTTTCTATATGGTTGGTAAAAATATGATCTAGTCCCATCACTGTTATCTCCAGGAATCTGTTGCTGCCATGACAAAATACCTCTGACTGGATGGTTTCAACAATAGAAATGTATTTCTCAGAGTTCTGGAGGCTGAAAGTCCCAGATCAAGATCTGATAGGGTTCTGTTTCTGGTGAGGGCTCTCTTCCTGGCGTGCAGATGGCTTCCTACTTGCTATCTCCATACATGGCCTTTCCTTGATACGTACATAGAGATAGGTGGGGGGTGGGGAGGGCCCTCTTGTGGATCTTTTCACTGGTCTAATGACATCAGGGCTTCACCCTTATGACCTAATTTAATCTGAATTACTTACTCCAAATACAGCCATATTAGGAGTTAGGGTTTCATCATAAAAATTTTGGATGAACACTAATATTAAGTTCATAATAACTACCTTCTAATGATTCTTTTTCTGATTTTGAATGGTTTCTCTTCATATTTGTGCAGATGAATAGTCTGTCCAAAACTTGAAGGCACTCTCTATATCTCCAGTAACTTTTCTCTGTACATTTCCCTTCTCTCCAGTGTTTGTTTCCAGAAATTCTAACTGCATTGACCTTCCCAGCTCAGACGTCAGTCTCTTTTTATGGTTGTTGTTCTAATTAGTTATACATGAGAGTAGAATGCATTTTGACACATCATATGTAAATGGAGTATAACTTCTCATTCATCTGGTTGTACATGATATAGAGTTACACAGGTCATGTAATCATATTTGCACCTGGGTGATAATGTCCAATTCATTCTACTAGCATTCCTATCCCCATGCTCCCTACCCACCCTTCACTCACCTCTGTCTAGTCCAAAATACCTCTATTCTCCACCCACTCCACCCCCACCATTGTGAATTAACATCTGCATATCAGAGAAAACATTCAGCCTTTGGTTCTTTGTGTTTGGCATATTTCGCTTAGCATAATATTCTCTAGTTCCATCCACTTACCAGCCAATACCATTATTTCCTTCTTTATGGCTTAGTAATATTCCACTGTGTATATATACCACATTTTCTTTATCCATTTATCTGTTGAAGAGCTTCTAGGTTGGTTCCATAGTTAAGCTACTGTGAATTGAGCTGGTATAAACATTAATATGTCTTCATCACTGTAGCATGCTGATTTTAAGTTCTTTGGGTATAAACTATGGAGTGGGATAGCTGGGTCAAATGGTGATTCCATTCCAAGTTTTTTTAGGAGTTTCCATACTGCTTTCCATAGTGGTTACATGAATGTGCAGTCCCACCAGCAACATATGAGTATACTTTTTCACCCCACATTCTCATCAGCATTTATTGTTGCTTGTATTCTTGATGATTGTCATTCAAACTGGAGTAAGATGGAATCTCAGTGCAGTTTTGATTTGCATTTCTCTAATTACTAGAGATGTTGAACACTTCATATAGTTGTTGATTATTGTTGACCTCTGTCTCTAACTCACTAAATTAAGACTGATGGGCTCTACATGCACTGCAACCTTACAGTTAACATCTAGACTGCAAACTGGGGCAATCTTGGGGCTCATCTGATTGGTTTTCTTTCTCTTAAGAATCCCAGTCCTGTGCTGTTTGTGCCATTGTTTCAAGTATTTTGTCTGATTTGCTAGTTGTTTAGGTGCAAAGATAAAGACACTACCTGCACATCATCATGGCCAGATGTAGAACTATATGTTCAATAGAGATTCATTTAATTATTGACAATAAATGATTATTCAGTGAATGGAAAATTGGGCTCTTCAGCTTCCCTATCTTCTGTATAACTGAAAATAATTGAAGGTACTTTAAATTTTTTCAAAGAAAGTTAAAGAAGCCATGTCTTTCTCTGGACAGCGTAGAAAGCAAAACATAGAAAAGCCAGTGAGCTTTAGGGCCCTGAAGCTTCTGGTTCCTCACATTTTCACCCAACTAAAAATTATTTTTCTTTAGCAACATGCATTCCCTAATCACCACAAAACTACTACCCTTCAGAGTCAAGCTGTTTTATGTTGTTACTACAAAACTGTTTTAAAACCCTGTTAATATGCTATCACAGACAGTTGCACTACACAGATACTCCTTGACTTATGGAGGAGTTACGTCCTAATAAACTCATTGCAAAATAAAAACATCTTAAGTCAAAATGTATTTAATATGCCAAACCCACCAAATACCATCACTTAGCCCAGCATATCTTAACCAAGCCTAGAGCACTTATATTACCTACGATTGAGCAAAATCATCTAACACAAAGTCTATTTTATACTAAAGTATAATTTACTGAACCCCCTCAACACCCTCCCCCCACCAAAAGAACTGCTGGTAACTCAGCACACTGCAAAGCATTGGTTGTCTCCCTTGTGATTGCCTGGCTGACAGGGAGCTGCAGCTCCCCTCTGCTGCCCAGCATTGAGAGAGGATCCAACCAAGCTCATATGGCTAGTTCAGGAAAAGATCAAGAGTCAAAGTCAAAATGTGATTTCTACCAAAACTACACTTTCACACCATCACAAGCCAAAAAGTTATAAATTGAGCCATCACAAGTAGGGACCATCTTTTTTTTTTGTGATGTGGTCTATACCTTCCTCACTCAACCAGACTGGATAGGAAACTATCTGGAAAAGCAAGTTGGTATAATTGAAATAAAATGTGAATGTCAATTTTTATCTGAAACACACGTTCTCTCTCCTCTTGGGTTTCACTCCTCAGAAATTTGACTCTAGAGCAAAACAATATTCATGGATCAATACACCATGAAAAATTCTGTCCCCCTACTATTTCCAACTTCAGATGAGAATCTTTTTTATATTCTCAGCACTATAACAGTTAGGGTCTTTCAGGTCCTCCTTATTTTACTTGTAACTATGTAAGATTGGCTTTTCTCGCTTTTTTTCTGAAGTCTTTACCATTTACTCTGAGCTGTTCCTTATTTTCATTGTAGTCCACTTTGAATGAGTAGGCCAAGCATCTACTGTATATAAAAACCCTCAGGTTGGTGTTGAGGACGTTTGTAAATAAACAACTCAAGCCTATTCTCAGTCCACAGTAAGGAAGGTTGACATGCAAGCAGCTAGTGTGCAAAGCTGGAAGAAATGTTAGAGAAAATCCAGGTAAATGGAACGATGGTGGCCAAAGACCTCTTATGGCCATCTCCCTTTATCTTATCTGAAGTTTTGTCTTCTCAGTTTCCAGTTACTTACTGTCAACAAGAAGGAACACAGTACAGTAAGATATTTTCAGAGGGAAAGCAAGAGAACACATTCACATAACTTTTATTAGAGTATGTCATCATAATTGTCTAAACTTTATTCATAGTTATTATTGTGACTCTCTTACTGCACCTAATTTATAAATTAAACTTTTTCATAGGTATGTACAGACAGGAAAAACACACAGTTAATGTAGGAGATGCTCTGCTCTGTGGTTTTAGGCATCCAGTGGTTAAAGAGAGGAATACTGTTTCCCAGGGGAGATAGACAGAGGGAATGGCTGGAGCAGTCTCATAGAACAAGGGTTTTATATACAGAAACCAATGTCTAGTGTTTTGATGGGAGCTGAAAAATGGGGTCAACATTTGATGCTACAGGCACAGTTGGACCATTCATTAAGGGAACATCCTTGAATTCCTTAGAAGTAAAAGGAATATTAGAGAAGACTGGAATCAAACCCACTCAGCAGAAACGTGACCTTGAGGACTTAATTTCTCTGATTTTTATTTCCCTCCTCTATAAATGGGATTAATAACATCTACCTTCACGAGTTTTCATGAGGTTTAGTGACAGTACATTTAGAGCAGTTCCTGTTATGGGCTGATCTTGTTGAGAGGGTCCATTAAGCAGGAACACAAATGAAGAAACTGTTCTTATTAATAGAAACATGGATCTGACTATTTAGGAAAATTTGGACCTCTTTGGAGGAATTGCTTTGATTTGCTAACATTTTGTGAATCTTTCTGTTTATAAGGGATTTGTGTTTATAGATTCTTTCTAGTTAATGGTCTGTGTTGGTATGAGGGTATTGCTACCTCAAAGGGTTGGAATACATTCCTTTTCCTTCTTCCATTTTCTGCAATAATTTATAAAATTGGTGTAATATTTTTCTTAAATGGCTAGTAGAATATACCAGTGAAGCCATGTGGATCCTTAGGTATTTTTGTATGTGTAAAAATATATTTAATTTAATTTCTTTGACAATATAAAGCTCTTCAGGCTATCCATTTTTTTTTTCATGAGTGACTGGAGATAGTTTATGTCTTGCAAAACATTAGTCAAATGTCAAATTTATTGGCATAAACTTATTCTAATATTCTTGTTATCTCTTTAACATCTTTGGGATCTATCATGATATCAAATGTTGTTTGTAATTTGTGATATAGATCATTTATGTCTTCTCTCTTTTTCTCCTGATCAGTCCATTGAGAAATTTATTAACTTACTGGTTTTCTCAAAGAACTAGGTTTTTGTTTCAGCGATTGTCTTAATTGCCACATGTCTTCTAATGTTCATTATTTCTGTCCTTTCACTTACTTTGGGTTTTGTTTGTTCCTATTTTTCTGGTTTCTTAATGTGGAAGCTGAGGTGATTGCTCTTAGACATTTCATGTCTTTTAATATAAGTATTTTGCACAGTGAATTTTTCTTTAAACACTGGTTTAGCTTCACAAGTTTTAACATGGTGCGTTTTTAAAAATTCAGTCTAAAATACTTCCTAGTATCCCTTTTGGTTTCTCCTTTGGTTATACTAGAAGTGTGATGTTTAGTTTTTGTGTACTTGGGGGTTTTCCATATGTCTTCCAATTATTGGTTTCTAACTTAATTCCATATGGTTTATGCTCTATTTTATATGATTTGAATTCTCTTAAATCTATTGATATTCATTATGGCCCATGATACAGTCTGCTTTGGTAAATATTCTGCATGATTTTGAAAAGAGTTTATATCTTTACGTTTTCAGATAAAGTTCTATAAATGTTAATCAACTCAAAACGGTTGGTGATTGTATTAGTCAGCTGTCACTGTAACAGGATACCTGAAGTATATAATATAACTTGCAAGTAAAATGTGATAAACCTAAAACACATGTTGTAAATGAGGTAATTAACCTATAAAGAAAAAAAAAAGGCTTATTTCGGATTGTGGTTTTGGAGGAGCAGTGCAAGATTGGGCAGTTCCATTGCCGTGGACCTCTTGTGGGTGGGTGTGCTAATAGCAATGGTGGGGAGGGCACTGTGGAACACAAACTGCTCACCTCAAGGCCAGGAAACAAACACAAGAGAAAGAGAAAGGGGTCAGAGTCCCTTGGTCACTTTCAAGGGAATACCCACAGTGATCTAAAGACCTGCTGCAAGGCCCTACCTCCTCAGGGTCCCCAACAACTCCCAACATCTCCACCCTCTGACACATGGACCTGTGGGGGCATTCAGTGTTCAAACTACAGTAGTAGTGTTGTTCAGGTCTTCTATGGTTTTATTGATTTTTTATGTCTTATATCAATTATTGAGAAAGGATTGCTGAAATCTCAGGTGGTAATTTTTCATTTTCTCCCTTTGCTTCTCTCCAGTCTGCATGTTGAAGTTTATTAGATGATGTATGTTTGGCATTGCTATATCCTCTTGATGAATTGTCCTCTGCGTCATTATGAAACAAATCTTTTCCATTGTCATATTCTTAGCTTTGAAGTATACTTGGTATGAAATTAATATAATCATTCCATTTTTCTTTTAATTAGTGACAGTATAATATATTTCTTTCCGTCCTTTTACTTTTGTCGTATTTGGTTTTCACACTTAAAGTGTGTTTCTTATAGACAGTCTATACTTGCTTTTTTATCCAGGTCTGACAATCTCTATCTTGTATCTATGGCATTTAAGCCACTTACATTTAAGGTGAATTTTAATATTTTTAGGTTTAAATTTACATAGTACTATTTGCTTTCTTTGTCTCATTTGTTTTATATTCCTGTTTTCCTTTGTCATATTCTTGTGGACTGTTCTTGAATTTCTTGTTATTCCTGTTTATTTCCTTTATTGATTTTTTAATGCAAGCTCTTCTTGGATTATTTTGGGAGTGGCTGTGGAGTTTACAACATGGGTTTTAGGTTCATCACATTTTACTTGCAAGTTATATTATATACTTCAGGTGTCATGTAAGAACCTTACAACAGTACCCTTCATTGTTCCTTCCCTGCTTTGTCCTATTTTTGTGATACATTTTACTTCTATATATGATATAAGCCCCACAATACACTGTTTCGAATTTTGCTTTAAATAGTCACATCTTTTTTAAGAAAGAGATATGTAAGATAAAGATTTTGTATTTACACATGTAGTTACCATTTCCAGTGTTCTTAATTTTTTTTGTGTAGATCTTGGTTTTCACCTACTATGATTTTTCATATTTCTGAAGGACTTCCTACAATTTTTTGTTGTTGTTGTTAGTACAGGTCTTTCAGCATTTATATGTTTGAAAAAACAATTTCTATTTTGTCTTTAGTTTGGAACAACATTTTTTCTAAATAAAGAATTCTGGGCCTGGAATTGTAGCTCAGTGGTAGAGCGCTTGCTTGCCGGGTAGGTATAAGGCACTGGGTTGGATCCTCAGCACCACATAAAAATAAATAAATAAAAATATTCAAAAAAAAGATACAGTAAAGATTTTTAAAAAGGAATTCACACTAGAGTATAGCTTAGTTTTGAATCATATGCTTACCATGCATAAAGCTCTAGGTTCAGTTCTGAGCACAAAAAAGGAAAGAAAGGAAGGAAAAAATAAAGAAAAAATTATTTGTTTATTTACTTAAATCTTCTCTTTTTTCCAGTTAGTCTAGCTAAAAACTGTTAATTTTGTTTTACCTTCAAAAAAAAAAAGAAAGAAAAGAAGAAAGAAAGAAAGAAAACCACCAAGTCTAACTTTCATCAGTCTTTTGAATTCACAAATTATTTGCCTAGTCTGCTCTCATATTTATTATTTCTTTTCTTTTTCTATATTTGGTTTAGTTTTTTCTTCTTTTTCTAGTTCCCTGTAGTGTGAAGTTAGGTTGTTTATTTGAGATCTTTCTTTTTTTTCCTTCATCAGGTAGATGTTTATAAACTAACTACTGTTGCTGCATTTCATAATTTTTGATACAGTGTGTTTCCATTTTCATTGGTCTGATATTATTTGATTTTCCTTTTGATTTCTTCTTTGATCCATTGGTTGTCAGGAGTGTGCCATTTTATTTCTGCATATTTGTCAATGTTCCAATCTTCCTCCTCTTACTGGTTTCTAGTTTCATATCACTGTGGTCAGAAAAGATACTTGATGTGATTTCAATCTTCTTAATTTGTTACCATTTGTTTCATGGCCTAACAATTGATCCTGGAGACTGTTCCATGTGCACTTGAAAAGAATATGTATCTTTCTGGTCTTAGATGGAATGTTCTGTTTAAATCTGTTAGGTTCATTTGGCCTAAAGTGCTATTCCGGTCTGATGTTTCCTATCTGGTTGATCTCTTCATTGTTGAAAGTGAAGTACTGACGTTCCTTACTATTGTCATACTACTATTTCTCTCCTCAGTGCTCTTACTATTCGCTTTATATATTTAGGTGCATATATATTTACAATTATTATATTCTCTGGATGAAGTGACCCCATCATTATTATGTAATAACTTTCTTTGTCTCTCATGACCCTTTTTGCCTTAGAGTCTGTTTTGTCTGATATAAGTATAGCTCCTGCTTCTCTTGGCTTTAAAGAGGAGACATTACAACTGAGACCATAGAACTACAAAGGACCATAAGAGACTATTATGAACAATTTAATATGTCCACAAATTGGATAACTTAGAAGAAATGATAAGGCAATAAAGAATTCTGCATTGACAGGCTTTTTGCTTTGTGTTCTTTTGTGTTTTAGTACTTGAAGATATTGCTCTGTCTTCTTCCTTGCCCTGTTTCAGATAAGAAATTATTTATATCTTCATCTTTGTTTCTGGTACATAAGGTGTCTTTTTTTCTTTTTTTCTCTTCTTCCTTGAGTTTCTCTCTACAACTCAAATTAAGCAATTTATTTTTAATATGCCTTGGTTTTCTTCTTATTTCTTGTGCTTGGGTTTCACCATGTATTTTGAATTCATAAGCGGTATTATAGTTTTCATCAACTTGGAAGAATTAGGAGTACAATTTCATCAAATTTTCTCCTTCAAAGATTCTAATTCCATATAGATCAGACCACTTTAAGTTGTTCCACAGTTCACTGATTCTCTGTTCATTGATATCATCTCCTCCTCCTCCTCCTCCTCCTCCTCCTCCTCCTCCTCTTCTTCTTCTTCTGTCTCTCTGCATATATTTCTTTTGGATGTCTTCACGTTCACTAAAGCTTTCTTCTGCAGCTTTTAATCCACCTCATCTTCTTCAGTATTAACCCTATCCAGGGTAGTTTTAATCTCAAACATGGTAGTATTCATCTCTTCAATTTTAGATACATATTTATTTAATATCTACCACATATTTACATGACATGCTTAATATTTATCTTCTTGAACACATGAAATACTGTTATAATGGCCAACTTTATACGTGTGACTACTATTTATATCACCTGTGTCATTTTGGGGGTTGGTTTCTTTTGGATAATTTTTTTCTCAAGATGAGTCCTATTTTTCCTGTTTCTTTGCATGCCTAATAATTTTTCACAAGAAAGCAGCATTGTACATTTTAACCTTTTGGGGCGCTAGACATTTACTGTGTTTCTATTCCTAGTGTATTCTTGGTTTTGTTTTGAAGTTCACTTAAGGGACTTGGGACCACTTGGATTCAGATTTTACATTTAATTTGCTTTTTCTTTTGGGTACCAGAGATTGAACTCAGGGGCATTCGAACACTGAGCCGCATCCTCAGCCCAATTTTGCATTTCATTGAGAGGCAGGGTCTCCTAGCACCTTACTTTTGCTGAGGCTGGCTTTGAACTTGCAATGCCTCTGCCTCAGCCTCCTGAGCAGCTAGGATTACAGACATGTGCCACCACGCCCAGCACATTTAGATTTTAATGGGGGAGAATCAACACAGCATTTAGCTTACAACTAATTTGTTGTCCTACTGCTGAGGCAAAGCTGATGCCCAGTAGAACATGAGCTCTTTCCTGATAAAGGAGAGGTCCAGAGATTGTTCTCTCCAATCCTTTCAGGTACTTCTTTCCTTGGCTTTGGGTAGTTTCCTCTTACACATGTGCTGAACCGTCTTAGATGAAGACATATAGGAGATCCCTTGAAGATTTCCAGGGTTTGTTTTCTTTGGAACTCTTTCTTCTTTGATACTCTGCTCTGCGTACTCCAGCCAGAGTTTCTCAGGCTTCCAGCCTTATTTCCTCAATGCAGAAAGACCAACAGGCTCCTCCTGGGCCCCCTTCCTTCCACTGATACCAGAAAATTCCCTCTGGCAGTATGCTTAGGCAATTGCAGGGTTCACCTTGTTTATTACTCGTCTTGCAGGGATCCTTTGTTGTCTTGTGTGAAATGTCTTGAAAATGGTGGCTTCGTGGGCTGGGGATGTGGCTCAAGCGGTAGCGCGCTCGCCTGGCATGTGTGCGGCCTGGGTTCGATCCTCAGCACCACATACCAACAAAGATGTTGTGTCCGCCGAGAACTAAAAAAATAAATAAATAAATAAATCTCTCTCTCCTCTCTCACTCTCTCTTAAAAAAAAAAAAAAAAAGAAAATGGTGGCTTCATATGTTCTATGCAGGCTTTAAGTTACATTGGCCGAGAGACCCAGTCCCTTTTATTGCATTTTGCTTAGAAGCAGGAGTCTTCAACGATAAGAAATGTCTAATATTTAACCTCATGTTGAATGTGGTTGAAAAAGATCATACCATATTGTTTATTTTAATAGAGCATTCTTAAATGTTTTTATACTACAGACCCTCTGGCCATCTTATAAACCATACACATGGCATCTCAGAATACTTTGAAATGCACAAATTAAAATACAGAGGAAAACCTTATAATAAATATAGTTATCAGAATATTTTTCTAAGTAAATTTGAATTATAGTAATAAATGTGTTTCTTATTAGATGTAATAAATAAGAACTAGCTGAGACTCTGATAAATTGTATAGTTTTTCAAGTAGTAATGAGCAGGAACAACATACAGAAATATGTGTGTCAATGCTACTGTAATTTTAATATTTTTATTCATGACAATGTCAAGGTGCTGTTAATATTACTGTGATTTTTTTAGCCAATATATTTTATAGGAGAAAATGGTAAATTTCATTCAGAGGTTAATGAAAATAAATATGAAATTGCTCTTTCATCCAAGAATAGGATTCTTAATTAGGTCCATGGACACCTTGGCATGGATTCAGGATAAAAATCCCAATTTTACTAATGGAATGTGGGGGGGTACCTGGGAGTTGTGAATTTTACACAATTGGCTTGTGAACTGGCCATGATTAGATTTGAATCTACCAGAATAGTGATAAAGAGCTATGGGGATAGCTTTGGTGCACTGGAAGGAAAAGAGTGGAGACAGAATTGGGAATGTCCTTCATGCCAAGATGGGTCTCCTCTCTATCATTCCCAGGCCAAGGAAGTGTGCCCCCGATGCTGAGGAGGCCACCTGTCAGGTGGCTTCTTGCCCAACTCCCAATCTGAATCTCAAGACATCACTGAAAACTGACAAATCAGGATGTCTGCTGTTTATTTTTGCCCTCTGGTCCTTTGGCCAGGCCACACACTCTTGGATTTGTGAATACACAGTTCTGTTCCTATTTAGTGTATCACCACCAGAAAGTCACTGTAATTTTTGGTTTTGTTCCCATATTCCCTCCAAATGTCATTAGTCATATCCTCCTTCCCCTTGCTGCCTTGAATAGGCAGTCATTATGATGAAGCCAGGCTTGTTTCAGAATTCCATGAGAACCACAGTGTCAGGCCATCACAACTCTGGGGCTAGAAATGGAAAAGGCTGTGATCCGGGCCTGGCTGGCACCATCTCTGTGAGTCATTATGGAAACACTGTCCCCGGATGCTGCTGAGCAGGCCGGGTTGCTGGTGAGTCCATCTGTCAGATGAGATCCTGACCCCCTGACATCTTAAAACATTCCATAATATGTGGGACGTTGGCCCTTCCGTCTGGTATCCTGGTTACGTTAAAATTTGGGTGGTTTTATTCTATTTTGGGTTCTCTTGCAGTTTCCAATGTGTTAAAAAATACATTCTTTTCAGATTACAGAAATAATACATATTCATTGTACAGAAATTGGAAAAAGGCAGAAAAAAAATTCTACCACCCAGAGATACAGATTTTTTTTTAAAAAATGTGTTGCATTTCCCTACAGATGATATAGTGTATACAATACTTCTGTAAGGTGTGTTCTTTCTAAATGGTAACAGTATAACTAACACAGTTTGTATTGTCAAACACATAAATTCTATCATTTTTGCCCTAGAAGAGATTTTTATATAAGACCAGCTAGTCTAACACACTCTTTCTATAAATGAGGAAACTGAAATCCCAGGGGGTAAGTCCAAGACTCCCCTGCTCCAGAGCCAGAGTCAGGACTGGAAGCCTGGATTCGTGCCTCAGCATCCTGCTGCCTCGTGACCTACCCATGCTCCATCCGGGTTCATCTGCAGACAAGAGCTGAAAGGGCTCGGGCCTCTCTGCCTCCTGACCCCGAGGAAATGGAGATGCGTTCCCAGGCTTACTGGGCAGGAAATGTGCCCCTGCCTTACATCTTAAGTTATTTAACATCTTTGAAATGATTGTTCCCTACGGGGAGATTTAAAATGTGAGGAACAACAAAAGGCTCTTTCCCATGCAAGAATTACCTCTGATCGTCATTTGGAAATTTAAAAGAAAAATAGGCATTTCTTGAAACTGAACTCCATTAAGGCACCTGCCTTTAAACTTCATAATAGTTTATTCAGTAAAGTTGATGAAACTTTACAGTATGTAGGTTCTCAAGAAATGCGAATTCCCCCCAGACAATAAGGAAGCTGCACAGTATAGAACAGAATGGTGTAGTAGTATGGTATTATGCATGGTGTGATCTATACTATAATATGCTGCATAGGATAGTGCATACCATCGTGCGGTTAATAGTATAGTATCAGGGTACATAGTATTGATAGTATGGAGTATAGTATAGTAAAGTAAGTGTGGACTTCAAGGTTAAATTGTCTTGGTTTAAATCCTATCTCTGTACTTTCCTGGCTCTATAATCTGGCAACTGAATTGCTTCTAGCCAAGAATGTGAACATGCCAATCACAGAAGAAATACAAATGGCCAATAAACCTGCAAGAAACATGCAACTGCCTTTTTATTAATAAGGGAAATACAAAATTAAATGCAATAAGTTACCCGTCTTTGTGGCAGAGATTTCAGAGTGTGTTACTATTTGAGGTTGGTGATGGTGAAGGGAAATGATTACTCTTTTTCATCATTGGCAGAATTGTGTATTTTTGACACAACCTTTTCCACAAGCTTTTTAAAAAAAAACTTTAATTTTTTTCTAGTTAGACATAGAATAGAATGCATTTGAACATATCATATATGCATGGAGTATAACTTTCCATCTTTGTGTTTGTATCTGATGTGGAGTTACACTGATCGTGTATTCATATGTGAACATAGGAAAGTTATGTCCAATTCATTCTAATGTCTTTTCCATTCCCAACCCTGCCCCTTATCCCCACTCTGCCCTGTCCAACCAGTGAACCTACTCTGCCTTTTATGAGTCTGCATGCTCATATCAGAGAAAACATTCAACCTTTGGGTCTTTGGGATTGGCTTATTTCACTTAGCATAATATTCTTCTGTTCCATCCATTTACCAGCCAATGTCATCATTTCATCCTTCTTTAAGGCTGAGTAATATTCCATTGGGTATACATACCACATTTTATTTATTTTTATTTAAATTTATTTATTTTTAATTTGTTATATATGACAACAGAATGCATTATAATTCATATTATACATATAGAGCATGATTCTTCATATCTCTGGTTGTACACAAAGTAGAATCACATTCTTTGTGTCTTCTTACATGTACTTAGAGTAATGATGATCATTGCATTCCACCATCTTTTCTATCCCTATGGCTCCTGTCTTTCTCTCCTTCCCCTTTTCCCCTTTGCCCTATCTAGAGTTCATTTAATCCTCCCATCTGCCCCCCCAGCATATTATGAATCAGCATCCTTAAGTCAGAGAAATCATTTGGCATTTGGTTTTTGGGATTGGCTAATTTCACTTAGCATTATTTTCTTTAGCTTCATCCATTTACTTGCAAATGCCATGATTTTATTCTCTTTTAATGGTGAATAATATTCTATTGTGTATATATACCACATTTAATTTATCCATACATCTACTTAAGGGCATCTAGGTTAGTTCCACAGTTTAGCTATTGTGAATTATGCTGCTATAAACATTGATGTGGCTGTGTCTCTGTAGTATGCTGCTCTTAGTCCTTTGGGTATAGACCGAGGAGTGGTATAGCTGGGTCAAATAGTGGTTCCATTCCCAGTTTTCCAATTGGCTGCACCAGTTTACAGTCCACATTTTCTTTATCCATTCATCTGTTGAAGGGCTCCTAGGTTGGTTCCAGAGTTTAGCTATTGTGAATTGAGCTGCTAAAAACATTGACATTACCATCAATGCTGCATCACTGTAGTATGCTTATTTTAGTCCTTGGGTATAAATTTAGTAGTGGGTTGTCTGGGTCAAATGGTGGTTTCATTCAGAATTTTCTGAGGAATCTCCATACAGCTTTCCACAGTGATTGCATCAATTTGCAGTCCCACCAGCAATGTATGAGTTTACTTTCCCCCCACATCCTTGCCAACATTTATTGTTACTTGTATTCTTGATAAGTGTCATTCTGTCTGGAGTGAGATGAAATATCAGTGTGATTTTAATTTGCATTTCTCCAATTGCTAGAGATGTTATGTTCAACATTTTTTCATATATGTGTTGATTGATTGCATTTCTTCTGTGAAGTGTCTGTTCACTTCCTTAGCCCATTTATTGATTATTTGTTTTTTTAGTGTTAAGCCTTTTGAATTCTTTATATGTCCTGGAGATCAATGCTCTGAGGTGCATGTGGTAAAGATTTTCTCCATTCTGTAGGCTCTCTCTTCACATTATTGATTGTTTCCTTTGCTGAGAAGTTTTTAGTCTGATACCATCCCGTTTATTGATTCTTTATTTTACTTCTTGCACTTTAGGAATCTTGTTGAGGAATTTGGTTCCTAAGCCAACATGATGGAGAGTTGGGCCTATTTTTGATTCTATTAGGTGCAGGGTCTCTGGTCTAATGCCTAGGTCCTTGATCCATTTTGAGTTTAGTTTTGTGCAGGGGGAGAGATAGGGGGCCTAATTTCATTTTGTTATATATGGATTTCCAGTTTCCCTTGCACCATTTGTTGAAGAAGTTATCTTTTCTCCAATGTATGTTTATGACACCTTTGTCCAGTATGAGATAACTGCATTTATGTGTGTTTGTTTCTGTGTCTTCTATTCTTCATGTTTGTTTTGGTGCCAATATCATGCTGTTTTCTACAATATATTTTTTTTTTAAAGAGAGAGTGGGGGGGGGAGAGAGAGAGAGAGAGAGAGAGAGAGAGAGAGAGAGAGAGAATTTTTTAATACTTATTTTTTTTTAATTCTTGGTGGAAACAACATCTTTGTTTGTATGTGGTGCTGAGGATCGAACCTGGGCCGCACGCATGCCAGGCGAGCGCGCTACTGCTTGAGCCACATCCCCAGCCCCTGTTTTCTACAATATAATTTAAGTCTATTGATGCCTCCTGCTTCACTTTTCTCACTGAGGATTGCTTTGGCTATTCTGGGCCTCTTATTTTTCCAAATGAGTTTCATGACTACCTTTTTTTTTATTTTTATGAAGAACAACATTGGAATTTTAATAGGAATTGCATTAAATCTGTAGAGTACTTTTGGTAGTATGGTCATTTTGACAATATTAATTCTGCCTGTCCAAGAACATGGGAGATCTTTCCATCTTCTAAAGTCTTCTTCAATTTCTTTCTTTGGTGTTCTGAAGCTTTCAGTTGTAGAGGGCTTTCACCTCTTTGACGTAAACTTTTTGATATGCAATTTAGCAGTGTATATTAAAACTTTAGGGGCTGGGTTTGTGGCTCAGCGGTAGAGTGCTTGCTTAGCATGCATAAGGCCCTGGGTTCGATCCTCAGCATCACATAAAAATAAATAAGTAAAATAAAGGTATTGTGCCAAACTACAACTAAACAATAAATAAATATATTGCCTTGGGGAAAAAAAGAGAACTATTTTGATTTAACCAAAGAACATGAATTATAGAAAGTAAAAAAAAAACTTTAAATGCATATATGTAACTTTGATCTAACGATTACCATATTTTATGGAATTTAATAATTTCATTTTAAAACTCACCTAGAATACAAAATATGAGAAAAAGACAAAAAACTTTTTGAAAAACACTATATGAGGAGAAGGCTCTTGATCCCCAGCCCAGATTATTTTCCTTAAGGACCATACTAAAAATGAACATAGATGAATAGATTAAATAGTCATTAAAAGCCACACAAGACAAGTCCAAGTTTTGATAATGTTACTGTAAAATGTGGTCTCTCACTCACCACTCAGGGAAAGGGACTTTAGTACAACTTCTTTGGAAAATTGTTTTGCAGTATCTACCAAACCTAAACATATGTGTACCATAAGGATATATTAAACAGAACAACTTAGACATTTGTACCAAAAGAAATACACAAGATGCACGAGTCGCTGCGTTCAATCCCCAGCAGCAGTAAAAACAAAACCAAAAACCAATGACAAAATATACAAGAACATTCTTAGCAACAACATTCATAATAGCTTCAATTGGAAACTTCCCAAATGGCCATAAAGATTAAAAAATTATAATCTATTCATATAATGGAAAACTCTACAGTAATGAAAATGAGTGAACTATTAATAAATGCAATCACATAACCTCACAATATGTTAAATACAATGAGCAATACACAAGAATACATTTTTTTCTGATTATAATTTTTATTCTAAATTGTTATATATGACAGAAGAATGCATTACAATTCATATTACACATATAGAGCACATTTTTTCATATCTCTGGTAGTATACAAAGTATATTCATACCATTCGTGTCTTCATACATGTACTGAGGAAAATGATGTCCATCTCATTCCACCATCTTTTTTACATCCCTTGCCCCATCCTTTCCCCTCCCTTTTCTTTGCCCTATCTAGAGTTCATCTAATCCTCCCATGCTCCCCCTCCCAACCCCACTATGAATCAGCCTCCTTATATCAGAGAAAACATTTGGCATTTGTTTTTTTGGGGGGGAATTGGCTAACTTCATTTAGCATATATTCTCCAACTTCATCCATTTACCTGCAAATGCCATGATTTTATTCTCTTTTAATGCTGAGTAATGTTCCATTGTGTATATATACCAAAGTTTCCTTTTCCATTCATCTATTGACAGGCATCTAGGTTGGTTCCACAGTTTAGCTATTGTGAATTGTGCTGCAATAAATATACAATGGAGAAAAGACAGCCTCTTCAAGAAATGGTGCTGGGAGAACTGGAAATCCATATGCAACAAAATGAAATTAAACCCCTATCTCTCACCATGCACAAAACACAAGTCAAAGTGGATCAAGGACCTAGGAATTAAACCAGAGATTCTGCGTCTAATAGAAGAAAAAATAGGCCCCAACTCCATCATATCAGATTAGGTCCCTACTTCCTTAATAAGACTCCTATAGCGTAAGAATTAAAATCAAGAATTAATAAATGGCAAACTAAAAAGCTTCTTCTCAGCAAAAGAAACAATCAATGAGGTGAATAGAGAGCCTACATCTTGGGAGCAAATTTTATCTACTTGCACATCAGATAGAGCACTAATCTCTAGGGTATATGAAGAATTCAAAAAGCTAAACTCCAAAATAACAAATAAACCAATCAATAAATAGGCCAAGGAACTGAACAGACACTTCTCAGAAAGTGATATACAATTAATCAACAAATATATGAAAAATGTTCAACATCTCAGAAATGCAAATCAAAACTACTCTAAGATTTCATCTCACTCCAGTCAGAATGGTAGCTATTAAGAATACAAACAATAATAAGTGTTGGTGAGGATGTAGGGGAAAAGGCACACTCATATATTGCTGGTGGGACTGCAAAATGGTGCACCAATATGGAAAGCAGTATGGAGATTCCTTGGAAGACTTGGAATGGAACCACCATTTGACCCAGCTATCCCATTCCTTGGTCAATACCCCAAAGACTTAAAAACAGCATACTACAGGGACACAGCCATATCAAAGAATACATTCTTAATGATTCCATTTACATGAAGTTAATCTATAGTGTTAGGAGTCAGGATAATGGTTACCTTTAAGGGCAGGGAGAATGACTCTGATTGGCAGCTGTTCCAGCAGGGCTCATTCTCCAATGGTGTCGGGTCCTTGGACCCTTCCTGTAAGTTTGGTCTGTTTTGCACAGGTCCGTTTCACACTGAATGCTACATAGAAGTTGAGATTTAATTCTCCCTGACCCACCTACTCCTGAGACCCATGCATTAAGAAATGGGAGCTTAATCTTTTCTGGCTTGAGGCTTCCCTGCTTAATTTTACTTAGCAAGCCCAAGTTGGAAACACAAGCAACTGAAACCATTTTGTTGTCAGGTATATAAGTCTCCAAGTAGAGATTTGTTTTTGTGCCTGCCTAAGTGGGTTAATGAATAAAGTGTTTATAAATGTGAACATACTGAGCACATATGTGTTTTCTTTGTAACTTTTTATTATGTCTTACATATTTAAACTTGACATTCATGTTCCCTTTCTCATCTTCAGAGCAAAATGATCATAAGCAGAACTTTTTAAGAAATGCCAATATATACTGAAAAAGTTCCATAAAGTTTATTTCCTTTCTGTATCCCATCATTTTAGAAATGTTTATTTTTATTGTAATAGTTTCTAGGATTCAAAAGTACAGAAAATAAAATTACACGTTTATAGTGTTCATTTTCTACTATATTTTCTTTGATTGTTTTTTCTTTTTTTTTCTTTTTTTTTTTTTTTTGCAGTACTAGGGATTGAATTCAGGGACATGCCACATTCTAGACAAGTGGTCTACCATGAGCTGTACCCCCATCCCTCTTCAGATCTCTTTGTGTGTTTTTAAAAATAGAAACCACAGTGTACTTCCTCTCAGGTTGTCTTTTCTCCTCTTTTCTTATCACCCTGAGACATTTCACTGTCTTGAAGTTAATATGTGCCACCCTCACTTTTACTCTAAATGTATCTATTAAACAATATAATTTTTTTAAAAGAGAGAATGAGAGAGAGAGGGGGAGAGAGAGAGAGAGAATTTTTAATATTTATTTTTTAGTTTTCAGCAGACACAACATCTTTGTTTGTATCTGGTGCTGAGGATTGAACCCAGGCCGCACGCATGCCAGGTGAGCATGCTACCGCTTGAGCCACATCCCCAGCCCTTAAACAATATAATTTAATGTTTAAACTATTAATTTAAAATTGAAATAACATTCAAGCCTGATGATTGCCTTTTAAAAATGTCTTTAATAAGCCAAGAATAAAGACCATTTGAACCAAGGAAATGTCCATTCCATCGAGATTTGGTGGGAGCAAGGAGCATTATCCACATGTACAATAGTTTCTGCCTTGCACAGAAACCTACTTTCTGTATAAACAAATACCGGTGCCATAGCCCATCTATAAACTGACCTCAGATTTTTAAGCCCTATCATCATCCACCACTGCAACCCATGACATGTGTTTCACAGAATATCTAGCAGCTGAATGACTAAGGTATCAACTTCTGGGATACAGCACTTATGTATGGCACCTGCTAGGGACAACTGTGAACTGCAGGTGAGGCCCCTTTGGTTACCCAAACCATATGGCTGACCCTGGGCTATTATTGTGACATTCCCAGGAGTTCGTAGTAGCTGTGCTGGCAGGGGTTCCAGCACCCATTGGACCAACAATGGGCCATTTTATGTTACCTGATATTAGACATTATGAGTTGCCCTGGTCCTAAGCCTACTCTATATTGTGAATTCTGCTCCCACCTGGAGTGATTCAGCCTTTATCTCTGTCCCCTACAAAGAATGCTCAAGCATTTCTTGGGAGTTCCATTTGCAAACTTTGCCTAGTTGCTATGGGGGTTACATGAACCTTGCTATATAGAGGGAAAGAAACAGTGAAAACAGGTGCCTCTAGCACAATGGAATGGGGATATACTGAAGGAATTCAGACAAAAGAAACTTATTGATACTAGTCTAACAATGGCAACTTTAGAAATAACCCTTGGTGAGCTTCTTCTATTGTCCCCCATCTCCTATCAGCCATGTTCCCAAGATGACAAGATTTGGTGTCTACTCCATTGTCTCTGGAGTTCCCTTGGAGAACTCACATCAATGGCTTTGCTGGTGGTCTCTCCCTTCCAGTTGGCATACCATACCATGCATCAGGTAGTCCAGGGAGTTTTTCTGGCCTGGAACCTGACTCTAAGGTGCTCACTCAGGCTTCTCTGGATTGTCTTAGAAGCTGATCCCTTCCAAAGTGTTTCTTGTATACTCAGGGATCCCATTTGGGTGTGTCTTTCTCTACCCGTTACCTAAAATTTCCTGGATTATTATGTGAACAAGAAATTAATTTTTCTTATGTAAAGCCATTTACACATTTCGTTGTATCTGTTCCCCAAATCATGCTTGCTCTAAAAAGTACATTGACAACTTATGTCAGAGGGTGAAGAAAGAGTGGGAACTAATGGATCAGAGGGCCAAAGGGAGGTCTGTCTATAAACTGATCTCAGATTTTTAAGCCCTATCATCATCCCCCACTGCAAGAGACTCCTTTAGTTTAGCTCCCTGTTAGTTATGAAATGCTTGTCAACTCCCACTGGACAGAGATCTATATATCAGATTCTCTAGGTTTCCCTCCTGGTTTTGTGGTTCTCAACTTTGGTTGCACATTAGAATCAACTGGAGAGTTTGGGTTTGTTTTTATTTTTTTTCTTCTAACATGTCTGGATGTTACCTCATTTTTCATCCATATCTTTGGCTTCAGCCTGGGCATCATTTTTAAGAGTTCTCAGATGATTTTAATGTGCATCCAGGGGTGAGAAACCTGCCCAAGTTTCCTCTAGCCAAACTACTGGACTCTGCAGGGTGAGGCAACACTGCATCCTCATATGGGCAGACACCAACCAGGGGAAGTGAGTGAGCTTGACAATCAGAGTGAGCTGGGTGGGCATGATGGTGCATGCCTGTAATCCCAGCAGCTTGGGAGGCTGAGGCAGGAGGATCACAAGTTCAAAGCCAGCCTCAGTAAAAGTGAGGCGCTAAGCAACTCAGTGAGACCCTGTCTCTAAATAAAACACAAAATAGGGCTGGGGATGTGGCTCAGTGGTTGAGTGCCCCTGAGTTCAATCCCTGATACCCCCCACCCGCCACACACACATACAGACACAAAAGAATCAGGGTGAACTGTTGGGGAATGCCAATGGATATGGAGAATAACTCTGAACCAGTGTCCCTCTTGCTTCACTCTAATATAGGTCATCCTTAGAGAAAAAAGGGAGAGATTCCTTAACTGGATGAGATTCCAGTAGAAATAGCTCACTTTGTCCCCCACCCTCTGTTGATTTTTACATTATCTGCTGTCAGGAGGAATTAGAAAATGTTTTATTTTCTAAAAATCATTTTATTTTCTAATAAACTATTTTCTGGAATTGTGTACCTGCTAGAATGCATTTTCACAGTGAGCTTTTTATCTTAAAACAACCTGTTATCAACTCTAGGATTCACTGTAATGGAGACTTCAGGCCTGAGTCCATTTTTAAAAAATATTTTTTAGTTGTCAATGGACTTTTTTTGTGTGTGTGTAATTTATATGCGGTGCTAAGGATCAAACCTAGTGCCACATACAAGGCAAGCACTCTGCCGCTAAGCCACAACCCCAGCCCTTGAGTCCATTTATAAAGGAGAGACTTTGTAGCAATTGGATTTAAACCAGACTGGCCCACTTCATGTACCTGATTCTTATTAGAGAATTGCCCAAGTTCTTAACTCTAGTCAGCTAGCTTGCAGGAAGAACTCAGTGCCAAGCCATCACCTCAACTGGCAGGTAACTCAAGGGGTATCTGAGCATATCCATGTCTGAATCACTTTTACTTACTTCATAGAATTAACTACAATGCTTTTTGCTTATTATAGACACTAAAAATTAATATTAAAGGGTAATAATAAACATAATTATAATAATAAAAAGTCATGTTCTACTTATACTCTACATACATACAAAGTTGTTCTATAGAATAGTCTGCTACTGTTAAAAATGAGATGGGTCCATATCATTCATATAAGTTTTCTCCTGGGCTCTTTTCTTTCTTATTTTTTTAAAATATTTTTTTAGATATTGATGGATCTTCATCTTATTCATTTATTTATATGTGGTGCTGAGATCAAACTGAGTGCCTCACACACGCTAGGCAAGCATTCTGCCACTGAGCCACAAATCCAGCCCCTGCTCTTTTCTTTTTTAAATTTTTTCTCAGTTTTAGATGGACATAATAACTTTTTTTTTTTGTGTGTGGTGCTGAGGATCAAACTCACTGCTTCACACATGCTAGGCAAGCATTCTACCTCTGAGCTACAATCTTTCCTGGGCTCTTTTCTTATTTTCATATTCATGTCATTATAAACAATGCAGCAATGAACATCTTGTAGACTTTTTACCTCAGCCAACTTTGGGGAGTAAATTATTATATATAAACTCAAATTGGTGTTTAAAATATTTCAACAATTTTTTATTTGAATTACAAAAATTATACACTCAGAGAGTTATAGCCCTGAAATTATCTGTCTTATTAATAGTTACATGCAGGAAAGAACATTTTGCTATTCTAAATCTCCAGGTTCTAGAATCAACATGAACAGAAACAAGTGAAGAAAACTGCTCAATTTTCTTTTATAGTGAACATATCAATAATGTTTCTGGCCCCAGGTGACAAAAATGGTCCAGAAACTTGTGAATTCCAAGTAATTTTCTCAACCTTAAGCTCACTCATTATGTTTACTATTTGCTCTAAGCAAGGAGGGAATCTGAGGCAAAACAAAAACAAAAACAAAAACAAAACCACACAAACAAAAGTCTGCTATAGAACCTGCATGAGAGAGCCTGAGAATGCATGTTTAAAAACTGTCTGACACTGATGCTTTAAAAATAAATGTAGAAAATACACAATTTTCATCAGGAAAAGGGTTATACCCAGTCTTCCTGTTTTCCTTCTCAGAGGCAGCTACTGTTGCTACTTATGAAAACTTGCAGATTTATCTGGGAAAAGGATTTTTCAACCTCTGCACTATTGACAGTTTGCACTGGATAATTCTTTTCTGTCATTTGGGTGGGATACGTTAGGAAGTTTAACAACATCCCTGACCTCTACCCACTTGGGAGTGAGATGCCAGTAATACTCACTCCCAAGTTGTGTGTAGATGTTAACAGATGTCTCTCCTATTGAAAACCATTGGTTTAGGGAAAAACACATCCACACAACTGTCATATATAGCAGTCTCCCATCATCCAAGGTTTGGGTTTCTGTGGTTTTAGTTACCTGTGGTTCACAATGGCCTGAAAATATAAATGGAAAATTGGAGAACTAAGCAATCCATGAGTTTTAAATTGAGTGCCATTCTGAATGGCATGATAAAGTCTCTTGTAGTTCCACTCTGTCCTGCCCAGGATGTGAATCATTCCTTTGTCCAGCATATCCACACTGTATATGCTACACATCTGTTAGTCACTTAGTGGACTTCATGATTATCAGATTGACTGTTGTGGTATCTTGGTGCTTGGGTTCAGGTAATCCTTACTTTACGTAAATAATTCTCCCAAAGTGTGAGAGTAGTGAAACAAAGAAAGCACTATGGCATAAGACATAAGGACAAATTGACTCTGAAACTATGGCAATACTGCAGGGCATATGAAAAAAAAAACAGTATATAAAGGGTTCAATGCTATTCATGGTTTCCGACATCCACTGGGGTCTTAAATGTATACCTCTAGGATAAAAGTGAATCACTGTCTGTCTAATGGCTGAATGGTGTCACTTTTCTTGTATTAAAAGTTGTTTATCCAATCTTATTTTGATAAATACTGATTTATTTCTTGAATTATTTTGCTGCTATGAATAATTCTGCAATGACTATAAGTATCTCTATAGAGTTAATTCTTAGGTGCAGAATGACTGGGTCAAGGGCATTTTAAAATTATGATATATAAATTAAACAATTTGCCTTCCATCAAGCCTTTATTCTCTTTAACAATGTACAAGAATGCCTGTTTCTATATGTCTTTGCCAACTTGATGTGTTTTAAAAAATCTGTTTTGTCTGAAAGGTGAAAAATGGAGCCTTTCTATAAACCCTGCTCTACCACTGTGTTCAATTCTAGAACAGGTATTCTGAGAAGTTGCTCAAAAATGCAACCTGTTATAGTTCCAAAGACCAGGACCAAGGACTCTGGTGAAGAATTTTAATGAAGTTCTTGAGTTTTTAATTTTTTTCTTTCTGTAGGCTGAATCCAACCTATCCAAGTTGCTAGAAATTGCAAATGATTTGCAAAGAGAAGACCCAGCCCCTTGAAAGTGTGTGCTTATTCACACAACATGCCAGAACATGATTTCTGGAAAGACTTTTTACATTCCTGTAGATCTGTGTATGATAAATACTTTGTTATCATTTGCTGTGGTGTTCACCCCTTTTGGTGCTGAGAGGTGCTTTCTGTATTCATCTATGTGCTGAATTACAGATATACATGATCAAATAAAGTCAAGACAAGGATCAAGCCTCATAAAAATCTTGCCTACAGCATGTACCATAAAAAGTAAATCATGCCAAGTCTATGCAGGCCAAGCAAAGTCAAGAGTTGTGCAATTACCCAGCAAAGGTTCAAATTTTTGACAAAAACAGGGACCTCATTGAAAATCTAGGTATAAAATGAAGCCTCTTTTTAAAAGGGGGCATTTTGATACTTTGGTAATACCAACATTGAAAACCATGGTCTCTGATCTCCAACATTTACTTCCTCCTTAAAGTCCAGGATAGAAATAGATTTTCCATGTCTGGATTTTCTGGTCATTTCAGCTGTAATTTAAACCAAGTTTTTAACCAGACTAGAGTGTTACATAGTTTGCCTGTGCCTGAGTGAAGACAATGTTCTGTTCTTTCACCCAGGGGACATTCATTGGAAGTCTACTATGTGTCAGGTCCCCAGCTAAACTTTAGGAAAGGAATTGATGAGTGAAAAATACCAGGACTGCTGGCCAGACCTCACATTAGAGAAAATAATCTGTGAAGAGGGACTGGAGCCAATGTGTGCATCGGCCCCAGGCCCACCAGCAGAAGCCGCTGGTATTCAGCAGTGGTTTCCCTTTATCTGCAAAGGATACATCCCAAGATTCCCAGTGAATGCCTAAGACATGCAATAGCACCCAATCCTAAATAAACTATCCATACATAACTATGATAAGGCTTAATTTGCAAACTAGGTAAAGTAAGAAGATCAACAATCACTATATAATAAAACAATTATAACAATATATTCTAATAAAAGTTAAGAATGGGACTCTCATTCTCAATGTATCTTATTGTACTGTATTCATCCTTCTACTTATTGATTACTGATCATTGAAGTTACAAAAAACAAAGCTGTGGATAAAGGAAGGCAACTGTACTCTTGTATCTTTCAGGTAAATTAGACTTTTAATTCTCCCTCTTTTAATTTTTGGCTTAGGTTGGTTTGGCTTAGATTCATGTCATTTGCAACCAAAAAAGAAAATAGACTAATGGATTAATAGATGAATACACCAATCACTTGCCACTTTGTATAGGAAGGGATCAGTTCCAACCAATCTGCTGGTGATTTAATCTATTGCTTTATTCTAGTTATCCTACGTAGGTAATGGCAACTTACCAACCCACCAATGGCATAAAAAAAGTGCCCCATCCCTCCCCACTTTGCTTCAGCCAGGCTTACACTTGTTCTGTTCTTTAAGTAGACCACCTTGGTCCCAAATCAAGAACTTCATTTTTTCCTCTGCTTGAAACACTCCCAGCTCTTCATCTTGCCAGTTCCTGCAGCCACTCAGCTTCAATGTCATTATCTCAGAGAAGCCTCCTCTATACCCAAAGCCAAGGTAGCTGCTTGATTAATCTATCTCATGATCTTATGTTATCTTATCACCATTTGATGTTTTCTTGTTAATGTATATTTTTATTGCTTGTCTACTCCAATGACTAGAAGCTCCATGAGAACACAGATCTTTTATTTATTCCCAGTGCTCAGAATAAAGTCTGGCACATAGTAGGGGCTAAGTAGAAGTTTATGAAATGCATCAATGAACAATCACATGTGCAATTTTTACTTATGTAGATATGTGTTGCTGATGTAAGCACTTTATGTGAATGACTTAATCCTCAAAATATCCTCAAGTAAGGATTCCTGTTATCTAACATGTGAGAAATTGAGGTTTACAGAAGTCGAGCAACTTGCCCGATGTTACACACCTGGAAATGGTAGAGGTGTGATTTAAACAAAGGACTATTTGACTCCAAAGTTTGTGATCTCACTTTTTCAGTAACTCCCCCCCAATTTTTTTTTTCAAATCTCAATATTCTAAAACTCTAAGAGATAAAAATCCTAGCCATTCTCTTGGGGACAATAAGGCCCAGAATGGGTCTAAGTGGACATCCCAATAAACATGGCAGAGACTGGTCGTGCTTGGAATTCACTTTGAAAGAAATTGAGAGAGGAGTAAAGGGTGCTTGGTAGGATAGCTTTAGCCTTCAGGAGAAATGCTTGTGACAAAAATACACAGGCAAAGATCATATGCAAGGGGTTGATGTGGGTGGGCCATTGGGGGATGTGTGAAGTACAGTCCTTCTTTGAATGGATACAGAATCTGAAAAGAAAATAATCTCAAGGTTTGGAATTACTGTAATTGAAATGTGAATATATTGTTGGTTGTTGGAGAGAATCACAAAGTCTGAATAAACTCTGTACAGAAGAAAAAATACAATATAACAAAATGACAACATATAATAGAAATTGAAAGACTTATTTGAAGTTCAATTGAGTAAAACATCCAGCTGTCAAAGATTCAATTTCTTATATATTTAAAGTGTAGTTAATCTTTATGTAGACTTTTACATTTAAGAATATAAACTGAGCCAAGGAAAGCTCTTTTATTTCCTTCTATGAGGACCTGAATTCATCTTTTTCATCATTATGCACCCAAGAATAAAAGCCAAAGTGATATTAAAATAAGAAAAGTGAAAACTTTTCATGTCTGAAAAGGATGTTATATATTCTTTTATATGTTAGAAGTAATACATGTATACGTGTCAGTTTCTGATGTTTAGGGATAGCCATATGGCAGACATGAAATCTTACTGCTTTGTGTAGTAACTGAAAATAGTTTGTTATTTTCCATGTTTTTTCCTCCCTCAATTCAGAACATGGATCACCTTAAAATATTCATACTTTTAAACATTTTTACCAATGTTTTAATATTGCTCAAATTGAAGTTAAACTTACTGTTGTAAATTATTATAAAAATGCTTTAGATAACTGGTATACCAGTTATATTTACTCCACATAGAGGTTATAACTAAGGAGTCAGGTAAATTATAAAATACTTATTGCTAAAAATGGTTTTATCTTGAAATAATTTTAGGCTTGCTAAAAGTTTAAAAAATGGTACAGAGAGTGCATTGCATTCTTACTTGAATGTTATCATTTTACATAAGGATAACATGATTGATTATCAAAAAAGGGAAATTAATAATGTTATATAATTATGAACTATAGACCTATTCCAATTTTCCACTTATCTCTCCCTTTTATACTAGAATCCAATCCAGAATCACATTTTGCACTTGTTGTCATGTCTCCTTGGTTTCTTCCAATCTGTTGTGACTATTCCTTTGTCTTGCTCTATGAGGAATCTTTCTAAAATGCCAAATAGATCAATCTATTCACCTGCTTAATGTGTTGATGGCTCTTCATTACTTTCATAATAAAAGACAAACAGCCTTGCCTGCAAATGGCCAACATGTTAGGCTCTGTTTCATCTCCTAAACACTCTTCTAACCTTACTTCACTCCACTTTATCGCACACCATCCACATTCGGGGTATGCTCTGCTAGTGATGGGTTCTCTCTTGAGCCACACCCAGAGGCCCCTGTATGTAGCACTCCCTCTGCCAAAAGCCTGTTTCTAAATGTTTAGCAAACACTTATTTGATTGTACTCCATGCCAGGCTCCATTCTAGACACTGTAAATATAATATGAAGCACATCACAATTCTTGTTAAGGATCTGTCTCTGCAAGGGAGGAGACAGACATACATAAAGACATGCTTACACCAAAGCACTCTCTTAGAGAATGCCTTTTGAGAAATGTGCCTGTAAGTGGAGGCTTGATGGATACAAAGGAGTTTGGCCTGGAAACAAGAGGAAACATCTGATGTGCACAAAGAAGCTTCTCAGCATTCTGAATGAAGACAGTGAAGTGATGGACAGGAAGAGGTGAAGAAGAGGGTGACTGTGTAGTCAGGGATGTCTGCTTCCTAGGGAGCTTGGGTTTTATTCTTCACATCAAAACCTAATGAGAATAATCCTTTTGCATCCTACTAGGAGGTTTTCTAGACCAACTGTGAACATTGTTTCCTTTAGAAAGCCTTCCAAAATTCCCTTCCTTCTTTAGATATTCATAACCTGTGCTCTCTGGTACCTGAGGAAGACCCTCTGAAGTTGACTGTCAAGCTGGATTATATTTTAAGCTCTGTCTTCCTCCGTATCTGCACTTTTGAAGGAAAAATGGCTGTTCTTCCTCTTCTGTATCCTAGCATCTAGTGCAACATGGAGCTCTTGAGGTTCAGATACCAGTACCAGAGCACCTTTAAGGAGGCCAGACAGAGTGTAGGGAACTAACATGTGCTGCTCCTCAGAATTTCCTTCCAAGTCAATGGCACACAGAAGTGCTTAGCATATGGTCTGTGCCAAGCTGAGCACTGGAATTAGCTGGATACAATGGACTTCTGGAACAGGTTTTTGAATCTGAAAAGAGGATGTGATGACTTCCTAAAATTAGTTACTTTAACTATAAATAACTGTTGATTGGGTTCTGCTAATATATTTTATACTACAATGTATTTTACAATGTGCTCCAGAACTGTTAAACTTATTCCTCTTTCCTTTTTTTTCGTCTTCTTCCCTTTCTTCTTCTTTCCCACTTTTCCTAGCAATTCTTAGACAAGGGCTTTTTTATGAAGGAAGTGATGGGAAGAGAGCTTCTCCTTAAGGCATGCAATGCCTGGGCTGGACTCATGGCCAAGTTCCCTGTCTGGATTCTAGGATGACCAATAGCATTGGCATAGGTGGTGGGTGGGCAATCTGCGCTGAGTCTTTGGTGTCCCAGGAGGCTCAGTTTCTGGAAGGGCAGGACCTGGGTGGAGCAATGAGAGAGTGAAATCTCTTTTAGAACAGTCTGTCCTCATTGCCCTTCTTTCTCTACCAGGGTGAAGGGCAGGAGGGAAAGGAGGGAATTATTTCCCATTGTCTTTCATCTTAGACCCTTGGCTTTGAAGGCAAAGTATAACTCTTCCTATTTTCTTGGAGCAAAGGTGTTAAATGCAGTTGGCTTTGCAGCTTCTGGCAAGTTAAAAACAATGCCTATCCACATGACTTGTTGATTTACACCAAATTCTAATGTTTTTAAAAATCCTCCCTGCAATCCCTGTTACTGGCTCAAGTGAACACCCTTGTAGGGTTCCCATGTTGTGGGCCCTAGTGACCATCCTTGTGGGGTTCCCAAGAGAGCGTCAGGCTTATTTTCCAGTATCTGGTTTGTATGTGCTGCTTTTGTGTTGGGCTCTCCCCAGCACATTGCCTTGTAGTCCTTGAGGGAGGAAGCCAGCAGCCTCCAGCTTCCTTTGGAACTTCCCAGTTCCTCAACCCACAGCCTCTGCACATCTGTTCACTCACCTCAATCACTGTTTTCAAGTGCTGTATGCAGGATTGAATATCTCATCTTCAAATGAAAATAAGCACCTTGCTTTGTGTCTATTCCACCAGCACCTTTGGGTGCAGATGCAGAGGTGAGCAGCTTTCAGGGTGAGAGGACCAACGATGGCTTCTCTCCTAATTATCTCTCTCGACAAAAATCAACAATCTCACAAAATGAACAGCTCCCAAGCACATCTCCTTTGCCCCTCTCAGAAAAATCAGTACAGATTGGTTAGGTGCTCAAGTCCTCAGTGCCCTTCCCCTAAGTTCAGTGACCCTGCAGTTCACCTTGCCTTTTCAACTTCCCTTTCTTGATCTGTAAAGTGGGAACAGAAACTGAAATCTACTTCATGGGGGTGTTGTAAGGATTACATGAGATACATATGCAAAAATGTTCATCACTAAAGACGTAGTAGCTATTCTTAATAATCAAGACAAACAGTTTGCTTCTCTCCTTGGAAGACCTGAGCTTGGCTAGCCAGACTCAATGTGCCTTTAAGGCCCCTATAAGTTCTATTACTTTGGGGCCCAGGTTCGGCTCGAGGTGCCGCGTGCCAGGGGCCCTGATCCAATTGTACTTGCCCAGTAAGACTGACCACCCGCTGCTCCTGCAACAGCACAGGTGCGACCTTGACCACACTAAAGGCGTGCGTGGCGAGCACTCGTAAGAGAAGGCCAAGTGCGCCCCAAGGACTGGGAGTAGGCCTTGACCCCAGGTTTGTCACCGATGGGGGTGCTCTGAGCGGGTGGGGGTGCTCTGAGCGGTTCGGAAGAAAGCCGCGGGGCAGCAGGGTCTAAGGATGCAGACCTGCGCTCCGGGCCCCGCCCCGCCCTCAGGAACCCCGCCCCGCCCCCGACACCCCGGGTTGGCTGGAGCCGCGGGCCACGCGCGGCGATTCGCCACGCGTCGCGTCATTAGAACCGCTGCGGGTTAAGGCTCTTGCTGGCTGGTCAGGGAGGCTGCGGCGGGGGAGGCGGGGGTGGCCGGGCGCGACGCTGCCGGGCCGCCCCGCCCTGGGAGGCGCCCAGGCCCTCATCAAGTGACCAGTATCCCTTCCAGGAGAACACGGTCCTTCTGAGGGAAGCGAGCTCCAGCCTGTATCCCCGGCGCCAAACCGCCGTCATCTCCTTCCTGTGTCGGGTGATCTTTCTCCTCACCCACCCGGAAAAACATAGTCCGCCCCTCACGTCCTTGTGGAATAGTGATCATTCCTAAATAGTGGGACTCTTTTGCCCGCACCTCCGTATTCCCCATTCTATGTACTCTGGACGCACCAAGAGGAGAAATTACCACAGAAATATTAAGGGAGAAACGAGAGGGAGCCGAGGGGCAGTAAGGAAAAGGCCAGGCTGGCGGAGGGACACCGAGCTGGAAGGCGGAGTGCGCACGCGCGCAGCAAGGAACAAGTTCCGGTCTGGCCGAGGCCTGTCTCCTAAAAATAGCCCCGGTGTGGGGATCCGTGCGCCGATGTCCCGGCGAGTCCCGGGCTGAAGGAGGCGGCTCTGGGCGGCGCGGAGTGCAGTGGCGGGCCGGGGCTGCGGCGTGTGCACGCTCGCCAGCTGTGCCGGAGATACGGTGAGGGCCGCGGACTGCGGAGCCGGCAGTGCTGGAGGGGGCGGTGTCTTGGTGAGGGGGCCAGGTAGGGCTGGGGTGAGGGTTCTGGGGCGTGGGGCAGCGCGGACGAGGAGGGGCGCCCGCAGGGCTCCGGGGACCCCCAGACGAGCCTCTGTGCTACTGGGAGGGGATCGGGGTTGCGGGTGCGCGGCGGCTGGGTAGGTAAGGTACTGAGGGGAGGCGAGTGGTGTTTGGGTTGGGGGTCCTTGAGGAGTGGCTTGGCGCCCGGGGGCGAGGTGGGGGCGGGGTGTCCAGAGGGCGGGCCGGGGGGGGGTGTCTGAAGGAGCGCTGCGGGGCGGGCGCGGGTTCGACGCTTGCAGCCTCCCGGAGCGCGCACTGCCTCTGGGTCCGGGGAGCTGTGGTGGACGTAGCCTTCTTGAAAGTTGAAGGAGTTCCTTGGGAGCCTCGGAGCCTCTCGGTTTCTTTCTCTTATTCTTGGAGGCCGAGGATTTCTTCGAAGGGATTGACCCCCTTCGTGCGGGGCGCGTCCTACCCTGTTGTTGGACTTGGAAGAAGTTCCCCCGCTTCTGCTTTGGGAGGACATTGGTCTAACAGGGAGAAACATTTAGGTCTGAACTGTGCGTGCGTGCGTGTGTGTGTGTGTGTGTGTGCGCCACTGTCGGGGTCCTTATTTGGGGCGGGCCTGGGTTGAGGGCACCTGCGGGTGCGGAATTCGACAGCTTAGGGAGTCGCGTCGCGGAAACCGAGGGGGCATTCAAATATGTCCCAGCACGGGATCATGGTGTGTGGTAGAAACTTTGCCTTTTGATTCGGTATCATCTGTCTTTGAACATTGAGGGTTAAAAATAGAGGATAGTTCAAATAAGTTTGGGGAAGGTGAGCATTTCTGAATTAGGAAAAAATGCTTTTCCCCACCCAATAAATATAACTGTAAAATTGTTGCTCAGACCTGAAATAGATTTCGGAGCTGTGAAAGGAGCCTCCTGTCATGATTTAGTGGGAAACTGTGTGTAGATTGAGTACATCATAGTGTGAACCTGTATTTTAGGGAGATTGGGATTCAGTTTCTGCTTTTAGAAAGACCTGCTGTGATGTGTTAACAATGGTATACGTATTTTAAAACAAATGTTGTCTAACATTTTCCAAGTTTTTAGCACAGCATGTTTCCCTTGTGTCTTGTATCATCTGTTAGTATATAAAGCAGAGGTTCTCTAAAGCTGTAATTAGGTATATATTACACAAGAGTACTTTCCCTTTAAGAATCCAGCTGTGTTGTTTTGACAACTGCTAAGTATCTAGTTGTCAGTTTAAAAATCTTTGTTACCTTGGCAGTACTGAACAGTCTGTGGAAAAGGTAAACAAAATAGTTTTTTAAAAAACATACAAAAATGACATTTAGAAAAATAATGTGAACTTAGGAAGTGAGGATAAAAATAACTATTGTACTATTATGGCTTTTGTATGTATTTTTTTTTGTTTTGTTGTCTATCTTCATTCATTACTTCTGTAAACGGCAATTTTTAGAGAGTCAAGTGTTTTACTAATGCTTTATAGAATTTATAGTTTATATTAAATATTATGTTTATACAAATGTCATGTTTATAAACATGTCTGTATGTCACATGAAACAGATGAATATTTGTTGTATATGGTAGCGCATTCATAGACACTGGAATCACCTTTATTTTAATTTTATTAAACATAGTTGCAAAGTGGAGATAATAATGTTATAATATTGAAAGTCTTCTGAAAAGGTACAACTAGCAATTTGGAGGTAGATTCTTAATTCTAAGAGTGCTTCCAAGTGATATTTATTTACTAAAGCAGTCAATGCTTATGAAGTAATAGTGAACCTCTCTGAACACAATTTTTTTGCTTACCTATTTAATTCACACTATAGTTACATATAAAATTATGGCCCTTTTCATGTTAGGAAAAAGGTGTTAAAGTTAAACTTAACTTGTCGTGTTTTTTAAAATTACATTATTAGTGGGTGTTTAGAGGAAAGGAAATAGCTTATTGAGTCTCAAAGATAATAATTGTAATGTCACCATGTTAAATTAGTTCCAGAATAGTTTTCATCTGTGTAAAAGGTTTTTTGTTTGTGTTTTTACCCCCAGTAGGGGAATTAAACTTAGGGGCACTTAACCACTGAGCCACATCCCTAGCCCTTTTTTAATATTTTGAGACAGGGTCTTGCCAAGTTGTTTAGGGCCTTGCTAACTGTGTAGAATATTTTATGTGTCCATGTGGCTATGTGTGACAAAAATTATTTGGGGGCATGGGTAAGTGTAATTGGAAATGTCCTTTAAAAATTTGAGTTGTCTCAAATGGCAGTGCTATATTTTTCAGAGCAATTTCATTATAGCTTTGTATTTTCCATTTATAGTGCAATGCAGTTTATTGATATTCAGTTAATAGTAGTGTCGTTAATTATGACTACCAAAGAGAAATATTTAACTAATATTCTGAGGATGGTTAAGTAATTATAAAAATGTTTATTAGAACATAATTTTGAAGTTTGATGTAGTCTAGTCAAATCTTCTCACTAGATTTTATGTTTTGATTTAGGAAGAGGGAACCTATGTTTTTGATTTAGGAAATTTGTTAGTGGAAAGTAACATGCTTGTCAATTTTGGAAAGCCATTTTTTTCTTCTCCTTTTACTGCTTTTAGTTTGGCAAGAGGAATTTAATGTATACAGTGATGATGGCCATGGATCCTGGAGGCCTTTCAATTTCAAGTAGTCTGTCTTATATTCAGATCATATATCCCTTTTATTGGTTTGAAAGATATATTCATGGAACATGTGGATGTTTCAAAGTCTAGTGTAAGTTTTATCAGTGAAGGGGCAAGGAGAATACTGCTTTGTGGTTTGAAAATAATCACCATTACTTTTTTCCTAGATTAAAAAGAAAATCTGAGTGGTCTTGGTAAATTGAGAATTGAGTGCCTTCTCTTTTGCATTGTTGAAATAATAAGAGAAGTTTAAATATGGAAATCGAATCAGTTTTTCAGTTAGATAACCTCATGTTAGAGGTTCTTTAATATGTCATGCTGATTTGCAAGCCCTCATAATGGAAGACTATTCGATTTTGTAGTCAGATCTTGAATCAGATACTAGCTTCACTACTGACAGAGTTATGAAATACCTCTGTAAAATGGGAAGACAATACACTACTTGCTTTAGAATTTAAATGAGTTAATGGGTGTAAAAGTTTCTAGTTCCTAGCTCTGCCTAAGTCTTACTATACAAAAATGCATATTGCCTTATCTCCCTCCATCCTTCTTTGCTTTCATCTCTTCCTTCCTATGAAGATGGTCCCTGAATTCTTTGCCAAGTGTCCAGTATAGATGTTTAGTGTTTTATATATTAATACAGGAGAATGCTTATATATTTCTTTTGGATAAAATATCTCAATGTCTTAAATTTCTTGTTAGATAATACATAAAATGTTTAGATTTTGGATCTACAATCACAGTTTGTTTCTAATTTCCATAAGCTCCCCCTATTTTTTTTTTTTTTTTAGTTAGAGGTAAGAGGCTAGAAGAAGCACTGGGTTCGATCCTTAGCACCGCATTAAAATAAACAAACAAAATAAAGGCACACTGTCCATCTATACCCCCCCGCCCAACAAAACATGACTTGCAATATTGTTTGCCAGTCTGTGGCATGTCTTAAAAAAAATTAAAAAATTAAAAAAATTAGAGTTAAATATAAATAGTTGGCCTACTCTTTAGTAAATTATGTCGCTTAGAAGTTTTCTGAGAGCTGTCTTCAGATGTGGTATTTAAAGTTTGAAATTAGAAAAATGTTTTGATTAAGTATATTTAAAAATAATTTATTTTGTAGGTGATTTAGAATTTTTTTATACTTCATTTCATCTGGTCTATGAAACTAAATTGTTTGATTTATGTATAACTTCATCTGTGTATCCTTTAATAAATGGAGCCTTTGTCCATTTTTTTATAATTAAGACTATACACCCATTTTTTAATTAGTACTGTGCATAGTATAGGATATATGTTGGCTAGAGATGTTTTATTATAAATTTTGATGATTACTAATTTAATTGATATTTACTGAATTTAATATTATTTAATATTGTCTTAGTTGTTACTGAAGATGAAATCATAAGCACAGGCTAAAAAAGTTAACCTGGATGTGAGGTAGATTACCCCATTTGGACATTGATATATGATGATGGGTAATTTACTTCATCACTTTAATAACTGATGATGCAGAAAGCCAGAGGAATTGTTACTTTGGGTGAGAAACACTCATTAATTAATCAGACTTCTAATAAGACACCTTTCTATGGTTGTCTTGAGTTAATATTTTATTTTCTTACAAAAATAAAACTAGGAATTTAAAAAAATGCAATATGAACAAAGGTACACACAATGTTTTTAATAGTGGGTGGTGAATTTATTGGGCATGAGCTAGATCTTTTTACCTGGTCACTTTTGTTAACAGCAGCATGCAGGTTGACTTGGATTCATTTGAGGTATGATTTGTTTTCCTTGAAATAAAGAGCTGCTTCTTTTTTTGACCTGGTAGGATAACTTGTAACTTTGGGGCCTTATTAAAACAAGGTGCTCTTGCATTGAGTAATACTGAGTTTGCCTCTCTCACCTTTTACCATCACCCACCAGCAGTCCATCTATATAAGAGATTGAAATTGTTATTTCTAAAATTGATGTCTACATGTCATTTCTTCTTAAAACAAAACAACACAAAACAAAAAAAACTTTGAAGGCATGAGAGATCAACAGGCCCTAATGGAAGGGATAAGAGATTGGCCTCTAAAAATCAAACTGTTAAGTGAAAATAATCACTCTATTTATTCTCAGTTTTTTTGTCAGGTTCTTTGAGAATCAGTGTATAAAATAGTGATAACATTACCTAGTTCATAGAGTTCTTGAGAGGATTAAATGAGATGTATATTGCAAAGCACAGTGACCGTATAGCATGCAGTGATTTCCCTGCTATTGTAACTGTCACCATTACAGCCTTTGTAAATATTAGTCCATAGCTCATGTCATAATGTGAATCCAACCTGTCTTTCCATGTATTTTCATGCTGATGCCTTCAACTTTTATTTCCCTAGCCCTGAATTCTCTTGAGCTTAATATCCACTTGTACATATAGTTGGAATCTTAAACATATTAATCATATGGCTAAGATAGAGCTAATTTTTCCTCTTCTGCAGCCTTCCCATGCCAAACCCTTCTGCCTTTGCTGGCCTTCCCTATCTCAGTAAATGACAATATTCAAAACTAAAAACTCATGTTATTACTTATTCTTTCCTTTTTTCTCAAACTCAATCCCTCCTCAAGTCCTGTTATATCTTCCCAATTTATCCTGCTGCTCTTGGTCTTTACTGCCACTTCTTTGTTTTAAGCTATCATTATCTCTTGGGTGAATTACTGCAATAGCCTCCTAAGTGGGCTTCTTGGTTCTTATTTCACCCAAATTCTTTCTCACACAGTAGCTCTAGGGATTATTTTAAGAGCTTAAATTAGGTATTATTTCTCTCTTTAAAATCTTTCAGTGACTTGATATTCCTCTAAAAATAAAGCCTATACCCCTTTTTGTGGCTTAAGGCCTGAAAGATTTTTCTTCTTGTCATTCTTCCTGTCATTCATTGAATACCAACCACAAGCGCCTTTCTGTGCTCCTTCAGTTCTCTATGTCCTTTCCTCTTGTAGGACCTTTTGTACTTTTTTTTGTAATACCTGCTTGGGACAGCTTTCATATGATTGGTTCGGTCATACACATTGGATCTTGGCCCAAACTTGACTTCCTAGAAGCCTACTGTGACCCCATCCAGTCTGTTGTTATACTCCATTAGTTTACTTTCTTACACATTATTTCTTATATACTTTGTTTTTAAACTTACATAATTTGTACTTAACTGGTTTGTTTAGTTATTGCTTATTTATGATTTTTCTCATAATGTGAATGTAAACTCCATGAAGGCAGAAGCCTTGTCTGTCTTGTTCACAGCTGTATCCCTAGGCATTAACAGCACACTGTGGAAGACAGTAAATATTTGAATCTTTGCTCATGTCCTCCCCCCCCCCCCCCACTGATTGGAATGCTTCCTTGCTCATATACTTCCTGAACTACTTAACTTTAAGTCCTAGCTCAAATGGCATCCCATATGAGATTCTAGTTTTATCCTCTTCAAAGTTTTTCCTCTCTTGGGTGTTTCAAGAGCCCTAGATGTGTACATTATTTGGAGAATAAATCCCATTTTAGAGTATTTAGGGTATTAGAATTGATGTTGCTAGGTTAAGCTCCTATGTCAGGAACCAGCTTGCTGTTCTGATACACTAAGTACACACCAGCCAATCATAGTGCATGACACTAAGTGAATTCTCAGTAAATGTTAAAGTAAGTGAAAGTTATCAAATCAGTTGAAATAACTAGCAATTGACTAGTTTTCCCAGATCAGACTTTAAAAATCATATTTTTCTTGATTATAAGTCTTGCCTTCTACATTGTATATGAATTTTAATACCTTATCATCAGCATTATAAAGGAAGAAATCTGAGAGGATTGAGGATTTGAGGATCAATGGCAGTTCCTGAGATTTCATTTTGCCTTTTTGCTAGGCAGTGAGTAGCCATCCTGTCTGAGAGCTATATTTCCACTTTGAAATATATATTCCTATTGTACCTCACTGACCAAAACTCCCCACCCCCAGTCTTTATTTCCTCCTTATATTTATCCACCCAACTTATTATTAGTTATTTCAGAAAGATTACAAGTCAGGGGAAACTTGGTATGACTTAACACAGTGTGCACGAAATATGCTACTTATTCAGCTGTATTGCTAATGATGGTTTATTGAAGAGCTTCTGTGGCCGAATTAGGAACCTAACTATCATTTGTAATAGTAGAAAATCATTCTACATTCAAATAGTTAATTTACAAATGGACTTTTGGAGCATATCTCATTTGCGAGTTTGGGATTACTTTAGCAAAATATTCTGATACTGAAAACCTTTCTGTTTGCTGTTAAACCTAATTTGATGACATGGATTGTGATGGGAAGGGGAGAGAAGCTAGGAATTAAGATTGGTTTGTGTATTCTTTTCCTTTCAGAAATGGCTTAATTTTCCCATAGTAAAGTTTTAATATTGACAGAACACTTTTTTTTTAAGAAATTGAAATTTAGGGAAAATTACAGGAGTAGTATAATGAACTCCTGTATACTTGTTACCTAGACTCAATAACATTTGTTTTATTATTTTTTATATTTCAGAGTGACCTCAGAGTCTCGAGACAGATAATTTTATTTTATTTACTGTTTGAAGCTCCTTGATTACATCTTCTGGAGTATTCTAAAGATGTACATTTATTCAGTAAAAGTCAGATGCACATCATCTAAGGAGCAACATTACAGATGGCTGGAAATGCTGCATTAATGTACTGTGTATGTTGCTAACAAGGCAACAACATATTAAACATATAGGATCATTGAGTGTATCATTAAAATGTGGTATCAGGAGTCTACTATTTAGATCTCCTTTTTTCCCCTCCCTTTTTTCTTTTTCCTGTTGTAATCATCTTTATTACATTTTAGTTTCTTATTTTCTTTATAGTCATAATAGTATCTCATAAGAACAATGCCATATTCTTATATATTCCCAGTATGTGTATTCAAGAAACTCAATATTATTATTTTGTACAGTTTATATTGAAATTTATCCAGTTGTGCCAATAATAGTCTTTAGTATTTTTTTCCATTCTAATAGTATATGTTGCATTTTCATAGTCATAGTTCTTATATTCTTTAAATCTGAAACAGTTCTTCCAAACTTTTTTGTTTTTTTCCTGACATTAATAGTTTTGAAGAGTACAGGCCTTTTAAAAGTTTTGTAGAATGTCAGTTTGGATTTGTTCCTTTGCTGATTTATAATTACATTCAGGTTATGCCTTTTTGGCAGGAATCCCATGTAAATGATGATATATCTTTAGTTCATCACATCAGCAGGCAGTATGATGTCACTTTAACCATGTTGGTAGTATTTATTTGGATCACTCAAAGTTTTCCTTTCAGTTTTCTCCCTTATAATGGGTGTTATCATCTTGTTTGTTGTTATTGAATAATCTTTGGGAGACACTTTGAGACTGTGTAAATATTTATCCACCCTAAAATATTCACATAATGGGTTTAGCCTTCAATGGTGATTCTTACTTGAATCAGTTATTATTACAGTGGTTGCAGAATGGTGTTTTTCTGTCATTTCTTCTGTGTTATTTAGTTGGCATTCTCTTCTAATGGCATTCTCGTTTGCTTATTTTGTTACCAATATGAATTCATAGATTCTTTTTTTTAATAAGTAGGTTTTTCTCTACTACCTATCAATATTTTGATGTTCCACATTAATGTATGCTGTTGATACTGGAATTTCCTGGAATTGCATTGTTTCAAGGTCCTTTCAGTCTCTCACTTTAAGAAATTTTATGTTGATTCCTCAAATGGTAATTTGTAATTTCTCTTTAAGCTCCCAAAACTTGTTAGGAGAAAGTGTTTTTCTTTGAAAGTGTTAATAAACTTAATTAACTACTTTTACTTGATTCTGCACTCCTTGTGTCTTGTTTTCCAAAACATTTTAAGTTTCTAAGGAGTAGGAATCTTATTTTATAGTTCTTTACATACTTAGTTCCATAGTGCCTTGAATATGGTTGATAGTCATATCTTATTTATAATGTATAATAATAATAATAATAATGACTTTATGTTATCTTTATTGCTCTTATACCATAGTTAAGTATTGTTATGTTTGTTACAACATTTTAACTAATTTTGTGGAAACTTTTATGTTTAAATTGGCAGTTCCTGTACTCCATTTTTAGATGAAATAAAAAAGTTTTGCAGCTTTAAAATTTAAATAGCCTCATTCTTGAGATTAAAGTATGTAATTAAAGAACATCAAAATGTCTAATCTTGGCATTGCTGTTTTATAGTGTTTTGTTCTTTTGCAAATAATAAGCTTCTTGGGCATCACTTTAATTATAAAATGAGGTAATATCTAGATCCTTTTAAACTCTTTGTTACATTTGCTATACCTAATTTTCATTAAGTTTTTCAAATGAAAGTAAAGTGTTACAGTGTATAATAGAAAGAATATTTGTTTCTCAACTAGAAATCACTGGATTTGAATTGTTTGTAACCATTGTGTTAATTTGGTTATTTTGTTTTGGTCTTTATTACCTTATTAATTGGGTCCATTGGGCTGGGAAGTATACGTGAGCAAGGCTTGGCTTTCAATCAGATTGAGAGTATTGGACATATATATTTGTAATCCATTTTCATTTGGTTACTTGATTTTGATGTGTGCTTAACGTACAGAGTGCCATAAGGAGAACACAGAGGGGGCAATTAACCCAGTTTCAAAGAGCCTGGGAAAATTGATCCCAGAGGATATGATACCAAAATGGAAGCCTGCAGAGTGGATAGGACTTAACCTGGTGAAGAGAGAGAAGAGAGTTTACCAGACCTGTGTAAAGGTCAAGAACTTAGGTTGCTTTGGAGAAACTCAGAAATACAGTTTGACTGAATCAGGATGTGTAAGAGATGACAAACACCCCAAAGTAGTGAAAGATGAGGCTGAAGTGGTAAGTGGGGGCTAAATTATGAAGAACGCTTCAGCTGTGTTAAAAATTTGCACTTTATCCTAAGGAAAATTGAAGCATCTTTAGCCTGGGAGAAAATTAGTTGAAAAGATAATGTTAGCTGGGTTGAGGTTGTAGCTCAGTAGTAGAGTGCTTACCTATTGTGTGTGAGACCCTGGATTCAGTCCTCAGCACCACAAAAAGGGAAAAAAAATGCTGTTGGCATTGTGGAGAGAATTATTTGGAGAGAGTTTAGATTAGTTATCAGGGAGAATGATTAGGAGAGTGTTAAATTGTTTGAAAAGGGTTAATTAGGAGCTTTGAACTATGGTATTAAGAGGAGGACTGAAGAGATAGATGGATTTGAGAGAACGATAGGAAATAGAGCTAAAGAACTTAATGATGGAGGACATGTTGAAGGTGAAAGAGAAAGAGGAGTAATGGTTAGAGGATCATGGATTATGCATTTGGGGAATCAACAAGTTGTTTACTGAAATAAGAAGTATGGAAGGAAAATCAGATTTGAGAGATGACAGAAAGTTTACCTGGGAGAGTGCCCTGGAATGATGGAGTTAGAGTAGGATGTATGAATTTACTAGTAAAAGTGCAACAGATCCTGATAATGAAATGGTTTAGGGATTTGGCTATGGAAATGACATTTGAAGAAAGATGGAAGTGAAGTTATGAGGTGGTCAGGGAACTGAGAGAACTTAATCTTAAGGACTTGTCTGTGGTAAGGCAGGGGACCCTGTTTTAGATGACCTCAAGGTATTCAGTGTTTGGCCTTAGAAAATAGAAATTAAAAATTTCAAATATTTTATTCTCAATTAGATAGTCTTAAGCTAAAATGTTAATTTTTAAAGAAGAGAAAAAAATCTGAATTTGTTTTTCTTTTTCCCTAAGAGGAGACTGTTGCCCCCAGTATTAAAAATGTTCTTCAGTAGTGGCTAAATTGATGAAATATATCAGGCATACAAAATGATAAGAGTGAATAATGTTCGTGAAAACTATCAGGAAGAATGCAGTGGGAATCTTAGTCTCACTGTCCCTTTTCCTTCTTCAAAGTTAATCATTTTAAGTTAGGATTTATCCTTTCTCATTCATTTATTTTTAAATAACATATTAGTGAACAGTGTAGTGTTTCACTTATTTTGAAACTATGAAATGGTACTGAACTCTGTAGTATCTTCTGTAATTTATGGCTCAACAATCAAACTATAAATATTTACTCTGTTCTTTTCATTATAATAAGTTGGATATTACTATTGGAACAAAACAATGGGATACTATGTCTTTGATGAAATATCTTGAATTGTCATTATTTACTTAGTTTTTGTATAAACTAGACTAATACCATGAGTATTCCTTTTTAAAATATTCCCCTCAGTAAAAGATGTTAAAATTTTTTATTATGGAATAATGTTAGACTTAGAAAAAGATTGTAAAAATAGTGTACTGTTGGGGCTGGGGCTGGGGCTCAGCAGTAGAGTGCTTGCCTAGCATGTGCAAGGTCCTGGGTTCGATCCTCAGCACCACATAAAAATAAGTAAAATAAAGGTGTGTCAAATAAACTAAAAAATAAATATTAAAAAGTGTATTGTGTATATTCTTCACCCAACTTCTTCTAATGTTAGACAGCTTACATAACCATACTGTAATTATCAAAACCAGGAAAGTAATATTGGTATAGTGCCATTAACAAAACTTAAGTCTTTGTTTGAATTTCATAAATTTTTCTCTTAGCAGCACTTTCTTGTTTTAGAACCTAATCCATGATTAGATTTATTATGATTTATTTATTGTGATTAATTAATCCATAATTAGATTTATTCATTGTGTCTTTTATTCTCAAATATATGATCTTACCTTGTTTTTTCCTTGTCTTTTATGACCTTTGCTTTTGAGGAGTACTGGTCATTATTTTGTAGATTGTCTCTTTGGATTTCTCTGATTATTATGCTTTTTTACAGTAATACCACTGAAGGAATTTTATTTTGTCAGAAGATGTTTCATATTAGGGGTACATGATGTCAGTGTCTTATTCATGGTACTCTTAATCTTGTTCACTTAATTAAGGTGATGTCTACTGGTTTCTCCCCTGTAAAGTCAGTTTCTTTTGTAATTGATAAGTATATTCTTGGATGTATTTCTTGGCTATGCAGGTTTCCCATTTCTTTTAAGGCCATGCTAATATCCGATTACTTTTCACACTTTCATCCATTCTTTATGGCATCTATTGATAGAACTTATCTGCAATAGTTAGTAATGTAATTATTTTCCTAATGGTGGGTTTGTAGTTTCCTGTTCCTTTCTTATTTATCAATTGAAATTCTCCTGAAATGAAAAGATCCTTGCTGGGTGTGGTGGTACACGACTGTAATCCCAGCAGCTCAGAAGACCGGCCTGTAATCCCAGCAGCTCAGTAGGCTGAGGCAGGAGTATTGTCGGTTCAAAGCCTCAGTGAAAGTGAGACCCTGTCTCTAAATAAAATACAAACTAGGACTGGGGATATGGCTCAGTGATTGAGTGCTCCTGGGTTCAATCCCTCCCTCCAAAAAAAGATATTACTTCATAATTTCTTTCCATTTATATCAGTACAGACTCACAGATACTTATTTTATTTTGTAGGTTATAATTTGATGCTATCATTTATTTTATTACTTAAATTGTTCTGCTTTGGCCAATAAAAGAGCTCCATCCTGTTGATTCTTGGGTTTTTTTTTTTTTTTTTTACATTCCTCCATCCTTTTTCAGGCATTTTGTTACTTCCTACTATTATAAGAAACTTCAAGCTTATAGTTTACCCGCTCAAACCCTGGAATCATTCTCTTTTCTAAGGGGCCCTGGCTCCTTTTTGTAGAGGATGACATAAGAAACCAATATCTGGGTACTAAGATGGTTCATACAGTGGAGTCATTTTTCCCTCCTAATCATTCATTTCAGAAGTTAGAGCTAAGAAATATATGTGTGTATACTGACCCACACATCTACACTCAGTTTTGTAACACGGCATATCTATTACTAAAGGTTGCTGTGCTGTGCAGAATCCTATAGTGAAAACCATGTAGTTCATAAGATCAATGATGTTAGGTAAACAACACTCAGAAACCTTGTCATTGACACATTAAAAGAAAGGATAAGAACCTAATAAACCTAATTAAAAGAGTAGTGTGGTTTTAGACATGTTAAATTGTCATGTAATACATAGTACATGGTAAAGATGACGCTCTACCATGAAAAAGATATGAAGTTTGCTTGTGAGTTTCCCAAGTGTTGTGGCTTGTGAGTTATTGTGAAATGATAGAATGAGTTATCAGAAATCAGATGAAACAACTGGGCACAGTGGTACATGCCTGTAATCCCAGCAGCTTGGGAGACTGAGGCAGGAGGATCACAAGTTCAAAGCCAGCCTCAGTAAAAGTGAGGCGCTAAGCAACTCAGTGAGACCCTGTTTCTAAATAAAGTACAAAATAGGGCTGGGAATGTGGCTCAGTGATTGAGTGTCCCTCGAACCCCTGTCCCCACCAACCCCCCCCCCCAAAAAGAAATCAGATGAAGCATAACACCAGATGTGGATGAATGTGGCTCTTAACACATGCGGTGTGGAATGTGGTAGCACATTAGAGTCAGTTTGCCTAGAATATTTGGCAATTTATCCTTCATTTTTGTAATAATTTTGTATTCCCTCTCTCATTTCTCATCAGAATGCAGTCAGCTTCTTTAATTTTTCTTTGTATTTTTTGATATTCTGTTTTTAGTTTTTAGCTTTGTGATTCAAGGTTGTGGTTTTTTTAGTTTTTTTTTTTTTAGTTGTAGATGTACATAATACCTTTGTTTATTTTTATGTGGCCCTGAGGAGTATCCTAAGTGCCTCACGAATGCTAGGCAGGTGTTCTACCACTGACCATACTCCCAGGCCCTCAAAGTTGTTTTGGTGTCCTCAAATGCTTGTTTGTATATGTGTAATTCTGTTTGGAGTATTGGCTTATAGTTTTTTCCTGCTTTGAGATTGTTTTTTTCTGGGAGTTCCCCACTTACTATGTGTCAAATTTTGCTCCTGATTTCCTAGTCTTTCCTTTTCTTTTGCTCCTTTGATGTTTTGAGGGTATTTTTACAGTGTTACTAGATTAATAATTTCCTCTACTTTCATGTAGGACAGTCCTCTTCCATGGTTTTTGTCTCTTTTAATGGATGAAGATGGATTGGGAGAATTCCAATGTTATGATTCTCTCGTCTTTTAGGATTTGAAATCATCTTCTTCTTCTTCTTCTTCTTTTTTTTTTTTTGATTTACCATACAATTGCCAAAGGATATTTTTCTTTAACCTGTTCCCTTGTTGTCCCCTTACGAACTTTGTGTTTCAAAGAGTATCTCTTTATATGGTTTCCATCATCTTAAATTATGCCTTGTCCTTTAAATCACGAGAATATTGAAATTCCTTCCCTGTAGTCTGTGTTCTAGTGTACCCAGACACTTTTTCCAGCACTTTCAGATTTAGGGTGACTGAATATTTTTGATGGTCCGTCACAATAACTCTTAGACCCCCTTTGCTAGCCTCTTCGCCACAAGCCTTGTGATAGAGTGAGGGTGGGTGAGAGTTTGAGAGATCAAGTGCTGGGCTTAGGTTATTCTGTTTTCACTAGGAGTGTTTTGCAGCACATCATTTTTTTGTATTCAAGCTATGCTGAAAGCGTGGTTTTATGTAGAATTTCCTTTTCCTTCCTCTCATTCCCCCATGATTTAGGATTTTTTTTTTTTTTAGAGTGAATTAGATAGATACGCTATCACCATTGCCTCACTTTCTGAAATCTCTACTTTTTGAAGGAGGGAGGGGTAAGGAAGAATCCATTAACTTAGATTCTCAGTGCAGTAAAGCTTTTAGTTAGGACAAGACTTAGGCAGTCAACTTCTACTTAGGCAGTCAATTTACACTGGTGAACTAGAGATTCCGAAAAGTATCTTGGACTGGGAGAAATAAGTTAAATTTAAACGCGCTTCATTTTCATAGCATTCAAAGCTGGTTCTGGGATATTGTTAAGAGTTTTAATGCTTTTTTTCTGAAAAGTGAGGTTATTAATTTAAAATTTGGGGTCTGTTATGTAAATTGGGAATGGGTGGTTTTATTAATAACGTGAAGTTTTCTGAAGAGGTGACTTCTAAATTTGTGAATGGATTTATTGTTATGTTCTTTGGAAATCAAATTATATTACCCCTTCCCATTCTTTTTTCTGTTCTTTTTTTGATTTTCTCAGTTTTATTTTATGGTCTTGACAATTGTCCATCTCTTCCAAGAAATAATAGGTGTGATGCTGTTCTTTGACTCTGTATTAATTTTGTTTAATAAGATGTCCCTAAATCTATTTATGGTAGCTAGAGTTAATTGGTTCTGTCTTTTATGCTTTTTTCCCCTGTTTTATAAACATGAGGGATTATGCATAAAATTTCTTTATGATTGATTTTTAGAATTTAGTTACATAAAATATTTATTACCTTTGAACTCTTTCCCTAGATTTTATTTTAATAGCTTTGTTTATTTAGCTTTTTCTTTTTTATGTGGTACTGGGGAACGAACCCAGTGCCTCACGCATGAGAGGCAAGCACTCTATCACTATATACCAGTTGTTGATGGATCTTTATTTATTTCTATGTGGTGCTGAGAAGCGAACCCAGTGTGTCATGCATGCTAGACAGGCACACTACCAAAGAGCCACAACCCCAGCCCCCTTTCCCTAGATTTAACAAGGTTTTCTTCATTGTTTTTATGTTGGAGTAGAAATTGACTTGTTTCATTAGTCATTATACGTTTTTTTTTGAAAAAAATATCAACCAAAATTACAGGGCATATTGACTTTAAATATCAGAATTCTTTTGTAATATAAATTAAAACCTTTTGCTACTAATGATATATCTTTGGAATTATCCACATGGCTTTCTAATGGTGTTCAAATGTAGTCAGTTTCGATTTCCGTTTGTCTATCATTGGAACCTCACTTATGAGCTTTCATTTCTTTTGCATAGTTTACACAAGTCTTGAATAAGGACAGAGTTTTTAGACTTTCGTCTCCTCACTTTAATGAACATAATGATGGATTGGGGAGTTCAGGCAAGGAAGAGTTCAGAGGTAAACAGGGTATGCTCCTTGGAAGAATTCATATTTGAACTCAGATATCAGACGTGGAAAAAATACTACACATAGAACAATTGGAGCAAAATAACTAAAACAGGAAAATCAGATATGTGTATAGGCCATGGTTTGGCTAGATTTGAGGTTTTTGGAAATAGTCATTGGTAAGGTGATAAAGAGATCTTGATGCCAGATTGTAGATTTTCTTAATATTTTTTGCGGGGGAGGTGGGTACCAGGGATTGAACTTGGGCACTTGACCACTGAGCCACAGCCTCAGCCCTATTTTGTATTTTATTTAGACATAAGGTCTCAGTGAGTTGCTTAGTGCCTCGCTTTTGCTGAGTCTTGCTTTGAACTCTTGATCCTCCCTTCCTTAGCCTTCTAAGATTCTGGGATTACAGGCCTGCGTCATTGAACCCGGCTCAGATTATAGATTGTCTTGAACATTGAGCAGTTTGTACTTTGTTCTTCAGGTGAAGAAGAGCCATTGAAAGTTTTTAAGCTTGGAAGTGGCCACAGCCGTCTTTAGTCTGTCCACATAATATAATAATAATGTGTATGTCCTTTTTAAAAAATTAATAGATTTTGGTTCCTTAAAGAATAGTGCCTAGGACCACTTTTCACTAAGCAAGTGCTAAGCTTATTTTTTATTTGATAGTTTAAAGGGAATTGATGAGAATATATATGGATAAAGATATTAAGATTGTCTTTTTTTTCATTCTTCCTGTATCCCAGTTTTTTCTTGCTCACCTTTCCCAAGCCAGACCAAACACTGTTGTCTGTGATGAACTGATTCCTTCCAGAAAGTTTTTCTACTTTAAAATCCTATAGTATTTTGTTTTCTGTCTTACTATATTCATCAAGTTTGATCTTCGACCAAGGTAGTAGATGTATACTACTCACATTGCATTTATAAAATGTCTTATTTCTTGGATTTTTTTCATGTAGATTCCCAGTAAATTTATAGTAATTTAATCAAATTGCTGACTTACAAATGACTGTGATTTTTGCATTTTATAAAGTTGTTACTGATGTAGGATTTGGACTCAGTTAAGATTTTGAAATGATGACTTTTAAAGTCATTTCTGTTCTACTGATGTAAATCAGTAGTTTTCAAACATTTTTCTTCCTAATATGGGATTCTCTAAGGTGTAATGTTGACTCACATGAACTTTTATAATAGGGAAGTAAAGCAATACAGTAATTTATAATTACCACAACTATCCTAGGACATGTGGTAGATGTAACAGGTAGAAAATAATGTGGTATTCTGTGGGCAAGTACTTATACATCTCAGTTTTCTTTCACTGAAGGAAGCATATCGGAATATAAGCAAAGAGGATGCTATAAAGATAATCTTCACAGCCACATCAGTGTTTATATCAGCTCAATTCACAGTAGATAAGCTGTAAAGCCAACCAAGTGCCCTTCAACAGATGAATGGATAAAGAAAATGTAGTGTATATACACAAAGGAGTATTACTCAGCCATTAAGAAGAATGACTTTATGATATTTTCCAGTAAATGGGATGGACTGGAGACTATCATACCGTGTTATCATGCTAAGTGAAATAAGTCAGTCCCCAAAAGCCAAAGGTTGAATGTTTTTGTTGATCTGTGGAAGCTAACCTACAATAAGGGAGGAAAGGGGAAGAATAGAAATTCAGTAGATTAGACAAAGGGGAATGAAGGGAAAGGAGGTACGATAGGAGTAGGATAGGGATAGGAAAGACAGTGGAATAAATCTGAAATAATTTCTCTATGTACATATATGAATTCATCAGTGAATCCCACCATCATGTACACCCACAAGAATAGGGTCCTAATTAGAATAAGATATATTCCATGCTTTTATAATTACATCAGAATGGATTCTACTGTTATATATACCAATAAAATAAGATAATCTGAAGTCACTATCTTTTAAGATTCAAATCTATAACTTCAGAGATCCCAGATTTCTTGAGAGAACTCCCAAGTTGTTATGATGTGCATCTTTCAAGATAGCTTTAAGAACTTTCACAATTGTTATTTTCCACCAGTTAAGTGTTTTCGTTATTTGTTTTAAATTGGTAATTTGTAGTTCAGATTTTACTCCTGATCTGAGGTTTTTTCCAGTTCTAAATTTTAGGAAATTGGTGAATGTTGTGAATAGTGTAGCCAAACTTTTTCTAGATTCTGGCTAAAAGCCATGTTAACATAGAAGTCTGTCTGATAGACTTTGACAGTTTACCATATTGTTTAACTTAAGTGATGTGTGTTTGGCCCTTATGTTAAGTCTATAGTGTTACATTTCAAAGTGTACCAATTTTTAAACTATGTGTGTGTGTGTGTGGGGTGGTAGTTGGGGGCACTAAAGGGGATAGATTTCTCTAATGTTAGCTCAGAAGGTTGCACCCATAAGGTTGCTTTGAATGACAGACCAAATGGAATTTTAGCATCTGAGAAGGCATATCTTTCACTTAAAGGATCAGAGCATCATCAACATGCAGTAAATTTGTGAAAACTTTAAGTATGGTTGCTGATTATAGATTTGGGGTAGGAATGATAAATTATTTGGGAGAATAAAGTAAGTATTATTAATTTACCCAAAGTGCCTAGTTAACCTGTGGCATAACAGGGGGGAGGTGTTAGATATCATAAGGAAATGTTAATATAGAAAAGAAAATCTAAATACTTTCTGAGGTTTTAATTTAGATAATAGCTCGAAATGAATATATCTGTAAAAACTTGTGTACCAGTGATTTTAGCAGCATTTTTTATAATAGGCAAAAAGTAGAAACGATCCAGATGTCCCTTGATTGCTGAAGGAAAAAGTGAAATGTTTTACTCCCATATTATTTGGCAATACAAGGAAGTTAAGTATGGATACATCTGCAACATGGTCGAATGTTAAAAACATGATGTTAAGTGAAAGAAGTGAGTCACAAAAAGAACCACTATTGTGTAATTCCAGTTGTATGAATGCTGGGAATAGGCAAATCTATACAGACAGAAAGTTGGTGCCCCACTGCATAGGGCTGAGGAGTAAGGGCTTTTAGGGTAGAGGTGGGATATGAAGAGTGACTGTTAATGGGTACTTGAGTTTCTTTATATGAGTATGGAAATGTACTGGAATTGGGTGGTGGGGATGGTGGCATATTCTGAGAAAATAAAAAAATAACATGTAAGTGTATACTTTGGGTGAGTTGTATGGTATATGAATTATATCTCTTACTTTTGGGGAGGCTCTTGGATAGTTTGGGTAGTATAGATGGAAGTAGAAGGGGATGGGGGAAAATGGGCATTTCTTGGCATTATATCATAATATCACATTATGACATAAATGCTATTCTACACTACTTTCTCTGTCCATTAGCTAAGAATATAATAGGTTGTGTTTTAGTGGAGATTTTATTTTTTATTCATTTAAAATTTTTTCCGTTGTAAATGGCTCTATTATTTATTTTTTAAATTAATTAATTAATTAATTAATTAATTAATTAATTAATTAATTAATTTATGGTGCTGAGGATAGAACTCAGAACCTCACACATGCCAGATAAGTGCTCTACCACTGAACCACAACTCCAGCCCTTAGTTGAGATTTTATAAGGACCCATCTTTTATTTTACCTAGCATTGGGGCTAGAATTATATATTATTCTAGTTGATAGAATTAACCTTGCCTGTTCTCTTAACCTTTGTATTTTTTTGTTTTAAATTAAAGTGTTTTCCTCTTTCCAAGGTTGTGCGTAATTTTGTTTTATTCATCTGCCCATTCTGTACCCTGCTTTGCTTTTTGCTCACACCTATTGAAATTTGTGTTTTTTTTTGTTTTTTTTTTTACTTCCTGCATTGGAACAATTCCTAGTTTAATGTGTATGTCCAGTCATAGTTTCTTAAATGCTTGCTTCTGTGAAACTTTATTGACTTAGAGATATTTCTTTTTATGGACCTTGGTGTTATTATTTTTTTTTAAATTCTAGCATCAGATATTTAATGATTCCAAATATATTGGCAAATGTCTAGTTTGGCTTTTGTTGTAATACTTGTCTTTCCAATATTTTGAACAAAATGATGACTTTTTATAGGGATGCTGTTAAGAAATAGACTTCCAGTAGCATTCTATATCTTTGTATTTGTCCATTTTCTGTTTACTTATGGGAGTGCCTATTCTTCACAGGTAATTAGAATGGTAACTATGATTAAAAAAACAGCCACAGTGATTAGCAGGCACTTAAGAGTTTTTACCATATACAAGTCACTATACTAAAGACATTACATCCTTATTTAATCCTCACTACTAAACTTATGAGTTATAGAAACCATTACCGTACTACTTTTTAGATGAGGAAACAACTCAAAAGATAGTGTTGGTTGTTCTTAGTCTTTGTGAGATCAGAAAAACCCTTTAATTAGACACAGCTTTTCAGCACAATGTTGCTGCAGTTTATCCATGTTTGTATTTATAAGTAATTTGTTTCATTTTACTATTGATCTGTGTTTCATATGTTTGTATTGCATTTTTCTTTGATGGATATTTTGATTGTCTTCAGTTTGAAGCTGTTGTGAATAAAACTAGAAACATTTGAGTAAAACCTTTGTGTGGACATATATTCTCATTTTTCTTTGGTAAATACCAAAAAGTAAGATTGCTGGGTCACATGGTAAGCGTGTTTTACTTTGTAAGAAACTATGTGATTGTTTTCCAAAGTAGTTGTATGATTTTACAGTCTCACCAACAATGAATAAGAGTTCTGGTTTCTCCATAGCTTTGCCAACACTTTGTATTGTCAGCTTTTTCAGTTTAGCCACTTTAGTGGGCAGATAGTTGCATCTTATTATAGTTTCAATTTACAGTTCTTTTTTTTAATACCTTTATTTTGATTATTTATTTTTATGTGGTTCTGCGTATCGAACCCAGGGCCTCGCCTGTGCTAGACAAGCGCTTTACCCCTGAGCCACAATTCCGCCCTCAATTTACAATTCTTTAATGAGTAATGGTATTAAACATTTTTCGTTTACTTATACATCTCCATGTTTTCTTTGGTGAATTGTCTTTTCATATCTTTTGCCCATTTTTAATTGAATTGTTTACCCTTCTTCTTGTACTGTGATCTTTATAGTCTGGATAGAAGTCTTTTTTATTCTCTTCATTGTGTTGTGGATATTTTAATCACCTGATGGTATCTTTCAAAGTGGAATGTTTCAGTTTTCAGTGTCGTTTGTTGTTTTTTCGTATACACTTGCATATTTATTCTCATGTGGTTGGTTGTAGTGTTCAGGTATGAAGAATCAGTTTATAGTGTTGTTTAGGGCTTATGTTTTCACTGATTTTTCTGTCTACTCATTTTATCAGTTATTGTGAAGGAATGTTGAATGTTACGGCTGTTGTAGATTTGTGTATTTCTTCTTTAGTTCTGCTAATGTTTGTTTCATGTATTCTGAAACTCTAGTATTGACTGCATACACTTGTAGAATTATTTTGTGATTTTAGTAAATTGAAACTGTAAGCATTATAAAATGTCTTTTTACTCCTGATGATATTCCTTCTTCTGAAATCTACTTTTTCTATTATTAATAAAGGTACCCCATTTCTCTTAACATCAATATTTGAAGACATGTCCTTTTCTATTTTATTTTCAACCTAATTGTATTTCTATGTTTATAGTGGATATTGTGTGGACAACACTCAATTGGGTCTTGCTTTTTAAAATCCAGTCTGAGAATCTCTGCTTTTAATCTTATTTGACAGTCTGTACCTTTTAATTGAGATGTTTAGACCATGTATAGTTATACTAATTATTGATATAGTTGGGTTTAAGTATTGCCACTATTGTTTTCTATAGGTTCCACCTACTTTGTGTTTCCTTTTTCTTTTTATTTAAAAAATATGCATTCCACTTTGTTTTTCTTTATTAGTCTTTTAATTTTTTTAATTTTAATTAATAATTAATAATTTAATTTTAATTTGTTATATATGACAATATAATTCTTTATTCATATTATACATATAAAGCACAATTTTTCATCTTTCTGGTTGTACACAAAGTGGAGTCATATCCTTCGTGTCTTTATACTTGTACTTAGGGTAATGATGGCCATCTCATTCCACTGTCTTGTCCTATTTTGTCTTTTTAGTGGTTGCTACAGCCTTTTATAGCATACTTGTTGAATTTGTCACATTTTACACCTCTGACCACTGTCTCCTATTAGTAACATCTTACAGTGATATAGTACTCTGATAACAATTGGTGAACATTATTACTAATTTCTACTGTAGGGTTCAGTCTATATTGTACAGCTCTGCTATTGGGTTTTTTTTTTTTTTTTGTTGTTGTTGTTGTTGTTTTTATTCCTGAAGAACTTCCATTTTCCTGTAGGGCAGGCCTGGTTGTGATAGTTCATCTCTGCTTTTGACTGTTTAAAATATTCTTATTTCCCTTTCATCAGTAAAGGATATTTTTGCTTTATGTAGATTTTAGTTGACAGTTTTTTTTCTTTGTAGTACTTTACCAATGTTATTCATTTGTTTAAACTTGTTAGCATTATTTATTTATTTAATTGTTCTAATCAATTATATGTGACAGCAGAATGCTCTTAAATTCATTGTACACATATGGAGCAGAATTTTTCACTTCTCTGGTTGTACCCAAAGTAGGGTCACACCATTTGTGCAATCATACATGTACCAAGGATAATAATGACCATCTCATTCCACCACCTTTTCTACCCCATGCCCCTTACCCCCACCCTTTGCCCCATCCAAAGGTCCTCCACTCATCCCAATCCCCCCCTTCCCCATATGGATTAGCATCCACTTATCAGAGAAAACGTTCATTCGGCCTTTGGTTTTTTGGGATTGGCTTACTTTGCTTTGGCATTACTTTTTACAAGAAGTCTGTGATAATTTTTAACTGTGTTTTAGGTGTTATATATTCTCGTACCACCTGTTAGCTGCTTTAAAATTTTTCTCCATATCTATTTTATCAGTTCATTTTGTGCCTTATTGTAGTTTCTTTGTGCTTAATCTACTTTACATTCATTGAGTTTCTTGAATAAGTGGATTCAATTTTCCCTCAGCTTCAGAAATCCTTTTGTCACTATATCTTCAGATATAGTTTTCTGTCTCTCCTTCCTTCTGGGACCACAGTTATACCTCTTTAATTTTTATTTTTTAACTGCCCTTGGTATTTTCAGTTTTTTTGATACTCTTCTTTCTTCTTCTCTTTGCTTCCTATTTTTAAATCTTCAATTTAGTGATCTTTTCCCCTATATTGTTTAACCTGCTGTTAAGTCCATCCAGTTTATTTTTAAATTTGAGATATTGCCCTCTCATCTTTAGAAAAATCCATTTGATTCTTCTCAAAATCATGTCTATCTTTTTGTTCCTGTTTGTTTTTAAATCTTTTAATATACTTGTGATATTTTCAGCTTTATGTCTTTAAAGATATCACTTTCTTCCTGGGTTTCTTGTCAAATATTTACCCAGGTATGAGTTACACATTTCTTCATTATGTTCAGTAAGTTTTGATTAACTTCTAGATATTCAGTATATGATTGTCTGAATTTTATTGATTTTTGTCTTAAGAGATTTTAATTTTGCTTTTGGAGACTGTTAAATTTAAAATATTGAGCCAGTTAGACTTGTTTTCAAATGTTATTCTGTGAGGTCTAGTGTAACTTTTACCATAGGACCAGTAATTCACCCTAATAAGGAATGATTTTGCTTCAGTTTCCATGGGGACTTTCTCCCTTCTGGTCAGAACTTGAACATATCCCCCATTCTTAATGTAATCATTGAGAATATTTGAGCCTGCTGCTCTTTGGTCAGTGTTCTTTGCTTAGCCTTGTAGAGTTTCATTTTATTCATGCATAGCTTCACATTCAGTGAAAAACTGTAAAACTGTGTTGTCAGGTATGGTAGCCATTAGGTATATGTGGCTCAGTGCTTGAATTACAGTATTTCTGGATTTAAATGTTATTTAAGTGTGATGTGCAATTTCAACCTTAGGGACTTAGTATAGGAAGAAAAAAATCTCATTTTTTAAACTTATCAATTATATCTGAAATGATATTATTAGTATATTGGATTGAATACATTATATTAAAGTTAATTTCACCTGCTGCATTTTGCTTTTCAAATGTGATTTCTAGGACATTTCAGATTACATTTTTGGCTTGTTTTATTTACTTTTTGGGCAGTGATATCCTCTGCAGATTTCAGGAGCACTTTATCTCCTGAGCTCTGTCGTCTTTGTTATTCCGTCCTGCATTTTCCTATTATATCAGTGTCCCTAAATTTTCATCTCTATATCTTCTACTCCAAGAGCCGTCCATGTTCTCCCCAGTTTCTGTTCTCTGCACCACCATCCTGATGGTGCATCCCAAGCATTTGTAGGGGACACTTTTTCTTTTCCCAGGTATTACAGTGCTGAGCTATTCATTGTTCAGTGTTTTAACATTATAATTTTATATGTGGCTCAGTTTTCTAGTTGAGTTCAGTGGGAGAATATGTCTGCTACCAATTAGTACATTATGGCTGGTAGTTTAAGTCTTTCTAAGACATGAGTTAGTTGGGTGTCCATATAAACTGACTCATATTTGAATAAAATATACTATTGCTCTTAAGCATGTTCTGATTACAAATGAAATTCATAATTAAGCAAATGTATATTATTTTGTGTATGAATTATGCATGTGTCTTTTTACTTATTTTTTTTTTACCCAGTTTTATTTTTGACTTTTGAATTGTTTTAATTTGGACTGACTTTTCTTCATGTTTTCGTATGGAAATTTGTTTTCTTTTGCATTGCATTATGCCCAGGACAGTGGTGTCCAGTGAAATTTTGATAATTACCAACTATGAGATAGTTTTGAGTGTTTAAAGTACCATAGGCTGATGTGGTTGTTTTATTTAACCTTTCTTACTAATTTGAACAATTGGAAGCCAACTAACTTGTACCACAGTATAAAACATTTAACTATTTTTGCAATGATAATGCATTCAGAGGTCTCATTTCTTTCATAGTATCTTCTATTTAAACACATTTTAAGTGACTTTTTGTTTAAGGTAGGGAAAAATGTGTTTTTCTTGCTCTTATTACCTTATTACATTATTACTATTATTATTATTATTATTGTTATTATTATTATTATTACCTCATTACTCACCACGTAGTACTTAAACTCTGGTCACCAAAATGTTTGTGAGAATTTTTTAACCCCACACACTGTGCAAATCTCCAGTGGAAACCATGTGCTGTCCTTTAATTCTTTTTTTTTTTAATATCTTAGTTGTATTTGACACAATACCTGTATTTATTTATTAATTTTTATGTGGTGCTGAGGATCGAACCCAGGGCCTTGCATGTGCTAGGTGAACGCTTCACTGCTGAGCCACAACCACGACCCTAGTTTAATTCTTATACTATCTCGAGAGGGCATCAGCACCACAGTTTGTGGGCTCAGTCCCATAAGACTTCTGATACTAGTTGCAAGTCCCAGGTTGTAATCTATACTTCTGACCAACTGATTATAAATCAGAGGTTCCCACAACCCTTTCTCTGGGTTTAATTAATTTGCTAGAACAGCTCACAGAAGGCAGGGAAACACATGTTTACTCATTTATCATAAAGATTGAATACTCCTTATCTGTTAAACTTGAAACCAAGATTGTTTCAAATTTGAGATTCTTTTTTTCAAATTTTGAAATATTTGCATTTACATAATGAGATCTTAGGAATGGAATCAAAGTCTAAGTTCAGAATTCATTTTTGTTTCATGTACACCTCATACACATGGCCTGAAGGTGATTTTATCCAGTATTTTGTGTGTGCTTGTGTTTTGATTTTCATCCATCACAAGAGATGAGGTATGGAATTTTCTACTTGTAGGGTAATGGCTGGTTCTAAAAATGTTTCTGATTTTGGATTTTCGAATTAGGGATGCTCAGCCTATAAAGGATGTTGTTAAGGATTTTACAAAGGATACAGATTAACAGCCAGATAGAAGAGATGCATAGGGCAATGAATGTGGGAAGGAGTTTAGCACTTTGTTCTGACATGCTACCTATGGAGCATTCCCATGTGTTTATTATGTCCTCCAAATCTTTTCCTTTTGGTTTTTAAGGGTGCCTCCATTACCATAATTGACGACATCTTTGACCATAGTGATCAACTTAACCTCTAGCACTTCTTCCTAGCCCAGAGAGTTTGCAGCTGAAAGTCTAAACCTTAGTCTTTCTTGTGACCAGTGCATATCCTGAAGCTATCTAGGAACCCTAGTCAAAATAATTTCAGTAGCATACAAAAGACATGATTATTACTTCAGAGATTCCAAGGGATTTATGGATCCTGTACCAGAAACCAGGGGCAGAGACCACATACATATATTTCTTGTGTATCACAATATCCCACTTATCCATGGTATTGTCTTTGTTTTTAGTCCTGGTAATTGTCTCATAGAAACAAAATATATTTTAAAAGGTATTGAGAAATTTGCAGTATTTATAAATATTTTTGTTGATAGCAGTTACCTATTTGTCATGGTATCTGTCATCTATAATTTTTGATGTGCAGTATGTATCTGAAGCTACTAAAATTGGTTTTCTGAGACAGATTTGTTTGGCTATTTTTAAAATTTATTGCTGTAGTAGGTATTCATTTTTACTTGTTTGGTTTATTCAACAAAAGTATTAACTGAATTGTGATTATATATCAGTTAATGCCTAAATTTTAACCCTGGCTTTGCCACTTCACTAGTTGAGTGACTTGCAAAGTCATTTCATTATTTCAGTTTCTGTTTGAAGATAATAATGCAACAGTAGATTTGGTTTTGGACTTATATCAGTTAATATATGTAAAACAATTAGTATACTGATTTATCATAACATAATACCTACATATTACTGATGCTTTTGCAGTTGTTATTGCATTAGGCCTTCCCTGGATACTTTTCTATAATTTTAATTTCCTTCCTCTGTCAGTTCTTCCTTTTCTGCTTTTTTATTTTTATTTTTTGATATTTATTAAGAACTACATGTATGTGTGTGTGTGTGTGTATTCGTATTCTATATTTGTTATTTACCTTGTATTACAGTGCTCCCCCACTAGAGTGTAAACTTAATGAGGTCAGCTATAGGGGTAGGAATGTCTTCCTAGCAACTAGAAAAATGCCTGGAGGGGCTGGGGATGTGGCTCAAGCAGTAGTGCACATGCCTGGTATGCGCGGGCACTGGGTTCGATCCTCAGCACCACATTAAAGAAATAAAATGAAGATGTTATGTCCACCGAAAACTAAAAAGTAAATATTAAAAAATTCTTTCTCTCTCTCTCTCTCTCTTAATCTAACAGATTCCAGCTGGAATCTGTTAGATTATCAGTAAATATAGTCTGAATGAATTACAGTGAAATGTGTACTACATATTAAGGACATAAAAATGAACAAAATACAAAGTTACCTTTTTTAATAAAAAAAAAGCATATATAGTATAATAGAGAAAGCTCACACTTGCAAAACTAACTGTAAAAATTTTGCCCCCTGGAATTGATGATGACAATAAATGTTTCCTGGGGTTGGCTTCATAGAAGATGCCATTGAACTGGACCTTTGACCCATTTTAGAGATAAAGGGGAAGTTAGTTTCCAGGTAGAGATAAAAATGTAAAGTCTGGCTTCTAGTCCAGGTTAAGGACAGTTTAAATTAATAGATAGTAGAGGGTGAGAAGGGATAGCAACTAGAAGCCTCATGCTTTTAGATAGACAGAAGCAATGATATTTTTCAGTTATCTGAAATTTTATGATAATTGGCTACAGCATTAATATTTTAGTTTGGTGTTAGTTTTTGAAAGTGGCAGTGTGTTTCATTATTATAAAAGAACCTTTAAAACTTGATTTTTAATATTTTCCTTTTAGAAAGTATTGGAGAACTTTGTATAAAGCACAAATAATAACAGTACATTTATTAAGGAAGGAAAAAATTTTGATGTAAGAATGTGTACCATAATGTTTCAACATTAAATTTGCATTAATAATAGAAGAAATTACTCAACTTTAATTTCCATGGTGATATTCAAAGCTGGTTACAAAGCTCATAGATGTTAAAATAATAATTTAATTTTATAGATTGAGAACTCATGAATAGTAGTATCACCTTGATACTATTGGACTTGAAATTATTGGACTTAGAAGTTAGTTAATAATGCAACTAAGTTTGAGGAATTTTTCATTTTCTGCATTTCAGTATAACATTGGCTCTTTGAAGTGAGCTCCTTTTACCTTGGGAAAAATAAAAGGGAGACTTATTTTGGTACCTTTTAAATTTTGAGTTTATATTACTTAATTTGTTAATATAAAAAGAATACTTGGCAATTTTTTTCCCTCTGGAGGACATGTTGCTTTTCAAATAAAAACAAAATTGAAGTATTGTAATAGTTAAAACTGTTGAAACATTTTTAATACTGGTGTTTCTGTGCAGAAATTATCCATTTTCATTTTATAAAGCAGATTTACTTGAGGTTGCTTGAATTATCCAATCATGTAATTCTTCATTATTGCATTAGCATCATAATAATGATCCTGGTCAACCAGGGTGAAAAGAAAAGGTGTTTTCTACCATTGTTTTCTTTTCTACCCAAATGCCTTGCTACTCTCTCCAAGTAAGAATGTAGCAGGACTGGGTTATTCTTTATGCATCTTGCTTCACAGCTGTTACTTTATTGAGCATTGAACTGAGTTATTGAGAGAGCAGTTTTCTACTTTCATCACATTTTTGTTTATTATTTTAAATTCATTTTGCCCTTTGAAAGATAGGTAGTCAAAAGTAAAAGTATACACTTTGTGCTAGAATCGGAGACATTTACGGTGATACAAATCACTGATTTAGTGATAGTTTTCTAAATGAAAATATAACACAGTCAACATTTTTAACTAAAACTAGTTTAAAATTTTTATCACAACTGATAAGTGCAGTAGGCTTTACACACACAGAATATATAATAAAAGCCTATCATATGTTATGATGGATAGGAGAATGGGAACTAAGGAGCTAATTTTTGAATATTGCAATACAGATAATATTACTAAACATTTGAGTATTACTTCCTTAAAAATGGATTAGTGACATTAGAAGCACTCATTTGGCTAGCATTTTATTGTATTAGCCAAATAAAACAAATGACTTTGTCATTCAGCATGGATTTGTGTATCTGCCTGGAGTGGTGTTGTGTGCTAGAATTTTATCATAATGAAACATATATTTAATTATTTTTTAGAGTCAAGAGTAATAATCCCTATTTTTTTTTTTTTTTAAGGAACTGCATTTTGTGAAAAAGGAACAAAGAATTTTCTGCAAGGATCATATTTAAGAGGACCGTTTGTTGACACTTCATTTCTAGTAAGACAGTTTTCCTTTTTCTATGTTATGAAATAAACACAATGGAAACTTTTAAAAAAAATCAGGCTGTTTTTGTGAGGTTGGATGGATGTCATTTTAGAGGTTATTTTGGGGATTAATGTAGATCAATTAAGGAAATTGGTAAAGTCCAGTGGAAACATATAATCTCAACTTTGCATAATGGCTGTTTCTTGTGTGCTTTGTCTGACACAACTAATCCCAATCTGTATTTTTAAAAAAATCTTTTATGCTTCCATATTCTATGTTAATCTTTATTTTATAAAAAACAGGAAGAAAATCTGAAGTAGGTCATCCATATTTACTCTGACAATAAATAGGAGGAAGGGAGGATTAGAGCATGTGAGTTATATAATCTAAGGAAAGATTTTCAAGTGAAAGATGGAAGTGGACAACACAACCTTATCAGAAGTGGTGGGAGGAAGGGTCGAAGTTGAAAACAAGTTTTAGGGACTCTTTTGAAAATGTGGACATTTTATATAATTTTGAATTTGTTGCCTTAAATCCTGACCCATATTGCTCTGGAGTAGGTTATTTTGATTAAAAAGACTATGTTGACCTAGGTTAATGTTCACAGTATGTCCATAAGATGGGTACTTTTCCAGAATTTTCTGAGTGAAACTTCATCTGAATTCTGCCTTTTATTTAAAAAGGAAAAGAAATGAATTATATTACTACTAGATTATTTTAAAACAGGTAATTTTGAAATATGTTAGGGGGATATTCTTCAGTGTGTTAAGATATGTTAACATTAACATTTTAAATATTAGATAAGATTGATTGAACATATGATATGTCAGTAAAAAATTTGGGACAGGTATCAGACTTTTTGTTTTTCATTTCAAGATGCTTTTGCTATTTAATGATCTGTGTGTGTATATATATATATATATATATATACACACACACACACACATATATAGACATACTGTATATACACACACATATATGTATGCATACATGCTATGTCTGCATGTATAAATATGAATGACTATATATACAGTCAAATATAGATGTGTATGAGGTCGTACATATATTTAAAAATTGAATCATATATACTAAATGTGTAGATAATCCTATATGTATGCAAATATCAAACTAAGATTACATGGACATTATAGTAATGTTCCATTTGCTAGGATACAATAGCCTCTGTAGAGAAAATTTAGCCAATCCCCATGTTTCTAGTTCCAACAGTTGATTCTTTAGCCTTGCTTCAGTATTTTTCCATTTTCCCACAGGACCTTTCTCTGGCCTCCAGTTATAGTGAATGAAACATAAAGGACAAAGACCCAACTAGACGTTAATTAACATCTGAGGCTAACTTTTACTTCGATAATGTAGAAATCTTGTTCCTGATTCAGCCAAGCCAAATATGCTCCATAATTTTCAACTTCTGACATTTCACTCTTGATTTATCTTCTTCCTGGAATGCCTTCCACATCCATTTTTCTTGTGTTAAAATTCTACCTGTTTTTCCAAGTCTATCTCAAGTTGCCGTAGTTGGAGGTGTCCATGGTTTCTCAGTTTGCTTTACCTTCTTTTCCACAACCTTGGTAAGAGCACCTCGGTTGCTACAGCATCATCAGCTTAACTGAGGGGAGAACACAGCCACCATATTCCAGGGATGGATGTTTTTATGTGCAATTATTACTTGTTGTGTTGAGTCTTTAGATGAAAAAATCAGATTAGGAAAAATAATTACCAAGGAGGAAGATAGAAAGAGTTTCAAGATCCAGATGAGATAAGACCTGCCTGAAGATGGTACCAGAGGCAATACATGATTTTTTTTTTTTTAAATTTTGGTATGTAAAAAAGTGGAAACAGCAGAGGGGGTGACTAGCAGGAAATAGATGAACAGGGGCTTATTAGCTTCTGAAAAACCATAAAGGAGAAAGAGATGCATCATTTGAAATACCAATTTAACAAGCACTTATGACAGTGCTTATTCTTCATGGCAGACTTTCTGTGTGTGTTTTACTTGAAATATTAAGTACTTGTTTAGGAGCTGCTCAAGTATTTCTTGGATGGAAAATGCTTATTTCTTTGAAAGAAATTCATATTGACTAGAGAGCTGCAGATTAGGGAAGTTCCCTATAATTCTTTCCCAATTTGGAGTAGAAATTGGAGGTTTGTTACAGGGATTGGATAATCTTTGTTTTCTTTCCTTCCTTTGTATCTATTATATTTAGATCTGTTGGACTATTACTTTGGGCTGTTACGTTTAGGTTTATAATCCATTTTTTAGTTGCTTTTTGAATATAGTGTAAGGTAAAGATTGACTTTACTTTTTTGAATATGAGTATCAGACAGTTCCAGCACCCTTCTTTAAAAGACCATATTTTCCTGTTTAATTACTTTGCCACCTTTTTGAAATCAGTTGACCATTATATGTGGATCTATTTCTGGACTCTGTTCTTCTAGTAGAACATAAGGATGTTCTCTTTATGACAACCCTATACTTTCTTGCTCACTGCAGCTTTATAGTAAATGTTATTTATTTATTTATTGGTTTTATAGTAAATCTTAAAATTAGGTAATGTAAATCATCCATCTTTATTCTTCAAAGTTGTTTTGTCTGTTATCTTTACAGTTTTCTCCTATGTAATTATAAAATTAATTAGCTTGTCAATTTCTACAAAGAAGCCTAATAGGATTTTGATTATGAATGCTTTTATGCCCTAGGAATTAATGTGGGGAGAATTGACTTAAGGATATTAAATCTTCCAGTGAAGAACTTGGTATTTCTTTCAGTTTAGTCTTCTTTACTTTTTCTCATCAGTATTCTTGAAAAGGTTTACATTGAAAAGGTCTTAACACCTGTTTTTTTTAAAAACTCATCTCTAATTTGTTTTATATTTTGTTATTGTAAGTGATAATTTTAAAATATTGGTTTCTGAGCATTTTTTTTGCTAGTATACAGAAAGATAATTGATTCTTGTTTAGAACTTTGTAATTTCTGATTCTGCTAAATCATTATTAATGCTAGTGGCCTTTTTGTGGATTCCTTCAGATATTCTGTATAGTTCTTCTCTACTATAAATAAAGACTACTTCACTTTCTCCTTTTTAATGTATGTCCCTTTTGTTTCTTTTGCTTGCTTTATTACACTGGCTAGTATTCTCAGTGCAGTTTTGAGAAGTAGTAGTAAAAGGTCATATGCTTCTCTTAGTCCTTGTCTTATGTGGAAAACTTCATTTTTCTAAAAATCAGCTTTTGCTGAGTTCTTTTTCCTTTTTTTGTGAACAGGTGTAGGTGTTGGATTTTTAAAAAATATTTGTTCTGCATCTATTGAGAGGATCATATGTTTTATTTAGTTGTCTGTTAATGTGGTCCATTACATTGATTGATTGATTGATTTGGAATATTGAGCCAACTAATCATTTCTGAGAGAATTACTACTTGGTCGTGATGTCTTACCTTCTAGGTTCATTTGCTAAAATTTGGTTAACCTTTTTTTTCATTTGTTGTTTATAGAAAATATTGGCATTAGTTTGTAGTTTTTTGTAATGTTTGTGTATAGTTTTTATATTGGCATTGTTGATCTTATAAAAGTGATTTGGAAGGACTTCTTTTTTTGGAACTATTCTCATGAAACTATTTCTTCTTTAAGTGCTGAGGGCCATTACCAAGTAGGAATGACGCATTGAAATTTCCTTGCCAAGCGTACCCCATGCTGCTTAGAGGACATTCGATGGGACATTGCATGCATGCTTTCATAAGGTGACCTTGCTCAAGGACCAAGGCGGATCCGGGTTTAGAGCTGATCAGGTTTGAGGAAGTAACCGGCTCCTTGAGTTTAAGGTGTTGCCAGTTTAAGATAATGGGTTTTAGGGAAGTTGGAAGTTGAAGATTATTGCTGGGATTAGGGTGTTCCTGCTGCTTGTTCCCATTGAGTTCTCGTGAGATTAAAATGGGATTTGGAGATAGCCTCGTGGAGTAGGTGAATTGTGGGGGCAGATGGCAGAACGAGATTGCCCCTGGACCTGTGTGGAGGCGGTGTGAGAGCGGGAATAAAGAATTGCTGTTTGAACCTACAAAGCTGTGTGGTGGCTCGTGATTCTGGTGCCAAGCCGAGACATTGGCTTTGGCATTTAAGTATTTGGTAGAATTCACCATTGAAGATCTCTGGTCCTGGAGTTTATTTGTTGAGAAGTTATAAATTATGTGTTCATTTCCTTAATTGATAGAGGACTATTCATATATATATATATATATTATTTCTTCTTGAATAAGCTTTTGCTGTTTATGTCTTTCAAGGAAGGAATTTGCCCATTTTATGTCAGTTGTTTAAATTATTGACATAAAATTGTATATTATAATTCCTGGTCTTTTAATGTTTAAAAGATCTGTGCTTATAGCCCTTATTTTTTTTTTTCCTGAAATTTAGGAGTAAATAAATGCTTTTTCTAAAGGAGCACTTAGTTTTGGATTGTCCTTTGTCTACATTCTATTTGGTTTATGTTCATTTATGTCAAGTTAAAAGAGTTTTAAAATTTCCAATGTGAATTTTTTATTTGACTTATTTAATTTCCAAATATTTGCTTTATGTTTTAAATATATTTCCTTTATAGGTTTCTTTTAATTCTGTTGTGGTCCAGGAACATACTTTGTATGATGTAAATTCTTGTGAACTTCTTGAAATTTATTAGAAGGCATAGAAAAACATGGTTGGATTTAGAGAATGTTTTATATGCACTTAAGAAAAATGTATTGAATGGCAGTTTCTAAAAATTTAGGTCAAATTGATAGTACTCTTTTAAGACTTCTACATGTGTTTTGATTTTCTAGTTGTTCTCAATAATTGCTAAGAAGTGTTGAAGTTTTCAGCATTAATTAAGGATATATCTATTTTCTTTCTTTGTTCATGTATTTTGAAGTTCCATTATTAGGTGCTTGCATATTTAGTGCTTTTATGTTTTAATTCATTGGGTCCTCTATCATGAAATGCCTTTTTAAAAAAATCTCTAGTATGTTGTGAAATAGTTTCTGAAATAATTTACATAATTAACAGAAAATCTGATAATTTTTGTTACATAAATGTAAATTTTCTATTTTCTTTGGTTGTTCTTAATACTTTTTTATATTATTGGGTTTTACTCATTTAATTATGATGTACCTTGAATGGTTTTCTTTGAAATAATCCTGCTTAGATTTTTTGTGTCAATTTTTTAAACTAAACTTGGAAATATGTTGGCTACTTTTTCTTAAATGTTCCACTTATTCTTGGTTTTTGTTTTATTTTCCCTATATTTCCAGATGTTAATACATTTCATGTTGTCCTTTTTGGCACTGACATTCTACCCTCTCTGCCTCTCTTTTTTTTCTCTCTATGCTTTATTTGAATTGTTAATAATACTGTCATGTCTCCAAGATTACTATTTTTTTTCTGCAATGTATTATCTGTTTAAATCCCATCCAATTATTACAGAAAATCATTTTTCTTCTTTGTAGGTTTTATTTCTTTCATTTCCTCTGATGTTCTTATTTTCTTTTACCTTCTTAATCATACTAAATTTCTTCATAATTGTTGTTTTAATGGCTTTGTATTAATTCCACTAAATTTTTGTTATTTCTGCATCTTATAATGATTGGCTTGTTGTGGGTCACATTTTCTTGCTTCTTTTGATTTCCTGTATCTTTTGTTTGGATGCTGGATATTGTAGTTTGACATTGTGAAGGATTTGTGTATGTATGGAGGTGGTGTGTTTATTATAGTGTTGGACTTTTGCTTTTTACAAATATGTTGTATCAAGTGAATTGTTTTGAGGTATTTTTGTTTAAGCATCAACAGTAATTAATTCCATGAGATAGTGTCTCAAGGATGAACAAAAGGAAAAAGACGTGGAAAAAGGGTCCATGGAGACGCGAATACTTGTTATGACAAAAATTATGCTTTAGAGTATTGGGGGAAGAATTATTCAATAAATGAAACAAAAAATTTGATTACCTATTATGAAAATATATGATTTATGTTCCATACCATATGCAAAAAAATCAATGAAAGATTGGTTTGTTCATTTCAACACAAAAGACAAAACTATAGAATTGTTAAAAGCTAATATATGAGAACATGTTCATGATCTTTGCACAAAAATTGTTTTTAAATTTTTTTATTTGTTCCTTTTAGTTGTACATGACAACAAAGTCAATTTTGACATTTATACAAACATGCAATATATCTTATTCTAATTAGGATCTCAGTCTTGTGGATGTACATGATGTAGAGATTCTCTGTAGTGTATTTATATATGTATATAGGAAAGTTATGTCCAATTCATTCTTCTTTATTATTCCTGTCTCCCTTCCCTTCCTTTCCCTTTGTCTAATCCACTGAACATCTACTCTCCCCTCATTGTGTGTTAGCATTCACATATCAGAAATTCCACCTTTGGTTTGTTTGGGATTGGCTTATTTCACTTAGCATGATAGTCTCCATATCCATCTATTTACCTGCAAATGCCACAATTGCATTCTTCTTTATGGCTGAGTAATATTCCACTGTGTGTACTTGCCACATTTTCTTTATCCATTCGTCTGTTGAAGGGCACCTAGGTTGGTTCTATAGTTTATAGCTATTGAGAATTGAGGTATGATAAGCACTGATGTTGCTGTGTCACTATAGTATTCCGATTTTAAGTCCTCTGGGTATAAACTGAGGACTGGGATAACTCCCTCAAATGGTGGTTTCATTCCAGGTTTTCCTAGGAATCTCCATACCGCTTTCCATAATGGTTGTACCAATTTGCAGTCCCACCTGCAATATATGAGGGTTCCCTTTTCCCACACACCCTCATCAACATTTATTGTTACCTGTATCCTTGATTGTTGCCATTCTGACTGCATTGGCTTGAAATCTAAGTGTAGCTTAATTTATATTTCTCTAGTTGCTAGAGATGTTGAGCATTTTTTCATACCTTGCTGACTGTTTGTATTTCTTCTTATGAGATGTGTCTGTTTAGTTCTTTAGCTTTTTTATTTTTGTTTTTTGGTGTTAAGCTTTCTAAGTTCTTTGTATATTCTGGAAATTAACACTTTATGGTGTGGGTGGCAGATTTCCCTCCTTTTCTGTAGGCTATCTCTTCATACCCTTGATTGTTTCCTTAAGCAAGATATCTTAAGAAATCAAATTGATAATATTAAAATTTCTTAAATTTGACTGCCTTAAAATAAATAAATTTTGTTCTTGCAAAGTCATCATTAAGAATAAAGAGGCAGGGCTGGCGCTGTAGCTTAGTGGCAGAGTATTTATCTGGCATGTATGAGGCACTGGTTCGATCCTTAGCACCACATTAAAAACAATAATAATAAAATAAAGACATTCTGTGTCTACAACTATAAAAAATAAAAAAAAATAGGAATCGAATTAGAGTGAAGATATTTTCATTTAATGGACAAGAAGAAACTATCAGAAGACTCAGAGAACTTCTGCAGATCAATGTGACAAAAACAAATAAGTAGAAAAATGAGCAAGAGACATGATAAAAGGTGCATGATCATAAAAGAAATCTGAATATTTAAGGGACATTTAAAAAGGTGCTTTAACTTTACTAATAATCTGAGAAATAAAACTGTAAAGAGACTCCACCAGAAGCCCACCAAAGTGGCTAAAATTTAGATGTAATTGGTAGTACAGTTTTGGAAAGGACATCAAGTTGTGGGAACTCATCAAACACTGCTGGAATGTGTATTATTATACCCTCTTTAGGTAATAATTTGACATTTACATACTTTCTGACCAGTAATTTCTTTCCATGGGTGTACATATACTAAGAGATATGTTAAGTAATATTGTTAACAGCACTGTTTTTCTAACAGCCTCAAACTCAGTAGTGTTAATCAGCAGTTGATTGCATAAATAAAATTATAATATATTCATTTATTAGAATATATTATACCCATAAAATGGATAAACTGTAACTACACACACAGCAGATGAATGCCACAGATATAAAGTTTCTTAAAAGAAACCAGAAACACAGAATTTATGTGTGATTCCACTGATATAAAGTAAAAATAAAACAAAAATAAGAGGGGCTGGGGATGTAGCTCAATTGGTAACATGCTCGCCTGGCATGCGCGGGGCACTGGGTTCGATCCTCAGCACCACATAAAAATAAAATAAAGATGTTATGTCCACCAAAAACTGAAATAAATATTAAAAAAACAAAAAACAAAAATAAGATAGGCAAAATAAGCTATAATGTTTAGGTATCTGTGCTTATGTCAAGAAAACAACAAAATGCAAGAGTTACTACCAAAGTAATCAGAAAAATAGTCATCTCTTGAGTGAGGTAGAGGAGGGATTAATGATTGTGAAGGGTACTGGGTGATTCAAGAATGCTGATCTGAATAGTAGAAACTAGGTTTTGTAATACATCCTTGAGCTGTGCACTTTTGCTTTTTATATCTATCTTTATTATAATTTATGATGTAGAAAATGAAAATATACCACACTCTTAAATCTGTGTTTATAGTCATTATATGATAATACTAAATAACCCATTCCAAATTCCATTGCATGCCCACTTACATTACTATGCTTTTCCATATTTATTTAGCTGCCTTTTGATTCTGGTTATAATGGTATACACTAACATGTTTATCTAAACAGATACAGATAAGGTTACACCTAGAGCAACACTTATATACAGATTTGATTCAAATGATATGAAAAAGTTAAAAAGATTTAATATATTTAATATTTGAGTCATACTGTAAAGAACTAAGATTATTTCTAGTAATGATTTATCTTTATGTAGAATTTAATTATTTGTAAAACATTTTTTTCCAGAAACCATTATGTTATCGTAAAAAGTGTTTGGGATAAGCATACATATGTGCATTTTATAAGTGAGGAAATGTTAGTTTTCTAAGCAAATTGTTGGTGGTAGAAGACTAGAATCTTCATTTCCACATCTTGCCTGAGTGTACTTTATTCTCTTGTGTGTCTCATGTGAACGCAGGACATTGCTCTTTATGTAGGTATAATTAATCTGGGAATGAAAGGCCATGAGTGGATTGGCTTTAGTCTTAACAGGGGCAGTTGACAAAGTCTCCTTTCTAATGACTTTAATAATATTATGCCCCTCTCTAAGGAGCTCAAGATTCCCTGTAGTTATATCCTCAATTCTTATAATTTCCGGTAGGAGTTTTGAGCTATATTCTTGTTCCACTTTGTAGAACTGAATTGAGGGAGTAAAAAAAGTGAGTCACTAAAAATCACATGACATTTTCATTGCTATATCTGAAAAATATAAACTTTATAGACTAGTTATTTTAATAAGTTTTGTGACTGGTGATGCAACTCAGTGGTAGAGTCCTTGAATGGCTTGCGTGAGGCCCTAGGTTTGATCCTCATAGCTGAAAAAAAATTTTTTTAAAGTGGTATCTTTTTAGTCAGTGTTTTGAATGATTTACCATGACTACTAATTCACATAGTTTTAAATAATTATATGTCTCAGATTAAGGAAGCAATTGGAAAAACTCTTTGAGCCCAGTGTAGAGGCACATGCCTATAATCCCAAGTACTTGGATTCTGAGGCAGGAGGATTGCAAATTTGAGGTCAGCCTGGACAACTTAGTGAAACCCTGTCTCAAAATAAAAAATAAAAAGGGCTAGTGATTTGGCTCAGTGGTGAAGCACCCCTGGCTTCAATTCCTAGTTCTTTGAATCCCCTTTAAAGGGAGTGATTATAATAAGTTACTTTCAACTTCTATCAAATAAACTTTTAATTTCTCTAAGATGCTTTCTGGCCAATATTTTTGAAACTGTATCTGTTATCTGTCGTGTAAAATATGGTGTGTATTTCTCTAACAGAATTAGAATCTAATAAGAATAGGCTCTTAACATTTTACCCTTCTACCTTTCTAATTTTTCAGGATTCAAGTTCAGATATCTCTAGCCTGAAAACACAATGTTGATGCTAACAAAAATATATAACCTATTATTAATCAAAGAAATTCAAATTAAAATAGAAAGATACTATATTTCAAACCAATTTTTAGATTTTTAGATGATTTTGCCCCTTCTTCCCAACTGTTTGTTTTTGTTTTCGCATATTGACTCCTTTACCTAAAACATAATACGTACATTATAAGAAGCAGCATTTTTGTGTTTGATTTCAGGCAAAGGCACTAATATTCAGGATTTCAGTTTTCCTGACTTTTCTAACATGTAGCAACTTTGGGATTTTCATAGCCAGGTCACAGCTGGTTAGAAAAGACTCTTTCACTAATTTTAGTGAATACTGCCTTCTGGTAGGGTTCAGGACTTAGATAACGAAGGACAAGTTGGATTTCAGTCCCCCTTCCTCCTTCTTGACTCCATTTCCATGTGCAGGGTGCCTCCACCATTGTATTATTTTGTGTTTTTGTGGGGTTTTTTGTTCGTTTTGGTTTTGGTATGGTGAGGGGTTTGAACCCAGGTATATTTACCCACCAAGGCACATCCCTTGTCCTTTAAATTTTTTATTTTGGGATAGGTTCTCAATTAGTTGCTTAGGGCCTCACTAAATTGCTGAGGCTAATTTTGAATTTGGGATCTTTCTGCCTCAGCCTCCTGAGCCACTGGGATTACAGGTGTACACCACATTGCCCACTGTTTATACTGGTCTTGAGTCATAACAATTTCTTATCTTTCTTTTAGTAGATTTATAATGCTTGAATTGTTTAGCAGGCAGAATGTCCATCACAAGACCATCTAGAATCACTAGTAACTAGAAAATTTTTCTTTTGTATATGTTTTCATATTATTAAAATATTTATTCTACATTGTTATACATGACAGAATGCATTTCAATTCATAGTACACATATAGAGCAAAATTTTTCATGTCTCTGGTTGTACACAAGGTAGAATAACCATTTCTGTCTTCAAACATGTACTTAGGATAATGATGTCCATCTCATTTCACTGTCTTTATTTTTGTATTTTTTGTTGGTCTTATTTATTGAAATAGTAGTTAGTATTTTTGAATTTTATATATTATATAATAATCCAATTTAAGTAATGAAATTAAGTGTAAATGTTTGTAGGACATGTTCTGCCTTTTTGAAAATTATATAGACCAAACTGCATTTTTCAACTAATGGTCATTTTGTTTGAGCTTTATATTGAAAGTACAGTTTATGTTTTTCTTATTGAATCATTTCTGACTGATAGTTGACACTAGTTCACTCAGTATATCATTGTATTTTAAAATGGGTAATTATACACATTTCATAATATAATTTAGAATAAAGTGGTGTGCTTTAGTTGTTTTCTATAAACAATAGCTTATGATAGTCCTAAATTAATTTAGAACTTAAATTTCTGCCTGGATTTAATGGTAAATATTAATGAAAACGTTTTATTTTAGAGGAAACAAAAATATTAAATTAACTGGAGGGTAATTTTATAAGGGTAAAGAACCTTTGGTAGTATTACAGATCACAGTAGGATAAGTAAGTTTGTTGGAAAAAGAGTATATGAGTATGTTTTGTTTATTTTGTAAGAGAATTAGAGCATCATTTTTGTTTGACATGGAATGTAGTAATGTGGTCTTGTATTGAAATTGGAATTGAACTTATTTGGAATCTGTTTGATTCTGATTTTTAAAGATCTCTTAGCGGAGTGGACAAACACTGTGATTTCTTACTTTTTAGACCACCCCTCTCTCACACTATGAGAAAATACAGATGGTTCCCAATTTGTGATAGTTCAATTTAAAAGTTTTAGACTTTATGGATGGTGTGAAAGCAAACCCATACAACCATTTTGTTTCTCACTTTGTAGTATTCAGTAAATTGCATAATACATTCAGCACTTTATTTTTAAAATAAGTTTTGTGTTGTGATATTGTCTAGGTGCAGGCTAATGTAAATGTTTGAGCACATCTAAGCTAGGTTGTTCCAGGCTATGCTGTGACGTTCAACGGGTTAAATGTATTATATACATTTTTGACCTAGAATATTTTCAATTTCAAGGAGTATCTGTATTTAGAGGACCCCAATGTATTTATACTTAAATGCAGTACAATTTCTAATTGGTGCCCTCAAACATTACTGGTAGGAATGTGAAATGATTCAAATGCCTTGGAGTCTGGCAGTTCCTTAAAAAAGTTAACATAGTTAAAATATGATCCAACAATTTTAGGACCCAGCCATATGTTTTTAGTTACATATTCAAGATAATTGAGAATATATGTCCACACAAAATGTATGCACAATTGTTCAGAGCTGCATTATTCATAATAGTCAAAAAGTGGAAATAACTCAGATGTCCATTGACATATGAATGGGCAATATAAAACGTGATATATCCAAGAAAGGATGAAGTAATGTTCTATGTTGTAACACAGATAAACATTGAAAACATCATGCCAAGTGAAGGAAGCCAGCCACCAAAAGCTATGTACTGTGTAATCCCACTTATGTAAAATGTCCAGAATGGGCAAATTCCATGGAGACAAAATGAATCACTACTTTCTTAGAGATTAGTGAGAAGAGAGAAAATTATTAATCTAGCAAACTGTAAAAATACTCTCAGAACATCAACAGGAGCAAAAGAAAAGCAAAGACTAGAAAATCAGGAGCAGAATTTGACACATAACAAGTGGGGAACTCCCAGATAAAAACAACCATAAAGCAGGAAAAAAAACTACAAGCCAATACTTCAAACAGAATTAAACATGCAAACAAGCTTTTGAGGATTTCAAAACAGTCTTGAGGGGTTGGAAGTGTAGAACACTTGCCAAGTACACTGAGGCACTGAGGTCAATCCTCAGAACCACATTAAAAAAAAAAAAACAACCTATTTTTAAGGGAGAAACTGAAAAAAAAAAAAAGCAGGGGGAGGACCAGGTGTAGTGGCACATACTTGTAATCCCGCGGACTTGGGAAATTTGAGGCAAGAGGAGACCATTGCAAGTTTGAGACCAGCCTCAGCAAATTAGCAAGGGCCCAGGCAACTTAGTGAGACCCTATCTCAAAATAAAAAAATAAAAAGGTCTGGGGATGTGGTTCAGTAGTAAAGTACCCTGGGTTCAATCCTCAGTACCAAATATAAATAATTAAATAAAGAAGCAGTGAGGACATATGTTCTGATTTTAACAAAACCCAGGTTATGTCTATCATGCAAGTGTAATTATCAAGTGAGACAATACCCCTCACTCTCAAAAACATCCTGCCTTGATAATAAATTAGGTTAAAAGTTTGTGTTGATATAATATAGACAGGACTTGACTTATTTGTATGATTTTGCCATTTTGCTCTTGCAGCACAGCCAGTTGGTGTTTGAATGAATAGGGAGTTTGATCTTTGTAATATAATAAAACAATACCTTTATATGAAAAATGTGCATCTGTATAATCCATGAAGCTTTTAAACATATTGGGTATTGCTGATATAAACATACTGGTATTACCTGGGCATTACTCTCTAAATTATGATTTGATAGTTTTATTGTAGGTCTAGGGAAGTTCATGCATGCAGAATATGTTTTAGTTCCATAATTAAATCTGATATCCTTTTACATTGTATTAAATCAGAATTTTATTGAACTTTATTACTGTTTTGAACAAAAACAGTAAACAGCAACAGAAAACCTCAATCTGACTATACCCTCTTAACAGTTTTTACTTTTGTTTTTGTTTGCCACTGTTGATAGTCCAGCCATTAGAATTAGAATTAGAATCTTCTAATTAGAATCTTCTAATTCTCCAAGAATTGAGATTGAAAGGATTTTTTGTTTTTAAGATACCTTGAGGCAAGAATAGTGGTGATAAGTAGGAACTCAAGTTCTTTTGCAAATGCTTAAAACTATATTCTTGTATGGCAGGAAATTGTATCAGTATTGATGTATAGAATAGAATGGTTTGAGATGGTGGTTGGAACTCTTTTTAATTCATTTTTAAAAATTTATATATGCCAGCAGAATGCATTACAATTGTTATTACACATATAGAGCACAGTTTTTCATCTCTCTAGTTGATGCACAGTATATGCACACCAATTTGTGTCTTCATAGCTGTACTTTGGATAATAATGATCATCACATTCCACCGTCATTAATAACCCAATGCCCCTCCCTTTCCCTCCAACCCCTCTGCCCTAACTAGAGTTTGTCTATTCCTCCCATGCTCCCTCTCCCTGTCCCACTATGAATCAGCCTCCTTATTATCAAAGGAAAGATTCAGCATTTGTTTTTTTTGGGATTGGCTAACTTCACTTAGCATTATCTTCTCTAACTGCATCCATTTACCTGCAAATGCCATGATTTTATTTTATTTTATTTTATTGCTAAGTAATAGGAGGTTGGAACTCTTTTAAGGTATATGGTAAATACCCATGACCTTTGTATTTTGATGGCCCTTTTTTAATCTTTCAAAACATTTTTAATTGATTTTTTTATATATGATAGTGGAATGCATTATAATTCATATAGAGCACAATTTTTCATATTTGGTTGTATATAAAGTATATTCACACCAATTTGTGTCTTCATACATGTACTTTGGATAATGATGTTCATCACATTCCACCATCATTTCTAACCCCATGCCCCCTCCCTGATATCCCATTTTTGTGGCATCATAAATTGCTTACCAAAATTGGAGCTGGGGAAGAACATAGTGTAATGTAATGCAGTGTTAATTTCTCTTGTGTTGCTATGCACACCTTAGTAGGAATTATCTTAATATTTTGCTACAGAAAAGTAGCATTAACTCACAAAAATGGAGTTAGATAGCTCCTTGAAGATTTTGTAGTGAAGCCTATATTTAGTGATGGCTCATACTAATGACATTTTTTGACTGGTAGCCTTTTTTTTTTTTCTGGTTGCTTTTCATTAGCCTCTAATTGAATATTTCAGTGGTGATACTGTACTATTAAGAAACAGACATGATGGTTAAAGTAAAAATTTCAGCTCTCCCTCCCTGTGTGACTTTGGGTATTAATTTTAGTTCTCAGGTGCTTCATTCAGAAAATAGAACAGTTAGTATCTAACTCAGAGTATCTTTTTGACTATTAAACGAAATAACATGTTAAGTTCTGCATAGCTATTGATAGATATTTGCTAATAGTTAAATTGCCTTCTCTCTGCCTTTCAGTGAAGAATAACTTCTGTGTCCAAAAGTTTGGTTGTTAGAGAATTTTCAAAGCCCAAATCTTAATGAAAAAGCAGCTATTTATTGATTGTTATATACTAGGCACTGTAGTAGGTGCTAGGATCATAGGAGCAAGTGCAACCGACTCAGTCCTCTTCCTTACTAAGCTTACAATTTGGCAGGGGAAGAAAAGAGAAATTAAATATCTAATTATATAAGTAATTAATTACAGTTGCAGGGAAAGGCATGACAAAAGTACAATATTTGAAAAGTGTATTAGAAATCCTAGCATAGTTTAGAAATAGAACATTTTCTTGAGGAAGTAATGTAATGCTGAGACATAAATTTATGGATGAATAATACTCTTGCTAAAGAGAAGTACTGGGTAGGAGACATAGCAAGAGATTGCAGGATTGTAGTGTGTGCAAAAAAAAACTGGGAGCTAAATGTAGAAGGATTTGTGTCTGGAATCTTGCTGGTCAAGAGGAAAAGTGGCACAGAATGAGGATTGAGTAGATGAAGGGTGAGATTAGGCGAGGCCTCTGGACCACGTTAAAGGCTTGGATTTTAAGAATAGGGATTAATGACATGATTATATTTGCATTTTAAAAAATTGTGCTAATGAAAATTAGGAAATTGAACTGGAAGTAAATAAAAATGCCTGCTGAGACCAGTCAGGGGCTTTTGCAAAGCCTAGGTTAAGGGTAGCATTGGCTGTTACAGAAAAGGAACAGACTGCATATATTTAGTTTATAGAATTGTTGAATCTTAACAAACCTGTGGAACACCTAGCTTGAATAGGTGAAACTATGGTTGGAAATAGAAGGCTAATTTTAGGTTAGTGATGTAGATCTGGTGTTTTCACAGTGTAACATTGGTGGCCAAGGCCTTAACCCAGGTTTCTGATATTTGGTTTTTCAGTACATTTCACAACCATTGAGTGCATGTGTTATAATTTTCATAGTATTTCCAAATTTATTTTACTGCCACATAAGCTCTTAAGGAGATGTTACTTTTAAAAATGTTCTATTTTCATATTAAATAATAGTAATAACCAACATTAAGTGCTTATGTTTGCAGGGTATTAGTCTGAATATTTTCTTAATCTTTACAAGTTTAAGAGCATTATTATTATTATTCCAGTATTTTAAAGATTTGCCACCTGAAGTTTAGAGAAGCTGAATAACTTCCTTAGGCTGTACTTGTAGCAAGTGGTGGAGCTAAGGTTTAAAATCCAGACACATTTGCTGACGAGCCTACCCTCTTAACCACTAACATATGCCTTATCTTCGTGATATTTGGACCAACCAAACAAAAATGAGAATAACTGACTGAGAAGCAATTTTTTGAATTTTTATGGGAGACTTGTGTATACTATAATATACCATGTTTTAATATATTTCTTATATACATTATGGTTCACCTGGCTGGAGAGGAATATGGTATCTGCTTTATTTTAACGAATTAGAAACAGTGGCTGAGAGATTAAATAACTTGGTCAGAATCACTAATAGCTAGTTTGCGGAAGAGCTAGAATTTAAAACTGGTTCAGTTGACTCCAAGGCACGTAGCTTTTCTTTTATTCTATTTAACAACAAGAACTGTGTTGACTAAAATAAGAAAATTTCCTTTGGGAACATTACTAGATTTAATGATTAACTCATACCAATCTACAGTCTAGTTCTTTTTAAATTTTTTTTTTTTAATGTTATTTTGGGAATTGAACCTAAGAGCTCTATCACTGAGCTATGTCTCTAGCCCCTGTTTCTTCTTTTGAGAAGTTTCTGTTTGTTCTTCTGCCCAGTTATTGGGTTATTTGGGTTTTTTGGTGTTAAATATTTTGAGTTCTTTGTATGTTCAGAATATTAATCCCCTACTGGAGGAGTAGCTGGCCAAGATTTTCTCCCATTCTATAGGTTCTCTCTTCATGCCCTTTAATCATTTCCTTTGCTTTGTAGAAGCTTTTTTAGTTTGATGGCATCCTATTTATTGATTCTTGGTTTTATTTCTTGTGCTTTTGGGGCTTTGTTAAGAAGCCAATGATGGAGTGTTTTCTTCTAGCAGTTATACAGTTTTTTTTTTTTGTCTGATTCCTGAGTCTTTGACCCATTTCAGTTGAGTCTTGTGCAGGTAAGAGTTAGGGGTCTAGTTTTATTTTTTCTACATATAGCTATCTAGTTTTTCCAACACCATTTGTTAAAAAGGCTGTCTTTTCTCCAAAATACATTTTTTGGGCACATTTGTCAAATGTCAGATGGCTGTAGATATATGAATTTGTCCCTGTGTCTATTCTGTTCTATTTTTCTTCATGTCTCTTTTGATGCCAACACCATGCTGTTTTTATTACTGTAGTTTTGTAGTATCATTTCAGATCTGGTATTGTGATGCCTCCTGCTTTGCTTTTCTTGCTTAGTATTGCTTTGACTATTCCAGGTCTCTTATTCTGCAAATGAATTTTTAAAAAAATGTTTTTTTAATTGTGTGGAGAATGTCATTGGTATTTTGATGGGTATAGCATTGAAACTCCTGACTAGTTCTTAAAAATAAAATCTAGATCTCAATATATAGGTTAAATTTAGAGGACAGACAGCTGAAAAAATTGAAATATTTTAACAGCTTTTGCATAAACATGAAGTAAAATTTTCTGTATTAAAATTATTTTAGAAGAGACAAAATGGGAAAATATTTTCTAATAAATTCATATCCATTTCATAGTATCTCTGAAGATATTAGACACAATTGCAATATTGACATCTTAACCAGATTTTTATAGTTAGTAGATAAGCATTTGTGTAGTATTATATTTTGATTTTGCTCAATTCAGTCTTGTAACATTTCTTTTTTTTTCCTGTTCTTCCATAGTTTGTAGAAGACAAATGAAAATTAAGGTAATGAGATCAGACAGTGTAATGCATCTTAAATATTGGCTTCTGTTAGCACCAGAGTTAAAGACTTCTATCTTACCAGTACTTGCTACTGCTTACTAAAAACCAGTGAGAGGCAATTCAGCTTTTTATTAAAAGGCCAGCTCCTCCTTTAGAATATGGCTTTTAAACAATCTTTTTCAATAAGTCTTTTGCAGAGAGACTTAATCTAAGGCAATGTAGTTAAAAAACAAAACAAAAACCAAACACTGATCTTCTACCTTCACTTTAACTCTGTCAGTTGTTGATGTAAGATGTATTTTGAGTGCTGGATGCCTGTAAATTAATGCTATTAATTGACTTCCTTTTGGTTGATGGATAGATATATCATTGAAAGCTGTGACCATGGGGCTTCTTATTATACTAAGAAAAAGCCTGCCTCACTATGCTAGTAGACCCTTTCAAAAACAGATATTGGATTTTGATTGATTAGAAGTGAGAGAATTTTGAAGCAGTCTTATAAGGTACTTTTTGTTTTTGGAAGAAATAAGTAGGAGCAAGGTTACTGCAAGTACAACAAGATTACTATTCCACTGTCTACTGTTTTGTCTTTGTTAAAGTGATTTTATTAGTCTTTTTTGGGTATATGATTATGATCTGTGTATATTATAGAAATTGATTTTTGAGTTTCAGCTTCTATCACCCAATACTGTTGCTGCTCAACAGTTTTTAATTGAGAACTTAATTCATACATTACATTTTTTTGTAAAGACTATTCTATACTGAATACCTAGTAGGATATTAGAAATAGTCAATTTTCCTTAGAACTGCATAGTAAAATAATTTTTAAGGCTATATATATGTATTCATTATATGGTCTTTGCTTTCTTTTTCGTGTTTTCTAGCCTTATCTGATATTTTGACTTAGAAGATTTTGATCTTATCAGCACTTTGAGCATATTAATTAATACAGTATTTTTATGGGTAAAGTAAAAATTGTGACAGGCCAAGAGAAGATTATTTATGACTTGATATGAAAATGGCCTATCAGAAACACTTTGAAATAGCTTTTTTTCTTTTTTGTAGTTTTAGGATCAAATTGTAATCAACTCTTGAATTGTTTGCATGTGTGTGTCAGGCTGCTTTTTGCTGCAGGTAACAGGCTAATAAAACAGTAAAGATTTTATCATCTCATGTAATGAGAGGTACAGTCAGAAGTTAGAATTCCAAAATTGGCTAACTTTGAAGACCTCTTCTGTCTTTTCTTTGTCACTTTCATGTTTTACTGTTTCATTCTAACTTTATTTGGTTGCCTTCAATACCGGTATAATCCCTAAGCAATGTGTAGTTGACCCAGACTGTGCTTATGTCCAGGGAGAGAAGAAAAAAAAATTATTCATAGGTTTCTTTGTTCTGGATTGCCTCTGAAGATCCTAGTTTATTTTCCATTTCATCTTTTATTTTCATAGTTCGATACAATGCTCATTTTAAATTACAAATATACATTAAATGAAATGAATATTTAAAAAAGCATAGAAACTGTTTTTTCTCTGCCAGAAGCCTCTGAGATAGTAAAGAATCTTGTCACTAATCCACTTGTTCTGATTTCCTTTGAATTGCAATACATATTAATCTTTGTTTAATAGAGATCATAGTCTTCAAATGATATATATTACATTTTACAGTGCTTTAAATGCAAAACTTATGGAACATTAGAGATGAAATACTAGCATTTATGGAGTACATTATATGTAATACTCAGTTTAATATACAATGATGTATAATGTGAATGATGTATGTTATTTCCTTATTTGACAATTAGTCATATAGAAGTCAAATGATATTTCCAAGGTCACAACAGTAATGTCAGAATAAAACTAATAATGACTTCCAAATTAAACTAAAGTCCATGTCTTTTGGAATCTGACCCCTGCATTTAAAAAAAAAAAATTGGAACTTCCCTGTTTTCTTTCTTTTCTTTTTCTTTTTTTAGTTGTAGATGGATACAATACCTTTATTTTATGTATTTATTTTTGTGTGGTGCTAAGGATCAAACCCAGTGCCTCACACATGTTAGGCAAGCACTCTACCACTGAGCCACAACCCTAGCCTGATCCCTGCTTTTTTTAAACATCTCCCCCACCCCCGCCCAATTTTCCTACAAATTTCTGGACCCCAGCTATTCCAACTCCTAAGCTGAGGAATGTTCTATAAAAAACTGACTTATAATCTTTAAAATGTCAGTGTCATGAAAGGAAAAGGCTGAAGGATCACAGAGGTTCACGGATACTGACAATTATGTGTAATATGTGATCTTAGGTAGATCTCATTATAAAGGGGGGGGGGAATGCCCTAAAGAATATTATTGGAACAATTGACAAAAGTGAACTTATGACTTAGATTTAAAAGTATTGCAGCAATATTATATTTTCTGAATTTGATTACTCTGGTTTTGTAAAAGAATATTCTTGTACTTAGCAAATTCACACTTTTAAGTATTAAGGTATAAAAGGCATCCTGTATGCAACTTACCCTCAAATGGTTCAGAATAATAAATTTTATCTATATGAAGATATGTAGCCCATAAACATTCTTCATGAGTAAGAAGAGAGAAAGAATGAAAAAGTACACATGGTTACATGTTAAAATGGGTCAGTGTGGATAGTAATAATACAGGAATTCTCTATACTTTTCTTGGAAGTTTTCAGTAATATATTAAAAGTATACTTGCTAAAGACATGCTTTTTATTTTCTTCTAAGATGTGTGTAAATTTCAAATTGTCAAAGCACAGATAATAAGAAAGATCTATATCCCAAAGTTTGGGCAAGTAGGAGAAAGCCACAGCTGCAGCTTAAAGGCTTGTGGTGTCCCTGGCATAGCCACTGAGAAAGGAAGGAACCAGGCTATGGAAGTGGTGGTGGGATTCCTTTATATGGGTGGTGTTGGTAATCTCTGGCTTCTTCCTTCTCTACCATAGTGTTCTGTTACTGGTAGCAAGATTAAAGGATTTCTGTGATAGTGCTGGATAAGCAATGGCCATATTATTGGCATGGGGTACCCCTGGTTCCAGTCCCTGGTCAAGGTGGTACAGGACATCCAAAATCAGCCTGTTAGGGAAAACATGCAAACCGTTAGCTTTTCATCCTCTTTTATGAAAACAGCTTTGTATAACTATTAGAATACTTTCCTGGGTTGAGTCTTGACTCCTGATTTTAGCATCTCTGACCTTGGGGAAGTGATATTTACTGCTAAACCTTCAGTTTTCTCATATTAAAATGGAAATAATAATGACTTATTTCATAAAGAGATTGTCGGTATTTTAAAAATAATTATGTAAAGTATATATTGTTGACATTATACACAGGGGTTCTTGAAATATTTCATTTCTCCATTCAGTCAGTACTTAGAAGAAAATTTACTCTTTGAGTCATTTGGTTATGGACTTATCTGATAATGGCATTGAGCATAGTATAAAAACATACTAAAAAGGCCCAATGAAATATTTTTTAAAAAGTTTTTAAAAAATCAAACTGAGGGACTGGGGTTATGGCTCAGCAGTAGAGAGCTCGCTTCACACAAGGGAGGCCCTGGGTTTGATCCTCAGCACCACATAAAAATAAATAAAATAAAGGTATTGTGTCCAACTACAAATAAAAAATAATTATTTAAAAAAATCAAACTGAGGGGCTGGGGTTGTAACTCAGTGGTAGAGTACTTGCTTAGCATGTGTGAGGCACTGGGTTTGATCTTCAGCACCATATAAAAATAAGTAAATAAGTAAAATAAAGATATTGTGTCTATCAACAACTAAAAATGTTTTTTAAATAATCAAACTGAGTGGCAGAAATGAGTGGAAATAATAAGTATTTCCCATTTTTAATTTTAAAATTGAAAAGTGCATTTTTCACATTTAGGAAGAATGCTTCAGAAGTCATCTTGAGATGAAAGTTTATTGAGCACAAGCTATTTTTTATTAGGAATTGATTTTCAGTATTCTAACCCTATTAAAAAGTTGCCCAAACTGTTCCCTTTTCTGATTAAGTACACATGTGAGACATGTGAGATAGTCTTTGATCAGGCTTACATTAAAACTAAAAATTGGAGTGATCTTACTTTAACCATGAAATATATACATCATGGAAATCATAATGATACCATGATAATATACATACATAAATACACGTAAATTGCTTCTATATTGCTTTATATTTAATTATGTTTTTAAGGGTATTGTTCACTGTGGCAAGTTTGCTAGCTTTTCTTTAATAGCAGTAATTGAGTTTTGTACTTAAATACATTATTCTTAGAGTAAAAAAGGGAATTGATTAAAAGAGTAAAATAGGTAAATACTCTAGTGCACAGTGGTATCTAATTCAAGCAAAAATTGAGAGGTTTATATACAAATGACTAAAGTTCAGGAATACCTACTATGTTAATAGTAAAAAAAGTTCCTGTTTTAACCAAGACTTTGGACAATTCATTTATCCTCCTTGCATTTCAATTTCTTTGCTGAAGGGATGAGGTTATAAACTTATCTCATGAAGTGGCTGTGAATATATTATGAAAACATACTTGAAAGGCCTGTTGAAAGATTTTTTAAAAAGATCTTTTACCAAATTGAATAGCAGATGATTTCTAAGGTAGTTTGAAAATCATAGGGTACTTTTTTAGACAGCTTGATTGACATTTTGTAAAGAAAAGTGTTCAGATTAAAATGGGTACTGGAACACTATTGACTTGGTAACACCCCCCCACACACCTTTTTTTTTCCTTTCTTTTCATTTTAATAAACTACAGTAAATGAGTGTGTGGGGGGGGAATCACATGGAGACAGCTGCCATGCTTTTTGGAAAAATAATTTCTTAAATATATTACTAATTTTATTTCATATTTAGTTTGATTTTTTTTGTGTAAAGACAAATTTATTAGACAAATTTAATAACCGCCTATTGGAAATTAATTATAAGATAGTTTTCCAAATATCCATCGTGCATGCAGAAGGTATCAGTGCATGAAGGAAAATAATGTACAAAATAGCAGGCACAGAATTAATACTTTTTATTGCATCATGATTTTTTTCCCATCATAATATTAATAACATGTTATACTGTGCTTAGAAATATACTTCTTTACCCTTGGACTACTTTCTCTCAAATATTTGCAAACATTTGATGTTTTTTCTTGCCTCCTGTGGTACATATAATGCATATAAATTTAAATTTTCATGTAATAAAACATTTTACTTAGAGAAATTGTCAGTTACCAAAAATAGTTATACAACTAGTTTAATGATGTTTTAGGGGCTAGGATCCAAGTTTTCTTAGTCAGATAATGCTTTGAAATTCTAAGTATGTTGTGAAGAAAGAGTAACTGGAAAATTGCACAAGATGCCAAAGTAAAAGGAACATTTCAGTAATGTTAACAGTTCATTCTTGAATGCTTTCTGGCTTTCATGATTTTTATTTTTCTGTTTTAAAAGCATCTATAAGTTTTTGTTGTTTATAATAACTTTTTTAAAAAAAAATCACAACAATGGTATTGTTATAAGAGAAAGTGAAATAGTGAAAAAATTACCCCAAAGTTCATTACTTTCAGTTACATGAATATAAGCCATTTATCTTTTATCTGTACCCTCAATATCTACAAAATTTTAAAAGCAAAACTAGAATTCTGTGTTTCTGCCTGCAACAATATAATGTAAATGTTTGTTGTAATGGCTACAGTATTTTATTATATGGACAGGGCATTCTTATATTATTGCCTATACCCCTTCACTGTTTTGATTACATTGGGATGAATATCCTTGTACATATATCTTTGTCATTGTCTTCTTATTTCCTTAGAGTAAATTCTTGAAAAAGGAATGGAGTTTTCAAGGAAAGCTGAAAGAAATTTATTTTTTTCTTTTTGAAATGTTTAATTTTTAAATGTTAGCCAAATTGTTAACAAACTTCATGGCTAAGGATTGGTTGGGGACATGTATTTGCAACAGAAATAAATGATTGTGTTCCTTGTTAGTGATCTTTGATCTCTTTTCATTTTACATTTCTGTCATGTTAATATTGTCCATATTCTGAAGATTCCTAGATACATATTTTTAGCCCTGAAGTGTGAGTCTTATTTTATAGTGTTCAATTTAACATTTCCACTTGTCCATGACGGTCTCAAGTAATATGTCCAAAATTAAATCATTATATTCCTCTTTTAAAGAAGTAATGAATCATTATTTGATGTATTTTCTCTTATTAGATACCTTTTTTTTTAAAGGGTTCAGTTTTTTTAATAGTACTTAGTTTTATTTTAGTAGTTTTTGAAAATTTTAATGTGTGATTGTTTCACCAGAATTTTGAAAGTAGGAAGTTCTGGTAAGTAAAGTTTACCTTCTGTTTAAAGTCCATGCTTTTAAAATATTTGTTTACTTAATCAACAAGTTTTTTTTTATAGAAAGTAAACAGAATTGATTTTAAATGATGATGAATATCTGTTGTAAGTATCAACTGTAGGATTGTTAGGAATCTTGAGTGCTAGTTTTTGTGGTGGCTCTCAAAGGAATTGTTCATACTGGAAATTCTTTCAGAAATTTAGCTCCTGAGTTTTAAAACAATGACATACAGAAAAATTTCAGTTACCTGAAAATTCAATTTAAGTTATTTTTTTCCCTGTGTTAATGTTGTCTGAATACAGATATATACCTTGGGATTTAATTAGTGAGATTCCTATCCCATCCTCTCGCCCAGGAAAAGATATGTTAATTCCTTGATGTTCTAAACACCCATCTGTGTTTTCTGGAGGCAAGTTTTAATGGAGTTTTAGTAAAACACCATTAACTTTACCATGTAGAAAAAACAGTGCTAATGTAAACTAAATGATAAGCTAGAATTAATGAAATTTTACTCCTGCAATTATTTTATAGGTACACACATACTATTTTGCTTTAGTATTAGTATGGTTTGAAATGGTGGTAAAATGTACATAATAGAAAATTTATCGTTTTTAAATATATAGTGGTGACATTAAGCACATTTGAATTTTTGTACATCCGTTATGACCACCCATCTCCAGAACTTTTTCATCAACCCATATTGAAACACTATACCCACTTAACAATAACACCCCATTTCTCCCTCCTCTTTAGTGCCTGGTAACTATAATTCTACTATTTCTATGAATGAGATACTCCAGAATATTTCATATAAGTAGAATCGTAATAATGCACTAATAAGAAATGTGGGGAAAAGAAAAAACATAAGTAGAATCATAACAATACTTTGTCCTTTTGTGACTGAATTATTACATGTAACCTAAAAAAGTCTTTAAGGTTCCTTTATGTTATGAGGCAGGGTGATATCCTTTTCTTTTTTTTCTTTCTTGGTAGTGGATGGGCGGGCTGGTTATTTATTTATTGGCACCAGAGGTTCTCTACAACTGAGCTACATCTCCAGCACTTTTTATTTTTTAGTTTGAGCCAGACTCTCCCTAAATTGCTGAGGCTCATCTCGAACTTGCAGTGTTCCTTACCTGTACCTCCTGAGTTGCTGGGATTATAGTATGTGTTACTGCGCCTGTGATGTCCTTTTTTTTTTTTAAGTTATTTTTTAAATAAATTGTAGTTGGACACAATACCTTTATTTTATTTTTATGTGGTACTGAGAATCGATCCCAGTGTGTCATGCATACTAGACAAGCACTTTACCACTTGAGCCACAACCCCAGTCCCAGAAGTCTTTTTTTTTTAAACTTTGGTAGAAATTTTATTTTTTTTAATTTTTTTCATTGTTGGTTGTTCAAAACATTACATATTTCTTGATATACCATATTTCACACTTTGATTCAAGTGGGTTATGAACTCCCATTTTTACCCCATATACAGATTGCAGAATCACATCAGTTACAGTTCCATTGATTTACATATTGACATACTCATGTCTGTTCTATTCTGCTGCCTTTCCTCTCCTCTACTATCCCCCCTCCCCTCCCCTCCCCTCCCCTCCCCTCCCCTCCCCCTACCCCCTCTACTGTAATTCATTCCTCCCCCTTGTATTATTTTTCCCTTTCCCCTCACTTCCTCTTGTATGTAATTTTGTATAACCCTGAGGGTCTCCTTCCATTTCCATGCAATTTCCCTTCTCTCTCCCTTTCCCTCCCACCTCTCATCCTTGTTTAATGTTGGTCTTCTTCTTGTGCTCTTCTTCCCTAGTCTGTTCTTAGTTACTCTCCTTATATCAAAGAAGACATTTGGCATTTGTTTTTTAGGGCTTGGCTAGCTTCACTTAGCATAATCTGCTCTAATGCCATCCATTTCCCTCCAAATTCTATGATTTTGTCATTTTTTAATGCAGAGTAATACTCCATTGTGTATTAATGTCACATTTTTTATCCATTCGTCTATTGAAGGGCATCTAGGTTGCTTCCACAGTCTTGCTATTGTGAATTGTGCTGCTATGAACATCGATGTAGCAGTGTCCCTGTAGCATGTTCTTTTTAGGTCTTTAGGGAATAGACCAAGAAGGGGAATAGCTGGGTCAAATGGTGGTTCCATTCCCAGCTTTCCAAGAAATCTCCATACTGCTTTCCAAATTGGCTGCACCAATTTGCCGTTCTACCAACAATGTACAAGTGTACCCTTTTCCCCACATCCTCGCCAGGACTTGTTGTTGTTTGACTTCATAATGGCTGCCAATCTTACTGGAGTGAGATGGTATCTTAGGGTGGTTTTGCAACAAAATGAAACTGAATCCCTTTCTCTCGCCATGCACAAAAGTCAACTCAAAATGGATCAAGGAGCTTGATATCAAATCAGAGACACGGCATCTGATAGAAGAAAAAGTTGGCTACGACCTACATACTGTGGGGTCGGGCTCCAAATTCCTCAATAGAACACCCATAGCACAAGAGTTAATATCTAGAATCAACAAATGGGACTTACTCAAACTAAAAAGTTTTTTCTCAGCAAAAGAAACAATAAGAGAGGTAAATAAGGAGCCTACATCATGGGAACAAATCTTTACTCCTCACACTTCAGATAGAGCCCTAATATCCAGAGTATATAAAGAACTCAAAAAATTAGACAATAAGATAACAAATAACCCAATCAACAAATGGGCCAAGGACCTGAACAGACACTTCTCAGAGGAGGACATACAATCAATCAACAAGTATATGAAAAAATGCTCACCATCTCTAGCACCTAGAAGTCTTTTTAAAAAAGGTTCTAAAGGTTCAGTTGTAATTGTATACTACAATTTACTTATCCATTCAATTACTGATGGACATTTGTATTGTTTTCTTTTACCTTTGGATTATTGTGAATAAAGCTCCTGGGGGCATTGGTGCACAAATATCTGTTTGAGTCCTTGATTTTAGTTCTTTTATTTATATATCCAAAACTGGAATCATTGGATAAAATGGTAATTCTTTGTTTAATTTTTTTAAAGCAAGTACCATACTGTTTTCCACAGCAAAATATATTCCCCAAAACAATGCACAAAGTTCTGTTTTTTTCATGCCCTTGCTAATACTTATGTTTTCTTTTCCTCCTTTTTTTTTTTTTTTAAAATAATGACCATCTGAATGGAAGTGGCCTGGTATCTCATTATAATTTTTATTTGCATTTGCCTAGTGATTAGTGATGTTGGTTGTGAGCATCTTTTCATGTGCTTATTGACCACTCCTTTATCTTCTTTGGAGAAATATCTATGTCCTTTGCTCATCTTAATTTTTTTTTGCTATTCAGTTTATATATTCTGAATGTTATTCCATATCATATAAGTGATTTGCAGTTCTTTTTTTTTTTTCCTTTTGGTGGGTTGCTGTTTTAGTATCTTTTGATACACAATAGTTTTAAAATTCTTCTTGATTTTTTTTCAACACAATACTTTTATTTTATTTTATTTTTATGTGGTGCTGAGGATTAAACCCAATGCCTCACATGTGCTAGCTAGGCAACCACTTTACCACTGAGCTACAACCCCAGCTCTAGTTTTTTATTTTGATGACGTAGAGTTTATTTTTTCTTCTGTTGATGGAGTTTAATGGAAACTTTTCTTTTGTTTTCTTCTAAGAGTTTTATAGTATTAGAAATTGGGTTAAGATCTTTGATCCATTTTTAGTTAATTTTTATGTATAATGCTAGTAAGCATCCTACTTCTTTCTTTCCATGCTAGTAAGCATTCTACTTCTTTCTTTCTTTTCCAGGACAATTTATAGAAAAGACTGTCCTTTTCTGTTGAATTGTCCTGTTGAAGCCACTTCAAAGCTAAAAAATTTCCTTGTATGGGTGGCTTTAATTGTATTTCATATTTTATACATTTTGTTAGAAAGTGTTTTAATAGCACTCCATTTAAAAATATTTTCTAATTTTCATTGTCATCTTTTTTTGGCACATGGATTAATTAGAAGTGTATTGCTTAGGTTTCTCATAAATAAGGATTTCCAACTTAATTTTATTTATTTATTTATTTATTTTTTACTAATTTCTAGCTTAGTTCCTCTGAGATCAGAGATGCCTGTCTTTTGAAATTTGTTAAGACTTAATATCTGGGCTTCTATGTAATTACCTTTGGTAGATGTTTTGTAATGTAGTTATAAAATATTTTCTGCAGTTGTTAGATGTAGTGTTCTTAAGTGAGTGAGGTTGTTAACTGTCAAATCTTTATGTTTATTTTGGTCTGCTTGTTTTTTTATTCTGATCTGCTTATTCCATCAGGTACTTTGTTAAAATCAAGTTGGTATAATTGTGGATTAGAGATAGTTCTTTTGGGATTGGCTTAATGTACAGGCATACCCTTAATTCTTAGCTGAAGTTTATTTAGGTAAAGTATATTTTTAAATCTGCAAAATTCAATATAGTATTAAACTGGTATATGGGAAAAGTCACAATTACATCCCAAATACAGTAGGGAGAATGTTAAAATCATATGTAGATTTTTAAAAACAGTGTATTGAGTGCCAGAAAAAGGAATGTGCATGATTTGCTGGCAATAAGGCCATTACTATATTAAAATTTGAACTATTGTTTGCCATGTGTGTTTGTTTTGAACACATTTCTAATTGCTTTTCGTATTTAACTCTTATTTTTGCTTAGATTTATAGCATGTACAAAGAAGTTGGGAAAGTGTTAAGTTGTGGAGAAAGAAATAAGCCAGTGAGAAAGTTACTATGCAGTCTATGAAGTCATGTAGTAAGCATTTTACATCCTAACCATGATAATTTACTACTATAAATGGACATTTTCTGTGTTTTAACTTTAAAAGAGAAATAAATCGAATTGTGAGTTAATGTATGACATTGTAATTTTTTTCTACTTAAAATATAGTAAATCGTGTTCTGGCTAAAGTTTTTGCACAGAATATTTGATTTTCAGAAATACATTTCTGATTACATGTGTTATTAGGTGCACTCAATTTTAGAATTGTTATATCTTCCTGGTGAGTAGAACTTGTATTGATTTAAAGCATCTTTTTGTTTGTCTCTATCCCTATACACACATCTGTATCCTGCATTGAAGTTCAGTATGGTAAAGCATAATCATACAACTTTCCTTTGGTTTGTCTTTTACCTGGTGTATTTTTCTCCCTACTTTTACTTTCATTCTTTCTGTATCCTATATGTAAGATAATATCCTCTCTAATCATTCCACAATTGGATTTTGTTTTTAAATAGTTCTAAATTATCTTAAAAATTTGGGTGTTTTACATAATTATATTTTTTGTGAATAATCATATGGTTGGATTAAATGTTTTATTCTCTTTATTTGTCTCTCATTCTGTGCCTTCTTCATTTGCTAATTCATTTTTCTCTTTTCTGGATGTTATACTTTTATTGTTCTTGTAGTGGTTCACTCAGAGATTGCCATATGCATCCTTGATTTATGAAAGTCTAAAGTAAATGAGCATTCTATTTCCTAGTCAATTAAAGATTTTAAAATCCTTTAACTTCATTTGGTACCCTCCTCAGTTATATACTATTATTGTTGTGTATTATAATATTTTAAGCCCTACAAGTTTTATTATTAGTGTTTTATTTAGTTAACATTCATTTAGAGTTGCTCATTAATATTTGTTTGCTGAACTTCAGTTTTTGTGCATACTGAAGCTGTAATCTGGTATTATTTTTTTCTTCTAAAGAAACGTTGAAGAGGTCCCTTCAGTCTTTCCTGGTTACAAATTCTGTTTGTTTGCCTAAAAGTGTTTTTGGTTTGCCTTCATTTTGAGTGATATTTTTTTCTCAAATACAAAGTTCTAGTTTGTCATTCTCCCTCTTAACCTCAGAACTTCGAAGATACCATTTCATTATCTTCTGACTTCATTGTTTATGTGAAAATGTCAGTTCAGCTGTGAATCTAAACTATTGTTTCTTGAAGTGAATATTTTTCAACAGTTTTCTGGCTGCTTGTAAGATCCTTCCATCTGTGGGGGAAACATACCCCCCCGCCCATTCTTCCTTTGATCTGCCTAAGTGTGTGTATTGTACTTGAGGGGTCTGTAGAGCTTCTAGAATCTATGGGTTGATGTCTCATTAGTTTTGAAAATTCTTAGCTATTGTGTCTTCACATATTTCTTTACCACCATATGTTTTTTCCTTCTGTTATGGAACTCTATTTACTTATATTTTTGGATAATTTCCCCATGTTCCATAACTTTTCAAACTCTTTTCTGTATTACATATTGTCAGGTCTTTTTGTATTTCAGCATAGATATTATCTTCTTTCCTGTTTTCTGGGTTGTTAATTACATTTTCAGCTGCATATAACTAATTATTAAATCAATCCATAAATTGGTTTTCAAAATTGTATTTTTTGTTGTTTTTCCTCTTGTTTATTATTGCCTGCTAAAATTCATTTTTAAAAAAATTCCTTGAGCATATTAATTAGTTACTTAGTTGATCTGTTTCTGTAGACATTCTTAAATCTTGGGTTTTGACTGGATACTTTTTTATTGCTATGTGTTTTATGTGAAAAAAACAGAGAAAATAATTTGAATTTCTGGATAATGTTATCTTTCTACTGAGAAAATTCACTTTTGCTACTAGCATGCAGCGAGGCTAATGATCTTCACTAGACCAGATTGCCTTCATCTAACTAGGGATTGTGATGATTTTAAGCTGTACTTCCTTTCCTATTTGACTTATTCTGTTTTTGATTTACCTTTGTGCCTGGGGTATAGTTCTTTGGAGTCTCTCCAGATGGCTGGTGTGTTCATTAGTGTGATATTCCTCTTTGGCAAGCTGAATCTAATTTTTGAACTCCAAACTCTTTCTTAGTCTCCCAGCCAGTGGTTTTGAAGCCTGCAGGCAAAAATGTCCAAAGACAGATTTCACCTGTTTCTTCTAGATCTCTGCCTTGCAAATTATCACTATCTTGAATGTTGCAGTGTTTTAAAACAAATTACCTTTGTTTTACTTTTCTAGTTGTTCTCTGAAGATTAGTTTGAAACAGCCTATTTCATGTTGTCAACAGCAAAGTGTCCAGATATATTCTAGAATCTGTATTTTTCAGATTATAGAAGATAATATAGTATAAATGTCTTATAAGCATCAGCAGATCTTGCATACTTGAGCAATAATATCTTCACAATGAAATGTATAACTGTTTATATAGTGCAAGGTTTTATAATGAGAATTAGAATGTGATCTGTTAGGGAACATGATTTAGAGTAAATGAACCTCTGTTGTTTGTAATGCAGTCTGTTGTAGAAACAAATATTCTACAGCACAGCTGCTTGTTTGATTGGGTTCCATCGTCTTTCAGTTCCTCTAATGTTTTCTATTCTCTTGTGTCATGGCCATTTGTGCTTGCTATTTTCTCTGCCTGGCATGTCTACCCTCATTTTCAGATTTAAATGTGAGGCACTTCTTCAGGGAAGCATTTCCTGACCCACAAATTTAGATTAGATAAATAAATATTTTAGTTTTGAAGTATACAAATATATTAATTTGATAATTTGAGATTTATGTCTTTTTTTTCCTTGACCATTTTATTCTCTGTGCCTAGTTTAGAGTTTGGAAGTATATTTATTATATAAATGGTCATTAATGGGTTATCAGTTGTTTAATAGATGATCAATTAATGTATGAATGAAGAAATAAATGAGAGGAGATGAATAAATGAGTTTATTATTTTGAGTTTATTAGCATTTCACATTACTTTAAAAATATTTCTATTTATTTTGTAAGTTTTGAAAGCACTAGGTTTTGAAGTGACTAAAACCATCATTCATATCATCCAGAACATAACAACTTGTTCTGTTACAGAGAAATGGAACACAAAACCCTGCAAGATTTTTAAAATCTTTAAAGATTGATATATCAAAGAAAAGCTAACTTGGAATTTATATATGTACACACATACTCACCACACTCATAGGCATTGTAGTTTGTTCTGCCAGGAGGAATTGGTGTTGGCTTCTTTAGGGAGGTGACATTTGAACTAAATCTTAACTGATGAAGAGGCGTTCATTAAGTGAGCAATAAGACCAACAAGAAATATTATTTCATTTAAATGTTTATTAGTATGAAAGTAGTATACTAGTGTCTTTGTGGATTTATAGATAGTAATTTGGCCAGAGGCTAGGGTGATTTGCCTGGAGAATTCATAAAGGTAGACTGGGGTCATCTACATTATTTATCCTTTGGCAGGAAGGCTATCAGACTTTTAAGGATATTCTGTAATGTTTAAGAGGATAAATCCTGGAACCAGATCCTGAATTCATATCCTAAATTCTGCCCTTTACTATTTGACCTTGAGCACATGACTTAATTTTTCTGTTTCTCAGTATCTTTATTTATAAAATGAAGATTATAATTACAATTAACTTAGTAGGTTGTAGTTAGGATTGAATAAGTTAAGACTTGTTCATACTTAGAAAAATGCCCGCTTGGGGCTGGGGTTGTGGCTCAGTGGCAGAGCACTTGCCTGGCATGTGTGGCATCACGTATAAATAAATAAAAGTAAATCAACAACTAAAAAAATTTTTTTAAAAATGCCCACTCATAGAAAATGTGCCTACTCTCAGTAAATGTTGGCTCTTGTTGGTATTATTGTAGGCATTGAGAAAACCTCAAATGCTATAATTGCTTTAGTTTGACCAGAGCCAGAGGCACAGAGATTCAAGAGATATTTTAAGGGTAAAATCAATAAGACTTCAGCTTATTTAATACTTCTGTGTAATCAGAAATTTCTATTAATAATGTTATATGGTGCATAAAAGCAGATTTGAAATTCATATAACTTATGATTTGCAAATGTATAGAACTTAAATCTAATTTGTGTGTTTATTTTTATTTTTATTTTTTAGATCTTATCAAAAATTTCAGCTGTAGCACTTGGACTAGAAGCTGAAACAATAGCAGCTGTGTACGATGCATTAGGGTATCGAAGAAAATTAATTTTTGAATTAAATATTTGGAACATAAGGAAAGGTGACTGAAAATGGGGCGGAAGAAAATACAAATCACACGCATAATGGATGAAAGAAACCGACAGGTAAATGAAAAATTTAATTTAATTCAACTATGTGATATGATTAAATTTTTAATTTACTTGATCTATATACTTAAAAAGAACATAATAGAATGGTTGAAAATACTTAATAATTTTGAGTATTTTTAGTTCCAGTCTGAATGAAAATTTTTACAATCATAAAATTATGTTTTCATGCACATTAAAGAAAATCTTTATTACAGAAATCCTGTATCTTATAGATGGATAACAGGTATGCTGAAAGAAAAGTAAAATCACTGGAGTCTCATTTCTTTTTGTTGTGTAGTGTTTTAAAGATATTTAGTCTTCAGTATATTTGGTTGGTAGTCTTCTAATTATTTTTCAAATTATCACCTATTTTCATAATTAGTCAATATCTAAGAGAACTGCAATTGATCAGTTAGACTTTCTGGTTTACTAATAATGAGAATAGTTTTACCCTCATTATTCACAAGTATTTCTAAAATATTTATGTAAAATACCTCAGCTTTAATTGATAAATTTACAGTACCAGTGTGTCAGTAAACCCTTATAAGTTCAGAATAATTATAGTGATGCTGATACATGAAGAAACCCTAAGTTGTGTTTACAGCTGATCGGCAAACTATGGCCCATAGGCTAGATGCTTGTTTTTCTACATAAAACTTATTACAATCCTGCCTTGCCCTTTCATATCTGATTGTCTATGGCTGCTTTTGCATTAACACAGATTTGATTTGTTAGTGTGACTAGATGCATTAATATAAATAGATGCCACGGAAACTATATGGCCCATAGGCCTAAAAAATCTTTGCTTTCTGGCCCTTTAAGAAGTTTTCGAACTCCATGGTTTATAGTACAGAGGGAAAATAGTTTCAGAGAATATTGTAAATTAACCACTATTCAAATCATGTTCAGGAGGGAGAGGTGTGCTGACTGTGAGAGGGTTACAAATCAGAAGTTTCAAGAACAGTTTCTTGAACATTGAAGATTTGTTCTGCAAAGTCAGAGTAGTCATTTAACTGAATATAGATATAATTGAAATCAAAACTCAACTGAGCAGCTGAGGGAAGTTAGTGAGAGTGATTAGGGTTGCCCATAGTCTAAAGTAAAGCAGACCCTTGTTTCAATTCATGAAGATTGCTTAGTAAAGATGGAAGGCTCACATAGTGTGATACATTAAGAAGGCTGATAAAATAGGGAAAATTGATATTCCATCAATCCAAAGGAATGATTCCAAGCAGGGTTGTAAGTAAATTTCCTTTATACATCTGAAGGTTATGACAGGTAGAGGAAGAAGACCTGCAGTATGAATGTTAAATAGAATTTATTAGAGAATACCATGTAAGCAGAGTAGAAGCAGAGATCATAAAATGCCTAAGCTGTCATACCCATGTTTAAATTGGGCATAGTTAGAATGGAAACCTATGAAACAGACTGTATATGGGAGCTGGGAATATGTAGGTGACTGGGTAATGGAACTTTCTAGTTGAGGAAATGACACTGTTAAAAAGATGGAGCCTGCAGCTATATTTTAGCAACCAGAGATTTAGCCACTTCCTTCATTGGATTTGTCTGTTAAGTCAGCTTTTTGCTAAACTGCCAGATGGGACAAGGGCTGTTTGAATTGCTCTTTCTGAAAATTTCACTAAAGAATGAAGAAAAAACATAGTAGGTGTAGTTGGGAAGTATATTTTTCAGATTAGATAAGATCTGAACACAATTTGTCACAAGCTAAAATGGTATCTTAATTTTATTGATTTTTGGATGTATAGATTGAACTAAAATTTTTCTTGTAAAAAGGGGGAAATGATTTTGTATACCATTTATTCATTCAAATTCAAGTATGTACTATATCTAAGTGACTGCATTAAGTCTTGGAACTCATTAAAAATACATAGCTTACCTAAGACATCCAAGTATGTGGCAGATAAAAACTCAGGTACTGGGAAAGTTTATGGAAGAAACCACTATTGTTTGAAGGGGAATTCAGGGAGCAGTTATTGGAGCAGGTAATAACAAACTGAGTTTTGAATTATAAGTATGAGCTAGCCACATGAAAATCATGCTTTACATTATTGGAATAGTGCATGAAAATTCTGGAACGTGATAGTATAATGCCCTTAAAAGGCTGGTGCACTTTATTTATTTCTACTTGGTAGGTTCTGGGGAAACCTTGTGTTTTTCTTCTTTGTTTAATAAGCTGCTTTGTAAAAAGGAAACTTTGTATTAAACTATAACATAAGAAAAGTTCACAGATTTTAAGTGTGCAGTTCAGTGAATTTTGGGAAAAAGAACTTGACCATGTAGCAGCATACCCCAGTACACCACCCCAGAAGTACTCTCCTGTCCCCTAGTTGTTATCTCCTTGCCCCTAGGAAAAGTCACTAACCTGACCTCTAACTTTGTTTTCAAGTTTCTTTTTTTTTTTTTTATGAAACTCACCAGTTATTGTTGCCATAGATAAATGTTAATGTATGTATACATTTTATTTGGTGTACAATATCCCCTCTTGACTAGAAAATAATGTATTTTTTTTTCTGTTGTAAATAGACATTTGGGTTGTTCTCTATTTTGTTAGTATTATGAAGAGTGCTGTTCACAATTTTGAACATTCTTATTTTGTATACATGAACACTTTGGTCGATACCTAGGAGTACAGTTAACTTGAGTTATAGGGTGTACATGTTATTGGCTTTAGTACTGTTAACAGAAGTTTTCCAAAGTGGTTATACTTTAATTTATACTCTTCTAGCAGAATGTGAGAGTTACAGCTGTTCCATATCCTCGTCAGTATTGTCCTTTTCATTTTAGTCATTCTGGTAGGTGAGCAATAGTAACATTTTTAATCTTAAAATTCCATGATGTCTAATGTAATTGTTCACTTTTGTATATTTTTACTGGCTATACCAGTTCGGCCCCCAAGTAACCTGTCGTGTACTACCATGCTTGGTTCATTTTACCTTTTTGTATTTTCTTTTATGGCTAATTCTTTTATGTCACATTTAAGAAATCTTTACTTACTGCAGGGCTGTGAAGATAATTCTTCTATGCTTCTAGAAATTTTATTGTTTTCTCTTTTATGAAATTTAGATGTTATCTATTTGGAACTTATTTTCAAATAGTTATTGAAGTATAGGGGTCAGGTTTGTTATTTCTTTAAATGGATATTCGTTGACTTGAGTACAGTTTATTGTCAAAAACATCCTTTCCACACCAGATGCTATGACACATGCTTGTAATCCCAGCAATTTGGGAGACTGAGGCAGAAGAATCATAAGTTCAAAGTCATCCTCAGCAAAAGCAAGGTTTTAAGCAACTCAGTGAGACCCTGTCTGTAAGTAAAATACAAAATAGAGCTGGGGATCTGGCTCAGTAGTAGAGTGCCCTTGAGTTCAGTCCCTGGTACTCTCCAAAACAACAACAAAAACAAAATACATCCTTCCTCACTGCCTTTTTCATGAGTCAGACAATAATATATGTGTGGGACTGTTTTTGGACTCTCTGTTGTTCCATTAGACTGTATGCATAGCCCTGCTCAATTCTGCACTCTTATAATTACTATAGTTTTATATATGATAATATAGCTCCCTCTCTTTTTATTTAATTGATTTTATTTTTTAAATACACGATAGTGGAGTGCATTACAATTCTTATTACACATATAGAGCACAATTTTTCATATCTCTGTTTGTATATGAAGTATGTTCACACCAATTCATGTTTTCATACATGTACTTTGGATAATGATATCTATCATGTTCCACCATCATTGCTAACCCCCTGTCCCTCCCTTCCCCTCCCACCCCAATAATATAGTTTTCTACTATTATATTTCTGCAGAAGTGGCTGACTCTTAACCTTTTCAGTTCATAAACGAAATCAAGTCAGTGTTTACCAAAGAACAAACAACCCAAATTCTTATTGGAATTTAATTTTTTTTACTGAATATATGGATTTAGGGAGAATTGAAATCTTTACAATATTAATTTTATTTGGTTTTCATTAATTCTCTCCTTAATGTTTGATAGTTTTCAGCATACAGGTCTTACACATATTGTGTTATGTTTATTTTCCTAGGTATTTGATTTGTTAGCATTAATACATTTTTCTCTAAATTCTATTTTGTATTTATTTGTTGCTATGTTAGTGGTCTTTACCCAACAACTCTGCTTAAAAGTACTCAACTATTTCTAATACTTTATTTGTACATTTATGTACAAGTTTTTGTGTAAATATATTTTCATTTTTCTTGGATATATACCTAAATGTGGAATTGTTGGGTTGTAAGGTAATTCTTAAGTTTGACTAATTTTGAGGAACTGCCATACTGTTTGCCAGAGTAGCTGTACCATTTTACATTCCACTAACAATGTGTAAGGATCCCAGTTTTTCCACATTCTAGCCAATATTTGCAGTTGTTTGCCTTTTTGATTATTCTAATTATTCTAAAAGGTTGAACTATTATCTTGTGATTTTTAGTTTTCATTTCTTTGATGGCTGATGATGGTCAACATATTTTCATGTGCTTAATTGGACTTTTTTTTTTTAATCTCTCTGAAGAAGTCTGTACCAATGCCTATGCCTAATTTTAAATTAACTTTTTGGTTATATCTGCATTTTGAAAATCGTTTTTATTGATTCTAGAATTATAGATTGGCAGTAATATTCTCTTAGTATTTTGAAGCAGTTTTCTTCTAACTTCCATGATTCTATGGGAGCTAGCTTTTAATCTCCTTTTAAAAACAATAATTTGCTCGTTTGGGGATATAGGGTATCAGGGATTGAACCCAGGAGTGCTTAATCACTGAGCTACATCCTTACCCCTTTTTAAAAAATATTGTTTTGAGACAGGGTCTGGCTAAGTAGTTTAGGGCCTCTCTAAGTTGCTGAGGCTGGCTTTGAATTTGCGATCCTCCTGCCTCAGTCTCCCAAGTCATTGGGATTACAGGTGAGTACCACTGTACCTGTTAAGACTTCTTTTTCTTTGTTAGCTTTTTATTCCCCATGATGGACTACTAGGGATGTGTATCTTCAAATACTGTGCATGCCTCTTTTTTTTTCTCCTCAAATTTCAATTATGTGGAACCTGTTAGACCTTTTATATATGTTCCATCTATTTTTTGATATTTATTTTTTAATTATAGGTGGACACATATCTTTATTTTATTTTTATGTGGTGCTGAGGATCGAATCCAGTGCCTCACTCATGCTAGTTGAGTGCTCTACCTCTGAGCCACAACCCCCGATCCCCCATTAATTTCTTACTTTTTTTTTTGTCCACCTGTATATTTTTTGTGTGTTCAGTTTGTATTTTTCTAGTAACCTGTGTCCTAGTAATCCATATTGTCCTTTTCTAATAATCCTTTCTCCTACTTTTTAAAATTCGGCTTAAGTTCTTAAATTCTGGTATTATCTTTTGAAACCTAGAATTAATAGTTTTTTCTTTTTTATAAATTTCAGTTCCACTTTTTCACATTTTCTTCATATATTTCACTATTTTTTTAAAAAATACTAACCATAGATATTTTAAAGTCTTTGGTAAATTTGTGGGTCTATATATGATCCCCTTTTCTCTTTGCTTTTGATTACATAGTTTTGTCTTTTGATATATCTTATGTTTTTGTGTCAAACATTGCATATTAAAGATTCTATAAATGTACCTTACTGTGTTACCTTCCTTCAGGTATGGTTTTATCCTTTTCTCTTTTCAGCCATTGAACTTGTGTACCAAATATTTTAGACCATTTAAGGATTGACATGAGCCAGGGCTAGGTTGCTGTTTTGATGAAGCCCCCTCCTGCTCCCTTTGGCTCTGTTTTCTAGGAGCCTACCAAGGCTGTCCACTGGGCTAAGTTCTTTGGTGATTTCTTGAATTTAGAACTTTGTCTTCTAATGTATAAATAGTATAGAAAATTTTTCCTCTGCTTTTTTGAGGCTTTTTGTTTGTCTTTTTATTTTATTTTAATTTTTACCTCCTACCCCATACAGGCTGAGAAAATTGGCCTGTGTGTTTTGAGGAAACATCTGTCAATACCAGCACTTTAATTTCTACTTCTCTTCTCTCATTGTATATAGGCTGTGGAGTCCTTAATTTTTTTCTTTAACTTCTGGGTCAAAGGTGCTTAGCAGCAACCCACTACCCAAAGACTATCCAGAATCAGTAAATACCAACAAGGAAAATCGTTTGTGAAAGATTGTTTCACATGTTTAAGATTCTTACCATGCCAGAATCTTGGGCATCTCTAGTCTTCCTTGCTTCAGCAGCTTTCTGATATTTTTGTTTGTTTAAATTTTGAAATAGGGTCTTACTAAGTTGCTTAAGCCTTGCTAAGTTGCTGAGGCTGGCTTTGAACTTGTGATCCTTCTACCTTAGCTTCCTGAGGCACTGGGAAACCAGGTATGAGCCACCATGCTCAGCTCTGATTTCTTTAAGTATATACTTGTTGTATTTCATTCTTCTTTTCCAGTTGAATTTTATTGGGGTTTTTGATCTTCCATCAACTATTCCCACTCACCTAGAGGAAATATCTTCAAATACTTTACAAGAAAAAGAGAAAAAAAATTATAGATAAAAATATCTGTAGCAAATGTACCAGAATTGATATGCTACTTCTGGTAATACTATTCTCTGTATTCAACATTTAGGGGAAAAAAATAGAGTTTTTGTTCTTTATGTGATTTTTTTTTTTTTTTTTTTTTTTTTTTTTTTTTTAGAGAGAGTGAGAGAGGAGAGAGAGAGAGATAGAGAGAATTTTTTTTTTAAATATTTATTTTTTAGTTCTCGGCAGACACAACATCTTTGTTGGTATGTGGTGCTGAGGATCGAACCCGGGCCCGCATGCACGCCAGACGAGCGCGCTACCGCTTGAGCCACATCCCCAGCCCATGTGATTTTTTTTCTAGTTTCATGTGCCTTTCCTTCCCAAAGGTAATCACTGTCATGAATTTACTTTGATTCTTTGAACATGGTTTTAAAATTTTACATAATTGCATTGTCATTTTGCATTTGCTTTTTCACTCAGTGTCATGTTTTTGAGATCTGTCTTATTCACTACAATTAGTTGTAGGAATGAATATTCTTTAATTCATTCATTAGTACTTCTATCAAAAAACATTTATATTGTTCATAATTTTTTACTGGTATAAATGGTGTTATAGAACACATCTGTGAACATGTCTCCTTACATGTGGATGAAAGTTTCTACATAGTAAACACTATTTACAGAAGAAGTTGCTGGGCTGAGTACATCCATCATCTTTACTGTGTTTTCAAGTTGTTTTCCACATATACACTATACTGATTCCCAATTCCTTGTGTACTTTGCTTGACTGCTTGCCTCCTTGTCCGTTTCTCTATTTATTCTGTTTGGATCTTTTCTGTTTTTTTTCTGTCGTCTTTCTTTTATTCAATTTATTTTATACATTTCCTGATCCTGTAAAGGTGAAATGTAACCTGTATTGTGTGTGTGTGTGTGTGTGTAATTTGCCCATTTCTTACTGGGGAGTTGATCTTCTCCTAGGAATTCTTTATGTATTCTGAATATTAATGCTATATGTGTTTATCTGTTTCAGAAAATTACATTTTAATCTTTGCCAAAACACTTTGTAAATTATTTTATGCCAGGATTTATTATGGTGTTTTATAAGGCTTACATTGCCTTTATCGATAGATTGTTAACACCTCAAAATGCATTAAGATTTGTTTATTTCCTAAATTATAATTGTTTTTTGCAATGTTCCTAGTGGACTTTTGATAAATGTCTGTTTTTGATGCATGACTCCACATTTTAGATTAATCTCATTGGTGTTCACAACTGTTACCTGTATCTTTTGAGGCTTGTTTGTGTTTGGTTCATCAAGACCTATCACTAATTGCACTAACCACAATGGTGGATTTCACTTTACATTTTATTAGTTTAATAGATATTGTTTTGTATGTTTTGGGACTATTTTGTTAGGCTCATATACATTTAGAATTGTTACATCTGCTTGGTGAATTTTGCAATACATATTGATCTTCTGTCTTCAAGCATGATTGTCTTAAACCTATTCTGCCCGCCTTTAGCTATACCTTTCTTTTGGTTAGTATTTTGAGAGATTTAGTTCTCTACATGTACCTTTCAACCATACTGTATTCTTCTGCTTACAAATAGCACCTGGCTGGATTTTTTTATATTTATTTTTTAGTTATAGTTGGACACAATATTTTTATTTTATTTATTTTTATGTGGTGCTGAAGATCAAACCCAGGGCCTCACACATACTAGGCTAGTGCTCTACTGCTGAGCCGTAGCCCCAGCATCTGGCTGGATTTTGTTGTTGTTGTTTTGTTTATGTCTTAATAATATCTCTTGATAGCCTAGATGATTTTTTTTCTGATCCTTTATGTATTTGAACTAGTTTTTATACCATCTCAGTTGATCTTTTCAGTTTTTTATAGGGCCCGAGCATTTTTAAAAAATCAGTTAATCATATCATTCCTCACATCCTCAAAGAACTCATATTGCAACTTCACACTGAGCCTCTAGGAAAAAGAACATTGGAAGAAGAAGATACGTTGTTTAGCTAGTAATCCACCAGTCTTAGAGGTTTTGTTGGGAAGCTGCCACCTTTTTTTGTTCCACCCCATGCTCAGCAGTGCTTCTGTGCTGACTCAGTTTTGTTCTGAAGGACATCTACATCAGCACTGCTGCCCAGTCCCTATTGTGAGGTGGCAGATATTGATATCACAGGCAGTGGAGGTACAGAAGTATAAGTTGAACCCCAACTGCTGTTTCAAAAATATATCTTCTAGTAGCTCCACTGGCTGTTAATTTTTCCAAGCTGTGAGCCTACATCATGCCTCTCCCTTACTGTCATACATATTCAAGCATAAGAACTGGGGTTTGTCATACTATTTTATCTTAGTCCTTTGGATTCATAATACCTGTAGTTCTCCATAGATTGATTTTGGGGTATATAGAGATCTACATTCCATGTTAATTTTAGCATTTTTTCAGGAACCCAGACTTGTTAATATTTTCATATTATTCTAATGAATCCTTCCTGTTTAATGATCACAATTTCCACTTACATAATTGTAATTCTGAATTTGAAGGATTCTTTATTACCAGTCCTTTACTGTGGTCTTTGTTGTTTTAATATTTCTCCTGGCCTATGAATTCAGCAAAGTTTTTTGCATCTACTGAATGCCATGTAATTTGTTTTAGTAGCTGAGGATGCAGCACCAAACAACACAGAAAAATCCCCCCAGCCTTCTTTAGTTTATGTATTTAGATGTCTGGATTTGTTTAGAAAGTGTTTGTTGTGGCCTGCTGCCCCCAGGAATGGGTGATAAGTGCTGTATTTCCTGAGTGTCTTTATGTTTGAGATTTTTTTTGCCTTTGTAATTGAAGCATAATTTGAATAATCCTAACAGTCTAGGATTCCATTCTTTTCCCCAGAACATATTACAAATCTGTCTTCTGGCTTTGAATGTTGTCAGAATTCTAACACCAGACTGATTTTAGACTTGCTTTTGTTGCTTGGCTGTCCATAGTATTATTTCTTTAACCTTGATATTCAGTAAATTTGCCAGAGTTTTGTCATGAGTTTGGTTATTATTTATATTTTTTCAAGAGAAGGTGTGGTCTTTCAATATTTTTGTTTAACTTTTTAACAAATATTTTTCCAAATACTAATTTAGTATCTTCATTTTTTTGCCACTCTACCCAATAACTTTATTCATTTTAGCTAATTTTCTGTTTTGATTCTTTGAATTTTGTTATTGTAGCTCTAAATCTCTGTTACAGTCTGATTTCTTCTTTTTCCCTCTTGTGATTGTTTTCAGAGCTATACCAGCTCATGTTTTAGGTCTTTCTGTTATCTCATATCTTTGACAATGATATTAGGTATAAATTAACAAAAATGACTTATCTATAAAATTCTCTTCCTCACCTTTCTTCCTACCACTCTTTCTTCTGCCTCTTAACTCCCCTCATCCGTCCTGGGACTATGAAGTCCTTAGTTTTGTGAAGAACTTCATATGAATTATCTGAATCTACCTTTATTTTCATCTAAATTTCATCTAATATGGCACATGAAAATTCATTGTTTGGGATTTTGACTTTTTTCCTAGAAGAATACTCTTGAGCTGTGTATCCTTTCATTCCTTTTGTTGCTTCCCTCGTTGTATTTCATTTTTCCTTTGATTGTCCCAAAAATGTATTTATAAAAATAAATATTTGAATAGATGTTAGAATTTTTTACTTGTGTTTTATATTTAAAATTTTAAGGGTTGGAGGTATAACTCAGTGGTAGAACATTTGCCACAACAACAAAACCTAAATTCCCCCCAAAACAAAAAAATTAAAGTATCAGGTATAGGCCAGTATTCAAAGATACTTCATAAGAGGTGATTTGAGTTTGTGGCACAATTTCTATATGAACATATACCATAAACAGAGTTCATTACATAGGCTGATTTTTTCATTGAAGTTTAAATAAAAACTTTTTCTTAGACTTTTCTTATAATCACTTTACTAACCAACTGGATGTTTGGTCATATATGGAGTATTGTGCTTTGTGTACTTGAAACAGAAACATAAGGCTTTGGGAATATTAGATTTTTGTGAAATAGAATATTTAAATGCTGAGATGTATAGATATTAAATGCATTTCGTGTTACCAAAATTAAGAAAACAGATACCTTGCCTCAATTAAGTGAAAATGATTAAACTGCTTTATTACCTGTTTGATTTTTATCATGCTACCTAAGAAACAAAACAGATTGAAGAAACACAGAAACATCTTTAAATTATACATGTTAAATGCATTTTCTTTGTTGCTTTTGTATGTACATAGTACATCTGTAAGAGGATATAGCATTAATTTTCTGCCTTTGAATAGCAATTGTAGTGGAAATAATTACTTTACGAATTAGAAATTCTCTGCTTTTTGTAGAGGATTTGCAATGATTGTAGCTACTGCAATGTTAAGTCTAGACCAACATTTAGACAGTCATCATAGGAAGAAAAGCATATGGTAGATATTGATGGGAAAGACATTGCTGAACTTTGTTGGTGTTCTACAATTTAAAGATTATTCAAATGTTTATTCTAAAGGACTTTAAAAAATACTTTTTAGAATATTTTAGATTCACAGCAAAATTAAACAGAAAATAGAATCCAGTGTACTTTTCTTTCCCACTCTCAGCTTCTCCCACTGCCTACATCCTGCATCAGAAAGGTGCAGTTGTTACCATCAAGGAACCTACATTAGAGTAGTTTTGATTTGTAGAGAATGGCAGCTATTAAGAATACAAACAATAATAAGTTTTGGCTAAGATGTGGGGGAAAAGGCACACTCATACATTGTTGGTGGAATTGCAGATTGCTACAGTCACTCTGGAAAGAGTACAGAGATTCCTTGGGAAACTGGGAATGGAACCACCATTTGACCCAGCCATCCCATTCCTCAGTTTATACCCAAAGGATTTAAAAACAGCATACTACATGTAGGGACACAGCCATATCAATGTTTGTAGCAGCACAATTCACAATAGCAACTGTGTAACCAACCTGATGTCCTTCAGTAGAGAAACTTATACACAATGAACATTACTCAGCATTAAAAGAGAATAAAATCATGGCATTTGCAGGTAAATGGATGAAGTTGAGAATATAATGCTAAGTGAAGCTGAATGTTTTCTTTGATATAAGAATGCAGATGCATAATGGTGATTGGGGGGCAGGGAGCATGGGAGGAATGGAGGAACTTTAGATAGGGCAAAGAGGAGGGGAGGGGAAAGGAGGGGGCAAGGGGGTAGGAATGATGGTGGAATGAGTTAGACATCATTATCCTAAGTACATGTATAAGACACGAATTGTATGAAAATACTTTGTATATAACCAGTGTCTTGAAAAATTGTGCTCTATGTGTGTAATATGAAATGAATTGCATTCTGCCATCATGTATTACAAATCAGAATTTTTAAAAAAAGAACCTACATTTACACATCAGTATCCAAAGTTCATGCTTTACATTGGGGTTCACTTTTGGTGTTATATAATCAGTCTGTGGGGTTTTGGAAAATGCAATATGGTAGTGTCTGCATAATAGTTTTACTGCTCTAAAAATCCTGTGTCCTCTGTCTATTGATCCCTCATTTTTTTCCCTTCAACTTCTGGTCACCACTGATATTTATCCTGTCTCCATAGTTTTTCAGAAAATTATGCAATTGTAATCATATAGTATATCTTTTTCAGATTGTCGTTTTTCACTTAGTAATCTGTACTTAAAGTTTCTACATGATTTGATGGCTTGAAGCCTCATTTCTTTCTAAGCACTGAAAATCATTATTTAGACGGACCAGTTTATCTATTCACCTACTGAAGACATCTTGTTTACTTCCAACTTTGGGCAATTGTGAAGAAAGTTGATACTAAGCATCCTTGTGCATGTTTTGAGTGTACCTAGTTTTTCATCTCCTTTGGGTAAATAGCAAGGACTATAATTGTTGGATGAAATGGTAAGAGTAGATTTATTTTTGTTTTTGTAAGAAAATGCTGAACTTCCTTCAAAGTGACTAACATTTTGCATTACCACCAGCAGTGAATGAGAGTTCCTGTTTCCGCATAGCCTCAGCAGCATTTGTTGTGTTTTAGGTTTTCACCATTCTAAAAGGTGTGTAACATTATCTCAATGTTGCTTTAGTTTATAGTTCTCTAATGACATATGATGTAAAAACTTTTTTTTCTCTTATTACAACATTTTTAGTGATAATAGTTGGGTTCATTTTGACGTAATCATACATTCATGGAGTTTAATATACTCCATTTCAGTCCCTGGTGCCCCTCTTTTCCCTCCCTCCCTCTGTTCTCCTTCCTCTACTGGGCTCTCTTTTCTTTTCCATGTATCTTTATGTTCTGCCAATTCTATACTGCCTTGACTACTGTAGCTTTATAGTAAGATTTGCGGTCATCCCATTTTGCTCATTTCCTCCTACATTCTGTTAATTGTTTTGGAGTTTTTATTTAAAATTTATTTATTTTAATTAGGTATATATCACAGCAGAATGCATTTTGATTCAGTGTACACAATTGCAGCACAACTTTTCATTTCTCTGGTTGTACACGATGTAGCGTTGCACTATATGTGCTCATACATGTTCCTAGAATAATGATATCCATCTCATTCCATCATCTTTCTTGCTGTTTTGAAGTTTATAACTTTCAGAGCTATCCACACTAGCCTCCAGGAATTTGTCAATCACAGTTCTTAGTGCCTTTGGGACTTCTCTTTTAAAAAAAAAATTTTTTTTTTTTTAGTTGTAATTGGACACAATACCTTTATTTTTTTAAAAAATGTTTTTGCAGCCATTATGAACTCAAACAACAAGTGCTGGCAAGGATGTGGGGAAAAGGGTACTCTTGTACATTGCTGGTGGGACTGCAAACTAGTGCAGCCAATTTGGAAAGCAGTATGGAGATTCCTGGGAAAGCTGGGAATGGAACCACCATTTGACCCAGCTATTGCCCTTCTCGGACTATTCCCTGAAGACCTTAAAAGAGCTTACTACAGGGATACTGCCACATCGATGTTCATAGGGGCACAATTCACAATTGCTAGACTGTGGAACCAACCCAGATGCCCTTCAATAGATGAATGGATAAAAAAAAGTGGCATTTATACACCATGGAATATCATGCAGCACTAAAAAATGACAAAATCATGGATTTTGCAGGGAAATGGATGGCACTAGAGCAGATTATGCTTAGTGAAGCTAGCCAATCCCTAAAAAACAAATACCAAATGTCTTCTTTGATATAATGAGAATAACCAGGATCAGAGCAGGGAGGAAGAGCAGGAAGGAAAGATCAACATTAAACAGATACAATAGGTGGGAGGGAAAGAGAGAGAAAAGGGAAATTGCATGGGCATGGAGGGAGACACTCATTGTTATACTAAATCACACATAAGAGGTTGCGAGGGGAATGGGTAAATAAACAAGGAGAGAAGTGAAATACAGTAGATGGGGTAGAGAGACAAGATGGGAGGGGAGGGGAGGGGGGATAGTAGAGGATAGGAAAGGGAGCAGAATACAACAGTTACTAATAGGGCATTATGTAAAAATGTGGATATGTAACAGATGTGATTCTGCAATCTGTATTTGGGGTATAAATGGGAGTTCATAACCAACTTGAATCTAATGTATGAAACATGATATGTCAAAAACTTTGTAATGTTTTGAACAACCAATAAAAAAAAACAAAAATAAAAATAAAAAATGTTTTAGTTGTAGATGGACATAATACCTTTAATTAATTAATTAATTAATTAATTGATTATGTGTTGCTGAGGATTAAACCCAGTGCCTCATGTGCTAGGCAAGTGTTTTATCACTGAGCTACAACCCGAGCCTCCCACCCCCAACCTACTCTTAACATACAGATCCAGCAATTGTACTTCTTGGTATTTAGCCAAAAGAGTGGAAAAGTTATGGCCTCTCAAAACTTGCACAACTTTATTTGTAATTGCCAAGAGTTGGAAATAACCAAGATGTCCTTCAGCATGTGAGTGGATAAATAAACTGTGTACATCCAGACAATATTATTCAGGAGTTTAAGGGCAGGGAAAATGCTCAATGTGGTACTATAATTGTATCATACATGTCATTCATTTGTCCAGATTGGAGATAAACCATGGCTTTTGCTTAGTAATGATGTATCATTATAGGTTCATCAGTTTTAGCAAATGTACTACCCTGATGATGGGTGTTTATAATGAGGGAGACACTGCATGTTTGGGGACAGAATTTATAAGAAATTTTTTTAGCTTTCTCTTAATCTTATTGTTAGTGTAAAACGAATCTAAAAAATAAAGTCTTTAAAAATAGGCAGAATGCTAAGGATAAAATGAAGCTTTCAGTTAGGAAGTTTGGAAGTGCTATATTTTAATTTTACAATTTTCAATTTATAGATTCTGGTGCCATCATTGAAGCATGTGTGTATTTTTGTGCAAATTGCTGAAAAAGCTTTTTCTGACTTTACTCTAGTTGGAGTAACTTGGAGGAATGGAGAGGAGATGTTATAAGTTTTTTTCTCTATTAACCCCTTCAAACTTCTGACTGATAATCCATCTTCACCTTCTGACTGATAACTTTAGACATGGTTTTGAATATGGAAAGGACAGAAGAGTCTATATTCTTTTCACTGATAAGGAGCTATTATTTTCAGAATTTTCTGTAATCATGCTTAATGCGTATTCTAAAGAGCCATTTTTAGTGTTAATTTTAACTCTTGTTAATATCTCACTAATTTTGAAAATATCTGTCTAGAGTAACAATTGTTCTTGAGGTACATTACATTGTTGATTGTAATTTTCTTCAATATTAAAAGAATAAATAAACATTCTAAATTACTGTATCTTTGCTAGATTTAGAATTTTAATGTAGCAAGTACATATAGGTGCATACCAAGTCATCAGTGATTTAGATTACACTGGTTGAAGGTAGTATATTTTGATAGTGGTATAATTCCAGATTCTGAAAAGTAGTATTGTAGTCTAGAATAAAAATTAAAAATTTTGTAATGACAAATGATACATAAAGTTAATATATAAAGGGAAAATTTCAAAAGATATTTGAAACACACATATATGTATTTTAAAACATAAAATATATCTGTATGAGAATCTCTTACTCAGACAAGTAAAAGACATTACATAATAGGAAAACAATCAAAAGATAAGCAGTTTAGAGAAAGCAGATTCTAAAGATAACAAATATAAGGAAAAAATCACTACAAATTAGAAAAAATGCATATTAAATTACATTTTTATTTTATACTATATATTTGCAAAGATTAAAAAGTGTAATAAGGGCTGGGGTTGTGGCTCAGTGCTAGTGCCCTTGGCCTGGCACATGTGAGTCACTGGGTTTGATTCTCAACACCACATATAAATAAATAAAAAATAAAGTCTATCAAAACTAAAAAAAAAAAAATTAAAAAAGAGTAATAACACTTATGAAAATATTATGAAAATGTTAGAAGTAAGTATCCATGGGGTTTGGTGAAATGAGTAAAACATTTTTGTCAAATCAAAATTCCTTGTATATATATATACAAACCATATTATCATGATTATATGATAATCTTGTATAAAAATCAGAAATACTGTGCTGAAAATATAGGTTAAGGGATTAGTGTAGCTGCAAGAGAAAGTAGGGAAATAAGCAAAAGATGTTAATATATTCCATATTTGGATTTATATAAAATTATATATTTGTGTATTTATATAATTAAGATTTTTTAAAAAAAGATTAAATTATAAGAGATTTATTTTTACAAGATGAAGAAAGGAACCATTAAGAAGCTTTGATTTGCAGAGTATTCCACATAGAGGGAACATAGCATGGTTTATAAATCAGAAAGTAGCTGGTGTCTTAAGGAACACAAATTAACTCTCCCCACTCCCCCCACACAACCTGCATATTTATGCACATACTCATGCTAGTGTAGATTAAAGGATATATGGGAGTTTGGTGGACAATAAATTCAGACAGGGAAATGGAGGATAAATATTTTTTTTGTGTGTTCAATGAGTTTTAATGTTACTTTCGGTGCAGTGAAACCCTAATCTTTCACTTACAGAATTTGATCTGTGTTTCAGAATATCACTCTTTCAGTTACTTGGCAGATACAGAATGTTATAGATAAATCTGAAAGTCCAATAAGATCATTCATTATGTAAGCAAGATGATGAGAAATGATGTAACCTAGCTTGGGTAGTAGTCATAGAGGTAGACAGAAGTAAATAGATTTGAGATAAATATGTTTTAGTGGTAAAGTTGGCAGAATTTGCTGATGGATTGGATAGGATAGATAATTAAGAGGGATCTAAGGTTAATTCTCACATATTTGTTTTTGTTTTTTGAATGGATGGTGGTACCTTTGCTGAAATGGAGAAAGCTGGAAAAAAATTTATTTGTTGCTTTTAAACAGTGAAGCTAGATACACTCACCAAACAAAAACTGAGAGGATAAAAACAGGGAGCCCAGGTTCAATACTTGCAGGCATTTGAATGTATGGAGGCTGAGCAGAAGAGGAGGTAGCTATAAAGACCGAGAGGAGCATCCAGTGAAGTAAGAGAATGTTGCATCATGAACATCTGGAAAGGAAGTGAGAATACTGTTAGTTCTGTTAAATGCTGAAGTATAAAGTCAGATAGAACCAACATGTCTGTTGACTTTGATCACATAAATTACAGGTCACTGATGATGATATTAACAAGAGCAGTCTTGGTGGAATATGGGGAATGGAAGTCTGATTGAAACAATAAAAGGAGAGAATAAGTGATAAGAAATCACAGACAACTAAAACAAACGTTAAAACATTTCTTTTAAACACTTTACTCTGAAGTAGAGAGCAAAGAGATTGATTACTGCAGGAGCAATGTAGAGTGGAAGGAAATGCTAGGGCATGTTTATGTACTTCTGGTATTTGATCTAGTAGAGTGCAAGAAAGCCACGGTGGACCGTAATGTGCAGACATGTCAATAACTGCAAAGAAGTGAGTGGGGAAAGGTACAGATGAAATAGTTAAACTGATAGATTTAGTGATGAAAAGATGAGGTGATTCTTTTGTTTCTAATGATTTCAAGAAAGATTATGAGAGTGAAGTTGGAGAAGATGGGGAACAGTTGACTTGAAGAATGAATTAATGAATCAAATGATGTTAGGAATGTCAGGCAACGTTGAATGTTAATTGAGATTTAATGGTCATCAGTTCAGTCACACCAGGTATGTGTATATATGGTGTGTTGCCAGAAATTGTCAACTATTTGCTTAAAGACATAGGGATATTTTGGTATATATTTAGGAAGTCAGTTTCTTTTTGGTGAATGTGTCAGAAAAGTGTGCTAATGAGAGAAGAGGACACATTAGAAGTGTTTGAAAGGGAGTGAAAGTAGTGTTGGGTCATCAAATCTAAAAAGAGTTGAAAATACATGAGAATAAATAAAGGTTGAGCATCCCTTACCTGAAAATCAGAAGTACAAAATTTTAAGCTTTTTCAGCACTGACATGATACCGCAGTGGAAAATTCAACACCTGGCCATGTAAGATAAGTCACAATGAAAAGAAAGATTGACTAAAGTGTTGTAAAAATTAACCTTCAGATTGTGTGTATAAAAACAAATGAATTATGTGTCTAGACTGAGGTCCCATGTACAAAAGTTCCAAAAATCTCAAAAAAGCCCAAATTCAAAACACCTTTGGTCCCAAGCATTTTGGGTAAAGGTTACTCAATCTGTAGTAACAAAGTGGTAAGGTAAATCAGTTGGAGGACTTGATGAGGTGAAAAAATATCTGGAGAGGTAACAGAAAATAGAGCAGAAGAGGAGACTGTCAAAATAGATTTCATGAATTTGAAATTTTGGAAGTAATGTGGATTATTGGTGGTGGTGTAGTTGAGGGTGTGACAAAGGGAATAGGTGATGAACATGTATTAGAGGTAAAATCACTGGAGATTTTCAAGTAAAGGAACTGAGAGGCCAAGGTGCCAGGGATAGAAGCAGAGCAGAACTGGAAAGAAAAGTAAAGTGTGTGGGTGGGGAGTAATCAGGTAATACTGCATGAGAAAGAGGTGGTGGTGGGTATTGCTTTGTGCTCACCAAAAGGAGGATTATAAGCTGGTATGATTTCATGGCATAGGCTTAAAAATATCTGAGGGCTTTGAAGGGGAAGGAAGGACAAATAATTTGGAAGAAAGTATAGGAAGGTAAAAGGATTTATCTTCTAGGGCAAGTAATATTTTGAAACAAACTGAAAAAAGTTGTGGTTTGAGAGTCTTCAGGCAGCAGATTTTAATTAGAGAAATAAATTTTAAAAGAAGAATTTGAAAACATCAGAGAACTTGCTGATCCTAGACTGAATTTTAGTGGGTGCTATAGATAGATTTGGGAATGAGGGAAAGCATGAGTTAGTGTGTATTTACTTAGTTGTTTAGACATTAAAGCCTGGATGATGATTGATTTACCTGGATGATGATTGATACCTAGATGGAGGGATTAGGGGTTTTGGTGATAATAATTTTAAGATGAGGGATAAGGGACCACTGGTCAGCTATTTCCTTCTCTGTTTCTTTGCCTTCTATGGTGTAGTCATAGCCAAAAAAAAAGATAAGGAATACCTTCTATTACGAGAGGAGACTTCCCTTTTAGAGCTGTTAGACATATAAGATAAATATGTAAGACTGTAGTTTTGTGGCAGAATGGGGAAGGAGAAGGCCCATATGAAGTGTGAGAGTAGAATACTTTTCCATCTTTGAAATCTGGCTCAGTATTATAAGAAGATTCATCTTCAAATAGTTTGTATTTCGAGTTATACTAATGCTTTTAATAAAATATACTTTTTTTCTTTGATTGTCTAGGTCACTTTTACAAAGAGAAAGTTTGGGTTGATGAAGAAAGCCTATGAACTTAGTGTGCTCTGTGACTGTGAAATAGCACTCATCATTTTCAACAGCTCTAACAAACTGTTTCAGTATGCCAGCACTGATATGGACAAAGTTCTTCTCAAGTATACAGAATATAATGAGCCTCATGAAAGCAGAACCAACTCGGATATTGTTGAGGTAACACATATATCTAGTAATGTGTGAATTGCAAATAATAATTGAATCTTGCATTTAATAAGAGTAACTCTCATTACTTTGTACATACAGAGCATAAATCAGTTAGAGGTATCTTTTCTCTGAATTATTTCTTAGAAGGATTGAAAATGGATATATGAACACTCACTTATGCCATAAACATATCCTATTTGTTCAAACAAAATAAGGTGGGCTGTTTTACCTTATATATCTAATATTTAACTAGTATAATCTAACATTTCATCTGTGATTACATATTTTATAGGAGTTTTTAAATTATTATAAGAAACCATTACTTTTGGTTAGGATGAAGTTATAATTTCAAAAATCTTAGTCATTTCATTTTGTCAGTGGTAACTTACAACTTTAAATACTAATGAAAAGGGCTGGGGCTGTAGCTCAGTGGCAGAGTGCCCACCTCACACATGTGAGGCATTGGGTTTGATTCTCAACACTACATAAAAATAAATAACCAAAGTAAAGATATTGTGTCCATCTATAACTAAAAAATATTTAAAAAAAGAAATAACACTCTACCTTTAAAAAATAAATAAATACTAATGAAAAGAAAGAAAATTATATAAACAATATTTATTTCATTAATACTACCTTTTTGGGAGGGAGGGAAAATCCTTGTCCCTTTTTTGTTTATCCACTGCCCTTTTTAGTGTTTCTTAGGGTTTTGCCAACCTAATTAAGTGAAAAAGAAAAGGAATTCTTTTTAGGATGAATTTTCATCTACTTTAAAATAAAGCCTTCAAAAAGAAAAACCACTGTACTTTCCCCTTTAATTCTTTTCTGCTTCAAATTTTATAAAAAATAACTTTTCCATGTACTATATTTCTAATAACATTTTAATTTAGCTTCTTGGTTACTTTTGCCTTTTTGCTTGCATTTAGAAGAGTGTTTCATTTTTATTTTTTAAAAAGGACTTTTTCATTACTTGAGAGATACATTGGGGCTGGGGTGTGACTCAGTGGTAAGCACTTGCCTAGCATGCACAGGGCCCTGGATTAAGTCCCCATTTCTGCCAAAAATCAACCAACCAACCAACAAAAACCTTTGGCTTAGTTTTGCAATATTAGAAAATAATTTTTTAAATTAGACATTTCCTTAGAGAAAGTAGAGAAGCCATGTGATGATGCAAAAACTAAGTATAAGAGAACATATGGAAACCCAATCTAGATTTTATATCAAATGATTGAAATTAAGCTAGAGAAAAATACTTAAATATTTTATTGTATGGGAATCTAAATTATTTGTCCTCATAGATTATGCTACAGTTTAAAAAAATGAATTTTAAAATTTCTCAGCCTTAGCAGTCCCTTTCCGGAGAGTAACTGATTTAGTTTGTTATTGAAAAAAAGAATTCTGTTACTTACATTAAAAATCGAACTTTTTAGTCAGTAATCAGTTGTTTCAAATGAGAAGTAAAAGTATAGTATAAGTACAGCTAGGACTCATCTCTGTAGCTTGATTTACCCATAATTTTATGATGGATTTTCTTCTACTAAAAAATAGTATTTTAAAATAAAACCTTCAAAAAGGAGAACCAGCATACTTTCTCCTTTAATTCCTTTCTGTTTCAAATTTATAAAAGATAACTTTTATAAGTTAATACTGTGAACCTCCCTGAAATCTGTTGGGAGTTTTTTATTTTGTTTTTGTTGATCACTTTGATTAAACTATATGGTTTTATCTTGAGCCATATTCCCTTAATATAATTATGTTTGTCATTTGTGAATTATTTTGTCACATTAGTTTTTATGGCACATCTTATCACTTATTTGCAACATGAACTATGTAGTAGATTCGCTCTTGTATTTCATGAGCATATGTTATATTTTTATAAGCTAAGGAATCATTTAGGTAAGGGTTGTAGGAGAATTTATAACTGGATTTCCTTGAAATGGAGAGTATTCCTACTGTGTTTAAAATGAGTTACTTATTTTAAACATCTTATCAAAAGTTTCACAGCCTTAAGTAAAACAAAGAAATAGAGTTGACTTTGTTGACATCAGCAAGTAGATATTTTAGCTAGTTTCATTATAGAAGGGGATACCTCCTAACCCTAACTACTCTGCTCTTTCATTGCAGCAGTTGTTCTTGGCCCCTGGAAGTTGAGGGTACTTCGCACAGCCTAAAGCTTATTTCTTTTAGAGAATTAAAGAATATAGTCTGGTTTAATCCTCACAGAATTTTAAAACCACCTCATTCTTCATCTCTGTTGTGGTCAACAGTCAAATTTTAAGAGAGTAAATCCCAAACATTTAACACTTTTCTGAGTGCTACAATCTGTTTCAATATGAAAGAAAACTTTTGCAGTTTGATTATCAATTGGGATTTTGATATTTTCTTTTTAGTTGTATTTTTTAGATACAAGCTAACAGGACTCTTACCAAAAGATCTCTATGAAATTCTGAATTTATATAAAATACATTGAATAGGATATACTTAGGATAATAAGCAATAAATTTGTTGTGCTCAGATAAGTTACAAGACTTTATTCTTATTACTTATAAAAATCTTACTAAGTCTTAATTATAAAACAGTGACTATTAAACTTGTAAGATAAGAGATTGGAAATTTAGCTCTGTGGCAGGGTGTTTCTTAGCATGCCCAAGGACCTGAGTTTGGTCCTCAGCCCTGTGGGTTTTCTTTCACATATGAAGATGACGCAAGCAAGTGCATCCTCACAAGTTTTTATGTAAGTGTCTGAGTTCTTTTTTATCAGTAGTAATAGCTCATAACTGGTGCATCTACTAGGACTTTTGTGGAGGACCAAACTGAATTTACAGAATAACATTATTGAAAATGGGTCAGGTACTCTCTAAGTATCTTACAGGTATCTCATATATAAGGATATTTTTAGAATACCATTACAGTTATTTTCTTTTCTTTTCTGTTTTATATAGTTTCCTTTCCAAAAGTTGTAATTGGAAGCAACTTTTTTTATATTCATCTATACATTTGACAAAAATATTCGTAGGACTTCTGTGTGCTGTGAGTTCTACAAGGGGATGTTATTTAGAGATTTCTAATTCAAGCTGAAAGAATATTCTTTCTACCCATGGTTTCACAAATCCCTGAAATACACTTTTACCAACAGAAGATTTTATATAAATAAACTTATAGTTGTTTATGTAAATAAACTTATACTTGTTAGTGGGATTCTAGACAGGAGCATCACATGTGGCTGAGGAAATCAGGAGTTAAAGAGGCACAAACATTTAAGAAGTGATCTGCTTTAGGGTATTTCCTTATGTAATATGATCAGTAGTGACATTAACAAACTTCTTTAACAACTTTCATAAGGCTTCTAATGACTTTGCCTATTTCTTGTTGCATATATGTTAGCTTTTAAAATGAGTAGAACTTTACTTTTCCTGAGTTGCCAAAATACCCTCTCATAGTCTTGATTATATTAAAATGTAGTTTTCTGCAGATGTATTCTGTTCTATTGTATCCTACACACGAGCCCTTTGGGGATGTACTGTAAAAAGAAGGATGGGTGCACTGAGCTGTTAACCATGTCTACAGGGTTTGTAGCATAAGGATGCACACATGTTATGTCAGTGGGGTTTAGATCAAATATATTTTCTGGGAGCATGGTAAACTTAATATGAGTATCCCTAATGCAAAAGTACAAAGTCTGAAACGCTTCAAAATCTGAAACTTGTTGAATGCTGACATGACACTCAAAAAAATTTCAGATTTCAGATTTTCAGAATAGGGCTGTTAAGCCAGTAAATTTCATAAAAATATTCCAAAATCTAAAAAGCTCTGAAATTTGAAACATTTTCTTGTTCCAAGCATTTTGGATTTGGGTAGTTGGTAGCTAATTAAATTGTGATTATAAATAGTGGTAGCTGTGGTGTTTATATTTATCTGTTTCAATTTCATGTATAAATACACATATTAGAAACCCACCTACAGAATAGTGTTCTTTGCTCTTTCTTATTTTATATTATCTGTGTTTTAAAACTAGTTCAACATTTTAATTTCAAATTTTAGAATTTTCACTAGAGTTGATGAAATTTTAAAAACTATACAACTTTGTTTTTTTCAAATTAATAGCATTGACATATTAAATTTATTGGGGTATTGTAAATTAAGGTCTTCAATATTTTGGGGATGTATATACTTCCTGCATTAGTAAGTTGAATTACAGATGTCTTTTAACCTCATGATGGGATTATGTCCTAGGAGACCCATAAATTACCTGCAAATTGTGCCAAGCTTTTATTTTCCAATATCCTGAGAGTTTTGCACCAACATATCACTAGCCTGAGAAAAGTTAAAAATTAAAAATATAGTTTCTATGGAATGCCTATTATTTTTGCACCACCATAAAGTTGAAAAATTGTAAGTCAAATCAATTAGGGACTGTCTGTGAAAATGAAAACTTACACATTAGTAAATTAAGGGATTGCCATTAGAATGAGCCTTATAAGGCTAAAATATTTGAAATGAAGAGTATCACTGCTGTCTTTAAAATGAAATTTATTTGAAAATCTTTACACACTACTTTTCCAGAATATTATATTTCCTATAGAAAATGAGTTTTACTCCCTTATGTCCTATGTTTCATCAACAGCTGATAATTTATACATGTATTTTTTTAAAAAAATGATGCTAGATATCATATAGCTGTGACATTTAAATTCCATTGGATGCATTTAAAAAAGTTATGTCATCGTTTCTGTGGGTCAGAAATTGGGGGGAAGCTTAGCTTAATCCTCTGCTTCAGGGACTGTCACAAGGCTACAGTGAAAATATTGCCATTGGTAACATCTGAAAATGATTCAAAGCTCAACTAGGGAAGTATCTGCTTCTAAGCTTACATTGATTTTGTAGGAGTCATACCTTTAAGGGTTGTTGCACTAAGGGTCTCAGTTCTTATTGACTGTTGTCCAGTGTCCAACCTCTCTCAGTTTCTTACCAGGTGGACCTCTCCAATATAGCACCTTCAGCCATCAAAGCCAGCAATAGATTTCCAGCAAGCCAAACGTCACATCTTTTATAACTTATTTTCAGAAGTGACATTCTATAATTTTTGCCATATTCTGCTTGATAGAAACAAGTCACTAGGTCCAATTCAACTTACACTAAGTAATAGGATTACACTAAGGCATGAATATTAGGAGATGGGATTACTGACAACCATTTTAGAAAGTTGCCTACTGTATGCAGCATAAGGCTAAACGTCTGTTATAAATAACACTATTTAGATCCCAGGGAAATAACCTCTCCATACCTCTTGTCCTGTCATTGAAATAAAGAGCAACTAAATGTCTGTTGTAATAAACACTGTTTAGATCCCAGGGAAATAATGTCTCGTCTCCATACCTCTTGTCCTGTCATTGAAATAAAGAGCAACAGTGAGCAAAATACTGATTTTTATGGGTGGTGCTACTCTTGATTCTAGAGAGACCATTGTTTAGAATATAGAGAGAATTTGAACAGTGAAAGTACTAGGGAAGATGAAAGAAAGATTGATTACCTTCTCAATTCCTTCCTCTCAGTGTGCATGTAATATTTTCTTATATAAAAATGTATCAGTTTAAAGTAGAACACAGTTGCACCTGGTGCTGGGAAACATTTTCCTATGCTAAACACTTCACATTGCTCTTAGATTTACATATATGTCTCTGGCATAGCAGTATAGCAGTCATGACACATGAAATACACTGATATTGAGATAGGCATTGAACATTTAAATTACTGATAGTTTTATTTTTATCAATATTTAATAAATGTCACCTTTCTATAAATTTAAATACTTGGAATTTGTTTTACACTTTAATTTTAATAGATTGTTTAAGCCTTAGAAAAATAGCATTTGAATGCTTGAAAATAATTTTTTAATTTTACACTATGAATATGGTTACATTTAACTTTTTAAGTTTAGCTCGTTAGCATCAAGAGTGCAGATTATGTGAAAGTCTTGATTATAACAATTGGTGACTTTGCTGAAGTCAAGAAAACTTTATGGTGTTATGTATGTATTTATAGATAACACTTGTCTTTATTCTCACCCAACCATTTCTGGTCTGCAAATAAAATACCTAAATATATACAGTAATAATAAATAGTCATTTGATATTATTTTGATTGTGTAGCTCTGAGAGAGAACACAAACTTTACCCCTATACTTCTACACTCAACACTCAAAATTTGGTAACCAGATATTTGTGGGGTTTTTCTCCATACACCAAACAGCTTATCAGTGGACACTGAGTATCTTCTAAATCAGTAAAGTTCTGACACTCTATCAGTAGAGTTAGTGTGCGAGCCCATAGGATGAGGGGTGAAGTCCATGCTAGGTACCAACTAGGGTTTCCACAAGCCCTTCGTTTGTTTTGATGAATTCATTAGAGTGGCTCACAGAACTTGAGAAACACTGGTTGACTTTTAACCTGTTTATTATAAATCATTTTATAATATAGATGAACAGCCAGATGGAAAGGAGGTTTGAAAGGGTCTCTAGAGCAGGAGCTTCTCTCCTTGTGGAGTTGAGGTACACTGCTTTCCCCTCAAGTGGATATATTTAAAATCTGAAAGCTCTATTTCCTATATTTCATTAGGTAACAATTCACAAAGAATGTCATCAAAGATGTTCATATCTTTTCATGTTATTAAGCATTAATGCAAAAAGAGGTGGCAGACTTTTTTGGTGTGTGGAGTTGGAGATTGAACTCAAGAGTCTTGCACAGAGTGCTAGGCAAGCACTCTACCACTGAGTTATACCCACAGCCCTAGGTAGGTGGTACACATCTGTTTAGTCCTATAAAAAGTAGTATTTAATGTAAACATACAAAGAAAATGTTATGACCTCTGTATTTTCTTCTCAATACATTATGATAAATTTATGAATTATTATATTAGACATGGTATTATTTTTGTTACTAAGTTTTTTCTCATTTTGCAGAAATATTTTTGTTTGGTTGATTGGTTGGTTGTTTTTTTGGTACTGGGTGTTGAACCCAGGTGCACCTTATCACTGCGCTACATCCCCAGCCCTTTTATTTTTTATTTTGAGACAGGGTCTAGCTAAGTTGCTGGAGGGACTCACTAAGTTGCTGAGACTGGCCTTAAACTTGCAATCCTCCTGTCTCTGCCCCTTGAGTTGCTGGCATTGCTGTCATGTGCTACCATGTCCGCCATTTTGTAGAAATAGTTGAAGCATTAAATTTTACAGCTCATACTATTTTTTAAAAAAGATGACTTGGTGGCATTGGAGAACATTCATAAATAACTCGTGTGGCAGTTGAAACCATTGTGCTATCATTTGAGGACAAAATACAGGGGCCATGACCATTTCTCTCTCTTACTAATGTCTTTTGAAGTGTTACCAAATAGAGGTATTTCTTTTTCATCACAGGAATACCATAACACTTTAAAAAAAATTCCATTTGCAGAATCTCTTCACATCTAAGGTAAGCTTTTTTAGAAATAGAAATTGGGACTCAAATGACCTACCCAGAGTCCTGTAAAAGAAATTGGCAGGGTCAGACCAGAACCCAGGTCTCTGACATTATCCTCTTTCTTTGCTTCCCAGTTTACTGGATTCAGTGAAGCTCTGAAACATATCGCTATAAATAAGTTAGAGTTTATACACATATCAATCATATATAACATTTAGGAACTATAAATGAGTTTTCCTTAATAATGAATAGAAAATTAATGAGGGTAGTTGCAACAAGAAAAATAGCATTTATTAAGCGTTTCATATACTCTGCTACTCTTCTAATGAATTAATTTTTATAACATTGTAGAATCCTTATTTCATAGTTGATGAAATTGAGTCACAGATATAAGTGAAACAGAATGATGATAACTTGGATTCTGAAGAAAGTCTACCTTCTTGAATCTTAATAATCTTCACCTGCCTTCAAATTGCAAAGGAATTTGAAAATAAGATCTTAAAGAACACTAGGGAATCAACATAAGATGTACCTATCAAATAGGTAACAAAAACAGGTAATAGTAAAAGTGTGCCAAGAGTATATTAAATACAATTAATGATTCTCAAAAATGTGGTACCCTGTCCAGCAACATCAGTATTTTCAGAGAATTGTTTAGAAATGCAAGTTCTTGGGCCCTATCCAAGACCTACTGTATCAGAAACTCATTTTGATATGAAGTCTAAGCAATTTTATATTAACTTGTCCTAAGTGCATTTATAAACTAAAAGCTTCAAGTTAATACACAATATCTTGGCAATGATTATTCAGCTTTTTAAATATTTTTATCCCCAAGAATATCTCCTGAAATGATTACACGTGGGGAGCAAGCATAAATTGTAACTATTTAAACCTTTTAAAAAGCCATTCAAAATAGTATACCAGTTGTCACTAGGGTATGTATTTCTAATAGGTTACATTTCAGTTCAGTTCTACATAGTTATAAGAGCTTCTTCAAATGTAGCTCCTTTAATGGTTGCTTCTTGAAAGGTGTGGGAGCATTGTAAGAGATGGAATCTGGTTGAAAGTTAACTGACTTATCTAGTGTTGACCCGGTAGAACTGGAAGGCATGATTCTGCTTCAGTTTTCTGACAGGTTTAAAATACCCTCAGAGAGGCTTTTGGAGCCAATCACTTTCCCCCCTATATTATAGATAAGGATTGGAACAGACAGGGAGTGTTTTAAGAGGCTTGCCTAATGTTTTACAGGGCTGCAGTGGAGCGGCAGGGAAAGGGAAAAAATAATGAGGCATCTGAAGACAAGACAAAGCTTTCCTCCACCTCCAGCCCCCTGCCCTGCTCTTTTATTCCTAACAGAGCCTGAAGCAGCAGGATGATGACTCACAGGGTGAGGCACACAATCCTCATGGCCCTCCTCCTCTTCCCACATGTCGCTGCACCATCACTTCACACAGCAGTCACCATAGCTCTTGCAATTTCAGTTTTACTATTTTTATTTTGCTCTGTATTTGAATATTATTATTTTTTCATACAATTATTGGTCTTCATTTATGTGCTTTTTATAAGAAACTATGCATCTCCAGGTGTGTTTTTTCTTGTTGAGGTCATATTTTTCTCCATCAGAGATTGGTTGTTTTGATAAATAAATGAGTTTGGGGGTGGGGGAAGGATGATATATATCACTTTGTAATGTAAGTTTCTGTAAGACATTTCTTGTGATCATTCACCAATATCTGTGCCCTTTTTATGTCCATATGTTCAGGAATTATTTTAATACTCATCAGTAGATATAAAGTGTTCTTTTTTTTATTCTGGAAGGCCTTTATTGCACTGGTCAGATTTTTGACCAAAGAGAAAAAGGAGATGGAGAGTGGTTAGAGTGAACTTCCTCTAGAGGTGACCCTATCACCAGTTTTTAACAGGAAATGGTTGAAGAAGGGAATGGGATAGAGGGAAGGTATTTTAGGTCCAAAGGACAACTTAGGTGGAAATTAAGACAATTTCTGCACTCTCCAGTTTATGAAGACAGATCAGCTAAGTATAGCTGTAGTGTAATGTTAATAATAAGATTAACTAATACCCGAGAAGTAAACCACCATCTCATGATGTATTTAGGCGCTTGACTTTAACCTGGTGGTTTGCCTAGTCACTGAAAGAATTTAATAAAATAGCTTCCTAGGTTTCATTGTCTTACATTCTCAGGCAAGAAAGTGTGTTAGAACTGCATGGCAATTTTTGAAAGGGGTTGCAGAGAAAGGAACAGAAAAGAGAGAAGCAGTAAAGATATTGAATTATCTCTACATATTTTATTTATTTCACTAATATTTATCATGACTATGTACCAGACCCAGGAAGATAATGGTAAATGACCATCCTGCTTCTTTTTTCTTAACAAGATGATGTGTTAGGTATATTATTGTTTTACTGCAGAAGTCCTTTTCTTGGGTACACTTTAGTAAGGCTTTGAAGGCCCTTAGAATCCCAATATTATGTTTCCTACCAAACAGTAATCATTCAGTATATAAATTTTTATACTGTAATAAGAACTAGAAGATTATTTAAAGCAAATGGTGGTGCTGGGTATTTAACATGTTTATCAGTGTTCTGTGTATGCTTTAATAAAGTGAAATATATAGATATTTTTAAATGGTGAAATAGTTCTCTTTTATAAAGATCCAATGGAAACATGTAATTTTTGAAAACTGGCACTTTGAACAGATATGTTAAAACTCAGGTGACACCCAGTTTTCAGTATTTATTAAGTTATTTTATTTCTGAAAAAGACTACTTAAGGATATAATATCTCTATAGAAGGTATCTTCTTTGCTTAGATTAGCCAGAACTCTGCTTTTTAATTTATAATTATGTAATTAGGGCCGTGCCTGTGAAGTTTCAAATGGTAGTATTTTAAGAAAGTAAGTATATACATAAGGATTTTTCACATTTTTTTGTTTAATTGACTCACAATTGTTAACATGTACTTTGATAATTGTGTATCCTAAGGATGTTCTTTGAAGAATGTTACTATATGTTTAGGAGAAATGAGATTATGTTTATTTATTTAAAGAATGGTTGTTGTAGTTTTTATTTTAATTCATTAGCAGTAAAACATTAGCAGGTAAATCTTTTATATATTTTTATAAATGTTAGCAATTTTTAAGACTTGGTAAATAGACTGTGCTTTAGCTTTCTAGAATAGACTACAGCTTAATTGTGTGTGTTAGAATTTACTTCTTGTAATTCAGTGGAGAATGTTTTTCTGTCATGCTTTGCTTTCGTAGAAATTTTCTTTTCCTATAATAGTTTGTTGTTTTGTGTAATTTCTGGCCTTAAGTTATTTACAGAATCTAGCTTGAAAATCTTAAAAATGTTGATGTTTTGAAGAAGAAACAAATAACAAGTAATATTTGTGCAGGAATTTTATAAAAATCAGCTTGCTTTTTATGTTTCCATTCATATAGGATTATTGCATAAAACATAATTAAAAGATGTTATTGCCATTTTCTGCATTTGTATAGATGAATTAAGTATTTAAAATTTGTTATTACTTTGAAGTAATAAAAAACCTACCTATGTTAAGTTTGAGGTATTAAACATTTTGAGGGTCGGAGTTGTGACTCGGTGGTAAAGTGCTTACCTCCAATGTGTAGGGCACTGGGTTCTATCTTCAGCACCCCATTAAAAGAAGAAGAAGAAGAAGAAGAAGAAGAAGAAGGTGTTGTGTCCATCTGCAACTGAAAAAAAATTTTAAAAAAATTTTGAAGGATGGTAGAAAATAGCTTTAGATAAGCATTTAGGCATTTTGTAAAAGGTGTTTTTTGATATTAAGAGCTCAAACTCTTTTTGACATTTTGTTAGTAATTCAAAGTAAATTTCTGTGATTATTCTAACTCGAATATCTTTACTATAATATTTATTTACTGAATGCTTGTTGTACCACTAGGTGTTTTAATAGGACAGAGAAAATATTAAAGTTGTAAATCTCAGGGATTGTAACAGTCAACTATACAGTTGTTTGAAAACTATGCCATATTGGTTAGGTTGAAAGCATCAGAAGACCTGACTGAAACTAGTCTTGAAAACAAGGGTGTTTTGGTTCCATAGTTTAGCTATTGTGAATTGAGCTGCTATAAACATTGATGTTGCTGCGCCACTGTAGTATGCTGACTTTAAGTCCTTTGGTATAAACCGAGGATTGGGGTAGTTGGGTCAAATGGTGGTTTCATTCCAAGTTTTTTGAGGAATCTCCACACTGCTTTCTGTTGTAGTCACACCAATTTGCAGTCCCACCAGCAATGTATGATTATACCTTTTTCTCACATCTCACCAACATTTATTGTTGCTTGTATTCTTGATAATTGCCATTGTGACTAGAGTGAGATTTGCATTTCTCTAATTGTTTGGGATGTTAAACAGGTTTTCATATATTTGTTGATCAGTTGTATTTCTTTTTCTGTGAAGTGTCTATTCAGTTCCTTAGCCCATTTATTGATTGGGTTATTTACTTTTTGGTGTTAAGTTTTTTGAGTTCTTTATATATCCTGGAGATTAAGAGGGGAGGCTAGAGAAGAATAGAGTTACTTTGGATTAGGTAGAGGGGGAGTGAAGGGAGGGGAGGGAATATGAGGGTAGGAAGGAAGTATAGTAGAATGAATTAGACATTATTACCCTATATACATATACAACTACACAACCAGTGTTATTCTTCAACAGAAGAATGTGTCAAAGTGCATGTATAATTAGAACAAGTTTTTAAAAAGTGGGGGCGGGATTGGGAGAAAGGACAGGTGTGTGTTATATCACATAACAAAATTCTATCAGTGTGCTGAAGAGGCTGTGTTGAAGTGGGCTCTATCTTCCACTTGCATTGGTTTTGTTCTCATACCTACCTTTTCATGTTGGCAGAAACAGCTTCAGGCCTTGTATCTGCACATAATATCATTGAAACAGCACTGTCTAATAGAACTTTTAGTGATAATAGAAATGTTGTATATTTGGGTTGTCCAACATGCTGACCAATATCCATGAGTAGCTGTTGAACCTTTGAAATATAGCTAGTGCACCTGATAAACTGTTAGGGTTTTTTTTTTTTTTTAAATTCAGTTTAAGTAACCACATGTGGCTATTGACTATTTAAGCATCAATAAAAAATATTAGATCAGTTGTATCCCAGAATGTCCAGTAGATATTCTAAAATTAGTTTGTATGCTTTAGGCTGCATTCCTTCCCACATCCTATGCCCAGAAAAACTAATGATAGTAGTGGAGAGAGAATGGAATATGCTAACTGGCTTATTCTTGCCGGATGTTTTACCTTTAGGACTTGCTCTATCAGTCGTCTGGATAGTGTGATTTTTGCATATACTTTACATATACATATATATCTCAGTAGAACAGTTAATAGAGAGTTCAGAAATGAGCTGATATGTATATGATTAATTGATTGACAAAAATGCAAATAAATTAATGAGAAAATGAAAGTTTTAATACGCTGTGCTGGAAAAAATGGATATCTGTTGGGGAGGGAAAAATCCTAGTATTATCTCATATCATATGCAAAATTGTGTTCTAGAGGGTTTGTATAGGAGATTAATATGAGGTGATAAAGAAATTGGATATAGTTAATAGAGTGACTTAGTACCAAGCTGTGTCATTTGACACTTGTGAGATATATGTGTGTGTGTGGGGGGGTGTATTGGGCAGCCTTTGGAGGTGTTTAAAAGTTTAGGTAGTCAAATCATTATTGCACAGATATTAATCTGGCAGCAGATAATCAACATTGTAAAGAAGTTTATAACTTTTAAAAATATAATTTATCCCATCTTGTAATCGTGATAGTTTTTTTAAGTAATGGTGAGACTTGAAAGAAGAGGAATGTTATTCCATTTGGTTTGAATGGAGAGGGGAGATTATAAAGTGGAAGTTTAGGATGTATTCCAAAGACTGTAATGTATTGACACTTTATTCTTTTTCTTAATTGATCTGTAGAAAATTCGAGTGAATCATTTGTTTTAAAAAAAGGAAATTTTTAGAGTTGAGCATCGTGTTAACATTCCCAAATATTATAAATAAATAACCTTTGTAATAAAACCTTCAGTTTTAAATTCTTTTAAAAATCACTTCATTGATATTTTCTATGCACAAATGACCACATGATCAAAACTATTGTGAAAAGAGGTTGGTATAAAAAGTTTAGGAAACTAAAATATAATTACTTCATTTAATTGATAAGGAAGCCGGGTCAAAATTGTCCAGATCATATTAGTACATAATGACAAAACCTACACTTACATAATGTCTTTTGAAAGATTGTAGATCTTTTGAGGCAAGACTTTACAAAAGAATATTAGTATTTTTACAGTGTTCAGTAAATATCCAACACACAGTTTACTGAAGATTTGAACTAAAGGGAGCATTGCTTACTTCATTGTTAACCCATTTATGATACTCTTAAATTAAAACTCCATCAAATATTACAAAAACTAGTAGGGACAAAAATATTAAGTTTGTTTTATAAGTGGAAGGAAGTCAATAGTGAAGGAAATGTGATTCTTTTTACTCTGTAACATTGGAAATGATTGACTTTTTTAATTCATCCTTACCCCTTGCGTCTACTCATTCTATATATTATTCCCAGCCTTCAGAGAAGTAAACCTACTTTTAAAATCTCTGATGTATTGAGATTTATGTATTCCTGAAAACCTCACAAACTGCAAAACCCATATATCTGTGTATTCTGAGAACTAACACAAGTAATAATTGGGGAGATAACTTGAACTGTTCAATTAGGCAACTTAGTGTAGTTACTGACTACCATGATGAGATTATAAATGTACAAAATTACTTGAATAGAAATGCTGGTAAGCCCTTCATTGGGATGGAATTGGTGGATCTTAGGACAATACAGATGGAAGTATAGTGGTGAGCCAGTGGAGGCTGCCATTAAAGAGGGCATGGGAAAAAGTACAATCTATAAGACTAGGAGTACTCATCTAAAGCCTTCTTTTAAAAATTTCTGGTAATACAGATTAATACTTACATTGTCGGTACAGTAGCCAAGTTGAGGGATTTTTCCTTTCCTGCTAAAGTTCTAATACTATTCCCACTTTTCTGGTTCCGCTTTCCTAGGAAAAAAATCACCAGCAAACCAAAGTGACTTCTTTATTATACTGATATCATTTCCTAGTGCCATTTGCATCTGAGCTAGTTTGCATTACAAAAACATATCATAGTAGAGCAGACTATTGTTTAAGTTCACAGAGGTTTTTTTCTCTCTTTTTTTTAAATAAGATAATGTGTCCTAGTTTACATTCATCTGGATTAAAGATTGCTATTTTATTTAAAAGAAAATTATACAGAGTAGGAAAGTTATTTTTCTGAGATTTGTTTTTTTTGTTTTGTTTTTTTGGTTATAAAGAAAGTTATTTTCAGAAGTTTTATTGGGCTTTGTTTTTTATGTTTCTGTTCACTGGCAGTCTTATCATACTAGGATATAGTAATCAATAGGTATGAATTCCGTATGATAATTATTCATGATCATAGTAAATATTTTCAAAACTTTCAGTAACCTGCATGAAGTACTATATAAATCATTACCCAAATATCCTTCACTATTATGACATTGAGTGCATATTTTAGTTATTTATTGAAGTATGTGGACATAACTGAGATTAACCCTTTAATCTACTTTATATGTCAATGAACTTGTCCTGGACATTTCATATAAGTAGAGTCATATAATATGTGGTCTTCTGTGACTTTTTTCACTCAAGGTGATATTTTTAAAGCTAATCCACATTGTAGCATATCTTAGAACTTCATTCTTTGGCCAAATGAGATCCATTTGCTACTTTGAAGTTTATGCACAACTTTTTACAGGATAGTGGTGCTAGGGATCAAACCCAGGGCCTTAAGTATGCTAGGAAAGTGTTCTACCACTGAGTTATACCCCTAGACCTGTGAACACTTTTTTGTATGGGCATATGTTTTCATTTTCCTAGGTATTTAGCTAGGAATAGAATTTCCTGGATTGAATAGTAAATTCTTTTGTTTAACCTTGATGAGCGGCCTAAATCTTCCACATCTAACTTAAAATAATAATAATAAAGCAAAAACATCAACAAAAATAGCTTATTTGGATATCATTAGAAAAGCTTAGTTCATTATTTTTCTAAAAATACTTACTTACAAAAAAAAGTTCAGTATTCTTGGGCCAGGTTTTCTAGATTAATTCACTTGCTAAAAGACAACTAAAAACAGAAGGTGAACTGTAAAAAATATTTCATAATATCAAAGAGCTTCAAGGACTATGCTAGGCCAAAATCTAAGAGAACAGAACACAAAAGTCAAGAATTCTTTAAAGCTGTAGCTGCCCTAAGTAATTTGCCAGGATTAAATAGCTGAAAAACTGAGAGCATCCCACTAGTTAGTTTCACTTTCTTATTGATAAAATAGGCATGCGTTTGGCTGGGATTATGGCTCACCGGTAGAGCACTCACCCAGCACGGTTGGACCCGTGTTTGATTCTCAGAACCACATAAAAAGCATTGTGTTGTGTCCATCTACAAAAAAGATTAATTATTTCTCTCTGTCTCTGTCTTTCAAAAAAAAAAAAAAAAGAAAAGAAAAGACCTGAGTCACTGTCCCAATAAATTCCATGCAGAATAAATCTAAAACAAAAATGAAACAAACTACACAAAGACATGGTGAAAATGCAGAAAACAAAAGACAAGTAAGGGGCTGGGGATGTGGCTCAAGCGGTAGCGCGCTCGCCTGGCATGTGTGCGGCCCGGGTTCGATCCTCAGCACCACATACCAACAAAGATGTTGTGTCCGCCGAGAACTAAAAAAAATAAATATTAAAAATTCTCTATCTCTCTCTCTCTCCTCTCTCTCTCCTCTCTCACTCTCTCTTTAAAAAAAAAACAAAACAAACAAAAAAAAAGACAGGTAAAACAGATTTATCCTCAAAACAGTGCTGATTCTAAATACCAGCAAATTAAACCTGGAGTCCAGTGATAAATGTGCTAGGGTAATAGAGTAGGAACCCAACCTTGAGTTTTATATACAGAGAAAATATCTTCAAGAATGAAGGGAAACACTTGTATATCAGCTTTGCAATTGAACTACTTTATGCTTTGGAAAAGGGCCAAGACCAACTCAAGCTGCCATGCTAAGAAAGCAGGGACTACTGCAAGTAAGTATGTGAAACTAACTAGTAGGATGCTTTCAATGAATTTTTTTGGATGAAAAAGGCAAATTAAAGTACCTAGTAAACAAACAAAGGGGTAGTGAAGAATCAAAGCCAGGACTTTGGATGATACACTTTCCTGACTTTTCAGGAAAATCAGCATTGACACTGAAAATCAGCATTATCAAAGAATTTATTTAAGTAGCAACATCTAAAACATTCTCCCTGGTGACTAGTTGAGACCAGACTACCTGGTGGCTTAGTATCCAGCTCCTGGAAAACCAGGGCCCCAAAATTGTAGAAATTGAGGGAAGCAGTGGAGGAGGTATTACCATACTTTAGGATCTTTACAGTCAAACCTAGGATCATAGAACTGAGTAAGATCTTAGAATTTACAGAAGCCAGAGCCTAAACAATATATTTCTCACTGAAGAAGATGTGGTTAGGATCATGGAAAAACTGGGAGAAAAATACGAAGACATGCTTTTGACCAAAGACATAATAAATGTTAACTCTTCTCAGTGGTTAAAGTGGTACTAGATCACAGTGCTCTTATCTATTCTCCTTTTGGTTTGTTAACTGTTTGAAGCAATCTGTTGATTGGCTAAACTAACACAGCATAGTGGAAAGAGTTTAAACATAAGAAGACTCAGATTCTAATTCCAGTTATGCTACTTTATAGCTATATGATGAGGTAGGATATGGCATGAGTACTTGAATCTCTCCTGACTTTAATATTCTATTAAGATAGGAGATGAACTACGGAATCAGAAAGGTGTCCATTTTCTATTCAATAGGTATTTTAACCTAAAAAAAATTTTTTTATACTAGGGATTAAATCTAAGGCCTTGCACATGCTAGGCAAATAGTCTTCAGCACTATATCCTCAGCCTTAAAAAAACAAAACAAAACAAAAAAAAACTTACCTTGAGATAGGTTTTCACTAAATTACCCAGCCTGGCCTTGAACTTGATATTCTCCTGCCATAGCCTTCTGAGTAGCTGGAATTAGAAGTGTGCACCATTATACTCAGCTTTAACATACTTTTTTCAGCATATATAATTTTTTTTCCCTACAGTGCCAGAAGATTGAACCCAGGGCCTTGTGCATGCAAGGCAAGCATTCTACCAACTGAGCTATACCCAGCCAGCATATATAATTTCATTATTCTCCTATTCCTCAAAATTTTTGTTCAGTGGACCGGTTGCCAGGAAAATATAATTTTAGCAAAACAATCAGAAAAAAGTAATCTTATTTTCAGAGAGAATAATTCTTATTGTCAGATTTACAACTCCAAGTCCAGATGGCCTCGAAGTAATTACTAGTATATTTTTAAAGAGGAAGTAATGCATGTATTTCACAACTCTTCCAGAGAATAGCAAAAGAAGAACCTCTCCCTTTTTCATTTTTTGAAACTAGCCTAACTTTGGTAGCAGAACCAATTAAGAGAATGCTAAAGAAAACTAGAATTTATGTTCTGTCTCACTGAACATAAATGGAAAAATCCCTAAGCAAAATATTAGTTCACTTTTTTGTGTTCGCATCTTTTTTATTGGAGACATTTTCGTTTTCACAATGAAAACTGTCTCTACTGCCTGGACACTTGTCTAGACTCTGTATCAGCTTCCTTTACAGTTAGAATGGACATGTGACTGAGTTCTAGCTAAATAAATATGGATGGATATGATGCAAGCTGCTTCTAGGCCTGACCTATGAGCTATTTCCCACATGATCTTCACCCTCTCTTTTATTTGACAGCCGGGTGTAAAGAATCCAGAAGGGGACTCAAAGGTCCTATATGCAGAGCCACAAGATAAATGACTCTGGACAGGGTTGGGAGTGTGTATCTGCTTGGGAGAGAGTATGCTTAGCATTTATGAGGCTCGGGGTTCCATCTTTACGAGCTCCCTTTCCCCCCTAAAACAGAAAAAGACTCTGGGCCCTGAGTCTTACATAAGTTTCTCTGAGACTAAGAAATACCCTCCTTGGGCTTTGTATAAACAATAAATAAACTTTCATTATGTAAAGCCAGTGGGATTTGTGGATTTTTGTGTTAAAGCCTCTATTTATGCTAATACAGAAATTTAATCCCAGATTATACAGAAGGGAAAATAGATCATAACTAATTTGGCTTTATGCCAGGAATGTAGCATTATTCCATATTCATGAATTGGAAGTCTTAATATTGTATATAACCATGCTACATAAAATCTGTATAAGTCAGTGAGTTGCCACTCAGAATTCTAAGGCATTAAAAATAAAAACCTTACTGATTCTGCAGTTCAAAGGGAAAAGAGACATGAAGAAAGATTAAGGTGAGAAGATTTGCAATAAGTATATTAGAGTAATTTTAAAGCTATAGTAACTAAGATACTGTGGCATTAACACAATTACCAATGACCAAACATGCTGGTAGAATAATAGCACAGAACTAGATCCATACAAAGATAATTAATATATAATGACGTGCTATCACAGATCAAAGAGGAAAGAACAAACTCTTAAAGTTAGTCTAAGATTGAATATATCTCAAATCCTACACTAAATAATCTCCAGCAAGACTACAGACCTAAATATGAAAGACAAACCTTTAAAGCTGGTTAGAGGATAATATAGAAGAATACCTTCATAATTTTGGGGTGGGGGAAAATTTCTTATATAAGACCTAAAAATCACTATTGTAAGGATAATGAAAAGAAAACAATGATATGTTTGATTATATTAAATAAAATTAATCTCCCTTCATACAAAGATTAAAATTTTTAAATGCCATAAAATGGGAAAAGATTTTTATGATACATAAAATTAACCTAGGACCTATACTGACTGCATTTGAAAGAACTATGTACCAGTAAGAAAAAAGCAATTCGTAGAAAACTTGGCAAAGTTCTTGAATAGCTGCTTCACAAAAGAGAAAATCTAAATGGCCATAGATATGAAATGTGTTGAATTTCATTAGTAATTGGGGGAATGCAAATTCAGTATTCATTAAAGATAGAAATGTACACATTGGTAGAACTGCTTTAGTAACAGTTTGGTGTTGTCTATTACAGAATTCATGTATTTTGTGGACTACAGTTCTATTCCTGAGAATTCACTGTAATCACTCATGAATGGTGTGTAATGAAAGATCACATACAATATATTATTCTCTGTGGTTCTGTTTGCATATAGTCAGAGTGGGCAAAGCTAAATTCTAATTATAGGATATGTATCTATGTGCTAAACCTATAAGGAAAATCCAGGAAATTATCATCACAGAGTTAGTATAGTATTGTCCTATATGGGGAAAGGAAAAGTTGGTTGTAAAGGACATATATAGCATTCTGGCTTGGGACTATTTTAATTGAAATGACCTTTTCACTTTATAATTATTTTTTAAATTTTCATGTACCTTTCTTTATGTATGTTTCAAATTTTTAAGTAATTGTTTTGAGTATTTTCAGATGACTACAAAGAATAGTATCTACTTCAGAATGGAAATACTTATTAAAATCGGGTCAAAAGAGAACTTTTTCACATTTAAAAACTTCTTATAGTCCAATTTGAATTCCTTGGAACTTAAAACAAGTTATTCCTTTATTTACAAGTAATTATGTTGTGTGCACTTGTATTATATTAGATAGATAGATGATAAATAAATAAATAAAATTTAGTGCATATTGAGAATTTTGTAATTCTTTCTACATAGCAGTTAAAACTTCAGTCCTGTCAGAGGTTCTGGCAAGTAGCATAGATTCTCGAATCAAAAATTTAATATAGACTCAAAATTTCAGAAGTGCCAATTCCTTGAGATACCTATTCATTTTTCTCTAAGTCCCTACATGATTTAAATGTGGTTTGTACATGTTTAAAATGAAAGGTAACCTGTTTTCCTTAACTCTGTAAACAAACATTAGACATTATAGTAATACATATATTTGTGTGTATGTGCATGTGTGCATATATAAAATATATATACTTAGAATGGAAAATGTCCTGATTTAACTCTAAACAAACACCAGAGATTGTTGTAACTCATGTATTTTTGTGTATATGCCATATGTGCACTTATAAAATATAGGTATAACTTTTGTGGAACGTGTACATGTCTAAAATTTTAACTATGTAACTATTTGCTGAATATTTAGCATGAGATTTTAAACTAAAAGAACCCCATTTAAAATGAACTGCCTCTGCTCAATGAGTAATCTGTTTTTATATATGCTTGTTTAAGGTTATTATGTAAAAGAAAAACATGGGTATACTTAGAAAAAGTCTGAACGGCATTATTCTTGCGTCCTTGAGTCTCTTTCCTTTCTCTTTTTTACCCTTCTCTTATTCTTTCCATCTTAGTTTCACCAAGAGGTTTAGTATGTAGACTGAAAAATGAGAGGCAGATGTATAGGGTCTGTCAAGCAATACCATATACCCAGAATTCTGTCAATGTTTCCTTGAATTTGGAAGGTAAGGTTACTCATTCATTATAAGTAGAATAGAAGAACACATGCCTTTAATCTGGCAAGTATCTTTGTATCAATTGTCTTTGGCCAAAAATGGTAAATAATTTCACTTTCAGGTTTAGGACACTTGTGGATTCTAGGGTTTGGAGGCACAAGCCAGACTTTTTTGGGAAATACATAATTTGGATGAGGATACTATTAATTTGTGACCTAAAGAGTCACTGACAGTTTTCTTCATTAAGTTTCTTTGGGGCTGGGATTGTGGCTCAGAGGTGGAGTGCTCGCCTAGCATGCGTGAGGCATTGGGTTTGATCCTCAGCACCACATTAAAAAAAAAAATAAAGATATTGTGTCCACTTATAACTAAAAAACAATAAATTTTTTAAAAGTTTCTTTAATTATAAGTGGTGGAAACTCATTTGAAGTAGCTCAAGATAAAGGAGACATATGGCACTCAAAGACAGGAAAGAATATTTGAATTACTGAAGACCTGACACCAGGAAATCCATCTTTGATGATATCCGTGGTCTCTGCTACCAAGACTAGTTTGCAAGGTGACTCTCTTAAAGGCATAACTGATGGTCTTCGTGTAAAATGAATCAAATTTATAATTTAAAAATATTGGAATGAATTTATGGAGATAAGTTTGGTCAGTTTCCACAGGGTGATTGATAATCCATGATATTTCACAGGAAACAATTTCTATGGACAAAAATTATTTGCACAAACTATCCATTTTCTTGCAAGCTAACTAATGCCTATGTTTAAAAAGTTGTAAAATAGCCTAGTCAAAGAAACAAAGGTGGCTATAATCTGAATGGGAGTGGGGAGTCTAGCCAGAATACTCACTAAATTTCAGGGTTTTACTGTTTTTCCTTAAATTTGTATGGAAAATTTAAACTCAAGAGCCTATATATATATATATATATATATATATACACACACACACACACACACACACACACACACACACACACATACACATACTTATTAGTTACAAGAGCCTTTATATATATATATATATATATAAAGGCTCTTGAGTTTAAATATCACTCTGTAACTAATAAGTATGTATGATTACTATGTATTCTTAAAAAAATGAGTATTTTTTTTTAATTACTAGTGTTTCAAAGAGTCTCCCAACTTTAGAGGTATTTGATCAACAAACCAGGGCTTTATCCCTCTTCATTTGGTAAAACTGGTTTGTTCGATACAAAATAAACAAAAACCCTCTTTTTAAAGTTTAATTTGGACATTTCTAGCACAGAACAGTTGAAGATGTGGTGTAGGATTCCTACTTCCCTGAATATGGTTAAGGCAGAACCTGACCCACTCTTCTCCCACCAACTTCATTTCACTTTAGGTCATGTTGGCTTCAGATGGAAAGGAACCCAGGAGATTGTAGGTTTTTCTGTTTCGGACAGTCCCAGTCTTTTTTATTTTAATTTTTATCTTTTTAGTTGTAGATGGATACCTTTGTTTAATTTATTTTTATGTGGTGCTGAGGATCGAACCCAGTGACTCACACATGCCAGGCAAGCACTCTGTCACTGACCCACAACCCCAGCCCCAGACAGTTCCACTCTTAATGCTGTTATCCCAAACACATTTAATTGCAAATTATCACAAGAATTAAGGATCACTCTATAATTTCTTAAAGACAAATACTGAAAAGTCAGAAACCTTCTCTAATCATACTTCCTTAATATTTTAATATTGTGTTAATGTATTAATATTATTGTGATATAATAATACAAATCATTAATCAACTATTTTCAAGCTATTTTTTAAAATAACACATTACTTTTTTATTTTAAAAACCAGTGCTCAATCTAATTGTGAGTCATATCAAGGGCTTTTGAACTCTTAATCTGCTGTCAGCTATGAGTGAAGGGTAGTTTTATACTTGTCTCAGACAGATTGAAAGTCAATAGGCCACAAAGATTTTTAATTTGTTAACTATTGTAGGAACCTAAAAAAAAAAGTCACAGCTGGTTAATAGGTAAATCCAAAGATCAAATATACAAACCCATCAAGAAAGCCAAATAAGTTGGCTTCATAGATTAAAAACAAACAAACAAAAAAAACTAGCTTTTCCACAATGGGGGAAAGAAATGCATTGAACTTCTATGGTACAAAAATCATTTGCATATCATTATACACAAATTATTTGCATTCTATCTGAATAGAGTTGTAAAATAGTTTAATGACAAAGGCAAGAACTCCATAGAGTCAGATAACTTTAAAGTTTATGTGCTAGACAATACATAGTTTTTCTTTAAAGATACCATAATTTTTATAAATTTTTTTTGGTCCATTTAAAAATATTTTACATTTTATCTTTACATAACTAATGTTGAAAGGTAAATGTTAACTAAGGACATATACTTATTTAAATCTTACATTTTGTACCATAAATGACAACATGCAGAAAGTACCTGCATTGGCACAAATCACTAAAAAGAAAAACCATTATTAAAATCCCAGTTCAATTTAACTTTATTGGTGATAGAGCTTTGTAATGTTGTGAACAACCAATTAAAAAAAAAAATTTTTTTTTAAAGTGCTTAATTGAGCCTCCAAAAATAAGATTTGTCTTCTGTGGAAAAAGATTGAAGAAAAATATAGGTGCATTAGTTTTCAGATTCCATTTAACCTTGCCAATTAGAACCTTTAAAAGTATTTGAAACACTCATATGAAGGATTTAAAACAGATTGTATCAAGTCAGCTTGAACTGATTAATTACAATTGCTTATCAAATGTTCACTTTAGCAGTTTGTAATATAGATTTCAGAATACAGTTAGTAAAGGAAATCCAGGATAAGTCGGCTTAAATACACACCACTGAAATTTAAAGTTATTTTGGCACAATTGAGTTTTTCCCTTAGAGTTGCCATTGATGGCACTGAAATACTGTCACATTTACAAGAAATAGTTCCTTAGGCTGGGAATGTAGTGTGTGTGTGTGTGTGTGTGTGTGTGCGCGCGCACACACACACACACACACAAATAGTTCTTTGAAGTTATGTTTACTTCAGGGTGAAAGACAATAATTTTCAGCAACAGCCAAAGACAGTGCATAGTGCTGGTATTCTTAATGATTTTTTTTCCCCCAGAGTCCCCATAGTGAGAGCCTTTCAGACTGAGTTTTCATTGAGCAAATGTTTTTATTGTGGGTAACTTGAAGTATATGAGAAAACTGAAGCTGGTCTGTTTCTTGTGTGCCTCACCTGGCCTTGTTAATAGATTACAGAATTCCACTTGTTAGTACCAGTGACACAGGAGAAATTTTTACTATTATGCTATTTGGTAATGATAAAGAAGACAGAAAAAGTCTTTTTATGGTAGTTAGGTCCTCAAAACAACTCTTCATGTTTGGTGATAAGGAGACACAACTTGGCTGTTGAACAGAGGTACAATAGCTTGTTATCTACAGAGTTGATACTGCCTCCTAAATTCCCTGGCTGTGACAGGAACTCATCTGAAGTGAAGGCTTGCAGAGCCAGTGATACTGGAGTACTTTCTTTCCCCATAATTAAGTTAGACTTTCTCTTGCAGAAAAAAAAAAAAATTCACATTTGTTTTAAACAAAGGCTGTATTCTTTTTTCCTCTGTAGATTAAAAAAAATGTTTAAAGAGATATATACTTGGTGATTGCTGTTTGTGAAGAGTTCAGTGATAACATTGTAGTATACCAAGAGGGACAAAACTGAGTTAACTAGTCTTTTATGATATGTGAAAATTAAGAAACAAGCATCCAGTGATTAAAGACTAGAATGAATCGTTCTTTTCATTATAATATCTGTGTATAGGTACTTGTTATATTTGGTCTGTTTCTCAGTTATAAGAGTTCAATGTGTTGTTCATTATTCCAAGTGTTAACATTTTCAGTGCTGATAGGAGCTTGCAGAAATTTGGCAAGTAGAACGTGCTACCATGGATAGGGTGGGTAAAGGTCTCCATCCCTTAGTGTGCAACACCTTTTATGGCTAAGTAAACATAATGTCCACGCAATTAGATTCATAGAGCTTGGTGTCATGGGACAGATGTTAGGGAAATAGATGTAGTGTTCACTATATGTTGTTGTTTAGTAATTATGTTTCAGTAAGAGCTTCAGGCATTGAGTGGCACATTCCAAGAAAGTTGAGAAGCTAACATACCTATAGTAATGTTGCTTATGATTTTCTTCAAGCATACATAAATTTAAAAAAAAACAATAAAATCAAATTTTGAAAGAATTTTGCTTTGCTGAGCATGGTGGCACAAGCCTATAATTCCAGTGGCTTGGGAGACTCAGGCAGGAGGATTGCGAGTTCAGAGCCAGCCTCATCAAAAGTTAGGTGTTAAGCAACTCAGAAAGACTATGTCTCTAAATAAAATACAAAATAGGGCTAGGGATGTGGCTCAGTGGTTGAGTGCCCCTGAGTTCAATCCCTGGTAACCCCCCACCCCCACCAAAGAATCTGCCTTTGGAAAAACTTAAGAAAAAGTTCTTAAATCTTGATGTACTGTGTTTGCATTCTACTTTCTTAAGACTAAAAAGGGGCAAAATAAACAAAATGTTTGTAAGTCAAGTTTTAAAGGATACTAATATGTATTATGAATTTAAAATATATATTAAATCTAATTTAAATAATTTGTGACGAACTCATCTAGAACTAGTTTATCAAACTTTCTAATTAGGTAGGCCTCAGTAGAAAATTTTAACTTCTTAATACTTTTGTGGAGTTGGTTGGAAAATCAACAGTCTCAAAACTATTTAAGTTGTTGAACCCAGTAATTCTACTTTAAAATAATACCCAAGAGTATTTTTTAATTTGACATTATAAATGTAAATGAACATTTGAGAAGCTAACATATCTATAGTAATTGTTGCTTACGATTTTCTTTAAGCATGTACAGATTAAAAAAACAATAAAATCAAATGTAAATGAACATTTACATTTATAAATCTTCAAATTCTTGATATTTTGTTTTATTTTATTGGTACAAGGGATTGAACTCTGGGTTACTCTACCACTGAGCCACATTCCCAACCCTATTTTGAATTTTATTTAGAGACAGGGTCTCACTGAGTTGCTTAGCGCCTCACAGTTGCTGGAGCTGGCTTTGAACTGGAAATTCTCCTGTCTCAGCCTCCCAAGCCTCTGGGATTACAGGCGTGTACCACTGTGCCCAGCTCCAAATCCTTGATTTTTAATTCTTTTAACTTTAGACAAGTTGTTTTATGGTGATTTTAAAGTTAAAGAAATAGAAAACTAACCATCTGCTATATTTTTACAACCCAGTGTAAAAAAATGTCAGTATGCTCCAGGGGGAAGCTTTAACAACACTCAAGAAAATTCTGAAGAAAGTCAGTTCAGTGGATTAAAGCAATCCATGAAGCAGCTCTGTAGATTGAGCTAATAAAAGGGAAAGGGGTGCATTCCATATAACCCTAGAATGCAAATTGTAAAAATATGTAGTCAGTAATATATACATTCTTCATACAAAAGAATCATAAGTCACATATAAATATTAGATTTGAGCTTTTATATTTTAGAATTTTGTGGGAAACTGTTAACATTCAAGAAGAAATTAGAAATGAAATTTTTGAGATTCTGGACTAATTTCTAGTGACTGAAATAAATTCTCATAGGCAGAAAGGAAGTCAGTAAATAAAGTTGCTGAAATGCTCAGTGCACTATAACTTCTCAAAGCATCATTTTGGTAAATTCTAATTTATTTCTTTATAAATTGGCTCTAGCACTTAAGTTGATCAGGTTGTAATCACATTCTAATTGTTAACCGTTAGAACATTGTGAAATTTATATTTTTTAAGAAGTTCTAAAAGGAAGAATCCAAACAAGTCAATATTCCGTTTATTTTAATGTACAATTGAATTAATTTTATGTAGGTCTTAGGTTTACCTTACTTGAACAATTAGTACTTCTTTGATCATTTGAAAACCATTTCAGTGGCTCTTAAATAATTCAGTTCATTCAATCTGTGCTCTCTTAATAATACAAAAAACTCATGGAAAGTTAGCATTATTTGTGTGTGAATTTTCCAATTGTATTTCAGACTTTAAGAAAAAAAGGCCTTAATGGTTGTGAGAGCCCTGATGCTGACGATTACTTTGAGCACAGTCCACTCTCGGAGGACAGATTCAGCAAACTAAATGAAGATAGTGATTTTATTTTCAAACGAGGCCCTGTAAGTACTTTCATTTTACCTCTACTTTTTATTTGTTGATCCTTTTTGTTAACTTCATTATTTAGGCTCTGAACAAGAAGGAACACAGAGGGTGCGACAGCCCAGACCCTGATACTTCATATGTGCTAACTCCACATACAGAAGAAAAATATAAAAAAATTAATGAGGAATTTGATAATATGATGCGGAATCATAAAATCGCAGTGAGTACTAAAGTATGGTTTGTGCTTATCTTATGCATGAAGAGATTGATCTGACATCTTAGTTATTTTTACAGTGAGTTATGATAATAAATAGAAGGGGAAAAGAAGGTATTTGATTAACTTTTTTGCTCTATATAAATTTAAAATTACTGAAATCTTATAATAGTTTATGTTCAGCATCTTTAATGTAGAAGTGAGAACATTCTAATTCAGGCTTTGCTACATACACACCCTTATATCTTTAGATGGGGCACCTAAACATCCTGAATTCTACTTTCTTAATCTATACAGTGAGTGGCTTTGCTCATAATTTTAAGATCCCTTCCACTTCTAAAATACCATGTTTTTTAATAAAGGAAATGAATAAGACTTTCTCTCTTTCCTATGAGTTAAAACATATATAAAACATATATATATATATATATATATATATAAGACATAAGACATGTGGGATTAAATAAATCTTGAGAATGCCAAATATTTCTAAATTTTTCGAAATTGTTTCATATAGTTGCTTTAACATAAGTAGAGCTGAGTTTACTGTCTGGCATTTTGTAAAAATCTCAGAAGCACTTGGCATTGATACCTTCAAATTCCTGTCATAACTGATTCTGATAATAAGGAAGAAAGGCTTGGATTAATTTTAAGTTAAGGAAGCAATGTTCATAAACTGGTTGTAAAATAAATAGTCACTTTAAATTTTTTTCTGTGCTCATATAACTAACCATAGTGAAACAGTACTTTTTTGAGCTCATACTCCTGGACTTAATAGATTTTCAGAGTTCTTCTCACTGAAAGTTCCATAGTGAGAGCTGCTTAAGATTGTTATTCTCGATTTGATTTTCTAATTCTATATATGAAAGTATAGCCTTCGTAAGACAAATGGTTCCAATGCTGATATTTATTTCATTGTCAGAGCTAATTCTCTTAAAACAATGCCCTAAAGTGTACCTTATAGATAATTTTTCTTCAAAGTAGTCCTATAAGAATAAGCTCAAGAAGAATAACTTTGAGGAGGTATGCCATTAGTCTTAAAACAACACCAAAGAAAAACCCCTCTGATCTCACAGGGGTGATGATATTCTTGCAGTTAGCATTAAACTGAAAATTGTTCTATTTTTGAAAAATAGTTCTCGTTGTTTTATATTTGTTGATGAATTACAGGTGGTGCACCCCTATAATCCCACCTGAAATTATTGAATACAGTACATAAGTTATTTGTAGTCTTCCAACTTTGAATTAGCAGTATTACTTTATTATGCAAATCACTGTTTTAAAATGAAAGGAGAGGAAACTGCCCCTCCACGCACTTTAAATTATAAAGAGGACTTATTTATTGTGGTCAACAGTATATTGTAAATGGTTTATGGAAGAAATGGAAGAGGAAACTAGAAAATATCCTTTTAAAGGGGTATGAAATAATTTGGTGGAATAGAAGATGGCATTTTTAATATTGTAATTTAATCTTCATACAATTTAAGGAAAATACCAGAAAACTCATTAATATCTTATCAGTAATTAATTTTGTTATTTAGATTGTTTCTATGCATTTTCATTACACTCAGATTTCATTGTGTTATAATTATTTGTTTTTTCTTTAATTTTGCCCATTATGAATGTCCATCAGTCAAATCAGATTGGGGCCTCATTATAATGTCCGTTGCTGTATTAAGTTAATAATTATGTGTACACTCTTGCTCCCTTTTGATATATTTGAGATCTCTCAATAGGAATGTAATGATATTAAACTGGTTTGCATCAAAGTGATAATTAATGCTTACTTGGTAATGACAGTGATAAATTTTATAATGTCTAAATTCAGCAGTAATACTTTAATATCAGGTTTTGACTTCTAATTTTCATCTCTATGAATATTTGAAATATAGAATATATACATTGTAGTATGCATTAAATATAAAATTGAAAATGTTCATGTCAAACATATTCACATTCAAATATAATTCTAAAGAAGACAGCTTTAAATCTGCAAATTGATTAAGACTGTTCCCATTCTCCATTTGTAATAATTTGAGTTACCCTGTCAAATTAAAGTTCATAAGTTACTTAATGTAGGTGAAAATAAAACTAACAGTTTTCTCTTTCTTGTTTTTTATTTACAGCCTGGTTTGCCACCTCAGAACTTTTCAATGTCTGTCACAGTCCCTGTGACCAGTCCTAATGCTTTATCCTACTCTAATCCAGGGAGTTCACTTGTGTCACCATCTTTGGCAGCCAGCTCAACATTAGCAGATTCAAGCATGCTATCTCCACCTCCAGCTACATTACATAGAAATGTATCCCCAGGAGCTCCTCAGAGACCACCAAGTACTGGCAATGCAAGTATGTAGTGACATCTGTACTGCTAGTTCTTTAACAAAGAAGATAAAAAAAAACTAGTTGCTAACATAGTAAGTTTCTTATTCTGTTAGTCTTAATTTTATTATCTGAATGAGCAGGAGTCACTGCTGCATAACTGAATGGCTATCATGGGACTAATCTACTATGAGACTATTTTGGCAGGCAAAGCAGAACAACATAGAGAACCTACCATGTATCACAGTAGGTTCCTTATCATGAGAATATTTAACAGGCAGAACATTTAATTAGTATATCATGAATAGAGATTTAAAGTTGATTTTGTGTGAGCCATCCTGCTAGAAATGTGGAAATAAACTCATCTGATGAGAGTTAGTGGATTTTTTTTTTTTTTTTTTTTTTTTGCGTTTCTTTCTGCCTGATTTGGTTAAGTAAGCAGAAATTTGCAGTGTATTTGCTGCATTAGCCTGTGAGATTCAGTATTTCCTTTCTCTTAAATCCTAGATTTGGTGATATCCAATATGTACTATCTCCATTCTTATTTATATATATCATTTGGTATTAATAACACAGAAAAGCAAAACCATTCCAGAGCTTACTAGGTAAATTCCTGTGTGTGGGTGTACACACACATACACACACACACACCATGTATAGTAATGTATATTACATGTATAGTTTACAAATATATATATATGTGTGTGTGGTACAGAATATATCAAATCACACATTAATGTGAACTTCAGACTGGGCTAGTTTTTATTTTGATGTTTTTTAGGAGTGGAGTGAAGGTTAACCTCTGTTCAGTTCATACTCAAATAAGGAGAGTTCATTTGTATTCATTCTCTGCCCTTCTCACCTCTTCATAATGTTGTTAGGTGGGATGTTAAGCACTACAGACCTCACAGTGCCAAATGGAGCTGGAAGCAGCCCAGTGGGTGAGTGAATTCCTACTGTTTAATTTTGTAGGCATCTGTCTCGTTTGAAATATAAGGAATATTGTCCCTGAAACTAGGCCCCTCTACCTTCTGAGGGATAATTTAACATTTTCTTGGACTATTCCTTTTATTGATCTTAAATTCAGTTACTCTTTATTCAGTAAATATTTATTGAGTGCTTCCTCCATAGCAAATATTGGGTTTTTACTAAAGACTAGATGGCCTTACTGTACTATGATGATTTTGAGTCCTTTGGGTATAAACCAAGGAGTGGGATAATTGAGTCAGATGGTGGTTCCATTCCAAATTTTCTAAGAAATCTCCATACTGCTTTCCAGAGTGGTTGTACCAATTTGCAGTCCCACTAGCAATGTATGAGTCTACCTTTTCCCCCACATCCTCGCCAACATTTATTGTTACTTGTATTCTTGATAATTGCCATTCTGACTGGAGTGAGATGGAATCTCAGTATAGTTTTGATTTACATTTTTCTTATTGTTAGAGATGTTGAACTTTTTTCATGTTTTTTGTCTGTTCATGTATCTTCTTTTGTGAAGTGCCTGTTTAGTTCCTTAGTCCATTTATTGATTAGTTATTTGGGGGTTTTTGGTGTTAAGTTTTTGAGATCTATGTATATTCTGAAGATTAAGGCTCTATCTGAGGTGCTGGTGGTAAAGATTTTCTCCCATTCTACAAGCTCTTTATTCATGTTTTGATGGTTCCCTTTGCTGTGAAGAAGCTTTTTAAAAAGTTTGATACCATCCCATTTGTTGATTCTTGATTTTACTTCTTGCTGGGCATGGTGGTGCACCCCTGTAATACCAGTGGGTTGGCCCTAAGCAAATCAGTGAGACCCTGTCTCTAAGTAAAATACTAAAAGGGCTAGGGATATGGCTCAGTGGTTAAGTGCCCCTGGGTTCAATCCCCAGTCCCGTCCCCCCCCAAAAAAAAAAAATTTACTTCTTGCACTTTAGGAGTCTTATTGAGGAAGTTGGTTCCTGAGCTGACATGCTGGAGAGTTGGGTCTACTTTTTCTTCTTGTAGGCACAGGGTCTCTAGTCTAATGCCTAGGTCCTTGATCCACTTTGAGTTGAGTTTTGTGCAAGGGGGGAGGTATGGGTTCAATTTCATTCTATGACATATGGATTTTGAATGGATAAAGAAAATGTGATGTACACACATACAAACACACACGTACACACACAATGGATTATTAGTCATAAATAATGAAATTATGGCATTTGCCAGTAAATGGATGAAACTGGAGAATATCATGCTAAATGAAATAAGCCAGTCCCAAAAAATCAAAGGCAGAATGTTCTCTCTGATATGTGGATGCTAACCCACAAGAAGGAAGGGGAAGAATAGAAGCTTGTTGGGTTAGACAAAGGGGAACAAAGGGAAGGGATGGGGCATGAGAATAGGAAAGACAGTAGGATAAATTGGACATAATCTTCCTGTCCTTACATGAATATACAACCAGTGTAATGCCACATCATGTACAACCACAATAATGGGATCCTAACTGGAACAAATTGTATTTATTCTATGCATGTATAGTATGTCCAAATACACTTTACTGTCATTTATATCTAGAAAGAACAAATTAAAAACAAAACAGATTAGATTGCCTTAGTGTGACATCTACATTGAGATAGTTTCTTAAGAAGAAGCTTTCAATTGCCAAGATTCCTCTGCCAATATTCCATGTGACCCTGAAAACTTAGTTTATTTTTGAAACTTGGTAGCAAAATTTAATAATTAGTGTGATTTTTCTTCTTTCTAGTTAATTTTATAATTGGACACATCATTTTTAGAACTTTTAGCCAAATTTTTATTCTTTAGTTCTTATATTTTTGTTTTATATATGTCAAATGTGATATACAATTCATGTGGTACATTAAAGTCATAATAATAATTGCTTCTGGTCATCCTAATTTCTCACATGCTATTTTGAATAGTTTTACATTTTTAAATCAAATCTCATGGTGGATTAATTCTAAGTTAATATATCTAATTATTTATTGTGAGCAATCATAGTAAGTTATCATTTCCTTAAAATGAGTTTTTATGTTATATTCTCTCTACTTCTAGGCATTTAAATTTTTTTCTTTTGCCAATTACTCAAATGGCACATCAGGGTATTTTATTTCTACCAATCACCAAAAATTCTGAAACAAAATTGTCATTAGACAAGTTCATTTTCATGAATTGACTGTAGAAAAAAATAAATTTTAGTGAAATGTTCTAAAAAAAAAAAAAAGAAAAAGAAGCAGCTTTCAATATCTTCTGTCCTCACCAAAGTTAGACTGTTAGTGACCTGCTTTTTTCTTACAACAGATTAAAATGGTTTTAGAAAGATTGGAATGCAAAGAAATGGTGGGCCTACTTACAGAGATGGAAGGAGAACTGAGAGATCTGTCTCAAGGATTTGCTTTGGTGGTCACATGTAGAACATTGACCTTAGCATAGTTGCAGCTGAATAGATTATTTTACTTGTGGGGCTCCACCTAAGATCACTAGCAATTTAAACACATGTCATAAATGTGTCTGCCCACCCCTGACATGCTGGTAAAAATATGATCTTAATATCATAAAAACATAGTATATATGTCAGAAAGTTACAAGAATAAGTGTAGCCCTTTGGATTTTCTTTATACTAAGTCTTCTTGTTAATATGTGCTAGTGACATTTGTCATTGTTATCTGAAAGCAAGGTAGGAATTTACTCCCTCCATAGATATTGTGTGTCCTGGAAACATCTGAAAACAGATCACTTATAGGAAATACTGTCAAATATTTATTCCACAAGAATATGAGGAGCCTCTACCTTAAGAAAATTAGGTGGGTGACTAAATTACTTTTAAAATAAGAGAGAAATAAACACACATTATTGAGTGAGACAAGTTACAAAATGTATAATGACTTTAATGTAGGAATTAATGCCTAATTATACCTGTACTGTTTTAAATTGTCTTAATGGAATTTAAACAGATAAAACCTGTTGTAGGTCTTATCTCTTATATGAGAACATACATGAAAGTCTAATCCATTATACATTAAGACTGCAATGTGGCTTTTTTCTTTTGGACACAATTTTAATTGTTTGTATCCCATATCTCTTTTGTGTACATTTTCCCTTATGACCCTCCCCACAGCAAAACTATAAGTTCAGTGCCTACCAAAATTGGTAGAACCTAATATCTTCCTCCTTGCAGCAGTATCTGATATTTGCACCATCCCACTTCTTCAATTCATTTGTGGTAGTTTACTGTTAGGAGCCCCAAAAATGCCTGAGAAGGCAAATAAGCTATAGAAGAATAAAGCCACTATCCCAGGCCTTATTATTTCTCTTGGCACATAAGCAAAACTAACTAGGCACACTCAGAAGTATAAAACATAAATGAAAACCTGTAGGGAAAAAGAACAGTAGAATCAGGCTCCTGAATTTGGAGTTATTAGGCGAAGATAAAGAAAATATTGAGAATTTAGACAGAGAGCTGGGAACTTATTTTTAAAAATGGAAATTTTAGAACAAAAAATACCATGTTTTAAGAACTGAACAGACCAGTCTTGTAACATATTGAACAAAGCAAATAGTAGAGTTAATAAACTAAAAGAAAAAACAGGAAATAATTAGAATTTTTGAGACATGAAAAGATGAAAAATCGAGGAGAATAAGACTGAGAGGATACAATGAAAAAGCCCAATATACATTAAGTTGTAGTTCTAGGAAGTGAAAAACCAGAGAAACTTGGGCAAAAGTAGTATTTGAAATAGTGATTAGTATTATCCAAAACCAGTCCTCCCCCCACTAAAAAAAACTCAGATTCAGAAAGTTCTACAGAATTCACATGCAATACAAATGATATACTTATGAGAAATTTTAGAATAGAAATTTGGGTATGTACCTCAGTGGGAGAGTGTTGCACGAATTCTCTGAATGAGAAAGATAAAGTCGCTTTATCTATCTATCTACTTATTTATTCGTTTATTTACTTTTATTTTTATGTGGTGCTGAGGATCGAACCCAGGGCCTCGCACATGCTAGGCGAATGCTCTATAGCTGAGCCACAATCCCAGCCCGTAATGTCGCTTCTTTAGGGCTACTTCCCAAGAGAGGTGAAGAGGGAGACGATAGTATTCAAGTAGGATTCCATGAGCATTGTATGTTTTCTATTACAAATTTCTAATGGATAGAGAGTCGTGTTGACCATCATATAGGACTTTTCATCAAATTAAGTGAATGGGTCATCAATTATTTCAAAACCTGTGGTCTTTTTTTTAGTTCCAGAAACCTCAAGCAATTCTTTATACGAATAATACAATTTGAAAACTTTAAAAATACGTCTTTGCTGATTTGTTGAATAATCTGATGCATGTTTGTCAAATTTTATGGAATGTTCATCACGTATGATAAAATCAAGTTTTGCACGTTGCATTTTTCAGAATGCTTCGAAGTTTTGCTTGTCAATTAATGTATTCACAGCAAAACATTAATGACATTACTGTCTAGAGGTTAGCCTTGAATGAGTAGTAAGTATTAAGGACACAGAATATTTTCCAGCCACTTGAATATGCATTATTTAAGCTGACATGAATATTTACATTCTGAAATATGAGCCAGATTGATAATTGGATAACCTACCTAACATCTGGAAACTATAATTGAAATTAGATCTGTTGGGGCTGGGTTTGTGGCTTAGTGGTAGAGCACTTGCCTAGCATGTGTGAGGCATTGGGTTTAATCCTCAGCACCACATATAAATAAATGAATAAAATAAAGGTCCATTAACAACTACAAAATATATTTAAAAAAAGAAAATAGATCTGTTAAGTTTCTGGAGCATAGGTATGCAGCTTGTTCAAGAGCATTTTTTTTCCACATTTTTATTAGAGTAGTAAATTACCATGATAACTTAAAACACATTTTAACAACAATCACATTAAATTAGGCTTATAGTAGTGTCAATTGTAGTAGACACTTTAATTCCTAAATTTATAAGTTGTAGCAGGATGAGTTATTTACTGAAAGTATCTGCTGCACAAGTCTATCTCAACAGTATATTCATTTTTTCATAAAATTGGAGGTAAGAAGGCATATAAGTTAGTATACCACTCTACAAAATAACAAATAGTACATATGAAATTATCTTAGCTTTAGCCTGGCAAGTTACCAAAAACTTACATCATCTTGCAGTCATTATCTGCTGCAAACTCCTGACTTCACACTTAGATCCCCTTTCCTTCTTATAACTCAATTCTTATGAGTTACTATGGTACCATATAAAAAACATCATAGCCAGGTGTGGTGGCAGGAGGATCCCATGTGTGAGACCAGCCTGGGCAATTTGGCAAGACACTGTCTCAAAATTCTTAAAATTTGAGGAAAAAAAGTTCTGCACATACATCTCAGAGGCAAAAGTCTCCCAGGTTTAAAACCCTCCAAAAGCATTTTAGACTCTACAATGGAAAATAGTATTCATGCTTCTTGATGATATGTTCTTTTAAATTCTGTATTTACATCATATAATGTCTTTGAGAGGAAATACTGCTTTTACTCTTCATATTTGAAGAATATGCAAATCATATATTCTAGATATCAGATACAGAAAATATGCCATTATATATTAAGAGAAACTGTTAATTCTTGTATTACTGTGCAATACCACTTCTATTAAAACGTCTCATTTTGAATAAAATTATTTGAAAAACATTTGTGTTCTCCAGATGTCTGACTTAGCAGTTACTTCTGCTCAACTCAGCTTTCTGAAGGATGCAGGAAATTGCTCTGTGGGTTGTGGAAAAGAGATTCAGCCCAGATTTTATACAAACCCTTTCAAGATAATGGAAACAATTCATGAAGTAGGCTCATAGGGTTGACTGAAATACCAGTTCTCACAGAAAAATTAAATCAGACATATGAATTAAAACTTGTAGGTCACTTTGTAAGAAGTTTCAGAAAAAACAAAAGGAATTAGGTGAAAGGGAGGAAAAGAACTAAATAACATCTGGAACCCTGAAATTCGGAATCAATGACACCTGCTAGAGAGAAGCAACCGTTCCTAGGTGCCCTACTTAGCATTTCTTTTCTTTGTCCCCAGGCTTTCAGAACTAAAGTATGAAATATAGTGATTAGGATTCAACAAAGTTGATTATATCACATTAGCAAAATGTTAAATTTTTAATTCTCAAATAACTCACCTAAATAGTGTATCTTTTTCAAACTAAATATAAGAAGAGCCAGGTGTGGTAGCGTCTGGCCTCAACAACTTATCGAGGCTCTAAGCAACTTAGTGAGACCCTGTCTCAAGTTAAAAAATAAAAAGGGCTTGGGTGGTAAAGCACTCCTGGGTTTAATTCCCAATATCCCCTGCCCCCCAAAAAAAGTACATTAAAGCCTTCATTTTCTTCAGAAAGTTATATTTATAAACTCTCTTAATCCATCTCTTTCTAGTAATAGTTTTCCAAATTTTAGAATTCATATGTCTGTTTATCAGTTGACCTCTTTATTATTATTGTCTTTGAAATTTTATAATCTGCCAAGTACAGTATATTTTGATTTATTTATTTATTTTTTTGGGGGGGTACCAAGGATTGAACCCAGAGGCATTTAACCACTGAGCCACATCTCCAGCCCATTTTATTTTTTATTTTGAGAGAGGGTCTCACTAAGTTGCTTAAGGTCTTGCTAAGTTGTTGAGGCTAGCTTTGAATTTATAATCCTCCTGCCTTAGCCTCTTAAGCCACTGGGATTATATGCATGTGCTACCCCACATGGTTTACAGTGTGAATTTTAAGTTGTTTGTTTGCTTCTTTGTTTATTCATTTGTTTATTTATTCCAATAAACAAATGAATAATTGAACCCAGGGTGCTTAACCACTAAGCCACCCTTTTTTAATATTTTATTTAGAGACAGGGTCTCACTGAGTTGTTACATACTTCACTAATCTCCTGAGGCTGCCTTTGAACTTTTGATCCTTCTGCCTCAACCTCCCGAGTTGCTGGGATTTCAGGTGTGCACCATTGCACATGGCTTAAGTGGTTTTAAATTATCGTGCTTCTTTTCTATTTAAGAAATATCGGGAGAATCAAAATTATCTAAGTATCATTTCATTTCTCTAGAGTTCAATCTTCTCAGGATAGAGTATTAGGAAGAATTTTAGATCAGTGTTAAGTACATAGCAGACATTCAGTTTTGGTTAGTCCTTCCATATATATTAGTAAAAGAGGTGTGTGTGTAACATATCTATTATGTACTTATTTTTAGTGAATTTTCAAGTTTTCTCTTTTTCTTTATAATGGCTAGAAAGCAGAACAAATATAGCTACCCTTTCCTTTTGATTGTCCCTGGAGCCATGGGTTTTCTAGGCTGTCTTACCTGCGATTGCTTACACCTATTCATTTATGCCTTGAGCCTATCATTTTTTTTTCACATTTATTCATTAGGCTTCCCTTCTGTTTTCTTCTCTCATTCTTCTGTCTTTTCAAACTACTCAGAGGTTAGTCCTACAAAGGCTTTCCTAATTATGCCTACATACTGGAGACCAGTGCATACTTCCTGTTTTCTTGTAAGTTTTATGTGGTTACCCTTAGTTGCATTACTTTTGCCCATACTTTAAATATAAATTTGATATATTCATACCTCTGCAGTGTGTTCTTGCTAACTAGAGGAAAAGTTACTTGAAGACCATGAAGGCTTTTTTGTTTTGCTTCTTTTGCCCTCCCAACAGTACTTTACATACAATAGAGGTTGAACCATTTTTACATGGTTGCAGATATTAATAACCTGTGAATTCTGAGCTCTATCCAGAGAGCTTAAATCTTCTTCAGCCCTTTAGAATTCTAGTTAAGAATTCTGAATATTTTGTTCTTGGTCAGCTCTGTAATACACACTAGGAATAAAATTGTTAATTATAAATTTATTTTGTACCGTGCTTTTAAGTTAACCTCTATGTGCCAAAATAGAAAAGGCTTACTCAGAATTTTTCAAATTAGAATAATATTACCGTATTTATAAATAAACTTCTTTTATTACTAAAAACAAATGCTATATGTGGTAAACCTATAGTTTTTACGTTTTGTTTTTTAAAATTGCTGGTCTTTAAAAAATTGAAACAAAATTAATTTTGTATGAACAGTTAACACTATTTTATGTCTAGTAATTCAGTTTTCATAAGATATTTTTACAAATTCATTGTATAATGTTTTCTATTCTTCACTGGTTTATTTGCAATAAACTTAGAAATCTAAATATCATATGATACATAGTTTCTTTTATAAACGAACATTCATTACATGTTTTTATATACTTGTTTCTTAGCTGATGAATAGTAGATAATTCTAATAGTATAGTCTCAGTTGCAACTCATAGAAAGCTACCCTTAGGCTTAAATGGCATTGGTATCTGTTATTAACTTCTAAGTGGTACAAACTGCAAACATAGTTTAATTTTAAAGAGCTTTTACTTCCTTTCTTTGGTATTCTCTTTTCTTTATCAAGTTTTTTTCTCATTTTGTCTTTCTTCTAAGTCTCAAAATGACTTAAGAATAATATGCTTCCTTGGAAATATTTTTTGGAATATTCCTGAACTCAGTCACTGTGGTGGGCAAGAATGTTTTATATTCATTGCCTTGGACCCAAGTCAGATGTCTTGTCATCCAGCCAATTTGTGGCAAGGGGATGAGGCTTAAGTTGTGGAGTCATCCCCACCCAATCCATAGACTACTACACACAGAAGGGACTAGAATATCTAGAATGTTTATGAAACCAAATACATTTATATCTCAATTGGTGACCAAAAGTTCTGTGTGCACAGAACATGTACCACAATGTACCTTATTTCACCTAAGGGAGATTGACACTTCTATTAGGGAATGTTAAAAGATAGGAATAAGATGATTAAAATTAGATAAATCATAATTATTTAGTACGGACATTAATGTAAGCTGAAGAAACAGAACAGGGAAAAGTAGAGCTACTAAAAGAAGTTCTTGTTGGAAATGAGGCATTAAAGCTGAGTGTTAAGTAATGCCTGAAACCTAGTGTAGTACCTAGAACCTAGTATAGGGGTACTTTTGTGTCATAAGAATGAAAGCACAGTCATTTTTTAAAACACTGTCTCCATTATTGTAGTCCCCAATATGAGATGACGTATTAGGAATGTGTGTTGTATTTTAAGTACTTCTCATAGATGGCATTAGTGTTCAGTTTTATAATATAAGTGTTTGAGACTTTGGTTGACTAACTTGTTTACTCATTTTTAAAATATTCAAAGTTACCTGGTTAGTTACCCTAGTGAGTTTTATTAATTCCATTTGCAACTCAGACTGGGGAAATGTGCTTTGTATTTATGACAAAGTATTTTAATGACTCTTTTCACATTAATAAATTTTCCAGGGAATGGATTTCTAAACTCAAGAGCTTCTCCAAATATGATTGGAAATACTGGTGCAAATAGTTTAGGCAAAGTCATGCCTACAAAGTCTCCCCCTCCACCAGGTGGTGGCAATCTTGGAATGAATAGTCGGAAACCAGATCTTCGAGTTGTCATCCCACCTTCAAGCAAGGGCATGATGCCTCCCCTGGTAAGTTGAACTTCTCTTCAGCTTTATTCTTTACAACACACATTTTATACATAGTCAGTCTGTATCTGCCTTTAGAATTTTCTGTATGTCTTTACAGCCCACAAAACTTTTTTGATATATATTTGTATTCAAAATTAGTATTTGAAGAGACAATTCTATTTGAAATGCACAAAAATTACATTATGGAAAAATAAGAAACAAATTTTCTTAGTGTTTATTTGAAATTAAAGCTAAATATGGAGAAGTAATTATGTTAGTTCTAATTTTACCAGGCTAAAATCTTTGCTTAGAGATCTCATTCCCAAATTCATAAGTTAATTATGATTTATTTCTTCTCTGTACTTTGAATCTTTCGGTAATTTATTATATTCTTTTCTGAGAAAGAAACATTAAATTATTTGTTAGAAATTCTACATACCAGAGAGAACTATTACAGAATAGTTTATTCATACAAACTTTAGATGAGCTACTCTCCAAATAATTTTTTGCTTATTCCTTCTCAAATAACCTTTCTATTTAACTCTGTAAAGAATGCAATACCCCTGCCCCCAACTTCTTGACAGTGTCTTTAGAACTTTAGAGTTCTAGCCTCATTTGCTTTTTAATCCCATGTCTGTGTTTGTAATGGAGCAAAAGAATATGTTTATCCCCATTAGCTTCTTGTAGAAAAAAATTAGAAAACATATGCCAGGTTTAAAGCAATTTTTAGTGTAACAACTGCTTGAATATTAGCATACTAAGTAATGTGCCAAGTGTTCTTTACCAGGTGCAGCTGGTAAACATGCCTTTTATGTTTTTGCTAAGTGAAAGTGAGGCTATCAGGCTTAGATAATAATTCTATATTTGTTTTTGTAGATTACAAAACATTATATATGCATTCTCTCATCTGATTCTCAATTAGACTTTGTGAATAAGGAAAGATGAGAAAACTGAGCTAAAAATGCCAGGACCTTTGAGACTTAGTCTTGTACTCTACCCAAGTCAAAAAACAAAGAAGTACTTTTTCATTTGGGTGTACAGAAAGCTGAAAGCTGTAATACTCCGAACTTTATAATGAAAAAACAAACAAAAAACTTGAACTTACAGCAGATTCACAGTTTTCCTTGAATCCATTATAGTGCAAAGATTTCAGGGCAGTCAGCTGGCCTGAAGCTTAGGGAAAGACAGATGCTATGGGAAGAGAGGATATTGGGACACTGGGCAGGTCACAATGACAGGAGTTAAACTAGGGTGGTTAGTGAATTACTAGAGACCAGGTGTGCACTGGCAGGGCTATTTGAAACATTTGGGTTCACAAAGTAGGGTGAATCTGTCTTGTCTTATAGTCTTTTCCATCATGAGCCCCATTGAATACTCCATATGAAAAATCAGGAATGTCCTTGGAAAGCCTCCCTTGAAGGAGAGAAGGGGGAGAGTGGCTACTATATTAGGAGCCAAAACATTTGTTTGAATCTTTTTATCCTTTTTCTTCCATGAAACAAAAACCTCTGTGAGGACGTAAACAACCGTGTGACTCTTAGGGCACTGGAGAAATCCCATTGTATCTGGGGAAATAGAAAAGGAAAGCTATCTCAGTCTATGATGGAGGAGCAGGAAGACAGGTTAGGTGCACAGCAGTGCCATGAGAGTGGCTATATGACTGAGAAGGCCACAACCTGTAGCACATTAGAGAGGTGATAGATTAAAACATAATGGGACAATCAGGGTAATAAACTGGGTAAGCCAGGACCCACCTGCAGAGGGATTTGAGCCTGTGGTAGAAACACTTGAGAGTATTGATAGCAACAGTAAAGATCAAACATTGTTCAATTTCTAAGAAAATTAATTAATACCTATTACTACAGGCCCATTTGAAGGAATTGCATTGTCTATAAGTCAATAGGAATTATCTATACTGAAATTTAAAAAAAAAATCAAAACCAAACACAGAACAAAGTATCCTAGAACTGTGGAATTTGTAATTGGAATTCCCCCTCAAAAAAAAAAGAACAGCAGGAATAATAACAAAGTAGGGTGAATGCTATCAATACCCACACATATACACATATATATTTAGATTGCTAAAAGCAAAAGGCAAGAAAAATCAAAGACAGCCAGAGAAAAGAGACATATTATACACAGAACAAAGAAAAACTCTTAACCCAGAATTCTATACCTAGCAAAATTGTTTTACAAAAATACGATTAAAATACTTTCTTAAACAAAAATCATGAGAATTTATTGCCAGCAAATCTACTCTACAAGAAATGTTAAAGTCCTTCTGTAGAAAGAATGTTATGTCAGCAAAAACTTGAATCTACACAAAGAAATGAAGAACAGTGGAAATGGAATAAGCAAAGATAAATCACTTTTCCCTTATTTCTTATATAAATCTTCTATTTTCAGTTTTAGATTTATAGAAAGATTATAAAGATAGTATAGAACATTTACTCATACTGTGTCAAATTTCTTCTTAATATATATTAGTATGGTACATTTATTAAAACTAATGAACTAATATTGATATAGTATTATTATCTAATGTTTTTGAGGAACACTGGTTACATATTTTGTAGGATGTGTCTCAGTTGAGATTTGTCTGATGTTTTTATCATGATTAGACAGGGATTATTGGTTTTAGGAAAGAATGCCATGTAATTAAGGTGCCATTGTCATCATACTGTGTCCAGGGTGAATACTATGTACTGACTAATTGCTACTGTTAACTTGGTTACCAGGCTAATGTAAGTGTTTAACAAGTTTTCTGTTTTACTTCCTTGTTTTCCCCTTTCCATACTGTAGTTTTTGGAAGGAGATCACTATATGCAGCCCAGCTTAAGGAATGGGAATTAAGACTATCTACCTCCTTGAAGGAGGAGTATCTACATACATTATTTAGGTTCTTAGGTATAGACTTAGCTGATCTTTCTCATTTGTTTAAATACTTATTTATCTAAATATGACTTGACTCATAAACATTTGTTTTAAATTTTGGGTTATAATGGAATACCACTTTTTTTTTTTTTTCCCTAAACTGTTCTAGCTTTAACTTTTGGGAGCTGTTCACTTCTTTCCTTTGTCCCTTTGATATACACTTATCCTTGTGGAATTTTTTGCTTGTTTTGTTTTGGTTTTGACGGCGGGTGGAGGGAGGGTACATTTTTACTTTCTAGATCTACTAGGCTCATCTCATGTATTTCCTGGGCTAGTCTTAAAGTCAGGCATTTCTCCAAGGAACCCTGGTTCATTTTACTGGACAATTATTATTAGTGTTTCCTTCTTTTTAATTGCTCTAAGAGGCAGCTGATTTTATAAAGTAAATATGTTGGCAGTATATTTTCTGTGTATAGCATATGTAAAAATAAAATATATAACAACAAAGGATGGGAGGGAGGAATTGGATATACACTGTTGTAGGTCCTTATTCTACACATAACATACAAAATGTTATTTGAAGATGAACTCTGATTAACTATGTATATTGCAAACCTTAGAGTATCTACAGAAAAAGAAATTTAAAGAAGTTAAATAATAAGTAAATAGAGGAGAGTAAGTATAATTATGAAAAATCCTCTGATAGTTAAAGAACAGCACAAAATTTTAAAAAGCATGATGGTAGATTTTAATCCAACCATTCAGTGTGGTCAGAATACATCAAAGACAGACTGTCAGATTTATTTTTTAAAAAAGGCAAGGCCAAACAATATATAAGAAACCCATTTTAAAGACATAAATGGATGGAGAAAAATATACTATGCAAATAATGACCAAAAGAAAGCTGAAGTAGTCATAGTGATTTCTGACAGTGTAGATTTACAACAACAAATATTGTCAGGGAAAGGGAAACATTACATAGTTCATTTTTCAAGAAATAACACCTCAGACCTCCAAAATATGTAAAGTGAAAACTGACAGGGATTATTGGTTTTAGGAAAGAATGCCATGTAATTAAGGTGCCATTGTCATCATACAAAACATGAAATGGAAAAATGCACAATGGCAGTTGTAGTCTTCAAAATTCTTCTCTCAGTATCACTCATCCAGCATCGCTGAACATCACTCAGCCAGCCTGGCCTAAAACAGTGTTTTGTTTATAAAACACTCAACAGCAGCAGGACACATGCTTTTCTCATGTATATGTAAAACATTCACCAAGATAGATCATCCTGTGTCATAAAACCTACCTTAGCAATTTTGAAGAATTGAATTCATACCTATTATATTTTCTGGCTCTAATGAAATAAAACAGGAAACCAGTAACAAAAAGACAATAGGAAAATATCCACATACTTAAAAAATATACTCCCCCATACTCCCCCTGCCCTGCTGTGCTGGGGATTGAACACTTGACCTTTTGCATGCTACGTAAGTACTCTGCCTGTTTGGAGCTATATCCTTGGCACCAGTTAATACACTTTTAAGTAACCTGCGGGCCACAGGTAATCTCTAGGGAATTTTACAATTGTATATGCTGAATGAAAGTATAACATATATCAAAATTTTGAGGATTAAATAGAATAATACGGGCAGAAAATTTATAGTGTTAAATGCATATGTTAGAAAAGAAGAAAGGTCCCAAGTCAGCAATCTAAGCTTTTAACTTTAAGAATATTGAGAAAGAAGAACAAACCTAATCCAAAGCAAGCTGAATGGAAAAAAAATAGAGTGGAAATCAATAAAATTTAAGCCAAGAAAGCAGTAGAGGAAAGTAATCAAACCAAAAAATGGTAGGTTTTTTTTTTCATTCAAAATTTCAATTGGTAAGTCTTAAGTGATGCTGATCAAAGGAAAAAAGACCTGGTTATCAATGTTGAGAATGAAAAAGGGTACCTCACCCCAAAGATACTAGTAGATAAGAAAATACTACAAACAACTGTGTTCTGATTAATTTGATAGTTTGGCAAATTGCTTGAAAAATACAAACTATCAAGGAATTACTAAGTGCAACTGTAAAGAAATAGTTAACCTGAATGCTAAATATTTGTAAAGCAATTGAAGTGCTAATTTTAAAGCCTTATAAAGGAGAAAATTTTCAAACCAATTCAGTTTTGCTAGCAAATTCTACCACACTTTTGAGGAAGACATAATACCAATCCCAAACAATCTCTTTCAGAAAAAACAGAAGAGGCAGACATACTTCCCAACTCATTTTAAAGCCAGCATTACCTTAATAAAAAACCAGAATTAAGGTAATATAAGAAAAGGTAACTACAGACCAGTTTCCCTCATGAACTCTAGACGTAAGTCAAAAAGACATTAGTTAGTAAATAAATTCAGCAATATATAAAAGGGTAATATATCAAGATTAAGTGGGTTTCATCTCATGAATGCAAGGGTGATTTCTATATTTGAAAGTTCATCAGTATAACCCACCATGTTACAGGATATGACATTTATTCATGATATTAAATGAACACAACTCGGCAAACTAGAAGGGACCTTAACCTAATAAAGAGCATCTGCTGAAATCTTAACAAGTAACACTAGTAGGGGGAAGGTGGTTAGTCTTTTATTAGTATTAAAGATATAGGCAGTTTTTTTTTTATCACCACTGAAGTCTTAGCTAGTATAGTTAAGCAAGAAAATTAAATACAGTGCATACATACTAGGAAAGAAGAAATTGAATCATCTGAAGATACAGTTTTTGATATAGAAAAGCATGAAAATCATACAGAAAAAATCTGAGACCAGTCAATGAGTTCAGCAAGGGTACAAAGGGTACAGTAAAGTTCAGCATAGGGTACAAAGCCAGTATACAGAAGTCTATTGTATTCTTAAACCACCAGTGAAAAATTGAAATTCAAAGTTTAAAATAGCACCCCACTCCCCCAAAAGGGAAGGAAATGGGTAAGTACAAATGTAACAAAATATATGCAGTCTGAAAACTAAAAAACACAACCTAAATTAATAAATCATATTAATGGATTAGAAAACTCAGTATTGTTAAGATGTCAATTCTTCCCATATTGTCTATTAATTAAACACAATCCCAATCAAGATCACAAGAAATTTTTTTTCTTTTTTTTCTTTTTTTTTTTTTTTTTAGAAATCAGTGAGCTAGTTCTGAAATATTTTTGGAAAGGCAACAGAACTATAACAGCCAAAACAATTTTTAAAAAGAAGAAAATAAGACACTTCGTGGTTTTAAGACCATCTGTAAAGCTGTAGTAATTCAGAATGTGTGGTGTTGGCAAAAAACTAGGTACATAGATAAGTGGACAGTAGAGACCTGTATGAATATACATTCAGCTGTTTTATGGCAAAGATAGTAAGACAGTTCGGTGGAGAAAAAATAGTCATTACAGCTAATGGCATTGGAATACTTCAATATCCAGATGCAAAGAAAAAAAACTTGGCACATGCCTATTAAAAAAAAGATTCGAAATGGATCATTGACCCAAATTTAATGCATGAAACTAAAAATTATGGGACAAACCCATAAACAGCAAAAGTGATCCATAAAGTAAAAAATGGATATATCAGAATTTGTGAGAATTTAAGTTTTGCTCTGTGAATGGCACTGTTCAAAAAATAAAAGCACAACCTACAAATTAAGAGAAAATATTTATAAATCACATGTCCAAATAAAGGGCTTGTGTATAATGCACTCTTAAAACTCAGCAATGGAAAATATACAACCCAGTTTTTTAAATGGGCACAAGATCTCTTTCCACAGTGCTGGTGATCAAACCCAGACTTGTGCTTGCTAAGCAAACTCAGTTCCACTAAGCTACACCCCCATCAACAAAATCTTAACAGATATTTCAAAAGAAGGTATATAGATGGCAAATAAACATGTGCTTAATACCATTAGGCATTATGGAAACAAAAATTAAAACCACTTGTTAAAATGGCTAAAATTATAAAACTAAAAATGCTTCTGGAAATGCAGAGTGATAAGAACTCTCCTAAATTCCTTCTTGGAGTGCAAAATGATAGAACCACTTTGGAAAAGAATTTGGTAGTTCTTTATGAAGTTAAATATATATTTGCTATATAACCCAGCAATCCCACTCCATAGGTAAATCCAAGTGAACTTAAAACTATGCTTATGTAATAACCTGTATTTTTTTTCATAATTGAGAAAAACTGAGAATAACCCATATTTCCTTCAACAGATGAGTGGATATACACACTTTGGTTTCATCCAGACAAAGGACTACTACTCAGCAATAAAAAGGAAGGCACAACAATAGATAAATCTTAAATGAGTTTTGTTAACTGAAAGAAGCCAGATCCAAAAGGATACCTAGGGTGTGATTCCACTTACATTCATTCCAAAAAATGCAAAACAGCTCAGTAGTTGGGAGTGTGAGAGAGGCTGACTACAAAGGAATAGTATGGAATATTTGAGATGATAGAACTACTTTATATGAGATTGTGGTGTTAGCTATGAGTCTGCATTTGTTAAAACATAAAACTTGTGCATTACAAGAGTGATTTTTATCAAATGGAATCAAATAAATCAGGACTAATGGAATGCAAACTGTGACACATGAAAATAAGTATATTACAAATTAATGACTGTGTGATAACAAAGGAACTGAGGAAGAAAGCTGGTTTAAGTAACTTTAGAAGTGTTTTGATTGGATACTGTAAGGATAGAAACAAAAACAGTGTAGTAAATCATAGTAGAAAGTAAATCTGAGACACACACAGATAGTGAATATAGCAGATATGTGGAATCAGGTTTCTCTGACTGGACAAAAAGTTACATATAAGCAAGAGGGGTAAGAGTTGAGGAAGCGAGAAATAAACCCTCTTTCTGGGGTGTAGTTGAAAGTTTCAGTATGAGCTTACCTTTTTAAACATATAGATAGATATAGAAATACAGATGTTACATACATACACATTAATATGTATCATATATGTTCTAGTTCTGTCTACCGATAAGTCCTTGAAATATGGTACCCAGTAAATAAGTATAACTAGCACTCAGATTTTACTTTCTAAACACCATTTCTTTAATTCAGGGAATTTAGTTTAATTCCTTAAAGAAGTGGTTGAGATACCATCTCACTCCAGTAAGATTGGCAGCCACTATGAAGTCAAACAACAACAAGTGCTGGCGAGGATGTGGAGAAAAGGGTACTCTTGTACATTGCTGGTGGGACTGCAAATTGGTGCGGCCAATTTGGAAAGCAGTTTGGAGATTCCTGGGAAAGCTGGGAATGGAACCACCATTTGACCCTGCTATTGCCCTTCTCGGACTATTCCCTGAAGACCTTAAAAGAGCATGCTACAGGGATGCTGCCATATCGATGTTCATAGCAGCACAATTCACAATAGCTAGACTGTGGAACCAACCCAGATGCCCTTCAATAGATGAATGGATAAAAAAAATGTGGCATCTATACACAATGGAGTACTATGCAGCAATAAAAAATGACAAAATCATAGAATTTGCAGGGAAATGGATGGCACTAGAGCAGATTATGCTTAGTGAAGCTAGTCAATCCCTAAAAAACAAATACCAAATGTCTTCTTTGATATAATGAGAGCAACTATGAACAGAGCAAGGAGGAAGAGCAGGAAGAAAAGACTAACATTAAACAGAGTCATGAGATGGGAGGGAAAGGAAGAGTAAAGGGAAATTGCATGGAAATGAAGGGAGACCCTCATTGCTATACAAAATTACATATAAGAGGTTGTGAGGGGAATGGGAAAATAAACAAGGAGAGTAATGAATTACAGTAGATGGGGTAGAGAGAGAAGATGTGAGGGGAGGGGAGGGGGGATAGTAGGGGATAGGAAAGGTAGCAGAATACAACAATTACTAATTGGGCATTATGTAAAATTGTGGATGTGTAACCGACGTGATTCTGCAATCTGCATTTGGGGTAAAATTGGGAGTTCATAACCCACTTGAATCTAATGTATGAAATATGATATGTCAAGAGCTTTGTAATGTTGAACAACCAATAAAAAAAAAAAAAGAAGTGGTTGATTGGTAGACCTGGTATGTGAACTACAAGATGAGCAAAAGGCACTAAAGAATAAGTGCATGTCAAAAGGTCACAGGAGGGCTAGAGATAGAATGCTTGCCTCTTATACACAAGGCCCTGGGTTCAACCCCCAGCACCACAAAAAAAAGAGGGGCGGTGTCACAGGAGACACCTTTCCAAAAGAACTCCCAAAGCCTCAAAACTAGAACACTTGAGTAACAAAATAACAAATTACAAAATTACCAGTCATCTATGTATTTATATTCCAAGGGATGACAAATATTGAGTTCATTATTGATATAAGTGAATGATTGAATAAATAAATAGTGAAGTGACAACTCTTCCTTAGAGAGAAATTAGTATAAGTAGAAAGAATAAGACAAATAATAAATCACTTTTACAACATCACAGTGCAATGATAATTGTTTCAGGCAAGGTCAGTCAATAAGAGCTGCAATTAGTGGGCAAAAGTTAAGATGAAACACAGTATTTACATGGCTTCAAAATGTCTCTTCCCCAATAATTATTTGTTTCTTACAAAGGAAAAATAGTGATTTAATACTGGAGAATCCTGAAAGAAGCTATCATGTTAAATAGAGGATCAATGCTAACTTCCCTGGTAATGAGACAAAAAGACACATGCTTTCCAGTATGGTGTGCTAAGAATAAGAAGGTCATATATCTCCGTGGTATTCTTCTATTAGTCTGTTTCTTCTAACAATGAATAAGTATAAGACAAACCTTGTTCAGAGACATTCTACAAGATAACTGAATAGTATTCTCCAGAAGTTCAAGGTCATGAAAAAAAAACAAAACAAGGAAATACTAAGGAACTATTACAGAACAGATCGAGACTAAGAATACATGATAACTAAAAGCATGTGGGATCCAAGGTCTGATCCTGGGTCAGAAAAAGGTCATAGGTTTAAAAAAATAAAAAAATGGTGAAATCCAAGTAAAATTCAAAGCTTTAAATAGTGCTGTCTTTTTAACATTAGTTTCAACAATTGCATTATTTCTTTGGAATATTAACCTTGGAAGATGTTGAGTGAGGTGTCTGAAGGGAACTCTCTTTGCTCCCTAATTCTAAAATTATTTTAGAATAAAATATTCAACATACATATAGACATAACAAATAAATAAGTCCACAAAAGGAGCCACTGGGGGCAAGGAATGGCATTTAGGATGGCCATTTGGCTCACCTTTCAGAAGAAACTGGTCATGCAGTACCTACTACTTACTATCTTTCAGAAATACAAAATTTTAAAAAAGGTTTCACTTAAGGCACAGAAATGTGTTTACAAGAATTATTAGTAAACTGAAAAGTTTAAAGATGAAACTACATTTAGACTTTGAGAAACTGCTTAATAAAATTATTTCTGGGTTTTGTTTGTTATTTTTCCCTATTAGGCATTAAACTCAGAGGCACTTAATCACTGAGCCATATCGGCAGCTTGTTTATTTTTTATTTTGAGACTGCATCTCTCTAAGCTGCTTAGTGCCTCACTAAGTTGCTGAGGCTGGCTTTGAACTTGTGATCCTCTTGCCTCAGCCTTCTGAGCTCTGGGATTATAGGCATGCGCCACAGCAGCTGTTTCAGTGAAAAAGAAATTAGGAAGCATTTCTACAGAGAACAACAAAACTTACCACAAAACTATTTACCCCTTTATCCCTGAAGGTTAAAGTGAAAACTACATATTTTACACACACACACACACACACACACACACACACACACACAGCCATAGTGTTTGATAGTGTTTTGATCTGTATCTTGTAGTTGGAGATGTAATAATGATTATGTATGACAAAGTAGCTGAAAAGTATTTTACTCACATTTGAAGTAGTAATTACAGGCCACATGATTGTTTTGCAGAGTAAATAATCAGCCTCTTTCCTATTTCATCCCATTCATTTGCAGAGAAACCTGCTTCAAGATTAGGGTTTCATGTATTAGTAATGCTCAAGGACACATTTTTACAGATTGAGAGAGAATTGGTTGACAATTCAAGTAAAATGAGAAGAAAATAATGAGTAAACTGCTTCAAGCATATTAATATTTTATAAATGTTTAGAAGGAACAAATATGTTTCATTTGTTTCTTTCCTATTCATAGCTTATATCAGTTCATTTCTTCTCCAGCCTGATTTTCATACACACACACACACACACACACACACACACACACACAGAGTTTTTCTCTACTACAATTATTTTGTTCACATGTACACTATTATTTGCAAATAATAAGCATAAAAATCTGTTAAATTTATTAACAAATATTTGAGATCCTGTTGTTTCATAACATCATGTTAGCTACTATGGAAAGTAAAGCACACCATAATTTCTGCCTACCAGGGTGCACAGAATCTAGCAGGAGATAGACATGTGTGACCAGGTGGGGTAGTAATAGGAGGATTCAGATGTAAGTATATTCTTTAGAGTTCCAAATGTAGACTGCTGTCACAATTAGCAACCTTTTTAAATGTCACAGGAGTGTGGTCATTTGTAAGAGAGGCCAACATAAGAGCAGACTGAGATGGCAGTGGGGTGGGGGTGCTTTAAATCCGGGCCCTAGAGAATTTAAAAGAATTTTCTAGTCTTGAAAAATGAACTCAAGTATAGAGACAGCAAGTAATTGTATTTCTATTTGTTGTGTATGTAATCATCTCTGGAGAATTACAGACAACTTCTAGTGTCTGTTTTTCTAAAGTAATTCTTTGTTTTGAGTGCCACTGGTCTTAGTTAACTCTCTTATCCCTCTTATGTGCTGAGTACAGTCGGAGGAAGAGGAATTGGAGTTGGTGAGTGCGGGTTTCTGCTTGAAGGGAGTTGAAAAAAATGTAGAAAGTACTAATTCTCTTAAATGTTTTTTATCTAACCAATGTTCCTTTGTTACACAGATATTTTTCTTTTTATTAAAATACTATTCAAACACTTTGACCCACAAAAGCAATCTGCTAGTACTGTAGACTCTGGTTTTTTCTATTTAAAATTGTATATGTTGACTCATTTTATTGGTTCGAGGGAACATTGAATAGAGCTTTTAAAAAACAGCTGTCCATGAGTACAGGACAGTGTTAAACATTTTAAAAGGAAAGATACAAAATGCCTTATATAGCTCTCCAAATTATTAAAAATATTTTTAGAAAATGACCTCACCCTCAAAGTTCCTCAGATTGTAACACACAGTCTTGTGTTATTTCTCTTTCTTTCAAAAAGATTACATCATTTTTGGTGAGGTCACCTTTTTCAGAGTTGGAATTATTTCATCCTGCGTGAGAGGATCTGAACCACAAGGGGGTTCCCTGTTTACTAAAAGGAATATCTGTAATTGAACATACACAAATTTACTTTTCTATCAGAAGATACTCTATTCTTAAAAGCGGCTATTATCTTACCTCCCCACCCCACCCCCCCAAAAAAAAACAAACGTTTTATCTTGGCTTTTCCTCTAGATAATAAACTTAAATAAAAATAACTTGCAGTTGATTTGTTTCTTCTTTGGGATCTAAATCCCAAACTACACACAAGTAATCATATGCATTCAAAGTCAGCTGCTGATTAGTTGTCTCTGATTAAAGGGAAATAAAAACTTGAAAGTGTTCAATTCTTAGCATGGATAGGGGTTAAGAGTGCATGAGAGCATGGGGTAAAGGCATCATTTGGTTTTGTTTGCATTTGTTATTACATGTTTATGCATGCTCTTGTGTTTTGCAGTTTGTTTTCTTTTTAAATAAGGTTGTCTATGCTTAGTCCTTAAAATGAGATCGTTCTTTATTTAGCATTGTGATCACTCAGTTTTGGATTTGTTTTTGTGTCGGTTAAGTGAAACCCAAGTTTGTTGTGAATGTGATGTTAGGTTATATTATGAATATCTTTGGGTGAAATACTTATTGATTTAAAACTTATTAGCAAGTAAAAGTTATAATTCAAACATAAATGATTCATCTTAAATTAGACCTGTTTACACTTATGACAGTGTCCTAAATGCTTCCATGAATTATCTAGCACTATGTTGCCCTCTAGTGGTTGTGAAGGTCATTTACTCAGAATCAAATCCCATTGAGATAAAGAGCTTTGATGGATAGAAACAATATATGGCAAGGTTATTGTTATCCCCTGCCTTTGAAATCATGCCAGGAGATTGCCATAGAGATGAAACCATAGAGTGATTAGGTAGTCCATACCATACCCCTCATGCTGTATTCTTTCATCTCATTTGGCTTACAGACCAAATATTAGAGAAAAATTAAGTCCAAAGTATGTCCCTGTCTCAAAAACTTAAAATACTAATTTGATGCCAAGACTAAAATATATTCCCAATTGTCATACATTAACTTTCCACCTTCCTTAAATAAGTGCACATATAATTACAGAATTTCAGAGATGAACTTCCAAAGGCTTTAAAATATAGAAATCATGAAATGTAAGACAAAAAGACATGACCAAAAAATGTCAATAGCCATTTATGTTCTTTAAAACTTAAGCAAATTCAGACTCTTAAAACTTAATTCAAAATTTAGAGTTTTATATGTCAAAGTCAAAACAGTCAGAAATGCAATCTGTTAGAATTAGAAAGTTGTTCAAATTGGTTTGAGCTCTATAATATTATCATGGGTGACTTTGACTCTGGGACCTGTACTAAGGACTTTAGCTGGTGAGAACCAGGCTACAGAGGTCCTTTAGAAGCCTTGCAATTCTAGAACAGCTTTACCTCATAACAGCTCTAGTAGAATAGCTGGACGGGAGAAATAAATATATTCGTCCTTTTTGAAAAATCAACACCGTGTAGAAGATTGATTATAGGGGATTTCTGGGATAATTTAAAGATACTGTCTAACATGTCTGTAGTACTTCAGTTCCCAAAGCACTTCTAACATTGCTTCATTTGATTGTCACAATAGCATTTGCAAGGCAGAGTCGGACAAAGATTGCTTTACTCCTGTGTGACAAAGTTAGAGGTTCAAAGTATTTAAATGATTAATCCAGTCTTACGATGTGGTAAATGTAGGACCAACACTCAGACAGTACATCCACACACAGTGTGGCCATCCTGATATCTTCTAACTTAGGATAAAAACTATGAACTAAAAAGAGATTAACTGAGATCTAGAGCTTTATCAAATGATCATTTTTTCACATACCTAGATTTAGCCAAAGGCCTGCAACTTATGTGTCTTTCTGAAAATAGTGATAGACAAAACCAAATAACATTCTGATCCTTTAGAATCTAAAGACACTGAATCATACTTTTGCTGGTATGGTTTAGACCCTAAGTAACAAATGCCATATTATAACTTCATTTATAAAAAACATAAGTTGAAGTTGTGCTTTGGCCTCCTGCATAGTAACAATGTGGAGTCTAAATTCTGTTCCTCTCATCCTTGATTTCAGAAAAATATTACTTTAAGTCACAGTGGGGAGAAGCTAATGCTATCATACTCCTACCCATAGAAGACAATAACCTTAAACTAACTTGATTATTTAATAGTTAATTTTTTTGTTCATTCCCAATGTAGATAAAATACTATGTAGAAGCAGTCAGCAATCATTTAATATTGCTCCATTCACAACCCTTTTAGCAGTTCTTTAAAAACTTTCTACTCAGAGCATCTCCTTTTAGCAAACTGAAGAGATAAATATCTGAATCTGCTGTTAAAAAATAGATCATCTGCAGGATCAGTTGGAAGGAAAGATGCACTTAGAAAGCCATGTCTTCAAACCATACATCAAATGTAAATGCTACAAAGAAAAGTATTTTTGATCCCTGTATTCATGAACTTATAATTTTTAATATACAAATGACTTTTGCTATCATCAGCTGCTTAAAATCAACACATTTCACTTTGGGTACCCTGACAGTGTCTGTAATGACATCAGGTTCTCATTATGCTAACATATTAATGTGTTATCACCCATAAGGTAAGTTTCTATTTTAAGGATATGCCTCTGGCATTAATAAACTGGAGAGAGAAGGTGAATAATTAATGTAAAAATAGGTCATTTAAAATTAAATATATAGTTACTCCCATTAGTATCCTTAAGGTTTTCATATCATCACTGCTTTAGAAAATAACATTCAGATAAAACTGTGAAAAGTGTCACATTTAAATTGAAAGTTATTTTTAAAATATGAAGTATGAACATAAATACCACGTAATAACACTTTTTTTTTTCTCATCTCTCACAGAATACCCAGAGGATAAGCAGTTCTCAAGCCACTCAACCTCTTGCTACCCCAGTCGTGTCTGTGACAACCCCAAGCTTGCCTCCGCAGGGACTTGTGTACTCAGCAATGCCAACAGCCTACAACACTGGTGAGTTTCTGTGCCTTTTCTTTGCTTTTATTTCTTTGTTTTGTGATCCACGTGTGCTTGTGATTTTTTAAAAAGTATATTTGCTGAAATAAATTTATTTCTCTGCTTTTTTAGATTCAGATTTTGATATTGTTTTAAAAATGCTAGTCTTGAAAAAGTCACAGAAAATACATTGATAGTAAAATGAGCTGAATAAATTATTTTATTTCTCCAATGTGAATTTTTACTTGCCTCTGACCAAAAAAAAAAAACCAAAGAGCTATTATGAAAATGTGGTAAGCATCCAGCCAAGGAGCAGGTAATAGCCACCTGTTGCCCAGATATTTTTTTATGTAGTTTCTTGCTACAGAATCTCTCACTTCCAGGCTTTTAAAATTAGATGTTTGCCTTCATGCTGTTAAACTGCTTTGGGAAGACCATCAATCCCTTTGGGGATGTGGCAGGTGCTTAGCTGTGGCCTGCAAGCCTGTAACCACTAGTTTGGTCTGTGTCATTTGTGCCTAAGGGGCAAAACAAGGTCATTTATCATTTCTCCTTACAGCCACTGAGAGGAGCTTTTTACTCATTTGTGTTTATTTGGACATTTCCATCTTAAAATACCCTAATTTGGGAGTCTGTTAGAAAAGTTCAAGAATATCACAGTGATGGGAAGGGTGCTTTTAGCCAGGCAAGCTATATGGAAAACCTGGTCTGCAGCAGATTTCATTTAGATTTGCTATTTTAAGGAGGGGAGAAAGTGCATGTAGTGTTACTTTCTCCCCAGCTGAGCCAAACACCTGTTGTTTAGAAGGAAGGCAGGCAGTAAATTATACCTTGCCCCCTTATCCAGAGACTGCAATGCATGAAAGTTATTCTTTTATGATTTTCATAAGTAGACTGTGGTAAAGATCATCTAATTTTAGACTTCAGGGTAAAACACTTTGGTGCTCTGCTTTCATCCTGCTTTCTGGAGGAAGAACAATTGATACATTTAAATGCTGCTTTAATTTGCAGTACTAGTTTTATTAAAATAAACATCTTTTAGAGGTTTTGTTAAAAAGCTTTGTAGAAATGTCCATTACCTTTCAACAGTCAGTATGGGGTTGGGGGGTGGAAGGAAATCTGTCAACTAAAAACCAACCTAGTGTCTGTAAATTACAGCAAATTATTTATGTCTTGCACAGAACAGGTTCCAGATTAAAGCCAGGGATTGAGCATTCATAGAAATTATGTTTCATTACATTAATCACTTGTTACTTGAGAGATGCCATGTGACAAATTCTATATCTTCTCTCTCAAGTTTATTCTAGATAAGGAAAGGGGACAACCTAAGCTGATAACCATGAAGGGGAAGTCCCGAGTTTTTGTGGTTTCTAGTTAATACTCCAAGGTTGAGAAGATACAGGAAGAGAGAGCTCAAGAGGCTAGATGCCCAGGGGAGTGTTAGCTGAGAAGGTGAAACTTGGACTGGGACTGGGTGTCAAAGTTAGATTGCAGTTTATTGAGCATTTCATTACAGGTTTTTTAGTATACTTAGAGATTCCACTGTACTTATTTTTAGAAATGCCAATAAGTTAGAAAGAATTCATATACATATATATTTTACATATAATAAATATTCTTAAATATTGAATATATATTCACACATACACACACACTCTAAAGTCTCACAGGGATTAACAGTGTATGAAAATGAGTCATTTCTCCTTAAAACCATCTGTCACTCTGCTTCAGTCTCATTCCATCTTTTGACTGACTTTATCTTTGCTCTCTTTCTCAGAATAATTATCCTAACATTACTGTATTATCTTTAACTTATATATCTATTTGCCTTTTTAAACACTTATTCATATTTTATCTTGTTTATTCTATCTTGTATCTTTTTATACATATTTAATGTCAAACCCAAGTCATACAGTAGGTTAAGGGAAAATAAATGAGCAATTTTTTGAAATAAATGCAAAAACAGTTCTGTGCAAAGGAATTCTACAGAGACATCCTCATACCCATCAATAATATCACTCTCAGCTTCAAGACTTACACTTTGCAAACACTCTGTGGGTACTTATTGTTTGTTGTGTAGTATATACTTTGTCAGGTACTGAAAATACCAGAGTCAACTATGGAATTTAGGGTCTGTCAGCATAGAAAGACACAAGGCAAGCAGCTCTAGGAAAGATCTGTTCTAGTTGTGTGAGTGGCCACCTTTTAACTAGAACATGAAAAAATATGCAGGACTCAGCCAAGCAGGCCAAGGAGAATGATCTCAGGAGAAGGGAGTAGAGGGCTAGCTGACAAGAGTAGAGCCTAGAGGGGTAAGTAGGGATTTGTTGGCTATGTTGTAGGTTTTGGACATTGTCTTAATGAGTGTTGGGAAACTATAATTTTTTTTTTTTAAGAGAGAGAGAGGGAATTTTTTTTAATATTTTTTTTTAGTTATTGGTGGACACAACATCTTTGTTTGTGGTGCTGAGGATCGAACCCAGGCCGCACGCATGCCAGGCGAGCATGCTACCGCTTGAGCCACATCCCCAGCCCATAAAATTTTTTAAGTAAAGGCATGTCATGATCATATTTGTTGTTTTAAAAAAATCACTTTGTCTACAGTGTCCATCGTGGCAAAATGAATGCCAGGTAACCACACAAGAATAGTAGAGTGATCCAGGAATGGTTACTGGGGATTTGGACTAGAGTGGTGACAGTAAAGACAGTGAAATCTGGACAGGCTTTAGATACAGTAGACAGCAATTGACCAGACTTGGTGGTTGATGGTGGGTTTAAGAGAGAAGAGAAGCAGCAAGGATAACACCCACAGGTTTCCGGCATAAAGCCATTTAACAAGGTATGGAACATAGAAGAAAGAGAAGGTATTAGAGAAAAACTTGAGCCATGTTAAATTTGAGGTGTTTGAAGAAGCATCCAAGAAGACAAGTCAAGTGGGTCATTGGAAGGGCTGGCAGTTCAAAAGAGAACTGTGGACTAGAGGGTCACTGGGGCAGGCATCAGTGTGCCAAGCTCCCTTCCCTGCAGCCTCTGTGGGGATGGCTGAGACAGTCTGAGAGCATATAGAACAAGTATTGGTTCTACCATAAACCTGAGCACCTCAGCTCAGTTCCTTTTTAAAAAATGTTAATTCACTAGAAAGACCATCTTCTTAAAATCCCTCTCTTGAGACATAAGAAAGAAGTTAAAAGTAGAAGTGTTTGCTACCGCTCTGTAGAACCAAATGGAAAAAACAAGTGTTTATAATGGACTGAAATAACTCTTCATGTGAGTAATAACTCATGTCCTAAGTTTTGGTCACAGTAATTATGATGGAAACATTCATATAAAATGAGCTATATATTATATTCTTGTAACAAGAAAAGTTGTTTTTTTTATGAATTTGAGATGATTTTGCATGTAGTGAGGGAACTGTGACATTCCTGGTACTTTAAACAAATGCACTAATTATATGATGATGCATTTAATGTCTGTGACACTAAGCTTGACAACCATGAGCAGGGATTCTATGTCTTTCCTGTTATTTGTCCTTCATCAAGAGTTGGTGATCCAGATTCAATATGGGAGAGCTCAGAGTTTCTCTTTGTTCCGAAGGGTAGTGGCAGGTATATTTATTTTAAATAACAGTTATATAGGAATAGTCCAGCATAGCAATCTTGTCTTCCTTTATAGATTACTCACTGACCAGCGCAGATCTGTCAGCCCTGCAAGGTTTCAACTCCCCTGGAATGCTGTCTTTGGGGCAGGTGTCAGCCTGGCAGCAGCACCATCTAGGACAAGCAGCCCTCAGCTCTCTTGTGTGAGTACTGGAAATCTTCCCTGAACTTTTACACCTGGCCTGCAAACACTCTTTTTGTGTCAGTTAGAGTCTTTTACTCTGTAGACTCTCTTGTGAGTAATCCTACAGTGGTTCTTTTTTATGTGGACAGAAATGTTGGGAGAAAATATTTTCTTAACATGCTCTAGACAATAGCTTGGATATGAAGCAAAGCACAGGCATTCCTTGAAAGGATTCAGGGAGCAAGGCTTTTCCTTTCAGACACTCTGAGGTAAATCAGCTGGTACCCAAGGGGATTTCAAGGCACAGATGCCACTACATGTACCCCTTTCTACCTGCTGATTGATGAGTCAGCTGCCTACTCCCATCCTGCTTCCCATCTGCCTCTGATTCCACTGCTTAAGGAAGGCAGCTTGAAGGCATTTGAGCTTACATAATTCCTTTCCCTCTTTTTGCTTTGATGGCTGGAGAAAAGGAAGATGAGTTGTGTCTTTTGCTTTCTTCCTGAATCTTGGGGGAAGAAAAACAGGGCTGGGTAGCCTGTATATGCAATAGACTCCATAGGATTTATGTGTGAGTGATCTCCCAATGTACATACCCTATCTCATTCACAAAGAGAACATTTCTTACGAACTGAATGTGAAGATAAATGTGAAGAAGCGTCAGTCTCATGCCCAGAAGAGATGAGACTCCTTGAGTAGTAGGGAGAAGGAACAGGGCTTGGTAGATTTAGCATGACAAGTATGCCCATTAAGCAGGTGGAGGAGAACAGTAGACCCTCTTGGCTACCTCACACCTGTTCAGAGCAGTAGAGACTATACATACCCTAGCCTACTAACCTCCTTTCAGAAAGTGCCCAGAGGACCTGAGCCCAGGAAACCCATTCCTCCTGAGATCCGAAAGAAGTCCACAAACATATTGTTATCGGTAATCATCTTGAGAACTAAATCACAGGAAAAGGAGTGGAGTATCTTAGGGAATTTTTTTTCCCCTCCACAACTGGCCCTCAGACCTAATCCTAAACTAAAACACTAAAAACAGCCCTGAAGCTGGGTGTGGCAGTACACACCTGTAGTCCTAACTACAAAGGAAGATGAGGCAGGAGGATTACTTGAGCCCAGGGGTTTGGGGCCAGCCTGAGCAACACAGAAAGACACCATCTCAAAAAACAAAAATCAAAACAAACAAAAAAAGCCAGGGAAAGCAAATAGAAAAGAAACACAGATGTGAGGAAAAGTCTCTATACACCCTCTTGTACCAATCTTAGTGAGTTCATCAGCCTTTCTAAGACTGTTTTCTTTTCTGGAAAATAAAAATGATATGATTTACATCTCAGAGTTGTGGAAGAGATGAGATGTTGTGCTATCACAGGGCCAAAGTAGAAAAGATACCAAGGAGGCATCGAATAGAATTTAGTGTGCCATATTCCTCTATCTTTTTGGACCACATACAACATTAGACACTGAAATTGTTTTGCAAACTTCAGCTGCAAAAATACCACAGTGGTAGATAGTAGAAGTGAGAAACGTTAAGAACCCAATGTACTATTTCTTTCTTCCTGGAGAGATGTGATTTCTTTTTGTACCATATACTAAAGGAGATGACCAAAACCAGCCTTGAATTCTGACAGGATTTCAGACCTTGGGTTGTTTCATTCAGTCATTGTCTTCAGTATCATTTTGTGAGTTATGCTGATACACTCACAAACCATCTCACTTCTCTTTTTTTTTTTTTCCCCCCTCAGTGCTGGAGGGCAGTTAACTCAGGGTTCAAATTTATCCATTAATACCAACCAAAACATCAACATTAAATCAGAACCGATTTCACCTCCCCGGGACCGAATGACCCCATCAGGCTTCCAGCAGCAGCAGCCACCACAGCAGCAGCCACCACAACCCCCACAGCCCCAGCCCCGGCAGGAAATGGGGCGCTCCCCTGTGGACAGTCTGAGCAGCTCAAGCAGCTCTTATGATGGCAGTGACCGAGAAGATCCACGGGGTGACTTCCATTCTCCAATTGTGCTTGGCCGACCCCCAAACACTGAGGACAGAGAAAGCCCTTCTGTAAAGCGCATGAGAATGGATGCTTGGGTGACCTAAGGCTTCCAGGCTCATGCTTGTACTTTGTGTTACTGCAGTGAACTGCCCTACATATCTAAATTGGTAAATAAGGACATGAGTTAAATATATTTATATGTACATACATACATATATATTCCTTTGCATATATATGTATGTGGGTGTGAGTGTGTGTATGTGTGGGTGTGTGTTGCATACACAGAATCAGGCACTTAACCTGCAAACTCTTGTAGGTCTGCAGATGTGTGTCCCATGGCAGACAAAGCACCCTGTAGGCACAGACCAGTCTGGCATTTCCTTGGACTACTTGTTTCGTAAGATAACCAGTTTTTGCAAAGAAATGTGTACCCATATATAATTCTCCCACACTAGCTTGCAGAAACCTAGAGGGCCCCCTACTTGTTTTATTTAACTGTGCGGTGACTGTAGTTACTTCAGAAAAAAATGCTTTGTAGAACAGAGCAGTAGAAAAGCAGGAACCAAGAAAGCAATACTGTACATAAAATGTCATTTATATTAATTACCCAACCTGGCATGGGTCTCTGTTGCAAATGGGTGCATGGGAAAGGGCTGTTGATATTAAAAAACAAACAAAAACAAAAAACAAAAAAGCCCCCACACATAACTGTTTTGCACGCGCAAAAATGTATCGGGTCAAAGAAGTGATCTTTAGGTAATAAAAAAGAGAGGGTAGAAAATACGCATGAGATATTCAGAAAATACTAGCCTAGAAATATAGAACATTAACAAAATAAAATTAATATATTAAGTTATAATTGGAATACATCAGAAGTTTCTTTTTACATTCATATCTTTAAAAATAAACTGATTTTAGCTCATGTATATTTTATATGAAAGAAAACACCCTTATGAATTGATGACTATATATAAAATTATATTCACTACTTTTGAACACATTCTGCTATGAATTATTTATATAAGCCAAAGCTGTATGTTGTAACTTTCTTTTTTGTTCTTTTTTGTTTGTTTGTTTTTAGAAAATAGCTTTATCTTGTTTTAACTTTTTAGATTTATTTTAAGAGGGGAAAAAAAACAAACAAAAATATCTTGCAAGCAGAACCTTGGAAAAAAAAAGCCATGAACACTTATTATCTATATGTAAATTAAAAGTTGAGCCAAACTCTTTGTGTATATAGCATCTTAAATATATTATCACATTTGATGTAAGTACCTATGTATTGTATGGTCACCAGATTAAAAAGTATATTTTTGTGGATTGCCGCCAATTTGGGGGGGAAAGGCGAAGTCCTTATTAAGTAGAGTATTCACTGTTTAATATTTACTATTTTGTTAAATATACTGTACTTTGGATTTTAATTATTAGCCCAGTTTTTTCAGAGGATTGTATAAAGGGGTTTATCCCCTCACTGGTGGTGAATGTGTGATGTTACATTGTAATCTTTGTGCTGTATGGGGTGAGCATCATTATATATTTTATATGTGTATATAAATAGCAAAGTGGCAAAAAAAATGGTGTTAAGTTCATCCTGCATAAATATAAAATGTGCTGTAACAGATTTTATAAGGCATTATTTAAAACTTGCCTTTTGTGAGGAAAAAAGTACAGTAGACAAGATGACCTAATTTAACTAATATTAGAGAAAATGGCAAAATAGTAGATGAGCACAGAGGTTTTATAAGTGGTAAATGATTAGAGAAAAATATTTGTGAGGAAAGGGATCTTTTATCCTTGACCCTCTAAAAATAGAATGATGCAGCTAGTTACAAAATATACTACCATTATCAACTGTTCTGTGCATTGAAATGACACTCTGGTGTGGGGGAGCAGTTCTCTTATGGTGCAGATCCTTGGCATGACTCTTGCTGTCCTGATTGAAATTAGTGCCACCCTCAGCTTGAATTTTCAACAAGGCCTTATTCTTACAAGAAGACAACTCATTAGTGATAGCAAGTTCATCCGTTTACTGGGCTCGTGCCATGAACAAAATTCAAAGTCCTGTATATCTTTTATTATAAATTTTTAGATACTCCTTGTTCTGAGAAACTCAACAGAAGGGTTTTAAAATCGCTGCTATTTTATATTTTAATACTGAGCAGCTACCTACAATTTTTACTTATATTTTGTTTTTCCCCCCAATTAAATTCCTTTTGACATTTCCCTCATCAGCTATTTGTGACAAATCATCAGCCAGATTTCCTGACTGACACATAGGTATTAGGTACAGGATAAGCCTGTGGCATTGTCATTCACAGGCGAGGAATGGAGATTCTACTTTAATGGCAGTTTGGTAGTAAATTTGGGTAGAAGCCAAAAAGGGAGGATGATGTGCTGTCTCCTCTTTTCATTTCAGTTAGGCATTTGGCTCTTATTCAGAAAGGATTAGTTTTTCTTTTAAAGTGTACTTAATTTCCCGAACGACATACAGGCACATTTCTTCATAAGGTTACACCTGATAGAAACAAGACAGTCCCCCAATACTGAATTTCCAAGATAATCCTTACCACTTTGTAAACCATTTATAGCTTTGAAAGTGTTAAGTGATCCTTTTGTTATTATTTATGCATGTTCATGAACTTCTGCTGTATATTGGAATAGGAGTTAACACATTCACATTTACTGTCTATTTTCTTGTGTGCCTTATGAGATGGCTTTTCTGACTGTATCTCAATAGTCTTTCTTTCTATGCAGGTTTATAATCAGTACAACTACTGTTTTCTAAAATAATATTACACAAGGCTCGGAGTTTGTATTTAAATTACATTGACCAAGTAACAATGTATTCTGTTTTCAGGAACTGAATATTTGACTGTTAATATTTTTCCCATACGCCCAGTGTGATATGGAGCATATATATGGACTTAACAGACATGCCTCACCCAGACACCCATGTGTGAACACATCACATCCACATCTCTTGGCAGAAAACAACTAGAGTCGGGAAGACACTAATGGTGTTGTTTTGAAACCAACTTTTCTTACCCTTTTAAACTCACGTGTTTTGTATAAGACACTGTCACAGGACGATTTTGTCCCTTCAGAAGACATATTTTATTACTAAAAAACAAAAACAAAAAAAGCTTAAATTGCACTGGTTAAAGGAAGTTCCCAACAGCTGTACTTCCTTCAGTACTCTAACTGGTACTGCACTGAGACTGAAAGTCACCATTGTATTTACACAGATGGTCCCAACCAAAACTCCATCTTTTGAGCCCTAATTATGTCCATTGTGTTATAGACTAAATCAGGGGTTTGTTCTAAAAGAACAATACATATTTTGCCATTTTAACTGTAAGGACAATTAATAATGCATTAACATAATTTCTGTATTAACCATCATGCGCACAAGAAATACATAGTAAATAAGGAACCTGAAAACTCCTGGCATTGGATCATAAAAAGCTAGATGATTAGAATGTGAAAAAGATTTTACAAATGTAAAACTTTTATTTCTCTGTAGAAACTCTTCACTTTGCTGTGCAAGAAGACACTGCTTTGCTATATTTAAAATGGCTTTTTTAAAAGAGATTTATGTATTTGGTAAATGTTTGTAGTCAACAGTTCACACAAGAAGCTGTACACGGTTTGATCATGTAAAACCGTTTGGCGGCACAAGCTGGACTTTGTTGCCATCCTTGAGATGAACCTTTTAAGAAAAATAAGTTAATCTCAATTTCCCTGAATGTGTTGTTTTTCTTCATTATACAATAAATATTATAGTGAACTTTTTATCAAATGGTTAAGACATTGATAGAGGTTGTTGTAAACTATTTGTCTCCTGAACTCACTCCAGTAAAGATGGACTGGCTCTTACTGTACATCTAGACTCTGTCATGTTTGCCTGGGGAACAATAAGGCGCTGGCTTTGCCACCAGGCATCCCCTTCCTCAAAAGCTCTTTCATTTGCCTTACTTTCATAGGATCTTTTTCACCTGCAGGTCCCTTTGCCTTACGTTGAGACATGGTCAAGAAAACTGTCCCAGGACTCACTAGAGGCTTAGGAAGCAGCCAGCCATCTGGTCCCTCCTTTGCATCAGCTTAGCTGTTCTGATATGGCTGTTCATTGATGCAAACCAATGAAATCCATTCTAGCTCCAATAACTATTCACAGAAAATATCCCAAGTGTGTTGAGGGAATGGATATTGTTAGCACTTCAATCTTAGGCCCCATTTATCTTTAAAGGTTGGGGTGAGGGGTTGAAATGATTTGTCCAAAATATGTACACCATACTGACTGAGAGGCAACAGAAGTCAGGTTAACTTTGGAGTTTCATTTTTAAAAGTGATGCTGTTTATTCCATTATGCTGTTAGGTATTCATCAGTGGTCATCTTTCATGGTCATGATTCAGCTAGAAAATGGAAAAATTATCTAAGTTTGCAGTAGAAAGTGTCTTTTTCTCTTGTGTCTTCTCAGCTGGCTCCTTGTAGCTGAACAGAGTCGTGGTGTTGAATTAAGTTAAAAGCTAAATTTTTGTGCTGGTTTTATTTGCTGGCTATAGTGGAGTTCTTGTTAGCAGGTTTTGAAAGCTGGTTGAGTCCTGTGACTAAAAATAATCACAGCTGCAGCTACTTAAAATCAATTCACTGTGAGCTCCTAGTCAGCTCCCATGGGGGCCTTGCTCTATGCTATATTCTGTTTTCAAGCTGATCCTGTGCCTAAGTGGCACCATCTAAGAAAGTAATTTTCATTTGCAGCCCTGCACCAGCTGGAGGACAACAGCCTGCCCTGTCTGTCTTGTCCAATGGCTCACAAGAGTCCAGAGTATCACTGTACGAATTAGTTGTGAACTTGTCTGATGTCTTCTCATGATCAGAATAAGGTTGTGGATTTGGGCAAGCATATCACAGAAATGATAGAATAATTTTGATATGTCTTATTACAGGCAGTGATGACCTTCATTGTCTGGGTAGGTGCTTTCTACCAGGTTTCTCCACTGTAAAGTTACTGTCTTTCCCTTTGTTATTGCTAAATACCTCAGAAATACTTTGAGACTATGCAAGCTTTCCTCAGATTTTCACCCACTTAAACATTTTGTCTACAATTGTTGTTAATATGGTAGTTGCCTGTTTTCTTTTACATTTATTAATTGGGATTCTTTTAAGGAACAGCTATCCTTTCTCCCTGCTTATTTAATTTGATTATATAGGGACTCATGGATATTTATTATATGGGTTATAATCTTGTACTGTCATTTTTTGTTCCTCAGATTGCTTCAGCTTTGGCCATTCATAGCTCCATCAGGTAACTCCTGTATTCTTTGGACACACCTGCCTCCCACCCCTTTGACACCATAAGATGTTCCTCATGTTCCTCACTCATCTTGTATTTCCCCTCTCCCAGTGCTGTGTCAACCACTTCTTCAAGGACTCCTGATTTCTTTAATTAGAGAACAATATTTAGAAACCAAGATCTGGGCTCTAAATATGCTCATTGTTTTATTAAGATCTTACTGCTTTTAGGCCCTCTCTGCAAACACAGCCTGGAAATGAATATGGTATGCTCACTCACAGAGAGATACATTAGCATTTCATGAGTCTCTTCAGATTCCCATTCACTACAGGGTTAGTGTACCCTCCTTGCCTTTCCTTATTTATAATGCCTTTCTTTTATGGTAAGAAACCCAGCTCTAGTTACCAACAATCTATTTATTTGTTGAGTTCTAGTATACACATAAAGTCCTTTCAGAATCGCCAACCCATACCTTTGTGAGGAACACACATTTATTAACTACAGAACATGTTGGTGTTTTGTTTACTTTTGGCCTTACACTATCCAGGCAAGAGAATGTTTTCCATGGTTACTTTTCATTCCCAATTTCCTTCAGTGTGGTGGTTATTTATTTGTAATACAGGTAAGCTCATCTGTTGGTGTTTTTATTTTGTTAAACTCTCCTTATCATAGTTGGTTTCAGTTATTTGCAGGTGTGGGTATATGAATGATATCTGAAACATTTCTAAGAGAGCTGTGCAGAGCTTCTCAAAGAAATGTCACTCTTCTCACCATTCCATTTTCAACCCCATTTCTCCCACCAACCCTACATTGACAAACAGTCTTTGTAGTTTCTGGTATAATCCTTCCTATTTGTCTTTTGCACAAATCATCAGCTTTGCTGTTTTCACTTGACAGCATATCTGGAAATGACTCTGCAAAGCATTCAGTTTACAGAAATCCTTGCCATTCTTTCTTATACCCTGCATAGTACTCTGTGATGCAGACATACTGTGGTTTACTAAACCATGAACAGGCACTTCTTCTTATTTCTAGTATTTTGCTGCTATCATTGACTAGCCTTGTACATATGTATTTTTGTACTGTTAGAAATTTATCTTCAGGGTAGATTCCTAATTGGGATGACTGAGTGAGTGCACATGTGGTTTTGTACATTTGCATGTTTTTCTTTCTTTTTTTTTTTTTTTATTTTGGTTTCCTCTTTGAAAGTTTATTTTTTAAAAAAAGAAAAAAAAACTAGACGTTTTACATTCACTTCTCAGAACATTTAATGGTACCAGCTAATAATGTTATATAAAAAGCCCACCAGCTGCTTGAAATGGCTGCAATTTTACCATGTTCTAGTATTAAAAATAGTTTGAACCCTTTGGGGAAAAAATGTATAACACAAAGTACCAAGATGTCAAATCTCAACAAAAATTTTAAATAAAGAGAAAATTATTTAGTAAAAATGCAAAGCTAAAAGAAAAAAATATTGTAAAATAGAGGATTTCCCCTGTACCCAGAGTTAGGTAAAAAATGCAATCAACCCCACCCAGCCCCCTCTATTTCCCTTAGAAAAACTCCCAATCCTGAATACAGATCAGCCCCTGGGATCTCACACTGGTCCTAGTTGGAAGTTAAGAACTAAGCTGGGCCGGCAGACACCCACAGACACCGGCACCCGCAGGAACGCAGCCACTTGGCTTTGGCATGTCTATAGAAATCTCTCTGGGAACTGTGTAAGAGGACATGAGCATGTCCTCTTAACATTTGCATTTTCTCCAGCAGTGTGTGAGAATGCCTGTTTTCCTACAACCTCACCAAAAAATTTGTTATATTTTTGACTTTTACAAGTCTGATATGATAAATTGTATCTCAATGTTTTAATTGCCTTTCTCTATTATGAATGATTTTTAAAATTTTTTTCACATGTTCAGGGGCCATTTAAATCTCTTCCGTCTGTGAATTGTCTCTTCATGTCTTTTTCCCACTTGTCTATTTGGTCTTTATTTCTCATTTTTTTAGTTCTTTTTATATCAAGGATATTAGTCTTTTTATTTCCTTTAAGTTTGTCAGTTGTCTTTTGATTGGGAGGCATATTTTGTCTTGTAAAATTTTATTGTTTTTATATAGTCATATTTTTTTGATACTGTGAAGCTTGAGCATTTTTAATCAATGAAAAATAAATGTGCTTTTTGTTTCCACGTAAAAAGTAACACAAGTAATAGGTATTAAATAAACATCACAATCATTATAGAAAATTATCAGTATTAAATAGTGGCATAAATTTACAAATAGTTAAAACCGTTGTATTTCTTGGTTTTTATTCCTTTGTGTGTGTGTGTGTGTGTGTGTGTGCTTCTTTTTAGTTATACATGACAGTAGAATGTATTTCGACATATTATACATATATAGGGTACAACTTCCCATTCTCTGGTTGTACATGATGTGGAATTGGTCGAGTATTCATATAAATATAGGAAAGTTTTGTTTGATTCATTCTCTTTCCTATTCCTATCCTCCCTCCCTTCCCTTCATTCCCCTTTGTCTAATCCAAAGTACTTTTATTCTTCCCTCCCCAGCCCCCCCTTATTGTGAGTTAGCATCCTTATATCAGAGAAAACATTCAGCTTTTGGTTTTTTGGAATTGGCTTATTTCACTTAGAATGGTAGTCTCCAGCTCCATCCATTTACTGGCAAATGTCATCACTTCATCTATTATGACTGAGTAATATTCCACTGTGTATATATACTACAGTTTCTTCATCCATTCATCTGTTGAAGGGCCACTAGGTTGGTTCCATAGTTTAGCTATTGTGAATTGAGCCGCTATAAATATTGATGTGGTAATGTCACTATATTATGCTGATTTTAAGTCCTTTGGGTATAAGCTGAGGAGTCGGATAACTGGATCTAATGGTGGTTTCATTGCAAGTTTTCTGAGGAATCTCCATACTGCTTTCCAGAGTGGTTGCACCAATTCGCAGTCCCACCAGCAATGTATGAGTGTACATCCCTTTCCCCCCACATCCTCACCAACATTTATTTGTAGTCATTTTAAAACTTTTTATTGCCTGTGGATTTTGAGTTATAGTTATAAATCCTTTTCATACACCAAAGTTAGGACTTTACCTATGTTTCCCTGTACTTATATGGTTTCACCTTGTACAGTTAGCTCTCTAATCTATTTGGGATTTTATCCTTAAATATAGATCTAGTTTAATTTTTTTTTAACCAATGGTTGTCTAGATGTCCTGTTTACTTAAAAGTCCATATTTATCCCACTGATTTGAGTATCCCAGTACCTGTATCTTAGACTGTCTCCACATAAATTGGGTCTAATGCTAAACTTTATTTTTATTCTACTATGACCAGAAATTTGAAATGGCTCTCAACACTGCCCAGAAATGCAACTAAAACTCCTTATTATGTTAGTTGGCTCAATTAAGGACATACCTGTTTTACTTTATGTCCTCTCCATTCAAAACTCCATTACTATTTCCTCTTATTCCCAGCTAATTTCTTTCTCCCATACTGAGAAGAGTTTCCATCTAAAGAGCTCTAATTTTCTCACCATGAAATGTGAGCATGTGCACACAAGCTCTGCCTTCCAGCAATCTAGCACTATAGTTGAACTGTCTGTGCCCTTATCTAAAGCCAAGCCTTTGATTTTGTATTCTGGAGCCCATTGTGTCTCTTCTTCTCAAGGTCTTCACTTAAGCAACTAACTGTCCCTTCTGTCTGACAGCAGCAATTTCTCCTTCTCTTCTAGATCTAGCACACCTTTCTATCACTTATTTCTAAAACAAATCAAAACAATGAACCTTGCAACTACTACCCTGCATCTGTCTGCAACACTAGGGCTCACCTAAGGATTATCACATCCTCTCCATTTTGTTTCAGGATGCTGTATATATTATTTTCAATGTTATAAGATGAAAAAGATGGGGAATCACCAACCTACAGAGATATCAAGAATGAGAAGTTCTGAGAACTTCATTGGAAGACGGGGAGACCAGAAGGTCTGTTGGTTATGTAGCAAGAAAGTATGTTCCATAAGAGCGGGAGGACTTATGAGGAGGAAGGAGCAATGATGTCAAAGTGGCACTAAGGAACAAGAATAACCATTACCTTCTGGACTACTGGCCCATGGGCTGTCCTTCCTTTCCAACTACTTGGTTGAATATTACTTAGCATAAATGGAATTGTGGGAAACTGCTACCTTAATAACTTGGGATCAGGTTCTGAATAACACTGAATTATTTGATGGGCAGTGGGAACTGCTGAAAGTGTGAGTGGTATAATGGGTGAGCCCTGGACTTGAACAGCAATCTTTACACTTTGGAAGAGGCTCACTTGTTGGAGGGGAGACTTAAGCAATTGTCTCAATTTGTACCCATGGGATTTTATAGAGTTGACAGTAATGACATGAAGAGGTTGCCACCTCTCCATTCAAAGATTTACTTATCATGCTGCCTTACCCTTTCCTGATTCTTCTGTTTGGAGTTAAATTTCGTGGATCTGTGGGCTTATATAGTTACATTTAACTGGAAAAAATCCCAATCATTATTTCTTTAACTTCCCAATTATTCCTTTTCAATTATACATATATTGGGCCATTTGATGCCTCAAAGCTCATTGAGGTTTAATTTATTTTCTTATTCAGTCTTTGTTTAGTTTTGGGTAGTTTCCATCACTGTTTTTTTTCCCCCCAATGTCTAATCTACCACTAATCCCATTAAATGCATGTTTCATTATAGGTATTTCAATCTCTAGAACTTTATTTGGATCTTATAACTTTAATTTCTTCCATCATTGTGTTCATATATTCTCAAACATATAGGGCTTATATGTAATAGCTGTTTTATATCCTTATCTGCAAATTCTGTTATTCATGTCACTGAAATCTATTTGGTGATTCTTTCCCCACCCAGTTGTCATTTCTTATTTTTCAGCATACCTGGTAACTTTTGGTTGGATGCTAGACATGGTGAATTTTATGGTTTGGGGTACTAGGTTTTATTTTTTTCCTTTAAATATTTTTATGCTTTGTTCTGGGCATAGTTACTTAGAATCACATTGGTCCTTTTGAGGCTCACTTTGAATCTCAGTCACCTCTAAAATCCCATTGAAACAATCATTTCTTGAGGTTCCCTTCCTCCAAACAAACCTTTCCAAAACTGAGATTACTGTTAAATGCTTATTAGCTCTGCTGCTCAGACTTACAGTAGTATTCCATTCATCAAATAATGCCAAATCACTTCATCACAGATTTCAGTTTCCCAGAACCTGGCCTCAAATTGTTCCTATTGCATTTCCCCACAATTCTATGTACATTTTCTTCAACACCAGGCTACTCATGGTTCCTATCTACATTTCCCCCATATTTCTTTCCTCTACACCTTTGCTGACACTGAGGAGCATTTTTTGAAAACAGTTATCCACTACCATATCACTTTAAAACCTTTCTGGTGTCAAATAAGAAAATGTCAGCCTCTCTAGAAAACCTGTCTTGTTTTTTCAACCATTGACCATCATGGGCCAGAGTTTTTTTTTGTTTTGTTTTATCATCTCACCACTCTTCAATAGGTCTTATCTTTCTCGTTAAATTATAAGCATCTTGATAAAGACCATGTCTTGCTACTACATCACCTCTTGGCATAATTGGTATTCTGGAAGTTAGTAAATGAATTCTGGAAGGTTATATATACATGGATAGATGGATTGATGGGTAGTGAGGTAGGAGGATACATGAGAAGAGCACATGTTTCTTATTAGGGCAGTGAAATGGTGATTTAAAAATAACCAAATGCTTTGGGAAATTTGGGGAACGATCTGGGAAAGTCTCCGAGATAAGGACTCCACTGCCAGCACCACCACTACCACTGCTTCAGCAATCTCTTTAAGCCCCCTATGGTTTTTCCGGGGGTAATGGGACCTGATTGGTTACAGGAGACAAAGTGGCCTCACTTCTCGTCAGCAGCTCCACTGTACCCAGATGGCTCTGACAGACCTAGCAAAAATGGATGCTGTCCACACTCTACCCTACCCAAGTGCCCCTGTTGAGCCAGGTGACGCCAGCTGGCCCTCCTCTCTGGACATAAGCTTGGAGAAACCCTGTCCAGGGCATTAAGCACTGGAAGGAAAGTGGTTAAGGGAGGTTTTACTGCTAACGCAAATGAAATTTATTTCATACAGTCAAGTGAGACACTTGGCTCTCTGGCTCAGGGGCTAAATTCAGTAGATTTTACACCAGCAAGAAACTTGATATACAAATGCTGATTCTATAGTTCTTGGAATTCAGACAATGGGTCAGACTTTTGTCACTACACAGTCAGTGTCCCAGGTGGACCAGTAGAAACTGTCTTAATTATTCTGCCACTTTCTCTGAAGCCCTGCTTTGGGAGGTTACAACCAGCCCAGTGCAGCCAGAGAGGCTGGAGTGGCCCCCCCATGTTCTAAGCATAGCTCAGGCCATCAGTACCTTCCCCGAGGCACAGAGAAGAAAATCAGAAGGTGGCAGTGCAGCAATGCCCAGAGCAAGGGGATTAAGAAAACAAGACTTCCAACCCTGTCAGTCTGGACTAGATTCTCAACAGCCCCACTTACCACCTGTGATTTAGCTTATTTTTCCATTTGTAACATGGGGATAAGTACCTACCTTACAAAGAGATTGTGAGGACAAGATGAGGTCGTGTGTAAAGTTTTTAGAACATTAGACAGCAGCCATACACACAGGTTATGGATGATGCCTTTGCTTCCAGGGCTACAGTCCAGTCTTTCCCAAAGATAAATCTTCATGACTCTTTGAGCCTTTGCTATACAGAACAGCTCAGCTGTCAGCCCTTGCCAGTGCCAAGTGGCTCTTCTCTCAATTCCATGACCTTCAACATACATCCTCCCTTTCTGCCTTCCCAACTGCAGTCTAGAAGACCTTGCACAACAAAGCCTGCCATTGTGTCTCTCCAGAAGAAACCTGGAGCAGTTTGCCTGACAAGGGAGATTGCTTAGGTTTCAACATTCAGTACTGTTGTTCAAACAAAAAGATAAATTATTTCTTTAAAACATTAACTCCCCAAAGACACTGAAAATGCAGTAAATTATGTAGAAAATATAATTGTGGTTATTTCTTACCTATACCTAACAATCCTGAAGCTTCTTACACAGGTCAACCAGCCAAAGTGTCCCATACCTTTCCGTGTCACCATGAACACAACAGCAGCTGCTGGGTCCAGGCACAGACATCATCCTGGACCTTCCCAACATTGTTCCACATCTTTCAATTCTAAATTAGCAATCCCCAAATCTTTAAAAAGGGGGAATCATGTTTCCTTCTGAGAAGAATTTATTTTATTCCATTTGAGAAAAGTAAAGGACACAGATATTCATTTTTTGCCTGGCAAGAGTGATTTCCCAATGGGACTCTTCTGGTGAAGTTAATGGTAACAAATATTAAGGAAATCTGTCTTTCATCAAAACATTTATATGATAACAAGTTTCCTGTATCAAGCCTCACAAGTTAATTTTGTCCTTAAATTATTTTGGTCTATTAAGAAAATATTTAATTTTGAAGCTACTTTAAATGTGCTAAGTGAACACATTGTTTCTTCACACAAACTGAGAGGAAAGAAATTGGAAACCTATTTGGTGAGTTCTCTTCTGCCACCCTCTCCTCCTCTTACACATGAGATTTCCTAAGCTTATCTCTAGGCCTAAGGTGTCAAGTGCCATGACTAGCTCTGAAGCTCAGTGTTGGTGCAGTGTTTTCCTTCCTCTCCACAGACCTTTCAGAGACTAAGCCACCAGCCACCTCGGCCCCCTCCCTACTGTGATACAGCCGACTGACTCCCAGGCAGCAGCATGCTCTCACCACCTATCCCTGCTGCCTTGATCAGCAAACCTGAGGCCCCTTCCTCCCTCAGGTATCAAGCCTCCTCTTTATGGACTTTCACAGCCAGAACTACTTACTGTGGTTTTGTATAAACCCCCTAAAGGACCACATGTTAAAAGGTGTGGTCCTTGGCTTGACACTGGTGGACCAAGCTGGTTTGGGAGGTGATGGACTCTTTACCAGGTAGGGCCTACTGGGGGGAAGTTAACTCACTTGGGATGTGCCCTTGAAGGGGTAGTGGGACCCTGAACCTTCCTCTCTCTTTGCTTCCCAGCTGTCATGAGGTGAAGTTTTCTCTACTAAGAAATAGCAGATTAACCAAACTGAAACCTCTGAAACCATGAGTCAAAATAAACCATTCCTCCTCAGAAGATGTTTACCTCATGTATTCTGTTACAGCAAAGAAAACCTTACTAACACACACCTCCAGCCCTGCCATATGTGTCTGTCTTTAACATTATGAGCCACATGGTACACAGAAGGTTACTCTAGGGACATCACCCAAAGAAAAGAGGACAACGGCCTTCTCATGCTGTGGCTCTAGTATTCCTAAGAATGGAGTCAGGAAGTAGCAGAAAGAATCATGTTTCAGGTGTGCACAGAGACTTAGCAGTGCTAGCCTAATGACTGCTGAGCCTCAGAAGTACATGTGCTAGAACTTTGGTGACTAGCATGCTGCCTTTTTGCCACATGCAAGCCAGCAAGAGCTCCTTCCAAGAATGCTGACTGGAGACCCCACATAGCCATCACCAGGTGGATGCTCATGACTGAAACTGGGCAATGGCTCCTATGTGTTTGGCTTAAGTCATGCCTGTGTCAGACAAAACAATTCTAGAAGTATGAAGAACAGAATGGCTGTTTACCCAATAGCATGGCATTTAGGACTTGGAATTTTTTTCAATTCTACAAGTGGCACTGCTAACTGAAGAGGCAAACACGAAGCACAGCTTGTTATAATTGTTCATTATCACTCTAACACAGGGTGACATGTGCATACTATTCCATAGCACCTTCGCCAGGGAAACATGAAACAAACTTAGAGCCAGGCCTACTCCCCCCTTCATAGCAGGTGGGAACACAATAGTAAGGCAACCCAAACCAATTGTGGGGCATGCACTGAATGGGTCCCTTGGCCAGGCCATTCCTGCCACTCTGAGCATATCCATGCAGAGACCCATGCAGAACTACTGTGAAAGCACACACAGTCCACTAAATGCCTTCAAGAAGTGGCCATCAGTCACATGTAAATGTCTCTCTTACACACCTCTCTGGATATGGAGGCTGACGGTGGTGGTATTTGGGATCCTGCAGCCTTAGGTTAGATGAGGCCATTGCTTAGGATCAGTGCAATAGAGAATACTGTGGTGACTTCTGAAATGCATCCATATATCCCAGGAACCAAAATGTAGCACCTTTAGGATATGGCCAGTGACAGCTGATACATCAAGTCCAACTGCTAAAGCTGGGCTGATTATCCATAAACAACAACCTACTTCTTTGCCTGAGTGTTCTGACTGGACTGGCTGGCTGAAGAGTTGATGGTGGCCTTTGGAATTTGAAAATCTGGGGCTTAACCTGGAACCATTGAGCCATTATGAACAGCAGTTGTGTTCAGGCTATTAGGGATGTCCTCAGGAGCCTGTATTTTAAAATAGACCAAATAAAACACTGGCAACACAATCCCAATTAGAAGCATGATGAAAACAGCATTCCACCACTGAATCCCACAGTCTGCTCCATCTGTCAGTGTCTTCGGAGGAGCTGGGAGCAGTGGCTGATCAGAGGTCTCTGTGCAGTAGCTCTCACTTAGGAAGATCTCTGACTGCACTGCACGCTCAATATTCTGATCAATCCCTTTAAAGAAATCTGTCAGTTGGCTGGCCTGGGCATCAGCGGCTGTGGTAGCTCTGTCTACATCTGGTAATTCCACAAAGGTCACTGTGGTCTCTGTGGATGGTTCTGGAAGAGGTTTCAGTTCTTTGTGGGTCTCTGTTAGGATCCCATGGTTTTTCACTGGAATCTTAATAGATTTCAAAGCATATAAATCTTGTTCTCTGATGAAGTTGTTGACTTTCTTGATATCTGCAACCTAGGGATGCCATGAAGAGACACATTATAAAATCTATATACCTCCTTAAATCTAATAACCAACCCTTCACCTTTTGGGGTGATGAGCCAAGTCCATCCCAGTTAAGCTGAGGAAGGCTGGGAAACTACACTGCATGCTGAATTAGTTTAGGTAACTTGGGTTGTTCTATTGTTGGGAGTTTTGTTTGTTTTCTGGTTTTTACTCAGCCTTCATGAATAGCTTAGTAAATCAAATATGCCTATAGATATACAAGTCTGAACAACCTTAAGACAAGTTTTGGAAACAAAGTGTGATTAAACAAAATGCTTTTAGGTGAAACACAGTCATGACACTAAAATGAACACTGGTGCTCTTTGTATTTCCTTTAACTTTTGAGGCAACAGTGCCCCCATCTGGAAATCTACTCACAGCAGAAGCCAATTAAGTAACTGCCAGACATTAGCAAGCCAAAGCCTCTGCCACCTCTAAGGACACATTCAGAATCTAGTTTATCTGTAATACCTTTTAACTGATGTGCCCTCAAGGACTTTCACAGGATTACTATAGGGTATATGAACTTATTTTTCAAATAATAAAATTACAGGGCATCTAAACTTATTTTTCAAATATATATTGAAGAGATCTCAATACTTCTTATCATTTGAAATATAGAAAATCAATCTAGTTGGAAGTTATAAACTGATTTCCTATTTCAAACTTAGATGAAAGAACTATGGCTGAGAGTTTTATTAAGTAACACAAAGTTCATAATAAACTCCTCTTGTAATTAAAACCTTAACATTTAAGAAGGGGGAAATGGGAGCTGGGGTTGTAGCTCAGTGGTAGAGTGCTTGCCTAGCATGCAATGAGGCACTGTTTCCATACCCGGCACCACATATAAATAAATAAATAAATAAATAAATAAATAAATAAATAAATAAATAAATAAAAATAAAGGTGTTAAAAAGACCAATTTGGGGGGAAAGCAGAGGAATGTAAGTGAAAAAGTAAATTCCCCCACAAGCTAATGTCTGAAAAATTTCCAAAAGCATGTGAAATGGACTCAAAAGCCCATTTTAACTAGAAGTTTTAACTCAAAAGCCCATTTTAACTAGAATGTAAATATAGTCCCCAGACCTTTAGTCACAAACTCATTCAAATCAATCATGTCAGTGACTGAAATTTTTTAACAACTGCTTTTGGCATTTCATTGAATCAGATGGGGGAAATTTTTTATTTTGAAATTAATGAAAGTAGGAAATACTTGAGACTTTTTTATTTTTGTTCTCTATTAAACTAACAGCAAATTTATTTACTAAAAATAGTAAAACTGATTAGTTACTAGAGGCATTATATATTATTTATGGATTTATTAGTCATCACTATTCCAACAGGCCTGAACTATGTAGGCCTTTGTAGAGTAGGATTTATTTTTCAGTCCATGTTCTATAAACATACATTATGCCTATACAAGCTGAAGATAAGAGTCAAACAAAAGTCAGTGCAATTGAAAGATGCTATGTGTCCCTGGAGACCAGCCTATAGTTCTTTGGAAAAGATCCAAACACCACACACAATCTTTTTAATCATGTGAATCATGTTAGATAAATGACAGATATTTTAAGAGAGAATTTTTTTGTTTTTTACTAAATAGCTTATATAGCCTTAGAGAAGGTCACAGAAATCTGTAGTACAGTGGTAGCAAAATGAAATGAACAGTTTCAATCTAAGAGAAAATGCCATGATTCTATAAATACTTTTCCTACTTACTTTGCCATTGTTAATCACTCTGAATGCTAAAAACATAATTAAAGAGAAAAACAAGGTTATACAGAATACAAAGCATAGAGGCTAAACCATGCAGTTCTAAAATAGAGAAGGGAAAATTTTACTAGTCAAATAAATTACTGTCAAGAAAAAAAATCAAAGTAGCAATAAAAGCAAGCATGCTAAAAAAATCTTAGATAACTTCTGCCTGGCGTCTCCAGCCCCCTTAGGTCTTAAATAAGATATGCTCAAAAGAAAAAATAAAGTCTCAGAATTTTAATGGGAAGAGATAGGGCAGAGTCAAACTACTCTGAGAGGCAAATGCACTATGGCCTGAGGTTCCTAACTAACCTCATTTCTGAGCCCAGGGTACAGAACTAAAGATACTTCTACCAACCTTCCAAATCTGGCTAAAATGGGAGTCCTTGGCTGCTACAATAAGCCTCTGGCCACTTATTAGGGGTCAGCAAGGGTAACAAATAAGTTACTCTATGTTCCTCTAAATACAAGGAGACAAAGTATTTGGCGGGTATCTTACTTTGCAGCCATACTGAAGAGCCAGCTTGTTGAGGTTGTCCTCCTGGGCCAGCTCCCGTTGGAGCAGCACCATGTCACCTGCTCCAGGCTTGTGAGGGTGGTGAACACTGTTCTTCTGGCGTTCCTTGCCCCGTGGCCGTACAACAACATGTTGAGACTCTTCCTCAGAGGAGTCCCCAGAATCCCCACTGCCATTCTTGAACACATAAATGTGGCTGCTTGGAGTTGTACACACAACAGCTGGGCCTTGTGTCCTGGTTAACATTCCCTTTTGCCTCATCTTAACTGAAAACCAAATCCCAGGGTTAATCCCATATAAGGTATATTCATTCTTCCTTGGTTTCATTAAAGAGAAGTGTCTCATAGCAATGATCCCTTTCCCTGATTATTGCAAATACTGAATAAATACCATCAGCCCAAAACAAGAATGTCCTTATGCTGGCTGAGATGGAAGGACATGGGCAGAATAAAAACATTTTTTCCCCTAATTTCATACTTTTCGTGCAGAAAACAAGAGATTCCCCACACTTCTGCCTTATTGCTTACTGATAACTATATCCTCCCTCATCCCCCAATCATCCCACATCTATACACAACATCAATTTTTGGTCTCACAGTGGTAAAGTGACTGGGATCCTTGCAATGACAGGTAAGATTGTTCTGTTTCCTTGTACTAAGAATCTTAAATTCGGAACCTTGGTACAAAGAATTTTTACTCAATACTTTATACATTCCAAGGTATCTTTACTATAATCAATACAACTAAAGTGCTCTTAACTTGATATTTGGTTAACTTATCTCGTATGTGACTAAGTTACACGGGAAGAGCCTGTCAAACTGAGAGATTCCTCCCATTTCCACAGGTCACTTTGTATTCATTACCTCCCCTGGTCTGCTTGTATTTCCACTTTGAGCCAAGTACCAAAGCCATAATACCCCCTTTTCCTTCTTCAAATCGTTCTAATGAAATTCCAGAAATTATAAATCAAACTCGGAGAATGACGGCCTGCACAGGCGCTGGCATGAAGCCCTAAGAAGTCATACGGATGTAGTCCATTCACGGACTGCCCGGGGCCCAGCGTTACCCCCACCGGGTCGAGGCCCTCCGGTAGGCACCGCCCCAACTCCTTGATGCCACGGCCACGGGAGGAGAAGGGAGGCTGCTCGAGGACCGGGCCTTCTCGTCCAAGCACAGGAGCTACAAGAGGGCTCCCACGGCTCTCAGAGCCCAGTTTCCCTTACAGCACCTTCTGAGAAAGGAGGGGACCAAAACAAAACACCAGCCACACAAAAAAAGGGAGTGCCCTGACCCTGGCTTATAAGGGCGGGACCCCAACATTCTACAAAAGCACAACCTCCAACCTCTGACCTCTCACTCCCGCAATCTGGGACCAGCTCTCTACAGTCACCGCCCCTCCACCTGCCGGAGCTTCCCCTCAGGAAGCCATGGAGTGGCTGCCCGCGCCGGAGCCGACAAGTTAGGCCAGACCACCGCGCCGCTACAAGCTCGCGAGGACTGCATTCAAGACCGCGGCCCCCTCCTCCAGGAACCGGTACCTCGGCTCCCAGCCCCGCCGCGACCCTCCGCGGCCGCCGCGCCCGTCGATTGGCTGCTAGAATCGAGTCTTCCGGGGGCGGGGCCGGAGGAACAACCAATGAAACCAGTGGTGGGCGGGCACTGGCAGGAGCCCAGCCGAGCAGAGAAGTCCTCAGGAGACCTGGTCTGGGGGCGGGCTTAGGGGCGGGTCCCTGGGCCGGGGGCGGGACTCCAGCTTCAGTTTCCCCCGCCCGCCCGATTCAGCTGTGCCCAAAGATTGTAAAAAACTTTTAATTCTTCCGTCGCCATGGTGACAGCCCTCTGCTGAGCCTCAGCTATCTCACTGGTAGGAAGGGGCTTTGACCCACCTGCGTGGATATCACCTCTGGAGACCTCTCGCGGAAAAGACACGGGCAAGGGGTCTTTCTTTCGCTGCCTTATCTGCAATCTTGAGCTTTTAATGCCAGGGCAAAGAAGGGTTTTGCCCCGCCTCGTTCCTGAGAATAAAAAAGAAAAGTCCATGAGTGTGAAACATTGATTGTAACAACACAGACCAAAATAATAATCATCGTCACCATTATTATCAGGTGTTCCTGGTGGAGGACTTAAGCTTAAAAGTGATGAAAAAACTCTCACATGCTAAGCCCCAAAAGTTGGAAACTTCTACTCAAAAAAGTAAACCAAAATAAAAAGCGAAAACAGGGAGAAATACATGCAACAAACATGACCAAAGACTAGAAAAATGAAAAGGAATTTGAAGGGCTCTTTCTGGTTTTAGGTAAACAAAGTGGGGATTCATTGTGACTCTTGTCCATATCGTATTGAGAAGGGGCTTTCTTTGCAGTAGGCTTGTTTCTAGCACACTAAGAATGGGGGAAATTCTTAACCTTCCCTGTTTTCCAGGAGCACAGGTCTTCTTCCAGACAATGAGATGGGAAAGAGAATGTTGAATGGGATTTCTGAAAAAAAAAAAAAAAAAAAACTCTTGAAATGGGGACATCTGGAAAAGTTCTTAAAAATGTGTGTTCCTTTTTAACCTTCCCTTTTGTCCAGAATGAAGATATGATGGCTAGGCCACCTGCAGCCCTAATGGAATATGAGATTATACTGAAGATGGAATCCATGTGCTAAGGGTAGCAGAGCAAGAATATGGAAGGTGTGTAAGAGATAAATGCTTTCCATGTTTAAACTATTGTTAAGGGCTTTGTTAGTAGCTGCTGAAAAATTCCTAAGTTACATACTTTGGCACAGAGATTAAGTAAGTTACTCACCCAAGGTGCCATAACTAAAGGAGTACAAGAGACAGGATACAAGCCCAGACACCAGTGACCCTTTTCCTCATGGACTTATAAAAGTATCTGAGAAGGGCTCCTTTCGTTTTGCCTACTGCCCCAGCCCAATGCAAGAACCCTACTAACTTGGTCAACATGTTACTCAGAAACACTCTCATTTTATCCCCACGCCATTGACTGGGCTGACTTGAGACATAGTTCCTCAGGTCTGGATGAACCAATGAGAAGTATGCAAGCCAAATGACTTGTCCACTGAAGTGTGTTGGGGTCTCATTCACAAGGATAGCCCCACTACTGTGACCTAAGAAAGTTGGGACTAAACCTCCACAAGCAGATGTGTCTACTCAGATCCTCCCAAACACTTACCAAACTATCTGCTGTGATCTAGGGAAGGGTTTGTCAGGTGAGTTATCCCATTTATCTGCAGCCTTATTTATTCCCAGGACCCAACTGTGGGGAGGTACCAGAAAACAGAAGCCTATTGAATAGGCAAGCTGTCAAAGGCAGAAGTTAGCTAGGGTCGTGGTCCTCCAGACCCACAGGAAAGTCCACATCGGAAACACAGAGCCCTACCCCACATCCTGTGCTCCCTTGGGGGAACCTTCCTGGACTATTCAAGGTTGACTTCCCCAACCGGTCCTGCTCAGAGTCTGAGGCTGTTCTCTCTTCTCCACGTGCATAAGGAACTCAGTTTCCTTTATTGGTTTCCCAAGTCACACCCACCATCCCATCCCTTAGTGTCTGCAGTACGACACATACAGGTCTTATAGATGCATTTTAACACCCCTACTTGTTCTTCTGAATAAAACCTCAGCCCCAAATATCCCCCTCACCCTTTTCTTTCCATTCTCTGTGTAGACAGCAGAATGTGCCCTGCTCTGGGGTACTCTCTGATTAATAGATCAGTAGTTTTTAGATTGTGCTCAACCTGGAATTACTCCATTTTACAAAGCAGAAGTTTGCCATTAGTTACTCAACTTTGAGTTAGTTACTCAACTTTGAGTATAACTACTGAAGTAAAATGAACTCTACTTATTTGTGCAACTGAACAACCATTATCTGCCTATTACAACCATAAGGCACAAACCAGTAATTGATCCTATGAACAAAAAATGACCACATGTTGTCACTGGAAAGCAGGGAGCTGAAACTCTAAACCTCAGTTCTTGTGTTCCAATGAAAGAAAATTTAAAGTCAGGCACAAAAAGCCATGCAAGAGAACTTGTTATAAGTGAAAGTAGAGTAAAAACAAAGCGAGGCTTAAGCAGAGCACCCTCAAGAGAAAGAGTGGGCCATCTTCAGCAGAGAATGACAAAGGAGACAATGCTGTCTCAAGATTTATTACTGTTTGATGTTTACCAGGAGAACTGGGAACCACCTTCTGTACTCTTTGCCAATCAGGTGTTCAACTCCTCCTTCATGTTGGGCAGTGGAGTTTTTGACATACCAGACCACCTTCATACACTGAATCTTTGCATCCACTGGCTCTCTCTGGAACTGTCATGATGGCCATCCTATTTAGGAGGCTTCATCTACAAGTCAATCCCATGTAAATGTGGGCCCTGGGGTCAAGAGCTGGTCAGAAGTGACCATAGTACACCTGCACTACTAAAGGAATCTTCCTTCCCAGACAAGTGGAAGCACCTCTAGCCAGAATTCCTAGCTTCTCATCTACATCAATGGACCCTGTCAAGAGTTAATCCCATTAATCTTTTTCTTTTGACATATTTTCCCATTAGCTCCTTTGCTTCTATTTATTTTCTACAAATTAACTACCACCCTTTTCTTTCTTGTCCACTTTGAAAGTGGTTTAAAGAGGACCCTAAAGTAATTTAAAGAACACTTGTGACCTTTCCATGTATTTCACTGCTCATTGCTAGCTACTCCCTAACAGTGTGAACTTATCAAATTGATCAGAAGTGCATGGATTCATAGGTCTTTCAACCCCATATCAGAAAAACCAGGCCCATGAACTTATGGAAAATACCAGACCACCAAAGAAGAAACCCCCTCACCAGAGACCCATAAAAAGAAGTACTCCAGGACTGGACACATTGGCAAACTGACCCTATAACCTGGCCACTCATTATGAGTCTTGTCCAGGAAAATTGTACACAGTGACTAATTTCTGATTCTCTGTCCTAGGGCTTCAGCATGGCATGGTTTCTCTTACATGTGACAACCATGCACAGCCCATTTGGTTTAGTTTGGAATTGAATGGTTTAGTTTGGAATTGAAGAACTTGTGATTGCTTGGCTTAGGACTATCAGGTGACTCACGAGTATTCAGTGAATTTCAGCTGCTAAAAGTGGTGTAGCTCATTAATGTACTGTTATTCAGTAAATTCTGACATTGTGGAAAGACACATATGTGTTGGGTCTATGTTAACAACATACTCACTCATGACATTGGCTTTCTTTAGTGCCAAACTTTAAACTCAGCTCTGGCTTTTGTGCAAACTATGCCCAGGTTTGGAGGGCCTAACTCAATACCTCTACAGTTCCTATCTCCTCCCCAGTTTCCAAGATGGGGCAGGAAATCCATCCAGTTATATAACACTCAGGGGATCTAGGGAAGTTACAAATTTTCAAGTTTACAAACCTAACAACTTCAAAGCTCCATTGAATTGACGTTGAAGAGATGTAAGGTCTTTCCTATAAAGTCGAACATACTAAGAATCGCATTCCTGCATTCTTACCCAAGAGAAATGAAAACACAGGTTCCCACAAAGACCTACCAATATGGGAATATGTATAGATGTTTTGTTTATAATTGACCAAAACAACTGGTGAATAGAGAAATAAATTGTGTCACCTTTATGCAACTTGGGAATAAAAAGGAATTACTGACACACATAGCACTGTGAATAAATCACAAAGACATGTTGCTAAGATGAGGAAGCTAGGATCAAATAATACATATGGTGTGATTTCATTTATATGACATTCTGGAATTTGCACAACCATACACACAAAAATTAGATAAAGTCAGTGAGTGTCAGAGGTTGAGAGGGGATGAGAGGTGAGGGATTAGGGCTTTTCTGCAAAGGGGCTTAAGAAACTTTCTGAAGTGATAGAAACAATCTAATTAATCTCAGCCACCAAAAGGAATCAAATGGCACATTCAAACTCAGTGAATTTGACTGAATGTAATTAGACCTTAATAAGTATGGGTTATAAAGGGGCTGGGGTTCTTTGAAAACTTAAATATAGACTTAGCATATGATCTGGCAACCCAGTTCTTAGTATACGCTCTAAAGAATGGAGGGTAGGGTCTCAAATAGACCCTTGTACCCAATCTTCATAACAGCATTAAACACAATAGCCAGAAGGTATAAGCAGCCCATGTGTCCATCAGGAGGTAAAGGGATAAATAGTGTGGTATGTGCCTACAATGAAACATTAAGTTAAAAAGGAAGGAAATTCTGACACATGCTACAACATGAATGGGCCCTGAGGACACTATGCTATGTGGAAAATAAGCCATCACAGAGCTTCAAAATTTATATAACACTACTTACCTGAGGTTCTTAGAGAAGTCAGTTTCCTAGAGATAAAAAAAAAAAAAAGAATGAGTGGTGGTGAATTGGTGGTGAATGTGGCCCCTCTAGAATTCAGGTGTCGCTAATGTGATAATATTAAAAGTGAGGCCATGGAGAAGTGATTAGACCATGAGGACTTTACCACGTGAAATGACCTCACGCCACGTGAAAGCCCTTATAAAAGCCCTCATGCAGCAGTCAGGTGGCTTATTCTTTCACTGCCCACTACTTGCAGACACAGCATTTGGCCCCTCCTGGAGAAGGCAGCAATAGGCACCACCTTGGAAACAGAGAAGCCGGCCCTCCTTGCCAGACACCTGAGCCTGCTGGCCCTGCCCACCATCTTGGACTTCCCAGCCTCCAGATCTGTGAGAAAGCCAATCTGTTTTTTACAAGTTACCTAGTCTCCGGTATTCTGTTCGAGCGGTACAAACACACTGATATAGGTGGTTATCAGGAGCTGGTGGGGGACATGAAAGATGGGGAGTTATTGTTTAATGGGCATAGGATATGAGTGTAGGAAGATGAGCAAGTTCTGGAGATGGATGTGGTGATGGTGGCATAACAATGTGAATGCATTGAATGCCACAGAAACATATGCTTAAAAATGATTGATGGTAAGTTTTATGTGTATTTTACCACAATCTTTAAAAAGCTAGACTGGAGAGAAAGCAGAATTTCCTAAAAGGCTCTCCATGTGCTAGCTAGCCAATTTCTGTGAGTGAGGTGGGACATTGACCACATGCTGGGATTTGAAGGCTGTGGGGACAGCCATCCTGTTCAGGAGCTTGCTGGGCCAACAAGGCAGCTATTCACAGGGTCCTGGAGCCTTGGAATATGGCAGCTGAAATTGAGACATGCTCTAAGTACAGACTACATACTAGATTTTGAAGACTTGGTCCAAAAGAATATGAAATACCTCATTTATAATTTGAATATAGGTGCATGCTGGATTAGCAATATCATAGAATATTAAGGTAAGAAAATATTAAACTAACGTTACCTCTTAACATTTTTAATATGTCTTAGAAAACATAAACTTCCATCCTTGGTTCACACTGTATTTCTCCAGGACAGTGAGGCTGCAGGTGCCTAAAATCCCGCTGTTCAGAGGCTTCTTTGTAGGCCTTCTTGTTTTCTAAAGGGTCTTGATTAATATGCAGATATCCTGACCCATACCTGGCCAGGAGGTTAACAGGTTGGCGGCTGGTAAGGGGATAGATGTCAGGACTCCTTTGGCATGTCCACCCCTCTCTCCCTGCATATTTCAGCAGGGTTCTTGGACTGGGATTCAGTGCTCAGCCCCTCCCTGCCCATATCCTCCCATGGTAGGGACAAGGAGCAGCAGGACTGGTGGGCAGGTGGGGAGTCTCTAAAGTCAGCTGGAGATAGGGCAGTACAGGTGGAAGCTGCATGCAGTGGTATTTCAGAGGACAGAGTGTGAATGGATCACCCAGTTTGAGAAGCCGAAGCAGTAGTTGGAAGCTGTGTGTGAAGCCAGGCAGGGTCTGGTCTGGACAGTTAGGGAGTTGAGAGGCCACAGCCATGCAGGGAGTGAAAACAGAGCCCAGGCTTCTCACCTGAGCATCTTGCAGGGAAGATCTTTCAGGGGACCCTATGGGGCCACTAGGGCTGCTGTCTGGAGGGACTCTTTGGTGGAAGTTCTGGGCTTGGAAGTTGAGAGGCCAGGGTAGAAGCCTATAAAATTACAAGTGAGATGCTTTCACTGGGCATCCTCCCCACATGGATGTGGAGGCTTTGATTGCACGCGTGATCAGGTCTAAGGTTCTCAGACTGTTTTTGCCCTAAAACAGACATTAAACGGATATGTCCGGCATCCACATGGTACAATCCCAATACCAGATGGAAAACAGCTGGTTATCCCGTGTGTCTAGAACTCAGATGAGGCTTAACACAAGGTTGACTTAATTGTTTTGAATACGTATTTGGCCAATGAATGACATAAAAGCAAATGGTCACTCCTCACGAAATAGTGGAGACCGACATTGACTTCGGGTCTGCTACATCTCTACTAAGCCTTTCCACATTGCCTCCAGCTCAGATCCTTTAGAGCAGTGAATCTTCATAGCAGTCAGGGTTCATCCAAGAAATCACTGGGAGTGTTCACAATGGAGGGACCTGAAAGCAGGGATTAGAGTCCCACGTGGTAGAGAAGTCAAACAGGGGGCACTGGGACAATCCAGAGATTAGCAACTGCTAGGGGGGACTAAGGTCAGGGAGTGTCATGGGGAGCCCAGCCATCTGTTCAGTGGGAGTTGGAAACTTGGAGGAGACCCAAATGCTATGGAAGCTACTCTGTGACACCGGAAGGGAGGGGACACGCTCAGACACAGCCCCTCCCGTGCTCTGCAAACTGGAATGCCAGCACCTCCCATTGGCAGAGCCCAGCAGGAAGCTAGCAGACCCAGACAGAGCCTGGGAAGCACAGCCCAGGGTCAGCCCCACTGCAGTACACTGAGGGAGTGGCCCAGATGACTCAGGGCACACAGGCTTGGGGCCAGGACTACCTCCAGCTGACCCAATACCCTTGGAAGTTACCAGTTTTAGAGACTATTCTGAGCCTGCCTATTCTGAGCTGAATTGTGCCCTCCACCCAGGTTCTATGTAGAAGTCCCAACCTCAGAATGTGACTATATTTGGAGATTTATAGGCATATATTTTAAGATCTTTAAGAGGTGATTAAGTAAAAATGAAACCTTTTGGGTGGGTACTAACCTAATCTTACTGGTATCCTTATAAAAAGAAAAATGAGGAGACAGAGAGATACAGAGGAAAGTCCATGTGAAGATTGAGAGAAAATGGCCTTCAACAAACAGGAGAGCCAGGTGCAGTGGTCCATGCCTGTAATTCCCAGGAGCTTGGGAGCCACAGGCAGAGGGATCATGAATTCAAAGCCAGCCTCAGCAACTTAGCAAGGCCCTAAGCAACTTAGAAAGACTCTGTCTCTAAATAAAAATACAAAAAAGTGGCTGGGGATGTGGCTGAGTGGTTAACTGCCCCTGGGTTCAAAAACCTGCTAAGGAGAGAGGTCTCAGGAGAAACCAAACCCACTGACACCTGATCTTAGATTTTCAGCCCTCAGAACTGTGAGACAGTAAATTTCTGTGTTTATGGCGACTCCAAAAAGCTAATACACTGTTCAAGACTCTGTGTTGCTGGCAGGATCAGAATTCAGCACACATCCATCCCCATGAATGCAGGGAATCCCCTGAAAGCAGCATGGAAAGGCCCCCAAACAACCAAAGGCACCCCTTCTACCTCCCCTAGATTCACCTCTGCCAGCCAGGATGGCAGATGTGACAGAGAGAGGGCACATTCCTGTGTTCTTTCACACACACACACACACACACACACACACACACAAACACACACACACACACACGTTACTTTCCCTAGAGATCCCTAAGGTGGTCTATCTCCTTCAGATTTTATGATCCTTGCACTGTCGTGTGGCAACTAATTTTAGCACTATCTGGCTGGTTTCACCAGCATGTCTTGGGTGAGGTGACAAATACTGAAGTCACCAGTCAATGTAAAGCTCAGACCCTCCATATGTGCTGGTGACAAGGTATCTTACCCAGATATTCCTGAAGGATAGCCCCCAGGAACTGGCACAGGGACTTTTTGGATTGCCTGGACATGGCTTGAGGATCCTGGGTTATATTTTAGAGGCTATGGCTATCTCTGAAATGAGGAATTATCTCTTCAATCTGTGTGAATATAATGTGATTTGTAAATCATTTCATTAATTTACTTTTATATACAGCTTTATTGAGATGAGTTCATAGGCCATATAATTCACCTTTAATGATCATTTTTCCCCCAGATGCACTTTTGAGTAGAACTTCATGTTGTGTTTAATAATGAAGGAGGAGAAAGACGATTCCCATCCTGGTCCTTGGAGCAGGTGAATTAGTGATAAATGGGACCTAAGGAAGTGAGTGGTGGACACTCCAGAGCCACCACCCCATGGGAGTCCAGTCTCGTCCTATGGGGAGAATGTGGAAGGACACTGAGTGATATTTGTCTGAAGTCCTTTTAAGGAAACATTATTCAGGGTTCTGAACGTCTTCTGGGCTTCATTTAGATATGCCAAGTATCCACAGCTTTTATTTGCCTTGTGTATGAATGGCCCACAATGTGGGAATCCAATTATGGGGTTGGAAATCTGGGGTACCCTTTGGAATTCAGGGGAAGAAAAAACCAACCCTCTTCATTTTTTTTCTTTCCTGTGCTTACAAATGAGAAATTCCCAATATATTCAATTTATAAACATTTTAAATGAGAAATAGGGGAATAAGTTCCTAATTTCTTGAACAAACTTGAGTACAAATGCCCCTGCTCAGGTAGTATGCTTGTGTTCTGGCTGCTGTCATCCAGGATGTTGAAGGACTTTGTCTCTAGCTTTCTTCTTTGCTGCCATCATCGCTCTAGGACCAAAACACAAGGCAGAACAGATTCTTCCCTAATGCGTGTCCTGGGAACCATCCAGATTCTGTCAGGGGGAGGCCTGTCACCTCAGATCACTGACACTATGAAACCAGAGAGCAGGATCTAATCACCACTGGTTTAAAAAGAGAATCTATTCCGAAAAGGGGATAGGGAGACATTCCAAAGGAAATATGTAAAGTAGTGATATTTGGATTTCTGAATATCCAGCCACATCACTCTACAGCAGTAGTTATTCCTAATTATTAGCTCAGTCACATCACACTAAAGCAGTATTTTCCGGTTCCTCCCTGTTCCTCTCCATTCCTCTTGCAGTGCTGGGAACCCAGGGCCTCACACAGGCTAGACAAGCGTTCTACTGGGTGCTTCCCCAGCCCCAGCAGTGGTTCTTAGCTGGAGAGGCTTATGTACCCCAGATGATATTTGGGCATGTCTGGAGGCACATATTGGGCTGTGTGCACTCCTGTATCTATGGATGTTGCTAAACATCTTACATTGCTCAAGGTATCTGTCCCTGATTATTATCCAGCTCAAGATGTCATGGTTCCAAGACTGAGAAACCTTCCCCAAAGTGAAACAGTGTGTACTTGAGTCATCCAAGTAGGCTTTTTGTCTTTTATCCTTAAGCATGAACAGGTACCCATCAATTAGCACACACTTGAAGAAATCCTCTAAAATGAATGATAGTGATCAAAACAAATGGAGAAAAAGCAAATTGAGAGAAACAGATTATACAAAGTATGAGGTGGGGAGAGAACACAATTCCATGAAACAAGAGCAGGATGCTATTCAAAAGGGAAAGATGGAAAAAAAAACTCTTGGAAAATTAAAAATATAATAGAAATTAAAAGCACTGAACAGCTTTAGAATACAAACTATCAGATTTGAGAAAGTCTTACAGAAAGTGTAGCAAAAATCAGATGAAAATAGAGATTATATAAGAAATTAGGAGGGGGAGGCAATCCAGGATGCCTAACATAAAATCATGGGAGTTTCATGAAGAGAAAGTAAGATGGGTAAAATGGGGAAGATAACAGAAAAAATTTGTTTAAAGAAACTACAACTATGGAACAAGAGTACTAATTTTGGAAGGGCAAAATGGATCTGCATGCATGCACACTGTGAAGAAATTTTCAAATACTGGTGATATTTGAAAGACTATCTTACAAGCTTCAAGGGAGCAATAAAAAAGCCCAGTTATACTCAAAGAATTGGAAATAAGAATGGTTTCAGCTTTCTCCTGGTCTCGCAGAAGCAAGACGGCAATTTTGGACCAATGTCTTCCAAATTCAAGAGAAATGTTGTAGTCTAGAAATTTTGGATCCAGAAAAATACTTTTGACAAAGTGAGACCATGAATGAACTAAAGGCATTTTTGGATATGCAGAATTCCCCCAGAGTTTGCCTTCCATATTCCTTTTTTTTTTTTTTTTTAAGATTTGTGTTAGCTTTCTGCCACGGTGACAAAATACCTGAGAAAATCAATTTATAAGGAGAAAATTATTATGGCTCATGGTTTCAGTACATGCTTGTGTGCCCCTGTCGCTTTGGGCCTATGGCATCATGGTGGGGAATCAAGGTGGAGCAAAGCTGCTCACCTCCTGGTGGCCAGGAAACAGGAGGAAAGAAAGGCAGGGTCTGAGGTCTCTCAATTTCCTTTGAGTAAACATCTACAGTGACCTAATTTTCTTCCATTCAACCTTACCTCCTAAAGATTCCAACATCTCCCAAAGCACCCAGGCTGGGGACCAAGCCTTTAACATATGGGCCTTTGGGAAACATAAGAACCAAACCATAACAGATGGTACTGAAGGATGTGCTCCTCCCAAACAAGGGAAAACAAAATCAATGAAAAGCATCCAGGAGACAGAGAGCATTGCCAGAAAAAAGATAGCATTGAAAGGCACGCACAAGGTAGAGTGGAGGCACCCAGTCCATAGTGAATCGCGGCAGAAGCGTCTGAATGCATTGAGAGCAAATGACAGAGTCTAAAATCAAGTTACTGATAAAAACATAGAAAACTAAACAAAAGTTTTGGCAGTCGGTTATGACTCCAGGACAAACAAAACTAGTGTTGAATCTAAAATTAGAGTGTTAGACTATATGAGCAGTTTGGGAAGGGGTGCTGAGCTGTCATAGTGCCAGTGGATGGATGGGGAGGGGTATTGAAGGGAATGTCAGGCATGCAGGTGACATCCCCAGGAACGAATGAAGCTGAGGGGGTGGGTTTCTGCCAGGGAAAGTCTGCCCCAGTGAGGGGGCTTGGTTTAGGTTTCTGATGCTGTCACCTAAAAACAGTGATTCTCCAAGGATAACTGATTTATTTACCAGCAGCACAGCAAGGGCAAAACGTATGGTATAGTGAACTATCTGCGTATCCGAGGAGGTTGAAGCAGGAGAAAGCTTTTAAAGGCAAGAAGAGGAAGATCACCTGAGTTATTTGGAAATAATGATTCTAGGCTGGAAGGATCAATGACACAGGTGGCAGCAGGTTGTTTGAACAGACAGTTGCTGGACAGGTATCCTTGAAGTATTGTTTGCATAAGGTTGCAACAATGGCTGTTGTGCAAGGTGGCAGCTGTGACAGAGTTTCTTGTGATAGTTCTTGCATTGGGAAAGCATGCATGAGATGTATGGAACTTCCCAGCTGTTTTTTTTTTGGTTAGGGCTTCACACAAGTGACTCCACCTTGATTCTGACAACATACACGATACTAAGATAGAACTCTTAAACTTCTCTTACCCAGTAGTGCACATGTTATCACATTCAAAGTTAATGAATCTAGACCCATCCAGAGATACTGGAATAGTGCATGACTGTGACTACCTGGGACAGGGGACAAAACTTTCATTTGTGGAGTTCTTTAAAAGATTTTGTATTTGAGCTGGGCACAGTGGCACATGCCTATTATCCCAGTGGCTCAGGAAGCTGAGGCAGGCAGATCATGAGTTCAAAGCCAGCCTTAGCAACTTAGTGTGACCATGTCACAAAATAACATACCAGAAAAAAAAAAAGGACTGGGCCTTCTATAAATATTGGACTCCCCAGCCCAAGGCTGTAAGTGCTGCTTCTTTTTCTTGAGATGGTCCACATTGTACCCTGAATGTGTATTTACCTTCCTAAACAAACCTATGTCTATGCCTTAAAAGTGTAAATAAAGGGGGGCTGGGGATGTGACTCAGTGGTTAAGTGCCCCTAAGTTAAATCCCCAGTACCAAAAAGAACAAAATTTTCATATTTGATCTTTCTGTTAACTGGAGGAGGCTACACAAGATTTCTTCTCATTTTTTTTTTTTTTTTAATGAGGGAAGCAGGAGGGAAAGTGACGCATTAAGGTGAGATTTAGAATCAGACAGGCTGGGAATCCTGGCTGCTACCCACTTCTTGTGTAGCCTCTGCAAAGTTCTCAGCCTCTTCAAGCCTCCATTTTCTGTTTCTCTCCTATATCATATGTCACTTCATAGACTGGTTGCCAGAATTACACAAAGCAAAGTATATAAAGCCAGAAGCTCAGTAAGCCATAATGTGGATTTTCTCTTTCCTCTTCTAGTGTGAATCATCTTCTTCTTCTTCCTCCTCCTCTTCCTCCTCCACGCCCTTTCTATTTTTTATTTTGAAACAGGGCCTTGATAATTTGCTTAGGGTCTCGCTAACTTGCTGAGTCTAGCCTCAGACTTGTGATCTTCCTGCCTCATCCTCCTGAGCCACTGGATCACAGATGTGAGCCATCAAACCTGGCTCTAGTATGAATCTTTGAAGAAAATTTGTGTTCACAAAATAATCCCTCCCTGCTTTATTTCTTATTTTTTTTAACATTTTTAGTGATATTGGGATTGAACCCAAGAGTCTTTACCCATTAAATACATCTCCAGTCCTTTTTATTTTTTATTTTGAGACATGGTCTTGCTAAATTGCTGAGGCTGGATTTGAAGTTTCAATTCTTCTGCCTCAGCCTCCTAAGTCACTGAGCATATACCAGAGCGTACAGCTTCATTTCTCATTTAAAAAAAAATGTTTTAAAGTTTTTATTTTAAATGGCTTATTTAGGCTCTGGATGTAGCACCCTTCAAATAGACACAAAATCATGCTCTCGGGCAACTCGTATTCTGCTGTTGGGGGGACAGGGCTAAAATCAAAAAAAGCAAAACATATTGCAGTTCAGATGTTAATAAGTGACTCAGAACAACACAACTAGGGGAGAGAATGGCACATTTTTTGTGTGTGTATGAGGGGTGATCATTATTTAGAACAGGGACATAAAGCATTTGTTCAGGTGACACCAGAATATAAGCTAGTAAATATATTACGCTAAGGTCACAGATGCCAGGGAGGGAAAGGAAAGGTAAAGGGAGGAAGACCATGTTTCCACAGTGGTCCAGGAAGCCCTTCCTGAGCAGGTGGCATTTGGACAAAGCACTGCAGCTGGCAGAGTGAGGCACACAGATGTCTGTGGAAGAGAGCCCCCACAGAGGGAGAAAGGGCCTAGTCTGGAAGGGGCGGAAGGGACAGGACCTGCTGCAGTGAGTCAGACAGAAGCCACTGGAAGGTTGGAAGTGTAACTACCCTTGTGTATAAAGAGACACACACTGGAAGGAATTTTTTTCCTGTTTTGCTTTTTTCACTCAACAATCCTACTCAGCAGTTTCTCTGTCCCATTCATTTTATAGCTGCCAAATGGTGGCAAATGATGTTAAGATGCCACACGGGCCCTTCCTATCAGAGCAGAGGCTTGTCACCCTATTCTTCCCCGGGTGCTTCCCCTCAGCCCTGGGAGCTGCCTTGCCTGTGGCTGCCCTTCCTGCCCAGGGGCACTGTGCTTTGAATGATTGCTCAGTGCAAGGGTACAAAGACATAAGTCCCCCTGGCCTCAGCTGGGGACATCTGTGAGGGCCTTTCTAGCTCTGATCCTCCCTGCAGGCTGAGGCCTTTGATGCCCAGTCCTGCCTCCCACACCCATGAGCAGTCTCCAGTAAATATCTAGCAGAAGAGTCCGGACCCAAGTCCATCCCCTAGAACCTGACCATGACACCAGGGGTCTCCCAGGAAACTGACTCTAAAATGGGATTTTGGAGCTGGATCCCCTGCTGTCCAGCAATGAAAAGCCCATCCCCAGCAGAAGGTAGATGAAACACCAGTGTCCTTGGGTGTCGGTATGGTGCCCGTAACTCCCATGAGTCTGAGCTCAGCTTGGGTGGCTTTCACAGCAGACACTTATTTCTCATAGTTCTGGAGGCTGGAAGTCCAAGATCAAGGTGCTGGGGCCAGCTTCCTAGTGAGGGCTTCCAGATGGCCACCTTCCTCACATGTTCCTTCTTATAAAGGCATTAATTCCATTTATGAGGGCGCACCCAGGTGACCCCATCACCTCCCAAGGCCCCACCTCCTGTTGCCATCACGTTGGTAATCAGGGCACAGCATAAGCATTTAGAGAGGATCCAGATTCAGTCTATACCAGGTGGAATGAAATTCAGTGGTGGGCATGTGACCTAGCTATACGGTTCCTTGGTATTTACCCTGAAGAATAAAAGCCATTTTACTACAGTGACACATGCATACCCGTGTTTATAACAGCACAATTCACAATAGCCAAACTATGGACACCCCTAGGTGTCCATCAATGGATGAATGGATAAAGAAAATGTGATCTATATAAGTTTTATTCAGTCAGAAAGAATAATGAAATTTGGAACTAGAGACCATCATGTTAAGTGAAATAGGTCAAGCTCAAAAGACTGAGTTGTATGTTTTCTCTCATATGTGGAAATGAGAAAGGAAAAAGGTGGGGTAGATCTTCTGACCATCAGGAGATCAGTAGAAGAAAGGGGCCTAGAGGTGGGAGGCAGGGAGGGAGGGGAAGTGCTGGGGAGTGATATTGGCCAAATTATCGTTAAATCGTGTGCATGCATGAATATTTAACAACCAATTCCATCAATATGTACGACTATAATGCACCAATAAAAATGTGGAAAACATGGAATAAAATAACATAAAGCATTAAAAAAATTCAGTGATGGCTTAAAATGTTTCAGGATTTGGGGAGCTTCAGAGAAAGTGATAATTGTAAGGATTGTGGAATGGAATGGCTGTTGCTGAGAGCAAACAACACGTTGAGAGGAGAATCATAGGCAGAGGATGACCCAGCACCCACACTAGGCCACGCGAGGAAGCTAGAGTTTCCTTGGCAGCACAGAAAAATCTCATCTTGTGCAGTGAAGGGGGCAGCACTGAGTGCCAGGGTGTGCACTCTGTTATAAGGGAGGTGGAGCTGAATGCTCGGCTCTGGTGAGCTGCCTACCCCAAGCTCAGGAACCCTGTGTTGGGATGGAGAGATCTGGGAGGATGCACTTGGAAGTCTTGAAACTTCAGATTCTACTGAGCCTCTGGGTCTGCAAAAGGCTAGCATTCCTCCCCAGCTTGCAGAGGATTGGAGAGGCTTCTGTCTTGAGATTCAGGATGCTCCTCCCTCACCTTCCTGAGAATCTGCCTCCTCCTCCTTGGGTCAGCCAACAAATAAACTAGGGTTGAGTTTCAGCATAACCCAGCTGGGGAAGTGTGGGGTGACCTGAGTCATGAGGGGCTAGTGCTGTTATTTCATAAAAGGCAGGGGAAGCACATTTGGCCCCAGGTGGTACTTTCCTGCCCAGTTTGTTAGTACATGGACAGGTGCAGTCTGCTGGCCTGAGGAGGGCCTGGGGACCATGGCTAAGACCCTTTTGGGAGCTGCTCAGCAGAGGACTTGGTAGAGGCTGAGGAGGAATCAGGAATGGTTCCATAGGAGGGAAACGCTTTTTGTTTGTGCCTGGCTGTGGGATTATGGTTCATCCCACTGTCCTCTCTCCTGTGTGCCTTCCCAGGAAGAGAGGCCCACCAGAATCTTGAAGGAGCTGTTCCCAGGTGAAGTGAACACATGGATGAAGTGAAGTCAAGTGGCACAAGGGGTGGACAGTAGTGACTACTTAGGTGTCCTGCTCAGGACTGTTGTCACTGCTGGCTGAGAACTGCGTCTCTTTCTGGAGATTGCTGTCACCTGCAGGGCTGCTTCACCCTGGTGGCATCCAAGCCAATGACTGGTGCATGTGGATGGGCCAAGGCCTGGCGAGTGTGCCTTGGCTGGGACCTCAGTTCTCCATTGGTTGGCAGAGGCCTCTATGACAAGGGGGACTGTAGGAGCATTTCCCAGTAACCTTCCTATTCCCCATCTCAGAGTCCATTTCAGGGGAGTCGAATCAGAGAATATTATTCAAGGTAATAATATTCATTGGAACCATAATTTACTAACCATTTCCCTGTCAGTAGCATTTACTGTTTTCCCTTATTTTACCAATATCAACATGGCTACAGTTAATATCCATGCAAACATAGCTTATATACATGAAAATTCTTTACATATTGAATTAGCTTTCCCACAAAGGGGATTGCTGGTCTAAATAGTACATATGTTTTTAATGTTAATCTCTGTTGCCAGGTTGCTTTCCAAAAATAAGATAACAATTCTCATTTCAGCAACAATGTATTAGAGCACCCCTTTCCCTGGATTTTTGCCCATGATATATGTTAACACTTGTTATTTTTAGTCAATTTGATGGGTATAAACTGATGTTGTTTAATTTGCATTTTTCTAACTATTAACAAGTTGGAGGACTTTTTCATATTTGTCATTTGGACATGCTCCTCTGTGAATTACTGTGTTAATTAGACTGGTTACAGTGGCATATAGCAGGAAGACCAAAAATAATAAAAGCTTAAATTGGATAGAAGTTTATTTCTGTCTTCTGTAAAGGAATCCTGGAAGTACACAGTGCAAAATGGTTATGGAGGCTTTGCAAACTTGCCATTTCATCCTCCCTAGGGAATAGATTTGTTACTCAGCCCCATGTTCCAAGATGGCTGCTAGAGTACTATGCATCACATCCTTATTCTGAAAAGCAGGCACAAAGGAAGACATAGTCCCTTTCTTTAAGGACACTTCTTTGACATAACATACCATACTTCTACTTACATGTGCTAATCAGAAATTGGTTGCATGACTATACTTAGCTGTAAGGGAGTCTGGGAAATTTAAGTCTCTTAATTAAATGGCTACCTTGAATAGAAGAAAGATTCTGTTACTGAGAAGAATGAAGGTATGGGAGATGGAGTAATTAGAGTAAGCAGCTAGAAATCTCTGTTTAATTGCCTGCCTTTTGTGAAATATTTCCTTTTGTCTATTTGCTCTATTTTGGCATCAATGCTATATAGGCTGAACCATGTGAAATTGTTATCTTGCTGTTGAGACCAACAAAAACAGCTACTTCATGTGGTTCAGTCTAGAAATATGTGCCCTTTAACTTTGTTTCTCATTAGCATGGTAATCTTTTCCAAAAGTTATATGTATGTCAAATTTGTTTATGATCCATTTTGCTATTTAGAAATTTTAAATTTTCATATAATCAGTAGTGCTTGTTGTTTTTTTACTAGCTTTGAATTGCCTATTTTGGCAGAGAAGTTTTCATATGGATATAATCTCCCATATTCTTAGACATGAATTGTATTTATTTTTTACATTTAAATCTCTAATTGTTCTTTTTAAATATACACAACAGTAGAGTGCATGTTGACACATATATACGTGGAGTATAATGTCCCATTCTGTGATGTGCAGTTACACTGGTCGTGTATTCATATATGAACATGGGAAAGTTATGTCCGATTCATTCTACTTTTTCCTATGCCCATCCCTGTGCCTTCCCTTTCATTCCCCTTTGTCTAATCCAATAAACTCCTATTCTTCCCTCCCCTCCTTATTGTGTATCAGCAGGTACATATCAGAAAGAATATTTGGCCATTAGTTTTTTGGGATTGGCTCATTTTACTTAGCGTGATAGTGTCCATTTCCATCCGACTACCAGTCAAATGCAATCATTTCATTCTTCTTTATGGCTAATATTACATTGTATATATGTGCCACATTTTCTTTATCCATTCATCTGTTGAAGGATACCTAGTTGATTCCATAGCTTAGCTATTGTGAATTGAGTTGCTATAAACATTGATCTGGCCACATCACTGTAGTATGCTGATTTTAAGTCCTTTGTGTATATGCTGAGGAGTGAGATGACTTGTTCAAATGGTGGTTCCATTCCACGTTTTCTGAGGAATCTCCATACTGCTTTCCACAGTGGTTGGATCAACTTGCAGTTCCACCAACAATGTACAAGTGAACCTTTTCCCCCACATGTTCACCAATATTTATTGTTACTTGTATTCTTGATAATTGCCCTTCTGTCTGGAGTGAGATGGAGTCTCAGTGTAGTTTTAATTTGCATTTCTCTAATTGCTAGAGAAGTTGAACATTATATTTGTTGACTGTATTTCTTCTTCTGTGAAATGCCTTAACAGTTCCTTTGCCCATTTATTGATTGGGTTATTTGCTTTTTGCTGTTAAGTTTTTTGAATTCTTTGTAGATCCTGAAAATTAATGCTCTATCTAAGGTATTGGGGGGCAAAGATTTCTCCCATTCTGTATACACTCTCTTCACATTCTTGATTGTTTTCTTTGTTGTGAAGAAGATTTTTAGCTTGATACCATCCCATTTAATTGAGTCTTGGTTTTTTTCTATTTCCTCTTATTGAGGAAGTCGGTTCCTAAGCTGACATGATAGAAAGTTGGGCCTACATTTTCTTGTGATAGATTCAGTTTCTCTGGTCAAATGCCTAGATTCTTGTCTAGTTGGAGTTGAATTTTGTGCATGGTGAAAGATAGGGGTTCAATTTCATTCTGCTACATATAGATTTCTAGTTTTATGAGCACCATTTGTTAAAGAGGCTATCTTTTCTCCAATGTATGTTTATGGCACCTTTGTCTAATATGAGATAACTGTATTTATGTGAGGTTGTCTCTGTGTCTTCTATTCTGTTCCATTAGTCTTCACATCTGTTTTTGTGTGTGTGTGTGTGTGTGTGTGTGTGCCAATACCATGTCATTTTTGTTACTATAGCTCTGTAGTATAAATTTAAGGTTTTGGTATTGTAATGCCTCCTGCTTCACTTTTCTCTCAAAGAATTGCTTTGGATATTTTGGGCTTCTTATTTTTCCAACTGAATTTCATGACTGCTTTTTCTATTTCTGTGAAGAATGTCATTAGAATTTTAATAGGAATTGCATTAACTCTGAATAGTGCTTTTGGTAGTATAGCTAAATATATATGAAAAAAAGAAAAAGGTTTATTGCTTTGTTAGCAAAAGAGAAACACAGGGGACTCCTTGTCCCAGATCCTATGATTCTGCCCATCAATAGGAACAGGAGGCTTTTAAAGGCTACTTTCCACGTGTTCTCTGTTGGAGTTGTAATTTACTTGTTAATTTGGGAGATAGTTCTTTCTGAGATCTTCTGGTACCATCCCCAAAGTCTGGATTACTTGGTTCCTAGAGTGGGTGGGTACTCAGGGACAGATAACTCCACCTAGGATGCAGAAGGAAGGTAACCCTGTTTCCCCTGAGATTAGGGAGGGGGAGAGATAGGAAGAGAAAGAAACGTGTCCATTTTAAAAATAAGTTGTTGTGCCACAGCAGCAAGGGCTATATCAAAGCATAAAATGGGCCACTGTTACAGTAGGCACAGGTACTGGGGCTGCAGGAGACACTACATTTTGCTTGTGAGGAAGACAGTACTCTCCCCAGTTGATAGATGAAAAAACAGGCTCAGTGGTTTGACCTAGCCCAGTCCTTCCATGGCAGGAGATGTCTTTGGCTTCACAGATCGGAGGCTTTGAGAAGAAACCAACTGTGTTGGTGGATCTGGGTGCTTGTTGTGCAATACATGGAAACCATGCTACAAAATGCTTTGTAAACATTCTAATGTGTTTCCAGAACTGAGAATTTCCCTGAGAAAAGCCACCTATTGTTGGTTTACCTTCTTTAACTCTGCTTAGGGTCATAGAATTTATGGGAGGGGGATTAGGGAAGGAAAGAATGAAAAATCCGTCTGTCCTGCATCTGGGCTTTCTTGGTAGAGGAGCTGGCTGTCCAGGCCCTTCACCCATTCTGATGGGGTGAGTTGTGTCCTGCAACATATTGTACCTTGAAGTCCTGTCTGGTGGACCTCAGAATGAGGTCCTATTTGGAAATAAGGCTGTTGCAGATGTAATTAGTTAAGATGAGGTCATACTGGAATAGGGTGGGCCCTTACTTGTATCCATTATTATCATTAAGTAATATTAGTCACAATCATAATTCAATAAGTCGTTAGTGTGTTCTATTACATGTATATCATGTTACCTTACATACTGTGGTAGCACAGTGTGGATATTCTGGACAAAGGGTTGATTTGCATCCCAGGCAGGTTGGCACAAAATTTAATGGTACATATCTGAAAACTTATGGTTTATTTCTAGAATTTTCCATTTAATATTTTTGTACTACTATTGGCTGTAAGTAATTGAACCTGCAGAAAAAGAAGCCACAGATAACAGGGGACTACTACATACTTCATATCACATTGTTCTTGGCCCCAGCAGGCCTACAGGCACCAAGAACTTGTTTCTTGGCTGAAGAGCCCAGGAAATACTCCAATGTCTGCCCAGGGAGATGTTGAAAAGGCCTCTTGGCTGCAGTTACCTTCCCCACTGATCTGGTTGACCTCCCTGCTTTCCCAAACAAACCTTGGCCTCTTGGGGGCTCATTCATTTCTTTGTGCAGGGAAGCTCAGCATGTACATGTATCTACTCCAGTTGTTAAAATGTGCTGCCTCTTTACCTCAAGGTCCTCTGTGCCAAATGAATTATCCTGAGAAAGTTTCTAGGCCCTACTTTTCCAAATGACAGGCACTTCTGGTATGTTGGAAACTTTCCCTAGGTTCCTCCTCCTTGATAAAGGATGAAATTTTGAAAAACGTCATACTTTTCAGCTACGAGGTTTAACAAACGTCACAATTACTAAGCATCCTTCAGAATTGAAACCACAAGATCCCTGTTTGTAAGATAAACTCAGAAGTTCATCCCACAGGTAAACACAAGCCCTGGCAAAAACAAGGCCATAGTGTCCCTTAATCCATGGCACACAGCCATTAAAAAAGAGGAAGAAAATGAACAAGCAGGTAAGAAGAGGTCACATGTATATTGTTTTAAGTGAAAATACCTGGTGCAGAACTATAGAGTGTGCTACAACTTGTATAAGAAAGAGGGAGAGGATCGAGTATGCATTTATATTTTCATAAGGAAATAAAGAAGGGTCATGTCAAAAATCAATAAATTGTGATGTTTGATTTTATGTGCCAATTTGACTAGGCCACAGTCTCAAAGTATTTGGTCAAACCCAGTCTCAATGTGGCTGTGAAGGTGATTCTCAAATAAGTCCCGCATTTACATTAATGGACTTTGAGTAAAGCAAATCACCTTCCACAGCATGGTCGGCCTCATCCAATCAGCTGAAGGCCTTGGAGCAAAGATGAGGATCCCCTGAGGAAGAGAGAATCCTGACCCCAGACTGCCCTGAATCCAGCTACAGCATCCACTCTCCCCCTGGGATGCAGTCTGCCAATCTGCCCTGCACAAGTTGGACTTGCCAGCCCTCCGGAACACAGGATCCAGTCCTGTAAAACTGTCTCTCTGGAGATCACTGACTGAAGCAGGGGTGAACCACTGGAGCTGAGCAAGTAGAAGTAGGAATGGAGAAGGAGGGACTGGAAGAAGGTTGCTCAATGTGTTGCTTTTTATAGCATCTTTGATGTACATTCATGCATTCCCTCCCTATTGAAAACTAAATTATAAAAGAACTTAAAAATGATGAGCACATGGCTTGTTGAGACAGGGTGGTACAGGAGCATGTCAGAAGATCAGACAGCTTTCCTCGCTTTATGGTGTTATAGTTTAGGATCTGAAATGTCCTTTAAAAGTTCACGTGTTAAAGGTTTGGTTCCCAGTGCAATAGCATTCAGAGGTGGGCCTTTGGGGAGATGTTTGGATGACCAGGGCTCTGAGCTCATGAATGGTGTAATCCACTGATGGATTCGTAACTTAATGGATTTGGGGAGGGGCTTTATTGCAAAAGCCCTCTGGCCACTGTGAGCTGGAGTTGAGCAAGTAGAAGTAGGAATAGCTCTGCTGTCACATTTTCCCATTGTGATGTTTTGCCTTGCTATAGGTCCAAAGTAATGGGGCCAAGCAACCATGGATTGAAACTTCTAAAACTGTGAGCCAAAATAAAGCCTTCCTCTTTTTAAATTGCTTTTCTTGGGTACTTTGTCACAGTATAAGAAAGCTGGCCAGCACACATGACAATCTGGGATTTTTCTCTCATGCCAACAGTGGTTAAGAATTGGGTAGCTTTTAATTCTGTTCACCAAAGCATCACCCAGGCTGGGTTTGGTGTGAGATGAAGAATCCCAATTGTGTGGCCTCAGCTTATGTGGGGCATAGCCCCACTGCTGTAGTTTAGATCTTGAATGTCTCCCAAAGGCCAGTGTGTTGAAGGCCTGTTTTCTCAGGTGGTGTTATGGGGAGGTGGAGGGCACTTTAAGAAGGGGCCTAGATGGAAGTCTTTGGGCCATTTGGGGCCTGAAAGGGCTAATGGGATCTTGGCCCCTTCCTCTTCCTTTTTATTTTTTTCTTCCCAGCTGTGAAGCAAGTATTTAACTCTGCCCTGGGATCCCCACATAATGTGGGCAGAGGGAAAGACAGTAACTTTAGCTCTACTTTGCAAATTGCTGCTATAATCTACAATAAGGTGGTATAAAACACGATGACATTGCCACTGTTGCTGTTACATTTTCAGTGGCTCACAAGGAAGCCATTATTGGGGTTGAGGGGGTCACCTACTAGGAGAAGGCCAGACATATCACACAACACACGCCTGCCTGGAGCATCTGCAAAAGACCAGCTCTCCCCTTCAGTTTCAAAATTGCACGACTTCACCCAGCAGGCTGCACACTGAGCCATGGCTCGTCCATCTCAGCAGAGGAGGGGTTCTCCTCTCATGACTTTTTGAGGCTTCTAGACTTCTGAAGCCACAGTTGAGGGGCTGGGAGTGGGCTCTGCAGGCAGAGCTACCTGGGCTTGAGCTTTAGCTTTGCCATTTCCCAACTGCGTGTTCTCCAGCCAGTCACCAACTTCCCCAGGCTTCAGTTTCCCTACCTTTGAAACAGAGAGCCATTGAGGGGATTCAACAGGCTATCATGGTGCTCGATATGCAGCGAGTCCTCTGTGTTGGATTCTGTAGTTTGCTCATGTTTTTTTCCATGGGGTGGGGGGGACAGCAGCAATCACATGGTAGCGAGGAGGTACGGGAGAGGCTTTGTGGGTGTAATAAACACGAGAGGTCAATGGTAAGCTGGAATATGGGGTTGGCTTTAATGGTTGTCTCTTGGACCAGCCTCAAAGCTCTTGGATGACTGCAGAAGAGTCTGCACCATGATACCAAGAGACCGGCAAGCACCCTAACTACAGCGGCAAGTCATTTCTCTGATGCTGGAGCCATTCATCATGTCCTGTGTCTTTGGCCAGCCTGGCCCTGGACACCCCACTCCACTAAGCCAGCATCCTCACTACTGGATTTCCTTCCCAGAACTCTTAGCATGGCTTTGACTTTGCTCTAATTTATACCCCAATTTATTTTTATAGATACTACCCTCTTCAAGCAATGTGATGGGGGCAAGAAAGAGGACCCTCAGTCTGTAGGAACCACAGTGAGCATAAAGGGAGTTCATTGGTGCCCTTAGGTTAGGTAGAATATGACACCAAAAGCACAAGCAATCGAAAACAGAAAAATTGGACTTCAACAAAATTAAAAATTTTGGGCACTAAGTAACACTATCAAGAAAGTAAAAATATAAACACCACACACTAGATGAAAATGTTTATGAGCCACGTCTGATAAGTGTCTAGTATCCATAACATATAGAAAATTCACACAGCCCAATAATAGAAGAATAAATGACTCAATTAAAAATGGAAAAAGGATTTAAATAGACATTCCTCTAAAGAGGACCTAGAAATTATAAAAGAAATGTTCAATATCACTAGTCACTAGGGAAATGCAAATCAAAACCACATTGAGATACCATTTCATATCCACTAGGATGGCTATAATAAAAAATACCCAAAATAACAAGTGTTGACAAGGATGTGGAGAAATTGGAACTCTCAGACGTTGTTGGTAGGAATGTGAAATGGTACAGCAGATGTGAAAAACAGTTTGGCAGTTCCTCAAAAAGTTAGACATATAGTTTCCATATGCCATGGCAATTCCACTCCTAGGTATCTATCCAAGGGAATTGAAAGCACATGTTCACACGAGAATGTGTACATGAATCTTCACAGCAGCCTTACCCATAAGTCAAAACACAGCAACAACTCAGATGTCCATCAACTGATGAACGTATAAGCAAAATGTGATAAATCCACAGAATAGAGTATTATTTCGCCATAAAGGTCTGAAGTACTGATATGCTAAAATAGGAATGAATCTTGAAAACATTAATGAAATGTTATTGAAAAAGAAGTGGGGGAAAAAAATGACCCAAAAGACAAAAGGTGGTGGGTGATTCCACTTATGTGAAGTATTTAGAATGGATATACCCAGAGAGGCATCGAGGAGATTAGTGGTTAGGAGAGTCTGGAAGAAGTGTGGAAGGGGAAATGACTTCTTACAGTGAGAGGATTTTGTGGGGGAAGGTGATGAAACTGTTCTGGAACTAGGTAGTGGTGATGGTTACACAATGCAGGGAATATACTCAAAACCCCTGGATTTTATCCTTTGAAACAGTTTTATGCTATTTGAGTGACATCTCAAATACTTGGAATCCCATCTAGGATCCACGCTGCATTCACTTGTCATGTCTCTTTAGTCTCCTTTAATTTAGAACGGCCCTTCCCCTCCCTCTCACCCTCTCTCCCTCTTTTTTGTGACGTTGACATTTTTGAAGAGTCTAGGCAGATGTTTTGTGAACTGCTCCACAGTCTAGATTTGGCTTATTTCCTTATGTTTAGATCCAGGCTGAGCAGCTTCGGGAGAAGAAAATATAATTTTTTTGTAGTGACCTTGTAGCCAGTGATCTTGATGAATTCTTCCAGTAACTTTAACATTTTTACCTGTTTTTATTATTACTGTTTTTTTTTTTGTGTGTGTGTGTGTGCTACTGGGGATTAAACCCAGGGCATTACTAGGTCCTAACATATAGAAATTCATCCATAACATACATCCACAACTCTATTCACTGAGCTACATCGCTGGCCCTTTTTTTATTTTGTTGCCCAGGCTGGCCTGGAACTTGTGATCCCCCTTCCTCAGCCTCTGTAGTAGCTAGAATTATATGAGACACAGGTCTGTATTATATTTGTTCGTTTTCTTTTATGAATGCAATTAAGTTGTCATTGACAGTTTTACATCTTCCTTATTTGCTTTCTTATTCCATGAGCCATTGCCCAAACCTTCTAACAGTGACTCTAGGTAGCCATTAGTCTGTTTTCTGTCTCTGTTATTTCATCATTTCAAGAGTATTGGGCTGGGGGTTTGGCATGTAACTCTGTAGGTACAACACCTGCTTGGCATATGCAAGATCCTGGTTCAATCTGCACCACTGCAAAAAAAAAAAAAGTTATGTATGGAATCATTATTATATGTGTGTTATATGTGGAATCAGATTTATTTTTATATCCAGGATATTTCCTGTGAGATCCATCCAAGTTATTGTGTGTTAATATCTATCTGATTTTTAGAATCAAATTGCTTAGATTCATTTAAGAATTAATATCTTCCAGTATTGAGTATTCTGGGCTTGGGGTATAGCTCAGTGGTAGAGTGTGTGCTTAGCACATACAAGGCCCTGGGTTCAATCTCCAGCATACATATAAAACAGGATTTTAATCTGTGAATATAACATTTAATTTATATCTTGAAGTTTTTCTTTAAATGTTAATAGACATGTAATTTTCTCCATTAATGAGCTACAGAACTGACTTTATTCCTTCTTTTCCTATAATTGCAAAGATTTTATGTAGGATCAGTGTTCTTTCTTTCTTTTGTTCTTTCTTTTTACATGGTGCTGAGGATCAAACCCAGTGTCTCACACATGTGAGGTAAGCGCTCAAGCACTGAGCTACAACCCCAGCCCTGGATTAGTATTATTTCTTAAGTGTTTGGAAGAATTCATTGGCAAAACTGTCTGCATAAATTCTTTGTGGGTAGATTTCTAATTAGAATATCCTCTTCACTGGTAATACGGCTTCTCAGTACTCTTTAAGTATCTTTAGTTTTTAATTTTTGGAAGGATATTTTCTCTAGAAGGATGTTTTCTCTAAAATTCTAGGTTGGCAGCTCTTTCAAGATGCCATTTTTTCATTTTCTGGCTTCCATTATTTCTATTTTAAAGACCATTATCACTCTTTTTTAAAAAATATATTTTTCAATGTAGGTGGACATTTATTTTATTTATTTTTATGTGTTTTCTATCACTGGTAGTAAGTTTATTTATTTAACCTTTATTTTTATGTGGTGCTGAGGACTGAACCCAGGGCTTTGCACATGCTAGGCAAGTGCTCTACTGCTGAGCCGCAACCCCAGCCCCTATTTACTTATTTTTGTGTGGTCCAGAGGATCAAACCCAGTATCTCACACATGCTAGGGAAGCACTCTACCACCGAGCCACAACCCCAGCCCCCATTATCACTCTTAATGCTGCTCCTTGGAAGATTTTTTTTTATGAATTTTTTTTCATCAGCTCACTGTGATGTGCCTACATAAGATGCTTATTTTTTTCAGTTTTAGTTTTTTAAATAGGAAAGTTATGTTTGTCATTAAGTACAATTTTTCTTTTAGTTATACATGACAGTATAATGTATTTTGACATATATACATAGAGTATAACTTCCCATTTTTGTGGTTGCACATGATATGGAGTTATACTGGTCATGTATTCATATATGAACATAGGAAAGTTATGTATGATTCATTCTACTGTCTTTCCTATTCCCATTCTCCCTCCCTTTCCCCCACTCTGCCCTGTCCAATCTAGTGAAACTCCACTCCTGCCTCCTCCCACCTAATGTGTGAGTCAGCATCCACATATCAGAGAGAACATTCGACCCTTGTTTTTTTTTGGGGGGGGATTGGCTTATTTCATTTAGCAGGATAGTCTCCAATTCCATCCATATACTGGTAAATCCATAATTTCATTTTTCTTTAAGGTTGAGTAATACCTCCTTGTGTATATATACCACATTTTCTTCATCCATTCACCTGTTGAAGGGCAACTAGGTTGGTTCTATAGCTTAGCTATTGGGAATTGAGTTGCTATTAACATTGATGTGGCTATATATATTGTGTCACTATAGTACGCTAATTTTAAGTCCTTTGGGTATATACCCAGGAGTGGGATAACTGGGTCAAATGATGGTTCCAAGTTTTCTGAGGAATTTCCATACTGCTTTCCAGAGTGGTTGCATCAATTTTCAGTCCCATCAGCTAATGTATGAGTGTGAGGTGCTTATTTTTATTCTTCTTGGAGATTATAGTGCTGCTCAAATCTGTGGTTTGATATATCAATTTTTGAAAATTCTTTCTTTTTCTGTAGTACTTTGGCCCCCCTCTCTTTTCTCCTTCCTTTCTGTGACTCCTAATTACAAATATGCCAGCTGTTTTCCCTAGATACCACTTAAATTCCTTTTTCTATTTTTAAACTTTTGTCTTCCTATGCCTTCGTGTATATATTTTCTTTGATCTTCCTCTCAGTTCACAAATTTTTTCCTTCAGTGACTTCAAATTCCTGTTAAACCCATCTGTTGAGTTCAAAATTTTAATTATTTTTCTAAGTAGCAGAATTTCTAGTTTGAACTTCTTTATACTTTATAATTCTGTTTTTGAAATCTTGTTGTATTTCTTGAACCAATTAACCTTAGCCATGATGAGGTCTGTTTCTGTTAACTTCAGATCCTTGGATGTTCTCTGTCTATTTCTACTACTTATCAATCCTCCTGAATTTTACCAACAAATTTTCCTTTGCAATGCTTGGCTATTTTTGATCTAATGCTGGATATTGTATATCAAAAAAGTTAAGCAATTGAAGTTCTGGATTATTATATCTACAATCTAAGAAGAGTGAGTTTCCTGTGGGCAGCTAGACTGGAGGCACTAGCTTTCTCCGGTCATTTTAATGTCATCAGGGGTTAACATGATTTTAATGTGGGCTTCAATTCCTTTGAGGGTCATTTTCCTCAGTATCATATGGTGAGAATGGCTTCAAATTCTGGACTAACTTCTCTGGGATTCCCTTTCTCTCCTTTACTTTCTCACTGGCTTGTTCACTTTCCAGTGATGTCAACATTTCCTGCTCTCAGGAGGAGAGATCATCTGGTCCAGAGCCTATCTCGGGGCAGTTTATTTCTTCATATGTTTTGTGACTTATGATTATGAAGTCATGTTCCTTATAACTAGCTGAGAAATCTTTAAGGCCTTGGCTTAAACCTTTCAAAGAGAATCTATATTTGCTTTTGCTAGGTACCAGGAAGCACTACCGACTTCAAACCAACATTTCTACTCCCAGGGGGAATTTCTGCAATTTTACTGGGGGAAGGGGCAGGACTCTGGCCCCCTTCCCATTGAATATGGGTGGGAGGCTAAGGATTTCTTTATCCTTCCTGAATCAAATCCAGGGGCTCACACATGTTAAGTGAGTGCAATACCAAGGAGTTAAAACCCCAGCTCTACAGATTCCTTAAGGGAAATGTTTTACTTTCCTTCTGTGTTTACCCACTGAAGGTGTTAGCCTTTGTTTTGGATCCCTAGATTTATACAGAGGCCTCTGATCAGGACTCTTTCCCAAAACAGACCCCATTCTTTTTTTTAATTTGTTGGTTATGTTTAGTTATACATGACAGCAGTATATTTTGCTATAATTTTATATCAATCTATTTTGATATAATTATACAAGCATGAAATATATCTTATTCTAGTTAGGATCCCATTTTTATGGACATACATAATGGTGGGGTTCACTGTATTGTTTTCAGATATATACATGGAAAACTTATATCAGATTCATTCTAGTGTTTTTCCTTTTTCTATCCCCCCTCTCTTTCATCCATGCCTCATTGTCTAATCTACTGAAGTTCTGTTCTTCTCCTCTCCACCTTACTGTGGGTTAGCTTCCACATATCAGAGAAAACATATGACCTTTGGCTTTTGGGGACTAGCTTATTTCACTTAAGCTGACAGTCTCCAGATCCATTCATTTGTTGGCAGTTATCATAGTCATTCTTCTTTATGGCTGAGTTATACTCCATTGAGGTCTGTTAAAGGGCACCTTGGTTTGTTCCATAGCTTAGCCATTGTGAACTGATCTGCTATAAACATCGATGTGGCTGCATCACTGTAGTGATTTTAAATCCTCCAAAGTAAACCCTCTTCTTACTTCTTTATCTTTTGTGCTCAGCAGAACTCAGTGAATCTGTGGCTCTCGGCTATTAGAAATTAGCAGATATCTTCAGGACAAAAGTCAGCACATTCCTTTAGAATTTTGATTTTAATGTGATTTCTGCCTTCTGATTATTTTCCTTATTGTATGGCTTTCTCAGTAGAATTTTAAATGTGTGTGCACACATATCTATTTACATGTATATAAAATTCTTTAACATTTTTTATACATAATGATCTGGGAGGGATTTTTGAGCAGATAGTCTGCCTTTTTGCCACATGAATCACACTGTTAACTTAATCATTACTTAAGATTAATAAAGTAAAATTTAAAACAAATTTAAAAGCTGATAGAAACTTCTCTTCCTTCCCTCTGTTATATTCAGTAATTAGCATTTTGGGGGGAGCTCTGAGAGCAATCAGTAGATCCAGGTTTGCCTTCCAACTCGGCCATCAAGAGTTGAATCACTCCATGTAAGCTACCAATGTTTCCCATCCTTAGTTTTTTCTTTTGTGAAATGGGGAATATAAGCCACTAGTTTTAGGGAGCTTTGAGGAATAAATCAAATTACTGAAGTGTGAACTCCTCAAATCTATCCTGTTGAGTACTATGTGTGAGGCAGTTTTCTGAGTGCTAGAGATACAACAGTGAACAAAACGGACAAAAATTGTGTGGTGGAGTGCATGTGCACATGCTTGGTAACAGACAATAAAATAAAAAGTAAAATATGCAATATTTTGGATAGCAAGTGCTACAGCAAACAATAAGGCAGAGGAAGTAAAGGAGGTAAGAATGTGTGTGGGACTGCACACTCATCATCTCTGTATCCTTAACAACTAGCACATGACCTGGCACAGAACAGCAGCTCAATAAATGTTTGGATGAATTAATAGCTCATAAGACACCTATTAAAATGTGTGGCAAATAACAGAAGGGATGGTTTTTCAGAATGGGTTGCTACTGGAAACAATGTCCATGTCCATGTCTATTTAATGGGGGCAGATTCAGGGCACCCTTAGAGACTCACAAAGTGGTGTTTGGCTCAGAAGTTATCCAGATGAAAACTGGCATAGAAATCCAACTCTCCTTCCTCTCCAATCGTGCAAGTATGTTGATGAGCCCCGCTCAGCTTTCTTCCCCAGGTGGCATTGTCCTGCTTGGGCCACCAGCCGGTGGGACAAAGCTGACATCTTGGCTGGGCATTTTCTTCCCCTTGGGATACGCGGGAAACCTCAGGTCCAGTGTGAGTGCAGCAGATGATCTGTTGTAGCTCCAGGTGTACTGAGTAGGAGGGAGCGAGGCTGTGCCGCCGGCGGAGTGCGCAAGTGAGGGCGCCCGGCCAGCAGGGGGCACTGTGGCGTTGCCATTAGTCCAGTGGCCAAGCGCTACTAGCCGTAGATCACAGAATGGTGAGCACCGGAGATTGGTTTTAAATTCGGGTCTTTTTTACCCCAAGGGTGGTTTTCCCACTGTCCATGGTTCATATTCTTCGAATCCAGGATGCACTTTCTAACTCAGCCCAGGTTTTCTGGATTTTGCTCCTCTCTTCTTGGGGTCTCAGATTTAACCTGAAGATGTTAAAGAATACACTTGGGGCCTCCGATTACATGGGTATCCCCAAGGCACAGGCTGGTCAGAGCCTTGCAGGGCAGCAAACCCAGGAGGCTGTGTTTGCAGGCTGCAGGTTGCAGCTGGAGCTGTAGAGGAAGTTAAGGTTGCCAGCTCCCAAGATCTCCCTGCAGGGTCTGAAGTCCCCCCCTGTGGAAGACAGAGTAATGGCCCCCAAAGATGTATTCCCCAGAACCTGTGGAAATGCTATGGTACAGGGCAAAGGGGAATTAGAGTTGCAGATGGGATTAAGGTTCCTAATCATGTTGGAATAAGATTATCCTGAATAATTCAGGTGGGCCAAATGGAATCACAAGTGTCCTTATAAGTGAGGGTGGGGAGCGGGGGATAGAGATAGATAGGGAGTTTAGCACAAGGAGGTCTCAGCTCAGTTTTGCTGACTTTGATGGAAGAAGGGACCATGAGCCAAGGAATGAGAACATCCTCTAGAAGCTGGGAGAGGCCAGGGAAGGGATGCTGCCCAGAGCCTCCAGGGAGGAATGCAGTCTTGCCACACCTGGGTCTACAGTAGAGACCCATTTTTGTCTGCTGACTTTCAGAACTGTAAGCTCATATGTTGTGTTGTTTTAAACAACCAAGTTTTGGGTAAATTATTAGAGCCACCCTAGGAAAGTAATGCACCACCTTGGGCCTTATATCCAGAGGTCTCACCTTTGGGGCCTGTTCATGATCTATCTGCCCCTCAGAATTTTGATGCTACTAATCAATTTGGGATAAGGAGATGATCCAGGTGGGCCCAATGTTCTTGAGCATCCTAAAAGGGGAAGAGAAAGGCAAGAGAGGGCGGGGGTGGGAGGGAGAGAGAAGTGGTGCTGGGTGTAGGGTTCCTAAAGGGAGTCAGAAACCGTTCTTCCCTTGCAGAAGTCCTTTTAGGGGTTACCTGGAAAAGGGGCCTTCTAATTCAGGGCCTGCTCATATTCACTATTGCCTGGGTGTCATAAGGTGGGTGAGAGGAGGTGACAAGGCTCCAGGGGTGATGGCTAGAGCAGGAGCAGGCAGGCCCTGGGAAAGTGAACCAGCAGGTGCTTGAAAACCATGGTTCCCCAAGCTGCCTGGGGGCAGTGGGGTGTGTGTGAGGGCAGTGGGATGAGGTTGGCAAGACCTGGATGAACTGGACAGAACAGAGCAGAAACTCTGAGAGCCACAGCTTTGGTTGGGCTGCTCTGTAGGGGAACTGCCTCCTGGGTGAACCAGCCCAATAACACGGGACCCAAAGTCACACCAAGCTATGTTCCTCTGAGCAAGAGACACTTCATCTACATCTTCTCTCTCTCGTTCTTTGTCAGTCTACTTAAAGGTTTTCAATTTTGTTGATCTTTATGTAGAGTCAACACTAGCCAGGTGCAGTGGCACACACCTGTAATCCCAGCAATTTGGGAGGATTAGTTAGGAGGTTTGTAAAATTGAGGCCAGCCTCAGTGTAAGCCCCTGAGCAGTGTAATGAGACCCTGTCTCAAAATAAAAAGGGCTGGGAATGTAGCTTGATGGCAAGGCACCCCTGGTTTCAATCCCTAGTAGCCCCGCCCCCCAAAAAAATCAATGCTTGGTTTCATTGACTCTATTTTTTTCCTATTTTCTATTTTATCATCACTCTAATCTTTACAGTCATCTTCCTTATGCTACTTTTGGGTTTAGTTTGCTGTCTTCTAGTTCCTTAAGGTGTAAGTTATGCTCTTGATTTGAGATTTTTCTTGTTATCTATTTATTTTTAATAGATAGATAAAAGCATAAAAATTATATTTGTGAGGGTGCTAAATAATGCTTCAACATGTGGAATAATGTTTAAATCTGAGCAAACCTGTCTCCTCTTTTTATTATTTTTTATGCTGAAAACATTCAAAATAATTTCTTGTAGCTTTTCAAAATGTACAGTACATTATTGTTGTCTGTTGTCATCCTACTGTGCAATATCACTCCAGAACCTCTTACTCCTGTCTGTCACTTAGTACCCATTGGTCAACCTTCCTTCTCTCTCATTTTCTCTCACTCTTCCAGCCACTGGTAACCACTATTCTATACCCTATTTCTATAAGATCAACTTTTTAAGATTGCAAATATAAGTGAGATTATTTGGTACTTGCTTTTCTGTGCCTGACTTACTTTACTAAACATAATGATTTCCAGTGCCATCCACGTCATCACAAATTACATTTCATTCTTTTTTTTTTTAAATAGCTGAGTGGTCTTCCATTATTTATATGCACAACATTTTCTCCGTCCACTCACCAGTTGACAGACACTTAGGTTGTCTCCATTTCTTGGCTATTGGAAATAGTGCTGCAATGGACATGGGCATGCAGGTGTTTCTTTGACATGTTGATTTCATTTCCTTTGGATGTACACCCAGTGGTGGGATTGCTAGATTACCAGGTAGTTCTACTTTAAAAATTTTGAGGAATCTTCCTACTACTTTCCATAATGATTCTACTAATTTACATACCTACTAATAGTGTGCAAGTGTGCATTCTCTCCACCTCCTCACCAGCATTTGTTTTGTCTTTTTTTTTTTTTTTTGGATATCACATTACTTCAGTAATAATGATTATATCTCATATAGAGTTTTAATATTCATCTGCCTGATGACTGGTGATGTTGGACATTTTTTTCCACATACCTGCTAGCTATTTGTATGTCATCTTTTGAGAAATGTCTATTTAGGTATACTGCCCATTTTTAATTGATATATATGTTGCTATTGAAGTTTTTTAAAGTTCCTTATATACTGTAGCTATTAACCCCCTTATCAGATGTATAGTTTGCAAATATTTTCTCCCATTCTACAGAGCCTTTTTACTTTGTTGGGTGTTACCTTTGCTGTGTATAAGAGTTTGACCTTGGCTGTGCATAAGGGTTTGAAGTAATCCCATTTGTCTATTTTTGCTTTTGTTTCCTATGCTTTCAGGGCATCAAATATAATCCTTGCCTAGTCCAAAGTCCTGCACTGTTTACCTTATGTTTCTTCTAGAAGTTTTGTAGTTTTGGGTCTTACACTTACATATTTAATCCATTTTGAATTGATTTTTGTAACTGGTGAGAGACGGGGGTTCAGTTTCATTCTTCTAAATGTGGACATCTGGCACCATTTATTGAAAACACTGTCCTTTCTCAGCACCTTGATTGAAAAAGCAGTTGGCTGTAGACATGTGGGTTTGCCTTTTAGGCTTTCTATTCTGTTCCGTTAGTCTGTGTGTCTGTCTTCATGCCCAACCAACCATGCTGGTTTGAGTGCTGCAGCTTGGTAGGAAATTTGGAAGCTACGAACACAATACTTCCTGCTTTGTTCTTTTTGCTCATGATTGCTCTGGCGATTTGGGGTTTTTCATAGTTCCATCCAGATTTTAGGATTGTGTTTCTAGTTCTGAGAAGTATGTCACTGGTATTTTGATGGGAGTTGCATTCATTTGTTACCCAAATCTGATAGCTTTGGGTAATGTGGACATTTTGGCATTTCAGTCCATGAGCACAGGTGTTGAGGTATGTTTCCTCTACACTCATCTTGTTCAGAGATTTTAACATGAACGGATGTTGAATTTTATCAAAATCCTTTTCTTTTCTGATGAGGTGACTGTATGCTTTTGTCCTTCATTCTGTGGATGTAGTATATCACATTTATTGATTTGATGATATTGAACCCATCCTTACATCCCTGGCATGAATTCCACTTGATCATGGTGAATACTTTTTTTAATGTGTTGTTAGATCAATTTTCTAGTATTTTGTTGAGGATTTTTTTTTATATCTATGTTCATCAAGGACATTGGCTTATCGCTTTATTTTTTTTTCTTCGTATCATTGTCTGGTTTTGGTATCCAGGTAATGCTTGTCCCATAAATATTAACAGCTATAGATTTCTCTTTGAACAATGCTTTTGCTGCATCCATAAGGCTTTGTTTTCATTTTCTTTTGTCTCTAAGCATTTTATAATTTTCTTTGTGATTTCTTCTTTAACTCATTTGTTTAGAATTACACTTAATTTGCACATATTTGTGAATTTTCCAGTTTTCCTTTTGTTATTGATGTCTATGTTCATCCGGTTGTAGTTAAAGAAGACACTTTGTATGATATTGATCTTTTAAAATCTGAGACTTGTTTTGTGGCCTACTAAATATAGATTTTATACTGAAAAACATTCTGTGAGCACTTGGGAAGAATTGTCTTCTTTGGTTGGGACAGAATTTAGGTCTCGTTGGCTTGTGGTGTTGTCCCAGTATTGCATTTTCTTCCCTCTGTCTGTTCTATCTTGTCAAAAGTGGGGTACTGAAGTCTCCAACTATTATTGTAGAACTGGATATTTTTCCCATCATGTGTTTTACACCTTCGTTAATGATTGGGAGGTGGAGAAAGTAGCACATAAGTGAAGTTTTCCAATGCTGACATTGGAAAATTAGATAGTTACAAGGAGTTCAAAGCAAGGGAGAATAGATGGGTAGGAAATGGGAAGTCAACACCATTCTTAACAAATAATGAGAAAATGTGTCATGGGGAATTCATCTATGGGAATTTTATATGCCTTATATGAGAGTGGGTCCCTCCACAGTATTTGTTTCCAGCCAGGTGCTCCTAGGTATCACCAGCTTGGGGCTGTTTTTCCTACTCAAGTTCTGACTTGGAGTTTCCTGGGCTATGTATGTCATATACAACCCAATGTGATCTCATGATTATAGGCCTAAAATGACAGATTTCTAAGGAAAATAATTTTTTTCCCACTCTGAGCTCAGGCCAGGCCCCAAATCCCTGACATAACTACCAGTGGATGAATTTTTTTCTGTTTGACCATTTTACTAAGGGTAGATCCAGCCTTTCAAGGGCCCCAGATTTGTATGGCTTTTTTTTTTTATGGGGGCTTGCAAGGTCTAATGCCTTCTCTCCTGGTCCCCCACAGTATTAAAACCCTAGATTCTGAGAGAATACCAGTCCTTCCAGAACAGCCCAGGTGAAGAGAGGTTGAGGAGCTCTTATAATTGTAGATGTTATTGTTGGTTCCCTTTTCATCTTCTGACCCTTTTACATCCTACGAGACCAACTATGCATTTAAAGCTCTGTGTGTTCCATTTTATCCAGTATCTCTGGACATATTGCAGGAGGTATGGTCTTAGGCTTCCCAGCTTGCCATATTTCTGTAAATAAAAGTCACTTGAGAGTTCATCTTAAAAGTCTCCCTCCTCCCCTCCACTGAGTGCAGGATAATCCTGGTATTTTGAGGTAGAGTGGAGATGAGGTGGTTTCCCATCTTTCCCTCAGTGCCTCTTCCTGGCACTTGCTGTTTTGATCAGGGCTGGCCTGATCTCAGTCCATGGTGAGCTCACTTTCTCTTGTTGTCTTGGTTGCAACTGCTGGTACAGCTCACTGTCCCAGGCTCTACATAGCTAACAGTGACTGGCAGTCCCAGGCTTTGATGAGATTCAGCTGCCTCCTCTGCTGACTCCCAAGACGGGGGCCTCAAGCTACATTCCAGTTCACAAGCCTCCTGCTCCATGACTTGTTCTCATAGACCATGGTCTCCTCTGCCTTCCACGGCTTTCAAACTGGACAAACAAAACCATCCATTTTCTCCTCTCTCCAGAGCCAAAGACTCAAAGAAGAATGGTCCTATCACCCTTCCTCCCTCCCCAAACCCTCTCTCACCATTTCTCGTTTTTCCTGCTGTAGGAACACCTGATGACATCTATTTTATAGCAATCTGCCTGCTGCTTAGAATTCTTCCAAACTTGGGTATGCTGCTCCAGGATATGAAAGGGAGAAAAATGCCTCATAGAGGAAGAGAGATTTGCTCTTGACCTTGACACATTCAAGTATCGGGGTATCCAACTGGAAAAAAAAAAAAGTTTTCCAGGGAGACTTGAAAAAAGGTTGGAGAAAGATGCTGGCCTCAAGCCAAGGGTCCTCTGTCTTTGCAGGGGTCTAACTGGGGTTTCCCGCTGTCACATCTTCCCTCTTAACCACGGTTTCATTTCTCTCTGAGGCAGATGCAGCAGAGAGAGGAGCCACAGGCCTCCAGGTGAGGGCAAGGTCCTCCATGTGAGGTTGTGGGAGGGGATAGAGAGACAGTGAGTGGTGATTGGCAGCGTGGGGACTCCAGAGTTAGTGGCGGAAACATTGCCCTGAACATGATCTTCATCCCCCAGTAACAAATGTGTGCAAAGGCCTAGCTTCCCAGGACAGATATCTGCTCGTCAAGTACCCCTTCTGCCTCTCATGACAGCTGAGAGAGTTTCATTTGCTGGAGGTCAGAAGCATTCACATGGCCCTGGTCCAGCTGGTGTGGTGCGGCAACATCTATGTACTTGTGTACACACATAGCCCAAGGACAAGAGCTGGAACTTAAAACACGAGGCCTGTGCTGTGGGTCCTGTGAGTCTGGAAGACAGCCCACGGGTGACACTGTGGCTTCTAACTCCCCTGGGGCCAGCACATAGGAATGTCTTTGTTGAACTGAGATAGCTGCCTGGGTCTTCCTCCTCCTGCCTCTTTCTCTCTTCCTCCCTGCCTTCTCCTCCCTGTCTGAGGAGTAAGACACCCACCTCCACCCCATTCCACTGGGTCCTGAACATCAAAGAGGTGCAGGAGGTTCTGGCCTTAGCCATTTTTTTAAGGCAAATCACCTGACTTTGGAATGGAGTTCTTCATCTCTAAACATCCCTGTCTGTTGTCCAGGGCTGCTGTGAGCATGAACTGGAAGACTTGGGGGTGGGTGAGGATTCGAAAGCTTCCTGGGATGGCTTGTGCAGGGCAAGAGTTCATCTCCCTTCTGGTTCCCATCTTTCCTTATCAAATTGCGCACTGTGACTCAGGTTAACTGTCCCTTCCCCTCCATCCACCTCCAGATGCCAAGTCTGCAGTGAGGAAGCCTCTCCAGGTGCATGGAGAATTCTAATGACCAGGGATGGCACTCACTGGGAAAAGATATGAGATAGGATGTCACTTGGGAAATGCTGCTGTTATGGTTTGAGTGTGTCTCCCAAAGGTTCATGTGCTAGGAGCATGATCCCCCATGTGGTGGTCCTGAAAGCTGGTGGGACGTGTAAGAGGCAGGTCTCCACATAGGCCTCTCCCCTTCAGTCTGCCTTCCTGTCTGGCCATGTGACATCTCTCTCACATGTGCGCCTGTCATTGTGGTGACACCTAACATTTACCACAAGTTAGTGTAGTGAAGGCGGGCCTCACTAGGACTGGTGCTATGCTGTTTGGATAGTCAGCCTTCCAAACTGTGAGGTAAACAAACCCCTTTTCTTTATAAACACCCAGCCTTGAGTATTTCATTGGAGTAATGAAAGATGAATTAATACAGCCACTTTCAGGAGACAGTCCTTGACATAATGGCATTTCCTTGTTAATTTTAGACTAAGCTGCACTGGCCTCTCTGAGCCTTGTGTTGGCCATTGGGATGTGAAGGTCAAGATGCTCCCTGTGCTGCTGGTTAACTTGTAGCTGGCCACAGCTATTTTGGAGGCCAACTGCACTCTGCTGACATCTGGTATTTGTGTATCTCAAGTCCTAGACATTTTGCTCCTGGGCATATTTTCCAAATATTTGCACACAAAGAGACAGGAAAGAGGCGATTTACCACAGTATTGTTTGGGCACAGTGGAGAGTTAGAGGTAACCCTAGCAGGCATCTATCACAGGGAAATGGGTGAGTAAAATGACAGATGGTCACACGAGTGGCCCACGCCCAGCAGCATGACCACAGCTTTTAAACTGCTGATAAGCGAGAAAAATAAAAAGCAGAATACAATCCATGACACCATTCCCGCTTATGTAAACTGAAATTATAAAGCAACCTTTTGGTTTCTCTAGTTCACAGAGAAACAGAAGGGTAAACAGGCCTGAGAAGGGTGGAATGTGCAGGGGTGCAACAGAAGCAGGACCTTGCATGAAGCAGTCCTGAGGTGTATCATGAACTGAGCAGCTGGCTAACTCTCTGTCCTTAAAACAAAAGGAACAATTAAAAAATAAAACAAGTAAATGTCAGCAACAGAGAAGGGATAGAAAGTGTTCATAACTAGAGCAAGGGCAAAACCATGATTACAGGGCCAGTCGCTCCCTCTGTCCCATCCATGCAACAGTCCCAGTCATTGGCTAGGACTAGAGTCGAGTCCTCCTCAAGCATGAGACTTACTGCATCCTGCACCATTGAACTGTAGCCAAAACTCATGTCGATCATCCAGTGTCTGTAGGATGCATCTCAGACTCTGAGATGTGGTAGCTGTTCCCAGGGCTCCAATGTCCTCCTTCCTTACAAATGAGCTTTATAAGGAATAAAGATTCAGCGTTTCTGTCAGTCTTCCGATTTAAAGATACTAAGCTAAAATCTCTAGCACCTAACATGGTGCTTAATGGATAGATAATTCTCAAATCATGAATGAATGAATGTGTAGGTGAATGGTCATATCTGCTTAGTTGTTGGTTGGTCCAGAAGAGAATCAATAAAATGATCTCTGTGATGTGCTGAACACTATGCAGAAGCCATATTAAGATTATCTGTTCTGGAAATGCTTGTGGTTCTCAAGTCCCCAAACTTGGCTTGACCATCTAGCATCTCTTTACCTTTTGGGGATAAAGAAATGAATACAATGGGTCCTTCCTTATAGAGCTCATGGCCTGAGACTGAGAGATGAATCTGAGACAGATAACGCAGTACAAGAGGGCATTAAAGTGATGGGGTATACCCAGAGTATAGGGAATGTTAACAGGCATGGGGTAGACCTAGTGTGTACTAAACACAGAATTATGGGCTAGGAAGGACAAGTTCCTTTTGGGCATTTCAATCAGATATGAAGGTATTTGCCAAAGACCTCTAGAAATTTAAGAAGTAGCCAATTTCTTTTTTCTTGTTCTTTCTTTTCTTTTCCCCTTTCCTCCATGGATGATGGAGGCAGAGACAGGGCTGTATGGTCACTAAATTCATTTTACTTTGCTCTCTGGAGACTTTCTCAGTACTACTTGCGATTAAGCTGGAGCAATGTGACTGACTGTATCCTGGCCAATGGGATGTGGGAGGAAGGAAGGTGTATGACTGCCAATCCAGCCATGCCCCGGACCCCAACGAACCATCCATTATCTGTTCTCCCTCTTCCCCTTTTGATGGTTGACCTCAATGGCCACATGTTTAAAGTGACAATGTCACAGATGGAGCTTAGATCCTTAAGTCACCACTTGGAGAAGAATGGCCCAGAAAAGCCAGCCAGCCAGCCAACCCTGGATGTGAGGTAAGTCATGAGATGTGGGGTTTAATTTGTTCCTGGAGCAAAGCCTATTCTGTCCTGACAAATGTACTAAATACAATGCTTTCTAAAGAGGCTATTTTAAGGAACTGTAGTGTCAGATCAGGCGAGGTAGGCAGCGACCAAAGGAGGCAGATTTAAAAGGGCCGCTGAACAGGCTTTATTGAGATATCACTTCCAGGTGGAACTCCATCAGACCCACAGAGGGAACAGAGGAAGGGTCTGAGGAGAAACCGCATGGAAGCTCAACCAGACTGGACTTTATAGGGCTTACAGCAGGAAGGGAAGGGCTTGGGACAGGAAAAGGTGTTTCTAGGGTCCCTTGCCCCCTTGGAGTTGGTCAGGGGAGTTGGCTGAATTCCAGGATTGGCCAGGGAGTCCTGCTGATTGACAGGCGTTAGTCAGGAGGTCTGGCTGATTGACAGGCATTTCTGATTGATGTTCTTTTCGGGTGCGGGCTACTTTGTTCTAAGTCGCCACCAAGTCGCCGCCACCGACCTAACATATAGTTCTTTTTAAAAATGAGTATGTCAGTTTGCTTCTTAACACCTTTATTGAGGTATAACTTGTAGACATCCTAATTACCTATTTTAAGTGTATAGTTCAGTGTTCTCTTAACCTGTTCAGAGAGTTGTACAACCATCACCATAATCAATTTTATAGCATTTTCATTTTCCTCCAGAGGAAATCTCGTACTGATTAGTAGTCATTCCTGTATGTACCCAGTTCTCTGCCCCATTATTAGGCAATTTTTTATCTTTCTGTCTAGAGATTTTTCTATTCTAAATATTTCATATAAATGGAAACACAAATACATGGTCTTCTGTGACTGGCTTTTTTCACTCCTGGTCTAAAGCTCCAAGGTTCATTCATATTATTTCCCTCTCTTTGCTTCCTTCCTTTTATTTTTATTATTATAAAAATCCTAGTGGGTGTAAGATGGTTACATTATTGTGACTCGAGTTGAATTTCCCTAGTGAGACTAATAATGTCTTGATTTTATTTCACTTTTTGTGTATGTACTCATGTTTATATCTTCTTTGGATAAATGTCTATTTTAAACATCTACCCACTTTATAAAACAGGGTTGTCTTTTTATTGTTTGATTGTAAGAGATCTTTACATATTCTGAATACTGAGAAACTAATATGACTTCATTTTTGAGAAACCAGGCTCTACCTCAGAGCAAAGCCTGTCCAAGGAAAGGGGCGTGACCCTTGTTCTTGGAAAGACCCACAGAGCTCTCCTAGGCACATACCCACCCTGCTGAGTTGTTTATCTACAAATAACAGGAGAGATCTGCTGTGCCAGGTGTCCCTGACTCAGTCAGGCTAAGTGAGGACCCATAGCAACCCCCTAGCAGCCACCAATCAGCATGAGACAGGGAAATACCTGGGATGCCAGATGACCCCCCAGTAGTTTATGGTGGTTGATAACATGTTGGGAAACCATGTAGTTTAGCATGTACACCCTTCTTGGCCTAAACCAATCAGTTCAAACGAATCCCCCTCTTGTACTAACCAATCACCCCTACCCAACTTTTCCCGACATTGAATGTGCTAATCAATGTTAAGAGTTGTTGTTTGATTTTCCCACGATATGGAATGATTTGCTGTGTGATGTTGTGACGCATAGAGCATCTCCCCAAAACCTATAAAATCTCACTGAACAAAGGACTGGGACTCACTCCCTGACACCGCTGCATCGGGAAGGTTGTGAGTCCAGGCTCAAGCTTGCAATAAAGACTCTTGTGTGATTGCATCGGATTCAGCTCCTGGAGGTCTATTGGGGTCCCACGAATCTGGCATAACAATACTAGATTCTTAGCAATACTTTGCAAATATTTTCCCTCTAACTTTCTTGGTAGGGTCTTTTGAAGTGCAAAGGTTTTACATTTTGATGAAGTTCCATATCTTTAGTTTTTCTTTGGTTGCTTGTGCTTTTTGGTGTCATAAAGAAACCATTTCTTAATCCAAGTTCATGTAAAAAAAAAAACTTTTTGAGGAGTTTTATTATTTTAGTTCTTACATTTAAGTCTTTGTTCAATTTCAAGCTAATTGTTGTATGTTCTGTGGAATATGGGTCTAATTCGTGTCCAGTTGTCTCAGCACAATTTGTTGAAAAGAATATTCTTTGCCCATTCAATTGTTTTGTCACTCTTGTAAAAAGTTAACTGACCATAAAGGTTTGAGTTCACTCCTGGAATCTCTGTTTTCTTCCACTTATCTCTCTGTGCACCCTAGGCCAGTTCCATACTGTCTTGCTTAGCATGAGGTAATCCTGTAGAAATGGGACATGAGTTCTCCAACCTTGTTTTTGTTTTAAATTCAGAATTGTTTTGGCTTTTGTGGGTCACTTACACTCCATATGAATTTTAAAATAAGCTTTTACATTTCTGCAAAAAGTAAAAAAGGCAGTCAGGATTTGGTGTGTGTGTGTGTGTATGTATGTGTATATGTGTGTGTGTGTGTGTGTGTATGTGTGACACACACACACACACACACACGCACGCATGCATGTGCTCCTGAGTTGGAACCAAAACACACATGCTGAGAAAGCACTCTACCACTGAGTTATACCCATACCCCGGTTAGGATTTTGTTTCAAATTATATTGAATCTGTAAATTGATTAGGGGAATATTTCCATTTTTAACAATATTAAATCTTCCACATCTATGAACAAGCATTATCTTTTTGTCTGTTTTGTATTCTTTAATTTCTTTAAACAGTATTTTATAGTTTTAGTATACAGGTTTTATGCTTCTTTGGTTGAATTTTTAAAAACTATTTTTTAGTTGTAGATGGACACAATACTTTTATTTATTTTTATGTGGTGCTGAGGATCGAACCCAGTGCCTCACACGAGCTAAGCAAATGTTCTACCACTGATCTACAATTCTAGCCCCATTCTTTGGTTAAATTTATTCCTAAGTATTTTGTTATTTTGATTCTGCTATAAATGTAATGATTTTCCTAATTTCAGTTTCAGTTTGTTCATTGTTAATTAAAATCCAACTGCCTATTATAAATTGATCCTGTGTCTTACAACTGTGCAGAATTCATTTTATTAGCTCTAATAATTTTTGGTGCATTCCTTAGGATTTTCTAGACAAAAGATCAAGTCATCTGTAAATAGAGATCGTGTTACTTTATTCCTTTCCAAACTGAATGCCTTTTATTTTATTTCCTTATATAACTACCCTGGCTAGAAACCTCTCAGAAAATGTCAAAGTGGTGAGAATAGACATCATTTTCTGGCTCCTAATCTTAAAGCCCTGGGTCTTTTATCATTTAAGTATGATGTTAGCTGTGGGTTTTCCATAGATGACCTTCATCAGCTTGAAAAAGCCTCTTCTACTTTTTTAAAATCTGAATTTTATTTTACATATTTAAAGACCCAATTCTTTAAATAGAGACATGTATAGTAAAACAGTTACTGTAGTGGAATAAGTTAACATATCCATCGTCTCCTATAGTGACCTATTTTCCTTCCCTATGGCAAGAGCAGCTATATTCTACTTACATAGAAAATTCCTGACTTATTAACGATAGTCCTCATGTTATATACCAAATCTTTTGTCTTGTTCAGCTTAATACTTGTTATTTTGTGTCCTTTGATATACATCTCCCCATTTCTCCCCATCCCTACCTTGACCCTAACAGCCACTATTTTATTCTCTGCATGTAAATGTGACCAGGCCCTACTTTTCTAGTTTATTTTGCTTGGCATAATGTCCTCCAGATCCTACATTGTGGCAAATGGCAAGATTGTCTTTTCTTATTTATTTATTTATTTATATTTATTTTACTTTTTTTAGTTGCTCAAAACATTACAATGATATTGACATATCATACATCATACATTTGATTTAAATGGGGTATGAATTCTTATTTTTCCCACATGTACAAATTGTAGGATCACATTGGCTATATAGCCACGTTTATATATACTGCCATACTAGTGTCTGTTGTATTCTGCTGCCCTCCCTATCTCCTTCCTATCCCCCCTCCCCTCCCCTCCCCTCCCCTCCCATCACCTCTCTTTACCCCATCTACTGTAACTCATTTCTCTCTCTTTTTTCCCTTCCCCCTCACATCCTCTTATATGTAATTTTGTATAACAATGAGGGTCTTCTTCCATCTTCCATGCAATGGCTGGATAATTATATCTGCCTCACAGTTTCTGTGTTCATTGATGGATACCATTTATTTTCCAAATAAATGGAAAGATATTTCATGCTCACATATTGGAAAGAATATTATTTAAAAGTTCACACTAACTAAAGTAATAGGTAGATTTGATGCAATCCCTCTTAAAATTCCAATGGCATTCTTCACAGAAGTAGAAAAACAATTCTTAAAATTCATGAATATCCATTTATCTGGGTCCAACTTAATTTATTTTATCATTGTTTTATAGTTTTCAGTGCACAGGTCTTTCACTTCCTTGGTTAAATTTTTTCTTAAGTATTTTATTTTTGATACTATTATAGAAGAGACTGTTATCTTGATTTCTGTTTTAGTTGGGTCATTATTTGCATATAGAAGTGTCACAGATTTTTATAAGCTGAATTTTATCCTGCAACCTCATTGAATTTACTTAATAGATCTGACAGTTTTTTTCTTTTTGGTGGAGTCTTTGGAGTTCTCTCTGTATGTTATCATGTTGTCTGCAAATTGACATAATTTTTACTTTCTCCAATCTGATTTGGATAACTTTTATTTCTCTTTTTTGTCTAATTGCTCTTGATAGCACTTCCAGTACTTCATTGAGTAGAAGTAGTGAGAGTAGGCATCCTTGCCTTGCACCAACTCTTTTTTTTTTAATTTTATTTTTTTTAGTTGTAGTTGGATACAATACCTTTATTTTATTTATTTTTATGTGGTGCTGAAGATCGAACCCAGGGCTTCGCACATGTTAAACAAGCGCTCTACCACTGGGCCACAACCCCAGCCCCATGCACCAGCTCTTAGAGGAGGCTTTCCGTTTCTCCCCATTAACTATAGTATTAGCTGTGGATTTTTCAATAATGCCCTTTATCATGTTGAGGAACTTTCCTTCTATACACAGACTATTAAGAGTTTCCATCCAGAAAGGCAGTGGAATTTTCTCAAATGCCTTTTCTCATCTATTGATATGACCATGTGGTTTTTGTTTTTCAGTCTGCTAACATGATCACATTGATTGACTTGTTTATTTTAAGGAAGGCTTATATGTTTTAAGTCAGCTTTTTTTTGCTGCTGCAACCAAAAACTCCAACAAGAACAATCTAGAGAAGTAAAAGTTTATTTGGGGCTCATGGCTTCAGAAGTCTCAGTCCATAGATGGTGTGATTCCACAGCTCTGGGCCCAAGGTGAGGCAGCACATCACAGTGGAAGGATATGGAGGAGGAAAGAGCTCAGAACATGGCCATCAGGAAGCAGACAGATCAGCTCACCCAGGACAAAATATAAACCCCAAAGGCACCTCCTCCAGCCACACCCTACCTGCTGACAGTTACCACCCAGGTAATCCGCATTGGTGGATTAATCTATTGATTAAGTTGAGGCTCTTGTATCCCAATCATTTGACCTCTGACCATTCTTGTATTGTTGAACACATGAGCTTTTGGGGGACACCACATACCTAAATCGTAGCACATGTCATGGATAAATGTCACTTGGTCATAACGTATAATGTTTTTGATATGCTGTTGAATTTGATTTGCTAGTATTTAAAAAAATTTTTTTTAGTTGTAGATGGACACAGTAACTTTATTTTATTTATTCATTTTTATGTAGTGCTGAGGATTGAACCCCGTGCCTCACATGTGCTGGTCAAGCGCTCTACCACAACCCCTGCCCTGATTTGCTAATATTTTATTGAGAACTTTTCTTTTGTACTTGTCAGATATATCAACCTGTAGTTTTCTTTTCTCATGGTGTCTGTGTCTGGTTCAGGTGTCAGGGAGATGCTGACTTCATAAAATGAGTTAGGGAGTATTCCACCCATCTCTTTCTTTTTGGAAGACTCTAAGAAGTATTGGTATTAATTGCTTTTTCAAAGTTTGGTGGAATTCAGCTGGAAAGCCATCTGGTCTTGGGCTTTTCTTTGTTGGGAGGTTTCAAATTACTGCTTCAAACTGTTGTCTGTCTTCCTGACTCAACCTGGATACATTGTATTTATTTAAGAAATTTATCCATTTCCTCGAGGCTATCAAATTTTCTGGCATATAATTGTTTAAAATAGTCTCTTATTATTCTTTTTATTGTGGAGGCACCTGTTATAATGTTTCCACCTTCATTTCTGATTTAACATCTTTGAGTCTTTTCTCCTTTTTGCCTTCCTCTAGCTAGGTGTTTGTTGATTTTGTTGACTTTTTGAAAAAGCAAATCTTACTTTGATGTGTTTTCCTCTATGATTTGTCCACTCTCTAATTTATATCCATCCAGATCCTTATTTTCCTCCTCCTGCTAACTTTGGGTTGAAATTGTTCTTCCCTAATTACCTGGGTGGAAATTTAAGTTTTTTTTTTTTTAATTGGGTTCTTTCTTTTTTCCCTCTCTCAAGATGGGGTCTTCATGTGTTGCCCAGGCTGGTCTCAAACTTCTGGGTTCAGGCACTCATTCTACCTCACCCTTCCAAGCAGCTGGGCTGCAGGCATGCATCCCTCTGCCTAAAACATTTTTTTTTTAAATACAGGCGTTTATGGTTATACACTTCTCTCAGGACTGCTTTTGCTGCGTCCCATAGGTTTTGATTTGTCAAGTTTCTATTTCTATTGTTGTTTGTCTCAAATTATTTTTAAATTCCCTTTTGATTTCTTTGTTGACTCCTTTGTGGTCTAGGAGCATTTGTTTAATTTCTATATATTTATGAAATTTTTCCAAATTCTTCCTGTTATTTTGTACCGTTAGGGTCAGAAACAATACTCGATGTTATTCTGATCTTCTTATATTTGTTAAGACTTGTTTAGTGGTTACCATATGGTCTGTCCTGAAGGAGGCTTTATGTGTACTAGAGAAGAATGTGTATTCTGCTGTTGCTTGATGGAAAGTTCTGTATGGATCTATTAGGTCCATTTATCTAAAATGCACTTTAATTCTAATTTTTCCTACTGAGTTTTCTACCTGGTTGATCTGTCCATTGTTGGAAGTGGGGTATTGAAGTACCCTACTGTTACTATTTAGCTGTTTTATGTCCATTAATATTTGCTTTCTTCATTTAGGCACTCCAATGTTGGATGCATATATAGGTGTGTATAAATATACACACATGCAATTATGTCTCCTTGATTAACTGAATACTTTATTATTAAACAATGACCATCTTTGTGTCTTATGACAATTTTTGATTTGAAATATATTTGTCAGATGAAACTGTAGATGCTCCTGCTCACTGCATGGAGTATCCTCTTCCATCCTTCATTCTAAGCCTATTTGTGTCCTAAGATAAAACTAAGTGTTTTGTAGGAAGCAAACAGTTAGATCTTGTTTGTTTTTTAAAAAAATCTGTTCGGCTATTCTATCTTTGCATTCAGAATTCAATCTGTTTACATTCAAAATAAAGATGGGTAGGTATAGACTTCTTATTGCTATTATGGTAATTGTTTTCTGATTGTTTTATAGATCCTTTGTTCTTTTCTTCCTCCCTTGTTACTTATATTTGTCACTTGGTGATTTCTGTAGTGCTGTTTTGAAAGCTTTCTCTTTATCATTTGTGTATTTGGAATAATGTTTTGCTTTGACTACCATCAGTCTTAGACTGGTTTACACTGGCACCAACTTAACTTTAGTTGTATTAAAAAAGTTTAGACTTTTACCCTACTCCCCACAATTTCTATTTTTGATATTACAATTCGCATCTTTTTATGTTAGATGTTTTTAAACAACTCATTGTAGTTATCATTAGTTTTTACCCTTTTGACTTTTAACCTTTATTCTAGAGATACATATGACTTATAGAGCACCATAGTATTGCAGTATTCTTGATTTGACTATATTTGCCTAACAGTGAATTTTATACTTTCATGTTAGGAACTACCATCCTTTTCTTTCTACTTTAATTCTCGTAAGCCTTTCTTATAGGCAGGCCTAGTGGTGATGAATTTTCTTAACTTTTGCTTGTCTGGAAAACACTTTATTTCTCTTTCATTTCTGAAGGACTGCTTTGCTAGATTAAAGTATCATTTGCTGACAGATTGTTCTTTTTGCACTTTGAGTATATGATCCCATTCCCTTATATTCTGCTGAGAAATATGCTGATAGTCATTAGATTCCTACTAGGGAATCCCCTTACATGAGAGTTAATGCTTTTCTCTTGTTGTTTTTAAAATTATCTCTTTTTTGCCTTGCTTTTGCAGTTTTCTTACAGTGTACCTTGAAGAGAAGTTTTTGGATTGAATATTTTGGGGAGATTTGAGCTTCATGTATATAGATGTCCATGTCCCTTCCTAGACTTGGGATGTCTTCTGTAGTTATTTTATTAGATAAGTTTTCTGTCCCTGTTTTTCCCTCTTCTTCTGAAACTTTCATAATGTGCTTTTTTTGTTTGTTTGTTTATTGTTCACTTAATGGTGTCCCATAGGCCATCTTCATTTTTTATTTTTCATTTCTTTCCTTTTTTCCCCCACCTAATATCAAAAGTCACATCTTCAAGTTCAGAGATCTTTTTCTTCTGCTTGATTTAATCTTCTATTGAAGCCTTCTAATGTACTTTTAATTTCATTCATTGAAGTTTTCAGCCCAAAGATTTTGGTATGATTCTTTTTTATTATACAAGTTGAATATCCATAATCTGAGATCTGAAATGCTCCAAACCTGAAACTTTTGTATGTTAACACAACATACAAAAGTTGATTTCAGAGCATTTAGGTTCATACTCAACTGAGTGCTCAACTGATGATGTCTGAATCTGAAAAATTGAAATCTGAAACACTTTTGGCCCTTAACATTTCAGATTAGGGACACTCAAAACTGTCTGTCTGTTGAGTTTCTCATTCAAACATGAATTATTACCCTTATTTCATTAAATTGTCTGTCTACATTTTCTTGTATATCATTGCATTTCCTTAAATTATTATTTTTCAGTTATTTTTTTCAGTACTTTGTAAATGCCCTTTTCTTTGGGGTCAGTTATTGGAGAATATTGTGTGTCTTTGATGGTAACATGTTTTCTTGCCTTTTCATGTTTTCTGTGACCTAGTGCTGATGCCTGTGCCTTTGATGGTACAGTTTTCTCTTTCAAACTTTATAGAGTGGTTTTCATAGGAAAAGTCTTTTATCTACAGATGAGTCTTAGTGTAGCAGTAGGAAAGGATGTGGTGGCTCTGACTCCAGGTAGATGCAGTGATAAAGCTTCTACATTGCCTTTTCAGCAGCAATCAACATCAACAATGAATATAAGGGCCTCAGAATCCTATCCCATAAGAGTTTATGGCAGCAGCAATGCCAACCTAGGTCGTTAGTGTTCTTGTTGGCAAGAAGTTTTGGATCCTTTTGTGCTTGTTTTCTAAAAATGGAGAGACATAGCTGAGAGAAGATCCCTCTTGGTATTGGCTTGATGTGGTCCACAAGCAACTTCATTTGCACTAAGTTCCAAGGCATAGGCAAAGAAGCTGTGGTATGGGGTCGTAGGATAAGGGTCTTGCAACCTATTGTGATGTCAGGATCTTGTGGTACAGATACACTTTTGGAAGCAAGGTCAGATGCATATTGCCCATAGATCTAGAGTTTGTGATTCTGAAGCACCTCTATCTGGCAACTTGAGCCCAGATGACTGGGTTGTAGTTGTAACTGTCACCTTGAATGACAGGGCATAGCACTGGCCTGGCTTGAGGAAGAAGGGGTGCTCTAGAGGTTTGGGCCTGGGGAAAGGTTGGAGCTGCACTTCAGGAACCAGAGCTAATAGGGCACACTGCCAATTCCAATGCTGGGAGATAAAACACAGCATAGTGATGATTCTAGACCCTGAAATGGTGGGACCCAGAAGTATTCCAAATTGTGAGGTCAGGTGCAATGGCAGCAAAGATCCCAGATTGGCAGCTTTTAACTGTCACTTGGGCCCTGGAGAGGGCCTCATGACTCCACTCCCTGAAGAAGGGATATCTCAGCAGCACAGACTTTAGGGGTCTAGTTCAGTTCCAGAGAATGAGGGTGCTTTTGGTGTTTGTGTTTGTCTGTGTGTGTGTGTTGGGGGAGGTCTCAGCTTGGCCAATGCTTTTTCTCTGGAACATGTCAACTCAGCTTGGGAATATGCAACTGCTTGGTTTGGCCAAGGCACCGATTCCCCAGGAATCACTTCAATTTAGGCCTGCAGGGTGTGGTTGCTTTCGTGTCCAAAGTATGGATTCCTTGTGAGGTAGAGTACCAGTGCCACTTGAACTCGGGCACAGTGGGGCATGACTACCCAGGGAATCCAAAGCATTGTTTCCCTAACAATCAGTGTACCACTTTAGCTCAGGTTCTGAGAGGGTTAGGTCAAGTGGCTTTGCAGAAGCCTGGTCCCATGGGATAGGGTGTAGCAACTGCTTGGCTTAAGGACTGTGGACTACTAGGTAGGGATGGCTCAGCCATAACAAAGCCTCAGGGATGAAAGGGTGTCTTGGCCACTCATCCCTGGAGCAGGGTGCAGGCCAACAGGGTTCTGGTTCCAAGATGGAATAGTATAGTAGCTGCATGGGCCATGGGGTGTGGGCCACAGTATTGGCTCCTCAGAAGGAAGGGAAGCTGTATGGACTCCAGGTAGCTTCTTACAGCTGTGAGAACTATAGGAATCTCCAGTGATGAGGACTGTAGGTATCCAAGGTGTTATGGGAGGCAGCTGGGTTCTCTTTACCTTTTTGGGCAGAGAAGTCCCTTCTGGTCCTGAACTGATCCAATCTTGGGGATGGGATGGTGAAGGGAGGTATTTCCTTTTGTTCTCTGTGTGCCATTGATGGGCCAAATCCTATGTGTTGAAGGCTTTGTCCCCAGTGTGTAGTGTTATTGAGAGATGGTGAAACATTTAGGAGGTGGGGCCCAGTGGGATCAAGTCGGATCACTGGGAAGCATGACCTTGAAGGGGGTATTAGAATTCTGGTCTTTTTCTCCCTCCCTTCTCCCTCCCTCCTTTTGGTTCCTGGTTGTCATGAGGTAAGCCTCTTTTCTCCACCGCATGCTCTCTGCCATGATGTTCTGCTTCACCACAGGCCCAAAAACCATGTCTGAAATTATGAGTCAAAATAAAGATTTTTCTAGACTAGGAATGGAACCACCATAAGACTCAGCTATATCTGTCACTCCTTAGTATTCTAAAGAATTCATGTCCTCATAATAAGTATAGTGATACATGCATACCCACGTTTACAGCAACACAATTCACAATATCCAAACTATGGGACCAACCTAGGTGGCCATCAGTGGATGAATGAATAAATAAAATGTGCTCTGTGTACACAATGGAGTTTGATTGAGCCATAAAGAAAAATTTCCGTTTGCATGAAAATGGATGAAACTTGAGACCATCTGTAAAGTGAAATAAGTCACATTCAGAAGGTTAAGGGTCATATGTTTTCTTTCATATGAAGCTAGGGAGGTAAAAGAGAAGAAAGGCAGGGGTGATCTCATGAAAATAAGAGAAAGCAGTTTAATAAAGGAAAGTAACCAGAGGGAGGGATGAGGGAAGGGAAAGGGGAAACACGGGAGAATGATATTGGCCAAATTATATTTTATGTGTATACGTGTAAAATGTGTAACAACATATTCTGCCATTATATACAACTGTAATTCACCAATAAAAAATTAGAAAAAATGGATCAGATGATATATGCAAAAAAAATCTTGACAAAATAAACTTTTTCCTCCTTACAAGTTGATTTTTTTTTCCCCAAATATATTGTCTCAGTGATGGAAATCTGACTTAACACAGCCATCCTGGGTTTCTGTGCTTTACTCTTTTGATGTACTCCAATGCTCTTTTATTTTTCATCCAAGAATAGTTATTAGTTTGAATATCTTTCTGGGATGGGGAGTTCTAAGGGCTCCTAGTCAGCCAGCTTACTGACATCACACTAAAAGTTACCATTTATTCCTACTTTGTTGAGTATTTTTATCATGTAGTATTTTATCAAGTACTTTTTCTGAATCTTTTAAGATGTTCATGTGTTTTTTCTTAATATTTTATACTGTCCTTTTTGTTAACATCTAATAATGTATTCATATGTGTTATGCTAAACAATAATACATCAAAGGGATCCAAATACAAATATCCAGAACTTATGAAAATGTTATTTTATATCATAAAAAGAAATTTTTTTAAGAGAGAGAGAGAGAGAGAGAGAGAGAATTTTTTTAAATATTTATTTTTTTAGTTCTCGGTGGACACAACATCTTTGTTGGTATGTGGTGCTGAGGATCGAACCCAGGCCGCACGCCTGCCAGGCGAGCGCGCTACCGCTTGAGCCACATCCCCAGCCCCATAAAAAGAAATTTTAAGACATGATTAGATTAAGATTCTTGAGCTGGTGATATTTTCCTGGATTATCTGGGTGGAACCATTCTAAACACAGAGTTCTTTTGAAAAGGATTGTAGGAAGATCAGAATCAGAAAAGATGATTTGATAATAGAAATATACTTAAAGATTTTATATGCCACATTTTTTATCCATTCATCCACTGAAGGGCATCTAGGTTGGCTCCACAGTTTAGCTATTGTGAATTGTGCTGCTATAAACATTGTGTCCCTGTTAGTATGCTGATTTTTAAGTCCTTTGGGTATAGACAAAGGAGAGGGATAACTGGGTCAAATGGTGGTTCCATTCCCAGATTTACAAGGAATCTACATACTGCTTTCCATATTGGCTGCACCAATTTGCAGTCCCAGCCGCAATGTATGAGTGTAACTTTTTCCCCACATCCTTACCAACTCTTATTATTTGTCTTCATAATAGCTGCCATTCTGACTGGAGTGAGATGATATCTTAGAGTAGTTTTGATTTGCATTTCTCTAATTTCTAGAGAACATTTTTTCATATATTTGTTGACTGATTGTATATCCTCTTCTGAGAAGTGTTTGTTCAGGTCCTTGGCCCATGTGCATATATACACAATGGAATTTTACTCAGCAATAAAAGAGAATGAAATCATGGCATTTAAAGGTAAATGGATGGCATTGGAGAAGATAATGCTAAGAGAAGTTAGTCAATCCCCCCCAAAAAAACAAATGCTGATGTTTTCTCTGATATAAGGAGACTGACTCATAGTGGGGTAGGGAGGGGGGGAGCATGGGAGGAATAGATGAACTCTAGATAGGGCAGAGGAGTGGGAGGGAAAGGGAGGGGGCAGGGGGTTAACAAGGATGGTGGAATGTGATAGACATCATTATCCAAAGTACCTGTATGAAGACACGAATTGGTGTCAACATACTTTATATACAACCAGAGATATGAAAACTTGTGCTGTACACGTGTAATAAGAATTATAATGCATTCTACTGTCATTTATTTTTTAAAAAAATAAATAAAATTACAGTAATGAGTAGAAGGTAGACTGGTAGAGTAGAAGAAAGGGGGATATAAATTGGGAAGAGGTCACCATGTACTAAAATGGAGTAAATTAAATCACATATGTATGACTGTTAAAATGAACCAAACTATTATGTACAACTATAATGCACCAATAAAAGCAAAGAAATTAAAAATATATGTATTTAGAGATTTTAATCAACTTGTATTGTTTTTAAGGCACTAAAATTGTGTTAATTTGTTATAGCAGCAATAGAAAACTAATATAATTACATTTATTTTTATATATTGAACTAATCTTGCATTCCCAGGACAAGTCATACTTGGTCGTGATATAAAATTCTTTTAATATACTGATAGATTCTTTTTTTTTTTTGAGGACTTTTGCCTCCATGTTCCCTACCTTTCTAGTCTTTCAGAAAGATTTTTTAGCATTAGTGTTAGTTATTAAATATGGGCTAGAATTTACCCATGAAGCCATCTGTTTCTGGTCTCGGTTGTGATTTTTTTTTTTTTTTTTTTGCTTCTTTACTGACTCAATCTCTTGGATCTTCCATTTCTTCTCGAATCAGTTTTGATAGTTTTCATCTTTTCTGAAAATTTGTCCATTTCATATAGGTTATTTGACTTTTCAGGATTCAATTGTTCATAATATTCTCTTGTGATGCTTTTTATTTTGGGTAAGGTTGGCAATAATGTCATCTTTTTCATTCTTAATTTAAATATTTTGAGTCTTTTTTTCTCCTGATAAATAGAGCTAATAGTTTAATTGTTCCTTTCAAAGAATTTTTAACTTCATTGATTTTTCTCTTGCTTTTCTTTTCTCTTTACTGCTTCTCTCATTTTAATCATTCCCCTTCCTTTCGTTTCCTGTCCATTGTAGTTTGTACTTCATTTCTAGTCTCTTAATGTTGAAGATTAGGCTAGCATCATTTTTGAGGTAGACATTCAAAGCTGTGAGTTTCTTTCTGAGCACTGATTTCACTACATTAAGTTTGGAATGTTGTGTTTTCATTTCATTTATCTCAAAGTATTCTAGTTTCCTTTGCAATTTCTTTTGACTGTTGGTTATTTAAGAGTGTGTTGTTTAACTTTCATACATTTATGAATTCCACAAAGTTCTCCCTGTTGCTAATTTCTAATTTTATTCCATTATGATTGGAGAACATACTTTGTAAGATTGGAATCCTTTTACCTTTACTGAAGCTTGTTTTATGGCCTACCATATGGTTTATCCTTGATAATGTTCCATATGAAATTGAGAAGAATGTGTATTCAGCTGTTGTTGGGTGGAGTGTTCCATAGCTATCTATGAGGTTCAGCTGGTTTTTAGTATTATTCAACTCTTCCATTTTATGGCTGATTTTCTGTCCAGTTGTTCTACCCATTATTGAAAGTAAGATATCGAAGTCTCCAATTGTTATTGTCAAAATCTCTATTTTTTCTTCTCTTCTGTCCGCTCTTGCTTCATGTATGTTAGGGCTCTGCTTTTAGGGTTATATGTTTATATTTGTTAGGTATCTTTCTGTCACCATAATAAATACCAGAGATAATCAACTTATAAAGAGAAAAGGTTTGCTTTTGGCTCAGTTTTAAAGACCCCAGCTCATGATCAGGTACAACCATTGCTTTTAGGCCTTCAGTGGGGGGCACCATCAGCAATGAGAAGGAACACATCAAGGAGCATACCTCGTGGACAAATGAGAAGGGGTTCAGAGTCCTACTACCCCCTTCAAGGGCTTGTCTTCAGGGACCTAAATACCTCTCACTAATCCCAGACTCGTAAAGATTCTTCCTCTTAAAAGGTACTGCCTCTCAACAGCACCACTCTAGAGACTAAGCCTTTAACACAAGGGCCTCTGGGGGATATTTAAGATATAACTATAGCGATATTATATGTTTTGATAGATTGTCCCTTTTATCATAATAACATTTCTTCCTTGTCTCTACTAACAATTTCTATATCAAAGTCAATTTTGTCTGACAGTATGGCCACTCCAACTCTTTTGGTTACTATTTGCATGGCAGGTCTTTTTGCTATCCTTTTTCTTTGAAATCATTTGTGTCTTTGAATCTAAAGTGAATCTTTTTATAAACAGCTTCTAGTCAGAAAACACACACACACACACACACACACACACACACATATATATATAGTTTTGTAGTAGGAGGACTGAACCCAGGGCCTCTCAGATGCTAAGCAAGTGCTCTACCAATAAGCTACATCCCCTACCCATATCATATTTTAAAAAATTCATACAGACAACTTATGCCTTTTAATTGGACAGTTTAATACTAACACATTAATTTAATGTATTAGTTTAGTACTAATACACTAATTTAACGTGATTACCGGTAGGGTAGAAATTGCCCATTCTGCTGTTTTCTGTAAGTCTTAAATCTTTCCAATACTACTACCTTTGTGTTAAGATATTTTCTAGTGTACTATTTTAGTTCCCTTATGATTTCCTTATATAATTCTGAGTTATCTTCTTAGACGTTACCATGGAAGTTTCCATTAATGTCTTAATTTTTGACAATCTAATTTATAACTTAATTTTAATGATATATCAAAACTTTACTCCTATGTCATTCCCTCTTCCTTCCTTTATATTCTCTTAAAAATAGCAACCATTTATTAACTACTCTTCATTAAATATTCATCTTTTGTTTTTCTGGTATTGGGGATTGAACCTAGGGGTGCTTTGAGCTACATCCCCAGCCCTTTTTAAATCTTTCTAAATTGCTGAGAATGACCTTGAATTTAAAATCCTCCTGCTTTGATCTCCAGAGTAGCTGGGATTACAGATGTACATCACCACATCTGGAGATAGTTAATTCTTAAAACAACCTGAAAGTTGGATATATTTATCTTCAACTTATAGTTGACAAACTTTGAAAATAGTGTAGCTAAGTAACTTTTCTAAGGTATTACTACCTTAAAAAGGCAGCTCTGAGGTTCAAACTCGGGTCTTTCTGACTCCACATTTTTTTTTTAATTGATCACCAGTGTCTCCTCCTCTTCTGGCCTCTATCATAATGACTTGCCAAACCTTAGCTACTCAGCTCCTGCATGCCTACGTAAGCTGGACAGTTTCCTCCTCCTCTAACAATATAGAAGTTTATTTCTCTCGTGTGAAAGTGAAATGCAAGATGATAAGAGTTTTGAACTCTTGTTGCTCTGGTAGTTTCTTTTAAATCTCTTGTTGCTACTTCCTCTTCACTAGAACTTTTTAAAAAATAGTTTTAATTGACAAATAATTGTATGTAATTATGGTATACAGCATATTTTGGTATATGTACACATTCCAGAATGGCTAAAATGAGCTAATGCATATATGTAGTACCTCACATATTTATCATTTTTAGTAGTGAGAACACTTAAAATATACTCTCATTATTATTTATTATATGCACCATGGCATTTAATTTCTTCCTGTGTATCTGAATTTGTATCTTTTGACTCCTACTCGAAAGCCCACCACCCTACCCCGGGTAACCACCATTCTACTGTTTCTGTGAATTTGATGTTTTTAAATTCTATATGAGTGACACCATGTGGTATTGGTCTGCCTGATCCTGGTTGATCTCACTTCATATAATGTTCTCTAGGTTCATCAATGTTGTTGCAAACCACAGGATTTCCTCCTTTTTCAAGAGAGAAAAGCATTCATTGTGCCTCTACACCACATTTTCCTCATCCATTTATTTGTTGATGGCACTTAGGTGGCTTCCATGTCTTAGTTGTTGTGAATAATGAATGTGGGAGTGCAGTATCTCCTTGACATACTCTTGTCAATTCCTTTGGCTATATAGGAATTGGGTTCCAGTAGTAGGGTTGCTGAGTAATATGGTAGTTGAATTTTTGATTTTGGGGGAAATTTTGATACTGTTTTCCATTAGTGTTTTACTAATTTACACTCGCTATAATGTGTAGGAGTTCCTTTTTTCTCCACATTCTCACCAACATTTGTTGTCTTTTGTCTTTTTGATAATAGCCATTCTAACAGATGTGAGGTGGTACTTCACTGTGGCTTTGGTATGCATTCCCTTGATGATTAATGATGACAATTTTTTCATATACCCATTGGACATTTGTATCTCTTCTTTTGAGAGACGTCTACCTAGGTCCTCTGCCTATTTAAAAGTTCATTTGTTTTCTTACTATCAAATTTGAGTTCCTTTTTATATTTTGGTTATTAACACCTTATCAGGGCTATATTTTTCAAATATTTTTTCCTATTCAATAACTTGTCTCTTTACCCTGTTTATTGCTTCTTTTGCTGTGCAGGAGACTTTTGGTTTGAGGCAATCTCATTCATCTGTTTTTGTTTTTTTTCCCCTGTACTTTTGAGGTCATATCTTTAAAAAAAAAAAAAGAAGAAAACAAATGACCCAGATTAATATCATGGAAATTTTCCCCATGTTCCTTTCAAGTAGTTTCAGGTCTTACATTTAATTCTGTAACCATTTTGAATTGATTTTTGTGTACAGTACGAAATGGAGTTTAAGTTCCTTCATTTGCATCTGGATATCCAGCTTTCCCAGCACCATTTCTTGAAGACTGTCTTCCCCATTGTGTGTCCTTGGTATCTTTTTTAAAAAATCAATCAAAAATGTGTATTTTTATCTGTATATCCTGTTTCAGTTTTTCAGCTGTTTTAATACCAGTATCATCTTGTTTTGATTGTTGTAGCTTTGTAGTATGTTTTGTAGATGTCTCTGGCTTTTCTCATTTTGTTCAAGATTGCTTTGGCTATTTAGAGCCTTAGGATTCTGTATGAGTTTTAGTGTTGTCTCTGTTTCAGTGAGAAATATCATTGCCATTTTGAGAGGGATTGCATTAACTCTGTAGATCACTTCAGAGAGTACAGACATTCTAGCAATATTAACAAGGGATATATTTCCACTTATGTCTTCTTTGATTTATTTCATCTACATTTTAGTTTTTGGTGTACAGATCTTCTTCTATTTGGTTAAATTTACTTCTAAGTATTTGATGTTCTTGTAGCTACTATAAATGGGATTTTCCCCCCTGCTTTCTTTTTCAGACAGTTCATTGTTTCATATCTCCTTCACGCTCATATTGTTACAAATTATCTCTGCACATTAAGTGCTCATCAACATAGACTCATAATTACCATACTATGCAGATACATTTTAAATTAAATATGAGAAAGAATGAGTAACAAACAAAAATTAATTTACTCTTTTATGCTTCCTAGTGTTGATTATTTCTCAGTATGGATTTCATATTTCTTTGCTACCTGACCCCTTGGCTTTCCCATGCATTCCTCCTATCTAATTTATCTTCTTTCCCTACAGTTTTAGACATCCTTTCATTTTATCCTGTAGGTCTGTAAGAATTTCACTTGTGCAACCTCTGCTGTCTTCTTGGTTGCCTTTCCTCTCTCCCCTCCGTCTGAACACACTGTAAAGGCTTCTATTTCCCATACTATGGGAAAATGGTCCATTTGAAGGCAAAAAGACTTTAAAAACGTCACATTTCTCATATCTCCAGGAGGCGGAAGCAGTAAACCTCTAGAATGTCTGTTTGACTCTAGTCAATTGCGCATAGTTCACAACCACTAAATAAAGCTGTTGCCCCCAAGAACAGACATTGGGCTCCAGTAGGGAGGTCATAAAACATAAGGTAGACTTAGTAATGGGTTTCTGGTAGGAGTAGACCACCAGGGCTGGCCATTAACACAACATTATCCTGGGCCATTGTTAAAGGACTGATCAAGGGTGAATTAGAGTTTTGAGCCATGTATAACATTTGTGGCATGGTGTCACCATTAATCATGTTCTGGAATGCTGAGAAAAGACTGAAGTGAGCTAAAGCTCGAAGGTTTAAAGTTTCTTGAAACCAAACTCATTTAATGATATTCATGAGTGGATGACGTATTGTGGTAACCAGTCTTTGGTATTATTCCAATTCCATTGGTGATCCCAGGGGCTAGATAGCTGCCCAGATGCTGAGATTTTTGGAAAGCAGTCATTAGTATTCAGCATGAGTCTGGGGAGCGATCATATACAGCACATCATGCATTTTCAAAGCTCCAAATGGTGACCAAACAAGGAGGAGAGGTTTAAGATTTCCACATAAAATTAAAAAGTTGTATTAGGCTGAGGAGAGAAGCCAGATTTTCCTGCAGTCTAGGACTCTCATAGGGTCCCATAGAACTGGAATCTGACCTGAGCATGGGAGTCAACTTTGAAGTGACAAGATACAAAGCAAGCTTAGAGTTGCAGAGATGTCTCACTTCTAGATGCTATACTATTGGTACAGTTACTATTATTATCACGAACAACAATAATATTAACTACAATCTCTTTGGACCTACTGTGTATCAGGTGCTCTTCTAGGTGTTTTATAGACATCAACATATGTAGTTTGTTTTCCAGAGCAATCTTTCATGGTATATTGTATTATGTCCCTTTCAAGATGAAAAAAACTATATAGCATGTGTACTGCAGCATTGGACACACAAAAATTCCCCAGTGGGGGTGCACATGAAGCATGCTCTTGCTGCCTCTTCACTGCTCCCATAAATCTACTCAGTGGGACTAGTTCTTCCCTTGGTCTGGATGAAAACCTCACCCCCATGAACTTTCTGATTTCTCTTAAGTAATATAGTTCTCCAGTCACTTTCTCGAGTAAATTGAAGTTGCAAAATATGGTCCCAATTCAATAATAAAAATATCCAGTTCCATGTCATATAATGCAGCTCTGAATTTGATTGAATGTTGAGTCTTCTCTTCCTCCTATGGGTTGGGCAGGGAACCTGTTCATGGGAAAGGGTGTATGATGGTCCTCTTAGAGCTGTCCCCACCTGGGCACTCTTTGTTTCAGGAACTTGGGGAAAGTAGAGAGGAAAGGGGACCAGGAAATTTACTACTTGACAAGGACAGTTGTTTCCCCATGTTCATGGGTCCCTCCTACATGGATTCAAAATATGTAGAAAGAAATTGCAGACTCCTCTTGTCATTGTTCCCCCAGAAATGCAGTCTTGCAACTGTTTACATAGCATTTACATTTTGTTAGGTGTTGTAAGTAATCTAGAGATGATTTCAAGTATTTGGGAGGAGATATGTAGGTTCTGTATAAATATGATGCCATTGTATACAAGGGATTTGAGTCGCCTCAGATTTTGGTATTTGAGGGATTCCTGGTACCAGTCCCCATGGATACTGAGAGATGAGGACACTGTTGTGGCGTTATACAACGTAAGCATTCTTTAGCTCTTGCAGGTGCTTAAGGTTGACTTTTCTTCTAGGGCATTTTCATAGGTTGTTTGGAGGTACAGGCCCATCACCCCTTTGTCTGCTGGGATCTTTTACCTATAAGGCCAATATGGGAGAATTGTTTACCTCCCTGTTGTTCCTCCTTCAGTTCTTGGGATGCTGGCTTATCACAGCTGATAAGCCCCTATTGTGTCCCTTCAGCAAACAATCCTCTTAGATGGATCCCCAGGCCACTCTCTCAGACATGGTTCACCACATTCTCTGTCTTGAGACACTTTGGAGGTGCAGGATGATTCTCGTGCTGTGACCTCATTTTTGCTCTGCGGTGAGAGTAGCTCAGCTGCCTGTTATGGAAAATGGAATGGTGTCTCCCCTAAATTCATATGTAAAAGTCCTAACACCTAGTGTGACTGAATTTGTAAATAGGGCCCATAAGGAGGTAATTAGGGTTAAACGAGATGATCAGGGTGTGTCATAAGAATTATGTTTCATAAAAAGTCACAACAGAGAGCTCTTACTCTTTTTCCATGTATACTCAGAGCAAAGGTTGTCTGAGGACAGAAAAGCCACATGCAAACCAGGAAAAGAGTCTTCACCAGAAATTGAATCCTCCTGGACTTGATCTGGGCTGTCCAGCCTCCGGAACTGTGAGAAATACATTTCTATTGTTTAACCCACTCTTTCTGTGGCTTTTTATTATGGCACCTTAAGCTGACCAAGATATAGCCTCTTACCCTTTAGATTTGTCAGGTGTGAGCCAGGTACCAGTCCACAGTGCTGTTCAAACTTCTAGGCACAGGTATTCAATCCTTTGAGAGGTTCCCACGCAGCCATTCTTCCTAGGCCATTGGCAGACCTGGTGTTAGTGTTGCCACATGAATAGCTCTCTGCAAAGAAACCCTTCTCTAATTATCGAGCACCAACTCTGTTAAACCCATAAAGTGGGTGAAGGGTTTTGGGCTTGCAACACTGGTTTGACAGTCCTGGTCATACACTCTCAGTCTTGTATTGTCTTGTTGTCAACTTGAACTTCTGTTTTCACATCATTTAATGCATTGCTAGTAGGAAGCTAGAACCATGTCTGGAGTCCAGGTCTCCCTAACTACAATTTGTGGTCTCTCCTCAACTCTAATCCCATGAATACTCTGAAATATAAGAATTCCAGACCATAAGTTCATGAGGGTAAGGCAGTGCCTGTTGAATTTACCACTGTGTACCTTGATGCCCAGAGTGCTCAGCACATGGACCAGGCTATGTGCCCATGTCAGAGAGGGGTGCTGCCCATGCTTTGGTAGGTCACCCTTGGTCTAAGCAAAAAGAAAAAAATATCAGAGTGGCATGGTTAGACCAAGGGACTGAAGGTCATTGCTGCTTTAGTTTTATCCCTAATGTGCTGTGTGACCTTGGCAAAAAAACTTTCCTCTCTAAACAAGCTGGGTGAGGGAGTCTGATGGCTAATGCTTTGCATATGTATGTTGCAAGGAATAATGAGACAGTCTCTGTGAAGCATATTTTGTCATTGGGGGACAAACAGTACAAGCTATTTATTTTAAGAGACTGGCTTAACCGGCTCATCCAGCTTAGCTGAGAAACACCCAGAAACACCCCCAGCTATTGTCTCTGCAGAAGCAACAAAGTTTAATTAGCTATCCTTTTCCGCCTAGAGGCCAGTTAGCACCCTCCAAACAGAAGGCAAGAAGCTGTTTTGGCATTCAAGGTCCCAATCATGTCTATCCATGATTGTCTATCAAACTTATTCATCTAGCAACCCTAATGGAGCCCTCCATCTGCACTGGGCCTAGTGGTGGGGCCTGTGGGGGAGGGCAATACTGGAAACGCACTGGTCTCTGCATCTCTATCATCCCCACAGTGCTGCACCCCTCATACCAGCAACTTCCACCTATCTCTGTTCCCTCATGCAGTCGGTCCTTTCTGCCTGGAATGGCCTTTCCCCTCCTCTGCCTGTCAATACTTCTCCTTCAAGTTCTCTCTGTGAGGTTTTCATGGACTCCATTTCATGGCTCTTTGCTCCCTGGCCCTCTAAGATGTGAGGACAGAGAATGTGGCCCAGATTCAACATTCTTGGTGTTGCAGGTGGCCGTTCCCATTCTGGAGTGATTGATGGTCCTGGGTTACTAAGTCAGCCAGGATCTCGATTTTTAGGTGGTTTCACGCATGCATCATCTTCAGGACCCAAATCTAGTAAGCCAGCATTCCATCAGGCCTCTGAGGGGCAGCTGTCATCCTGACAAGCTGATGTTTTAAAAGAAAAAGTAAAATGTGTTTAGCTTGCAGAAAGATGGGGTCCAGGGTGTAGAGAACGTAAAAAAAAGACCCTAGGAGGCTTGCACGATAATGAGATGAGAAGAATAACACTTTGGTATTTTTTAGTGTTTCCTCTCTCAAAGGAGAACCAGAAAACTTGGCTTATTTTCCAACTCAAGGAAGCATAGGCCATGAACCCACAGAGGGTAGGTGGCTGAGTCAGGGCCGGCTACTGACTGCCTGCTTGGACACAGTCTCATGATCCATCTGCCATGGAATACAGCTATCCCAGCAGAAAGATTACAGCGTCAGCCTGTGCGTCCTGTCTTGAATCTTCCTAAGAGTACTGGCCACTTTCCTTTCTATCTCCAGCTTTAAAGTAGAGAGTACTAATAGAACATTTGAAATACAACAGGACTAATAGGTCGGGAGATGATGGCCACTGAAAAGACAGTTTGTTACTCAGTTCCTGAGAGGAGGAGGCATGCATGAGGGCTCTCTGCAGAAGCACCAGGGTCAGTCAGGAGGCAGAGGGAGCAGGAGGAAAATGTGGACAAGAACTTCTGTTGTGGTTGCCAAGGGAAGGATCAAGTGAGGTAGGGCACATCGATCCAGATTTGATTTAGTTGAATAATTTTATCAGGCTCTGGGGTAAAGAGGCCTTCCTTGTTGTCTAGTCCCTCACTGCTGGGTGACTTAGGGCAGGTACAGAATGACCTGGAAGGATAAAGGGGATTACCTGGGGATATACACTCTGACTTTGTTGGTTTGCATCAAAAAGAAATCAGAGTAAGCCCTCTCTGAATTGTCTGGGGGCAGCCCCTGCTGGTGCAGCAAAGCCCCAGATTCAAGACATAAGAATACAGAAAATTAAAAAAAAAAAATTAACGTCGCTCCTTATATCTAGGTGTAGGAATCTGTACCTTAAGCCTGGCTTTTAGTTTCTGGTGGCCTGGAGTCCTGCATGGATAGGCAACTTCCTCCTGCTGTTTCCTAGCAGTTCCAGGGGGCCTTGAGTGGGGAGATCTGGGTGAAGCACAAATCCTGCCCAGCACCTGCCAGGGCATGGCACAGGGGACTCTGCACTGTAGAAAGAGTAGTTGTGGTGCAGGTAGGAGCCACTGGGAGGTGCATATGAGGCGAGGACGTGTATGGTGGTACAGGAGACCAAGGACTCTGTGAAGGATAAGCACAGCACTCAAGAGCTCAGGTGGGGAGTTTCCCTGTGCCTGGGCTTATTACACCTTACTGAACATCAACTCATAGAGAGGTGAAAATGGATTGTATGAGGTTCTTTTTGGCCATGGTGGCTTAAAGGGTTGCATTTGGAGTGTCCCGGAGGTTTTTGCTGGAAGCAGTGATGTCACATGGCTGGAATGAGCCCACAGCAGAAGCTGGTCATGGGAGTGTCCAGACAGATGAGAAGAAAAGGAAATGAAGAGAAATTAATCCCCATCTGCAAAGGGACCAAGGCTTGCTTTCTTTAATCATCTTTAATGCTGTCACATCTCAAGCAAAGATCTCTATGAAGCCTCAGCCACAGGAGTCTGCAAGGATGAGCTGTAACTTTCATAGAAAGATGCATTCTGGGGAGCCAACTTTAGTGCCAATGGCTCAGAGTTCAAGCTCAGATACTTCCTGGACTGTCACTGGAAATCTGGTGCACTGCTGAAGGAACAGAGTAAAGGAGTCAGAGAAGATCTGAAGTGCTTCCTCCCTTTAACAGCCACAATCAGGAGTGATCAGTAACACACCTGGCAGCAACATGATTAAGGCTGTGTATCTCCCTGAGCAGGACAGTTCACAGTGCCATGGGTGGAAGATGCTGGGCCATCAGTCCCTGGAGAGTGGTTCTCTTGCTCAACCATCCAGCCCTCTACAAATGGGTTTATGCCTACAAGGAAGGCTGTTTGCTACCCAGAAGAAACTCGTGGCCTAAGGGGTGCATTAGAAAAGAGGCTCGTTTAGGTTCTGGTTTTAGAGGTTTAAGGGCATCGTACCATGTTGACTTGGCTCTGGTGAGGTCCACCTGGCTCTGACATGTGGCTTTATGGCAGGAACATGTATGGAAGGAAGAAATCACACGATAAAACAGGAAGCCAGAGAGCAGGGAGGGGCCTCGATTGCTCTCTTATAATAACCTTCTCTTTTGAGAACTAATTGGGGTCTCATGAGACCTACATTAATCCTTCTGAGATTGGTGTTCCCAATGACACTAATGATCCCTCACGAGGCTCCGCCTCTTAAAGATGCAACACCTCCCAATATCACCACCCTGGAGACCAAGGTTCCAACTCATGAAACCTTGAGGAACACACTCAAACCATATTCAACCATAGCTTGCGGATATAGGCTAACTACCAAGAATTGAATGGGGTATGGCTGTGTCAGAGGGGTGGACATGCAGACAGCTGTGGGGCCATGAGAAGTGGGCAGAGAAAGGAAGGTCAGGTCAGAGAACAGCATGTGGAAAGGTCAGAGGTATCAGCTCAGAGTCTACAAAAGATCACATGGCAGATGTTTTGGGCTTTATAGACTATGTGCAGTTCCTCGACCACTTTTACGATTCAAAAGCAACCACAGACATAAACTTATGGGAATGAATTCTGTGAATAAAACTTTATCGTAACAGCAGGATGTTGAGAGCCACAGCCAAAGGGGCCCCAGCAAACTTCCAGCTGCCAGCAAGCTTCAGACTGCCCCAGCAACATCTAGCTGATTGGCTCCTCTGCGGTGATGTTCATTGGGCTGTTTCCCTGCCCTTCAGACTGCCAGCTGATGATTGGCTCACAGCGGCCCCAGCAACATCTAGCTGATTGGCTCCTCCACGGAGCTGCTCATTGGGTGACTTCTTTGGCTCTGCCCACGCAACCCAGCCAATCGGCCTCAAGAGGAGGAGGATTGTGGGAGGTTGAGAGGCTGGTGTGGGAGAGAGAGGCTTGTGGAAGCCGGTGGTGGCAGTTGGGCTCTGAGGGTTTTTCCCTGGAGCTGTTTTGTTTGGCGTTTGTAGTTCTAAAAATAAAGTTAGTTTCTTTTTGACAAGTGGCTCCTGATTTGTGCCAAGCCAAACTTCGGCATTTGGTGGCTCGCACGGGGAGCAACTGAGGGTAAGTAAACTGCTCGCCCCTGAGGGCAGGGCGAGAGGATGGGTAGCCATTCTAAGTTTCCTCTTTTGTTTTGCTTCGTTTTTGTTTTAACTTGCCTGTCCCTGGAGATGAGTGAGAGGGAAGAAAAACCACTCACATCTGAGGAAAAACTATTTGCCTTTGAGGAACAGATAGGGAGAAAGGACGGATGCATATGTCAGGAGGATAGAAAGGCTGTTATAATGATTTTGTGTGGTTCCCTTTTTATTGGATTCTGTCTCGGTTTTGTTTGGCGTCATCTTGTTGGGTTGTATTATAGTAGAAATACGGGATCAGCAATTAGTAAAAAACAAACCGAAAGAGTGTTAAGTAAATTGTTAGAGGAAGGAAGCTTCCCAGTAAAATCAAGAGCAGTCAGGGCATACGTTGATGTAATACAAGAATATAGCCCATGGCTTTTTAAGGAGGAGTTGTTAGATATATCACAATGGAACCATCATGGTGAAGATTTAAAAAGAATAGAAAAGAACAACCCAGGGACTCTGCCAGTTGGCACATTGTCATTGTGGACGTTGGTATCTAGTTTGCTTAGTCCAAAGCCTTCAGTTCAGACAGAGGTAGAGGAAGAAGAAGACATATTGATTCAAGTAGAAGAGGAAGTCTCTCAAGTTAGACAGACAGAGGAAAAGATTCAAGTAAAAGCTCGAGCTAGTCAGAAAGAGGAAAAGATTCAAGTAAAAGAGAAGGTCTTTCGAGATAGTGAGACAGAGGAAGGAAGTTTAGAGCAGAAAAATCTATCAAGGGAAAAGTTAAAACAGGTGACTGCTAATAAGACCCTTTTATTAGAGAGCGTAAGTGTCCAACCAACAGCACCGCCTCTACAGGAGACTGCTACTAACAGCATTCTATCACCAGAGGGCGTAAGTGTTCAACCAACAGCGCCACCTCTACAGGAGACTGCTACTAACAGCACTCTATCACCAGAGGGCATAAGTGTCCAATCAACAGCACCACCTCCATATGCTAAGAGACTCCCAACCCCCGCAGTTGATAGTTGGGATCCTGAGACAGGATCTCAAGTATGCCCTGTATTTGAGGTAGGAGGGCAGCGAACTTACCAGGGTTTAAATTTCAAATCAGTGAAGGAGCTAAAAGAGGCTGTAACAACCTATGGTCCTCAAGCACCCTTCACTGTAAGCTTGGTCGAATCCATTACCAACTTAAGCATGACGCCAGCAGATTGGGCTAGTATGTGTAAAGCTGTGCTAAATGGAGGACAATACCTGTTATGGAAGGTTGCCAATGAGGAATTTTGCAAGGAGACGGCTAGTCGAAATGCAGCAGCTGGTTATCCTCAGAGAAATCTAGATATGTTGTTAGGAAAGGGACCTTATGAGGATCGGCAGCAACAAAATGCATATGATCCTGGTGTATATTCACAAATTGCTATAGATGCAGTCAGGGCATGGAAGACTTTACAAGAACATGGAGGTTTACAAGGTCAATTATCTAAGATAATACAAGGAGCTAATGAACCTTACGCTGAATTTGTAGATAGGCTTATTCAAACAGCTACCAGAGTTTTTGGGAATACAGAACAAGCAATGCCATTTATAAAACAACTGGCTTATGACCAAGCGAATCGTTGGTGTAGAGATATCATTAGACCATGGAAACAGGAAGATTTAAACACATATATTAAATTATGTAGAGACATTAATGAACAAGGGCAAATTGTGGCAGCTGCAGTAAAACAAGCTTTAGATGCCAGAGACATTAATGAACAAGGGCAAATTGTGGCAGCTGCAGTAAAACAGGCTTTAGATGCCAGAGACATTAATGAACAAGGGCAAATTGTGGCAGCTGCAGTAAAACAGGTTTTAGATGCCAGAGACATTAATGAACAAGGGCAAATTGTGGCAGCTGCAGTAAAACAGGCTTTAGATGCCAGGCCAAGAACATGCTACAATTGTCAACAAACAGGACATTTTAAAAGGAATTGCCCCATAGGAGGAGGGTTTAACAAAACTAGGTATCAAACAAGTAGAATACCGGGTATTTGCCCACGATGCCGTAGAGGGAGACATTGGGCTAATGAATGCCGTTCTCAAACCACCATAGAGGGTACTCTATTATATTGGGCTAATGAATACCGTCCTCAAACCACCATAGAGGGTACTCCATTATCAAAAAACGAACAAGGACGAGGTGTTTATCCACAATATCGTGGACAAAGGCATCGGGCTCCGTTGCCAAAAAATGGACAGGGGGCCCCAATGCTCCGGGGCCCCAAACCACAAATATACGGAGCACTGGAGGAACCCAGCAACCCCATCAAGGTAGTGCCCAGCACATCAGATCCCTCATCAGACAAACCAGAGGGAGCGCAGGGTTGGACATCTGCGCCTCCACCAAATCAGTACTAACTCCAGAGATGGGAGTTCAAATCATTCCCACAGGGGTAAAAGGACCTCTTCCCAAAGGAACAGTAGGCTTATTATTGGGACACAGCTCTTCTACTCTAAAAGGACTTTTGATAAGTCCTGGGGTAATTGATTCCAATTATGAAGGTGAAATAAAAATTATAGCCAGTTCTCCAAAGGGTATATCAGTAATTTCACCAGGAGATAGAATAGCACAGTTACTAATAATACCAAGCCTACATGATAAATTTTCCAGTCATGTTGTAGAAAGAGGTTCCAAGGGATTAGGCTCCACAGGTGTAGATTGGGCTATGCTTTCTTTAAATTTAGATTCTCGACCCATGCTAAAACTAAATATTCAAGGACATGAATTTAATGGGCTACTGGATACAGGTGCAGATCTTAGCATCATCTCTCGTCAAGAATGGCCAAAACATTGGCCATTACAACAAGCCACTCAATCGCTTCGAGGCCTAGGAGTGGCGACTAATCCCGATAGAAGTGCAATGCTATTAGATTGGAAGGATCCTGAAGGATGTGAAGGAACTATACAGCCATATGTATTGGATCATCTTCCCGTAAATTTATGGGGACGAGATGTCTTAGATCAATTAGGTTTGACATTAACAAATAATATCAATCAAAATGCACCCACTATTATGGCTAGACAAGGTTTTAGGAAAGGAAAAAGATTAGAAAGACAAGAACAATGTATAGCAGCACCAATACAAATAGATCAAGGAACAGACAGACATGGGTTGGATTTTCACAAAGGGCCACTGAGACAATAAAAATTACATGGAAATCAGAAAGACCAGTATGGGTTCCTCAGTGGCCCTTGACTAAAGAAAAGACACAAGTAGCCCATGATCTGGTCAAACAACAATTAGCGGAAGGACATATACAACCTTCTATATCTCCCCATAATACTCCCATTTTTGTCATCAAAAAGAAATCTGGTAAATGGAGATTACTGCAAGATTTAAGAGCCATTAACAATGAAATGGTCATTATGGGACCTGCTCAATCGGGGATTCCTCAATTGTCTGCTTTGCCAAAAACCTGGTATGTTTTAGTTATAGATATTAAAGATTGTTTTTTTTCAATTCCAATTCATCCTGAGGATAGTCCACGTTTTGCATTTACTATCCCTGCACTAAATCATGAAGGTCCTGATCAGAGATATGAATGGAAAGTACTCCCTCAAGGGATGGCTAACAGCCCAACTATGTGTCAAATTTATATTAACAAAGTAATCCAGCCACTTAGAAATCAAAATCCTGAACTACAAATATTTCACTATATGGATGATGTGTTATTGGCACACAAAGCTAAAAACACATTGCTAGAATGTTATGCCACACTTACAAACTTATTAAAAAATTATAATCTAGAGATAGCAATAGATAAAGTACAATTAAATTTTCCAATTAATTATTTAGGAGTTCTATTATCCTCAACCATGGTCCGTCCACCAAAAATTCAAATACGAGTAGATCAACTCAAATCACTTAATGACTTTCAAAAGTTATTAGGAGACATAAATTGGATAAGGCCTTATCTAGGTATTCCAACAGGAGAATTGGGACCTTTATTTGATATCCTAAAAGGTCCATCAGATCCAAATTCACCCCGAATGTTAACGCCTGAAGCAAGAAAGGCATTAAAAATCATTGAAACATATATGGAAAATATGCATTTGGATAGAATTGATATAAGTTTGCCTTTATTATTTATTGTACTACCAACAAAAAATATTCCTACAGGAGTATTTTGGCAAGAAGGTCCATTATTATGGATACATTTATCTTATTCTCCTAACACTATTCTTACTAGATATCCTGAGGCTGTAGGACAATTAATACTCAAAGGAATAAAAACAGCAAAGGCAGTGTTTGGAATTTCTCCCCATAAAATTATTACTCCATATACTATGAATCAAATTGATGAATTAGCTAATGAGTTAAATACTTGGGCAATAATAATGTGCAAATCTAATGTTTCATTTGATAACCACTTACCATCTAATCCTTTATTGTCTTTTTGGTCATTGCATCCTGTAATTTTTCCAAAAATGACAAGAAAAACACCTATCATGAATGCTCCAAATATATTCACTGATGGGTCAAATAATGGTACAGCAGCAATAGTTACACCTGATCAAACTTTTACATTTTTAGTACCCAAACAATCAGCTCAAAAGGTAGAGCTTAATGCAGTATTACAAACTTTTGTGATGTTTAAAGATTCTGTATTTAATTTATTTTCTGATAGCCAGTATATAGTTAATGCTATAGTATCCCTTAAGATGCTGGTAGAATTTCCCCTTCTTCTACTGTTTTCTCTTTGTTTTCCACTATACAAAGTTTAATCTGGGACAGAAAAGATCCATTCTTTATAGGACATATCAGGGCACATACAGGATTGCCTGGAGCCCTTAGTTTAGGCAATGATTTAGCAGATAAAACTACACGTGACATACATATTTTCTCTGTACTAGAAGAAGCTATAAATTTTCATGAAAGATTCCATGTCAATGCTAATACTTTACAAAAGCATTTTAAAATAACTAAGGAACAAGCTAGACAAATAATAAAACAATGTCAAAATTGTGTGACCTTTTTACCACAAGTTAATCTTGGAGTCAATCCTAGAGGATTGATGCCTAACCATATTTGGCAGATGGACGTCACACACTTGCCAGAATTTGGAAAATTAAAATATTTGCATGTTACAGTTGATACTTCTTCTGGATTTTTGATGGGCTCCCTTTATGCCGGCGAAAAAACTAAAGATGTTATAGCTCATTGCTTACAAAATTTTGCCACTGTGGGCATTCCAAAACAGTTAAAAACAGATAATGCCCCTGGTTATACGTCTACTTCTTTTAAACAATTTTGCTCATCATTTGGCATTACTCATATAACAGGAATCCCATACAATCCACAGGGACAAGGCATAGTTGAAAGAGCTCATCAAACTATTAAAATGTACTTATTAAAGCAAAAAGATGGAATTGGGAAGGGGTATATATTCCCCAAAGATAAACTTAAAATAACCCTTTTTACTCTAAACTTTTTAAATTTGGATTCATCAGGACTTAGTGCTGCAGAAAGGCATATGTGTCCAAAAAATGTACATAAGCCCAAGGTACTTTGGAAAGATATTCTAACAGGACAATGGAAAGGTCCTGACCCAGTAATTGTCTGGAATCGGGGGTCTGTTTGTGTGTTTCCACAGGAAGAACAGCAGCCGATTTGGATTCCAGAGAGATTAACCAAGGTTCTGACCCAGAACAGCAGCCGATTTGGATTCCAGAGAGATTAACCAAGGTTCTGACCCAGTGATTGTCTGGAGTCGGGGGCCTGTTTGTGTGTTTCCACAGGGAGAACAGCAGCTGATTTGGATTCCGGAGAGATTAACTAAAATCCTGACCCAGTGATTGTCTGGAGTCGGGGGTCTGTTTTTGTGTTTCCACAGGGAGAACAGCAGCCGATTTGGATTCCAGAGAGATTAACTAAAGCGATTTCTACAGACCAAAAAGAAGATGATTTAGCTCAAATCCATAATAGCTGATATCCAAAACTCCAATTTGGCTATCCTTACATCTGCGACAGAACCAGGATGCTTTTTTCAATATCTATTTTATTATTGCCCTTTCCCACATCATGAAGTTCTATTTTATTTTTTTGAGCTCATACAGACCTAGGTTAATGTTTTGCTGATCAGTTCTATTTTTTTTTGACTATAGAGTTTTTAAACATTGCAATAGAGATTTTACCTGTAAAAAGTTATAAGGCCTTTACTATTATGTTATGTGTTGTATGTATTATATTATGTGTGCACACTTGTGTTTTGTGTTATATGTTTGAATGTACGTATGTCCAATGTACGTATTTCCATATATCATATATGATGAGCGCTCATGAAAAGATGGATCCAAATATTTTTTTTTTATTCACGTGATTTAAATGGTTTAATTTAAATTGGGTAAATAACTGTTAAGAATTGTTTTAATATGTAAACAAAAAAGGAGGTTAACAGATCTGTTTGTTTACTCTCACCTTTCGTTTTCATTATATTTAATAATTCTCTTCACTATAATGTAAATTGTTAAGAAAATTGTTTTCTTTTAGTGCCTTCTGAAATGTTACCTAATTTTTTCTTTAGCCATTATTGCCAGAATTTCTATCTTCAGATGAAGATAATATAAATTGTTAAGAAAATTGTTTTCTTTTAGTGTCTTCTGGAATGTTACCTAATTTTTTCTTTAGCCATTATTGCCAGAATTTCTATCTTCATCCCAGTGCCGATGAAGATAATATAAATTGTTAAGAAAATTGTTTTCTTTTAGTGTCTTCTGGAATGTTACCTAATTTTTTCTTTAGTCATTATTGCCAGAATTCCTATCTTCATCCCTGTGCCGGTGAAGACAAAGATAAAACTAATCTACAGTTTCTGCAATAGCCATCACTGAACTGCTTACAGAACTTGCACTGAACTGCTTACAGAACTATGTGTCACTTGTATGCATTGTGAACTATCTGTTAGTGCAGCGACTTGTGGTAGTGTTGGGGTATTTTTGCTGATGATATCATCGGTGGTACAATTTTCCCAAAAGGAGCCGTCAATTGACTTGGTATATCTTCCTCCCTTCTGCTTGTCATGATCATTCAGCTAAAATTTGGGGGTCAACAGAGGTGAGGCAAAGAACCTCACCCCCCCCCCCCCCCGCTGAGACCTCTCCACAGGTGTGGCTGTATACTGGACCGGTAGTCAATGACGGGTAAGATCCAATTACAATGGTACCAACCTAAGACAGGAGGCTGACGCCCTGAGGTCAGCTCATCCGAAGACGGGTAAGGACCATATGTAGTATTGGACAACCTAAGGCAGGCACGGTCCCTAAGCCACATGCTTGTTGTTTAAACAGAGAGGGGGAGATGTTGAGAGCCACAGCCAAAGGGGCCCCAGCAAACTTCCAGCTGCCAGCAAGCTTCAGACTGCCCCAGCAACATCTAGCTGATTGGCTCCTCTGCGGTGATGTTCATTGGGCTGTTTCCCTGCCCTTCAGACTGCCAGCTGATGATTGGCTCACAGCGGCCCCAGCAACATCTAGCTGATTGGCTCCTCCACGGAGCTGCTCATTGGGTGACTTCTTTGGCTCTGCCCACGCAACCCAGCCAATCGGCCTCAAGAGGAGGAGGATTGTGGGAGGTTGAGAGGCTGGTGTGGGAGAGAGAGGCTTGTGGAAGCCGGTGGTGGCAGTTGGGCTCTGAGGGTTTTTCCCTGGAGCTGTTTTGTTTGGCGTTTGTAGTTCTAAAAATAAAGTTAGTTTCTTTTTGACAAGTGGCTCCTGATTTGTGCCAAGCCAGACTTCGGCAGCAGGCAGTGGGAAGGATTTGCTGGTGAGCCATAATTTGAAAAGCCCTGGCTTAGAGTCAGTGATCCCCAGGCAGATATGAGCAGGATGCAGAAGAGGAACAGGGCTGAGGGGAAAACATGCTACCTGGAGGGTGAGCTGGGCTCCGTCCTGATGGCTCCGGGAGCCAGGGATGGGCTCTGAGCAGGGAAGCAGTACAGGGAGTCCCTGTTAGATAGTGGTCCCAAAGAGTCACTCTGGCTGTGTGGTGGCAACCAGCAGCAAGACTAGCCAGGAGACAACTGCCATGAGCCTTAGCCAACACTGTCCACTTGGACTGGGAAAGAAGGGGCAGGCTGGAGAGAATTTAAAAGACAGAATGACAAGATGGGGGATGTCCTGTCCATGGGCTGATGCTTAGATTTCTCAGATAAAAGTAGGTGGATCATTGAGATGAATAGGCTTGAGGGGGAGTTTGGCTTGAGAAATGACCCCTGTCAATTGTGGGAGAAGGAGGAGGCTAAGCTTCCCATGGTAGATTCTACAGGCACAGGAATAGGCAAACTAACCAGAAGTGAGGGCGGCTGCTCTTAGACTTTAAAGACCTTCCTTCGTTTCCCTCCAGTGTCTGCTGCCACACTACAGTTCTCTGGGGGTATCTTGTCTTTTCTCTGCTTCTAAGATTTCTTCTTCATCGTTGATTTTATAAATTTTACTATGTTGTGTGATGTAAGGATTTATTTCTAATTGTTTACTACAGTAGCCCCTCCCCCCTGAATGGTTTTGCTGTCCGTGTTTTGTTATCTGAGGTCATTTGTGATCTGAAAATATTAAATGGGAAGTTTTATAAATAATTCATAAGTTTTAATTAACAGTCACTCTGAGTCATGTGATGAGAACTTGTACCATCCTGTTCCATTCTGCTCAGGATGCAAATCATTCCTTTGTCCAGCATATCCATGCCCTATATGCTACTCATCCACTCGTCACTTAGTAGCAATCTAGGTTTTTGAATGGTATTTTGGGGTTTGTGTTCAAGTAACTCTTATTTTACTTAATAATGGCCCCAAACTGAAAGAGTAGTGATGTTGGTGTTTTGGATATGATAAGGAAGCACTTTAAAGCTTCTGTTTAGGGCTGGGGTTGTGGCGCAGTGGTAGAGCACTTGCCTGGCACGTTCAAGGCATTGGGTTTGATTCTCAGCACCACATAAAAATAATAAATAAATAAAGTATACAATTTGATATTGAAGAAAAAATAGAGTGGAGGCTGCGTCTGGCTCCCGCTCTCTCAGCCATTGCAGTACATTGAGGTCCACAGAGACAGCGTGGGGGCAAGTGAGAGCCGGATGGGCACTGGGCGACTCTGTGCCTCGCTGAGGAAAAATAACTAAACAAGGGCAAAGGAGATCCTAAGAAGCTGAGAGGCAAAATGTCATCATATGCATTTTTTGTGCAAACTTGCTGGGAGGAGCACAAGAAGCAGCACCCAGATGCTTCAGTCAACTTCTCAGAGTTTTCTAAGAAGTGCTCAGAGATGGAAGACCATGTCTGCTAAAGAGAAAGGAAAATTTGAAGACATGACAAAGGCGGACAAGGCCCGTTATGAAAGAGAAATGAAAACCTATATCCCCCCTAAAGGGGAAACAAACAGGAAGTTCAAGGATCCCAATGCACCTAAGAGGCCTCTGTCGGCCGCCTTCTTGTTCTGTTCTGAATATCGCCCCCAAATCAAGGGAGGACACCCTGGCCTATCCATTGGTGATGCTGCAAAGAAACGCGGCGAGATGTGGAATCACATGGCTGCAGATAACAAAGCTGCCCCGCTGAAGGAAAAATACGAAAAGGATATTGCTGCCTACTGAGCTAAAGGAAAACCTGATGCAGCATAAAAGGGAGTTGTCAAGGCTGAAAAAAGCAAGAAACAGAAGGAAGAGGAGGAAGATGAGGAGGAAGATGATGAAGAGGATGAAGATGATGAATAAGTTGATTCTAGTGCAGTTTTTTTTCTTGTCTATAAAGCATTTAACCCCCCAACTCACTCCTTTTAAGGAAAACAATTGAAATGTAAGGCTGTGTAAGATTTGTTTTTAAACTGCACAGTGTCTTTTTTTGTATAGTTAACACACTACCAAATGTGTCTTTAGAGAGCCCTGTCCTGGTGGTATTTTCAATAGCCACTAACCTTGCCTGGTACAGTAGGGGGGTTGTAAATTGGTATGGAAATCGAAAGCAGGTTCTTATTGATGCACAGCACAAATTAGTTATATATGGGGATGGGTTTTTCATATATATAAATATATTTTTATCATAAGCATATATATTCAGATAGGTGCTGCAGCTTCTTTGGGAGCATCTATTTTTAACTGGGTGCACTGGGATCCTTGAACTTCCGGTTTGTTTCCTCTTTAGGAGGGATATAGGTTTTCATTTCTCTTTCATAACTGATGTAGCTTATACGAAATAATTGTTGTTCTGTTAACTGAATACCACTCTGTAATTGTAAAAAAAAAAAAAAGCAGCTGTTTTGTTGACATTCTGAATGCTTCTAAGTAGATATAATTTTTTTATTAAAAAAACTAAAAAAAAAGAAAAAGTGCTTCTTTAAAATGAAAAGCTGAAAGTTCTCAGTAAGGAAAAAATATGCTGAGGTTGGTAAGATATATGATATTATTATAATAGTTCTGTTTTATTATTATTGTTAATGTCTTCCTGTGCCTAATTTATCAACTAAACCTATCCTAGGTATGTATGTATAGGAAAAAACACAATATACATAGAATATGATGCTATCATTGGCTTCAGGCATCCACTGAGGGTCTTAGAATGTACTCCTTAAAGGGTACGACTCTATGGGTAGTCCCTTTGATTTAAAGACTCATGTCTTTAATTCCTGGACATACTTAGCCATTATCTCTTTAAATAAGACTCTTGTCATCTATTTAAGTATTGTCTCCGGAGTAGCTATTAGACAAAAGTGGATACCTTTCAAATTGCCTATGCTTTTTATTTTTTAATTTTTTTCCACCTGATTATTTCATTATTTTTTTTTCATTTTTTTATATATTTTTATTGGTTGTTCAAAAGATTACAAAGCTCATGATATATCATCTTTCATACATTTGAATCAATTGGGTTATGAACTCCCATTTTTACCCCAAATACAAATTGCAGAATCATATCAGTTACACACTCACATTTTTACATAATGGCATAATAGTGACTGTTGTATTCTGCTACCTTTCCTATCCCCTACTATCCCCCCTCCCCTCCCCACCCATCATCCCTCTCTACCTAATCTGCTGTTGTTCAATTCTCTCCCTTGTTTCACCCCCCTTTCCCCTCACATCATCTTCTATGTAATTTTGTGTAACATTGAGGATCTCCTACCATTTCCATATGCTTTCCCTTCTCTCTCCCTTTCTCTCCCCCCACTCGTCTTTGTTTAATGTTAATCTTTTCCTCATGCTCTTCCTCCCTGTTCTGTTCTTAGTTGCTCTCTTTATATCAAAGAAGACATTTGGCATTTGTTTTTTAAGGATTGGCTAGCTTCGCTTAGCATAATCTGCTCTAATGCCATCCATTTCTCTGCAAATTCTATGATTTTGTCATTTTTTATTGCTGCGTAGTACTCCATTGTGTATAGATGCCATATTTTTTTAATCCATTCATCTATTGAAGGGCATTTAGGTTGGTTCCACAGTCTAGCTATTGTGAATTGTGCTGCTATGATCATTGATGTGGCAGTATCCCTATAGTATGCTCTTTTAAGATCCTCAGGGAATAGTCTGAGGAGGGCGATAGCTGGGTCAAATGGTGGATCCATTCCCAGCTTTCCCAGGTATCTCCATACTGCTTTCCAAATTGGCCTTACCAATTTGCAGTCCCACCAGCAGTGCACAAGTGTACCCTTTTCCCCACATCCTCGCCAACACTTATTGTTGTTTGACTTCATAATGGCTGCCAATCTTACTGGAGTGAGATAGTATCTTAGGGTGATCTTGATTTGCATTTCTCTGACTGCTAGAGATGGTGAGCATTTTTTCATGTACTTGTTTATTGATTGAATGTCCTCTTCTGAGAAGTTTCTGTTCAGGTCCTTGGCCCATTTGTTGATTGGGTTATTTGTTATCTTATTGTTTAATTTTTTTAGTTCTTTGTATATTTTGGATATTAGGGCTCTATCTGAAGTGTGAGGGATAAAAATTTGTTCCCAGGATATAGGCTCTCTATTCACCTCTCTTATTGTTTCTCTTGCTGAGAAAAAACTTTTTCGTTTAAGTAAGTTCCATTTGTTGATTCTTGTTATTAACTCTTGTGCTATGGGCGTCCTATTAAGGAATTTGGAGCCCGACCCCACAGTATGTAGATCGTAGCCAACTTTTTCTTCTATCAGACACAGTGTCTCTGATTTGATATCAAGCTCCTTGATCCATTTTGAGTTAACTTTTGTGCATGGCGAGAGAAAGGGATTCAATTTCATTTTGTTGCATATAGATTTCCAGTTTTCCCAGCACCATTTGTTGAAAATGCTATCCTTCCTCCATTGCATGTTTTTAGCCCCTTTATCAAATATAAGAAAGTTGTAATTTTGTGGATTAGTCTCTGTGTCCTCTATTCTGTACCATTGGTCCACCTGCCTGTTTTGGTACCAGTACCATGCTGTTTTTGTTACTACTGCTTTGTAGTACAGTTTGAAATCTGGTATTGCTATACCTCCAGATTCACACTTCCTGCTTAGAATTGCTTTTGCTATTCTGGGTCTTTTGTTTTTCCATATGAATTTCATGATTGCTTTATCTATTTCTACAAGAAATGCCGTTGGGATTTTGATTGGCATCACATTAAACCTGTAGAGAACTTTGGGTAATATCGCCATTTTGATGATGTTAGTTCTGCCTATCCATGAACAGGGTACATTTTTCCATCTTCTAAGATCTTCTTCTATCTCTCTCTTTAGGGTTCTGTAGTTTTCATTGTATAAATCTTTCACCTCTTTTGTTAGGTTGATTCCCAAGTATTTCATTTTCGTTGAGGATATTGTGAATGGAGTGGTTTTCCTCATTTCCATTTCGGAAGTTTTGTTGCTGATATCCAGGAATGCCTTTGATTTATGCGTGTTGATTTTATATCCTGCCACTTTGCTGAATTCATTTATTAACTCTAGCAGTTTCTTTGTAGACCCTTTTGGGCCTGTTAAATATATTATGTCATCCGCAAATAGTGATAATTTAAGTTCTTCTTTTCCTATTTTTATGCCTTTAATTTCTTTTGTCTGTCTAATTGCTCTGGCTAGTGTTTCAAGAACTAAATTGAATAGAAGTGGTGAGAGAGGGCATCCCTGTCTTGTTCCAGATTTTAGAGGGAATGCCTTGAGTTTTTCTCCATTTAGGATGATGCTAGCCTGAGGTTTAGCATATATAGCTTTTACAATGTTGAGGTAAGTTCCTGTTATCCCTAGTTTTTCTAGAGTTTTGAACATAAAGCGATGCTGTATTTTGTCAAATGCTTTTTCTGCATCTATCAAGATGATCATATGGTTCTTGTCTTTAAGTCTATTGATGTGGTGAATAGCATTTATTGATTTCTGTATATTGAACCAGCCTTGCATCCCAGGGATGAATCCTACTTGATCATGGTGCACAAGTTTTCTGATATGTTTTTGTATTCAATTCGCCAGGATTTTTTTGAGAATTTTTGCATCCAAGTTCATTAGAGATACTGGTCTGTAGTTTTCTTTCTTTGAAGTGTCTTTGTCTGGTTTCGGGATCAGGGTGATGTTGGTCTCATAGAATGAATTTGGAAGAGCTCCTTCTTTTTCTATTTCTTGAAATAGCTTGAAAAGTATTGGTATTAGTTCTTCTTTAAAGGTTTTGTAAAACTCCGCTGTATACCCATCCAGTCCAGGGCTTTTTTTGTTTGGTATTCTTTTGATGGCTTCTTCAATTTCTTCCTTTGTTATTGGTCTGTTTAAATTGTGTATGTCTTCCTGACTCAATCTGGGCGTATCGTATGACTTAAGAAATTTATCGATATCTTCACTATCTTCTATTTTATTGGAATATAGGTTTTCAAAATACTTTCTAATTATCTTCTGTATTTCTGTAGTGTTTGTTGTGATATTGCCCTTTTTCATCCTATATGTTAGTAATTTGAGTTCTCTCTCTTCTCTTCGTTAGCATGGCTAAGGGCCTGTTGATCTTATTTATTTTTTCAAAGAACCAACTTTTAGTTTTTTCAATTTTTTCAATGGTGTTTTTTTGTTTCAATTTTGTTGATTTCCACTCTGATTTTAATTATTTCTTGTCTTCTACTACATTTGCTGTTGTTTTGCTCTTCCTTTTCTAGGGTTTTGAGGTGTAGTGTGAGTTCATTTATTTGTTGGTTTTTTCTTTTTTTGAGGAAAGAACTCCAAGAAATGAATTTCCCTCTTAAAACTGCTTTCATTGTGTCCCATAGATTCTGGTATGTTGTGTCTGTATTGTCATTTGTCTCTATGAATTTTTTATCTCCTCCTTTATGTCTTCTGTAACCCATTGATCATTCAGTAACATATTGTTCATTTTCCAGGTGATGTAGGATTTTTCCTTCCTTCTTTCATCATTGATTTCCAATTTCATTCCATTATGGTCAGATATAGTGCATGGCATTATCTCCACCCCTTTATATTTACTGACGGTTGCCCTATGGCATAATATATGGTCTATCTTTGAGTAGGATCCATGTGCTGCTCAGAAGAACGTGTATCCACTTGATGATGGTTGATATATTCTATATATGTCGGTTAAGTCTAGGTTATTGATTGTGCTATTGAGTTCTATAGTTTCTTTATTCAGCTTTTGTCTAGAGGATCTGTGTAATGGTGAGAGCGGTGTGTTGAAGTCACCCATAATTATTGTGTTGTGGTCTATTTGACTCTTGAACTTGAGGAGAGTTTGTTTTATGAAGGTTGCAGCTCCATTGTTTGGTGCATACAAGTTGATAATTGTTATGTCTTGTTGGTGGATGGTTCCTTTTAACAGTATATAGTGTCCTTCTTCATCCCTTTTGATTAACTTAGGTTTGAAGTTGATTTTATTTGATATGAGTATGGCAACTTCTGCTTGTTTCTGAGGGCCATGTGAGTGGTATGATTTTTCCCAACCTTTTACCTTCAGCCTGTGTATGTCTTTTCCTATCATATGAGTCTCCTGAAGGCAGCATATTGTTGGATTTGTTTTTTTTGATCCAGGTTACTAGCCTATGTCTCTTGATTGGTGAATTTAGGCCATTAACATTTAAGGTTATAATTTAAATATGATTTGTACTCCCAGTCATGTTTATTTTTTTATTTATTTATTTTAGTTTGGCTAGTTTTTACTTTTTGGTTATTTTCCTCCCCCTTTACTGAGATACCTCCTGTTGTTAGTTTGGGGCACTATTTTTAAATTCCTCTTCTTGTAGTATTTTGCTCAAAATTCTTTGCAGTGCTGGTTTTCTGGCTGTGAATTCTTTTAGCTTTTGTTTATCATGAAAGATTTTAATTTCATTGTCAAATCTGAAGCTTAATTTTGCTGGATACAGTATTCTTGGTTGGAATCCATTATTTTTCAGCGTTTGAAATACATTGTTCCAGAATCTTCTCACTTTCAAAGTCTGTGATGAAAAATCAGTCATTAACCTAATTGGTTTACCCCTGAATGTAATCTGCCTCCTTTCTCTCATAGCTTTTAATATTCTCTCCTTGTTCTGTATGTTGGCTATCTTCATAATTATATGTCTTGGAGTTGGTCTCTTACGGTTTTGAATGTTTGGGGTCCTGTAGGCTTCCAGAATTTGGCAATCTATTCCATCTTTCATCTCTGGGAAGTTTTCTAGAATTATTTCATTTAATAGTTTGCCCATTCCTTTGGTTTGATTCTCTATGCCTTCTTCTATCCTGATGACTCTCAAATTTTGTTTTTTTATGACATCCCATATCTCTTGAATAGATTGCTCGTGGGATTTAAGTATCTTTTCTGTGTTGACTATATTCTTTTCAAGTTGATAAACTTTGTCTTCATTATCTGATGTTCTGACTTCTACTTGATCTAGTCTATTTGTAATATTCTCGTTGGAGTTCTTAATTTGGTTTATAGTTTCCTGCATTTCTAGGATTACTGTTTGATTTTTTTTAAAGATCTCTATCTCCTGGTAAAGCTCGTTCTTTGCCATTTGAATTTGTTTAATTCATTTTCAAAATATACTTTTATTGCTTGGACTTGCTGTCTCCTGTCTTCTCTAATATTCCTTTCCATCTGAGTTAGGTATGCCTTGAGTTCTTTCCCTATCCCTTTTTCTAATGCTTCTATTTCCTCCTGTAGATTTAAGTCGTCCTGCATTGTTGGTAATCCTTTTTTCCCTTGTTTTTTCATGATGTTCACGCTACTTTCCAGCTCTATTTGATTGCTGTGTTTCTGCTCTCTTCTATAAATTTGTTTTGGTTTTTTATATCTCTGTTGTCTCTCCTTTGTGTTGGTAGACTATGCCTGCTAAAGTGGATTCCGCTGTGTAGGAGTTCCAATGGCCGAGCTCCAGTGATGTCACCTCTCTGCTATGGCGGGCCCCAGGCTCCTTACTGGGGTGTCCGAATGGAGGGGTGGGACTGGACTGTCTCTGGTTGGTTTCAGCTCCCAGACGCCGTCGGCCGGGCGGTCTCCAGCTGCCCAGTTGCGCTGGCAGCTGGCGGGGGATTGGTTGCCGGTGGGCACGCGGTCTCTAGCTGCTCAGTTGCAGCAGCAATGGGCGGCTGTTGCTGGTGGGCGGGCGATCTCTAGTCGTGCGGTCGGTCTTCGGCGGGCAGGCAGTTTCCAGCTGCCCAGTCGCCCGGTCAGCCGGCGGGCGATCGGTTGCCCGTGGGCATGTGGTCTCTAGCCGCTCAGTCGCAGGGGCAATGGGCCGGCTGTCGCTGTGGGCGTGTGTTCTCTAGCCGAAAGGGCCTGGCCTCTAGTCCCCTGGTTTCTCCTGCTAGTCCTGGTTTCTCCTGCTAGACCAGATTTCCCCTGAGTGATGCCTCTCGGCAATTCAAACTGTACTCTGGGCCTGCCATTTTTTGGGCGTGGAGGGTGGCTATTGAGAACCCCGGCACCCTATTTTTTTGATTTTTTCCGCTTGCCCCTCCACCCCCATGGCAATACAGGTTTCGTTTTCCCTGCTGATGGGAGGGGGAGTTGAAGGTCGGGTGTCTCTATTTTCCCCATGTCTTTATGCAGGCTTGCTCTGATAATCCCTCCCCGGAGAGCCTAGGAGAGATTTTATGCGAATTCCCCGCTGTATGGGAGATGAGCTGAGTAACATGCACCTGTTTTATTGTTGTAATCTGTCAGAGAGTGGTGGTGGTTACATCAGCTGTCCAAGATGGTGGCCGCTGGTTTCCTTGGTGGAGTTTCCGTTGTGGGGGATAGAACTGTCCTGTTTCCTTCCCTGTCTGAAATCCCGAACTCAGCCCGGGGCTCCGTGAGTGCTCAGGCAGCAGGATTCCACAGAATCTGCAGCAATCTCCCTGCTTGCTGGTCGCTTCTCGGTGGCTCCCTGCCGTCTGTAGCCCCAGGGCGGGCCAAGCGGATCAGTCAGGCCCGATCTCCGGTTGCACAGTTGGCTTGTGTATGAGACTCAATTACCGGACCTTGATGCTGGAAATCCTTCCTCTAGGTTTCGGTGCACCCACATTTTGCTGTAAGTTCCTAACAAGATAGTTTTTTGTCGTTCTAACTCATTATTCACCCGCGCAGTGGCGCGGTACACGGGGTGTGATGCACTCTATTCCCGGCCATCTTTTTCGACCTCGCCTATGCTTTTTATTATCTCCACTTTCATTATTTTAAAAGTTACATTGTCTCTACTGCCATCTTAATAGAATGTTTCACCATTATCTACTGCTTGAGCCACATCCCCAGCCCTGATTTTTGCTTTTTAATGACTTTGCCAATTTTGAGTTTTCTAGTTGGTATTTTTCCTACCTACTTTTAAAAAATGATTTTTCTGTTCTTTTAAAATACATGTTACCCCTTTAAACATCCTATAATACAATGAAAGTTCAGTTCATAGATGCAACTGGCAGTGTGCAGACAGATAACGTCTGTCCACCATGACTAGTCAGTTTGGTCTGGAGAAAGAAAACTATTCAGTTCTGTTCAATGTAGTTTGACTTGTCAATATATTGGAGAGCAATGGCAATGTCACTATGCAGTGTTAGAGGCACAAAGTTCATTTGAGGGTACTTAGGAGTGAGGCATTCAAACTTTGAGAGCTTGGCTTTGCTGAGTACAACAGATCAGAAAGACAGCAGATCTGATTTCTCCTTGGGCAGAGGTTTGTTTATCCTGAATTCAGAGCCAACAGCCCTATTAGTTTTGAACTGACTTAAATATTTTTCCACATTTGGGCAGAACCATTTATTTGCCAGGACAAGGGTACAATAACATATTGTTATGACTCTCCCAGGCTAGGGAGCTGTGCATTATTCATCCTTCATCTCTCCACCCTACATCTACTGTACCACTCAATAAAGTTTATTGATTTATATTGTAAAGTGGATGGCTAATATATGAGTCATGATATAACGAATTCTTATTTATTATAAGCATATATATTCAGATAGGTGCTGCAGCTTCTTTGGGAGCATCTATTCTAACTGAGCATGTGGCTATTGCTCCAAAGGTTGCAGGGACCCTGTGGAAATTGCTCCAGGGCCATTGTATAAGCTATAGTCAATTGGCCCATGTTAACACTTGGTCATGCATCCTATGTATGCATTGTACACACATGAAAGTACATACAATATAAAAATGCAGTATTATAATGTAAGATGTGTGGATGTATTATTTGCTTATTTTGTGAAAGAAAACATTACAAAGACCATTAACACATTAAACCAACTCCACTGCAACATCCACCATACTCTCTTCCTTTCACTGAATCCCAATTGAATAAAATGATGTTTGGCTTCCACTGAGCTTTCAAAATCTGTCAGTATTTGATAGGTCAACAGTTATAATCGTATGTTGACTTTGCAATATACTCTTTTAACGATGTGTTAATACATAGCGATCCTTGGACAGAACTTCCAGAATTGCTGCTTTATTACTATCAACTGGCATGTTAAAACTAACCTCGGTGCAAAAGCCAATTGCTAGATATATATCATCAGCCAAAGGATTGTTGGACGTGTGACTGGCACACAAAAATAAGCTGGAAGTGAGTACTCAGAGACTTCTAAAACTTCTAAAGAACAGCTAGTTTTGCAAGGATCCTGGGTGAGCAGTTGGAGAGTGAATTTTTAAAGGGTACTTGTTAGTGTAAAGGCGTGGTAGAACATAGCCCCCAGAGCACTTCCCCACTCACTGGAGACCAATGAGTAGGCCCTCAGTGAAAGTTTCTGCATCTACAGAGAGGCCAGAGTCAGGAGTGGATAATCATCTTAAATAGCAGAAGGTAGGGAGAAAGTAGAATTCGGGAAAAGACAAAAGGAGAGGTAAATGTGGGGAGGGAGACAAAGAATAAATAAGGAACAATAATGGGATGGAGAGTAAGATATCAAGAACTCAATCATAAAAGAGAATTTTGGAGAAAGGGGGGGGGTCTGTTGGAAGCTGATTCAGGGACACTTTCGCTTCCCTGATCCCTGTTTAAACCACATTCACGTCTGTATGCATAGCTTGAAGTGTTGGTGTATATAAGAGCTGGGTGGATCCTAAGGCAGTCCCAGTATGGGCTGACACCCTGATGGCTCAGCCAGAAAGGTGTTTTGCCTTGGCTAACCAGGCTCTATCTAGCAAGGTCCTTGATGGGTTCTTTACCTTTTTTCCTACTATGCGATGGATTCCCCCAGTCCTGAGTGTTTAGTCTATTCCAAGGGAAATCCATCCCAGTGTTCTACTGAGAAATTCCAGGAGGAAAATCTCATTTCTTGGTCATTTTTGAATTCTGTCCCTTGTAATGATGAAGCTTCTTGGGCTCTGGATGGGGCTGTTTTGAGGAGGGCTTCAATGCCAGAAGGAAGAGTTCACAATGCACACGGGAGTGAGCATAGTCCCTGCTCAAGGGAATCTCACAGTGAGCAACTCTATCGGGCTGGCTCCCAGCCAGGCCTGTGGACTTGTTCTGACAGCATCACGAGCCATATAGGCTTAAAGCTGTTGGTCTAGAAGAATCTGATGGTGGCATTGCAGCAAGCTTTACAAAGATCCTCACCAAGCCATGGACTTGTTCTGTCTGCCAAGTCCCTCGTGAGTCTCCTGTCCAGGAGATAAAATAAAGAGGAGAGAGAACGGCATCTAGATTACTATGGCAACCTCCTGAAAACACCTATCTGTAATGTATGGAGAATTTGAAAAAAAAAAAAAAAGGCAAACACTTTTTTTATTGACTTAAAGCTGATGGCCCAAATATTTGTATCAAAATTCCAGGTATAAGCTGGTCCCCCATCAACTTAGAGTAAAGTTTTATTACCTAGTACAAACATCTTTCATTTACCTGAAAACAGCATAAAAGATAGAAATTGGAACTAGCAGAGGGAAAGCATGTTTGTTTATTGTGTGTATGTGGCACTCCAGGGGACCAGTGAGAGACAGAGGAAAGACATGATTGCTGCTCCCGTGGAACTCACTTTTCAGATGGGAAAACGGACAATGCACACAAAAAAAGCAAAAAAGCTGAAATAATTCTAGTTTATGACAAGCACTGCAGAAGGGATAGAGATGGCAGCCATGCATGAGAAGCCACACTGGATGGAGTACTCGGGAACACCTGTCCTAGGAGTAATAATCCAGGTGGGACATGAAGGATGCAGGGAAATGGGCCATGGTAAGAACTGCAGAGTGGATGGGAGCATTGCAAACAGTGGGAATGACAGCTGCAAAGGTCCAAATATTGGGAGAAAGTGGAAGTGTCACAGGATAGAAGCATGCGACTGGTACTATGTGTAGGAAAAATAGGGAGGGAGATGAGGGTGGCAGGGGCAAGAGGGTCACAGGGCCCAGAAGGTCTTGGAGGGTTTGAAGCAAGAGAATGTCATTTATGTTTTTATGGTGTTTTCTGTTTTTATTATGATTTATGTTTTCAAATATTATCCTCTCTAGGGTATGCAGAATGTATGGGAGGGAGTCAGGAAATACTATGGTCCTAATGCCCCCGTGTCCCCTCAAAATTCACATATTGACATTCAATCCTCTGTGTAGTAGTACTGGGAGGTGGGGCATCTGGGAGAAAATTAAGTTATGAAGGTGGGGCCCTCACAAGTGGAATTAGTGCCCTTTTTAATAAAGGAGGTCTAAAAATGTTTATTTTGCCCTTCTACAGGATGAAGATGAAGTTGGGCAGCATCTATGAAGCGGAGGCATCCTCATCAGACATCTTGATCTCTGATTTTCCAGGCTCCAGAACTGTGAGCAATAAATTAATATTGCTTATAAATTATAAAGAATTTGGTTGGAGTGGCCCTCACTGGCTAAGACAGGAAGCTACACTGGGGTTGCAATGAGAAGTCTGTGACTCAAGGCACAGTGGTGGTAGAAAGATAGGGAGAAGTGAACTGATGACAGAAATTAGTTGGAGGCAGAACCAAAAGTATCCATGGCTGATTTGGTCTGGGGACAGAAAAAGAAACTGAGAAAACAAGGATGACTTAAAGCTTTGGATGTCATGTATTAGCTGCTATAGTGGTACCATTTGTTGATTGGAGGAAACCTCTGGGAGGAAAGAAGGGAGGAACTTTGGAATGCAATTTTGTAAAAATCTGTGTTTGAGGCATGTAGTGGATGCTGTGATGTGCTACTGGCTCAGCCCCTTTCAGGAGTAAGGCACTTATTCCCCATATGTCAGAAGTGGTGGCTTCCCAGTGGGTCTGTCTCCAGGCAGTGCCCTCAGCATTGCCGTTAGGGAGTGGTCTCTCAAGATTACACCCGTTCCCATGATATACAGAGGCCCACCCCTGGCCTCCATTTGGGGCAGCTCTGAAGGGCCATTCTAGCCCCACAGTTCCCTGTAGTATGGGCTGAGCCAATTTCAGACTTCTCCACTTCTCCATGCCAATCCTGCTCTCCAGCTCCACCAAAGCGTCCTCAAGGGCACCTCTGAGTGATCCTCCTGTGCACAAACCCTCCGTTTTGGAGAATGGTGGCTGAGAACCAAACTAAGGTAGTTGTCAGGAATGGTCTTAGTAAGCAGACCCTAAAATAGGATTTAGGGTCTATTACCTGCCACTTGGATGCAAGGACTCCAGCATAAGAGCAAGGCCCCTGGTACCTGTACAGGCAGTGGTGAAGCTTTCACTGATGGCACCATAGCTCACTTGAAAGATGCAGAGAAACAAATAATAAAGCAATGAAATACAACTGCCAATTTTAGGGATGCAATTAGAGAACTTAATTGCTGCTAATTAACTAACAATTAAAGATGAAGTGGAAAAACCAGGGAGCTTTCTTGGCATCATAAAAGGCATCCTCTTAGAGTTGAAGGGCAGAAAAAGCTAAGTTGAGGCTAGGCTTTAATGTAATGGTGACAGAAGCTGAAGGAAGGTTGACTTCTCAGCCCCAGTAGGTGGACTACTGCTGGTCAGGCCCCTGATTTGGAAAGAATGTGACTCGGAGATTAGAATGGGAATATTGAGTTCAATGACCTAAAAAATGGGAAATCCCACATTTTCTGGAATCTTCCAATTCTGCAGAAGTGGTGCTCTCTCTTACATACTGATGCTATCACTGCTCCTTTGCTTAAAGGGCACATGGGTGCCTCTGCCTTGCAAGATAATATGAACCCCTTGGAATTAGTCTCCTCCTACCCCCCACCCATACCACCAGATAGACAAACCAAGTCACAGTGTAACACAGCTGAAGAAGGAAAGGAACTTGTTTCCAAAGGATCAGCAGGACCTGGCAAAAAAGGTACCTGAAGATATCAAGAGAGTTTTATGGGACCATATTTGAAGGCACCAGATCAACAACATGGAATATAAAGGTGGATGGGGCATGTCTGTGGTGATGGGAGCACTCTCCATGGATTGAACCCTGGAAGGATGCTGGGAGACACACAGTTCATTGAGGAAAGTGATAGATATGGGAAGGAAAGTAGAAGTTGTATGGTGAGTGGTGGGAAAAGGGATCAAAAGGCTGGGAGGATAGACCTGCTAGGATGGACTCCAGACTCTGTTCCCCAGATGGCCTTTGGAATATATTTCCTGAAGGAACAAGAAAGTCCTAGAGAGAGGGCACAAGTATTGTGGAGAAGTCCAATCGTAGCTGTCTTCTGTAGGTCATGGCTGACTGTGGAAGAGGCTGTTACAGAACTGTGCTCCCTGATAGCAATAGGGTTAATAGGAATACCAAATAATAGAGACCAGAGAGTAGTTCTGAATAATCAGAAACAGGATGGTCTAATAATTAAAATGAGTGGCAAGGTCAGAATGTCAGAAGGGAATGTCCTGATTTATAGATAGCCTTGGAGATAGAACCATCTATTAGGGCAAGATAAATGGGCAACCAACAAGGGTATGACAACTTAAGGTAAAAGAGGATACACGATCACAAGAGAAACCATATCCTAAAAACAAGTCATGATACATTGCTCAATTTCCATTCCAAGCCAGCTTTAATGTAAATCTGTGGATTGCAGGAGAGGCTGGGGATCAGGAAGAAGGTATGAAATGATACCCTCAGTCTACCTTTAAAGGGACTTTCCATCACTTACTTGGTGGTAATGTACACAGGATTGTTGCACACAGGATCCAATCTGACATTGATATACAGAACCCAGAATGACACATGGTCTTCCTTTTGAAATGATTGGGGATGGGGTTCAAGTAATTGGGTCCTGGTCTATATTTGGTTCATAGTGGATCCATGAAGCTACCCAGTGATAATTTCCTCTGTCTCTGAATGTATAGTTAGAATGCATGAACTTGGTCCTTGGACTGTGGTGTAAAGCACTGTTGTAGTGGGGAAGGTCAAACACAGGCCCGTGAAACTGACTCCATCCCCAGGTAAGAGAGTAACTTGATTGTGATATTGCAATCCAGCGAAAATGGCATATTTTAATGTCATACTTAAAAACCTAAAAATACACTCTATAATGTCCCTGTGACTTTCCCATGAAATTCATCAGTCTGGTCCTTAGAAAAGTCACTGATAACGGTGAACTACCACAGCTAGATGTGGGATTGTTGCTAGAGTGTATGGGCTTGGTTCAGATGTAAGGACTAAGGCCATTGACTGTGGAATGTGTTCTTTTGCATCCCATTCAGAATGGGAGAGCAGAGTGGTTCATGTTCACAAGAGACACAACAGTATCCACTTACATTCTCCCTAGGGCTAATGTTAGCTCTACCACTCTATTACGAAGTAGCATGAAATGGCCTGGACTGTAACACCCTCCACAGACTCCACAGGGATCCTGCATCTGTGGCCTCATGCAAGACACACCAGATGGGCGAGAAGTGGCAAGTAAATTGCAGTCTGTAGTGAGACGCACACACTGAAGAGAGTGGGAGATGAACCCTACAAAGAGCTTAAGACCCATTATTTGGGTGAAGTTTTTAGGAGTCCAGTGGTCTGGGGCATGTTACCATATCCTCTCCAAGAGGAGGGACACTTACTTGTTTAATCTTGCTTCCCCTTCTGTTAAGAATGAAAGACAAGCCAAATTCTCTTTAGGTTTTGGGGGTGGTCCAAGGAGAATCATACCTGGCAGTAGAAATGAATTTAAATGGAGCTGGTAACAAGTGCCAGGCTGGACTTAAAACTGTTAGGGACAGTGAGTGCTATGTGTTTCCACTTTCCTTCCTCCTTAAATCGAATGTGCCTACAGCAGCTATCAGATGCCCCTACTACCATTTTCTCTTGGGTGTCTAGGTGGGAGGAAAAAGAAGTTTCTCTTTAGTTCATAGATCTGGAGAGAGAATGCAAAAGGACTGAACCTAGCAACTACACTGGCAGAGGCTCTTGCATATCTGATTTAGATGACACAATCCTGGACCTCAAGCCTCAACCAGACACAGAAATAAGGTTGCGACTTCAGAAGTGGAATGGGGGAGGGAGAGTGTATTCTGTGTGTTCCTGGGGTGTAATGATTAATTTAATGTGTCACCTTGCCTGGACAATAAGATGCCCAGATAACTGGTACATTATTATGTCTGGGTGCATCTATGAGAGTGTTTTCAGAAGAGAGTAACATCTGAATCAGCAGACTGAACAAAGAAGAGTGCCCTCACCAGTGTGGGCAGTAGTACCCAATCCACTGAGGACCTAACTAGGACAATGAGGGTGGATGGAGGAGGGTGAATTCTCTTTCTTCTAGAGTTGGGATATCCATCTTCTCCTGTCCTCAGATGCTCCTGGTTCTTTCTTCAGCTTGCTTGGTTCCCAGGCTTTTAGACTCGGAATGAATTATGCCAAGCAGTTTTCCAGGTTGCAGATGGCAGATTATGGGCCTGCATGATCATGCATGCCAATTCCAGTAATAAATCTCTTCAGTATCTCTATATATGTATATTCAACTGTCTGTTCCCCTGGAGAACTCTAACTTATATAGGATGTCTGTGTGTGTGTGAATCTTTCAAAAATGGCCACAAGTCATTTCCCAACCTACCTGCTCTTCCAGAATCCCCCCGAGAGGTGGGCTCTGTCCCTTTACCTTAACTTGTGGGTCTTTGAGGCTGCCTCACTGTTCAAGCAGGTGGGATTATGCTGTGTGAACTGCGAGCTGTCCTATGAAGTGAGGCTGCTCTCCTGAGCGTCCCTGTGCTTTCTCTAAGGTTGTTTGCCACTGAAGCCCCACCACCCCGCTGCAGGAGGCTCCTGGGAGAGTCCTAGATGAGAATCTTCCAGCTGATATCAGCTGCCACATCTATGCGTATGTGAGCTTTCTGTCGAGTCCAGTCTCTACTTGTCCTTGGAACCACCCCAGGGATGAGCTGTCCTCCCTGAGCCCTTTGCTCAAATTACAGATTTGGGACAACTCCGAAGGACCATCCCAGTCCTAGAGCTTCCTGTGGGATTGACCAACCATGTGAAGAGTCGTGAATGAATTTCCAGGGTCAGGGTCCAAGATGCACATTTAGGAGAGACTTGAATGAACATGGTTTTAAAAGTCCTGGGTCAAATGGGTGAGGTGATCTAGGGAGAAAGTCTAAAGAGAAAATGTGTAGGGCTCTTCTCCAGGTACTCCATCACCTGGAGAGCTGGTGGGAAAAGGGAGCCAGGAAAGACGAGGATGAGAAAAGTCACGGGCCTGTGTCTTCTACACAGAGGAGAAGACAAGCTGAAGGGGAGGGCTGCTGAGAGCCAGCGAGGAGGAGATTATGAAAGCAAATGACAGCAAGAAATGGGAGGCAGAAAGCAGAGCTCTGTGTGGGTTACGTGGAGGTGCAAGGCTGCTCCCATGGTCAGTGAAGAAGGCAGATTTGTGTCCAGAAGTAGAAACAGAGGGCTCTTGCTGAGGCCTCTTGCAGAGGGAGAGTGCCCCTGGAAACAGTTCCAGCCCAGGCCTCATAGTCTGTGTCCAGAAGGTCAGTCAGTAAACCCCCAAGGGAAGGCCAGACCTTTCCTTTCTTGGAGGTTCTACTGTCTTCACTCATTCCCTTTCATGTGGTTCTCTGGGCTTATCCCCAGCAGGGATTGGGGTCCCCAGTAGGTTTTTGTATTCTTGGCAGTTCTAGGAGGTGCTGGGGCTCTAACTGAAACCCATTCAACATTTGCTGATGGGAGCATGCGGATCTCACCTAACAACATAAAATACAGGTTTTCTAGTGCTGTGGTTGGAATGTGGTTTGTACCCTTGAACCCATGCATTAAATCCATTCCCCAAAGTCATATGTTAACATCATTACCAAGGTAGAACCTTAATCTAACTATGGTGTTTAGAGATGGGGCCTTTAGGAAGTGATTAGGATTTGATAGGGTCACTGGATGGAGCCCCCATGATCGATTCTCCCATGAAGAAGAGGGAGTGAGATAAGAGACACAGATTCACTCTGTTTCCCTCATCATGTGAGGCCCTGTACCACCTCAGGTCTCTGCCAGCAAAAGACCATTACCAAATGTGGCCCCTTGACCTTGGAACTTCAGAACCGTGAGCCAAAATGAACCTTTTTTCTTTATAGAGTTACCTGCATTAAGTACTTCATTACAGTCATGAAAATGGATTAATATACCTGGCAACCAGGGGCTGTGGGGAGTTTGCTTAACAAATTATTTGGTGAAATCTCTGGGTGCTGCTTCAACTTTAGTCATGGATTGTCTCTAAGTTCTTACCGGGAGAGCATTTTCTCCTGATCCCATTAGGAGATGAAATACCCCTCCTTTCACCCCAGCTGTGACATTAGTGCTCCGTGTCTTGTCTAGATGGGTTCCAAATGGCTGCTGCTGTCCCAGTTGTGGGAGTGTGCCTTTTCTGTGTCCCCAGTCCTGGGAGGCAGGAAGGGTCAGGATCAGCCTCATACCTGCTGGAGGAGGGGAGCCAGTGGGGCTGGCAGCAGAGATAAGGGGTGGCAGGAGGTGGGCCTAGAGTTGGGGAACCCAGCCAGAGGGAGAAGGCCTGGGTTGTATCATGACCAGGGCCCGCACTCTGTTGGAGGTTCCTGCAGCAAGGGTCACTTACTCCCATACTGAATGTCTCGCTTGGCCAGCAATGTGGCTGATCCACTTCAGAAGCACAGATTCAGCACAGTTGCCAGACCTTCATATCCCCACCCAGGGTTTTGCAACCACACAGGATGAGGCCCAGGACTGAATGATTTGTTAGCACTTGCTCAGAAAGACACAGCCACCTACCAGACTTGCATTTACCAGAGACCTCTGACTCCAACCACACTTGAGGCCAGCAGGCTGAGGCTCCCTGCAGCCAAGTCCCAGGTAGGCCAGCTGACCAGAATAGAAGTAAAGGACACAGCCCCACCCCCTAGGCTCTCCCCACCCCCAAGCCCTCGAGGACTGGCTCTCGTCTTTTACTTCACAGTCAGTGTAAAACTTTTACAGAAAAACATTTTATTACACGTGTTCAACTTGCTTCCAATGAAATGATTAGTTTTTCATGTATAACGGCAACCAATGTTTGTCTTTTTTTTCCCCCCAAAACCAGCACCAAAAAATTAAAACAAACAATACCATGGGTACAGTACGTAATGTAAGTTAACTAATGGAAAATATATACATTTGACTTTGAAATGAAAAAAAAAAAGAGCAATGATATTATTGCCCTTGAGGATCTTTTCCTCTGTTCTGATCACTTCAAGCCATGGTCAACTGAGAGGGTTTCATTTTGCACCAAGAAGAATAGCACCGTGAGACCGTGAGACTCTAGTTAGTAACACATCTGTGCCACCACAAAGGTACAGTACTTGAGTGACAGTGCAGGGTATTGTTAACACAGAAACATCACTATGGTACTCAGAGCTTGTCTCCTACAAAGTGGAACAAGAATGTCATGATGGTGACATGGCTGATGCCATTAAACCGAAGGTGGGCTGGTGGATTTCAGAGTGACAGCACCAGCCTAAGCTGCAAGGGCTCAGGAACACACTGACCCTGGGGAATTAGTGGGGTGTTCAATAATAACCGAATTGATCATTTCATTCTGAGGGTATGGGGCTTCTGCCAGGGGAGTCTTCAGCATGACCCGGAGGCAGTTCAGAGGCACCAGGCAAAGTGAGTACCAGCACATGCTCAGTCTGCTTGCCCCTGTTCTGCTTCTTGATTCCAAAAGGCAAATGTCTTTTGGTGAATTAACAGTGCATTTTGGACTAGGGGAAGATAGTACCACCTCAAGCTCTCCAGCATTTGAGGGTTTTGTGGAAATGGGCTCAGGGGAGTCTGCTGGTGGCCAGGCCTGAGCTGGGAAAGCACAGTGTTTTGCACAGGCCCTGGAGTGGTGGCTGACGGGTCACTTAATCCATCCTGACCTTCTCTCATTTAAGCACCTAGGGAGTTTTCTCCACACTTTCCATTGATTCAAGTGGAACTGAATATACTTCCGGCCATCCCTACCACTTCTCTGCTAGGGGACAGTAAAAAATCAAAAAACAAAAAAACAGCACCAAAAAATCAAGCACTTGAAGTTGATCTGTGGAAATTGGCCCAAGTGAGATCCTCTGTCTGAACTCAGGGAGGAGAAGGGACTTTCTCAAGGTAAGTTTCAACATAAGCACCCATGAGACATAGCCACCAAGTTGGTGAGCACAACAGGCCGCCTGGGACAGCCAGGGTCCTACCATAAGGTGTGCTCTCAAAGAGGCCATTCTGGGAGACAAAACAGCTCTGTGGCAAAGGGTGAGGGGACTGTGAAGAAGGCCTTCTGCAAGGTGATGATGGTTCCATGAGGCCTGGTGTGCATCCACTGGTCATGGCACACCAAGCTTGAGAAACCCGCCCCAAGGAAGCAGTTAGGCCTTACTCTGCAGATCCCAGGCCTGAACTGCATCCTCAGAGGTCTTACGTGTAATCTTTACTTCAGATACAAGGCCAAGGTCCAATGCAAGGCTACTGGGCTGTTGGGCGGTGCTGCAGCAGCTAAAGGTGCAAAGCTCTGCTAAGTGCCTGCTAGAGTGGACTCCCCGAGGAGCGGGAAGGCCACACGCCCTGACAAGCTGTGCTGAGCCCACCTGTAAGCTAGGAAGTAGAACTCATTGCCCCGACTGGCATGTGTCCTGTTTCACGACACCTTGCAGAAAGGCACTTCTGCTGCCCTACGTGGTGGGCAGCAGAGCTCGAAAAAGTAGATGCTTCCCCAGACCCAGCCCTTCAGAATGTCCTCCCCACATGGGCAGTGTGCAGAGCTACGTACGCTGGCCTCCTTGTTGGTCTAGGCAGAGTTAAACTCTCAGGAATAAAACTTCCAAGGCAAGGCCCAGGGTTTTGAGAATATGTTCTCAGAGATGATGGGCAGAGAGGCCAAGTTCCATCCTTGTGTTATCTAGAAGGTTGATTTAAGAAATGTGGGCTCCAGATCAGCCAGTAGAGGTTTGTCTGCATCTGTCCTTCCATACAGCGTGTTGCTGGCTTTCAGAATAAAGCCTCTTCTAAGTATGGTGTATCATTTTCAGAATGTACCCCTCCCCAAACCCCACAGTACAACAGGCATTGGGTATTCAGTGTCAAAAGAAAGCCAGGACAGAAGCACTGAATGGTGTTTCTCTCTCGGCAATTGTCTGCCAGAGGCGTTCCCCTTTGAGGTACACGGAACCTTCGAAATAATAATTATGTGGCTCATGCCCATTGTTTTCCCTTACTGTGGAAAGCCATCCAGTGGCTGTTAATAATATATTAAACAAAAGCACTAATGGCAATGTCAGGTCCACTCTGAAGTTCTATGCAACTGAATTTTTGGGATGGCCTTGTTGGGGGAGCCGAGGTGTGCTTCGGGGAGTCCTGGCCGTGGGGCTGGTTTGCTTTTGGGAAGGTGGGCATTTCGCTCATTCAAACGCCCGGCTTCGGACCTCGAGTGTGAATGCTGAGCGACTGCTGAGCTGTGTGTCACGAGCTTGGCGGAGAAGGCGGCCGGCGCATCTTGTTCGCGTAGAAGTCTCTACACGTCTGGCAGCAGCGCTGGTACCACCGCATGTCCTGGCAGAGGTTCTTTTCTCGGATGACCCGGCAGTACACCGTCCACTGGTCCCGTGTGCATTTGTATGTCAGAGCGGCTAAGGTGACAAGGGGAAGAGAGAGGGCACTTAGAGGAAATCGAGATGGTCCGTGCTCTGACCGTGTCGGGCTCCCTCACCCTTGTGCACCCACTGGCCTCGAGAGACTCGTGAAACTAAGCCCTTGCCAGGGGCACTGTAGAGGCCACTTTCTGCCACAAAGGACACATCCGTAGGTCCAACACAACTGCTTGGCTGAGTGTGGTAATCTGGCTGCCCGTTTAGGGAGAGACCAGAGGACACTCTGCTCCTGAGCACGGTAGCACTCACTGTTATTTTTGTGGCACAGCCTACCATTACTGTTGACATTTAGAAGACAAGGGGACATGCAGCAGTGGACTTTGAAGGACCCACGAATACAAGAGGTCAGAGTACAAACAAATGACCCAAATATCCCCCAGGGTACCATGGAGAGAGAGCCCTGCTCAGAGGAGGTCCTTGGAGGATACCAACCAGGCTTAGGCTGGCAAAAGCCACGAGTCACTTTTGTGATCTCAAAGTCCCTCCCTGCCCAAACCCAAATGGAGCTGCTCAGAAAGCCCCTTCTTTCGGGTGGAGTTTTCATGTTGGAAATATATTTGGCAGGAATATATTTCTCAGGAATTTTTTTTTTTATCCAGAAAAGCAGAAACTGTTGAGTCATCAGATCAATATCAAATGTTCTTCCTCTTATCCCACCACGAGCTTGGGATATGGGACAGGTAGAGGACCAGGTTCTGGGCCCCAAACTTTTTACACAAAACCTGTTTGTTCTCCACTGTGTCTCTTCATCTTGGGCTTCACTCGGGAGCATCCCCCATGGACATCATGAGGGCCTCCTGAATCTTTCATTTCCAGGACAAAGCACCTCCTTCAGCCCTGTCACGCCCAGGAATCCTGATACCTTTAAGGACTATGTTTAAGACTGCAGTTAGCAAATGTCTCTTGACAATGAAATTCTCTGAATCCTCCTACATTCCATAGAACAAACAACTGCTGGCCTCTCCAGGGCTCAAAGCCTGCCCAAGGAGGCAGCTTTCTGGCATACAGAACTCTACCACCAGCAGCGAGTCACTGTCCAAAGGACCCAGTGCCTCCTGGAAATCTGGACCAGAAGTACTCACCAAGACGAGGGGAGGTGATGGTGTTCACGTTGATCTTGTCATTGCAGACCTCCTGGTGGCACTGTCTGTAGGCTGCCGGCTTCGAGAGAGAGGGGCACTCACTGCCATGGCGCCCGGTGACTTTGTGCATGCACTGTACCACGCGGGACTGCAGCCCCTTCCCGCAGGTGGATGAGCACTGCCAGAGACGGGGACAGCCTGAGGTGAGGGTTGGGACAATGACCCCAGAATGTACTGCCTCTGGTCCTGCAAGTCATCCCCAGGTGCTTGTAACATTTTGCAAGGTACTAGTGGCCTGAAAGAAGACCTTTTCAAGATATGGACAGCATGTTGGTGTCCCCGCTGCCCAAATGATATGTTGCATCCTTAACTCCCAGGGGGTGGTATTAGGAGGCAGGAACTTCAGGAGGGCTAGGGTTAGATGAGGTCATGAGGGTGAGACTCTCAGGATGGGATTAGTAGCCTTATGAGAAGAGAAAGAGGCAAGTCTGTTTTCTTAACATGAGAAGATGGCCATCTGCAAACCAGGAGGGGAACCCACACCAAACACTGGATCTTCATCTGCTGGTACATTGATTTCTGGATTTCCAGACTCCAGAACCGTGTAAGACAAATGTCTTTGGTTTGAGCTGCCTTGTCTTTGGTATTTTGTGATAGCAGCCCCAGTTAAGATGATTGCCAAAATATTAATTCATACTGGTTGCATTTCACTTCTACCTGTTCTGAGCAGAGATCTGGGCTTCAAAATTCTTAAGACAGTGGGCAGGTGGCCTAGTAGCCCCCAGAAGGGACTGGACCTGATTACCACAGGTCTCCCCAGCACTTCTGCTGCCTGTGCCTCTGGGACCTTTGCTCAATCATGACTGCAGTTAGATTTCCCACAAGCCTGGGAGGCTGCAGCTTAGCATTAAGTTTAAATGAAACGCAAACTGTATATCAGTCTGGACTAATATTTGAGGCTGTTGATTTTGGCACCAAATCCCCAGTTGCTGGCATTCACAGCATTAGAAACCCTGGCACAAGGAGGCAAAGGTTGCTACAGCTAGGACAGTATGGCTGAGCAGAGCATCCCAAATTCCTGAAGCGTGGACCAGGGCACCCTCTGCTGTGGTTCTATCCTCTGTCCATTCCTTGACAAGCTGTCTCAAGTTATGTGACACATGACTACTCTTCAGTCAAGCATGGACTGCATATTCGACAGTGATCCCATAAGAGTCTACTGGAGCTGAAAAATTCCCATTACCTAGAAATGTTGCAGACGTCCTAATGTCATAGCTCAACACATTAGTCACGTGTTTGTGGTGATGCCAATGTAAACAGCCTTCTGCACTGTCACACACATAAAAAGTATAGCGCACACAATTATGTGCAGAACATAATACTTGATAATAAACGACCATGCTACTGGCTTATATATTTACTATGCTTTTTATGGTCAGTGTACTCCTCTACTTATAAAAATAATTTACTGTAAAAGTTTGCTGTGCTACGCCAGCAGCAGCCTTGTGTTTAAAAGTGTGTCTCTTGATTACACGAGAGGCCACATGGAGATTGGCCCATGCCGTCTAGGTTTATGAAAGCACACTCCTACATACCCCCAGAGATGAATTCACCTAATGACACACTTCTGAGTACCTGGCCCCATTGTAAGTGGCGCATGACTGTGTTACCCAGGGAGGAAACTGCCAGGCAGTTCTGTCCTGTCTAGACCCTGCTCCCTGAGCCCTTGGCCCTTGCTAACTCTTGCAGGAGCCCTTAAAAATGTCTGCTGCATTGGTCTCCTTCCCAAGCAGAGAGCCATATCCATGTGTGGCACCTTCTCCATCTGGAGTCCCTGGTGTCCACACAACCCCTATGCTTCATGGGACTCGGAGTGTTCTGCAAAACTTTAATACACCCGAGGCTGCTGTGCACTGGCCAGCTGCAGTTAATAATGGTGTCTCAGGGTACAGAGAGGGGAGCAGGCCTATCCCTGGAATGTTGCACATGGTGAGGAAGCCAGGTGCCTTCCAGATTCTGTGCTTTCCTATGTCCTCCCCAGGGCCTGACCATGGCCTTCCTGTGGGCTTGGAGGAGTCAGGCTCAGCAGAAGACCTTGGTGTTACCAAGGGGCCCAAGTGGGTACCATCTACTCCCTTTCCAAGGGGCTTCTGTGAGCCGGGTGAATCCCGCTGTTTCCTTGTCTGACAAGCAGGATCATGTTTACCGTTAAGGGCACTGATCTTCAAATCAAAGGAGACGCAGGAAAACCACAAGCAGTTCCCATTCCTGTCTCCTTCATCACCCTCCTGCCCTAGTGTTCAAAATAGCACAGGCTCTCTCTCCACCACACAAGGCCAGCCTCAGGGCCTCTGCCTCATGCCTGGCTCCATTTCCTCATCAGAGGACACTGGGCTCAAGCCCCTGAAAAGTCACCTGACATTACAAATGCAGCTTTATGGTCTTGGGAGTCAGACCATTAGGGACACCTTGAACTTGGGACAGATGCTAGAACAATGTCACTTCACCTGGGGAAGCTAGGGTCTGCAGCCTGGAGTTAGTTGGTGAGCTTTAAAAAAATCTTAATGTTGGGCTGGGGCTGTAGCTCAGTGGTAGAGCACTTGCCTCACAAGTGTGAGGCACTGGGTTCAATCCTCAGCACCACTTAGAAATAAAGATATTAAAAATATTCTTGATGTACCAGACTAATAAAATCGAACTGTTTAGGGGTATCATTGTTTTTGACAGTTCTCCAGGTGGTTGCAATGAGCAGCTGGAACTGTGAGGCCCTGATTTAACCTGAGCTTCTGCCCCATGAAGAATGCAAAGAGCTCTGTCGTCGTGTGAAGTAGTTGTATATTTATATACAGATACGTATAATTAAGCCAGAATGACATCCAGCTGCAGCTCGATTGCTGAGTTTATATGTAGGTGACAGCTGTGCTTGGATATAAGGGGTGAAAGCTTTCAGTCAAAATTATTCTTAGAAGAGTAAGTTGCTTACTGTTAGAACAAAATCTCTTACAGTTCAGAGGCAGGGGTGAGGAGTGCTTTCAATGATTTTGTAGTCAAAGTACTGTTTGGGAAAATGCCACTCACCTGAATGACCTCAATCAGGGCTCATTATGGATCTAATGGAGATAACATAGGAGTTAAAAAATAATAAAGAGGAGGCAAAAATTATTCTTGAAGACAGGACTTCATGATCACAAATGAGGATGGTGTAAAAATGTTTACAGATCACTTATAAAAATAAGTGGTTATGTCTAGGGTCTGAGTTCTCTCAGTGAGTGACGGAAAAGTGCAAAGGTTCTAATGCACAGCAGAGTCGCACCAAAACCCAGCAAAGTCACATCAATGAAGCATAAACTAATGCTGCAACCCGTGCAGGAATGTCCAGTGATAGCAGGACATACAGATTCAAAAGGGCGGCATCTCTAACTGAAATCAGGCATCGATGACTCTCTGCTCTAGCCAAATGCACAGATGACTCAGAAAAGGGAGCTACATGATGACACAGACACTGCAAATACTAGGCTGGCACTGTATACAACTGCTCATTCAACTGATCCACCCAAAGCGGCAATTTTATAAGGTTCAGTTTCATAATGTGCAAAAAAAAAATATATAGTATTTTTAAATGCAAATGTCATAGATTCCAATACAGAGTAAATCTAAAGTTTCTAATATAACTTTAATTATGAATGTATAACCACATTAATAGTTTACATATTTGAGGTAGGCATTTGACTAGTCCACCTACACCATGAAAGATGTTGACATCTAAATTGGTCATACAATTATGAAAAAACTCTGCTTTCTGGGAAAACAGGATGATCATATAACTATGATTTTTCTTTCCAAAAACATGGACCAAGCCTGTTTTTGGAAAAAAAAAAAAAGACTATGTGTACTGATCTATAGGTGACATGTGCTTTTTCAGATCTTGGACTACTGGCCATAGTACCACCTTCTGCAATATACACCAGGAGGAAAAGCTAGGTATTACCATTACTTTTTGGAGAGGGGAGCATTGAGGCAGGACAAGTAGCTATTGGGTTCCTGGGGAGGAAATTCTGCACAGACCAAGGAGTTGTCCCCCTACCTCGTTATATCCATCTTGCTCCCTTGTATCTCCCGATCAGGAGGGGCCCAGGCCCTTCTGGCTGGGGATCAGCATGCCTGAGTCACTTGTGTTACAGGACTCGGCACTGCATGAGTTCCCCAAAGAATTTCCTTTTCTTCTGCAGGTGTTATTAATATGCATGTGAAAATGAGGGCAAGGGCTCCACCCTGTGGGTCTATTAAAACCAAGTGCAAAATTAACAAGGTCTCTTTCTGGAAGGGATCAATGACCATGGTAAAACTCAGGTGTCTGGGGTGACCTTGAAGAAAAATATTCCCTCTGAGTTTTGTTCACCTGCTCTGGGGCCGAGAGAAGGGGCTAGCACTCATGATATCCCAGCACGTACAGGCCTATGTTCTGGCTTCCCACAGCCTCCTATGTGAGACCTGGATCAGTATAGAACATTCCACAACCACTCTCAGAGGCTGACTGGCCACTGAGCATGGTAGGGGCCAGTGTTGTACCCAAGGTCAGAGTTAGTGGCTAGAGAAGAATAGGACCCAGCTGCCTCATTCACAGATTTCCATGTTCCTGCATGAATTGTGAGCTGGGTGGGGCTTCAGTGAGAGGCCAAGAATCAAAACACCGGGTCATTGACTGCCCAGCTACTTATTCATTATCTGCCCTTGCATAGGTCACCAGCATTTAATTTTCTAGTCTATAGAAAGAACCTCCATGAGCTCATAGAAGGTCGTCTCCAACATCCTTCAACCTGGAGGAGTGTTTTTTCCTCTCTAGCGCCCCCATGAGGCAAGACTAGGCCAGGGTGTGAAGGCAGTGTCCCTGCTGTTGTTGGTCCTGCAGACCCCGCCCCTGGTAAGGATTTTACTTATCTGGATTAGCTTTTGCCAAATTCTAGCTGGAGTCCTAGGGGGTGCTGTTCCCACAGCTTTGGTTCATATGGAAAAACTTTGAGAACATGGGGGAATTTATCTACCCGAGAGCTGCACCTGAGCCAGGCTCAAAAAGGATACTCCATTTTTAGGTGAGAAGACAGATTACAAAGTGCCACATACAGAAACCATTCCATTGTTGTTCAATACAGATGTGTGTGTGCCCATTTAAAAGTCTGGAAAATAAACCATTAAAAAATTTCTAAAAATTTTAAAGTCCTATAAGGTTTTCTTTCCATGTAGTCTTTAGTAAGGATTACCTATGTAAATAAAAATGGAGAAATGTGCCAACAACCCTTTGGTGTAAGTGGCCAGTGGCCCATCTTCTGTGCCTGCTGCCTTTTCATTTGAGTTAAGGTGGTACCAAGCCTACCCCTGGCCTAAAATCTACATATGACACATCCTTCTTGACCAGCTTTGCTGAGGGGTGCAGAGTACTGGGCGGAGACAGACTTGTTGGCGTGCTGCAGACTACTCACTAAGCCTTATGACCTCAGGCAAAGCATTTAACTTTTCTGAGCCTCTATCTTTGAAGCCGGGAGGATAATAAACTTTCAGAACTGTTTCCATATACAGAGGCAGCGTGGACTGGATGCCTAGCAGGGTCTGGATAGCGTGGGCCTCAATCACCAGTGCACACTCAAGAGTAAAGAGAGCTGGCTAGGGAGGCCCCAGAGCCTGAGAAGCACATTGAGCCACCTGGCATCTTACATAGCTTTCCTGGACACCCTGAGGTGTCCCTGTGCAGGGACCCTCTGCAGGCAGTTGTGGCCTGGCTCCCAGGGTGATCGGGCAGTTGGACCTGCAGGAGCACAATTAGAAGCTGCTCTGGCCCTGCAGACAAATGTGACTTCAGAACCTGAACTCATTCACATTAAGGATAAAACAGGCACACGCTGTGAATTCTGTCTCTGTTGGCCTCCCCTGTGGTCCCAGCTTTAATTAAACAGTGAGGAGACTGCAGTGTCTCCTGATAGCATCAAATTTTGCCCCAAGCCTCACCATGAAGCCATTTTTCAGGCTTTTACAATCTAAGCAAACAGATCTATAAAAAAACATATCTGATCTTGTTTGAAGCACTCTCTCACAGAGGGGTAACTTTTTTTCAAGTGGCTCATTCCATCAACACTTAATGCAACTCCACAAGAGTCAGTTAACTGACAGAAATAGCAGCAGCCATAAATTCACAAAGACTTTCTGCCAGACAACCTGAAGTAAGCATAGCCCTCCTCCTGCCCATTCCAAAGCACAAACCTGACTGGTGACCCAGCAGCCCCTGCACCCATCTGCTGGCCGGCCCTGGGCCAGGAGAAAGAGTCAAAGTCATGTAAGATGGAGTGCAATAGCAAAAGGAAAATTTTGGATGCACAAAATAATAGGTTCATGGCAACAAAGGAGAGAGGGATTCAATTGGGACTTATACATATGCTTTTCATGCAAATTATGAAGTGACTGTTGGAAAGGCGATATTCCCCAAGGTAGACGAGTTTCCTGTAAAAAGGAGGAAAAGACCTTCTGTTTCACATGACAGGGAGACAACATGCAAGCATTACCAGCTTGGCTTTTTTAGAATAACAATAGTTATAACAACAACAGAAATAGTCAAAGCAACAGAGCCTACCTTCTGCATGTCCACCATGTACCTACCAGGCACTAGGTTTATGTATATTCTAGTTCTCATATTAGCAGCCACCATCGCCAAAGGAGTGCTCAGAACAGAGTAGGTGCTCAATAAATGCATCTGCAGGGGTTGTGACACTACCTTTCATGGAGGCAGACTATGAGGCTCAGAGTGTCCACGTAACTCTCCCCTAGCTATACAGCAGTGGCCTCCCACCCTTGCCTGCCCACCTCCCCCTAGCAGGGAGGAACCAGCTCTTGAACACCTCACAGAGGTTCTCCCACAACAGCAGGGCTCCCTTCTTCTCCCTTCTCCCAGGTAAATAAAACCTGTTATTTATAGCAGATCCCATTGGGATTTTCTGAGGATTAGCTAAAAGAGGCTATAAAGATCTTGGGAGGAAGAACATGCTTCTGGAGGAGGGGCCCAGCCTGAGCTGCCTTGCGTGGGGGCAGGGTGAGCAGGGGCTGAGTCTGGGTAGAAGGAGACAGGAAGAAACCTTCAATGCAGACAAAACCACCCTGTGGCCGCCCTGATTCTCAGGGGCCAGGCTGCCTCGGGCAGGTTTTGGATAGCAGAGAATGACAGAGAATCCTGACAGCCAGTCCATTTTCTGTTTGTACCTGAAAGGCGCTTGGCTGGTGAAATGTCAGGAGTTCTTCAAAGGCATTTTTTGGACAGTTTTCCCCGCAAGACTTGGCATGAGCAAAGAAAACCTGGGAAGCTGTTGAAACCTGAAATAGCAGGTCTCAACAATAATGAAAATCCCCATGCTCTTTTGTGCTAGCTCTGAGACGGAAAATGCTTTCTTACACACACACACACACACACACACTCTTCCCCTTTAACTCTTGCTTCCTTTCATGCAGTCTTGACTTCAGGAGTCCCTGCTGCCTCCCTCTTCCTTTGAATTCACAGCCTGCTGCACTTCAGATTCTGGTTGGGGCTTCCTAGCTAAGGAGCTAGAAGGCAGAGGTGACCTCTGATGACCTGCAGGAATGGGGGAGTCCCCAGGGCTCCTGGGGTTGGGGGAACAGAGGAGACTGCGGGGGCAGCTCTCATTCTCTCCTTAAGCTGGAGCTGTTCCCAGCTGGTCACTGAGCTTCCCCTTTACCAATCTCCTCAGTGAAAGAGGCTTAAGGTCCTATGAAACGCCACAGAAACATGCCTGTCCCAGTCCACGCTGTCATCCCAGGAGGGCACAGGCTGGGGCAAACACTGTCTTATGGGGCCTGAGTGACATTTAAGGAACTATTTGTCTAAGACAAATGTTTTACAGATCCATGTAAGAAATGACATTTTAATGAGTGACCACGGACCTGTGACCGTACCCAATGGTGATGAGATGAAGATAAAAATTAGCACTGGCTGGCAACTGTGAAAGTCGTTCATTCCTTATGAAGGATCCCTAAACGCACCTGATGGGAAGATCTTAGGCAAGGTTAGGTGAAGCATGGCAAAGCCAGGACATGGACCTGCACTGTCCTTACCAAGTGTGCCCCAACCCCCAAAAGTCAATAACATAATGTGTGGCACAAGAGAAGTGTTCTTCAGGGACAATGGCCAGGTCCAGGCTCTAATGAGAATCTAGACTGTGGTGCAGAAGAGTCAGGATAAGCTGGAGCCCACTCTGATCTGGTCGGATGGACACTGGGGACATGGAGATGGGGGGCCGAGGAGACAAAGGCATCTGCCTTAAGCTCTGCAGAGAGCCCTGGCACCCACCTTGGGCCATGCCAGCACATCTCCTGGCAACTGTTGGAGACGTCACCACTCTGTAGCAAGCTCACTTCTCTTCACTGAGCAGTGACTGGGGCTTCAGCTTTTCCCTAACACTGTGGCAGGCTCTGTTTGCTCCTGTGTATTCCATACCAAAGGTACCTGTCCTCTCACCTCCTGCCCCGTCCATAGAGCACTGAATTTTGATAATCCTTCTCCCACTAGCTGCTCATGCTCCCACGGGTACTATATTTAACCAAGGATTTCTTTATTTCTGTCCCAGTGCAGAGGGCTGGCTTCCTGGCTCCATGGTATGGTTTGCCACATCCCAGAAGAGGGCCCCAGTGTCCTGACTTGCTCTTGGATGTACCAATTTCCTTTAATAAGGATTTGACTTTTAATTTTGTGATTAAGGGAAGACTTAATGTGCAGGATCTCCTCATATAGAAACAACAATTGTGCTAAAGGACAAATGACTGATACAAAGCCTTTGGGGTAGGTTTGGATGGGTGGTGTGGAGACCAGGGAGATACTTGATTTTATGCCGAGTCTCTGCCTTTGATAGAGCTGAAGCCATCTTATTGTTCAGTTTCTTGCTTCAAATTAAGACAACCTTCGGACATTGTGCATTGAAAGAAAACTGAATGACAAACCAGAAGGCACGTCACTTTTTAGTTGTGTGACCCTGGGGAAAAAAGCCACATCACCACTCTGAGCCTCAGTTTCCTCATTTGCCAAATGGTAAGAGGCAGTTGTGAGGGTCAAGTGGATCATAGGGGTGAAAGTGCTTAGTAAATTCTAAAGCCATGGCAAACATCACAGACTGTAACAACATTTCTGTGAGCTTGAAGAAGGATCAGCCCTCCCTGACTTCCTCTCAGGGCTCACAGGTACTTGCACACATATTGGGTCATTTGATCTTCTCAAGGCCTCTGGGAGTTACTGTCATCTCTGACTGACAGAGAGAAGGAAGCTGGAGTCAGATGAGTACTCCAGGGCTTGTCAGACCAGCCCCTTCCCCAGACCTCCACTGACACCAGGAGATCAATGGCCATTTTGATCTGTTCACACCGGGAAGCACGAATTCTTAACATAGAGAATCATCAATTTTCGTTAAAAACATCATCCCATTATAATTCCTCTGGAATAGTTTATTTCTCATGGGGAAAAAAAATCTCATCAATCCAATGGTGACAAATGTTTCTGGTCTTAGATCTGAGACATTTCGACTTTTGATTAGAAGTCACGCTCTTCTAGAAAGAAATGAATTTTCCTCCTCTTTCAGTTTAACTCCCAACCACCACCCGGGTAGAATACATAGACCCATTCAGTGGCTACAAACAATGATTTGCATTGTTTTCTGAAAAGTGCTAACATCCTTGGAGGGCAGGCAGCTGCAGGTCATTCTCCAAACACCCAGAACAATTGTAATGCCCTCAGCAGGCGTGGGAATATGAAGCGTGACCGACCCTCCTATGGGCCACTAGTTAGGGTTTGACTATTAGCTGTGCTCAGGACACCAGGGAGGGAGCCACATAGTCCCTGGGAGCCTAGCCTGCCTCACCATGGCTCTGAGCACTGAGGAGCTCTGCTGTTCCCAAAAGCTCTCACCCAGGTAGAATGGTTCCCGTGCATGGGCCTGGACTGGCCTGCGCATCACCTCCCGGAAACAAGCTCATCTTTCTCAATAGCACTATGGGGCAAAGTGACAAGAGGGTGCGTGGATGGGAGGTGTCAAAGCTTCCCTGGCTGGAAAGCAGACCTTCTAAGCTCCCTCCATCACGGCACAGTCTGCTGGGTACCTGTCTGGCCCAACACTTTCTGCACTGGCTGCTTGACCTGGTTTCCTCCTGGCCATGAGGACGGGGTAAACATTCTCCAGATTCAAGGACCACTGATGGCTCTGAGCCCTAGCCTTCTATCTACTTTCCTTTCAGGGAGTACGTTAGCTGTCTTCAGAGTCTAGTATGAATGGAGGTTTAGATGTTGGTCTGTGGCGATTGTTTACAAACACAGAGAACCCCATGAGCACAACAGTGACACCATCTGCAAAACTGGACAGCAGAGATGACCAGAAACCTGAGAGCAGATCCAAACAGTCCAAATGAGCAAAAACGCCAGGGCAAGATGCATCCCATGGAATCTGCTCCTACTGGCCTCCACGGCCAAGGGGAGTGAGGATCCGGGGCCCCTCAGGGAGCTAAAGTCTTTTCTCCAGAGAAGACACGGAGAGAAAGACCGAGGGCACACTCCCCACCCCACCCCAGTGATGGCAGGGGGGTGGGGTGGACAGTTGGGGTGGGGGTCTCTTGGTGGGCTTCTATGCCCCCACCCTGCCAGCTCGCTCCCTGCATACCACACACACAGACCTCCAGCCGCACATCCCTTGCAGTTCTCTTCTGCACAGCAGAACCAAGTTTCCCTCCCTGAGCGCCGGCGCTGGGTGGCTGTTCAACAGCACCACTCTAAGCTGAGCCGCTGCTCTGGCCAGACCTGCTGCTGGCTGGGATGGAACAGCTGGCTTCCACGCACACACACACCATGCTCAGCACACACCCAGCCCATGGGATGACAGCCCCATCTAAGTGGCCAAGATGTGGGGGTGGTCTTGACATCCTATGGCTCCTCCTTGTTCTTAACGCAGAGCACAACTAGGGAGGGAGCCCTGCAGAGCAGGAGCTCCCAGCAGACTGCGCTGCGCTTTGCATGTGCCATTTCCATTCACCCTCTGGTGTCTGGCTGCTGCTTACACCAGGAGGTTCAAAGTACTTAAGAAAACAAGTGTCTCCCTAGTCCTCAAAACCAGAGGGGTTCAGCTGGAGAAGCTCAGACACTGGCTGGTCGACAACCATCTGCAGGGCTCCCCGAGGCTCAGAGGCACCAACCCTGGGACTCCCAGAGCCCTTCTTGTTCTGTTTCTAACATGTGTTTTGAGCACTGCATAGGGATCCAGGAATAGGGGCTCTGCCAGAGGAGTGCGGGCAAGTGGTTTAGCCACTCTGAGCCTCTGTTTCCTCTTCTGTACAACAGGAGTGACAACCCTGGCTGGAAAGAAGCAGGTGTTTTGGGTCTCCAAATTCAGTTATCTAGATTTTGGCATAGCAGGTAAATGGTAGCATGAGGCACAGAGGAAACAAATGCCAAATACCCCAACCCAGGATGGGCATTTGTGGCCCAGGCTAGGAATTGACCACTTTTCATTTGCCCCTTTGATTCAAGCTGGGTCCAGATGTGCTTGGATAGAGAACATTTCTCAGGATCATTCTATAAAAGGAATCAAGACAAACTGGAGTCAGATCAAAACAGGTTAGTTCTGGGAACTGTGCCCACAGCAGTGTGAACACTGGGTGAGATTCGAGGTAGGGAAATGAGCTTAGTTATGAAAGGGCTTAGTCACTTATCCCAGCACCCTGGAACTTCTGAATACCTCTGAGAAACCGGCAGAACCAGGCTTCATGAATTCCATCTTGGAGATAAAGATGCTGAGGGCCAGAGAGGTTATGAAGTTCAAGTGGAACAGAGTTACATGCCAGATCTCAATGTCTCTATCCCATGACTCTGGTTCTCACGGCCCAGAGCACATGTATCTTTTGTGAAAGCCTTGGAGTCAAGTTTTTCCTCCAGCGTCAGATTCGTTCTGGAAGCTTCCTAATGAGCACTATCTACATCCATGTCGCTGTGTGACATCTGTGTTTGTTTTGGGGAAGCCAGACTGTTGGCCTTGATTCTATTGCTTGGTCAGGTCTTTTGAACAGGGAATAAATAAGAAGCAGGTGTTTTGGGTCTCCAAATTCAGTTATCTAGATTTTGGCATAGCAGGTAAAGTGGGACCTAAGATATTTGACTTTATTTTTTTGCACTTGAAGTGTTTGGAGGGCTTTGTTTTCTGACTTGTGTTGGGCAGGGAGGTGGTGGCATTTCTACAAGGGATTGGATTCTGACAAGTTTTGCTTCACCACGAACAAACCATTCTCCCTTCCACAAAGCAGAACTGACCGGGGGCCCTGTTGCCAGATTTTCATACTGAAATTTTACCAAAATTTGTACCAAAATGGTGACGATATTATATACGCCAAACAAACACCAACAGCTTCTTCAGTCACCAGTCAGCCACCTTTGAATGAAGAGGGACCCGGGGAAGCAAGTAGATATTTTTCAGTTGCTAAGACCACAAGGAAATATTTAAAAAGAATAAATAGATTCTGAGCTCGCCTTAGACATCGTATGGTCGCTGTGAAAAGAAAACCTACTGGAAGGTTCTTATGCTGACATCAGTCTCCAGTAAATGGGAGTCATTCAAAGACACCAGGGGAATGAATAAATGAAGGGTTCAACACCAAAGACTTTTTCACTCAGAAAAACATTCAATCTCTGTTGAACCCTCCTTGTCCCCTGTCCTATCTGCCCTGGTGTCCTATAGGCTGTTGCCCAAAGGTCCTGGAAATGAATGGAAGTGACATTTGCCCAAGTATCCCCTATGTGTCTGCTTCGACCCAGCCTCCCACACATTTATAAGGCTCTTGTGACAGAAGGCTGTGAGGCCAGGCCCGGCCCATAGCAGGATGCTGGGGCACAGCCAGAATGCTGAAAAGGGCGGCCAGGCTGGTGACAGAGCACCCCCCATTTTGCTGTATTCATTTTCCTTCCAAAGGCTCACAAAGCAGTGGGTGCTCCCAGCCAGCACAGAGAGCTGATCCACCTGCAGGAGCAGCAGGCAGGATGCACGCAGGGCCACTGGCAGGTGCAGAGTTGGGAATCTGCATGGTTAGATGGGAACCCCTGTAGAACTGGGCCCAATGGGACACTGAGCTCCTGACTGGAGCCCCCTGGACTGTTGCAGCAGGAGGGGAATGTCAGAGCGCCATCCTCACCTTAGACCAGTCCCCCGTCTTCCACTCATAGCAGCCTGAGTAGTCCTCACACACCTCCTCGGCTTTCGGCCTTGTGGATGCATCGCATTTCCCTTGCGAGTTGGTGCACGTCACAGTTCGCTTCCGTGTCCCTTTACCACAGTTGGCAGAGCACTGCAAGATACCATGCAGACATTTAATCCAGACCAATTCAGTTTAAGTCCATCAACATCTAAGAAGTCCCTACTCTGTGCCAGACCTGGAGTGGGGACACAAAGATGAAGATGCTGTTTCTATCCTCAAAAAGTACAGGGTCTTCAGTCTTAGGCACCTAGTCCTAGTTGGGACCCCAGCTGGGTGGCTGGTGATGGGGGAGAGGCACAGGAATCAGAAATTGTAAGAACTTGGGGTGCCCAGAAGGGAATGGAATTTAGTGGCCAGTCATCAGCTCCAAAAGACCAAGGCATTGTGTGAGTTCAGAGGGCAAATGTGCGCAGGCTCAGAGGACGAGCAGGAGACAAGCCAGCAGGAGCAAGGCGAGGCCCCGGCAGCATGAGGTCCAAGGCCACCGGCTCCTGCTACACATGGCAAAGACCCTGACGCAGGAAAGAGAAGTAGGAGACAGACAAGAAAAGCCATAGGTGACTTTTTTGTTAACAGGTGTCCATTGCTGACAGTTCTAATGGATATTTAAGTGAGGACACCAAACGTGGTCACACAAGAGTGTTCCTGGAAGTAGCTTGCTTACTTCTTGGGAGACAGTGTGGGAGGGCCTGAGGGTGATGGGTGATATGCAAGCCTTCAGTTCAAGACTGCCCCCATTTCCTCCAGCAGAAAAGAGGACAAGATGTCAGGGTGTGGAGGGTGGGCAGCTCTGGGATGAGCCTGCAGCCTGCTCCTGGCATGCTCCTCTGTGGGGCAGGGTGGTGCACTGGCTGGCAATAGCACTTATGGCTCTCCACAAATAAAGTGGAAGAAGTCCCAGCAGAGTTGACCTGTCACCTTGGGGAGACATAACTGCCAAGTGTGATGAGTGGTCGGCAAGCAGAGGGGACGTAGTCTGCAGGCCAGGGAGCTATCCATCCGATTTTCTGTATGTGGACCAGTGCGTAGTCTCCCTGAAAAGCCCTGTCCCCACCATGAATGCAGACACCTAACTGAGGGAAATGGTGGTCTACAGGCTGGATTCTGCTAAAGAAACTTCATACTTGTTCAGTTTGCCAAGGCTACTGCAGCAACTTTCTTAAGCGACAACTTTTAAAAAGTTCCATTGCGTCTGCTAAAATAAAAGTACATGAAGAGCAAACATTATTCTTGATATTTCTGTTATTAGTATTTATTCTACAATATTACCTACCTTTTTGTTATGAATTTAACATAGCGCTCTCTCTCGCGCGCTTTCTCTCTCTCTCTCTCTCTCTCTCTCTCTCTCTCTCTCTCAAGCTGCCATGGGTTTTGAGAGTAATTTAGACTGGCTTGTTTTAGAAAGAATATACAAGCTTCAGAACTGGCTGGGCTGTCACCTGGGGGAGCTGGCAGCACACACACACTTGGATTGGTGTTGGGGAGAAGCACTGGTTTAAAGGGACCTCTGGTGCAAGGAGCCAGTCCGTGGCAGGTTTCGCACACAGGACCACCTGGGCCAGGAGGGCTGCCTCAGGGAGCCCTGGGCCACTGCAGTGAAGGAATAGCCCCTGCTTCTCTGTGTGACAATGTTTTCTGATTATTTCAGCAACTCTGTCCCCACCATTTGACACATGGACTCCCCTGACCCCAGAGTCTACATGACTTGCTTCTTGGCAACTAATAGGCCACTCACCATTCCTGCCCCTTCAGTCCTGCAGCTGCTTACTCTGTTCTGTGTTTCTTGCCCCTTTACCTTGAATTTCAAGCACTGAGTGTCCAAATAATTTCTCTAGCAAACCTGGCTTTGGCCCCTTAGTCTGACTAATACCCCACTCCCTGGGGGCCTCTGGCCTGGTGGAAGGACAGTGCCATGGGCAGATGCCACCTCTAAAGGGACCTAGGAGGGGAAGCTCAGCCTCTCTTTCTGCTTCCCATTGAGGATTGAGCCTAAAAACTGAGGATAGGAGGAATCCATTTATTACCTTTGGCATCCTTCTGCAAATCTGATTCTCCAAATGAAGATGGGAAGGAGCTGGGGGAGGGAGTATTTAGTAAGGGTGATCAATGAAGCTGGTTGAATAAGAGCCATCATTTCAATAAAAACTCTCCCACAAGAAATGAAAGCCAGCTTCTGGCCAGGGCTGGAGGGGCTTCAGCCCACAGTGAAGGGGCAGAAATACCAGCTTCATAAGGAACTTGTGGAGGAAGGATGTGATTCCACGTCACATGTTAAGAAAGCAGCATTTTGCTTGCATGGGGCTGGGCCAGAATGAGATGGATTGGTGCAGATACTAGTGCAGGATTAGGATGGGGCATTAATATAGAGATGATCATAAAGAAATTCCTTTAAGCCTTGCTCTAGTTGTCTCACCTTTCCCAGATATAGTGGTCTTCAGTGCTTTAATAACTGATAACTCCAGGCTTGGTTCTTTTGGTAAAGAGGCCTTTTCCCCACATAAGATTAAAATAAATCTTCCATTCAGACTCTTATCAATCAGATTAAAGCATAAATCTTGCTTGAACTAGGAGCTCGGTGGTCAAAGCCCTAAGGCTCATCTGGGGTTGGGGAAAGGAACTGTGGCTGTGTGCCTGTCTCCATCCTGGCAGCAAATATGAAAAAAAAAATTTCCAGCCAGGCATGGTGGCTGACACCTATAATCCTAGCTGCTTGAGAGGCTGAGGCAGGAGGATTGCAAGTTTGAGGCCAACCTGCGCAACTTAGCAAGCTCCTATCTCAAAATTCTGAAAAGGGTTGGGAATGTAGCTCAGTGGTAGAATATAATCCCCAATAGGGCCAACAAAGAAAATTTTTCTTGATGTTAACTTTACAAACCTAAGTATATATAAAGAAAAAAAATTAAGCCCTTTTTCCTAAAATATTATAAAGTAGGGGTTAAGGGCAAAGGTCTTTAAATGAGTATATTTCAAGATTGGTCTGAAGATTAAACTCAGTTTTAGAGCAGCCAATGGTAGACTTCTCCTTCATTAAAAATGGGCTGAATACTTTTTTATTCAAAATAAATTCCAACTGTTTGGCAATCAAAGGAACTTTAAAAATATTTTCCACACTGAAGACTGTCTTGGATCTAGCCTCTTTGAATTTCATAGACCACTTTTGGTGGAAAGACCTGAGGGAAGGTTGCCCTTTATTTAGCTATTTTTTGTTTGTTTTACAGCCAAACAATCAAAAGCATTAAGGCAAAGTCAATGCAAAGCTTTGGAAGATGACACCCTTCAAGATAAAATGGAATTTCCAGGACCAACTTTCAAAGGGAAAACTTCAGGCTTAATTGACCTCTTTCCAAAATGTTTTATGGCGTGAGATTTGTAACTCCAACTTGCATACCAAAAGCTGTCCCTCCCAGCATCTAACTCTCACAATCTACAAAACTGCTGTGGCATGAAAGGAAAGTCTTTGAAACCAGCTTCCCAACTTGACCACACTAGAGCTCAAACACGGCCCAAAGGAGAATTAAAAGGTCAATTGGGGTGTGTGTGTGTGTGTGTGTGTGTGTGTGTGTGTGTGTGTCTATTTATTTATCTTTAGGTGGGAACTGTCATAAGAAATGAAACAAATAGTACTTTCACTGTGATGCCATGTGCATCATCACAAACATGTTATCCATGTTTTCTTTAAGCCATGTTGTTATCTCAAATGGAATTTAAGAATATATGGGCCAGAACACAGCTTTGAGCTCCTCTGGAGCAGATAAAGACCATGACACATGGAGATGTATCACAAACACCATGAAGAGAAAAGTACCACACTACATCCTGGGGATGAGGGCTGGGGGCTCTTGTGGTGGTTTCAGTCCCAGCCACAAGTGCAGCCACTCACCTGTGACCACTCTGATGCCTCCCAGATGGACAGGCAGTCCTGGCCTTCGCAGCTCTGCACTGGTGTTGGTCGGGGGCTCGGGCAGTAGAGGGGCCGTGTGGTGACATGTGTGCCATTCTGTAGCTGGTACACACAGGTCACCTCCCGATGCTGGATGCCCTTCTCACAGGTGGCTGAGCAGGGGCTCCATGGGCCTGCCACCCACCTGAGCAGGGGAGAAAAGACAGGGAGTGTTATGGTTTGGATGTGAGGTGTCCCCCGAAAGCTCACGAGAGACAGTGCAAGAAGGTTCAGAGGAGAAATGCTTGGGTTGTGAGAGTCTTAACCCAATCAGTGAATTAATCCCCTGATAGATGTTCTGCCTCACCTTGAGCTCCAAGAATGGAGCTGGCCTTCTCTGGCCTAAGACCTCTGAAACTGTGAGCCCTTGAATAAACCTTTCCTGCTCCTCAATTGTTCTGGTCAGGTCCTTCAGTCATAGCAGTGAGAAGCTGACTAAAACAGGGGGCGTGTAATAGGGGAGAGAGGCTATCTCCCCCCACACCATGGAGAGCCTTTCAGAAGGATCATGGAACATGTTTTATTCAATGGGGTGTGAGTCGGCAAGTACTGGCCACAGAGCTCCTGCTTTGAATGTAGTCATTAAGTTGGGCTCTGATTCTGTTTCTTGCCCTCTGCCATGACAACATGACACTATTCTAAGACACTGAGATATTGGGAATGTCTGTTACTGCAGTCCTTGCTAACTGATACAATCTTTGACAAAGGTCTTTTCAGTCTCTCTGCATGAATCCACCAGAACAAGGTTCTCACTGCCTTAGGGACTGTGGAACCTCCAAAGTGGGTCTTTGAGGATGCCATCTTGAGGCCACAGGGAAGGTGACTACTGAGGTCAGCACTTTAAAGCATTCTTCTAAAACTTCCTCTATCTGCCCAATGCTTCAATGATCTGGGGTCTATACCTCTGTCAGCTTCAGGGTGTTGAAAAACTGACCAGTTTGGGAATGTCTCTCCTTCTTGGTCCTCTGATGAGCTGTTAAGCTTTGCCCACTCTCTAGTCCTTCCTCAAATACTTCTAGCTCCTGGGAGCTCAGCACTTGGCAAGAGTGCCTGGAGCCACAGATGGCGAGATGGACAGGTATTCATTCCATTCCCCTTCATCAGAAAAAGTAGCCCTGGTTCCACCAGAAACAAAACCTGATCATGCCATGCCATCACACTGTGCCACTGTACCCCTTAGAAACAGCTGAGCATCTCCCAGGGCCTTTGGGTGGGCACTGGGTGGTGCCAACTGGCCCTTCCTCTCCAGTTCCGGCTCTTGAAGTTCCAGTAAGTGGGAGGGACAGAGACAACAGCCTACTGAGGGGTGTGGTGGTGAGCGCAAGTGACATACTGCCATAAACTGCATGTGGCACACATCAGCCCCAGACCTTTAGTGAGGCTTGCAGCCATTATCTCCCAGGTAGGCGATGCTGAACTCCCAGGGCAGCACGCGAGTCTCTCATGTCAACACAAAAAGAATTGAAGTGACTCCTACACCTTTCTCCTTGTTCTGGTTTTCAGATTAAGATGGATTCTTGATTTCTCCATCCTAATTGTAATTTTCTAATCAGTTGCTGCTGTTTTCAAATGAACAGAATGGCCCAGGTTTAGTCTGATAGCACCAGGAGAGGAGGTGACCTCTTTAAATGGAGATGCCGTCTTTATCAATGCCACCCACCTTTGCCCTATTTCTGTTTCTAAGCAGCCAGGTTACCCCTGTTACCTCTATCCCCACCTGCCTACTTACTTTTGCATCTCATAACCACCACCCCCCACCTCCCCAGTCAGATCACTTTTGTCTTACACGTTTGTGTTGAATTTTGAGAATATAAACATCAGGCTTCAAGGCAAGACTTGGGTGTTATTGTGTTGACTCTAAGTGTAAAAGAAGCTTTGAATTTGCTCCTGTCATTTGCATGTACTGTGCTTCCTAGGATAAGCCTTAGAAGTAGGACCTTTATGTCCTACCCATGGGAATGTCACCAGCCCTGGGAGTGCACACCACTGGTCACAGGATGCACTTCCATGGCTGGGCACATGGCCAGGGCCTGTGCTGTAGTGAATGTGGGCAGTGATTCCCTGTCACAGGCAGGTCCCATCTGGGACACACAGGGTGATGGAGGAATTGCTGGGCGAGGCTTAGCAGCCCTCCCTTGGATACCTCCTATACCTTCTGCCCCATCAGTGACTTGGATAATCATGTGTGAGGGGAAAGAGAGTCCAAGGGGAAAGTGGAAGGAAGGAAGGGAATGTTGATGCCGGCTACGGCACGGGCAGACTTTGAAGATGGTATGCTAAGGGAAATAAGCCAAATGACACGATTCCACCCACACAAATATGATGTGACCAAAAGACAAATACCACATGATTCCACCCATTCAAGGAACCTGGAGAGAGAAAAAGTAGAAAGAATGGTGGGTGCCAGGGGCTGGGTGGGGTGAGGAGGGTTTTCTGTTTAATGGGTGCAACATTTTAGTTTGGAGAGATGAAAGAAAGACAAGTTTGAGTTAGCAAGTTTGATTTCAAGTTTGGTTTCTTCTTAAGAGCCATGAAACTGTAATTCTTTAGGAAGGCATAGTTAACAGTTCTCTAATTGGGCTGTCTTTCCCATCACTCTGAAGGGGTTAGAATGGAATCTCCTCCCTTTCTGTCCAAGTGACTCGGTTCCTGTGCCTAACAGGGTGAGTGTCCCTATCCAGACTGCTAGAACCAGAAGTAGTTCAGATTCCTGACTGTTTGGGATTTGGGAATATTTGCATATAAATCACGAGACATTTTAGATATTGGATCCAAGTCAAAACATAAAATTCATTTGTTTCCCGTACTCCTCATTCACACAGCCTGAAGGTAATTTTATTCAATATTTTGAGTATACCTGGTTTTGACTTATACCCATCACATGAGATCAGGTATAAAAGTTTCCACTTGTGGCATCATATTGATTCACAAAAAGTTTTGGATTCTACATAGCATTTTGGATTTCAGATTTTTGGAGCAGGGATTCTGAGGCTGTATTCTGAGTTATAAATATGCTAATGAGATATACTGGATAGCTCAGTGACCTTTGAGACACTAATCTTCTCTATTTTTTCCCTGCTTAAAAAAATTGCCACAAATTTAATGGCTCAAAACAAAATTGATTTATTATCTTACATGGAGATAAAAATTCTAGAGATCAGAAGTCTCAGATCTTGCTGGTTTAAAATCAAGGTATTCAGAAAGCTGCTAGAGCTCAAAAATGAATTCAGCAAAGAAGCAGGATATAAAATTAATATCCACATATCAGTTATGTTCCTATATACCAATGATGCATCAGCTGAAAGAGAAATTAGGAAAACTATCCCATTCACAATAGCCTCAAAAAAAAAAAAGGAATAAATCTAACAAAAGATGTGAAAGACCTCTACAATGAAAACTATAGAACACTAAAGAAAGAAATTGAAGAAGACCTTAGAAGATGGAAAGATCTCCCATGTTCTTGGATAGGCAGAATTAATATTGTCAAAATGGCCATACAACCAAAAGAGCTAAATAGATTTAATGCAATTTCTATTAAAATTCCAATAATATTCTTCATAGAAATAGAAAAAGCAATCATGAAATTCACCTGGACAAATAAGAGATCCAGAAGAGCCAAAGCAATCCTTAGTGAGAAAAGTGAAGTAGGAAGCATCACAATACTAGACCTCAAATGATACTACAGAGCTATAGTAATATAACCAGCATGGTATTGGCACCAAAACAGACATAAGACCAATGGAAGAGAACAGAAGACACAGAGGCAAACCAATACACACACAAAAGTGACATAAGCATACATTGGAGAAAAGATAGCCTCTTCAACAAATGATGCTAGGAAAACCAGAAATCCATATGTAATCGAATGAAAGTGAACCCCTATCTCTCACCCTGCACAACATTAAACTCCAAGTGGATCAAGGACATAGGCATTAGATTAGAGATCCTGAACTTACTGGAAGAAAATGTAGGAGCAACTATCCATCATGTTGACTTAGGAATTGACTTCCTCAGCAGGACTTGTAAAATCAAGAATCAATAAATGGGATGGTATCAAACCAAAAATCTTCTTCACAACAAAGGAAATGATCAAGAACATAAAGACAGGGCCTACAGAATGGGAGAAGATTTTTGCCATCTGCACCTCAGAGAATTAATCTCCAGGATATACAAAGAACTAAAAAACTAAAAAACACCAAAAAAACTAAAACCCAAACCAAAAAACCCCAAACAATAAATGGGCAAAGGAACTAAACAGGCATTTCTCAGAAGAAAAAAAATACAAATGACCAACAAATATATATAAAAATGTTCAGCATCTCTAGCAGTTAAAGAAATGCAAATTAAAACTACTCTGAGATTTATCTCACTCTCGTCAGAATGGCAATTATCAAGCATACAAGTAACAATAAATATTGGTGAGGGTTTGGGGGGGAAAAAGATATATTCATACATTGCTAGTGGGATTGCAAATTGATGCAACCATTTTGGAAAGCAGTAGGGAGATTCCTCAGAAATCTTGGAATGGAACCACCATTTGACCCAGTTATCTCATTCCTCAGCATATACCTAAAGGACTTAAAATCAGCATACCATGGTGATGCAGCCACATTAATGTTTATAGGAGCTCGATTCATAATAGCAAAGCTATGTAACCAACACAGGTGCCCTTCAACAGATGAATGGATAATGAAAATGTTTTATACACACACACACACACACACACACACACAAAATGAAATATTACTCAGCCATAAAGAAGAATGAAATTATGGCATTTGCTGATAAATGGATGGAACTGGAGATCATCATGCTAAGTGAAATAAGCAATCCCAAAAAAAACAAAGGCCAAATGTTCTTTCTGATATGAAGATGCTAACACACAATAAGGGGGTGGAGGGAGGAACAGAAGTTCATTGGATTAGATAAAGGGAAATGACGGGAAGGGAGGAAGAATGTGAATAGAAAAGGCAGTAGAACGAATTGGACATAATTTTCCTATGTTCATACATGCATACACAACCAGTGAAACTCCACATCATGTACAACCACAAGAATGGGATCCTAATTAGAATAATCTCTACTCCATGTATGGATGATATGTCAAAATACTCTGTACTGTCATGTGTATCTAAAAAGAACAAATAAAAAAAAATAAAATCAAGGTGTTGGGGCAAATGTTAGCTCCTTCTAGGGACTCCAGGAAGGAACCTCTTTCCTCCTGCCTTTTCTAACTTTTACACATGGCCTTCATTTCTTGGCTTGGGTCTCCTTCCTTGAACTCACTTTCAACAGCGACAGGCTGAGTCTTCTTCATGACTCCAACCTTCTCTTCTACCTTCCTCTTCTGCTTTCAAGGACCCCTGTGATTGCACTGAATCCACTTAGATAATCCAGAATAATCTCCTTGGAGGCCAGTCGATTGGCCACCTGTATTCATTTGCTAAGGCTACCAGAAAAGGTATCACAAACTGGGTGGCTTAAACCTAGAAAAATATATTCTTCATAGTTCTAGAGGCCAGAAGTCCAAATCTGTCTGTCATCAGGATTGGATCTTTCTGATGGAGAACCTATTCTGTATCCATTGCCTTAGGTCTTGTTAAGGGCCCATGATCCTTAGCATTTCTTGGTTTGCAGAAACATGGGTGTCTGTCTTCATGTTCACATGGTGTTGCTCCTGGGTGTCTGTGTCCCTCGTGGCCATCTTCTTACAAGGACACCAATCACACTGGATTAAGGGCCCGACTCTATCTAGCATGAGCTCTTCTTTATGAATTCCATCTGTAATGACCTTATTTTCAACTAAGATGACATTATGAGATCCTGGGGGCTAGACTTTAACATCTCTCTTTTGGAAGTTACAATTCAACATTAATTCCATCTTCAACATAATTCCCCTTTGCCATGTAACCTAACATTTTAATAGGTCCTAGGGATTAGGATATGGACATCTTTGGGACCATTAGGCTACCTACCACAGACCCATCACAATAAGGGTAATGAGAAATTGCAGCTTCTATTCAAAGTTTACTTTTTATTCACTCTTGATTTGGCTGTGATTTAAACTACATAAAGGCCTTGAGAGGTCTCCTGAGATGTGACTTGGCTGTTACCAAGAAATATTGACAGGGGTTACCTTCTTTTAAAAAAAATTACATATATATATATATATATATATATATATATATATATATATATAGTTATAGATGGACAAAATACCTTTATTTTATTTATTTATTTTATGTGGTGCTTAGGATTGAACCCAGTGCCTCATACTTTCGAGGCAAGTGCTCTGCCACTGACCCACAATCCCAGCCCAGGGGTCACATTCTTATGACACAGTTCTTTTATGTTGAATACACAGTGACTCTCAAATGTCTAGACAACTAAAAAGAGGATACTGTTAGTCACTTATTTTCAACATAACAGTATTAAACCTTAACAGAGTGTGAGATGTTATACTTCAACACAATCTGAGCTCACAAGTGGTCTATCTGTGGGATCTGTGTGGACTTTATCCATCCCCAAAGTGGGTGAAAAGGAAGGATCTGGCTCCGGCTTCACACCTAACTGGTGCCAATATCTGTGCCAGGAATGTTCTTATGTTCACTCAATTAATCAAAGTAAGGAAGCAAGACGCCTATATGTGATTCTCTGGGTATCTGTTACAGAGACTGGTAAATTCTAGGCACAGCATCAAATGGGCCTCACATGAGATATCATAGCATAAAAAGGAATAAAGTCAACAGCCCCAGAAGGTTGCAGGGCAGGTCACAGAACAGTCACTGGGAGGGTTAATTCACTCGATCTAAGCATGTCTGATCCCCTGGCACATAGTGTGTACCTCACAGTGGGTGTTGACCACGGGGCCCCTAAGTTAGTGTCCCCACCTTCACAAATCCCAGTTAAGTGCTGCCTTTAGAAGAGGGGGGACACACAAGTGGATGATTTTTTTACCATCTGATGAGTGCTGCAGAGGACACGGAGCTTAAGTTGGGTCCTGGAGGTCAAAGTGAAGTTGGCCAAACAAAGAGGCGGTGCTCAGTGCTCAGAGGGAGCTTGTCTACAGAACATCAGGACAGAGTGAGGAAGCAACCGCTGGGCTGGGGGGTGTCGGGTCCCTTGCGGGTCCTATGGGTAGGGTGGGAAGAAGAGAGTTCTTGGGTGCATCTACTAACTGTGTGCCTCCAGGCAAGATGGCGACTTTCTCTGAGGTAGTGGGGAAACAGGCACTGAAGGAAGGTTACCACCGGATGGAGGTGACGGGGCTTGGGGGATGTGGGCCAGGGAAGAGGATGAGGAATGAGTCAAGCTTAGGCTCCATTGGGCCTGAGGGTCGTGGTGGTGCCTTGGTTGTGGGTGAGGGTGGGAGCTGCTTTGACAGATCAAGCTAGGTCGGCACTGGGCAGCTGAAGGTGTTGGGAAGGGTCTGCAGGGACAGCCTGGAGCCTGGGGGTGCAGTGTGGAACCACAGGCAGTGGCTCAGAGGCTTGGAAGCCTCTGGTCATGTCTCTGGCATGCAGAAGGGAAGCATGGAGGGACACCTGTGGGTGAGGGGAGTATGGAGATCAGAGGAAGCGGGGAGTAGTCCCTACAGAACACACTGGCAGGTTCCTTTCAATGCAGACATCTATCTAAAAGGGCCACCCCTTCATTATAGGTGGTGTCATATGGAAAAGCTGTCAAGGGCTACACAGTAGAGACAGTGACTCCTGAGGGTCAATATCAGAGACATGGGGTGGCCACCAGGGGAGGGTGGCCTGGGACCACATAAAAGGGAGGATACTGGAGAGGGGGTTCAGCCTTGGTGAGTACTCTGCTGCTGTCCCTGCATGGGATTTGGTGACAGGCCTGGGCCTGTTAGATATGGCACCTTGAAAGGTGTCTGGCCTCAAGAGTGACCTTGTCCCTTCCTGTCTCAGGGAGATGCAGGCAGGCTGATTTGGAAAGCTAGATGGAGCTAAGCTCTCCCTTCTCAATGATTCTCTGCCCAGAGTATGACAGAGTCAGCTTACACTTGGGCCTGCTGGCTAGCCCTGGGACACCAAGGCACATGGTGTCACTCTTCCCACACGTGTCCACAGGACCTTTCCTACCTGCTGGCTTGTTCTCATGCCACTGAAACTTCCAGAGGCCGCTGGCAGCATAAGGCCAGATGGCCTCCCTGCATAGTCAGAGGCCCCGACCTGGAGTGACAGCAAGATTGACTCAAGGTCTGTCTGTCATTAGGTGGCTAGGTCTTCTACACCCCAATCCTGGGGCTCTTTTTTTATTTCTGTAATCACACTTCCATCCAGGGTACACCAGACCAAGCTTATCATGTGAAATATGCCTGATTTTGAAAGATGCCTGTGTATTAAAGTCAGACATTCTCAAATTCTGTTGGCCCCTGGGTCTGGCAGACTCAGGTCCTTGCTCTTCCAATTTGCCAGCTGGGAGTGACTTGGGTGCGTCAGTACCTGAGCCTGTTTTGTTTTCTGTAAAAATGTCGGTTCTAGCTCATACCTCACAGGCTTGTTGGTGGAATGACGGAGATGACCTCCACCGAGCAGCCAGCGCAGGCCCAGTGTGCCACCAGGCTGACCAATTCCCACTGCTCCAACTGGTTAACTGTTACTCTCCCTCTGAGCATCAGCTCTGTTAGGTGGAGCTGTAAGCCCCCAAAGCCCCACGGAATAGGCACGTCTGTCTGGATATTCTGAACCCAAACAGAGATGCGCAATTCACTATAAGCCCTTCCTCCCCCAATTCTCAATACCTTTGCATGGCTCAGATGAGAAGAACAGGAACCAGAGCCGGAGGCCTCTGTGTGAGTACTAAGTCCTTTAAATTGGTGTGACTTCTCACCTTCTTTGAGTTTTGAGTTCCTTGTGCACTGAAGCAGCAGCCAGAGCAGTAGCATATTTGTGATGTCTGGATACAAATAGCAAGTGAAGAATCCAGGAGATGATGGGTACAGTGAAGATTCTGGGGACATGAGCTCCTTCCCTTTCTCCCTGGCCCAGGGCTTGTATGAACTAGGCTGTGACTGTCCAGCCAAGGGAAAGCAAACATTTTACTTTACTTTGGGTGACAAGGCCTTTCCCAGGGCACCTGTAACTTTGTTTATTGGGTGTGCTGCGCCAGAAGCTGACCCGCCAAGAGCCCATTCTCCCAGGCTCTCCCCCACGCAATACCCTGGCAAATGCTGGGCAGCACCAGGCTCTTGCATCTGTGCAAGACTGAGTCCCTCTTCCCTCTCCTGGCGAACTGGAGCCAGCAATTCTGTGATGAGAACAACTTTAACATGTGCCATTTATAGTCTCTGAAGATACATGGCTGCTTTTATTGAACAGATGTCTGCAAAGAAGGAGCGGGGTGAGGAGGTGGGACCCCCAACTTAACGAGCTGGGCTGTGATGTTCTCCCAGGGGAACCAGGGCCCCTTTACAGCCGCACGTGAAGGTTTAACTCTGCCTCTCTCCACTTAAAACTTGAGAATTATGAGTTCTCATACACATTTCCCTGAAAAGTAATATTATTCACATATTTGTTTTTTAAAAGAGGAAATGAAAATCTGAAGCGCATCAAGCGGGTCTGAATATGAGTTTTTCTGGGAGCAGGTATTTCTGCTTGCAGAGAGGCCCAGCGGTGCATGAAGTTCTCTTTTGTATGGTTAACAATGAGGACTACTGAAAGAAACAACTTTCAGCCTTGAATTCCGATTAAAAATAAAAATAAAACAAAATGATTTCTAGGCTTGAGTGTATCCGTTACACTCTGAAAACAGAGATGAGTGATTTTCCAGGGTTAGAGTCTGGTCCACGTTTTCCTGTAAAGGCCCGTGGGCCATTACGGTTGCTTCCTGTGTTCAGGGGCAAGAAAGAGGAAGGCAGGCTAGAGGGAAGGAGAGAGGATGGATGATGGAGAAACAGATTTCAATCATTTACTAAAATATGCTGAAAAATGTTTCTAAAACAGTTTCTCTATTTATTCTACCCGCTAACCTTTTTTTTTTTTTTTTTTTTGAAAGCTTGCTGGGTACCCAGGAATGTTCTAAACCCTTGATAGAATTCAGCTTATTTGATCCTTACAATGATCCTAAGCAGACTCATTTACAGATGAGGAAACTGAGGCACAGTGAGAGTATGTGGCTTGCTCAAGGCCACACGTTAGTAAAAAGAGGATCTACTTTTCAGCAGTTTCATTAAGATATACCTCACATACGGTTCCCTCATTTAAGGAGTACAAGTTAATATATTCAGAATTACAAAAGCACTAGCACAATCTAATATTAATTTCTGTCACCCCCAAAAGAAACTCATACTCCTTAACTGTCATTCCTCAAGACTCATCCATCCCTCCAGGTCCCTAGGCAATTGCTAATCTACTTTCTGATTCTATAGATTTGCCTAATCTGGACATTCCATATAATTGGAATCACATAATATATGGTAGTTTGTGTCTGGCTCCTTTCAATTAGCTTAATGGTTTTAAGGTTTATCCAAGTTGTAGCATATTTCTCTATTTCATTCCTTTGTATGACCAAAATAATATTCTATTATAGATTTACCACATTTTATCTATTCGTTCATCACTTGATAGAAATTTGGGTGGTTTCTACATTTTGGATATTATGAATGATGCTACCATGAACATTTGTGTGTAAGTTTGTTGTGGATAAATGTTTTCATTTTTCTTGGATATATACTTAGGAGTAGAATCACATGTAATTCTGCATTTAACAGTTTGAGAAATGCCTGACTCTTTTCTAAGCTACACCATTTTACATTCCCACCAGCAGGGTCTGAGGTTCTAAATTAATTCATATTCATTCTCTCTCTCTCTCTCCACCCACACACACACATACCACCCCCCCACACGATACTTGATATTGAATCCATGGGCATTTACCACTGAGCTACTCACCCACCCTTTTAATTTTTTTAGTTTGAGACAGGGTCTAAGTTTCTGAGGGACTTGTCAAGTTGCTGAGACTGGCCTTGAACTCACAATTCTCCTGTCTTGGCCCCTCAAATTGCTGGTATTATAGGTGTGTACCACTGTACCTGACTAAATTTTCTATATTCTTATAAATGTTTGATATTATCTTCTTTATTATAGTCATTTTAGGGGGTATACAGTAGTATCTCAATCTTAGTGGATGTACAGTGATAGTATGTACATTTTTTATTGTGGTAAAAGACATAACAAAATTTACTACTTGTTCATGTGCAGCTCAATGTCATTAAGTACATTCTAAATATTATATAACCATCTCCACCATCAATCTCCCAAACTTATCACTTTCTCAAGCCAAAACTATATATCCATTTCCAAACTCCATGTTGCTCCCTCCCCAGCCCCTGGAAATCACAAGTCTATTTTCTTTCTCTCTGAATTAATACCCTAGGCACATCATGTAAGTGGAAACACACAGTATCTGTTCCTGTTTGATTGGCTTATTTCACTTGGCATAATGTCCAGAAGGTTCCTTTGGGTTACAGCATGTGTCAGAACTTCCTTCCTTTGTAAGGCTAAATACACAGATCAATTAAGAAAAAGACAGCAAGGACACTGAAAATTTCTAGGAATTCCTTATAATTCCTGAAATACTCAGATTAATATCATTTACCTATACAAAGGAAACCTAAGAAAGGTTAAGCTCCTCTTCTTATTTGACAGTACCTTCTATGCAACTCAGCATATCAAACAAATGTAATTAGTTTAGCATACCATTTGTCAAAGTGAGAACAAATCCTTGGAGATTTTCTTTCATTTTTTCCCCCAGAAACCCAAAATACTTATTAAAGAAAAAAAAGCACCTATAAAGAACATGTGCAGACTTTGCTTTCTTGTCATTATTTCCTAAACAATATAGTGTAACAACTATTCACACAACATTTACTTTGTTAGGATTTATAAGTAATCTAGAGATGATTTTCTTTGTCTAATATTACACAAAAATGACAAAATGTTATCAGTTGTAATTTTAGTAATTACTACAGAAACAGCAATATTTCTTTATCAACCACATCAAAATAAACTCACTGGATCACTATAGCCATTTTAAGCCTTTTATACTCAGATCATTTGATTATGATGCTTTCCTGAAAGCTCCTGTGATCACCACTTAGCCAGGATGCTTCATTAAAAAAAAATGACAAATATCCCCATCAGATAATGGGCAAAAAAGCAGGAGAATAAATCACAGTAGAAGAAATACAAGTATTCCTAGACATGAGAACACTCAACCTCAAAAGAGAGCAGAATTTTAAAAAACAAACAATGAGGCACCTTTTCACATACACCAGACTGGCAACACAAAAAGTGTGACTACACCAGATTTGGCCATGAGTGGAGAAGTGGAAGTTTTTACAAGGTGAGCTGAAAAGTAGGTAAGAGGAGACCTGTTATCTGAGGTTTTGTTTTCTGAGATTTCAGCTCTCCAAAGTCAACCATGGTCAAAAGCATTAAACAGAAAATTCCAGAAATAAACAATCCATATGTTTTAAACTGTATGTCATTCTGAATAGTGTAATGAAATAAATCTTGCATTATCCTGCTTCATCCATCCTGGGATATGAATCATTCTCTGTCCATGTATCTGCATAGTATATGCTACATGTCTGTTAGTCACCTGGCAGCCATCTTGGTTACCAGGTCACCTATTGAGGTATCATAGTGCTTATGTTCAAATAACCCTTAATGATGGCTCCTAAGTACAAGATTAGTGATGCTGTCAGTCTAGATATGTAAAAGAGAGGCCACAACATGCTTCCTTTAAGTGAAAATGTGAAAGTTCATGAGTTAGGAAAAATGTCACATGCTGAGGTTGCTAAGATGTATGGTAAGAATGAATCTTGTATCTGTGAAACCAAAGAAGGAAAATAGATACTTGTGCTAGTTTTCTTATAACATATCAAACTATAAAAGTTGTGGCCACAGTGTGTGATACATACTTAGTTAAGATGGAAAAGGCATTGATTTAGCAATTTCATGTCCAGGGACACAATTTCTTGTATGTGTGTGTGTGTGTGTGTGTGTGTGTGTGTACGTATAGATGTGTATGTGTGTTTACGTATATGTGTGTGTGTGTGTGTGTGTGTGTGTGTGTGTGTGTGTATCCAAAGAAACTACATAATATTCACTGAATAACTGTATAAACCTCAAGTGGAAATTCACCTCAATATTCCTCAGTGGCAAAAAAAAAATGAATACATAAAGTATATGAAACAACACAGAGTAAAGAAAATGGACATTCCAACAGACGTTCCAGTGTATGGAGGCAATGGAGATGGGTCCCAGAGGCAGATGGATGTACACATGCTTGGACACTTCACAACACACCCACGGTATTCTCTTTTGTTAGTAGATACAAACAATACACACACACACACACACACACACACACACACAGAGAGGAGAGGGGTGGAGAGAGGGAGAGGAGAGAGAGAGAGAGAGAGAGAGAGAGAGAGAGAGAGAGATAGATAGATATAAGAAATTGAGAATTTGTAGAGAGACAGAGAGAGATAAGAAATTGAGAAATCATGTACATCAACCAGGGAAATGAGGACAGGATTCAGGAGGGGTCAAAGAGGACTTTCCATGTGATATATTATGTAAAGTGAATATGGCCGACATGAATGTTCATTAGTTAATCTCAGTACTTTCTTATATATATGAAAACTTTTATAAGAAAAATCCTTACAGAAGCCATGGTGAGCCCAGTGTGAACTAACAGACCTTGGCTGCAGGTAGTGGCAGGGACTGCAGGCGGTTGAGAACATGGTATGCCCTATTTGAGAGGTAGCTGCCAGGTTCCACCCCACTGTGGCCAAGTGTGGTCCATCTTTCAGTTTTAAAAGCAAAGCTGAAAATCCAGCTTCCGCCTGATTTTAAAATGTTGGAAATGACGTCTAAAACTTTAAGATGCCCATGTGGGCAAACCTTGGTCTGCTGTGGAGTTTGGCCCTGTGGCTTCCAGTCTAGGACTTTACACTTTAATATCCTGAAAAGATATCTGTGGCACATTTTGACCCTGAACTTAGATGTCCTGAAAAAGGCACCGGGCACTATTTACTTGTCACCTCCCCAAAACCTTGACTTTGTCCTTGGCTTTGATTGCCATGTTTCTATGTCACATACCCAAGTTGGCTTGACAGGTTAGCACTGAGCATTCTGTTCTAAAAAGATTAGGAAAAAAACAATCCCCCAGATTAATGACGTGGCGTGGTTTTCCCAGAACACCCATGAGTGGCAAACAAACACCAAAGTCCTGAACCAAACAAGCTGCAGAAAACACCCCAAGGCCTGATTAATACCAGCAGGCGCCCCTGCCCAGCTGTCCAGCCCCACAAAATCATTCAACATGCAAACAGCAGGCAGACCTCCTCTGCATTCCACCCCTGGCGCTGCCCAGCTTTGGCTCTGAGAATGCTCAGAACTTCACAGGACTCTTAGGAAAGGTTCTTAGGGGGAGTTTTCAAGAGTTGGGTGAGTCAGCTCCATGTCTTATGGAAGGCGGGCAGCAGGGAAGGGCTGCCCTAGGCTGCCGAGTTAGGAGGGGAAAAGGCAGGGCTCAAACATGAGGAGCCCAGGAGCTGGCTGCCTTGGGCAGGTGCTGAGCTTGCCCTGCAGGGGCCCTGGCCCACACTTGAAAGAACTGGGACTGTAAGCTGCATTCTGTTTTGGAAGGCCCAAGGTGACTCCCTGTTGGTCTATTTTGAATTCCTGGTACCTCCCAATATGCTGCTGTATTAGAAGCAGTGACCCTGGGTGGTGGCTGTGGTGACCCTCATGGTTAAAAAAGGCCAAGCCAGGTTGGAGCCAGGTATGGTGGCTTAACACCTGTAATCCCAGTGGTTCAGGAGGCTGAGGCAGTAGGATTGCAAGTTGGAGGCCAGCCTCTGACTTTTGACCTGTCTCAAAAAAAAAAAAAAAAAAGGGACTGGGGATGTTGCTCAGTGCCCCTGGGTTCAGTCCCTAGTACCAATAATAATAATAATAATAATAATAATAATAATAATAATAATAATAATAATAATAATAATACAAAAGCAGCCATGTTGATGCTGAACTTGAAAAGTGATTTCCCAGGGGTGAAAGACATTCAGGTGGGAACTGTGTGAATAGTTTGCACCCAGGGATGCAAATTCTCAGTCCATGCCTGGCCTTTGGCAGCATCTACCTCTGTGCAGAACCTACAGTGAGCAAGGGCGCTGAAGGAGCATAACATGTCACCACAAACCTTGGCACAGATGACTGTTTTGACACTGAAAAGCATACTTCCTTATTTTGTCTGTTTCCCCCTTGACTTCCTGGGCACTGGGATTACCTGCCCCTCTGTCTTCTACTCCCCATCTCTTCTCCCTCCTTCATCATTATCTAAGCACAGTGCATCTCTCCCTGGGGTTCATTCTTTGACTCTTTTCTTAACATGGATCATTTAAAAAACTGTCTTTTGGTTCCCACAGATACTGGGATGCAGGGGACCCTGACTCTCTATCCTAGGAGCTCCAGGCCTGTGTGATTGACAATGTAAAGGAGAGCAGAAAGTGGTAACCACCTGCCTGTGGTTCTGGGTGAGCATACATATTAGAAACCTTTCCTCTTTTCCCTATCACCAAAGTCCAGGGGCCACTCCTTTCTCAAAGACCAAACATGCAGAGTTAGGATCTGGAGTCCAGCTTGGTCTGTTCTCTGTACCATGTCCAAGCTATTGCTAAGTCCCATAAGTCAACCCCCATAAGGAATCTCAAATCTGGCTTTCCTTCTCCATGTCCATGACCACCTTACCTGGGCACTGGAAATCTTCCAGCCGACCTCCCTACAAGTGATCTCTCTTTTCCATTCCAAGTAAATGCACCTGTGCCACAGTTTTGGTCATGCTACTTCCTTACTCCAAAATCTTCAATGGCTTCTGAGTGCTTTCTATCTTTCATAACCTGGGCCTGGCACTTAAGACCTAATCTGATGATATAGTCATTCATTCAGCCCATGCCTCTTCATCATTCCATGAAGATTGCAGATATTTTCAGAAATAAAGGCAAGCAAACAAAAATAAGATTCTAGACCAAGGAAAATGAGAATTAAGAACAATGAAGGTAATGGGAAATGGCCTTGTCCCCGCCCCCCACTCCATTCTGGTTGGCCACGTGTGCTCCTTTCTCCCTAGACAGTTGGATATTCCTTGGTTTGGAGGTGTTGGCATGGTTCCCTCTATCTGGAAATACTACGCCCCCATTTCTCTTAGTTGGCCAGTCTCAGCACCTGCTCCTCCACAGGGTTTAGATGTGCCTCTTCTGCTCAGGCACTGGTAGGCTCTCTTAATGGTCGGGATGCTATTGGTCCTCTTCTGGTCCTCCCAGGAATATCCTACACTTCCCATGGCTTATAGACTCCTAGGAGCCAAGAGGCTCGGTTCTAGTTCGAGTGTACTGGCTAGGTCTTTTTTGACTTCAGCTCCTAATTTTTCCTCAGGGTCCGTTTTTCCATCTGTGAATGGGGTCAGCAGCTCCTATTCATTCATTTCTGACATGGATGTGCAAACAACTGGTCATATATGGTGAATCTTGTTGCTATCCAGTATCCCCTCTGGGTTGACTCCCTTTAGCAGGTGCATCACAGAACAGCCCCAAATCTGCATCCCCTACTCCCCACATATATGGTTTTGGCAGAACTCCCACCTCCTCTTCAGTAGTGGACTTCACTATGGCAGTGTGCTTGCTCTGAGCACACCCTGAAGCTCGGCTCCCACACATTGGAGAGACAGTGCCTATTAACGCTGCTGGCTAATAAAACAGCCAGCAGTTTCCTATAAAAAGTTACAGTGGGATAAATCTACAATAAAATATTCATGCCCTTTATTTCACTTCACAGAAAGATTCAAACATCCCAACCAAATGCAGTCACAGCAGCTGGTGGGCAGATGTTCTTCAGGCAGGCGAATGAGAGACAATAATTAGTCTCAATTAAGTTCTCAGTAAATTATGTAAGGGAGACCTTTAGTCACTCAGCCCCGAGTGGCTTGCTGAGCCAAAAGCAGTGAACCTGGTCCAAAACTATTTAGAAACTTTAGACTGCTCTGGATAATTCATGTTCTGAGTAAACTGCAGGGTCTTGGCATTAGAGGAAATAATGAATCCCATAACCACTTTCAATTGAGAATAATAATTTGCTAATAATTTTAATAGCTAATGAGCTACAGAAACCATGTTCATGAGTCCTCCAAACAGAAACGAAAGAGTCTATGGCATTAAATCCCCCAGGATGCTTTGGAGATTTTGCTTTGTTAAGTGTCCTGTCAAAGGACACTTTCACTAGAGCACTGCTTCTTCTCCTTGATTTATAAAGCAGTCTCTTAAGTATCAGTGAAGGTGTTTCTGCCTAATTATGCACTTTGGATTTTCTGCTAAAATGCACCTTCAAGATGCCGAGAGAAGGGACCCCTACTTCAAGTCTCTTTGCATTGAGTTTTGTGATATCTCCCTTCTGCCAAATGTCACAGGTTGGCGATCTTAGTTGTCAGGCAAACAAAAGAATATTTGATTTGGAGAGTTGTGGAGAACATCCTATTCCCTGGGGCAATACTTGAAGCCACTCAGGGACCAGACCTCCTCCTTAGTCCACAAAGGCCTGGTCAAGTTTGGCTGTGAGGGTCCTTGTCTGCATCCTGGCCTTATCCTTATCTGTTGAAGATCAGTTTCTAGCACAGAATCTTGTGCTTGTTAAGGACCCTGCACATTTTTTTTTTAAATTGAATCATCACAGTTGCCAAGGAAATTGAAATACGAGCAGAGCTTCCTAAAATGATCTTTGCATTGGTCTCCAGATCATCTTGGACTAGGATTTTGTTTGTTCTAGGAATCTCTTCTATGGCCATACTTTTTTTTTTAACTTAGCAGAAATTCTAACTATAATTTATGCACATAAAAGAAAATCTGGATGGTCCATAAAAATATAAAGCAAGAGAACCAAAGAACACACACGATCCTAGTGCTTTTTCCAACATATTTTCTTTAATATTGATGTCATACTATAAACAAATCATTTTATACTGTCTCACTATTGATAACAGAAGCAGTTCCTATGTGATTGAAACTCTTTTCTAAAGGTTGACTTTTTTAAGGTTTGCACAAAACCCTCTTATGTAGACAGAGCCATATATTATTTAACTAGTGCATACTTGTTGGACATTTGGGGAGTTGCCAAATTTTTCCATATTTGGGGTGATTTCCAAAGGTGGAACTGGAAGTCCTGGATCCAAGGTGATGAGCAAGAACATCCAGAAGACCAGCAAGAACATTCAGAAGACCAGCAGGAACTGCTTGCATTTCCGCATGACAGGGAGCTCATTACGCTACAACCAGCTATCTCTGCCCCACCAGCCTAGTAAAGCATCAGAGGAGGCATGTGTTCTCCAAGTTGATGTTTTAAGTGTGCCAAGGCACCAGGACAACAAGATCTATGACAGCCACTCTGTGTCTCCCACTAGATTTCCTTCTGCAATTCACACAGCCCTTCAGCTGTTCTTCATGAAGTAGCAGTATCTCCACCCGATACCCAGCTGGTCCATGTTTCCTTAGCAATGTGGCCCAACAAATCCATGTCTGGGTGTAACCTGACCAGCTTTAAGTAAATAAATAATAGGAACCACATGAACTGGACCCCTCTGTGTGCCAGATGTTACGTGTTCTGGTCTCCACTTGATTCCCAAGGAGATGAGGAAGTGGGAGTTCCAAGAAATAACCTGCTCAGGGTTGCATAGCCAGTGACAGGCATTCATCTGTGATTGGTCTATCCAGTGACTAGATAGCAAAGAACACTCCCACAGCCCTGGTGTGATACAGCACAACCACGCTCCTAGTACCTCCTCACACCTAGGCGTAAATCCCTGTAGGACATCAATTCTTCCCTTGTGGCTGGAGTTGATCTCTTTCCCTGTTGGTCTTTTCCATCAGAGTGAAGTGCTGAAAGGGATTTAGTCTAACCTAAGATGAAGAGGATCCTCTCTCAGACACAGGATTTGGCTCACAGTAGGTACTTAGTAAATATCTGCTAAATAAGTGAATAAAGGAGCAGCTTAATTGCTCAGACTAAGGTCAGTGGAAACCACCAGGTCTCCTATGTTTTTTTAGTGGATGCCAAATGTGGATGCCATATTCCATATATTTTTATTTCCACATACAAGGGGTATTGTATTTTTTAAAAAAATGTATATTATTAACTTTCAGCTTTCTAATTGTTTTGTGATCATAGTGTTGCCTGGTAATATTTCTATTTATGGAACCTACTGATATTTTCCTTATGATCAAATACATAGCTTCTGTGAAAATGATGAAAGTGTCCTATTATCAAGGTGTAGTATTTGATTAATAGGAAATAGAGTGCATCACACCCCGTGTACCGCGTCACTGCGCAGGTGAATAACGAGTTAGAGCGACAAAAAGCTACCTTGTTAGGAATTTACAGCAAAATAGGGGTGCACTGAAATCTAGAGGAAGGATTTCCAGCACCAAGGACCGGTTATTGAATCTCTAACACGAGCCAACTGTGCCGACCAGAGTTCCAGGCTGACTGACCCGCCATCCGTCATGCGGCCCGCCCCCTGGCTAAAGACGGCAGGGCGCCGCCGAGAAGCAACCAGCAAGCAGAGAGAAACAGTGCTACGGATTCTGTGGAATCCTGCTGGCTGTGCCCTCACTGAGCTTCAGGCTGAGTTCGGGATTTGAGATGAGGAAGGAAGAGGTCCAGTTCTATCTCCCACAACGGAAAGTCCACCAAGGAAGCCAGCGGCCACCATCTTGGAGAGCTGACATCACCTCCACCACTCTCTGACAGATTGCAACAATGAAACAGGTGTGTGTTACTCCACCCATCTCCCATACAGCAGGGAATTCGCATAAAATCTCTCCCAGGCTTTCCGGGGGAGGGATTATCAAAGTGAGCCTGCATAGAGTCCCAGGGAAAGGTAGAGACACCTGACCTTCAACTCCCTCTCCCATCAGCAGCGAAAAGGAAACCTGTCTAGCCAGCGCTGGGGGAGGGGCAAGCGGAAAAAATCAAAACAATAGGGTGCCAGGGTTCCCAATAGTCACCCTCCACACCCAGCAAACTGCAGGCCCAGAGGACAACTTGAACTGCCAAGAGGCATCACACAGGGGAAGGCAGGGCTAGCAGGAGAAACCAGGGCTAGCAGGAGAAGCCAGGGGACGAGAGGCCAGGCCCTCGCGACTGGGCAGCTAGAGATCACCCGCCCGCCCGCCAGCAACCGACCGTCCGCCTGCGGCCCCCGTGACTGGGCAGCTAGAGACCGCCCGCCCACCCGCCGGTGACCGCGCGGCTAGACCCCGAGGTGCAGCCCAGCAGGTACGGTGCAGAGACTCTAGGAAGAGGTCTACAGCCAGGCCTTCATGAAGTAGCTAACCGGGAGCTGAAACCAACCAGAGACAGACCAGTCCCACCCCTTCCTTCGGACAACCCGGTAAGGAGCCTGGGGCCTGCCATAGCAGAGAGGTGACGTCACTGGAGCTCCGCTGTTGGAATTCCTTCACAGCAGAATTCACTTTAGCAGGCATAGTCTACCACCACAAAGGAGAGACAACAGAGATATACAAAACCAAAAAAAATTTATAGGAGAGAGCAGAAACACAGCAATCAAACAGAGCTGAAAAGTAACATGAACAACATGAAAAAACAAGAGAAAAAAGAATTACAAACAATGCAGGACAACTTAAATCTACAGGAGGACCTAGAAGCATCAGAAACATGGACAGGGAAAGAACTCAAGGCATACCTAACTCAGATGGAACGGAATATTAGAGAAGACAGGAGATAGCAACTCCAAGCAATGAAAGTATATTTTGAAAACGAATTAAACAAACAAATTCAAATGGCAAAGAACGAGCTTTACCAGGAGATAGAGATCTTAAAAGAAAAAAAATCAAACAGTAATCCTAGAAATGCAGGAAACTATAAACCAAATTAAAAACTCCAACAAGAATATTACAAATAGACTAGATCAAGTAGAAGTCAGAACATCAGATAATGAAGACAAAGTTTATCAACTTGAAAAGAATATAGTCAACACAGAAAAGATGCTTAAATCTCATGAGCAATCTATTCAAGAGATATGGGATGTCATAAAAAAAAAATTTGAGAGTCATCGGGATAGAAGAAAGCATAGAGGCTCAAACCAAAGGAATGGACAACCTATTAAATGAAATAATTCTAGAAAACTTCCCAGAGATGAAAGATGGAATGGATTGCCAAATCCTGGAAGCCTACAGGACCCCAAACATTCAAAACTGTAATAGACCAACTCCAAGACATATAATTATGAAGATAGCCAACATACAGAACAAGGAGAGAATATTAAAAGCTAAGAGAGAAAGGAGGCAGATTACATTCAGGGGTAAACCAATTAGGTTAATGACTGATTTTTCATCACAGACTTTGAAAGCGAGAAGATCCTGGAACAATGTATTTCAAACGCTGAAAAATAATGGATTCCAACCAAGAATACTGTATCCAGCAAAATTAAGCTTCAGATTCGACAATGAAATTAAAATATTTCACGATAAACAAAAGCTAAAAGAATTCGCAGCCAGAAAACCAGCACTGCAAAGCATTTTGAGCAAAATACTACAAGAAGAGGAATTGAAAAATAGCGCCCAAAACTAACAGTGGGAGATATCTCAGTAAAGGGGGAGGAAAATAACCAAAGAGTAAAAACTAGCCAAACTAAAATAAATAAAAAAATAAACATGACTGGAAGTACAAACCATATTTCAATTGTAACCTTAAATGTTAATGGCCTAAATTCACCAATCGAGAGACATAGGCTAGTAACCTGGATCAAAAAAACAAATCCAACAATATGATGCCTTCAGGAGTCTCATATGATAAGAAAAGACGTACACAGGCTGAAGGTAAAAGGTTGGGAAAAATCATACCACTCACAGGACCCTCGGAAGCAAGCAGGAGTGGCCATACTCATATTGAATAAAATCATCTTCAAACCTAAGTTAATCAAAAGGGATAAAGAAGGACACTATATACTGTTAAAAGGAACCATCCACCAACAAGACATAACAATTATCAATTTGTATGCACCAAAAAATGGAGCTGCAACCTTCATAAAACACACTCTTCTCAAGTTCAAGAGTCAAATAGACTACAACACAATAATTATGGGTGATTTCAACACACCACTCTCGCCATTAGACAGATCCTCCAGACAAAAGCTGAATAAAGAAACTATAGAACTCAATAGCACAATCAATAACGTAGACTTAATCGACATATATAGAATATATCAACCATCATCAAGTGGATACATGTTCTTCTCAACAGCACATGGATCCTACTCAAAGATAGACCATATATTATGCCATAGGACAACTCTTAGTAAATATAAAGGCGTGGAGATAATACCATGCACCATATCTGATAATAATGGAATGAAACTGGAAATCCATGATAAAAGAAGGAAGGAAAAATCCTACATCACATGGAAAATGAACAATATGTTACTGAATGATCAATGGGTTACAGAAGACATAAAGGAGGAGATAAAAAAAATTCGTAGCGATAAATGACAATACAGACACAACATACCGGAATCTATGGGACACAATGAAAGCTTTTTAAGAGGGAAATTCATTTCCTGGAGTTCTTTCCTCAAAAAAAGAAAAAACCAACAAATAAATGAACTCACACTACACCTCAAAACCCTAGAAAAGGAAGAGCAAAACAGCAAATGTAGTAGAAGACAAGAAATGATTAAAATTAGAGCAGAAATCAACGAAATTGAAACAAAAAAACCATTGAAAAAATTGATAAAACTAAAAGTTGGTTCTTTGAAAAAATAAATAAGATCCACAGGCCCTTAGCCATGCTAACGAAGAGAAGAAGAGAGAGAACTCAAATTACTAACATACGGGATGAAAAAGGCAATATCACAACAGACCCTACAGAAATACAGAAGATAATTAGAAAGTATTTTGAAACCCTATATTCCAATAAAATAGAAGATAGTGAAGATATCGATAAATTCCTTAAGTCATACTATCTGCCCAGATTGAGTCAGGAAGACACACACAATTTAAACAGACCAATAACAAAGGAAGAAATAGAAGAAGCCATCAAAAGACTACCAACCAAGAATGGGTATACAACGGATGGGTATACAACGGAGTTTTAAAAACCTTCAAAGAAGAATTAATTCCAATACTTTTCAAGCTATTTCAAGAAATAGAAAAAGAAAGAGCTCTCCCAAATTCATTCTATGAGGCTAACATCACCCTGATCCCAAAACCAAACAAAGACACTTCAAAGAAAAAAAACTACAGGCCAATATCTCTAATGAACTTTGATGCAAAAATTCTCAATAAAATCCTGGCAAATCGAATACAAAAGCATATCAAAAAAATTGTGCACCATGGTCAAGTAGGATTCATCCCTGGGATGCAAGGCTGGTTCAATACACAGAAATCAATAAATGCTATTCACCACATCAATAGACTTAAAGATAAGAACCATATGATCATCTCGATAGATGCAGAAAAAGCATTTGACAAAGTACAGCATCCCTTTATGTTCAAAACACTACAAAAACTAGGGATAACAGGAACTTACCTTAACATTGTAAAAGCCATATATGCTAAGCCTCAGGCTAGCATCATCCTAATTGGAGAAAAACTGAAGGCATTCCCTCTAAAATCTGGAACAAGACAGGGATGCCCTCTCTCACCTCTTCTATTCAATTTAGTTCTTGAAATACTAGCCAGAGCAATTAGACAGACAAAAAAAATTAAAGGCATAAAAATAGGAAAAGAAGAGCTTAAATTATCACTATTTGCGGAAGACATGATAATATATTTAACAGACCCAAAAGTGTCTACAAAGAAACTGCTAGAGTTAATAAATAAATTCAGCAAAGTGGCAGGATATAAAATCAACACGCTTAAATCAAAGGCATTCCTGTATATCAGCAACAAAACTTCTGAAATAGAAATGAGGAAAACCACCCCATTCACAATATCCTCAAAAAAAAAAAATACTTGGGAATCAACCTAACAAAAGAGGTGAAAGATTTATATAATGAAAACTACAGAACCCTAAAGAGAGAAATAGAAGATATTAGAAGATGGAAAAATATACCCTGTTGATGGATAGGCAGAACTAACATCATCAAAATGGCGATATTACCCAAAGTTCTCTACAGGTTTAATGCGATGACAATCAAAATCCCAATGCCATTTCTTGTAGAAATAGATAACGCGATCATGAAATTCATATGGACAAACAAAAGACCCAGAATAGCAAAAGCAATTCTAAGCAGGAAGTGTGAATCTGAAGATATAGTGATACCAGATTTCAAACTGTACTATAGAGCAATAGTAACAAAAACAGTGTGGTACTGGTACCAAAACAGGTGGGTGGACCAATGGTACCGAATAGAGGACACAGAGACCAATCCACAAAATTACAATTTTCTTATATTTGATAAAGGGGCTAAAAGCATGCAATGGAGGAAGAATAGCATCTTCAACAAATGGTGCTGAGAAAACTGGAAATCCATATGCAACAAAATGAAACTGAATCCCTTTCTCTTGCCATGCACAAAAGTTAACTCAAAATGGATCAAGGAGCTAGATATCAAATCAGAGACACTGTGTCTGATAGAAGAAAAAGTTGGCTACGATCTACATATTGTGGGGTCGGGCTCCAAATTCCTTAATAGGACGCCCATAGCCCAAGAGTTAATAACAAGAATAAACAAATGGGACTTACTTAAACTGAAAAGTTTTTTCTCAGCAAGAGAAACAATAAGAGAGGTAAATAGGGAGCCTACATCCTGGGAACAAATTTTTACCCCTCACACTTCAGATAGAGCTCTAATATCCAGAGTATACAAAGAACTCAAAAAATTAAACAATAAGAAAACAAATAACCCAATCAACAAATGGGCCAAGGACCTGAACAGACACTTCTCAGAGGAGGACATACAGTCAATCAACAAGTACATGAAAAAATGCTCACCATCTCTAGCAGCCAGAGAAATGCAAATCAAAACCACCCTAAGATACCATCTTACTCCAGTAAGATTGGCAGCCATTATGAAGTCAAACAACAATAAGTGCTGGTGAGGATGTGGGGAAAAGGGTTCACTTGTACATTGCTGGTGGGACTGCAAATTGGTGCGGCCAATTTGGAAAGCAGTATGGAGATTCCTGGGAAAGCTGGGAATGGATCCACCATTTGACCCAGCTATCGCCCTTCTCGGACTACTCCTTGAGGATCTTAAAAGAGCATAGTATAGGGATACTGCCACATCCATGATCACAGCAGCACAATTCACAGTAGATAGACTGTGGAACCAACCTAGATGCCCTTCAATAGATGAATGGATAAAAAAAAGTGTGGCATTTATACACAATGGAGTATTATGTAGCACTAAAAAATGACAAAATCATGGAATTTGCAGGGAAATGGATGGCATTAGAGCAGATTATGCTAAGCGAAGCTAGCCAATCCTTAAAAAACAAATGCCAAATGTCTTCCTTGATATAAAGAGAGCAACTAAGAACAGAACAGGGAGGAAGAGCATGAGGAAAAGATTAACATTAAACAGACGAGTGGGGGGAGAGAAAGGGAGAGAGAAGGGAAATCATAAGGGAATGGTAGGATACCCTCAATGTTACACAAAATTACATAGAAGAGGTTGTGAGGGGAAAGGGGGAGGGAAACAAGGGAGAGAATTGAACAACAACAGATGAGGTAGAGAGGGAAGATGGGAGGGGAGGGGAGGGGGGGATAGTAGGGGATAGGAAAGGTAGCAGAATACAACAGTCACTAATATGCCATTATGGAAAAATGTGAATGTGTAACCAATGTGATTCTGCAATTTGTATTTAGGCTAAAAATGGGAGTTCATAACCCACTTGAGTCAAATGTATGAAAGATGATATGTCATGAGCTTTGTAATGTTTTGAACAACCAATTAAAAAAATAGGACTTAGCTTATTGGCTCTGTTTTTTAGGTCTTTTATATTCTTTTGTATTTTTGGTCTACTCACTACTTAGCCTGTCTTATATTGAGAGTTGGTGTTAATGGCTCTAGTAACCAATACATTTCTATCTGATTCCATGTATCTCCTGTGGTTTATGTTGCTGTTATTTGGAGCATACATATTCATAGCAATTATATCATAATTATGAACTGAGACTTCTAATATTCTACATTTTTTTTCCTTTGTGACATTTAATATTTTTTGGCTTTAAGTGTATTTTATGTGAAATCAAGATTGCTACTCCTTCTTAATGTTTTCATTATTATCTATAAAGAATGATATTGTTATTTTAATTTCTCATATTGTTTTCATTTATTGTTTTAAGATGTTTATTATTTTCACTTGTCTGCTATACCTTGATACATCTCCTCATTTTTAGTTTTTCTGAGCTAGGTTCTTTTAGGTGTGTTTCTTGCATATAACACAGAATTGGATCTTGTTTTGGCAGCCAACTTGAAAATCTCTTTCTTTTAAAGAGGGAGTTAAGTTCTATCCAAATATTTGGTCTCAGCTGCTTTTTATATTTTGCTGTATTTGCTATATTTCTATGATATTATTTCTTTGCTAGGTATTTTTGGCAATGAAAGGTTTTTATTTTTGTTTTTCTTACCAAATTTTGATAAGTGCAATAAAATTTAGAAGTAAAATTTAAGTGTATAGTTCAACAAACTGTCACAAAGCAAGGCAAGGTATGTAACTACAACTCAGGTCAAGAACATCATCATCTCCTCAGAAGACCTCTTCAGACTCCCAGTTACAAACTTCCCCCAACAATTCTGACTTCTATCACCAGAGATTTGCTTTACATTTTTGAACTTCATACACACAAAATCATTCATCATGCAGTCCTATCTTTTTTGTCTAGACTCTTTCACTCAACATTGTGTTTGTGAGACTGACTCATGTTTTGTGGAGTACTGGTTCCTTCTTGCTGCTGCAATATTCTGCTGTATGCTTAGATTACATTGCTTTGTGGATGAGCACTTGAAAAACAGAATTTCTGGATCATGAGAATTTATACATTGAGTCAAACAAGTTTCCAAAGTGGTGATGCCAGTTTACATGAGTACTAGCAATGGATGAACATTCCAATTGCTCCGTGTCCTTGTCAACACTCAGTATCATTTCCCCCATTTTAACTGGTCTGGTGGGTGTGCAGTGGTATCATGTTGTGGCTCTAATATGTACAGGTAGAAAATATAGGTGAAGGCATATGGGTAAGGAAAATAGGGTGAATAAGAGTTGGGAGGTGGGAAATACTCAAACCTCTCTAAATTTCCCTTTGTCCCCTCTTTCCTAATCGTTTACTACCTTGTTTATCAGTGTTTAGTAATATCTCTTGATCTCATTGTCAACACAATAATTTTATTCTGCTCCTCTGCTATTTCCTCTTTTCTTTCTATTCTTTTATTCTACTCTCTGTACATTTTTAGTTGTATTATTTTCATTTTGTCATAATATATAACATCATCTCCAACTTTGCTTTTTAGCCTTAGGTCTACAATTAAACATCTTAAAATGTTCAAGATTAGACCTTTTAACAATGTATCCCCAGTCATCTTTTGGATACAGAATGACCTAAAATACAAGGCTTGTCAAACTATGGCCTCAGGATCAAATCCCACCTGATTATGTAAATAAAGTTTTATTGGAACATAATCTTGATGATTTGCTTATAAACCTAACCTGTCTGTATTTGCGACAGACAGGTTCCAGGACCTCATTTTATATAAGAGACCTGACTTGAAAAGTGTATGGATACTCAGGTCCCTTATAGAAAATGACATAATATTTATATGCATATCCTCCTATATATTCTATATAATCTCTAAATTACTTATAATACCTGATATAATGTAAATAGTTGTTATATTGTATAATTTAGGGAAAAAATGATAAGAATAAAATTCTATACATGTTTAGGCCATTGTGGCCTAACTGTATAGTACAAGTCATGCTCAAACAAATCAGTGTGTGAGATAAACTGAGGATCTGCAGAGTGGTAATGGAGCTATACAGTGTTTCCTTGCATATCAATTCATTAGCATGGAATCAGTATAGTGTTTGGCACACAGCACATTCAAGTTTTTTTTTTTTTTAGGAACTTTTTAGATAAAAAAATACTTTTGATCTAAAGTTAGTTGAATCAGTGAATGTGGAACTGATGGATATGGAGGACTCACTGTACATTATCTATAGTTGCTCTTGTGATACAATGAAAGCTTTGAGTAGTTACAATAGACCACATAGCTGTAGAGCTTAAAATATTTAACATCTACCATTTACTGAGGAACTTTGCTGATTCTTGCTGTAGTATTCCTTAAGAAGGGCTGAGCTCCTGTATGTTTAAAGCTGTTTATTTAAAGCCTTGATACTTGTAGGACAGTTTAGCTAGATATAAAATTCCATTTCTCTCTCTGCCCTGCCCCTCCCCACCCCGTCTCTCCCCTAGTCTGTTATTCTGGAAGGACAGCTAATAGCTCCACAGTGATGGCTCATAACCCTGTTTCTCTTGTTCCATCTACTGTGATATTACAGAAGTCTTACTGAGTGTTCTGCTGACCTGACCCACCATACCACCCAATAACACTTGTTAGATCATAACAAGTGTTTTACTGGGTCCTCCCACATTTGGGGCATCAAAGCAACCTTCTTTCCTAAAATGCATGTAAACTGTCTAACTTGCCAATTCATCTTGTAGTTGTGCCAGGGTTAATGGTCTGAGGAGGCTGCTTTCCTGCAACCCACACATTGATTTCTTTGAGCAACTGAAGCCCACTGATCAGACTCCTGGCTCTTTGCTTCTTGTGTTGTCTGTTCTCAGAATAAACATGTAGAACTTTGGATGTAACATCTGTAATATCTTGGATTAGATCTCATCCTGGAATGGGGTTTTGGATACTTCTAAAAAAATTCAGGGATAACAGGGATCATAGATATAAACAATTTGTAGCATGCTACAAATTGTCCTGAACAATTTACTTTTTAAATTAACTCTAGTATTCTCATGCCAACCCTATGAAGTAGGCGCTGTCACTGTCCCCTGCCTTACAGAGATGGAGCATGGTCCGCCCAAGTTCCCCCGTGGCAGCTGTGGAGGTAGGATGAGAACCTGTCATGGTCCTTGCTTTTTAACATTGACACATGCTGCTTCTGCTTCTTGGGGCTCATGCCCAGCCTTCTCCTCCTCTTTCTTGGGACCCCATGCCCTTTGTTTGTTTTCATCTACTTTCCATATTTCCCCCTCATTCTTCTTGTTGAATAGTAGCAGCAGGTTAGAGCAACAATTTGTTCATTGTCAGTTTTAGCCTTAATGGACTTATTCTTCCCAATTTTTCTTACTTCAAAGGTGAACAAAAACCTCCCTTTATTGAACCCTTTTAAGCAAGGGTTAGCTTGTAGGATTCTGCCTGTTTTGTTTGAACCACTTGCTACGGATCCAAACTGTTTTCTACTTGTTGTGGCCACATGATGCTCTTAGCCTTTCACATCTGGCTCATTCAGAGCCACCAGCGTAGCCCTGGGCCTCACCTATGTCTACTTTCTTATGTTGGTTGGGTCTGTACATGATTATAGAGTCAGAACTGAATCTTCCAAGAGAGCCTACCTATTGGAAGAAAATGTACCTCTGATAAAGCATTAACTTCTAGGAACTATAAAGAACTCAAAAAACTTAACACCAATAATAACAACAACAACAACAACAACAACAAAAACAACCACCCAATCAATAAATGGGCTAAGGAACTGAATAGACACTTCACAGAAGAAACACAATTGATCAATAAGCAATAAGCCTACAGAAATATGTTCATCATGTCTAGCAATTAGAGAAATGCAAATCAAAACTACTCTAAGATTTCACCTCACTCCAATCAAAATGGCAACTATTATGCATACAAACAACAATAAGTGTTGTCGAGGGTGTGGGTAAAAGGTACACACATACACTGCTGGTGGGACTGCAAATTGGCGTAGCCAATATGGAAAGCAGTGCGGAGATTCCTCAGAAAACTTAGAATGGAACTATCATTTGACCCAGCTATCCCACTCCTTGGTTCATACCCAAATGACTTAAAATCAGAATATCACAGTGACACAGCCACATCAATGTTTATAGCAGCTCAATCCACAATCGCTCAACTGCGGAACCAAACTAGATGCCCTGCAACAGATGAATGAATAAAGAAAAGGTGGTGCATTTACACAATGGACTATTACCCAGCATTAAAGAAAAACGAAATCATGGCATTTGCAGGTAAGTGGATGCAACTAGAGAACAACTTGCTAAGTGAAATAAGCCAATCCCCCCAAACACAAAGGCCAAATGTTTTCTCTAGTAGGCAGATGCTGATCCATAGTGTGGGGGAAGAGGGGGTTGCAGTAGAGAAGAATGAAGGTACTTTGGATTGTGCAGAAGGAAGTGATGGGAGGGGTAGGGCTGTGGGGATGAGAAGGATGGTAGAATGAGAGACATTATTAACCTGTATATCTGTATGATTACACTACTGGTGTGACTCTGCACCATGTACAGCCAGAGGAATGAGAAATTGGGCTTCATTTGTATTCAATGTGTCAAAATGCATTCTACTATTATGTATAACTAATTATAACAACTTAAAAAAATAGAAGGGAGACCAGTAGAATAGAAGAAGGGGATCAAGGGGAGGGAAAGGAGAGATACTGGGGAATGAAACTGATCAAATTATACTTTATTATTATGTGCATATATGAATATATGATAACAAAACCCACTGTTATGTATAATTATAATGTATCAATAAAAAGGGAAAAAAAAGAATTGAATCTTCCAAATTTTCTCCTGTATGCTGAGCTATATTGACTGACCATCTTTAACTATGAGATCACAGTGGACTCTACTCTGACCCTTATGATTTTGTTTTCTTAATACATAGGGATCTAAATATACCCTTGCCCTTCCTGATTGTGGCAAACTGCAGAAAAATGTAGTAAGTCACTGCTTCTCAGGTTTTTGTCAGGAATCTTCCTGATTTATAAGGATTAAAGTCAGAGTAATGGCCCTTTCATGCATCTTCTACCTTTTGAGAGAAGATCAAGGAGGGAGCATGTTCTCTATAAACTGGGACATCCAGCTGCCTATCTGTCCTTCCCCATCTCCAGTCACCAGAGCTTCTGCTACATAAGCTTCTGCTATACAAGTCTCCTTCAAGCCTGTATCCTCAACTTGGTTAGTCTCTGGCCCAGTGCTTTTAGCCTTTGGTGGCCTGGGCTCTGGGCCTTCCAGCCTCAGAAGATAAGATAACTGCTTTCTCCTCTAGATTAGCCCCAAACTCTTTCTATTGGACGATTTTGCTTCTGCCCTCTGGTTCAAGCCTCAGGACCCAATCTATCAAGTCTGATCATTCTTACCACACTTCTTAAGTTAAAGTTTCTAGTAACTGTTGTCATCATGAATGATATAAGTATTTCTTGGTGTGGTTCCTAGACCAACATCATTAGCACCATGAAAGAATTGGTTAGAAATGCAAATCTTCAGGTCTTACTCAAGATAGTCTAATCAGAAAACTGATTTATTGCTTCCTTTCTTTTCCTCTGCATGGGGCCCAGCAATTTGTCAGGTAATAAGCCCCTCCAGGGAATACTGAGGAAGTAGAACCATGGTGCATACAATCACCAAGGCCCATGTCTTGTTTCTGATGAGATCTCTGGGATCGCTGCCTCTCACGTCCCCCTTTTTTTTCCCCCCTTGACTATTCACTGGGCAGGTGCAATTCAAATATTTTCCTTCCCTTTTCTCAAGAATTAGTACAAGGCTCTCTCCTGCTGTCTTCCCAGGAAATTAATTAAGAGTCTTAGAGGAGAAAACACTACTGAGCTGTGCGCATATTCATTACCTCTACCATGCCGATTTCTACTCCCAATGCTGTGAGGAATTTCTCTTGGAAACGATCTATTTCTATGTGAGGAGACTCCTTCCTTCAGTGGTCTTTAAATCCAAATCCAAGTCAGCAGAGAAGTGCTGGCGGGGTGCAGCATTTTATACCCACCCACGTCAAGCACAACCTCATTATTTTCACTTCCCACCATCACCTCAGCCGGGCTTGTAACAAGCCACCCGTGCATGACACGTTTGTGAAGCCTCCTGTCACGCCCTGAGCCTGTAACCCAACCTTTGAGTGATGCTGAAACTGTTTCATAATCCCTTTTCCTTCCCTAAACTTACTCCGATCCTGCTGATAACATTATCTGAATTTCACAAGTATGGTGCTCAGAAAAATTCATGAGGTTGGAAATGAACCGCTCGAGATTTTTCTGCTGTTTCAATTTACCCCTGAAATGCATATAAATTATATGAACTTGTTCTGACAAAAAGGAAATGTTAGCAAACGCTAGGACTTTCCTCAATATTTTATTACCTGGAAAATACCAGCATGGGCTATTTAAATTATGTAGTTATAACTGTATTAAAAAATGTGTGTGCGCACACACACACACATGTATGTATATGAAGTGTCTTAAGAAATGATGGATAACTCATAAAATGCTGGGGTCCAACAGCTGGCTGATGTTTATCATTAATATAGTTTTGCAGTGGGGCAGTGATGATGGTTTTGGCTAGCATTCACCAAGTGCTTACTTGGGATGAAGGAATTTATAGGCATTACTTCACCTAATCTTCTCAAGACTTCTATGAGAGAGGTTCTAATTTTGCAGTTTTATAGATGGAGAGATCTGGTAGTTTGCCCAGGGGTTTGTGTGTAGCTAGCAATGAGTGGGGGCTTGAGGCCATGCTCTCAATAACCCACAGGTGAGGCTGCCCCTCTATGGTCAGCCACTGAGCTTAACAAATTGAATGTCTCGGTGCCTCTACATGATGGGGATTTACTGATCTTGTTTCGTGTTCCCAAGTTTAAAACATATCTACTTAAAACAAAGGCCACAGGAAAGCATGACCAGGTAAAGGAAGGATTAAGGGATTTCTGCAGAAACTGATGCTGAGAGAGTGGAATGAGAATACCTGGTAGAAGGGGTCGGGGATGGTGATGGTCAAGGTCAAGGTGGACCATGGGTATAGTCCACCATAGGCTATACCAAGTGGGCATAGAAGATTTACACACCAGGGTCCCAAACCAGCCTCTGGTTCCTACTCATCTGACAAGAGAGCATCCTTCAGGCAATGAGTAAATTCTTGAGCTGCTGAAAGAAAACCTCATTTTCAATACGATGTTGCTAACCATAGAGATGAGGAATTCTGAGATAAGTGAAGTACTTTTTCCCACCAATATTAAATAACCCACTCATCTGTAAATTACTTGCTGAAATTTCCTAAGCATTGGGAAAAAAAATAGCACAACCAGGAGTTTCCATATTGGTAGAGCACTTACTATGTGACCACTTGGCTCCACAAAAAGTGACTGATAAAAATCTGCTAAATGAATAGAGCATGGCTAAGGTCCCTGCCCTTGTGGGGAAGATAAGCGAAAGGAGAATGTCAAGGAGAAGAATAAATCTGTCACTACGCAGACTACACAGCACTGATGAAGACGGCCTGCTCATAGGTGGCACCTGACCCAAGTGAGTTCATCTGGCCACAGAGGATGCGGTGGAGGTGTCACAGGCTATGGGTTTGACCCCTGAATGGGCAGGCTAAGCTCCTTACCCAGAAAACCTCAGACTGGGGCCACAGATAACATCTCCTTCTTCTATTGTCCCTGGGAGTGATAAGGGATGTATCTTGTTGCTTACTTGGGTTCTGAGTGAGAGTAGGGGGATCCCTCCCAGTCCCTCTGAGCCCAGGGTCATCTAATCATGGGAAGAGAGTGCCGTTCTCATGGAGTTTAAAAGAGAGCAATCCTGAAAGCCTCTATCCTGCCTCCATCCCAAGACTCCTGGTAAACCACCTTCTTATTTCAGACCCTTGTCGTGGATGGCTCAGGCTCTGCGAGTTTCTTTTCCAGCATGGGTCCAGATAACAGTAAGAAGAACCAGCCTGAAAATGAACCAACCCTACCATACTGAGAACTTGCTCTAGAACTTTCCGTTACTATGAGAAATTATGGGATAACTTATTTTTGCCCACAACTTCAGAGGGTGCAGTGCGTGGTTGGTGGGCCCCACGGCCTCCAGGCCTCTGGTGAGGCAGCACGTCATGGCGGGAGTCTGTGGTGGAGGAAGCTGCTCACCTCATAGCAACCAGGAAGCAAAGAGAAACGCAGGAATAAGTAGGGGTCCCCATATCCACTTCCAGGGCACACCCCCAGTAACCTGACTCCTTCCCACTAGGCCCAGCAGTGCCACAGGCTGGGGACCAAGGCTTCAGTACACGGGCTTCTGGGAGACAGTCAAGATGCAAACAGTTCATTTCACGGCTTGTAACCTCTGGCTGCATGTTTAACTTCCAGAGAAGAAAGCCACCACAGCTTTTCCTGATTTTCCCCTGACATAGAGGCCACTACAGCACTATCTACTGTCTCATCTTGTCCTACTTTTAAATCTCTTGGTAAAGGTGCCTTGATAATAAATAAATAAATAAATAAAAATAAAATTAAAAAGCTCCTTTTCATGCCATAGAAGCAGGTTGTACTGTTTTTAAAGTGAGGCTGAGTAACAGAAAATATGTAAGATTTAAAGTAAGAAAATTTGGGTTTGAGTTTTCTTTGCTACCAGGGTAAGTTTACGGGAGTTACTTAATGACTAAGCATGTTGAAGTCTTCATTTTTAAAATGAAGTGAATACACTGATTTCCCCGAGGGGTTGTGGGGTCACCTAACCCACAAGAAGGCTCACAATCACTCCCTTCCTTCTCTCCTTACTGCCATGAGCAGGGATGGCCTGGCTCACTCCAATGGACTTTGGATTTCTGCCACCTCCATAATTGACATCTTATCAAGAACACAACTTAAGAGTTTTAAGATTCTCTACTTTCACAACAAATCATTCGCAAATGGGAAAAAAAATCTCTTTCTCTCTCTCTTTTTTTTTTTATAGGAACAACTTAAATTCTCACTAGGGGAGCAGAAGGACGAATAAATGGGGTTTGCTTATGCATCCAGGGGACCCCTTTTTTCAGCTAACATACCTGATCAAGTAGGAATCGGACTTTGCAATCTGGGGATGCAATCTGGGGGTTAAAATAACCCTGGAGAAGACTGGGTTTGCTAGCAGGTTGTACCACACCCAGTTTTGAAGAGTTTGGAAAAAAAACTCTCATGCTTTGAGAATCATACAGCTGCTGAGATTGAAAATTCCCATCCAAGAGTAACATTCCGGGCGGGCTGCCTTTCTTACCATACACAGGAATTTTCCAGTTCAGTAGCCCTCCTGCTAACAGACTTGCTGCTCTCATTCTAGCTGGACAGGTCAGCTGGGCAGTCTTCATTTCTTACTAGTGGGGTGATCACAACTATGTCTCTGTGTGGGGCCTTTCTGATGTTTTTGCCTATCTAGTATTCTCCCTTCTTTTGACAAGAACATCTGATTTTTCCTTTGGGTGATATACCACACCCCTGGATGCCGGTCTACGGGAGGGCACGTGACCCAAGCCAGATTTATCAGACCTCGTAGGAACCAAGACGCCCCAGGAGCATAGGCAGCATGCCTGTGGAGCCCTGCAGGGCCTGTGTGTTGCAGCTGCCCCTGAAACACTGCATTCAGTGTTTCCTCAATTTCAGGAGCTACTCCCTATTCTTTCTGTATGCCCTTTTCCTTTTTGGTATATTTTGACATCAATTTCCATTGCCTGGGATCAAAGGCCCTTGAGGCACAGGGTCCCCCCTGCCCAGCCACTTTCTTTTTTTTTTCTTTTCATTTGTGATACTGGGGGTTGAACCCAGGGGCACTCTACTACTAAGCTATACCCCCAGCCCTTTTTATTTTGAGACAGGGTCTTGCTAAGTTGCTCATGCTGGCCTCACACTTGAGATCCTCCTGCCTTAGCCTCTCAAGTTACTAGCATGACAGGTCTGTGGAGGCACAGGTTTCTGAGCATATCATCTTGCTTCACCAAAAGAAAGGTTCAATGTGCTTTAGAGACTGGTGCCTGGGTTACCTCCTTGCATTTCTATGCTACAGCCATGGTTTCAGAGCAGGTGGGGACTGGAGTTTCATTGGCAGCCATGCCATTAGCTTAATGGATGGTCACCTTACCTCCCATTATATACCACTGACTATTCAATAGAAGGAAGAAGCTGATTGAATTTACTTTTTTAGTGGTGGTGTGGGGTCACCCCTAGCAATGTCCTTTGCAGGATGATGGTCCCTCAAGCCTATTTCCAGGAGCACCCTTTTTCTGCAGAAGCTTCAGGAAGGTTAGTTTCCTAGATCAGAGTTCTCATAGGAAATAGCACCATTTTGTGCTCTCCTAGTGAGTTATGGCACCCAGTGGCACATCCAAAGTACATGCAGAGTCCAGTTCCTACACTGTAACTTGATCAAGTATGATAGCTGAAAAAGGGGGTCTCCTGTATGCATGAGTGAACCCCATTCACTCGTCCTTCTGCTCCCCTAGTGAGAATTTAGATCACAGGGTGTTGAATTCCATGGAACTCTAGACAGAACTTCCTTACCTGATAGGACCATAACATCCTTTCTTCCTTTAAATTTGATGTAGGCCACACTGTGGGAGGTGCTGCTGTGCCCAGAATCAGTGCGTACATAAGGCACCCTAGCTAGCTGGCTGGCTGGTGGTAATCTTGCAAGACTTATAGTCTGTGGTTGAGGAAGTACCAGCCACTGGGAGACAGGATTTATAGCCTTACTTCAAGAGTACTGTGAACCCTCTGGAGGAAAGGTTCACCATGGATGGGCTTGGAATGAACACAGTGCCTTACATACCATTGTTAGTATGGATCCAGTATTCCTTATCTAATATGTCTGGAACCAGAAAAGGTTTGGATTTTGGATTTTTCAGACTTTGGAATATATGCAACACACACATAATGAGATATCTTGGAGATGGGACCCAAGCCTTAACATGAAATTCACTGTGTTTCATATATAACTCACATATATCATCTGAGAGTAATTTTATACCACATTTTTAGTGCACCTGTTTTTTGACTGCATTCTGTCACACAAGGTCAAGTGTGGAATTTTCCATGGGGTGTCACATCAACACTCAAAAAGTTTCCAGATTTTGGAACATTCTGAATTTTGGAAGTTTGGATTAGGGATGCTCAACTTGTATCAATATCTTATAGTGGGAGAGGATGAGATAGAGAGATAGCTTAGGTATGGTAAGAACAGCCATTAAAATAAGATCCGCTGATGATTGCTCAAGAGCGGACATGGAGCACCTTCAAACCCAGGTTCCTGATTGTCTTCAACTCCCCCTGAGTTCTGAGAAACCCTAGACTCTGGAGACTGGGCTCTGGGGATTGGGTCAGCCTGCCAGCCTATTAACTCAACAATCCCCTGGGAGCCTCAAAAGGCTGCAATAATAAATACACATTTTTTTTTGAGATTTTAAACAGTGTTATGGAGATAAAACTCATATGCCACAACTCAGCCATTTGAAGTATATAACTCAATAGTTTTAAAACTACAATCTGGAATATCTTTGTTATACCAAAAAGGAATCTCATATCCTTGAGTTATCAACCCTAAATTCTCTATCTCCCTCACCCCCTCAGCCCTAGGCACCCACCAATCTATTTTCCATCTCTGTGCGCTTGCCTATTCTAGATATTTCATCTAAATGGAATTTTATGTGTGACCTTTTGTGACTGGTTTCTTTTACTTAGCATGATTTTTTAGATTCACTTGTGTTGTAGCATTTTATGACCAAATAATATTCCACTGTACTGATATATCACAATTTGCCTTTTCTTCAGTGGTTGAACTTCACATTTCTACCCCTTGGCTATTATAAAAAAAATGATTCTATTAATAAATGGGTACAAATTCTCATGTGGACTTATATTCATTGCTTGTGGGTTTATGTATAGGAGTAAAATTGTTAGATTGAATAGTAAACTCCAAGTATAACTTTAAAAGGAACTGCTGGGGGACTGGGATGTGGCTTAGCGGTCGTGGGCTTGCCTAACGTGTGAGGCACTGGGCTCAAAAAAAAAAAAAAAGCCAGGCTACTTACAAAGTAGTTGTACCATTTAATATTCTCACCTCTGTTCATGTGCTTGCTAGACATTTGCATATCTTCTTTGGAGAAATGCCTATTTGGATTCTTTGCCCAGTTTTTAATTGGTCATGTGTCATTTTTTTATTGATTTGCAGTAGTTCTTTACATATTATAAATTTAAGTCTCTCATCAGATTTATGATTTGAAAACTTTCTCCCTCTCTTCAGTTATCTTTTCATTTTCTTGATGGTGTCCTTTGAAGTACAAGTTTTAGATTTTGATGAATTCTAATATATCTATCTTGTCTTTGGTTGCTTGTACTTTTGCTATCATATCTAAGAAACCATTACTTAATCCAAGTCATGAAGATTTTGCCTGTTCTAAGTTTTATACATTTAGATCTTTAGAGCTTTGAAATTTTTGAGTAAATTTTTGTATATGGTGTCAAGACAGGCGTCCAACTTTGCATGTGGATATTTAGTTGTCCCAGTACCATTTGCTGAAAAGAAAGACAATATTTGCTGAAAAGGCAAAGGCATTATTGAATGCTCTTGACAGCCTTGTTGAAAATCAACTGAAAGTAAATGTGAGGACTTTATATCTGGACTCTCAATGACATTTTACTTTATTTTAGGCAAAAGGTATTTTAGTACTGCTATCTTTTAAAAATTTTTTAATTTGTTCTAATTAGTTATATAGGACAGTAGAATGCATTTTGACACCTCATACATAGGTATGAGTATAACTTCTCATTCTTCTAGTTATTCATGATATAGAGTTACACCGGTTGGGTAATCATATATGCACATAAGGTAATTTAGTTCTGCTATCTTAACAAGTCTTCCAATTCATGAAAATGATGTCTTTCCAATTGCTGAAATCTTCTAGTAGTTCTTAGAGTAGGAGTTTTGAAATTCTTTAATTAAGTTTATTCCTAAGTATTATTCGTTTTAATACTCTAGTAAATAAAATGTTGTCATTTTCACTTTGTTCATTGCTATTACATAGAAACGGATTAACTTTGCTGTCGTTTGTTTTTGGTATTGGGGATGGAACCCAGGGTTTTGTGTTTGCTAGGCAAGCATTCTTCCATAGAGACCCCAAGCCCTCGTTTTTGTTTACTGATCTTTATATCCTATAACCTCACAAAACTTGTTGATTAGTTCTAATAATTTCATTAGTAGATTCCTCAGGATTTTCCAAATACAAAACCATGTCATTTGCACACATATGATTTTTTTTCTTCCCCTCCAGTCTGGATGCCTTTTATTTCACTTTCTTGGGGAAATGTCCTGGCACTTCCCACACGATGTTGAATGTTAGTAGTAAGAGCAGATGTTGTGTCTTGTTCTTTACTGTTGAAGGAAAACATTCAGCCTCTCACAGTTAAGCATGAAGCTGTAGGTTATTCAGTTGTGGTTATTTGTATCTTTCTAGGAGTGTATCAATTTCTTGTAGCTTACAGTTTTTCATAGTGTTTATTCCTCATCCTTTTTATTTCTGTATATAATAATGCCCCCTCTTTTCTTTCTTATTTTAGTAACTTGACTCTTTTTATTTTCATGGCCAATCTAGCTGAATTTTTAAAATCATGTTAATTTCTTCATATGGTCAACTTATAATTTTCTTTTGAAGTTGGTAATTTTTAAAAGTTGTTTTGTTTTAATTAGTTATACATGACAGTAGAATGCCTACTGTTTTTCTGTTCCCTATATCATTAATTTCTGCTCTAATGTTTATTACTTCTTTCTTCTGCTTGCTTTACACTCTGGGTTTTCTTTTTCAGAGTCTTAAATCTATTGATTTTAAATATTTGTTTTTTAATATAAGTGTTTGAAGCTATGAATTTTGCCTTAAAGGCTGCTTTAGCAGCACACCCTAAGTTTTGGAATAGTGTGCCTTTCATTTTCATTCATCTCAAATTCTTTTAGTTTGCCTTGTGATTTCTCTTTTACCCATGAATTATTGAGAAAGTACGTTGTTTAATTTCCACATATTTGTTAATTCTCCAACTATCTTTCTTTTATTGATTTCTAATTTCATTCCCTTGCGGTCAGAGAATATATTTTGTTTTATTTCAATGCTTTTAGATTTGTTAGGTTTGTCTAAATGCCCAGCATATGTTCTATCCTGAAGAATGTTTCATATAAATTTGGGAAGAATGTATATTCTGTTGGTAGGCAGGCTGTTGTACAGCTGTCTATTAAACCTAGTTTATAGCATTGTTCAAGTCTTCTGTTTTCTGGTTAATCTTTTACCTAGGTTTTCCAATCTATTGTTGAAAGTGGGATGTTGAAGTCTCTACTGTTAAAATTTTGTCTTCTCCCTTCATTTATTTCAGTTTTTTCTCTCTTTACTTTAGGGCTTGTGTCGAGGTGTACATGTTTTATAACTGTCATGTCTCCTTTATTCTATTCTCTTTATAAATGTATATCTCTAGTACCATGTTTTTAAAAAACTATTTTGTTTGTTGTGAGCATACCACTCATGTTTTCCTATTGTGGCTTCTTTTTGCAGGCTACCTCTTTCCCCACACTTTTATATATCTGTATATAAATATGTACTTTTAGGGAGAAAAGAATGATCTTTAACTAACTGTGGATTCTTCATTCCTTTAAGAGTTTGCCAGCACAAAACTCAGTCAAAAACCCCAAACCCAAACAACAACAACAACAGAAAAACTCCCCAAACAAAAACCTTCATTAGGTCCCATGGGGAAGAGTGTTCTGGGGTGCAGTAACCTAGCGCATCTAAGCTCATTTTTGAAACTTCTCCAGCAATTTTTCAGGTTAGGAATCCTTCTGCTGTCACTCTCCTAATAAAGCCATTTCTTCTATTATCTCTTACATTTTTTTCCAGACCCTGGGGAATAGGTTTTCCTTTCATTTCTGATGGATCACTTTGTAACAAAAGAATAAGAAGAAGTTCAATATAGTAACATGCTCTTTTTTTTTTTTTTTTGGTATAATAACAAAACAAAACAAAAACACATCCTTGAGTTAGTACCTTCTAAACTGGGGCTCACGCTGAGGTGGTGGTCCCAACATCTCAGGGGGCAAAGCCAGGGTTAGTAGTAATCAAAGGCAGGGTTTACAAATTATTGTTCTTATTGCTTTTGTTCTTTAAGTATACCTCAGATTGAATTCCAACTTTTCCCTTTATTTTTCTTTTCCTATAGTATTACATAAAAAGTGAAATGGAAATATCAAGTGCTTGAAGGTCTTTACACTTTATCACTCAGGAAAGTCAGGAAGAGAGAAGGACCACTTTTGATGAGTTGCAGAGTCCATGAGAAGCATTTCCTCACAGAAATAACACAGGTTCCTGTGAACTTGGTTTCTGGGAGTTTGCTCGTCTTCTGGAATAGCCAAAGGGAGGGACATTGGGATAGTCGGAAGAACTCAGAAAATGCTTTCTCTTCTTCCATCTTGCTTTTCTTCTGAATGTAGATAAATAAGGAAGGGCTTCAAAACTTTACTATTTAAGCCCAAGTAAGATCCTTGGATTTGGATAACGTTAGAAAAGAGTTCCAGATCCAACGACTAAGTTTCTCCTCACCACTCACACACCACCACCAAGGCATGGAGTGGACCAATAGAACCAGTGGTGATTCACAATTAGATTTACTCATTTTATTTTAGAAGAAAACAGGAAGTAAAAAATTCAAGTTTCTAATAGCAAGAAAAGGACTAAACAATGACATCTTTTCAGTCGTATCTGTAGCTAAAGATCCAGGATTTATTCGTAAGTCATAGCCTCCAAATCCCCTCTCTGCATACGTGTGCATGCGTGTGCACACATGGAACATACTTTAATAAGAAAATGAGGTATTCCATTCAATTTTAACCCAAAACAAGGCCAGCTGGGTTAAGATAATTGAGCAAGAAGGACAGATTTAAAAACCAAATGCACTTCCTCGCAGATGACTATTCAATTCATTTGCCAGTAAGTTGTTGAATGTTCTTTTCTGAATCACCCTAATTCGATGTACAGTACAGCATGTACTGCCTGGGAAGAAGTTCAAATCATAAATACTGTAGGGAAATATCTAATAACTTGGAATGGCTTCTCAAGTGGCTAATAAGCTCGCAGACTGCAAAAATGTTAAATCTGGTAAAGCATGAGCTCGGTGCTCCAAGGAGAGCACACTTCACTGTAGCCCCTGCTTCTTTGCTCCAGGACTAGCTGGGGCTGGGTCTCCAGGGTCTGGCACACAGCATGGCTCTTTGGATGCGTATGACAGGGGGCCTCTTCCCTGCAAACTGTGGTCAGCAAGGTGAAGGCTGCCGGCCACAGTCATAACAGCTGAGCTGATCTGTGATTTCTGCCTCTCCTGCCAATGTAGGGGCTGGGTTTGCCGACGTGTTTGTGTTGGTGTGCAAGATGCTGGAGAGAAGCCATCTGCCCTGCGTGTCAGATTCCAGATTCCATATGGTTACAGCAGAGTTCAGGAGAAGTATCCACAGAGCTAGGCACAGGATTAGAATAAAGAGGTGCTAATGGTGTGCAGTTGGGAAGGCAAAGGAAACTGTGGGGAACTCAATGGAAAAAGAGGGTGGAAGAAAATTAAAGAGTGATCAGGAGAAATAAAGGAAAATACAAGGAAAAAAGAAAAACATCACTGTTGTTTTAAAGGTCAAAGAGTAACAATAATATAGAAAGACTCTCTCACTCTGCCAGGTTCAACAGAATTTTGCCTTCATCAGAAAAGTTCATGCACTGGGTTCTTGGGCTCTTCCAGGCTATAGGGGTGTCCTCCAATCACACCCACACTTTTTCTGCAGACTCTACACACCTCCAAGTCCCACCCACTTTACACAGGGGTTTTACTTATGTGTTAGATTGCCTTCCCTTTTTTCTAGCACTCATTTCCAAAGTGGAACCTCTCCACTTGTCTTTGTGTACAAGCACAAGTCCATTAACTATAGGTTCTTGTGAAAGACTCATGACAACTACTAGATCCTGCTCTGCAATAATTCAAATGTTATTGTCCAAATACATTTACAGAGTACATATTCAGAGGCTGAATAGCTGTATCTAGTATGTGTGTGTGTATACACAAATAAGTATGTGTATGCATAGGTTTTTTTTTTTTTTTTTTTTTTTTTTTGGTGGTGGTACTGGGGATTAGACACAGGGGTGCAATATCTCCAGCCCTTTTTATTTTACTTTATGACATGGTTTCACTAAGTTGCCCAGGCTGATTTCAAACTTTTCTCCTTCTTCTTTTTTTTTGTGGTACTGGGGCATTGAACCCAGGGCCATGTGCATGCGAGGCAAGCACTCTGCCAACTAAACTATATCCTCAGCTGGTTTCAAACTTTCAATCCTCCTGCCTCAGTCTCCTGAGTCCCTGGGATTATGGGTGTGCAACACTGTGTCTGATGTACGTATATAACCTTTAGGATTTGCAAAAAAATTTTTCTTTTTCTTTTTTAATTTGTTCTTTTGAGTTATACATGACAGTGGAATCTATTTTGATATATTTATACAAGCATGGAATATAACTTATTCTAATTAGGATCCCAGTCTTGTGGACGTACATGATGGTAAGACTCATTGTGGTATATTCATATATGAACATAGGAATGTTATGCCTGATTAATTCCGCTGTCTTTCCTAGTCATATCCAACCCCCTTCCCTTCACTCCCCTTTGTATAATCCACTGAGCATCCCTCCACCACCCCCCATTGTGGGTTAGCATCCACAAATCAGAGAAAACATTCAACCTTTGGTTTTTAGGGTTTAGATTATTTCACTTAGCATGATAGTCTCCAGATCCTTCCATTTACTAACAAATGTCATAAAGTCATTCTTCTTTGTGGCTAACACTCCATTGTGTATATCTGCCACAATTTCTTTATCCATTTATCTCTTGGTGGGTATCTAGGTTGGTTGCATAGTTTAGCTATTGTGAATTGTGATGCTATAAAATTGATGTGGCCACATCACTATAGTTTGGTGATTTTAACTACTTTGGATATATACTGAGGAGTGGGATAGCTGGGTCAGATGGTGCTCCATTCTTAGTTTTTCTGAAGAACGTTCAGACTGTTTTCCAGAGTGGTTGTGCTAGTTTGCAGCAGTCTCATCAGCAGTATACAAGTGTTCCTTTCTTCCCACAACCTCACCAGCATTTATTAAATAAGTTCATAATCTTGATTCTTGCCATTCTAACCTGAGATGAAATCTCTGTAGTTTTAATTTGCATTTCTCTAATTGCTAGGGATGTTGAACATTTTTTCATAGATTTGTTGACCATATTTTTTCTTTTAAGAAATGTCTGTCTAGTTCCTTTGCTTATTTATTGATTGGATTTTTCTTTGTGTGTGTGTATGTGTTATATTTTTTGAGTTCTTTGTATAGGATTTGCAAGAATTCTGAAATCTATTGTCAAACATATTTCTTTAGCCAAACAATAAAAACTCATGATGATTCACTTTCGTGTGTCCTCTGGTCCTCTTTAAGTAACAATAAAGGGTCAGATGGTTCAGAATAAATGAAAACAAACAATCTGACAAACAAAACCAGCCTAGAGGAGACACCTAGGCATTTCCTTTCTAGGCTCTAAGGCAAATTCCAGGTGCTGTCATGTCTTTTATCAATTTCATTTTCTCGTCTGGAAATTATAGAAATTCCACTCATTCTTTGAGTCCACTTCCCATGACTTCATAGGCAGGATGAGACTAGAAGTGAGTGGGATAGAAGAGAGAGCAGTGGCCAGGGAGAAAACCTTGTCCTTGCCACCTTGGTGCCAAGGAGAGTGCCTGGTGATTGGGAAGGTGCTAGATAAATCCACGTAGAATGGACGAACAGTACACAGGAGGTGTAATGTGTGCTAAGAGCTAGGCTGGATGCTGAGTAGCTGAACAATTAGGCAATGAAAAAAGTCCAATATGAGTTGTTCCCATAGAATCTTCTCCATTTTTAAAGGATGCAGAATCCTGGAGTTTTTGGCTTTTAACCCTTTTTCTTTGGAGTTCTTTGAGGTGCTGTGGGTCCACTTTGAGTGAAGGGGAGGCTCCAAGTAGGGGACCCACATCATGTATCTCTCATGACACATGAGAAAGCCTGTACAATGGCAAGTCCTTTCTTCTTTGGTGCCACATGTTTGTGACTGTGTGATTGACTGATTGATAGGTTTGAGGAAAGGCTGCCAATATCCCAGACACCCAATAAGATTCCTTTTTGCAGTGAGCACTTCCTTAAGGCCTTTAGCATTGGGATGGATTTTCATTCTTAATTTTCCAAGGAGCATATTAAATCAATGTAACAAGCCTGAATTTGTTCTCCCTCCCATATTCTGTCTTTCACTCAAATACATTTAAGAGTTTGACAAAGCAAAGGGGGCTTGGTGCAAAAGCCAAATGCTTTGTGAAACTCCTGCATAAGGCAAGAAACACAAGTTGAGCTTAAGGAACCTGGAAAACTGCCATAACAAGAGCCCAGTCTAGTTAGAAAAGGTAGGCATACCTTAACATGATCCACAGAACCACAAACCAAAAAACATTCACCTCACCTCAGAGAAGATCGAGAAGCCAAGAGGTAACAATGGTCAATGTAACACGGTACCATGCATGCTCCAGTAAAATGACTGCAAGGACAGAGGCAGAACTGATTTCGCACAGTTCATCTTCTAACAACCCAGGAGCTCACTCCAGAGCATGTGAGTCACAAGGCCATGAAAGCTGGGCTGGGATGCAAACAACACACACCAAGATCTGCACTCACTGGCAGAAATTTCACTGGAACAGGCCAAACGCACACATTTATCAGTGTGCGCGCTCCCTCCTGGCCACTCAGACTCTAACATTTATTTCCTTGTCCTCCAAGACAAAGTAATTTAGGGGGAGTCAATGGTTACCACTTGAAAATGTGTAGCAAAGGCTATTTTTTCCTCTGAGATATTATCAGTAGTTTCTTATAAGCTTCTTCCAGCTAGGGTTGCACATTTCCATGAAAGTTCTGATTTGGTAGGCAGAAATTTAGTACAGTCATGTACTATATATCATTTTGGTCAATGATAGACCACACGTACAACGTCTTAATCATGTAAGATTATAACGGCACCGAAAAATTCCTCTCACCCAGTGACATTGTAGCCGCTGAGATGTGTAGCAAAATGGATAACAACTCAGATGTTTGCGGTGATGCTGGTGGAAGCAACCTACTGTGCTGCCAATCACATAAAAGCACAAACATGCAATTGTGTACAGTATATAGTGCTTGTTAATGAGAATAATGCCTATGTTACTCGTTTATGTATTTCACTTTTCAGAATGTGTTCCTGTTGTAAAGTAACACATGATAATTTTGAACAAGCAGAAACCACTCAGTAACGGTAAAAGAACATGGCGGAGTCTAGCATTAGGTGTGACACCCCCCCCCCCCCCCCCCGTGTGCACTGCTGCTGCCCCTGATCCTGTGGGGCTAAGTTAAGGGCAGAGCTCCTTACCGTGACTGGCATGGGTGTGTGTTGCACCTTCGGACCTGGGGCTCAGGGCGGCTGGCTTGAGGGCAATCGCTGTCATTCACCAGAGTCGTGGTCTTATTAACTATCCGTGTGCATGACACGATGGTTCTGCGTTCCCCTGGAAACCAAAACATAGGGGTGAGAGAGGTTATGGCTGCACACACCTGGAGAGGCCATTCATTCACATGACAGAGGAGTGTTTGGGGGCAATTGTTGATCAGTGTATCCTTTAAAATGGTGTCATATTGGTAGTGTGAGAGAGAGAGAGAGAGAGAGAGAGAGAGAGAGAGAGAGAGAGAGAGAGAGAGAGAGAGAGAGAGAGAGAGAACTGTCATCTAAGGGTTGAGGTGTATAAGACATGTGGCAGGGGCAGTGTGGGACAGGAGAGGCCAGAACAAGATCAGAAAGCAGCAACACCTCAGATCAGCTGTGTCCTTGGAAACATCTTGATACACTGAAGCCAGAGTTTTGATTTGGGTCTTTCATTTCCATCAAAGACTGCCAATCATTTGATGTGCTGATCAGGGTGGCTGGTGTGAAGGACACGCAGACTTGCATCCCCCTGGCAGGCATTCCAGGGCTGATGTGAACTTGTCCACTTGGACAACTGGTAGACTTGTGCATCACGTGTTCCTTGGTAGTTTTGTAAACCCATTAGCCTTCCTTAGGTATTCCCAAAGCACCCTTAACACTGTGTGGCACAACTTTGTCAGGAAGGCTGAATGATTGGCAGTTAGGAGGGTGGCTCTGAAGCCAGGCTATGCAGGTTCAAGTACTGGCTCTGTCACGAATAATGTCATAGTGAATAATGGTATCAGAAGTTGGCTGTCGTGCTTCTGTGTCTTGGGTTACTCCAGTGGGCTGCTTCGCCTAACCTCCTGATGCCTTGGGGTGCCTCAGAGCTGTTAGAGTGAATTAATATAAATAAAGTAGTAGAATGGAACACAGCATGAGGTTAACACTTCATCTGCTATATTGATGTCATCCTTATTATTTGGGAAGAGTGACAATAAAAGATTAATAGGGAGCCAAATACAACTCCTCGGATCACAGATTCCTTGCAGGATGTCTTTTGGAGAAATTTGTCATGAAGGAATGAAATAAATATTATAGAGTCCTGAGTTTCTCTGTAAGTTCCCACTGCCCACAACTGAAGCTTTGTGTGACTATGAAAGCTCAGAGCTCCTCTGGCTAGCTTTCAGGTTTGGCACCAGGTCTGACAACTGTAGGCAACTGGAAGTCATCAGTGTCATAAAGGAATTGCCATCAAGCCAGGAGTGATGGTGACAGAACAGGTCTCCTGGCCCAGCAGAGCTCGATCACTGTTCCATCTGGGTGGTGTTTAGTGTGCAGTGAGCCACCCAGCAGGAAAGGTCTGGTGGCAGTCAAAGGTATAGGTGTTGGCTGCTGGATTTGGAGGTTGGAAGAGCAGTGGCTGAAGTCCTGAGGGAAAAGGGGGTTCTTGGGGAGAGATGCAAAGTAGGAGGACCACAGAGCTCATGGTGGACCCCCCCAAGGATAAACCAACTGTCATGGGCTATTTGAGGAGGAGGCTGAGAACAAAATGGGAAGTTACCCAAGATGCACAGAAAGGAATTCACAGTTGATGATGGCAGTGTCTTATGGGCTTAATCTAAATGCTGTGGCTCCAATTTCCTACCTATGAAAAATGGATGGTAAACAATCCTCTACACAATGGGTTTCTGATCAAGGGTATCTTAGCAGTCAGTAGCCATTCAGCATGGAGATAGGTGAGGCCATACCTGGGTTCTACCCTGCCATGACTGCCACCCAGAGTCCTGGTCAACTTTCTATCCTAAATCTGTGCCCATGAGAACCCACCAACCCTGTGTCCCATCTCTCATGACCCTGTGGTAAACTACAGTGTACAAAGGGGCTGCTGGCTGAGAGTTCAGAAGAGCTTCTACTGCTCCTTCTAGAGGACCCAGTAATAAACAAAATGCCTTTTGCTCAAATCAATTCTTGGAGCAGGACAGTCACTGGCTCATCCTGCAGTATCCATAATGGATGAGAGGGGCAATCATCTCTAGAGGTGAAGAAATTTAGGTGTTGAGAGGCAAGTCATTTGCTGAGGTAGGATGAGAAGCTGTGCAGTCAGCTCGGAATATTTTACCCAACCTGTAGGGGTTCGTTCTGTAGTGGGGTTACTGAGGCAAAGAGCAAAGTATATCTGGGAACAGGCAGAGACGTTGTCTGGTGCTCTTCCACCAGGTAATAATAGTTGGAGGTCTATCCTGTTCATTCACAGGGTCAACCTGTCATACCTGTAATGCAGCCATGCACTGGCCTAATCTCTACTCCTAGGTCCATGCCACAGGGAAAGGAGCAGTCTCCATACACTAATGTATGGGCACTGAGAAGGCCCTACTCAAGTGTTCTGCAGACAGTTCTTGGTGGGACTTGGATAAGTTCCCATGGAAATGCAGGGACCTCCCCATGCTCTGAGTGCTGGCTGCAGAGGCCCCTGGATCCACTACTTCTTCATTCAGCACAACGGCACACCCCACCAGCCCACTGCCCGGCCCTCACCTCCTCCACACTGCACGCTGCACCCTTCCCAGCCGCTGTGGGTCCAGATGAACAAAGCGTCCTGTGGCTTTGCTGGTTCACTTTGATTTTCAGCGGTGTAGTTTACAGGAATGGTGTATTCATAATGAATTCCATAATTCTGGTCATGAAATAACAGCACCTGGGTCAGTGGCAAAATAAAAGGGCCATGTTGAAATGGACCAGGAGCCCACAAAGTTGCCAAGTGTGCAAACCAGGCCACCTTGTAGCAGTTTCTCTTCAAGGAGTAGAAAACAGGTTCAGTCTAGGGGGTGCTCCTTTATCTCAACCTTGGATTCCTCAAGGCGTGGGGTAAATGCACATCATCATAGGGGACCTGTGTACATGAGGAGTTTGGCGCTGAACAATTCTATAGATTCTTTGTGGCACTATTCCCAGAGAGCTGGTCCATTCAGAGCAAAGCCCATGTTTGCCTATGTTTCTACAATGCTGTCCTTGCACACATGAAAGACACACATACACTGTGTTCGCCCAAAAGACATCTAAACACAGAGGATTACTCTATTTCTTTAAAAATGAGCACTGTGTCAGGCATGGTGGTGCCTGCCTGTAATCCCACTGCTGGCTGAGAAAGGAGGATCCCAAGTTCAAAGACAGCTTCAGCCATTTAGCAAGGCCCTATGCAACTTTGTGAGACCCTGTCTCAATATAAAAAGGGCTGGGGATGTGGCTCAGTGGTTAAGTACCCCTGGGTTCAATCCCTGGTATTAAAAAAAAAAAAAGTATTGCCCTTTGTTTCTTTGTTCCCAAATCACTAGTTAGTGGTGTGTTTCAGCTGGAGCATTTGGGCAGAAGACAGGTTCAAGAAGTGCAGCCCCCCATACCTGCCCCAGAACAGTTTTGGGGACATCTAGGTCCAAGGAAGTGTTAGCCTTCCTATTGCCATGGGAATGGTATGATGACTGTGCCCATGGGGTGGCAGAGATTTAGCTCCAGGGTTAAAGTTGACAGTGGGTAGAGGTGCAGGAAGGGATCTATAATATTTTGTGGGGACCATCAAGCAGCTCCGGGACCCTTATGCCTAGTGAGTGGGCAAAATAGAGGTATTTGTGTTTTGGGAATGCAGGTGGCAAGTCCTTAAGGCCAGCAGGTGCATTATTGGCTTTATTTCTCTAGACATAATGTTGCAAAACATGTCCTGGAGTAGCAGATTAAAGTGGCCTGACTGCAGATGATGTATCTTTAATCTAAGCTTGGAACCAGTGAATGCTCCTGGGGCTGAGCAGCTAGCAAATTCACTTCCAGCCAGCAGCCAGAGAGGCTCAGGAGAAAAGCCAGCAGGAGCCCAAGACAGGGAGTGCCTGGCCCACCTGCCTAAACTTGGGGTAAGCCAGGTCGAAAGTTCACCCAAGGAAAGAAGCCATCATTCCCAAGCCTCTACTGGCTTCCAAGGCTGAGTGGGGGATGGGGTGGGAGTGCTAAGAGCAAACCCAACTGCATAAACATCCCCTCTCCAACAAACAGTCTTCAGTAATGTATTTGGAAAAATGCCTCCAGTTCAAAAAAAAATTCAAAAAATTGTTTAAAACTAGTCTTTTAAAGAGATCTTTATTATCTCAGTGTGGGAATAAGACTGGCAAATCAAAAATCCATATGAAACCAATTTCATGCAATTTTGTAGCCACGTATAATTGGTGTGTGCATGTGTATAATTGGTTTCAAATGCAGGTCCTTGAGATTCTGTGGGTGCTCCTAATTCTACAAGAAACATGCACATCCCAGTTTGGGGACCAGGGCTTTCTACACAGAAGCAAAAGGGTACCCTTCATTTCTAAATTTCAGAACTGGAAGTGCCAATCATTATTTCAAGAAAGAAAAGAAATGAATATTAAACAAGGGCTGGAACTTCAGCCATGCAGGATTTGCTGTTTCTGAGTTTTTTTTCTTGGGTTCTGAATGATGCCAGGCTGTACTCTTGCTTTAATGGGTGACAACCTGCTCAGTTTGCAAAGCTTCTGGTAAAGAAGGAAATGCACTCATCTTGGTGCTTGCTAGAGGGAATAAACTCAGGGGCTAATGGGTGATGTTTGTGTTTGGATTTCATCCTGTCTTTTGCTTCCTCTCAACTCCTCTGAATACCTGTTTTAAAATGGAATACAAGGACTTGTTCTAATGACTTTAACTAGGAAACAATCTCAAAACAGAACAATGGCTACAGTGTGGGTTCTTGGGTTCCAGATACCTACTTGCAGGAATACATTTGAAATAGGTTTTGTGAGCTAAGAGTTGCACAGGCACACGTGGAAACCCACTGGCTTGTGTCTCATTAGAAACTGTAATAGGGTTAGTGCCACCATCATGGAGCAACACCTGCACTGGGTGCTAGTGTTCACAGCGGACTCCAGGAGGTCTCTGGAGTGGTTTCACCTAACCTCAAACAACTGTAGATTGCTGGGGATCACAAATCAATGGGAAAAGAACTTCCAGTCAGAGACTCTGCCAGGCACTGAGGACAAATGTACTTTGAAGACAGGTGCATAGGCTGCCACAAGTCCTGTTCTTTGGAAAGAGACACATATTCAGAAATTATGAGCTAGCAGAAGCTAGGTATGAGACTCCTAAACCCAGAGATGAAAACAGTGGCATGAATTTCCCTGGAGATACCTACCCCATTTAAGAAGGTACAGAGCCAATGATTAAATGGCTTACATGGTGTCCCCTGGAAACAATAGGTAAGACAAGGACACCCTGGTCCAGTACACAAGTTTCTTGAGACCCCCTGGGAAGTAAATCTATCGACAGAACCCGATTTTCTTTCTCAGTTCCAAATATTCATTACAAGCTGAGAGAGGCAGATTGGACATTGAATTGACCATTCATTTCCAAAAGGCAGTTTTCAACTGCAGGGCATCCTGCCATCTGTTCTGTTTTGGCAGTACTGGGGATCAAACCCAGGGCCTTGATGGTGCTAGACAAGCATTCTACCACCAAGTTACTCCCCCAGCCCCTGCATCCCACCATCTGACATAACAATTTGCATGGGCTAGTTGCTTCATGATGCCGAGTTTCCCATGTGGAGGAGCATTTCCTGGTTGGACACAGCTCCTTGAGGAAAAGGTAAGTGCTCTGCTGGTGAAGGCAAGGAGGAAGCTTCAAGAAGGGAATTCTGAAGCATGTGGTGGAAGGGATTAGTTAAGAAAAGACCCCAAGAGGAGAAAGGCCTGAATAGTCCATGGCCCCATAAAACCTGGGAGCTGGATGTATCTGCTTCCTTCAGGTTCTAGGAAGAAGTGGCCTGGTAGAATTTTTGGAGCCAGAATCTTAGGACAAAGGTGCAAGCCTGGCAAGTTACCATCAAATGCAGCGGTAGTTTGGTTGGTCCCTTGGCAGAAATCTTCTCCCACAGGCCCCTTCTCACATAGCGGACAGTCGTGCCAGCAATCTGGAACTCTCCAGGGAGCTCTATCTTCCAGTCACTGTTGATGGATCTCTTACTGGAGTCTTTGAGAGCTAGAAAGGAAAAGGAACACTGAGGAATCAACAGGGTGGAGGGATCCAACCAGGCTTTAAAGGAACCTGAGTGCAGAGTGGGTCACAGGCCTCTCCCTCCTCAGGGGAAGAAGGGAGACCCACAATGAGAGTCCCTGAGCTTCCTGCACAGTAAGAACAAGGGCCCTGCTCACAGAGCAAGCACTCCAGGCCCAAGGAAGGGAGAGCCCTGGGGCTGATAATATTCAGATACAAAAAGGAAGGAAATCATCCATTCATCTTACTGTTACCTACCTGGAACTTTCACGTCAAAGCCAACTCAAATATTCAGGGTTGGGGCGGGGAAGTGGAGGATGGGGACATCCATAACCCATTCTATTGTGCTAAACTGATGTGTTAACCGTTTTCTGAGAAATTAATTTATTTTAATGTGTTCAAGGCTACAACATGTGTTTTGCAGCTTCAGCCAAATTCATTCATTCGTTAAAAAAACTAAAAAAAATTAACATGTATTAATTATATGTGTTAATGGGGGTCTGTGTGATATTTCAATATATGCATACAGCATGCATCGATCAAATCCAGCCACCCTTTATACCTCTGTCCCCCTTTCCCAATCTCTTGTAATTGCTTATCTACATTCAGGTCATTTTATTTTTTAAGCTTCCACATATGAAAGAGAACATGAGTATTTATCTTCTGTGCCTGACTTATTTCCCTTGACATAATGTCTTCCAGTTCTGCCACTTTGCTGCTAATGACAAGCAAGAAATGGGCAAATGACATGAATAGACACTTCTTCAAGAAATATAAATGGCAAAAAAATATGTGAAAATGCTCCAAATCATTAGTCTTGAGGGAAATTTAGCTAAAAAAACTACAACAAGAGACCATCCTGCACCAGTCAGGATGGCAACTAGCGAAAAACAAATACCCCAAACCAAATAACCACTGCTGGTGAAGATGTGGAGAAAAAGGAGCTCTTACACGCTGTTGGTGGGAATGTAAATTATTCAGCAGTGATGTTTTGAAAACTAAAGTGTTTCCTCGAAAAACTAAAAGCAGACCCATCATACTGCTATTCCATTTCCTGGATCTATATCCAAAGGAAATGAGGTCAGCATACCAAAGATACCCGCAAACCCATGCTTACTGCAGCACCCTTTCAAAGACAGAATCCACCTAGGTGCCAATCAATGGATGAATGCATAATGAAAATGTGGTCCATATTCACAATGAAATAATATTCAGCTACAAAAAAAGGAAGGAAACCATCCATTAATTCTACTGTTACCTACCTGGGACCTTTGAAGGAGGGCAGCTTAACAACTCCAACACCTCTTAAGGATTTGATACCCCCACCCCGGTGAAGCGGACATTCTTTCAGGAAACAATTGTTATTCTAGTAAATATTTATACTTGGCAACTCCAGCTGCTCACAGCTGTGGGAGTGGGCTGGGGTTGAGCATGGTGGAGGGTCCTGGCTCCCTGGGCTTCTGGTTCCCATATTTGCTAATTTACACCTCTGCTCAGTACAAGACGTGTGGGAAGAGACAGGGAATCCACATGCTGCCAAGTGGTCACAGGAGCAAATCTGGTTTTCCTTTATCTTCTCATGTAGGTTTGAAATCCATATCATCATGGGGAGAGCACTCTGTGATGAAATTCTATCTGTTCGTTGTTGTGATTTAGGAAAAATACCCTGCAAATAACTAGAACTTACTCTGACATTTAGAAGGCGGCAAATGACAGGAGGTACCAGCAAGTCTTGGCCTCATTTCCTGCAACGAAACTCCTAGGGCACCCTGTCCCGAGCCCACTCTCTCCGTATGTGAAGCTGAAACCCCTGAAGCTCAAAGCATCTCCAGGTCACTTTGGAACCCTACTCGGTCTACAGACAATGGATTCACATTCCACCCCATTCACTGTTGTCTGCTCAACAAGGACAGAAATCAAATGTCCATGTGTAATGCCAATTTTGGATAATGAGAGCTGAAACCAAAAAGGGGTCAGTTGATGCTAAATTCATCAGTCCCAGGCTGGGTTAGGACCCTGAGGTTAGGTCCTGCTGGGACTTGAGGCAGCTGAGGGATGCTGGGCGGGCACTGGCTTTGCTTCCCTTGGTTCCAGGATGTCATGGTCCTGGTGCTAGTCCTGGCACACAGAGAAGATGCAGGTGGAGGGCTCTTTGGTTGTAGGAGGTGCCAAGAAGCAGGGCTATGTTCTAGCAAAGAGACTTCTCCTGCTTCTGTATCCAGGGTGGCTGTGATGGTGAGTGGCTGAGGATTATGGGACTCCAGGGAAATTCTCTTAGGAAAGAGAATTCTATAACACTTGGAATCGAATCTGTTTCCCTTCAAGAAATTCTACCCTCACTTGAAAATTTCTGGCTACTCAAAGGAGGTGAAAATATTGGGGACATGAAAAACTTTTATCTTCCAATATGACCTCCAGCTAAACACTATTTAAGGAATACATCTGCTGGTTTAGCTCTTTAATATACTATTACCTATTTAATCTTCCCAATAAATCTGGATTACTTTCGTCACTTCAAAGATGAAGAAATGCACAGAGAGGTTAAGCAAATTGACAAAGACACACAGGCTATAAAGTTATAGAGATCAGAACCTAACAGGCCATGCCTGACACACTTATTGCACTGGCAACTTTTAATTCTCATCTGATTTAGGTCATGGCATCATGATGTGATGATAAGTGCCTAAATGTGAGAATGTTAAGACCTATTCTCAAGTAGAACAAATACCAGGCCCTAATTGCTACTGGCGATTGTATTCTATTTACCCTTAAAAAAATAACTAACCTCATGGATCTCCAAAGCTTCCAGTGAGCTAATCACCTAAAACATATTTGGTTATGTGAACTCATGGTGAATCCAGGTGAAGTCTGTGGGGGTGTTCACTGTCTTTTCAACCTCTCTGTAGGTTTGGAGAGTGGTTTCTTGCATATGCATGTACATATTTCATTTGAAAGGGTGGCGCAGGCTGGCAGGAAACAGACAAAAAACAAGGGGCAGAGCCCTCTAAGAAACATTCAGAAAGAACAAGCTGGGGACACACGTGGCACAGCAATGGCAGGCGCCTGCCAGTCCCTCACCCTATTCTGAGGATTTCCTGGTGCAGGCTAAAGACAGACAGCTCCTGCTTTCAGGGAGCTGACAGTACAGAAGGAGGCAGAAAACAGGTCAATGGAATGTGTCCGTCCTAACACAGAAGCAGGTCCAAGGTCAGCAATGCATGGGGCCAGAAGCGTTGGAAGAATCACCTGCTGCAGTCTGGCTGGGCGCCATCCCGACTCGGCTGTGGCTCTCAACAATCACCCTTTGCCCTGAGCCTGACAGACCAGAAGGGGGAAGAGGTACCGGAGAGTGTGGCAGGTCTGAGGAGGAGGCCTTGCTCCTGACACCCAGAGGCCACCAAGGGTTTCCCCAAGATCAGCTCCTGCAGCAGGGGAGCTGAGGGGTGAAGCAAACGCAGGGGAAAGGGATGTCTCTCCAGAAGTCTGGCCAGGAAAAGGAGGCAAGCGATGGAGGGCAGCTATACAAGGAGGAGGGAGAGGTCACTGCTATGAGAGGAGCAGAGGATGCTGAACACAGGAGTCAGGCAGAGGAGCAAAATACCTCTTTGAAGCTATGTGCTGCTCAGGACCATGCCTGGCCCACCCTGGGAATCCCAGTGCCAGAAGCTGGGGCAGCAGCTCTGCTGCTTGCCTGGACCAACTTCTTAACCCAGCTGATCCTGCATTCATCGATGGTCACCCACATTCACTGGCCAGTGCTGGACTTCCTGCCCTGGCCCAGGCCTTGGGTGTAGAATACTGGCCCTGACCTGTTCCTGTTTTATGGCCATTTTGAGCACCTAGTATACTTATTACCCAGCATCTGTTTCTCTCCCTTCAAGGGAAACTCAAAAGTTTCCCTTGGGAATATGTTTTCTCTCTAGTCATGTGAGGCTGATTCTTAACTGCACCCCAGCTCCAAGTATGGGCCATCACCCAGCCCTGGTCAGCAGGACTTCTGTGCAAGTTGGATAGAAGCAGCTTTCTTTCCATAGGTTGCCTATGGATTCAACGTCAGCCTGGATCTGCCACTACATGGGAAGAGGCCCCCAGAGAGGATGGGGTACCAGGATGGAGACTATTTCCTATGACATGACTACACGTCCCTGGATCCACCAGTACCTGAAGCAAATGCTCAGCAACTGAGAAATGGTTTGGCTTTCACATGCGTGTTTTGGAGGTTGGTTCTAAAATAATACTAATCGTAATGAGAGCAGAACAGGTGGAGAAAGAAAAATCACTGTAATGAATTCCTAGCAATCACTTAGTACTCCTTGAGACACAGAAGGCCTGGCACACTCTCATTATTCCATACTCTCTCCTCTGGGCCTCGGCTCCTGCCCCAGCAGTATCCTCCTGACAAGGCAGCTCTTTTCTGTTAGCTTTGTGTGCATATGTTCCTCATCCCTTTTGGTAAAATGCTTTAAAGTGACTTATTGACTTGGAGAATTAAAATTACCCCACTTCATGCCAAAAGTCAAACATCTGCGAGGTCAAGAGTGGGAAGGGCTGGAAAAGGGCAGAGGGGGGCACACCTGGAGACAATTAGAAAACCATCCCTGGGACACCGCACAGAGGCATGAGGCTGGCGGGGGAAGCCCACTCCTGCCATGAAAGGCGTGGCTGTGGGGGAGACAGGGCAGCAGCAGCAGCAGCCACAAGGGGAAAAGATGGAGGTGGAACCTGCGTGGACCTGTGCCTTAGCCCTTTGAGCACAGACCAGGTCTTGCCTGCCCAAAAGGGGTGGGCAGAAGAGACATTTTAGGAGGTGGTCTACAGGGATGGGAGAAGCCACAAGTGTCTGGGTGGAGTCTGCGAATCGAGGAGTGACATGAAAGAGCCAGCCTATGGCTAATGGGATATCCTGGGGTATACCTTGGCCACTGATGGAGAAGGACAGAGTGAAATCTGGCTCTCTGGAGAAAATAGTCCCATGAAAACGCATGCTGCTACCAGATACGTAAATATCCTCACTCAGGAGTTCTGGTTATTCACTTGCCATTGGTGAACAGGGAGTTGGGAAGAGACTTCACTGTTGACTCTCACAAGCCACCTGAAGCTCTGAAGATGACACTTTGGAGGTGCTGATTGGCAGCCACGGAGCTGGGGAAATCGCAACTCTTACGTTTTCTGAAAGAAGGAAATCTGTACACTCAAGGACTGATAATGTAGTCCACTTGGCCCCACCTCCCCAACAAAGAGCTGACAACCCTTCCCTCAAGACTGTTGCTATTGATGACACTTGCTCATTCATTTCTCACTGGAAGGAAAGCAGGCAGAGTCAAAAGTAGGAAGTCGGCAGCTCCAAGAGATATAGAGATCACTTCCAACCCTTTCAGTGGGAGTAACTTAGTCAGCAAGATGTAAAATTTGCAAGTTCCTGTGGTCCGTACTGAAAAATGAGAACTTTCCACTAAAATCAAGAATTCGGTGCCTGACATTATTTCAAAAGGGTGAGACTTCAGTCGCAGAATCTGTTAGGATGTCAAGATTACTCGTAACAGTGAACAAACAGGTCCAATGTGGAGTTCAATGGGGCAATGGCTTGGGGAACTCTCACCTCCTGTACCCTTGTGCAATAGCGAGGGCTGCTCTCCTTCCTTCTGTGAGCTGTGCAGAGCAGGCTTGGTTATGCTTTCAAGGCACCTCTATTTGTGAGTCCCTTCCAAGGCCTTGTGCATAATGTGTCCTGTTTCTTTTCTTTTTGTACTAGGGATCGAATCCTCCAGCACTTAATCACTAAGCCACATCTCTAGCCAGTTTTTTTTTTTTAATTTTTAATTTTGAAACAGGGTCTCACTAAGTTGCTGAGCCTGGCTTTGAACTTGCTATCCTCCTGCCTCAGCCTACAGGCATGAACCACAGCATCCAGCAAGCATCCTTTTTCTTAAAGAAGACCCCCCACACACTTTAAATAAACTCGAGGTTCCACAATTTCCTGCCCCTCTCAATCCTTAGGCATCAATGGGTAGAGCCAAGTCTCCTTTGTCTGAAAGCACTTGAAATGCAATTAGTTTGCATTTGCAATCAGAATTTGGGGATCCAGAATAGACTCAACAGGGGTAATCAAGATGATTACAGAGGCTTTTTTTTTTTTTTTTGAGAGAGAGAGAGAGAGAGAGAGAGAGAGAGAGAGAGAGAGAGAGAGAGAGAGGGAGAGAGAGAGAGAGAGAGAATTTTTAAATATTTATTTTTAGTTTTCGGTGGATCCAACATCTTTATTTTATTTTTATGTGGTGCTGAGGATCAAACCCAATGCCCTGCGCATGCCAGGCAAGTGCGCTACCACTTGAACCACGTCCCCAGCCTAACAGATGCTTTTATATCGCAGGCAAGCAACAGAGTTCAGAACAAAGGCAATTCCTCTGGCCACTTGATTATATTTGCTAAGTCTGAAGTTCTGGTTTGCTGGGGAGATTTCTCCTTGCTGCTTCTACCTAGGCCAGAGGTTAGATGTTTTAAACCACTGTCCAAAAAAAAAAAAAAAAATAAGAGTGCATGCTTTTGTGGATATTGCTCAGAAGCCTCTCAATGATTGGAAAGACTTTCATGGGGCACCATAAGGGTGGGATTCACACTTTCCCTTGAGACTATGGCTGAACAAAACCCTCTAAACGGCTGAGAATGCAAGGTCAAATGCTGAATGACAGGTTGTTTGGAGGCTCTTCTTCTTGGTAGACATTTATGCATCATTCCTGGATTTCCAGGTTCTACAGGGGAAGACAGTGAGTCATACTAGGGAGTAAGGAGGGGGGCATTCCTCACGGGATGCCCCAGTAGAGCTGGCTGCTGGCAGATGTGAACACCCAACCTGCCCACGTGACCCCCCTTGGCACCACACTGCGAAGAAGCTGGGGTGGTTCTCTCTTTGCTTCTCTCCCTCCTGAATTCAACTGGAAGACCTGACCCACGTCCAACCTACTTCTAATCCTGGCATCCAGTCAGCTCCAGCTCCTTTTATTTCTACTCGGAGTTCTGCCAGCTCTGTTCCTAGCTATGGATACAAACTGCAGAGGCATTTCCTGTTCCAGGTGGTTTTGAGCAGAAAGCCAGCAAGTGTGGGTTGAAGGTAGGTGGGGTGAAATTCTTCAGGAACTGCTCCCAGCAAATATGAGAGTAATTCAAAGTTATACTGGGTAACTTCCAAAGCACCCGGCCCCGAGTGGAAACAAGGCTTGTTGGAACGAACTAAGTTTAGAAACATAACCAGCATGGACCACCTTCGGGCTTGCTCTTGTCCATGTGCCAGGCCCCAGAATATTGGGATTATGATTTTTTTTTTTTGGATAAGATAAGGGAACCAAGGCTGACTCCAAGCTCCCAAGGAGGTATAGGGCTTCTGGGGAGCTAAATTGTTCAGAGACATTTAAACCAATGTCCTTGGGATCCAGACTGGCTTCTCTGAAGTGCACACAATGAAGTAGTAACTAGGTACAGGCTTATCATGTATTTTTCAAGGAAAATGATTTTCCATCGGTCAATTTCTGGTCCTGATTGGACACCACTGAGAAATTCCGAGAGGCTTCATGGGTTGCAGTGAACTCAGAGGAAAGGAGGAATTTGGACACACTATTAAGCCTCTTGGAACTTCAGTTTGCAACTCTATAGCACATTTATTGGGATTAGGAATCAGGCCTCTAAGGCATATCTTGGCTCAGTGATTGGGAGCCACTATTATGGATGTCACTGTTCCTATTTGCATGTGTGGTCCATAGGCTTCTGAAGTTAACAGGGATAGTTATGAGAGCTAGCCATTCTGGGCAGCATCCACCTGTTGTTACTTGGTGACCCTAAGGTGAGTTTCAGTAAAGAGTTCATTTTTACTCTAGAACTTAAAAGAATTCTTATACTGTCACAGAAAACCTTTTTTGTTTTCTCCAGGCATTTGGGACTGGGGTCAGGCAGAGGAATGGTGTTAGAAAAATCTCAGAAGCCAGAATCTGAGGCCACAGCACTTATATGCAGGGACTCCTGCTGGTGCTTTACGGAAGAACCAACAGGTTGACTTCAGAATTGGGTTAGATCTTAGAATAACCAGATTATGATTTTGTGAATAAGGATAAAAGATGACCTCAGCCTCCTGTGGAGGTCCAGTGTCCCTTGAGAGCAGAAATGTCATTCCAGGTAAGAATAGTACATCCCCAATGCACCAAATGGGAAGTATAACTTTTGTGGGTAACATTAGGTGATGGGGCTTCTGATGCCAACATTGGTGAAGTTGATCCAGTTTCTTTAGGTGGGCAGAAGGAGAAGGGCTGGGCTCTTTAGGGGTGGGCCATCACTCAGAGGAAACTGCCCAAAGCAGCACAGGCCCCATTTCAGATAGCATTTATAAGCATTGTTCTATTTGTATAGTGACAGCTGGGACAGCTGCGGAGAAGTGTGCCAGGCTTGGCTGGGACAGTGTCCATGCAGGAGAGATTGGGAAAGACTCCAGGGCTGACAAAGACCAGCATACATGTCCACTTGAGAGATGGCAAGGTCCTACCCTGGCAGCAAGAAAAGCAGCTGCCATCAACCTGCCAGCCCATGGGATGGGGGCCGTGGGGGCAGGCAAGAAAGCTGCAGAGGAAGAGCAAGGCTGCCTGGTACCCAGGAGAGACACCCAGGGGGCTGGGGTGCAGGGAGTCCTCCTGCCTATTCCTAAGGCAGGCATTTGTGGAGTATCTTAGTGCTTCAAGTATCTCCAAAGTCTTACGTAACAGGATTGTGGTCTTCACTGTACACTGGCCTATTGGGGATTTGCTTTTTGTCTGCCTCATTAGACTCTGAGTTTCTCAAGTAGTGACCATTTCACAGAAAGGTGTGGATCCTTTGTTGCAGATCCTTTGTGGGGAAGCGGACAAAGATGCATCTTTTTTCTGTCAGTGATAAAAATGGAAATAAAAGGATCTCTTGGGTTACTGTAATTTAACCCAAAGAGTTTGAAACCACAGAAATCAAGCCTTTTTTTTTTCTTTTGTTTTCTGTTTGAATCTCAAACAGCAACTTGCAACACAGGTTGAGAGATTATGATATAAAGGGAGCTTTGAAGAGAGGACCCTGGGTTAGAAGATCAGCTACCTCTAGTTTGAAATTGAACCCAATCCAGGAACATGAGATTGGAGCTGGCAAATGAACATGGTGGTAGTATTTCTATCCCAGTGAACCAAGTGCAGGGGCAGTCTCTGGGTGCACTCCTGCCTGTGGCCCACCTCCAAAGAGCCCAGCCCTTCTCCTTCTGTCCACCTAACGAAACTGGATCAACTTCACCAATGTTGGCATCAGAAGCCCCATCACCTAGGTGCAGTAAAGAACACTCACGGTTCAACTCAATGCTCCATCCATCCTGGTTCTTGAGGACCAGGCTGACCTTTGCTGGGGTCAATGGTGAGGCTGGAGATTAAACCTAGGACACATTCTCTGTATGAGTAAAGGCTTCGCTCAGTGATTCTTTTTAAGTTTTTAGGCTTTAACCATGGTCCTACAGAATGTAACAAAGGCCAGCAGGGAATGGAATCCCATTCTGTGCAGAGCTATAGGTACTTGTGCAGGAAGTCAATGGAGTTGGTGTTGGGGAATTTGGGGAACACAGAACTAAGTAAAAAAAAAAAACCATATTATTCTATATTTCTATTCAATTTATGGTTGTTGCTCTTTTCCCAGCACAGAGGCCATCCCCAGAACCAAGGACAGTCTGCAAGCACTTCCTACAAGTTGGGCGCTGGACGCATGCTGCTTGAGCTCATGTTGGATAGGGCTCTCCTGGGGTGACTTTGGGAAACCGATGCTACCCCAGGGACTTACAGCTTCCTTTACTCTTCTGTCATCATTTTCTTTCTTGTTCAAAGCTTAGTGCTTCTGATTCCATCCCCCATGATCCATATTTGGCTGCATGTTAGCCAAAATGATCGAACTATTTTGTCCCTTTTGAGTACTTTTGAGTACTCGGGTCATTACAACCAAAGGTCAGGTGTAAAGTTAGGGTTGACAGGAAATCAAATTTAGCAGACTAACCATCAAAAACAATTCTCAGAACATAAATTGTGAATTAAATCATTTTTTGCTTTACCCAGAAAACTGTGAGCCGGTTTATCTTCCACCACCCGGATCCTCCGAGCTCCAGCAGGAATGACGGCAGCTTCGATATAACCTGTGGCAATGAATGACAGACAAGTGAACCACACCTCCATCCTGGACCAAGTGCCTACACAGCATCCCCCACCCAAATCCACTCTATCACATCCCATGTGGTGGATTCAGAGACTGCAGGTTGGAACCTCAGAAATCAACGCAGACAACTAATGTGCCGTGTTCTCTCTTCTACAGCCAGACCTCTTGTCCATCCAGTTTGCAGAAAGTGCCAGCTGTATGTGACATAGGTTGAACTGAAACTCCTCTCCCTTGAATTTATATGTTGAAGTCCTCACTTCCAGTACCCGAAAGTGTGACATCATTTGCAAACAGGACAATTGCAGATGTACTCAGTTAAAATGAGGTTAGGGTGAGTCTTTAATCCAATATTACGAAAGATTTTTTTTTAAAGGAGAAATTTGAACACAGCCATGCACACAGAAGACACCATGAGAACATGAAGGCAAGATCAGGTGGTGCTTCTTTAAGCCAGGAATGCAAGGTGCCAGCAAACTACCAGGAGCTAGGAGAAAGGCCTGGAACAGATTCTTCCCTGCAGGCTCAGAAGGACTCAACCTTGCCAACGCTGTGATCTCACATTCCCAGCCTCTGGAATGATGAGTCAACAGTTGGTTGTTTATGCCACCTGGTTTGTAGCCCTTTGTTACAGCAGCCCCAGCAAACGAGTACAGCCTGGAATTTCTCATGAATTACACCTCTCTGGTGAGTAGGTGAGGAGGACCCTAGAGTGGGAGCTGCCCATGCTCTGACTGTGCTGAGTGCCCAGAGGGGAGGTATCATGAGGATTCAGGGAGGAAATGACTGAGGCTGCCACGGCAGAAGTCAGCAACTGGTTAATGCCTCATTAACTCAGCAACTGAATCAATAAATGAGCTCAACATGACACTGAGATTCTTAAATGCAGGCTACTAATCATTAAAAAAAATTTTTTTTTTCATTTGCTTCAGCAAATGAGATGAGGAGCTCAGTTTAGATCATGAATCCTATCCCTGTGGTTCCCAAATGCAATCATCAGAATCAGCAGAGGAGTTTAACCTCCACAAAAAATTAGAGATGTCTCAGCCCAGCTCCATAGATTGTGGAAATATCTAACCCAAGGGGTTTATTCATTTATTAATTTTCCCATACTGAAGTGGCTTTATTTTTATTGTAAAAATAGTACATGACAATTCCAACATAAGGCATAAATCAAAATCTACCTATACCATATCACACTAAGAAAATCACCTCTAAGTAAGTAATATTTTGGTGTTTGATCATTTTTCAGCATCTCTTGGTGCATATAAACACATTTTTTATGTAAATTGGGTATTATGTGTGCTTTAAAGACACCAGGAACAACTTTAAAATACAGTCATGTGCTATATGAACTTTTATGTAAAACTAAGCCAGTGCCATGTTTATAAAATAATAATAGTAACTTTTTTTGTTGTTGTACTGGGGCTTGAATTCAGGCGTGCTTTATCACTGAGCTATATCCTCAGTCCATTTTTTACTTATTTTTTTGAGACAGGGTCTCACTAAGTTGCTGAGACTGGCCTCAAACTTCTGATCCTTCTGCCTCAGCCTCCCCAGTCACTAGAAATAAAGGCATGTGCCACTGTTCCCAGCTAATAGTATCTTTATGAAAGACACCAACCCACACATGGTCTATGCTGTGGGAAATGTGATTACAATATACCCGCTCTGAAGTCTTTGTAATATCTGGGAGAAACACAATAGGATGACCTCGGTAATACACAAAAACACTGGGCTGGCTTCCATATCTCAGCACTCTAGATGAAGAGAGAACTTTCTTTAATCTCACAAGTGACGGGGGTCACATTCTCACGGTGAACCATCTTTTCAATAGGAAGTGCTCCCACATGTGTTAAATGTTACTGGTGGGAATGTACATCCTCATTCTGTTTCTGATTACAGTAGGAATACTTATATTATTTTTTCATTTGACTATAAAGTGGGTTTAGTGTTATCTATATGGGAACATAGAATGTATAACATAATGTTTCACATCTAACATGCATTGTGTATAATAAAATCGTATGATGGAAGTATACATGTATTACCATAATAAGAGTTTTATTAGGAATGTAGGTTGAATTTTGTCATATGCTTTTTCTATATCCAAGTGAAAGATTATTTTATTTTCCTCTTACACTATTAATAGTACAATTCTATGTTCATATTTTCTATTTAGCATATTTCCTAATAACAACATAACTTCATACTCCTAGAATAAACCTTACTAGATCCTAATGTTCTTAATATGCTGCTGAATTTTGTTATTTTAAAAACTAATATTCATATTATTCTATTTATTTTGCAACATCATTTGTAAGAATGGTTGGCAATTGTGTGTATGCTTTCTTTATTGAATTGAATTTTAGTATTGGTATTCATCATCCTGTTTAAGAACAATTATCATTTTGGTACTTGTGCTTGAACACAGGAACACTTCTCCACCGAGCCACATTCCCAGCCATTTTTAGTTTTTATTTTGAGACAGGATCTCACTAAGTTGCTTTGGGCCTTGCCAAGTTGCCCAGGCCAGTCTTAACTTGTGATCCTCCTGCCTTGGTTTCCTGAGTTGCTAAGAATACAGGCGTGCGCCACTGTGCCTTGCTCATTCTTGATTTAATAAAAAGTGTTTTCTGTGCTTCTTCTGAGTTTATCTGCATTTGATTTTCAATTTTATGTACACATAAATCACAATTGGTTATTAAGATTTTTCAATTGCTTATTTCAAATCAGTTTTAAACTTTTTTTAAGAGAGAGAGAATTTTTTAAATATTTTTTTTTTTTTAGTTTTCTGTGGACACAACCTTTTATTTTTTTATGTGGTGCTGAGGATGGAACCCAGTGCCCCGCGCATGCCAGGAGAGCGCGCTACCGCTTGAGCCACATCCCCAGCCCCCAGTTTTAAACTTATTTGCAGAATTGAACAAAGTAATCTCTTATGATACACTAATTTCCTATTGTTTATGTCCCTATTTTTTATATTTTACATATTTGTATTCTCCTATTTTCTCTTTTGTTCACCAGAGGATCAAACAGCAGATAAATATACTATTTAGTTCACTCCTTTATCCTCTCCCCCACTGATACGTTTTAGTTATTTTTTATTTCAATGTTTCTCTGTAAACCTTCATATTTATATTTCTATTTTGTGACTTATGAGCTGTAAGTGAAATTTGTTAGTCCTTGAATATTAAAAAAATGAGAAAATCATCATAATACACTGCACTCCACTTTCACCCCATTTCAAATTTCATTACATCATTTCTGTGTTGTATTAGTGGATGACATCTATCTTTGGCTTTCTAAGGCAACTTCCATAGTTGCTCTAGTCTTAGTTCTAAGGATGAATTTATGTTCATTATGTGTCCTTTTGCCAATTTCTCTGACAAATTCTTGCTTGTCCAAGTTTGTTCCCTTTGAGATAGGCTTGTGGAAATTATATTTTCTTAAATGTAATGTATTAAAAGATTATGGTTCATTGACTTTCTACTTGAGTGTCAGTTTGGCTGGTATAAATTTTGGGGTCATACTTTCTCTGAGGCTTTTACAGAAATTGCTTCCCTGAATGTGATGTGGTGAAGTCTAAGGACAATCGGATACTTCTGCATTATTAGTCACTTAAAATTTACATGGGATGCTCCAGGGATTCTTACTTTGTAAGTCTAATAAGCTTTAGGCTATTCACAGTTTGATATCAACTTTTCCTGGGATACAAGGCTGTATTATTAGAACAGTCACCTTTCAGTGTCTGTGAGGAATTGGTTACAGGATCCCCTTAGGGATACCAAAACCTGTGAACGTTCCACCTGTCATAGAAAATGGCATAGTGTTTGCATATAACCTATCATCATCCTCCCACATACTTTAAATAATCTCTGGATGACTTATAATATTTAAATATGAAATAAATCATCTATGGATAGTTGTTATATTGTTTAAGGAATATTGACAAAAAATGGCTGCTCATGTTTAATAGAGATTTAATTTTTAAAAAATATTTTCAATCCATACCTGGTTGAATGTGCAGATACAGAAATGGTGGATAGGAAGGACCAAGTGCATACTTAATTTGTTTTCTGATTTCTTCTTTTTCGGGGGTGGGCATCAAATTTATACATGTTTTCTGCCCTGTTTCTTCCACAGTATTCATTATATTCCTGATTCTCTGGACTCTCCCTTCTTTTCCATTTTGCTGTGCTTGCTCTTCCCAGTCAGATCCTCTGTGCTCTCCATGGTGTTCTGCAGGGTCAATTTTCTCTGCACTCACGTGGACTTGGTTTCTGTGACAGATTCATGAGCTTCTTCCATTTCTTTCCTCAACTCTGTCAGGTCGTAGTTCATCTCCCACTGCTGCTGGATGGTATCTCTTTGTCTTCCTTGAGGTCTTGTATCTTACTTACAAGTTCTTATTTTATTAAGGTTATGGTTTAATCAGTTTTTAAAATTTATGTCATACATTTGGTTATAATTTTCATCTTTTCCTTGGTCACCTTTTGCTGGTCTATTTTAAATGTCATTTTTTTTGTACTTTTTATCTTCTACTGATTACAGTGTATTATATCGATTACAGTGTATTATATAGATCCTGTGCTGGTTCTCTTTAAAATTTTATTAACAATTTTTTTTTGTGGTGCTGGGTATTGAACTCGAGGCTTTATGCATGTGAGGCAAGCACTCTACCAACTGAGCTACATCCCCAACTGTTTACTACCAATTTTTAAGTGAGAAAAGTTCTGATTGTACCTCTACTTGCAGTAAATAGTTTTGTGTGATCAGGAGGGACAAGACAGTGCTGGGGGATAATAGGACTTTTTCCTGCTTTATAGTAAAGTTTATTTGGACATAGTTTTGTGTATATTAGTGAGTTCATTTCATTTTTAAACAACTCATTTTAAATTTACACAAAATATACATGAGCTTATTTCTCATTATAAGGATTTAAAGAGTATAGCAAGTCTCAAGTCAATGCTTAATCCCTCTCTTCTTCCTGCTGGAAACACCATTAGGTTTGATGCATATTCATCTGCACTTACTATTTACACATTTACCTACACAAATACAAATATTTTGTGTGATATTTATATGTCTATAATTTACATAAATGTTAGGAGTAATATTCTAACTTAACATTGTATTATGTGGCATTGCTATTTCTAAAATGTGATAAATCTTAGAGAACATATAATTCTACTTCATTTTTTTCTTTTGGTTTAAATTGGTAGGCAGTTTATGTATCTAATCACTTGATATATATTCTGGTTATCAAATTTTTGCTGTTAGGAACAATGCTGTATCATGTATAAATATGTATATAAAACCATCAACTATATGCTACCTTAATTGAGCAACATATAAAAAGTATTATGAAATATCTGAAAGGTTTGTGCATTGAAGACACTACACATTGTTGAGAGCTATTAAGTTCATGAATTAAAAGATTTAATCATAGAAATATTTCACAAACTGAATTCTGACCAAATATGATTTATCCCAGGAATGCAAGGTTGTTTTAACATATAGCAGTCACTGTCCTCCACCAAATATATAAAGGACATGAACCATATGATTTATCTTAATAGATGCAAAGAAAGTATATGACAAAATTTGGCACCCTTTTATGATTTAAAAAAATTCACAAGTGAGGAATAAGCCAGCACAGTGGTGCAACCCACAATATAAGGGAGGTTCAGCCTAGGCAACATAGCAAGACCCTGTTGCAAAGAAACAAAACAAAAAGCTAGAAATAGGAGGAAACACCCTTTACCTGATAAAGGGCATCTATGAAAAACCCAGAGCTAATATCACACTTCCTGCTGAAATTATGAATGCTTTTCCCCTAAGATCAGGATCAAGAAAAGGATGCTTTTACATCTACTCAACATGGTATTGGAAATTGTATCTAGAGCAACTAAGAAAGAAAAATAAATAAAGGGCATACAGGTGGGAAGAAGAGAAGTAAAATTATCTCTATTTTCAGATGCTAACATTATTATTGTTGTTGTTATTTTTTTTTGCAGTACTGAGATTAAACCCAGGTCATGCTCTACACCATGGAGCTATGTTGCCATCTGTTTTTTTGTTTGATTATTTGTTTTTTATTGATAAAGGTTCTTGAGAAGTGGCTGAGGCTGAACTTGAACTTGCAGTCCTCCTGTTTCAGTCTCCTTGTTGGGATTGCAGGCATGCACCACTCTATCCAGTTTAGATGCCAACATATTATATTCATATTATATGCACAAAGTCCCAAAGAATACACTAAAATTCACTATTAGAACTGGTATAAAAGGTTGCAAGATATGGACCAGTATATAAAATTAACTGTATTTAAATATATCAGCAACAAGCAATTGGAAAATGAAAATAAGAAAATAGCTTGATTTAAGTAGCACAAAAATCAAAAATTAAGGAATAAATTGAAGGAAATATCTAAAAGGTTTGTATATTGAAGACTATACCACAAAGAGTATGGTTATAAGAGTTATTATGGAAAAACCTAAATAAATGCAAGGGCATCCTATGTTCATGAATTAAAAGATTTAATAATAGGAATACTTATCAAACTCATCTACAGATTTAATATAATCTCTATCAAAATCTTGACTGGTTTGTTTGCTTGTTTGCCAAAAATGACAAGCTGATTGCCAAAATTCACATGAAAATGCAAGAGTCCCAAAAGAGTTAAAATAATGTTTTAAAAGAAGTGGAAGCATGCACACTTCCTGATTTCTTTCTAGTACACTTTGACAGTAATCAAGATAGTGTAGTACTGGCATAAGAAGAGAGATTTCTATCAGTGGAATATTATCTAGATCCCTTACATCATTTGTTGATTTATTGAAACAAAGTTTCTAAGAATGGGGAAAAGAATAGCTTTTTCAACATTGTTGGCACAAGGAGATATTCATATATGTAAGAAAACATTAGACTGACTCCCATCTCAGACCATAACCACCACCTACAAATTGACTCAAAATGCATCACTGATCTAAATGAAACAAGCTAAAACTATAAAACTCTTAGAGAAGGAAATATAGGAATAAATCTTTGTAACCTTGAATTAGACAATGATTTCTTAGATATTAGCAAAAGCACAAGCAACAAAAGAAAAGTAGATCTTGAATTATATCAAAAATTTAAAACTTTGTGCTTCAAAAGTCACCATCAAGAAAGTATGATGCTAACTTATATACTGGGAGAAAATATTTTAAAATTGCTTATCTCATAAAAGATCTGTGTCCAGAATATATAAATACAGCTTAAAACTCAATAAGAGAATGATAAATAAACCAATTTTAAAATAGGCCAAAGACTTTAACAGATATTTCCCCAAAGAAAAACATACATGGCCAACAAGTATGTGAAAATTATTCAGCATCACTAGTTATGAGGGAAATAAATCAAAACAACAATGAAATATCATTTCATACCCACTACTATGGCTTCAGGGGGAAAAAAGAAGATGTGCTGGAAAGAAGGTGGAAAAACTGGAATCCTCATTCATTGCTACTAGGAATGTAAAATGGTGCAGCACTTTGGAAGAATTTGGCATTTTCTCAAACAAACAAAAAACCAACACAGAATTACTATATGACCCACTTATTCCACTCCTAGGCCTATATACACAAGGGAAATAAAAACATAGCTCACATAACATCTTATACACAAAAGTTTAAACAGCATTATTCATAAAAGCCCAAAATGTGGAAACTCAAATGTCCAGCAACTGATAAATGTATCATAAAATGTGGTTATCCAAATAATGGAATAGTATTTGGTAATATAAAGAATGAATGCTGATATATGCTACAACATGGATGAATCTTGAAAATATTATGCAGAATTAAAGAAGCTAATCCTAGAGGTTTGCCACATATTTTATGGTTCTATTTATATGAAATGTTCAGAATAGGAAAAATATTGACACAGAAATTAGTTGCTTAGTACTAAAGTAAGAGGGAAATAAGAAATGGCCACTAATGAGCATGATTATGATGATGGTTGCAGATTTTGTGCCTGTACTAAAACAAACTGAATTGTATACTTCAAAGGGGTAAATTTTATGGTATATGATTTATACTCTCCTAAAATGCCCCAAATTTAAAAAGAATATTGCAATAAACAACTTTGAACATGTCTTCTTGTGCATGCATGCATATATACATATATATGCACATATATGTGTATATGTATGTATATGTTTGTACATGTGTGTATAGGTGTGTATATGAGTGTGTGTTAGATATACTTTATATGTTTTTCCAGGTTAGCTACTGTGAGAATCACTGATTTTAACATACATGAAGTTTAAATATTAAATGTACTGTTAAGTTGACCTTCAATGGCTTTGTGAATATATAAGCCAACCAATATTATATGAGAGTACATGTTTATTCATGACTTTTAAATACTTGAAATCATTGATCCTTTTAATATCTGCTATCCAATAGGCAAATTCTGTGACACCTATTTAATTTGCATTTCCCCAGTCACCAATAAGGCTCAGCATCTGATATACTTCTTGACCATTTGCATTTTCTCTTTAGTTACTGGCCTTGTTTATTACATTTGCCCACTATTACCATCGTTTTGTTACTTAATTGACAAGCAGGAAGTTTAAAATTTTATTTCAATATGTAGTTGATATATTTTGGACTCAACTTCTTATTAGACATATTGCAAACATTTCTTCCCAGTCTATCATTTATTGTTTGTTGTTTACGGTACCTTTTATTGCATCGTTTTAATCTGATGGTCACATTTAGAATTTTTGAAATCTCCTTTTTGTTCAGATTGCTTCTTCTCATGGCATCTGGTTCTTATTTTATGGTTACACTAGCATCTTAAATCTTTCCAATAAAATGATTAATTTTACAAAGTTATGAGAGATTTTTGAACTTCTATTATTTAACATATCCTGTATTTTGTCAGGGGTCATTTTTTGTTTATCTTGGTGTTTTCCATCTGTGTTGCAGACTGTCTTTCCAGAAAAAGCCCAGCAATGGGTTGTCTATGTAGATGGGTGAAGTTTGCTGAATGTCAGGATTGGCTTTCAGCTGGAGGACAGGAAGCTGTATTACATGCTGGTGACCAAAATGTCATAAGGCAAAGAAGTCTGCTTCAGGTACTGTGTCACAATGCTAGTCACTAAATACTTACAGGTTTCTCTCTGGAAACATGGTAGGAATACATTTCCCATCCCCTTGGACCCATGTGGCCCTGTGACTTTGAATAGTCGTATGTGAGTGAAAGTGGAATGTCACTTCCATATAAGAGCTTTAGTGGCTTCTGGGCCTGGTTTTCCACATTTCGTGTCTTCTGCCATGATGATCATGGCCATCAGGTGAATTGATCTGGTCTCTGCCAGCCAAGGTCTATGAGTGACCACAATATGTGGAGCCTCGTGCCAACTCACAGTGGGCAGACAGATGAGCAAGAAACAAACTGCCATCTTAAGCACTGAGATCTGCAAGGCTTCTGGACAGTGCTGTTGGTTTGCTTGTCTATTCCAACAACAACAAAAAAAACCACACTGATTCTGATTCCTCCGTATGTGAGCTTCCATCTGAGATGTCTTTGTTCTCCTTAGAATTTTAAAATATTTCTTTTGCATTCATTTTCAGGTGATCTTGGAAAGGGAAATACACTTGTGTTTGATCAGACATCTGGAACGGAAAGTCTGCCGGTATGCTTCAGTCTTGACAGCAAATGCCTTGGTGTTGCTATAGTTCCATCCCCAGATGTCCACAAATAAATGTTCTACTTGATACTAGAGAGACTCACAAATGTAAACACAGTCCTGTTGGAGGGCAGCACTTGCTCAATTTTTGTTCCCTGATCTATCCTGATCCCCAAGCAGGAAGACTTTACCCAACAATGTTGTCCCTCAAGCATGACCCCTCCCAATACATCAGCATTGGGAATGACAACACTGATCTGACCAAGTGGCCTGCACACTATCCCTGTGCCACTGAGTCACTATAATAGGGTAAAGACAAGGGTTTTTGATTAAAAGTTGATTTTGCTCTAGGAATGCTTTCCTTGAAAAAATTGGCCACAAACCCCCACCCCCAAACAAAAACAAAACCCAAAACCCTAAAGGCAGCTTTTCAGATGATAGCACTGTATCTTATACCACAAACATCTCTTAGAGAAATCAGCTGCTTTGTGGAATTGGAAGAATGACTGGATTCCAGGCATGTAAGTGTCAAGAACAGAGGATCAAAATGGTTAAAACCTTTTTCAGAGAATTTTCCAACAAAACCACAAAACACACTTGTGACACTATCTGTGGAGCTGAATTATTCTCTGAAGGAAGATGCTGTTGTGCGGAATCTCCTTCCTATTTTGTGACTAACAAGGCTTGGTGTTAGCATCATCAGTGTGCAGACTGCACTTGAAATGATCAATCTTCTTAATATCTGCTATCCAACAGGTGAAGGTCTACTGAGATATTGATTAATTAATTTCCCACATTCCAGAGCAAGGTACATTTGCACCTGGTCATATTTACCTTTGTCACAAGTTGTAACATTGAAATGGCATCTGATTTCTGTCTTCACAAGTGCCTCGGATGGAGATGCTGATGCCCAGTAGAAATTTCAGGGCAGACTCACAACCCAAGTGAGGCTCATCCTTGGGTGACCTCTCCGGGTCGGGCAGTCATGGCTGAACATGGGCTCTGCTAACCTTGCTTTCTATGATGAGTTCTCAACATAGTGGGAACCCATTAAAGAGAAAGTCCCTGAAATAAGGCAGATTTTCTGTCCTTAAGCAAAAAGCTGCCTCTACCTCACGGACCTCTAGCCCTTACTCTCTCAGATTTCAAAATCCACATGGGGTTTGGTATAAAGGTATAAAGAGAAACAGGAAAAAAGAGAGTCCCATCACCAAATCCTCAGGTTTGAAGTCCCATGATGTAGATGCCAGATACCACCACGCTGACCATGCATGAAGCAAGACTGAAAGGGATGATTTATTCCAAGAATTTAGAAGGCAGATTTACATCTTAGGTGGTGGAGCAAGACTTCTTCTTGGAGTCATTTTCCATTCTGGTCTCAGCCACCAAGCAGGAGAACTCTAGGTAAAGGCTATTATTTGGTTTCACAAAGAAGCCATGGGTAAAACTCTGTGCCTTTGCCATTCTCTTAGGAGAATATAGCAGAATACGCCACTTCTGTGGTTAGGGCCTGTTGTTCAAAGGCCTGGGAAGTCGTGTTGACCTTTGACTTGTCTCAAATCTACTAAACAATATTACCAGGTGAGGAGCACCTCTCCCCATAAAATCATTTTTACCTGAATTTTCCAAGTAGATATGCTTTCAGATGATTTGGGATCATATTTTTCCTTGCTTTTTTTCAGCAGTGTGAGCCATATTTGGAAGAAAATCATTGAGCTGATAAGGTACTATGACGGCGTAGAGGGGAAACCCTGGCTATGAGTATTGGGATTCTTTCCCCTGCTTCTATCAAATATATGAAAAAAAAAAAGTTTTTCTTTTACTGTCTATAGGTCAGAAGAAGTTCAGAAAGGCTTTTGTGTAAGTTTATATTTTTCTCTTTTTACAAAAGTTGTTAATGAGAATATAAGTGCGCCTGGACTTGGGAGGAGGCGCACTTATATTCTCAAGTTTATTTATCTCATCATAAAATAAATTGAAAATATATTAGGTCAAAAATGCATCAAATATACCTACCCTACCGAACCCTGCAGCTCATCCCATAGCACACTGTATGGTGCTGGTTGTTTCTGGGTAGGACCTCGTGGCTGATTGGAAGCTGTGGCCCACTGCCACTGCCCAGCTTCATTGAAGGGAATCAGACCACACACTACCAGCCCAGGAAAAGATCAAAATTCAAAAAAGTATGGTTTCTACTGAATGCATGCTTCTTTCCCATCACTATGAAGTTGAAAAATCAGGGGCTGAACCACCATAAGTTGGGGACTATCTGTATTCCTATCACTAAAGGTACTTGTTGGATCTAATTAAAAAGATGCCTTTATTCAAGAATCATTGGAGGCTAGATTGTGCTTTATTTAGTCCGACACTCAGAATTCAAGGTCAATGCAGATAGGTCAAATCAAGGCCTCCGCCTCCACTTCTAGCATGAAAGTCAGGAAGGTATTACTCAGTGTCCCTCTGCCAACAGGAAAATACTGTGATAATGGAAACTTCCCTGGGCAGAAAGGGGCCAACTGAGGCTAAATTCTCTAGGCTATTTTAGCATCTTCTGCCAAAGTTTGAGGTGTGGTCGAGGAAAACAAAAACCTATTCTTGGCATACTAGGGCCTATTTCTGTCCAGCATCTCGATTCTGTGACTCTGTTTTTTTTTTTATTAATCTTTAAATTGATTTTACTTTATAGTTTTTCTTTTTGGCAATCGGTCTTGAACATCAGTTATACATAAGCGGTTAATGGCCTTTGTGTTTATCCATGGCTTCATGCATGACTCATTGTCATTGGTTCCATCCAGAAAACATTCCAGGTATGTAAGCGAAGTGAGAGCCCCACACCAAGCATTTCACCAACAGGACCACACGTAACAACCAAGCATCTTACATGAGAAACACTTGGGAACCGCCTTTGCCATCACACACGTGGACATCTTCTTACAAAGATGGTTCTTGACTGAGAAGAAGAAATAGGTTGCAATTGGCTTATGTGTACATTTTTGAAACTGATCTTGTCATTCTCAACCACAGTGGAAAGAGACCTCTTTATGTGTCCTCGTCATATAACCATGAGATTTCCCCATGGAACTTTCACACCCCACACCTGTGGATGGAGCACAGAAGCTAGCACATGGCAGGGCTCTAAAACCAATTACTGAATAAACAGGCAACATACCATCTAGCCACACCCAAAAGGGGTGGATCACACCACCCTCTCTCTTAGGAATCTATTATTTGAGAAGATCTTTTTCCTAAGAGAGCACAAAGAGGTTCAGAGTCCACAGGGCATCCTGGTTGGTTCTCAGTGGGGCTAGGGTCCAGGTACATCCTGGCTGTCCACACCAGCACCAGTCACCTTTTTAATGCCGAGAAGCACAACAGAACAAAGACAATCACGTCAAAATGACAAGGAACAAAGGGAAAACATCTCACTCCTTCAACTTACTAAGTTTAAATAGCCCAGCTATTTCAGTACCACTAAAGGCCTGAGCATTTTGAAGCTCATCTATCAGAAAGCCAATTTGAGTTGATTCTTTCTGCAGATGATTAACCAAGGACCTCTTCTGCTCAGGGTTGGGAGAAATGGGCTGGAGGGCAGCAATCACCTGGAAATCCCAACACTGTTTCTCAGACAGGGCACTGAGAGCCTGGATGACACAAAGTTGGAAACCCAGGGCTTTCTGCTTATATGGGGCTGTGACACTCTCCCTGGGTGGGTCCTCCCTGGATTCTCAGCTTGAGAACTTGGGTATGAGGACCACAGGGGAGTTCACGCAGGGGTCAGGACTTCATATAACTGGCAAAAATCCTGCCTTTGATTCTTGTTTTATCTCTCTGGTATGGTATTTCTCTTTGATATTCACCCTGAAAAATGATAAGATGTTCCTCCTTTCCTCATTCCTTGGAGCTGGGCAGAGATGAAAGTTTCCTTCCTATCTACACTGACACGATTAATGCATCCACTCAGCTGGAGTCACTAAGATGTTAAATGACCTGGGGACTTTATAGGATCTCTGTGTTCAGTCTCCTAAGAATATGTAATTTTCCTTCAACCTGAAATGTCTTTTCCCCACTCTCTACCTGTCCTTTAGGGCTTGAGGTCACTCTCAACTGTCAGAAGGCCTGGAAGAGGTGCCCTGCCAGAATTTGGGGGCCCCACAGCACCCCTGATGAGTTGTCCCTACCTCATGCTTACACAGACTCAAGCTGTTCCTTACCTTGTTTGTGACCGACATGGTGATGGTTAACTTTCATTTCTGTGTACCTAGTGCTTAAGATGTTAGCTAGGGGAACAGACTTGTGGGTGACCCTTTGCCAGTATTTCTGTATATATGTATTAGGAGTTTCAGACCCTGATATTGGGTTTGTTTTTAGTTAAAACTACATTAGACAGTGATTCATTCATGTGCAAAAGGGTACTGCACACAGATCTTTCAATAAACAGAATCAATACTGATATGAGCTTAGGCTCCCAGACTCTAATGGTGAGGATTTTGGGACTTTTAATGAATGTACAACATTTAGCAACCACTCAGAATGTCAGAACATGTACAGGTGGGTGAGCTAACCTGTGCTTATCTTTCTCAGAAGAGTTGCTAAGACTTTTTGCCTCAGCAGCTAGAAAGAAGCACAATAAGCTATAAAGGTGGGGACAATGACCCCAGGGGAGCTTCCCAGGTGATCTGTCCTTCCATGGGAGACCTGATGCCATGGTCACAGAGACCTGACCTCATCAGGTGGGAGGCTGCACGTTCCACACAGGGATGGGGTCTAGCACAGGGTAGACAGAGAAAGAGGAGAGCAAACGAAGAGGACATTTTTGTGGATGAATGAATGATCTGACTAGGTCAAAACCAAAGGACAGAAAACAGATTAGAATTTAGGAATAGAGAGAACACTTTTGCCCCTTGTTATGGTTTAGACATGAGGTGTCCCTCAAAAGCCCATGTGTAAGACAATGCAAGAATATTCAGAGATGAAATGGTTAGGTTATGAGAGCTGTAACCTAATCAGCGGGATTAATCCACTGGGGTGGTAACTGCAGGCAGGTCGGGTATGGCTGGAGGAAGTAGGTCACTAGGGGAATGCCTTTGTGATTTATATTTTGGCCCAAGTGAGCAGAGGCCTCTCTCTGCTTTGTGGCTATTATGACCTGAGTGGCTTCCCTTTGCTGTGCCCTTCTACCATGATGTTCTACTTCATCTTGGGCAGAGCTATGGAGTTGGCTGGCCATAGACTGAACCTCTAGAACCATGAATCCAAATAAACTTTTCCTCTTCTAACTTGCTCTTGCAGGTTTAGTCACAGTAACGAAAAACTGAGACACTCCTAATCACTGCTATGTTGCATAGATATGCTGTGGAATCTTCCTTAGTGTTCTATTGAATTGCCTGGAGGGAGGGAGGGGTGGGCCTGGCTTGTGCTGGATCTGCCTGCCATGGAATGGCACGATTTCAGTCAGTTCTGTTTTTTAGAGCTCAGCACAATGTTTAATTCAAATAAAGGGTTCTAGTGCTTCTGTTCTGTTAAAAAATAAATAAACCCAAAGTAAACTAGTAATCCCTCACCAACTGCAGAGGTTTGGTTCCTCTATTACAGTTGTAATAGGAAAGGTCAAAAGCCACGGGGGAAGCTGGTAACCAAGTTATGAAGAGAGAAAATGACATCAAATATATCCAAATAAATAGCAGAAATCATCAAATTTCTAGAGTTGAGCTGTTCCAGAGAATCTACTGCAATTATGGGAATGTTCACTATCTGCATAAGAGACACTAGAACATGAGGAATGAAGCACTTGAAATGTGGCCAGTGGGACTGGAAGATAATTTTTAAGTTAGTTTAATTCTATTATAAGTTAAATTTTAATAGACCCAAGTGACCAGTGCCTCCTGCACTGAATGGCACAGCTCCAAAGGTCACTTCCCCCAAACCAATTTGTTCCAGCCATCACCTTCTTCCTTTTCCTCTAGGAACCACAAGACAGGCATAGATTCTCACAAAAGCTTTGATGACTCGGTGCCTGTCCTTAAAAATCCTGAAATCAGTCTTTTGGGTCTGAAATTTCATTTTTAAATTTGTTTCCATTTGCTTTTACCTCTGTATCCTTCTTTCACAAGATCCTGCAAAATGTTTGAATAATGGGTTGTTGTTTCCATGAGTATCTAGAAAGAGCATTTCTGTAGACCTGGTTTTCTATCCACATAAGGGATACATACATAAGGTCTCTCTTTTCTGCCTTGTCCCATGGGCTGTTCCGTGGGACATGGAGCTAAAACTGTGGTTCTGTTCTCTTGTTGAGTAGAACTGAACCAAAAGGCTTCTATGCAAAGACAGTTGTAGAAATTAAAATACAAGTGTTTTAACTCAGCTCTAGAGTTCTCTTGGTGATGTTAGTGAGTGGACATTCAACTAAGGCTTTGAGAAGTGGTCTTCTAGATGGTTTGCCTGCCCTGTGCTCTCTTCCTCAGATGCTCCCTGGACATCATAAGCAAGTGACCTCTAGGGCAGATCAGAAAAACCACCTCCCGATTCTGGAAAAAGCAGCCTATAGTTGCAAAGATGATAGTGTACATAAAAAGATTAAGAAATCTCATCATCCAGGCATGGTAATGCACGCCTATGATCCCAGCAGCTCAGGAGGCTGAGGCAGAAGGATCACAAGTTCAAAGCCAGCCTCAGCAAAAGAAAGGCACTTAACAACTCAGTGAGACCCTGTCTCTAAATAAAATACAAAATAGGGCTGGGATGTGGTTCGGTGGTCAAGTGCCCCCGAGTTCAATCCCTGGTACCCTAAAAATGTCTCATCAACTGAGTGCTGCTGTGCCTCCCTGTGGATGCTGCTGGGGGAACATCCAGGTTTGGGAACCAAGAGGTTTGGTTGCTTTGGGGTCAAACTTGGGCAGAGGCATCTGAGACTCTCTGTATCATATAGCTCATGTACATTTTAAACACTCATTTAAGTGCTATCATATTTTTACCCACAGAAAATTCAAGAACAGAGAAAAGTTCTTCCATCAATAGGTAAAAATGATATGGGGCCAGTGTTGTGGCTCAGTGGTAGAGCTCTTGCCTAGCATGCTTGAGGCACTGGGTTTGATCCCCTGCACCAAATAAAAATAAAAAAATATGATAAAGGTATTGTGTAACAATAATAATATTGTGACAAAGTGTCTTTGCCCCTTCTCTATGTGCACACCTGAAGATTGACTCATGGACCTTGGGGCAGCACCACTGAGTGCTAGAAGCAGTGCCCTTCCATGGGCAAATGACTCACTCTTAAAAGCTTAAAAAGACAGCATTCTTGCAAAAATATTGAATTTCAGAAACCAAACAGAAATGCCCATTCCTCTATAAGTTATCATTTCAAATAGACATGAAATGTAGGTCATTTTGAAACCTTTAGTTTTGAGCAAATAAGGCAAAATACACAGCATGTGTTGGTTGTCCTGTACCCATTGCAGCCCTCAGCCTGGCACTTACCTGTCCCCCGAGAGTGGCTGAAGTCACCCTTTACCACACGACAGGTCTTGCCATCACCATTGCAGACACCACACCTGTCCTCTTTGGCTGCAGACCCGATGATGCCATCACAACCGATTTTCTAGAGAACCAGAGCGCCAGGTTATTTTGCAGTTAAGACTTAGAGGGGTTTTAAAATAGACGCTCTGTGAGGCTGAGTTCTAAATGAGGCCCAGCAAGCATACTGCCTGGGGTCCCCAATACTTTCAGAGACCTCAAAAAATATTTTAACTCCTTTTACATTCAGAAAAGAAAATAAAGAATAGAATCCAGCCTGGATTATATTTATCTCTATACCCAAAGTGCTAGTTATGGTTATCAAAACATTTTTTGGTATGTGTTATGGAGGAGATGGGAAGCATAATGCCCATGGAGTCACATTAAGTTCTAAAGCATCAGTCCCAAGACTGTGCTGCATGAGGCAGAGACTCTGGGAGACAGTAGGGCTGGAGCCCACATATCACTAGGTGTGGCCACAATTTTACAAGGTATTTTTCCTTTGGGGTGGCAGAGGTCACCTGTATCTTGACTGGAGTAGCCAACATACTGCAGGAATCACGCAGATGTTTCTGCAGAGTTAGGGAGGCCCAGAGATCACTCAGGTAGGGTGGGGTATGAGTCCCCCTTTATCAGAAGCAGTTAGGGAGATCTAGTTTGCAAAATGCCCCCATGTCCCAACCCTTCTCAAATTATTTCTGAGAACAGAGGTAGAGTGACCTCTACCTTTTGTGGGTCTGGGAAGCACAGCCCAAGTTTCATCACAAAATAGAAAATGGCTTTCAACTGTTATATTTTCTTTAAACACATAAGCACACATGGGAATTTTGCATTATGCAAAATGACCTACATTTATTTAGATTAACATGGGTGTTTATTCACTAGTTAAATTGCTTAAATACTCCTCTTCACTTTTTTTTTCTGTTAAAGTGAATACTTTCAGAACAAAAACATCTGCACTCAGCTTAGGGTTTGGTGTTTTAGACCATAAAGGAAACCAGGGTTGGAGATAATGCAAGTGGAGGCAATTTAGCTCTTTCCAGAGATGCCTGAAAGGGAACAAGGCATATGCTCCCCTCCTCACACGCCACTCCCATCTGCAGGACAGGGCTTGGAGCAGAGCTGCCTGTACAGCATCTTCCTGGGGGCCAAGGAACCTGACTCACTGCTTCCAGAGGAACCAGAATCTTCTGCTTCTTCATGGTAGCGGTTCTCCAATTTAAGTGTGCATCAAAATCATCTGAAAGGCAGTTAAAACTCAGACAGCTACATCCCATCCCTAGAGCTTCCGGGAGGGCCTGAGACTTTGCAATTGGAACAAGTTCTCAGGTGCCACTGACAATGCTGGTCTTGGACCACCCTACAATCCTACTAGGGTTTGCTATTCAAAGGGTCAGATAAATGGTCTTCGTATTTAATAGTTCTTGGGTACGTGAATTTCTTTGGGAAAGAATTGTGACTATTGTATGTCTAAAAATAATAGGCTAACTGGATGTGTTTCAGTAAAGAATTTAAGATATGCTGATAGCTGAGCAAATTTAATCCAAAATGACTATTAAAAAAACCTGAATTTTGAAAAAAAAAACCAGATCAAAATCATTCATGGTACAAAAACAGATAAAGGACAAACTTGGAGGTGTTAGTGGCCTGAGGCCAGGTAGGGAGCAAACGCAGAAGACTAGATTTCATGGCAACTGGGGAGAGTTAGGGGACACACTAAGACACAGATGCGAGCTGGCTATCAATGGCAACACCCAGGGGCAGTGACCTGAAGGAAGCTGGCTGTGACAGGACATGGGGACTAGAGCGCATTGCAGGGGCTACCTGGATTCTTATTTGCCTGCCAGCTGGTTGCTGAGAAGTTGTTCAGTATAAAACTACAGAGGTTAAGAACACAGATCAGCCAAGATAAAATAATTTTTTGCTCAGAGCAGAACGTTTAGCCAATGCCCCGGGGACCACGCTGTGTGCTGCTTTGTGTGGTACTTCAGAGCCCCACTGTCAGTCTCCAGTCTGCCTGTGGTACAGCCACAGGGCCAACACCACAAGAACTGGCCTGTCACCCTGGCTTCTTTGTGTCCCCTAGACGTGCTCCCTCTTAGCTTCCCCATCTCTCTCAGGTGCTCACAGCTCTAGATCTTTCCTATTCTGCCTTCCTGTTATGTCTAACCATATCCCTGCTGTCACAGTGAGTCTCTGACCTCACACCAGACTTCTTGATTAAACAGTTTCAAGATGGTCAAAGTAAATAATCCCACATGTCCAGACAGCTTCTCTCAGCACCAGCGAAGAGGGCTTTTCAGACCAGGTTCAAACAAAAATGCGGACCAGATTGCCCCTTAAGTTAATTCTGCAGGTTACTTGGAGGCTGGTACAGATCAATGTGTGCGCTTCTTGGTATTCCCTGAGTACCTTTTGCACCTAAAGAAAGGGTATATGGGGATGTCCCTGTCTGGACAGTAGCAAATTTGAGGCCTGAAGGGCAACAAACAAACTATTCTGCCCATGGGGCACTTTATCCACTTGCTATAGTCTGTGAAAGGGACATAGGATATTTTGGGCAGGCATTGAGTTTTTTTTTTTTTTTTTTTAAATTGAAGCTACATAAAACACAAAATAAGTCATTAGGGGGGCTTTAATGATTGCATTTATGAGCTTTGGTGTTCCAAGAGAAAAAGGTGATCAAACCCAAGGAAACTCCAAGTGATTAACTCTCTACATTCCCATGTCACCCTGGGGATCCTTAGTTACTTTTCTACATTTGCAAGAGAGGAATTTCCATTACCCACTTCTGAGATTTCAAGTTTCTGGTCAGCATTTGCTAGTCAGCGCTCTGTTCTGCTGACTAAATCAGGGTGCGTGTGATACCAAGGGGTCTGAGGGGAAAACAGTGTCCCATGGCATAATTAATAAAGGAGAGAGGATGGAACAGAGCTGGTGAGGAAGACACAGGTCTTTTTGATCAAGACAGTTCCACTGAAGCATGCATAGTTTTCCTAACTAGAGTTAGAAAAACTCTAGTTCTTAGCCCTGTGTGCTGGAGAAGGCCACAGTGTGTGGGCAGTGTGGCCATTTTTCCCAGAATTGAGAAGTATCAGTCATCAGGGATGTGAGTCCTGGACCCACACCCAGAATTGTTCCCTTACTGAAGATCACCAGTGAAAAACAACTTTCTATCATCATATCTAGCAGCTGAATGTGTAAAACACATACTGCCCTCAGTTTTACTCACTTGTACCCCCACCTCTACCAAGGATTGGCTCCAAGTTCCCTCCAAACATATCCAAATCTGGAGAAGCTCAAGTCTCATATACAAAGTCAAATTTTTTTGCATAGAACCTACACACATCCTCCCCTATGCTTTAAATCATATCTAGAATACAACTAATACCTAATATAAATGCTACACAAAAAGTTGTTATATTCTACTTTTAAGGGGATAATGACAAAAAATCTGTACATGTTCATTACAGATACTATTATTTTTCTGAATATTTTCCATCTAAGGTTGATTGAATCTGCAGGTACAGAACTACCAATATGAAGGGCTGACTGTATATAAATTCATCCAAAAAGTCACTACACATCTACTACATGCTTAACCTGGGGGATAAAGATTGTAAGACAGGACGACAGCAACATGGAAACTAGTAGATGTATCAAAGCTTGTGCCTAAATATGTCCAGAGACCAAGGAGGGATGGCCATTTGAGGTGGCTCTTGTCTGATGTTCTTCCAATTCCTTAAACTAGTCCTCCTCCCTCTTCTCACTTCTTGATTGCTTGAGCCTGGACACCTCCCTGAGTATGCTCCTACCCTCCTGCTCCTCTTTGGCTTTCTTGCTAATTTCCCTATCTTGGACTTAGCAATCACTCTCATGTGCAGACAACTCTTAAACCCAAGTCTCCCTCCATGACCCAGGCTCATGTTCATAACTATCTGATGAGCAATCTCCTGGAATTTCCAGCCCAGATACTGGAATCAATGGACCAACTTTGGAAGCTGCTCCAGTCTGACTTTTCTTATTTCTTAATTCTAGTTGGATACCCCCACCACCATGTTGAAATGGATAGACACGATCTCGAGCCTGAAACTTCCAAGCCACTTTTGGCTTTCTTGATAAATTGTTAGTTGCTGAGCCTGGGTTTTGTCACCTAAAAATCTCTAGTGTCCATTTCTTCTCCATGCTCAGGCCCACTTCTTGGTTCAGACCCTTCTTATTCAGGACGTGAACTACTGCTTTTCTGCTGCACTGACAGACTAATCATCACATGAAAAGAGCGTGGCCATAGGGCACCACTGTCTATTGGATATGCCCACACTTAGCAATTCAATACCTTCCATGATCTCACCCCAGTGCTCACCATCTCATCTTGCTTTCCTCCTCCTCTAAAAGTATACTGAATCCAAGCATCAGCCAGCCCCACTCCTGCAAGTCCCCATCACCTCCAGCAAGGTGTTTACTATTTTCCCTGATTCTACTCTGCCCCCACCACAGTCAATCCCCCATGTCCAAGATTGCTTCACTCCTCTGCTTCAATCCCTCTGTTATGCTCCAAAAATCCAGGCCCTGTCAGGGTCCTGATTCCCCTGGATCAGGTCTGCTTTCTCAGAGTCTGCCTCCCTGCCTCCTTACCCCTGGATCACAGGGTCTCACTCTTGTTCCCTTATGCCTGCAGCTCTTTGACCCTCACATTCCTTTAAGCTGGTTTTTCTCAAATGCCATCTCTTCCAAGAGACCTGTCACACTCCTGTTTGTGCTTCTCCTCAGCCACACCCCCAACTGAGTCTCTCAAGGACATGATTTTATTCTCTCCTGCACACATTCTGGTCCCTCTCTGGAATGATCACATCTGTGACTTCACATAGTCTGTATCTTGGATGGGGAGAGAGTTCCAGGTCACTGTAGAGAAGTCTGTTCCAGCAAAGTGTTGCAGATGATTGCCAGTTACCATCTGTGTCTTGATGTGTCATCTAAGTCTCCCCAGCTACCATGCTGTCCTACAGAACACTCAGTGCGTGTCACAGTTACCTAGCATGTATAATGTCTTCAACAAAGACATGATGCATGAAAAAATAAAATTCCACCCTATGAGCTTTCTGATACATTAAAACTCAAATCTTTCCTTGGCTCTAATTCACTCCTTTGGCCCAAGTGTTAAGGTCTCACAGGCTTCAGGCTGTCCGGGCATGGAGGATGGTGTTTTAGAATTCTTTGCATCCTTACTCTCACCTACCCACCCCCACACAGTGGCTAGCAACATGAATTTTTATGTTCAGCAAATTCATAGAAATGAGGAACTTTTATCAAGCTGAGCCTCAGATAAAACAGGAGGTTTCTTCCCCTGCCCCCTAAAAGGTTTCTGTGTTTGTCTTCTTGATCCCCAGCCTGATCTCACTTCCTCGCCCAACCAGAGGCAGTTTACTTCTCTTGTACTGGAAGTAGGACATTCTTGTACAAGTTTTTTAAAAATTGAAACAGACTTCATTTTATTAGCAGTGTCGATTTATGATTAAGACAGGTATCTCTTTCGTGATGTGAGATCATTTTCAATCGGCCATAATATCTGCCCTCATACATACCTTCACTTTGAAAATGTAGCATTTCAAGCTTTAGTCTCTATGGATTATTTCTCTTTTATGTCCATAATCTTTATGCTGTTGCCAAAGTCTTCTTGGCATTTGCTTTGAATTCTGTCTGCGGTGCATCTTTCAGGGCTTTTGCACAGATCTGGGACAATGGGGTGCAGTTGAGACCAGCTGTGGCTAGACTGCCACTGTGACATAATGGGGCACTGGGTGAATGGTGAGAATGCATTTGGTGCTGCCTCATCCAGGTGGTCCTTCTTATATAGATTTTTATTATCTTTGGATGTTTTCCTTTTTTCTTTCCTGGTTGGAAGAAATAGTACTTGCTTTCTTCAACTCAGTTAGCCATCTTCCAAATACGGCCTCATCCCATCTCTTTGGTTGGAGGGAGACCCCTGATTTCTTGTTTGAATTTTAACTGAATGCAGATTTCAGGCCTGCTGCGCAGCCGTCATGTCAGGATTATGGGCTCCTGGGTGATTTCCACTAGGGCCTGTCGTGCTCATCTTCTTCTTTCTTGACTTCATTCTCATTTTGCTACACTATACGTAATTTCTCCAGTATGGAAAATAAAATTTCAGAGTTCTTCCATGTCTCAAAATTACTTTATTATTTTGCTCACATGCTTGTTTGATTCCATAATTATCTCAAGTTTCTGCCAGGGTCCAGTTTTTCTGTTTATTTTTCTTGGTCTTTCTCATCCATGCTGTTGGTTTTCTTCAAATAGCTGATAATCACTAGTTGAACACTCATTTTGGGGAAAGAGGAATAGAAGGATGGATGGAGGGAGATCTGTAATTGAGGGTGGGCAGGGTTGCATGGTAGACTTCTTTTTAGGACTGGTGGGAGGGAAGCTGGAGTGTACTCCTCAGCTAAGAAGGGTAAGAGGCTTATTTGAGCAACAGAGGCCACATCTCCTGCTCTGACTTTCTCTGAAGAGTTTAACCCATACTTCAGAAGGCAGCCTCTTGATATTTTACCAAGCAGCTGCCATGATCTACCTGCAGGGCCGGGCATGGGCAGCCATATAGTATGTAGCCCTTGGCTCAGCTCATTATTTTTAGCCATCTGTCACTTCTACCCACCATTCCTAAGTCCAAGGCTCTTAACTTCTGCTTTCTTTCTGGTTACAACTCTCCATTGCATCCATTCTGGCCTCCGTTGCTCTGCTCCAGCAATGACACTTCCATCCACTTTGACCTCCAGAAAGAGGTGGAGAATTTCTTTTGTCCACAGGCCTCTTTTTCTTCATTGATACAGTTTTTATTTGGTATATATTCCTTGATGTGGGGTTCTGGATGGAAATGTTTATCCATAAAGGTTTGGCAACCACAGGCTGGAGATACCAGCCACAGGGTCATAAAGTATCAAAAGCAGCAAGTAGGAGGGCATTATTGAAATACAAGCCTAAGTATGCATGCCTAGTCCACTGTCCTGCATGTCTGTTACTCCTTCTTCACTTAGAGTACTCTGAGGCCGGAGTCTCTTACAATTCTCTCCTATTCCCACCAGATAGACCCATATTCCACCAGTAATTTGACTTACTGGGTAGACCTTTGAAAACAAAATGGAGGCCAATAAATCTTGAGAATGAAAACGGTCCATTGACATGCACTCCAGATTCTAGAATCACTAAAGTCCTAAGAGCAGTTGATTCCTTCCCTTATCTACCTAATCATTTTGTTCTTTTTTCAATATATATCAAATATTTTCAAATATATATTTTTTCAAAACTTTACTTGGAAGCCAGCTCACAGGGGAACACAAATTGATCAGACATACTTCCTCCACTGAAGAAGCTTACAAGTATTTTGGTTTGGTTCATTGGTATGATGTACAAATCATGGTCCCAAGGAAGTATGCCCCTCATCAGAGTAGGCTGACTACAGTGGGTATCAGCTATAACAGTGTTCAAGAAAATCAAGAATATTTGGGTCTCAGGCTTATCTGGATCTATCCACTCTCCAAAGTCATGTGTCTCTTTGACCTACCCAGTTTATGTTAGTAGTTCCAGAAGCAAGTTATATATCAGAGACTTGTTGCCTTGGGTTTTTTGCTTCTGGAGTCCAACACTGGAATCATGGATGATAGGACTCCTGATTTATAAGGCATGTTTAAAATATGTTTGTTTCTTCCCCCAATTCCCTCCCACTTTTATGAGTGCTGTTAAGTTGAATTTCAGCATGTTAAGCAATTTTTGACTCACTGAAGTGAAACAACTTAGTCCTCATAAAAATGGAATAAAATGGTATTTCCATGTTTCATATTATGGTTTGAATCAGCCTGCTATTTGGAGCTTAGTGGAATCTACTCACAATGCCATTTTGAAGCCTTGCATCCGACCAACTAGTTACTGTGATCCCTAAAATTTCCCAGGATTCCTTAGCTACCCTAAAGTAGTAAAATTTATAGTTTCAGGGAACATAGGGAAAAGTGAGTAAGCAAACAATGGCAGCATTTTTGTAACTTCTCTCTTAAAGAAAATGTAAATGGTTTCTACCTTTTCTCCATTGCAGTCAAATAATACATCTGTGAATAAATACAGCTCCTCTGCTCACTAGATTTGTTAGTTTTTTTTCCCCCTTAAATTACGATTACTATTATTTTCTTTAACCAATTTTCCTTGCATTACTCATTCTTTGGTACCACAGGAATGCAGATCATTCCATGTTGGCAGTTACTGGAATGAGGCATAAATACTGTATTTGTATTAAACTTATAATCTTAAGTATGCTCAAAATTTTAGGATAAACTTCATTCACTACACCTTTAATAATTTGGAGTTCTGTGAGATTTGACTGAAGAGTAAACTAAGGTTAATCTTCACCTGTCTAAAAAAGAATAGTGTTAGAAAAATGGCAGATGGAGTATAAATTCTTTCAGAAAGCAAACTGTTTCTCAGAGTTTTAATCTTGTGAGGTGTTGGCAGGCAGGTGTTGCTGCCACCTATGAGGAGGTGGCCCTTTTGCTAGAACAAACGGGATGCTTTGAGGCAGCTGGTCAACAGGGCATATCCATCCATAAGAAAGGTCACAGGTGCAGCCTCCTTGCTGGCATGGTGAGGCTACGGAGAAGCATCACATGCCACGGAGCATTGGGAAAGATGCCATCGTCCACATTTCTGTGCCCACTCACTGGTTAGCATAGGCTCAGTGCAGCTGATAACAAGTGCAATGATGGTGACAGTGGCTGAGGCACTGTAGATTTACTAGAAGAGGGTTCCATGGGGATGGAGTAGCATCCAGGAATGGGAAGACATGTACCCTAATGTCATTCCTATCACATCAGCAATGTACTGAATGTTTGTGCCCCTGTCCCCAATGAATATGTCAAGTCCCAACATGACAATATCTAGAGATGGGGCCTTTGGGGGTGATTAGTTCATGAGGGTGGAGCCCTTGTGAATGTAATTAGTGCCTTTAAAAGAATTGGCCACCACATGAGGATACAACAAGTGAGCAGTCTACAACCTGGAAGAAGGGCCTCAAACAGAACCGAACATGCGAACACCTAGATTTTGAACTTCTAGCTTCCAGAACACTAAGATGTAATGCCTGATTTTTGAAAGCCATTCAGGCTGTGGTATTCTGCTACTGCAGCCCAAATTGGCTAAGACACCACAAAATAGCAGAATAGGCTTGGGTTTCATGGTACCAGACCTCCACAGATTTAAGGCTACTCAAATGGCATGAGTGACATTTTGCCCTTGTTCCACTTACTAGAGGACTGACAGTTCCACTGTCAAGCTACAGGGACAATCCCCCAGATAAAAAGGTTGGGATTAAAAATAAGGTCATGGAAGAGGCCCATTGGCATAGACCACTAGGACCTGAAATTGTCTCTCATAATTGGCTAGAGAATTTCAGGTTTCTGAGAAATGTCTCCCCATTGGCGTGAATACTATAGAAGATGCTGTCAAGGGATCTGGGATTGCTGAGCTGGTGCAGCTCTAAAGGTATAAGATCTGTGATTTGGGAGGTTGTTAGCAAATGAATTAGGGCATTAGTCTATAACACAAGAGTAAGCAGGGTGGCCCAGGCAAGCGTGCAGTTTAGGAAGAAAACAAACCTTGCACTTGGCTTGCCAGCAGGCTTACCAATAACTGTCAGCCTTGCTTCTTTTCAGTAATAACCATAAGAATCCTGTTCACATTGTCCAAAAGGAAGGTTCTGGATCACTTTTTGCAGCAAGGAAGCAGCCCTGAGCACCCCATCCAGGAACTCATTGCTGTCTTCTTTCCTGGCGGGTTGCCTTGCCAAGACTCTCAGCACCAAGTGTTTATTGGCCACACTTATCTGTATCTGATAACAAAGTGAGGTAGTGCCAAAGGGGCCTGGACATTGGTTAGCTTTTCCCCTGAAATGCCTCATTTTAGAACTGGCTTGGACTGTGCAGGAAAAAACCCACTCTCACTGAAGGGCTTGCTGCAGGAACAGCCAAGCTGTTGTCTTTCTATCTATTTCTTCCTTTTGTTTATCATTCACTTACAAAACACTGATGTCTACACACTGTGTCAGGCAATGGGGAAGCAAAGAGACTAAAGCAGGTCTGCTGCCTTCCTGCATGGGCCAGCGGACCCAAAGCTTATTCACCAACTTGTGTATACCCACAATTAAGTGAGGACAACAGTGTCTCCCCACCAAGACCCCAGGGATTCCCATTTTTTTCAAATACTATGAAGACCTCCTTGAAACTAAGCATTAAGGATAGGTGTCAGCATTGGAAGGTATGGAAACTGAAGCAGGAAGAGCCATGTGGTGTCTGGGAATCAGTTTTTCTTTTTCTAATAGAATTGATGCACAGAATTTTCTAATTCCTTGATGGCCCTCGGCAAGTGAACTCCTTGATGAGACTCACAGGGGTTGGTGAATGGAGGCCAAAGGAAAATTGGAAGCCCTCGTCTTCCATCCTATACCAGAGGCATGGTGATTCTGAGCCACCATCTCCGACAGCTCACGGTGGGCTCACCTGCCGAGGCACAGTTGAGGGAATGTGGCTGTAGCCATGACGAGACCAAGCGATGGAAGCTGAGGACGGAGGGTTCCCGGATGCTACGCTCTGAATGTTGGTGTCCTCCAAATGCCTGTGCTGAAAGTCTCACTCCCAAGGTGATGGTCTCAGGAGGTGATTGGTTTATGAAGGCAGAGCTCTCATAATGGGATCATTGCCCTTATAAAAGAGGTTCCAGAGAGCTTTCTCACCCCTCTAAGGACAGACCAAGAGTCACCATCTGTAGACACAAGCCCTCTTCAGACACCAAGTCAGCCAAAGCCTTGACTTGGACTTCCCTACCTCCAGAGCTGTAATAAACTTCTATTATTGATATGCCAGCCCGCCTATGGGACTTTGTTACAGCAGCCACAGTGACTCAGACACCAGGGCTCCTTGGCTCCTCTATATGCTCGTATTGATCTGAGTGGTCAGGGAGTGTTTCCCATCTTCCTCTCCTCTTTCCCAACCCCCTTCAAATTTTGGGTTTTCTCTCTTAATTTCTCAATGTTCTAACAACCCATTTTGATAGGTTTGGGGTCTATATACCAATGAGTGGAGTGCGCCCCAAAGCCAGGCCTATATCCACCTCCCTGGGTAGTGAAACTTGTCAATGGTGGTTGCTTAGTTTCACTAAACCTCGTGCAGCCAAACAGAACACAGCTTCTCCATTCATCCTCCATTCTCATTTTAACACCTACCAGCTCTTTTTTATGGTCATGATGTCTAAAGCAATTGAAAAAGCTTTGAGATGGTTACACTGCTGCTGTTTCAGTCATCTGACTCCATCTGGGCTTTAGGCTCAGTCACTGCCCAGGGCAGGGGAGTGGGCCAGGTGCAGCTGGCTGCTGAAAGGAGGACCGTCAGGTGCCTCCTTGAGAAATCCACTCCCCCAACCTCCCACCATGGCTTGACTCCACGATGATCCCCCCTTGGGGAGAGGGATCCTCTCTCCAAGGCCCCACTCAGGACATAAGGAAAAGCACATCACCTGGCACCTGCCGTGCACGCAGAGGTCCGTTTCGTAGGGTCCACAGGGAGTGCCATCCAGGACCCTGTCAGCCACCAGCAGCGGGGACTCCTTCCCAAGGGGTGAGCAGTAGAGCTCACACGGCTTATCTGAGGAGGGAAAGATTGGCAGATGTTGACATGGGGAAAAACATGTGGGCCTTGCAAGAAGAGGCACACATGGGCGATGGGCAAGCCCAAGGAAGAGATTGGCAAGGTAGATACAAGTCCCTGAAGCTCTGTGTGCATCTTCAGATACAGGTACCAGCTCCTCTGAACACCTGACACAGCACAGGGGTCAACACCCTCAGACTCAGGTAACCGACAGTGTGGGTTTTCTTCCAGATTCTCTTTATCCTTTACAAATAAACACATCAGGTGAACAAAGGTACCTCTATGCAAGTTGACTATGTGTTAAGGGAGAGCCCAGGAGCCACTGCTAGAGCGGGGGCAGGGAAGGAGGGAAAGGTGAATGAGAATGTCCCTGGGTGAGTGCAGTGAGATCCATGGGGTCTTGATGACAGTGGCTTTCACTAAAAGCTTTAGGGTTGCCCCAGAGGCTGGGTAACAGCTGCAGAGCTATGGTATGAGGCATAAGGGTCCTAGAAGAAACTGAGCAGGAATAAGGTACAGAAAGGTGACACAGGGGCCACTGGCTGTGTCACCAGGCAGAATGGAAACTCTGGTTCCCGCTGCTCCTGGAATCACGTGAGTGTCCGGCTCTCATAAGTTTGCCTAGGTTGTTTCCTCTGCCTGCAAATCCATCCTTGTACTTGGCTTTCTATAAATCTCCCACGACCCTGGAAACTTCTAGCCCAGAGCTCTCCCTTCTCCTACCTGCTCTGACATGGAGGACAGGCCCCTCTATGTGCACTTTCCATACATTTCCTTTAAAGCCCCTTGTTGTCCTATAATTATTTGAACAAATTCCATATATAAACCTATTCTTACAAGGCAGGCCCCATTGCACATGGAAACAGGATGAATTTTAATTATAGGTTGAGCACCCTAATCTGAAAATCCAAAATCCAAGGTGCTCCAAATGGAAAATTTCACACTTGACCTCATGAAATAGCAAGAGTCAAAACTCAGGCACACTAAAAACACTGTGTAAAATTACCTTCAGGCTATGTGAATAGGAAACACTCATTTTATATTTAGATTAGGTTCCCATCCTCAAGATATCTCACTATGTATATGTAAGTATCCTCACCTCAAAGAAAAAAAATTCTCTTCTGGTCCAAAGCATTTGGCATAAGGAATTCTTAACCTATGCCTTCAGTCTGAAGCACGGATGGAATGGGAATCCTTGGACGGGAGAGGGACCAGACTAGGTCTAAAACCTAAACTCACAAGAGGAATTGGTAAATATTTTTTTTAACAGATGATGAGATTTTATTTTCTGTATCTGAGCAAGAGGAACAGACCTTTTCTCACAGTGACCTAATCCTAATGCCATTTATGGTATTATATCACAAAGGAAACCTCCAGGGAGAGAAAGACCTTTCTGCTGCCTTGCTGGGCCCTTTTCTACACTATCAGCCTTTCTCAGTGGGTCCCTCTGGGGGTTTGGGTTGAGCAAAGGCATGGACAGAGAAGAGCTTATGTAGCTTATGGGGACTTGGAGGACCTTGGCATTTTAGCTGGAGGGTCCTTGTCACACAGATGCTGTCTTGATCTTTTATGATTGGATGACAGTCACTGGTCAACCCATTCAGAGGGAGATCACCTTAAAGAACTAGAAAGAAGCTCCAGGGATTTGAAGGAAGTGCTCAATTCAATTCTTTCAGCTCACTGTGGGGGAAAACCTCCGTACACTGGCCACATAATGATGCTTCAACACTTACTCAACCAACAAGCTTGGCCTGAGCCCCTCCCTCACACGAGGTACTCTGTAGGCTCTGCTGGGGAAAGAAGAATAAATGAAGCATCCTTTTCGAGGCCCTACTGGTCTCAAGGACAAAGTATGGGGCTGGGGATGTGGCAGTAGCGCACTCGCCTGGCATGCGTGGGGTGCTGGGTTCGATCCTCAGCACCACATAAAAATAAAATAAAGATGTTGTGTCCACCAAAAACTAAAAACTAAAGATTTGAAAAATCTCTCTCTGAAAAAAATTTTTAAAAATTAAAAAAAAAAAAGGATAAGAATGGAACAAATCCTGGATAAGGTAAAATGTGGCAAGTCCCATGAAATGAATGAGCTCTGGGAGGGCTGGACTTAACCCTAGAAGGAATGACTCATTTACTATGCTGGCAGGTTGTGGGTGGCTGGCTCTCCATTTGGAGAGAATGGCCCAAGGAAGCGGCCAGTAGAACTATGGAAGATGGAGACATAAATTGAAATTGACTTCTAGGAAGCTCATCTGACAATACCACTGAGGTGTTTTGGTGGGGGAGCATTTGAGGTTCCCTGTGAGCATCTGTAGGAACCAGAGGGGGAGATCAAGCAACACGGTCCTTTAGTCTGAATGGGCTGGGTGTCTACTGCTCATATTGTACTAACCCTAAAGTTTCATGGTAAAGAAAGGGCTTAATCAAAGGGCTTTGAAATTGTGGATGTTAATTACCATTACGCTGAAGTCCAAACTCAACACTGGGAGTAAATGATATTCCATAGCAATGGTATTGATTATGACAAAATCATATATAACATTTATGATCAACTATATGCCAGACAGCATGCTAAGTTGTGTCTACACATTTCAGGTGCATGCTGTTCATTTGTCTATAATACAGACAAGCATACAGAACACGTGGAGCACACGGAACGTGCATTCATGGGTCCTCAGCCATCAGGCCACACCCGACCTCTTCACTCCAGCCCAGCTCTCTATCATCACCACCCACTCTCTGAATGCACAACTCTTGGGACCAAAACACCAGGGGCAAAATGGCATTGCTGAAAATAAGTCACTAGGTTCACAGATATTTCTAGTTTCTAAGTGTATACTCTCATTCAAGTAGAAATGGAAAAGGGATATGGGTAGAAAAGTAGAGGCTAGTTAGTTTGAGGAAAGTTGGTAAAACCAGTCTGAAAAGGAAGGAAGGTGACTTGTCTGATTTTTTTGGTATGAGAATCAGACAAGCAGAGACTACAAGCAGGAGGAGTAACGTCAGTTAATGGATACTGGCCATGACCCCAGGCAAGAAGGTACACTCTACTCCAGCTGTCCTTGACTCTCTCACCCAATAGACACTGCCCTCCATGTCCCTGGCAGTCTAGGTTACCTGGGCTATAGAACAGAGTCCAGAGGTGTGGCTTCCTTCCTTGGCTTGGGTGGAACTCCCTCCATTTGTTTATCTCTTTTTCTAAGGATGCCACTCACAATTCAGAGCGATCCCCACCTCCAGCACTATCTCCCAGAGGGACTGAGGATATAACCTTTTTGAAATGTGAGGAGGTGGTCCGAGCTCTTCAGAACTCTCTATTATATTCCTCTTTAGGCTTTCATAGTTAAGAAAATTAATCTCAGAGATTAAAGACCCTAATAAGTAACATGGGATGGTGAGTCTCAGTTTTGAGCAGTGTTAATACTCTTATATCTCTAGTAATACAGAAAGTGGTCAAAAATTCTCAAACGTAATACAGTCACACGCTTAAAAGAAAGACACTTGGCACATTCCTCCAGTCTCCTGCATGGCTGGTGTGTGCTGAGACGAAATCCTGACCAAGAATGGTCTGTCTGTGGGCAAACTGGCTTCTCAAGGGCCTGACGGTTAGCTCTGTTGACTGGACCAAGAGTGATTACCTAACTGTGGCCAGATCAATCAGAGCCTCTCTCCTGAGATCTCAGTACTGGAATTTAAAGAGCTTATTTATCCTCATGGTTGATGGATCCCAAGGAAGGCTTGTGGAAAAATAAAAAGCTCTTAAATAAAGAAATATAAAAAGCTTTGAAAAGTTCAAGTGTTTCTTTATATTTGGAAACACTTGCAAACATATTTGGAAGCAAAATCATCCTTGACTAACACGAGTTAGTATCTTCCTCAGTGAGGCTTTCCTTAGGTTTCCTGGTAGAGATATCTGTATGTCTTACCACAGGGTGGCTCCCAGGATCTCACCAGGTATATTCATATTTGGTTGATGTACTGTTATTACCTTTATAACCTTAAAATTCTCTAATTCAGAACCATACCTGGCCCCAAAGGATTTGGATAAGGTATGTGGATTGACCTAAGAGGTGCTGTGGGCTGCTCTATCAGCCTGCACACAGACAAGCTATGAGAGACGGTCTGCAATGGGGGCAGCTGGTCAGGACAGTGGAGGCCATGGAGGAAGGTCCTGACATTTTCAGAGGCCCTGGGCCCAGACCCTCATTTGGCCCTTAGGTCCTCTGAGATACTCTGCATGTTTGCCACAGCTTCCTTCTTTTTCATTAAGCAGCTCTGGGAAGCCTGGCTGAGTTGGAGACAGAGAGCCCTAACGATCACGTCCCTCATCCCCCAGACGCTCAGATCCCGAGGGGTTGCTGCAATTTCAGGGAGAAGGAGCTGGGACTACACCACCATGTTTAGATTCGGCCTTCGCTAAGCCTTCTGACACCGAGATGGGCATGCAGCCTGCTGCTGGCCTGGGTAGAGAGGACTGAACCTTTAAAGGTTTCCACGTCCATGAGATTCCATGGGGAAGGCAGGAACAGGGTGGGTTTGGCAACTGGCCACCTCAATGGGTTTCTGTCTGAAGCCTTTTCCACATAGAAATCTTTTCTAAGGAGAGCCTTTGTCTTCTTTTGGAGGTGGTATGGACTTGTGGTCCTGAGTTCCCCCTTGGAAAGTCTACCTCTGCAAGAATTCTTTAAAAAAAAAAAGAGAGAGGGAGGGGGAGAGAGAAAAGAAAAAATATTGCTTCTCCTTTCTTGAACCATGCGTCACTCGCCAAAGAATTCCGCAGCGATAGCAATGTTATGAATAGGGTAGTCATAATGGGCTTCAGAAGAGCCCGGAGCCCAACCACAGGAATCGTTCCTATCACGGCTGAGCTAGAATTGTGCCTTTTATAAAGTGAGTTTTGAGAAGAACACTTATGATCTGCCTTCTGAATTGGCCATTTATTATTTTGTGTTCACCCTTGTGAAATGCTCCTTTAAAAAAGCTGGCTTCTGTTTATATTTGAGAGAGAAATGAAGCCAAATATGCAAGAAGTCACGATGATTCCACCCCAGAGGAGAACGTGTCGAGTCACCAGAGCAAAGCCCTGAACTTGGGGTCTCTCCTTCAAGGGCAAAACACTTATGGCCCGTTAGTTGTCCTTATCAAATTGGGTTGTACTTTTCAGATCAAAGGCAGTGGCACCATAGCTATAGTGAGTTATTACTTGGACAGAAAGAAATCAAAAGCAAGTGAGTGAAAAGAAGTATTCTAAACCCAGCAAGGTCTCCATAGAGCCTCTGTGAGGCTTCCTGGATAGGGGATCCGGGCAGACAGAAGTCTCAGCCACTGTGATGATAAGGCAACCAGAGAGCTCAGCCATCCAAAAGTGGTTAGAAGTAAAGTAGAAGTTTAAGCTGGACTTGGAGAAATCTCTGGAAAAACAGACATTGAAGTGGGATTTCTGCATTGAAAAAATAAGGCAGGAGAACTTAAAAGTGAAGCAAGCAACCAAAGAAAGAATAACAACCTCATGCACAGAGGTGAGTGGTGGTGAAAAAGGGGTGAGTCTGTCTTAGACTTGATCTCTTCTGGCTTCAGTAATGAGGGAGACGACAAAAAGGAGGTCAAAAAGTGTCTTTATCTGGCCTTTTGGGCACAGCTGCAGGTTCAGAAAGAGGCTGCTTTTCATCAGGAAAGGCCACTGAGTTGGAAGAATGGCAGGCTCTCTTTGCAACTATCTTGCTCCAGATTAGGAGTCAGAATGTGCCTGAGATGGTGGGAAGGCCCTGGTCTCCTCTTGTAGTGCAGCTACAATTACCCAGTCCCCAGAGGTGGTGCTCTTTTTAAATAAGGAAAATGTCGGGGGAGCTCTCCAATACTTCTGAGTCCCCACATGAGCTGGTTGGTATTACCTGCTGTCACTTAGAACATCACGTGTCATTTCACAGTTCAGCTCAAAGTTGATGGGTCAGGCTTTTGGGCTAAAAGCTGAGAAGCTGAAGCTGCTGTTGCTGGTGAGGCCTGCTACCCTCAAACAGCTGTGTACATATGAACTTGTAATCTCAGAGAGCAAAATGGAGACTTCAAAGGTTCTTCCCATCGCAGGGAAAAAACCCAAGACCTGGTGCCAAAACATCATTCTTCTGTAAAATACTTTAGAAGTTGTCTGAAAACCAGGCCCAGTTGCTTTAGTTCTTCTTAGGTCTCCCTCACTCTGCACCCATGAAGTCATGGTTTCTGTCTTCTTCAAGCATTGGGAGCCAGATGATAACTGGTTATTTTTAGAATCAACTTTACTTCTTTGGAATTGGGGTTGGCTTCCTCCCTGCCTCTTGTCAGCTGTAGGAGCTTAGACATGTCACGTAACCTGTCACCTCTCATCTTCTGCACAGCTTGTTTTGCATATTCAATGAGATGATGTATGTAGAGCTAACGTGTGCCTGGCATGCGGTATGATTGGTAAATGGGACCATATTGTCAGCATTACAACACAAAGTCTTGTTTCCTGAAAAGGAAGAGTTTTACGGGGGGGGGGGGGGGGGGGAAGAAAACAACCCGAACTAGACCCTGAGGTCTCCTCACTTACAATAAACAAACATGAGCCACCACCTCGAATTTTATCAGTCATTAGAAATTCTGGCAACAGCCTGGGGGTGTAGTCTCTTGATTTGGAAGAAAATCCTTGGAAAGAAAATGTGACCTGTGCTTATTATCATCTTTCCCATTTCTACACTGTCTTTAAAATTTCCCCCAACAGCCCAAAGAGTAAAAGTCAATCCAAAATAAACCATGACAAGCAATGCAGGAAAGCACGAATGTTGGAAAGCCAAGTAGCACATAGGCAAACACACTCCCACTCCTATAAAGCCTTGTTCTCCAACTTTGTCCTTGTCCCTCAGTACATGATGCAGGGGGCAGGCTTCCTGAATTCCCAAGTTGCTACAAATGGGAGGACAGGATGAATATGACCCACTGCCTTGAGAGCTGCCTTGGGAGCTCTTAGAGAGCTGGGTCACTCAAGGTCAAGCCCCTGCTCCAGAAGGGAGGCCAGGGCTGGTGTGGGCATAGCACTGGAGCATTCTGCTGGTGGGTCTGGCGGGGTTGAGGTGGGTCCTAAGAGTCTCCTCAGGTGGTTTTTATTGTGCTTGGGGGAGTGGGGAAGGAAGCCACTGTGAATTGCCACGCATGTGCCTTTACCATCAACCACCACTGCTGCCAACAGGCCCTTCTTCTTGCTGCTCAGTCGGTCGTGTGCTTGGCACTGCTGGTCTCGGAAGCTGGGCAGACCCTTGGGACAGGGCAGACTCTCGCAGACGGCATGCTCCACGCTGGCACCCAGGCAGTGTGTGCCTCCAGGTCCAGGGCTAGAAGGGAGAAGGAGGTCTGCGTTAGCCAGTTGTTCTGTGCAAACAGCAGGGGTACTTCTCAGCTGTCCCTCTTGCCAGAGCAGACATGCATGGGAAGAGATCCCTCAAGCAACCCCTTCTGCTCTTCCAGACCATCCTGGGCAACCCCAGCCCCACACTGAAGGCATGTTTCAGTGAGCCATGAGAAAAATGCATCCACGGACTGTAAATCAAGGACATCTGGAAACAGAACACAGCAACATCAGTTCAGCAAAGATGTGTATGTAATACAGACAACTCCAAGGGAAATTTGGTGTTTTTTCTTTTCTTACTTTTCTAAAATGAAGATCTTTAAATGACTCCTAGGATACTCTAGAGGTTACCAAGTTTCAAGATGAGTAAATAAATGCTCTCATTTACTTTATGATGAATAGAATCAGAATGATTAATTCACTAGCTCATGGGCTTTTGGTGGAGACCATTTAGATCCTGGCTGTGCCATCTTAATCAGGGCCAGTGTGACTTCACACATGGTCAGTGCCACAGTCTTGAGTCCCCAGTGTTCTGTGCCTAGATGGGATTTTAAGCAATTCTGGAGACCTGGCTGGGTTCATTGGCCAAGTCCACATGTGTAGAGGGGAATCAAAGTAGAGCAGCAAGACACTGATCTCTCTGGACAAAGCATGGCTCTGCCCAGCTCCTGGCCCTGGGGTGTTGTCCTCAGAGGACTCTACCCAAGGCAACCTCAATGGTTCCATTGATCTTCAAGATGCCAAGAACATTAGGAAAGAATAAGATTGATTTCTTTCTTTTTTTTCTGTACTCTCTACTTTCGGTTGAAATTCATCATAAGGGTGAAAAGGGCTCAAATCACAACTGTTCTGTTCCACGAGTTTTCACAAACTGCACGTACCTGTTGGCAGCAAGACATTTTGAACACATTAAATGATTCTTTTGCAATATGCTTTTCCCTGTGCCATTTCCCATGTTCAAATGGCAGGGCCACCCAGTGATTATGGCTTTAGGAGAGAGATCTAAAAGCAGAAAGTGGTAGAAGTCTTTACGCTTTTGTGTCATAAAAGTTCACAGAAAAGGTCAGTGAGATTTTTTTTTTTTTTTAACAAATCAAGAGCAGGTAGTGAACATTTTTGGTCTTGTGGGTCATAAAGCCTCTGTTGCAACTATTCCACTCTGCCACTGTAGCACAAAAACATCCAGAGGTGATATGTAAATAAGTAAGTGCGACTGTGTACCAATAAAACTTTATTTATAAAACCAGATGGTAAGCCAGATTTGCTACAGGGACAATAGTTTGCCAGCTCCTGGTCTACACAGATGTCTTACACAAAACGTCTCAGGTAGAAGAAAGGCTCCCTTCATACCTCTGTGTCTGCATATGTACAGGAAGGCAATCCCCTTTCCTGGGAGTGGAAGGAGCCTGGGTGATTACATACTCTGGTAGCTCTGTTGGGAGGCTCTGAGTTCTAGTCTCCAAGTTAGGCTCAAGTTAAGAAATGGCCAAACCTCTAAAAGGTTTATAGGATTTGAGAACAGAGGGTTCTTGTGTTCTGTATCCTTCTTAGAACACCAGGCAGGCAGCCAGACCTCAGAAAAATGACTGCATAGTATATTTACGCAGACTGAATGTCAGACCACCTCCCCAACAACTCTGGGCCCAAGCATGGACAGAATGGATGTACTCCTGTGCCATAAAGCACTTTGTGGAAGAGGAGAGGGGCTGGACCCAAAGAGCCATATGGGCCAGCAGCAGAGACATCTCCATAGCAACAGGTAAGTTTCCATGACTGGGGACCAGGAAGAGCTGTAGCAAAGGATGTTACAAGTTACACTGTGTCCTTCTTGCCCAAATTCATGCTGAAGTCCTCACTCCCAGGACCTCAGAATGTAACCTTATTGGGAAATAAGGCCATTCCTGATGCAATTAGTTAAGATGAAGTTATAGTGGGGTGCAATGAATCCCTAATCCAATAGGACTGGTGTCCTTATAAAAAGGGAAATCTGGAGACAGGGAGAATGCCATGAGATGAAAGAAGAGATCAAGATGATGCTTCTACACTCCAAGGAACACCAGAAAATGCCAGCAAACTACAAGAAGCTAGGAGGAAGGCATGGAAAAGGGACTCATTAGGCTCCTTTGAGGGACCAGCCCCGACGACATCCTGATCTTGGACTTCAAGCCTCTGAAACCATGAGAAAATAAATCTCTATTGTTTAAGCCTCTTAGTATGTGAAACTTTGTGACAGCCATTCTAACAAATGAAAGCACAAGATGTAACAAGGACCAGACACATTCTCACAGATTACAGATTCAGACTCTGAGGAAAAAGTGGTGCAAAGACTAAATGGTTTAGGACCCCAAATGGACTGGAATGGAGTTAAAAATATAAATTTGGCTGGTTTCTAAAAGAATCAGAAAAGATCCAATTCCTGTACACCTTGACTGTTATTTGTGCCTGTCATGGAATTAATTCCCTGAGTTGTCACTGAACTTCATTCATTTCACCTTCAGTTCCATCCATTTCCACCAAGTGCTTTCTCTAGATTTACATCGGTCTGACCCACTTACATCCTACCATCTTTACACCTGTCAGTGGGTAGGTGGAGAGGAAAAGGGTCACGACTTAATGGAGGTCCTGGATCCAGGAGAACACGGACCTCGAGAGCAGAAGACCGCCCGATGCCTTGTGTGCTTCAGCATGCCGTCCTCCATATCGGTTTGTGCTGCTGCTTCTCTGCGTCCAACCTTCCAGCCCCTCTTTCTAGCTTACTGCACCGTCATCCCCATGCCCCACCCTTAACTCTCTTCCATCCCTGAGGCTATCTCTACCATACATTTTTTCCTATCCACAGCCTTTCCTCATCTTCTTTGGGTCTGTCGGAAGCTTCTTACCATCCATCAGCCATGTGAAATGGTGAACTGGGTGCCTGTCTCCCTCTTCTTCTCCTTCAGTGTCTAGTGGAGAACCCCAAACAGGATGGTCTTGATAAACAATAGACTGCATTGAACTATATTATTAGAATGTACCTTACAATGAATGAGGGGGGGAAGGAAAGGGAGAGTCAGGGATGACGGCAGAGTAGGAAGTGCCAGGAATCCGTCTGTCAACCTAGACAACAATTGAATGGGCAAAAACTGTCTGAAGTAACTATTTTTAAATTCTGAAGTTTATTCGAAAGTGTTTGGGTTCCAGGAGAGAGACTGACTAGTGAGTTACAGTTAATTTTGGTCAATATTAACTTTTAATGTGACAGCAGTTACTATTCATCCTCCACTCCCCAGTCCCATGGTAAGCAGCCAAGATGTAGCTTGATGGAGCCGGGGCAGAGGATGAAGACCTGATCCTCCAAATATCCAGTTTCTGTGTTCTGAATGCTGCTTTTGATTGCTGAGGTACAGACACAGAGGATGGCTGACATTGTTACAACGCTCACCAGGTAAAACAGCTTCCAGAAGATTTAAAGGAGCAGCACTTTTTTGTTTTCTATTTAAGACATTGAAGGATTAAACACAACTGAATACCTAGGAGAAGTTAGAAGGCTATGAGGCATGCTCAGGAAAAGATTCGTGCCGAGAAAAGACCTGAGGAAGCCTTAAGCTTTCACTTCATTCCTGACATGGCTGATACCATCCAACCATAACAAAACAAACTAAACAAACACATCAAACCCCAAATTACTATAAAATTCAAATGTCCAGTTCTCAGTTAAAAAAAAAATCACAAGGCATACAAAGACACATAAAAGCACAGCTTATTCAAAGGAATGAAATACCTGAGTAGAATTTTCCTGAGGAAACCCAGATGTTGGACTTAGTAGACAGAACAACTTCAGAACAACTGTCTTAAAGATAGTGAAGAGCTGAGGAAAACACAGACAAAAACAGGAAGAAAATTATGAACAAAATGAGAATACCAATAAATCGAAATTTAAAAAGGAAAGAAAAATAAAATTTGGAGGATTGGAAAGTTTGATAACCAAACTAAGCATATTTTAGCAGGCCAAAGAAAGAATCTGCAAACTTGAATAGAGGAAAATAGAAATGATCAATCCTGAGAAGAAAGAAAGAAAGAAGAAAGAAAAGCGAATAGAAGAGATCTGTGGAACACCATCAAGTGGACTCATGTATACATTATGGAAGTCTCAAAAGGAGGAGAAAAGCTGGTAAAGAGATGATATGAAGAAATAATGACTGAAACCTTTGTGAATTTGAAAAAAGAAACGAAGCTACAAATTCAAGATCAGCAAACTTCAAGTAGGATAAAGACGCAGGGGCCCACACTGAGGCACATTAAAATGAAACTGTCAACATACATGTGGAAGAACCAAGGGAGCAGAGAAATACCGCACAGAAGACATCTTCAATAAGATCGTCAGATTTTTTTTTTTTTTATCAAAACACACTGGACTGGTATATTCAAAGTGCTCAATAAAATAGATAAAATAAAACTGCCAACCAGAATTCCATACTGTCCTTCAATAATGACAGGAAAATAAGACTTTCACATATAAACAAAAACTGAGAAAGTTTGTTAGCAAAGAGCTACATCATGAAAAATGCTAGAGGGAGTCCAAGTTCAAATGAAAGGATTCAAGATGTAAACCGGAAGGCATAGGAAGCATTAACATCTCCAGTCAAGCAGGCATGAAGCTAAGCTTTGTTGGTACAATGCACTAGAGTGACGTGGAGGAGGGACAGGCTTTTCTCCCTGGTTCTGGTATGGGATCTCTCTCTGTGTGCAGCCATGGTGGCCTGTGATGCCTGCCACCTCCCTGTGGGCAGCAGCCTCCCCCACGCAGGAGGATGGCTTCCAAGCACACTGACCCACTGGGCAGATATTCCCATCCTTATCTGAGAGGCAGCTTCTTCTCTTGGACACTTTTCACTGACACCCCTGACTTCCCAGAGAGGTCCACAGCACAGCACTTGTGCAAGCCCCCTTCCCCCTCACGCAGTGGGCCCCAGCTGTACCCTCTCCAACACGGTCCATGAAATGTCAGCCCTGGGTGTTTGTGAGGGGGGACACCCTCATCCAGATTTGTTCCTTCTTCCTGTGCTCTGCCTCAGACCTGAAGCTGGCTGCCCCCTGTGTCTGCCCTTCCTGTACTCATTAGCATTCTCTTTGCCTCTTAGCAGCTAACTCCCATTACCCCAGTCACCTGTTAGAGTTAACGCCTCTTTAAACATTCTCTGTTCAAAATATACATGACCCAAGGAATTTACTTTTTCCAAGTTTCCCTTTGAGTCAACAAGAGAACAGGAAGAGCAACCTGCTCGCTGCATGAGTTGCTACCCAAGTGATTCCAGTACCACACTTGGCAGGGCCCTGTACATGCCCCCCTTGCTCTTCATGACTGGGGTTCAGTAGTTCCCCCTACAATTTTGCTTTTCAGGGTTTCAGTTATCTATAGTCAATGATGGTCTTAAAAATGCTGGAAATAAACAATTCATACATTTTAAATAACTTTCATTAATGCATATTGCCATAGCTGTCCTATTTATTGTTAATTATTATTGTTAATCTCTTACTGCATCTAGTTTCCAAATCAAATTTTATCATAAGCATGAAAATAGGAAAAAATTCTGCAAATGTCTTGGGACCTATAGGATCAAGGGAGCTGCTGTAGAGGTAACCTAGAGGAACCGTGACATTCGTGGGGCCTCTTATATGTATCCTGGTCCTGAAACCAATAGAAGGAGGTACCCTCCATCTGTGGCCTTACAAACACAGAAGGAAAATCATTGCAGGGGAGGGGAGGTCCATGAAGGGCTTTCTGAAGACTTCAGTGGAAAGAGCCTCAGAAGGGGAACAACTTTACTAAGGATCCCATGCTGGGCTCTGTGGAGGAAGCCTGATTCATATGGACATAAGGAACTTTAAGAGATGCTGCACCAGGGACAGCAAAGGCAGGTGCGAGAGAACAGATTCACATGGGGCAGGTGGAGAGCAGAGGGCTGGGACTCTCCTTCACCCTGGAAGTTTCTCTGAGTTACGCAGGGTGGGTGAAAAACAAAATATATCTAGGAAGGCTAAATAATAGAAACATAGCTTAATATGGCTAAAATATAAACAATTAGAATAACAATTCGTGTGGAACTGTCACTGTTTTTGAAAGCTAAAGGTGGGTCCATGTCCCTGCCTTTCCCAGGAGGGCGAGAAGTCCAGGCCTGTGGGCTCCACAGCACAGGCTCAGAGGCTGGCGAGGCCTTGTGGGAAGGGCCTATAAGTGGAAATCTCACCCTGAAATGAGGATTTGCCACCTGAGAACATGGAGGAGACACTACAAAGAAAGAGGCACTTTTATGTATACAGTGATGGTACAATAGCTAAGGTGCCTGAGTGCTGGTGCTCAGTCAGCCCTTCGTAACCATGAACTCATTAAGATGGCACAGAGAGTCAGAACCGTTCCTGATTGTGGCCTTCAGATGAGGGGCCCAAACCTTCCCAAGACGTGGAAGTAAACAACATAAGGCACAAGAGCTCCTGTTCTGGGATGGGCAGCAGCCTCCCCCACGCAGGATGGCTTCCAAGCACACTGACTTCCAAGCACACTGACTCAGCTGTCATGAGGCTGGAAGGGCCAGTCTGGCTCACTGTCAGCTGGGGCACAAGGGTTTCTTAAGGTACATCTTTGATATCATCCCCAATGTCCAGATTTCCTTTCTTAGTACTTTCTAAATACCAATAGAGTAGAAGCTTAGATATAAAACAAAATGGTCTGAATAGGCCCTTCACAAGAAAAGGATATCCAAATGACAAAGAGACACACACCTGCTCAGCCTCATTACTCATGAGGCAAATGCAAATTAAAATTTCCATTAGATGCTACAACACTCCCACCAGAATGGCCACAGTGGAAAAGAGTGATAGCACTGTGTGTCCGTGAGGACAGGAGAAAGTAGAAACCCACCACAGCTTCTTGGCAGTGGAGAGGGGATGGGCACTTTGCAGGGTTTGCAGGTCGTCATATGATCATGTGTGCCTGCACGCTAGCAGCTGGTGACTCCTCTTCCACTTTGCTGACACACACCCACACATGTGCCCCAAAGCACATGCCTGAAGGTGACGAGCAAATCTCTGCAAGGAGTTTTACTTTTCTTCAGGTTTAACCTTCATAAACATGTTTAAAGATAAAAAAAGAAGAAGCTAGAGAGGCTTTGGTAGGTAACTGCAGAGATGGTGACAAAGGAGAGCTCCATCCCTAGTTCTCACCAGGCAGGACAAGGATGGTCTCCTAGTGGGGTGGGCACCACAGCACCTCAGACTGACCTAAGTTCTGAGCAGAAGAGCAGCAGAGGTTTGCCACGATGATCAGGATCTGCCTCTCTCCTTGCAAGGGGCTGGACATGCAGAATCAAGATAGGATGGAAGAGAAAGATGCCAGCTAGTGGCACCTCACTTTCTGCCTTGCCCTATTAAGTGAAGATAGATCAGAAGACAAGGTCACAACAGCAATTAAGACCCTCTTACCATCTAGCAACACAGGGAGCTCTGCAGAGAGCAGAAGTTCCACTCCTGATGGGCTCTGTGAGCTCTCATGAGCAAGTTGGGCAAAACTATAGCATTTGGGAAGTGGCTGTGGACTGCTAACATGACTCCCCAACAGCTGACATCCTAGCGTTAAGACCTCCTCTGTAAGGTATCCAAGCAACACGTGGAACTTCTTCTCAAGTGTAGAAGACTTAGAGTTTTAAGAACTACCCATATGGGCTCTAGGTCACTTGGCAGGCTGAAAGCACATATGTGGGGTCTCATGTGAAAGCAAAAATCAATGACAGCCACAGAATGTCAAATGCCCATCTCTGTGCTGAGTCTTGGATGACTTACTGCACCCCTTTCCCTTTGTAGTGCTCAAGGGACGAGGCTGTAGGACGATCCTGATGCATCCCACTTCTGTCCTCCACTTGCCTTCCTGCCTTGCACTTGCTGGGACGGAGCTGACTGTCCAAAAGCACATCTGAGCCTTTCTCCCCCCTGCCCCTGATCAGCCTGTGTTGGAGTAGCAGATTAGAATTAGAGATGACTTCTCCACCTTGCAGCCTTTGGTTATAACTTCCACTGACAGCGACACAAAAGGCAGGATAGGATGATCCAGGAAGCTGGTGTAAAAACACAGTTGGTCCCCAGGGCCTTTGTATCAGCTGACAAGAATAAAAGTTCTACTAGCTGTAGAGATCAAGACTAGGGGAATAAAAAAGGTGGAGTGAGGGAGACATCTCTGGCTAATATTTTTGGACAGTGAATAAGCCAGCTGCAGAAGATGAGGAAAGGAGCCAGGGACATGAATCGAAGGGGGTGGAGAGAGGGTCATGGGAGCGCTCCAAGCCTCAGACACACACAGCAGTGAGATCTGGACATCCCTGTGGAATCTTGAGCAGCCAGCCCGGTGATTTAAGGAGTGAGATGGAGAGGACGTTGTTTTGGTCAGAAATTGGCTCCAGAGCCTCGATCAGCTGTGCTTTGTAACAATCACCACATCAGGTCATTGTGCAAAAGCTGGCTGTACACTGCAAACCTGGACTTCATAAAGTGCACATCTCATATCTCTGCAGGAAGCCCCCAAGATTGCTGCTAACCTACCCAACAGAGGCCTGCCCATCTCTTCCCCTTCATGGGGCGGGTGCCATGAAGGTGAGAACCTTCTGGAGAGACTACCCAGAGGAAAAGGGCAAAACTGTTTCCATTCTGAACAGGACATGGAGCTACACCGCCACTGCAAGAGCTCACACCAACGAACGTAGTGTAATCATCACAGGAGCAAAGCCCCCATTCCTCTCACTTGAGGAAGGCCCTGTATGTGGTGAAGCTTATTCTTGAGATGCTACTGAGACTTCTGGCTCTGAGCAAGAGCCTCCCTGGGGCAGGGCAAGGATGGTGGACCTCAGGTGTGGGGGGACCTGAACTGCACTGCCGGGCTGATCAGATGATCCAGGCTTCAGGGAAGTGAGATGATAAAAGGGAAGGGGGCCTACCCGGTGCTCTAGCTTTTTGGTCTAATAATTTCTCATAAGTTTTGGGTTTCTCAGGGGGAAAGGTATTAGGAATGCGTTTTGAGGCCCTGAAGAGATTCCTCTTCTTGCCAAGCATGCAGCCAGGGTGTGAGGTGATAAGAACCTTGACAGAGGAGCTGCTCTGTGCAGACCCAGAAGGCAGGATGGAGCCCACATAGGGGTGACCTGTTGCAGATCTTCAGGATGTTCAAAGGCCAGCAGGGAGGACAAAGGGAAAACAAGTGAGCCAAGAAGTAACAGTGATCACCTAATGCTATAATACCCGAGTGTTCAGTGCTGAGGGAGACAGGTGGTCAGGAAGGGGTTTCTTTGAGGAAACGTTATTTACACTGAGACTCAAAGACACAAAGGTACATTAGGGAAAGGAAAAGAGGGGCAATCAAGGGCCTAAGTGAGAACATTGTGTCTGAGGAACAGAAAAGAGGCTTTGAGGCTGGAATGGGTTGGATGCTGGCCCCTTGGGCCCCCTGAAGACATGTCCACTTAAATATGACTTCACTGAGAAAAAAAGATCTTAGGAGATGCAATGAAGGACCCTAAGATGAGATCATCCTGGATTAGATAAGGCTTCAGTGCAGAGATAGGTGTCCTTCTAAGAGAAGAAAATGTGGGCAGACACACAGAGGAAAGACCACATGAAGATGGAGATGGAGACTACACTATGCCTCTATAAGTCCACGACAGCCAAAGACTCTCAGAGCCACTGGACGCCTGGGAGGCACGAAACAGATTTTCCTTCAGTGTCAAGAAGGACCCAATGCAGCACACACCTTGATTTTGGACTTCTGGTTTTCAGGACTGAGCTCCAAACCGAACCCCCTACCACCTAGCTGTGCTACTTTGGGCAAGTTACTTGTTTCTGACTCAGTTTTGTATTTACACAACAGGAATTTAAAAAGATCCCTCTCCCATATAGCTGCCTGAAATTACTTACTAAATCAATGCTTAAGCAATGATCAAAAACACAAATAATAAAAAATTATGGCAAGGATGTGGGGACAAAGGTACATTCAGACACTGTTGATGGGACTTCAAATTAGTACAACTACTCTGGAAAGCATGGAAAAAATAGTTTTCTGATTTCTCAGAAAATTAGAAATGGAACCACCATATGATCCAGCTATCCCACTCCTTGATGTTTACCCAGAAGAACTAAAATCAGCCTACCATAGTGATACAGCCATATCAATGTTTATAGCAGTGCAATTCACAAGAGCCAAGTCATGGAACTGGCCCAGGTGCCCGTCAACAGATGCACGGATAAAGAAAATGTGGTTTATATACACAATTGAGTTTTACTCATCCATTTAGAAGAATGAAATTATGGTATTTGCCAGTAAGTGGATGGAAATGGAGAACATCATGCTTAATGAAATAAGTCAGACTCAAAAAATCAAGGGTTGAAGGTTTTCTCTTGTGTGTGGAAGCTAGAGCAAAGTAAAGGGGATAAAGGGTAGGGGTCAGATACCGTAAACAGAGGGAAGATCGGTGGAGCAGAAGAAGGTGACTGAGGGGGATGAAGAAGGGACAGGAAAGGGGGGAAATTCAGAATGAATTTGACAAAATTACGCTCTGAGCATGTCTAAGTATACAACAATGAATTCCACCTCTATGTATATCTATAAAGCACCAATTAAAAATAGATAGAAGACCAGTAGAGAAAGGGGTATGGAGAGGGAGGAGGAGAGGGAAAGAGGTGTAACAAACAACCAGGGACTCAAATGGAGAAAATTAAACTTCGTGCATATGATTGGGTCCAAATGAACCTGACTATTATGTATAATTATAATAATGCACTAATAGAAGCATAAAAATAAATGCCTAGGGGAACCTGGCACATAGTGAGCGCCTGCTGCATTTGCTGTTCTTAAAGTGGTCATATGTGAAGGAGGTAGAAAAGAGACAAAGGGATGCAAAGGGATGGCACCTGCACACGGGGGGCTTTGCGTTTGAGCAGTGCACTGGTCGGAGGTGCTATGTACCAAGAGGGCAGAAGCAGGCAGAGAAGAGAGAGCAGTGCTTAGAAAGGGTCTGGTTTAAAGAGTTGGAGAAAAAAAAAAAAAACAAGGGAAGTCTATGGGAGTGGGAACAGGGCTTTCATCTGTCATTGCTTGTCACTGTAGGCCCATACCTCACAGGGTCTAGACTTAGGATCCTGCCAAGGCTTACAAAGGCATGGTGGTGAAACGGCATCACAGGGAAGGAGCACGGACCTGGGAGCACTGAGAACATCCACTTTCTCTTTCGGTACTTGTCCACTGCCCTGCTGCACAGGGCCTTGGTGGACAGCAGAGATGAGCAGTGAAGGTGTCTCTGTGTTCATAATAGTCAGAGGCGTTGTCACCCACAGACCCTCAGTGGCCAGGTGTGGCAGTCCTACCCATTCCCCTATTCCTCAGTGGTGACATGCACAAAGGTGGGCAAAAATAGGTAAAATTCATGACCACCACGAGGTGGGAGCCTAATAAAGAAGAATAAGGAAGGGAGTTTTTTACAACAATTTTGTGATCTTCAGATCAGCCTCTCTTTTGGGGAGATTGGGCTTGGAGGAATGAGAAGAGAATCCTAACACAGGAGGCCTTCTGGCAGGCCAAACCAGAGAGGTATGCTTATGCACCTCTGAACTAGGGGATCTTCAGGAGCTTTTCAAAATAAGAAGCCCCTGTGGTAGCCCAGAGCCACCATAGGTGCAGGGCAGGATGCAGCTAGAACAGTGATAAGGACCAGTCAAAGCTGAAAGCCACAAAGTTCTGGAAAGCCTCCTCTGATGCTGCCGACTAGAGAGAAACCCTAGCCCATGTCATCCCAAGGCAAAAGGACAATGTGGGTCTCACATAGGCTGTGACTAGTATGTTTGGCCAGCACTTATAACATCTTCTTTCAGGTGTTAAACATAATCTAAACTGTCCACCCTCTGGGACAAAAGGGCCTTCAGGCATTCAGAGGCCCTACTATTGCCTTCTGTGATGTTTACTGGGAGTTACCTCGTGTGTAATGATGCAGAAGGCCAGATCTGAGCCAGAGCCCACAAGCTCCAGTCACAAACAGGGGACAACCATGAAAACCATGACCCGAGCAAATTTTTTTCTGTACTTAAAGGTTTTCCACCCAAGTCACCCACCCCAGAGCCACCAGGCAGAATTGTGAGGTGGACAGTGTGGGACTAGGTCGCATCCCCATCTTGTAAAGTGCTAACAATAAGAGAGGCTGTTCATTAACTATAGATCAAGGACTTTACATGCATTGCCACCAGTTATTCCAACTTGTAGAGGGTAAGACAAGATATAGCCATCAGTTGCTATAAAGAGCCATACTGGGGGGCGGTGGCTAGAGCTATAGCTCAATGGTAGAACGACTGCCTAGCAAGTGTGAGGCCCTGGGTTCAATCCTCTGTACCACATAAAAATAAATAAGTAAAATAAAGGTATTATGTCCACCTACAGCTAAAAAAAATAATTAAAAATAAAGAGTTTTTCTGGGGTTGAAGACTTATCCACCCTGAGATGCTTCGCTCTACCCTCTTGCTCCCCATAATGGGGAAACAGGGGCCCACACATGGGACTTCCTTGAGATCATATGACTAATAACCAACAGAGCCAGGCTCAAACCACAGCACCATGAATCCAAACCTATAACTCTCTTTTTGGGGCCAGAGGTCAAGCTATTAACTTCAACATAAAGAAAAAACTGTAAAAATTGAAACCCCCCTTTATTAATTTCTCAGCATTTAGCCAAATAGAGTTTCTAACCATCTATCCATTTGTGCTTTTAGTTAAGAAATTATTCCTAATAGATAAAACACCTACCATGTGCCAACTACTCTGTATTATGTGGTGAAAAGGCATACTATGCACTGCTATATATGTTCTGGTCACTGACTGAACTATGGGCACATGCCTTCCTTTATCCAGGAGGTCCCTGGTCCTGGCTGGCCACTGGAATCATCTGAGAGACTGAAGGTATCCACTCTCTGTGGCCCACCAACAGCGTCTGTGTGATTTAATTAACAGAGCTTGAGCATCAGAATTTCTAAACACAAGAGGTACTTGCTAATTCTTCATTGACATGACATATATGTGCATATAAAGCATTTCTTTCTTAGTCATGATTTACAACTTGCCCATTTTCCAAATTGACATGACACCCAAGACAGAAATCAGACCATTAAAAGAAACACTTTAAATTGCGAAACAAAGTTTAAAGGGGAAAACTTGTGTTGATGAACTTATAAAAATTGAGCACAAATCTCTCTCTGGATCCAAGGGTGATCAGGAAGATCTTGGTGTCATTGTAATCAGTAAAAGAAACTGAGAAGAGAAAAACACACCCCTTCAATTTTTTTTTTCCCTGTCAAATACTTCTAGGAAGACTTGTGAAAAATATTCCAATGAACAAGATTGCTAAACACACAGACTCTTTGGACTAACGAACAAGAAGCCTGCTCCAGAGTCAGCCAACAGCTAATTTGAAGGCTGGACTCCATTTCCGGAAGGTCTACAGGCTTCCAGAGAATGACCCTTGACTAAGTAAGCCACGAAGCCGGCGAGACAGACTGCAATCCAGCTGTCTCAGGAAATCTCTCTCCCAGAGCCTAGGCAGGGAGTCAAGAAGCCAGCTCACCACGGGACTCCTCCACCTCTGTGTTCAGGGAGAGCTCTAGAGAAGCCGAGATGCCATCTGACACTTGAGGCCCTTGCACCGGACCTTGGTTCTATCTCATTTTCCGCATGCTTGGCTCTTGGTATAAGGCAGTATAACTGCAGGTTGGCAAGACCCAGGGAGGCATCTTAGAGAAGGCCTGGTCAAGGGGCACTTACGGCGGGTTGTCGCATTTCCTCTGCCGGAACCGCGCTCCTGTCCCACATGTCCTGCTGCACATGCTCCAGGAACCCCACAGGCTCCAGTCTCCATCTACATGCTCTGGGATGGGCGTCTTGCTCACACACTCCCCAGCACGGCACCACTGAAACACAGGAGGGAGGGCCAGGCCTGAGCACTCAGCAGAGCTTCTCCTTTCCCAAAGGACTGCGGGTCCCTCCATAAGGCCCCAAATTGATTTTTGAAATTTACATAAAAGTAGACTATTACAGGATGTGCATATTTGTTGTCTATTGATTCTACATGCTCAATCTGATACCTATCTATATTTCTCTGGGGTTTGGGTTTTGCCCCAAACTTCCCCATACAAAGTGGCCCATTGGGATTTTATAAATTCTCGGAAAAAGGATAATTCTGCATAGCTTGTGAAGGAACCTGAACATTGGCAAAGTTTGCTTAACATGACCGTCTACCTCTGTGTTATGGGTTCTAGGGTGGGGGTTGGTGCACAGGGATGAAAGCCAGATCCATGTAGATCACTGTGGTTCTTTCTAAGGATAAGAAGCCAATCTTCTAAAACATATCTTCCCAGAGTGTGTGACTTAGTGGCTCCCAATCACGGTATCAGGATGAACCATGACTTCCTTTTCAACCATTGCAATGAAACTGAGGACAAAGCTGTATGGCTGCTGGTTCTGGCCAGCTCTCCTCCTAATATTTAAAATCGTTCCTGTCCAAGAAGATCAAGTTTGCCCTCTTAATGTCTAGTTAGAATCGGACAACAGTGTTCTTATCAACTTCACTGCATGTTGACTTTTTGTGTTCGGCAAGTGTAATTGTTTTCCATTTTAAGTAAACTAATGGAAAGATTCCCTTTTAAGTAAATTAACTTGTGGCACAAAAGGAGGTATTCTAGAAAATATATTAAAGTAAATGATTCTTGCATCTTTAAATGAGAAAAGGAGGTAATGAGGGCACCCCTGTGTCTGCAGTGGGCTCCATGGGCATTTCTGCAGCGACTGTGGGATATTCCACAGGCTCCTGAGCAGAGGACACTCTGCCTCTCAGAAGGAAATGTGTCCAGTACCCAGGAGAGTGGGGCTGCCATTGGCAGTGGTAGGAGGCAGGGGGTTACCTTGTCTGCCCCACACTCGGTGCCATCCAGGGGAGGATCCAGCTTGGTCTTGCAGGACGTATCTCCTTCTACCAGGCACCACAGTCCAGCGCACATCAGATGCTACAGAACATGGAAAGGAACCGTGACTGACAAGAACACCCACATGCATGTAGGCCATAACTGGGGTCAGAAGTGAAGTCCAATTAACCTTGAATTTGGAATATGAAATGTAGGGAAGAGGGAGGGTCATGAATTGAGATGTTCAGAAAACAGGAGCATCGTTTCATCTGGTTTATTGAGCTCAATGAAATTCTGCAAATTTATTCCTAGGAGGGCTTGTCTCATAGGATTGAGTTTAACAATCCACCATCTGGTAATGAGGGTCTAAGAGGCATCAGGGAGACAGCCTCTGCCTCCTGGGAGTAATAAGCAAACAATTGCTTCCACTTAATGTACTGAGGGATAAGGCAGGCACCCAGGGGCTGCACTGAGCTCACAGGAAATGAATGTAACCTAACTTCGTTAGAGAGGGTTTGTTGGAAGAAGCTGAGGCCAGAGGGGTGAGCAGCTGTCATGAGACTCAGAAATGAGAGTCCAGATGAAGGGCCTGGACCTCATGGGGTTACAGAGGCAGCCTTCCATGTTCCCTGCCTGGTTTCTAACTCAGCTGAGCTGTGCATAATTTCTCACAGCATTTCTTCTAGAGAATTTCACAACTGCACAACTATACAATTGCAATAATTAATTCTACTGAAACAGGAATGGGCATTTAAAAGCACAGACTCTCAACTGTATTAATAAGAAATGTGGACATTGGCAAAGTGCTCAGAATGAAACAATTTATCAAAATCATTGAGGTTGGCGTGGCCAGTGTCCTTCCCCAAACGACTTACATGCAGACAGCATCATTAGCTATGAGGTGATTAGGGGGGGAGTGTCAGGCAGCACCCACATCCCACTTGGGGGGGTGGGGAATGATTCTGAGGCATCATTTTGCTCGGAGGTTACAGGCGGGATAGCGCCATTGCACATGGCAGTCAGCTACCCATCAATGCACCTTTCTTGACTTCTCCCTGCCATAGACAGCCCCCTCACGGTATTTCCTGGGATCACTTCCCAGATAAACTACTTGCACCCAAATCCTTGCCTCATGGCCTGCAAATTGAAAACAGATGTGCTTAAGGATCTTTTAAAGACACAGTGCTTCCTGAATGCCAAACCCAATCATGGTTAAGAGGCCTGAGCTGGAATGGGGAGACATGATCCTCCAGAGTATGGCTAGGGGATCTGCTAGTGTGCCTCAGGCAAGGAGTGGGGGCCCCTGTGATGTGGACAGCACAGTTACGGTATGGTTTGCAAAGGGTGCGCTGTGCTTCGTCTAGAAGTCTGTCAATCCAAGTAATCTCAAACATCTGCATGGACTAGTTGCACAATTGTGCTGTCTACTGTCAAAAAAAAAAATGTTTAGAGGTCTAGGGGACAAAAATAAATAAGAGAAAGGGAAGGAAAACAGAGCTGAAGGATGCTTTTAAAAAGAGCTAAGAAAAGCCCACAGCAGCCTTTTTCCTTTTTGCAAGTATGTAGAAACTTATCTGTGCCCTTGAAGAAGTCAGTGATTCCAGTGGAATGCTGTTCAGAAAAGCTTACACGTTCCTATGACTGTTCACCTCTCAACGGAGCGGTAAAAAGATGAGAGCGCTGAGTGCAGCACAGCTGGTCCCATAAAGACTGACTGCACCTCATTAAATGCTTGATTCCTTGCACTCTGACCTCAGAGTTCTTCGAGAGTGTTGCATCCATGTGCAGACACGTGTTCATGAGGCAAGGCTGACCCAGGAGGGAATTTATGGGGTAGGAGTGCTTGGGAGGAAGAGGAATAACAGCCACATCAGGAGAGAGGGGGAGAAGGTGGTGTAAACCATTTATTATGCACTTTATAGACAGTACTTTCCCATAAACCTTTTCTAATCATCAAAGAGATGGAGAACAAGGTTAGGCAGAGACTTCTCAAATAGAATCCTCCCCATACTAACCAGAAATGAAAAAAATTAATAAGTTACACTAAAGTTAAGAATTTCTGTTTAACAAAAGACAACTATAAGAAAATGAAAGAAGGTATTTGAAACACACGGGGAAACAATCTTAATACATATAACCAACAAAGTGTGCGCACTAGAATGTAATTAAAGAAGAAAACCACCCCAGCCTTCTCTAGATCAAATAAGGAGAAGACCCAGAAAAATGGATAGAAGACTTAAACAGATACATCCCAAAGGAGAATATTTAAATGGCCAGGAAACATATAAGAAAATTTGCTCAATCTCTTTAGTTATCAGAGAAAAATACATTAAGACCCACCATCAGATGCCTTTGTATACTCACCAGAATGGTTAGAATGAAAAGGATGGGAATTCCAAGCGTCGACAAGACTCTTGTGCATCGGTGATAAGATTATAACTTGAAACAACAACTTTAGAAACTCTTTGGCAGTCTTTACTAAAACTGAAGACATACATTCCGATACCCAGCAATTCTACTCCTAAGTATGTTCGGACCTATGCGTGTGTTCCTCAGGGGTCAAAGTACTGACCTCAAGTGATGGGTCACAAGGAAAACAGAGGTGGTGCACTAAAAATAATGTAACAAATTATGTTTGAACTATGTGCTTAAGGTTTATGTGAAACATTAACGTACTTTGTATTTAGACTTGGACCCATTCTCAAGATATCTCACTATTTCTATGCAAATATTCCTCAAAGACATTCCAACTCTATTTGGGTTAGTCTCAAGGTAGAAGCCACCCAAACATCCATCAACAATAGACAAAATATGATGCTTAGAATGATGGAATCACATATGATTTTATTTATGTAAAGTTCAAAGACAAGTAAAACCATGGTGTTGAGAGTCAGAATGGTGGTCACTTTTGTGTTCAACTTAAAAACAAGGGAAAAGGGGAGTGAGCAGAAAAGAGATTTTGGAATTGCAGTCCCTGACCCAATCTGGACCACCAGCATCGCCCTGTGGGCCCAAGCCAAGCAGTCATTCTGCTTCAAATTCATTCTCACCAACAGACAAATGGGTGGACTACATGACTGCCTGTCACTGCAATGTCTTCTAGATTAAAAGCTGGAATTCACATCATGCTATACAAATAATAAAAGTGCTCCAAAGTCTGTCATCCTTTGCCACATGACAGAACCAGGAGGCAATCTGTGGAGGTCAAGAGGCTCAGGCTGGGTCAGAAGCACAGTCTAAAGAAAGAAATTAAAATAAGGTAGCAGAAAGGGTATTTTAATATGAAGTCAAGACCCTGACCTGAAATGAAAGATCATCTCAGTCTCAGATTGGAAAGGAAAGCTTTGTTCCAAGAAAAATGGCAAAGAATGATGAGCCCAGAGGCATGTCCTGATAAGTTATTAGATGTCAAAGATAAAGCAAATATTCTTTGGACAGCCTGGAAAATGCATCAAATCACAGATATCAGGAAAAGACATCTTCCATGTGCAGATGCCTCTGCAATAGCATTACATCAGAGGCAGAAGAGAAATGCTGATAGGACACAAGGAAAGGACACGTGACCAGGAAGTTTGTACAGGTTGACATCCCTAATTTAAAAATTCACAATCTGAAATGTTCCAAAATCTGAAACTTTTTAAGCTCCAACAAGACAGATAGTACCAGTGGGAAATTTCCACCCCTGACCTCCTGTGATGGGTCACAGTCAAAATACAGGCACACTAAAAATGTCATGTATATGCAAGCTAACAGCAAGATATTATGGAGCATGACTGGGAAAATCTGAAGAAGAATTCAGAAGCAAACATTTAAAAATTAAATATATAATTTTAGAAGAAAAAAATCAATAAATGGTAACATCACTGAATGAGAGAATTGATGGCTAGAATGGAATTGAACATACATGCTACGTGCCTGTATGAGCATACCACGATGGACTCACTTTTAAGTATATCCATAAAGTACCAATTTAAAATAAACAAATAAATGAAGAAATAGAAGGAAGACCAATATAGTAGAGGAAGGGGGATGGAGGAGGGGATGTACAAATATGTGAAAATGAATCCCATTATTATGTATAATACACTAATAAAAGCATGAAAAATATGAAGACAAAAGGAGGAGAGAAATACAAATGATGGGTAAAGAGACAGGGAGGACTAAGAGGGAAATAGTAGCATGCATATGTTAATATGCCTGAGAGAGTAGATTTGGAGCAGAAGAAAGACTGGAGAAGACACAAGCTGATAGCACAGATCAGTCAGAATAGAGATCCCCACTTAATAGTGGGAGGCTGTCCTCCAATATGGAGTGGACATCTGTCTCTCACTATTCACGCCTTTGAGGGACACCACCCTTTTGACTATGGGATAAAAACTACTGACTTGCTTTAAAATTTTTTTAACTTAAAGACATTTCATTTTAAAAGAAATTTAAAATCACATGAAGAATAGAAAACATGAGTGTTTGCCTGGGAATAAAGAAAGAGACCAACTGTGAGGAGCGGGATGATGGAAATGTTCTGTGTATTGATTGGTTACAAAACTGTGCAATCGTCAAAATTCAGAGTGGAAATTAGAAAAGGACAATTTTACTAGATGTAAATTACAATTTTTTTCCTCTTTATTTTTAGAGAAAGTGATCCTGAAAAGACAGGAACTAAAAATTTACCTGAGTTGAAAAAATATAGGGCTTATGGTATTCTCTTGTAGACAGTAAAAATAATTACCATGGTATAAAGAAGAGTAAGACGAGAGATATCTCCAACATGCAAAAGTGTTTAAAGATATTTTTAGGAACAATATGCTTATACAAAGGTAATATACCTTTGTTTGATAGTTTGACTTGAAAACTGGATCTAGTTGTTTATAAGAACTAATTTCAAATATAAGAACTAATTTCAAATATGTATATCAATTTATACAACTGATATTGAGAAGCTCTTCAAAATCTATCTGTGAATTTAAAAGTTTAGCAAACTCATCTTTGCCTATGCAGCACAAAGCTGCAGCAGATCAGCTGGTAGCACTCGACTGTACAGGCAACTCTTTCTTAGCGGCCTTGAAATATAGTGTGACTGCTAACTGTCAAAGAGACCTGCTGTCCAGCTTAGTTTCCCTTTGGCTATTTAATGTGTAGATAACCAAGATGAAGTACTCAGCCAGAAAATAGCATAAATAGAAATTTCTGAAAATAGAAAAGACTGAAGTCCCATGATGTCACGCTTACTTCTAAGCAAAGCAAAGGTACTAAGCCAGGAGAGTCTTAACTAGGATGCTTTTAAAAGCACTGTTTTTTGGTTTAAGGTTTGGCATCAACATTGTCACATTCATCATTTTCCTCATCTTCCTCACTCTTCTTGAAGCATTTTCATATATCTACTAGCTTAAACCTTCTTCAGGAATATATCTCCAAGAAGGAATATATCTTGAGAAACTAAAACATCTCTGATTCCACTGTTGTATTTGATAAACCACTGTCAGTACTTTCTCTTTTCTTTTCCACTGGCACATGTCAAGGTACTGGGAACAGCCTCTGACCAACCAGCTAGCAAAAAACAGAAGTGGTTTGCCCAACAACCTGCCAGGAAAGAAATGCTGCCAATAACTACTCAGGAAGCTTGGAGGTGAATAGTTCCTCGGTTGAACTTTCGCATGAGACTGCAGACTGGGAGCCAACACCCTTTGCAGTCTTGCAAAAATGCTGTGAAGGCCTGGCTAAGCCATACTTGTGTCCTCAAACCACAGAACCTGACAGGTAAGACATGTGTAATGTTTTAAGCCAAAATGTTCTGTGGTAACTTGGCGATTTGGTAAGACGCAATAAAGTCTTAACCCAGGTATATATATATTTTTTCTTTTTTAAAAATATGGAATGCTTCATGAATTTGCATGTCATCCTTGCCCAGGGGCCATGCTATTCTTCTCTGTATAATTCCAATTTTAGTATATGTGCTACTGAAGTGAACACCAGATACATTTTTTTTGATACACTTCCAAACACCAAAGACAAGAGATGATCTTTAAAGTACCTGGGAAGGGTGGGGGGAACATGGAAGATTAAATATTAAATATATTCAATCAATTATAGAGAAATCACTGGAACAAGAATATCAATCATAATATCAAACATAAGATACAAAATGCAAAGAAAATCCAGAAAGCACAATGGGAGGCAGCAAAAAGAAGCAATCAAAAGAGAAATTATAATACAAAACAAGGTGCAAGACCTAGGATTAGATATCTGACCTAACAGTAAATGAGCTAAACTTACCTATCAAAGAATCCCTCAGATCACAAACCAAAACTATTTGCTAGGTAATAATAATTAGGGTTTGGCAACAACATTATCACATTCGTCATTTTCCTCCTCATCTTCCTCCCCTCCTTATACTGTTAACAGTACAGTTCTCAGTGGGGATTTTTAGCTGTAAATGTCTATACACAAAATAGCTTAGCATTAAACCTCACGAAACACAATTTGCTTGAAACAGGAGGAAAAACAACGACAAAAAAGAAATTAGCAGAAGAGTTTACCTCGTCTTAATTTATCACAAATAAATGGATAAAAATATAAGGATATAAAAGATTTAAATAACATAACAAGTTAGATATTATTGACAGAACTCTAGACCCTGAAAACAAACACACCTTCAATGTCATGGAATGGTCATTAAAACTAGCCTCAAAAAATATGAAAATTAAAACCACAGTACAATGTAATAAAATAGGAACTACCTTTTAGAAGTACTAGGGAATAAATATCCTTGCCACCTGAAAATCTTAAAACTCTTTCTTAAAACAACTTTGTGGTCAAAGGGAAAAATCACAATCCAAATTGCAAATAATGAAGAAAATAATGAAAATGAAAACATTACATATCAAGATGCACACAGTACCTGGAATAATATTCAGAATCTCCAACATACATGTTAACCCACAAGGGAGAAAAATTAATGTTCGTTTCAAGAAGTTTGAAAAGGAAGGCTGAGGCAGGAGGATTACAAGTTCGAGAACAGCCTCAGAAACTTAGAACTACCTCAAACTAAAAAAATAAAAACACCTGGGGATGTGATTCAGTGGTAATGCACCCCCGAGTTCAATCCCTAGTACCACAACAAAACAAAACAAATACTGCAAGAAGTCATGATGAGACTTAGATATATTTCACTTCATACACACAGGTTACACAAAAGAACATTTAAAACTTATGTTTTAGCTAAAGGTATAATTTCTTTAATATAAAAAATTCTAACAAATCATTTAAAAAAGATCAATGATCCAATACAGATAACCTAAAATAAAAAATGATTTAAGAAGACGGTTTACAGGCAGGACATGGTGGTACATGCCTGTAATCCCAACTATTCAGGAGGTTGAAGCACAAGGACCTCAAGTTTGAGGACAGCTTCTGCAACTTAATGAGGCCTTGTCTCCAAGAAAGAAGAAGAAAAAAAAGCTGGGGATATAATTCAGTGGCACAGTGCCCCTAAGGTTGAACCTCCAGTATGGTGGTTGGGGGTGAGGAAGATAGTTTACAGAAAAGAATACACTGGCTCATCAATACTTGAAAAAATGTTCAAACTCATTAATGAAAGAAATGCAGTTCCACCTCCACTACACTCATTCCTTAAATGCTTCGATTGTCAAATACCCGAAACACTGGGTAGAGCGCAAGGAAGCAGGTACTTTCCTATGTTGCTAATGAAAATGTGAATGGAGACCAATTGGGAAAAATCTCTCAATGACTGATAAATACATGTGATTTCATGTAAAGTTCAGATACAGGTAAGACTAACCTGTGGGTCCAGAAAGTAAAATGGTGGTTATTGCTATAGTGAGGGAACAGAAGTGGATAGTAGGGACACTTCTAGGATGCCATGATGCTTACTTCCTGATGTACAGGTCATAATCGTGGGCTCAGTTTGTGAAAAATGAATGTAATCGTATACTTAGGATTTTGCACACCTTTCTACGTGTTTCATCTTGTGTTATGGGGGACTACAATTACAAAAGTTACATATGAGCAAACATGATCTTTTATCCACATCTAAGCATTTATCCTATAAAAGGTTCTCAGTCTGTGGAGAGGTTTGTCTCCAAGACAATGTCTGAAGACTTTTTTTTTTTTTTTTTTTTTGGCTAGGTCAGGGTAGTCAGAGCTCCTTATTTAGAGCAGGCAGGGGCTAAGAACACAGATAAACATCCTAAGTACATAAGACAGTCCCCAATAACAAAGAGTTATCCAGCTCAATGTGTCACTCGTTCCGAGCCTGGGAAAACATGCTATAGATAAATGCAATTATTAATGACAATAGGGAAAAATAGTAAAAAGGAAGAGTGATAAAATTAGCAAAGTGGTTGAAGTTGATGTCACTAGTCATAAGACATATTAACCTTATCACCTCGGTTGCATTCTTCCCAGTAATGCATAACTTCAACCTAGTTATAAAAAAAATCAGACAAACCCAAATGACAAAACTCTCCAATGGTATCAAGGTCATGAAAGACAAGGAAAGAATGAGGAATTGTCATCGCCTGAAGAGACAATAATGACCAAATGCAAAAGGGGCTCCTGGTTTGGAATGTGGTACAGAAAAAGGACACGAATGGGAAAACTGGTGAAATCCAGATGCTTAGTTCATTGTAAGGATTTTAAAAATCTCTAAAATTTTTAAACTGATATATAAATTGTACACATTTATGGGGCACCGTGTGCTGTTTCAATCATGTATACCTTCTGTGATGTGAAATTGGGTTAAGCGTATCTATGTCCTCAAACGTTTATAATTTCTTTGTAAATTTCTTGGTCTTAATGGTTCTATGATGTTATGGTTTGGATGTGAGGTGTCCCCCAAAAGCTCACGTGTGAGACAATGCAAGAAGGTTCAGAGGAGAAATGATTAGAGTCTTAACCCAATCAGTGATTTAATCCCCTGACAGGGATTAACTGACTGGTAACTGAAGTAGTGGGGTGTGGCTGGAGGAGGTGGGAATTAGGACATGGCTTTGGAGTCTGTATTTGTACCTGGAGAACGGAGTCTCTCTGCTTCCTGATCACCATGATGTGAGCCGCTTCCCTCCGCCACACTCTCCGCCATGGTGTTCAGCCTCATCTCCGGGCCCTGAGAAATGGAGCCAGCCTTCTATGCACTAAGACCTCTAAAACTGTGAGCCCTCAAATAAATCTTTCCTCCTCTACAATTGTGATGGTTGGGTCTTTAAGTCATAGCAGTGAGAAAGCTGACTAAAATGTACGATTAAAGAAGATGTTAACAAAAGGAGAAGTTTGGTGTGCGGTATTTACTATTTTTGTGCCTCTTCTTTGAAAGCTAAAATTATCTCATAATAAAGTTAAAACCTATCACAATCTATAGTTAGAAAAAAAGTTAAAAGGTAGGGCAACTATATTTTTACTAGTATTGACCAATTCCAAAATGCACTATTAAGAGAAAAGGCGGCAAGATTTCACAAAAATATGGTGAGGCACGCTAGTGTTTGCAGGGAAAAGGAAATGTATAAATGGTTGTATTTTGAATTTTTGCCTTATGTATATATTGCTTACTCATAAAAGAAATAACAAAATTCCAAAACATTCACAATGATAACTGAACATCTATAGTAGAGGTGGTCTCTGCTATAGTGTGGATCATAAATATCCCTCAAAGATCCATGTGTTAAAGTCTTGGTCCCGGTTCAGTGCTATTGGGTCCTGGTGAAAACTGTGAGAAGTGGGGACTAGTGGGAGGTCTTCCAGTCATTAGAGGGGGCCGGAGGATTCTAGCTTGTTCCTCTTTCTCATTCTGCTTCATAGCTGCCATGAGATAACCAGATCTGCCTTATCATTTGCTCCCCACCATGATGAGCTGTCTTGTCACAGGCCCAAAAGCAATAGAGCCCAATGACCGTGGACTGAAACCTCTGAAACCATGAGCCAAATTAAAACTTCTCTTATTATAAGTTGATTATCTCAGGTATTTTGTTACAGTAACATACAGCTGACTAACACAGACTTTGTGTAATTATTTAGTGCCCACAAGCTGTTTACTAAGTTCTTATTAGATGAATTAGAAAATGTCAATGACTTTTCCAGAACAAATTCTTTCATTGTATCCTCAATACCACTACTTATTTAAGTTCTCTTCCTCTTTCATCTGGATGACTGCAATTACTTTTCACAGGCCTTCTTGATTATAATCTCTCTCATACTCAACACACAGCTTGCGAATCTCAAACACAGACATACGGTAAACCATCCTTCACTCTCTTCAGGACCCAGGGAAAACTCCTACTCCTATCACAGGCCAGCCCAAGTTCTCATTTGAACTCCTGTCCCTCTTCTTTCCTTGATACCTCCATGCATGCTTGTACTAAATTCACCAGAGAGCAATCTGCAACCTTGCAGAGGCAGCTGTTTTGATCCCAAGGGCTTTATCCTGTCCCTTCTACAGGCTGTACAATGCTATATTGGAGATACAGGGCAGACAGTGAGCACGGCCTTCTGTCTGGGAGCTCAGTCCAGGACTAAATAAGTGGTCTCCACAGAGTCATATTCCTCTGCATTCTTCAAGGTCAAATCCAGGTGTTCATCTCCTGTGAAGGAAGTCTTTCCTCCATCCCCACCAGGAAGAGTCCCTCAGGGCTCCAACAGCACACTGACTTCACTGGTCCTGCCAAGGGACACTTCCATACGTCTTACTGGCTGCACCCCTGGACACTGTCTCATCTCATTAGCTGGCACACAGCTGTAGCAGCAGCACATTTACATGTTGAATAAATGAACATGCAAACAATGAATGAATGCATTTACAAGTAACATAATACTGGGTTTCAGCAAGGTCAGACAAAAGTGGACACAGGCTTAGCATGTACCAAGTCCAGGCATTCATTATACAAGTGCCTTCTCGGGATTATCTCATGACCACTCAAACCACTCTTATGAGCTAGACACTCACTGTTCCCATTTTACAGATGAGAAAATGGAGATACACGACTGATCTAAGATGTGGATCTGGGACTGTCCTGACCCAAAAGTTATTCTGCCTCTCCCTCAGTCCCCAATTTCCTTTTCCTGCTTTCTCCACCTGTGATCTTGCATTCTCTGTATCAGCCAGAGAGGGTGCTCAACAACTTGTCTTATTTGCAGTACAACAGAATGCTTCCTGACCAGCTCTAGGCTGTTCCCTCTCTCTGCCTTCAAGGTTCTACAGTTTGAAGATCTCTGATCTAAAAACTCTTGGAGTCAAGAGTTTAGATTTTGGAGTTTTTCAGATGTTGGAATATTTGCATAGACTTTACTAGACAGCATCCTGAATTCAGAAGTCCAAATCCAAAATCTGAAACTTCTTGAGCATTAAGAGGGATCAAGGATTTGTGATGCTTTATGTGGAAACTCCAATGGAAAGTGTAAGCCTTGGCTTTGATGAAGTGTGACACCTGAGAACAGGCTAGAAAGATTAAGAGGAAGCTACTTAAGTCAAATAACCATTGTATCGGGGGCGGGGGGTGGGGGGTGTGTGTGTGTCCCAGACTCCTCCCAATTCCCACTGCCCATGACACTCTTTGAACTGCAATAGAAAACCCTTAGTCCCTGCAAACCACAAGAAAAATGAAACAGCTCTCTGGCTTAACATGTGTCACCTCACAAGCTATGGTCTGGTGAAAGGCACACAATTCTTCAAAGTGCTGTGTGATAACGAAGCCAGCCCGTACTATGTAAACACAAGAAGGTCTGCGTTCCTCACAATGACCTCCTGGATCATGCATGCAAATCCTTACCATTTTTATTCAACTGGGGGTAGCGCTCTCCTTCTCACTGGGTACCCATGAGGAATTGAGAGAGGAGCTCTAATTCAAAGTGAGCCCCAAGGGGATGGTTATGTAAACTGCCTCAAAAATGTGTGGCTGATAACACAAGCCAAAGGGAGATAGAATAAAACTCCACTGGCTGGCTGCATGAAAAAGTGACTAATCCAAATTTTCCACAAATACTACTGCAGTTTGAAGTCTTCCCCAGGCCGGCAAGCCAGGACTGCTTCTGGAAGGTTTCCTGCATCCCATGGCTACTCTTTCCATGTTCCTGAGGGTAGCAAAGACCCTTACCTGGCTGAGGCTGGGTGTTGCTCCAAGGGTAGGCCCCAGACACCTGGCCACTCAGCTGGCCTGGGGCCAAGAACTGAAAGATAACACACAACCTGCACTGTCTGCAGAGCTCTCGGAGAAGGCAGTCTACTGTAAACTTTCAAACACTTCTGGAAAATTAGGGCTATCTGCTGCCAAAGTCCAACAGCTTCAAGAGGCTGCAGATGCTGGGCAGGAAGCTGAGACCCACACAGGCAAAAGAGCTTTCAGCTGGGCATCCAGCGCCACATACGACCATGCAAGCCCCGTCTGAGTAGGGCAGGGCCAGGCCAGGCAGGCTCCCAGACCTTGCCAGCCTCCCTCTCTGGCCAGGTCCACTGGCAATGAAGGGATAGATTTTATTTAAATCAGCAGTTTCCAAACCAGGCTGACAGTAAGAATCCTAGGGGGAGGCTATATAAAAATACAAATTTCTAAAACCCATGTCCCCTAGAAATACAGTAACTTCTAATCGGATTTGGAGTGGGACACAGTAACATCCAATAGTCTCTGGAGGAGGCTCTAATGACCCATTAAGTTTAGAACTGACTGATATCAGAAAAGAGTCCTGCTTCCAGGTAGCGTTATGACAACTTGAGCTTCTTGGATGCCACAAGAAGCTCTGGATCCATCAAGATGTCCAAGCAGCTCTCTGCAGGACAGAAAGAGGCTTTCCAGCCCTGGGACTGGGGATTTTCCAAGAGATACTGAGTGCTGGAGAGCAATCCCTGGGGGTTACAGACTCCCAGGGCACCAGGAGGAATGGAGAGGACAGCACAAGAAGACACAGAAAAGGAGAATCAGCCAATATAATGGTCAGCTAAACCAGGTCCCCTCCTTTCCCACTGACTCCAGGAAACAAGGTTGCAGAAAAATGACAGAAGCAACACTGAGTGTGTGCTCCGTGCCAATTGCTCTAGTTTTTCTGTTACGCATCTCTCATTACGACCCTATAATGTGTCCAAAGGATCTATTTTCCCATTTTGCAGATTAGAAGATTGAGGCATAAAGACTGTATAGTGTGTTCAAAGAAGTGGAGGCAGGAAGGCAGCCTGGGCAGCCTGACTAGAGAGCCCATCTTCTTTCCCACTGTGCTATACAGATTGCACCTCCATGCTGTACCAATGGGAAAGAACAACATTCCATGGGAACGTTAGGTAGAAAAGAACACTGCACCCCTCTAATGCCTGTGTCCACTCCAGACACTCACTTCCCTCCAATCAGTTCACAACTTCTTCGATTAACAATGTTCTGAGAAAAACAGTGTAACATGCACACTGCGGTCCCTTGCGAATGCCCTGGAACAAAATCTCGTCTGCACTCATGGCAACCACGGCTAGTGGAATCCTCTCTAAGCACTACCTTTCTTTGTATGGTGGCAGCCATGCCTAGGCTTCAGAGCAATGATAGAATATGTTGCACAGAACACAGATGAGGGGTGGGTGGTCATTCCATAGTACCTTTCAACCTCGGGTCCCCAGGTTTTGGAGTGCTGGTAGTAGCAGCAGGAGAAATCCCCCTGCTGTGTGGGAAACGGGTGAGGGTTGTGTGGGGCAGCGATAGTGGTCATGGTCAGGATACTGCCCTAACTGCCGCCTCCTTTGCTTTGTCTCCAGTTGTATACTCACTCTTCCTTTCAGTCGATAATGCCTAAATTTGGTCTTCCCACCCTTTTTCACCTGGCAGAATATCTAAGCTTTAAAGTCTTGTTAAAGAGTAACTTTGCTTTGCAGTGATGGAGGACAGGAGGAACTTGTAATCATAAAAGAGATTGATTGAACTAATTGCATAAAGTTCATTTCCCCTTTCTAATAAATATTTACCATCCAGTGTTTATATCTTTTATGTTTGGACTTTCTTGAAATACTTTCTCGAATTAAAAACATCACATTACCATTGGCTAAAAGAGGAGACGGCTGCATTTGCCAAAACTTCTACAACAAATGCCAGCTATTGAGGCCAATTTTTTTGTAGTTCATATTTCCATAGACAGCTTTGAGCCTTGTAATACCAGCATTCCGCCGACAGACATGAAAGATTCAATGGTAATGATGATGCTGCAGGAGCCTCCAGAGGTCTAAAATTTAAAATGGACTGCATTTTAACTATTTTTTTTTGGTTCTATTGTATGCAGATGCTTAAGAATGCAGAAAACCTGGCTACTATTTGAAACCTGGGTGGCTCCCAAAGCAACTGTAGCAATGTTTTCTCACATCATTTACCCTATTCCTTTGAGTGAGGAAATGGTTCTTAATTCATGGGTCTTAAAACAGCTAGGAACCATGAGCACCCAGAGAAGGGTATACACAGAAGTCACAAGGAAGTGCTGCATTGGAAATTCTACCCAAAGAAGAGAAAAAGCTCAGTCAGGGCATCCCATGTTTCCTGCTATGGGCAGACACCAGCCTGCCACTCTCCAACACCAAGTCTCTGGTTTTGGGGGTCCTTAGCATCTAGTGGTGCTGAGAAAGCCCCTCCTAGACTATGTTTGCCAATGCATAGTTATTAAATACATAAAATTACCAAGAAAATAATTAAGTTGAAATATCATTTTCAAAATACCGATTTCCTAAAGTGCAATACTGTAATATAGGTTTGTCAACACATTGTCTATAATATAGAGGGGACAGTGTAACCAGTGTAATGTCAAAGGAGTGGGGAGTATAAATGATAGTTTGTGATGTCAGCCACACTGTTATACATATGAGGATGTCTGTCATTCCTAATCACATGACTGTCCTGGGTCCTGTGGAGACTGCTGGGGTTTACTGCCAACCTTCATAATGGAGGGAAATACTAACTTCACTTAGAAGTGGAAGAAAAATAAAGGTGCGATTGCTTTCCTATCCCAGTTCATGAATCCTTTGAAACTACCCAAAGGGCCCCGGTTTGGCACTCCTGCTTCAGTGTGGTCACGGGGATGTGTGGATGAGAGACGTGCTCCCTGAGAGGAGGGAGGCCTCTGCTCTCTGCTTCCTGTCTGCAATGGGCTGGGCTCATCCTTTGGCAGATAAGCTTTTGTTTCCCATAAGAGACAGCAGTGAAATGAAAACGGCCCACCTACTAGTCAGGGTGGTTAGTATCGTTCTGAAAATGGAATCTATCAAGTTTCTTTTTCTTCTTGTTTTTATGTTCTGTATTCCAGAAAAGAAAATGTTCAACTCCTCAATACCGGTGTGTCTCACAGTTTTATTCCCTGGGCAGGGTCCAATCTCCACTATATTTCATTATTATTTTCTTTTCTGTAACCGGCTTAAAGTTCCAGACATTTTTAAGACAAAAGATACACAGACACAGACAGACACACAGAGAGTTGCCTCATTAGTGCTTAGGTCCTTTTCCAAGCTTCCCCTAATGGCTCTATACAGAGACCCCAGCCCAAGGTGCTGGCCAGTGAAGTTCCCATCAATACAGTCTTTAGGGGAGCCCCAGGCTTGGGAGCATGGATAATGTTCTCAATTTCCAAACGTAAGTATAGTTTTTAAGAAAAGAGATTGCTCCATATTTTTGGAGTTGTAATTTCTTCACAATATCCTCTCCCCTTAAACTGCTGGCTGTGCATTTTTCTTCCTTTTTACAACATCTAGTACATAGCTGTTTTTGTTTCCCTATAAAAGGGGACCAAAAGTGGTTTAGTGATTATTTTTTTTTTCAGTGTTAGGGATTGAACCATGCCTCATGCATGCTAGGCAAGCACTCAATCACCGAGCTATATCCACAGCTCTGGTTTGGAGAATATTGTTCAGAATTTTGTAGCACAGTTTTTTTCTGAAGTAACTGGACATGCTTTGAGATGTTAGGAAGTCACTTGTGTGATTCTGTCATGAAGACTAGACAATTGGTGCTTTCCACCTGGGGACACAGGATGTTCATGGGGCTTCAAGAAGACTCACATCTAAATAGAACATGTCAAAAACCCGAATGCACTACTTTCTCAGTGGAATGGAGCACAAATGACTATGCATTCATAATCCGTCTTTAAACAATCTACTTCTAATGTCCTCAACCACAGGGATAAGCAATATATGACTGCATACATTTTATTTCCCTTGTTATCTTAAAAGCTAGGACTCTCTGCTGTGTCATTTCCTGTTTGTTCTACATTTGATATTACACATCTTTAACTGATAACAATCTGTCTTTATCTGATATTATAGTGGTCCCCTTTATCCTTGGGAGATACATTCTAAGACCCTCATCGCCCAGGGAGACAATCAAACCCTATATGTACACTGTGTTTTTTCCTAATCATGCCTATTTATAATAAAGTTCAATTTATAATTTAGTACAGTAAGAGATTAACAGCAATTACTACTGATAAAATAATTATGACAATGTGCTATATAAGTTATTTTAAGTTTATTCACTATTTCTGGATAAGGAGGGACTGCTGTTATTACACCTCACATATAGTATAAGAGTCAATATCATATTTTGAATTTCTCCCTTTCTGGCCTTTGTGAATGCCATACATTTTACTTTTATATGTGTCATAACCCTAAAGTACTAAATTAGTTCCCTATGGCAAATTTGAATTGGTTTCCTACTGCTGTTACAACAAATTACTACAAATTTAGTAGCTCAAAACAACATAAATTTTCTTAGAGTTCTAGAGGTCAGAAGACCAAAGTGACTCTCATGGAGATAAAGTCAACTGGCAGCAGGGTAGATTCCTTCCGAAGACCTTTTCCAGCTTCTCAGGGCCAGCTGCATTCCTTGATTTGTGGCTCCTTCCTTGCATCACCCCTAAGTCTTGCTTCTATCATGATATCTCCTCTCTCTCCTTTTGATTTGATCTCATGTCTCCCTCTTTTGAAGGATCCATGCAAACACACTGGGCCCATAATATCATCCAAGACAATTTTCCCATCCCAAGATAATCAATTTAATCATACCTGCAAATCCCCTTTTGCTATATAAAATAACATTCATACATTCTGGGTATTAGGACATGGAGAGCTACTACAATTACAATTATTTATTTTAAAACAGCTGTTTAAATGTTCAATAATTTTTAAAAGACATTCAAGTATACTTCAATATGTCATATATTTACCCATGTAGTTACTACTTGCAGTGTGTTTCATTCCTTTGTGTAGATATATATTTTCATCTAGTATCATTTTCTGTTGGAAGATTTATTTTATTTTAATGTTTCTTATAGTGTATAAGCCTGTTCATGATGATTTTTTTTCCAGCTTTTCTATAACAGGAAAAAATTGCACTTAACAATTTTTTGAAAGATATTTTTGCTGGGTATAGAATTATAGGCCATGCACTATCTGATGCCTATGTGAGCTCCTCAGAGTGTTCCTCTAACCCTTTCAGATGGCTCTTTGCCTGCCCTGGGGTAGTTTTTCCACACACCAGCACTGACCAGTAAGTGGCATATTCCGAGGGGACCCTCTGCACATCTCTGGGGGTCTCTCTTTGGGCAGCTCTTTCTTTAGTACTCTGTCTTAGGAACCCTAGTTGCCTCAGTTCCCTGTGAAAGCAGCTCCATTTCCTCTACTAGGAAGACTGTGGCTTCCTTTTAGTTCTCCTGTGCTGCAGCTCTTCAGGCAGTTAGCAAGAATAATCCTAGGGCTCCCCTCAAAGGGAACAGGCGCCTGTTGTTTTATGTAAAATGTCTTAAGAAATCCCTCATTTTTTGATTGATGGATCAATCATTTGAATTCAGACAGGAGAGTAAATCTGGCCCGTCATTCCATCTTGGCCAGAAGAAGAAGTTGGGGTGAGAAACTTAAAGGCATATTTGAGGCCATGTCATTTCATAACGTGATATCCATTTCAATCCTCAAGGAAAAGAAAGGGTAATAATGACTACAAAGATCAATTATAGCACTGAATTAAAAGAACTCATTGGTTCTGGTGTCTCTGGCTACATGAGGAGGAATGAAGAGTTAAGACGATGCTTCATTTTTCATAGCACCCAGGAATTCAATAGAGAAAAACGTGGATCCTTTAAATGAACAGATAGATCAGTTCTGTCTCCCACAGGTGGGAACTGGCATTGTCCAGGAAGAAAATAACAACACAGCTATAAGCTCACGATATTGGGCACTAACTTTATGACAGAACCATTTCTCTACATTTTACATGTCTTCACTGACCAGAAGCCTGATATTTTACTAGTGAGGACACCAAGGCACAGAGAAGGAAAAACAATCACTAGGAACCAGCCTGCACTCACTCCCTACCAGACTCACTGCCCTTCCTTGAATGGTTCTTGTCCTGGGAGGGAGCCAGGGGAGTGGTCTGCATGGACCCTTGCAAGACGCCTGGCAGATTCACCCCTTATGGTAGTGAACCACATGGAAAACCCTGCCATCAGGTTTAGAGAGTAATATATCACATGGAGAGGTCTCTAAGGGTCTCTTTCTCCACTCTGCACCTGTCCATAGATTCATCTGCAGGTGAGTGCAGCCACACAAGCAGGACTGTACCAACCTTCAGTTAGGGTCACGGCTGGATCCCAGAGCAACACATACTTACTGAGTGCCTACTGTGTGCCAGGCACTGCTCGTGGCAGTTGAAAATTACTGGTGAGCAAAAGTTAAGATGACTGCCCTTGAAAGATTTTTGATCGAGAAGAGGGGAATTATCAGTCATAATAAGTAAGTGCACTCTACAGCATGTTAAAAAAAAGTAAGTGTCTGGAAGCAGTGCTTTCCCTTCAGAGGTCAGTTGGAAGTCGGTGCTGCAAGGGTGGGCAGAGGAGGGCTACTGATCATAGTGTCAAGCAGGGCAGTCGGGGTGGGACACATTGACAAGGTGACCCTCAAAAACAACAACAACAAAAAATCTTTCCTCAAAAAAGATGAGGAATGATTCATGTGGATAGCTAAGAGAGGAGCTGCCAGGCAGAGGAAGGGGCTGCTGACGGTGGGGCGTGACCCCGCTGGGAGCTGCAGGGAGGCAGCAGGATAGCTGTAACAGAGCAGGTGAAGAGGAACACAGAAACGACATGATAGGGGGCAACACGGTGATCTTGTTGCACAAAGCAGGAAGGAATGGCCGTAGAAGACGTCTGCGATCCTGCCGTACTGAACACATTCTGGAGCACATACCTCTATAGGCACAGAGGGAGCAATCTGACCACACTGTGATCCCTGGAATCCAAACCTGTGCTGGTATCTTGGTCTGGATCTGACTTAGAGGACCAGCCCAGACCCAGGGCAGCATGTCTCAAATCTCTGACCTTCCACAGTAGTGCAAAAGCCTTAGTGAGACATGTTCTCCAGCATGAGCAGTAGCTGCCACCTCACTGTCACAGTCCTTGCAAGTGGAACAATGACTAGTGACTAGTGGAGGCTGGCAGCCACCATGGTGACTCCACTACTTCACCCTCCCTACCCCCCCTCCCCCCCCCCCCCCCCCCCCGCACATAATGACTCCTGCTATTGGGGCAGAAAACACTATTTGATTACTGGCGCAACACTCAAGGTAAAAGCAAGTAAGAAAACATGAGGTGCAGTTCCTGGGGAGCTGTGGGATTAAAAGTTCAATTTCATGGCATCTTACAAATGGGAAGATCGCATTACAAATTTATTTGCATTTTGAGTCTCTAGGGGATAAGGAGCTACAAAGCTGACCTAACCATTCATTACTTGTCGATTCCCTTCTCTCCCTCAGTAATAGGCACACTGGGCTTTCCTTCCTGACCATCCTCTTACATCCCTAAGTGCCTAAGTGTTGCTGTTAGGGTACTGCACAACAGTGCAAGGGCAGAGTCCAGCCTGGGAGATTGAGAGTCCCCAATATGTGTCTCCCTTCCTCAGCCCCACCTTCCTGCAATCACCTGGCTCCTAGAGGGAAAAATGGCTCAGCTTGCAGGGAAGGTGGTCTTTGTCCAGATCCACCCATTCAATCTTACTACCCTGGAAGGCCAGCTCCTCCGACCTGCCTCCTCTCAGCAGCGCTGGGTAGGACTCCCTACTGGGCACTCTGAATCCACTGGGAACCTCCCCTTCTCAACCCTAGCGAGGGGCCCTTCTGTCTTTCCTAAATGCTCAGTGTCTTTGGGAAGGTTCTAGACATATATCCTCATGTTGGTCTTGTACTGAGCTTAACACCATCAAAGCCCCGCCCCCCCGCCTGAAAACTGCTCTCTTGATATTTGTATCATTGATTCACTTTGGAGGCTGAAAATGAAGTGTAAGCAAATTGAATGCTCTTGGCAGACACACACATATAGAAACGAGAGCTTTCATGGTCAAGCTGTGCAGAGGCTGATGAGGAGCATTAGACATGGAAGGCTGCTGGGGTGGTCAGAATCCTGGCCCTGATCACACTGCCCAGGGGACCAGCAGAGGAGGATTCAGAACAACACTGTGGATAAGCGTCCTTGGGAAAAACAGCTGGCAGTCGGTACCAGCTGGGTGTTGAGGTGCTGCTGTTCTCTATACCCCAAACAATGCTGTGCCCCACCTGCAGGATGTCACCCCAACTCTTAGATAGGAAGTCCTCAAGAGGCAGCATGAACTCCCTGGGAGTCGAGGCTTGCCAGGATCCAAGGCCTCCTTCTGTAGGCAGCCCTTGTGGATCTGTCTTCCTTGGTTTGGGTTCTGTCGTGAGTTCCTGGTCAGCCCTCCACAGATCCTTCCTGGGACTAGATGCTGTCCTGAGCCCTGTGCTTAGCTCTCTCCTGGGCTGCCTGCCCCTGGGTGGCTCCTGAGCCCCACAAATCTCTAAATACTTTCCTTTATTCTGTCCTTCTTCTGCCCCAGGGTGGTGCAGGCTGTGCTCCCTAGCTGAGTTCCACTGGAATGCAGGCTTCTCTGGCCATTCTGGACCTCCTGTGGCTGTTACACAGATGGCCAAGGGCATGGTGCCCCAGGTCCCAGCATGTTCCTCTTGGTACTCTCCATCTGAAGAATGAGCCAAGCCATGGGCCTCCCTCTTTGCTGCACAGTGAAAAAGTGTGTGCTCTGGGTGTGCCTGCACTTGGATTCAAGTCCTTGTTTTCCTACCTACTAACCAAGACACTGTGAATGGCCACTTACTTAGTTTGATTTGCTCTTATCATCTGTAATGTGGAGATAGAATCTAGGGAGTTATGGTGACACTTTGGGACCAGACACATAGACGCTGCTCCATAAATGCTATTTAACATGGTTATTATCACTAATATATAACTGATTTATTACATTTGAAATTTTCTCCATCTGACATTCTCCAACATTTAAAAGTTTTTAGTCCTCTTCCTTATCTTTGCAAAGTTTGAAATCAGATGATGTCAGATCACTTCCAAGAAGTATGGGTCACTCTTTTTTCTCTAGCATTCAAAATTTTTCATGCTAAAATACTAGGCTTCTCATTAGAAGTAGAAAGCCTGAAGCATCCCCCTTCAAAACTGCCTTGTATGCAGGGACCTGAAACACAAGTGTGGGCATGCAGGCATGTGTGGCTATCTACGCTACATATGTGCAAATGCCTCTGAATGTGTGTTATGTACACATATATGCACATGTTAAGTGTGAATACCTATATCAGTGGCCCTTCCTGAGCCAGCTTTCCCCTGGATGCTTACCTCCATGTTTTTGCAGAAGGTGGCATTGGTGCCGAACAGGATCTGGCACTGCTCATTGGCGCTGTAGTGCATGCCTGGCAGCTTGTGAGGGAGGCGCACTGCATGCTGGCTCCTGGGGTCTGTGACCAGCAAACAGGTACTGACTTTGGACCTGAAACAGCCAAGAGGTAAGCTGACTTGCAAATGTACTGTCCAGGTTTTTGTTTTGATTTTTTGGTCTTTAAGAATGATGCACCTTCGGGCTGCGGTTGTGGCTCAGTGATAGAGTACTCGCCTAGCATGCATGAGGCACTGGGTTCGATTCTCAGCACCACATAAAAATAAAATGAAGATACTGTGTCCACCTAAAACTAAAATAAATATATATTAAAAAAGAATGATGCACCTTCAAGTGATTTATGGGAGAAGGCCCCAGGCACTGGACATGTGGATTGTGCTTTGTTTGCTTTTTGTTCTCACATGTCTGAATATGGATTATTAAGAAACCGGCCACTCAGGAGGGGCCCAGGAGCAACACCCTTGAAGCAAAGGGTCTTTAATGGGGAATTTGACAAAAAATGTTTTTGAAATAAATGACCATGATATTTTCTTAGAATATGGTTTTTGGACAAAAGTTACTATGAATAAAGAACAAGCATAATTTAAATAAAATCAAAGTGCTTATTTCCAACTTCACAAATTCTCTTTCAAAGATTTGTGGGGACAAGGCAGCTGTCTCACCTGACTATACCTGCTGCTGCCACCAAAGGCTGGCCAGTGGTACACTCTACGGAGGACTTCAGGATTTCAATCAGAACAGAAATGTTTACTTACAATGAGAGGTATATTTCTAAAAAGGAAGCTTTATTAGAGGGTCAAAAATATTTTAATGCTTCCCCCCCCATTCCTAAAGCAAGGCAGATGGTATTAAAAGGAAAACCCAGTAACTTGCCAAAATTCTTGAAAATTGCATGCATGCCAGTACACAGAGCTGAGGCTAGCCCATCTCCCCCAGACTAAGACATTACTTGTCACCAGTGGGGTCAGCACTGTGTATGTGAGCAAATGAAAACATACTCTCTGGTTGTACTAACTCTGTTGGGTACAACAAATAACATCACATAGCTATTACATTTTACTAAAATTCTATGATAACACACACTCAGGGGAAGTAGACCATATTAAAACCAATGGGTCCATTTTTAAGCCTGTTTACCACTTAAGCAATTTCCCCATCAACAGGAAACATGAGAGAAGACCCAGACAATGCCTTTGTCACTTTACCCCAGATCGCCTGAGTACTTGAATCCCTTGGACTGTAAAGCTGCATATGTAGGTGAAATTCACTGACTCACCTCTGTTCTACAGATTAATATGACTAAGTAGAGAAGTACTCAGGGCACACATCAATGCTATAAGCCAGCCCTGAGGGAGGGAGGGAGGGAGGGAGGGAGGGAGGGAGGGAGGTTGTATGTATGTGTGTATGTGCTGCAGTACTGGGGATTGAACCCAGGACCTCATGCATGCCAGATAAGTACACCACCACTGAGCTACACTCCCATTCTAAGCCCCAAGGTTTCAACGCTCTATGACCAGAACGGTCTGTGTGTACACTCAGTTTGACAAGGATCTGAAACTAGAGGAGCAATTCTTCCACAGAATGTAAAAATGGAATGATGTAGACATCTTGTAGGAAGAAAGTAGCATTGAGATAAACACACCCTGTCTCCACATGGGCAGGTGGTGAGCAAACCCACCCTGCAGCAAATTCATTCCCCACCAAGGGAGGCAGCCTCAGCACCCAGGGAGTGTTCAACCACCGCATACAGTACCCAAGGAGCACCTCTCAGGTGGTGTCCACACATGGTCACAGGACTGCAAAGAAATGAAGTGGATTTTCAAGCCAGGGTCTCTATGTTGATATTGCCATCATTGAATAATTATTTAATGGTCACCTGCTGGGTGTCCAATGTCATACCAGATCCACACTTGGGAGGAAGCATTTGCCTGTTATAGGATATTGCACTGATCACCTCTTCAGGCTGAAAGGACTCTAATCATTTTGCATTTGGGGAGAATTTTCTATTGTACTATGCTACAGAATGATTCAAGGGCTTACTTGAGGAAGTTTTCAAGGTCATCTCGACTGCAGGAGGACCAAGAGAGGTCACTGGGGTTCCGGCCTTTTACCCACTCGCCCGACATGATGTGGGACCGGCCAGCACAGGATGAGTGGTCATCGTCATGGTTCATCCCTAAGCTGTCCAAAGAGAAGGAGGAGGAGAGAGGAACACTATGTTACAGGTGTCTCATTTCCAGGTCCAGGTTCAAGCACATTATGTACATTTAAGTCTAAGTACAAGTGATATAGGGTGATAGCTGCTCTCACAGAGATCACAGCGGGAATTTACAGAGAAATACAGTGGTGATTAGCTCACAAAGTGAAAGAAAACTGATTGAACAAAGAGACAATATAAATAAATGAAAATCTTTAAATGAACTGTGATAATTAACTGACATTATAGCTCTTAAACTCTCAACTCCTTTTTTTAATATTTATTTTTTTAATTGTAGTTGAAAACAATACCTTTATTTCACTTATTTATTTTTATATGGTGCTGAGGATCGAACCCAGGGTTTCGCACGTATGAGGCGAGTGCTCTACTGCTGAGCCACAACCCCAGCCCTAAACTCTCAACTTCTGATGATCAGATTTCCTTACTCTAAATATTCCATTAGAGGTTCAAGTGTTTGATATTTCTTGGAGATAAGTCACAGTGCTAAGGGCCAGTGGGAATCACCCAAGACACTCAGTTATCAAATGTCATGGGTTTGAGTTTTCAATTTCATAAATAACCGTGGCTTTTTGGTTTTTTCATATCTCTATACCTGGGTCCACCAAGATCATTCCCGTCACCTTCCTTGCCCATCTGGACCTGAGAGACAGCAGAATGCGTGACTAGGCATGGATGGTGGGCCACACGCTGTAATCTGAACAATGAGTCACCAGAGTTTATATACGTACCATCACTGCAAGGGGCTGAGATGCAGTTTACTGCATCAGAGAGCACAGTTTGCTTATTGATGATTCCCAGAGGAGAGACCTCATGTGTAAGGATGCCTATTCTTTGCCAAGAATCCCAGTGGAGGAAAAAGAAAAATCATGCTTTGATTCATGTAGAAAATATTAGCTGCTTTTCAAGTGGCAGATAATAGACCAGAAGAAGAAAGAATGGTGGACCAGCTGTCATTTATAGCGTCAAATCACGGACAGCCTGTGAGAAGAGGTACTTATAAAAAAAAAAAAAAAAAAAACTACTCAGCAGAATAATGAAAACCATCTCTGGTTAAATCCCAGCTGATCCTCCTATTGAGAGGTCAGGTGTCCATCCACTTAAGGTAAAAAGAAGAGCCAAGAAATAATTAGATAATTCTGGCCAATAAAAATAATTTATAGACATTTCCAGTAATTGCTTTGCTGAATAAAGAGGGTCCTGTTTCTCAATGCAATTTCTCACTTTTTGTCTTCTTCTTCTTCTTCTTTTTTTTTTTTTTTTGGTGGACTACAGAAAATAATGATTTATATGGAATACATGGGAAAACAATTTTCTTTCAGTTTTTAAAAAAATTCTGTTAGAAATAAAGAGTTATTTAAAAGATTTTCATTCTTTGTGCCTGAAATACATTCTTTTTCACTTTTACTCTCAGTATATTTCCTTTATTTTGAGGTTTACTTTTAAAAACTTTATTGTGGTAAGAACACTAAATATGAGATCTATCCTATTAAGGGTTTAAGCATACAATGCAGTATTGTCCACTGTAGTTTAATGCACAGCAGCAGCCCTCTCGACCTATTTATCTTGCTTAGCTGAAACTTGATGCCCACTGATCCATGCCCTCTCCATGCCCTCTCCTCAGCCCTTGGCAACCACCATTCATTCTATTCTTCAATTCCATGAATCTGACTATTTTAGATCTCACATGTAAGTGAAATCAACAAGCCTGGTTCTTCCCATGATTGCTTCACTTCACTTACTGTATTGTAAAAAGTTAACCTCCAAAATACATAAGGAACTCCTATAAGCCAGTAGCAGGAAAAAAATAATAACCTGATTTTAAAATGGGTTAAAGACTTGACTTAATCATTTCTCCAAAGATAACATACAAATGACCATCAGGTACATGAAAGGATGCTCAATGTCATTAATCAACAGGGAAATGCAAGTCAAAACCCTAATGAGATATTGCTTCATACCTTTATGATGTTTGTCATCCAAAAAAAAAAAAAACAAAGACAAGTACATGTAATGATGTGGAGAGATTGGCATGCCTGGTCACTGATGGTTGGAATGACTAATGGTGTAGTGTAACTGCTATGGAGAAAAAGTACCAAGGGTCCTCAAAAAAATTACAACAGAACTACTGCATGATCCAGCAATTTTACTTCTGGATATTTAATCAAAAGAAGTGAAAGCAGGATCAAAGATATATTAGCCAAGATGTGGAAACAATCTAAATGTCTATTGATGGATACATGCATAAATGTGTTACATGTATATAATGGAATATTATACAGTCTTTAAAAGAAAAAATTCTTCCATATGTAACAGTATGTATGAGCTTTGAAAACACTATGTTAAATGAAGTCAGATTTTTACTTTTTTTCTGCCTGCTATGTATGTATATGTACACATGTATGTATGTATGCATGTGTTCATTTATCTCATATTAAGTTTTGAGGGAAGTGAATGTTTTTTAAAGTACATTTAGGTTATACAAGAATGACTTACCTTAGATGTAATGTATGGTTTGATTTGATATCAGTAAATAAAAGTAGTGATGATGTTTTCAAATTAAATTAAAATTTTTGATGGATTTTAATGAAGTCTGCAAAATGTGTAGAGGTTATGAGATAGGAATTTAAGGATATGGAGAAAACACTGAGTCTCAAAAGAGAAATGCCCATAAACTGTTGGAACACAGAGCAAATAACTCATGAGCCATCCAGCCCATGACTTTGTACCCAAGTCCTTGTCTGCAGCTTGCTGACCGGCTGATGAAAAAGCAACAACACTGCAGGACAACCCCAAGGCAGCTGGAGGAACCACTGCTGTAGGGAGCATATGCATAAAGATGGTGGTGACCAATAAATGACCCTATCATTAAAATAGCAAGATGCATCCTCCTGGATGGAGATTTAAAATGCTAATGAGACATATGATGTAGGAAGTAGCATAATTAGAACATTCCAAGGCAAGGCACAAGGAAAACTGGTACAAGACTGCATAACCCTGCCCTGACTCCACCTCCAGCACAGCCCCGTAGCTGCTGGCCCTCCATAAATGCTAAAACTCCAGACCAAGATGGGGTGATTCACACTCTTGAGACTTCCCACACTCCCATTCCCACCAGGTACTTGTACCTGGCACAACCTTAAATTCTTTTTTTGCACTTTCCTATGATGTGGTTAAGAACCTAGAAAGTCGGAGTAGAGGTCCATATGGTGATAATTATAGAAATAATTATAGAAATGTCTCATGACAAAAATGGCTTCTGCCTCTATAATGTGGGGTAACTACTGCACATGGAATGGGTTCAACGGCTCTGTCTCCATCCAGCTTTGGCAGGGCCGTCCTGACTGGGCAAGAAGGAATGTTCCTTCCAATGGTCACAACCCACAGACCCCAGAGTCCTCACCTGAATCCCAGACCAGAGACCCTCTTTTGAACATGATCTTGCCCATGAAAGAAATGAAGCAAGTAAGTTCTATGTATAACAATGACATGAAACACTAAGGGAACAGCCCAAGAGAAAGAAGTCTTTTGTCTCTTAGGGAACATTAATGATTTCCTAAAAGCCTAAAGTTCTGGGATCCTGAGCTGGGTCCTTGGGTAAATTATCTGGGGACTTACACAGCAGATCCATGGGCCTTCCCCCACCCCACCCCAGTCCTCCATCACAGAAACCCTTTCTTCCCATACAGACCCAAATAAAGAAGGCCTCACGGGTTGTAGCGTGAAGAACATGTCAACTGTTACCAAATCCGCACCATCCCCCACGAGGCGTGATTCAATCTTATTTTCAGAAATGGTTAAACCCCTTAGTGGATCTCAACTCTACCTACAGGAATTCCCTCAAACCTCTTTCCCACCTTTCCAAACCTAGGCCTCAATCTATGGAGAATCAATACACCATTTAATTATTCTATCTTTGCACTTTGAAAAACCACATTCCATCTTCCCTAGGCAGGATCTTCTGAACCAGACAGTTTTTTTTCCCCCCCACAACAAGGATGTTTTGGAAAATGACAGCCCAAGGAGATCCAAGCCCTGGGAGGATAGTCTCACCATGGGCACAGGGATGTTAGGCTTGAAACCACTTCCAAGTGTTCTCTGGTCTTCAGATTGGTTATGAAATAAAAAAGCCTCCTCTCCCCACACTTCTGGACTCTCCTGGCCAGAGGCCCTGGTCTCTCGGGAGATTTGCAGGATGGTTACAAAAGTGCTCAGAAAAGTTGAATGTGCAGTCAGCGATTCTGCATCCACCAGCCGCACCTCCCTCTTCCAGCCTTCAGAAGAGGACTTCCCTGAAGAATGTTCCAGCCATCAATAGTGGGATTCTTGGCTTTCCAGAGCCTGTCTCTAATATAGATCACGCCTGATCTATTTTAAAAAATGTTAAAAGGTTAACAAAGTGCCTCATAAATTTACAGTTTGATGAACTAGCACTGGGCTGAGAGTCTCAATACTTGAGGTTTATATAAACTACTGCTTAGGTTATTTTTAGTTTAAACTAAAGATTACCTGACAGAAAATTCCATGTTATTTTAGGTTTATGTCCCAGGGCATCTATTATTTCTGGCAATGATATATTTAACAAAAACGTGTAGCATTAAGTATGCACAGTAATTTTAACTCTAAATGTCTGTGGGATTGAGGGCACAGGTGGGCCTGGTGTCACATGTATCAGACATAATAATAACTTAATGGCCTTGAGTTTATTTTATCTTAAAACAAAATAACATGCTACTTCTGTATTTGCTTCTGGAAATCCCAAGTGAACCCTGGAGGGAGTTCTGAAAGTATTACACTGCTCCACCCCTTCTGTCTACCTCAAAGGCTCTTCCTCCACGCATGGTTATAGAGTGTGGAGAAGAGACATCCAATGCATGGTCGTTCAGAACTCTTCCATGACTTCAGGACGAAATTTGGTAAACCTTAGAGTCGCATTTCCCCTCAAAACATCTTCTAGCAATAGGGCCAGTCCTCATCCAGGGATTCTACATGTTTAGATTCACCCAACCATGGATGGAAAATATTTGTAAAAATTTTAGAAAACTACATCTGAATACATACAGACTGCTTTCTTGTCGTTATTCCCTAAACAATACAACATAATAACTACTCACATAGCCCTTGCGTGGAATTCCATATCATAAACCCCCTAGAGGTGATTTTAGGTGTAGTGAAGGATGCACGTAGGTTCTATGCACACACTACAGCATTTTATTTAAGGGACTTCGGTATCTGTGCATTTTGGTATCCAAGGAGAGTCCTGGAACCAATTCCCCACAGATACCAAGTGACAAACTGTGTTAATTTAGAAGAAATGCTCTAGATAAGTTGGTCTTCTATCAGATTCTTCCCCTGCTGTACCCATAAAGAAACACCAACCCTCCAAATAAAAGATAGAATTATTATTTTTAACCATCCATATGCCTTAACCAGATGAGATTAATTTCAATTCCACCTAGACTTGGCAATTTCAAGTCCTTAGAATCTTATTTAATAATCTTCCCACTAACAAACAGTATCGACAGCTAGATTTCTCTGGGAAGGTTTGTCTCAGCCAATGGGGAATGGCTTGGCTTCTGGCCCTCATTGATTTAATTATTAGTTAAAAATAAGGGCATGGTAAAAATTTAAAAGACACCAAGGGGTATAACATGAAATCGACCTGCTCACCACGCCTCCAGCTTCCTAGGCTCCTGCTGCCTCCTCGGAGGGAACTGCTGAGATCAATTCTTCTAGGGGCAGCTTATTTAATAGGCATTGGAAACCAGCCCCCAGCATTTCCTCTCCCCTTCAAAGGCCAGTGCAGAGGAGGGGATTAGCTGACCTACAGGAGGGGTTGCCCCTAAGAGGGAGTCTGCTGCTTCCCAAAGTTCAAAGACCTCTCAGGGACATCAAAGGGCACAGGATGCTCCAGGCAGTACACATTCTAAGGACAGGCTGCTTCCTGCACCTAATGACCACTACCCCCTTCCTTTCCTAAAGCCACACACAAGGAGGGGCTTTATGGTCTCGTTATTTGGTCTCTGCCTTTTCCCTCCTGTCAGAGGGCTAGAGAAGGGATAGGGATGGGAGTGTGTACTTCTCCACCCCCACTCCAGGACTGAAATGCACCCCACCCCTGCCAAATCCCTCAATACCCCGGGAGCCAGGGCTTTTGCTCATGCCCTTTGTCTGTCTGGAACTCCTGTCTACTCAGAGGTCCAGTCCTCACGTCTCTTCCTTCCTGCAGTGGCCCCTGATGCTTGAAAGGGATCCCTCCAGACTGGACTCCTGACCACCAGAAGTCCCTCTGGAGGCCTCTCAGAGCCAGCGTGAAGGTGGGATTGATCATTCTTCACACCTCAGGAGTCCAGAATCTCCTCAAAGCAGACCCAGGGATAACCACACTGAAGGGGCTGATGAGTGTGTGGAAACTGATGGAACCCACAGACCAAACAAAACCCAAACAGTTTGACCATGTCTAACAACTTCCCTTAAAAGGCTTTTCTCCCATGGAACGATGGTCTGTGCCCATGTTCCTGAAGTGGCTGGCTGCGCCCGAGAGCACCGCCTCAGCATGGAATCCCGGTGAGCCCTCTCCCCTGAGTGCATGATAAGCCAGAAACCAGCAGCCACATCTTCCAGGAGAATCCGAGTTCTAATGGGGACTTTAGCATTCCTTCAAGGCTCTGAGGCAACTTATGTCCTAATACAACACAAAATGAGGGAGTCAGGACCGAATCTCAAAGGCAAATAGTAGAATATTAAGAACAAGAGGAACCTATCTCTGTTTCTATCATGCGTTAGTTTTCCAAAAGTGGATACACAATGGAATCTCCTAGAAGGTTTTAGAAAGCACTGGTGACTCTTTTCTAGCACCAGAGGTTCTGATTCCATTGGCAGGAAGCATGACTTAGGTATCTGAAATTTTAAGAGCTCCCAGGGGATGGTAAGATCCACCAAAGTTTGAGAACCACAACTCCAGCACAGATTGGTGGTGTTCAAACTTCAACGAACACTAGAAACCCCCCGGGGTGTGAAAATTCAGATTGCTGGCCCCACCCCAGTTTCTGATTCAGGCACATGGTATATGAGCAGGGGGAATGAAGATTCTCACTTCTATTACGTTCCCAATTAATGCTGAAGCTGCTGGTGAGGTTGTTGTAGTTTAGATCTGAATGTCCCCCCCAAAGGCCCATAAGTTACATAAAGGATTGGCCCCCAGCTAGGGGATATTGAGAGGCTGAAGATACTCTTAGAAGTGGGACCTAGTAGGAGTTCTTCTGGTCACTGGAAGTGTGCCCAAAAGGGGAAAGAGGAGGCCAGCTCTTCCTCCTCACTTCCCAGCCAGGAGGTGAGCAGCTTGCTCTATCACATGCTCCTGCCAGGATGGGCTGCCTCATCACAGGACCAAAAGAATGGGGCCAAGCAACCATGGACTAGAGACTCTGAAACCTTTCGTCCCTTTAAGTTGATTATTTCAGGTATTAGTTACAGTCACACAAAGCTGACCAACACAGCAGCCAAGCAGACCTCAAGAACCATGAATGATAAGGAATTCTTCCTACTAGTAAGCACCCCTAATAGGTTATCAGCCCTTGTTGATCAGGTAAGAATCACCTGGAAAGCTTGGAGCTATTGGCCCACCTGTCAAAGCTACAAATACTGGTAGCGTACCCTAGACCAGGATCTTTGAGGAGGGGCTCCCAGGTGTGCTAGTGTACCACTGGGGCCAAGAACGTCTTCTCTAGAAATAGGCTGCCTATGAATACCCCAGGTAGAGTCAGCACCACCACTCTTTCCTATTCTGAGCTGAGACCTGCCTTTGTGCAGCTTCCCAGACACAGATCCCAGCCTGCCATCTTAGCAACCACTGATCAGCCCCTCTTGGTGATGCAACAGAGTTCAAATACTTGAGATCTTTCTCATGTCCCCATTTGATCTCTCCTTTTTGCCCACAAAGTCCAAAGCAAAGTACAAGTTGACAGCCAATGACAAGAATTCTCACTGAGATTTTAGCCAAACAACACAAGATTTATAACAACCACTTCTTGTTTAGTCAAAGTCAAAATTCAGACTGTTATTTCTGCCCAGATTGTCAGATTTCTGGATGAGACCAGGGAGGACATCAGTGTTGGCAGTTTCTGGATGCACTCAAAATACAAGGCCCAAATACTGCCCATGTAGTCCAGCCTGATGGTAAATAGTCTAAGGAGCAGAAAAAGTTCAGGAACTGTAATAACACTGCTATATTATTAAATTTAGTTGGGTGCTGCTTAACAATGGGGACCCATTCTGAGAGACGCATCATTAGGCCGAATCATAACACATTCTGTTACACGTCTGCTGCTGTGAGAACATCATAGAGTGTACTTACACAAGCTAAGATGGCTGCTCATCACTAGGCCATATAATTTTACGGGACCATTGTCACATATATGGTCCATATTGACCACTGACTGACGGAAAAGTCTCCATGCCGTGTATGGCCACACTAGCTTATGTGACTCTTTCTCAAGTATCCTGGGTATTATACAGACAAACTGTTTTTCTAACAAAAGGCTTTCTTTTTAAAATTTCCATGCAGTTGAGTCTTTGGGGGCTTTGTTCCTGGTATTTCTTTCATTCTCTCACTCTCTTTTTTTTTTTTCTTTTTTGAAACTGTTCTTAAGCAATACTTTTTATCTTTGAAAAAAATCTTCACTTCCCCTAGTATAAATTACAGCTTCTTGCAGTAATCACTACTGCTTAACTGGCATTCAATTTACAGGATAAAAATATATTCTTTTGGCCCACTTAATGATTGTGTACACAACTTGTCCTCAAACCCTCTCTGGATTTTGGCTCAAAGCAACTATCATGTTCCGAGGATGGAATGTGGTTTCAAGTAATGCCAAGTCTTGCATAAGCGATAATTGATATTTTTGCTAGCGGCAACTTTGTAGTTGATAACGGGTTATTAAAACAGGAAAAGAGGCCCTGCCCACAAAATCTCATCTGAGATGTAAAAGGTGTTCCAGACAAAAAGCCTCCTGGTGTCAAGAAAGGGTGGTTCCAGCAGGTCCCATCTCTTTGAGAATGTGTGGCCCCAGGGAAAAGGCAGCAAAGATGCCTCTAAGTTCCAGCATCTGCCCACCTGCCAAAGCCCTCTTGCATTCCAGCCACAGGCATCCCAGCCCCAGAACAACTCGACTGCACCTTCACAGTGAAATAGGAATCAGAAATAGTTCTTTCAAAAAGAACTTTGACATTGGCCTTTATTTAAATGTCTGACTTCAACTTTTGCTGACAGAATAGATTAGAAACAAAGTTTGGCAATCCTGATATAGTAGAGACTAATTGATCCTGACCACAGCTGTCCAAGAAATAGCATTCTATCCTTATCTTTGGCCACCCCTTTCCCCAATAAAAGGCCAAGAAATTTTCCTTCTGTTCCAACTAGGATGTGAGATTTTGCTGAATTGAATGCAGCAGAGGGATCATGCATCTACAAATACCATAGTTCCCTCTTCCTGCATTTTGAGTTCTTCAGGAGAATCCTAATTCTTCAGGAAAATAAAACCAACATTTCAACCCCCAATGAATAAAGAGAAACAGACACAGAACAGCAGCTGTCCTGTGAGAGATGGTGAGGGAATGTGTGTAGGGTAGGATGGAGACTTTAACCTTGAGGATAAATTTATGTGGCCTTGTCACCTCTATCACATCAGCACTGATTCCGGCTTCAGAGTGACAGTTTTGTCTATGTGAATGGTGCCCCCAGAGCATGCAATGTGCCAGCCCTGCTTATTGCTTAGCAAGACTTCCAATGCTTTCCTTTTTTTTCTTGACCCTCCATTTCCATTGTACATTCATTCTCCGCAATGTCACAGGAATATAAACACTTATTTTTGGCTCTTCTTTTTAATGGCACAAGAAATTATGAACTGGATTAACCCAGCAGCCCAAACAAGATAACAGAACCCCTAGACTGGGTCCTGTCTTGTGATCTGTCTTCCAAACCACGTGGCTGAGGCCATATGACCAAAGTCAACTGATCCACGTGTGTGTGGATCTTCTCTGCTTCTACATTGAAATTTCTTCCTGAGTCAAGCCAAGTCCTCATTGGGTTTTCTGTTGCTATTACAGAACACTTGAAACTGGCTAATTTATAAAGAATAGAGATTTATTTTGGCTCTCAGTTCTGGATGTCAGGAAATCTGAGATACACTGGCTGTATCTTGTGGGCTTCTGGTGAGGGAAAATGAAAGGAAATAGGCACATGCAGAATAGAGGAAAGGGGGCCAAATACGGTGTTTCTATGATAAAGGCACTAATCTATTCACTAATTTATTCCACCTCTCACTGGGCCCCACCCCTCCAATATGACCTCACTGATTAATTGAGTCTCAACAGGAGTTTTGGTAGGAGCAAACCATATCCAAACCACAGCACCCAGTGCTCAGTAGCATGTCTCATGCACCGGAATTTTCTGTGAGCTACATCAATTGCTGGTCGAGTCCTGAGGACCTATGGGTCACATTATTCTCCATCTTCCCTGCTCCATATGCCCTGTTTCCGAATGGCACCATAACTATGGCACATGTGTCCAAACTAGAAATGACCATCTCCAGATGGAAGGACAAGACATGTGAAACCTCAAAGACCAAAACCAGGACAGGCATGTCAACTCATCTCGCCCCACTGCTGGGAAAAGACAGCACTCTTTAGACACACCTGCAGCAATACCTGCCCCCTCCACGCTCCCTTCAAGTGGCTTTCCTCTTTGGTTATAGGTGAAGTCAAGGAAATCTGGGTAAGAAAATAGGACTCATGACAACTTGGGCTCTTTTCCAAAAGAAAACGAGTGTCACTGTATGAGGATGAGTCAGATCTGCATTGTCTACATGTCCAAAATCATCAGTCGGAGATCAACTGGTCCTGAATGGGGAAGGAACCCTAGTGATGGCAGTGAATCCAGAACAGTGATTTCTTCTGATGGTGAAATGTGGTGACGGACACAAAGTGCTTCAAATGGTGTGCAACACAGAGGAAGGGCTCTGTGGTGCTGTTATCTTGAGGAGGAGGGGAATTATGATCATGAAAACCACTCGCAACAGTGAGCACAGGGTCTCAAACCTGGCTGCGTGCTGAAATCACCTAATGCGCTCTTCTAAAAACACAAGATGCCTCAATTCTACCCATAGAAATTGTGATGGAATGAGCGTGAGGCCTGGACATCTGGATTTTTAAACATTCCCCAAGGCATTGTCTCTTTCCTCTTTTAACTTTGGAATAATTATAGATTCACTAGAAGTTGAAAAGAAAAATACAGGTAGGTTCTGTACTATCTTCTTCATCCTTTGGATATTGAACCAGTCTTGCATGTAAATCCTATTTGATCATAGTTTAGTAATTTTCATATCTACCTACCTAGATAGATATGTAGATACATATAAATTATTGTATTCAGTTTGCTAAAATTTTGTTGAAGAACTTCCCCAAAACATTGGTCTACAATTTTCTTGTGCTCTATCTTGTGGTATCAGACGAATATCGGCCTCATAAAATTAACTGGAAAATGCTACTTTCATTCCTAGTTTCCAGAAGAGATTATAAAAAATTGATGTTAATTCTTGTTTGGATGTTTGGTGAAATTCTTCAGTGAAACCATGTTGGCTTGGAGATTTGAGAGGAGCTTTTATTTCAGATTTTTCAAGTTTCAGTCTTAAGTTTTTAAATATTTTAAACGGACACATTAAATCCATAAAAATTGTACATACTCATGAGGTACTGTGCGCTGGTTCAATACATGTATATGTTATGTAATGGTTAACGCACTTATCTTCTCCAACTACAAGCTCAACTTCTTTAATAGACACAGGTCTATTTAGGTCATCTATGTCACCATGCTGAGTTTTATTAATTTTTAGTTTTCAAGCAATTCATCCATTTCTTCTTAGTTGTTCAGTTTATGAACATAGTTACTGTTCTTTATTATCCTTTGGGGGGTGTAGGATTGATGATGCCCCTTTTTGTTATTGATATTAAGGATGATTCTTCTCTCTTAATCTTCATCAATCTTATTGGAGGTCAATAAATTTTTTATAGAACCATTGTCTTTCATTAATTTTCTCCATTGTTTTCTTGCTTTTTCATTTATATCTTGCTCTTACCTTTACTACTGATTGCTTTGGGTTTATTTGCTCTTCTTTTTCTACTTTCTTGAGGTAGTAATTTAGATTTGCAACCTTTCCTCCTTTCAAATATAAGCGCCTAATGTTATAAACTTCTTTCTTAGCACTGCTTTAGCTGAATTCCACAAATTTTGATGAGTTGTACTTTCGTTTGCATTCAGTGCTATGTACTTTTTATTTCATTGAAATTTATTTGATCCATGGATTATTGAATTTCCAAGTCTTTGGAGATTTTCCTATTGCCCTTCTGTTATCGATTTATAGTTTGATTCTGTTATGGCCAGAGACAATACTCTTGTCAGATCTCAATTCTTTTAAACTTGTTAAGATCTTTGGCCGAGAATATGATCTGTCTTGCTCCCATGGGAGCTTGAATAGAATATATATTTTGCTGTTGATGGATGGAATGTTCTGTAAATGTTAACTAGATCCTGTTGGTTGATAGGATGTGAACAACACTTTCTGATTTTCTGCCTAATACTTTTATCAAGTGCTGAGAGGGATGTGTTAAAATCTCCAGCTATAAGCTGTGAAATTTATCTATTTCTCCTTTCAACTCAGTTTTGGTTTCATGAATTCTGAATCTCTATAGTTTGGTACGTGCTCATTTAGGGTTCCTTAATTGGTTAGTGGGTTGACATTTTTTATCATTATGTAATGTTCCTTTTCACCTCTAGTAATTATCTTTCCTCTGAAGTCTACCTTTTCACATTGCCATTCTTGCTTTTTAAAATTTTATGTTTTCATCATATATATTCCCCCCTTTTCCTTTTAACCTGTGTCATTATGCTAGAAGTGACTTTCCCATAGATAGCAGATAGTTGAGTCATGCTTTTAAACCCATTCTGCCTGTGATTGTCTTGCAATTGGAGTATATTTCAGATGATTTAGAGTAATTACTAATATCTTCAGGGTTAGATTTGCCATTTTATTATTTGTTTCCTAGTTTTCTTTTTTTATTCCTTTCTCTTGGGTTAATTGAATGTTATTTATAGTACCCCTTTACGTTTTATAGAATATCACTTTGCGCAACTGTCTCAGTTGTTGTTCTGGGTGTTACCATATACATATATAACTTATCACAGACAACTAGTATTGACATTTTACCACTTTGAATACAATATTAAAATACTCTATTTAGATTCTTTTACCTCCTTCACTCATAAAATTGTCAGAAGTTATTTTTTTCTACAGATATATTCTATGTTTCAACTTTTGCTTCAATAGAATATAATTTAAAGACCTAATTAGGTGAATAGTCTATTAATATGAAGTTATCATTTACCACTTTTGTTATTGTTATTTCCTTTTTGAAGGTCCCAGGCTCCTTCTGTCAATCATTTTCTTTGGAGAGCTTCCTTCAGCCATTCTTTAAGTATTTGTCTATTGGCCATAAATTCTATTAGATTTTCCTTTTCTGAGAATGTCTTTCATGACCTCTTTATTCTTAAGAGACAGTTTTTCTGGACATAAGATTAGAAATTGAACCAGGCATGGCAGCACACACCTGTAATCCCAGCTACTCAGGAGGCAAAGCCGAAGAAAATAGTTTCTAGGCCAGCCCCAGCAACCAAACAAGACCCTGTTTCAAAATAAATAGACTTGCCTAGCATGTGAGCAGCCCTGGGATAGACCCCTAGCACTGCAGCAGGAAGTAAAAACCATGGTTTCAGATAAGAAATGCATAGCACAACACTATTTCTTTCTGTTTTTAGGATTTTCTTTGTTCTTTAATTTTAAGGAGTTTAATATTCATGTCTGGGTGTGAACTTTTTTTTAGGGTATATCCTATTTATGGTTCATCTGTCTTAAATCTGTAAATTTATGTATTTCACTAAAAAGACAGGAAGTTTTCAGCCATCGATTCTTTCAATATTTTTTAGTGACTTCTCATTCTTTCTCCTCTGCTTCTGGATTCCTAATATAAATTTCAATCAGTCCACAGATATCTCAATCTCTTTTTTTTTCAGTATATTTTCTGTTATTACTGAGAAAACTATATTGCTATGTCTTTAAGTTCACTGATTTTATGCCCTTTATTACTAAGTCTATTCACTAAGGGTATTTATTGTGGTGGTTGTTATAGTTGTCTTCAGTTCTATAATTTCCACTTAGTTCTGTATACTTCAATTTCCTTGCTGAGATTTTTCTGTTTTTGTTTCAAGAAAATTGGTAATTAATTATTGTGCACACTTTCGTGGCTTAAAATCATTGTCATCCAATTCCTGTATCTGTCATTAGATAACAGATAACTGACTTTCTTAAATTATTACCTTCCTGGACCTGGTATGACAAATGATTTTCATCCGTATACTGCATTACTTTGGTTATTATTTTAGGCAACTCTTGATACTATTTATTTTTTAAATATTTAATTGATTTTATTTTTTAAATACATGACAGTGGAAATGCATTACAATTCTTATTACATATATAAAGCACAATTTTTCACATCTGTTTGCATATAAAGTATGTTGACACAAATTCGTGTCTTCATACATGTACTTTGGATAACAATGTCCATTACATTCCACCATCATTTCTAACCCCTTGCCCCCTTCCTTTCCCTCCTACCCCTCTGCCCTATCTAGAGTTTGTCTATTCCTCTTTATTCCCTCTCCCTACCCCATTAAGGGTCAGTCACTTTATATCAGAGAAAACATTCTGCATTTGTTTTTTGGGGATTGGCTAACTTCACTTAGCATTATTTTCTCCAATTCCATCCATTTACCTGCAAATGCCATGATTTTATTCTCTTTTGCTGGGTAATATTCCATTGTGTATATATGCCACATTTTTTAATCCATTCATCTACTAAGGGGCATTTAGGTTGGTTCCACACTTTAGCTATTGTAAATTGTGCTGCTATAAATATTGATGTGGCTGTCTCTCTGTAGTATGCTGTTTTTAAGTCCTTTGGGTATAGACCTAGGAGAGAGATAGCTGGGTCAAATGGTGGTTCCTTTCCAAGTTTTCCAAGGAATCTCCACACTGCTTTGCATATTAGCTGCACCGATTTGCAGTCCCATCAGCAATGTTATGAGTGTGCCTTTTTCCCCACATCCTTGCCAACACTTATTGTTGTTTGTCTTCATGATAGCTGCCATTCTGAATGGAGTGAGATGATATCCTAGTGTAGTTTTGATTTGCATTTCTCTAATTGCTAGAGATGATGCACATTTTTTCATATATTTGTTAATTGATTATCTATCCTCTTCTGAAAGGTGTCTGTTCACGTCCTTGGCCCATTTATTGATTGGGTTATTTGATTTTTGGTGCTTAGCTTTTCGAATTCTTTATATACTCTAGAGATTAGTGCTCTGATATATGAGGGGTAAAAATTTGCTCCCAAGATGTAGGTTCTCTATTCACCTCACAGATTGTTTCTTTTGCTGAGAAGAAACTTTTTAGTTTGAGGCCATCCCATTTATTGATTCTTGGTTTTAAATCCTGTGCTATAGGAGTCTTATTAAGGAAGTTGGGGCCTATTTAAATCTACTATTTTAGGTTAAATGTGTAGGTATGGGACTATTTTTGAGAGCTGTAGTTCCAACAGCAATTTCATCTTCAGTTCTGCAATGTTATTCTGATCTGCTTTTTCTGGTGTCACTAGGGCTCCTCTTCAGTCCCTGCTGGTGACATCCACCAGGGCTGAAGGTACTTCCCTGGGTGGTCAGGCCCCCTGCTGCACTAGATTAGGAAAGAAGATGTTTGCTGAGTCTGAGTCTCTTATACTTCTGGTGGAAAGGCAGGGAGACTAGGGTTTCACTGCAGCTGCTGTGTGCAGACTGGACTACCCACCAGTGCCCCAGTCATGGAGCAACTGTTGGGTTCGCCCAAGGTGGGTGGGTGCTGCTGCTACTGCAAGTAGACTGTAAAGCCTACTGTGTTTATGGAGTGAGTGTTGGAGATCCACAGTAGGTCTTTGTTGGGCTTTGCCTTCCCATCCCTTGGCCATTGAGAGTATGCTGTTCCTGCGTTTTATGTCTAAGATGATTGATAGTTCCAGGTTGTAGGCCTTGAGGTGCCCAGTCCAGGATACATGGGAGATAAAAAGAAACCCAAGGAACTCACCATGTTGTCCTTCCTCAAGACCTGAGGTCCTCGGCCAGTCTGCCTCCCTCTTTCCAGTTCTCTTTTCATTGCTGTCTGTTGTATAATTCCCAGAGGACTTAGCTGTACTTAGAAGGGAGAAGCAGGGGAAAGCGAGTCTATGCCATCGCGTTCCAGTGCCAAAAGGTGGCATTTTCTTTTTGAATCCTCCTAACCATGTTATGAGGGAGGAACTATCAATTTCCCAATATACAGATGAGGAAATGGAGGCCCTGAAGGTTCAGACACCTGCTTAACTTAGGGCAAAGCTGCCTTCAGAAATTTTTTTCTTTGAAGACTTGAATTAAAGCCGCAGACTCTGGCTACTCATTTGATCACAACCTGTGAATCCCTGGGGACAGTGTGGGCCTTGCTGCTCCTCTATGCCTGCTAACCCCTGCTGCTGCACCCTGGGAGCTCTGCTCTTTCCTTTGGTCCATCATCACCAGAACAGATCTCCCAAAGCCCCTTATTGTAGCCACTCCCCTCTCGAGGCCTTGATAAAGGCTCTGCCCAGGGCCCTGGGGACTGTCTGTGGCAGGATGGGGCCTAGTCCTACTGTACCTGCTGTCTTGACCAGAGGCCCTAGACCCAGTGACTAGCAGTCTCAGTGTCAAGGTCTGACTGCCTGAATCAAAGCCCTATTCTATCACGTAAAAGCTCTGGGATCACGGCAAATAGTTTAACTTCTTGCCTCAGTTTCCTAACCTGTAGAATGGGGCAAATGATAGAGTTGCTCCTCAGTATCTGAGGGAAACAGATTCTAGAACCTCCTGAAGATACCAAAATCCATGGATGCTCAAGTGCCTCATATAAAATGGTGTAAAGTTTGCAGAAAATCTACACACATCCTCCTGTAAACTTTAAATCACCTATAAATGGCCTATAGTACCTAATACAATATAAATGTTATATAAATAATTGCTATGCTGTATCATTTAGGAAACAGCAAGAAAGAGTTCTTATGTGCTCAGCACAGATGAAATATTTTCCAAATATTTTCCATCTGCAGTTGACTATATCTACAGATGAAAAACCCACAGACACAGAGGGCCAATTGTGTTTACCCCATGGGATGGCTGGGAGATGGAATGAATTATTAGATGTAAAACAACAAGAACAAGCTTGAATAATAGAATTGTGTGATCTGCCACTATTCAGTGGGGTATATGTGCTGTAGGCTTTGCCTTGGTGCCTAAAAGTCCAGGGCAGGCACTGCCCATTGCCTGGTCTTTCTCGTTTCCATGTTATCTGCAAACATCCCAGGTTGAGAAAAATCAGCAGAGCCCTGCATACCTCTGAAGAGCTCTATCTATGAGAACTTTCTTCCTGCCACTAAGGTGACAGTTCATTCCTGTATCCGAGTATACCAGTCCAAGTCTGCCATCTCAGGCCATACAGAGATCCCTTGTGCCCAGGCTGCTCTCAATATGCACCCAAGTCCCTAGGTCCTTTGCATACCTCTCCAACATAAAGATGGCTCTCAATTCTTCCAGAGGTTTCCTTCACCATTCCCTTCCCTTACACACAGATGTTCTCTTGGTTCCTGAAGTCCTTAAAACAGACTTACCATACTGCAAATAGTCTCCCAGTGCCCCTCTGTTGAGAGCCACAGGCAAAGGGGCCCCAGCAAACTTCCAGCTGCCAGCAAACTTCCAGCTGCCGGCTGATGATTGGCTCACAGCGGCCCCAGCAACGTCTAGCTGATTGGCTCCTCTGCGGTGATGCTCATTGGGCTGTTTCCCTGCCCTTTCAGACCACGGAGTTGCTCATTGGGGGCCTTCTTTGGTTCCACCCACGCGACCCAGCCAATCGGCCTCAAGAGCTGGAGGATATTGGGAGGTGGTGAGGCTTGTGTTGGGGTGAGAGGCTTGTGGGAAGCCGGTGGTGGCAGTTGGGCTCTGAGGGTTTTTTCCTGAGGAGCTGTTTTGTTTGGCGTGTGTGGTTCTAAAAATAAAGTTAGTTTCTTTTGACAAGTGGCTCCTGAATTGTGCCCAGCCAGACTGCGGCACCCCTCAGTCTCTGAAAGGCATGGCAGAATGACCACTACCTCGCTTAGTGTTTGAGAGGAGGCTTGTGTTGATGTAGCCTAGAAAGGCACTGGTTTTGTGTGCATGCAGCTAAAAACCATAACCCTTCACGTAGAGGATGTTAAATGATCTCCTGTTCTCACTCTAATCTACTGGCCATAGCCAGTAGGAAGGCTTAGAAGCTGGGACTCAGTGGAAATTTGTCCTGGGATCAATTAGTAATGTCTGTCAATAGAATATAACAAAGAAACAGAGACCAGTGTGTTTGCTGACAGTAAAGGCAAATTTTTCAAGCACATTGCCAGTAAGGCATGTTCCTACCATCCTGTATATTACACTCCAGTTGAACTGGGACTTATCCTATATTAAGTGCCATTCAGAAAGCTGTAAGACATATGGTTAGTGCAGGGTCTTCAAAATTGCAAAGGGCATGAGTCCTGACACTATCACTTACCAAGGGAGTTCCTCTGGGTCTCATTTTCTTTTCTATAAAATGCAAATACTTGTTTTTTAGGGATTGGTGGAGGGAAACTAAGAACAGAACAGGGAGGAAGAGCATGAGAAGAAGATCACCATTAAACAGGGATGAGAGGGGGGGAGGAAAAGGGAGAGAGAAGGGAAACTGCATGATAAAGGAAGGAGACCCTCATTGTTACACAAAATTACATATAAGAGGAAGTGAGGGGAAAGGGGAAAAATGAGAGAGAAATGAATTACAGTTGGGATACAGAGAGAAGATGGGAGGGGAGGGGAGGGGAGGGGGGATAGTAGAGGATAGGAAGGGCAGCAGAATACAACATACACTAGTATGGCAGTATGTAAAAAAGTGGATGTGCAACCGATGTGATTCTGCAATCTGTATATGGGGTAAAAATGGGAGTTCATAATCCATTTGAATCAAATGTATGAAATATAGTTTGAAATCTGGTATCGCTACACCTCCAGATTCACACTTCCTGCTCAGAATTGCTTTTGCTATTCTTCGTCTTTTGTTTCTCCATATGAATTTCATGATTGCTTTATCTATTTCTACAAGAAATGCCGTTGAGATTTTGATTGGTATTGCATTGAACCTGTAGAGAACTTTGGGTAATATCGCCATTTTGATGATGTTAGTTCTGCCTATCCATGAACAGGGTATATTTTTCCATCTTCTAAGATCTTCTATTTCTCTCTTTAGGGTTCTATAGTTTTCATTGTATAAATCTTTCACCTCTTTTGTTAGGTTGATTCCCAAGTATTTTATTTTTTTTGAGGATATTATGAATGGAGTGGTTTTCCTCATTTCCATTTCAGAAGTTTTGTTGCTGATATACAGGAATGCCTTTGATTTATGCGTGTTGATTTTATATCCTGCCACTTTGCTGAATTCATTTATTAGTTCTAGTAGTTTCTTTGTAGACCCATTTGGGTCTGCTAGGTATAGAATCATGTCATCTGCAAATAGTGATAATTTAAGTTCTTCTTTTCCTATTTTTATGCCTTTAATTTCTTTTGTCTGTCTAATTGCTCTGGCTAGTATTTCAAGAACTAAATTGAATAGAAGTGGTGAGAGAGGGCATCCCTGTCTTGTTCCAGATTTCAGCAGGAATGCCTTCAGTTTTTCTCCATTTAGAATGATGCTAGCCTGAGGCTTAGCATATATAGCTTTTACAATGTCGAGGTAAGTTCCTGTTATCCCTAGTTTTTCTAGTGTTTTGAACATAAAGGGATGCTGTACTTTGTTGTATGCTTTTTCTGCATCTATCGAGATGATCATATGGTTCTTATCTTTAAGTCTATTGATGTGGTGAATAACATTTATTGATTTCTGAATATTGAACCAGCCTTGCATCTCAGGGATGAATCCTACTTGATCATGGTGCACAATTTTTTTGATATGCTTTTGTATTCGATTTGCCAGGATTTTATTGAGAGCAATAGTAACAAAAACAGTATGGTACTGGTACCAAAACAGGCAGGTGGACCAATGGTACCGAATAGAGGACACAGAGACCAATCCACAAAATTACAACTTTCTTATATTTGATAAAGGAGCTAAAAGCATGCAATGGAGGAAAGATAGCATCTTCAACAAATGGTGCTGAGAAAACTGGAAATCCATATGCAACAAAATGAAGCTGAACCCCTTTCTCTCGCCATGCACAAAAGTTAACTCAAAATGGATCAAAGAGCTTGATATCAAATCAGAGACTCTGCGCCTGATAGAAGAAAAAGTTGGCTCTGATCTACATATTGTGGGGTCGGGCTCCAAATTCCTTAATAGGACGCCCATAGCCCAAGAGTTAATAACAAGAATCAACAAATGGGACTTACTTAAACTAAAAAGTTTTTTCTCAGCAAGAGAAACAATAAGAGAAGTAAATAGGGAGCCTACATCCTGGGAACAAATTTTTACTCCTCACACTTCAGATAGAGCCCTAATTTCCAGAATATACAAAGAACACAAAAAATTAAACAATAAGATAACAAATAACCCAATCAACAAATGGGCCAAGGACCTGAACAGACACTTCTCAGAGGAGGACATACAATCAATCAATAAGTACATGAAAAAATGCTCACCATCTCTAGCAGTCAGAGAAATGCAAATCAAAACCACCCTAAGATACCATCTCACTCTAGTAAGATTGGCAGCCACTATGAAGTCAAACAACAATAAGTGTTGGCGAGGATGTGGGGAAAAGAGTACACTTGTACATTGCTGGTGGGACTGCAAATTGGTGCGGCCAATTTGGAAAGCAATATGGAGATTCCTGGGAAAGCTGGGAATGGAACCACCATTTGACTCAGCTATCACCCTTCTCGGACTATTGCCTGAGGACCATAAAAGAGCATACTACAGGGACACTGCCACATCAATGATCATAGCAGCACAATTCACAATAGCTAGACTGTGGAACCAACCCAGATGCCCCTCAATAGATGAATAGATAAAAAAATGTGGCATTTATACACAATGGAGTATTACACAGCACTAAAAAATGACAAAATCATGGAATTTGCAGGGAAATAGATGGCACTAGAGCAGATTATGCTAAGTGAAGCTAGCCAATCCTTAAAAAACAAATGCCAAATGTCTTCTTTGATTTAAGGAGAGCAACTAAGAACTGAGCAGGGAGGAAGAGAATGAGGAAAAGTTTAACATTAAACAGAGATGAGTGGTGGGAGGAAAAGGGAGAGAGAAGAGAAATTGCATGGAAACGGAAGGAAACCCTCAATGTTACACAAAATCACATATAAGAGGTTGTGAGGGGAAAGGGGGGGAAACAAGGGAGAGAATTGAACAACAGCAGATGAGGTAGAGAGGGAAGATGGGAGGGGAGGGGGAATAGTAGGGGATAGGAAAGGTAGCAGAATACAACATTCACTAATATGGCATTATGTAAAAATGTGAATGTGTAACTGATGTGATGCTGCAATTTGTATTTGGGGTAAAAATGGGAGTTCATAACTCACTTGAATCAAATGTATGAAAGATGATATGTCATGAGCTTTGTAATGTTTTGAACAACCAATAATAAAAAATAAAAAATAAAATAAAATGCAAATACTACTACAATAGGGCTAGGGTGAAGAAGAAATCATACATCGCTGCATTTGGCCACTTCTCCATGTGGTTGAGAACTTTGGGTATCCTGTAAATTTGCACACTGACCCCCTCACATACTTGTGCATCTCAACGTCTGATGAGCAGGTTGCCATCTCTTTAGCCAGGTCATGAATAGAACATTCAATCAAGCAGCAATTCCAGTGAGCCCCATGGCAGGTGGGCAGCCTCTCTCCCACACAGACATCTCTCCACTAATAAGCACCTTTTGAGTAAGACTGTCCAACAGTTACAAATTCATGTAACTGCAGTATCCAGTTTATAGTTCTCCAAATTCCCCTTAAGGAATGTTAAGATTTTTGAAGAAACCTGGGGGAAATTTACATTCTTTGTCTCTGCACAATCCTTAGCTGACTTCTAAGATTGCCTCTTTCATTTCAGAAAGCTCAGAAATTATGTGTGATGAGCCATTCTGCAGTCTTTCCTACAAACAATATTAAGAGCCTGAGTCTCGAATGCATGCCATTTGTCTTATTTCCCATTTGCAAGGTGGCACTGGTCTATTTTTAGTGTTCAACACTCTTTGTGCTTCCTTTATTGCCCTCCACAATTATCAATGTGGTCTGGCACTCTCCTTTAAAAATGAGTTCCTTCTATTTGGATAAAGACAGCCCAAGTCATGTGAAGCCATGGGTTGACCCGTTATCTAGACTTTGGTTGCAAGTGGTACAAGGTGTATGGTACAACCTTAGTCTGCATAAAAAGCAGGTAAGAATTGCAGATGAGACATGATGACATGCCCAACAATAAGACAGGTTTCATAAAGCACTATGCTTTAAATTATGGAACACAGTACCTGTCAGGGGACGACTCTTCAAGCGATAATGTGCTCTGTGTGTTCAAATAGGGTTTATTAAAACCCTTTAAGACCCCACATAGGTTGAAATACAATCACTTTGAGGGGGCTCTTTCACTCTCTTTTTATTTTGGTAACCAGCTTTCCTTCCTGAGCTCCATTTCAAAAGGAAATGGATTATAAAATCACTTTGTAGGAATTGCTATACGCACAACAACAAAGCCCACTAAAGATTCATGTCAAGGCTCAAACCCCAAGAGGTGGGCCAGCTTCTTGGGATACACAATTCATGTAACAAGAAGTGATGGGGGTCTTAGTCTATAGTATTCCCTGTATACTCCAAGATTCCAGAAGTTTCCATACAGCATTTGGGGGCTGCACTGATCTTTTAGGTCATGGGTAATAACATGCAAAATGTGGGAAGGGAAATGATGCCTTATCACAATTCAAGAGGCTGACTTGTAAACTAAGGGACTTCACCAATGGTGTCAGCCAACTTTTCACATATGGGTCACTGGCAGCAAGGATGAGAAGGAGTCAAGGTCTGGGAAAAGCATCACTGCTTTGGGGTGGCCTTGGGGTGGGTGAATGGCTCATGGACTCTAGCCTCATCATGAAATCGTTCATTGATTGATCATAAGTCGATGCTATATTGGGAGGTGGAGGAAACTGTAGGGAGGTGGGGTCTTGGTGGAGAAAGAAGATCAGTGGGGGTATCCCCTGAAAGGGTACCTTATCTCTGGCTCCTTCTCTCCCTCTTTCTGTGCTTTCTGGATACACGAGGTAAGCAGCTTTGCTCTGCCACATGCTCCATGTCATGGTGTTCTGTGTCAACACAGGCCCAGAAACAATGGAGCCAGCTAGCCATAAACTGGAGTCTCTGAAACCGTGACCCAAAACAAATCTTTACTCAACTAAGTTGTTTTCTGTAGGCATTTTATCACAGCAAGGACACATTAACAATCTCAGCCTTCGGTTTCTGTCTTCAAACCAGCAATAAAAACTGAATGGGTGACCAGAGAAGGACAAGACAGCAGGGACAGCATTTCACAGGATTGGGCCAAGAACCTGCAGTGTGCCTTTTGGGCATGTCAAAGGTTAATGCTTTGGGGGACTTTAGAGGAGTGTCTGACTCCTCTGCTTCCTTCCATCTTCTAAATGCAAATTTTGGTTAATCAACAGGTTCCCAAATGGGTTTGTCAGTGTCCAAGAATCTGACACACAGGAGTTCATACAAAAATTGATCAGATGCATCAAGTTAGATGTTTACACTAGAGTGGGGTCCCTGACAGACAGGACCATGTTGGCTATGCCAACCCTATCTTTAAAGACACACAGTTTCCAAGTTGCAGAGGGAACTAAATAGAAAACCAGCAGCAAATTCTGGAATCTAGCTAAAGACCCTTGAGGCCTGCTGGCATCACATAGAAAAAGACAAGGAATCAGAGAGACATCCAAAATCAGGGCAAGAAAGCTATTCTAAAAACTCCACCACTGGAAAAGAGATGGGATTATTTTTTTAAAGGCAGCTTTTCCCCAGTACCTCCCCTGATCAAATTATATTGTTATATTGTATGCATATACAGACATACAACAATGAATTCCACTATTATGAAAAATTAAAATGTACCAATTAAAAAAGTTACAATAAAAAAGGTATCCTTTTCCTTCAATTCCACCAAGATACAATCAAGCACTGTATAATGGCTTTTTGGTCAACAACAGACCATATATATAAAGAGTCCCTTAAGATTTTTTTAAATTAATTGATTTATTTTAATTAGGTTTATATGACACAGAATGCATTTTGATTCATTGTACAGAATTGCAACACAACTTTTCATTTCTTTGATTGGACATGATGTAGCGTCGCACCTCAAGTCATAAACGTACCTAGGGTAATAATGTCCATCACATTCTACCATCTTTCTGGCCCTCATACACCCTCTATTCCACTCACTCCCCTTTGCCCAACAAAGTTCCTTAATTTTTCCCATGCCCTTCCTCATTATGGATCAGCATCCACTTATCAGACAGGACATTCAGCCTTTGGTTTTTTGGGATTGGCTAACTTCACTTAGAATGATATTCTCCAACTCCATCCATTTACCTGCAAATTCCATAAATTTATTCTCTTTTAATGCTGAGTGATATTCCATTGTGTATACATACCACAGATTCTTTATCCATTCATCTATTGAAGGGCATCTAGGTTGCTTCCACAGTTTAGCTGTTGTGAATTGAGCTGCTATAAACATTGATGTGGCTGCATTACTACAGTATGCTATCTTCTGGGTATAGACCCAGCAGAGGGATAGCTGGGTCAAGTGGTAGTTCCATTCCAAGTTTTCTAAGGAATCTCCACTGCTTTCCAGAGTGGTTGTACCAATTTCAGCAATGTATGAGTGTGCCTTTTTCCTTATCAACATTTATTGTTGTTTATATCTTAATAGCTGCCACTCTGACTGGCGTGAGATAAAATCTTAGACTACTTTTGATTTGCATTTCTTTAATTACTAAAAATGTGGAACATTTTTTTTGTTGATCAATTGTATTTCTTCTTCTGAGAAGTATCTGTTCAGATACTTAGCCCATTTATTTACTGGGTTGTTTTAGTTTTTGTTGTTGTTGTTTGTGATTTCTTTATATATCCTAGAGATTAGTGCTCTACCTGACATACTTGTGGCAAATATTTGTTCCCAAAATGTAGGCTCTCCTCACCTTATTGTTTCTTTTGCTAAGAAGCTTTTTAGTTTGAATCCATCTCATTTTTTGATTATTAATTTTATTTCTTGTGCTTTAGGAATCTTGTTAAGGAAGGTGGGGCCTAATCCAACATGACGACGATTGGGGTCTACTTTTTCCTCTACTAGGCACAGGGTCTCTGGTCTAATCCCTAGGTCCTTGATCCACTTTGAGTTGAGTTTTGTGCATGGTGAGAGATAGGGGAATAGTTTCATTTTGCTGCATATGGATTTCCAGTTTTCCCAGCACCATTTATTGAAGAGGCTATCTTGTCTCCAAAGTATGTTTTTGGCTCCTTTGTCTAGAATGATAACTGTATTTATGTGGGTTTGTCTCTGTGTCTTCTATTCTGTACCACTGCTCAACATGTCTATTTTGGTGCTAAAACTATGCCATTTTTGTTACTATAGCTTTGTAGTATACTTTAAGGTCTGTTATTTGGATGCCTCCTGCTTCACTCTTCTTGCTAAGGATTGCTTTGACTATTCTGGGTCTCTTATTTTTCCAAATGAATTTTGTGTTTTTTTTTAATTTCTATAAGGAATGACATTGGGATTTTAATTGGAATCGCAATGAATCTGTATAATACTTGGGGTACTATGGTCATTTTGACAACATTAATTTTGCCTCTCCAAGAGCATGGGAGATCTTTCCATCATCTAAGGTCTTATTCAATTTCTTTCTGTAGTTTTCTGTATTCTGTAGTTTTCATTGTAGAGGTCTTTCATCTCTTTTGTTGATTCCCAAGCATTTTATTTTATTTTGAGGCCATTGTAAGGAAGTAGTTTTCCCAATTTCTCTTTCAGAGAATTCATCACACTAATGTATAGAAGTGCTTTTGATTTATGGGTATTGATTTTATATCCTGCTACTATGCTGAATTCATTTATTAATTCTAGAAGTTTTCTGGTGGAATTTTTTGGATCCTTTAAGTATAGAATCTTATTGTCAGCAAATAATGATAGTTTGAGTTCTTCTTTCCCTATTCATATCCCTTTAATTTCTCTTGTCCAATTCCTCTGGCTAGAGTTTCAAGAACTATGTTGAAAAGAAGTGGTGAAAGAGGGCATCCCTGTCCTGTTCCAGTTTTTAGAGGGAATGTTTCCAATATTTCTACATTTAAAATGATGTTGGCTTTGGGTTTAGCATAGATAGGAACATACCTTAACATTATAAAAGCTATCATTCCTAGTTTTTCCAGTGTTTTGAACATGAAAGGGTGCTCTATATTGTCAAATGTTTTCTCTGCATCAATTGATATAATAATATGATTCTTAATCTTCAAGTCTATTGATGTGATGAATTATATTTATTGATTTCCGTATGTTGAACCAACCTTGCATCCCTGGAATGAACCCCACTTGATCATGGTGCACTATTTCTTAAATATATTTTTGTATGCAATTTGCCAGGATTTTATTGAGAATTTTTGCATCTGTGTTCATCAGGGATATTGATCTAAAATTTTCTTTTCCTTGATGTGTCTCTGCCTGGTTTTGGTATCAGGATGACACTAGCTTCACAGAATGAATTTGGAAGGGTTCCCTCCTTTTCTATTTCATGAAATAATTTGAGGAGTATTGGTATTAATTCTTCTTTGTAGGTCTTAGAGAAGTCAGATATGAATCCATCTGGCCCTGGGCTTTTGTTGGTTGGTGGGCTTTTGATGGCATCCACCATTTTCTTTCTTGAAATTGATCTGTTTAAATTGTGTATGACCTCTTGACTCAGTTTGGGTTGATCATATGCCTCTTGTCAGTGTCTTTGAGGTTTTTTATTTTACTGCAGTATAAATTTTCAAAATAGTTTCTAATTGTCTTCTGTATTTCCCTAGTGTCTGTCATGATGCTTCCTTTTTCATCATGAATTTTAGTAATTTTTCTCCCTCCTTCTTTTCGTTAGGGTGGCTAAGGGTTTGTCAATTTTATCTATTTTTTCAATGAACCAGCTTATTATTTTGTCATTTTTTCCAATTGTTTTTGTTTCAATTTCATTGATTTCTGCCCTGATTTTAATTATTTCTTCTCTTCTACTATTTTTGGTGTTGATTTCTTAATTTTTCTCTAGGGCTTTGCGTTGTAATGTCAGGTCGTTTATTTGTTGACTTTTTCTTCTTTTAATGAATGAACTCCATGCAATAAACTTTCCTTTTAGCACTGCCTTTATAGTGTCCCAGAGATTTTGATAAATTGTATCAGAGTTTTCATTTACCTCTAAGAATTTTTATCTCCCCCTGATGTCTTCTGTTATCCATGTGTTTCTCAATAGTTTATAGCTTAGTCTCCAGGTATTGAAGTAGCTTCTATTTTTTTATTTTATTACTTATTTCCAATTTCATTCCATTATGGTCAGATAGAATGCAGGGAAGTATCTATTTTTTTTGTATTTAATAAGACTTGTTTTGTAGCATATCATATGGTCTACTTTGGAGAAGGATCCATGTGCTACTGAGAAGAAAGTATATTCACTCATTGATGGAATATTCTATATATGTCTGTTAAATCTAACTTACTGATTGTATTATTGAGTTCTATAGTCTGTTTAGTTTTTGTTTGAAAGACCATCCAGTGGTGAGAGAGGTGTGTTAAAGTCACCCAGCGTTATTGTGTTGTAGTCTATTTGGTTCTTGTAGTTGCGAAGGGTTTGATACACATAGATGCCCCACTGTTTGGGACATAGATATTTATGATTGTTATGTCTTCTTGATGTATAATCCCTTAAGCAGTATGAAATGTCTTCCTTTATCCCTTTTCACTAGCTTTGGTTTGAAGCACACTTTAACTGATAAGGATGGAAACTCCTGCTTATTTATGTGGTCCATGTGAGTGGTATGTTTTTTCCCACCCTTTCCCCTTCAGTCTGTGGATGTCTTTACCTTTGAGATGAGTCTCTTGAAGACAGCATATTGTTGGGTCTTTTTTAAAAAATCCAACCTGTTAATCTATGTCTTTTAATTGATGTGTTTAGGACATTCACATTCAGGGTTATTATTAAAATATTATTTGTATTCCCAGCCATTTTGGTTTATTTTTGGTTTTTCACTTGACTTGGCCCTTATTTTAGTGTAGTTCCTCCCTTTGATAATTCTCATTGTTGTTTTTCATTTCCTCCTCCTGGAATATTTTGCTGAGAATGCTCTGTAGTGCAGGCTTTCTCACTGTAAATTCTTTTAACTTTTTTTTTTATCATAAAATGTTTTTGTCATCACATCTGAAGCTTAATTTTTCTGGATATAAGATTCTTGGTTGGCATCCATTTTCTTTCAGAGCTTGTCTATGTTGTTCCAGGATCTCCTGGCTTTGAGGGTCTGGGTTGAAAAATCTGCAGATATCCTAATTGGTCTCCCCCTATAAGTGATCTGATTATTTTCTCTTGTACCTTTAAGATTCTATCCATATTCTGTATGCTAGGCAGTTTCACTATAATGTGCCTTGGTGTAGATCTGTTGTAATTTTGTACATTTGGTGTCCTGTAAGCCTCTTGTATTTGATTTTCCAATTCACTCTTCATGTTTGTGAAATTTTTTGATATTATTTCATTGAAGAGCTTGTACATTCCTGAGGCTGGAATCTCTGTGCCTTACTCCATCTCAATAAATCTTAGATTTGGTCTTTTGATGTTATCCCATAATTCTTGGATGTTGTGTTCATGGTTTCTTACCATCTTCACTGTGTGGTCAACTTTATTTTCAGAATTGCATATTTTGTCTTCATTATCTGACGTTCTATCTTCCAAATGATCTAGTCTGTTGGTAATGCTTTCTTTGAGTTTTTAATTTATTGCTTCCTTCATTTCAAAGATATGATTTTTTTCAGAATTTCTTTTTCTTGAAGTAATCTTTTGCTACCTGTATTTGCTCCAGTATCCCTTTCTTGGGGTTATCAATGGTTTCCTTATTTGCTCCCTTAGTTCTTTGTTGGAGTGATCACTTCTTGCCTGTATTTGCTCACTTAGGACATTCTTTAATTCATAGATCATTTTAATTATGTATATTCTGAACTCCTTCTCTGACATTTCATCAGCTGCACTGTCCATACATTCTATTATTGTAGTATCTTGGTTTGTTTGGGGCACTTTCCTCCCTTGTTTTTCACGTTGTCTATGTGTCCTTCTTTCTTGCAGTATGGAACTGAGATATTACAGTTTCTATCCTATACTCTTCCTGCAGATTACCTGTACCTCACCTTGGTGTTGGGCTTCTAGACCCAAGCCGGTGTCCCACAATAAATGCTTCTACAACTAAAGATGGTCGCAGCAATAGCAGAAGTAACTCAAGATAGCAGTGGGGGTGTCCCAAGATGGATACTACCACTTTCAGAGATGAGGCTAAAAGAATGGGCTGCCTGTTCAGAGATGCAGCTGCCTCCAGGCCCTATCTGTTGTCCCAAGATGGAGGCTACTGTACGTGGAGTGCTATGGCAATGGCTTCAGTGTCCCAAGATGGAGGCAGGCTAGACCTGGGCTCTGGCATAGGTCTGCTGGTTACTGGGGGTGGTCTTAGGCCTGAGCCTGGGCTCCAGCCTGGGTCTGCTGGTTGGAGGGTGGTCCTGGGCCAGGGCCTGGGTGGGGCGATCCTAGGCCTGGGCTTGGGCTCCAGGGTGGGTATGGTGTTCAGTGGGGGACACCCTGAGACGGAGCCTGGCCCATAAGATTTTAATGGAACTGAAAAATTCCTACCACCTAGTGACATCATAGCTATCACAATGCAATGCCTTACTCACATGTTGGTAATGATGCTGGTCTGAATGAACCTACTTTGTTGCCCATGATACAGCAGTATGACAATCCGGTATAGAACTTAATACTTGATAACAATAATAAACAACAATGTTACTGCTTATATATTGATGATACTATACTTGTTAATTTAGATTATACTCCTACTTATAAAAAGTAAAGTTTACCATAACAAGCATGCCACCAATGCTGTCCCAACCTTCGTGAATCTCATGTTTACCACATCTCTTCACTGCATCAACAGGCCACATGCTGACACGTGGACTATGTTAGCGCACTCTGTGATAGTCCCACAATGATAAAAAATGATGCATTTCTCAAAAGGTATCCCCACTGCTAAGTGATTCATTACTGTATATGCAACCACAGCTTCAGCATGCAGCTGGGCGCAAGCATGACCTGAGATGAGGCAGACAGAAAATGGTACCCCTTTAATATGTTTTAACCCTTCTTTTAAAACTATCATGTGCATAAAAATTACCCTGGTGGGCCTGAATCCCTGCATTTCTAAGAGGCTCTCAGGTGATACTGATGGTGCTAGTTCTCAGACCACACTGTAAAGAGCAAGGCAGTAGATGCAGCTTTATGGTTCCTCTCCAGTCTGGGCAGTACTAAATATGGGGCTTCCTCACTCTTCTTTGCCAGATTCTGAACTGGGCATGGGACATGAGAATTTGAGGCGATAATTGGCAATGAGAAAGGACAGTTCAGCAGGGAGTGGGGGAAACGGGGAGCTTAGGGAAGCTGGTTTGTGAAGTAAGCTAAAATCCATGTGGATCAGGCAGCCAGCAGGAAGTTGGCTACTTTTCTCTTAGTAGACTACTCCTGCATCTGGCACACAACTTCTGCCACCCCTGGGTGACTGTGGAGCAAGTGCCACAATGTTGAGAAGGTCCATAATTAACCCAAATACTCCTGTCTCCCTACAGAGCCACCAGTATCTCCAACTGTAGGCTCATCAGGTGTAGATTACCAATGAAGCACATGCTTCTTTCTGGAAGGAAGGATGTAGCTGAAAGCTTCTCTGAGAAGAAACCAAACTATACAAGATTTTGTCAGCAGCAGGGGCTTCAGAGGTTTTACTCTCATGGCAGGGGTCCTACTGGATCTGCTCCATCCTCAGAAGTCTGACTTCTGAAGGCCACTGCTACATTATCCTCTTTAACAATCCACCTGGTCAAAAGCTGAAGCAGCTGTGGCCATGATGCAGATTCAAGTTCAGTCTCCCAAGGTCACACATCCCAGGAGAATTGGGCCCTGCTTCTGTAGCAGCTACCTGGGATCTCCTCATCACCAGGGACCTTGACAACCCCAAAATTTTCTCGTTCAGCTCAAAATACCCAACCTTATTTTCCTTCTCTGATGATAACCCTAAGTAAGGTTTAGAGAATCCTAGAGACTCCCTGGCACAAACCATGGAAGTATGGCTATGTTTAGCAAGATGATGTGTTTTGAACCTTTTCCATGACTTGCTAGAAAATCATAACTTCCTTCATTCCATAGCATTGACTGACTGATATTTTTCCTGAGAGATGCCATTCCCAGATCCAAATGCCAGCTGTAGCAACTATCATGTTCTGCTCAGATGTCAGTAATAAAGTACAAGAACCTGTGGCTGGACCAGATCCTTCAGGTCCTTCAATCAGTGCTTTCTGTTGCAATCATTTGGCCAACCCATCACCTGCATGCAAGGTGCAATCATGTTCTCTGTGTCCTCAAATAGACAAGGATGAGGAGGACCCTTTCCCAGCATGTTCCACAGAATGGGCTGGTTGCAAAGTCCCTGGGATCTCAGCATATGCAGGGTTCTTCAAGTATTTGGTTTTGAATTTTCCATCAGCAGTGGGCAATAAATGAACAAGAATTGCAGGTATGAAACCAAGCACCTGCGAGAATGGTTGTGGAGAGATTTGCATCAGATCACATGCCTGCCACTTCCCATGGGACTTAGAAATGTAGCAATGTCAGCAGAAGGTGTCTGAGTGAGGGTACATGAATCCACCAGGCTCTGTTCATGTGTGGAAAGGGCTTCATATTTCAGCCTGAGGTTCTAGCCCAAGCCTCCACTTGGCCACTTGGAGCCATGGGAAGGGATGCATCTCACCACTTCACTTGCAAAATGATGCTAAGATGACTCCGGACGTCCCTTCCAGCCCCAAGAACCATGAGAAAAGCCACTTGGCTGAAGCTGCCAGAAGCTTTGGCAATCTAACGAGAAAATTGGATCTCATCTAATTCCTGGCAGAGTCTGCAATGTAAGGAAGTTCTGAGGGGATTTCAGAATCTGCTTCTTGAGCCAAACTCTACTTTCCTCCCGTCTCCTCACACACCATCTTGGATGACTTTGTTTCAGGCAAGGCGATCCACTCGACAATTAAACACACAGAACTCCTAGGGTAAAGACAAACACCAGCACAGCTTTTGTAACCTTCCTTATTACAGTAATGACATTCTGGGGCAGAGGGAGCCTCCATGCAGCTGGATTTTCCATTGCAGTGATAACGTCCAGCCAATAGCTGCCGGGCCACGCCGCTCCATGCACAGGTGGGACCACATCTGCCTGGTGCTGACGAGCTTTTAATGGCCTTCTCTTTGTTTATTTCTTCTCCCTCTGAGCTGGCAGAGATCAGATGGGGAAGGCTGTGGTCAAGGTCTTCTTGAGGACAGAGACTCCAGGGTTTCCAGACCACTGAAGGAAATATTCTCTCCTCTCGGAGGATTCTGTGTAAATAAGACTCCAAAAGAAAGCACTGCCATTTCCCCACCACCCCTGAGAATGCTGGAGGAGGAGGAATGGCTGTGGATTGCAGGAGAGGCATTTAAATGGGGCCAACAGTTGCAATGTGTCCTTGCTGATCTGATAGTTGTGACGACTCCAGTTCAAAAAATCCCCCATTAGGGAAGAGACAGAAGGAAATCCTGCTCATGTTTATGTGGGAGAAAGAGGGGAGAAGAAAGATGGAAAGCAGGCAACAGAGAGGGGGATGGCCGCTCGGAATCCTCCAGAGTCACAGGTCATTCCAGATCAGTTGAGGTGCCATGAAGTTCACGGTGAGTCAATTAATGGGAAAAACCCAGCCATTCTTGGCAGCCAAATTTTAAAAATAGATAAAATACACAAATAAAAGAATGGGATGCCAGCGTGTTTTGTATACCTCTGGAATTTGGGTAAGAAAGCCACATCCAGCGGATACTTACATAACGACTTTGATGCAGGGGCCAAGCACAGAGGAAAGGATACTTAGGAATCACTCCAAGCCCCTCCGTGGGAAACCTGAGAGCCCTTCAAGGCAGCTTCCACCCATGCTCACCCTTGAGTGGGGACAAGAAGGCCTCCCAGAGGCTCTGGGAACTGAGGGTGAGCCTTCCAAGAGGAAGATGCCCCCTTTTCTGTTCCTCCAGGAAGGCCAAACCCTGAGTGAACCCAGCTGCCCTAACTCCAGCTAGAACTAAAGTACACCCCCAGGATTTCTAAACAGTTATGACATTTCCAGAAATTCTCTCTCCGTAGAACCTTCCTCAAAAAAGGCTGGCCCATCTGATACCTACACTGTGCCTACCAGGTGGAGTACCCAGACCAGAAACTCAGGGCAGGAGTAGCTGCGCCCAGTCTGCTGGCAGACGACCTGTCCCGTGTCCTCTCTGTGTTCCCCAGCACTGGGCCTGGCAGCTCATTCTTAATACAAATCACAGATGAGCATTTCCACGCTTCACACATCTGGATTATGACTTGCCTTCCTTCCTGCCCTGGGACTAGGACAATTCCTTTTCGATTGAACTATGTCAACTCCAGTTATGAGAACGTTTCCCCCACACTGCTCTCTCCTCCCCTTGGCTCTGCTCCAGACATGCATCCACCTCCCATCCATGCACCATGCTTCAGGGACAGAATCCCTTCATGTCTGAGCTGCTTGCCAAGAGGGCATGTCCTCAGGCACATGGTCATTGAGATGTTCTTCTCAACATCACCTGTCCTCAACTCATCTTTGCAAGCTCTCATTTCCTGGCTGGAAGCCTCCAGAGTGACTGGATCCACTTTTGATAATCTCTCTGCTGGAGAAGCTTCCCTTGTGGATGTGTCTGGGGCCATGGATACCCTATCACACATGGGGCACCTGACAATGCTCTACTACTGAGCATTAAGTCCCCAGCTCTGCTCAGGTTTCTACAATCCTCCCAGTCATGACAGTGGGACAGTGCTTCCAGAACAGGGAGGTCAGCTTCAGGGGGCCCCAGAGCATTTGTATAGGTCTGGGAACCCAGGTATGAGCCACACATGGTTGAGACCATGTCCGTGCACGTTGTTCTGAGTATCTGCAAGGCATCCACGTGAGGACTAGATGGCCATATTTGCACCTTATCACTGCATCTGTATCTCAAAGTCCCAGCCCTGTGCTCCTCTCCTTGGTAGCCTTGTGTATTCTCTACCTTTACCTCTCTAGAGGTGAGACTCTGGGGGGCCCTACCCATCCCTCTCCCTCTGCTCCTCCCTCTTCCACCACCTGTCACTCTGCACACAGGTCAGGTCATTTTATGCTCTGTGCTGTGTCCTCACTGCGGTATCTAGGGAGATGTCAGATGAGAGATGAGACTGAGAGACAAGACTGAGACTGTCTTGAGCAGACCTGGCTAGAGGAGCACTCAGAAGAGAGGAAACACACAGCATTCAGGGTGACAAACAGAGGTCATCAGGGGCCAGGAAGGCGAGATAATTTTCAGCACCACTGTGGCTCAATTCAGAGGGAGGCCTGGAAGGACAGGGATGTGGGAGCAAGAGACAGAAGCCAGAAGGTGACAGTAGACACTAAGAGCAATGATGAGACCCCTCAACATCACATCAGCTGAGGCTTTCATCTAGGACACAGGGAACTTCCTGGGGAGGCTTCCTAAGCCACCTCCTTCAGAGCCCGTGATTTAGTGGCTCTCAGGTGAGGCAGGGCCATTGGCATTTCTAAACGTCCTCATCTCCTGCAGCTTGCGTCATCATAGGCAATTCCAAACGTCTATAGAGAGATGAATATTCATAAACCACCTGCTGAGCCTGCCAATCAGGGGAGAGGTAAATTCTAGAATGGAAAGAGAACAGTTCTTTGACCCGAGAAAGGGTGTAGGGATGCCAGGAAGTACCCCAGGAAGAGGAAGCACAACCTTTGCCCTCAGGACAGGCAGAAGGAAGTTGATGGCATGGCATCTGTGTCACTGCAGGACCTCTACAGTTCAGCTGGTTAGAGAGATGATAGGCTTTGGACTGGCCCTCAAAGTAGGCATCTCTTCAGCCTTGATCCAGCCCAGGCTTATGTGAATCTGAGAAAGCCTCCTAAATTCAGTATAGCAGAATTATTTTCTGCAGAGGGAAAGCTTTTGTTTTTTCCCCATGAGTGTATATGCATTAATTGAAGCCCTGCCTCACCTGGCAACCCCACCACCTATCTTGAGGGTCCTGTCTTTCAACATTTCCCAGGAACTTGCTGCTTTACTTGATAGAGAAGCATCCTGCATGCACAAGGTGCTGAGTCTCTGATTCCCAGGCCTCCAAGTGCACCAGGGGAGCTCTCACCAGCCATGTGCCTCTCCTGGGCCTAACTGTGCTATATCAATAGGTCACCACTTCCCTCAGCACGGATAGTATTCTTATCAACTTCTGCAGAACCATCTGTTCTCTTTTACACTATAACTTCTGAATCATAAGATGTACTCTACCTCCATGTGAACATAGGATATGTTCTATTACATATGATATCCACGTCATAGAATACATTCATATGGACATATTGTGCAATTCCAACAGACATATTATATCCAGTCATTTGAAGATCATACTAAAGTCACTACCGACACTTTGATATGGGAAGGAATCCCTTGATTATCTTTTTTTTTTTTCCCTCATTGGCAGTCAGCAGAGACCTGAGCTTCCATCCATCACTGGGGGACCATCTTTCCCAAGATCAGTTATGATTGAGCCTCAAAAGCACAGGCCTGAAACAAATGCTTGCTTCCAATTTTCCCTCTTTCTCTCTAAAACCAAATCTTGATCAGCTTCTTGAACTCTGGCCTCCACTACAAGACACCTGTCTGGTTTGTAGAGAGCAAGAAGCTTGGTTCAGATGGACCTCCCAAGCAACTGCTGTCATATTATTGATTCCACCCTAATAAAGAGCAGTTGGTACTAAAGCCCTCGGAAGGGCACGGGGCTCACCGTAGCCATCTTTCTAGGTCCAGGCTCTGTCACTTTCCAAATGAAGAAATGCAAGAGAGACTGCATGAGTACAACTTGGAGTGGAGCCACTGTACAGTACCTAAGACACATTCGTTTCAGGTGGGTTTCTCAAACAATCACAATAGGACAGGGTGACAGTGTCCTCCCCCAAACTTACACTGCCAACATTTCTATTTACCAGGGCAATCAAAAGGTAGCAGGTATCTGTCAACCAGGATAGACTTTCCTGGGGAAGCAAGCAACTGAGGTCATGGATGCTCATTTACAACCTTGAACCTGTTGTCAGCCTGGCTGCTGCTCAGGGCCAACTCCTGCTCCAGGCAGCAACACAGAGCAGGCTTCTGCCAACAGCCCGCACCAGGATCTGCAGCCCCTGGTCTACGGCAGCCCCCGTCTTCGGCAGCCTGGAGGCTTCGTCAGCCCACTCTTGTATTGAGGCAGAGTGTCAGAAAGGTGTCCAACTCATTTACAGTCCTTGAGTCCCTTTTGACAACGCATGTGCTCTCTTTGGCCAACTAGTCTGAAGTACTCTGCAGCATTTCTTTCCCTTAAACAGATGCACCTTGGATTTTAGATATCCAACAAGTTCTCTCTTTTTTTACTTAACTCTTGTAATTTGGGGTTTTACTTCAAAGTAAAGTAGTTTGCACATATATTATCACATTAGAAATTCCAAACATGCTAAGTAGAAACTATAATTAAAAAATAGAAATCAATGCTAGGACCTGGGGTAGTGTGGTAGAACACTTGCCTAGCATGTGCGAGGCATGGGGTTTGATCCTCAGCACCACATAAAAATAAATAAAGTATACAATTTGATATTTAAAAAACAATCAATGTTAGTTTCCTAACCTACAAAGTAAAAGCTAAATACCTACCTACCTCATAGGGCTGATTGAATAGCATAATGAATGCAGAGCATCGGACCCAGTACCTACCACATAGTAGGTGCTCAATGAGAGATCTGAATTGACTTAGACATGTACTAATAATTATTAATTCAAGTCCAAAGCAGCACTATTGACATTTCCGTGACAAGAATGTTTGATTTATAGTTTAAGTCCTATTTGATTGCAAATTGGATGGAAGTCAATTTACAGTACCAAATAAATTATGTTTCAACTATTTTAAAACTATGCATACAAAGAAACACTAGAAAGAGGAAAGAAAGTCCAATTACAGGATGCAGATGTGTTAACTGCTGAAAGTGAGCTCTTGATTTAGCTTTATGTTGTCTGATGGCCAAAGAAACAAAATCCTGTTATCTTATGCAACTCACTCCTCATTTAATAAATGGAACATGTAACTCACACGGAAAGTGGATTTTCCTCCTGATGTTCAGAGCTGAGGGCAGTGGCTCATGTGGGTCCTGACACCAGGCACGCTGGGTAACTGAGAAGAGCTACATGTCTGTGTGCCCAGGTGCAAAGGTACACACCCATTCATCAGAAGGGATGCTCTTCTCTATGGGTATTGTAGGTGAGGAACCAGTGGGCAAGTTGGCTGAAGTCTTTCTTAACCTATGTTCGGAAAGCTGGAGTAAAATTTCTCCACTTTATTCCAAAATATGAACCAGTTTTCAAGTTTCGTATTTGAGAAGTTTGGCCCTTGGTTTTGCTGGAAGTATAGGTCTTGACCTTTTCAAGCAGTCCACCTGGGCTTGCCTGCTGTCCTGAGCTAGGATGACCAGAGTGTAGCCTGTGGATGGGAAGGATGTGGAGGAATCTGCTTCCAAACACTTGAGACTAATCAGAGACAAGAGGCTTCCCTGGGAAAATCGTAATCACCATACTGGGGAAGGGCCAAATGCTGGCAGGATTTATTGGCTTTGATTAACAATACGGTGTTTGTTTTTGTAGGTAATTAGAGTTCAATAGCAAGCTATAAAAGTCCTCTAAGAAATTCTAAATGGACTATAGCTAAAGGGTACTAAATTATAACTGAATCTAACCATTCATCTATGCAGACCTCCTGTACTAATGAGCCAGTGTTTGATCCAGCACAATCCCAGGCTGTCAAGGAGAAAATGGCCTCTGTGTTCCCAAAGTCCAAGGAGAAAAGACCTCCATGCAGTGTGAGTGCCCACACATGTGCCCACACACGTGTGCAAACAGCACTCCAGTATGGATCATGCTGCAGCATCCCAGCTGCCTTGGATGTTACAGCTCATGAAGCAACAGCTCACATTGTCTGATTTTTAAAGCCACTATTCAAAGATCCATCACCAGCTGGATGATGACAAATGTTCCGACAGCTCTACATTCTTATAACAATCAGGGAACAGATTCCTAGGTACTCTGATGGGCTGGCTGGGTATTTTGATAGTCAGAAGATGCTTGCCAAAGCTATTTTGATTTATGCTCTTTTTACTCCCAGTATGTCACTGTTGGGCACAGATTTTTAACAGGTTAGAGGTCTTAATATAAATGCAATTGTACTTAATTCAAAAGTAGGATAGGAAAAGCGTTGTCAGCCATATTTTTTAAATAGTATCAAGCTGTAGTGATGGTGTACTTAAGAGACAACTGTGCTCATCTTGCTTTGCTGAATCCTGGGACGTAACATGTTCCTGTGTTATGCACATCACATCCATACGGCATTATTTTTACTCTCTGTGCCCACACCGTGAAGCCCAACCATCCAGAAAAGCCAACTATCCAACCCCCTGCACAGAAGTGGAGAAAAATTAAAATGGGATCAGATAAACAAAACAAAAAGTAAAGCCATAGATATAGCTGGCACTGGAGGTAAACGGTTGCTTTTATTCTCCGTCTTAGACATTAGCTTTCCTCTTGGCAAAAGCTAGACTTAACAGCTAAGGCCTCAGGCATCTTCTTGTGTAGTTCATTAGAAACTTTTATAATATTTTTCCCTCAGGAATTAGATTTTCATTTAATTATGTTTTATACAACCCAATATAAAATTTTCCCACTGTTCTGCATACTCTGGCCCCCTCAATTTAATTTTTTAAAAGTTCTTATGCAGTCATCGGTTTTTCTTTCAGAAGAACATAAAACAGACATCCACTCCAGGACCTAAGCTAAACTTGCAGGTCACAGTGGTAGAGTCTTCTGGCTTTCTCCCTCTAAAACTTCATGCAGGTGACTGCAAAACCCTCTGTCCCTCTCCTTCTTCCTCCGAAAAGAGGAGGAGATTGACTCAGATTCTCCTTAAGGCATCTCTGTGGTCTGAGGTTCTAGAGTTATTTTATCCTAAAGGGAAGAACTTCCGAATGTGAAGGCAGTTGCTGTTAATTCTTTAAAATTAAGACTCTAAACTCTACATTCAAAAAGTTAGATTTTGTGAAACTGGTGGAAAGAAAATATAACCTAAGTGTCCTTTTTTAAAATATTTTTTTTAGTTGTCAATGGAGCTTATTTTACTTATTTATATATAGTGCTGAGAATCAAACCCAGTGCTTCACACATGCTAGGCAAGTGCCCTACTACTGAACCACAACCCAACCCTGGCCTAAGCCCTTTGATGCAGAAGCAGCAAAAGCACCATTATAAAATTTCCATAATTCAAGTTAAGAAAATTGTGTTCAGAAAGGAATTTAAAGAAAGCAGATTTCTGATACTTACTTGTGGCCCAGCTCATGAGCGATGGTAAAGGCCAAATTGAGACCATTGTCTTCGGCAAGCACACATTTCCTCTTAGCACTGCACACACCTCCTAAGTAAGCAATTCCTGCAGCAGAGACACAAAACACATCCTCTTCAGAACCTGGGAGGCCCTGACCTCCTGGGCATGTCTGCATGGTATCACGCATGATCAAGATCAAGAGAGGGGCAAGTGGGGCCTTTGCTGCCACAGGGTTGGACCTGCAAGTCCAAAGCTCATCTGGGATTAGTTTGCTTATGATACTTTTATGTTTACCCAATAATAAGAGTGGCAGTCACAAACATCTATCAAGCATTTACTATCTGACAAGTGTTGGGTGAAATGGTTTATAAATATCATCAAATTTAATCCTCATTACTCAGGATGAAGAGGAAAAGTGAGGTTCACAGAGAAAAGGTTCAGAGATTTCCCCAGGGTCTCCTGCCCTGGTACTACTCAGTGGTGAGATCCTAAACTAATCTGTGCAACTTGAGTGCTCAGGGCTGGGAGCAGCAAAGCAAGGTGTCCAGTGTGCAAAGATTAGGAAGCTCTTCCTTTTAAAGGCTGATCTCGTATTTGAAGGCCTTGGAGGAGAAACTCCTTAAATTCTACACTCTCGGCACCTTTTGCATCATTCTAATTCTGGTCCTGTGAGGGTCTGATGACCTCGGGGTTGATGAACAGCAGGCAAGGGAAGGCTGCGTAGCATGTTCAAACAAAAACTTCAGTAATTCTCCAGACACAGCAGGACTGGGAGTCCTGTGGAGCAGAGAGAGCACACGCTGGGAGAGGGATGGCCTCAAAGCCATCAGTGAGGACAAGCCCCACAGACCAACTTCCGCACCTCCATGCACACCTGTGAGAACCTGAGGATCTTGCCCTAAGAGGGGAAAAGGAATCACACACACCAGGAGGCACAAATGCAGCATAGGACCACACAGTGAGCAAGAGGCGGTGTGGAGAGGCTAGGAGCTCTGGCAAGTGCTGGTGGGTCAGCCACGGGAGGAGGGATGGGAGCTTCCCAGCAGAGGAAAGCTCTTCTGGCAGAGGGATATGTTTGAACAACCTGGAGCCTTCTAAGGAATGCTGGGCACTTGGCGCAAGGCTGGGGAGGGCCAGCCCCCACTGGCCACACTTGCGGAAGCTGGCTCTCCAGGCGCCCCACTGCCCATGACAGCTCTCTGCACTTCTGTTCTCCCTGTACTCAGGACAGACACCCCCTACTACCCAGACACCCCAGGGCTTACCTCAGCAGGGACCCTAGGAATCCTGCCATCTAGCCTCTGTTGCCTGCCTCTCAACAACTCCTGGGAGACATGCAAGTCATGGTGCTATGGTGCTGGTGGCTAGAGGAGGGGGGCTGGTGCTGCTGTTCCCCTTCTATGAGGTCCCATGGGTGTGGGGCAAGTGCTATATGGCAACAGCTGGTTATAGGCAGGAGGCTAAACCCAGCTGACTCAGCCTGCCAGCACCATGCCACAGGACGGGCTGTAGTCACCTGAGGAAGGGCACCTGTTCTCCATCAAGGCACTGTTCACCCACCAAGCTGCATGCTGCCCCCAACTGAGGGCTCCTTGCACTTCCACAAAGTGTCTCAGAGGGAAAGGAATTGGCAGAGGGCCAGGGACAACAGCTCAGGGGCCTATTTCATTAAGACTGACCCCTCCCCTCCTGTTCTTAAAGAGGAAAACCAAAACACCCTCTTTATTGATGTCAAAATCAAAGTAGTGTGAAGCCAACTCTTGGTGTTGCTTTGCTGCAACTGCTAGTTGCTACTGATGATCATTCTTATCTTCCTTCAGGGGAGCAACAGGGGGAGGATATCATCAGAGGTTTCTATTAAAAAGGTAAAAATAAAACTGGTCTAGCACTCAGACACAAGACTCTCCTTCCTTTGGTCCCTACCAGGAGGCACAGAGGAAACTCACATGGCCGCCTCTGCAGAGAGGTGCAATTCTGGGGCTATAATCTGGAGACTCTGCTTAATTCCGCACGCTGATCCTGGGTTCCATACCACATGTCTAATAATAATAATTATCATCATCATCATCATCATCATTTGTACTGGAGATTAAATCTAAGGGCACTTTTTCACTAAGCTGTATTCCCAACCCTTTTCATTTTTTGAGACAGATTATTATTATTATTTTTTAGAAGGATAGTTCTCCTTCTTTGGTTTTTAAAAAATATTTTTTTTTAGTTGTAGTTGGACATAGCACCACATAAATAAATTAATAAAATAAATGTACTAAGGATTGAACCCAGGGCCTTGCTTGTGCTAGGTGAGAGCTTTACTACTGAGCCACAACCCTAGCCCTTGAGAAAGGGTTGTGCTAAGTTGCTAAAGCTGGCTTCAAGCTTATGATCCTCCTGTCTCAGCCTCCCAAATCTCTGGGATTACAGATGTGCACCATGGCACCCAGCTCTACATGTCTCTTTTTATTTGGAAACATGCAGCATGTTTGGCAAAGGTTGAGGAATAGAGAAAGAGAAAGAAAAAAATCAGCTGGGTGCAGTGGCACACACCTGTAATCCCAGCTGCTCGAGAGGCTGAGGCAGGAGGATCATGAGTTCAAAGCCAGCCTCAGCAAAAGTGAGGCACTAAAGCATCTCAGTGAGATCCTGTCTCTAAATGAAATACAAAATAGGGCTGGGGATGTGGCTCAGTGGTTAAGTGCTCCTGAGTTCAATCATTGGTACCTGGCCCCCACCAAAAAAAAAAGAAGAAGAAAAATAAATAAATAAAATGGTTTTTGGCCTCAAGAAGCTTTTTTTTTTTTTTTTTTTTTTTTTTGCAGGGGAACATCATAACCCAGAAAAGCAGACTAGTAGAAAGAGCAAAGTGACCACCAGAAAGGATGTGATCTGGCTTCTCAGTATGTTCAAGGTCACGATTCTAGCTTTACTTAAAAATGCTTTGGGGATTGCCACTGAAAGTTCACCAGTGAGAAGATGGAGCACTTCTACATAGCCCTGGTGGCATGCCCACACAGCCAGACACCCACTCACAGTGCCTGCCCAGCCCAGGCGGCAGCCTCTCTGGGTCAATGAATCAATTAGAAACAATCAGATGTCCATGTCCTGGAGAAGTGGCCTGGGAGGGGAAGGGAGATACAATACAGCCAGATTTGCTGAGCTTGCGGTCCCAAGGGCTTACCATGGGCATTGTTGCTGAACCAGCAGACCTTAAATGCCTCATAAACACTTCCCCTGGCCTCAGCCTCTCTCCTCAGGGGAGCGGGCAGACCTGAATTTCCACTCTAGTTAGGTAACACACATTGTTAGGGAATCAGAAAGCAAACAGCAGCAGTCCAATAATTGTGTTTTAAATTTTCCAAGGTGCAATGATTTTTTTTTTTAACTAGAAAACAAAGGGGCAGAACTGTAATGCAAAATAAATAAATAAATAAGAAAACAAAGGGGCAGTTGTTTATTATTGTTCATTATTAATGATGCTTACACATAGGTAGACTGAGGGCTACTGCTTTTACCAATTGATTTGGATTATACTGAGCCTGGTCATAAAACTGAACATGGGAAAACACATAAAAGAAATTGGCCCCTGACAACAGAGTACAAGAATTATGCGAGTTCATGAGCGACAGTGTGAAAATGCTTAGGGTGCACAAAACAAAGTCTGGAGAAAATCCCAGGTTGTTGTAAAGTGAAAGCTGCAGGGAAATAAGTGGTAATTAAGCCACAGAGTTTTAGCAGAAAACAATACCCACCAGTATTTAATGCTTCATGGAAAGAAACAGCCCAGAAGACCTGGAGATACCCTGCCATGGTTTGGATCTTAAGTGTACCCAGTTTCATGTGTTGAAGGTGTGGTCTTCAGGTGGCGCTGTTGGGAAATGGTGGCGCCTTTAGAAGGTGGAGCCTAGTGGGAGGTCTTTAGGCCTGGGGGGTGGGGCATGTCCTCCAAGAGGGACTCTGGGATCTGATCCTTTCATCTTCTTCTGTTTTTCATTCCCTGGTTGTGGGAATGAACAGTTTTCTCCACTACATACTTCTTGCCATTGCCAGTTGCCACTGGTACCAGAGGCCTAAAATCAATGGGTCCACCTGTCCCTGAATTGTGACCTTGAAAACTGGGAGCCAAAATAAAACTTTTTATATTAGTTGATTATCTTGGGTATTTGGTATAGTGATAGAAAGCTCCCATTAACTCAGGCTGCAGAAAGTCAACCTGGAAAAAGTCATCAAATCTGACATTGGTGCTTGTCAAGAAATGAGGAAAGCTAGTAGCCAGGGGCACAGGCCTATAATTCTAGCAAATTGGGAGGCTAAGACAAAAGGAGCATGAGGTCAAGGCCAGCCTTAGCAACTTAGTGGGGCCCTAAGCAACTTAGTGAGACCCTGTCTCAAAACAAAAACTAAAAAGGATTGGGGATGTGGCTCAGTGGTAGAGAGCCAAAATCACCAACACCAAACAAATAAATGAGGAAAAATAGTTTTCCCTGCATTGATGTTTAAAAGTGAGGTCTGCAACACAAGTTCTGCTAACTTCAGGGATGATGCTGTGGAACTGAAGACCCTTCCCATGTAGCAACAATCCTCTTTCAATGAGGTGGGGTTTTTTTTTGTTGTTGTTGTTGTTGTTTTTAATATCCTACAGTGCTGCTTTCAATGGCTTCAGGCTTCCATGATTTAAAATTCTCCACAAAAGAAACCATAGTAGAACTCATTTAAAAATATTTAAAAACATCAATCCCACATGTTTGCTTAGCTCCCTGGAAGAAAGGGCACGCAGATTGTAAAGTGGTACATATCAGCTGTGTTTCTCCATGGGCAAACGGCATGCCCTTCTCTTATTGGACAGGTAGTACTAGTCCCATTTTACAGATGGGGAAATGGAGCCTCAGTACACAGTTACATGGTCAATTAGCATCCAAACAAGAATACAAATGCAGGGCTCTCTGCCTCCAACATCCACATTGCTCTATTTAAACCTCGAGCCTCCCTCACCCAAGCTTTGGTAAACAACCACAATGAAGAATGGTTAGGAACTCAAGGTTTTCTGAAGTCCTAATGCACACTTACGCAGAGTTACAGGCAGGACAGGTTTCACACATCTAAATGTTTTTAAGCTTCAGATAAGAAGACTATAAGACACACACAGCAATATTAACATTAGGTACCTCTAGGATATGGTGAAGAGATCTTTTAATTCTCTCCTCTTTTTCTTCTCTCATTACAAAATCAAATTAAATTAAATGTATTAGGCTTAAACTTAATACAGTTAATGTGTGTGTTGCTATGAAAATTAAAGTTATTGATCACATTTCATTTATCAAGGTGACATATAACAGAGACAGGAGACCAAAAGCAAAACAACAAAAAGTCCTCTAAATTTAAACGCTGAGTGGATTGCCCCCTCAGACAGCAGATGACACAGGACGTCAGTTGGTACCTAAAACCTTAAAAAAACCTCGCTTTAAAATACACCTTTGGCACAAATTAGGGAAGCAAAACACAATTTGAAATCTGAAATGCTGAGGGTAGAAATGGCAGCTGCAATGAATGTCTTACTCCTGGAAGGCATATCTAATTCATCCAGAGTAGTGGACCGCGTCCACAAAGGCCCAACCCACCATCCCAGCCACGCCAAATGAATATGGACCCACCCTCTTCTCCCTTCTTTTCTTTTCCTCTGTAGGAGAATAATTTTGGAGAAGAAATCAGGCAAGGAGGCTTAATTATTTTCTTTTTTGGTAGAACACTGCACAGTGTAAACTTTTAATTCATAAACTCAGGGTTGGCCATTTTAGCCTCTCTAGATTTAAAAAAGTAAACACCACACAACCGTATAAACTTGGACTTATCCAGTAAATCATTGTGTATAAACAGTTTGCAGCTGTTGGCCGGGCTGCCCATTAGTCAGACCTGCATGGGTTCTGCCCACCTTTGAGTGAGATGGTCAGGTTTTTCCTACCAACTGCTCAAGATCTCAATATTCTTAATATTTCCACTGGGACACCCACCTTTAATTACAAGAGAGCCACTTACATCTATTCATTTCAAGACCCTCTGATTGTTGAGGTTGTATCTTGTATTCAGACTCTTCCACGAGTGTTTGTGCTTCTGTTATCTTTAATCGTGGTCATAGGGGATATCTGAACTTGGGAATAGCATTTAAGAGCAAATACCTTAGAGCCTAGTATGTGATAGATAAAAAAATAAGTCAATTCTCACTATTCACTGTAAAGAGGTTTTTTTTCTGAGTGTATGTATACATATATATGTACATACACATGTATATGTATATAAGTGTACATATACACACATATGCACATACATATGTATTTATGTGTAAATTTTTAAATCATATGTGTGGTGCTAGGGATTGAACCCAGGACCTCACACGTTGGTAGGTAGATTCTAATAATTTGCCTTTGTTATTGAATTAGCAGAATACAGAATCATTGATCCTAGGTAAAATTCAGTTAGGTTCCTGTAACCCTCTGGTCACCGAATTGTCAACCAATCTGTTTCTGTTTAAAGACAGCTTATTTAATATATATTGTTGATTTATTAATACTGAAATCACAGCCAAGGGACCTTTCACACATGCCTGAATCAGGAAACTTATCTTTCCTTCCTTCCTCCCATGCATTGGCTCCAGAAGGCTCCTGAAGGCCCATCACAGTGGTCCTGGGCTTATGAGCATGTTGACAGCATTTACTCACTATGCCAGCCGTCATTTTAAATAGTGGACTCACCAAGAAAAAGCACAAAAATGTGAAAAACCTCGCTTTAAATACACCATGAAAAGGGCACTTGTTTATAGTATGAGAATTGAAACAGGAAACAGCTCGTGGCCTTGTTCAACCTCAGCTGGGAATGTGCCTGTCTGGTGACTCAAATTTTTCACCACTCTGCACATGTTCGTGAATGACTGCCAAAGCGCTTCGAGGATTGATTCTGGAGTCACAAATACATTTTAGCAAGTAGGCAAAAACAAGTGCAGGGTACAGATCGACTGGACTCTAAAAAAGCTGCTCCTATTTCCTAATTCTACACTATCTAAATTATTTGACTAACTTGGGTTTGCTCCCTGCAGTTTTGCTTCAATATTCTGAGGTTATTGATTCACACAGCCATCACCTCCGTAATAAGCCCCTGATCCCCAAGGATTCTGCACAGGGTTGCCAGAGGTCCACAGGTGCTGACGGACAGGCTCAGTCACTCCCAAATCAAGAAAGAGCTTTCAGGCTGAGGCTCTGAAAGGCTGACAGAAGTGGCCAGGTTGACATGTTCCCTCTTCCTGGGACTGAGAAACTCCACGCTCCAGACCTCCCTGTCCGTGGCTTTCTATCCCACCTCAGTGTTCTCGTCTCCTGAAACACAGGTGGATCACCTCTCCCAGACCTCCTCCTGTCTTAGCAGTTCTGGCACCAGTTGGTGTTATACTTCCCCTGTTCTCTTCTTCCGGGTTCCATCGAGTCAGCCACAGTGGTAAACAATGAGTTAGTCCAGGTTTCTATCTCTCCATCACGCACATAGGATGGGAACCACAGCCTCAAAGGACAGCCCTGGGGCCCTCCCTAAATAGGAGTACTGTACTGTACAAATGCCACCACCATTCAAGAATGCCAGTGCTTAACACTGCTGACCGAAAGAACACCAGGGAACTGAAAAATTCAGTCACTCACTCAAGGTTAAATGAAGGAGTAAAAGAACGAAGATCGAAGGTAACAGCTTTTCAGTCGGATCACTAAAGGAGTCACTTTCAAATTTTGAAAGTTAATACAGCTTACGAGCCATCAGAGGATAATAGAGAACAATGGGACATATTTGATATTCCAGAAATAAACCCTCACATTTACAGTCAATTGGTGTGTGTGTGTGTGTAGTGATATTGGCATCTTGTGTGTACAGGCCAGGGGTTCTGCTAAACACCCTACAATACCCAGGACAGCTCCCTATAATGTCAGGAGTGCTGCAGTTGAGCAAGGCCTGTAAGACAAATGTCTGGGAAGTGAGAGTATGAGTGATTTTTTTTTTTCAGTACTAAGGATTGAACCCAGGGCCTTGTGCATTCTAGGCAAGTGTTCTACCCCCAAGATATATCCACTCCCCTTCTTATTTTTTGACAATGGTGCCAAGACCATTTGATGGGGTGAAGAAGGGTCTGCATATCGAGAGCAAAAGACAGAGGAGTCAGTCACTTACCATATGGATCTCATACCATATATAAAACATAATATAAGCACTAAAACTGTAGAATTCCTAGAAGATTGCAAAGAAATAACTCTGACTTTAGGGCAAACAAAGACTTCTTAGATACAACACTAAAAGCACAAGCAGCAGAGGAAGTCCTACTTCCTGCTACAGGAGAACATCTGAGGTAGGGACAGACTGGGAGTGAGGTGGGGGTAACCTTAATCTCAACTGAAAGCCAAGCTCCTTCTGTAGTGAAGCTTCCCAGGCTTCCTCCTTTGCATTACGATTTGCAGCTAAATGGGTGTCATGCCAGCACCAAAGCATCACAGGTTAACTCGATTATCTGCTTTGTGTATTCCAATGAAACTGGGGCTACTGCTTTGTGTTAGGGTGTTCATGGTTTAGGTAAGTCAGAGGCACCAAGCATGCTGGGCCTCACTCCCTGTGGCCGGTGCTTACAAAGGGTAAGACACAGATGCCCTCAGCTTGGGTTTTGCAGGCTTGTCCAGGATCCTGGGCTTTAGGAGGAGATGTCATTTCCAGTGGAATCATGCACACAGGACTTGAGGGTTGGGGCAGTGGCTCTTCCAAAACAACATTTTTGATGAAGTAAATGAATTAAGAGTCAAGAGGGGAGTAAATTTCCCCTCTGATTTACAAGTTTGGAAGCAAAAGAGTTTATCCCAACAGTTTGCTTCATTCTGTGGAAACCAAAACAGGCGGGGAGAGAGGGAAAAGAAATAAATAACTGTTGATATTCAACAGACCACAACCCACATGAGCCAAGTGCATGGAGATGTCGTGCCTATTCCCCATCCTTTGAATCAGATGGCATTTATATCCCAAGGACCCATCAGGTGAGAGGAGACCTCCAGGGAGCCAGTGGCAGGTTCCTTAGAGGACCAATGTGCCTCTCCTTAGAGGATTCCAGAGACTCAGGGGCTTCTGGAACAGGCCTTCGTGGCCAGAAATGGCCCCCAGAAGGTTCACCTTAGGACACTGGAGGAGCCTTGAAAATCTTATTTTGACAAACACTTCATCAAGCGTTTCCTGACTGCCTGTACAGGATGGGCCTCAAGCCAGGCACGAATTCTAAACGGAGCGAGAATAGCACAAGCCCTGGGGGAAACTGCCCCGGGAACATCATCCTAGCATAAAGACTGCGAGGCAGGTGGGAAGGTGAGGCGAGACGTTCTCAGTGGAGCTCTAGGACCAAAGGGTGGGAGTGGTGGTCTTTACCAGACAACCGTTCCTGTGACCTCATTTCCAGTCCAGACACGGCTTCTCCAGAGAGGGGACAGATAGGAACTGGAAATGGAGCTCCACATCGAGTTCCTTCTCGTCACCTTTCAATTCTTTTTTGTCATCTGTCACAGCAGAAAGCCCCCCATTCACTCTTACTTCTGTCCGCTAAGCAGATATTCTTGAGCACCCTGGACCACGGGCAGCTCCTCAGGTAGGCTATGTTTGCAGGCAGCACCCCTTAGAGCAGCAGGTCACGTGAGCCCGTGAGTTCCACTTTAGAAGAAAGCATCAGAGAAGAACAGGGACCCACCTCATAGCACTTGCCATTCAGGAAATGTGGCCACCCAACCCACCTGCTCACTGCTGCATCTTGGCAGCTCTTCGCCCTCCCCTGGGAGCACAGGTGAGTGTGCCTGTGGAAGGTGAACCTGGGCAGACAGCACAGGAAGGTTACCCCAGAGGCTGAAGGCATGGCTGATGTCCATATTCCTATGCCTAGGGACCCTAATGCATTTTGAAAGCTTTCCCACATTCACATTTGCTCATCGACTGTATGGCTTAGCATTTATTTTGGTCAATAAAATAAACCTTGCCAGTCCCATTTCAACAGCTTTAAGATTCCTCTATCCTCTCTCATTGTAAATTTCCCTCTTTGCTTGGGGGTTAGAAAGCCCTCCTTCTGCTAAGGCTTTTACATGCAGGTAAGGCAGTGAAGAAGTGGAATCTCTTTTGCCTAAATACGTCTTCTCTGTGTGAAAAATGAGACAACCAAGTCTCCCAAAGAGCCATCTACCCCGAAAGGGATCGGAGAGTGGGTTTAGGTTCCCTGTGCAGATTCAAATGGTACCTGGAAGGAGGGGCACATTCCTGAGCCTGCCTACCCAAGACCTGCACTCTGTCTAAAGTGTGTGCCTTGAATCGGATCTTGCTCAATATTTCTGTTTTAATTAAACTTAGAGCAGTCACAGGGCCATGGGGGAAGGTTGCTACATTGTGATGACGAGCCAGGAAGAAGGCAAAGCGGTTGGGGGCTGGTGAGAGCAACCGCATGCATTTTAATCACATTCAGTGTTGTGGACTAAACTGTGCTCCTCAAAATCCAGAGGTTGAACCTTAACAACCAGTGTGGCTTTATTTGGTGACAGAACATTTAGGGAAGTAATTTAGGGTAGAAGCAGTCCTAAAGGTGGGGCCCTGGTAGGACCGGTGTCCTTCTAAGAAGAAGAAAATATACAAGAGTTCATGCTCCTCTCTCTTCTGCAAATACACATGAAACCATGTGAGGTCACAGGGAGAAGGTGGCAATAATAGAGCCTTCACCAGAAACCAACCTGACCAATACCTTGATCTTGGACTTCCTGCCTCCAGAACGGTGAGACATAAATACCTAGTGATTAAGCGAATTCAGTCTATGATGTTTTGTTAGGCAGCCATAGCAGACTAATACACCCAGAGTGTAACCCCGGTACAGATGGAAGTCCCCTGTTCCCCCCCACTCCCAACCCTCGCTCATGTGGGTAACTGACAAAAGTGGCCACCAGGACTCATCATCTGCACAGCACCACTCCTGACTGACCCACTATGAGACTGGGCAGCATGTTCAGAAAATAGCTGAATAACACGGAACTGTTTCAGAAAGTTGCAGGAGCCTCAGTTTGAACTAGCTACCAGAATGCCTGGTAGAGAAGAATGAAAGCTATGGTTGAGTGGAAGTGCTGATGGCTCTGTCTTTAAAATCATGCGACACCTCAACTGGCTGCATCTGGAGGCACAGAAGTGACATTCCTCATTCATTTGGCAATAGGGTTCCAACTGAGTTATAGCCAGGGATCCCTGTAAAGGAAGTGGGACAAGATGTGGTGCCAAATGTAGACCCAAGTCATTCACATCATCGGGCATTTCCATTTGCAGTAGACTCCTTGGAAATTCCAAGCCCCAATGAAATGTTTTAAAAAGACTCATAAATGCTGCCTTGGAGGAAGAAGGCAATTCGAAAGACTCTTGTAAAAGTAATATATTGTTAGGTTTGAAGAATTGGAAGCTGGAAGGCAATGTGGCCCTCGTGAGAGGGGCCTGGAGGCAGAGAACTCTGGAACCAATCTTCTGAATCTGGTTGGGAGCCCATGAGCCTCCCCCAGTGCACAATAGGCCTGCAGAAAGCTCGGTTGCGGGTTCTCTTTAGTGAATCTCAAGGAAAGTAAAGCATCAAGGGGCATCCCAGCCATGCAGGCCTCAAGGCAGTGAGCCAGGAAACACACGTTATTACTTCTTTTCACCATGTCTCCTTCAAAAAGTCATGAATGCACAACACTGGGAAACACAAGGGAGCTATCACTACCAAAATCCAGAAGGTGGTTACTCATTGTGGGGAGGATCTGTGACTGGGATGGGGCCAGGGAGGGGTGAGTGCACAGCAATGGATTGTACTGCCCAGCCCTAGAGGTGGTCACAAGGATGCTTGCCTTTAATAAATCATTATGTGATCAAAAAGTTAGGAGTGGTTGCCCCAGAGAGTCTGGAGAGCAGAAGGGGCATGACAGGGGCTGGAATCATTATCTTTCTTGATCTAAGTTCTGGTTACAAGAGAGTGTTGAGTTTGCAAATAGTTGAGTGGTATACTTAGACTCTTAAACAAGAGAAAAAGGAAGAGCTGATGTTTGTGGCTGAACCATCTGGAAATGGTCAATATAACTGGATAATCTGGATGATAAGAATATCTCTTAAGCACTTTCAAGCTTCATAGTGGAATAGTGGTGTATGTTGGTCAAGGTCTGCTTTTACGGATGTCTCCCAACTTTACCTGCATTGCTTGTAAGTCTCAGACCACATGAGCCGTTTCTTATAATTTGCCTTTACTGTCTTCCAAGGACCCTTGCAATGGTTACTTCCTTGAAACTTATCTACGACAATCTTAAAAAAACAGCTTTATCCTTTTTATGCCAGTCACTGTATTTCTAAAGGATGAATAAAATACAAGGCCATGCATAAAAAAATTTGCCAAGTTAGCAAAGAAGAAGAAAAACTTTCACAGAATAATTAAGAAACCACATTTCTTGCTCAAGGCTTAGGCCAGCATAGCATTCTCTTGGGAATGAAATGTGGGATTTAAGTGAGATCTCAGGGCAAGTATAAACACTTCCAATCTGCACTTTGCTTTAGGCACCTCTCAGGGCCCTGCTCTTACGCTGTGTACAACAGGTCAGTCCAGGTGCCAGGACATCCCTGGGCACCAGCTCCAGGGCACAATCCATCAATCACCCCCTAGCAGAGCAATATAACTGCTCAAATAACAAAGTAACCTAAACAGAGGCTGCCATTTGGGTACAGACTCAACAGTCATGAGTTAAAGTCAACCTACTGTGACAAGTCCTCTCTTATGATATCCTGGGGAGCCCCTAGAATGGTCTTAGCCTATACTGTCAGGAAGCAAAAACGACAAGATTCCATTTTATTTAAAAAAAAAAAAGTCAGCTTAGGAAGAATGTGGAGGAGAGCTGCACCATGGCATCAGATGGACACCAAGTTCAGCAAGAAGGAACAGCCGATTTGAGGCAGGTTTCGATGCAGTCAAGGAAGATGCCCAGCCTCTGGGGATTGTCCCCAACAGGTAGAGTCCATGGTAGGGAGTTCCTAGCTATTGTCATGTGGATATCAGGTGGCCCCTAATAGCTCCTGTGTTAGATGTTCAGGGATGATCAGAGGTAAAGTGGTTGGATTGTGACAGCTGTAACCTAATCAGTCCATCCTAGTTTGAATGGTCTGATTGTGGTAACTGCAGGCAAGTGGGGCATGGATGGAGGAGGGGGAATCGTAAGGGGCATGCCCTGGAGGGACACATGTTCCCTGTGCCCCTTCCCCTTTCTCTCTCTGCTTCTTGGTCGCTATAAGCTGAGCAACTCTCCTTTACCATGCCTTCCGCCATGATGTTCTACCTTACCTTGGCCCTTGAGCAATGGAGTCAGCAGACCATGAACTGAACATCTGAAATCATGAGCCAATATAAGCTTTCCTTCTTCCAATTTGTCCTTGTCAGGTATTTTGGTCACAGTGATGAAAAGCTGACTAGCATATTAGTCCGGCCTTTGGGGTGAAGTCATTTCCCTTCTCAATACTTACAGCTCATTACTAATAGGCCACCTTGGGTTTTAGGATTATCCCAGATTACAGAAATAGCATGCATGTCAGGGTCTACTTCTAAAATGTCAAAAGAGAACAAATAAATGCTCTTTGCCTTTTAAGCAATTTCACACATTTCTATGTGGCCTCTGTGCTGCTGATGGTGGTCCTCATGTGACCTCCCCAGGGCCAGGCTTCTGTTTGAGCTCTGCTGTGGTGTTCCACTGAGATTGGCCAGCTTGGCTGCCTATATTTGTCCCTGACTCAGTTTACACCACTGAGACTCACCACCACAAACTGAGCCTTCTCAAGTTTTGCTCCCCTTGAAAGTCAAAAGCTTACAGCTCAGTCCAGTCCTTGTGTCTCCCTCTCCCACCCCATCTCAGTAATCATCAAGTCCTGACATTTCCTGCTGCTCACAGACTGGAATTTGTTTTTTTCTCCCTGGTCCCATGTCCAGACCTATGTCATCACCTTAAGCTTGGATTATTGGAAAATCCTCTCAGGGTTCTTTTTTTTGGGGGGGGGGGGCTCTTCCCTCCAATTCAGCCTTGAAAGTATGTCCTGGAGTGGCCTGTCCAGGGATATGAACAAATCCAATATCTATCCAGACACTAAGCTAAGAACCTCTGACACACCCATTACCAATTTAACCCAGTGTAGGTTAAACACATCCTCTATGAATATTGTGAATATATGAATGCACACCAGCACTGTCAACCTAATCCTCATGCTGCTATAAAGGGGACTGGAATAGGAGAGGATGAATAACGAAGAGGAGGATGCCCAAGGACTCTAACCCATCAAGCTCTTACTATGTGAATATCAGGCCCTGATCTAAAGATTTCCACATATTACCTCATTTTATACTGATTACCACTTTATCAAATCCCTGGTACTGATGAGGAATCTGATACCCTGAGAACTCCATGAGCCCCACGGTCAAACTGTGAGTGAGGAAGGTGGGATTCAATCTCAGCTCTTTGGACCAGACATCTTGCCCAAACCCATTACATCAGAGGCCACAAACTGGTAGCCACAGTAGGATTTGAACTGCACAAGGTGGTTTTTTTTTTTGACCATTTAATATTAAAATGGAGATTTTTAGTCAGTCTTTAACAATTAAAAATTTAGAGTTACATATAATGCAGATTGCCTGATTCTTCTAAAAATATCGATACCAGAAAGTGACGATTTATTTAATAAATGGCACTTGGACAGTAGGTGATCTACAGGAAAACCAATGCATTAAACCTCCCACCCACCTCATACACAAAAACTTTAAGTAGATGATGCAAAAAAAAAAAAGCCTTAAGTAGATAAAATACACAAGTATGAGAACAAAACTCTGAATCTGTCAGGAGAAAATGTAATGGCAAGGCAAGTCCTCATAACCTTAAAAGTAGTTGTGAATTTTAAAAACAAGATCTGAAAGACAAAATCACAACAGGAGAATAAGATATCTATCTAAATCCACACTGAAACCTTCTCCGTGAGAAAAAGTATCATTAGGTTAATGATGAAGGAAATCCATGATAAAGGTATTTTTGACAGATAGGACCAAAAAAGATTTAAAGGATACTCTACTCCACCAGCTGTCACAGAAATGCAAATTAAAACCAGGAGAAGACAGCAAATCACACCCAACATGTTAACAAAGCTTAAAAAATTCTGGCAACACCTGACAAGGTTATCAGAATGAAAGACTTTTAGATGCCATTAATGAGAATATGAATGAACACAAAGACCATTTTAGGGAGAAATCCGGCCCGTCTAAAAAAACTGAAAAAATGCACTGGGATTGAAAAGTGGGAAATGCCATGTCACAAACCAGGTTGTAATTCTATACTGGCATGCCCTACCTACCTGGCCTAGTGAAGCAGTGTCTGCAGCCTCTGATGGACCTGTGCATACAACAGGAGCACACAGTTATCTACACACACACACACACACACACACACACACACACACACACACAAACACACACGTACACGCACAATCACCACGCTGTGGAGGATGCTATCATCCTCATTTACCACATGAGAAAACTGAGGCACCAAGAGGGTAAAAAATTTCTCGGGTTTGTGTTGCAACCAGCTAAGAAGGCAGGCAATCTGGCTGTAGACCCTCCTACAACTACCCTAGAGATAGAGGACTCTGCCCTGGGATGGACTCATAGTCAAGCCTGTGCATAATACATTCCAGGGACCAGAGGAGATGTCTGCCAACTACTGTGCAAAGTCCAGGGAGTTTCCTATTAAAACCTAAACTAACAAGGCTCTCACACGGATGTCTTTAACCCTAGAAACTATGCAAAATTTGGTATGTCTGAATGTATTTTCTGCAAGAAGGCTTACAACTTTCATGAAATTTCTAAAGGGATCCTTAACCTCAAAAAAATAAAAAACACAGGAATCCCAGCATATAATCAAGGACATTCCCTCAGGGGAAAAAAAAAGAAAAGAAAAGAAAAGGAAAAAACCTCTCTTTGGATAGCCAAGCCAGACCAAAAGATCCTGGGAAAAAATATCCTTCAGCCTTCAGGGATTGTCCAGGCATTCCATAGAAGGTGATAACCAATAATGGTTTGCAGAATGTGCTTTTCTCTGCCAGATCTTGACCAATTGACTCATGGAATAAATGAGGAAGGGTCTGTCATGATTCACCAACAATGTTACTTTTAACACAGTGGCCAAGGTAATGCAAAGGGTGAGACCTGCATTTTATCAAGTAGATGCAGGCACTTCCTAGAGAAAGCATCTTGTATTAAGTACTCAACTTAAATCAGACATCATGATTTTATAGAATGCAAAACTGAAAAAAGTAGCGATATGCATTTGATAGGAAATGAAGCTTTGAATTTGGATCTTTTCCTGGGCTAGTGATAAATGGGTCCAAAGTTGTCCATGACGCTCTGCAGCAGCAGTGAATCACAGCTCCCAATTAGCCACACAATCTCAAAAGTAAGTAACCCACACTCTACAGTGGGCTGTGTTACTAAGCTATGATGGTGAATAGGTCAGTTATCTTCAATGCATTTTTTATTTACTGATATTTTCAACTTATGGTGGGTTTATCAAGAAATACTCCTATTGTAAATTGGGAAGCATATATATATATATATAATCTTGACTGTTAAGAAAATATATATAAACTTTAAAAAGAAACCACTCTATTCTGTTTAACAAAAACTCTGCCCTGTTTCCCTAGGGCTGCTAATGTAAACACCTTTATTGTATCTTTATTTTTATTAGCATATGTGGATTGTGTCTACATGGAAATAGAATTCATGCAGTCTACAAAAGTTGCTGTTTATGGATGGGGGGTGTGTTGTGGCTCAGTGGCAGAGCACTTGCCTGGCATGTATGAGGCACCACATATAAATAAATAAAAAATAAAGGTACATTAACAACTAAAAATACTTAAAGAAAAAAATTGATATTTATAAAAAAACTGTCTTTGTTTTCTAAAAATCAATTATGTTGTGGATTAACATGAGCAAAATCACAATCTAAAGGTCATTTATGCACTTTGTACTCCACTTAAGGATATTGAAAAATCACCCGACTGCTCAGAAAATAAGTACCAACATCTATTCTTTTAGCTTTAAGACTAAAATCTAAGGAGTATTTGCTACTTCTTATCCCTCTGCGCATCACACACCAGTGCCACCAGCATGGAAACAGAGCAGAGCTATAGTTTTCCTTGTCACTCCAATCTTGACCTAACATAATCAGACAATCAACCAAAACTTAACAACAAGGCAGGGAGAATTTCCCTAAGACAAAACCCATCCTCTACAACTATCTTCTCTGTGAGTATGGAATCACCCAAGCACACACTTCCTAACTGCAATATAACCTGACTGCCCTCTACTCCTCCCAGCACAAGAAAACAGAATATTCTAGGCTCACAACGTGCCCTGCCCACCACCCCTGGTGAAAGCGTAAATGATTTCTTAAGGGTGCCCATGTGAGTAGTCACATCAATATTGTGTTATTAAGTTGTACTGTGGATTTCCTCTGAGATGGGCTTAGACCATTGTGACTGGAACAATGACCTCTTGAGGAAGGAGAGGTTTGTTATGACACCATCACTACTGCCCTGAGGGATGACGGCCTCTTAGGGGGAAAATAATTCCCCGATCTATTCTATTGTTCCACTCATCTTTTGCACCTCAGGTTGGTGCAAAACTCAAAGTTCCATTTATCAGGAAGTAAACATTAATTTTGACCTTCTCAAGAAAGGATCTTCCATTCAAAAACCACAACCCAAGAATGCAGACTGCTATTTCCTGATCCCTGCCTTCTACTGGTTACAGCCAGAGATAGCCCTCATGACAGCATCTAAAATGTAATAGCAATAAGAAATCAGATGAACTGTAGGAATCAAACCAGAAGGTGGTGTCCAAATTTCCCAAAGGAAAGCAAGACTCTGATGTGGAAGATCAGCTGTTCATGCAATGAGGTAACAATTCTCCTGGACTTGTTTTTAGATTCCATGTCTGGATCTCATCTGGAATATCTACCAAATGGATTCAGACCCAAATAACTGACCTTCCTCTGATAACTGCAGTCCTGCAACTGTCCCACTGTCACAGCAATGGGAACCTCTTGATTTCAGTATGAATGACTCTCCTCCATCATCTGTGCTTCTACACAGAGTCTTCCTATAGCCAACAGAGAACTTGATGGCCCCCAGGAAACCTGTACAGGTCTCTGATGCCCTCCCTCAGGTTGTGGCTGGCCTGGTATAGATTACCAAGGCAGTAAAAATAAGTACCCACATCTTCAGTGCTTTCAGGACAGACTTCCTCATCTGTCTCTGAGTGGAAGGATGGTCCACAAGGTGCCCCAGGATGCTCCATCCCCAAGGACAAATGGGCCTCCCTGAGGACAGCTTCTAAAGTATTTCTACTCTCCTGTTCAGAGATGTGTGTGCTACTGGAAGAATGGCCAGTGATTCCATGAGAGACCCCATTCCTCTAAGGATTGATCCCAAACTGAGACTTATAGATTCATGATACCAGGAACTGCCTGACCTTCTCCAAGAGAAGGAGAACTGTGCCTCTACAAATAGCTGACTTGGAAGCCACTGTTTCCAAGCTTTCTTGGCTCCCCTGTATAAGACACCAGATTTCTCTTGGGGACAGCAGATTTTTTTTAATATTTATTTTTTAGTTATAGTTGGACACAAAACCTTTATTTATTTGTTTATTTTTATATGGTGCTGAGGATGGAACCCAGGGTCTCAAACGTGCTAGGCGGGTGCTCTACCATCCAGCCACAACCCCAGCCCTGGGGTTATCAGATTTTTAGAGGGGTGAGAAGAGCAGGCTCTAAATTCAGGTCTGTGTCTGAACACCACTCTGTCCCTGTCCTCCTGGATGATTGTGGCAATTGTTGAATCTCCTCAAGCCTTTCCCCCCATTCATATGATCAGTAATAACTACCTCCCAACATTGAGATTATATGAATAACATAAGAAAAGGACTGAATATTATCTATCACTACAATTATTTTGACCAAATCCAATTTTTAAAAAATTCAACAGGAAGTATTTATCAAGCAAAAAGTCTGTACCATGAAGCACAGACTAACTTTGCCTTTGTAGGCAGCTTTAGTCACCTTTGTGAAGGTGTGCTGAGTCTCAGAATGCTTTTCTTAACATGTCATTGGAAAGCTGAGGTCAGAAGAGTCAAAGGTTGGCTGCTTGGGAAAAACCATCTTCATGGGCATTGGGGCCTTTCTTTATATGCCCCAGGGACAAGGACACAAGTGCAAAGGTCACCACACTGGAAAGCCAGCAAATTAAAACGTCTGGAACCACACTGCACCTCTTCACCCTTGCTCCAGTCTCTGTCACTTGACCCAATTTTAACCTGCATTTTTGGATTGGCTCCCAAGATAAGGTCAAGGAATCTCTTTCCTGAGGCTGTTACCTGTCCGACTCCCCCTGCTCTCTGCCAAGCTACCTGGAAATTTCATCCGGGAGGCCTCCAGAGGTCACCTCTTCAGAGCACACCTGGTAAGCCCTCTGCTCATCAAGGGGAAAGTGGGTCATTTACCCAACTATTTCAGATTTGGAAATAGTTAAATTCATAAAAATTGCACAAAGATACTTACTGAAATCATAAAACAAATTGAATACATTCCTTAGAAAAATCACATTCTCTGTTCTCCAATGTTGAGGTCTCTTATTTGTAGACCTTCTACATATTTGACCAAACCCAGTTCTAAAAATAAAATTAGTTTCCTGAAGCAGAAAATGCTATTTTCAAGAGGAAGAATGGATATTAAATTTATAAATAGGTGATAGGGATTTGTCTTGGGGATGGATTTATGCTTCAAAAACATCTTTCAGAAAGGGAAAAAGAAATAGGATGCCTCATATTCCACACAAGAAAATATCTGTCTGGGTTTTTCCACCAAAATGTCATCTCGGCTAAGATAATCCAACTGGGGAAAGAACATTCTTTTCAATAAATGGTGCCGAAATAAATGTTCATGCAAGAAGATGAAATGAGACACCCTGCTCCTGTCATAGACAAATGCTAACTCAAAGTAGATCACAGGTCTAAACATAAGAGCTAAAAGTTTAAAACTCTTAGAAGAAAATACAAGAGCAAATTTTTGCAAGTTGGAACCAAAGAATGATTTTCAGTTGTGATACCCAAAGTACAAACAACAAGAGAAGATAGATAAGCTGGATTTCATCATATATAAAAGCCTTTATGCTTTAAAGAATACTATCAAGAAAGTAAAAAGACAGCCCCCATACTGGCAGATGATATCTGCAAATCATTTATCTGATAAGGGACCTATACCTAGGATATTAAACAAACAAAATATTCAACATTGTTGGTTACCAGAGAAGTGCAAACCACAAAACCACACTACAATATTACTTCACATCTATCAGAATGATTCCTATTAAACAGACAGGTTTTGGAAAAGATGCAGAGAAACTGGAACCTTCATACATTGCTGGTGGAAATGTAAAATGTGGTATAGACACTTAGGAAAAAAAGTTCAGCAGTTTCTCAATATGGTAAACACAGAGCTACGATATGACTTAGCAATTCCATTCCTAGTTATATATCTAAGAGAAATGAACTTGTGTGCATATAAAAAATCATACATGGAGGCTCATAGAAGCATGATTGATAATAGCCAAAAAAAATGGAAAGAATGCAAATATCCAAATGTATGTTTGAGAAAAAGTGAATAAAATGAAGTACTGTAGAGAAAATATACTGAATAGGCAAATCCATGGAGACAAAAAGTAAATTAGTAGCTGAGGGTTTGGTGAAGGGAATGTGGAATGACCTCTAATGGGAACAGGATTTATTTTGGGTGAGATGAAAATATTCTATAATTAAATTATGGTGATGGCTGCCTAAGTTTAGAAATACATTAAATAACACTTAAGTATATAGTTTAAGCATTTTATGGTATATGAATTTTATGGTATATAAATTATATTTCAAAAAAGTTGTTTAAAAATGTTTCCAGCACTCAAAGACAAAACTTTCTTAAAAAACAACATTCTTTCCTAGTTATAAAAGTATTACATAGTAGACATTCTTAAAAACACTTAAGATCTTAAGACAGGAAAATAGAAACCACTCATGACTCCATCCCTTTATAATGAGATAACTCTATTATCCGCAGACTGGCTTTTTCCATTCCCCCCTGGTGTTTTAATCCCCATTAGAAGCAAAATGGCTCCCAGCATGGCCAGAATCTCGGAGGGAGGCTGGTTTTAAAGGTGGGCTCAGTCAACGTCCTCACATGGGTTGAAGAAGGTAAATGAGGAGAGAATCTAAGGAGAATTCATAGCAACCCAAAGGGAAGAATAATCTGACAACCCTGGGAGAAGTAAAGGCCCTTCACCTGACCCAAGGGCATCTGGGACCTGGGCGTATCCCCTGAAGGGACAGATGCTGCTTTCATGCAAGAAGATATTGCATAGTTAATTCTTCGAGTCCCCTTTCTTCTCTGAATCCTTTCAGTCTTCCATTGAACATTCACACATAACAACCTTTTAAAAAAATGTGCCAGAAGTTGTAATCAGCACTTTCCACTTCTGACCTCACAATAACTTTATGAGGAAGGTACAATTATTATTCCCATTTGGCAGAGGAAGAAACTGAAACCTTGGTTCCTGTCCCTAGGTCTGAAGCTTCTATCTATTCCTAATGCATTGCCATGGTAGCTTTTCTTTTTTCTCCTTTCAGGATTGGGGACTGAACCAATGGCCTCACTCATGCTGGCTAGGCAAGCTGAATTGACCACTGAACTACATCCTTGCCACAGTAATTTCTGATACATGTATCACCAATCCACCCACTCATTTCTTTGTTTAACAGGGAGTATTCACATAACCATCTGAAAGTCTGGCCTTGAACCATCTTGACAATGGACAACAGGCATGCCAACGTCAAGCCTCTATTCCTGTATACTTCCGGGTCAAACTATCTCCCCAAAATGGGAAACATTCAGTAGCCTGAGGTTCCAGTAGTGCCTTTCTCATCTTTTTTACCAACCCAGATAAGCTCATCCCAAATATGAATGCAGCAGAATCATACGTTTAATCATTTTTTGTTCCCCCTTTCCCTTGAAACATTCACTGTGAAAATACTCAAACATAGAAAAGAGGAAAGAACAAAAATGTCATAAGCTCTATTCCCTTCACTTTTGATAACATGTTCTCCTTTTTCCTTTGCCTAACTATTTATTGAGATATGACACACACCGTTGAGTTCGTTCTTGTAAATTGTCCAGTTCACTGGTTTGTGATACACTCAGGGATGTGCAACTATCACCATGATCTACATTTGAAACATTCTTTTTTCAGTCCCCAAAGAAATCTTGCACTCATTAGCAGTTATTCCCTTCTACCTCCTCCCCCAAACCTTGGAAACCACTACCCTATTTTCAGTCTCTGTGGACTTGCCTCTTCTGGACATGTTATCTGAATTGAATCCTACAGTATACGGCCCTTGGTGCCTGGTTTAATTTACATAATGTTTTCAAGGTTCAACCATGTTGTAGCATGTGTCAGTACTTACTGTCAAATAACGTCCCATCTGGACGAATGGCACAGAATTTACATATCCACTCAATCATCAACTGATAGACATTTGGGTAATTGCTACTTTGGGATTACGATGAATAATATTCCTATGATCGTTTATGGATGTTTTTCATGGATATGATTCCAGTTCTATCAGGTCTATACCCAGGAGTGGAATTGCTGAGTCACATAATGACTTCATGATTAAATTTTTGCAGAACTGAGAATATGTTGCTTGGTTTCCATCACTATCACCAATTTGATGGGCAAATGCTTGTCTTTTTCTTAAAACATTGGCATATGATTACAAATTTTATCAATTAAAGTAACACAACTTTTTTTTCTTCTGAGGGACTGAATTTCTTTGTAATATAGTCAAATACATCGATCTTTTATAATCATTTTGGTGTCTTTTTTAATTGGTTCTTTTTAGTTATACATGACAGCAGAATCCATTTGACATAATTATAAAAGCATGGAATATATCTTGTTCTAATTCAATCTCCAGTACCTTTCCTTACCCTTTCCTTCCCCCACCTCCAGCTCCCTTTACTCTATTGATCTTTCTGCCATTTACCCAGAGTTATGTCTTCATACATGTACTTAGGTTAATGATGTCCATCTCATTCCAAGGTCTTTCCTACTTCCATGCCCTCTCCCTTTCCCTTCCTCCCCTTTGCCCTATCTAGAGTTCATTCAATCCTCCATCCCTACCCTGGCATATTATGAATCAGCATCCTTAAATCAGAGAAATCATTTGACATTTGGTTTTTTGGGATTGGCTAACTTAACATTATATTCTCCAACTCCATCCATTTATCTGCAAATGCCATAATTTTATTCTCTTTTAATGCTGAATAGAATTCCATTGTTGTATAAATACCACATTTTCTTTATCCATTCACCAACTAAAGGGAATCTAGGTTGGTTCTACAGTGTAGCTATTGTGAATTGTGCTGCTATAAACATTCATGTGGCTGTGTCCCTGTAGTATGCATGGTATTGACACCAAAACTGACTTGTAGACCAATGGTACAGAATAGAGGACACAGAGAAAACCCATGTAAATAATTATCTTATATTAGACAAAGGTGCCAAAAACTTACATCAGAGAAAAGATAGCCTCTTCAACAAATGGTGCTGGGAAAACTGGAAATCCATATGAAACAAAATGAAATTAAACCCCTATCTCTCACCATGCACAAAACTCAACTCAAAGTGGATCACGGACCTAGGAATTAAACCAGAGACTGCGCCTATTAGAAGAAAAAGAAGGCCCAAATCTCCATCATGTCGGATTAGTCCCTGACTTCCTTAAAAAGACTCCTCTAGAGCAATAATTAAAATCCAGAATCAATAAATGGGATGAATTCTAAATAAAAAGCTTCTCAGCAAAAGAACAATCAGTGAGGTGAAGGGAGAGTCAACATTTTGGAAGCAAATTTTTACCACAAGCCCATCAAATAGAGCACTAATCTCTAGGATATATAAAGAACTCAAAAATCTTAACACCAAAAACACAAATAACCCAATCAATAAATGAGCCAGGGAACAAAACAGACACTTCTCAGAAGAGGATCTATACTCAATCAACAAATATATGAAAAAATGTTCAACATTTCTAGTAATTAGAGAAACGCAAATCAAAACTACTCTAAGATTTCATCTCCCTCCAGTCAGAATGGCAGCTATTAAGAACACAAACAACAATAAGTGTTGGCAAGGATGTAGGGGAAAAGATACACACATACATTGCTGGTGGTTCTGCAAATTGGTGCAGCCAATATGGAAAGCAGTATGGAGATTCCTTGGAAAACTTAGAATGGAACCACCATTTGACCCAGCTATCCCTCTCCGTGGTCTATACTCAAAGGACTTGCTTGTTTTATGTGGTGCTGAGGATCAAACCCAGTGCCTCACATGTGCGGGGCAAGTACTCTGCCACGGAGCCACAGGCCCAGCCCTCAACTTTATTTTTTACAAGAGTGACACAGATTTGTCTCACTGAAGACTGTAGAATCCCAAATAAAGCATGAGTTTGTGTGCTATAGTTTGGTTGGGGTTTGTCCCAAGGATTCAAGTGTTGGAAGCTTGGTTCCCAATGTGACAGTATTAAAAGGTGGGGGAACCTTTAAGAGATGGGGTTTAATGAAAGGTAACTAAGTCACTGGGACCTGGTCTCTTGGGGTAAGATATTTCCCATAGATAGAATGGGTTGTTACAAAAAGGAGCCCGATTCCTTAATCTCTTTGGTTTCCTGTCTTACCATGTGATCTCTCCCTCTCACACATGCTCCCACATGCCATTTGCCATGATGTGACGGAGCTAAGAACCAAGGCGACCCTTTCCAGAGTCAGTGCCATGCTATATGGACTATCAGTCTTCCAAACTGTGAGCTAAATAAACTTATTTTCTTTATACATTATCCAGCCTCAAGTATTTTTTTTTTTACCAACAGAAAATGAACCATGACACCATGCCATGGGTATGTTTTTAAGGAAAGAGGTTTAGCCAGAACAGTAAATAGCATATATAGTCACATAGGGTGAAAATTTGTAAAAATTAGTACAAACTATTATGTGAGTAAAGTTGTTCTGAAGGCTCAGCCACTGAAATTTTATTTTGTATTGATTTTAGTCCTTTTGAAGTAACAAAAGTATTTCCTAAGATAACAGAAATTCCCATGTTCTTAATCTCTCCTTTAAATGACATAAATTTCTCCTCATTCTAAAACCTGTCATGTACCAAATCAGCCATGACTATTTGCTGAAGACCCTGTGCATATTCAAGCCTCCATGTCATTCATAGGGATTGCCAGTCCTTCTGGAAGGTTGTTTCTAAAAGAAGTGGAGGAAAAAGACCTCTGTGTAGGGTTGCACCACAGTCTGAAAGTTGATATGAACCCTGTCCGGAATTCAACCTGTTCCAGGGATTTCAGCTCCTGTCAAGAGGGTCAGAATGGAGGCCCTCATGGTTGACTTCTGTCTGTGCTCAGGACCAGTCTACACAGGCTCCTTTAGCTCTCGGGGTCTTTGAGAAGCTGTGCAGGCACCATCTTAAAGCTTTAGAGAAGCTCTCAGTCACCATCTTGCAGAGGCTCAGTCAAGATCCTCACTCAGTCTGTGACCCAGGCAGCCACGAGGATCCGTATGCTCTCCAAATCTTATGAAACTAAGATACACCTTGGCCTCAAGAGTGCTTTGATGGCAATATGAGCTCCCTGCATAACCAATCCAACAATTTGCACCATGACTACTTCTTTGTAGCTACTGGAGACTTCTTCAACAGAACAAGGGACTGTGCTATAAACATCAAAACTGATTCCAGAAAGGAAGTAGAGGGCCAGGTAACCACTGAGAAAGTACTATGCTGGGTACACACGTCTCTCAAGTAAGCCTGGGCATCTGGCTTGGGATGGTTCCTAATCCATACTGATGGACAAGCCGGGTGCTCCTGCCAACTCACTTAGATCAAAGAGGCCATAGCGCATGGGAATAGAGAGATGCGATAAGAATAAATGAAGCTTTGTTTTGCCACATCTTCTGTAAACCATAGCAGCCCTGACCAGGAGGAGGCATATCTGATGGGTCTTGGGGCTAAGCTAGGAGAATACAAGGCCTGGGTGACATGGGTACCTAGACAGCCCCCATAACTTCCCCAGAACCAGTACTTGGACTTGGGGTCAGGTACTCTTGCTTTACCTATCCCAGGGTACAACCATCCATGTATCAGTCTGAGGGCTGTGCCTCTCCAACTGTAAAGTTTAGAAATATTGGGTAGGGAATCTTTGCAGGGATTAAGGGTCACATCTGGGTAGAAGTCAGGAGTGACAAAGCATATAAAGAGCCAGACACTCCTCATTGAGAAACTGTTAACCCAAGTCATTTTCAAAATGACTGCCACTAAGAAATGGCCCTTTTAGGGTAAGTGTCACAATCTCAAATGTTCTGGGACCACGCAGGCACCCTTATATTGGCCTTTTTAATTGTGGTCTTTTGTTGCAAACACACTTTCTTGGCATTTTACTCACAAGTGGGTATTTTCTGTGATTTAACCTACAAATAAATGTACTGTTTCACATTTTTCCCCTCTTGAAACACTCTGTCCTCTCTATTTTTCATTTTCCCACTTTTGACAAAGATGTGGGTAAAGGAACATTTCCATTTCTTCCTAACTACACTGCAAGGAAAGCAACAGCACTAATTTGAGAATCGCTGCACTTGCCACTCAGCATGCGAGAAGGGAGAGGGATGGTGGGGACTGAGTCAAACTGGAAACTATTTAAAGGGGCAGCCATTACTTAGCTCCAACTGATTGCTGCCCCGCAGGGATATGACCTGCAGTTGCCAAGTCTTGCCAGAGAAGCCAGAGGAGTCAATGTTTAGGTACTCAATTTTTTTTCTTAAAAAAAAAAAAATAAACAAATCACATCTGAGGCCAGGTGCAATCCCCAGATAATGAGTCTGCTTTTAGTGCTGTCTTCCTGTATGTACGCTGAGCCTGACCCTGCCTTCCCAGGAGGCCAGGAACAGGGCAAAATTCAGGCATCCATAAGGAGGAAAAAACGAGAAGTGCAATAGCCCACGTGGTGGCCCAAGTATGAAGGGACATCTATGCTTACCACAGAAGAGACACTTCAGATTCGAGACTGTGAGTCTGATGAGTACCAAGAGGGAGAAGCACAGCACACCTAGAGGAACAAGTGTCTCCAGTGGGGAGGTTTTCATGGGTGACAGTTTCCTCCTTTGCAGTCAGTCATTTGTGACCTTTTGCAGCAGATGTCAACAAGGGTGAAAGAACTGTTTGAGATACAGACAAGGTTACTACATCACAAATTACTCAGCCATCCCAAATTTTCAAAGGGGGGGAGGGACTGAAAAGGAACTTGAGAGAGAAAATGCTGACCATTGTGAAGAGACAAACTATTCTCTTTTCTTATAAGGTTCTCATTCTTCTCCTCCCAGTGCAGAGGCTAGGAAAGGCCACTGTTTTTCAGGCATCTTCTCTGAAATGTCTTAACCTTCTCTTAGGGTTTTATTTCCAAAGCAGCCTTGGCCTTCGAGGGACACAGAACATTCTTTGTCCAGCACTGACATTCCACAAGGGGGCCTCTCTTCAGTTCTAGAGAGAGCTGAGGGGGCACCTCCTGGGCTCCCTACAGTTCTGCTCATAGACAGGGATAACCACAAATTTGGGGGACAGAAGTAGCAAGGGAAGCTGTGAAAATGGTCATGCAATTTCAAGAATCTCACAAACATAACCCCCAAACTTCCACCTGGACCCAGGAGCACAAGAGATAGCAAGCTTTTAGAGATAAGGCGTGGACCTACTAGACTGCCCTGCCTACTATGGCCTTGCTAGAACCAAATAAGTTCCCTCTACCCCTTGGCAACCAAGGAAGAAGGGTGCCGGGCTTCGGGGGTCTGAATCCCAGAAAAACCAGGCATGAAAATGGGTGTAGTTCTGATACAATAAGAAGCACAAATTTACCCTATCCACAGTTAGACGATTCAAGTAAAGAGAAAACTTTTAATTCAGTGAAGTTCATAGTATAAAGAAATGCCCAAGAAAGGTAAGACCATGAATAAGGGATTCTGAAGGCCCCTGTAATCCCTCTGCCTTTGTTATCTAACTGGGTGGGGCATATGGCTGGAGATACAGACAAGGTTTCTACATCATGATAGTCAAAGGGCAGGGGCTTCTAGCAAAGGTGAATAAGACAATCAACCAAGCTCAGATTTTACCCCAAGGTCATGGGGTCATCAGCAATGTTTTTTATGCAGGAGCATGACAAGGTTTGGGGGTCTGAATCCCAGAACAACCAGGATTTCCAGATAGTTTCCAGTTTGACTCAGTCCCCACCAGCCCTATCCCTTCTCCCATGCTAAGTGACAGGGTTAAATTTAAATAGAAAATCAGCAAATGATAGTCATTGATCTGTCCTAAAACAGCATCCAATGCAGAGTTGTAACCAAGAGATTGAATAATATACAACACCTAATAATCGACTGTTCTGAACCTCAAGGATGACAATTTCATGTGGTCCCACCTAAAATTTGTGACTTGGCACAGTGAAGTGACAAATTCGTGGTATCATTTTAAAGCACACCAAAAAGAAGATATAGTCCAGGTGGACTGAACAGAAAAGGAGGAGCTGTCTACACCTGGCTCTCTCTTTGCCTCCTCCCTCCCTCACTTGACCTCCCTCCCCAACTTGACCTCCCTACATCTGCCCCAACTGCCATCTCAGCCAGATCTCTGAAAATCCAGATCTGTGTATCAACAGCCTTCCTAACATCTCCATCTGGATTTCTGATGACATAACTGAACCTTAGCCTCTGCTCCAAATCAAAGTTACTTCACTTCAACTTATATAATTATCATGCGCTGTACCTGGAGCCGTATCAGGTGCCGATGGTGAACAAAACAGATTCCCCAGTCTTTCCCACCCCTCATGTATGTAACACCAGAAGTCCTCTGGAGGTTCCCACCTCCCTCCCTGGTCAGCTCAATTCATGGCTAAGTCAGATCACTTGGAGGTCTCAGATCTACCCACTTTTCTTCATCTTCCCTAAACCACCGTGTACTTTGCTGTGTCCATCAAAAGCTTATGTGTTACAAACTTAATTCTCATCGGGATGCAGCTTAGTCATAGAGGTGACCGTTCCTGCACAAAGCAGAAGTCTGGAGGTGGGCACTTTCAGAATGATTAGGTAGCCCAGTGATGGCACAGCTCTTGATGGGCAGGTCTGTGGTTCTGCTGGACATTCCTTCATGGTCTCACAATGGTGGCAGAAGCTCTATACACTATCCTCAAAAGCAGGTTCCCATGGAGGAAAGTCTTTCTTTCTTGGTAGCTCCCAAGAGGAATTTCCTGAGCCAAGAGGGGTATATGATCACTGCTACAAGAGAGACTGGGCAAGTGACTACCTGGCAAAAGGAAATGGAATGCCATGACTAGCTTCATTGGCTGAGGGGGGGCTCACAGGGAAATGAGGTATAAAAGGTGGGCATGGTGTTGGGTTCTGAGCTAGCAATATCATCCGTGCCATCATCATCTCAGAACAACTGCTTCCATTCCCAACACGGCCCATTAAAGCAAATCAGGGCATATCAATCTGCCCACTGCTCTTTGACAATGAACCCTCGCTTTCTGGATAAAATCCTAAGACCTTAATGGGTCCTACAAGGCCTTGTGGGATATAGCCCTGCCTCCTCTCTAGTCGTATGCCTCTCCACTTGGCCTCCTTTTGGTTCCTCAAATACAGCAGGCTTTTCCTCACCTCAGTTCCTTCAGAAGGGGCTGTCTGCTCACCTAAACATTCTCTCCCAAACACTTACACAGCCAATTCCTTCTCACAATTTAGGTCTCCATCCTAACATGACTTTTGTGTAAAGGCCTCAGGTTAATCCATTAGCACACCAACTAGCACTCTTTCACTTCAAGGAACTTAGTCATCACTCAGACCTCTCTGTCAGACCATCTCTCTTAGGTCCGACTCCTTGATTAGACTGTAAGCACAGTGAAGGAAGAAATCTCATCTATTTTGCACACCACCACAGCATGAGCACCATACCAAAAGCCTGACACGGCATCGGCAGGTGCTCATGAACACGACTGAATTCAATACTAATTAGTGCTATGGTTTTATTGTGTCCATCCAAAGCTTATGTGTTAAAGACTTAATTCTCAGATTCATAAGTTACTAGTATTTCAAGATGGGGACTCTACAAAGTAGAGTCATTAGGGTTAGATAAGGTCATGAGGGTGGGTCTTCCATGATGGCATTAGTGACTTTATAAGAAGAAGAAGACAGACCTGAGCAAGCATGTTTATTTCATCTTGCCCTATGATGCCCTCCGCCATGTTCTGAGGCAGCAAGAAGGCCCTCACCAGATGCCAGAGCCATACTCTTAGACTTCCCAGCCTCCAGAACAGTGAGCCCAAATAAATCTCCATTGTTTATAAATTAACTGGTCTCAGATATTTTCTTATAGCAACAGAAAAGAGAATAAAGATAAGTAGTAAATACATGAATGGATTCTTGTAAGACAGACTTGCCCCAAAAGAGGAGAAAGGCACAAAGGTGAGAATGAACAGAGTACATTCAGGGGAAACTGAGGACACTGGCCCAGCCTGAATGGATATCTGGACATGAGAGACCCCAGGAAACCATCCAACAGATACAAACTGACCAAGGCATGCAACTCTGAGCACCACGCTCAGCATGTTCTTATAGAATCTGAGTTCTCAGCCCCTCGTGTTTCCACAAGGAAAGAGCTCAGCTACAGGAATGCTCTGCCAAGAGGCATGAGGTGACCTGTCTGGCTGGCAGTCTGGGGAGGCACTGGCCTGCTCACTAGGCCATCTCTTCTCCCTGCTTGCCCGCAGGAAGACGGAGCCCTGCAGCAGGCTTCCCACTCGCGTCACTGCCTGCCCTTTCCAGGGAGCCCTACCCACAGCGCTGTCTGTGATGACTGCGGGACCGGGACGAGAAGCTAGAATTTCAGAGAGAAATGAATGATTCTCAGGTACAACATTCATCATCATCCAGACCTCCTTTTCCAAACATCCTCATCAGCGGTGAAGGGCTGACGCTGTGACTCTCTATGGCTTCTCAAGCTTCGTAGGGGAAGATGGCTAGTATGGATCAGCCCTCAAAGACTCCAACACAGTAGGTCACCAAGGAGGAGCCCAAGCGGTCTTAAGTTCTCTGCAGCACAACAGCTTGAGAATAAGATATGAAAGATGGATTCAGGGCATAAAACCCTCTACCTCCTAAGTGCTCTCCCCACCCACTCCCAGTGTTGATGGAAGAGATGGCTGACAGCCAGCCTCCGTAGCCCACTGATTTATATTCTGCCCTGAAACGTGAGACTGGCTGATTCCTTCCCTCGCAAACTCCTGCCTTAGGAATTTTTTTGTCCTGTTCCATGGGACAGTCACTTGCATTTCAGTGCTTTTTAATCTATGAAGTGGCAAGCCTGCCTGTTTACTAGGACACTGACTTCACAGGAGCCGAAGGATCTCTCTGAACTGAGAACCACACAGCAAGGCTGTTCCTGCTAATTGATCAGGTCCTGGTTCCTTGGCCTGCTGTGGACCTAGTCTACCCTATGTTGACCACACGGAAGCATTTAATACTCCAGAGAGGGCCACCTGGTAGATAGAGCTGCTGAGCACCCTTCAGAGTCTCAGGAGAACCAAGTACAAAGCTCTCTCCATCTGACCTTCTTCTCCATCTGTTCTTCCTCTGAAGAAAAGAAAATAAAGGCAAAGAACACTGTTTTGAGATGGTGGTATGCAGTGAGCAGGTGGACACAAGGCTCAGACAAGAAGCCAACACAGCTTCCTTGACTTGCATGCGACTGTAGCACAAAGTCACCTGAAATAACCAACATGGGGAAAACACAACGGTTCCAGCCTCCTTCACAGGATCAGGCAGACAGGCTGGCAGCATATCAATCGGCTCCAACTCCCTTTGCTCCCACATCCAACCACCTAGGCCTTGCTGAAGCTCTAGAAGCTCTTTGGCCAAGCCAGCATAAACAGAACCAAAGTTAGACCTGTAAAGGTAACCAAAGCATTTTAACTGAGAAAACAGATGAAGAGCACAAATACATCCCAGACCACATCCATGGGGCACTCAGTCCACCCTCATGGGCCACATTGTTCATCGTGCCCTCAGAGTGATCTCTAAATTCCACACAGTCCGTCGGACAAGCGTCCAGGACTGAGGGCAGGCTAAACCCTAACAGAGCCTCATGTGTAACTTTCTCCAGATGTTGGTACAGAGTTGGAAGAGAAATATTCCATGCCAGGGATGCCCAGGAGCTCATGCCAAACCCACCAGAGGGGATGAATCTGGGGCCAGCAATGGCTCCAGAGATGACCAATGGGCACAGCAAATGGGTTGAGTTTGGGATGGTCTACAAATGGCAACAGCATATTGGCCATAAGCTCCTGAAAGATAAAGACTAACTGTCCGAGGGCATCGATGTAAGTCTGTCTTGGTCCTGGCTACTGTGTTACCATGGGAACGACTAATATTTAACATGACTTTTAGTTTCATTTACTCAGCAAAAGCTTAGTGAGAGGGGAGGGGTTGTGGCTCAGTGGTAGCGCACTCACCAAGTATGTGTGAGGCCCTGGGTTCGATCCTCAGCACCACATATAAATAAATAAAATAAAGGTATTGTGTCCACTTACCTACAACTAAAAATAATATGCTGAAAAAAATCTTTGTGAGAACTGAATTTTGAATATGAGCCTTTATTGTTTAAATGAAGATGCTTCATGGGTAACAATAATGCTTGGAAGAAAGATAATTACAAAAATAGATTTATACACCCACACACGGACGGAAATAAATATATCTTAGCAAGAGAAGCAAAGTCCATTGTTTATATCAAACACCTCCGGACACAGGTGTTCTGATTCTGCCTGGGGACCCAATTAAGAAAACATCACTGTCTCCCTGCAGCCCAGGGACAAGAATGGTCCATGGGGGAGGAAGCAGAGGGATTAGAAACATAGCAAGGTAGGTCTTGGAAGGCAGCCACCCTTTCCTCCTGGTGTTGAAAACTCTGTTGGCACCAAAAGGAATTGTGAACTTGGAAACCCTGCCTGCTAGAATGCAGATGGAGAGCTTGCACATCCTGGGGGAAAATAATCCTTAACAGTCTTTAAAATAAATACTTCCATCAGGGTAATTTCAGTGCTTTGTATCTAGCGATGGCGTGCCTCATTATTTCCAGAACTGTGTTATGTTATGGCCTATATTGCTTTAAATTCTGAACTCATGCCATTTATCAAAGACAATAAAACCCCAAAGGCACACAACTACTTATCATCAGATAATCCAATGGAAAGTTTAATTCAGGCTTCAATGTAATGCCTCTTGGCAATGATCCTTGCATCTAACTCTCATTTCATTAAAGACATTTCCCAGTGTGCCTAAGCTTCTTATTTCATAAATCAGCCACTGGAACTCCGCAGATGATAATCACCTTCTCATAGGAATGTGTGGCACCTCTCATGCTCTGACCCAGTAGAGAGAGGAGAATCTGGGCCAGTAAATGATCTCCACTGACCACTTGTAATTAAACCATTTTTGTAAGTTACACCGGTGAGCCCTTCTTTGGAATCAGAAAGCTGATACTGTACTCTGTAATTCCCTAGCAGGCCCAAGGTTTTCTTAGGGCAGGGGATGGTTTGGAATTGCTTTCTTGACTGGGCGGCTGAGGGCTCTTCCCAAACTCAGTAGATCTTATTGTCTGATCCTTCCTTCTGAAATTTGAGTGCATATTTCCTGGCCCCAGGTTCTTCTATGATTGTATTATGTAATCGCACAGTCATCCTCAGGAGGACTCGATGATGTTTAGTCATCCCTCATCATTTTTCTTTCTTTGAGCCCAACTGGGGCTGAGCGCAGACATAGAATAAATCTTTGGCATCCTGTTCCTTTCTCAGTGTCCACGCCTAATTCCTGAACCTTCACCTTAATTATAAATTATACTTATTCTAGAACATAACAGATTAACAAAACGAATCGAGGCGAACTTGGCCCCATGTGGATTGTCTTAGAATTGTCAGCTGAAGTCACGAAGAAATTTTACATCCAGAACAAAATAGGCAGGAAAATTGGGTTGGGTTGAGGGTACCTGGCCCGAGGCGACTCCAGCCTTCATTACAAACCGCAGAATGTAGAATTTTCCTCAGGAGAATCAGCATAACCCTGTCACAGTACTGGAAGCCAATTCGCCTGGTGAGTTCTCCTGCCTGCAGTGTGGAGTCGGGGAGAGAGGATGCCTTCTCTCTATGGCCAATTTCAGTGTCCCCAGTTCCCACTCCTTCCCCTGAGGTCAGAGGTGAGCTTCGGGTCCTGGGTGTGTACCCATTTGTGGGCGCAGGAAGCTTGAGGGGATGGAACTAGTGCTGGATATGGAATGAACTCAGGTATTTCTAGACTAACAGCAAGTCATACAGTGAGATCATAGGCTCTCCCAAGGAGCTTGCTTCCTTCTTAATCAAAAACACACTGAGGGGTCAGAGATGCTTGGTCAGTTGTATCCAGCCCACTTTTCACAGCAATGCAGGCCGTGCCTTGGCCGTCATGGAGGACTGCACGGGACCAAAGCAGAGCTCTTCCTCTCTGTGTAGCAGGACAAGTTACTAGATCTCTCCGAGCCCCTTTCCTGAGTAGCAAGAGTGGCTTGGACTTTTGGTACATGCTGGACAGCTCAATGCTTCATTTCACTTTATCCTCACAACAGTTCTCTGTGCAGACACTGTGTTGTGTGCATTTTGAGATCTATATCTGAGGTAGCACATACCTATTCAACTGATTGGTCTCATGGGCAAAGGGGCCCCCCTCACATTCCACTCCAGGGAAAGAGCACCATTCTTAATCTCCAAAGCCCATTGTCTCAGATGAATCTGAAGTCCCTTTGAGCAGATAGAAAAAACAATATTAAAAAGAACAGAAGACTAACTCCTTGGAGGGTTATGGGTCATCTTTTTGTAAAATGGTAAGCTTGAGTCATAAACGGATCTGAAATGTTCCTAGTAATGTGACCTGAGCCCTTAATCTCAACAAACAACATTATAAGGTAGATAGGTGTTTTAGTCAGCTTTCCATTACTGTAACAAATATGTGAAATAAATTAACTTAGGGAAAAAAAAAGGCTTATTTTTTTGGCTCACAGATTCAGATTATAAAAATCTCCATGGTTGCTTGGCCCTGTTGCTTTAGGTCTACAGTGGCACAGTACATCATGGTGGGAACACATGTAAGAGGCCTAATCACTACATGGCTGCCAGGAAGCAAAGAGAGAGGTCCAAGTTTCATATCCCCTTCAAGGGCATGTCCCAAATGACCTAACTTCCTCCCACTAGGCCCCACCTCCTAAAGCATGACAGGCTGACAACTCAGACCTTAACATACAGGTCTTTGGAGGACATGTAAGATCCAAACCATAAGCAACAGACGTATTTCTCTATTGAAGAAATATGCTTCAATTGATGTTTTACAAAATAAAAATCACTACCACTTGTGGTTGCTAGGAATACAGTAAGGGACAGGAAGATAAAGAAGGGCCCTCACAGGCTTGTGTCTCCATCACGGAGATAAATAGGCAGGTAAGTGAGCTTCTGGTAACGATCACTGAGAAGGAAGCAGAAAGGCTGCTCCTGCCTCTCTGATCTGATGCTACTTGAACAGAGACCTGAAGGAAGGGAAAGAATAAGCCACTGAGCTATGGGGGGACCACACCATAACCACGCGGGCCAGGCCTCAAGACAGAGGTGAGCTCAACGGGGGAGGTCCAAGGAGAGGCCAGTGTGGCTGGCACAGGTGGACAAGGACATGAGTGCTAGGGGAGGACAGCAAGGAGTCGTGGCCATGAGCACTTGAGGCCCTCCAGGTCTGTGGGTTGTACCCTCGGTGCCTTAGAAAGCCACTGGAGGACTTTGAGCAAAGAACTTACATAATCAGATTTATAATTTTTGATTTCTTAGTATTCTTCGTATTCTTAGAGCTTTAGAGTTATACATAGAGGAGGGGTTCATGCTGACAAACTCACACGTGCATGGAAATCAATTTCAGTTCACGATTCCCCCCCTTGCCCTCCCCTCTTCCATTCTCTCTCCTCCAGACTTCTTCTTGCTCATCTATTAATTTGTATTTGATGGTCTTTTTATGTCACCTTATCCTTCCCTCCTCCTTTCTTTTATTTTACTCTAGCTCTTTGCATCGGAGAGAAAACATTTGACCTTTAAGTTTCCGAAAGTGATCCCCTCTCTGGTTGTCATGAAAGAAAGGGCTTTCGGGGAGGCCATGTGGAGGTGAGGTTACCTGGAAGATGGTAACTTAGATCAGAGGGAATGACAGAAGTGGAAAAAGAAGATCAAGAGTATAATTTTTAGGTCTAGTGGGCAGGAATTGCTGGCAGATTAGAAGTGTGGATCAGGCACCTTCAGAAATTAAGATGGTAGAAGAGCTATTGACTGCTAAATAGCTCATAAAACTCAGTCATCCTTTTCCATGAGGCAGGAAGGTAGTGGGCTAATGCTTTACGCTGGTTTCATACTTAATCCCTATAACACTGCCTGACATGGAGGAGTCCTGTAAGCAATTCCACCCACAAGAACAAGGTAGGTGAAGGTCACAGTCCAAGGTCACACACTGGTAAAGAGAAGACTCAGCCTGCTCCTAGGGGCCCCTTCTTCAGCTGCTTCTTACCTGTGTCTCCTTGGCCCTAGCTATTGTTCCTGCGTCCCCAGTTCCTTCCGACTTTCACACACAGGGTGTGCGCAGTGGGATGTGGGGAATACAACTCCTTGGCCCAACACAGTGACTGTCTTAAAAGGTTCTTTTCCAAGATGAAAACCTCCTGGGGTTTTAACTTTATCTCAAAACTCATGTTTATCTTGGCAGTCAGAGCTCTGTGGCACAGGAAATGCTGCAACCGGCCCTGAGGCTGGCCCTAGGGACTCCCCAGCCGCCGTGCTGCTGGAGCCTCTCTGGGAACCCTTCCATTTAATCAGCAGCTGAGCCAAGGTGGAGAGGGACGCGCCATCCTGGCTGCCCCTGAGGCACCCCCTCAACCGCCCATGCACAGCTGTTTTGTCCTGTTTGATTTTGTAACCATGGGGTACAGGAGACAATAGAAAGTATCTGGAATATTATGAAATCAAACAAGAGAAAAAGCATTAGGAACCTGAGGGAGGAAGTGTTCTGTTCAACTGGCTTTGGCAAAAGGAATGAATGAATGAAGCTAATCATTTTTATGGAATAACAATCTTCAATGCCTGGGAAAAGAGCCCTGGACTGTACAAGAACACCTGGGCTGCAAAGGACACTTTATGGCAGTACCTCCTGCTACAGCAGTAGGAGAAGATGTGGAGAGTCTTGCAGGGGTTGGGGGGAGGCAAGAGAAAAAAAAAATCACTCAGCAATGAAATGTATTCTTCTGTCAGCAGGGACGTGAGCAGGATTCCATTTGCCAGAAAAGCCACTTTTAAGTGTCTACGTTGGAAAGGAAGTCAGAACTGCTCTGGACAGGTAAGGGGCTCCCTAGTGCTCCCCTCCTGGTTATTTGGTTTTTGTTTGGAGGTGTTGGGGATTGAATTCCAGGGTTTGAGGCATACTAGCAAAATACTTTAACCATAGCTATGCCCCAGTCCCCTCCTGGCTTTTTGGATGTATCTATTGGCACCTGGCTTCCCTGAACATGTCAGTTCAGGTCGCTACCCCTAAAAAACACACACACACACACACACACACACACACACACACACACACACGAGTTAATGTCTCTTTTTTCTTTGGAGAAGGACTTAGAAGACTTAGATCAGTGTCTCTCAAAATTAAGTGGGCGTCAGAGTCCCCAGAGAGCTTGTGAATGCACAGAGAGCTGGACAAGGCCCCAGAGATTTTAATGCAAAAGTCCCTGGAGGCAACCAAGTCCATGCATTTCTAGTACCTGCCCAGATATTGCTGATGCTGTGCCCTGGGATTACCCTTTGACAGCCATTACCTTCAAGCATCTCTTTTATCCACCACCACAGAGGATTTCCAGGGCTCTGGCACCTGAGGTTGGGGGGCGGATTCTGAAACCTGGATAACAGAGCCAACATTGCTGGGACATTTATTATAGTTCTAGGCCCCTTTACTTATTTCCTTCTCACAACCACCACATGACATAGGAATTCCCAAGGCCTCTATTCCACAGATTATGAAACTGAAACAAAAGGGAAAGAGAATAACTCAGGGCCCCTCTGTAGACAGCAGGACTGGGATTGGAACTAGAGAGGGTAACAGCAGTGGCTGTGCTCAAAACCACCACTGCCTCTCTTAAAGATTAACACCAAGCTTATGGAAAATCTGATAAGGCAGCAGAACATTCTGGGCAAATCTGATTCAGTGATGATAGATGGTATCCTAATGATCACAAATATCCACTATCCCTAATGACCAGCTCTACTACCATCTCTAATTCAGGTCAGCTATTAAGTTTTCCAGATTTGAACCAAGAGCACATGGGGTGTAATTTAGAATCTTACATTCTCAGTGATTTTTGTTTAAAAAACAATAAGCGCTTAAGACATGTAGATAAGTAACAGTGAAATGATATGAACAATAAGAGAAACTGCTTGATAATGATGTCACCCATGCCATTTTTTTAAAATTAGCAAACCATCACAAGAAAATAAAGGAGCCCCAAGCACAACAATGGAAGGCAGGGGTTCTCTAAGTGTGGTTTCTGGGCCAGAAGCACCAGGCAGCCCTGCTCAAACCCCCCAAATCTGAGTTTCTGGAGGAGGTCCCAGCCATTTGTGTTTTATGGACCCCTCTATGTGACTTAGATGCATGCTAATCTCAGAAGCCCTCTTAACTCTGAAAAATTAATTTGAATCCTCTTTAAATATTTTATTATGTCAAACAAATAAAAATAAACCCACTTGTCCCATGGTTTCCTCTCCTCTTTTCCAAAAACAGATCCAGGGATAGGTCTGTCACAGAGGGTACTCGGCAGTTGGACTCCATGGTGCACATCTTTGATTTTGTTCCCTTTTCTGCACAATAAGGTAGGGGAAGTTCATTTCAGAGGCTCCCAATTACCATCAGATTCAGATTCAAAGTTGTGAGCAGGGCTTCTCAGGCTCCCCAGGCCTCCACAATCCTTCCTCTGCATAGTCTCACCCCTTTGGAGCACCAGCATATGTTGGCCAGGTGGGTTCAGGTTCTTCTTAGCTTTACTACTCACTCCCCATGCAAGTCTGGGTGCCAACTCAGCCCCAGAGCTTTTACTTGTGAACTGGAGCAGACAGAAGCTCCATAAGAAGTCTGGACACAGCACCCAGCAGGTGGTAGGCCATTGATAAATATGTGCTCAAAACCACCCCTTACCACTGCCTGTCTTAAAGATTAACACCAAGTTTACGGAAAATCTGATTCAGTGATGATAGATGGTATCCTAATAATCACAAATATCCACTATCCCTAGTGACCAGCTCTACTACCATCTCTAATTCAGGTCAGCTATTAAGTTTTCCTCTGCCTGAACTGCCTTTTGGATTCTTAGTTTCCTGCCTTCACCCAAAGGAAGACCCTCACTTGGGATGCCTCAGCTCTGTGCTGGCTGCCTAGGGCAAAGTCCAGTGTCCTTCCTATGGGACCTACAAGCAACAAAGTGAAAAAGGCTGGGCATGATGTCCTGGAACAGGCTGAAAGGAAGCAAGGACAAGATTCACAGACCAGTCCCCTTGCATTAGGGGTTTCAAAGGAATGTTCTCACACAACCTTCAAGATATCTTATTACACAATGACCACTGAGTGTGGTAAGTAACTCTCCCAAGGCCAAGTATACCAGAGTGGGAGAGCTAAGACCCAGACCTGATTATGGCTCAGAAGCTAGGAATCCTGCCTAAAGGAAGCAAAGATGGTGTGGGCCCAGGAGGCACCCTGCTTGCTCCCACTATGGAACAGCTTGGCTCTTCACTGAAGGGACCCTTCCTTTGCTCACAGAGATTTGTATCAGATAGGTAATCTCAGCACTTCTATAAGCCCTGGCCTGCGAAAAGTGTCACAAATGAAGTCTGATTTTCAAATATTTTCTCAGCAAAGCCTTTGCCCACTATAGCTAAAATTTCAAGTCCATCCCCACCAACTGCCTACTCTCCTACTTTTTCTCTTTATCTCGATTTATCAAGTCCCCCCAGAGATCCATGTGCAGAATAGGTTCTCTCCACCATACCCTTCTACTGTGATGTTCTGTCTCATCGTGGGCCCAAGGAAATAGAGTCAGCCCACTGTGGACTGAACCTCAGAAAACATGAGCCCAAATAAACCTTTCCTCCTCTAAGTTGTCCTTGTCAGGTATTTTAGTCAGACAAAAACCTAACTAATATAAATAACTCACTAAAAAGGTTATTAAAAGGCAGGGTAGGAAAGACTAGAAATGAACTTTCTGGGGTCAAATCAAGGCTCTCTCCTTACAAGCTTTGTGCCTCTGGGAAAGTCATCAATTTCATTTTCCCCAGTTGTAAAATGGAAATAATAAAAGCACTTCCTCAAAGTTGTGAGGACTCAATGAATTAAAACAATGAAGTTCTCAATACAGAGTGGCTGTTCTCAATTTCACCAAGACGGGAAAATCAGAAGGGCTGTCTGGGATCTCTCTCTATTTACTACAGAGTGATTGGTAGCAAAGCTCTTCAACTCTCCAAAGCCAAGTTTTAAAGAAAGCTTGGATCTTGGTACCAGTAGTAGGCATGTGAGATGCTGAACTATGTTGATGTCTCTTATGGTCTGGATCTTAAATGTACCCCAAAGGCTTGGTTCCCAGCCTACTGCACTCTTGGAAGATGATGGAAACCTTTAGGAGATGGGGCTAGTGGAAGGAAGTGAGGTCAGTGGAGGCATGTTCTTAGAGAGAATATTGGTCCTGGCTCCATGAGGTAAGCAGCTCTGTTCCACCAATCAGACCCCACCATTATGTTCTGTCTTGTCACAGACCCCCAAATAACAGAGACCACCAGTCATGGACTGAAACCTCTAAATCCATAAGCCAAAGTAAACCTGTCTTCTTTTAAAATTGATTTTATCAGGTATATAACAAGGGATATGAGGGTACGAGGAGCAAGAGGAGGCTACTCTGCATGGGAGCAAGTTGAAGGGGCCTCTCTCTAGTGTTGAAGGAGGGAACCCCAGAGAAGGGTTCTAGAGCCGGCATCTTATCCATGCATGGATAAGAACCACCAGGATCCCTGATCTGCTTGGCATTGAGGAGAGAAGGGAGAGCATGGCTGAGAAAAGGGAAGACAAGGACATGTGATACCTCCGAATGACCTCATCCCAGCCACTGAAGGAAGAACTGTTCTCGAGACGAAACAGATACAAGAAAGTTAGGTGTCTGCCTTCCCTCTATTTGCCAAAAAGCACAATATAAATTTATAACGATGTCCCCTCCCATTTCCACCAACTCCACAAAGGAATAATGCTAGTGATCAGAGGCAACTATAGGCCTGTACCAGCCCAGGCAGGGCACCATAGGAATCTGATGATAAACTTCATTAGCTGGCCCTCTCTTTCATAAATTCCCTCATACATTTACCTCCCCGCAACTTGTCACTCCAGAAATCCCAAATCCTTTTCCTTTGTCTAGTCACCTCGCAACGTTCACTGTTTTTTTGGTAAGATACTCGTAAGCCCAAGTTCTGAGCATCCCCTTGGGTTTCTCATCACTGAGCACTCCCGTGCGTCATGCACACATTATATTTCTGGTTTTTTTTTTTCTCTTGTTAACCTGGAGAATTTTTGTCAGTATGATTTGCAAGGCCCCAGCCAATGAACTTAAAATGAATAGAAGGGGGAAAAAACAGTTATGTTTTCCTCCTTTACAGGTCCAAGATGGCTTTTTAATTCTTTGCTTAAAAAATATCACTCAAGACTCTGGCTTTACCACACCCTGGGGGCAGGGACTGGGGGTTGCTGCCAAACAAGATGGAAGTTTTCACAGCTTTGAGACCTCAGACAGAGCACCCAAAGAGCAGGATCTTGTAGATCCTCAGAATTCAGCATTTCTGATCATTGAAGCTAAGTGCTGTCTCAAGCAAAACCCCAAATCTAGGTGCCTTGACACACTTGTCCTCTCCCTCACATAACAGGCAATGTTTGGGGGACTGTGGCTGCTAAATCCTTGGATGGCCTTGGCCAGTCAGTCAATGAAGAAAGAGATCCAAGCACCATTCACAGGAGATTTGCACAGGCCAGGGCAAGAAATAGCACATGTCACTTCCAATCCCATTCCACTGGACAGAAAGCAGTCTCTTGGCCATTGCTAGCAAGGCTGGGAAATTTAATCACCCATGGAGGAAAAAAAAAAAAAAATGCCTGTAGATATCAGCTAAGAGACTCTACCATAACACCCCTGACCATGTCAATGGCAGATTGTGACCATGACTCAGCCCCCCCAACCATGGCCCAGCCCTCCCCTGACCATGACTCAGCTTTTTTCTAACCATGACTCAGCTTGTTTCTGTATATCAATCAGGCAGCCCCTCCCCCCATAACAAAACTTGTGAGGAACTTCTGATCCCAGTCATCTACGCCAGTGATTTCAAACATTGCTTGAACTGAAGCCCTAAATAATAGCCAGGCTGGATCCATCTCTGCCCCGACAACAGACTCCCCTTCCTGCAGCACTCTAATTTCTTAAGCCGCATATCTGTAGAAATTGAGGTTAAAAAACTCAAGAGCCAACTTTCAATTTCACAAGGGAGATTTGAGGACTCTTCAATTTAATGAACTCACAAAAACCACAGGAGCCTGGTGAACTGTCTGAAATATGCAAGCTACAAACAAACACTGCAGTTCTACTCTGCAGGGTCACTCAAGCACTGACCCTGTGGTTAATTTCAAGCACTGCAATGGCTTCAGTTGACTGACCCCAGCTCTCCACACCAGGAGTGCAACAGTTGAGCAGTCGTTGGGAAAATGAACTCTTGGATCTACTCAAGTGGTGAGTTTATTGCCAGATGCAAATGAGGCCTGCCCACAGGCCAAAAATATCAACAGTAACTGAAGTCTCAGCACCCACATGGTCCAATCTAGCTCTGGAGTCTAAGCCAAAGCAGCACAGCCTAGCAACCAAAAAGGAAACCAGCAAAGGCATCCTGGTCTCTGCTTTCCTGACCTTCAGAACATTAAAAGGGGACCTAATCCAGCCCACCAGTCACACTTCTGACAATGCATGTTCTCTCTTTATCCTGTCCCACTCACTCACACCTAGAGCCTCTCCCATCCTGCACAGGCTCCTACTCTTCCCCTTCCTGCCCTGCCCATACTTCAGGTATGTCCTTCCCAGGGCCCAACACCAGGTATGTCCTTCCCAGCCAAGGAGGACCCCTTCCCTCAGGAACATTCTTCTCTCATCCTGACCATTTCACCATTTTTCCAGGGTGAAATATCCCAGCAGTGCTAGAGAGTCAAATTCCAATTTTGCCCTGTTGTGCTCTAGATCTAAAAATGTCCCCCAAAGCTCTCATATGCCAAGAGCATGGTCCCCAATGCAGCACAGTTCAAACATTAGGCAACGATTGAATCGTGGGGGCTCTGACCTCATCACTTGATAGCTGGTGGGTTACTGGGGGATGGGACCTAACTGGAGGAAGTAGAACCGGGGCCTGCCCTGGAGGGAGGGTTTTATCTTTTCCCTGGGCTGACGGCCTGTCTCACTCCCTCTCTTTCCCCTTCCCAGCTGCCATGAGCTAAGCAGCTATCCTCAGCCACACACTCCTACCATGATGTTCTGCCTTCCCTCAGGCCCAGAGCAATGGATTAGTGAGCGCACCATGGAGTGAGATCCAAAACTTTTTATCCTCTTAAATCGTTCTTGTCAGGTATTTTGGTCACAAAGAAGAAAAGCTGACTAACACATCTCCTTCTTCCATCTCATTTTTCAAAGGAAAAAAAAATGTGGTAAGCTACATATAACATAAAAATTCACCCTCTTAACCACTTTCAGCACCTATGTAGCTCAGTAGAACTAAGAGCACCCATGCTGTGGTGCACTACAACCACCATCTGTCCGCCAGTTTTCACCTTGTCAGACTGAACTCCATAGCCACTAAACAACAACTCCATTCTTTTTTGTTTCTATACCTTTGAATAATTTACTCTAGGTCCCTCATATAAGTAGAATCACTCGGTATTTGCCCTGATGTGACTGGCTTGTTTCCTTAGCAGAATGTCCTTGAAGTTCATCCATGTTGCAGCATGTGTCAGAATGTTCTTATAACATTCAAAAGTTCAATAACGTTCTACTGTACATTTTATTATGACACCTTTTTATAGCACATCTTATTTATCCACTCCTCAGTCAGTGGACACTTGCGTTGTGTCCATCTTTTGGCAATTGGGAATAACGTTGCTATGGAGATGTATGCACAAAATATCTGTTCAAGTCTCTGCTTTCACTTCTTTTGGGTACGTACCCACAAGAAGAATTCTTATATCGTGTATTAATTTGAGGAACTGCTCTACTGTTTTCCACAGCAGATGCACCATGTAACATTCTTACCAGCAGCGTATGAGGGTTCCCATTTCTCAACGCCCTAGCCAACATTTGTTATTTTCTGGTTTTGACAGCAGCCATGTTATTGATTGTATCCAGTCCCCTCTGTTAGCCCTCTTAGTAATTCTAGGTATGACCATGCCCATTTTACAGATAAAAGAACCGGAAAAATTAGGTCAGTTACATGAGAACACTACGGAAGCAAAAGGTGAACCCAGATGTCACTGCAGAGCCAGTGCTCAGACCACAGCACTAGGCCTTGCCTGTCCCTCTTCCCATGATCGGATCCTGAGAATGGGCTCAGCCTTGGCTGTGGTGATGGTGGGACCCTACAAGTGGTCAAAGGGGTCTAGAGGGCCACGACCCAGAGAAGTGTGTTGGAAGCCCTTCCTCAGCTGCCAGCCTGAGCTGTCCCAGGTTTCCTCCAAGGAGGCGGGAGTCTTTTTTCTCAAGGAACGCAGTGATGGCCCCTGGTCACTGTACCTCTTCTGCACATTCCTCTGGCTTCTTCCCTCTCACAGGACAGGCATCTCATACAGCCTGGTTTCCAATTTCTGCTACTGCATCCCCCTCCTTCTATTTGGAGAGGGTTTTTGTGTGTTTGTTTCTAACAAACCTTATAAGGATCAGGAGTGACTCAGAACCACACGACTAGAATAAGAGCTCCGCTCTGACAAGATGAAGAAGGGGACTTCATTCCAAGCTGATCCTAAAGTGTTCCTCTGGCCATGAGGAATGGAAACCTCAAAGGAATAATAGACACTCCCTCTGCCATTGTCACACAAGGCTCAGCAGAGAATGAGAGGGTGATAGACCAGTGTCACTGGTATCACATGTAGTTAGCAGCTCCCTACATGGAAGGGATATTGGTTTTAGAGTCCTCTTGCAAGCTGAGCAGCTGGCCACTCTCACCTGCTACCCTCAGGGTGGCACCCACCTTCCTGGCTGCCTGTTCAAAGGGATGCCGGGCCTGCATAGGAGATCCATGGCTGGACACCTTGGACGGTGAGTTTCTCCATGTTTTCAGCCCTCCTAGTTTCTATCCCAAAAGGCAATCAGGCATGGTCACGTGTTGCATCAGTCTTTGTCTAGTTCCAACTAAATCTTGGCTCCACCTCTCCAAAAGGCGGGTAGAATTTGATCCCAGGCATACCTACCATATTTTCAACATTTTCTAATGTAGTCCAAGCATTACATAACCTCGGATGAGACTTTGGCAGGAGGAACTAGACAAGTTGAATCTGTTCCCCTGGGGCAAGTGATTTCAGTCATAGACTTCCAGCAGAGTTCCAACATGAGATGCCACAGAGGCATCTTCTTGTGTAGCTGCCAGGGCAATAGGTCTTTTCAGTAGGATCTTATGAGGACTAGTAGAGAACTCATAGAATGTGTAGGCACAGGTGAAGCCTAATCAGAACTTCTAGTACTGGAAACAGTGCACACTTCCACGTGGACACACACACCCAGGGATACTGCATGAGTATAGGCCTATACACAAGTATACAGTCATTTACATTTTTATTCACCCCAGTCTCTATCTTCAAGCTATGCATAGGACAGCCGTCGAGAGTCTCTTAGAAGACCCTGTCCAATACCCAGACAATTTAATTGACATTTTTGAGAAAACATTTCTATCATTTAAAGGTAAATATGTGGGAGAATAAACCAGTGTATTGAAGTATATACATTTTTCTTTCCCAGCAACTCTGTTACCTAAGAAATCCAAGCTGGATTTGTAGGATGCAATACCCTAAAATTGACAGAATGCTACTTTCCAAACTCTTTTAAGTGGACAATCTATTTTTGTACGGTATGAGGAGGAAGGCAGAGCTTGCCAAAACACCCTGATGGCCAGAGGCACGCATATTTGATTCCCCAAATTGAAAGCTTTCATAAAACCTCTGAAAAAGCAGAGAATATGGTCAAAAGCATAATTATAAATACCAACAGAACTTATGACAAACAGATGAATTTGCTAGAGATCACAGGTTTTCTGATTGGGACAACTAATATGTAATTAAGTATTAAGCCTTCATCTTTGTAACTTCTTAGCATAGACAAATGACATGTTGAGGATCAGCCTGAAACTGAGACACGTCCATGGTGCCAAAATGGGATGGATTATCAGGAAGAGACTGACACACCAGAACTTAGTCATTTGAAGAAGTATTTCCCGTTGGCGGCAATTCCTTAAGACTCTACACAGATGCTCCTCAACTTTTAATGGGGTTACATGCAGATAAACCCCTTGTAAGTTAAAAATACCCGAAATGCCTTTTAAACCCCTAACTCAGCAAACATCCTAGCTTAGCAACACAGCACACTGCAGTGAGGGGGCATGAGAGACTCTCTGCAGTGTGCTGGGCTGCCCTTGCTTACAATGAGTTTCCCCTCAGGATGACGTAGCCAACTGGGAGCTGCCCACCATCACCAGAGAGGACTGAACCATGTATCGCTAGCCTAGGGAAAAAAAGATCGAAAACCTCAAGTGTGATTTATACTGGATGCATATCACTTTCACACCATTTTAAAATCAAAAAATTATAAGATGAACTAGTAAAAGTCGAAGATCATTTGTATTTCTAACCATAATTTTGAAGCACAATAGAAACTTGACTTCTATGGGGTTACAAGGGACAACAAAGCAAATAAGAAAGTCCCCAGAAATAGAGAAACCAAAGCTTAGCCTTATAGCAAAACTGTTCTACAGCACACCAGATGCACTTTCCAGCCCCACTCAGCAAAGAGAACTTTCAACGCCTCTTTTTGACAATTCAAAACCATGGTAACAGAAAGAAGACTTAGCTATCCCACCACAGTGCCAAGGAGCAAAGGCTCACCTATACAGATTTCCCCCAGGGGCTTTTAAGCGAGGGCACCAGAGTGGCGATAAGCAAATGGCCCCACAATGACGGAGAGAAAAGTACAGGAACCAAATGGATAAATTTTGCCATGTTTGTTTTTATGCATACAAAGTGGCATTCCAATCACTCCAGAGCCCTCAATTCTGACACTAAATTCTGACGTTACACAGCTCACAGCTGCTCTTCCTCACTAACACGATCAATGAATAAAATTCCAAGGGTCCTGGCATTATGATAGTGTCAACTGTCCAGTCTCCCAACCACTCAGGATTCCCCAGCTCCTGTGGGCTCCTGGTTTCATGTTGGGCTGGGTCTGAAACACACTTCAGAAATTGAAGCTTCATTCCCAAACGCCATGGACCTAGTTGGAGATATTCTTTTCTTCCACCTGCTGTGCCCACACACATGCCCTCATTTCTCCTTCACAGATGGACTTGCTGCTTAGAGATTGGTGGCCCTACCTCTGCAGCCCCCCTCAACCCACCCAGAGCTATGAAAGCGTGTGGCATGAAAGCTGCGAGCGACACGGGGAAGGGGTCCTCCCACCCAAGTTCAAAGTGAGACACAGCAGCAGGGCCCTGGAGCACAGACCAGGTGTGTAGGCCCTCAGCTGCATTAATGTGGCTTTACACATGACTGCAGAATATATCGTCCTTTGTATAAGATTACCCCTCCCCTCTACTGGGGTGCAAAAGAGAATATTTCCCATTCATTAAAAGAATTATGAATCAAAGCAAGGGAAAAAATAAATTCTAGTTCCATTTGGGCTATCAAAAAGTCATCAAGGCTCAGTCAGGGATAAGAGTAAGACCAATGCCCCATGTCCCCTGACTGAACCTCAGACATCTGTCTGGTCAGTAGGCAGTAGAGACTGGTAGCTGCTTGGGTGTTGGGAAGAGGAGAGTGAAGGGAGGCCAAGGATCCAGAGTCCCACTGCTTCCTCGACCCCATTCTCTCACCTCTCCAAGACAGTGTCTACCTAATAATTGTGGCCTGAAAGCCAATCATTCTGGATAAAGCAATTCAACAGAGGAAAAGTTCACACCCCACAAGGACAAAGACTGAAATGTCCTCTCACTAAGGGAACCAGTGATTTCCACTAAGGATGGATGTCTGCTTCTCCAGATCCTTCTATCTTACAAGTTGCCTCTTCTCCTGGTATGTTCTTCTCCAAAGTAAAAATCAGCAGAACCCCTAAGTTGTTATACCTGCTGTCCTTCCTCTTCCAAAGAGGCCCAAGAAACCCCTGGCAGAGCTGGGAGGAAAGGAAAGAGATCCCTTCTGGTATTATTTTTTAAAAACATGTCCATTCATCTGCTCAATCAAGTCTCACCCCCTATGGAGGAGATTGGTGAGGCCTCTACACCAAGGGGGTCAGAAAACTCCACCTTTGCCTCCATCAGTAGGACCACTTTGAGTCCCAAGATGTTAAGCCTTATGATTCTATCTTTACCAAAGGTCAGAGTGTAGTGCACATTGGCCATTCTGGACTGACTAGCATCCATCCTTCCCCCTGGCTGATGCACTGTTCTTTTTGGGGATCCTCCTCCAACAACAACAACAACAACAACAACAACACACACACACACACACACACACACACACACACACACACGTATTCTTTGTGAGAGGCGTCATTGCCTATGGAAGCCCAAAGAGTAAGAGCCTGGCTCTACCCAATGCAGGTGGGAATGGGGAGAGGCAGACCCAGGCCATCCAACACAGTCACAGTGATACATAAATCAAGCAGGCCCTCCCACCAATCTCTACATGGTGTCTGTGAACTCACCTTTCTGGATGTCCTCAGGTGCTGTTTGTGTTTCAAGGCTGGTTTCCCAGCCTGGATAAATTCTCCTTTTACTCTCACTCATTCCTTATCATCAAGAATCCAGACTGATAAAATGGGCTAGTATAGATTGGGCAAAGGAGAAGGAAAGTATTTTTCATGGAACCCTAAAGTCCATTCAGTACCTCAGAAATTCTTCCAAAGCATCACTTAAATTTAATTTTGAATTATGTTTTAAACTACTTTTAAAATAGTAATTAAAATACAGTAGGTTACCCTTGGGGAAACACTGACTATCGGGTGGCATGATAGAACCTTCTGAAGGATGAGTAACATCCTACATCTTACTCTGAGTAGAGATTTCAAGAGTGCAGGCACACGATTGCACAACAATGTGAATGTACTGAATACTACAGAACTAAATGTTTAAAAATGTAATCATCTGGGACAATTTTATGTTATGTATGTATTAGTATTCCATGACTATAAAAACAAAACAAAAACACCCGAGATAATCAACTCATAAGAGAGAAAGGTGTACTTTGGCTCACAGTTTTGGAGGTTTCAGTCCATGGTTGGTTGGCTCCATTGCTTTTGGGTCTGTGGTGAGGCAGCATATCATGGTTGGAGCACATGGCAGAAGAAGCTACTTACCTCATGGGTAGCCAGGAAGTAAGGGAGAAAGAATCCATGTGCATAGAAGAGACAGAGGTCCCACAATCCCCTTTGAGGGCATTTTCCCAATCACCTACAACTCCACAGCATACCCTACCTCTTAAAGATTCCACCATCCTACAATGGCATCAAGTTGGGGTTCAAGTCTCAACACATGGCATTTGGGGGACATTCCACAGCTAAAATGTATCAGCATATTTTACCACTACATAAAAAAGCCACAGATTAAAACAGAATTCAAAACACTACTTTAAAACTATTGCAATTAATATAAGATAAACAAAAAAGAATATAGGCACAAATTTAAAAAACCCATCAATATTTGTGCTCTTTACTACATGGGAACTAAATCCTTATTAAAACAAGAAAATAAAAATGCAGTTATTACCAAATTGTACAACACTGACAACCCTGAGATCCTCCTAAGTATACAGATACTTCATTCTCTGTATAACGAGGACACAGTATCTCAGGCTCGAGCTGGATCCTGAGCTTTCAGGCAGCTCTTCAAAGTCTCTTCACATTGGCAAGCACATATCTACGTGATTCAGGTTATTTTTCCATTCTGTGCAATCAAAATAAAATGAAATACTAAATCAGAGATTGGGATGACAAAATTATACAGACGGAATACAGATAAAATGGTTGCCAGGGGTTCAAAGGTCAGAGAGGGAAGGGGTGACTCTAATGGGGCATGGAGTATCATGGAGGTGACGGAGTCACTCTGTCCTTGATTGTTGGGGCAAATGGGCAAATCTATATATGTGATAAATGTCTCAAACTATATCCATTCCTTGGTATCCAAGAAGCATTGATTCTAGGACCTCCTCAGTTAATAATTCTGCAGATACTCAAGTCCCTTATATAAAATTGTGTGGTGTTTGCACCTAAGCAAATTCCATATACTTTAAATCATCTTTAGATTTTTTATAATACCTAACACAATGGGATTGAAGTCTAAATAGTTGTTATGCTCTACTGTTTAGGGAAAAATGACAAAGGCTGGGAACATAGCTGAGAGATATTATTTGCCCAGCATATGCAAGGCCCTGACCCTGGGTTCAATCCCCAGCACTGGGAAGGAAAAAACAAAAAAAAAATAAAACAAAAACGTTTGCACAGTACCTTTTTTATTTCGCAAACATTTTAAATCCATGTTTAGTTGAATCTGAAAATAGAGAACCCATGAATATAGAGAGCTGGCCATATACATAAAAGCATACCAAAAATGAGTGACTACCAAGTGACACTTGTAGTCATTGCTTTGGACCCATAGATTTCCTGGTCCCATTAATGCCCTGAAGAAATACAAAAAGTTACTACTGGAAGAAGCTGGGCCATAGAATTAAAAGACTTTTCTACTATTTTGGCTGCTTTTTAAAATTTTTTGATTCTATAATTGCATCAAAATTTCAACAAATGATAAACACAGATATAAACTGGATGTTGAGACTGGTATACGCTGGACATACCTCTAGTTTTCAAAATGTTTATCTTTATTAAATTACACCATTGTTCTTACTGACTTAATAACATGTAAAAGTGAACTATGATTATGACACATTAAAATAAATGTTTCCTCATAAAACACCATATAAGTCCAGCTGTGTTCAAAAGAGGATTCATTTCCGTTGTTGTCAAAGTTGAAAACTACTGAGGTATTAGAGAGAACATGCAATGAAAAGCAGGAGACAGGCTGGATCGGATCTCAGCTAATCAGCTGTCAAATGAAAAATGATTACACCCATCCTTGCCATTAAGACTTTCTTGTTAGGAAATGAGACACATGCAGCTAGCAGGCCACATAAGGACATCAGATGTTCCCCGGTAACACGTGGCTAATAGTCAACGAATAGAGCTATGAACTGAATTGTATTCCCTCAAAATTCATATGCTGAAGTCTTAACTTGCAATGTGACTATATGAAGAGGTAGGGCCTTGAAAAATGTGATTAAGATTAAACGAGGTGAAGGATAGAGGCCTAATCAATGTGAATGATGTCCTTACAAGAAGCGGGAAGGGTGGGGCGTAGCTCAGTGGGAGAGCACTTGCCTAGCATGCAACAGGCCCTAAGTTTGATTCCCAGAACTGCAAAGGAAAAAAAATAGAAGAGGGAGAGACACAAAAGGGGTGCCCATTCAGAGGAATGACCATGTGAGGGCACAGGAGAAGGTGGCCATCTGCAAGCCAAGGACAGAGACCTCATCAGAAACCAAATAAACCTGGATCTTGCATCTCCGGCCTCCAGTACTAAGAGGAAGTAAACTTCTTTTTGAACCATGGGTCTGTGTGGTATTTTGTTATGGCAGCCTGAGAAAACTATTAAAAGTAGAACAGTGATGTGGTGTAGAAGGAGGAAAGAAGCTTGCTTAGAACTAGCTGCCTGATCTTCCACAGGGGGCCTGAACACACTACAAAGTTGCAATTAATGGCAGATTTTTACCAAAACAGTATTTCATATATTCAAAGAAAAGCTAGCTACAAATCATATAAAAGAAAACCATATGACCAGATGCATACTGTTCACAAACAACTGGAGTTCCTTCATCTGTATTCCTTCCTTCAATCAATCAACCAACAATGGTAACTGAATCTCTCAAGTCCTGAGTCAGGTTCTGGGGACACAGAGCAGAGGCCTAAGCTTGGCTCTGTGGACTACATAGTCTTTGGGGTAGATGGGAAGTAGGAGCAAGAGCTATGTGAGGATAAGTGCCTCCCCAAGCTAAGCAAGGGGAGCAGAATCACAGAGCAGAGGTGTCTTCCAGAAAGAGCTCTGGCAGCCATCAAAATGGACCTGTGAATCCCGGGAAACAGCAGCCATTTCTGGGGCTAGTATGTGCTTTGGCAGCCCTATTAATAGATAGAGGTCAACACACACACAAACACACACAAACACACACACAGAATTCCTACAGCCCCCCACCAGCAGGCCTGTGTCAGCTATCCTTCAAGTGAAGCATGTTTTCCATTGCTTATCTACTAATTCTACTACAGAGACAGTCCCAAATAACAAAGCACAGATTCATTGTTTTGTTTTATTCTTTGGGTGGTACTGGGGATAGCACCCAGGGCCTTATGATCATTGGTTGTTTTTTGACACCTGCTCTTCCATGTGTTTAGAGGATATGTGAAGTTAAAAAAATCGTTTTGTAAACTCAAATACATGAAATAAGATTTAGATAACAAGATGTTAGATTTTAACATAAGCCCAAGTGATCATTTGACAGATTAAGAAACCCAAAACAGAGATTGCCCAGGGTCGCCCAGCTCATCTGTGGTACAGCCAGAGGAAAGACTTGGGGTTACCTACAGCTGAGACTTCATGAGAAGCATAAGTTGTTAAAATCTAAATTTCACAATATTAGATATTTTTGCATCCTACTGTTTTTCTTTAGTTTTACTATAATTTGAAGCATGCACAGGTCATGATTTTGCTTTAGGCAATACAGTATTTGGAGCTCCTAGTTTGTAAAGGTTTGTGCTATGACAAACCAAATTGGAAAGCTCTTGGTGTTTCCTCTCTTAACCAAGCATTCTATTCCTGTACCCTAAGAGTGTACATGATGCAGAGTCACACCATTCGTGCAATCATCAGGTACATAGGGTAATAATTACCATCTCATTCCACCATCTTTCCCACTTCATACCCACTCCCCTCTCATCCCTCTCCTCTGCCCAATCCAAAGTTGCTCCATTCTTAACTTGCCTACTCCAAACCCACTATGGATCAGCATCTACATGTCAGGGAAAGCATTTCTTTGTCCTTTGGTTTTTTAGGATAGGCTTATTTCGCTTAGCGTAATATTCTCCAACTCTATCCATTTACCTGAAAATGCAGTAATTTCATTCTTTTGTGAGGCTGAGTAATATTGCATTGTGTATATATACCACAGTTTATTTACACATTCATCTCTTGAATGGCATCTGGTTCCACAGTTTAACTATTGTGAATTGAGCTGCTATAAACATTGATGTAAACCATTACATTTCTATCTCATGACAATTGTGTTACTGAGTTCCCTCTTGCCTTGGTGACCAAGATGCTTAGAGTCAACTGCACCCCCAACTGCAGACACCAAGGGCGGCTAGTGGCTCTTCCCCTTTGGTTTAACTTTTTCCTATCTTACTAAGTAACCCTTCAGCTAGATGCCTTCTGCCATAAGCAACTTCAAAACTTGTCAGGAAAAAAAAAGTCAATTAACTAATTTACAAGAAAAGAACCAAAAGAAAATACTGAACTTGCTCACTGAAAGCTCATTCAGATTGGAGGTATAATTAAGAATTTGAGGATATATCAGCTCCTTGCATCATTATTTGAACTCTAAACTTACCAACAGTGTCGCACGGCTCATCTTTGTGAACGCAGAAATCTGTCCTAAAAAAATATGAGAGAGAGAAAGAGAGACAGACATAGTCAGGTGAATGTGGTTTACTGGGAAAATGGGAGAAGAAACACTGAGATTAACCTTGATTGTGGCTTTAGTTGTCATAAGTCATAGTGACATACCATAATCAACAGGGTTTGCCAAGAGATATTGGCCTGTAACACGTCCAAGTGGCAAGCCCAGTTACCCTATGAAGGCTAGACTATTCTATAAAAAACAGTTGCTGAAAAGATTCCAAAAGCTGAAAAGGTTTTGGAAGATGTTTATTAAATTATTATTGAAAACAATTATCAGTCAATATCATCAAACTGCAATGTCTTCTCCAAGCTCCTCTATTTGGGCAGCAACTGCTTCTAAAGACCATGAATCATGTCTATGAGAAGTCAATAAAAAAGTCATTTCTGAAAACTGTATTCTTCGAAATTCTCCACAATCCCCCAGGTACGCAGCTGTGGTTGAATGAGATAGCAAAGATGCTCAAAGCCTGGTCCAGCCCCAGTTCTTCAGGCCCAAGGGTTCACTCTCATGGTGAAATGAGGGATTAGACCCTACTTTTCCAACAAGGAGCGATGTTCCAAAAATTCTCAGTCACTAGTCAACCAAGAGAGCTGAATGGGGCAGAAGCCTGCCTGGGAGCTGGGGGAGAAGAGGGAGGCCCCAGTAGCAGGCCCTCTTGGGCCGCATGCCCATCTTCTCACAGGGCCCTTAGACAGTGCTCACTCACCTGCAGCTCTACACACACCCAAGTACAGCACATACCACTCCTCATTTTCCTTCTTAAAAGTCTGGGAAGGAACATGGTGCTAGCCAGACAAAGCCAACACTAAGCAAAGTTATGGGGGGAAAATGGCAACACTGGGTGGCCACAGCTTGTCTTCTCCTACCAGGGTAACATCCCCTCATTTCTGGCCCACTGTTCCTGCACTCGGGCATTCACTCTCCTCCATTCCTCCCCTTCCCTCCACCTACAGCTAATCTCAGGGCAGGAACTGACCTGCCATTCACATGGGGGTAATGATAGAGTGTGTTACTCTCCTAACCACTTTTTAAAAACATTATTTTATTGGTTCTCTTTAGTTATTCATGATGAACAGTTAAATTTGATATAATTATACAAGTATAGAATATATCTTATCCTAGTTAGGACCCCAGTCTTGTGAATGTATTTCTGGCCTCTATTCAGACTTCAGCCTGCTCTATCCCACATCACATTTTAGTGTTTTCCCTGAAACATAACCCACATTTGAGAATTCTCAGCCCAGCATGGACAGTGGAGCAAACACTGCATGTCTCCAGCCCTGACTCTGTTTCTGGATCAGGGATGGGACTCAGAAAAGATCCCATCAGATCACTAGCACTCAAAGATATTGGATTTGTAGTTTTAAGAGGCTCTGCTTGAGCTCTGGTGTACAGAATCCCAGGTCCAGAATGACTGCCTCAGGCCAGTGATGCCACAGGCACAGTGGACATTCTACAAGCCCAGAGTGGGTAAGGCAGGTGGCAAGGTCAGGTGTGACAGCTTAGAAGGTGCACAGAGAAAACAAACATGAGCTGGGGCCAATCATGTCAGCAACTCATATGGGTTTTGCTTTCCTGGAAATTTCAAATTTTCTCAGAATGTACATATTTTTGGTAAATGATTTTTTGGTCAATTTGTCATTTTGTTATTATTTACTGACAAATAAAAAGTACATACATTTATAAAATACAATGTATTTAGTAATGTGTGTACATTACTAAATGATTCAATTCAGCTAGTGACCATCTCCATTGCCTTACTTACTAATCAAGCTTCTTTGGTGAGAAAATGTAAAATCTACTCCCTTAGCAATTTTCAAGCATTCAGTATTACCATTAACTACAGTCAATGTGCTGTCCAACAGATGTCCAGAACTTAGTCCAGGTAATAAATTTATAAACTATTTTAACAAGGGGAGAAACAAGACTCCTGTGCTTTTCATGACTATACCCCCAAACCAAGAGAACTTCATGGAAATTGAGAAGGAATAACCATGAAGAACTTTAACAGCAAGCTGCCTTCTGACCTAATTTTTTCAAAATTAAAAAAAGTTCTGCCAAAAAGTTCCTTTTAATTAATTAACAGGCAGTGAGAGTGATAGGGAAGAACATTGATCCTGGGGAGCTAAATGGGAAGATCAGGGCAGCAGAAGTGTCCCAGCAGTATAGCAATGGCTGGTCCTGAGTGTTTGCTTGGGTGTCTGCCTAGCACTCTCAGCAGAAGTGTAGACCTAGGCTTGGGGGAGAAATCCTGTGTTCCAGGTATTCTGGGTCAAAAGCAGAGCCAAAGGTAACATGTTTCAGATGCTGAGACCCCGGGTCCCTAGTCCTGTGTGTGTGCCCAGTTTGGCCCCCAGACCCAATTCACTCAGTGGCTGTCTCTAGCCCCAGACACAGCTGCAGAAAACTTCTTTTCTGCTGATTCTGGCTCAGCATTGTCTGCTGGACATGATGTCATGTGCTCACAGCCTCCACAGTGGCTGTCTGTCGATTGGTGGACGTCCAGAACACACTCTCAGACCCAGACACAGCACATCAGGGGGAAAGAAAACAAAGGAAACAAAACCTTCACATCTCCAGTCCTCAGCCCAGGACATGGGGGTTCCGTCCCCTGAACACTGCCTTGCCTGCACAGCTCCCACTGCAGACACTGAGGTCAGATTACTCTGGGAGGAAAGAACTGCTTCAGAGCAGCAGCTGCCTCGCACCCAATTTCCTTGCAAAAACATCAGCCCATTATTATCCCAGCCTAGGGAATTGCAGCTCTCTGCCTCTAATTATTAAAGGATGCTTCTCAGCCAGCTCCAACTCCAACACTACCTCCCCACCTCATGGGAGGTCTTCAATTTAACATCTGCATGGGCTCAGAGGATGTGGCTATGCACTGATCCATTCAGTCCGGCAGCGCCACAGAAGCAGGTGGGAGGAATCATGAGTACTTGGGTAGCTTTGAGGTGTCAGCATGAAACAGAGAAAGAAAAGAGCAAGGCCATGCATCTGCTTCCCCAGGGATCCACTGCCTGCAGGTACAGGAACCTGTTCTTTTTATCTCTGGAAGAGGACACTTCTTGTCCCCAGCACACCCTCAGCCAGAACCACACCCATGCAGTCAATATACCTCCCCAATGTGCTTAATTAGAAAAGAACATTTTAAATAAAACTGTATTATGGTGAAATATACATAACACAAAATCGACTATCTTAGCTATTATGTATACAGCTGAGTAGTGTTAATTACACTCACAATGTCATGAGCCATCATGACCACCTAGCTCTAGAACATTTTCCTCTTGTAAAACTGAAACTCTGTAACTATTAAACACCAAGTTCCCTCTTGGCTCTACCACCAGGCCCCAGTCACTACCATTCTACTTTGTGTCTCTATGAATTTAATGACTCCAGGTACCTATTAGAAGCAGAATCATTCAGTAATTATCTTTTCATGCCTATTTCACTCAGCATAATGCCCTAATGGTACATTCAGGCTATAGCATGTGTCAAAATTTCCTTCCTTTTAAAAGTTGAATAATATTCTATTATATTATATGCCATACTTTATCTATTCACTGTTGATGGTAATTCGATTTACTTCTACCTCTCGTCTATCGGGAATAATGCTGCTGTGAACAAGGGGGTACAAATATCTCTTTAGTGTCCCTGCTTTCAGCTCCCTTGGTTCTTAGTGCCTGAAGGTACACCAGCCACATCACATGCTATCACAATTACTGAATAGACTATTTCTAAAACACCCCCATTATACATTCAATCATCTTATATAAACAGAAAATGTTCTCATAAGGGAACTGTATTCTACAAAACACATTTTAATCCTTAGGGTTGGCATCTGACAAATCATCTTGAAGAGTGACCAGGTATCTATCTGGAGTCTAATGGTGGCATTGCACATGTGTTGAAGATATATGCCCAGATGCAGAACTGCTGGTTTTTTTGTTTGTTTGTTTGTTTGTTTGTTTTTTAAGGATCAATCATACTGTTTACCACAGTGTTTGTATCATTTATTTTCCAACCAATAGTGCAATAGTGCATAAAGGTTCTGATTTCTCCACTTTCTTCTAACAGTTGTTATTTTCTAGTTTTGTTTCCCTGTAGAAACCTAATAGGCGTAAGGTAAAGAAAAGAAGACTTTACACAAATATTTTCTTCATGGCAAGTAAGCTGTTAGGAGGCAGAAAAAGAAAAAGAAAAGCAAGTGTAATTGGCAGCATCTCTGGGCCTAGGGTATGTTCATGTATGCCCGTGGCTATCTGTAAAAAGGCCAATCCAGAAGCTTTATCAACTCGGATTTTGGTGACATCTGTGTCCCCTGGAACAAATGCTATTCATTCCCAACACAACACCTTTACTTATGCTTTCTCCTCCCAGTTCTGGAGATCTAGCATGGCCTGGTGACTAGTTACTATATTATATTCGTACATTTTAACAATTCTTACCAAATACATGGTAGTAAGATGGCTATAGGATGGATATGTTCATTAGCTAATAATGAAAGGAAATAGAGAAAAATTTTTTCCAATATCAGGAAGGTTCCCATATTAGTATTTTTTTAACAAAACAGAATTTTAAATGTAGAATTTATACATTTTATGCAGTGTTTATGAAAACCACTTTCAAAGTAGGGTACTTGGAAGTTTAGTTGCATTTTCCAATGATGAAGTTGTTTAGAACTGCTCTTTAGGAAAGACTTTAAGGTCTGATTTAATTCTCATTTTTAAAAAATTAGTCACATTAATTTATGACCATGCATAGACATGGTTCCCAGGATTCCTACTAGCTCCCTAAATGGAATCCACTCTCAAAGCATGGTACCCATAACCCCCTCACTGCAATCAGTAGGGGATGCTATGGAAAGCCCCACAAGCTCCAAATTGCCATTTCCCAGTACCCTGGGCAATGGCAACCCCTGGTCCATGTGAGTGGCCTACACGCCGAGGAAGATGGTAACTGGGAGGTTCCCAGCACTCACCCATGGACAGGTCCAGAGCAAAAGCACATGCCAGATCATGTTCATCCCTTGTTTCTTAGTGCCTGAAGGTGCACCAGCCACATCACAGGCAATCAGAATTACTGAATAGACTATTTCTAAAACATCCCATTATACATTCAATCACCTTATATAAGCAGCAAATATTCTCATATGGGAACTGTATTCTACAAAACACATCAAATCATCTTGAAGAGTGACCAGGCATCTATCTGAGGTCTAATGGTGGCATTGCACATGTGTTGAAGAGAACAGAGCTCCTTTAGCTGGTTGCTGAGGCTTGGGCCACAGAACTTCCCTAACTGGCACTGGGATATCTTTGGGCTAGAATGTGCAGCACAGGGCCCAAAAGATGCAACCAAAGAGCTGATTTTGACTCAAAACCAAAATGTTAAATGGAATTTAACACAACATGGATGGACAGGTTGTCTCCAAGCTAAAGAGAGGACAAAGTTCTTCATTCCACAAATTTATCTCTGAACAAGGAAAAAGTATAGAGTTTGGAATTTAAGTTAAAAAAATTTATATCCTTAAAATTCAAAGTTGATACATTCCTAGCAACTGTGATGAAATGCAGGTATTTTTTAATCTAATGGATTAATTCATTTCCTATAGCAGGATTTTGTTATGAACACATTATAATATTTTTTACAACCAAGAGATACAAAATGTAGAAAAAAAGTAAATAACTACATCTACATCGGCAGTGATTTGAATTGTGTCCCACAGATAAGATATGGTCAAGTCCTAGGCCCTGCTACCTATGAATGGAACCTTGTTTTAGAAAGAGGGTGACTGCAGATGGAACCAAGTTAAGACGTGGTCACGTGGATTAAGGTGGGCCCTAACCCAATGACTGGTGTCCTTTCAAAAAGAGGGGAATCTGGATATAGAAAAGTACATGCAGCAAGAAGCCCACGTGAGGATGGAAGAGAGGTTGGAGTGATGCCATCTACAAGTCCAACAAGTGCAAGCATGCCAAAGAATGCTAAGGGCCACAGCAGCAGCAGGAAGGACAAACCCTCCCCTAGAGCCTTCAGCAAGAGCACTGCCTGCCAACATCTCCCTTTCGGACATCTAGGCTCCAGAATGTAGAGGGATAAATTCCCACTACAGTCACCCCATTTGTGGCCATTTGTTACAGTAGTTCTAGAAACTAAAGCAACACTGCCACTTGCTGCTTTGGAGGCTGCCTTGGGTTTCTGTTGTCCACTGCTGGCCCCCTGGAGTCCCTCTCAGTCTAGAACAGTAGATCCAGTTCTGCAGCCTATAAAGAAACTTCACTGTTTTCTTCAAGTGGAGGCTGCAGGTGACTTCCACAGACATCCAGAAAGTTCTAGTGGATCCCATGCTACCTGTCAATGGCACATCTAGCAAGGCCTTGTGGAGCACGCACATGCTTGTGTGGACTTCCTCCCACAGGAAACTGGTGGCATCCACTCTCCTCCCTAACAGCTGTCCAAAGCCAGTGTAAAGCAGCTGCAGACCCACGTGAGCTCCTTCCCAGACGGCATTTTATTTATTGGGGTAAGAAATAATAAACTTTCTTCAAAGTTGTAATTCTTGGTTATCTAAGATTTCGGTATTTTTCTAATATTCATAATAGAATGAATGGCTGACTCTTCATGCTAGGCACTGGGAAGAACATGTCCATAAAAGTGGGTGCTCTCGTCAATCCCTATTTTACTGATGAGGGAACCGAAGCCCAGTTAGGTAGACAAAGGTCTGACGTCAGCCTGAATCCTAACAGCATGCCCTAGAAAGGGGAACATCTCCTCCCTCTTGCATGTCAGCCATAGATTGACTCTAAATTTACCTGGTCACAAATACAGCAGCATCCACAGGGGGTGTATCGTCCTTCCCTCCTGGAACCTGATTGTTACCGAGGTACCGCGCACCTCCATATTCCTCATTCTGCCAATGACAGAAGCTCTCCAGGGACCGCTCACCATGGTGCCCAATGGACAACTTGGCCTAAAAGAAATTGAGGAGGCAGTCAGAGAAGTGAACACCCAGGGAAGCAGAGTGTCCATCCAGACCGTAGTGTGGACATTAAGCTGGAGACAGCTGCTAAGACACCATTTGAGGACTTGTTTTCTCCAAATAAAAGAATAACAGAAGCGGGTATTCAGGAAACCCCGAAGAGAACATCAGGGACCTTATCTTTCAACTCAAAAGAAAAGCAATTTACTTTTCTGTAAACACAACAGTGTACCCAACCAAGCAATGTCACCTCAATCTCACGTTGATGGCCTGACTGTATAGGTGTCATGTTCATGGGGGAGTGCCCTGAAAGACAAGACCAGGGAACACTGCTGCAGTGACTGCTGCTGGGATGGAAGGCCCCTGGAGCTTCATACATATATGAGAGACTTCTCAAGACCTTCCAGGAGGGGAGGGGGATGGGCAGGATCCCATTGCCAGGGCTCTTCTGTGATTAAACTCGGCCAATGCCAGTTACATATAACTGTGTGTTCTCCGAGAGGTGCGCATGGGGACTTACAGGACGTTGTCGTAGGAGGACAAGCTTGGTAACTTGAATGTTGATTTTAATTCCAAGACTCTGGTGCTGAAACATATTGTATACCTATTAAGAGAGAAAAAGATACAAAATATCTTTTAAAATACAGTGGAATCTTGGATGAGGGCTTAGAAAAGAGAAAAGATAAGAGAGAAAAGATAGCAGGTAGAAACTAAGGTAATCTGAATACACTATAGACTTTACAGTAACGTATCAGTATTGACCCACTAATCATTACAAACAAACCATACTAAGATGTTAAGAATAAGGGTAACTAGGAGCTGGGGTTGTGGCTCAGAGGTAGTGTGCTTGCCTAGCATGTGTGAGGCATGGGGTTCCATCCACAGCACCGCATAAAAATTTAAAAAAGGTATTGTGTCAACTTACAACTAAAACATAAAAACAAAAAAGAAAAAGAATAAGAGGAACCATGTCTAACTCTCTGTACAATCTGCTCAACTTTTCTGTAAATCCAAAACTGCTCTAAAATACAAAGTCTATTAATAAAGATCATATTAAAATACAGCATGTGCTCTTCAATAATAATATATAATTCAAATTTTGGTGTTGATAAAGATTAGAACAAAACATACATACATGGGAGAAACATAGCCCAGATTTTATTTCTAAGGTTTTTCTGAGATCAAAAATAACGCCCTTCAAAGCGAATATTCAAAAATAAAAATAGATATGATAGAAATCTCTGGAATCACACATATGCACATGCATACGTATACACTCAAAGCTAAGCTAGAAACCCAATAGCTTTTCAGAAAAAAAAAATGTATAAGTCAGGAGATTTGGAAAAAAAAAAAGACATGGATGTTAGATGATTCTGGTCAAATATTCAAAACTCCCATTCTGGGCTTTCATGCAAAGAGATGAAGGCAGGGAGGAGAGAGGAGCCTGCTGTGTGCCAGCCACCGTCATCGCTAACCGTCACCACCACCCTCAGTTGGGAAACAGGCTCAAGCTAGAGCCACCTGATAAAAACAGCCAAAGGTGACTTGACCCAAACCCAGGCTCCTCTAGCCAAAACATTCATTTTCTTCTTTATTCCCTGAAGTCCTCATTCTAACCAAAGTTTGTCACTGAGATAAATTATGGTAACAAAGGGATATGTCCTTCTCAGTGTAGCCCCTTGTTATGGTTCAAGTGTAATTTGAGTGTCCCCCAAATGTCCATAAGCAAAGATTGGGTCCTTAAGGGGTTCCTGGGAGATGCTATGGACCTCTAGGAGGAGGGGACTTGTGGGAGGCCCTGAGGTCATGAGGGATGGGGAAAGACATCCCCAGAAAGGACTGTGGAACCTCAGTCTTGCTCTCTCACTGCTTTTTGGCTTGACATGTGACTGCTTGCTCTGACATGCATGCCTGTCATTATCATATGCCATCTCTGCAAGAGGCCAAAACAATATGTCTACCTGATTTTGAATTTGAACCTCCAACACTGAGAGCTCAGCAAATTTTTTTTTTTACTTTACAAGTTAGTAACCTTGAGCATTTCATTATAGTAATACTAAATTGAGTGATACCCACTTTTTGTTGGCAGAATTGTAAAGACTTCAAAATCAGAAGTCTGGGAAAGTGTTCTAAGAAGAGATGAAGGGAATCTTGAATAAGACAGAGAAATCAATGTTGATGTGACAAAGAAAGACCACTGACTTCGAAGATCCCTCGACTTCCTCTTCTATAAGATTACTCTGAGAGGTTCAGTGGGGAAGGTGATAAAGGACGAAGTAGTAGCAGGACACAGAGGGAACAGGGATGAGAACTTTCTGAATATTCTATCTTGTTTTTACTCATAGATACAATTCAGAGAGGAGAATTTTCTTTTTAATTTTTTTAACTTTTGCTATTAATTATACATGACAGTAAAATACACATAAGCACTTTGATATATCATAGAGTAGAATTTCTTTTTTCTGATTATACACGTTATAGAATCACATTAGTCATGCAGCCATATATGTACATAAGATACTTCATTCTACTATCCTTCCAACCCCATACCCTCTCCTCTCCCTTCACTCCCCTCTATCTAATCTAAAGTAACTCTATTCTTCCCTAGCCCACTCCCCGCTGGGGAAGAATTATCTACCAGCAACACTGTCACGTTTTCTATTTGGTGCTTTGTTTCCACTTCTGACTCAACACCATCAGCAGAAGCAACAGCCACAGCAGACGGCATAGCCAGGTCAACTCAGGCCAAGTGGAGCTGGTCAATGACACAGTGCCTGGCCTGCAAGTCGGGCAGGCAGTGCTGAATGCATCTGTGTAACACAGGAATTAGCTGCATCATGGCTTGGAATTTACTGTTCAAAACTGTTGTTACAGTTAATAAAATCTGTGTAACTTAATAGCTTTTCCCACAAGGAAAACTAGAACACATTCACTTTTCTGTTCTCACATTTCCACCCCCGACACAAATTTCCTTTCCTCAGGAACAAAATAGCAGTCATGTTTTAATACTGGATCACCTTTAGGCTGATTCTGAAGTCGTGTCTCATTATCTATTCCTAATCCTAGAGGAGAAGGGGAAAGCATGCAACTTTTTCCTTGTTTTAGTGTTTCCAGGACACCCAAGGGCTCTAACTCAAATCTTTCCTAAAATATTCAGCATAAGAATTGGACTCAAACTGGTAAACCTCAGTTTGAAACATGAAAATAAGAATGAACAAAGATGTAGTTATGAAGGAGAAAAGTCAAGTTGCACAGGATTTTGTTGTAAGGTGACTTAAACAAAGCCCATGGGGCTGGGGGTGTAGCTCAATTGGGCAAAGTGGGTGCTTAGCATACACAAGGCCCTAGGAACCCTAGCACCAAAATAAATAAAGAAGCAGAGCCTATAATGTCAAAAATATCTAAACACTAAGGATATTAAGAAATGTTGTAGATTTCAAAAAACAATGTGGAAAAGCACCTCTCAGTAATATTCTGAACTGCTGCATAAATAAAGAACCTCGGGAAATGACTGAAATGATCAGGGAGAATAAAATGGCAGGACAAGCTCCCTGTTAAAATCACCCATTTGTTCCTTGCTGAGCTGGACATAGTTCAGAACCAAATTCATCCCATACCCCAAGATTCAGTCCCTTCCCTTGGAACAAAAGCATCCAAATTTTTAAAAAAGAAGAAGAATTTGAGATGGAAGAGGAAAATAAATTCAAAATTCCAGAGGCTTGGGGACAGGGTGAAATGGGGAGCTAATCAATAGCTATGTAGTGTCAGTTTTGCAAGATGGGAGAATTCTAGCGATTGGTTGGACAATAATGTGTATATACTTAACACTGAATTGTGCGCTTTAAAAGGGTTAGGATGGCCAGGCACACATCTGTAATCCCAGTGGCTCGGGAGGCTGAGGCAGGAGGATTGTGAGTTCAAATTCAGCCTTAGCAACTCAGTGAGGCCCTAAGCAACTCAGCAAGACCCTGTCTCTAAATAATACACACACACACACACACACACACACACACACACACACACACGTCTGTATATATATGTGTGTGTATATGGGCTGGGGATGTGGTTCAGTGGTTAACAGCCCCTGAGTTCAATTCCTGATACCAAAAAAAAGAAAAGGAAAATAAATGTTAAGATGGTAAATTTTATGTGTATTTTATCAAAATTAAAAGTTTTAAAAGTTTCATGCTTGGAATAATATTCTCTAGAAACCCCTGTAATATTAGTGTTCTGGTCCAAGAGGGAAGGTATCAGAGCCTGATTATAGCACTTCGTCATTAGCTGCCTGCTGACCACATTCCAACAAAGCTCTGCAGAACACCAGGCAAGGGCAGGTGGACACCAGGATCTCCCTGGAGGCCCCACACCAGGTGCAGCAAGCCAGATGAATACCCCATGACAGCCATGAAACACAAGATGCATGGCCAAGCCTGTGTCTCTTCTCCGAGGAAATTCAAGCTCAGAAGTAGTCCTAGAGATAGCAGCCACATGATGTTTAGGGAGACACCTGGCTGGGCATGGAACACTGTAGAGTCTGGAAACTCTGTCCCTAGTGTCCAGCTCTGGCAATGTCCCAGTGAATATTCAGAGCCCTGGCAGCCTTAGTCACATTTCCTTGGCAGCATGGGGGCCAAGCCAGGTGGACCTGTTGCCAACAACTCACTGTGGCTCTCACTGGGCAACCCGAGGACACGGTGAGGAATGAGGGATGGCAGAATGAGGGAGCAGAGAAGAGTAGGTGGTGGGGCAGGTCGGGAGAAGCTGCTGGTACACCAGGCAGGATTTTCACAAGGTCACTATCTCTGGGCATGACCCTAAGCATGCCCAGAGACAGGCAGGCATCCTCAGTTAATAGCATCCCAACATTTTCTAGTCCCCAAAGCAGAAACATAACATTCCCAGGGACACATGTTGAAATGCATACCCTGGAGCCCTCTCTAGACCCCCCTAAATCAGAGACTGGGGGTGGCCAGGCCATCTGTGTTGAACAAACCCCCCAGGGCTTCTTACTCTCCCCTAGAGTATGAGAACCAGTGAGTATTTTAACACTGTGCTAATTTTGATGGTCAGCAGAGAAAGGTTTGTTGTCTATTTCATATGGTAATTAAGTGAAATTGATGTCATTTTTCCTCCAAAGAGAGCCTGCCTGGAATGTCTCAGGTTTTTCATTCCATTCCATGGTTGTTAAGGAAGCTAAGAACAACCAAGCCACTGTCAAGTGGCTCCGTTTTCCAATTTGGCTGCTCAAACAGGGAGTTTCTGGTGTCCGCACCACCTGTTTCCATCTGCAATTTGTTCTTTAAAGTCACGTATGCAAAAAAGGCACAACACAGCTTCAAAATCCACAGCAGCCAAACCAGCACCAGCCTGGTGGAGGCTTCCTTCTCTCCACATAGCTGCATGGCTTGGCTGGGGACACAGTGCCAGGAGCAGGACTCCACTCCCCTGGAAAAGAGCTGGGCAAAAGGATTTATTCATTACAGTGCTGGGGATGGAAGCCAGGTTCTCATGCATTTTACGCAAGCACTCTACCACCGGGCCCCAGCCTCAGCTCTAGGAGAAGCTTTCAAAACAGGCATCAGTGCACAGTGCACACTGCCCCTCTGCTTAAGCCCATCAGCAGCTCCCTGCCACATGCCAAGAAAAGCCAACTGGCCATGCCCTGGTGTAATGGCCTGCCTGCTGCTCATAGTCCCCACCATCCTCCCATCACACACCAGGAACTGCCCCTTTGGGTGCACTCAAATGCCAAGCTGATCCCTGCTGGGGGGCTCCTCTTGTCAGCTTGTCACTACCCACTGTAAGTGAAGGGTCACATCTCACAGAGGCCACCTCAGTCACTTGTTATCACTTGTTTTTTTTGCACAGCAGTTAATCGCTCTCTGATCTTCCTTCTCAACGGTTGAACGCTGCCTACTGTTCCTCTATGGAGCCTGAAGAGGATGAGACCTGGAGTCATTTCTACTCTACCCCAGATGAGGGTAGAAGAAGCCCTAGCTCATGTTAAGTGCAATAAACACAGCTGAACAGAATCGACACATCTCTTATTTTTGTGGTAAAATGCATATAACATAAAACCATCTCCGCCACTTTTAAGCGTACAGTTCACGGAGTCAAGAACATTCACGTGGCTGTGCAAATATCACCACCATCTCCTGAACATCATCTTGCAAAACTCATATGCTGTGCCCATTAAACACTCACTCCCCATTCCTGCCACACCCAGCTCCTGACAACTAACATTCTACTTTCTATTTATTTCACGACTCTAGGTATCTCACATAAGTGGAGTCCTTCAGTATTTGTCTTTTGGTGACTGGCTTATTTCACTCAGCATTATGTCCTCGGGCAGCATCTATATTGTAGCATCTGTCAAAATTTACTTTTTAAGGCTGAATAATAATCTAGCATCTATATGAGTCATGTTTTGTTTATTCATCTATGAATGGATACTTAATTGCTTTCAATTTTTGACTACTGGAAACAATGCTACCATGAACACCAGAGTACAAATACCTCTTTGAGACTCTTCTAAATTTCTGTATATACAGAAGTAAAATCATGGGGTCATATATCATTTGAGTCAGCCTCTTTTATACCCTAGTCTTTGTACTGGCTAGACACTTTTCAGTTTTCTTTTAATGGGGACCAAACAGCATCTATTGCTATTTTCATGGGAGTTGGAGGTTTCTCCCGCAGGGTCTGCTCTGGAGGAAAGATGGGGCCCTATTCCCACTATAGAATCTGAAGGTAGTTGAAACTCACTCTGCCTGCTCTCACAACTGGAGAACAGACCTGTTCCCTAAATGCACCCCCATTCCCAGGGCTTTAATTCTAAAGGAGGGATACAGGTAATTAGGAGACATTCCTAGGACAGAGACTTGGTGGCAGGAATCTAGTGGTGGACATCAGCATCCAGCAATGTGTCACCAGCCCTGGATTCTAGCCTGCCCTCCACCTTGATATCTCCTGATGCCTGATCTCCCCGAGTCCCTTCCCCTAAAACCCCTACCCCAACTTTCTCCCCCATTTTTGAGCCTGGTAGTCTAGACCTCCTCCTGATCCTGGACATCTCCCTCTATACCTCTAAATACATTTTCCTGTTCTACATCAGTTAGTCTACATCCAGTCTGTTGCTTATAATCAACAACCCTGATGGAGACAAGGGCCAGGCTGCCTGCTTCAGGGTTTAAAAAGCTACCTTCCTTTCTTGTTGAAGAACAAGACCACTTTATGAGCTGCCAGATTCCTTCTATGTGCTTCTTCGTGGTTATACAAGTTCTCAAAAAAATGACCACAGGGCTAGGGATGTAGCTCAGTGGTAGGACGCTTGCCTAGCATACACAAGGCCCTGGATTCAATGCCCAACACCATAAAAAACAAATTTTCAAAAATAAATGACCACAGTAGTTCTGTTCTCATAGCAGTCATTGCTTCTGTCACTTTGGAGTCCCTGCAACAGGTAAGGCTGTGAAACCCTTCCTAAGCATCCAGGTGTTCTCTCCAGTTCTTCTTAACCATGAAAGTTTTTTCTTCTCCTTTCTCCACCACCCTCCTTCAAAGGCAAGGTGTGCACCAAGAGGGACTGATAGGACTGCCCATGGCACAGCGCCTGCCTCGTGGGTAAACATGTCATTGCCTCTGTGTAGGAACCTGTTCTGCCAGAGTTCAGTACACCACATCCCCAGGGTATTCTTGGAATACAAAAGGCTTTTCAGAAGCAAATTTATCAGGGAATTTAAAAAGTACACTCTTTGTTAACATGACTTCAGTGCTAAATCCTTTGCTAAGGATGTTGGTATAGGGCACCTGTCACTCATATAGACTCACCGACTCCACAAATATTTCTGGATCACCTGTATGTATACTGAACATGAAGTACGGTGATAATGTAGACATAGCCCTACTTTATTGAGCTTACAGAAACTGGAAGGACAGATAGTAAGCAGGATGGGTATTTTTAATTATAGTACAATATGTGTAACATCAAACTTACCATTGAGCAAACTGTTAAGGGTACATTTTAGTGGCATTAAAGACATTCACATTGTTCTACAACCATCACCCTGACTCATCTCCAAAACTTTTGTAATCTTGCAAAACTGAAACCTCACATATGAAACACTAATACCCCATTCTTCCTCCTCAGTCCCTAGCAACCACCACTGGGCTTTCTGTCTCCCAGAGTTCCATTACTCTAGTTGCCTCAGATTAATGGAGTCATTTAGTATTTGTCTTTTGATGACTGTTAATCTCACTTAGCATCATGTCCTCAAGGTTTATCCATGTTGTAGGATTTACAGGAATTTCCTCCTTTTGTAAATTAAATAGTATGTCACTGTACATATATGACATATTTCATCTACTTATCCAACAATGGATACTTGGGCTGCTTCCACTGTTTGGTTTATTGTACATAATGCCACTATGATCGAAGGTGTACAAATGTCTTGTGTCCTTGTTTTCAGTTCTTTTGGGGTATTTATTCAAAAGTGGAATTGCTAAATCACATTGGTGTTTTCTCCCAAAAGAACCACACTGTTTTCCACAGCAGCTGTACCACTTTACACTCCCACCAGCAGTGGTGAGGGTTTCCATTTCTCTACAATCTTACCATCTTTAGTTTTGTTTCTGGGGATGTTTTTGTTTGCTTTACAACAGCAATCCCAGTGGGCATGAAGTGGTCTATATCCCTAATGATCATTGATGTTGAGCCTATTTTCATGTACTTTTTGGCCATGAGTATATCTTCTTTGAAAAAATGTCCATTCGAGTCCTTTGCACATCTTTAAATCAGATTGTTTGTGGGGTTCAGGAGATCTCTATATGTTCTGGATATTATCTAATATGTGATTTCCAAATATTTTCTCCCATTCTTGGACTGCCTTTTTACTTTGTTGATAAGTGTCCTCTGATACACAAAATTTTTTAATTCTGATGAAGTTTAATTCATCTATATTTCCCTTGTCAGCTGTATCTTTGATATAACATCCAAGAAATCACTGCCAAATCAAATGTTACGAAACTTTTCCAATAGGTCTTCTTATAATTTTAGCTCTTACATTTAGGACTTCAATATAATTTCAGCTAATATCTGCATATGTTACCAAAGTTCTGGCTTCTTTCTTTTGCATGAAATTATCTAGTTTTCTTGAATATCCATGTGTAGAACTAGATCCCTCTCTCTCATCCTGCACTAAGTCAAATCAAAGTAGATCAAAGACTTAAGAATTAGATTAGAAACTGCAACTGATAGAAGAAAACATAAGGTCAACACTCCAACATATTGGCGCAGGGGCCAACTTCCTTAACAAAACTCCTAAAGCTTAAGAAGTAAAACAAATAAGTGGGATGCCATAAAATTAAAAAGTTTCTGCACAACAAAGGAAAAAATTAAGAACATTAAGAGAGAGCCTACAGAATGGGAGAGAATCTTTGCCAGCTACTCCTCTGACAGCAGTTTAAATCCAGAATATATAAAGAACTCAAAAAGCCTCCTCCCCATACACACATCACAACAGCAACAACAACAAAAAAACAATAAAAAGGCAAAAGAACAAAACACACATTTCTCAAAAGCAGCACCACAAATGACCTACAAATATATGGAAAAAATGTTAAACATCCCTAGCAATCACAGAAATGCAAATCAAAACTACATAAATTCCATCTCACTCCAGTCATAATGGCAATTATCAAGAATACAAACAATGATGAGTGCTGGCAAGGATAAGGGGGGATGGGACACTCAAACATTGCCCCTGGAACTACAAATTAGAACAACCACTCTGGAAAGCAGTATGGAGATTCCTCAAAAAAAAAAAAAAAAAAAAAAAAAAAAAAACAAGAAATAGAACCACCACATGATTGAACTATCCCACACCTTGGTATTTATCCAAAAGAACTGAACTCAGCATACTACATTGCTACAGACACATCAATGTTTATAGCTTACAGCAGTGCGATTCACAATAGCCAAAATATGGAACCAGCTCAAGTGCCTGTCAACAGATGAATGGACCAAGAAAATGTGGTCTATATACACAATTGGGTTTTACTCGGCCATAAAGAAGAATGAAATAATGGCATTTGCCAGTAAATGGGTGGAACTGGAGAACATCATGCTTAATGAAATAAATCAAGGTTAGGGTCAAATGTTTTCTCTCATAATGGAAGTTAGAACAAAGGAAGGAGAAAAGAAGGAGGGGTCAGATATCATAAAGAGAAGATCAGAGGTAAAGCAGATAAGGAGATTGAGGGGGAAGGAAGAGGGATGGGATGAATTTGACAAAATCAAGCTATGTATGTGTATAAATATGTCATAGGGAATTCCACTTTTATGGATATCTATGAAGGACCAATCAGAAATACATGAATAAAAGGAAGACTAATAGAGTAGAAGTCAGAGAATAGGGAAGAGAGGGAGGAGAAAGAGTTTGGGCACTGGGTCTAAAGTAAATTAAATTCCATGCATATATGGTTAAATAAAGCCAACTATTATGTATAACTATAATGCACTAATAAAACCATTAAAAAAGAAATTACCAAGTTTTTCCCGGTACAAATTGTTGAAAAGTCTGTGACTCTCCCTTGGACGATATTGGCATCCTTGTCTAAAACCGTTTGATCATATATGGAAATGTTATTCCATATGTTATTATTCCATTGGTTTACAGGTTTGTAAAGAGTTTTGATTACTATAATTTTATGGCCAACTTTGACAAAAGGAAGTGCAAGTCCTCCAAATTTTTCTTTCTCTTTCAATATTGTTTTGGCTATTCAGGGTTCTTTGAGATTTCATATGAATTTCAGGATTCATTTTCTTCAGAAATAGAAAAAAAATGTCATTGGTATTTTGATAGAAATATCAATGAATCTATAGATTTGGGTGGTATTTATATTGTAACAAACAGCAAATCTCTCAATCCATGAAAATGATAACTTTTCATTTGTGTCTTGTTTGATTTCTATAATCAAAGTTTTATAGCCTTCAGTGCATAAATCTTAGTTAATTTACAAGGATTTTATTCTTTTCAGTGCTGCTGTGTAAGTGAAACTGTTTTTCCTTGTCAGTTTGTATACTGTCAACATACGTGAAAATGCAGCGAACTTGTGGGAATTGATTTTGTATGATGTTATTCTGAATTTGTATGTTTGTGTGTCTGTCTGTCTGCTGTCTGGGTAGGGAGTGGAAGCACAAGCATGCCCACTTTAGGGTTTTCTACACATGAGATCACGCCGTCTGTGAACAGACATCATTTTAACCTTTTAACTCTTCATTATTGGGATAGTTTTTACTTCTTTTTTCTTATCTAAATGCTCTGATTAGAACTACAATGAAAGAAGTAGCAAAAGTGGGCATCATGGCCTGATTTCTGATCTTGAAGAAAAAGTCTTCATCCTCTCACCATTGAATGTGGTGATAGCTATGGGTTTTTCATATATGGCTTTCATAATGTAAGGTATTTCCTTTGATTTCTAGCTTATGGAGTAATTTATCATGAAAGGGTGCTGAATTTCAAATTATTTTTCAATTAAGATGACTCTTGATTTTCCCCTAATTTTGTTAATGTGGTATATTAGGTTTATTGATTTGTGTATTAAATATTTATACATGTATAAATGTTATATTTATTGTATCAATTTTTTATTAATATTTAATACCCTTTCACTCATCACCTTCTTAAAGTCTATTTTACTGACATGAATACAGCCACCCTGTTCTCTTTTGGACACCATTTGCATAAAATATCTTTCTCCATCCTTCACTTTCAACCCATTCCTGTCTTTGGATCTAAAGTGAGTTTCTTGTAGACATATCATTGAATCTGATTTCAAAAAAAATCATTTTACCAATTGCTATCTTTTGATTTGGAAGTTTAATCCATTTACATTTAAGACAATTACTGAAAAGGAGGAACTTCCGCATTTTGCTATTTATTTTCTATATAACTTTTTTGTCCCTAATTTCCTGCACTACTAATTTCTTTTGTATTAATTTTTTTTCCTGTAGTCAAACTTTCTAATATCCTCCGATTTCTTTTTTGTGTAGATTCTACAGATACTTTCTTTGGTGTTACGTTTAATAAGAATCACGGTTATAACACACTATTTTGACTTTATACCAGCCTAACTTCAAGAGTGTAAAGAAACCTTCTTACAGAAGGATTTTTTTTTCAAAAGCACATAAATATGGAATTGCAAATCCAAACAGGGACTACCAAATCCAAGCAGGCTTCTGTGATCAACACAGCAGAGTGGGCTTCTTTAGAGGGACCAGGAAGGAAGGACCCTCTGAGGGGATGTTTATAAGTATCCTAAAAGACAGAAAAGCTTACTTGGTAAAGAACAGACGAGCACTCCTGGCAAAGGCCACAGGTCACAGAGGAGCTGGGGTACCTTAGAAACAGGTGGCCCACACAGTGGAAGTCAAAGCTGAGATAGGGAAAAGAATGAGGTGCAGGAGATGTGGTGGGTCCTGTCACACACACAGTCGAGAGGGGCCCCAACAGCAAGGGGAAGCCACAGAGGGGCGTATGCTGCTGAGTGACAGAACCCTAATTCTTCTGGAAGACGACTTTGCTGGCCACTCTTCAGCAAGGATTCAAGAGGGAATTAAAATTGAAGTGAGGAGCCCACCAAGGAAGTTCCAGCAGCTGTCCAGGCCAGAAACAATGGTGGTCAGTTCAGGCCATAAGGGAGATAAAAGATGGATTGAGATGTGGGTGTCACTTTGAGCAAGGTGCCATGGGGGTCCTCAGCCCTGGGCTGACGTCTTTGCCTTGCAGGGTACCCATGGGCCCTGTCATTCCCCAGAGCCTCCATTTCCTTCTCTATAAAATAACAAAATTCACCAGCAGACTGGGGCTGTAGCTCATTGGCAGAGTGCTTGCCTAGCATGTGTGAGGCACTGGGTTCGATCCTCAGCATCACATAACAATAAACAAATAAAGGCATTCTGTCCTTTTACAACTAGCAGGAGACAGCAGTGATGTGAAAGCTCCCGCCTGCAGGTAGGGCTGGGGCACATCACAGACATCCCTTACCTTCTCCTCTCTAATGTGGGAGACTGGGCCAGCCGTGGACACTCATCTAACATGCTGCCACCGAGATGCTATGAAAACTATGAATGAAACTTGGCACCAAATTCTCTTGGCTCAGGATACGGTTTAAGTACATGATTATCTGCCTTGGGGACAGGGCCTATCTGGGTCCCTAACAAGTACCACATTGCGAGGGTCAAAGTGGCACACTGGGGCAAGTAGACTCTGCTTACAGAGACTCAAGTGAGAAGGCAGTAAGGCAGTGGGTACCCAGCCATCTGCACCAAGGATTCTCTTCCCTCAGCCCGGAAAGAAATGTAGTGAAATGAAAATGGCAACCCATTCTGGAAGGTTTCCCTGCAAATCCAGGGGGTTAAAGAAGCTGGAGCTACTTCAATCCTGCAGCCCCCAAAAACCCTCTCTGGAGGAGACAGAAGGCTTGACAGCATCCTCGTCCTTCCTCACTGCTCCTGGGGGCTATTCTAATGACAGGGCTCTGTGTCCCAAGCTCATCCGTTCCCTTCCGCCTGGCTCACAGGTTATCTCACTTCTCACAGAATCTCCCTCTAAAACAGCCACAGGCAGGAGAGAAACCTGTGTATTTCCTAAACTGGGATTTAAGGGATTGAGAAGAGAGGAGGTGGTGATGGAGGCCAGTCTCGTTCAAAACAAGACATGTCAGAAGGTAAGTGTTTTCCTATGTACTGGATAGCAGCCCAGGGAGGAAAGGGTTGCATGGAGAGGCATCAGTGTGCCTCGGTCTGCAGACTCAGTTTGCATTTGCTTCAATCAGGCCAGAAATTGCAAGTACAGACCACTGAAATGACGAGGGTCATCACACCACACTGTACACACAGCAGGCAGGCCTCCTGAGGACACTTTCCAATCCAACCTTAATGTGAGTGGTCCCTTCAAGATCAGCAGTGAGATCTTGAGCCTTTGGGGGTTTACTATGAAGCAGCTGAAGAGGAGTGGAGGGTGTTGAATAAAAAGCAAGAAACACAATGTTCTATCCTCCTGCCCTTCAATCTTCCAGCCCATGTAGGGTGGGATAGGGAGGTGTTCCCATATATCATCCTCATCCCTCCCTTCCCAGCCTGTCTTAAAATGCCCAAATGTTAAGCTATGAAAATGAGTGTCAAAGCAGAAGCTGTGCCTTATTACTGTCTTAGCTGATGTAATGAATGATTATTCCTTACATTTGCACATTGGATGATTCAAAAATAAAATAAATGAGATGAAAATATCTGCAGGTAGAAGAGCCTGGTACAGAGCCAGGCCTCCCCATCCTTCCTCTCAGGCTTCATTGGTGCAGCCCTTCATTAACCTGTATTGGGGAGACTGGGTTTGTGAAAATGAAGAACTCAGAACTCATAAGTATTTCTTATAAAATAGAGCCAAGAGCCCTGAAAAGTTACCAAAAGCAGGAGATACAACTGCAGATTAGAGAAGAGTGCACTGCCAGCAGATTTACGAAGTGGGAAGATTGTTCCTCGGTGAGGTGGGAAACTCACTGAAACCGAATACGGGACTATACAAGAAACCACACAGACAGAGTCACAAGCTTCAGGATATAAAAAAATACTACACCAGAGACGCACCAGCCTGGCTGCCGGTGGTGGTAGCAGTGGACACTGAGGAAAGGGGGGGGGGCTGGCAGCCAGCAGATAAAGAAAAGAAAAATTGGCTGCAAAACCTGTGGATCACAGGAAGGGTGGTTTCAATGGAGGCAGGGTCAGTGGAGAAGTGGTTCAGTGAAAGCCGACCCAAAATAGCTTGTCCCGGGGGAGTTTGTGGGAGGCAAGATCACTGGTGGAAAGCAGTTCCTAGGCAAGGAAACACCCGCACTTGGTGAGGACACCGGTTGCCACATGGTGCAGGAACCATCTGTAAGTGCTGTGCAACAGCAAGTGGAGGAGGAGACTAGGAGTCCACAAAGGAAGTTGCCAGCATTCACCTACGACGATTCCCAGAGTGTGCCTGAACCACAGTGACTGAAAAAGGCACACAGAAAATACCTGCATGATACAGGCTCTGGCCACCAAGGGAGAAAGCTCCCTGCTCCCTTGGTTGCTGGTGCTCCGTAAGAGCCATTGGGAAGATGCCTATAGTGGTCCCACAGAAGCATCTGCACTCCCGGGCAGACACCCAGTAATTAATAACAGTGAAGGTGAAACCTGTGGAGGTATAGTCCCTAGATCCTAAAAGTGGATGTTACTAGAGGCCCTTGAAATCCAGGCATTACCCAGGCATCACACTTAGCAGAGACTGGTATCACCCCAGCAGTCAGCATGAATCAAATCTCAAACACCCACCAACAAAGTTCCAAACTTCAGTCAAGACTAAAGCCCAACTACTGTAACTTCCAATTGAGAACACTGTGGCGCCCCCCACTACAGAAATACACACCTTGTCAGCACCCTCCCATCTCTCCAATCCAGTACTGGGAGCCTGGAAGCTGAGATCTACCACAACTGGATTTGCCTCCTAGCCACAACAGCTACCAGCTATGTGAGGAACACAAAGGTGTTGGACTTAACAACTCCCAGCCCTCGACCCAAGGGCTACAAAGCCAAAAAAGAAATACAAAGAACAAAATTTCATCTCTGCCAACAGTTTTGAATACCTCAGCACAGACAAGCAATTTATTTCTCATTAAGATTTTATTTTTTCTTTCATTTTTCTTTTTTCTCTCCATATTCCCCATTTAAAAATATATTCTTAGACTTTTATTCTTTTATAATTTTAATTTTTTCAAATATCATTCATTGTATTTTAATTTTTAATGTTTTGCTAATTCTATAAAATTCTGTGTATAAGTATGTGTGGTGGGGTGTTCTTATTCTGCACATAGGTTTGAAAAAATATATATTTTCATATAATTTTACTTTCACTAACTGCTTTCCTCTGTACCCGTTTAGCCTTGGTTTGACATGCGGGGGTGGGGTGTAATTATATATGAGTTTGAGTTGTTTTAATCACACATTTGCTTATATGTTTACAACTTGGTTTTTGCCCTTCTTATTACCCTTCTTCAATCTCTTCCCTATTCTTTCCTTCTTCCCTGTTCCCTCTTCCTCTTTCATTATAAAAATATTTTTTAATTTTTTATTTCTCCTTCTCTATAACTGACATATGCTACCTATCTTCTGCCTCTCCTATGCTCACTTTTTTAATTCAAACTTTCTCTTGCCTTCCTACCTATTTTTCTTCACATAAGAAACTGTAATCCCACTAAATATAATTATATAGTTTAGGTTACTTCTAACCTATTCATGTTGTTGTGATTATTAATCATTGGATGACAGACACCTGCTATCTAATGCCTGATCTATTTCAGGTTTCTAAATTGTAAATACTGTTGTTAAATGCTGACTCCCACCAATCCTATGTAAGTGGCAATTACTGTCACAGACATTTAGGTTAAAGCTGAACATCTATTATTAACATTAGTGCTATTCCATTCTCCCGGCTTCCTCTAAGAAGGGCTGGAAAGTGATTGGGACACGTCAAGTTCACAGAGTGGAGATCCTGCTGCAGAGCAATACCCACAACTCAACCAAGTAAAAGTGAATTTAACCCCACACAAGATTTAGCCCCTACCTGAGTCATAACATTACTTTATCACATAGAACAGGGAAGACAAATCCCTATACCAACAACCAGGCCCCAAGGAGGAACAACAAGGGTAGGGTGGGTATAGTGCCTCATGCCTGTAATTTCAGCAGCTCAGGAGGCTGAGGCAGGAGGATCACAAGTTCAAAGCCAGCCTCAGCAAAGTCGAGGGTCTATACAACTCAGCGAGAACCTGTCTCTAAATAAAATATAAAATAGGCCTATGGATGTGGCTCAGTGGTTGAGTGCCCCGAGTTCAATCCCCAGTACCCACCCACCCCCCAAAAAATATGAAGAATGAAGCAGCAAATATAGGCACTGAAAGACCATTTCAATTAAAAAAAAACAGATATTGAAAAGAAAACAATAAGAACTCCTGGAAAAGACATAATTAATCAAATTAAGAGTTTACTTGAAAGCATCACCAAAAGATTATGTTGTATATATAGCAGAATATATGCCTCAAAGATAAAACTTCAGGCCTTGAAGACAGAGTGTATGAACCTGAATACTCGTTATGCAATAAAGAAAAAAAAAATCATGATCTGGATATACAAGAACTCTAGAAATGAATGTGAAGATATAGATTAAAGCATCAAGAATATTTTAAATAAGATAGTAACAGAAAACTTTCCCCATATCACAAATGAGATAGATATCAACATACAGGTGGCATATAGACCCAAAATAGACAAGATCAGAAGAGAAATTCTTCAAGACACATCATGTTAAAAATTACTAACACATAAAATAAGAAAAGAACATTAAAATTGCAAGGAAAATGTCAGGTCACATTTAGAGGCAATCCAATAAGGTTCACCTCTCATGTCTTAACTCAGACCCTAAAACCAAGGAAAGCCTATAATGAGATATGCCAAACTGTAAAAGAAAACAATTGCCAGTCAAAATTGATTTTGAAAGAAAGCTTTGCTGAGTATAGCAATGTGGAAATAAAAACTTTCCACGATAAGAATAAACTGAAAGAATTTATGACTACCAACCTACCACTACAAAGAATACTCAAATATACTACACACAGAGGATCTTAAAAAACAAATTCCAAAGTCATCAAATAGATGAAGATCACTAGAAGAAAAACCAACTAAATGAACTAAATGAAAATCAACACAAAATTTAATAATGCAAAGAAATTAAAATGGCTGAAAATTACAAATTCATATCCGTAATAACACTGAATGTAAATGGGCTCAACTCCCCCAATTAAAAGACAGATTACCAAAATAGATAAAAAAGAGAGAGATCCAACTCTATGCCATTTGCAAGAGTCTCATCTCATAGGCAAAGACATCCACAGGCTAAAGGCAAGAGGATAGAAAAAATATTCCATGAAAATGGAGTCCTCAAACAAGCAGGAATAGCTATTCTCATATTTGATAAAGCCGATTTCTACCAAAAATTAATCAGAAGAGACAAAGAAATTCACTACTTCATGGAAAAGGTAAAAATCCAAAAGAAGATAACAATATAACTATATAACATTATATAACAATATATTCCAAATGTTTGTATACACCTAATTACATGAAAAAACATACTTCAGAATATGAAATTCCAGATAGACCCCAACATAATAATAGTGAGTGATTTCAACACACTTTATCAATAAACAGGACATCCAAAAATAAAATAAAAAATATTGCCAACCTAATACTATGAACTGAATGAAACTAATAGACATCAACCAAATATTTCACCCCCAAACAGCTGAATTTACCTTCTTCTCAGCAGATCATGGAATATTTTCCAAAATAGACTCTATTCTAAGACACAATATAAATCTGAGAAAATATAAAAAATGATATAATCCATGCATCCTATCAGATCATAATGGAATGAAACTAGAAATCAATAGTAAGAAAAATAACATAAACAACTAAAGACAAAGATTGAACAATACTCTTAAAGAAAGAAGGGATCATAGAAGAAATCAAGAAACTCAGCAACAAATGAGAATAGACATATAACATACCAAAATCTATGGAACAGTACAAAAGTAGTTTTAAGAGAAAAACTTATAGCATTGAGTGCCTACATTATAAAACACAGAGAGTCCAAATAAGCAAGCTTATGCTCCACCTCAGGGTCTTAGAAAACACAGAAAAATCTAATTCCAAAAGCAGTAGAAGATAGGAAATAATAAAGATCAGAGCTGAAATTAATAAAATACATAAGATCAGTGCAAGGAAAAATCTGTTCTTCAAAAAGCTAAATAAGATTGATGAACTATTAGCCAATTTAACAAGAAATAGAAGACTCAAATAAACAAGATTAGAGATGTACTGAAAAAAGAAGATTACCATGGTCATTTCTGAAATCCAGAGGATCATTAAAAATTTTTGAAAATATATACCTCAATAAACTGGAAAATGTAGAAGACACTGAAAAGTTTCTAGATACATATGACCTACCCAAATTGAACCAGGAAGATATAAAAAACCTAAATAGATCAATATCAAGTAATGAAATTGAAACAGCAATTAAAAGCCTTCCAAGAAAGAAAAGCCTAGAACTAGGTGGATTTTCAGCTATGTTCTATAAGACCTTTAAAGAAAACTAACATCTGGCTTTCCCAAATTATTTCACAAAATTGAAAGAGAAGGAACATTCCCAAATACATTCTATGAAGCCAGTGTAACCCTGATACAAAAACCAGGCAAAGAAACATCAAGGAAAGAAAACTACAGACCAATATATCCCTGAGAACATAGATGCAGAAATCCTTCATAAGATATTAGCAAACTGCATTCAAAAACACATTAAAAAATAATATACTATGATCAAATGGGCCTCATTCTGGGGATGCAAGGTTGGTTCAACATACACCAATCAATAAATGCAATTCAGCACTTAAATAATATTAAGAACAAGAATCATATGATCATCTGAATAGAGGCAGAAAAGCCTTTGATAAAATCCAGCTCCCATTCATGTTAAAAACACTGGAGAAACTAGGGATACCAGGAATTTACCTTAACATTACAAAGGCAATAGATGATAAACCGAAAGCCAATATCATACTGAATGGAGAAAATCTGAAAGTATCTCCTCCTAAATCAGGAACAAGACCAGGATATCCACCACTTCTTTTCAATATAGTTCTCAAAACTCTATCTAGAGCAATTAGGCAAGAAAAGGAAATTAAAGGGATACCAATAGGAAAAGAAGTCAAACTGTCCCTTTTTGCTGATGACATGACCCTATATCTCGAAGACTAAAAATACTCCACAAAAAGACATCAAGAGCTGATAAAAGAATTCATCAAACAGATGATACAAGATCAATGCTTACAAATCAATAGCTTTCCTATACTTCAACAGAGATTATCCTGAAAAAGAAATTAGGAAAACCATCCTTTTCATAATAACCTTAAAAAAAATTTGCAAACTAATCAAGAAGGTGAAATATCTCTACAATGAAGATTATAGAACACTGAAGAAAGAAACTGAAGATCTTAGAAGATGGAAAGACAACCCATGTTCTTGGACAGAATAAATATAGTCAAAATGGCCATACTACCAAAAGTAATATACAGATTCAATTCAGTCCTCATAAAATACCAATTACATTCTTCACAGAACTAGAAAAAATGTGCTAAAATTCATTTGGAGGAATAAGAGATCCAGAATAAACAAATTTTCAGCAAGAAGAATGATACAGGATGCATCATCAGGATGCATACCTGATCTCAAATTATACTACAGAGCTACAGAACAAAAGCAGTATGTACTGGCATCTAAATAGACATGAATACCGATGGAACAGAACAGAGATAAAACCCATACTTAAAGTCACATGATACTTGACAAAAGTACCCAAAATATATACTGATGAAAAGGTAGCCTTTTAAACAAATGCTTCTGGGAAAACTGGATATCCATATGTAGAAGAATGAAATTAAATCCCTCTCACCCTGCACAAAAGTCAAATCAAGATGGATCAAAGACTTAGGAATTAAACAAGAAACTCTGCAACTTCTACAAGAAAACACAGGGTCCATACTCTATCCCATTTGTGCAGGCACTGACTTCCTCAACAAGATCCCTAAAGTTTAAGAAGTAAAATCAAGAATCATAAGTGGGATGCCATTAAGTTAAAAAGTTTCTACACAGCAAAGGAAATGATTAAGAGTGTGAAGAAAGAGCATTAAGAATGGGAGGAAATCTTTGTCAGCTGCTCTTCTAACAGGGTATTATCCAGAAGATCCAGAATCTATAAAGAACTAAAAAAAAAAACAAAAAAAAAAAACAACTTAACATCAAAAAAACAACGTAAACAATACACGGGCAAAAGAAAGACATTTCACAAAGGAACACAAAGGCCCTATAAATAAATGAACAAATGTTCAACATCCCAAGCAATCAGGGAAATACAAACTAAAACACTAAGATTTTATCTCACTCCAGTCAAAATGGCAATTATCAAGAACATAAGTAATAATAAATGATGGTGAGGATTAAAAGGGACATTCATACATTTTTGTTGGGACTGCAAATTAGTACAACCACTCTGGAAAGTAGTATGGAGATTCCTCAAAACACTAGGAATGGGACCACCATCTGACTGAGCTATCCAAAAGAACTAAAATCAGCATACTATAATGATTCAGACACATAAATGTTTACAGCAGCACAATCCACAGTAGCCAAATTACAGCATCACTCCAGATGTCCATCAGTAGATGAATGTATCAAGAAAATGTTATATAGAAACACAATGGAGTTTTACTCAGCCAGAAAGAATAAAATTGTGGCATGTACTGGTAAATGGATGGAAATGGAGAATATGCTAAATGAAATAAGCCAGACTCAGAAAATCAAGGATTCAAATTTTTTTCTCATACATGGAACCTAGAGCAAAATAAAGGAAAGAAGACAAAGAGTGGGGAAATCAGATGTCACAATGATATAGGGAAGACCGGTGAAGTAGAAAAGATCAAAAGTGAGGGAGGGAGGAAGGAAGGGGAAAGGGGAGAAAATATGGAATGAATTTTAAAAAAATCACATTACATGCAAATGTGAATATATCACAGGGAATTGCACCTTTATGAATATGTAGAAAGTACTAATCAAGAATAAATAAATGAGCAAAAGGAAGATCTGTAGCAAAAGGAGAGTGGGGAGGTTAGGGAGTGAAAGGGGGAGGGAAATGTGGATTGAAATCAAATGCCATGCATGTATGATTTTTGTCAAAAAGAACCCAACTACTATATATAACTATAGTGTTCTAATTTTTTAAAACTTTTTGAAGTTAACAAGAGCAATTCTATTTCAGGGAATATACCCCAAAGAATTGAAAGCAGGGATTCAAATAGATATTTATATACCCATGTTCATAGCAGCATTACTCATAATAGTTCTCTTGATCCCTCTTCTGTTGCTATAACTGTACCATGGCTTGGGTGATTTCATGCTTCTGGAGGCCTGGAAGCCAAAGAGCATGGCACTACATCTGCTCAGCTTCTGGTGAGGACCTGCTGCTGCGTTGTAACATGGTAGAAGGCATCACATGGCGAGAGTGAACAATGTGCTAGCTAGGATCTCTCTTCCTCTTCTTAAAAAGCCACTAATCCTATCATGGGAGTTTTTGTTTAATGGGGACAAGGTTTCAGTTTTGCAAGATGAAAAGGCTCTGGAGATAGACAGTGGTGATGGTTACCAGATATTGTGTATGTACTTAATATCTAGGACTTTAAACTTAAAAATGGTTCCAATAGTAAATTTCATAGTACATACGTATTGTATCATTAAAAAAAAGAAGAAGAGCAAAGAGGCCTCCATGTTGGAAAGAGAATACCAGTGGCAGGTTTCCATCACTGGTCACCTTGCAAAAGAGCCTCTCATGTGAGGAGATGTGTGGGTCCATCAAACAGCCCAACACAAAGGCTGCCCTCAAAGCCCTGCTGAAAGAACCTCTGTTTTAGAGCACAGCAAGTCTGAGCAGCATGAACAAGACAGAGGGAGCTTCCCACAGGCAGAGAAGTCAGCCTGGTAGGTCAGTCTGACAAAACAGGGGCTCAGTCCCTCCAGCAGCAGGGTCACCATGGGGCTCCTCGGGACTATGGTCATCAACATGCATTTCCTTGTGCAGTTAGGGAAGAGGCTTGAGCCAATGGCCATGGTCCTGCAATGACATCCTGTGTGACCTGGTAGTGTCCACAGTCTTGGGCCTTTTTCAGCCTCTGGGAAATGGCCTGTGGGGTCCCCTCCCCACAAGATGAGACTCAGTCCTGGTGTCCTCTGTGCAAGCCACAGCACGCCACTCAGCCTTCCAGTCACCACAGCCCCAGCTAGATGATGGCCAGGACTAGACTGTGGTAGGAAAAGAACGCTCATCCAGCTTTTCTTCTATCTCCTACCCACAGCCTCACCCAATCCACCTTTAGAACCCCCAGAGGACCCTTAGAGCAATACCCCAACATGGACAAAGTGCTGCCACGTGCAGACCACTTGGATAGCCCAAGCTACTCTGAGGCCCCTCTCTAAGTCTGTCACAATCAACTTCTTTCCCAGCAGTTAGATCCCTGTATACAGAGCTCGTCACCCCAGTCATACAAGGGCATCTTCAGCTTGGGTCATTCCACCCAACCTCAATCTGGGCGCTTTGCTTCCAAAACTTTTTGGTGGTCCTACTCCTAAAGGTAAAGGCCCCACCCCTCTGGATGTCTTAGCTACTCCTCCCTCACCATACCCTTTCCACATCCTCATCCACATCTTTATGACTTCTCCTCTCCCTGCTCCAACCATATCAAACCACCTACCCTCTCCAAATGGTGCTAATATACCTTTACCTCTCGGTCTCCACCTACTATGCCCACTGAGTGACCTCCCCACCCCTGATGTGGCCAGCACGCGCTTCCTCTCTAATCAAGGGTTAACTCTTTCACAAAGACCTCCATACTTCAGGACCAGCACTAGCCAGCCCCCCACCTGGGTGCCAGTGGTCCCTGCAGATATTTCTATGGCAGCACAGATGTTTTACTTGCTAAGCTACTGTCTTCCAAGGGAAAGGCCTTTTGTGCATTTGTATCCCTGGTACCTAACACCATGACAAAGATTTTAGAAGGTCTTCAAAAACACTTGCTGGGCAAATGGATCAACAGGTGGAAGGAGAAATGCCTTCAAAGAGCCTTCAGTGCTAATATTTTGGGAGGCAGCCCCTCCCCTCACCTACCCATCATGTAAAGAAGATTTCTCTCTATCCCCATCCAACAAACTGGTTCAGACACAAGCTCTGTGACTCCTTTTTGGCACCCTCAATTAAATGTCCTCTCTCCTCTCTTCCTATAGGCTCATGCAGCACAAAGAAAGTTCAAGTTTGATTTTGATTTCTTGCACTGGATTGTATATTTAGAGCATGGGCTGGGACTTGATTCTGAATGTCTCCGGAACAGGGTCTTACACAGAGTAAGGTCTTGGGAAGCCTTCTGGTGACCAGAAGTGCAGTCACTGAGTAGATTCAGACACTTAAATACCTCAGGGGTAGGAGAGGTGGGCTGACGCTCTCCCTCAGGATGCCCACCACTCTGCCTTCTGAGATGCCCAGAGACCAAAAGGCAACAGGCTCCAACCCCCAAGCCAGATGCTTCTTCACCCAAGGCGGGCGAGGATGCTACACCTATTCCCAGGGCACTACTCGAGGAGAAAACAGAGCCCACAGGTAATGAGGACCCCAACTCCAGACTTACCATGTTCATGACAGTGAGGATGAACCTCTGGGCAGCCTCTGCCCCGTGGTACTGCACCATGTCAGCATCAGCCACCACCAGGGTCTCCACCGTGTGCTCGTTGGTAAGCCGTATAGCGTTCCTCCGCTCCCGCCAGTCCCGAGACAGCCTGCCCTTTCTGGGCTTCTTCTTTTCTAGAAAATGGAGACATTTGTGCAGTCCTTGGTTTACTGATTTCTAAAATCCTACAATGAAAAGGTCTTCCATGGAGCTTCCCCAAGAGAACGGTCAGTCTCCACTGGCCACTGATGGGACCAGAAGCCACAGACCTCTGTGGTCACATGGGTGAACCTGAGTACACCAGCTAAGGGTGGCACTGACTGAGCAGAAGGGAAAGAGACAGGGAGGCCAGACATCCAATGGGGCTTATCCTGTCCACTCTTGCAGCCAAGGAAGTGCATGGGGACAGAAGGGACACATCCCCTTCAGAGGAACTTGGAGAGCATGCAGTGTGCAGAGGAAAAGGAAGCCTGGACCCAGCGAGGGGGGATCCAAGAGTCCTCATGTCAACCACACAGAACTGGGGAAAGCATCTGAAAGGTAACCCCTACACCAGGTATCTTAAAACTGGAACCAAGGAAGCAGGGGCTGAGGGTGATATTGTTATCCACTAAAGAGCCCACTTCTGACTGCTCAAGGCTGCTGGGTAAGGACTATAATTGTACATGGAAACACCTTTGGCCAAAATGACAAGTTGATACAAATAAAACACATTTAAGGAGACAAATGTGAATAGAAGGACAGGTCTTCAAATTGATAGTCTTCATTTCCTTTTTGACATAAGACTACACGGCTGCACCTCTGCTACATTGTACGTGAAGAAAGACAGTCTAAATGTACACCCACAGGCTTCATAGTAACCCAACCACTCTAGAAGCAAAAATGGATACCATAAAATAATCTGAGCTATGGATCATAATTCACAAGTAAGTATGCGCTGTTCAATGTAATTTTCAGCCATGAAACAGTAGAAAGTAATCAAAATACCCAACCATACAGAAAGCTGGCACAGATAAGATACATGACCATGAAAATCATGTCTGTGAAGACTTAGTAATATAAAGAGATATAAAGAGACATAGATATAAATCCATATACGCAGTGAGAGCTCAATTTTGCAAAAAAAAAAACAAAAAACAAAAAAACAAAACAACACAATATGTGTAAGTATTTCCAGGCCTGAGAGAGAAATTTAAAAACACAAAAGAGCTCTCTGCTTTCTTCCTCTCTGCTCTCTGCCCTCCTCCTCTTCTCTCTCTGCTCTCTGCCTCTCCTTTCCTCTCCCTTCAGGAAGCCCCCAATAAAATCTCTTGGCTGAAAAAAAAAATAAAAAAATAAAAACACCAAAGAAGAACTAAAATGTTAATTTTACTGTGTAGACTTCAGTTTCCCTTTTTTTTCCCTCTATATATTATAAATTTATATAATAAACAAGAAGTACTTCATTTAAAGAAATACCATTGAATTTGAGAAAAACACAGAAGTCACTTTTAAACTCTAAACAATAAAATAAAGCATGGGGGATCAACTTATGTCATCTGACCTATCACAAAATTACAAATTAAAGAGGTGAATGTGAATGCCTTGCCAAACCTGTATAATGGTTCCCTTCTCAGAGCCCCTAAGCCAGGCTCACATCCCATCAAGCCCCTGATCCTCTGATGTGGAATGAGGGTCAATTCTTAGATGAGAGGTAAGATCTTAGATAGCATTTCCTTGCATATGGGCAGAATGGAAGAGGCCCAAATTGAAAACCTATCAGTCTATACCCCCATTCTCCAGATTATCACTGAACACTAGGAAGTCAAAACACAGGTGATGCTCGAATTCTGGTCTCTGTGTGCTTACCAAGCACAGATCCTGGGATCTGGCCAACCTATCCAATTGGGAATTTGTGAAGTATCCCCTTGTCTCCACTGGAAAGCAGCAGAGGCAATAGGCCCCTCAAGCAAGATCTCTGTTGTAACCAGCAAACCCACATTCTCCCAAAGGACCACCACAACCCAAATGGCATTCACAGATCACTTCAAGGTCAGTATTTACAACTCATCTCTTAATATTACCAACTCATATTCCCTTCTGCAGATGTTCCCCTAATAGCAGCTCAGTGTGTATTCCCACACCTTGTCATGAATTTCCAGACTTTGGTACAGAAAGAGCTACAGTTTTAGCACGGCCTTAAGATGCAGCAATATACTGCTCTAGGAGACAGCAAGCAAGAACACAGGAGAGCTGCATGCTCTCTAAGAAAAGTAGCTCCTCACTTCCAGACCACAGGAGCAGGTGGCTCCTAAATGATTCACATTCAAAATCCTGCACTGGGTGTCAGATTTTTAAGACCACAAAGTAGGATTAACAAGACCTGTTTCTCCCACCCTAACAGACCTAGGAGAACTAATATAATAGGGTGTCACAGGGTTAAAAGCTGTGAATTAACCTAGGCTCTGACCATATCAGGTGAGTACTGAACAGCAGAATATTAAATAGCAGGTTAACCTAAGCCCTGGGTGCTGAATAGCAGATGAATACTGAATAGCAGAGTACTAAGTAGCAGGTTAACCTAGACCAAGTACAGAGTAGCAGGTGAAACACAGTGGTATGGTCTCTGTGGCTTTGAAGGGTTCTCACTATGACATACTTGCTTCTGTTGTTGCCCTCAGTCCCTGGCACCATGCTTGGTCAGAAATACTCACTGAACAAATGAATACGTATAGTAAAATGAATAAAAGGAAATAAATAAATATGTTCACTTAGTAATAGTCTCACATTAGTGCTAGTCAGGTCTTGCCACAAAACATGTATTTAAAATCCTGTATTTTGTTTTCAGTCTTTTTATTTTTCTTCAAATTTACTTTTGGCTGTAGGGGTTTTGTTAACAGTGCTAGGGAATGAACCCAGGGCCTTGTGCATGCAAGGCAAGTACTCTACCACTGAGCTACACCCAAAACCCTTTTTAAATTTTGAAAGAGCATCTCATTAAGTTACCTCAGGCTGGTCTCAAACTAGTGATGCTCTTGCCTCAGGCTCCCGGATAGCTGGAATTACAGGTGTGCTCCACCATCTTAGCTAATGTTTTTTAGTTCTTTTTAATTGACACATGGTATTTGTACACATTTACGAGGCACAATGTCATAATTTGCTACATGCATGTAATGTACAATGATCAAATTAAAACAACTATCATTTCTCTTCAAACATCTTTCATTTCTGTTTTAGGAAACTTTGGACTCTTTTTTTCCTAGTTATTTTTGAAATAGATCCTTAATTGTTCTAGACTACTGCTGCCCTACTGTACTACAAAATGTCAGAACTAATTCCTTCTATTTTAGTACCTATTATGCAACCTGGCTCCCTCCTCCCTCCCCAATCCCCTTCTCAGTCTCTAGTGACCACCATTGCACAAAACCTCTGGATTTTGTTGAGTGGGAACAGGAGATCATGGACCTGAGTCCTATTTCCATGCAGCTGTCTTTCTCAGGGGTGGTGATGGGCAGGAACAGAGGGGACTGGAAGGTAGAGGGAACCTCACCCTTCTCCCCTCTCTCTGCTCCCACCAACCCCTTCACCAGTAGAGCTTCCTGGCCATTGCCACCCACAACCATATCACTCCCTTCTCTACAGGGAGAAACACACCTCCCCCTTTAACTCCTGAACTTCATAAACATGCCCTCATAGACAAATTCATAGATGCCAACATTAGCAGATTATAGGCATCTTGAAAAATAAGAACAAAACACCAACTTCAGGATCACCCAGGTGCTGAGTTCCACCTGGGTGCAGGCAGGTGGGTGTGTGGCTGGCTGGGAAGTTCTCCAAGCTCTGGACCTCCTCAGCCATCTCCAGCTATGGGACCCTCACTCTGGAAATAACGAGAGATCCCAGCCAGGCCCTCTTCTGTTGTGACAGACACCAGGGGTCCCTCCTGAAGTCAAGCCTCACAGTCTCTCTTGGCAGCACACCACTGGAGTTGGGACCATTCCATGTTCTTATAGAAGACACCCCAGATCTTTTTGGAACAAGAGAAAAAGAAAAGGAAGATGTAAAGGACATTCTCCACATACTTTCAAAATATTCAAATTGTGATTTATTCTAAAACTCGGGGACTGCCCCCCCCCAAAAAAAAAACAAAAAAAACAAAAATACTAAGCAAATATATGTTTGTACTTACTAATTTGGCAAACTAAAAAAAACTCAATTATGAATTATCAAACTCTATATAGAATATATATACACTCTTTTAGTTTAGAAACAATACAGAATTGGGCTGGAGACATGGGGTTATAGCTAAGTGGTAGAGCACCTGCCTAGCATGCCTGAGGCCTTGGGTTCCAACCCCTGAACTATAAAAAAAGAAACAGCATTCAGGTATTTCCTAGGGAAAAACACATGGAATACAAAATATTTGGTGTGAAACTCCTCCCTAAATTCCTTTACTTCTTGGTACACAAGATTCTTATGTCCCTGATTCCACCAATGCCACTTCCAAGGACAGGCTCAAGGTATTCTCAATGCCAAGCAAGGCACAAGAAAAATATGCCTCCATCCATTGTAGAACCAAACTATAACACATGGAAAACAAGCAGCATGGAGGAAATGGCAGGTACCCAAGGGCACTGGGCATCTCAAGTGGATAGGCAAAGGGCACCTCAGTACAAGATTATAAAGACCAATGTCACCAGTAGGTGTGGGAAGCCATTCTCTCAAGTGATTGGGCACCTCCCTGACTGGCTGAGAGGCGCTCCGGCTAAACTGTCAGAACTAATCCCCACCCTCTCTAGGTGCAAGAGCCCATCCGTGTGGGGGTGTGACTGACCGTTGACCCTGAGACCAATCACTGACCCTGACCTTGGAATGCTGTCCCCCTCAACCTTCGTTGGATGGAATGTTCCCCTGAATTTCTTTTTCCCCAATAAAAGGCCATCCTCTGGCGTGCCCTGCCTCTCTGTCTCTCCTGCTCCTCTGTGTAAACCTCACTGCCCCACCAGGTGGCTCGAGGCAGGAGCCAGAGGGGGGAGCCGTCTCAGACCTGGTCAAAGAAAAAGGTAAATTGAGTTTATGTGTATTCATTTTGATCTCACTAGTTAACTTCTATTCTTAGAACCTCTAGTATGAAGCTAGTGTGCTGGTAGTGTGGCTGAAGTAGGAACTAGACACTTGCATCCAACAAACCGACAGAATTAATGGAAAGATGCATGCTTAACTTGAAGTTGGAGTCCAGCAAACATATTCTCACATCAATGCTCTGAGGCCAGATACAATAATGTACCCTCCTGCAGGCACATGAGACAGTGGACAACCAGAGCCCTGAGCAACTGAAGCACCTTCTCTCAGTCACATGGACCACAGGTGTTCTTCAGCTCTGTGTATAAGGCCCGGGGGATTCCATCAGAACACCTTGGCACCATGACTGTGTGTTTTAAAGAATCCACCTGTTCTAAAAGGAAGCCCACCTGTCCCTCATTGCCACCTTGAAGAACAGACATGGGGCCTGTGTTAGCACGGTGAACCAGGTGTGACAATTGGAATGCTGCACGGGAGACACAGGGATACAGAGCAAGAAGAGAACCTGAGCACCCTTATGAGTTATCTCCTTGTGTGATTAACAAGGAGATAACTTAAGGTGACTTACATCAGAGCTAAAGGTTGGGAAAAAAAAAATCAGAGAAATTAAAAACCAAAGGAAAAATACAAATATATTAACAAAGGGTCAACATGATTTGGTCTGGTGATAAAAATCATACTGGACTGTGACCCTAGCACACGGAGCACTTAGATGAGCCCCTCACCGTGTCTGAGTCATAGCTACACCGTGTGGCTGCACATCCACAAACAGAGACACTAAGAGATTTTGATAAACCCCTTGCCCAAGGTCACTAATCTAGCTGACTACCACCTAACCCTGTCCCTTCTGCCTTCAAATCTGGTCCTGAGTTTCCTGAAATTGGGGTTGGAGGATAAGCATGCTAGATTATCAGTTTGTCACTCTTCCAAAGGGAGGAAGGCCGCCACTCCTTCTTAGGAATAATCATTTTTCTAACACCAACCTATAAAATACAAAAAAAAAATAAGACAGACATATCTCAGGTGCCCAGTGATACAGCAGGGAATGCTTTACAACAAAGCTTTATGACAAATGTGATTGCAAATTTATTTAATTATATCTTACAGGATCTTTCAGTAACACTGAAGATCCAAAAATTAAAATATTCATCAAAAGAAATTCCAGAAAATCCTCAAGCCAGTAGCCTTGAGTGGTCCCTAAATCTGGGGTAGCCACAACCAACATAACAGAGAGAGGAAGAACTCCAAGAAATGACAAAAGAGGTGGCCTGAGTTAGCAGGAAGAGGCAAGATCGCAGATGGTGATGCTGATTTCTCAAATCGGAGCAGCACCAGTGGGCAAGGAGTCCTGCTTGTTTGCTGGGTGACAAGATCAACAGGGGGCCCACGAGGCTGCCCACCTAAAACCTGAAGGGTCTGCTGCACCCCTGGCCTGGGCTACCATGTAGCACACATGACAGAGGTACTGTTTCTCTGTACCTGCCACATCAAACATCAACTCAAACCTACAAAACTAGAGACCAGAGCAGGCATAGGAAGAGCAAACCTCTCAAGCCAGACTGAGCAAGAGACTGGAGTTCTGGAGACCACCCAAATTGCTTTGGGGGCTCCATGCAGCCAGAGTGACAACCTGGGGTCAGTACCTTCTGACCCCAGTTTTCCCCCCTAACTACATAGGTGTCACCTGTGCTGACTGGATGCATCTCTACCTAGCTGACTAGACAGTGAACTGAAGGACTTAGCACAGCACCCAGCAAAGCCTGGTATACACAGGAACTCAATAATTACAGTTAGTTAAGCGAATTGTTTAAAATTTTTTGGATATCCTAATTCAGAACAAGATTAATTTAATTGAACTTGTAACACAAGTATCCCAAAATGAATTTCTCACAAGTTGCTTCTTCTACCTGAGGATTAGGCAGCAAAACTAGCTGCAAGGCGCCCAGCATTGACACCCGTGAACTGGTGAAAATCTGCCTTCCGACCTGCAGGGTGAAAATGAGTAAGAGCCCTTCACTATAAAACCAGGTGATAATTATTCCACCCTCAGAATCTATGTGGAGAATAACCAGAAAACCTATCATCAGCCTCTAACACAGGGAGGGAGGGATAGACAGACAGACCCAAATCACACTGTTGGTTTCATTTCTATCAGTATCATGACATTTATTGTACCACTGTACACTCTTAGGGTCTAAACACTATTTTGAAAACTTTACATGCCCACAGAACCCACTAGCACAGACAGATGCTTTTATGTACCCTATGGGGCTAACCTGTCATATTCTCCATCTGTCAGAGTCTCCAATGTAGACACTCATCAACCAAAGTGTTGTCTCCCATATATCCTACTGAGCCAGGGGCATAAAAAAAATTTCCCTCTGAAGGCCACCTACAGTCACACAAGAATAAATCATGGCCAACGTAAAAATCACAGCTTCAAAAGGGGGAGGGGATGGTGTGTAAATCCTCTCAACATCCCGTGTAACAGCCCAGGGTTCCTTGGGTGGGGAACCTAATCATCAGTAACAGGACAGAACACGAAAGATGAGTGTCCATAAAATCAGCCATTTACACTGTGAAGCATTAGTGGCTTTTCACACGGGTAGGAAAAAAATGGAAATCAAATATTTTTCATCAAGATGGAAAACTGAATGTCAGTCCTTCTCCCTGGGACAGGCACCAACTGCCACAGCAACTGGGCTTTCAGTGTATTGAGCCACTGTCCCCTCCTCACCAGCCACACCAACCCTGGTCCAGAACACCACGGTGACGACTGCTCCAACAGGGGAAAACTGCATGGGCTCCCTCCTGCCTGCCTAACAGCCCCATTGTCTTCTGCATTTACTTTCCTAAAATCAGAAGCTGGGAGATGTCCTGAAAAGGCCTTCAGGCTTGGACTTGGGAACCCTGCATATTCTTCTGGGCCTCATCGTGAGGCTCTTGGAGGTCCCACTTAACAAAAAGGTCTCCCTTTCCACTATACTGGTCATCTGTCCCTTGTCACCCAATACACTCTTCTGCAATCCACGCTTCAATGCTGGGGCTGAGAGCATTCAGACTACACTTCCCAGTATCCTCTGACATCTGGCTGCCAATTCACCTGAGCTAGGAGGAGACTGGAAGGCCGCTGGCAGGGAGAAGGGGGCCCTAGTGTTTCCAGCTCAGAGGGGGACACTCCTATGGCTATGGCTCTAATGTCCAGCTAATGCACCAGTCGCAGGCTTCCCATCCTCTCTCAGAAGTGCAGCTGTCTGACACCAGCCTAATTCCCTTGACGTTTTTGGTAACCCCACTGAAGTCTGAGCCCCAGCCCTACGGCCCCCTCCAAGAAACTCAATGATCCTAGAAATACATGGTTACTTTTTATTTCCCCAGCCCTAGGGTAATAGATGTCCCCTGAGTTACTTCAGTTCCTTCTTTTCTTCATTCAGACATTACTCATTCCCAATTCCCTGCATTAAATTCCTCTTGTGAGAAATTCCTTGCATGGTTCCAGTTTTTCTCTCTAGACACAAATGGATATAGAATAAACTGAGAGGGTCATTCCTTAATCTCCTTTCTGTATCTTACTCAAGCTTCAAGGATTCCTCCTAGTTCTGGAACTAAGGATGGATATTTTCTCATCATGGAAATGTTAGGATATTGAAAGTGCACCTCCACATTGCAGAACACTGCCATAGGCAGGAATCACCATTTAACAGAAACCAGTCAATAGGATGCCCATGATGGAAATGCGAATGTCAAAGTGTGCCATAGATTTCTTGACATCCTATCCACTGCCACATCTGAGAACTCATGGTCAATGTCTTATAGATTCAGAGTCGACATGGGGAAAGTACTGGAGCCAAGCAGTGGGCCTGCAGCAGGTTTTCAGCTGTAGTTTCAAAGCTTGCACACACATACCATTATAAACACCATGTTTGCCAATAAAATTTTCAGGTTCCAAGAAAACATCTTTCTGACCACTTTTCTGCCATAAACCAAAGCAAATGATCTGTTTATAGAAAAACCACCTTTTTGACTAGAAATGATAACTCTGCATATGCAGCTGACTTCCTAGCCAGGTGATGTTTCTGGCAGCTGTATAAATCCAACATCCTTGAAAAATAATGGCCTTCTCTTTGTTTTTTTACAAAAAGGGGAAAAAAATAAATTTTGCTTTCCAAGTATGAATTCTTTAAATAACTTCCCCCAAGGCCAAGTCATTTTTATAAAAGGCATCTTTTTTCATGTAAATTCCTTACAAAGGTAGAAAATAAGGGTTTTGTGTGTGTGGTTAAGATTCCAAATGAAGAACTGAAGACTCTTCAGACCAATCTCAGTCCCTTCACTAGGTGATCCACACCTGTACCCTTGAAGAGAGCAGAAGCAGGGGTGCAAAAGCAGGGCTGGCTCAAAGGGACTCTTCCACCAATGATCAGAGCCACATAGACACTAAAAAGTCAGGAATCGCCATCTATGAATGAGGTTAAAGAAATTCAGAATATTCATTGATGACCCATGCACTCTAGGCACTACCACAATATAGGTTACTGATAGGAAAGAGCAGACATTAACCAAATAAATGGACATAAATGAAAAATGATAGATGTGACAAATGCTAACAAGAAAGTGTTAAGAGGGAATATCAGAAGGGAGTCCTAATTTATACTGGGAATATGTTCATGACCTTTGTATAACTCCAACAAATACCTGAGGCAATTAACTTTTTAAAGAGAAAAGTTCTGCTTAGCTCATAGTTTGGGATACTCAAAGGCATGACTTCTTCACCTGCTCATTTCTGGTGAGGATAACAGATGGTGGTACACCATGACAACAGTATAAGAGCAAATTACATCCTAAACCAGAGTAGACAGAGAGGTGGGGGGAGGAATCAACCAGGATTCCATTGTCCTTTTGAGGGCATGCCCCAATTACCTAAATACCTCTCGCCAGGCCCCACCCCCAAAAAGTTCCTCTCCCTCCCAATAGTGCCACCCTGTGGATCAAGACTTCAATTACAATGGACACTTGAGGTCAATCAGTTATAACAAATGATATCCAAACCATAGTAGTTCAAAAGAGGCTTCTCAAAGAAGCGATGTATAGGCTAAGATTGGAGAATAAGCAGAAGTTAATCAGTGAGGACAGGAGAGATGCTAGGTACAGTCCAGGCAGTGGAAACAGCATGCACACAGGCCTCAGGGAGAGAAGAAAGCATGGTATATTCTAGAAACTGCAGGGATCCAAGAGTAAATGTGTGGCTGCTGAGGGAGGCCAGAGAAATAGGGCAAACATGGAGGGTCTGTGTGGAATGTGTTAAATAATTTTCTTCTTCATTCCAGGGTCAGGGGGTGTCACCTAGGGCTGGTGTTCTGAATGCAGAACCCTGAGTGCTGCGGGTAGAACAGCTTCCTGAGGTGGGGGCACTGGCTGGATGACAGCTGCAGGGGCCCAGGTAAGAGGGAACAACATGTGGACAAGGAAGAGAAATGTGAGTGGAATAAAAAAAAACAGAGGGGCTGGGGCTCAATGGTAGAGCGCTCACCTGGCACATGAGAGGCACTGCATTGGATCCTTAGCACCACATAAAAATAAAATATGATCATTATGTAAGTACATGTATGAAGATATGAATTGGTGTGAATATACAACCAGAGATATGAAAAATGTGTTCTATATGTGTAATATGAATCATAATGCATCCCACTGTCATATATATAAACAATCAATAAAAAACAGTTGATATCAAAAAATAAAGGTATTGTGTCCATCTACAACTAAAAAAAATGTGTACACACACACGCGCATTCAGGAGATACTCAAAGGCGGAACTACTAGTAAATAAAGAATAGCTATGAAGGATAACTCTGGTTTGTGTCTTAATAATCTGATAAATATGAGACCAGTTACTGAATTACAAACACTGGCCAGGTATGGAAAAAAGAAAGAAAAAAGGTGACGTCAGTTTGGCCCAGGTAAGTTTCAGATGCCTTTGAAAAATCCAGGTGGCAATGTCAGGTTGGCTATTGACTGTGCAGACTTAGAGCTGAATAGTAAAGGCAGAATCAGAAATAGTCATTTAAAAATCATCAGTCCCAGACCAGGACTGAGGACCTTCAGGGACCTCAAAACTACATGGCTGGATAGAAGAGATAGACCCAACACTAGAGAGAGAGAGAGAGAGAGAGAGAGAGAGAGAGAGAGAGAGAGAGAGGAGGGAGGGAGGGAGGGAGACAGACAGACAGAGACCCTCAAGGTGCAAAGAAACCAGCAGAGCAGGACACCAGGAAAAAGTAAGTCTCAGGACAGAGGCTGTCTGAACCTCCAGTAGAGAGAGGACTGGGCCAAACAGAGAGAGGTTACTAGGGGGTCTCAACAACAGCACCTAGGAGAGGAAAGGAGCTAAAACAGACTAGAGAGGGCTAACTACATATTTGAGAAATGAAGAAATGGTTTGGAGAAGTCTGGGAAGCAGGGACACAGGGATGCTGCTAGAAGAAGCTGATGGATTTCCTCAAAACTAGGGAACTACAGGATTGGTCAGGAAACCCAGGCCCTAACTCTCCCCTTCCTAATGGATTTGCAGATGGTGGCCAGCCAGGGGCCCAGATGTCCAACTAGGAAAAAAATGTTACTTCTCACCTATCTCCTACCAGTGGAGAACAGACAGTCTTCAACAAACCCTTGTCAAGCCCCAACTCTCTACAAGCCCTGCAATGGGTGGTGGTGCCTCCAGGGGAGGGAGAAGAGTTAGCAAAAACCTAACAATCCTATAAATACCCCAAAGATGGAAAAGCATACTATGAATGCATGCTCCAGGGAAGTAGAGGAAGAACACATTCATTGTATCAGAAAGAAAAAAGCTACATGATCACAGTAACAATAAGTAAAATGGGAAGCGCAAGGTAGCACCATCTAGGAAGAGGTGCTCAGATATTCCAATAGAAGGCTTCAGTCAGATCATTAGGAATTTAGTCTTCAGTCAGACCATTAGGAACCTTAGTCTCCACCTCCAATAAATACTGAATATGTTTTCAAGAGATACATTATTTTTCTAGGACTGCTATAAATTACCACAGGCTGGGAGATTTTAAACTACAGAAATTGATTTCCTCACAATTCTGGAGGCTGGACGTTCAAGATCAAGATTTTGGGAGAGACAGTTCCTTCTGAGGGCCGTGAAAACAGGATCTGTTCCCAGTCCCCCTCCTTGGCTTGCTACCTTCTCCCTGTGTCGACATATGCTCTCTGCATATCTGTGCCTAGATTTCCTCTTTTTAATAGGACACCAGTCATATTGCATTAAGGCACAACCTGGTGACTGAGTGTTAACTTATTCCTTCTAGAGACAGCCTAACTTTAACTGGGCTGAGGTAGTGGGGTTTAAGGCTTTAACATGTGAATTTGGTGGGGACACAATTCAACCCATAACATGTATCTATGGTCTTTCCAGCCTCAAGTAGCTGGGGTATGTGTACCTCCTGGGCCAGAGCACTGCAGAGAGTCACAGGAAGCAGTCATCTCAGAATCCCATCAAGATGCATTTGGCAAATTAAAAAAAAAAATGCCAACGTAGAGAATTATGTGCTTTTCATCACCACTTTTCAGGGCAGACTGTTGCTGAAAGATTACCCGACCCGACCAGAGCCTGACAGTTTTATCTTCTAAATTGATGGAAGGGGGAAAAAGGGAACATTGTGCAAACACACAGCTTGGGGGAAGAAATTAATTAATGTGTTCATGTTTCAACCAGAACAAGACAGGACAAACAAAAGCCTGAAAAGAAATCGACATGTTCTCTGCACCTGGAATCTCCTGTCGGGATCCTGGGTATTGTTTCTTTTGACAGATGGTCTTTCATCTTGACAAGGAAATATAAGAAATTTCAGTCAGCTCAGAAATTCATGAGGGGACCAGGCCATTCTGTGGGCTAGTAACTCAAACTCTTCAACATCAACAAAAAACTAAATTAAACTAAAGCTGAAGGCTTCGACCTCCCACCCCTCCCCAAAGCCCCCAAAGACATCCAAGCACACCTTATAGTGGTCAGTTGTCCTGCCCTGAGTTTTTTTGGACTATGGAAATAGCCCTTCTTGCCTCTGTGCTTCCTACATGGAGGAAGGCGCACAGTCCGTATCGTCATTATTTGTGAATGAGCAAGTTAATAAGAGAACAAAGTAAATGAACAAACGAAATGAAATGATCCTTTTTCTCTTTCAGACTTAGGGGAAAAAAACAACATATACTTGGTCTATAGGCCTCTTGGGTGTCAGAGATTCTTCCAAATGTGTCCAACACCACAACAGTTCCAAAGCACTTATCATCAGATGCCCTTCACTCCTCCGAAGACTTCTTAGAGTTTCCTAAGAGCCCCAGATGTCTCCCAAGATGCAGAGAAAGAGCTCAACCCACTGATAGGCCTAGGACTGGGAAAAGAAGTCAGGAAGTGCTCTTTGGCCTAGACCCAGCCACCAAAATGTGATTTTTTTCCCCAAACAAACCCACTTCCTGAATGCCAAGGACCCTCCAGGGCAAAAGGGCCTTTCCAGAAAGGCACAGTCACCTGAGCAGAGATTTGGTCCTTCTGGCCCCACAGCAACCCTGACCTTCTGGGGCTCCTACACTTGGACTTCCGATGCCCCTGATGGAAAATGCTCCCTCCCCAGCCAGGTCAATAATTTCTCAAAAGGCTTTCCTAGGCAAGAAGCCTCGGGTTCCCAGAGTGAGTGAACCAGCCAAGCAGTGCGAGGGCTGGAGTCTGCGAGGCAGCTCACAGCTTCACTGGGACCCCACACTCCTGACTTCCTGGGGCCTCCCCTGTGAAGTCTTCAAAACCTCCACCAGGACACCCATCAGGTTGGCCTTGGAAGGTTCAGGCACCTCACCCCTCTCCATACATCCTGGCCTCTGGACACACTGAGGCTCCCTCTGGATTTTCCCCAATAGTCGGTCACTTGACCTGTACACACGGCTCAAAGGCCACTTCAAGACCTTCTCTGGATCCTTGATCTGAATCCTCCATAACAGACTTTCCTTCTCCTTTACCACAATTTATGATCATTTAATTGTGTGTAATTAATTGTTCTGTTTTTAACATTAGTGTCTTCCACTATACAGGAAGACCACTGAGAAAAGGGACCGTCACTCTATACCCACGCCTGGCATCTGAGAGTTATTCAAGAGATAGTTTTAAAATAAGTGAGTGAAAGAGCAGATGAAGCACAGTAGACATTTATGCTATGATGTGAAATATGTTCCAATCCTATCACCTTTTAATGACAGTGGCCATTTGGATCCTTACCCCTGCTTCTATGTTAACTTCCTTGGTATCACTTCTGATCTTTCAAATGAGAATTTTAATTCCCTTACATATTTTTTTTTAATAAAAACTCATCATGTTGGTCTTCTACCATGCTTTGGTTTCCCTTTCTCTGTTTCCCTATGTTAGCTATATTTCATTAAGTTTATCATCTCTAGTAATTGGGTAGGCAATTCTATGACTAAATTATTTTTACAGTCTTCTCTATAGCTTTGAATATCAATAAAGACCAAAGTAAATTTTTTTTCTCTTCACTTTTATACAAAGAACTCCTCAAAATCTTTTTCTCCCAGGTGCCTTTCCACTTCTCTCATTTGTCAATGTTTGGTACAAATTATCACTAAAGCATTACACTTTACAGTTTACATCGTCCCTTTTTATAACATCCCTGTTGAGATATAATTCATATACAACTCACCCAGTTCTCAAGTGGGTTTTAAAAAGGTACTCAAATTCCAACAAGAAGAGGTCTACCAAAAGCCAGTGCCAAGACCTGAGGGGGCACGAGTCTCCTTGGATTTCCCTCACTAGTATCCCACCACAGACCTGCCTCTGGAGGACAGGCAGACACACCCAAGGTCTTGTAAGTACTTGCCTCTCAGTTCTGCCAGGCTTTGGTAGGATGTTACACTTTTCCTGGGGACTGGGGCTGTACATTCTGAACTGATGAGACATTGAAATCTGCATCTGTAGATCTTCTCTGTCCACAAGGCAATGGTAAATGCAAAATATCAGCAACGTATCTCCTGCCATAGGGCTGGAGTCAGCTGTAGGATGGCTATGAAGCAATAGCTAATGTCAAACCAAGGAGAAAGCTGGCCATTGTCCCAATTATTATCAATCCCCAGAATCTCAGAGCCAGGGAGAAACAGATGCTTGTGAGAAAAAAATTTCTTCTTGTCATTCATCAGAAAGGCAGGGTTTAGCCACTCTGAAAAGGTCAATGACTACCACCCTTATCAACAAAAGCCTATTGTCCTTTATAGTTGGTAAAACGCCCACTTTCTTAATTTTTATAAGCATGCTTTTGACTTTTTAGTGTTTCCATAGGTTTTAGTGGGAAGATAGACTTGCTGGTTGCCAAGAAACAACCTAAATGTTGATCCATAGGTCAATGGACAACTGATGATCCATGTGATGAAAACCATTCAGCAATAAAAATGAACTACTGATACACACAGTAACATAGAAGAAACTAAAATAGGGCTAACAGCTATTGGCCCTATTTCCCAAGGGAGGAAAAGCCAAAAGCTTTACCTCTAAGATCCAGAACAGGATACTTTCACCATTTTTATTCAACATTGTGCTCTAAGCCCTAGCCAGAGCAATCAGGCAAGAGAAATAAAGGACATCCAAATTGGAAGAGAGGAAGACAAATTGTCACTGTTATCATATGCAACAATATATAGGGAAAACTTCAAAGATCCCTCCAAAAAAACTAGTAGAAAAAACAAATTCAGCAAAGTTTCAGGATATAAAATTGGCATACAAAAATCAGTAATTTTTTTAATGCACCATTAGTAAATTATCTGAATAAGAAATCAATAAAGTGATCTCATTTACAATAGCTAAGAAAAACAAATACTTAGGAATAAACTTTTAAAAGAAGCAAAAAATATCTCTAAAATGAAAACTATAAAACAATGATGAAAAAAATTGAAGACACAAAAATTCGAATGACATACCATGTTCATGAACTGAAAGAATCAATATTGTTAAAAATATCCATATTACTCAAAGCAATCTATAAATTAATGTAATTCCTATCAAAATACCAATGACATTCTTTACAGACCTAGAAAAAGAACAATCCTGAAATCTGTATGCAATCACAGAAAGACCTGACTATCCAAAGCCATCTTGAGAAAAAGTAAGAAAGCAGGAGGCATTACATTACCCAACTTCAAAATATGCTACAAAGCTATAGTAATCAAAACTGAATGTCACTGGCATAAAGAGAGACACAAAGACTAATGGAATAGAATAGAGATCTAAAGTAAACTCTTACATCTACAGCCAAATGACTTTCAACAAAAGTGCTAAGAACACACATTGAGAGAGAATAGTTCTTTTAATAAATGAAACTGGGAAAATTGGATATCTACATTCAGAAGAATGAAACTGAACCCTCATCTCTTACCAAAAATCAACTCAAAATAGATGAAAGACTAACTGTGACATATAAAACTATGAAACTAGCAGAAGAAAACATAGGGAAAATGCTTTGGTGAATTAAAAAGGACAAAGTGTTTCTGGCATACAAAGAAAGCAAAAATGGAAAAATGGGATTACATCAAACTAAAAAGCTCTGCTCAAAGGAACAATCAGCAGAGTGAAGAGACAACTTATAGAATGGAAGAAAATATGTGCCAACTATACTTCTAACAAGGGTTTAGTATTCAAAGTATAGAACAAACTCAAGAAAACATGGATTTTTAAATGTGCAATAGACATTTCTTAAAAGACCTCACACAAATGGCCAGCAAATATATGAAAAATGATCAAAGATCATTCATCATCAGGGAAATCAAATAAAAATCATAATAGTACTTAAATCCCATCAAAATGGCTATTATCAAAGAGACTAAAGACAAAAAATGTTAGTGAGGATGTCACAAAAAGGGAATCCTTGCATACTATTGGTGGGAGTAGTATAACCTTTATGACCAGCATGGAGGTTCCTCAAAAAATTAAAAATAGAACTACCATGTGATCCAGCCATCCCACTCCTTGGGATATATTCAAAGAAAGTGAAATCAGTATGTAGAAGAAATACCTGCACTCCTGTGTTACGGCATTACCATTCATAGTAGCCAACCTAAGTGTTCATCAACTGAAGAATATACTAAGAAAATACGGTTGCTATAGTTTGGATCTGAAATTGTCCCCAGTGGACCATGTGTTAAAAAGTGTTGGTCCTTAGCTTGGCACTATTGGGAGGAAGTAAAAACCTAATGGGGGGGGAGGATAGATCTCTGGGGGTGTGCCTCATAGGGGACAGTCCCTTTCTCTTTGCTTTATAGCAACCATGAGATGCGTAGCTTTGTTCTACCATATACCCCCACCATGTTGTTCTGCCTCCCCACAATCCCAAAAGCAATGGAACCAACCAAGCATGAACTGAAATCTCTGAAATTGTGAACCAAACTTAACATTTCCTCCTTTATTTGATTTATGTCAGGTATTTTGTCTTGGTGATAGAAAGCTAACACATAAATATATGCCAAGAAATACTATACTATTCAGCCAAAAAAGAGAATGAAATCCTGTCATCTGTGACAACATGGGTGGGACTAGAGACTGTTATGTGAAAGTTAAATAACCCAGGTACAGAAAGACAAGTAGTGCATGATCTCACTCTTAATAGAGTACACAAACGTTGATCTTATAGAAGCTGAGAGTAGAACACTGATGACTAGAGGCAGGGGAGAGTGGGAAATGGGAGGAGGGGTAAAGAAAGGTTGATCAATGGTGTACTAAGTTATAGTCAGGAGTAAGATGTTCAGTTGTGAAACTGCATGGAAGGGTGACTATAAGTAACTATACTATACTGTGTATTTCAAAAACTAGAAGACAGAGGTGTGAATGTTTTCATCATGAAAAAAAATTAATGTTTAAGGAGATAGATATATTCCCTGATTTAAACATTACACAATGTACACACATATCAAAATATTATATGGTATCCCATTAATATGTACAATACTGATTATTTTATGTACAATATTGATTATTTTTTGTATCAATTTAAAATAAATTTAAACCAGACAAATAAGAATATGTACTGTATGATTCCATTTATATAAAATTCTCAAAAATGTAAATCATTGTAGTGATGAAAATCAGAGGGACAACATTCCCAAGGAGAGGGAACACACAGAAGGATGGAGAAAGTTACACAGGGGCACAGGAGATTTCGGGGTGTTGGAAAGTATGCTCATTTCTGATTGTGGTGGGATTTCACTGGTGTATGCCCACATCAAAACTCAAATTGTACTTTTAAATATGTTTAGTTTGTTGTAGAGTAATTTCATCTCTACAAAACTGTGATCAGTTAACTGTTAAATATACTCAATGTGACTATACCCCAGTTTGGACACAAAGGTCCAAGGACTATCACCCACAGTTGATGGACCTCAATTTCCAAAGCAAAGCTAAAGAGTAGAACACCCAACTTTGGAAGAGAAAGAACAAGCCTCTCCACATGTTGCCTCTGATTCCCAACTCAATGGGACCCTCCTCCTTAGCCATGTCACCTACCCAAAGTTAAGACAGATTTGTGATGGTTTTAACGAAGGCTCCCAAAATTTACTGACATGAAGTGGCAAGATCTACCTTCCCTTCCCTTGAACCTAGGTAGGCTGGTAACTGCTCCACTCAGTAGAAGACAGTGCAAGTGATGTCCTGGGAATTCAGAGACTGATCTTAAAAGACAGGCCATGGTCATCACTACCCTAAGTACATGTATAAAGGCACAAATGGTGTGGCCCTACTATGTGTCCAACCAAAGATATGAAAAACTGCTCTATATGTGTAATATGAATTTTAATACATTCTGCTGCCATATATAACAAATTAGAATTTAAAAAAACAAGGAAGACTAATAAAAATAATCATATAAAAAAAAAAGACAGGGCAGCTTCTGCCTAGCTGGTTGGAACTCGGGCACTTGGAGCTTTGAGCAACCATGTAAGTATGATAACCACCTTCTACAAAGAAGCCAGTCACAGAGGCCATGACTAAATGCTCCAATCGGTGGCTCTCGTCTTCAAGCCATCCACCTCCCATTGCCAGACATGTGAGTGAAGGCATTTCTAGATCAGCCCCTAGACTTCAAGTCTTCCCTGGTGAGACCCAGACTCTTCCCTGCCTGAATACTTGACCCACAGAGTCTGTGAGCATATTAAAATACCAGTTATAAGTCACTGAGCTTTGGGGAGATATTTATCACATCAATTAATAATAGATAACAACTGTTCATGCAGTAATTTGTTGTTTTCTCCCATGCTTGAGCTAGTGTCAAGTCTTATGCCCTGATATGCTTCCAAGTCAGGTAGGCTGGTAACTGCTCCACTCAGTAGAAGACAGTGCAAGTGATGCCCTGTGAATTCTTTTAAGATCTTAAAAGACGGGCCATGGGCATCACTACCCTAAGTACATGTATAAAGGCATGAATGGTGTGGCTCTACTTTGTGTCCAACCAGAGTTATAAAAAACTGTGCTCTATATGTATAATATGAATTTTAATGCATTCTGATGTCATATATAACAAATTAGAATTTTGAAAAACAAGGAAGACTTTTTTGTTGTTGTTGTTGTTGTTTTTTGTTTGTTTGTTTGTTTTTTACAGAAATACCCTGTTTTAACTAAGCCAACCTAGACTTGTACAGCTGGGCATCATGCAAGATGCCCAAGAATCACTATTAAATCACCCAAGTATGACCTCCAGCTCAAATATGACTTTCTTCTTCCACTGTCTGTGGGAGAATGGGGGTAGGCAGATAGGACAGTGTCAGGGACTGAGCAGCACTCTATAAACACCTGTGGTTGAAGGGCCCTCTAATCCAGGAGGAAAAGGCAGTCATTGATAAACTCCACATGCCCCTCCTGACAGTGCCACGTCTTTTTACTTATGGAGACCACATACCACCAACGAAGCTATCATCGGTCTTTCTCTACTGGTACGACCATGTTTTACAGAAAGAATACAGAACTCCACTCCTTGGACAGAATGATAGGTCCCTGAATGGACATGTGACCCAAACAGGACTACTTGAGTCCTCTTATGAAGTGGGATATGACTGAGCCACATGCACAAAAACCGCAGAAGCAGCAGCTGCCAGAGACCAGGTATTAGTCTGTTTTCTGGTGCTATAATGAAATACCCAAGTCAGGATTTTATAAAGAAAAGACGTTCGTTTAGTTCACAGTTCTACAGGTTTAAGAGCATGGCCACTGCATTGCCTCAGCTCTGGTGAGGATTTCATGGCAGATGGCATCCGGCTAGCAGAAGTCCACGTGGGAGGAAGAGATCATATGTGAGTCAGCAAGCCAGGGAATGGAGTTCCATGAGAACTACACTACTCCCTTCTAAAGGGGCATGCCTCCAATGACCTCCACCAGGCCCAAACCAACTGAAATCACAGCAGGCACTTTTGCTGCCTTCAGAGAAAACCTGACTGAAAATGAAGCCAGCATAAAGGGAAATCAAGGCAAGAGAAAGGAACAAAGTCCCGGTCACATTGTTGTCAATGCTGGGTCCTGTCATGACCGAAGCTCATAGGGTGGACATTTTCCATAAGCCAATAAATTTGCTTTTTTATTTTTGCTTAGCTTGAGATGGAAAAAGGCCTGACCAACACAGGGCTCCCCCTCTTGTTTCTAAATGTTCCTTCATGTTTATCCAGCTGTGGTGGGAACCACGCAGTTTTACGGTGATGGGAACAGCTGAGCATTTAAGGAGAAAATGAGATAACAGATGTCATGTGCCCGGCACGGTGCCAGGCGTGTGGCAGACGTCTCCCATGTGCTTCTGGAACAGCGTGCCAGTGGGAGCTCCCATGGACCCTCACACAAAGGGCAGCCGCCTCAAGGACACACACCCCCCTCCAGACAGCCACACCTGGGAAAGAATCTGGCTCACTCCCCCGTGAGGGTGTCCCATTATGAGAACTCCATAACCCAAGCTCCTACTCAGATAAACAATTATCCATTTTATGAAAAATATGAAGTCAACCAAACAGGCACATTCAGGGCAGCAGCTGGTACATATCCTGCCAAAAACTTCTCCCCTTGACAGGAGGATTCACTCCAGAATTCTTTAAGTCCTTCTACTTAATTTAAAATTCGATTCACTTCTCAAAAAAAATCTCACTTTATAAACAACTCTTCAGTGATATCTGTTACTGAAAACATGACACCCCTGCAGCAGAACAATGTATGCGTTTTCTCCTGCATTACACAGATAACTCATGCACGCACACCCACAAAAGGGCTCAGAGTGCAGCCTTGTCAAAAAGTTATTATAAAACATTTTATTTTATCTGGCAGCCAGAAATGACGTGCAGTAGTCTGAACGCAGGCTGCTAGCGGCTGCCTGCCACAGACAACTGGAAGAAAAAGGAGGAGGAGAGAAAAAAAAAAAAAAAAACACAAGAGGACAGTTGTAAATCTCAGAATCCCCAAATATGAAGCAAATGGCCTGATGCCATCGGTCGCGTGCTGGTAGACTCCTCAGACCTCCTGCAGAAGATGCCCACGTCACTGGCGCTGGCAGTGATTAAATGAGAGCCGTACTCTTACTGCAATTTGAATGGTTTCCGTCTTTTTTTGCTGTTGCTAACTGTGTTCCCTTTTTAGGTAGTTAGTGGGGTATTAGAACTCCAAGGAACTACTCTTTAATATGGTCAAAGCTGGAAAGCCTTCAAGAAGCCGGTACTGTCAGTGCTTGAATCATAAAAAAAAAAAAGTCATGGGAAAGGAAAACAGAATCCTGGGCTGAGCCATCCAACTTTGTTCTGGCTTCCCCTCCCGGCTACTTTCTCCACTGGCCGATCCAGAGCGGAGTCACCAAGGGAGTCTGATCAGCAGCAGGAGGCCCATGTCTCCTTCACCTGGGCACGACACAGGCACGCAACGCCCTGGTCAAATAAGGTAAGGAAGCCACGTCGGAGTCACAGCTTTAGCCCCTGTTCTCTTTCTCCCTAAGTCACTGTGTCCCCCAGCCAGCAATTAGCTAGCTCCTACTGCAAGCAGGCAATTTGCTGGCAGTGAGGGGGCCACCGATTTTCATTGCATAGATGTCCTGAGGAAAGCTATGCTTTCAGTTACATCATCCCCATTGTCCACTGTCAAGGGAAGCTGCGAGCCAACAGAACATGCCTCCTGCCACTGTTCCTGTAGCCCTCTGTAACTGATGGGGACCTGGGTGGGAGCCTGTGCAGTAATCCAGGAGATGGAGGTCTGGAGGAGATACCCTGCCCAAGGACACTTGGCAAGTACGCATTTAGAGTCAGGACTCAGGCTAGGTCTGCCTGGCTCTGGGATCTGTCTCCACACCCTGACTGCCATGGATTTGTCACCATCCCCCAAGTCATTCTGACTTTGTGAGATTTTTTTGAAATCTACAAGGAGCCAGGCATGTGGACAAAGTAGACAGATATGCACGACATGACTCTTCCTTCTCTGGAAGGATCCTCTGCTAATCCACATGAAGCCCAGCAGCTTTCAAAACCTGATTCAAATCTCTTCCCCAGTGAGTATCCACAAACCCCAGTGGTCATAGTCTCTTCCCTTCCTCACTCTCCAGAGCCCTTGGTCCCTCCCCAGCTCAGCCTGGTGCTAGAAGCTCCCAGACCATGCGTCCCCTTCTCGTGGCCACCCACCAGGGTCCAGCAAGGGCTGGTACGTTGTGAGGAAGATTAGAGCAGGGACTCAAAGACGCTTCCAGAAGCAGGTTTAGGGCAAGGTGTTAGGGTCAGGAAATGAAGAGGGATGATTTTGCCCCTCAGGGGACCCACAGATGCTCCTATCGGTGCAATAGCCAAGCTGCCCCCTCACTGCTGGAAAACGTATATTATACTGAAAAAGGCCGTTTTTCAAACTCAGAGGCAAGCCGACCATGGCCCTGACGAAACTGACTGAAGGACTCGACACCAACAAAATGATTAACTGCCTCCCAGAAAGGAAACCAACAGGCCAAACGTGACTCAGACAACACCTCAGGGACACAGCAATCAGGAAACCCCAAATACTGAGCTCTGTACACTGTTGACTGTCAGCCCCACACAAGGAGAGAAGGTCAAGGGGAATTAAGACTCCCCCAAAAGCAGTTGGAAAAGCAACAGCTGGCCTTGGCAGTGGTGGGTAACAGTTTATTTTCCAGGAGTGAGCTCTGTTTCTGTAAATATTGACATAAGGAATGGCTCATTCCCTTTGCAGGGTCCCCAAAGGCCAAGCAGACACACCCTAAGGGATCCACAGGACCCCAGCTCATAAGCTCTGGCCCCCTTTCCCTACCCAAACCCAGAGCTTTCCTGCACATCTCTGAGCACAGCCAGAGCAGAAGATGCCCAAGAGCAGATGTGGGAGAATCCTATGCCCCTTCACAGCATGTCCCCAGTTCCAGCCACACCACCCTGCAAAGTCGACCACCAATGGTGCCTGACATTTTCTGCTCCACTGGGCAGGAACACTCCGGCTTTATAGGGCTTTTCCCCTATGCTTCATTGTCCAGCTCTGTCCAAACCCAGTGACAGGGAATTTGATCTATGACTTGCTAATGGATTGAGAAAGGTACAGGCTCCTTCAGCCCAGAGGCAGTTTGTGCAACCCCATACCGGTTCCAGCCAGTGAATTCCCTGTCTGGTCGTGCACAAGAAATTGCCCGTTGCTTGGAAAGAAGGCTTGCAAAATGAACCCGCTACATTTGCAGCTGGAAATCCCCCAGCAAAACTGGGCAGCAGCTGTCCCAATGAGACTTTTTGCTGGGCTTTTCCATGAGAAACTAGTGTACCAAAAAAGCTAGGCTTCTTTGCAAAAGGGGAAAAAAATAAAAAAACAAAAACCATGCAACCCAAAGCCATTTCTTAAAAAGACCAGAGTGTCTGTTCTCCTTCCCCTTTCCTCTGGTGGACTTTCTGGCCTGAGGCCTCCTGCTGGGAGGGAAGCAGGCTACACTCTGTTTGGTCACATTCTCTCCTGCTCTCTCCCTTGGAGGGAACATGAATGCTGATTCAAAAATCAGACACTTCTGCGGGAGTTGGCAAGAGCCTTGCTCTCCACCCCTGCCGCCCCCTGGAACACCAGGCCAGCACCCGTCCAAGCGCTCACCCAGCCGCCTGGCCCAGGATCTTCTAGGGCCACAATCCCTCCTCCAGCCTCAGGGATGGACCAGCTGCCAGGAGCTTCTCTGAGCCACCTGGACAGCCCCAGCCAGCGTGCACTTTAAATAATAAACTATGCATTCTTGATCCGTCTGCAGCTCGAGGCAGATTTTCCTATTTAAGCTGGAGGCCTTCTCTGCTTTGAGTTACTGAAGTGGGGCTGGCGTGTGTTGCATAAGAGTCCAGGGCAGAACTGCAGAGAGACAGCACCACTTCTTGTCTGATTTCTCGGTTTGGTGGAACCACATATGGGGAAAAGGGTTCATACACACACACACACACACACACACACACACACACACACACACACCAAAAAAAAATCCTTTTTTGCTTCAATGTTGGAATTTTAGCATTTCTTTCTCAATCTACTAAGTAATGAGAATATTCAGAAAGAAGCCCAAAGTGCTTGTCCTATGGTGTTATTTCTGTGTTTTCAGACAGAACATATCCAGCAGATAAATGCAAAAGGAAAAAAAAATATTGAAAAATTACTGTAATTGCAATGCTTAGGCTGGTGGGAAAAACAAGGAAATATATCTCTGGGTTCAATAGGCGCCCCCAAAGATACCCCAGAACCTATGAAAATGTTAACTTACATGGTAAAAGGGACTCTGCAGATGTGATTAAGGATTTTGAGATGCAGAGGTTATCCTGGATCACCTGGTTGGGCTTGGTGTGTCTTTACAGGAGGGAGGCCAAGGGAAATTTGATTACAGAAAAGAACTGTTGGAGTGATGCGGCGTGAGAAAGCCTCACTTGCAGGTTTTGAGGAAGCAGAAAGGGGTCAGGAGCCAAGGAATGTGGGCAGCCATAGAAGCTGGAAAAGGCAAGGGAACGGATTCTCTCCTAGAGCCTCCAGGAGGGATGAAGACCTGCTGACATGCTGAGCATAGCCCAGTCAAACTGATTTCAGACTTCTGACCTCCAGAACTGTAAGACAATACATGTGTGTTGTTTTAGGCCACTCTGATAAATTTGTTACAGCAGCCCTAGGAAAGTAATGCTTGCGTTTTTGCCTTCCAGTCAGAGTGCCCGGGACACAGTGAAGACAATAAGTAGCAAATGAAGATATGTGTGAAACTCAGAATGTAGACACACCCAGCACTTTTGGCATTCTGGAAGATCACATGAGGCAATCAGGGTGGACTTCCTGATGTTTGAGTTGCTCTCCAAAAACAAAATGGCTTTTCAAGAGCAGTAAAAAAAAGACAGACCAAAGAGGTCATTCCACAAATCAAAGTATACCTTTAAAGGCCCTGTGACCCATTTTTAGACTTACCATCTAATTTGAACCACATTAAGTAACAATTACTAAATAACAAGTAAAGGGGCACTTTTATGCACCTCCACTGGGAAAACCTAGATGAAATTTCTCAGGAAAATGTAGATAACCAAAACTGATCCCATAAACAATACAAAGCTTAGCAGGCCAACTTTTATAGAAGAAACAGAGAAAGCCACAAAAGAACTACAGTCAAAAAAAAAAAAAAATGCTTCCACAAGGGATTGAACCAAACCTTCACAGACCAGACAGCCTGGATGAGTCATAAATTGTTCCAGAGCACTGAAAAATAAAAGAAAGATTCCATAAAGCTAGTGTAACACTAACACTAAACTGAGAATGACAGCACATACACAGAGAAAATGATAGAGCAACATCACACATGAACACAGATGCCAAAAACCTAAATCAAGCATTAGGAAATAGAATGCAACATCACTTTAAGGAAATAATATACCACAACCAAATGGGATTTATTCTGGGAATCTAGTTTGGAATCATCTCAGGAAATCATTAACATAATATACCATATTAATACATCTAAGGAAGAAAATCATATGCAGATCTGCGTAATGCTATACAAGCCTTTGGAAAACTCAATACCCAGGTCTGAGTTTACAGGCTATACTCACAGCATCCAAGCCTGAGACGGTTTGAGCATTGTAATATAATGAGTACTCGAGGAATAAGCATAAGAAATCTGCACAGATACAAATAAGTAAATTATGAGGGGGGGGGTCGGCTCTCCTTATAGAATCATCACCATAAATGTGGAAGAAATGAAAGAGTTAGAAAAACAGAATTTCAAAATCATTGCAGCAATAACAACTCTGCCAGGGATCCAGAGATACAACAGGAGCAAAAGTCTGATGCACAGCAGGATATGTGCATAGTCCCAAAGTATCCCCCCAATTACTTATAATTATATATGCAAAGATAATAAATTTATAGTGGATTAATCTAGAAAGGCAACCTCAACCAAGTAATACATGCTGACATCCCCAATAATGGACAGGTAGCCTGCGGACTCCAGTAAGATGCACTAAGAAGAGCACAACCTCACCCCTGCATCAATCCGGCTGGAAATGCATAGCCTAAATCTCATCACAAAGAAGCATTGGACACAACCAATTTTGGAGACAGATGACTACAGAGTATCTAGTCTGTACTGGTATGTTTTTTAGAGTGTGTAAAGGTCAAGAGCACTAAGCCGCTGAACCAGGCTGCAGCAAAGAATGGAGATATGACAACTAAATGCACCATGGGATTCTGGAACAAAAAAAATAAGGTTTTAATAAAAGATAATGCTGGGACTATGGGAAAATTTAAACACAAATGGTATATTAATATAATAGTATAGCATGTCAATATCTTAAGTAAAAATTTTCAGAAAATATAAAGTATGTGCTGATGCAGGCATGATGTCCACAACTTACTTCTCATGTGGTTGAGAAGAAAAGTATGTGTGGAAGGGGAGAGGGTTAGAGATAGACCTTGGAAGGGATGTGGGAGGGAGGGAAGAGAAAACAAAAGCAATAAAAAAAACCTATCAGACAAATAGGGGAAAATGTTGATTGCCTCATTCCAAAGCAAACAAAAAGCAAGGGGGAATACAAGTAAAGGGTCAAGGTTAGGGAACAGTAGTTACTTTTGAGTCTGGAGGACTGGGGAAAAAAAATGGGTAAGAACCTAAACGGCTAGGCTGGTGGAGGTAGGTGTCACTAGAGAAGATTTGGTTCAGAACTTACAGGGTTTGAGAAGCACCTGCAGCCAAACACCGATTCGCTACTAGAGTGCGGGTAAGATGAGAACCTGAGACAGACCGGGAGACACAGCAAGTGTGGAATGAAAAGGATCCCAAAGCAGCAAGAAAAAACATAGCAGAGATCAGAGCCTTGTGAGACAGCAACTAGGCTCCTGATCCACTTTGGAGCCAAGTGTCCTCAATCACCCACTGCAAAGTTGGTTCCATGAGGACAGAGAAGTTTTTCTCTCTCATACGTCAGGCCAGGCAGGAAGAGAGGCCAGAGCACCCCAGGACAGAGCATCTTGTAAACTGAGGACAGAGAGGGCCATGAAGATCCACAAGGCCTTGCTGTCAGTCCTACAGAGCCCATCTGGTCTCACAGGTAAAAGGAAAGCCAGGAACTATGAAGGGATACTGGAAATGTGGCACTGGAGGCCGGAAGGTGGGCAGGCAGCATGCAAGAGCAGGACTCTTGCTCAGGCACCAGATGCTGCCCGCAGGGGTGTGCGGCCTCGCAGAACTAACCGTGCCCTCCCCTGTCTGAAGTACTACCTCCTCTTTCAGTCTCAGCTATCACCCTGGTGGCTAGGTGCTCACCCACAGCATCTCTCCATGTACCTTTCCCATCAAATCCAAAAGCCCTTCCACACCAGAGTCTCCCTTACTTGGTATGGGAAGGAGTGGTGGGCACTGGGGACCTTCTCTCCTAGAACATGTCCAGAACAACACTGGTGACCCACTTTAGATCCAAGCATCTGTGATAACCCACTGAGATGTCAGCTCCGTGAAGGCAGGGAAATTTTTCTCTTATACACTGCAGGATCCCCAGCACCCAGTTACAGACCCCGACACATAGTGGACTACAAGTAAACATTAGAGAGTTGAACGAATTATGGCCCTGGATAAGAGGGCATGTTACAAGTTTAAGTGAAGAGGTCTAAAAGATAAAATATACTTAAGCCAAATTGGAGAAAACTTCCTCAATATACACCCAATCATCAAGAGCTTAAAAGCAGATCAAATATAATTAACATTTATGTAAAATTCATGGAAACACTGCCCCCAGGCTGGACTTATCCCTTTCTGATTCCCAGGGATGAGTCCAGGAAGTGGGGCTTACAAGAGAGCCATAGCATGGAGGGGAGTCCCCCCTCTGGAGAGAGCCCTTACCAAGCCTCTAGAAGGTCCGGCCTGCAGTGCCCTGAACATTTCTTCAGAATCTCTGCATGACTACACTCTTAAAGAAGGGACAGAGGAGTATAGCATGAATAAACTGAGGGGTTCAAACAGGACGTTTGAAAACTGGACACATAGAGTATATTAGGAGGTTACTCGCTTTCTTAAATTAATATTCTTAGATGATTGGGGTCCTACTGCTGCATGCTAATGGATCTTCCTATTGGCTGCCTCTACAGGATGACTGTCCCCCGACATGCCCACACATCACCCTGACTTCCATGGCTGCTGTGGCAGCAGCTCATGCCAACAGGGCCCCTCTTCAAGCACATGGCTCTGGCCTTTCCTTTTCTTTAGGCTCTCATACCAAAAAAACCATTCGGCCTACACAAAAACAACCTAGAAATTTGGAAGCTGAGAGCCACCACACAAGATTCCACTCCTTGTCCTTAGAGGGTGCTGCAGCTTAAACGGGGAATGTCTCCAAAAACCCATGTGTTAAAAGCATGGTTTCCAGGTTGGCCCCATCAGGAGGTGGTGGAACCGTTAAGAGTGGGGCCCAGGGGGAGGTCATTAGGTCTTTGGGGAGGGTGTGCCCCTGAAGGGGATTGTGGGAGACTAGCCCCCTAAAATCCCCTTTTGCTCCTTGACAATGAAGTGAACAGTTTTGCTTTGCCATGAACTCCTGCCTTGCCACGGCCCAAAATCAACAGGGCCAATCATGGGTTAAAGCCTCCAAAACTTGACCCCAAATAAACATTTCTTTATAAATTGATAAGGTCAGGTATTGGCAATAGTAACAAAAGCTAACTACCACAAGGGCAGAGCTCCTTCACTGAAGGTGAGGCCTTCAGTGCTTGTTATATCAGATGGATTCCCCTGCTGTCCACAGCAACAGCCTTGACACAGTCATCTTCCACTGGATTTTCCTCTTCTCTGTCTCTTCCTTGCCTCCGGGGACCCCTAGCTCCATGCACTAACCACCTGTATTCAAGCCCTCATATCAGGTTTGGCTTTTGGCTTTCAGCAAATCCACCCTATGAATTTTTTTCACACAGAGATGATACCATATGTTTTAATAATATTTTCTGCTTGATGGAAGTACATAGAAATTAGTTCACGTAACTCCCAGCAACCTCGTAATGTAAAAGCAGTAAGTATTATCCCCTCTTCTAAAGGTGAGGAAACACAGGCCTAAGAGAAATCGGTTGACTTAGTTCAGCACCACCACATGCTGGTTAATAGAGGCCACCCAAAATCGCCAAGGGCCATCCAGCACTGTGTCCACTCCCAGGCCACACAGGTGGGCAATGGGCTGCATCTACAGTATCCAATACAATCCAAACCCACATAGTCATAAAGCCTCAGGGAATAACAGCAGCAAAAACAATGATTTTTATAGAATGATGTAATTGAGTTTTAATTTTATTCTTCCCAAAGGGTTATTAATAAGCATCCTCCACCCACTCAGCACCTCGAAAGAAAATACAAAATATTTCCTCAGTTATTAGTCTGAAAAAGAAATTAAAACGAAATCAAGGGACTTAGATGAACACACACGTGGGTTCATATACACCAAATGGCAGGAGATTCTCCTCAAAGCTTGTGAGAACTAAACACACAAGACAACAAGTGTAGAAACAATAGCTCCAGAGCACACGCCTGACACAAGATGCCTGGGGGTATTCCAGGAAGATGCTGAAGGCCAGACACACCCACATGGAGACTTCACAACACCACCCTGCCCACCCTCAGCACCAGGGAGCTGTAGGATGAGGATATAGGTTCCCAGCCTCAAAGGCACAGGAGGTCTGTGGGACCTCTGGTCTTCCCCGAGAATCCTCATTCAGGGATCCACTAACATCAGCTGCAGATCACTCCAGACAGGCTGCAGGCCCAGTCAAAAATACAAGGGCCACATAAATAGGACACCCAAGAAACACTTGGCCAGGTTCCTGACACCATCCCTACGCCCAAGGGAACAAACTCAAGTTCTCTATGATGTTTAAAATCATTTGAGTGTTTTAAGAGCACACCGAGAAAGGAGACGACTCTTGTGTTTGAAATCATCAAAGAAATGATGAATGACTTCAGTTTGTTGACTTCCTGAGGTGCGAATGTGGTTTGCTTCTGTGCTCTTGTGACAAGGTTACCTTTTCTGTTCCTTTGCTGTGGACACTCTGGAGGGCCCAGAAAGGACTTTCTCTTCACACAGCCACCATACTTGGCTTTAGTGTCTGAAACCTGAACTCCCAGAACAATTGCACTGAGGGACGGGGTGCCCTTAAGACAAGGCACAGGGGCTGAAGCAGGAGACCTCACCAGCCTGGGAAGGGCAAGGTAGGGGTCTCTGAGAAGCTGGACTGTGCCCCCATTTCCACAGGACCGAGGCTAGGTCCCATGTGCCAGTCCTCCTCTAGAAGCCCCCATCATAAAGGATGAGACAGATATGCTAAAGCCATTTAATGGTGTCTTTGAAACTTGGACCACATGCTTTGCCACAGTGACCAAAGCTACTATAAGGACTGAAAGCCTGTCTTGAAAGTTTTGGACTTGCTTATGAGGATCCAGGGTCATTACCACAACATGGGGAAGAAGGTCTTCTTTAATGACTGGGGTGAGGAGTCACAGTGCATGTAAATTCAACTTTCAGAGGATGATGATATGATGTGACATTTCTCATATACTTGAGTCTGAGGAATAAAGCGGTTACAATCAGGAATAAATTATTCATGAAATACAGTCAGAAAACTAAGAAGACTTAGAAATACTACACAGATATGACACTCACCCACGCCTACCTCCAAAATGTTCTCATACCTACTATGGCTAAATGTTTATGTATCCAAATAATGTATCCATGGAACCTACTATCCCAGTGGGATGGTGCTAGCAGGTGGGACTTTTGACAGGTGATTACGGCATCAGGGTGGAGTCTTCATGAATGAAATCAGTACCCTTGCAAAAGATGATGAAGTAAGCACCTTTGACCCCAACACCGCGTGAGGACACAGGAGGAAGTACCAGTTAGGAGGAACAGGCCCTCAATGAGACCAAATCTTATCCTGGCTCAGATCCTTGATCTTGGACTTCCCGGCCTCCAGGACTAAGGAATAAATTTATTTCTAGGCAACTCTTTCCTGGGAAGACAGTAAAGAAAAGGATCAGCAACCCCCAGAAAATCATACTGAATGAATAGGACACTGTGAAAAAAGAATGAATTAGAAAAGAATCAATACAACTTCCTGAATTACACAACTGCTAAAAATTAAAAACCCTACAGATGAGTTAAATGGAGATCAGATCCTATATGAAAGAAATCTGGTGAAATGGGGAACAATTATTGTTTTGATGTGAGGTATCTCCCAAAATTCACATGTGAGACAATACAAGAAAATTCAGAGAAGAAATGATTGGGTTATGAAAGTGTTACCCCAATCAGTGAATTGATCACCTAACAGAACTGAATGGTAACTGTCTTTAAAGTTTTGTACTTGTTTATGAGGATCCAGGGTCATTACCACAACATGGAGAAGAAGGTCTCCTGAAGGCAGGTGGGGTATGGCTGGAGGAGGCGGGCATGGGGGCGTGGCTTGAGTATATACTTGTACCTAGCAAATGAAATCTCTCTCTCTACGCTTTCTGATCATTATATGAGCTGCTTTCTCTACCACACTCCTCCACCGTGATGTCCTGCCTCACCAGGAACCTTCCCAATGAATGGAGCTGGCCGTCTATGGACTGAGACCTCTGAAACTGTGAGCCCTCAAATAAACTATTCCTCCTCTAAAATTGTTCTGGTCAGGTCTTTTAGTCACAACAGTGAAAAAGCTGGCTAAAACAGAAAGCAACGAGAAGAAACTCTTCAGAAGATGGAGATAGATAGCAAAGCATGAAAAGCTAAAAACTTGGAGGAAACCATAACAAGATCCACACACAATGAACAGCAACTCCAGGAGGAAAGTAAGTAGATCCTGAGGGAGGGGCACTTCTCAGTGTGGCAGACGCCCAGCCTTTCTCAGAATTGACAAAAGCCATGAATCCTCACGTCTAAAATCAGAAGAGCCGAAGAGGAGAGAAATGGGAAATCTGCCAGAGAGATACTATAAAACATAAACACACTAAGTCTTAAAACCTGCAGAGAGAAAAGACGGATTATTTACCCAGAATCTAAAATCAGAAGGACAGAAGACCTTTTGTAGCAAAACCAGAAATCAGAACAAAGACTAATACCCTCAAAGTGTTGGGAAAGATAATACTCAACCTAGAATTCAAGATTCAGTTAAATTAAATCATCAGTAACAGGAAGAGTAAAATAAAGGCAGTTGGGGTAAAGCAAAGATAATAATTGAACTCCTCACAATTTGAATTGAAAAATTCATTCAAAATTTTCCTTTATATGTGTATACCCAGAGAAATAGTTTGCAAGAAACAATATTGAACAAATAAGTTGGTAAACATATAAAATAATCTAAATAATTCTTACTATAAAAAATGACAACTGAGAAGACAAAAACAAAATACATTAGACAAAAAAATAAGACACAAAATCAAAGTTAAAGCACATGAGTGCTCTTGTATTTTAAACAAAACATCCCTGAAGCCTTTAGATTTCTTTAAGGCAAATATATACCTGTGTTTGTGCATGTGCGTGTGTGTTTAGTTTAAAGGTAACAACAAAATTGCAAGGACTATGAAGCTTCCATACCAGAGGAAGGGAAAGGGGAGGAGGAATGAGGCAGAGCTGATGAGGAGGGAGAAAGAACAAGAGTAAAATAAACAGAAACAAAGAAAAAGCATGGCGTGACAAAAGGAAAACAAAACACAAGATGATAGAAATAAATTCAATATATTCATACTGCCATAGGTATAAAAAACATGGACCCAAGGGAAGAGCAAGATGGCAGAATAGAGGGGTCCCTTCCCTGGTTGCTCCATGACATGAACCAAGAAAAGCAGACAGGCAGCTTTTCAGTAAGAAGGATGAATGATCGAGAATTAGAGGAGACTCTACTGGAATTTAATACTGGACACCCAAAACATATCAGGGACTGAAGAGATCTTGTATGATAAAATAAGGGGGAAAGATCCACAACTGTGATGGCAGCTGGAGACGCATGCCAAGACAGTCCCTACATGAATGTGGTAAAGCAACAAAGAAATTAAAGGAACCCCCATTCTTGGGAAGACTGAGATATGTCGGGGTATGGAGAACTTATAGATCAGAGACACGACTTGAAATTACAGTAAACTTTGCTGCAGAGTATCCACATCTGGGAGGGAAGCCCCCATCTCTTTCAACGGCATGCATAGAAGACAGCTGCAGCTGCAGCATGGGGGCCAGTCGCTGGGGAAGCCAATTACTGGCAGGCCCGAGTCTGGCCCAAAAAATGAGCTCGGCAAACCCACACTATGTGACAAACGGTGGGCCTAAGTGACCAGGAGAAAATCAAGCATGGAGAGAGGTTTACACAGGGGAATGCTGGTCATGGAAACCCACCTGGATTACCCTCCCCTACCAATCCAACTGTTTGCAGGACCAGCTGGGAATTCAAAGAGGTGGGGGTAGAAGAGATTGAGTTTGGAGACCGATTCCTCGAGACCAGGAATCATGAGGTCCGCAGGCGAAGGAGTGGGCTAAGAACAGGCTCCTATGCCACATGAGTGGATCCCGAAGGAGTTTCCTGGGGTGCAATCTTTCAACCTGGACTGGTAATTATTGGGCCTTAGAGGTGCGCTGATTTAAAATCTCCAGACCAATTGGCACCCAGTGAAGACCGGAGCATACCTAAGGCTATACCCCCACCTCCAGGAGTTCCACCTCCAGGACGAACCCTCTCACCCCAGAAAACCCCACCCATTCTGAGGGTGCAGGAGGCATCAAACTCCAGACAACCCAACCCGCCTAACTGCTGAGAAGAGAAACTGAGAAACTTATGGACTCCAGTGGAAACAATTGTTCAAATTTTCATCAAGATCCCTTTTCTTTCTTTTCCCCCTCTCTCCCCCTCACCCACCAACCCCACTCTCATTTCTATAATTTTTGAAACCAAGTATTTTTCATGCAGTTTATTAAAGACTGAGATGTCTAAATAGTATATTACAGTTTTTATATATTATTTTTACTTTTTTCTATTTTTAACTTTTTTCCTTTTTAAAAAATTTATATATATATATATATATATATATATATATATATATATATATATATACACACACACGTATGTATGTTTGTAAATTCATTCCTCTCACTTATCTGTGTCTCCCTGGATTCTCCTCATATTTTTTCTCCTACTAATAGCCAACCTCTATTAATTCCTATTTTACCCTTCCTATTTTGTTTTTACTTCTATCTTTTCTCTTCCTTCCTCACAAACATCACAATCACATCCTATACCATTTCTGTTCTTTGTCCACCATTTGAAATTGTAAACACTTTTGCAAACTTACTAGATATATTGTAGACAGTAATTGAACACATAATTTCTGTTTATGGTGACAAAACTGCAGATATCTTAATGGGAGCTATTTGGTCTAAGGCTGTATATTGTTTGCATTTGGTGCTGTTGTTATTTGTCTCCCCCTTAAAAGTGAAGTACTTGAAACCTTCAGGGACACTATAAATCTACAAGGTAGAAACTTACTCCCTCAAATTCACACTGCTAGATGGTTAGACACACAAACATGAAAAAACAATGAAACAAAGTGCCCCAAACAAACCAAGATGCTCCAATAATAGAATCCATTGACAACACAGTAGAAGAAATGTCAGAGGAATTTAGAATGTACATTGTTAAACTGATATGTGACATAAAGGACGGTGTAAGGAATGAAATCAAAGATAAAATTCAGGAGGTGAAAAATCACTTCAGTAAAGACAGAGATTCTGAAAAAAAATCAAGCAGAAGTTCTCAAAATGAAGGAATTAATAAACCAAATTAAAATTCAATAGAAAGCATCACCAATGAACTAGACCACTTGGAAGTTAGAACCTCAGGCAATGAAGATGAAATATATAATCTTGAAAATAGAGTTGACCATGGAGAGAAGATGTTAAGAAACCATGAAAAGAACTTCCAAGAATTATGGGATAATAGGAAGAGACCAAATTTAAGATTTATCAGGATAGATGAAAGTGCAGAGATGCAAACCAAAAGAATGTACAATCTTTTCAATGAAATAATATCAGAAAATTTCTCAAACCTAAAGAATGAAATGGAAAATCAAATACTAAATGTGTACAGGACCCCAAATGTACAAAATTACAACAGACCCATACCAAGGCACATTATTATGAAAATGCCCAACATACAGAATAAGGATAAAATTTTAAAGGCTGCAAGAAAAAAAATATCAGATTACATATAGGGGGAAACCAATTTGGATCTCAAGTGATTTCTCAAAACAGACCCTCAAAGCTAGGAGGACCTGGAATAATATATACCAAGCTCTGAAAGAAAATGGATGTGTACCAAAAATTCTATATCCAGCAAAATTAGTCTTCAGATTGGAAGATGAAATAAAAACCTTCCATGATAAACAAAACTTAAAAAAAATTCACAAGTAGAGGAGCTAGGATAATGGCTCAGTGGCAGAGTTCTCCTTGCCTTGCACATATGAGGCACTGGGTTTGATCCTCAGCACCACATAAAGATAAATAAAATAAAAATATTGTGTCCATCTACAATTAAAAAATATTTTTAAAAAAGAATTCACAATTAGAAAGTCTGCAACAGAACATTCATAACAAAATATTCCATGAAGATAAAATGAAAAAAAAAAGTGAAAACCAGCAAAGGGAGGAACTACACTAAAGAAATAGTCAATCAAAGTAGAAACTAATTTAAACTAAAAACCAGAAATAAATCAAAATGAATGGGAATACAAATCACATCTCAATAATAACCTTGAATGTTAGTTTAGGCCATTAACAACCAAAAGACACAGACTGGCAGAATGGATTTAAAAAATGAGACCCAACAATATGCTGTCTCCAAAAGACTCACCTCATAGGCAAAGACATCAACAGACTTAAACTGAAAATATGGGAAAAAACATATCACTCACATGGATCTCATAAACAAGCAAGGGTTTCTATCCTCATATCAGATAAAGTGGATTTCAAAACAAAGTTAATCAAAAGGGACAAAAAGTCTATTTCATACTGCTTAAAGGACTTATACATCAATAGCATATACCAATTGCAAATATTTATGCCCCAAACAATGGAGCACCTACGTACATCAACCAGCCCTTCACAATTTCAAGAATCAAATAGACTGCAACACGATGTTTTCAACACTACTTTAACACACCTCTCTCACCACTGGATAGATCCCCCAAACAAAAATTAAATAAAGAAACTATAGAACTAAACAATACAATCCATAATTTAGACTTAAAGAACATATATAGAATATTTCATCCATCAATGAGCAAATTCACTTTCTTATCAGCATGCAGATCCTTTTCTAAAACAGACCATATTTTATGCCACAAAGCAACTCTTAGAAAATACAAAAAAAAAAAAGCAGAGATAATACCTTACATTCTAACAGATCAAAATGTAATGAAATTGTATCAATGACAAAATAAAAAACAGAAGCTACTCTGACACCTGGTGACTAAATAATACACTATTGAATGATGAACAGATAGCAGAAGAAATCAGGGATGAAAGAAATTCTTAGAGGTAAATAAGAATGGTAACATAAAATATCAAAATCTGTGGGAAACTATGACAGTAGTTCTAAAAGGAAAGTTCACTGAATTGAGCTCATTCATTAAAAGAATAGAAAATCAACAAATAGATGCCCTAATATCTAACATTACATCTCAAAGTCCTAGAAAAAGAAAAATCAACACCAAAAGCTTTAGAAGACAGGAAATAATTAAAATCAGAGCTGAAATCAATAAAGTTGAAACAAAAAAAACTGAAAAAAATTAACAAAACAAAAAGTTGGTTCATTGAAAAAATAGATAAAACTGATAAACCCCTAGCCACACTCACAAAGATAAAGAGAGAAAACTCAAATTACTAAAATTTGTGATGAAAATGGAAAACCATGACAGACACTACTGAAATACAGAAGATAATCAGGAAATATTTTGAAAATTTATACTCCAATGAAATAGAAAATCTTGAAGACATTGACAGATTTCTAGACATATAACCTACCCAAACTGAGTCAAGAGAACATACACAATTTAAACAGATCAATTTCAAGCAATGAAATAGAAGATGCCATCAAAAGCCTACCAACCAAGAAAAACCCAGGACCAGATGGATTCTCAGCCAAGTTCTAAAAGATCTTCAAAGAAGAATTAAGACCAATATACCTCAAATTATTCCATGAAATAGAAAAGGAGGGAACCCTTCCAAAATCATTCTATGAAGCTACTATCACGCTGATACCAAAACCAGACAAAGACACATCAAGGAAAGAAAACTTCAGATCAATATCCCTGATGAACACAGATGCAGAAATTCTCAATAAACTTCTGGCAAATCACATACAAAAACATATTTAAAAGATAGTGCACCATAATCAAGTGGGGATTGATTACCACAATGACCACAATCATTCCAGAGATAAAAGGTTGGTTCAGCATATGAAAATCAATAAATGTAATTCATCACATTAATAGGCTTTAAAGAATCATATGATCATCTCAAAAAGGTGCCGAAAAAGCATTTGACAAAATACAGCACCTCCTCATGTTCAAAACACTAGAAAAACTAGGGATAGTAGGAATATACCTCAACATTGTAAGAGCTACCTATGCTAAGCCCAGGGACAACATCATTTTAAATGGAGAAAAACTGAAAACATTCCCTCTAAAAACTGGAACAAGACAAGGATGTCCTCTTTCATTACTTCTAATCAACATCATCCTTAAAACTCTAGCCAGAGCAATTAGACAGAAGAAAGAGATTAAAGGGTTTAAAATAGGAAAAGAAGAACTCAAACTATCCCTATTCACCAACAATATGATTTTGTATGTAGAAGACCCAAAAAATTCCACCAGAAAACTTCTAGAACTAATAAACGAATTCAGCAAAGTAGCAGTATCCATAAATCTAATGCAATACTATACATCGTGATGAATCCACTGAAAGAAAAATTAGGAAAACTACTCCATTCACAATAGCCTCAGGAAAAAAAAATATTGGGGAATCATTCTAACAAAAGAGGTGAAAGACCTCTACAATGAAAACTACAGAACACTAAAGAAAGAAATTGAAGATGACCTTAGATGATGGAAAGATCTTCCATGCTCTTGAACAGACAGAATTAACATTGTCAAGATGTCCATACTACCAAAAATTTTATAAAAATTTAATGTAATATTAAAATCCCAATGATGTTCTTCATAGAAATAGAAAAGGAAATCATGAAATTCATTTGGAAAAATAAGAGACCTAGAATACCCAAAGCAATGCTGGTGAGAAAACTGAAGCAGAAGGTATCACAATAGCAGTCCTTAAATTATACTGTAGAGCTATAGTAACAAAAATGGCATGGTATTGACACCAATACAATCAATCAACAAATATCTGAAAAAAAATGTTCAACATCTCTAGCAATTATAGAAATTCAGACCAAAACTACTCTAAGATTTCATCTAACTCCATCACCATTTGACCCAGCTATCCCACTCCTTGGTTTATACACAAAGAACTTAAAAACAGCATATTACAGGGACACAGCCATACTAATGTTTGTAGCAGCATAATTCACAATAGCTAAATTGTGGAACTAACCTAGATCCCCTTCAGTAGATGAATGGAGAGGAAAACTTTGGTATATGTACACAATGGAACATTACTCAGCATTAAAAGACAATAAAATTGTGGCATTTGCAAGTAAATTGATGAAGTTGGAGAATATAATGCTAAGTGAAGTTGAAGCCAATCCCAAAAATCCAAATACCAAATGTTGTCTCTGATATATGGTGACCGACTCACAGTAGGGTAGGGAGAGGGAGCATGGGAGGAATGCAGGAACTTTAGATAGGGTAATGGGGAGGGTAAAAGGAGGGGGCAAGGAGGTAGGAATGATAGTGGAATGAGTTAGACAACATTATCCTAAGTATAAGACACAAATGGTATGAAAATACTTTGTGTACAGCCAGTGTCTTGAAAAATTGTGCTCTATATGTGTAATATGAAATGAATTGCATTCTGTCACCATGTATATAACAAATTAGAATAAATTAAAAAATCAATAACAAAAGATACCTAAAAATTTTTTCAAGTACTTGGAAATTAACCAATTTCTGGATAACTCATAGGTCAAAGAAGAAATCACAAGAAAAAATAAGAATATTCAGAATTAAATAAAAAATTTTAAAACATTAAAAAAATACAAACAACAATAAGTATTGACAAGGATGTAGGGGAAAAGGAACACTCATACATTGTTGGTGGGACTGCAAATTGATAGAGCCAATATGGAAAGCAATATGGAATCCTTGGAACAGTAGGAATGGATTCACCATTTGACCCAGCTATCCCTCTCCTAGGTCTACACACAAAGGACTTAAAAATAGCATACTATAGGGACACAGCCACATCAATGTTTATAGCAGCACAATTCACAATAGCTAATTGTAGAACCAACCTAGATGTCCTTAAGTAGATGAATGGATAAATAAAATGTGGTATATATACACAATGGAATATTATTCAGCATTAAAAGAGAATAAAATTGTGGCATTTGCAGAAAAATGGATGGTGTTGGAGAATATAATGCTAAGTGAAGTTAGCCAATCCCCAAAAAATAAATAATGAATGTTTTCTCTGATTTAAAGATGCTGATCCATAAAGGGGTTGGGAGTATGGGGCATGGGAGAATTAGATGAACTCTAGATAGGTCAAAGGGTAGGAAGGAGAAGGGAGTGGGCATGGGGGTAGGAAAGACAGTGGAATGAAATGGACATCACTATCCTAAGTACATGTATGAAGACGAGAATGGTGTGACTCTACTTGTGGACAATCAAATATTTGAAAAATTGTGCTCTATATGTATAATATGAATTGTAATGCATTCTGTCACATATTAAATTAAAATTTTAAAAAATTAAAACCAATGATACAGATTAGAAGACACAGAGACAAACCCACATAAGTACAATTATCTCATATTAGACAATGGCACCAAAAACATAAATTGGAGAAAAGATAGCCTCTTCAACAAATGGTGATGGAAAAAGTGCAAATCTATATGTAACAGAATGAAATATAACCCATATCTCTCACCCAGCCCAAAACTCAACTCAAAGTGGATCAAGGACTTGGGCGCTAGAACAGAGACCCTGCATCAAACAGAAGAAAAAGTAGGGCCAAATCTCTATCATGTTGGCTTACAAACTGACTTCCTTAACAAGACTCCTGAAGTGTAAGAAATAAAATCAAGAGTAAAATGGGATGGAATCAAATTAAAAAGCTTTTTTTCTTTTTTTTTAATATTTTAGTTGGACACATACCTTTATTTATTTTTATGTGGTGCTAAAGATTGAACGCAGCCCCTCGCACATGCTAGGCGAGCACTCTACTGCTGAACCACAACCCCAGCCCAAACTAAAAAGCTTTTTCACAGCAAACAATCAAGAACACAATGAGATCCTACAGAATGGGAGAAAATCTTTACCACCTGCACCTCAGATAGAGCATTAATCACCAAGATATACAAAGAACTCCAAAAACTTCTCTCTCTCTCTCTCTCTCTCTCTCTCTCTCTCTCTCTCTCTCTCTCACACACACACACACACACACACACACACACACACACACACACACACACACACACCAATAAATGGGCAAAGAAACTGAACATTTTTTAAATATATTGGTCAACCAATATATTAAAAAAGTGTTCAACATCTCTAGCAATTAGAGAAATGCAAATCAAAACTACACTGAGATTTCATCTCACTCCAGTCAGAATGGCAATTATCAAGAATACAAGCAACAATAAATGTTTGCGAGGATGTGGGGGAAAAGATACACACATAGATTGTTGGTGGGACTGCAAATTGGTGCAACCACTCTGGAAAGCAATATGGAGATTCTTTAGAAAAATTAGGAATAGAATGACCATTGACCCAGTTATACCATTTCTTAGTTTATAGCCAAAGGACTTAAAATCAGCATACTACAGTGACACAGTCACATCAATGTTTATAGCAGCTCAAGCCACAACAGCTAACCTCGAGATGCCCTTCAACAGATGAATGGATAAAGAAAATGTGGTATATATACACCATGGATATTACTCGGCCTTAAATAAGAATGAAATGAAGGCATTTGTTGATAAATGGATGGAGAATATCATGCTAAGCAAAATAAGCCAATCCCAGAGAACCAAAGGCCAAATGTTTTATCTGAATGTGGATTGTAACTCTCAATAAGTGTGGGGAGGGCTAGGAAAAAACAGAGGTACTTTGCATTACACAAAGAGAAGTGAAAGGAGGCAAAGGCATATGGAGGTAGGAAGGATAGAAGAATGAATTGGAAATTATTACCCTATGTGCATATATGATTAAACAACCATTGTAACTCTATATCATGTAGCACCAGAAGAATGAGCAGTTATACTATGTATGAAGTGTCAAAATGCATTCTACTATAATGTGTAACTAATGAGAACAAAATTTTTAAAAGAAAATAAATGATGAAATACATACTGGAGAGTTAAAAAAAATGAACCTTACAAAAAAAAAGAGAGAGATATTCCCAAGTTCAGATACATATTACTTTTAAGAAACACACAAAATATTATCACAGAGGGGACTGAAAATAAATCTAAGAGCTGGACTTGGGGGTGTACCCTTGTAATCTCAGCTACTTAGGAGTCTAAGGCAGGAGCATTGCTTGAGCCCAGGAATCGAAGGCCAATCTGGGCAACCTGTAGTAGACCCTGCCTCAAAATGAAATAAAAAAGCAGTGGGGATGTAGCTCAGGGTAAAGCACGTGCTTAACATGTGCAAGGCCCTGGTTCAATCTCTAGCACCACAAGAAGAAAGAAATGAATAATGGATGGATGGAAGGAAGGAAGGAAGAAGAAAAGAAAGGAAAAGTAATATTAGCCAAACATCAACCAAAGTAAAACTTGACTGATAATATTAATATTAGATGAAAACACAGCTAGGAGGCCAAAAGTATTACCAGGGATAAAAATGGCTTACTACATGATGATAAAAGGAATAGCTCACCAGGAATATAGCTCCAAGATCTGTAGGCACCACATAATACGGCCTTACAACAGATAAAGTAAAAACTGATAGAATTAGAAGGTAAGGGGCTGAGGTTGTGGCTAAGGGGTAGAGTGCTCGCCTAGCACACCCGAGGCCCTGGGTTCAATCCTCAGCACCACATATAAATAAATAAAATAAAGGTATTATGTCCATGTACAACCAGAAAATAAATTTAAAGAAAAAGTGAAATTGTCCAGAGTTTATATATACCTCTAAAACAAATTAAGCAGGCTCAAAATGAGACATAACGATTTTTCTGTCACAATTACTTGAGCTAATGGATATATAGAACATTGTTTAAAATAGTTAAGGAAAATATCTTTCAATTTATACATTAGGTATTTATTAAAACAAAAATGTCCATCTACCAGACTAAAAAGCATATCTCAACCATTTTCAAAGAATCAATATTTTATATGGAATACAATATGGCCAAGAAACTTCTAGTATACCTAAACTTCCAGTAGATAACAACCACAAATGAACAGAATACAAAAGTTCAAAGAGCTGAGGGCAATGGAAAGTGGGCAAATACAGGAAGGTTCTGGGGGGAGTCAACACTTGGAAGAAAGGATCAGCACAAGAGAGTAGGAGAAGTCAGTGCCATACCGAGGAGGCCAATATGCCAATAGAAAGTCTGCAGTTGTTGTGACCTGAAGGACCAAAGTGCAGGGATCGGGGCAACAAAGTGACTAAAAACTACAGGGGGGGGCATGGTAAAAAGGAGAGAGATAAAAAGGGCAGGCCAAAAATACACATATAAATTTTACCTAAATCTCTGACTAATCCTGGACTATAGCTAAGGATAAAAGAACTGAACTGAAAATTTGAGCCACCAAATAAGAAATTTTATAGTTTGAGTTCAACAAAATTAAGATGCTCTTCAGAGGAAAAAAAATCCAGCACCTCCATGACATCTTAATGTAATAGCCAGAATTCAAAATTACTTGACATGCGAAAAACTAGGAAAATAACCCAGTGTCAAAAGAAAAGACAATCTATGGAGACCAAACCCACAAATGACCGAAATCTAGGGTGGCACACAAGAATTTTATGACAACTCCTATGATTATGCTCACAGACTTAAAGGAAAATGTGCTCGAGATGAATGAAAAGACAGGGAATCTCAGCAGAGATACTAAGACTATAACAAAGGACCAAATGGAAATATAGGGACCACATTCTCTAATCACTATACATAGAATTATAAGTCATTTTTTAAAGATGGCAAAAGCCCGTTTGATGATAAAATTATAAATATTTGAATAATTTATAACCTAATAAAAGGTAACAAAGCAATGAATACTTTATGCCACACATTGTTGTGCCCACATATTAACTTATGTAACATCTAAACAGTTGTTTAAAGCACATTCCCTTTTTATCATCCCTTTATAAATAACAGAATTGAGGTAAAAGGGTTAAATTACCCAAGATCAAGCTAATAGGTGATAAAGTCAGTAATTCAAACCCAGCAAGCCTATCTCTAAACTCTGCACTACTATACTGTACTGCCTCTCTAGAAAATTGAAAAAAAAGAGATCATGGAAATTGAAGAATATTTAGAACTGGATCCTGGAACTATTATTACACATGAAAATTTGTATGCAGCTAAATGTGTCTTTATAGGGAAATGCATAGGCTTAAATATATAAATTCATAATGAAGAAAGTAGAATTTAGTGAACTAGGTATTATACTCAAGAAGTTAGGAGAAAAGCAAAAAACTAGAGAGAACATGAAAAATAGTAAGATCAAATAAAAATGAATAAAGCCAGGGTACGGTGGCCTGTGCCTACACTTCCAGCTACTTAGGAGCCATATGCAGGAAGAAAACTGGGGCCCAGGAATTCAAGACCAGATTGGGCAACATAGCCATATGCTGTCTAAGAAATTAAATGACAAAAAAAAGACAATAAAATGACAGAAATAATAGAAATTAAAGAAATGGAAAACAAAAAGCAAGAGAAAAAAATAAAACCAAAGCTAATTCTTTAAAAAGATTAATAGGCAAACCTCTACAATTAAAATGAATAAGCTAGGTCATGAACAAAGCTGGGGAACATGATGTGAGTGACCAGGGTAAGTTGCACAAAGTGAAATCATTTATGCAAAATTTAAAACATACAAAACAATATAATATACAGTTTACGATTCTGTCAAAGTATAAGAAACATGGACCAGAAGGACTCAGGACAACTTCAGTGTGTGGTTGCATCTGGGGAATAAGCCAGAGAGATGATAAAGCACTGGGTGGTTGGAGAGTAAAATCCACAGTGTTAAATTGTTCGATTCTCTCCAAAAAAAAAAAAAAAAAAAGTGGGGGGTCCTGAGCAACTATGACCAGATGTTAACAAGGCTTAAATCTGAATGCTGGGTATAAGAGTTTTTGGGTTTTGTTTTGTGCATATTTGCCTTGCCTGGTATTCCATAACTAAAGAAAACTTACATATTATTTCTTTTCAGTTGATCTCCCTCATTTAACTGCAAGTGCCCTAAAGACAGGGGCAATATGGTGCTACTTGCACCACAGCGTGTCCAGCGTCCAGAGAGCCAGTGAGAGAGAAAGGGTAAGTGTCTAACCTGCAAAGGTAACCTCCAGTCTAGAAATAATGACTCCTGGATTTCAATGCGAATTCACTCTTGAGGCAAGATTGACAGATTCAAGGTTGCTCATGAGAACCTTTAGCTCCCAGCTCATTGCTCTGCAGGGCTCCTCAATCTAGAACCCACTTAATCTAGAACCAGAGCATCCAAATGATACCCTTGATAATAAAGAACAGGCATGGAAACAATAACTATAGAAACTGCAACAACTACTAATATCTATTAGCTGTTGAGTGGCAAGTATACACTATCTCATTTAATTCAGAACCCTAGGAGGTAGGTGATCCTGTTTTGTTGCAAGTTAGACTACCTCTACCTTGCCTGAGGTAGTCTAGCTCCTCTGATATTTATCAAAAGTCAACTAGCCAACCATGATACCTACTCTTAGAGATGGGCCACTTCTAATTTCCTCCAGATGTTACCTTCTAGACATTTGTGAGAGTGCTCTTGAATGTGCTCCCCCAGTTGGCTGGACATGGCACCACCTCACTTGCCGTGTTCCTCAGCAGTGACCTGAGAAGCAGACTGAGTCAGGCTTCATCAACTCATTGTCACAAATGAGGAATAGAAGTTGTTATGGCTATGGCTATGTTATGTTATGTCGCATCCTTTCCCCAAATCCACAAGTCCTACCCCTCAGTGCCTCAGAATGCAACTATTTGCAGATAGGGTTTTTATAGAGGTAACTTAGTTACAAAAAGGTCACAAGGTTGGGCCCTAATCCAATATGACTGGTGTCCTCATAAGAAGAAACTGGGCTTAGAGACAGCCACATGGAGGGAAGACCACTTGAAGACACAGGGAGAAGATAGTCATCTACAAGCCAGACATGGAACAGAGTCTCTCACATCACCTCTGAAGGAACCAAACCTGCTGACAGCTTGATCCAGATGTCCAGCCTCCAGAACTGTGAAGAAATACATTTCTGTTGTTTAACACAACCAGCCTTGTGGCATTTTGTCATAGAAGTCCTAGCAGACTGATAGAGTGGCACAGAGATGTTAAGGGACTCTTCTGGGGCACACTGAAAGGAGATGAAATCAAGCCTTCTACATGAGTCCACTTTCTCTTACTTGTGGAATAAAAATTCTTCAAATACCGTTCTCTACTTTTAGAATATAAAAATATTGTGCAAAATCTATGGAAATAAATATGTAAATATTGACTTGGAGAAAACGTAGCAATTTAATCCTATTTCTTTTAGCTTCTGCTTGCAGTGGAGACGTAGAAGGACACAAATGACCATTACTATCGACAAAGAACACTAGACAAAGCCAGAAAAAAATTTATATATATACATTATATATTTAAATATGTTTTTTCTATATGTAACATTTTCACACATAAATTTTGTCTTTTTTTTTTTAAACACCCACTGGAGAGCTAAGGTCTCTAAGATATTAAAAGGACCCTAACTGCAGAGGAATTGAGCCCTTCTTCCTAAGTACACAAAAACCAGCAGCCACAGTCACCTGGATGCACAAGTAGATGAGGAGCTAATCAGTATTCGATCCTTATTGTGGAAACAGGAAGGAAGCGGCCATATTTTCAACCACACGGGCTGGAGTGATGGCTTAGAGCTGGATTGGAGTAGGTGTGGTAACCCGACTCCAGACTTTTGCCAACTGTGTGGTGGCCTGTAGAAGTCAGGACAGGGATGGAAGACTCAGTAATACTCCAGTCATTGGGGACTGGGACGGATGGTCTTTAGGAAGGAGAGATTTGATCCTGCCTCAAGACATTTGAAAGCAGTGGTGAACTAAAAATAATCCAAGCCAGCCCATCTCAAATCCCAATAGAACAGAAGAGCTAACCTCCTCATCCTAGCTGCCTTTTTGTCACCTCAAGAGGGGTGAATTAAGGACAAAGCTGTCATGCAGAGAAAGGCCTGTAGAGAGGCCGAACTTGGTCAAGCCTCACCTGAAGTCCAGCCTCCTGCTTCACTAATCAGTTCCATAAACCCATGTCAATGATGTCTCTGGTGTTTAGGTTTGACTTCTGTCCTTTCCAATCAAAAGAAACTTAACTGAAACAAAGCACAAGTCCTGACCAATTGTGTACTAAATGTATACACGTGTGATTACACATGCAACTTCTTACATCAATTAGCAATACACAATTTCTGAAGTGTCATGGTATCCTCCAAAGACTCATTGAAATGATCTTCATAATTCTTTAAATGAACCAGACAAAACTAGAAGATAACTAATAATCTTTAAAAACAATCACAGTAGCACTTCAACCATAAAGAAGACATTAGTGCCTCACAGTCCCCCCTATTTCAGGCATATTCATGTGCTAATGAGCTCACCACCACTCAAAGTGCTGCGGGATTGTGATTTCTGAAAATGTCTCATGGCAAATTAGTCTTCTATTTTACCCTGCACTTCTGTCATTCACGTGTGACACCCACCACGGTAGAGATGACAGACATTCAAATTGGCATCTAAATCCATGAAAAACAGTGGCAGGAAGAGTCTAAGTTGAATCTGAAAGGGGGAAATTTAAGCATAGAAGAAAGATGAAAAGTTTTAGAGTCAGAATAACCACTTGAAAATCAAGGAACATTTCACAATATTCAAAGTACCATTTCAGTTGTTGAGAATTGCCAAAAAACTTTCAAAAACTCAAGCTCTCACCAAAAGGAAAAAAAAGAAGTGGGGGGTAGCTTGCAGACTCCATATTCTCTTGCCAAGTTCTAATCTGGCGTTTTATGTTATGAATCAGTTTATAAGGTCCTAAAAATAAGGAGCTAAAAGGAAACAGGGTCAGCCTGTCCCCTCATAAGGAGCCCCCAAAATCTTCTAGAAATGCAACCTCAGTGGCCTACAAGGGGAGGAAGGGTCCTTCCAGGTCCTCATGTTTCAGCCCTTCTATCCCCCAGCCCTGCTCAGACATAAGACGCTGGACAACATGGCGTCTTACACAGGTTCAACTTTATGGAAGAAGAAGAAGAGTTCTCAGCTCCCCACCCGCATGAGCCAGCAAGGCTACTCGGAGGCTTTGTCCAAGGTTAGGGCAACGTAAAGATCAATGACAGGACAAAATGAAACCAACAGCCACCATATTCAGCCAGACAGAACATGTTCCCATGAGAAATCCTGGATTAATCTGATTAATCTTTCTAGGAAACTAAGAATGTACTTTGCTGTAAATTAAGTTTCCTGATCTCTAAACTCCCAACCTTTGAAAGCTAATCCAAACTCGATAGGGCATAAATGACTACTTATTAGCTAAGCCTATTAAGAGACCCAGTGTCTTTCTCAACACAGCAACCAAGTTTACTATTCCATGCAAAGCAAAAAGCAGCAGGAGCAAAATGGAGACCTCTTTTTGGTATCTACGCTCCTACCCAGTGCGGAGCCCGAGTCTTGCTCCATCTTAATTATACACAGTGCTTCAGCTCTTCAGGACAAGTTGATGCAAGATTTGGGGGAAGAAGAAGGGTGATTTTTTTTGAGGCAAATTCAGAAATTTCTCTCTTCACCCTTACACGGCTGCTCTTGTCTTAGTTTCTATCACGTCCACCCCATTCAGCTTGTGTTCACTTTATTTCCTCCATTAAAGGATGAACAGTCCATCAAAAAATGTGCCCCGAAGCCAGTCTTAGGTACAAAAATGCAAACACAAGCACCATTTGTCATTTTGTCAGCAACTCTTGGTATCTCTCCCCTAAAAAGGACAGAAGCAGGTCATTAGACAAACATTCCATTATCTCATCCCCAAGCATGCTGCATTTCTGATCAGAGACTGGCAGTTGATGAGCACTGGTTTGAGTGAAGAGGGAGAATAAAATACATTTGCCCTGAGTTTTATTGCGTGGCCCTACTTAAAGAGTCTCACCTGAGAAAATCTACTTCCGATGGCCCACAGGTGCTATAACTCATGTTTAATATTCCTTAGCACGGGTTTTCAACACCAGGCGAGATCAGAACCACCTGGGAGCTTTTACATGGCCAGATGCCCAGGGTGTGCCCCACACCAATTAAAAGGGCAATGGGAGGGGACCTGGGCACTGGGGGTTGTCACTCCCCTGGCAATGCCAATGTGCAGACAAGACTGAGAATTGATGCCTCAGTGAAATCCCTCTGCCATTCAACCAGTGTGTTCAGCTCAGCTGCAAAAAGTACACAAAGACTTAGAAAAACAAAAAAAAGATCCACAAAACTGACCTAACAGGGTCCATAAAATAGCACACTGACATCAAGTGCATGACCATAAGACTTACGAAAAATCCTGCTTCATATTAAAGAGTGTTTTTTAGTAATTGATAATATTATGCTGAGGTCCATTTTCTCCACTTTTATAGGATGCAGAAAGGAAGAGAGAAAAATATTAAGGTCTAGCGGTGTTCTCTCTCCATGTATGACTCAAAGCTCTCCGGTGGTTTCCGAGTAGACTTTATCCAGCACAGTCATCTCTAATATCTGCCTGCCACATACAGACTAGGCCATGGAGGGTGGTAACCAGACTTCATAATGTTCTACAGGCAGGGACTGAGCTAGGACACAAGACTTGCTTACAAATTCCAAAGTTACTCTTGAGGAAAGTCACATCATTGATTTATTTCCATGGTCACACAAATACTCAATTGAGACACCCCACATTTTCATACAAAGATAACATTAAACTACAAAAGCACAACTCCCAAAGGTCTGCTATGGGGCCCCATGATCTCCTGGGAGAAAAAGTCACCCATGAACTGTGGGTAATCCAGCTTCATCAAGGGACATTTGCAGGCCTACTGCTGTGGACACAGCACCATGAGATGTTCTTAAACACCTGACAGAAAACACAAAGGATGCTCAAAATAGAGATGCAGAATATAGGAGCTCTGGGTTCTACTTCAAGTGGCATATCACCATCACTTTTAAAAACACTTGATACCTGAGTCATACCTCAGGCCAATTAGATGGGGATATTAGGCAATGCATGGCATTTTTTAAAGCACTGGTTCTCATACCTTAGCATGCATCCAAATCCCTGGGAAGGTCTGGGAAGGCACAGATGACTGGTCCACCTCCAGGGTTCCTGATGCTGTAGGTCTGGCTTCAGGCCAGAGAATGTACCTTCCTGGCAACTTCCCAGGTATTACTGATACTGCTGGAACAGGGGCCACAATTTGAGAACCACTGTTCCCCAGGCAACTCTAATTAGTGAACAAGGGATGAGGACCACTACCCTAGAAGAGTAAGTGAGCTCTGGCCAGGGCATCAGGAGGAGGGAAATCAAGCTAGAATTGGAATTCTATCTCTGATACTAACCTGTGGCTTGATAACAAACTTGTAGAGATTTTTCAGATCTCAACTTGGTCCCGACACATAAAACTGGGGCAATGCCTGGACAAGATCATGGATTCCTTGCAGAAATAAAATAATGACCTTTCCAAAGGACTGCACTGCATGAAATACTGACTCTAATACACAAGGAAAAGGAAGTGGCTTCCAGGGCCATTAAATAGTTTTCAACATGCCTAATGACATTTCAGTCAAACACAGACTGAATATACCACTCTGGTTCCATATTGTGTCGTGACATAATAGCCATCTTAGCCTGTGCAAGTACATTCCCTGATGTTCCCATGAAGAATGCCTAATGATTGCTCGGCACATGACTGTATAGGTGAAGTTCTTGCTCATATGATATCAGCACATCTGGTGCCACACTGTGGGAGTCATCTGTGCATGTGCTCTGTCCAGACATGTTGCCCTAACTCACCTGTTAGAACCTTGCAGAACTGCCCAGGTACCTGGGCCTCGGCAGTTGGGCTGGGTGTCAAGGTCCATTTGCGTCTGATCACATGCTCTCGTCCACTGAAGGGACCACTGGAATTGCTGAGAGGCTGGATTAGCACCTGCTCCTGTCCAAGCTGAATGAGGCCGACCTGCCAGGAAAGGAAAGGAAAACAGGACATTGGTTGCCTCACTCATACATGTCCATGGCCCCAGCGGCTTGAGGGGAACAAAGTCACCTTGCTACGGTTTGGTTTTCCACACCTGGGCTTTTTTTTCTTTGCAAATTGCTTGAATTTTTCTGAGTCCAAGAGTGTCTGTCTGACATACACACATCCCACTGAGTGGCTGAGTTTTAAGGACTTGGGGGGGGGTTCGAAATAGGGGTGGGGGTTCAGATGTGTATAATAATACCCTTTTCTGAGTGCTTTCAGAGAGAAGACAGAGTTACTTTCCATTGATTTTTCAAGAACTTCCCTTAAAAAATTATTTTTAAAACTAACCTAAGAGTCCATCTGAGGAGGCAACCCCCAAATTGTTTAGAATGAAAATTATATCCCTAATGGGAAAAATGTAGCTTAATCCTGGGGATAACTTAGAATTAAATACAAAGACAATAAGGTCAGTCTGATTTGTAGTATTAAGTGCTTTGTGATGGGGACTTGTGCATTATTCCTCCAGAACGAGTAATAGTTAAGAGAACTTGGCAGAATACCTAATGGATTAGATTTGCAATTTTAACTTAGAGCATATCATTGATTTAGACTTGTGATTTTAAAATCTTTTTAGGTTACAAATAGTATTAGAATGTGTAGAAGACCTTAGGCCTTCTCATGTTTATGAGACTAAGTTATTAGGCTTATAAGAATGCCTAAATACTTGTGAAAAGTTTCTTTTTTTAACCAGACATCCAATGAACTTGAAAATAAAAATCAAAATGTTTATCAAAAGACTGTTTTTTCAAAATGTTTAAAAATTGTGACATTTGTAAATGGGGTCAAATGTTTCAAAATCCTCTTTAAAAATAACTGCAAAATCACACTAAGATTATAAGATTTTTAAATTAAATGGAATCTTGAAAAAAACTAGGATTTTTAATTTGTTGCTTAAATGAAGTGAATTTTAACTCTGGAGGGTGGGGGAGAGGAATTCAGTGCATAGAACTTTCCCCTCCCTGGGAACCAATGCTGACAGTATTGGTCATTCTTGCCCCAGACACCTGCTGCAAGCTTTCCATCTTGTTCATAAGGGAACTTAGTAACAAGGTGGAATTAACAAGGTAAGTAAACTTTCCACAAACGCTTGACTAGGCTGGGGAAGGAGCTGGTGTGTACACTAGTATGTGCAATGTCCCCTCTCCTAGGTCATACCTCCAGACTGTCTTAGCTGGCTCAGATTGAGCAGATTGGTATTAAAAGGTCATGGACACCTTTCTTTTCTCTTACACCATTACTTTTCAAAAGCTATAACATACTAAACCAGTGATCCTCAAACCCTAGCATGCACCAAAATCACAAAGTCGTCCAAAGTGGGACTTAACAATGTGCATTTCTAACAAGTCCCCAGATGACACAAACGCGGCTGGACCAGGAACCACACACTTGGAGAAGCACTGTTCTCTGCACAGCATTACAATTCCTCCAGGCTCAACTATGGTATAGATCTCACTCAAGTCAAATGAGATAGACCACCCTCCATTCTAAAAAGATGCACCAGTACCAAGCCCCTTAGGAAGTAAATGAGATCAACTCATAAGATCACCTACAATCCTTAGTCCCCAAGATACAGGGTGAGACCAAACTTACCGCTCTAAGCAGATTTCAAGGTTTCTGTTTCATTAGAACTTTGGCCAAGAACAACTCACAAATTTTACGGCCCAAATAAAACTGTCTCAAAGTGGCACTGTGTAACCTGCAGGAGAGCCCAGCTTCCTTCCCTCTCCTTTGAAGTGAAAACTTGAGTTTGTTCCCTGGGATACTTTGGAGAAGTTGAAGAAATGAAGGCAGAGGAACTATGGCAGGATGTACAGGGCTCCCCGCCCCCCGCAGCTATGCCTTAAGAAGCAAGTGCGGACACTAGAAAACAACTGGCCAGAACTTCCATGGTTCAGATATAGAGAGGTTATGCATGGGATGGAGCCCCACACAGAATGAGCCCCATGTCTCTGGAGGATGTACTCAACTCTAACAACAGGCTGGACTCTTCTGGAAATACCCTGGCTATGGAAGGTCCAAGGCAGCCACCCTCCTGAGTCCTGAACTTTCAAAGCCAATTTTATCAATCAGTCTAGTGTTTGCATTCGCAAGCTCCAGTGCAAACATCAGCTAGCAGTGAGCTAGCTGTTTTGGGGACAGGGAGATCTCTCCTTGGTGAGAAATCCTACACATACATATTCAGAAGCAAAATCTAGCTCCTTGGGGAGGTTTTGGACAGTCTCACAGATTTCCATTCATTCAGGCAAGAAAATGGCAATACAGGTGAGAAATAGATAAACTGAACACTGATCTGTACTCTATCTCATAGCCCTTTATTCTGTTGGGCCCTAAACCTTGAGCCAGGTTGTGGCCAGGACTAGCGCCTAAGAAAAAGGAGCTGAACAAATCTCTTACCCTGGGGGCTAGCACATGGAAAGGCCCACACTATCCCCTTTTGTTGTGGTTTGGATGTGAGGTGTTCCCCCAAAGGCTCAAGTGAGAGACAATGCAAGAAGGTTTAGAGGAGAAATCATTGGGTTGGGAGATCTTAACCTAATCAGTGAATCAATCCCCTGGTAGGGATTAACTCAAGTGGTAGGGTGTGGCTGGAGGAGGTGGGCACTGGGCTATGGCTTTAGGGTATGTATTTGTATCTGGCAAATGGAGTCTCTCTGCTTTCTGATCATGATGTGAGCTGCTTCCCTCCACCACACTCTCCTGACATGATGTTCAGCCTCACTTGAGCTCCATGGAATGGAGCCAGCCTTCTATGGACTAAGACCTCTAAGACCATGAACCCTCAAATAAATTTCTTCCTCTACAATTGTTCTGATCAAGTCTTTTAGTCCCAGTGGTGAAAAGGCTGACCTTCCTAGGTGTGGCTTGCTGTTGCTAGACTCCCTCAAGTATCTCTAACACTCACCTCATCCACACATTACCAGTGATAAAAGTTCTGTAGAAAAGTTTGTCCCATAAATATGCACACTTAGTATGGGTCAAAAAATTTTTCCCCAACCCCCTTCCTCTAATCTGCTAGTCTTCCTTTTATTTTTTTTAAATTTATGCATAATAATTACACATAAAAGTAGAAAATAGAGGGAAGGAGGTGAAGGGGAAAGGAGATGTACTGTGGATTAAAATGGAGCAAATTGTTACATGCATTTATGAATAAGTCAAAATGAACCCCACTATTACGTTTGACTAGAGTGCTAATGGAAACATTAAAAAAAATTTTAAAACTTTTAAAGTGTCACTGTGTCCCCCTCCAACAATCTTGCCCAAAGTTCTTACCAGCCCTCATCTCTCCTTGACATCCTCTCTTCTCCCAATAAATCCTCCTTCCCTGCAGTCCATTACCCCCACCATGTTATAGGAATACTTTCACAAACTAATAATTTGTTCTTCTGAAATAGGATCAGAATTTCTTCTCCACAGTTTCCCAATGTTCCATATTTTCCAATATCACAATTACTTGAAAAACTAATAGGTTGCCTGCAGTACCCCTTGCTTGGTGGTTTTCATCCCTGGCTGCATATAGGAATTGCCTGGATAGCCCTGAAGACCTCTGATGCCAGGCCAAATGGGGTATAAGACTAGCAGTGATTTTTTTTTTTAAGTTCACCAAGAGATTTCAGTGTACAGCCAGAGACAAGAACCACTGCCTTAGCTTTTAATAGGGTGCTGGAGACCCTGGCCACCTAGTACCTTGACTTCAATGCCCAGAAGTACCTGAATTTGGAACCTGGGTCTTTCTCTGACTGTGGGGTTCTGCCCACTGCCCTGGCTTCTAGTCATTTGCTGCCCCGTGGCCCCCAGAGCTGAGCAGGGATGCTTAGAATTGTGTTGATCTCACAGTCACCATCTATTCTGAGAAGTAAGACACATGGAAATGCTCCTCCAAGGCCTCCACTGTTCCATGAGGACAGCAAAGAAATATCATTAATGAGGCTGGGATTGGCTGCATTCGATGCAAACGGCTTCCAATCTTATCTGCACAGAGACCTGGGAAGGAATAAATGTCCATGGCAGACAGAACCAGCAGCCCTGAGGCCATCTGGTTTTAAGGGAAACCATAATCCCTCAGGGAAACAATGCTCTTAGGTATTTTAGGTTTTTGCAAGATTGGATATCCTACATGAAAGAATTGTGGGTCAAATAAAATGTATCAGGTATAACCTGATATTGTAACGGGTCTGAACAGTCACATTTCAACTCTCTTTATTCTGAGTCCTTGCTCTGAAGGTTTCTGGACCATCTTAAGAAAGTATTGCTAACCCCACTTCACCCCCCCCAAGCAGGGCTAGGTTCCACTTCCATGTGCAGAACACTTGAGAGACAGAAGTTTTAATCACCTCCTAACATGAGCACTGCCTTGTCACATAACACAGGAAATACATTTAAGATACTGTAAAGAAAATCTGTCACAAGTGCACCCTGGAACTGAAGGCCACTGCCCCTCTGTGGGAGGGACGAAGCCATAAGATTTGGTTGAAATTGCCTTCCTCTACAATTATTTGAATTCCTCTAGAGGCCCCAGTGAGCCCTTCCAGCGCTTCTTTGGAAGGCTTTAGGTGCTCTTCTAACCACAGTGGGCCTGGGGTCACCTTCTCTATGTCCAGATGGGTTGGCACAGGTAGAGAGGCCCAGCCAATGGGATGGTGAGTTTGCTCCCTCTGTGGGCAAATCTGCTTCCAAGGAGAAAAAGCAGACTGGTGACTGCAGACCTGCCTCGGACTCTCTGGTGGGCCTCAGCAGGGTCTGTGGGGACTCACCTGGTGGCCATGGGAGAAATGTCCCCATCTCCCTACTCACACAGATATGAGGGGCTTCCCAACCTGCTCCTCTCTCAAAGCACCACTTGAAGATCCCCTCACAGTCTAACTGCTGCCTGTGAAAATGCAAAACACCTAAATGCAGACACTTGTCTTCTAAAACCAGCCTCCCCTTGGGATTAGAGGGGTCACTTGCTGTGATATCTCCCTCTTCCCATCTCTACCTCATCCATCCAAGACCTAATCCTAGTCACCGTGTGTCCCCAAATATACCCGCATCCCATACTGCTATCACCAGGACTCTCCAGATGATTACTGGCAAAGTTCTCTATCCCCTCTGGGCTAGTGGTCCTGAGTGTCATCTCAGGCCAGCAGCAGCAGTATCTGGGAGCTTGTTAGAAAGGCAAGTTCTCAGGCCCTCCCCTGACTTGTGACCATAGTTACAGCTTAGCAATCAGTTTAATAAACCCTACAGGGAATCCAATACTGGCTCAAAGTTGAGAACCGCTTCTTTAAGATAAATTCTAGATGGCTTAGGTTGGCACCCAGGGCACCACCACATCTAACCTGAACACCTGTCCATTCATCCCCTAAAACCACCACCCAAACCCCTTATTGCATGGCCAACTTATGGGTCCTTTATCTCCAGACAGCCTGTATCACTTGGGCAGCCTTGCCAACACCCCTTCTTTCCAGAATCCTAGGGCTACTTCAGCTTCAGCCTTCCTTCTCTCTGAGCCTCCACCCTACCTGGCCTCAGTGGCCTAACCTTCTCCCAGAGTCTCGGTCAAGGCCCTATAGCTTGTCCACCCTGTATGCTCTACTGTTCTTTTACTGATCAGGCTCTGATGCAACTTCCTTCCATGTGTATCTCGACCATCTTCCCAGATTGGGCCCACATTGTATTTCTCTCTGAGCCTTGCTGGGAGCCTACCAGAGTATTCTGCACACATCAGGTGTATGATAACAAACTGTTTATTCAAGCAATAACCTTGAACGACTGATTTGTAACTGGAAAAGTCTGGAAACAGCCTGTAGGACTAGAGAAGAAACCCGTTTTTAAAGGCTTAATGTCACAGATTCTGACTAAATTATTTCACTGACTGAATCTTGTTCTGTTCCATCAATAGCCATGCATGGCTGATGTTATTTATCTCTTGTATGGCTGCAGGTAGGGAGGTTCAAAAGAGTAAAGTGACTCACTCAAGGTCATAGCCCTCCACCCCCAGCAGTGCAGTTTCATTTCCTAAGCAACAAGAGTGTGACCACGAATCCATGTGCTGAGCACAGAAGCATGCACAACGAAAGGTTAACCAGAAACTGTGTGGTTCCCTCAGACCCAAAGGCTGCAAAAACATCTCCCATCACACACGTCCAAGGTCAGACAGCTGCAGCATTCCAGTGTTCAAGAAATACACTTCAAGAATGCAATCAGTCTAAAAGGATTTCTTCAGTTCATCACCCTACCTTGTACTTTTCTTTTTTTTTTAAATGGTGCCAACTAAATGAAAGTTCAAAGTGGGGAAATCTAATTGAGTGCCCTAGGTCATGTTCATGGGCAGTGGTACAGAAAGAGGCTGAGGCCTGGCTTCCTAAGAGGTGTTGCCCAGCTCTGAAAAGCTGCAGGTAGATAAAGCACCTGAGCAATGACAATCAGGAAGGGAAAAGAGTATGGAGGATGAGAGGTCAAAGGGGATAAGAAGCCTCCATGAGGCTGGCCTTGTTATTTTCCGAATGGAGTTCTCTTTAATTCTTTTACACTGCAAACTTCAAACTGTCTTTTGCCTTTCTTCTATTATAAAGCTCTAAATATACGCCTTGTGTTTTACAAATATGTTTATCCTTTACATGATCAATTCTTCAGCAATATGAACCAATCACTTTGGACAATGTGCTTTCCTCAGACCTAGATCAATAATAATGTGCTATGATGTAGTTTGGTCCATTTGCTTCCATCCAAATGGTCTCCACTTCATAAAACTTTTGCCAAGACTAACTGCTACTCAACTGTACTGGATGAAGTAATGCTGTATTATAAAGCTGGGCAATTTTCTCATTCATCAACCAAAGCATTTGATAAAATTCTCAAGAGTGAGGCAGCAATTCCTTTGTCTCCCAGGGGACGTATAACTGCAGGCTGCCCTCTTGAGAATGGGATTCTCAGCCTCTTCTAACCTCACTGACTTCTGACTTGGCTGGCAGAACTCAGCTTCCATCTATCCCAGTCCAAACTATACTCTTTTCCCCATTATCTAAGGTTTCCAAGTGGCCCGGAAGAGCTGTACAAAACTATAAGAACCACTACCAATGACAAGCCACAAAATGGCCCCACACTCTCCAGTTGGGCTGACCCATCAGATTAAGGGTGAGCTGATCACCAAGCCAACCCACTGGCCAATCGGGCCCAGAGATTCCAATAAAGTGTTCTGTGGTATGTGACTATGACTCCAGAGGAGGTATGCCCTGGGTAATTTCTACCCCTTTCTCAATCTTTCTGGGGTGACTTATTAATGTTCTATAGCTCCAAAATCCTTGGAGTTATGTCTGGTCCCAACACCTCACACACAGTACACCCTTGCTCAAGAAGAGATGGACAGATTCTGGTGGGTGGCTTCCCAGAGTCTGAGAATACTCTTTGAAGGAAATGTGGCCACTGCTCAGCAGTCCAAACCCAATGGGGGAGCCTCCAGCCCTTCCTTCCTCTCTGTTCACTTTGCCTAAAACAAGTCCTTATCCACTCATTTCAGACAAGTGGCAAAGGAGTCCTTTCAGAGACCAACACTCCTCACTCTATGCCTTAAAGGGCTACTCCTCCAGCCTTCTCTACCTACAAAGTTAAACTGGATTCCAATTCTTCTGGCCTTTCACTATCTGGTGCTTTTATCAGAGGGTAGCTAATCCAAACTTTATGTAAATTTATTTGGAGTACAGATACCTTCCTCACATACCTTGTTCATTGCTTTGACTTTATACAGTTATAGGAAATCTTCCAAAAGTTTACGCTATGTCTGAAAACTCCTTCAAATATAAATAAAATAAAGAAGCATAAACAGAAAACAATTAATCCTTGAGCCTGGGGTCTTTGAAGTCCCAAAAAGTGCAGCTGGGAGAGCCTTCAAGACAAGACAGAGTGGAAACACCATAGGCCCATGCCTCTAAATACCATTAAAAGAGGGGGCAGGACTGAACACATGATTTATCCCTCATAAACAAGTAATGATATATACTAATAATGAGTCATTAAATAGATACTCAACATCTCTGGGCACAAACAGCAAGGATTTCATGCAAAACAGAGCAGAACCTGTGTTCCTCCAGCCCCTGCAATGGACACTACCATTTAAAGACATTAAATACAGAACTTACAAGCAATTAAAATGATACTCAACATCCAGAATACAGTTTTGGAGTGCACAGTCACATCCATTTTTTATATACCATTCACAGCTGCTTTCACACTACAAGGGGAGTGTTGAGAAGTTGTGACAGAGGCTATACGGCCTGTAAAGTCTAAAATATTTTCTCTCTGATCCTTTACAGAAAAAAAAAATTGCCAACTCCTAATCTATACAATTCTTTAGATACAGGGAGGTGCCCCATCCACAGCCACCAAAAATAATCTACTTGATAGCCTGCCCTGTTCATACCTTGTAGCTCAGCCTCCTCAGACAGACAGAGACAAAGACACACTTACCACACAAAACTCCATGACACTGGTTTCTAACAGGTCAAGAGGGACTGACACGTTACCACCCTAAGAACCACAACCACAGATGGAGAGAGGCACAGACTTGGTGAGCCTATGCTCTGTTGCTTTCTTTTCTTTGCCCTCCAGGGCCACTTTGCCACCAAAAGGGCCATTCCAAGTCATCCTACTGTCTCTTTCCTCCTGCCTTCAGCACTTTGACTGCTTGGAAAGAAGTGCCCAATGTCCAGCTCACATGGAAGGATGGGATGAACAAGGCAGACTAAACAACAGCAGTGTCTGCTCAAGCTGGAACTTAAAATCTAAAAAAATCTAAGAGGTCCACCCGCAACTGGCACAGGGTGAACTCAGCTTCTTGGCTGGGTTCCCTTATGTAAAGCACAGCGCCCTCACATGGTGTCAAAGGGAAGGGCAGTCTTCCTGAAAGGGCTCAGATGCCATCTGTAAGGAGGCTCAGCATTCACTCTGCAAGGACTCTAAATCAATGTTATCCAGATTTTCAGCCTCAGCTCCTTCACAGATAGCTCCTCGTTGGAAACTTTACACCAAGAAGTATAAACTCTGACCTCTACAGAAACTCACTAAACCGCAGCAAATGGGATTCAGATGTTTCCATGTACAGTACAGTGATGTGACCTAGACTTGAAACACTTTGGCAAAAACAGGAAAAATGATGTGGGCCTTTGAGTCCCTCCCAGAACATGATACAGCCTTGACCCGAGCCCTATGGTGATCTGAGCCTTTCTCACTCCTAGTTAAGCCTCCTCGACCACAGCCCACATTCTCTGACCCTGTTCCACATTAACTACCAAGCCCCCTTCATTCTATATCCTTTTCCTTGTTTTACCAAAGCAGCCCATTTCTCCCAGTCAAGCAAAAATGGATCACACCTTAAAATCAGAATTCAGAAAATGTCTGAAAGAAGAACTAGGCTGATCCCAGCAATTACATGCTCCAAAAGTGCTGAGAATAAAGCAGAAGCCTCACATAAAAACTTGGACCCCCAGGCTTTCTGGCTTTACTGCAGATTCCTGATGACTTGCTACAGACTACATGGGAAGGGCCAGAGAATTTCAGATGGTGGTATAAGATAAAAGGAGATAGGGGGAGCAGTGTCTTGTGGGCCTGGTAAGGACAGACACAAAATAATATCAGAAATTACCTCCCCAGAGGATAGTTGTGACAAAAGACAGAGAAACAACCCATGGACTTCATTCTCTGAGTTGATACCAAGCTTTGTAGGGGGCAGCCCATCTGTCAACCATGTGCACTCCTTGGGGGCATCACTGAGAAGCTGAGAAGTGTTTGGCTGGGCACCAGTGTAGTCAAATGATTAAGTATGAGCACAGGCAGAGCAAAAGTACAGAAGAATTCTCCCAGCCCACTGAGTACTTGTCACAGGTGCCTCAAATAAATATAACAGGGCAGGATATTAGGGGAAGGAGGACTTTGAAGAGCAGAGACATGTTCTTAGAATCAATATAAGAACACAGTGATCCTTGTTGGAGCAGGATGCCAGATAAATGCCTGTTAATGGTACAGAAAACAAGGATACTGATAATTCTTCCTCTCCTGGTTCTGACCTTTCAACAAGAGTGGGGTTAACCATGATTGCCTGGGATCCCCTCCAAACTTCCTTTTCCTAGTATTAAAGGAAATCCAAAATGACTATCTACTCCCCTACACACCAACCCAGAATAAATGGGACACAGACATAAAAGTGTTCTCGTGATAGGCATACATACACACCTGTGAAAATGCAGTGTTCTCTACACCTGAGCAAAATGTGCCTCACAGTCAGGGGTCTGACAGTTTCATGTGTACTCTCCTGGGGGATCCGCAGCTCATTCCTATGCGACCCCACCTCCGCCATATTCTGATAATCGAATTCTCCCCTTCCCATCCCCTTCCCTTACAAATCATCAGGAAGGTCTGGAGGGATGTAGGGTAGGGTGGGAAAGGAAATAGAAGGTTCTCTCCAGTTCCTCTTTAAGCTGGATTTTCCCGCCAAGGAGTCCCACCCCAGCCCTCCTCGAAGACCACCCGAGCGTCGCAACAAACCGGCCAGGCAGACCCGGAGGGGACGCGGGCAGTACCAGGCCGCCGGCGGCGCCACAAGCGCTGAGCGAGACCAGGGAGCCTGGGTGGCCGAGTACGCGGCCAGAGTAGAAGCACAGTTCCGCTGGGCGTCCGCTGTGCCGGTCTGCACCCGCCTCCTCCACCTCGAAGCCGCTGGACAGAAAGCGCAGGTCGCGACGCAACTGCAGGTACAGGTCGCGCCCGAAGGCCGGCAGGTGCAGCAACAGGGCGCGTTCTCCCGGCCGGGCGCGCGGGGCGGCTGGGGGTGCGCGGGGACGCCGCCGCCGTCGGGGCCCCGGAGCTCCTGGCAGTGGCGGCAGGTGCACGTCGCTGGGGCGCACCCGCCACGGGAGCACCACCTCCACGTCGGCCGCCGCGTCGCCTACAGCTGCCGGGAAAGAAAAGACGCGTCAGCGCGGAGGGGCCAGCCTGGCCGCCAGCCCTCCAGCCTGCCGGCCGCCGCGCGCCGGGTCCAGCTCGGGGCTCGCCGCGCCAGCTAGGGCTCAGCACCGCCGGGATCCGGCACTTCCTTCCCTCAGCTCGTCCTGGCACCTCCTAGCCGGCCAGCCCCCCGTCCGGCCCCCGCCATCCAAGGAAGGTCTCCCGCGCGGACGCCCAGCACCTCCGGAGACGGCGCCGCGGTATGGGCGTGCAGAGAACCGGCGCCGGTGCGCCCTGCCAGGAGCCGCCAGGAGCTGCCCGGAGCCCGGTCCTCCGCGCCGGCCCGGGACTCTGTCAGCGGTCCACCCGCTGCACTCCGGACGCGCGGATGCCTCCAAAGGGCAGAGGGAAGGTGGTGGAGAGGAGGGGAGATGAAAGGGGGCGCTACCTGTGCCCGGATCCAGACCCCAAAACAGCAGCAGCAGCAAGGGTAGGACCAGGGGAGGCAGCAGGGCGCCGTCACACATGGTACTTGGGACGAGCAGCCCCCGGGACCGTGGCAGCAGAGCAGGAGCGCGCGAGGCAGCGGCGCCAGTCGGAGTGAAGCCCTGCAGCCTTTGGAAAAAGTAATTAGCGCTGCGGACAAACCCAACGTGGTAAATCCAAAGCCCCACCTTTCCCTCAAAAAGCAGGAAGTGATTGGCCATTTACTTCACTCTGCCCCGCCTCCCCTCCCCCTATTGGTTAGAATCGGTCGAAACCAAAGTGCGTAGTTAGGTTGTAAGCACTTCTTACACGTGGTTTCTGGGCAATAGCCCGGACGCGACACCAGGTGGCAGGCACGAGCCAACCGGGACGGTGTGATCCTACAGGAGTTGGGAGAATACTGGCCTAGTCTTCAGAATTTGTCCTCATTTTGCAACTGTCTGAGCCTGCTCCTCAGCTTCCCAGGAAGATTTGCCAGAAATCGTCCCGGCCAACCGGTTCCATCTACAAAAACATACTCTCTCTGCATCTAAAATAAAACAAATTTTGATTGTTTGCTACTGGAAAGGCTCCCAGACAAACCTGAGTTCGCACCTGATAGCAGTATCCTTGGTGTTTATCCAAACCTTTCACACCTCCGCAGTCTTTATCTTCACAGAAGCCAGGGCACACCCACTCTCAGAATGGGAAACTAAGGAATAGAGTACTTAAGGAGCTCCACTTAAGTTTCAGTTAGGACAAAGGCTAGAATTCCTGATCTGACTTCCTGCCAGGTGTTGTTCATTGTTAGCAGCCAGAACCCTTCAAAAGAAGCAGGACAACGTATTAGCCAAATTTTACAGGTTAGGAAACTGAAGAACAAAGTAGCAAAGACTAGACTTGAACCCAAGTCTTTCAGCAACAGAAGAATTATGTTCCCATCAGAATATAACAGGTCTGCAGGTGATTGCTTGAGCATCTTGAAGAATGTCTCATAGATAAAACAAAGCACGATTAATGGAAAGAAATTATACCAGTCAAGGTTTCCCCTCCTTTTCCTGATCTATTCTTTCCTGTTTTCTCAAAAAGCAAAGGTGACAGTCCCTACCAAACTCTGGTTAAGGTCTCAGAGTCTACATTTCATCACCATGTTATATATCATCAGAAAGCATCAGAAAGTGAGGTGAACACTGTCCAGCTTCCCAGGTTTAATGAATTCCAAGAGTGGACTGTGGCCCTCCACAGAGGCTTTTCACAGAGGTGTTGGAGTTCTACCCACTGCTCCAGTGACCGCCACCTCTGCTTGGCAGCTGCAGTTCCTTGGAACATGGGCCCAGGTCCTACTATGGGCCAGATTTTGGAACTTTGTTTCTCTCACTTGACTGTGTTCTGGTCAGTAGCCTCAGCCATCTAAAAGTTCAGCAGCATTTTCTGGCAGCACAAGAAGTCATGGTGTAGCTTTTGGCAAAAAGAGCCACTTCAAAGATCTGCCATGGGAAGCCATGGAGTATGGGCCACATCACTTCACAAGACGATTACTTCTGCCTTTGGAGTCAGCCTGAAGTAGTCATTGTCAAGTCATTGTCAGTTTTCTATCAGATGATTCTCAAGTGCTAAAGCAAACCCACAGGGATATGATAATTAAAACAAATGCAAAACAACATTTCATCCCCAGACTGACCAAAACTAAAGTGCTTGGATATATCAAGTAATGGAGAGGACAATCTCCTGCCCTCAGGTGGAAATATAAATCGACAGACACTTTGACAAACAATTGGGCAAACTAGTAAAACTAAAAATGCTCACACACTACAACTGTATTAATTATTCTAGTTAATCACCCCAGGGAAACATTAGCACATGTACAAAGCGTGATCACCATAGCCCCTCAAAAGAATAAAAACCTGAGCTTGGGATATAGTGCAGTGGTAAAGTGCTTGCCCAGCATGCACCAGGTCCTTGGTTCAATCTCTAGTACCATCAAAAAAAAAAAAAAGAGAAATTGCAAAAGCCTGAATATCTATCAGTAGATAATGGCCACTAGAAAACTGTGCGTCAATTAAAAGAAATGTAAAAACCTCTTACGTGTAACAACATGGACAGATCTTCAAAATCAGTTATCAAATTTTTTAAAAAAAATGAAGTTGCAGAATGATGCAAAGTGGTCAAGTGTTCTCCAGATTCACCATCCAGAAGTCAGGGTTGATTCCACCTATATAAGCTGAGGTGCAGCTGCTCCCCAATGCTGCATAAAGTGAAGGCTATATAACATGGCCCAAGGCAAAACTGAGACATGATTTGCCATATGCTTCTGCAAATCATGGAGCCTAACAGCAATCTCTGCTGGAGTTCATGATGACTTACTAGCAGAGAATATGATTTATTTTTCAAAATTTAAATTGTCTTCAAATGCCTGGACAAAAGAGAAAATGCCCTGCAAAGCACATAACACTGAATACAACTACTGTTTTGAAAACTGGCATTGCCAAAATGCACTGAAGTCCTTCAACACCCATATACTGTATGATTTTAGGCAATTCAACTTCCTGGTGAACTTCTCAAGATAAGTTAGTTGGGAAATATCAAAAAAACATTTGATAAAGTAATAATTTGAGTTTTTGAAAAGTTGATCTTATCCTTGCAGAAAGTCTACTTCCTGCAAGGGACACAGACACTTCTGATGATGGTATCACACCATACCCAGAGAAAAGCCCAGTCATACTATGTTGTGGGACATATCATATATGTCTGACATATCTCAAAGTGGTCTCAATTAAAAAGGGCTTTATAAATCCACCATGGGAATCCAGCCCCTCTGTGGTAGCAATAAGTGAAACTTCTAGGTGAGCAACAGTGGCCAGGGGTTTATATTTAACCTAGTAGCTTAACTTATAAAAAGCATTTATCCTCAAAGGTCAAGGAAAAAGCAATAGTAACTGCATTAATTAATTCATTCGTGCTTTAGTTTCTTCAATACCTTTATTAGTGCCTATTTTTTATATGCCATGAACTGAGATACCAAACGAGGAGTCAATAGCACATGAATTGCACCCTTTTCCCCCCGAAGTCTACTACAGAAGCTTCTCTTATAAATCAAACACTCTTGCAGGTGCTGGGGATTGAGAGATGTAAAAATAACCACTGCTCTCTGCTTTATCTGGTGAGGAAAGACATGAGTAAGGAAATAATTATATGGGCATGTAAAATTATACATCTGCTGTGTAAAACAGTATAGCTGTTCTGAAAAAAAAAATTAAACTTAAGAGTTCATCAATTCCATTTTTTTTTTTTTGTACCAGGGGTTGAACTCAGGGTGCTTAACCACTGAGCCACATCCCAGAGCTTTTTGTTTTATTTATTTATTTATTTATTTATAGGCAGGGTCTTGCTAAGTTGCTTAGGGCCTTGCTTTAAGTTGCTAAGGCTGGCTTTGAACATGTGATCCTCTTGCCTCAGTCTCCTGTGTCACTGGAAATACAGGCATGCACCACCACACCAGGCTTCACTTACTATGTATCTAAAATAATTAAAAACAGAGACTCAAAACAGATATTTGCACACTCATGTTTAGAGAGCTTTATTCACAGCTGCAAAAAGGTGGAAGCAACCCAATTGTTCATCAGTGGATGAGGGGATAAACAAGATGGGGCACACACATACAGTAGGACATGATTCAGCCTTTAAAAAGAAGGAAATTCTGACACACACTACAACATAGAGCCTTGAGAACATTATGCTAAGTGAATACATCAGTCACAAAAAAAAACATACTGTATGATTCCCCTTATAGAAGTAACCCAGAATAGTCAAATTTATAAATACATAAGTAGAACTTTGGTTTCCAGAGACTGGTATAGGGGGAAAATTGTGTTTCATGCATATAGAGTTTAAGTTTGGAGTGATGAAAAAGTTCTGGAGATGGATATTGGTGATAATTGGACACTAATGTGATGTACTTAACTGCCACTAAACTTAAAAATTTTTAAATGGCAAATTTTATGTTGTGTAGCTTTTATTTCAGTGTTTTTAAGCCTTTATTGTTGCTGTGATCTCACTTCATTTTACACACAAAATGCCTTGTCCTAATTTTGTGGAATGGTGGGGCTTAATATCATTTCACAGAAGAAGGAGAAAGGTTTTGGAAGAGATCACAAACAACACAGCAAGCAACCAAAGTTCCTGAGGATAGCAATGGCATTGTGAAGCTTGAGGATGCTGAGGAAAGGATAACTCAAGGTCACAGGTTGCAGGTCCAAGCATCATGCCATGCTCCCAACTGACAGAGCTCTAAACTTTCCAGCTTGCCCACCTGCCTCCTGTGAACAGCTCTAATTTCATTGATCTTTTCCAATCATGTTTTTTAGAACTGGTCATGTTTTCAATAAATCATGTTTTCAAGAATTATCTTGACTCACTTGGGCAAGGCACACACAGCTGTCCTGTTTGGATGAAGGCAGCCATCATTCTGGGCATTCGTGCAGTTGAGAGCAGACTGCCCCTAAAGCTGCACAGATTGGGCTCAGTGCAGCCATGTTCAAAGCCCGCACTCAAAGCCCAAAGTCAGACTGGGAAGAGGACAAAGAGGACTAAGGACACTTAGAATAAACTTGACCTTCTTAAATTCCTCACTTAGGGCTTACTTTAGCTGGTGATTGGTATAATCAGGTACCAAGACCTGTGTGTAAACTTGCTCTGTTCATAGGTGGAAGACGTCCTGTAACTCTAAAGATTACTCAATGCAGAAGAAAGATTGATGATCCAGAGAGAGAATTCCACCATGACAGCCTCCTATTATCTTTGGAGGATATGCTCCAAGAGCCCCAGTGAATGTCTGAAACTGTGGCTAGCACCAAACCCTATACATTTTTTCCATATACATATAAAGGAAAAGAGGATATATATCAGATATGTGTGTATGTGCTATGCTAAAGTTCAGTTTATAAATTAGGCACAGTAAGAGAGACCTAACAATAACTAATAATAGAATAATTATAACAACAAAGTGTAGTAAAAGTTATGTGAATGTGCTTTCTTGCTCACTCTCTCTTCCAAATCTCTTATTATAGAACACAAGCACTTTGATACCTTGACAGTAGGTCTGATAACTGAAATAGTGACTTAGTCCTGGGAAGTTTATACACCCTAGATACACTGGACAAAGAGACAGTTCACATTCCCCATGGGATGGTGCATGTCAGTGCAAGTTTCCATCACCTTACACAGACTGGCAAAGCAACTGAAACTCATGAATTGTTCATTTCTGAAATTTTCATTTTAATATTTTTAAAATATTTTAATATTTTTTGGGTCACAAATGACCAAGGGTAACTGAAACCACAAACAGCAAAACCACAAATAAAGGTGGACTAATTTAAATTCACTTGGTTCCTTAAATGACCAATTTACTTCCCTGACAGCCAATAAGATGCCCCTTCCTTCCAGCAGGGGGCACCCAACATCAGTCCTATCTTCCTAAACCAGGATTGGTGTGGAAAACAGGTACCAATTGCCTCCCTCCTTCAAAGCCCCATTTCCCCAACTTTTTATTTCACCTCTTCCCCCCTGAGTCTGGATCCCAATCTAAATAAGACCACCTGGCCAGCATCCAAATCTCCTGAATGAATCTTGCCAATCTCTCCCTGAGGGGTCTGTGTATTCCCCTCTGAATTCTGGGGTACTGGTAAGATCTGTTTGACCACAAATCAGTATCCTAGCCCTACAAGGAATTCCTTCCTGCCTCTGGGAATGGCCACTGTCCAAAACTTCCTGCGTTCCTCCATTTCTATTCACCCAATCAGGCCCCCTTTTTTTGATATTTATAGAACAAGTCCAAGAATAATTGTACATATTGTAGAACAAGTCCAAGATAACCTTTAAAACCTGATTTTTTTTTTAGTCTAGCTATTGCTTGTCAATCAGCATTGCTTCTGATGTTTCCCTAGTCCTATTCCTTCCCAACACCTTAGTTCTCCCCCTTCCCCAAGGCTACCCCACTGGGATCTTGGCCTGCCTCAGAGATGCATGCCCCTGGCCCTCAAAGTCCCCATGTTGCCCTTTGTCTAATCCAATAAAGGGAAGGGAGAGGAGTTGAGAATGGGAAAGAGTACATTGAATTGGACACTTTCCTACGTTCATATATGAATACAGGACCAGTGTAACTCTACATCATGTTCAACCACCACAAGAATGAGATCCTAATTAGAATAAGTTATACTCCACAGATGTATAATATGTCAAAATACATGCTACTGCTGTGTAGGTCTAAAAAGAAAAAAAAATTAAAAAATAAAGTATAAACAGAATTTTTTAAAAGGCCCCATTATTGAAAATGCAGCTTCATCATCCTGTCTGTCTGAAGAGGGACTAGGAGAACCATCTGACAAGGAGACGACACCTGCAGACCTCATATATCTGAATTAGCAGGAGGAGAAACCTTAGTGTTAAGCATGAGCTCAGAACTTCACCCCAACTAGCTCCTCTCCTTTAAGGACAACTGAGAAAAACAATATATTTTATCATTCTTGTGTAATACACCTTTGCCTTCTTTGATAATTTCTCCTCTTTCAGCTTTGCACTTCAGGATCCTGAGCCCCTCTTTCACTCCAGTTCTTTCTTTGCTCAAAGAAAGCATCTTGTTAGATAAACTAAGCTATAATTCAATGCAAATACAAGCTGAAAAGCAGATGAGACCCAAATTTATCATTGATTTTAATACATACATTGATTCACAGAGAATGTGATCATCTTTGTAGAAAATCCTGAGTCCACTAAAAATTTACCATAAGTAAGTTCAGAGAGGTTGCAGGGTACAATATCTATCTATCTATCTATCTATCTAAATTTCAGTTGCATTTCCATGCACTAGCAATGAACAATCAGAAATTGGAATTTTAAAACAATACCATTTACAATAGCATGACTTATATATGAAAACTTAGGGATAAGTCTGACAAAAGATGTAAAAGACCTGTACATTGAAAACATAAAACAGTACAAAGCAAAACTGAAGAAAACCCAAGTAATGAGGGAGATATTCAATATTCATAAAGCTCTATGTCAATTCCCTCCAAATTGATAAACACATTCAATGTGTCCTCAAACAAAATTCAAGGATATTTTTGAAAAATTGATAAGGTGAAACTAAAATTCATATGGAAATGCAAAGGTTCAAGCTGGCATAGTGGTATATACCTGTAATCCCAGCTACTCATGAGGCTGAGGCAGGAGAGTCACAAGTGTAAGACCAGAGTGGGCAATTTAGTGAGACTCTGTCTTGAAATAAAATATAAAGAGGTTAACAGGAAGGGGTCATAGATCAATGGAGGAGCACTTGCTAAGCTCATGTGCAAGGCTCTGGGTTTAGTCCCCAGTACTGAAAAAAAGAAAAGAAAGAAAGAAAATGCAAAGATTCTAGGGGAAAAAACTCTATAAAAGAACTATTTGAGGAATAAGAAGCTAAGTCTGTCTGAGTTCAAGAGTTATTCTAAATCTACAGTAAAAAGGACAGTGTGATATTTGTATAACGTTAGACAAAATTGACCACTGTAACAGAATAGAGTCCAGACATACACTCACATAAATGTGGACAACTTATTTTTAGAAATGGGGCAGGTAATACAGTGGAATAGTATTCTCAACAAACTGTGCTAGAAAAAAATGGATATCCAAAAAGGGGGGGAATATATATATATATAGCATCATATGTCAAATTAAGTCAAAATGTATCATAGACTTAAATGTAAAAAAAAAAAAACAAAACTCTGAGACTTCTAGAAGAAAACACAGGGAAAATCACTATGTTCTTGATTTAGGCAGATTTCATACATGTAACACCTAAAGAATAATCCATGAAAAAAAATTGATAAACTGACTTCATTGAAATTAAAAATTTGCTCTTCAAGAAAAACACTGCTAATGAATGAAAAGACTAGGCACAGTTTAGGGGAATATTTTTGCAGAGCATATATCAGATAGTGTACTTGTATACAAAATATATAAAGAATTCTCAAAAATCAATAGTAGTTCAATTAAAAATGAGCAAAAGCTTGAATAGACATTTCTTCATAGAAGATACACAAATGGCTAATTCAGCACAGGAAGGGATTCTCAACATCACTAATCATCAGAGACATGTAAATCAAAAGTACAGTGAGATATCACCTCACAACTATTAGGAAGGCTGCTATCAAGAAACAGAAAATAACAAATGTTGGTGAAGATATGGAGAAATTATAACCCCTATACATTGCTGGTGGGAAAGTTAAATCCACTGGCCTCTTTGGAAAAGTATGGCAGTTTCTCAAAATGTTAAACATAGAACTAGCACATGACCCAATATGCAGAACAGAGATCATGAAGAGTTGGGGATAGAAGGGACCAAGGTTACTGCTTAACAGACATAGAGTTTCTGTGTAGGATGAAGACAAGCTTTGGAAATAGATAACAGTGATGATTGCACAACACTGTGAATGCACTTGATGCTACTCAACTGTCCCCTTAAAAATGGCTAAAATGGTGATGTTTATGCTATATATATTTCACTACAATAAAATACACACACCTAAGACAAACACATAAAGAAACACACAACCTAATTATTTTAAAAATTGAACAAAAGATTAAAATAGACATGTTACAAAACAAGACATGCAGATGGAACTCAACATTTTTTAAATGCCCAATGTTATTAGTTTTGGGGGAAATGAAAATTTAAAGCCACAATGAAATAATTACTACATACCTATTAGAAATTCTTGAAAGCAGAAATAAAACATTAACCAAATGTTGGTGAGGATGTGGAGGAACTGGAATTTTTACACACTGCAAGTAAGAAAATAAAACAATACAACCACTTTGCAATCATTTTAGCAGTTTTTTAAAAGGTTAAACATGCACCTACTCAGTCATTCCACTCTTAAGTGATGAAAGCATATGTCCATAGGAAGACTTATAAATGAATGATCATGGCAGCTTTATTTGAAATGACCTCAAACTGGAAACAACCCAAATGTCCATCAACAGATGAATGAATAAACAAATTGTAGAATACACAATGTACAATGTGTATTCTAAAAAGTACACTTAAATTACTTGACAATTTAAAATAATGAACTATTGATACATGCCACAATATGAATGAATCTCAATACAATTACTGAATGAAGGAAGCCACATTTTTAAAAAGTACAGTGTATGATTTCATTTATATAATATTCTAGAAAAAGCAAATTAATGTATTGACTGGTCAGTGATTGGACAAAAGGTAGGTTCAGAGAGGTACATGGAGAAGGAGTACATTGGAGGAAACTTTCGAGAAGAAAAACATGTTCACAACAAATTGTGGTGTGGGTGTTTATATAAGTCAAAACATAAGTATATACATACGTCAATTAGTATTACCAAGTCGTATGCTTTAAACATGGGCAGTTTTCTGTACAATGACTACATCTCCATAAGCTTTTTTCAAAAACACTGTTGAATTTAAAATGCAAATAATGGAATAAAATTTTGACACAATACTTTCATGTAATTAAGGCTCAAAACAACACTATATTTAGAGGTGGAACTGGACAACAAAGACATGTGTTAAATATGTAGATTGAGCTTCTCAACTGGGGAGTGGGTGAGGAGGAATTAAGAGGAAAATAATAGAACAAAAGAGAGACCTGGCAGGACCTTGGGAAGATGCCTCACCAGTATGAAGAAATCAAATCTGTCCAACTAAGTTCCTGCGGGAGGACTGAGGTGGTGCCAGAGGAAGGTAGAGGGAGGAATAAGGGGAGGAGCCTGGAAGAGGGGGAGCAGCAGGAGGGGAAAGAAGACAAATGGAGTTCACAGAAATCGCTCCCAAGTCGGCTCCCCCAAAGACTTGGCTAAGGGCCAGCCAAAGCGGGGGCTATCTGTGGGTACAGTTACAGGCTATCAAATTCCCCCTCCCTGGAGCCTCTGCAATAAGGTTGTTGCCAAGAACAGGAGGAGGGAAATCCACCTCTTTGTGTCTCTTTGTCCCTTGGGCCTGATTTTTTGGTTCTCCCCGCCTTATTTCTCCCAAGGAACACCTCTCCCCAGCAACCACCCCCCCATGTCTGTGCAGGAGGAGACCTGCGAGCTACAAAACGTGGGATCCTAGGACACGCGCCTGCTACTGGGGTTTCACATGGAACCCGAGGCCCGACCCAGGTGTGCGGGTGTCCCTGGTCTTCACCTTCTCATCGCCTTCCCAACCCCCACAGTACCCTCTGCCCCCCCCCCCCTTTCGCCAGGGGCAGCGCAGAGTCCACACGCACAGAAGGTCGCCTTCATGCACCTTTCTGCGGCTCAGTGTGCACTCTCAGAGCAGGCGTGCCAGGCATCAACCTCTCCTCACAGGTGTTACCAAGGGCCAAGGGCAAAGCCAGTGAGGTCGCCTGGTGGGACTGTGGAGCGGGACGGGAACTGGGAGAACCTTGAACTGAGGCCAAGCTGGTGCTCGCCTTCGAAGAGGCTGGGTAAGTCTCGTCCGGAAATATTTTCACCTCAATAAAACACATTCCCCAAAACCAGGTGGCCACACACACGCCAGGGATCTTCAGGTGGACACACAGAAATCCCCGCATACCACAATAAATGACAGAACATAAGAGCAACCTGGCAGGACCTGTGCAACAAGTTTCTTGCAGAGGGTCCAGAGAAGGAGAGTTTGATAGCCTGTAACTGAACCCACAGATAGCCCCGGCTTTGGCTGGCCCCTAGCCAAGTCTTTGGGGGAGCCGACGTGGGAGTGATTTCTATGAACTCCTTTTGTCTTCTTTCCCCTCCTGCTGCTCCCCCTCTTCCAGTCTCTTCCTCTTGTTCCTCCCTCTACCTTCCTCTGACACCACCTCTGTCCTCCCCCAGGATCTTAGTTGGACAGATTTGATTGCATCATACTCATGAGGCATCCTCTCTTTTTCTTCTGAGAGGAAAAGAGACCAAGGAGCCAATCCAAGGTGGGGCAGAGAAGGGACCTGGGTGGAAGGTAGTGGAAGGAACATAGCCAGAAAGAGCAAAGGAAGTGGGAGAAGGGGGACTTTTTGCTTCTCGGAGATGCCCTGGTTCCCAAGGTCTCCCCAGTTGTGCCCTGTCTCCTCTCCTGCCCTCACTCTCTCAGTCTGTCCCTCTTGCCCACCTCTCCACCCCATTCATTTCTCTCTCTCTCTGACACACATATTTTGACTCTCAGGCCTGTGTTGTGTGAGCAGCAGCACAGTGACTTAGTGAGGTGCCCTTCCAGGGAACAATCGTGGTGCCTGTGGAAGCTGAGCAGGCCTCCTGGGGGATCATGGAGTGGCGAGCCAGCGCTGGGCCGTGTGTGAGCTATGAACATTTTGAGCACATAAAGCAAACTGGACTGACAGTGCTGCTCTGTCTGGGCTGTGCACATGTGTGTCCCTTTCACTGGCTCTGCCTTTGATCCCCACACAGCACATGAGATGGGTGTGGCCTTCTAAGATGTCAAGTCAATCTGCTGACCTGGAAAACATCACAAAGCTAGACTCAACCCCCTAAAACCTGACCCCTTGCCTCATTTGAATGGCTTCTCCCCAATAAAAGAGTTCAGAACATGCTCATCCCTCTCTTTCTTGCCTACCTTGCCTCCTTGGTGGGAGATGGGTCAGAGGGGCTGCCACAGAACCCAAAGAAAAATGTATCTCTGTCTGTCATTATTTTCTGCCAGCCCAGTTCTCTTGGAGTGACCCTGACTGGTTTAGTCACGTGTCACAGCATCATGAGGCAAGGCATCTCTTCTCAATATTGTAATTAGAGTGACCACATTTGGTCACTGTGTTTTGGGATGCCCTTTTTGGGCCGAAAGCCCATACTTAGGCATTGTTAATCTAATTGTTCCAGATTTTTTTCTTTTGAGAGATAGGTAAAATGAGATGGTCATCATAGCGCATTAAATAGAATCAAAGATCAAGGAATGCTTAACATTCATCCTCCTTTCTCTTCTCACCCTGAGCCAAGTTTTTTTTATTCCTGGGAGGAAAAATTTCACCTTCCCTGTCATTATTTCCCACTTGTCCGAATCTCAGCCTCTGCTTAGGCTTGGCCAGGCTTGGTGCTGCTGCATTTGTATTTTCTCCCAATTCATGAAGAAAAAGCTGAGTTCTAGTGATTTAAGAGGAACTGCCATCATGTCCCAGATTGTGGGGAGCAGAGAGCTTGGATTTTTCTGATTGCAAAGTCCTACTTACTCATGTTTGCCTACTTTATTTTTAAATCATGAAATGGGACTAGGAGTGTCACTGAGTGGCACAGAATGTGCTTAACACGTACAAGGCCCTAAGGACCTGGGTTCAATCCCAAACACCACCACAAAACAAAAAAAAAAAAAAAAGAACAAACACAAAATGAATCACATGTATATAAAGTATATAAAAGGCATATGTACATTTTTTAAAAAAAATAATAAAGGGAATGTCCATAAACCTACCACTCATTCTGAGAAATAGAACGATACCAGTTCCCTTGAAAGAAGTAGCCACATGCCTCCCGAGGGGCCTCACTTGTCTTCCCACCAACAGGCAACCTTTGCCTGGACTTTTGCATTCATCATTCCCTCCCTTCCTATATTCCTTCTACCTGAACTATGCATCCTCAAATAATATCTGTTGCATTTTGAAATTTTTCTCAAGTTTTTATTATAGTTCAATACATTTTTGAGTAGACTTCGTCTTTTTTTTTTTTTTTTTTAAGAGCAGTCTCAAATTCACAGAAAAACTGAGCAAAAAATACAGGGATTCTTAGCTCTTCCTCCACATACATACAGCCTTCCCCACTGTCAAGATCCCTCACCACAACACTACTTTTATTACAATTTGCAAGGCTGTATTGACAAGTCATTGCCACCCAAAGTCCTTATTTTATATTGGGGTTCATTCTTGTAGTGGTACATTCTATTTGTTGTTTTTGGCAAACATATAATGATATGTAGCTAGACATTTGAGTCTCATCATGGATAGTTTCTAGGCTCTGCTTATTTATTACTTCCCCAGTTCCTACATCCTGGCAGACACCAATCTTTTTATTGTTTCCATAGTTTTGCTATTTCCAGAATGTCCTTTCATTGGAATTATATAATACATAACCTCTTCAGATTGGGCTTCTTTTACTTGCTCATATGCATTTAAGTTTCTTCCATGTCTTTTTGTGACTTGAGAACTGATTTTGTTTTAGCACTGAATCATATCCATTGTCTGCCTGTACCACAGTTTATTTCTCCATTCACCTACTGAAGGGTATCTGGGTTGCTTCCAAGGTTTGGCAATTATGAAAAAGCTGCTATAATTATGTGTGTGCAGCTTGTTGTGTGAATATAAATTTCAACTCATTTGGGTAAGTACCAAGAAGTATTATGGCTGGGTCATACGGTAAGTTTCATTGTATAAGAAACTGCCAAACTGTCTTCCAGGGTAGCCATACAATTTTGCATTTCCATCAGCAATGGACAAGTTTCAAACATGTTTCGTATGTTTTATTATCTTAGCTTTTACATTTAAGGCAATAATTCATTTCAAATTAATTTTTGTCTCTGGCACAAATTGGCTGAGGTTCATTGTTTTCCATACCATTATCCAATTCTCTCAACCTCAAAAAAAAAAAAAAATAAAAAGAATCCCCACTACAATGAAACCCACTATTTTGTATAATTATTATGTGCCAATAAAAATTTATATAAGAATCAGGAAAAGTTTTCTAACTTTGTTGGATTGATTCATCACCTTGAATTTTTTTTTTTTTTTTAAAGAGCCATTGAAGATGCCTGGGTCTATCTCTAAATTTTTTAATCTGATTCAACTCCCTCCTGTTGAGAGACACAGCCCCAGCAAACTTCCAGCTGCCAGCAAACTTCCAGCTGCCAGCTGATGGTTGGCTCACAGCGGCCTGAGCAAACTTCTAGCTTCCAACTGATTGGCTTCTCTACGGTGATGCTCATTGGGCTGTTTCCCCGCCCTTTCAGATCATTGAGCTGCTCACTGGGGGACTTTTTTGGCTCCGCCCACAGACCCAGCCAATCGGCCTCAAGAGCAAGAGGAGTGGGGGAGGTTGAGAGGCTTGTGGGAAGCCGGTGGTGGCAGTTGGGCTCTGAGGGAATTCCTGAAGAGCTGTGTGGTGTGGTGTGTGTGTGTTCTAAAAATAAAGTTCATTTCTTTTGACAAGTGGCTCCTGAATTGTGCCCAGCCAGACTGCGGCACCTCCATGTCTTGGGATCCTCCAGATTCCAATCTGTGTTGAACACAGGGATGTGCCTACAGCGGGTTCTTCTTCCCACCACTCCACCCAAGATGAAATCAGCTGTGATGTCTCTCCTAGGAAAAGCTTATCACACTCTAGAATTTGATTCACTTAGGTTTCCTTGCATCCTCCACTGTTTGAGGGGCTTTTAAAAACCAGGGTTTGGTAACTTATCTTGTTTGTCAAGCAGTATCGGTCTGATGGTCTTTGGAGACATTTTTTTTAAAAAACTTAATTAGAGGAACATCCTGTAGCTCATGAATTCTTTCCCTAGAGATTTTCTCCCTGTGTGCTTTCCTTCCCTACAGATTTCCTCTCTTTATGCTTTCTGTGGGAATTATATATATATATATGAATGAATATTCAAAATATATATTTTATCCTGTTTTCCATCTCTGTATTCCTGATCTGCTCTCTAGGAAATTTCCTTAAGTCTATCTTCCAGTCCTTCTACTGAATTTCCCATTCAACTGTCATGTTTTAACTTTCTAGGGATCTTTTTTTTTAATTCTGATTACTTCATTTTAATAATATCTTGTTTATTGTTGAGTGGATGTGTTATCTTCTTTAAAATTAATGCCTTAGTTTTTTTAAGTTTTCTTGTTCTTATGTGATATTTTTTTCTTCTATTGCATTGTTTTTTTTTTATTTGTTCTGGTCTCTTACATCTTGTCATGGGATGAATTTTTAAAATATATTTTTTCAGTTGTAGTCAGACACAATACCTTTATTTTACTTACTTAGTTTTTTATGTAGTGCTGAGGATCGAATGTAGTGCCTCACACATGCTAGGCAAGTGCTCTGCCACTGAGCCAAAACCCCAGCCCTGATGGGATGAATTTTGTCCCCTCTAAATTCATATGCTGAAGTCCTCATTCCCAGGACCTTGCAAGGCAGCTATATGTGAGACAGGGTCTTTAGTAACTAAGTTAAAGTGAAATCACTAAATTCCAGGTCACTGGGAATGTTAATGGTAGACTGTTTCTTAAACTGTGTGCAGTTCTTCCAACTGCTAACATCTCTGATCCTTGAACTTTCTTGATTATAACAGAAGATGGCAATGAAAGATTTTCAGGAAAATAAATAAGATATGAATGATCTCACTGATCCCTAAATGGCTTATTGACTGAAACATCAAAGGTCTATGGTTGTCCTGTCCAGTCACCCAGAATAGCTACCAGCTTTGCTCAGGCGCTGGCAAAACCATTGCTGCAGGACATATATGGACAATGGCAATTTTAAGATGTCACTGGCTTTAAGATACATCCTAACGTGAGATGCTAAGATGTAAATAAAATAAAATAAGATAAAAATGCATCTTAGAATCTATGAGATTCTGGAGTTAATAATCGGATTGGTACAATCGCAAATTAAACCTGTAACTCATTGCACACATTTTAATGAGACCTTCATATCTGCCAAGCCCTAGGTAGACCCTCTGGTGTGGGTCAACCCAGGGAGTCCCAGATGTCCCTGGATTCTGACTGCATCACATCCCTGGGAACAGAATGGAAACAATGACACTCCTGACCTTGGGATCCACAATACCCAAAACATCCCAATGAAATTTTCCCTCAAGTTAAAAACTCATCAAGTTGTATGATGAGTTTTTTAAATATGAGCAGCTTTTTTGTGTGTTAAACATACCTTAATAAAGTGGCCTTTAAAAATTAAATGAGAATGTTTCAGCCACATGAAGTGGACACTGGCTAAGTTCCTCTGTCCCAAGATGGAATTTGGGGTGTTTGCCAACTCCCAAACACCTAAACTTATCATAGTATTTCTTTCTCAAAAATCCCTCAAGTCTGCAAAATCATTTTGTCCAACTATAGTTGGTAGGAAATCCAATGCCTGAGTTGCACAGAGAACTTTCAGTTACAGCCCAACCTAGGATACACAGACAGGCTAGAGTCTCTGAAAGGGGTGAACACTTACCTCTGTCCTACAGATGGAGCTTAAATGGAGAGGTCTCCTCCAGGGACAGAAAGGATATCCTGAAGATGTGGCTCTGCAATCAGGACACTTTGGTTGTTCTATCTGGAATACAGAGGCTCAGAAAGCAAATGGCTCTTCTTTAAATGGCTGCCCTGTTGCTATATTACCACAGCATGCCTAGGGGTGAGAAATAGGGACAGAGTCTACTGGAGATTTGGTCACTGCCTCAGGAACATTGCTTATCATACCTTTCAAAAGTTTTTTTGAAGTATAACCCACATGTGAAAAAAATGCACAAAGTATGTGTATTACTCGCTGAAAAATTACGAAGAAACCCACACAATCAACCTACAGGTTTTAAAATTGCAACAGTGACATCACATGATAAGTCCCACAGTGCATCTGCCTTCACTGTTCTTAGCTTTGATACTCTGCTTTTATTTTGCCAGTTATTGAATTTTGAAGTGCACATTTTTAGTCTATTCCTAAGTTTGTGCATCTATCACCATAATCTAAATTTTAGAACATTTTTATCCTTTGTCAAAACAAACAAACAAAGAAAACCTATACTCATTATCTGTGTTTCCTTTTCCCCATCCTAACCCAAATAAGTATCTACTTTTTGTCTCCATAACTTTACCTGTTCTGGACATTTCATACAAATGGAATGACTCTTCTTCAACACAGCCCAAGGTTTCAAGTTTCATTCATGTTGTAGAATGCATGGATGTTTAATATCTTTTTATTGCCTAATAGTATTCCATTGTGTGGCTATCAAATTTTATCTATTTATCCGTCAGTTGATGATGGACACTGAACTTGGTTTCATGTTTTGGATACAACAAATAATTCAACAGTAAACATTTGTGTACAATAAAGATAAATAACATCCTAAAATGCATATAGAAATAGAAATTTATTTCTCATAATTCTGGAGGCTTGAGATCAAAGTGAAGATAGATTCTGTGTCTGTTGAAGGCCTGCCTTCATTCACAGATGGCACCTCCTTGCTCATATATCCTCATATGGTAAAAGAGGCAAGGGGTCTCTCTGCGGCCTCTTATAAGGACCAATCCCACTCTAAGAGCACCTCCTTCATCTGCCAGTTTGGGCTTCCTCTATGGAGGTTCTAGCATTGACTGGTTTGTGTCTACTTCTCAGAGTTCCAGTAGCAGATAGAGAGTTCCCCTCTCCCAAGTGATGCAAGCAGCAGCTTCCAGACCTTGTCCTCTGCCCAGAGTTTGGGTACTCACTGTACAGAGCCAAGATATACATAAGCTCCATGGGGTTTCTCCCCCAACCACCAGTGTTCTGAAAAAAAATGTTGCTTTTTTTCCCGTGAAGTTATTATACCCAAGTAAGCTTTTTTGGTTGCTTTCTTAGCCCAAACACATATGTAAGCAATCCCCTGTGTTAAATACCTCTGTTTGAAATACCTTATGTGACTCCTATTTTCCCGACTGAACTCCAATATATGGTGTCTGATGTCCATGTTCTTCATCCATCTAATTCAGTGGAAACATGAGTGGTATGTATCTTGTTATATATTCTAATCCTTGGACTGACACACAGTGGGCCACAATATATGTTTTTCAATCCATCCATGCATGATATTTAGAGATCAGTCAAAAGTGTAGATTTAAATCCAAGCTCTGCCATTCATAAATTGTGTGATACAAACATTTTATTAAAGTTTAAGTCAATGTTTTTTGAGCACATTTTCTATGCCACTTGCTTCAAAATATATTTTATATAATCCTAAAACATACCTTAGAAGATCATTCTTATAAATAAGGAAACAAAGACTCAGAGAGATGACATGGTTTATCCATTCTGTACATCCTGTACATGGTGCATTTTGATTCAACATAGTATGGCCCAACTCCAGAACCCATGTTCTGAGCATCTCTTGTAGCCTTTGTATTCTCAACTACATAATTACTTTATAAGAGTCATCATTTGGATGAAATTATGAAATTTCATAGATGAAATTATATAAATAAATTTGAATGCATTTTTTTTAAGAATAAATGACCTACAGCTTCAGTATACAAATTTCAGTAACAAATTCCAAGCAACTCTCCTATTCATGGGCATGGCCTACCTCAATCTTTCCTTGTTGACCCACCCTGCACACCTTCTGCTAAGTTGCCATAGTTATCTGGGCTAGTGCAGCTGCCTTTGAATGCCAAAGGGTCAGATTCTTTTGCTTCTGCCCAGGATGACTCCACTGAGTCCAGATTAAGGGCTCCTGCTCATGAGCACATAGAATACAAAGCCTACAGTGTCTGGCCCCTTACATGGTATTGGCAACCTGGGGAGAGGAGCACTGAGCTCAGTTATCCAAGACCAAGGTCACATCCTAGGACCTCATTATAATTGCTGCAAAGTTCTTTCCTTTGCCTCTTCCTCATAAGGATGGCAACCAAAAATCTGGGCTGGAAAAAGAGACTTTGAGCACAAACCCAGCTGCTGGGATGGTGATGTGTCTCTTCCCTGTGAAAGCCGCATTGCTGCCTATCTGTTGTACATTAACTCCATGTCCCTTGGCTCTGTGTCTGTTCCAACCAAGTTGAGCTGGTGCAGAAGTTGCCCAGGGATGCAGACCTATTATGAACTTCCCTTTCTAATGTCATTGTTTTAAAGAAAAGGGGTTCTGATGAAAGAACTACCTAGAAACTGGGAACCTGCCAATGGTGCCAAATAAATGAGAAAGACCTGTTGGTAGTGAGCTAGAAGGGACCTTTCTACCACTCTAAGTGGGAATAGGATATGCAAGGTGGTGCCCAGACTGATGCCATCTCTGGCCAACAATCTTGAGCCCTTAGTCCCAAAGTACAGACTAATTGCCAGGTACCCAAATAAAATGTCTTCCCATGACAGTCCTGGTTGGAGCTTTCAGTTGTTTCTCCCTGTCTCCTATCCTTACCCTGTTTTTCAAAAAGATACAGATCTTTATCTCCTCCTCCCCCTCTCCTCCTTCTCTGCTTCTTACTTTTCCTCCTTCTCTTTCTTCTTCTTCCTCTGCTTCTGCTTCTCCTTCTCTTAAAAAATATTTATTGTTTAGTTTTAGGTGGACACAATATCTTTATTTTATATTTATGTGGTGCTGAGGATCGAACCCAGTGCCTCATGCACGCTAGGCAGCACTCTACCACTGAGCCACAACCCCAGCACTTCCCTTCTCTTTCTTGACAGGAACTTGTGAGCCACCTGCTGGAAGATTTTATTAACAAGGGAGCATTTGACAGCTTGGCAGAGGGCCTATGAAAAGCAAGAAGTTTTGGGGAGGCAGCTGGGATGACAGCCCAAGTCTCTCCTTCACCGAGACTCAGTACAGATTTATATGTCAACTGCTAAACTCTTTCTGGACCAGAAGGCTTTGCTCACTGCAAGAGAGTCAGGCTGGGTCATCTGCTTGCTCACAGGTTCTGGGGAACCCCAGGGAGACCAGTGGATTAGCTTCTGAGTAGAACATGGCTGTCACCTCAGGGACAGTGAGCCAACAAAACTGCCAAAGAAAGTAGCCTGCTCTGAAGTGAGGGGACTCTGAGCCAAGCCTTGAGGGGCAGGTGTGAGGGCTCCCATTCAAATTGCAGGTGGGAAAACTCTGGCCCCATCTATCTGCACAGACTTTACCAATCCTTTGTTCTGACCAGGCCCTGGCTGTGACAGCAAGCTCCAGGGACCAAGCCAGGCCAACAACTAGTGACACCTCAGGCAAGACCCTTCTTCTACCTGGGCTTTGGAATTCTTATTTTAAGATTGATCCCTCCAGTAATCCCCAGCAATGGCCTGTTGTTTTCCTAATGCTAGTCACAGAAAACAAAGCTTGACAAAATCATCCTGCTGGGGGAGGAAGTTTTGAAAATTACTTAACTATTCTGCATTCAAGTCTTTCATTAAATGTATGTTTGCAAATAATTTTTGTTAGAATGTAGTTTGTCTTTTCATCTTAAGGAGGTCCTTCACAGAGCCACATTTTAATTTTGATGATGTTCAATTAATTAGTTTTCCCTTTCATAGATTGTACTTTTTATTTTGCTATAAGAATTTTTTGCCTGACTCAAGAACCTGAAGATTTTCTGGGTTTTGTTTCTCTAAAAGTCTCCATAGTTTAAAATTTTAAATGTAAGCTTGTCACGAGCCCACCGTGGACTGTTGCACATAGTAGCCTCCTGAGGGAATAAGTCTGGCATTGGGAATTCCCCATGGCACCCCCCACAGGAATTGACTGCCTGATGCAGGTGCACTTCCCCCTCAAGCTCTGCAAAGATCCCACACAGCACCTGAGATGGGTGTGACCTGCCAAGATATCAATCAACCTACTGACTGCAAGACATCAGGAAGCAAAACTCTGCCCTTGAAACCTTATCCCTGACTTTGATGTACCCCCCTTAAATAAACCATCAGAACCATTTTGTCCTTTGTCTAATTCCATGTGGACTAGATCTATCAGAGGCTTCGCTTTCTGTAAGTATTTCTGAGTATTTGTGCTTTGTTATTTACTAATTATTTGAGATTGTCAGTCTTAGTTAGGGTGGCTTGGATTATTCTGGGCAGGAAGAAGGACCCCTTAATGAGATGTTGGCTGTCATCCCCCCATATAAGCTCATGATACATATTGAATTAATTTTTATACAGATGTGATATTTGTGTCAAGGTTCATATCTACATCCAATTGTTCCACCACCATTTGCTGAAAAGGCTCTCCTTTCTCCATTGAATTGGATTTGCACCTTTGTCAAGAATTGGTTGGTCATGGTTGTGTGGATGTGTTTCTGGATTCTCTTGTTTTTTATTTTTTGCTGAGATGGAACTCAGAGCCCTCACACATGGTAGGCAAGTGCTCTACCACTGAGCTACACCTCCAGCCAAGGATTCTCAATTCCATTCCACTGATCTATGTGTCTCTCTCTCTGCCAATACTATACTGTCTAGATTACTGCAGCTCTATATTCAGCCCACTTTAATTTTTTCTTGAGACTATTTTAGTTATTCCAGGACCATACTTCTCCAAATAAATATTAGAGCAAGCTTGTTTATATCTACAAACAGTAACGTCTTTTTTTTTTTTTTTTTTTTTGCTTATTTTTGTTGTGCTGGGGATCAAACCCAGAGCCTCGAACATTCTAGGAAAGCACTCTACCACTGAGCCATACCTGCAGCCTCCAAAACACTTTTATTCTATAGTTTATTTAGAAGTCCATTGCTTAATTTCAACCTGTGATTTTTTTATATATCTTTTTGTTACAGATTTTTAGTTTAATTTCATTGTGATTAGTAACTATATTCTGTATGATTTTAAACTTTAGAAATGTTTCAAGTTTTGCTTAATGGCCCATTATATGGCTCTTTTCTAAATGTTGAATGTGCTCCTGAATATGTATCTTGCAATTATTGGTTACAGTGTTTTTCTGTGTGCATCAACTAGGTCAATTTTGTTAATTTCATTTTTCAGATGTTCTTTCTTACTGATGTTTTTTTAGCTTGTTCTATCAAATACTAAGAGGTATGTTAAAACCACCAAAATGTGATCATGAATTTGTTAATTCTTTTAATTCTGTGAAATTTTTCTTTATGTATTTTGAAGTTATATTATTAAGTAAACGTTTTGTGTTTTCTTGATGGATAGATCCCTTTCATTATTATTAAATGCTTTCTCTTACTGCTCACTGGTTCTCCTTGCCTTTTTAAGACAATAGCAACCACAGTGCTTTGTTGGGTAGAGTTTGCATCTCTATCTTGCTCTGTCCTTCAATTTCTTTTTCCTGACATTTGTAGTATATCTGTGGTAAACATTGATATTTTAAAAAATCTAATCTGAGACTCTTTGCTTTTACATTTGGTATTCTCATTAATTTGGATTGAAACCTACCAACATACCCACTGTTGTGATTTGGATATGAGGTATCCCTAAAGCTTCTGTGTTATGGCAGGAATGTTCAAAAATAAAAATAAAGAGATTATGATAGCTGTAGCTCCATCAGTGGATGCATCCATTTGGCGGATTAATAATTTGAAAGAACCAGGTGGGATGTAGCTGGGTCATTGGGGGCATACCCTTGGGGATTACTTCTTGTCTCCTGGCTCCTCTTTCTTCATCTCTGCCCCCTGTCCACCATGAGTCAAGTAGCTTTGCTCCACTATGCTCTTCCACCAGGATATTGTGCTTCACCTTGGGCCCAAAGCAATGGAGTCAGCCAACCATGAACTGAATGTATGAAACTGTGAGCCAAAATAACCTTTTACTCCTTTAACTTGTTCTTGTTGGATATTTTGGCCAAAGCAATGAAAAGCTGCTGATACACTACACTTATCCATCTTAGTATGAATTTTATATTTGCCTTGCTTGCTTTTCTTCTTCCCTATTTTATTTTATTCTAAACAATTGCATTTAACATCTCTTAGTGTACAAAACTGCCAATAGAAATAAAATCAAGTAGAGTCACACAGAATCCTGACTGCTTTTCAGAAGTACCTAAGGTTCAGCTAAAATGTAGATTTACTTTTCACCCAGAAGTGTTGAATCGAAATGTGCAGCAGGCAATGAACTAGGTATCTATTTTTTAAGTTCCATAGGTAATTCTGATGGAAAGCCAATCAAGCCATCCTTATAGATCCCATATCAAAATGTGACTGAGAAAATACCTTTAGGATCAATACCCTCTCTTAACACTTCAAAGTTCCTGCACATGGCTCAATGCCACCCTGGTTAGACTCCAGCCTCCAGGCTGGCCGACTGTCTCCACCATGCACAGCCAAGAGGCACTTTCTTAAAAGATTCTTCTTAAATATGTCTGAAGTGCTTGGAAATGAAAATACTCCAGGAAGCCTGAATCTCTGAGGGTGACCACCTTGTCAGGCCTGGGGTTTTCAGCTGGGCCCCACCCACCTCCTTTGTTCTGATGTCTGGCATCAGGAGACCAGCAGACTGAAAATCTACAGCTGGATCCCTTTTCCTCAGTTTCCCTTCAATTCCCCGTAGGCCTTTCTGTAGGACTGGCAAACCTTTGTTTCCAGTATGCAGGGAGACCTGTAATTCTCTCTCTCAGAGGCCAAGCAATGTGAATGCCAAATCCATGCAACACCACACACACTAGATTTTGTTTCTGTTTTATTGTAAGTCATTACCATTACAATATTGATGGCACTGTGGATTACAATTTTAAAAAGTCATCTTGCATAGCCCTGAGCCCTTGTGTCCTGTAGTAAAATAGGATACCTTTTAAATTAACTTCAAATGCCCTAAAGGATGTTATAAACCTGTATCTCACTCTTATAATGTAGTTTAATGCTTCCAGCTGTATCAAGAGTTGATATATCAGTTTTAATTTTAACAATCAAATGAGAAAAAAAACTGGAGGACAGAGAGCAGCAAACAATTTTTTACCTTAAGAAGAGATTTGGTATTGAGATAAGACCAGAATAAATCAAGGGGGAAAATACTCTGATAACTGGAAACATAAAAAGTAATCTTAGTGTGACCTTCTTCCCCCTAAATAACAATAATAATATAATATTAATAATAAACCAATAGCCATGCCACAAAGTAAGTGGAGGCATCTTAGATATATAATATCACATTATACAGATAAGGCATATGTTATTGTACTTATAAAAGCAAATATTATGCAGAGAAAAATTGAGGCTTGTTTTTCTGTTCTTTCTACAATTCTTTAACCAAAGATTTTGTTGGGGAAAGAATTCTGAAAGGTTTTTGTGTCTGTTTGCCTGTTTTTATTTGGCCTGAAGGTTTTAAAAACATATTTTCATTAAGAACCAAAAGTCTCAGACCTTTTTAGTGAGCATAGTACCCTTTCTCCTCAAATGGCCTTATGGCCTGCATTGGTTAGGGCTGACTTTCATGTGGCTTTACAGTATGAGTCTCTGTGCAATATGGGATGAAGATACAAAATCTGACCCAATACAAGAGGCTGGGATGTGTGAGAAGAGAAGAGGCATACTGTGCTCAAACTCTTCTTTGGAAGGCTCAGTCTCTCCTGTCAGCAGGACCCTGTGGTCACCCCTGACACACTGCTCAGGACGAAGACAAGGCTATAGACTGGAAATATTCAAGTAGTCCCCACTATTCTCCCCTGGGGATGAAGGAGAGCCAGCCACTGACTTACTAGCCCTTATCCATCCTCCCAGAGAGCTGACACTGACTCCAGAGCCTGTCCTTGGACATTTCTCAGGGTTATTTTCTGGCCTTCTGTGTTGTATAGTTTCACTGTTATGTAGTCTGATTGGGTTGGATAGCAGAGAAGCAATGTATGGCTTCCTCTTTCTGTTTCCAAGAATTTTTTGGGGGGTCTTGCAGCTCCCACACATGCCACTTAGAGGTTCAGGCTCCCTGGGTGGTATGGCTCAGTGAGCAACCTGACCTGGGCCCCATTCCCTGGTGAGGCCCCAGATGGACCCTAACAGCCCACAGTGCAGCCCTGCTGGCCAGAAGGGGCTCAGGGCAGCACAGGTTAAGTTTCTCTCTTAGACAGGAAAACCGTGAGAAACCAGCAAAAGATAAGAAGGAAACATGCCAAAACTCACTTTCATGATCCTCTCAGAGGACCTGAGAGAGGTGAATTCCAGGACAATCTGAGAATTATCCTTATAGAGCTAACAAATAGTTACCAAATCAAGTGGAAGCAGCCCTCTGGGGCTTTGTATTTCCAGGTATCTCAGATGCACTTAAGAGGAATTGTTTAAGAGTGTGCTTTTTGTTCAGTCCCACTCATACCAAATTTAGTCAGGTTTCTCTTTCCCAAACAGAGCTGGAATCATAGCTCAGAGGTTCAGTTAGCAATAATACACAGGTGCCAGTATACACTTCCACCTCTATTATTTCATTTGATCTTTACTCCACCCTGTGAAGTCACATTGTAGAGATAAAGCACCTGAGCTTGCAGGTGACAGGAGGGAACCATGAGCCTTAGACGCCTATCTCCTGGTTTGGTCCTTCTGTCACTATCCCATTACCATTTCTAGCTCAAGGGAAGGGGCCAAGAGCCCCAGAAGCCTATCTCCTTATTTGATCCTTCTGCAACTGTCCCATTGCCACTTCAACTCATCTTTGGGAACTGAGTTGCTCTCTGTGGCCAAACACACCTGGGAAAAATGAGTTTCCTTAGCACTTGTGAAACCATCATGAGGATGGGCAAGGTGGGAAGGTAAAAGGACCAAAACAAAGCGAACTCCTGAAAAAGTTAAAAGTCTCAAGTGTATGAGTGAATGCAATTAGAACTGAAACAGTGCTTTGGAGAAATCTTTGAAATTATTGACCAGTGTGAGTCCTAACTGCAATAAAATCCACGGGCATTTGAATATTTAACAATTTAACACAAGTTAACAACATTTTGTTAAACACATCTTAGGATGGAGGGAAGGTGAGAAAGAGGGAAGGGCAGTATCTGGGATCTCTGTGGGTCTTCTTGGCCACAGCCATGGAAAGGGGAGCATTTCCAGCTCCCAGGAGTCCTTGAAGCATGCTGTGCTGTGGGAATGACATGGGCTTGAAGCTAACGACCATGCTGACCATTGGGAATGAGGTGCCTGTTAGCCCCAAGGCCATTCTTCAAACTTTCTCTGTCTTTGTCTTTGGCAGCTTCTTTCTCTTTCTCCTCCTCCTCCTCCTCCTCTTCCTCCTCATCTTCTTCTTCATATTCATCTTCATCATCACTTCTCACATCCTGGATATTCTAGACAAAGGGAAGAATTGGCTGTGAGTGACAGCCTTTCAGGAATAGTCTTGATTGCATATGCAAATGAACAGGCCCAGTTTAGAGGTCTGACTCCCTTTGAGGAAGATCCAATATCCATGCAACCAACGTTCACCAAGAGAGACCAAATCATGGGTCATAAAATAAACCTTAAATAATTGATATTATATGAAGTATATTTCCAGACCATAATGAAATTAAAGCTAGATGTCAACACTATTAAAAAAACACACAGGAAAATCTCATAACATTTGGAAATAAAATTAATAAAAATAAATAATAAATGGGCCAAAAATGAGCCTTAAATAATATCAGAAAGCATTTTTGAACTAAATGAAAATTAAAATACAAACAATTTGTCAAGTGTGGCTAAAATAGTGCTCGAAAGCAAAATTTGTACCATTAATTGTTTATATTGGCAAAGTAGAAATGTCTCAAACAATTTGAGCTTAAACTTTAAGAAACGAGAGAGTTCGAGCAAAATAAACTCAAAGTATTCAAAAGGAAAAAAATGATAAAAACAAAAGAAAGAAACTAAATTGAAAATAAGCAAAATAAGGAAAAACAATAAAACTAGAAGCTGGTTCTTTGAAAAGACCAAAGCATTGATAATTAAATAGCAAATCTGAAAGATAAAAAAAGAGACAAAGAAAAAATTACCAGAGAAAAAGGGGATATGACTACAGGTACTGCAGATTGTAATTATAACAGAAAGCTATCAACATCTCTATGTGTATTCATTCAATAGCTTAGATGAAATGGATCAAAAACTATAAATGATTAAGACCCAAGATGGAACAGATAACCTGAATATTCATATAAATATAAAAAATTGAATTTGTAGTAAAAAAACTTTCTGGAAAAGAACAGTACCCAGCTAAATGGTTTCATTGGCAAATTCTATGAAACATGTAAAGAAGAAATAACAATAAATTTTCACGTAAATGAGAATTTTAGCTTTATGGTAGTTGTATTATTTAGATTTGTTAATTTATGTTATAATTAAAATGGGATTCCATAATCATAAAAAATTTACAGTATCTTCTAGATAACAGAAAAGGAGGGAGTGTGTCTCAACTGAACCTATAAGGCCAGAATTACCCTGACACCAAAATCAGACAATGACAGTTTAAGACAACTACAGACAAATATCAATTCATATAGCAAAAAGTCTTCAACACCAAAATGGGCAATGCATATAATACTTCATGATGAAGTGGGATTTGTCCCAATAACACAAGGCTGGCTCAAAAATGCGGAAATCACCAATCAGTGTAATCCATCATATTAATAATCTAAAGAAGGTATGTTATATTAATTGATGCAAAAAATGATATGACCAAATTTTACATACATTTGTGATTTTTTTAAAATAACCTCTTGGTAAAGAAAGAATGGAAAAGAACTTCCTCAATTTTAGCTTCAAAAACTTAGAGCCAATATCATGCTTGTGAATTAGTAAATGCTTTTTCCCCCTAAGATTAAGAACAACACAAAAATGTCCATTTTTACCATTCCTATTCAACAGTGTGCTCGAAGTTTTTGTCATATAAAGAAAATTCATACAGTTTGGAAAATAGAAAGAAGTATGTCTATTTGCAGGTATAATCATTATCTGCTCTGATCAATGAGGCCAAACTAGCAGGTTCTGGTGAGGGGCCATGGGATATTGGAAGAAATAGAGTCACACACTCAGATCTTGAAGATAAAGCTGGGGTCGGGTGGAGCACTGCTCTCTGATGGAGAAGAGGTCTGAAGAATTACACCAGCAACCTTTATTAAATATGTCTCATTAATCAGATTAAAGTCTATGTAAGCATTATTCTTTGTATTCATGAAAGTTACAGAATTAGCAACAGTATGCAGCTATTTCCTCAGTTACATTCTACAGTTGCAATATGCAATGTCTGGAGCATTGTGCAGCTCTCAAGAAAGTCCATTGTTTAAAGTTTCTAATTCGCTGGCAGATTCAGGAGCAGCAGAATTGGTGAAACATTGTAGCTATCTTAGAAAGGAAGTGTGTGCCTGAGAATAAGGTCAAAGCTGATAAGATTCTCCCAGCAGAGTCTCCCCATGGAGGGCATTGCCATAGCAACTGAGCATCCTACAGTTTGCATAGAAACTTTCCCAGTCACCAAGCGTGCCACAGCCATGAAGTCTTCAGGGACCTCAATCTCAGACACTGGTCTCCCAATCACTGTCACCGCTCTCCACAATTATCTATCTAGAAAATCCTAAGAAATCTACCATAAAATTAGTGAGTTTAGCAAATTTGTAGATCAACACACAGAATCACACACACACACACACACACACACACACACACACACACACACACACATACACACACCACAATCATTATTACTAAACACTAGTATGGTAGGCTAAAAAAAATGTCCTCAAAGACTGAATCTCTAGAACCTGTGAATATTATCTGATTTCGCAAAGGTTTTGGAGATGTGACAAATATCCTGGATTATTCAGGTGAGCCCCAAATGCCATGAAAGGATCCTTATAAAATGTAGACACAGGGAATTCCATACATAGAGGAGAGGCAATGTAAAGATAGAGGAAGAGACTGGAATAATGTCATTATAAACTAAAGAAGATCAGAAAGCCCCAGAAGCTACACAAGGAAAACAGCAGTTTTATACTAGACTGAAGTGAGCACAGCCCTGACAACACCTTGATTCCAGTGCAAGACTGATTATGGATGTCCCACTCCAGAACTCTAAGAGGACACATTCCTGCTGTTACAAGCTCTGGGTCTCTAGTAATTTGTCACAATGGCCATAAATATAATACAATTAGCATGTCCAAATAAAAATTGACATTTATAAATTCATTACATTTATAATAGTTTCAAAAATGAAATATACATACACCTAACATAGCATGTATATGGTCTTATGTAACATCTATAAAACTCTGATGAAAGAAATCAAAGATCTAAATGATCGTATAAACACCTTATATTCATAGATTGAAAGACATAATAGCAAAATTACTGATTATTCTCAAATTGATCCATAGGTTCCACAAATTACCAATAAAAGTCCCAGCAGGACTTCTTTTACATACAAACTAGCTAATGCTATAATTAATATGGAGATACCAAGACAAAAACCTAAAATAGCCAAAGCAATTCTGAAAAGGTGGAATAAAATGGGAGGAGTTATACTATCCAAGTTTAAGACATACTATAGAGTTAACAGTAATCAAAACAGGATAGTATTAACAATGGTATAAACACATAGATCAGTAGAGTGAACCGAATAGAGACTCTGGAAATAGATGCACACAGATACAGCTGACTTGACAAAGGTTCAAAGCAATTCAATGGAGAAAGAAAAGTCTTCCCAACATAGCATTTACAATAGTTTCAAAAAATGAAACAGATATATACCTATTTCTTCAATTGTTGGAACAATTGGACAACTACAGACAAAAAAGTAAGCTTTGATCTAAATGGCATACCTTATAGAGAAGTAAGCTCAAAATAGACCATAGATCTAAATATAGAATGAAAAACTATCAAACTTTTAGAACATTCAACTTTGGGTTGAGCAATGAGTTCTCAGACATGGCACAAAAGTATAATCCATAAAATAAAAAATTGATAAACTGGATTTCATTAAAAACTTTTGCTCTATCCAGAGAAGGAAAAGATAAGCTACAAATTGGGGAAAATTATTTGTGAATAATATGTCCAACTTGCATGTGCAATAAAGAACTCTCCAAGTTTAACAATAAGAAAACAATATCTTTTTTAATGAGCAAAGGGCATAAAGATAGGCACTTCATAAAACAGAATGCAGGATGATAAGTAAGCATATGAAAAAATATTCAACCTAATCAGCTATTAAGAAAACACAAATTAAAACCATGATGAGTACAAGCCCATTAGAATAGCTAAAATTAAAAATACTGACAATACCAAGGGCTATCAAGGATACAGAACAACTAGAACTCTCATGTCTTGCTGGCGGAAATTAAAAATGATGCACATTCCCTAGAGAACAGTTTTGGCAGTGACTCATAAAAGTCAACAAATGTTTACTGTAGTACACATACTTAGGTGTAGATGCCAGCAGACCTACACCTGAGTATATACCCCGGAGAAATAAATATTCATATAAACCCAACATTTATAACAGTTCTATTCATAACTGCAAAAATGGAATCAACTCAAATGTCCTTTAAATGGATAAACTATGGTATATCCATATAATGAAACAGTAGTTAACCATAAAGAGGAACAAACTATTGACACATAAAAAGTTGAATGGATCTCAAAAGTATAAGTAAAACAAAAATTAGTCTCCAAAAGTCACCTACTATATGACATATTAACATCATTTACATGACATTTTTGAGAAGATAAAACTATAGGGATGGAAAATAGATAATCAGCAGTGAGGAATCAAGTTATAAGAAAGAGTTATTTTGAGTGATGGAACTGTTCTATATCCTGATAATGGCAATGGTTACACAAATATATACATGTTAAAAATCACAAAATAAAGTATATTTTACTGTTGATACTTTTTAAAACAACACTTTAAAATATTTCTTTTTAAATCACAAACACAGCCAGGCATGGTGGCACATGCCTGTAATCCCAGTGGCTCTGGAGGCTGAGCCTGGAGGATCTCAAGTTCAAAGCCAGCCTCAGCAAAAGTGAGGTGCTAAACAACTCAGTGAGACCCTGCCTTTAAATAAAATAAAAAAATAGGTCTGGGGATGTGGCTCAGTGGTTGAGTGCCCCTGAGTTCAATTCCTAGTACCAAAAACAAAAAACAAAAAACAAAAACACACAATGGTTTCCCCAATAACCATTTGCTAAGTAAGGCATTACTTGGATAGGCATTTTTGCTGTCAGGTATTTTTATTAACGGTAATTATGATGTTTTCTTTATGCAGGGGTTCATTAACTACAGTTTTTGATTAAGAGTTTTATGTTTCTTCCTCTTCTTGCATTGCTTCTCAAAGTATTTTTGCTAGGAAATCTCCTAGAAGGAAAACATTACCCTGAGAAAGGGGTCAGGGATTGGTATAGATTGGCCCTGGTTGTGAAAAATAAAGATGGTATGAATTACTAAAACAAGTAAGAGAATTCTGCAAGTCTAGTGATGGACATGACCCCAGGGTCACCCACTAAGCCAGTTCACAAGCATTTCTATTAAACCCAGTTTAGAAAGGGGATGGGAGGAGGAAGGTGGAGGCAGTTTCCTCTCACATCATTTTTCAAGATGACATTCCATAATCATACAACTTATTTTTACTTTTGTGACAAGCAGATTAAAACTGACCACCTCCCAAGAGTCTAGGATAGATGTAACCAAATATCTCCTCTGGGTGCAATCTGCACGAAAACGTGGCTTTTGAAAGAAACCAATATGCACATATTCTACTGGTTTAGTCACAGAAATTTAAACTTCATGGGACTTTTCTCTGTAGGTTCTGTGCTTTTCCACAACACAGGAAGCACCTCAAAATAAACAAACTTCACTGAAAACGTTGAGGAGTAAACTCAACATCTCCTTATGATGCAACAGAGAAAGATATATTTTCTCTGATATACTGGTAGCTTGGATCTTAGATCCTCATCTAGATGGAATCTTCCAGGACAGGGCCATACTCAGGGAACATCAATGCCCATCAGGCTTCCTATTCCTTTATCAAAATATTTTCATAGGGAACAAGGAGAAACTTAAAAAGGAACAAAGAACCCAATTTCTTTCCAGAAAGACAAACTGGCATCTATCTACTCATTTCTTTAAGACTTGAGGAGCTGCTTTAGCGATGAAAGAAACCAGTCCTTGAGGGTGCCACCCTGTCTCCTCCCAGCCACATCTTCTACACCTTCATCTCTAAGAAGAGGCCCCAGATTGTCTGGTGCATTTTGAGACTTTATGGCATCGTCATGGTCACCAAGGTTGTTGGGAGCACTACCAACTTTTAGTGAGGAGAAGCTAGAGAAGCCAACATCCTGCAAATATACATTACATTCACATGTTCCACCAGACATACGAGCAGGTGAAAGCCCTGCTCAGGACTAGAATCAAACACCATTTTACATCCAACTACAGTAACTGTTGCATAGCTTTAATATATTGTCTTCTCTGGGTTTCACATCTGCAGATTCGACCCATTGAGGACCAAAAATCATGGAAAAGAAAACATCTGTACTGAACTTGTATAAACTTTTTAATTTCATTATTCCCTAAACAATACATTATAGCAACTGTTTACATAGTGCTTACATTGAAGTAGGTATTTAAGTCATTTAGAAATGATTTAAAGTATACAGGAGGATATGCATAGGTTCTATGCAAATACTACATCATTTTATATAACATCTGCAGATTTTGGTATCTTGGAGTAGGGGATTGTCCTAGGACCAATTTCCTGTGGATTTGGAGAAACAAATGTCTTCTGAATTTTCCAGGCATGCTGCTATGTATATAAATCAAAGAAAGAATATAATTTGTTTTGTTCTGAACTCCTCAATTCCAGAAAACCATGTCACTGATGGCAACACTACCAATGACATTCGAGTCACCTGTATCAACCCATACTTATAGCTTGCCCATTGGTATAATTCTACAGATACAATCATCTGTTGGCTTTATTATGCTCTTTACTATAATCATGTACACATTTTATGTACAAAATGTATATTTTACCAGAAAACCCTTCCATTTTATCTCTTTTTTAATGACAATTGGGCATTATATTATTTTTTTGAAATTACATTCCTAGGTAAATTATATTACCTAGGAATTTAATATCAGGCTAGTGAAGGGTTATGGGTATGGCAGGGTTGAAAGCCACTGCCTTCCATGATGAACCAAACTCAGAAAGGAGCCCTATGGATTTCCTAGCAGTAAGAGTTTGTTGGGTGGACATGTAGTTAGCTGCATGTTATGCAAGGTTGAATAATATAGATTAGACAGTGTGTGTAATCCAAATATAAATCAAAACTTATTTTAAATTCAATTTTATCTTAAATATGTCATTTTTAATTTCTTACATGACAATAGTGGAATGCATTACAATCATAATTATCCATTTTTAATATAAAAGTAACAGCAAAGATATTTAGAGGGCTTACTATGGGCCAGTCACTGAACTAAGAAGTCACTATAAGCAATAACGTTCTCTCATCACAACCACAGGACATAGGAAGCATTCTCTACTTTAAAAGAGAGAAAACTGAGGCTGGGAGGGGTTCAGTAACTTTTACAAGGCATACAGGGTGAAAACAGTCCTTTGCAGACCCCTACTGGAGAAGGCTGTGCGAAATACTTGAAAAGACAGGGCCCCCAGGAGACACACACCCCAGTTCTCACTGAGGTCAGTTCTCCACATAAGAAATTGCCCTCTCTTTTCCTCCTGACCTGAGCACCAGTTGGCTCATCACCTCTTCTCTCCCCTATTCTGACCTTGCCCTTGATGCCATAAGGACTGGCCTGAAATAATGAAACTCATCCCTAATGATTTTTACTAGGTGAAACAGACACTGACATATTCAATTGTAGTTCATTTAAAATTGATGGTCAAGATCTAAGTGGTAAACTTGGCAACCTATTAATGATTTATAACCCACCATTTGAAAAAAACACAGGGTAAGGTATTCTAGACAAATCAGCTGAAATAAGAAAAGCTTAATAAAAGATGGATACCATGTGTTCTATAAAAAATTTTTGTGGGCTGGGGTTGTGGCTCAGCAGTAGAGGACTCGCCTAGCACTTGTAAGGCCCTGGGTTCAATCCTCAGCACCACATAAAAATAAATAAATGAAATAAAGGTATTGTTTCCATCTACAATTAAAAAATATTAAAAAATTTGTGTATCCTGCAAGAAACAAACCAATTTATAAAACCTTTCCAGCAATTAAAACACTTAATATAAAGCAAAACCAAATCAAATGTGCTCTAGGGGAACTAGGAATGTACATACTTGCTAAAGACCAAGTCACAGAGGTTTCTGGGACTCTACCGGTCTGCTTTGATTGAGTGCCAATACTTTTCTTACATGACCAGCATGAGTCCCATTCTTGGAATCAACCAGCCTCTTTTATTTTATTACCCTTCCCACTTGTTGTACACCAACACTCCCTACTGGTTGTTGTTACAGAGCTGCTAGAATTTACCATGTTACCAGGTTTTTTTTCTGGGGTATTAGAACTCTTCTGATACAAATTGTTGACTCTGAACCCTCCCACAAATCATTAAAGGCCCCAAACTTTACATGCATAAAGAAAGATCCAAACCTTCTTTGAATAGTGGAGGGGTGGTCCTAGGTTTCAGCAGCCAAAGGACTGTGGTAACTGCACAGTTCTCATTTGCCAACAAGGCACAGGGCAGCACATCTGCTAATTTTCTGCCAGACCCAGCTTCCCCCTGGTGAAGGCTTAGCAGTCACCATTTAAGAGAGCATATTACCATTCTGACCACTTTAGATAATTTGCTTTCTAGGACTAGCTAACATAACTACTATTAATTCAACTGAGTTTTCTCCAAAAAAGCTCTGGGTCCTCTTGGATAAATTACTAACAGTACTATTTATTTCATAATTGAAGGTGGAAGAATGTAATTTTTGCAAGGTCTTTCAAGAGTTTAAGAGTTTTTGCCCCAATGGTTCCTCTTTGGTCACATAAAAGGACAGTGAAAAGCATGAACAACAACAAGTCAGTGACTTGGTGGAGACCTTGTTACTGGTCCTAACAGGTCTTGGAGCCCTCATATCACTAAACAGGAATGCTCTTGGGAAATGCTGTTCATGTGGTACACCTCATGGGCAGAGGAGAACTGCCTTCAGAGGAAAAGCTGGAAATTAGTCACCATGAAGGATGTCAATGACAGAACATCCCATGACTAGCAGAAACAGAACATCCTGAATTTGGAACCAAAATGATTTCACCTTATTAAACTCATGTAAAAGACAAAACTGTCTTATGTAAGGCACGTTTCTGGGGAGGGGCATGGAGATGAACCATCTCACATCCAAAGGCTCACTCAGCCCTAAAGCATGTAAATATCTAGTTTTCCCAGAATTACTGTTGAAAAAAATTTGTTCTCTCCCCACTGAATGATCTTGGCACCCTTATCAAAAACCATTTGACAGTCTTGTGAGGGTATACTTCTGGGCTCTCTGGTCAGTCTGTCTGTCTTTATAGCAATACCACACTGCTTTGTAACTGTAACTTTACAGTAAGTTTGGAAATCAGAAAGTCTATGTCTTTCAACTTTGTTCTTCTTTGTCAAGATTATTTTAGCTGTTAAGGGTGCCTAAAATCTTTTAAATCCTATGGCATTTAAGTCTATATTGCTTAAAATATGACCTCAAAAGTGGCCTATTCATAGTTCCCTGATTTGTGGAAGAGAAAATAAAGCCAATTTTTGTAACAGGTCCAATGTATACAGAATACCTCCTCTTAAATTTCAGAGCCAGACACAAAATCTTTCTTTTATACTGTCCCAACTCACCAATGTAAAATAAAATGTGTTTTATCTTAATGTATTAAATAACAAATAATACTTTATTATTAAATCAAAATAAAATAATTTAATTTTAGTTATAATTTAATTATATTATTATGGCATTATAATTTATTATTTAACTTCTTTCTATTCTTTAGGAAATTCTTTAATTTTGCTAAGACTTTAAGAAATTAAAAATGAGTTTACAGCTAAGTGCATTGGCGCATGCCTGTAATCCCAGCTACTTGGAAAGATTACAAATTTGAAGCCAACCTGGGCAACTTAGAGAGACCCTGCCTGTCTCAAAATAAAAATTAAAAGGGGCAGGGGATACAGCTCAGTGATATGTCACTTTCCTAGCATGTGTGAGGCTCTGGGTTCAATCCTCAGCACTAGGGGGTGAAGGGAGAGAAAAAGCATTTCTAAGAGAAAAAGCAAGTTTTAGAGCTAGACAGACTCTAGAGGGTTTCTGGTGTGACATCTCCATTTAGTCCTGTGAAATTGAAATGCTGTACCCGTTTAAGAGATCCTCATTTCTCTCTCTCCTCAGCCCCGGACAATCACCATTCTGCTTTCTGTCTCTACAATTTTAACTACTCTAGATACCTCGTATAAGTGGAATCATACAGTATGTCTTCTTAAGCTTATTTCACTTAGCACATTATCCTCAAGTTTTATCCAGGGTGTATCATGTGTCAGAATTTGTTTTTCAAGGGTAAAAATAATATTTCTTTGTATTATATATCAATTTTATTCAATCATTCATCCATCAATGAACACTTAGGTTGTTTCCATGTTTTAGATATTGTGAATTAATGTTGAGTGCAGATATCTACTTTTAATTATTTTAGATATATACCCAAAAATGGAATAGCCAATTATGTGGTAAGTCTATATTTAATTTTTTGAGGAATCACCAGAAATTTTCCACAGTGGTTTACTATTTTAAAGTTCCACCAGCGCTTGTTATCTTCTGGTTTTGATAGTCACCATCCTAATAATGTGAGGTGGTATCTCATCGTGGTTTTGATTTGCATTTCCCTGATCAATAATTATACTGAGCATTTCCTCATGTGCTTTTGTTCATTTATATATCTTCTTTGAAGAAAGGTCTCTTATGTCTTTTGCCTATTTTGAATCACGTTTTTATTTTATTTTTGTATTGTTTTGAGTTTTAGTTCTTTTTATACTCAGGATAGTAATCCTTTATCAAGTAAATTATTTGCAAATACTTTCCCATTTTATGGATTACCTTTTTTTCTGTTGATAGTCTTTTGATGTCCTAAGTTAAAAAATAATTTTATTAAAAAAAATTAATAATAATTTTATTAGAGTTCAATTTGCCTAACATAGTTTGGCAGCATCTAGTGAATTAGACCTGGCAATGCCACTTAAAGAGAAATTTCCACCCATGTTCACAAGGAGACATTTATCAACATGAGTAATCCTATAAAGAGAAAAAAAAATCAAGCTGCATGATACTAGGTCATACCATTTGTGTAAAGTTTTAAAATACAGGAAACAATAATATGTATAGCTATGCCCAAACATGACAAATGTGTAAAAACATGAGTGGAAGAACACAAGTTTTAAGGAGTGGTCACCTCTAGAGAGAAAAAGAGGGAGAATGGGGAATAGGAAGAGTTAGAATGTACTGGAATAGACCACTTGTCTTCATTAGCTTCTTATAGGCAATTTCATTTAGTATATAGTAGGCATACTTGTTCAGTGAGTGAGTGAGTGGTGAGTGGGTTTGAGTGAATGAATGAACCTATACCACAGCATTAATTAAATATCATCTAAATGTAGATGACTTCCAAATTTAAATCCCCAGCATGAACCTGTCCTCCTGGCTTCAAACTCAAAAAATCAAGAGTTAGCCAATCTCTCAGCTCTCTAACAGTCTTATCAGACTCTGGTCTCCTCCACTTACACTACATTTCTCTCTGATCTTTCATCTTTCAGCAAATGAAACCACTATTCACTTAGTTGGTTGCTCACAGAAAAAACCTAAAAATCTTTCTCTTACAGGAGATTTCATTTTCCAGCCTACTGCACTCAGCTGAATTCTTTGATACAGGCCCCTGCACTTCTTAGCTCTCCAAAAGTTGTCTCAGCTATTTCTAAGCTATGTCAAATCTTGTGGCCAGACTCCAAATTCTGAGCTGGTGTGGCCTGTGATCCCAGAGTAAGCAGGCACAGCAGTCCACTGAGCTGTGCAACACAGGCTGGCCCTCTGAAACACAGCTGCACATGTCTTGGTCTCCAAATATCTCCTAAAGACCTGCAGTCCCCTGAAGAAGGGTTTGTGGTAGCCACTTCAGACAATTCCTGTTGTCTTAGAGGAGCAAGATTGCTATTGTTGATAAGATTTCTGAAAATTCAAAAAGTATCACTCCTGCCCTTCTCTAGGGATAGACAAAATATGATTTGTTCTTAGACAATTTCAGTCCACTAGCTCAACTTCTAAAGGAAATGCACCATCTTATCATGTACTGACCCACAGTGGAGTGGTCATTTAAGAGGCTATTCTACACCACATATTTCCAAATGATGTGCCATGGAAAGGTTAAAAGGTGTGCTGAGATATTGATCCCTTCAGTCCTTGAGGTGCCTCTGTCTTAGCTCTTGAAGCGACCAGAGCCCCAGGTGCCTAGAGTCACATGGTCACCCCTCCTGCTTTGGGTCCCACCTAGGTTCACCTTTATGTACGGGTACAAACATCGATCTCAGAAATGATGAAGGTTGGGAAATACCATTTTAGAGTCTAACTTCAAAGCTGAATGGAAATTTTTCAACAAGTAGAAACCTTGTCTCATTTTTTTCTGCTAAGAAGTCCTCATAAGTGTGAAGGCTTGAACTAGATGCAAGAGGCTGGGTAACTCAAAGGTGGATCCAGTGGTTCCTACAGAGAGAAATGTGTGTGTGTAGAGGTATGGGTAAGAGTGGTTGCTACCAGCATGTGATCAGCTTTGCTGAGTTAGACCCAGCGAGATGTGACCAGAAGCTTGGATCTTTGACTTTCAGCCTCAAAAACTGCAAGCTAAATAAACCTCTTTGCTCTATTAAGGACCCAGTCTGAAGTATTTGTTATTTCCTTCAATTCACTATCACATGACAGAGCATGGAAATCTCTCACCACCATGCATGTACAAAAAATATAATACAACTAACATCACTCAATTATTATATGACTCTTTACCATGTTAACACACACACACTCACAAAGTTTCAACTCAAATCCTGATGTCTATGCTTTGGGACTTATTTTTTACATAATTTAAAAATGTATTTTAAGATTCCAGAAGAAAAACATTTTTATTAATTATATGTGGTTTGCCTATTAGTTAAGGTAAGTGTCTGGGCCTGGTCTATATTCCTCAAAAATGAATGCAAGCAACAACAACAAAAAAACTAACCTAGGCATATATACACAATAGAATATTACTCAGCAATAAAAGACAATAAAATCATGGCACTTGCAGGTAGATGGATGGAGTTAGAGAAGATAATGCTAAGTGAAGTTAGCCATTCCCAAAAAAACAAATGCCAAATGTTTCTTTGATTTAAGGAAGCTGATATATACTGGGATAGGGAGCGGGATCATGGGAGGAACAGACCAACTCTAGATAGGGCAGAGGGATTGGAGGGGAAGAGAGGAGGCATGGGGTTATTAATGGTAGTGGAAAATGATGATCATTATTATCCAAAGTACAGGTATGAAGACATGAATTGGTGTGAATATATTAAGTATGCAACCAGAGATATGAAAAAAATTGAGCTCTGTATATGTAATAAGAATTGTAATGCATTCCTCTGTCATATTATATATAACACTAACCTAGACTATGAGACAAAATATATATTAATGCTCAGAGGATAAAATACTCACTCCTAGTAAATGAATAATCTCTGATCACTGTACTTCCACATATCTCTGGGAATGACATCTGAAACTATGTCTTAAATAAAACTGTAGTTGTATATTTGAAATGCTGTAACTAAACTCTCTGATCAAGAATCTGTAGCTTTGCAATAATGTCAAAAGCCCAGGAGATTGTGAATGACTCATAATGTCCCACAGCTTTGTGAATGACTCCATGTCTAAATCCACACTTGGCAGTAAAACAAAGAGCAATATAATAAGCATTTTATACCATTTTGAAAGCAAACGTTTAACTTTCACTGTATAAAAAAAAAAGAAGCAGCACATTCACTCAGAGTTTAATTTTCTGACTAGCAAAATACATTCCTTTGTGCTATATTAGTTCTTATTATCCAAGTTGACAAGGTCACAGAACAAAACAATTGAGTTTTTTTTTTCCTCCTTAAAGGACATGCATTAAATATAAATTGGGTTCTTGAAACCTGGCTACATATGGACATTTTCCTTTCAGTAACGTGGAATATAAATTTTCTAGATCAATGTTTCTCAAACTTTAATGTGCACATGAGCCATCTATGATTCTCAGTGAGAAGGTGGCTAATGGGGCCCTAGATGTTGTATTTTTAACAGTCTCTGGGCAATACACAGGCTGGTTGTCACAGACCACTCTCTGGTCAGCCAGGCTACTTTCAGGGCCACAAGCCTCTAGATTGCTGCTGTTGGTGAAAAGGAAAAGTTGAAGCAGAATCACACACCTGGGTCTCTTTCAAGTTCTAGAATTCCATAATTTCAAATTGATTTCCTTAGTCTATTTCATGACTACATTTCAGTCCAGAAAGGCAATATAAAATTAGAAGTGTATTTCATCTTACAAAAATAAATGGTTATTTAAAAATAATTAATAAATCATGATTCATTTGAATCATGTTCTTAGTTCTCCAGGGACACATAAAATTTAAAGAATTCTGGTTTTCTACTAAGCAAAGAATCCAAATGTGCTTATTTCAACAGACTAAGTTTTTATTTATGAAGTTTTTGTTAGCAGAGAACACCACTGTGACATGAGAATCTACTACTTTTGTTAAAATTTGCAAGAGGAGAGTGTTGAGATGTTGGCTAAGTTTATAAAGGTGGGGCAAAATTCAGACATCGCTGGTTTTTAGGAAGTGAACCCAGTAAATGGAGGGACATCCATGTACACGTTTCCAGTGATGGAGAGGACACACACAGCTTATTTTTTCTACTTAACTGAGTGAATCTCAAATTAGATTCACTTTGGGTAGGAAAGAAGACTGTCAAAAATTTCAGTTTGGTTCCTACCTCATAGATTTTGATTGAAGTTGTCTGATTGGGACCAGACTGTGAGTACTTTCCTGCCAAATACCGAAAGGTCATTCTAGAAATTTGTATCCAACATAGCCAGTAAGTAGTAGGTTGATCTCAAGCAAAAATATGGAATCTGGAAGATTTCAGGATATGAGCAATGTACCTTATTCTATATAAGCCTTAACTATGAATATAATCCTCTCCTGATTAAAAAATACATCAGGCAAAATAATAATGGCTTTTAAATGAGCTGGCTTATATAGAAAACTCTTAATTTTCTTTAATAGACCTTTTAAATTAAGGTCCTCAGAAACATTAAAGTCCCTGTAACCAAATGTCATACTTTCAAACAAAAGTCTCAGATGATAACCTGATCAAGCAAGAGGAAATTTAACAAGAAGGAAATTATCTTCCAACAAGAGGAGAAAATCACCAACACCACACAATCCCCAAACAGAGGAAAGTGAAAAGGAGTTAAAGGTTTTAATCAATCAAGCTAAATATGAATTAACAGCATAATATGAATATCAGCAACTATATACAAAAGTAGGTTGCCTCAATGGACATGGAGTTGTCAGAAAAACAGACCTAACAGATTCACTTGACTTTGCATTTATCAGACTATACCTCAAAAACTGCTTAGTTCCAATACAACAGTTATAGGATCTGATTTGACCCTGAACAGTAACAGGATCTGGTTGGTCTTTGAATAGTGACCATGTAGTTCTGTTCTGCTCTGGGGAGCCCTCCAAAACTGGGACATGGTCAACGTCACTTGTGAAGTACGTGGTAAGATACCTGTCTTTAAAAAAACTTTAAACACCCAAAGTATTTATTTATTTTAGGGTTTCTGAAGTTGAAGAACATTGGTGGCAGCCTAATTCTAAATTTCCCCCGGAAACTCCAAGAACAACTGGACACATGCCTTCAGCTTTCCTTGAAAACAGAGAACACTGTTCAAAGAATTTATAAGAAGAAAAATATATACACATTCCAATTCCAGCTTGTGGCTGGAAAAGTGGGGAAGGGAGGCTGGAAGGACCCTATGGACATGGGTAGGGTGAGAGGGCAGGACTTGGGAAGCACGGACAGCATCACCTTAGAAAGAGAAAGGGAAGCCATAAATGCCACATGAGACCCTGGTAGTTCATAGCCCTTGCTACCTAAAAGGGGGCCCAGACTCTATGAGTCAGCAAGTGGTAGCCTTGAAGGAGCAGAGCTCAAGAGGGTGAATCAAGTACATCTAATATAATATATCATTAAAATAAATGTTGCCTGTTATTATTTTTAAATGTCACTATTAGATAATTTTTAAAATGTACGTGGCTTGTGTTATATTTCATTGGACAGCTCTAGCCTAGGGGGAAAAATCAGAAAAAAAGAAGAAGCCATCTAGCTATTAGACTTGATTGAACATTGGAGCAGCCTGTCTTAGGAAGTATATTAACTATTGTTATTCAGAAAATATAATACTATGACTTCTGCTTCTGGCCAGGATGGAAAAATATTGATAGACTTCCCGAACACCTTAAACAACTAGGAAACTACGCACTATGTATCACAATGGGTTTTATAAACTGTTCAGAAAGCAATTAGGGACTATAGTTCCTGAGAAAAGGAAAATGAAGAATGAGAGCCCTATAATTACACCAGTGTACTGAAAGAACTCAAATAGACCAGTGGTGCCACTGAGTTGAGGAAACTGAGACTGGGATTATTAAAGTTAAAGAAGCCAGAATTTATGGGGCAAAATACTGGGAAGAAGGAAAAATAAAGCCATGGAGAGATGGAGAGAGCGAGACAGCATGAACCAGAGATTGTAGTGGGGTTCTCTTCAGTCTTTAGCTGAGTACTGATCTGTGAAAAGTATGAAGAAACTACTTGAGGGCAGAAAACAAATGACCCAAAAGACATGGACAAAACAATTCCCAGAGCTCATACTGGGTTGGCCACTTTTTGTTGTCTTGTCAATGTCTAGAGTAAAAAGAATTCTTACTACATGGGCAATTGGGAGAATGTTAAGAAGGACTAAAGACTATTTTGCTTTCATCTTAACAGAACTTAAAATAAAGCCATACAAAGAACAACCTTACTAAAGTAATTTAACTACATACAAAAGCAAAATCCAACACTATTTAAACGAATATAACACAATCCAGCATTCAACAATATAAAATTCAAAATGTCTGGCACCCAACAGGAAATTACAAAACTTGCAAGGAAGTTGGAAAACATGGCCTATACCCAGGAAAAAAATAACTAACATAAATAGACCCAGAAATACCAAACATGATAGAATTTTTACAAATATATTAAAATAGCTATTGTAAATATGCTTTATATATTCAAAGAGGTAGAGAAAATTTGAAACATAATAAGGACAGAAATGAAAGATTTAAAAAGACTAAAATGAAATTTATAGAGATAAAATATTTGAAATAGACTATTATACTGAAAACGAATAGAATGTCAATGACTTGTAGGCCAATACAAATGGTAATTGAAGTTTCAGAAGAGGATAAGAGAATACAGAAGAAACTTTTAAAAACTTGCTTAAATTTGAATTCAATAAAAGCCATAAATCCATAGTTTCAAGAAGCTCAACAAACCCTAGCCACAATAAACAAAAAGAAAAATACACAAGGACACATCATAGTCAAATTGCTAGAACCAATGTTGCAGAGAAAACTCACAGAAGCAGCCAGAGGATAAAGTTAAGAAGTTAACATACATATCACCAACAGCAGATTAACAGCTTTGAAGTACTGCAAGAAGAAACAGACAGAAGGAGAGAAAGGAAAGAATGATGGGAAAGAGACTAATATGATATTCTAAACCCAGCAAAACCATATTTTTTAAATGAAGGAAAAAATACTTTCAGAAAAACAAAGCTAGTAAAATTAATTGCCAGAAAACCTGTGGTACCAGAAATGTGTGTTTTCATGGGAGAAAAGGACAGGAGAAAAATAATACCAGATAGACACTTACATAAGAAATGAAGACAGGCAGAAGTAAATCTGTAGGCAAATATAAAAAACATTACATTTTTTACCACCTTAGAAAATAAGAGGAGAACATGATTTACCCACACAGATAGGAAATGGACATATGTACCCAGAGGCAATGGTTCCCATGAAGACAACTTCCTCCAGTGGGCATTTGACAAGTGGACACAGTTTTGGTTGTCACAACCAGTGTAAATGCTGTTGTTATCTGGTGGGCATCCTACAATGAACAGGACAGTCCTAACAATAAAAAATCATCCATCCTCAAGTGTCACCAGGGCCCTGAGCTAGAGGCAGGCCTGCAGAGTTAAAGGCTGCCTCAAAGAAGGGAGGCTCAGCCTGACTGCTAAGATACAGTCTCTGTGGAGACCAAGGACCAGGAGGGCTACTGTCTCCATGGTGACTAAAAAGAGCAGACGAGGGGCTGGGATTGTGGCTCAGCGGCAGAGCGCTTGCCTCGCACGGATGAGGCACTGGGTATGATCCTCAGTACCACATACAAATAAATAAATAAATAAAGGTATTGTGTCCATCTACAGATAAAAATAAAAATAAAAAAAGAGCAGATGAAGCAATGAATGCAGCACTTGCAACACTCGTCTCCCTAAACCTTCTGTAAGCTTCTGGGCAAGGTGAGGCCTGGCTCCAACTCCTTTCCTAGGGTAGGGCTACCTTCTAGAGCACCCCTCATGCTCTAGAATCCCAGAAAAGGCCAGTTTTCTCATCAGACATCTAGATAAAGTGTTTCCAGGCCCTCCAATGGGCTGCAGCTCATACAAGACTCACAGCCTGAGAGAAAAGAGTATCTGGGATTGTGGGAAGAACAGGAAAGAACAACTGCAATGGAGCCGTGCTTGGAAACTGCGAAAGGTATGCTTCCACAGCTATAACACCACCACTGCCATTTACTCTACCTCACAGTTTCAACAGTTTTTCATGTAGAACATTTTTTCCTCATCACAGTCCTTTAGGGAAGGAAGGATAACCTTCCTTCATTAACCCCAATGAGAAAACAGTTTAAAAATTTAAAGACTTTTTCAAGATTTCCTGTCTCAGTAAATGCTTGGGATTCTGAACCCTCTGATTAGTAGTGTGCCTCCTGACCTAGAAGAAATGTGGATCCTCTTCTTGGGGCTGGAACCAGGCACACAAGGAATGCCCTGTGGGTAGTGTGGTGCTTAGAACCTCTGGGGACCAAGGCTCTGTAAGCCTGTGGTAGGGAGACACACAATAATTCCTTCTCTAAGTCTTATCATGGGCTGATGGAAACTGACTTGCACAGAGTTGAAGAGAGGCAGAACTGACTTGTCCCTTCTCCAGAGGGAGACACAAATGCTCTTATGCATGAGCGCGCGTGTGTGTGTGCGCACACACACACACATAATTCTCAAATGACATGAAGAGGAAAAACAATGGCAACAGAAAGCTTCAAAGGGCCATGTTTGCTTCAGGCTAACTCTGCAACCTCATGCAATTTAATCATCTCTTCATTCCTCTTTTTTGCTGAACAGCCAAGATCCTGGGGCCCTCCCAGCAGCCTGGATTTCCTCACATTCTTCAAGCCATCTCACATCCAGGTTAAGAGGGTAAGTAGATTTCTGTGTGGAAGCGACCATAAAATTGTTACATAGATGTAGCTACCATGAAGGGCCAGTTCTAACATTAAGCCAAAGTCCCCTTTGTGGCCATGCCTCACTAGAGGGCTCTAGGGATACTTCATTGGTTCCATCCTAAGCTAATTCCTTTTCTTTGATAGACATAACCACATTTCCAGGTTCACATTACAGAAGCATTCCAGTTACTTGGAGCCATTGTGAGTCCAAGGCCCATTAGAAATGACAAGGCTCACTCAGGTTGGGCCTCCAGAGCATGGACTGTGGAGTTGTGTGAAGAGTGTGTGCCCAGTGCTACTCTCTTTGAATCTCCTGAGCCCTTGCATGTGGCAAGAAAACTCTGAAAGAACACAGCCCCTTTGAAAGCCCAGAGCTCCTCAGATGACATACTTGGCTATTCCCAAAACAGAACTTGGATCAAGTTATCTGTGTGATAAATCATTCAGAAACTAAAGCCCACATTAGAGATCAAAATGGAAATGTTTTAAAAACTAATTTCTTATACTCTCTGCTACAAACTGAATGCATTTTCAGGAATAAGGTTTCTTTTGTGTTACATGAAGCTCTCTTCTAAGACTTATGTAGTGGGGACAGGGAGATGAACACAGGATGTGGCCACAGAAAATAGTGGAGATCAACAGGGACAGTGTTGGTCAGTATGGAGTCTCCTCACACCTGTTTTTACCAATCTTTCTGGCCCAAGAGCCCACTAATAAAACTTTTACATCCTGGCGTAAATGTGTAGATTTATTAACAAGCCATGAATTGTGCCTGTGCCCCTTGTGAAAAGCTCAAATTCCATATGACATCTGTGTGTGTGTGTGCGTGTGTGTGTGTGTGTGTGTGTGTGTGTGTGCTTGTCTGTCTCTCTACTAATAAAATGAAGATGATCTATTTTTTCAGGATTATATAAAGATGTATTCCATTTTTGTGAAGTGATTTTTCAAATCATGGGTGCAAGAAGTATCAGAGCTTTTCTAATTTCTTTTTACTTGGATCTTCCCCAACCTTGCCCTCATTTCCAACAACAATAAGATCTGATCAGTGGCTCAGAAGCCATCTTAGCCACCATTTGGGAAAGAGGAAAGAAAGGCAGGATTTAAATGCCACAGAGGTCAAGGAAATGCTTGCATTAGGCTGCTTTCCTCTGAAGCAAGTTCCTTCGTTTGACAACTGATCAGTTGACTTTCTACTGGTCAAATGACTTGACCAGTCCATTGTCTTCAAAGAACTGGCATTTTGAAAACCATTTTTAGAAAACACCTCAGACAAGAAATTTAAGAGTATGCAAAGGGAAGTGACAAAGCAAGTATGGCAAATCATTCATGCAATCAAATAATTCATTGAGAATTGAAGAGAAGTGAGGATGGCTGTTTTTAAATGGTCACCTAGGGACCAAAATCTCCTTAGGGTAACAGTTCTCAGATGCTTTCCATACTTATTTTCAAGAAACAAGTGGAGTAAAGAAAGCCAAAATGAAATATTTACTTTCTTTAAAAAAAAAACACTGATTTAATCTTTTTCTCTCACAGGTCTGTTTGCTGGAATTAAAAGCTGATGAGACACACTCGTGTCCCTAGCTGCAGAGAGGCACTGCAACTCCTAAATGTGGTTATCACATCACTGTCCCAACACACTAGAAAGAGGAATCATTTTAGAATAAAAAAAAAGCAACAGAATCTCCAAATAGCTTGCACAAAGATATTGAATATCCAATTATAAGAGGAATGCAGGACAATGTTATCCTGGGGTAGGGAAAAGATATCTGACTGGAATTCAGATCAATGTGCATGCCCAAGTTCTGATCTGAATGACCCTGGAACACTCCCCACCAGCTCCATGTCTCTGTTTACTTGTTCAACAGATAAGCCCTCCTTGCTGACCTGCCTCCACCTCAAGATAAATTCGTGCATCTGGGTCTTCTCTGGAGCACTCATCTGGGTGTTCTTTTATACTTATGGATCCAATATGGAGGCCTCCAGGTCAAGGACAAAGTAACAGTAAGTCCATGAAAGCAAGAGAGCTAGGAAGAGGTGGGTTTACTTATGAAACCTGCCTCTCACTGATAATACATTTTTTTTACTTTTATTATCTTAGAGCCATGAAGATGATTGTCTCGTTAACTTTGACTTCTTTAAGCAACTCTACCCTTTCAGAGTCAGTTTATAATTGTTTTAAGCCAGAGAATCCCCAAATGGGATAGACTTTATGCAATTTTCTAGAATGCCTTGTATGAAGAGCAGGAATTAATTTATCAATTATAATTGATAACAAAGATTAGTAAACAAAGTCAAAGATTGTGGAATTTGTGAGTTGAGAATAAGCTATACTAAATACACATTCAGAAAAATACATAAACACATGCGAGGGCTGGGATTGTGGCTCAGTGGTAGACAGTTCACCTAGCATGTGTGACGCCCTGGGTTAGATCCCCAGCAACACATAAAGATAAATAAATAAAGGTATTTTGCCCAAAACAAAAAAACACACCTGCAAAATATGTATTACTTATATTTTGAAGACATACATTCACAGTTACTGAATTACTAGGAAAGAAGAAGAGCACAGCATTACAACCTGGGCTCTGAAGTTTCTGGTTTCATGAGTGTGAATCCTACTACTGTGTCTCCTTGGGCAAGTCATGTAACTTTGTCACCCATACTCACTCTCTTCCTGTATAACAAAGGGGTGTTGACAGTGGCTTCACCATGAAACTTAAAGCCAGTACGAATTCACATATGTGGATGTGAGTGGCATGCTCAAAACAATAATAAGACCTTGAGAAGAGGAGCCAGGTGTCATGGTGGGCCATTTAATGGTCTCTTCCAGCTTTAAACTCTACAAGGATTCTATTTAGTAGTGAAGCTGAATGTAGAGTGTAGAAGTATACTCAGATTTGAAATTCTCTAAGCCAGTAAACATGAGCACATTTACTTTTTGCCGTTATAAGTTTATAAATTCCACTGTTTTTTGAAGTAAATTATCAAACTAGTTAATCTGCATAAATATTCAGGAATATAGAAATATAAATCAAGAGCACTTCTATAATACTTTATTTCAATCATCAGCCTTTATAACATTTTTATGAAATTTTCATCCAACCAAGTACAGTTTTTATATCTGCTAGTACTGACTACCAGTGTTCTTGGCGTCTAGGATGTTACAGATTTTGTATTTCTTCTCTAATATGCTGACATTTGAAAGAATGTGTCAAAAAGGATCATACAGAACGTGAGTCATGAAAATCAACTGGCAGAAGACAACTTTGAAAACTGTCATTGGAGCCTTTGGCTGCCAGCCATAGATTCTAACACCTGACATCAGCTGCTGCACTGTCTAAAATGAAGAGCTTTGATGAGAGCCAACTGCCAGACAACTTGTTATTTGCAGCAGGCTCTTTGTAATTCAGTAGAAGAAACCTGCTTACGAAGTAATGAGAATGATAATATCAGCTAATGTTTATTATCTGCTTACTATGTGCCTGATGATGTAGGAAGGGCTTTATCCTAAAAGGCAGGTACTGAGGTAATGAGTAGAAGTCATACACCCAAGATCACTCTGCCAGAAACGGGAGAGCAAAGGTTTGAATCTGCCTGGAGCCTGTATTCTTAGCTACCTAATTGCTTTATGTGGCAGTGATTTGGGATTAAAAACAAAAGTAAACTAAACAAAAAAACCTAAGAAAATTTTTTTTGTGCTTTTAAAAAGTTCAAAAAGTAAGTTAAGGGATATGTGCTCTATTTTAAACTATTGTTTTGATTACTTGGTTTGTTTACTATTTTTGACTCCTTGAAAGTTTTTAAATTAATTTTCTGGTTATTAAATTTTTGTCCTTAATTCAAACGAGAAATAATAAAAAAGGTGAAATATTACAAGTTAAAAGACTCAAGTTCTAGTTTTGGCTTTGCCAAAAATCCTTATAAATTTGTCCAGGCCTCAGTTTCCTCATGTTTATTACCATGTTCCTTTTTTTAACTAAGCTAGTGCAGGGTATGCAAAGTGTCATTCTATGAAGTTAAGAGATGTTGCCTGGTGAGTAGCAGATGGCTGGGGCACATTGCCAAGGGGCTAGTGTCTCCACCCCAGCTTTAATGGCTGTGTGCGCCAGCTCCCCCTGAATGACTTGGCTCTTCACCAGTGTAAGATGTCACAGAGACATGCTTGAATTGGCCAGGACCCAGTATGATATTTTAAAAAAAGAAAAAAAAAAGCTTAAGGATGATCAAGTTCTCTTAAGTAATATTAAACAAAAGCATACAATGTTCCTTCTCATTTCCTCTCAAAGCACTTTTCATGTTTGCAAAGAGCATGACAAGATGAATGTGTCAGCTTTTCATGTTTCCTGATGTGATGTGTGGGTTGGTAGTTCATCACAAAATCACCCACTTTATAGGAATCACATTTCAGAGCCAAGCCTTGTCCTCTGATATCACAGTGATAGTCTTAAGATATTCAAAACAAAAGCAAAGAGTGGGAGGCCTTAATTCATCATATAAATATACCATAACTCCATTGTTTAGGGAAAATAAGATGTAACATTGCAGAAAAATGTTACTTTTATGAAGTATAATCATTTTGTTCTTCTTAGTCTGCTGTACAAATTCATGGAGGTCATAACTGATAATAAATTAGCTTATAATTTTCCACCCCAAACAATATTGTTTGTTTTCCTCAAATTACTTTTTCATTTGTATTTCTAAAATTATTTACTTAGAACCTGCCATGTATAAGAAATTGAAGGCCAAATTCTCAATCTCTGTCATCAGATTTACCAGAAATTTTTGGAGGCCTATGAACTTCTGCAATTCCATTTTTAAAGTATCCAAGAATAGTCCCCTTAGTAACAAGTGGAGTTGCATTAAACGCTACATACTTTTAGTCAGAGTTGAAAACTGATTTACTTGTTCCTCTAAGAATTTCAGCTCCTGCCTCTACCCTTCTTCTTTCCTTTGCAATGCAACTACGCCTTCAAATACCATTCTTTAAAAGGAGGCTTTATGGCTTTGGAGGAATAAGCTGATTTCACAGCCAGTTTTGCCACTGCTGTGGAAAACAGAGTGCATATGCAAGCCAGCTGAAGTCATACAAACTACAAGGATTAGGGCTGTGGGGCCCTTCGCCACTGCTGTCAAATTGCAATTGGAAACAGCTTTCCCAAAGTACAGCATAAGAAATCAGGGATTCTTGTCCATGGCTTGCCAGACTGCTAGGCTTCTAATCGGGCCTGGCATGACCCTTTATAGATCAGAAATGTGAAAATCACAACAAAACCAAACTAGAGTATCTTTTGGCTTCCAAGATTTGCTCTCCCTGGGTCCCTTCCAGGACTGTAATTGTTGTCACTCACCAGTTACTAAGGGGCTAGGAGGTCCAGGAAGGCTTGATCCAATGGAATTACAGATTCAGCTCAGGGCCCTCCCTCTAACCCAACTACAGGATATGCAAATCATCTAGCGGTTCAAATTCTTAACCTTATCTCAGTTACTGCAACTTTATTAGACACTTGGACATAAGATAACTTTTTCACAGATCATAGTAAAACTATTTAGATTTTTCATGAGCTAGAACCATTCAATGGAAGTTCCTTTTCTTGGCACTCCAACTTGAATGAATGATACAAGTGTGTTTCCCCTCTCTAGGAAACACACTTGTATCAATAGTAATTTAGTTTAAAAAAAACCCTTTCAGATTTTTAAAAAAAATTAATCCAGTGGTATCTCAATTTCCTATATCTCTGTCTAGATCCAAGAGTTAAGATGGCAAAAAAAAAATCAGGTTAATTTTTACAACATTCATTTTGCCTGTCAACTCTTCAGTTATCTTTGAGACTTGTATAATAAAATGGAAAAATGAATCAATCAGAGGTTTGAGCCAAAAAATTAAACTTATTTGACTGTTTCCAGCCTACATGTAGCATGCAAGTTATCCATGATGTTTGATACTATTGCTATACATGGATGGTAACACCTAGGATGGGCAAGCTGCAACTTTCAACTTGAAGCATGGCTAACTGACACTTCTTTAGATGTGTGATTTCTAGACAAAGAAGGAGTGGGATCTCATTTTTCCCCTTATTTTAAAAGTGCAACTCAAACTCCATCACTCAGTGGAACTTGCCCTGGTCCCTTGAGTAAATGAATTTGTCTTTTATCTTTTCTTTCACAGAAAGATTCTGGAACCTCTATTTAGCACAGGATATTCTATACATTATGTTTTGTTGACAGTAGGTGAATATTCCTCCAGTAGATACGGACTACTTCCCTAAAGCCAGTGATTGTGCCTTATTAATTTCTGTAATCCTTTTCTCACACTGTTCTGGAATTGAAACCCACACCTAATTCAAAACAAAACAAAACAAAATCTTCTATTGTCTAAAAGGTATTATAAATTTGTTATTACAGTCATGTGCTACATAACCACCTTTAGTCAATAAGGAACCACATGTATGATGGTGGTCCCATGAGAAAATTTCCATTACCTAGTGACATTATAACCATCGTGACATTATAGCACAATAGAGGCTCACATGTCTGTGGTGATGCTGGTGTAAACAAACCTATTGCACTGCCAGTCACATAAAAGTATAGTACAGACAATTATGGACAGTACATAATACTAGAGAATGATAATAAATGACTAGGCGATTATTTTTTATATTTACTATTCATTTTGTAATTACTTTATAGGGTATTCTTGATACTTACTAAAACAAGTGTATTATAAAACATTGTGCTCTGTTCTGCTGGTAACAGCTTCATCTATCTTGTATTTATCAAACCACTTGGTCACATCATATTCTCATGCTTAATTTATCTTCACGTTGTTTCACTCATCACAACCTACACCACAGCTACAACACACACACACACACACACACACACACACATACACACACTATATCCTACGTGTGCAGTAGGCTATACCAACTAAATGTGTGTGAGTACACTTCATACTTTATATTTACATGACAACCAAATAACCTAACAACACATCTTTAGAGCATGTCCTGTTGAAAGTGATGCATAGCTGCATTTAGAAAAGATGTCTTTACAAACATAGTACAACTAAATGATGAAAAATATTTCAGAAAGTAGAAGCAAGTTCAGGGAGAGACCATTACATGCAAATTAGATGCTCAGCACAGGGAAGCACTCTGAAGTATTACTCAGCTATCATAAAACTGGTCACTCACTACAGCAAATTTTGATTTATTAGGCGATTCTTTAAAAAGTAGTAATCAATTTTTTAATTAAAAAATTCAAAATAACATTCCCAAATAAAATCAATTTTTATTCATCTATTTATTTATTTGTTTGTTTATTTATTTACTTATTGAGGGTGAGGGTTGCCAAAGTTTGAACTCAAGGCCTTGCACATGCTAAGCAAGCATTCTACCACTGAGCTATGCCCCAGCCTCTATAAGCAGTTTATTAAAAGTACCTCAGAGTCCTACTCACGAAAAATCTAACTACATCATAGAGAACATTTTTACCAATAATAACCAAAGAGTAGCTTATTTGTAGAGTCTTTGTGTAGTATGGATGAGGCTCTGGGTTCAATGCCCATCACTATAAAACACAACATCATTAATTATAATCAAATAAAAAAAGAATTCTGATTAACCTATGAATTACCTTGTGCATTCCATCATCTGGGCCCCACCTCTAATCTGGCAATGAAGTCGACTTGTTGAAAACAATAATATTTGAACAGCCCTTACCTTCAAGAATATACATCTTCCGAGCATCTTCACAATGAAATAACCCCAGTAAAGGTGAAGGACCTGTAGGATCATGAGTTGTAGGTTGAGGAAGATATATGAAAAGAAAGGTTCAAGGTAATGCAGAGGCAGAATCAGGGTGCAATATAAAATCCTGAAAAACAAACAGATGGGAGAAATAAATTACAGCCAATGCACTTGTGAATTTTTCAACAAACCCAAATATTTTCTCTCCTCAAACACACATTTACTTCATTTCTAATGATGTCCATAAAAATCTCAAGAGGAAAAAAAAAACGAGAATATTAGCATTTATCACTATTGGCAAGCAACCAAACAGTGCAATCTATTTCCTGAGAGAAAAGTTATAGCAAATGATACATTTATTGCCCACTGCTTTTCACTAGAGTTTCTGTGCCTCAGTTTCTTCTTCCCTTTTTCAGTTGTAGATGGACACAATATCTATCTATCTGTCCATCTATCTATCTATGCATTTATTTATTTATTTAATGTGGTGCTGAGGATCAAAACCAGTGCCTCACATGTGCAAGACAAGTGCTCAACCACTGAGCTACAGCCCAAGCCCCTCAGTTTCTTCTTTGTAAACAGAAAAGCCTACACTAATCCTACTTACCTTCCAGGGGTAGGGGAAGGGATGTGAGGGACAAATGAGGTAACACATTCACATGAAGTTATTATCACATTATGACAAAGTCTCACTTATTTGGCATCAGGTGAATAAAACAGTAGAGCACTTGCCTAGCATGTGAAAGGTTGGGGTTCAATCCCCAGCACCACACACACACACACAAACATACAGGTGACTAGAGAATTTCATAGAAGTAAAACTTCCAAATAGCTGGGTGCAGGGGCGCATGCCTATAATCCCAGAGGCTTGGGAGGCTGAGAAAGGAGGATCTCGAGTTCAAAGCCAGCCTCAGCAATGATGAGGTGTTAAGCAATCAGGGAGACCCTATCTCTAAATAAAATGCAAAATAGGACTGAGGCTGTGGCTCAGTGGTTGAGTGTCCCTAAGTTCAATCCCCAGTATCCCCTTCAAAAAAAACCAAACTTCCAAATAAAAGAGGCATTAACAAGGCAAAAATTCTATGATTACTTCCATTTGCACATTCTAAAGTGAATTGCATACTTAATCAATATCATAAACAGATCCCTGGACACAATTTGAACTGTCCTTGATAACCCAAGATGCACAGTGTCTTCAGATGTTATTGCAATATGAAGGGTTAATTGTCCCTTTCCCAACTTTCAAACACTAATATGATCTTAGAGTTCTTGGATATGTGCATTATAATCTTACTACTTAGTTATAAAAATAATGTGCTCACTTAAATTGGTAAAATAAAAAATAAAAAAAAATGCCCATAATAGGGGCTGGGTTATGACTCAGCGGTAGAGTACTTGCTTGCCTCACACATGCAAGGCCCTGGGTTTGAACCTCAGCACCACATAAAAATAGATAAATAAAATAAAGTAATGAAAAAAATCCCACAATACCATCTTCATAAGCAAATAACACTGTAATTTTAGTGTACTGTCTTCCAATTTTTCCTACCTGGATTTATTTTCATTTATTTTTTAAATTATTATACAGCAGAATACAACAGTCACTAATATGCCATTATGTAAAAATGTGAGTATGTAACAGAAGTGAGTCTGTATTATGTATTTGGGGAGTTCAAAACCCAATTGAGTCGAATGTATGAAAGATGATATGTCTTGAGCTCTGTAATGTTTTGAACAACCAATAAAAAAAAAAAAAAGAAAAAAAAATTATTATACAGTCAAATTTCCTGAGTTTTGGTGTACAGTCCAATAAGTTATAATACATGTAGATGTTTGGTAACTAGATCACAGTGAGGATGACAGCACATCATATCAAAGAACTCCCCAACGCCATCCCTTCACACTATCCCCACCCTTAACATTTGTGACCACGTATCTGCTGTCCAACCTTTGCTTTTGTCTTTTCGTGGAATCACACAATATGAGTTTTTTTTTTAAGAGAGAGTGAGAGAGGAGAGAGAGAGAGAGAGAGAATTTTTAATATTTATTTTTTAGTTCTCGGCGGACACAACATCTTTGTTGGTATGTGGTGCTGAGGATCGAACCTGGGCCGCACGCATGCCAGGCAAGCGCGCTACCGCTAGAGCCACATCCCCAGCCCCACAATATGAGTTTTGAAGACTGCCTCCTTTCCTAAGCATGGTACCCTTGAGTTCAGCCAAGTTGCTGTGAATTTTAATAGCACCTGGTAACCCACTGTATGGATACACACAGTTTATCTGTTCACCTTTTGAGAAACAATAGGGTTGTTTCTAGTTTTTAACTATTATGAATAGAACTTCTCTAAATACTCACACTTGTGTGTTTGTGTTAACGTAAGTTATCATTTCTTAAGAGTAGGTATATAGGGTGAAACTGTTCTGTAGCATGTGGTAAGTGTATATTTAACTTTGTAAAAGACTAAAAGCTGTTTTCCTGGGTGGCTGCTTTGCATTCCTACCAGCAATTCATGACAATGTCAGTTGTCCTGTATCTTCATAGGTACCTGATTTTGTCCTATAGAGATTTTTTGCCTCTGCAAAAATATAGCACTTGTGAGATTTTTATGTTCGATTCCACTTAGTTTTATATTTAAGATATTTGACACTGCTTAGACAACCTGGGGGATATGGTCTTTCCCAAATGAAAGATGATTTCCTTAGAAATGTATGTTCCTAAAAGTGAGATTGCTGTTTCAAGGTGTTCATTAAAGTTGCAAAAATCCCAGGGTATAATAAAAAGTATTTAAACATTGCCAAATTATTTGCCAAAATATAACAATCCCAAAGGTCACCAAAAGTTTATGAATCATTTCATTGAATTCTCCCAACCAGTGTTGGTGAGTATGAGAGACTTTAAAATCTGGATAGGCAGAACTAACATCATCAAAATGACGATATTACCAAAAGTTCTCTATAGGTTTAATGCAATGCCAATCAAAATCCCAACGGCATTTCTTGTAGAAATAGATAAAGCAATCATGAAATTCATATGGAAAAATAAAAGACCCAGAATAGCAAAAGCAATTCTAAGCAGGAAGTGTGAATCAGGCGGTATAGCGATACCAGATTTCAAACTATATTATAGAACAATAGTAACAAAAACAGCATGGTACTGGTACCAAAACAGGCGGGTGGACTAATGGTACAGAATAGAGGACACAGAGACTAATCCACAAAGTTACAACTATCTTATATTTGATAAAGGAACTAAAAGCATGCAAGGGAGGAAGGATAGCATCTTCAACAAATCGTGTTGGGAAAACTGGAAATCCAAATGCAACAAAACGAAACTGAATCCCCTCCTCTCGCTATGCACAAAAGTTAACTCAAAATGGATCAAGGAGCTTGATATCAAATCAGAGACTCTGCATCTGATAGAAGAAAAAGTTGGCTCCGATCTACATATTGTGGGGTCAGACTCCAAATTCCTTAATAGGACACCCATAGCACGAGAGTTAATAACAAGAATCAACAAATGGGACTTACTTAAACTAAAAAGTTTTTTCTCAGCAACAGAAACAATAAGAGAGGTAAATAGGGAGCCTACATCATGGGAACAAATTTTTACTCCTCACACTTCAGATAGAGCCCTAATATCCAGAGTATACAAAGAACTCAAAAAATTAGACAATAAGATAACAAATAACCCAATCAACAAATGGGCCAAGGACCTGAACAGACACTTCTCAGAGGAGGACATACAATCAATCAACAAGTACATGAAAAAATGCTCACCATCTCTAGCAGTCAGAGAAATGCAAATCAAAACCATCCTAAGATACCATCTCACTCCAGTAAGATTGGCAGCCATTATGAAGTCAAACAACAACAAGTGCTGGCAAGGATGTGGGGAAAAGGGTACTCTTGTACATTGCTGGTGGGACTGCAAATTGGTGCGGCCAATTTGGAAAGCAGTATGGAGATTCCTGGGAAAGCTGGTAATGGAACCACCATTTGACCCAGCTATTGCCCTTCTCGGACTATTCCCTGAAGACCTTAAAAGAGCATATTACAGGGATACTGCCACATCGATGTTCATAGCAGCACAATTCACAATAGCTAGACTGTGGAACCAACCCAGATGCCCTTCAATAGATGAATGGATAAAAAAAAATGTGGCATTTATATACCATGGAGTATTACGCAGCACTAAAAAATGAAAAAATCATGGAATTTGCAGGGAAATGGATAACACTAGAGCAGATTATGCTAAGTGAAGCTAGCCAATCCCTAAAAAACAAATGCCAAATGTCTTCTTTGATATAATGAGAGCAACTAAGAACAGAACAGGGAGGAAGAGTAGGAGGAAATGATTAACATTAAACAGAGACATGAGGTGGGAGGGAAAGGGAGAGAAAAGAGAAATTGCATGGAAATGGAAGGAGACCCTCATTGTTATACAAAATTACATATAAGAGGTTGTGAGGGGAATGGGAAAATAAACAAGGAGAGAAATGAATTACAGTAGATGGGGTAGAGGCAGAAGATGGGAGGGGAGGGGAGGGGGATAGTAGAGGATAGGAAAGGTAGCAGAAAAAAATTTGCACATTAAAAATCAAAACAATTTCATATTGTATTGTTTGCAATGCTTTTACAGATCCCCTGTGCCTGCTTAGTAGCTCTGTTTTCTAATTTTTGAGTTATCAGTTCAAGTACTTTTTTCAAAAAACAATGATATAAACTCTATATAAATAAAGATACTAGCCATTTATCTATTTTATTTATGTGGATATTCCTCAAAGTTACATTTCAATTAAAAATATAGTCTTCTTGATTTTTTAGAAACTTAGGAAGTGCCAAAAATATAAAGAAGCTATGAAAACAATTATCAAAAATCTCACAACTCACAAATACCCTAGAATATTTTGGTGAATATAACTCAAACTATCTCTTCTAAAAATATATGCTTTAAGCTGCCTTCCTTTCTTTCTTTCTTTCTTTCTTTCTTTCTTTCTTTCTTTTTTTATTCCTTGATACCACTTGATTTTATATAATAGGGATCACACTATACATGTGATTTTGTGCCCTAATTTTTTTCACTCAATAATATGTTGCAGAAAGCTTTCCATGCCAATGAATATAGCTATAGATCAGAAGAAAGTAAACCTGTTTATAAAGGGAAAGATATTAAATGTTTCAGGCCTCTGGGCCATTCAAACTCTATTGCAACTACTTAACTTCGCCCTCATATTATGAAAGCAACCATGACAGCTATTATGTAAATAAATTCATGTAGAAACAGCGCATAAATCAATTGGTATTGCTGCATTCTGATAAAACTTTATTAAAAAAAAAAAAAGAAGCAGTGGACTGAATTTGGCCTGTGAGGCATAGTTTGCCAATCTCTAGTGTATATTATGCTATGAAATAGCTGCCTAGAAATCCATTTCATGGATATATAATAAACTAATCCCTAACTGAAGAAATTTAAGTTCTCCCTCAGTTTTCATTATATTTTAAAGACTATAATTACATATAAAAACACTTTGATAAAATTGTTTGATTCTACCCTGAAATAGCTAAGATCCTAAACTTGAATCAAAGACTCTACTCATTTTATATTTGGTAATATTTGGCTAAACTTCTTTCCTGCAAAACTGTACAATATGATATTCTGTCTATCATACACCCAGTGTATGATAGACAGTAGTTAACCAACCAACATTAATTAACCAACATTGTATTTTGTCGGTCTCCATGTAAAAGAACATTGTACTAATATATTTTTGCTTCATATGAAGTGACCATATATTACATACATTTACATAATATTGATTTTTTGTAGTTGTAGATGGACAGCATGCCTCCATTTTATTTGTTTATTTTTTGTGGTGCTGAGGATCAAACTCCACATGTAAAAGGCAAGCACTCTACCACTAAGCCACAGCCACAGCTCTAGTATTGATTGGTTTTTAAAAATATGTTCTTAGTTGTAGAGGGACAAAATACCTTTATTTATTTTTATGTGGTGCTGAGGGTCAAACCCAGTGCCTCACACGTGCTAGGCAATTGCTCAGCCATGTAGCTACAACCCCAGCCCTTATTGATTAATATTATTTTTCATATGTGAACTGTTTATCCATGGTTATCTATTCATTGTTCTATTGCAGTGTTTACTTTTTGTGTTGACTCACAATTATTCTTTTTATGTTAAAGATAACAATACTATTTTAAATTTATGTTAAATATCATTACAATCTAATACTTTTTTTGACTCTATATTTTTGACAGATTACATCAAACTAATCTATCTTTTCCTTTATATGTAGCTTACATATTATGCTTTAAAATATCTTTTTCATTATCATATAGAATTTTTAAAAAATCCAGCTCTACTACTTATAGGCTATGTAAATTTGTGCCACTTCTTTATACATTTTCTCAATTGTTAAGTGGAAGCAAAAAGCACCACCTTTATTCATTCACTAAATATTTATTGGGCACCTAGCAAAGTGCTACCTGGCATTTGGCAGGAACTAGAAACACAGTAATAAATAAAAGGAACCCAAATCCCTGGACTAGTGGAGCTCATATTCTTAGAGTTATTACTGGGAATTAAAGGCACTAATAACTGTAAGACCCTTGCTGTTCTGGTTTGCTGTCCTTGGGCAATTTTCTGTACTTTAAGCCCAGAATGAACTTCCCCTTTTCAATTAATTCTTTTTATCCATTAAAGCATGGTCCCCTCCCAAAGTCTCCACATTATTCTAGTCACCTCTGAATTTATAACTTTGCTGTAGGACCCCCAGTACCAACATCTTTGTAGGCCCTGCAGCAACAGTTGCTCATATGAATTGGCTCCTCATTGGCAGGTAGGTTGCCAAAGTCAGGGCCACAAACATAGTCATCCCTGGGCCTCCCCTATCTGACCCAGTGCCTTATCCCTTAGTAGATCCTCTACTGGGAGTTTGTCAGTGTTGAAATTGACAACAGAATCTAGTTGAATGAATAATTAGAGAATGAATAATTAGCAAACTTACAATTGTTCATTGTGGTCCATGCAAAGAGAAAAGGACAAGGCATATGCAGAGTTCTGACTGAACTTTCTTTCCCTGCTCCCTCTAGCTGAAGAGAAGACAGAACAGAGGGTTCCAGTTGAAGGAAATGCTCAGATGCCCTTTGGCAGAAGGTATCATGGAAAATTCAAAGAGCTGAGGAGCCTTGATGGCAGTATCTTCCATTTTGAGAGCTGTATCATTAGTAAACCTCTGAAGGGAATTTAAGGGAGAGAATCGGCAGGGAAAGGTGATCTAAAAGGAGGCAGCTGAGGAAAGTGGAGCCATCCAAGCAACAGTTTTAGAAAGGGGACACCTGAACCAGAATCATCAGAGCCAGTTCAAGATCTGATGTCATTTGTCATATACCTCAAACCTGCAGGTGTCACTGACCCTATTTCCTTAGTCACCTAGTGGAACTAACCCCACCCCTCTGACTGAGAGGCCCAGGGAGAGACACAAACTATAGAGCTTTCAAAATGGAAGAGACTGTCATTCTAGTGCAAATGCCAATGAGAGAGCTGAGCCTCTGGGCGGAGGGAGTAGGCCAAGGATGTGGGCTCTGGAGCCTGTGAGGTGAGAATCAGGGCTCCTGGGATCTTCAGCGAGTCTCATGGCCTTCCTGGGCTTCAGTCATCTATACAATGAGAATATCACCACCCACCTCATCAGGATGCTGTGAGGATTCAGTGAGGGGACACATGGAAAGAGCTTAGCACGAGCACACAAGAACTGGTCATTATAACCGATTCTCTTACCAGCACTATGATTGTTACTACTTTCCTATCCCTCCCTACTCCAGGGGACCCACACTAATGTCACAGTTAGAGCAATTCCCATGGCATAGTGCTGTGGAACTGGCTGGACTTTCTACTTGGTGTGGAGGAGGAAGCTGCTTAGGAGAAAGAGACCAGGCTCTAGAGGAGAGAGCTTGAGCTGCTTGAGCATTCTCTATGGGAGGACAGAGAGGAAGACCTGCCTAAGACATGAGAGAAGACACAGAGTGGGGAGCCATTGTGACACTGGTGATGGCAGATTATGGTACCACAGTTAAAATTTTTAGGACCTAATGAAAGGATGATCAAATTTCACAGTCTGAATAAAAAAAGTAGGTGGAAGAAAAAAATAAACACATCTCCCCTTACCAACTTTCCCCTAATACTTGGACATACACATATATAGGCACATGCATGCACATACAGTATCTGTATGCTTTAATCGGTCACTACCTCATAGTGATTGAATGGAATTTTTCGTTTCATAAAGAATGCCAAAAGACTGCTAGAGTCCTGAATTCCTAGAACCACTCAGCTCTTGGCCCCTAGACTTGAATCTTTTAAAATTTATAAAGTACTGCAACAACAACAACAACTACCACTGCTACTACTAGTACTGTCCTCTTGGATTGCAAAACTCAGCTTTTACTGGTTTTGGTTTTGTTTCTGATCTTAATCCTTTAAATCACTGGAATTCACACAGTTTGAACTAATCACAGTGTTGGCATAAATAGTAGCTGGTTTTTCTGGGCTAGGTAAGACAACCACCCCAAATTTATATTTTTTATAATGAAAATTAAATGTTGAAGACCTTTTGTTCTTGTTGATTGTAAGTGTGAGCATTAAGTCCTGTTAGGACAGCAACTGTCTCCTTTGGAGGTGTCTTAGATTTCAAAGTGACAGGGTAGTTGAAGATAACATAATAAAGACAAATGATGTTTCTTAATCATCCAGTTTAGTAATTTAATTGGAAAGATATCTTTTCTATGTTTCAAAAATGTCCTGTTTCTAGGATTGTTTCTCCTATAACTAACTGTGTGATCCTAGGAATACCGTAATTCCTCATCTGTGAAGTAAATATGGGGTCTAAATGCTTTGGCAATGTCAATGACATGAAAGACAAAGAAAGAATAGGAAAATGTTCCAGATGAATGTCAACTAAATACAATATGTACTCAAAGGCCAGGATCCAAGTGGTGGGGGAAAAGCAATAAAAGATATTATTGGATTGATTGACAAAACTGGGACATTGAAGGTGGATTGCCACATTTCCTGTAGTTAATAACCACATTGTGATTATGTAAGAGAATGTCCTGTTCTTAGGAAATACACACTAAAGTATTCAGGGCACAATAATTATTTAGATGATGTTATAACTTTCAAATTGTTCATAAATAAGTGTATATATATGTGTATATACATACATACTTATACACACACACACATACACACACACAGGTATGTGTGGGGGAGTGGTAGAGAGAGAAGAAATGAGTAAGTAAATGTGGCAAAATGCCAACTAGTAAAGGGTATATAGCGGAATTCTGTTATATTCGCAAAATTTTCCTATAAGCTTGAAATTATTTTTAAATAAATTAATAAAGGAGTTCAACTGAATTATGAATAAGGTCCCTTATTCTAAGATTTTGTGGTCAGAAGAATAGTTGTTGTCTTTTATAAATTTATAAACAGCATAAGTATCTACCAAGCACAGGGTTCGGGGCTCCTCTGTGGGCTCTCTATCAAATGAGAGAAAAAACATATGCCACAAAACTCACGGTCTCCTTCATCAGACGTGTAACTGCAAAGTCTGGTTCTGAGATTCACATCTGTGATGGTGGTTTAAGGAGTGGCTCTAGCTCTGACAGAGCCTTTCTTGCACTGCACAAGCTCCTCCTTTACTCTGTTGACAGTGCCAAGGGCTCCAAGCCAATCACGGTGCCATTAGAGCCATTGCTCAGCCCTCTACTTACCATGGGGGCTCCAGGCCTTCTGAGGAGAGAAAGGGTCCATGATGGTAAGGAACATTATCTAAGAACACTGCTGGATGCTTTCAGCTTTACTTTTTTAAAAAAAGTTTTAAAACTCTTCTTTCTTTACAAGCCATTCCAAGTGTTTCTATGGTCCCATCATCCATAAAATTCCCTTTCACATATGGGCTTCCCAGGGTACTGGTTTTCTTTACTACTCATCAAAAGCTGAGACCTGAAATCCAGTGACCAGTGGTGGAGAAATAAGATAACCACAAGCATATATTCTCTTGGAGATAAGCAAGCCAGGTATTTGAATATTATTTATAGTTTCGAATATTTTGATGTTTTCTTTTTGAAACATCTGAGAATCACAGGTCACTAATAAGAGTTTTTATATAAATAAGGGGTGGATACAAAGATCTCTTCTACTGCCAGTAGGTATTCTCAGAGGCTAGGAACTTTATCTCCCACTCCTCCTACTCTTTACAACATCTAGCTCTGGGTGAGTTCAAGCCACAAAGCAATAAGCCACACTGGCACCTGAGGGCTGTGCTGTGATAAACGAAATATTCAACTCTCAGATTGCAAATAAGCAAAATAGTACTCCTTCCCTTCAGATCAATTAGTCTGGAGAAAATTAATATTAGCTCTTGTAATTGATAGAGCAAACTTTCAGGAGGCAGGGGAATGGTTTAGCAAAGAAAGGTCTTTCTAGGCCACTGATTATCTGGTAGTGTTTGTAAAATGTTCAAGTGGATAAATACATTCAATAATTCAAAAATATACACATTATTTGAAAATAAAAGTTGGGAATACAATATTATTAAAAAATGTAAGCCTACAATTTAGATGGTTTCAAATAAAAATGCAAACAAATGGGATTATAGGCAATCAAAGAAATTTGACCAATGCCAGTTTGGATTTCTGCCTAACATGAATGACACAATGCTTAGAAAAGCAATGCAATCAACTCTTGCTGCCATTGATTGATAATCAGCTAAATAGGCTCCTCAGACATAGCAAGAGGAATGGACACAGGTGTTGCAGTTGCAGAAGTACAAAAGGGAGAACCCTTGGGGAAAAGCAAACATGCTTGAAGCTTGGGGAAGTGAAAGAAAAAAAATGAGTGTGATGTATAAGCCCCAGTTCTTTTTCTAAAGGCTTTCAGACAAATCTCAGACAAGTAGAACCTAACTGGGCTTTCTCCCACCCTACACTGTATCTCATCACAAAATGTGCAACAAGAGCAATTGGGAAGAACAGAGCAACTAGATTGCAAACAGCCCCCTTAGTACCTAAAAACTGTCTGGATCTAAGTCCATTAGCTGAGCTGCCTTCTGATGCATCTGTTATCCACACATGGCCCATGGTGGATTCCCAGTAAATCTAGACTGAATAAATATCCTTGAGAAATCCATCTATGGAGTTACAAGTTTTGGACAGGTGGGTGGAACAAGGCTGACAACAAGAAATTCAATTTTCCTCTTGGGCACCATCAAGATGATTACGTAACAAGTCCAAGTTGCTGGGAGGCTCAGCTAGGGTAGTATAATGTCATTGGAGAGAAGCTCCCTTTCTGCCAATGGCTTGATGGGATTTTACTCAACTTTTCAAGCAATGAAAATCAGTCAATGTCAGTAAAGAAATATTTTTACATGCAAAAAATCTTATAGTTAAGTCTGTTATATTGTTTATTCATAATTCAACTGAAGATGGCAAACAGTGGTTCTTGCTGCCCTCTGTAGTGGACTGGTGAATTCAGTTTTCAGATCAAGAACATGCATGTAACTAATTCTTCTTGAAATTCAGAAATGCTGGTAGGAGAGTAAGTTCCTAAGTCTAGGATTTTTAATGTTGAAGTGTGTGGGAAAGTAGTGCACTATCTCCACAGTCAACCCCTCCACTGTGTTTGACTGTTATGGAAGCAAACAGGCTTATTTATTTGAGACATAGGAAAAATCTGAGATGAATGTTCTCCATTGCTAAATGAAAAGCCAACCCAGAAGCAATAGCATATAAATTTCTCACAGAGTTCTCTGAACTGAGAGATTCTATGATGTGTTTTTTAAAAACAGGTCTGCCAATTCTTGGAAACAATTTACATCAAGAAACAGAGTTTCCTTCCTTTGATTATGAGCTGGCCTTAGGGATCTGGTTCCAACCAAGACCAAGGAGTAGGAAGAGACATGATAAGACTTCTGAGGCAGAGTACTAGAAGGATAGTGTCTGCCTACCTCTCTCATAATGCTCATGCATGAATGCAGCTGCTGTGCTATAAAGAGGCCAAGCCCACATGGAAGGGGTCATCTGAGGAGCTCCAGTCTACAGCTCCAGCTCATATCTCAGCCAGCAAAGAGTCTACCAGCTGATGCTACTTCAAATATGTGTCTGAGGAAGGCTTCAAGAAAATTCCAATACTAGCCACTACCCAACCACCCAGCCACCATCTGATTGTAACCATATGAGACACCTAATTGAAAACCATCTAGCTAAGGCTAATCAACTTTAAGAACCATTAGAGATGGTTGTAATGTTGAAACATTACCATTGTGATGTTGTTGTTTTAAGAGAGAGGTCTGTAAACTTTTGACTGTGGATAAATTCTGGCCTGCAACACGTTTTTATACAGCTTGTTGGCTAAAAATGGCTTGGTACATTTTTAAAGAGTTACAAAACAAAACAAAAAAAATATTGAACAAAGACGATATATGGCCTTAATAGCCTAAAATCTTAACTCTCTAGCCCTTTACAGGAGAAAAATTTCTCCACCAGTGTTCAGATGGTTTATTATGTAGCCACAGACAACTGGAATGTGTGGTGTCTTTGGATATGAGATGCATAGTGGGGAAAGTGCTGGACTTACACTGCCATAAAAATCACACCAAAAAACTATCTCCAACTGAAAGTCAACATTTATCTCATCAATAAATGCTACCAATGCCTGGGCTGTAGCTCAGTGGTACAATGGTTGCCTGGCATGAGTGAGAACCTGTATTCAATCCCCAGTATTGCAAAAATAACAATGATGATGGTGATAGTAATAATAATAATGATAATGAATAATTGTTATCATACAACACTGTAATTTCACAAACATACTTGTTCAGTCAAAGCAAAAGTGATAGTAATGTGATTTATCAACCAAGGAATGTATGAGACATATATCTTGAATTTGATTCTAGATTAAACTCCAAATTTTGAAATACTCATTAATAATTCTAGCAATAATAGTAAAGATTAAATAAATACTGCCTAAGTACCAGACATTTTACTAGAACTATTTTATGTGTATTACTTCTGGTAATCCTTGTGTCAACCCTTATTTCCATTTTAAAAATAAGAAAACAGAGGAGTTGAGAGATGACCTAATCTGTCCAAGATCACAGGCCTGAATCCAGGCCTGAGTCACATCCAAGAACTTAACCACTGCACTGGGCTGCTCCTGTCCAGAAAATGCAAGACACCTAGCCAAGGTAGAGAGAATGCAGCAGGCTTGCCTCCGGCCAGACACCCCCTGGGTATTAATTAAGGGTACTGTCCATTCACCTAGGATGAGGCTTAGAACCAGAGTCTCCATCTATCTTTCTGGGATCCAAGAATCTTCAATAGTACCAATTCTTCTGTTGAGGGGATCTGAAGTATCCAGACTAGCCCTGCACTAAGATGGGTTAAAGGCTGTTCCTCAAGACAGGGAGGCCCTCTTTCACCACTTCTATTCAACATAGTTCTTGAAACACTGTCCAGAGCAATTAGACAGTCAAAAGAAATCAAAGGGATAGGTATAGGAAAAGAACTTAAATTAGCACTATTTGCTGATGATATGATTCTATACTTAGAAGACCTAAAAAACTCCACCAGAAAACTTCTAGAACTAATAATTTAATTCAGCAAAATAGCAGGATATAAAATCAACACCCATAAATCAAAGGCATTTCTGTATATCAGTGACAAAGTCTCTGAGAAGGAAATGAGGAAAACTACCCCATTCACAATAACCTCAAAAAAAAATAAATAAGATAAGATACTTGGGAATCAAGTATCTTATTAATAAAAAAGGTGAAAGATCTATAAAATGAAAACCACAGAACCCTAAAGAGAGAAATCAAAGAAGACCTTAGAAGATGAAAAGGTCTACCTTTCTCTTAGATAGGCAGAATTAATATTGGCGAAATGACCATACTACCAAAAGCACTATACAGATTTAATGCAATTCCAATCAAAATTCCAATGGCATTCCTCGTAGAAATAGATAAAGCAATCATGAAAATCATCTGGAAAAATATGAGACCCAGAATAGCTAAAGCAATCCTTAGCAGGAAGAGCAAAGCAGGTGGCATCGCTATACGAGACCTTAAACTATACTACAGAGAAATAGTAACAAAAACAGCATGGTATTGGCACCAAAACAGACTGGTAGACAATAGTACAGAACAGAGGACACAGAGACTAACCCACAAAATTACAATTATCTTATTATTAGACAAAGGTGCCTAAAACATGTACTGGAGAAAAGATAGCATCTTCAAAAATGGTGCTGGGAAAACTGGAAATCCATATGCAACAAAATGAAATTAAACTCATATGTCTCACCATGCAAAAAACTTAACTCAAAATGGATCAAGGACCTATGAATTAAACCAGAGACTCTACATCTAATAGAAGGAAAAGTAGGTCCTAATCTTCATCTTATGGGATTAGATCCCAACTTTCTTAATAAGACTCCTATAGCACAAGAATTAAAACCAAGAATCAATAAATGGGATGAAATCAAACTAAAAACTTTCTTCTCAGCAACAGAAACAATGTGTGAGGTGAACAGAGAGCCTACATCCTGGGAGCAAATTTTTACCTCTTACACATCAGACAGAACACTAATCTCTAGGATATATAAAGAACTCAAAAAGTTAAGCACCGAAAAAACAAATAAACCAATCAACAAATGGGCCAAGGACCTGAACAGACACTTCTCAGAAGAGAATATATAGTCAATCAACAAATATATGAAAAAATGCTCATCATCTCTAGTAATAAGAGAAATGTAAATCAAAACTATTCTAAGATATCATCTCACTTCCATCAGAATGGCAGCTATTATGAAGACAAACAACAATAAGTGTTGACGAAGATGTAGGAAAAAAGGTACACTCATACACTGCTGGTGGGACTGCAAATTGGTACAGCCAATATGGAAAGCAGTATGGAGATTCCTTGGAAAACTTGGAATGGAACCACCATTTGACCTAACTATCCCTCCCTCTCCTTGGTCTATACCCAAAGGACTTAAAAACAGCATATTACTGGGATATAGCCACATCAATGTTTATAGCAGCACAATTCATAGTAGCTAAACTGTGGAGCCAACCTAGATGCCCTTCAGTGGATGAATGGATAAAAAAAATGTGGCATATATACACAATGGAATTTTACTCAGCATTAAAAGAGAATAAAAGAAAATAAATTTGCAGGTAAATGAATGGCATTGGAGAAGATAATGCTAAGTGAAGTTAGCCAATCCCCCCAAAAAATAAATGCCGAATGTTTTCTCTGATATAAGGAGGCTGACTCATAGTGGAGTAGGAAGGGGGAGCATGGGAGAAATAGATGAACTCTAGATAGGGAAGAGGGGTGGAAAGGAAAAGGAGGGGTAGGGGATTAGCAAGAATAGTGGAATGTGATGGACATCATTATCCAAAGTACATGTATGAAGACTCGAATTGGGTGTCAACATACTTTATGTATAAATAGAGATATGAAAAATTGTGGTATATATGTGTAATAAGAATTGTAATGCAAAAAACCAAAGTACATATATAAAGGCATGAATTGGCATGAACATACTCTATATACAAAGATATGAAAATTGTACTTTAATATGTGTAATAAGAATTGTAATGCATTCTGCTGTCATGCATTTAAAAAAATAAAAATCAATAAAACTAAAAAAAAAAAAAGGCTGTTCCTTTCAAGCCATCCAAACCTTCCCCACATGTTTACTCTGGTTTCTGTCAATCAAGACATGAGAAATTATGCTTGCAAAGGAAGGACAGCTATGGGAGACATAATATAGGTCCTTCACTGCCAGTCTATGGCTAACCAAAACCAACAGACTGATCAAAAGCCAAACAGTATCAAAAGGATACCCCAATTATTTCTAAAACCAAATTGTTTCACAGAGAATGAAATGAGCTTTAGTTTCCTTATGTGAGAAGTTGGAATGATATTACCTATCTTTTAAGATTTGATGTGTAGACTAGAGCCAAGATATGCACAAAACCTAGTGTAGCAGCTGGCACTTAAGGGCTGTAAGTATTATAACATGGAGCATGCCTTTGTTCTGGAGACCCCATGATTGGCCAATGACTTTTCATTGAGAAAAATGGAAAAGCTGTTAATCACAAAGGAAGATCTTAGTCATGAAACAAGACACAGAGTAAGAACTGCTGTTCACACATTGGGTTACATACTCTCCATCTCCCTTTGTAATAAGCCTCTTTGCACAGGAGTGTGTTTTTTTAAATTATTTATAAAATGTAAACTATTAAAAAATTCATGTTCTTTAAATAAAAATAACTTCATAATATTCTTTTCTTCAACTGAACTTGGAACAAATAACTGGAGATCAAAGTAAGGACAGAAAGGGTAATGTTCTGATGTAAGAATGCACCCAGGCCACCTTAGCACACTGACCAAACACAGAGCATGGAACCTTGTCTACTCACCAAAAGGGGAAAATAATGAGACGGCTGATGAAAAATATGGCAGAGAAGATGAAAAACAGGGTGTTACAGGTTTGCTTCCATCCAGCATAAGAGAACATCTTAGCAGACTAAAAACAAAGAAAGAAATTGCATTCAGATAAAGTAATAGTGGCATAGATTTCAAAAATTAATACATGAAATGATATGATGTCTAGGATTTGCTTGAAAACAGTCCAAGAAAGTGAGGGGCTGTTCATGAGCCCATGGTTAAACATGATGGCTATACTGACACCTGTTGAAGTTGGCTGGGTCTGCCATACTATTTGCTTGCCCTGTGTTTGAAATTTTTCCTAATGTAATGACTTAAAAAGATATATTTAAATGACTGCAATATAACTCCTGTCTTTCAAAATCACTAGAAGTTAGCATAATCATTCTCAGCATTTATTTAATTTGGGGATCATCTATGTAATATCTTCTTCTAACTCGGAGGAGAGCTGGACTGGAGAAAGGCTGGGATAGGAGTGAAATCCAGGTCAGGCTGGGAATGCTGCAATCAAGGTGCCTACGGCAAGGCAGATAACAGAAGAGGTGTCAGGAAGCAACTCTTGGGGCCCTCAGCTGGTTAAAATAAACTTTTAAGCACTTGATTATTTCCTATTTATTTTAGGCTAATCTATACTGCTCATACTATCACATTGAATAAGAATAATTATGGAAAAGGATGTTGAATGCAGTATTGGAAGGTTAATTGATGGGGATAGTTTATTGCACTATTCAGCGCAGCCCAAGGCTGAAGGGGAAAGTTTCTGGTGAGAACTGGGGATGCAGGATGAGGGATGGGAAGCAGTTGCTGGGATGCAGACCATCCTCTGGGAAGCATGGCTTCAACTCAGAACTGATATTGCCTGGGAGGCTCAAGCTCGTTCTTAAACAAGACAGACAACATATGTATGCTCCAGGAAGGGTTTATGTTGTATTTTCCATGCTTTTTTCTACTTACTCAGGGGTTAGGATATGGTCAGCCTGTGAGGTTAGCAGAGGCCCCATAGGGAATAGCTCCAGCTGCTGACATGGAAGGCTAGCACACCTGGTTATGTGGGAGGCAGATGCGAGGACAAAGACCAGAAATTTGGAGTGACTGGAATGGAGTGGGTATCTGTCTGAAAGGTCAGAGGCCAGGCCAGCATGAGAATCTAGAGATGTGCATAGGAGTGGGAATCTCTGTAAGCATACTTGTAAGGGCAATGCAGCACCCTTAAGCAAAAATAAGCACAACACATTCTAGACTGTGGGAAGATCAAATACTAGATGACAGACCCTCGTCTCTGCTAAGTATTAGTCAAGATATATTAAAGTGTTGGGTCCTAGATACAAATTTGGCCATGGGGAAAACTAAAGAGAAACAGGAAGATGTATGGAGAAAGCAAAAGGTTGTTATATATGAATAAGATATATATTCTTATATATGAATAAGAATTGTAGAAGTGGAGTATGGTTTTTCTTGCAAAAAAAAAAAGAAAAAAGACAAGAGACAAGAAATGTACCACCAAATGTATTGAAGAATATGAAAGATTAATAGGCTCCATCTTAAGGAAGGTCTAAACATGGGCAAAAGTGGTACCATGTCTGGGTTCAATTAGAACTTGACTTCGAGGACAAGTACTAACATGACTACCCAAGGAAGCCTTGGAGCATACGTCCTTGGGAGAATATTAGAAAATGGGCTCCTGCCACCACTTAATGTTGTCTCTACCACTAGTTGTTGATGGAAGGTACCAGCCTTATGCACTGAACCTCAAGTAAAATCATGACTTGTGAATCAAAAATGATTCATGATCATTAACAACATGAAGCTGTTCTTTTTTTACCCATGAAGGGACCTCTAGGTTTGACATTTCATTTTTCTTCTGTTTTTTTTTTTAACTAAAGAACTTCAGAACATTTCAAACAGTAATGAGCTAAACTTCAAAATATGCCCTAAGGGATAGATATGACTTCTCATGTTACAGCTAGGGTAGAAAGCAAACAATACATGATTTGCCCAAGTCTCTTAGGGAGTTATGCTGTGTCTGTGACAGGAAAGAGGAAGGTGAGGGGAAACCCCAGTGTTTATTCTTAGTTTGAACATATAACTCTCCTTAATTACACAGTTAAAGTGTTGTTGTACTGGAGATACATTAAAGGCAATTAATTGAACAAGAGCAAAACAGTGTATAAGGCTGGTACCGTCTATAGAAATCACAGACTAGGATAAAAGTCTTAAGTCCCGATCAATGTGGTCTTCATTTTCAGTCAGGGTTACTGAGACATGATCAGAGAAGGAGGTAATTATAACAGAGATGGCTACAGTCTGACAGTAACTCATGAAAAATCTGTCCCAATCCTTCTTTTTCAAAGCCATTTATTGCCTTAAGTAAATGGCCAATAATCTTGACCCTCAGAATGGGATTTACATATCTAATTACAATTATGGACAAAGTAGAAACAACACTCAGTACACAGATAATACTTTAACTGTAACCAGGTGCTTTGAAAAGGCTTCAAATGACTTCTGGTTACTTCTCAAATAGGGTTTGGCAAATTACAGTCCAGCCCATGGGCTAAAGCTGGTCAAACCTTAAGAATGGTTTTCATATTTTTAAAGGGGTATAAAAAACTCACAAAAAAAAACCAAAGAGAATATGTGACAGAGATCACATGCAGCCCACAAAACTAGATTTACTACCTGGCCCTTTACCAAAAAGTTTGCTGAACTCCAATCAAGAAGAATAAGAGTCTATTAAATTTAATTTCTTCCATATCAACCTATATTTAGTTATTAGCCCTCCAAGGAGCAATCCTGAACCAAAATGGGTTAGCATCATTTTCCCTGGGTTCATTATAAATCAGTATATTGAAGTGAATAACTAAGAGGTTCTGGGAAATGTTGCTCTAAATACAGCAGGAGATCTGGCAGTGAGAGGATCCTTTAGCAACAGCCTTAAGGTCAACAGGAACTGATGTATCACAGAAACAGGTCAAGAAGACTGTCCTAATGTTGCTTTGTTCCTCATATTTTATGTGGTATGGGATAAGGAAGACTCTTGTCTTAAGTTTTTCTGCTTCAGAAATACCCTAACTGCTTTTTCTCTTTTAGAAAATGATGACTTTTTAAAAATATCAGCTTGCCTTCCTTAAAGCAAGGAATTATTTTGGCTGAAGAATGGCGTATTCAAGCATTGGCTTGAATGGATAGATGGTGCCTTACAACTTTGAGAATCCAGAGTACCATAAATCCAAATATTCCTTCAAAAAGGCTAAAGTTTGTTCCTTCTTCAAATATGTCATATTACTCCCAGAGCTAGCATTAGCATGCAACTTTCATAAGTGGAATCCCACAAATTAACCTTTCACTTGCACCATGGAGAAGCCTAGAAAATGAAAACCAAGAGGTTTGATTTCTTTCATATTGAAGGATCTAGGAACCCAGAGACATTCTCAGACTTTAGGTGTTTTCAAGAAAAAGAGCCCTACTAAATAGTGCACAGACAATTTCTTTCTGTGAGCAGTTACAGAAACCCAGGAGTGGTATTTTTTTTTAAAGAGAGAGTGAGAGAGGAGAGAGAGAGAGAATTTTTTTAATATTTATTTTTTTTTAGTTCTCGGCGGACACAACATCTTTGTTGGTATGTGGTGCTGAGGATCGAACCCAGGTCGAAAGCATGCCAGGCGAGCGCGCTACCGCTAGAGCCACATCCCCAGCCCCCCAGGAGTGGTATTATTAATATATTTTTTAAAGGCAAATGTTTACCTCCAGCCAAATGTCAGCTACATCGTGCACAATCATCACGAGGGTCCCACTGCGAATATAATTAGCACACCAAGAAAAGCTCATCAAACTAATAGCAGCCAGGTGGTGGATGACATTAGCTAGAAAATCCTATATAACAAGAGGAAAATAGAGGTCATTAAGCAAATGCAGTCATTTCCCAATCACTGGAGGACATGATAATGATAATAATAATACCAATAACCTGCATCTGCATGTTTTGAAATTTATAAAGCACTTTCACTTTAATTTTTAAACACAATCTTTGTGAGGAAGCTAGGCCAAGTATTAACTTCATTGACAAAGTTATTTACGTTTGAGACAGCACTGAATAGTTGTCATCTAACCCCTATCATCTGCTATTCTTTCTACTGCCCCACACTGGACAAACGTGAACACATACAGAGATGCACACACACATAACAAATACACATACAAAAGCATGTCCTTGTGTACATTCACATGTATTGTTTATTCCTTGTTTAATTCCAAAAGGGAAAAATGATATAGTAAAACTATACAACCATCAAAGTAAGTAACTGCATGTGAAATAAGTAACAAATGAATTTAGAATAACCATATCAGAAAAATCAAGGTTAAGGAAAGCTACCACCACTGAGCATAAAAACGTAAGAGATTTTCTGAAAAGAAGTACAAATAGCCAATTAGCACACAAAAAGATGTGCAACATCCTTCATTTTCAGGGAAATGTGAATCAAAACCATACTGAGGTATCACTTCACACTCACTAGTATAGCTATAAAAAATGATGTGTAATAACAAGTGCTTACAAGGAGGTAGAGAATTCAGAACCTTTTACACTTCTGTAAGGAATATATAATAGCACAGTGGCTTTCTTAAACAGTCTGGCAGGCAGTTTCTCAAAAAGTTTGATATAAAATTATCTTGCCCAGCAATTTCACTTTTAAGTGAAATGAAAGCATAAGTTCATGTAAAATCTTCCTTATGAATATTCAAGGAATTACTTATAGAGTCAATTGGAAGAAACAACCCTAATGTCTATCAACTGAAACATGAATAAAATAGGGTATATCCAAAGAGTGGACAATTATGCAGCAATAAAAATTAATGAAGTCTGACTCATAAACAACAGAATATGGACAAACCTTGATATATTATGCTTTGTAAAAGGTTTCAGATACAAAAATCACCAAATATGGTATGATTCTATTTATGTGAAATATCCATGAAAGGAAAATCCACAGAAATAGATTAGCAGTTGCCAGTGGCTGAGAGACACAGGGAGTGATGCTAAAGGGTACAAGGTTTCTTTCAGAGGTGGTAAAAAAAAATTGATTTCACAACTGGGAACATATTAAAAACCAATAAATTACATGTTTAAAATGGTTGAAGTATTTGGTGACTATTTCAATAAAGATGCTTAAAAAAACAAAGATTTCAGTTTCCCTGAAGCTAAACTAAAAGACTTAGTATGACACTAATAACAGATTTATAGAGCAATTGCTGAAAACCAGGAATTGTTTTATGTAATCCTCACAACAACCAGAGGAGATAGGAACTATTTTTAGTTCCACTTTATAGATGAAGAGACCAAGTTTAGGGATTTCTTAAAAATATTTTTAGTTGGGGCTTGGGATGTGGCTCAAGCGGTAGCGTGCTAGCCTGGCATGCGTGCGGCCCGGGTTCGATCCTCAGCACCACATACAAACAAAGATGTTGTGTCCGCCGAGAATTAAAATAAATAAATATTTAAAAAAATATTTTTAGTTGTACATGGACACAATACCTTTATTTTATTTTATTTATTTATTTTTATGTGGTGCTGAAAATTGAACCCAGTGCCTCACAAGTGCTAGGCAAGTGCTCTACCACTGAGCTACAAGCCTAGACCCAAGTGTAGGGATTTTAACCAATATGTTAGTGAGTCGTAAAGTCAGGGATTCAAACCCAGGCAACTGACTGCAGAGGTGTGCTTCAGCCATCCCCTAGTAGTTCTTTTGTCTCTAAACGTATGAGTTTACACAACATAAAACATATACTTAATTTTAATTATAATCAAATCAAAGGTAGAAGAAATAAAGGATTATAATAGGATCAACCTATGTATCTAGGAAAATCTTCTTTAAAAAACTATTTTATTCTATCCTTAAGAAAAAGAACCAATTAAGTTGTATGTATTATTAGCCTAAAATTAGCAACAGTTAATCTATAGCTACTGTTGAGTTATATGGAAATGGAAATAATTTCTATCAGATTTTTTCACAGTGTGTTCTTACATATAGAGAATCTGTTTTCATTGAAGATGTCTAGTTGACTGCAGTATGCCCCCTAGTGATGGGTAACATCCATCACTCACCAAAAGCATTTAATCAAGCCAACTTCATTTTACCTAATATTGAATTAAACTTAATTTTATTTATCAAATTTTGTTACAAACCAGACTTTTGCATAGGCCAAGAGTTTTGTCATTTGATCTGTGTTGCTTACATATGAGGAATTCTTGTGACTGCATTCAGGGTCTAAATTGGTTTGCTTGAGCAGGGCATCGTGTTGCACCTGTAATTCCAGCAACTTGGAAGGCCGAGGCATGAGGATCACAAGTTTGAGGTAAGCCTCAGAAACTTAGCAAGACCTTGTTTCAAAGGAAATAAAAGACTGGGGATGTAGCTCAGTGGTAGAGCACCCCTAGGTTCAATTCCGACTACCAAAAAAACCTAAATAAATAATAAAACCCAATAAAATAAATGGTTTGCTGGACCAGCAAAAAGTTCAACCAAACATTCCCTGAAATTCATCACTTTGTGACTTCAGAAGAGGCATTTGGATGGCTGTGACTCAGTTTCTATGAACATAAAATAAAGTTAATAATGCTTGAAGCAAAATTTCCCAAGAAGAATGTCTGATGAATTCAGGGAAAAATTCCGAAAGTATTATGTAAAGTAAAACTAAGAGATGTGGCTGTGAAATGAAAACTAACTTTTTTCCTGTGCTTTAAAAACATTAAATTTCTAAATCAAAAGAAACAGATAACATAAAAGAAATTTCTTTTCTTATTGAATGGGGTGGGGCTTCAAAGTTAAAGCTTCAATAGGGTTTCACAGAAAATATTTACCAAGGCACAAAAGCAGGGACATAATTTACATTATTTCATGTATTAGCAAAAGCAAAAGAAATGAACCAGAATAAATACATATAAAATACAATTTAAAAAAAATAGAATTTTGAGGAGAAGGATAAATTTTTTTGAGGAAACTTATATAGAAGAAATTTTGAAAATAAGACACTTACCTTTCTCTTGACATCAGAGCCAAGGCTAAATAACAGAGACCAATAAAAACTCATTTCTAAAATGTAGTACCAATACTGGGATGGCAGCAATGGCTGAGGAAAAGGAAAGTAATCATTGCGTTAAATGTCATCTTGTCAACAATTTATTTTGATAAATTTATAGTCCAAAAAATTTCCTAAAATAATGTTGATATATATTTCTTTTTTTCAACTTACAGAAACAAATTTGCAATATTTCAAAGTGACTTATTTCTAAAAAGGTAGATAAGCACCCTAAAATCAAGTTAAATGTTTTATCTCAATAGTTCATAAAACTCATTGTAATTGTCTTATATTAACTAAATGGAAGTTAGAAAATCAATTATAAAAATATTTACTTAAGAACAATAGGAAATCTGCTTTGCTCCTCCTATGCTTCTCCTTGTTTAATGTTTCCTGAATACTACTGAAAATTTATCTTTTCTGGTGATAGTCTGGTGGTCAAAATTCATCCATTCTCAAATGGGACAGTAATAAAGTATGCACATTTACTTAAGGACTCTAAAACTTCTGAAAAAAAAAGAAATAAACTTTCACTGCTAGTCTGTCTCTTAATACTTGTACAGCAGGGAATGCTTATTTTAGCTAAGTTGAGGCAATCTATTACTTGGTGTGACTGATTGTTACCTTGATGCCAAACCAGAATGCTGACTTTGGTATCCAGACATTGTGTGGTTCCCTCCTACACTAACTATGGACTTGATCCTGGTCTTTAGTCAAAGAGATATAAGCCAAAGGGATGGAAGCACAGACTTCATAAGCACCCTTAAGAAACCTTAGTTATCTTGCTGAAGAGACTGCAAAGAAGAGAATAAAGGGACTGACTGAGAAAAACATGAATGAGGGTCAGCCGTTAACTGACTGAAAATTCAGGGATGAACTCAGCTGACATGTTTAGCTGAGCCTAACCTAAATTGCCAACTCAAATCATGACCAAATAAATGCTTACTGTTTGAGGCACCAAGTTTGGGGGTCATTTATTATATATCAAGATGATTGATACACCCGAGAAGATAAGAGAAAGTTAGAGATGGAAGATGATAGTACTGGGTTACAGTCTAGATAATGCCTGGGTTTCTTTTGGTTTAACTTTCTTTGATTTTCTAACACTGAAGCTAACACATTAAAAAGACTATTTATTTTATCCATGATGATCTCATCATCCTCAATAAGATCATAAACAAATTTAGTTTCTTCTTTTTTTATGACAAATGAACCTTTTATGACTAACCTTAGTGAAAAAAACTTAAAAATATGAACAAAAGGAAAAAAAAGGGAATATCTGTTTGAAGGTATATGAGAGCAACCAAGGCATCCAGAACCTGTAGAGTAAAGACCCCCATAGAAAAGAAAAACGCATTAAAGTAAAATTTTTATTTCAAGAAAACATTTTATAAAGCAAATACTACAAAGGCTAAGCAGAATAAATTCAAAGAAAATCATTTTATGCATATCACAAAGTCTGCATATGCCAATTTATAAGCAGTTATGGAGGCCAGAAACTAAAAGGCAGCAAAAGTTGAGGAGGATTTTTGATAATCTCACAGTACTAGGAGGTAAACTGGTGTTCAGGCCGCCTAAGGAAAAGAAGTCATGGTAAACACTGTATTCTTCTATTTAAAACCACTGAAGAAAACAGTGAAATTTATGGGTAAGCTGGAAACACACCTACCCGCACAAAGATTGTGGTCCACACAAAACAAAAGTAGATCAATCACATGACATATTTCAATGCCCAACAGAAGTGAAAATAATACTTTTAGAAGGAAAATATCATCCTGACCATCTATGTTTAAACATCCAATATCTGTTGTTCAAAAGCTATAAAGGAGAAAGAGACAGGAGCAAGAAAGAAAACAGATCCAAATGTGAACACATTAGACTTATCTGATTTATATCCAAAATAACATGAAAAAACAAGCTAAAAGAGAAATTTTCTGTAGAGAACTGAAACCCATAAAAAATAATTACATAAAAAATTGAGAATTGAAAAATACAGTAACTGAAACTATGAATTCAAAATATGTGTTTAGTGACAGATTAGACACTGCTGGAAAAAGCAGTAGTAAGCTGGAGGACATGAAAGTATAAAAAAGACCCAACTGTAAAGTACCTAAAATTTTAACCCATTTTCATGATAACAGGTTGATTTGCCACAAGTTTCCTGGTTGCTAATAGAAGGCAGGAGATAAAGTATAGTTTATGATTTACAGTAATAGCAGTAGCCAGACTATCAGTATCTGGGCCACTTATTCCATCCTCAGTTTCCATAAAACTAAACAAAGAGGACCAAATGACAATGGCATACACAGTAAATTGGGTTACATGAGAGGAACCCTGAGCTAGGGGACCTAATTCTTTCATGATGAACAGTAGCATGTTTCTCTTTTCTCTGAAAAGAGTATCCCTATATTTTGCGACTGTTTGCTGTACAAACATCCCTGAAAAAATAGTCTAGAACAAAAGACAGTGCTTCACTTCACGTGACATGCAAAAATCCAAAAGACTGTGGAGATATTCTCTCAAGAGACTGAAGCAAAGAAAGTGAACAGGATGGAAAATATTTTTAAAAGCATAAGAGATATATGAGGCCCAGTTTAATGGTCCAATATATTAGCACACTTGTAATTTGAATTCCAGAAGATCGGAGAAAAAGGAAGGAACAGAAGCAATGGCTAAGAATTTTACAAAAAATACATCAATCACAGGTTGCAGATGTACTAAGAAAGATGGACACTAAGAAAAGTTCAAAGAAAACTATATCTATGTATATCATAATAAAACTGCTGAAAGATAGGATAAAATGTTAAAATCAGCTAGAGGAAAAAGACATTATTTTCTTTTTGCTTCTTTGCAAAAGTAAAAATGACAGGTAAATTCTTAAAGAAGCCAATGGGATCCAGAAGAAAATGGAATAACATCTTTGAAGTGTGAAGAAAAATAATTGCTAGCCTAGAATTCTGTACCCAGCAAAATGTCCTTTAAAAATTAAAGGTCATACAACAATTTTTAGCCAAACAAAATCTGGCAGACCAACTGTTAAAAAAATACCAAAGGGACTCTTTTTCAACCAGAAGGATAATAATCCTAGATGGAAGCAAGGCAATGCAGATAGGAATGAATACCAAGAAAAGAATAACTTGACTGATTTACAAAACAATAATAAAAATAAATGCAGAGCTCCAAACATTTGAATCAGGAAAGTAAATGGTATATTCTAATGACTTTTCAATAACCGAAAAAAAAGAGCTCTAATTTATATTAGACTCCAATTAGTCAAAGATGTATAATGTAATCTCTAGGATAGGATAACTAATAAAGAATTAAAAAGCACTGAAAAGTCAACAGAAGGGAAGAAATGGGATAGCAACTTTTTAAAAAACTTGAATGTGGGGATTGGGGTATAGATCAGTGGCAGAGCACTTGCCTAGCACTTGTGAGGCACTGGGTTTGATCCTCAGCACCACATAAAAACAAATAATAAATAAATAAAGTAAAGGTAAGAAGAAAAGATACAGAACTGTATTTAAAAAAATACTGTCCCACAGAAAAGCAAGATGGGAATACAAAAGGAAATGAATCGAGTGGATACAAATAAAAACAAATGGTAAAATGGAATATTTAAATCTAAACATATCATTCATTTAACCTGTGAAAAAACTAAGGAATGAGACAAATGATGAGTCACCAAGAATAAGGAAACCCAGATAGAGAAAGAGCCAATGATGGCACGGTAGTGGGCAAATAGTAGAAAGAGGACTAAGACCTAAGGGGCAATTTTGGGGGACTGGATGTTGAAAAGGGGAGGAGCTATATTAAAGGGGTCTTACCTGTCTGGGGTAGCCATTCCAAACCTCCCAGAGGTCATATGCCCAAGGTTTCTGGAAAAAAAAAAAAAAAAAAAAAAACAGGAAGCCAGGAGAGAAGAAATAAATTTGTCAGAGTCAAAGGCTAATTTCAACAGAAAACAGCTCTCCCCGATGTTTACTGGGGGCAAAGATACACTGCACAGGAAAACTCGACTTTGTATATTCTTATTGCCTCTGTTGTACACAGTTATCCCTGTTTAGGTATTTACCCATATTCCTATATGACACCCCCGCCAAATTCACTGCTTCTAATGAATCTGGGATCAGTAAATAGTGCTATCTCATTGAGGGTATTATTTTGAACAAGTGAATCTACTAAATTATTTCTGATTCAATTACTTTGTCTGTAGCAATAAATATATCTTGAGACATCCATACCAATAAAATATTTGAGCAAAGTCTTGAATTTCAAGAGAAAGCTCTAAACCTTGTTATCTAACTGGAGGTATTATATCCTAAAGGAATTCATAGGCAGAAACTTTAAAAATTAAAGGCAGATTCCAACCAAAGATATCAAAAAGGGAACTTACATCATAAAGAAATGCAATTCCAGCAACAGTAATCATTAAGTAAAATGCAAATCTCCAGCTGCCAAAAGAAAAAAAAAGTCTTTACTCCCTTATAAACATGATTGACATCTGAGAAGAAAAGGATTTGGTATGACAGAGTTTGGAAGAACATGCATTCTGGAGTCAAAGAAATCTAAATTCATATCCTGGCTCTGCCATTTATTATATACCTACAACCTTAGGTAAATCATTTCACCTTAGGAAGTCTTAACTTCCTCATCTGTATAATGGGAATAACAAAACTTGCCCCAAAATGTAAAATGAATTAAAGATAATTTACAAAAGTATTGATCATGGTTCTAGTATGAAGTAAGCAACAATACATATTAGCTACTTATTATTATGACTAGGCCAGTTCTGGATACATAAAAAATAATTAATTGACATCAACGTAGAGAGAAGCAATCTAATTAGCTTAATAACCTATTTTAGGGGCTGAGGTTGTGGCTCAGTGGTAGAGCTCTTGCCTAGGATGTGTGAAGCCTGGGTTTGATTCTCAGTACCACATAAAAATATAAATAAATAAAATAAAGTTTAAAAAGTAACCCGTTTTATTCCCATTTAACTCCTACTTGAAAAACTTGCATGTGGCCAGACTTTACTCTTTTTTCTTAAAAGCATACTTTGAAAAAAAAATAGTTTTCTCATGTATGGGGAAAGCTTTACATATTAAGAACTTAAACGACATCAACTGATAGCAACAAATGAATCTAAATTTAGATCCTGATTCAAATAAATAATCTGTAAAGAAAATTATATGACAATGAAGGAAATCCAAACACTCCTCATTAAATATCTGTTTGCAAATTAAAATTCTTTTAGTATGATAGTGGTTTTTCACTTATGTTTAAAATAAAGAGTTCTTCCCTTTTAGAGATATACCCTAACAGACTTAGTAGTTAAACCATACAGTGCCTGACATATTCTTAAAAAATCACCTGCGACTGGGGAGAGTAGCCTGAGGAGGTATTTAGATAGCATAATACTGGCTTTGAGTTGATTGTTGAAATTGGTGATTGGTAGTAGCAGTCATAGTTCATTATGTAGTCTTTCTACTTTTGTATATGTTTGCAACTTTCCAAAATAAACAAAAAGCTTATACTAGGGCTGGGGATATGGCTTAAGCAGTAGCATGCTCGCCTGATATGTGCGGGGCTCTGGGTTCTATCCTCAGCATCATGTAAAAAAAAAAAAAAAAAAAAAAAAAAGATGTTGTATCCACCGAAAACTAAAAAAAAAAAAAAAGCTTATACTAAAAGTTATGGCAGGGCGCTGGGGCTGGGGCTCAGCCATAGAGTGCTCACCTCACATCACATATGTGAGGTCCTGGGTTTGATCCTCAGCACCACATAAAAATAAATAAAATAAAATAAAGGTATTGTGTCCAACTACCACTAAAAAATAAATATTTTTTAAAAAAATTATGGCTATTTTATCTAATGATTGCTGAAGCAATAATAATACCAAAATAAATTTGAGTGAGGCCTTACAATGTTTTACTCAACATCCCTGTAAGACAGGTAGGAAATAGGGACATAAGCATATACTGATTTTGTAGATGAAAATTAAGTCTCATTATAGCCAGGCTACTTTCTCAGCTCATGTAGTAAAAAAATAATAAAGCTGAGGCTATAATCACAGGTCTTTGGACTCTGCATTTAGTAGTGTTTCCTGAACTTTATCATTGTCTCTGAGTTAGATCATAGTCTTTCTTCATATCTTGTTTTTTAAAAAATATATATGTGTATTTTAGTTGTAGTTGGACATGATACTATTATGTATGTATTTATTTATTTATTTATATGTGGTGCTGAGGATCTAACCCAGTGCCTCTAAAAAGCTAGGCAAGTGCTCTACTGCTGAGCCCCAGCCCCAGCCCCTCATAGTTTGTTTTCATAGGAGAAAAAAAGTGGATTTCAATGCTCAGAAAGTTGAACCATAAAAATACTCAAAGGGCATTTTACAAAATGAGAGTTGAAACCTGTCTGCACTTGTCATCTTTGTGTTTGGCCTAGACAGCATTTCTTTGGCTCCCTGGGTTATCTTGTCCAGACAAGAATCACAAAATAGATGATAAGGCCAGACAGCCCACAAATGCAGCCAAAAGTCTAGGTGGCAAATCTTTTGTATCTCAAACATTTATTGACATCTTGAGTCTGTGCCAGGCACTATGCCAAGCACATGTTATCACATTTTTATCAAGATTTTAACATTTATTTTAACAAGATTATGAAATTGATACTATAATTAGCCACTTCTTGCAGACCATTGTGTGATTCTCACAACCCTAAAAAGTAGATAAGATAAATACTAAAGGAAACTGGTGCTGAGTGAGATCATGTAAGTCACCAAGGTCATTAAATAATAATAATCAGATGCAAGAGTGCAACCCAAGTTTCACATTTTTCTGGACCAGTTCTACTCAGGTTTCATCACACCATACCTGAGGTTTTCAAAGTGTACACCAGGGATCCCTGAGGTCAGAATATTTTTATAATACTAAAACAGTGTTTCCCACTTTCGTTCTCATTCTCTCACAAGGCTGCAGTGGTAAATTCTAGAGGTTACATAACATGTGATCATATTGTTGTTCTGAATGAAACTGCACTGGTGAAAAGTGTGTTCATGCAGTCTCATATTTTATAAATGTCTGTTTTAATGTCTAATACAGTAAATGTCTGACTAATTAAGTTCTTGGGATTTTTAAGAGAACATGGAATCCTGGATGAAGAAGTTTGAGAACTACTGCACTTCATGGATGATAACATGAATAATTATGTACTTGCTGATGCAATTTTACTTGGTTTATTTGGTTACTTCTTATTCCCAGGAGAGGCTTATATAAACATAATTGTGGGAGGGAAGGAAATAAAAACACTAGAAAAATTCAGAAATTGATCCATTAGGCAAAGCTGGTAATAGTAAGGAGAAGAAGGAACTGCAGAGTGAAATCAGAGAGAAAATGGGAAGTGTGGATTTAGACCAATGGTGAAAGAAGCTGGTGGGGCCAGATGGGGCAGGATGGAACTCTGTAGTGGGAGAGGTAGAATGGAGCAGGCAGTGTACCTGTGTGGTTAGGCAAGGGTGAGTTAACAGCCACCTGGAGAGTCCTCCCTCTGGCACTGGGTATTCTTTCTATAAACCTTGGGTACTTCGGAGTTGCTTCTTATTATTAGATGGAAATGCTTACTTTAAAAAGAAAGATGCCCAGGTAATATGGAATTTGATTTTTTTAAAGTACTGTCTGTGGACTAAAATCTTGAATGCTGTGGCATGGGACATAGGGGTTACCACTAAAGGAAATAATCATGGAAACAATTAACTGAGCTCAGGGTGCTCAGAGATTAATGTATTTAGACATTATAGAGAGCACCAATAGGATTTTCTGTCTGTTGGAGAGTAATTTGTAAGAGATTAAAAATGTTAGGAAATACAGGTTTCCTGAGATTTCCAAAATGTCTGGGCTAGTACCTCAGGCACTGATTTCTGAGGTACATTCCAGAAATTAGTAGAATAAAAGTAAATAGTAAAAAATAAACAGCTTGGCATTTTACCTTCATCTATTTACACAGTTCATAATCAACTTTTAACAGTTATCTGATAGAATAAATTTGTGGTATTGCTAAATAAGATAAAGCTTAAATTTTACTTGTGGGTTCACTTTTCCTGAACATATTAGATAATTTCCTGCTTTGCATCTTTGCTTTATGTGAAAATTCCATCCCCAAATCCTACTTTCTTTTCTTATGGAAACTCAACCCATTCTTCAAGGTTCAGATAATAAGGTTTTGTCTACTCTGAAAAGCTGTTGTCTAATGCTGCTGATATGCTGACACCTCCCTCTGAAGTCCCAGAGTACATCTAAACGTGACCATGAACCTGCTGGTGTACAGGCCTGCATCGCTGGAGTGGAATAACAATAGGTGTTATGGCATTATGGGTAATGGTCAGGTCTCCCCAGTCAGCTGGTTAGGGCTAGGGAACAGGCCTTACATGTTTACTTCCCTCTTAAAATCTAGACCACTATACACTCTAGGATAGTACTCCATGCTGAGATCTTCAACATGAACCTCTGCATGACCTGACTGACTGGTTAAGGTAACTCGAAATTCCCTTCTCTAGCCTGAACTCTGTGAACATCTTCCAATGCAGAGCACAGACCAAATGTTTCCAAATTTCTAAATGTTACTCTGTGTAGGGTATGTAAGAAGGCAGGAGGTGGCAGGCGCAGTATGAGGCAGCAGAAATTATATCAGAATAGGAGAGAGAAGACTTGAACACAACAGCTCCTCAGACAGCTAAGTAACTTTGAGCCAGTTCCTTAAGCTAGATGGATGTGCAGTTTCTCATTTCTCAAACATAATAAGCCCCTGTTGGTGGGAGAATCAAACACACTTTCATAAACTGCGAGGCACTACAATGCATAAGAAATTGCCAGAGAATTTCACTGGAATATGATTCAGCTCAGAAACAGAGAATGAGTCCCAGCCTGGGCACTTTAAGATAAAAATCATCTGCTAGCAATAATGAATGAATGTCAGAAGAAAAAAAGGAGGATGCCATATGAGACCTGATCTACTATGCCCTTCTTTATGGTGAGGAGTTACAGATATCCTTTGTGTCAACCTGACATCAGTGGCAAAGCAGTATTAACTAATTTTTCAAAAGCTAAAAACCGGAGAGAAGCCAGTTAGAAATAGCAAGGCCATGAACAGGGAGCCACTGCAGGAAAGGCAGTATAAGCCTTTGACCAGAAAGAGGGTGTTTAGAGACACCCTGAAGAATGGATCTGTCCCTCTAGACACTGGCCAACTTCACAGTTGGATTACAGACTCAGGAATGTATAGAGAAATTAAATGAAGTCACTGAAGTTTTGCCACAGGCTCCAGTTATTTATTTAATTCTTAATTTGGCCAGTCATTTATTTTAACATCAAAATAAAATCACCTGGTAGAAGTCACTAGAAAATGTAAAGGCCTTAAGAAAGAAACAGGCAGTGTCAAATGTGGTAGCAGAGACAAACCAACTAATATACATTCATCTGGATATAGAGAAGAGGAGATAGTAAGAGCATTGATTGAGACCACCTTTTTGAGCAGTTTCTGCCACCAAGAGAGTGACCCAAAGTGCTACAATATGAGGGGGAAAACACAGCAGAACTCAAAGGAAACAAAAAATAAATCCAGTGGAGCCTCCCTGCCTGGAGACTATTCTAGGTAAACCATGCTTGAGCCCCAGCCCATCCTGACCCTCCTGCTAAGTCATCTGGGATCCAAGAGGCACAGACTGTGCAACCCACAGACAGGGCTGGGCTCATGAACTAAGTCAGACAGAAAGAGGCCCTCACAGTTAGTGTCCTGAGGAACACACTGGGATATGTTCTGAGACCTCCTTTGCTCCTACCATCATAGTGACTGGAAACAGGAGAAAAGCCTTGTGACCTAGTACCAACCTCAGCTCTAGAAGAGACAATACCAGATAAGACATATGTTACCTCTTATCTGTTTTTTTTTTGGTATTTATTTTTCTAAGAATCTAAGTGTCTCCTGTCTACCTTAGAGAATTCATAGCTGGCTCATTTCAGAGAGTAGGGAATGGAAGTACAGAAGGGAAAGGAGCAGGCATAACACTCTGACATAACGAGCTGGGTTTGAACCCTTCCTACACTCCAATGTTAGTGTCCTAAGAGGACCACTCTGCTCCACATAATTCTGCAGAACTGCAACAGCTTTGACCATCATTCTTACCAGGCTTCCTGAAATTTCTTCAACCTGCAAGGCCTCTCTTGATTCCGCCGACTCCTAAACCATCTTTCCACCTGGCGCTCCGTCAAGTTACACTTCTTTGCCAGCCCATAAATATCAGTCTGAAAAAAGATGAAACAAATCAATGAGTGATAAAGAGCAGAATCAGATAGGCAGGCAGTTAAGAGACAGTGAGCTTGGGTTATAAAATCTTATATATGAGGGATAAGAGACCTTCTGCCATGAGACCATGAGCCAGGGAATTTATCTCTTTTGCTTATGGAATTACTCACATACACACATCAACAAAACAAAACAAACAACAGAGAGAATGTCAGTAGCCTAGCTGTTTTACTGAGAAAGACCAAATCTTCCTAAGTTGGTAGCAATCCACATGTTCAAGTTTCATTCGTGAGCTCATTCACTCAGCTAAAACTTATTTAGACTTGCTAGGCGCCAGATAGAGTAGCATAGTTTTAAATGTCAATCAAACCCAATATTTTAATTTTTCCTGTAGGAAAACTGAAGCCTTAAGCATTTTAGTGACTGTCCAAGAGCTAAAATTCATAGCAGAGTGTTGTCAGGAACTTAGATTAGTGTGCTGTTACTTTACATGATATAATAGTTTTAGAAGGTAATTTAAGAAAAACAGGTGCTGGTCATTTACTTTCACATTTAATCAGATATTCAGCTCATTTCAAACTAATCTGATCTATTTCTAATTATTTAAATAATGATTAAAAAATATAATGACAGTTTATCCTCTGGAAAACAGGCTATGATTTAAAATTAGAAACAATATGGATGATGAATTAGTTCAAAGGTTACAAACTTGGTGGTCAACTAGGGCCAAACAAAACAAATTATCAAGTGGGCCAGATCCATTTCATAATAAATAGGATTTTAACACAGGTATGTTTTATATGTTATACTTAGGGCAATAGACTTTATTTCCAGACAAATAAACCTGTATTTACAACAATTCCTAGAACTTTATCAATATAAGAAAAGAATTTTCCTCTTTATTATATTGTGAAAAAATTAAAATTGCCTAAAACTGACCCTAAGTTTTGGCACTAAGGAAATAAGCAGTAATTATGTGGATGCAGCAAATAGAAAAGCACATGTCACATCACTGTCTGATGATTCCAGAGACAAAGCATTCCAATGATGTTGATGTGAAACCAATGGGTTTTAAAAATGTGGATCAATACCCAGAGGAAAGGTTTTTGTTTGTTTGGGTACTGGGGATTAAACCGAGGGTCACTCAATCATTGAGCAACATCCCCAGCCCTTTTTTATATTCTATTTAGAGACAGGGTCTCACTGAATTGCTTAGGGCCTCATTAAATTGCTGAGGCTGGATTTGAACTTGTGATCCTTCAGCCTCTCCACCTATTGGGATTATAAGCATGCACCACCACACCCAGCCCCCAGAGATAAATTTAAGCCAATAGCAGTGAACACTGTGAGGCCATACAAAGCCTGACTGCAGGCCAGATGGCTGAATACCCAGCAGTCTGTAACCAGCCAGATAGCTTTTGCTGTATCATCTCATAGGATTCATCCAATCATTCGGGGCACAGAACAACAGCAGATAAAGTCATCAGAAGCTACCACACTGAAGGCCTGGAAGAGGACTAATTACAGCTTAATATCCCTACCAAACTTAATAACCTTACCTTAATATCCCTACCTAACTTAACTTGATCTGAAGAGAGGGAAAGAAAAACAAAACAAAAACAGGATACAGCCCATATTAGTCTGTTTCCTGTAAAGTACACCCTCTAATCTTTTTTAGGTTAAGGGTTGGCTTATTGCTGTTTGTTTTATTCTTCTGAGGAAACAGAATAGGCAACTATTCATTAGTGCCTACTACTTCTGGGCATTGTGCTAGATGTTGGAGATCTAAATGAATGAGACTTCCATGGGCCTCCTCACAAAGTATAATAAGGATGTCAGATGATATCACAAGGAATTATAATAAAATAGTATGAGTGTTGAGATAGAGAAAGATCAGGGTACATGGGACTTTACTGCATGTAGGCAGTTCCTGGAAGTCTCCCTTCAGCTAAGCGCTTAAAAGTGCCCCAAGGAAAAGATGAGGAAGCCAGTGTTCCACAGAGGAACCCACATGTGTGGTCATGGACAGATGAGAGCAGGGTGAGCAGAGAAGCCTTGGGAAATGGAGAGTCTCCTAGAAGGGGAGGAACAACTGAGAGGAGGGTAGAAGGATATAGCTAGGGTCACTTAGGAAGACTTCGCCTGGAATTTACCAGATTATAGGCTGCTTGTGTTTTAAAGTCTCCCTCTTATAGTGTGTAAAGAATAAATGAGCAGGATGGATACTGGAGGTGGAGATGAAGTTCATGCTGCCCTCCTAGGTCTCTGCTCTTCACAGTAAGGGTCTAACAACCGAGGCTGGACAATATTGAAAGTATGGGGGCAGTAGAACTTGGTGGGAAGGGCAGCAAGGTGAAAATAGAGGACCCTGTCCTCTTGCCTCCTAGCAGCACAGTCTCCAGCTCTCCATTCTGTCTTGGGAAAAATGGCATAGTAATGAGGCCATAAGCTTCCAGCCTCCCAGGAACAGCCTCCTAGGATCAAGGGATGATAATAGGCTATGTCAAGGATCGAGTGCTATGTCAGTGATAGAGATTTTTATGGCCAAAATACAGAAAGGAGAGCATGGACTGAAAATTATTTAAGAAAAAAGTATTATTTCCTTCTAAAATAATTTGAAAACATTATTGATCCCCAAGACAAATGATATAATTCAAATCCTATTAAGTGGTCCATAATAGGACACATTCTCAAATGCTGCTCTTCTGTATTCTATGTGTTCTGAGAGTGAAAGGGTTCTGGGTCTAACTTTACTGTTTTAAACATTTCACTCATTCATTCAAAAATAATCTCTCCTTACTAGTGTCAGGCACTATTCTAGGCATTGGAGATCTAGCATTGAGCAAAAAACCTTAAATTCTCACTTTCATTCTGGAATTTCCCCAGATCTTAGAACAATCCAACTTTGTTATTATCCCACCACTTCCATGAATATCTGTTTAATATATGCATCTAAAAGATAATAATTGTATATGATTTGAAGGCTTTTCATTTCTTGTTTTTGAGTAGAGATGAACCTAATTAGAAGTCAGTCTTGACAATACTGGCCTCATGCATGACAATATTATTGGGTGAGAAATCTTGCAAGCAAAAGTTTCTAGAAGTATTTAATTAAAACATGAAACAAACAATTATTGAACATGTATATGCACAGAAAATTTGGCAAGATATTATTGGAATGGAAATAAGCACAATTAAGTGATCAGCAATATGCCCTTGGTATAATTTGAGTTGAAAGACATGTTTTTAAATGCTTCTGTAGAAATCAGTAAATGATAAATACAAAATTAATGGTATGGACTACAAATAATAAACAATGACCTTTACTGAGCATCCACTATGCGCCACATGCTATTTTAAGTCCTTGTGTGCATTAATTCCATCTTTAGAAGAACCTTACAACAGAAACGTTATCATCATGCTCAATTCAAAATGGAGGAAACTGAGGCACAGAGAGCGAAACTAATCTGCCTATCTTGGCACACAAGGTCTGCAACAGAACTGGACTCTGGTCTGCTCAAAGCCTGTCCTTGCAATCATGCTTTCAGCTTCTCTGTTACATATTACTATGAACATGGTAATGACTAGAGAGTGGAGGGAAAGCATCACAGGCAGAGCCTTGAGGAGATGCAGTGTGGCCCCAAGGAAGAGCAATGAATGGGGCCAGGTTCCTGGCTGCTTGCTTGTGGTAGATTCGCCCAGATTCTTTGAATCTCATGTCTCACCTGTAAAATAAACTGCACTAGGTGAAGCTTTTGCTCTAAAAATGTTTGAATCCATGGATGAATCAATCTAGCCAATGGGAACTCATTGACCCAGGAACTGGCTCCTTGACCCAGGAACTGGCTTTAGGTCAGTCTTCAAGTACCACATTTTTTAAGCTCTCTTCCAGATTTGTTCCAGATCAGTTCTGATCATGTTTTTACTGAGAAAAAGGCTAGATAATAAGTTCCATTGTCACTATATTTGATCAATGGCAGAAAAAATTGATCTGTTGGTCAGAGATGTTGGTCTCTTCCAAATATTTCTCCAAACATATCTGATCAAGCCCCAACATACCTTCCTATGCAGGGAGCTCAGCAGAGCAATGAGAGAAATAGCTGTAGTAGATACAAATGAATTCATAGGGTTGAGGACCCTCAAAGAATCTATCTGTCCTAAAATGCTGTTAGCATATACTCAACTTTAAAAATGACTGATGAAAGCTGTCTGCATTAATCATGGAGGGTGTGCCACTTTATTTATTTATTTATTTATTTATTTATTTATTTAATTTTTTTTATTGATTGTTCCAAACATTACAGAGCTCTTGATAAATCATCTTTCATACATTTGACTCCATTGGGTTTTGAACTCCCATTTCTACCCCAAATACAGATAGCAGAATCACATCTATTACATACTCACATTTTTACCTCATGGCATATTAGTGACTGTTGTAATCTGCTACCTTTCCTATCCCCTACTATTCCCCCTCCCCTCCCCTCCCACCTTCCCTCTCTGCCTCCTCTGCTGTTGTTCAATTCTCACCCTTTTATTCCCCCTCCACCTTGACCATCATAACCTCTTATACTTTTGTATATCATTGAAGGTCTTCTACCATTTGCATATCCTTTCCCTTCTCTCTCCCTTTCTCTCCCCCCATTCATCTTTGTTTACTGTTAGTCTTTTCCTCATGCTCTTCCTTCCTGTTCTGTTCTTAGTTGCTCTCTTTATATCAAAGAAGACATTTGGCATTTGTTTTTTAGGGCTTGGCTAGCTTCACTTAGCATAATCTGCTCTAATGCCATCCATTTCCCTGCAAATTCTATGATTTTGTCATTTCTTAGTGCTGCATAATACTCCTTTGTATATAGATGCCACATTTTGTTTATCCATTCATCTATTGAAGGGCATCTAGGTTGGTTCCACAGTCTAGCTATTGTGAATTGTGCTGCTATGAACATCGATGTAGCAGTGTACCTGTAGTATGCTCTTTTTAGGTCTTTAGGGAATAGACCGAGAAGGGGAATAGCTGGGTCAAATGGTGGTTCCATTACCAGCTTTCCAAGAAATCTCCATACTGCTTTCCAAATTGGCCGCACCAATTTGCAGTCCCACCAGCAATGTACAAGTGTACCCTTTTCCCCACATCCTTGCCAGCACTTGTTGTTGTTTGACTTCATAATGGCTGCCAATCTTACTGGAGTGAGATGGTATCTTAGGGTGATTTTGATTTGCATTTCTCTGACTGCTAGAGATGGTGAGCATTTTTTCATGTACTTGTTGATTGATTGTATGTCCTCCTCTGAGAAATGTCTCTTCAGGTCCTTGGCCCATTTGTTGATTGGATTATTTGTTTTCTTATTGTTTAATTTTTTGAGTTCTTTGTACATTCTGGATATTAGAGCTCTATCTGATGTGTGGGGGGTAAAAATTTGTTCCCAGGATGTAGGCTCTCTATTTACCTCTTTTATTGTTTCTCTTGCTGAGAAAAAACTTTTTAGTTTAAGTAAGTCCCATTTGTTGATTCTTGTTATTAACTCTTGGGCTATGGGAGTCCTATTAAGGAATTTGGACCCCGACCCCACAATATGTAGATCGTAGCCAACTATTTCTTCTATCAGACGCAGTGTCTCTGGTTTGATATCTAGCTCCTTGATCCATTTTGAGTTAACTTTTGTGGCTGGCGAGAGAAAGGGATTCAATTTTATTTTGTTGCATATGGATTTCCAATTTTCCCAACACCATTTGTTGAAGATACTATCCTTCCTCCATTGCATGTTTTTAGCCCCTTTATCAAATATAAGATAGTTGTAACTTTGTGGATTAGTCTCTGTGTCCTCTATTCTGTACCATTGGTCCACCCGCTTGTTTTGGTACCAGTACCATGCTGTTTTTGTTACTATTGCTTTGTAGTACAGTTTGAACTCTGCTATTGCTATACCTCCAGATTCACACTTCCTGCTTAGAATTGCTTTTGCTATTCTGGGTCTTTTGCTTTTCCATATGAATTTCATGATTGCTTTATCTATTTCTACAAGAAATACCGATGGGATTTTGATTGGCATCACATTAAACCTGTAGAGAACTTTGGGTAATATCGCCATTTTGATGATGTTAGTTCTGCATATCCATGAACAGGGTACATTTTTCCATCTTCTGAGATCTTTTTCTATCTCTCTCTTTAGGGTTCTGTAGTTTTCATTGTATAAATCTTTCACCTCTTTTGTTAGGTTGATTCCCAAGTATCTTATTTTCTTTGAGGATATTGTGAATGGAGTGGTTTTCCTTATTTCCATTTCAGAGGTTTTGTTGCTGATATACAGGAATGCCTTTGATTTATGCGTATTGATTTTATAACCTGCCACTTTGCTGAATTCATTTATTAACTCTAGCAGCTTCTTTGTAGACCCTTTTGGGTCTGTTAAGTATATTATCATGTCATCCGCAAATAGCGATAATTTAACTTCTTTTCCAATTTTTATGCCTTTAATTTCTTTTGTCTGTCTAATTGCTCTGGCTAGTACTTCGAGAACTAAATTGAATAGAAGTGGTGATAGAGGCCACCCCTGTCTTGTTCCAGATTTTAGAGGGAATGCCTTCAGTTTTTCTCCATTTAGGATGATGCTAGCCTGAGGTTTAGCATATATAGCTTTTACAATGTTGAGGAAAGTTCCTGTTATCCCTAATTTTTCTAGTGTTTTGAACATAAAGGGATGCTGTACTTTGTTAAATGCTTTTTCTGCATCTATCAAGATGATCATATGGTTCTTGTCTTTAAGTCTATTGATGTGGTGAATAGCATTTATTGATTTCCGTATATTGAACCAGCCTTGCATCCCAGGGATGAATCCTACTTGGTCATGGTGCACAAGTTTTCTGATATGTTTTTGTATTCAATTCACCAGAATTTTATTGAGAATTTTTGCATCCAAGTTCATTAGAGATATTGGTCTGTAGTTTTCTTTCTTTGAAGTATCTTTGTCTGGTTTTGGGATCAGAGTGATGTTGGCCTCATAGAATGAATTTGGAAGAGCTCCTTCTTTTTCTATTTCTTGAAATAGCTTGAAAAGTATTGGTATTAATTCTTCTTTGAAGGTTTTGTAGAACTCCGCTGTATACCCATCCGGTCCAGGGCTTTTCTTGGTTGGTAGTCTTTTGATGGCTTCTTCAATTTCTTCCTTTGTTATTGGTCTGTTTAAATTTTGTGTGTCTTCCTGACTCAATCTGGGCGTATTGTATGACTTAAGAAATTTATCGATATCTTCACTATCTTCTATTTTATTGGAATATAGGGTTTCAAAATACTTTCTAATTATCTTCTGTATTTCTGTAGTGTCTGTTGTGATATTGCCTTTTTCATCCCGTATGTTAGTAATTTGAGTTCTCTCTCTTCTTCTTTTCGTTAGTATGGCTAAGGGCTTGTCTTTCTTATTTATTTTTTCAAAGAACCAACTTTTAGTTTTATCTATTTTTTCAATTGTTGTTTTTGTTTCAATTTCATTGATTTCTGCTCTAATTTTAATTATTTCTTGTCTTCTACTACATTTGCTGTTGTTTTGCTCTTCCTTTTCTAGATTTTTGAGGCGTAGTGTGAGTTCATTTATTTGTTGGTTTTTCCTTTTTCTGAGGAAAGAACTCCAAGAAATGAATTTTCCTCTTAAAACTGTTTTCATTGTGTCCCATAGATTCCGGTATGTTGTGTCTGTATTATCATTTGACTCTAAGAATTTTTTCATCTCCTCCTTTATGTCTTCTGTAACCCATTGATCATTCAATAACATATTGTTCATTTTCCATGTGGTGTAGGGTTTTTCCTTCCTTCTCCTATCATTGATTTCCAATTTCATTCCATTATGGTCAGATATGGTGCATGGTATTATCTCCACACTTTTATATTTACTAAAAGTTGCCTTATGGCATAATATATGGTCTATCTTTGAGTAGGATCCATGTGCTGCTGAGAAAAACGTGTATCCACTTGATGATGATTGATATATTCTATATATGTCGGTTAAGTCTAGGTTGTTGATTGTGCTGTTGAGTTCTATAGTTTCTTTATTCAGTTTTTGTCTAGAGGATCTGTCTAATGGCGAGAGCGGTGTGTTGAAGTCACCCATAATTATTGTGTTGTGGTCTATTTGACTCTTGAACTTGAGGAGGGTTTGTTTTATGAACGTTGCAGCTCCATTGTTCGGTGCATACAAATTGATAATTGTTATGTCTTGTTGGTGGATGGTTCTTTTAACAGTATATAGTGCCCTTCTTTATCCTTCTTGATTAACTTAGGTTTGAAGTTGATTTTATTCGATATGAGTATGGCCACTCCTGCTTGCTTCCGAGGGCCATGTGAGTGGTATGATTTTTCCCAACCTTTTACCTTCAGCCTGTGTATGTCTTTTCCTATCATATGAGTCTCCTGAAGGCAGCATATTGTTGGATTTGTTTTTTTGATCCAGGTTACTAGCCTATGTCTCTTGATTGGTGAGTTTAGGCCATTAACATTTAAGGTTACAATTGAGATATGATTTGTACTTCCAGTCATCCTTCTTTATTTATTTATTTTAGTTTGGCTAATTTTACTTTTTGGTTATTTTCCTCCCCCTTTACTGAGATACTTCCTGCTATTGGTTTTGGGCACAATTTTTCAATTCCTCTTCTTGTAGTATTTTGCTCAAAATACTTTGCAGTGCTGGTTTTCTTGCTGCGAATTCTTTTAGCTTTTGTTTATCATGAAAGATTTTAATTTCGTTGTCAAATCTGAAGCTCAATTTTGCTGGATACAGTATTCTTGGTTGGAATCCATTATTTTTCAGTGTTTGAAATACATTGTTCCAGGATCTTCTCGCTTTCAAAGTCTGTGATGAGAAATCAGTCGTTAATCTAATTGGTTTACCCCTGAATGTAATCTGCCTCTTTTCTCTCGTAGCTTTTAATATTCTCTCCTTGTTCTGTATGTTGGCCATCTTCATTATTATGTGTCTTGGAGTTGGTCTATTATGGTTTTGAATGTTTGGGGTCCTGTAGGCTTCCAGGATTTAGCAATCCATTCTATCTTTCATCTCTGGGAAGTTTTCTACAATTATTTCATTTAATATGCTGTCCATTCCTTTGGTTTGAATCTCTGTGCCTTCTTCTATCCCGATGACTCTCAAATTTGGTTTTTTTATGACGTCCCATATCTCTTGAATAGATTGCTCATGTGTTTTAAGCATCTTTTCTGTGTTGACTATACTCTTTTTCAAGTTGATAAACCTTGTCTTCATTATCTGATGTTCTGACTTCTACTTGATCAAGTCTATTTGTAATATTCTCGTTTGAATTTTTAATTTGGTTTATAGTTTCCTGCAATTCTAGGATTATTGTTTGATTTTTTTAAATATCTCTATCTCCTGGTAGAGCTCGTTCTTTGCCATTTGAATTTGTTTGTTTAATTCATTTTCAAAATATACTTTTATTTCTTGGACTTGCTGTCTCATGTCTTCTCTAATATTCCTTTCCATTTGAGTTAGGTATGCCTTGAGTTCTTTCCCTATCCCTGCTTCTGATGTTTCTATGTCCTCCTGTAGAATTAAGTTGTCTTGCATTGTTTGTACTTCTTTTTTCCCTTGTTTTCTTATGTTGTCCACGTTACTTTCCAGCTCTTTTTGATTGTCATGTTTCTGCTCTCATCTATAGCTTTGTTTTGGTTCTGTATTACTCTGATGTCTCTCCTTTGTGTTGTTAAACTATGCCTGCTAACTTGGATTCCGCTGGGAAGGAATTCCGAAGTCCAAGCTCCAGTGACGACACTACTCTGTTGTGGCAGGCCCCAGGCTCCTTGCCAGGGTGTCTTAATGGGGGGTGTGACTGGACTATCTCTGTTTGGTTTCAGTTCCCTGTCGAGGTAGGCGGGCGATCTCCAGCTGCCCAGTATCACAGGCTGCTGGCAGGTGATCGGTTGCCTGCAGGCGGCGTTCTCTTACCGCCCAGTTACGCAGGCAGTGGGTGAACTGTCGCCAGCGGGCCTGCGGTTTCCAGCCACCCACTCGCCAGGATCTTGCCTCTAGTCTCCTGGTTTCTCCCGCTAGTCTTGGTTTCTCCTGTTTTGTTGTTGCAATCTGTCGGAGAGTGGTGGTGGATACTTCAGCTTTCCAAGATGGTGGCTGCTGATTGCCTCGGTGGAGTGTCAGCTGTTTTGATGTTGTAATCTTTTTTGATGTTGCAATCTGTTGGAGATTGGTGGTGTATACTTCAGCTTTCCCAGATGGTGGCCGCTGACTGCCTCGGTGGAGTGTCCGCTGTGGGGGATGGGACTGTACTGCTTCCTTCCCCTTCTGAAATCCCGTACTCAGCCCAAGGGTCAGTGTGGGCTTGGCTGGCGGGATTCCACCTAATGGCAGTCACTAATCTCCCTGCTTGCTAATTAATTGCTTCTCTGCGGCGCCACGCCTTCTGTAGCCATGGGGCAGGCCGTATGAATCAGTCAGCCTGGATCTCCGGGGTCCTGCTGTTGGCTGTTGGGATCCCCGGCACTCTCCACTTTATTTATTTATTTATTTATTTTTTTGAGGTACTAGACCTCAGGCATGCTGACCAAGCACTCTATAACTGAGCTACACCCCCAGTCCAAGGGTGTGCTATATTTGTAGACGTTTTATTTCATATGTCATTTTAACTATGGAAATATAATGAAACATTAGTGAACAATAGACTGACCTGGATACTATTTATTACAGATATTAATTAATTAAACATTTCAGAGCCATGCATAGTGGTGCATGTAATTCCAGTGGCTCAGGAGGCTGAGGCAGGAGGATCCAGAGTTCAAAGCCAGCCTCAGCAAAAGCAAGGCACTAAGCAACTCAGTGAGAACCTGTCTCTAAATAAAATACAAAATAGGTCTGGGGACGTAGTTTAGTGCCCCTAAGTTCAAGCTCCAGTAACAAAAAAATAATAATAATAAAAATAAAGATAAAAATTTCAGTGATATATAAAAATTCATTTCACATCAACACTTGAGAAGGATACCTTGTAGCAGGCACAGTGGTGGGCACCTATAATCCCAGTGACTCAGGAAGCTGAGGCAGGAGGATCACAGGTTTGAGGCTAGTCTCAGCAATTTAGTAAGACCCTGTCTCAAAATAAAAAATAAAGAGGGCAGGAAGGTAGCTCAGAGGTAAAGCATCCCTGCATTCAATCTCTAGTATAAACAACAACAACAAAAACACTGTATTGTGAAGAGAACTATGACTTTCTTGAAAATTCATCTCTAGAGATAAGCAGCACAGCATATTTTTAAGTATGTCAAGGCCTTGTACAAAATAAAAGCACTACTCATGACCTCATGGACACTTTCATTATGTATGGCATGTGTTTTCATGGTGCCACAATCATCAAAAGTGTCCAATAGGGCTTCTCTGCTCTGATGATTCTCTTTCTCGATAAGAATACTTTCTATGTATTTCCATTAAAAATTAAATTTACTATTAAAAATTAAACTGTGATCTTTAATCCAACTCATGGTACTGATTGTTAATTCTCAACACTATGGTTGACAACATAGTTTAACTATTAACATTTGATATTTTAGATTGTAATATGTATTTTTAATTTGATATTATCCTTGGGATGCTGTATAAACTGTCAACAGAGCAAATAAATAATCCAAATGAATTAAATCTTTTGCTGATCAGCTGGAAGAGGTATCTTGCACAACAAACAAGGTAAACCATGAACGATGAACCACTAAGAAAGGAGATCTTTAAATCCACAAGCAAAGAATATGTACTTACTTGTGATGGTTGCCTTGTGGAATGCTTGAAAAAGTTCTCTAAGGTGGTATTTGGTGTAATTTTTTTAACTTTCTTTTGAATGCCAAATGTTTTTGCTAGAGGTGTAGCAACAAACCTACAAAAATATGAAAAGAAATTAAGCTCAGTATCTCAGAATGAATCCACAACAATACCAGAAAACTAGAGCTGTAACTTCAGATGCTCAGGGAAAAATCCATCATTTGCTTGTGTTGTGCTATAGTTTGGATGCTGAATGCCTCCCAAAGATCCATGTATTACTTTGGTTCTCATATGGCACTACTGGGAGGTACTGTGGATTTCTAAGAGGCAGGACCTGGTGAGAGGTTCTTAGATAATTGGGAATATACTCTTTTACTTCCTAATTCATGAGGTATGCAGTTTGCTCTATAACTTCTATTTGATTCTTTGTTATAATTTATATTTTTATTACTTTACTGACATTGTTGATTTCATAACACAATGTTCTCATACTTTCATTTAGTTCCTTTTTAACTCATCTGCATTTATTACTCTTTAAAGTAGAATATTGACTTGGGTACTAAACATTTCCATTCACGAGCCTTACTGACTTTCTGATTGATCTGCTTTGTAACACTCCTAGGGAGGGTTAAGTTTTGTTCCTCTCAATAATTTTATTTGGAAAACAAGCCCTGGAGAGGCCAGCCAGTTGTTTCAGTTTAACATACCTGGTTCTAGAGCACTAGTACATGCACAATGGCAAAGAAAGTTTAAAAAGTGGAATCTAACAAGATGAAACTCAAGCCATTTTAACAAATATTTTTCTTTTAAACATAGAGGTCTATCTTGGAGCACTTTAGGAACAAAAGATTTGGTCTGGTCTACTAGGGATACAAGTTGGTAGTGAACACTTTAGACCACAAAGTTAATGATAGCTTACATGTTTTAGAACAAACATCTCAACCTGTCAAAAAATAAGCCAATGTGAAACTAGAAAAAGCATTACTAGTTCTGCGTTAGTGCCTAAAGCATCACAGTATCACTTAAAAGTATGAAGAAATCTTATCTTCCCTCAAGTAGTTATTGTCGTGCCATACAGACTGTTTGATAAATGTAATAAAAACAAAGAACAAAAAAAATCCTTGAAAACATCAGGAATGAAGGTGAAGTAGGGGACACACATATGAGTGGTTCTTCAGAAGCTTAGTCTACTTCTTCCATGCGCCATGTGTCATCGTCTCCTTCCAAGGCAGCATCTCTTCCGTTTTACAGCAGCTCTGGTGTCATCAGCAGTGGGGTCACCCTCATCAATACGTAAGACCAAGTTTGATCATCCTGTACATCCTGTTAGCATGGGTCTTGGGATCTTCCAAACTGAAACCAGAAGATAGGAGTGCAGTTTCATACAGCAAGATGACCAGATCTCTCACAGACTTATTCTTATTCTCTGCCTTTTGCCTTAAGGTCTCAATGATAGAGTGGTCAGGGTTTATCTCCAGATGTTTCTTCGCTGCCATGTAGCCCACTGTAAAGTTGTCTCTCAGAGCATGAGCTTTCATGATTCTTTCCATGTTTGCTGTCTAGCCATACATGCTTATGATGATACAGCATGGGAGGTAATCAATCAGTTTGACACACCACTTTTTCTTTTTTTTTTAATTTTTATTATTGGTTGTTCAAACATTACATAGTTCTTGACATATCATATTTCACACTTTGATTCAAGTGGGTTATGAACTCCCATTTTTACCCCATATACAGATTGCAGAATCACATTGGTTACACATCCACTGTTTTACATATTGCCATACTAGTGTCTGTTATATTCTGCTGCCTTTCCTATCCTCTACTATCCCCCTCCCCTCTCCTCTCCTCCCATCTTCTGTCTCTACCCCATCTACTGTAATTCATTTCTCCCCCTTGTTTTTTTCCCTTTCCCCTCACTTCCTCTTGTATATAATTTTGTATAACCATGAGAGTCTCCTTCCATTTCCATGCAATTTCCCTTCTCTCTCCCTTTCCCTCCCACCTCTCATCCCTGTTTAATGTTAATCTTCTTCTCATGCTCTTCCTCCCTACTCTGTTCTTAGTTGGTCTCCTTATATCAAAGAAGACATTTGGCATTTGTTTTTTAGGGATTGGCTAGCTTTACTTAGCATAATCTGCTCTAATGCCATCCATTTCCCTGCAAATTCCATGATTTTGTCATTTTTTAATGCAGAGTAATACTCCATTGTTTATAAATGCCACATTTTGTTTATCCATTCATCTATTGAAGGGCATCTAGGTTGGTTCCACAGTCTAGCTATTGTGAATTGTGCTGCTATGAACATCGATGTAGCAGTGTACCTGTAGTATGCTCTTTTTAGGTCTTTAGGGAATAGACCGAGAAGGGGAATAGCTGGGTCAAATGGTGGTTCCATTACCAGCTTTCCAAGAAATCTCCATACTGCTTTCCAAATTGGCCGCACCAATTTGCAGTCCCACCAGCAATGTACAAGAGTACCCTTTTCCCCACATCCTCACCAGCACTTGTTGTTTTTTGACTTCATAATGGCTGCCAATCTTACTGGAGTGAGATGGTATCTTAGGGTGGTTTTGATTTGCATTTCTCTGACTGCTAGAGATAGTGAGCATTTTTTCATGTACTTGTTGATTGATTGTATGTCCTCCTCTGAGAAGTGTCTGTTCAGGTCCTTGGCCCATTTGTTGATTGGGTTATTTGTTTTCTTATTGTTTAATTTTTTGAGTTCTTTGTATACTCTGGATATTAGGGCTCTATCTGAAGTGTGAGGAGTAAAGATTTGTTCCCAGGATGTAGGATCCCTATTTACCTCTCTTATTGTTTCTTTTGCTGAGAAAAAACTTTTTAGTTTAAGTAAGTCCCATTTGTTGATTCTTGTTATTAACTCTTGTGCTATGGGTGTCCTATTAAGGAATTTGGAGTCTGACCCCACAATATGTAGATCGGAGCCAACTTTTTCTTCTATCAGATGCAGAGTCTCTGATTTGATATCAAGCTCCTTGATCCATTTTGAGTTAACTTTTGTGCATGGTGAGAGAAAGGGATTCAGTTTCCTTTTTTTGCATATGGGTTTCCAGTTTTCCCAGCACCATTTGTTGAAGATGCTATCCTTCCTCCATTGCATACTTTTTGCCCCTTTATCAAATATAAGATAGTTGTAATTTTGTGACACACCATTTTTCAACCTTTTTCTCCAAGATGTCCTTCATGAACTTGCAGAGGTTTTCAAACTTTGTCTTTTTCTCTTCCTGTTTCTTCTTCTCTTTTTCATCCTCTGGAAGCTCCACGCCCTCTTTTGTGATGGACACTAAAATCTTCCCCTTAAATTCGTTCAGCTGTTGAACACAGTACACATAGGTGGGCTTGATCATATAGATCACTTCCAAACTATGTTTCCGAAAATGCTCCACAAAGATAGAGTTAGCTACCTAGTCTCTTGTCTCACCTGTGATATAGTAGATGTGTTTCTGGTTTTCCTTTATTCTGGTGCAATAGTCCTTGAGAGAAACTATCTCATCCCCAGAAGCAGATGTGTAGTATCATAACAGCTCTGAATACTTCTATCAATTTTGAGAGTCTTCATGTATTCCAAGCTTTACATTTTTAGAAAATTGCTCACAGAATTTTAAAAAATATTTTTAGTTGTAGATGGACACAATACCTTTATTTTGTTTATTTAGCTTTTCTTTCTTTTTTTTTTTTTTTTTAATGTGGTGCTGGGGACCCAATGCCTCAAATGTGTTAAGCAAGCAGTCTACCACTAAGCCACAACCCCAGCCAGATCATAGGATTTTTTGTAGTTCTCTTTATCTTCTGCCAGTTCAATGAACAGTACTAAGCATTTTTTAACCAAATTCTTTCTGATGACTTTAAAAATTTGGCTCTGTTGCAACATTTCATGGAAAATATTTAGAGGAAGATCCTCTGAGTCCACCACTCCTTTAATGAAGTTCAGATATTTAGGGATTAACGTCTCACAGTTATCCATGATGAAAACCCTGCATACACACAACTTAATGTTGTTGTTGGGTGTGTGAGAGACTCCCCACTGAGGTTAAGTTTCCGTCTCATGAGAACATCAGGGAATTCCCTACCCCTACCCCTCCTCTCTGAAGGGCACCAAGCCCAAGAGCGCCAAATTCAAAAGTTTTCTTGACCAATCCCCATAGGACACAGTGTCCACTGGCTGTTCCTGAGTCTCCCTACCAATCAGTACCTGCTACATCACCTACGCAACCCTTCTTAAACTGAAGCTTGCAAGTTCACGCTCTCTGCGCTCTTCCTCTTCTTTCTCTTCTCTCTGCTTTCTCTCTGCTCACCTCCTCTCCTCTCTCTGCTCTCTGCCTCTCCTTTTCTTCCCTTTCGGGCAGCCCCCCAATAAAATCTCTTGTTTGAAAGTCACTCGCCTTTCAGTTGTTCTTTTTCTTTCTGTTTTCAAAGAGGTCAAATGGAGCACAACTTGGGACAAAAAGAAGAACTCTGAATTCCAACTGTCCTTTAATGGAAAAATGCTTCACTGCCAAGTGATCTCCCCAATTGGTCAAACTTTCATACTCTTCATTAGTGATATTGTCAGGATTTCTGTCCAAACAGGCTTTGTTTTGTTGAGTTCTTCATGATCAATGTACTTCTCCTTAATCTTTTTATTCTTCTTCTTGTCACCATCCTTCTATTCTTCTTCTTAATCAGAACCAACATCTTCATCTTTAGGTTTGTCATCAGGCTCCATTTCTTCTTTTTCTTTTCCTCCTCTGTATCTTCTTTTCTTCAGCCTCATCATCACTGACTTCTTCATCACGTTCCTTCTCCACAAAGAGAGTAATGGTGATAGCCAATAAGCTGGGACTGCTTTTTCACAATCTCCCTTATTCTTCTCTCCTCCAAGTACTGAGTTTGGTCTTCTTTCAGTTGTGGGGTAATCTTTGTCCCATGACTCATTGGTTCCCCTGTCTCAGCCCTGAGAGTGAAGGAGCCTCTGATGGGAATCCCAGGGATATTGCTCATCATCTTTGTATTTGGTGATCACAGTCACTTTCTCGGCAACCAAATATTCAGAATAAAAACTGACACCAAACTGGCCAATCATGGAGATGTCTGCGCCAGCCTGCAAAGCTTCCATGAATGCTTTGATCCCAAACTTGATGATAATACCAAAGTTATTGATCAAGTCAGCCTTGATCATTCCAATTCCAGTATCCATGATCATGAGGGGTTGGTCTTGTTTGTTTGGAATAAGATTAATGTGCAGCTCCTTTCCAGAGTCTATCTTACTGGGATTGGTCAAGCTTTCATATCTGATTTTGTCCAAGGTGTCTGAGGCTTTGGAAATCAGCTCCCACAGGAAGATAGATCTCTTTGTTTGAATAGAAAGTATTGATGATCAATGATATCAACTGAGCAATCTCTACCTGAAGGCAAAGGTCTCCACCTCCTCCTTCTCCTCCACATGCTGGTCTTGGGTCTGGGTCTTCTCTGGCTTCTTGGCTGGTAATATCATGAGCTCCATGGTATAGTAACATCAGGACACTGAAGCAATTCTCCTTTAATTCTTAAGTATGTTTTTTTCTAAAATTTTGAACATGTTTAAAATAGCTGATTTAAAGTCTTTTTCTAATAAATCCAACATGTAGGCTTTCTCAGGGACACTACATTTTCTATGTGTAGGACATAAATAAATAAATTTTTTATTTCCTCATGTGACTTCTAAGGTTTTGTTGGAAATTGGATGTTAAATACTGTAAAGTCACTACTCTGGAAATCAGACTGCCCTCCCTTCTCAGAATTTTTTGATTGTTTATTTTTATTTGCTGTTGTTTAGTTACTTTTTAAAAACTAAACTGTGAACTCTGTATTCTTTGTCATGTGTGGGCACTGAAGTCTCAATTAGGCTAGCTTAGGAGTCAGTTAATGATTAGACAGAGATTTCCTTAATGCCTAGAAACATTAAGTGGCTGTGTGCGTGTTGGGGCACACCTTCAGCATTCAGCAGGGCATATAACTATGCCCTAGCCTATGCTCACTATTTACACAGAACCTAAAGGTCATTCAGAGGTGAGAGTTAGGGCTTTCCCAGGTTTTCTCCAAGTTATGGGCATGTCCAAATCATAACACTTAAAAGTGGCCTTCTGGATTGTCAAAAATATCGCCATCCCTTATGGATACTTCATTTCTCAGTTTTTCGTGTTAAGCTTTTTCACTAGACTATAATTTGCTCTGATTATTATCAGTTGTGTCACAAAGGTATGAAACTAATCAGTTGCCACAGATTATTTTAGATAAACATCCCCAAAGAAAAGGCCTTTTCACTGAGTGAACTCTGAGACAGGTCTAATAGAGACAGCCTTCTTAGAAGTGTCATCCAGGGAGCTACCAGGCAGGTCAGATAGTGAAAATCCCCTACTAAGATGCTTTGAAGGAGCTCCAACTGTGTTCTGTTCCCCTCATTGGCTTTTTTAATGAAGTATTTGCTCAAATCTTTTGCCCATATTTAAAATGAAGATAGAATTATTGAGTTATAAGATTTCTTCATATATACTGAAATTAAGTCCTTTATAAGATATATGTTTTACATATAATTTCTCCCCATCTGTGGCTGGCCTTTACATTCTATTTACATTGTCTTTTTCTAAAAAACATAATTATTATCCAGGCATGGTGATGCATACTGTAATCCCAGTTATTTGGGAAGCTGAAGTATGAGGATCACAAGTTTGAGGCCAGCCTGGGAAACTTAGTGAGACTTTGCCTCAACCAAAAATAAAAAGGACATGGAATATAGCTCAGAGGCAGAGCGCTTGCCTAGCATGCATGAGAACCTGGGTTTAATTCCCAGTATCATGAAAAATAAATAGTTAAATAATAATTATTAAGGCATTCTTATATATCATATAATTAAACCCTTTCAAGTATATAAATTAATGACTTTATAGTAAATTTACTAAATTAGACATTACTATGAATCATTTTTAGAGTATTCCCATCACCCCAATATGATCCCTCATGAATGTTTATTGTTCCTTGTTTCTTCTTGAACCTGTCCTCGGAAACCATTTATTTATTTTATATCCTTAGAGCTTTGCCTTTTCTGGATATTTGGTATAAGTGGAATCATATAATATATGATCACTTGTGTCAGGCTTCTTTCATTGCTTGGCAGTTCATCCATGCCATAGCACTTATTTGTAGCTCATTCCTTGTTATTGCAGAAAAATAACCCAAGGTATGGAAACACACTCGTAGTGTCTTTTAAAGAATAAACATTTTTAGCTTTTTCTTAAGAGAAACAAATGCATATACATAAGCTTATCTTCTTTCTTTTTATTTTTAGTTGTAGATGGACACAATGCCTTTATTTAATTTATGTATTTTTATGTGGTGCTGAGGCCCAGTGCCTCACGCATGCTAGGCAAGTGCTCTACCACTGAACTACAACTCAGTCCCTAGCTAAGCCTATTCTTATACTTAGATGTTCTTAATAGCTTCATTTGTGATAGCCCCCAAAGTCTAAACACAAATTGATATCAATTAATTAAAGCATAAATAAATTGTAGAATGGTATATCCATATGTTGAAGCTAGTCAACAATAACAAAGAATCATTGATACGACAACATGAAAAAAATCGCAAAAGCATTATGTTAAATGGAAGAAATAAGATGCAAACAACTATAATCTCTCTGATTCCCTTTATAGGAAATCCTATAAAATGCAAAATTACAGCGACAGAAAGCAGATCAGTGATTATCAGGGGATAGTAGGGGATTAACTGAATAAGAGGTAAAGGGAAATTTTAGGTTGATGGAAATCTACACCATAATCATGGTGATGGCTGCATGATTGTATTTATTGATCAAAATTCACCAAATTTTGGATGAACTATATGTGAATAAAACCTTGATAAAGCTGATATAAAATAATGGGATATCTCTATTGTTCCTTCAGTTCTGATAAAAGTTTAGTTTCTACCAGGTCTATTCTTTTCTAGTACTTATTTAGGAGAGTTTCTGTGTTTAATTAAATTCAAGACATTTAAGTTAGGAATGATCATTTAGCCCTTATTCATTTTTTAATATCCATGGGAGTTGAATGAAAAAAATCTCATAAGATAATGGGATAAAGTGTATAAATCTGTTCAACTTCCAGATGGACCAAGGTCCTTTGGAAATGGCCCATGAATTTCAGAGACATATAAAAACAAGCTAATTATGCACCAGATGTACACAGAAATGTGGATAGAGTATAAAACACTGTGCTGATTTTTTTACAAAAGAATAAGGTCTTAGTGCCATTCCATTTATGTCAACTAACCACACATGCATGTAAAGCACATGTTTTCCTTGGTCACACAAATAAAGGACCATCAGATGCATTGGAACACAGCAGGGAGAATGGGAGTATGGAATGAAATGAAAAGGCAATTAAGGAAAAAGCAATTTAAATCAGTCAAAAGAACTCTTATTCAGAGAAATGTCAATGTGTTATGCCTCTGAGATATGAAGAATATTGTTAATTAATTCCCCTTTGGCATAAAAGTGCCCCCCTCCAAAAAAATCAACTCAGAGAAACTAAGATATCCTTAAAATTAACTAAATCTCAAAAAATTTATTTGACAGGATTTTGGAAAAATAATAAAATTGGCTCATTTTTCCAACCTATTAGTTGAAATTTTTTATTGGTGAAAACACCCATTGTTTTTACTAGTAAAATAACAAATATGAATGGTTTCATATGGTAGTGTTCTCAATCATACTGACTCAGTGCTCTCTCTTCAGATATTAGAAATGAAGAAATTTGGAGGGACAGAATTAAATTTATGCCATCAGGGAATGAAACCAATTTCAAAGCCAAATGAAGTAGAGATTTCTTTCTAGAAGATCATTTGAGAGATAAGTATAACAAGCCATAATACTGATATGAGAAACAAAGATATATAAAATCATCAGTTTAAACAAGAAAGAGAAATATGGTCCTTTTTATCAGTCTTAAGGAGAGAAATAGCATTTTTAATAGAACAGAGAAAGTATATAAATACAGTAATCTAATTCAGTTCTAGCCTTTCTTTTCAAATAAATATAGAAAATCAATCATCTGCCAACTGTGATGGCACATATTTGCAATCCCAGTGGCTGAGGAGGCTGAAGCAGGAGGAACACAGTACAGAGCCAGCCTTAGCAATTTAGTGAGGCCCTAGGTAATTTAGCAAGACCCTGACCCAAAACAAAAAAATAAAAAGGTCTGGGGATGTGGCTCAGTGATAAAGTGCCGTGGGTTCAATCCCCAGTATCAAAATAAATAAATAAATAGGGGGGGGGGAATCAATCACCTTACATAAGTATAGATAAATACGAACAGGTACTTGATTAAAAATCTATTTCAAAAAGGGAGAGAAGAATGAAGCACATAGTAACTACTAGATAAGCTGAACTTATGCTAAAAGGGAAATTTTAAGTCTTAGCTCTAGTAGGGAATTCAGACATTAACTTGCCTAAACTTTCATTTTACTGATATGGTAGGATAAAAGCCAGAGTAAGGAAAATGAGTGATATACTTCTTTCATGTAAATGATTCCAACTTAGGTTATTTAGCAGGAAATGAGTCCCTTAAGTTCTGTAGTATTGCAGAACTGAGACTGTAAAGATACCCCACTCCGACATCAGTCAGCCCCTCTTTGTCTAACACTAGTCTTCCAGCAGCCAAAAGCTTAGCAATCCAAGATTTCTCCCTTTATTTTCAATATTCTTTTATAGAATAAAAGAAAGGCAGCACTAGGCAAATATTAAGTATGGCAAATTTAAATACTTCCATAAACAGATAAAGTAGCCTATTGGCATAAGATTGACTCCAGTCCCTAAGGATTCAGAGGCTCTATGAGCAGGGTTGTTCAGAGTTCCATATATGAGAACAAAATATCTGAAGCAATGCAGGTCTCAGATAGCACTCGATTCTAATGTGCCAATTTTGATACTATTTCCATTTTACACAGCCAGTAACAACCATTCTTATGTTCCTATAAATTACTATAGATGACTTACTCCACTTCCCCTCTATTCTTCTTTAAAGAATGAAGGACATTCTGTCCCATCATGACCTTATAGTGCTGAGTGAAAATAGTAGAGGTGGGCAATCTATATCTTACACAATCAAGTACAAGAAAAAGGTGACCTTTGACCTTCTCACCTCTGCTTGGACTTACAGGGCCATAATTTACGCAGAGACAATGGGTTTATCCTTTAAGTGCTGAACTCTCAGTAGTTCAGATCTTTAAATCACACTTTGAACACATAAAATAATGCATAGAAGACAAGTAGTTGGAAACTACTAGTCTTGACAAAATATATATATATATATATGCCAAAAACTAAAACTTGCAAAAAAAGGAAATCCTAAATACAAAACACTTTCAAATTATCTAATTTTTTTTTGTTGTTGTTGTTGTTCCTTTCTTATCAGTTCTGTCTCTCCACTTTTACTTTTCCGGGAAGGAATATTACTTTTTGATCTTAAATGGCTCTTAGCTAGGAATAAAGGACAAAAATGAGCCAGCCATATCAAAACCCCTGGTCACTTCAAACAGTGAGAAGATTTAGGAAGTATAGTCTAGGACAAAAGAAGATTTATTGTGACAAATATTTAATAGAATATGCTGAAACAATGTCAAATTTATAAATTTAAGACAGTTCAGAAAATTTCACATTTTTTTGCAGTCATCTATTTAAAATATGTCTTCTTTGTTTCCCAAAGATATTCATTTACTCTCTTCTGCTATCAGTAGTATTTCATTGTGAAAGTCCAACAAGTAGGAAAACAGAAAACCAAAGCCAACACCAACCTAAACCTGGTGTAGTAGCTGTGAGTTCTGGTCCTAGATGTACTCCTTACTTACCTGTGCGAGCCCCAACAGGCTACTCTTTTCTCACTTCCTTACCTGAAGACTGAGATCATCACTTATGATTTTTTATACCTCTTAAACTATAAGTTCCTGTCAAATGCAAGGTGTAAGCAATATTGTATTTATGATGTAAATGGCTTAATCTGTTATAAATGATAATAGAAGCCTTGAAACAAATGTACTTATACTTTAGAAAGTGAGGTCTCTCTCTCCCACGCTAAATGTTTCTTCCTTCTGTTGCACTAAAAAGGATATATGGGATTGGTGGAATGGCACATAATTTTCTGTAATATCACAGAATGGAAAAAGCTAATGGTGAGTTATTAGAAGTTAAATTCACAAGGAGATAGAAAAGAAGATTCAAATTACTCTTAATCCCTTGAGAAGAAAAAACAATGGTCCTAGGAATTTCTTCCTGATTGTTCTTGGAGTAGCCAAGACCAAAACACAACAATTTGTTCCTCCACAGCTGTGCTGTTTTAGCAACCAAAATAATTTTCTGGCTCACTGTGCTTATCAAACTCTAAAAAATAAAGCTGCCCACTGAAAAGTAGGAAAATCTGGGATGGAGATAAGTAATAGACTCCAATTGCCAAATTCAAAGATCACCAGATACATGCAAGAAAAAAACAAATCAAAACAAGTATTTCAGATTAGTAAAGAGTAATTCTCTATTTTAAGCTCAGTGACAAATGCTACTTTATTTATTTATACATTTTTTTGACAAATCCAACTATGTGTGCAAAAAGTCGAATTAACAGCTAAAAAGGAAGTACATTTCAAATGTGATCTGCCAAGGGTACTCAGCTCAGGAGCTTTCTTTTCCAATAGCAACAGCATGTCATTGACCAAAGTGAAGTTGTATTTGAAAAAAAATAAAAGCATTTGGCAAGTCTATGAAATAGAGTTGGTCAAACTAATTCTCAAGATAAGGACCCTACAAATGGTTATAACATATGATCTATATTTTAGTTAATCTCAGACAACAAGATCACTATCAGAGTTTGTCTTAGGTTTTTTCAGCTCTTAGATACAAGTATTATTTTTGTTGCAAATAAATTAATGTACTAATAACAGTTTTTTTAAACAGAGACAATTACAGAGATTAGAAATGGACATTTATCTCTTCTTATCAGAACACAAGTACAGGTTTAATTAAAAGTTTAGAAGAGGGCTGGGGATGTGGCTCAAGTGGTAACACCCTCCCCTGGCATGCATGGGGTGCTGGGTTCCATCCCCAGCACCACATAAAAATAAAATAAAGATGTTGTGTCCACCGAAAACTGAAAAATAAATATTAAAACATTCTCTCTCTTAAGAAAAAAAGTTTAGAAGAAATATCTATTTAAATTAAATCAACAAAAAAGAAAAAGATTACTACTTTCTGAGAAAGTAAATTGATTTTTTTTCTTTGATTTCCTTATAATTTGATATGAAGTGCAGCTATAAAACCTTTAAATAAATCTTTAAAATAAGTGATACTATGCAGCAATATGTGGTTTAGTCTTTAATAAGCCATTTCTGTTATTTTACTGGCATTTTACAATGACAGTTCATGTCTGAGTCACAGACTGTTCTTACCTTGTCTCTCTGGGAAAGTACATGTATTGTCAGAAATCCCCACTCAGTGGAAGATAAACTGGGTTCCCATGTCATTGACATCAATAAACTCTATGATCTTTAACCTTTTATTAGTATTACTATTAACATGTATTAATTGTATAAATCAATGGGACTCACTGTGATATTTCCATACATGCTTATAATGTGTGATTATCACATCCATTCACTCTTAACCTATCTTGATCTCACACAGTGGTATCCACATTCCTCAGTTTTTCTTGGTCAGCCTCTAAGTTTTGTTTGGTGTGTACCTGATGGCACAAACTCCCTCTAAGAGTCTTCAGCCCATAAGTGGCAATCTCCAAACAAGAGATTCATTAAGGACCTCACCAAATCTAAGACTTTATTATCTAGGGTTGGAGCAGGGAAGAGGAATGAAGGGAAGACACAAGTGCTACTTACTTTTCAAAGAAATGTCTGATGATCAGCAAAAGAAAAGCATATGGGATTGTCATATACAAATGAGAAGGTTTGACAAAGACGAGTCCATCATGATCTTCAAGATCTGACCACTGTATCGTTGGAGGAAGCCAGAACCGTTCCAGCCAGAACCATTCCTTAAATGTCTGAAACATTCTGCACAAGTAAAAGGAATACATTAGACTGCCAAATCAACACTTAAGACAACATTGAGCGCCTTCACTCAACATATCCAAACCAGACTAATTTTGAAAATAAAGCAAAAATGGAATATTACTACTATATCATCATCATCATCATCATCATCATCATCATCATCATCATCATCACAGACTGGGAATCTATCCAGGGGCATTTTATCACTGAGCTACATCACTATCCCTTTTATTTTAATTTTTTGTAGTTGTAGATGGACAGCATGCCTTTATTTTATTTGTTTCATTTTTATTTAGTGCTAAGGATTGAACCCAGTGCCTCACACATGCTAGGCAAGCGCTCTGCCTCTGAGCTACAACCCTAGCCCCTATTTTTTAAGACAGAGTTTCACTAAGTTGCCAGGCTGGTCTCCAACTTGCAATCCTCCTGCCTCAGCCTCCTCAGCCTCCTCAGCCTCCTCAGTCTCTACGTTTACAGGTATGTATCACTGTACCCAGCCTGGATTATTATTACTTAATGGGCTTGTGACCCCTCACTGCATTATACAAGAATTAATCTTTTAATACTCACAGAACAATTTGGCTATGGCATGGAAGTTTAACATACTACAATCACTTTGAGTAGCACACATGTGAATATTATGGGTATGTATTTTCCTGTTATATGCACCTAAGATATTAAATTTTTTTAATTTTAGATTTTCTATGACTTCAAATGCCAAAAGTCAAGCACCTGAAAGCTCCAAGTATATATAAGTCTTCACTTATACCCTAAAAAATTTCCTAGAAGAAATATTACAAGGAATTCAAATTAGCACATGTCATCAACTATTTATGGAGACTATTACTTATGAAGCACTATGCTAGGCACTGAGGTCACAAAGATGAATAAGACAAGGTTCCTGCCTTGAGGACTGAAAAGCCTTGTAAGCAAGACAGACATTAACAGGTGACTACAACATATTTTTTTTAGGTACAATAAAAAAAGTATTTACAAGGGTAACCCAGGGTGCTACAGGAAGAAGATGGTGGGCACTGAACCCGGCTAGGCCATGTCATGGAAAGATAACTGAAACAGATGGTCCTTGAGATGTCTTGAATAAGAAGAGGAAATAAACCAAGAAAAGTATAAAAGCTAGGAATGAGGGAGTAGAATACTTAAGAAAGAACTATGATCAAGTACAGAATAACATAGAATTAGATTCTGTAGAAAAAAAAAATTGTAGTTTTCCTCTGTTCTCACACCAAAACAATCAACACAGAAGACTTCTGTGACCCCAGAAGGCAGAGACATTTCTCCTACCTGCAAGCAAGCAGCTCTGCAGCAGTAGGCCTTACTGGTTGTCCTCCAATTAAATTCTATTTTGAAATTACCCACCTGAAGATAATGTCAGACCTCATAGCTTGAGAATTCAGTCCCAAGACTGTCATCCTGCCCCCACTGTAGATGCCAACCTGAAAGCCCAGGGTGTTTTATGTGTGCTTCTGGCAACTGGCTATACATGGTAATTCCCACACCCCCCTCCTTGGGTTCCATTAATTTGCCAGAGAGCCTCACAGGACTCAGGAAACACATATGTACATTTCCTGGTTTATTATCAAGGATGCTGATCTAGATGCTTTGGGCAGGGCAATGGGAAGGTATGCAGAGCTTCCATGCCCTGTCTGGATGTACCACCCTCCAGAAAGTTCCACATATTCAGTGTCTGGAGGCTCTCTAAACCCCATCCTTTTGGAGGTTTTATGGAGACTTCATTACATAGGCATGAAGGAGTAGATCACTGGCCTCTAGTGATGGATTTAACCATCACTCTCCACCTTCCCTGAAGGTTGTAGGGGGTGGGCTCTTTCCTGGGCCCATCCCATGCTGAGGCTGCCCTCAGTGAACTCATTAGCATATAAAAAGATACTAACACTTTAGAGACTCCAAGATATTTTAGGAATATGCCAGGAAATGGGGATGAAGACCAGATATAAAATTCACAATATCCCTTCGCAGTTTTAATCTCATTGTTTTTTAGCTGTGACCATTTTGATCTTGGCTTATAATGCTTATGTAGGGGCTACTACTCTAAATATGTGCAAACAGTGAATCAAGATGTGTTAAAAGCCATTATAACTGTAACACACAATAGCCAAAAACCATTTAAAAGGAGAGAGAAAAAAGACAAAAGTTGAGGACAGCCCCCTGGAAAATGTAGTTCAAACCAAGAATAAATCAATAAATAAATTATTCACTCTTCCCTCATGTGCTGTCACCAAACATCAATTATTGCAGCTTTGAGAGTGTTAAGAACTCCTTCTTTTACATCATACACAAAAATTAACTAGAAATGAAGCAAGACCTAAATATAAAGTCTTAAGTTATAAATATCTTAGAAGAAAAATACAGGAATAAATCTCAGCGACCTTGGCTTAGGCAAAGCATTCTTCCATGTGACACAAAAACCTAAGCAACAAATGAAAAAATAGATCATGCCATCAAAATTGAAACTTTTTCATTTCAATGAACATCATCAAGAAAATAAAAAGACAACCCACATGATGGGAGGAAATAGTGGAAAAGCACACAACTGATAAGGCATTTGTATTTAAAATACGTAATCCTTACAAATCAATAATAAAGAGACAAGTACCAATTTAAAAGTAGGCAAAGGATCTGAACTGACATTTCACCAAAAAGGATACACAAATGGCCAATAAGCACAAGGAAGAATGCTCAGCATTACTAGTCACAGGAGAAATGCAAATCAAAACTGCACCCAAAGACACCTTTCACACCCACTAGAGGTTGTAATGAAAAGATAACAAGTGTTGGTGGGATATGCAGAAACTGGAACACTCAGACACTGCTGATAGGAATGTAAAATGGTGCTGCTGTTCCTGTGGAAAACTGCCTGGCAGTTCCTGGAGATGTTAAATACACAGTTACTATATGACCTAGCAATTCTATTGCTAGTACTACTCAAGAAAATTGAAAGGATTAATGTTACAACTTGTATTATTCTTGAAAATTTTATGCTGCCAACAAGCTGGGCACGGTGGCACATGCCTGTCATCACAGTGGCCGGGGAGGCTAAGGCAGGAGGATTGCAAGTGCAACGTCAGCCTCAGAAATTTGGTGAGGCCCTAAACAACTTAGTGAGACCATATCTCAAAATAAAAAGAGCTGGGGATGTGTCTCAGTGGTTAAGTGCCCCCTGAGTTCCATCCCTGGTGCCATTCAAGAGAGAGAGAGTCCAGAAACAAAAGGCTCAGATTGTATGTTATATGTGAAATGTTTAGAATAGGAAAATCCATAAAGATAGAAAGTAGGTTAGAAGTAGATTAGATATTCCCAAGGATGGGTGAGAGGGGTGTGATTGGAAGGGAATGGGAAGTGACTTTATAATAGAATTAGAAGCTGCTTTTGGTAGAAACACTGACTCTTCATTTGGGCCTGCAGATACCCAATGGGTAACTAAAAGCAGGATAAAGCTTGGCATCTCTGCCTTCATTTTGTATCTGTCTCCTTTATTACCTTAATGTTTGGATCATATTTCCACTCAATTTTGTACATTGGCATATCTTGATGAATCATTTGTTTATCTTAAGCTGGTAATCCACACCTTCAAAGCTCAAGAAAACCAAGATAAGAGTATTTTCAAGATTTGCAGGTGAGATAGAAATTTGGGAATTAAGGAAAAGATACTGAGTCTCAAAGGAAGTGCCTGTAAACCACTGAAGTGCAGAAAGCATCCACAAACAATTGTCACTTCTGAGCAACATGCCCTTGGTCCATACCATTGAACTGCATCCTTGACCCAAATCCTTGCAACATGAGGGCAGTGCACAGCACAGGTAAAACTATCAGTAATTATATAATTCTACCCTGGGTCCATTTCAAATCCAGCCCCTAGCACCAGTCATCTATAAATATTAACACCAAGGGATTGCAGTGTCTTCCTCTACAGAGAGCCCACATTTGCCTTTGAGTGGGTATTCCTTGCTTACCCTAAAGGCATTTCTGTCCCAGTCTTTGAATATGTATCTACTTTCCTAAATAAACCTGTCTATCCCTTTGGCTTGTGCTGTATTTTTCTGTTGCATATTGCCAAGAACTCCACTGGTCCTGAGTCAAGGTCCTCTTCTCTCTAGGAACTCCTTGTACCTTTCTTCAAGATATGTTTTCTCCCATGACCCAGAGACATTCAACTTGCAGCTTTTATAATGCACACTCGAAGAGTGATGTACACCTAGATATCTCCAGCCATTGCCCTACTCCTTTCAGGAACAGCAGAACCTTGAAGGCAAATCAACCCAGGAAGAGACTGCCCTCCTAGCAAGAACAATCACCTCATGATGAGCCAGGAATTTAGGGATACACAGAGAACACCCAATTTCAAAAGAGAAATGCCCATAAATCATGGGAACACAGAAACAACTCCTGAGCAACCCACTCTGTGTTACCTCTCTGCCTTGTTCTTATCTGTGGTTTCCTGATTGGCTAATGGAAAAGCAAACCTGCAGGACAATCAAAAGATATCTGGAGGAAACACTCCTGTACAGAGCGTGTGCATTAAAGACTTTGGTGAGTGAGAAAGGACCCTAGCCTCATTACAACTGTAAGATGCACACCACCCTGGATGGAGATTGAAGATGCTAGCCAGACATGTGATGTATCATGATTAGAACATAAAAGGGCAATGTGCAAGCACAAGGAAAAACTGGCATGAACTTGCATAACTCTGTCCTGACTCAACCTCTAGTTCAGCCCCCCCTAGTTGCTGTTCTCTTCCAGGATCACAGGTGTGAGAGGTAAGCATCCTGAACAGGAAGTGGAGACTGTCCCCTCAGGCAATGACTTCTCCAGAGCCACCTTGCAGAACTAGAACTGATATATCAACCAGACCACCATTTGACCAAATATGCATGCCTCTCATCCTTTGCCCCAATTCTTCCTCTATTTAAACCTAAAGCTCATGTCAGTACCCCAAAAGCAGGGCTGAGATGTTTGATCTCAGATGTTGTGCCTTCCCAAGATAGCCATATTGATTAGAGTTCCTACTGGCTTTTCACTACTACATTTGCCATTTGGATTGGGGGTGAGTGGCCAGATCTGATTTGTTGGGACCCAGTGTCCAGCCTCTGGCCTAGGACTCTGGTAACAGCTTGTGAGAAGTTATATCATTTATTTTAGGGGTTATGAAAATATTCAAAAATTGTGTGGTATTGGTGGCATGACTCTATGAATATAAAACATTGATTTGCACACTTTAAATAATGTATAGTTCGTGAATTACATGTCAAAAAGAAAACAAAATGTCAACACACCTTCTTCTCAGCTTTATAACTTTTTAACATTTTACCCCCTTTAAATCCATGTAGCACCCTGAACTTCATGCTAGAACTCCCTATTATTTCATTCACTGGGCTTAAGTTTTACCTCCCAAATTCATCCAAGTCAAGCCTGTATCTACAAACCCCAAAATAAATAACTGAAAGAAAGACAACATTCAGATTCAGACTTCAGCAAGATTTTAAAGTATTTCTGCAAGCGAAAAAATTGTATGCCTTAAAAAGTAAAAACAAGGGCTGGGGTTGTAGTTTGGTGAGAGGGCTTACCTAGCATTCATGAGGTCCCGGGTTCAATCTCTAACACCACAAAACAAAACAAAACAAAAACTCCCCTGAAAAATGAGCTCTCCCAGATGATAGAATAAGTGTCCCCTAGACCTCCATAAGTCAACATGTTAGTTCTAGGCTTGGGCTTTAATAATACAATTGTGTCCCTCCAGTCAGCCTTTCTACCACCTCCTCCCCCCAACCTGTTTTTTCCCCTCAAGATGAGATCAGAGGCTAAACAGAGAAATGAAGTCAAAAGACAGGGAACAGGTACTCTCTTCTGATCTTCCATGCCATTTCAATCTATTACCAGGAAACAAAACACATTCTCTTGATCCCTTGATAACTGCTCCTAATGCCACTGTCTGTGCTAATCCGTAACTACCTCTGGCATTCTTTATGGTCACCTTTCTCTGACCCTAATTTATAGGAGAGGCTACTTTGGAGGTAGCTCAGCACCCCGCCCCCACAGAAGAGGGAAAATCACTACTATGTGTGAGTTGAGGCAATGCTCTACCCATCATGAAACCACAAGCACAGTTCTCTATCCACTTCCATCACAGTGGGCTTAGGCACCCCAAATTGGAAGGTTTTTTTGGGACTTTGGATTCAGAGAAGTTAATGCCACCCAACAGCAGCACATGGTATCCTGACCAGGCTGCTGCTGTTACTGCTGAAAAGATAGTTGCTTCTGAGCTTCTTGACTTTCTGAATTGCTTTGGTTTCCACTGTTGTCCTTGTCTGGTACATTTGCGTCACCTCCATTAAAGTCCTTTGTTTAACATGCTAAGAAATAAGAGGATTCTGTTGCCTACAGCTAAGATCCCTGACTGACACACATGGTATCTTCTACAAACTCCTTTAGTAGAACTGGCAGTTCCAATTCAGTAGTCCAAACCTTAAATTTAGCAGAGGTGCCTGTTCTTAAGATTTCCTTCTAAAGCTTACATAGAGAAGCAGAATTCCCTTGCATAGCCAAAGACCAGAAGGCAGACTTACTAGACATTATCCACTATCCCTCTATTTAGCTTCTGGTCTCATCTTGCAAATGATGGACATTCATTTGTCCCTTTACCTTCTTCCTTTCTCTTCCACTTTTACCTCTGCTTTGCCTAAGTTTCAAATATTACAGTGGCACTCACAGCCACTGAATAATGTTTGGGTTTCTTGTTTGTTTGGTTGATTTGTTGTTGTTTCTTTACTTTTTCTTTCCCTTTTCCCATGTAAACAGGCTGCTGGCTTAAAAAGAGAGAGAGAGAGAGAGAGAGAGAGAGAGAGAGAGAGAGAGAGAGAGAGGCTGCTGGCTTCCCTCATACAGCTTTAAAAAGATGCTTGCTAATGACAGAACATCATAACTATCCAGTAAGAAAAATGATAAGTTTATACTGGGATGTTTCACCAATACCAAGATAGAAAGAACAACTACAAAATATTGAAATGGAGAGACAACTGGGTTTTAAAAGCTCCTCAAATTACTACTCCGAAAAATGTCCTAAGCATTTGAAGCAATGCAATGTTTCTATCATTTAGGGATCCTAACTTTCACCTTTTGGTCAGTCTGAAAAGCTCACTGACCCTAATGATAAACTCTTAGCCCATCTGTCAGCTTTATTCATTTGGCTTACCTCTAGGCTTTTCTGACAATTGAAAAATAAACTGTTAGAGCCAGGCACCTAAAGTCCCAGCTATTTGGAAAGACCAAGCAGAGAACACTTGAGGCCAAGACAGTCTGAGCAACATAGCAAGACCCTGTCTCTAAATAAATAAATAAATAAATAAATAAACTCTTCAGCATCTCTGCTCGGTATTTTCTTGGAAGCCAATGTATTTATTTACTCTTTAGTTATTCCCAGTTCCTTCATTTTTTTTCCTTTTCAGCTACCCAGTTCCTTTTTCTCATCTGTTGAGCACTTTGTAATTACTGCAATTTTTATTGATGTAAAAAAATTGAATTGATATAAAAAATCTGAAGCAATTTTTTTTAAAAATAAGAAATATTTGAAGAAAAGTATGTGCAGTTTTTTTTTCTTACTCTGGGGAAGTATTTGTAATGGAGGGGGCATCTCAGCCCAGCTGTGCTTTCCTACCTGCTAATGCTTTAGAAGTTTCAGTAATTAATAGTCTTTTTATTATTTTTATTGCAGTACTGGGGATAGAACCAGGGTCTCATGTATGCTACACAAGTGCTCTACCACTGAGCCACACCCCAGCTGCTTCAGAATTTTTAAAACCCATTTTCAAATCCAGCTGCCAAAAATCCACAGGAAGATAACCTGAGACAAGAGTTTATGGCTCATTATTATCTGACCTCACAGCTATAGAACCCAATAGGGTGAGCCATTTCCTCTGACCGACACCATTAAATTTGACCCCAGAACTGAAGAAATAAAACCATTTGGAAAAAGAAATATCTAGGCCACAAATTTATCACTATTTGAAGCAACTTTTTTTGTAAATTACTCAAAAATATGACACTACAACTATTGTGGAAGTAAAAACTCCATGTCAGGCTAAGGCATCAGATAGCTTCTGGGGACATCCATCCAATCCCTTCTGTGAGTGCCATATCAGCTTTGAAGGTGCCTTTTACAGGATATGGGTCTTGATAGAGGAGTGACAAAAAAATACTTCTACAGAAGAAAATCTATCTCAAAAGACAATAACAAGGAATAGGAAGGTGGGAGGCAAATCACAATGAAATAAAGATGTATTTTTGAGGGATGAAGTAAAAGAAAGATATTCTTGAATCAATATTCACAATCTCTGAGTATTACTATGGCTGGAGGAGGTGAGAATGGGTGACAGCTTTGGGGACTAGGTGACTAGGTAGGTTATAGCTGGCCCAGAGTTCTCTGATGAAGAGAAACTCGGCTCCATTAGAGTTAAGATTTTGTCCATCTTGGTCACTATGTTCTACCAAGAGCTGGCCACACAATAAATAACTATTTGTTGCATGAATAGACAGGAGGCTTACTGATAACTGGAGTCTATTTGGGAACAATAAGGAGTGATACCTTAGGTTATAGCTGGCCCAGAGTTCTCTGATGAAGAGAAACTCGGCTCCATTAGAGTTAAGATCTTGTCCATCTTGGTCACTATGTTCTACCAAGAGCTGGCCACACAATAAATAACTATTTGTTGCATGAATAGACAGGAGGCTTACTGATAACTAGAGTCTATTTGGGAACAATAAGGAGTGATACCATACTTAAAAATGACATTTAACTTTATCTACAAACAGTTTCATTTTTGTTAGCTTTAAAATAATTCTTAAAATTTGGTACTAGGGTCAGGTAAACATGATTATCTACATCGAGTCTGTTTGTGTTTTCTTTGGAACTAACTATACAAACCCAGCCAAAAATACTGGTTATGTGTTTAAGATAAGACAAAGGAAAACATTAGCAGCTACTTGCTTCCTGTGAACAGTATCAAGAACAGGGCCAACTACAAATTCCAATTCTAAAAGCATCTAAAATTGTGCCATTTCAAATGAATGAGACAATGCAAAATGATAGAACAACTTAACCCCAAAGGATATTTATTGTGACTAAATTAGTGAATTAAAATCCTATAAATGCCTGGGCTTGCAGCTGTAAGAAAACTGAGGAGAAAATGGAAAAGAAAAAAAAACTCCTATACTATTGAGAAATTAAATTTTAAAACACAATTTTAAGCAATTCTCTCATACTAAAATTTACAGTTATATCAATTTAAAGCTGAAGTAATTCAGAATAGATTCAGAGATTAAAAAAAGAAAAGTTCAAAGAATTTGTAACAAAAACGTGGTATCACCTCAAAGATGTCATTGAAGGGTGTCATAATGTCCCCAAGTATTCATTTATCCTGCCTTTGAGTTACAGACCCCACCCTCCACACCAGGGATTAAACTCAGGGGCACTCAACCACTGAGCCACATTCCCAGACCTATTTTGTTTTTTATTTAGAGATAGAGTCTCACTGAGTTGCTTAGCCTCTTGCTTTTGCTGAGGCTGGTTCTGAATTCACAATCCTCCTACATCAGTCTCCCAAGCTGCTGGGATTACAAGCATGCACCTCCGCACTGGGATCCCACACCTCAGTTTTACCTGGGCACATAACTGCCCTGCATGTGAGGCAACATTTCCCAGTCTCCCTATGGCTAGATGTGGCAAGCCACAGGACATAGGAGTATAACTGAGATGGGTAATCTCCTTAAAGACCAAGCTTCAGGTTCTGGTTCTTCTCTTCCTGCTTGATAGCTGGAGATGAAGATGACAGGGCAGAAGCAATCTATGCAGCCAATTGGCTCATTAGTCCTGGCCCATTTGTATCTGGACACTCCCATACAAAAGAAATGATCTTCTGTCTTACCTGAGTCATTGAATTACAAATTCTCTTTGTTATAACAGCATACACTTTAACTCTAAATAATACTTAGGGAAAGGTATAAAGGAGACATAAGCAAGAACTATACACGGTATTGCTTCCAGGTAGATTATAAAATCTGTAGACTTTTACTTATCAAAAAAAATACCATTACAAGAATAAAAACATCAAGCTGCAGACTGTGAGAAAATCTTTTAAATATCTGCAACACAAAGAACTCGTGCCAAGAATATGTATCTTTACATATAAAAAGAACTCGTGCCAAGAATATGTATCTTTACATATAAAGATATATAACTTAGTAAAACATAAATCAGGGGACCTCTTCTATAAGAAGTCTATCAGGGACCAAGGTTTCCACTAATATTCTGCCTAGTGAGGAGTAAGTAGTTAAGTATTTGCTCCACCTATAAGGCTTCTTGTATGGAGCTTGTGCTAGTTATCAATTTAATGCCTCTTAGGGACAAACTCACTATTTGGCCTGTTCTGGGAAAATGTACTGAATCCTTCTACATACTTTCTTGTTGCCAACTGGATCCAAAGCTTTGTCAGTAGAGGGTAGTGGAGAAACATTTTAGTTCCTAGTTGTGGAAAGCTCACAATGAATGGCTCCAGTGCCCCCAGCAGCCTGCAGAGTCCAATCCCTCACTTGAGGGCCTCAGTGAAAACAAACAGCCCTCCCCAGAACCCTAGAGGACAACTTTATGGCAAGTTCCAGAGGGCTGGTCTCCAGCAAGTTCTGCTGGTACCAGAAATACTCTGCGTCTCAGGGCTGGAAAGCCTCTTCTTTGGTTGCTCACTATCCCAGGGGTTGTGCCTGCTTCCTACATCTGCTATTCTTATATTCTTTAGAGTTCTTCTCACTGGCCATGCCCTGGTTATTCCAATCCTGATTGGGCCCAGTCTTCCTTAATGGGAAAGCCAGCCATCTTTATGTGCTTACTCTAATACTAGAAGGCTGAGGGTTTCTTGAGAAAGTTAAAAAGACCTCTGAAGTCCACAGGATCGGGGGAGCCCTCTCATTTTTCCTTCAATACTTTCTGTAGCATTTGCTTAGAGATTAATGATGACTTTCATGAAGATTTAATTTCACCCTTCTTCTCCTGCTAATTCTAAAACTTAGAATGTATCGGCATTAGCCAGCTATCACTAGAAAGTGATATGAAGACAATAATTTTAATAATTTTTATATTACTAAACACAGCTGGGATATTTTCCCAGCAAAGCTAGTAACCTCGTAAAATGCCAGGTAGGCACCTGGAATCTGTCTGGGGTCAAGGTCCCTTTTACGATAGAGCTGTTCCCTACTGCTCTTTTCTTTCAGCCATACAATGAAACTTCACAGAAAGCTTATAGGTTGCTATCCATCAGCTCCTTCAGGCAGAGTTCCTGACTGCTACTGTGTGTAGGAAAAACTGTACCCAGCAAAGGTTACTCCAGAGGCCTATTGTCCAAAATGACTTTGACTTGTCTGGTGGCAGCTCCCTCCTTCCCCGTCCCCTGCACACTCTCCTGAGATTCTTGTAGGATAGCCCTGGATGACAGTGCCTCTGCCTACTTCTCCAGTCATCCTGTGTCACTCTTCTCCTCACTCTTGGATCTTGCAGCCACAACTGGATCGTCTTTTTGACCCTTGAGGACAAAGCCAGAGGTCCCTCTAGCCTTGCAGCAAGTCCACAGACTCTTCTCACATATCTTCACCCCACTTTCCTCCTGACCCCACAAGTCTCTAGTTTAGGGTCTAGAAAGTCTTCATCCAGGCTTTCTAAGACCTCCACTCCCCACCAACACCCCAAAGCTAAATGAAGGACTCCCATGAGGTACTGCTGTCATTCCCCACTCTTTTTCTTCATAATGTATCAAATTTGCAATTTTATATTTGTACATTGACTTTACTAAGACCCGACTCTCTCCCTAGGCTTCAAGATCCATGAAAGCAGAGACTACCCTGTAGGATTTGTTAGTATTCCTAATTTGGCATATAGAAGTGCTAAATATATATCATGGGAGGAGAATAACACATGGCCAAGTACATGAACTTCAGAGCCAGGTTGCCTGAGACTAAAGTCTGGCTCTGACAATTAACTAGTATGAGCTCTTGAATAACTGACTTCTCTCAGTTTCCCTATTCACCAAATGGAGCTGGCAATCATACATCTCTGCAGGGTTATTAGGATGAGTCTGTATATAAATACTTATAAACCATTTTATTACGTGTCTGCTAAATGACAAATTGGAATAAAGCTATTAAATATCATAAAGTTGTTCTAAAGAAAGAAATTAAATGAATTTCAGGTCCTAAAATTCTGTAATTGACATTAATTAAATTAGAAGAAGTTATTTAAAGATAATATTTAGTGCTAACTATGACATAGTAAAGCTATTACATCCTTTTGGAAATTAGTGAATTTTAGGAGTCACTAAAATGATTAGGCCTTCCTAGGAAGATACATAGAACCAGATGAAATTTTTCCTTTAAAAACCATAGTTAATATAATATATTAATAAATATACAAAAGCTACAGTTAGTAAATAAATTTGATGTTAGTAATATTAATTTTTTTAAAAAATCAGTACAATTTACATTTTAAAATATCAATTCCAGGCAATAACATTAAGAGAATGTTAAAAATTATAAAATTTATCAACCTGAAAAATGATTGTGACATATTAAAAAATAAAACATAAATTCAAGATTATATTTATGAATGATCATATAATGGCACCTAGTATTATTATGTTATGCAATTTTTTACATATATGTATATGTATGTATAAAAGACAAAAACTAGAAAGAAACATCAAAAAATAATTGAGCTAAAATTCTGGTTCAAATTTGTAAAATAACTGTTAATGTTGATTCAATATTAAAAAATGTATAATTTTTTCTTATTTAATGACTTAAATCAAGAAAAGATAATTTAAAAAAACCAAACATCTAGCCCAAACTTTTTATACATAAAGAAACCGAGTCTCAAGGAAATAAAATTGCTTTATATCTTTATTTTATTTTTATGTGGTGCTGAGGACCAAACCCAAGGCCTCGCACTTGCTAGACTAGCACTCTATTGCTGAGCCACCACTCCAGCTTCTTAAAATTGCTTTATTTAAGCAAACCAGTGTTTTTCCCATATAACCAGTTCTTCTGATGGAAAAGTAATCATGTGATTTATTTCACATTAAAACCTTTAAGAGACTAATTTTTTAAGTAAATGTTTTTATACATAAAATTTAATGGCCGGGCTGGGGGATATAGCTCAGTTGGTAAAGTGCTTGCTTCACCTGTATACACAGCCCTGGATTCAATCCGCAGAACCACACACACACACAAAAGTTAATGGCCAGGTACAGTGGCACATGCCCATAATTACAGTTACTCAGGAGGCTGAGGCAAGAGGATTGCAAGTTTCAAGCCAGCTTGAGCAATTTAGTGAGAACTTGTCTCAAAATAAAAAGCAAAAAAGGGCTGGGGGCATAGCTCAGTGGTAGAGCTGCCTGGGTTCAATCCCCATTGCTGGCAGGGTGGGGAGGTTAATAACTTATTTGAATAAGGCAAGTTGGTTATTTTCATGAAAGTTTATCACAGCATTTTTATACATGTGAATAGCTAACTATTTGGAATCTTGTATCTTAATAATTTCCAAGAAAATTCAAAGGCATTAGAAGGTAGGTTCTTAAGATCTACCTATAAACTGACTTTAGAGTCTGGAAGTCTAAAGACATGAAGTTACATGAGATAATTCCCCCCAAATGTTCTCCTTCCTAAAGCTTCTTCATCTCTGCCCTCCTCAGCAACTGGACAGAAACAGCCAAAGCCCTGCTCAGAATGGAGGGAGGTAAATGTGCCAGGAAATTTCCTTAGACTGGTAATATGGACAGAAACTTGCAGAAAAACAGGTACGACTACAACCACAGATAAGGTAGGATAATGCAAGTCTTAGGGTTCAAGGTTGACTGGGAGGGACTCCATGGGAAAGTTTCATAGAATTGACAGTTCTGCCTTCAAAAGCAGCACTCCCCTCCCCACCATATTTGGTTCCTCTTCTTTTAAAAAAAATTTTCTGTTAATTTTAGGAAACTGAAATATGAGTATCCTGGTAACTAAACAATAGTGTACTGCCACAATGTTAAGAAATTTTAACCCAAACAACATCATGTCAGCATTTTCTTTCCAATTGCTATTAAATACTTTGCTCCTCTCCAGTGGCTCTGTCCTTGCACGCTTTCCTCCCTTGCCCAGTGAGTCACATCTTGCTTCACAAGTTACCCTGTTATTAGTCTCAGGCACAAGTGAGTGGTCCAGGCAAAAGGGAGGGAGCTGGGAATCTGCTACTGGTGACTCAGAAAAAGCCTGAGATGAGTCATCTGGTTCTGTCTCAGCTCTCCACTGAGAGACTGAAGGACTGGCTTAGTGTCTGCCACGACTTTCTGTGTGATGCTCAAAGGGGCTTCCCTATCACTCCATCTTGTTAGAGAGTCCATCAGTAAGGCACCACACAAGTGGCAAGCTGGTAATTGAGTAACATGAAAAAATAAACCAACAATGAATACAGTGCTTCACACTCCAATTAGCTCACTTTCTTTCTCAGAGCCCACATGTTTAATAGATTTAAAACATAAATATGTTTTTTTAATCACTAAAGAAAATATGTGCAAAATCTTAAGAGAAAACTATGGTTCTGGAGTCAGGAAGCCAGTTTGAGGACCAGCCCTGTCACTTAATAGCCAAGTGATCTTGGGCAACTCCATCTCTCTAAATTTTCGTTTGCTCACCTGTTAAATGGGGTTAATTCCACCTCCCACAAAGACAAATTATAGGATTAAGGGAGATTAACTATAAAGACATACCTGAGCACAGTAAAGTGCTGTATAAATGTATATAGCGATCTTAAGCTTATTATCCCAAACTATTGAATACAGAAAAGAATCAGCTGTAAGTCTAGTTTAAATAATAAGATAAATACTAAGTTTAACAAGATTCCTCAGGGAGAATGTTGGGGGACACCTTCTGCTTTCTCACAGCCCTCCCCTACCACATTCTCATTATCTCTCCCACAATAGGAATAGATCACTGGTTTTATATACTTACTTCAGTAAGGCAAGTCTACCTAAAAGCAAAAAACACAGGGGACAAATCTTGGAGAGGCAGAATTGCAGAGAGTCATGTGATTCCTTGCTTTCCAGTGATGGGGCTGCCCTTGGTATGGAAAGGATGCCCAGACTTGCCCCAACCCCAACACACTGAGTAGAATTTCCAGAGCAGGACACATGGAAACCCAAGACCTAGTGGCCTATTAATTAGGGCTTGTGAATCTGATTGCTACACTTAATCCTTTCCAACAACATGACAAATAATGTTTTCTAAGTTTTGAGTTACTCATCTGTAAGACAGGTATAGTTGTATTCAGTTTGAAAGGTTTAGGTTAGGATCAAACAAGGCACCTGTACAAATCACTTTAGTGTAATGCCTGGCATACAACAAGTGCTTAATAAGCTATTAGTGTTAGGACTGTGGTCACCATGTACATTTTTTCATCAATGGCATGGTGGCCATCCATCATCCTTGATTTTTTACAATACCCTGTTCAGTGTTTAGGTCACCCAGAGCAGGTGCCAATGGGGGAGAAGTTCTTCAAGCAGTGCCACTTGACAGGCTAAACCACTTCCTCAGTGACATCAGGATTCTTACATCATGGAACTATCTTGGGCAGGGTAACAAAAGGCATCATTTTTCGAAAGACAGAAGGACCTAGGGAAGGGTGTGAGGCCACACCTCAATCAAGCAGGAATCTCGAACATGTTTTACCCACAGATATGGGGCAAGTTGGATTACTTTTAGGGAAGAACTGAGGTTACTAAGGTACACTGATGAAGCAAGCCCCAATTTTAATATTTTAAAATATATGTTTATATGACATTTAAAGGCAGAGTTTCCTGTTGTACAGCCTGCCACCTCCACAGAATGAAGCACCCTTTAGAAAAGAACACGATGACAAAGGTTCTAGTAATCTCTGGATGAGGGCAGGTTCAGTGGGTATGACCACTTAGGGAGAGGGCAGGAAATGGAAAATAGGCACAGAAAAATAACCTGGGCAACATGGTCTCAACTGCTCTCTTCTGGGACTCTAAAATCATTAGAACAATAAAAAGCAAGATTTCCTTCTGCTCAAAGATCACTGACATTGGGCTGGAGGATTGGGCATTTATTGGAATAGTCATAGTTTTCTCCCTTCAGCAAACAGGGACAAGTCATTCATTTTTCTTCCTTGGCAAGGGCAGTGGCCACCTCTATCAATGGCTATCAGCTCTTGCTATTTATTTACAAAAGAAAATAAATTAGAAGGTCAAATCTGGAAAACATCTAGTCACTCCTGTCTACCTCCTATGTGATGCAAGAATCCTCTTAAAGAAAAAAAAAAGACAACACTCAGTTTTTAAGTAGACAGAAAGAGGGAGGGGAGACATATAAATACTAATGGTTTTAGGTTTCTTTGCAAAATCTGGAATGTGGGGAATTTATTTGATTTACTCAATATACTTCTTTGGATTGATGATTAAATCTATGGCCTTAAATTTAGACATCTTTTGCCTGCAAAGGTGCTGAACAGAAAAAAGTCCTGGGCATATTGTTGAAAACCTATTGGATATGAGGGTAATCTGGCTCTGACATCTGTCACCCCATTGATCCCTAGGGTTGAAAATGTAGTCTATTATTTAAAAATAATAATTTCCCTGGGTTTCTAGGTTTTTCAAATATATATTTTTTCCCAAAAAGGGTAGCCTTAAATTTTATCACTATGCATTAATATATTTTCTAATTCATCTCTCTGATGGCTGCCTATTAATAAAAATCAGCTAGTATTAATGAGAGAAAATGGTGTGCTAACATGCATAGGCTCCTAGCTCAACACAATATCCAGCTCCCTTTCCCTGGGGGAATCAGTCAAACATGTGACAATGGGATTTTCTAATATTCCTTCATTGATCCTGATTGGGGAACTATTGATTCCTATGATTTCTTCTTACATTTTCTTCTTGGGCTGAGGGTATTGGTTAGTGATAGAACATGTTCTTATCACATGCAAGGCCCTGGATTCCATTTCTAGCACCAGAAATAAGTAAATGAATAAAATTTCTTCTTTAAACTAAGACTTACTAAATATTTAATTAAAATTTTTTTCTTCCAAAATATAGAGTTGATAGAAGTGGTACTGCAAATCACTGGTCTCAATTTTGAGAAGAAGGACCTTATGTGAATATATAAATGAGAGAGAAATGGATTGGAATTGAACTGTTTAACTGACACCCCCTTACCCACCCCAACTCCATGAGAGGACTCAGACCTCAGAGTTCTGTGCCATTCCTGTTAGTGAAATTCATTGTAAGTGTCAATACATTGACCTAAAAAGAAAAGGAATGCTCTGAGAGAAAGTACACAAAAGAATCACATGACACTCCACTCCAAATATCCTAAGTGGAAGTACAGACAAAAGAGACACTCTTCCAAGCCTGGGTGGATTCTCTTAAAGTATACTAGGAGATGGTGTCCATCTGAGCCTCAATGAAGTCCTTTTGTTCAGGGGAAGAAACAGCCTTGGATTACCCTTCTTCCATGCCAAGTGTCTCCTCCTGTTGGTACCTGAGGGTGGGACTATTACTCATCAGCCAGCTTATGAAACCTCAGCGATTTTGACCTTTGCTGTGCTGTCAGGTGGATACTGTTAGGAGACATTTATAGAGCATGATGGGAAAAGAGAAATACTATTTACATATTCTACATTCTGAAATTGCTCAGTCTTTGTCATTGTCTTGCACATCAGCAGATGATATGATCAAGTGCCACCTATACGTCAAGGGTATTGAGCTAGATGCCCAGAAAGAGCCCCACCCTTACATTTGGACCTCAATCGGACACACCCCCACTCTGGTCGTCCTCTGATCACTCCTCTTCTGTGGGGTGAGGAGTCCAAAGACCCAAGGGGACATACCCATCTACACACTGTTCCCCCTTTCTGAACTTGCTAGGAGTACCTTGGATCTTAGAATTCTCTGCCCAAAGAGCTCTGAGCCCAGTTTCAGAGCCTGGATGGGCTCTTTCCCAAGTCTGTCCACATAAAAGTAATAGTATACTCCTAGGCATAGGGAGCAAAAAGGAGACTCATGGGGTATAGGAGAAGAAGAACTAAGTTTAGACACATAGAATAGAATGTCCACACACATGTGCACAAAGCTCCTAGCCAAGCAGAACAGAATTGGGTCTGGGAAGAGGGTTAGGGCTAGGGTAAGGGCTAGATGCCTTCAATAATACTGTGGCCTTTGGCCCCTAAAGTACCAGGGGTGGGCTTGCACTTGGTGCCTTAGGATAGGTCTGTAATTCCAGAAGCCCCAGGAATTCTGGAAGTCAAGTTCAGACTATGTAGCCACCTACAGGGTTTGATAGCATGACCAAGAGAGAAATCTTCATAAAATTTTGATTGTCCAGCTGAACCACTCCTTCCCAGATAAAGTTAGTAGGAAGTTAGCTATTCACTGTGGCTTACTAATGGCTCCTAGTTCTCTTTATCAGCAAGCTACCTCCTTACTATTTATTCTCTACTCCACTAGAAAGTGGGCTGGGAAAGTATATTTAGTTTTCAACAGCTTTGCTATTTAGCAACATTTTGGGTAAAGTGAAGAAAATGATAGGCTAATAATGGAGTGTTGGCTTGAATTTGAAGCCCTTCTGCCTGAATTCCAATTGCCCTTTTGGAACTGGGTATGTGAGGAGTGTGGGAGATGGGGCAAAGTCCCATGTAAGCTAAAGACAATTGGTAAAGGGGAAAGTGTAAGACATGTGATTCAGATGCCCTGTGGCATGGCTATCTGGTTTTGTAGCTGAAAATTTGGAATAATAATACCACCTTTTCACAGACCATCACAAAAATTAAATGAGATAATTAAAATTATAACCAGCAAGTGGATATAACACAACACAGGTAACAAAGTTTCGTATAAAAGAACATACTCATTGAATTTTCACAACACTAATTATTCATAGCTTCCAATTTGCAGGTAAAAAATGAAGTTAGAGAGATAAAAGGACTTGCTCAAGGTAACAGGGACAGACTGTAGGCACTGAGGGTGAAAACATGATTTCTCTGTGCATTACCTGACTTTGTTTTTCATCGTGTCAGTATCTGTGAATGATTCTCTGCCACACAAGTGACCAGTTTTGACTGTCATTTTTTAAGATTTTTAAGAAGTGTGGTTTTAAAAATTCCTCTTTATAGGTGAGAAATTGGAGACTGGAATCCTACCAGGCACCATTATCTCTTCCTTCTATTAGTTAGGGAGTGGGTGTGGGGGAAGAGGCAGTGAGAGCAAAACAATGAAACCTTTACCAAATATCTTCCCTTTCAGAAAGAATGTTAATTTATAGTATCTTGCAGAGGATAACATGGTAGTTGCTTTGCCCAAACACCAATCCTCCCCAGAATGTGAAAAACAATACCATATAACTGATTTTAAGTCAAAGATATAATTTCTCAAGTTTACAGCTAAGAAAACACAATAGTGGGTCAGGGGTTGTGGCTCAGCACATGTAAGGCCCTGGGTTCGATCTTCAGCACCACATAAAAATAAATAAAATAAAGGTATTTAAAAAACAATATGTGATGGTCATCATTATACAAAATACATGTATGAAGATTTGAATTTGGTGTCAACATACCTTATATACAAAAAGAGATATGAAAAATTGTGGTATATATGTGTATTAAGAATTATAATGGGGCTGGGATGTGGCTCAAGCGGTAAAGCACTCGCCTGACATGCGCAGGGCACTGGGTTCCATCCTCAGCACCACATAAAAATAAAATAAAGATGTTGTGTCCACCAAAAACTGAAAAATAAATATTAAAAAATTCTCTCTCTGTCTTTAAAAAAAAGAATTATAATGCAAAAAAAGAATACATGTATAATGGCATAATTTGGTGTGAACATACTTTATATACAGAGTTACAAAAAATTGTGCTGTATATGGGTAATAATGAGTGTAATGCATTCCACTATTGTCATATATTAAAAATAAATAAATAAATAAATAAACAATAGAGGTAAGATAAAATAAAATGTAATAATAATTACCTTGAGGGTATGCAATAGCTTTTTATCAAAGGACTTGCGTACTTTTTCTATACCTATATCTATATTACAATGTCACATTTACATTCACAACATCCCTGCAGAAGCAGAAAAAGGAAAAACATAATTAATACACTAAACAATTATTTTCATAAGTTGCCTCTGGCTCTTAAACTTTAACTCAGAGTTACAAACTGATGGTAGAAATTGGTGCTAGCCAAATTGGGTCTCCCAATCAGTTTGGTTTGACAGGCATACATAATGCTTTAAAACAATTGGAGCTAACATTAAAATTCAGGAATTTTCACACAGATATCCAGAATTATAGCTTTACTTGAAAAAAAATCAGAAGATATGGCAAAAACACTGGAGCCACAAGCCTTAATTGGAGCACAAGGTTATACATCTGGTCCCTGCTAATTTCAATCCCTGACTAGCATTTTAAGGCTTAACTTTGTTATTCCTTATGTTGCTAAGATTTATCAGTGTGACTTATATCTTCACAGTCAACATAATTTGAGAAAAGATAATAAAGGGCTGGTATAAATATGATGGTTATGCCATAGTATGGTTTTCAAAGGGCCATTTGTGACTGTGGCTCCACATGTGAATTACTTGGGAGACATTTTAAAACTACATTCTCCACTTATCCAGGCCATTTCAATCAGGATCTCTGAAGTACTAGGTGCAATGTTGTTATTGTTGTGTATGTATTATAAACTGAAGTGTACCAAACAGTTAAGTCTAAAAGCAAAAAAGAATATTACTAGCACCCTAGACCCTTCCTCTGTGTCCCTGGCCCATCACTACCTCCCCTTCTTCAACTACCCCATCCCAAGTTCTACCACTGTGGATTAATGTTGTCTGTTCTTGAACTTTACATGAATGAAATCATGTTGAATGCATTCCTTGCCATCTGGATTCTTTCACTCAGCTTTTAGGACTGAGATGAATCCTTGCTGCTGCATGTAACAGTTGCTTGTTTTCACTGGAATAGTCCTTCATATGACTCTATTACTATCTGTTTTTCCACCCAATTGCTGATGAAAATTTGGGTTGTTTTGAGTTTGGGGCTATAACAATTAATGTTGCTGTCTATGAACATTCTTGAATGTGTCTTGAGGTAAACATATGTATGCATCTCCATGGGCCATACAGCAAACAGAAATGCCAGGTCATATGTCATGCTCATATTCAGGTTTTATAGCTATTGCAGATCAGTTTTCCAAAACTGCTGTGCCAATTCACACTCCCATGAGAAGATAGGAGAGTATAGGAGAGTTCCAGCTGCTTAATGTCCTCACTGACATTTCTTGAATCTGTCTTTTAAATTTCAGCCTTTCTGGTAGGTATACAGTAGCACTTCATTGTGCTTCTAATTGACATCTCCTGATAGCTAACAAGATTGAGAGTTTCGTGTGTTTCTTGGCCATTTGAAATGCTCATTTGTGAAGTACCTATTCAAATCTCTTGCCCATTTTTCTATTGTGCTGACCTATCTTTCATCTATTTCTGTTTTGGATGTGACTCCTTGTTGATTGCAGGTGTGGCAAATGCCTCTTTTCCTTCAGCAGCTTGGATTTTGCTCTTCATGGCATGCTTGAAGAAACAGAAGTGCATGCTTAATTTTAGTATAGTCCAAGTTGTAGATAGTTTTTCATAATGTTAGTACATTTTGCGTCTTGCTGAAGAAATCACTGCTTACCTCAAGGTCATGAAAAAATTCTATTTTGTCACCTAGAACAATGCTCTTCAGTAGGAAACAAAAATGAGTGTAACATATATAACTTTAAATTTCCTAGTGGCTCTACTTTTTAAATTAAAAAAAGTGAAATTGGTTATACAACCAAATTTATACATACTGCCATACTAGTGTCTGTTGTATAACCAATGTGATCCTGCAATCTGTACACGTAGGAATAATAAGAAAAAAAAGTGAAATTAATTTTAATAATCTATTTTATGTAACCCAATATACCCAAATATAATTTCAACATATAATCAATATGAAAATTATTAATGAGATACTTTGGATCATTTTTCTAAAAAGTTTTAAGTATCTGCTCTAATTTATACTTCAAAAATGTCCTTATTGGAGCAGTTATGTTTTAGATGCTTGACAGTCACAGATGAATGGTGTGTTTTACCTGTCACATCTAGATTAACACTTAGATCTGACTAAAATGTGAGGTAAGAACCAAGATTTTTTTCCATGTGAACTTTTAAGCAATAATCTTTTCCTGTGATACCCACCTATCAAAATCAAGCGTTCCAATATCTGGAGATTTGTTCTAGAATCTATAGCCCATTCTATTGGTTTATTGTGTTCTCTTCTAGTATATTTTTAGAAATTTCCTTGTTTTCAATTTTCATCCAGTAGTGAGAACCATTTCCAGTGGATTTCCAGTGGATCACCAAATTAATTAGAAGGTCCAGAAATTATATTTATAGAGTAGAATAGAATGGAAAAAAAGAAAAGAATATTCATCGAGCATTATTGTGTAAAATTATTATTTTAGGAAATTGTGTGTGCATTCTGAGTTGAGATCTGGAAAATATTTCTTATTATCAGTAAAGGTCAAAAAAGTTTGAAAATCACAGCAATAGCATAATCTATGAAACAACCACTTTGGGAATCCAACTTGCATATTATTTTACAGTCATCATCTAGAGGAAGTAGGAAGTTTTGCTCTTACACACTTGGTCATAGACCAGAATTCCACATAAAGCAGATCTCTCTTGGAAACAAGCCAGGAAAAGCCAGTTACAGACAATGGAACAGGAGGGGCTTGTGATGAGACCCTGAACTTTGATCCAAAACATAATATGGCAATGATCCTATAATGTACACATTACAAAGGAAAATTGGAAACTTGCACAAATTAAGTTTTCTTTTTTTGCTTCAGCACAGTGAATGTTTTTAAAGTTCTAATCATAGGTCAAACAGAAAACAAACTTTGTAGGGCAGAAATCAAAGCCAATTCAGTTATTAAATCAAGTCAAGTAATCTTCATTATTGAAAAATGCTCTCAGAATTTCTTGCTTGGATCTTGAAGTGATTAGTTTATTGCTCAGCCTGTGTCAGGATCAATCTAATCAACAATTATTTATTGACTATCCAATGAAATATGTCTGGCAAAAGATTCAAGATTAAAAAAGTAGGCCTTTTTCCAGCACACAAGTACCCCATAGAGAATTAAATACATTATCGCATATCATTTTTCTTCACTAAGTACTTCATTTCAGAACATGGATATGATTAAAAATTATTTCAAGCCCCTTAATATATCTTCACATAACCTAAATATATGCTGGGCCTATGAATTTCACATTTTCCCATTAATGAAAAATATATGAATCTTTGTTTCATTTTCATACTACATGCATGCAAAAAAGTTGTGTGTATGTGCACCAATTGGGGTTTTTTAAACATAATTTATTTATTTTAATTAGATTTTAGCTTAGTTCATGTTGCCAGCATTTAAAAATCTCAGTCAAGGACAAATCTTAAAGCAACATATATAGTTAGACTGTAAAATGATAGGATTGATGGTCTCACAGGGCTTAGGAAAATAAGTCCCGCTTACTTTAGAATGCCTTCTTTCATAGAACCAATTGTCTGGTCTGTCCAGAGCTTCCACAAAGATTTCTTCAATTACTCTGGGTTCATGCAGTAAATAAAACCAAAAATTTGGGCTGCACACTACCAATATGGTTGGTGCACTGGGTATGGAAGTGTTTCCAGGAAAAGGAAGAATATAACTACACTATATTTCAGAGGGAGTTTCCCTGTATTTTTCTCTCCTATCTTTTGGCTACAATCTATAGTTCTTCAGGATTCAAAATTAGGGATAGATTAAAAAAAAAAATTCTTGACACCACCTGACCTACTCAATGAACTTGACTCTAGGCTTTTTGCCAGTAAACAAATCAATCACTTTTGTCCCAAATCCATCTTTACAAAAGTGTATATCTCTAGATCAGTCTTTGTATTTCATCCTTTAGTCCACACTGGGGAGATTCTTGGAAACTCAAAGCTATTGGGTGGATGGGATGATGCGGGGCCCAAATTAGATGAATGGCTGCCACGCTACCCTCTGTTTCCTGAGAAGTGAGCATTTTGGAAGCAGCCAGGCACCCTCCTCCTGTGTGCTACCAGCTCCTGGCAGTGCTTGGGCTTTGGGGGCTCAGAAAAACTCACATTACAATGTGTGTGTGTGTGTGTGCGTGTATGTGTGTGTGTATGTGTGTGTATGTAAAAGCATATATCTCCTGAGCTGTCACTTGATACTTTGCAATGATTAGCACAACAAATTTGATTCTTTTTTTTTTTAACCTTACTGGGGATTTAACCCAGGGGAGCTGTACCCTTGAGGTTATATCCTCAGATGTTTTCACTTTTTATTTTGAGACAGAGTCTCACTAAGTTGCTGAAGCTGGCCTCAAACTTGTAAGCCTCTTGCCTCAGCCTTCCAAGTCTCTAGGATTATAGATGGGCACCAATGAGTTTGGCCACACACTGACTTTTTTGCGGGGGAGGGGTAGAGGGGACTGAACTCAGTCAACCACTGAGCCACATCCCCAACCCTATTTTGTATATTTTATTTAGGGACAGGGTCTCACTAAGTTGCTTAGCACCTTGCTTTTGCTGAGGCTGGCTTTAAACTTATGATCCTCCTGTAGCCTCCTACACTGCTGGGATTACAGGCCACAAACTGATTTTAAGAGAGAAATGTCTGATGTCCTTGCTTTTTGCCTGATTTTTACTGTTTTGTGGGACTTTTAACACAAGACATTCACTATCCTATTCAAAGTTTCAAAGCTGGACCAACTACACAAAGAAGGATCTCAATAACCTTAAAGGTATTTCCAAAAAAAATATCCCAGGGTGACATAATAATCCAGCAACAGAGGACAGTGAGTTCCCTGAAGGCAGGACTTGCAGACATTCCTATGCTTAGAAAATAATCTACCACACCAAAAGCATTAACAAAAAATGACAAAATAAAGAAGTGAATACTACCTACTAATGGCCTACCATTGGTCAGGGCATGTGGCAGGCACTTGGCATCTTGTCTTTCTATTCCTCATAACAAAATCCTGTGTAGTGGACACTATCATGATTTCTGTGTAAGTATGGAAACTAGAGTTTGAAATTTCACTGACTTGCCTAGGTCACAGTAAACAGAAAGCAGCAATTTGTGTTTAAATCTGTCTTTCTGGTCCGTGTTCTCTGTCCAGCATGCTGCACCTTCACCCCAACAGTAGAAGTAAATTATAGATTGACTTTTGGTCTTTTGCTATAAGACACTAAGTTAGAATGTTTGAATATTATTGTGGGTTCAGAAACTCTTCCATGGGTTGAAGACCCTGGAGGGCTGATGGCACAGGATGGGAGAAATTAGAGAGGCTCAAATTATATCTCTCAATATGCACAGAGGCAACAAAATTTGGGCTTTCTCACTTCCCTGGTATATCACTGTAAATCTCACTAAACTTAAATTTCCTCATTTCTTTGAATTAAATGGAAAAATGCATACACATATAGCAACGACCATACGTAGACTATAATTAATAAATTATAATAGGTTTTAAGCAACAAATGTCAAGTATAAGTAAGCCAGAATCACCTTCAAACTCAGTAAATTAATTTGATCAATACTTTAGAAAAGGCACCAGTATTTTTTTTTAAGTGTAGTTGGACACAATGCCTTTATTTTATTTACTCGTTTTTTTGTGGTGCTGAGGATAGAACCCAGGGCCTTGCACGTGCTAGGTGAGCACTCTACCGCTGAGCTACAACCCCAGCCCCAGCACCAGTATTTTTAATGGGAGGATCACACAATTATTATCCATATGAACAAATGCCTATTATCTCTTTAAGGAATTTACCCCTTTGACCAGCAATTCTAATGATGAAATTTTAAGGGGAAATTTTTCTTAAGTAAATTAAAAGCTTATAGGCAGACAGGTTTGAAGAGGTAAAGTATAAAGTCTGTACCCTGTATCCTCATGCATGATAGAGATGGTACTTTAACCTTATCAATTGATGAATAGATTAATATTCATCATCTGGGGAGTCCAAGAGGTTTCCTTCCCTAGCTTGGTATAAAGATTTTCAGAAAATAAAAATGCTGGGGCTGGGGCTGGGGCTCAGCAGAAAAGCACTTGCCTGGCATGTATGAGGCATTGGGTTCGATTCTCAGCACCAAGTAGGAATAAATTAAAAATAAAGGTCTATCAACAACTACAAAAATATTTTTTTAAAAAATGCTTAAAAGAACATCTTTGCTAAACACTTGCTGGGATTAGAAAAAAATAAAGTTCTGTTTTGTTTTGCTGCATGAAGCTGGCAGTTTAGAACAAAACAGCTAATTTTTCTGGGCACAACTTTGACCATAATAGCCCTCAAGACAGAACTAGCTCAAAGACGTTTGTCACCATGAGGTGAGCAAATCCTGCCTTGCTTTACAATTAAGGCACTATGAAATGATCTAAAATGGCCTTTGCCATGCCTCCTGGCCAACACTGGTGGTCACCCTTTTCATTTCACTTTGAGTCAGACTTTTCTAATAAATTGAGTTAATGCTGAGCATTCAGCCTCCTGTGCGTTCACTGCCTAAACCATTCTTCCATCCCTTCAGTGAATCAGTGTAAACTCACGAAAGAGTGAGTAACATAGGTCTGAAGTAGAAAAATGGACTCGACATTTCCTCTCTACTTCAAAATACCTCTGAAGTAAAATTCTTTAAGCAGCTGCTGCAAGTCTTTTTCTCTCTCTCTCCAAAAACATCATGGCAAAAATTTTGTGCTCTCCACACCCCCTTCTCTTTCTCTCTCTCTCTCCCCCCACCTGCCACACACACACACACACACACACACACACACACACACACACACACACACGCACACACACACAGTCAAGGCCACCTTGTATGGAAGTTCTCAAGTATTAACACCACCAACCAACGAGGTGGAGACAGCGCCTACCTTTTGGAAATGTCAGTCGACAAAAGATGCCCCTTGCTTGTGAAGAGCAGTTAGAGAGAAGTTTCCAGCATTGCAGCCAGCTTTGTTCTCATCGGAGAGCAACACACCTCATCTATGTGTAAGCTCTGAAATTCTTTCAGAGACCCACCCTCGAAAGTTGCAAGTCAAGATTTCTGACTGAGGATAATTGAGTGACGTGAGGCAAAGCTACTGGATGGCACTTTCAGGTTCTTCCTGATGGGATGTTACTTCCTGTTTCAACACTTGGAGAGGGGAAAACTGGAGTTCAGTCAGACACTGAATTACAAGCACATCATTTGCCTCGCAGTCATTAGTCAACCACTGAACAGGATGATTTCACTGTTTATGTAAAAAAGAAGGGGCTTATGCCGCTGCAGAGAGAAACCTGAAACACTGGGCAACCCTACGCTCTGGTCTCTGCTGGTTTGACAACTACTATACTCTCTAGAAGCCTGAGAATGTCAGCAGAACTTTTTGCCAACTAAATCATCACCACCACCACACCACAAAATTCATTCACTATGGAGCATCAGTCCACAGAAATGGGATTTCTCCCCTTGATTCCTGGTAATGGGGAAAAAATTGCTTTTTTGAACTCTATATCATCCAAAAAGTAAAACTGTCTGGCAAACTATTTTTTTTTTTTTTTTTAGAACAGTGGAAAGTAATTTGCTTTTGTTTCAGTCCCAAAGACTAGTCATCACAGACAAAGACCAGCGAATTAGTATCAAGAAATAAACATTGGGGCTGGGGATGTGGCTCAAGTGGTAGCGCGCTCGCCTGGCAGGCGTGCGGCCCGGGTTCGATCCTCAGCACCACATACAAACAAAGATGTTGTGTTCGCCAAGAACTAAAAAATAAATAATAAAAAATCTCTCTCTCTCTCTCTCTCTCTTTCTCAAAAAAAAAAAAGAAACATTGACTCTGTGTGCTTGAAGTACTTTAATTTCAAAGGCAAGTGTGTGTGTGTGTGTGTGTGTGTGTGTGTGTGTGTGTGTGTTAGAGTGTTTATTTGCAATGTTGTACCTCTTGGGACCATTTTCACTTTCCCTTGCTGAAGATGAAACAATTCTGAGCTTAGATTATTTAAAAGTGCTTTGACAAGTGAGAAAGCCTCAACAAGTTGATTCAAGTATCACTTGTAAACCAAATATAGTGTCCTAGGTTCAGGCAGCTCCGCCTACTCAGAAAGCCCGATTCAAAGATCTCATTAGCCATCTTCCACTGCTAAAGACTTTTTTCTTTTTCTGTCGGCTGATAGATGACAGCACATTTTAAAAGGACTGCAGATAGACACCAGTATCAACTCCTTTGAAACTCTGAAGTTTCTCAAATTTTGCTAATGAATTTAGATCAAACAAAGAGGACTGGTAAAAGCCCCTTCAAAACTAGCTCACTCGACTCTTCCCAATCTGCCTTTTTCTTCACAGACTCCTTTTTCTTTTAAGGAGTTCATGGATTTGAAAAAAACATCAGATAGAAGGGTGGAACTTTCAGTGATTGGTTACTAAAGCTGGTAGGTTGTCAGTCAGGTCTTGATTATTCCTTGCCAAGGACTGGAAAATCTCCTTGGCTTCCCGACATGGTCTTCCAAGTTCTGGTCCACTTTTTCCAATTGCCCCTAGCTTATCTTCTTAATTACACTCCCCCCACCCCCCACCTTCTCATTCCTCTTTCCCCTGCTGACAAGTCTCTACCAGCCACCTTCCTCCTGTAAGATCAAGACCAAACTCCAGAGTATGACACTGCCTGGTATAACCTAAGGCTTCAGGTCTCCTTTTGCTCCTTCTGGCTGTGTTTCAGGCAAAAGGATCTGGCAACTTTCAAGCCCTTGGTACCTGCTGCTTTTTCTGTCTTCTCTGACTCCTCCAGCTTTTCAAACAACACCCCAAATTGTAAGCATCCCACATTCACTGGGGAAGAGAATATTCCTGAACCCTATTCAGATTCTTTTCCTCAGACTGAAACAAGCTAAAAGATTACTATAGAACCATCTTTAAAAATATGTTTTTAGTCAAATGTATAACGAAATACATGTTATCTGCCAATGAAATATAATGTTCAAATAAAATAGGAACTATTTATTTACACAAAGTTCAATGCCTCCTATACAATCTAAAGATCTCATTAGTATCTATTATCTTTTTTTGTTTTTGTTTTTGGAGAGGGGAACTGAACCCATCACATGCTAAGCATGTGCTCTACCGCTGAATCACACTCCCAGCCCTATTTATCTTAGTTCTTGGATTACCGTTAAGGTGTATTTCCTCCTTTTTCAGGAAACAATTGTGAACAGGAGACCATAGCCCAATCCATGCTAGAGGAAGGAAAGTGAGGAATTCTTCGGGTTGGCTGGAGACCTCAGTGAGAGCTATGGGTCTATGTGTCAGCCTTCTGTGTTTCCTACAGCTCCTCTGATGAAGATAACCTTAAGGCACAGAGGCGAAAACACATATGAATATGATTCTTTCAGAATTCTTTTTGTCTTTTGCATTTATCAGTTCATTGCTAATAGAAAAGAGAGCTCCTGGAAGTATCATGGAAAAAGCAAGATGCATGCAGAGTTGTCATTTCTTCTGGGTAAATACTTAACTGTATTGTTATGAGAGAACTTCAGGAGTAAGTGGAAACATTCAATCAGTTATATGTTAAATCCTCAATAGGTATTTAGTCATTAAGTCAAACCTTTAGAATGTTAAACATTTATTGCATTTAAAAAAGTAAATATTACACCTCTGACCAATGAAATGTAGACAGTTAAGTGTGACATTGGAGTGATTTTGTGGGAACAGAAGGGAACATGTTACAAAACGGCTATTTTTGTACACAGAGAAAACTGGATATTAAATGTTATTGAAGTGAGTTATGTGTGAAGTACCTCCCTACCTGGTTCATTTTTTCTCAGTAAAATAAAGGAGAGAAATAAGAGTGAAATACTGGAGGTGCATTAAGTGGATGGGAAGCAAACCCACTCAAGATTCTGGAGGGCCACTTAGGAACTCAGAAGAGGTAAAAGAGATTAAGCAGGATGCAGGGAAATGGATTCTGGGCCCCTGCAGGAAGAGAACTAGATATCATGCCAAACACTCCTAGCCAAAAGCAAAGGTACACAGCTGCCTAGAGTACAGACACAGAAGGAAAGAAAGTAGGGCAGTTTCTGATTGTCTAAGCTGCATGTTATATTTTGAGCCAATCCTTAATCAAACTTTCTAGAGAAGAAAAAAAATAAGTTAGAATTGACCTGTGTTTTCCTCAAAGAAAGGAATCCCTTCCAACCAACTAAATGTATAGTTTTGACCATATTGTTCTTACTGAGCGAGGCAAATTTTCTGAGTGTTTACTGTCAACAAACTCTATTTCCTTCTAATGTTCAATCTTATTTTCACAGACTTCAAATGCTAAGGTTTGCTCATAGACAGAAATTTTATATCAAAAATGCTACTAAACTATGTATACTTTAATAGGTGGGTGGGGAAACTCCTAAGGGACATAATGAAACAAATGTTCTCACAAATGGTCCCCACCATCCTGGGAATTCCTAAGGAACTTGCCTTAGATGTCTTTAAACTTTAAAGCCCTGGATCAAGCCAGGCATGATGATGCATGCCTGTAATCCTAACTATGGGAGGATGAGGCAGGAGAATCACAAGTTTGAGGCCAGCCTGGTCTACCCATAGCAAGACTCCTTTCTCAAAAGTAAGTAAATACAATCTCTGAATCAACATCTACACGAAAACAGCCCCCTTTCCCATGACACACCCAAATCCCTGGTGTATTACAGGATTATAGGACCTGAATTATCTCCCCTACTTCCATTCCACCAAGTTCCACACTTAACTTGGCCTATAATTAAAAGGCTGAAAGATTCCCTGGCAGCTAATTTGAGAATCCACTTTGAGATAAAGTAAGAAAACTAGAAAATCATATGTAGTTAAACAAGTCCTGAGAATAGACAGTCAGACTCCCTTGGAGTGTGTCCTCCCCACAAAGATCCCCTCTCCTGCTTCACTCCTCCTCCCAACAGCTATTCCTTTCTAGTTTACTTGATCTCTTATTTGTTTGTTTATTGTCTATGTCTGCCCAGGGAGAGCTGGGATTTCTGTCTGCACTTCCCAATGCTGAATTCTCCGGGACTAGTTAGAACCATTTCTGGTACAGTGTCAACCATCAATGCTAACAGAGTAAATTTTTTTTATCTATGTATTTACAATTGTGTCTCTTCCCCTCTACCATGATAGGTAGTTACTTTTTCAAAGGTGTCTGTTGGGCTCTTTCAAAAGCTGAAGAGAGTATTGCAAGTCATGAAGGTGGCCAGTTCTACTTTGAGCTTGTTGGGAGGTAAGAAGATTTTCTCCTGGAAGACCTAAGTTTGTCATATACTGAGGACTTCTTAGAATCAATGTGTCATATACTCTGGGAAGGCTGTGGTGCTGAATTAAGTTGGCCATATTATCATATGAGCAGGTTCTTAACTCAGCTGTCTCTTTATGGCCTGTCAGTTCACCACTCTCACTGAGTGAGGGCTGGCCAAATGGTCATGAACACTTTTGCATACAATTCCTGGCCACAGGTGTGCCTATCAGTGACAGGAAAGAATATAGCTCCTCCAGAAAGTTTTGGTTGCTAAACCTAGTCTCACTTGGTGCTCACTATGTGATCTTATTCTTATTTGCTGTGTTTCTCTAGATAAGTCACTTAAGCTCTTAGTCCCTAGGATTTCTCTACAAAACGAGGAATATAAGAGCGATATTTATAGACTGGTAAAAACATTGTGTCAGTGTTATATAAAAGTCTCTGATACCTAGCACACAGTAAGCATAGAGTAAGTTGTATGTGAAGTTAACTACAATAATAATATAATGAGGATGAATATTTATTGTGTTTGTAAAATATTAGAGGCATATCATCTATTTTGAAGGTGCTATGGATCTTGGGAATAAAAATACATCCTGATAACCGAAACAGACACAAGCATACACTTAAACACAGATGAGCAGAATTGTTTACAGACCTTACACAGGGGTGCAGAAGGAAACATCTATATGCATATATGGTGTTGGTACATTTTTATGCTCAAATACAATTTTGAGAAGATGGACTCTCATTTACCACTTCATGTCCCACCTTCATGAAAACAAAAGCTGTAGCTTTTAAATGAGGAGCTAACTACATAATATGGAATCAGGAAAAAGAATGGGCAGATAAAGTTTTCATCACCCCAAATAACTAATCCCATGTTTGTCTCAGACCATAAGCAGATCTTGGTAGGGTCAGCATCTGTAATCCCTTTATCCAATATTGTGTAAGGCATCTCAGGAAATGGACTTATGAGAGTTGCATCAGCACTAGACAGGTAGGAAGAAATAGGAGGTAAAGGGGAGATTAGTGTTCAAATAAATATTTGGGCTTTCCATGCTATGTCATATGTGAATAAGACAAAGAAACAAAATACATCTTATTCATTCATCCAAGATATATATTGCACAAGATGCTTGAAATACAAAGATGAATACAATGTCACTGGCCTCCTAAATTATGATCTAGCTTTCTCTTCCTCCTGTTCCACCTCCTATCCCATACCCTACTATGCCACCTGTTAACAAACAACTGGGAGAACTGCTGGGGAAACTGGAGACATCCAAGAATGGACCATTATTCAGTCCAGGCTGAATCTCTGATGGGATTTTTAAAGTAGGCTAAAGCACCCTACGAAAAACACAAGCAAGGCTATATGTTGTGGTGTCAGCCAACTAAGACCCATTTCCAAGAACAAGACACTTGTACCTTCTGCCTTAACAAAAGATTTGGTTACTCTAGCACAAGAGAAATGTGAGCTTGAGGTCAGGGTGCAGGGCTTTGGCTGTTCAGTCAGCTCAGTCATTCTGATCATTTCCATGCTTTCTCAAGGGAAATGTCAACACACTTCCTCCCCTCCATTACTTTTGTGCTGCTGAAGCAGTGATGGTGAACTGGACATCACAGGAGTGACCAGGTGACCAACAGTGGTGTTGAGATATATTCCAATCTTAGGAGGTTGTTTCCTTTGTTTTTTTGCTCCAAGAAAGAGGGGAAGAGAAAGAGAGAAAAAGAGGGAGGCAGGGAGGGAGGGAGGGAGGGAGGGAGGGAGGGAGAGAGAGAGAGAGAGAGAGAGAGAGAGAGAGAGAGAGAGAGAGAGAGAAGCAAGTGCTGCCCTCCTGCTTGCCCCTACCAAGCAACCTCAAAACACAGCCTTCTTCGCTGGAGCAGCTACGGCTTTTTTTATTTGTATTTTTTTTTCCTGTTGCAGCACTGGGGATTGAACAAAGGGCCTTGTGCATGCTAGGAAAGTGCTCTACCTCAGAGCCACACTCCCAGCCCAGAAGTTATGATTTCTTTTACAAGTTCCATTAAATTTAAACCTCTTTGACTGTTTATTTCCTAACCGGATGCCAGAAGTGTGATCCCCACCTTACTCTCCATCATACCCCAATACTAAGCTACCCCTCAGTGAACTGGGAGCTATTCTGGCTCTGACCTTGACTCATGCCTCATCTGTGATTTCTCCTTATCCAAGCTCCTGCCATTTCCTCTAGCACATTGCCTATCAAATCAACCTTTCTCTTTCTTGAATCTTTACACTTAATCACTCCTTAACTTCATTTTATATGCAGCCCCATAGTACAACCCAAATAGTATAGCACAAATTACTTTTGTAATACCACTTGATCAGATGATGATGATGATGATGATGATGATGATGTGTGTGTGTGTGTTCATATGCACACACAGGCAGGCATGTGCCTTATTCCAAGAGGCCATAAACCCTATGAGATCAGATCTTTTCCCAAAAATATTACAGGGTTTATAGAAGATACTTTATGTATATCATAGTATGAAAACATACTCTTATCTGAGGACAATATTATACTATTATCTTATCTGATGGTTATCCACTATCTCACTCTGTTTTAAGCTTTATTTACTTTATTCTTTTGCTTTCCTTCTTCCATGATTTTTTTTAATTTTAATTTTTTAATTTTTTTAATTTTATTTTTTTTAAAGAGAGAGTGAGAGAGGAGAGAGAGAGAGAGAATTTTTTTTTTAATATTTATTTTTTAGTTCTCGGCGGACACAACATCTTTGTTGGTATATGGTGCTGAGGATCAAACCCGGGCCGCACGCATGCCAGGCGATCGCGCTACCGCTTGAGTCACATCCCCAGCCCTCTTCCATGATTTTTTAAAAATATTTTTTAGTTGTTAATGGACTTTTTTTTTTATATGTGGTGCTGAGAATCGAACCCAGTGCCTCACACATGCTAGGCAAGCCCTCTACCACTGAGCCATAACCCCAGCCCTCTTCCATGATATTTAATTCAATCAACAATTATAGGAAACTTTTCAATGAATAAGACAGATATGGTTCCTGCTTTCTACTTACTTAGAGTCTACAGCTTTGACTATGGCTGGAAAAAGCAAGCCCATTCCCTTGAATGGGGGCAGTTACCCACTCTCCCTCTGCTGGAGACTATCAACAGGTCAACTGTGCTACTTGGCAAGTATGAGGGGTCCAATACTTTAGAAGGCATTAAAGGATACGAACAAAACACCACATATGAGTTGATTATGATCTGTTTCTTACTAGCTTCTACTTAGAACTTAAATTAGGAAAAAGAATCTTTTTTTAAACTCTTGCATCAGGCTGGTTTTGAATTAGGAGTTCAGATGTCACCTAATCTGTTTCAATGTTGGGTGTTGTTGGAAAATGTTGCCTATAACAGGGATGATTTCTACTCACTTATCTCTTTTCTGATGGAGGCCTCATAGTTTCCATGAAATAATCCTATCAAAAACTATCCTATCATCATATCGACCACGTGTAAAAATTAAGTATAATAAAAGCTAATAATACATGCCACCATATATTTAGATCAATATTTTGTAACTATAATGCTCATTCATTTAGACATGCATGGAGCTCCCATCACAGCCATTATGACCTCAGTAAGCATGGTTAAAATAAAAAATGGTTTGCTTGATCATGTTGAACTACTGCAGGGCCAATGAGCAAAATGGGATACTGGCCACTTACAACCGAATGTCTGCACTAAACAGAGGATAAATAGCATGTAGGGAAATTCTCTCCTAGAAATATAGTCCAAACTTTTAGCTATTTAAGTCCTCAAAATCAAAATTAACCAACGAGTCAATCAATAAGTAAAAATACAAAATATAAAATAATTATTATAATAATCATTAAATTGCCAAACTTTAATTTTTTTTTTGATTTAACAAGGCTGAAATGGAATTATCTGTCAATAATAACAGTCTCAAGACTGTTATTCAGGTCCTAAATTTTCTGAGAAAATAATGTAATAACTGGATCAGACCAGAAAATTCTTGAACTGTTCAACTTTTTAACTGGGTTTTGGCAGGGACAGTGTAAGGTGAAGCTCTTTGTATGGTCACACATGGCAATAGTAGAGGTGATCTTTAAGTCATGCATATTTTTATGTTAACAATGATGGCTTACAGCTTCCATAATCAGTAACCACCAGAGTGACAGATCTCACATATTGGAGCAATTCTGCCATTTCATTCCTTACATGTCAGGAATAATCTATAGTTAATGTGATAGATCAGACACCAAAACACATGCCATATTAATGTTATGTAAAGTCAATGTAAAAGATGAAGTTAATTAGGACAAAAATACCATTTGACTCTTCTACAGATCCAATCATATAAATAATTAGTATTTAAAGTAATCACTCCTGAAAAGCCTCTTTGTATATATATAAAATATTTATCCTGGTCCAAACAAATAACTTAATTTTTTGTTGTAAATTACAGTAAGTACATTTTACATCATGAGTTAACATAAATGTGTGTGTGTATGTGTGTGTGCGTGTGTATATATATATGTATATATAATGCTATTCTTATCTATGCTATTTATAATGTACTTTATTGTCTATATTATCTATTCTAGTTTAATCTGACTCCTTAATTTAAAAAACTTTGGTTTGTACCCACTAAGTTGATTTCATGACCTATTAGTAGGTGATGACACATGATCTACACTGTGTCATCAGCTGCTTTACATTTTATACAACTCCACATGTTACATGTCATTCTAGTTGATTTAAAGACATTTTCTTTTTGCAGGGGGATGCAGGTGCTAGACATTGAACCCAGGGCCTACCCCTGAGTCCCAGTGCCAAAAGAAAATTTTGGGTGAGCAGCAAATATCCAAGAGTGAGTTAGGTCTCCAAACTATGACTACAAACAAGAGAGTGGGTATCTTGTTCATCTTTGAGATTCCAACACCCAGAATTGTAGTAGGTCCTAGGCACATACTGGGCCTTGATAACTTTGCTGAATTTTAGAATAAACAAAGGGTGTGTTTTTAATATCTCTTTAGACTCATGGATTAAAGATATTAATTTTCACTTGACCTACTTAAAGAAGGCTTTGTGGCCAGCGGTAACAGAGATGTTGGTGGCACACAGAGTCCAGTTCAGACCACCAGCACACTTGCAGACAGGCTCCAGAGCTCGCTGCTGAATGCCTCAGAACCCAGCAGACGTCTAGACTAGATCTCTCCTTAACTAGATGGGGTTAATAACGTGCAGAAAAAAATGGAGGTAACCCAGCAACCCTTCTTTCTACTCCACATCACAAAAACCTGGGAAGGCAAAGCAAAGATGAAAAACCACTGGCCACCCAAGACTTTTTAAGGTGTGCGGGGGCTGCAGTTAGAGGGGCGGCGACACAGCCCCTGAGGACAGGGCCTGCTGGGCCTGCGCCTGGTCAGAGGGTCCCGGGACCTGCGCTCGGTTTGTGAGGGGACAGAGACTCAAGTCTTGGCCTGCGCGGGGACTGGGACTCTCAGCCTTGGCCTGTAAGGTGGTCTGAACCAGAGTGGGCAGGGCTGTGCCCTTGGCCAGGCCCCAGCTCATCCTTGGGTTTACCTTTCTCCTCGGGTCCTCAGGCCACGGAGCTTCCTCGAAGCCCGCGAGGCGGTCGCACCCGTTGCATCCTGGGAGAGGCCCCCAGGCCGGGCGCTGGACACGTGGGTGCAGGGAGACCCCAGCGGGTCAGGCTATGCGCCCAGGGGTAGTGGCTTTCTTTATGGCTGCTCTTTCCTGTTGGGTACTTTATCTGGGCCACACTCACCTTGATGAGCCAGTTGACTTGGTGATATGGGCTTAAAGGGGCTAAGTCACTAGCCTGGGCTGTTCAGCTAGTTAGGTGGCATAGGTGGCTTTGAACCTGTTATCTTTTATGATTGGAAACTCAGAGCCATTACACCATCTCTTCAGAGGGCAAATAACATTGTTACTGGTCTACAGACTGTTAACAGCTTCCTGAGGTAAGGGAAGGAAGGGGAAGGTTTTCTAGAATAATTCTTTTAGCATCCATGCACTCTCTAAGCTGGCCAGCCTTAGTCTGCAGAGATTTCTCATTAGAAGACTGAATTAACAGGACAGACTGATAAATAGAAGTTAGACAAATGGAAGCTACTGCAAATATCTCCAGCAATGAAGTGAAGGGCTTATTTTTCTGAATATTTGATTAAAATAAAAATCTATGAAAACTGGCACAGTGGCACACACTTGTAATTCCAGCTACTTGGGAAACTGAGTCAGAAGAATCACAAGTTTGAAGTCAGCTCAGGCAACTCAGCGATCCTGTCTCAAAATAATTTTTTAAAAAGGGCTGGTGGGTGTAGTGTAGTCCAGTGGTAGGTCACCTGCCCAGCATGGACCATGCCCTGGGTTTGAGTCCCCAGTATCACCAAAAATAAATTTCTAAAAAATTCCCCAAACAGGTATATTTTCCAAATAATTAAAGGAGATAAATACAAATTACTAACAATCCATATGTAACCCAAGAGAAAACAAAGGAAACATCAAGAAAGAATAAAATAAGATGGAAAATATGGAATTTTGTGTATATGTGTAAGCTCGTGCGCCAGTAAAACTTGATCAAACAAGTGACAGGCTGTAGTTGCTGACCTCTGATATAGAGCCCAATGACAGGATGGGCATCAGGGAGTTGTGGAGGGGTGTTCTGATCCAGCTTCCACACTTCCTTAGATCTAATCAGATAGTAGGAAAAGTAAAAAGTTCGTATCTGGTTTTCATTTCTACTAACATGGATTCACCTTTAGAATAAAATTCATTTAATGTGTTCAATCTCAATATGTATTTGCCAAATGCCTCATTTCAGTATTTGGTTTGTATCTACATACAGCAAATATATTAATTAATGGCAAGAAAAATAATTTAAAAGGCTAACTACATGTATGCTATGCTTCAATGAAAAGCTGATTGCATTTATAATAAAAATTCCATTTGTTATGTGCTGCTTTTAAGTGATCAAACTGAAGTAATCATACTGAAACATTCAGATTAAAAGTGACATAATATCCAGGTAGAATCTGAAAGCCTGACCTCATCCCAATAAGGCCTCATCCCAATGCTCTTTTCTCTAAATACTACAGTGTTTCTTTCCTTCCTCCCTCCCTCCCTCCCTCCCTCCCTCCCTCCCTCCCTCCCTCCCTCCCTCCCTCCCTCCCTCCCTTCCTTCCTTCCTTCCTTCCTTCCTTCCTTCCTTCCTTCCTTCCTTCCTCAGCAGAGCCAGGTGGACACTACTGACTGCATAAGGGTTCCAGCATCATCTGTTTTACATACCACTGTTCCAAATGGCATGCTGCTGTGTTTGTGAATCCAACCTCCCACCGTGGGTATGTCACCACTGACCTACAATAAATTGAAATGACACATTGTCTCTGGAGGTGGCTCTTTGTCATCCTCCATAGCAGACTATTGAAGAACTAAATAAGCAGCACTGTTTACTTTTCACAATGCTATTAAAAAAAAAAAAAGCCTCTGATGGAATCCTGGAGGTTGCTCTCTCCTTGCCAATCCAGGAAGTACACAGTGCTCATTTCAGATCTGTTTCCAAATCTCCACCTGGAGATGTGTTTGCATGCTCTTTTGCCCATATAGGCTTTTCAGAGACTGCAGCTATTTGTGATTATTCCCAAATATTCTGATTCTATTATTAATTTGTAATAAAATTCACCTGTACAGGGGAGAAGTTGTTGCTAATTAATTTTATTTTCAAGCTAATCAATGAGCTTCCCATCTGGGTGATCATCAAATCATTTATTGGGCATGTTAAAAGTGAAATATAATTAAGAGGGCATATGCCAGGGGCTGAAGCTATAGTACAGTGGTAGAACAGTTGCCTATCACACATGAGGCCCTAGGTTCAATTCCCAGTACCTGCTCCTTCAAAGAGACCATGTATCATATCCAAGCAAGGAATACTAAATGTAGCAAAAATGATTTACTTGTCACAATCTAGTAGGTAAAGGAAAACCTTTTCTTTATCATGGAGAAAACTAGCAAAATCATGAAAACAAAAGTTTTTAAAGACAATTTACAGGAAAAAGAATAGTGAAAAATCCAATTCTGTTTTATGCAAGTAGGCTATACTACTCATTGTGTTCTAGAGAAAACAAACAAAGATACCCAGTAAGCCTGATGCAGTGATGCATTCCTGTAATCCTAGTTCCTCAGGAGGCTAAGGCAGGAGGATCACAAGTTTGAAGCCAACCTCAGCAACCTAGAATGTGTCTCAAAGTAAAATATAAAAAGGGTTGGGGATTTAGCTCAGTTTATAGAGAACCTGTGAGTTCAATATCCCTGTACTGGGGGAAAGAGATAAACCTAAATGGTGATGCTCTGGAAAAACTGCCCTTCATTATAAGGTATTAAATAACTTAAAAAACAAAGTCACTAGCAATCACAAATGTACACTTGTGTGTTTACTTTTTCTGGACTTCAAGGGAGAATTGTGTTTGGTGGGAGACTTAGAACACTTTAAAAACACAGATATGCAACTCAGCACTACTAGAAGTGTTTTTCACAGAAACCTAGTATTTTAAACTCTACTACCTTGCCTTCCATGATTAAGTAGGCTCTTGATAAGGATATTGGAAGGAAAGGAAATACATATATCACATGCTATTTCTCAATGCTTCCAAGTACCAGAGAACTGTACTTTGAAAACAAAATTCCTGAAAAGGAAAATCACAAGCAACCCAGGATATGTACAACATGTATTTTACCCAATGCACTAAGCAACTGGTCTATAGTTTAATCTACACTTGGCATAGCTCATGGTCAACTGCAAATTTAGAAAGGGATCACTGTTGGTTTTTCCTGTGCCTTACATAGTAACTACACTAGTGAGCTTTGCAATAGGAAGGGATACACTGTGATAACTGTAAAGGTTTTGGTCTGAGTTCAGCTCCACTTTGCTTAGAATAATCAGAAAAACTTAGAATTTGTTTGCTGCTCTGAACTAAAACATAGTTAAGACATTTTATTAAGTACAATTTTCAAATGACCATTTTAATAAAGCAAGGCAACATTACAGGCTGTCATAAATGATGTTTGATATTTAGGTCATATATCCAAATATCTGGGCAGACCAAGTCTGCCAAATGTGGCACCACTGGGTTATATTATGCAGTGGTGGGTGTGGGCCCAGCACATACCCAGGAAGAGGTGGGAGGATGGGCAGCAGGTCAAGTCAGTTTATAGGGAATCCTTTCCATACTTGTGAACTGAACATCTTCAGTGATCATTATGAAAACTGTTTCTGACTTGGATGGCATTGTTTCCAGCCTTTCTGTCATTCCAAACATGCCACTTAAAATTCCAGTATTCAGATGGTACAGAAAACACTAGTTGAAAATCACTGTCCCTGTGGTTTCTCCCTTCTGCCTTGCACTGCACATTTGGGTCCAACTAAAAGTGCTCTCTCAAGTGCACCAATGCTTCAAATATTTTGCACCTGATGGTGCAAACCTTCAGTAGCTTCTCAGACCTGATCCTACTGTTCCTCTCCTCATTTCCTTATAATATTTCTGGTTTGCCTGCTGTCCAAATTTCTTTCATTTTCCTTCTTCTATCCAGGCTTCTATATATAGCCTTTTCTATATATATCCTCAGGGATTATGATTTTCATAATATCTATATGCAAATGATACCCATATTTTGTTCTAACATTGCCCTCCTGATATTTAAAATATTTGTCTGCTGGATATCACCATATGTCACAGTGCCTTTAGTCACTCAGGTGAAAACAGATCTCCTTTTCTTCTTCACAAGGCTTTTACTTCATTTATAAATAAAATAGCAGTAGCAGCATCCTAGCTATGCAAGGGGAAAAATGGCTCCTTGTTTCATGTGGATTCTCCTTCCTTTGTAAAATTTAATTTTTTTCCAGTTGTATTTGTAGGCATTTTTTAAAGACTCAAAGTCTTTCAATTCTGGAGACTTTTCATAAATTTCTTTAGTACTTTTCCTCTTCCAGTCCTTATCCTACTTTCTCAATTATTGAAACTCATCAGCTGGTCCCCAGATTTTATCATTTCTTATCCCATTTTCTAATTTCTTTGTCCCATTTCTAGACTTTCTATATTTCCTCAACTTAATTGTACAAATTTCTAAATTAGTTTTGCATTTTTGCTACTTTAAGAAGTATTTTTCTTCAATTGTTAAAATGTAATGTTCTTTACAATCTCTTACTCTGAGGATATTGATAGATTAACTTCTTCCTGTTTAATGTTTTATGTTTGTTTTGGCCTCAGCTTTTCATATCAGTACTCCCTACTTCCCACCCCATTCCTGATGATCCTCCATTTTTTCAATCATTTGTAAGAATGGGGCACTTACATCTCTACACAGGGTGTGGTTTGCAACTGTGAGCTTCACAGTAGGGTAATTTGGCTAAATAATTTCTTTGGGGGTCCCCCTCCCCTTCCTATGTCAATATCTTTAGATATTTTCTCGTGGCTTATTTAGATTTCCCAGAAGTGTCTCTTCTAGGCCCTTGTCTGCAATTAGAAGTGTTCTGGGAAAAGCAGTTGGGAGAATGCTGGAGAGGGAAGTCGTTTTCTCCTGAGTCCCTCTGTTTCATTCTATTATTCCTATTCTCAGCTGTATCTGGTGTCTCCCTGATCCAAAGATTCTCTGGTTTACTCTCTTTGGGAAATAGGCTTCTAATCTGCTAAGTTTTTTTTTCTTTTTTTTGCTGGGGGGTGGGAGGAACAGTGAATAGAGCTTTAGCTACACAGAATAGGGCAGGAGATTGTTTCTTGAACAGACTTTCCAGCAAATATTGCTTAACAACTGTGTGGTGCTCTCTAAACTCCTAAGCCTTCAGGGGATCCACCATGTTAATCAGGCTGCTTCTCAGCTTTCCCTGTATCAGACTGAGGATTTAGTTTTCTTGGGTCTGCTAAGTCAGTTATTAATCATCTACTTACCTTTTAACTTTCAAAATTGCTTCCTCCCTTTCTGTTTTGTCCATGTGTGTCTTGTTGCTCCTGATTTTTTGTCTCTTTACTATGTCTTAGGGTAGTATCTGGAGGGGGAGAAGTGGATGTGATATTCAGCTGGAAGGCCCTAGTGTTTCCAATGTCCTAGATTCAATGGACTTCTATAGCAGATTCTTGCCAATCTTCCTGTTTGTTCATCTAGTCACGATATTGCATGGAAATTACTTTCTTTCTTTACTCAAAAATCTCATCAGCTCTCCACTGCCTAGAGTAGTCAAAATTTCTGAGTATGGTCTTGGATAATCTGACCTTAGGATACTTTTCTAGTATAGGACTCATTACACCATCATTCACCCATATCCAAAACTGCAACAATTTTAGTTTCAACAATTTAGTTTCAATGGTATCCATCACTTCTGTCTTAAGGAAAAGTTATAAATTATGGAAAGGAGTGTGAGAAGACACTGGAACCAGACTACCTAGCTTAACTTAGCCATTAACTTAGCTCTACCACTTTGCCAATTGGATGATCTTAGGCAAGTTGCTTAATCTCCTCATCTGCAAAACAGAGCTCATAATAGCACTCACCTTCTAACATTACCATAGGGATTTGCAGAGCACTTAGAACAGTGGCTGGCATTTGGGAAATGCAATCTAAACATTAACAATTACAATTCCCCACACATCTGTCTCCCATAGGAAATTATTAAGCTCTTAGAGAAAAATCTCATTTATTCAACATTTTTGGTGTACTTATGATGTGGCATTTGTTAGCCAATGGGAACAATGTTAAAAAAAAAAAACTTGGCAAAATGGGAAGACTGTTGAATAATGATTCAAACAGAATGTGACAAATGCTATACTCCAGGAACAAGAATAGTGCAAAAAGTGCAGAGACTACAGAGCAAGTAAAATCTAATGGTCCAGGACAGATGGGGAATTCTTTCCGACCTAACATTTGAGACGGGGCATGAATGAATATGTAGGGAAAATGCTGTGTTGCTAAGAACCATGGCAGGGAAGAACCACAGGTGGGGCTGAAAAGACAGGCTGGGGCCCATTGCACAAGTCTGCATGTCATTGTCTGGCGAGTGTTTGTCAACCTCACCATTCTAGTACAATGGGTGTGCCACATGTAATTTTGAGGAGTCCAAGCAATTTGTTACTAACAATAGATGAAATGTGGCTACCTGACATTGTAAAAATAAATCAGGACACACTCCCAGGGTGTAAGAAAAGAAGCCAGACACAAAAGAATACATACTCTAGGATTCCATTTACATAAAAGTAAAAAACTAGGTAAAGCTAATTGATGTTTCCTCAACTCAGGATATAGCTGTCTTTAAGTGTGGATAGTGACTGGAAGAAGAACTCAGGGGGACTTCTGGGTACCACTAGTGTGTTTTGACTGGGGTGCTGGTTCCACTGTCATGCCATTTCCGAAAATTCAACATTCTGTATATTCACGAACAGCTTTTCAGTGTCTTTTATGCTTCAAGTTAAATAGAGTATATTCATGACACTTTATGCTAACTTGCTTTTATTGGGAGAAGGATTACAGATGGCCCTCTGGGAATCCCCTGGGAGCTCACTAGGTAGATAAATATTGCTCATTACCTGTTCCTTTATGGCCTAATCTGAGAACAGCTTGTGGATGCTCTAAAAAACCAAGTATAGTCATCATATAACCAAGGGTCACCTTCAGCAACAGCAGGGCTTGGCATGTGTGTAATGAACTAACATGCACTCAAAAGTCAGTTACACATTTGGCACTTCTACCAGATTGCTTTCCCCTCATTTTATGTACAATAAAGATGGTGGTTTCTTATTAACCTTATAAAGAAATGTAGGCGCAAAACACATCTGCATTTGTAAAAGTTATAATTCATTCAATATTTATGTATCCTAGGGAACATTGTTTTCTCAAGTTTTTTATTAAAAAATTTTTTTAAACCCAGTTACAAGCAAAAGAGCACAAAAAGATACTAGAAGTCAAATCCATTTCAGATCTCTCTCTCGAGGTAATCACTGTTATCTCTCTCTCTCTCTCTCTCTCTCTCTCTCTCTCTCTCTCACACACACACACACACACACACACACACACACACACACACACACACACACACATTTTGGAGGTAGTATTGAAGACTGAACCCTGGGCCTTGTACATGTTTGGTAAATGTTCTACCACTGAGCTACATTTCCAGCCCCTTTTATTTTGGGGGGACAGGGTCTCTCTAAGTTGAAGAAGCTAGCCTAAGCCTAGCTTGCAAACCTTCTGCCACAGTCTCCTGAGGTTACAAGCATGCACCACTATGCCTGGTTTCTCTTACACATTCTTAAATACACATTTTGTATGGTCATCCCTCTGTATTATGGATTCAATCATAACAGATTGAAAAATTTGAAAAAACATTACATCTGTACTGAATGTATATAGACTTTTTTCTTGTCATTATTTCCTAACACAGTGTACACAGTATTTACATAGTATTAGGTATAAGTAATCTAGAAGGCTGTGGGTAGGTTATGTGCAAATAGTATGCCACTTTATATAAGGGACTTGAATACCTGTGAATTTTGGTATCTTGGCAAGATGTGTGTGGGCGGTGTAGGTACTGAAACCAACTCTCTGTAGATACCAAAGGATGACTATATAAATACATGGATGTGTATTACTCCTGCCCCACTACTTTTCTAAATAAATGGGTGCCCATTATATCCATCTATTTTTACAAGAGATGTTTCACAGGTATACATTCCAATGATATTTTAAGTCTTTTGTGTTTTACAATGTGGCATTGAACATCCTTGAATACACATTCTTTCATGTGCTTTTTAAGTTATGATAGAGCCAAGCATAGTGGCATATACCTGCAGTTCCTGATCCTCAGGAGGCTGAGGTAGGACAATCACTTGAGTCCAGGAGTTCCAGATCAGCCTGGGCATTTCAAAAAATAAAAATATTAAAATAACTTATGGTAGAAACTGAATGAATGTGTATTTTTATTAACAGTGTACCAACAAACTTTTTGACCTCTGCATTTCTATTTGATTAACATGGGCACCTAATTATTTTAATTAGCAATATTCTATTCAGTTCCACTGACCTCTCTATTTCTACCTTAATAAGTATTACACTGTTTTGATTACCATATATAATCAATATTAAATCAAATATTAATTAGAAGATAAACTTTAATGTCTAGTAGATTAAGTCTTCCTTATATTCCTTATATTTTTCTAAAAAGGGGACATCATTATATGTCCTTATATTTTAAGGACATCATTTTAGATTGCTTTAATGACAGAGTCACCAGCATAACACAATTGCTGCTCATATTACACAAATCTAATAAATATAAGAAAAAAATCCATGTACTGCTTCTGTTCAGAAAGACAGAATTATACATAACACAATAATTTTAAATCAGAAAATTACCTGATTAGAAAAAATTTTTAGAAGAATCACTTTAAAAGCTGGAGGCATCACGATGCCTCACATCAAAACACACAGCAAAACTATGGTAATAAAAGCAGCATGGGACTGGCACACAGACCAATGGAACCCAATAGCAACTCCACAAATTAATCCACATGTTTACATCCAATTGACTTTCAACAAAGGTGCCAAGAACAGTTACTGAAGAAAGGATAGTCGTTTTTAATAAATGATAACTAGAAAAACCGAACATACATATTTAGAAGAATTTAGAAGAATGAAACCCCTACTTCTTACCACATACAAAGATCAATTCAAGATAGAGCAAAGATCTAAATGTAAGACTGGAAACTATAAACTACCAAAAAAAAAAAAAATAGGGGAAGTGCTTTAAGATATTTTGGATAAGACCTCAAAAGCACATACAACAAAAGTGAAACAAGGGAAATAACTGTACATCTGATAGGCGACTAATATCCAGAATACACAAAGAACACAAACAACAGCAAACAAACAAACAACAAAAACAAATAATTCAATTAAGAAAAATAGTCAAAATACCTGAAGAGATCTTTCTCAAAGAAAGACACAAAATTCTAGACACGAGGGTGGGTCGGGGAGGGCAAGGGCAAGAGGACTCAAGTTTGAGACTAGCTTCAGCAATTTAGGAAAAAACTCAATAACTTAGTGAGATCCTGTCTCAAAATAAAAAGTAAAAGAACTGGGGATGTAGCTCAATGGTCAAACATCCCTGGATTCAATCCCCAGTATTATTAGAAACAAGAAGACATGCAAATGGCCAGCAGTATATGAAAAAATGTTCAACCTCTAAACATCAGAGAAACGCAGATCAAAACCACATGAGATAACATGTCACCCGAGTTAAAATGATTATTGTCAAAAGAGACAAAAAACAAAACCAGAAAAACAAACACTGGAGAGGATGTGCAGAAAACTCTTACACAGAAAAAGAAATATTGGAGAGGATGTACAGAAAACTCTTATATACTATTGGCAGGAATGTAAATTAGTACAGCCATTATGGAACATAAACAGTATTGAGGTTCCTTAAAAAATTGAAAATAGAACTACCATATAATCCTATCATTGGGTCTATAGCCAAAGGAAATGAAATCAGTATATCAAAGAGATACTTGCATGCACATGTTTATTGCAATATGGTATACAATAGCAAAGATATGTAGTCAATTTAGACATCCATTAATGAAAGAATGCATTAGAGGTATATTATATATACACAGTATACACATAATGAAATATTTTCTCATTAAAAATAATGGAATCCTGTCATTTATCAGCACCATGGATGGAACTAGAGGACTTTATAAAAGTTAAATGAGCCAGGACAAAGACAAATGCTGCATTTTCTCACTCTTGTGGAAGTTAAAGAAATTGATCACATAGAAGTAGAGAGTAGAACGTAGGTCACTAGAAACTAGGAAAGTAGGAGGAAAGGAGGGACAGAGGTTGAATAATGAGTACCACAAAATCATTAGATGGGGAAATTGGTTCTAATGTTCTACAGCATAGGAGGTAACTATAGTCTACAACAACAAACATTTCAAAATAAGTAGAAAAGAAGAATTTGAAGGTTCACAAGACAGAATTGATAATTTTGAGGAGTTGGAGATAGTAATTACCTTGACTTGCTCAATATACATTATAAACATGTATTCAATTATAATACTGTGCCACATAAATATCTACAAATATTATATGTCACCTAGAAATTTTAAAAAAACAATCACATTCATACAGTGGATCATGTTCATACAATAGACCTTCATTCCCCAAATCCATGTCCATCTGGAACCTGTAAGCATGATCTTATTTAGAAAAAGTTCTTTGCAGATGTAATCAAGTTAAGACAAGGTCATGCTGGATTAGAATGAGGCCTAATCCAATGACTGTTGCCCTTATAAGAGGGAAAATGGACATGGACACACATGCCATGCCACGAGTAACACAGATACAAAGCAACGGACCTCAAAGACAGCTGGCAATACCAGAAGCAGGGAAGGTTTCTTCTCCAGAGCTTTAAGGGAAAGCATGACCATGATGACACCTTACTTTGGACTTAACTGCCCTCAGAACTTGAGAGAATACATTTTAGTGGTTTTAAGTTGTTAAGTAGGTAGTAATTTGTTATGGCAGCCCTAGGAAACTAATACAATGAACTGTCCCAAATTGTATGTGCTTGAATCACCATCAATTTCAAGAGGCATAAAATTATATCAAGTGATATGGCATTTGATGCATCTTTTCAGGCACTAGGCTGCTTCCAATAGGCAAAAAGAAAGACTTCATTTAGAAAACGCTTTGGTGGAGTTTTTTTTGTTTTGTTTTGTTTTGTTTTTAACTGTTATATCATGGAAACACAATTTATATTGAGGAAAACCAATTAATGAAGTCAAATGCTACTGTTTCACAAAGGGCTCACACTTTTACTACAGAGTGCCTCTGTACATTTTAGCAACTTCAAAAGTGCAGCTGGATTATATGGGAAGAGATTTCTCTTTTGCAAACGGCAAATGGCATCTTGTAGCTCTTTGAAACATTTTATTATTCTATAAAATATTCTTGCTTCGGAGACAGTGTTATTTGGGGCTGCTTCACAATCAATGAAGGAAGTAGTAGATTCCTTTGCAATCAGAGGCCATGATTGAGGCTCATGGTTAAATTCCTTTTTATCCCTGCTTAACCCAGCTGGATCCTGAATTTTCTTAATTGCTTCTTGGTGTAAAGATGTTTGTTCACTTTTTACTAAACACTGGTCTGTGGATTCTGCTTCAGAATCATCAGAGTCTTCATAATCTACCAGACTGTGAGACGCCTGGGGGGAAGACAGACTATGATCCCCCATGGTATGGGTTTCCTTGGATATCACAACCTGGTTCAGTGGTTCAGAAGAATCACCAGAAGCCCTGGGGACCCAAGCGTGTCCCTTTTTGTGACTATTAGGAGCAGTCAAATGATGAGGCAGTATGGAGTTGGTGCTTCTGTCTTGGACTAGTGAGGGGACACAACCACAAATATTTATGCCATATTGAGATTCAGATGCATCAAAGAACTTACAGATAGTGAAAAAATTATCCCAGTCTTTTTGCAGTAATTTTAAATACCTAACAAAATATTCAAGAAAACAGGTTTCTGATGAAATCAAAAAGTCAAGAAGAACTATAGAATCAAATCCTATATTTTTTAGGAAGAAAAAGAAAATACAGTGAGGATTATAACCATTTTCATGGGTGTGACGGATCCACATTTCCTTTTCTTGGGTCAACCTTTTCGTAGCCTCACATTCTCTGAAAATGAAGGTAATGGTGAACTCAGATTAATGACTTTTTATAAACATAACAGTTTTGACAGATTTAATTCACATGCCACATATTCACCTGTCACCTTACTTTTTAATCTACCCATAACTTTAAAAGAAAAAAGTTCAAAACCAATCCTTTTCCCCACAAACTCTAAGAGAATTTGACTTAATAAAACAAAGTCCACTGTCTTAGGCATTTCCACTTTTTGTCTGCCTAACAGAAGTCTTGCCATCCTTTATCCTGACATCAGAACCCTTCATTCTTTTGGGCAACCAATTCTATGTGGTAAGGTAGAGATAGAACCTAAACCAGTTCCCCACTCTCCTCAGCAGAGGTGGGCAAGTAACCCAGACTGACCCATCAGTGCACTCATGATCCTTGCTGGCCACAATGATTCGTTCTGAATATGGGACTCAAGTGAGCTATTCAGATCTCTGCTGGGAATTTTACTTGAGATATGAAAGGTGATAATTCTAAGACTGAGGTAAGCCTGATGAGCTGCTAGTAGCTCATAAAATATTCTTGCTTTGGAGAATATTCAAAAAGAAAGACTTCATTTAGAAAACCCTTTAATGGAGGTATTTTTGTTTTTAACTACTATATCATTGAGACACAATTTATATTGAGGCAAACCAATTCATGAAGTCAAATGCCACTGTTTCACAAAGAGCTCACACTTTTATTACACAGTGCCTCTGTACTTTTTAGCAACTTCAAAAGTGCAGCTGGATTATATGGGAAGATATTTCTCTTTTACAAATGGCAAATGCCTAAAGTTAATTCAGAATTGTGAGATACCAAAAAGGAGAAGTAACTGATGACAATTTAAATCCTTGATGCCAACTAAATCCCTTAAGAACTCCTCATAGTGAGCCAATAAATCCTTTGTTTGTTTAAATCAGTTTGAGTTGATTTCCATCATTTACCACCAAAAAAATCTTTAATATAACTACATATTTTTTGAAAGTATGTATGCCATAAGTATATGCCATTTGGGACACTGAACTGAAATGAACAGAGAAATTCACATATAAAGCAAATTTAATTCAGAGGCTTCCTCTTTCTTAAGAAGTCAACTTTGAATACAATTAAGATATGCTCTTATAGGCCTGTGCATTTTCAGTATGAATTTTTATTTTACCATTTTTGAGCCTAATTCAAATCACATGCAGGAATTTTGTGTTCTTGATTAGAACCTTTTGAAAATTGGCCTCAAACACTTGGTCTGAAAGCAGCCACTGCCAGCAGTGTCATAACACAGCAAGTACTGGCAGCACAACGCTGCACCGCCGATCATTAGTGAGAAATCCCTTTCTCCCAGGCCAAGAAAGAAATGGAAATAAAGCAAATACTTTAGGGTTTTAATAAAGCAGAGCAGAAATGGTGGAAAAGGTCATCAGTTATTAATTTCATAAGCAATTATAGATATTTGCCACAAGAAGATATTGCTGTTAAGTGCAGCTGTTTTAATAAAGTAGAAACAGAGTCAGTATGAAATGTCACCAGTAACAAAACTTCAAAATTAATTTTACATACTTGCCTGAAGAAGGTATAAGTTAAAATGTGGCTGTAGATTACAGTGAAAATATAGAACTGTTCCTTTGATTATTTATAAGTCAGTACTTATTTTTATAAAGGAAAAAAATATCTTACAGAAGTTTTATACAGAAATGTAAGTCTCAGAGGTGAATAATGATCATACCCATCAAATGTGATTCACAGAAGTGAATTAGCTTACCCCTAACTACACAGGTAAAGCAGACATGCAGACTATATAGGAACCCAGGTTTTCAGATTCCAGCCCAGTTCTATATCCCCTGCCCAGTCTGCCAAGTTATCATAATAATACAAATGTAATCTTGTTTGCGTGTAAGGCAAGATTAAAGAAAGGAATTGGAACTTAGGAGGAAACCACAAGATCCACCACCCAATTGATGGAAGGTAAATAATACACTCAGCACATTTTCTGAAATGTTTCCTGCCTTTTGGCTTGCGGATAGTTCAATAATTACTTTAAACTCACTAACCTGGTCAACTTTAGGTAGATGCCCATTGATGCCTTGGCAGCCTCCAGCATGTCATCGTCTTGTTCTATGAATACCCTGGACAGCCATTCACATGGATTATGTAGTTGCAGTGAGGGCTGAAGGTGAGGCTTTAAGAAGGTCAGTAACTCAGACATGAACCTGTGTAAATCAACTTCAAAAAATGCAAGTTTCTAAGTGTAGGCAATAGTTTATGAATACATTAATAATACCTTGCCTATATACAAATTTCTAATAAAGTACCTTAAAGTGCTAGATCATAATTCACACCTTCTAAAAGTTATATAAATTAGGGAGTATTTCTATTTTATAAATGAGGAAACTGAGGCTCAGAGAAAAAAAGTGATTTAGAAAGATGCATTTAAAATGTTAGCATGCATTTAAAATGTAAGCATGCATTTAAAAATGGCTATATGTCTATTTGGCACAAGTGACAAATAAGTAATTACAATATAGCTGAGAAAAAAATTACATGGTGATCTCTTGATAAAAGCATATATATAAATGATGAAAAAAGGTCTTTTCACTGGATACCAAAGCTGCTTTTTACTAGAGACAATACAACCAAGCAAGTTTTTCCTTCAAAATAACAGAAAATATTTTTTTGTTGTTATTTATTGAAGCATGTAAAGAAAGTTCTGCTTAATATTAAGCAAAAAATATCAAAAAGGCTTATGGAATTTTTAAACTATGAATTATACAATAGATGCCACCTAGTGTTCCAAATTGTAACTACAAAAATTATAACTAATAAGTAGTTATTAAAAGCTCAATGATATCCAAAGCAGTCCAGGAAAGTCACTGTTTACAATTTATGCTTTTCACAGTAGGCTGTTTGGTAGACATTTACTGTTCATTTTTCTCAAATGAAATAGAGGACATGTATTCTCCAACACCTACACTGAAAATCATACTTTACAAGGCTCTTTGAACACTTGATTTATCATCTTGGAAATTATATGGAACAATTTCTTCATCAATATAACTTCTCATACTTTAGTTTTAATTTGATTTCTAATTATCAGCAATCCACATAAGTAGATAATACTACATTCATGAATGATAATATAGATAAAATACAAATATTTGAATATGAGTTGACTTCTATCATTTATTATGAGATGACTTGAGAGTAATTTTTTTTGGCTGAAGTCATTTATTATGCTATACACATTCAGTTAGCCCACAAAAAGCTGGCATGTTCCTTAAGGTTATTTCTTTTGGGGGAAAAATCTTAAATTAATGGAATTCATACTAGTCCTGAGATTTGATAATTAAGAATTATTTTACTGAAGTAAATAATTATACATTAGTTTGCACAAAAAAAAGGGATTTGGAGAATTACCTTTCATTTCATTTGTTGAGGTATCACTTTGAAATTTGATTTCTAAGGATTTCATTGTAATTAAACTTGCTGCTCTAAGGATCACATGATCTGGACCACAGAGATATGCACATCCAGGCTGAACTTCATCACCTCCAAAGCAGGAAGGTTTTCTATGAACAGACAATGTCTTCAACAACCCGAGATGCACAGCTTGCAAAACAGCATTAGCTAAAGCCAACATGTCCGTGTCTAAGTGATGATCTGGCGATATCATGGCAGGAACAGAGCCATGACACAGGTCTTCGCCCACTTTATAGAGAAGGCACTTTTTGATGAAAATGATCAACTTTCTTTTGACAAAAGCCTGAATAGGCCAGGTAAGAACATCTAGCACACAAGAAGGTTTCAAAAATAAAATCCTTTGGCTCCTGCAATGTAACTTCAGGTAGATTCTGGAGGCTATGAGAAGTTCGAGCAATTCCAGGAAACATACCAAGCTGTTTATTATTCTAGAAGGTTTCTGACAGTTTTTAAAATGCTGAGTGAATAAGGAATCATAGAACACTTCAAGAGTAGTATCAAAAGGAGTCAGGAACTGCTTTAAAATTTCTGCAATTATAAAAACAGTAATTATACACAATAGGGAAAACAAAGCTTTTTAAAATGCAATTTTATAATTCAATTTTTATAAATATCACTTCATAAGAGAAAAGATAGGTTTGGAATATTTACCTAGAGTATGAACAAATGAGAATACAGAGATTAACAGTTATTAACCATGATTAACATTCACTTTACAAACACCAATAGCAGCAGATAATAAGTAAAAGCTTTATTTTTTTCCTTGTAACTTTTTTTCTTTTTAAAAAAGTTATCCTTGGGCTGGGAATGTAGCTCAGTGGTAGAGTATTTGCCTAACGTGTAGGAGGCCCTAGATTTGAACCCCATGGCATGTGCACACACACGCAGGCATACATACAAAATATGGAAAGATTTTTTTTTTTATACTTCAAACAGATCATAAGTAAGTTTTTTTTCTTTGATTATAAATATAATGTTCCTGGAAGTTAGATGATGACTATTTATGGGACAATGTAATGTGTACCTGCTTTTTCTGAACACGTATCTTTAAAGATTTCTTTCATTACTGCTGTAAGAGTCCAGAGACAATGTATTGCTTCATCACTCTCAGAATATCCAGAAAGATTTTTTTGGCAAAAAGCAATCCAGGAATTACTTAACATTATCTATAAGGAAGAAATAAAAAAATCTTATGATTTAGTACTTTCTTTAAAATCATAAATTACCTATTATTCACAACTATATACAACATTGTTTACTTGTTTGCCTAAAAAAAACATGATAACATTTGGTTAATCAAGAAGGAAGTAAAACATCCTAATATTCTTTAAGTGAAGAAAATCAATATATCAGAGAAATAAAGGAAACATGCCAATATTAGCAATCTTATCTCTAGGTGGTAAAACGATGTGTAGCTTTTATTTTGTTCTTTATACTTTGTCACATTTTTCAAATTTCCTACTACCAATAACATCTTTTTATAATCAGAAAAAAATGTTATTTTAAGAAGGAAACAAATCATTTATAGCTGAAAGAAGTCAGTAGATGCTTAGAATTGCTTATTAACTAATTCACAGATAAGAGGATAACCTGATTCTAAATGTATCGATATATTTTTTCCATTATGCTGAGGACCATTCTCAAAATTAACTTATATTAGCCACTGAAAACAAGCTTAGTCTCAAACAGAGGTGCCTAAACCTTTTTTGTGGAGAGGGGTCTAACCTACTTTCTTGAGAATGTGAAGAAAGTTATGGCCTCTGATGTGAAACCCACCTTTTAAGGTTAAGAATCTGATTTATTATAATTTATAATGTATTTAAGACTTTAATTCTTGATGTAAGCCACCACTGTATTATTAGATTCTTAGATTTTTGTGGACTTCACGTTATTACGTAAGCAAATACTTGATTAATGCAAATACCTGAAGGTGTAAAATCAAGTGTCAAAGAACAACTTTGAAAATATTAGAAGAGAAATAATAACATACTTTGATCACTTAGCTTACCTTTTCTCTCAACTGGAAATACAGAAGCAACGCAAGGCACTTTGCGGCCATGTGAGACAACAATTTGTCTGAATTTTGGAACATGCAGATCTACAACCAAACAAATACATGTAATCATTACTACTGAATGTTCTTAAAACATTTATTTTAAATTTTTAAGTCTTCAAAATCGATAAAAATTGGCTTACCAATTTAGAATCAATTTCATTTGACTGCAAAAGAATTTTAATTATATCTCTGTATTTCTCTTTTGCATGGATCTCAGTTTCAACAGACAATATCCTGGTTACCATCACTTTGATCACAGTTAACTGAAGGAGCATCATCTCCCGGGCATCGCTCATCTGAGAGTGTCTCTTCACACAAACAGGTGCTTCAGGAATGGTAGACACCCTGATGGAGGGCAGCTGATGCTGGCCCGGCACAGCATCGGTGTTCAGCCATTCTAAGGAACTGGCTGCAGAGCAATCTTGGTTTGAAAGTGCTGGGTTGAGGTAAAAGACATAATCATGGCTGTCATCTTCAAGTATGGTTCCAGTAAGTACTTTTTTGTATAACTGTTCTAAAACTTCACAGAAGGTTTTCATTTTGATATCCAACATCAATCTTTAAGATGGCTGATAACTCCAATTTGTAAATACTGATCTTAGAAATGTGATGAATCTCTATAATGCTTCTTCAGTAAAGCCTAAAATAGAAGAAGTAATTTTAATATTGAGTGTAATATTCATATTACAGAAAGACAACTGTTGTTTCCACTTAACCACAAAGTCTCAAGTAAGGGTAATATTGGTTGCTGAATTTCTAATATGGAAATTCATAATAAGAACATCACTTTAAGATTATAATAATGAGCCAGGAATGGTGGCACAAACCTGTAATCCCAGCTGCTCCGGAGGCTGAGGCAGGGGGATCACAAATTCAGAGCCAGCCTCAACAAAAGCAAGGTGCTAAGAAACTCAGTGAGACCCTGTCTCTAAATAAAATACAAAATAGGGCTGGGATGTGGTCTCAGTGGCTGAGTGCCCCTGAGTTCAATCCCTGGCACGCCCCCAACCCGAAAAAGACTATAACAGTAAAATGTATGCTTTCTATATAGACTTAAGGGCAAAAAATTAAGGGTGATTTTATCACAACAAAAACATCAACTTTCTTCTAACACTGCTCATTGGGTTGCCAGGGCTCAGTGCTGTTTACATTTGTAGCTAGATTACTCTGTAGTCAAGAGCTGTTTTGGGCTCTGTAGGATGTTAGGCAACATTCCCAACTTCTACCCCTACATTCCAAAGCACTCCCAGGCTCACCCACCAGATTCTGACAACCAAAAATGTCTACAGACATTGTCAAATGTCCCTTAGGGGCAAAATCGCCCCAGTTCATTGGGGTAACTAAAATTCATTAAACTTAACCTCCAATTTATAGATGAAAATGTGAGGTTAGATTGCTATATGGCCAAACGATATTATAGCTATTGCTCATTAAGTTCCAATTTATAACATAAGATAATGGCAAGAGTCTTAATTATCACCTATTTAAAAATATTTTTCAAATGTCTCAAGAAAAAGACAAAATATGAAGCGAAAGTAATCCAAACATGAGCAAACTGTATTTGTAGCTAGACGTAAATTTAGACATTCCAGTTGTCTAGGACTTCCTGGACATGATGAAGACCAGGAAGAGGAAGGAAATGGACATTTAAGGTCAGAAAGGACTTTTAAGGCACAGAATATGGGTCATTGACTGATGGGTCAATATCAGAGGAAGCATGTAGTATAAAGACTTTGGCATAAGCAAAGATTTACTGAATATCCTTCTAATGGAATACTGGTGCCTCTGGGAATGACCTGATCCTATGGGGGCTTTGACCCTTTCATTGCCTTTGAGCTATTTTGCATCTCTTAACTGTAGATAATTGATACAAATGCAAGTAATTCTTATCCATAGACAAGCAAATAATTGGTTTTGCTTCTACCTGTAAACATTTTAATATTCCTTTACTCCATATTAACTCATGGTTCTCTTACTTCTCCCTGAAATGGGCTGTGACATCTGCCTGATTCCCTCATGAACTAAAGAGTTTAGTAAAATATGTAATAATTGTTCATTTTATATGGGTCATGATTTTGTCCTCTTAAACCTTACCTTTTAACAAAACCTTTTCTTCTCCATCTTGACCTGTGCATAAATGCTGGACCCATCTTTAACCTCTTTCTCCAGAAGAGACTTTGAAGATGACCACTTACATTGGACCTCACTTCTACAGTGTGGCCCACCAACCTAGCTGTGGTCTTCCACCTCTTTACACTGGCTTCTTCCCCCTATTTAGCTTCTAAGAAATTTCAACTGTTGGCCACCCCACCAGACAAAGCTGTCCTGTTTCAGACCTCTAATACAGAGATAAATACAAGAAACCTATAGATTTTTAAATTATGAACAAAGCTTTGGTAAGTTTTCTGACTCCTACTTTCAAGCTGCAATATACATTCAAGATGATTGATTAATATATATAAATAATGATAATCTTTTTCCATCTGATAGCATTAAATTTTATCAGAACACTGTGCTCCCAGAAAGCAGCTATAGTTAAGAGCACTGTGCCCCTTTGTATTCCAGGAAGAAGCCAACCAGGAAGGATTGGCCCCTGTCCTTATTCCCAGGTAGGACCTACCTCTATCCTCCCCTCATGACTCCTTAGTTTTTATTTTTTTTAAGGTGAGGGTCTCTCTAAGTCGCCAAGGCTGGCCATTAACTTTAGATCCTCCTGCCTGAGACTCAAGTAGTTGAAACTACAGGTGTTGAGTGGTACACCGCTTTCTTTGTTCTATAAAAATCTCTTCCTCCTCCTTGAGAGGTTTCCCACTGAAGAACATTCTCCCTATTGTGATAGCCTAAATAAAATCATCACCTTGGCTGTTGTCAGTTATATATCAGAAATTGGTTTTCATATTCTACTTCAAATTTTATCTACTTCTAATTTTATCATACTTATTTTTCTTTATTTTTTTAGTTTTAACAATAACATTTCTTCTCAATAAAACTACTGATACTTTAAAATAGAATCTTTTAGGCTTCAATCAATATTATGTGCTCAACTCATTAAAAATTTTAGCAACAAATGAAACTATTTTTATTTCAATCCTACATCAATAAAAATACTTCCGATGATATTTCTATGGGTCATAAATTCTTAAATTTTACCATAAAGGAAAATGAATTTGCTATTTGATCATTTCTATGGGCATAAAGGACAAATTTGTACAGTGCAATCTTTCCAGCATACAAACGAAAGTGAGCATCAATAAATAAATATTTCAGAGAGAAAATAACCTGCTTTCTGTCATGGTAGGACCCTGTGCTATGAGAAAGAAATCAGGCTGAAAAGTTGTAAACTTTAAACTAAAAATACAGATTTAAGCCAGGTGTGGTAGCAAGTTTGAGGTCAGTCTCAGCAATTTAGTGCGACCCTCAGTAACAGTGAGGCATTATCTTAAAATAAAAAATAAAAAGGAGTAGCGATGTAGCTCAGTGGTAAAATACCCCTACGTTCAATTCCCAGAACCACAAAAAACAAACAACCCAGACTCAAATGGACTCTTTGAAACAGAAGAGAAATGATGGGGTCACAAAAGACTAATGGTCAGGCAGATGACAAATGAATGAGGACCAGTTGCTAGGTTGCTTCTGTTGGGACCAAATCAAACATAAACCTTTCTTAATTACACTGTTTCTTAAAATATTTATGAGAGACCAAATAAATCTGCACTAAAATAAATGTGGGTAGCCTGTTGAAAATTGAAAACTGTAGATTTTCTTTTTAAAACAATTGTAGTGTTAAATGAAAGGATGAAAATTGAAAAAGCAAACTAGGGGGATGAACCAACTACTTTTTTTCCAGAAATGCCTGCTCTGAGGTTGGCACATGGCAAGCTGCATAACCATGCTGGCCTGGAAGAAGGCGTACCCTTCAGACACCAAGCTTGTAAGAAATGAGAACAAAGCAGCAGGCCACTCTGGATGCTGTGAGGCTTTGAAACTGTTCATACATAGTAAACAAGAGAGGCCTGTCTAGCCTGGAAAGGGAGTAAATAACTAGAGGGGTCAAATCAGGACAAGTGAACAAGCAGTGCATCTCTTGGTATCTACAGAACATGCCTCTTGACAGGGAAGAGTAGACTCCCACTCCTGGCTGCCTAGGAAGGTACCAAGACAAGTTAGAAGGCAAGTGCGGTTCTTCAAATTTCCTCTGCTGCCACAAAGCCCAGAATGACAGGTGAATAAACTTCCTAAGAGTAAGTAGTAACTCATACAGCCTAATCTTTGACCTTCCATTCTACTGGGCATACCATAAAACAGAATACCAATCCCCAATCATTTTCAAGGTTCATTACTATGCAATTTGCCAATGCAAACCAAGATTTAATTTTTTTAAAGAAATATTCAGCAGCCAAAGGCTTGATTGATTCAATTTTTATATTAAGTTTTAGTAACTACAACAAACCCATCAGGTCCTCAAGAAAAGTTGCAATGATCCCACTTCGACATCAGGTCATCAACAGCTTACAGGTACTATGAATCTAAGTGACTGAGACTGCGATTGTACTACAATTAAAATAATTTTAATTTTCTACTAAATTAACTCAAAATAGATGCAAAACTTAAACTTAGCCTTTTAGGAAAAAAACTGAACAAAATCCTTGGGATTTAGGGTTAAGTAAATCCTTGACTCTAAAAGCACAATTCATAAAAGTAAAAATTGGTAAACAGGACTTTGACAAAGTTAAAATAATTTGCACTGTGAAATATCATATTAAGAGGATGAAAGGCAAGATATAAACAGAGAAAATATATGCAAACCATGTATCTGACAAAGAGCAAGTACCTAATATATATAAAGAACTCTCAGATGGGTAAGACTTATGAACAAATATTTCACTAAAGAGGATACAGAGGTGGCAAATAAACACATGAAAAGATGGTCAAACTCATTAGTCATTAGGAAAATGCAAATTAAACCTACAGTGAAAGACCATTCTCAAAATAGCTAGAACAAAAATCAGTGACACCAAATACTGGTAAGAACATAAGAGAAACTGGATCCCTCTTATATGACTGGTGAAAATATTAACTGATACAGCTACTCTGGAAAACAGTTTGGCAGTTTCTTAAAAAGCTAAATCTGTACCACAATGTCCTCCACTTGGTGAATGGGTAAGTAAACTGGAATGCATCCACACCATGGAATACCTTTCAGCAACAAAAAGGGAAAAATTATAGATACGTGCAAAATCAAAGGAATTAGATTGAAGGGGAAAAGTCAATCTCAGAAGGCTGTGTAGTTCATAATTCTATTCTTGAATGATAAAATAAGGAGTGAAGAACAGATTAGTGGCTGCCAGCTGCAAGGGAGGCCTCCTCTCCTTCAGTGGGTAGGGTTATAGAGAGTAACAGAGGGATCCTTGTGATAATGAACTGATAGGGACAGACTAACTTACATAGATGATAAAATACACAGATGATAAAATTACATAGAACTAAGTATACATTCAAATGAATATAAGTAAACTCTGAATGAGATTGGTGTTGATGACAAGATCCTGACTATGCTGGGAATATAGCTCAGTGGTAGAGCATTTGCTTAGCATGTGGGGGACCTAAGTTCAATACCCAGCACAGAAGGAAAAAAAAAAAAAAAAAAAAAACTTCTGGCTGTGACATTGTGCTAAGTTAGCTCCATAGGAGGAAACTAGGTAAAGGCTACATAATATCTCTCTGTACTGTTATTATTTCTTAACAACTTGTGAATTTATAATTATCTCAAAGTAAAAAGTTTAAATAAAAATTCAACTATTTTGGCTATATACATCAGTCTTTTGATTCTCAGCATTAATGTACAGATTATTTCATTAATATTCATTGTTTTAAAAAAACACATTAGAATTTTGAATTTCAAAATGTCTTAATCCAAAACTAAACAGTATTAAAAAAAAGGTTAAAAAGGTTTTCTTAAATATATTTCTATATAAGACTATTCATTGGAAAATACTCTCATCTTTGATAATTCAAAATTATCAAAGAATAAGCTGCTAGTAATTTAATCCTTTCTACATGGGGAAATTGCTACTTTGGGAGTCTTTAAATTTGAAAAACATCTATTTTCACAGTCAATATTACTAAAAGTCAAAAACTTTCACATATGACTTGGCTACTACAGTTGCTAATAGATTCAATACTGGGCTTTAGCATAGCTCAACAATAGGTTCAAATCTAATCAAATCTGAGAGGCTACTTAATCTAGATATTAAGATATTTAAAGCAAAAGTTGAAGCATTCCAAACAAATGCTTCTTGCAGGATTCTGGTTTCCTTCCCCATCAAAATCAAAATCGCATTAACTATGCCAGAAAAAAACAAAATGGGTGTGGTTTGGCTCTTCAAGAGCACCTCTCTCTACTGTCAAAAGAAGGGAAGGGGACATCTTTCAAACAGCAAGCCATGTGCTGGGTATCTTCCCCTTGGCTAGATTAACTCTTCACCCTTCTCAGTGCCCAAATAGACTCCATTAGGAGATTTGGGGGGCTGCAGAGAAGGAAGGACACTTTCTCAACGACTGGGAACTGAACTTCTCCTTACCCTCAAGCCTGACAGGGACAAGTGGCAAGTACTAGCCCTAGCCTGAGGGTGTAGCACTACCCCTTCTTAAAACAATCATGCTCAAAGTTTAGCCTGTCAGTATCACTTAAAAGGCTGTAAAAAAAGACTCCATGGCCCAACCTAAGGGGTTTTAGGTGTGGTAGCTCTGCAATGAGGCCCAATAATTTGTATTTTAAACAATTTCCCTAGTTATTGTTATTACTTTTTTTTTAAAGTTCAGGAGATCAAACCCAGGGCCTTGCACATGCTAGGCAAGTGCTCTACCACTGAGCTACACCCCCAGCCCAGAACTCTTAAACTCAAGTGTTTATAAATTGTCTTCCAATTAAACTTTTGTCCTTGGATTCTGATAATGGCCAAAAATTTTATTTAATTTTTAAGTATGAAGATAACAGCTGGCAATCCAGTTATAGATAAAAGGCTCAGAAACTTACGTGGTTTTTTGTTAAAGTAGTATACCCAATAAAAGCCTTAGAGTCAAATGGCTTCACTAAATCAAAGTCATCACAGGGGCAAATTATCTTCTAAACCTCAGTCTCTTTCTGTGTTCAAAGGTCATATAATGGTACTCAGCTCACAGGATGCTAGGAAGGTTAAATGAAATCCAATCCTGAAATATCCACCTTGGGATCTGTCTGATTCCTTTGCATTTCTGTGTGTGGTATTAAAAAGATGAACATGGTTTATTTTGAGAAAGATAGTCCTCTTTCCCTCTTTTATAGGGGGTTGAAGAAAATATTGGTCACCGGATTCTTGTGTGTGTGTGTGTGTGTGTGTGTGTGTGTGTGTGTGTGTGTGTGTAGGATGGCTACCAGATTCTTGATAAGGAAATTCAGTAAGCACTGATAGATCTGGGGCCTCTGGAAAGGAGGCAGGACATGAACTAAAAGATGGGAAACAGCACAAAAGCAAAGTTGTAATCATCTAAACCACATGAAACCCTGAGTAGGCTCAACACAAATCACCCTGAACTGGGAAGATGCAGATATCAGCAAATACAAAGTTGCTGGATAAATTCATAAACAGCTGGTATTAGTTTTAAACAAATAAAGAAGTAGTTTTGTTTTTAGGAGCATGGAATAACAGGGATTGTAGCATTTAACATAAACTACATCATTAGAAAGTATCCACATGTATCTTTCCCAAGTAGCTCCCTTATTTGACCACTCCAAAAGCTAACTTTTCTCCAACATAGCACAAATTGATGTTGGATATCAGAATCAGAGCTTTAGGCTGGGGGTGTAGGTCAGTGATAAAGAGTGCTTGCCTACCACATACCAGGCACTGGGTTCACTCCTCAGCATCACAAAACAAAACAAAACAAAACAAAACAAAACAAAACAAAAAGAATATCCCCACCAACAAAACAAAACAACCATAGTTCATTGTCAGAAGAAATCCTGGAGAAGGTCTAAATCAATCAAACTCTTAACACTGGAATTCCCTAGAAGGCTTGTTAGAACACAGATGGCTGAGAGTACCCCCCACCCCCATTGAGATTCTGATTTTGTGGGTCTCAGGAGGATCTAAGAAATGGACCAGGGACTACACTTTGAGACTCACTGATCAAACTATCCATTTTTTTCTGATGAGACTCTAAGTTGCTTAGGTTTATATCAAATTGTATGAGTACTAAGTATTTTAAAAATGGAAACCCTCCTGAGTATCAATATTTTTTTAAATGCAACTTTTCTACTCTTAATTGCTATAATCTGGTTTTGTTTTAAGTGGTCCTTCAGAGTGAAATCCTTCATTGAAAGGTTTTCTATACTCATTCACTTTTACCAGTCTATGCTCTGTTCAATCTCTGCAGTCCTCCTATCCTCCCCAAATCTGCCACCAGTGTCAGGGAGAATTTAGTGAATGTCTGTATGACACTACCCAGATTTTACTGAACTGTTGAGTTCTTTACAGACAATTTGGTTTTCAGTTTATTTAAAAAAAAAAAAAAAGGCTTCCTCAATGAAGTAGTATACACTGAAGGTACACATGTAAGGTATATTTAAGTAGCATACATCTAAGTTACAAGTGTTTTCACTTATGTGACTCAAGGGGGATGCTAATACTCCCTTAGTCTCCTTGAAAAGTTCTTTCCTGACTCTGGACCTTGATACTGTGCTGTTCCTTATGTCTGGAAAAGCTCTTCTACCCACTTCTCCTTTAGCTTTAAGCCTAATTATTTATGACTTTCTCTGAAGTCCCGCCCTCTTCTGATGTTCTCAGTCTCCCAGTACTGATGCTGTGCCTTATAGAACATGTCACAATTGTATTTTAATTTTTTGTTCAATAGGTTGAACCCTAACCCTCCCATGCTAGATAACAATTCAGTAAGAGCAGTCTGCTTAGTTCATTACTTCTCCAATTTCTAGCATAGGAGGCACTTATATTTGTGGAACATATTCCTGAAGAGAAATTTAGTAGCATATACATCTATAATAATATTAAAATATGCTCCAGTGTGTTTTTGTCTATCGGTACCCCCTCACTGGGGATTGAACTCAGGTTCTTTGCATGAGGGAACAATGTACCATTGAACTATATTCCCAACCCCTAATACCATGTAATTTGTAACTTCTGAATTTTAAATTACAATAAAAATTTCAAATAAAACATATATAAACACAGTATATAGTAGTATCTATAGCAGGAATTGAGTTCTGAGCTCATTCGGTCTTTACTGTATACCTGACAATGTGCTTAATATAAGAGGTACACATTAAAGTCACATCTTAAAACGATTGTGGTAAAGAGCAAATTAAAATTACCCTTGAAGAAAAAAAATCCCTGAAATTACCAGGTCAGCGCCCCAAGGAACTCAAAAGGTATGAGTTAGCTTCCTTTCCTTCAGTACTCTTTATGCTGGGACCATGGTACCAAGATCTACAGTAGAATTTCTCTACCCAGCCCCATCCCTGCTTCCTTTCAAATACAGTTGACCAGATAGCTAATGGGATGTCAATGTACTGCATGTGTCTATGATAGCTCTAATTCATTAGACCAGGTCCCTCAATAGTCCCAGAATGAAATGTACTGTCAATCAGAGCATAAACTACTTATTCTCTCAACTAACAAGTGCTTTAAGGGCCAGGATGTAGCCTCCCAGGTGGTGGTTCTAGACCTTTGAAATCACTGGAACAGTAGGAAACATCCTTGAACCCTGGACTCTCCAGAGACCAATTAAATCAGAATTGCTGCATTGGAACTTGGGTGTTTCCAGCCAGAGTTTAGTCAGAATGATGCATGGCATTTTTGCCAGAGGGAATGGTTGAAAGGTGACCCTGCTCCGGGATTAGGGCGGCTCCCAGATTAGGGCGGATCCTGCTGCTACTCTGGAGTTCCCATAGAGTTCTGAGAGGGGTTCTGAGAGAATTGGCACACGGAGCCTGGTGGAGCGAGTGTGTGTTCCCAGAAAATGTGTGTAGAGTGCCCATGACAGTTCGGGAATAAAGAGTTGCTGTTTGAACCTAAAAGGCTGTGTGGCGGCTCGGTTATTTTTTGCCCAGCCAGACTGCGGCACTTGGGCATTTTACAAATTATAATTTTTTTCTACTCAAGGAATAAACTCAATTCTGGTTGAATAGAGTTTTATGAATTAAACTTCAGAAATATTTATTCCTGAGTTACTTCATTTATATGTTGTAAAATTAGTGCTTCAAACTCTTGTCGATTTGATGTTATCTAAGTGAATAAAAATGATGTCTATTAAAACCTAATCAATGTTAACTTGTTAAAAAAAATACTCTGTAACCTAGGGCAGGGTGTGGAACTCAGTGGTAGAGTTCTTGCTTAACAGATAAGAGGACTGAGTTTGATCCCCAGCACCCTGCAAATGAAACAAACAAATCTCTGCATATGTGCAGTCCCTGACTAGATCTGCAGCAATGCAAACATAACAAAACAAAATTATCTCCAAGACCTCTACTATCTAAAGTGTTTTTAAATCAATGAAAAGTTCTAATTTAAGAATTAGAAAATTTAATAGCACAATTTAATAGGCCATTTAATAATATCTCTCAAACACTTGAAAAATACTTGCAACTTGATCACAGGATTTTATGGGTAATCGAACCCAGAGGTTTGAGCCTGCTGGGCAAGTGCTCTACCAATGAACTATATCCACAGCCCAACAGGACTTTAGATGAAGAACAAATGGCCAAAAATATGGAAGAGCTGACAATCAGGAAACAACTCAGTGATTAGGTCCTTCACCAAGAGTTCATATACATTCATCTTTCAGATGAAGCAGTATTTAGCAAATACATTGAGCTGCATGAGTGCTGTGACAGCTATAAGACAATATGTTCTCCATAACCATTTACATATTTATATATCTCTTTCTCTCCCTCTCTTTCCTTCTTTTGGAGTTTGAAATTTCCTGATTTTATAATTAGTACATATTATAAAACTTAACTTATAAATACATGAGCTATTAAAAATTTTTTCAAGAAATTTAGTTTAAAGATCTACTAGGCATTTTCTGTGGTTCTGGAGCTTGACAAGGGCTTTACCACTGAACTACAATCCCTGTCCTTTTTAAAATTTTGACACAAGATTTTGCTAACTTGCCTAGGCTGGCCTCAAACTTGCAATTCCTACTGCTTCAGCTTCCCCAGTAGCTGGGATTAAAGGCATATACCAGCATGTCCTTCTCAATAGTTTTTTCTTTCAAATTAATAATTCATGAATTGAGAAGGTGTTCCAATGAGCTGAGCAGGAGAGAAAAACAAAAAAAATGGATTGGTCATTTCGAAGTTATTTTCCTTATCAGGTTAAAAAAGAGGGGGCATCCTTATTTTGCTAGCTCAGGCACACAGGGCCCCTTCTGATTTGTTGCTGGGCATCTCCTGTTTTTTAGTTCTTACATTACAGGCATCTAACACAGGTGACTCTGTTCTGGTTTGGTCCAGTCTGTTAATAGGGCCTAACACAGCAACATTGTTGCTAATAAGACATGAATACACACACGCACACATACACACACACATTCACACACACATACATTGTATTACTATTGCTAAAAAAAATGTGAAAATCACTGGATCAGATGATTCCTAGATTCTTTTGCTACTGTGAAATTCCATCACCTGAAGAATATTGGAGGCCTGGTGTAGAGATCAAGGTTCCCTGTAAGGAAACTTCTCAGGATTAACTTTATAGACAGAATGAACAGATTAAGTCTAGAAGACAAGTATTGTTGCAGCTATGTAAAATAATAAAGACAAAAATAAACTACAAAAATATATTTAGGCCAGCTACACAGGAGACTGAAGCAGAAAGATCCCAAGTCTGAAGTTGGCCTGGGCACACAGCAAGATGCTATCTCAACGAACAGACAAAAAACTACAAGGTAGTATAGTTGGATTAAAGGTGAGGTCTTCTAAATGCCTTTCAAATTTCCTGGGAAGTTGTTTTGCTTTTATAATAAATTAGGAAAACATCATGGTAAAGTTAAAACCATCTAATTTACTATAATTTAATACCATTTAATTACAAATGCTATTCTGATTATTCCTAAAATTACAATAGTTTCTAACTATATTTCACCTATCTATTTTAAGGAAAAAGGGAAATTTAGAGATTTGAAATATGACTGATAAGAAGTATAATGAGATTCAAACTAAAAATGATTTAAAAAATTGGAAGTTCTACACCCCAAAATATATGGTATACATCAAAGTGTTTTTATTTTGTTTTAGGAAGAGTTACCTCATTTTAAATGACATATTACTGTTTTAGACTCTTGTTGAGATCTCTGTTTTGGAACTGCTTGCAGAGTTTGGCGTTTATTCTTTTGAATATACAGTTATATAACTACACTTTCTAAAGGGTTTTAGCTTCAAGAAACAACCAGAAATGATGAAAATTCCCTGCATGATTTGCAACCTGGCTCTTACTGAACCCAACTTTTAGGTTTTCTAATTCAAGCAAATGGTTAATAAAAAGATGTTCTAAAAATTTGTATTTTCTGAAAAGCCTTACACAGAACAAGAGAACGAAATCTTTGGCACTCGCCAGATATGCATATTAATTTAACCATTAATCTATAACATTCAAGTGCCTTCTCTATCAGTGTGAGATGTCAGATTTTAAAATATACCATTTTACTCTCCTCTCCCTACTAATCTATTTTTCCCACTTATAATTTCATTGTTGGAATTCTTGGCCAAAGGGGAAAATTCCTTATAATAAAAATAAGCATATGTTCATGTGGATAACTATGTAGTGGAACTCCCTCTTTGGAAGGTCCTACTCAGTCACCCTTAATGGATCCTCTTCCTCTTCTGGTCTCCTATATGTTGGGATCTCTAAGTGTTCAGTCCTCTCTATCAATTTTGTGGACTTTCAATGTCTTTAAATATATTTTTTCTGAGCTTTCTATAGATGCTCCTTGACTTACAATGATATTATTCTTGATAAATCTATCATGAGTTAAAAATGCATTTAATACATTTAACCTACTGACATCATACTTTAGCCTAACCTCCTTAAACATGCTCAGACCCTTACATTTGCCTATAGTTGGGCAAAATGACCTAACATAAAGCCTATTTTATAATAAAGCATTGAATATCTCATATAACTTATTGAATACCTTATGGAAAGTGAAAAACAAAATCAGAATGATTACATGGATACAGATGATATAGGAGGCATAGACATAGACTGGCATTTTGTAGATTTGATGGGATACAAAACCACAAAATGCAATATCCAAAAAAATACAGTATGCTGTAGAGTACTGGTAGTTTCCATTGGTGATCCTGTGGCTGACTGGGATGTGGTTCACTGCCACTGCGCACCACTGAGAGAGTACTGGACTGCATTATTGCCAGTCTAGGAAAAGACCAAAGTACAATTTGAAGTACAATTTCTACAGATACTTATGGTAAGTTGAACCACTCCAAGTCACATGTCTGTACTCAAGTACCTTCTGGAACCCTCCACTTGGCAAATTCAACTCTTTGTCTCTTCCCTCAAACTTGCTTTTCTCCTATACTCCTCAGTTCAATATGACTTCTATATTTCCTTGTTACCCAAGCTAGAAACCTGGGCATCTTCCAACCCTTCCCCATCTGTCTTCCCTCCATCCTCACTGTCATTGCTGCATTTACCACTTTTATCCTAGACAATTGCAATAGATTCTTTCTTAAGTGGTTGTATCTGGCCCACCTTACATCCACTGCCTTCTGAAAAAATGTTTACTTTCTTTGGGATAAAGTCAAAGCCCTTTAAACATGGCATTACTAGGTCCTCTGAGATCTAACTATTGGGGTCTCCTCACTTCTGAGACCACAAACTAAGCTCTATGCTTTTTCTAAGGTCCCTAGAAATTGTGCACTTAAGAGACTACCAGGCTGTGTGTAACCCATTTTTTTTTGACTAAATCATACTCAACCTCCACCCTCCACCTTCAACTTGGAAACCATTACCCTCAGAGAGCCTTTTACATATGCAAGTCAGGATCAGGCAGTCCTGCCATATAATCCATAGGTTAATACCACAGTATCTGTTTCACTGCATTCTCCTCAACTTTGGTTCTTTGGTTCCCTCCACATTTGATTATGAGCTTCTCTGGGCAGAACTGAGCCCTGTTTGTCCACATAAACACGTAGATGACTCACATGGAAGGCACTAAGCAAATATTCTTGAATAAATGAATGACAGTGTAGAAGAAAATAGGAGAGAACAAACTTAAGTGGTTATGATTCCCACCTGCCACAAAATATCCTAATATATCTAATTACATAAAAGTAGTCGATACATTATAATACTTCCTTCATATTCAATCAAGTAGGTATTTTACTTTTGAGGATACTGGTGGGAGTCAAATGTCTGATGTACTGGGTGACCTTAGTCTGAGACATCATTTCTTGCCTGGACAAGTATAACAGCTGACCATATTTGCTGTAATCCAGCGGCCCACCAGTCTTCTCTATTGAGGAGCCAGTGGTCTTTTCAAACATAAATAAGAGAGTGTCAAAGCAAACAAGGTGCTGCAAGATCCACAGCCTGTCCCACACCTTCTAATCTTATCAATGCTCTCCCCCTACCCTTTACTCTCTGCTTCAGCTACATGGATTTTTTTCTTCAGTTCCTGTAAACAGCAAAGCTTATTCCAGCATCAAAAGCTTCTGATTCACTCTACCTGCAAATTTCTTCCCCTACAACCGACATGGCTAGCTCTTTGTCATTCAGACTGCTGCTCAAATGTCACTCTAAGACCCTTCCTGACTACCTAAAACAACCCATCACGTCCTCGCAAATTCGATCCTCTTATTTTGCTTTTAGTATAGACTGTCCCTGATCATCCTGTATTAGTCTCCCTTGATGAAATGAAAACACAAGTGATTGCCTTTCTCTTGTTTTCTGTTGTCTCCTCAAAGACTGGAACAGTGCTTGGCCAGTAAGTACTAGCGAAATGAATTAACGCATTTAATAAACACGTCTTCATGTGCCCATGTTACATGTTTCCCACTCTCCCGTTACCTTCACTCACAGGAAACCGTGGACCAGAGGATCGTTATCCTTTCAGGAAAGCCCTTGAGCCAGCACCGCGGTTCCAAAGACAATGCTACCTTGCAGCCTCCGGGAGGCATCTTCAGCTTGGTAGCTCACCGGGTCTCTGAGACCGACAGATGCCCCAAAGATTGAGCACTGGAAGCGCTGAGGAGAGGCGGCGGGTCAGGGCCTTTCCCTCCTCACTTTGTGGAGACTGCTACCTCCCCAGCTCCGGTACCGGACCCTCACTCTGCTGTACACACGTCTCTCCTGTCACTCAGTTCAACGACCGTTTGGGGTTACCTGTCCGGGAGCTGCCTCAGGCCTCTCGGCCTTCGCAACGCCATTCAAGTTCACACCTGTTCTTTCAGGGCCACCGTAGTTCACGGAATGTATACGCTAATCCACTCCTCCCGCATGCGCACAGCCACCATTCGGTGTACAGTGTCTCTTAGCAACCACTTCGAGTCCCTCTGCCAGGGGCGGAGCCTTGGAAGCCTCCGCGGGGAAGCCGAGGGGAAGTGAGTGAGACCAATCAGAGACGAGTGTTAGCTCCGATCGACACGCCTCTCCTAACTGTCGCGAATCCGCAAGCAGCTTTACGGCAGATAGGGGGTGGGGGCTGCTGGGGAAAGGAGGGGAGAAGGAAGCAACCAACCAACCAAGTCGCCCCCACCCCCCACCCCCCTCCCACCCCGGACCTGGTTTACGGCTCAGAGCTCAGGCTCTAGTGCGGCCGCTGATTGGCTGCTGAAGGATTGGTCCCATCCCAGTGACCCCAAAGTGCTGGAGGGAGGGGGCGGGGGTGGCCCAGTGCAAAGTGCATCCCGAAAGCCCCCTGTCTGGAGACCCGGCTGCTGGCACTTCGGACTCTGTACGACCTAGGACCTCGCTGTCCCGAGACCTCCTGAGTCCCTCCGTAGCTGGAAGCCTCTGGCCCGGAGCGCGACAGCCCCCCTGCTCTGAGCCCCTGGACCGGGGCTGTCCCCCCCAATCCCCGAACCGGGACTTCCTCCCTGCACCCCTGTCCCGAAGCTGCCCAGAGGCCAGGACAGCCACCCCTACCCTACTCGGCTATCTGGATGCTCTCCGGGCTAGGGCCGTGAGGCACCTAGGAGGATCGGGAACACCCGTGTCCGGCCCTGCCTGGGGTGTTTCTTCAATGGAGAAGTTGGTGAGTGTGGAGGAGGCTGAAAGAAGGAAGAGAAGCAGCAGCTGAGGAAACAGGTAAAGTCAGTTACCTCCTCCGAAGGGAAGGGGGCTACCTAGAGGTCTGGGAAGAAGGAAAAATCACTGTTTCTGCCTGCCTGCCCTTTGCCACTTTCTAGCTTTTTCCTTTGCTCCCTCTTTCTTAGAACCCTTTTCTCTTCGCCCCTGGGGCACTGCACCACTCACTGGTTTCCGTTTTCCAGGTGTGAACTGACCGGAGGACACTCGAGAGCAGGAAGGGGGTCTATCCACTCTCTAGAGAAGCAGCAGGCAGAGTACCTCTGACCAGCATCTTCCATAAAGGTAATGAGCCAGACCTCCCCTCCCCCATTGTTTATTCCTGGCCCCTACCTCATTAGGCAGTGCATTATTTTCAGGGCGGTTGCTTGGGGATGCATCCTTTCCTAGACCCCAGTTTCCTAGCAAAAACAAAAACACTGCAGGGCCTGATCCTTAACATTTTAATAACTTCTCTACTCTAGAAATGTATTTTCCTTTTCCTCTCCGTTCAGTGAGTTTCCATGTTTTGCATTTTATCCTTTGATACACTGTGCCATTTGCTCTGAGGCTTTGAGACCTTTTTGTAGCTCTCCCACCTTCCTTACTCTCATAGGAATTCTTCAATTTCATGTTAATTGCTTGTTAATTCTGAAAGACTCTGCTTTTTAATTAAACCACAATTTACTTACCCCCACCCCCTTTGCTACTTCTGTCACCTTTTCTGTACTTCTGTCAGAAAATCTTTTCATTACCTCACCTGACAGTCTGGTAGGGGAGGGTAAACTATTGGCTTGAAATTTTTTAAGTTTCAAAAATACTCTGATTTTTTTTTCAGTAGTAAAAAGTGGATATATTTACTTTTAAAGTGTGAATAGAATGAAAACAGTATTAGATCCTGAAGCATTTACATGTGATTAACTCGAGGTTTTCCCACATTTGTGTATGTCAAATATGGATAGACACCAAAATTTTTACAAAGAGATATTTGTTACATCACAGATGTTTTAGACAAACAAAAATTTATACAATGTTTTGTTAACAATCATTTTACAGTCAGGAATAGAAAAATAAAAGAAATTTTGATGTGTTTAGATATCTGGGGCTTAATTTTGGCCCTCTTCATAAATCAGTTTTCTCATTTCAAAACCCTTACAGAGAATTTGCTAGATAAAAATTTAAGCATCTAATTCATGTGGTCACATTTCTGCTGCCTATTTTGATGCTGCCTCTGAAAATGCATTAAAGGTAAGTTTAGGACATGAATATAATTCCTAAAGAGAGCATATGAGCACAGAAATTTTATAAAGGCTAATTCAGAAATCAGCCAAGTGAATGACTTTTCTAGCATCTACTAGCAAGGGTATAAAGTGACTTGTTAACCTCAGGTTTTTTTTTTGTTGTTGTTGTTTTTTAATATCTCAGATTGTGTAAGGATTTTTTAGTGTGAAAAAGCACTTAAAATAACAGATGATTTTTTTTACTTTGTTCCACTGGAATTTCTGCTTTCCATATGATTCTACTAATTCTCCAGATATAACTAAAGATACTTTTAAGGGATCTGATCTGGATATTCTTGAGATCTGGAACTGGATGTCAAGACTATTTTCTGAATACAATTAGAAATAGCATCTACCAGTGACTGTTCTATGGTGAAAGTTTAGGTACACCTTTATATATGTATGTAGGAATCAAGGCTAATTGATCATTTCAGTAAAAGCTAGGCATAAAGCTATAAAGTTAAATGCTGCTTTTTATTATTTAAATATGGAAGTAAACAGAGATACCTAATGATTACTTTAGGATCTAAAAAAAAGGCTAAATATTTGAGATATGATTTAAAGATTCATATGAAGTATATATTTTCTATTTAACCCTTCTTGGTGAAATATTTTTTCTGCTTTGGATTTAATCTTAGTGAGTTTTCATTTCTGAGGGCTTTCTCCATTACCTGAGATGGTAAGAGAGGGGAAGTCTGTAACTTGTCAAAAACTTATGAAAAGAGGGCATTGCTTTCCCCATGTTTCCCACCAGTTCATTCTCATTGCTTAAATAATATCATGGATCTGCTCAGCTTTTAATAATTTTTCTAAGATTAGAGAATATTATTAGCATGATGGAGAGTATTTGATCTAGGTTATGCCAAACATTTAAAATATTTAATTTGGGTATTTACTTGCAACATGGCCATTTAGATCATTTATATTTTTTTTCAGTCTGGCTGCCAACTTTATGTTCATTCTTTTGCCAGACACATCATTTTGAAAACAAACTCATCTGATTTATTTGGTCACCAAATAATATATTTATAATCACATAGAAGAGAATAATTGATTTTAATTGAAGCTATTCAGTGATGCCTCTTGAAAATACTGTGGATTACACATTGACAATTATTTATTTTGTTCATATTTAACTTTAGTGACTTAGAGGCATATGCTACTTCTAAAAATCCTAAAGTCAGTTAAAGTTCATGTTATATCTACTATTTGACTTTCAGCTTCTCATTTCATTCTCAAGTGAAAGCAGTCCACAGTGTAACACTTGTCTCCTTTCTTGAAGACTTTCTAGGCACTGATATGTGAGGCTGCAAAGATTGTATTGGCATACATGGGTTAATAGAATAAGGTAGCATCATTTTTAATACTTGTGATTTAAGCTTTGAGTTGAGTTGGATAAGTGAACTTTAAAATTCCTTTATTGCCTCATCTGCACTATGTGAAAAGTATTGGGTTTTCTGCTGAAACTTAAGTGAATCATAGATACATTGTACATGATGATAAATTCCTGTGTTATTCACAGGCCCAGTAATTTGGAGAAACTATGAATACCCTTATATTTGTTTAGGAACACAAACACAGTGCTATGTTGAGTGATTTTAAAATAACACCTCCACTTTTTGGGGGGTTCCAGGCTCTTAATCACTAAGTTGAGCTCATTAACATGCATTTCAACCAGGTTGTATGCTTTGATTGGGCCTTGGAGTGTTTCTGCATCCATCTTTCCTCTTAGGTCTTATGAGCCACTGGTAGAATATTTTTTCCCCTTAGAGCCAAAATCCTTAAAGTTGTTGATTTTATTTTCTTACTAGCTTCTATCTTTGCTTACTCTGCAAGGAAATGCTTATTTCTTTTTTTGAGTAGCAAGCTGTTAGCTTGTTTCTAGTTTGTGTGAAATCATGAAAACAGTTCTAATTTGTATCACTTAATCAAAAAACGTGTGAACTTTTAGTGAAAATAATATGCAAAAAGCTACTAAGGTCTAGTCATTATACCAAAGGAAATTAGAGAAATATGGTCAAACTTCATTAAGATTTTATAATTTTGTAGAGGTTTTTTAAAATATTTAGTTTTGTGGGTATTTTATATTTCACTATCATATCACATATTTTCTTTTAAATATGTGAAGCAAGAAGTTTTGGTTTTACTAAATGAAGTTCACTTGACATCTATATGGAAATTAAGCGGTAATTTATCTTAATTTCTGAACTTGTAATTTCTAATATGATTAAACAGTATAAAACCTTGGGAACCCAAGTTTGTTTTTTTTGACCCCATGTAGAGAGGAAAAGATGAGTTAGCAAAATTTAAACACAGTGTTAACTTTGAGCAATAAAACTGCATATAAAAGTGATACATATTATGGAAATGGTTCACTTCGATACATACTTCTACAGTATTCAGCATTTGTATACTTTTTGCTTTATTCTGACTTAGAATGGAATTTCTAAAGATTGTATCCTTAGAGGATCTCAGTTCCTGAGTCCAAGTCATCAAGATAGTCTTATACTGAATTATGTTATTTTAAAAATTGTCTCTTTTGCCATATTCCTTTTTTTTTTTTTTTTTTTTTTTGATAGGTGACTTCCATGAGCTTTCAGATTTTTAAACAGGTATTCCCTGAGGGGAAATAGGCTCTTATCCATTCTCACCTTTGGATTTCCTTGATGGTTTGTAATAGGCATTTTTACCAGTGAATACAGTATTCACTTTTAAGTTCTATGGTCTTTTTTTATTCTTTATTTATACATATATGAGTAGCCATACCCTATTAGGTGCAGCTCTCATCAGTAACACCAAGAGAAAATTGTCTGATGCTTTGAACTATTGGGATTTTTGGTAATAAATTAATGCCTTCCATAATTTAAAATGGTGCAACTGACAGGGATCATGTGTACATAGTTGTATGTGTTTTTCCGTATAAAGAGTGATGTACCAGATATATGTAAGGAGTGCTTTTTTGATTTAAATCTAAATTTATAGTGCTTTGTTTTATCAGAAAAGAGAAAAACAATCCTAAAATTTCGAGGATTAAAAAAAATCATTTTAAGTATGATTTTTAAAATACTCTCTAGTGCTGATATCTATGGCCAAGGCCTAACACCATACTGGCCATCTCAGGCATTCAGCAGACATTCATTTGTTTGATTGAAGTAACTTATATGAAATTATCACAAGTTACTAATGTTCATACATCTTTTTTTATGGGGAGAAATAATTTAGTCACTTCATATTTTAATATTCAGTCTTCTCTGATTTTATAAATAAATAGTATTTCATATTTTCCTCAACCTCTCAGCTGTCATGGCCTCCTCCCTATCATGTCTACCCACCTCCATGGTAGTAGTGATGGCTATTTAGAAGCCAGTAAAAACCACAAGGATTCTTATGGGCTTGAAGCCATGTTGGATCTTTTCTACTTTTGGGAGCAGGGGCTGCTAGGACACACTTAGAAATAAGGTGTCCAGTGATATTCATTTCTGACACGTAAATGTCATTAATGTGGAAAATGATTACAGGTCATATGTGGAAATGTGTGAGGCACATCATTGGAAATAATTGATTTGCATTTTTAAAATACTTTATTTTAGCATAACTTAGAAAAATTAGAAAGATAATACAATGTTCCCCATATACTCTGTAGCCAATTTCTGCTGTTGATACCTATGTTAATATATATTTGTTACCTTCTCAAGTGGGTACTAGTACACATGTTATTTGGAACTCTGAACAGGAATTGTATTTCTCTTTATTTGTCCAGTTATTTATTTCAATATGTACTCACTGGGATTTATTTTATATTTTGGGTTATAATTCAGTACTGTTGAAGTATTTCCTTGCTCCAGTTGTTTCATCTTTGGCCATTGAAAGCTCTTTCATTTGGTTCCTTTGTTCTTTCAACTTAGTCCATTGGTGAGTTTTTTTCGTCGAGCACATTCCTTTTAGTACTATAAGATGCTCCAGGCTCATCTTGTATATTTCCTACCCTAGCTTTAGACTTAGTCATTTCTATAAGGATTGTTCCACATTATTTACACTTTGCCTTGTGTAAAGGTGCTCTTATCATGTCTACTTCATTTATTTAGAAACAATAAGATAGAATATTAGATTTTATTTCCCAGTGAAAGCTAGCAGTCTTTGCCCTCCTTGGAAAAGTTTGACAAGAAAGAATCAGGTATGAAAAGAGCAAAATGCAGGAGTGGTCTATCTAATTTGGATTGGTGAAAATTCTAGCATGCAGCCAGCAGTACCTAAAACTTCTACTTTTTCCCTACAGCTTGTCAGGTTGCCAGGTAGCCTGGCCTTTCCCTTATCTGAAGATTTAAGTGATAGAGGGTGTGATACCTCTATCCTGTTGTCATGGAAAGGGGTGCTGGTTCTTCCAATACAAAATTCCTTAAGTGATTCTCCTGTTGTTTGTGTAAGTCACTTTGCATGTGTTTTTAACCTGAATGGAATTTACAGACCTAGTATTCACTTGACAAGGAGAAAGATCCCTTTTCTTTTAGTTGTAGTGAGAGGTTTTTTTGTTTTTTTGTTTGTTTGATTGATTTAGAATTCATGTGGGGAAGCTGGCAAAAGTATTGTTACTGTTTTACCTAGTTTGATGTATGCATAAAGAAATAATATCTTTAACATTATTGAGTTGATACCTCTTGAGCATATGAGGAACCAGCATTTATCCTTACCTTTTAGTTGTCATAGATTCCATTTTGACCCTGGCCGTCTTCTATATTCAGTGCACACATTTTCTCCTTTTAGTCCTGTTTAGAAAGCACAGCAGGTAACTCATGGTGTCAGTTAAAGAAATGTCTGAAGATACATTCTTAGTAGAGGAAAAAGAAGAATCTGTGCTTGCATCCAGAATCCAAATATATGATTTCTCTACTCTTTTTCAAAAAAAAAAAAAAATACATGGAAGTTGTGGGCGTCTGGAAGTAAATCACGTTTGATACTACCTTCAGGAATGTTTTAAGTGACAAGATCATTTTTTCTAAGAGTTTTTCTGAGTTCTTTCTCTCTGTATAGATTTATGGTAAAGTACGGATATTTAAGCTCACCAAAAAGTAGACTGTTCAAGTAACTATGATTTCTTTATTATTTTGAGGAATTTCCCTGTGATTGTTATTTATTTTTAGGTTAAGAAGGCTCTTTTGCTCTGCAACCTGGACACCCTCTGACCCCTCCCCACAATGCTGTATATGCACAATGGTTATTAGGCAATCCATACATCAGGAGAAGGGACACTCTTCTGTAAGGTAAGGTACATCAGGATTATCAGTCAGCTATACTACATCGGGAGATACCCATTTAGCTTTTACTTTTCTTGAAATCAGCTAACATATGGGGGCTGGGAATTTAACTCAATGGTAGAACACATCCTGGGTTCAATTCCAAACTCCAAAAATAAATAAATTAATTAAATAAAGAAATGTACAAATTATGAATTAAAAAAATAAATCAGCCAGGCATGGTGGCACATGCCTGTAATCCCAGCAGCTCAGGAGATTGAGGCAAGAGGATCACAGTTCAAAGCCAGCCTCAGCATCAGTGAGGCGCTAAGCAACTCGGTGAGATCCTGTCTCTAAAATATAAATTAGGGCTGGGGTGTGGCTCAGTGGTTGAGTACCCCTGAGTTCAATCCTTATTACCACCCCTCACAATAAACAAACAAAAAACCAAATAAATAAATCAGTCAATGTTTACTACATATACCTATACTTGTTAATGTTTACTACATATACCTATATACCTATACATATACATATACTTGTTGAAAGAAAATGCCAGTTTATTTTTGATACTGTTTCAACTTTTTTTTTTTAATTTGGCATAACAGTAGTGTACTACATACAACACTTGCTAAAAGGAAATCCAGGTTTGTTTTGATACTGTTTCAGACCTTTTCTTGTACAACAGACCTTCTTTAAGTTCCAAGAAAATCATCCCATTTAAAACATTCTGTTAAAGATGATTGCTTTGAGCATATAGTTACAGTTTCTATTAATTCTTTCTGATGATCTTCCACATTTTCTCTTATAACATTGAGAATTAGCAAAAATTCTAATTCCTTAAGGTTTCTAAGATCAGATTTAATATCAATGAAGTAACTAAGTGGAAACAGAGGGGAAAATCTTGTTTTTTAAGATAACAAATTGTTAAGAACTCTCTATTGTCTCTGAGAAAATAGCTATTTGTAGCAGTAGCTTGATATTTTTAAATTACATCACAATAGTGATACTTATGAATATGTAATAACATAATGTTCCATGTATAAAAACACATCAGGTATTTGTACTCTTAAGCTATGATGATTTGACCTAACATAGGCTTAGTTTAAACTATATAATCTATAAGGAGAAATTTTGCAAGTTAAATTATTATTGGTCACAAGATTATCTCAAAATGTCTAACCTACATATGAGAACAAAATGTCTTTAAATGGCCTTATCACATAATTTTTAATTTTTATTGTTAGAAATGGAAATTACTACTTAAAAGATGAGGGTAATCTATTCTTTCAAATGAGCTCAATTGGAATATCTTCCTAGAAATTTATTAGAGCTTAGGTTTCTACGCATATCTAAAATCTTAAAAACTTTTTTGTACTCACACATATGAGATGTGACCTTTCATCATTTCAATATCATTTCAATATGGATTGTTCCTGTTTGCATGAAGATCTCATTTTATATTTGGTTTGAGTACGTATCTCTTTTGTGACCTACTAGAGCTTATGGAAATTCTAGGTATTACTTTTCCTTTAAAATAATTTTATTTTAACAGGTACTTGACAGGTTTTTCAGATTCTTAGAGTTTAAAAACATATAATTTTTCTGCTTTGAATATTTATAAAGTTAAACTTCTGAAAAACAAATTAGAAAAGTGCCAAAAAGGATGTGGCAGAAAAGGAAAGGAGTAGATCATACATCAAATACCATAAACTGGGAAACACTGATAGAAAGAAATTGAAATAGACAAAAGGAAGGTAAATATAATAAAAATATTTTACTCTAATTTACTTAATCCAGTCTACTTTTCCTTTCCCCAACCTTTTACCATATGCTAAAAATAAGATATTGATTTACTTTTAAAGAACCAGCCTAAAGATTTTTCTTTCTTTCTTTCTTTTTTTTTTTTTTTTTGACTTCTCAAAATTGTCTTTAGTCTTTAAAGAACATGGATTGTCCATTTGATACTCCATATTTACTAACTCTGATCTAAGATAGAATCCTTAAATGTTTGCAACTTAAATCTCTTCCGTGGTGCACCACATAAATCAGAACTCCTAAAACAGGTACTAATTTAGCACCTTTAGTGGTTCCCACTTTTTTTTAGCTTCCTGGTGTTACCTCCCATTTTATCTGTAATAAAGCTCTTGTGCCCATATGTTGCTTGTTTTGAATTTTCAAAAGGCTAAAGAAGAAATGTTTTGTTCTAGGAGTTCAATACCTGGCAAAATCATTTGTAATCTTAGTGAAATTCCTGAAACTTTTTTGTCTTAATGTTAACTAGGAATATGAACTGTTGTTACTTAGGTTTACTGATTTAGCAAATGGAGATAATTCTGTGATATTTTGTGGATGCAGTATTAGGAGCCACATATTCTATTCTAAATTTCATAAATTCTACCTTCCTGAAAGGCTGATCCCTGTGACCTAATGAATCCTTTGTAAAAAGTGGACTCGCTAGGATGTTACACCACCATTGTCGAAGGAACCCTGAACTCCAGGAAGAATTGCAGATTCAGGCTGCAGTGGCCGCTGGGGATGTTCACACAGTGCGGAAGATGTTAGAACAAGGCTATTCTCCAAATGGCCGAGATGCTAATGGCTGGACCCTGCTTCATTTCTCTGCAGCAAGAGGAAAGGAAAGATGTGTTCGAGTATTTCTAGAACACGGAGGTGAGTTTATTACAAGCAAACCTTTTTCCCCATGGAGAAACTTGAAATCAAGTTAAAAGTGCATGTGTGCCTGCACACACATGTGTGTGTAATTTTTAATGCTTCGCTTTCATTAATACTCAACATCTCATTCCCTATTCTTTGTGAAAAATTTGTGAACAAAATACTGAGTTTTGTTTAAAACCAGATTGTTTAAAAGATGAGTTTGACTTCCTCTCCTTGCATGTATAATTTCCACTTACAACCAAGTTTTCTCAATGTATTTCAACTAAGCTGTACTTCTTGAGCTGTATAGTTAACTTTTGTTTCCAGAAGCAGAAGTGGTTGAGGTACTGAGAATTGCACAAGTTTTCCCTGTTGATAATTGCTTAAGCAGAGAGACCTTAGTTCAGACTTCTTTTAAACATCTTGGCTCTAATGGTCTTAAAATTTGCCTTTCTTTTTATTTTGAATGCTTACTTTTATTATTACTGCTGTAGAGCACTTGCCTTTTCCAGAATCATACATAGTTTCTAGGTATCCTACAAGAAGACTGGTTTTTCTGAGGTCTAATTCTATATAAATATATGTAGTTGAAAACTACATTTGTCATTTGATGTTTTTGCTTCAAAAAACTGCATCTCCATAGGATTTTTAAACAAATAACTGTCCCAAATCAATTTACTTATCCTTCCAGTTGAACTTAAGCTGCTTGATTTTCCTAGAAATGGATTTTTTTATTATTATTTATACCTTCATTAACTCTATAAATTATGGTATAAAACAGCTTGGTCGGAACTCAGTTTACACTTGTGCCATTCTATGACCTGGATTGCTCATTAACAACATAGTTTCATTCTTAGTTTGCACTTTGTTACAAGGCTAGCCAAATTTCCTTGCATTCTGAAGTGCATAAAAATGTCAGAAGTCCCATAGCTCTCATGAGGATTGTGTGAAGAACATGAATATATGAATACAAAGGCTATGAGCATGGAGTAAGATAAAGCTAAACCTGAGATTGGGAGTAGTCATACATCCCAGGGGCCCTGAAATGGGAATTATATGCCTGAAATAAGTCTATTGTCTACAAGACCCAGAAATTCATTGGCCTGTGCCTGCTTTCTAGTTGTCTTCCACGTCATTTCACCATACAACTTGAAAACCTCAGTTCTGAAGTTAATGAAGGTGAAACATAAGCGGAATGCCAGGAAAAAGATTGAAAAAACAAAAAGGTGGGTGTAGGATCAAGAACACTTAAAATTCTGGCAGTAGATAGTAAACTTAAGATGCAGATCAGAGCTCACATTCTTTATTCTTCCTAGTCTTGTTACTTTCTACTTTCATCAGCCTCGCTAAAAAAATAAAATTAAGAAGGAAAAGTCCAAATATTCAGGTAATACATGGATACTGCCTCCTTAGCACAAATAAAACACATTTTCAAATAAATTACAAATAAAGTCCAAGTCCCCTTTGGCCAACTCCTATCCTTGTCTGCCTTCCACTGCCTGTAAGTAACTGTAGACATAAGTTTCATTTTGTGTTTATCCTTCCAGATCATGTCCTAATGCCATTGCATGTACTCATAAAAATTATACTGCATTGTATTGTGTGTGGGTTTTGATCATAAGCAATATGCTTACTTACTGTTCTACAGCAGTTGCTTTATACTCAATTGTATGACTTAAAGATATTTCTGATATCAGAGGTTTGTTTTGTAATGAGAAAACAGCTATATATCATATATAATAGGTGTGAATTTTCCATTAAATCCTTATTTATAAAAATCAATGGTAGGGGGACTAGGGTTGTAGCTCAGTGTAGCAAACTTGCCTAGCACTTGTGAGGCACTGGGTTCCATCCTCAACACTACATATAAATAAATAAAATAAAGGTATTATGTCCATGTACCATGTAAAAAATATTAAAAAAAAATCAGGGCTATGTTGGTAGCTCAGTTGGTAGAGTGCTTGCTTTGTGGGTTCAATCCCCAGCACCACCCACACAAAAACAACAATGACAAAAAAACGTTTTGCTGGCATGGTGGGGCACGCCGTAATCCCAGCAGCTCAAGGGGCTGAGAAAAGAGGATCACAAGTTCAAAGCCAGCAACTGCAAGGCCCTAAGCAACTCAATGAGACCCTGTCTCTAAATAAAATACAAAAAGGGCTGGGGATGTGGCTCAGTGGTGGAGTGCCCCTGAGCTCAATCCCTGGTACCAAAAGTAAAAAAAAGAATCAATGGTGGGCCAGCTGCAGAGGCACTTTCTTGTAATCTCAGCCACTAAGGAGACTGGTGCATGAGGATTGCAAGTTCAAGGCCAGCTTGGGCTATATAATGAAAGCTTGTCTCAGAACAAAACAAAACCAGTTGGGGAAGAAGAAGAAAATCAGTGAAGGGCCACATTTTATTTGTAGGCCACAGTTTCTAATCCCTATTTTCTCTATAAATGTGTGTGTGTGTGTGTGTGTGTATGTGTGTGTGTGTGTGTGTGTGTGTGTGTGTGTGTGTTTACAGCTTTATTTACATGATTCAAAGGAATTGGTGTATGCCTAGCATGTGTGATCCCCTGGGTTTGATCCCTTAGTACCTCAAATAATAAGTAGATACAATTCACATACTATACAGTTCACTCATGTAAAAGTGTACGATTCAGTGACTTGAGCATCCAATACCAAAGAGAAACCTCATATGAGTTCTATAGTAATGCATAATGTGAAAGCAGCCATAGATGATATGTTAGGAATATAACTGGACTGCTGTACCAGATCTAGAAACTATCATGGCTACCTTTTTACTAAGTCTTGTTGATTCTGCCTCATAAATAGCTGTCAATAAATACATGTTGATGTTTCAGTATGGTTTTATTTTCATTTATTCTGTTTTTTATTTTTGAGAAAGGATGAAATTTTCTTAGGAGATGTTGTCTTTTGAGAAGGTAATATGTACATACCTCATTAAAAACAAAATTTAAGGCACTGCAGACTGGTCAGAGAGGAGGAAGTGGATACTCACTAGTCCCAGTCCCTGTTTCAGTCTTTTCCCCAGAGACCATATCTTTCATCACTTTTTTTTAAAAACCTGCATATATAGTCTGTGCATATAGCATTATTTTTCCATCCTCTACCTTCTAGCCTGCTGCCCTTTCTTAATATTCTGTTCTGCATCTTGATTTTTGTCACCTAACAGCTTAGTGATAGTTATTTGTCAGAATATCATTCTATTTATAATTTATTTATGTAATTTATTTCCACTTAACTCCTTTTGTTGGATGCTTTAAATTGTATTGATTTTCCTGATAGAAGTAGTATTACAGAGAATGTCCTGGACTGATCTTTCTACATATGTAAGCTTCTCTCTTTAAGAATTCCTAGAAGTGCACTTCCCAAGTCAAATTTTGACAAGTTGTCCTCTGAAGAGGTTGTAATTGCTTATGTCCTTCCTGACCTGTGGGAAAGTGCCCATTCTTCTGCCTCTGCCAGTAGCGTATCAGCAGATGGTTTGCTCTTCCCCTGTGCGACACGCTTGCCTCTTTTTATTTTTTTTTTCGAAATCTTCTATAACTAATGAAAAATTATGAGACTAGGTTGTTTTTTTCTTATTGACTTCTAGGAATTGCTTATATATTCCCCTTTGTTATATATCGCAACAATCTTCTCTGAATTTGTACTATTTCTTTCACATTCATTTTGATTTTTACTAATCATTTGTTTTGTGGTACTGGGGGTTGAACACGGGTTCTTGTGCATGGTAGGCAAGTGCTGTGCCACTGACATCACCAGCCCAGTTTTTCCACATTTTTGATGTTTTTGTTGTTGGGCAGAAGTCTACATTTTAATGTATGTGAGTTCAGTTTTTCTTTTGTCTTATGGTTTGTGCCTTTTATATGTTGTTTAGGGAATACATCATATCATGGGATCATTATTTACCCGTATTTTCTTCTAAAAAGGTTTGTGGCATTTAGGTTGGTCCAGAATTGGTTTTTGTGCATGTACAATTTTCACCTCTTTCCCCCAAAGATAAGCCTCAATTTTTCCTTCTTTCTTCATGATGATGCACTGTTGGATCAGATAAAGTTTTCTAACCGGGGTTTGAAAGAACGTCACATATCATTCCATTTATTCTGTTATGTGCTCTATAACACATTTTAATAAAAAACAACAACAAAATATTTTGGAGAAGCCCTTCATTTGTTATATAGCATCTCTTACCGGCTCCTTTTATCCTAATAAGATCTTCAGAGAGCATTTTTCCTACCACATTATGAACCAGTCCAGACAAATTCAAAGAGCATTTTTCCTACCACATTATGAACCAGTCCAGACAAATTTGGGAGAGGAAACTCCTCTTATCTGCTCTGTGTGACCACATATAGTGCTTAAGTGTGTTCTGTACTTACTAGCATAGTCCTAGTTATCCCCTTTCATGACTTGTCAATATCACAGCACAACCCACTGTCCTCACTGTGTTCTTTCCCAGTTTATGGCACCACTATGCCAGAAATCCAGAAACCATTATGAACACCTTTTTCCTCACTTCTGATGTGATCGGTTACTAAATCTTAATTGATTCTGCCTTGTAAAAATCTGTTAACGATTTCACTTCTTTTCACAGGAGACACAGCCCCACTCTTAGGCAGGAAAGCCTCTTTCCTCACCAGTACTATTGGATTGGTCTCCTTCATACCCACATCATCTTGCCCTTCCCTCAACTCAGCTTAACTCCAAATAATGTTATCTGTCAGAAGTGGAAATTAAAATATTTCCTTTTCAAAATCTATCAGTGGTTTCCCAGTTCCTTGCAGTTGCTGTTCTAAGTCCTTCCTGTGATCTGCTTGCAGTATCTGACTCCACTTATTTTCCTGCTGTAGCTTTGTGCCTTTGCTGAGCTTGGGCTTTTTCCTGGATAGGTCACTCTTGTGCTTACCTCACTGTGGCCCCCTTTCCCTTGCTTGTGCTTACTTCTCCCTCAAATCTCAGCTGCCACTCTCTTAGGTCAGCTGAGATCATTATTTATGTCCTAGTTGTATGATAAAATGCTGTTCCAGTACGATATTATCCCTTTAGTGCATGATATTTTCCTCTACACCTTCTTATTGTAGCACCTGTCAATAAGCATGATAAATTAGTTTACTATTCAATATCTCTGTTGCCAGTTAGTCTGAAGTTTCATGAGGGTAGAACCTACACCTTTTTTTTTCTCTTAAGAGATAAAACTAGCACCAGTTAAGTAACTAACATAATAGTTTACTAGTCTGACAGATACGACTGATCTTTTCTCAAAAACTATTGCTTGAAAATGGGCTAGCCTTGTGATGGAATTAGAACGCTACCTGAATTTATCAGACCACTCTTCAAAATCACCAACAGGGGGAAATAAGTGGAAAAAAAATGTATAACAAGAGTTGAACATTTTGCTCTCCTTTATTCCCCTTTCTTCTGGTGTGTGTGTGTGTGTGTGTGAGAGAGAGAGAGAGAGACAGACAGAGAGAGAGAGAGAACTCATAGATAGATGATTTGGCTATTTTGTCCCCTCTAAATAATTTAGTCATATATTTATTCAGAAAATATTTATTGAGCACTTAATATCTGCCTGGCCCTGTATTAGGCAACAAGACACAGAAATAAACATGGTGCTAGCCTTCTAGCATTTTAACAAGTGTGTAGATTTATAGCCAATATTTACTGAGCATTTAATATATGCCAAAGTCTTCACAACTGTGAAGATAGTGTTATTGATTTTCACAATGAAAAAGTAGCCACAGAAGAATAGATAATTTGCCTAAGATCATTCACATTATTAACATTGGATCTGGGAATCAAACCATTTTTCTAACCATGACTACTGCTTGGAAGAAAATGTGGTATTTCCAACAAAGTGAGTTAAGTGCTGTGTTCTATAAGATCCTCTGTCTGCTAGGATTGTGGTTGGGGTGGCAAGGAAGGATTTCTAGAGAAAGCGGAGTTTGAACAAAGATCTTGAAAGGCGTGTCAGACAGGAGTGTGGGTGCTGAAAGAATGGGGTGTGGAATTAATCCAAATACAGGGGACAGTGAGTGAGAAGGTTGAAAAGAGAAGGAACATGTTTGGTACTAGGAACTGAAAAAAGTTGATTATTTTTGAAGCATATTCAATAATTTATTCTAGGGACATTCTGGTCTATCAAAATATTTAATGGAGAGGAATAGGAAAGGCAGATTTGTGTTCTAGAAATTCTCTGATTATAGTTTGTAACTGTATTGAAGGGCCCAAGACCTAAGGCCTAAGGAAGTGGGATATGAGGTGGGAGTGAAAGAAATCACAAATGAATGAAGGTTTTTGGTTTGAGACTCTGGAAGAAAGAGTTGCTATTTATTGAAATGTTAAAGATTCACAAACAAGCAGGAGAAAGTAAGATAGATGCAATTTAAGAAGCAGGAGATAGATGTTTAATATAAGCCACTTGTAAAACTACACATTTTTTTGAACTATATTAAAAGATCAGATTTTACCAATTTTAAGTCTATATACCTGCATAGTAAAACCACTCATGCATGAGTGATTGCACAGAGCTAGCAAAGCTCAGAGCTAAGAGGCTTCCCATGCCTGAGAGTGAGTATGAGTGGTAGGACCATCAGAGTAGTCTTGCTGAGGATCAGCTATATTTCTACTATGGGAAAAATCCAGTTTTGTTAAAAAAAAAAAAAAAAAGCAGATTTGAGCTAGATAACTAATAATATCAATATTCCAAAAGGGGGAAAAATGAGACTCTTTAGTTCATTCTAAACCTGTGTTATCCATTGCAGGGAAACTATTTAAATTTCAGTTAAATGAATTCAGCTCCTTAGTCTTATTGGCCATGTTTTTAACTGCTCTATAAGCACAGGTGACTAGGGGCTCCTGTGTTAGCACAAGTAAAAAAAAAAAACTTTGGCCTGCACAGGTAAGTGGTACTTTATTGCCTTACTTTTAAACATGTTGTTTCAAAATGATAAAAACTAGGGTTTTATAAATTTTCAATACAAATAGAAGGCATAAAGTAATACCTCTGTACAGATCGTGGCAGTCTTTCTGTGCTAATGATCTAGTGTCCTATTGGAATTGTAAGAGAAGAGAATATTATAAAGGTAAGAATTATTAAAATCCATTGTTATTATCTTCAATTTCCAATTTTGAATCTTTCTAAAAATTCTAAGACAGTGTTGAACATTTCAAAAGAGGAAATGAAGAGACCATAACTTAGTGTACTTATTCATCTTTAGATTGAGTGCTTTTGCAAATTGGCCTGGAGGGCATTAGACTAAAACTTTAGAAGTTAAGTGTATAGAGCAAATCCTCAGAGGAACCTGAGAAAAACATCTTAGGTCCCCTCTCAACAAAGTAAGTAAGCCATGCACAGTGGTGCACACCTGAAATCCAAGTAGCTGGGGAGGCTGAGACAGAAGGATCACGAGTTCAAAGCCACCTCAGCAACTTAGCGAGACCCTGTCTCAAAATAGAAAAAAAAAGAAAAGCTGGGGGAGTTGGGGATGTGGCTCACTGGTAAAGCACCTCTGGGTTTAATCCCTGGTACCAAATAAAATAAACTAAGTAAAACTCTACTGGTGTGGAATACATGAAAATAAGTGAGATGAGGGAGTAATCAAAGACTTCCACAGAAGTTATAAGAACTTTTTTTAGATTTTCAGAAATGAAACATTTTACCCAAATGATAATGCCAAAACATGGTGGGAAATTGTGAGATGACTTTTGAAAAGCAACTGAATAATATGTTTATAACCTTAAAACTGGTATATACTTTTGCCCAATAAATGTACATACATTCTAATAATTTAAATTCAATTAAATTAGTAACTAAATTTTCTTAATTTATCCCAAGTACATAGTCTTAAAAGCAAGAGATATTTTCTCTATAAAAATGCTACCCCTATTACATATAACTTTAAAAACAGAGGCATTCTTAGAGCCCACACACAGGGAAAGGGTTAAGTAATTAGAATGTGATTATGATTGAATATCATTTTTTTTAAAGTAGGAGGAGAAAAGCTGAAAGTCTGTTATTACATTAAATAGTCATTATTAGGGAATACTGTTTTTACCTTTGAATAGTTCTATCACAAATAGTATAAATGTGCTTTTTGCTCATTTCATTTTTGAAAGAACAATATCGTAAAACAATTTTGTTAAACTTGGGCTGATATGAAAATATAATATGTATGACATTAAGAACATAGAAAAGAGGAAAGAAAAGTTGAGTATATTAAAGTAGTTTTGATAGACTATTAAAATTAAAGCCCAAGTTAAAATAGGACTAAAATAATGAATATAAAACCAGAAATCAGCATAATTGAAACTGAGCAAATACTAGAGGAAATTGATGGGAATTAAAGAACAAAAATTGGTTCTTTGAAAAGATCAATAAAATTGGTAACTCTTTAGCTAGACCAAAGAAAGCAAGAGAAAATAACATAACTGATTTCAAGAATGGAGAAAGAGATGTTACTACAGATCCTATAGGTATCAAAAAGGTAAGGAATATAATGAGCATCTTTTTGCCATTTAGAAGAAATGGACAAGTTCTTTGAAGGACATAAATCATTAAAACTGACCCAAATAAAAAATAGAACGATTTAATAGCTGTACGTCAATTTAAGAAATTTAGTTCATAGTTAAAACTTTCTCAAAGAAAACAGGCCCAGCTACTGTCTCTGTTGTGTTGTTGTACTATTAAAGGAACAAATAATTATATATAGACCTTTTGAGAAAGCAGAAGAGAAAACACTCCTAACTTCATATGTAGACTTGCATTGTCAAAGACAGTAAAGAAAAGAAAACTACATCCTTCATGGGTACAGATAGAAAAATCCTTGAGCTGGGGATGTAGCTCAGTGGTAGAGCACTTATCCAGCATTGTGAGGTCCTGGTTTCAAAATTTAAAAAGAGGTGCCATGATTTTTATTGGCCTCTACTTTTTTTTTTTTTGTAAGGTTTTCTTTCCTCCCCCTCCCCTTCTTCCTCCCCCTCCCTCTCCCCCTCTCCTGCCCCTCCTCCTCCTCCTTTTCTGTCTCTGTCTCTTTTTTGATAGTATTGGGGATTAAACAAAGACTTTTTAGTGGCGAATTTATCAATACATTTAATAAGTAGTACTTATGTCAGAAATTCAAGGTTTGTTTAATGTGTGGAAGTCAATAGGGTGACTTATTTACTATATTAAGAGAATAAAAGATTTTAAAAAATGAACATGTTAATAGATGCAGAAAATGTGTGTGATGGTATTAAAATTCTCATTCCTGATAAAGACTTAAGCAGACAAAAGAAGGCAACTTAACATAATTATGTCTGTGAAAACCTACAATTTGTGTTCTACTCAGGGATGAACTATTGAATATTTTTACTCTAAGATCAGAAACAAGGCGAGGGTATATGCGTTTACCATTTTTATTCAATATTCTATTGTGGGTTCTAGCCATTGGAATAAAAAAACAATAAATTGAAAAGGAAAAAGTTTAATAGTCTATTTACAGAGAACATAATTTGCATGCAGAAAATTGTAAGAAATCTACAAAAATGTACTAGAACTAAGAAGTGAATTTATAGGCCAATATAAAACTCAGTTTAACTTTTCTCTCTGAGCAATTAACATTTAAAGAATGAGTATATATAGCAAGAAAAATTTAAATTTGTAGGATAAATTTTAAAATATATAACCCATGCACTGAAATATTCCTGAGGGAAATTAAAGAAGACTTGCATAAATGGAGAAATATTCCATTTGCATGGTTTGGGAAAAACATGTTGTTTATATCATTTTGAGGATATTACCACTTTTAGATTCATTGGAGTTCCTTCCAATCAAAATTTCAGCAGGCTTATTTGAAGAAATTGGTAAGTTGATTCTAAAACATATTAGCCAAATTATTTGAAAGAAGATTGAAGTACTTACCTGCTATCAAAACTTACTGTAAAGTTACAGTAGTTAAAACAGTCTGGTATTTGTGTATGGAAAGACTTTTAGATCATAGAATAAAACGGAGTTTAGAAATAGACCTACACTTTTATGGTATATTGATTTTCGTTGACGGTGCCAGGGGAAATCATTGTGAAGAGGTATAGTCAGGCATGGTGGCACACTCCTGTAATCCCAATGGCTCTGGAGGCTGAAACAGGAAGATCAAGAGTTCAAATCCAGCCTCAGCAACTGGGAGGCGCTAAGCAACCAGTGAGACCCTGTCTCTAAATAAAATAGAAAATAGGGCTGGAAATGTGGCTTAGTGGTCAAGTGATCCTGAGTTCAATTCCCAGTACCAAAAAAAAAAAAAAAAAAAAAGTTAACAAGTAGTAGATCATTGACCTAAACATAAGAAATTTAGAAGTTCAGAATTTCTACAGGAAAAGAGAATATCTTTTCTTAAAATGTATTCATTTTAGTTACATACAATACCAGGATACACACCACGACATAATCACAAAAGCATGAAACATGACCCACTCCAATTCAGTCCCCAGCACTTGCTCCCTCCCTGCCCTCACTCCCCTTCCTCTACTCCATCAATTTCTCTTCAATTCATTTAGTTTTTTAAAAAAAAAATTATTAGTGCCCTGTGGATACACTCAATGCTGGGACCCACCATGCCACATTCATGCATAAGCAAGTTTGTTTAGATTAACTCCACGGAAAACAGAATGTCTTGTGACATTGTATTGGGCAAAGCTTTCTTTAACAGGACACACAAAAGAAATACAAAAGGAAGTGTATAAGGAGGCCCAGTGTCACTAGTTATCAGGGAAATGTAAATTTAAAGCAAAATAAGCCATGATTTAAAACTCTACATAAAACTGATGGTACCAGGATATGGAACTGGGGCTCTCACATATTACTGTTGCAAGTGCAAAACTGTATAAACATTTAGAAACTAATAGTTGGTGATTTCTTATAAAATTAATGTGCATTGAATATATGACCCAGGAGTTCTCACCTAGAAATGAAAACATGCACATACACACTTACCATGAATGTACACAGTAGCATCATTCAAATAGCTTCACATTGATAATAACTCATGTCCACCTGCTTACAAATGGATAAAAAAATGCATATCCATATTATAGAAATACTATTCAGCAATACAAGGAATGGACTGTTGATTCAACAATGTTGATAAATTTCAAGATATTATGCCAGGTGAAATAAATCAAACAAAAGTTTACATGATTCCTTTTATGTGAAATTTCAGGAAAGGCAAAACTTCCTTTTTTCCTCATCAATGGTTTGCCAGAGTTTGGGCAGGGAGTTGACTGAGACATGAAAGAACTTTCTGAGGTGATGGAAATGTTCTATATTTTAACTGTGTTTCTGTTTATGTGACTGTATGTAATTGTCATAGCTCATCAATCTCTATACTTAAAGTGAGTGAATTTTACTTCGAAGTTCTTAGGAAGAAACTGTATTCATCATAGGAATGTTTCCTTGTTTTTATTTAGATATATCTTAAAAATTTTCAATAGATTTAAATGGGCTTATTGAGATTATGCTGTAGCTTGTTTAAAGTAGGTCCTATCTGGAGAAGAAAAAAAAATGTTTGCTAAAGGAACAGATGAATAGGTTTGGTGGAATTGTTAGTTTAGATAAAGTGTTCAGGGAAGGCTTCTTTTTTATCAAGGGATGTTTGAGCAAACGTAGATGAAGTAGTGTAGTGTACTTTGCATGAGCCTTACATATTTTCTAGTGAATATCTGTTTAAGTGTTCTGTTGTTTTTATTGCCATTAAATGAGATATCTTTTTCTTATCTTATTGCATTGGCAAATACTAATCTTGAAATTAAATTTTGTTTGCATTTTCATTTGCCTCATAATCTCTGATTTGGTTGTTAATGTCTTGTGAACAGTAACTGTACAAATTTTATTCATTGTTACCTCCATTGCTTCTTTCAGTGACATATTCCTAGGGTGTAGTCCATTAATTCATTTGATTGCTTTTGTTGTTGTTGTTTTGTTTTTTTTTTTTTTTTTATTAATGAGACTAAGCAGATCTTTGTTGCATGTGTTTATCTGTTTTTTTCTTAGCCCAGCATAGCACCAACATGTGAATAGTGCCTAAAAAAGACCTCACCAGGCTTGGGGGTATGTCTGCAGTCCTAGCAACTCAGGAGGCTGAGGTAGGAGGATCGCAAGTTCAAGGCCAGTTTCTGCAATTGAGCATGATCCTCGGCAACTTAGGGAGACCCTGTCTCAAAATAAATAATCAAAAAGGATTGGGGGATGTAGCTCAGTAGTAAAGCACCCCAGAGGGTTCAGTCCCCAGTACAAAAAAAAACAAACCTGAAGTGGAAATCAAAGATGCAAGTGCAATTTCATCTAACCCAGTTTTAATTTAGAATGAGTATAGGATGAAAATAAGGATGTTGACTGACACTTTGGAAGGCTCCCCTGGTGGATGAAAGGTGGGAGAAGTGAAAGAAGGTATTCTTGATTTTACTCACAGATGAAGAGGTCAGGAAACAGTTGCCTGGCCAGGTATAGATTGAAAATGACATTTAGGCAAGATTGCTTGCAACATTTGAATAGGAGGGAATCTTTTGTATGTCATACCTGTCTTTCCTTTTTAAGTTTATTTAAGATGAGCAAAGTTATGTGAAACAGATTTGCTCAGCATCATCTGTCAAAATAAAACTTAATAGTTTATGTTCACACTATAACCAGTAGATGGCAGCAAAATGCTTTGCTAAAATGTTCTTGCCTGCCTTTTTGAAGGGAGAGTAAATAGATGCTGTATGTTTTTCTTTTAGGTAAAACCAACATAGATATGATACACTTATTTTCTCTAAACTGATTAAAATGACATTACCATTGTATAATGTCACGTTAGATTAAGTGTTTTTAGGAATTCAAATGATATGGTTTACCTAAAAAGCATTACTTTTCATAGATTTTGTTAGCAAATCCTTCTTAATGGAAAATGTCACTCTCCATAGTATTATTCATATTTTAACATATAATTTTCTGCCTTAAGATTTTTCTAACAGAATCCATCCATTGCAATATATTCTAGAACTAAATTTTATATTTTACTAAACAACATATGAATGTTTAATCACATAACTTTAGAGGCATTTTGTATATGTGTGTGTGAAAATCACTATTGTTTTTTTTTTAATTTTTATCAACAAACTGAAAATTCAAGATGGCTTTTATAAGAAACCCATATAATCCTAGTAATTATGTTTGGCCAGTTTATATCCTACAATGAACTGCTGGCTTCCAGGAAGTAGCCTATATGAGTTAGAGGAAGCAGATCTTGAACCTGCTCTACCCACTGTGCAGGAATACCAGAGGGATTCAAGCTACAGAGAACTGACCTTTGCCTTAATGAAAACACTGGGGCAAGTGACAGAAGTGACTCAAAGGTCACATAGCAGATGAATTCTGGTACCTTTTCCCCCCAGAAATCAGTCAATTAAGGAGAGGTTTTTAAAACTGTTTTAGCACATAGCGTTTATCTAGTGCTTGAGTTTCTCCCCATTTTTCACATACTATGTACTTAATTCTTATGAATTCCTAAGACCATGTAAAACTAAGAATTCAGAGACATATTTTATGGAAACATGATTTATCAAGGTCACTTTAACATCTTGCATGCTTTAGAATTTTTAGAGACCACAGAAAAACTGTTTTTATATTATATTTTATTTATTTTTTATCAAATATGCCCTAAAACAACACAGTCTGCCAGACCAGAGTATTATCCATAATTCAGAGCAGCAGATGTTGCTGCACATGCTTCTCTTTAGGACCAAGAAGAAGTGCAAGAGAAAATGAAACATTCAGAACAAATGAGAAAAGGGAGACTGCAGAGATGGGGGTGTAAGGTAGCCAAAGGTGTTGGTTAAATTAGCAAAGAGGGGATACGATGGTCTGAACTCTGTTTTTAGTATCTATCAGCGTAAACATTTTGTATGTGTTTTTCTTTCCACTAGCTCAGGCTTGATAACTTTCTACTAAAATTTGTTTTTCGTGGAAAGTAGACTTCAGTTAAACTGAGGGGAGAAAGTACTTGATGTTCTTTGTAATGTTTGATCCCTTCACATTTTGTATGAGAATTGGCTAGAATTGGAGTGCTGTGCCATGGGAGAGTACATTGTTTTGTCTTAGACTCTGCTAACGTTTTCATTTTGGTTTTAACTCTAGCTGATCCCACAGTTAAAGACTTAATTGGAGGCTTCACTGCTCTTCATTATGCAGCCATGCATGGCCGGGCCCGGATTGCACGCTTGATGTTAGAATCGGAATACAGGAGTGACATTATTAATGCAAAAAGCAATGATGGTTGGACTCCCCTCCATGTGGCCGCTCACTATGGTAGGGACTCATTTGTCCGACTCCTTCTGGAGTTCAAGGCTGAGGTCGACCCACTCAGCGATAAAGGTACAACACCGCTTCAGCTCGCCATCATCCGTGAGAGGTCAAGCTGTGTAAAAATCCTCCTGGACCACAATGCCAACATCGACATTCAGAATGGATTCCTGTTGCGATATGCTGTGATCAAAAGTAATCACTCTTATTGCCGAATGTTCCTTCAGAGAGGGGCAGACACAAACTTGGGGCGTTTAGAAGATGGACAGACTCCTTTACACTTGTCTGCCCTTCGGGATGATGTGCTGTGTGCACGGATGTTATATAACTATGGAGCGGACACAAACACAAGGAACTATGAAGGTCAGACCCCACTGGCTGTTTCAATAAGTATTTCGGGAAGTAGTCGACCGTGTTTGGATTTCTTACAAGAAGTCACAAGTATGTAATATAATTATTACTATATTATTGCATCTTTTAAAACAATTTGCATCTCTTGAGAAGCTCAAGGTGTTTTTATAACATTAAATAACTAGACATTAATCGTTCCTATAAGCCCTGCTTGCTAAATAACGCCTCATTCATCCAAAAAAAATTTTAAAGTTCTGAGTTCACTTGTGTTAATAAAAATAACAGGGTAGATAGTAAGGATGGGAAAAGAAATGGAGGAAAGGACAGGGAGGAGAATTTTCAAAACAAAGATCTGTGTTAGAACAAGCCAGTTCCTACAGTCAAAGAGATCGTCTTTCTAGAATTCTGTAGTTTTCAGATTGGGAAAATGGAGAATTTGGATTTTAGATTCCTTAGTTAAGGGAGTGTTCTAGAATTTGTGATTTATTGTTAAGTTATTCATGTTTTAATTGTGGCTTTTCTATTCAAGTGAACCCACATGAAATGGAATGGCAGTATTATTTATTTAAGTCCCCTTGTAATGGAAGCTAAGGATACTAGAAATTGTTGTAGGAAAAAACTATCAGTGGGAAATTAGGCACTATTGTCCCTGAGACACACAGCTTCCATTAGTCTGACTTGTTTATGTATGGCTTCTTTTTTAAGCATATGGAAATATCTACTTTATGTAGTAGCATATGCATCTGAGTTGTTTTCTGATGGACTGTTAGTTTGTGTAGACTTCTATTCCTTCTCTTGTCCAGCTTCCTTGTGACCAGTCAAGTACACGTCCCCAAGGTTAACATCCAACACATGAAGTTAAGTCTATAAACAAAATTTATTTTGCTGCCTGCTGTACTTTCTAATGAATGCCTTTTACCTCACTGATTTTGAACTTTCACTCATGATTATAGAAAGACATTAACATCCTAGATACATGGGTAAGAAATTTCACTTAACTTGCTTGTAAACAATCCACTCCAATTCTTGAAACTGAATTTGAGAGTAAAAATTTGCTTTTAAGAAATGAAATATAATTTTTTTTTATTTCTAGTGGGGAAGAAGATTAACTTATTATGATTAAATATATTCAGACTAAAGCTTAAAAAAACATCACAGGTCTAACTCAGTGCAGCCAGGAGAACTTTCTGTAATAATAGAAATGTTCTCTCAGTGCTATCCATTATGGTACCCATTGGCCTCCCTGTGACTGTTGAGCACTTGTTATGCAGCTAATGCCACTAAGGGGACTAATTTTTAAATTTTATTTACTTGTCATTAGGATAAATTTAAATGGCCATGAGCACTGATGACTCCCTGTTGGTCTGCACCATTCAGCCTGGCCTTGGAGAGGTATGGGGCTATCTGGCATATGTTCCCTTGCAGAAAGCTTTTGAGGCACACAGAAGTAGCCAAAGAATGAAGATGTGGTGTATGTGGTGCTGCAGCCACTGGTACCTTGTATCTTTTTATCATTGGTTACCTTGCATCTTTTTTGTCGTTATATCCTTTTAACTTCTGCACTGAAGAATCTTGGTTGAAGTAGTATGGCTGCCCTCAAAAATGCCTGATACTTACTCACTAAATGTCTGAGCCCCTTTTGTTAAATATTTTGCTCTGCAGAGGCATAGACTAGAGATAGGCTGCTGAGTTCCAATTCTAATTCTACACTTTAGCTGTGACCTTAGGCAGGATTATCTAACCTCTCTGTGCCTCAGTGTCCTTTCTCAAAATAAAGGTGATGATAATATCCACACTACAGGCTTGTTATGAAGATTAAATAAATTAATATTTATAATGTACCTAAAACAGTGCCTGACACATTTTAAATGCTATATAAGCATTTTTCAAAATAGACTATAATAAAGTGAGGGTAGATAAACAGCAAGGACTGGCTTACTACCAATAGATTCTTATTCTAGCCCAGCTGCCTATTTTCAGCCCTGTAGAATCTGTGCGTGGAGTCATGCAGCCAGGTGGCTAGGAGGGACCTGCTGAGCATGTACTTAATATGAGGGGCAACAATAAGCATCAACAGGAACTTGCACCTAGTTCATGGATTGACTGGCTGAGCACACAAAGGGGCAGGGACTGAGTAAAATTGGGATACTTTCCAGAAGTGTAGGACCATCTGTCTTTTTAAGGCTGCAGTCTTCCTTTGTGTTCTAGTGCCTCCACCTAAATCATTCTTTTTGACTCTCTAGTGGTGTTTCTGCCCAAAGCAGATTTGATGTTCCTGCTTCACCCATGCATTCCTTGGCTCTAATAGATTTTGCCAGTAAATTATAGGTGCTAGAAGGAGCCACTGTAGCTGCTGCTCTTTAGAGCCCTCCACTGAGGGTTTCCTCTTGGAAACCAGAAGGAAAGAAGGTTGGGTAGTTCAGAGGGCACAAGTCAAATCTGTGAGCTGCTTGAGCCCTAATGCCACTGAGCACCAGAGCTCTGTTCACCAAGCTGTTGGCTTCTAATCTGAGAACTCAAACTCCCCAGGTAAAAGGATAGCAGAGATACCACTTGGTGGTCTTTCTCCAAGGCCATCTTTTCTATTATTATTATTATTATTTTCCTTTTTCTTTTTTTGAGATGGAATCTCACTATGCTGCCAAGCTGGCCCCGAACTTTTGGGCTCAAAACATCCTCCTACCTTGGCCTCTTGAGTAGCCGGGAAATGAGTGGATGCAAGAGTGTCTAATTCCTTCAGGGCCATCTTAATTGTTTATTGCACCATTTTGACTAGAAGCAGCTTATTCAAATTGGAAGAGGCCCCAGAAATCTTAATCCTGGAATTTAAAAACTAAAAACTTGCCATAAAAACTCTTGATACATTCTATATAAAAACAGTGGATCAGGTGGCTTGGTCATAAAGTCAGGTCTTCTGGTATCACATTTATAATGAATGGAGGGAGAAGCCACAAAAGTTTCCTGTCACCGTCTACCTACAGACTGAGCTATCCAACAGTCAGACTTTAGAGACCCCCACCTTCTTCCATGGCTGCAGCTTGACTGGTGGCCTCCTCCAGAAAGCAGCCAAGTGAAGGAGTAGCTTCTCTGTGCCCAGGAGCAATAAAAACAACCAAGAATTATATTAATAATTATAGTTAATTTAAATTCCCTGGCTGGTAGTTGCAATGTCTGTGTCATATGTTAAGTCTGGTTCTGACGCTCTCTTTCTGTCTTTTGTCTGTTTTAGAATGACTTTAATCTGTAGTATGCCTTGTAAATTTTTATTGAAGCAAGATATGATATAGGATAATAGGAACTGAGGTAAATAAGCCTTTAATGTAAGGTGTTTTATTACTGTGCCTAGGAGTTAGGCTGTGTGTAATGTTTGCTGGAACTGTAGGTACTGGAAAGTTCCTATTCCAACAGGGTCTTTGTTTTGGGTTCTCCAAGCCTTAGACTTTGGGCTTCCCTCCCCCTAGGAGCCATGAGGCGGTCTTTATTGGCTCTTCACTTTGGGAACCTGGTGGGGTTTCTGGAAGTAAAACTCATAACCAGAAGGGGGCTTCCCAAGACTCTGACCTCACTAGTTCATACACAACCTCTAACAGTTCCTCAAACTTGCCATTGAAGTGTTCCTGTCAGTTCCAGTGGCTCCTACTACAGGTAAGCAGATCTCAGCTGTGGTTCTCAGGGTTTATTTCTCCATGTGTTTGGTAAAGTTTGCCCTACAACCTCAATTTACTGATTGATCCAAGATCAATAATTTTAGTTCAAATTTTTCTTTAAGGACGGAAGTAACAACTACCAAGCTCTTTTCCTGTTGGAGCTGAAACCAGAAGTAAAAATTTTTATCATTTTTATTTAAAATGTAAAAAATACATCCTATCTGTGATCCTTTAAACTGAATAATATTTGCCCACTGGGATCAGAAACACGGTCTCCCTATATCAATAAGGTCTCTCTACTGTGCCTGTGTCAGAGGTGCTGTTAAATCAGCAGGATGGGGTGGGAAAGAGCTCCTAATGGGCTCCTGTCTGACTTGCCTAATAAATAAGGGCAGATCTTTTACCCTTCAGCCTCCACTTCTGAATCTTAGTTTCTTTTTTTGAAAATTGGTGAAATCAGACCATAGTCCTTAAGATCCCTCACTTAAAATTTTTACTGGTAACAAGTTTTTTGGGGGCGTGTTTTTTTGTTTGTTTATTTGTTTTGGTATTGAGGATTGAATCCAGGTGCATTCTACCACTGAGCCCTTTTTTATTTTAAAGTCTTGCTAAATTGCTGAGGCTGGCCTCAAACTTTCAATCCTCCTGCCTCAGCCTCCTGAGTCACTGGCATTAAAGGCATGGACTATGGTACCCAGCTGCCACTAACCACTTTTAAAGGCATGACTTCCTACTACTTGCAATTTAAAAATAATTTTTGTTTCACGTAGAACTGTTTTTTTCACCAAATGGGCTTCTCCAGGTCCTCAAGACTGTCTTATGTGTCCATCAAGTCTAAACTAATTTCATTAAGTATTGTTTGCCCTTTTCACAGTGATGACATTTACACTTTATGACATTTGGTAGACAAGCTGTGGAGGGTAAACTCTGGCTTGTTAGCATGATATAGGCAGTGGCCCAACACGTACTCAATAGTCATTGCATCTTTCCAGCAGGCGCTTTCAATAAAGAGTATTCCAGTCCCACTTAAGAATGCCTTTGATGAAGCAGTAAAATTAATTTTATTAAATATTACCCTTTTGTGTATATATTTTCTTAATATTCTGTGGGATGGAAATGGAAAATGTTCTCACTGTGTACCAAAGTGTGATGACTAAATTGAGGAAAAGTAACTGTAATTCATTTGAGCTGAACCAGAAGGGTTTTTTTCAGGAAGCACCATTTTTACCTGAAAGATTAACAGCCAAACTATAGATTTAGTCTTGGATTATTGGCAGGCATTTTCTTGAAAATGAATAAAATTCATTGGTCACTTTAAGGAAAACAACTGACAGCCTTGATGGCTAGTTGAAATTTGAACTCTGAAAATGAGAATTGAGGAAGTTTGTATTTGCTACTGTAAGATTCTAATGTGTAAAGGCTTTGTTCGAGAATCATACATGGGAAAAGACCCAAAGTGCAAGATAAATGGATTTTAATCTAAAAGAGTACAAAAAGTTCGCCAATTTGGTTTCAAATTCTGTATTTCAGCTAACCTTGAAGAAGCCATCACTTGTGTGGTTTTGATAGAGTATCATAGAAGATCTACAGTTATCTGGAAAAAAATATTAAAATATTCCTTTCTTTTCCAACTGCATGTCTGAGTAAGGCAGGGTTTTCTCCAGGTACTCCAATCAAGGCAGCATATTACAACAGATGAGATGCGGGAGCAGATCTCTGAGGTCACACATTAAAAGAGATTTGCAGGGGATGGGGGTGTAGCTCAGTGGTAGAGCACTCGCCTAGCACGTGCAAGGCCCTGGGTTCGATCCTCAGCACCACATACAAATAAATAAATAAAATAAAGGGTATTTTTTAAAAAGAGAGAGAGAGATTTGCAGAAATGTGAGAGTAATGCCATTTATCTCGGGATCATTTTTGTTTTGGAAATCAGTTCAATTTTTCCAAAAGACTTTATTTCTACTTCAACTGATGAATTTATTACTGTTACTTGTAAGTGAATCAATAAAGGTTTCTAAAATTTCTATTTTCTAAATGTGGTAAATATGGATAAATTCAACTCAATTAAATAAGAATTCTTTAAGGTCCTACCATTTTAAAGGTACAAAGAGGTCCTTAAACTAAAAAGTCAACACACAGTGATATGTAATTTCTACATTGAGATTTTTAAAGGGTGTTCTGTTAGCCTAGTATTTTGGAATTTGATGAATCTCTATTGTATTTCTATTAAGTTAAAATTTGTGGGTAATGTGAAATTTTAAAAAATTATTGCTTGCCCTATGCTATCACATTTACTACATAGGTTATGTTGAGATTGGTGATTCCTGAAATTTGTTTATAAAATTGTGGCCCTATAGATACTGTGATGTAAAACAGGTTCATGATTCTCATCAGCTGAAAAGACTGGTACATTAAATTCCAGAGGCCAGTTACAGAGATTTGCCATGCATGGTAATGTGTAAAAAGTGCCAAGCCCCTGAGTAAATAAACCATTTAACTTTGTTTGCTAGTTCAGCAGCTTAACTTTTTCAGCTTACTTTCTTTCACACAGCACCTTTTTATTTCTATAGCAATCTCTGGTCTAAATTATTCTTAGGGCAGAGAGTATGCTATTTGGGTTTGTGTTTAAAGGGAGTCTGAACTGAGGCAGTGTGATCTGTGTTCTGGAAGACACTGCTCAAAGACTGGAAGCAGCCATCAGTATGTTTCAGGGGTGTGTAGAAGGTAGGATTGGGTTGGATTTTTATTTGTATGTTTTAGGAAACTGAATGGCTCATATTTCCAAAAGAAAAAGATTAAGTGGATGGGAACTGAGTTGTGTAAACTGTTTCGCAGGAGACAATCTGTCAACTACTTAAGCTAGTAACTTTCTGGAACATCAATCACAGATGTTTAAAAATACTATTTTATAAATATCACAGTAACCAGAAATATGTTTTTGTTTATATTTCAGCAATAGTCAAGTACTATGTTTGTGCAAAAACAAAAGTACTATGTTTGCAAAAGTAAAATACAAGATTTCAAACTTAAAAAAAAGGAGGGAAAAACACACACATACACACACAAAACTTCAGAGCCAGGGCTATAGCACAGTGGTGGAATAGCTTGTTTAGCATGCACAAGGCCTTGCATTCAATCACTAACACTGCAAAAGGAAAAATAAAACACACACACACACACACACACACACACACACACACACAGGACCAATAAAAATCATGGCTTCTCTTTTTTATTTTTAAGAAAAGGAAATGGACTGAGACTTTCTAAGCTGAATCAGTATAGCAGTAGGTATGTGATCATGCAAAATGCCACTGACATCTACTCCCCTTACTTACTATCCTTTCCGATGCTGCTTTAATTTTTTTTTTTTTTTTTTTTGGTAGGATGATTCATTTTAAAGCAATATTATATAGTGTAACTATTTGGAGACATTGTGTAACACATTTTAACTAAGGTTATTTTTTATATTTTCTTTTTCTAATGAATTATGGATTTTGTCAGGCATCTACATCATAATCTAAATAGGTTTTCCATTCTTAATTATTAAAAATCAATAATCATTTCTAGTTTCTAAAAATTAGAAATTAGCAATCAGTAGTACATAGTTATAAGTCAATTTTTATCACATTTTAAAATTTAAAGATACAGAAAATCTTATTTTGCACTTTTTCACAGTACTTTTATTACTTTCTATTTTTAATGTTAGCATCTAAAGATTTCTTGTCATTTGTTAGTAAGCCATGTATGTTTTTTTGTGATGAAGTACCAAAGGAAATTAGAGTTCAAAGCTCATTTATCTATGGAAAAAATGTAACCAATAGGCAAATGTCAGAAGACTGATAAGTGGATACATTTGGACTCTAAGAGACTATGCCATAATTTTTTTTAAGAGAACTAGAAACTGCCTTGGCCCTATAAAGTAAAATTTGTGTAGCACATTTCGTACTACCCCATAGTGAAGGGAATTCAGAAGCAGGAACAAAGGGAGAACATGTGTTTATAGTAGGCTTTTAAAAATGGGAAGTAGAGATAAAACACAGAGATACGTATTGGGAGACCATTCCAGATTTTGACCTAAGATGAAGAGGTTCCCAAAGGAGTGACACATCGTGCAAACCAGAGGAGGCTAAATCTTTCCCTTTATTTCTTTACACACTCCTCTCTTCCTCCAGTCTCCCCAGCCCCCAAAGGAAAACCTGGGATCTGTTTTGCTTTAATGTTGTCCACTTTGGTATTTAAAATGTTTTGTCTCTCTATCTACCTGTATGAATCCAGATATTTTTATCCAAATAAATAGATTTATCTATCACAAATATAGTAATGGTGCTGTCAAAGGAGGTAGCTGGTTCTTGTTTTGTAATTTATACTAAACTGGACCCTTTAAAAGCTGATTTCCTATTTTATACCAGCCCAATTACTAGTAATGATGGGCTTCTTTACCAAATGGAAAGACTAATAACCCTTTGAACTATTATGTAATTCCACTGTAGTTGGTTAGTCTGAATACCTTGGAATTTTTCTGCATCCCCCAAAGCATTTATAGTTTCTTATTTTTACCCTTTTTGAGAGGTTTCTCTCACGTTTTCCCCTCTTATATTCCCATGGACTAAACAGTTGTTATTTAGTGGGAGCTAATTTTCAAAGAGCCTAGAAAATGATGTGCACATCTGTCTTGATGTTTTTGCCTTCATTCTCTTCATTGTTTCTCTTCCTCTACTTTTCTGTCTTTCCCCTGCCCCTTTAATCTTTGATACAGTGCATTGTTTAGTATATAGTAGGTGCTCAGTAAATACTCTTACGTGTTCTGTTGACAAGAATTAAGTACTTTTGTTTTAATCATAATCTATTCCTAAAATGTTATTCCTGAAGACTCCTGGAATAGTTTAGGAAAAACAACAATTACAATGAGTAGTCCTTATTACTCTTTATTATTTAGCCCCCTGTTAAGTCAACAATGCTGGTATGACAAGATGAGTTAGTATTTATATATAAGTGCAGAATCTATAAATACATCCCTCACTTCATCACATCTTTTTATATAGTTAAAAGTCATGCAGTGGGCTGGGGTTGTGGCTCAATGGTAGTACCAGCGCTTGCCTCGCATGCATGGGGCACTGGGTTCAATCCTCAGCATCACATAAATAAATAAGATAAAGGTATTGTGTCCATCTACAACTAAAAAAGTTAAAAAAAGAAAAAAAAAGTCATGCAATGATTTCTAGAATACAATTTCCATCAATTTTCCCAGGACTATTTCTGAGTAATAAATTGTTCCCAGTAACTAGTTGCTCCTTAATGGTTACACTAATTAGTTTTCTTACTATTTTAACATCAAAAAGATGAAGACTCTCCCTTCTAAAGAGGGTGCCTTTCTGTTTTTTATGGGAATGAGAAGCAAACCTTATCTTTACAAATATTTAAAAACCCATTGACCAAATAATCCCCTTGTGTTTGGTACTCTTCTTAACACTTTTTCAAAATTAACTTTTTTAATGCTTATAAAGCCCTTGAGATAGATGCAGTTATTTTGAGGATACTGAGGCAGAAATACCTTGTCAAGATCATGCAGATGCAGGGCCAGAAGTCAGACCCAGGAAGTCTGACTCTGATATAGCACTATCATTAAAGACAGGAGTTACACAGGCTTGAGAAAATAAAGATCACATTCTCCCCAAACATACCAGATAACGGCTTGAAGGTGAAGAAACACCACCAAATTGAGCAAAGTGTTCCCATATATTTAGGCCTAAAATGTCCATTAACAGCATTCTGATATATTTAGATCTGGACAGTCTGACTGAGCTCCTAGCCGACCTCTAGCACCAACGCACCAGCCATCTGAGTGAGCCATTTTGCAAGCGGGGAGGCCCTGGTCAAGTCTCTCCAGAAAACACTGCATGGAACAGAGAAGGGATAATAATTGTTTTAAACCACAAAATGGCAGGAGAAATCACTAAATACTAAAGGTAGTAGTAGTATTGTCGAGTGTAATGATGATAAAAATACTACCATTCTCTGTTATCTATGCCTGAGTCTTTCCCAGTCAGTGATGAGAGTATCCAGCCACATTACACAAAATATGAGGGAGAGTAGAAATTGTAGTCATCTTTGGGGAGGACAGTCTATCACAAACACAACTTAAGAAGAGCCCCCATTACATAACCTTTTGTCCCAGTCCTTCCTAAGGGATAAAGCTAAGCAAAATTCCAGGAATTTTGTTTTTTCCACTTTGTTGATGATATGTTTTCTATATGAATGTATACTTATGTATGTCAGCTTAAATGATACTTGAAAAGAACCAACCATCTATTAGAAAAATCAGTGATCCCCCACCCCCGTCCCCCTCCCTCCTCCTCCCTCCCCCCCCCTCTCTTGGTACTGGGGATTGAACCCAAGGGTGTTCTACCACTGAGCTACATTCCCCAACCCTTTTTATTTTGCATTTTGAGATGGAGTCTTTGTAAAGCTAACCTCAAACTTGGATTCTCCTGCCTCAGCCTCCAGAGTCACTGGGATTACAGGCATGGGCCACCACACCCAACAGGAAAATTGGATTCTTTACTTAAAAAGAAAAAAAGAAGAAGAAGAATCTAATTCATATTCTGAATTGCATTTTCAGGTCAAATACTACAAGCATTTGTTGAAAAATGACAGTGATAATTCATTCTCTTCCCAAGGTAGCCCGTGAGTGGTGATGAAAAATAATTCAAAACAGGTTAGGAAATGACTTGCTGTTATAGGCATGTTTCACCACATATTGACTGTTTTATACTTTAAAGGAAAGCCTATTAAGTATTCATTTATTCCAGCTAATATTTGTTGAGTACTGTGTCAAGCGTTGGGTTTACACTGGCAAATGGTATTGGACATGGTCCTGGCTTCATGACATATGTCATATGGTGAGAAAGATGGGCATTAATATGTAAGACTCAAACATGGAAAGGTAAAATTATAGCCTGTTATAAAGGAGGGGAGCATGATCTAGTCTCCCGATGAAATGCTGTTTTGGCAAAGATCTGGAAGATGGAGAAGATTCAATCTTGTCCAGAGACCCCTTGAGTGTATAGGTCACATCCTGCATGAATCCTTCTACAGACATCTGTGGTTACACATACCCCAAGTTGAGGCATTTCCAAGGCAGCAATTGCTTCTGCTGTGACTCTGCCAAGAATGCACATATTCACTATGCTCTTGGAAAGCAGCATTCACCCAAGCCTTCTAGAATAGTTGTCTGAGTCTGAGGACTGGGAGCCTTTTTCACTCGTGAAGAATTATTTGAGTAATGGTGATCACTATAAACAAGTATAATTCAAGTAAGGGGTTATTAAAAATAGCAGTGTTTCTGCACAAGTGGCCTGAGGAGTCTTACAGTCCCTGGTCCCTTTCAGGGTATCTATGAGGTCAAAATGATTTTCATAATAATATTAAGACATTATTAGCCTTTCATATTTCTTCTCTCCTGAGTATAAGTGAAGTTTTCCACAGACTAGATGGTACAATTAACAGACGCATATGTGAAAATTCAGCTGTCCACTTTTAAGCCAGATAATAAAAAAACATTCCAGAAATGTGAAAGAATGCCATTCCTCTCACGATTTCTTTTTAGTTTTTGAGCCATTACTTTTAAATGAATTAATAAATAATCTCTAAAATTTGTTTTAACTTCTCATATGGTAATTATCCATAGAAATAACCCACATCAAAGTTCTTTTGGGTCCTCAATCATTTTTAAAAGTGTAAAGGTGTTTTGAGACAAAAAGTTCAAGAACCACTGAAATACAGCATCTACCTGGCCATACATACCCATGTTACTTAATCTCTCTGAGACTGTCAGTAAAATGGGGATGATGATCAAAGTACTTCCCTCATAAAAGGATTAAAGGAGTTAATACGTGTCAAGAACTTATAACAATACATGGCACAGAGTAAGCAGTTAATATTTTAGCTTTTATTATCGTTACTATTTAATAGGAAAGCAGAATGTATGTGACTCCAAATATGTTGAAGCACTGTTAAACAAATTTTTTCGCTTGTGTTTGTGGCCATCTATATGGTTTGGGAATGTGTTCAAAAGTGGAATAAATTGGATTTTACTTTTTTTCATTTGGGGTGATAAGCAGGGGTTATTGGCAGGTGGTTAGGGTATTAGGTGTGAAGCAACAGATTCAGACTAGCTGGAGGGGCCTGTTCACACTCCCTGCCTGCTGCACCTCTCAGCCCTCATCCTCACAACCAGGGTTCTGCTCTGTCTAGAATGACAGTGAACAAGTGGGCAGATGTCCTTTAGAAAGTTCCACAGAGATTGAGAGGCATCAAGGCTCCAGCATCCTAGACCCAGAGTTGAAACGGCTTGAGGAAGAGAGTATCTCATTGGGTGCATATTCTTCAGATAATGTCTCTGGCCCAGAGAAACAGTTTGCTTTCAGAGGCTTGTCTACAGATTAGAGGCCTCATCAGGATAAGAACCAGAGTTCTCTTGATTTGTGAGAGAAAGACCAGGCTTAGACTCAGAACTGGTTTTTAGTCTCAATCTAAGGTTGTCTGACATTGAACAATTTACTTAAATCTCTGATACAGAGTATCCCTATTTGTAAAATGGAAATGGAAATTTCTACCATATTGTAGAGGATTGTGACAAGAACTATCTGAGACTTCACACGGACATGTCATTTAGTCAGTGCCTTTCTGATCCATGGTGTTTAAAATCCATAGAGAGCACTCCCAGTGAAATAAACAGTTCTTTTCAAAATCTCAAAGCCCATCTTAAATATTGTGCTTGATAACAAAGTAACATTTTCTTTTTTCTGTCTTTTTAGGACAGCCCCGAAACTTGCAGGACCTGTGCCGAATTAAAATTCGACAATGTATAGGCCTTCAAAACCTAAAGCTACTTGATGAACTACCAATTGCCAAGGTCATGAAAGACTACTTAAAACACAAATTTGATGATATCTGATATATCAGAACTGTGAGCAAGATTAGGAGTTATATTCCAGATACTTAAAAGGCTTTTTGCCTTGCACAAAGTATATCCTATGCAATTTCTGATTTGCTGTGAAGTCAGAAAGCAGGTATACACTTTTAGGTTTTTTGTTTATTTGGTTGGTTTTCATTGTAGGGGAGGGATTTTTATATATATACATATATATATATATATATATATATATATATATATAAAAACATACACCACATGCTTGAAAGTCTTAATTTGGTTTCTTGGTCCAAGTTTAAGAGGTCCAAGCTTTCTATACAACATTGCATTTAGAAAAATTGTCTTTCCTAAATGACACAAGCAGGTTTGAAGTGGAGAGTTTACCCTTTCCAAATTTCTAGTTTCATTGGCAAGCATGGTACCAGAAACCAGCAGCACACTTGTCGAAGTTTGAGGCACAGTTTCACCCAGGGGTGGTCCTGGGTTATACTGGAAAATGCCCTAAATTTTTTTTTTTAAATAATGCTGTCACCTCATTCATTTTTAATGAGTATAAATTGGCTGTTTCAAACTGTTCTCTTTTTTTCCAATTAATGTAGCTTTCAAATGACAAAAATCCAGTACCTCGGCTTTCCTTTTGGTGTGCTCGTTTTTAACTTATTTTTTAACAACGATAGGACACTACCATGAGACACTGTGTCTCAACCTCTCTCTCTCTAGTTGAATTGTGCTTTAAAAAAAAATTAATGAGATAGAAAATAACTTTATAAAGCCAGTGTATTCTGTTTTTAAAACAGTGCCTCCAGTGCAATACTCTTTCTGGTATATTCTATCCATTATTTTACTTGCTGTTCATCATTCCACGGCCGGCTTTGACATGCCCGGGAGAACAGGAACCGCCACTTTAATTTTCATAGCAGACCCATAGTGTGTCAGTTACAATTTCTATTTTAAGCTTTATCTTTTACTTCACTTTAAGCAGCAAATTTCATATCCTGGTGGTAGAGTATTTCCTAAAAATAGCCCAAACTATTGTTAAACCATTTGCCTTTAATGGTTAAATAATTTGGGGTCGTTTCATAGTGGGTTTTTTTCTTCCCAGTTTTAAATATATGTCTACATCGATATAGATATAGATATATTTTTTAAAGGTAAAATCTCTAACGGGTGCATATTTGCAAGTCTGGCTAATTCCTAATATGCTAATTAAACATTTCCGGTCTATTTTAAGGTTCTGTACAGTGAAGCTCTTCAGGACTGTTATTTTCTCTTCTGGGTTGATTGGTCTTTTGTGTGCAGTGTAAACACAGATATGATAAAGTGTCTGACAATGGAAAATAGCCCAGATGCACTAGGTATCTATAATGTCCTGGCCGACGTGTTGTGTGCTTCATTCATTCATTATCATGTTAGTTTCAGAAGCACCTCAAATGTCCCAGTATCATTTTGAGTGATTTGGGAAATGCCACAATATTTATATGCTATTAATAAATTGGTTATCAGAAGTTTACAAGATGAAGGGCTTCTCTTTTCTTGTCTGAATTTCTACTTATAAGTCATAAAAACTCTTTTACCTAGAAGTATAACTAAGCCGAGCCAGGAGATGACGCTGGCTTTGCCTTTTTCAGAGCTAGCAGTGCTAGTTTCTCAGGCACAAAGTTTGCTCTCTTGGCTAGCGAGTAGCCCTGGTATTAGAGAATCTGATATGCCTAAGCCATGTGCAGGTTTCTGAAGAAAGTGCAGCTTTGGGAAAAGGATTATTAGGGGAAGAACTTATGCGGACTGTAGACTCTTACAGGCACCTAGTCAGCAAGAGACCAGTTCTGTTAACCATCCCCAACTGTAGCTGGCAGAGCCTGATGGATAGAAGTGGGTAGTCAGATGTTTGCCTCTTACAAATATTCTCCAAAACATTATCCCCAGAAAGTCAGAGTTAAGTCCCTTGTGAAGACAGTTGCTGAGATGTATTCTCATTCTTTAAACCACCCCAGATCAGATCTGATATGTAGAAGCAGCATTAGGGACACATGTGGCCAGAAATGAATTGGGTGTTGCTTCTCTTAAAACCCCAAGCCCAGGGAGATGAGGAGGCAGGAGGGTGCCTAGAGTCCTGCACTCTGAGTGGTGATGTTAATATTTCATTTACCCAGTGCTTATATCCACATATGTGTATTAATTTATTCAGTTAGTTTAAAAGGATATTCTCTCCCCAGCGACTCAAAGATTTCCAAACTAAGTTAGCCACTGAGTTTGAGCCAGGAAATTCCAAGGAAAAAGATCAGATTAGGTGAATTCTTTGTTCTGTCTTGCTGCTGTGATTTCAGAAAAAAATTATGGGAACTCTTCCTGGAATTGAAAATTCTATTTAATGAAGAAGTGTATAATTGCATTATTTATTGTTTGAGGTTTGATTTATCTGAAAGCTTCAAAAGAATATTTTATGTTTGTTTTCAATAAAGTCCCAATCACATATCATATTTAACAATAACTAAAATGTCTTGCAGTTGGTAATAGTAGAATATAGCAGTGAACATACAGATCTGCATTCGAATTTGCTTGCCAGAGAAGCATTTTGTGGTCACATATTGAGTAGAGAAAACAGGTATTTTCAGAAAATCAACTGATTAGTTTTTCAGAATCCTGATTAAAATGTTCAGCATATTATCAAATTTGTCGTTGATTCTTTGTTTCTTTTGAAATTTATTATTGAAACTTAACCACTCAATCTTTATAAGAATATATTTGGCAGATACACCAAAGAAACCAGCTCATAAAAGATTTATGATCATTAATGAACCGCAAACCTCATTTTTTGAAAAGACGTTTGCTTTTTTTTTTTGTAAATATTTGTGTTTATAAATGTGCAGAAGAGTAAGAGTGTTTTTAGATTATTTAATTCCCACATTTCTAAACTATTTACTACAGAATAATCCATGCTTGTTAGTTTGGAGGACTTGACTGTTTTGTTTTTTAATTCATTATCAGTCATGCTTGGAACAACATTTCCACTAGAGAATTCAGTGTTCTGGCAGTGGCAAGAGTACACATCTGGAGCAGGAGGGAGTCTAGCATGACTTGTCAGATGCACACCCTGAGAGACGAGAATGTGTAGCTTAATTACCAGAGTGGACCATGCGAAACTGAGATTCTAACTTCCCTGCAAAATTGCTCATTAGCCCAGGATGTGATTGGGATGAGGCTGTTTGCCTGCAAATTTAGCTTTCATGTTAACTCCCAGTGTGTTATATCATAATGTATTTTGTTCTTCCTTTGTAATGTAAGTTTTGCTTTGGGTCAATTTGAATTAAAAAAAAACTTAAATATGGTTTAAAAAAGATATTGGAATTGTGTTTTATTTCTGGTCTGCCTTAGCTTTTTAATATTTCTAGCTACTTATTGAAAAACAAAAATTCATCTATCATTCATCAACATTTTAGATTGCTGGGACTAAGTAAGGATGGGATATAGAAAACAATACCACTTTACATCATTGGATAAACCAATTTCTACCCTTCTACAAAATTTATGTTTTAAAAATGCATTCTGCAAATACCAACCAACAAAGTCGTGGGTGTGTTGGATACAGTGCTAAGCCTTCTTGGGTCATATTCATCACCAGCCTCATGCACGTACACCTTGACCAAAGACAGTGTTCAGACCACAGCTTTCTAAACACAGTACAATAAATGTAGTCACAGTGCATCTGAGGTAGTTTATTAGCCGGCAGGAGCTTGAAGCAAAATAACGTGGATTTCTCACTTCCTCCCTATGACATAAGCACAGCTTGATTCAGGAGAGACCTGAAATTCATATAAATGATGGTGTGCGAAGAGAAAGGGAGGACAGACTGCTTAGCACCCTGTGCAGAAAGGGGCTGTTTTGGAATTATAACCTTGATGCATACTTCATGCACCCATGAAGGCCAAGAATGGGACATTTGAAATTATTTCTAATGATCAGCAGGGGAGTTAGGATTTGAAAAATAGCTGTGTTGCTTGGAAATCTTGAGGTCATTCCTTTTCCAGTATGATGTAAGGAGTGCATTGTTTTCTCAGCTGAAAGACAGTTTATAAAAATGGTTTCCTTGCTATTGATAAAACAGAGTATCTGCTTGATATTAGGAATATTTTCCACATCCTGTGTAATTGGGTAGCCAAGAAGAAAGAAGATGGGTCTGTATCATCTGCCTATATTTATGTAACTTAGTGTAACTGTTCCATTAAGTGGAGTGAGTGATGCTTTACAAATTTTGATGTTAGATTTTTTTACCAGCTTAACTGCCAAAGACTGAAATTTAGGCTGGAGTTGATATGGACTCCCAACATACAAAGATGATTGTCTTCTATTATTGGCTCTTCTTTCACTACATGAGGTCTCTTAAATCTTAGATAATCAAAATAAAGGGTCCCATTCAATGATGCTACTTGATCTCACAACTTTCTGTATGCCACTGGTAAATAGCATTCAGTTTTGTATTATATTTCTTGAAGACCATGGCACATTCCCTAAGTTTGTTATCTTCTGAAGATCTCTGTGATTCTTAAGCAACAGTTCACTGTACAAATCACACTGGAAAAGACTGAGGCAATTTGTGAATGTTCTGTATTGGCAGGGGACTAAAACCTTGACCCCTAGCTAGCCCTGTTAAAGTGCCCTGAGAAAGTGCTCAGCCCTTTGACTAAGTGCTGAGAGGTGCTCTTTCAATTCCATTCATTCACCTATGCCCAGAGTATCTTGTGTTGCCTTCCAGTTGTGCATCATCAAGCAAAATGATTTTTTAATTCTGAAGACCCATAAACCATTAGAAGCAAAGGATCTGATGAAGGCAAATTACTTTTCCCTTGCAAATGTGACCTTTATTTTAAAAAGTCAGTAATCATTTGTAATTATTATAAATATATTTTAAATTAAATCTTGATTTGTTCCCAGCATGTTAAAAATCTCACTCAGGAGGGGCGGGTTTGTGGCTCAGTGGTTCTGCGTGAAGCACTGGGTTCAATACCTGGCACCACATAAAAAATAAATAAATAAAATAAAGGTATTGTGTTCATCTACAACTAAGAAAGTATTTTTTAAAAAGTCAAATCTGTGTTTCCTTTCTATTAGGAAATTGTTTAAAATTAATATGAGTAATTTTATGTCACATTAAGAAGAAGTAAAGTGATTCAGTTTTCTGTGAAACAGTTTTATTAATCAGAAAAGAGATAGCTGAATTTAGACAGCAGGAATCAGTTGAGAAACTGGGTTACGTGACCAGTAGACTGACCCTTTGTGACAGACACAGAGGTAATCCAGCTGCACAATTTCCTATTTTATCTGGCAAATGGAGTCATATTGTTCTTGCTGCTCAATTTTGAGCTAATGTTGCTTTTCTTCCTCTGATAGTTTTGGGTCAGGTCACTGCTTAGTTTTCTTTTTCTTTACCAGAAAAAAAGAGCACTCAGAGGGCATGGGCTTACTGTACGTGAATGTTTTAGATTTCTCTAGAGGCTTCTAGATTTCCCCTCTCTTAATTCCGGTTACTTAGCCCTTAAGCGAAGTGCATGCTTGTACACAAGGTAAAAACTTAGCCCATTAAATTGCTTTAGTTTCCCAATTTTAGAGTTCAGGAATTTTTTTTTGCCTTACCTGGATAGAAATATGTCTCACTATTTTGGAAGAATGCCCACTAAATTAGTCTGGGCTACAGCCATTTCCCACCTTGGGTAGCACTTGAAGGGAACAAATTGTATTTCTTCCTAGTTACTGTTGTTCCTAAGAAACCATTTTCCCTGAGTCCCCTGGGCTCAGAACTCCTTGAGAACAGACCCTGGGTTTTATTTGCTTGCTTCTCCAACCCTGTTGCCAAAAGAATCCATTTTCCACAGCTTTAGTTACATGTGGCCATTGGTACCGTGATGGTGAGTTTGGGGATGGCCCACTGAAACTCTGGCTGCAGGGAATGGTCTAGTCAGGAGTCCCTAGTTGAGCTCCCACAGCACGTGGAAAGAGGAGGAGTCCACTCTATGAATGCCCAGTTCAGAGCTGTCCCACATGGATCCCTGGCTAGCTGAGGTATCTGCATGAGTTCCAGCTCTGATCAGAGCTCTCCTCAGTTCTCAGGGCAGCTAGATGGGGACTGAGGGGTAGTCCTGCCCCATTACCACTTCAGGTGCTTTTTCTACAGTTGTCCATATCCTGCAGACATGAATGCTGTGTGTATTTGTGTGTAGTGGAGGAGGGGTGCTGGGGATAGAACTCAGAACCTAGCACATGCTAGGCAAGTGCTCCACCACTGAGCTACAGTCCCAGTCCAGTATAATTTTTTTTTTTTTTATGTTGTAGGAAAACACTGGCATAGTTTGTCCTTTTTTCTTTCACTGGTTGTGTAGGCTGAAGAAGCCAGGCCTCCTTAAACTTTTGCTAGATCTTCAGCTTTCCATGGCTTAGCATGGCTTAGCATGACAATTGCCCAAGTCACTTGTCTGCCATGGAACACAAATCAACCCACTGTTAATAGAGCAAAAATAGAACAACACAGATTTTGGCAGGAGTTGGTGAGTCAGGATTTCATAGGTGTACTTCCTAGATTTAAAGCCCACACATCCATAAAATGCTCATAACTTCCTACTAAATGAGTTCTGAGAGCTCAGTCTTGGCCTCCATTTGCCTTTTTTGAATAATCTTCATTGAAAGGAAACAGCCTGTCTTCTGGGGACCCCCTTAACTATATGTGCCCTTTGCCAGCCTTGTGAGCATGGCTGGACCAATTACTTCTTGTGGCTTTGTGTTTTTGTACCCTCTGTGAATTTACAAGATGGGTTGGATAACTGAATGAACTTGCACCAAGATGCCAGTGGTGTGTACACTAAGCTTTTTCTGTTAGCTTTCATTACAGAGAAGGAAATACGACCAGCCTTTCACCAACTTATGCTCGCTCACATTTATAATACATACTTCCACTGAGAGTTAAAAGGATCTGGAAAGGAGAAGAACTAGGATATTTTGCATTAGAGATTAAGTTGAATCGAAATAAACATTCCTAGTATCAGCAACTAGTTGATTGTTGATACTCTTTAAAGTTGCTGCTTACTCACCTGGAGAATTCCGAAATTTATGTAAGAAGCTGATAGATACACTATTAGTTTCTAGACTTTTGTGTGATTATCTGGCAAATATAAAGTAAAACTGCCATGTCAGTGGTAGGCTGAGTGATGTTTCTGACTTGGAGAAAATATTGAATCATGAGAGTTTACCCTAATGCACCAGCCCTTGAGATTAAGGTAATGATGCACTGTCCCAGAAAGTACTCTTGGCTCAAATATACTACCCACAGAAAATTTCGAGGTCCTGTGATTAAAATCATATTGCACATGTCCATGACAAGGTCACTCCCTGTCAGACCCAATTCAGGGTAGATTTTAAAAGTCTCCACCGCCTCCCTGGCCTCCACTCCCATCCCTAGCAGCTGTTTCTTGTACGTAAGCCATTGTGACTTAGGACCTCCACCTGCTGAGGTAGAACCAGTGGAGGAGAGATGGACATCACCTGCTGCCTGACTCATAAGGGAGAACCAGCCCTGGAAGGAATGGAGTAGCCACAGCCAAATCTGATGACAGACTCCTAGGTGTACCTGGAGCCACAACAAAGACAGGCAGAATGGTAGCCATAACACCCTTGCCTTGAGGTCCTGAAAAGAATGGGTACTACGGAGTTGTGTGCAATGCCCTGTACCCACCACAGTCTAGAAAGCAGCAACTTCTTTGCTGCAGCCTGTTCAAAAAACCTGTGTATTAAACCTGTCCTCAAGACATGATTATCTGTCCTGTAACATGTAAATGACAAATTACTGTTATCACCCACCCTGAGGGGTCGTGTGTGTGTGTGTGTGTGTGTGTGTGTGTGTGTGTGTGTGTGTGTTTTAACATTAAGATAAAGCCTTAGGGGAACAGGGATGTGATTCCAATAAAACAAAAATGTTGAAACAACAGCTCTGTCCCTGTCCACAGAGGTGAGGCTGGCCCACAGCTTCCAGAGTGTGATGCATACAGGGTGGAGGGATTCCAGGCTGTGGGCCTGTGGACTGGGAGTGACTTGAGCTCAGTAAGTCTAAATAGGATGGAAACTGAGGAGAGGAAGTGGTGTAGATGGCTGGGATCAGATTCTAAAGTTGCCTGCTATTTCTAGGGCTGGGGAGAGCAGAGGAAGTGGTCTTTGTCCTGCTGGACCCTGAGTCCGTACCACCCAAAATAGCAGTTAAGTCTCCCTCTTGGGCCAACTTCTTCAAGGTGTTCCTATTCTAGTTGGGAGGGTGCCCTGGCCCTCTGACTTCCCATTTCTTGACCCCAACTGCGTATTTGGAAAGTCCTGCTTGGAGTTCTTTCTAAAGGGGAAATTAAGGTTTGTTTTCCGTCTCCACCTGCTATGCTGTAAGCCTCTGAAAGTGAGGGATCTGGCCTTGCACTTTGCATCCCAACAACTAGAATAGTGCCACATGTAGTCACTGACTGGCAGGTGTTTGGTGAAATGGGGAGTGTGTAGCCCACAGCACTGATACTAGGAAAGTACCACAGAAACTGAAGTTTGATAGGTCCCAGTACCTACTGTGTAAAGCCGGGTTCTCATTACCACCCTGTGAGTTACTTCCAATTATTTCCAAAGATGAAGAGGCAGACGGTGATTCTTCTGACTCCCTCCCTCCACCCCATCCCTTCTCGCCTTCTCAGCAGGAAGGCTTCCCCAAGCTTCTGAGCTGGCATGATTCACGCTTCCTAGTGTTCCCACAGACTTGCTTTATGACACACATCTCCATTGCCTTGTTCTTTGTGTGTACCATCTTCCTCTGAGTTCTGGATTCAGGACTGTGAAACCTTCTGAGGATGTGCACAGGTGGCTTTTCCCAGGAAGAGGATCTATGGCACTACCACAGTGTCCAAGACACCTATAACACCAATGGTGTCAGGGGCTGTACGTTAGGGAACACTGTGAGAGTTCCCCGGGCCTTCAGCAGAGTGCTGCATGTGCTGTGCTGAGTGGTGACATGAGTGTGGCACACTGTCTCCTGCCACCTGGACCTCTGTGTCCCTGCCTGGCCCTAATTCAGGTTGGGTGAGATTCAGAACCTGTTTGCTTTTCTTGACTTTCTCTCTGTTTTCATCAGTTTTTCCCAAGACAATCAGCTTATAAAGAGGAAAGGTTTATTTTGGCTCACAGCTTTAGGGGTTTCGGTCCAGGATTGGTTAGTCCTATTGTCCTAGGTGTGTGTTGGCAGATGATGGCAGGAGCATGTGGTGGAACAGAACTGTTCACCTCATGGCCAGGAAGCAAAAGGACAAAAAGAGAAAGAGACAGGGTCCCAAGATCCTCTTTAGGAGCATGTCCCCAGTGACCATAAAACCTCTCAGGAGGCCCTACAGGCTCCACCACCTCCCAATAGCACCATGCTGGGGACCAAGTGTTTCACCTGTGGACCTTTGAGGAACATTTCAGATGGGAACCATAGCACTTCCCTAGTTTTCATTTCCTCACTTAACCATGTGGCTCCTGTCTTAAATGCAAAGATTACAGGAAGCAGAGAGTTTGTAAGCTCACAGGGGCTTTGAAGAATCTGGTGCTGCAGGTTAGTGGCGAGGAGAGGGCTGCAGGGCTTGTGCATGTGCCCCTGCTGGTGATGACACTGGACCAGGCTTGGGTGCTCATCACTGCCACCCATTCACTGTGTTCCTCTCGGCCCTAATTTCTCGCAGGCTCTCAAGTTCCAACATGTAGCTGGCTCCCTCTGCCGAGTGGGCTTTGAAGACAGATCCTCAGTGCTCTGAGGGGAAGCAACAGCCACACTGAGTGTCTTGGTGATAAGCCATGATGTTACTGCTATGAGGGGGCTCCCCTGCATGAGAAAGCCACCAGGAGGCCACTGTACGCCTGGCACAAGGCTTGCAGAGGCCTGCAGCCAAGCAGGGTGGGGATGCCAGCACCCGAATTCACGCCTTTGGTCGGTTGCCTCATCCCTGAGCCAGGCTGGCTCCCCAGGGTGTTTAACTCCTCATTGCATCCTCTTCTGGACACCTTTGTGCATTAAGATAAAAGGGTTAGTATATAGGCTCTGGCGTGGAACATCTAAACCCTGCATTATACAAGGATCCTGATGATTCCTTTGAGAATTCCATAGAAATTCTTAGTCACAGAGCCTATAATTAAGTAACTCTGGTTAGCTTCATAGAAATGCTTGATGTTTAGGAAGCTATTAGGGTCTTAAAATTTAAAAAAAAAAAAATTTTAAAAAAGCCCTACCCTGAGATTAACTGATACCATTACTTCCTGCTCCATTTAATAATTGTTTTAAATTAAAAAGTACTTTAATCACCTTCTGTTTTAACAGGAAGTAATAAAATGGCTTCTTAGTAGAAGCCAATATTTGCAGGTTATGTAGGTTGGGATATTCCACAAGTCAGAGTATACATAATAAATATCCCCAGAGGAGTCCTGAGTCTGCCTAACCCAAGTGTAGGGTGCACACAAGATAGATACCTTATGTGATGTTAACAGACTCCACCCTTGTGTTCTCTCCTGAGAGTGTTAACAGAATCCTGGGAGAGTTTAGAAATGATCCAGTAGAGGCTTCCTTGCTCATTCAGTACGCATTTTTTGACTCTGGCCATCTAGGGATCAGAAGGAGCCAGCGCTGAACCCAGCTGATTGACAAGCGAAAGGAAGCAGATTTAGCTGGGTAAGGCCAGGGTAAGCCAGTGTGTGCCAGCCAGCATGTGCCTTGGCATCACCCAGGAGGCAAGCTGCCAATGGTGTGTCCACTTTCCAAGTTCTAAATGGAGTGTGGAATTATGGTGCTCTACTGTATGTTGGTGAAATTGAGTGAGCATCAGAATCCCATGGAGGGCTTGTTAAAATATTGCTAGTTTGTGTGGTGAAACACTTCTGTAATCCCAGCAATTCTGGAGGCTGAGGCAGGAGGATCACAATTGAGGATCCTTAATTTAGTGAGATCCTGCCTCAAAATAAAAAATAAAATGGGCTGTAGATGTAGCTCAGTGGTAGAGCAGCCAATTTACAGTACCACTTGCACACACACACACAAATTATATTTATAAATATATATATAGAGAGAGAGAGAGAATTTTTTGATATGTATTTTTTTATTTTTCAGTAGACACAACATCTTTATTTTATTTCTATGTGGTGCTGAGGATGGAACCCAGCGCCCCACGCATACCAGGCAAGCGCGCTACTGCTTGAGCCACATCCCCGGCTCTTATATATGTTTTGATGGTTCCATCCCTAGAAAAGTGAAGCCTAAGAATCTGCATTTCTAATCAGTGTCTAGGTGATGTAAATGCTAGTAGTCCTGGGACCACACTTGGAATCACTTCATTAGGGTATTTGGACTCACCCATGACAAAACAAAACCAAACAAAAAGACAAAACTAAACTGAAAAAGAATCTAACATTCACTATAGGATATTATAGAAACCACCTACCTGATTCTCTATGAGTTGTGAATAAAAGTACTTCTGGTGATTCTTGGGGCTCACATGTAAAAACGAGTCTCCTGACTTTATAGGCTAGCCTTGGATAGTCCTGTATGTGTTATGTTAACAAAGACTACAAATCTTTCCTACCACATTACAAGCTAACTCCAAGTCTAGACCTCTGTGTCTCCAATTATCTTTTGCAACTACTTAATTTAATTTGGGCACAGACAAAACCGGTAGCCTGTAGTTCTGTTATCCTGCTGTTATTGTTCTTTAGCCTCGTTTAGTAGCTCATAAATAACATGTGTGCCAAACATTAATAATGACAGCCCTAACCTGTTTGGGGGTGGGGGAGACAATGGCTCCAGCTGCCTCAGCCAGCATGTGCCTTGGCATTGCTCAGGAGGCAGGCTGCCAACGGTGTGTCCCTAAGATCAAAGCATTGGAGCAAGGTCCCAAGCATTGATGGCAGAGAGAAAACACCTTGCCACATTCATTTGGCTGAAATCAAAGCCCCCCCAACCAAAGAAGTTAGAAGGAATTACTGCATCTACAAATCCTTTCCCAGCCCCTGAATGCAGCCTGAGCATCTTGGGGGCCAAGCTGATGTTACTTGATTTAAGAAATAAACAAATGAGTTAGCAGGTGAGGATACTCTGCAATGGCTGCTGCTGCTGCTATTCCTGGAAGCCGCTCTGAGAACCAGCAACATGGAATAATCTCTGCACAGAGTCTGCCTGCCAAAATAAAGAAATGTTTCCTTTTTCTTAAACAGCTGCTTTGTGGTGTAATTGCTGTACCAAAAAAAAAAAATGCACATATTGAATATATGCGATTTGGTGGGTTTGATTGATTCTCATATGAAGGTGGGAAGCCAGACAACCCTGAAAGAAGGGGGATGTGCAAAGTTTATCCTCAGAGTATGAAGGCTGCTATTCATGAGCCAGGGTCTGCATGCAGCCTACCCCTTGCTCTGAAGCCCGGCCAGGCCGGTCTTGGAATGGCTGGCTTCAGGTCCACCTGGCCCAGTGCTGTCAATCTTGTAGCTCCAACCTGACAGCAGTGACAACTGGCAAGACGGGAGGGAGGAGGGGATCAGAAACCCTTCATCAGGCAAAAGTGTCTAAGTATTTAATAATCATCTTCTCCAACCCATATATCTCCTTACTGTCCAACAGAATGTTTTTCCGAAGCAAAATGCAGCCAAATCTCTGGCCTACTAAGATCACAAACAATTCCTGATCTGTTACAATACTGATTTGATTTGCCTATTTGGGTTTGGGAGGGACAACATGAATGTGATGAAACAATAATGTTTGGGAAGTCAGTTTGTGGCTGTTTGTGCTATTTGTTATTCTCAGAGCCTTCAGATTAAATTTTTAAGTCTTTTCCCCCCAAATGAAATATTGCCATCTCACCTACTGGATTGTAAAAAAATTTTTTTGTGGGCTGGGTCTGTTTTTTCCTCACACAGCTTGGCATGTTACTCCTTCCTTGAAAGTTTTATTCTGTTTTAGTTGAAGAAACAGACTCCTATGGTTCATTGGGTGGTTATTTATATAGAGAGATTCCTCCCTCCCTCCCTCCCTTCCTTCCTTCTTTCCTTCCTTCCTTCCTTCCTTCCTTCCTTCCTTCCTTCCTTCCTCCCTCCCTCCCTCCCTCCCTCCCTTCTTTCCTTCCTTCCTTCCTTCCTTCCTTCCTTCCTTCCTTCCTTCCTTCCTTCCTTCCTTCCTTCCTTCCTTCCTTCCTTCCTTCCTTCCTTTCTACAGGGCACTGCAGTCATTCCTGGAAGATAAAAGGGATAGGAACCTGCCTTCCCCACAGTCAGACCCTGGAAGAAGAGAGGAGACAAAGGCAAGTGAGTAATGCACACCAAGGACCCTGAAGGCCACAGATGAAGGGCTGAGGCAGAACACCCCCACACACACATCACCACCACCACCCATGTCTAGCTCTGTGTGCTGAGTCACTTGCCAAAGGCAGAAAAATATTGTGACTTGAGCATCCCATGACTGAGGCCACAGTCTGGCTCTGCTGGTGACGGGTGGCACCAAAGACTGTAGGATCCCTTGCCCAGGATTAGCGGGATGAGCTAGAGGCTCCATGACCAAGCCATACTGTAGGATCCTAGTGTTCCAGAGAAGCTGGAGGGGGAAAGACAGGCTCCTAGGACAAAGCTCCAGCTGTGAACCCCACAGGTGGTTTGTTAACATACTCCCCGCCCCACCCTCTTACAATGGCTTATTAGGGGTGGTTTATGAAAAGGCTGGAATCTATGCTGGGGGGTGGGTGGGCGTGCCATTCTGGCGGAGGCTTTAGCAGCAGCAAACTCACTTTGTGAAAGTGCAGCAGCTGTGATAAATAAGCTTAAGCCTCGGTAATCACTTTTTCACTTTTACCAATTACTCTGGGCTGCTTTGTGACAGAAGTTAATACCGAGTAAGAATTTTAAAGAAGCCTCATTTTCCTTGTCTAATTAAATTAAAAACTTGAAAGGTGATTCAGATATTGATTTTCCCCCCATTTAGTCAACTGAAAATTACAGGGTCTTTTAGGAGTCCTAGTCACCTGATTCGCCTGCTCAGCCTCTGGGGTCAGGAGCCCTCACCATGGGACGCACTCCTGCTGGCATCCCACCCACCAGATTCTTGTGTGCAGCTGTCCTTGGTGGGGCTCTCAGACCAACACTGCCCAGGAGAATTTGGGGAGGGTTTGCCTTGTTAGTTTTCCAGTTCTTGCACAAAAACCCATACCAGATGTCTTTGTCTCCAGTTTTTAAAATATTATTATTGATGTCCATGGATTTTTAATTGTTCTAAAATTGACATGTCTAGATTGTACATATTTATGAGGTACCCTGTGATATTTCGATACATGTGCACATTGTATAATGTTCAAATCAGGGCAAGCAGATCTCCTTGACCATTTATCATTTCTTTGTAGGGAAGACATTCAGTATCATTTCTTTTAGCTTTTCGTGAAATATACACAGACCATTATCATTTTTGTATAGTCACCTCACTGTGCAATAGCACACAGAGCTGCTTTCTCTTAACTACAACCTAGTACTCTATCTTCAGTTGTCAACATTCCCACATGAAGGAGTTTTTTTGTTTGTTTGTTTGTTTGTTTTTTAGTGGGTGAGAAATCAGAAAAGACAGTTGTTTCCGTTGTAACCAGTCACAGTATTCACCTGGGTTGAGGCCACCAAGTCAGCAACTCTAATTTCCCTTCACAGTGAAGATCTGGATTATTTAACTGCTACTAGATCCTGACAAGTTATTTTGGTGGTACCAACAGGATGCTGAAAGTTGAAATTTTGAATGCTTTCTTTATTCTCTATTCTTATGCCATCTTCCTTTGTTTCTGAGATAACACGTGGGCAGTAGACACTGTGACATGCTCTGCCCCTGACCTTCCTGGGACATAGGAGAGGCTTCAGGGTACATAGGGAGCCTGGCCAATGGCTAGTATGTGAATGAGCTGGCTTTGCCTGGACATCTGAGCAATAATCACTTATAAAGTAACTTTTTCTTGTGTAGGTTTCATGATTGAATCAAATGATTCAACAACATTCCTGCTCTATTTCTGGGTCATCTCTCCTGATACATATAATCATCATGTGCTTCTTTAAAAGTCTATTTTATTTCAAAGTAGGCATATACTCTTAAAAAAAAAAATATATATATATATATATATATAAAATACACACACACACACACACACACACACACACACACACACACATTAGGGCCATCCCAGAATGAGTGAGGGAGCCCTATGATCTCTGGTGAGAAGTGCTTCTGGAAGAAGGACAGTATGTGTACATTAGGGCAAAAGTGAAAGCCCCTCCAACTTCCCTCTTGGTGTTACCTACATAGAGTGGGTTCTTTCAGTTCTTTCTCTGTGCATCTGTCTGTGTCACATTTAGTTTTATGAAATGATCTTTCTGCAGCTTATTTGTCTCTACTCGAAGTCACCCTTTTATATTAGCCTATGCACATGTGCCTGATTCTTATTGATTGCTAAATGATGCTCCACATTCACTTTTTCTTCCAACCAATATACATCAAGCACTTTTCATATGCCACACACTTCTCTAGGGAAGCAGGAAGGGGTTCTTTATGTTGTCTTTTTCCTTGCTGATTTTCTTCTGGATCTAAAGTAAGTGCCCAACCTATTTTAATCACAGTATCAAATGATTTTTACTTTTTCAGGCTGAAATTTGCTTGGTGTATATTTTGCTTTTTTGTTTATTGTCCATCTACATTAAAATATAAACTCTCAGAGAGCTCCCTCCTTGCCCACTGGTCAACAGCCCCTGTTTCTAAGCCCCTTCACATGCTTTATGTAATTCTTCATAACATTTGACATATGTACAGATGCCTGTATATATGACATGTTACATTATCTATATGACATCTATACCTATTTTTCTTTCTATCTCTATCATCTAAATGTATCTATCATATATCCTTCTATAAAAATATGTATACCTATCATATATCTACCATCTATCTGTATCTATCATTTGTCTATCTATTATCCACATGCCTACCATCTATCTATCATATACCTATCATTTATCTATCTACCTGAACTATGGCAGATCTTCAGTAAATATTTGTAGAGTGAGTTGGGTGTGGTGGTGCATGCTGTAATCCCAGTGACTGGGGAGGCTGAGGCGCGAGGATCTTGAGTTCAAAGCCAGGCTCAGCAACTTAGTGAGGTCCTAAGCAACTCAGCAAAACTCTGTCTCTAAATAAAATATTAAAAAGATGTGAGGATGTGGCTCAGTGGTTAAGGCCCCTGAGTTCAATTCCTGGTACTAAAAAAAAAAATGTAGAATGAATAAGTAATAGATAAACTGAAACCATCCTATAATGAGTGGACCTATAACGAGTGTGAAGTTTTGTTGTTGTTTGTTTGTTGTTTGTTTATTTTTGCTACTGGGGATTGAACTCAGGGACACTGGACAATTGAACCACATCCTCAGCCTTTCTTTTATTTTTTATTTTGAGATAGGGTTTCACTAAATTGCTTAGGACTTGAAACTTGCAATCCTCCTGCCTTGGCCACCAGAGTCACTGGGATTACAAGCATGCACCATAGAGCCCAGCTGAGTGCAATTTTTTTCTTCACTGTCCTGAAGACTGACATAAGAACATTTTCTTATCATCTTGGTAACCAACCACAGGAACCAGGTAATATTTTAACTTACTTGATTTTTGAGCCATCCTCATTGATCCATGCATGGCCCTTTTCCATTTTATTTGTTCATTTATTAATAAGACATCATGTACATGAGGCTTTCACACAAATCATGAACTGGAACTGACATCTACTTCCACTGACTTCTGTGCTCTTCTCCCAATCCCAAGACATCTCCTGTACCAGGCATTTTGATTTTGATTTTAGAAGCACTTGTTTCCTTTTTCCCCCCATTCCTAGTTGTTCTAGCATGCATAGTTGCATACTGGCCATATTTTCTCCATTATGCTTTTCAGAAGACAAGATAGTAGAATGCATGGCTTTAATTAGAATAATCTTTTCCCCAACTTTTAAAAGAAACTCTTAGTTTTAAAATATTTCCCTTTTATTTACTTTCTCTTTAAAGGTACTTTTGTCAACAAGAGATCATTATTTAAGCCAAGGTAGAGTTGCTACATTTAAGGTTCTGTTCAGCTCACCTTGTAGATATAAAGATTTGGAACTTCTGCAGGTCCTAATACATATAATCATCATTATTTTTTTCTATTCTGTTTTCTTCTTTCCCCTGCTTTTTCATATGAAAACATTATACAACAAATACCTCCATGTAGTTCCATTAATTGTGACAATTTTTACATCAATGCTTTATATTTTACATCTTTGCACACGTATGTATGTGTATTTTTTATGTGCTATTTACAACTAGGAATAGAATCACCATATGATTCAGATATCCCACTCCTCAGTATATATCCAAAAGATCTAAAATCAGCATTCTCTAGGAATGCAGCCACATCAATGTTTATAGTAGCATAATTCACAATGGCCAAACTATGGAACCAACCTAAATGCCCATCAACAGATGAATGGATATATATACACAATGGAGTTTTGATTTGGGGGCCAAAAAGAAGAATAAAATTATGGCATTTGCTTGTAAATAGATGAAACGGGAGACCATCATGCTAAGTGAAATAAGGCAGTCTCAAAGGTCAAAGGTCAAATGGTTTCTCTGATATGTGGAAACTAGGGTAAAACAAGGAAAAAGAAAAAGGGGAGATTCCATCAAAATAGAAGAAAGACCAGTGGAAGAGGAAGTGAATTGAGGAGTAGAGAGGAGGAACACCACAGGGAAGAATGTGGAATGACATCACTTTTGTGAACATGTATGAATATACCACAAAGGATGACCTCACTTTTCTGTGTACATGTATGAATATACCACAGTGAATTTCACCTTTGTTGTATCCACAAGGCACTAATTAAAAAAATAAAAATTAAGTAAGTAGCAGAATGATTGATAGAGTAGAGAGAAAGGAAGAAATGGAGGGAAAGGGAAAATAGTGGGCCTGAATTAAAGGAAATTATATTTCATGCTTTTATAATTATGTCAAAATGAATCCTAACATTATGTATAACTAAAAAGAACTAATAAAAAAAAACAAGCTATAGACATCACGATACTTCACCCTATATCCAAGATAACCACAATAACAACATGATTCCTAAGAAAGTAATGGTAATGCCATAATCTAAACCAACAGAGTCCATGTTCAAATTTCCCCAGTTGGCACAAGACTGTTATGATTGTTTTGCTGTTACTTATTTAAACCAGGATCGAACCTAGGTTTACACACTATGTTTGACTGTGTCTCTTTGCTTTCTTGTGTTCCAGAAAGTACACCCTACCTGTTTAAAAAATATAATAATCTTAGGGGACTGACTGAGGGGTCTGAAAGAGTCATCTTGGAGAACGTCCCACATGCTGGATGTGTGTGACTGGTTTCGAGTTTCTGTTCCTCTACCTTCAGTATTTCCTGTAAGCTCAAGTTAGTCTGGCAGCAAGGCTGGGCCCAGGGTCGACACTTGGCCAAAGTGCTTTCTGGTTGATGCAGGGTACAGAACATACTTTCAGAGCCTCTAAAGGCAGTTGAAATTAGACAGCTGCCAGTTTTGCAGAATGACGACTAATTGACTCAAGCATTAAACAGGAAAGAATCATTTCTATCTGAGGAAAGTCCTAATGAGGAAAACATCTGGCCCCTTTGCACAGGCTTGGAAATGCTGTGTCCCTTCCAGGAACTAGTTAGGGTTGCTCATCACTTGATCTAACTTGCATTTTCCTACCTTCTGAGGCATCCTGGGCCCGCCACCCAGTAAAGACCAGAACCTGGGGAAGCCTGTTTTTGTCTGGATGGAGGATTTTGTCCCTCATTTTGTTACACCATGGTGGGGTTTTGTTCTCTTCCTATTGTTGTTTTTTTTTCATTTGTTTTAATTTTTAAATGGGGGGAGTGATGCTCACTCTCATGCATGCACATATTCTGTTTCCATGTTTCATTTCTCAGACCAATAACTGAATCACCAAGTAAATCCATAGCCCAAGTTGGTTAATCCACAGAGTTGGAGCTTACAAAACTTACTTGAAAATTCCTTTTCTTAGATTTTTAAATGCTGTGGCTCAGCCTTGCTTGTGTTTATACACACACACACACACATACACACACACACACACACACACACACACATACACACACACCGCTCACAGGCTCACAGAAAAGAGGGCGGGAAGAAAGTGGAAGACTGAGGATCTGTGCTCCCGCTTAATCTAAGCGATCATTTCTAGATGCCATTTTAAAATCGTTTCCTTCCTGTGGTAGGAGGCTCTTGGACTAAAGAAACCCATCTTTCCTGGCGTTGTGAGTTATCTGGGTCTGAGAAGGAGAAATTGTGAGTGTGGAAGTGTGGGGCAGCTGGTTCTGCTGTGCCCTGAGCCCTGCAGTGGGTCCTCCATTGGCCATAGATTCCTCTTCTGTCCAGATGAGCCCTTGGGAACTCTGGTCCTGATGGCCTAAAAGCTGTGATTACTGGAGAATTGTGACTCTGGTGCATGAGTGCATGCATCTGTATGTGTGTGCTTACTATATACTCCAGTCCATCTAACTCTTCCCTGACTCCAGGAGGCAGGCACCACATTACCTCAGCACTGAGATAAGGAAACCAAAGCAAAAGGAGACCGACTTGCCCAAAGCCACATGATGAGGAAATGATGCAGGTGGGATGGTGACCCACGTGTGTTTATCCTGGAACTTTCTAAGGCTCCTCTGCAAGCCAGATGGCACTACATTTAATCTAACTGATCCCTTGGACCAAGTCTGTCAGCAGGACAGGGATTTGCTTGGCCTATCATGTGTGTCAGAGCAGGTTTCCCTGCTGCGTAAACTGAGTTCTGATGCAGACAGGCTTTTGTAAATTGAGCTACACATTTGAGGAACATATTTTCTGAATGCTAAATTAAGACTTTCTCTAAATGGTTTTGATGCTGTTTGGGGATCTAGGAAGCATCTCATGAAAGGGTATTTTTCAAGCTAAAATTTGAACTTCTAGTACATTTCAATAACTCATGAGAACTGAGGTTTAGAACATTTGGAAATATGACCTTTTTTGGAGAATCCAGGGTGTTATGTCTCTGTGTTAATTTACTAGGGCTTCCACCAAGTACTAGAGACTAGGTGACCTGAACAGCAGAAATTTATTCTTTCACAGTTTTTGAGGCTAGAAAGCCTAGATCGGGGTGTGGCTAGGGCTGGTTCCTCCAAGAGGTAGTGAGGAAAAATCTGCTCCAGGCCTCTCTCCTACTTTTCGTGGTTTGCTGGTGATCTTTGGTGTTCCTGGGCTTGTTGAAAAGGCATCCAGTCTGTGCCATAATGTTCACATGGTGTTCTTTCCATGAGTGTCCCTCTGTGTCCAAGAATCTCCTTTATATAAGGATACCAGACCCATCAGATTAGAGCCTACCCTAGTGATCTCATCTGAGCTTGGTGCAGTCTGCAAAGACCGTATTTTCTAATAAGGTTGCGTTCCAAGGTACTGGTGATTGTAACTTCAATGCATGGGGGCATAGTCCAGCCACCATATTAGGCCTCCGTGGTCTTGACCTTTCTGGTCTAACCAACTTCTACTCATCCTTGAACACTTGATTTAGATAGGAGGGGAAGGGCAAGGGCTCAGCTTTCAAGGTGTGCTCCATCAAGTGATAGGCGGCTGCAGGAATCCATGCTAGTGGGGATGGGCATGGACACGAGTCCCTAAAGGAGAGAAGAAGGAGTGAGCTGTGTCATGTAAGCTATTGCCTCAGGAGCCATGAGCTCGGCCTTAGGGCTGCCAGCACCAGCTGTGTCATTAGGCTGTTCAGAGGGTGTTATGGCTTGAATATCCCTTTAAAACTCATGTTGAAACTGAATTGCCATTGTGACCATATTGGGAGATGGGACCTTTGTGAGGTGGTTAGGTCATGAGGCTCCACTTCATGAATGGACTGGTGCTGTTATCATTGGAGTGGGTTAGTTATCAAAGTGAGCTCTCTCTCACACAAATGCTCCCTCCTCATGTGATGACGTCTGCCATGCTGTAATATTAACAAGATTGCCCTCACTAGAGGACAGCGCCTTTGATCTTGGACTTCATGACCTCCAGAACCATGAGCAGTAAATTTATTTGCTTTACAAATTACCCAGTCTATGATATTCTGTTTCAGCAGCAGAAAATGAAACAGGACAAGGGACCTATCCCTATAGCCTGGGTCTGAGCTCTGATACTAAGACCCACACCTGCAAATGAAAGGCCTGATTTTTCTTTTTTCTTTTTAATATTTATTTATTTTTTAGTTGTAGTTGGACACAATACCTTTATTTTATTTATTTTTATGTGGTGCTGAGGATTGAACTCAGGGCCTCACATGTGGTAGTCAAGTGCTCTACCACTGAGCCACAACCCCAGCCCAAGGCCTGATTTTTCTATATTGAAAAAGGAGCTCCTAGGCTTCCTGAGAGCTGCCAGGTAAGCAGGGAAGGAGGCTGACATGTCAGTCTTGGACCCCACTACTACAACATAATTTAAATATTAAAATATATATTATATAATTTTAATGGTGATTTCCTGGAAGTCACAGAAAGTGATAATCCCTGCCAATTATTGTTGTTTAAGCATTCCCGGCACCAAGTTGGGGGCAGAGATGGAAAGAATCTCAAGTTTGATGAGTCTCCCCCTAGCCAGTGACTTCTCCTGAAGTGCTGTGGGGTGGAGAGGTGAATTCCACATGCCAGTTTCTACTGAGAAGAACTTTTGTAAGTCAGGTAAGGCACCATGGGTGCCATACCTATCTCTGGGAGACTCTGGGGTTCTCTGCAATTAGATGCATCTATTCAGTCCTGTTGTCTGTGATGAGACACATAGACTTGTCACTTCTCTCTGACTTGGTTTCTTCACCCAGACAGTCACTGGACTTGTGCAAAGAGGACTCAGATGAGATGTGTCAAAAGGCACTGCTGAATGGCAGCCAGTGAGCAAAGCAAACTGCAGCCAACAAAATACCAACCTGTACCCTGCTGGGCCATTCCCTCCCACCCCTGCAAATCCATATCCTTACATAAGGAGGTAACGTGCTCTCCTAAGATACTCATGACTCTAATTCCTGCAATCATCCACATACTCCTCTATTTTGTTTCCATTTTAAGAGGAATTACCCAATAGAGGTTGGAATTTGTTTATTAGTGCTCATTTGTGCACATCTGCAAGAAAAGGGGAGACCAGTTGGAGACAGAAGTATTTCTTAAAACACACACACACAAGTGCCTTGCTTTTTGTTTTGTGTTTTTTCAAATGAGTAACAGTTGCTACCGCGTGATCTGTTGATCATTTGGATTACCAAATATTTGAAAGTCTATAACTCAATAGAACAGTGATTTTAAGAGACACCATCAATTTAGTAACAGATTGTCCTCAGAAACAACGTGGGGATTGACCCTTTCATCTCCATGTCCCACTCAGAAATCCTTTACCCATCCATTGGAAGAGACATCATGATTTCTGAAGCATTAGCAAGTGGGTAAAATGCAGACCTTGAAATGGGGTATGTGTTAGCATTCTGTTGCTGTGATAAAATTCCTGAGATAAGCAACTTAAAAGGAGGAAAGATTTCTTTTGGCTCACAGTTTCGGAAGTTCTAGCCCCTGGTCACCTGGCCCCTTTGTTGTTGTTGTGGGTCTGATGAACATCATGATGGGAAAGCTGCTCATTTCATGGTGGCTGGAAAGCCAGAGTGAGAGGAAGTCAGCAAAGTCCCACTATGTCCTTCAAGGGCACACACCCATTGACCCACTTCCTTCCACGGGGCCGTTCCTCATAAGGCTTCCACCACCTCCCAATAGTGCTACCAGCTGGGGACCAAACCCTCAATTCATGAGTCTTTGGGGACCATTTAAGATCTAAAATATAATGGTGTATGAATTTGGACCATCTGCAGTGGGAAGGAATGACCACCGCCTCATTAGGGGTGGGAGTCAGAGTAGGGGCTGCTGTTGAGTTGGGGGTTTGAAAGAGTCCATATGGTGAGGATCAACCCAAGTGCCCCTCAGAAAGAGCACAGTGTTGTCCCTGTCTCCATGCCCAATTCAGGAACCCTTACCCAGAATATTTTTTTCTTTTTAATCTTTATTCATTTAGTTATAAAACTGACAAATTATACTTGTACGTGTTTATGGTATATAAAGTGTTGTGATGATTTATGAATACAATAAGGAATAATTAAGTCAAGCTAATTAATACAGCCATCACTAAAAATACTTATTTTTTTATGGTAAAACATTTGAAAGTTAAGTCTTGTATTGATTTTTAAATGCCCAATGAGTTTTTATTTACTATACTCGGGACATTGTGGAATAGATTTCAAAGAAAAACTATATATTCCTCCTGTTTGAGGCTTTGTAGAACTTGGCTGTGACCACCCCACTCCTCCACTCTCCCAGCCTCTACATCCACTATTCTCCTCTGTTTCTCTCCTTCTATTGTCTCAGATTCCATACATAAGTGAGGACATATAATATTTGTCTTTGTGTGCCTGGCTTATTTATCTAACATAACATTCTCCAATGCCATCCATACTGCTGCAAATGACAAAATTTGTTTCTTTTTAAAGACCAAGTAGTATTCTATGTATGTATCTATATTATCCTCATCCATTCACCCCATTGATGGGCACCTCAGTTGAGTCCATAATCTCTTTAATATCATTTTATTGTGAAAAGTGCTACCATGAACATGGGAGTGCAGACATACTGACTTCAAATATTTTGAGTAACTGCCCAGAAGGGGAATTACTGGATCATATAGAAGTTCTATTTTTAATTTTTTGAGGGACTTCCATACTGGTTTCCATAATGCAAATACCAATTTACATTCCCACCCAGTACACAACAGTTCCCTTTCCTCCACATTTTTGTTAAAGTGAGGCCTTGAGATTTGCTTTGATCTGTTCTGTCTTGGCCAACATTGCTGAGAGAAGAGAACCAAGGGGCCTGTGATTGTCCCAGCAATATGGTACCATGTGTGACCTCTTCTCCCCACTCTGCCTCCCCGAGGTGGGACTGCCTCACACCTCTGGTGCCTGGGTTGCTTTGAAACTGAATTTTTTTTCTTTATTTTACAAGCTGGACTACCATCTCTTATATTCTAACATTTAATTTTTCACATCTTAATATTTTTGAAACAGGTTGTGGTTTAAAACTGATAGCCTCTTAGAATCTACAAATATAATAGTTGACTCATTCTGAATTCTCATGCCAGGTTTGTGTCCTGACATTGCCCCTGGGTTGAAGTTCAAAATTCATGTTGGCCCTTGGGCTCTGCTCACCTCTCCTTGGCATTTCAGCCACTTCCCCAGGCGAAACACTCTCCTGCACCTCACTGTCTCAGTGCACAGCCTCCATGTGGCCTGGGTCCCCACCCCATTAAGACTCCTCTTTGCTGGTGGAATCCTGGGCATCCCACAGATCTTAACTGAGACATCCCCGTCCTCTGGGAAATTTTCTTTGGCCACTCCCAAACTAAGTGGGGAGTTCCTTTATTCCTGGAATCATCTGCTTTTCTTCCCATGGGACTGTGAGCTTCATGAAAGTGGGACCCTGTGTGTCTCATTCATCCAGCCCCTGGTGCTTAGCATTGTACCTCCTTTGTAACTGCCTTGCTTATCATAACAGGCAGGTTGCCTTGACCTAGCTGCTGTCAAAAAGCCACATGGCACATCCTTTCAAAATGTACTCTACCTTAGTTGGAAATTGAAAAATTTGAGGTGAACAGCCAAACCTTGCCTATGGTATAGACACAGAAAGTTTTACTTGGGTGCAAATTCTTCTCCTGACTCAAAGCATTCAGTCATCTGCCCTGTCTTCAAGGGCTGATTTGATGCTTCCCGGAGGCCAGGAGTCTTGGGAGATCCAGCTAATGGATCTGCTCACCTAAAGGCTAGCCCCTGCTCTCTGAATTTGGTGGCTCTTTGTTTAATTCTGGAAGTTGGCCTTGGGGAGGGGGGTTCTCAGAGATGGTCCAGGACAGTCCTCTTGGAAAGAGGTGCTTGATGAAGCATCTCTTGCAAGAAAGATGGAGATGGCTCCTTTACCCCCACTCCCCGCCCCATTGGATCCTGGCTCACCTAAGAAGAAAGGTAAGTGACATCCTGAGTGCCTCTGCATATAAAGAAATGGCCATTTTGTCTGTGAACTCAAGGCCTTTGAATAAGTTAAACCACTTCCCCCCAAATGGGGTGTCTCTTGAATGACATTCTGAAGCTGTCTTAGGAGAGGGTTGAAGACGAATATAATTCCTCCATATTTGTTTCCATTTGAAACAAAAGACTCTGAATTACCCTTTGGTGTTTCTAGAAACATCCAGCGGACATTGTTGACTATGTTTTGTTGAGAGCTGACCTGCTGCAGACATAAAGTGGAGTTAAGGACAATGATATGTAGCCACGACTCAGAAAGAATATGGATGAAGCCCAGAGCCTTGGAGAGAAGACTAATGACAAGCAGGTCCCCATGCTTGGGTTCCAGCAGATGCTCTTATGAAGCCAGACATGAGATACTCATCTGAGGACAACCCAGTTAGGTTGCCCAGGTGCTGCAAGAGATGGGGAAGGCGAGGCTGATACTCAGAGGACAGGAGAACTGAAGCTGATTCAGGGAAAGGATCATGTGTATTCTGCTTGTCAGGCAGCTGGCTGCAAAGGAGCTGTAGACTTTCCAACCTGAAGCCCTAGATTGTGTCGGCATAAATGAAAGATTATCCAGGAGAGTGTGGATTCTGCATCTAATATGCGAGGGAGGTGGGCACCACTTGGAAGCATTGTTTTAAAGAGCTCTCAAAACAGCTTCCTTCTGCCATGAGGTGGTCCTGATATGGTAGGAGTGTGTCCCCTGGTCATTCTGTATGCTACCTTTGACCCTGTCCTGACCTCTCACTGGCTCAGATGGACCACTGGCTCAGATGGTTCACCTCCCTAGAATGCTGGAAACCTGCTGAGCTCACTCTCAACCTGGAAGGCCACAGCGGGAAGTGACCGCGCCCTACCTGGTTTGGTCACTTTGGGGATTCCCTCTTTCCTTCTCTAGACTTTAAACCAGACAGACTTATATCTGAGTTTCCTCCTCAGGAAGGAGTGGGGAAGGGAGCTAATGTTTCCTGAGCCTTCACTGTGGGCCAGATACTTTAGGTATCTCATCCTTTGATATTTATCCTGTAGGGTTTCATCATTCTCCTTGTACAAGATCCAAGGGAGAGATGGGCTAGGCTATTTGTGTAGTCAGGTTGCCACTAGGAGAACTGACCTTGGTATAGCCTCATCTCAGACCTACCAAGAAATAAACCCTGGTCCTTCTCCCAGCAGCCTGGGCAACACCCACAGGCCATCACTTGAAGGCACAGAAGTCATCTCATCAAAATATTCTGAGGTTCTAAACTGCTTCTGTTAGGCATCAGGATCCTAATCTCAACTGCTGTGGAAAAATTAGCACCTTGATAGGCAGAGGCCTCAGTGAGGACAGTCATTTTCAGGGTGTACTGGGCCAGAAACCAAGCAGCTCCAGGGTGGAGGAGACAAAGATGGCCACTGGAGGATGAGGGTAACACAGCTGCTATAACAAATAGTCTTCCACACTTCAGTTGCTATGTTAGTCAGATTCTGTCACTATAACAAATACTTGAGATAATCAACTTAAAAGGAGAAAAGGTTTCTTTTAGTTCACAGCTTTGGAGGTTTTAGTCCATGGTTGGTTGGCCCTGTTGCTTTGGGACCAGTATGGCACACCATGGAGCATGAAGTGGAGCAGAGATGCTCACCTCATGGACAGATGCAAAAAAGAGAAAAAAGAAGTGGCTAGGGTCCCATGATCCCCTTCGAGGGCATACCCCCAATGATCAGGAGACCTCCTACTAGGCCCAGCTCTTAAAATTTTCACCAACTCCCAATGGTACCAAGCCTTTAATCCATGTACCTTTGTGACACACACAACATCCAAACCATAGCATTGACCAAGCACCATAGACCTTTATGTGCCATTCATGTAACATAGTCCAAGGCAGGAGGTTTTGACCAATAGGAAGTTATTTTCCATGTATTATGACAGGGGCATGGGTCTTTCCATCACATGACTTTGCTGTTCCCCCAGGACCTTTGGCTTGCCCTTTGCCCTGCTGCTAAATGGAAAGTCTATGGGTCAAACATATCTTCTTCTTAAGGACCTCCACCAAAATGACACTCAGCATCTCTGCTTTACATTCCACTGGCAAGAGTTAGTTGCATGGCCTTGTCTACCCAGATGGAATGGAGGTGAGAGATGGGGTGGAGCTGACTCCTGGAGAGCCTGTCTCCTAAGGGCCTTCCCCTATTTAGATAGGAAGTGCACATTTTTGATGTACATGTCAGAGGGAAGCAGATGACTATGAGAGAAGGCTCCCTTAGAGCCACTTGTTGGAGGACAAAGAGGAGACCCCAATTGTGGGGAGATGTGTCAAGTGCACCAGTCCAGACTGAGCCCATTAATCATGAGACACATGTGGGTAGATTGTTCCCCCCCTTCCAGCATTCTGAACTGCTGCCTACATCCTAGGGAGCCAACTTTGACTAGTGATTGTTGGTAGGGAGTGGTGAGGAACCAAAGTGAGACAGAGTATTCATGGAATGGTAGTTACAGCAGAATCCAGTGTGGGAGTCCTCTCAGGCCAGAGGTCAGAGTCCTCAGCAGTAGCCGCACAGGCCCTGTCCTGGAGACAGCTGGAACCATGGGCAACCGAGCTTTCATCTGGGGAATGGTAACAATCCCCATAAAGGGGTCACCATAGTTCCTTTATGATCTTCCTTGGTCAGGGGTTTAGAAGTGATCCATCAGGGAAAGGAAATCACATGTAAGAGGTGAAGTGGTTTTGGATTTGAATTATGGTACTAACCAGAAGGACAAAAAGTTTGGAAACCCAGACGAGCGATTTGGATTTTAATCCTTTGGCATTTTCATAAGTGAGTAAATCAGATGACTAATATTTTACTTTCCATACCCTAGAATTAATCTTTCTGATGTCCGTTTGGCTCCTTGGATATTCAAAAGACATCATCTTAGACCAGTTATAAAACTATCTATAACCCAAGTGGGAGGTGATGGAAGTATGAGACTTGATGGATGGGGGCAGAACAAGTGGAAAGGACCTGTTCTGGAAACAAAAGAGAAATGGTTTAAAGAAAGGAATATTTGCCAAGCACTATGGGTAGTTCTTAGATATATGTCATTGGGAGAAAAATTGAAGTTTAAGTACAGAGAATTTTAATCAACATGAATAAATGGTATTTTTCCTCTTCTTGATACCCCCACCCCACACACATGCACCCTCAGCCAAAAATGATATAATATGTAAAGCCAAAAATCTGAGTGGGAGAAAAACTTAATAAAGATAATTAAGTGGGTAAACATGTGTTCTGCCAAAAGTTTAGCAATGTTGTAATCAACTGAGTAAGAGTTTCTCAGAGATATTCAAGATGAAGCCACTTCATCGTTCATAAGGAAAAAGAGAGAACTTTCCACTGAAGGCATGAATGCCAAAGATGGGAATGTGCTGCTCTGGCTTTATTTAGAAACCCTCAGGATGGACCGAATGGGTGATGGAAAGGAAGAAATGGAAAGAACAAAACGGAAACTGCCTGGTGGAGCGAATACTTCCATGTGGCCATCCAAAGAAATCCTTGCAGCAAGCCATGGACAGGGAGACATTACATCACTCAGCCCAGAATTTCAAGAGCAGGAAGGGCAAATCCAGGAAAAGTAGTTATATCACCTTTTCGTACTGATGTCTGGAGAAGGAAGCTGCTCTATTACAGACAAAGACTTCCATCTTTTTCCCCAAGCAGAAATGTGTGGTGGGAATGAATATCTACCAGGGCTAACTCTTTGAGCAGCATTCCAGGGGGAAATGTCAAGCCAGCGGCAAAGGAGGGAGAAGGGGAGAGGGAAGGGGGCGAGAGAGAGAGAGAGAGAGAGAGAGAGAGAGAGACAGACAGACAGACAGACAGACAGTCAACAAAATGAAGGAGTGCCCTGGGGCAGTGAGTGTCTCAGGGCCCACTAAAGTATATAAGCCCTCAAGATAAACCAAGCAAACCCCTAAACCAGGGGTAGGGGAGAGGCTCACTCTAAGCCCTTCTTAGCTGACACTCTAAGGGGTCCTACTCAGGGGCTTGGGGCCCTAATCAGCCATTGCTGCGAGCCTCAAGTGCTACCCTGTGAAAGTGACGACACTACTCATCAGTCCCCTGCTCTACTCTTTGGCTCACAGTATCAAGACTGAGCTATTTACATCTGACCCCTAGCAAACCTGACTTTCCAGCCTCTGTCACCATCCAGCTAGCCGTGGGCACTACGTCTAAAACCATCACACTTCAAAACTAAGACAAGTCATCTCTCACAACCTCTCCTGCAGAAGGGGATTGAGTGTCATTCTCCTCCCTGGTCTCTAAGGAGGGAAGGGCCCTGCTGAGGGAGCCTGCAGCCAGAGTAATTTCTGGGTGGCAGGAAGATGTACCCCAGTGACACCAATGTCACAGAAACTATTGCAATGTGTTCCTCCAAGAGGTCTATTTCCAAGTCAGAGAGGTCAGATAAAAATTCACTTGTCTCATGGCCTATATTCCAAGATATTGGGAACATCAAGCAAGGGGCTGTCAATAATGGGCCTGCTCCAGTAGCAGGAAGGGCCACAGATCCCAGAATTCCCCAGGGGACATGGACCCTCAGCATGCAAACAGCATCATGCAGAGTAGGAATATGCTTTCTCCCCTCCTCCCTCTCCCATATTCTGACTGTGGTTGGGGGAGAGGCATTGAGTATGACAGGGCCAGCCTGGAGCATCCGATACTGCACCCTTTCAGATGGGTAACTTTCAGCATGTCACTCTCCCAAGCATCTATGTGCACTCACAAACACACCTGCACACACACATACACACACACCAGTTCTAGAATGGGACCTAAAGGGGACAGTCCCTGATTTGAGTACTGCCAGTTTGTCCTCACTCATATCTGTCTGTCCAGTCATGCCAGTAGGTGTACCATAAGTTTCTGAAAACCCTTGGGAGAAATGGCTCTGGGCCTGCTGAATACATGCTTCTGTCATAGCCAGTGAGTACGGTGGATTCTCAGGACAAATTCAGTGTCCTTCTCTTGTGATTATAATAGTTCTATCAGCCCCCAGAGATGATGGGCCCCTGACACTGAAGCGCTTGGGAAATGGACCTGTAACCACTCTTAATCCACATGTTCCAGTGGAGCCCACTTTAACACAGATTCCAAGCCAGTGTTTATGGCTTGACTTCAGATCCTTTCAAATGCATTGTAAATTGTGTGCCAAGAGGACTTTTGACAGAGAGATTTTATTGGATTCTCAAACCTCCCCAATTTTAAAGATAACTAGAGAAAGAGGTTAATCTATTCTAGGGAAGAAGGATTTTTTTGATCAACTGTGCAAGCAAACACAAAGATATTCTTCAGCAGTTGTAGAGACAGCCCGTGGGAAGCCAATTGTAGTGACCTGATTAACGTTACTTTCATTGCAATTCCTGGACTAAAAGCCTCCCTTGTTACCACTTTTCCTAGCCAAGTAGTGCTTTCTTCCAAATGCCTGGAGGTGCCTCTCAAATCTGGCACCAGTCAGAACCATGACGTGAGATACACATAACCTCTCCAGCTCCCCAAAGGGCCATGAAAGTGTGAGCTGCCACTTTGTAACCCCCTGTCTTCTTCGACATTGTTTTGCAGATTTTTTAAAAACAGATATTTAGACTTTATTTTGTTCTTGATCACATTTCTGAAAAAGATTTGAAGTTTCTGTTTTTGTCGAGATGCAGGGTGTGAATACTTTGTACGTCTTACAAATGTCATTTCACCAGAATGTTCAAGCAGGGCCCAAGATACTCACTAATCAGTTAATAAAATCATCTCATTCACTTGAGTGAGTCCAAAGGTTGCCCAGGGAAATGATTTCAGTTGCCTCATCTTTGACAACACATGGTGAGTGTCCTGCCCTCCATCTTTCAAAACAGCGAACCACCCCACAACTAATTTTGTTGATTAAATGGTTGGAATAGTTCCTCTGGGATTTGATGGCCCTAGGGCCACCACCCTAAGCTTTGCATTTTTGCTGATGACAAGAGGTAGGACCGTTTCAGTTTGCAGTGGTGCTTGGTACTGTTCGTTTGGAGTGTCCTTGATGTAAATTCATTTTACTGTGGTTTCTCTTTCTCATCACTGGAGAATCTTAAAAATGACCTCATGCGTTTAGAGTTTTGATTATTCTCTGGTTTGTTAAGGTTTTACACTGTAGTAAAACCTCTTGAGTTGAAGAGGCCAGAAGGAGAGGTCCTGCAGGAAGCTTCCAGCTGGCCCTGCAGGGACATGCTCGCCTACATTGACTGGACATGGGTTTGAAGATACATGCTTCTCTTCATGGAAGCCTGAGCTTCTCCAGCTCCTATGGAGGATGATTATGTTTGGCCTTGGCCAGGAAGGTCCCCTGTAGCCTTTTTCTCTTTCGAATATTTTCCCTAGGTCTATAAATGGTCATGGTCCTCAGGCAGAGCTCTTGTTGAGACCTTGTATTGAGAGATGTGCCAAGTACAGGTTCATATTGAGGTTTCTGTTACCAACTCCTCTCTGACTTGCCTGCTCTGGGCCATAACAGCCACCTTTGCAGAGAACAGGAACCTCAACTACTCCTTGTCATCTCACTTTCGTTGCCCAGTGGAGTTTAGGACTCTGTGGCTTCTTAACTCTAGCTTCTGAGCACAGGTGCCTCTGACCCCCAGCCCAGAGCCCTGCTGGAGCCACACCCAGAGCCTGGGAGCATAAAGAATGGAGGTCCAAGGGCTTCATTCGTGAAGATGGCAAGAGTCAGGATCAGAGCTTGTCACCAGGGCCAAGGACCAGGAACACAGCATCTAAGATGCAAGCCCTCTGGTGGATCTAGGGTGACCCTAGAGAGCAGGATATACTCCAGATGACTGTGGATGATGGGCAAAAAGATCTTTGGAAAATTCAGCAGACAAGCAAACAATGTAATGATTCTTACTATTTATCTGATGGATAAAAGTCAGTTGAGTGTCTTAACTGGTTCACACTCAGACATTGTCACTGTGACCAATGTTCTCATGGAGAAGTAAGGAAAAATGCCCAGAGCAGCCATGTGAGGTGCCCAGAGTCCTCTGGACACTCTGTGGCAGAGCCAAGCCTTTAGTCCAGCCCCGCTCAACCATGCCTACTACTCCTTTACCCACACGAGAATCTGCTCCATCTGTACATTGCCCTGACTCTCGTTATGATCACCTCTTTGTCTTCAAAGCATAGCAAATCCAATGCCTTATACCCGAACTATATGGCTCTAGGACATTTGGAATACTCTTGTTTTAATCCTTTTTTCCCCTGCTCTAACAGAACACAACAGATTGGGTAACTTATAAATAAAAACAAATTTACACAGTTCTAAAGGCTGGAAAGTCCAAGATCAAGGATCACCAGTATCTGGTGAGGGCTTTCTAACTGCATTATCCGATGGTGGAAGGTGAGAGGGTACTACGTGGTGAAAGAGGATGAGGACAGGTAAAAGAGAGAGCCAAGGAAGCTGGACTCACTCTTATAACAACCTGCTCCAAGGATAACTAACCCACTTCCATGATAGTGGGTCTTAATTATCAGAAGAGGCACCCTTATGACCTAAGCACCTCTTAAAAGCCTCACCTTCCTATATTGTCACAGTGGCAATGAAATTTCAGTATGGCTTTTGAATGGGACATCTAAACCATAGCACCTCTTTAGGAATCTTGAACTTTGGGGACATTTTTAAACTTAAAAAGCAAGAAATCAGATGGAAGAATTCAACAGGGCTCCTGACTAATGGTATCACTATGGATCATCTCTTTCTTAAATTCCCTCAATGTTCATTTCTTAAGAGTTTCTGAGCAAGTCACATCCTCAACTAGCCCCTTAGTATTTGCTAAGGTTCAGAGACAGTAGGGACCCAGACTTTGGGCTCAGGCCAGTGAGCCTGGGCTGGTCTGTCCTCCACCCCTTGCACACATCCCTGAGTATTTCTGACACCCCACAATCTTGGATAAATGCATTGAAATCATTCCTTGATTATGAGACAATTCCCTTTCTTAGGACACAGAGCAAAGCCAAGCCAGAAGGACTCCAGGGCAACTCAGAGTTTTATTCCACAGAGCCAGAGTGAGGAGAGAACAGTGAAGAGAAGCTAGAAGGGGCTAGGTGGTGGCATTTCATCTCAGAGGGGCAGCATCTATATTCTTTGACATCATTTCTTACAGGTGATCGCTGACCTCAGGAAGCTAGATGGAACCTCCAATTCTCCTCTTAGCTATTCTTTGAGGTCTGCATATACCTCAGACAGTAGGCATCATCAAGCCCATGCTTCTGGCCTCGGTGAAGAGACAGGATTCGGAGGGTGTTGACTCATGGGGGGCCCCTTCTTTTGCAACTTCTCAGTGGCTCACATCCTAAGACACTTTCTGTGGCTGAATAAATATGAGTGTTGGCTACACCGTCTCTGTCCTGAATGATGGAACCTCACACTTTCATTTTACAGAGTCTCAGGGGTGAATATCAACTCCACAGTATTTATAGGGTAAGAACACACTGTTAAAAGTAATTTAAAGCATTATAGCTTTAACGGAGTTCTTTCCACATGCCCATGGTGGGGGGATGCTGAGCATTTAATGTTACATCATAGTATTTAAACTTATGGATCATCTTAGGTAGGTGCTATTATCACCTCTACTTCAGAGAGAAGGAAAGGACCCATTTCTAAGGGAAATGGGTCTCCCTGGGCCACATTGGGGGAAATGACAGAACAAGCTTCAAACTTGGGTCTGTGTTACTCCAGCATCCTCATCTTTCTCACACGCCCATCAGCCTTGCAGTGATAACAGTGGCTAGAGGATTTGTGGGGAAGTGATGGTCTCAGATGGGCATCCATGGAATCCAGGCCTTTAGAATGAGTAGAACTGAAATAAATAGGGAAGAAAAGAGGGAACTTACAGGTGGGGTGGGACAGTAGTGACAAACAGCAGATTTGATGAGTGACCACTTTGGGCCAGAACTAACCAGGACTTTTCAACAGCAGCATTTCCAGCTTTAGGATGGGATGGGCATCCTGTGGGGGTTGTTCTGGGCATTCTACGGCAATTCTCATGCATGGAGAATTGCCCATGAAGTGCCAGTTGCCACCCCATCCTTGTGATAATGACAATGTTTCTATGCATTTCCAAACATCCTCTAGGGCACCCCAGGCTGAGAACCATGGGAGTAAATGAGAGTTGGAAGTCTGGTTTTAAACTGTTATTGGGATCAGATGAAGGATCTGAAAAGCCAGAGGAACAAGTTTGGCATTGAGCCTGGAGGCCATGGGTTGATGAGCAAGGAAAAGTGTGTGGTATAGCAAAAGGGGAGGAACTGGAGAAGGAAGCGCCCAAGCTCAGAGGACAGCAGACTCTCAAGGCGGCTGAGAACAACTGTGAGTCACCTACTGCTGATCCTTCTGTGGTCAGTCTTGTATTCACAGGAGAAAGAACCCAGCACCAGAACCAGCAGAGCGGGTAATGAGAGAGAAGTGACGCAGCTCTTTAATCAACCTCGAAAGGAATCAGGGGCTCTGTTCAGGGTATAGTGGGTGTATTAGTCCATATTCTGTTTCAATAATATAACACTGGGTCGTATTTAAAGAAAACTTTTGGAGGCTGGAAGTCCAAGAAGCATGGTATCAGCACTGGCAAGTGCCCCCCGACTCTTTCACATCGTGGCAGATGGCACCATAGTAGGAGAACTTCAGAGACGGAGAGATCACATGGTGAGACAGGAAGCCAGGAACAGACTGGGAACTAACATGAGAATTACATTAATCCCCTGTAAGGGCATGCCCCTGGTGATCTAAGGACTTCTCACTAAAGCTTCACCTCTTTAAGGTCCCATGACTTCTTACCATCACCACACCAAGGACCAAGTTCTCGACACATGAACCCTTGGGAGCACTTCTAAACCATATCCAAACCACAGCAGTAGAAAATGGAAACTATACACTGAAAAGACCCACTACCCTAACATTACTATCAGAAAGGATGGAAGGAAGGAAAGAAGGAAGGAAGCTTGAAGAAAGATGGCTGGGAGGCTTGACAATGATTCTTTCTTTCTTTTTTTTTTTTTTCATACATTTTATTTAAACCATCTCGGAGCCTATATCCCTTTATCTAAGAGTCATCAACTTTATCTTGTAAACTTCATCACAGGACAATTTACAAAGGAGGAACATGCTGTACCAGCCATGGGTACTTGAGTCAGATATCCCAAGGAATTCTCAGAAGCTATTCATAGACTCTCAGAAGCCTTCGTCCTTGAGCCATAGTATCTTCAGGCAGAGAAAAGTACAAGCTTGTAGGGCAGAGGACAAACCCCTCTGAGGTTCCTGTGTGAGATATCTGGGGCCAACTTGGAGAGGTCCGAGGCGATGGCTGTTTCCACATGTGTCCTGAATGGTGACCGCTCCACTGGAGAATGAAAACTGATACCCAGACCCCCGTTATCCTTTAGGACCACTGGGCATCATGCTTTGGCGTAGAAAAGATCCCACAACTGCTTGCATTCCAGTTATCAGACAGCTTCAAGAATGATATGTAGTTTTGTTTATAAGGAAAAAAGCCAACCCCTGGGAAAATTCCCAGAACAATGATTGTAACTCATGACAAGACAGAGTATGTGAAGTTTTTCTGGCGCCTTGGCCTAGATTGTTGATGTAGGAGCTTGTGGGATTTTCTTTCTCATCCTCTGAGGAAGTTATGCTTATCCACCAAAATTCTGATTTTTTAAAAAATGAGATTTCATGGCTCTATGGGGAGGATTCAGAGAAATCCTAATCTAAGATCAGTGTTTCTAAAGAACCTCCTCCATCCCATGTCAGCTGGGCTATAAGTCCTCATTTCCCATCCAGAGTGGGGGCCAATTTTGCCATGTGTTACCACACTGACCTTAAATTTTAACTCAGAATAGGATGGTAAGATCCTTGTTTAATACAATTTTAAATTCCTTAAGTTGTACTACACCCACAGCTCCATGACAGCAGAGCAAATATCATTCTGTATTTGGTGGGGAACACTACCCAGTAACATATCCTAGGCTTTCATCAGTTCTAAAAAGGTTTGGCCATTATCTCTTCAAATACTGACTTTATCACATTTTTTTCCTGTACTCTCTGATTCCAATTATTTTCATGTCGATCCTCTCACTTCATCCTCCATCTTTCAGATTCTCACCTTTTCCATTTCTTTGGTCTTTGCGCTTCACTCTAGATGATTTCTATGGACCTAGCTTCCAGTTCCCAAACTCTCTCTTCAGCTTCTTCTACTCTTTTCTAAAGCCTGTTATAAATTTTGACTCTTCTTCATTGTATGTGCGTGTGTGTGTGTGTGTTTTTAATTCCTAGAATTCTGATTTAGTTCTACTTCAAATTTGCTATGTCACTTTTTATAGTTTCTTATTGTCTGAAGATTTTTTAAGCTTTAAAAATCTTAAGATTTTGGCTTGGGTATAGCTCAGTGGTAGAAATTCTGACTAGCATGCATGGGTTCAGTCCCAGTACCACAAAAGCAAAAACAACACAAAATAAAATCCCTAACTTAGAACTTTTTAAGTGTAGTTATTTTATAATCTGTCTTATGATTCTAATATCTGACTCTTTCTGTAGGTCTATTTCTGCTATTTCTATTGAATCTCACTCCAGGTGTTTTGTTTCCTTAATGCATGGTTAGTTTTTATTGCATGATGCTCATTATCCTTGAAAACTATTTGTTGGATTTATTGCTTTTCTTGAGGATTCGCCCTTGTTTCCTCAAGTTGCCTGGGGTCACAACTCATCAAAGACTACTCTGAACTAAACTCACAGTTGAAATTATTCGGAGGCCAATCCAGAAATGTGTATTTGGGATACAAATCTCCGTCATAGTCCTACATATAGCTACAAATCTTCAGAGGACGTCTCTGCCCTTTTCTGCTCTGCTTAGGGCTTCAGCAATTTTCATCCAAGTTTCCCTGACTTGGATGGGAGGAGGAAATTTCTACTGATTCATTCTTTTTTGAACAGTATAACTTTTTAGGTTCATAGTTTAGTGTGGGGACATTCTCTTATTATATTCCTCTCTTTTGACTTTTTCCCCCTTACCATCAGGGACCAACCATGCATGGTTCAAGTTTGTTGGACCAGTAAATCCCCACAGTGCAAAAGCAACTCTGGTATTCTTCTTCCCTCTCTAGGGGTTTTTTCTTTCTCTTAGATTTTTGACCTATTATGTCTGTAGATTGAGACATATGAAAGTATTAGTGGACTATTTTTAACTGACAAAAAAGGCAAATCTAATACATCCAATATTAGTCACCCTCTGGATGCTTTTTTTTTTAAAAAATGTGTCTTCTATTTTATCTGGTATTTTTAATTGTTTGCAAAAGGAGAGTTAACCCAGATAATCTAGTCTGCCAGATTCCCAGGATGGAGTCTGACTTTCAGCTCTCCCTGCTGATGGTTGTGGGAAGACATTTCCCTCTCCAAAGCCAGCTCATCCATGCATGATCTCTGGGAACTTTCTCCTGTATATTACCTCCTCATCTTGAGTGACCACAGTTTCTCCTTTTCAGCTAACTCTTTCTTTTTTTGCCTTTATTGGCTAATAGTTCATGTTCCTCTCTTCACTGGAAAACATTTCCAACACGTGAGAATGACCTTCTCTTTCTTACCATCTCTCTAGCTGCTTCAGAGAATAAATCAGGAAACAGAGAAAACATAAGAAATGGGAAATAAGTTAACAGGAAACACAGCTGAGGGACAAAGGAATATTTTGAAAGGCTAATGTGAACAGAAATCCAGGATCACCACCATCTTGCCTGTGAAAGCAGTTTATCCCATTTGGAGCAGGAAGATACAGGGCCATAGGAAAGATATCTCTTAAAAAAAAGAAACAATTGATAGATTGATGGGTGTGCTTAAATGTATTGAGAGAAGACTGTATCCAGAGATGTTAATGGATTTGTAAGCAAAATGAAACAGTAATAATAATACATAAACACATACATGCAAACAAAGAAGCAAATAAATAAACAAAATTAAACCATTATTAATTCCAGGGAAAAGAAAAGCCGAACAGCAAATGAAAGATGGCCAGTCATTATGTGTATGGCTCAACTATGTATAACAGTTGCATACTCATGACTATGTGAATATAAAAATTGGTTCACTGTTTTAGAGTCATTTTAGGAGAATGGGAATATACAAGTTCGGTAAGGGTTTATATAAAAGAGCCAAATTCTTGTTCTCATTGTAGTAAGTCAACAGATACTATCTAAACCTAAAAAAATAAAAACAACCAACATAAGCTTGTCACTTAAAAATATGGCATTTGAAAATGTCATAACTAATGTCTAAAAGGTAAAAGTAGCTACATCTGATGGTTCAGAATCAAAAGCAAATGTTGAAAAAAAAAGTGAGTGTAGCAAGAATCTGCTGTTTTCAATTATGTCTTGTAGTATCATTTGACTTTTAAAACTATGTGCTTTTATTACTAAAATAAAACAAGCTGGGTAGGGTGGTATATGCCTATTAATCCCAGAAGCTCTGGAGGCTGAGGCAGGAAGATCATAAGTTCAAAGCCTGCTTCAGCAACTTAGAAAGACCTTGTCTCTAAATAAAAAATAAAAAAGGACTGGAGGTGTGACACAACGGTTAAGCTCCCTAGGTTCAATCCCTGGTACAAACAAACAATATCATAAAAGTTAAATTAAGAAATACAAATATTTGAATTAAAGAAAAAAGTATCTTTATATGAAAATGTCATGATTGATTGCATTTCTTAAAGGCCTCAGTGACCAATTAATTACAAATTAGCATTGATAAGAAAATTTAGTGAGTTTGCTGGATACAAAGTAAATACGCAAACAGTACCCTTTCTCCATATTAACAACATTGAGTTAAAAATGAAAATTAAATGATTCTACTCATGTTAGTGAAAAGGATTGCCATCAAAAATATTTTATGAATTTTTTCAAACAAATTTAAGTAAAGTTGCAGAGACATATAAGGACAAAATTGTATAAAAACCAAAGATGAAAAGCAATTCTAAATGGAATCCCACTGGCATATCTTGGAACAATAAATAGCTTTTAAAGGTAATATAGAAGAATAAAGTCTGAGAATAGCCTGGGCCATTTTGGGAGTGGTTTGCTCCACCAGATATTACAACTTACTTTAAAATTGCTTTAGCAAATCAGTATGATGTTGGCACAAAATAATCACATAAGTCAGTGAAACAATAAAGTCCAGAAATATTCACATTCTCCTCATCATCTTTGGCTTGTTTCATTTCATTTGTTATAGACAAGTATTACTTCATAATTTAAAAAATCTAATATGGATAATTAAATGATGATCCAATGGAATATTTCTTGTTTCTATGTGTTTAAAATGTCTTGAAAAATGGTATTTTTGTCAGATAAGCTTCTATTTTTCTGCATAGTTTTAAAAAAATAATTCCAAGGCTCATTGTCAAGTATCAAATAATCAAATATTTCTTCAAGACCCCATTCTTTTCTCTCCCCAGAGGAAATTTAGGGTGTATCTTTCCCACTTATCATTAAGATTGCTTTGCATGGTTTCAGACTGCCTGGTCCTTTTTTAATAGTCCCTCAGTACAAAATGCAAAGGAAAGACTGCTCTGTATGTATTTAAGGATTTGTCTCTTTAAAAACTTAACTGAAATCATTCTATACTCATTGTTCCTCAACTCTTTACTTTTTGAAAATATGAGCTTTTTAAAAAAAGAATCAAAGGCAACAGAAATATAGATTATTAAAAATAAAAGTTTTTCCTTGCAAAAGCTCATCTCCTCACCTACTGCCAACCTCATTTCTCTTGCCAGAGTGAGAGTCTAGTGAAGATCATTCTAGTTCTTAATTTTACAATATGCTTTTTTCTTGTACCTGTATAAATGGGTAATAATAAATATGCTGTTTTGAGTCTCTATTTTTTGCCTTTAAGAATATATCTTTGGTTTACTTCCACTTCTGTATATCCTGAATCACAGCATTCTTACAAAGGGCTGCACATTTCATGCTAGGAATACATCACCATTGATTATTCCAGTCTCATCCTATTAGACATTTAAATTCCCTTGTATTAGCTATTTTGCCAGCAATGTGCAGGAATGTTCCTGAACATGTGATCTTTTGCATGGTGTGGGGATTGGGTCAGATATATTTCTAACCATGAGATTGATGGATTAGGGGACAGCTCAGTGCTCTCCATAACAAGATCCCTGTGCCACATGCCCACCAACACTTTACCCCACATTCTAACCTGTGTGGCATGTTACCAGTTTTTTAAAATTTTTGCCTATCTATCAGATTTTTGCCTATCTATTTTAAAATCTACTAGATTTTAAAATGACATGTCATTGTTCAAATTTCCATTTCTTTGTGTGAAACTCAGTATTTCTTCTGTGAATTTTTTTAGTGTCTTTTGCCTAGTTATTCTATCAGATTGATTTTTCCTCTTATTAGTTTTAAACAATTATTATAATTTGTAACATGAATTTATCTTTTGTGTATATTACAGATATTTTCTCTCTCATTGTTAATCTTTGCAAATGGTGTCATTAATGTATATAGAACTTTAAAAACATGTAAATAGTCAAATTTGTCATTGTTTTCTTTTATGGTTGATGAATTCTACATCTTGCTTAGAAAGATTTTCCGCATATCAAGTATGAAAACCTCTGTGTATGTGTGTTTAGTACACTAAGCTGCATCTCTTTCTATTCTCTCTCTGTTTTTCTAATAATTTTATAATTTTATTTTTCTGCATGTGGTTCTTCAATTCATTTGGATTTTTTTTATATATAATGGTGGGTTTGGGCTCTAAGTAGGTTATTTTACAATAGTAGTTAATAGTCCCACCTTCATTTACTGAACATTTGAGTCTGTTTCTTCTAGTTTAAAATGATTTCTCTACCATGTACTACATTCCCAAATAACCATATCTGTTTTAAGACTTGCTGTTCTTTTTTTTTTTTAGTTCTAGATGGATAACATGCCTTTATTGGTTTATTTTTATGTGGTGCTAAGGATCAAACTCAGTGTCTCATATGTGCTAGGCAAGCACTCTGCCACTGAACGACAGCCCCAGTCCCAGACTTGCTGTTCTTTTCCATCTATTTATCTACCCTGGTGTCAATACCATAATGTTTTAATAAATAGACTTTTATGGAAATTTTTATATTCACCATGTCAAGAATATTTTATTTTTCAAACATTTCTCGTGTTTTGTCTGATATATTTTAAGTACAATCTCTTTTGCAAATCCCATAGAAATCCTTTAGGATTTTCGTTGAGGTTGTATTCAATTTGTGCATTATTTTTGGGAGAACACACTCCTTGATAAAACTGAATATTGCCACTTAGGAACACAGAGTTATCCAGATTTTTAAAAATCTCCTTCACTATATTATTATGTATTTTCATAAAGAATTGAAGATTTTTTAAATCTTTGTGGAATCATTGGATATGTTGCCTTGTTGTTTTGTTCAACAGTCATAATTTTTCCAATTATGATTCCAAATGGTTATTGCTGATATATGGGAAGTCTATATTTTTTTTACATTTGGGTAGGGAGGTTAAAGAAGGGGTGGTACTAAGAGTTATTCCCTCAGTTGCTTTCAAGGAGGCACTTAGACTCATCTTCATCAAAATTCTTTTGTAAAAAAAGAAAAAAAGATAATTTATAGACTATTTTTAAAAACTCAAATTCTTTTATTGTTTGATTGTTCACTTATTAATTCAGTGATTCATAACTGGGGGTGGGAGAGACATACCTTTTGGGAATGATAACAATATACCTCAGGGACTTTGAAAATGTATTAAGAAATATATCATATGTATAAATAATATATGTACCATCTATATAGAATGAATGACATAGAAACTCTTATCTACCTGCCACTCAGCTTGATCAATAGAACATTAGTAAATCATTGATGACCCTTTGAAAGTCTTTCCCATCTCATTTTCTTCTCCTTTTGCAGAACTAAGCAATACCTTGAATCACTTATCATTTTTTTTGCTTCTTATCATAAGTTTACTACATATGTACGTACAGGGGCAATTTTTCAAACACACACACACACGCGTTCTAACACACCTCCCCTTCCATTCAAGCCCCTCTAATGAGGATGTTTGATGTCATTATGTGCCACGGTTACCCTGGGACTGTGTGGAGTACCCCAGAGTTTGGGGGTTTGAAAAAAAAGTCATTAAACCTTCATTTCTAATCCCTTAGAAATTCATCTTAGATTGTTGAAGTACTGGGATATATTTACAGGCTTTCCCTTCTATTTCAAGTGTATACTTCTTTCTCCAGTAGTTTTCTGATAGTTTTAAGCATATCTTAAAACCAGATGTAGACAGGAACAAAAAAATTTTTTTATGTGGTGCATTTTATTCCTTTATCTAGTAGTGCATTTTATTCCTTCTTCCCCCAGACTTTCTTCATTACTATTACCTTTTTATTCTTCAAGACCTTTATGTGAATTTCAAGTCTCTGAGATCTCATAATGGAATGTGGATTGGATGTATATTACATGGGCAAGTTCACTTGTGGAGGGTTTTCATCTTTGTAATCCTAAATATTCCCAATCAAGAACTCAGTATCTTTCTCCACTTGTTAAAATTTACCTTCCTCCAATAGAGTTCAGAGATTTTTAATAGCTCTGCTTTTTATGTTAATTTTGGGTAGTATGGTAAAGGACATTTTTTTTTATATCTTGTTTCCTACAAAAGGCTTCTTTTGATTTATCTATAGATATTCTTTTTTAATTGGAAAAATTTAAATGATTTCTTAAAGCTAACACATAATAATTGTACATATTTATAAGTCACAGTGTGACATTTAATACACATATAAAATGCATGATCAATTGGGGCCATTGGCACTTCCATCACCTCAAATGTTGATAAATTTTTGTGTCAAGAAACTATGAACTCCCCTCTTTTTTTTTCTTAATGAAATGCATAATCCATTATTGTAAACTTTAGTCACTCCACTGGGATGGAAAACACTAAAAGTTTTTGTTCCTGTCTATATGAATCTTGATACACATCATCCAAACTCCCTTTATCCTTCTTCTCTCTTCTCTCCTGTTATTCTACTCTCTACTTTGGTAAGAGCAACATTGGTTAGCTTCTACAGGTAAGAGAATGGGCAGTATTTCTCTTGCTGTGCTTGGCTCGTTTCCCTTGATATAATGTCCTCCAGTTTCATTCATTTTGCTGCAAATTACAGGATTTATTTTCTTTTGTGACAGAATAATATTCCATTTTCTTATTCATCCATCCATCCACATTTTCTTTATTCATACATCCATTGATGGGCAGCCAAGCTGATTTTATGCCTTAGCTCTTGTGAATAGTGCTGCAATAAACATTAGAATACAGGTATCTCTTACGTTTTTTGTTTTTTAAGATAGCCAGAGGTGTCCATTTGATGTTTTTCCTTTTTGCAGTGCTGGGGATGAAACCTAGGGTCTTACACATGCTAGGCAAGTGCTCTGTACTGAGCTATATTCTCCACAAAAGGTGTCCATTTGAGAATGTTCCAACAAAATTGTGTAGTCGAAGAAGTCAGTGATTATCACATGCAAGTAATCAAAATATCTTTTAAACTTTAAAGTGATATGTGGATGTTATTTATTCTTGTTACTGTTGTTTTAAATTGTTCTATAGTTGTTAGCCAGTTGTATTTGTCAGAGAAGTCTATGCCATGCTGTAACAATAAATCAACCTTGTTATAAACAAGCCTATTTCTTGCTCACATAAGGTTCAGTGAGCAGTAGTTCTCTACCTGGTGACTCAAGGATCCAGGCTCCATCTATTTTTGGGCTAGCGCACTGTATTAAGAGAAGGAGGGATGGAGGGTGCTCACTGCCTTTTATTGTTCGTCTTGGAAGTAAACTCATCACTGGTGCTCTCAGTTCATTGGCCAGAATTAGTCATTTGACCTAAAAGCAAGGAAGGTGGGAAAGTAGGTGAGCTTACAGAGGATAGTAGGTAAGCACTAATTATTTCTGACACTGCAATGCGGTCATATCAATTTCTCAGTGCCTTCACTGAGACGCGTTGGACTTAGAGGACTGGTCTATTTCCTGGATTTCTCCTTCACACCCTTTGTCTTTTCTACCTCTAGTCTTCTGTGTGTAAACACAGGGACTCGCTTCATCTTTTGACTTAGTCAACACTTTTAATTTCTCATAGAGCCATGGTTTGTAAAGAAGCATCTTGCTAGGTCTGAGGTATAGTGGAAAGTTGCTGGCAGAGGCCATTTCAAGCCCTAAATGACAGCAAAGAAGACCATTTTCTGGACTCTTCTCTTCCTGCAGCAAGCAACAAAAACCCACTCAAACTTGACTTCTCTTTTGTCTAATGTACTACATACAATCTGTCAGGAAACCCTATGGCTTCTTCCAGAAATGTCCCTTGGGTTTCTAATTAAATTTGCGACTCTCAGCTTTGTTGGAGTACCATCAATTCACATATGGATTATGCAATAGCATCCCAACCATTCTCTCTTTCTCTAACCTCCAATCTAGTCTCAACAAAACAGCCAGAGGGCAATATGAATGAGTCTGGAGGACATTGTGTTAAGTGAAATAAGCCAGACATAGAAAGACAAATGCTGCATGCTCTCATCCATATGTGGAAGCGAAAAGGATTGATCTCATAGAAGTAGAGAGCAGAATAGTGATTACCAGAGGTAGGGGAGTATTGGGAAGAGTTGGAAGGATAGAAGGATGCTGGGTAATGGGTACCACAATACAATTAGATAAGAAGAATAAGCTCCAGTCTGATATAGCACAGCAGAGTGACTATATTTCAAACGAACTAAAAGAGAAGATTTTTGAATGTTCTCAATTAAAAAAATGATTGAGGTAATAGAAATGGCAATTACTTAGATTAGTACCTATTATATACATGCATTGAAATATTGCACTGTACCCCATAAATATGTGCAATTATGTCTCAGTTAAAAATAAAACAATTTAAACATTTTTTTTTTTAAAAAAATCACCAGCCAGGTTGATTGTTTAAAAGAGCATGTCATAGGTGACACTGTTCTGCCCACAACTCCAATGGCTACTCCCAGCCTTCTCCTCACAACTGTGCCCTCTGCTCATTCTCTTCCAGTCCTGTCTCTTTGTTGTTCCTTAAATATTCCAAGAGGCTCCCCCCCCCCCCGTGAGGGATTTGCACTCACTGGGGCTTTTACTGCAAGCACTCTTCTCTCCTATTTTTGCACAGCCCTTGCTTATCCAAGTCACCTGCTCAGAGAAAGACCTCCCCACTTAATCACCTGAGATGACCCTATGTAATCCTGTCATTTCTGTGACTTGCTCCCTCACTCTCCCAGTCCCCAATTCCTTCACCCTATTCTATTTTCTTCTTCTTGGCAGTGACCATGCAACATCTCCAGACTATGTAACTTACCCATTCATTCTCTTTATTTTTTTCTGTACACGTCTTCTTGCTAGAAAATATATTGCAAGAAAACAAGGTATCTGTCTACATGGTTCTCTGACATATCCCAGACACCTAAAATGATGTCAATCACCTAATTGATATGTGATACTTTTAAAAATAAATAAATGAACAAAATTGACTTAAATAAATTTTAAAAAATAAGATTATAAAGGGCTGATGGAGCTCTAAGAAGAGATACTCCCAAATATCTGGGGGCTGCTAGAACTAGTCCAGAAAATCTGTTAGCAATCAGGAAGTTGCCCCTCTGTCTCTCTGTCAGGTGTGGCAGATTTCAGACTCTCTCGGTGCATCTGCCCTTCAGTGTCCTGTCTGCTCTCTTGGGCCAGACTCAACCCTACATACCCACAGACTTGAGCCGATGGAGAAGGATGCAGACACCTTGGGCCATGGCTGGAGGTGTCAAAGCAACATTGGTGCACAGATGGACCTTGATTCTCAAACAAGGGATTTTGCAACATTAGCTTCTTGGGTCCCAGTATCTAGCAAAGGTGGGTTTTTTTCTTCATGATTCTTCTATCAAGTCCCTCCAGAATGTTCTATTTACTTCCATCCCAGCAAATCCACTTTGCCTTGCTGCTATTTGCTTGCCCACCTCCCCTGGATATCATAAACCCTCTTGTGCAAAGATGCATCCTGTACCCTGTATCCTCAGGGCCTAGTTCAGTAACATCTGGGACACTTGATAAATACTTGCTGCATGAATGAATGAATGAATGAATAATTTGGTGAATGAATTTGACAGAGCCCACTGGTGGGGTTGTAGGTGCCCACATACTTGAATGGAGTTTAGTTAAACAGAACTTCTGAAAGCCCTACCCCTTGACCACCTGTACTTCTTTTGACCAGTGTGTACAGGCCCAAGGTCATCAATGCTCCCCATGGCCCTCACCCCAAGGCCTGTACCCATCACAGGGGACATGCCGCAGCTTGAGATACTTTTCACTTTTTGTTTTCTTGGGAAATGTCTATGCATCAACACCCACCTTCCTAAAAGTTGGCAAAACACTCAGGGGAACTCAGGATAGGTTTTACACTCCTCATTCCAAGAAGAGAGGGGATTTTACTTTCCAAGAAAAAAATTACCTTGTTTGTAAAGAGATATGCTGTAGTATTACTAGAGTGAGGCTTCAGGACCAATGGGAAAAAAACATATGAAGCTCCTATTGCCGTAGACTCAATTCTGACCCCTGGTCATGTATTGGGTTCCAATACAGTGGCCAAGGGCATTGTGTTTTTTCAGTTCTGAGCTGAGCCTGGTGGTCTTCCTTGAACCTCAGAGGGGCTGAGAAGCTTACCATAGCAACTTGGCTGGTATGGGTGGGGGGAAGCCATGCTGTGAGCCAAGGGCCCTGACTTCAGCTTCTCATCTTTCCATGTAATGAGCACTGAGCTGGAGCTGGGGGCCCTTCTGAAGAAGACAGCAGGTCTCAGTGAGGGGCCCCAGGACAATCTGCATCAAGACCACTGGTATGTTTGTCAGAATTCTCCTTCCTGTGCCCCTCAATAAGAATCTCTGTCATGGAGTCAGGTAACCCCCCCTTGTTATGGCACTGTCAGGAGGTTTTGGTTCCACCACTTGGAGAACCTTTGGGACTCATGAAAGAAAGTAGCTAAACAGCAAAGGATCCCAAAACATCAATGAATGAAGCAGGGGAGTGTGTCCAACCTGCTCCGAGAGGAGGGATGAAGGAGAAGGGTAACCAAGGGTCGTGTCCCAGGGATTGATGTAAGAGTTGGGTCTCACAGAATAAATAGGAATTTGTGTGCTAGATAGTTGAGGGAAGAAGATTCCATAAACAATGTAGGAGAAGGTCCAATGGTGGGAAATAGCCTGACCTGGTCTAGAATAGGCAATGGTTTGGCGTGGTTGGGACAGAGAGCCAAGGCATGGGTGTGTTTTTTGGGGCACGGGGGAAACTGGTCAGGAAAGATAGCCAAACAGATGGAGGCTGGACTATGTCCATCCAGATAGTGCATGATTGGATGGATGCAGGGTCTTGAGCTGTCTTGGGGCTCTGGAGGTCAAGGGGAGGAGGGAGGAGATGGAGCAATACCAGCAAGTGAAGATGAGAACAAGTGCTGTTGCCACATTGGGTAAGGCAAGTGTGGGCCTGATGGGAGCCTCGGTGGATGGAGAGATGGGCAGACTGGAGAAACTGGGAGATGAAAATCAGAGGCAGACAGAACCAGAAACAGGCAGACTGTGAGAGGAATCGGGGTTTCTCACTGAGCATAAGAAGTATTCAGGAAATGTTGATTAGTGAGCATCTATTATGTGCCTGGACTGTGGCTCATAAGCCAAATACAAGGAGACCAGAAGGGTGCATGGGAGAAAAAAGGGAGAACTGTGATTGTGACAAGCTAGCCTTGATTGCTGTCCTTGGCAGGAACCCATCCCTCTGCCACCTTCACTTCAGACAAAACACTCCATGGTAAAAGCCTGCTGTGCCTTCCAGCTGCTGAGGGTCACACATACCATGGGATACTGGTTGTCATAGGTGCACCCTGGGCACCACTTCTTGATGGTGAAAGCTCTCTACACTGCTACTCCCGTCCAGAGCGGAGTCTGCATGCTTGAAATGGGGCACGAAGCTGTAGGAAGTAAGCTGATTCATGGAAATATTTTCTCACTCATTTATCTTACCAGTTCTGGGAAGACTCTGGCTAGCCCTCAGTTCTTAGTAACAGGGTAAAGAGAAGGGGGGAGGCCAGCATCTTCCTCTGTCAGCAGATAAGTGAGCTGCAGGAGCCATTGCTAGATGCCAAGGTCAGTCTGTGGTCAGATGAGGAGCCAGGCATATGGAGCTGAACTAGCTTGTGGAGCTTTGGGCAGGAGATCTCAGATGAGACATGGAGAGCCACCACTACCCCCACTCAGATCCTCCCCAGAGATATAGTAGGGCTCCCTCTCCCTGCCTGCTCTGATGGTGGGTGAAAGTCCCTTTATTCCACAGGGGCTTTCCTTGGCCAGGCAGACACTGAGGGCCTCAAAACACTGGCAACTCAGCTCTGGGTTTGTCTCATTGGCAATCATCATGCCCAATTGCCACCAACCACAGAGAGGCCCTGCCCATGCCCAGCTGGCCTCTCCAGGCCTCCTCCTCAGATCCCACAAACAAGTTCTGTTAAGAGTTGAATTGCATCCTCCCCAAAACTGAAGATGAGTTCACAATACCCAGTACCTTAGGACTTCGCCTTATATGGAAATGGGACATAAAAACATGTAATTAGTTAGGAAAAGGTCATACTGGAGTAGGGTGGGCCCCTAACCCAATGTGACTGGTGACCTTATAAAAATGAGAAATTTGGACACAGAACTCACACACGAAGAACATCACATGAAAATGAAAGCAAGGATCTATAATCCAAGGAATGCCAAAGAGTGCCAGCAAACTACCAGAAAGAGGGAACAAGACTGGGACAGATTCTCCCTCATGGCCCTTGGTAGGAACCAACTCTGCAGACACCTTATCTTGGACTTCCGATCTCCAGAATGGTGAGACAATAAATGTCTGTGGTTTGGACCACCCAGGCTATAGTTATTGTGGCAGTCCTGGGAAATGTACACAAGCTCCATTTTGTGTGACACAGTGGATCATCAAAGAGCCTGGAACCTTTAGGAAACCATGATCAAGATTTATGTTAATCTGCTGAGGAGAGCGAGGCTACCACCTTGCTTGGTGGGAAATATGCCGGGCTCCATGCACACTTCTATCTCTTTTATAATTGGAGAAGCTGAGACATAAGGCTCTAAATCTTGTGAGAGGTGGAACCCTGTTTTTCTGACTTTAAAACCCAAGCTTTAAGCTGTAACTACCATAAAGCTCTTCATGCATTAATTTAAGAAGTATTGACTTAGCCCACCTGGGAACTAGGCTCTTTCTGGGTTCTGGAAACACAACTAGAACAAGATAGATGTGCTCCTTTGTGCTTTTGTAATTTGCCTTCTGACAGCAAGAACAGACTCTAGGTATAGTTACCCACTTATTTGTGATGAGTTTAGGAAGGAGAGGCAAACATGTATATGTAAGGTCAGATGAAGGCATGTGGCTGAAATGATATCTGAACTGAGCTCTGAAGAAGTTAAGGAGAGATATATAGGAGTTTTGGTGAGTGATATAAGAAAAGAAAAGGGGTTGGGAGAATATTCTAGAAAAGCCAGTATGGCTGACCAGAAAGTCAGCCGACTCTGCTGTTAAGGTGAGGACTACACCAGGGCTGTTCAATTTTATCCTGAGACTATAGGAGGAAATAGCATACCTAAGAAAAGGGAATGGTTTGGTTTTGGAACGATGTCTTTGCTTGTGTAGAGAGTAGATGGGGATACAGAAGGGGGAAGGGTGGGGAAAGGGGGACCTGCTTGGAGAATGCCACAAGAATCCAAGCAAGAGAGGATGGTGTTTGGATTGGATGACAGCAGTGGGGAATCAAGAGAAATGGTGAACTAAAAAGAAAGTTTAATGTCACTAATCATCAGGGGAAATCAAACCAAAACCACAATGAGATATGACCTCACACCTGTCAATATGGTAATTAATAACAACAACAAAAAAATGACAAGGGTTGGCAAGGATGTGGAGGAATTGGAGCCTTCATCCACTGTTGGCAGGAGAGAAAAATGATGTAGCCATTGTGGAAAATACTATGGAAATTCCTCAAAAAATTAAACAGAATCACCATTGTATGATCCAGCTATCCTACCACTGAGTGTTTATGCAGAAGAATGGAAATCAGGGTCTCTAGGAGATGTCTGCAATCCCATGTCATTGCATCACTATCCACAGTAGCCAAGACATGGAGTCAACATACGTGTCCCATCAATGGATATGTGGATAAAGAACTCGATATACACTAGAGTATCATTCAGCCTTAAAAAAAGGATGAAGTTCTGTCATATGCAGTGACATGGATAAATCTGTAGGGCATTAATGAAATAAATGGGTCACAGAAAGACAAATACTTCATGATTCCACTTACACGAGATGTTTCTAATAGTGAAGAATCAGCAAGCAGAAAGTTGGTTATCAGAGACTGGATGGTGGAAGAAATAGGAATTTTCAAAACAAGAGGCATAGTGTTTCAATTAAGAAATATGGATAAGTTCTAGAGCTCTGCTGTACAACATCGTCCCTTTAAGTAACTAGACTGCATCACACACTTAAAATTTTAAGAGTGTAGATCACTTCAGTTGTTTTTTATCGCACAGTTTGTTTAGAGTGCTGACTCTTGGCAAAGCTGGGGAGGTGAGTGAGCTGAACTGAAGGTGGTGCCGTCTCTGGAGATGGCAGAATCCTGGAGGAGGATCAGGTTTGAGGGGGACGATCAAGAGTTAGTATTTTGGCTACACTGAGTATGAAGCAATGAGATATCAAAGGAGTTAGTCAAAGGGGCAGTTGGCAAAATGAGACCTGCAGGTCAAAGGAGGGTGTAGAGCAGGCACATCAGTGAGGGAGTCTTGGGAGGATGGGGATTGGCCAAAGCCAGGGGATGGCTGCCCAGGTTCAAAAGTCACTGACAGAGAAGGCTCAGGCTTGAAGAAATTCCAGTATTGCCTGGAAGGGGAGAGAAAGATGGGTCAATAAAGGAGACCAGGGCAGAGTGGCTGAGGGTGGGAGAAAAAACAGGACAGGATGGTCTGAAGAGTGATTCAGAAAGACCAGTCTGTGTAGAATTCTGCTGAGAGGTTGGATCAATTGAAAACTTAAATATGCCAGGGCAAATCTAGTGGTCTGCGTCATTGGTGACATTAGTAAGAGCAGCACTGATGGAGGGATAGAGGCAGACTCCAGGGGACGTGGGCTGAGGAGTGGGAGGAAGGGAAAGATGAGATGGAGCAAGTCACATCAGGAGGCTTCTGGTTTTGCTTCCACTTTTCTTGCCCAGATCAGTAATCACTGAACAGTCACCCCACCAACACGGATGGGGCACCTGCCACTTCTCAGGTACTTTATTGGCCCAGGAGATCACCATCATTTCCCACACTTGGGGAACTCCTAGACTGATGGAGAAATCAGAAATTCAGACAAAAGATGATAAGACTGAAGAATAAAGGAAGGCAGGAAGTGATAGTGTCAATCTTGGAAGGTGTGTATGAAAAAGAAGGAGTTTTGGGTCAAGAATCAATAAGAGAGGAGGGGTTTTGAGGTAAGAGGAAAGAAACCAGAGACAAAGAGGTGCCTTGGCATCCTTTCTTCTTGGAGGAGCTCCAGAAAAAGTTATGAGAAATTCTGCTCCAGTGCCCTATATGTGTCTCAGTGCTCATTCATGCTAAAGCTTCTGACAAATATTTGCAAAAGGAAAGCATGTAAGTTTTTAACCCCGTGTTTCCCAAGTTTGAGGAAGGCTCTGTTTTTCTACAGTGCAATTCTGAGAGTACTTGGCATGGAGTCATTGCAAGGCTTTAAAAATTCTAGAAAGTGTACACTAACAGTTGTATATAGGCCATATAGGAGGTGAAGGAGATGAAAAAATCAGAGCTGGTAGTGGCAAGATTGATGTAGGGCTCTGGCAGCTTTTATGCAAGAAAGGGGCAGACTCCAGAGAAATATAGGAGAGGAAATCACTAGAACTGGATGACCCAGTAAGCATGTGTGGTGTGTGTGTTTGGTGTGTGAGGTGATGGTGGAGGTGATGAGGTGGTGATGGTGATGGTAATAATGGTTTTAATGGTAGCAGAAATGGAGGTAGAAGTTGAAGTGGAGGTGGTGGTAGTGGTGGTGATGGAGGTAGAAATGATTATGATGGTGGCTGAAGGGGTAATAGCCATGGTGGTGGTGGTAGTAATGGTTTTGATGTGGTAGAGAGGAGGTGGAGGAGTTGAGGATGGTGACCGTGGTGGAAGTGGAGGTGGAAGTGATGGCGGAGGCTATGTAAGTAGTGGCAATGGAGGTGGTGGAGGTAGTGAGGAGTTGCAGGTATTTCTGACCTTGTGCCTGGACACATTCATCCAGATAGAGTGTGGGAGGATGGTAGGTTTGAAGTCAATGGGGAATGTTGAAAATCAAGTCAGCTCATTTGGGACATAATAAGTTTGAGACACGCAGAGCAGACACAATAACCTGAAGAGCTACCATGTAGGAGCTAGAGCTTCAGAGAGGACTCTGGGCTGAAGGTACAGATTTGGGAGTCAACTGCCACAGTAATGATGTGGAAGGAAAGACAAAGGGACTGGTTGGTGTCCCCCTCAAGTCCTGGTCTTCTAGTTGAGATCTAGAAGGAAGCTGTGTCTCTTAAGTGTTATATCTACCAGAAAATTTCATAAGGTTCAATGGCCCAGTTTGGGTCATGCTTTTGCAGGCAGGAGGACCAACTCAACTTCACCTGAAGCAGGATAGGCCTGCTATACCCTGCCCCATTTGTCATGGACCTCAGAGAGTCACTCTTTGGGCCCAGTCATTCATAAGCAGAGAGATGGTGGGGAACGATGTATGTGCCATTTGGGAGTGGCAGACCCTACATTCTGGTTCTTTCTGCTAGAGGGTTGGCAGGTTAAGAGAGCTACACTTGGTCCTGAGTGAGCAATGACTCTGCAGATGGGTGTGTTGTTTCCATGGCAACTCCTGTGTTCAGAGCATGCAGATTCCTCTTCTCAAAACCCTTGAGGCTGTGCGGCCCTCAGCATGGTGGCGGTTGCTCTCGCATGTTGGGTTGTTGGACAAATGTCTTGGCAACACTTATGGAGCCACTGGCTACAGACTATAGCATACAGACTTTGGCTTCTTTAAACTTTGGTAAATTAGGTGTCATGTCTCACCGTTGGGAGGGAAGACTGGGCTGGGTGGGTGGGGATTCTGTACTTAGGGGTTCGTGTGTGGCTTGTGAATCTGGGTTTCTGCAGTTGGGGGTGCTGAAGGAAATAAGCCAGCAGGCACACAGATGACACACACCATACAGTCATTTCACTGAGGTTTGGCTGTTGAGGTCAACGCTATTTCAGCTTAAAGCTTCTCTGCTTGATTCTAACCTGTGTGTACCACATCCAGGCCACAGGAGCTACAGATCTTGAAAATCCCTACTAGGAGGGAAGATGTCGTGCTCAGCTTGGGGCTTTCATCCCACAGTGTTGGTGGTGAGAACTTCAAGGGTGTCCGCAGAAAGAGCCAGTGTCTCCAGGCTGTGGCCAGCTCCATCCGGGAATCTCCAGAGTAGAAAGGATCCTCCCCAGACACACTGTTCAGAAACCCCTTTCCACATGGGCAGATACTTGTGCAGGCTCAGACTCTTCCTCCCTCCCTGAAATGCACGCTCCAGCGGCAGAGCTCACTGGAGGAGATGGTTGTTTGGTATTTATGTAAGAACAAACAAGCCAACAAAACCCTCCATTTTGCATTCAGGTGCCATCTGTGCCTTCTCGTCTTGCTGGCCTAGAGAGGTTCAGCCGGCTCCAGCCCTGTGCACAATGTACTGGAGGAAGAAGACTCCATCCCAGCAACACCCTGGGCAGCAACATCTATGGGCAGACCAAAGAATTCTCTCCTCAGGCTCTGAGGTCACTCAGCCCCTGATGTCCAGGTCCCCAGCAGCTCAGGAATGCACACAATCCTGCCTATTGGACCCCTTGGGTGGGGTCCCAAGCAAACCTGGTCCCAGTCTCCCCTGAGGCAACTGGTGCTCACCCAGCAGACTTAGACTTGCTTCCTCTGAGGGGCACGTGGGAGGAACCCGAGTGGGCCCGGCTGTGTGGGCCAGAGAATTTCTGGAGCTGTCTCAGAGACCTGACCCTCATTAGCAAATAGAAGCAAGATGATCTTGTGGCTGAGAACAGAACCTTTGCTTAGTTTCTATTAGGAGTCTTTCTTGATTTTATTTAACTTTTAAAAGGGAAATTTAAAAAAAAAAAAACAGAAGAAGATTTAACAGATATAGTATTCCTTAAATGGATTTCCATCCACTTTACTCCCTGGGCAGTGGATCCCCTGGGCAGTCTTGTGCCTGAATATCAGTGGAGTCTTTGGTTGGCTGCACCACATAAGGAAGCCCTGGATGTCACAGTTGATGACTTGGTCATTTTTGCAGTTCCAGGGGCCCTTTGTGGCCCCTTTGGCTGGCCAAGAAACCCCATGGCCTGAGTGAAGGAGCAGGGGCCTTGCTGTCAGACAGACCTGGGTTCCTGCACTGACTCAGCTGTGAGAACCGGAAGTCTGGGCAGGAACCTCTCTGTTTATCCATCTCTAAATGGAGGATAAGCCTACTTACCTGGTAGGTTGGTGTGCTGATTAATTAAATGTCATCATGTAGGTGCAGCCCCAGCAGCCTCCTGGGCACCTCGTGCACCTCACAACGCTGGCTCTGGCACGCAAGGGGCTTGGAACTGTCTTGCAGACTGGAATTCCCTCAGAGGGATTAATCATGGTACAATAACTACCTATCAGGAAGCTGCTCTCCTACAATGGTCCTTTATCATTCTCCCTCCCATCCCTGCCAGTGAGGCCTATTTATAACACCAGAGGATTTCTCTGGAGTGACTCATCGGCCACACTGCTCTCCCCGGGAGACCTTGTCCATATGCCACCTGTCTCACCTGTCTTGGCTTGGGTTGCACTGCTGGCCTGGTTCTCACCGCAGTTGGCCCAGCCCAAGGTTGCCTGTAGGAACCCTCAGCCCAAGCAAGATAGGCCCTGCCAGCTGGAGAGGCAGACTGCAGCCAGGGGTCAGAGGAAGACGGCAAGGAGAACTGAGTCCTGAGAGGAGGCCTGGTCAGGGCCAAAGTCACTATTTAGACAGATGCATTAACAAGAGCCACAATGGAGAGCTCAGGGGAGATCTAGTGTGAACTTGAAATGCAATGGCTTTTGAGACACTCTCCTGGCTTACAGATCCACCCTGGTGTCCAGACAGCACAGAAGGTGATGGTCAGTGTTCAGGGAAAGGGTCTTGGTAAAGGTCCGACCCAGAACTTCCTGGGCGCATACAAGCCACTAATTCTGGGGTCTCAAGTGGTCATTGTCCACATCCCCTAGTATAAGGTTCATTGCAGGCTGTGTGCAAAAAGGCCCTCAATGTGCCATGCCTACCACCTGCCCCTGCTAGTGGGCAGGGACTAGGTACCAAGACGGCGACAGCGGGGAGGGCTCTTTGGAGCCGCATGCTGGGCCAACCCTCTTCTGTGAGAGCCCTTTGGTCAGGCTGTGGTGCAGCCAATGCAGGTGACTGGGGCCCTCCCCCTTCCCTTCTCACCTTCTCACAATCACTTCTAGCTTTGAGGTGGCAGCTCAGGGGCCCTTGGCTATTTTCCTCCGTCCTCCCCAGATATGCTATAGAGGAGACAGCAAGAAAATTCCCTTCCTGGCAAGAGGGAAGGAGCAGGAACTCCAGGCAGAATAAGCACTTTTAATTCCCATCTTTCCTGGTCAGCACTTTGCTTCCTTCCCTGAACAAGGCAAAGGGTCTGTGCCAAGAAGCAGGCATTCTTCTCCTAGGGTCAGGGGCCAGGTGTGTCCTCTGGGCTTCTTGGTGTTCCTTGATGCCTGAGGCTGGCTGGCCAATTCCTGTGACCACCAGTTATCTTCTATTTCTCTGCCATTTTTGCTTCTTTCTAAAAGAGATATCTTTTTAAAAAATTTATAATTATACCTTGCTCATGGATAGGCAGAATTAATATTATTAAAATGGCCACATTACCAAAAGCTCTTTACAGATTCAATGTGATCCTGATCAAAATCCCAACAGCATTCCACACAGAAATAGAAAAAGAAATTATGAAATTCATCTGGAAAAATAAGAGACCCAGAATAGCTAAAGCAATTCTAAGCAGGAAGAGTGAAACAGGTGATATCGCTATACCAGAACTTAAACTATACTATAGAGCAATAGTAACAAAAACAGCAAGGTACTGGCACCAAAACAGGCTGGTAGACCCTGGTACAGAATAGAGGATACAGAGACCAACCCACCTTATATGACACAAAGGTGCTAAAAGCATGCAATGGAGAAAGGATAGCATCTTCAACAAATAGTGCTGGGAAAATTGGAAATCCATATGCAACAAAACGAAATTGAATCCCTATCTCTCATCATGCACAAAAGTTAACTCAAAATGGATCTAGGAATCAAATCAGAGACTCTGCGTCTAATGGAAGAAAAAGTTGGCCCTAATTTCCATTACGTGGGGTGAGGCCCCAAGTTCCTTAATAAGATCCCTATAGCACAAGAATTAAAACCAAGAATCAACAAACGGGACGAATTCAAACTAAAAAGTTTTTTTCTCAGCAAGAGAAATAATATGTGAGGTGAATAGGGAGCCTGCATCCTGGGAACAAATTTTTACCACTCACACATCAGATAGAGCTCTAATCTCTAGGGTATACAAAGAACTCAAAAAGTTAAACACCAAAAAAACACAAATAACCCCATCAACAAATGGACCAAGGACATGAACAGACACTTCTCAGAAGAGGATATACAAGCAATCAACAAAAACACGAAAAAAATGCTCACCATCACTAGCAATCAGAGAAATGCAAATTAAAACTACTCTAAGATACCATCTCACTCCAATAAGAATGGCAGCCATTATGAAGTCAAACAACAAGTGCTGGCAAGGATGCGGGGGCGAAAAAGGTATGCTCATACCTTGCTGGTGGGACTGCAAATTGGTGCAGCCAATTTGGAAAGCAGTATGGAGATTCCTTGGAAAGCTGGGGATGGAACCACCATTTGACCTAGCTATTTCTCTTCTCAGACTATACCCAAAGGACCTACAAACAGCATACTACAGGGACACAGCCACATCAATGTTTATAGCAGCACAATTCACAATAGCTAGACTGTGGAGCCAACCTAGATGCCCTTCAATGGATGAATGGATAAAAAAAAATGTGGCATTTATACACAATGGAATATTACTCAGCACTAAAAAATAACAAGATCATGGCATTTGCAGGGAAATGGATGGCATTAGAACAGATTATGCTAAGTGAAGTTAGCCGATCCCCCCCAAAAACAAATGCTGAATGTCTTCTCTGATATAAAGGGGGTGACTCAAAATGGGGTAGGGAGGAAGAGCATGAGAAAAAGATCACTTCTAGATAGGGAAGAGGGGTGGGAGGGAAAGAGAGAGAGAAGGGGAATTGCATGGAAGATGGAAGGAGACCCTCATCATTATACAAAATACATGTATAAAAATGTGAGAAAAAAAGAATAGCGTCACCTTAGATTGGGTAGAGAGAAGTGATAGGAGGGGAGGGGAGGGGAAGTGGGGAATGGAAGGACATCAGAATAAAACAGACATTATTATTGCTGTGGGTACATATGTGACTGCATGACCAATGTGATTCTGCAACCTGTACACTCAGAAAAATGAGAAATTATACCCCATCTGATTCAAATGTATGATATGTCAAGGTCATTGTACTGTCAGGTGTAACTAATTAAAACAAATTAAAAAAATAAAAATTTACAATTAAACATTAAAGTGCATTTAAATCGATATCATCTCAAGAATTTCAGACATCCCTTTGGAGGACTTGAGGGTATTGTAATATGAAATCTAGACACTACTACCCTTAGGAGCAGCCTCTTGGACAGTCCCCTCCCCAGCAGGCCTAAGCGGTCAGGTTGGTGGAGATGGGAAGAGTCTGCCTTCCACATGTTCTTTGTCTTATCAAAAGAAATGTGGAAGAAAACACACTCGTATTTGTCAGGCACCTACTCAACATTTTTCAGTGATTAGCCCATTTAGATCTTTCAGTATCCCTGCCAGTAGGTATAGTAAACATGGCTAGCCATAATTAATAATAGCCAAGTGCTTCCTGCTAGCGAAGCTGTTTTAAACACCTTATACAAATTCACCCACTCAGTGGCAAGGACTTTGGTAATCTCTGCTTCACGGAGGAGGAAATGGAGGCACAGAAACGTTACGTGACACACCGTGACAAGTTCCACAGTTTGTAGGTGGCAGTGCTGTCATTTGGCCCCAGGCTGTCTGGCTCAGTCTAAGCTCTCAATCCTTTCACATCATCCTTGCCAAGTGGTCAAGCTGGGATTCCAAGCTAGATCTTTCTGAATTGAAAGGTTGTGTTTTTTTCTGTCTTCACAGGTTACCCCTCAGAAGCCATAAGGAACCGGCCATTTTAATGTCCTCCCCACACCTGCTGGGGGTGGGCATGATGGGTCCAGCTCAGAGCATCAGGTTTCTGTTACAAGAAAGGGGTCAGAGGAAGAGGAGGATCTGTGTTGCCATAGGATCCCCTGTGTGTTTTGTTGTTGTTGTTGTTTATTTGTTTGTTTTGGGTTTTGATGGTTACTCCAGAAGCACCCAGAAGGATCAAGTGCCCTGATGCCAAGAAATGGGCCGGGCAAAGTGGGAGAAGAGATGGCGGCGCCAGCTTCCTCACAGCTTCCCACATCCCAAGCATGAGAAAGAGACCGCTGGGCTTGTCAGCAAAGCCACGGCCAAGTCAGTGACTCTGTGTCCTCTTCTTCTTCTACCGTCACTGTGATCTCGTCTCCAGGAGACAGAGGCCTGGTTCTGTCTCACATACTGACATAGGGCCTGACCATCGATCAGTGTTTGTGGAAGGACTTAATGAAAGTCAAGAGTGTTTACTGGACAGAGACCAGTAACCTCTGGTTCAAGATCCATCAGTCTGACCCCTGTCATCAAATGGAGACCAGCTTAGCCCTTCTGAGGGGACCCAGCAATCCTTGGCTTGGAACCCAGGGCTTTTCAGTGGTCAATGACAGGCTTGACCTGGCTGGTGGCCATTGGCCCCAGGAGCAGGAGGCAGAGCCGCCAGGCCTTGTTCCCCTCTGTTGTCTCAGCAGGGCTTCTGGTCTGTCTGTTATCTTCTTGGCTGACTCCCTGCTTCCTAGGGAAGCAGGCCATTTCTCCAACCACGTGGACTCTAGAGTCAATGTGGCTGCCTGCCTAGGTCAGGGGTAACTGGAGAGAAAGCTACCAGGCCAGATTTTACTCAAAATAGGGCCACACTACAGAACTCTGCTTGTTTGCAGCTTATTCCTGGTCTGGGGTGGGGATGGGGGTGTGGAGGTGGGGGGGGGGTGTTCCAGTTCCGTTGTTGAAAGTAATCTACATTTAGAAATATTTAAGTATGCATATATAGTATGTCAAAAATATATTCTACTGTCATGTAGAACTAAAAAAGAACAAATAAAAATTTTTTTTTTAAAGAAAAAATATTTGAGTAGTTGGATATTGCTGCATGGACGGCTCTTCTTGAACCTCCAAGACCCTCAGTTCAAGATGCTTCACCACAGATGGCAGGACAGGCACTGGGTTAACAGAGAAATGCATTTTCCTTGAAAGTCTCTTCTTCCCATCCTCATTGAGGAGGCATCCATGTCCCGGCTCTGAAGTCCGAGTGTGCACTGAGGCAGGTGCAGACATCCATTCCAGATCCTTCAACTCTGAGCCATGTGACCTTGTGTGAGGTCCTGGGTGCCCAGCTCCTCAGCCCTTGGCTATCACGAGAGCTGACTGAGTGAACATAGAACCAGGTCTGGTAAGTAGCAAACATTGTCATATTCTTGTCACTCCTAAGCAGGTTCACTGCTGCCCAAGAGACTTGGGGCATGAAAAGAGCAGGAGAGCCAGGCCCTGCCTTCATGCTACTCTTAAGAGACAGGACTCACATACACTGAGATCAGGGAACCGGGGAATCCTGTGAGTGGGGTGTGCTACAGAGGGATGGATCACGTGTGAACCAGGGCCATGGAGGGTACCTCCTTGGTGGGGGGCTGGGGGCTGTGAGTGGCAGATGAGCCTTGGAGATGGATGAAATGAAAAGCGTGCAAAGAAAGGATTGAAGGCAGAACAAGTATGGGTTTGGAAGGGAGCTAGAACGGAGTTAGCTTCTTTGTCGTAGTGGCCTCAGATAAGGATAGTCAAGAAATACAGATGGGGTCCAATGATTAAATCACAAAGTCCAGAACTTGATGTTACAGGCAATGGGGTAGCTGAGGAAACTTGGTGGTTTCAGTGATGTGAGCAGAATGCTGATTTAGACAGATCACTACTACAGATGTTGTTAAACACATAGTTGTTAAACCAGTCAGTGATGAACGAATGAATTGGTCATTAATCAGAGCTCTTTGCACTGTGGGTAAAATAATTCCAAAAAAACCCCTGACTTAAGTCAATATAAGTGAAAAAAAAAATGGAGAAGTCACTTGAGGTATAGAAATAAATTGAGGCTCAGTTGGATCCAGGGTCTTCTTTTTATCTGGTTAGCTTCACATTTCTAGTAATTCCATAATTCTGGAATTTAGTCTTTTGGGCCTAGCTTGAGTCATGTCCCTAAGGAAGGGGAACAGATCAACTGGTCACACTGAAGTCACCTGCACATTGTCCAGTAGCTGGGGGAGTTGGGTTGCCCTGAGCTAAGACAGGTAGACTGAGAATGGGAGAGAGGTGCCTTCTCCAAAAAGAAATGGGGCTGCTGTTGTCAGAGAAGTACAAAGGCATAGTGGGCAGGCAAGGAGGTTGGATGGGTAGCGGAGGTCAAAAAACCAGAGATGCTGGAGGTCTGGCTGAGAGTGAAGCTGAGCACGACACTCTTTGGACAACAAGTCCCTTCCTGCCAACTTCTGTCATCAAAGGACAAAGGACGTGATACCAGTCTGACTCAGATGATTGGGGTGAATCTCCAAGGTGTTCTCTTGGCAAAAGGCCTGAGAGAAAGGTTGTAGAAGGATTGAAAATAAATAGACATATTGCTTTGCTTTGCTTTTCCTAGGGGGAGGAGAAGATTGACAGCTCCATTTGGGTTGTATTCCACGTCCTAGACCCTCCACGTGAGAATCCCAAGGAGGCCGATGGATATAAGAATACAAGGTTCAGGGGCAAGGTCTAGGGACATCCTCTTGGGGTCCTCAGCATATAGGAAGCATTTCCAACCATGAGTCCAAATGTTATCACCTGGAAAGAAAGATGGAGGAGAAGACAGAGCCCAAGGCCAAGCCCTCAGCCCTGAGATGTTGAATACTGGTCAGAGAACAAGCCAGAAAACAGTTGAGACATGGATGTGAAATACAGCAGGAGGAAGCTGAGTGGGTGAGAGGCTCAGGAAGCCAGAGAAATGAGGGTATTCAAATACTGAGGCAGTGGACACTGTGGCCACCCCTGAATGAGAGAAGGGATTTGCTAATAAGGAGGCCTCCGTAAGTGTCCTCAAAGCAGCTTCAGTGGAGGCAGAGGACAGTGGCCATATGGAAGCTCAAGAGGGGTGGGTCTTAGAGACATGGAAATGGAGGCAGCAAGTACATCCAGCCATTTGGAGGCAATCTGTTATGAAGGAGGGCAGAGAAATGAAACAGAAGAAAAAAGTGGAGGGACTTGGTGACCGAGGCATGCTCTTTGAGATCGGAAGGTGCTGGAGCATGCTGAGGACATGGACCAGTGGTGAGGTAGAAGTCACTGTGAGGGAGAGGGAAGGGTCAGAGGGTTGGACAGCCAGATGGCTGGCAAGGACAAGAGGGGCAGAGAGTGATAACAGACACACTTTCTAGTGCAAAGATGGGAGAATGGGTGCCACATGGGATGTGTTTCAACCTGAGGGTGGAGTTGAGGGAACCCCTTGCCACGGCTTCAGTTTTTCCCATGTAGGATAGGAGGTGAAGGCATCCCTGAGGATGGGGTGTGAGATGGAAGAAAACACGAAATTATGTCAGCAAGCAGAAAAGACATCCATGGGAATGATGCTCAGCAGTGCTGAGACCTCCCCAGTCTTGTTCCGATTCATGGAGGAGAAACGAGTCTGGTTGGGAGATTTTCTCTGGCAAGGACAAATATGGGCAGAAGTCAAACAATGGGGTCCACTCAAGGTTGGAGTTCAGCCAAGAGGGCATAATACTCACAGTGCTAGAAGGTGGGCAGGGAATCAAGGATTGCAATGATGGGGGCACTAAAGAGAGGGAGGGAGAGGGTGTTGAGGCTGGTGAGTTGCAGGACTGGGGAGAAGAATGAATTAGTGGCTGCAGAGGGAGCTGGAGGGATGGGGTGTGACAGCCACAGAGGGATGCTGGAAATTGGGACCTCAGATATGGGGCATTGATAACCACAGCAGAGGCGGGACCATGGGAGGGAGGGGAGGGGTTGGTGCAGGGGAAGTCAAGGTCATGGGGTGGAGGGGAGGTCAGAATTTAATTGACTGTTGAGAAAAAATGGTCCTCCAGACGGGAGTCAAAGGGCCAATGAGACGATGCTTACTTCTCATAAAATCAGGGTTGGGTTGGTATGAAAGCAGCAGGGGGGAACTCCCACCTCCAAACCACCCCCAACTTTCTTTCTACCAGCTCCCCATCTCCTTCCCCAAGAGGCTGCAGGGGAGGAAGTGGGATCCTCAGGAGAGGGAGTAGCTTGATTCCAGTGAAGGGACGACTTAGAGAAAAAGTTGAGAACATCAGGGAGTCCCGGGGAGCCTGGGAAGGGCTCGGGGTGGGGAGAGAGTGGGGAATCAGATCAGATTAAGGAATGAATGAATGAATGAGTCGCAAGTGAATGGATCTGTGAGCAATGCCATGTTGGTTAACCGGGAAGAGCCAACATTGATGGTATCGCATCGTGCCGTGCACATTCTTCACCATTGTTCATTGTTGATAATGCTGGTGGGGGTGGGGGGTAGGCGGATGGAATGACACTTCTTGTGTGCCATGGCGTGATGTGCTTTGCTTTTCTGGTGTACATTTCAGTTCTTGGTAATCCCGTTTTGAGTCTCCCAGAATCTATTTCCTCAAGCCGTTTGTATCCTTATTTATATAAGTGACTAATCCTTTCATGGGTAGAGCCAAGCTTTCTGTCTCAGTTACAGAGATACTGAGACAAATTACTCATGAACGTTCCAGAAGAGATGAGTATCTACAAATTATTGAGACAGTTTCAATGTGTAAATAGTATTGTCGGATGTCTCGGAATTATCCAGGTTAGATTTAGACACAAGAATGGGTAATTCCAGACCAGTTATCCCCTTCGCCTTTGGCACCGTGTCCCGCTGCTGCATCAGCCAGGCTTCCCAGCCCCCCATGTCCACATGGCAAGAATGCTTCCCGAAGCAACTGGGGAAAAGGGGGAGGGCTGTAGGCTGTGTCCTGAAGACCAGGAACATAATGTCAGTGCTCTGGATGGGTGAGAGCTTGTTGGCAGAACATCATCTATTTTTGCAATATCTTTCTGAGGCTCTAATTGGCTCTAATAAACCTAGCTGAAGAAAGGTCCTGCCTGAATGGGGACAACCATGTGCCGTCAGTCATCAAGCCAGCTGAAGCTTGAAGAGCTTCCTTCAACCCACGAAGAGATGAACTGACACTGTGAATGACAAAGGACTCCCCACCCCTCAAATAGCATAAGCAAAACTGCATTTGGGGACCAGAATGAATTGATGTTTAGGACTAAGCAGCCTCGATGACTTGAATTCTGAACGGGAAATATAGTTTTATGTAGACAGAGTTTTCTGGTGTGTTTCAAAATCAACAAATGTTCTGTTTGATGGAATCATCACTTCCAATTACTGGTTATTGGTATTTGAATCTTGATGGCTGGTGAAGCTCTTCATTCTTACTGTAACATTCAAAAGTGTTTTGTTTTTTGTCCTTTTTCCATGGCTGGCTAGATCAAGGCTAGTCATACTTGTCCATTCAAGTGGCTATCCCTGGCAACAGAAATGCAGACAGTGGCCTGGTGGGGTTCCAGAACTCCCGCCTCCCACCTCCCTGACACCTGCCAGCAAGTCTTCCAGGGTGTGACAGGAGCCAGCAGGACCAAGACACCAATGACAGGCCTCCTGTTCTAAGTCATCCACTCGGCCTTGACTTGGTGACTGTCCCAGGACTTTTGCTTCTAAATAAATGTTTCTTTTGTCCTCCCTGAGAAATTACTCATTTCTCCAGAGACAACACCAAAACATTCCGAAAAAAATCAGTTTTTTTAGAATTGGCTTCCAGGATTCTACATACAGAGTTAGTCACACAGGAAATCCTTAATGATAGATAAGGTCCTTTGAGAGTGTATTTGGTTTGTAAAGACAAAGCAACTGGTAACCAAGCCAAAAGTAAGGTGTGATACTGACTGGAGGATTCAGAATGTTTTAGGCAGCTTATAGAACTGGCCCTGAGGACATTTTTCAAACAAGTAATTGCATTTGATTAGTTCATTAGATATTGGGAGAGTGGGGAAAAAAATAAGGCAAAACAAAACTCATTACCAGAAACACCTGTGTTCAAATTCCAGCTTTAGCATTTATTAGCTGTGTGACTTGGGGCAAAGCCCTTAACCTGTCTGGGCCACATCTGGAAACTTTCCTTAAGGGAAAAATATCTGCATCATCAGGTTGTTGAATTTCATTTTTTCAGCTTCCACACCTCTGAATCTATGCCATTTCTCTTCTGAGTCTTTCCATGTATTCTAAATAGACTCTCTTTCATTCTTCTCCTCCTTATATACCTAGTGGTGCATGAGTAACTGAAAAAAATACATAGCCCCCACGGATACAGGTGAACTCCTGGACTCACATTTATCAAGCACCTACAAGGTTCACCAGTTACTTCATTTTGGCTCCATGACAACCCTGTAAGAGTAGAATAATCATCCTAGTTTCGCAGGTAAGGCTGGATCACATGCCTGGGATTGGCAAGGAAATGGTCCTGCTCATGAGTCTTGGCAGGAGTGTAAATTAGCATAATCCTTAAAAAGACAATTTTGCCTTGAGTCTCAAAGTCTTAAAAAATATTCATCATATCCCTTTAGAAAAATCCCTTAATTGTGTTAGTCAGGGTGAGCTAACTTCTACAATAAATAATCCTCAAATCCTGGTTGCAGAAAGCAATTATCTGTGTGAGACAGATAGGAAATACTTTTAGGTTTTGCTGGCCGAAGAGCCTCTGTCACAAACACTCACCTCTGCTGCTTGCTATAAAACAGCAGGAGTTGGTGCACTACTTAGTAATGAAACTGCAACTCCAACAAGGCTTTATGTATGAAATTTGAATTTTTAGATAATTTTTATGTGTCACGAAATATTGCTATTTATGCCAGTTTTTAGAATACAAAACTTATTTTAAGCCTACACACACCCAAAAGACAATACAAAAATAGGTAGTAGGCTGGAATTTGTTGGCAGTCGGCAGCTGGCTAGCCCCTGGCTTAAAGCACTGTAAGTTTCTTTTCAATGATGTAACAATCCAGCCTGGGGGTTCTTCTTGGCTGGAAGGCTTTTGCAGGTGGTTCTTCTGCAGTGGCAACTTGGGGATTTGGGATCTTTCTATCCTGTGTTCTGTTTGAGACTGTATTTGGTTTGTAAAGACAAAACAACTGGTAACCAAGCCAAAAGTAAGGTGTGATTCTAACTGGAGGATTCAGAATGTTTTAGGCAGTTTCTTTTGTCCCCAGAGTCTTTTTGTAGCGGACTGAGCAGGTTTTTAATGGGTGGCTGGGAAGTGGCTCACATCATTTCCCCACATTCCACTGGCCAGAAGTCAGGCACATAATCACTTCTAACTGCACTGCAGGAGAGATGGGAAATTTGAGGTTAGCAATGTCCAGCAGGAAGTGGACAGGGGTTTGTTGACCCCAAAGCAGCATGTTCACTATCAAACAATGTGCAGCATGCACACACATTTCCATGTTGCTGCATTATCTTTAATGTGGAAGATTAGAAATAACTTTGCAATGACAATATCCTTTCCTTTAATTCAGCACCTACTGTGTGTTAAAGGCAATGTTGAAATCTTACCTAATTTTCATAACGATGTGACAAAGGCATTGTTATACTCATTTTCTGTATGGGGACACTGAGTCCTCTTATGGGCTCTTGGTTAAAGTCACACAGCTAGCTGATAACTCAGCCCCACACTCTACAGTAGCCACTCTTCTAGTTGCTTCCAGGCACAGTGGCCAAGTCCTAAACATTCCAAGCCCAGTTTTCTATCTTCCAGGTTGTCACGTGGCCCAGGGTCAGGGCTGCCCTACAAACCATACCCATACCCGCCCTGGGGCCTAAGAGGACTTCGTCTCCCTCCAGCCCTGTCTGTTGCAGAGTTCAAAGATTTTCCTTAGCTTCTGTGGACCTGCCTGAACAGCTCTCCTCTCAGAAGGAAGGCATGGAACGGCCTGATTGCCCGTTGTTTCACAACAGAGATACCAAGCCCTTGACTTACAGGGTCCACCCACACTGCTGGGGGTGGAGGAAAAGGTCTCATCTCTGTGCTGCTCCAGAGCTGGGGAAAATGAGGTGCCTGCCCTTCCAGAGTTTCCTGGTTTGTCCTTCCAGAGTTTCCCAACATCCAGAGACATTAGAGGGGGACTCCCTTCTGTGGGGGTGGCTTTGGGGGATATTATTTGCAAATTGCATTTAAATCCAGATGCCAGTAGCCATGGCCTGCAGCCCACAGGGGTCTGAAGGCACTTGGATGTGTTACATTTCTCCTTGGGCTTCAGCTTCTTCTATTGTTCACAAAAGGAGAATAACATCTGAAACTGGGGAATCGTGAAGTGTCTGCCTGCCAGGGCAGATCAAATGCGATGAGAAAAGCACTTTCAAATACATCAAGTGACCTTGATACTCCAGACCCTTTCCCAGCAGGTTTTCCTGAGATTGGTAATACCAGCCTTGCTTGGAAGAAAATCTGAGACTGGGTTCCTAGATCAATGGCTGGAGGGGAGTCCTTTGACCCAGCCTGCTTTTTTTTTTTTTTTCTTTTTTTTTAGCAAGGGTGAGGGGCATTTCACACAGTGGCTGCCAGGCTCTCCCACCAGGATGGCAGTCATCTGACCCTCAGCAGAAGTTGTGCCCACTGTGCCTTCCTGGTACCTGCTCAGTGACAGGCAGAGTTGGAATCTCTGACACACACTCCATGTAGGTCAGGGAAATCTTCCCAGTAGGGCTTGCAACTGAGAAAGGAAATGCACTCCAACAAGCTTGTCCTTGTTCTCCAAGACCTGCAAGTGATCCCCGACAGAGCCTGCCCCTCCCTGGCTGCAGCCAGGCTGAGCTGTCTACTGCAGCAGGGCACCAGGTGGATCTCCCAGGAATACTGGGGGAGGGGCGGGTTTCCCTTCCTGTCATGCTTTCCATCCTCAGGGATGATACTCCCATGCACCAAGTCTCCGGCTGCAGCAAAAACCTGCAAAGAGTGTGAGCCCAGGCACACAGGGACAGAGGGGGCACCCTGGCCTCTTTCTGCTGGGCTACAGGGAAGCTCCAGACTGGAGGAGCCCAGGCTTCCCTCCTCTCCCATGCAGCAGCCCTGAGGTTTGAGGGGGCAGTGCCCAAAGGGCTTTGATTGCTTTTCCCAGCACTTCCATAGCACAATGCTTTATTATGTACTTATTGGTTCACTGCCTACCTCTTTGGACAGTCAGATCTAGAAGGCCAGGGATTTTATCCATTTTGTCTTTGCCATCTTGTGGCTGGATTAATGGACCCCAAAGACATCAGGTCCTAAATCCTAAAACCTGTACTTGTTCCTTTATAAGCAGAAAGAGTCTTTGCAACCTGACAAAGAATTTTGAAATGGAGAGATTATCCTGAATTAATCACGTGGCTTCTAAACCAAATGTCCTTGTAAGAGAGAAGCAGAGGGACATTGTCCCACAGGACATGTGGCAATCCGACCATGGTGCCAGAGGTTGGAATGATGTGACCAGAGACCACCACCAGCAGTGGGGGTGCGGGGGAGGGGAACGGGGGAGGCAGGAACTGATTCCCGAAGAGCCTCCAGAGGGAGCAGGGCCCTGCCGACACCTTGATTTTGGCCCATGAAGCTGGTTTCAGACTTCTGGACTCCAGAACTGTGAAAGAATACATTTCTGCTATTGTAAGCCATTAAGTCTATTGTAATTGGATACAGCAGCAATGAAAAATTAATCCAACCAATATACCCCATGCCTGGTACATAGCAGAGAGTAAATATTTGTTGAAAGAATTAAATGAATGCCCCAGACCAAGCATGCTCCTCAAGGCAGTTCAGGCCTACCATCAAAAAGCCTCCTGAACCTGCCTCCCCAGTCTCTGTGTCCTGAACAGCTTTGTCAAACCAGTTAGTGTGAGTGTCCACTAAAAGGTGCATGCCTGATCGTGGCAGTGGTTCTGCAAAGGTCTTTTTGACAAAACTGACAGCAGAAGCCACAATTAGGCAGCCCATAGGCCACATCCAGTCAGCAGATATATTTTGCTTGGCCAATACGGAGTTGCTTGTATATGAAATTGGAGAAATATATATATGACTTTTTTTTTCAAATTTGGGAGGTCTTGAAAATCAGGATTTTCAATTTCTGTTGTAAAATCAGACATTCTTTTCAAATCCAACTGCATTCCCATGTGGCTCAGTGGCAGAGACCTAAATGATAGCCTCCCCCTTAGATTGGGCTTAATTACCAATTACATGGGCCCAGTTACCAAGCTACTTGCCAACTGGCTCTTCTGGCCCCCTCAGTCCCTATCTGCACACCTGCCTGCTGTGTTTGAGATGGATGACTTGGGTTTTCCGAACCTTGCATAAAAGCTAGACAAACTCAACCCCAATGTTGCCCTGTGACCTGATTGCTGCCTAGTGCCTCCTTTATAAAGATTCTGACATGATCTGCCCAGGGTACACTGTCCCTCTGCATCTGTCAGCCAGGAGAGCTGCCTTCTGGGACCTGGGGCCCTCTGCATCCCCTAGAAACCACCTAGTCCTTTGCTGGGGAAGTGAGCGGGGAGGGGTTCTTGACTCTTTCAGTCAGGAGGACGGCAAACTTCCAGAACCATTCAGGCTTACCGCCCACATGCCTGGGAAGCCAGAGGGATGGCAGCATCCTCTGCTTTCCCAAGTGTCTCTGGCCAACTCAGGCAGTGGCTCCAAAGGAAACCAAAGGGGAGGAATGCAAGCCAAACCTCTGGGGAATGCATGGGGAAGACACCACTCAATTGCAAGACCGTGGAGCCTTAGGTCTGAAGCCCTAGTGTGCATAACTCTGAACTATTGCTTTTTAAGCCTGCAGATCCCAGGATGGGCATAGGTGAGATACATCTCTCTGGGGGAGAGAGACCCAGAGAGCTACATGGAAGGCAAGTGCCCCTGGTGCTTCTGACCCAGGTGGGGGTGGTGCCGGGCACAGCTATCTCCTCCTCTCCAGAAACAGCCACAGAGGCCCAGAGGATCAATCTGACAAAGAGAGCCATGAGTGAGACCCCTAGGAAATGACCTGTTGTCCACAGCTGCTGTCTGCTTTAGCAAGGCTTCCCCAGGGTTCCCGAAAAGGAAATTTAAAACACGTGTCAGGGCCTTAATGAGACCAGTAAACTCCTCAGAGTCCTTCTCTGGCTAATGTTTGTTAATTCTGTGAGCCCTTCAGAGCAGGGGTCTCTAGCACCAAGGGAAAGATTGAGTGAGGTGAGGAATGCTTTCAGTTAGCCGAAGCTGTGTCTGTACAGGCAAATTGCTTGATCTCTCTGAGCCTCAGTGGTTTTACTTGTAACAGGAACAATAACTGACTCAAAGGGATGTGGCAGGGATGAACTGAGATGAGCGGAAGGCATGCTCTGACTATTATTGAGCATCCAAGTGGGTTGCCATATCTGTGCCCATGTTTTAACCCCATGACTGGGAAATGATGTCTGAAACTGGGGCTTCCACATCCTCCTCTCCTGTACTGCTCGAGAGCTCCTGGAGGTTGGAGTGGAGAGAAGTCAGTCCCTGGCTCTTCCAGTACCCCTGAGAGCAACTCACTCAACAAATACTAAAATGTGCAAACAGGATGTATGGATTTTAAGGAGCCTGCAGAAATGAGCGGGCTCAGGAATACCTGGATCTAGGAGGAGGGAAGTCAGGGAGAACCTGGACAGGACCCTCCCCTCCTTCCTTTCTGGGCCCCGTTTCTCCTATCATTACTTCCTTCTCTACACGGCTCTCTGGAGAGACCTATGGTCAGGCCTGGCTGATCTTGAACTTCCCTAATGTTATGTCTTCCCCCAAAGCAACAGAGACTGTCAGGCATTTCCAAGTTCCAATCTCACATTGCCCCAGTCTCAGCTTGGCGGCAGTGGGGGCGGGGGGGGGTCTCCTTCAGACCAGACCAAGCACTGCCAGGAGGGGTCTTAGCTAGGCCCCAGCATGTTGTATCAGCTGTACCCTCTCCCAGAAGATTGTCCCCAGAGAAGGAAAATTGAATGTCCATACTGGTTTCCCAAAATAGGAAGAACCTTGCCCAAGGCCTCCAGCAAAGACAAGCAGGGAGAACCACCCACACCGGGACTGTTAAGAGGCGGGTACAGGGGAAAGTGCCACAGTGGCTTGTGGATGAAGCAGGACAGAGCACTGCAGGAGAGATCGTGTCCCTTGAGGCTTCCTGTATGTGGCTCTGCGATACCCGGCTAAGGTAGGAGGGCCGGGTGGGCTGACAGGTTACATGATTTCCTAATAAGAACAGTGACTGCTATTTTATTTTTTGGCTACTTGAACATCTCCTTCCACCCTGAGTTCAAGGATTGTGTGTGGGTTCCTGACCTGGTCAGTATTCCACCCCTGGCTCCTGCAGGGAGGAAGCTTATTGTGTCCTATTGATTAGAGTCCTGGCTCTCAACTCTTTCTCCTTGGGCATCCTTTTGTCCCAAGGACAGCTGGAGCTGGCATATGCTCTAAAAGTAGAGGGGTGGACATTAATTTCCATCGTTCTGCAAAATGGAACCATCTGTTGGTGGCTTCTCTGTTGATGCATGGTTTTGGAGAGAGCATTTACTAATAAAGAGCTGACACCACAAAGACACAAATCTTTGTCCTCAGTTCCTGTTTGTCCCTGAGCCAATGCATTCCTCAGGAGGCAGGAAACTGCCATTCTGAGAGTGTTTGCCTGATGATTCAACGTGGATTCCCCATCAAGGGGACATCCTGTGGAAAAGCAGGTACGGAATCCTGAGAGCCATAGACATCTGGGAAGCACTTTTCTGCTTAGAAGGACTTTCTGCAGACACCTGCTTGAATATAGCGGACCCAAGGGCCTAGTCCAAGTGAGAACTCAGGACATAAAAGCAGCTATTACTATTACTGCTGCTGCTGCTGCTAATCTCAATTTACAATGGGATTACATCCCAATGAACCCACCATACTGAAAACATCATAAGCTGGAAATGCAATGAATCCCTGCAACCTACCAACCATCCCCACTGAGCAGCACATCCCACAGTGCTGGGTTGATTTATGCTCCAAATAACATGGCTGATGAGGAACTCCACCTCGCTGTCCCCACCCAGCATGCCAAGAGAGAATAGGACAGGGGAAAAAGATCAAAACCAAAATTCAAAATAAGGTTTTCTACCAATGGTCTATTGCACCCCCTTCACTACCATAAAGTCAAAAGTCAAAGCTTCCTAAGTCGGGGACCACCAGTGTGCCGTGTCATTGTTGTTATGATTATCTCCAGTGAGAATGAGCACACCCCCTCCCAGGACAGGGAGGGCCTAAGTCTCCTGACACCACATGGGCCCAGGTTATGTTATCCATTTGTCTTCCTCTTCTTTCCTGACACAGGGCATGCCCTGTAGGAAGGTCAGTGAGATGCTGAAAAACTCAGGTCAGCTGAGAAAGGAGAAGCCACAGGACTGAAATGACTGGAGAGCTCGTGGCCTCCTACAGTGCTTCCTGCTCCTGGAGCATCCTGCAGGCCTGGTGGATGTGCCTTGCTCCCTCCACAAGCATGAGCCCCTTGCTGACCCACTCTCTCACTGGGCCTGGAGCACCTCAGTAACAGCAAGGAATGAGTGAGGCCCCTCCCCCACTTAAGCATGATTTCCTTTCTTTTCAGCAGCAGACACTTGGTTGGTGTCTGCTCTGGGCCAAGCACTGTGGCAATAGGAGGTGCAATAGCCCATTGGGCTCTAAGGCAAGACCCAGGTGCATTTGACCTTGGCCACTCTCCTGTAAGCAGGGAGAGCTCCAGGCTCCCTCTGCTCCTTTCAAGCCACTAGGCAGGTACTTTGCTTAAATTTCCTGAAGCAGACATGACTCTGGAAAGCTTAGGAGTGACAATGGCAGTTGTCAGGACATCCCTCCTGTGTTTTACCCTCATTTCCCTCTGTGCTGCTTGCTGAGAGCCTAGCTGAATCAGCTCCACCTCCTCTTTGCAGTGACCCTGAGTGCAGGCCCAATATTCTCCTGGCTTGGAGAAACTCAAGATCCCACCTGTACGTAGGAGGATGGGGAGGGGAAGAAAAAGCACAAAGAGGGCAAATATCAGAAAACACCTCAACATGCACAAAACTACAGGAGAGAGAAGGTGCCTGGGTGAGTGCAGTGACCATATCTAGATGGCATTGACCCAGTCCCCTTCTCCCCCTCCCTCTCACCAGATCCTCTTTGTGTTGAATGTGTGCCTCTCAGCTTTACAGTCTGGCCTGGAGGCCCACCAGAGCCCCATTCCTGCTCCATTCCCTGACCTCTCCATGCATATAGAGAATGATGTTTTGCTGCCAACTGTTCCAGCAAGGTGGGCTGACAATCTGCAAGGATCACCCAAAAACGTAACATGCAAAGCAGGGTCAAGCCACATGCCACGGATGCAGAGGCCAGTTGTATCAGCTACTTCTTGGTGTAGACATGGACTGGAAATAGGCCTCAGGACGTGGAAAATGGAGTTTCCCCCTCAGTGATCCTGTAACTCTAGCAAGTGTGAGAATCCCCTGGAGGGCTTATCCCAACACAGATTTCTGGGCCCCACCCAGAGTGTCTGATGCGGGTCTGAGTTTGAAAACATGTGTTTCTTTTCTTCTTCCTTTAAGTTAAAGAAATTAATCCCAGTGACGCAGGAGGCTGAAGCATGAGAATCACAAGTTCCAGGCCAGCCTCAATAACTCAGCGAGGCCCTAAGTAACTTAATGAGACTCTGTCTCAAAATAAATGATTAAAAGGACTTGGGGCTGAGATTGTGGCTCAATGGTAGAGCGCTTGCCTAGCACGGACGGGACACGGGTTCGATCTTCAGCACCACATAAAAATAAAGGCATTGTGTTGTGTCCATCTACACCTAAAAAATAAATAAATATTAGAAAAACAAAAGGGCTGAGGGTGTGGCTCTGTGGTAAAGCATTCCTGGTTTCATCCCCAGTATCCTCTCCAATTATTTTCAATTGACCAATAATAATTGTATATACTTATGGAATATGCAATGGCTTGAAGACACCCTTCAAATTTCAGATGTTGGAAACATCGTAGCCAAAGTTGTCCATCCATGATATATGGAAGATGGGAGCTTTGGGAAGTGATTGGATCATGTGAACTCTGGAGGGTTTATGCCAAGTTGATTAACATATCCATTACCTCGTATCCTTATCATTCTTTTTTGTAGTGAGAACCATTAAGATTCTTTCTTTTAGCAATTTTGAAATATATGATATGTTATTATTGACTGTGGTCACTATTCTATGCATTAGATTTTAAAAACATAGAACTCCTCTCTAGGTGAAACTTTGCACCCCTCAATCAATATCTCCCGTTCCCCACAACTGTCCCTAGTCTCTGGTAGCTCCCATACTTCTCTACTGCCCTAAGTTTCAGTTCTTGAGATTCTGCATTTTAACAAGTGCTCAGCAGGGCTGCTGCTGCTGGTTGGGGTCACTCTGGGCCATCACGGCACCTACTTGAAGGGGGCTCTGATTCCTCAGCTCCAGCCCCAGGCACCTTGGGAAATGCATACCCCCTAGAGCTGCCATATCTCCCACTTTTTCAAAAGGAGCCAGAAATGCAGAATTTAATGTAGAATGTTCGACCTTTTAAATCTGGTAACTAAGTTTAAGAAAATCAAAACTCTGTTAGTGTGGTAGGGACTAAATTCACTGTATCTCCAGGCTGGATTGGACGTGGGCACCTCCTAGTTGGTGAGCTGTGTGTTTTTGTGCGCATGCATGGGTGGGGACCCCTCACCCCTGACAGCTCTGTGCCCATTGACTCCTGACTACTGCCATGTGTTCCCCAGACACTGGGAGCCTTATTGGAGCCTTTTCATTTGCCTAGAACTTGCTGCTTATAGAACAAAGGAAGTTTGCTTGGTGGGCCGAGAGAGAAGAATGAAAAGGCCACCCATTTTAAGAGGATTATTGCAGACTTCTCAGACCACATATAATTAAATGGTGGAGTGAACCACTGCGGGAACCTTGGGCTGAGCTTAGCAAAAAGCTAACGTGCTCTGCCAAGTGGGAGACTCAGAGGCCTCCGCGATAACAATAGCCCGATAAAATGACAGGCAGATCAGTTTTCAGGCTCAGAGGGCAGGAGATGATCTGAAGACAAATCAGGGCAAAAGCCTCTCTCCCCAGGCATAGGATTGCAGAGCCGCTTACCTTCCCACAGCGTATCTGGCGTCAGAGGTGAGCCCTGGGCAAAGCAGCAGAGACTGGTGACTCTTGCCTGTCACCTCGTCTTTCAGCCTTTCCCTTACCAAATTCTAATTCCACAACAGAGCAACAACAAAACAATTTGTACTCAGAGAAACTCTAGAAATCTTGAGGTCTTTGAGTTTTAATTTCTATTGAGTGATAATTACTTTCAGGGGAAAAAAAAAAGACACAGAAGATGGCAATTTTAGGCCACTTTCCCATTCCACTGTTATGGTTTGGATCTTAAAAGTCCCTTAAAGGCCCGTGTGTGAAAGACTTGATCTTCAGCCATGATGCTAGTGGGTAGTGGTGGAACCTGGAGGTTGGGCCTACTGGGAGGAAGTTAAGTCATTAGAGGCGTGGCCTTGGAGGGGACATTAGCACTCCATCCCTTCCTCTTCCTTTCTTTCAGTTCTCAGCCACCATGAGGTGAGCAACTTGTTCCACCACACATTCCTGCCCCCCATGATACACAGTGCTGCCATGGACTGACAATGAACTGAAATCTACAAAATTGTGAACCAAAATAAATGTTTTTCTAAAATTGATTATCTCAGGTATTTCATTACAGTAACAGAAAGTTGACTTACACGATCACTGCATGCATACCAGTCCAGGTATACATTAGGATGTTTTATTACCTGGGCTGAATGAATCTCAAGAACTGTCAGATCTTCTGTGCAGAAATCAATTATTAGATCAGTGGTACAAAACAGATTCATTGAAAACTTCTCAATCCAGATTATTTTTTAACTTTGGCTCATTTGGCTTTTAGAATGTCCTGCTTCCCAACATTTTGGAATATCATAGTAATCAAATATAAAATGTTCCCATGTTTAACAATTAAGGTTTAATATTGATTTTATGTTTAGGTGAAGAAATAGAAGGAATCTTCCATTCCTAAACATATCAAAGACTGTAGCTGGGGTGGTGAGTGCTCATACCACCTTTACTCTGTGCCCAGAAGATTAACTTCCCTCTGTGCAAACGCTGTCAAAAGGTCAAAAGGGATGCAAAGGTTTCTCGCTCTAATTCTAAAAAGGATTGGCTTAGGGAGCAAGAAAATAGGTTCAAAAACATGAAAAGCCATGTGAGCCTTTGAGGTTTTGACTAGAGTTCCTTTCTGGAATCTGTGCCCAGGTAGCCCTGCACAGCTAGATGGTTTGAGGCTTGGTAAATCAGATTATCAACACCCAAACCAGAGAAAAGGATAATCATTGAGACACAAAGGAAACATTCAGCAAGTAATAACTTGTGTGAATGTTCTCAAGCGGATCAGAACAAATAGGATGTGGATGGATATATCTATCACCTATCAATCAGTCACTCATCTATCTATATATTTTAAGAATCAGCTCATGCAACTGTAATAGTTGGGCATGTTCAAAATCTGCAGGGTAGGCCAGCATGCTGGAAATCCAGGAAAGGATTGATATTTCAGCTTGCGTCCAAAGGCCATCTGGCAGAACTCCCTCTGCCTTGGAGAATTCTCTCTTAAGGCCTTCAATGAATTGAACGAGTTCCCATCCATATTATGAAGGGTGATCTATTTTACTCAAAATTCACTGGTTTAAATGTTATCTCATCTGAAAAAAAAAATACCTGCACAGAAACATCTAGAAGAATGTGTTAGCAAATATCTGGGTACTACTATCTGGCAAGTTGACATATTAAGAAAAACTAGAAAACAACAGCAGAAAGATTAGTAGAGTTGAGAAAAAGAAACGGGGGCCGGGGGGAGAAGAAAGGGAAAGAGGAAGTACTAGGGATTGAATTAGAGCAATTATATTCCATTCTTTCATAATTATGTCAACATAAATCCTAATTTATGTATAACTAAAAGGAAACCAATAGAAAAATCTTCAAAACATTTTAATCACCCAAGGCATTATCTGGGTGATATTTGTGGAGTGGGCGTCCAAAGAGAGCTTGGGTATCTGCTAGTCCAGGGGGAAGACATGTTGGCTCCTGAGGAGTCCCAAGGAGAGGGTCTTCAACCAAGCTCTTGAAATTCAGCCTCTCAAGTTGCAATGCCCACATCCCATGTCTGGGTTCTAGGTGCAAGGTTTTGCCCAAGGACCAGAAACATCTGAGATGTGAGCTGGTGCGCCGACAACACCCAGGTGGCACTGGGAAAGTCAAAGCACAGCCACCTAGATGAACTTGGCCGTCAGCTCTGTTTGGCTAAATATCTTGGAGGCTTGGCTATGTGTTTGATTCCGAAGCAAAAATGCTAGGCAGGGTACAGATCTGTGTTCTGCCAAAGGTTGACCGAGGCTTAGAGGTCACTGAAACATATGCCAGGGCAGCCTGCTGGGACGTCCAGAGAACTTGTCTTATTGGTTAAAGGGCATATGTTTACCCTCGAGATTCCCTTTGGATTTCTCACATGGTGTCCGGACTTAATTCACTAAGATGCAGTCTGGTCACACCCTTACCTCTCCTCACAACAATCACCTGCCATTTTGAAATTTATCATGTGATAATACAAAGCTCAGTGGCATCCACTAATGTTTGGCTGTTTTATTTTCCCTTCAGTGCTTTTCTCTAAACTGTTCCTTATTATTTTTCTTTTTTGAGGGTGTAACAGCTAGCAGGTAAAAACTTCATTTATATACATTAAGACATAAATGTTTTGTATACCAATTATGATGAAACGATGATGGTTTGAAAAGCTTTGAAATCTCTAAAACAAACACAAGGTATGATTATCATCAATAACAATAATTATGCTGTATAATTTTTATTTGTAAGCACTGTCATTGTATTTATGTCCATGCATAAGAAGGGATAAGGTATTCTATTGGAGATCTGTTTAATAAGGCTTAGTTATTTGTTTTTGGAATTTATAGTAAATTTAATAAAATGTCCTGCCCAAGATTGAAAAACCAACACTAGAAATGATCTCCTGGCTTTCGGTCCAATTGTCCCTCCCATTTTAAATCTGTGCCTGCCTCAGGATGACTCTTTTAATGAAAAGGAATTAACAAAATAACAAATACAGAATTAGGATCTTTATTGTTGTTTCACTAACTGGACAGTAACCTTATTTAATAGATCTTCCGTGCCGCACGGACATCCCGCTGAAGCTTTGTAATAAATATAATAAAAGGGGAGATTGGGCAAACATCGGTGGGAAGACATTAATTAGAAGAGGACCTTACCAATTCTCAGTTGACTAATCCTAAACTGTTCCTTACGTACACAATTTTCTTATTCTTGACTGAATAATAGAAGCACCACAGAGCTCAGGCCCTGGCTAAAAGGACAAATATGAATGGTTGGTAGGTCAGGGAAAATTGTTCTCACCTTCCTAGGGGGACCACCAGGAGTCTCCAAATAATACCTTGAGAACCACTGCAATACAGAAGTGGAGAGGGATCAACGCAGGGAAAACATTTTGCCTCTGGAGGTGTATTTAGTTGACATGTTTGGGAGCACAAAAATTAAATAAGCCTAGAATCTAACTCCATTTTACATGTAAACAACAAAGCATTTTTGCATAGTTTGAACATTCCCAACATTTTTCAAGAATGCAAATACCATATGAGTTAAGAGAAAATTGAATATCGTTTGGTCCTGAATTTCACTTATAGTTGCTAATTCTTTTGAAAAATATTACTGATGACAATATTGTTCATGGTATTTGAGTCACCAACACAAACTCCTGAGTTAGCCTGCGGCTGGGTCTGTCATTGTCAATCTGACCCACCATAGAGACCACCACCTTGTCTGCAGTTATCTACGTGGCTTGTGTATTTACTTTAATAACTAAGTCTTTTATTTTAAGAAAGTTATAGATTTGTGTGCTGCTGTAGGAAATAATACAAAGGGATCCCTTTACCTGGTTTCTCCCGATGGCACTGCCTTTCAGAGCTGTAGGATAATATTGCAGCCTGGATATTGAGATCTATATAGCCAAGCTGCAAAGCATTTTCATGGCTATGAGGATCCCTCATGTTGCCTTTTTATAGTTCCAACTGTTCCTATCCAGCTTCCTACCTCTTCCTACCTCCTTTAGCTTTGAAACATATAAATGTATTCTCCATTTCTGTAATTTTGTCATCTTAAATATGGTATATAAAGGACTCATTCAGTAGGTCATCTCTTGGAATTGGCTCTTTCTCACTCAGAACAATTCTGTGGGTTCTATCTAGGATGATGCATGTATTGATAGTTGGTTCCTTTTAACTTCTCAGGAGGATCCCATGGCTTAGATGTGCCATATCTTGTTCCATTGTTCACACACTGAAGGACATCTGGGTTGTTTCCAGTTTGGGGTTGTTGTGAATCAAGCCACTATAAACATTCATGTATAGTGTTTTTTTGTGTGAACATGTCTTCATTTCTCTGGAATAAATGTCCAAGAGTACAATGCAAGGTTCAATCTTAGCTTTAATCAAACTTCCAATGGCTTTCCAGAGTAATCATGACATTTTACATTCCCATCAACGATACATGAGTGATTTATTTTCACCTCTTCCTCCAGCATTTGATGTTGTAAATAATTTCTATTTTAGCTATTCTGATAGGTATGTAGATTATTAGGACTTTAATTTGTATTGCCCCAGTACCTAAAATGTTAAAAATCTTTTCATGCCCATATTTGCCTTTGGGTATATCTTTGGTAAAATGTCTGTTCATGTCTTTTGCCCAATTTTGAAGGATTATTATTATTTTTTTTACTATTTAGTTATGAGAGCGTGTGTGTGTGTGTGTGTGTGTGTGTGTGTGTGTGTCTGTGTGTGTGTTTTCTTAACATTAGCCTTTTATAAGATATGTGGTTTGCAAATATTTTCTCTCTGTGTAGCTTCTTTTCACCCTCTGAACAGGGCCTTTCATAGCAAAAGTGTTAACTTTTAAAAATTTTTTTTGTAGTTGTAGTTATTTTATTTTATTTTTTTTATGCTAAGGATAGAACCCAGTGCCTCACACATTCCAGACAAACACTCTGCCACGGAGCTACAGCCCCATACTTATGAAAGTATTAACTTTTGATGAGTTCCAATTTTTCCTTTTATGTATTATGTTCTTGATGTCAAATCAAATAATTCTTTTCCTTGCCTTAGACCTGAGTACTTCATTCTATATTTTATTTTGTGAAAGTTTTATAACTTTATATTTCACATTTAAGCCCTGTTTGGTTTTGAATTAATTTTTGAAGTTTTTTTTTTTTTAAAGAGAGAGTAAGAGAGGGGGACAGAGAGAGAGAGAGAGAATTTTAACCTTTATTTATTTTTTCTTAGTTCTCGGCGGACACAACATCTTTGTTGGTATGTGGTGCTGCTGAGGATCGAACCTGGGCCGCACGCATGCTAGGCAAGCGCACTACTGCTTGAGCCACATCCCCAGCCCAAATTTTTGAAGTTTTGCATAAAGTAGGGTAAGGATTGTTTTTTTTATCTCCTCTGCAAATATCCAATTGTGAAGGCTATCTTTATTCCACTGAATTGCTTTTGATGCTTTGTTAAAGATCTACATAAACAAGTTGCATGATCATTTGGACATTTTTGTAATACTTTATTTCTGGGTTCTCTATTACAATCTATTGATCTATGTCTATCCTTCTGCCAATACCACATAATCTTGATTACTGTATTACTATTGTACAGTAATCAATCAGAATTGAGTAGACTGAATCCTCCCACTTTACCTTTCTGTTTTGAAACTTTGCTTTATTCCAGGGCCTTTGATTTTCCATATAAATTTTTGAATACTTTTGTACATATTTATTAAAAACTTGCTGGAATTTTGATAAGAATTGCATTAATCTTCAGTATCAATTTAGGGAGCATTGACATCTTTGCTATGTTGAGACTTCCAGCTCATAAACAAAATATGCTTCTCCATTTTTTTAGATCTTTGACTTTTTCATCAGTACTGTGTAGGTTTTGAAATATAAAAATTCCTGTATATGATTTGTTAGATTTACACCTATTTTGTTTTCCTTTTAATGTTTGTAAGTAATATTGAATTTTAAATTTCAATGTCCACGTGTTGATTTGCTAGTATGTGGAAATGGAATTGCTTTCTGTGTATTTCTTGATCTTGTGCATGGTAACTTTGCTGAATTTACTTGTAAATTCTAGTTTCAGTGTATTCCTTGGGATTTTCTACGTGGAAAATCATACCATTGGCAGACAGGTGGAATTTTCTTTCTTCTATTCATTCATTTTCTTTTCAATTGCACTGGCTAGAGCTTCTGACCCATGTTGCGTGAGGATGCTGAGGATGGACAACCCTGGCTTCTTTTAATCTTAGGGAGAAATCATTCAATTTTGCACCCTAAAGTACAATGTTTTCTGTAGGATTTTTGTAGATACTCTTTATTTAGTTGAGCAATTTCCAGCTATTTTTCTGAAAACTTTTATTATGAATGGATGCCAAATTTTGTGAAATGTGTGGGGATTTTTTTCTTTACACTATTAATATGGTAGATCATATTGATAAATTTTCTAATATTGGACTAGCCTTGCATGCCTGGAATCAACCCTCCATAGCATGTTTATCTGGATTTGGTATTCAGATAATACTAACTTCATAAAATAAATTGGGAAGTATTCTGACCTCTTCTATTTTCTGGAAGAGATGTGTATAGGTGGCATTAGTTCTTACTTAAGAGTTTAGGGGGATCCAAGATGGTAGTCTAGAGGGAGGCTGCATTCTGGGTCGCTCTGTTACCCGGGATACTAGTAGTGGGAATACTGTTTCTTTGCGAGTTATTTGAGGACCTCCAACAGCTGCTCCTGTGCAGGAATTCCAGCTGCTGTGCCCACGCAGGTCTCCACACCTCAGCATCAGCCCAGGACTCCCAGCTGTTTGCCACAGCAGCACCCACACAGGACCCCTGGCTGCCTACCCACGCAGGAATCCCTGCCACGGTTCCCACTCAGGATACCCGGCTGCTTCACTCACGCAGGACCTCTGGCTGCCACACCCCTGGTTGCCTCCATCTTGGGACACTGCAACCACTGTCATAGTCCCCTACATGCCGTAGCCTACACCCGAGGACATAGGACAGGGTCTGGAAACAGCCACCAGCCACAGAACTGCATGCCACAGAGCTACATCTGTGAACACACCACCCAACCCCACCACCTGGTCCAACCTGACCAAACGCCCCATCTCTGAAAGCAGCTGCCTCCATCTTGGGACACCTTTGTCACCATCTTTAGTTGGGGCAACTCCCAGCTTGGGACACCTTCTGGGGCCTAGAAGCAATACCAATGTACCTATAATCCCCCACATCCCCCTTCTCCCCTGAGCCACTAGCCTGGCAAGTGCTTGCGGCTACTGGCTGGTCCACAGCTCCTAAAGCCTGGCCCTGAACTGTCCAATATAAAACAGTTCTCCACAGCAGGTGCACAGCCCCCAGAGCACAGCCCACAAGACCTCTGGAGAGAAAGGTTCCTGATTGGGAAGTATAAAGGGAGGTGGGTAGTGAGATACAGTTTAGAGACTAAATTAGAGACCAAGAATTGTGAGGTCTACAGGTGATATAAGAAGATAAGATCAGGTGCCCACATCACATGAGTGGGCCCCAAAGGAGATCCTTTGGGTGCAGTCTCCCATTGGGGACTGGCAAGTTCTATACCCCATCTCCAGGATCTCCACCCCCAAGACCAAGTCTCCCACCCTAATAATCTTCATCATCCTGAGGGTCGAGATACCAGCAAACAACAGACAACCCCACCTGTTAGATGATAAGGGAAACAAGAAAGATACTGAACTCTAACCAAAACAACCTTTGTATTTTCCTTCAAGATTTTTTCTTTTCTCTTTATTCTTCTTTTCTCTCTCTCTCCTCTGGCCCTCACACTCCCAACATTTGAGAAACCAAAATACTTTTTCTGGATTAGGCTACTGAGAGACTGGAATGTCTGGATAATATATTACAGTTGTATTGGATATCCTTTTAGCTCCTATTTTTACATTTTTTATTTTTCTTAATTTTTATGTTAAAAAAATTAACATAAAAAATTGTAAAAAAATTGTACTCCCTTTATTGTCTTCTCACTTGCTTGTCTCCTCCAAATCACTTCCTTTCTTTTCTCCTGCTACAAGCCAAGTTCTTTAGATTCCTCTTTTATACTTCATAAGATCTTGTAACTCTATATCCTCACTTTCTACTTCCTTGACATCTCATCCTACTCCCCATCCCCCGGTCATCCCTGTCCACTGTCAGAAACTGTAAACGCTTTTGCAAACCTACTGTTTATATGTAGATAATAATTGAACTCACCATTTCTGTGTATTGTGACAAAAACCATAAACATCTTAATAGATGCTATTTGGTTTAAGACTGTATATTGTTTATATTGGGATCTGTTAATACTGTTCTCCCCCTTAAAGGAGAGGCATTGAAACCCCGCAGGGACACTATGGGGTAAAAACTGTAATACCTCAAATCATCAGCACTAGAAGGGAAGACACATGAACAACATGAAAAAACAAGGGAAGAAATCGCCTCTAACAAACCAAGATATTACATTATTAGAATCCATGGCCAGCACAGAAGAAAAAAATGACAGAGAAGGAATTCAGGATGTACATGATCAAAATGTTCTGTGAATTAAAGGGTGATATGAGAGAGCAAATACAAACAGCAAAAGATCATTTCAATAAAGAGCGACATAGGCAAAAACAGGAAAAAAAAGATTATTTCAATAAGGAGATAGAGGTTCTGGAAAAAAAAACCAGAAATCTTTGAAATTAAGGAAACAATAAACCGAATTAAAAACTCAATAGAAAGTATCACCAACAGATTAGATCACTTGGAAGATAGAACCTCAGAGAATGAAGACAAAATATATAATCTTGAAAATAAAGTTGACCACACAGTGAAGATGGTAAGAAACCATGAGCAGACAATCAAGAATTATGGGATAACATAAAAAGATCAAATTTAAGAATTTTTGGGATAGAGGAAGGCATAGAGTTATAAACCAAAGAAATGAACAATCTATTCAATGAAATAATGTCAGAAAATTTTCTAAACATAAAGAATTAATTGGAAAATCAAATACAAGAGACTTTACAGGACACCAAATGTACAAAAATCACAACAGATCTACACCAAGCCATATTATAATGAAAATGCCTAGCATACAGAATAAGGAGAGAATTTGAAAAGCCATAAGAGAAAGGAAACAGATTACATACAGTGGGAAACCAATTAGGACTTCTGCAGATTTTTCAATCCCAAAAGCTAGAAGATTCTGGAACAACATATACCAAGCTCTGAAAGAAATATATGCCAACCAAGAATCTTATTTCCAGCAAAATTCAGCTTTATATTTGATGATGAAATAAAAACCTTCCATGATAAACAAAAGTTAAAAGAATTTAAAATTAGAAAGCCTGCACTACAGAACATCCTCAGCAAAATATTGCATGAAGAGAAAATGAAAAGCAACAATGAAAATCAGCAGAGGGAGGTATTACCCTAAAGGAAAAACTAATCAAAGGAAAAAAACAAGTCAAGTTAAATAACAAAAATAAACAAAAATGTCTGGGAATACAAATCATGTCTCAATAATAACCCTGAATGTTAATGGCCTAAACTCACCAATCAAAAGACATAGACTCGCAGATTGGATTTTAAAAATAGATCCAACAAGGTTGCCTTCAAGAGTCTCATCTCATAGGAAAAGACATCCATAGACTAAAGGTGAAAGGTTGGGGAAAAACATCATGCACATGGACTCCAGAAACAAGCAGAGGTTTCCATCCTCATATCAAATAAAGTAGACTTCAAGCCAAAGTTAATCAAAAGGGATAAAGAAGGATATTACATACTGCTTAAGGGAACCATACATCAACAAGACTTAACAATTATAATTATGTTTTCCCCAAACAATGGAGCATCTACGTTCATCAAACAAACTTTTCTCAAGTTCAAGAATCAAACTGACCACAACACAATAATTCTGAGTGACTTTAACACACCTCTTTCACCACTGGATAGATCTTCCAAACAAAAGCTGAACAAAGAAACAATAGAACTCAAAAAAATTAATAACTCAAGAAATCAATTATAAAATAAAAATAGAAGCGACTCTAACACCTGGAGACTAAATAATATGGTATTAAATGAACAATGGATTACAGAAGACATTAAAGAGGAGATTAAAAAATTCTTGGATGTAAATGAGAACACTGACAAAACATATTAAAATCTCTGGGTCACTATGAAGGCAGTATTAAGAGGAAAGGCCATTGCATGGAGTTCATTCTTTAAAAGAAGAAAAAGTCAACAAATAAATGACTTAACATTACATCTCAAAGCCCTAGAAAAAGAAGAACAAATCAACACCAAAAACAATAGAAGACAGAAAATAATTAAAATCAGAGATGAAACCAATGAAATTTAAACAAAAGAAACAACTGAAAAAATTGACAAAACAAAAAGTTGTTTCTTTGAAAAAAATAAATAAAATTGATAAACACTTAGCCATGCTAACAAAGAGGAGAGAGAAAACTCAAATTATTAACATCCATGGTGAAAAAGGAAATATCACAACAGACACTACAGAAATACAGAAGACAATTAGAAATTATTTTGAAAATTTGTACTCCAAAAAAATAGAAAATATCAAAGGCATCAACAAATTTCTAGAGTCCTATGATTTGCCCAAACTGAATCAGGATGATATATATAAGTTAAACAGATCAATTTCAAGCAATGAAATAGAAGACACCATCAGAAGCCTACCAACCAAGAAAAGCCAAGGACCAGATGGATACACAGCTGACTTCTACAAACCTTCAAAGAAGAACTAATAGCAATACTCCTCAAATTATTTCAGGAAATAGAAAAAGAGGAAACACTTCCAAACTTATTCTATGAGGCCAATATCATCCCTTTCCCCAAAACCAGACAAAGACATATCAAAGAAAGAAAACTTCAGACCCATATCTCTAATGAACACAGATGCAAAAATTCTCAATAAAATTCTGAAAAATTGAATACAAAAACATATCAAAAAAGCTAGTGCACCAGATCAAGCGGAGTTCATCTCAGGGATGCAAGGTTGGTTCAATATATGGAAATCAATAAATGTAATTCATCACATCAATAGACAAAAATAAGAATTATATGATCATCTCAATAGATGAAGAAAAAGCATTCGACAAAATATAGCACCCCTTCATATTCAAAACACTAGAAAAACTAGGGATAACAGAAACATATCTCAATATTGTAAAACCTATCTATGCGAAGCCTCAGGCCAATATCATTCTAAATGGAAAAAAATTGAAAGCATTCCCTCTAAAAACTGAAACAAGACAGGGATGCCTTTTCACCTCTTCTATTTAACATAGTTCTTGATGCTCTAGCCAGAGCAATTAGATGAAAGAAATTAAAGGGATATGGATAGGAAAAGAAGGACTCAAACTATCACTATTTGCCAATGACATGATTCTATACCTAGAGGATCCAAAATATTCCACCAGAAAACTTCTAGAACTAATAAATGAATTCAGCAAAGTAGCAGGATATAAAATCAACACCCATAAATCAAAGGCATTTCTGTACAACAGTGACAAATCCTCTGAAAGAGAAACTAGGAAAACTACCCTATTTACAAGAGCCTAAAAATAAAATAAAATACTTGGGAATCAACTTAACAAAAGAGGTGAAAGATCTCTACAATGAAAACTACAGAACACTAAAGAAAGAAATTGAAGAAGACCTTAGAAGATGGAAGGATTTCCTTTGTTCTTGGATAGACAGAATTAATATTGTCAAAATGACCTTACTATCAAAAGCGCTATACAGATTTAATGCAATTCCAATAAAAATCCCAATGACATTCCTCATAGAAACAGAAAAAGCAATCATGAAATTCATCTGGAAAAATAAGAGACCCAGAATTGCCAAAGCAATTCTTAGCAAGAAGAGTGAAGCAGGTAACATCACTATACCAGAACTTAAACTATACTAAAGAGCAATAGAAACAAAAAAGCATGGTATTAGCATCAAAATAGACTTGTAGACCAATGGTACAGAATAGAGAACACAGAGATAAACCCACATAAATTACAGTTATCTCATACTAGACAAAGTTGCCAAAAACATATATTGGAGAAAAGACAGCCTCTTCAACAAATGGTGCTGTAAAAACTGAAAATCCATATGCAGCAAAATGAAATTAGCCCCTATCTTTCACCACACCCAAAACTCAACTCAAAGTGTATCAAGAATCTAAGAATTAGACCAGAGACCCTGAGCCTGATAGAAGAAAATGTAGAGCCAAATCTTTATCATGTTGGATTAGGCCCTGACTTCCTTAACAAGACACCTATAGGGCAAGAAATAAAATTAAGAATCAATAAATGGGATGGATTCAAAACTGAAAAGCTTCTTCTCAGCAAAAGAAACAATAAGTGAGGTGAAGAGAGAGCTTACAGAATGGGAGCAAATTTTTACCGTACCATACACACCAGATAGAACACTAATCTCTAGAACATACAAAGAACTCAAAAATCTTAACACTAAACAAACAAACAAAAAAAAAACAATCAATAAATGGGCCAAGGAAATGAACAGACGCTTCTCAGAAGATGACCTATAATCAATCAAAAAAATGTATGAAAACATGTTTAACATCTCTAGCAATTAGAGAAATGCAAATCAAAACTACTCTAAGATTTCATCTCACTCCAGTCAGAATGGCAGCTATTAAGAATAAAAACAACAATAAGTATTGATGAGGATGTGGGGAAAAGGGCACACTCAATACATGGCTGGTGGGATTGCAAATTGGTGCAACCAATCTGGAAAGCAGTATTAAGATTCCTTGGAAAACTTGGAATGGAATCACCCAGCTATCCCACTCCTCTGTCTATACCCAAAGGATTTAAAAACAGCATACTACAGTGATGCAGCCACATCAATGTTTATAGCAGCACAATTCACAATAGCTAAATTGTGAAACCAAACTAGATTCCCTTCAATAGATGGATGGATAAAGAAACTGTGGTATCTATATACAGTGGAATATTACTCAGCATTAAAAGAGAATAAAGTCATGGCATTTACAGGTAAATGGATGGAGTTAGAGAATCATGCTAAGTGAAGTAAGCCAATCCCCAAAAGCCAAAGTCCAAATCTTTTCTCTGATATGTGGATGCTGATCTATAATGGGGTTTGGCAGGGCAGAGCATGGGAGGAATGGAGGAACTTTAGATAGGACAAAGGGAAGGGGTGGGAAGGAAGGGTCATGGGAGTAGGAAAGACGGTGGAATAAGATGGACATCATTACCCTAAATACATGTATGAAGGCACAAATGGTGTGATTCTACTTTGTGTACAACCAGAGGCATGAAAAATTGGGCTCTATTTGTGTACTATGAATTGAAATGCATTCTGCTGTCATGTATAACAAATTAGAGTAAATAAATAAATTTAAAAACAAAGAAAAAAAGAGTTTGTTATACTTTCCCTAATGAGACTATTAGGGCTAAAAATTTCTCTTGGAGAAACTTTTATATTGAAAATTAAATTTCCTTGATAGTAATAGAACTATTGAAATAATCTGTTTTTACTGGGTGGATTGTAATAGTTTGTATCTTTTAAGGAAGCAGTCTATTTAATCTAAATTGTCAAATTTAGGCATGTTGAGTTCTTCCTAATAATTCTCATCATCTGTGTGATGTCTGTATTGTGTGAAGTGATAGTATCTATTTCATTCCTTGTATTGGTAATTTGCAAATTTTTCAGTCTTTAGAAAGATTTGTCAGTTTTATTGATGTTTTAAAAGGAATCAGTTATTTGTTTTGTTTATTATTCTCCATTTTTTTCTGTTTTCAATTTCATTGATTCCTGTTTTTAATCTGTATTATTTCCTTCCTTCTGCTTGCTTTGGGATTGTTTTGCTCCTGATTTCATAAGTTCTTGAGACAGGAGCTTAGAATAATGACTTAGAACTTTTTATCTTTCCTAATACATAGATTTAGTGTAATGAATTTCCTTTTCAGTACTGCATTAGCTGTGTTCCCCAAATTTGAAGAAGTTATATTTTAAGTTTCATTCATTTTGATAATTTTTTAAAATTTCCTTGAGATTTCATATATGACCCATGAATTATTTAGATGTGTGTTGTCTAGTTTCCAAAGTCTGGAGGTCTTTCTGTTATTTTTCTGATACTGATTTCTAGTTAGATTCTATTGTGATTGGATTCTATGGTTCCAATTCCTTTAAATTTATTGATTTGTCTGTTTGTTTAGCTTGGATATGGTACACCTTAGTATAGGTTTTGTGAACCCTTGGAAAATCAATGTGCATTCTGCAATTGTTCCAGGGATGTCCTATTAATGCCAGTTAGTCTTGCCTGTCAACAGGGTTGAATTCTTTCCCTTACTTGATGATTTTTTCCTCTGGTTGTTCTATAATTGTTAAGAGAGGGATACTGAAGTCTCTATAATTGTAGATTTGTCTATTTCTCTTTTTGGTTTTGTCATTTTGGGTTCAAGTGTTTTTCGGGTGTGGTATTAGGTATACACAATTTAGGATCATTATACATTTTTGGTGGATTTTTTTTTATTATTACATAATTCTCCGTTTCCAATAATTTTCCTTGACATCTATTTTGCCTATAATTATATAGTTTTTCTTTGATTAATACTTTCGTGAAATCCCTTTATCTATGCTTTTACTCTCAATATACCCATATGGTTGTAGAGGAAGTGAATCTCTTAGCATGTAGTTGGAACATATTTTATTGCTGTTTTGTTGTAGAGTACCAGCATGTCCTCTACCACTGAGCTACATCCTCATCCCTAAGGGTTCTTTTAGAGCAGTTTTAAATTCAGAACATAACTTAAGGGGAAGGTCTTGAGATTTCCTGTATAGCCTTTGTTCCAGAACTTGGATAACTTTCCTCATTGCTAATATCCTCCATTGTCCTTTACTAGAAGATACATTTGTTACAACTGATGAACATACACTGACACATGATAATCTCCCACCGAGGTCCATAGTGTACTTTAGGGTTCACTTGTGGTTTGGGGCATTCTGTAGCTTTGCCCAGTGTTTAGAGATTTTGTGTATGTGTCATTACAGTATTATACAGACTATTTTCACTGCCCTAAAAATTCTGCCTATTCATTCCTCTCTCCCTGTAGCCCCTCACAACCCCTGATCTTTTTACTGTCTCTATAGTTTTGCCTGTTCCAGAATGTCCTTTTGTTGGAATCCTGCATGATGTAGCTTTTTCAGATTAGCTTCTTTCACTTAGTTACATGCATTTAGTGTTCCTTCTTGTATTTTCATAATTTAATTGCTCATTTATTTTTTATATAGTTTTAGTTATAGATGGGCCCAATACCTTTCTTTTATTTGTTTATTTTTATGTGGTGCTGAAGATTGAACCCAGTGCCTCACACATGCTAGGCAAGCGCTATACCACCGAGCCATAACCCCAGCCCCTCATTTATTTTTAATGCCGAATAACATTCCATTGTTTTTTTGTTTGTGCCTCAACTTATTTATCCATTTACCTATTGGAAGACATTTAAATTACTTCCAGGATTTGGCAATTATTAATAAGGCTGCTATAAACATCAGTGTACAGGTTTTTCCGTGGACTTGTTTCCATCTCTTTGGGGTATATACGAAGTGGTACAATTGCTGGATTGTGAAACAAGAGTATATTTAAAACCATCAAACTGTCTTTCAAAGTGACTGTACCATTTTGCATTCCCCAAAACAATTAGAGTTTCTATGGTTCCACCTCCTTGGCAGCCTCTGGTGTTAGGATGCCAGATTTGGGCTATTCTAATAGGTGCATAGTGATATCTCACTGTTGTTTTAGTATGCATTTGATTGATGATGTAAGATGCAGAACAGCTTTTCATATGCTTGCCATCTGTGTATCCTTGGTGAAGTATCTGTGAAGATATTTGCTCCATTTTAAAATTAAGTTTATTTCCTTACTTTTTCATTTTAAGAGTTCTTTTTATATTTATGATAACAGTACTTTAACAGATGTGTCTTTTGCAATTATTTGCTTCTACTCTGTGACTTGTCTTATTCTCTTGACTTAATCTTTTGCAGAGTAGAAATTTCTATTATTAATGAAATCCAGCTATGATATCGATTACTCCTTTCATGGACTGTGCATTTGATATTCTATCTGAAAAGCCATTCCCATATCCATAGTCATCTAGGCTTTGTCCTATGCTATCTTTTAGGAGCTTTATAGTTTATGTTTTAAATTAAGCCTGTGACTGATTGTGAGTTAATTTTTGTGAAGGTATAAGATCTGATGCTTTCATGAAATCCCTTTATCTATGCTTTTACTCTCAATATACCCATATGGTTGTAGAGGAAGTGAATCTCTTAGCATGTAGTTGGAACATATTTTATTTCTGTTTATCTGTTGGTTATAGTGTAAGTGAACTTCTCCTCACTGTGACCAAAATACCTGATGGAACAACTTAGAGAAAGAGAAGTTTATTTTGATTCACAGTTTCAGGGTTTGAGTTTATGGTGGGCTGACTCCATTGCTTTGGGCCCAAGGTGAGGCAGAACATATTGGCAGAAGGACATGGTAGAGACACATTGTTTGGTTTGTGGCAGCTAGGAGGGAGAGAGGGAGAAGGAGAGAGAGAGAGAGAGAGAGAGAGAGAGCGCACACACAAGTGGAAAATGATGCAGGGAAGTAAACAGTAACCCATTTCCTCCAATCCACCTGCCTACAGTCAACACCCAGTTAGTTAATTTATACTAGGAAGTTAATTTATACTAAGATGCATTAATGGATTTACAGCTCTCATAATCTAGTCATTTTACCTCTAAATTGTCCTGTATTAACACAGGAGCTGTGGGGGACACCTCATATCCAAACCTTAATAGCTATTCTGGGTATTGTGTCTCTCCTTATCAATTTTAGAATTAATTCATTGATATCTATGAAATAACTTGCTGGGATTTTGATTGGGATTGTATTAAGGCTCTTGATTAAGTTGGGAAGAGCTGGCATCTTGACAATGTTGATTCTTCATTCCATGAACATAGAATATTTCTCTTTTTATTTAGTTCTTTGATTTTATTCATCAGTGTTATATGGTTTTCCTCACATAGATCTTGTACATATCTTGTTGATTTATACCTAAATGTTTAATTTTTAGGTGCTAATGTAAATAGTATTATACTTTTAATTTCAGATTCTACTTGCTCTTTGCTGGTGTATAGGGTAGCTCTTTGTGTACTACTCCCATGTCCCTCATATTCTAAAGTTTTGCTATAATTATTTATTAGCTCCAGAAGGGTTTTTTGTCAATTCTTTTAGATTTCCTACATAGACAAGCATGCCATCTGTGAATAAATACAGGTTTTTTTCCTTCTCTTTATATACCTTCTAATTCCTTTTCTTATATTATTGAATTGGCAAGGATTTCTACAACAATATTGAAAAGGAGTGGTGAGAGGGGACACTCTTGCTTTGCCTCTGATGCTAGTAGAAAAATGTTTGAATTTCTCACTTTTAAATATGATGTTAGCTGAAGGTATTTGGTGGTCTTCTGTGTCAAGCTGAGGAAGTTCTCTATTTCTAGTTTACCAAGAGTTTTTGTTTTTGTTTTGTCTTGGCTCATGAATTGGTGTTGAATTTTATTGAGTAGTTTTTCTGCAACTATTGATTTAATTGTTATTTTTTATTTTTTACCTTCATTTTCTTTTAGTACTTATTTTTTTAGTTGTAGTTGAACACAATACCATTATTTTATTTTTATCTGGTGCTGAGGATCTAACCCAGGGCCTCACACATGCTAGGCAAGCACTCTACTGCTGAGCTACAACCCCAATCCTCTTTTTTACCTTCTTGATGTGATGGATCACATTATGGATTTTCACATGTTTACTCAGCCTTTTTATTCCTGAAATAAATCTCACTTGATCATATTGTATAATTCTTCATTTTTTATTATTATTATCATAATATTTTTAGTGCTGGGGATTGAAGCCAGGGCAGTTTACCACTGAACTACAACCCCAATTCTTTTTATTCACCCATGTCTTTACCATTTTCCTATTTGCTGAATCTGTCCATTTCTGAGAGGTAGGTGCTGAAGTTACCAACTACGTTAATTGATTCATCTATTTCTCCTTGTATTTCTATTGGTTTTTGCCTCTTGTAGTTTGATACTCTGTTGTTAGGCACATACATATGAAGGATTGTTGTGTCTGGAGAATTAACCCCTTTATTAATTATATAATGCCCTTCATTATCCCTGATGCCTTTCACTGGTTGATGTCTGCTTTGCTTGAAATTAAATAGCCACTCCTACTTCCCTTTGATTTGTCTTAGCATGGTATATTTTTCTCTATCCATTTACTTTAAATATATATGGATCTTTACATTTAAAGTGAGTTTCTTGTAAACAACACACAGGTTGGTCTTATTTTTTAATCCATTCTGATAACTGGTGTCTTTTAAAATTGAGATCATTGATGTCCAAAGTAATTATTGACATAGTTGAATTAATACCATATTTGTTACCATTTTCTATTTGTTACCCTCCCTTGTTACTATTTTTGTCTTCTACTCTCTCTGATTTTTTAAAAAGTATTTTTACTTATAGATGGACACAATAACTTTATTTTGTTTATTTAGTTTTTTAATTTTTGTTTATTTTTATTTTTTGTACTGGGGATTGAACTCAGTGACACTCAACCGCTGAGCCACATCCCCAGCCCTATTATGTATTTTATTTAGATACAGGATCTCACTGAGTTGCTTAGTGCCTCGCCATTGCTGAGGCTGGCTTTGAACTTGCAATCCTCCTGTCTCAGCCTCCCAAACCACTGAGATTACAGGCATACACCACCACATCCAGCTTATTTATTTATTTTTATGTGGTACTAGGAAGCAAACCAAGTGCCTTGGAGGTACTCGGCAAGCACTGAACCATGACCCCAGCCCTGATTTTTGTAGTTTAATTGAACATATTATATAACTTTTCTTTCCTTCCATGCATGTTGGTTGTACTTTTTTCTTTTTTCCTCTTAAGATATATATATATATATATATATATATATATATATATATATAGATAGATAGATAGATAGATAGATATAGATATAGATATATCTATATCTTAAGATATATACATATTTTAAGAAAAGAAAATACACACACACACACACACATCCAATACAACTCTTCTTTTAAATAGTACTTTACCACTTTATGGGTAGTGTGAGTACCTTATAATAAGAAAATATTTGTAATTCCTTCCTTCTCTGCCTTGTATCCTTGCCATCATTTATTTCATTTATGTATAAGCATTTATAAACATAGATAGAATCTAATACATTATAGCTATTGCTATTTTGAAAAGAATTTAATTAAGAATTAGAAAGATAAGTTTTTATTTTACCTTGACTTATTTTTTCGTTGTTGCTCTTTTTATTTTAATGTAGATTTGAGTTTTTGATTTATATTGTCTTTATTCTAGGAATTTTAAAAAACATTTCTTGCGAGTATACCAGTAATAAATGCCCTCAATTTTACAGGATTCAGAACTCTATGTAAAAGGTTTTGTTGTTGTTGTTGTTTTTTTTTCAACACTTTAAGTATTTTACTCTTTTTGCTTGCATGGTTTCTGAGAAGTCAGAAGTAATTTTATCTGTTTCTCTATAGTTAAGTACCCCCCATTTCTTTTAATGTTTTTTTTATCTTCAATTTTCTGTAGTTTAAAAATTGTATGCCGTGTGTGTGTGTGTGTGTGTGTGTGTGTGTGTGTTTGTGTGTGTACCAGACATTTATCCTGATGTTCACTGATGTTCTTAGATCTGTGGTTGGGAAAATTCTCAGTCATTCTTATTTCAAGTATTTCTTCCATTTCTTTCTCCTTTTCCTCTCCTTTTTGAATTTTCATTGCATCTATTTACATCTTTTTATGGGGGGGAATATTTACTTTATTTCTTTAAAAATTTTTAATCAGTGTATTTTCTTATCCTCGAGTTCATTAACTTCAGCTCCAAGCTTGGTTATTTCCTGGCTTTTACTGAGTTTGGAATTAGTTTGTTTTCCTTTTCTGGAGTCTTGAAGTATAATATTAGATTATTATTTGGGATCTTTCTTTCTTTCTTTTTTAGTGTAGGCACTCAAATGGCATAAACTTTCCTCTTAAAACTGACTTTAGCTGGGAGCAGTGACACACATCTGTAACCTCAGTGCAGGGGAGGTTGACGCAGGAGGATCATGAGTTCAAAGTCATCCTCAGCAATTTAACAAGGCCTCAAACAATTTACAGAGATTCTGGCTCAAAGTAAAATGTTAAAAAGGGCTGGGGATATGTCTTAGTTGTTAAGCACCCCTGGGTTCAATTCCTAGTTACCAAAATATCAGAAAAAAAAAGTAAAAACAAAACAAAACTGCCTTCATACTGTCCCAGAGATTTTGATATGCTATATCTCTGTTCTCATTTGTTTCTAAGAATTTTTAAAATTTCCTCTCTCATATCTCTTATGATCCCTTCCTCATTTAAAAGAGAATCATCCAATCTCCATGTGATTTCTGTAATTTTCTTGCTGTTGATTTCTAATTTTATTCCATTATGATAAGATGCATGGGATTACAGCAATTTTTGTATTTACTAGAGTATGGTCTATTTTGGAAAATATCAATTTTATTTATAAAAGACCTGTCTTTTGGTGAGAGGTGTATGTTGAAATCACCCCAGATTATTAAATTGGTGTCTGTCTGAAATGTAATATCAAGAAGTACTTGTTATATGTAATTAGGTGCACCAACATTTGGGGCATAAATATTTCTTCCTGCTCTATCTTCTTTTGGGATTATTTCCTTTACCAGCATGTAGTCACTTTCTTTGTCTCTTCTGATTAATTTTTGCTTGAAGTCTGCTTGTTCAGATATGAGAATAGTTACTGCTGCTTATTTTGGAATTCCAGTTGCATGGGAATGTCTTCCATCCTTCATCCTTTTATTTTCAGCCTGTGGATATCTCTGCCTATGAGATGAGTCTTTTGCAAACATTATATAGTTGGATCTCATTTTTTAATTCATTGTGTCAATCCTTGTCTTTTAATTAGGTAGTTGAGACTATTTACATTCAACATTATTATGGATAGATGTTTGTTATTTCCTGCCATTTTTCTTTATTTCTTACATTTACTTCAGTCTTAATTTTCATTTAGTTAATTGCTCTTCTGGAGAGCTTCATTCATTTGAGAGCTTCAGGGTTTGCTTTTTAGTTTTTATGTGTGTAGTCTATCTTTAAGTGTTTTCGTAGTGCTGGCTTAGTGGTCATGAATTCTTTTAGTTTGTCCTTCTCTTGGAAAGTTATTCTTTATCTTCACATTGATTACAGATTAACAAATTTCTTGGTGACATTTCCATATATGCCTATATAATGCTTTGTTCATGTTTTAGTCACTCTGTACCTCTGGATTTAGAACTTTATGAGTTTTCTTTTTTTTTTCTTTTTTATTTTCTCCTCCTTAGGTGAGAGAGACTAGCTAGAGAGTCCTGGAGGTAAGTATTTCATAGCTTTTGATAATACCCCAGCAGGTGAGGCTCTGTTTAACTAGACTCTCCAGAGGGAAAGCTTGTTAAGAATAGCATGCTCTGGTATTTTTCAAATTGCCCTCTTTCCCTTCCCAGAGCCTGAAAGCACATTTCTGTGATATTTATCTGAGAACCTGGTTGAGATCCTGAAAGTACATTTCACAAAATTATGTGGACCTCTCTGTGTCTGCCCACCCTGGGTTTTTTAATACCAACACAACTTTTTAAAGTAATGGTAATAGTGGGCATCATTATCTTGATCTTGATTTCAGTGGGAAAGTATTTTAGCATGAAGGAGTGCTGCATTTCTTAAATGTCTTTCTGGCATCTTTGAAAATGATTCTTTTACTTTTATTCTCAGCTCTACTAATATGATGAATTATATTACTGGACTTTCTACATTGAACCACACTTTCCCAGGATAAACATAAGGTTCTTATAGTATACTAATATATTTTAATATATTGTTGGACTATAGGTGCTTAGGCTTTCTTCAACATTTCCATATCAACATTATTAAGTGAGATTGGCCCATATTTTTACTTTTTGTTAAAGTCTTTGTCTGGTTTCTAAATCAAGGGTTTTCAAGGCTTCATAGATCATTGAAAGTTTCCCTCTTTTTCTATGCTGTGGGCTAGTTTACATAGCTCTGAAAAAAAATAATTTGATCCTGATGCTATTTGGGAACAATGGCAGAAGTTCTAACTACTTTCTCTATGACTTCTGTGATCACTGGTCTCTTCAGACTTTTTAAAGATAAGATTTGACGGGGGGGGGGGCAGTCTATCTTTTTCATTGCTGTTGTTTCTTTGTTCAGCTTTACTCCCGCTCTGTAGCCCATGCTGGCTGTGACCTTGTGAACCTCCTGCCTCAGCCTCCTGAGTATCTAAGATTGCAGGTGAGCACCACAGTCTACAGGGGCCCTTTTTAGAGAGTTGTTGCTTATGGAAATTGAAGAAGAGAGAGCTCAGGAACCATGGAAACTGGTTTTATTGGTATGTGACTTTGCTTTCATACCTCAAATGCTTATGAAGAAGCTCTTAGGAAGAAAGAGTTCTTCCTTACAACTTGATGATATCACTTTTAGAAATGAGAATGTCATCATGTTCTCTAAGTCCCATGTTTTCTTTGGAACAAGAATGAATGTGAAGGCCAGGCGCAGGAACAGACACCTGTAATCCCAGGAGCTGAGGGAGGCTGAGACAGGAGGATCACAAGTGAAAAGCAGCCCCGGCAACTTAGTGAGGCCCTAAGAACTTAGAGAAACCCTGTCTTAAAAAAAAAAATTTAAAAAATGCCTGAGGATGTGGCTCTGTGGTTAAGCATCCCCGGGTTCAATTCCTTTTATCTCACAAGAAAGTTGGTGGTCTCAAACCCACTAATTGCATACTTCAGTTTGGAAACTGTGAAAAATTATTATTCCTAGAAAATTATCCATTTCGTTGAAATTGTGTGAATCTACTACCAGAAACATTGATCATTACAAATTCATAAATGCTTCCAATTGCTCTCTAATAACTTACTGAATTACTCATTGCTGTATTTATGTCAAATTACTCATTATTGTATTAAATCACTCCTGTTGGGGGGGGGCGGGAAGGAGGTAAAGATGAAATTTTGGTTATTTCCAATAGAATGAACCATTCATTAAAAAAATGATGATTTTGGGGGGTGAGGGGGAGCATTTGCTAAATTAAAATGATTTAATTTGGTGTCCAAATTTCAATGCCATCTTTCTGCTTCACTCTTAAGACCTCACCGTCCTCTGTTCCTCCTCCTCCTCCTCCTCCTCCTCCTCCTCCTCCTCCTCCTCCTCCTCCTCCTCCTCGCTGGCTCTTTTCTAGGTAATATTTTCCACTAGAACTTTGGGGGAACTAAGCAGATGCATTTTGGATTCCTTTGTCCAAACTAATGACTTGTTGCTGGACAGAAAAATGTTACCATCAACAGGATTTTTTTTCCCCTTAATATTATACAGAGTTTGGTGGAGGCCAGCAGTGTGGGATGGGGATTTAGCCTCCGGATTTGCCAAGATGTTTATGCAGCAGGAATGTTACTTATGTAAGCCTGGAAGGGATGCTGATGTGCTAGCCTCCCTCTCCCACCTCAGCTTTTTTTCATTAACAAGCTGCTCTTCCTTTCATGATACCACATTAAGTGGCTCGAAGGAAAAGGAAAAAAAAATTTGTTTACTGTACAAAATAGCCTAGCTCTCCACAAAAACATCCATTTGGTCAAAGGAACCACAGGGAGTTCTGGAAAACTGGTCTGAGGATTGTTTTCATGCTGTTGGCCAGGCCTCTCACTCACTTCCTCTTGCTCCCTAGAAGCGATCAGTCTCAGATGTGGGGAAATTGAAAATGTTTTATTTTTAAAAAAAAAAAATAAAAGAGAAAAATGAACTAACAAACAAACAAAACATCCTCCTTTGCATTTGTCTGGGGACAGCGGTTTCCATGGACTAGGCAAGTGTCAGGAGAGAGGGAAATCATCGATATTCGACATTCAGAAGGCAAATGAGCGGTACTTGATAATTGGAAGAAGTTAGGGAAGTATAGGATTAGAACTCACCCTGGCACAGATGAATAATTATCTGCAAGTTTATGTAACCAACCAACCAACCAACCAACCACAGCTCCTGGAGAGCACACAGGGCACTTGGGGGTGGACAGAGCTGGACACTCCCAGCCTTCCCTATTTATCTCATCCTCCCTCTTTTCTGTGGAGGCTGCCCTATGAGTCATGTGAGAAGGGAAACTTGAAGCATTTTAATCAGATGTACATCAGCTGTCTTTGATGAAAGCATGCCAGTGCCCTATACCAGTCTGTACCAACACCCGCCCCTTAGAGAAGCAACTGTCCCTCAACTAAGGTGGCAACGAATTCAGGTTGAGCTCACCAAGTGTCCTTCCCTTCAGTGACATCAACAGTGAAGGAAGCAGGATTTCTCACAGAGGAGACCCTCAGGCTAGGTTTGAAACATAGGTGGGTATTTCCCTTCGGCCCTGGTTCTATGAATGTCCTGGATGAAGGTTGGGATTGTGGTGCTCCAAGGACATAGTTTTCATGCAACAGTCAATGAGGCGTGGGGCCACAGTCCTGAAAAGTGGTCTCCTGCCTGAAATGGACAGTCTGTTTCATAGCCAATCCTTAGAGAAGAGGTAGAACTTCCCCTTGGAAACACAAGTGGGTGGAGAGCCCTACTCTCTTCAACTAATGAGTAGCTAGTTACAGGCAGGGCTTCTCACTTATAGCTGAGAAGGTTGCACACCGCACAAGGGTGCTATATCCAAAGAGCACCATTTTCATAGTAGATATTATAGGCTTATGTGTTTATTTTGACAATTTTCTGGTAGATACCAGTGAAATACATTGAATAAGGAACACCTTTTCCCAAGTTGTGCTTAAGTGCTAGGTATGCTTGAGTTACTACGTACACGATGCCAGGCTAGTGGGAATCCAAAAATGCACGGAACAAGAAGCTCTATCATGAGTCTGGATTTCATTGCTAGTGTACCAGGGCAGAGGGGGCAAAGATGGTGAGGACCTTGCAGGGACCCTGGTGAGGAAGAAAAGAGGAGTACCCTGTCTTCCCATGACCATGCCCAAGAGCAAGCCATTTCACATTGTACGGGCTGTCTAGAAAACCATTGCTCAATAGAAATAGAATAAAAGACATAAATATAAGTCCCAAAAGTCATCTAAAATTTTCTAGTAGGCAATTTTAAAAAATTGAAGCTAATGGTTGAAATTAATTTTAATAGTAGAATTTATTTAACCCAATATTGCTGCAGTCTGGCTGGGCAGGGGGGTGACAAGCAACTTGTGAAGGTTGAAACAGCGGGAGCTGCTTTATTAGGGACAGTAGAGGTATATATACCCAACTAATTACACACAGCTTAACTTAATTAACATCATCTAGATACAGCAGTCAGTCATTAAGGAATCCTCATCATCTTAATGGCTCGGTGGCGTTACTTCATAAACCACTCCTCCTGGCAAACTGCCAGGCGCCATCTTGACTTGTCTGTGGCCCTCAACACAATATATCAGAAATATGATCACTCAACAAGCAATTGGTCCTCCATATCTACAGGTTCTGCATCCTCAGATTCAACCAATCTCAGATCAAAAATAGTTTTATAAAAAAAAGTGTCTGTCCTCAATGCGTGCAGACTTTCCCCTCATTCCTATCCCTGACATTACACCCATAGTTACATTGTTTTTACACTGCATCAGGCATTATAAGTCATATAGAGATGATTTAAAGTATACAGGAAAAGTCAAAGTAAATGAGAGAAGGTGCACAGATTCTATGCAAATATGTCATTTTTTCTATAAAGAACTTGAGCGTCTATGGATATTAGTTTGTAGGGGGTGTCCTGGAATCAACCCTCTGTGGCTACCAAAGGATGGTTGTATCATCGATATAAAAATACAAATGAGATTTTTGTTATTTTTCCAGTGCACAGTCTTTGGAATCTGTTGTGGATTTTATGTCTTCAGCCCACATCAATATGGATTAAGGGGTCACATAGGGAGCAGGGCAACTCTGGAGTCTTGCTTATTATCATTATACCCTCTCTCTGGGCTGAGGGTGAGGTCTCCTGCCTTGTATCTCCAAAGGACCAGAAGTGACTGGATGCCAGAGGCCGGGCATCCCTGATAGAGAGAGTCAGCACTTTCTTTAGACACAAGCAAGTAGAAACCTTGGACGTGGTACTGTTCTCACTGGAGGAAGGAACCACCACAAACCATTCTTTAAGGAGCCACAATGAGTGAACCAGTTCAGAGAGGCAGGGAGCCGCAAAGCTGGGTGGCCTTCCTCCAAAATGCTAATGATGGTCGCGGTCACAGTGCCATGAGCAAGTTCCAGGAGTGGTGCTTGGCATTGTCTGGTTTCCACAATGTGCACCAGCTGCTAGGGAGGCAGGTCTTAGCACCCTGCCTTGTGGAGAGGAAACCAAGACAGAGAAAGACAAGAGGTTTTTATACATAAAAATCAAAAAGTTAATCTCAAAGTAGAGAATGAAGCAGTAGTTACCAGAGGGTGGGAAGAGTGTGGGCAGAGGATAGTTACTTTGTCTATGGGTGCAATGGGTTGGGAGGAAGAACTTCTCAAGTTCTGTAGAAAAGTTGGGTAACAATTATCGACAACAACTCATTATGCATTTTTTTCTTTTTTGTACCCAGGATTGAACTCAGGGGTACTTGACCACTGAGCCATGTCCCCAGCCCTATTTTGTATTTTATTTGAGTCAAAGTCTCACTGAATTGCTTTGCATCTTGCTTTTGCTGAGGCTAGCTTTGAATTTGGGATCCTCCTGCCTCAGCCTCCCGAGCCACTGGGATTACAGGCATGCACCACAGAGCCCGGCTCATTATGCATTTTGAAATGGCTAGTAATAAGGATTTTCAATGTTTCAACACTAAGAAATAATAAATGTTTAAGGTAACGGATATGCCAATTACCCTGACCTCATCATTATACATTGTATGCATGTGTTAAAATATCGAGAAGTACTCCATAAATAAGTACAATTAATGTTTCAATTAAAATTTCTTAAAAAGAAAGCACAACCAGACAGCAAGGCTGGTAAAGCCTCCAGGGCCCCTGTTTTCCCTTCCAGCCTACCAGTCTGTGGACCCAGTGGTGGTCCCATATGCAGGCTCCAGTCAATGGCTGAATTTGCTGGACAGGGTAGCCCGGCTGACCCTGCCATCCCATAGAGCCTCATCTCCACATCATGCAAAGATAGATAGAAACCTAAGTGTAGATTGGCAAGTGTGGAGGTTCTCCCTCTTGTTCCCACATTTATCACAATTGCCTGAAAGAGAGGGGCAGTTGGGCCCTGTCTCTATTCATGTTTGGGTTCATCTGGGACACTTATGGATAGTTGCAAGGTACTTTGCTCCTGGCCCGATGTAGGTCAGACTTCATGGTCACCCAGGAGTAGACAACCATGGACGTGGAAACTGTTTGGAGAGGAGAGAAAGGGCCCTGGGTGCTGGGATGAAGGTACGTGTGTGCCTGGAGAGAGAATTCTGTTCATGGATTGGACGAAGCCGTGAAGCAAAGATGTCAGTTCTGCCAAAACTTATCACAATTTTAACACAATTCCTTTTAAAATCTCTGCAAGATGTGTGTAGATACAAATTAGATCATTCTAAATTTGCACAGAAAGGGAAAGGCCCAGAGAGCCATTTTTGGTAAGAAGAATGAGGCAGGAGGAAAAGTTATCTGGTGTAAGAACTTAGCAGAGAGCCGTGGTAATCAGCACAGTGTGGCGTTGGTGGGGAGGACAGATACGTACATCAGGGGCACAGAACAAGGCCCCAGCCTGCTCCTCTACCCCTGGCTTGTGAATGTTGACCCTCTGCTAAGTTCTGGAGTCGTCTCTTCTCTCTCACCTTCTCCCTCCACCCTCAGGGAAATCGAGAGCTGATGGGCAGCTTCTGTATCACCCTGGCATGGGGCAGGCCACCTGGGCCGGAGGCTGGCCTCTCTCTGCACATCCTCACTGAAATTCTCTCACCCCGTGTCCTCCACCACCACATCCTCCTGAGAGCCTTGGAAATCTGCCGATATCCCTAGGCTGTTCTGACCCGGGAGAGCACGGAGGCCCACTCACTCTTCCCCCTGCAACTTCCTCCACTACTGTGTCTCTGTACAGTCACCAGCGGGGATGCTGAGGGGGGCTGTGGTGCTCACAGTACCAGATGGAGCACAGGACACAAGTTCTTTGGCCTCCGCCTCCCTTGACTGTTGGAGGGCTGATTCTCATTGACCCGGGAAAGTGGGATGAGTCCTCCCAGAGTCCAAAGGCTGTTCCCCAGGGTGTGTTCAGTCCGCAGCAAGTCCCTTGCCATGTCACCCCACCCACTTCCCTCCTTTCTGGGACAAATCCCTCCCCCTTCTCAGTCTCCCTTGGATCCTGTGGGATGGCACTGCTCACTCTGTGCGTGCCTCTGAAAGCCAAGTTCAGACTGTGCAGACTGAAGCTGCCGTTCTGTGCCTAACTGGACTCCTTGGTCCCTCCCTTCTTTGGGACAGTCAAACCCTCAGCTGGAGTCTGCCTCAAAGAGAGGAAGAGCTTCAGGGCAGAGACAAATGGCTGAGAAGGAGAACACTCTGGGGGCGGAATCCTCTGCTTGCTTTCCACTTTCTGGACATAGTATGGGCGAGGGCCCTGAGGTCCAGAGGACCTTCCTGCTTCCCCACAAGGGCACAGGATGTGAACGAACCGTCTCCCTCCTGTGTGCCTATGAGGCCGGGCCCTGTGACACCATAGGAGCATGATGAGGCTTGTGTCCTTCTGCAGCCACGGTTGGAAGGGCTCCTGGGGAAGGCTTCTGGGTAGAAGGCTGAGCAGAATTGACAGATGGGGTTGTGGTGGGAGATGCCAGAGGTAAGAGGGCCTCGGAGCACGAGGAACAGCCTGGCTGAAGGCCCCTGAGCCAGAGGAAGAGCTGACAGCTGGCCGGTGGGGCTGAGGCAGCAGGATCAAAGAGTGGGATAAGGCTGGGGGACAAGTGACAGGGTCTTGAGCTAGCTTTTGCATATTTCCTACCTGGCTCACTGTAACCGAAAGAGGGAAGGGAGCCCGGACCACCTGGCTCAGGTCTTTCCAGTTCCTCAAAATTCATATCTGATCCAGGATAGGCACATGGCACCCGGTGAGACCACTGGGCCATGATGGCTTCGAGCAGGTGGGACTTCGAGCCTCTCCTTTGTTACTGATGAGGGAGTAGAGGTGCAGGGTGTGGAAGTGGCCCAATCAAAGTGGATCCAGCCCCTGTCTGTTTCCCTTTCTTGACGTCAGCACCTACTCTTTCTTGGGGTGTTAGACCCACCATGACTGTATTCTACCACATAACTTTGCAATCCTGCACTATTATTTCCATTCCAGAGGAGAGATGTGAGCTGGTCTGAAACAGCACCAACCACCTCCTGACTGAACTGATTGGTTTGGGAATGGACTTGGGACACAATTCAGCCCAATATGCAATAGCCTCTGGCTTGTGTGCAGCCACAGTGTAACCCTGGAGCTGCTCAAGGACTGCTCCTTGGAAGAATCTGCCTGAGAGTGAGACCAAACCAAAGAAAGCTGAGCAAGAGGGTGACAGCTCCTTCATAACATGACAGCATCTGGATCCAGCTATACCTGACGCTACTCCTTAAACTTCTAAATTACATTAATTGATGGGTTTTATTTTTGCTTAAGACAAATTGACTTGTGTTTCTATTCTTTGAACTTTATAAATTCTGGCTAACCTAGCATCCCTGGCCGGGCCTTCTTTTCCTCATCCTTCCTGTGGCCAATATACAGAATGGAGCTTTCCTGAGGCTGTTCCGTGGCGGGGAGCCCTTCCACTTGCCTACAACCCTCAATTAGGGGCCTGCCAGTTGAGAGGATCTCCTTCTGTTTTGCACAGCTCCTGGGCTTGCTGGTCTGCAGTCCTGCCAACATCCATCGACCTCACATCGTATGCAAAGACCCTGCCAGTTCCTGGGGACCTGTGATTACCCTGTCTCACACCCTGTGTCCTCTGAACCCTGCAGGATCAGGGGTTTGTACCAAGACTCCAAAAGCTCCACAGCCTGATTGCCGCCCAGGGCCCCCCGCTGCCCCCCCCCCAGGGTCTCTGGGCCTGTCAGGGCTGACAAGCTGCGAACACACATTGCAGGGGGCGGGAGGGGGGGGTCGGAGGGGGGGCAGGCAGGGTTGTTTTTTCCAGTGTCCTCTTCCAAGCCAGAGAGAACTGAAATGTGAGCTCCCCTGACTTTAACCACCATCAGAATGGCCAGGACAGCCAGCTCCCTCCTCCTCCTGTGTGTGCTGGGAGCCAGTGTGGGTGCACATCCACAGCGTGGAAAGTGTCACGGGGTGGGCAGCCAGGAAGACACCCACCGGGAGCTTCCTGTGTGTGGAGTAAGACCCTGCCCTGCTTGGGGGCTGGGCTCGGCGGCACCCCCTTCTGCAGTCAGTCACTCTGGGGATCTGAGGAAACAATTCCATATCGCCAAGGCTCAGTTTCTCTGTCCATAAAATGGACAGGCAGATACGCCTGTGATGGTCACTGTGAGGGAGGAAGAATGACAAATGACATGTGCCATGTGGACCCGGGCTGCACATGCTGAATGCTCTGTGAATGATCTCAGTGGCAGCAGCTTGACCAAGGTGACACAGCCGTTGAGGTCCCCAGGACCATAACCCAGGCCGAGCCGGGAGCAGCTGTTCTGGGGGTGATCCCCTAGGCCCTTTCAGGGGGTTCGCTGAGTGCCTTCATCTGGGGGTCTGAGGCAGCATGGGGTGAGGGGGCTCTTGAAGGAGGGGCGACCCCAACCAGGGGCGGAGGTGCAGGGGTGAGGAGGCCGTGGCCAGGGCTCCTGGGCTAACTGCCAATGCTCTCTGGAGGCACGAGGGGCTGGGAGGGCCACGGCACCCCATCTGGGGGCCGAGAGCTGTTCTAAAAATAAAAACAGACTGTCCAACTCAGGTGAGTGTCAAGACCTTGAAAGTCCAAGGAAATCCCCCAAGAGCCTCAGGACATGTGCTATGGGGTGAAATAATTAGGAAAACCTGCCCCATCTCCCAGGGAGACATAAATCATCCTGTGCCACACGGAGCTGATAGTCACTGTGGAGCTCCTAATTCTTCACAGCTGTCCCTCTACGATGACTGGAAGGGGGTAGGGGCTCAAGGCAGGAAGGAAAGGAGGGGGCCCCCCGAGAGACAGGCCCAGAGAGACGCCTGGGGGTGGGGGAGAGAGGGGAGAGAGGAGAAAAGTGAGGTGACTACAGTGAGAGAGTCACGGGGAGGGCCAGGTGGAGGGACTGAGCCCCTGATGGACTTAGCACTTCTGTGATCAGTGACCTGTAGAAGATCAAACCAAGGACGGGCTGTCCGTGGGCCAGGAGACCTTGGCCTGGTGCTGGCTTGGGGTTCTGCTGCCCCAAGGGTTGGGCAGGGAGGCCATAGACAGCAGCCCCCAGAGGCCACCTCCCCTCTCCCCACCTAACAACAACCCAGAGGAGTTGGGGCTCAGGGACCGTGTCCTCTGAGCCAGCACAGGCCTGGATACCAGGCCTGGCCTTCACCGTTTAACCTGGAGGGAAGGGTGTGAAGTCACAGAGAGGGGGAACAGCCTCTGGACTCCCCAGAGGAAGCCAGGAGGCCCAGCTGAAGGAGGACGGCACAAAGGGGCTGCTGATCTCTGAGGACCCTCAGCCCTGGCTGCTCCTTCCCTCCTGGAGACCTGCAGGTGCCCAGTGGAAGGATGTTAGAAACCACTGAGGCTAGGACCCCCCTGTGCCCCCATCTCAGATGAAGCCTGGTCCTGGCCTGTCCTCAGGATCAGAGAGGACACAAGGTGCCCACTCCACACAACAGCCCTGAGGGGGCACCTTGTAATGCCATCCTACAGACAGGGAAACTGAGACCCACAGAGCCTCGGCCAGTCTCTCCCCTGGTGAGATGAGGGATCAAGGAGTCCGAAGCCAGACAAACTGGCTCATCCCTCCCTCCTTCCTCCCCCTCTCCTCCGGTTCACCTCTTGTCTTCCCTCATTTACTCACCTGTCCCCCATCCCCCCCACCCCCCCCATGCCTTGTGTGGCCCGAAGGCAGAAGCACAGTGACACAGAGAAGGCGGCGAAGGTAGCCTGGGCTCCCCCAGCTCCTGCAGCCAGTCAGCCCCAAGTCCGGTTCCCAGTTTCATGGTCACATGGTAATAAAGCCTCTTTTGTAGGGTGGCCTGAGTACGACTCTGTTCCTCTACATCACAGCAGCCTGAGCGGGTCAGGGACCAGGGAGCCTGCAGGGCAGGCAGGAAGGAAATAAATGGCTCTTGTGAGCTGCATTTCTAAGTGTTCAGTGGTTTGCAGGAGATGGTGACATCCAGGGCTCTGGCCCACTGATCTGGGCTGGACCAGTCGGATCCCAACCCCCATCTCCTAGAATCTGAAGCTGAGGTGCAGAGGGAGTTGACCCCTGGCAGTCGGGTTTCTAGAACTCTGAAGCAGGCCCTAGACTCCAGATGATGTGCTTTTGAACCCTGGGTTGCCTGAATCAGCTCTCTGGGCTTCTCAGATTATCAGTCTCCCAATGAAGGAAGGTTATTAGAGCCACCTTGGAGGTGGGTGACAGTGGAGGCAAGCCCAGTGTGTGTCCTGCTGCCCCGAGCTTCCCTCCCTGATGTTGTGGGGCAGAGGGATTCTTTAGACTTCCTTCAGTTTTCTTGTGGGAATCAGGGAAAGGGCTGTAGCAGCTTGGGGGTTGAGGCAGGAAAGGGACATCCTCCAAGCCCCCAGAGGATGCAGGGACAGGCCCTGTCCACCCAGCCATGTCCATGGCATAGGAGTGAATGGCCCCCTTCCCAGCCAGAGGGAACCGCAGGAACCATGGAGTGCTTTGTAACTTTGCAAATGCCAGACACTGTGCATCCAGTGGTCCTCCAGGTGGTCCTGGTATTGAAGACCCAGCCCACGGCGGGGCCTCAGAGGAGGCCTCCGCAACCATATGCACAAGAGACCAGAGGAGCTGTGGTGGGATGCAGAGACCTGGCCCTGGTCTCCCATCTTACCACAGCCCCCAGCCTCACCACCTGACCAGACTTCCTCCTTCCACTCATCCTACCTGGACGCCTGGAGCATAAGTGGTAAGAGGATTCTCCTCCCTTCTAACTCATCTGCTTTATGGCCCCTGTCGGTTTTTATGGTCCAAACAAGTCCAGCATGGAAGTATTAGATCAGCATTTCAGCCTGGGCCACCCTGCCAAGTCCATTACAGCACTCCCCTCCTGGGATGGCCAACAGCTGCCCAGCCCCAGGGCTGCCTCCACAAGCCCTGCCCTCCAGGGGCCACCATAATGACCCAACCAGTCAGGAAGAGTCCAGCCCCAAGTCCAGCCCGGAGGCAGAGGCCTATCCTGCTTTGGAGGAGGCTTCCTTGAAGGAACCCAGAGTCCTTGAAGGATGCAGACCTTCTGTGGTTTCCCCAGACCCCTACCATGTAGCCATGGGAGGCAATCCCAAGGTGGGGAGTCAGGTGGCCCTGAGTTCTCACCCCAGCTCCTGAGTGCTAGCACAATCACAAATGCTTACCCTTTACTCCTACGCAATGCTGGGTATTGGACTTGCTCCAGGGGCCCCTGAGTTCTTACATAGTCTTGTGAAGTTCTGACGCAGACAGAGAACAAGCCTACCAAGCCTGCCCGGGCTGGGTTTCCTGAGGATCTGTGGTCATGCACACAAAGCTCCTGGCTTGGTACTGGGATCCCCTCAGGCACCAAAAGGAAGGAGGTCATCCTTATTGCCTCCGGAAACAGACTACTGAGCTTCTGGGACAGGATCCCAGAAGGGCCACTTGCATATGTGCACATGAACCTGCTAGTAAAAGACCTGATTGGCAACAAAATAGAACAAATGACGGTACATTACGGAATGTGACCCCAATAATTCTTCTTCCCACGGCCTCCGTCTTCCAGGAGGCACTGGGCCACACAGCTCTGACTGTCTACCTCGTTCTTGTGGTCTCTCAGCCACCTCAGGAGGACCAACCCGTCTGACACAGGACGGACAGGTTCTTCTCTGAGTTCTCTGAGGCCCTTATGCTTCCTCAACTCTCTGGGAGGTCACCATGGTGATTCACGCACATCTAAAAGTGCATGGAGTTTTGAAGAAGTCCCTTTAAGTGAGCTTCATAATTTGGAATCTGAGAAAAGCAACCAAGGTAAAGCCGGATGGTGTATATATATATATATATATATATGTCTTCCTTGGTAGCCACATTATAAACTCTGTTAGATTTGAACAGGGTTTCTATGTGCCTCACAATTCTGCCAAAGCCTCCATGATTGATGGAGGAAATCATCACACTTCTTGCTGCAGGCCAAAGGTGATTGGATCAAGTACAGACATGGAGCACTGACTGTTCAAATCAGAAGCTTCGTATCAGAGCTGGACCAATCCAGAATTTTCTCTGGGATTTTTAACCTGGGGTGGGCGCTGTGAGGACCAAGTCCTCAGGAAAGGGCTACCCAAGAATAACCTGATATTAGGAAAAAGAAAAGCAAGTCCTAGGGATTTGGACAGGCTAGTCCTAGTTGTCCTGGAAAAAAAAAAAAAAAGAAGTAACTAATCCTGACAGAAGGAGTTTTCAGCAAAATATAAACGACACCAGGAAAAAGGGGACCTTGTTCCAACACTGCTCCGTGGGGAAATGACCATGAAATGAAATTACTGGGATGGAATTAACTCTAGAAGATACTTCTCCAAAATAACCAATATTGAAATAATTTTGGCTAATAGTTTTATATTCATAAACATACAGTCAAAAGCCCTCAGGGTTGAGACAATGGATTCAAAATGTTCTTAATTCAATAACTAAACATAATCTTCCCTCCTGGCCCTCCCTCTCCAGTTCCCACCCTGCCGCCCTCCGGGGCATTAGCCTACAGGATTCCTTATACAAATAGCATATTAATCTTAACCATTTTTTAAAGTAATCCCTTAAGTGAGGCTACTTGGCAAATTATGGTCAGCTTCCTTCAAGTTACTTTATGTTCTTGAAAGGAATCAAAAGGAATCAAGTTGCAACTGCTTTTAAAATATTCTAGATTCCACTTCCCCCTTTTGCTCTTTCTTCCTTCAACTTGGCCAGCTTCCTAACGTTTTGTTCTGTAAAATTAAATGCGTGGTATCTTTATTATCATCATAGCTTGTGTCTCTTAAGTGTAAGGATGTGTCTGCGCCAGCATGGATCCCTGCCAGACCTTCCCCTCCCTCAGCAGGTACTGTGAGTCTAAAGAAGCTGCTTGGACAGTGGGCACCTTGTCCTTGCCCTTCTGGGCCTGCTCATTGACTCCTCTGCCTATTCTGGCTCAGTGGATGTATGAGTCAAGGTCAAGCGTGGCATGGGTTCAGGTTCGTTGTCTGATGCAGCTGCCAGACAAGGAGCGATGGATGTAAGATAATCACTCAGCCACAAGATGTTCTTCCTTTAGGCAACACCTTTCCATTTCTTTCTCATTAAATGTCCCAAGGACAGTGTTCTGCAGCCTTCTCCCTTTTCCTAAGTGTAGGGTGCTATATTAGTCAGCTTTCTGTTACTATAACAAAATACCTGAGATGGTAAGTTTTTAAGGAGAAAATTTTATTTGGACTAACAATCTTGGAGGCTCCAGTCCATGATAAATTGACTCCATTACTTTGGGCCTTTGATGAGGTAGCCCATCCTGGCAGGAGCACATAATGGAGCAAAAACACTTGGCCAGAAAGCTAAAAAAAAAAAAAAAAAAAAAAATAGAGGAGGGAGAGTCTGGGGTGCCACAGCTCCTTTGGAGGGCAAGCCCTCAGTAAACCAAACACCTCCCATCTGGCCCAACCTTTAAAGGTTCTACCATGACCCAGTGGTACCAAGATGGAGACTAAAACTTCACCTCATGAACCTCGGAGGGACATTCAAGATCCAAACTACAGCAGGTGTCTCCCAGGGGCCAGGTTGGAGGCTAGAAGCCCTGTTTTCTGTCTTTGCTCTCTTTCCCAAGGGTCTGAAGATGTTCCAGTGTCCCCATTGGCCCTTCCCACAAATGACTTTTAAGAGATGCACACAGTGGGTCAACTTGGGTGGTTGTCTGGGACTTGATGAGAGAGGAGACAGAAACAGAGAGAGGGAGTGGGGGAGGGAGAGGGTACAAACACACGGCAGAGCAGAGCCAAGGTCTGGATTCTTAGCAAGGCTTTCACATCAGGGATGCCCAGGGCCATGTGAAGAGAAGGGATCCCACAAGTCAGGGGCATCAAGTAGGTCTGCAGCTCCAAGGTGTGTCCTCACCCTAGCAGGACCTGGCAATCGGGAAGTGTCCCTGGGCCTTGGCCCACCAGCCAGTCAGGCCACTGAACTAGCAGGGGCCAGGAGGACATGAACAGGGATGGACAGGCTGTCTTTGACAGTGGGGGCCTTCCTAGACTTTGTCAGTGACACCAGCAGTTCTTTTTCACTCTGTCCCTCCCCGCCCCACTGGACAGCAGCATCCTGGAACTGGCTCATCCCTGATCATGTGAGAATGCCATTAAAAATCACAGGAATTTTACAAGTTGCTTGTTAAACGGCTGCCTTTATGAAAAACAGAACTACAAGCTTACAATGAAATGAATTGTTTTAAAGACAAAGGTGAGGGCTGGGGAAGCAGCTCAGTGGTTCAGCACTTGCCTGGCATGTGAGAGGCCCTGGGTTCCCCCTCCAGCACTGGAAAGGGAAAAATAAGATTCAAAACTCATCAAACTGATGGCTTCCTAATTATTATACTATTGAATTATTCATGTCTATTTACAATCTGTATGGTGTTTATTTGCTGGAGATAGCCATGAAATAGGTCCCAAGTAATACTGCGCATCTCAACTCCCTGGTCAGTGATGTCAAGTTGGTGGGAGTGTTTACACCACAGATTTGATCAGGGACTCCTGGCCCAACACCACGCCTACCCCGGAGCCCTGGCTGGTAACCACCCTGTGCCCCTCATTTCCATCCAGTACCCTAACTGACTCCTAATGCCTCACATATGCAAAATGCTTAATATGTGGCTCAAGGTGTATGGAATTAACAAGGTCAAGCAGAGGCAATACGGAGGGCAATCATGGTCCCCAGTGTTCCAGGACACTTGTAGCTTAGAAACATTTGACCTTCCATGGGGGACAGGTTCCAGGACCCCTGCACCTGTGGATGGGAAAATCTGTGGATGCTCAAGTCCCTTATATGACATGGAGTAGTCCTGGCATAGAACCTAGGTTATGGTTCCATAAGCTTGGAATCATCTCTAGCGGACTTGAATACCAAACACAACGTAAAAACTCTGCAAATAGCGATTGTGTTTTATTGTTTAGGCAGTAATGATAAGAAAAAATCTGTACGTGTTTAGTGCAGACATGATTTCCTTTAAATATTTTTCATCCTTGGTTGGTGGAGTTTGTGGGTGTGGAACCTGCAGAGACGGATGGCAGGCTGCATTCTGCCTCATGGGGACCGTGCACCCTGCTGGGTTTCAGAGCAACTTCAGCCTCATCAATGCAAGTGTGAGCCGAGCGGATGGTTCACAGATCTTCCTCCTGTCTCCTCTCCCCACTCCCACCAGCACCAGATACTCTTTTCCTTGTCCTTTAACTTTTTCTTTGTCCCCCTAATTTAGGTCACAATATCTCGAATCACCTCCTTATTTACAGACATCAAAAATCTAATGCAAAAATTTGGAGGGGGGAAGAGCCAGTTTGTTCCAGGGTCAGACTTGAAAATAAATAATAATAATAGAACTCCCAAGCTGTAAGGTGTCCATTGTCTAAAATATGCAGCTTATGGTTAAGATTCAAGTGACTCACAAACCATGCAGCTGGTGACCCCTCCCCCTCCCAAGCTAATTGAATTAAAAAAAAAAAACAACTTGAAAATTCCTGGTGTCTCCAAGAAGCAAACTTCATGTACTTCCTCTCCCCTAGGCTCGCAGCTCGTCTGGCCACACAAGGCATATAAAAACCCCATTTGTAGAATCACTTGTTTCCCACGTGGCTGTTTGGTCGGTGTAATTTAAGAAACATACGACGCCTGCACCCAGCTCTGGAAGTCACAGCCCGTGCATACCTGGGAGGGAAGAGCCCAAGGACGGAGGGGTGGTTTTTCTCCATGGCTTCTTGAGATTCGAAACACATTTCACACAGAAAAGGTGGAAATACACACGCAGGGCAGAAGGAGAGCCATAAATTTCAAAGGAAAAGTCCTCAGCCTAACATATGGCCAGGAGCCAAAGGGGAAAATTGGAAGGGAGGATGTCAGAGTGTCAACTGGGTTTATTTCTGAGTGGTTGGGTCGTGTGGGTCTGATTTTTTTCTTCCTAATTTTCTGGATTTTTCCAAGTGCTCCATAATGAAGAGCTATGACGATTCTTTTATGACTCGGTGAGGGACGTTGTTTGTTTGCTTGTCATTCCGAGGGAGGATAGGATAGTGTCCCTGTTTCCTTTGGGCTGGAGTCATTTGCTGTTTTCACAAGCAGGCACCTGGGCTCTGTCTAAGTCATCGCAGACTGTCCCTTGACCAGCAGCCGTAAGGGAGGGCCAATGAATAGATCTCCAGTGGTCATGGGGCATGTCCCAGAGGCTATGTTAAGTGAGGGAAAAATGCTGATTCTGATGCTCGGAGAATCAGAGTAGGACAATTAAAAAAAAAATTCTATCACTTTTAATCTAGTGGAGTACTCACATGACCAGAGTGTCCCCACGTTCTCCAGCAGCGACCGGCACTAGCCTGTACATCTCTGTGACAGGTGCTGCAAAGTATCAATCCAGTCACTGTTTCAGTTTTCTCCATTACTAATAGATGCTCTAGGTTTTTTTTTCCCATTCTAATTTTGATTGGAATATAAATATGCCCAGAAATAATGTATTCACCTCTCCTGGCTTCCTCAAAGCTCACTGGCCGTGGACCCAGTTCTGGAGGAGGAGACCGGGCGAGGAACCTCACAGACTGGCCCTGTGCCTGCTCCCCTTCTCCTCCCTGCCTGCGGAGTGGGCCAGAGCCCGTGGGCTTCACTTTTGCACGTGTCGGCTGTTCTGTCCAGAGAGGACCTGGGTTCACAGGCACGACCGCCAGTGGCCACTTCCCCAGTCAGAAGGAGTACCGGCCCCAGGTGCACTCACATTCTCCCTCTGGCCAAAAAGAAAATTGCTTTTCTGGCTTCTGCATTTTAAGGACTTCTGGACCCAGGAGCTGCCTGGACACACACGTTTGAGGAAGTGACCTCTAACTGCAAGGCTCAGGCCTCCCTGAGTCCTCCAAGGTTGGGGACATAGCCTCTGGGACATGCCCCATGCCCACTGGAGATCCATTCTTTGGTTCTTCATTTCCTTCAATAAATGCCTCACACCCAGGCAGGATCAGTGTGAAAGCGCACACACTCGAAAAGAGGAGGAAGAGGAGGAGGAGGAGGAGGAAGAAAAGCAGGAGGAGGAGGAGGAGGAGGAAGAGCAGGAGGAGGAGGAGGAGGAGGAGGAAGAGGAGGAGGAAGAGGAGGAAGAGGAGGAGAAAGAGGAAGAGGAGGAGGAAGAGGAGGAGGAAGAGGAGGAGGAAGAGGAGGAGGAAGAGAGACAGCAAGCCAACAAATGCAGGCAGCAACTTTAGCTAATGGAGGCCATGAATAAAAAGAAAGCTTCGTACTAGGATGGGAGGGGCCCTCCTGGCTGGGGTGGTCAGGAAGGCTTCATGCTGTGAGATGGACGACCAGGGGTCTGCTAAGTGTGAGGGGGTGAGCAGTTTTAATGTTTAAGAGGAGGACATAAGGGCTGGGGCTGTAGCTCAGTGGTAGAGCACTTGCCTTGCATGTGTGGGGCACTGGGTTCGATTCTCAGCACCACATAAATAATAAAGATATTGTGTCCATCTACAACTAAAAAATATATTTAGAAAGAGAGAGAGAGAGAGAAACCATAGGAACATAGTTCATCCTTTATGTCTAGGAATAACATATTATTCTATTGTCGCTTTTGAAACAGGTAATAGGATCAATTCTGTTTTGCTCTAATTCCAAATTCCTGATGCTAACTGACACACGCAAATCAATTATTTCACGCCATTAACAGTTCTCCATTGTGTGGGCTGATTGGGTGGGTAGCCAGCTGGGAATTAGAAAGCCAAACCCTGGAATTTGCTGATATTGTAAATTTTTTACTTGTCTTTTTTAAACACAATTTTATTGTGATATAATCCACATGCCTTCGACGTTATCCATTTAATGTGTACAACCCAGTGGCTTTTAGCATAGTCATGAGGTTGCACATCTATCACTAAATCAATTTCAGAATGTTTCCATCAGTACAAAAAGAATACTTATTAGCAGGGATTTCCCATTTGTAGAGCCCCCGGCCCTAGGAAAATACACACTATTGAATCTCTGTGAATTTGCCTGTCCTGGACACTTCATGCAAATGGAATCATCCATTATCTGCCCTTTTGTGTCTGGCTTCTTTCACTTGCCACAGTGCTTTCAAGGTTCATCTGCATTGGAGCATGTTTCAATACTTCCTTCCTTTTGATGGTACTTTTCATAGTATTCCATCATATGAACGCACCACATTTTGTGTGTTCATTCATTAGGTGATGGTGGTTTCCACTGTTTTGAGCAACACTGCCATGAGTGCTTGTATAGATGTTTTCATAAGAACATTTACTCTCATTTCTTTTGGACATATTCCCAAGAATGGAATGGCTAGGTCACAAGGTAATTCTATCTTTAACCAATCGAGCAACTAGAGAATGACATTATCGTTCTTAAGAAAATTTTCCTCTGATGACTTGAATTTTCTCACACCTGAGCAGTGCCCTCGACACCAACCAGGAGAGGGTGGGAGTTACTTCTCACAAAAGTTGGCTGGCCTTTTCTGGTTACCCTATTTAGACCATCAGAAGCATCTTACTTGACATATTGGTCGGGACAAGGGGCTCTGATTAATGTCACTTTATTACCATGTAGTATTTGGGGAGGTTGGCACTGTTTTGCTGCCTCTTGAAGCTGTAACCCCTCCTCCCACACCCCCACATACACTCACACACCACCTCTGAGAATCTGGACCCTTGGTATTAGCCATTTGGTTTTTCCCTGGGCAGATGAGAGAGTCGATGCTATGGACAGATTTCCTCCTTCATAAGCAAACACTAAGGAGCTTTGCTCCCACTCCCAAGATCAAGGCCAATCTGCTGTTTGTCCGTCACTATCTACTGCTAGAGACCCAAGAGAAAGACACAGGTCAATGCTGGGCAGCTGTGCCTTAGACAATCCAGGGAGTGGCCACCAGCCCTCAGTTGTGGGCACAGGCTGCCCTGGAGCAGAGAGAGGCCCAGAACAGGCTGGACAGAGCCTGCTCCTCCTAGCCTACAGCCCAGGGCACTGGGACACATGGTATATCTGTCCGCAGGGAGTCCAGCGGAGGCCCTCAGAGGAAGTGGGCTGGGCCTGGCCAGGTGCTTGCCCTCTCCGGAGGAGGAGCTGGAGCTGCACTTGGATGACGGCAGGCTTCCAGGTGGGAAGTGCAACATCCTGGCGTCTTGGGGGCCTGTCCAGAGATCCAGATGTTTGGCGTCCACAGCCCCCAAACCTGGGTGATTGAATCTGACACTTTTTTATAGCGTGTAGGCACAGCTGTCCAAAGGAAGCTCGTCTGTATTCATTCCCTCCCTCCCTCCCGGCTCCAGTGCACTCAGAGTTCCGATTCCACGTGAACTTTGGCAGCTCATTCTTCCACTCTTACACTGGGGAACACCCAAGAGGCCCCCACAAACCTGCAAGAAGGGGAGCACTGGGGGCCTGGATTATTTCATGGAGGGGTGGGAAGAGGGTGTGGATAAAATCAGTCCCGTAGAAGTGGGGGACGGGATCCTGCACTGGATGGGGGTTCAGTTAGACAATCTTTACGGTCATTCTCCATTCTGTGTTTCCAGGACCCTAATGGAAGTTTGACAGCACCCCCCCCCCCACCCGCCCCTACAACAAATACAGGCCTAGAAGCACTGCTTTAGAATGCCTCAGAGAGGGCAAGGGACAGGGAGGGGCGAGCCTTTTGTCTTCCTAGTGGTTCTTTTCTTGAGTACCCCAGCATCCCTGCCCACCCCCACTCTGGTCCCCTGGACCACCTGTGTTCTCAGAGCACACCACGCACTGGGCTCCCTCCTCCCCTTCCATGGCTGCCTGGAAATCTTCATCCTCTTTCTTGACTCAGCTCCAACGTCTCCCCTTCCCTGCAACCTGCCTCAGGCCCCCAGAAGAGCAGTTGCCTTGTCTTCCACGAGCCCAGGCCCTGGGGGTGCACTCGGGTGAGACGCCCCTCAGGCTGGAGTTCTCCTGGTGAACAGGCCTGGGCCACCACCTCTGTGGCTTCCTCCTGCAACCAGAGCCCAGAGTCACTGATACTCGAAGGGAGATTGTTGACATGCAATGAAATGACAGGAGAATGTGTTGGAGGGTGAAGAGATGGGACCCCGAATCAGGTCATAGAAGCAAATGGTGGAGCTGGTGGGTGGAGACCACAGGCAGGTCTGCCTGAAAGTCAGGGGCCCTTGAGCTCTTCTCCTCCAAGGAGTTTTAAAATTGAAAACTCAGGAGATTGTACTCAGGAATCCAGATATTCAGACAATCCCAGTAGGAGAAGCCAGAGCTGGGCAAGGGCCGGCTGCTCAGCTAAAGCCCCGTCCTGACAGCCTGGTGATCCTGGCCTGACCTGTGGGCATGTAGCTTGTGACACCCTGAGCCGGTAAGTACTGAGAAGAAGGTAGTTGCCTGGGCAGAGGGCCAGAAGGAAAAGGATCTTTCCAATATTATACTTGGGACCTGATTAAAGTTTTGAATCCATACCCCAAAGCTATCTTTTAGCCTCCCAAGATGAAGGGGACTCAGAAGGTGATCTGGAGTCTGCCTCTTAGTTCTCCCTGGATAGGTGGCACACACCCACTCTTGGGAATTCCAAATGACATTGCTAGAGATTTTCCTGGTGCTACCTACAGTGTGAATGTGAACTATCCCACGAAGGCCATGTACTGAAGGCTTGGTCCCAGCTTGTGCTGCTATTAAGAGGTGGTGCAATCTTCAGGAGGCGAGGCGGTGCAAAAGGAAGCCAGATCACTGGGGGTGTGTCTTTGGAGGACTCCAGCCCTTCCTCTCCCTCTCTTTGCTTTCTGGCTCCATGAAGTGAACAGGCCTCCTCTGATACTATGTTGGGCTGCCTCACCACAGGCCCAAAGCAGTAAGACCATCCAAGGACCGAGATTTCCAAAACCATGAGCCCAAATAAACTAAACCTTTCCTCTCATTAATTTGATCTTGTATTTGTTATAGTAGCAGAAAGCTGACTCACACACGTGTTCTTTCAGGGAACTGGAGCAGGTGGCCTTCATGTGCTCCCAACATGTGGCTGTCCCCCAACCTTCCCCTGCCTACATTGGAAAGGCTCATCATTTTACTTCACATTTCCTGCTGATTTCTACTCACACCAACTTAGTGAAATCTAATTTACTTTAGTTTAAACACAAATAAAATCAGGAAGCACAGACCGAGAAAATGGTGGGGTTGGGTTTTGGGGGTGAGCGGGGTACTCCAGGAATCTTCTGAGGCTGGGAAAGAAGCTTTATATTTTGACTGTCTTGACGGTGGTGATGGTTTCTTGGGGTCCACACCTATGTCAAAGTTACTAAATTGCACACTTTAAATAGACCAGTTTGTTTTATGTCCATCGTACTTCAATGAAATTGTTAAAAAATAAAATAAAATAAAAAGGTTAAGATGAATTGGTTAAAAGGTGGATGAAATCAATATGAAACTGTAAGCCACGTAGCCTAGTGATTCCTGTGTGGGCACTGGGTTGGCATTCGGGAGAGCAGGTCTGCATGCCAGACCAGGAACCACCAGGAAACCATGCCTGTTGCTCTTGGTGCCATCCTCTCCTCACCTTGCCCTCTCTGGGGCTTCCTTCCACCGTCTTCTCCTCCAAGTATGTCTTCACAGCTCTCAGTCCCAGGAGATCTTGCATCCCAGAAACCCCTTTCTGGGAGCAAAAAGCTTGAGGAGGCCATGCTATCCTCTCTCTTTCTCCTCTGCAAATGGTGATTCCCAGGCCCGGGGCTCCGAGGTCTCTGTTGTTTTCTTTACTAAAGCCCACAATGTCCACATCAGTAACAGTATCTTTACCAAAAAATCAATCTACAGAGATCAAAGGAAGCAACAGCTCTTTGGTGCCATTCAATCCCTGGAACAGTTCCTCTGAAGGCAGCCAACCAGGCCCTGGACCAGCCCAGGTGTCATCCTGATGAGCATGCCCTCTCTCCTGGTCACTGTGGCAGCTCAGGATACCTGCTGTCCATCTCCCTAGAGAATTCTGACTCCTCGAGAGATTTGTTTTCACAAGAAGTAACTGAGGGAGAAATGGGCAAATGGAGAAGGAGGGGCGAAAGCCTGCTGCTGCCATCCCAGGAGCCTCTGAGGAAAAGGTGGGCAAGGTTCTCCAGGCAGGGTCTACCCTCTGCAGACTGCAAGGCATGCTGGGACCTTCTTGGGGATGGGCAAGGGCCAGAGGGACCTGAGCTTGCTGTGGGACTTGCCTTTAAGGGAAGGGTCATGAGCCTGGTACCCACGTCCAGAGAGGGAACGGGTGCGACTGGCACTGTTATGGCCACCCCGATACCGACGAGACCTGGACTACTGGGGACAGTGGGGGAACAGCATTGGGCTCCAAGGTATCAGTATTCCAGTTGAGAAGACAAGAGCGGGGTGCAGCCCTGGGGCCTGTCAGAGCTTGGCCAAACTGGCTGCGTTCCGTTCAGGAGATCCGGGTCCCAGTCCAGCATTCTTGGTCCTCGCCTTGCTCTCAGTCCATCAGTCTCCTCACTGTGCCCAGGCCACTCATCATAAAATCAGGCACACTATTTCCAACTTGCCCTCTGCCACCTCTCCTCCCTGTCCTATTTTCCCACTTGGGGACTTGTTTTCTGCTTCTGGATTTGATTTTAAGAACCATCTCTCAGCTCTAAATTTTCACCACCCTGCTAGACCGTGAGTTCCAGAAGCTACACAGGTGCTGACTGCCCAGCAGCCACAGCCCATGTGGGGGATGACCCCAGCCTCACTCAGGCCCACAAGAAAGACCAGATGAGAGGTACAGATTGGTGGGGTGGGCTGGACCGGCATGGCATTGTGCAGCTGAAGCTCACTGGAAACTCCCCAAAGGTACCTCTCTACCAGCCAGTATGGGGCCTGCAACAGGCTTCTGTACTCTTTTATGTTAACTCCATAATTGGCAGTCATGGTGGTGGGGCTTGGTGGAACCTATGGGACCTGGATGCAGTTACTATTGAGTTATCACTGCTTCTTACAAACCCAATTTCCAGTGATTTAATCCACCAACCATGTTCCACTAATCTCTTTTGCAGTCCTTTGGTCAGTTCTCACAGAACTTCTCACTCATGGAGTTGCAGTTAGATGGTGGCTGATGCTGGGATCATGTCGAAGGGCTTCTTTGAGGCAGCAGATTCTGGCTATTAGCTGAGATCTCAGCTGAGATACCTCCACGCAGCCCCTCCACGTGCGTGGTCTTCCTCACAGCACAGCCACTGGCTTTCCAGGACAAGCACCCCAAGTGAGAGCCATGGGGAAGCTGTCTTGCCTCTGGGGTAATGCTATAGCATTTCTGTCTCCTTCTATCTTCCCTAAGTGAGGAACTCAGGCCCAAAGTCAAGCAGGGGGTAATTAGATACTGCCTCTTAGCAGGAAGAATGTCAAATGGACAGTTTTCAAAAGCTTCTCAGTTGACTCCTGCTGAGCTGGATCTGCAAGGAAGGTCATGGAAACTAAGGGCAACTTTCAGGATTACCTTACTGCCTCGGGAAGGCCCTCCAGAACCTTCTGCCCAAGCTGGTTCTTCTACTGACAGTGCCCTTATCCTAACAAGCTTGAAGCAGGCTGTTTGTTCGTGGGATGCAAAACTGGGAATTCATACTGAGAGTGCCTGGCTTCTTTGATGAGTCCTAGACATGGGCTCACCTCAGCCAGGTACTCATAGGTCATGGGGAGGGGGACAGCTCTGCTATTCCCAGGGGTCAGTTCTCTCTCAGGGATGGTGTGCAATCAGGAGGACCCTGAGGCCTCCCCTACACTCTTATGTTTAGCAGCTGACCAATGATTGATTGATTGATTGATTGATTAATAAGAGAAAAGAACAGATTTAATTATGTACATGTGCATGGTAGTTCACACACACACACACACACGAATTGACTCAAGTAAGCAGTTAAGATACAGGGCTCATATAACCATCTTATTCTGTGTGTGTGTGTGTGTGTGTGTGTGTGTGTGTGTGTGGTGTTGGACCTCGAACTCAGGGCCTATTGCATACTAAGTAAATACTCTGTCACTGTGACATCCCCAGCTTCCTTGTATACCACATTAACAAAGTTCAATAAATCATGAAGATATGATAAGACAAAAGAAAAGGATTTGGGGCTTTGAAAGATGGGGAATTGGGAGAGGGAAAAATACAGAGTAAACTAATGGAATATAGTAATTATTTCAGTAAGGTTTGTTTATACAGATTCAAGTCGGTGCAGTGACGAGTTGCCTCCTCATCTGGGACCAGAGAAGGCATGGGGCACACCTCTACAAAGGGAAATTTACACTCTGCCTGAGGCAGATGAGGGAGGGTAGAGAGCTTTTCCTGCACCTGCTATTATTCAATTGCCTTCAGCTCAAAAAAATGCTCGTGCCATCCTCAGGCATGTTTGAGGGTGGCATGTTTGCGAGTGATATATTTGATCCCTTTTAACTTTCTGCCACAGAGCCGGGAACCTCCTCGCCTTTGTAATTTGTACCTGTACCTGGGTGTATCTGTGCATGTGTCTGTTAGAAACATGTGCCTGGGAATGGAACTGTATTTCTTCACTTTGGTAGGACCTGCAGACACCAGTGTGTAATTTCTATGCAAACACTACACCATTTTACGTGGGGTACTTGAACATCCACAGATCTTAGCATGCTCAGGGGGCCTGGAACACATCCCATTCCTGATAGGGAGGGTTGACTATTTACATGTGGATACTATATACATAATTCCTTGTGAGTATGAGTGACCATGGAAGAGACTAAGGCCCCTGTGACAGCCCATGGACTCCTCGGTCGGGTAACTCAAGAGCTAAGGGGGTAGAGCTTTTTTGACAAGATTGGTAGGAAGGTTTGGAGTGAGGGGCCTCCCAAGATGCCTGGACCCAGGCCCAGCAGTGTACAGAAGCAGCCATGAGTAGGGGATGATGCTCACAGACCCCATGAGAAGCTGGGGCTCTGGAATCAGAGGTCAAGTGAGATGTCCCAGGTTAGCAGCGGATCTGGCTGCTGACTGACAATGCCCACTTTCAGCCCAAGTTTTCTCCCCAAAAATTATTCTTCCCATTATACCATGTCCTAACTCATCCATGGAGTTAATTTCCTGAAATGCTTTTCGTAGAATTCAAAAACTATTTAGGAACACCTCTTTTCACTTTGGAGGGGTTTAATGGGCTTTTATTTCAATTAAGTGAGACTTTTGTCTTAAGCTCTAAATGAAGCTTTGTTTTACAGGTTTGTAGATGGAGAGGCCCATTTCAACCCAAGAAAATTCCCACATTCAACTACCACCGCTGAGACAGATCACTTCACAGGAAAAGGAGCGGGAGCAGACCTGGCATGGTCACAATTCTCAATCCTATCTGTAGAGAAGAATCTGGAAACTCAAAACCATGCCCTCACCTGGGTTCCCCCAGACCAATCCAAGCAGTTAGGGAGCGGGATCCAGGCCTGCACGTGCATGAGTCTCTGTGACTTTTCCCAGGGGACCCTGACACGCAGCCACCGAAGGCACCTCTTCCTGACCACCTGATGGCCATTGCTGGGCTCCCCCTGAGCCCGTGTGCCTCTTCTTATGTTGTTTGAAAGTGCTGCTTGAGGTGCCAGCTTGTCGCTTTCTCTCCATCCTGTTGCTAAATCCTCATTTAGCAATCAATACTGTCAACATGCCTTTTCCACAGATGCCCCTCCGAGGTTCTGTTCCCCATGTAGAAATGGTGTGTACTTTCTGTTGTTATAACTGATTTCTCCAAGCACATAGTGTATGGACTTGGTTTCCTCCCGGCACCACACCTGCTGTCTTCCCCCCACTCCCAGGTGGGATGAAGTTAGTCACTTTAGGGATACAAGAGCTGAAGCCAAAAGAGCGTGCCCAGGCTACAGCTTCCCCCACACAACTGCACATGCATCTGGGCACAGTAGCACCCACGGAAATGGAGGTTGGCATAGGGGAGCTGGCAGGCCAGGGTCCAATGCTTGGCCTTGCCCTTGACTAGTGGGAAGGTCGGGGCCATATTGCTGATCCTCAGTGTGTTCTTGCTCCATGTGTTGGATTCACAAGGTGCACTATGTGCCCAGGGTAGGCAGTAAGAAGTCACAAGATGCCCTAGTTGCTTTTAATTATTTTCTCCTATGCTATACCCTTTGGGCATTTCGTGATCCCCATCCTTGCACTCGTCAGAGGAGGTTCCCCTATTTCTAAGGAAGATTTATTCCTAGGGATCTCCCCTGGCAGTTCCCCACCAACCTTTGGAAACTCCCTGTCCTGCTTTTCCTTCTGAGAACCGCCAGTCATCTCAGTTAGGCTCCAGGAACAACTGCAGCATGCCCCAGGGTAGGATAAGAGGGAGGGAGAGAGACTGGGAGGGGTGGGGAGCAGGGGCCCTGGGGCATGTGGGTGGGACAGAGGCGGTACCAGCCATCTCTTGGCTGCCGGCTGCAACCCCCACAGCAGCTCTGGGATTCCCAAGGTGGGGCTGCACACTGCGTGCCTTGCATCTTTGCTCACTGTGGTCAGGATGTTCCTAGGAAGGCGAGCTCATCAGTGTCTGACAGGTTGCCAGCGCCTTAATGCAGATTACAGGAGATACCCCCTCTGGGCAGCAGCAGCCCACGGGCTTGATATGGCAAATAGAACATGGGCTGGATTTCAGGTCCAATTTGCTTCCTAGATGTCTGCTTTTGACACAGCACAATTACAATGACTAATAGAATGGCCTTGAAAGGAAATGCCATTTAGACATTGCCCAAAGAAACCACTTCTAGTAAAGGAATGCAGCTTACTCCAAAGCCTGATTCTAGGGTCCAGCCCTTCCCTAGCCCCACATCTACAGTACGAACTACTAGGGGAAGGTGATGAATGTGGGACTCATCTCCTCATCCCCTCTTTGCCACATGGAGAATTGCCCCTGTACAGTATGGGGATTTGGAAGCAGCAAGCTGAGCCAATGCTTATGTGGTGACTCTGTTTGGTCTTCACTTCATGGTTTCTGAGTTATCTGTGCCTTCCTTTGCTTTGATGCTGTGGCCACTCCTAAGCTGACATCTGCCTTAGTCTGTTTTCTGTTGCTGTAACAAAATACCTGAGACTGGATAATTTATAAAGAATAGAAGTATATTGGTTCACAACTCTGAAGACTGGGAAGACCAAGAGCATGCCTGGCATCTGATCCATGGCCAGGTCCTCCTTGCTGCATAATGACAGGTGGAGGGCATCACATGGTGAGAAAAAGCACACATGTTAGCTCAGGTTTCTCTTCCTCATCTTATGAAGCCACTAATGCTGTCATGGGGACCCACCCTGGATCTCCTCTAATCTTAAGTACTTCCAAAAGGCTCCACCTCCAAATACCATTAACATGTGACTTTGGGGATTAAATTTCCAACACACAGCCTTTTAGGGGACACATTCAAACTGTAGCAGAATCTCTCTGTAGATGCACAGGAGCTGAGAAGAATTAGGGAACAGACAGAGCAATACTGAGGCAGAGGCCCCAGAGTGGGCTCCTGGCTGTTGCAGGGGGAGTTCTAGAATGTAATGCCTGTGTGCGTCCCCTGGGATACCACAGGGTATTGCTCTTGGCTTTTCCTTGAAGTGTGAACTCTTTCCTCTTCCTATTGGCCCCCACTCTGGACTGTGACATTCCACACATTCATTTATTCTGCCCGTGATCATTAATCACCTATGGGATGGGCTTGGAGGAGTTTACCAAGGAGGTGCAGGGGTTAAAGAACAAATGAGAGGTGCAAAAGGAGATTTGGTTTAGGCCAAGAAGAGTTTCTGGAAGAAAACCAGCCACTTAGTGAATGACTGTTGCACACCAGGTCCTTTAACAGGCCGGTCACAGACCTCAACCAAAGGAGATTTTGCAACTGGCCTGTGTTGTAGGCCCACCCAGAAGGATGACGAAGCAGCCCAACAAAACAATCCGAAGAGCTGGCCACAAAACCCGTGGCTTTCCCAATGCCCCCTACTCAATGGCTCCCAGCCCACCTTGTGGCACCATTACCTGGGGCTCTTACCTTCCCACTGGAATTTCTGTTTGGCCAGGAATTCCTGCCCTGGTGGATGGTCCCTAGATAGAAGCCAGGGCACTTAGCCTCCCTGTGGGCCTGGCTTTAAGAGACTTGGTTGTTCCAGAAGCAAATGACAGCATTGTTGGGCTGGGGAATCCTAGGAGAAGCACGGAGATGAGTTCCCCTTCGACATTGTCGATGGAGGAGGGCACAGGAAGGGCTGTGGAGTAGCCAGAGACCACAGCCCACTTCTCCTGCCTGCCTCAGATGTAATGCTTCCCCACTGTGTGGGCTGTGGTCTCCCTGACACTTTTATGAGGGAAAAGTGGTCACCCGTTTTCCCAGGAAATTGAGAGGTTGACAGGAGATAGGACACCCTGCCCCAAGTCATGGGTATCTCAGAGTCAACTGCACTAGGGTCTTGGAACCCCCACCCAGGGCTGTCTTCTCTTCCTCTCTTCCCTGCTTCAAAACACCCTGGATGTGCATGGAGACTAGGATCCCAAGTGGCCACACCACTTCCAGATGATGTCCGACCATCCTGCTGTGATTTCAAGGGCAGTCTTTGCAGCTGGCAATGTAAACAGGAATCCAACATCTCTGCACTTCCATCTCCTCATCTGCCAACTGCAAATGGCCACACTCAAGCACTGAGAGAACTGGAGAGAGACCTCCGGGGAGCTGAGTGAGGTGGGGTTTCACGTTTGAGGCCAGCCTCCGCAAGTTAACAAGACCATCAGCAACTTAGGGAGAAAGAAAAACTTCAAATGGCTGGGGATAGAGCTCAGTGGTAAGAGTACCACTGGGTTCAATTCCCAGTACCAAAAAAAAAAACAAAAACAAATTTTGTTGCTGTTGAGGTTTGTTTTATGGCCCAGAATAAATTCAAGGAATATTTTATGGGTGCTTGAAAATAATTGGTGCTTGGAACATTTCTGGGAAACAAGTAAGAAGGGAAGTTCGTCTCTAGTGGAACGCTACATCCCATTTAGGCACAAATTTTCCCTCTGTTTTTCCATCCAGAAGGAGTTATGATAATACACGTGCTACTAAACTCACCATAGAGTTATATCCTAATAAACTCATGGTAAGTTGAAAATATTGTAAATAGAAAATGCATCCACCACACTCATCCTCTGGAACATCATGGGTTAGCAACACAGTCATGGCAGAGAATCTATTGTTTCCCTCACCCACTGCTGCTGCCCAGCATCATGAGAAAGGGTTTTATGACCTATTGCTACCCCAGAAAAAGAGCAAAATGCAAAATCCAAAGTGTGTCTTCCAGTGAATGTGTAACATTTTTGTACCATCAGAAAGTCAAAAAATCGTAAGTCATATCATTCCAAGTCAGGGACCACCAGTCTGGATAACCATTCTCCTCCTCTTCCTCCTCCTCTAATTTTCAAGATGGCTTACTGAAACCATGATTTCTTCCCTAGATCTACTATAGACATATAATCTATGGTACATTTTTAATTTCTTCTAAAGGAGGTTATATGTTAGTCTTTTCCTCATGCTCTTCTTCCCTGTTCTGGGGGTGAGAGAAAGGGAGAGAGAAGGGAAACTGTATGGAAATGGAAGGAGACCCTCATTGTTACACAAAATTACATATAAGAGTTTGTAAGGGGAAAGGGGAAAAAAAACAAGGAGAGAATTAAACAACAGCAGATGGGGTAGAGAGGGAAAATGAGAGGGAAGGGGAAGGGGGATAGTAGGGGATAGGAAAGGTAGCAGAATACAACAGTCATTAATATGGTATTATGTAAAAATGTGGATGTGTAACCAATGTGATTCTGCAACTTGTATTTGGGGTAAAAAATGGGAGTTCATAACCCACTTGAATCAAATGTATGGAAGATGATATGTCATGAGCTTTGTAATGTTTTGAACAACCAATTAAAAAAAAAAAGAAAAAAAAAGGAGGTTATAAATGTGGATGAACCTCAGCTACGGTCAGAGGAGTTAAATTATGTCCAAGCGCTGCGGCAATCGTGAGTGATACGCTCCTTAGCAGTCATGCCCATTTCCTCCTTCCTGGATTTGTGCATCTAATCCTGTGCAGATGCTCCCGAGATGGGTGCCTCTGCCCGTAACTCTACAGGTAAAACCTGATTCATCAAAGCAATCAGTGTGGCCCCATATCCTTTCTGGGGCCATATAAACCTGGTTTGCGTGAAGTTCCAGACAATGACTTTCAGGAGGAGTCTATTGGGTGGCTTCAAGGAAGGACTTTGTGTTGTTGATATTTATTTTTTAAATTAATCTTTATAAGAAATACAAAGATTTCTGTTTCCAGCATTGTCAGGTGAGCTCCCAATGGACCTGTCCCTTCTTCAGAGACTAACGATTAGTAATAGGGAAGAGAAAGCAATTACGGAAGGCACTGGAGAAGGGGCAGAAGCAAGAAGGCTCTGGGAGGGGAAACCTGGCAGAACCAACTAACACAGCAGGAGTCTCTCATTTACTTCAATAGCAATCTGCACTCCTCCTGGTTCAAGGAACCAGAAAACAGAATTCAGGTCAACTATAGCTTCTAGAACTCCAGAAAGGAGAGATCCAGGAAGGGGAAGCCCAAATTTGGAGCATAAACTCCACTCAAATCTCCAGATGATCCCTCAAGGATGGGTGCATGGACAGGTTCAAAACAGTGCAGCCCAAACATGTTTTAAAAGCTGAACCCGACAGCTTAATTTTATACCTTAAGAACCTAGAAAATGGGCTGGGGTTGTAGCTCAGTGGTAGAGGGCTTGTCTAGCATGTGTGAGGCACTGGGTTTGATCCCCAGTACCACATTAAAAATAATAATAATAATAATAAAAAGAAGTATGTCACATTAGATTGGGTTGAGAGAAGTGATGGGAGGGAAGGGGAGGGGAAGGGGGAAAGGAAGGACAGCAGAATAAAATAGACATTATTATTGCTGTGTGTATAAAAATAAAAATAATAATAACAATAAATAGAGAAAAGTATTGTGTCCATCTACAACTTAAAGGAAAAAAATTTTAAAAAAGAACCTAGAAAATAAAAACAAAGTAAACCCAAAGCTAGCAGAAAAAGGAACTAGTAAACATTGGAACATGAATAAATGAAATACAGAATAAGAAAAACAATTGAGCAAGTCGATAAAACCAAGAATTGGTTATTTGAAAAGATGAACAAAACTGACAAAAAAAGAAGGAAAGAATAACTCCAAATTTCTACATTTGGTAAAATAATAAAAGATCCAAGAATCCCAGTGAACTCCAAGAAGAATAAATACAACAGAAACCAGGCAAGTGCATATCAGATTGGAACTTCTGAAGACCAATCTGTTAAACAGAGACTCTTAAAAGAAGTTGGTGGGGGGTGTACTCATATAGAGGTGCAAATATTTGCATTATCCCTGGGTCCCCATCAAAAACTACAGAAGCCAGAAAGTATTTAAAAGTTTTTGGGGAAAATATTTAACTTGAAATTTATATCCAAGAAAAATATCTTTCAAGAATAAAGGTGAGCCGGGTGCAGTGGCACACACCTGTTATTCCAGTGGCTGGGGAAGTTGAGGCTGGAGGATTGAGAGTTCAAAGCTAGCCTCAGCAACGATGAAGTGCTAAGCAACTTAGTGAGACCCTGTCTCTAAGTAAAATACAAAATAGGGCTGGGGATGTGGCTCAGTGGCTGGGTGTCCCTGAATTCAATTCCTAATACCAAAAAAAAAAAAAAAAAGTGAAGTAAAGATATCTTAAGACAAGAGAAAACTGAATTTATTACCAGCAGCACCACATAAAAAAGTACGAGAAATACTTAAGGAGGTTCTTCAGGCTGAAGGGAAATTATACTAGATGGAAATTGAATCTTTAGAAAGGAAAGAAGACCATCAGAAACAGTATATTTCTAAGCAAACATAAATACTACTTTTTTTTTATTTTGAAAGAATCTAGTCTCTCACTTAGTTTATTGCTGTTCTGGAGAACCTAGACATTCCAATAAGACAAGAACAAGAGATATAAACCACAAATATTTTTGCAGATGACAGGATTGTTTACATAGCAAGCCTTAAATCAGTCTAGAAACCAACTATTAGATATAAAAAGTATACTAGCAAAGTTATAGAATGCAAAACAAAAATAAAATCAGTTACAACAAACAATAGAAATTGAAGTCTTAAATTAATTTCATTAGTAATATCATCAGAAATCCTTATAAGTTGAGGATAAATTTAACAAATGACATTCAAGACCTCTATGCTCAAAACTGTAACAAATTGCTGAGAGGAATTAAATAACTAACTAAACGGTGATATATTTCAATTTCATGGATCAGAAGACTCAACATTGCTAAGATGTTAATTCTTTCCAAAGTGATCTTCAGAATTAGTGTAATCTCTATGAAAATTCCATACAGCTTTTTAAAGACATTGATGAGCTGACTCTAAAATGTTTGGAAATGTCATATAACCAAAATAACCAAAGACATCTTCAGGGAAGAACAGAGTTGTAGGAGTTATATATACTACCCGATTGCAAGACTTCTTTTAAAGCTTTGAGTAGTCGAGATCATATGTTACTTGCCTCAGTTTCCACAGAAAAATCAATGGAATAGAATTAATTTATCAAAATAACACACTGTCAGTTGAATTTACCAAAGCAATTCAACAGCAAAGAAAATCTTTTCAACAGATAGTATTAAAATAACTGGATATTGTGAACTTTAAGAAAATCTTTATCCCCAAGAATTGGCCCAAGTGACTAACTGGGCCTAAAATTCAGAATGGATCCTGACAGCAGCCATTTGCTGAATGCAGGGCCACACAGATGCTTTGCCAGAAACACACACTGAGCTTTGAGACCTTTGCCTCAAGAGACCTGTTCCTGCCTCAGCTGTTAAGACAGACACCCACAAAGGTCTCATTTTGCTGCCCAGACCTGACCCATGAAATAGGACCTTCAGTCATAATTAAATATCGACCAATCAGGAATGGGTATTGTTGAATCCTCATTTACATAAAACCTAGCAATGGGAATTTAGCATACTTGCATGCTTCATTTGCATAAGTAGATGGAATGGGAATCTGTATGGAAACTTCCTCTATATAAGCCAACCCCTGCCTTTGTTCCTTCAGAACACACTTTATTTTTGTACCATAGGCTGTGCTCCCCAGTTTGCAAACTAACTTCCTTCATTCCTTCTTTCTGTTCTTCCTCCGTCTGTCCCCCTTTTATTTATTTTTTTAATTTTATTTTATTGGCTCTTCTTAGTTATACATGACAGTAGAGTCCATTTTGATAGAATTATACAAGCATAGGATATATCTTATTATATCTTATTAGGACTCTATTCTTGTGGGTGGGTACAGTGGTGGGGTTCACTTAGGTATTTTCATATGTGTACATAGGAAAATTATGTTAGATTCATTCTACTGTCTTTCCTATTCCTATCCTCCCTCCCTTCCTTTCATTTCCCTTTTGTCTAATCTACTGAACTCCTCTTCTTCCCTTCCACCCCTTTATTGTGGTTTAGCTTTCATATATCAGCAAAACTATTCAATCTTTGGTTTGGAGGGATTAGCTTATTTCACTTAGCATGACAGTCTCCAGATTCATGAATTTACTTTCAAATGTCATAAAGTTATTCTTCTTTATGACTACATAATATTCCACTGTGTATACATACCACAATTTCCTTTTCCATTTATCTGTTAATGGGCATCTAGGTTGATTTTATACCTTAGCTCTTGTGAATTATGCTGCTATAAACATTGATGTGGTTGTGTCACTGCAGTATGCTGGTTTTAAATTCTTTGGATAAATGCTGAGAGCAAGAGAACTGGGTCAAATGGTGGTTCCATTCCTGGATTTTTTCAGGAATCTCCATACTGCTTTCCAAAGGGGTTGTACCAATTTGCAGTTCCACCAACAATGTACGAACATTCCCTTTTCCCTACATCCTTGCCAACATTAGTTGTCACTTGTAATTGCCGTTCTGACTAGAGTGAGATGGAATCTCAGTATAGTTTTAATTTGCATTTCTCTAACTGCTAGAGATGTTGAACATTTCTTCATATATTTATTGATTATTCATATTTCTTCTTTTGAGAAGGGTCTGTTCAGTTCCTTTGCCCATTTATTGATTGGGTTATTTGTGGGGTGTTTTGTTTTGGTGTTAAGCTTTTTTGAGTTCTTCGTATATCCTGGAAATTAATATTCTATCTGAGGTGCAGGTGGCAAAGATTTTCTCCCATTCTCTTGATTTCTTCTTTTGCTGTGAAGAAACTTTTTAGTTTGATGCCATCCATTTATTGATTTTTAATTTTATTTCTGGTTCAGGAAGTCAGTTCCTGTACCCATGCTGAATGAAGCGTTGGGCCAATCTTTTCTTCCAGTAGGTGCGGGGTTTCTGGTCTAATTCCTAAGTTTTTGATCTACTTAGAGTTGATTTTTCTGCAGGTTGAGAGAGAGGGATTAACTTTCATTCTATTACACATAGATTTCTATTTTCCTAGCATCATTTGTTGAAGAGGCTCTATTTTCTCTGGTGTGTGTTTTTGGCACCTTTGTATAGTAGGAGGTAACTGTATTTATGTGGGTTTGTTTCTGTGTCTTATATCCTGTTCTATTGGTCTTCTTGCTTGTTTTGGTGTCAATACCATGCTGTTTTTGTTACTATAGCTCTGTAGTGTAATTTAACATCTGGTATCATGATGTCTTCTGCTTAGCTCTTCTCACTAAGTATTGCTTTAGCTATTCTGGGCCTCTTATTTGTCCAAATGAATTTCAGGACTACTTTTGCTATTTCAATGAAGAATGTTATTGGAATTTTGATGAGAATCGGATGAGATATGTATAGCACTTTTGGTATATGGTTATTTTGACAATATCAATTCTTCCTCTCCTAGAACATGAGAGGTCCTTTCATATTCTAGGGTCTTCCTCAATTTCTTTCTTTAGTGTTCTGTGGTTTTCATTGTAGAGATCCTTCATCTCATTTGTTAGATTAATTCCTAAGTATTTTATTTTTTTGGAGACCATTGTGAATGGGATGGTTTTTCTAATTTCTTTTTTAGCTGATTCATCACTGGAACATAGGAATGCAGTTGATTGATGGTTGTTAATTTTGTATCCTGCTACTTTGCTGAATTTATTTAGGAGATTGAGAAATTTACTGGTGGAATTTTTTTTGGTCTTATAAATATACAATCATTGTCATTGGTAAATAGAGGTAGTTTGAGCTCTTCTTTTCCTATTTGTATCCCTTTAATTTCTTTCTTTTGCCTAATTGGTATGGCTAGAGTTTCAGGGACTACGTTGAATAGTAGTGGTGAAAGTGGGTAACCTTGTCTTATTCCTGATTTTAGAGGGAATGCTTTCAGTTTTTCTCTATTTAGAATGATGTTGGCCTTGGGTTTGTCATATATAGCTCTTACAATATTGAGGTAATATTGTAAGATAATTTTATTCCTAATTTTTCAAGTGTTCTTTACATGAATTAATGCAATATATTGTCAAATAGTTTTTCTACATCTATTGAGATAATCATGTGGTTCCTGACTTTATGTCTATTTATGTGCTGTATTACACTTATTGATTTCTGTATGTTGAACTAGCCTTGTATCACTGGGATGAACCCCACTTGGTCATAGTGCACTATCTTTTTAATATGCTTTTGTATGCAATTTGTCCGTATTTTATTCAGAATTCTTGCTTCTATGGAGGGATATTGGCCTAAAGCTTTCTTTCCTTGATGTGTCTTTGTCTGGTTTTGATATCAAGGTAATACTAGCTTCATAGAATGAGCTTAGAAGAGTTTTCTCCTTTTCTATTTTATGGAAGACTTCCCTTTTACTTAAATTCTTTTCTGATAAATTTTGTTCACAATATCTACATAGGAAAAAATTCATATTTATCTTATTCCATACATATTGAAAATAAACTTTGAAATAAATAATAATAATAATAATAAATAACAAATAAATAAATAAAGATAGACTTTGAAACTTTTAGCAGAAAATAAAACAGAGGTCAATAGTAACAAAAGAAAATCCTGATAAATTAAACTTCATCAAAATTAAAATCTGCTAATCAAAAGGTAAGAGCCACAGAGTGGGACAAAATTTTCATGAACTAAGTATCCAATTTTAAGCCCAAGATGCTTAAAGTAGTCCTCCAATTTAACAAAGGAAAGACAAATAGGCTAAAAGAATTGAGTAAAATGAACAACAACAACAAAAACTGTAATAAGAAATATTAATGTCACACAAAATAAAATTATAAGCAAAATTATTAAGAGAGAGAGGTACATTTAATAATGATGAAGGGAACAATGTATTTCTATAGGGAACATCAACAAAGGCACGTTATGGTAGATGTTAGCCAACCTCAGAAACCAAATCACCAATTAGACAAAAAATAAGGAAGGATGGAGAATATTGAATAATACAATCATGAAGTCACAAATCTGAGATAACTTTGTATCCAACAAACAAAAAGCACTTAGGACAGTTATGAAAGCTGGTCACACATTTGGCCACAAAGTCCCAACAAATTCCAAATAACCAACATCACACAGACTACATTCCCTCTTCATGATACAATAAAATTAGAAATCAACAAAAATACAGTCATCTAAAAATATTCCATGTTTTAAAACTAAAAATCATAATTTTAAATTTAAGATAAATCATGTACTGGGGATATAGCTCAGTGGTAAAGTGCTTGCCACTCATGCATAAGGCCCTGGGCATTAAAAAAAAAAAGGATGATAGGGGCTGGAGTTGTGGTTCAGTGGTAGAATGCTTGCCTGGCATGTGTGAGGCCCTAGGTTTGATCCTCAGGACCACATATAAATAAATTTAAAAAATAAAATAAACAACATATATATGCTTAAAGTAGTCTATATATATATATATATATATATATATATATATATATATTTGAAAAAACAAAAGATGACAAAAAATACCCAGAAATCATAAAGAAACTTGATACTTACAGGATCATAAATTATATATTTTTGAGACAATTATACTCTGGATTAAAACAAAAACTAGATAGTCTCCATAAGAAAGGAGAATTACATGCCAATTTCACTTTGAATATAGATGCAAAAATTCTACAGGAAATAGTAGTAATTCTAATCCATGAGTGTTCTAAATAATAATAATTTGTAATAACCAGTAGGCCCACACTAGGAGTACCAAATGGTTTTGACATTAGAACACAGTATGTGTGTAAAGAAGACAGACCACATGGTTCTTTCAAAAAGATATAGAAAAAGTAATCAATAAAATTTAAAATCCATTCACAAGAAAACTTGTAACCATAAAAGGAACTGTCACTAAAAAAATAATTGGTACTTATTAAATAACCATTGAAGATAATTTATCTAATAGTAAAACAACATATTTAATAGTGAAAATGCCTATCATTCCTATCATTTAGTAGAATACTGGAATTTCTAAGCAATAAAATAAGACAAGAATGAGAATTAGAGAATATACTTGTCACCTTCATTGAAAAATAAAGACAAACAGTGGATAAAATAACAGAATTAGTAAGGTAGTGAAGAAAGTTTTGTGTGTACAAAATAAAGTGATAAATATTAATAATGCTTCTTTAAATGTGAAGTAAGAACCTAGAAATTTAACACTTAAGATGTCACCATTGGAAAACATACATGTACACAGATAACATCCAGAAATAAGCCTAACAAAAATGTACAAACTTTAAGGAGATAATCAAAACACACTGAAAGACATACAGAAAAACAGGACTGAGGGGGTAGCTTGATGGTGTTGTAATTGCTTAGCATTCCTGAATCCCTGGGTTCAATCTCCAGAGAGAGAAATAGATATTCACTCTTCATTAGCTATTCGCTGGTCATGCAGAGAAAAACTCCACATCATAGTTAGATACCCTTTTCCTCTAAAATAAACTAGTAAATTAAATACAATGCTAATGAAAATAATTTGGTTCTTGGGAAACTGGTTCTAAAGCTCATGTGAAACAATAAAAGAATTTGAATAGCACATGGAAAACACCCTCACCAGACACGAATAGTGTGGTGCTATGGAGAAACTAGCAAGCTGATTGATGAAATATGATAGAGAGCCTGGAAACAGGCTTGGGCATTTCTCAGAACATCATATTTGAGAGAGGCAGGATCCCAGTGCCTGGGGGAAAAAGTTCAGAAACAAAAAGGCAAATTCCAGATGAATTCTGTTAAGGAAAGGGGTGGGCACTGGAAGAGAATATGAGAACCAGGGAGTTTTTGATTCTTGAGGGTTTATTTTTTATTTTTTTACCAAATAAACACATTTTATATTTACAATATTTGATAGGATATGAATGAGGTATTGGATATCAACATGATTACACTCTTGCAATTTTTTTGTGTGTGTGTTTAACGGTTTATTTTGTAGGAAGAGAACTAAATGAGAAAAAGCCCATGGGAAGAATCTACCTGAATGGCAGAAGGTGAGCTTATTGGAGGGGAAGTTTTATGACTGGGTAAGTTTCTGGATGACTTTGTGGACTAGACTGTAAAGCAGGGGTGGAGGAGAGGTAGAGGAGGCAGGAAGGTAGTGGGTAGTTTGTATCACTGGCCCAGGACTAGGAAGACTTTCTGCCTTTTTACTCTTCACTTTCCCACTTTTGTCTCCCTTGCATTCTATGACCATCTACAGTTTAGGATGGCCAGGTAGACAGCACAGACTCCATGGGTGAGTAGGGAAGCAGGATCCAAAGAAGTTGAGTGAGCCTCGTTGTGTGCCGTGGAGAAGAGAAAACCAAAGACTACCTCCACTGCCTTCAGGGAACTTATCAAGGTTAGAGTGTGGGTTTTAAAACAAGAGAAGAATGTTGACAACAGAAACCAATATGTGGCATAGTATGTCAAAATGTGCATTGCCACCCAGCTGTCATGGAGATAAGTGTAAATGTTTTCAGCGTCTATGGAAGAACATTTCGTAGCTTTACTATAACAGAGATGCGACCTGTATAACTAGGATTCCTAAAGATCTAAGTTCCAAACTAGTCCTGCTGGTTCCTTCACTTGTAGTCTTCTTTCTAAATGCAAACAGAGTTCAGGATTTGAGGAGATATGTAGACTTCATGCTCAAAGGAAGACTCAACCACACTGGGTCAAGGGTCCCAAGAACCAAATGGAAGTGGGTAGATTGTGGGGTGGGGGAGACAAAGGGAAGGTATGTGATCCAATGCAGCTAAAGAAAGTAAAGCGAGGGAGTAAGCCAAACAAAACCGAGTCCCAGTACTTGGTCCAAGGTCAGAAGTCAGAATGACCATTTCAGTTATCATGTCTGAAGGCAGAGCCAATAGCAAGAAGGCAGAGGAGCAACTCAGGAACCTGGCAGGAGGCAGGGAGGAAACTCTGGGCTTTGCCTGTGGTGGAGGCATGGGCCTGGGCTCCTTTCCATCCATCTGGCTAGCTGGGGCAGGCCTGGGTGGGCTGAGGAGAGAGACCCAGCCTAGGGGGGGTGCACACAGCGCCAAGTGAACTGAGAGTTAGAGAACCAAATCGTTCTGCAGATCAAAACCTGGGATTTGTGGAGCAAAATAAAAAAGAGCCAGTGGCTGTCTGGGGTCCAGGAACAACAGCTATAAAACCCAAGCATCTGTTAGGATTCAGAGTTAATTTGGCAACGTCAACTGTGGTCCCAAGGAGGCGGGGGTGGTGGTAGGGGTTGAGTGTTGCTAGAATCCTCAGATGACGCCCCCAAACCAAAACTCCTGGGGATACAGAGGACATAATTGCTATCCACGATGCTGAGTGTTTTCTGCTCCGTTCATGCATTTCAGACATTTGTTGAGCTCTAATGACTGCTGAAAATTTCCAGAATATTCTCTGCAAACAAGATATTTCCAGCCTTTAGAGCTGGACTGCTTCAGACCTACAGAAAGTATTGGTGATATGGAATGAGCTTTATGTTCTTTAATAAGAAACCCAGTCACCATTGGATTTTTTTTTCTTTCTTTCTTTTTTTTTTTTTTTTAATTAGGCTTGGAGAATAGGTCAATGATAGAGAACTCGCCTAGCACGTGTGAGGTCCAGGTTTCAATCTCTAGCACTGCAAAAATAATAACAGTAAGTGAGAATTAATTAACTGATGATGATAGTTGTATATAATTATAGGGTACACTACGCTAATTCAACATATGTATGCAATGTGTAATGACCAAAGCAGGGAGATCAGCATTTCCATGTCCTCAAACATTCATTATCATTTCTATGTGTTGAGAACCTTCAGACCCTGCTGGTTATTTTGAAATATCATTATCTTTGTATGATCACTCCTGGCTGATACCAAAAGCTTCCCCTAGGGAAGTAGCTTTGTACCTGTGAGAATGGCCCAGGTGTGTGTGTGTGTGTGTGTGTGTGTGTGTGTGTGTGTGTGTGTGTCCCCAACCCCCCTGTGTGGGATTGAATGTCTGTTGTTACAGCTATCCTGGAGTCTACTAACAGGAGCCTCAGCCCTCTCTGCTTACTCACCCAGGCCTTGCAGGGTACCCACCCCTGGGTACAGGGATGTAAACATGGTCAGGCCATTCAGATGGAAACTTGGGAGCAGGTCTCTGACAGGGTTCCAGGTGCCCCGGGTCACCGTGGATGGAGATCAGACGCTGATTTCTTCCCCGTGACACACAATCCCACAGGCTTGTTTTCAGCCAAACAATCAACCACTGTCCCCACCTGGTAGCCACTTAGCTGCCTGCCCAGGACAATTCCAGACATGGAGGAGGAATCCCAGTTGCCTTTCCCAGTGTTACTCTCTCCTGGGCTCAGTTAGAGGGGATGGCCTGGGCCTAGAGAGATGTCCTTGCGTGACTGGCCCTGCTGCCCAAGGCTCCTTTCCATCACACATCAAAGGCAACCAGGTTAGAACCCACTTCCCCTTAGTCACAGGCACAAGCTAAATAGTCTCAGGTGTCCTTGAATGTCTCCTGCCTGGGTTTGTTTTTGTGTTTATCCCTACAAATAGTTTGCAGCATTTTCCATGATGCCCAAATAAGGCAAAACAAGCAATGCCACAGATTTAATAACAACTAAATAGAAAACAAAACAAAATAAAGGGGAAAAAAAAACCCTAGCCTTTGAAGTCAATACTATGTATACAGCTACCAATGAACAGAAAGCCAATTCATGGTAAGCATGCTTTGAGCTGAATGGAAAGGTTTCTTTAAAAAGAACAACTGGGCAGGTGCAGTCAGCCTTGGCACCTTCCCCTCTGTGGCACTGCCATTCAATCATGATGAAGGCCAGTGGCCATTTTGCCTGAGGCTGGCCGCAATAGATCAAAAGGATGTCAGTCACCAGGGACCTTCTCTGAATCCTAAATTGTATCTGGAAATAAACCACAGGAACATAAGACAGAAGGACACAATGGAATTAATTTTGATTCAGGGTTAGAATAGGCCATTCCTAGCCGTGACTGGGCCTGTGGACCATGTCAGTAGATGGGGCTCAGGTGGCAATACAATGGCCCTAGTACAAATTCTGGGACAGTCTGCTGGGGTTGGGTGTGGCTCTCCCACCACAGAGGGATTGGAAGCTCCCTGATACCCCCAGAAAGCACTGAAGCAAGAGAGTGCCCACCTCTCAAGGCCTTGACCACTCTTGCTCACTTTTCCTCCCACACAAAAGGCCCATTGACTTCATTAGGCAGTTCCCATCCTTAAGTCTTATTAAGCCACTTGGGGCCATTTCTTCCCCAGAGATTCCTAAAGCAGATCTCAAGAATATGTGCTATGGCCTTCCTCGGGCTAATTCCATGTGCTCACAGGGTCTTTGAACTGGTAGCTTCCGGTGGGCCTTAATAATGTGGCTAGGGGATGTGTTTGTCCACTCTGGGTTACCAATAGCCAAAGGCACCCAGAGGTCACTGGGAGCCGATAGGGCAAGAGGGCAACTTCTGCCTCACCAGATACTTATTAAGAACCTCAAGTCAGGCTCTAGCTATTTGGAGGCAATGAATAAAGACATTATGTTTATTTATAGAGCTGGTAAACCAACCTGGAAAGCATAGACCAAGTTTCCATCCTTGAGCTCAGGATGAACTTGGGATATCAGGCTGGAAGGCATTATTTCCTGTCAGTTACTCAAACTCCAATCCAACCCACCAGGAACACTATGAATAAACACCCAGGGACCTGTTAAACATGGAACTAGGAGCTAAAGTGAGTTTATCCCTCCCCTGGCCAGGTATCAAATGTTCACTTCATGGTCCACGGGGGACTCGGTAAACAGCCCCCGGGGAGTTTTCTTCCCCGTTAATTGGAGTGGTTCTCGAAGCAGATGTCCAACGTGTAGGGAGATGTGGATGACAGCTCCGAGCCCCGGCTGTCGAGGCTGAAAAACTGGAGGAGAAGGCCCCGTAGACCGGAGCAGGAGGGAATTGCTCCAGGGCCTACTCCTTAGTCCTCAGGTCTTCTCACCCAAGGCAGCACCTTCCTGCAGTAACTGCCTTCAGTGGATTTAAAACAGGAAATGTGTCGTGGTCGAGCCAGATAGAGAAAAGATCTTCTCAAGAAAGCTTGTCTCCACCTCTTTTCTAAATTTTACTCTCCAGAGTCCGAGGCAGACACATCCCCCACCCCCACCCGCCATCCTGTTCACTTGCTCACCTTGGGAGACTCTGAAAATACACATCCAACGCTTGCTGCAAAATGCTGTCTGGAAGGCGACAGGTACCAGGAGAACTTCTGGAGTTAGTTTTAAGTCTCGATAGTGTTTAGTTCTTTTATGGAAGATGGTATATTTTAGAAATAAACACACAGGAAGTTAGACTGAGGAAAGGGGATAGAAAGAGAGACAACTGACTACTTTTGGCTGTAGCTTTGGGGCCTAAAGGGAAAAAAAACCTCATCCTTAATTTTTAGGAATTGCATCAACCAAAATGAGGGCTTTCGCTTAGCCACTATAACAAAGGGAGATTCAGAAAAAGAAAAAAAAAACATTTAATCAAAATTCATTCACAACAGCCTATAATGTAATATGATTTGCAGAGGCTCCTAGCTTTTAAAAAAGGGAGAAATTGAGAGCACACAACAAAAAGAAAGTTTTTCTTTAAAAAGGAATAAGCCTTTGTACCTTCTTTTGAGTTGAATGTCACTTTCTTCCATATTTTTAAATTATTTTAAACATGAAAAAGGATGTGTTTAAAGAAGACACCCTTGGGCTGGGGTTGTGGCTCAGTGGTAGAGGGCTCGCCTAGCATATGGAGGCCCTGGGTTCAATCATCAGCACCGCATAAAGATAAATAAGTAAAATAAAGGGGAAAAAAAGACACACTAATCTTAAATACACATATTCCTAATGATAGGGCTTGAAAAACTTAAAGTAAAAGCAGACAAATCTGGAAAGAGAAATTTTTAAAATGGGCCAATTTCTTAAAAACCACAGACTATCAAAATTTAATCAAGAAGAAATAGACTATATAAATAGTCCTATCTATATTTTTAAATCTTGAATTTGTAGGTCTTTTAAAATATTTACCTTTAGTTTTAGGTGGACACAATATCTCCATTTTATTTTTATGTGGTTCTTAGAATCAAACCTAGTGCCTCACACATGCTAGGCAAGCATGTTACCACTTGAGCCACATCCCCAACCCTGAATTTATAGTTTTAAAAAGCCTTCTAAAATGGGAAACTCCAGGTCTAGATGGTTCCACTGGTGAATTTGATCAAATATTAAAATAAAATAAAATAAAAATAACAGCAGTTCTTCAAAAATTTTTCAGGAAAAGAAAAGGAATGAACACTTCCCAATTCAATTTAGAAGAGCAATGTCACTCTCATATCAAAACCAAACAAAAAAGTTACAGATTAATATCCCCATGAATATAGACCCCCCCCATAGTAGAAAATTGCAAACAGCAATAATGGAGTGTTTCCTGAGATAAAGAAGAGTCAACACTTGAAAAATAAAGAATGTAATTCACCACATTAACAGACCGTATCAGTCAGGGTTCTCCAAAGAAGCAGAATTTACGGAAAGAGGAAACAGAGACAGAATGAGGAAGAGGGAGGGAAAGGGGGTTACTGAGTCTCCAATCATCAATTATGGAGGCTGGGGAGTCCAAGTCTAGAGTGTGGGTCCACAAGCTTGAGACCCAGGAGAGCCAATAGTGTAGATGAGGCTCAATGGAGAATTTTTTGTTGCTCAGGAGACCATCCTTTGTTCTATTGAAATTTTCAGCTAATTGAATGAAGCACCTTCACATTTGGAAAGCCAATCTGCTTTACCTAAAAGTTATTGATTTAAATGTTAATCTTGTACAAAAAAAAAGTCTTCCAAGTTGACACATACAATTAACTGTGACAGTGAGTCAGAAAAACACACCCAAATGAGGAATATGTTGCCTTTAAAATCTGAAGATGTCTAGTAGGCCTTGTGTCTGTTTTTCGGTTGTACAAGGGACAGATGCAACAATTTATCCTTGACCTTTGAAGGGATATCTCAACATGCCTAGCCCACCAGACTTCTGGGAATTTCTCTTGATTTGGGGGTTGGATTTGGACAAGGATGGGGTGGCACATCTTTCAATTCCTTGACGATGGCACTAATCTTGCAAATGCTTTGGTTTACTATTTGTTTAGGTAGAGAAAGTTCTAATGACTGTCATTTGGCTTTTAGTACCATGTGATCCTTCACTTCACAGATTAAGAAATCAACATAGAGATTCTGCCAGTTGCTAAGTAATCCTCTTCCAAATATACATTCTGGAACTGGGCAATAACCCCAGGATGGGTTCAGGGATTCACTGGGTCCATGATGACTGGTTAGCTGAGCTTAACCTCCATTCATCACCTGATCTTTATAATCCCCTACTCTAAGGGGCAACAGGGACATTTTGGGTCTCCTGGGATAGTGGTATTAATTTGGAGGCAGTGTTTATTAATCCACAGAAATTCTGATTATTTTCTTTAACCCAATGCACAGTTACTTAATAAAAGGCCATCCAGCTCTTGGGAAAGGTTGGGAGAGAGCTTAACAGTACATTTTTGGCTACGTACCAGGGTTTTCCTAAAGGATATGTTCCCTCTTTCCCTTAAGAGGATCTGGGTCTCAAAACTGGTTCAGGTCTGGGAACTGACTGAAGGCCTACGACTCTCTGTTTTTATGATATAAGTTAGTCTTGCGTCTACTTAGAACTTAAGTAGAATTTAGTAGGCTTCCCGTCTACTTCACTGTTAGGAACTCCATCATCAACCACTAGTCAACACCATAGGACCACATAAGAAAGACTGTTCTGATTGCTGCTTCACTGTCTATGATGGTTCTCACATCCCCTTGTCTTTGGTAGTTGAATGTATCAGTTGGCCCCTGCCACCCCAGGATCCCATTACCCCCAGTGCATTTAATTGTCTCAATTCAGTGACTATGTTCCCACTGTGAGGCATGGCATACAGGGAAGAGCAATCAATCCCAGAACACTTCAAGGATGCTGGGGCTCCCCTCACAAATTCACTCCTCACAGCCATGGTACAGGTGTGTCCTACGCAGTCTTCCAGGCTATGTGAGTAGGCCTTAGATGTCAAGTCCATTCCTTCCTCCAGAGTAGAGCAAGGCAGGTCTGGTGTGTCTAACTCACTCTGGGCCACATTTTGATCTACATTTCAACCATCCAAACAAGCAAACTGTTAGAGCCCTTCCTAACACCCTGAGTTGACATGTTAAATGCAGACTATCTGCCCAGTGGACCCATATAAACAAATCCATCCTAATCCAACTTTATGTTTCTCCCACCATTATCCCACCCCTGAATACCCACTCCTACACATATTACCCAGATTTATGTCTATGTGAATTAAACAATTCAAGTAGTTCTTTTGGAGTGGAGCACATCTTCTCAGGGTCACACTTTGTACTCCACCTAAAAGGGTCCATTGGGACTTGATTCTAATTACAGCTCAATCTTATCTCAAGACACACTCCAAGCTGACAGAAAATTAACCACCAGCAAACTTAATCACAATAACAGCAACAACAACAACAAAAATGACCATATCCCTAGATGCAGAAAAAGCATTGATGGAGTTCAACATTCATGCATAATTTTTTTTTTTTAAATATAAGCAGAACTGGGATTGTGGCTCAATGGTAGAGTGCTTGTCTGGCACACATGAGGCACAGGTTTGATCCTCAGCACCACATAAAGATAAATAAACAAGTGTCCAACTACAACTAAAAAATTATGTATTAAAAAAAAATCTGAGCAAACCAAGATTACAAATGAACTTCTTCAGCCTGACCAAGGTCATATGAAAACATCCTACAACTAACCTCACTCTTAGTAGTGAAAGGCTGAATACAACTAGGTATTTACTAGAGAGAAATGAAACAACTTTTACACACACACACAAATAAAAAAAACTGTTTATGAATGTCTGTGGTAATATTACTTAACAATTTCCATAAAAGTGGAAGCAATCCTAGTATTCTGTCAGTGGATAAATGAACCAACATGTGTGCTCACACAGTGGAATACTACTTGGCAGTGAAACAGAACAAACTATTGATACACAGAAAGACGAATGTATTCCAAAGACATTATGGTGAGTGGGATAAGCTATTCTCAAAAAGTTACCTATTGTAGAATTCCATTTGTCTGAGATTTTAGAAAAAGAAAACTACAGTGATAGAAGGCAGATAAGTGGTTGCCAGGGATTAAAGATAAAAGGAGGATTTGATTACAAAAGGGCAACACAAGAGACATCCTTGGGAATGTTGTAATTGCTACAAATCCTGTCTGCCATGGTGGTTACAAGAATCAAGAGTATAAGTGAAAACTCATAGAATGGTGTATCATAAATTTCAATTATTGTATACAAATTAAGGCACCTATCCCCATGTTTCAAATCTCTAAGTTAGTCTGTATTAAGAAACTTTTACCAGAGGGATAGAGATTTTTTTTTAAATAGAGAAAAATTCATTTTAGAATGCTTAATTGTATACCATTTATTGATGAAGAGAGTCCATGAGATTTGCAAAACTTTTTGTGGGCATTTGATGCCTAAAATTATAGTTGTCACATTTCTTGAGTATAATTAGATGTGGGGCAGCATCTTACATTGTTTAAAAAGAGGCATTGGGGAAGAAATGTCAAAGCTTTTCTGTCTGGCTTAAATGATAGGTCAAGCTACACAGAAATCTCTCTGGTTTTGGAAACTGGCATTTGGGCCCAGATTGTCCAATTATCTGGGCCATCAGCCTTGGGTCTGTGCTGTCCACAATGATGCTTTCTGGGCCCAAGGCCAGGGCCTTTAGGCCAGTAAAAACCTTGACTGACGTCAGGAGACCAAAACTGGAGAGGGAGAGAGGGAGGGATCCTTCCAGTATCTGTGGCTGCCTTGAAGGAGATATTTGACCCATACCGCTCAGGATAAGAATTTTTACCTTTGCAAATGAGTTTACTGTGATATTGCATAAGGAAGCTCAATCAACAATCCCAATGTGTACTTAGGAAGGAGCCAGAATGACGGAACTGGAAGCCTTCTTCCTGTCTTCTTTCCAACTGTATATTTCCTCTAACAGAATCCATAGTGAAATCCACTCTAAAGTGTGGCACTGGGAGGAGAAAGTTCCCCATCCATGCCAGCACCCATGGGGAAATACAGTTGTGTCCTGATGATGTTCACTCAGGCTTTCCAAGGAGAGTTCCATATTCCCTGTGAGTGAATGAGAATCTTATCCATGAAGACTTCATCAACATGCCAGAGATGGCTTGCGATGTTTTCCTTTGTCACCGTATACTGAGGGATTTGTAACTTGAACACATTACCAGCTCCTACATGCACTGAAAGGAAGGCTCTGAAAGTCACCCATACTCTGAAATATTTCCCTGATGGCTTCCAAAGGTGCCTCAAGTACCTCCAGTATTTACCAAGGTATTGAAATGCAAATGTGAACCAAGATGGAACAACCCCAAAGGCCATCACCACTCTAGTGGCTGGTGGTTCTGTGCTGGAGAAGAACCCTGGGAAGATGTGTCCAGATGTTCAACAGGGAGGAAGAAACCAGCTGGACTGTAGGCATTGTGTCAAGTAGCCCTTGTATTGCAAACCTAACAGAGGGGGACAGGTAAGAGCAAACCACACACAGCACCATTCTCCCCATGCTTTGACAAAGATCGCTCTCCTTTCCTGAAGCACCAGTCAGGTGCCTGACAGCATGCCTTCCCAGAGTTTCTGCACAGATTAAGAAAACCTGTCTGATTCCTGCTTCCTGGCAGCTATCACATCAGCACAGACGATCCTGTGCCAGATAGAAATATTAGAAACAGACATCAATTAATAAACCAGGGATTCTTGTTTTTACTTTAATGAAAAGCAAATGCAGTACATTTGCAGGAGGAGTTTATGAGGAAGAAATTGAGGTGGAACTCAACACTCTGTATGTCAGTAATTAGAAGGAGTTTTTGTTTTTGTTTTTTAGTGAGAAGATATCTCAGAAATCATTTTTAAGGACACAGAGGCAGAGTACTTTCATGAAAGCAGCTGAGAGGGAGCACTGCAGCAAAATCTTTGGGGAAAAAAATGTAGAACAAAAGTAGAATGTGAAAAGATAAAGTGCTTGACTATCGGTACCAGGTAGGCTGAGACAAGAGGGGCGGATGGAGGACAGAACTTGGAAAGAGTGCAGCCCAGCATGGAACGGGTTTCTGTCTCACCCTCTTGATGTCCACTTGGTTTGGGGTGCCTAGCTTTTGGGGTGCCCAGTTTCTAAAAGAAAATGGCCTGTCATTTGCCAAAACATGGATGGAACTGGAAAATATCAGAGAATATCATGCTAAATGAAATAAGCCAATCCCAAAGAACCAAAGGCTGAATGTTTTCTCTGATATGCAGATGCTAATTCACAATAAGGGGGTTGCTGGGGAAGAACTTTCCATTAGGCAGAGGGGAGTGAAGGGAGGGGTGGTGGTATGGGTAGGAAGAATAGTAGAATGAATCTGACATTATTATCCTATGTGCATATATGATTACACGACTGGTGTAACTTTATACCATGTACAACCAGAAGAATGATAAAATATACTTCATTTATGTATGAAGTGTCAAAATACATTCTACTGTCATGTGTAACTAATTAGAACAAATAAAAGGAAAAAGAAAATAAAACTAGAAACTGGCATGTGAGCCCAGATTTGGGCTCTTCGGGCATAGCTCTGCTTGGGCCTGGAATTCCAGGTGTTCTGGGTTTAGTGGACAAGGCTTGCAACAGAGAATAGGAAAATTCCACTAGTTCATGCCCAACAATACCAAGGCTTCATGCACATCTAGTCAGTTCATCAACAACATCCATCACACCCTACCCCAACTACCCCTGTGGGAACCTGGCCCAAAGTCCCACAGGACTTCTGTTTCCTTTCAAGATTATCTTTGAGGGCCACTTTTAAAAAAATACATTTTATTATGGAAAGTTTCAAATATACACAAAATTAGAAAGACTGGATGAAAGTACCCCCTATACCAAGTATTCCACAAGTATTAAGTCATGAATAATCTTGTTTCATTTATACGTCTCAACACCACCTCACACACAAAGCAAACTCCAGACATCATAGATTTTGAAATAAGTGTATCCAAAAAGTTAGAATAGTTTCTAAAATATATAAGCACAATATCATTACCATACAAAATTTTTAAACAAAAAGAAAGAATCATCATGAATGGGGATTCATGAATTGCTCATGAATGGGGACATTGGGACAGGGGAGACAAAGTGCAGTCAGAGCTGACTCAGGAATCCAGGATGTAGCCATCCTAGAAGTCTTCCAGCCTTGCCAGAACCACTGTCCCAACCTACAATTCCCCTTACTTTATCCATTTGCCTTGCCTGAAATAGAAAAAAAAAATCTACCTGTGCTTAAAAGATGCCTTTGAGCCCTTATGTATTAGCTTCCTGGTCTCAGACAAATCTTGGCTCAAGAATTGGAGGGACAGTTTCCTTGTCAACAGAATACAATAATAGCCTAAACTTGTATGAGCAATGGTGATCACTGAGGACATATTTGTTAGACACCCATTTCATAGTGGGCACTCAGAATTACCCCATTGATTTTGAATTTGATGACAGCTCTGATTTGTGGATTTGGCATCTGACCTCAGTTTATCCCCTGTCTTCCCAGGCCACATCTATCTTGCTGTGTCTCCTTTTGCTTTCCAACCACCTGTGACATTATCGTTGAAGTAAGTTTCTTGTAGACAACATATAGTTGAGTATTGAACTTTACTGCCAGTCTCTGGTGTATTGAGATAATTTATATTTAATGTAATTATTGACACGTGCGAACTTTAGCTTGCAGCTTATTGTTGTTTTTTGTACCCTTTGTTAATTGTTTCTATTTTTGCTTTCTTGTTTTCTGTAAACATGTTACAGAGTTCCATTTTTATTTATCTGAAAATGTTAAGTATATCTCTTGGTGTACTTTCTTAGTGGTTGCTTTAGCTGTTAAAATATGCATACATGATTTGTCATAGTCTACAGGCGTCAATATTTTACTGCTTCAAGTGAAATTTAGAACTCTTACCTTCATTAAAGTGTCATTAGTCTCTCCTCGCCCTTTGTAATTGCCTTAAATATTTCTTCTACATACATTGAGCATCAAATGATTTTGTGATTTTTTGCTTCAACCATCAAACTTAATTTTTTTAAAAAAGAGGATAGTGCATTTTAACTCTATTTTCACCCAATTCACTGTTATTTCTTTCTTTCTGATGTCCCAAGTTTCCTATGACATCTTCTTTCTGTTTAAAAAGTTTCTTTAGTCATTGTTCTAGAGTAAGTCTGCTCATAATAATTTATTCTAGTTTTTCTCTCTCTGAGAATGGCTTTATCTTTTTCTCAATTCCCAAAGGATATTTTTGCTGGATACAGAATTCTGGCTTGACCATCCTTCCCATCCAGAATTTAAACATGTATCTGTTCTTTCTGCATTCCATGATTTCTGGTAAGAAATCCACCGTCACTAGAATTTTCTTCCCCTATACATCTGGTGTCACTTCTTTCCAGGTGTCCCCCCCCCCCAGGTTTAATTATGACGAGTCTGAGCATTTTTTTTTTTTTTTTTTTTTAGTTTATCCTGTTTGGGACTCACTCAGCTTTTTGATTCTATGGATTTGTTTTTCTTGCCAAATTTGGTGAAAATTTCTCCATTATTTCTTCAAATATTCACCCTAATCTTTCTTGTTGCCTCTGGGAACTCGGATGACATGAATATTAGATCTTTTAATATTGACCCCAAGTTCCCAGAAACTCTGCTATTTTTTCAGTCTATTTCCTCTGTTGTTCAAATAGGGTAAGATTCTTTCCTTGTCTTAGCTCTTCTTTGTTATTAAGTACACCCAGTGAGTTTTTATTTTGGTTATTATATTTTTCAGTTCTACAATTTCCACTTGGTTATTTTTACATCATATAAATACATTATTTGGGGGGTTGAGATTTTCTATGCTCTAACTTGTTTCAAGAATGTCCCTCATTGCACATTGGAACATTGTCAGCTGTCACGGTGACAAAAAATACCTGAGAAAAATCAGCTTCATAAAAGAAAAGCTTTATTTTGGTTCATGGTTTCAGAGGTTTGAGTCATGTGACTTGGCCCCGCTGTCTTGAACCTACGGAAACACAGTATATCATGGCAGGAGCACATGGGAGAGGAGGCTGCTCATTTCAGGGTGACAGGAAGAAAAAGAGAGCAGAGGCCAAAGTCCCAATGTCTCCTTCAGGGAATGCCCCTAATGACCTAACTTCTCTTATGCCCCAACTCCTAAAGGTTCAACACCTCCCAATTCCACCACAGGCTGGACCCCAGGTCTTCAAAATCTAGGCCTTTGGGGGACACTTGAGATTCAAACTATAGCACTGCTCCATCTGGTCTAGTTTTAGAGAACCTTTGTAGGACTCTCCGGGACAAGGCTGGCCTGAGAACCTCTTGAATGTGATGGAAACAAGCCCTGCTTTGTGTCTGCCTTAGACTTACAACTGTCTCCAGGGTCAGATTCCTTTTAAGGGTTCAAGGCCATGAGAGTTGTGGAGGTCATCACTGGATCTTTCTTGGATTCAACAATCATGGCTGAGCATGATGGCTGGCCAGAGGCACCTTGGCTTGCCTGTTTGCAGGCTGCCTGCCCTTCACTGTGCTGGGGACGTAGGCAGGAAGGTGAAGGCCTTGGCTCAATCGCAGTGTCCTCACCATGAGACTTCTGCCCCCTGAACTCCAAAGCTGTCCTAAAATTGCCTCATCATTAATCTCTCAAAACATGGAGACTAAAAAAGCCAAAAATTAGGAAAAGAAATCAGTCCTAGAGCATCCATTTCAACACTGTGTGCAGATGGTAATTTCAGCTCCCCAAATCAGTATAAATACAGGTGACTGTCATTTTCCTTGATCTGTATTTTTCTCTCAGAACAGAAAAATCACACCCACGTGGTTAAGGATTTATATTAACAGGAATATCATTGGACGCTCCAATAATTACATTTTCTCAGTGAGTGAGAAAACCCTAGGTCATGTTTTATCACCTAACTTTTGTTGTTATTATTGAATTTAGAAGTTGATCCTCTAATTCCTACGACATTCAAAAACTTCAGAATTTAAGTCCTGTCATTGGCAGATCTCAGATTTCTTTACCCCTAGGTAAATCTATCAGGAATCTGCCTGTCCTCTGAGGAGATGCCCACGGCTTTCCGTTGACTCATTCCTTCTGATGATGTGAGTGCACTCTGGCTTACTTCTTCAGCACCCCATTTCTTGGGATATAGAAACATCATCCAAAAAAAAAAAAAGGAGAGAATTGAACAACAGCAGAGGAGGTAGAGAGGGAAGATGGGAGGGGAGGGGAGGGGAGGGGGGATAGTCGGGGATAGGAAAGGTAGCAGAATACAACAGTCACTAATAAGCCATTATGTAAAAATGTGAGTATGTAACAGATGTGATTCTGCAATCTGTATTTGGGGTAAAAATGGGAGTTCAAAACCCAATTGAGTCAAATGTATGAAAGATGATATATCATGAGCTATGTAATGTTTTGAACAATCAATAAAAAAAAAAGAACATCATCCCCCAGGAATTATCAAAAGTACAGTCAACCCTCTGTATCTGTAGGTTCTGCATGCAGAATCTGCTGCATAGAATCTCATGTCATCTAAACCTCATATCACACACACAACTTTGGATTGAAAACATTTGAAAAAAAAAAGTTGTGTCTGTACTGAACATGTGCAGACTTTATTTCTTGTCAGTATTCCATAAACAATACAGTGTGATAACTATTTACACAGCATTTATATTGTATCAGGTATTATAAGTCATCTAGAGATAACTCAAAGTATTCGGGAGGACTGCATAATTTCTATGTCAATACTACACCATTTTATATAAAGCTGTGTTAATCAGCTTTTCATTACTCTGACCAAAATACCTGACATCAAGTACTTTGGGAGGAGGAAAGATTTGTTTTGGTTTCAGTCTATGGTTGGCTGGCTCCAAGATAGAAACATCATAGTGGAAGAGCATGGCAAGTGGAAAACTGTCAGCTCATGGCAGGGAAACAGAGGGACGGAGAGAGAGAGTGGAAGGAAGGGGCCAGGGACATGATAGAGTCCCCAGGGCACAGCCTCAATGACCTACTTCCTCCAACCATACCCTGCCTCTGTACAGCCTCCACCTCTTCCCTGTAGTCCAGTCAAATCTACTGATGTAATAACCCAATCATTCCCTAAAGCCCTACCTCTGACCATTGCATCATTGGGGTCCAAGCCTTTAACACATGAGAATTTGGGGGACATCACAGATCCAACCCATAGGAAAAGGACTTGAACATCTGAAGAATTTTGGCATCCGAGGGGACTACTGGAGAAAAAAAAACATGGTGGATACCAAGTGACAATTATAATCACTTGAGAAACAGTGAGCACTCGAAAGTTCCCTTTGGTGGCTCAAACTATATGAGGCTGCATAAAATCTCATATCATCTAAACCTCATATCACATAAACACTTAAAAACAAAAGAAAATAACATTAAAAGTAGAGGACAGTAAAATAAGAGTATTCTTCCATGCAGAAGAAAAGACAGAAAACTTTCTTTTTATTACTATTAAAATCCACAATAATCCTTAGTCATTCCTTCCACTTTTCCTGCATTACTGGAATTTTCCTCTTGTATATGAAAGCAAGGAAGGTGGGGCTTTCAAAAAAAATTATTTTGGTGGAAATTTTCTAATTGCTTCTTGATTCTACCCATTAACTTTTTTCCACTTTCCTCTCTTTAGATAAAGAGCAAATTCAAAAGAGGTGAAAAATTTGATTAACAGCAGATCAAGTCTAAACACTTATTACTAAGAACCATCCATCCCCCTCATCTCTCATTTTTGGGTCATAAGCTGTTCCCTAACTTTTCTTTGTGGGCAAAACCTCTCATAAGCAACCTAGAATTCCCTTTATAATTAATGTAAAACTGCAGTTTCCATCAACAGAAAATTGAATTCCAGTACTGGGTTGGTAACGTGGCTAATTTAGCTTTGTAATGACATGAAGTATGTAATCAGATGGCCACAGATAAACCTGGGCACCCTGGGAAATGTCCTGATTCTGACTGTGGTCTTTTGGGGGTTGTCTCCTCAGGCCATAAAGGCAAGACAAGGGGCCTTCTGACCGCCAGTGACTCAGGCCATGGAGAGACTCCCTATCCTGTCCTGGCCAGGACCCTGGTGCGGGGAATGCCCTGCAAGCCACATCCTGATCAGGCAGGTGGTGATGCATGCCTACTTTTGGGGGACACAAGGGCTACGGGACCCTCGGTAGAGCTGGTGTCAATGCTCAGTTTGGATGCCAGTGGTGCTGAGAAGGCTGAGATAGTCTGTTCGGGTAGCAAGATGTCCTCACCTGTGCTGGCTCTATGGGTGAACACTTGATAAGAGGTCCCTGGAAAAGGGACATTCAGTGGCAATGGGTGGACATGAGAAAGATGCTAAGACATCCATATGTGAACAGTCATATGAAAATCAGAGGCCTACATCATGGCTCCCCAAGCCACTGTAGATACTACAGAATGAAGAAAACTGCCATATTAGTTATATAGACCAGTGCCTACCATTGGAGCCTGGGAAAGGAAGAGCAAGATTTCTCCTGGGGGAGGAGGAATCTGCATGCAGAAATAGATTCCAGCAAGGAGACATAACTCCCAACAAACCCTTCCTCTGGTACCTTGATCATGGGTGCTCTTGGAAGACATGCTCTCATCTGTCTGTTCCAACCCTGGGCCATTCATCCAGGTATCTCCCCTAGGCCCTTGGAAGACATCATGGGTGCTGCCATCACAGAACCTACAGGGCACCTGTTCCCACCTTCCTCCGATCTGTCTCATTCCTCTGCCAGTCATGATTGTGCTTATAGTATGGGCCCAAGGACAGCTTTGAGCCCTCTTCCCTTACCTTTTGGCTTTGTCCACTCCTGACCACCTGGGAATCCCCAGCTCCCTCTGACATGAGTTTCCTGTTGTACCCACAGCCTCTGGTTCTTAGGATTGGGTCTTAGAGTGGTAGAAAGAAGGGGGCATAACCTACAACCAATCCCTAACTGCATGGGAGTGCAGCAGAGGAAGAGGAGACATGTGGACCTTCCCCTCTGTGGTAGTGCAACCACCCTCACACCAATGCCCAGTTGTTGTCAAATCCAAGACTGCCCTGAACTCAGTTCCAATCATGGGAGCTGGTCTGAGACCCAAGATAGTTTAAAACAGGACATGCAGCAGGAATTATGAATGCAGAGCCAGGAGAACCCCAAAGGCCAAGAAGGACAGCAGGAAAATCAAAATCCATGTGCTACCATCCTGGGGTGGATAAGGAAGCTCAAACACCCACAGGAATGGGGGTCAAATGGGAATCAGGCAGGCAACAAGCTGCCCCATGGCACATGGGGGGTACCATGCTGGTGGATGGTCAGTTCAATAGGAAGGGATTGGCAGATGGTGAAGGATGAGAGAACTTCCAATCTTCAGGTCTTTTTAGGTCATCCCCACTGGAGCATAAGCCTCATGGGCACAGAGGAGAATGACTTCAAGAATTTGTCCATCTTTCCTGACTTTCTTCCCAACCCTTAGAAGTGCAGGATACAGTACAAAGTTCCTGGGCAATTTTTACACTTCTAAAATATTCCCTAAGCATCTCCAACTAGGCTGACATTTATTTTAAAGGCTTCTCATTGACTCCATAATCTCTGATATCACCCAGTAAATGGAGAACAAACCATAGAAACCGACCAGGATCAATTTTCTGAAACACAGATTCATTCCTTCCTTCCTTCCTCCCTTCCTTCCTTCCTTCCTCCCTATTTCCTTTTTATTCTTATTTTGGAAATCCATTAAAATTTCCTTAACTGGCTTCAGAATATACTAGCAACAGTAAATCTTTTCATTTCAGATATCCATGACAAGCAATTGGTTTCTGATGGTTCCTCTGTGCTCTACTCTCTGCTGCTTTTTTCTCTCTCTCTCACCCACCCTCAACTTCATTGCCACCTTTCCATCATCTTCAAAGATTTCTATCCATAAAGTCATCCAAAGATTATTCATAAAACAGAATGATTGACGTTTACAATTAGAAGTCTCTGGACTGTCACTGAATCTGACTGTTCACCGTCAGGTTTGAAGAAATAGGGCACAACTCAGGAATACAGGATAAATAAATAGTGTTCTATCTTACCTACACACATTTTAGAAAGCACCACACAAGCCACATGCAAAGTCAAACTTGAGCACTGTCTTTAAAGATGTTATCACTGATGACCAATTATAGTAAGTGAAGTGCAGGGTGGAGCATTTGCGACAGGGGCAGGAAAGAACACGAAATGGGACAAACCTCCAATGACTGCTGTTCCGTGGTGGAATTTGCAAGGTAGAAAATATCAAAGCCACAGACTTGAAAAGCATAATGTTCCACATGACAGGCTTTAAGTAGTAAAAGAATGTTCATTACTGTAATCAAGAAGGTAAGAAAAACATAGCAGAATGGATTCTCCATGTTCGTTGAACAATGATCAGAAACACAAGAAAGAGTGAATGATGATTTCTCACTAATTATAATGACAAGATGAATCTCAACCAATGGTTATTACCTGTGACAAGGGACATCTCATTTTGCATGTGCCTGGAAAGTCTCACACACACACAAACAATCCCATTTCCCTTTTCTCAAGGAGCTACCAGAAGAAGATGTGTTCCACAAAAATGAGGAAGCAAGCCAGGGAAGAGAAAGATGTGAGTTCCAGGAAACGGGACCTAGTGCAGAGGAAGGTAAAGGGCATCTCGTAGACTGTGACAAAGAGAAACCTGAGGTCAGAAGCTGTGCAGAAGCCCAGAGAACTCTCTGTGGAGATTGGCATGGAAGACAGGGGCCCTGGGTGGGAGGGCTCTGTCATGTAGTGGTGCTAGGGACTTAGTTGTAGACGGGGGAAACGGTTGCTCAATATCTAAGAATTTTGCAAGCCAGTTATTAAACTCAACCATTTAATAATTAAATTATATAAACTTACAATTAAGTATGTTAGAAACAAAAGTAATAAATATTCAAAGCTCACTTCTTCCTAATTATTATGCTACATTTTTCTAATTTCTATGTTCTTGAGGATATTTATATTTATTGTTCAGTGGTCTCCTTCAATCCAAGGTTTCATTTCCACAGTTTTAATTACCCCCATCAGCCACAGTCTGAAAACATTAAATGGAAAATTCCAGGAATAAAAAATTCCTAACTTTAAAATAACTTTTCTTAAAGTATTTAAACTCTCATTGTGCCTAACTTATAAATTAAACTCTACCACATATAGGAAAGAGCATAGTATTTTAGTGTTTGGTGCTATTCTCAGTTTCAGGCCTCCACTGGGGGGATATCAGTCCAGAACATACACCCTGAGGTTGAGAAACCACCATATTTGTAGGGCAGAAGTACACCTCATACTTCTGGCTATCTCCATGCTCTGTACTGTCACACTGGTAGCTCAATATTGGCCAAGGCAAAAGCATTTACACTACAGAAATCAGAAAAAAAAACCTACAAATTAAGGCTTGGTTTGTTATTTGGATTGTCTATGCTTAAGAAAACAATGAAGACATTGTTAATAATGTAGCATAAACTTTAAGTCTGAAGTCATTAGATTATTAACAGCAGGAAATAAGGTAATATTCTTCCAGTATTCAAAAACTAATATTTGACTCAGCAGAGAATTTGTTCACACCACTGATGAATAAACAAAGTTAAGGAATAAACAACAAACTCTTGATGTTTCACACTTTTGTCTGACTCATTCAATAAATGAAAATATCAACTAATAACCATGTAAGAATTACACTTGTTATGGATACAAGAGTTTGGCAAAAACCAGTAAAAGCATTCTGTGGAAAACTTTTAGCTCTATGTAAGTTACAATAAAGAGTTTCATATGTTTATTATTAACTATAAATAGTGGCATTATGTCCTTGATATCACTGATACTTAGAGAGAACTTAAACAGTTAAACATTTACCACTGGCCCTGATGATGGGAGGGGTGGAGATGAAGCTGGTAACTTTCTCAATGTTTTTGCCCTAAAATAAGTTGAAATAAATAAAGTTTCTTTTGGAATGTTTGCAGAAGAATTAGTTTAAGCATATAAAAACTAAGCAAATGATAAAACCAAAATAATTTTAACTCAAGGAACAAAGGAAGATTGCACAAGACAAGAAATGTAACCCCATATACTAAACAGCTCAGTCTTAAGTTTTTTAAAAGTTAGACTAAAGAATATTGATTTAACCAAAATTTGAGATGTAAGTACTATATGCTGCTCAGTGTTTGATGCACCACAAAGAAAAAAAAATACTGCCAGTTAAGCAATGAAATGCCATTTGTTGTCACATCCCATTTTCAGACATTTTAGAATATGAAAAAAAATGTGCATGGCTTGGAATCAGAAAGACAAGAAAGGAAGCAAATGTGCAAGACAGAGGGATAAGAGAGCTAGAAAATCATTAGATGATGTTTAAAACTAAAGCTGTAAATTTTTTTATATTTAAATTTTAAAATAGTAAGAAAATACCTAACAAAGGACTGATGTCTTCATCCAAACTTGAGAGTACTAGTTGTTTTCAATGTTTCCATTAAGCAATAAATGTTAACTTTGCAAGTTAAGTATTGTCTTAACATCAACATTAGATGAAAATCATTCCTAACCCTCACTGCTCCCAAATACCTCTTGGGCAGGGCTGGAGCCTGATAGATTTGATAAATAAGCTCCACTGACCAACACTGTTGGATGTATTATTGTCTGGATGCCAAAAGAAGCTCTGTGCTTCATGGGTTCACTCAGGAGCCCCTGTTTGGGGACTCACAGAGCCTATGAGACATCACTGTTCTTCTATGCTGATACCACCAAAAACATGAAGCCCAAATCCAAACCCAAGAGTTAGATCCACCCATAACCCTATGTCAGGGACCTGCAGACCAACAAGCTCCTGCCCTCTGTAAATCCAACTCAGGCTGCAGGAGAGTAGTTACATGCCCACGTTCGCATCAGATTTCCAATTTGGATGCAGTTTGCCTAAGATGAACAAATTGCCGTGCTATGCTACCATGAGAATGAACCTGGAGCAGTAGCAAGTATGTTTGCAGGTGCACTCTTTGAATTCATGGCTATACCTTCCTTTATAGAATGTTCACGCTAGAGCAGGTCTGATTCTCATTATTCCTCATTGACAGACATGGGAACTGAGACTCCCAGTGGATCCTGCGGACCTACAGTCTCACAGCGCAGGCTTGTCTGGGGGCGGGGGGTGGGGGGTCCATGGCCCACCGGCTGGAGGCTATGAGCATAGTGGAGGGCTGGGGAGCTCACCCCCACCAGCAGCCTCTCCCATCACATAATGACATCACCTCTGGTCTGTGTGATCTTGGTAATCCTATCTATCCTGTGCTTTCACTGAGAAAAATAAATTAAAACAAGTACATCTGGGTACTCCCAGACCCACTTAATTGTCCTGCTTTCATAGTCTTTGTTTAACAAACAGTCCCCAACTCTTAAGACCCTTCAAGCATTTATCTGCCTCTCTGTGGTTATTTCTGAAATTTCTTTGAAATTTCATTTGATATAGAAAATATGCTTTATATCATATATCTCACTCCACTCAGTCCTTTCCTGGGAGCTAACCTGAGATGTCCCCACACACCTTGTCAGAGCCCTACTGACTACACAGAGATGGAGGAAACTTGCAGAAAATGGGTTTACAATTAGCAACATCAACCTGACACACAGCAATGCCCTGGAGTAGAGGCAGACAAAGTGGTTTCCCGGACATTCCACTGCACTCTGGACTGGAGGGGCTAGGTATCCCCAACACACCTCACCTGGCCTCTTCCAAGTAGTGGCAGAGTTGCCAACAGCCACGAAGCTCTGAAGCCAACTTCTGACTCTAGCCAGATAAAGCCCTTCTCCTGGAGTGTTTGCAGGAAGAATTACAGGTATTGTGTGGAATGTGTTTAATTTTATCAATATCAGAGTAACACTCATCTTTCTGAGCCCTGATGTGTAGAAGGACTATTTTCAAGACTCCCTGGGGTAGTCCAATTCCAGGAACACTCTCTAGTGACCAGGGTGGCCCTTTTGCATCCTATCTCCATCAGTGTCAAGAATCAGATTTTAATACTTCCTGTGCAACCAGAGGGTTGACTTCTGGGAATGGGCCACCATCTGCTCAGTCCCCTTTCGCAAGCCTGAGTCCCACCTCAGTGCCATTGGCAGATCTCGGCCAGCCTTCAGTTCCTTGTAGTAGAAGATAAATCACCAACTGATGAAACCAAGAGGAAAATTCATTTTAAGAACAGTCACTAGTAATAACATTAAAGCTGTGTTGGGATTTGGGCTTCATACCAGTTTAGCTGAAAAGACAGGTAGCCAAGTTGTGGTGGAAAACTGGAGAGATACCAAGATTAAAATGATTGTGTTTCTGCCCATGACTTGGGACACTTAGAATAGGGCTTGGTACATACTAAGTGCTGAATAGATGTTAGGCAATATTTTTTTTATTTGATTTTATGATTCACATTTAAATTCATAGACAGTAAAATGGACATTTATTTAGTATACAGTTTTCTGAGTTTTAAGACACATATAGATTTGTGTAATCTCCTCCACAAGAGTTATAGAACTATGAGTTCCATCAACCCTAACCACACCCACCTGCTACCCTTTCACTGCCAAATTTCCCCTGCCCCAACCTGTGGAACCACTGGTCTGTTTCCCTTCCCTAAACATTCCCTTTGCCTCTTCCAGAATGTCATATAAATGCACTCATTCATACAGCAGTGGTTTCCTTCATTCCTCATAATGTCTTTGAAATTCATTTACGTCATTGTGCATATCAATAGTTCATTCCTTTTCCTTGATGAGTAGTGTCTCACGGTATACTGTTAATAGTCCGGTGAGTCACCCATCCAAAGACACCAAGGTTATTTCAGTTTATGGCAATTATGAATACTGTTTCTATAAATAGTCATGAACAGGTTCATGTAAACATGTTTTCATTTCTGTGCAGCAAATACCTAACAGTGGGATCATTGGGTCATAAGGTATGTGGTTAAATTTACAAGAAACTAACAAACTCTTTTCCAGAGTAACTGTACCGTTTTGCATTGTCATCAGTATGTATGAAAATACCAGTGGCCACCTTCCTGCTTCACTTGGTATTATCGGTAATATGTTATTTCAGCCATTCTAATAAGCAGGAGTAGTGTCTCCTGGTGGGTTTAATTGACATTTCCCTAAGTGAATAATGTTGAAGATCTTTTGCTGTGTTTATTAACTATTCTTACATCTTCTTGGTGAAGCAATTATTCAAATCTTTTGACCATTTTTAAAAATTGAGTTATTTTCTTATCACTGCGTTTTTAGGAGTTCTTTATATGTTCTGGATATAAGTCCTTAATCTAATAGCTGATTGGAAATATTTTACTCTTAGAGTATGGCTCATCTTTAAATTTTCCTTTATTTTATTTATTTATTTATTTATGGTAGCGCTGGGGATCAAATGTCGGGCCTTATACATGATGCTAAGTAAGGATTTTACCATTGAGCTATATCTCCAGTTCTCATTTTATTACTAGGGCTTTTTGTACAGCAAAACATTTTAATTTTATAAGATCTGATTTTTTGAAGTTTTTCTTTTATCAGTCTTGCTTTTAATATCAAAAGCCTAAATCAAGGCCTTGAAGATGTTCTCGTTTTCCCCTAAGAGTTTTATAGTTTTCCATTTTTAAAGTTAATTTTGTTAATTAATCAATTAATTTATTTTAATTAGGTATATATGACAGGAGAAAGTTAACTTCTCAGTAAAGTGTGGGCCTTGGGTCAGGGATGTTTTGGGGTTTTGTTTATATATATTCAATGATTTTAACATGAGTTCTTTTACTCCTCTCTTTCTATCAGATTTTCTCTCTGCAGGTTGAAGATTCATTTTCCTTCAGTGAAAAGACATATGTGAAAAGTGCCTATAGCATGTGATTTGTGGGAAATTACACACAGAGATTTAAAAACATGCAGGAAAATGAATTACAAAATGCAGCTAAAGAGGAACATCCATCACTCAAAGCTAAACTTTAGAATCATCAGATAAAGTTTGCAATGTCAACTTAAAATACTAAAGAGTAGTAACCACTAGCTCCAAGGTGACCCCTCTCTAAACTCTGCTGAAGAATAATAAATACCTCTGCCTTTCTCTAAGACCAAGGCCAGTCCCTCATCCAGTCCAGTGAATGCTCATATGAGTGCACTGTTACAATGAATCCTGACCCTCTACATGGTAGAGTGTGGCTGGTATACCAGGATGTGTGCAGACATGGGTGCACCCTAGGTGTGCACCAAACCCACCTCTCTGGTCTTTGTGCAGACCCTTCATGGAAGCCCTGTTCATGTGAACAACTCACTCCAGTGACTTCGGGACCACAGAGACTCATCCAACAAAAGAGCTCATTTATTTTCTGACATGGTAAACGTCCTGATTGAATGGTCCTCTTATATCACACTCAGCACCCCAAATTATAGGGCAACTCAGGCAATTATACTGCAGGATTTCAGACTGCACCTCTACCAAGATCTGTCACATTCAGGTCATCAGAGCTGTCCTCCCATGGGTGAGTGGCAGCAGCCAGGGGAAGGCTTTCAGACCCTCAGATGCTGTGCACCTTGGCTGTCTTTCAGGTCATTGTACTACGCTGTTGCTCCAGATCCCTGTGCTCTGAGAGTCTCAGCCGCAGGAAATACTATTCTGCATATATAACTGCACAGGCAATTACCAAAATGCAGTCAGTGTTCCTTGGTTGAGTGATAAAGAAAAAAAAAAATCTGTCTTGATGGCGTACTCTAAAACTTCTCTGCTAGGAAAGATCATTTTCCATATGGCCCTTGGGAGGGAAGTAGTTATGGTAAGAAGTTCATAAACAGAAGTCCCAAAACTTATTTCTAAACACAGCCTGGCTGTGATTAGGCATGTTTAGGGCCTGACCAAAATTCTGTCTCATGGATATAGAAGATTTTTATAACCCTTGCACCAGCCATAAGGATAATATTAAGGTGAAATGCTGATGCCCAGAGCCCACACTCAAGGGCCTACACCCAAGAAATCTGGCAGCAACTCACGGCCGACACTGTTTCTTAGCTTAGGTCTACTATTCACTCAGTAAGTAACAACGTAGGAGTGAACTACACAGTTGAAAACCCAAATTGTCTATGGAATGAAATTTCACTTTTAAAAATAAGGCCACATTCTTAAACTTGGATCCCACTTTATAAACATGGGCAATAAAACCCGTTTTAATGAGACAAAATAGGGAATGACAGGTTATAAAAAATTAGCATTCTTAACAAGAAAAAATAGCTTACCATCCTATAATTATATCGATTTGATTTGCTAAAAGTAGATCAGGTGGGAAGGAGAACCCTCTGGAGAAAGAGGAAGGGTAGGTGGGTCCCAGCAATATTTGCATTTGTATTTTCTGCTCCAAACATTGCTCAATTCCATTTGAATCCTCCATCTCTTCACCTGGCTCTAAAAAGAACACACTGTCCCCTTGGGGGAAAGACTCGGGAATCTGTGGAAAGGCTGATAGGAAAGAGGCTCACACTTTCCACATGGCACCATGACCATCCTGGGCTGCAAAGCCTAGGCTTTTATCTCACCCTCAGCCTTGATAAATTAGTCTCTCTCAGAGCCTCAGTTTCCCCCTGTGTAAAACAGGAGTATCAGTTCCAGAGCTGTTGGACTCCTTAATGTCTCCTACATAAGGCACTTTGAAAGGGAGTGTTGGCACACAAAGTGTGAATATTTAGCTAATTTAGCTAATATTACTATTGTCATGATTATAATCTGACAATTCCTGGAAGCCGTTCAAATTGGGAAATAGTGCATTATTTCATGAGCTGATGGCTGGTCAATCGGTGCCAAACCACTCTCTCTTCCTTAAGCACACACATATGCACATACACACACACACACACACACACACACACACAACTATAGAACTGAATTTAATTATTATAAACTATTAAGCATTAGAATACCTTACTTCCTTTTTAGCTCATAATAATAAGAATACAATATATTAATAATAATTATATATTATTATAATATGGTATGATAATATATAATAATTATATATTATTGTAGTATATTAATAATAATATATAATGATATATTATTATTACTATTACTAGATGAGACTGAAGTCCAGTACTAAAGAAATTTGTAAGGACCCCTAGCATCTTGTCCTGAAATCTATTTGGGGCTATGTCTGCTCAAAAGAAAAGAAGCTGTGGAAAGAAATACAGAAATATAACAAAAAGGGAAGGCCAAGGGTAGAAATAAAAAAGAAAGCATCTTGTACTTTGAGCCAACCGGTTGAAGGGATCCAGGCTATTCCCTCCACCTAGCAGCAGAAGGAAAGCAACCCAAAGGGGCAACTTAATGGAAAACATCCCTTAGCCCCGTGGAGATGCAGCCCACTGTAGTTTAGATAGCGTGTAATGCAAAACACATTTGTCATTTTTCCTTATACCTAAATAAATAAATACCCAGGGGAAAGGGGAAGCTCACTAGAGTAATCTGATTTGGTGATGTGTCTCAAGAAAGAATGCACACCCCAGAGCTGGCAAGTAAGATGCGGAAAGCTATCAGCCAAGTGCAACGAGTAGAGAAGACCCACCACATTGGGACAGGGCGGAAAATGGCAAATGGTATGGGCAACGGAATTGAACGAATCCCTCAAGAATTATATCATTTTCATGAGACTGAGTCATTGTGAGACAATTTGGGAGAACAAGTCAAAATCTATTACTTCAGGAAGCATTCGGGTTATAGTCACAGTTTTATAAGTTATGGGTGAATATTCATAAAACCCACACTGGGTTTGTTATGCCACGTTTCTAAATGACCTCCAGGAATGCCTTACCTTTGAGACACTGGGCAAAGCACGGAAGGGTCTCGGATTGGGGAACTGAGGGAGAGGAGGCGCCTGACCTCTACGGTGGCCATACTGGAAAGGAAAGGGAGAGAGCCTGGCCACTAGGAAGACCAAGTGTACGGGAAGCATTTCCTGTCTGGCAGAGGTGATGCCCCTTGGGGGGAACCAAGCACATCTGTTCCGAAATTGTTGGCTAGATTCACAATTGGCTGGAAAATGGGGCTGCAAATTTTACCCACCCCTCCACCCTTGACAATATAACTAGACCCTCCTGTATTGTACCAAAGGGCCAGTATTATTTTTGATGAAAACTCCAAAAGCATCCTAGGTGGGTGGTGAAGCTGGAGGCACTAGGCTTCCTAGGATATGAAATTTACATTTCTTCCTTCCCCTTGTAGGCAATGTCTCTCTATCATTGTATTTCCCCTCCCGACTAAAGTCTCATTGAACATGAAAAAATGATATGAGCTCAAAATGACGAGTTAATTGCTAATGCCTTTATTTAACGGAAAGCCCAATGCTACCCCTTGTAAACTAGGAAAGTGAAATTAAATATGCTAGGCCAAGAAACTGAGTTTTTCAAGGCATGAGGAGCTTCAGCAGAAAGGAAGAAAAGTTTTATTCTATCTGTTTTTGATATTCATGATCAAATAAGAATATTCATCAACAAAAAATAAATAGTAGAGATTTTACTTTACCCATAAGGGCTTTTATGGAATAAATAAATCTAGCAAGCATCATTTTTACAAGCAACAGGCTTTTGAAAATTGTATAACTTTCTCTTATGCAGACCTCAGCTTCCAAATGAAATATAAAAAGAGAACCACAGAATATTATGAAATAAAAATAATTTTTAAAATAGGTATCAGAAAGTATATGACACAGCTAAAGGGATACCCTGAGGAAGTCTCATAGCATTAAGTGCTTATTAGTATACAGAGTCAATGACAGAAATTAAGGAGAGAGCAATAAAATAAATTTGAGGAAACTGCAGAGAGATAATAAAAAGGAGAAAAGTAGAAAAAAAATGGAAGAATTGCCAAATAAGTTCAAGAGTTACTCCCCCCCACCAGGAAAAGAGGTAGGTTAAATGATACTTAAATAAAGAGCAAATAATTAGATTATTAAGTAAAATATTAACCAAATCAAAGAGAAAAAGAGAGAAAGCATAAAAAAGAAAGAAAAATAGGAAATTAAAAAATTCTCAGCTACAAGGAAAATTTTTAAAATAATAAATGATTCCCTTACTTAATACCCCAAAAAGAAATGTGAAAAGCACATAATTTTGTAAGAAAGTATAAGTCACTGAAAATAGAAAACAGAAGAGATAAAGGTACAAGCAAAATAATTTTCAAGTGGTGATTTTAAAGTTATCAAAACAATATTTTCTGGAAAGCCATCAATTCAACTGGTTTTGTAGATTAATTACATCAACCATCCAAAATACAGACACTGTCCAGAGATTGAACTCAGAGGCACTCAACCACTGAGCCACATCCCCAGCCCTATTGTGTATTTTATTTAGAGACAGGGTCTCACTGAGTGCTTAGGACCTCACTGTTGCTGAGGCTGGGTTTGAATTCACAATCCTCCCACCACTGGGATTACAAGCATGTACCACCGTGCCTGGCATCCTTCAGTGTTTTTAAACTGCTGTGGATCCTAAAGAAAGAAGGAATGATTTCAACATGCTTTTTTCTTACAAAGTTTTTATCTTTGAATAATTTTGAATTTACAGAAGAGCCTCAAAGTCAATAACAGAATTCCCTCGTATCCTGCCCTTGATGGTAACATCTTGTATAATCAGAACACAGGTGTCAAAACTATTAAGTTAACACTGTTGCAAAACTATTACCTAAGCTACAAACTGTATTTGGATTTCACTAGTTTTTTTTCACTAATATCTTTTTTTAAAAATTCTAGGATTCAATCCAAGATTCCTTGCTGTATTTAGTAAATTATTTTTATGAGGCAAAAAAAACTGTATTGATAACAAAATTTGACAAGACCTCCCAAAAGAAAACTATAGATCAATCTCAATCATGAACATAGCTCCAAATGAGTTTAACAAATTCAACTATGCTTAAAAGAAAAATATACCCCAGCCAGGAAAGTTTAATCCAAGATTTGAAAATGTTCTAAACATAGTCTAATAGGCTACTATTAAAATTGTTATTTGAATATTAATACTAATAGGAACTACTATTACATTAGATTAATACTAATAGGAGCCACCATTTGACCCAGCTATCCTACTCCTCAGTTTGTACCCAAAGGACTTAAAATCAGATTACTACTGTGACACAGCCACATCAATGTTTATAGCAACTCAATTCACAATAGCCAAACTATGAAACCAATCTAGTTGCCCGTCAACAGATGAATGGATAAAGAAATTGTGGTATATATACACAATGGAATATTACTCAGCCTTAAAGAAGAATGAAATTATGGCATTTGCATGTAAATGGATAGAGCTGGGGAATATTGTGCTAAGTGAAATAAGCCAATCCCCAAAAAAACCAAAGGCCAAATGTTTTCTCTGATATGGGGATGATAATTTACAATAAGGGGGTGGCTAGGGGAAAATAGAGGTACTTTGGATTAGGCATAGGGAAGTGAAGGAAGGGGAGGAGTGTAGGGTAGGAAGGATAGTAGAATGAATCTAACATTATTGCCCTATGTGCATATATGATAACACAATGTGCAACCAGAAGAATGAGAAGTTATACTCCATTTATTTATAATGTGTCAAAAATGCATTCTTCTGTCTTGTATAACTAATTAGAACAACTGTTTAAAATATGACCATAAATTTTAAATTATAAAAAAAGAAAAAGATTATAGGAAAAAAATACAGCATGGAGTAGATCAAAGAAAAAAACTTAGTTTATTCATCGATTAAAAAAACTTTTCTTAGTGAAATAGAAACACACTCATTTACTATGATTTTACACATACAAGTGCACGCCAGCATTTGGCTTAATGACAAGGTGTTGGAAGTATTGCTATTGAAGTCAGAAAAGTGATACCTACCACAATTATTTAAAATTGCATTGGAATTGGTAGCCTATGTAATTACAAGAGAAATAAAATGCACAAAAACTAGGAAGAAAATTTTTCATTATTTGCACATGTTAGAACAGTATGCCTCAAACATTCACCACATACGTACATGCACGTGCACACACATACATAAGCACATAGGAGATTCAACTACAAAATTATTATGAACAATAAGGATTTCAGTAAGATGGCCGGTGACAAAATTATACACTGCCTTTCTCATGTGCAAGTAACAATTGAGTAGAAAATAATGATGGAAGAAAAGAGGGAAAAAAATCTGTGACCATACTTGATAGGAAACATACAAGTCCTGTATAAATGCACTTGTAAATGATATTTATAAACATAAAAGAAGACTAAAAATGGGTGAAACTACTTTATTATTGGATAGAATAATTCAGTGTTGTAAAGATGATAAATTTTTCTAATTTTGTGATTTTTCATAAAAATAACAACAGGCTCTCCCTTTTTAAACTGTGAGCTCATGCTAAATTCACATAGAAAGAAATAAACATTTGATAATTTCCAGGAAAACCATGAAAACTCAAGATCAATGAGAGATTAGCCTTACCACATTTAAAATATGATGTTATAATCTGATTTTCATGAACAAATAGACAAAAAGATCAATGGAATCATTTAGTGAGTACAGAAACAGGCAAAACGTGCACAGGAAGGGCTGTAGGTGTAGCTTGGTGGTAAAGCACTTGCCTAGCATGCGCCAGGCCCAGGGTTCAATTTCCAACACTTCAAAAAAGTGCATATAGGATTTTGGTATATGATCAAAACTGCATTTCAAATCAAGGTAGATTATTCAAAAGTAGAGTTGGGGCATAGGAGTAGCAATGTGAAAAAAAAAGAATATGCTAATCCTTTTCCCACTCCATTTAATCAAAAACTTCTACATGGTTGTAATATTTAAATACAAGAAATCAAGTCATCAAAATGTGACAATAAAACTTTGAAACATTTAAAAATATCCTTGAATATTTTTGGAAGGCCTTTCTACACAAGAAATAATAATTTCCTGACATAGTAAGAGTTATGAATCTTACAACTCCTTTTAAGAAAAATAAATAAAAACATTAAAAAAAAAATAAGTCACAATCTGGTGAAAACATTCATCACAGATGAGACAGAGTAAGCGCTGATTTCCATACTGTGTAATGATCTATTGAGATTCAGTAAGAAAAATAAGTAACAAAGAAATAAGTAAAGCTATTTTCCTGCAAAAAGGAGTAGAAATGGCTACCCAACCTCAATCATAATTACATAAATTTTACTCAACTCAGAAGTATGACATTTGGACCTTTTGTTTGGCAATGGTAAGTAAAAGTTTAACCCTGCGCCTTACTGTGAAAAAAGCAGGACTCTCACTCACCAGCCATGAAAAATAGGGTTGGCGTAACGTGGGAGGTAAATTTGACCTTGTCTGTCCTTCCACTGAGTTGCCCTGAGATTCTAGCCCTCGGGACCCTCACAGAGGTACATAAGGACATACACAGAAGAGATTGGCAGCGGCAATATTCGTAACAGCAAAATGATCCAAACAACTTGGCTGTCCATGAGTAGGGTCACGGGTAGATCCAGACAGATCGACTCCAACACAGTGGTGAAAATGAACGACAGAATCCGACACCCACTTTGTAAAGGGGAAAAGGGGAAGAAAGAAAACACATGGCAAATTGTTTAGAGATCATTGCTTACAGAATAAAGTGATTTTTTTTAAAGCCAGAGTGTACAGAACTCCAGCAGCTTTTTGCCATGATCTGGTTCCGAGCCAGCCTGGTGAGCTCAAAGGCCTAGATTTTATTATGGTGCTTAAATGACATACTTCTTGTATGTTTTGTTGTACCTGTGAGTGTGTAATATGACATGTTAGGAGCGAGGTGACTGTAGGGCAACAATAGTGGCGGTCACCGACAGCAACTCCGGTCAGAATCATGGGTTGGCTCCTTGGGACTGGTGGCTTGAGGCAAGTCATGTTTGCATATCTGTAAAAGGGGCTCAATCAGGGTGCCCACTTCATAGGATGACTGAGAGAATTAAAAGCTTACATCCAAATACCACGAACAGTGTGTCCTGTGCACAATAAGAACACGTGAGAGCGGTCCATTGTCACAGTCAAGGAATGGCCTACAAACATACACACGGCTAAGTGAAAAGAGCAGGAGGCAGAGATGGTGTGTGGCCACTCCCTTCCGTGTAGAAGGCAGGGAGGACCAGCCTTTGTAAACTCCTAAAATATTTACACCCACGGAAACAGGGCAACCAGGACTTCTGAGGGGAACTCAACTGGGAATTCAAGATGGAGGAAGACTTGCTTCTCACTGTACAATTTGACTTTTTTTTTATTCCCCTAAGCATATGAATTATCCTTTTAATTAAAAAATAAATCTAGTATTAAGCCGGTAATAAGCTAAAAGCGTTCCTGCTCTGGCTAGGAGGAATTCCACATGCCCACGGCCTTTCTCTCTGCCCACTGATGCTTAAGCTATCAATAATCACAGAGCTTGATGTCGTGCCAGTTCCCAGTGGTGTTGACAGACTCCAGCTCAAAAGTCCCTTTATGAGACCTTGTCCCTCAGTAAAGCTTGCAAATTGCTCTGATCTAAGCAGACAAAGCCATCGCTCATTCCCTGAATCTCTGAGTATCCTACACAATAACGTAAGAATTGGAGAAAATTACCCAAGATAAAGCGTCTTTTAGAACATCAAAGTCCTTGGTTTCCAGGCTGTAGGTTGCAGGTATGCGACAGGCCTGACAGCCCAGATGGACAGCAGAGATAAAGCAAAAAGTGAAATTCTCTAGCTGGAGCGGTTGCGGCCCACGTTGGATTTGGTGCTAGGATTTCTGCAGAGGGGATTAATGTTATCCTCGGAGGTGTGAGCACATTTTGCTTTTACCTTCAAAACCAGGTAATCAGCAGCAGATAACAATCAGAGAAGGAAGCTTTAAGCCCTCTGCCAACCTTAAAGCCTTTCTTTCTCCTGCCGGGTTTGTTTAACTCTGGCCTGGATAGTTCTGCATTATGTGCACATACTTTCCACATTTTGGCGAAATTCTTTGATCCTAACTTTATGATGTGAGTCTCTTTCCCTTTCTACCATCAACATTGTACTTTCACGATCAATTGCAGCCTTGCCTACATTTTTTAAGGACCGGCTTTGGCAAACTTACCACTGTGCTTGCCCAACATAAATGTCACCCAGATATACAGCCAAGCTGGAGGCAGCATGCACACATTCCCCCTTAACATATATACTTCCAACTTGAAATAAGCAACGAGAGTTGAGGCATAACTGTCTTCTCAGAGGAGAATGAGGGCTCTTACAACTCCCAGAGAAATTGCTTAATACTCCTGCTTGGTCACTAAGCTCTGTCTTTCTGGAAATGAAATATTTTGCCAGGTACCAAAAATAAATAAATAAATAATTGTATTCATATAAACAAGCATGAGTCACTGAATTGGGACATGATTTTGTTTCCTTAAGGTAGATTATGAGAAACTAAAAAGAAAGAGGTTGGTTAATATGGACATGGTAGTAGAGGACCTTGATATTATAAAACCTATCTGGAAAAAGTCAGAAGTAAGAGGGAAAAAAAAGATTTGTTTTTTCAGTTGAATTCACAGTAATCTTGATATGAGCATAATTTGATAATTTGTAAGCATCAGTGACTCACAATCGGCCTAAATGGTATTGTTAACAAAAGTAGAAAATAATTCAAATAATTTAATTCCCATACTCTGACCTCTGGTTGAGAAAATTTAATAATCTGTATAATTTATTAGTTAAATGCTTCTTGAGCCTGGGAGCAAATAAAATGCATGTAGATCAGTTTATGGGCAAGTGCCCTAAAGTAGGATGGTCATCAGGTTAACAGGCGTCTCTTTCGGAACACTGTTATGCTGTATTAGAAAAACATAAGACACAATGAGTAAAACAGAATGATTCCCCAACAGCCAAATCCAAGTCCCATTGGGCCCTGCCTTGAAAGCTGCTTCTTCAGGATGCTGCACACCAACTTCTGTGATGCAGCTTTGGAATATTCTTTGAATTGCTAACCGGTAAACCTCACCCCAAAAGTGTTCTCATTACTTTTCTCAAGGTTATAAGATTCTTAAAAAATAAAAAAACAACATGGTGTTACTTAACTCTGATCTTTTTTTTTTTAATAAACTAAATCTGAATGATTTTGATCTGTTTTCAAACATGGAGCCTGCCCTCAGAGAAAAAGATTTGTCACTCCTGAGGAAAGTCCAAATCATGCCCCCGCAGTCCTGAGCTGTCCAATTATGTTTTAGTCAGGGCTGGGTTGCTGGTTAAACCTAGTCCCACTCCTAACAAAACAACATTGGTCGCTCATGTGAGTGGTTTCTGAGCACCAGCCTGATGACTTCAGTTGACCCTGGACAGTATGCGGTCCACACCACAAACCGCATGTGCCCTGATCGCTGCAATCTGATCTGGTGAGGGGCCAAGTAGCCTTCAAATCTGAGAAAGAGGCCTGGGTACACTGCAGGCCTTGCCTCAGCCACCCTTACCCATTGTCCTGCGGTCACTGTGGGCCAGTGCCCCAAAGTCCTAGGGACCCAGTGACTTAAGAGGGCTGCTGATCAAGACTTAGCTACGAAGCCAGAGGACGACTGAACAGGGCCTTCTGCTTCATGACCTTCTCAGGAGCTGAAGCTAGGACATTGTCACACCCTCTGATTTACTAGTTCAGGGAGACATCAAAGCCTCAGAAATGACCAGAAAGTTGTTTGGGGTTCACGTTTGATTCAATGCCCTGACCAGAATAATTGATGTTTAAGTATTTAAGCTCTCAACCCAACAATTCAAGGACAAAATCACCTACTTTTTATCTCAGGAACCATCCACTTTCCTTAAAAGAAGTTGTCTCTTTTGGAAATAGCTTTTTTCGAACCACTGCCTCCAAATCATTTAGGTTTCAGGAATGGACATCTCAGAATGTTTTTTATCAATGTCTTCCAATGTGATTTGGGTATATATACATTTGATATTTTAAAATTGGGAAGAGAGCTGGTCCACAGGGGCAGGGCAAGCAGGCAAGAACACAACAAATGATTGGCGCACTCCATGAGCGCTCATGAACATGATGCTTAAGAGCTAACTGGAGTTTCCCACCTTCTGGTGTGCATATTAATATGCTTTCCAAAGAGGGAAAACATACATCCTCAATCCCTCTGTTAGGTAGTAGCTAGCAATGATCGGTGAAATAAATGGTAAGGTCATAAAGTGTTCTTCAAATTACTTCAAGGTCCTTCTTTATGATGAGGTCATAAGGTGTTCTTTAAATTACTTTAGGGTCCTTCTTTAAATTATTTCCAAAGTAGAATAGAAAGCAAAGGGTGGTAATTAATTTGTAGAAAATAAATAGAAACAAAACAATCTCATTGGGAAAACCAGTCAAGAGAAAAGGATTCATGGGACTAACTCTTGACAGGATCCACTGAGGTTGATATGAAGCTAGGAATGATGGCTATTAGTGTCTCCATTTGTCTGGAAAGGAAGATTCCTTCAGTAGCTCAGGTGCACTAAGGTAACTTCTGAGCAGCTATTGACCCCAGTGCCCACATTAACAGGGGATTGACTTGTAGATGAAGCCCCCCTCAATGGCCACCATGACAGTTCCAGAGATGACCAACGAAGGTCAAAAACTCCACTGCCCAATGCGAAGGAAGATTTGAACACTTGACTGGCAAAGAGCAGAGACTGTCGTTCCCAGTGCTCCTGGTAAGCATCAAACACTAATAAAATTTGGGGACAGCATTATCTCTTTTGTCTTTCACTACACAGAGACAGCCCCCTCTCCTTCTCTCGGGTGCTCTCTTCTTAAACCTCACTTTTCCTTTACTTTATTTTCACCTCACTTTCACTTATAATCAAGTCCTCTTACATGGCTTTTGGTGTCTGACTTTAAATTCTCTTTCCTCGGAACATAAGAACCCAGGTTTGGAATTCTACCTCCCTGCTTTCCTGTGATATCTCTAAAAGAAAAAATAAGAGTCACTAAGAGTCCACACTCACCAGACACATGATGTCCAATCCCACAGGATTGTCCAATCCCACCTGCACAGGCAGGTGCCATCTTCCCATTACACAGATGACAAGACAGGCTCACGACAAAGAGCTGCATAGCTGAGAAAATCCAGTCTGTACTGGGGCTCATCTTAGGCTGACCCACAGCTGCTTCTGGTACCTTTTGAATGTGTTCACTTTGCCCAAACCATGTATGGGGAGAATATTGCAGGTTTTTAGTGATATGTAGTCATGACCAACTTTGCTTACTTTTGTTTTTATGCTCCTTGTGCTAAATATTTTAAAGAAATATAACTCATCTACTGTATGTTTTAAACTAAGCAGAATTATGTACCAAACCTGGGACAATTATGTACCAAACCTGAATAGAAACTGTACCATAATTCCACTATTTTACCCTGCTTTCTATTTTTGTATACTCCCCAACATATCCTTGCTTAATTGTGATTATAAATATATTTATTATTTTACCTTTCAAAAGATGTTATGCAACAAGCATTTTCCCCAATTCTAGCATTTATGAAATTCATAATGGTTGGATATCCTTCTATATAAATTTGACCTACTGGCATATGTATTTTATGCTTTTCCACTGTTAATTGATTCTCTATAATGATCATATACTGAACCCCTTCATACAGATGGTATTTTTTTTTAGTTATCTTAGGATAAATTCACAAGGGGGTATTATTTGGATATTATGAAATATTTTCCTGATACAAATCACTAAGTTACTTTCTCAATGTCATAGAACCAATTTAGAATGCCATCAGCAGCTCCCTACTGCAGTACCACTTTAACCACAATCTTGCCAAGATATGTGGGAAAATCCTCCAAATGACACTCATAGAGGCACTTGGTTGTTAACTATTCAAAATGTCATATATTTTCTGATGTTCAGAGTAGAAAATGATAAAACAGCAAAAAAATAGAGTGAATTTTAATATGATTTTAGTCATAGAATATTAAAGCTTAAAAAAGACCTAAGGAGGAGGTACTCTCATGCCTTATTTAAACACATGATGAATCCAAGACTCACTTATCTCAGCTCCTAAATCAGGTCAGTGAGAAAGCAGGATGAGCTAATCAACTAAGAGGAGGGCCAGCGTCCATTTCCTTTTCAGGTGACAGCCCTGGAGTGAGCCAGACACTACTATCCACCACCTCTTAGGGACATTCGAACACAGTGACTGGGTGACTCGAGTTGCAGGGCTAAAGAGCATTTCACAAGAAGCTGCAGACAGTCCCTGAGCTCCACCAAGAATGATATCCTGCATCACTATCCACTTACATCTCACGTTCCTCCTCCCTCTTCCACTCTCCAGCTTTCTGTTTTTAATTAGAACTTTAGAGCTCACTAGTTCAGATCCAAATCATTTTAAAGAATGACTTTCAAGTTGAATCTTTTAAAGAAAATGACTCTGGGTTTTCAATCTCTATCTGTCATTACACTCTCATGCATCTCAGGGAAATTAGCAACCTGATTCTTCTCGGCTGACATTTAAAATAAAAAGCTTTCTTATTTGCCATCCAAGAGAAAGTACAGTAAACCGAGCAGCAGGCGGATGGGGTAATGAAACATAATTAACCATATTCAACAGGTTCCCAGTATCATATGGACCTGCATGTTTTTAGGTGATGTAACTTGGGAATAATGCATATTTAAAATTTGTGGCTGTGTTGTTCACGCAACAAGCAGGTGTGTGCATCGTTTGCACGTGACAGAAGGAGCAACGTGTTCCCATGATCACCTCAGGGCCCTAGAGCTACTCACCCTGATGACTTGCTGAATGTATTGAACCAACACATGACATCCACTCAACACAGAGCTTCCAGCCAACCCCTCTGTGTAGCGTTGGGTCTCTTCACTGAGGCTGTTGAAAGGGACCTGCATCTCCTGATGACTGAGTTCCCTGACTAAACGTGTGTCCCCAAACCTGCATCCCCCATGCTAGCTGTGTTCCAGGTGCCCTTCTAAGTACTTCACTGAGATTATGGAGTGAATTCTCTCCAGAAAACTATGAGAAAGACTTGGCTACTTTCCCCATGTGAGGAAACTGAGGCATAAACATGTAGGTAACCCAGTCAAAATCAGTATAATAGAGCTAAGGTTTGGGACCAGGCCATTGGGCTCCCAAGGCTAAACCCTCTGTCTTTTTAAGGGACCCAAGGGGCATGGCAGTTCAGTCTCTCAGGCAGTTCTGAGAACCGCTTCAGAGAGCTGGGGGACAGAAATACACCCTTGCTCACTGGCAGTGACTTTGAACCTGATCCCAAGCCAGCCTGCAGACTGAACTGTCAATGTGCAAATGATCTAATGTACACAGCCCAGTATGGTGCACAGTGGTCTGACCATTCTTTGAGTTTACAATGGTGTGAAAATGTGCCCACACAAAAATTGTTCTCCCTTTTAGGACACTGTTCAGTAAATCCAAGGAAATACTTAGCACTTTATTATAAAATTTGTCTTTCCTTAGATGATTTTGCTCCTCTGTAAGTGTTCAGGGCACATTTAAGGTTAACTAGGCAATTACTTTAGTGTCCTTCTTTAAACTATTTCCAAAGTAGACTAGGCAAAGTGATGATACTCAGTGGAGTAAGTGTATTAAATGCAACCTTTACTTAGCTATTTCAACTTGCAATGGGTTTAACAGGATGTAATCCCATAGTACGCTGAGTAGCATCTGTACAAGTTAAAGAATTCCACAAAGACACAGGACAGTCTATGAGATATTAGGCTTGATCTCATAAGAATGCCAGTATCAGGGGAGAGTGCTGGGGTGGAGGTAAGGAAGACTGCTAGATGACAAGAGACTGAAGAGACATTGTAAGTCTTCAGGATGATGCTACAGTGTCTCAGGCACTACAGTCCCAGGATCATGCAGGATGTCTTGTTTTCTTAGGTGTGATCTCTGTGTCATCTGTGTAGAAGGATATCTCTTTTCTAGGTGTGCACACTGAAGTCTGAAGCAGTAAAGGCTTACAACATCTACATCTTACTTTTGGATGACTTGACAAAGACTTCTGTAACACAGAGATGAAGCGCATGTGCAAAATACGAATGTGTTAAATCTAGGTTAAAAAATTTCAAAATTTAAGTAGGGAAAAATTTGATCTGACTATACTTATTTTTTAATATGTTCACTCAAAAGAGATTTACAACCAAAGTTTTAGGATGTAAAATTTTAGAGGAAGACAGAAACTGAGAAATCTTACAGCTCAACTCCTCTTCATTTTAAAAAGGAGAGTGAACATATTTAACAGTTAAAAGCTATTTAAAATAGGTGTTCTAAATGTTTCCATTAAGAGTTTGTTTATACCAGACACAGAAAGATAAATACCAAATAATCTCACTTACGTTATGGGTGAAATTTTTAAAAATTTGATGCTGTGGAAGTAGAGAATGGAGTGGCAGTTATTGAGGGCTTGGTTGATGGGGAAAAGAATTAGAACAATATTATCAAAAGACCCAATGGAGCTGGGTACAGTGGCACATACCTGTAATCCCAATAACTCAGGAGGGTGAGGCAAGAGGATTGCAAGTTCAAAGCCAGGCTCAACAATTTAGTGAGGTTCTATCTCAAAATGAAACAAAAGAGCTAGGCTGGGGCTGGGGCTGAGGCTGGGGCTCAGACAGTGGTAGGACACTGTCTCTGCATGCATGCGGCCCTGGGTTCAGCTCCCAGTATGGGGGACACAAAAGTTCAGATTGGACAGAAGGAATAAGTTCAAGAGATCCATTGTACAATACTGTGACTATAGATAACAACAACATTCTTAGAAAGTGCTAAGGGTCTAGATTTTAAATGTTCTCACTAGAAAAATGATAATATTGTGAGGTAATACATATGTTAATTAGGTAGATTCAGCCATTCTAATGTGTGTGTGTGTGTGTGTGTGTGTGTGTGTATATATATTTCAAAACATCATATTGTACTTGATATACACATGCATTGTGTCAGTTTTTTAAAAATCAACATAAAAATAGTTTATTATTTTAATGGTCTTCATAATTTTGAATAAGTTGAAAAAATTAAGTTCCTATAAATCATTTACTAATTATTTTTAAAGCATTTAGAATTTTAAGGTTATAATACTGACCGATATTTATGTAGCATAACATATAGTATAATAACAACCCAAAAAGCAGCATAATATATAATAATATAATAATCATGCACATAAACATAAATTCTTAACATATTTGACCCACGTATAAAGGAAAGTAAAGAACGCAAAGATCCAGAGCTTCATCGGAAGAGTAAGTAAAACAGGCAGTATTTGACTCGTGCAAGAACTTAGTTCTTTACGACTCTAGTGGTAGAAAGACAAAGCATTTTATATGCTAGGAAAAGGAGAGAAGAGGTATCAGTTGAGCAACTCCCTCTACTGAACTTATATCAACTACTTCCTGTGGCAGCAATTAGCTTTGGGAAGCAAGACCCAACAGGAACAGACAAAGCCAGTCTCAACAGTCATTAACTGGGCATTTCCCAATGACAACTTTGGTGACTTGAGAAATGTGTTCCTGGCTCACCCAGCAAGGGAAGTATCAGCATCCAGCAAGGAGTATGTCCACGTGGAAGACTGGGTGAAAGTGGAAGTTTGGAAACATGGATCTGGAAGTTATCAGTAACTCAAAGTCCTCACATTCATGGTTTCCATCCTCCACCAGAACCCCATGTCTGCCATTCCCATCCCCGACCCTCTCTCCAGGACCCAAGTCAGTGGCTGCTAGTCATCTGTATGCCCCATTTCTCATTAACCGAAGACATCACCACTGGAACTCTGATTTCCCAAGATACATGTAACCCAGATATTTTTTGATTTGCTAGATATTGTCCCCGTTCTGGGTCTGAGAAACTGGTCACAGAAACCTCCTGGAATTAGGAGTGGGAGTGAGTCTGGGGCTTTGTGAAGCTGCTCAAAGGGTTCTGACTGCTTCAGCATTTTGCTGGCTGGCTCTGGACAGCAAGAACCGACTTTTCAAAAGTGCTTAAATAAATACGTCATCAGATAGGGAATCTGATAAAAACCTTATCTAATCACACTCACATGCATGTGTTTCTTAATGCTCTTGATGTAAGATAAAATGTATTTCAATAAATTAAATTTTATGACATTCATACACATCCTAAGTTGAGTACCTAATTACAGTAATTTCATTCATGTTAACTGCTCTGAATCTTTATTAATTTATCAATTTACTTAATGAATAGAGTGGTGATATATACATAAAAATTCTTGGAAAGATATGAATTTATAAATTTAGGAAAATCTATAGATCACTTCTTGAGTGATCGTGATCCTTTATAGAATTATGTTTTTTGGGGTACCAAATACAATAGCGTCCACCAGCAATGTTGTAGCAATTGAGTTCTGATCTTCTCAAATGCTGGGTTTAATTCTATTAGGTAATGCTATTTGTTCAGGCTTTAGAGTTACACATTAGCAATAGCTAGAAGGATAAAGCAGATGAAATAACTTGGATCTTGGACACTGTTTGAAGGACTATACTTTGAGTAAAGCCACAGAACTTCCATGGTGACTGTGACCTTGGGATGTGGCCAGCAACCTGGCAGGCTCTGCTCAGAGGGTTGAATGTGGATTCCACTGAACACTGTATTGGCAAGCTGGGATCCCCACCCTCCAAACCCCCACCCCAGCTCCCTGCTTTGAGTTTTCCCAGTTACTACATGAATCAAATTACGGGCACCTCTGCTAGGTTTCCTGTGAAATAACAGACCTTACTGTAACCAAATATTACCATCTCGGAAAAACCTTATGCAACTAGTGAGGACTCTTCATTCTCAGGCAACAGAGAAAAGCTTCTTTGTTTTGAGATTGAACACCTGGAACATGTTATCCGGGGCGGCCACGGTGGAAAAGGGGCTCCAAGGACCCAATCACACCCCTGCCTTCCGAGGGCCAGTCTGTCCAAAGCTGACTTGTGACTCCATTTGGCCCAGTCTCTGCAGTTAGTTGTGGGCAAATAGCAGAGGGTGCCTTGCTTCTGTGTAGAAAAGCCATATTGGAAAAGACTACAGAACTCCAAGGCAAGGTTTCAGAGACAGAAGAGAAGAGGTGAAGGATGCAGAGAGATAGCAGTCCCAAGATCTGCCCTCCCTGCCCCCAGGCCTGCACCCTCCCAAAGCAAACACCAAATAAGAATGCTGGCTGTGTGTGCGTGTGAGAGAGGCCGACTCTTGGCATGGGATCAGTCAGCACGCACATGTGGATGGCTTCCCTTGGAAACCAGAGAAACCCTGTGTTTCCACCTTTGCTTCAAAACATTCACATTCCAGAAGAAAACTTTGCTTCTTTTATCTTTATGCAGCAGTCACACGCAGCAGTTACAGAAAGGGAAGGCTCCCGGAATCCAACACCAGTCTGGAGATGAGAGTCAAGGTTGGGTGTTGCCAAACTCAGGATGCTGGAGAACCAGCCGGGACCGTGACCGACATTGAGGAAAGAGAACAAGAGCCCTCTTCAGCATGGAGAACCAGGGTGCATCCTAAGAAAAATGCAGAACCAAACACCAATATAACTTTCCAAACAATATCCCATTTCTGTTCTCATCATTTAGGCCTATCTTAACTTGCAGAATGAAAAGAGGCAGTTTTTAGTCACCTTGGGCCTCATGGTAAGACACTGAAATGGGGGAGTGGAGCGTTCCACCCTTGTGAGCTGAAATCACTCAGACCTTATATTTGCATGGCAGTGTCCTAGGGCTGGGGAGATGCAGATTTTGAGAAAGCACATTTCCAGCAAATTCCAAAAGAGATGCCAGGACAACTGAGTTTAAAAAAAGATGTCTTAATGTCAGTTATTTGGCTACAGAATGAGTGATTTTCCACATCCTATAAAATGCTCATTTTTATGATCTAAGACAGTTGTAAGAACCTAACGTTTCCCCTTTGCCAAATAACAAAGTATAATTGTGTCTGGGCTAATTCTTGTGTCATTCATCTCATCACTTACGCTAGGCTATGACAAATTTTTTTAAAAAAGAATAACTCTAAGTAAATTATTGGCCAACTGGTTCTCATAGCATCTATCATGTTTATTTGGGAAAACAAAGCTAAAAAGTGTTAGAAAGTTAGGCAATGCATACCTGTTGAGCTATGGCTATTTTTAATAATTCTAACAAAACCGTCAACTTTTGCTAAATATACAGGTGTGTTTAGAAAGGGACAGAAACCCTGCTAAAGTCGCTCTTGAGGTTTCATCTTTTATACAAAATGTGGCCTAGAGTCCATGCCTGGTTGACTCTTTAAAAACATGTTCCTTTACTTCTGAACCAGGGATAAGGGGCTCTGTTTGCAGAATATTCCCCTAAAATGGTCGAGGTCCCATTAATTATTTCCTGCCCAGTGTCATGTTTCAGGGAATCTAGTGTGCCCTTTCTCATTTAAGCTGATCTCTCTAGCAAAATACAATTCAGCTGCTTTATCCTGCTTTAAAGCAAGTTTAATTTACTTGATTAAAAGTACGCCCATGTTCGGCACGTCTCACAAGGACCAGGAAGGGACATTAATGAAGAGTTTCTCTTTGAAATAAAATATACAGATTTTGTTTCCCAGTGTTTCCACGTCTATCTTCCTTGCTTTCTTAGTTTTCATGTAGTATCCAATATCACAGAGATTGGCAGCAGAAAGACATGGAAATGCTTCTCATGGGGGCCCATTCTCTGGGCCTGTAGGCATAACATATATTTTACAAGAACAATGAGAAATCAGTTAGGGATCTACTTTTTTTGCTGTCCCCTTAGAAGAAATGCTCTCTGGGGTAGAAGTGGGGATGGCTGGCAGATGACTATTATAGAAAGTTCTGGACAGAAAAAGCAAACACATCTATTTCTTGGACATTTCTGTCCCTGTGATCTCTTTCACAACTTTTTAAATTTTTTTTTAACTAGAATGTTCGTGAAAACTATATTTTAGAAGCAAAAGGAATCCTATTGAACAGAACTCATTACACAATTAGAAAAATTGAGTGGTTTATATTTATTTGTATATTTATATCTTTCAGAGGGAAATATACTCCATATATTATTTTTTACCATGAAGGGCAAAAATTCCTTAAGCAAATATGTACTTAGGCATTTTAAAATATAAAATGTATTTATAGCTTACATCCCACACATTTATTTTTATTTGTCCAAAAGAGGGAAACTACACTTTCTTGGATTAGTTCTTTCTTGGGTTTCTTGTTTAAATATTTAATTAGGCAAATTTCATATGTACCTAATAGCCCTGAGGAGACTGAATGGTGATCTTTTTCGAAAGTTTAAAAATATCAGTGGGAAGCTGTTCTCATCTTTTTCCACCAAATTCAATAGCTTAGCTTTTCATTTCCTGTCTCCAATAGCCAGGGTAATTAGACCATAATGAGAACTCATTGCTTGGAAGATGACATCTGAAAGTTGAAACTGTTTGCTGCTGCACAAACTTCAACATGAGGCAAAGGGACAGGACCCCCTCCTGAAAGGCAGAAAGTTCTACTGCTGAAATGCCATTTCTCTGAAAATTATTTCTTCTTGGAAAGACTCCGAAGTTCAAAGTCCAGGAGGCAAAGTGACATTTGTTCTTCCCCCACCCCCCGCCTTTCTCTTTGTTTATTTTATTTTATTTATTTATTTTAATAATTCTTTACTGTTAAGGGAACCTCTTTTAGCCCTCATTGGTGAGGGAAGGGTGCTGGGGATGGAATGCAGGGCCTGGCACATGCTAGGTAGGGGCTCCACCACTAAGTCACATCCCCTTCCCTTGCACATCTTAAAGGGTGCCTTTCTCACCTGCATAGACACCTATATAGACACCTGTGTAACCACCACCAAGATAAAGAAACAAAACATACCCAGCCCTTGCAGACTCTCAGACCCCTTCTTATCAGCACCTCCCCCAAGGAAGTCACCTGATTTATATGTCCCAGAATGGTTTCCCCCATCCTTGCATTTCACACAATGGGGCTGTGATATTTAAACACTGGCTTCTTTCTTTCAATGTCTGTAATCCATCCATGTTGGCTTTTGTATCTTCACTGCTGTATCCTGTTCCTTTCAGTAGATATGCTACAATTTATTTGTCTGTTCTACCTTTTATAGACATTTGGATATATTCTGGCTGATACTTGTGTTAGTCAGCTTGCTGTTACTGTCACAAAGTATCTGAGATTAAAAATTTAGAAGGAAGAAAGGTTTATTTTGGATCATGGTTTCAGAGGTTTCAGTTCATGGTTGCTCAAAGAAGAGAGGTAGAGACCAGTAACCCAGTATCCCCTTCAAGGGCAGAGCCCCCAATAACCCAACTTCTTCCCACTAAGTCCCATTTCCTAAAAGTTCCACCATCTCCCAACAGCATCATTGGCTGGGAACCAAACCTTCAACATAAGAGCCTTTGGGAGCTGGGGGTAGAATATTATGACTTGGATCTTAAATGTCCACCAAAGGCCATGTGTCAGAGTTTTGGTTGCCAGCCTGTTGCACTATTGGGAAGCAATAGAATGATTAAGAGTTGGACCTAGTGGAAGGATGTTAGGTCATTGAGGGTGTATCCTTGAAGGGGATATTGGAACCTCAGACCCTTCTCTCTCTCTGCTTCTCAGTTACCATGAAGTGAGCAGGTTTTCTCCACCCCTTGCTTCCCACTATGATGTTCTACCTTGCCACAGGCCCAAAGCAACAGAGCCAAGCAACCCTGCACTGAAACCTCTGAAATTGTGAGCCAAAATAAACCTTTCCTCCTTTTCAAGTTGTTTATCTCAGGCATTTTGTCAAAGCAACAGGGAGCTGACTAACATAGGGCTCTTAAGAATAAAGCTGCTGTGAACATTCTTGTCCACATCTTTGAGCATGTGTTAGTCAGCCTCTCATCACTGTGACCAAAATACCTGACACAAACAACTTGGAGGAGGAAAGGTTTATTTTGGCTCATGGTTTCAGAGGTTTCAGTCCATGGTCAGCCAGCTTCATTGCTGTGGGCATGAGGTGAGGCAGAACATCATAGCGGAAGGGTGTGACACCAGGAAACAGAGAGAGAAACAGAGAGAGGAAGAGGGGCCAAGATATAGTCCCCAAGGGCACACCCCCACTGACCTCCTTCCTCCAACTATGCCCCACCTGTCTATGGTTTCCGTCTCCTCCCATTGGTCCATTCAAATGATTCACCCATCAAATGGATTAAACCATTCATGAGGTTAGAGGCCTCATGAACCCATCATTTCCCAAAAGTCCCACCCTAGACACGCTGCACGGGGTACTGAGTCTTCCACACACGAGCTTTTGGGGGGCATTCCAGATGTAATCCATAACAGAACATGTGCATTTGTTTTCCATGGATGTCTACTCAGCAGAGGAATTCCTGGGGCATTGAGTATGTGCAGCTTGGATAAATTGTGCCAAACACGTTCCAAGGAGTTGTACCAGGAGTCTAGTCACCACTTTTTGAGTGGCAACCAGGGATTAGTCTCATCACTGAAGTCAGAGTGCAAACTGTCCCCACAAGAAAAGACTCTAAGACTGAGCAACAGGAGAAGTAGGAGAAAAACAGTTTGAGAGAGAGAAATGGGGGAAGGGTGTAGGGGGCATTTGACCTTCCAGAGGAGGAACTGGGGTTATTAGACCTTCTATTGGTCCAGGCTAAACAGGTGCCGGACAAGGTGCTGGAGCCTTTTGGGGTGAACCATTTTCCACCCACACTGGTCAGGGCAAGGGGCCTGGCTGGCAGCTCACTCCCTTGGGGCTTTCAGCCACATGTGCACAGCCAAGGGACAGGAAGACTTTTGGGGGATCAGGGTGCCTCTAGCACCCTGCATCCTGTTCTCAGTTGAGCATCACTTATAGTACTTGCCTATTGGTCATCTGAGCCTTTTCCTTTGGGTCAAATTCTATATGTTCTCTTTTTCTGATATTTTTTTCTAATTTTTGACCAAAATGTGAAGACTAAGACCATTTAAAAAGATCTGCTGTCCTTAAGGTGCCCTGCCCTCCTCTGTGACAGCCCTGCTCTAGCCTTCTCACTGACATGCAGACTCTCGGAGGGCCCCAGAAGGAGTCTTTGGGCTTTGGGCTCTAACTAGGCTGAATTCCAGGAAAAGTGACATCCATTTTAAGAGTTCTAGAGGAGACAGGGGTTGAAAGGATTCTGTTATCTCTACTGACAACTTTCTTTTCTTTCTTTCTGGGGCTGGAGATGAAACCCCTGCTGACCACATATATAACAATGACCTATACCCTAGCCACAAACGACTTTTCTAACAACCAGAGCAACATCATTTTTTAAAATTCAATATATTTGTATCATTAGAGCACAATACCCTTCTGCTTAAGTGTGGGCTGGACTTACTACCTTGCTTCTCTCAATCATAGAATAAATGTTATGTGACTCTGAAACCAGGTTATAAATGGCACTGTGGCTTCCTGCTTGTTCGTTCTCTCTCTCTCTCTCTCTCTCTCTCTCTCTCTCTCTCTCTCTCTCTCTCTCTCTCTTTCTCTTCACTAGCTCCTGAGAAAACCAGTTGCTACATCATGGGTACACTTAGGATTCCCAAAAGACAGACCCACATGGGAAGGAACTGAGGTGTCCTGCCAACAGCCCTGTGGATGCACCATCTTGGAAACAGACCCTGCAGCCCCAGTTAAGCCATCAGGTGTCTGCAGCTCTCTAATCACCTTCATAAGAGACCCTGAGCCAGTTTCATCCAGCTAAGCTGCTCCCAAATCCCTGAATAAGAAAATAAATGGTTATCATTTGAAGCTTTTAAATTTGGGGCAAATGTGTTACACAGCAATAGATACTAAAAACAGTAGGTTATTAGTACTACTAACCAAATATTCCTGGTTCTATCTTCCAGAAACATGGCAGCATGACCTACCTCCTTTCTCTGGAATTTGGATATATACACATGTAACTTCTCTGGCTAACGACATTGAGTAAGACAGATGTTTGTCACCTCTGTGGAGACACTTCAAGCATCAGAGTGCTGTCATCCACTGTTTTTATTCCTCTACTAGACCAGTGATCAGTGTTGTGAATAAAGGAATACTACTCCACTAACTTGTGGCCAGAAGTGGAGGTGGTATGACGTAGAGCCTTTAGCTGACCCATTGTAGATGTGTAGCAGCAAAAGAAATAAACCATGTGGGTGTTTGTTACAGCAGCATGACATGACCTGTACTGACAATGTAGACAAGGAGACCCAGGGATTCTCTCTTCCTTTACCCTGAGCTCTTCATACTCTTTGGGCCCAACAAAGTCAGCATCTCCTTCGAGGTCAGCAGAATAGCCTCCTTAATGTGGGATGTCATTGTCTACACAAGGAACCAGGGAGTCCAGGTGAAGACTGTGGAACCTAGTTCAAGAGAGGGTTAGGGGCTCAGCACCACCAGATCACCATGGGAGCCATTCAAGGGAGAGGTTGCAAGGGCTGAAGAGGACTTTAAGGTGTTAAGTACTGGCCCCACCCCTACAATCCAGTTCTGAAAGTCACAAAGTCAACAATGATTGATCCTTTGCTTTATTTTCCAGAACCATAGAGAATTTAGGGAAATTACTGTCTGGCCACCCAGAAAACAAAGGCCGGTTAGGATTTGTTTTATTTTCTTTTCTTCCCAGATCAGTCCACAGTTCCCCAAGGATCTTCTGTGGTTTGGAGCTTCCTCTGTGCCTGCTCTGATCTTCTCCACTCGACACCCCTGCCTGGCCCCTCCTGGCCCTCTCAACGGTCCTACTCCCCTTGCCCACAGCCCCCTCTCTTTCTCCCAGCCTCAGGCTCCAGCCTCCTCGTTATGAAGTGTTAGAAAGTTGGTGAAGTGAGAAATGAGCCTGTGAAAGCTCGTTGTCCTAATTAAACTTCGACAAGGAGAGTGACAAGAGGCGACGGGGAGGAAACTCTGCCACCATCAGAGGTCCTGCCTGGGCTCAGGTCGGGGGAGGCCATTGTCCTGCAGAACAAAAGCTACTGTTTGCATGTGTTAAACCCCATCAAACTTCATCAGACCCAGGTGCAAAAGCCCACATCCCAAATGCCATCCCTGTTTATGCCACCTTCCTTAGCACTGATGGTCCCCAGCTGTCGACCCTCATCAGGGCCGGGTCCCACATCAAAGCTGCATTCCCTCCACCGACAGCTTTGGCTCTCCGATGCATTGTTGTTACGACTTCCTGCGCTTAGTCTCAGCCTGATGAATTAGGGCACAGAGCCCCCCATGGCACGCTGGGCCCTGCGGTGTTGTTAATGAGGTAAGGCTGGCTGGCGGGATGGTCCTGGCCTGGGCCTAACTAATCACATAAAGCTGTTGCTTTGGAACAGACCTGGACTGCCCCAGAGTCAACTTCCCTGGAAGTAACACAAAGCAGAGCTTCCTTCCTGGGAGAAGACACAATGCCTCCTATTGTCTCTGTCACTTCCCCTTCACCCTCCCAGAGATTAACCCTCTACTTGGGAGACACAGCCCTGTGCAAACGCTGTTTGCTGATGCCCAGCCGCGGTTTCCAAAACCCGGTGAGAAGCAGTTTCTCTCTGCAATACTTTCTTTCAGACTGGTCAAGCCAGCTGGGGAGGAGAGGCCAGGCCCAGGAAGATCTGGTAGCAACTTACAACACAGGCCACCAGAGACTGGTGGTGTCTCACAGGTAGTTGGGACACAGCCAATGATGGCCCTATTAGACATGCCCTGTGTCTGGGCAGAGGCTGTCGGGGAGGGGCACACAGTCTGTACGTGGCCTACCATGGCAGGCCCCAGGAAGAGGGTCCTCAAGGACCAGGGCCAAGCCTGGGTTATCCAACAAGCCCTCAGAACGTCCCTAGAAAACTACTCCCAGACCCTGGAATTTTATTGTTTTTTTTTTGTTGTTGTTGTTGTTGTTGTTGTTTTTGTGTGTGTGTGTGTGGCATGAGGGATGGAACCCAGGGCCTCGTGCATGCCAGGCAACCCCTCTACCTCTGATCTGCACCCCAGCCGTATCTTGTGTTTTGCCCAGCACTCTGGGCAATGCTCTGAGTCTCCACTTACATAACCACTTCTTTACCTCTTCATAAGCATTGCTCCAGTCCCAAATGCTCAGCCAGCTTCCCAGAACTGTGACCAGAAGGATATCCTCATATTTATCTCTCTAAACCTACTATGTGCTCTGAAGAACCTAAGTGGGCTGAGGGATTCCAAAAGTGGCAATGTAGGATCTGGCACCAGAGCAGATTCAGGAAGAAGCAAGAAATAGGAGGTGACTTAAGGGTAAGGTCCAAGTCTGAACTGAAACTGGGTAGAAGATGGGGAATTGAGCTGGAAGCCACATTTCCCCCACCCTCCCTAGTTGTGCATTTGAGGGTTCACTTGCATTCACTGAGGCACCAAAGGGCTCTAGGAAATTCTAAACCACCAGAATTCTTGGGTGACCAAGACATGTTCCCTCACTTTCCACCAGTGGGAGACTCACATGTGAACAACCAAGCATTACCATAGGCAGAGGTGACAGAGGGCTCCAGAAGTTTCCCGAGATGGCATTAAGAGGGGGGTCAAGTAGAAGATTCTGTATGGAAGGGAAAAAGATTCCTGAGAAAGTGGCCCTTGCTCCAGGCTTCAGTGGTTCCACAGGATTTTGCAGAGAGGTGATGAGGATAGTGAGGGGAAGGTTTTGCTAAGCATCATTTATGAAAAGGCCAAAAGCACTTGCTCTCGTCCCAGCCCGGGGTTAGCATGTGTCTCTGAGTCTTTGGCAACTCTGGATGTACAGCTGTGACTTTTCCATCTGCACCAGCCCAGCCACCTCCTCCCACCCTGACATGTCACAGTCTAGTGGAACGGATGGGCATCAGACAACACTTACTGATCCTGAAGACAAAGCCATTCTTCGGAGTTCCCTAAAAACCAAATGGACTCACTCTTGGACACTGGCAAGAGTGAAATCACTTACTGGATGTTTTGTTGTGTGTTTCCTTGTGTATGTGTGTGTGTGTGCACTCGTGCTAAAGGTTGATGTGCAAAGAATACCCTGGCTCAGTCTCAAATAGATGAAACTTTAAAAAATGATTAAATGTTATGTTAGACTATTGCATAGTAAAGCAATGTTGTGCCTTCTAAGAAACCAGAGTCAGATCCTGATACCAATGCCTGGGGCAAATTTAAAATTGCTCTTTTTAAGGGAGCAACCATAAACATTTTGCCCAATATATACAGTAACCAGGACCTCTAATGACTGTGTCAACACTCTTTTGTTCCCAGGTTATAAGGCTCCCATTTTCTCCTCCTCTTCCCAAACCACACTTTTCCAAACAGCCACTGTGTGCAGGATGGGAAGCTCATGAGAGAAGGAAATATTTGGGGCTGTGTCAGCTGGTGGAGTGGGGCTACATGGTTATGGTATTACAAAGGCAAATGGTTTCCCAGTAAACCCATTTCCGATGGCTCTCTGGCCACGGTTGGTGGGAGACCAGCGGAAGTGTATGTGTTGGGTACATTGAGTCTCCAGCTGTGCAGCTACGGAGGCCTCTCTGGACAGAGCCATTAATGGACAATTATTGGGCCCTCAGCCCACAGCAGATGTGCTGGGGAATGGAGCCAGGAAGAGCTGGGATGCAGCCGGCAAAGGGACATGGAGGGCCTGAGACGCCTTACAAGGTAACCACAGGCGGAAACCTGAAAAATGAAGATCTTCCCACTGTCCCAGAAAAAGGGGTGAACTTAAAATGCAGTTCCTTTCCTTGAAGTGGGCTTGGCAGGCCCAGTTGTTGAAAAGCAAAAAGAAAAAAAAAAGGAGAAATAAAATGAACATGTTTTACATTTGTCTGGCCTGCATATCTAGCTGAGTTCCTTTCAGACCCCCTCATGTGCTGAACTGAGGTACAGGGTCAGAACAGAAGGAATTTAGGGTAATCATTGCTAAAGAACACAGAATGAAAGGGGAGGTCATCTTTAAATATTGTTTCATGCATTTATTATAATAAGCTGACAAACAGGTAGGGCTTGCTGGGTCCTTTTGGAAGTTACCAGAAGTCTCACAGCCGTGGTCTCTCTGGCTGTTGCTGTAGAGGGTCACCTGTCCCCCATCAAAGGCCACTTCTGCTCAAAACAGAAAACCAGGGTCTATGTTTCCTAGTTTTGAGAGTTCTTCTTTCCCCATTGGTGTTACAGAGACTCGGATCCTGGACTTCCCTCATCCTCCAAGTCTGTTCTCGGGTGCAGGGTGGACGGGGAGATTCTTGATGTACCTCCTTCAGGACTGGGGTGGAACTGAGAAGCTGGCCCAGGGCTCTGCCACTAAGCTGCACCTAGCCTGAGGCTCGCGGTTCCACAGTCTTAAGCTAAAGTCAGACCTTGCATACAGATAGAGGGGGTTCTATCAGTTCCTTGAAGGACCATAACTTACCTTACCTCTAGGTTTTATGTGGAGACTGGATTTTTTCCATCCACAGCACTCTTTGCTTAATTGACTCATACTTTCTGCTTTAAAAAAAAAAAAAAGTCATTTCCCTGACATAAGCTTCTGCGGTGGGGGTGGGGAGGTATTCCCTGTGATAAAAAAGACTGTGACTTACCTACTAATACCTATTTCCCTTTGTTTTTGACTAACATATCCCAACAATTGTTGGGACAGCAATTGTTCTAGCAAAAACGCTACATTTCCCAAATTTGCACATATATGTAGTCAAGCAAAAGATGTTGGGGGTGGGAGGATGCTTCTGAGAAAGCTCTTCAAAAGAGAAAGAATCAAGCCAGTAGGCAGACTCACTTCTTTGTCTTTCCTTCTTGGAATGTGGTCATGATGGTTGGAACTCTAGCAGTCATTTTGGATTCAACTTGAGGATGGGTGTTAGAAGCTAAAATGGTTGAGTGGAATCAAAGACAAAAGAGATCAGGCCCTCTGAAGAATGACTATGGAGCTGGCTGGCCAAGCCTACACTGCCCATCTCTGCAGTTCTATGAAAGTAAACTTCTATCCTAAGTCACCGTGGTTTCCAGTCTTCGTCACCAGCAGCTTAACTGCACTAAACTTCTTCAAAACCTCCCCCTTCTGTGCTTCTCCACAGCACTGCTCACACTTGCAATTGCTCACCCTGTGTGTTAGCTCCTCTGAGCTCTGTAAGATCTAGGATACCAGTACCTGGCAGCCCTGTAAATGCTGAACAAGAAGCCCCTGAAGTGTGGTCCTGCCAGTGGGTGTGCTCACTGGGAGTCCCTTTTCCATGGAGTGACACAAGAATCCAGGATATCTAGTGTGGACCCACGAGATGTCAGTGTTTAGAATAATTAGAACACACAGACAGGAAACCCCTGTTAATTTATTTATAACAAAACCAGTCATTTTTGAGCACCTGCTGCGTGCCACACACTATAGTGGAACTTCACATAAACTCTTCCCCGTGTGTGCATGGAATTGTGTAGGCAAGTTGTCGTCCCTGACCTTCAGGTAGCTCCATAGCTCCTGACCTGCTGCATAACCAACAACCCCAACACCCGGGGCTGGAAACAACAGGCATTTTAAAATCATCTCGTGCTTATAAAGGTTGGTTGGGGATGAGAGGGAAGCACTTCTGCTGGCCTGGTTTCTCCAAACCTTGCTCTCTCCCATGTCTTCATAGAGCTGGGTAGAGGTGGCGAGGGGCCAAGCTCAGCCAGGACATCGTGACTGTCTCTCTCTAGGATCTTCAGGCCTCCCCTTCTCCACCTGACCTTTCCACATGTGACTCCTGAAGAACATCTGGACCTCTGACAAGGAGGCTTGGGACCCCCAAAGTGCAGAAGCAGAAGCTAGAAGACCTTAAGAGACAGACCCAGAGAGACCAGAATCACTCAGTAAGTTCTTAGATAAGACAGTAGCAAGGTCAGCCCAGAGTTAGCACAGGAAGGGACACCATGGGCGTGTGGACACCAGGAGGCCATTTTTAAGGACTAGCTGTTGCACCCCTGAGTAGGTGCAGCTCTCAGAATTTTATAGGTGAAGAAGCCAAGGCTGAGTGAGACAAAGGGCCTTTCCCAAAGTCCCACGCTAGTGAAGGGTAAGAATGGAGCCTGGCACAGCCACCTCCATGACCCGCCCTCACTCATCTTCCTCACTCAGTTTCTTTAAACAGGGATGCTGTCTGAGTTTGTTTTATATTGGTATGACAAAATACCTGCTGGGTATTATGTAAAGAAAACAGGTGATTTTTTTTTTTTTTTTTTTTAGTTTACAGTGTTGGAGGTTAAAAGTCCAAAGACTATGGTGCCAGCTCTGGTGAGGGCCTCGTGGCAGATAGCATCATGCAGTAGCTCACGCAGGAAAGATCACATGGCAGGACGCCCCACTAGGCTTCACCTCTTAAGGCCTCCCCACCACTTACCCTGCCATATAGAGGACCACGCTCTCAACACATGAACACATCCAAACCATAGCAGATATCCCTTGTCTTCGTCTGTTTCCTGCTGCTATGACTAAAGACCACAGGCTGACTAATTCAGAAAGAAAAGAAAATTATTTCTTACCATTTTAGAGGCTGGAAAGGCCAAATCCCCCAGGGGCTGTACCTGGGGAAGTCCTTACTGGTGGGGGCTCTCTGCAGAGACCTAAGGACAATCACCTGGTGGCACAGATCGAGTGTGCCTGCCAGGTCTCTCTTCTTCTTATAAAGCCACTAATTTCATCATGGGGCCCCACCCTCATGACTTAATCAAATCCTAATTACCCCCCCAGAGGCTCCGCCTACAAATGCCGTTGATGTTTGATGTTAGGGATTAAGTGCCAACCTGTTTTGGTGGGAACATTCAAACCACAGCACCCCTGAAGATGCATTTGAGGCTAGAACTCTGCCAAAATGCACATTGTTAGGAGCTGCACACTCAAGGTTGAGGAGGGTCTCTCATCCGAATGTTTTATATCTGTCCTTGGTAGCCAGGAACGACGGGGTCTGGGAAAACTGTCAACAAGATGAAGGGTGATTTGATAGAGGGGCTGCCAGAAGGAGGGTTAGGGACATCCATACTGTGTCACCCAGTACCCTGGGCTCCTCTGTTCACTCCAGCACATTCTTTAAAATTTCTGCCTGTTTATTATTATCCTGGGTGATACCACATCCGCACAGGCACCTCACCTTCTTCCACCAGGGCTTTCTCAGCTGAATTTCTGCAGGTGCAGTAGGTATCAGTAGCCTCAGGAAATGAGGTACTCAGGGTGGGGAAGCAGAGCCCCAGAGGGAAGGTCCCTCAAAGCCCAAGAGTTCCCTTTGCCTAAAAGTGTTTTTAGACACACAGTTCCCAGCTGGCCCAGCCCCCTGGCCTCAGAACTCAGCCTTCAGGGTAGGGCAGGAGAAAGAATGCAATCAGAGTTATGGCTTAATGAAGTGAACCATGATAACCGTAAACAGACAGTTTGGGATTTGGTTTGTTATTTTGTACAAGGCAGTACCTTTCAAAAGCAACCGGTGTCAGGGTCAAGCTTAAACATTTTCGTGTCACCAACAACAAAAAAAGAAAAAACAGTGATGCCATTGTTAAACACTGTACTTTTCCACCTTAAGATGGGATTGGTTTTGTGGATTGGGAAAGTTACCAAAAATAAGTTCCCTCAATCACAAAGGTTAGCAGAAAGGAAGTTATTGGATGGCTTAAAAGATGAGAAAGCGATATAGGTAAGTAATGGCTGTTACAAATAATGATATGCCCAGCTATTAACCCAAGCCTTTTAAAAATATATAACACATATAGCCCAAACAATAGATCCTGCACAACTTGGAAAAAAAAAAAGTTCTATTAATCCTTACATACAGGGGAGAGCCGAAATAGCTCTGTATAATAGCCCGTGGTTCCATGCTCTGTTTAAGAACAGCAATCACTAAAATGTGGCTTCCCTCTGGAGATCAACACCCCAAATGCAGTATGCCCACATGGGGATGCCACACAGCCTGGAGATGGGGTACTCTGTCAGGGCGGAGGAGATGTTTATGGCTCTCTAATCTGCTTCTGGAAGGGAAAATGTCATCTCTAAAAGGTTAGGGTCTTTGTCTTGCATCCAAAAAGTAGGCAAGAAACTACCTAGTCACAACCAAAATTAGGCTTATTTTTAGCACTTTCGTAGTTTGAGGCCATTTGGTAATTCTTTGGAAGTTGTTCACTTTTTTCCCCCCACTTTTTTGCAGTTGAGTTCACACAATACTTTTTTACTGACTGTAAAATAAGTTCTGCTGATGGTGCTACATTGTATTCCTCTATTTCCTTCACGATCCTTCAAGCTTCAGGTGGTTTTGCTTTAGACAGTACAATTGTCCCACAGCACCCATGGGGGCTTGGCTCCAGGACCCCCTGTGGATACCTAAATCCACAGATCCAGTGCAGATGTAATATTTTTTCCAAATGTTTTTTATTTGTGGTTGGTTAAAGCCATGAATGGAAAACCCACAGGGATAGAGGGACAGCTATATTTATTACTATTCCAGTCTTTGCTCAGGTGTCCAGAGAATTTCTCCTCCTTAATCAACCTTCAATTCCATTTAACTGGGAGCAAAAATAATCCTGATGCTGGCCAGTGAATGTGCTGTGGCCTTGGAGATGCTTTTCTTGAGCAGGTAGAGAATGACCACACACCCAACCTCCCCTGGCATCTTTTTCTGGAAGTGTCCATTTCCATAATAGTCCAGCACCACAGCACCAAGCTATCTCATAACTGTCTACTGCTAACCATCTCCTTTTACAGAGGAGGAAGCTGAGGATTAGCAACCTCTGCCAGGTTGCCAGGTACTTCAGGTATAAGAGAGAGCAAATACTAGAGCTGAGAACCAGAATCAGATACTTAATCTCTCAAGTCCATAACATAAAACAGGAACTTGATCTAGTAAAGATGACCAAGGCTAAGTGAGTAACTACACAGATAAATGTGTAATTCTATTTTTGCATATACAAAGTCACATGTGCATTATAATGTAGCTCCCCCATAAGTTGGCATATACACAATGCCTAGAGTTGATGCTCTCACAAAGTATCCTGGTCTGCTGTGGGGCGGGGCTGCAGACACGAGACAGCTTGCCAGCCACTGGCCCATCTGCAGCCCTCATCTAAACCACACACCTGAATCAAGGCAATTGCTCTGACCTCACTCAGAGGTCTCTGCCCTTATGTTACCCCCTGGGCCTGATATTTCTGTCTATCTCCTTATTCTGCCACCTCTTGACTGCTTGACCATCCAGTGGCTATAGTTGAACCTTTGGTGTTCCATTCTGACATTCTGGGGAAATTCTTTGTCATGCCCTGTTTCCCTTGGGGTCCTCATGTTCCAAAGTGGAGATCCTGTCTTGGTAAAATTCAGCCTCTCCAGTGGGCACAGGGAGCCTGCCTTACTCAAGCCCCAGAATTCAAGATAGTTTAATCATCTTCTTCACTACTATGCTTAAAAAAAAAAAAACAAGAACAATTTTAGAGGAGAAAATGTTTATTTGGAGACTCATGGTTTCAGAGGTCTCCATCTATAGACAGCCAGCTTCATTGTCCTGGGCTTCAGGTGAGGACAGAACAATATGGCAGAAGAGTGTGTCAGAGAGAAGTAGCTCACATGATGATCAGAAGCAGCAGAGACTGTACTCAACAGATAGAAAATATGTACCCCAAAGCCGTGCCCCCAATGCCCATCTCCTCCAGCCACACCCACCTGCCTTCAGTTACCACTCATTTAATCCCTGTCTGGGGATTAATTCACTTATCAGGCTAAGGCTCTCATAATCCAATCCTTTCTCCTCTAAACCTTCTTACATTGTCTCACACATGAGCTTTTGGGGGACACCTCAAATCCAAACCGTAATGTAACTAAAAGAACAATTTTTATTCAGTGCAATGAAAAATATCATTTCTTCTTAATAGCATTGTCCTGGTGTTTCTAGACCTTGATCATATAAAACTACATTAATTAAAATTCTGCAAAGCCATCTCTTGGAGATGGGATGGGATCTTGACTGGGATGGGTACTGAACTTTCCTTGGGTTCTTGGTGGGTCATCAAATTTCCACTCTGAAAATAAACCAAGAACTGGAAAGAGAAGGAGTCATCTGGGGCATCCTGAGAAGATGGATTTTGAGGGGGCAGGAAATGTTTTTCCTGAATTAGCCAGACTTCAGCCTGGCAGTCCTTCTCACACCATAATGTGCATGTGAAGCTCCTGGGGCTCCTGTCAAACTGACGATTCTATCTCAGGGTCTAGGGCCAGGACTGAGAGTGCATTGCTAACAAGCTCCTGGGAGATGTCAAAACTGCCAAAGGAGAGAGAACACTTTGTAGACATGTGTTAGTAGCTGGTTAGAAATGCAAAATCCTGAGCCCCACTTTAGATCCATGAATTGAACATGCCTGGTAACAAGATCTCAGACAGTTCTTGTGCCCTTTATAGTATGAGAAAGTTGGTTTCTTGGGGCTTGCCTGTGCTCACAGCAGACATGAGCTAATGAAGCAGACACTCTAATGGTCCTTCTCTACACAATGCTGCCGTTCCAAGCAATGCCTGAGAGGCAGCCTAGGAAAGAAACCCTATAACCAAGAATCAGCCCAGATAGATGGCTGATAAAAGAGGAGAGAGAGAAACACAGCAGGGCAAATCTGGGCTTTTAGAAGCCAAAAGCCAGGAAGATATAAGTAAGGGCCTGGAGTTAGCACCCTAAAGGTCTCTGTCCCCAGGGTTCTGGAGCTACTAAAAGCAACCTGTAGCATTACTCAGAAACAGGATCAGAAAGAAGGTTCTAGAAAGGCTGAGAATCTCTCCACCCAGCTGGAGGTTTCATGGCTAAGGCTGAAGAAAGGGACTGTAGTCTGTCTCCCTGGTAAGAAGTCTCAGAAGATTTAATGGAGCATCCACCATACACCCTGTAAGAACTGGCCCTAGTTTCTCATCCTATGAAGGATGCCCACCATCTTTCTCTTAACACAAGGAATCTGTGGCCAAAGACATTTAAATAATTAGCCTGATAAATACCCTAGCAAAAGTCCTCCCCATTGTCTGCCTGCTAGGCTGACCTCCTGGGTTCAAACATATTTATCTTTTGGTAGTATTTATTGTTTCGCCATCTCTTAACAAATTTCCATTAGAGGGTCTTGCCTGTGGAGAGTACTGGACGGGATGAGACTAGGGTGGGTATTGAGGACCCAACAGAGCAGCCAGGTGGGGGTGGTCCTAAGGGCCAAGCACAGGCAGGACACCATTCTGGGCTTCCTGAGGAATCAGTCAAGAGCTGGGCCACAGTGATGTCTTCTTGTATGGTACATCACACCTGCTCTCTGGTGGATCCCCACGACCTCCTAAGAAAGAACCATTAATCCCATTTTCAGAAGATAAAGAGGAGGCTCATAAAGACCAGGTGCTGGGCCCAAGTTCACCCCAAACCAACAACGGCTCTCACATCTGTCTGATCTCAAAGCTAGGAACCTATTTTATGGCTTATTAAAAGTGGGATTTTGTGGGCTAGTCTGGACGCTAATCATCAATTCTGATTGTGTCTATGGTACAGCTGAAGTTTTGGACACTCTACTGTCAATAAGCCTTTGCACTGCCACTTGTTTGGAAGTTGGGAAGTGCCTATGTGTTGCAGTAGAACAAACTTAGATCCTAACTTCCTACTCAACTTGGTCTCATGACATCTAGTGGCCAACAGGAGAAGTGCAGCAGGCCCCTTGGACATTATGAACAGGTGCAAAATCTGGTACTTAACGGGATAAAAAAAGGGGGGGGCGAAATTCATAATAACTGAAGTATCTATGGAATTCCTAAGATGAAGTTTTAAGCCATGTAATTTCTATAATTCTGTGTTTCATTCCTAATATGTATGCTTGTTTAATATCACCAACGGAAAATACACTGCATCCAACCCATTGTTGCTTAATGGATAAACTATGTTTGCACTCATGTAGAGCATAATCTAATATACAAAATAACATAATGTAATGTAATATAATAAAAACTCAATGCTTGTGGACATGCTCAATAATGAAAAACATAATTTGGAAAATGCCGACACTCATTAATTCAATCCCCTGGAAGTGGGGTGGATGTTGTGGGATCACTAACATTCCATATGAAAATCTAGAGGAAAATATACATGAATATGCTCCCTGATTAGTACACCTACACATATGATAAGATATGACATGCTTTATAGAAACTTATGGTTACAGGGAACTTAAGCTCTGCCCAATTAATTTTTATACTATAGAGAGGTAAGTACAAGGGGTTCCCCAGGAAATCTTATGAGAACAGACTTTAACCATCTCTTCTCACCCACCCCACCCCCACCCGTCATGGTCTCCACTGCAGGATTCAAATAATGGCAAAATTCCAAGGGAAGATTCTTGGGTAATTGATGCTTCTTTACAGGGGGGTCTCTGCTGAAGGGCAAGGAAAGTGCTGTCACTGTGGGGCCAAGAGAGATGCACCCAAGAGTGACTTGCCAAACCTTAACACACTCAAATTATTTTTCAAACATTTTGGGTTTGGCAAATGCACACTGTTAAGACCCCTTTCCCGACATTTTTATACCCATGTGGATTTCAAAGGAAATTTAATATGTATGTTTCTGATTCACTTCGGCTTAAGTCAGCACAATTGTTCAGTGAGAATCACTTTGTGTCCAAGAATCTTCCTGAACCCTTTCTTTTGTAAGCCCCCTTAAACAATTTTCTTTCTACCCAGGAAGCATGTTTTGTCCAGAATAAATTGAACTCAAACCCCCAAAATATTTAAGTTTAAGGTTCAAAATTCAGAGCCTTTGAATTCTGAAGAAAGTCAGAAAGTTTGCAAACCACTCCTTGAGTCATGGAGAACATCTTGTGGTGGTATTGAGAAGAGTGATTCTGTGGAGTAATATTTTTGTACACTTTAAAACTGAAAGTCTGACTTCTTGCTACGTAAATCTAGTGCTGCCCTGGCCAAGCACTTCTGGGACTGGGTGGCCCAGGGACTTGTGCAGCCACATTAGTTCTCAGCGTTGGTACTTTCCTCAGTAGCTAACACTCCACAGCACACCCAACACCCAGGCCACCATAGGACAGTGGCTCCCTGCCCGGTTCCCTTGTACCAAAGATTCTCTTCCCTAGGTAGGACCTCACCATCAGGTGTAGGCAATTAAAACTGTGAGTGAATTAATGAACCAGTTCATTTATTCCATATTGGTGTAAAGATGGTACCTCTAGACAATTTGATTGAGGTCAGAATGGCAGAGATAGTGACAAGATTTCTTTTAACATGCTGCTCTTTTTATACAAAGGTGAAATAATTATTCCACTCAAGTTTCATTTTCTTTTTTCACTTTTCTCTCTCTGTACTGGGGATGGAACCCAGAGCATTCTATCACTGAGCTATGCTCCCAATCCTTTTAATTTTTTTTCATTTTGAGACAGAGTCTCACTAACTCTTGCAGGCTGGTCTCAAACTTGTAGTTCTCCTGCCTCAGTCTCCCAAGTCATGCATGGAATTACAGGTGTGTACCACTGTGCCCAGTTTATTTTTCTTATCATAGTGATAGGGCAGTGGGGTGGATATTGTGGGATCACCAAAATTCCAGCTCCGTTGCTCAGGATTAAGTTCTCTCATATATAACAGAAAATCCAAATAGCAGGCTTTAATAAAACAAGAATTTACCTTTTGTTCATGTGAAAGAAATCCAGGGAAGGAATTCCAAGGCTAAAGGGCTGATCCCAGAGTCATCAGGGACCTAGGCTCTTCCCTCTGTATCTGCTCTGACTTCTGATTGCATTTCAGAATCACTTTCTCATCACAAGATAGCTGCTGGAGCCCCAGCTCTCTTGTCTGTTCCATGCAGCAGAAATGAAAAAGAGTCCACCAGCTGACACTGCCCATGGAAAACCAAGCCAAGACTTTAGCTTATGTTTCTTTCATCACCTTTCTGCAAAAGAGGCTGGTAAATAATGTTCATTGCTAGACCTCAGCAATTAGGATTCCTCTGCAAAGAAAGAAGAAAAAAAAATGGGTGGCCAAGCATCCATCACCCTTACCCACAATGCACTTTCCTGCCCTTGTCACAACTCTCAACCACTGGAAGGTAGACCTAGGGGAAAGTTGGAGAAGCCATGAACTACCAGGCTCTGTGTGTGTGAGGTCAGGCCCACAAATATTATGATGTATTCTCTTTGTTTCTGTATAATTAGTTCTCTGTTTGCTTTTTTTCTAGTCTAAGTCTAATTTACCTCCGATTAATACATACGTGCAAGATTTTCCCTTGGGCCAGAAGGGAGCCACAGGGCTGAAGAGAAAGCAGCTGAAAGGGCAGTGGGGGAGCCCTTGTTCCTTCCTCTGGTATGACCACTGATTGCTAGAGTTTGGATCTTAAATGTCCCCTGAAGACCCACAGATTAATGGCTAGGTCCTTGGTTGTTGGGCTATCGGGAGGAAGTGGAACCTTTAGTGGGAGGAAGTTAGGTCATTGCGGGTGTGCTTTTGAAGGAGATAATGGGACCCTGACTCTTTTCTGTCTTCCTTTTTCTTTCTTTTCCCAGCCACCATAAGGTGAACAGGCTTCCTCTGCTGCACACCTCTGCCATGATATCCTGAGTCATCACAGGCCCAAAGCAACATGGCCAAGTGACTATGAACCGAAACCTCTGAAACCATGAGCCAAAATAAATCTTTCTTCCTTTTAAGTTGGTTATCTCAGGTGTTTTGTTACCGTAATAGAAAACTGACTAACATACGGATAAAAACTCAGCAGGAAAACAGATTGTTTGCCTGTTCTCTGAGGACAGAATGGTGTTATAACACGGTGGGGGAAGTTTGTGGATCCTGATTTATAATGAGTTTGAACAGTAAGTAATTGCTCATTCAAGTCCAATTTAGGCAATGTTGGACATTCACACTAAATGTGGAACCTACCCTCATTGATAGCAGCAGGGAGGTGCTCACAATGAAGTTGATCTTCCCTCAAGGGCACATGTCATCTCAAGAAAACTGAGGTTAGTTCACCTCCCTCAAGTCACCACAAGCCACTTCAGAGCTATAAGTGGTGCCCCTATATCAACAAATCACCCTTAACTCAGGAGCCAGGAAAGAATTCAGAGTGCATATTACAGGTCCCAAGACCTGACCTTGACTCCTAGTCACTGAATGAAGTGATTGACCTCAGTGGGAAAAGGTAGCTCTGGGATGCTGGGCATCCTGGGTATCCTTCAGCAACAGTCAAACACCAGATTTGAAATAAAGTAGAATAAGGAGTGGGCTCCATTGCTGTCCTCATCATTCCTATGAATTACATTTGCTGCATACCTTAACATATCTCAAAAATGCTTATGGTCTAAAGATTGTTGAACTGTGAGGAAGGTTATCTGACTTCTCTTATGTAGCTTTGCATGCTCTTTAAATTTACTTATTTGTTTACAGTGCTGGGGATCAACCCTAAGGCCTCATACAAGCTAAGCAAACACTCTACCATGAGCCTCCAGCCCTCCTGCTGACTCTTATTAAGTGTGTATCAAACAGACCTGACCCTTCAATGTGCAATGTCTTAGACTTAGATCCCTTGACATGCCAAGAAGCCAAGGAGCAGACAGAAGCAGCTATGCAGAGCTGAAGGCAAAAATAAAAATATTTTTCCCCCCAGTCCTTGACTGGGGAAGTTCATGCAAGTCAAAGAGAAGTGAGGGTAGCTGGCTGATTTCTAAGAATAAAAGCTTGCTGGGAGGAACCAGTCCCCAAGAATAGGAAAACTGAGACTTGGCAAACACATAGCACTTTAGAGTTTATAAAGCCCTCTTTCACCATGTTATCTTGCTTGAACCTCCCCAAATGCTGTGAAGTGGGAAGGAGATCACAGAAAAGGAATCCAAACTTCAGAGAAACCCCATGTCCAAACCAGAGGCACACAGCTAGAATCAGGACAGGGATGTGGTCAGAAGGGGCTTCATCCACCACCACAAGCCTCAGGCAACTCCTCTGCAAGAAGAAGCAAGTCCTCCCTCCTCCTCCAACCTTATGTGGTCACCACTTTTGAGGCCAAGACCATAGGATTTGATTTCTAGGACAGACACAACCAGGAGGGATGCTGCCACTGCTTTTGCACCTGTAAAGCAACTTTGTACCTTCACTATGTCTTATGTGGCCTCAGTGACATGGAGGCACCTGAGGCCAAAGGATGAATGAATGGGACAGAGGAAAGTAAGAGAAACCCTTCCTTCACATCCTGCCCCCCCCACACACACAGTCTACCCTTGGCTCTTCCATGACAATATTGTCTGGAGCAAGTATCCACATGCCTCGGTTTACTCATCTGTAAAATGGGAAGAAGAGCATTTACCTTCATGCCTGCTACTGAGAGGCAAGCTGAGGGGAGCAGAGGTAAAGCCTACTGGTCTAGACAAGCCTAGAGACAGGCCCACCCCCACTGACCTGCCCTCTCAGGGCTGTCTGCTAAGTGTTTGCTCTGATCTCAAGCTCCTAGTATCACATGGGGAGCTGCAGGTGAGCCAATGGATGCCATTGCAATTGGCTCCCAAGGCTAGATGCCTCAGGTCACGAGGGTGGCTCTGGGTGTGAGCTGAGGCGGTTTCTATTCTTGACATCACAGCTGGTAAAGTGGCAGCTTTGAGCAAACAAGCTCTTAACACTAAAGGAGCAGAGTTCAAAGTCGCAATCCCATCTGCCCTCCCCCCACCATTTATCCAGCAATTAATGAGCACAATTCCTCTATAAATTTTCTGATTTGTTGTTCTTGTTATTGTTAAGCCCTGGACAAGTGCAATACATCAAAGATCCCAGATACATTCCTGGAATGGGAATTCAGTTTCAAAATTTCTCTAGGTGCCACCCCCTGAAGCTTAGTTCACCCAGCCGCCTAGAGTCCCTGACCATTGTGCAGGGAGGGTCTATCAATAGCTCCTACAGGTCCTCAGATACTGTAGTTTAGCATCCAGTCAGATGTGCTGGTGCAAGACATCTGCCCAGAATTTTCAGGAGACCTAAGTGGGAGCCACAGGGCCAGTCAGGAGGTCAGGGAGCTCAAGAATTGGCAAGAATACCTGTGAAAAGAGGTGGCTTCCCTCTAGGATTCACTAGTGTTCATGTGCCTAACATCAAAGACAGATTCACAGATGTTGGTCTGCCGTGGCCCACTCGGCAGTCCCATTATCCCCCTTTGCCAGCCTCACCTGCGTATTTCAACCTATAATTGCTCAAGCCCTTTCTACCATCAGGTGGCCGGTGGTCAGATGGTGACTTTCCAAAAGCTTAAAAACTTATCCCGCTATCCAGAAGACACCCAATGATACTGCGGCCAGAAAGGGGACAGATGGACACTGAAAAACAGAAGAAGCCTCAGGAAAATAGGAGAGCCCCACCACGCAACTGTCAATCGCTTGAGATTACTAACACAAGGAGATGGACTGAAGGGGCTGAGCCTATAAAATCACTGATTTTATGGGGAATTCATACCTTGAATCATTGTTCCAGCCACCTGAGGAATGGCAGGCATGAGAAACCATTTCCATGTCTCACATGGGACCTGGGGCAAGTCCTTAGGTTTGATGGTGCATTTCCAAAATGGCAAAATAAAAAGTTGGATGTGGCTCGCTCTCCCTGGCAGTTATTAGCAAAAGCTTCAACTCTGAAAACAATTAGCTGCAAAGATCTAATGTGCTTTTTATTTTAATCATTTTTGAATTTAAATCATTTTAATCGAGGTAAAATTTATGCATTTTAAAAATCAAAATGATTTCATCCCAGGGACTGGACTGGATGGTGGTATGCGCCTGCGAAGGTAAGAGGCCCAACAGGCACCAAAGCTCAGCGCATATGCAGAAAGGGCCTCACACTTCTCTTTCTCCTTCTTTGCTTGGTTTGTGATGCCTCAAGGCCGCTGGGAAATTCCGGGCCAGCCGGCCCAGGGTGGACACCGGCGTCCTGGCTCTGGAGGGCTGGAGTGCAGCAGGCATCAGTCTTGCCAGCGCTGGCCTGGCAGCTGGACCCAAAGCGTAGGCTCCTAGGCAGCGACGCTGGGGGTGCCCCGCCAGACGCCCATTCTCTCTGGCGCTACCAGAACCCACAGCTACCGACCTCCGCTGAGCACGAGGGCCAAAGTTGGGAAAGTGCGGATCCGCAGGGGGCAGGGGGCGCGGCAGGTGCAAACCCGCCCGGCTGCGGGGAGATAGCTGAGAGCTGCTGTGGTCCCTGCACCCAGCTGCCGGCCCCGGCTCGGTGTCCCAGCTCTGGGACTTCCGGAGCCCGGCGGCGCTTCGCAAAGATTGTCCAAGGGCAACAACCCGGCGAGAACGCGAGGCGCAGCGGCCTGAGCGCTCCGCACGCGGCCGCGGAGCCGACACCGGGCCGGGCGGGGGATGGCCGGGCTCCCTCTGGGGCGGCGGGCGGGGTGGGGTGAGGCGGGCCGGCCCCCTCCCCTCCCTTCCGCACGCCCGCCCGCCCGCCCGCCCTCCGGTCCTACGGTCCTGCAGCCAATTAGACGGCCCCCTCGGGCGGGAGGCGTGGGGCGCTCCATAAAGCAGCGCGGAGCTGTCACCCCACGAGCAAGCTGCGCACCGCCCAAGCTGAGCCGGCACGCCGCAGACTCAGGCGCCTCGGGCCGCCGAGCGCGGAGGAGCCATGGCCACCACCAACGGGGCCTTGGAGAACGGGCAGCTGGACAGAAAGCCGCCTGCCCTGCCGCGCCCCATCCACAACTTGGAGGTCAAGTTCACCAAGGTGAGGTGGAGGCGCCTCCCACCCGACGGCTGTCGACTCGGGGCTGAGCTGGGCCGGGGATGCGGGGCGAGGAGTCAGCAGGCGGGAGGTTCTCTGGACTCTTCCTAGACCCAAGTTCCTTTGCCTGGGCCAGCGCCTCCCGAAACCGCACCCTTCAGGGGGCATCCCGGGTGGAAACCCGCGCCCCAAGCAGGCTCGAAGGCGGCGGGGCTCGGGGCTCGGGGCTCTAAGCCTCAAAGCAGGGTGAGAAGACAGTGCAGGGTTGTAACCCAGGGCAGCCCCGACGTGCCCTTGAAGGGCCCTCTTTGAAAGCGAGTGGAGGTGAGCCCTGAGATGACTCGCTGCACTGTAGTTTCTTTGCAAACCCTGAGGATGGCTTCCTGGGTTGAAAGAGTTGGGCTTTGGGAGGGTCTGAGGTGCCTGGGAATTCCCAGGAGTCTGAGAGGAAGGACCACATGGGAAGCCTAAACTGGGCAGCAGAACCTCAGGAGAAATGAGAGCGCAATGGCAACTTCTATGCTTAGCTGTATCCCGCTTACCAGCCGAACTTGGGAAAGAAGAAAGGAGTTCACTGATGAAACTGTCCTGGTATTTACAGACCAAGAACATGTTCCCCAGAGTTCCAGATCTGGGTCTGGGGATGCTGTGTGTGGCAAGGTCGAAGCTCTCAGGCTCTGTCACAACCCTGCCGTGCTGGGCTCTCTGCTTCTTTACGCTGTTTCCTAGGACTCTGGAACTCTGGCAAAGCAGTGAGATCACCTGCCTGGGGCAGAGGAACATGGCGATGCTGGGAGCAGGGGCCAAGGAGAACTAGGGAGCAGCAGACAGCAGCGTGTCCTGAGAGAGGACAACCCCAGGGCTGTCTGGGATTCTTTCCTCTGATCTGACTGGGAGGGGGCACTTTAGGGGCTCAGGCCCAAGGCACCTATGGCTTTACTTCTCCCAATTTTGTCTCCTCTTGTCCGTAGTTACCAATTTCAGCTAACACAATGCTTAGAAAATTCCCTCATCGATTTTACTTTCAAAAGTAGCAATTATCTCAAATAATTTTAATCAAGCAAAGAAAGTGGCAGGCCATTATGTGTGGCCTTCAGGTTTTGGTCTCTTGGCACTTAATTCCCAAAGTGGGCTGTGTAGACATTTAAATTACTTGACATTTAGATTGACTGTTTTCAGACGTCTCTGTAATCTACAGCAAAGACTGAAAATTGTTTTTAATGTAGTTTCCTTAATAGTATCAGCCTCGAAGGGAAAATTCCAACCCAAATTCTGGGAACGGTTAGAATAGTGCCTTCATTTTTTCAGATCCTAACTCTGCTGTGTTTGTCTGCTGTCATTTTTGGGTGGTGGCGTTTTGCTTTTTAAAGAGTTTTGTAAAACTATAGAAACAGAAAGTGAAGGTATGACCGTCCTTTAGCTTTGTACCTTACTAGTCTTGTCCGAGTAATCTAGCCACATATGAAAAGTTTCCCCTTTTCTCTGTGATTCCTTAGGACCATTTCGGTGTGTAAATTGTAGCCCTTTTGGAGGAGGAATTTAGGAGTTTCACAGAGCAATGAGTGACTGTTGTCCTAGTGGGTGTCCCCTTTGCCCATTAAAAAGAAGATGTATGATTTACCATATACGAAGGAAAGGTAGTGAGATGCAGGAATTGAGCTGGGAGTCTTAGAGGGCTTCAACTGCCTGACGCCATGTGTGCCTTTCACACTCATGGGGGACAATGTTGCTGTCTGCTCTGTCTCTGCCACTAGCTTAATTTTTTTCTGCTCTTGTCCATAGAGGCTTCTCCTTAGCAGCCTGAGTGGCTGTGGGTGAGCACTCCTTCCTTGGTCAGGAAGACTCAGGCTGAGAGACAGTGGGACTGCCTGCCCAGGGAATAAGTAGAGGGGAGGAGGAAGAGAGGCTGAAGTCCAGCATGGAGGCCCAGGGCAAACAGTTGGCTGGGTGGAACATGTGAGCCCGCAATGGTCTGCTATTTTTCAAAACTGGTGCGTCTGGCTCTTGGAGGATCAGTTTGAGCCCTGGCCTTGATGGTGTGATTTCCAAGGTGAACCAGCTTCCAGAAGGAGGCCTTTGTCAAAGCCTTTCACTTGTTCTCAGATTTTAACATTGAGAGTAGGGTCATGCAATGTGATTTTGGTGAGGGGAAGGTAAGGTCCCTCTAGAAACCCCCACAGACCTCAGAGGATACCAGCCCCTTTCATTTTACGAGACTCTTGCTTTATAAAGTTTCCTCCAACATCAGAGATTCTCTTTTAAGTTTTGTGCTTCGTTCAAATGCCAGTTTATATTATCTCTTTTATGGAAAATAAAATTCCCCCAAATCTCCTGAAAAACATATTCCTTTTGAGCTTATCTGAGTGTCCTGACACCCAGTGGAAATTACTGAAAATGATGCCAGTAGGATTCACTTATGTGACCACCATCTCGACCTCTGTTCAGGGCACCTTCCAGCTTTGTGCTGATCCTTCTGTAAAATGTGAATTCTGTCTACAATTCAACGTTGCTTAATTTTATACCCGATAAAGTTTATTTCATACCAGTTCACAAATCAAGAAAAACAATCCCCTTCCAGACCCTTTATCCTGATTTGGGGTTCAAAACAATACGGCCAGCGTTGTCAGTAGACTACATTCATGGGCCCTTTCCTTATTTGCGTTTTTGTTTTGTTTTAGTGGAGAGAAAAACCAACAGTAGAAACCACTTACAGGATTGCTTCGTAGGGTAGGATAAAGAAAATAACTTTGCTAAATTAAAAACATTGTGATGAGGAGATATGGTTAGAGTCAAGCGGTTTGAATTTTTTTTTTAAGTTGTCAGTTAGCAAAGACTATGGATCAATGTCACAAGCAACCAAGTTAAAAATTTTTTTTTTTTTTTTTGGAGGCGCATGCTTGGAGATGAGGTATAGCAGACATCTGATCGTTGCAATCTGTTTCCATCCCCCCTATTTATATTCTTTCTTGCCACCTTCTCACTTTCCCTCCCCCTTGGAATTGATACCAGGAAGGCCTGGAATCAGCAATTTTCGCTGACCGTCTCTATTATCTAACCCACGAAATTTCATCTTGCTATAAATGGGCCTCTCTTCCCAGCCACACTCTCCTCCCCACACTAACCTAACTCCTCTTCTCCGCTTATTAATTTCTCACTGTTACCGACTGATTACTTGCTGCATGGCAAAAGTGGACTCTTGGATTTGGTTTCAGCTGGAAGAATAAACCTGTAATTGAAGCCTGGCCTTTTCCTCACATGCTTCCCTGGGGGCCTGGCCTCACAGGGAAGGCGCTGAGCTTCTAGAAGTCGAATGGGCGAGTTCCTCTGGAACCAGATGCTCTCAGCTCTCTTCCAAAAGAGAGGGCAGGTGGTCTCTCCCCACCTGCCCAGGCAGAGCCTCTCTTCTGCTCATGGTCCCCACCAGAGGCAGCCTGGGTTCCCTTCCCGATGAGCAGCGGAGTTGATACGACAGGGCCTACTCCAGAGAAGTAACCAAGCCGCACACTGGAGGAGATGGCTCCCTTCTCTCGTCTGTCGTCATTGGAGAGTCAAGTGTTCCCAATGAATCAAATTCACAGTCATTGAAATCGGCCCCATAGTGATACAACTCTTCTTTTAAACAACTCAAAGAGAAGCAGAATACAAGTATATGTGTATGATATCATCTAGATACGAGAATGAAATCCCAATGTGCTAGTTCTGTCCTTAGGAATGACGGAAGGCATTGTGTGTGATTTCTGCGACTGGGGTCTTTCCCCGTGACAGGCTGTGCTGACAAGGCCCTCCCAGAGATGCAGCAGGACCTTATCTGTCCTCTCTCAGGGCAGCCAGGACCTCAGTGCTGTCAGAAGGTGCTTAGTACGTTATCCATCATCTCTGTTCCTAATTCTTTCCCAAAAGCCCTTTCTTTTAATGTGGTTAAAACTTAGAGGAAACTAAGAGTAAATAGTACATACATCTCAGTGCATGCATAGGCTTTGCAAATTCTTTTTAGTTTGCTCATGATGTCGGGTTTTGTTTTTTTTTTTTTTTGCATTCTTATTTTTTAGCTGTAATTTTGGATAATCGAGGCTTCCAGTGAAGTGATTTTTGTGCATTATTTCTTGGGTTTTGGATATCAACAGTGTTTTGCTACATGACTTAATATAACCTGAAAATTTTCTATCCCATATTTTTAACTTTGTATTCCAACACTGGTTTTTACCAAGCTGAACAGGAAAATAGATCTTTAAAAGGGGTATGCAAGGGAAGGATGTGCTGATGTGCGTTTATGAAGACTAGAGGATTATGGCACAATCCTCCTATAAGTCAAGGTTCTGTCAGTCCTGCTGGGGTTGCAGAAGGAAGAAGGACAGGGACACTCACTGCTTATACACTCTTCGGGGGCAGGCAGATTGCTCGCCACTTTCTATACCCAAACCTGCTTCATCTTCCCCCAAAGTCTATGAGGGTGTAGGATTCAGTCTACACTCTCTATTTAACAATTTAACCCAGCTTTTTCCTTTGTGAATCCAGGTTATTGTTATAAAAACAATAATTTAGAAAAACTCCAATCAATTTTAGTTCTACTGTGACAACTTGGGTTCTAATTCTGAGTTTGCTCCAAGTTGGTGACTTGGTCATGTGACGGGGTGTTCCGTCTTCTCCGGGTCTCATCTGTAACACATCCAGGGGGAGGTGGGAGAGAGGGTGGATAAGACGTTACCTAAGGTCCTTAGCATGTTGAAATTATATGATTTTGATTTAAACCTAATTCGTTACACTTCCTTTCCTGGTTAGATATTTATCAACAATGACTGGCACGAATCCAAGAGTGGAAAAAAATTTGCCACATATAACCCTTCAACTCTAGAGAAAATATGTGAAGTAGAAGAAGGAGATAAGGTAGGTCCCCCACCCCCACCCCCACTCCTCAGTAATTCAATTATAGATAAATGAAGGATAAGGAAGCGGTGTGGTTTAGCTGTAAAACAGATTGGGCCCACCCTGGGGGTAGGGCCTGGGTAATCGCACTGGCCCATTGGTATGTGCAACTCAGACACATGTTCTTGAATGGGATCAATTACAGACGGTCTTTGCAAAGAGTCACTCTCCTTTGATAGATGTTTCCCCATCTATGAGGATGACCTCAGCTATCCTCATCACGTGGCTAAAGGAAAGGTTTTTATCAATTATTTGAACCTGGAGTCATTAAAGACTCTTTCCAGAAAGCATTTCCGGCTGGGGTGTTTCACCAAACGCAGCATTCTGGCAGGAGACACTTAAAAAAAAAACAAATACACTTGCAGGAAAAAAGAGTTGCAATCCAAGTGATGTGGAGGTAGTAATAATATCATGTAACCATCAGATTTCTTTTGTACTAGAAACTTCCATGATTGTGTAAAGCTGAAGTCTATGTAACCTTGTTGGCTAGGCAGGGTCTATATTATCCTATAGAAGCTAACGAATATTTCAAGGCCATAAAGTGTATTTTGAACTGAAAGATTAAAGGTCTTGTACAGAAAAAGGGGAAACATGACCCTTTCTTCAACCACTAGAATACTGAACAGACACTCTTTTTTTTGAGATGGGGGTCTCACTATATCATCCAGGCTGGTCCTGCATTCTTGGGTTCAACCAATCCTTTTGTCTATATTCTTCTTCTTCTCCTCCCACCCTTGGGTATTGAACCCAAGGCCATGTATCACTGAGCTATATCCCCTTCCCTTTTTTGTTTTTTATTGTGAGACACAGCGTTGCTAAATTACTAAGGCTAGCCTGGAACTTATGATCCTCCCGACCTAGCCTCTGGAGTAGCTGGCACTGGCATTAGAGGTAGGCACCATCATGCCCAGCTTGGATACATTTTTTTTGGGGGGGTACTAGAGATTGAACCAATGGGTACTTAACCACTGAGCCACATTCCCAGCCCTATATTTTATTTTATTTAGGGGCAGGGTCTCACTAAGTTGCCAAACTGAGGCTGGCTTTGAACTCAAGAACCTCCTGCCTCAGCTTCCTAAACCACTGCACCTGGCTGAATAGATATTCTTAATCAGTGTATTAGTGATGTTGAAATGGTTGGGTATTGGTTGTGTAGGTGAGGTAGGCTTGAATTTTCTCCCACCAGGGAAAGTCTTGTGATACATATGCAATGCACAGTGGGTCACCCACATAGATACCCCTCCATGTGACTTCTTATCCTAAGCTCTGTTTTCTAAGAAAGTAGCACAGGATCCCTGCAGGGAGGGCATGATATTAAATGGGATTCCCACTTGATGATTCCCAAGTGTCCCACATGGGCATCAGGGAAGAAACTGAGACTCTTGCCCCCCCCACATCCCCTGCAGCTGGAGAGGTCCTGGCCTCCACCCCAGAGCCCAAAACAAGGAATAGAGTGACCCAGTATCTCCCATGCCAAAGCTTTTGCTCACCCCCATGCAAACTTTGGAGACAGTCCCAATCCTTGGTGCAGTCCCCATCTGACTGATGTCCTGTGTTCACTGCCTGATGCACCTCTCCAGGGGTAGGGATTCAGAGCGACCTTCAGGGTGGATCATTAGCCATCAGCAACCAGAAGCTTGAGGCCCATTTTCCTGAAAATGAGGCTAGGTGATGCTCTTCTAGATAACTCTGGCTTTTTTTTTGTTTTAAGAAGGCGATTCAGGGCTGGAGGTGTGGCTCCACGGCAGAGCCCTTGCCTAGTGCTCAAAAGGCTCCAGGTTCAATCCCCAGCCCCTCCCACCACCACCACCGCAACAAAGAATAGTTCCTTTGTAATTATTCTCAGTGTACAAAAGAGAGCTCCTTGTCTCTAAAATGATGCAACAATTCTGTACCCATGGGGTACAATGAGGCTGAAATCAGAAGGCCTTCATGGCTGTCACAGCCGCTGCCTGACTTCAGATGACCGCGGACTCTTAAAATGTGATCAGCTCTTCAATCTACAGAAGCATAAATCCACCCCCCACCATCAGCCCTCTTGGGCCACAGTGGAAAATCTTTTCATAGTTGAGTCACCAAGAAAAATGAGTCAAGGTTGGTGACTTTATTAAAATGCTCTTTGAATCAGAAAGGAGGTTAATACTTGGCCATGGTAGAAATTTTGAAAAAGACTTAAGATGCAAAGGAAAAAGAGAAGAACATCCCCCCCACTCCCTCACATCCATGCAAACTTTGGAGACAGATCCTTGGTGCAATCCCACCCTCATCCCCACCCCCATTCCTATATTCGGGTGACTTAAGTTTAGCTTCTGGGCTGGACCCCCCTCCCCCTCGGTGCTACAGTGGCTCTACGCTGCTGCTCTCTGTCGCTGACAGCAGAGTGGTCCCAAACTGTAGATGCATCAAAAATGACACTCTGTCATTTTGGCCACTCAGCCTGATGTGGACAAGGCCGTGGAGGCCGCACAAGCCGCCTTCCAGAGGGGCTCCCCGTGGCGCCGCCTGGATGCCCTGAGTCGTGGCCGGCTGCTGCACCAGCTGGCTGACCTGATGGAGAGGGACCGCGCCATCCTAGCCGTGAGTAGACTTGGGGCATTTTCACATGGGGACCGTGACTGGGTGATATCCTGGTCCCACCTACATGTTTATGTACTCAATATTTTTTCTTTTTCACATTGACTTCCTTTAAACTTCAATCTAACCTCATCCTGAATACAGTAGTCCCCCTTTCTCTAACCTTTCCCATTACATGACTTCACTCACCCAGGGTCAATCCTGGCTCAAAAATATTAAGTGGAAAATTCCAGAAAAAAAGAAGCAATTTATAAGATTTAAATAACTTACTATAGTGTATTGTTATAATTGTTCTATTTTACTTTTAGTTATTATTGTTAATCTCTCATTGTGTCTGACTTATAAACTACATCTGTATCATAGGCATATGTGTGTATACGAAAAACATAGTATTATGGGGTTAGTTACTCTCTGCAGTTTCAGGTATCGAAGGGACTTAAAATATGTCCTCCATGGATACGGGAGGTGGTTGCTGTAATAATATGCATGTAACTACAGATTTAATATGCTGGTTGTGGGAGGGAGCTCTTATACTTATTGAATCACTTATAGAAAAAAAATAAACTAAAATCATTTCTGTATTACTCCTGAATTGAGCAGGGGTGAGCCTGTGTGGAGTGGTGGTCAAGGCAGGATAGCCTGGTTATAGGAAACCTCAGAGAATGAAAGATCTGGGCTTAAATCTTAGCGCTGCCACTTACTAGCTATGTGACCTTGGACAAGTTTCTTAACATCTCTGAGATTTATTTCTTCATGTGAAATTTCACTAATAATGATGTCTAAGCATTGTAAGAATGTTCCCATTTAAAATCCTCAACAGAGTTCATGGCATTTAGCAAGCACTAACTACATGATCGTTCTGTGGTTATAATAGTTATAATATTAGTGGTTGTAATAGTGCTATGTGAAGACCCAGGTACATGCCCACTGGCCACTAATTTTTAGATACCTTAGTTCCTCAGCTGTAAAATGGGGACATCTGCTGCCCAGCCCATGAGGTTGGAATGTCCCATGAGACGGGGCTGGGAAGGCCTTCATATGTTGTAAATGTGTTCTTTAACAGGATCCTCAGAACTTTCTTTGTGTTGAGGTGGGTGACAAGAGGACACTTCAGGGCCACTGGCTTGCAACCTACACATCCATCCTTTGTATGCTCAGACTCCTGTTTTTAAAACTTGTTCTAAACCTTGAGGCTCAGTTTGTAGGAGAGGAATTTTCTTTGGGGCCTTTGATTTGGGGAAAAAAAAAAAAACAGCTTTTCTGATGTTGAGAACAAGAAGCACCTGTTTAAAGGCTGGTGTTAGCCAGGACATAGAGTTGCTTTTGTCTCTGAATATGTTTGTTGGAGGCAGAGGAACTCTTGGGTGCATGTCCCTGAGGGCACCTCTGCAGAGAAACCAGAGTCCCTTTCCTTCCCCCTTCCTTCCTTCCTTCCTTCCTTCCTTCCTTCCTTCCTTCCTTCCTTCCTTCCTTCCTTCCTTCCTTCCTTCCTTCCTCCTTCCTTCCTTCCTTCCTTCCTTCCTTCCTTCCTTCCTTCCTTCCTTCCTTCCTTCCTTCCTTCCTTCCTTCCTTCCTTCCCTCCCTCCTTTCCTCCCAGTGGCTAGTGGTTTGTTGGCTGAATCTGAATCCGGGTGAGGATAGCTTCCTCCTGAGCGAGCGAGCTCTTCTCTCCACAGAGCCTCTGGTTTCTTCCTGCACTGAAAGCCAGCCTCGACTCTCAAGTTGCCAAACTGGCTTTTTCAAAAACATTTCTGTTTTCACCCTGCATGAGCTCATCGGTCTGCAATGTCGTGTGGACTAATAGCAGGCTGGAGAGGATGTGCCCTGGGCACCCCTCCCCACCCTGTCCTCAGTGTCAGCATCATCCTGGGAGCAGCAGCGGCTGCAAGGCCACCTTCCTCTTCATCCGCCCCATTGTCCCAGCGTGGCTGTGTTTTGATAGCAGCGGAGGAGCGTTGGAGGAACTCCGGGCGCCGCCCAGCAAATCTCCCCTGCCATCAGAACCTCGCTGTCCACAAGAAATAAGATCCAGCTCTTTGCCACGACATGAAAGGGACAAGGGAATTACAGGCAAATATGGTTTTTGAAACTCCAGCCACATCACAGGCGGGCTCCTCACTCTCCACCTTGATATGGTTTCCTGCGTTCCCAAGTAGAAAGTGCTTCTCTCCTTCTTATTCTCTGGCCGGCTTAGTGGCTTGACAGAGCTGGGTGTTTATTGTGGTCAGTGTTTGGAAACAGATGTGGGGGAATCCAGTGGCCCCTGACTTTTTCTCTCTTGCAGAAGCACCCCAGGCGCAGGCTCTGGCTCTTTGGGTGCTCCTTTTGGCAGCATCCAAACAGGGGCTCTCCTGCAGCTTTTCCCTGTCAACCTGTGTGCCATTTCTGGGTTCTGTCGCTTAAAAGCCTGGACATACAGGCCATTCAGGGCAGTTCCCACCTGCCACACCTTTCTGTCCTTCTTCAGTATCTCATGGTTGCTATGTCTTAATTATTCAGAAGGCATTTTCTTTTTCCAGAAATGTGAATTGACTTAGGAGTAGCTGTGGTTTCCTTTGGTTGAGACACCACCATAAAGAAGCATAGCCTCCTTGTACTGGTGGTGCAGCCTTCTGGGCTCTGATGCTCTTTCCAGGGCCACACTGGCCAGCCCTGCTGAGAGGGAGGAGCCGATGCCTTCCCCTTCTCTTTTGTTAAGTAGCTTAAGAGGCAACTGTTCCATTCAGTAGCTAGCACTTGGTTTCTCAGGTTCCTGTCCACTCCTTCACCTGGGAATTTTTTTTTTTTGTTTTTTAAGAATTTTCTGTCTGAACCTATTGTGACCTGGATTCCATAAAACTAACCTGGAAAATTCATATTATCACTCCAGGAAGTTCATGGTGAAGCTAATGATTTAAAAAAAAAAAACACACATACAAACACACCCAATGCTTACTGAATGCTCTCCATGTAGCTGGCTTGTAAGTCCTTGACCTCAATATTTATTATCCCATTTAAGAGATGAGAAAACTGAGGACCAAAGAGGGTAAGTAACTTGTCCAAGGTCACCCAGCAAAAGGTGGAAAGCCAGGATCAGAGGCAGTTAACAGTTACGCTGCAAATTTACCCACAAAGTCAAAGTCTTCTCCCTTGTCTTATTCCAGAAAAGAGTCAAGAATAAACTCCTGGTTCCATCAACAGGCAGATTCTGTCTGGAGTAGCTGTGTCCTAGAGACCTTTTTGGTATTATTTGCAATTGCTAAGTTTTTTTCCTGGAAAATTAAAAGTTCCACCTTGGAATGTGAATCAATAGGAGCCAAAGGAACAGTTTACTAGATGTCACACTGGCCTGATTTGGTCCCTAAGAGGCGGCTGCTAGGGATGGGACACATACCCTGTCTTCTCCAGCCCCCAGGGGAGGGTCACCAAGCACCTGCATAGTATCTAAAGGGAAATCAAAGTCATGGGTCTCCTTTGGACTACTTGCAAGGCACACGCAGTGGTCTAGGTACCTGTCTCCTCACTCTCACACCAACCTAGAAAGGAGACACTGTTGTTATTCTCAATTTACAGGTGAAGAAACTGAGGCAGGGAGAGATTCAGGTCTTACCCAAGGCCTCTCAGCTAGCATTAATCAGGGTAACCCCCAATTTAGAGGGGAGTTGGCTCATCCCTAAAGCAAAGGTATTATAGAGGAGACCCAAGCTTCTGAAGCCTTCCAAGATGCAAATGCCCCCCGGGCAGCCACCCAAATGGTAGTCATTGTGCTGGTGGACACCCCACGTTCAGTGCTGGCTGTGTGGGTGCCCATGGCTGAGTCATTGGTCTCTGTCAGCTTCACCATCCGCACCTTTAAGTGGGAATGGAGATGCCGCACTTGGGATGGGATCCATGCCCGTGCATTAGGGTCAAAGCCCTGCATAGGAGCAGAGGCCTTCCTTCCTGCCTGCCTGCCTGCCTTCCTTTTTACATCATCATCTCACTCCATTGATGCTTCCGCAGGAATCCAGCCCTGGGCTATGTGTCAGGGTGGCCACTTCCTGCAGAGATGGATGACTGGCAGTTTCAGTGTTGGACTCCACTGGGGTTGCTTGTCTAAGAAACAAAGGGGTTCTCTTTACCCCAGGCTGGAAATAGAAAAGAATCCCTGCATTGAGCTGCTGCACACTCGCTCGCCCTGCGTAACCACCTCCCAGTCCACGAGCTAGCTGCTCCCTCCCGGCTCTGTTTCCGGCTGCATCAGCGAAGTTAGGACGCATAGCAGCCTTCTGGGCCCCATCACCCTTTCCAGGGCCACACTGGCCAGCCCTGCTGAGAGGGGAGAACTCATGCCTTCCCCTTCTCTTTTGTTAGAGAAGCCACTTTCTCACTAACCAAATGTCCCAGAGCTTCCTCAGAAAGCACTTGTCGTATCCAAGCTCACGTGTCCAGATCAGAGAGCCAAGGCCCCTGCGGTCTAGATGAAGACCAAATGGCGCGGAGGACCTTTAATGAGGCTTCCGGTGAACCTTCAAGGGCAGCATGTGCCCAGAGCCCTAGCTGAGCCCCCAGCCTTAGGCATTTGGCAATAAAAGCAGCCCTGGCTGGTCTTAGGTCAATTTCGATTTATTGTCAAGCTTTCTGAAGTGACAGGGGGGACTGAGGTCCAGAGATCAATGTCCTGGAACTGTGTCTTCTCCTCCATCTTTACCAACCTGACAGATAAAAGGAAGCTGCCTCTACAATGGATGTCATCTTGTTATTGCAGACCCTGGAGACGATGGACACGGGGAAGCCATTCCTCCACGCCTTTTTCATTGACCTGGAGGGCTGTATTAAGACCTTCAGATATTTTGCAGGGTGGGCAGACAAAATCCAGGGCAGGACCATCCCCACAGGTGAGTCAAGCAGGACAGACTCTGGCCTCATGGGGGAGTCTCTTTGGGGCTCTGTCTTCTCCTTCCTCCAGGCGGCCCTTTCAGAGCCCCTCCAAGTCATTTTCCCATCCACCCCCCACCCCTGCAAAATGATACTGTGCTGATTCCTCTCGTAAGGAACCTACTTCATTTTTGAAGTTAAGTTCCAATCCCTCCTTGTATAACAGACAAGGCTTGGAGCTGGCACCCTCGTGGGCTTCTGGGTTTCCTTCCTGTCTTCACTGTTTGAAATGCTTAACCTTGATGAAGTGAGAGTACTCTTGCCCACTGGGTCACCTTTCTTCCAGATGACAATGTTGTGTGCTTCACCAGGCACGAGCCCATCGGTGTGTGTGGGGCCATCACGCCAGTAAGTCTGACAGCTTTTCCTGATAGACCCTTATATAGACCCCGCCCTGCTTGTCTGTGTCCTCTGGAGCCAATTTCGGGTGTGTGTTTTGTGCGTTGTGCCAGTACTGACTGAGCCTGTGTTTGGTGGCCTGGTACTCCGAGGCTAGGGCTCTTGAGATAGGTTAGACCCCATTTCTCTCTCAAGAGGCCAGCTCTAGGTGTTGGCAGAAGGCATGGTAGATTCCAGCCAGTGGTTAGGAATGACCAGTATCCCTAGGAGGTGGTTTTTAGCTGGGCCTTAAAAAAAGACAAGTTCAACAGGAAAAAGGGGTTCCAAACAGGATTGACCTGGACAAAGTGGGGCTGCTTGGAAGGAAAGAGCAGGTGGGAGCCAGAGGTCAGGTGGAGATGAGTACTTGTGTCAGGTGGCAGAGGCCCGCTCTGGTAGCCTTGGCTTCTGAGGGGCTGGGCCTTCCACTGGGCCGTGCCAATGCTGGTAGGTGCCCCAGGCATGCAGTGATGCTGCCCATCTGTTTGGGAAGCCGAGGTGCCCAAGGTGGCAGTCAGGCTCGGGGATAGGGAGGCAGTCAGCGGACTGAATTGAGGATTGAAAAAGTGCTCAGGAAGCAGGGAGGATGTCGCCCCCGCAGCAAACAGCGGACTGAATTGAGGACTGAAAAAGTGCTCAGGAGGCAGGGAGGATGTCGCCCCCGCAGCAAACATTTTGGAGGGGAATGCCATGTAGATCTAGCTGAATTCACTCCTCCTGGGCTACCTAGCCATCAGGATCACAGGTACAGTTTAGGAAGCACTGGGGGTAACCATGTAGCTCTGACCATGGCACCTCCTGTGTCACCCCTTCAACCTGAAACCTAGACGGTGAAAAGCAAAAAGTAGTGTCCTCCCCAGAGGTATCGTTGGGCATCTGGGTGGGGGCAGGACGAACCTGGGCCCCCAAGGCCTTCCCTGTGCTCTGTCCCAGTGGAACTTCCCTCTGCTGATGCTGGTGTGGAAACTGGCGCCCGCTCTCTGCTGTGGGAACACTGTGGTCCTGAAGCCGGCCGAGCAGACCCCCCTCACCGCCCTCTATCTCGGCTCTCTAATCAAAGAGGTAAGACATCCAAAAAGAAAATAGTATGTGTTCTTGATCGCATTCCCACTCCTAGGAACCGCTCCCTGTCACAGGACGTGACAGTGGCAGCTAGCTCACGATGGAGTGGGAAAGGAACAGTTCCCTGTGTTTGGCTTGGCAACTGTGCTTTCTTTCTCCTGCTTGTGGTCACTGAGCTGGAAGAAATGCCATCCCTCCCAGGGGTCCCAGTGAGAGCGTGCCACTTTTATTACAGGCTCAAACCCTATGGTTTAAAACTCAATGTTTTTGTCTAGAGGATTTGCAGGAGGGTCACCCGAGAGGGAGTCAAATATCCAGGGGGTTCTTTGGGCTGTGGAGTTGTGGGGTGTTAAAATGGTCCTCTTCTCTCTTGGGGGAGTGACCCCACCCATGCTAGCTGAAGTAGCACAGCCAGTGCAGGCTTTCCCAGGGGCCTCTCCAACAGTGCCCTCTGCTCTGCCCGCAACCATCTTCCCCACAGGGACGCTGTCTCCCAGACACACCTGGCAACCTATTTTATTCATTCCATCATCAACTTGTATATAGCAAAGACTTAGAAAAAGAAAACAGGAAGAAAAGAGGGGTGGGAGAAAAGGTCCTTTCCTTTCACTTCTCTGCTGGATCCATGGGACTGGGATGCATGTCCTGCATTCCTGTGATCAAGGTTGGAACTTGGATAATAAATCCGTCTTTCCCTTTCTTTTGACCAGTGATGTAGGTCATGAGCATGACATTGACCGCACTTATGGATTCTAAAATAACGACTGAAAAAAAATGGGAAAGTAGAGATTTGAGCACTGTGTCCCAAACTCTTCACTTTTTAAAATAACATGTTTTCAGTAAGACATGGGACAAGTCAGGGGTAGCACCCTCCGTCTTGTTCATCGTAGAGTGTTCTTAGTTAATGAGGAGCCCTTAAATGTGCAAAAACAGGGTGTGAGTGTGAAAGCAGTGACAGCCCCTGCCAGCTCCTGTGTGAGCCAGGCTGAATAAGCAAAGGACATGGAAGGAGTGATCTCTTGTTCTATTTGCAACATTAATTTAAATGTGAACAGCGTTGCTTGGGAAGGATGTTTTGCAGGTGCCTCTGAGCCTGGGAGTTTGTGACAAAGTGCCTCTCGTCCCCTCAATGCACGTGCACACACATATACACACGTTCACACTCCTACACACTGACATACACATGCACATGTGTACTCACACATGCACGCGCTGGCGCGCGCACACACACACACTATTGCATGCACACATACACGCTGAATGGTACTTTTCTACAAGGGGGCCAGTGCCACCTTGTGGCATCATTGTGCATTTATTTGATCATGAGCCCTCTCAGGTGGGAAGCCCTTGGAGGAGCCCAGCCTGCTCCCTGGGCTGGCAGCAGGAGTTGAGAAATCCAGGTCAGTTCCCAGGAGCTGAACCTGTCCAGGTCCTGGTGTGTGTATGACCCAGGACCAGGCTTGCTATGGGGATGCTGCTCTGCGTGGGAACATCACACAGCCACAGCTTTCCCCCCATGCATCATCTGTGACTGACACTGGTCTGCTCTCTTCCTCTGATGCCATCTCGATTTCTTCCAGGTCGGGTTCCCTCCAGGTGTGGTGAACATCGTGCCAGGATTTGGGCCCACAGTGGGAGCAGCAATTTCTTCTCACCCTCAGATCAACAAGATAGCCTTCACCGGCTCCACAGAGGTACCCGTCCTCACTGCTGGCACAAGTGGCAGCAGCTATATTACTTGAGACCTGCAACTATTTCCTTTAAAAATTCAAATATAATATTTTTTTACTTCTAAATTTGATAATGTTTTAGTTCATAACAATCAGTTTCCAATCTGAATAAATATTTAATAGAACTCAGAAGTCTTAGAATAAAAGATTGAAAGAGAAGATAAATTAAAAATGTAAGACATCCATGTCGCACACAATAACATAATAATTAAGGGATAACTAACAAACTGGGAGAAAGCCCGTTGGAATGTATGCAATTCCCAAGAATTTGTATCTTCATATGTGAAGTATTCCTATAAATCAATGAAAAGGAAAAAAAAAGAATGATGGGAAAATGGGCAACACAGAGAAATACTGAGTGCCTAATAATTTAACCTAGTTAACTGGTGATCAGAGAAATGCTTGTTCAAATGAAATTCACACTCTTCTTTTGTCTGTCCATTTGGTAAAAACTGAAATGATGTTGTTGAGAATATAGGAAAACAGACACTCGTCAATACTATCCCTAAGGTGGAAGGTGAGATTTAGCAGTATTGATGAAAAAATTTCAAAGTGAAAACTTTTGATTCAGAGATTCCACGCTAAGGGAATCACTGTGCTTTAGAGAGATATGCTCATAACCTTCAAGGACATATTTCCCCAATACATCTGCTCTTAAAATGTCATACGGTCATTATAACCAGAGCAACTGTCTATGACCCATTAGGAGGTACGAAAAACTGAACTGTAGGAAATTAACTACAACATGGTCCCATTAGTAAACCTATGTGTGTATGGAAATGGAAACCATCTGGGAGGATTCCCAAGAAATGACAATGGCCATCTCTGGGGCAGATCCTGGAACGTGAGATGAGAAAAGACACAGATGTCCCCTTTAATTTATATGCATCTGTATTTGGAATTTTTTTTAATGAGAATAATCTTCTGTACTTAAAAAAGAAACGAATAAGTGCTTCCCATGTCACAAACACTCCTACCTCCATTCTAATTTAATCCAATAAGGAACCTGCCTCCCCTTCTAGAACCCTGAAGGAGGGTGCTGGTGTCCTCTGCTTTGACAGCCATGGTGGGCATCATGTAGGAATGTAGTCAGAATTAAATTGGGCTCTAACCTACAGCCACGATGGGCAGTGGGTGCTCAGGACACTGAACTGAATAGCTGGTCCAGTCATCAGGGCAGAGCCGTGGCTCCTGCCCTCCAGGGGCTCCCCTGCCTTCTCACCCAGCAGCAAAGTTGTCCCCGCCCCTCCCACGCCTCTGTGCAGATGTCCTGTGTCCTCTCTGGGTCACCGTAAGTCCAGCTAGGAGATGCCTGCTTCACTCAAAAGCCAATGCCAAGCAAACGGCCTCTGTGGTCCCAGGGATTGCTCAGCCAGAGGACACCTCCAAAACCAGGTGCTTTTAAACTGCTCCACCAGCCCCGCTGCCCTCAACACCCCACCCCACCTCGCCATAAATTGCCATCCTGGGACAGGCTGGTTTTGCTTTTGTACTTCCCTTGGAGACAAGTATTATCATTATGGATTCCAGATCTCATCCAGGCCATCACCCATGAGCTCGAAGATTTTATTTTAGTCTATTTTATCTTATTTTCATAGGGCTGGGAATGAAGCCCAAAGCCTTATGCATACTCCACAAGCCCTCTGCCATGAGCTACATGCCCAGTCTGAGCTTGCTGGTTTTTAAAATGTGTTCCTCCCCCAGCGTTGGGAGAAAAGCCTCAGCCCTGCCTTTGCTAGCTGTCCAGCTCTTGGGCCTCAGCATCAGCATTGGTCTCTAAGCGTCTTCCCGGCTCTACCATCCTTAGTGGCTGGCTTTACTTCTTTCTCAAATTAAGTCATGGAGGCATGCTGGATAACCCTCCACTCCAGGGCAGGCACGCATTGGGCCATGGGAGAGACCCCACTGGACATGGGAGGGAGGCTGAGTGTTACTGTTTGCCGTCTGATGGATTGTTCTCCTGTTTCTTCATCATGCCTCAATTCTGTGCCCACCTGCCCACACTAGCTTCAGTCCTAATTCTCAAAACATCCTTCAAATTATGCCAAAGAGCCACACCTTCCCTCCTGGGCTGTCGGAATTTCAGCTATTACTACCACTACTACTGAGAGGTGGAGAGGTGGAGGAGTCACCCCTCAATATCTCAGTATCTTGAGCCCTTTTCAGATGCACTGGGTCAGACTGCTGGGCCCAGAGGGGCAGGTTCTGGGAAGGCAAGTAGATGGCTATGCCCGTGGGCAAATCTCAGGGCCATCCAGAGATTCCCATCCACACCTGTGAGTGGAGTGGCTCCAGGATGTCAGATCAGTCTAAGGGGAGATGCTGGCCAAGGCCAGGGGAGCTCCATCAAGGCCTAGGGCCCCACTGAGAGGCAAGTGCCCGGGCCCTGCAGTGCTGCCTGGCAGGCTGGTCCATGACTCTAGCTAGCATGTACATTTCAGCTACACTAAGTTATGTCCAAGGTTTAATCTGGCTTGTTTTTTGTCCTGAAGGTTGGAAAGCTGGTTAAAGAAGCCGCCTCCCGGAGCAATCTGAAGAGGGTGACATTGGAGCTTGGGGGCAAGAACCCCTGTATCGTGTGTGCCGATGCTGACTGTGAGTCTCTGTCCCTTCTGGGTTTTTTTTTCCTGGAACTTCAAACATCTGTAAATCCTGCCCCACTTCCTGGCCTGCATTCAAGACCAGCTGAGAGAGACATGATCACAGTCAGTGGGGGTATTTCCCTCCTTGGGCCAGCCTGCCTGCCGTCTGCCAGCCACGACCAGGCAGATGGAGATCACACCGTCTGCTCTATTGCTAATAGAAAGCTACACTGGAGAAGGACATGGCCAGGGCAGAAGCTGGAGGAGCTGCCTGAAGCTGCCCCTCACGATTAAGTTCATGTTCCTGACTCTGCCAGGCTGCAGTGGGGGCCCTGAGGAGCAGACAGGCCTAGTTTTCCCCCCAGACCCCCTGTAGGGTAAAAAAGGGGCAAGAGAATGAGGGAAAGTGGGGAGACAGGTGCTCTCCACTCTTCAGCAGCTGTTATTCTACCCTTGAGTCAGAATCTCCTGCAGTGTTCCCAGGCTCTCTGAAGAGTTGTATCTTCCTTCTTTGTCTCCTGCCTGATTGATAAATCCGAGAAAGATGGTGGCAACTGACTCTTAAAAAAAAAAAAAAAAAAAAAAAAAAAGCCCGTGGTCTGTCTGGGTACTGTCTCTTCCCTGGGAAAGCCACCTGCACAGCAGTTAGGGAGTAGCTGGAGTCTTGCTCGAGCTGCATGACATAATATTAAAATATATGCTATTCTTGGCTGCCATGTCTAGAAGAGGATAGAAGGGACTATACTGGGCCTACATTTACCTACAGGGTCAACTATCAAAAAGTATGACTTCCCAATACCTTGAGGACCTTTGCCTTAAAGAACGGCCTCCCCTGTGTGTTCACTACTGCCAGAAATTCCCGTCGTAAAGAACAAAACCTTTCCATTCCTCACACAAATAAGGCCGGAATGGCAAATATCCCTGAGGGGGGAAAAATGGTCCTGGCACAATTTCTTGCTATGGTGTGAATGACTGACATCAGTTCCTTTTCCTGAAGCTGGTTTTCAATGGGAGAGAAGCAGGGTAAGGAAACAAGCTCCCGATGGACTGCCTATTTCTTGCCTGGGTTGGTGCTCCCTTGTGGAGGCATCATTAGTGTTGCTCATGGTCTCTAGAGTCACATGGAGCCGTTGGGTGCTGCCCCATTGCAGCTCAATTGGAGTCCTAAACTCTCATCCAAAAGAGCCAGGACTCCTGTTGTGCATTCTTGGGCCACTGTGTCTGGGAGCCTCATCTGCACTCCAGCTCACCTTCTTGTTCTTTTGTGGCACAAAAGTCACAACCATAACCAAAAAGTCACAGGACACATTCTGTTTGGGAGTTGGTTTCATAAGGCTCAAAAAAGAAAGAAAGAAAACCCACACCGTGGAGCCATGTCCTATTCCTAATCTGGGCAGTGCCAGTCCATGAAATTAAATCCTGACATAATATCAGGGGTAACAGGCCACCCTTCCCTGACACTTCAGCCCTCACCCCCAGCTCCTGTCACGGTGCAGGAATGAATTAGTTGTCTTGGGGGAGGGGTTGCGTAAACTGGCACCCAGCCCAGCTGCGGGGGTGGTGGTGGTAGGGAGGGTCAACAGCTTTATGACGCTCTGTCCTGCTACCACAGCTTACAGACAAACCCGCCAATGGCAATGGCCTCCTACTCAAGTCCAAGGGCAGAATCCCTCAGAGCTGTTCGGATGGACTTGGAATGAATCACCTTCCAATGCCTCCTGGTGCCCTGTGCCTTTGCCCAGTGTAAAGGGAAGCTTCATTTCTTAAACAAGCAATAGTATGGGATGCTGGAAAAACAGCCAACCATTGAGCACTAAAAGCCCTTCTGTAAATTTGTAAATGCAAATGACATCTGACTGTCATCTTTACCCAGCAAGCATGTCCCCCCCAAAAAAAATCTGTCTGTATAGCCTTCTAGCTAGGCTTTAGCAAGTGATTCAGCACTGGCTCTACGATTCAGATCCAGGCCTGAGGTTAAAGCCCTGCTTTTTTAAAACTTCTGAGTCATAGATGGCATCAGGTTACTTACAAGACCCTTCTTTCACTCAAGGTGGAAAAGTTTGAGTCCTTTAAAAATTCCTACAATTGGCCCACATCAAAACTTGCCCGAGTTTTTTTCCATGGAACATTAGTTAGTCTTTCAGAAAAAGGGCTGAAGAAAGTTCCATGGGCAAGGGGCATGGAAGGTGCTACACCTCTCTGTGCCCATTAGCATATTTGAGGTCCTGAGAGGTCCTGCAGGCAGGGGACTTACTTAACCCCAGACCTGAAAATCCTTGTTTCCCATCCTCTCTGGGAAATGCTGAGAACAAAATTAATTTCTGAATTGCAGCCATCCTGGGGCCTGTTTTCTTGTGTGGGCAATTAGAGTTGCAGCTGTCGCCAGGCCTCTTTAACAACTTAATCGCTTCCTCTTGCCTTGCCCGCCCGCCCCCTCCAGTGGACTTGGCAGTGGAGTGTGCCCATCAGGGAGTGTTCTTCAACCAAGGCCAGTGCTGCACAGCCGCCTCCAGGGTTTTCGTGGAGGAGCAGGTCTACTCGGAGTTTGTCCGGCGGAGCGTGGAGTACGCCAAGAAACGGCCCGTGGGAGACCCTTTCGATGCCAAAACTGAGCAGGGGCCCCAGGTAACCCGCTGAGGTGTCTGCGTACGTGGTGCTCCTCTGGGGACCGAACAGCACAGACATGTGGCCCCACACAGACCCTTCCAAAGGAAGGAATGCTGACTCCAGCTGCCACTACAGGCTTTTGTGTAGAAACCCATCAACAATATGATCCCATCAGGTTTCAGCAGGGCTATGACATGGGGGTGGACACACAGAGGCACAGGGCCTCCGGAGGAAGGAGAAGTTCCCAAGACAAAAGGCCATCTGCCTGCAGCAACCAGTCCTGTCAGTGTACTGTCCTTCTCCTCTGCCAGACCAGAGCGTCAGGCCAAGCGTGGTCTCCCTGCAGAGGAAGGCTGGATCCCTGCAGCACAGTGCAGCCAGGGCAGCAGCGGAGCCAGCAGTCTTGGCTGGGGGCCCTTGAGCTCACATGTGCTGTAGCACAAGATGACCATCAGAAACCAAAGAATCCCGGATAGAGAGGGCTCTGGGGATGGGGATGCATTCCGAGCAGTAGGAACAAGTCTCTGGAGGCTTGGTTTGGAAAGCCAAGGACAGGATGAAAATGACGGTAACCATGAGATTTAATAACCTCTTTAAAAGGGCACATCCTGTATCGCTTTCTTACTAATTATGAAGTGAAGCAGATGGATAAATATTTAAAAGAGGACAGCCTGACCATCCCATGTATTATTGAAATGGAGCTCGGCAGCAACCCACTGCTTTTAGCCAAATCCTTGCTCTAGCCCTGACGTTTCAAATCCAGTGTCTGTGACTTACCCCTGGCATCTATCCTGCAAGCTCACTGCTTACCCACTGCATCAGCACCCCGTGTTTACACAGGAAGTTGTGGATCTGAGCTCAAATTTGTCTCTGTGGCCTTGTGAAAGTCATAAGATCCTTCCACCCCTCAGTTTCCTTATCTGGGAAATGAGAGTAACAGATGAATATCATAAGAATTTCATGGCACCTAGGAGCTATTCAGTGAGAGATAGGGTGTTTTTCCATATATATTTAAAAGGAAGAAATATGAAATGACAGTCCTCCAATCTAGGTGGCATGAAGGTCTATGTGTGACTTCAATCTTATTATCTATCCTATGGAGAGAGTCTAACTGGGGAAATAGGAACAAGGGGTGCTTTTATGGCCTTAGTGCCTACCCTCCCCTGGCTCCAGCTCATGAGTTTGCTGCTCTGTACCTCATGCTGTGGTGGAGAAGCAGCTCCACTCATGGCCAACATCCCTTGTCCCCAGCAGTCAGCAATATGGGGCAGTCAATGGCCTTGGTTGGATTTCAGCTCTCAATGCAAACATTACCACAAAGTCATTATCAAATCCACTGTGATTTTTTGAGGTAATCCAGAATCAGTGGGAAATATGTGAGCTGACCCCCACCCAGACTAAGGACCCTTTTTTACCCTGTCATTGTTTGTTAGTTTTTTCCCAAGGGCTCCGGTCCTGACTCGTGAAGCCAAATATACCAAGCTCTTCCCAGAGTGTGGATGCAAGGGCGGTGGGTGTTGATTTCATCTGTGCTTTCATGCTGCTGTTCAAAGTCCTTTTGAAAGCTCACTTAAGCCATCTAACCTCAGCTTATTATTTTAGGATGTTGTTGGGTTTGTTTTTTTTTTTTTTCCTCCCCAAGTGCTTTTTCATCCACCGTAATAAGATTTTATTCTGAGAGGACTTACAGCTGTCTAAATAGTCCCGTCTGCCTCATGCCTGTAAAAGAGCTAGCTGACCTAGATCAGTGTCCACTGTTGGAGAGCCACTTGCTGGAGCACTCCAAACTCATTCAGGTTTATTTGGCAACTGAGCAACCAGGCGCATAAACCTTACGCAGGCCACCTGGCCAGGGCAGGATCCAGAGGCATCCTCCCAGGCAGAGAGAGAGTAGAGCCAAGCCTTGGGCCAGTCCTCTGAGAGCTGTATTTCCATGTTTCTGGTGATGTGCCCTGCCCCGTCATCTCACTTCCTGGCAGGTCCTTCTTCCTGTACTGTAAGGCACCAGCTGATGTTTCATGGGATGATTATTAGATTTAAACAATGTGTCCATATGGACTCACCAGGGAGAGTGTTCAGATGTGTAGGGTTTTCACTGGGATTCAGTGCTGCCTGCAAGACAGACGGGGTCTTCCGGGCGGAACATGGTCAACAGCCAGTGAGAATCTGTGGTCTGATGAAGCCCCTTAAGTGAGTCCTGTTGGTCCCCGGGGAGGAGGAGGGAGACAGCAGCACCTGGAACTTTTAAGCCAAGATTTGGTTCACACAGAGAGAAGTTGAGCTATTACTGGATCCATTGTAGTTGTTCTCATCATTTTCTCAAGTGGGAATACATGCATGTGGTCTAAACCCTAGATTTGTGAAAAGGTCTGTAGTGAAAGTGCTGTTTCCTATCCTCCCTATTTAACACCCCTGGTTCTTGCTCTTCCTCACTATGAGTATCCCATGTTCTTAATTTTTGGTGTATACCTGTAGAATTTCTTTATGTGCATACAAGCAAATATGAACATGTATTCTGATTTCCTCCCTCATTTTTATGCAAAATATACCATGATAGCTCTACCATTTGGCACTGTGTTGTATCTTTGAAGATCTTTCTATATCTGTCAACGGGCACCTGCTTTGTTCTTTTATACGTGCACATAAAATTCTGCTGTATGAAGCCACTGAAATTTAAATAACATTCCCATGGACATGTGGCTGTGTGCAGTCACACACAATGCCTCAGTGTGATTTCATACAAGCACAAGGAAATCCATGGGACAGATTCCCCAAAGTAGTGTTGCTAAGTGAGAACACATTTGTAATTGCTGAATTACATTCCACAGCACATTAAACCAATTTATGTGCCTACCCACATTTGTATAAGCTTTTTTCCCCAACATTACCAACAGAATATGGATTCTTGCCCACCTGAGAGTTAAAAATGGATTATTATTTAGTTTTTTTTTTTTAAGTTTTAGTTGTAGATGGACATAATGCCTTATTTTACTTATTTATTTACTTTTACGTGGTGCTGAGGATTAAACCAGTGCCTCCCAGGTACTAGGCAAACTCTCTACCACTGACCCACAACCCCAGCCCTTATTTAGTTTTAATGTACATTCTACTCTCAAATAGTAAGGGAAAATATTTTATCATATGCTTAAAAGCCGTTTGTGTTTTATTTTCTATCAAATATGAAAATGCTTTACATATTTTTCTCCCGTATGTTGGTCATTTTTCTTATCACTTCTAAGACCTCCTTATAGATACACTAGAGAGATTCGTTTTCTTTAGGACTTGTCAATGTTTTTTCAAAGCCTTTTACTTTGCTTATGATTTTGCTTCCTCTTCTCCTTTCCTTCATTCTTTCATATTCAAATTTATGAATCTTTTCTCTTTTGGCTTCTATATCTCAAGTCGTTGGTCATCAACACTTGGAGTTTTCAAGGACAGTCTCCCATGGGAGAGAACTGAAAAACTTTTATGTTTTCATTGGTTGTGGTTCCATCTTTGATCTATTTGGAATTTTCCTGGTGTATAAGGTACAAGGTATGGATCAGATTCAATATTTTAAAACTGGATCCATATTTCATGAGTCTGTCAGTCAAATGACATGCACATTTTACACCCTCCCCTTCTAAGAAAGCCAGCCTGTTCCTCGGAGATAGTCACCGAGATGTACCATTAGGTTTATTTCTTATTTCTCTATTTAACATCGTTAGACTGAAACCAGCTCTCCTATCTAAAAATCTCAGCTACCGTAAACCTATTAAAGCTCTGTCTCCTCTGGTCCACAAGGAAGGGCACTGTAAACAGAGTCATGATGGAGAATAGGGATCCCATGGATTTCAGGAAGAAAGCCAGTGGAGGGGAATATGAAGAGCACTTTTACAGTTGAGCTGTTCCCCATAGAACAGAGGGACCATTTTCACAGACAGTTAGTAACATGTTCACAAATCGGGTATTAGGTTATAGTACAGGGCGCATTCCAGCCAAGGAGACCTCTAGACAAGATAGCAAAAGGTGGCAAATTCATATTTGTACATAGGAAAGGAATGAATCTGACCTAACTTTACTATGTACAGAAATGAACATACCACAGTGAATCTCACCATTGTGTACATCCACAAGACACTAACAACAACAACAAAAAAAAACTAAAAGTAAACAGCAGAAAGGTCAGTAAAGGAGAGGGAATGGAACCAGGGGAGGGAGGTGGGGAGGAAAAGGGGATATACCAGGGACTGAATTAGAACAAATTATATTCGCTTTTATAATTATATAAAAATGAATCTAATGTTATGTTTAACTGAAAAGAACCAATAAAAAAAGAAAAGATATTTAAATTAAAAAATGTATGTGTAGAAAAAGGTGAAGCCTTTCTGATGAGCTGGTTCCACACCCACCAAGGAGCAGCCCCTCCGCTCCACCTTGAAGTTCACTCTACTCTGCTTCCAGAGTTGCCGGGTAGGGCCATCGGCTTTCCTGCCCACATCTCCTCACCATGAAAGGAGAATTTCAGAACAGTTCCCCTGATCCATGGTGTTTAGTGAGCAGGGAGCAGGATTGCCTGGTTAAATACATGATACCCATGAGATGTGAATTCCATCTAAACAACAAAGGCCTTTTTAGCACAAGTATGTCCCAAACGATATTTATATAAATGTTTTTATATTTTTAATAAATGTCTCAAGCAAATATTGTTTGGGACATACTTATACTAAAAAAAAATCATATGTTGTTTTTCTGAGATTCAAATTTAGCTGATTTATATTTTTTTATTTATTAAAGTTCAGCCACTTTAACAGGGTGCAAAGTGTTGAGAAAGCAAAGAACATGAGAACTTCAAACCAATTTCACCTCCTGGCTGACCTCACAGCATGGAGAAGGGAATCAGGTGAATGAACCCCAAACCTGGGGAGGGTGAGAGCAGCCTATTGCCAGGTCTCCCCTGGTCCAAAGGGTGCAGGTTTGTGCATTGGAGGCATATTTGCCTGCAAGGCATGGTTGTTAGATGACTTAGGGCTTGGTTAAGGCACGTGGGGGAGGCCAGCATCAAAGGCCATTGACAGTGTAAGATGGTGCTACTGCCCCACGGGGAGGAGCCTTAATTCCCTTCTGGGTTTTGCAGATTGATCAAAAACAGTTTGACAAAATCCTGGAGCTAATTGAGAGTGGGAAGAATGAAGGGGCCAAACTGGAATGTGGGGGCTCGGCCATGGAAGACAGGGGGCTCTTCATCAAACCCACGGTCTTCTCAGAAGTGACCGACAACATGCGGATTGCCAAAGAGGAGGTATGTGTGGCTGCAGCCAAAGCTGTAGCCCCAGGGGTCCTTCAAACCATTCTCCTCTAAGGCCTGGAAATATCAGAAGTCTTTGTGGGGTGAACATTTGTCTTTTCCGTGTGGCCTTTCCTCTCTTCCTTAGGGCCTCTAAGGAGATACTTCCTGTCCCCTGTTCCCGGGTCTCTGGCACACCCTGAGGATAGGATGCCAGCCACAGACCTGGTGCTAGCCTCAGTCTCCACTCATTGCTCTGGGTCTCTGAGAAGTAGCAACCCTCCCCTGTCTTCTAGCACGTCCCTAAGTTCATCACGAAGCCCACGTGTGGAAAGCAGCCTCCACCTGTGGGTCTTGCCAGGAATCCAGCTGTAAATTCAGGGCTCAAAGTTGTCTTGAGTTCCTCCAGATAAAGCGTAAATTACAAGTGCTCATTCGAGGAATGTGACCCAGCAAGAATTCTCATTGAAATTTTCCATCAGGGCCATTCCTGGGAATAATGGAAATTAAGGAGACCCCATAAGAGTGTAAACCTACCTTTGTCCTCCAGTCCTGCTGGTAGGCAGATGGAAGCGTGTTCCTGCACAGGGCTTGTAGCACAAGACCTGATCCCCAGTGATCTTTTGGGGCCCGTGAAAGAATGAGCACTGCTGCAGGGCTTCCTGGACAGGTGTTTCTTCTTGAGATTTTGAGGGGTTACTAACACTGCCACAATGACACGAAGCTTAGCTCCTTAAACGTCCCCATGATGAGAGGTCCTGGGGAACCTGGGAATGTGTTTCCAGAGACTGGGCACCGTCCTGCGGAGATAGACTCATGCCTAACATTAAATCCACTGCAGGCTCCCTTCAGAACACCCCTTAAATGTGCAAGCTCTCAGTTCTTCCCTGCCTTTTCTTTGCTGGGTTGTAGACTGGGTGAGCACTGTCCCATTTCCTCCCCTCGGAGTTATCATGGAAACATGTTAGGGTGTCCTCATTGGGTAGAAAAGCAGCACCAGGAGGCTGGGCCACACAGTCCTACAGCCCTGCTTAGGGACACCCTTAGAGATAACTTTCCAAAAAGGCACCTGGAAGTTTGTCTTCTGTGCACCCCCACCTGCCCACAAGGCAGGGGGTTCTCAGAAACCCTGATCATAAAGACAGATCGCAAATACAACATATGGGGGGTTGTTATTTTTTTATTTTTATTTCATTTTAATCCTTTCCTTCAGAGCTCAACCATCATGCAGCTAGAAAGATGACTAGTGTTCCTTCTTCTCCATGAAGAAGACCCCACCTGCATCTTAGGTGCCCCAGTTATTAGACACTTAATGTAGAATGTTGCCTAACCATGAGCTTGTGAAAAAGGCATACAACCAGGGAAACACCTGCTCGGAGCATACATATCCACCCAAACATGCCTCTCACTGCTCTTCTTGCATTTAATCATAGATTTTTGGACCAGTGCAGCCAATACTGAAGTTCAAAAATATTGAAGAAGTGATAAAAAGAGCAAACAGCACTGACTATGGACTCACAGCAGCCATATTCACCAAAAACCTGGACAAAGCCCTGAAATTGGCTTCTGCATTGGAGTCTGGAACAGTTTGGTGAGTTGAGTGCTTGTGTGTGTGTGTCGGCTCCCCTCAGTTGCTGGCTGGGTCCTTGGCTATTTCTCTTTTAGCAGAGAGCATCTAATTGTATATTATGTGGTACCCACTGTGTGGGCACTTTGCTAGATCCTCATGACCACCTTCTGAAATGGGTTCCCTTATGGTGTTAGGTACCACATTTTACAGATAAGGAAATCAAGACACAGAGAGGTTGAGTGACTTTTCCAGGGTCACATACTGTAAAGTCATCTCTCAGTAACTTTAGGAGATTGGTTCCTGGACCTTTATATACTTGAATGTATAAGGTACTCAAGTCCCTTATATAAAATGGCAGTTTGGGCAAATAACCTAGGCACATCATCCAGTAGTATACTTTAACTGAATTCTGGATGATTTATAATACCTAATACTTTTATCAATGCTATGTAAATAGTTGTTATATTGTATTTCTTAGGAATAATGACAAAGGGATAAATCTGTATATGTTCAGTACAGATGCAATCTTATTTTCAAAATTTTCAATTAAGGTTGGTTGAATCTGAAGCTGCAGAATCTATATATGAAAGGGAACAGCTGTACCAGGCAGAGCAAGCTTCGGGGCCTATGCCTTAGAACAACTCTGCTGACTATCTGACTCTGGTTCTGATTTTAAAATCAGTGCATGCTCATCTGCAAAGTCTGGATACTAGTTCCTGCCTTGCCAGTAATTCTAAAGATTATGTATTGTGATTCCCATTTTAAAGATGAATGAATTGAGGCTTAGCAAGTTTGAGAAACAAACTTAGAGTCTCGTAGTTCAGGAAGCAGAACTTGGAATCAGGTCTGTGTTATTTCAAAGCTAATTCTTATTCCCTTAGGCCATAATATTTTTCTTCTTTGTGCTTGTCTTTTCATTTGATTCCTATTCCAATGAAAAGCTCTGGGCTGAATTATATTCAAATTTTAGCTTCTGGTGGTAAGAAGAAAGCAGAAGTTAAGAACTCACTGTGTTTTAATATTGGAATTTTGCCAAAGGCCATGTGTTAGGCAATTAAGTGTCTGATTACTGGAGCACCCAAGGTGCAGGTGGGGTGCTTCTCCAGGTAACTCTCAGTATCTTTTCATCCTTTCTCTAGGATCAACTGCTACAATGCACTCTATGCACAGGCTCCATTTGGTGGCTTCAAAATGTCGGGGAATGGCAGAGAACTGTAAGTGTTTCTGGCATCCTAAACCTGCCCACCTGGGAATGAAAGATACACTAGAATTGCAGTGCAGCAACTTGAGCTCTCACCTGATCCCCTAACCTGCTCTGTCTGGGGCAGCCCTGTCACAAAGGCTGGCGGTCCATTCCCCACCCTCATCCTTAACCTGACTTCCTCCAGGCCACAAGACCAACCTCCAGCCTCAGCTTTCCTGCCAGCCCTCATCCTACAGGGAATGTTCCCTAAATCCTTGATCTAGGCTTGCCAGAGGAGGCCACAGAGCTCTGGAAAAGTGCACTTTTTGCCAAGCATAGGCTGTCATTATGCACAATCTCCACTTTCTGCAAGGAAGATAGACTCAAACCCAAGTCAGGCTTGGAATCTTGGAGCCCAGCAGAGGCCCCAGGAGACACACCATGGGTCAATCTGGTTCCTTCTTGATACTTCTTTGGGAGTCCTGCTGGGCCTCCAGATCCCATCAGTGTGTTCCAACCCACCACCTACCCCTCCAACCTCTCCTTTCTTTCTGGCCTGCTGGGAAAATGAGCTCTGTAGGTTGAGATTCATGGACAGGCCTTCTTGCATCTGGCCCAGGTCCAGAGCTGGATGGAGTATCCCCAGGAGTGGAGACGCTGTGGTTTCTAGCTGGCTCTGGCTGCTTTCCCCATCTCCTTCTTGGTGCTGCTCAGGGTTTTATTAGCCTTGTGGACAAACATCTTGTAGGCTCAATGTTCCTAGGGAACCATCTGTGACAACACCCCAGGGCTGTTCCTGGGACATTTCTAAGAGCTTGAGTTCTTCCTTTTATTTAAACAGTTTGGGTCATTTATATACAAATGCATTACCTTATACTTGTTTGCACATCTTCCAGTGGGAACACACTCAAACACTTCCCCTTGCCTTGGGTCTTGGTGGGGCCTTTAAGGGCTCTACTTGTAGATACTTGAAGATAGTGTTATAAAGGAACTGTTTTAAAGATCCTGTTATAAAGGAACAGAGCTGGCTTCCACCCCTGGTCAAGCAATTGCTCTTGACCAGTCTGCATGGAATCAGGGACCTCGTATCACATCAGTCCTTCTTTCTAATCTAACTGATGGCACATGCCCCAGAGTCATCTGCATGTCTGAGTGGAGAGCATCCTCTTTATTTCTATAACTGGTTTCCCCTTCAAGGAACATTAGTCAATTCTTGATCATGAAGTCCCTTTGCAGCAGCCTCTTTCCTCCCCCTGGTGGCCGGCTGGTGTCTCTTTGCATTCTCTGAGCCTCTATTTCATTAACTCTTAAAACTGCCTGCCCACCTGAGACAGGAGGCCCAGACTGAGGTCACTGGGTTCCCTCCAGGATCCTCCATAGTGCTGATGGCAACCGGCATTTGCTGAGCAGACTTTAGGAGGCTCTGTGAAAGCCCTGCATGTTAGTTCATGTCCTATGACAATCTGTGACAGGGTACAACTGCTTTCAGATGAGCAAATGGCCCAGAGAGCTAGTGAGTAGCAGAGCAGGGAATCAATGCTGGCAGCTTGGTCCCTGGACCCCCCACAGTAGAGATCCTGGCTGGGCAAGGGTCACCTCTGGAAGCCACCTGGAATGAAGCCAGCAGGGCTCATGTGTTCATTTGCCTCCTCTGATCTTTTGTCTTCACCCAGTCAGGTCATGAGGGCTAGGGAACTCAGATCCCACACAGTGCTCCCCTGGGAGGCCAGATGTGGCAGCAAGAACTCCAGTCCCCAAAGCAACTGTCCTTATTTGTAGAAGCTACAGAAAGGCACATGGAGTCACCTGATGCCGAGTTTGTATGGCCCAAACTGATTCCCTGCACGGTTTCCTCATCTCCCTTCCCACCACTCGGATGGTGTCCTTGTCCCCTAGCACCCCCGTGCCCTGTCCCTCTGGTTAGCCACAGTTTTTTGGATCCTTGACATATATTTTCCCAAGATTTTTGATAAAATATTTAAAAAATATTTACAAGGAGCCTGGAAACTGCCTTCAAAACTTATTTCTATTTTTAATCATCTCTAATTAATGTCTTCATGTTGCAAGAAGTTCCCCCTTTATTTTCATGCTGGAGCACCATGCGGTAGATTCCACGGTTTTCCCCAAACCTGGCCTCCTGAGCTGGGCTGGTTACTGGCTGCCCACCCATGAGCCCCTCTGGGATCTGTTTCTAGTCCAGTCTTGGGATGGAGCCTGTTGCATTTTTTTCCTTCTTTGTCACTGTTTTCTTTTTTCCCCCCTCTAATTTCTATGTTTTGCTTTGTAATACAGTTGAGACAGTAATAAAAACTTCACATAGTAAGACATGGGGAAGATCAAATTCTTCTTCCCCTGATCCTCAACCTCATTTGTTCGAGGTAACTGCTGGTCATTCGTTCATTTTGTTCACTTATTAATTCACTTTGCAAGTGTTTATTGAGCATTTCTGATGCTCAGGTATGACATTAAGTTCTGAGCATGTGGCAGTGAACAACACAGTCACCAGTCCCTTCCCCCTGGTGCTCTGGTGAGGTTTATTGGGAGAAAGTCTGGGCTCATGAGTGACATTGATTGCCCAGGTGGATGAGCCACAATGGGTTGAATAAGAGCAGCGAGAACTTGAACCAGAACAACTGCATAAACAGAAAAAAAAAATGGGGGTATCAATGTACTTATTCCTACAAGAATGATTTTAATTCTGTATTTATTAGTTATATACTAATACAATAGGATTTCATTAGTTATATACTTTCATTTTAATTCTGTATTTATTAGTTATATACTAATACAATAGGATTTCATTAGTTATATACTAATACAATAGGATTTCATCACTTTCTTTACTTTTATTTAGAAATCTGACAAGTCATTAACAACCTTGAATTTTTACAATGCAACATTTTTGTGCTTGTTTTTAAAGTGTATTGTAGGTTTTCTATGAAAGCAATCAAGTCTCTTCTGGTTTTAGATGAAATGAGAGCAAACTACCCTTTCCTCTTAAGAATGGGTATTGGTTATCTTTCCATTCTTCTTGGTAATGGTCTCCTTCAGTGGACTTTTGTGTTATTTCCAAGGTCTTTTGTTATTATAAACCATGCCTATGTTTCCTCATGTGTGAATCTTTTTGCACTTATAGAAGATTGTTTTCAGAATAAGTTTCTAAAAATTGACTGCTCTGCCACGTGACAAATAGGCTCACCACTGTTTTGGTGTGTATTTCTTTAATTGTGAGAGGTTGAGTATCCTTTTCACACTTTTCAGAATTTGCATTTCTGATTTGCAAACTATGTCCTTTTGGATTTTTCTGTTTGGTCATTTTTGTTTTCCCAATTGGTTTGTAAGAACTTTTTATATATTAAGGAAAACAGGACCTGTTCTCACACAGGTTTGTAAATTATATAATGAATATTATATAATTTATACACATCATATATTCATATTAGTTTTCCATCTACTTTTAGGGACTTTTTAAGTAGAGTATCAGTGGTAAAGAAGTTGAATTTAGCATTCTGTTTGTATGTTTAAAAAATATTATGAAATAATTCACTCATTATCATGGGTTCTTGATGATGAAAGAACATTTAAAGAAACTAAGTAAAAATCTCAGTGACACATTATTAATAAAATAACAATATTACTTTTCACCATTCACATTTTATCTAGCACATGAATTATTCCTAATTGTTATAACTGCAAAGAGGTTATAGTATTCCCATTTCTCAGATGATGAATCTGAGGCTCAAGAGGGACAAAGCACTTGACTGACCTTCATAGTTCTAAGCTAGTGGTTCTCAAACTTGAGCCTGCATCAGAATCCACTGGGGGATTTAATGCCCTGGTTAAAACAGACTTCTTGGCCACGTCCTTGGAATTTCTAATTCAGTAGGTATATTCATTTTCTATTATTGCTATAACAATTTACCATAAAATTAGTTTAGTTTAAACAACACAAATGTATTGTCTTACAGTTCTGTAGGATAAAAATCTGACACAGGTCTCTCTGAGCTGAGATAAAAGTGTCAGTAGACTGCATTTCCCTCTAGAGGCCATTGGGGGAGTGTGTATCCATGCCCCGTCCAGCTCCTAGAGGCTGTCCTTCCTCCTTGGATGATGGCCCTTCCTTCACCTTCAAAGCCAGCACGGTGGCATCTCTCTGCACCTGTGTCTCATTTTACTCTCTCTTTATCTGCCTTCTTCTTCCACTTTTAAGGATCATATGACCCACCCAGATGACTCCCTATTTTAAAATCAACTGATTAGTCACTTGAATTCCATCAACAATATTAATTCCCCTTGGCCATGTAACCTAAGTCTTCTCAGGTTTAGGGCAGTGAGACATGGGCCCTTTGGGGAGGGCCTTCCTTCTACTGGCCACAGCAGGACTCCATAAGGCCTAAGCATAGGCATTTCTAGCAAGTTCCAAGATGCAGCTGACGGCACTGGCCTGGGGACCACACTCTGAGGACTTCTGGTCTCAAAGATGGGATGAGACTGTCTCAGGTCTTTCTAGTACAGAGCCTCCAGGGGCCACTTCGACTTCCACCTCTTTTCCTAAATAAGCACACAACTTTTCTTTACTTAACAGCAGAGCAGGTGCTATAGAGGAATTTAAACCCAGCCAAAGCTGCTGCTTGTTTCTGGGAAGTGGAGTTGCCACTAGTCTGGCGCATGTGCTGGGAAGGGGCGCCTGACTCCTGTATGACTTAAAGAAAGGAACTGCACCAAGGGCGCCAACTCAAAGGCTGTGTGTCCAGCCTGTGCTCGCATCTGCCCCTCACCCCACCAGGTGGCATCATTCCTCTTACGCTGGTCCCCAGCTGTGCCCTCCCAGGCCAGTCTAGGCTCTCGGTGTTCCGTCCCTGTGATTCCCTGGCCACATCATCTACCAGTAGCCTTGGACCTCATTCTCTTCTGTCTCTTCATGCAGCTCCAAATCACCACCTAAAACTTATAAATCCATTGTCCTTTCTTTCTTTTCTTTTCTTTCTTTCTTTCTTTCTTCCTTCCTTCCTTCCTTCCTTCCTTCCTTCCTTCCTTCCTTCCTTCCTTCCTTCCTTCCAGGTATTGAACCCAGGAATGCTTAACCACTGAGCCACATTCCCAGCCCTTTCTTATGTACTTTAGAGACAAGATCTTGCTAAGTTGCTGAGGATGACTTTGGACTCACACCCTCCTACCTCAGCCTCCTTCCTGAGCTGCTGGGATTATAGGCATGAGCAATCCCTTGTCCTTTCTGATCCCTGACTTCTCTTTGTTCACCTACCCAAGCCCTGTCCTTTGATTCTTAATTCCCTGAACAAGAGAATTCCCCTAGTGTTGGGTTTTTTTTTTTTAAATTCCCTTCATTTTTTTGAAGGTGAACCTTTAATTCTTCTATTTCAAAAATATCGCATACAAAAACCTTTATATTTAAACTTATATTTCCAGTTACTTAAACTCATCATCATCCTAGCTATTACTTTCTTCAGGTTTCAGAGTTTTCCTCCCAATCTCAAACTTTTGTAGAACCCCAAACCCCAAACTGCTCAGTAGAGTAATCCGGCATTAGAACAGTTTCCACAGAACTGTGAATGGACATTCTCAGTTTGACTTTTCTTCTCTTCGGTCATCACAGAGGTGAATATGCCCTGGCTGAATATACAGAAGTGAAAACTGTCACCATCAAACTTGACGACAAGAACCCTTGAAGGAAAGAAGGGCTCCTTCCTCAAACTCTGGACAGCTGAATGTGGCACTTCAAACTCGCCAAAGGAAAAAAAGTACAATGCTTGACCTTCCCGGGACACTTTCTTCTGGACGCTTTCAATCTACGGGAGATTGAATGAATGCTTTTTCTTCTCCTCTCACACTCACATTTTATTGACCTAACAATGTGGATGCCCAGATGTCGTGTGTGAAATTCAGTCCTGTCTAGGGAGGGAGCTGTTGGCCATTTCTAATTTTGCCTTTAGACCAGATGTGAGAGATAGTGAAGACACTCAGGGCTCTGCTAACAAGAAACAGGACTCGAAGTATCCAGCAGTTGCTTCAAAATGCTTTGCTGAATCTGACTCCAGTAGGAATTGGGAAAGAGCTCCCTGCATGTTCTGCAAGCAGGGTCCCACACCTGTGGTCTTCTCAGGGTTTCCTGTGCACAGGACAATACCCACCGCCCATTCTGAGGAAGGGGAGAGATCATACAGAAGGGAAGGATTAGCACTAAGTTAAAAAGGAAAATTTTGAGGATCTGATGTGGGGAGCTTTTAGGAAGCACATACCACGGAAGGGTGCCAGAGGCCTTGGGCATGCACAGGTATGGGTCTTGGAGGACTGCATATTGACATTGACCATGGGATTCACCTTGAAATCAATACTGCTTTAGGAATATGACCATATCAACCTCCCAAGGAGCTTACTCTAAAACTATGTGATAGGCTACTTTAACCAAGGCAACTTTCTTGGCTAAAAACAGTATTAGTGTCACCTTTGCTGCTGAAGATTCCAATTTCTATCACCACAACAACATAACAAATCCTAAGACAATTACATCCCAAGTTTGACAAATCAGAGCAATGACTCCCTTTTACAAATTATGCATTGACACCACATTCAGTAATGGTTTCTGATAAGTGTATACACTTTTCCTTTTCTCTAGTTCCATTACCCATTTTAAGTTAGTAAAAATGTACACAACTGCAAAGACTGCTGTTATAATCCAGCCCTGTTTTTCTAAAGTCCTATTTTGGTATAAATTTCTGATTAATTAACAAACAACACTTGAATTCCATAGAAGAACTGGGTCTTCATCCAAGTGACCTGAGTAGTTCACTAACAGGTTACAAAACTTTCAATTTCTTCCTTTGTGTATCCAAATGATGTGCAATTCTATGTTTTAACTTGGAAAACTGAAAGCATTCCCACATAGCTTTAAAAACCAAACCAAACCTAAGTTGTGTTATTTGGGTACTTTTCTTGTTACTAACTAGTACTTCTCTCATTGGAAAAAAAAATGGTGCTTATGTTTGAGGATTAAGTTGGAGTGGGCAATTGTAAAATGAAACTCTGTCAGAACCAGTGTGTATAAAGACAATCATGTCTGAATTAGGGTTTCTTCATCCTTGTCAGAGAAATGCAATATGCAATTCACCTTCTCTTCTCCAGCAGTTAACACTCATCACTTGTACTACCAATAACTTGTTAAATCAGGATTTGACTTCGTACACTGAATTTGCAGTATCTCCAGTAACTATAGACACTAACCTTCTTAGTAGTACATTAGAGGGTTCCTATCCTTTCATTGTATAATAATGCCTTTAATATGAAATGCTACCTTATTTATAATTGATATAGTTAATGTATCTTTTTATAGCTGTAAGTGCACAGAGGTGGTGTATTTAACCTTCTGTAATATACTGTATTTAGAAATGGAAATCTATATAATATTAGAATTCACTTCTTTTAATGTTTACCCCTATGGTATGGCTTATAAGTCTATCAGACTGGGAATTCTGATCCTAACTTCAGATTGTGTTTAACAATGATAAAATAAAATCGTATATTTGAGAAATGTTAGCTTTTTTTAATTGATGGACCAAACCCACTTTAATTCTGTGGTAAGCCTGAGAACTCCTGTACCATGTGGCTTATAGTAAAACAGGATCAATGACATGAATAAAATTACATTACTCAATTGATCAGGTCCAATGTTTACCTGAGTGTAAAACCCCTTTCTGTGGCTCTTGGGATTGACCAGACAGGGAACTAAGCCTCAGAGGTCCTATGTCTTGGTTGACTAAGTTTAAGGCATCATCTAACTTGCCTGAGTCTCACAAAGTGATGGTGGTGTGAGTGTAGAAAATGGGGATTGGTGGAAAACATTGCATTCCCAACATGAACACGTGTGTCTGTTTTGTCACTTTTCTCTGTAATGACCTAGGTGATTGGGATTAATTTAGCAAAGTTCCTAAGACTTCTAACCAAGAAGCCTCAATTACCAAATTGTGAGCTAACACTGAGATTGGATCATTGTACTTGGGTAGGACCACCAAGCTCAACCCATACATTTAATGTATAGAGCCCAGGTCACTGAGCACATAGTTGCAAAGCACCACTCCTTTGAGAAACACCTTAAAGGAGGTTGGATCAAATCTCTCTCAGTGTGCATTTATCTATGTATTTAGCAACAAGTCATTTTTCAATCCAAGTGTAAGCAGAAAATTATAAAAAATGACATTTCCCTTCATTTGGTTTACCGGTATCTATCTTCCTGAAGATAAGGAAGAACGTAGAGTGTGTGTGGATGAGCATGCGTACCACACATGTATTATACATGTGTGCTTGTATGCCAGTGGGCGTGGGTATATTCTCTTACAGTGAACACTTTGGAGTGCCATAGGTTCTCCTGTTAGTGGATGGAGACTTTCTAGAGTCTTTTTCCCTTGCCCCAAGCCATGTGGAGTGCCTCAAGATAATGAGAGGTGTTTTAAAATTGTTCAATGAGGAATGTCTGAGGAAGCTGAGCATCCAATTGAAGAAAAATAGTTAGAAGACACAGAAAGAACAGGTAGTTACTGTACCTTCAAAAGGCAGAATGTTAGTTCAGGGAAGTAGGTGGCTTCCAGGTGATGTAAAAGGGGTCATTCCAACTAGAAGATGCTGAAACTCTGGGTGGAATTTGAGCAAAAGGAAAGTCCATGGATCAGCAAATGTCAAAAAGTGGAAAGAAATTAACTGCCTGGTACCAAATTTCCTATACAAACTAGTTACATTGCATGCCTAATGGATAGAGTTAAATGCTGGTCATTTTACTCCAAACATGTCATCCTCCTGTCGAATATACCAGATGTTTTTCTACACTAGTCACAGTTACTAGCCTAGTCCCAAACTCTTTTAAAAGGGAAGTTAAATTGTCCCTATCTGCATTGGCCACACATCCCCTTGTGTCAGCCCTGGCCCTGGACGTGCACTTCCTCCCGGTGGCGGTAGATGGCGATGCGGTGCGCCCTGGAGGCGCCACTAGGCGGTCGTGGGGGCTCACGCAACACTGTGGCTGCCCCGCCCGGCAAATTACTAGGGACTTTTTGGTAGCAATCATACTGCTTCTCTTGCAAACTGGTAAGAGGACCTCAGTGGTGAGAACGGGATTGCAAAATTGTGCCCACCCTTTTGGAAAGGCGTTTTGTTACTGGACAGCCTGAGAGGAAGCTTCTTGGGAGCAGAGCAGAGCTGTCAGGTGGTCCCCTTGCCAACTAGACTCCAAATCTAGGAGTGACACCAAGTAACCGCAGCCTGGGGTGTCCTTGAGGTCGTACTGGGACCCGGATTCTGTGAAATGGTAGTGAGGGCTTTTTGCAATTTGTCTCTGTGCTTTGTGCAAAGTCCTGGGAATATTTGAGGAGAGCCATTACATAATAGTCTAAGGTACTGGTCCTGCCAGGTTGTAGAACCTTCTGCTTTTTCTGAGCAGAATTCTTTTCTGGATGGACAGGTGAAGTCGAATCTGAATTCTACCTGCAACATGGGCTTCAGTGTTTAGCTTTGCTTTTGGTTATTTGCCTCAACGGTTTGATGAAGACCCTTATGACAGGTCCAATTCTGATGAACTGCCATTATTCCACCATGTTTTATTTGCCTCCGCCACCGCCCCAAGCAGATCATTAAAATGATTCGCCAGAGCAGGGAGGAAGAGCAGGAAGAAAAGATTAACATTAAACAGATACATGAGGTGGGAGGGAAAGGGAGAGAAAAGGGAAATTGCATGGTAATGGAGGGAGACCCTCATTGTTATACAAAATTACATATAAGAGGTTGTGAGGAGAATGGGAAAATAAACAAGGAGAGAAATGAATTACAGTAAGTGGGGTAGAGAGAGAAGATGGGAGGGGAGGGGAGGGGGGATAGTAGAGGATAGGAAAGGTAGCAGAATACAACAGTTACTAATAGGGCATTATGTAAAAATGTGGATGTGTAACCGATGTCATTCTGCAATCTGTATTTGGGGTAAAATTGGGAATTCATAACCAACTTGATTCTAATGTATGAAATATGATATGTCAAGAGCTTTGTAATGTTTTGAACAACCAATAAAAAAAATAAATTAAAAAAAATGATTTGCCAATCAGGTGTGGTGGCTCACGCTTTTACTCCCAGCTACTTGAGAGGTGGAAGCAGGAGTATGGCTTGAGCACACAAATTCAAGACCAGTCTGGCCAACAGTGAGAACTCTCACTCAAAAAAATAAATAAATAAATAAAACTAAATTTAAAAATTAAAAGATTCACCAAACAGCTACATCTTTGCATACACCTGAAATTAAATTAGCAAAACCAGAGCACTTTACAAAATATTAACGTTTTAAAAATACTTCTATATTGTTCTCTTACGGATCCACAGAAATGAATATTCACTGCCTTTTTTTAATATTTACAATCAGAATAGATGACCAACATACAAGTTTGAATTAACCTGCCAATTTTACTGCTCCTAGAGTGCAGTGTGAAAGTTGTGCTGAGCAAAAAAAAAAAAAAAAAAAAAAAACGGCAAATCTTATAACTGTGCCTGACCCTAGGGGAGAGAGCTGGGAAACCAAACCCGAAGAGGACCTGGCCCTGCAAGAGCCCTGCGGTCCTGGCGTCTTCCAGGGGCAAGCAGTGAACTAAATCACCTACTCCTTAGAGCTAGGAAAAGTGCGGCGGGCCACTGAGGGGACTCCTCTTGCCCATTCTGGAGAAAGTCATCAGCTGCCGACCCTCGACCCTCGAGTGCCGCGGCCTTGCCCTGCGCGCTCTTTGCGCCGCCCGCTTCCCGCCCTCCCCGCCCGCCCGCCGGCCGCAGGATTGAGGAAGTGCATCTGGGCCCGGCCCGGCCCTGGCGCGCTCGGCCCGAGTCGCGGTGGGCAGAGGGCGGTGGGACCGCCAGGCCCCCGCCCGCCCGCTGGTGTCCGATCGCGCGGTCCGGCCTCGCAGTCCCATAGCGTCCGTGCCCCTGCCCCGCCGCCGCAGGTAAGTGCTCCTCCGACCCGCACCCTGCCGCGGTGGGGGCCTGGCCGCCTCCTGCAGCGGGCCCGGGAACCCTGCGCCCCCACTGACCCGGCCCGCGCCCCTGGATCCGCGTGCAGCCCTGGCCTCCGCCTGCCCACCCGTCCGCGTGCCCTGTGACCCAGGCCCGCGCTCCAGGCGGCCGCATGCTTGGGCATGGGTAGCCTTTACCCAGGGGGCAAGGACCACAGCTCGCGGGGCCTGGAGAGCGCGGGGCGACCCCTGCCTCACAGCCCCGCAGCCTCCGGCCGCGCCCAGACTCCAACCAGCGGGCAGGTTAGGGAGTGTGCGGGGCCCAGGCAGGGAACCCCGCAACTCCGCGCGGAATAGGGCGCGGGTGGGAGGGAGGCAATGCAAGAGACAAAAGTAGGAAACATCAGGGCGTCAGCAGGTTTTCTTCGGCCTTTGGAGAAAACCGTTCTTTAACTTGGGGAGACCTCGGAGCGAGCATGGAGCATGGGGAAGAGTGCAGATGAATGTGTGTCTCTCTTTTGGCCAGTAGTCTGGTGTTTGGCTGAGGGCGTCTTTCCCCTGCTCAGGTCTGCGGAGAGCTCCTTGCCAAGGAGTAACACCTTTGGTCCAAATAAAAACTGCCATGGCTCTTGCCTCAGCAGGTGATCTTCCTTGGTAGGGACACAGAGGAAGGCTGGAGGTCAGTGGAAAAACTGTGATGGAGAATTTGGGAACCCCTGTGGGCATCTCAATATGGCCGTTTATAGTTTGAGACCACAAAATTTTTATCTTACAAACACATCTCCCTGAAACAGTTGAAAAAGTAGAGAAACAGGGACATATAGTTATATTCTTAGCAATCCTATCACCAAATCCACTATTTTTAAGTTTGTCACTTACATGGTAGCAAAGTATCTGGGCACTAAAGGGATTTTGGAAAACCTACACAATGCCTTTTAGGGTTTGGTTTTTTATTATCTTTACTAAGGTTTTAAAAGGAAAAAAAATAAGTTGATTACATACCAACACCTAGTTTTAGAGTCAGCCTGACTTCTTTTCCCTGAGCTTTCACATTTCTGGGAATGTCCCCACCGCCAACACCATTTCTTAAATCAAAACTTAGAAGTTATCCTCATCCTATTCCCTCTTCCCTAAATCCAGTGTGTTGCCAAATCTTGTTGGGTCTCCCAAAATATGTCCGGGTCTATCTTCTTTCTCATGCCATCCACCCTGTCCAACCTACCACCATCTCTTTCTTGTATGATTAGTCTCCCTCTCTTTTCTCTGTCTTGCAGCCAGATGATGCTGTCTGTGTGTGTATCCCCCATGGGTAAATGGGATCATATCAGTCATCTTCATGGAACCCTTTAATACCTTTCCCTTGCAATTGGCATGAAATCCAAGGAAATTCCTTCCCCTCCCAACCCCCAGATGGTCTGACATCTGCCATCTCAGATCACCAAGCCATTGCCACCCAGTCACTGTGGCCAAGCTCACTCTCCAGCTCTGGCCCTCTGCATTGCTGCTCTAGGTCTCTTCACATGGCCTTTGAAGGTCTTTCCTAGCCACGCTCTCTAAACCCACTGTCTCCAACACATCCCTTGTTCTGCATCATTTGAGCATTCTCCACAATTCATGTATTCCTTAATTTGCTTAATTTCTCTTTAATTACCTCACAGTCTTCACCAGAGCTCCTGGGATCAAAAATGATATCTGTTCTGCTCACTGCCACATCCTTATGCTCAAAACTGAGCAGCCCCAGGCATGGTGATGCACATGGAGACTAGCTGGCGAATGGAGAGGCTTAACTCACTTATACTTTCAAACTCATGGAGCACTTTTGTTCCCGAACCTTTCTGTGCTCATCTGGGATTGAGAACAATATATTTCTCTAGCCTGCAGCTCCATGATATTTTGACGTCCATAAACTCATTACACACATTCTGTAGACAAGCTAATATTAGGGGATGCCCAAAGCACTGAAGAGATGTCTAGAACATGAGCCATTGATCTTGACCAGGCTTTTGATTCCAAAAGCTAGAGAATATGAGCATTTCTAACATGCCTCACTTGCAAAGGCCTTCTAACACATTTGTACCCACAGTTTTTCCTAAACTTCCTGAAAAAAAAAAAGACTTTAAAGCAGTTACTTGCTTTACTGTCTGGCCTCCCTTCCAGTTCCATGAAGTTCACTCCTCACCAAAAGGGCTCAATACAAGCTTCCTTGTTTTCTTTGCTCTTGAGCAGATATAAAGGGTTGGCAAAAGAAAACTGAGGATATGTTTAAAAAATATTAAAATAATCATTACTACAGGAAACTTCTTGAAGCCTCCTTTAGGACATTGAATGAAAGAAAAGATATAATTTATGACCATGACTTGTTGTGTTGGTCTGAATCCAAAAGAAGCAGGGGGAAGCAAAGATCTGTTTGAGGGCAAAGGTTGAGCAAAACTTGAGTTACTTCATCTTAAAGTTTCTACCTTAGGGTCTAAGCCAAAATACTAATTATAATTATAAAAACTGCTCCAGTGACAAAGTTCTCCACTAGTGCAGTGATTTGAAAAAAGAAACTGAAAGGGGAACCAAATGTTCTGGGTGAAGGTTAGAGTAGAATATTTTTAAGATTTTTTTTAGGGGAGTAAACACTACATGATAAGACTTCTGTTTTGAGAAGGAGCATCTACTTTGGGGATCTTTGAGATGTTGTTACGTATGTTTGGTAGCTGTTTCAGAGAGGTGTTTGGAAGCAGATGGCAACAGTGCTTCTCTGATTTTGAAAATCAACATGTGACTTGGAGCCTTTATTTTATAACAGATTCTGTCTTGCTGGTTTTCCCTATTCCTGTTCTCAAGTTGATTTTCCAAAATGGGTTTCACAATTTATAAGAGTAATCATGTCCTGAATTTTATCCAAATCTGTCATTTGTCTTTTTCTCCTTGGATTTTTTTCAGGCTCCCCAAGTTCAAGAACATGTGTTTCTCTAAACCATTCCTTTTTTTGCTTCAGCAAGGTTCAAAAGAAGCAAGACTACCTGGTCAGAGTCTCCTGGTCCTACCTTCTGCCTTGAAGAGTTCAGCCCATCTGGGCCAGGTGCCTGACTCCCAGGCTCTTAGACAGAAATTCCAGGTGCTCTTACAGCCCTCCTCTGTAGCTTGCTTGGTGCCCACATGGTACAGAGTATCTTCCAAAACCTGCTTTCTGGGGAGACAGAGCCTCTGCCCTCTAGTGTTGACACCCTGAGCTTATTCAGCCCTGCTGGTACCCAAGCCCTCATGCTGACTTTGCAGATAAAGACCACACCAGCCCTGTTGTAGAATGTGAATGTAGATACTTTGCCCTAGTAAATTTTCAGCAAACTGAGAGGTAGTGGGGGAATCAGGATGCGTGTCTATTTTTTTTAAGAGAGAGAGAGAGAGAGAGAATTTTTTTTAATATTTATTTTTTAGTTTTCGACAGACACACCATCTTTGTTTTGTATGTGGTGCTGAGGATCGAACCCAGGCCGCACGCATGGCAGGCGAGCGTGCTACCGCTTGAGCCACATTCCCACCCATGCATGTTTATTTTTAACAGATAAGAAAACTGAGAAGTGTAAATTTCAGCTGGAGATCACACTGATAACATGAGACAGAGGGAGTCCACACCTTGGACAGTCATACTGTGCTTTTACATAGAGTATTAGGCTTTATTTACATGACTCTAATTTTTTACCAATTTTTTTGGTTGCGCCATCGCTCCCCATTTTGAACTTGTCTGTCTCAGTGTCAATGACTTTGTACTTTATGTATACAATATAGGACCATGGATTGGAACACCTACTTGATATAGTAATACGGTCCTGTCATGCAGTTATCCCTGTACCAGGCCTGAGTTGTGCCCTCAGACATTTCTGGTCCCTTAACCAGCAGAGCAAAATGGGCATTCATGTTCAGGGGACTTCCAAACTTGGTGGGATCCTAGCATGGAAGAGCAGCACGTGGCCTCAGGAGTTTGTCACAGTTTGTTTTAAGAGTTTGGTCTTCATCTAACTGAGGTTTTCCACCATGGAACCATTTGGGTCCAGATAATTCTCTGTTACAGGAGGCTGTCCTGTACCTTATAGGAGGGTTAGTAGTATCCTGGACCTCTACCCACTGCATGCCTGTCAGCACCCCTCTCCTCCTGTTGTGACCATCAAAAAAATGTCTCCAGGCATTGCCACATGTCCAGAGGTAGAGAAGCACATTTCTGGGGATCATTTCTGTTAGCCTCCAAAACTCAACCCAACTTGACTTCATAACCAGCAACAATTCCTTCCAGACCCCTTCTTTCTGGGATTGTTGCCCGACTGCCCTTTTGGGATTACATGCCCACCTCTTGACTTCCAGAAGAATCTATCCTGGGCAAGGGCAGGGACTTGTATTGTGTCCATCTGTACATGTATCTGCCCCATACCAACTGGAGCAGGAGACCCTGAGGGCAGAAGCTTCATTGAGCCGTATTGATGTCACTGGGCCCTGCACAGGGCCTGGCTATCTGACAAGAGACATAAGATATGTGTTCATTGAATGATGACTGAGCCCTTTACCAGCAAATGCTCTGAGATTGCTTAGGGTTTCTTCTCAGGGAGACAAGATTTAAACCCAGTGCTGAAGTGGAATGTAGGGAGCTCTGTCCTTTCGCAGTTCTAACCTGATGAATTTGGCCAGATAGATAGACTGTGAAGAAGAATATTGCAAAGGAAAAGAAATACCAGTGGACCAATATAAAGTAATTATTTGTAGGGGGTGCCAGAAATGACTTGAGTTACAAAATCTCTTATTTTATGATGTTTTTCTCCACTAGAAGGGGAGAAAACTCCACTCAACCATGACTGTGTGTCCGTGCCTTAACCCACCTGGGCAGCTGCGGTGGCGGTGACAACAGCAGGACCTGCCTTTGGAGATTGGCTGCCTTGAGGGTTGATGGCTGGCATGTCGCGGGGACCACCCAGCATGTACTGGTGTGTGGGGCCGGAGGGATCAACCGTGTGTCCAGAACGCGCCATGGAGACCCATAATGGTAAGGGTGGAGCTAGCCATGCTGGCCTGGGTGTGAGCTGCCATGCTTGTCCTGTAGGGAGTTCAGGCTGTATAAGGACAAGGGGTTTTCAACCAAAGGAAAGAAAATGACAATTAGTTGGTGCTTTTTTATCACAAAATATATCTTGGGATTTTCACTTAAATTCTAAAAATTGAAGGGCCATGAATAAAATTTATTGTGGGCTCAATATTGTGGGCTTAAATATTAGGGTATTATTTTATGTTGGTTAAAGGACTTTTTAAAATGGGGGTTTTGTTTTTGCATTATAAAATAATGTGTTTTCATTAAAGCAAAATTGAAAAAAGCAAAGAAAAAATTACCTAGAGTCCTACTGTTCCACATTCAAAAATAGTTAACATATAGGCATATTCTCTTCTCATCTGCTTCTCTGTCATTAAGAGACTTTGTTTTAACTTTATGGTATTTATAAAGTGGATATAATGTATGCTACTTTCTCCTCCTAATCTTTTTATTATTTTTACATTTACCCAAGGTACCACCTAGCTCATGTGATTAAATGAAATATCATTTTATATGAGACTTCTACATAAAATTATTGACCTAATCCTTATTCTTCTATTAGACACTGGAGTTGCTTCTAATTGTTCACACTTTGCAAAAGCATTCCATTCTATCTTTTTTATACATGAGTTTCAGGTTATTTCCATAAAATAGATTTACGAAAGTCAGATTATTGGGCTTGAACATTTTAAAGATTTTTCCACTAAAGTTTTGCCATTTTCTTAATTCTAATTCATTATGTATGACAGCAGAATGCATTATGATTCATCGTACACATATAGAGCACAATTTTTCATATCTCTGGTTGTACATAAAGTAGAGTCACACCATTTGTATCTTCATACATGTGCTTAGGGTAATGATGTCCATCTCATTCCACCATCTTTCCTACCCTCATGCCCCCTCCCTTCCCCAAGTTGTGCCATTTTTAACACTAACACAATATCATTGACATTGTTAACAATAAATATGTGTTAATATCTTAGTACATACCAGGTTCTGGGTTCAATGTTTTACCAAATAATCTCATTTAATCCTCAGAGCAACCTGTGAATATGGTACTTTTATCCCTGTTTTATAGCTGATTAACTTGAGGGTGAGAGAGGTCTAGAAATTTGTTCATGGTCAACAACTCATAAATCAAAAAACTGACATCTGAACCCAGCCTGACTTCTAGAACTTTCATTCTAATAGTCTGTCCTTTGAGGTTTGGTAGGGACCACATGTTGGATTTGAGAGGCCCCCATGTTGGGTTTGAGAGGCCCCCATGTTGGGTGTGAGAGGCCATCATGCTGGATTTGAGAGGCCCACAAGCTGGATTTGAGAGGCCCACATGTTGGGTTTAAACACATTGGGTTCAAAAGGTCCTGTGTGTTTGTAACTGTATTAACAAATGGGCACTGGTCCAGCAAATGTTTTGTTCAGTGTAAGTAATTTTTCTCCATCTCAAATGTTTAGAAGCTAATAAGGGTGAGGTTTCTATGCACATAAGTCAAATTATGAAATGGGAGAAGTATTTTCTCTTTGACATTTCCCAGCACAAATGTTGCCAGAGTGTTGATTTGTATCTTGCTTTCTTAGCATGAGATAAGGCGATGTGGACAATAGAATGCTATCCCTGACTTTGGAGCAGAACCTCTGTCTTTCCAGAGCATTTGCCGCTTTACTTTCCCACCTGCTGCTTCTCTTAGCCGTCCTGAGAGATGAGAGTCGGGGCAGGGATGCTGGGACCATTTGGGGTTTGTAGGGTAGGTGATTGTATCATCTGCAGAGGCCTCTGCCCCATCCCCTTCCTGGTCAAGATCTGGTGATCTAAAGGCAACCCTGGCCCACAGAGTCACTGTGTTGTGACTGCCGATTCCCAGACCCCATCCAGACCCACTGGAACAGTATCTTGGTGGTCTGGGCATTTTAAAAAAGTTCCTCTATAATTTTAATGCAGCCAAAGTTGAGATCAACTAGTCTAAATGGTTTGAGTCCCATAGAGCAAGAATTCTGGGATATTAAAGTACACATATGTCCCCTGGGGATCTTGTAAAATGTGAAGTCTCATTGAGTAAGTCTGGGCATGGAGATCTACCTTTCTAACTGGCTCCTCTCACTCAGGCTCATGAGTGGCAAGACTAAGATGATGCCCTCTAAGTCCCCAGGGATCTTCCTTTGGTTCTTACATGTCCCAGGGACCTGGGTATGATGGGCCCTGGACAAAACTGGAACCAAACCCACCTTCCAGACTTGGGGTAGAACAGATAACCAGAAAATGTTTAATGTGAACCTAGAGGTGAAAGCACTGATTATCCCCAGTCCTTCATTTATTTCCTTTAAAGATCTGTGTCTGAATTTTCTACTGTTCCTTGGTTCATCCCCTCTCCCTGACAGCTGTGATCCCATAGCAGCTTCTGAAGACTTTTCTGCCCTCACATGCCATTTTCTACCATGGAATCTCAGGTCTCCTCATCATCCCTGTGGGGAATAAATCTAAGAGCACACACAGGGGGCATGATGGGACTGGGTACTGTGCTAGCTGCTTGGGGTTGGAAACAGGGCAGAGAAGGGACACCCCTGAAACCCTTGTGGGTGAGGGAGGTGTTTATCAGGGACCTAACACACAAACCATAAAATCAAAGAAAAAGAGAAGAAAGTGGCCTGCAATACATCAGAAAATTCGTTCCAGTGGCTCAGCATTAAGGAAATTGTATATTAAAGAATTATGATAGTAACTGAATCCCCTTAAGGAAGCTTATAAAGATTTATGCTCATACTCCATCCTCAGATTTTAAAGACTGAGCCTGGGAGCCCTAGCCCTGGAGCTAACTAACTAGCAGAAATTTATTAATTTCAGAGACTGAACCCTATGTCACCTCCATTGTAGAGTCCAATTTTAATACTTCACATGTTGGATTTCATTTTTACAGAGTATAAATACCAAATGCTCCTTAAATTATGATGGAGTATAAGGAGGCTGATTCATAGTGGGATAAGGAGGGGAAGCATGGGAGGAATAGATGAACTCTAGACAGGGCAGAGGGGTGGGAGGGGAAGGAAGGGGCCATGGACTAATTAATGATGGTTGAATGTGATGATCACTATTATCCAAAGTACAGGTATGAAGACACGAATTGGTGTGAATATACTATGTATCCAACCAGAGATATGAAAAATTGTGCTCTATATGTGTAATAAGAATTGTCATGCATTCTTCTGTCATATATAAATAAAAAATCATGATAGGGTTATGTCTCGATAAAGCCATGGTAAGTCGAAGATGCATTTAATGCTCTTCACCCACCCAACACCATAGCTTAGCCTAGCCTACCTTGAACGTGCTTGGAACACTAATGATAACCTACAGTTGGGCAAGATCGTGTAACACAAAGCCTATTTATAATAAAGTATTGACTATCTCATGTAATCTGTTGAATATTATACTGAAATTATAAAACAGAATGGTTGTGTGGGTACACTTTCATACCATGGTAAAGTTTAAAAAAAATCGTAAGTGGAACCATATTAGTCAGAAACCATCTATATGAACACCAAGGCCACACACAGCACAGGTGCAAATGATGCTCAAAGGGTGGGGTCAGTGTGCTTTGTTTATCTGTAGTCTTTCTGTTTTCTAAAGTGAACATGCATCATCTGTTGTTGTTACATTACTTTTGTAATCAGAAGACTGATATTGCAGGTTATTTTTCAATTGCTATTTTTTGTAAGTGTCAATAGCTTTGTCATTAGAACCTAACCAGCATGCCTTGTGGGTTCACATCCAAGGTCAAATTGTTTCATGGGCCTCTTTCCCCTTAATGTCTTTTTTGAATAAATGGGGGAGTGTTTGACTCGATACACCTACAGTTGAGTCCTCTGCAGGATCCACTTTCTCAGTGTGTCCCCAGAGGTGGATGGTTCCTTCTAACCCTCTCTGTGGATCTCCTGGATCAGGAGGACCTCTGCTTCTCAGACCCACTTTGCCTTCCGAGATCCACCCATCTCTCCTCAGGGAAGACTGTTCCAGACCTAATTCCCAATCCTGGTGAAGAAAACATGGCTGCCAACAGGGAGACAACTGATTCTCAAATTATGTAGGGGCAGATCTCTCCGCTTTTAAAAATCCTTAGAAGATGATATGTCTGAAAATGACAAAAGTTCTTACATTTGCAAGAATAATTTAGAAAAAGACCAAACTTTTAATTAAAAACCTGCTTTACTCTTGAGCTTGTTAGTAATGGCATTTTGTATTTCACACGCACCTGTTCTGACTTGGATAACCTCACCTCCTGTGTTTGTGGAGTGGTTCACTCTTTCAAAGCCCATGAATGAAGCTGGGTGTGGTGGCACGTGGTTGTCCAGCTTCCCCATAGGGTAAGTAAAGGCAGGAGGATCGCTTGAGCCCAGGGCTTCAAGGCCAGCCTCAGCAACACAGTGAGGAAAAAAAAGCCCATAGGTGTGTGAGTGTGTCCACTGTGTGGCCTACCATGTCTACACAGCACGACTGTGTCTCAGCAAAGCAGGCCACAACCTTAAACTCATGAGCACCATCAGCAGTGAGCTCCCACTTAGTGCAAGAGGAATGTTCGAAAGCTCTGATGGGTTCCCAGGGGGCCAGGCCGCAGAAGAGAGGTCAGCAAGTTCCTTACTGGACAGGGCTGCTGACCAACTGCTTTGACAAACATGTCATTAGACATTCTTGAGCATGTCCCTTCTCTATCTGACACCAGCCAGAGTGGAAAAACCTGTTCTGCCAGCCGAGGTGGGGCACCCGGGAAAGTAGAGAAGTGAGGAAACTTCCAGATAATTTCAGCCGAGACTCTCCTGGATGGTGGAAGGTGGGGGTGCTTGGGCGGACCCCATCCTGGAGGCAGCCCACACCCCACCTCTCTGCCAGTGGTCCTAGCTTCTTCTCTGAAAGCCCTGACACAGCTGCCTGCCTCTCAGAGCACTGCGCGCTGCCGGACCCAGCATGGACCAGAGGAGGAGGAGGAACATTCCAGAGGGTCTTCAAATCCCAGGTTGTTACATTGCTACTTGCAATATCCTTCCCCCCACCCGCTTTGGCATTCTTCAGATCAGTATTAAAATTCTAACCTTTTAATCTAAGTGCCAAGTGGTTTGCTTAGGTGGAGCCTTTTCTTGCCTTCTAGAAATAGCAAGAAATATACTGAAGTAGGAAGTGCCCATAGGGTCGTAGCTTGCCTTCTTTATGGGCCAAGGACAGATCTACACTGACGAGCCAGCCCACATGTTTAAATGTCCCTCTTGTTGGTGTCCTGCTTATACCTGCTGGGCCATGGAAGAGTGGTTGGAAGGGGCTTTGACCATGGTCAATGGGGCACCCTTCTCCAACCTGGTGGCAGGAGCACCCTGGGCCTCTCCAGGGAGGGCGGCCAGCATCCAGTAACAAAGCCCTTACTGAATGAGAGGAAGAAAAGAGGACTGAGTGGTGGCCCAGCTGGTAGGAGCCATGGTTGTGAGCATCCATCCATGCAGGTGGCAGTTAGCACAGCTGCGCTTCATGCCACAAAGCAGAGCCCAGCTACACCAGCTCTGGGCTTGATGAGGCTTTTAATATGAACTTGAATTTGAGGCTTAGATCTCGGCTTCGTCATTTACTTACTTTTAGCAATGGGCAGCTGGCTGCCTGTCAAACGATGCCAGCCTTTCTACTGGGAAGTTGATGCTGTAGGTCTGTGCCCTGCTCTCACTTGTCTCAGTGCCACTTGATGAGGTTGATCAGAACCTCTTTACCCCTTTCTTGGCATAACTAAAAGCAGATGCCTTGCTCTTGCTGAGGGTTCAGTTTTAGGCCAATTGATCTCCCTGCCTTTCATAGCTAACAGCTCTTCCAACTTAACACCTTCCACTTGGCTATCACTCCAACGAATCTTTAGGCCATGGCTGCCTGGGACCAGGGGAAGAGCTGCCTTCCATCTCCCCTTCCTCCACTGTGCTGTGGGTGGGCTCCAGGGTGCACCCTCACCCTCTCATCCCTCTCCCAGGGGCCAGAAGCCTCAAGGCTCAGCCCCCACCCCTGCCTGCCTCCTTTTACGTGAGTTGGCCCAGGCAGCCCTGCCTGATGGCCCAGGCCTACGCAGTATGCCTTCGGCATCCAGGAAAGATTTTCTTTCCAGTTCTCTTTCTGGGTTCCAATGAAGAAGTCAATGGCCTGTGAGCAAGGAGATGCCTACAAGGACCAGGTCCCTGTGTACAGGGAGAGGATTGTTACCCATCAGTCTGGATTCCTAGTCCACATGAGTCAGACCTCAAAGAAGCCATAATTAGGAAGTGTTATGAATTCTTCAGTTCTCTGGGAATGGACACCCCCCACCCATAACATTTAAATCTAAACTCTAGTGTAGGGACTCCTGATGAATGACTATAGGGAGCTACCAAGACAGACTGTTCCCCCTCACAATGGTCTTTGACTTGTGATTTTTCTACTTTATGGTGGTGTGAAAATGGTATGCATCCACTTCAACCCATATTTCAGAATTACAATCTTTTTTTCCCAAGCAAAGGTTTGTAGCCCTGTGCTGTCATGCGATGCTGGGCAGCAGCAGTGAATTGTGGCTCCCGGTCAGCCATGCTGGCCCAAGGGGAGCAAGGGATGCTTGATAGTGAGCTCCTTGTTGAGCTGTGATGTCTGGGAGGTGGGGTGTGTTAAATGCGTTTTTAACTTAGGGCATTTTCAATTTACAAGGGGATTATCAGGATGTAACCCCGAAGGTTATACGTGTGTTTCTTGGAAGTCCCAATTCTTGGTCTCTTCACCATGCAGGCCACCCTTGTCTTCAGTTTGTCCTGATTCCACTTAGCCATCTTGCTGTTTCTTCATGACATTTGTCCAGAGAAGAAAAAAAAACAAAACCAAAGAGAACACCCAGAAACATGCAAGAAAAATCTTCCTGAGCTCATAACCTTGTTGTGCTAGAAGGAACCACACACATGAGTCAGAATTGTTATTTTCAGCTGTAAGGAATTTTTCAGGATTGCAATTGAGTTTACTGATCCTGGCTCAGGTTGTGCCCAGCAACTTTTCTTTCCAGCCCCACCTGTCATCCAGCACCCAAGGGCTTGTTGCCAAGTGTTGTCTTAAAATCACCTGCCGGGGTGTCTGTCTCACAAGAATCAAGGAGAAAAAAATAGCTTAATTTCTGTGGCACTGTGAACTTTTTACAGACTTAGAGATATTTAAAGGCATTCAAAAATAGTCTATTATTTTAAAAACAGAACCATGTGATCATGTGAATTTCAGGCTGGAATTTAAATACAAAGTGGCAATAATGACACTGAAGTTTCTGTTAGTAGCTCATTTTGGACTTGAGACAGGGGTAAGAGCACTCAGAGACAAGTGGGTGGTCACAGGTGGCCCACACCTGTGGAGGTTAAGAGATGGAGGACTCAGAGGTTGGTGGTGCTGGGTGGGAGGAGGCCAGGGCAGAGGCCAGAGGCTTTCCTGCCCCTGTTCCAGCCGCCAGGCCTAAACAGCTCTGTGGGCAGTGGCTTGTCTCTGTGCCGACACCCCAGCACCTCTGGGCTCAAAAATAAAAGGTGAACAAAGAGCCTTTGCTTAGCATAGGGCAGGAGCATTCTCCCTAGTCCTGACTCCTCCCTGAAGGTTAAGGGAAAAAGTTATTTGTATGAAATTCCACACATTCTCTTGTAGATTGAAATGATACCAGTGAGATCCGGGTGCTCCTGCACATGCGCTATCTCACACACACACACACACACACACACAGACAGGATCATTCTTTTGGTATGTGTTCTTGATTTTCCGTGGGTTAAATTCAGTCCTACGTGGTCGTTGTGCAACTTTTTCATGATTGGTACGTTGGAGCTCTCTCTGTGTGCACCACGTTAGTTGAGTGTGAAAACAACTAGGTCGATTTTTACCCATCCCCTAGTAAAGTCACTTGAGAGTCTTTCTCAATGTTGCCTATTATTGTAAGGGTTGCATACTACTGCATAAGCCCCAGCAGATGTAACAGAGTAAGCATGTTAACATTTTTCAAAATGCTACTCACCCCTGGTTCAACAAGTCAGTACAAAACAAAAATCATAACATAAGAAGACTAGCAGGGCCCTGTCCCCGCGTCAGTGTCTTTATATGCTGTTGCTAGATTTAGTTCTTTAGGTAACTCTCGCTTCTCCATGTAGAGAACGTGCCTACACTCTCTGGCTGACCCACTGGAGCAGGGTCTGCTGCCCTCCTGCCATGTTGGATGAATATTTCCTTCATGTTCCTACTCCAAGCTCCCTGCACGGCTTGTTATATTGGTGTTGACCTATCTCTATGAGATGAGTCTTCATAACCAAATGATGTGTTCCCATCTTCATGCCTCTGCCTGGAGAGACTCAGTACCATTCTCCAGAGTGAGCACCTTTCCCTTCATCCCTTGGACCTCTATCCACCTTCCCCCTCCCACCAGGAGCTCTTGCTTCCCGACCTTGTTTAACTGGAAAGTCTCAGTGAGAGAACTCCTAGAAAAGGGCTCGTGGGAGGCACAGGCGAGAGACTGCCCCCCGAGGTCATCTTCATCTTGCCCTCCACCGGGCTCTCTTGGTTGGACAACTCCAGTCCTCAGAACTTGAAGAAGCCCGCTCTCTTGTCCTCCAGGGTGGTCTGAAGGTCATGGTTCTGTGGGCAACCTGTCTTTTCCTCTCCGGGAGCTTTTAGGATCTTCCCATCAGGCTTGGTCTTCTGGGATTTCATAACCAACAACCTGAGCAAGAGTCTTTTTCACCCATGCTGCTTGGCTCTGGGTAGATCACACATATATTCCTTCCAGGCCCGGAGATCCCTTTGTATTTTTTTTTTTTTTGATAAATTTTCCCCTCTGCTTTTTCTCTCTCTTTTTTTTTTTTTTTGTTTTTTTCTTGCTTTTATGGGATTCCTACTAGTTAAGATATATATTATCTTTTCTTTCAGATTTTCCAACTCTTGTTCTCTTTCTTAAAGTTGGAAGGATTTCCTTGACTTTATCTTCCAGCATCTCTATGGAACATTCATTTTGGTATTTGTTTTTATTTTCTAAAGGCTTTCTCCTGCACTTAGTTGTTTCTTTTCATAGCATTCTGCTCCTGTGTTATGTGTACAGAATGTTCTCGAGTTTCCCAGGGAATCCTAATTGGGTTTTATTTTATATTAAGGTGAATCCTATCATCTTAGCTAATTTTTATTTCTGTTCATTTTTCGAATGTTAAACATGTTTGTTAGAGTCAACATTTTTACAATGAATTCCAGACAAACTAATAATTACATGATTCAAAACATTAGGAGGGAAATTTGCAAACAGTTTATTTTGTAGGAAAAGAGTGTAAATTACATGGAGAGCAGGTTCCTGCCTTGCTAAGTCATGCAATGCTGGCAAAGGGTATTTCTTCATTGGTACTTGTTTTTTAAGTTTGTTGTTGTTTGTTTTGTTTTTGGCTTTTGTAAATGATTTGCATCATCCGAGGCCTGGATTTTTGTTTCTCTTTATTAAGTCAGCACTATTATTTCAATGATTACATATCGATTTGCAGTAGACAGTGCTCTAGATGCTGAGAACACCATAGGAATGTGGCCTCTGCTTTCATGTGCTTCTAATTATAGCAGAAAAAAAAAAAGAGAGACAGCTAAGAACAGGAGGAAAACCAGAGAGTGCTGCTTGATGTGGGTAGCATTGAGCAGGATCATGCTAAAAAAAGCCCATGAGGCCATTTTTCATTGTTATTGGCTGTTTTAGTCTGTTTTGTGTTGCTATGACAGAATACTTGGCACTGGGTCATTAATAAAGAAAAGAGGTTTGTTTGTTTTATCATTCTGGTGGCTGTAAAGTTCAAATATCATGGTGTCTGCTTGGCTCAAATGAGGGCCTTGTGCTGGATGGCCTCATGTAGTAGGAGTGCCTGCATGTGGAAGAGATCTTGGGCTCTGTTATAACAGCCCACTCTCTCAGGAACTAATCTGCTCCTGTGAGTCCCAACCCAGTCCTCAAGACCAGAATTCATCCCTTCACAAGGGCAACCCTGTCTCCTCTCCTTCTAGGTCTCATCACCTTGCTTCAACATGAGTTTTGGTGGTGGTAAACCACATTAAAACTGTAGCATTGGATGAAATGTTGACATTGAATCTGAGATTCCTGGGCAAGTGATCACATCTGCTGGATTAACCAAAAGGAAGGCATCATGGGAGGGTGGGAAGAATGATTTTTAAATATACTGAAAACAACAAAGAAGGATATGCCCAGCCTTCAGGTACACATTCATTTACTTAACACTATGTCCAAGCTTTCTCTGGAGAACTTAAGAAACCAGGAAAATATTTTCATAATGCTTGTATTCCAGGGAAAAAACAATAAATAAACTTGCTGCCACAGTCTGGCTGGGCACAAAATCACGAGCCACTCAAGCAGGAACACACTTTATTTTTTGAAACTGCCGCCAATGCCCGGGGAAGATTGCCGATCCACTCCCCGCAGCGTTCTCCCAGAACCCCAGAGGAAGTTCCTCCCCCGGAATTCCCTCCTACTGCACTTCCCCAACCAATGGGAACTCTCCAGGAGTCCCTGTAGCAGGCCGAGGTGAACAGCAGGAGTCCAATATCCATATGAATGCAAATCTTAACATAATCATATCATCTCAATGGCTAGCTGGCATCACCATTCAACCAAAAATGCCATGCATCATATTACTTGGCTGTGGCTCTTAGAAACTTGCTCCACCTCTATGAGCAGAAAGGGATATAAAGAAAATTAACCAGGGTGCAAGAATGGAGGGACACATGCTTAGGGCATGTGTTAGACAGTTTTCTATTACTGTAACAAAATAACCAAGGCTATATACTTTATGAAGAAAAGAGATTTAATTAGCTCACAATTTTAAAGACTCAAGAGCATGACATCAGCTTCTGTTTGGCTCTGATGAGGCCTCACAGTGAGTGGCTTCACAGTGGCATGAGTGGATGAAAAAAGGGAAGATCACATTGCAAGACAGGAAGCCAGAGAGCATGAAGAAGCCAATCTTGCACATCTATAACAACCCTCTCTTTCAAGAATTAACTGTAGTCAAAAGAACCACAATAATCCCTTCTGGGTTTGCACCCCCAAATACTTTATCAACTCCTACTAGTTTCTACCTCTTAACAGTCCCACCACCTCCAAAACATCACCATGCTAGAACCAGGTTTCCAACACATGAACTCTTAGGGGACGAACCACATCCAGACCTAGCAGAGCACTGGGAAGGAGTCTATAGAGAGAAGTCATTTAATTAGAACCAAGCGATTAGAATGAGAAAGACAGTCTCATAAAAATCAAAGGAAATGGCATTTCTGGCAAGACACCAGAAAACGTAAATGCTGAGAAGTGGGAATGATCTTGGCATGTTTGAGAAATAGCAGACTGAACCCATGTGATTGGACAGAGTGAGAAGAACACTGAGTGGGACTAGAGAGGCGAGCCTTCATGGTATGGGCTCAGGTTTTGTTCCAATAGCTATCGAAGCATCAGAGCAGCAGTGTGTTCTTAATAAGGGAGTCCAGAGGCTGTTTCCTGAGCCCTGGGGACAAGGCACCAGGCAGAGTCCAAGACAGGGAGTAGAAAGGGGAGAAGAATACGGACCTGGACTATGTTTCCAAAGAAAGCTCCAAGTGTTTATGTTGTGTAACAAACCACCCCAGAACCTACCAGCCTGACATGGCACTCTTATTTCCCAGGTTCCTCTGGGTCAAGACCTGGCAGGGTCAGCTGGGCGGTGCATGCCTCCCCCACCTGTCTGGCTCCTCAGTCCTCCTCCACTTGACTGCTCTCTCTTCCACATGCTTTCTCACCATCCAGTGTTTGGCCTGGGCTTCTTTACAGCCTGCAGTGGAATTTTCAGAGTCCAGCAACACAAATATCTAGGCCTTCAAAATGCTTAGACCCAGAGCTGGCACAGTACCACTTCTGCCACATCCTGGGGGTCAACACTAATCCGAAGTCCAGTTCAGATAAAGCCCAGGGAAGGAAATAGGTCCCACCTTCTAATGGGAAGAACAGCACACCGTTAGTGGCCCTTTTTTTTAATACACCATGGACTTGCTGGTGGACTGGCTATGTGAAGTGAGTGAAAGAGGGATCATGTAGTTACCACTTGGATTTAACCAATGTTCTGTCATTTTTCTTTCAAAAAATTATGGCAAGAAATCTCAATGTCTTACATGTACAGCTAGAGCCCTTTGGGTCTCTCCCTGCTTTCTCCAACTCCAGAGGTGGCCACTGTTGGGAAGTTAGTGTGACATCGTTACCATATTGTATACCATGCCAAGTATGTGTATGTCCATAGATACATGAGACTGTTTCTTCCTAAGTGGGTCCTCTCTGGGTGCCACCTGTTGGGCAAGATTGAGCGTTGAATCCCACAATACCACCCATGGGTTAGGAAACAGGCTTCACGGAGGAAACAAACTACAAGGCCTGGGTCTGTGAGATAAAGTTGCATGTAGTCCCCTTCACACAGGGAGGTGTGCCAGCATGTCTTCTAGACAGAGGTGGGTTCAGTTCAGCAAAGAGCCCAGCCTGGCTCTCCCCTCTCAGAAGGCATCAGTGACATGCAAGCTGCGGTGGCTGCTGCTTATAAGTGACGACTTGAGACTTTGGGATGTGAAGTTCTCCATGATGGAGGGTGGGAGGCCCTAGACCTCTGGGAAACTGAGCTTGGGTGCTCTCCCTTCACCTGGGAGATGGGGACACCCCTAAGCTGGCTCATTGGCCAAGGGTGAAGAGGGCAGAAGCTAATGTCATGGTTTGGTAATGACAGCTGCATTCAGAACAATTTCCATATTTAAAATTTTTGAGTAAATATTTTCATACCATGCCAGTCTTTTTGCAGCTTGCTTTTTCAGTCAAGATGAAGTTTATAGAATATAAATAAGTTGGACCAGCATTTCCCTGGGTTCTGTATCCAACTCAATCAACTGAGGATCAAAAATAATTTTTTTAGGCCGGAAACCGTGGTACACACCTGTAATCCCAGCAGCTCGGGAGGCAGAGGGAGGAGGATTGCAAGTTTAAAGCCAGCCTCAGCAATTTAGCGAGGCGCTAAGCAATTCAGTGAGACCCTGTCTCTAATAAAATACAAAATAGGGCTATGGAAGTGGCTCAGTTGTCAATCACCAGTACACCCGCCCCTGCAATTTCTTTTTAAATTGTGTTCACCCTAAACATGTACAGGCATTTTGTCATTATCCCTAAAGATACAGTATAACAATAATTGATATATCATTTACATTGTATTGGATATTATAAGCCATCTAGAGATCATTTAAATTACATGGAAGGATGTATGTAGGTTCTACGCCAAGTACTATATCATTTATACAAGTGACTTAAGTATCTATAGATTTTTTTTTTCCCCAAGTAGGTGAAGAACAAATTACCTGCAAATACCAAGGGATGAATGTATGTACTGTATTTTCCAAGAAGTTGGATTCAACATTTGCCTATAAAACCATTTAGGCATTGTCCTTTTTTCTGGGTAGTTAATTTGACCATTGATTCTCTTTCTTTCAAGGTTAATTAATTAATTAATTAAAATTAATCTTGAGTTAATTTCGACTATACAATTTTCTGGATAGTCATCTATTTCATTTGGACTTTCCAATGTTTTTAGCATGAAGTTCATAGTGACATCAGTATTTTAAAAGATATATTTTAATTATGTTATTGATTTTAATATGTGAATCATAAACGTGATATAAAATTCAAAAGTACAAAATATTCTCTCCAACCCTGTCCTGTCTTCCAGTTGCCCTCTCTTCCAAAGAATTGACAAATACGGATCCACCCCCCCAACCCCCAACCCCTGTGCTTTTTTTTAACCTCAGAAACCACAGTTTCTTAGGCCTAGACTCATAACAGCATTTTTTAAAATTCCTATAAGTCTTGAGCCTCTGCAGAAGTTTGAAATATTATGTTTTATCTTAGTTTTTAAACATTTTATGTTATGGAAAAGTCTGAGCACATTACAAATTAAAGAGAATAATTTCATGGACCTCTTTGTAGTCATCATCTAACTTAAGCTATTTTCACACATGGTCAATCTTGATCTACATATATTTCCCTTCTCCCTCTCTCCAGATGATTTGGAGCCCAATTACAGAGTTTATAGCCTCAGAAGTCTTTTTTTAAAAATTATAATACACTTAACATACTTTAAAAAGTTTCATTAATACTATCTAGTCAATTTTCAAATATCCGTGATTCTCTCTTACTTCATTTTTATGACTGTTTTTGTTTTCCCCCAACAGACTTGTTGGATCAACATCCTTTTATTTTATTGGGTCAGTATAAGGAAGTCTCCTAATTTCTGTCTTTCTCACTCACTCTCTTTTTCTGTGAGATTTCATTGTTGGTAAAGCCACATTATCCTTTGCAGTTTCCCACAGTCTGGGTTTTAACAATGGCATCCTTGTGTGTGGCCTAGCAAATTGTCTCTTCCCTGTGGTTTTCTTAGATCCAGAGGCTTGATTAGATTCAGGAAGATGTTTTGGCAAGAACACTCAATCATGGTGTGTGTGTGTGTGTGTGTGTGTGCTTCCTATTGCCTCACCTCAGGAGTTAAGGAATGTCCAAGGTTTCTCTTTGATGTTTAGATTTTTGCCAATGATTTTAGTTGTCAGCTTGATCATTAAAACTCCTAATGGATTTTTGGCTTTTCACTGAATAGTTTTATGGGTCACCCATTGTGGCTCAGATAAACTTTTTTTACTTGGGGTGGTAGAGGAGTGAGACTTTAAGTCCGTCTTTCCTTCTTCACTTATTAGCAGAAAGCTATCTCTAAAGAAGAGCACTGTCCTGTCAACTACAGTCCTTGAGTTATAGTTTGTATGAGAACATCAGGGTTAAGACTCGGTTCCTTCCCTTTCATTCTTCTGAAAATGAGTCTATTCACTTGCACCTCTCGGAGGTGACCAGTAAGGGCTATCATTATGAACTCATGGATTTTAGCTTATTTGTTGTTGCTCTTTGGTGAATAGGTCCTTCAGGTTGGTTCCTCTGTCTTTTGGCATGACCCCAGGCATCTTTGATGACTTCCTTGATTTCTGACATGAAGAGCTACAGGCCAAGGTGGCCCGTTTTCTGTCCTAGACGGACAATGTGCCATTTCTCCAAGGACCCCTGTTTCCTCTGGTGGCCTCATGATTTTCAGTTCTCTAATGTACATTTCGGTCTCCTCTCTTGTTCCAGATATTTCTTGTGAAATCTCGTGTGCACCCCCTTGAGCCTACTCTTGTACCCCGTCTCCATGTCTCTCTTATTTTTCTGTTGGTCAGTCTTTCCATAAAATTGCTGATTTCATTAGTTCTTTGAGAAAACCAGCTTTAGATTTTGTTCTGTGTTTTTTTTTTAATTTCCTTGGTTTATCTTTAATGTCTACTATCATCTTTTTTGTCTACATTGACTCCTCCCCCTTTGCAACTTCATGACTAGTAGTATCCTGTCACTTCTGAGAACTCATCTTTTTTAAACTTGACAATTGTGCTTATTTATTAGAGTATATGCTTCCAGAATTCTTTTCAGATGTGTTTTGAAAAACTTCAGTAGGTACTGTCAGCCCTTGATATCTGTGAGTTCCATATCCATGGGCTCCGTGTGGATGGATTCTACCAACTGCCAATCAAATTATATGGGAAAAAACATGGTGTCTGTACTGAACATATGCAGACTTTTTTTATATATATCATTATTCCCTAAACAATGCAGTAGAACAACTATTTGCATAGCACTTACATTGTATTAGATATTTTTAGTAATATAGAGATAATTTTTAAAATACTCTTTTTTTTCCTTTTAGATGTTGATGGGCCTTTATTTTATTCATTTATGTATATGCAATGCTGAGAATTAAACCCAGTGCCTCGCACATGCTAGGCAAGAACTCTGCCACTGAGCTATAGCCCCAGCCCCTCTAGAGATAATTTAAGTATAAGGATGGATGTGCATTACATTATGTGCAAATATTATTCCATTTTACATAAGGCACCTGATCACCTGCAGATTTGGGTATCTTACAGGGGTTCCAGCACCCCTGCGATTCTTAGGAACAACTGTATCTTCCATTCTCTCTCTTTTTTTTAAATTTCTACTTCTAACCTCTATTTTTGGTTGCTGCATCCTTTGCTTGGTCTTCCAAATTACTGACTTGTCCTTCGGCCCTGTTCTTTGTGCTTGGCAGCCCATCTGATGCATTTTATAGCTCAACTCTTCTAGTTTTGATTTCCAAGATTTTTAGTTGATTCTTGCTTATGGATTCCACTTTCTCCTGTGTCTCTGCAGGTTGCCAGTGGTGCTTATTCTGAGGTTGTTCTTGCTCTACTAACACTGGCTGTGGGTAGAGATGGTAGAAAGCTGGAGTCCAAAATGCTGCTTAAGGAAGTTTGGGGGCTGGCTCAGTCTTTTCCTCCAGGTAAAGGAGGACACTTGCAAATTTCATTGTGAAACAAGAGAGCCCAAGTCTTCCCCATCTCAGTGACTAGCATATCTGTAGGTTCCCCCATCATAAAGTAAGGGCACAGCAAGTAACTCAGGCTTTTAGATCTCACAAGACCCTGCCTTGTATAGACACTGTCACCATCAGCTGCTCATTTTCCCATGGGAACTCAGCCTGAGAGCTGCAGCTGTGATAGGTACATCTTCTGCCTGGTTTCTGATGCGCCTGTGGCTTTGGCCACATAAACAGGGAACTTAATTTGTCTTTACCCTGTGTGAGGGTGGGGAGGGTCTCTTCCTGCCCTTCTGTAGCCTGCTCTGAGTTCTGGCTTTATTGGTCAAGTTTGATTCTTCTCCTTTATGGGGTTGCCCTTCCTCAAATGTTTGTGGGTGCCTGGTTGGATGTTGATCTTCCTGTTCGGGATTCCCCAGAGCTTTCTGTGAATCCAGCAACGGTCACTCTGTCACCGTAGCCTGCAGGAAGGAGGCAAGAAGACTGTGGCAGGCTTCTTGGAGGTGCACCGAGAGCATATTTCCTGGGCAGAGATGCAGGTGGGGAGTGGACAGGTACCTTCTGGGACTTGCCCACACACCTCCTCTTTAGCCCACATGGTGGACCCACTGGCCTTCTGCTGCCTGGCACAGGCTGGAGAGGGGATAAACACAGGAGCCTGCACACTAGGGTGGTCCCTCGCTGAAGCCCTTCTGCGGGCATCCCTGCGGGGCTGTGGGAGCCTCCTGCTTCCTGTGTGTATTGCAGGCAACCTCAGAAGTCCCCCAGCCTCCTCCACCTCATGCATTTTGGTTTCTGGTTCTTGTAGGTCTCTGTCTTTTCCTCTACTAATAGTATTGGTATTTTTGGACATTTTTAATAGTTTCTAATATTTGGGCAGAAGCAATGGCTACAGCATCCCAGGCTCAGTTTGTTGTTTTGATTCCGTCATCCAGTGTCTCAGGCACCTTTGAAGTAAGAAGATTACAGGAAACATTGAGTAATGATGTTCAGAACGTGGGCTTTGCAATCAGAGGAGCTGGGTTCTAATCCTGATTCTTCTACAATCTTGTCCTTATCTATAACACATATAGTTGGAATCTCTTATAGTTGGGATGCTAAGTGCCAATACCACAGTGTGTGCTTGTGGACCCTCAATGATTGACGTATTTTTTTTTTCTTTTTCTCTGGTGGACGGGTTTTGTAGCCTCACCTGGACTTTATTTCTATTAACAAAAATGATAGTAGTATTACAATGATAAAAGGGGGAGATCTTCAAAAAAATGTCTTTGATTTTGGCTCTAAGTCGTCATTGGCATAGAATTTAAAACATGGTCAGTCCTCATTTTTCCAAATATGTATACAGCTGAAAGTTGACATCCCTCAAATGGAATCATCAAAATCAACTGTTTTAATTAAAGTTGTTTTGCTAACATTAAATCAAAGTGTTTTCAATACAGTAAAACTTTCCTTGCTTATTTTTAGAATGTTTCCCCTGCAAACTTTAAAACTTGTATGTCTTATGGAAGTTTAAGACACCTGATACAGCGTGAGGTTCTAAAGTTCGTGGAGTAAACAAGGCTGATGGTATGCAGGGAGCCCCTCTGGTTATTGGCAGCAATCTTGGAGGGTGGTAGGGCCCTCTGCTTTCAGCGAGCAGGTCAAGAAGGAGCACTGGCCAGAGAAGCCCCTCTGTTCCTTCTAGAGCTCAGCTCCTTAGAGTCTCCATCCATCAATCAGTTTGTGCAGTCAATCCTTTTTGAGAAAGTCAGGAAAGTATTTCTTCCTGGGGTGTTCACAAAATAACTCAGAAATGACAATGAAAATATGCACACACTTCCCTAGTATGTTCTAAATTGGGACTTTATAGAGAGAGATTTCTGGTCCTAAATTGTCACTGCAAAATAAATTAATTCACCCTTCTTTTTTTTTTATTTTTTTAATTTTTTATTTTTTTTATTGGTTGTTCACAACATTACAAAGCTCTTGACATATCATATTTCATACATTAGATTGAAGTGGGTTATGAACTCCCAATTTGACCCCAAATGCAGATTGCAGAATCACGTCGGTTAAGATAAGGACAAGATGGTCACTGTTTCTTTAAGTGCATGGGTAATTTGTTTGTTTTACTTCAGTTGGTTGCAATAGCTTGCTAAGTGATTGTTTTCCATCCTTGTTTATAAAAACCAATTTAGGGAGGCAGTAAAGTTTAGTGCTTTGGAGCCAAGAATTCTGCAGTCAAGCCAAAGGCGTGCAAATCTTACCATTGGTCAAGCCACTTAATCTCTGGGGACCTCATTTCTCTACCCATAAATGGGGACAATACTAGTATCGAAAGGATTAAGTAATCAGTTTCCTTTGAACATTTGCTAACCACCTTTACAAAGTAATATTTCCATTTTCTCTCCCTAAAATTTCTACAAAACAAAAAAGTTCTTTCTTTGTTGTTAATGGCATAAAGATTTCTACAAATTTAAATAAACAAGCGGTAGCGTTAGGAAGTTGCCAAAATAAGCTATCAGAAATTTCTTTTTCTAAATTCATCCTTAGACAATGTCCCTTTTCTCTTGTTCCTTTTTTTTTTTTTTTTCAATTCTAACTAAAAATAAGCTCAGTTCCTCCCTCAGTCGTGGCCTTTTTTGATCATTTTGTTTGGAAGGGCTGGTATCTTTTAAATATTCAGCCTCAAGCCATTCATAGTGCCTTGAACACAAGTCATAGAAAAATCATGAAGGGAGGCGATGAGTCAGGATTTGGCAGTGCAGGGTCTTGGTAGTGGAACCCAAGCATTCTTGGGATTTTTGTGGTTAGGGAGGAATCTTGGAGTGCTTAGCTTTAATAACCAGAATATCAGTCATGTAAAAAAGAGAGAGGCCTATTGTCTAGCCTGCAAATTTGCACTATACCAGTGGGCTTTCCCATGCAGGAAAAATCGCTGCGATGTGACCACCACAGGGCAGTGTTGGTTCAGTTCAGCTGGCCACACAGTAAAACCCGGGCCCCCAAGCAGCAGTGTTGACCGCTACAGACTGCAGATCTCCTTGGGCTTTGTGAGGCAGGCGGTCATGTCTACTAAGCACTATCTTTTACGAGAATGGCTTTTGGCGTTGGATCGAACCTTTCAGAGGCCACATTGTAATCACCCATTGCGTTCATCTCAAATCTGAACATGAAATTCATCAACCTGGAATTCGGACAGGTACAGGAGACCCCTGATCTTGACTTTCATCTATGTAGCACATTTGCTTTTGGCTTCAGAAGGTAAATGACAGTCCCAGCATTGAAATAAATCAGCTGGAGTCAGTCTTTGTTGTTTGAACGTAAGGGTGTGTATCTCTCCCTAAAGACAGGCCGAGGAGAAGGAAGGGTGAATGGCCTCATGTGTTCCTCGCCAACTCAGGCACAATTAGGACGTGTTCTGAGAAATGCGTGTTAGGTGACTTCGCTGTTGTGCAAACATCATAGAGTACACTTACACAAACCTACATGGCAGAGCCTGCTACACACCTAGGTATATGGGATGTGTGTGTGTGTGTGTGTGTGTGTGTGTGTGTGTGTGTGGTGTGTGTGTGTGTCCCCTATGGCTCCTAGGACCACAATAAGCAAAATAACACAAGATTAAAACAACCACAAGAGGAAACAGTACAATCAAAAGATGCAGTAAACATGAGATGTATGAATTGTTCCCAGCATAACACGGCACACTGTTCTATAGTCAACTTTTTTTTAGAAATAGGAGTATACTCTAAAATAATGATGAAAGTGTAATGTAATAAACCCATAAACCAGTAACATGATCTTTCTTTATTACTATCAAGTATTGCTGTATCTAATGGTGAGAGCTGTACTCTTACCTGGCTGGCAGTGCAGCAGAGGGCTTACACCAGCGTCACCACAGGCAGGAGCAAAACCTTGCACTAGGATGCTTGTAGTGGCTACAGTGTCACTAGGTGGTAGCAATGTTTCAGCTCCATTATAATCTCACAGGGCCACCATTGTAGACTGAAACATCCTTCTGCGGCTCCTGGCTACATTTTAAAACCTTAGTTGTTTGACTGTGCAATACAGTTACATGATTCAAAAACCATGAGTATCAATCTACAATTCTTAGATCATTTTTTTCCTTCCAGAATTTCTGCATATGTACACAAGCAAAACAAACATAGATTCTTGTTTTTCCCATCTTTACACAAAAGGTAGCCGATCATGAGCACTATTCTGGACCTCCTATTTCTTTCACACATTTGTACCAAACAGGTATTTTCAGTGTTCTTTTTGACAAGTACATAATATTCTATGGTAGATGGCTGCATTTAGTATAGACACTCTCTCCTCTCTCTCTCTCTCTCTCTCTCTCTCTCTCTCTCTCTCTCTCTCTCTCTCTGAGTTGCAGATGGACACAATACCTGTATTTTATTTATTTATTTTTATGTGGGGCTGAAGGTGTTTTTTTTTCTTCAAACCCAGTGCCTCACACATGCCAAGTAAGCACTCTACCATTGAGCCACAACCCCAGCCCCACACTCTTCTCTTAATGAGAATTGGACTACTCCTAATATTTGCTATGAAAATCCTAGCTATATTTTCACATGTTTGTAAGCATATCTGCACAATAAATTCCCAAAGCAATGAGTGGGTCAAAGGGTATATGCTTCTAAAAATATGACAGATATTATCAAATTGCCCTCTGTGAGGGTTTTTCTTGTTTAACTTTAGCCGGACAATGTGTATGCTTGGCCTGTTTCTCTATAGGCCTGACAATAGCATTGGTTACCAATTTGGGGGGGGTTCTTTTACTTTTTTTGGGGGGGGTTGCTTTTTGTTTTGTTTGTTTCCTTTGGTGCTAGGAATCAGCTGGGGGCCATGGGCGTGCTTAGCAGGTGCTCAGCCACTGAGCTGCCCATCAGCCTTCAGTGTAGTTTCCATGTGCTTTGCTGTGCCGGTGAGTGAGGCTCGAGCTTGCTTTAGCTGTGTAGGAACTCAGTACAGTTACCTTTTAATAAAACCATTCTTCACATCCTTTCTTATCAATTTCTGGGGATCAGCACTGGCACTGTACCTTGCTAATACGTGATCAAATGCCTGACCAAGATACACTTAAGAACAAAGACAACTGAAATGAAAACTTTCAATGTTCAAGGGGCTATAAGAGAAAATGGTCTGTTTTCCCCCCTTATTTACTAAATGAATATGCCCAATAAAATTTATCTAGGTAAATTTATCTAGGTAAACATATTAAGATCTACTTGAAGAAACGCTAAGCTCTGGATGTGAAGAACCTTTAAGTAAACACAATGATATGCCTTCTTGCATAAGAAGACTTATAATCAGAGATGCTCTTAATATTGTCAATGCTGAGTATTGTCAGTTCTGCACAAATTAGTTCTAAAATGCAAGGTAGTAGCAATTAAAATGCAAACAGGATTTCTTGCGGGAACATGAAAAACATTTATTTTACCAAGAAAAATAAACCCCTGGTAATAGCCTGGAAAATTCAAGTGGGAGAGGTTGAGCTGAGAGGAGGGATGAAATTTACTGCAACACTACAGTAATGAATAGAGTTGGAGACTAGACAGGAAAGCACAGAGAAAATAAAAGAATAGAAGAGTAACTGAAAAATAGGTCAAAATTCACATCAATTTTTCTTAGTAACTTTGATAATAACCTAGAATAGCATGTTTTTTTTTCCACTTCCACGCCAAAATAAATTTCAGACTAACCAAATATTTAAAAATCAAAATTACCACTAATAAAAATTTAGGAAAGTGATTAAATTAAGACAATTTTGGAATAAGGAAGGTCTTTTTTCTCCCCTGAGTATAAAATATCATAAAGGAGAAGATTAATGAATGTGACAACATACCAACTAGAAGTCTTTTTTTGTTTGTTTTTGAAGCAAAGCCCCTCTCAGTGCCAAGCAGAAACCAGGCAAAAGCTATTTTCTACATACACCATGAAGAGCTGACTCCCTCCATCTGCAGAGAGCACTGACAAATCATTGAGAAAAAAAAAAGCATTCTAATTTTTAAATAAAAGGAAAACCAGAAGTAGTTCCTAGAAAAAAAATAGAAATGATCAATAAACGTGAAAATATGATTCATGCCATTTTTGTGGAAGAAAGGCTAATCAAAACCTTGTTGAAGCTGGAGGCCAAGATGCACACCTATAATTCTAGCAGCTTGGGAGGCTGAGGCAGGAGGATTGCGAGTTCAAAGCCAACCTCAGCAACTTAGTGAGGCCCTAAGCAACTTAGCGAGACCTTGTCTTAAAAGAAAATATTTTTAAAAAGGGCTGGGAATGTAACTGTGTGGTTAGGGTCCTTGAGTTCAATTCCTAGTACCAAAAATACCCACCGTGAGATGTTATTTTGCTATACAGGTTGGGGGGAGGAAAAAAACAAGAAAGTTTGATATTATCTAATGTATCATTTTTCATAAATCTTTTTTTTTTAACTAATAGAGTTAAGAAGTAAAGCTCTAACTGGTGCATCATTTTGAAAGAAAATTGACAATATTTAAAAAAAAAATACCTCCTCTGCTTCTTCCACTGGTGAGCAGAAATACAAATGCAGTTCACAGGGCTGCTGAGGCAGCATAGCAGGGAATGACAGAGATCTGGAAATGTCTGGAGGGTCCATTAGTGAGGTCTGTAGCTACCATAGAAAGGAACCTACTAGAGCCCCGAGTGCCAATTTAAAAAAAAAAAAAAAACAAGTTGCAGAAATCACATTATAATCCACTTCTTTAAAAAGGAGAGGAGGAGAAATGAATATTTATGTGAGATCCAGGAAAACATGAGCTGCCCTATGACATCATGAGCACGGTGATGCATGCAAAGGGAATTCCGGCCTGGAATCTTAAAATCAAGCAACTAACCCTTTATAAAAGGTGTCCACAGGGAGTTCTCTTTAAAGCACTCAGTCAAGGTCCTAAACTCTGTTGCCTAGCTTTTTCTCCCCTAGAAGTTCACAAAATACTGTCTGTCCCCAATTTTGAATCTCATTCTCTCAAGAAAGGACCTAAGTGCTGTCTCTAAATCCAGCCTATGCTGTCTCTGTGTGTGTGTGTGTGTCCATCTGTCTGTCTGCCCCTGCTTCTTCCCTTTCCAGTGCAGACCTCTGAGCCCCAGCACCCCACCCTGCTTGTCCTGGCCTGGGAGGTAGAGTCAGGGAACATCCCCCTGTGGGGCTTGATCCCACCTTTCAAACATGACTTATAGATGTACTGAGATTTCAAAGGGCTTCTGGAAGTTGTTGGCAGCATGTTCCCTGGGCATGTATGGTAGGGAGGAGGGAGTAGGCCTCTCTCTGGGATGGCTCTTGCCTTTCTATAGGACCAACAAGTGTCCCCTCACGGTCAGAACCAAGTAAAGCACAAAGAACTGTGATGGGACTGCACCCCAGCACTGTGCCCAGCTGCAACTTGAGAGGTGGGTTCAGGTTCCACATTTAGTTTCTGCTGAGCCTCAGTCTTCCCAACCTCAGGCTGTGTGCGCAGGTTCCACCCCCAGGGCCAGGCAGGGCTGGGATGTGTGCCCTGCAGTGGAGGTGATGGGATCTGCACTGAGAATCACATCCTGGACGGGACTCCCTAGAGGCTGGAACTCTTTCCATTCCTTCTTACCGCTGCACAGTACCTGCCCTAAGGACATCCTAGAGTATGTTTAGCCACTTCTCTACAGATGGACATCCTGATTGTTTTCCCTGCATAACTCTGCAGTCAATAGCCTTGTGTAGAGATCATTTTGCATTTTGCTTTTGTGTCTGTTTGTATAAATTTCTTGAAGAGTGTTGGCAAAGAGGTGAAAAGGCAGACACAATTTTGCTAGGTGTTGGTAAATTCCCCTCTGTACAGGTCTCACCGTTTTGCATTTCCTCCAGCAATGCGAGAGCATATCTGTTCTGTGATATTAACTCTTTGTAATACAAGTTGCAATTTTTTCCCATCTGTCATTTGTCCTTTTTTACCTTCTTTGTATGTTTTGAGGTGTAATGTTTTGGGGTTTTTTCCCCTCATGTTCATATTTTATGTTTGACCACAAAACAAACCTTAATAATTTTAAGAGGATTGAAATAATACAAAAACACGTTCTGTAACCACAATGGAATGAAATTAGAAACCAATAACAGAAGGAAAATTGAGAAATTCACAAATATGCAGAAATTGATAACTTACTATTAAATAACCAGTGGGTTAACAAATCACAAATTAGAGTATATTTTGAGGTTAGTTAAAACAAAAAACATAATATGCCCAAAATTGGATTATGCAGCTAAGGCATAATAGCTATAACTGCCTGTGTTTAAAAAAAAAAAAAAAGGAAGCTCAAATCAATAACCTGATCATCCACCTTAAGAAACTCTAAAAATAACACACTACCTCCAAGCAAGTAGAAGGAATAAAATATAGAATAGAAAAACAACAGAAACAATTGGTGAAACCACAAGCTGGTCCTTTGAAAAAAATCAGCAATACTAACAAATCTTCAGTTAGAAAAATAAAGTGGAAGGTTTAAATAACAAGAGCTGGAATGTAAGAGGAACATTACTATGAACATTACAGGAATTTCAAAAAAGATGATAGGAGACTATCATGGACAACTGTATACCAACAAATTCAGTAGCCTAGAAGAAATGGATAAATTCCTAGCAAGACATGAGCTAGCAGGCTGACTTGAGAAAGGACTGAAATAGACTTTAACAAGTAGAGATTGAATCAGTAATCAAAACCCTCCCCACAAAGAAAGGCTAGGTCCAAAAGCCTTGACTTGTGAATTCTATCATATGCTTAAAAAAAGAATTAATATCAACTTCACCAATACTCCTCAACATAGGAGGGAATACTTCCTAACTCAGTCTATGAGGCTAACAGTGCCCTGAAACCAAAGCCAGAGAAAGACCTCACAAGAAAATGGTAGAACCATATCTCTTACAATTATAGATGCAGAAATCTCAACAAAATACTAACAAACCAAATCTAATAACATAAAAAAGGATTATGCACCATAATCAAATAGGATTTGTCCCAGGATTACAAGCTTAGTTTAACATCAATCAACATAATACATCATATTAATAAAGGAGAAAAACAACGCAATACTATGTGAGAGCATGTCTGTTCTGTGATATTAACTCAGAACATCTCAGCAGACTTAGAAAGTATAAAACTTATACTTTGTTATATTTCCAATTGTTTTATTCTTTTTGATGCTATTATCTCAGCAGAGTTAGGAAAAGCACTTGATAATATTTAACACCCTTCAATGATAAAAAAAACAATGAGTAACTAATGATGGACTGGAATTTCCTCAACCTGGCAAACTGCATCTATTAAAAATGACCAATGAACATCAAACTTAATGGTGAAAGATTTAATTCTTTCTACCTAATATCAGGAGCTAGAATGGGGATGTCCATCCTCACTACTCCTATTCAACATTACACTGGATATTCTAGCCAGAGCAATAGTCAAGTAAAAGAAAGAAAGTACATCTAGATTGGAATGAAAGAAGTAAAATTGTCTCTATTTGCAGATGCATGATATTGTATATAGGATACCCTAAACAATGCACACACACATACACATGCACACACACTTCAACTAGAACTAATAAATTCGTTCAGCAAGTTCGCAGCAAACAAGATCAAAATGTAAAAATCAGTTTGAGTTATATGCGCTATCAAAGAATCATCTGTGAATGAAATTGGAAAATAATTATAATAACATCAAAAAGAATAAAACAATTGGAAATATAACAAAGTATAAGGTTCATACACTGAAAACTAACATTATTGGAAGAAGATAAAGAAGACATAAATAAATGGAAAAATAATCCATTTTCATGGATCGGAAGACTTAGTTAATGTTATGATAACAATTTGACCTATAGATCCAATGTAGTTCCTTCCTATCAAAATCCTAGTGGAAATCTCTACAGAAATTGTCAAGCTGATCCTAAAAATCATAGGAAATGCCAGAGACCCAGAGTAGCCAAAAGAATCTTGAAAAAGAACAAAGTTGGGATTCACACTGCTGGATTTCAAAATGTACTACCCTGCGATGTAATCAAGACTAGGTGGAACCAGGAAGCAGCATAAAGATAGACATATAGATCAATAGAATTAAATTAAAAGTTCAGAAAGGAACCCACATATCTTTGGTCTAATGATTTCTAACAAGGATGTCGAGGCAGTTTGATGAGGACGTATTCATCTTTTCAACCTATGGTACTGAGACAATGGAAGAGCCACATGCCAAAGAATGAAGTTAGACTCCCAGGTATCAGTCAGCTTTGAGTCACTATTTGAGATACCTGACACAGGCTACTTATGTAGAAGAGGTTTATTTAGCTGGCGTCAGCTCATTCTTGGCTGCATCCTATCATGAGGGATGGCATTAGTCAAAGCACATGAGGGAACCAGCAATGAATTGTGGAGCCAGGAGCTGAGAGAGCTGGGTGGGGCCAGTCAGATTGTGACAGCAATTCTCTTCAAGAACTACCAAGGGGTTGCACAGAGAACAGCCTTCTAAGAACACACTTCTAATGACCGAGGGACCTCCCACCTCCCAAGATTCCACTATCTCCCAGGATCACCACCCTCTGGACCAAGCCTGCAGTGACACAAGTCAGCCAAACCGTAGTATCCCACCAGTACAATGTACAAAGATTAACTCAAAATGGACCATAGAACTAAATGTAAAGGAGAAAACTATAAAACTCTTAGAAGAAAACAAAACTAAATCTCATGACCTTGAATTAGGCAATAGTTTCTTAGACATGATTCCCAAAACACAAATGATAAAAAGAAAAATAGGTAAATTGGACGTCATCAATTAAAACTTTTTTATGTTTGAAAAGATATCATCAGCAAAGTGAAATGACAGCTAATACAATAGGAAAAAAGAATTTGCAAATATATCTTACAAAGGTCTCGTATTCACATTGTTGTAAAAAAACCAACCCAACTTAAAAATAAACCGAGGACCTAAATTTGTCTAAATAAGAAATTTAAATGTCCAATAAGTACACAAAAAGATGCTCAACATCATAAGTCATCAGAGATATGCAAATCAAAACCATTTACTTCACACCCACTAGAATGGATGACATTAAAAAAAATGGTAACAAGTGGTGGTGACAACGTGGTGAAATTGGAACCCTTGTACATCACAGATTGTGGAGCACAGAGATGTGAATCAAGGTGTCTGATTACCTCATGGTTGTGGTGTGCTTGTGCTGAGATTTCCCCGTACAAAGGTATAGGGTTAATATTCCTCTGTGAAAAAGTACAGGGTTAACATTTCCCAGTTGCTATGGTGACGTCAGCCCTTGGTCTTTCTGGGAAAACATCCAGAGAGATCCGTTTTAACCTTGAATCACAGACACTGACTCCTAGGGAGAGAGGATTCTGAACATAGCAAGGTACCCATAATGTCTCATTGCACTGTGACCTTCAAGCCTGCCTGCTTTCCTGAAACTTTAACACAAAGAAACTTTCAATGATAAAACCTATATAATAAACATGGGGAGCCGGCTCTGGGTCACTGTTCTGAATCACAGTCCAGTTTCCCACCACTTTTCTCTCTCAATGTTTGTGTGGTTTTTTTTCTTCTTCCATTGCCCCTCCCTGGTTTCTGAATTAACATCCTTGCAGGTCATGGCAGCAGATGGAAGTGTAATATGGCGAGGCTGGTTTAGCAAATGGTTTGGCAGTTAGTTCCTCAAAAATTTAAACATAGAGTTACCATATGACCCAGCAATTCCACTTCTAGGTATATACCCTAGAGAACTGAACTCATGCTCACAGAAAAACTCATACACAAATTATCTTAGAAGCATTATTCATAATGGTCAAAAGGTGGGAGAAAAACAAGCATCCATCAACTGATTGATGGATAAACAAGTCTAGTATACCCATACAATGGAATAGTATGCAGCAATAATAAGGAATGGGGCTGGGAGTGTAGTTCAATGATAGCATGGGCAAGGCCCTGGGTTCCATCCCCAGCAATCAATCAATAAAACAAGGAATGAAATACCGAAACCTGGGTCAACATGCAAGTGAAAGAAACCAGTCATAAAAGCCACATACTATATACTATACGATTCTGTTCACATGAACTCTGTGGAATAGGCCAATCCATAGAGACAGAAAGTAGGTGAGTGAATGTCGGGCCGGGGCCAGGCAAGTGGGGAGTAATTGCAAATGGGTCTAGGGTATCTTTGCAGGGTGTTTTAATATCAGAGTGTGATTATCACAGAACTCTGTAAATACATTAGAACTTACCAAATCGTACACTTTAATTTAAAGTGTTTTTTAAGTATATGCTTTTAATCTGACCACATTAAAAATTGACCAATCTCTTCTTGCAAATGGGTTTTTTATTTTTTTACATGATTTTTAATGTGCTCTAATTGGTTATACATGATAGTAGAATGCACTTTGACACATCATATATAAATGGAGTATAACTTATTCTTCTGGTTGTACGTGATGTACACTCATGCCAGTTGTGTAGTCGTATATGCACATAGGGCAATAATGTCCAATTCATTTTACCATCCTTCCTACTCCCGTCCCCCACCCTTCCTTCAGTCCCTTCTGTATAATCCGGAGAAACTCTATTCTTCCCTCCCCCCACCTTATTGTGAATCAGCATCTGAATATCAGAGAAAACATTTGGCTTTTGGTTTTGGGGGATTGACTTATTTCGCTTAGCGTGATATTCTCCAGTTCCATCCATTTACTTCCAAATGCCATAATTTCATTCTTCTTTAAATCTGAGTAATATTCCATTGTGTATATATACCACATTTTCTTTTTCCATTCATCTGTTGAAGGGCATCTAGGTTGGTTCCTTAGTTTGGCTATTGTGAATTGAGGTGCTATAAATATTAATGTGGTTGTCTCACTGTAGTATGCTGATTTTAAAAAAGATATTTTTTAGTTGTAGATAACACCAATACCTTTGTTTTATTTTTTTAATGTGGTGCTGAGGTTTGAACCCAGTGCCTCACACATGCGAAGCAAGTGCTCTACCACTGAGCCAAACCCCATCCCCCAGTATGCTGGTTTTAAGTCCTTTGTGTATAAACTGAGGAGTGGGATAGCTGGGTCAAATTATGGTTCCATTCCAAGTTTTCTAAGGAATCTCCATACTGCTTTCCATAATGGTTGCACTAATATGCAGTTCCATATAACAATGTATCAATGTACCTTTTTCCCCACATACTCACCAACATTTATTGTTGCTTATATTCTTGGTAATTGCCTTTCTGACTGGAGTGAAATGAAATCTTAGAGTAGTTTTGATTTGTATTTCTCTGATTGCTAGAGATGTTGAACATTTTTTCATCTATTTATTGATCGACTATATTTCTTCTTCTGTGAAGTGTCTGTTCAATTCCTTTGCCCATTTATTGATTGGGCTATTTGATTTTTTTTTTTTGTGTGTGTGTGTGTGTGTGTGTTGAGTCTTTTGAGTTCTTTATCTTATCCTGTAGATTAATGCTTTATCTGAGGTGCATTTGGTAAAGATTTCCTCCCATTCTGTAGGCTCTCTCTTCACATTGTTGATTGTTTACTTTGCTGAGAAGAAGGTTTTTAGTTTGAATACATCCCCTTTATTGATTCTTGACTTTACTTCTTGCTCTTTAGGAATCTTGTTAAATAAGTCAGGTCATAAGTCAACATGGTAAATATTTGGACCTACTTTTTCTTCTACTAGGCTCAGGGTCTCTGTTCTAGTTCCTAACTTTTTGATCTACTTTCAGTTGAGTTTTGTGCAGGGTGAAAGATAGGGGTTTAATTTCATTTTGTTATATATGGATTTCCAGTTTTCCCAGCACCATTTGTTGAAGAGACTGTCTTTTCTCCAATGAATACTTTTGACGCCTTTGTCTAGTATGAGATAACTGTATTTATGTGGGTTAGTCTCTGTGTCCTCTCTTCTGTACCATTGGTCTACATGTCTGTTTTGGTGTCAATACCATACTGTTTTGTTACTATTGCTCTGAAGTATAGTTTAAGGTCTGGTATAGTGATCCACCTGCTTCACTCTTCCTGCTAAGGATTGCATTGGCTATTCTGGGTGTCCTATTTTTTCAAATGAATTTCATGATTGATTTTTCTATTTCTATGAAGAATGTCATTGGGATTTTAGAACTAACACCAATATTCCTCAAATTATTCCATGAAATAGAAAAGGTTGGAACCCTTCCAAACTCATTCTATGAGAGTAGTATCACCCTGATAGCAAAACCAGACAAAGACACATCAAGGAAAGAAAACTTCGGACCAATATTCCTATTGAAAAACACAGTTGCAAAAATTCTCAATAAAATTCTGGCAAATCACATACAAAAACATATTAAAAAGATAGTCCGCCACAATCAAGTGGGATTCATATAGAAATCAATAAACATAATTCATCACATCAATGGAATTAAAGATAAGAATTATATGATCATCTCAATAGATGCAGAAAAAGCATTTGACAAAATAAAGCATCTCTTCATATTTAAAACAATAGAAAAACTAGGGATGGGAGGAACATACCTCAACATTATAAAAGTTATATGTGCTAAACTCAAGGCACTTAACTCAGGGGCACTTAACCACAAGGCCAACATCATTCTAAATGGAGAAAAAAATGAAAGCATTTCCTCTACAAACTGAAATAAGACAGGGATGCCCTCTTTTGCCACTTCTATTCAACATAGTCCTGGAAACTCTAGCCAGAGCAGTTAGACAGAAGAAAGAAATTAAAGGGATGTGAATAGGAAAAAGAACAACTCAAAACTATCACTCTTTACCAACAACATGATTCTATATTTAGAAGACCCAAAAAATTTCACCAGGATATTTATAGAACTCACAAATTAATTCAGCAAAGAAGCAGAATATAAAATCAACACCCATAAATCAAATGCACTCCTATACATCAGTGATGAATCAACTGAAATAAAGACCTCTACAATGAAAACTACAGAACACTAAAGAAAGAAATTGAAGAAGACCTTAGAAGGTGAAAATCTTTCCTATGCTCTTAGAAAGGCAGAATTAATATTGTCAAAATGGCCATACTACCAAAAGTGCTATACAGATTTAATACAATTCCTATGTTGTAGGGACAGACGAGGCAGGGCACCAAGATAGCAAGAAACAGTCTTATTTGGCTGCAGCCAGGTTCAGAGGACACAGCTTTTGCTGTAATCAATCAATCCCCTGAACCCCGAGTTCAGGGAGTTTCAGAGTTTTATACCCAGCGTGTAAGGGGAGGGGCTCAGAAGTTCCCAGTCTGCAGAAGTTCACATAAAAGCAGCTTTTCCTTTCACTGTTTTGGGCAAGTTAACCCTTCAAGGACAACACCTGAGAAGGGGAGAGCTTCTTCTCCCCTCTCTTTCCTCCCCCTGCCAGCTGTTACCATGGAGCCCAATTGGTAACTTATCTTAAAAATGTAGACATCTCTGTGAAGCCCAGCTCAAGGCCAGAGGCCTTGTTTGCACATTTCTACAAACTACTATACTGGATACATTTGTGAAAAACTAGTAAGCGGGTGTCCAGCACCTGGAGTGCTGATTTCTTCCAGGCTAGCAGTCAAGTAAAATAAGGCAACACAAAAAATAGGAAGTTTATCTACACTGAACTCTTTTGTAGAGACTCTTTGTTGACATTCCCAAAATCAGCCATGGTGAAGATTTCTGGAGAAGCCCAGTTAAGACACTTCTGTGGAGAAAGGGGGTGCCACTACACCTATGAAAATCCCAATGACATGTTTCATAGAAATAGAAAAAGTGAATGGATTTTAAGTAAGTTAAGAGGTTTATACACTCCCAGGTTAAAAGGGAATTCAATCATGTCTTCTTTTTTAAAAAATATTTTACTTTTGAGTTGTAGTGGGACACAATACCTTTATTTTATTTTTATGTGGTGCTAAGGATCCAACCCAGGGCCTCGCACGTCCTAGGCGAGTGCTCTGCCACCGAGTCAAACCCCAGCCCATTGTGTTTTCTTTTAATACTTAACAAAGTTTCATTTTTTACATCCTATCTCTGATCCGTTTGGAATTGTACTAGTGTATCATGTGAGGAGTGGATCTGATACTGTCTCTTTCCACATGTCCATGCACTCATATAAACACCATGAGTTAGCCCACTCTTCACTTGAAGACGTGGCTCTCCAGACTTGACAGCAGCCCCGGGCCACTCTCCTTCAGAAGAGAGGATCAGCTTTCCACACTAGCACTTCTCCCTGGAGATGCTATCAGATCATCGTCTGGCTTTTGGCAACATCCAGTTTTTATCACAAAATCCCTTCATCAAGGATTTTTATAGTGAGTAACCAAAAAATTAACTATGGACATTGCCTCTAAGATTTACAATGATGTTAACTATAACGCTTACCTCTTACCTGGGAATGTTATTGGAAATTTCCCATATTTTAAAGCAAGATCTTTTTATAATTAATTTATTTATTTTATAGTAGAATGCATTTTGACATATTGTACACAGATGCTCACAAAATGAGCAAACTTCTCATTCCTCTGGCTGTACATGGTACAGAGTCACTCCAGTAGTATAATCATATATGTATACAGGGTAATAGTGTCTGTCTCTTTCTACCGTCTTTCCCATCCCCACAGCCCCACCCCTCCCCACACTCCCCCGTACACAAATCAAAGTTCTTTCATTCTTTCCTATCCCCCTGCCCCACTATGGATCAGCATCCACTTATCAGAGAAAAATTTGGCTTTTTTTTTTTTGCAATTGGCTTATTTCACTGAGCATGGTATTCTCTATTTCCATCCATTTACCTGAAAATGCCATAATTTCATTCTTCTTTAAGGCAGAGTAATATTTCATTGTGTATATTTACCACATTTTCTTTATCCATTCATCTGTTAAAGGGCATTTAGATCATTTCTGTAGTTTGGCTATTGTGTATTGAGCTTAAAGCAAGATCTTTGAACAAAAATTTGTGAATTTTCCTTTTTTTGGGGGGGGTGATGGTACCAGGTATTGAACTCAGGGACACTTAACCACTGAGCCATATCTGCAGCCCAATTTTGTGTTTTATTTAGAGACAGTATGTCACTGAGTTACTTAGTGCCTCACTTTTGCTGAGGCTGGCTTTGAAACTTGCAATCTTCCTGCCTCAGCTTCCTGAGCTGCTGGGATTATAGATATGTGTCACCACACCTGGCAAAATTCATGAATTCTAAGGTCACTCATTTGAACCTTAGCTGATCTCTCAAAACAGCATTTTTATTTATTTTTCTCATTTATTGAGGTATAATCGACAAATAAAAAATATATATTTATAGTATACAACATGATAATTTGATGTATGTCTACATTGTCAAATAATTGCCACAATCAAGTTAATTAACACATGTATCACATCACTAGTTATCTGTGTGTGTGTGTGTGTGTGTGTGTGTGTGTTGTGTGCATGTTCACATATATGTGGGGGTGAGAATACCTAAGATCTACACTCTAGGCAATTCCAAGTATACAATTCAGGATTATTGACTATAGTCACCATACGATACATTAGATCCCCAGAACTTCTCAACTGAAAGTTTGCACCCTTTGGGCAACTCCTCTCCATTCCCCTGCCCTTCAGCCCCTGGAAGCCACCCTTCTACTCTGGTTCTGAGTTGGGCTCTAAGATTCCACATACAAGCAATATTATGGGATATTTGTCTTCCTGTACCTGCTCTATTTCACTTAACATAATGTCCTCCAGATTCATCCATGTCATCACAGATAACAATAAATTTCCTTCTTTTTTAAAGGATGAATACTACTTCAGTGTGTTGTTGTTTCACACATTTTCTTTGTTCATTTATTCATCAACAGATACTTACTGTATCTTGGTTATTGTGTTTCTGTATCTTGGTTATTGTGAAGAACTCTGTGGTGAACAGAATGTGGGAAGCAGATGTCTCTACTTATTTTTTCTCCTTTGGGTATGTAACTTAGTTACATATCTAAGTTACGTTCTTAGCAACAGTGGACAGGGTCCACCTTTTCCCACACCATTGTCACACTTTGTGTCTCTGGATAATAGCCATTCCTAACAGGTGAGGTGCCATCTTGTGTTAGATTTTCATTTGCTGACACAAAATACCTAAGAAAATCAACTTAGAGGAGGGAAGATTTATTTTGGCTCATAGTTTCAGAGCTTTCAGTCCAGGGTTCCATTGTTTCGGGGCCTGTGGTGAGGTCTGAGAACATCACGGTAGAGCAAAGATGCTCACCTTATGGCAGCCAGGAAACAAAGAGGAAGGGTCAGAGGTGAAGGTACCCCAAGGACCACTCCCTTCAAGTAGGTCCCACCTCCTACAGTTTCTACCATCTCCCGATGGTCTCTTCAGCTATGAACCCACTGATGTATTAATCCAGTGAGAAGTTAGCAGCCCCATATCCAGTCACTTCCCAAAGGCCACACCTCTGAACATTGCTGGAGGGGAACCAAGACTTTGATACATGTCCCTTTAGGGGGACATTCAGATCTAAGCCATAAGACACCTCATAGTGTTGATTTATATGTTCCCAAATTAGTGTTGTTGAGTACATTTTCATGTATGTTTGTGCTTTTGTATCTTCTTTGGAAAAATGTCTAGTCAGATCCTTTGCCCATTTAAAAAATTTATTATTATTATTATTCATAGTAGTAGTAGTAGTAGCAGTGGTATCATTATTGCTACTGAATCATATGAGTTTCGTATGTAGTTTGAACGCTCACCCCTCATCAGATACATGCTTGCAAATATTTTCTCCCGTTTTGTAGATTGCCTTTTCATTGTGTGATTGACTCCTTGATGGGCAAAAGCTGTTTAGTTTTGACGTACTCCTGCCTGTTTATTCATGCTTTTTGGTGTCATATCCCAAAAATCACTGCCAAGAAAAATGTCAAGGAGCTCTTGCACTGTGTTTACTTATAGGAGTTTCAGGTCTTCGATCTAAGTCTTTAATCCATTTCAAGTTCAATTTTTGTCATGATATAAGATAAGGGTCCACGTTTATTCTTTTCTACTTGAAGACTTAATTTTCCCAATACTGTTTATTGAAGAGATAATCTTTTCTTATTGTATATTCCAGGTCCCCTTCTCAAAAATTAATTGATTATTACAAGTGAATTTATTTCTGAGATTGCTATTCTATTCCATTGGCCCATCTGTCTGTTGCTTTGCAAGAAACCCACTGTTTTGCTCACTCCATCTTTGTAATACAGTTTGAAATCAGGAAGTGTGGTGTCTTCAGGTTTTTCCTTCTTTATCAAGATTGATTTGACCACTTGTGGGGTTGTTTTGTTTGTGATTCCATCCAGGTTTTAGGATTTTTTTTCCCCTATTTTGTGTTGAAAATGCCATTGGTCTTTGATTGGAATTGCATGAAATCTGAAGATCAACTTAGGAAATATGGAGATTTTAACAATATCGATTCTTCCAATCCATAAAAACGGGGTATTTTTATTTGTGTCTTCTTCAATTTCTTTCATCAGTGTCATAGTTTTTAGCCTGCAGAATTTTCACTTCCTTGGTTAAATATACTTTTAAGTATTTTTTAGCTACTATAAATGAGATTTTTTTTAAAATTCTTTTTCTGATAGTTTGTTGTTGGTGTCTAAAAATGAAGCTTATTTTTTATGTTGATTTTGTGTCCTGGAACTTTACTGTTCTAGCAGGTGTTTTGGTGGAGTCTTCATATATCTGCAGAGATTATTTGAATGCCTCATTTCTGATTTTTATGCCTGTTATTTCCTTTTCTTGCCTACTTGCTCGGACTCAGCCTATTTTGAATAGAAGTAACGAGAGTCGGCAACCTTTTCTTGTTCCTAATCTTAGAGAAAGAGCTTCCAGGTTTTCACTTTTGAGTATGATGATAGTTTGGATCTATTAAATATGACCTTTATTACATTGAGGTGCATTACTTCTGTACCTGACTTGTTGAGAATTTTTACTGTGAAAGGATATTGAATATTACCTAGTTCCTTTTCTGCATCCATTGAGATGACCATATGGTTTTCATACTTCATTCTGTTGATGTGGTGTATCACCTTTATTGATCTCCTATGAATAATCATTCCAACATTCCAGGGACAAACCTCACTTGATCATGGTGTTCATGTGGTTATTGAATTCAGTTTACCAGTACTTTGTTGAGGATTTTTCCACCTGTGCTCATCAGAAATATTAACCTATAATTCTTTTTTCTCGTAGTGTTTTTATCTGGTGTCAGTCAGAGGATGATGCTGGTCCCATAAAGTGAGTTTGGAAGTGTTCCACTCTCTTCGGTTTGGGGAACAGTTTAGAAAGGATTGGCATTCTTCTTTAAATGTTGGTAGAATTCACCCTTGAAGGCATCTGGCCCTGGGCTTTTCTTTATTGGAGGAATTTTTACTGTTTCAGTCTTCTTACTCATTATTGATGGAGACACATTATCTATTTCTACATTATTCATTCCTGGTGGGATGCATATATCTAGAAATTTTCCCATTTCTTTTAGGTAACCAATTTTTTATCTATAATTGTTCATAATAGTCTCCTATAATCCTTTGTATTTCTATATTATCAGTTGTAATGTTTCCGCTTTCACTTATAATTATTTTAATGATTTCTCTTTTTTTTTCTCGGTTGGTCTAGCCAAAAGTTTGTCAATTTTGCTTTTCTTTGCAAAAAAACAACTCTTAGTTTGACTGATCTTTTTCTATTGTCTTTCTAGTCTATTTCATTTATTTTTGCCCAATTTTTTTCTTTCCTTCCTTCTGCTAACTTTGAGCTTTGTTTGCTCTTTGTGTATTTCCTTGAGGTGTAAATTTATTGTTTGAGATCTTTTTACAGTGAGGATACTTAATGCTGTTACCTGCCCTTTTAGGACTCCTTTTTTTTTTAATCCCTTAAGTTTTGGTATTTTATGTGTCCATTTTCATTTTTCTAAAGGTACGTATTCATTTCTTTTTTGACTTCTTCCTTGGTCCATTGATTTCTCAAGAGCATATTGTTTAATTTTTACATATTTGTGGATTTTCTAGTTTTCCTCCTATGATCACATTTCTAGTTATACCACGTGGTTAGAAATAATATTTGATATAATTTCAGTCTTTTTAACTTTGTTAAAACTTCTTTTGCATCCCAACCTCCTAATATATGATTTTTCTGAGTAATGTTCTATGTTCACTTGAGAAGAATATGTATTCTCTTGTTGGATGGAATGTTCAGTATAACTCTAGTAGATCCATTTGGTCTACAGCATTATTCAAGTTCATTGCTTCCTTATTGATTTTCTGTCTGGATGATCCATTGATTCTTGAAAGTAGAGTATTAAAAGCCCCTACTATTATTATATTGCCATCTATTCTTCCTTCAGTTCTGTTAATATTTGCATTATATATTTAGGTGCTGCAATGTTGGGTGTGTATATACTTAAAATTGTTAGACCTTCTTGATGAATTGACTCCTTTATCATTATATAGTGGCCTTCTTTATCTCTTGTGACAGATTTTGACTGAACATCTATTTTGTCTGATGTAGGGTAACCATCTCTGAACTTTTTTGGGGTGTACTTAGGGCCACTCAACCAGTGAGCCACATCCCCAGTCCTATTTTATATTTTATTTAGAGACAGAGTCTCACTGAGTTGCTTAGTGCCTCATTTTTGCTGAAGCTGGCTTTGAACTCATGATCCTCCTCCTCAGCCTCCAGAGCCACTGGGATTATGGGCATGCACCACCATGCCTGGCCCCTGAACTTTTTTAGTTACCATTTGTATAGAATATTTTTTTCTTTCCCTCACTTTTAGAGTGTGTGTGTCCCTAAAGGTAAAGTGAGTGTTTTGTAGGCAAGCATATTGTTGATTCCTGTGTTATTTTTAATCTATTCAGCCTATCTGATTAGAACTTTTAATCCATTTACATTTAAAATACTTATTGTTATGTAAAGAATTACTCTTGCTATTTTCTTGGGTTTTTTTATTTTTTGACTGTTCTGTAGTTCTGTTCTTCCTTTCCTCCTCTTATGCTGTCTTCCCTTGTGTTTGTTGGTTTTTTGGTAGTGGTATGAAGCAGCATTTTTAGATAAGAGTGCTGCCAAAGTAAACAATTAGGGTTCAATATTTCAACATTCAACATATCATGTTCGTACTGAATGTTCATTGAGGCTCAGCCATATGCAGGGCAGCAGGTAGGATTCTCACTTGCCCACTGACAAATGCTGTCCTGTCTGGAATTGAGGCTTGGGCACTTTGGGTGCATTCAGACCTCTGCTCCCTAGCACTGAAGCCTTTTGTCTTCCACTTTTTGGCCTCACTCATATTTGACCCAGAGCTAAGTAAATAAGATTCTGAAAACCACCAACTTGTCCATTTGAATTGACATGATTGATCCCAGATGCCTAAGGAGTAAGATGAGAACCCCAGACTTCATAGTTTGTAGACACTGGCCAAATGTCTGGCTTAATTTCAAATAAAGGTAATAGTAAGAGACACCTACCTAGAGTCCACTAAGGGTTCGGCCGAGTTCTGATCACTTGCCGTACTCGCTTTCGTTTGATCCTGACCACACACCCTCTTAGCTAGGTGCTCTTGTCATCTCCTGTTTGATGGTAGAGGGAAGGAGGGAAAAGGAGGCAATGGAGGGCCCCAGAACTGGGTGCAAACAGTAGGGGGTGAGATTAGTTGTGACATGTTCCGTCCTTATCCCTCTCTGGAGTTCTCTGTGCTTTGGGGCCTCTTTCTCTGTGAATACTTTACAACCATATAGTCCTGTGCAGTTTGTGTATCTAAGGTCTCAGATCCTTTTATGAATTGGAAAGTCCCAGAATATTATCATGAAACAGTGTGAACTGTTGACCTAATATGAGCCCAACACGTGTTGTATAGAAACAGCCTGACTCTCGGGCAAGCCAGGGGCACAGGCCACAGTGAAGCCTTTCCTGGCAAGAAAAATTCAGCAAGTATCTCTTTTACCAGGATAATTCTGTGCTTCGGGGGCCATAATATGCAATACTCAGAGGGCAGGATTACAGCTGAACCCATAGTGACATGCAGAGAGCTCTGGGAGGGGGGAATCTAATAATTTGAAGTCAGAATATTTGCAGTGAGTACCTGCTGTGCGCAGGGCACATGGCCAGCTAGAGACGATGACAGCACCCAGCTCAGAGGGCTTGTGGTCCGGATCACCTGAATGAGAGTATGGCAAGTGATCAGAACTCAGCCCTACCCCTAGTGCTCTCTAGATACATGCTCCCTACTATTACCATTATTTGAAATTGTTAGATATTTGGCCCATGGTCTAAAAACTATGATGTCTGGTGTTCTCACTCCTCAAGCCTTTGAGATCAGTCATGTCAATTCGAATGAACAAGGCACCCATGGAAATGAGCAATGGGGCCCCAGCGCATGGGCAGAGCAGGAGGCTGACAGGCACCCTCACAAGACAGGCGGTCCACAATCCAAGTCTGACCACATACAGATGGAAGGACAAGAAGGAAGCCCAATGGGAAATTCCCCAAGTCCTCCCTGGGGAGCATTATCTGTGTGAGGTCCCGAGGGACCAGGAGTATTTTAATAAGTGGGGAAGGAGCAGGAGCTCTTTCCAGAAAAGGGAGGAGAAACCTGAGGGCCATGGAGGAAATGAGAGAACAATTAGTCGATTCATAGGCACCTGGAGTGGGGATCAAGGGGCAGGGCCCATTCTTGTGCTGGCTGTTCTTTTATTTATTTATTTGGCATACGTTGTGCAATCTTTTATATGTGCCATTCTCCTTTTACAAGAAATGGTGATATCCAGATATTTTAAATGCTTGCCAAAGACCAGGAAGCTGTTCAAGAGTCAAGCTGGGGCTTAAACCCAACTTTCACTATTTGAAGACAGTTCTTTCTGTCCGCCACATGTTTTATTTAGCACAGTTCTCAGTAGGAGACACTACTGGGAAAATCTTGGTGCCTCATCTCATTGGTTTGGTTTTGTTTTTGCGGTACTGGGAATTGAACCCGGGGGTGCTTTGCCACTGAACCACATCCCCAGCCCATTGTAATTTTTATTTTGAGACAGGATCTCGATAAGTTGCCCAGGCTGGCCTCGAACTTGCAATCCGCCTGGCTTGGCCTCCCGTGTTGTTGCTGGGGTTACAGGCATACACCACTACTCCTGGCTTGGTGCCTCATCTTAAAGGTTTCCTTTGAGATATTTTCTTTCTTCTTTTGTGCCTATCTTTGCCAAAAGGAAGTTGGGTTCAATTAGGAAATTTTTTTTTCGTTAACCTGAAAAGCATATTTTAAAAAATTTTATCATTATAGTAGTAACAGAAAAATGATCAGAAAAAAAATAGTGAAAAACATTTTCAAAAAATAACCTCAAATTTCACTGCATAAGAAAAAAATACAGTGATTTGGGGATTTTCTTTATTGGTTTGGTTTTCCTTGTGTGTAGTTGCTATATGTCTACTTTCATTTATTTATTTTTTTCTGTGCTAGGGATTGAACCCAGGGGTGCTCTGACACTAAGGTGCATTCCCAGCCTTTACAATTTTTTATTTTGAGACAAGGTTTGCTATGTTGCCTAGTCTGGCCTCGGACTTGAGATCCTCCTGCCTCAGCCTCCCAAGTAGCTCCCAAGTAACTGCACCATTACACCTGACTTGTATCTCTCTACTTTAATGCATTTCATAATTGTTATAGCCTCCATTTTTTGATTAATGGTATTTATGCATATAGCTTTTGTTTAGTTTTTTTCAGACTGCATTTTAAATGTGTAGAATTATTCCCTTGGAGTCAGTTCTCTGGAAGCAGGATTGGTGTGTCAGAGAGTATCCAGTATTTATAACCACAATCATTTCCTTGAATATTAGACTACGAATGGTTTTTTTAATTTTTCATGTCTTCAGATTATACCATTTTATATTGTAGTCATGGGGTATGATGTAAAGGAACTGTCCTGTTTTTGTGATTTTCATTTCTCAAATGATTTTTCCTTCTTTACCAGCTTAGTTTTTAATCTGTTGACCACCCCAAGTCCCTTCAAGCATCCTAGCTGGGTAAAGGGCATGGATTCTGCTGTAGATGTTTAAAAGCAAACTCTGGGGAAAATACAGCTTGCAGTTGAACTGTTCCTGCCTGTCTCAGCAAGATGTGTCCCCAGGGTCTAGCTCAGCACATAGGAGATATTAAATATCTGTAGAATGAATAAGCACTAAGTAACTGAATTTTTGGAAGAGGATCGAAATTTAGGAAAGAATTAGTCTTTGTAGCTCTGGATTGCTGTGTTTCTCTTTTACCATGAAAAAATCATGGAGGAATTGTTTCCTATTTCCTCTCTGGTTTTTCCATCCAAAGAGATAGGCTCATCTCACCTTTTATTTACCATGTCCTTACCATGCAGGATTAATTCGTACATTATATGCAGAATAAGGATCTCATGTTTGCTTGGGAATGTGCAGCCTAGAATGCAGAAGTGTGGGCTTTGATGGCAAGGGTCCAAGTCTAAGTTCTGCTGTTGGGAACTGAGTGGGCAGCTTCCCTAACCACCTAGAGCAGTGGTCACTTCATGTTAAGTGGTGCTGAGAAGCCCAGCCTTGCACGGGTGTTGAGAGGAAGACAGATGTAAGCAGGGTGTTTCCCAGAGCATCTGGCAGGGCTCAATAAATAGCAGCATTGCTGAAACATGAAGTATTATTATAGACCATTTTATTTTATCTTTTAGAATCTGGGTCATCTGCATCAATTACTATTCCCTGAGATTTTCTTGCTCTTTCTTTTTTTTCAAGCACAACATACGGGTGTATCTAAGTGCAAACAAGATGCTTCTGTGTAGATAATTCCATCACAGAACTAGTTCATTAAGCCAGGTTGAAAGTAGTTCATTTTTTGCTGGATATATTGTCTCTTAATATATTTTTCCCTTAATTTAAAAAGCAGTATAAGCTTGGTGCAAAAAAGAGAAAAAGGTTGAAAACACAGGAAAACACAAAGAGAAAAAGACTCTAGCCATTTCCTTTACTAAAGGTAAACATCACTATCATTTTATGTGTACCTTTCAGGTGTTCTAGAGAGAGAGACTCCATTGGTACAAACAAAAAGACTGTATATATTGTCTATTCTCATAAGGAACTTGCTTTTTTCCCAAAAATCTTTTAATCACACATAGTCTGCAAACCTGAAATTAATGCTTTCATTCTGTAGATTTTTTAAGAGTGTCAATCGGTGTTCTTTGTTAAGTATTTTTCTATGATGTTTTCTAGTGCATGTCCCGTATCCTATGCCTAAACTTAATATGCTAAGTACCTTTATACTACTCCTTGATCTTCATTATTATCAGTTTCAATGGCTGCATAATAGTCCCTCGTTTGAAATTATAGGAGATCCTACACTGGAAAGCAGATGAATAGAAACTGCATGGGCTCTGGAGTCAGAAAGTGCTGCTTCTACTCTTGCCCCAGCCTCTCTCTAGTTCTATAACTTTGTAGGCCAATGTCTCATCTTGGCCTGTATCATTTGTGAAATGGTTGCCCGGACACTTGCTTCATAGTTTTGCCATGAACATTCAATTAAATCACGTAAATCAGTCCCATTCCTGCAAGCCCTGGGCATCACTTTAAGCCACTCCCTGCTTCCCTGGCATTGACCAGTTTCCTGATTGGCTGGTTCTTCCCTCAACAGTTAGCTAAAGAGAGCAGTTTCAGAGTTGAGTGCTACATGATTCTTCAGGTTAATACTGAGGAGATAAAACCACTGAGTGAACCAGCACAACCTTTTTCGGGGATTCTCATAGAGAATTTTCTTCTTGCGTTCTGAAATAGTCATGTCATTTACAAAGTCTCCCACAACGGCTGTCATACCATACAATGGGCCAGTTGCACCACCCTCGAGCTGGTGGTGCATGTTGTAAAAATTTCACTGTCAAGTGAATATAACAATTATTTTAGGAATAATTGTATTTTTTGTTGCTAAAGAAAAATAGGATTTTGACACCACTTCTCTCTCTCCCATGGGCTCTCTGTATATGTAACCACCAGTCTCCTTTTTATTAACAAAAAAATTTCCATTGGTTTGGGGAAATAGGCACAGAGAAGTTGTTAAGTTTGTGCAGGGAAGCTTTGCTGGACTGAGATATGCTTGCCTCCGAGCTACAGCTGGTCGGTGTCAGCTCCCAGCCGGCCCTTGCTCTTTGCTTTCTTTTCTGATCTGGTGGAGTGACTGGTAGGATGGTGCTGAGGATCAGCCATCTGGAGCCAGGGAGGAATTACCGCGGAGGGTCACCCTGGGGGCTGTGTCATCCTCCCCCTACACACACACCCTGCAACCTCTGCATCTTCCCCGAAGAAATAGAGGGTTGGATTTCACAGTAACGCGACCCAGAGATGAAAACTGCTGCTGAGGCTGAAACCTTCGGGCGATATCGGGGGAAGAGAGAAGCACGCTGCCCGCCGTAGGACTGTAAACCCAGGGCCACAGAGGCTGGGAGGGCATCAGTTCCAAGGCAGGCCATCCTGCTGTCCCCGGCACTGTGGTCACTGGGGATTCGGTGGAGGATGGCACAGGAAGATCATTAAACAAGTATGATCAGGTTGGTAGCATCCTAAAGCTTACTTGTGTGTGTTCTGCAGTGAGCTCTGGATCAATGGAGCAATTTTACTTCTTGTTACTCTATTGATGGAGGGGAATGCAATTTTTTAAAATGTCACAGATGTGCAAATGAAATGGCAGTGTCCTTTCAAAGAGACACAAATGCTCCTCTCAAATGTGAGAATGCCACCCGTTTTGAACTGATAAACAGCATTTGTCTTCCATTGTACATACTTTTTTTGATGGGGAAGAGAGAAAACACACGCGCGCGCGCGCACACACACACACACACACACACACCGCCTAAGTCGGGACTTAACAGAATTAAAGCCACTTTCCTATCACCTCTCCATTGGTGTGCATTTGTAGAGTAAAATAGTTGATAGAGAAGTTTATTCCAATCATTGTATTAGGAGAGATAATTTAGTAAATTCTGTTCTGGAAGAAAAGGTGAGGATGACATCAGGACAGAACATTCTCAGAGACTGACAGACAAAGGAGGTGTCTTTCAAGGTCTGCTTGAATAGCACACTGAGCTATTGCAATAAGAGACATGGTTCCTGTAGTAAAGAGTTATTCTATTATATTTGGAGAATTCTGTTTCCTTATTGCCCTCAAAATCATGAAAGATTAAAGAGTGATTCTATAGTCAGAATAATTTGTTCTCCTAAAACAAGAATTAAGGAAATGGTATTTAGAGACTGAGTTATTGGCAACTACACTCATCTCTATTTGAAATGGCTGACTAAATGGAACATAAATATGGAAAGTATTTATTTATAAATGGGATGCTAAATTGAAAGTGATTATCAAGGACAAAATGATAATCTGGTTGTACAGGTTTTAAAATACTTCTTCACATAATGAACTTTAATTTACTTCACATCCAGCACATTGAAGTATCAGGATATAGCCAAGGCAAGCCTTTATTATCAACCAAGAATAGTGCACTTATTCACCCAGAGTGTATTGTAAATGTTTCTTGTATTCTCGAATAACTCTGTGTACTATGTCCATAACTCTAGCCATTTGCTACATTAAAATCTACATATAGATTTTTCTCTCACTGGTTCATACTTCTGACTCTACTAAAATCAAACAAGGAGCACCACTAAAAAATGAACCATGCTCTTGGTTCATCCTTCTCTTTCTTAAGTAAGTACTTGGTTAAATATATCAATTTGCATTAAAAGCAAGTGGCAATCCCATTTGTAGCTCTCTGTGTGTACGTGTGAAAATTTAAGTGCTACATAGGAAAACAATGACACGAATTATAATAAAACAAAAAAGGTAATTTCTAAAAAATTTGAAACAAAACTATTCTAATGTTTATTCCTTGTGGTTTTTGCTACTTATTTGGAACATTAATGTCTCATTGAAATAGAATCAGTCTGGGAGGTTTATATGCTTTAATATGAATTTTAAATCTGCATGAGAAATATATTTAGAACTGTGATGTGCTATGGCATAAAAGAATTTATTTGGACAAACTGATGAATAAGTACAAATAACTAAATTTAAATAAGTGTAAAAACCTGAATAATCTCAAGTAGTATAAATCCATTCCCCAGGGTTTAAAGTTTAAATCAAAGATAACCAATTCTCAGATGCAAAACTAGTATTTTGGGGAAAAATTCTAAGAAATTATTTTCCTCCAAGGAAAGAAGACATATAACATTGGTAAGGAGCAGTTTCTGCTTTTTTTGTGATATATTTATTCATTATTTAGCTTTATCAATGAGGATGTATTTGTTTTTACCTGTGTGATTTATTAGTTTTCAATAGAGCAGTACTATGATTCCATTGTAAATAATTTGGAAAATTAAGACGAAAAGTCTTTCCTAATCCTATTCCTAATTCCCCACAGCCATCCTTAATGCTTATTGTTAGAATTTTGGGGGGTTTTGTTTGGTTTGGTTTGGTTTGCTAACCATTCTCTTTACAATTTCTTAAAATTAAATGAGGTTGGCCGCACAGATTAAATGCATGCACATCAACTGGTATTTTCCCAGCCCTATTGTGTCCTTCCAACATTTTGATTAGACTAGAGCCCCAGCTCACAGGATCAGTGAGGGTGGCCTTGTGGTGTCCAAACAATTTAAGAAAGACAGATTTGAAACAAAAAAAAAAAACCACAAAATTGAACAACGTAAAGAGAATTGAGCAAGTTGCAGATTCTTATTATGTCATTTACTCCACATACACGGGCAATATTTTTAAATCACTCTTGTAACTTCACATGCACCGTGTGACCTGCATGTGACCTGAGTCTCACCTTCACAATGTCCCTTCACTTGAGCTTCAGTTGTATTTATTTTCTTAACACAAACAGAAGAGATTAGTTTGTACCTACTCTCCCATGTACGTGCACACACACGCACATACACTTGCTTTTTACTAAATAAGGAGAATATTTGTTTAATTCCGAAAGATGAGTCATGACATAATTAAGTACCCGCTTCTGATGGAGGATGCTGTAGTGATTCTACCTCCTTCTCGCCTCTGCTAATGGCCTCTCTCCCTCTGGTCTGCTCTCAGATGTCTCAGGGTCTCTGACCATAAATAATTTATGGGGATTGTCCAAGCATGTTGGAAAGCAAAACTGCTTCATGCACATGTATTACCGCTTCACACTAAGCCTTCTCCTGGTTCCTCTTTCCAAAAATACCCAGCCAAAGAAACTGGTAATCTGCACACAGACCCTGTAACCCTCCACTGGCATTTGAGGAGTAACACCAGTTGTCTGGTGACCATCCATTTTCATGGATTTTCAGAACAATTCCCTGGGAACTTGTGCAAACCACGGCTTTGGGAATTGTTAAGATCCTGGCAAGAAGGACTTTTCCCTCTCTAAGCAGCATGGCTCTGCCTTCCTCCAGAGCAGGATTTCTGGGTCCATAGTGGAGCTCATTCTGTATGTCATATGGCAGGCCTTATTTAGGATATGATATTGTGACTCACCTTTCCTCCAAATATGGTATTGTGAAAAATTTCAAAAACATAGTAAAGAATGGAACCAGTTACATATGTAATAAGAGGTGTAGCATTCCACTGTTATATATAAATAATTAAAAAAAGAAAAGAAAGTCAGGTGATGTGACACTAAAGGTGTGGGCAAGGAAGGATTATACTACGATGATAGATCAGAGAAAATCTCTGGGAAGAAATAACACTTGAGCTGAGATCTGAATAACCAAAAGTTCCTGAGGAAAGTACCCCCAGAGAGAGGTAACACCAACTGAGCAAAATAGTGAACAAGACACAGAATGGGACCAGATGGAAGGAAGGTAGGCAGGGGACTTCTTTGGGGACTTGGTATGAGTTTGGATATTACTCTATGGGTAATGACCGACTTCCCAGGATTTTAACTGGAGGACTGATACAATCTGATGTGTTTTAAAACAATGGCTCTAGGATTCCACTGTAAGTTTTGATGGAGAAAATCGAGAGACCAACCTTCCTGCTAAGAACAATACATAAAAACTCGAGAATGGGGAGGGAGGCAAGTTCATGAAGACATCAGAGGGATCACAGGAATAAGAATTTGAGGAACCAAAAATACAGAAAGAAGGGAAACAATGAGGTAAGCTAAAGAGTTAATATGGTCCTTGACCAAAGACTGGACAAATTAGAACTGAATAAAGAATCAAGAAACAGCCACAGGAACATCGTCATTTGTACATTAATTTAGCTGCCACTGCATTACAGTGGATCAACGGGGGAGTTCTTTTTAAAAAATGGTGGTTGGTTTACTGAATATCTACATAATGAAAAAACTAACCTCGATCACTCCACCAAATTCATTCCCAAGTACTTACATTTCCTAAATGTAAATTGTTAATAATAATGCTTTTAAGTGAAAAATCAGAGGGATATTTATAGCATCAGAGTAGGTAAATATTTCTTCAATAAGACATAAAAGAGACTCATGATATAGGAAAAGTAAAAAATTGAACTTAATTAAAATTAGGACATTCTGGAGACCAAAACATATTAAAAGAATAAAGTTGAAAACTGAAAAAGAAAAAAAAAAAGAATGGAATTCCAGAGTACACATATCTGCCCCACCTGGCGCACCATAAGCATGTTCTACAGCTGCTGTCCCACATGTTTGCCATCTCATTTTTAGTGCATTTCAAAGCAGGTTCAAGTGTCTGTGTAATTCAACCTTATATACTTGAGTAGGCATATTATTGACTAATGTTTGATGCTTTTGTAGTTGTTTTGGGGTAAGACGTATGTGAAGTGAAATGCACCAAACTTAAATGGACTTTTTGACAAGTTTTGACAAGAAAAGCACCTGTGCGTGAGATGCAAACTCCACCAAGACTTGGAGCCATCGACCCAGAAGATGTACTTATCCCTTCTCCCTAATAAATGTCACTGCCTACCCTGCCCACAAGAACCACTCTTCTGGGTTTTTTTCCCCCAAACTCGATTAGAACAGAATCTAAATGGCATCACTTTCATGCATGGTTTTTCACTCAGCAGTATGGTTTCGAGATCCTGTCGGTCATTTCCTCCTTATTGTGGAATAGTTACTGTACCACCTTTGTTGAGTCCATTCTCCTATACATGGACACGTGGGCTCTTTACAATTTGGAAATATAATGGCTGAACTTGCTGTGAACATTCTTGTATAACTTTTTGTGTATATTTATAAATATCTAAGGATGGCATTGATGGCTCAGTGGGTCAGTATATATTTAGTTTACCAACAAACCTGTTTCCAAAGTGGTGGTAACGTTTTACATTCTAATCAATAAAACATGAGCATTCTGGTTGTTCCATATCCTTATCAATACTGTCAGTCTTTTTAAAAATTTAACCATTCTGGTGGGAGTATCATGGTATCACATTATGGTTTTAATTTGTGTTTCCCTGATGACTAACAATATTGAGCTCTTTGAATATCTTCCACCATTCATATCTTTGCCCATTTTTAATTGGCTTGTTTTTCTCATTATTGAGTTGTAGGAGTTTTTATACGGTAGATACCATTCCTTTTCAGACATACATTTTATAGGTATTTTATTCCAGTCTGTAATTCACCTATTCTTCTTTAAGTGGTACCTTTAGATCAGCTGATGTTTTAATTTTGATGAAGAATAATTCAGCAATTTTCCTTTCATGGTGTTGGTTTTCTGTGATCCGTTGTGTTAGTCATCTTTTCTTCACTATAGTAAAGTAACTGACACAGGCAATTGATGAAAAAAGGTTTTGCTCACAGTTTTAGAGTTGTAAGTCCCTGCATCAGGTCAGGTATGTTAAGGACTCCTGGTGAATGGCAGATGGTGGAGTGCATACAGAATCAGACAAGCAATCACATCTTGGACTATGAGAACTACCAGGGGTCGCATATGAATGACCCTCTTCACATCCTCAATGACCTGAGGAGCTCCCAAGTGTCCCAAACCTTTAAAGCCTCCACCACCTTGCAATGGTGACATCCTGGGGAACAAACCTTTAATCGAAGTGGATCCTTGGGGGACACCCAAACCACACCCAAACCAAAGCACGTACCCAAGAAACTATTTCCTCTCAAATCATGTTCTCCTATGTGCTTTTCTAGGAGCTTTGTAACTTTAGCCATTAGATGTAGCCACTATCCATCTCAAACTAATTTTTATGTATGGTGATCTTTTTGTTCAATGAGGATGTCCAGTTATACCAGCACCATCTGTTGAAAAGATGGTGCTCTTCCCATTGTACTGTTTTGGTACCCCAGTTGAAAATCAATTGTATGTTCAAGGATGGGTCTATTTCTTAACTCTCTTTTCTATCCATGAAGCTATTAGTTTATACTAGTACCACACTGTCTTGATTACCATAGCTTTACAGTAAGCCTTGAAACCAGGTACTGTAAATTCTCCAATCTTTCTTCTTTTTCAAGACTGCTTTGAATATTCTGGGTTATTCAAATTTCCATATGAATTTGAGAATCAGGTTGTCAATTTTGCACCAAAAAAAAAGCCTAATGGGATTAATGTTAGGTATAAATTAAGGCTATAGATGAAATCATGGAGAATTGACATCTTAACATTCTTCTAATCCACTAACATTGGAAGTCTTCCCGTTTATATAAGTCTTGCTTAATTCTTCTCAGCAATACTTTACAGTGTATAGATATTTCCTGACTTTTGCTAAATTTATTTCTAAGCTTGTCATTTTTCTGGTGCATTAAGCAGTTTTCCATCACTATAATAAAATACCCAAGACAAAAAATTCATAAAGAGAAAAGCATTATTTTGTTTCAAAGTTTTGGAGTTGTCAGTCCATAATTGAATGGCCTATTGTTTGGGGCCTATAGCAAGGCAGCATATCATGGAGGGAGCACATGGTGAAGCAAAACCTTACCTTATAGCCAAAAAGCCAAGAGAGAGCAAGGAAGAGATGTTTCCCCAAATCCCCTAAAAGAGCATGTTTCTGATTACCTAAGAGCTCCCACTAGGTCCCCCCTGCTAAAGGCTCCACCACTCCACGTGACACCAGTATCTGAACCAAGCCTTTAACAAAGGGCTTTGGGAGACATTTAAAATCCTAGTTTAGCATATTCTTCTCTAAATAAATTAATTTTTTTCTAATTTTCCAAATGCTAGCTGCTACTATGTGATTTACTTTTGTGATGCATGTGTTTGGAAATCAACTTAACTCAGTATTTACATTAGAAAGAAAAAGACAAGATAAAGCCTGTTTTATTCATCTCCTCAGCGAGACAGCACTACGATGGAACTGATTACCCCCAGCCCAGTTTGTCTCTTCCTGGCTTTGCAAACTTGGCCAAAAATTAATAGAATACAACTCTCTTCCTATTTCTGCTCCCACTCAACACAATCAGAATTTGAGTCCTCATTCTGTAGAGTTTTTCCTGTAACATCTATAGAGAGAAAGCTTTAACTCTGGTTCCCTGACCTGGTTCACTGACCTGTTGAGAAATCTGGTAAAAGCCTTGAATTTTTTCATGAGAGGAAACTGCACACACATACACACACACACACGGGGGGGGGGGAAGAATTTTGTGTACATTGTAAGATATCTGGGGAATTTCTGAAGCTTAATTGTCATCCTTTGTGGTCCCATAGACACCTAATTATGAACCTCTTTCCTAGAGTGGGACATTGATCAGGGGAGGGGCCGTACTTTCTCTGTCTTCAGTACCCAGCAGGGTTTTAACAGTGTCCCGGCTGCTCAGTTAGTGTCCACGTTCACCAAATGTCCCTACGGCACTGAAGCTTTCTTGGAGACTGGTCTCTCCTCCCAAGCAGCAGCAGGTGCTCAGTTGGCCTGGAACAGCCCAGTACCTTCCTCTCTCGGGGTCCACTGTTAGAAAACAGGAATGCTTCACTGAAGAGCCACAGTTCAGTTCAGAGTGACAGAACCAGGTGGCATCTTGGGGACATCCTGGGCCAGTCATACCCATGGTCTGATCACATTCGGAGGCTCTGAGTTTCCGAGATCATAGCGTGCCCTATTTGTTCAGGGGCAGGAGTGAAGTGAGTGCTGCAGATCCTAAGTCCTGTGCCTCTGTGAGGTTTTCTAGCCAGGGAGGAGGGGCTGGGGAAAGCCTATAGATTTCCACACCCTCAGAATGACACAGCAGTGGGGCAGTTTGTCTGGGCCACCTGCTCTCCCCCCAAAGCCCCTGCTGGTCCCCTGCTATCTGTGAAGTCAGCCAGCAGCCCCACACCAGGCAGCTTCCCCCGGGCTCTGGAGTGGCTCCAGGTGGCAGACTCAGAATCCCCAGAGCTGTGCTCAACTGCCTGGTGAGCAGACAGCCTGGCTTCGGCACCAGCTCCAGAAAGCCTCTTCCTGAAGGGCGGCAGGTCCCTAGTGTGACGAAGTTTGGTGACGACAGCACTTCAGGGCAATCCTTTCTCTTCCTGCAGCCCCCAGAATTATGTCACACGGACAGCACATCCCTCTGCTGTCATCTCCAGTCACTCTTGAGCGTACTGGCAGTGACAGTGACACAGTGTGTGTGCTTCCTCCCATGCAGGTGCCGAGGATATGGGCAGCAAGCTGTCTGCAACAGGCGGGGACTCCACAGCACGGTCCCCCAGGACAGAAGACATTCACACCGCATACAAGAAGGGAGACCTCAGCAGGGCCCGCCACCTGCTCAAGGAGGCTTATGAGGAGAGCACATCCCAGCTGGAAAAGGTAGGAGGGATTTGCACCCCCCAGGGCCACCACCGCAGTCCTGGGTTGGATGAGGGTTACTGCTAAGATTGATTCCTCATTGACATCTGTGTGTGTGTGTGTGTGTGTGTGTGTGTGTGTGTGTGTGTGTGGTGCTGTGAATTGAACCTAGGGCTTTGGGCATGCTAGGCTAGTGCTCTACCAACTGAGCTACATCCCCAGCCCATAATTGGCAGGATCGAAATGGGAATTTTTTTTTTTATTGTGTCCTGAAAATACTTCATTTTGCTTGTGGGTACCATTCCTTCTAAGTCAACTTCTTCAGGGACTGTCATCACAGAAGCAGACCCCTTGCCACCTTTCTTTTTTGGTTGTAAATGTTTTTTTTTTTAATATAAGACAGTGGAATGCATTACAATTCATATTACATATATAGAGCACATTTTTTTCATACCTCGGGTTGTATACAAAGTGTATTCACACCAATTCATGGCTTCACACATGCACTTTGGATACTGATGTTCTTTCAGTGTCAGACCTATAAGAGACACGGGTGGGGTAACTTACATGTAAAGAATAAAATACCATCTGTGAATTTAACCAACTATATTCTTTTACACTTTTTTTCATTATAAAAATAGCACAAGCTTAAAGAAGAAAATTTAGAAAAGCTGTAAAAATAAGGGGAAAAGAATAAAAATGTAACCATGCTTCTTAGTACAAACAATCCCACTTAACAGTTTTTGTGTATTTTTCTTCCAGCTTGCTGATCTGAGCATATGTTGTTATTTCTAATATAGTTATATTATAAATATGGTTTTGCATGTACTTCTTATTCTTAGATAATATGTCAAAATTTTTCTGCGTGACTATAAATTCCTTATGTCACCTTTGATGGCTGTGTGATATTCCATCTGGTAGAGGGACCATAATTTACCCAGCTGCTTCTCTTGTTTAGATATTTGGATTATTTCTAATTTTTTACTACTACAAAACAATACTGTGTTGAATGTTTTTGCATAATTCTTTTCTTATTGTAAAGTTATTTTCTTAGCGTAGATTTGTAGGAATTGAGAATGTATTGTTGTGGGGCAGGTCACTCAGAAAACACACCAAGTCCCAGTTTTGTCCAAATTGAAGAGTCTTTATTTAGCCGGCCAGACTGTGACTGCCCCTTGCAGGACCCATAACTGTCTGCTAGGAACAGCCCTGAGCCTGAGCATTTTAGGATATTTAAAGACAAAAGCCACATCCAGGTTGACATTGCTGCAAGCAAACAGGTACAGAAGCTGAATTGGACAGGTAATGAGACTATGCAATGGGTACATTGGTATTTCCCACAGGACTTTCCAGATTGGCATAAGTAGGAGGGAAATGGGTCAAAATAACCCTAGTTCAGTACAAGTTAGAGAATGGTTACAAAGAGCTAGACAATCAATCTCTGACAAGGTACATTAACGAAGAAAAATGGAAACCAAAGATAACAATTTTACATTGTATAAGAATTGCTGTTTTTTGTTGCCAAGTATGCTACGCTAGGTAACTATTAATGAGTACAGAGGCACAGGGCTTTCCCATGGGAGAAGCATTTCTTACATGATTTAAAGTCTCAGGGTACAACATGCTTGAGAATTAAGGGGAGTGCATTTGTAATCCCTCTGACTGTGAATTCACAGTGTGTTTGGGAAGGGCCCCCATTCTGTATGGGCCCATGGCCTAACTGCTTCATCCACAGGAGGAGATGGCTACATAAACATGTCTGTGCCCCGGCCATAGAAAACCATGTGGCACTCCAACAAACGAAATAAGAATGTTGAGGTTTTTCTTTTTACCTTACACATACAGAAGCTGGAACCCAGAAACACAAAATCATACAGGCAATGCCCAAGGAAAACCTACTACTGTCTTGAGCCAAAAAAACAGGCAAGGGGCAAGCAGAAAATTTACAGGCAATAGCCAACCTACATACCACAGGAATACTTTCAACCCCAGCCCCACCTCTCACCTGCCAAGGCCAGGTGGACAGCCTAGACTTTCATCTTTGCCAGTATGCAACAACCTTTCCCAATCTTCCTTACCTCCAGGGTATCTGGGAAGGAACTGGGATATTGATCCCTTCAAGGTGGTAACAAAGAGACCATGTGGGAAACCTGAACTTCCATCTTCTCCTGACTTATCTGGCAGTAAGGAGACACTCCTCCTCCTCCAAGCCAGCGAGGAATTACAGCAAGCCTCATGATGAACCCAAAGTCCAACCTGTGCCCAGCAATAATATGGAGTCCCTCCCCCTGGGTGTTAACCAATTCTAGTATAGTAAAGAGGTGGCACCCTTGTTGACACACCAGAGCAGTTAGTAGAGTCTATATTCAAGTCTTAAATAAGATTCAGAGTCTTAAAATATATCTCCCCAAATTCTCTGGTTCTAATAAAAAAAAAAGACAGAAAAATTCATATGAGGAACCATAACAATTTCAAACTCAATGAAAAAAGACACAAATATACCCTAACAGCAAGATGACTCAGAAGTTAGAAATATCTGACAAGGATTCTAAAGCAAACATCATAAAAAGGTCTTCCAAATTATGAGCACACATAAATGAAAAAACAGAAAATCACAGAAAAGGGACATTTTGGCAAAAAAAAATGAAGATACCAGAAGAACGAAATGGAAATTTTAGAACTTAAAAATATTATGGCTGAAGTTTAAAAAAAAATGGATGGTCTCAATTCTAGAACAGAGAAGATAAAGGAAAGAAATAGTAAACTTTGAAGGTAGAACAATGGAAATTACCCAAATAGAAAAAAAAAACAGAAAGGGAAAGAGAAAAATAGGCTGTAAATAAATGAGTAGATCCGATAGCTAATATTCATGTCATTAAAGTCCAAGAAGGAGAGTATAAAGAAGGCAGGACTAAAAGACTACTGAAAACTTCCGAAAAATGGCCAAAAGAAGGTAAATTTTAAAAACAGATATAAGAGGCTGAATGAATCCCAACAGAATAAATCTAATGAAATCCATTCCTAACATAGCATAGTCAAACTTATGAAAACAAAAGAAAACAAAGCAAGCAAAAATCAAGAAGCAGCCAGAGAGATATATTGACCGCAGGAAAAAAACATTTCAGATGACAGTGAATTCTTGATCAGAGACCAAAAGACAAGAAGAAAGTGGCACATTTTTTCAAGTGCTGAAAGGAAAAAAAAAAAAAGTCAACTCGGAATGGCATATATTGGAGAACACAGCCTTCAGGAATGAAGGGAAAATACAGACATTCTGGAATAATGGAAAACTAAGAGGATTAATTTCCAGACGCTCTACCCTAAATGAATGTCTAAAGGAAATTTTCTAGACCCAGAGACAATGACAAAAAGAGGAAGCTTAGAACACCCAGAGAGAAGGAGGAATATGGAAACAGCAAAAATATAGGTAAATGAAATAAATTTTCAATTTGAAAATTGAAGCAGAAACCATAACATTGCCTATCATAGTTCTTAATATATAGAAAGAAAATGTTTAAGATGAGAATTATTTTATAAATGAAGAAGGGTCAAGTGATACAAAGAGGTAAGGCTTTTATGCTCCATTCAAAATGGTAAAATGTTGAAAACAGGAGATTTTGATAAGTTATGTATCTATGATATAATGTGTATCTATGTATTATATGTATAATATAACATGTAATGTGTACAAATACTAAAAAAAACTATGCAGGGAGATAATGCTCAAAATACTATATATTAAATGAAATTCAAAAATTTTTAAGGGACTCCGAGGAAGACAGGAAATGAAAACAGAAAAATGAAGCAGAGAGCAAACAGAAAACAAACAATCAAGCAAAATAACATGGTACACTTAAACCTTAACATCTAAATATTATATTAAACACAAATGGTCAAAATACATGAACTTAAAGACAGAGTTTACCAGAGTGGATTTTAAAAAGCATATGCAATTGTATACTATCTGTAAAGAAAAAAAAAACCTCATTTAAAATACAATGATATATGTAGGTTGAGAGAAAATGGATGGTAAAAGATATACTATGAAAACATTGATTTTCTGGCTATAGTGATACCAGAAAAGTAGGTATTAGAGCAAGAAAAATTACCATGGACACATAGGGTTATAATGATAAAGGACTTATCCACCAAGAAAACATAGCAGTCTTAAATGCATATGTACCAAATGACAGAGCTACCAAAATTATGAAACAAAAGCTGATATAACTGAAAGGAGAACTAAATAAGTTCACAATTGTAGTTAGGGGCTAGAAGTTTTGACGCTCTCTCTCTGAACAATTGATAGAACAATTAAATGGGAAATCATCCAGAATACAGAACAACACTATCAACCAACAGAATCTGACATTTATAAAACATTCCATTCAATAGCAGTAGATACATTCTTTTCAAATGTCCACATATCATATATCAAGATAAACCAATAACCTTGGCTATGAAACAAACCTCAACAAATTTTAAATAATTGAAATCATACAGAATGTGTTCTCCAACTTCAGTGGAATCAAAATAGAAATCAATAACAAAAAGACAATGGGATGATCTCCAAGGACTGGAAACTAACCCCATACTTTAAAAGAATCTATGGGTCGAAGAGAAAGTTTCAAAGGAAACTTAAAACAAAATAGCTGAATGAAAATGAAAATACAAGAGAAAAGAGACAATCACCAATAATAAAGAAGGAAACAGGAAATATGACTACAGATCCTGGAGGCGTCGGAAGGATACTAGAGGAACACTGTGAACAACTCTATGCACATAAATTTAGCAACTTAGATAAAATGGACAAATCTTTCAAAAGTAGACACTACCACAACTTAATTAATATGAAACACATAATTTGAATTAAGAATTCTTTAACCATTAAGGAAATTCAATTTGTAATTTTAAACCTTCTAAAAACATAAATCTATAGCTCAGAAGATTTCACTGTAAGAATCCTCCATAGTCTCTTCCAGAAAATAGGAGGGAATACATTCCAACATTTCTATAAAGCCAATATTTCCAGAATCCCCAAACTAGACAAAGACAGCATAAAAGTAACCCCCCTCCAAAAAAAAAAAAAAAAGAAAGAAAAATAGCAATCTCTAGTCTCCATCATGAATACAGACGCAAAAACTCAGCAGTAAATGAAAAGAATTACACACACCATGATCAAAGAGGCTTATTCCAGGGATATAAGACTGATTCTATATTTAATAATCAGCATAATCCTCCATATTAATAGACCAAAGACGAATATTTGCTTTACTACATCAATTTATGCAGAAAAGCCATTTGAAAAATTCAATTCCCATTCATGACTTAAGAATTCTCAGAAAATTAGAAATAAAGGGGAACTTCCTTCATCTAAAATCTACAAAATACCTACAACTAATACCATACCTGATGGTGGTAGTCTGTGTGCTATTACTATTAACAAAATACCCACCATTGGGTAATTTATAAGGAAGAGAGGTTTTGATCTCATGGTTCTGGAGTCTCGCAAGATTCTCTTGCTGCATCATAACATGAAAGAAAAGCAAAGAACAGGCAGATGCATGTGGAGGAGATTGAAACACAAGAGGCAAGTTCACCCAATAACAACTTGGTCTTCTCAGATACACACTCCCTTGATAAAGGCATCAATCTCTCTCAGTGACCTAATCACCTCTTAAAGGCACAACCTCCCAACACCACCACAATGGTAAGCAAGATTCTATAGGAGTTTTGGAGGGGATAAACCATATTTGAACCATAGCAATGGTGAAGGACCTCTTTCCCCCTAAGATCAGGAACAAGGCAAGGATGTCCACTCTCAATACAGTACCCCAAGTTCCATTCAAGAATAGTTATAATTATATTCAATAAGATACTATTCAGTGTACTACTGGAAGTCCTAGCCAGTACAATAAGGCAAGGAAATGAAATATATCTGACAGGGAAAAAACTAAAACTGTCCTCTGTTTGCAGAGGATGACCTATATAGAAAATGTGTGAATGAAGCAATCCATAGAAGAAAAAGTTGGTAAATCAGATGATTCAAAATTAGAAACTTTTGCTGTGAGAAATTCTCTGTTATGAGGATAAAAAGACAAACTGTAGATGGGGAGAAAATATTTGCTAACTATACACCTGACAAAGTTCTCATATCTAGAAAATATAAAGAATTTTTAAAACTTTAACATTGAAAAGCAAAAAAAAAAAAAAAAATCCAGTTCGGAAATGAATGAATTCGTGAAGAAATGTTTGTCTTAACAGGATATATAGGGAGCAAATAAGCACATGAAAAGCTGTTCAGTATCCTTAATCATTAGGGAAATGCAAATTAAGACCATGATGAGAAATCACTGTGAACCCATTGTAATAACTAAATAGTGAAAAAAAAATCTGGTGGGAATACAAAGAAACTGTCTCTCATACATTGCTGATGAGAATGTCAAGTGATGAAGACACTCCGGTAGTGGTTTAGTAGTACATTAAAAAAACTAGAAGCATACTTACATTATGAGCCAGCAATTGAACTGAACATTTATTCTGGAGAAGTGAAACTTCAGTACCCACAAAAATGAGTGCACAGTTGTTTGTCCCAGCTTTATTTGTAATAGTCACAAACTAGATGTAATCAAAAACTCTCAGTTGACAAGGGGTTAAACATACCAGAGTCCTACTAAGCAATATAAAGATACTTATGGAAATGTACAGCAACTCAGTTGGTCTCCAGACATTATGCAGAGTGGAAGGTAAGCCAGCCTCCCAAGGTCATGTTCTATACGATTCCACTTTTAATTCCACAAAATGACAGAGATGGAAGAGAGATTGGTGGTTGCCTGGGAGATCAGGGTATGGAGAGGACTGTGGTTGAGACTCAAAAGGAGTAGCGGGAGGGAGATTCCCGTGGTAAAGGAAAGTTCCGTGTCTGGATTGTGGTGGTGACACATGTGACGACATAGTGTCAGAGTTATATACACAGGTCTTACTAAAATGGTCTTACCAGTTTTGGTGATGGTAAGATGTTACCATTGGGGAAAACCAAATGAAGGCTAATCAGACCTTCATGTACTATTTTTTGCAACATCCCATGAATTTCTAGTTATTTAACAGTAAAAAGAAAAAGTAAAAAAACAAGTGAAATATAATTCCACTTTCATAGAGTTTAAAAACTCACAAAAACGAATGCTTGGTGTGGGAAGTCAGGATGGTGGTTCCTCCTGTTAGGGCAGTGACAGGAAACAGACACAGTTGTCCTTCTGGGCTCAGGGCACTATTCTGCTCTTTGGTCTGGGACCAGTCACACAGGTGCAATCAAGTGGGAGTTCATGAAACTGAGCACTTCTAACTTTTTTCACTCTTCTAGGTTATGTAATAAACTGATAAAAAGTTATAATGAGTTAGGTAAAAAGAACATTTGGTTTTGCGCAGACTACCTGTGAGTGTGTATGGATAAACGTGTCCTGGGAGGCTTGTGAGAGAGCTTTCCTTTGCAGAGGCGCGTTAGTTGATGGAGCTATAGAAAGTCATCTATTTTTTTTTTTTTTACTAAATTAAATTAAATACATACTCCAGAGCCTCTGGGCTGTCTTCAGCCAGAGAATCAGCTCCAGCTCCTCCCGCCTTCTGGATCCCTCTTGACCTTAGGCTGGCTTAGTGAGATCTCCTACCAACTCTTGAGAATGGAGCTTTTAAGCCTATAACCGACTGGAGTCTAGACGGCTGTTAGTTGTATTAGTCGTTTAATCAATCACCGTGGTTTTTCTCCATAATGCAAGTGCTTTCCTGGAATGGCAGGGCTAATGGGCCCCACCCTGGGCAGAGCAGCAGGCAGTAGGTTTTTCTTTTCTGGTCATATTAAATACACAACTCTCTACTGTCCTCCAAATCATTCCATCCCTGAAAATGTCCCTTGTCCCACTTGTCATCACTCATTGCAACCCATTCATTCCATTAACTGAAACTGAACTGTCCTCCAAATCCCTCTTTTTCTTGGATGGAATGAAGGGAGCATGGGTTTTGGAGCTGCACAGACAGCAAGTCAACTTGAGGTAGGGGTGGGGGGATCTGATCATAAAACCTGACCATGGACAAGTTTTCATTTCATCTACAAGATGAAAATACAGGTAACAACGTTGCGTGACTGGTATGTAGATCAGAGTGATCATATGAAGTACTCTGTGCTGCATCTGGAATGTGGTCAGAGCTTGACAAATATCAATTCCCTTCCCTGGCTTCCATTTTCCCATTTCTGCCCATTTCACCCTAACGTGAACTCTAGACCCCTGGTTTTCTTTTTTCTTTTTTTCTTTTTTTTTCCGCAGTGCTGGAGATCAAACTGAGTCTCCCGCCTGCAAGGCATGTGCTCTACCACTGAGCTACATCCCCTACCCCAAGACACTTACTTTCTAAACTGTTCAGCAAATAACATGTGCTCGTTGGTGGTTCTTTTATGCACATTCCTGCCTTGAACTTAACTTTAAATTCTTGGAAGCCAGAAGTCACCCCTGCCATCCTCTCTGCTCAGAAGTGCCTCTTACCCACAGTAGGTCCTCCATAATTGTTCTGATGCCTCTGGTTGTCTCATCCCACCTTGGGTTCCCTACATGCCTCCTTGACGATGCTAATGGTCAAGTCCAGAAGCAGCCACATTCCAGTAGGATGTAAAGGTTCAGTAATGCAGTCACACACTTCACATACGTTTCCAGCCCGCACCTGAGCAGCCTTTCTGCCCACCCAGGGAGCCTGTGAAAAGTCAGGGCCATGTTTACATTAGTCCATGACAGCCACTTCTGGGCTCTGTGAACTTGAGCGAGGTATGAAACCTCTGGGGACCTCTATTCCCTGTCCATGTATTAACCTTCTTCCTGCCTCAATACATTTTTACCTTTCACAATGGCTGGGATGAAGTGGGAACTTAGGCTCGTGTCCAGTTTCCACCCTATCCCCTTTCCCTCTGGACTACCAACCAAGAATCCCACTGTGTGGGGGGCTGGGGTTGTAGCTCAGCGGTAGAGCGCTCGCCTAGCCTGTGCGAGGCCCTGGGTTCGATCCTCAGCACCACATAAAAATAAATAAATAAAATAAAGGCATTGTGTCCAACTACACCTAAAAAATAAATATTTTTTTAAAAAAGAATCCCACTGTGTATTCCCAAATGATCTTTGTCCTTTGGATCAGATCTGTGGCTTGCCCTCACCTGTCACATTTCTTTTACGAATACCTTGCAAAATGGTCCTTCACAGAGCTTGTCTTTTTGTAAGGTACAATCAACCTGAATCAGTTGGCAGTTGAGCCCTAGGTCTGTGCTGAGAGGGGACACTCTTATACCTGAGTTTATGAAGCAGATGGTTGAGAGCAGTGCTGTCCAGTAGAAATAGAATGTGAACCACATATGCATTAACAAATTTCCTAAGGCACAATGAGGAAGTAAAGGGAAACAGAAGAAATGGTAATAACATTATTTCATTTAACCTGAATAGAGGCAGTCTCTAATTTTCAAAGACTGACAGTGAGTTTTGGAGTTTGCAATAGTGTGAAGATCATTTGTATTCTGTGAAAGTTGTACTTGAATTTTGAATTTTTCTCTTTTCTCAGGCTAGTGATATGCGGTTCCATCCTCTCTCATGATTTGGGCAGCAGTGGTGAGCTACAGCTCTCAGTTAGCTGCAGGGTCAGGCAGGGGGAAACAGCTGGTACTGGACAGTGTGTTGCATTGCTAAGCTAGGGTGCTTGGTAAGTCAAGTGGGTTCAGTGCATTTTCAGTTTACAATAAGTTTATTGGGAACATAAGCTCATCATAAGTCAATGAACATCTATACATAGATTAAAAATCATTCTTTCAGGGTTGGGGCTGTAGCTCAGTGGTAGAGTGCTTGCCTTGCAGGTGCAAGGCCCTGGGTTCAATCCTCAGCACCACATAAAAATAAATAAACAAATAAAGATAGTGTGTCCATCTATAACTAAAAAAAATAATCATTATTTCAATATGTAATCAACATAAAATTATTAATGAGCTGGTTTACCCTTTTGCACTAGGTTTTTGAAGTCCCAGGTGAACTTCCACTGTCCTCCTCTCACTTCCAACAGCCATATTTCCAGTCTGCACGGCTGCTCATGGCAGGCATTGTCATCCTGGGCAAAGAGGCCCCACTCTTGCCCACAGGCTTGGTAAAACACTTCAAGCTGATTCACTTGGCAATCCCAAACACAGCTGGTCTCACTGAAGCACTACTCTGTTTTGACCAGGGTCAACTTCTGAGCATCTCAGCAGCCCATGGGGATCTGGAGATGGTCCGGTATCTACTCTCCGAGAAACAGGTGGAGCTGCCAACGGAACCCACCGATGACAACCCAGCTGTGGTGGCGGCACATTTTGGGCACACTGAAGTTGTACATGAATTGCTTGAGTCCTTAGCAGGTAAATCACAGCACGTGAGCTTCTTACCACCTCTCAGGGGACCCTCTTTCATTTCAACCAGAAATTCTCATCTCTTCATGCTTTCACCAATAAGGAGATGAGTAAATCTGGTGCATCCGACTTACAATCTAAGTGAAACTGCCTGGTAACCACAGCACCAATCCCGTGTCTCACTCCCATTGACTCATGGGGAAATAATAAAAACACGAATGGTGTGACTCTACTTTGTGTACAACCAGATATGAAAAATTGTAATCTATATGTGTAATATGAGTTATAATGCATTTTGCTATCATATATAACAAATTAAAATTTTAAAAAAATGAAAAAAAATATTATTAAAGTCCATAGCTAACACTAGGGTTTATTCATAGACTATATGAGTTTTTACAAACATGTAATAATGACATCTCTCCACCATTACTTTATCATATAGAATAGTTTCACAGCCCCAAATATCCTGTTCTTCATTTGTTCCTTTCTCCCCCTTGAAAACCACTGGTTTATTTTATTTTATTTTATTTTTTATTTTTATTTTTTGGTACCAGGGATTGAACCCAGGGGCATTTAACCACTGAGCCACATCCCCAGCCCTTCTTTTATATTTTATTGAGACAGAGTCTCATTAAGTTGCTTAGGACCTCACTAAGTTATTGAGGCTGGCTTTGAACTTGCAGTCCTCCTGCCTCAGCCTCCCAAACTACTGGGATTATGGGCATCTACCACTCATCTTTTTACTGTCCCCATAGTTTTGCCTTTTCTAGAGAGTCATGTGATTGGAATCATCAGTAGACAGCCTTTTCAGATGGGTTTCTTTGACCTAGTGATAGGCACCTAAGTTTTCCTCTGTGTCTTTTCATAACCTCATAGTTCCTTCAGTGACTGAATAATATTCCATTATATGGATGTACCATGCTGTTTTGCATTTGTGATTCTCCCTCTGGTAAACTCAGGGTGTCCTGATCTCCTATAATTTCTTATGGTGACATTGGCTTACTAATTATGGACAAGTTCGGGCTGGCATCACTATGGCTATAGGTTGAAACAGGAGCCTTGGCACCCTGTAGGAGCCAAAAGATGGCTCTCTCTTAAGGAATTCCCAGGATGGGCCTTGTTCTAGCCCCAAAGAATCTATACCAACTGACTCTACCACTTAATCATACAGCTCATATTTATTGAATATTTGCCAAGTACTGAGCACCCTTTGAACTTCAGAGCCATGGAGATTTTTTTTTTTTAAGTTATTGTAGTCTTTTAAAAGCTCCTGGCCAAGCAGAGGATATTGAGATAGAAAGGAAGTAGGCTCTGTGTCTTTGTGGGAGGAAGGAGGAAGGCAGTCATGGTCAGGAGTTAAGTAGGACCCAAGATAAGAGGTAGCTAGAGGCAAAGGAGTTGGAGGGGAGGGGTGATGAGAGTGTCCTTTGAAGCATATCATAATGTAGTTTCTGGTTGCTGGCCATCAGGGAGGAGGAAGGGTGGAGACCAAAATGGGGTGCTCCCTGAGTGTGGAATTTAGGACTCAGAGAATACAGGTAGGGGGTTTGTGCCGTTAATAGAACACTCTTTTTTTTTTTTTTAACAAAGCAGAATTGAAGTCTCGACTCTGCCCTTTTACCAACTCCAGACCTTCAACAAATTCCCAACCTCTCTGAGCTTTGGTTTCCTCATCTTAAAATGGTAGTTTTGAAATATAGCACCTGCCACCTGAGATTGACACACCTACATCTCAAAAGACGTTAGCATCACACTTGCTATATTTGTCTTACTTAGATATCCCTGCAGTAAATGGATTAAGGAGCACTTGTTTTCTGATAATATGCCTTGAATCATTTATCCTCGTTAGCAACAGAAGAAGGGACATTCAGTTAGCACCAGCAACAGCCCAAGCACTATGCCAGATGCCTTATAGGGTGAATTCCAATTCTTGCCATCCTCCTCTCCATTGGCTGTTCAATGTCCTATCATGGAGGGGAAGGTTGCCCTCTCCATGCCTGGGGACACTTTGATCTTTAAGAACCTTACACCTCTAAAAGAGAAAATGTCATGATGCTGCTGGGGAGTTTCAGAAGATGAGGTCATTTCTCCATGGCAACTTGGTCCAGAAGATACTGTGCTATTTTGAACATGAAGATGTTGTCATTCTTCATCCCACACTACCCCTGTTCTTCAATGTGCTACAGTTATTTCATCCTGGAATTAAGTAGGCGGTTCTTTCAGGGAGTAACTCTAAATCATTTAGCCTGCAGAATTAGATCTAACTTCTTTTGTCAAAGCTTTTTTAAGAAAATTATTACTCACTGCAGAAAATTTGAAAGAGCAGAGCATTGTTAGTACTCTAATAATGTGATAACGTAACATAGTGAATTAGATTTACTGATTCAGGCACTCTGTGTACGATATGCTATATAATTCTCATATTAAGCTTTCGACAATGAGTGTTATTATACCCATTTTACTTCTGGGTGAACTGAGGCAGAGAGGTTAAGGAATTTGTTCAAAATGACATGCCTAAAATAGTTTAACCCTAAACTGCCTGTCTCCAGAGCTTGATTCCTGTTTGTTATGCTACTGTAGGAGCAAAGTCAAGATGGGGATGAAGTCAAGGTTCCAGGTAAAGTTCAGAATCCTGCTACCCAGAGAGAATACCACCATGCTGGAGAAGTTTATTCTATTCTTAATTTCCAAAAGTACTTTTTTTTAATGCAGTTCAGATCCCACACTATAAGTGTCATTGTGAATCCTGCTTTTCTTCATTTGGCATTATTTGACCAGCAGGTGGATTTATAATGAATGATGTGGGGAAACATCATATACACTCAGATGGACAATTCTAGAAAACACTGTCCACCCAACAGAAGCAATTTTCAACTAGAAACAGAACAGCTCAATTATATTAGCAGTCAAGTGTGAGCAACCAGTACCCTCCAGTGCCACTTTCCCTCTGTCCTGTCACCTCTCACCAGGTCCCTGCAGCCACCAGCGGCTACTGAACTGGATGCTGGCCCTGGCTTGCCAGCGGGGGCACCTGGGGGTGGTGAAGCTCCTGGTGCTGACCCACGGGGCCGACCCAGAGAGCTACGCGGTGAGGAAGAACGAGTTCCCTGTCATCGTCCGCTTGCCCCTCTACGCAGCCATCAAGTCAGGTGGGTCCCGCCCTGAAAACTGTCCCTTTTCCAGATGTGGGACTATGGCTTCACCCCCATCCCTGACTCTGCCAGCACCTCTGTGGAGACAACTCCCTGTTCTGTTTCTTTTCCAAACTGTCTGAACCCTCCCTCCCTCCCTCCCTCCCTCCTCCTACCTTCACTCTCCCTGGTCAGGGGATTTCAGTGATGGGGACCAACTGTGCCAGATGTCACCCTTGTATGAGGGTGACATTGTATGACTTGTACGACTCTCCAGAGGGCAGAGTCTCACAGAAATCCTCTCAGTGCCAGGAATCCTCTCAGTGCATCCGGGGACGTCATAGAGAAGCTCACCCAGGATGAGAGCTGCTGGGCTCCCACCCCGCCTGGTGGGATTGGCCATCTTGGACAACAGTGATGCAGTCCACGTGGGAATGCCCTTTGCCTTCTGCTTTGTCCCCTTAGGGAATGAAGACATTGCCATATTCCTGCTTAGACACGGGGCTTTCTTCTGTTCCTACATCCTACTGGACAGCCCTGACCCCAGCAAACATCTCCTCAGGAAGTATTTCATCGAAGCCAGTGACTTGCCCAGCGGTCGTCCAGGAAAACCTGTGAGTACTCACTGCCTGTGCAGGGGGATCCCAAATCGGGGTTTCATGTACTGTTTTCTCAAGGCCTTCTTTGGGCATTTTCCCAAAATTGGTTACATGGGCCATAATTTTTTTTTACTGGTTTTTAAATTTCCTTTATTAAATTTTTGAATTAAATTAAGTTACACGTGTTGTAACAAGTGAAAACGGAGGAGAGAAGTCATAAAAATTACAATCCTTCCCTCTGTGAAGTAAATAATTTAGCAACCTGGTAAGGATCTCGTCACGTCTTTCCCTTTGCAAAGTCATAAAAGCATTTATAAACCTCTCTAGGGCGTCGTTAGTTTTCTGTGTTAAAACTAAAAATGACATTGCATTATGTATCTTCAACTTGACTCCTTAAAATTTACTACTTCTTTCACAGACTCATTCCGGATCAGTCAAGGTGGCTGCAAACCTGTTCTTTTAAACACGTGCCTTAGATTTGTAGAGTCAGTGTAGCTTAGTGGCCTCAGCCCTTCATCTGTGGGTTTACATTTGGAGTATTCCTGGTTTGGGCCTTGTAGTATGTAGCCTGATTTACTAGGGTATATTTGCATATGATCAGAGTTCTAAAAATGGACTGCTTTGGAACCACAGCCTCAAACACATGGTGGTCAGTCACACTTTGACCAGCAACATCTGGGACTCTCTATCTCCATTCCTTGGCCAGCATTTGATATCCCAGAGCCTTTTCGTTCCTATCAACCTGATAGGTAAAATGATAACTATTAAGTGTTTCAATTATTAATACTTGTTTAATATTTTTTTAAATATCCATAGTCCTTTCTAATTTTGTGGGCTGCCCATTAAAGTTTGTGGATTATTTTTCCAAATATCTTTATCTCTTTCATTCCACTTTGGAAAGTCTTTCACATATTAGGGATTCTAAGCCCTTGTAGATCCTATTTGTTGCCAATATTTTTCCCCTACTATTATTTTTCTTTTGTCTGTTATCTTTTTTGATAACAAAGATTTAAGAATATATGATGAAATATATTTCTGTTCTTTATAGCATCCAGATTGGATAGAAAGGGTTTATCCCTGCCACTTTTATATAAATAATTTCCTAAAGAATTTATGATACTTTTATTCACTGATGTTTTTTACATTTTTAAATTTTTTATTCTAATTTGTTGTATATGACAGCAGAATGCATTACGATTCATATTACACATATAGAGCACAATTTTTCATATCTCTGGTTGTGTACAAAGTATATTCACACCAATTTGTGTCTTCATACATGTACTTAGGGTAATGTTGTCCATCTCATTCCACAATTTTTTTTTACCCCCATGCCTCCTCCACTCCCCTCCCACCCCTCTGCCCTATCTAGAGTTTGTCTATTCCTCCCATGCTCCCCCTCCCTATCCCACTATGAATCAGCCTCCTTATATCAGAGAAAACATTCATCATTTGGTTTTTGGGGGGATTGGCTAACTTCACTTAGCATTATATTCTCCAATTCCATCCATTTACCTGCAAATGTCATGATCTTGTCCTCTTTTATTGATGAGTAATATTCCATTGTATATATATACCACATTTTCTTTATCCATTCATCTACTTAAGGGCATCTAGGTTGGCTCCACAGTTTAGCTATTGTGAATTTATTGTACTGCTATAAACATTGATGTTGCTGTGTTCCTGTATTATGATGTTTTTAAGTCCTTTGTGTATAGACTGAAGAGAGGGACAGCTGGATCAAATCGTGGTTCCATTCCCAGTTTTCCAAGGAATCTCCATACTGCTTTTCATATTGACTGCACCAATTTGCAGCCTCACCAGCAATGTATGAATGTGCCTTTTTCCCCACATCCTTGCCAACACTTATTGTTGTTTGTATTCATAATAGCTGCCATTCTGACTGGAGTGAGATGAAATCTGAGTAATTTTGATTTGCATTTCTCTAATTGCTAGAGATGTTGAACATTTTTTCATATATTTATTTATTGATTGTATATCATCTTCTGAGAAGTGTCTGTTCAGTTCCTTGGCCCATTTATTGATTGGATTATTTGGTTTTTGGTGTTTAGGTTTTTGAGTTCTTTATATACCCTAGAGATTAGTGCTCTATCTGAAGTGCGAGTGGTAAAAATTTGCTCCCAAGCTGTAGGCTCTCTATTCACCCCACTAATTGTTTCTTTTGCTGAAAAGAAGCTTTTTAGTTTGAATCCATCCCATTTATTGACTCTTGATTTTAATTCTTGGGCTACAGGAGTCTTATTAAGGAAGTCGGGGCCTAATCCAACGTGATGGAAATTTGGACTATTTTTTCTTCTATTAGACAGAGGGTCTCTGGTTTAATTCCCAGGTCCTTGATCCACTTCAAGTTGAGTTTTGTGCAGGATGAGAGATAGGGCTTTATTTTCATTTTGTTACATATGGATTTCCAATTTTCCCAGTTTCCTTTGTTGAAGAGGCTATTTTTTCTCCACTATATGTGTTTGGTGCCTTTGTCTAATATAAAATAATTGTAATTACGTGGGTTAGTCTCTGTGTCCTCTATTCTGTACCAGTCTGTTTTGGTGCCAATATCATGCCATTTTGTTACTATTGCTCTGTAGTATAGTTTAAGGTCTGGTATAGTGATGCTACCTGCTTCACTCTTCTTGCTAAGGATTGCTTTAGCTATTCTGATTTTCTTATTTCTACAGATGGATTTCATGACTGATTTTTCTATTTCTATGAGGAATGTCTTTTGATTGGAATTGCATTAAATCTGAATAGTGCTTTTGGTAGTATGGTTATTTTTACAATATTAATTCTACCTATCTAAGAACAAAGGAGATCTTTCCATCTTCTAAGGTCTTTTTAAATTTCTTTCTTTTGCATTCTATAGTTTTCATTGTAGAGGTCCTTCATCTCTTTTTTTAGGTTGTTTCCCAAGTATTTTATTTTTTTTTTGAAACTATTGTAAATGGGGTAGTTTTCCTGATTTCCATTTCTGAGTATTTATCACTGATATACGGAAATCCCTTTGATACATGGGTGTTGATATATCCTGCTACTTTGCTGAATTCATTTACTAGTTCTAGAAGTTTTCTGGTGGAACTTTTAGGGTATTCTAAGTATAGAATCATATCATCGGCAAATAGTGCCAATTTGAGTTCTTGTTTTCCTATATATATCTTTTAATTTCTTTCATCTATCTAATTGCTCTGGCCAGTGTTTCAAGAACTAATTTAAATAGAAGTGGTGAAAGAGGGCATCCCTGTCTTGTTCTGGTATTTAGAGGGAATTCTTTCAATTTCTTTATATTTAGAATGATGTTGGCCTGGGGCTTAGCATAGATAGCTTTTACAATGTTGAGATATGTTCCTGTTATCTATAGTTTTTCTAGTTTTTGAACATGTATGGGTGCTGTATTTTGTCAAATGATTTTTCTGCATCTATTGAGATGATCAAATGATTCTTATCTTTAAGTCTATTGATGTGATGAATTATATTTATTGCTTTCTCTATTTTGAACCACCCTTGAATCCCTGGGATGAACCCCATTTGATCATGATGCACTATCTTTTTGATATGTTTTTTGTATTTTATTGAGAATTTTTACATCTATGTTCATTAAGGATATTGGTCTGAAGTTTTCTCTCTCTCTCTTTTTTTTTTTTTTTTTGATATGTCTTTGCCTGGTTTTAGAATCATGGTGATATTGGCCTTATAGAAAGAGTTTGGAAGTGCTCCCTCTTTTTCTATTTTCTGAAATAAATTTAAGAGTATTGGTATTAGTTCTTCTTTAAAGATCTTGTAGCACTCGGCTGTGTGTTCACCTGGTCCTGGGCTTTTCTTGGTTGGTAGGCTTCTGATGGCATCTTCTATTTTATCACTTGAAATTGATATGTTTAAATTGTGTATATCACCCTGATTCAATTTGGGCAAATCATGTGACTCTAGAAATTGAGTTTTCTCTCTCCTTCCCTTTGTTAGCATGGGTTTGTCAATTTTATTTATTTTTTCGAAGAACCAACTTTTTGCTTTGTCAGTTTTTTCAATTGTTTCTTTTGTTTCAATTTTGTTTATTTCAGCTCTGATTTTAATTATTTTCTGTCTTCTACCGCTTTTGTAGGTGGTTTGTTCTTCTTTTTCTAGAGCTTTGAGATGTAGTGTTAGGTCATTTATTTGTTGACTTTTTCTTTTTTTAAGGAATGAACTCCATGCAATGAACTTTCTTCTTAGTACTGCCTTCATAGTGTCCCAGAGATTTTGATATATAGTATCAGTGTTCTCATTTACTTCTAAGAATTTTTTAATTTCCTCCTTGATGTCTTTTGCAGCCCATTGTTTATCCAGAAGCATATTATTTAATCTCTAGGTGTTGGAGTAGTTTTTTAAATTTTATCATTGATTTCTAATTTCATTCAATTATGATCTGATAGAATGCAGGGTAGTATCTCTACATTTTTAAATTGTTAAGAGTTGCCTGTGGCATAATATATGATCTCTTTTAGAGAAGGATCCACGTGCTGCTGAAAAGAATGTGTATTTGCTCATTAAAGGATGAAATATTCTATACATGTCAGTTACGCCTAAGTTATTGATTGTATTATTGAGTTCTATAGTTTCTTTGTTCAGCTTTTGTTTGGAAGATCTATCTAGTGGTTAAAGAAGTAGGTTAAAGTCACCCAGAATTATTGTCTTGTTGTCAATTTGACTCTTGAACTTGAGAAGAGTTTATTTGATGAACATAGATGCTCCATTGTTTGGGGCATATATATTGATAATTTTTATGTCTTATTGGTGTATGGTTCCCTTGTGCAGTATTAAATGTCCTTCTTTAGCTCTTTTGATTAACTTTAGCTTAAAGTCTACTTTATTTGCTATGAAGATGGAAACTCCTGCTTGCTTCCACAGTCTATATGAGTGGTATTATTTTTCCCAATCTTTCCCCTTCATTCTGCGTATATCATTTCCTATGAGATGAGTCTCTTGAAGACAGCATATTGTTGGGTCTTTTTTTTTTTATTATTCAATCAGCTAGCCTATGTCTTTTGAATGGTGAGTTTAGGCCATTAACATTCAGAGTTATTATTGAGACATGATTTGTATTCCCAGCCATTTTTGTTTATTTTTGCTATTTAACTTGACTTGGTTTTTTCCTTTGATTAGTTTTTTCCTTTAGGATAATACCTCCCTCTGCTGATTTTCATTGTTGTTTGTCATTTCCTCTTTATGGAATGTTTTGCCAAGGATGTTCTGTGGTGCAGGTTTTCTAGCTATAAATTCTTTTAACTTTTGTTTATCATGGAGGGTTTTTATTTCATCATCAACTCTAAAGCTTAATTTTGCTGCATACAAGATTCATGGTCGGCATGCATTTTCTTTCAGCACTCAATATATGTTGTTTTAGGATCTTCTAGCTTTCTAGGGTCTGGGTTGAAAAATCTGCACATAACCTAATTGGTTTCCTTTATATGTAATCTGATTCCTTTCTTTTGTGGCTTTTGATATTCTCTCATTATTCTGTATGTTAGGCATTTTCATTATAATGCACCTTGGTGTGGATCTGTTGTGATTTTGTACATTTGGTGTCCTGTAAGCCTCTTGAATTTGGTTTTCCAATTCATTCTTCATGTTTGGAAATTTTTCTGATATTATTTCATTAAATAGATTTCTCATTCCTTTGGTTTGGAACTCCATGTTTCCTCTATCCCAGTAACTCTTAAATTTGGTCTTTTTATGCTATCCCATATTTTTTGAATGTTCTGCTCACATTTTCACTGTGTGGTCTGCATTCTTTTCAAGATTATATATTTTGTCTTCATTGTCTGAGGTCCTGTCTTCCAATTGGTCTACTCTGTTGGTGATGCTTTCAATTGAACTTTTAATTTGATTTATTGTTTGTCTCATTTCAAGGAATTCTGTTTGGTTTTTCTCTAGAACCTCTATCTCCCTACTGAAATAATCTTTTGCTTCCTTATTTGTTTATGTAGCTCTTTGTTGTAATGATCTTTTGCTGTCTATATTTGCTCTCATATATCATCCTTTAATTCATAGAATATTTTAATTATGTACATCCTGAACTCCTTCTCTGTAATTTCTTCTGCTGTGCTTGCCATGGATTACAATAATGTGGTATCTTGATATGTTTGGGGCACTTTCTTCCCTTGTCTTTTCATGTTGATCGTGTGTCTGCCTTTCTAGCTCTGTGGATCTGAGGTTTTTACCCTATAGGCTTATAGTGCCTTATAGTGCCAATACCTCTCCTTTGAGGGGAAGGACAATGTTATCAGATCCCAATATAAACAAAATATCACCTAAAAACAAATTGTTGCTATTAAGACGTTTACAGTTTACGTTTACAATGGTGACCAATGGTGAATTCAATTATTATCTACAATATAATCAGTAGATTTGTAAAAGGACTTATAGTTTCTGATGGTGGACAAAGAACTTGAGGTGAAATGTAGGAAGATATTCTGAGGAGGTAGGAGGTGTGGATGTAGAGTTATTATACCTTAGGAATTGTGAAAGAGAAATCTAAAGAAAAAGGTTAGTAGCAGGAGAATAGAGAGGAAGTAATTTTGGGTAGACATGTAAGTGGGAAGACAGTAGAGTACATTAAAAAAACACACACATATATATTTAAAAAATGAAAAATGTTCCAATAGTAAAAATTGAAGAAAAAAAGAAAAAGAAAATAATATATATTTTTATATATTAAAATATATATATACATATATATATTTTAATATATATGGCTCAGTGGTAGAATGCTCCTTAGCATACACGAGGCCCTGTGTTCGATCCTCAGCACCACATAAAAATAAATAAATAAAGGTATTGTGTCCAACTACAACAAAAAAAATGAATATTAAAAAATAATATATAACACAACTGTAATATACTATTCAGTCATCCCAGTCGTCAATATCCTAATTCATGCAAAGTACTTGGTTTCCCATATGTTGGGGATATGAGGGCGGGAAAATAGAGAGGGAATAGAAGAAAAAAATCTCAAAGGAAGAGACAAGAATTGTTTTAGGTGGAGATCAGTCTCTTTCCTGCTTCTCCTCTTATCCAATAGATGGGGTCATCTGTTGTTAGTTGGTATTGTCATAGGGACAGACAAACAGGGCACCAAAGATAGCAGGAAACAGTTTTATTTGGCTGCAGCCAGGTTCAGAGGGCACAGCTTTTGCTGTAATCAATCCCCTGAACCCCGAGTTCAGGGAGTTTCAGAATTTTATACCCAGCATGTAAGGGGAGGGGCTCAGAAGTTCCCAGTCTTCAGAAGTTCACATAAAAGCATCTTTTTCTTTCACTGTTTTGGGCAAGTTAACCCTTCAAGGACAACACCTGAGAAGGGGAGAGCTTCTTCTCCCTTTCTTTCCTCCCCCTGCCAGCTGTTACCATGGAGCCCAATTGGTAACTTATCTTAAAAACCTAGACATCTCTGTGAAGCCCCAGCTCAAGGCCAGAGGCCTTATTTGCACATTTCTACAAACTACTATACTGAATCAATGTTTGTGAAAAACTAGTAAGCGGGTGTCCAGCACCTGGAGTGCTGATTTCTTCCAGGCTAGCAGTCAAGTAAAATAGGGTAACATAAAAATAGGAAGCGTATCTACATTAATTCTTTTGTGGAGTCTCCACAAAAGAGTTTTTGGAGGCTGATAGCCTCAAAATCAGCCATGGTGAAGATTTCTGGAGAAGCCCAGTTAAAATTTTCTGTGGAGAAAAGGGGTGCCACTATAGTTATCTCTGCCCTCAGGATAGTGATAGTAACCAGGGTGGAGGGTTAGTCCTGGGTGGGGGGCACCTGGAAGTGGGGCGACGCACTTGCTGGTTCCTGAGGGAGACTGCACCTCAAGGATCTCTTTTTGTGCCCACTCACGTGATGTGAGTGCCTCATCTTATCTCCTTATCTCACCTGAAGACCTCCCAGCTCCTGGTCTCTGTGTGAGTCTCTAAACTGTATCACACTCACTCTCTCCCTTACGGCTTCCTAATAAGGGGCCTTTCTCTCCAGGGCTCTTGTATGTGGCACTTTGGGCGCACTGTGCACCTGCCCGCTGAGAGCTGCTTGGTATTAGGCAGTCACTGTGCCGGGTTAGTGCTGCTGGGGAGAGGCAGGAACTAGACACTGTGTACCTGGCCAGCCCGAGTTCCAAACTGGGAGCTGCCCCCACTAACTATGCTGATGAAGGTGACCTGAGATGGAGACAGTTGTTTTCAGTGATGGGGTGTTGTATTGGGTTGGGGGAGTGGGGTGATGGTGTTGGATGTGGACTCTGAGTTCAGAGACTAGCTCTGAAGCGTACAATGCGTGGCTGTCGGCTTTCTTCAGAGCCTGTGTGATGTTCCCAGGTGCATGCAGGTTACCACATGTAGGGGATTATCTCCGCTGCTGCAGAATCCCAAGATGGAGGCGACAGGGAGCCCTTCAATTGTCCATGGGGATCCACATGGAAGTGGCCGCGGGAGATCCTGTGTGTGGGTAGTTGCCTGGGGTCCTGCATTTGAGCAGCATCCTGGATTTCTGCTCAGGGGTGGCCGAAAGTTGCATGGGTGCAATGCCGATGGTCCTCCTCAGGACCTTAGTCCCGCGTTTAGGAGTGGTTGGAAGACCCAGTCTGATGCTGAGGCCTGGAGCCCTGCACTGTATGGTGGCTGGGATTCCTGCGTGGGAGCAGGAATATCATTCACAGAAAAGCAGTATTCTCACTTTTTAAGTCCCAGGTCAAGGAGCACTCAGAATGCTACCTCCCTCTGGCCCACCGTCTTGGATCCCCCCAGTTTTTTTTATATTTTAAACTTTATTTTTCTGTTTCTTATCATTGTGTGTTGTATGAGGGAAGGGGCTGTCACATTTGTCTTTCTCTTGAGATGAATGGCCAGTTATTCCAACATAGTTTTAATTTTTTAATTAATTTAATTATTTAATTTTGAACATAAAAGAGTAGGATTTTTTCAAATGAGAGGAAAAGACACAGAACTCCCACAAGGCGAGAGGGGACTCTATAAGTGTTGCCCTCCGTCATATTTTTTTTATTCTTTTTAGTTATACATGACAGTAGAATGTATTTTGTCAGATTATGCATACATGGAGGATAACTTCCCATTTTTATGGTTGTACATGATGTGGAGTTACATTGGTCATGTATTTATATATGAACACAGGAAGAGTTATGTCTGATTTATTCTACTTTTCCATTCCCATCTCCCCTCTCTTCCCCTGTCCAATCCAGTGAACCTCCACTCCTTACTCCCCTTCACTGCCTATTGTGAGTCAGCATCTGCATATCAGAGAGAACTTTTGGCCTTTGGTTTTTTGGGATTGGCTTACTTCACTTAGCTTGATAATTTCCAGTTCAATTCCATCCATTTACCTGCAAATTTTGTTCTTCTTTATGGCTGTATATATGAACTACATTTTCTTTATCCATTCATCTGTTGAGGGGCACCTACGTTGGTTCCATAGCTTGGCTATTATGGATTGAGCTGCTATGAACATTGATGCGGCTGCATCACTGTCACTCGGTATATGCCAAGAAGTAGGATAACTGGGTCAAATGGTTGTTCCATTCCAAGTTTTCTGAGGAATCTCTATATTGCTTTGCAGAGTGGTTACACCAATTTGCAGTCTCACCAGCAACATATGAGTGTACCTTTCCCCCCACATCTTTGCCAACATTTATTGTTGCTTGTATTCTTGATAATTGCCTTCTGACTGGAGTGAGATGAAATCTTAGAGTAGTTTTAATTGCATTTCTCTATTTATCAGTAATGTTAAACTTTTTTTCATATATTTATTGACCATTTGTATTTCTTCTTCTTCTGTGAAGTACCTATTCAGATCCTTAGCCCATTTATTGAGTAGGTTATTTGTTTTTTTATGTTGAGTTTTTTGAGTTCTTTATATATCCTGGAGATGAATCTTGTATCTGAGGTACAGGTGGCAAAGATTTTCTCCCATTCTGTAGGCTCTCTCTCCACATTCTTGATTATTTCTTTTGCTGTTAAGAAGTCTAGCATATTTTTAACTCAGGTTTTCCTTTCCCTTTGAACTGAAATGTCATCATCAGCATTGCTACATATATTTGTATACATTCTGGGTTTCCAAGTAGTGGTACACTGGCTGCTTCCTCTCTTTCTGGCGAATACCACACTACTTTGATTATAGACATTTTTATTTAAGTCTTACAATCTGTTCATGCAAGTTTTCCACTTTTTTTTCTAAGTTTCTTATTAGACTAGACACTTGTTCAATTTTGTACAATTCCCATGGTCACTCTGCTTATGCAGATTTTACATCATTTAATGAGATTTTATTTTGTCTTCCTAAAGATCTTGGAACTCTCTTTTTTTATTGTTTTTTTTCCACAATTTCAGTGGGAGATATATATTTCCCATTTCCTTTTCCATCCTGATATTACTGGTGTTCAGATGGAGAAAGGGTTTTTTTTGTTGTTGTTGTTTGTTTATGTTTTAGACAGTCACCATCTTCTCATTAATTCAGGTGGTTTTTAGTAGAGTTTCTTGAGATTTTTTAGGTATATGATTAAGTCATCTGCAAATTGAAAACAAGTTTGTCTGTTCTTTTTAAATAGCTGTGTAACTTATTGTATTCTCTGTCTTACTGTGTATCACTAGAAATTTAGAAAGTTGGATAATCATGATGATAGCAGGTGCATCTATCTTGTTTCTAATCTTAAAGGTCTTGGTGTCAGCAATTTACAAACAACTTCCATAGGCTTTTGGTAAGTGTATTCTCGTGTTTAGATAGTTCCTGTGCTTTCATTTTTGATTAGAGTTTTTATTAGGAAAGTGTATTACTCAGATTTCTGTCATTGTGTCAAAATACCTGAGATAAATAACTTAAAAGAAGGAAAAAGTTTATTTTGGCTCCTGGTTTCAGAGATTTTAGTCCATACTCACCTAGTCCTGTCATTTTGGCCTATAATGAGGCAAAGCATTGTGGCTGGGAGTACCTAGTGGAGCAAAGCTGCTTATGTCATGGTGGCCAGGAAACCTAGAGAAAGGGGCAAGGGACCCAATACCCATTCAAGGAAGGGCAAGCCCCCAGGGACCTCACTTCCTCCTACTAGGCTGCTCCGAGAAGGCTCAGGCACCAAGCCTATAACGCATGAGCCTGTGAGACCTTTAAAATTCAAACCGTAGCAGAAAGGTTGTTGAGTTTTGTCAAATGCCCTTTTCATCACTATTGATATATTCATATAGTTTTTCTATTTTATTGATTTAATAAAATGATATGATAGTTTTTACCTAACCTTGATTTCCTGTAATAAACACTAGTTGTTTTGTTTTTAACTGCTGGATTTCAGCTACTGACATTTTATTGACAGTTTTTATATCCATATTTGAAGATGACTTGATCAATAGTTTTTTTTTTGTTATTGTTTAATGCGATTTGATATAAGATTATGCTTATTTCACATGATTTGGGGAACTTTCTATTTTGTTACGATCTGGAAATGTTTTGTAGGAAATATTGATGTTAAAGTTAATTAGATAAAGCAAGTCTTTGTTTGCTGACTTCTTTTAAAGTCATTGGTCAGTTCCCTTACATGTAGTTAAGGAGATGGAATTTTGGTAGAAAATCGTTTATTTCCTTTAGATTTTTTATTTGCCCTCGTGGCGCTGCTTTTATTTTCCCTGTATCTTTTTCTGGATTTGCGATTCCATTTCTCTTTTCATTTATGATGCTAAAGTTTGGTTTTTGTTTTTGTTTTGTTTTGTTTTGCTTTACTTTTTTTCTACAAAACTTAATCTAAACAGCCAATGATTATGTATTTTAGTGGCCCTATTGAGGAACTTGAAAATTTTTACTGATGTTCGTGATTTGTTTTATCTGGTATTTTGTTGGTATTTTGGACTAACTCCCTTCATATGTCCTCTTTGGGTATTTGGTTGTTGATGGTGAAGTCACAGCAAAACCCCGGCACCAGACTTCCCGCTTCTATTATGGGCTCCAGGCTTTGCTACTCTGGCTGTGTCTGGTACTTCCTCCCTCTGTGTGTCTTGCTTTCTTCATCTGGAAAAGGGAAAAAGCACCTGTCTCAGAGGATTCTTGACAATTCAATGTGGTACTATTTGTTGCATTCTAATAGCAATGTCTAGCACACGGCAAGGACCTACCTAATAGACAGACGTCACCTATTACTGTTGTACAGTTGAGTTCCAGGAGCCCCCACAATACCCAGATCCACATATGATCAAGTCCCTTTTATGAAGTGGCATAGTATTTCTGCACAGCCTATGCACATCTTCCTGAATGCATTAAATCATCTCTGTATGAATAATAACACAATGCAAATGCTATACAACTAGCTGTTATTTCTAATTATTTAAGGAATAATAACAAGAAGAAAAGTCTGTACATGTTTGGCACAGAGGCAGTCTTTTTAAAATGATTTTGATCCATGGTTAGTTAAATCTACATGTAGAAACCATGGATATGGAACCTGGCTATAGTTCCTTTTTCAGATTTCTTGAGTTGAATATTTCTTTGTTTCTATTTTTTTCTCTAAATGTAACTCATAGGTCATATTATTATTCAAGCCCTTATTTGTGCTTTATTGGAATCTAAAATACAGTTATAGTGATCTACACTTATATTGAGATGCATAATTGTATATGTATATGTATACAAACATACATATACATCTACTTATATGTATATTTTCCATCACTTCTACTAAATTTTTTCTCATTCTTCTGTGTTTCTATAAGGCCTGTTTCACATGCCTGGTTTGTGACTTTTTACCTACAGATATTTATTTTCATTTTATCAAATAACACTTTAGTCCTCTTGGTGCCTCTGTCCTACAAACTAAGTTAATCTACTCTTCCCGTGGCCATATTGTCCTCTTTCTCTTTGTGTCAACGAAGAAGCTTTCTCTGACTTTTATATTCTTTTTTTTTCTTTGTGTTCAGTTTTTACCCTGATTGTGTGTCTTTTGAAAGAAGGCCCTACTCGCTTCACATTTGTATAGGATCTGCCATGTTGGTTTATTCTTCCCACCTTTTTTTAAAAAATGGTGCCAAGAATGGAACCCAGGACCTTACACATACTAGGCAAGCATTCTACCATTGATCTATAACCTAGCACTCATCTTTTTTGTATATATTTATTATTATTTCTTTTTCACCCTTCCTTTATTCCTGCTAATTTCCTTGTTTCTAAAAATACTGGCATTCTACTTTCTGCACCTTGTTATCCCTTTGTGTCTTGGTTGGTTTTCTCAAGCTATAAAGCAGAGAGAATTCTACCCACTGTGGAGGGCAGCTCTGCATTGAGCACAGGGCCTGGCACACAGTAAATGCTCGATATTAATCAGTGTTCACTGGTTACTATTATTATTAGCCTCATGATGCAAAAAGAAATAATGATCATCTAATCTTTGCCTTTATTTTATAACAGATATTTTTCACAACGCTTTATCATCATATTTGGTCCTCTCTGTACCTCAGTAAGAATCACAGGGAATATAGTGTATTTTGCATATGAAAATATTGAAGTATTAAGATTTACATGACTTGTTCACGGATAACAAATACTAGACAAGGTTGATGCCTAGACCAAAGCCTGTATCTCCTGAAGCCAGAGCTGTTCCCCCTTTTCCAATTTCTGAAATGTACTTCCCAGATTTCATGGAGACCAGTGACTCTTACTTTTCTGCACATCAGAATACCTAGGAGTTTTTAAATGCTCAATGGTCAGGCCACACCCTTCACTGATTAAATCCATATATTGAAGATGGGACCCAGCATCAGAAGTTTAAAAAAATTCCCCAGGTGATTCCCACATGCACCAGGGTTGAGAGCAGTGGTTTTGGTTTTCTTGGCCCGAGGTTAAAAGCAGAAACAGTCGGCATCTCAGCCTGTGATCTGTCCTGCAGGGTGACTCCCACCGTGTGTGTCAAGGGTGGCAAAGAGCACGGAAGTGATGCTTGCATTTGCCAGTGAAGAGACAAAGAAAAGACAATGTTGCTTTTCTTCTCCTTGGCTTTTCTGGGTCGAGTCAGAAGAGGAAATGAAATTTCAGCACAGCCTGAGTCATAAGGATTCCTTGGGCTTCCCTAAAGCAGGTGTTATTTTTATGATTCGAGTGAATTTCAAAGGCCAGTGCCTTAGAGTGGATGTGTCTGGCTGCCTCTCAACCTCTACCCTGCAATATAGCACATTCCCTCTGGGCTGCTGGCCGGGGAGAGGAGGGAGCTGGTTGCCCGGAGAGGCCTGGAAGGGAACAATGACTCAGGAGCCAGAGGTAAGCTCTCCTGCCTTTCCAGATATCCCCTGGGATTGAACTGACAATTGGGGTTTGGAATATTTAATTACTAATGGTAGGCAGAAGAAGAGTGCTCTGTTGACATGATCCGTGGCCTGAAAGTTCCCTTGACTTTACCGGCATCCACGGCAGTGACCTTGTTGAAGTAATAATCCCACCAGGGCGCTCGTGACGTGGGTTACCTCCACGGCTGGTGAGTAGGTCATTGGGTGCCATGCAGTGACATTTTAGGGTGATCGTCTTCTGTGCCATTTTGTTTTTTGTGTGTTTGTGCTCTGCCTCCCCCACTGGCTAGTGGGGATTTTTTAATATCGTTGCTGCCTTTATGGAAGCCACAGCTAGTCTGGTGACAGTGACCCTCCACTGCCTGGTTTAGGCCCGGCACTGCCTGGTTCTCAAGCTTCCAGAATCCGCCTCCGTTGGCAACAGAGGGTTTCCCATGGCCAGTGTCTGGCTCCTTGGGTTTTGTTGGTGTTTGGGTAACCAGGTTCCAGGAGCCAGACTGCACGGTCTGCTCCAACATACTTTTGAAAGAACAAAAGTAAAGCCAAGCTGGATCTGGCAAAGCCATTTCCCTGGCTGCCTAGTGGTCCTCTTAGAGCTGCCAACTCTTGCCTGCATGTCTAATAAGACGGCCTGGGTTCGTGGAGAACATTCTGTCAGTGTTTCTCTCTGTTGCCATGAAAAATAGCTTATTGCTTTACACCCAGAGAGGAGCAGGAAAGCGCAGAAATGCTAGGAAAGGCTTAACCAGGTCCTAGAATAACCACAGTGTCCATCCCCATTCAGCAGTTAGAGGTCCACGCTGCAGGGTTTGCTGGGGCGGTCTTAAGTGTTGGAAATAAATGAGAGCCAAAATTAATTTTGAAACAACCCAGTGGGGAAATTGTTAATTTCCTCTTTCAAATCTGGCAAATAACTTGAAGTTAAAGGGGAATTTATAATAACAGTCATTGTTATTATTACGTTTTTGGATTTGCTCTGGCTTATGTAGCTGAAAAGTTCTGGATAAGCCACCACTCGTGTCCCTGTGTCAGTGCCCGAGCACAGCCACACTTTCTATGCTGAAGAAGGCCCTTCATCTGAGTGATCCAGTAGATCTGGAATTTGTATTTGCAGGATGCTCATAAAGGGGTGGGAAGCAGCAAAGGAGGCCTCTCTGCCTTTGCTGGAGCCTGTGGAAGCTGCTAATAGTGTCAGCTGAGCGCACGCTCATGAATGTGTCTGATGGCCATGGGCTGCCAGCCTTTCCTGAGACACTTAAGGCCTCTGGGGGGCACTCTCGTCTTAAGTAAGGCCTCATATTTGGTACAAAGGGTATTATTCACGAGTTTTGTGCTTTCAAGAGTATTTCCACACCCAGTGCCACCATCTTGGTTTCTTATATCCCACTCACAGCTAGTGGTACTGTTTCATGTGGAAGAGATGGGAATTGGCACCCCCAGATTTAAATCTGTGAACCAGCAAGATTCCCAGGGGTAAGAGGCAATGCCGGGAAGCAGATTCTGAATCCCCATGTCTTGGTCTTTTCACCATCAACTTTTATGAGGAAGAGAAAGCCCTCAGCTGCCCTCTGAAAGTCATGAAAGCAAATTCAGGACTGTTCCAGGCATCTTTCCATCAATTCTCTTTTGCCTTGTGAGAAATTCAGCCCATTACAGTAGTCCCTTGTTATCTGTGCTTTTCTCTTTCCACAGTTTTAGTTGCCAGTAGTCAACTTTGGTTCAAAAACATTAAAAGGAAAATTCCAGAAATAAATTTATACACTTTAAATTGTATATTATTCTGAGCATTGTGATAAAGTCTCACACTGTCCCACTCCATCCCACTTGAGATGTGAATCAACCCCTTGACCAGTGTATCCGTGCTATATATGATACCTGACTATTAATTACTTAGTAACTGGCTCAGTAATTAGATTAATTATCAGGGTATCATAGTGCTTGTGTTCAAGTAAAGCTTATTTTACTTCATAGTGATTCTAAAGCACAAGAGTAGTGATGCTGGCAATTCAGATATTTTGAGAGAGAGCGAGAGCATTCACACAATGTTTATCATAGTATTTTGATATAATTCTTCCATTTTATTATGAGTTTGTATTGATAATCTCTGACTATGTCTAAGTTATAAATTAAAATTGTATCAAAAGTTGTAGGAAAAAAACACATTTATATACAGGGTTTGAGACTCTTAATAGTTTTTAGACATCCACTGGGGGTCTTGAAACACATCTGCCATGGATAAGGAGAGACAACTGTATTGTGTCTGTTTTCTCTAGTTTCCAAATAATGGATCTTTTAAGTAGGCATCTTTCAAGTAGACATTCATCTTGTCCTAACACTAGATGAATATCATAATACTATCACCAAATGCCTAGAACTCAGAAGCAGCCAGGCCGTATCTACACCTTGGCAGTTGCATTGCTCACAGATTCCTTTGGCTAAGAAGTTAAGCAACATAGCAGTTAATTTACACATCAGAAGACACAGACAGCAAACCATGTCATGGCATATACAACCTTACTGGCAATTACAGAAATTCAGATTAAAACAACTTAAAAATACTGTCACTCCTATTAAACTAGCAAAAATAAATAGAAACACTGAGTAAGACATTTGGCAGGGCCCGTGGAGCAATAGGCACACCAGTATCACGATCCTGCCACTATAAATTGATTCCATGTGTGTAAAAGTAATTGGCATCACATGATAAAACCTATACAAATTTTTTCTCCCCCAGTGAGCTGCTCTGAGTTTGATATTTCTTTTCTGAAAGTTATCTCTAGGACATCATCACAAACACGATGAAAGCCTGCATTTATAAGAATTGGGGGCTACCCAAAATATCCAATAGCACTGGAGAGACAATACTGTCCAATGCTATACCAGCAGGTGGACCCTTCCCAACCAGGAAATAAGTGTGCCTGCCTCTTCAGCACTCTACATTGTTCTTTAACCCAGGGACACCCTATGAATCCTAGCCTTAGCCTCGCACAACACCCTCAGGAAAATCTTCCTTAACCCACAACCTGGTCACACACTCTTACGTCTCTCAGAGTTTCCCATCCGTTTTTTTGGTTAGTTGGTTGGTTGGTTGGTTTTGGTTTTAGTTTTGGTTTTGGTTTTTCATAGCACTTACCAAAGTTTGGGGTTGTGTGTTTGGGTGGCATTCTTGTTAAATGTCAATTCTTCAACTGGACTGGACTGCTTCTTGAAAACAGGGACCTTGGCTACTCTTGCTCACCATGTGTCCCCACAGTGTAGGGCTTGAGACAAGATTAATAGATGGTGGCATGAATGGATGGGAGTTGGGTATTGCATTGATGGATGGTTGCATGTGAGTAGGTAGATGGGTAATTGCATGAATGAATAGGGGGATGGATGGATGGATGGATGGATGGATGGATGGATGGATGGATGGATGGGTGGGTGGATAGCAGGATGGATGGATGACTGAAATTTTATATGTGCATTGGCCTCCTTTCTATCTACATGGACCATCACAGCTTCAGTAGCACTTTGCCAAATAATCTATCTTAATCTCTTATTCGTTCCTTCGAGGTAAAATTGTTGTCCTTATTTAAAAGTTGAGCAAACTGAGTAATTTCTAGTAAATTCTATGGCTTAGTTAACTGCACCCAGTAATTTTTATTTCTTGCTTTTCTCTCTCAAATAGCTCTTGGCAAAATTCCTAAGTTGGAACAGATGACAAGCAATTTCTTGTAAAGTTTCCTATTTTTTAAAAGGAATAACTGAAATGCTACAGGAAAAACAAGTACAATGTTGATTTTAGGGATAAAACCCCCCCTCTTTACCTGCTTTTAAGAATTTTAGTGAAGACAAAGTAACAAATTTTCCTAAATAACTTTTGACATTCCAATGATTAAAGGAGGAATACTGTGTTTCCCTTCCTGTGCTGGAGGGTGCTTTGGGTTTCCCTAAGTGGCCACCATGCTGTCTTGTTGAGACCCTATTTGTCCTCCACACTGAAATATTTGAGTTTGGTCTAGTTGTTTTCTATTTTAAAAGCTTTTATTACATTTTTTGCATCCATGTACATACATGTAACTGTGCTGGAATTTTAATGGCCCTTGCAAAATTACTAGGGTTGACCCATAAAACGAAGTGAGTCCTGCATTAAGGAACCATTTATGTAACATGGGGACTATTTGTTCTTTGAAAGATTTGATTGAAAACAATTTATATTGGATGAACAGCCTTTGGGGGTGATTCCTTAGTTATTTTCCTTGTTTATCTCAGACAGTATTTTTTCTTCTAAAGGATCTTTATGTTTGTGAGTAAAATTTGCATATCAGTGTAGCCAGCTAGTTTGTTATCTCTGGGGGGGGGGGTGGACAAAATCTCCCTTAACGTAAACACTGATTTTTTACACCACTTGTTTTAGTGTCATTTTCACTTATTTTATTATTTTTTCCATCAATTCTACATGTTATAGTCCTTAAAACTGTGTGTATCACTTTCATATAATATATACATGTGTGTGTGTGTGTGTGTGTGTGTATCGAGAGAGAGACAGCATACAATTAATGATACTTTATTTATTATGAAGTGAGTTTTGACAGTTTCATTATTTTTTCAAACACCCTAGAATTGATTTTATGTGTTGACCTCATTGTTTTAACTTAATTTTGGTCTTTCTTTTCTTAGTCTAATTATTTTCATTTTCCTGCTGTCTTTTAACTTTCTGTTCAAAGTGGAGTGAGGCAAGTTCTCTGTTTCACTTTTATAAGTTTTTTGTTTTTGTTTTTGTTTTTTTTTTTTACTGTGATCTGAGTTGTACCTTCTCTTCTCCATTAATTGTGAAGCTTTCATTATTCTGATAGTGTCTCTCTTGGGTGCTGGTTTTTACTCATCCGCTCCAGCATTTTTTAAAAGAGTATATTTAATGTCCAAACAATCGGGCATGTTTGTTTTCCTTTCTTCATTGGTTTCTTCCTTTACCTTGTCTTCTGGGCAAAAGATACATATGACAAGGAATAAGGTGCCTAGGAAGCCTGCCTTTTAAATTTGCTTTTCCTTTATATTTCAGAATCTAATTAATCGATAAGAAAGCTTCTTGTGTATGTAAAAACAGAATTCTTTCTCTTGCCCCAATCCTTTGTGGATCTCCCATTGCTATCTTAATATATATTCCATAATTTCTCTATTTTTGTGTGTATTTCGTCTCTTACATTCTGCTAATGCCTTTCTTGCATTTCCATGTTTCTTTTACCCGTTTTGTCCTGTGTCATAACATAAAGATTCATCATCATGGCATCCGGGCGTCGCAGTCCTTTGTCTTTTATCATGATTGCCCTGCCTTGGTTTTTCTCTCCTAGTGCCTTTGAATTGCTTCGTCAGCTTTCCCATGATTGGTGAACATAGAGGCACAGTAGAAGGGAAATAGATCAAGCACCAGGCATCCAAATTGCCATCCTGATCCTATGGCCTTTGAACAGGTCACCTCTCTGAGGTTTTTTGTGAAAAAGTACACCAACTTTAAAGGGTTACTGTCAAGCTTAGAGTTAGGGTGAAAATGTGCTTTGCACACACCTAAAGGAGTTACCAAGAGGGTGTTACCATCTGATCCTAGCTCAGCTTCCAAACTGCTCACCCACAGAGTCTGGTCTCAAATGTACCTGGTTTAAACAGGGTTCTTCAGAGAGAGAGAGAGAGAACCAGTAGGATGGATGCATGAGAGGGGACTTGTTAGAGGAACTGAGTCATGCAATTGTGGATGATGAGAATTCCCACTACAGGCCATCTGCAAGCTGGAGACCATGGGATGCTGATAAATTGGCTCAGGTCAAATCTGATGGCCTAAGAAACCAGGGACTATTGCTATAAGTTCTAGAGTCCGATGGCTAGAGAAGATAGAGTTCTGGTATCCAAGGGTAGGAGAAGAGCATCCCAGCTCCAGGAGAGAGGAAGAAAGTCACTTTTCCCTACTTTCATGTTCTATCTGGGCCCCTTGCTGATGGGATTGTACCTTCCCGCGCTGAGATGGGATCTTCCACCAGTTAGTCCACCAACTTACAGACCCATCAAGAAAGAATGCAGCTGCACATAGTAAGTGGTACACACTTGCAATTCCAACTATGGAGGAGGCTGAAGCAGGAGGATCAAAAGCAAGACCCTGCCTCAAAATAAAATTTAGAAAGAGTTGGGATGTAACTCAGTGGTAGAACACTTGACTAGCATGTGTGAGGCCCTGAGTTTAGTCCCCAGAGCCACAGGGTGAGGGACAGGAGGTGGAACACCAGTAATAATGCTTTTCCAGCTATATGGATTTTTTAAAATATTTCTTAACACCTAAAATTATCCATCACAGAATGCTTATAGGCATAGATTGCTGTGTTTATTACTTAATCTATAATCAGAAGTTAGTCTTGTAAGTTGTTTTTGAATTTAACATTTCTCATTTATTGAGGTTCTGTGGCAATGTTTCCTTTGTTTGTTTGTCTTACGGTATGTTGGCAGCTAACCAGTGCTAATTCTGATATTCACAACATTTTTAGCAAACATGCTCTTGGGCCAGGACTGGTTTCATTTTTGTCTCTCCTACGGTCATTTAATTAACTGAAACCCTTCTGAGATTAGAAGGATCTCTGCTCCCTTTCCTCATCTCTCCCTTCCCTCTTCTCTGTGGTTCTTCTTCTCAGGACCTTTCTGCACTTCTGCTTTTACACCACAGGGTCCTCACAGGTTCCCTCTAATTGGGTGGCTGATTTTACTGTCATTTTCTCTGCCTTTCAGTGGTATGTTTCTAACCTACTCTCCCAGCAGGCAGCCCTGCAGATTTTCAAGAATCTGGTACTTTCTTTTCCCGTCTCTATCCGCGGGCTCTGTTGGTGGAATGTCCTGGGCCCTCAGGTCTTGAATCCTCCTCCCCACCTCCTTTCATGTGTCACCATCTGTGTGAGTTTCCCAGAGCTGCCATAACCAAAGGCCAAAACCTGTGTGGCTGGAAGCAGCAGAAATTGTTTCTCTCGCAGTTCTGAAGGCTGGAATTCAAAATCAAGGTCTGGGCAGGGTTGGCTCCTTCCAGGACTCTAAGGGGGGAGTCCTGCCGCACTTCCCATCTTCTGGCGTTGGCCAGCAATGCTCGAGTTCCTTGGCTAGTAGGTGCATCGTTCCTGTCACATGGCCACATTCTGTGTGTCTTCACGTCATCTTCTCATAAGGACACCAGTCGTACTGAAGGAGGGCTCACCCTAAAACCTCATTTTAACTTGATTGCCTCTGTAAAGACCCTAATTCTAATTAATAACTCTCTGAGGTATGAGGCGTGGGAGGACTTCAGCATATCTTTTTGGAGGGACACGTTCAACCCATTGCCCTAACCTTGCAACCATTGCATGTAGCCTGGATTCACCCTCCAAGGGGAGCCACATGTGCTAGGTCATCAGCAGTGAAGTTTCCATGTCCTTTCCATCTTTGTCAGTGTCCTGCCTCACCTTAACAGCCTGTTTCCACCAGACACAGAGACTTGAGAAGTAGGTATTTAGAAGACTTCACTGAGGATTTTGTCTGTGGTCAAGGTCAAGGCACAGCCTATTTTGGTTCTGTTGGAGCCTTGGCATACACAAGGAGGTGGGGACAGAGCTGCTGTCCCAGCATGGCTCATTCTCTGTCCAGCTGGATCCCTCTCACTCAGAGCCACTCCTGATGGTCTGGGTTCCCTGCTTTCAGGCTTGAAATTTACCCCAACCGACCCCCTTCTTTAGCCATCATTTCTTCTCTTCTGTCATTGACCTTGCTCAGTTGACTTGGCATAAGTCTTCACATGTCACCATCTGTGTGAGTTTCTGGGACCCAGAGTCACTGGGTCTGCTGCTCTGAGCTTCTTTATTTTGGGGATATTATCTTTGATTTGTTCCTCAGGCCTTTGAGAGAGTTGATTCCTTTTAAATTAGACCAGTAGATTGAGCACCTTTTCCAGCTGCTCGCTAGTTCTATAAAAATGGCTCTTGTCTTCCTGGGCTGGCTCAACAAGGAGAAAGTGTCTTCCACCATCATGGCAGGAATCTTTGCTTACCTCCAAAACTTGAGTTTGTGTGGACCAAGGATTGAAAAATAAATCATAGAACATTCCGTGTATTCCTGCCATTTTAACATGTGTGTCCTAATTGAATGGACATCTTTTCCGAGGGACTTTCAGTCTCCAGTGGGGACGACCTGACCCAATTACCTACAGATGTCTAGCACAGACCAGCCAACAGGAACAATGAGCTGGGAACAGAGCAAGAAGAGCTATGAGTTCTCGCTTATGGGGTCGGCAGAGACCTGCTAAGGCGTGAACGTCAACACAAAATCAGGCAGAGGCACACCTGCCTGTGCCAGGAGCCAAGAATCTTTTTCCTGTGTCAGCCTGAATCTCCAGAGCTTCAAAAACCAGGCTAAAAAGCATTGTGGACTCCAGCCTCTTGATTAGCCCTTTTTTTCTTTCACCAGTAGGGTTTAACTGGCATCGAAACTTAAAAGATGTCATGGTGGCCAGTACCATGTGTGTCCAGTGACTTCCAGAAGTATTGTGTCAGGAGAGATAATTGCTTCCCTGGACAGCAGGCTCCATGGAGACCATCCTTGTGCATCACTCTGGGTAGGGAACTCATGGCCCTTAAACACATCTAATCCTCTTGAAACCATCCCAATCACTACCAAGGCCTAAGAAGACAAGCTTTCTAAGTCATGATTCTGGGCCTTCTGGAGAGAGTGGTACTTCCTCTTACTTAGCCTGCCATTTAAAGGGCTCAAGCTGGAAGACAAACAAGAACACATTTTCCATCTGTGTACGCAGGGGTGGGTGTGGCTGACCATTGAGTTGGTGGGAGTCTGCAGCCAGCTGTCTTTGATTTTGCAGTTCAGCCTTCATGGACTGGATTATGCAATGGCTGGCCGTGCTTCCCCAGACCCTTGTTTATTGTTGTTATGCCTGGACTAAACACAAATAAGCAATGAGCACTTCAGGGCTTGCTTGGCCTGTTTCTGTGTCAAGTGCGTGGACATCATTTTAATTGGACATTCTCTCTCCTTTCTTTGTGGCAATTTGTGAACACTTAAGCACCCTGGAATGCCTGTGCACCAGATAGACAATGCATTGTGTAATCCAGAGTTCCCAAACCAACCCAAGACCCGGTGGAAGCCTTACGTGTCTGTCCACCTCTGTCTAACCCAGATACCATTTTGCCACGTGACTCTCCCAAGAGTGCTGTCATGTTTTCAAATCTGTTCTGCCTTTTCCCACCTCTCTCTGCACTTGAGTTTATCAGATGTCGGTCATGAAGAAACCCAGCTGGTGTAGGACCTAAAAGGAACTCTAGAACCTGGCAGCAGCCTCTGCTTCCTCCTCTCCCCAGTGTCTAAGGAAGTCAGTAGTACACATGGCCATTCATTCTTCTTGGTGATTTTCTTTTGATAGGATGGTCACCCCAAAAGAAGCATGGAAGGTTTCCATGAAGAGTTCTTCTTTAGCGAGACGGTCGACCACCTACTGTGTACTCATATGAGTCCATGAAGATCAAGGAACCCTTGAGTAGGGCAGCCCGAGAGGCACACCATGCACAGGTGTGCATGCTCATACCTCTTTCCCTCTGGACCCTAACCTCTCTGGGTTTGGTTCTGTCTGCAGTGCTGCAGCTTTATCCCACCCCACTGCCTAGCAGGACAGTTAACACTTAACAGTTAATAGATCAACCCTGCCCATGGAATCTTGGAGCCCTTGCTGAGTTTAGGACACCCACCATCTAAAGGAGGCAAGCTCTTAGGAGTGTTTTCAAGGTTTTTCTTGGCTCCAGGCCCAGCCAACCTTATTTCCCATGCAGTCTTCTCATCTCCACACTTTCTGTCACCATGACAACGCTATCCCAGGGGGAACACCTGGAGCCCCAGAGGACCTGGCAGCCCTTGGACACCCTGGGACAGTTACCCATAGTGAGTGCACGTCCTCTTACCCCTCACCCCCATCCTGTGAATGCCAGGGTTGGACCCACTTTCTGAGCCCTGTGGTTCATTTACAGGCAACCAGTGTCTGCACTTTGATTGTCTTATCTCTTCAGCCTTGATTCCCCCGCTCAACTTCTTTCACCTAGAACAAATTAGTCCCGCAAACAGCAGGAATGTAGGACAACTACTGCTCTTGGCAGGCAGAGAGAGGTTGTAGAGTAAGAGGGTGAGAATGGAAGTTGGAAACATGGGTTAGGGGAAGATCCTGGAGGCGTGAAGATCTTCTGGCAAAGCTGGGGTGGGAGAGTGGTTGGAGGAATTTTAGCAGACATCTTAAGATGATATAGATGATATTTTAAGATGATTGATCTTATTAGAGCTATATAGAAAGGAGGGCCTGCAGGTCTTGGGGGCTGTGTGCTCTCTCTGTACCCAAACATTTTAGTGTCTGCTGCATGGTGTACGTCACATGGAGCCATAAAGGAAGTCCAGGGCATGAGAGGTGTGTTCATCCAGGTTCTGATTGGCTAGGAGACATGGAGATATAAGGAGGCTACCACTGTATCATGGTACACAGAGCAACCTTGGTACTTGTCTCCCAAGGATGTCTAGTTCATCTGTGTCATATTTAGTTCATGTCACAGTAACAATCAAATTCTTTCCTGTTGTTTTGTTTATTCTCATAGTCTTGCAAATTTTTATTTGTAAGACTTTCCACAGACACCTAAAATCTGTTGTCAAAGTTTAAAACAAAAACCAGTCTCCTGGTTGGTTTTGAAACCTCCTTTTCATCTTGCATTTGGTTGCTGTTTTAAGTTTGTGTCCAAATCGTTTGATGTGTAACAACCACCATGGCCATACAGAGGGAGTGGAAGAAGCTGGAATGCAATCTGGACACGTTGGCTTGGCGTCCAGCTGTCCGGCCCCAACTCCCAGGACCTAGGTATGTCTCTGTGAGCTCAGGATGGAGACAGCGAGGCCCCGCAGAAGGCTGTCTTTGACTTGGCTTTGCAAAGACTGCCTGGTGACCTTCCTCTCAGCCTGTTGCTGAGTTGATCGCAGGGTTACCCCAAGACTCCCTAGTGAGGGGAGCCCACAGTGCTTTGCAGACCAGCAGCCAGAGAATACCCTGGGTCCAAAAGTGACTTGGACATCAACTGACCCAAACCACTTATTTAATAGATTAAAACCAACAATACCAGAGTAAAGGGTGGTGCAGTTAGGGATTAATGAAAGGTTAAGAAGAACACAATGTGCTGAGTTTGAATTAGGGGCATCAGAACGCACTCATGGTAAATGTAGAGCTGTGTCAGATCAATGGGCTGAGAAGCAGTGTCACTCCAGCAGTGACAAGCACACCTAACACCCCGATCTTGGTTTCTCAATTCCATTTTCCACTAAAGGGAATCAGGACTGGTTCCAGGGATTGGACTTGGACAGCATAAGAAACTAGAACAAGTCATTTTGCTCAGGAGTAAGGAAGCACCCAGAAACTGATAGGGCTATGTTAAAGGAACACAAAAGCCACCTAGATGGGACTCCCTCTGGAAAATTGGGGACAACTTAGACATCAAAAGAAATAATGATCATGATGCTTTGAATTTTTTTAAAGGGATCTATGAGTCCAGAATGACATTTAAATGTGATGGGGAAGTATTCCTGGGCACAGAAGAATGCCAAGCAATAAAGGTAGAAACAGACATCATTTAGGGGAAAAAAATCACAGCTTTGCAACCACCGTTGTATTAATTGATTCAGAGCAAGAGTGACAATATTAAATCCACTGGGTGCAATGATGTAGGAGCAAGAGTATTCACATAGTGTCAGAGAATCACAGATTGTATGTTAATCACAAAAGGTAAAATGAAAGAATGAACAGATGCCATCTTAACCAGGAAATCCAACTTGGCAGCAATAGTAAGATCACATGACATCTACTGCCCCCTGGTGGGAGTCAGTGAGAAGGACTCGACACTGTCTCCAAAGTGCTTCATCTAAACTTTAAGAAAACAATGAGTAAATTCAGATTAGGCCATTATTCTATAAAGACAACTGGAATGGCTTGGAAAATGGCAATACCAATGTCAAAAAGGCATGAGAACTCTTCCAGATTGAAGAAAAGTAATGGGACATGACAACTAAATACAGTGTGTGGTTCTTGATGGGACCCAGGATCAGGACACAAGTAGTTATAGAAAACATTTCTTGGATAACTGAGATTAATTGAACATAAACTATGGACTTGATAATATTGGTGTGATGTTTCTTGAAAATTATATGCTAATATACTAAAATATCATTGTTCATAAATACGGGCTGAAGATTTAGGGGTGAAGTGTTATGGTATATTGTTTTCTTACAAATGATTCAGCAAGCAGTAAGGTGGGTGTGTGGGTGTGGATGTGTTTGTAGAGAAGAGAAACAGCAAATGTGACAATATATTAACAATTCGTGAATATGGTTTTTAAATTTTTTTTTCAAACTTAAGATAAAAGGGAAGAAATACCGGGGGACGGGGTTGGGGGGCTGGGACTGGAGCCTGATCATTCCTTTGGTTCAGACCAGAGCTTGAAGGAGTATGTATGGATCCAGCCTTTCCGGATTTGGCTACGATAAAGACAAGTACACACTGCCATCTAGTGGCCATCTAAGAACACCTCTGCTGCTGCCAAATTTTGAAAGCCAATTTATCCCACATCATTGGTACTTTTCCCACAGTCCCTGCGGGTTCTTAAATTTCCCATTTGCGAAGCACTAATTTTTGTTTATATTTCTGCTCCTTTAATTTTCCGTTACGGATTTCCAGTTGCTTTGGAGAAACAAGCCAAAAAGCAGATTTCCTCTCCTCAGAGACTAATTGAGCCCCAAATTCTTTGATAATCAAAAAGGAAAAGTCTGCTCATCTGTGTTTAACCAGATCCCTTTTGCCACCCCACACCAGCAAACCACTGGACTTCCTGACTTCCTCTTATGGAAATAAACGAAGACCAACCAAATGAGGAAAGCCTTCACTCTGGGCTGACCACATTCAGGGTATCTGTCTCTGTCCCTTGCATTTGGCAGTCTTAAAGTAGGAGAGGAATAGGAAAGCAACAAAGAGCAGGTCTCTCCCATGTGGCTGGCGGGTGGGGGTGGGAGCTGTTCCTGGGAAGGCTGAGGCTGCTCACAAGAAGCAGGACACACTGTAGTATGGGTTAGAGAGCATATTTTAGTTTTTCTGATTGGTCCTAAGTCCAAAGCAGGATAAAAAAAAATTTAGGGAAGTTATCATTTATTGATAAAGTCTTAGCCATTCTGGACTAATTATCATAGAAATTATTGTTTAGTTCACTGGACTGGCATATCTGCATATCTGTCTTGCAGCCGGCTAGCTTTCTGGGCTCTTTATTATAGCTACAGAGGTTGGTTTCCTGGGCAGGTTCCTGTGGATTTGGGTCAGAGTTCTGTTTTCATATATGGTGTCACCACGGATCATTTGTATATTCAGTCTCTCACTTTGGAAGCAGCCAGTCCACAAAGCATGCAATGTGGTCTGGCACAGTGAGGGTGGCTGCAGAAGACAGCTGCCCTAATCATGGGAAAGAGAGCACTGAAAGGACTCAGAAAGCCAGGTTGGGATCCTTAACCTGCATCTCCAGTCTGGGAGAGGCTCCTCGATGCCTCGGTGGCCTCCCTTGCACACCATTCCTGCCGTGCTTCTGCCCCGACTGGGACCAGCCCCTTAAGGGTTGGCTCTGAGTCCACTGGCGCCCCCTGGAGGCTGGAGAGTGAGTTGATGTAACCATGCAACTACCTGTAGGTTGCAGGTGCGGATCAGAACAGATATGCCTCTGGTGCTGGCCACCGTGGCAGGTACTGGGAGACAAGACGGACATAGTCCCAGCATCTCAGGACTGTGTCTGGGGCGGGCACACAGACTCGCCCTTGAAGGAATCCTGCTGTATTCCACACCTGCATTGGTCCTGGACTCACCACTTGACTGTGCTCTTCCTTTTTCTCCAATACCAGGCCCTTCGTGTGAAGTGGTCCCATCTTAGGTTGCCCTGGGTGGACCTCGACTGGCTCATAGACATCTCTTGCCAGATCACGGAGCTCGATCTTTCTGCCAACTGCCTGGTTTCCCTCCCCTCAGTCATTCCCTGGGGACTCATCAACCTCCGGAAGCTGAATCTCTCCGACAACCACCTGGGGGAGCTGCCGGGCGTGCAGTCCTCAGATGAAATCATCTGCTCCAGGTGCGCGCTGGCTGTCACCACTGTCCTCCTGCAGGGGCCTCCTGGTTGTATTTTGTAGTTTTGAAAACAGAAACTCTGTCTAAAATGGGAGCAGGAAGTTGTAGCTATGGTTATACAAGCTGTAGGGCACAAGGGAACAAGTTCCTGGCCCCTGTGCAGGTGAACACAGAAAGGTCTAGAGAGGTGATCTGGCCCTAGGTACACAGCTCACTCCCGGCCGCACAGAACTGCTTGACCGAGACAGGCATCTCGATCCTGCACAGGAATCAGAGGATGATGGGCAGAAGCTTCCTGAACTAGTGGATGATTTCACTCCTCCCAGAGAAAGTGGAAAGGACCTCAGAGAAAAAGTCAAAACACTAGCATCAAGTGGACAGTGTGGGTCACTGTCTGGAGGCCTTGGAGAAGGCTGAGCCTTTCTCCTGAGGTGGCATGGAAAGGGGAAGATTCACACTTCATTAATTCCTTTAGGATCCCTACCTGCAAGGCCTCAGATTTGAGCTGGTTGCGAAAGCTGAGTCTCTAAAGTAGGAGAAAAGGATGTTGGAAAGAGCTTGGGGTCAACATATGGACCTCACAAGTGAGCTCTGAACATCTCACACTTAAAGAGCCAGGGCCATGCAGCAAAGTCCTTAAGATGGGCAGATGGATGGCTCTGCAAGGGTCCAAAAGATTAAAAGCCCTGCTCCGTGGTCTTCAGCTGTCAGGACACCAGCTCACTTTGCTGTCAATGCCTGAGAAAGGTTTGAATCCCTGTTAGTCAGTAGGACCAAGGTTCATAAAGGAAAGACTTGATTTCCCTTTATGCCAAGGCTGGTAACAGTTAATCATCTGCACTACCTTTCCAGCATGCTCTCTAACCATGTGCAAGGAGAAAAAGAAAACAGTACACCTTGTTTCTGGAGAAATAGGTAAAGTGGTGTTTTGTTCTTTCTTCTTCTGCCTTGACTTTTTCTTCCCCAACCACAGGCTGCTTGAAATTGACATTTCCAGCAACAAGTTGTCCCACCTCCCACCGGGGTTCTTGCACCTCTCGAGACTTCAAAAACTGACAGCTTCCAAAAATTACTTAGAGAAATTGTTTGAAGAAGAAAGTGGTATGTTTTATCATCAGTGACCTGATATAATGAAGTCATTTTTTTTTCCTGACAGGGATATTTTTAACCAATTCATGCTTTTTCTTCCCCTCTAGCCACTAACTGGATCGGTCTTCGGAAGCTACAGGACCTCGATCTGTCTGACAATAAATTGACAGAACTCCCCGCCCTTTTCCTGCACTCTTTCAAGTCACTCAGTTGTCTGAATGTCTCCAGAAACAACCTGAAGGCATTTCCAGAGCCCTGGGCCTGCCCTTTGGTTAGTATCCCAGAGAAAATCGTGAAAGCCACAGTCAACTCTGCCTGTCCTGGGAGCCTCACAGAGAGTTCGTTCTCTCACTTCATCTTCTTGGTGGCCACCGTGGGTATGAGGACTATCGCTAGCATGTTATAGCTGAGTGATGCTGTCACTCAGCATTGCAGCAAGCCAAAGTGTCTGAGGCCAGCAGCTCACCTGCAAGCCAGCCCGCTTGGCTCTGGGTGTCAAAGCTGCACTGTGACACCCCCAGAGCTTTCCAGAGCAGCAGCTTGCACCCTGGCACAGGAGGATAGTTCCGCCCACAAAGGGAGGTTCAGTTCTCTTGCAACCACTATAAAATAAGACCGAGAAACAATCTGCATTCACCACACTGCCAACTGAATGGTGTTTTTGTTTCTGGGGAATTTTTCTTGTTAAAACAAATGGAACGTGGAGTGGCATAAAGAATATTTGTGCTTTGGTACTATTGGTTTTAAACCAGGAAATTCTCCATCACTCGCATTAACATTTCTAGTCTGACCATATGTGTGTGGGAAACCAGCTTCTCTCGAGAGCACGGTTCTGAATTGTTCCATTATTTCCGCGGACAATGGGCCGGATGTTCTGAAATGAAGGAGAAGGACTGTGAGCCACCTTCGTCTCCCCAGGAAACGCTGCCGTTCCCATCCCTTCCTTGGAGCAAGGGCAGGACAGTGAGGGCAAGGAGAGTTCATAGCCTCCTTCCCCGCACTGCTCCGCATTTATTACAGAGCCCTATTATAATGGTCTTGTTTTTAAACATCAAATTTGGAAGCCGTCTTATAGGCCCCATTGCATTGAGAAAGCTAATTAATATTCGTTTTCTTTCTCATCAAACTCCTAGAAATGTTGTAAAGCATCCAAAAATGCCCTGGAATCCCTGCCAGACAAAATGGCTATCTTTTGGAAAAATCACCTCAAGGATGTGGATTTTTCAGAAAATGCACTGAAAGAAGTTCCCCTGGGACTTTTTCAGCTTGATGTAAGTCTAATAGCACTTTCTCGTTTTCAGCTTTGGTGAGAAAAATCACGCCAGCTTACAGTGAAATCTATGTGATTTTCCTGAGACAAATCGGGTGGGAGGTGGGGAGGGAAGGGAGTGAAGGAAAAGTTTAGCTATCAGAAATACACATGGTCAGGAGCAAAGATGGGAAGGTGGGGAGAACGTGTCCATGGGTACAGCTAGCTGTGCTAGGGTGCAGGAGGATGGGGCTGTTTCCCTGTGTTAGCTTTCCGTTACTGGAACAAATATTGGAGATAACCGACTTATAATGAAAAAAGGTTTCTTTGGACTCACAGTTTTTGGAGGTTTCAGTGCATAATTGGTTGGCCCTTGTGCTTTGGAGCCTGTAGTGACGTGGCACATTGCATGAGGGAGCTTGTGGTGGGGCAAAGCCACTCTCCTCGTGGTTGATACTCAAAAGGAAGAAAAAGAAGAAGGAGATAGGGTCCCACTCTCCTCTCCAAGGACACACCCTCAGTGACCAGAAGACCTCCATGTAGGCCCTACCTCTGTTTTTTTTTAATATTTTTAGTTATAGATGGACACAGTGCCATTATTTTATTTATTTTTATGTGGTGCTGAGGATCGAACCCCATGCCTCACATGTGCTAGGCAAGTGCTTTACCACTGAGCTGCAATCCCAGCCCAGGTCCTTCCCTGTAAGAGCTCCACTGCCTCCCAGTGGCACATGGACTTGAGTCTGATCCTTTAACACGTAAACCTGTGGGAGTCATTCCAGATCCAACCTACAGCACCATGCTGCTTCCCCCAGAGGTGATCCTATGTGCTCCAGGCTGGGCACACCTCCAAGGAGAGGTCCACCACTTATGGTGACTCTTAGAAATCCTTAACCCTGGGAGGTGCTTGGACTCCTTTCATTCTGTGACAGTTGATCCCACTGATTTCCAGGGAAGCTCTTCCATGCATCTTCTCTGTTTGATATAATCTCATGAGTTTTCAGAGACTCTCCAGCCCTGTATAGTTGGGATCCTTGTAAAAGTGGCTACAGCCATTTGGCTGCGTTTTGTGGGGGGGAATGACTGGCTTTTCTCCTTGGTCTATCCTCCCTTTTTGTATTTGACCCCCATCTTTGCTTATCTCTCCCCCATTCTCTCTCAGACCCTCATGTTCCTGAGGTTGCAGGGAAACCAGCTGGTAGCACTGCCACCTCAAGAGAAGTGGACTTGCAGACAACTCAAAACTCTAGACCTCTCCAGAAACCAACTTGGCAAGTAAGCAGGGGCTCTCTACACCCCTAAAGGTGTATGTGGCTACCATTAAGCAAACCCAGGGATGGCGCCTGTGTCCATCCGCTAGGGCTGCCATACCACAGGCCTGGGCCTTAAACCACACAGTGAGTTGCTTCCGGTGCTGGAGCATGGAAGTCCAAGCTCAAGGTGCCAGGGTTTGTTTCTCCCTGTGTTTCTCTCCTTGGCTTATAGATGCCATCTTGTCCCTGGGTCTGCAGATGGTCTTCCTTCTGTGTGTCAGTATCCAAATCTATGAACCATTTTGGATCATAGGGCACCACCCTAATAAACTCGTTTTAGCATTCTTGCCTCTTTAAAGATCCTACATTTTGAATATCCTTTATTCAAAATCATTGGGTCTTTCAGATTCTGGATGTTTTTCAGACTTGGAATATTTGCATTTACATAATGAGATGCCTGAGGGGTAACCCAAGTTGAATTACAAAATTCATTTATGTTTCTTATACACATCCTCTGAGGGCAATCTTTCCAAAGTCTTTAGCATGCCTGTTTTGACTTCAACCCATCATATGAAGTCAGGTATGGAATTTTCCACTTGGGACAGCATGTTAGCGCTCACCGAGTTAGAATTTTGGAGCAATTTGGATTTCAGACTTTGGGATAAGGGATGTTCAACCTTCATCTCCAAATCCAGTCACGTTGTAAGGTTTTTAGGGTTAGGACTTCAACATATGAATTTCAGGGGACACAATTCAGCTCGTAACAGCGACTCCATTTCCTAGACAAGCATGTCTCTCACTTCAACCTCAATTGTAATCCAGAAGACAAAGGCCTTTGCTGACCACTGTGTTTACTGGGTGAAGAAATGGAACCACCCCAACACTTTCCAGTAAAAAGTAAAAAGTGGGAGGTGAACTTGGCTTGCCCTTTGGGCCCTGGAGAGCAGCCTTCTGGGTCACTTGCTGAAGATCACTTCTTCAGCTTCTCAACAGAACATAGACCCCGGGCAGGGAGTGGGGCACGTAATGTACAGCCCCTGGAATATGCCAGGCTCAGCACACAAACACTCACACCTGCCTCCGTGGAAAAGCCCGAGAATGGAAACCGCTAGTCATGCTGGGGTTAGATCATCCTTTCTAAACACCTTTCCCAAAAGCCCTTGAGCTTCACGGCTGTACATTAGCTGCAAGGAGCCTAGACACCTGCTGCCGGAATTTCCTGCCTTCTCCATGGACCAGTGTATAGTTTCAACCAAGATAATAATGGGTTTGTTTCGCCATCCTTAAATTTTGATTCTTCTTGTACCCTCCTCCCACAGAAATGAAGATGGACTTAAAACAAAGCGTATTTCCTTTTTCACCACCAGAGGCCGCCAGCGTTCAGGAACTGAGGCAGGTGGGTGCTGGCAGAGAGAGATGGTGTACTGAGACCAGAGGGGTAGGCGGGGTCCCTGCTCCACCAAGTGGAGGAATCGCCTCATCATGGGCCTTACCCTTCAGTGCCCTGTTGGAATGCCAGAGATGACCATGACTGAAAAATCCGCAGGTGAACAGTGCCTGTTTCTCATTTCATGTGTGTGCCATGCTAGTGTCCTGACGCCCTGGTTTCCTGTTTAAAATCCAGGGATGCTGGTAGCTATCTACTGCACACTGAGCGTGCCCTAGATAGGTTACAAAGATAAGATATGGGCTGCAGTTCTCCTTTCTGTGCATGAGGAAACCAAGCCTCTCAGGGTGTCTTAGTAGCTCAGGCTACCATAACAAAATACCATAGCCTGGATCACTTACACCACACACATTTATTTTCTCACCATTCTGGAGGCTGGACATCTGAGGTTGGGGTTCCAGTGTGGCAGGTTCTGGTGAATTAGGTCTCTCTTCTTGACTTGTAAACAGCCACCTCCCCACTGTGTACTCATATGGTGAAGAGGGTGAGGGGAGAAAGACAGAGACTCTGGACTGTCTTCCTACTTTTATAAAAAATTTTAATTCCATCATAGGATCCTTATGACCTTATCTAAACCTAATTGCTTCCCCAATTCCATCTCCAAATTCCATCCCATTGTGGGTCGGAGCTTCCACATATGCCTTTGGAGGACATGCTCCAGTCTGTAGCACAAGTGTTGACTGATTTCCCAGCTCAAGTGGCAGAGAGAGATTTCAGCCCAGGATGGTGAAAGTCCAGTCCTGGAGCTGGGAGACCAGTGCTATTAAGTCCTTCCTTCCATACTGTAGTATCTTGCAATGTCCACTGGGGCCCACAGCCACCTTTGGCCCCTCAGGCAGAGGCTAGTCTGAGATTGTGGAAGAGCATGTGGTCTTCCCCAACACATCGGAAACAGAACTTTGCCTGGAGTTTTTGTGCTGGTCACCCAACAAGGCCAGGTTAGCACAAATTATTTGTAGGGAAATTTCTTGTCTGTTCTCTTCCATACGGTGCAGGGGGAAGGTGTGGACTTGGGGTAAACAGTCGTCCTTCCTTTTTAACCTCAAAGCCAAGACTTTTTATGTTTTCTACACTTACTCTTTTTAATTATATTTTTCTTTTGAATCAACATAATAACTGAATACATACAAGGCTCAGTATGCCATTTCAGTACTTGTTTATAATGGGTAATGATTGGATCAGGGTAATTGGTATATCCATACCACCAACATTTATCATTTCTCTGTGATGGAAACATTCAGAATCCTCTCTACTAGCAATTCAAACTGTACGATTAATTGTTGTCAACTATAGCTATCCTACTGTGCTGTAGAACATTATATGTCATTCCTCCTGTGTGTACCCCATAACTACTAACCATCCTATGTCAATCCTTCCTTCTCCACACCCTTCCCAGACTCTGGTAATCACTTTTCTATTCTCTACTTCAATAAGATCAACTGTTTTTTTTTTTAATCAAAGCTAAGCCTTCTAAAGCCAGTTACATTCAGAAATATCCCTCAGGGTGCTATCTCCTAAAACAAGAACCAATTTTTAGGTAATTTTAAAATGAAATGTAAATTTCTCCTTCAGTTTCATAGATTGGTATTCACAAGTACAAATGGTGTGAGGTGGAATTGGCCAGAAAGACCAGGACACATTTGCAGGAGGTGAACTAAATGGTCTGTTGCTCTGTTGCACTTTTTGGTGGGCTGGTGTGTGTGTATGTACACATGGTATGAAAACAGGTCAGTCACACATAAGTATGTGTGTTTATGTATGATCAAAAAAGAAACATGTTCTCATCGGAAAAGATAAGAGTCCAAAATAGATTTACTTAAATTACTTAAATCCAGTCAGCTGATTGTGTCTGTAGGTTCCACATCTACAGGTTCAAGCCAGTCATGGGTTGAAAATATTAGGAAAAAAAAATCACATCTGTCCTGAAAACATACAGATCTTTTCCTTGTCATTATCCCATAAACAATGCGATATAAAAATTATTTACCTCACATTTGCATTGCATTAGAAATTACCAGTAGTCTAAAGGTGACAAAGTCAACAGGAGGATGTATGTGGGCCCTATGCAGATGCCACACCAACACCATTTATAGAAGAGACTTGAACATCTGCAGATGTTGGCATCAGAAGACAAGTCCTGAATCAATACCCTACAGATACTGAGGGACAACTGTAAAGGATAGTAATATATGATAAAGGTAGTATTTCAATTTAATGGAAAAGAATATTTGTTGTTTTAATAAGTAGTGTTGGTATAACTGCCTAATTGGAAGAAGAAAATCCACACTAGATTCCCTACCTTACATTAACCAAAATCATGTGCATGTGGATAGCAGATCTAAGTGAAAAAGAAAAAAACAAAATGACATTAAAGAGAACATATGTATGATACAGGGGTGATATCAGAAGACCTTCAAAAGCTAGCTGGGAAGTCAGAAATTTTTTTTTTAAATATTTGACTTTGTAAAAATTGAAAAGTAAAAGGTATTATAAACAAAGTCATCTTTCAAACAGGATGAAAAGAAACATTTACAACAGAAATTATTGCAACACAAATTGGCATATGTCCCTAATACAGAAAGAATGCTTACCAATTGATTAAAAAAAAAATCCCAATAAGAAAAAGAAAAAAAATGGAGGAAAAAAAATGAAGCAACAGATAGAAGCAGTTTGCACAACTGCCAGGAGACAGATGAAAAGATCCTTCACCACACTAATAGAGGATTGCAATTATGAATTTCATAACTGGTCCCTTTTAAATGAAGGGCCTTAGGACGTCAGAAATTGAGTGCAGGCGGGGAAGAAAAGAAAACAAACATCGTCTTCTCGTTGATGCCAAGTGGGGTGATGGGCATGAAAAGAGGATCTGGGGTGGATCTTGATCCCGCAAGCCACATGTGGGTTGAGCCCTGTGTGTTAGAAAGTGCAGCATCCCTTCTAGGGGACTTTGACTCAGTGGAACCATCTACTCCCTTGGGAAAATGCCAGACAGGAAGTTCCCAGTACACATGGCAAGTTCTATAGGAACATGCACCCATTCTGATGAAATTGGCTTTGCCAGTGACCCATAAGAGCTTGTCTGAGGCCCGGGGCGAAGAGGCCACACCCCCAGGATGTTCCCTGGCCGAGGTAGGTCATGGCTTTGGCAAATGACAAAGGCCTCTTGATTTTTTCAATTTCTTCTAAAAGATTGAACTTGAGTGAAAAGAAGGGGGGGGCGGTGGTGGTGGTGGCTTGTGAACCCTTTTTCTCAGTAGGGCTATTGTCTCAGGGATGTTGACCCTGGGGTAAAGAATTATCTATAAAAGACAACTTGTTTGCAGATGGATAGTGAAATTCCAGAGAGATTTACGTACATTCAAGTGGTCATATTTTTGCAGTAGCCTTGTCCAAAAATAATTTGGATGGCCGTTTTTACGGTAAAATTCAGACCAGCAGAGTCATAAATAACTTATGAATAAATAATTACAGTTCATAAATACCTCGAGCTATGCTCTTGCAAGCCCAGTTTCCATAGTTCTCCACGCTGGGCCAGGAGGTGTGTGGCAGGTGCTGCTCCATCTGGGGCAGCAGCTCCTCACTCCACCCATCCATTCCTTAAAAAGGCTTCATAAACACCAGGGGAACCTTCAGAATTGGAAAGCCCAAGGGCCAGGTGTTCAGAATGTTCCCTTTCTCTGGGAAGAAAGCAAATCTTTCTCTTGATGGATGTTCTTTCATGAAAAATGTGAATTAATGCAGGCTGACATTGATCATCCCGTTTCCTGGAAGAGAAAAAAAAAAAAAAAGAAGCAGCAACCTTTTTGAACATCTTCCTATGGAACGAGGTCTATTACAAAGTCATCTTTAAATGTCTGTTGCAATTGTGTTTCCATAGGGCCCCTGCAGTGAGTCTCATTGGCATTATAGCCAGCTGGGTACATTTCCCAGACCTCGAGCTTGGTATGCCACAGTCCTCTCTTCCATAATGTTCTCTACGGTCAGGTTGCCCCATTACTATTGATACTAGAGCTCCACAAGTGGAGAAAAGCCAGAGCTTGGGGTTGGGGGTGGGGGGAATCAAAGGCAACCAAACATGGCTTCAGCCCAACAAAAGAATTCTAGCTTCTTCATCTTCTGCATCTGGCTGGGAACCCAGGGAGGGGACTTTGAGGCACTCCTTTTATCTTGAATTCCCTAAGCTCCCAAAGAGGATGAAGACACTTCAGAGATTTTGCAGAAATCTAAACCTCTGATTCCCATTAGTGTCCTTTTCCAAGCTCTCTCCCTTCCCCCACCGCACGTTTTTGCTCAATGCAAACACTCCGGTACCTTGGAAACGTGATTTTAATGGTAATCTCATAATTAGCCTAATTAATGAAGTCTCTTGAATACTAAAGGGTTGGCCCGCTTTTCAGTGCCATCTTAGGCAACATAAAGACTTAGCCCACAGTATTATTTTTTAGTTAACTAGGTTTTTTTTTAATTGAAGAAATAATACATGTATATTTGAAAACAGAATTTTCAAACAACACCAAAGGGCATGGGTTGAACAGTCAATCCTCTAAAAGACCCTTCCTCCAGAGACAATTGTGGAATTTTTTTGTTGCTAACAACTGTGTTTTCATCTGTAACATTCATGCATATGCATTTGTGCATGTGTGGTATATGTACATACATATAACACACACTGTGAGTGTATGTGTGTGTGCATGTCTGCAGATGTTTTCTGACACACTAATAAGCCTTCTAGAAACCTGGTTCTGCATCTTGCTTTTTCAATTCATTACTGGCTCTTGAGTATCACTTCATACCTACACACGTGACCTGCCCCGTGCTTTGTAATAGTTGCATATTATTCCATTATTCACTAAACTAACTCCCTGTGGACATGGAGTTGCAATAAAGGGCACATAGGTTGTCCTCTCTCTGTTGTTGCAAGCAGCATGCCACCAAGCATTGTTGTTGCCACATCTTCGCCACATATGCATGCAAGGATGTCTGTGGAATGAGAATTGCCTACTGGAGAGACGAGCATTGTACTCTGAAGGGTTTGCCACAAAGCCCCCTCTGCAGCTTGTATTGGTTTACATACCCACCTGGCCTCCATGCTGTCATGGTCCAGAGTTGTTTTAAAAATACCCAAAGGTCTGCTTTGTCTTGTCTTCACAGCGTGTGTGCTGGAATTCCCGGCCTTCCTGAGTGAGTCTTTGGAAGTCCTTTGTCTGAATGACAACCACCTTGACGCAGTCCCTCCATCTGTTTGCCTGCTGAAGAGCTTGTCAGAGCTCTACTTGGGAAAGTAAGTGCGTGGTGAGAGAAGTCTGCTGGCTCTGCCTCTAGGGAAGCTGTCAGTAGAGGCAGTAGTGGGGTTTTCAGAAGTGAGCATGGGCCAGAGGTGGGGCAGAGAGTGACAAGGATATGTGCTTCTGCTGCTTTACTTGGGCTATCACGAGGACCACTCCATCCTGCATCCTTGTTCTTCCGCAGCACCCACTGTGTGCTGGACACTGCTAGAGCTTTTAGGCAGTGTGTAAAATTTGATGAAAATATTAAATACTATATTAATATTGAAGGTGTGTTGGCTTTCCTAGAGGAGGCAGTAATTCTCTTGATGGCAATGTAATTGGAAGACAAGAGAGGGGAATTGGAGGAGGGCACCCAGCTCTAAGCCACAGGGACTTGGATTTTCAGAAGACAGCACTGCCCTTTCTACCACTGAGCATCCGGGAAGAAAGGCTTTGGACTTGGTACTCAAATGGGTTACCTGAAATCAAGGCCTGATTTACAGGGCTTGAGTGGAGGCCAGTGGTTGTCTCCTCAGGCTACAGAGGCTGATGGGAGCTGCATGTGCATGCGTGTATGCGTGTGTGCACACATATGTAGTATTCTTTCCTCAGCAACCCTGGCCTCCGAGAGCTCCCTCCTGAACTGGGACAGCTGGGCAACCTATGGCAACTGGACACAGAAGACCTGAGCATCAGCAATGTGCCTGCAGAGATCAGAAAGGAAGGTAGGACTTCCATGTCCTGTCCCCAGAGCATCACTTCCTTGTCGCCCTTGGGGAAAAAAAAATAACTCAGGTCCACCTAGAACTCAGGTTCTAGAGGTGGAAACAGTGGATGACTCACAGGGTCCAGCTCCAGCTTCAGGATTTAGAAGATGCTATGGAACTGTCCCTAGAGCAATAGTTAGCATGGGTCATTATATCGAGAGTGGCCAGGCAGTAAAGCTGTGACCTTTTAGGCAGCAAGGACATTGTCCCTAGATTCTTAACATTGACTCATCATCAGTGGGGTGAATGGAATGGCACCCTGTTTCCACCAGATCCAATCATCTTCTTTAACCATCCCCCTAGAACACATGAGAAACGTCCCCTCCCAAAGGACTTAGTTTCTTCCTAAGAGATGTGAGCATGTTCCCTTAATATGTTAGCAGTGATGTCCACTCTCCTTTCATGATGTTGCACAGGTCCCAAAGCAATGCTGTCTTTCCTGCGTGCTCAGCTGCGGAAAGCAGAGAAATGCAAGCTGATGAAGATGATCATCGTGGGTCCACCGCGCCAGGGCAAGTCCACCCTCCTGGAGATCTTACAGACGGGCAGGGCCCCCCAGGTGGCGTACAGTGAGGCCACCATCCGGACCACCAAGTGGGAGCTCCAGAGGCCAGCAGGCTCCAAAGCCAAGGTCAAGGATGGTCGGCGTGCAGTATCCGTGTGGGTGGGAGGAACATTCATGAAGGCCCTTCTTTCTTCCCAAAGAGCCCAGGGTTTCTCAGCTGTCCAAGGCCCAGGATGTTTGCAGGGGCCATTATGTGATGTTCCAAACCAGCTCTGTCAAAGGCAGCAGCAAGTCACTTCTTGATGGGAACTTGTAGTTTCTCTCCTCTAATTAAGCTGAGGCTCTGGGCCAGTGAGTCTTAACCTTGGCTGTCCATTAGATTCCCTTGGGGGACGTGTAAAGACACCAGTACTCAAGCTTTGCTACTTCCTGGCCCCAGAGATTAGATTATCTGGTTGGGGTTCTCCCAGGGCTGAGAACAAAGTACCCCTGCAGGCAGTGAAACACCCCAGCATTTGTCTTTTCTCTAACGGGGAAGCTGATAAAGCACACCTAAAATGCATGCTCTATCCCTCATGATCTCTGCCTTTCACCCCAAGATCTGAAAAGTTCTATTTAAAATAAAGCCCTCACTGAACCTATTCATCATCCCTTTTTTCCATTTAGTACCAGGCAAATGGAAATGAACATTTTCTTGCTCTTGAAAGAGAAAAAAGAACTTGTTGGATATGGTGGGGGTGGGTGGATGGGGGGCTCTCCCTCCCGGGACATAGCACCAGGCAGTTGGCTCTTCTCTGTGCTCAGGTTAGGAACAGTGTCAGCCTCAGCTGCTGCCTGCGTTTTTCTGCTATCCCGTGGTGACCAGGAATCCAAGGTGCAAGGAGTTTTCCCTATGAAAAACTGAAGGGCCATGACCAGATGTGGCATGATTTCATCCAGAGTCCCCAAGCACAGAGCCAGCTGAAGATGGGTCTCACTGTAAACATCTTTCCTGATAAAGGAAACCCAGTTCAAGAAATGAGGCATTTAAGGTGAATGTACCTTCAAACACAGACTCAGAAACCAGCCCACTTGAGAATGGGCTGGGCCGTCGTTCAGTGGTAGAGAGTGTGTGTAAGGTGTGTGAGACCCTGAGTTCAGCCCCCAGCTTGGAAAAACAAAGACTAGAGTCCTATCTGTTATGATCAGAACAATCAGATAATTAATATTAGGCCCACCCAGTACACCCCAGCAAGGAATCTAGTTAATACCCATCCAAAGGGTCTCCAAAATAACCAGGATCTTCCACATTCTTTGGCTTTGACTTTTTAACCATGACTCAGTCTCATTTCCATCCAGCTGTTCTTTAGCAAATGGCCGTCCAAGGCCTAAGGGGTGAATTTATATTATTTTTCCTGTGCACATCCTTCCTGCCATCATGAGACTCCCCCTCCTTTAACTGAAGGACAGCCTCTGGCTCTGTGAGTGCTGAGCTCAGTCACTCTGTGTGTGGCTGACCTTCAGCTGGTGGAGAACAGCTGTCCGTTTTCATTGTTATGCAAAATCAGGTCAGCGTGCTGTCTGTCTTCGAGGCCAAAGCACTGCCTCGCAGAGACTCCTTGCTACAGCCTGCTGCTGCCTTAGCTTCTCAAGCCAGCTGTGACCTCATTCGACAATAGAGAAACCACGCTTACACAGCCTTTCCCAGCAGCCAACAGCCCCTCTGGTGTTGGGTTCCCACATCAGGGGAGTTTCCCATGCTCCTAGGTGGGCGCCACCCTCTGACCTACACAGTTTGGTAAACAGAGGAAGCTTAAACCTTGGTGAGGACCAGGAGGTCAGAGCGGGGGCATCCTCCCACCAAATGTCTCCTAAGTCTGCAGCTGTGACAGAGCCCACGTAATGCCCTGTAGTGTTTCCCAGACACCCCAGCCATGGGGGCCTGTCTGGCCCTGCTCTGTTAGCAAGAGGCAGAAACCCCCAAGAGCCCACCCTGTCGCAACTGTGCCTCTTTCCCTCGCCTGGATTACTGATTCAAAGAGACATGATAGGAGGTCTAGAACTTTCCCATGGTTATGTCTTCTTCAGACATGACCCCAAACACAGAATTCAAAGTTCAGTTTTCTCCATGTGGTTTCCTAAGACCATGGTCTCTAAAATGCCTCCCTGCGGTGGCTTGTTGCTCAAGTAGGTTGAGTCCGTGGAATTCAACGTCTGGGACATCGGGGGCCCCGCTAGCATGGCTACCGTCAACCAGTGCTTCTTCACGGACAAGGCCCTATATGTGGTGGTCTGGAATCTGGCGCTGGGAGAGGAAGCCGTGGCCAATCTCCAGTTCTGGCTGCTTAACATCGAGGTGAGGAGATGCCAGGTCTTCTCTCTGATTCCCAGTTCTCAGAGCATTACTGGGGTCCTGCCACTCCTCTGAAGCATCCCCTGTATTGAGAAATAAAAAGGGGGGGGATGGTGTTAGGAAAACCACCTTGCTTTCACAGAAGGCCCCAGCATCATGCTCCTGAGGGGTGGGGTGCTATTGTAATTTTCTTGTTAACCTTTAATTCAAGAGCCCCCATCCCAGTGTGTGAAAGAGGAGTTGAGCTTCTCCCCAGCCCTAAAGGTGAGGCAGGCCTGATGCCAGTTCATAGCCTTAGGTAGTCGGGGAATATCTGGAGGATCAGAAATCCTCCCCACAGGCTGAACTAACTCAGCACCCTCTACACACCTGGGGAGCTGTTTCCCATCCTTGTTCATGAATGGAGATGGCTCTCAACCGTGGGGTCCTCTGTCACAGGCCAAGGCCCCAAATGCTGTGGTGCTGGTGGTTGGAACACACCTGGACTTAATTGAAGCCAAGTTCCGAGTGGAGAGAATCGCAACGCTGCGTGCCTACGTGCTGGCGCTGTGCCGCTCGCCCTCCGGGTCCAGAGCCACGGGCTTCCCAGACATCACTTTCAAACACTTACAGTGAGTGTCCCTCATCCTCGTGCTTGCTCCTGCTTCTGTGTGCTCTGGTGGCCGATGTGTCCATCTTCCTTGGGACCTGCCTGCAGAAGGCTCCTGATGCTTGGATGGGCTCCTCGGGTAGCGGGTGGCAGCTCAGCAGACCAGCCCTGGGCATCCTCTAGATATCTAGAGGGAAGGTCCTGGAGATGCCTCTCTGTACTTCCTTTCTGTGTCCCCACCTCCCCACTATGGCCAGTATCGAGAGTGCATGGTTCCCATGTCACTAAGAGAAGTGAACTTGGATACCACCCCTCCCATTTGCAGATCATTAATCAAAGACAGACCCTGGGAGAGCGAGGTCCCAGTTCTCCTGTTGAGTCTTAGTGGTTCTGACAGCTGCACATTTGGGGGTGGGAGAAGGAAGGAGCTGCTGAGTGTGAGGAGGGGTGGGCCGTATAGGTTGGATCCATTGCTCTGGGCTTTTCACTAACATCCTGTCGTTGGACTCTCAATGCAGCCTGCAGGTTACAGGGGCTGTTGGGTCCTGTAACTTTGAAGACATGTAACTGAGGCTTAATGAATGAATTGGGGGCCCCCTGATAAGAATAAAACATGCATTGGTGTAACTGCGCTGGTGGTTCTTGGGTTCCCTCTGGGTGAAGTACCATGGATGCTGGTATGTGAGTCAGTCAGTCTGCAGACCTGAGAGCCTGGCTCTCAGGATCAGGCTTTTGGGGACTTCTGGGATGGCCTTGAGATAGCCCTGGAGGGTCTGCAATAATAGGAGCGCTGGCTCTGGGTAAAAGCCCTGGGTCCAGCCTGAGTCTGCTCCTTCCCAGCTGTGTCCAGGGGCTCACATCATATCTCTGTACCCCACTTTCCTCCTCTGTAAAGGAGGGCATGCTGGGAAGACAAACCAAAGTGATGTATTGAGGGATACCCAGCATGGTGCTTCACACAGAGTAAAGCCTCCTTAAACTTCCTGTGTCACCGTTAATGAGTTTTCCACCCTTGCCAGTGTTCAGAATAAATCTTTTGGGAAAACAAAGATGCTAAGTGCTTTGCAGAGAAGGGTAGCATGGTGATTAAGCTGGGATTATTTTTGCACACACAGTGAGATTTCCTGTAAGAGTCTGGAAGGCCAGGAAGGGCTGCGGCAGCTGATTTTCCATGTCACGTGCAACATGAAGGACGTGGGCAGCACCATCGGCTGCCAGCGACTAGCAGGGAGGCTGGTGGGTACCCCCTCACTCAGTTAAACCACAGGGTTGCTTCCTGCTGTTGGGGATAGGGACACTCCTCTCTCTGTGTTGTAAAACATGTATTTGAGTTTAAGGATCCATGGTTCCAAGTGGGACAGGGGAGGTGGGAGGTGGAGGGACGGAGGGTCCTGAATCCTTAGGACTGAGAGGGAGAAGCTGTGGCACACCCTGGGACCAGCCTCGTCCACTTGTCCTCCAGGTCCCTAGGAGCTACCTCAGCCTGCAGGAGGCCGTGCTGGCAGAGCAGCAGCGCCGCAGCCTTGGCGACGACGTGCAATACCTGACGGACAGGCAGCTGGAGCAGCTGGTGGAGCAGACACCTGGCAACGACATCAAAGACTATGAGGACCTGCAGTCTGGTGGGCCTAGGGGGTGGGCACCAGCATGGGAGACGCTGGGAGGCTGGGCAGAGGGCCAGGGTCTCCATGGAGTGTGTGAGAAACACAACCACCTGTACTTGATAGTTCTAGCTTGAACCTCAGCACAGCAGGGAAACCAATTTTGAATGAGAGATTCCAATACTCTGCCTGGTGTTCTCCTTCCCATCATCCCCCCTTCCCACCTTCTTTCCTTGGACAGAGAGAACGCACATGACTGCTCTATAACAGCATTTTGTTGGCCATTGAGAACATAGCTCTGGTCATAGCCCCCGGGGCTGAAGTTTAGTAGGGAGGCAGAGGTTAAATAGTTACAACCAGTTCTCATCATTCACGGTAGTTATGGTCTATAAATTCACCTCAACCACTGAATTAGTGAATCCTGAACCATCGCTCCTGTGGAAAGATAGAATTAGGTTCCCTTGAGTCTCTGGCCACATTATCATCAACCTATCAATGCATAAGCTTGCTTTATGTGTGCTCCTGTTTAAGATGTCTTATTTGATATATACTGTTGAATCATTCACGTGGAACTCATGGTCCACGGCACTAAAATTCATGCCTGAGCAAAGCTCATCTAACTATGTATTTTCTACGTAAAGTACATTGCAGCTTTCTGGTGCCCAGGAACACTACACAGCATTTCAACACTGGAATTGGGGGCCTTTGTAAGCAACAAAATCACTAGCAGAAAGTTCAAAATTCAGAAAGCATGGCACTAAATAGCCCACTAGATAGACACTCCTTTACATTACCAGAGCTGCGGCCACAAGGCAGAACATCATTTGTTCAACCTCAGCTGGGAACATGCTCACCTGGGCGGGCGACTCAAACTTCCCCCAGCTCAGCCCATGTCTATCCATGTCTGAAAAAGTACCTCAAGTATTGTATTTTGGGGATACAAATTTTAGCAAGTAGGGCAATTTACAAAGGCTGGATCTGAAAATAACAACTTGCTGTAGAAGCCCAGTTGGCCGTCAGCTCAGGATACTGGCGAGAGTTACAAGGTGCCACCAGGGAATGGAGCTCAGGTTTCCTGTCCCACCTGAGGGGCTCAGCATGTCAGGAGTGTTGGATTCTTCCCAGGAAAACTTAGTGCCTAGCTTCCCTTTCACCCCATCACTCACACTGCTTCCTGCTCTCCTCCCGCAGCCATCAGCTTCCTCATAGAAACCGGCACGCTGCTGCACTTCCCGGACACCAGCCACGGCCTGAGGAACCTCTACTTCCTGGATCCCATTTGGTTATCTGAGTGTCTGCAGAGGATCTTCAACATTAAGGGCTCCAGGTCGGTGGCCAAGAACGGGGTGATCCGTGCAGAGGACCTCAGGATGCTGCTGGTGGGGACAGGCTTCACGCAGCAAACCGAGGAGCAGTACTTCCAGTTTCTGGCCAAGTTTGAGATCGCCTTGCCCGTCGCCAATGACAGGTGAGGCCACAGACCACCCTGTGCAGGTCGCTTCCTGGAGGAAGGAGTTGGGGTCTGGAGCCACTGAGGGCCTGAACAAGACCTCCATGGATTGGTGCCACTACCATCACTCCCAGGGACAGGCCAGCACCTGGTGATGACCTGCTGCCTTATGTAGGGTATTGAGGCAGTAGGTACAGCTAGCCCCCCAGCTGGTGCTTCCCTCCTGTGTAGGGAAGTTGAAAGAAATCGATTCATTGAAAAGATTTAGGAAAGCATACAAGAATGGCATTAAAAATGACTTGGAAGAGGGCTTAGTTTGGCAGGGGGTTTGGTGGCTTGGTTATATGGTGAGTAAAAATAACCAATGAGGATGTATTTCCTAATTAAACAGCCTGGCTTCAAAATGCAATCTAGTTTGATGAACTTATGGGAGCAACATTGTCACCTACTCTGAGGGTTCCATCATCACAGGGCATCCCTTTGCCAAGTAGAGATATTCTGTGAAATGCCTCTTTTTGTGGACTCTTCCGAGGTCTGTGACATGAATAGGTCTCCCAGTCCTAAACCACAAGCAAAACAAAACCAAGTCTCCTCCTCCTTTTCCTTTTCCTCCTTCTCAGGAGCATCCTGCTCTTCCTCAAGGACCACCCATTAACCTCCTGACTTGGTGCTGGTTGCCAAGAAAGCCAGTGGGTGCCTTAGCTGCCCCTCCCTGTCTTCCACTAAAAGTAATCAGAACCTTGACCTCTGGTCAGCCTTCTTGACTCAGTGACCCAGACAATTTCCTCTACTGCCACCAACCTCTTCCTGAGTAGGATCCTCCTCTGCACTTAGCCTGAGCCATCAAGTCAGCTGCCCTGCTCTTCTTGCACTTTGCAAAAAGAATCCCAGATTTCCTGCAAGGACCTCCCTCCAGAGCCTAATGCCTGAGCTTCCAAATGCTGCCACCTGGAAGGTTACATGGCACTCAGCTCAGCTTTCTCTCCTCTGCTGTCTGGTCCCACTGAAAACATCCTCCACACTGCACTTCTTGGAAAGTGGAACTTATACGCTCAAGATTTCTCTCTGTATCCCTGACACCCACTCCTTACTCTACCCTTCTATTACATGGCCCTGCCACCCATCAAGGAAGCAAGTCTGTTGACTGGACTTTTCCTCATTGTGCCACTCATCTATTTCTCTTTTTAATTTGAGGTAAAACTTACAGTAGTCTCCTCTTATCCAAGGTTTTACTTTCCACTGCAGTCTGAAAATATGAAATGGAAAATTTCAGAAATAAGCAATTCCTTAGTTTTAAATTGCACACCATTTCAGTGATATGATGAAACTTTGTGCCATCCTGTTCCAATTCACCAGGAACATGAATCATTCCTTTGTCTACTGTATCCATTCTGTATAAGCTATCCCCCTGCTAATCACTTATGTCTACTGTATCCATTCTATATAAGCTACCCCCCTGCTAATCTCTTAATAGCCATCTCAGTTATCAGATTGACTATGGTGATGGAACCTTGCTTGTGTTCACGTAACCCTTATTTTATTTAAAAATGGCCCCAATGCATTTAAGTAGTGATGCCAGCAACCATATGACCATTTTTGTGACATTTTTATGTGTCTGTTTTATCATTAATTGCTAATGTCAGTCTCTTGCTCTACCAATTTTTTTGATTACATTTTATGGTAGGTATGTATATATATAGGAAAAAATATAGCATATATAGAATTTGGTACTAGTATCAGTTCCAGGCTTCACTGCAGGTCTTATCCCCTGCAGAAAAGAGGGGGGACAACTGTGCTTACAGTGAAATGCACAGATCACCAACATCTGAAACAACCAGTTTTTACAAATGCATACAGTAGGTAACCAACTCCCAAATTAAGATATAGACAATTCCATCACCACAGAAATTTCCCCCACATACTCTCCTCTCCTTATTAGCTATCACCATTGCTCTAATTCCCTCACCAACACCTTCCTTTTTCTTGAACTTCATAACTGAAAGAAATCATGCAATATGTTCTCCAAGTGGTACCTCCTGCTAAACATCATGTGCTGAGATGCGTCCAGGCTGTTGTGTATATCAAAAGTTTTGTTCTTTGTTGCTGAGTAGTATTCCGTTGCAGCTTTACTACAGTGTATTTATTGCGTTCACATGTTGGTGGATGTTGGGCTTGTACCAGGTTTGGGCTACTATAAATAGAGCTGCTGTGTGTAGCCCTAAGTCTTTTTGGAGACATGTATTTTCATTTCTCTTAGGTAAATAGGAGGAGTGGAATTATTGGGTCATAAAGTGAATGAGTTAAGCTTAATTTTATAAGAAACTGCCCAATAATTCCCTCAAGAGGTTGTATTTTTTAGTCACTTTATTATCTCTCTAACATTTGCTATCAGTCTTTCTAATTTTACCTGATGGATATGAAATTGTATTTCCCTGTAGTTTCACTTTGGATTTTCTTCATAACTAATGAAATTTAACACCTTTTACAAATTTGTTGGCCCTTCATATAGTATATTTTTGTGTGAGGTGTCTATTCAAGTTTTGTCTATTTTATAATTAGAATGTTAGCCTTTTTCTTGCTTACTTGTAGTTCTTTATATATCCCAGATACAAGTTCTTTCCCTAATACATGATCTGCAAATTCTTTCTCCCTATCTGTGACTTGTTTTTATACTTGCTTATAACAAGATCTTGACAATCTTATTATATTTTTCTTCTAGAAGCTTTGTAGCTTAGCTTTTACTTTAGGACCTATAATCCATATCAAATGGATTTTTGTTTATGGTGTGAAGCAAGGACCAAGATTCACTTTTTTCTATATGTTTATCTAATTGTTCTGGAATCGTTTATTGAAAAGATTTCCATTTTCCCCTCATTGAATTACCTTGGTTCATTTATCAAAACTCGGCCTTGCAGGTTTAGTTCCAGACTCTATTTTGTTCTACTAATTCATGTTCCTATCCTTGTACTGGTAACAAACTACACTGATTATGGTGGCTTCAGGGTAAGCCTTGAAATCAGGTAATGTACACCCTCTGTGTTAACTTTCTGTTACATATTTCTATAACAAGTAACGTGAACTTGGTGACATAAAATAATCATACATGTATTCTCTTACAGTTCTGGAGGTCAGAAGTCCATTATCAGTTCCACTGGTCCAAAACAAGGTGTCCCAAGGCCAGTGCTCCCTCTGCAGGCTCTAGGAGAAAGTCCATTTCCTTGTCTTTTCCAGCTTCTAAAGCTGCATTCTTTTGCTCAAGGCCCCTTCTTCCAGGCATATTTGTAATTGTCATGTCTTTGTAATGAATTAACCCTTTATCATTATAAAGCTTCTCTATCTCTGGTAACATCCTTTTCTTGAAGTCTATTTTTTTCCGAATCTAAAATGGCCAGTTTTTTCTTTCTTTTTATTTTAAATGGATTTTTTTCCTTCATCCCTTTATTAGCTGCTTTTCTGGTTATTTATATTAAAAATGAGTCTCTTGCTAACAGCACATTATCAGATAGTCTCTGACTTTTAATAGGAATATTTAGTTCATTTACATTTAATGTAATTAATTATATGGTTGTGTTTAAGTCTACTATCTTTCCATTTATTTTTATTTATTCCATCTGTTTTTGTTATTTTGTTCACTTTCTTCTACCTTTTTTTAGATAATAAAATTGTTTTTAGTATTTTCATTCCCTCTGATGGCTATTTAGCTACTCTTCTTGGTATTGTGTTTAGTGGTTATGCTGGGGATCATGTATCACCTGGGCTACTTCATGTCAGGATGCATCTTTCTGAACAGCTAACTACAAAGCCCCCTATCCTGAGGTGGAACCCCAAGCAGTCCAGGCCTGGAGGGACCACATGGGGATCAGACCTCCGGTGGCTTCCCAGTCTACAGGTGATGCTTGGACCTAAACCAACTTGGTGCTCAAGGGCTCTTGTTCTAGTCTGATTCATCCACTTCCAGGGTTTGATTCTGGTGTTGGTCACAAGGCAGCAGCTGGTATCCCTAATCCACAGACCTTTGTTAGACACCTGCCATAGAATATATCACCCCCTGCTCCCCCAACTCTAGAGCCCAATGGGATGCCCACTAGAAGCCCCTGGGAAGCTGGCCCAGCTGTTATGAGGCCAGATCAGAAATTCTGTTGGCATAGACGCAGGTTCCTGGGGGCCAAACTGGGCCCCTTTGTCCTGAGGCCCCACCCAGCTTTTTCAACTTGGCCTTATTGTGGGAGGGAGACTCAAATTCTTGCTGCTTCAGTTTCATGGAGGTCATGTTCAAAGACCTAAAAAGAGAAATCCCAAAGAGGAATTCAAGTTGTCCTTAAATTCAAGAACAATTCAGGGTACACAAAAAATACCAAGGTTAAGGTTGGTACACAAAAAACTCAAGGTTAAGTACTCAATGAGTTTACATAACTTTCTACTTATTTTATCAATGGGTTAGAGGACTGAAGAAATATTAGTGCTTAATAAATATGAGCCAGTTATTTGTGTACAGTATATAGAGCAGATATATCAATCTAGGTATATGTATAGATATAGATCTTTCTATTTGGTTGAACAGTAAAATCAATTGGCAATGTAACTTAGTGGTAGAGTACTTGCCTAGCATACGTGAGGTCTTATGTTTTATTCCCAGCACAACATACACACACAAAAATCAATCAGATGGGGGCTGGGATTGTGGCTCAGGGGTAGAGCGCTCGCCTAGTAGGACCCGGGTTCGATTCTCAACACCACATAAAAATGAAGGCATTGTGTTGTGTCCATCTACACCTAAAAAAATAAATATTTTTTAAAAAATCAGTCAGATCATCACCAGGGTCTCCAGGGAAGCTTACTGTACAGGGAGTGAGAACATAAAACCAGCCTGTCCAAGAATCTCAACTATTTTTCTGTAAAATGGGGATAATCACTGTTACCTACTCATAGCTGTCATGATCATTAAATTAGATAATACATGTAAAATACTTAGAACAGTGACTCTTACACCTAAGAACTCTCAAGACATCAGGTATTAGCAGTACTGTTGTTGCTAGTTCTTTGTGTTAAGTACTCACAGCTGGGGTGTCTGGTTCTGCACAGTGCCGTGAATAGCAGAACATTTTCCATCTTAGCACAGCCATAATGGTTCCCTTGTGTCCTAGGCGAGTTCCAGCTCCTTGCATCATAAGCTTTTGTAAGGTCAGTGACTTTGCTACAGTTTCTGGATCAATGCAAACAGATGTATTGGCAGGTCTTCCACCTGCAGCCCGTGAACCCCTCTAGTCCCTTGGAAAACCTTCTGGGGATTCATGAACCTCTTGGAACATATGTACTTCTTGCAGGTGGAAACTCCTGAGCTCTCAGCAGACACTGGCAAGGGCCCTAACCCCACCATCTGGCCATCTCAGTGGTATACTGCTAGCCAGCCCAGTTTTTCATTGCAGGCGCCACTTCTTGCCCCGGTTTCACTTGTTTGTGTTCATCAAATACATAGATAGTTCGCCTCTTTAGTTCCATCTTGCTCACTGTCTGCTCACCCCCTGGGACAGCCTTCCCGGCTCCTAATTGCTCTTCAACCAGGTATACTATTCTCTCCAGGGACTCTGCTCCCCTTGAGATCTGGCTTCTGTGATCAGAGTCTGGAGACTTTGGCCTGACTGACTTCTAAGTCATACCTGCCTTCAGAAATATCGATCCCTGCCTTCACAAAGCACCGATTCTGTTTGTGCACTGAGCTGTGTACTGGAACCCCTGGGATACCTGATGCTCCTTCCCTTCTCCAGGCACATAGCCACAAAGAGAGAGGAAAGCAGGAAGCCCTTTCCCAGAGCACAGCCAGCCCTTGTAAGCAGTCACGTGAGACACAGGCTGAGCATGATATGGGTAGATGAAACAGAAAAAAAAGGCAGCAGTAGGTTCTGGTGAGGTCCTCCTGTGTAGGGGAAGAATTATGAGCATATAAAAAAATATGAAATTTCCAAAACTTGAGGAAATAAGACAGGATGCTAAGATAGAGTAGGCCAAAGTGGGGACAGAGGCACAAGCCCAGTGGTTGAGAATGTCCTTTCACCTAAGACCTGTGGTGACTGAAAAGGACCTAATACCTCATCATCTGTGTCCACTGGGTCACCTTCACAGCCCTGTCAATCCTCACCAGCCTGCCAGGTGGGAACCCTGTCCTTCCCATGGGGCTCATAACACAGAGCAGACAAGTCAGGGTGGGAATTTGCACCGGTGTGCTTGGGCCACCAGGCTGTCACAGAATTTTTCTTAAAATGGTCATCCCTCAGTACCCATGGGGTACCAGGACCTCCTGAGGATACCAAAATCCATGGATACTCAAGAGCCATCATAGAGAATAGCCTGGTTTTTGCATAGAACTTATGCACATTCTCCCATAGAATATAAATCATCTCTAGATGACTTATAATACCTAATATCATGTAAAAGCTATGTAAATGGTTGCTATACTATATTGTTTAGGGAATAATGACAAGAAAAGTCTGTACATGTGTAGACTTTTTTATTACCATTTTCAATCTGAGTTGGTTGAATCTATAAATATGGAACCTATAACCACGAAGGGACAGCTGCATAAAATTTTAGGAGAGAGCCTTTTCCCAACTGTTCTAAAGACGTTTGTTGGAATGCAGTGGATTTATTTTTAGGAGATTGAAACCGAAGGCATAGGTTTGTTGAGAAGATTGTAGCTTCTGCACACCCAGAGGGTGGCCCGCGACGCCCCTGCCTGCGGTCACCCTGTGCCTGTCCTGCTTCCACCCCCACAGCACACAGAGGATGCTAGTTTTCAGGCACGCTTTTGGGAGGACCTCCCAGGTTTCAGCTGTTTTAAAATGACAACAGACATGAGCGCCTCAGTCACACAGTGATGCAGCATTTTTACGATGGCCATAAGTGTTCTCATAAAACATCCCTCTTTTGCGCAAAACAACCACCTTCGAACTTTTAAGGCAATTGTGTTGTTTCCATTGGCCAAGAACAATAAATAGCTTCGAAGACCAAAAAGACGTTACCCTGACCCCGATATCTGCATTGTCCTTAGAACTGTGCAGCTGTATTTGTTTTTCCTCCACCAACCAAAGTCAATGTCAAGTAATTTCCCGACCGCAACCCAGTTTGCCGAGAATCGACCTCAGTTTGCTGTGTCTGACATTTTTATGACCACAGATGTTTTCACATCTCCCCTCAACATCATTCTAGTCTCTCTCTTAGAATCTTTGGTAAATACCTTCACTATGGCCATCTTCATTTGCCTCTGGAGCAGTTCTTCTCAGCATGTAAACCACCCTGTCTTTCTAAAAATAGAATTCCAAAGGCCATGTGTGGAAGGCACTTGGACAGCCTGAGTCACTTGGAGAAGCAGACTCCCAGGCCAGGCTCTCTGCCAGGGGGGTCAGGGGCCTGCAGCAAAGCTTGGTCCATGCTGGTCACCGGTCCCCTTGATGTATTTCAGCTACCTCCTGCCACATCTTCTTCCATCCAAACCTGGCCTGGACACCCATGGCATGCGGCACCCCACAGCCAACACAATCCAGCGGGTGTTTAAGATGAGCTTCGTTCCTGTTGGCTTCTGGCAAAGATTTATAGCACGGATGCTGATCAGCTTGGCCGAGATGGACCTGCAGGTAGCTGTGGGTTCTGGGGGTCACCTGCAGTGCACCCTGGAGGGAGGGAAGATGTCCCATTTCCCAGTGGGACCAGATTGAAGACTTCTCCTTCAGAGATGCCACTGAGCTAGAACCAGGAGGCACAAACCATTTGAACCATCCTGTGAATACCATCAGTGTCCACCAGACTTTAGATCAGGGGTTCCTCATGTCAGCCCACCTCCAAATCATCCAGAAAGCTTGTTTTAATGAAAATACAAGTTTCTGGGCCCCATCCCCAGTGATGTGGCCCAGGACCAAAAATTGGCATTTCTCATTATTCCCCAAGTGATGCCACTGGTCCATGACTTCAGACGCATGGTCTTGCCATCCTGGCTGTACACTAGACTCCCCCAGAGGGGCTCTAACAAACACAGACCATTCCCCAGACCATCCAAATCAGAATCTATGGGAACAGGTGTGGTGGCACACACCTGTAATCGCAGCAACTCGAAAGGCCGAGATAAGAGGATCGAGGATCGTAAGTTCAAGGCCAGCCTCAACAACGTAGCAAGACCCTATCTCAAAAATAAATAAATAAATAAATAAATAAATAAAATTCCTAGTACAAAAAAAAAATCAGCATTTTTGGTGGTGGGCACCCAGGTATTGGTATCTTTTAAGATCTTCTGGTGATTCCACTCTGCAGCCGACCTTGAACACTTGGTCTAGTTACCAAAAAAGACCTAACCTAAGGAATTTTGTCCTGTGCGTTCAGCTAGGGGTATGGAGCAGTGGCCTGCTGTCATTCAACATAAATACTATGGAGATAATATTTGCCCCAGCAGTGGTTCTCAAATTGGGGTTCCAAATCAGCAGAATTAGCTTTGCATAGTAACATACAAGGAATGCTAATTCTTGCACACCAACCTAAACCCACTGCCTCAGAAACTCCAGGATGGAGCCCAGCTATCTGATTTGGACAAAGAATTCTGATGCACTCTACAGTTTGTGAACCCCTGGCATAAATCTGGCCTTTCAAATCCTTTTGACATTGATCTCTGTGTGAGCTTTCTTTTGCTACGTTCTAATTAGAACACGCTTACTGAATTATAAATTCTTGGCTCCATAAAGCTGTTCTTTGATCTTCCCTTTTTATTAAAGTGGAGGAAAAATAAATGCAGGCACCCGAAAATCAATAGGAACTGTGGCAGCCTGTGTTAGCAGAAAGGAGATTTGTTTATAACGCCTGGAAGGTGCAGTGGGGTGCAGGCACTGTCTCTCCAAGGTTTCATCCTTCCCTCTGCCCTCCCTTTGAACTCTACATCCTGCTGCATCTAAGTGGGAGGTCACCAGCACCATCATCCTGGGAGGTTGAGCTCACAAGCAGGGCACAGCTGGGTGCAGAGGCAAGCATCCTTCCCAACAGCATCCCCCACCCAAACTTTGGAAAGAAGTCCTATTGAAATTCAGATGAGTGACAGGGGAAAAAAGAGTTCAGTTGCATCTCTAATCAAAGGCATGCAAATTCATGCAGCAGAGGATGCCACTTTTCACCTATCAAATTAGCAAAGAGTGAACCTCAATACCCAGAGGCAGAACACTGGAAATTAGTGTGTATGATGGTCTCAAGGTTCCAAAGCCAGTTCCTCTGTAGCAACCAGAGCCTTAAAACCTTCAGCCCCTTCAATCAATAACCCCACAGCTAAATACCTGAATTGAGGAAATCATTGTGAACCAGATAAATCTTTGTGCTTTTTTCATGTCAGCATACCATATTTGAGGAAGCAAAAGATTGGCATTGATCGAAATGTCCAAAAGAAGGGAATGATTTGAGAAATTACTATACTTCACAGCTTTAGCAAAATGAATGTTAAGTTTTTTTTAATATTTTTTAGTTGCCAGTGGAATTTTTTACTTTTTCTTTATTTATATGTGGTGCTAAGGATTGAACCCAGGGCCTCACACATGCCAGGCAAGCGCTCTACCACTGAGCCACAACCCTAGTCCCGAGTGAGTTTTTAATGACATGGGAAAAGTGATGTTTTTTAAAAGTAGACTTTTTTTTTTTTTTCAGTACTGGAAATTGAACCCAGGACCTCACACGCGGTGGACAGACAGACAAGCACTCTACCTCTGAGCCACATCCTCAGCCCAAAATTATACTAGAATTAGAAACACAGGGCTGGGGTTGTAGCTCAGTAGTCGAGTACTTGCCTCGCATGCATGAGGCACATATAAAAATAAATAAATTTTACTTTGATCCTCAGCAACATATAAAAATAAATAAAATAAAGGTAATCTTAAAAAAGAAAAGAAATACAACGTAGGCTGTTTTTTAACTGTCTATGTAAATTTTTAAAAATCCTGGGATCCTAGGTAACTAAATATTAATGACTTGTCTTCTGGGTGTCAAATTGTTGTTTTATTGTCTCTCGTGTTTTTCTGCCTTGCCCACATTTCTAACATAAATTTTTACTTGTGAAGCCAGAGAGGGAAAAGACTTTTTTAAAAAGAAAAGTCTACTTTCAATCGTTTGGAAAATCTGTTCCCAGGGTACCCAGGAGACCCCTACAGATCATGCAGCGTTTAATTTGGCAGCAGGGATGAGCGGCCGGCGTGGGAGGAGAGGGTGGGAAGCCGGTGGTGATTTATCAAGATGAGGCCGCCCAGGCCTCGTTAGAGCTCTGCACAGGGCCAGCGGCGAGCACAGAATGCTTAAGCAGGGTCTTTTCTGTCTATCTTTCAGCTTTTTGAAAACAAGAAGAATACTAAAAGCAGGAACAGAAAAGTCACCATTTACAGTTTCACGGGAAACCAGAGAAATCGCTGTAGCACATTCAGAGTGAAAAGAAATCAGACCATCTATTGGCAGGAGGGGCTTCTGGTCACTTTTGATGGGGGCTACCTCAGGTAGGAACATCTGGAAGCCCACCAGCCCAGCTCAGCAAGGTGCTGGGACAAGGATCCCCATAACAGCCCCCTGGGCAATGCCTCACCAGAGTGCTCCCCCGAGAGGGGTTCCTCACGGCAGCTTGCTACAAATGCAAGAGCCTCTCTGTGAATGTCCCCAAGGTCCCCATCTTCTCACCCTTTCCACGCTCCTTTTGCAGGACTGGAATGGTCAGAGCAGATGTGGCAGCCACTGAGCTAGCAATAAGAACAGTGGGTACCTCCCACAGTCACTGTGGTGGGACCACCAGCCCACCCCCTTGTTCTGAGAGAAACCAGACCAGTGGGTGCGAGGGATCCTCAGCTTCAATCCCACACTGGGGCCTAACAAGATGACAAGATGCCCTTTCTCTTCTTTCTTATTTATTCATTAATTTATTTAGAGACACACACATGAAGTTAGCTCAACAGACTTAATGAATGATCAACGCACATGATTATTTAATATTTACAATGAATTTTTCAAAAGAATCCTTAGCTGTGTGAGAAGATCCCGTGAAGATGTTCTTGCTTTAAAGCTCACCATGACCACTGCGGATGAGACCACGGTGGCTCAGAGAGAGAGAAGGGACTCCGTCAGGGTCACATCTGAGAGTCAGAGCCCACCCTGAGCATCCTGACAGCAAAGTCCTCCTCCTTATGGCCACTTCACTGTGGTGGGGATGGCATGGGGAAGGAGACAAGGACAAGACAGACCCACAAACACAAGTGCCCAGCAGAGGGGTCTCCTAGCAGTCCTGCAGGGCACGGGGCCCCTCCGGGTCCCTAGGGCGGGATCCACCTTGGAGATCACCCAAGTCACCTCAGCAGACTCACAGTGGTCTCCTTTTCCTCTCTGGGCTGCAGCGTGGAATCCTCCGATGTGAACTGGAAAAAGAAGAAAAGTGGAGGGATTAAAATCATTTGCCAGTCGGAAATGAGGGACTTCTCAGCAATGGCTTTTATCACGGATCATGTCAATTCCCTGATCGATCAGTGGTTTCCTGGTAAGAGAACTTTCTTGAACCAAGCCTTTGACCATCCTTTTATTTCTTTATAAACCAGATGGGGCTGTGCCTTTGGGGAAATTGAAATTCCACTAGGATTCAGACCAAGAAAACCAGTGTGTGTTAGGGGAGGTGGGAGGTGGCCCTTTGGTAAGAGACCTAACCCCAGGGGACTCCAGCTCTGGGCTTGGGCAGGGAATGCTGTGAGAAGGTGTGGACTGGGCCCCTCGGAGAATGTGCCAGCACTCGGGCCCCTGGGAAGAGAGGTGACTCTGGATCCCACGCGTGGCCCAAGGACATGCTCTGGGTGAGTCAAGTGTGGCTACTCCACACAGTGAAGACAGAGGGGCTGACATTTGAGGGAGCCGGCAGATGGAGGTCTACCCCTGGCAGGGAGGGAAGGGAGCAGCAGAGCTGAGGGCACCTGTCCTTCCCTGCCTCCCCGACTCGTCAGAGGTAAGCAACCTCCCACATGGCCCTTCTCAGACCCGCTGGATCAGCTTTGTCATGGACAGTTCAACCAAAGAAAATACTTTTTGAAGTGCTGTTGAGGTCCTCTGTTTGTTTTGTTACTGGAGTGGAGACAAACACCCAGAGGGGCCCGCAGGGAAGAGGTTGTCAGGGGTGATGGGGAGGAGAGGAGAGACCGCTGAGCTCTCCCTCAGGCTCTGAAAACTGGAGGCCAAGCCAGTGCAAAGTAGGTTGGGATCCCATTGAACCAACTACCTGCTCAAACAAGTCCCTCGGCCTCTCTGAGCCACCTCCTCACCTGCCTAAGATCCCTGCATCCAAAAGACAGCATCAGGAAAAGTGCTTACAGAAGTGGCAGGGGGTTGCTGAATACACATTCCAGCCACTAGGCTCTGGTTTCCTTTGCGGCTGGGGCCCCTTGGGTACTGGCAGGAGGGTGACCTACAAGGAGCAATGGCTTAGAGAGGGGCTTTCAAAGAAGCCTGTCCAGTGTGTGATCTGTGAGAATTTGGGGGCTCTTGGCCATCCAAGGGGGGCCCCTTGGCCCACATCAGCCCTCTGGCACTTTGAAGCTCCCCATCCAATAGTGCCCCCCACCTTCAGATGCTGGGAAATTTGACCCAGTGCCACCAGCCAGTGGCCAAGAGCCACTCCTAGCAGGATGCCTGTGGAAGTCAAATGTACACAGGAAATTGTAGGCATTTCCCTCTAACCCTGCACAGAGCAGGTCATTGGCCAGCCCCAAGGGTGCCAATGTTTCTTTGCACCCATCAGAGGCACACAGAAAAGTTATGTCCTCTGCTCAGGGAAACCCATGTCAGATGACTAGATTTGTCTACTATCCTTTGTACTCATGATTCTCCCTCCCTGTATTGCTCTTCTAGAAAGCATCATAGTAGTTTCAAGTCTTCTGTGTCTAATATTAAGAATGGTTCCTTATGCCAGCTGTGTTTGAATGGCTGGAGTAGAGCTCAGATCCAGCCCCAGCCATGAAGGTGGGATTCCCGCTCTCCTTCTCACCCTGCTCCACCATCCTCTCCATGGGTGCATGGTTTCAAGGCCCCTGCTCAGGATCAAGACCACCAGGCAGCTCTTAGGTGCATCCTCACCTACTCCTAGGGAACATCTTCCAAGATGAACAATAGCACTGTCTAAAAAGGCACTGAGTTTTGGACTCATGATGAACATGGATGTTCACAATGAACAACGGCACTCAGTTTGGGACTCTCCCTGGGATCCAGGCAAGGGTGGCCAGACCCCTGCTGTGAAGGTCCACCTGGCCCAGGTTTGCAAGGTGCTTTTTGCTCAGGAGACTCACCTTCAGCCACCTTATCTTGTGTGAGCTCTCCTTCTCTGTCCCCATTTAGCCCTGACAGCCACAGAAAGTGATGGGACGCCTCTCATGGAGCAATATGTGCCCTGCCCTGTCTGTGAGACCTCCTGGGCCCAGCACAAGGATCCCAGTGAAAAATCAGAAGGCGTGCAGTACTTCGACATGGAAGACTGTGTGCTGACGGCCATCGAGCGGGACTTCATCACCTGCCCTAGACACCCAGACCTCCCTGTGCCACTCCAGGAACTGGTGCCCGAGTTGTTCATGACAGACTTCCCAGCCAGGTATGCTTCCAGGGCCCCTCCCAGGACACAGGTGCAGGTCACAGGGCTATGCTTCTAGCCATGCAGGTGCCCATCAATCCCAGGGCAGACCTCTTCCACTGGGTCACTCCATGGTGGCCAACTTGAGGTGGCAGCCATTGCTTCCCATCAGATCTCAGGTCTCCATGTTAAAAGGGAACCAGGAGGGAACCTAAAAGGGAACTAGCCTAAACATGCCCAGCTGGGCACCTCGCAGGTGAAGCTATCTGGGACCACTGCCCTTTCTTCCCCTCTCATGAGCTAGAGTTCCTTTCTGCTGAACTAGTCCTCATTTCTTCTAGTTCCTATCTCTCTGCGAGCTAGAAGAATGGAAGGTAAAGAGATGTGCTCCAGCCCCTTAGGAAGGAAAATGCTCCCAAACCTAGACTCATTTTAGTCTTTGGGCAAATGCTTATTCCCAACTGCAGCCTCAAGGCTGAGCATTTGGTCCCCTAACTGCTCTACAGTTGATTCTACCCATGCTCATGACTGATAACTGGGAGAAGATGCTGGAGGAAGTATTCTATTGTCCCACCCAATTGGTAATGGCAACAAAATCCAGGTCCTCAGTAAAACATGGCATCTTCTTTGGTGGATAGAAAACCAAATCTGTGATTTGGTCTCCCTGGAGATGATTAGATATCAAGCGGCTCCCAGCATTTTTGGAGTTCTAAAGTCCTATTGATTTCTCACTGAAAGGCATGCATGCTGTATCTGGTTTTTTTTAAAGAACATTAAACTCTCCCCCTTTTTTTCCCACAAGAATATTTGTATTCTCATATTTTCTACATCACTTCAGGCAGATGTGGAATACTCTGTGAATTTGCAGAATTGGGTTCCAAAGCATGCATCTGGATGACTTAAATTAAGGAGGAGTGGGGGTAGAGTTCAGTGATAGAGCACGTGCTTAGCCTGCATGAGGCCCAGGTTCCATCCCAGCACCAAAAGTATAATAGTAAATAAACAAAGGAAATGCATCCTACGTTAGATGATTCCTGCAGTTCTTTTCATTATCCCCAATAATCTCACAAATGAATGTATGTGACAGATGCCACTCTTGCAAAATGACTTCCCTTCATTCCTAGATCTTTAACATGAGGAGGATTCTCCGTTCTCAGAGATCATGGGAAGTTTAGTATATACATGCAATATATACATATACATTGTGTGTGTGTATACATGTATGTATATATATGTATGTATATGCATAATACAATCTGATAAAAATATCAGGTTGATATTTTTAGGGAGGTGCCCAATTAGAGACCCCCTCAAATTTTAGAATTTTCATTTGTTGTACTTTGCTATGTTTACATCTTAGCTTAGAGACCCCAACTGAATGTGGAATTCACTGTGTGGAATTTGAAAAGCCAGACTGTACTGTTCCTGTTGGTTTGAATCAAATCAGGCTGTAGCAGAATTCTGAAATGAAGTTATTTGACAGGAAGTTGAAAACCTTGACAATCTGAATAGGATTCACAGTTCAACAGGGGTGCTCCAGACTTCATCTGGGGCCCAACTACAGCCCCAAACCATCACACACCCCAAATTTGGAGTTTGGCAGGCAGAGAACTCTGCCCTGTGGCTCCTACAAAAGCATGTAGTCCCTGAGTCTGTGCAAGTCCTAACAGAAAGCCCCCGAGGGATCCCCAGTGTTCCCACAGCTCCCCATGCCCATCCTAGGTGAGAGGTGGTTTTGTTGGGTGCTTGGAGAACAACTCCAGCCCATCTTTTGTGACGCCCCTAAGGGCTGCAGTGGGTGTAGATGGTGATGTGATTGAGCTGTGCAGTCTGAACAACCACAAACCTGTTCCTAAAGTCAGGGAAAACAACCCCATCTGCAGGCCAGGCCAGTGGGGCCAGGAAGGCTCAGGTGCGGGCTTCACCTCTGCCTGGATGGGGCACCTGGACGGGGCACCTGCCAGGGTGCTGGGGAACTCAGGTGAACTTCAGCAGGTTGGCTGTCTTCTCCTCCCTTCTTGGCTCCCTGCTTTGCCTTTTCGCTGTAATGTTTCTGAAGATAAAGAGGAGTCCCACGGAATGAGAAGCAGCCTCTGAGAATCCTGGCCATGGCTCAGACCTGGGGTAACAAAGGGCACCCATGAAGGCCCAGGCCTTGCATGCCAGCCCTAGAGCCTCTGAGCATCAAAGTCCACAGAGGACCTGACATCCTGCCCCTTCTGTCCTGGCCTCCATCTGGGCTGCCGGGAAGGCTCTAGGCCACTGGTCCATGCAGCCCTGGCCTTCTAAGTCAAGACCCTCCAGAATCCCCAGGAATCTGCAGAGAAGGCCAAGTCCAGGAGCAACTGATAGTATTGTCCAAAGCCTGGTAGAAATCTTTCTTCACTAGGATGAGAACACAGAGACCAGTGAGGTAGCTGACGCTCCCTGCCCTTGAGTGAAATCGGGACAGTGGGGACCCTGGCCAGGCAGCGCATGGCAGCATATACAGTCTTGGCATAACAAAAAGTAGAGAGACAACCTCAGTGTGAGTAAGTCTGAGGGATGCTAACTGGTCAAGCGCAAAATCTTTCGGAGTAAAACATCCAAAGGGATCCTTGTTCCGTACCCACCATTTTTGGTACCCTCAGCCTGGTGTCATTGAAATGTCCTGGTCATCTCCTATTATGAGCCCACTTCACAGAGGAAGGTACTGAGGTTTGGCAAGGTATGGTTTGCCCACTGGCATGTGGCAGGTCCAGGGTTAACCCAGATTGGTCCATCCTCACAGATAGCTTGAACTGTGACTCTCACGTGGGGAACAAATGACCTGGCCCAGGACCCAGGGTGTGGTCATTGGGTTGACCCTGAGCTGTGTATGCTGCAGGCTCTTCCTGGAGAACAGCAAGCTGGAGCACAATGAGGACGAGAGCAGCATCCTGGGCCAAGGTGGCAGTGGCACTGTCATCTACCGAGCCCGGTACCAGGGCCAGCCTGTGGCTGTGAAGCGATTCCACATCAAGAAATTTAAGAATTTTGCTAATGTTCCAGCAGGTAACAGGGGCCCTACCTTAACACTTTCTTTTCCCCCAGATATTTGCTTTCTCTGGTCAAACTCCATGCCACCTCAAGGGGGACCTGAGGTGACACACATATGGTATAGGAGGCAAGGAGGGTGGGCAAGGCCAGTGTGAGTCCCAAGGCAGCTCTGTTTCATGCTTGACAGTTTGAGGGACTGGCTGGAAGGCCAAGGGGTGAGGCCTAGGGGTCACTCTTAGAGATGAGCCTCCTGTCTAGCCAAGAGCCCCCTAGAACAGAGACCACCTTCCTATCTGTGTACTCTGATCCGGGCACAGGCACAGAGCATAGGAAGGTGGGCACTCCCAGTGGATGGATTGGAATGCTTCTCCCCTACTGCCCAACCACAAAGAAAGGAGCTTCCTCTTGCCCACCTTAGAGGCAGCATACTCAGCCCCAAGCATCATGGATGGGATGATGAAGAACCCATCACCATTTGTCTTAGTCCTGTTCTGCTGCTGTAACGAAACCACATGCTGGGGATTACTAAGCAATAGAAACGTACTCAGCTTGTGGTCCTAGAGGTTGGGAGGCCCAAGAGGGTGGCTCTGGCATCAGGTGAGGGCCTTTGAAGGTTAAGAAAGTCTGAGAGCCAGACAGCAAAAAGGGAGCCGAACTTTATTTTATAATGAGCCTATTTCTGTGATAATAATCCACTCCTGAGACAGCCACAGGAATCCACTTGTGAAGACAGAGCCCTCTTGACTTTGTCACCTCTTATGAGGCTCCAGCTCCCACACTGTTGCATTGGGAATGAAGCTCTCAACATGTGAACTTCAGGGGACACATTCTAACCACGGTACCATGTAATGCCCAGCCAGTCCTCCATCCAGCCTGTTGAAAATCACATTTTTCCACTGCCCCTGGCTCAGAATAGGTCAACTGTGTGGTCATAAAGCTAATTTATACTCCTGGTAGCAAAAATTAGAATCACAGACAAATATACAGATCATAGAAAGGAAGAGTCAAACTTATAATTGTCTGAAGAGACTGTGACTTTCTGCATAGAAGATCTAACAGACTTGGTTGACAAATATCAGAGCCAATCAGGGCTTCCTGAAATTGCTAGACATGAGAAGAGCATCCAAATTCAGCAGTGTCCCTATATACAACAAGGACCCATTAGCAACATGCTCCATGATAAAAACCATAAAATAAAAACCATGTGGTATCAAGGAATAACCAGCGTATCATTCCATTTAGTTCTCATCTGAATCCCAACAGGGCGTATCTACATGTAATTTGATTAACTGTAAAATGCACGTGTAATGAGAAAATCCTAGAACTGAGAACATTGACAACAGAAGACAAAGCGCAGAGGACTGCTCTGAAAATGTCATGACATGAATCTGCAGACATTAAGGCCATTTCCTTCTGGGGCAGGCCTAGGCCTGCACAGGCAGGGAGCTGGCGGACTGCAGAGATGATGTAGCAGGTCAGGGGAGAAGGACACACCAAATGGAGTGCAGATTTGAATCTTATTGCACACCATAAATTTCTAATGGGTTAAGGACCCAATGTGGAAAACAAAACCTTTATACTTAAGAACCAAGTGGCTGCACACACATAGATCTGGCACAGCCAGTGCCTTCGATCACCAAAGATTTTCATGCTGTTTGAACTCTCACCCCCAACAGTCACCTACTATAACTTATAAACATAGAGGAGAGACAGAATCAAGAGGACAAGACAGACAGAACACAAGAGGACAAACAGGGCCTGCATGCACCCTGCCTGGTGGCCTCGGGCCCAGCTGATTCTTTGTATGCAGGTCACACCCGGTGGGCAGTATCCTGACCCCTCCAGGGTCTCATACAGGCTGTCATGAATTTTAAGGGTAATGGAAGAAGTTTACAGTGTAGGGTTGGAAATCACCCACCACCTCCCAGACCTGTCTCCTCTGGCCTGAGATGACTGTCACAGGCCAGTGGCCCTGGGCACTGATGGTTTCCACCTTCAGGGATCCTGGCTACTAGCATCGACCTAAGCCTCAGCATCCTTAAGGGGACAGAGGAAGGGGCCTTGTTAAGGGGACTTGTAGACATTACCTGACTCAGCTGCTGAGTGAGATGGCACGGATGCAAAAGAAAGAAGACATAATTGGGACTCCTAGGTAGCTCTCACCATGGGTCTGGGGTGGGAGCCCTCTCTGGGTGACAAGGGTGGGCACATGTGGCAGTCCTCCATCAAGAGGGCCAGGTGGGCCTTCGTGGGTACTCGGCGACTGCCAGAAGTTACAGGGCCACATTTAGTGCTTGAAAAGGAGGGGGCTTAGCATCAGCCCACGGTACCACCCCTTGGTGCCAAATTCTGGGCCATGACATTGCAATCCCTTATTGTGTGCCTTAAGATGTAAATCCCTGCCCCACCTGACCCCTCCCATCCTGCGAGGCCCCCCCATGTCATGTGGCCCTTGGGAGGCTGCCTCACCCATGCCCAAGCCCTTTGTCCTCCCTGGGTGGCTGAAGGCCGTGCTGTCCCCCAACAGACACCATGCTGAGGCACCTGCGGGCCACAGATGCCATGAAGAACTTCTCGGAGTTCCGGCAGGAGGCCAGCATGCTGCACGCCCTGCAGCACCCCTGCATCGTGTCGCTCATCGGCATCAGCATCCACCCGCTCTGCTTTGCCCTGGAGCTCGCCCCGCTCAGCAGCCTCAACACGGTGCTGTCTGAGAACGCCAAAGGTACGGGCCACTCAGAGGTCAGCCTCCAGGGGGTTGCCTGGGCCCTGCCTCCAGGAGGCCACCAGGGCAGTCGGGCTGGCGGGGCAGGCCTCAGGGAGGCCGTGGGCCCCAGGCCTCCCCCCCAGCCTGACCCAGTTGTCTGGGTACAAAAGTAGAGAGCCACAGATGGTCTCAATGACCCAGTCCCATGGCAAGGCTCCTCACCAGGCCTAAACCCTTGATGATGACGTTGGTAGGGCCTGAGGACCTCCCACTCGAGAGTCACAGAACCAGGTTCCAAATCCTGGTTGCCATAACTTGCTTATTTTACTTTCCTATAAGAGAGATAATAATAGCCCCCCAGAGAGGGCCTCAAGCTTAAATGAGGCAGCCCTGGGTGGGCCCAAATTATAGCAGCTGGCACCCCAAGCCCACCAGCTACGAAACTAAATCCCTTCTCTGACGAAGACACTGTGCTGCCCACCATTGTCAAGTCTGAGACCCCGGGTTCTCTGGTATTATATCTAAATCTTTTAAGAAATTTAAAAGGAATTTACCTTGAGAAATGCTTTCCAAACTCCCAAGAGCTGCCAAAAGAATGAAAGTTGGTAACTTTGGACTCAAGAAGAAATGGTATTAAAATCAGTTTCTTCTCCCTCCGTGAAAAGGGAAGATTTTAAATGAACTTCTTGTATCTGCAGCTCTGTTCTCGAGAGCGAGACCACCCTGACCTGACATGAACTAATGGGATTTTGAATCCTGGCCCTGGTAGTGAAAACACCAGCAATTCCAAGCATGAGATGGCATGAAAGGAGCTCTCACAGGAGCATTTCTATCCGAAATACCATTTCATTTAAAAAGAACATTCTCTGTCCATCTTGAAAAATAGTGAGCCCGCACCAGTGGGACTTAGAGTATTGGGAGATGGATTAGCCAACTTTCCACCACTGAGACAAAATAGCTGACAAAAGCCACTTAAAAGAAGGCTAGATTTATTTTGGCTCATAGTTCCAATCCCTGGTTGCTTGGCCCTGTTGCCTTGGGCCGGTGGTGGCAGTACATCATGGTGGGAGAGAAGGCAGCCCACCTCCTGGCGGCCAGGGAGCAGAAAGGGAGAGGGGAGGGACCAGGGTCCCCTTAGGCCCTTCAAGGTCATGCTCCCAGTGACCTAACTTCCTTCCACTAGGTCCCACCTCTCGAAGGTGCCACCACCTCCCAGTAGTGCCACAGGCTAGGAATCAAGACTTTAACACATGGGCCTTTGGGAACAAATGATAGCAGGAGAGAGAATGGAAGAAGGGGAGACAATTACCACAATGTTCATTTTATTCCAAAAAAAATTGAAATTTTGATGGATATCAAAGTTGTCATATTTTTTCTTCTTGCAAGATTCTTCCTTTATGCCCCTGGGACACATGCTCACCCAAAAAATAGCCTACCAGATTGCCTCAGGCCTGGCCTACCTGCACAAAAAGAACATCATCTTCTGCGACTTGAAGTCGGACAACATCCTGGTGTGGTCCCTGGATGTCAAGGAGCACATCAACATCAAGCTGTCTGACTACGGGATCTCACGGCAGTCCTTTCATGAGGGAGCCCTGGGTGTGGAGGGCACCCCTGGCTACCAGGCCCCAGAGATCAGGCCTCGCATCGTGTATGATGAGAAGGTACCTGCCCAACCCTCTGCTGTCCCTGGCTCCGCCCCACAGTCCCTTCTGAGGCCAGCCAAACAGCCCTGACGGCCTCTGGAGCTTCCCAGCTCAGCAGCCCCTCAGCACTTTTCTCTCTCTCTGACCTTGCTCCGATCTGACTTAAGTGACAAGGTTGACTTTTCCTTAGGCTCAGAATTGTCAAACCTCAATCCATGAACATTGTACAGGCTGTAAAGAGTCTGAGACAGAACTGGCTCTGGATTGGGGACTCAACTATGATATTTGATGTACAAAATGAGGGCAGAGGACCAGCCTTGCAGGGTGCTCTTGAGAAGCAGATGGAGTAAATGTGATAAAGGCTACTAGCCCATAGGGGCTGGCTACAAGGTGCTGGCCAAATCAAATGCCAAACCAGAGGACAGAAAATTCTAGCAGGACAATTATGGCTTCCCCAGGCAATTGCATAGCCAGTCTTTTTTTAAAAAAAAAAAAATATTTTTTAGTTGTAGATAGACACAATATCTTTGTTTTATTTATTTATTTATTTTTTTATGTGGTGCTGAGGATCGAACCCAGGGCCTTGCATGGGCTAGGCAAGCGCTCTACCACTGAGCCACAACTCCAGCCCCAGAATAGCCAGTCTTAATTCAGACAATAGCTAATGTTTATCTTCTTCCCTGATAACTGGTATATGCAAATACTCAGACAACTTAAAATCATCTCCGCCACACTGTGCTGCATCTAGTACTGGCCTTGTTAATTAATCACCCAGCATAGAAATTCCCCTCATATGCAATTTCTGATTATTGGGTGATTCTTAGATGGACCATTGACTAGTTGCTTTGAGAATGACCTAAGCGTATCAACTTGGCACCTGTGTTAGTTGCTCAAGATAGAAAAGTCAAATCAGAGCAACAGAAATCAGAGCTTCTTCATAGCACATAACACAGATAAAGCGTTCACCCTAAAACTTGGATTTTAATTAGAAACAGTCACATTAAAACTTTTCCAGTCTTTTCTCAGCCGTTCTCCTGAAAGTTATTTCTTGACCCTTATAAGTTATGCAGGTGCCTGTATAATTCTTTCCTTGGTGGGCCTTTTTATGAAAATTAAAATGAGAGACACAGGTTGTAATCTAGGAGTTACTCCCAGTCTGCAAGTTACATACATAGCCCCTCTGCAAAACCTGTTAAGCCAAGGGTCTTGCCATCATAATGGCCCTTAATCAATACCTAGAGGTTAGCAAACTCTCACTGTGAGTTTATTGGTTAGAAGGATGAATGGATGGATGGATGGATGGATGGATGGATGGGTGGGTGGGTGGGTGGGTGGATGGGTGGGATGATGAATTAATGGGCAGTAGGACAGGAAGTCAGATAGATAGGTGAATGGAAAGAACAAAATATGGGAAGATGAATGGATAAATTCACAGGAGGACAGGTAGTCAGATAGATGTGTGGATGGGTAGATGGATGGATAGAAAATGGGTAGATAAATAAAAGAAAAAGTGGTTGGAAAGATACATGAATAGGTAGATGGGAGAATGTGTAAATAAATGGACAGAAAGGCCAATGGTTGATTGGATGGACAGATGGAGATAGATGGATGAATGGTGGAGGGATCACTGGTGGTCTCCCTTTAGCAGGACCCACGTTTTCCTTTTTTAATTGTGTCTGTCTCCCTGCTCCTCCACCTCAGGGCCAGCTTGCTAAAAGCCACTGGGCTCAGGCAGGAGACCTGACTTGGCTTCCCTCTCTGCCCAGGTAGATATGTTCTCCTATGGGATGGTGCTCTACGAGTTGCTGTCAGGACAGCGTCCTGCACTGGGCCACCACCAGCTTCAGATTGCCAAGAAGCTGTCCAAGGGCATCCGCCCCATTCTGGGGCAGCCAGAGGAAGTGCAGTTCCATCGACTCCAGGCCCTCATGATGGAGTGCTGGGACACAAAACCAGAAAAGGTACAAAGGGGAAGGTGGGCACAGTGCCTGGGGCCTGGGACCTCCTGTCCTTGTGGCAGAGACAATGGCAAATGTGTGAGTGGCTGCCCACCACCCTTTACTAAGAACAACAGGCAAACTTCTCTGATCACCTCTTCTATAGAGAGATATTTACTGCCCCTAACATACCCAGTATCATTTTGTGTATTATTCTCAGGAAAAATGAGCTTTCTTTTGAATTTCTCAGATTTGGGGATATTTGCATAGACTTTATTGGTTAAGTATACCTAATCTCCAAACCCAAAATGCTCTGAAATCTATAACTTTTGAGCACCATTCAACATGTGTATCAATTCCTTTATAGTAACATAACCTCTAATGCAAGAGCAGAGGGAATCTAAGTCTCTTTGTAAAGTAATGGGGGGAACCTTGCTTGTGAGAAGCAAGGTTCACAGGATAGCCGTGAAGCCATTTTATTATTCTTAGGGAGATGCCCCACGTTTCAAGGTTAAATGCATTTATCAAATCAGACAGAGCTAGTTTAATGTACTGAGAATAAACAGGGTCTGAGAAAAACCCTTCACAAGAGTGTACATCCTCAGGAATGGCATGAAATAGTTGGGGTTAGGCTGACCTCACCAGCTGAGCTCAAGATGCTTGGCCAATGATGACCCGGAAGCCTAACTGGGTATGTTTCTGGTGCCCGAAATCCTCTGAGCCTCTTGTTAGGATCTGGTCCTGAACGACAAATTCCCTCATGCCCACCTGACTTGAGACAGCAGATCTCATGGGCAGAACCGGCATGGACATGCTCATGACCTCTGTCCCTCAGCGCCCGCTGGCCTTGTCCGTGGTGAGCCAGATGAAGGACCCGACCTTCGCCACCTTCATGTACATGCTGCCCTGTGGGAAGCAGACGGCCTTCTTCTCATCCCAGGCCCAGGAGTACACCGTGGTGTTTTGGGATGGAAAAGAAGAATCCAGGTAACCCCCCGGATGCCTGTCCTGTCCTACTGGTATTGGGGGTGTGATTGGAGAACAGAAAATCAGTGATGACCACAGTGAGCGTTATTTAATGGACAGTGGGTAACAAGACTTGGTGAGAGTCCATTCAAGAGAGCAGGAAGGGAGAAAACTGAATATGTGCAGACACACGGTACAGTTTTAGGGTTAAGAGAGGCAGAAAAGGAAAAAAAAAGGATGGTGTGTTGGGAACACAAGTCAGGGAGAGTTTGCTTTGAGAGGAAGCCGTTTGCAGCCCGGTGATGCAGGACATTAAGTGATGCTGCAGTGGACAGTGAAGTCACTGCAGAGTGAGAGGAGGGGACCCAGAGCCAGGCAGGAGGGTCACCTTGCAATAGGAAGTCCAGTTGCAGCTCCTTTACTCAATGAAGTGGCAGGAAGAAGAGAAGCAGGGGGGGAGGTTGTGGATACTCCAGAAGGAAGGAGAGAGCATGCGACGGGCCTGGGGAAGTCCAGGGTGCCGCAGGGTGGTGCTGAGGCCTACTTCAGGCTGGAGGTCCTGGGTTTGAAATGTGACCCACCAGCCTGGTCATGTGACCTTCCCCAGCTTGTTCCGCTTCTCAGATTGCAGAAGGGGCGACGGGGTGGCTTTCAGCAGTCAGGGTTTTGTCAGGCACAGGAGCAGGGTGCCTTCAAGGAAGTGATTATATTACAGAGAAGGACTTGGGACCTAAGTGAGGCCATACACCAGGGAAGGCCAAGGGGCGAGGTAGAGTAAGAGAGACTTGCAGGGAGTAATGGTGTGAGCCGACAAGCCTGGAGGAGGTGGTCAGACAGCAGGTGCTTGGCAGGGCATGGGCAGGAGGGACACAGTAGCAGCAGCAGGATCAGGAGTGCAGCCTTGGGCAAGGGTGGCTGGGATAGAGGGGGAAGAGACCACTGAAGAGCAAGCAGAAGGTCCCAGGACACAGAGGCCAGGGCATGAGAAAGGAAGTGTCAAAGACAAATCTCCGAGAAGTCACCATCTTGTGCGAGAACCTTCAGTCTCAGCCAGTGTGTGTTGCGACATCTTCACAGTGACAGCAGCCTTCTGACGAGCCCTGTGGCAAACATATTCAGGTGCCAAAGTCAGGGAAGGCCAGACAAAGTGAAGCCTGGGTGGTAATGAGACCCACGGAATGGACTTTGCCATTCTCTCTGGTCAGTCTGGGTGCCATGTGCATCAGATTCTATGTCTCTGGGACAGAGGGTTGTGACATAGACACACACTAAAAAATGGTGCCTTAATGAAGTCATTCTAAAAAGGATGGTGACTATACCATCCTGTTGAGATACATTCTAAGGATAAAATAAAAAGCAATTTTTCAGCCAGGCATAGTGGCACATACATGTCTGTAATTCCAGCACCTTGGGAGGCTGAGGCAGGAGAATTACAAGTTTGAGGCCAGCCTCAGCAACTTAGCAAGGTCCTAAGCAACTTAGTGAAATTCTGTCTCAAAATTTAAAAAAAAAGGGCTGGGGATGTGGCTCAATTGGTAGCGCGCTTGCCTGGCATGCGTGTGGCCCGGGTTCGATCCTCAGCACCACATACCAACAAAGATGTTGTGTCCACCGAGAACTAAAAAATAAATATTAAAAAAAAATTCTCTCTCTCCTCTCTCACTCTCTCTTTAAAAAAAATTTTTTTTAAAAATTAATTTTAAAAAGGACCAGGGATGTGCCTTAGTGGTAAAGTGCCCCTGGGTTTGATCTCTGGTACCAAAACAATTAAAAAAAAAAAAAAAAGCAGTTTTGCACAGCTGCCCTCCAGCCCTCCTTATCCACTGATTCAACCAACTACTGAGGGAAAATATTTTTTTAATTGTATCTGCACTGAACATGTATAAACTTCTTTGTGTCATTATTCCCTAAACAATAGAGTATGAGCATTATTTACATAGCATTGGCACTGTAGTATTGTAAGTCATCTAGAGGATTAAACTCTGTGGGAAGATAGTATGAAAATATTTTGCCATTTTTTTAATAAGAGACCTGAGTGTATGGAGACAGTGGATCTCGGAACCAATTCCCTGTGGATACAGGAGATGACTATGCATTACACTGTCTTCAGTAATGACATTTTTTGGTGGTGATGTTATTGTTATTCTAACATATCGTTGTGGTTGTGGGGTAAAGTTAATGAGTAATTATGTTGTTGTCATTGGAAACCGTGATTTTCAACATGAGCTAAAATGGGAATGGGATGTTAAGGTAAGTAGAAACCTTATAGTTCTGAATTGAAATTGCATGGACTTAGGAAATGTTTTGGGTTTGGTGCCCACTGAAGAGACCTAGAAACAATAAGCAACCAAATACCCATGAACCCCGAGGACCAGGTGGTGGTCTCTAAGTAATGAAGAGAAGCAGACCTCAGAGGAGAAGTGGCCAATTCCAGGTCTGGAGTGGGACATGAACCTGGGACATTTGACACATGAGAAGCAAAATGTCCTCAGAGACTTCTGAGATATTCAAAGGGATTCCGGAGCCAACCTGTCCTGCTGGTGCTGGATGGGCCCCGCTCCACACACCTGGGGATGCTTTCTTTATCTTCTCATCTTGTACACACCATGGGGTATTGGAGATAGCTCTGCTCAGGACACAGAAAGCTCATTCCCAGAGGGAAGAGAGAGGCCTCTTTGTTGACCTGTGAAGGTTATTGAAAGCTCCCCACCAGCCTGAAGAAGGACAAGCTCACAGGAAGGGAGGAGGGCTTCTGGCCAGATGCACAGGGCAGGGAGCCTGGAGAGTCAGGGTAGAGCAGAACTTGTGATTTATGCCTGAATTACAGAAGGAAAGGAGGCCGGAGGAAAGAAAGGGCAAGCTGATAAACACAATCCACCTGTGACAAAACTCTGACTAGAAGGAATAGGGGTATAACATTTATTGTTTTCCATATTTCAATTTTTTTTTTCCTAAGTAAAAGCTGTTTACAATGTGAGGGAAAAGACTGGAGAAAATGTGGACAAATATTACCCTGAAGAAAGTTTGGTTTGCTGTTTTGTTCGCCCATTCTTATCATCTGCAAATCAGGTGTTATCGGTCAAAGATGGCGAGGTTCCCAAAACATGGCAGCAGGAAACATCTTACAGTGTGGATTCCTGACCACTAGCTTAACTTGCTCTCTCGGATTGGGGAGAAAAGCTGTGTGATCTGGGACGCATAACTAACTGCCTCCCCGACTTCACCTCCTCTTCTGTACAGAGGACACAGGGGACGTCCACCCAAGATGTCAGGGAGGCAGTGGTGCTGGGACTGTCAGGCCTCTTCAGCCAAGGTCCAGCTCTCATAAATGACTGCTCACTACTCTCAGAGCACTCATGACGGGGACACGTTTGGAGACTCTGCACCAGGCTACTGTGGAATTCACCCATCTTGTCTTTAGCTTTGGCCTTGTTACTCGGCTCAAGAGACCACCCTTGTGGGCACAGTCTAGCCATTGAAAGATAGCTAGATAGTGAGTGGTCTGGGTGGAAGTGCCTTTTCTTCATGCTGGGAACAACTTTCTTAACACTCAAAAGTCATAAAAAAAAAAATCAGGCTAGGGTTGTGGCTCAGCAATAGAGCACTCACCTAGCATGTGTGAGGCACCAGGTTCAATCCTCAGCACCACATATAAATAAATAAATAAAAGGTATTGTGTCCATCTCAACTAAGAAATACATATATATATATTTTTTAAAAAGTCTTTCTTCCTTTGGGAATGTCCTTTCCCTGCAATGTTCAGGCATCGCTACCGAGCAGGCAGAACCCAGGCCCACCCAATGGCATAAAGGGGGGACCTTGACTTCTCAGATGTGCCCTAGTTTCCAGAGGCAAACGAGGCCCAAAGGTGATGTCCTCCTCCAAGGTCGTTATATTACTTGGAAGAATATACCAGGCATGGGTGAGGGAGGCGGCCCGTGGGCCACGGGGAATTGATCACATGTTGTTGCTGATCGCAGGAACTACACGGTGGTAAACACTGAGAAAGGCCTTCTGGAAGTGCAGAGGATGACCTGTGCCGGGATGAAGATGAGCTGCCAGCTCAAGGTCCAGAGCTCTCTGTGGACCGCCACGGAGGTAACCGCCTACCTACAGGCCCCCCCCCAGAGCAGGTTCTACCAGGGTGCAGCCTTCAGGGGGACTAGATACATAAAAATAGAGGATGCCCACATCAAGGTGACTTTCAGGGAACCCCAGGTCATCCGCATGCCGTCCTCAGAGCAGCGCCATCAGCCCCAAGGCAGCAGCAAGTGAGCAAGGAGCTCAGCCCCACCTGCTGCTGGCAGCCAAGCTCAGGTGGAGAGTCAGGTGTAGACTCAGCAGGAGGAGAAACCCAGAAGGTTGGTGACATGTGCTGGTTCTACATGGCACATCCTCTAAGCTCTAAGACCTTTGCTTCACGTCAGGGGAACCCCTGGAAGGCCAAGGAGCTGTCTTCTAAAAAACTCTGGGGAGAAATGCCCCAAAACAAATGCTCTGAAGTTATGGTAAGGGATAGGTTGCTACCATCTTTCTATGTGATGTTTGACAATATGTTTCAAATACAGACCAGAGATTTCCAAAATAGTCATGTCACTTAAGCCTTGTTCATTTCAACTTTAAGAATTTATCCTAAGAAAATAAACAAGACACACCCACACACGGAGAAATCTATAAGAATACTCATGCTCATATAAGTCATAGTAGTGAAAACTTAAGAGTTTATCTGACAACAGATTTTCCAAATTACAGTACACCCGAGTGACAGGCCATCAAGAGGCGCTCCAACATCATCCTTCACACAGGAAGTGAGAAAGGGGGCTCTGCCTTGGCGTATTGTCATTGTATTGTGATGCCACTTTTGTCAGTACCACATACATACACAAACATCCACGGAAGACCCACACAGGTGCTGTGTCCTACAACCCCAAGAGTAATTTCCTCTAAATAATGGGTTTGGGGCAATTTTATTATCTTCTCGACTATTCTGTATTTTTCAAAGTTTCTACAAAGAGCAGAAATATATAAACAACCAACCAGAAACCCAAGTTAGTTTTTAAGGAACAAAGGAGATCCCTGAGGCCAAGCGCAACCCTGGTAGGAAATGGCAGCCCCTTCTGCCCGGGGTCTCACAGTGGGCTCGTCTGTCTCTGCAGGACCAGAAAATCTACATCTACAGCCTCAAGGGCATGTGCCCCTTGAACACACCCCAGCGGGCCTTGGACACTCCAGCTATTGTCACCTGCTTCTTGGCCGTACCTATTATTAAAAAGGTGAGTTGGGGGGCGGTGTGCCAGCCTCTGACTTCCCCTCCCTGTTCAGGTCTGCCTCCCACCTGTGCTGGACTGGGGAGTAGTAGAGCCACACCCTCTTGGATCACCTAGCCCCGGGCACATGGGCTTAGTCCACCTTAGAGATACTGGTGGCTGGCTATCATTAGCATAGAAAGCCTACTGTCCCCAAGCAAATGCCACAAACCCTGACTCAGGGGAAGTGCTTTTGGAGCAAATGGTGCAAACCCCAGATGCACATAGGCCCTTGTGATGGCAGTGACATCAGGAGTCTCTTCTCCAGCAGCACTGGCCAGTACCAGTGACCATGTCCCGGCAGGTCCAGCTTCTCACCTGTAGGGCAGCCAGTTCTGCTCCCCTCTGTCTGCCTCCTCTCAGCCTCTCACTGTCCACCCCAGACCTCAGTTCTTCTTTTGCCCAGGGTGGCCTGGCAGACTCATCTCCTCAAGCTCCCAGGCCTGACCAAGTGGTGCTCTCTTCGACCCAGGCTCAGCCAGCTATGCCACACCTTGAGCTATCTAGAGACCCCCCACCCCGCTGGCTTCCGTGACACTGCCCACACTGCAGCACACTGTGCTGGGACCTCTCCCTCCAGCCTCTGCCAGGAACAGTCTTCCACACACACCTCTTCTATACTCCCTCCTATTCAGTTCTCAAGATCGCAGGGGCCATGACCCTCCGACAGAAGCTGTGCTGTGTGAGAGGCAGCTGCCTGGCTTTCCCAGGTTCTGTGGCCCTCCTGGGATCCAGGCACTGCTCAGGCAATTCTGACTCCTCCCCAGGGACCTGTTTGATTCACAGACACACTTGCCAATGCATGCATTTCCTGGTGTCACTTATTAAAACGTGTTGACTGTCATCATTCCATTCCAGTGTCCTCATCTGTAAAATGGGGATATTAAGAGATAGTGAAATGGATCTCTGGGCTTAATGTTCCCAGAGCTCTAGGCGGGTGCACTTGGAAATTGTGTTATTATGACCCCCTGACAGTTGCAAAATATATGAGTTCTTTCCACCCTGCTCCCGTTTCATTTTTTTAAAAATGAAGAAGAAGAAGAAACAGGTATGAAATGAACCTCAGGATCATTTATGACTGTGGCCCCGTGCCTAGGGCTGGGCAGCTTGGCCTGTACCAGAGCACAGGAGAGCAGGACACAAAGCGTTATTGAAGGCCATCGCTGGCCAGAGCCCCAAGCCAGGGTACCACCTCCCACACGACCAGGGGGAATAAAGCCGGCTCTGTGCAGAGCCTCCTGTGAGGGGTGCCCGCCCTCTCGGAGGCCGTCCTGCCCGCGGCCACGCAGGGCAGACCCCTGCATTCTTGCACGTGCACGTTCTCACCCAGCCAGGACATGGCATTCACCACACGGACCAGGCTGAACCAGGACTGCAGATAGAACTGCAAGCCTGTTTGCCTTGGCCGCTTTCTAAAATCCTTCCCAAAATCCCGAAGGTGGATTTTGATAAACTTTCTTCAAGCTTCTTTCCCTGGATGTTGAGTCCCAGGCCAGTCACTCGGTTACCTTGGTCAGCCCAACCCCCTGACTTGCCCTGACTCCCAACAAAGCTGCTTTCTGCCACTCACCCTCCCTGGCAGGAGGCCTGGATCCTGCTGCGTCCTGACTCTGCCTTTGTTCTGTGGAGCTCTGCTCACCCCTGCTGCCCTGGGGAAGCCTGGGGTGGGCCCATCATTCAGCACCATCCCTGCAACATCGACCTCTGCCCAGAGACCTCTGCTGGGTGACTGCAGAAGAGGTCATGCTCCACGGCAGGCCTGGGGGAACCCTAGAGACCCCATCGATGTCAGCAGTCCCGTGGGCATTTCAGAGGAGGAGTCAAGCTGGAAATCAGGCCAGGACATACTTTTAGGAGAGAGTTGAGTTGGGACGGATTTCTTCCAGAATGAGTTCAGCAAACATGTATTATCCACTTGAAGAGAAAACTCTGTGGAGTCCCAGGGCCACAGAGACGGATGAGACAGCTCTTCTCTGTGCCAGGCCAGTGCCCAGGGGACAGTGGTGGGCACAGGGATGTCGTCTCTGCTTTCATGGAGCATGCTGCCTAGCGTAGGTAGACCCCCAGGATGCCTACAGCTCTGTCATGTTATTAAGCAGTGTTCCTAGGAAGAGGGCACCATGCTCTGCCTCTCAGGGAGGTCTTGGTGGCCTCAAAGAAGAGTCAGCTCCCTGCTGCTCATGCTGCAGGAAGCTAGCCCCAGCAGGGGTGGGTACATGGTCCAGCTGACATCCACCCGCACTTGGTCATGTAGGCCCTGCTCCTCTGCGGCACATCCTTTGCCATAGGAAGGAGTGTGGGGGTGGCTCTGCTGGGCTAAGGCTGCACCTTCTCTGGACCCTAGCCTAAAGCTTCTGCTAGCAACCCCAGCCTTTCTAAGAGCTTTGCTTCTCTGGGTGCATTAGTGGAAATAATGTCCCCTCCTGGGGCAAATATAAAATGAGTCTGGTTTGCATTCTCTTTCCTGGAATGGGGGGACCAAAAGGCCTCATGCGTCCCTGTCTCCTCCCCACAGAATTCCTTCCTGGTGCTGGCTGGCCTGGCTGATGGCCTTGTGGCTGTATTTCCCGTGGTGCGGGGCACCCCGAACGACAGCTGTTGCTACCTGTGCTCCCACACAGCCAACAGGTCCAAGTTTGGCATCCCTGACGAAGACACACGGCAGAACCCCTACCCAGTGAAGGCCATGGAGGTGGTCAACAGTGGGTCCGAGGTCTGGTACAGCAACGGGCCGGGCCTCCTTGTCATCGACTGCATAGCCCTGGACATCAGCAGGCGGCTGGAGCCCTATGCGGCCCCCTCGGTTGTCATGTCAGTCGTGTGCAGCTCAGATTGCAGGGGGGAGGAGGTCGTCTGGTGCCTGGACGACAAGGCCAACTCCTTGGTTATGTACCATTCGGCCACCTACCAGCTGTGTGCCCGATACTTCTGCGGGGACCCCAGCCCCCTCAGGGACATGTTTCCCGTGCGACCCTCAGGCCCGGAACCCCCGTGCAGCCACACAACCAGCCTGAAGGGGCCCGATGGGGACTGCATCGCAGACGTGAGCATAATGTACAGCGAGGAGCTGGGCACGCAGATCCTGACCCACCAGGACTCGCTGACCGACTACTGCTCCATGTCCTCCTACTCCTCTTCCCCACCCCACAGGGCCACCAGGTCCCTCTCCAGCCTGCCCAGCTCCCCAGCCAGCTGTTCCAGTGTGCCTTTCTCCACTGACTACGAGGACTCCGACAGGCTGCAGGAGCCCAGTGCTGCCTCCGACAGGTCTGAGCACGAGCTGACCCCCATGGACGGGGAGACGTTCAGCCAGCACCTGCAGGCTGTGAAGGTCCTCGCTGTCAAAGACCTCATCTGGGTCCCCAGGTAAGTTTCCTGGTGGGGGCGGAGGGTCGCCATCCTGTGCTGCCACGGCTCTCGCTTTGGGGATGAGGCGAGCAGAACCCTGTGGCTTCCTTTAAAGATAATGTCCAGACCCACCAGGGCCTATTCTTCCAAGGATTTGCTCCCTCGGTTTTGGAATCTGGAGTGATCTCCTTAGCAAATCTTAGAATGGCCACAGAGAAAAAGCTCATCTGCCCACTGGAGTTTATGGTGCCCTGAAAGGAGAGCCACAGTCAACTGTGATGGGGTTTCCCGCTGGGATCGTTCTTTATCTGCTTCACAGGCTGTACCTTCTGCGTAACTTAAAACCTTAGCAGAAACTGCACATTTGTTACTTGGCGGCCATGCCTTTCAGCACAACACAGCGCCATCCCCCCAGAGAGCACGGCCAGCCATGCACAAACACTTGCCCCTCTTGGTTTTGGTTTCTTAGGCGTGGCGGAGATGTTATTGTCATTGGCCTGGAGAAGGATTCAGGTGCCCAGCGGGGACGTGTCATGGCTGTCTTAAAAGCCCGAGAGCTGACTTCTCATGGGTAAGGCTGAGGGAGGGGCTTCTGTGGGATCCAGGGGAGCAGTGTAGGGAACCTGAGGCCCCACCCCAGGTCCTGTAGGACAGCCTGATGTCCCTCCTGCCCTTCTGTCCCCACAAGTAAACACCACCCACCAACAGAGCCACAGGTAAAACAGGAACAAGATGGGGTCCTCCAGGCAGCTCCCAGGAGCTCAGCAAAACCAGTACATGGAGCATTAGCCACTGGCCAGGGCCATCTTCTTCTGGAGTACCCAGTGTACCTGTAGATCAGGCACCTGGCTGTTGGGGTGGGGGGCATCTCCAGGGCCAGGGTCCAACTGCAATTGAAATAGGGATCTCTCCAGGCGATTCAAAGTATCCTTCCTGCCAAGGAGGAGAGCCCTGCCAGAGGTGACCTTCCTACCCATTCAGCACCAGGCAGGGCCAGATGACACAGGCACACTCTGCTCTTTGCATCTCAAGCCTGGGGGCAAGACTCTAAACAGGCATGTCTGTGTCCACCATGAGGCTGTCAGGGCGGGAAGGCCTGTCCAGAACATGGTCTCCACAGCAAGACTGGCGCAGGACTACAGTTTCTAGTGATGTCTGCTTCCTCACTTTGACTCTGAGGCCCCACATGGTAAATCTCCCTTGTGAAAAGCCCCTCCGTTCAAACGTATTTGTGTGGACACATGTGGGTGTGTTTGTGCATACACACACACACATGCACACACTGGAACACTTCCACGTCACATTGGTCCCGTTTCGATGCAGTGAGAGCAGAGATCCACAGGCAAGGGTTTTATTGCATCTGGAGCATAAGGGGCTAGAGAAATCCCTTTCAGTCTGTTTCCCCCAGAGCATGACTATGACCAAAGAGACATCCATGGCAATTCTACTCCCTTGCCCACCACCATTGAGCTTTCTCGGCGAGTGCTAGAGCCAGTGACCCTTGGTCAGTGAGTGCTTATAGAAGTGATATTGGGGTTTGATCCCCAGCCCTGGCTGAGATTTGGACAGAAGCCTTGAGCTGAACCAGTTCCCAGCTTGCAGGTTGGACTTCTGGGATCAAGTGGGTCTGCAGAGCCCAGCTCAGTGAACCTTGGAATTCCTGTCATTAGTGTCCCTTAAGTTTTACCTGGTATTCTTTTTCATATTCATCCCCCAAAGCGAGGTTTTTCTTAAAAGCCAGGTTATAGGGAGAAAGACCCTGGTCAGCAGCTCAAAGTCAGGACCTGGCAAGGCCACTAGGAAGTGGAAGGCTTCTGGACATCCTGATTTACAGAATGGACTCAGTGCCCAGCAAGGCCCATGTACTGGTCACAGAAAGAGGAGACACAGATAGTACGTGCCTGGAGGTAGGCCACCAGCCCACAGAGAGACCACCAGCAGAGGAAGTCCATGGGGGAGCTGCCCACTGTGGCCCAAAAGGAAACTTGTGCACACACAGATCATGCACAAAACCAAAAAATTATATACAGTTATGACTGTGGGGCAGCAGGCTTTCTACCTAATGTATTACCCTGTGTCCTCCAAGTACGTGGAAGTGCAGTGAGAGAAGGAAGAATCCCACTGAGCTTTTGGCAAGGGAATTGACAAGCCCAGACTCCATAGTGGGCCGTTCACCAGCAGGAGTTTGGGTCAGTGGTATTTTCTGAACACTTCAAGGTCGAAGAAGGCATGAAAGGTGCTTTCTCTGGTTGCATCAGTGGCCTTCCAGGGTCTTGGTCCCTTACAGATAATTTCCATTAGCATGAACTGCTGCCCTCAGCCCCTCGGGACTCTTCATATAAAGCTCAGTCTCCAGGCTGCAACCATGTGGAAGCATCCAAGCACATCCCAAAGCCAGACGGGGACACACACAACCCCCTTAGCCAGCTCTGTCCACTCCAAGGTGTGCAGGGTGATTGTATTGTCCCCCACTAAGTGGGGACCCCTATGGGTTTTCTCAGACCCTCTTTCTCTGCAGAGTGCTGGTGGACGCAGCTGTGGTGGCAAAGGACACTGTGGTGTGCGGCTTTGAAAACGAGAACACAGAGTGGTGCCTGGCTGTCTGGAGGGGCTGGGGCGCCAGGGAGTTCGACATTTTCTACCAGTCCTACGAGGAGCTGGGCCGGCTAGAGGCTTGCACACGCAAGAGAAGGTAATTCCCGTGGAAGGACCCAAGCGTGGAGCCAGCTGGCCCCAGGGGTGCCGCCTGAGCCCCCTGTCTGCAGCCCTCCCAGGATCCAGAGGACGGATGGAGTTCTGCCCTGAACCCTGTGCTGCTAAGTGCTGAGAAGCTACCTGCCTGGCTGTGGTTTGGGAGTTCTCAGGTTCTGCGGGGCAGTTACTGACTACCCTGTCCCCCTATTGCTGGTTTCAGAGCCCAAGGGAAGACAGTGGGGTCTGGTCAGGAGGGGCCTCCTCCATCAGCTTCCAGGAGTGGGGGGGACCCCATTCTAGGCTGGGTCCCACAAAGGGGGGCCAGGCCTTCCTGGCATAATGGGCCCTCCCTGTCTCAGATGGAGTTACACTAGAGCCTCCCTGTTGAGGAGCCGTTCGGGGGCAGGATGGGAGGAGGGCTGTGACCCCTGGCCCTTCCCCCGTAGAGACCCCAGTCACTCGGCCCATTTCCCAAGCTCAAGTCCCCAGAGCATGGGGCCCTGCTTGAGCGAGCTGAGATCAGGTATCTTTATCTGGGCAAAGTCTCTGTGTGAGAAACCCCCAGAAGGACCCTGGGCACAGAGAGTCGCCCAAACTGGGGAATGAATGAGCTCCCTTAAGTGGCACGGCCGGAAAACCCCATGCGAGGGCACCCGCTGGCCTTTACATTCTTCTCCCACCAACAAAAGGAAGGAGAAACCTAGTCAGCAGGATTTGCAAAGGGCCCTGTGTTTATGCTTAGTAAGATAAACTTGGACACAGCTGAGCACAAGCCCTGTTTGTTTGCACATGTTTATTATCACTTTAGCAAATTAAGTAATATCTCGGTGGTCAGGCCTCTGGTTGTGAAATCACATGGTATGGGGCTTCTACCAAATTATGTATTTGCTCAACATTTACTGCACACGTGGACAGCAGACTATGAAAAGTGAAATTGTTAACCGGGGATGTATGGGCACGACAGGGAGCAGTTTTGTAAATCGTACGCACCCGTATCCCCATCTTTGCCAAGACTTGCCATGTGAGACTGCTTGACCAGAGTGGACGTCCGAATGTGAGATCCCATTCCAGCTCAAGGTGATGAACCTTTCTCTAAAATTAAATTAGAAAAGTCCAACTTATGATTTGTGGAGTGTGCAGGCAGATGTGAGTCCTTTTATCTGAAAATAAACAGACCTTCAAGAATGAAACCGCGGTCTCTTGTCTGTTGAGTGCTTGGGACAGCTACACAGCTGGGTCCTTCCAGCTCACTCACTGTCGAGGGTGGGAACGGACAGCCCGTTTTCAGTCCTCTGCTACCAGCTTGCCGGCTGCCTCATACCGGTGTCCATGAGCAGAGACAAAGACGGTCAGTCACAGGCCTGGGAAAACAAATCCCCCACTTCCCTTTACAAGCCTGGGCCAAGTCCTGGGAAACTGGAGGTCCATGCCTCCTGCCCACTCCACAGTCTTGCTCCATCCTGGCCTCTCAGCATGGTCTTAGAGATCCCCATTCTCCCTCTCCTCTCTTCTCAGGGCCCCACAGCTGCCTAATTACCCCCCAAATGCAAACCAGATCTTGTTTGTGCCCCACCCAGTGCCTGTGCCTTGTGTTTACTGCAGCCAGACTACTTTGCCAGAACACCATCTCTCCTCTACCACCCAATCTACCTCTCCAAACTCTCCTCCTGACCTGGGTCCATGCTGGTGTGAGGAGAACCTACAGGGACCCTTCACACCATGGTTAGAAATTATGCAGAAAATGATTCATGAAGTTAACTACATAAAAAAAATAGAAACTTAAATAGAAAACTTACCACTAAGTCTGAAGGTGAGCAATCAAATGGGAAAAAAATAGCAACAGAAATGAAAGGTGAATAGCTCACTTATCATGTTTGAAGCATCTGTACCCCTCAATAGGAATGAGAAAACCCAATAGGAAAAAAAAAGTGAAGGCTGTGAGCAGGCAGCTGAATTACTAAGAAATGCAAACAGGCCCATAAACATTAAGGCTGGACCTCACCCAACTGTAAGCAAAAAGTCATGATATGGTGCCATTTACCCACACATTGAAAAGATCAAAGGGCCAGCAATTATTTCTTGAGTATCTACTATCAGGTACTGTCATCATTACCCAGTGAAAATCACAAGAATATTGGGAAGCAAGAGAATCTGTATTGTGAGAATATTCTGTGAGACAAGAATATCTGCTTCCAAGAGCTCACTTCTCCTGGGCAGAGGTGGCTATGAACACACAGATGAAATCAAAGGCAAGCTAGCCAATACAGTCAGGAAACTGGTAGCATACGGCCACATTTAACTGAGGCTGGGAAAGACTGGCATGTGGAGGTGCCATCTGAGACGAAGGCATTGTGTGGCGATCTCGGCAGCAGCTGAAAGGGGACACATGTGCAAAGGCCCTGCAGTGGGACTGAGCTGACGTCTTGGAGGGATCATGAAAGTTGGTGTGGCTGGATCACGGTGAAGAGCGGAGCCCAGGGCCCACCAGGGACAGAATGATAAGTGTAGGTCTCCATCGCAACTACTGGCCGTTTTAAGCAGAACTATTAAACAATCTTTAAAAAGCACTTTGCTGAGTGGAGGAGGGACCAAAGAGGAGGAAGTCTATGTTTGGGGCCACCCATGAGAGGGTCCTGTCACAGATTCTACCACAATTTGAAATGCACATCCCCTTAAACCGCGCAGTTCCACTTAGGCATTTGATCCTGAAATATTTGTGAAAGTGCTCAAAAGTACAGAACAGAGATGTTCATCACAGCATTGCTCCTGATGGCCCTAAACAGGAAACAACCAAAACTCTCAGGAGAGAAGTTATGGAGTTCCTGTTCGTGCAGCAGTGCGAGCAGCCTTTCCAGGAGGAGGCAGGGCTGACTGTGCTGGTCTGAAGTGCTCTCGGAGGCATAATAAGTGTGTTGGGTTTCTAAAGCAGCTTGCAGTGCAGTGCTGTTTACATAAAAAAAAAAAAAAAAAAAAAGTCTGTAGAGGTACGTGTGTGTGTGTGCATGAGAACTATTCCAAAGGATGCCCGAGAACCTGGTGGACATAGGTTGCCTCTGGGGAGGAGAATTAAGGGCTCCTTAGAGGACAAGACCCTTCATTTTTACTCTCTACCTTCCCCCTGGCACTCTGAGTTGAACGGGTGCCGTATCAGGGCAGTGATCCAGGCCCCTGGACCCCAAGAAGGATGTGCCTAAGCCTTAGTCTCTAGAGATAATGAGGAATTCCCTCTGCCCCTCTCCTGGGTGGACGTCTCTCCCTAGGGAGGGTCTGAGATTCCAACAATCCTGCTGTGTCTGTCTGACCTTTGTGCTCATGGCTGAATTGTCACCATGCTGGCTGTCTTTGCGCTACAGGCACAGAGCCCCCAGTGAGGAGGATGGACACAGGAGGGGTCAGGTGTGAGGGGTTGGGGATAGTCAGCCAAGGCCAAGTAGCTCTGCCCTTGGGCGCCCCCTTGTCCTGCCAGGGGTGGTGTACAGCCCAGGTGCAAGGCCCAGGCCTTTGCCGCCTGACAGACAACACCCACGCCTCCTCCCACCCATTGCCCTGCACCTGGAAAAACAGTGGCCTTTCTGATAACTAGTCACCAGCAGGGCTGCCACCACCTTCCCAGGATGCTGACTGCTCAAACCCATGGGATCTTTGCAATGACACCTGGGAAGGCTAGCAGACCCACCTTCCTGCTCAGCGCCTTCAGGGCTGGAGTGAGGGCTGCTATCCTGCCATTCCTCCTGCCTAAAGCACCAGGAAAGCCCCTGAGGAGATGTGTGGACCCAGAAACTCCTCAAGGCTCAGGGGAAAACAGCAAGGTATGAAATATCCCCAGGCACCAGCAGGCTGCTGCCCTGGGAAGAGCCAGGGATTCTAGCAAGTCAGGCTCGGGGCCTCCCACCTCTGAATGCCTGTTGATACTTGTATTCCAGACAGAACTGAAGAGTTGGCAGGGGGATCGTGAGTTATGATGACACTTTGACAATCGCTGTGGCAGAAACTGCTAGCTGCACCCTTCTGCTCAGTAACAGACCCTGATTTTGCTGGCGTCTCTTCTCCCAGCTGACTTTGCAGGTGGGGTGGTCCCGAGGCTGAGTTCCATCCAGGAGGGCGATATGGATGTGTCCAGAATACGCTTAGGGTGAGCACCATCAAGGGGAACTGGGGTCAGCAAGAGGCCTTTTGACCTTGTCCCTTGCCCCCCTCTTCCTTTCAGGCCACTCCCTGGAGTTGGTGATGAAAGGCACTTCGTGCCAACCTTGGCTGCCCACCTGCAGGCTTCTCATGACATAATGGGGGGAAAAACCCACTTTCTTGTTCAAGCCCATGTTTTTCAACTCTCAATAATGGCTTCCGAATGAAATTCCTAAATATTCAGATATATTTTCCATTAACCCAACCAGAGCCCTGGGAGTTAGCAAGTGAGCTGACCCTGACAAACCTCTGTGCAAGTTCAGGCAGAGAGATCAGAGCCAATGATGGAGTGGAACGTGGTGGGGGCCAGACGTGGCCCAGAGCTTAATTGGGCAGTGAGCGCAGGGTGTGGTATGGGCTGTGATTCCTCCAGGGCAACAAGCAGTCATTTCCTCCCCACACCACAGCTGCAGAGGGGGCAGGGGTCTAGCCTAGTTGCTCAATCCCCAAATATAGGGTGCGATGGCTTTAATGTCCTGAGAGGTTAAGGCCTCCACCCTGGGCAAGCTGCCCCACCTCTGTGGCCTTGGCTTCTCCACGAAACAGCCACGGCTCTTCTTACTCCACTGAGAAGCCATGTGTGAGACAGCCCCAGCCCAGCCCCCAACCCAGGGCCAAGACCCACTCCCTTATCCCCCATCCTGACACCCCCTCCCCTGCCTGGGAAGGATCCCCTGGGCAGCACGAGCTCTTGTCTGAAAACTACTTGAGGGAAATACAAGTGTCCTGTTGTGAAAGGTTCCACTTTACAAACCAAATCTGTGTCTTCAGAAGTACTGGCATGACTAACACCTGTGCTTGAACCAAGTTAAGGTGTGACACCTGTAAGAGTAAAGGAAGCCAGGCCCAGCGGGGAACACCTGTAATCCCAGTGGCTCAGAAGGCTGAGGCAGGAGGGTTACAAACTCAAGGCCAGCCTCAGCAATTTAGTGAAGCCCTAAGCAACTGAAGTGAAACCCTTTCTCAAAATAAAAAATAAAGGTTTGGGGCTGGGGCTCAGTGGCAGAGCACTTACCTAGCATGTGTGAAGCGCTGGGTTGGATCCTTAGCACCACATAAAAATAAACAAATAAAGACATGCTGTCCATCTAAAACTAGAAAAATAATTTTTTAATAATTAAAAAATTTAAAAAAAAAATAGAGAGCTGGGGATGTGGCTCTGTCATTAAGTGAGCCCTGGTACCAAAAAAAAAAAAAAATAAAAGTAAGTGAAAGCTGATTGATTAGTGGATAAGATGACTGGGGTATTTCGAAGTCTCACTTGGGAATACATGTTTTGAAAAATGAAAGCGGAATAATGGTTGGAGTACAAATAAAGTAAATGTCCACTCTACCATTGGTGGTCTCTGCCACCAAGGCTGTCATCAATGCTGTTCCAGATGGTCAAGGTGCATTCCTTGGTCCATGGTGGTCAGTCGTTGGGTGGGGAGAGGCCATGTAACTAGTGCAGAAAATGAGTGTTGAGGGGAGGGTACTCATTTTCCCTCATAGCCAGAGCCCTGCATTTCCTATATGAGACCCCAGGTTGCTCCATCTCTCTGCCCTAGAACCGCAGCATGAGTTGCAGTGTCTTCATGGCCCATGTCCTAGAAAGATGACCCACATGCATGACCCACAACCTGCCATGGATGTGTGTCAAGAGTAGGAAGTAGAGTGGTGTCTGAGACCACGGGGATTAGAAGGCGCTGTTACCTGAGCTCCCCCAGCCCATTCTAACTGGTACGTGCCCCCAACCTGCCACCAGCCCTCCACGCCAACACCACCCTGCACACACATGCCGTGTCCCCTGCTCTGTCTTTCCCATACTAGGAGTTTCTCAAGGAAAATGGCAACAAGGAGAGGTCTGGATGGGCAAAGAGTTCTCATCCTAGGAGAGCCGAGGGCAGGGCAGGGCCCAGAATACCCACTTCTCCCTTTACACAGGCTGCTGCCTCCTGCACAACTGAGCTGTCTCAGGAGGCACTTGGTAAATGCTGGTGTCCCCGTGTGTTCTGCTGGCTCTGCTGCCTGGATTAATGACTGTCATGAATATCCCCTTTGACACTTGTCCCCACATGCTCCTGGGCATCCCAACTTCCACGTCTCTGTTAGCTCCATCAGCTCTGAGATATACCAGCCACCATGCTCCCAGGAGGTATGGTCTCTCAGAGTACTCGGTGGGACCAGGGCACTCCCAGCTTGCACGAGGGACCCCATCTCTGCAGCACCAACATTCCATCAGTGTCTATGTCCCCTGCTGACGAACAAACTCTTTAACTAGCTCAGTGCACAGCAAGCCCCCTGTGGCCATGACCTGGGCCCTTATTGTCACTCTCATCCTTTGGGGAAGTTGGCAATTCTCTACTCCAACCCCAAAGGCCTGCCACTTTGTAGCTCCTGGGGCCTGTGTTAGTCAGCTTTCCATTAATATAGCAAAATACCTGAGACAATCCATTCATAAAAGAAAAGGCTTTTTTTAACTCATAGTTCTGAAAGTTCCAGTCCAAGTTTGGGTAGACCAATTGATCTGTGCCTCTGGTGAGGTGCCAGATGGTATTGGCAAGGAGTGCACAGCACAGCAAACTGCTCAGCACACATCCCAGCAGGCAAAGAGAAAGACTGGATGGGCCAGAGACCCAAAGATATCTTTAAAAGGCACAATGGTAAGACCCAAGGACTTCCCACTAGGCTCTACCTCCTAAAGGTCACCACCTCCCAATAGCACCATCCTGGGGACCAAGACTTGAACACATAGACCTTGAGGGACACTTACTCAAACTATAGCAGGGCCTCAGCTTCCTCATCTGTAAAATGGGAAGATTCAGTGGAGGATGACTTGGCACAGTGAGACACAGCAAGAGCTGTGAGTGTCCACTCTCATCCAACCCTGGAGCATCAATAATCTGTTTCCTTAGTTTCATGAGCTTCAGCTGCATATCCCCCCAGCCCTTGAGCACCATCTACCAGCTGACTTAACTGTTTCATTGCTTTCTGATAAAATGGAGGTCTGGAGAGGTGGGGTCTGTGGCTATTCAGCTTGGGGCCAGAATAGAAACTTGTTTCTGATGACTCCAGGTTATACTTGAAGTTTTGAACTTTAAGTCTCTCTCCCCTGGGCTCAGACTTGGCCCCCTCTCTGGTGTCATTCCAGGCACTTGACAGTCCTGTCTCAATAGAGTGTGAGGCAGGCTAAGGCTTGCACCTGGAGAGACACATCTGTACCCCGAGTTCTGGGCACCCGGCAGTCCCCAAAGAGGATCCTAAACAGCTCTGCTCAGTGTTCCCGGTGTCCACAGCACAGGGACAGGGGCCAGCCTCTTCACTTCCTCCTCAGCCTGGCCTCCCCCAGGATGTGCTGTGTGCTGTGCAGGGTGAGGTGACATTCACCCTCAGCTCAGAATGACTCCCCCATCCTCAAGGCCAGCTAAGGCCAGCCCATGTCAACCCTTCCTCTGAGCAATGTAGTCTCTACCCAGGTCTGCCGTGGGCGACCAGAGGAGGAACGAGGCATGAGAGTGAGGTGGAAGGAACTAGAAAACACCTCCACCTCTGACACAGCTGCATCAGAGCACCAGAGCCTTCAATCAGTGCCACTGGAGAAGTGAAAGCGTATCAACTCATTATCTGTATTTTATTTATAAAAAATAGTTTAAATTTGATCTCAGGTACACTAGGTATCTGCAACCCTCAATGCAAAGTTTCTGCTCCTCCACGGACCCACTGAGCAGACAATGAGCTGGAGCCAGCCTTCTCACAAGTGGGGAAATGCCCCCCACAGAGACGCAGGTCCCACACAAGGCCCAGGCCCCCTGGAATCGTGTACTTTAGGCTTCCTACGTTGTTTACCCTTTCATTCACTTTCAGTTTCAGAGGTCAGAATTGGGGAAACAGAGACCCAAATAGAGATCCACTGAGGACAGAGAGCATTGTGATGAGCCACCTCTGGGACAAGAGTCAGAAAACCAGACCCTGGCTCCTTCCTCCACCTCCCAGGTGGGTGGCCTAGGGCAGCCGCTCTCTCCTGTACCTCCAGCCCTTCCACATCTCCTGACTCTCAGGTTGTGACAAAGATCCAGAGGCATGGACTCAGCAAACTCCCAGGCTCCATTGTGATGGAAGCCATGGGCACCTCAGAATGGAAGAGCCCAAGACCCTTGTGCAATAGGAAATGTGGCCAGGAACGGGGGCTTCTGCTTAGCCCTTTAAGCTCCCAAAACCCAATACCCAGGATTTTTCTCCAAATCTCCTTCTTAGGGTTGTACCCCAAAACCAGCGGAACCCATTCTTAAGGACTATTGCTCAAGGTGGTGGTAAAGGTAGGGTTTGGAGACACAGACCCAGGTTCCCATCCTGTTTCTTCCCACTGCCCACTCAGATCCAAGGTAACTTTTTCAGCCTCTGACATCTTTTTTTCCTCCCTGACAGGATAGGAACATGATCCAGGATTTACTTAATGACACTAAACAGTGGGGGGACACACAAGGGGGCTTCAGTTAAATTGGAGTTCTCTGTGCCCTGCAGTAGACTCACCCGTGAGTGTGCATGTCCAGGTGGTGCCCAGGTTCTAGAAGGCTGGGCCCACCCAGACCTAGAACAAGTTGAAAGGACACGTGCATAGGAGAACTCTCACCGCAGAGAGGACACCATAGGGATCAAACCCCTCACGGCAAAGTCCCTTCAAGGACCAGGGCTTCAGGAGGATGCCTCAGCTCCCACCCAGGGTCCCATCACACTAGCCATGTGCAGGCAGGAGGCCCCTGAGCCTTTCCTGCCGGTACTTCTTAGGGACATACACAGACTTAGCTGAAGACCTATGCCACCCACATCCATGCACGCGCTGTCTCTCACAGCCTCCCTGACCTTGGCATGCTCAGGGTAAGCCTCACATCTGCCCTCATGCCCACTTCCACTTAAGCCACGGAGGAGACCCAACCCCAGAGGCTTGTCCAAGGACATTCTCCTCCTCAGCTCCTGTACCCAACTGCCCCCGTCACACAGACCCCAAGCAACAACAGGCCCTACAGAGGAACTCTAATTGCTGAAGGCAGGGCTGGCTGTGGACAAAACCTCACTGAGCTCTGCTCCCCTCCCCCACTCCTCAGGAAGGAAATGCATTGAGATTAGTTTCTAGAATCAGGAGGATTTGCATGTTCTAGGGAGATAGGAGGGTAAGCCCTGAACGTAGAGGCATAGGGGTTGTGGTGCAGAGGCTTTCTTGTGACTACAGAAATTTGGGGTTGTCTCCCCAAAACCAGACAGATGGCAGGGCCCCTGGGGAGAGCCCAGGTCTGGGCCCTGCCCCTCCCACAAGAAGGAAAGAATTCAACCAACCACAGCGGCCAGCAACCCGGGACTTGGCCAAGTAAACCTACTGTTTGCCAAAATATAAGAGCTCCTCTCCCTCTCTGGAGCTTAGGGAAGGAGGAAATTCGCTGCCTGCCTCCCCAGCTCTCTCCTCCCAGCATCTACACCCCCATCCCTACGTGGCCAGCTCTCAGGAGCAGTTTCATTGACTGCAGCCAGGGGGCGCCCTAAACCCAGCAGCAGGGCCCCTCTCCTCCCACCAACTGCCTGGCCCAGACAGGGGACAGGGCCAGATGAGAAATGGATGCCTCTGTGCTCCTGGGCCCTCTGAGAAGAGTTTGTGGGCTTGATGAGTTTACTTTACCAAGTATTTCCAAGTAGGATCCCATCTAGGGAAGAAGGAACCCTTGTGGCTGCATGTGGATGTAAATACAGACACCCAAGGAGCCCTGGAGTGTTTGAGGGCCATCTGGGTAGAAGGGAAAAATTATCTTCTTGGAATTTTCTAATTGACATATTGCATTCCTTGTGTGATACAAATTTTGTTTTACTGTAACTCGGGTTTTCTGTATATGTCACAAGCTTGTGAAGTTTGGTGTGTGTACAAAGTTTGCTTACAAGGGTACATGTCATGGTTTGTGTATGCACCTGCTTTTAGTATCTCCGGCATGTGGCCCCATAGCCAGGTGCAAACCCAGATAGGGCACCTCTGTCCACAGGGGTCATTTTGAGGATCTGAGGGTCAGTGGCACAGAGAGAAATAGTGGAGGTAGAATCTGAAAATCCAGAGAAAACGTTCCTATGAACATTTCTGGCCAAAAGTTCCTTCTGGAGTTCCTTCTAAAGAGCCCCAAGTTTTCACAGATGGATCTACTAATCCTTGCACTGTTCTCAGCAAAACTCCTCAGAACTTCTCAGCCACCGAAGGCTACAGAGGAGTATCTGCAGTTACCATAATGTCAGTCACACCGAAATTATACTGCAAAGGGCAGCCTGCCCCTTCCCCAAACAGGGGGAAGGATGGCCATATGTTCTGCCCAAAGCCCCTGAAAGTCAGGCACAGAAGAGAGGCTGTCCACCAGGAAGCTCTGGGTTACTGGAAGGCTTTCAGGGTCTCACACTGCTTGGCTCTGGGGTGAGGCTCTGCCTGGCTCCCCTCATTCCAGAACCACAAGCTAAAAGCCAAGAAACACAAGACCCAAAATCACATGAACAACCGTGGATAGTGAAGGAGACAGGCCAGGATAGTCCACTAAACGGAGTGCTCTGTGGGCTATAACCGACGCTGAACTTGCTTCATTGAAAAAGATAGAGGTACAAGGGCCTGGCCTCTGCTCTGTGGCCCAGTCACTATTGAGCCTGTGAGGTGTCTGCTCAGCAGCTATTAAGAAAAGGATAAGGCAGGGGAGAGCCTGGCCAAGACAGTGCCGATGGACTGTGGCTGGGGCCAAGTGGGAAGGGAAGCCAGAAGGCAGTGTATTACATGGCCACAAGAGGTCTCCTGTACTCCCATTCAGAGGTGGAGTCTCCATCCCTCCCCCTTGACTCTTGGGAGCTTGCAGTTTTCTTGTAACCAACAGAATGTGCTGGAAGTGAAGCAACACGACTTCCAGAGCTCTGTTAGAACAGGCAGTGAAGCTGAGTGTTCACCTCTGAAGTTCTGAGCCACCAGACAAGAAGTTTGACTATGACGAGGCCGCCATGCTGTGAGGAAGCCCAAGCCACAAGGAGGCCATGTGCAGGCATTCTAGCCTTCAGTCCAGCTGAGGTGCCAACCAAGGGCCAGCATCCCGGGGTTTGCTGCAAACTTGAGAAAAGATACCTTCAGATGTTTCTAGCAGTTTAATCTTCCTCAGCCATGGAGTCTTCACAGTTGAGGTCTCAGCTACTAAATCACCCTGATCACTGTCTCCAAATTCTAGACCCACAGAACTACAGTATAGAAAAGTGGTTGTCATATACCAAGTTTTGGGGGTGGTTTGTTATGAAACAACAGTAACTGGAACAGGTGGCCAAGCAAGAAGTTGAGAAAACTGTGCCAGCCTACTTTCTTGCTCTTTGCATTTCCACAAGGTTGCTGGGACCTGGGAGGTCAAGGATGAGTTGGAGAGTTACTTCAGCATGTGAGCACAGGCTCAGGGACTGTGAGAGCTAACTCTTGGGGAGGGGGAGACAGCTTAACCTTGAGCCCCCATAACCCTGGCTCAGGGAACCATTCACTGGCCCAGCCAGGCAGAGCTGACCTTTCTCTCTGGAACTAAGGAAGGCACTGGTGACTGAGGTCTGGCCATGCACCCTGGTGGAGCTCCAGGGCTGATTTTCCAGGATGTGATGGGTGTTTCTGGGCCTGATGGATAAATGGGGGCTCAAGAGTCATGGGTCACCATGGCAACCAATAGCTCAGAAGCATCAAATGCAAATTGTTGCTGCTGTGGGTGGCACACTTGGAGAGGAAATACACCTTGCCTTCACCACTCGTTTCTGGCCTTGGCTGCCGCTGAGACTCTCCCCTATCACCTGCTCTGAACTTTGCTAGGGGACAGATGAATGGAAGTATCCAGGAAAGAAGAAAATGATGGCAAGCAGGTCCCTGGGGCTGTGGAATTAGGTCTGCCAGGGGGCTGGGCAGCCTGGGCAAGACTCCCAGCTCTAGGGACCTAAATGGCCAGTAGCAACCAAGGCCACGAGTGGTCAGCAGCTGCCTTCATTGGCCACCAGATTTCTGTTTGCAGGCAAGAGGCCCTGGGAAACCATGATACAGATGCTCTTATTCTCCCCAGCCAAGATGCCAATCCCAGACTAAATGGTAGGAGAGAGGCCCTGAGGTGTGGGTTTGGCTTCCCAGAAATGAGAAGCCGGAAATGACCTTGACCCTCTACCATCGCGTTGTGCACTTGGGAAACAAAGGCCTAGAGAAACCGCCAACTCAAAAAGTGTTGTCACCAGGGGCAACCTGGCCACAGCACTGGCCAGCCTGGGAAAAAGTTGTTGTTCACTGCGGGGGTGGGTGTTTGTTTTGTTTTGATTTTTAAAAAGCCTGAACCAAATCAGCTTTTTAAAATGCTGCTCCAGGACACAGCATTCTGCTACTTGCAGATGGCCTGAAGGAGCAGAGATCCAGGCAGAGTTGAGTCAACAGCATTCAAAGAGGAATCCTTGCAGATTTCAAAACATCCACGCACAGTCCTGCCTCACTGAACAGATGGCTCTGGGCAGTTCTGTGCCTGTGACCAAAGGGTCAGGCATGTATTTGCCCATTTTGTTCAATCAGCAGGTTTCATGTGGGAATGAATTTAAAAGATCCATTTTTTTTCCCATGATCTTATGTGGTTGCCAGATTTCTTCTTCTCTGAAAAGTTAAGAAATCTTGAGATTAAAGAGGCTGTTTGTCATGATTTCATGTTGTCACATGAGTTAATTAATTAATTGTCACATCACACCAAACACAGCACTAATCCAGCTGCGTGTGACACAACCCCTGACCTCAGTGGAAGGAAAAAAGATTAGTACAATGGAATGAAGGGCCTTACTACAGAATTCAGGCTTCCCTTCTTTCAAAAGAAAGCACTCTCTTTAGTAGCCTCCCTCTCTGCAGGAGCTTGAGTCTGGAGGTTCCTCCCATCATTTAGGTCCTAAGTATGCATTGGAGCAAACCTGGAGCCCTGCCTAGCTGAGCCTAGTTGACCATCTCCTCCACCCCTGAGCTCCCACCATGGTGCGCAGGCATAGGCAGTGAGCTCTCAGGCCCTACTTGTAGCCTCAGGGGGCTGCAAAGTCCTTCTCATGTCCACTTCTCCCCAAGCCTGACAGGTGCAGACTTCAGTTCACCGTGCAACGACCTCCATGTTGGAGGGACAGCAGCCTCCCAGCCTCCTTCTGCAGGAACACTGAGCCAGTGAGAGAAACAAGGGCAGCCCAGTGCTAACGCGCGCACACTATGCTCACGCTACTGACTGGATTCACCAAGGGCAAGATGTGAGCACTCATTCTGGGGTTTTAAAAAGAGAGAATTCAAAATAGACTGAATCATTCCCACCAGAAATTCTATCTATCAGCTCCTGGGATACCAGTGGCCCTCTAGTATGGCTGAGCACAAGTGAGAATTCCCTGGAGTGTTCCCCTCTATGGGATCTTGGTGGTCAAGAAGAGACCTTGAAGCCAGGCATAGTGGAGCATGCCTGTAATCCCAGTGGCTCAGGAGGCTGAGGCAGGAGGATTGCAAGTTCAAAGCCAGCCTCAGCAACAGTGAGGTGCTAAGCAACTCAGTGAGACTCTGTCTCTAATAAAATTTTAACAACAAAAAAAAAGGGGGGCTAGGGATGTGACTCAGTGGTTGAGTGCCCCTGAGTTCGTTCAATCCATAGTACCACTCCCTAAGGAAAAAATAATAATAATAAGAGACTTTGGAGATAGAGGAAGCCAGCTGAGTTGGTGTATGAGCCCTGAGGTCCACAGGTTGTTGCTGGAACTGGACCCCACTTCCAGTTACTGGATGAGGTCAGGGGAACAGGCCTCCACCTCAAGCCTGCACCATACCAGCTCTCCCCAGGGAGTGCATTTATGCAGTACCACTTCTGCTAGCATACCAAAAAGATGAGATGGCATGAACAACACAATAGAATGGCGGCGGGGGCATGGGGGGGGTGGACCTAAGAATCAATTAACCATGAGGTGCAATTATGTCAAGGTGACTGATAAGCACAAGCTTTGACCTCCTGGTTCTGTACCTAAATTCTTAAAAAAAAAAAAAAAAAACAACACAACAACAACAACTGTAGAAAATGTGTTTAAGAAAATAAACTAATTCCTGGCAGTGCTAGGGGAAGGGGGGATTTTTCTGATTGTAAGATGATACAGAAGATCTTCCATCCCTCAGGCCTTTCTTAACAAAACACTCTGACACTCTCAGAAATTTTCTTCTCCCAGAACCTTTGCAGGTCTCTGCAGCAGAAATGAAGCCAAATGACAAGGTGACTCATAACAACTGATTCCATTTCTGCCTTGTTGGCTGAGCACAGACACCATATTGCAAGGAAGCCCAAGACAGGGAAATGGTGCGTGTAGGTACTTCACCTGACACCCCTTGAGTCTTCCCCCAACCACTGACTGCAATGAAAGCCTCTGAACAGGAGCCATCTGAATGAACCCAGTCAATTTCCAGAGCCATGAGAGGCAACAATCAAAATGACTGTTGTGTTAAAACCTCTGTTTTTGAATGATCCATTTATCCAGAACAGGAATACCCTCAGGGGCCAGAATTATAAAAGAGCTGGGATTTGATTGGATGAGGAAACCAACGCCCAGATTCTGGAAAGGATCCAAGCAAATTTGGGGGTACCTCCAATGTATTCAGGGAAGGCATAGGGGACAGAATGAAGCCCCAGTTGACTGTTAGGGTGCTGAATCAGGGGCACCTCCATCTGGAGGACCACTCAGTGGTCCACACCACCTGGCTGCACAGTCCCACCTCTCACCCACAATTGCTGGAGATAAGTAGATAAACTATTTATAGATGCACCAACAGGAAATCTGAGTATAAGTTGAGCACTTCTTGAAAATCCGACACAAAAGAGAGGTAACAAACTAAAAAAATAAAATGCTTAAAGAAAGTGAGCTTTTCTGACAAAGAAATGGAGATTAAAATATAATTAATACATTCAGAAGGTATAGAAGATCAGGCAACTATAAAAAAAGAACCAATTAAAAATCTTCAAGACTAGACATGTTTGTCCAAATACAAACGGACAACCCTGAAAAGCAAGTTCCCAGAATATAAGGCCAAAGCCATCTTCAGAATGTAGCACAAAACAGCAAAGTCATGAACTGTATGAAGGAAGAGTGAAGAGACAGGGAGAGTAGATGCAGGAATGACAAAACCATACAACAGAAAACCCCAAAGGAACATGAGTTAGTTAGAAAAGCACTAAAAGAAACAGTAGGAGACAAAATTATTGAAACTTATTCCCAAAGTTCTTTTTTAAAAATATTTATTTTTTAGTTGTAGTTGAACACCTTTATTTCCTTATTTATTTTTGTATGTGGTGCTCAGGATCAAACCCAGGGTCTCACACGTGTGAGGCAAGTGCTGTACCGCTGAGCCACAACCCCAGCCCATTCCCAAAGCTCTTAAGAAGCTATTTTAAAAACTTGGGTAGATGAAGAGAAAAAGATTTTGAATAGAAAAAAAGACTGAACTATAAAAATAATTTAAAAAGTACTCAGGTCCAGCCATTTTTTAAAAAATTTTTAGTTGTAGATGGACACAAAATCTTTATTTTATTAATTTATGTGGTGCTAAGGATCAAACCCAGTGCCCCAAGCATGCGAGGCAAGCTCTCTACCACTAAGCCACAACCCAGCCCCAAGGTTCAGCCATTTTTATAGGCCCTTTCTATCTGATCTCCAAGGAACAGGTAATAACTATGTGAGGTCAGCTATTTCAGAGCATACAAAAATACAAAAACTAACCAACATATTTTCCAAAAACAGCACAAAGTTGATATCAAAATTGGAGAACAGCACACAAATGACCATATATGTAAAAATCCTGATGTACAGCTCATCCCCTGTGCTCATGAATCAAAAGTGTTGGAGAAAAACATGTGCCTACACCAAATGAACATATTTTTTATAGGACATCATTATTCCCCAAACAAGACAATATAACGTCTATTTACATATCATTTACATTGAAATATCTGGACTAAATCTGTTTCTGTACACTTTATACACATAGCTTGAAGGTAATCCTATAGTTTCTTTAATAATCTTTAATCATTTTGAACATGAAACAAATTCACATGGAGTAGAATTTTCCAGTTGTAGTATCCTATCAGTGCTCCAAACATTTCAGATTTGGGGGCCTGTCAGATTTCAGATTAGGGCTGCTCAAACCGTATCTCACAGTACTACTGTGAAGATTCAATATGAAAATGTGTGTGCATCACTCAGCCCAAGTAGATTTTTCAGTAAAATATTAGTTCTTTTCTCTTGTTGGTTACACGAGTTTTTGCACATTTAATCTGGGGTATGAAATTAGCAGTTAACTCTCTCCCAATTGGCAAGCCTAATTAAGAACCATCCACAGGAAGGACCCCTTAGCAGTAGGAGGAGCCATCTCTGCAGTTGAGGAGCGGGGAGTTTTGCATCAGAAGAAAGAAAATAAGTGACCCATGGAGCTTGCCAGTGGCACTAGCATAGTCATTATCTATGGGCAGCCACAGTGTTTGTGGCAATCCAATGCCGGAGGTAAGAGAGCTATAGATGCAGTCCTGGAATCTGGAAACTGCTTCATGTACATTAGCCTATTTTGCTAATAAGAAAACAGAGGCTAGACAAACATGTCTAGTCTTGAAGATTTTTAATTGGTTCTTTTTTTATAGTTGCCTGATCTTCTATATCCTCCTGAATGTATTCATTATATTTTTAATCTCCATCTCTTTGTCAGAACAAAATGCTCAACTTACACTCAGAGATTTCCTATTGGTGACTTGCCTGGGATCACACAACGGGTGGCAGGCTTCAAGGCCAGGCCTCCCTCCAAATTTCACTGGAAGAGAGTCTGCGTGAGAACAGGAATCCTACACTCAGGGCTGGAAGCAAAGGGTCTTTCTCTTGGGATTCAGTGAAGAGCTTCAATAAGTGTGATTTGGCGGGAACTTCCCGGAAGAAAACTGACTTCTTTCTCCTGGGCATGCTGGTCCCTGGCTGTATGCACACTCTTTCTAAGTGATGGCATTAGACACTGCAGACTGTCCACAGCTGGGCTCTGGCACGGCTTCCCCTCCCTGCTGGGCAGAGTGGGCAGCTCAGCAGCTAAGGAGTTGGAAGCCTGCTTTGCCACTGCTGGGAGATTGGGATGTCCCCTCAGACAAAATGGTCACACTTGTTAGGAGGATATCCTGGTCTGTTTGCCTAGAGCTGAGGATGATAAAGGCTCCCAGGGTGCAGGTGGCTGTCACCGCTGCTCCTCACCATGAGAAGCCCTATGTCCTGGGCACTCTGGCCCCTTGCTCAGCAGGTTCAGCCAGAAAAAAAAACTGGCTCCTGAGCATTACTCCGTTGTGACAGCTGGGGCTCCCGGTGCCAGGAGAAGTGGGACAGATGCAAACCCTCTGTCCTCAGGCCCAAGACCAGAGTCAAGAATGAACCAGGAGTAAAAGGCACAGAAGCTCATTCATTCTGGGCACATTTTGAGACGTAGGGGATACAGCTCCTTCCCAGGGATGAGGGCAGAAAGGAGAATGGGAAGGGCTCCAGGCTCCTTCCTCCTGCCCAGGACTACTGACCCGCTCAAGACAGAGCAGCCCTGTGGAGATGCTGGGAGCCCAGCACGTCCAACACGTCAAAAGTTTCCTCTGAAGCAGCACCGCAGCTGTTTCCACTCCACATTCTAGACGGGACCTGCAGGCTCCTGAGTCCTCACCCACACAGAGGATCCATGCGGTGCATCAATACCTCCATAACTAGAAACTCTGAGGACACACTATGGGCCTGCACACAGCTCTGACAGCAGACTGAAGGCGAGGCTGGACAGCACCCCCAAAAGTCAGGACCCATGGTTTAGCCATGTGGCCATGAGCAGTGGATAGAGACATGAGTGGAACAGCTAAAAGAGAGCTAGAGGGACCCCCCCCACACACTTATGGAAGTGAGTTCACTCTTGTCAAGTTCACCCACCCAGCAGAGCCTTCCCCAGGAAAAGTGGTATATTGTCCCTAAAAAGGGGGAGGATAGTAAAATACCACACCCTTGAATATCCCCTTCTTCCCGCCCCCAACTCCAAATTCTCCAAGTTAAGGAAACAGTGCGAGCAAACCTGGGCTGGGAAGTCCAGTACATATTATTTTCAGGACACTGGCTTTCTCCTGCACACAATGGGAACCGGGGCAAGTGAGTGTTACCTGTAGAAAGCTACTTTCTCGCATGGACACCAGGACAGGTGCTCCTTGGGCGGCTGGTCAGACATTGGATTTAGGGCCCACCTAGGTAATCCAGGATGAGCTCATCTCAAAATCTTTAACTTCATTACAACCAAGCCAGCTAATGCTGCTGCTGAGGGCGCTCGTACAGCCCGGGGAATCAGGCCCCTCTGCAACCGAGGGAACGGTGGAAAGAATATGTGTCGCTTGTCCAGTTGGCCGCCTCTGGATAAAACATAGAGGGGGAGGAGACACTGTGAGGGACAGAGATGATGTCAGTCAGCCTGTCCCACTCAACTCCTGTTGGAGCAGTCTCTGATCTCTTGTAAGCCTTCCCCAACAAGCCATATGTCTCCACGCTGTCTCCAGGCAAGTCTTGGGCCTGTCTGCAACCCAGCCCACTGTCCTGGCCCAACTGAGCTAGGGATGAAACAAGTGACTTGAGGCATCCCATGAAGAACTCAGTGCCCAGAGAAGAGAAGGAGTCAACCCCAGGTGACAATGACAATAATGGTCAAATAAATAGCTTCCAATCTGCGTTTGTTTATCCTACTCTGCTCCCTGATTAGGGCGAGTCAGAACCTAAGCAAGAGGAAATGGAGGAAAAGAGGAAGGTGCCCACATCCCCCTCTCCCCAACGCCTGGCTTCTTGTAAATGCCACCAGAACCCATAGCAGTCGAACAGATGTGTGCTTTGCCTGATGTGACTGGGAGGACACACACCTGGGCAGCCATGGGTGCCCTGCACAAGGGGATAGAAAGCACCAAGGGCTTCGCTTGAGGAGATAGTTTCGGGGAACAGGAATCTAACAGACAGGCTTTGCTCTAAATCGGGTGCCATCAGAAAGGGACAAGGGACTGAGGTTGTGGCTCAGTGGTAGAGTGCTTGCCTCGCATGTGTGAGGCCTTGGGTTCCATCCTCAGCACCAAATATAAATAAACAAATGAAACAAAGGTATTCTGTCCATCTACAGCTAAAAATATTTTAAAAAGAAAGAAAGAAAGCAGGGCTGATTCTGAGAGTGGACATCCCCACACTTCTTATCTGCAGGGAGGGCTGACAGGCATTCTCAGCACAGTGAGCTGGGTTTTCTATGCTTAGGCACACTGATAGAGGGGCCTCTTTCTGTTGTGCTTCATCCTAGTCAAGGGGGATCTGGCCTGATGCTGGTGCTCTGTGAGGTTGAGGACCCCCCGGGTGGGGCTGGAAACATCAGGCACTTCCAACAACACAAGCTCAGCTCAGGGAGCCAATTCAGCTCCCAATGCCAGAAGCTGGCATTTCCTCTTTCTTAGTGATGCCAGCAACCCTCAGCATGACCTGTGTGGCCCTGTCTCATCTTTCCTCCTAGCTGTCAGTCATAGCCCTGCAAAATAAAATTGATAGGAGGCTTTTGTTTTGGACTAATCTCCTGCACTAGGTCCCAGTTGACCAGGCCAAACCAGAATGGAGCCACTCATGCTAAGTGCCACATGACCAATCTGAACTTTAAAATAGGACAGTTTAAAAAAATAATAAAAATAAACAAGCCCCAGGTAATCCACAGCAACCAATCACAAAAAGCCCAGTTTACCTGAGCTAGCATGCTAAGAAATTGTTTTACTCCTATAAGAAAAGCTACCGTGAAACAACCAATCTCCTTGTTGTGCTCTGTTTCTGCTTTCCTGAGCCCTTCTCTGTCTCTAAAGCCAAGCTCTCTGTTCAGCTCATTGGAGCACTTATTCTCTTTTATAATCATAAATAAAAGCCAATTAAGGTATTTAAACGGAATCTGTTATAGTTTTGCCTTTTGGTAGTTGGCCTATGCAGAACACTGGGCTTTTGTACCTTCAATACGTTTGCCCTCCAACTACTCCATGCCCCTTCCTCCAGGCCCCCATGCTCCACCCTTCAAAATCCAAACATCACTCTTCTCTAGTCCCCAGTATAAGCTCTCCTAGCTCCACACCTCTGTCCCACCACTAGTATGATGGCACAATTGTTCCTGATGACCCCTCCCCTGTCAGTCTTGCTAGACTGCAAATACCACCAGAGCAGAGCTGGGTTCTGCACCCAGCCCTGCAGGCTGCCACCCTCTCTCACAGACTCTTCTACGGCTCACGTATCCTCCTCTTTGTGTCTACTTCACTGGGTTGAAGTGCAGGCTGTTCTCAAATAGGCAATCAATTCAATTTAATCAAGTTCCATTTAATTACGACCCCCTTATCCAAAGATCTTAATGATGTCATTTTCAGGGACTATATTAGTTTCCTGGGCCTGCCAAATTAAGTTACCATAAATTAGTGGCTTAAAACAATGGAACTTATTATCTCACAGTCCCAATCTGAGGGGTCCCAGGGCCCCATTCACCTCCAGAGGCCCTGGGAGTGTTTCACTTTGCCTGTTCCAAGGCTCCTGATGTTCCTAGAGTCTATATCACTCCAATCTGTGCCCCCATGACACGGAAGTGTCCTCTATTTGCCTGTGTGTTCTCTTCTGTCTCTTTTATAAAGACACTCATCATTGGATTTAGGGCCCACCCAGGTAATCCAGGATGAGCTCATCTCAAAATCTTTAACTTCATTCCATCTAATTTTTCAACTAAGGCCACATTTCCAGGTTTCAGGAATTAAGATGTGGACATACTTTTCTGGGAGCCACCACTGAACCCACTCAAGGGACTGACCTTTCTCATGGCCAACTTGTGAGAACCAGTTCACACATCTCCCACAGACAGCGAGCACTTAACCCAAAGTGACTGATATTGTTCTCCCCACATTCTCAGGGGACTTTCAGCATGGACCAAAATGCACTCAGGTTCCGTAAATCATTCTCTCTTTAGGGCTGACTATACTTTAGCAAATGGCTATTTTAAAAAATTTTTTTTAGTTATAGGTGGACATAATACCTTTATTTTATTTGTTTATTTATTTTTTTAATGTGGTGCCAGGGATCGAAACCAGTGCCTCACACACTAGCAAGCGCTAGGCAAGCACTCTACCACTGAGCCATAACCCCAGCCGGCAAAGGGCTATTTTTTATAACCAGTCTTGTCATTTGATGTCAAAGGCCAGGCTGGATGATTTGCTTACTACCAATATTAGCCAAATGATATGGTCTTTACCCATTTGCAGACATTTGATTTGACAAATGTTTGAGTTAGAAGTCCCTTCCTCTCAATACCTACTCCATTAGCATCTCCCTGCCCAGGGCCCCCTCCTTCCCTTCATGTGGGGCACTAGGGGAGGTCATGCCAATCACAGAAGTCAGGCCTCGGGACCATCAAAAACCCATGCGCTAGCCGAGCACAGTGGCACACGCCTGTAATTCCAGCATCTCTGGAGGCTGAGGCAGGAGGATGGTGAGTTTAAAACCAGCCTCAGCAAAAGCAAGGCACTAAGCAACTCAGGGAGACCCTGTCTCTAAACAAAATACAAAATAAGGCTGGGGATGTGGCTCAGTGGGCTAGTGCCCCTGAGTACAATTCCCAGTAACCCCCGCAAAAAAAAATGCTCTAAATCTTGGGGGGGACAAAAATCCATGCAGGTGTTGTCTGGGTGCACATCTAAGGATGGGAATCCTATCTTCTGTTACAGAACAAATTGTGTCTCCACACACACATACCCCCCAAAAAGTTTTAACTCCCAGAACCTCAGAATGTGACTATATTTTGAAAGAGGGTCATTAAAGAGGTGATTAAGGTAAATGAGATCATACAGGTGGGCCCTAAACCAATTAAACTGATACCCTTCTAAAAAGAAGAGAATAAGACACAGACCCACAAAGAGGAAAGGCTATGTGGAGACTTGGGGAAGGTGAGGGTCTATCCAGCCATGGAGACAAGCCTTGGAAGAAACCAACCCTGCTGACACGTTGATTTGTAAGTGAGCTTGATCTCTTCCAGCCTTGAGAACTGTGAGAAAACACACGTCTGCTATTTGAGCCTCCCAGGCTGTGATATGGCAGCCTACCATGGACTGAATGTTTATGTCCCCCACGTTCTTTTGTGTTTAGCCTACTCCCCAACATGACAGTGTATGGAGGTAAGGCCTTTGTGAGGTGATGGGTCAGGAGGGTACAGCCCTCACACGGGAGTCTGGCCCTTTTAAGAGAGACAGGGGCTTGCTTTCTCCCTCTCTTTCTCTGCCATGTGAGAACACAATGAGAAGATGGCCGTTTGCAAACCAGGAAGTGGGCCCTCACCAAACACCAGATCTGCTGGCATCTTGATCTTGGATTTACAGCCTCCAAACTGTAAGGAACACCAATTTGTGTCCCCCCCTCCCTGCAGTCTACCACAGTGTGTTATCACAGCACCAAACTGGCTAAGTTCGTGACTGAGGCTTCTCCAATCAGTCAGTCCTTTCCCTGGCTATAGATACGGGGTCAAGATGGGTGTTTTAGTCAGCTGTTTCACTGCTGTGACTAAAAGACTCAATCAGAACAACTGTAGAGGAGGAAAAGTTTATTTAAGGGCTCACAACTTTGGAGGTCTTAGTCTATAGAAGGCCGGCTCCATTCCTCAAGGCTCAAGGTGAGGCAGAACATCATGGCGGAAGAGTGTGGCAAAGGCAAGCAGCTCACATGGTGATCAGAAGCAGAGAGAGACTCCATTCTCCAGATACAAAATATATTCTCCATATTTCAAAGAACCACTTCCTCCAGCCACACCCTACCTGCCTGCTGTTACCAGTCAGTTAATCCCACCAGGGATTAATTCACTGATTATGTTGAGGCTATAACCCAATCATTTGTCCTCCAAACCTTCTTGCATTGTCTCACATGTGAGATTTTGGGGGACACCACATATAAACCATAACAATGGGCATATGATCCAAGGCAATGATCCAGGTCAACAGGAGACCATCTTGAGGAACTGGTTAGACAGAATCAATGGGGGGAAAGTCCTCTTCCCATGGAGGTGACTGTTAGCCTGGAGCTCCTGGTGGGGGCAGGCCTTTCCAAGAATGAGCCATGGAGGGTCTGACTTCAACCATCGCTCCCCAGATCTAGCAGTACCTGAGTCTGTGCCAAGCCTTTGCAGTAATGTGCGGGGAGGAATTACATTCTGCCCTCCATATATGCTAGTTCTGCATTTGTAGATTCAACCAACAAATGGAAAATATTTGAAGAAAGGAAATTGCATCTTCACTGAACATTTACAGACCTTCTTCCTTGTCATTATTCCCTAAACAACACAACATGACTACGTACATAGCATTTACATTGTGTTAGATTTCTTAGTCACGTAGAGATGGTTTAAAGTATGTGGAGGATGTGCATATGATAAACACAAACATTATTCCATTTTATAGAAGAGACTTGAGCAACTGTGGATTTTAGTATCTAAAGGGAAGCCCTAGAACCAACCCACCATGGATAACAAGGCACGACTACACACACACACATGCACACACACGCATGCACACACGACGTTTGAAGTAGGATTTTTCTGTGTCAATTTTAAATTCTAACCTGGGGTTTCCCTGCTACCTAATTGCTTCTCTTCCACTAGGCACCCACTTGCCCAGAAACACTTGGCCTTAGCTGGTATTCATTGAGAGAAACAAACCATTTCATCAAGAGTCTGCTCCAGGCTGATAAAAGGACCATATCCTAGGAGATGGGCCTCTCTGGGCCAATTAGTGAAAAGGAAAGAGGAAAGGCCTAGCAAGGCATAGCCAGTGCTGAAAAAGGCAGAGGTATGGGTGACTTACAGCACCCACACACGTGTGCATCTCTGTGTGTGGGGTGAATGCACTTTGGGGGTGACTGACAAGCTCTTTGATGTTCCTGGACCCTGATGTGATGATGGCCTATTTGAGGACAGGCTGGGTGAGGGCCAGGTTGGGTGCAGACCACCTGTCCTCTCTGTATCCTCGTCCTCCTTTCTGAGACTCTGCACCAGTCCTGATGCCCTGAAGCTGCCCCCAGGAGGGTCCACTGGAGAGCAAATTGTACAGGTACAAGTAGGAGAAAATGAGACCAGAGAGCAGGCAAGGCCAGAACTTTGGGAACTAGGCCTCGTCAAGCCTACTTCTCTTACAGGATGGTTCACGTGGGAACTGGGAAAGGTCTCAGTCCCCAGGCCTGACTCTCGGAGCTTCCGGGTGCCCAGATCTGGAGTGGAGCAGGAGTATGCACACGCAACAAGCCACCAAGCAATTCTGAAGCTTGAGGAGAGAAAGGAGGGGAGAGGAGGGCTGGCTGGAGGCCCGAGGCCAAGAGGGAAGGTCTGGAGGACTACAGATCAAGGTCTGAACTGAATGACTGGGAAGAGCTGAAAGGGGATTAGGGAAATAGGGATTTTTTTAAATTATGTTTTTTAAAATTGAAATAAAGCCAAAAAAGAAAAGAAAAAAGAAAGAAAGCCTACATGCAGTAAAATGCACCTAGAGCAATACTGTCTTCCTAGAGTGACCATCCTGAGGATGGTGCAGGGACGGCTGCTCCTGAGAACCAAGAGTGGAATGCAAAGCTTGAAGAAAAACACAGACTGTCATCAGGGCTGTGTGCTGGCTGGAAGCCTCTTGACATCACGCTTACAGAGCCCTGAAAATGCCTCTTCTGTTTTACCCAATAATTCTAATCTAAGAAGTTCATCATAGGGATATATTTTCTAATAGTGTTCTTTTTTTAATATAACATTTTTATACTTTTATTTTATTTATTTATTTTGATGTGGTGCTGAGGATCGAACCCAGTGCCTCGCACGTTCTAGAAGAACGCTCTACCGCCGAGCCACAACCCCAGCCCCATAAGGATATATTTTGAAAGAAAAAAAAAAGCACATGCCTACAGATGTTCATTGCAGTGTTATTTATTCCAGGTACAACTGAAAATCATGTACATGGCTAGTGACAGGAGATAGTAAAGTAGGATGTGCCTACTTCCTAGAAGAATACGGCAGCATTGAAGAAATAACCATAAAGATCATAATATGGTAGGTGTAGCTCAGTGGAAGAGCACTTTCCTAGCATGGGTGAGGCCCTGGGTTCAGTCCCCAGCAACACACACACACACACACACACACACACACACACACACACACACACAAATTCTAAAAAGGATGATAAAAAGGGAAATTATAAGATGAAAACAACAGCCTGGCATTGAAATTGTCTTTCTTCTCCTGATACTTACTGCACAAGCAGTACAACAACACTCCCAGAATTGATTGAGAATCACTTACTGACTTCATAATGCATTGTAACATCATTTATGCAATTTTTAAAAATTGCCTCAGCCTTCCATGGTGGCTCATACCTGTAATCCCAGCAGCTCAGGAAGCTGAGGCAGGAGGATTGCAAGTTCAAAGCCAGACTGAGCAATCAGTGAGATCCTGTCTCAAAATTAAAAAGAAAAAAAACTGGGGATGTGGCTCAGTGGCTAAGCACCCCTGGGTTCAATCCTTGGTAGAAAAAAAAAAAAAAGTCTCTGTGTTTTCAGCTCAGAGAAATCAGGAGTCAAAGAATTAGTTGCCATAGTCCAAGAAAAGGGTATCCGTGGGGACAAGGGAACAGACTGCTTTGCAAAATTGTGGGAAGACCCTACCACACGTAGAGGAGACTGCTGGAGGAATCAGTCAAAGCACACCATGAGAGGTCACGTGTGGAGAGAGAGTCTGTCTTTATTTACTATTTATTTATTATTTATGTATTTATTTGTGCCTGAGACTTTCCAAATTTCTCTCCCCAAAAATAATCCATCACATCACCAAATATCTTGAAAAGTGAGGCCTTATCGGTACCAGCGAGTAGCTGCGGGATTACATCCTGTCTCAATTAACCTCCTGCACAATGCATGAGGCATCTCCCTTGAAGCTCAGGCTGGAGGGACCCCCAACTAGGAGGAACTGGTTCCTCCACAGCCAGGTGTGGGGTCCCTGAACAAAGGCCGGAGAGCCGTTGCCATATGGCCCAGGCTGGCCAGGTGCTGCAGCCCAGGGACCCGTATTTGGTGACCTATTTATCTTCCACCCTGGCTAAGGTCCACAAATGATACTCAGCTTGGAACTGTCTGGAGCTGTGAGGATGAGCTGCTTCAAGACCACCACAGCTCCATCAGGTGGAGTGTGACAAGCACTGGGCCCACGTGATGCAAAGGAGGTGACCTGTTGACAAAACCTGCCACCTGTGGCCTTTTATAACTATTGGGATGTCTCCTGGGTTTCCGCCACAGTAGGACTGAGTTGCTCCTGCCTTTACCTGCAGCCTAAAACTCCGGCTCCCTAATGTGGCTCCCCTCAGTGTGACCAGCCTCCCTGGTGTTTTTCTTGAAGCACACCTTCTGACTCCACCCCCACAGTGGCCCCTTGGCACCTGCCAAGGACGCACCTCCAGTGTGACCAGCCTCCCCTTCTAGAGCCTGCTTTACTTCCCAGCTCTGCTCAGTCCTCATCCTCCTTCATGAACGGAATGTCCCCACCCCACCTAGCTGGGAAACGCTCTCTGATACTCCCAGCCTTCCCTTTATCAGGGGATGATCAGACACCTTAGCTTTCCTGGGGCCATTCCAACCTCAAAAACTCTATCCCCTTTGCCGACCACCACAGGAAACAGCCAAAAGCTGGATCCAGCAATTCAGCATGAAGACACTACAGGCTGGGGCCACCCCAGAGCCTCTGACTTAGTTGGTGGGGACCTAGGCATGGGGGCTTTGTAAAGGTCACAGTGGTTCCAACACAGAGGTTCAGGGAGCTTTGGGAGCTGAGGGTTAGAGAGAGCCTCTTGCCCGGCCAGTGCTGCACTTCCAGGAAAGGCGTCAATGGCTGTGCTGGCCTCTGCGAGGGAGGCCGGGTTACCCACATTGCTGGCAGGCAGCACCCCACTTGGGTACCTGGCTGCCCACTTTGAATTCAAGTGTGTGCGGCTCAGCCAAAGCCATGCTGGGAATGAGAGCAGGGTATATCAGGGTGCCCCTCTGCCACAGCTGAAGGGCACAACTTACAGTGCAAAGCATGAAATGTTCAGCTCGGGCAGTCTCTCCTTCACCCAGGGGTGTGCACAGTTCACCTGTTGACCCCCTACTCAGGGAAGCGGCCTAGGGATGGCTTTAAGGTACAAAGGTGAGAGGGGCCTCCCAGAGGCCAGGGTCCAGCCCTTTCCAACTGGGCATAGAGTCTGCCAGCCCCTTCCAATCTCAGGTAGGGCCACAGGCTCTTGGACTGGAAGAACATTTCATTCAGTGTTTTCCTGTTCAGGCCAAGGGTTTCTTAGTCAATGGGGATCCTGGCTTAGCTTCCAATCAGACGTGATGTTTGCATTCTGATCGGGGTGCAGCGGAACGCCCTCTCCATTCATTAATTTGCTCCACACACACATCATGTGCCTCCCAGGGTCCAAGAGCCACCAAGGAGCATCCTGACAGACACCACAGATGAGATCCCTGCACAAGGACATGTGCTCAGGTGGGAAGACTGACATAAATAAATAAGCTCACAATAAGTGAGTTAGGCTGTGCCAGATGGTGACAGGCCAGAGGAAGAGCTTGGGCGTGCTGGAGGGGGTGGGGAAGCATCCAGCATGAGGCTGGGTGGTCAGGAAGCCGGAGGAGGTGGCCTAGGCCCAGCCTGTTTGCCGGAAATGCTGAGATTTCACTCTGAGCAGACATCCCAAATCCAAGGGGAAAAATCCCAGAGGCCCAGGCTGAACCGGCCCTGACCCACCTCCTTCAAAGCGTGCAAGGCCAGGGCAAGCTCCCTGACTTGCTCCCCAGCTGGAGGGTCGCGGCCTGCCTGGCCTTGGGAGCAGAGAAGGCTCCTGTCTGAGTTGTGACTTTAATGGGGCTGCAGGAAGGCCCCAGGGAGTTCTGAGAAAACCCTTCACCTAGGTCACAGAAGCCCCTTTTTTTTTTTAGGCTCCCCAGGGGATCTTCTGGGCAGCCAAGCAGAGGTTTAGGGGAGGCAGCCCCACAGGATGAGATCTCTGAGGTGGAGCACACCTGAGCTGTGATCCTAAATCACAGGTTGCTTAGCCTCTCTGGTCCTCAGTTTTCTTATCTGCAAAATGGATTGGTACCCACTGTCTAGACATGGTGGGGATTAAACTAGGTAACTAGTTTAACTAGTATCTAGTTTATCTAGGTACTAGGTAAAGTACATGCCGTCGAGCCAGCTCCTTGTGGTGTGATGTTAAATATGAGTGCCCCTCCCGGATCACATAGTAAAGAGCACCCAGGGTTGGAGGCAGCAGCCTCTGGCATGACCTGCAACCCCAATTCTAACCTCTACTCAACTTTGGGAACCTTGGTTTCCCTGTGTGTAAAATGGGATTCACTGTGACCTGTGGAGATCTGCAGCCCGGTACCTTCCCCAGGTGGACCCAGGAGCTTCCAGATTCCCACAGTGCACTGCATCTGAGGGTAGACAACCCCAGATAACCTGCAACCCACAGGTGGCCTTGCCGTGATGTGGAAATAACTGCTTTTATGTAAAATGGTGTGAGAAGGGGCCAGTGCTGAGTTGTAGTTTTCCCAGAATGCCCCTGGCCTGCACCAGACTTCTCCAGGACCTGTCCATCTCCGCTCCCTGAGCCGATGTCTACCAGGGAACTCAGTGGCCAGCAGCGCTGAGATAGGGAAGCCCAAGGGACAAGCCTCAGGGACCCAGGATTCACCCACAGTCTGGCAGCCCCTGGAAGGGCCATTTCTGAGAAGCCAAAAATGGGGCCTCGTGATCATCCATCCTCAAGTGGGCCTGGCTCCTGCTCTGGAAAGATCTGAAATCCTGGGACCAGGTGGGGAGGACTTCCAAGACCCTCCACTTCTGCCATCCATGAAGCTACCTCCCTCCTTCTGCCCCTTCCTTCCTGCTACTGCCCCATCTTTGCTCTCAGCCATGGCTGTTATCAAAACCTAGTGAGAGTCGATGTGGAATGAAGCAAAGACAAACAGACACATGTTGAGAAAAAGCTGGGTCCAGGTGGGTCATCATCCCTGATGGAGGATGTCTACCAGGGAACTCAGCGGCCAGCAGCAGCTGAGATAGGGAAGCCCAAGGGAGAGTGGCAGGGAGGGGATGAATGACCCAGGGGTAGTACAGCCCATTGATTATATAGGTTTCATCAAAAGGTTATTTGTGGGAAAGTTTCATCAAAGCAGGCAGTCTGAAGCATGCAGGACTGGCGAGACATTGGGGTCATCTTTTTATGCTCAGAATTTTCTATCCCCAGGAGCCGGTGCCTGAGCTCAAGGTCCTGACTGATACAGCTCTGCACCTCTGCACGGAGCATACTCAGTAGGTGTCACCATAGCAACTGGGCCATCTTGACCTGCACCTTTGCACAGGAAATTCCCAGCACAACACAGCTGGTATCAGAGAGACCATGATTCAAATCACCGCTCTCCACACTTCCCCTCCTCACCACTCTCCCTTCTCCCAGAGGCCACCCCAGGTAAAGCAATGTCTCTAGAGATGGTGTAGGATGAGTGGGGTTCTCTCTTCCTGAAGCCCCTCTCTCTCCCACCTTCAGTGCTGTTTCCTGTCCTGCACCATCGTGGACCTGCATAAACACACTCTGCCTCCCCAGTGCAGCTCTGACTCCACCCACTGGGGTTGGAGAAGAGCCACCATAGCAGGCACAGAATGGCTAGGGTAGACCATTTTCAAATTCCCAGGCTTTCTTGGGAAGGAGCCAGAAGAAAAGCTGGAAGGGCCTGGACCATGGGCCTGGTGGCCAGGCCTGCAGGGGCTCCACCAAGGGAGTGGGGAGAGGCCAGACTCCAGAGCATCTGAGACCAGGGCTGTTGCCTCAAGGACTCTCCCTCTGGGCATGAGTCCTAGGACAACTGTGTGGTAGAGAAAGCTGGAACATCCTCACCAAGGGTCCCTGTGGGTCTGCTGTGTCCCAACCTCCATAGAGTTGGCAACCAAGATCCCTGTAGGCCCCCCCACACCCTGGGGGCCTCCATGGTGAGAAGAAGCCAAACTTGGCTGAGGTTGCAAGTGTTGTGGCTCCTTGTTTCTCTGCAGCCTGTTCCCCGCTGCAGCCTCAGAGCTGGAGCATCCCGCAGGGTTAGAGCCCGAGTCCCAGTCCAGGAAGATGGTGCTGAGCCCCTGCTGCACTTCCTCTCAGGGAGGGTAGGTGTGGGTACCAGGGTGCCAGGCTCTACAGGCAACTTTCCCAACTTCCCCAAGACTGGCACACGCCGTAGGTGCCCCAGGAGGAGATGGCCTGACCACCTCTGTACTTCTAAACAGTGCAGGCCCCCAGCCCCGGGCATGGCTCCTATCAGGCAGCTGTGACAAACATATTTCCAGAAGGATATAAGAGGCCCAGAGAGGCTAGCTGCCTGATCAAGGCTGGCTGCACGGTGTCCCTGGGCTCTGAGTCTCTGCCCCTCACAATCCTCTGGGGTCCAGCATCTCCCGGGTCTTCAGGATCATCTAGGCCAGCCCTTTGCAAACTTTTGTTAATTTTTTTCCCCTTAAACAAAGATCTAGGTATGCAATCCCTCAAAACTTGAGGAGGGCAGGAGTGGATGTGGGTTACACCTGAGCCCCACTACCCTGTTCTGAGAGCCACTCCAAGGAGCTGATCTGAATGCTCTGCTTGAGTTCTGTGCATAAACGCCCATTTCTCTAGGCGAGGAAACTGAGGCCAGGAGGATGGCAGTGTGTGCCGAGGCAGCCGCGAGCTGCTCCCCCTCTGCCCCTGGCCTGCTGTGCTACTCCCGCCAGACCCGTCACACTGGAAATCTATTCACACGGCTTCTGCAGCCTGCAGACCACGGGAGCCCTGACGTGAACCATATTCCTGTTCTGACAGCCAGTCCTTGTAAAACGGAGCCTCCTCCTTGTAATCGCCCCTAAGTTTCCCCTTTGGAGGAGCTGACTTTGAACTTGCAGAGAACAAAGGCCCCTTTGTGACTTGCCCTGGAGAAGTGAGATGGGGGGAGAAATGCATAAATAATATGAGAAGCAGCAACCCCAATTCTATTTTGCAACCTCTCTGATGAATATGAAATAAAAACCACTTTATTTGGAAAACTGCAAAGGAGCCAAGTTTCTTCAGCCTGGACACAGAAGCCCGGGACCCAGGGCCGAGCCAACAGGGTCAGTGACTGTGGCATTGGGGCAGCCTGACCAGCCGTGAGCAGTTGGGCAGCTCGGGCCCTGCTCAGCCCAGGCGAGGCATCAGAAAACACGGCATGAAGCCTCGCCCCGCCACCCCCTGCACTCACGGAAGTCCAATTTGTGTAAGAAGAAAGTCATTTCTTTGCCATTTGGGGCTGGACAGAAATGGCTTTCTCCCCTCCTCCCTCCCGCTGTTCCCAACCATGCGTGTCTTCCTGAGTTTCTCTCCTGCTTTTTCTGCCAACACTCCAGGCAGAGGGGCCAGCCCTGCACCCCCCCCCCCAGCCTGTGGGAGCAGCAGTTGTCCTCCCACCCTCCCCCCTCCCCCAGTGCAGGGAAGGCTGGCCACAGCTCAGCCCTGCGGCTTCTTTACACCCTGCGGCATGGGCTGTGCCTACCCGGGTTTTCTTCTCTGACAAGCCCTATGTCACCTCCTCTGGGATGTCCTGCCTGACTCAGTCATCTCCCACCCGGCCCTCCCCTCAATAATCAGTGCGACTTTGGCTGTGTCTGAGAATGTCATTCATCCTGGGCCCCCAGCCCCTGACCCAGGGCCCGGCACAAGAACAGCTTGTGAGTAGAGTAGATAGGTGAATAGGTTCTTATTTCTCTTACTCCATACATAATTGGTCTTTATACCAGTTGAGATGCTTTCAGCTGCAAGCCACCTCTGTCAGAAGCAAAGTGGGGATGTATGGGCTTATAGATTCACATAACTGAGATGTCTGAGTAGATGGCTTCAGGTATGGCTCTATCTAGGATCTCTTGCCTTCATGGTCTTATCAAAGGCAAGTCTCTGCATGACTGGAACTAAAAAGATCCCTCCTACCTCCTTAGCAATCCTGTTGTAGAACGACCTTTCTGTCCCCATAGCTTGACAAAGAATAGGCTCTGCCCTCACCCTGTCCAGAGGACCTGGAGGCAGGTTCTTTTCTGGAAAAGTAAATACTTTGGCAACTCTTGTGAAGCAGCGATCCGAAGGGGGAGGTGTGTGTTCATTGTTCTCTGTTGCCCGTGAGCATGGTTCTGGGCATGAACATTCTAATATAATATTTTGCCTTTCTTTATTAATAATTTGTGCATCATTCACTTCCAAAAGAGATCCAAGGCTACAACCTAACTTTGGCCTTGCCAGGAATCCTTCCAAAGAGCTTTTATGTAGTTACTGCTTCTGTGGGTTGCCCACAGTGAGGGACTCAGGCACGATAAGGATGCGTGTCCTATACGTCTCAAAACCAGAGAGAATAAAGTGCAGAGGATCGGGATCACCTCGTGGAATCCACACATGGACCCATTTCACAGATTAGGAAGCTGTTAACCAGAGAAGGTGGCTTGGTCTGTTGAGACTTACGTAAAAACTGGGTGATTTATAAATAACAAAAATTAGGGGCTGGGGTTGTGGCTCAGTGGTAGAGCACTGGCCCCTCATGTGTGAGGCGCTGGGTTCAATCCTCAGCACCACATAAAAATAAATAAATAAAGTAAAGGTGTAAATAACGAAAACTCATCTCTCCCAGTTCTGGAGGCTGGAAGTAGGTTTCGTGTCTGGTAGGGTCCAGCCTCTGCTTCCAATACGGGGATGTCACTGCCTCCTCCAGAGGAGATAAACACCATGTCCCCACGTGACGGAGAGATGGAAGGGGACTGTGGTTTGGCCCTGAAATGTTCCCCAAAGGCTCATGTGTTGAAGGCTGGTCTCCAGGACAGGGTGCTCAGAGGTGGACCTAGGGGGCAGTGATGGGCTCACGAGGGCTCTGACCTCATCCATCGATCAGTCCTTTCGTGGGCTCATGATTGAGTGGACGATGGGGAGGCGGTGAAATGGCAGGAGGTGGGGCCTAGGTGAGTCACGGGGGCCCATCCTGGAAGGGCGCATCTTGCCCCCAGCCTCTTCTTCCCTCTCCCACTCTTTCTGCTTCCCAGTTGCCATGAAGCGAGAAGCTTCGTTCCGTTACATGCTCCTCGCCCTGTTGTCCTGCCTCACGGGACCCAGGAACAGCAGAGCCAAGCGGTTCTGGAACGAAACCTTCAAAATCATGAGCCAAAATAAATCTTTCCTTCTTCAAGTTGATTTTCTTGGCCATTTTGTCACAGTGACAGAAATCTGACTAACACAGGGATGAACTCATTCTCTCAAGTCCTTTTTATAAGGGCTCTAACCCCATTCTTGGGGGCTCTGCCCTGTGACCTCACCGCCTCCGAGAGGCCCCACATCCTTATACCATCATCTTCACAATTAAGTTTTAACATATGAATTTTAGGGGGTACATTCAGACCGTAGCAGAGAGCAGTGGAGAGAGTCGAGGACTATTAGCCAGTGGATTGAGAGGCTCTGAGCAGGAGCTGGAGAGACACAGGGTCTCACACTTCTTGGAGGCCCTTTCACTCTGTGGGACTCTAAGAGGAGGCTGGATGGGGTAAGGGAGATGAGCGACAGGACATCAGCTCTGTCCATCAGCCCAGGAGGTGGGGCTGGTATCCCATTCTCAGGTCGGGGTGGGGAGCCCTCCCCTGTGTCAGTCCTTCCTTGGAACCTGGTGGCCTGGCTGCCCTGACCTCGGGGCTGGGGATGGTCAGGAGGAGTGAAGGCCAGCAGGACCTCCAAGGCCTGTAACAACCAGCGACAGATTGGCTCTGAGGGGCCCAGGCCACCAGGCAGCAGCCTGCAGGGGGACCTGTGGAGCCGGGCATGAGCGCTGCCCTTGCAAGGGCCAATTTCCCATCCCTGGGACAAAGGACAAGAATGTCATCCTGATTTCACCCACTTTCATGTGGCTGTAAGTTGGAGGCCACAAGATTCTCCCACCATCTGGGCAAAGGAATTTCACTGTCTGTGCCTCTGAGCTTCTCCCCTGCGAGCGCACGGCTCCCAGCCCCGTACCAAGCCCCGAGGTCCCTCCATCCAGTCCTGCCCCAGCTTTTCCCTGGATGGGGTCCCACAATTGGGGCTCTGCTCAGGAACCAGGACACGGTCACAGCACTAACACAGACCCCAGCTCCACGGTGCTCTCCAGCAACTTCACCTTGCTCCGGGTGGTCAGATCCTAGTGGGCCAGTAGGCTGCCATCAGGGAAGTGGAGGACCGTGACAACACCCAGAGCTGTGCAGGCGCACACTCCTCGGAATTCAGGTGAAGACGGTGGAAGGGACCCACAGACCCGTGGGCTGGGCCCGGGGGAGCTGGTGCAGAAGCAGACACCACCTTGCAGCAAGCTGTGTCCCCACCTCTTTGAGTAAATCTCTTCATTTGAATTTCATTCCTCTTTTCATTTTGTTTGCATTTAATTTGCAAATTGGTCTGGGTGGCATGGATTTGTGACAGCTGTACACATCAGGGGGCTGGGCTTGACTTCACAGCTGTGTGTCTTTAATAACAGCATAATAAAAACAACTGAAGTCAACGCTAGGGACCAAGAGACACTTCCCCTCTAAGATGGGTTCAGAGGGTGAGCCAGCACCATTTAGGTTTTGTTTTGGTACCGGGGCCCTCGCCCACTGAGCCACACCCCCAGCCCTATTTTGTCTTTTATTTGGAGACAGGGTCTCACTGAGTTGTTTAGTGCCTCACTTTTGCTGAGGTTGGCGTTGAACTTGCAATCCTCCTGCCTCAGCCTCCTGAGCTGCTGGGATGACAGGTGTGCGCCACCGCGCCCGGCTCCATTTGGGTTTGATGAAAGTAGTGATAGATGTTGACAGGTGATAATAAGCAATTTAACAAAGGGACCCTCAGAAGAGGGTGGACGATACTGACAACACTGTGTTGGAGACACTGTCCTTTATGAGCCCAAAAGGGACTTGGCTCCTCTCAGCCGGTTTTCTTTATTTTTTTCTTTTTTCTTCTTATGTTTTGTTTAGTTGTAGTTGAACACAATACCTTTATTTTGTTTATTTATTTTTATGTGGTGTTGAGGATTGAACCCAGGGCCTCACACGTGAAGGCAGGCGCTCTCCCGCTGAGCCCCAGCCCCAGCCCCCTCAGCCGGTTTTCACAGCTGAAAAGGGAGGGAAGCCTCTGTCTCCAGGACCAGTTGTCACTACGGCAGTGTCCATGTAGCAGGAGGCAGAGCCCTGTAGGCATGAGGTGGTCTGTCCTCAGGGCAGCCCTCCTCCCGGGGCAGGCCCGCCCCTCCAGCTTCCTCTGAGATGCACAACCTTGATCCAAGAAAGTCCTTTCTCCAGGGGGATGCCAGGCCCAGTGACAAGCTGGACAGGAGAGGTCTCATTTGGGGACTTTGTGGCAGAGCCCCCAGGACGCACCAAGGCCAGCGGCCCGATCTGCTGTGGGGCGAGGATCCCCGTACCCCACTCTCCGGTCAGCACTAAAGGATGAATGCAGAGCGCCACGTCCCCCAACGTGAGCTGCTCCTCATTCCAGGGCCAGCGTAGGTCAGATCAAGCAGAAGGATGGCCAGCAGGGTAGCCCAGGACCTGGAGCCAGTGGCAGACGGATCCTGACAGCTTCTGAGGCAATCGGTGCAGATGGGGGTCACACGTGCCTCTCAGGGCAGCCAGGACCTGCCGACCTGGGCTGAGGTCAGGGAGGTCAGCGAGTGCCCGTGTGAGCCCTGCTGTGTCCTGTCCTGGCTGCTGGGCCTACTGGCCATGGACGAGCCCAGCGGGAGGCCAGTGAGCTGGCACAGGCCCGCCAGGAAGCCAGGGAGGGCAAGGCCACAGTGAGGAGCCAGCCTGGCTCCTGGCCTGGGCCCTCCGATCTCTGGCTCACCACTCACCCTGGACATCTGGGGCACTAGGCCCAGAGTTCCCCCAGCAGGGACTGGTCGGATTTACTGACAAGGTGCAGGTCTAATTTATTTTTACTTTTCAGGATTACCCCCACCAACGTGAAAGCTGCTATTGAACCAGCAGCCACTAAAAATAAATATTGAAACACCACATTTGTGTGGCTGAGCCAGGCTGGGTCGCTGTGACTTAGAGGCCTGCTGTTTCCCTGGACTGTGACACCGGCATGGCTCTGGCCATGGACAGGCCCTGGTGTCCTATATCCCTACATCCCAGGGTCTGAGGAAACAGCAACTGGATAGAGCAGAAGGACAGAAGACCAAGAAATAAAGTGTTTCCCCAGAGAGGAAACAAGAGCGTGGGCAGGCCTGCAAGAGACACGCTGGCCAGAGCACTGTTGGCCTGCTCCAGCTGTGCAGGTCCCACCAAGGCACCACACACCAGGGACAGGCCCATGGCCAAGGCCAGAGGCCACACAGAGGAGGGCCGCAGGGCAGGCAGGGCCAGACCCTCCAACAGGGACGGAGCTGGCCTGGAGAGGAGAAATTCTCCCCTCTGCTATTCCCCAGCCCCGAGATTTCCAAACACGGAGTTCATCATTAGGAGGCCAGAGTGGGGACAGTAGAGGTCCCGCTTCAAGAATCTGGAGCGAGAGAGAAAGAGAGAGAGGGAGAAGAGAGTCAGAGAGGCGAGGCCAAGAGAAAGAGAAACCGAAACACAAAGGGCAGGTGGAGGAGAGAGAGAAAGAGGGAGAGAGGAAAGAGACCTTGTACAGGCTGAGCCAGGGCAGCCAGGGAGCCAGAGTGGGGCCCAGCTCCCGACTGACACTGGCCCCTGAGCCGCCTCCTATAGAGCTGGCTACCTGGCCTGTGTGCGGATGCAGCTCCCAGGTCCTGAGGCCCCGGTGCCCTGGGATGACCATGCCCAGAGGGCTTTCCTGGTGGCTCTCTCTCCAGACGAAGTTGGACCTAGAATCTTCAAAAGTCTTCCAAGTAGGACTAAAGGAAGCTGCTGCCAGCCAGTTACCTGTAACCCTGGAGCACGCCATGGAAAAAAGTTTTCAATAAGCCCCATGATAAGTCACGTTGTGAAGAGCACTTACATTTTCTACAGTGTTCTGTGGATTAAACACTTGTCAGTTGTTAATTAAAAATACATTTCAATGCCCATGATCCTATTTTTATCTCCTATGGTTTTGTAATAGACAAAATTACAAAACCATAGGAGATAGTTAGTCAGCTTTATGTCACTATGACAAAATACCTGAGATAATCAACTTTATAAAGAAAAAGTTTCATTTTGTTTTCAGAGCTTTCCCTCCATGGTCTTTTAGCCCTGTTGCTCTGGGCCTGTGGCAGCCCAGTATACCATAGCCACAGCTTGTGGCAGAAGAGACCTGCTCAGGAATGTAGCAGGAAACATGCCACACAAAGTCAAGTAACAGCCAAGAGAGTGTCACATCACTGCCTGCAAGGAAGCTCAGCCTGCCCTCTGAAGATTTAGGGATTGCACCTGCCAAAACAGAGTGACAGCAGACAGATAGGAGAAAGGCATGCACGTGTTAATATGCCAGTGTGCCAGGAGCCACGCGAAACGTGAAATTCAGAGACAGGGCTGGAGGGTTGGAACTTAAATACACACACTCTTCCTGGAGGACTGGGAAAGTGGGAGACCGCAGGTGCCTGTAGAGAGTGATTTTAGGAGGAACGAGTGGGCCCAGAAAACCGGTAAGCATTTCTTCACACACATGTTGGTAATATTCTTAAAAATCTAGAATTGAAAGCTGAGTTAAAATGTATTCACATACTTAGGAGTTTTGTTTTGGTTTGGTTTTTGGTATGGATTGGAAACATTCCCTTTCTCCCTAAATTAAGAAAATTGATTCGTCATCAGTAAAAAAAGAAAGAAGAAGAAGAAGTAGAGATCTGTTCACAACATAGTGGCCAAATAGAAGAAGATGCCAGGGTCCCAAGAGCCCCCTCCATTAGGTCCCACTACCTCCAGTAGCACCACAGGATGGGGACCAAGGCTTCAACACATGAGCCTTTGGGGGACATTCAAGATCCAAATTGTAACCTACTGAGAGTCACAGAGCAACAGTGAGTGACCAAGCTAGTACCTGAGCTTCCCCTGGCTCTGGAAGCACCTTGGCTGGGAGCAGGACAGTGTTCCCAGGAGCCTAGGACAGGTCCCAGGGCCTGAAGCAGCCCGTGGGCAAGCTCTGCACCTCTCCGGTTGCATTGGCATCACTATGAGCCTTAGCAGAAGCTGGGTCCTGGGCCCTGCACACTGGGCAGCCAGCCGGCTGCAGCGCACAGGGAGGACCACCAGGCTGAGGCTGGGGCAGGTGCTGGGTCCCTGGAAGGACTGGCCAAGGTGCTGAGGCGGCACCAGCTTTGAGTAGCAGACATCAGTAGAATTGAGGCCCTCGGGGGAATGTGACTTTACAGAGGCCCCTGACCTCGCTGGGTGTTATTATTGAATGCATCTTGTTTTCTGTTTCCTCCCATCCTCTGGAAACATCTTGAGAAAATTGAAGTAGTGAGAAACAGTCCACCTATTATTCCATACTATATTATATACAGTAAAAAAAAAAATCCCATAATAAAATCCCATAATAATAAAACACTTTGACATATTTTACCTCACTGATGTTCACAACAGCCCCACCTTACTCCCATAAACCGATCTTTGTGCTACTCCTCAAATATACCAAACACTTTCCTGCCTTAGGACCTTTGCAAATGCTCTCCCACCTGCTTTAAATATTCTATCCATGCCTTATTCTCTCATTCTATTCAGGTCTCTATTAAATGTCTCCTTCTGGGCTGGGAATGTAATTCAGAGATAGAGGTTGCCTGGTAGGCAGGTGACCCTAGATTCAATCCAAGTGGCACCAAAAAAAAAAAAATACTTTATCTTCATACACTGTTGTATGACTCTTCAGGGGAATTTCCTCATCCTTGATAATTACACCTTGGTGTCTTTAAAGATTGTGATGAATTTAAAATGGTCAGAGATTCTTTGCACATTCTTTGCATCTTCTTCCATCAAGACGCACAATCTCTTTCTCCACCCTCTACTCTCCAAGCCTTGTGACTCTGTGGGCTGATAGAATGTGGCACCGCTGGTACTCACTCCTTTGGAACCCAGACCTCTAAGAGGAAGCCCGAGCCAGCCTGCTGGAGCAGGCATGTGCAAAAGAACCAAGGCACCAGCCAACAGCCCAGCCAACTCCTGGGGAAGGGAAAGAGAGGGAGGAATACAAACCAAAACCAGAGGAGGAGCCAAAGTGTGCCACACGCAATTTAAAAAAATAAATAAATAAGAAATTGAGGGGAAAACAAATAAAATCTCAAAAAGCTACAGCTATGCTGCAATGATTCTCAACCTGGTATCAAGCCAATGTGGAGAGAATTGTCTTCAAAAAATGGCCCTGGGACAAAGGAATATGCACTTACACAAGAATGACTCTGAGCCCCTACCTCATACCTCACAAGAGTAACATGAAATGATCAAATGCAAAAAGCTAAGACTAAATCCTCTTAGAAGCAAACAGGCATAAATTGTCTTGACCTTGGTTTAGGAACTCTTGTCCATTGTTGGTGGGAATTTAAAACAGTGCAGCTTCCTTGAAGGACATTTTGTGCTACTACAAAAAATTTAAAGTCAGAGTTTCCACATGACCAGCAATTCCACTTCGACGCATATATCCAAGAAAAATGGAAATATCAGTATATACAAAATCTTATGAATGGCAGCATTATTCACAGTAGACACAAGGTGGAAACAATCCACATGCCTATCAACTGAGAATGCATAAACACAATGTGGTATAAACACACAGTGGAATATTACTCAGGCATTAAACAGAAGGAAATTCTGACATGGTACAACATGGACGAAGCTTGAAGACATTTTGCTAAGTGAGAGAAGCCAGACCCAGAGGATCACATAGTATATGAGTTCATTTCTATTAAATGCCCATAATAAGCCAATCCATGGTCACTTAGATTTGTGTTTGCCTCGAGTTGGAGAGAGTGAAGTACGAATGAGGGGGCCGTGTTCACAGTCAAATTTATCTTCACATGGCAAAAATGTTCTGGAACTAAATATTGGAATAGTTGCACTAAAAACTCCTGAATTGTGCAATTTTAAATGGTAAATTTTATGGAATATGAATTATATGTCAGTAAAAAAAAAGCCAAAATATTTGCAAAAAAAAAATAAATAAAACTTGGGCAAGTACTACATTTTCTGTAATATTTAATTTTCTTGATTCACTCCAGTATTAAATTAAAGAGAACACGTTCCAACTTAGCAATACTAGTTTTAAAGGCACACGTCTCAATGTTAAAGATAATGTTCCAATACAGTAAAACAGCTCATCTGTGGCTTAAAATTCACACACACTTTGCAGTTTGCACTTACACCATTTTAAATTTTAAACACTAATGAAAACTTCAAGGTTACATAGAAAGACCAGCTTGAAGTAACTCAGGGTGTGAATCTACGTTCTTTCCAATCCCTGGGCTAACATGGTTCTATTAAATCTGCTGTTTTGATAGATGTGAGAATTCAGAGGACCCTGGAGGTTGGAGGCAGGAATTATATCCAAGGTGGCTTCAGATCCTTCACAACTTGCTGTAGGAAAGCATGTTTCTAAACCAGCTATGCATCCGGGAGTTTTCCAAATTAAATGCCCTGTAGAAGACAAAGTTTATTAAGAGGTCAGAAATAAAATCTTATTGATTGGTGGCATATAGATACAATAACCCTAGCAACTGTCTAGAAATTAGACCAACAAAATATATTTTTTTGTGGGTGGAGTCTGTAGTCATGTCCAGTATAAGAAAAGTCGCAGTGGAGCCAGGCGCCGTGGCCCACACCTGGAATTCCAGTGGCTCAGGAGGCTGAGGTAGGAGGATCATGAGCTCAAAGCCAGCTCCAGTAAAAGTGAGGTGCCAAGCAACTCAGTGGGACCCTGTCTCTAAATAAAATGCAAAATGGGGCTGGGGATGTGGCTCAGTGGTTGAGGGCCCCTGAGTTCAATTCCTAGTACCAAAAAAGAGGAAGAAAAAAGAAAGAAGGAAGGAAGGAAGGAAGGAAGGAAGGAAGGAAGGAAGGAAGGAAGGAAGGAAGGAAGGAAGGAAGGAAGGAAGGAAGGAAGGGAGGGAGGGAGGGAGGGAGGAAGAGAGAGAGGGAAAAGCAGCAGCGGTCTTGGTCAAGTTCAGCTCGGTTCAATTCCCACACGGTGCACCTCTTTACCCAGGTGGACAGCTCCCTCCACCGGACCCTTACTTTCTATGTCCCTAATCTATTTTGTTCCATCCTCAGGAGAAACTTGTGAGGACGGAGGCTTGTCCAGGGCTCGCAGGAAGAGTCAGAGCTGCGGGGGGCCAACTCTGCCACATTTCAGTTCTCAGCCACTTTGTTCCAGGGCTCAGCTCCCGCCTCCTGGGGCCCATCCAGACTAGCCCTTCCATGGGTGTCCGTTGTGTGGTCCACACACCCACAGTCCCGTTGTTCGACTCACCAGGCCTGGGCCTCCACCCTGCGCCTGTTCCCAGCTTAGAAAGGACCTGGAACTTCACTCCGGCTAAGGTGCTGAGAGCTGGCAGGCAGCAGGCTCCTTCTCCAGGAGGCCTTTGCCTTCAACACAGGGGGCTCCTTCATTTGCCAAAAGAAAGCCTCTACGGGTCCCACATCAGGCCCCCTCACTAGGCTGCTGGGATCCCAGGTGCACAGGTCCCTCCTGCCCACGTCACCTGGGGAGTGGTCTGCAACCTGAAGATGGGAAACTCCTGCGTTAACTCAGTCCACTCAGCCTCGGGGACATTTGCAGTGACAGACAGCACATTCTCAGAACTCCGTGCGGTTACATGGGACTAGGAAAACCCACCGTCTAACTAGCTGTGCCTCGTGTGTGTAGGTGGCCCGTGGAGCCATCTAGACGGGGGTGTGTCCCTCTCAGCTTCCTCTCCAGAGCCAGGGGACTGACAGGGCTTAAGAGGCGCCAGAGCTGTCATGGTCGCCTTCCAGGGCCTCCCAGCTTAGTGAAGTCCTTCTGCTCCGTTTAGAGGACGGGCCTGCTTCAAAAAAAAAAAAAAAAAATTAAAGTGTGGTTTCGGGTTCCACTTCCTATCAGCCGGCTTCAGTTAGAGGAAACAGGAACCACTCAACCATTGCGAGCAAAACGGGGTTCAGACAGGAAATGAGGGGCTTATGGTTTTATTGAGAGGCTGGAGGAGCCGGCAGGGGAGGGCCTGTGGGAGGATGCTCCAGCGGCTTGGGGACCGGCCGGCCAGGCGCAGCCACCTTGGCCCCGTCAGCCAGCAGGGCGGCCTCCCAGCTGCCTCCTCGCCCCTCGGACGCCCTGCATGGCCAGTGGAACCCTGCCACAGGAAAAACAGACTCACGGCTTTGCTCGCCAGGAGAAATGGCCAAACGCAGCAGGAGGAGTCTTGGCCCCAAATCCTAGCAGCGTGCGATGCATTGGCAGAAGCTGGGATGCTCCAGAGCCGGCTCTCCCCAGCCAGAGCCAAGCATGCACAGCAACTCCAGCCCTGCGTCCAGAGACACCACGTGACCAGCATGATTGAAATGGACCACAGCAGGGGTATCCTCACTGCAGGAGTCGACTGCAAGCACTCCATGCCAGGGAGGGTTCCTTTTTACTTTTTTTTTTGGGGGGGGGGGAGCTGGTTGTTAAGCATTTGCCAGCACACCACTGGGCAGAACCCAGTTCCCATCTGGGATTCTAGCAGCAAGGGAAGCAGGAAACCCAGTTGTTCACCTTTCTAGACTTTGAAGCCACACAAAAGAAGGACAGAAGGATGCTGCCTGCCAAGCCATCCTCATGACACACACTTCTAGGAATGCACATGTGTGGATGATGGACGGCCAAGGATGTGCAGGGTTGTGAGCAATTGTGTGGAAGCAACATCTCTTAACAGGAATTGCTCTTCAGCACACGTCAAAGTTGATTAGCCCTCCAGCCAGGGAACTGCCAAGGAGGCCAAATAGTGGTTTGGTTCCAAGAGGTTTGGGAAATCATGGATTTGTATCTGCAGAGGGGAATGACGCCTGCAGAAGCGACTAATTCAGAAAAGGGGCAGCTCCTAAGGTCAAGGTCAAGGTCACGTCGCATTTAACCCGACCATGAAAGCGTCCTTTCCCTATCCACTAGAACGAGTGGGATTTCAGACACAGCAGTCTTGGAGACAGTTTCTGGAGAGGCTAACCGTTTATCAAAAATAATAAGCAGCACATCCAAGACTTGCTGCATTTGTGACTGCTAATTAGGAAGACAAACTAGACGATTTCATGCCCCAACAGAGCTGGGCAAGAGCCTGGCAGCTCTGAGGCAGCCAGAATGTCAAGCAGAGGTCACGGCAAAGCATCATGAAACCAGGACCTGCCCAGCTTCTCACATGCCCAGGCTTTTGGGCCAAAGGTGCTGAGTCTATAGGTCACGGATCCTTAGGTTTTGTTGCACTTGACAATATCCAGATATGGAAATAATTTGCTGGGATGAAATCCTAACTCTCCACCCCACCCCTGCCATACGACTATTTGGAGATAGTCTTTAGAAGGTAAGTTAAGGTTAGATGAGGTTATAAAGATGAGGTCCTGGTCCAGTGGGACTGGCATCAAAGAGAAAATTGTATACAACAGCATTGTTCACAGTAACAAAAGCATAGAAGCAACCAAACACCTATCAACATATACATTGTATGCCGTATACATATAATGAAATATTACTCAAACTTGAAAAAGGAAGAAAATTCTGGCACACGCTGTGACATACAGGGACTGTAAGGACATTATGCTAAGTAAAAGATGCCAGTCACAAAAGGACAGATCCTATGTGATTCCACTCAGAAAAGGTACCTAGAGGAGTCAAAATCATAGGGATAGAAGGAATGGAAAGTTCATTTTTAATGGGTACAAAGTTTCCACTTTACAGCATGAAAAGGGTTGTGGGGATGTATGATGGTGATGGGGACACAACAATGTGAATATACTCAACTCCACAGAAGTCCACACTTAAAAATTACTGAAGTGGTAAATTTTGTTATGTGCATTTTATCCCAATTTTTTTTATTTTAAAAATAGAGGGCTAGTTAAGTAAATGCTAGTGTATCTACCCAAGGCCTCGTGGAACCTCATGTAAAGATGCTCCTCAAGTTCTGCAAACAGCAACAGGTACTGTGGCGAAATACCATCCACCATTCAAATGAAAGAGGCTGCTCTTCGTGAAGAATGAACCCGTCATGCACTGAATCAAAAAGAAAAAAGAAAGAAAGAAAGAAAGAAAACAAGATGTGTGGATGTTAATTCACAATAAGAGGGCAGAGGCTAGGGAAGAATATAGGTACTGTGGATTAGACAGAGAGGCACAGAATGATAGTAGAATGAGGACATTATTACCCTGTGTGCATATGTGACTGGTGTGATTCTACATCATGTACAACCGTAAGAATGAGAAATTATATTCCATTTATGTATGAGTTGTCAAAGTGTGTTCTACCCAATAACACTACACTGGCCATGTATAACCAATTAGAACAAATTAAAAAAAAAAAAAAAAAGTCTGTCAGGCCCAGTGGCACCCTCCTGTAATCCCAGCAGCTTGGGAGGCTGAGGCAGGAGTATTGCAGGTTCAAAGCCAGACTCAGCAACTTAGCAAGGCCCTAAGCAATTTAGTGAGGTCCTGTCTCTAAATATAAAAGGAATGGGGATGTGGCTCAGTGGTTAAGAGCCCCTGGTTTCAATCCCCAGTATGAGAGAGAGAGAGAGAGAGAGACAGAGAGAGAGAGACAGACAGACAGACAAAGAGGAAGGAGAAAGTAAAGAAGGAAGGAAGAGAAATTGCTACAGTAGGCTGTCCCTTGGGTTGAAAGTGATTAAAGGAAACTAATTGATCTGCATGACTAGATCAAAATACATCTAGAGAGATATCCAAGAAAATGACCCCCCTGCTGTCTCCAAGGAAAAGTAGCGGGAAGCAGAATGGGGAAGAAGATCTTTACCATATGCCTTTTGGATTTTGGACCAATGCGCAAGCATTGCCAACTCAAAAATATTTAGTTTTTCTAAAGTGGCTCGGGAATAACATTACACCGACCATTAAGCTGTGGTGTCTGGCCCTGGAAGAAGGCGGTTGGACTGGAGGTCTCAGTGTCTGCTTTGCTGAAGGGATAACACTGGACTGCAGGGCACACAGGCCTGGAGTCCTTGTGCTGACCGTGGAAGACTCACCCACCCCTCTGATCTCAGGGTCTTCACCCATGACCACCAGGGACAGACATAAGCTATGCACATCCATCCAAAACTGAGTGGGAGGTGGCCTCTCCTCCTAAGCAAGCTGGGTTCCTGTGCTCACCAAGGCATAGCGCACACTGTCCCCCAAACCCAAGAGTCCCCTCTCTGGGCATCCATATGCCCCACATGGAGAATAAAGGGGTTGGCCACATGATCCCTCACTGCCAGTGCCCAAGGGACACTGGTCCAAGGGACAAGCCTGGTTCACTCAGCGGGGCCATGAGGACCCACAGGGTTACCTGTGGAGTCAGTGACCCAGTGACACAAAGAGGCTTGCAATGCTGACCTCATGCTCCCCTCCAGTGGTGATAAAGGAGTTTCTCTCTTTCTTTCTGTGTTTCTTTGACTTTTCTTGTCTTATCACAATGGACATAGTAGTCTGTTCACTTGATATTTTATCCTCAATTACGAACGTGCTGTATCTTGATACTCCAGTTGCCCCAGAAGTCTCTGAGCACTTTCTCACCTCTAGCACAAGCTGCTCAGGACCACCTCGAACTGTCACTGCTCCAACCCAGGACCAGCCAGTCTCCCAAAACGCCCCGGATCACCAGGGTGGAGCTGGAACTTGGAACCGGGGATCTGGCCCTCAGTGCTCACTGCTGCTGGGGCCTGATGGAAGAAAGACCTGGCACCCTCAGAGGGGCTGGGGGTCCTTCCCCTCCCACTGGCAGCTCAGGCAGAGTGGGTTAACATCCAAGACTCCTGCTTCTCTGGGCTCTCTGGGGGGGGGGGAGGGAGCAGGTTCTAGGTTGGCCCCTTCTAGTAATGGTGCTCCGTGGGAGGTCTCACCAGCGCTCTCTTCATGTGCTTGATCTGACCCTTGAAGTCGGGGCTTGAAACCCAGGGTATGAGTAATTTTGAGAGTCCTGGGCGAGGCACAGAAATAGGGCCGCCCACCCACCTACTGAGGCCTGGCCTTCCATCATTCACTCCTAAACATGAACATTTAGATCTCAATTTAATTACAACCTCCCAGAGGATCCCACTCCACTATGCAGTTGTTCCCAAGAACAGACACACTGATGTAATGCACAGGAGCCAGAGAGGCCCCTGGGCCTTGAGATTGGCAGGAGGGGCTGCCCTGATTGAGAAGAGCCTGGGCACCTGTGTGGGCTTTGGGGCTATCACAAGCATGTTTCACAACCCAGCAGCTCCAGCCCCTGCCCACCCACTGCTCTAGGAAAAACTGCATCACCCTCTGTAACCTCCAGACCCTTAGGGGGGTCCTGGAGTGGCTGCAGACCCCCTGCTTCTGCAGGGGCATGGAGGGCTTAATTTACGGCTGAAACACATTGAACTTTGTAATGGTCAAAGAGGAAACACGTGTGTTCCCTTTTCCCTTGTGGTCTCCAGGGCCTAACAAGGTACAAATGGAAATGTTTTTCTTTGACAGAGTAAAAAACATCAAATCGGCCCAAAGTGGTAGCAGACAGAATGTGTGTGTGCATGTGTGTACACACACGAGTGCGCATGCATGCAAGGAGTGTGTGTGTGAGTGTGTTGAAGGACCTGACTTGAGCTGGCATCTGTTTTGAGGGGTAGACCCCGAAAGACTTCAGAAGGGGCTTCAATCTTTCAGACCAGTTCACCCCCTCCCTCCACTCTGCTCCCCACCTGTCCCCACGGGATCCAAATACCTTTCAGGCCCAAAAAGCCTTCTGTCCATTAACAGAACACACCGTTTCAGAAATAAAGTCTCGTTGTCCACGCACAGGGAGCTATTTCTGTTTGTGGCAGGATAATACAGTCGTCCTCCCTTCTCCAAAGTTTCACTTTCTGAGTTTCAATTACCTGTGGTCAACCTCAAGTCTGAAAATAGAAAATAGAAAATTCCAAAAATAATCAATTCATAAGTTTTAAATTGCATGCCATCCCCAGCATGATGAAATTCCACTCTGCCCCACTCTGCCCTCCTGGGGCGTGAATCATCCCTTTGCCCAGAGAATCTGCACCGCGCACCCTTCCTGCCTGTCCATCTCTTAGCGGCTGTCTGTCTAGCTGTTAGACCAGCTGTCACAGGATCGCAGCACGTGTACTCAAATAACCCTTTTAACTTAATGATGGATCCAAAGCACAAGAGTGCTGGCAATTTTATTAACTGTATAGTTACAATTTTTCTATTTTATTAGTGCTTATTGTTTTCAATCTCTTCTCCTGATTTATCAATCAAGCTTTATCATATATATTAAATGTATATTCATACATATATATGAAAGAACATAATACACATATTGTATGTATAATATATATATATACACACACACACACACACAAGATCCAGTACTAGACATGGTCTCAGACATCCACAGGTCTCTTGGAACACATCCCTCGCAGATAAGCAAAGACTAGTATATTTTGACATATTAACAAAGTACTTTGTTTTCTGTTTGGAGGATATATATATATATACATATATATATATATATATATATATATATATATATACATATATATATATATATTTGTACTTTATACCACCCCGTCATTTAGACCATCAAGGTAGGTGGTTATTTCAGACTCACTGTCCTCAGGGTGGGGGCAACGTAGCAGGGAACAGAGCAGGCTCTTATACATTTGGACTTTCACAAGAGGCTACCGAGACTCTGGGAAGAGACTCTCTATTAAGAGCTGGGGCTTAACTGCAAGAGCCCAGCTTTTCAGGAGATAAAAGTTCTTAGTTCTATGTTTGGGTTTTGGTTATGAGAGGCTCAGAGGACAAAGTGTAGACCATAGCAACAGAATAGGAAAGACGTGTGCAAAACCAATGTCCCACCCACACAGAGAACCTGGCCCTGGCCTCTCAGGCTTGGCCAAGAACATCAGGGACACAAGGAGCCAGGAGGTGACAGGAGAGGCGGGCCTGGGAAACCTCGCCCTGCTGGGGTTGCTCACCATGGAGGGTGAGCTAGTGCTACTAAAGGTGAGACTGAGGCTGCAGCCAGCTGACCCTCCACCTTCCCCCAGGCTGCCCCCTGGTCCTCACAGCTGGACGCACACTCTAGCCCCCGAGGGCTGTGCTCCAAGCTGCAGGATGTGGGGAAGCAGAGGAAGGGCAAAGAAGGATGGTCTTAGGGATGTTTCCCAATCACTGGCTCCCGGCACTTCCGCTTCCACCCTTTATACAGGAATGAAGTCACCTGGTCACAGCTTGAGGGAGGCTGGGACATGTGGTCTTTAATCCAGGAGGCCAGATGCCCAGCTAGAAGTCAGAAGTACTAGGACCCAGTGAAGCCATATGGGAAGGTGACCAGCAGTCTCTCCACAGTGTGTCCAGATGCGAGATGTTCTGAGCAAGGCTTCTGCTCCCGTGAGACAGTGTGGAGCACCTGGGACCCCATGTGGCTATGCCTGCCAACGTCACTGCGGTGGGTGCCCCTCCCCAGGTCTATCTTGGGTTCTCAGGCTTAGGAGTCAGGGGCCTCCTTATCCTGGGACCTCCCTTGGATGAAATTATTTTAGGAAGAAGAGCTAGCCCAGGCCACCAGAGTTGTGTTGCTCAGTATGACAGTCACTACTCATCTGGAGCTCTTGAAATACAATTTTAAAATAATTCAAATTTGAATTTAAAAGCTAGCTCCTCATAGTCACACTTCAAGTTTCTGACAGCCGCAGTAGGATCGTGGCTACCATATTGGACAGGACAGACACAGAACATTCCACCTTTGCAGAAAGCTCCTTTGGCTGCAGTTTCACGAAGGCAGGAGAAACCAGAGCCGAGGGCGGGGACCTAACGCAGCAGATCACCAGGCACCTCCGGCTTCTTGCCTCCCCACCACCACCAATGCTGCTGCCGGTTGCCAAGCACCACAGCCTGGTCCCACCTTTGCTGATGGATGGATGGACACTGTCTCTGATCCTGGGGACTCCACACCAGCCAAGTCTTGTGCTCCCATGTGGGAGGAGAGACCAGCATTGATTGTCAGGGTGAGGAGGAAGACAGGAAACTTAGGGTGAGAGGGACTGGGATGCTGTTGGACTCTAGGCTGACTGAGCAACTAGAGGCAAATTCACTCCCTGCCCTCCACTGTTTTCATTCATCACCCATCCTCCTATCCACCCATCTGTCCATGTACCCATGACTCATCCACCCACCCACCTACCCATCAACCCATCCATCTATCCATCCATTCACTCCTTACCTCTGCCTTTCTGCTTCTCAGGCATGATGGGTACAGAAATTAATGAGCCACATTCTCCCACCTCAATATAAAAATAATCCACTGACTGATAACAATAGCAACAAAATTTACCCGTGTAGTGGTGTAATGAGTGTCCTGGTAGGTGTGAATACTCTGTGGAGTGAGTGGTAAATGCTGGTGAGTGTGGTGGAGTCCTCCCAGGTCCTTCCTCCTCTAAGAGTCTGTACTTGCCCAGGAGTGCTGAGGCTGTCAATCCAAATGCTGGGCCTGGCCCAGACCCCCTGAGAGTCTCTAGGAGCCACAGAGACTCCCCATCCCAAGAACCTACTGTGGCCAGACCGCAGCAGTGCTCCTGGCCCCAATTTCGAAGCTGCCAGGTCTCCACCCCCTCAAAAGGAACAAACCCAGGAACCCCCAAGACATGAGCTCACCTGCAGAGGAGCCAGGCAAAGGCCGCCTTCCCAGCTCCAGTTTCTTTTTCGAGGAGTTGGAAAGGTGCTGACAGGGGCAGGGGGCTTGGCCACGGGCCCAGCTCTTTCACTTCAGCTGCAGGAGGCCTCATCTGTAAAACAGACCCATTCACTTGCAGGATTGTAAATAGAGACATGTAGTGGGAGGGTGCTGGCATACAGCTAGTGCTTAATAAATATTACACATAAAATGTCAATGTGTGGAGGGTTCCTTTTCTGATGCTATAAGTGAGTGATCTGGGGTTTGCACAGGATCGTTCCTACAATGACAGACCTGAACAGAACCATTTTGTCCATGGGCTCCGGCTTGTACCCAAAGGGAAAGGGCAACACCTTGTAAATCAAAATGCCTTTGACCTGCCTGAGAGATGTACTCCCCGTACACTTACCTGAGTCTTGAAGAATTTTCACAGCACATGTCAATGTGTCAGATGGCTAGGAGGTCTGAGGCCTCCAGAGTACCACCTTTTACAAGTGTGTGGTCAACCATAGAGCATCCATTCAAGGCATGGGGCAGGCAGGGCTCTTGCGCACCTGAGAGTAAGCTGGTTGGCTGCAGTTCCCTGCTCGTTATTAAAAGGTTTAAGATCGAATCAATTTGTTGTAAATGCAGCATGTGAGCTGAGCAGACCATGGGGTTTGCAAAAGCATTTCTCCCCCCCCAAAAAAAAAATGCATCCCACAGGCAGCATTTGCTCAAGTGTTCAGGCCAGATGGGTCAATAAAGACTTTTTGGAGTACCAGGTGTGTTGAGTTACATTTGAGGATGGACCTGGTATCGAAGTTGGAAACAGACAAATAAAATAATTACAAATCAAGTAAGCATTCAAATGTTATGAAGAAAATAAAGAACTGAGAGGCTAATAACAGTGGGTAATCAGAGGCCTCTTTGATACTATGACATTTAAATTGGGACTGGGAGAATGGAGAATGAGCCAGTCAGAAGAAGAGAGCAAGAAAAAAAACATTACACTCAGGGAAGTAGTATGTGCAAATGGCCAGAGGCAGGAGAAAAGTTGCTGTGTTCAGCCTTCTGAAAGATTAAGCCAGTTGGAGCATAGTGAGAGAGCAGGGAGAGATGGTATAGGTCATGCTAGCCACAGTAGAGAGTGTGGATTTATTCTTAGTTAATCCAAAGGCCCTTGGAAGAGCTGAAGCAGAGGAGCCATGTGTTCAAAGTTGTATTTAAGGAATAACTCTCTTTTGTGACTCTTAGGAGAATGATTATAAGGAACAAAAGTGGAAGCAGGGAGACCTGGTAGAAGGCTTTGGGAATATCCAGGTGAAAGCTGACAGTTACTAGGAGAGAGTGGTAATAGTAGAAATAGGGAAAAGTGGGGAGAATCGAGATATAATAGCCCACCCTTATCTGTGGGATAAGGGTGTGTGAGTATATTCCAAGACCCCCAGTGGATAGCTGGAGCCACAGATAGTATAGAACTCTCTATATACTGATATTTCCCATATTTACATAACTATGATAACTATTTACCTTTTGCCTTAAAGATAACAAATATTTTATGTTTTTTCTTTGACATATCCAAATTGCCCGGGGCTGAGGATGTAGCTCAGATGGTAGAGTGCTTGCCTAGCATGTACAAGGCCCTGGGTTCAATCCCTAGTACCACCATCAAAAAAAAAAAAAAAAAAAAACCCTTTGGTACGGTTACTACTCTTTCACTTTGGGGCCATTGTTAAGTTAAATAAGGGTTACTTGAACACAAGCACTGTGATGTGGCAGTAGTTGATATGATAACTCAGTGACTAATGAGTGGGTAGCATATACAGTGTGGATACACTGGACAAAGAGATGATTCACGTTTACAGCAGAAAAGAAATGAGATAGTGTAAGATTTCATTCCACTACTCAAAATGGTACACAACTTAAAAGTTATGAATTGTTTATTCTTAAAATTTAATACTTTCAGACCACTATTGGTATCAGTTGCTTGAAACAACAAACGAACAAAAACTGTGAATAGGGGGACTACTGTATATTTAGAAGATAGGACCCAATGTTACTTGCTGCCAGCCTAGATATGAGATGAGAAAGAAGAAAGACAAATTAAAAATAACTCTTAAATCGCTGGGTTGAAAATGGTGGTACCAGTTGCGAAAAAAATGGGGTTATACTGACCAAGGGCAGACAGATTGAAAAGGGAAACAGGGACCCCTGCATTGGACACATGAAGTTTGAGAGACGGGTAGAACAACCAAAGGCGAATGTCAAGTGATCTGTGAGTGTTAGGAACCCAGAGGAGAGATCTGAACAGAAACTAGAAAGAAGACCCTCGATTGAGATTTAGAAAGAGGTGGAAGAGCCAGCTACGAAGACAGAGGAGTGGCCAAGGAGCAGGAAGAAGGCGGAGGGGCAGAGAAACAGAAGCAGGAGGTGGACAGGGATGTTCTGCTGAGAGGTTCCAGGGTACAGGGACCTGCGGGGCATTTGGCCATGTGAAGGTCACTGGTGACTGACAAGAGCGATTCCAGTGTGGCGTGGAATAGAAGGCGAGAGGGAATGGAGTGCAGAGTGAAGAGGTGGAAACAGCAAGAGAGGCGCTCTGCCGTGTTGTCCTCTTGCTTCACATTTGACTTGGTTTGGGGGCATTTCTCAGTTTAAGAGTCCTGGGTCTCTGAGGCAGAATTGAGAAAACTCCCTTCACCGCCTCCTCTGCAGCTGGGCACAGGCACATGACCTGACTCCACCAATCAGATCAACCTCAGGGGACACCGGCAGCAATGGTCACAAGTCATTTTGGACACTTGCTGGCAGCAGTGTCAGTTGCAGCCGAGCTCCAGGCAGCAGACATACTGTGGTATCTGATGCTCTCTCTGTAAGGTGACAGTGGTTTCCTCTCTCTGTGGTTCTGTGGGGCTATAATTTGGGGTGTTAGTCCTTGGGGCTTATTTTTGATTCTACTGTAGGCTTCTTCAAAATTCCTTTCAATAAGCTCCTGTTTTGTTTTAATCTTCTTGACTCAACATAAATGTTCCAGTTAAGAATTCTGCCTGATTTGGAAGAATTGCAGAGCAGAAAGAAAGGAAGAATCTGAATCTCCTAGCACTCAGGACACTGCCCAATCTCCAGATTTCTGTTTGGGTTAGATTAGTAAATGCCTCCCCATTACTCAGGTGTTCTGCTGCTAGCAGCCAAATGCAGCTAAAATTCCTGAGCCCGAATCTGGCAGAAGACAGTGGAGAGTGGAGAAGGTTAGGGGTAGATACTCAGGACCCCATCACTGTAGGACAACATATTGGTCTCCACTGATATATGGTGGCAAAACATTTGGCCAGACTGTCACCTGCTGCATGGTGAGACACAGACCACATGCCTAACAAGTCTGTAGAGTTGGGGAAACATCAGGAAAAATCTGGAATGGAGCTCCCACTGGGAAAGAATTGAGTCCAGACACAGGAGGCCATCAAGCAATGACAGAAGAAAATGTGACAGTGCTTAGAGAAGTATCCTTTGCTGGTGGCTGCAAGCTGAATGGAGTGAGTCTCATTATGAGATCCTTGCAAGATTAATCACACACACATACACATGCACACATACATGTGCATGCACGCTTACACACACACACACATGCACACACACACACACACACACACACTCACAGAGTTTATTCTAGGCTGATGCAAATTTTTGCCCACAAATCAGAGCCATAACAGGAGATAAAACCAGAGCCAGAGCCTAGGCATTCCTCTAGACGTTTCTCATAGAATTGCATCTAACAGAGGGGCCCCCAGAAAAGAGCAGATGAAAGGTGTTGTCTCCCACCAGTGCTATTATTTTGAATTGCTCCAAAGTACTAATCATTAAACTCAAAACTAGGCTGAAGGCAAACCACCCAAGTCCAGTAGATTTTAAAAATTTAGAATTGTTATGAGTAAGGCTTACTTAGAAGGTGCTGTTAGCTGTGGTTACTTGCAAAAAAAACATAAAACGACTGGAAGTGAAACCGAGCATCAGGGATGCCCCATCAGCCGCCTATACAGATGCCACCTTTAGTCAGCTTCCCAGCAAGAAGGGCTTTGTGACAACAGTCCAGTAGTCCCCTCTTTTCATGTTGAGTTAGCTTTTCTTTTTTTTTCTTTCTTTTCCAATTAAAAAAAAAAAAGTCTTTAGGATTGATTGATTGATTTGGGGGAACTGAACTCAGCGGTGCTTCACCAATGAACTACATCCCAGTCCCCCTATTAAATTATTTCTCTGAGACAGGGTCTCAATAAGCTGCCAAGCCTCACTTGAACCTTTAATCCTCCTGCCTCAGCCTCCTCACCCCCGAGATTACAGGCCTGCGCCATTGTGCCTGGCTCAGATAAGAGTTTGGTTTAAATTCTTGGAAGAAGAAAGAGAGACTATGGGGACATCATGTCCTATGTGGGTTTAAGGACTCTTCTGGGCAAACTTTATCACTAGTGCTGAGATAAGAAGAATTCAGGCTTCAGTACCTGAAGAGTAAGTGACAAAAGAACTCAAACTAGGACTCGTTTCCAACAAATATATACGGAGGACTTTCCTTAATATTATGAAGACTATATTTTTTTGGAGAAAGAAAGCTGGGCACCATGGCACCTGTCTGTAGTCCCAACCACTCATGAGGTTGAAGCAGGAGGATCTCAAGTTCACCTGGACAATTTAGCAGGATCCTGTCTCACAACCAAATAAAATGAAAAGGGCTGAGGACGTAGCTCAGTGGTACAGCACTTGCCTAGCGTATGTGAAGCCCTGGGTTCAATCCCTAGGGCCAAAGAAAGAAAGAAAGAAAGAACCCTCCCTAAAATAAAAAAAATAAAAAAGAATATACTGGGAGAATAATAAGCAGAGGATTTTAATACACATCACAGGAGAGTTATAAAAGGCCAAAGAATCTTACAAAAAGTATCAGCCTGTTGGGCATGGTGGCACACGCCTGTAATCTCAGCAGCTCGGGAGGTTGAAGCAGGAGGATCGTGAGTTCAAAGCCAGCCTCAGCAAAAGCAAGGTGCTAAGCAACTCAGTGAGACCCTGTCTCTACTCAAAATACAAAATAGGGCTGGGATATGGCTCGGTGTTCAAGTGTCCCTGAGTTCAATCCCCGGTACTCTTCCCCAGCAAAATAATAATAATAATAATAATCTTTTAACTTTACAATAACTCATGATGCTATCATCATTGGGATCACACATAAATTTATCTATCTTTGTACTTACATATACCCACATAGTTAAATGCTATACGTGCACTAGTTCGGGGCCACGTCTTATTGCTGTTATCTTTGCTCCATATGGAGCTACAATCAGATCCTCCTAAAACCAAAAATGACATCATTTCCTTGTTTGAAAGCTTTGAGGAGTTCCCCATTATCAACAGATAAAGTGCAAGCTCCTCATCCAGGCCTCCACAGTCTGACCCTGTCACCCCTCCACCCCTGTCTACCTCATGCTTTTGTTTCCAGCTACACAAAGCACTATTTTGTAGCTATTTGCTTTACTTCTTTACTGATTAATTTGCCAGGAATTCCTAGAACCTTCTGCCCTCCAGGTGTGCTCTCTGATGTGGGACTCCTGTAGTATCTTCTTTTTTCTTTTTTATTCAGTACCAGGGATTGAACCCAGGGGGGTCTCTACCACCGAGCTGAAATCCCCAGCCCCCTTAACTTTTATGTTGAGATGGGGTTTTGCCAAGTTGCTCGGGCTGCCCTCCTACTTGTGATCCTTGTGCCCCAGCCTTCCAAGTGGCCAGGATCACAGGCCTAGCCATGCACCTTCATTTTGGGATTAGCCATACTGCACTTAGGACAGAGCCTAGAAATCATCTCCCCTCTGGAAGTTAAGCTGCAAGCCAGTCTTTAATTTTTATAGCCACAGTGCTGGCAACGGTACCAGTCTGGTGAATAGGATGCTTAACACTTAAATTGTTTTGTCACTTTTTTCTGTTCTGCTAGTACTGATACTTAGCTTCATTTATCACTGGACATACTCATTATCAAATTTAGGAAATTGTTGGCGAATATATATATATATATCACATCAGATCCTGAGCATCCCAACATTTTTATTAGACCTTTCCCTGTAATGTTCACCACATAAATCTCAGAAACTGAATAGATCCAAAACCTTAATTTTAAAATCAATATTATTTCCTTAAACTTGCTGGTGGGAGCACAGTGCTGCAATCCCAGTGTCCCTGGAGGCTGAGGCAGGTGGACCACAAGTTCAGGCCAGCCTGGGCAACAGTAAGACCCTGCCCCCAAACAAAACAAAACGGGCTGGGAATGTGGCTGAATGGTAGAGAGCTTATGGGTTCCCTCCCCAGCACCAGGAAGCCGGGACACTGGTAGAGTTGTATTTTGTTTCTGGCTTTGGGTACTAAGGATTGATTCCATGCATGCTCTACCACCAAGCTACATCCCAGTCCTCCCTATCTTTTATTTTGAGATAGGGTGTGGCTAAGTTTCTAAGAGTTTTGCTAAGTTGCCCGGCTGGCCCTGTGATTCCTCTGCCTCCTGAGTCTTGGGACCACAGGTATGCCCCACCAGCCCAGGCTCAAACCACTGGTGTTTTAAGGAAGGCAGCTGAAGGCCATGTTTATAGGCTTTTCCAGAATTAGAAACAACTTTTCAGAGAAGGCAATAGCTTTGAGACACCTATAACATATACAGATACATTGAATATCTATATATAAAGTGATGTGGCATTTTATTCTCATCACATTTTTAAGGTATAAGAAAAAAGGAAGCAGGGCTTGGGTTGTGGCTCAGTGACAAAGTGCTTGCCTAGCACGTGTGAGGCCCTGGGTTTGATTCTCAGCACCACATATAAATAAATAAAATAAAAGTATTATGTCCATCTGCAACTAAAAATACTTTTTTTAAAAAAAAAAAAAAGGAAGGGGAAAAGAAAAGGAAGAAGAGAGGAAACTTACAATCTAAATTTTTAAAGTGCAATTTGGCTTCAGTTTGTGAATGTCATTATTTTGAGGGTTTGATTGATTTACCTGCAGGTGACGCATTATTATGTTTATCATAGAAAACCTTTAGAAGGCCCCAGCAATGGCTGTGTCTAAAGGAAACAGGTATTTGTTCTCCATGAGTAAGAGTGGATTAAGTGAACATATCTAAGTAGCCACAGTACATTCCTACATAGTTAGTTATGGATACCTTCCAAATCAAATATTGAGTATTCATCTAGTGACTACATATACTCATTGCATAATCACAAATATCTCCTCTCCACATATTCAGCCTTCAACACAAAATCTTTATAAGGCAGCATGAAAAGGTGCTGATGGTAAAACGGATAAATTAAAGGGTTGCATTAAGAAAAATGAAGAAATAAAGCCATTTACTCATAAAAATACATCATTTTTATCTCAAGAATTAGATATGTGGGACAGGCATGATGGCACACAATGTTTTCCCAACACCTTGGGAGGCTGAGGGAGGAGGATTTTTGCAAGTTCAAAGCCAGCCTCAGCAACTCAGTGAGACTCTCACTTAGTGAGAATTTACCTCAAAATAAAAAAAATATATAAAGAAAGGATTGGGGATGTAGCTCAGTGGTAAAGCAGCTCCAGGTTCAATCCCCACTACCAAAAAAAAAAAAAAAAAGAGGAAGAACTTATTTAAACCCCTGTTTTAATAAATTATCAAGCCAAATTATTACGAGAGTTTTTTGGGTTCTGTTTTATTTTGTTTTTGTAGTGCTGTGAATTGAACCCAGGACCTTGTGCATGCTAAGCACATGTTCTACCACTAAGCTCCATCCCCAACTATAAGAGGGATCATGTAGAACAAGTGTTGACCATGGGATGTCTAAATTATACCTCTAAGTCTAGGAAAAATCAGGAAGTTAAATTATTTGAGCTGACTTTTCAAATAAAACACCCTCCTTGAATCACAGCTGTGTCTCTGTTTAATTGGCCAACTGTGGGGAGAGCAACTGGACCTCCATCCCAGTTACAGCAGCCAACCAAGTTTTTGAGTCGAGGTAGCGAATAACAGCCGATACTCGAAGCAACCCTGAGGACCCCCAAATCACACTAACAGGAGGAGTCACATTATCTTGGTCTGATTCCCAGTTCACCAACTACGTAACCTCAGGGAAGTTCCTTACCCTTACTGTGCTTCAGCTTTCCCATCTGCAAAATGGGAGTAATGAGAATAGCACCCAGCAAGGAGTTAGGAAGTGAAAAGCCCTTTCTAAGTATCAGCTATTGTTGATGGTGCTGACCTGGAACTGCATGGCGGCAAAAGTCTTAGGAAAGCATCCTCAACCCTGCTGACCTGAGCCCCAAAGCCCACTTCAGTGGAAACAGATGTGAGGTCAGAAAGCCAGTCTCTGACACCCCAGGCACTACCCGCCTCCCGGCAACCTCCAACAAGGAAGTGGTTTGGGTTTTATCTGACATTTGTTCTGAGTAATGAGACATAGGTCCTTGCAGGCTCCTGTCCCCACATAGCCTTCCACCCAGCTCCCTGAGGGGAAGCGAAACTGCCCATTGTCATGTCCTGGGCAGGCGCCTGCCGATTGATGCTTTGACCTGCATCTGAGGTGGCCAAAGAGAAGGCTTGGGTTTTGGAACAGCAACCACAGAAAAGGCAGGTGCCTCTGCTGGGGGACATATGTGGGTCTGAGGCCCAGCCATGGTGGGGACACCTTCCCCCTTGCTCCTGAGCCTTGAGGCCCTGTGTGCCCCTGGGAGGGCCCAGGCACAGTGAGAAGGGTCCTGGGTGGGCAGGGGACACTGCACTGTTTGGCCACCCCTCTGGCTGTGGGGTCGAATGGACTCTTCTTCCTATGGTTTCCCCGAGGCCCCAGCTGTGTTCGAGCTGGGAACAGAACGCCTCTCACCCCAGAACCTTCTGGATGGGCTGTTGGTCTGGGCAGAGTTGCCCACCTACTCAGAGTACTCCTTGGTCCTAGTGAAGCCAGACCTGCCTGGACCCCAACAGGTCCTGGGGCCGGAAGGCTTCACGACTCTGGGCAGCCATCACAGTTGCTTCTTCCTCCCTGACTAAAGCATGAGCTCTGAGACACCAACCCCCACCCGCTTCGGGCCAGTTCCCCAGACTTGAGCCTGCACCAGAGGCTCTTAGACCAGCCAGAAGCCCTCCCGAGTAACCTTATCAGTCAGACAGCCAAGAACCTTCCGCCTGCTCCACCCTGCCCACCCCCCAAATAAACCCTAAGGCCAGAGCCTTCCAAGGGCTGAAGACACATTCTGGTGAGCTTCCTTTTAAAATTATATGAAGTTTATTTTAAGTTTTACCCATTAGCATCTGTTATCTTTGAAAAGAAATTTGCCAACTATCTTTTAAAACACCATAAAAATATCCATCTCCTTTTACTTAGACACCCCATTTCTGATAGTATAACTTAAGGAAATAATTGAGAAGAAGCAATGGTTACAACATCTAACCTGACCTGGGAAATGACCCTATGTACAACCATAGAAGACGGTTACATTATATTCTCACATGGCTATCTACTCCGTGGTGTCATAGAGCTCTTAAAGATCTGACGAACTGGGCGTGGTGGTGCACGCCTGTAATCCCAGCGGCTCGGGAGGCTGAGGCAGGAGGATTGCAAGTTCAAACCCAGCCTCAGCAAAAGTGAGGTGCTAAGCAACTCAGTGAGACCCTGTCTCTAAATAAAGTACTAAATAGGGCTGGGGATGCGATTCAGTGGTCGAATGTCCCAAGTCCAATACCTAGCACCAAAAAAAAAAAAAATTTAAGTTACAAAGATACACAATGCATCATGTGCCCTGGCCAACACAAAGTTAATCTGCATGTGACCCAAAGAGAGGCCATGTGTTGGGCTGTTAGGACTACAGAGGGCCTGCCCTCCTTCCTTCCCTCCCCCTCGGTCTCCTCCTCCTCCTTCCCTTCCTTCTTTTTTATTTCCTTTTCTTTCTCCCTTAGCAGAGGTCATTGACATTTCTGTCTGTCTCCAAGAGATAGGGAAGAGGGCCCAAGATTGGTACTTCCTTGCCCACAGATAGTAGGGAAATGTGCTGAACCCATTTCCCCAGCTTTCCTCCTCATTTCCAAACTCTATCTCTTCTCACCATCGCCACCATCATCATCATCACCTCCACCTCCATCATTCTTGTTGCCAAGCCCAGAGCCCAGCTAAACACCCTCCCTAATGGGTCGAGTTGTTCTGGAGACCCAGCTTCAGAAACACCTGTTCCTGGAAAGTGCCACACACAGGCATGTTCCAGGAACTGTCTCTGAGGGCCACTCATTGAGGCTCTGCCTAGGCCAAGTCAGCCTGCAAAATATATCCTACACATTAGTATACACAAGATATTTGCCACTCATTTTGTGGACAATCACTTTATTTTAGTTATTTATTTTTTTATGTGGTGCTGAGGTTTTTGGGTTTTTTTTTCTTTTTGTTGAGAGAGTGAGAGAGGAGGGAGAGAGAGAGAGAGAGAGAGAGAGAGAGAGAGAGAGAGAGAGAATTTTTTAAATATTTATTTTTTAGTTCTCGGCAGACACAACATCTTAGTTTGTATGTGGTGCTGAGGATCGAACCCAGACCGCACGCATGCCAGGCGAGCACGCTACCGCTTGAGCCACATCCCCAGCCCATGGTGCTGAGGTTTAAACCCAGTGTCTCACACATGGTACACAAGTGCTCTACCACTGAGCCAAACCCCAGCCCCTCATTTTGTGTTTTAATAGTAATTATTTGGAGTAGTTAGGTTGAATGCTGTAACAAATAGACCCCCCCACACACACACACACACAAAGCTATACTGGATTGGAGGAGTTCTTTCTGTACTTCAAATGTTAATTCGTTTGTTGCTCTTTTTTTTTTTTATTGTTGGTCGTTCAAAACATTACACAGTTCTTAATACATCATCTTTCACAGTTTGATTCAAGTGGGTTATGAACTCCCAACTTTACCCCGTATACAGATTGCTGTTTCACATCAGTTACCCTTCCATTGATTGACATATTGCCTTTCTAGTGTCTGATGTATTCTGCTGTCTGTCCTATTCTCTACTATCCCCCCTCCCCTCCCCTCCCCTACCCTCCCCTTTTCTCATCCCTGTTTAATGTAAATCTTCTTCTCAAGCTCTTCGTCCTTACCCTGTCCTTGTTTACTCCCCTTATATCAAAGGGGTCATTTGGTATTTGTTTTTTAACGATTGACTAGCTTCACTTAGCATAATCTGCTCTAATGCCATCCATTTCCCTCCAAATTCTATGATTTTGTCGTTCCTTAATGCAGAGTAATACTCCATTGTGTATAAATGCCACATTTTTTTTTATCCATTCATCTATTGAAGGGCATCTAGGCTGATTCCATAATCTTGCTATAGTGAATTGTGCTGCTATGAACATCGTTGTAGCAGTGTCTCTGTAACATGCTCTTATTAGGTCTTTAGGGAATAGACCGAGAAGGGGAATAGCTGGGTCAAATGGTGGTTCCATTCCCAGCTTTCCAAGAAATCTCCATACTGCTTTCCAAATTGGCTGCACCAATTTGCAGTCCCACCAGCAATGAACAAGAGTGCCCTTTTCCCCACATCCTCGCCAGCACTTGTTGTTGTTTGACTTCATAGTGGCTGCCAATCTTACTGGAGTGAGGTGGTATCTTAGGGTAGTTTTGATTTGCATTTCTCTAACTGCTAGCGATGGTGAGCATTTTTTCATGTACTTATTGATTGATTGTATGTCCTCCTCTGAGAACTGTCTGTTCAGGTCCTTGGCCCATTTATTGATTGGGTTATTTGTTATCTTATTGTCTAATTTTTTGAGTTCTTTGTATATTCTGGTTATTAGGGCTCTATCTGAAGTGTGTGGATTAAAGATTTGTTCCCAGGATGTAGGCTCCCTGTTTATCTCTCTTATTGTTTCTTTTGCTGAGAGAAAACTTTTTAGTTTGAGTAAGTCCCATTTGTTGATTCTAGTTGTTAACTTGCGCTATGGGTGTCCTATTGAGGAATTTGGAGCCCGATCCCACAGTATGTAGATCATAACCAACTTTTTCTTCTATCAGATGCCGTGTCTCTGATTTAATATCAAGCTGCTGGGAAAACTGGAAATCCATTTGCATCAAAATGAATCTGAACCCCTATCTCTCGCCATGCACAAAAGTTAACTCAAAACGTTTGTTGCTCTTAACAGTTGCAAATTCCATCCGCTTGCTCCCCTTGGGGAGCAGAGGAGCTAATGCCTAGAAGACTGGCCATGTGCTTGGTTGAACAAATCCAACTATCGGGAAGCACATGAGCAGAAAAGTCAAATTACAGTCCCAAAAGGAGAGCAGATGATGGTGGGTAAAGGGGGACCCACCTGGCATGGTCAGCAGAGTGGTCTGGGCAGTGGGGGGCTCTGACTCAGCAGAGAGCCCAGTGCCCTGCCAGGGCTGGGAAGAAGCAGGCATCTCACTCTGCCCTTGTAGGGGCAGGGGTTGAACTGGCAGCTCTTCGGGAGGAGCAGCCTGGGCCCCCACCCTTGTCCTTGAGCATGCAACTCACACATAGTCCAACTCCATGTGACTGGGGCTGCAGCCTCAGCTGTGGGTCAATTCCCAAGGCCAAAACAAAAATGCACCGACCCCAAGAGATTAATTTGGCCACATGACATTTCTGAACTTCTGGCCACAAAAGCCATGGCAATAGAGGGTAAAGATAAGTTGCAAGCCGATGGAATTTGTAACAGTTACAAGTAACAAATGAATTAACATTTGAAGTACAGAAAGAACTCCTCCATTCCAGTGTAACTTTGGGGTATCTATTTGTTACAACATTCAACCTAACTACTCCAAATAAAAACACAAAATGAGTGGACAGATATCTTGGGTATACTAATTTGTAGGATATATTTTGCAAGGGCTGACTGGGCCCAGGCTTGAAGCCACAGTGGAAGTGGACACAGGCTCCCTATGGGGTTGGGACAGGCATCTTCCCAGGCACTAGACACAGAGCAGGGCTGGCTTTCACCTCTGTACCCTGGACACCACAAAGGACAGGGGACTGGCATGATCTGCAGAGAAAAGGGATAGAAGGCCAAGAGAGGAGAGCCCAGAAGAAACCGATCCTCCTGGGCTTAGCAGACAGAAGGGCTTCAGGGAGCTTTGGTCTCCTATATGTGCGTGTGTGCACAAGTGTATGCTTGCACTTTGTGCACAAGTGTGGACCTGCCACATCCACTTGTGAACTTGCATCCATACACATACCTGTGCACCCACATTGCCACACATGTCCCCCACCTCCCAACAACCAGAGAGGTGGCTTCCTCACCACCTTCTCCAGCCCCAAGGGGGAAGCACCATCCATCCATGGGCTCGGGCTGAGTCTCCAGAGACAGAGGCTGTTCCATCCTTAATTTGAGGGTTTGCAAAGCAGGAGTCAACCCTCTCTTCTGGCACAGGGGGAAGTGGGAGCCATCAAGGTTAAAGTTACAGGGGCAGGGAGGGCCTTTTGGGTCTTCCTCAGGTTAGAATTGCCCTTCACCCTGGGACCCCAGCACCTCCACCCTCCTAGAAGAGACCCAGGCCCTGGGAGGAAGTGGGCTGAGAACTGCCATTGACCTACCGGATACCCTAACTTTTTTTTTTTTAATTCTTAACATGCTGTCCTCCACACCCCAAATTATTAAACACTTTTACTTTAACTGAGCATTAATTGAGCATATCAAAAAATTCAATGGTATCCCCAATCCCACCCCCAGAAATAATCAGGGTGCGTCCCAGAGAAGTCAAGCACTGAGGGGCAGGGCCCAGCCCAGCCCTGGGCTTCATTTTGTTTGTTTTTTCTTTGTTCTTCATGAGAAAATATACATAACATAAAATTTACCATCTTAGTAATTTTTTAGTTGTTGAGCTCAACGGCCTTAAATAAATTCCCTCTATTGTGTCACCATCCATCTCTGGAGTGTGTTCTGGTGTCTCAAACTGAACCTCAGCACTGGCTCAACAACTCCCCACCCCATCCCCAGTCCCCAGCGACCCCCATTCTATCCTCTGTGTCTGAATTTGATGACTCGATGAATTCTATGGAAGTAGAATCATACATATTTGTCCTTTGGAGGCTGGGTGATTCCACTGAGCATAAGGTCCCAGAGTTCATCATCTGTGCTGTAGCCTGTGTCAGGATTTCCTTCCTTCCTTTGAAGGCTGAGTAATATTCCACTGAATGACTAGGCCACATCTCGTGTGTATCCAGTCATCCAAACACTGAGTTGAACCGGAGCCTTTTCTGGGGACTTTTCTTCCCTTTGAAGCTTACTGGTGCCCACAGCACCATTTCCCTCTCCCAGATCACAAGGAAGTCTCAAGGTTACAGTAAAGTCTTCTCAGAGGTACAGCCAGGAGATTCAGATCTGTGTTTGCAGGACAGAGGAGGTAAGTCAAGTCCCCCCACCCCACCGCCAGAGGTCGGCTGAGAGGAAGAGGTGGGGACAAAGGGGAAGTGGATGGGCCTAGCTGGGCCCTTAGTGGACTTTAGAGTGACCCACTGCCCAGCACACCTCGACACTGGAGGGGACGGACCATGAAGGGAAAACCTGCCCCTCCTCAAGGGGACCAGAATTGAACAGGGAATATCTCAGGAATCTCCCTAGGAAAGGTAATGGCAGACACAGGACCTCTACTGAACACAGGTCTACAGCCAAACCCTCTGGCCCAGAGTGAGTAGGCTAATTGAAAAAGAGGGTCAAAGTGGGAATCATACAATAAAACTGCCAAGGTTTCAGTGTGCGCCCCGAGGTCCATGTGCTGGAAATTTAACCCCCAATAGAACAGTGCGGAGAGGAGGGACCTAAGAATAGTGGTTGGGTCATGAGGGCTCTGTCCTCAAGGGTGGGCTAATGCTGTCATCACAGGGGCTGGTGACTTATCACAGGAGTGGGTTCCTGACAAAGGGCACTCTATTCCCCTCTGCTCAGCCTCTCTCTCTCTCTCTCTCTCTCTCTCTCTCTCTCTCTCCTACACATGCTCTCTTGCCCTCCTGCCTTCCCCCATGGGATGACACGACACAAAGGCCCTTCCCAGATGTGGCCCCTTGATCTGGGAATTCCCACCCTCAGAAGCCATGAGCCAAATAAACTTCTGTTCATGACAGAGTTCCCAGTCTGTAGAATTCTATTACAGCAACATAAGACCAAGACAGGAAACGGGCCTGATAATCTAAAGCTTTCAACTGAAAACACACTTGATGACCACACTTTGATGTCGGGCTCCAGGCCTTGAATTTGAGAATGAGCCACTCGGTGAAGTCCACATCAGCATTTTTTTTGTTGTTGTTGTTGCATAAATCACATCCATAATGCATAGCTGGGATTTCCGGCTTGTTTTCCTTTCAATGGAGCCAGAATTTAAAGACATGGGTGAAACAAGTAACTGAGGTTCCTCTGGAAATGGGTTTCCAACCTTTTACAGCTGTCGTGCCCATGTCTAGTTTGACATTGACTTTTGTAAAACAACTTAACTTTTCTCAAGTGTTTGCAAAGCATCCAACCTGAAGATCAGAGGAAGAAACCACTCATTCTTATGCCCCCCATCTCTCCTTGGTTAACTCCACACTTACTAAGATTACATCATGATTACAAGTGCACCTGTCACAAACACATGTGGGGATGAACCCACAGACTCCTGGGGCCACGTAGCGTGCTCTACAGGGCGAGCTGGTTAAGTGGGTCCAGTCACAGCCCCCTCACAGCTGCCAAGGTTATAGAATTGGGATCCTTCCCAACATCAACTTTTTTAAAAAAGTTAAACTTAGCATTAAAATAAAAAGCAAACTATATAAAATTCTATGCACTATCTCTACCCATTTTCCCCAGTTCCTTCCAAAGGCCCCAACCTCAGCTGCCAGGTTCATGGAAGCTATGGACAGAATCATAGATATTTCATACACATGGTTGACACTGAATTTTTTTTCACTTAGCATTTTGTCATAAATATTTTCACTACAGCTCATTCGTGGCTCAGGGGAGAGGACATGGCAGTAGCTTATTTCCTGCCTCCTTGGAGGGATTCCTCAGCACACGGTGCTGGTATGTGATATTATAATCTTGGGTGTCCCCAGGAGACTGTGAGCCTTGGGGGCAGAGGTGGGGCCTTCTCCATCTTTATTTCCCAGTGCTGACCACAGAGAAGTGTTCAGGAGGGATGGACCTGGAGGGAGCCAGGCGTGTGAGTGACAGTGGGATGAAAGAGGGACCCTATCTGGGTCCCTAAGACATGGGGAGTCTCCAGTGCCAAGTGTGTCCCAGTGCCTAGCACAGCAATGGCTGAGGCTGAGGCTGAGCCCAGGGCCTTCCAATCTTACTCCCCACCAGCAGGGGGAAGAAAGGCCTGATGCAGCCCAAACTGAAAGATGTGACATTGATCCAGCCCCAGACACAAGGCTCTCTCCTTACAAGCTCATTCATTCTTCCTAACTATAAAGTCTAACTCTTTCCATTTTACAGATGGGGAAACTGAGACTCAGAGAAATGAAGCAGGTGCTCAACTCTCATCTCTGACTCGGGTCTACCTGGAGTGCGAGCTCCTCCCCACCCCATAGAACGTCACGACAGGTGGAATCAACAAATAGGGAGGTGGTCAGAGTCTGGCTGCACCATCTCCACTTGCAGATGGAAAAGTGGAGGCCCTGTGGCGAGTTACAAGTCACGATCATAGTTGGTTGGGCGGCAGCCACATCCAGACTGGCACCAGCTTCTCACCTCCAACCCAGCCTGCCATTCTAAACTGTTCTTTGTATCATCTGCTCTTATAACCTTCACCCATGACATGGGGATCATAACAGCTTCTCACTCATGCAGTTGTTGAGATGAAATGAAACATTGTTCAAGTGCTTAGATCAGCCCATTCCTCCCCACCTCTCTATAAAAATGAGCTGTTACTTAGTCTCATTTGGAGCCTCCCTTGGGCCGAGCTCTGATGCAATTCAAAGAAGCAAAAGTGGGACTCTAAAAGCATGACTGGGGAGGACATGGACATTCCTGAAATCAGCACCAGCAAAGACAACCAACACAGTACCATTTCTTCCACAATCCCTTGGTACAGGAAACATTTCTTTGTTTTTCAAATAAAAAATTCAAAACTCTTAAAAACAATTGCCTTTGACAAGCAAGGAATACTTGAACTCATTCCCACAGTGCAAGTCCAGCACTACAGAGGTCTCCCTGCAATCCCCCCACTACAGTAGGGGACTCACTTCCGTCTGCATGCCTTGCCTCCACTGGGAAGTTCATTTTCAGTGGGTCATGTTCAGGGTCACCCAGAGGCTGGGAGCTGAGTCCTTCTCTACGACTTGGGAAAGGACTTGGTCTTTGTCCACTGTGGCCACTACCCTAGGCCTGTGCCACCAGCAAGGAATTCAGTCTCCAGGTATATCGTGCATAGCTCCTCTGCACCCCCAAACCAGGACACTGAGCTACTGACCAGATGAAGACTGACCTTGTGTTGCTTGAGTAAGACTACAATACCTATCCCCTGCCCCTTTTGTGGTGGCCCCCTGTTACAGTTTAGATCTGAAATGTACCCCCCACACATAAAAAAAAAAAAAAAAGTTCATGTGTTGAAGACTTGGTTCCTGGTATAGCAAGTCCAGAGTGGGAGGCGGGGGGGGGGGGGGGTGAGAAATGATCAGATCATGAGGGCTCTAGCCTGATCAGTGGATTAATCCATTTGATGGATTGATCATTTGAATGGACTGATGGGAGGTAGTGGAAAGCAGGCAGGTGGGGAATGGCAGAGGAAGTAGGTGGTGAGGTGAGGGGTGCTCTTGGGGACTGTATCTAGTTCCTGGACACACACTCTCTCCTCTCTCTCTCTCTCTCCCCTCTGCTTCCTGACTGTCCTGAGCTGAATGCTTTCCTCTGCCACACCTTTCCACCATGCTGCTTCTGCCTCCGAGCCAGCCAACCATGGGCTGAACCCTCTGGAACCCTGGAACCCTGAGCCAAAATAAACCTTTCCTCTCCTAAGTTGTTCTTGTCAAGTGTCTGGGTCACAGCGATAAAGAGCTGACTAACACACCCCAGTTCCGGTCGAGCCACTCTCTTCTCCCTCCCTCCAAAGCACTAGCCTCCGTTCTGTTCCCTTCAAGGAGCCAGCTCACCATTCCCTAGGGGCTGACTCACCAAGGCCAGTGGCACCCGTGGGATGGCTCAGCCCCTTCTGACCCCCGGGGGCGGCTTCCCCTTCCTGGGTTGGGGGTGGAAAACCTTGAGGGAGAGCACAGCTGCAAAAGAAAAGAGCCACGCCCTCAAACCCACCAGACACAGGTTATTTGTTCTGGAGTCACTCACCTTTTCCCACCCTCCCTCTGGAAGGGCCCCAGTACCCCAGGCTGCCCCGGAGGTGTGGGTGGAGGATGTTGTCTCCAGCTGTCCCAGGGGACTTGGTGGAGGCCTGGGCAGGGAAGGGGATGCTGGATGTCTCCCCGATGGGTGTTCGCATCAGTACTTTTCCTGTTGAAGACTCGCCCTGTTATACAGGGTACAGACAGCAAGGGTAGATGCAGATGTCCCAGGGCAGGGTGAGCAGGGCCTGGGAATCAGAACACACGGAAAGTCATCTCCCACCTCTGAATACTGGGGATCCCTAGAGAGAGCACCCTTCAGTCTGAACATGTAAGAAAAGAGGTCAAGTCTGAGCTGAATGGGGATGAAAAGTCGGTGTTACAGTTGGGATCTGAAGTGTCCCCTGAAGGCTCATGTATTGGAGGCTTGGTCCCCCATGCACCCATGTCCACAGGTGGGGCTTTTAGTGGATCATGAGGTCTCTGACCTCATCCATGGTTTAATCCATCACGGGGTCATGATTTAATGGACCTTGGGGAGGTGCTGGGACTGCAGGAGGTGGGGCCTAGGTGGAGGGAGGAGGTCATTGAGAGGAGAGGGTAACTCTGGGAGGGCTTATCTTGTCCCTGGGCCCTGCTTTGCACTCTCTTTGCTACCTAGCCCCCATCTGCTCTGTCACTTGCTCCCAGCCATGATGTGGTGCCTGGCCCAGGGCCATAGTGATGGGGCCCAGAGACCATGGTCTGAAACAATGAGCCAAAATAAATATCCTCCCTTTAACTTGTTTTTCTGAGTCGATTCAAGGTGCCGTAACCAATTGCCATAGATCGTGTGGCTTCAACAATAGACACTTATTTCTCAAAGTTTTGGAGGCTGGAAGTCTAAACTGGAGTTCCCAACATGATTGGGAGGTGATGACAGCTTTTTTTCCTAACTGGATCTGTTTTTCTCATGAAAGGCCCCATGAGGACTCCACCCCACCACCTCATCTAAGCCTAATCACCTCCTAAGGCCCCACCTCCTCATAGCCTCACACTGGAGGTAAGCACTTCAACACATGGATTTTGTGGGGAAGACAGACATTCACATGCACAGACGCGTGCGCGCGCGCGCGCGCGCGCGCGCGCGCGCGCGCGCACACACACACACACACACACACAAATGAAAAAAAAATCAGCAGCAGAGTGAGTTAAAGATTCAGGTCTTTGGGTGCCCCTTCTGTGCTCCGATGGCTGGGTCTGCTACAGAACCTGGGAGGGGTGATCTTTCATTAGCTACAGGCAGCTAGTAGGGCACCACAGGGGGATCAGCACCTCTCAGGCAATAGGGAGCATGGTTTTGAGCAGTGTTGGGGTAGGAGGCAAAAGGCAGGTTTGTGAAGTGGTGTGCAGGAAGAGGTGCTAAACCATCTCGAGCAGCATGGTTAAGCCGAGGAAGAAGAGGAAGAGGAGGAGAGGAGCAAATAATGAAGGGGACCCGGTGCACAGTCTCCAGCACAGAGGGAGTAATCTCCAAAGAAATATTAAACAGAAACCCCTTGTCCTGAAGGCCATTTCCTGCCCAGCCAGCAGCCCCTTCTAATGGAAGGTAAATTTCCTCTCCTTCCCACTGGCTTTCCCAGAGTCACCGTGACCAGTGTGAATTGCAGAAGGACCATCTGCAGACACAAAGAGGGCAACATCTTCCGCTGGAGAAAACCAGCCGGCATCTCTGGGGCTTGGCCAGAAGGAAATCTAAGCTTTGGAGTGACCAGCAGGGACAAAGGCACCTGCCAGGAGGGAAATGAGAAACTCTCACTGGGAACCACGTGGCTCTGCTCCCGGACCTCTGGCCGCAGATGACCGCTTATCATTGAAGGGGACAGTCGCAGCAGTGAAGCGGAGCCAGGCCCTCCTGAGACTGGCCTCTCGAGAGAGGTATTTCCGGCACAGAGAGGCCCAATTTTCCAACTGGGGACACTGCAGCATCTGTAGCAGAAAACAGGCCTGTGTCCCAACCCTGAGGCCCAGCCTTTGCCAGTAGAGATAAAGAGATCTGTTTCGCCTGGGGCCTCTCTCTCTCTGCTCTCTGAATGCTTTCTAAGGCACCAAATCAGCTCTACCCAGCATGATAAAGAAGTGTGGGAACCCCAAGCCCCAGGGACTGGCTCCAGCCAGGTGGCAGCAGGACTTGGCCAGACAATGGTAGAGGGGAGGGGCCCGGGCAGGGGCCTCCTCTGCCCCACAGAAGAGCCCCAGAGGGCGAGGAATTTAATGGATTGGATCCTTGATCCTGGATCCTGCTACCAACAAGATAATCACTTGGAGGAATATTTTCAGATGGTTGATGTCAATGTACTCAGTGTCAATGTGCGGGTCCTGGCCTCCAGAAGTTTCTTCTTAGCACAGCACTGATCACTGCGTCCATGATGTCTCTGCAGAGAATTTCAAGTTTCTTTCTCTCCATTATACACATTTAGAAAGAAAGAAAGAAAGAAAGAAGGAAGGAAGGAAGGAAGGAAGGAAGGAAGGAAGGAAGGAAGGAAGGAAGGAAGGAAGGAAGGAAGGAAACTTGAATAATACTGTCATGAATTATACTGTCACTTCCCTTTCAAATTCCTAACCCCTAGAACTTCAGAATGTGCCTTTATTTGGAATAGGGTCACTGCAGATGTAATTAGTTAAAACAAAACCATACTGAAGTCCAGTCACCCTCATCCTGTACGACAATAGTCCTTTAAAAATGGGGGGAGGATAAGGACAAAGGAACAGAGGGAAGACAAGATAAAAGGAGAAGACTACCTCCCCCAAGCCAAGGAGAGAGGCCTGGAACAAATCCTTTCCTCAACCCTCAGAGGCACCAACCCGTCAACACCTTGATCTTGAACCTTTACCCTTCGTGACTGTGAGTCTCCACATCTCTGTTGTTAAGCCATTCAGGTCAGGGTTCTTGTCTAGCACCCCAGGTGCCCTCTATTAAATGCCTTAGAGCTGGAAATGCCCTGAGCAGTTCCCATTTCTTACTCTGAATCCTGACTGATAACAATAATTTGGTAAGTTTTATTTTTAAACCTTCTTCAGAGAAGTTAAATAACATTCACTCATTCCCTATTTAAAACTACAAAATCACACCTATTGGTTGAGGGCTGGGGATATAGGTCAGCTGGTAGAGGGTTTGCCTAGCATATATAAGGCTCAGGGCTCAATCCCCAGCACTACTAAAAAAACAAACAAAAAAAAAACAATCTATTGATTGAGGAAAATTTAGGAATTACTTAAAGAGTACACAAAAGAAAAGAATCCCTGCTAGCAACTTTTAAAAATATTTATTTTTCAGTCGTAGGTGGACACAATACCTTTATTTTATTTATTTTTATGTGGTGCTGAGGATCAAACCCAGGCCTCGCACCTGCTAGGTGAATGCTCTACCGCTGAGCCACATTTTTGAGGTCTTCCCAGGGAGTCTTTTCTCTATGGATATGCACATTCCCTTCTATGCCTCCATGATTATAAACGGAGTTCTATAGCTTTGATTTTTATTCCTATCACAATGTGAACATTTCTGATATTGTCGTGTTGTCTTCAGGAAGAGTGTTTTTGAATGGATACAGAATACAGTTCTGAAGTTCACTTTTTGCTTTTGTTTGTTGCTTATTTTGTCTCCCTGGGATTGAAGTTAGGGCTTCGATTATGCTACTACTGAACTATATCCCTCACCCCATTTTTTAACTTATTTCTTTTGTGAGATAACCATAAAAAAGGCCATTAACATAAATACAGTACAAATAATAATTACAATACGAATGTTGGGCAAAGAAAGCATGTTCGTTAAACCCCAGATATACTTCTGCAAAATTTGATCATTATCTTTGACTTTTTGATAATTCTTTCCTTTTGTTGGTAATTTTACATCCTTGGATTCATTTCTAGATGATATTGTATGGCTTCACTTGTTTTTGAATTTATGTAAATGGAAGCAAACAATATTGCCTTTCTTTCCCTTATTTGTGGGATTCATCTATTACTATGTGTAGTGATTGTTTGCTAGTTTTCATTGTTAAATAGTATTTCAAGGTATAAATATATACCTTAAGTTATACCTTAAGTTATTCATCCACTTTTGCTTTTTGTGGACATTTGAGTTGTCCACAATGTTGGTTGTTATGAGCATTTTCTTTTCTTTCTCTCTCTCTCTCTCTCTCTCTCTCTCTCTCTCTCTTTTTTATTATTGGGTATAGAACCTAGGGCCTTGCTCATGTTAAGTATGCCCTCTACCACTGAACTACATACATCCCCAGCCCTATTGTGATCATTCTTGCATTTGAATCCTAATGCATATGTCATTATATGCATTTCTACTGAGCAAATACTTTGGAATAGTATTGCTAGATCACAGAGTATGTGTGCTGAACTGGATCTGATAGTGCCAAACTGGATCCTATCATCTTTATACCCATACACACTCCCAGCAGCAGTGCATGAGTTCCCGTTCCTCTATATCCTCAGTGACACCACAACGGTCATCAGACTTTAAATTTATAGCAGTTCTGGGGTGTGTGATGGGATCTTGTTGTGGTTTTGATTTGCAAACACCTGCTTACTCATGAAATTGATCATCTTTTCTGGTTTATTGGCCATGAGAATTTCCTTTGTGTGTGTGTGTGTGTGTGTGTGTGTGTGTTGTACTGGGGATTGAACCTAGGGGCACTTTGTCACGGAGCTACATTCTTAGCACTTTTTACTTTTATTTTTGAGACTGGAACTCGATAAATTACTGAGGCTGGCCTCAAACTTGAGAGTCTCCTGCCTCAACCTGCAGAGTCAATGAGATTACTTACAGGCAGTGCCACCACATCCAGCTGAGGATTCCTTTGTAAAGGAATTTGTGTTCAAATTGTTTGCCCATTTCCATGGGTTTTCAGTGTTGTTCTTATTGGCATGCAAGAGTGGTTTTTTGAAAGTATTTTTTTAGTTGTCAATAGAACTTTGTTTTATTTAATTATATGCAGTCCTGAGAATTGAACCCAATGCCTCAAACACACTGAGCCTATAACCCCAGCTCTGTAAAGGTGGTTTATATATATATATATATATATATTTTTTTTTAACACACACATTTTTTAGTTGTAGGTGGACACAATACCTTTATTTTATTTATTCATATGTGGTACTGAGGATCGAACCCAGTGCCTCACACATGCTAGGCAAGTGCTCTGATGCTGAGCCACAACCCCAGCCCCTGCAAGGGTGTTTTGAATGTTCTAGATTTAAGTCCTTGGTCGGTCACATGTGTTGCAATTATCTTCTCCCAATCTAAGGCTTGTCTTTTTGTTCTCTTTAGCCTTTTGATGGACATGGATTTCTGTGTCTTTTCCTTCATAGTTACTACATTTTTAGGGTCTTGTTTAAGAGACCCTTCCTTATCCCAAGGCCTAGAGGGTACTCGACTTCCTAAGTTTTATCTTCTTATCTTTCAGTGTCAGGTCTCCTGTCTCCCTATAATTATTTTGTAGGTGGCATAAGCCCAGGGTCCACTTACACCCAATTGTTCCAGTACCACTTGTTGAACACTCAGTCCTCCGACACACCTGCATGCCACCTCTTGGCCACCTTTGGTGTCCACCAACATAAAGACCTGTTTCTGAGCTTTCTAGACTGACCCATGCCTCTGCCTGCCCACCCCAGGCTTCACGTGAGCAGGCCCTTATGACAGAGGGGTGTGGCGCAGTTGTGTTTTGGAAATAAATGTTTCCCCCACCCTACTAATCCCTGCTGCCCTTTGCTGCTTCCTCACTCAGAATAGGAGCTATAAAACATCCTTTTCCTCAAGGGATGACTGCAAAACATCAGATGATAAAAAAAGACAACAAATATAGACAGTCCCCAACTTATGACGGGGGGTTTGACTTAATGTCAGGATATAACTCCATCATAAGTCAAGGGCCATATGTAGTCAAGTGTTTGACTTTTTAACTTAAAAAAGCATACATGTAAGTCAGAGAAATTATCTCACACCCCTGAGATAAAACCCTTGGGTGCAGAGAAGTGAGGGGACAGCTTAGAGATGGGTCACCTGTGTCTGGGCCATTTCTCCTGACTCCATGGGTTTTGGGGAGCCTGAGGGCCGTGGGAACTGTAGGGTTCAGGCTGTGAGCCACATCCCAGATTCACCCATGTTCCTGGCAATGCTGGGCAGGGAAGCAGAAGAGGTCCAGAAGGTGGCAAAGGATTCCTGGATGGGACAAGGGGCACTACCAAGACTGAGAAAGAGGCCTTGTGATGGAGTAGGGAGGACGTGGCAGTGACTTGTGGAGCCCCTGGCCAGAGACCAGTGGCCAGGACATCTCCGCAGTCATCCCACCCCCTACTTCAGGCCTCTAGGCAATACAAACTAGAAGTAATGAGATGAGAGCCTTGCCTTGTTTCCACTGGAGGGTGAAGGCCTCCCTTCCAGTCAGTGGATGAGTCCCTTCTCAGGTCTCTGCACACGTCTCTTTATGGGATTGAGAATGAATTTACCTCACATGAGTGGTGAATTCCATTTAGAGCCTTTTCTTCTTATGTTTATATGATTTTCTATTTTATTCTATTAAAGTGATACATTTTTTTTTACTTGGAGACAATTATTTTTCATTTTTATACATGACAGCAGAATGCGCTTCAATTCATTGTACACCAATAGAGCACAACATTTAAATTCTCTGGTTGAATGCGATGTAGAGTCACAACATTCATGTAATCATATATGTATCTAGGGTAAGGACGTCCGTCTCATTCCACCATCTTTCCTGCCCCATGCCCCCTCCCCTTCTCACCCTCCCCTTGGCCCAATCCAAAGTTCTTCCATTCTTCCCATGCCCCGCCCCCATCATGGATCAGTAACCTGATGCGTTCTATTGACTGATCTTGGAGTATCACAACAACCCACCATTCCTGGCCCGACCCTCCCATGATGCTTGACTCCACTGCTAACATTTTTATTATGGTTTGACTGTGTCTCCCAAAGCTAATTCTCATGGGACAGTGTTGATCAGTGGGACTTTTAAGAGGTAAGCAGGTCACCAGGGCTCTGCCATCACGAAGGGATTAAAGCTGTTATCTTGAGTGTGGGTGAGGTGTGCAGGGAGTGGGGTTTCTGGTTCTTCTCCCTTCCCTCCCTCCTTTCCTCACCTTCAGTGTACAAGCGCCCCCCCCCACTTCCACCTTCCACCAGGGATGACTCAATGAGACGCAGGATCCTTGACTTGGACTTCCAGCCTCCAGAATTATAAGAAATCAATCTCTGTTCTTACACATGGTCCAGTTTCAACTACTCTGTCATAGCAGCACAAAGAGATAATTTGATAAGGAGATTTGTGGCTATGTCCATAAGAGATCTTCTCCTATGATGGAATTTTCCTGTGATGTCTTTGTCAGGTTTTGGTATTGAGATTTGGCATTTTCTCCTCCTCTATTTCCTAACAGTGTTTCTGGTTTTTTTTTTTTCATTAAATCTTGATAAAATTCATCAGTAAATGAAGTCATCTGGGCTAGATTTACCCCTCTCCCCCAAGGACAGTGATTTTTTTTTTATAATTGCAAAGTAAGTTTCTTATTACACATAGAGTTATTTGGTTTATCTATTTTAACTTATGGCAACTTTGGTAAATGAGTTTTTTTTAAATAAATATGATCATAATATTGTCTTACTACTTTTTAAGTAGCTCTAGGATCTAGTGGTAATGTCCTTTTTTTCATTCCTGATATTGTTAACTCTTGGTTTGTCCTTTTTCTTTCTTTCTTGTCCTCCTCCTCTTCTTTTTCATCCTGGGAATTGAACGCAGGACCTCATGAATATTGAATCAGCACTTTACTACTGACTACTGAGCCACATTCCCAGTTCCTATTCTTTTTTTTTTTCCTCCTAATTAGGCTTACAGGGTTTTGCCAATTTCTTTACTTTTTTTTTTTTTTTTTGCTATTTTCAATATGTTTTTAAATCTATCTAGTGAATTCTTCATTTTAAATATTGTCAGAATATGAAGTTTTTTTCTATTTTCTATTTCTCAATGAAGTTTCTCATTATAACTTATTAAGACAACATTTCCTGTCAGTCCTTGAGTCTTTTAATAAGAGCTGTTTCGAAGCTCTTATCTGCTAATTTGAACAGCTGGTTCATCTCAAGTTTTCTATTGCCTGATTTTTTTCCCTCGGCTATAGGTCACATTTCCCTGTTTATTTACACAGCTACTAATCAAAAGTTAATAATGTCTTCTGTGGCAGCTGGGCAACCAGCAGATCTTGGGAAGAAGCCCTAGTGTAAGTGCTAGTATTTATAGGGCCTCGTGTAAAGAGGGTCTAGGGTGAAGATGTTAGTTCTAAAACTCTACCCAAGACACTAAGAAACCCTGACTAAGAGGGAAATTCAGATGATCTGTTGTATAAGCTCTGGATTGTGTTATCTTCCTCTGAAGAGAATGGATTTTAGTTAAATTCCTGAATATTAAATTTCTGATAGATCATCTTGATTTTATGAAGACTGGTTTTTGCACATTATTAGGGTACATATAGTTTAGGTATGCCATTGGTCTTATGATAAATATGAGACATAGTCTTTGCTCTGAATATATGGCCCATTTGGGATTTCAGTGGAAATCTCAGGGTGTTTATGAAGCCCCTCTAACTTGATGGGACTCTAATTCCAAATACTGACTCCCCTGCAATAGGAGCTAATCTCTAATTAGCTTTTCTCAGTCCTCCAGCTATTGCTTTCTGATAGATTCCTTGGAGACTCCTCTAGGGAAACATATGTAGAAGTGAGTTGGAATCCGAAGGGGAGTGACTATGCAGATTTGGGAGTTCCAACCAGTCTCCCTGCTTCCTGGGACTTATTCCTCTACTTCTAGGGACTCTGGCAGCTCTCAATTCCATCTTATGATACCTCAAGCCAATAATAATAATGGAACTTTCCAAGTTCTCTGTAGCCTGGTGAGCACCATCCAGGGAAGGGCTATATAAATAATATTCATTTGCTCCAAAGCAGTTCCCTTGTTTCCAAAGTCAGATTCTCTTTTTTCTATCTGATCTTGATTATTTTACAGGGCCTTCCAATAGTTGTTCCTTTTTATTGTTGCTACTTTTTTCTACAGTTTATAATTGCTATTTGTGAGAGGATTCGTGTGATTCAAGCCACTCCACCTCTCCTGAAACTAGAATTTTCCAAATTCTGTGCATTTTGAAAAAAAAATATTTTATTGTATCTACATAAATAGCATGTTTATTGAATGCTAAGATTTGAATGTGTTACCCAGAGTTCCCTGTGTTGGAAACCTAATCCCTAAATTCATAGATTGATGGGATTTGCAAGTGATATCTTTGAGAGGTAATTCCAATTAGAGGTGGTCATGACGGTGGGACCCCATGATGGCGTAAGGCTTTCCAAGATGAGGAAGAGAGACCTGAACTAGAACGCTTGCTTTGTCTCAACAATGTGATACCCCTCCACCATGTTATGATGCAACAAGAAGAGTTATCAAATGCTACCACCATGCCCTTGTACTTCCCAGCCTCAAGAACTGTAAGCTAAATAAATTTCTATTTTTTGTAAATAACCTGGTCTCAAGTATTTTGTTATAGTGACAGAAAATGGACTTTAAAAAATTTAACCTTTTAAAAGGCAGAGGAAATAAAAATAGATAAACTATTTATGAGCTCCTTAGTTCTATAGTTTTGATAACTTCCATTCAAGGAGCTTCCTTTTTCTGATAATCTGTGAGTCATCTAAGTTGAAAATCTTGAATCTTTCTGGCAATTAGGGATACATTGCATTTTCTTTTTCCACAGACATAGATTCTGGAATAAGTCTGAAGTGGTATTGAATTTGGATCTGCCATTTATAGCTCTGTGATCTTGGGCATGTTACCTAAACTCTGCACTTCAATCCCTCATCTGCAGCTGGGGTCAGGAATACTGATCTCACAGGGATTGATTCACAGTAAATGAAGTACCTGGTACTTCCTAACTGCTCCATAAATGTTAACTTCAAGGTTCCAGACAGAAAACATTCCATATCTGTGAAGTAAGGTTCTTGTTCTTGTACTGGAAGCTGTTTGATTGTTTTCACCTAAAAAAATGAAATTCCCAGGCTGTCTTTATAGAAATATTTAATTTTAGCTATTATATTCCTTAACTAATAACTCAGCCAAAATAAAGGGAACTAGCACTGGCTGCACCCCATGACCTTCCAGGTCCCTGGGGGTTCCCAAAGATGATTGAGTTGGTCTTGACCACCTTGATATGGTGACCAGGCAACCAGCAGATGGAGACACAAAGTCCCCAGCTAAGAGACAGAACATACCTCAGCAAGTGCGAAGGGGGCCTGGGATTGGGATAGGAAGGCACGACCAAACCTGGAAAGGCCGAACTGAAAGGGTAGTGTTGCTGGAATCCACAAGTGGACATTTAGGTATAGGATGCCTCTTGGCCATCTTGGATTCTTCTTCAGTAGAGGGAAGGGGTGAATGGGCTGCAGTGATGGGCAGGGAGTTGTTGAGCACAGAGGAGATTGAAAAAGCATGCAGAGGCTACTCCAGCAGAGCCTAGGGCAGCCAGGCCACATAACCTGGGATTGAACAGGTGCAGTGTCTAAGCAGGAAAGTCAGGTAAGATTTGTTTTGTTTTGCTTTAAGGAAGGGGCTGGACTGGAGGAGCTGGAAATGGGCAAGTCATACTTTTGTCAATGCAGCTTTGTCTGGATATAATGCGGTAGGAGAGGGGCCATCCTGGTGACATTAACTGGACTTGGCAGCTTTGATGACTCACCAGATGTGGGTGTGGAAGGAGGTGACATTTCAGAGTGGAAGGTGGAAATGGTGTGGAAAACGACATTATAATTGGCCTAAAGGAACAAGAGAGTCAAGTCCAATTGATTCTCTATTTAATCTTGGGAGGTGATGGAAAGATAACTGTTCTCATTTTACAGCAAAGGAAGCTGAGTTCTGGCACACAGAATTTGTCCACAATCACACAGCTGCAGCCAGGCAGATTGGCCCAGAACCTGGAGGAGCATCTGTGGAGTTGATCCAAACCAGTACTGTGCTGGTAAATCCAACTTGAAAAAAAAAACCAAAACTGCTTTGAAGCATTTGCCATTTCCTGTAGTGTAAATACTTCATCTCAGCGGATTTCAGGCTCCTGGTATGATGTCACTAGACATGGAGTTGGGAATCAGTGTTCATGAGCCACTCCTAGCTGGCCAGGACCTCTGGCCGACTTGCTCAAGTCAGCCTGGTTCTGAGGCCCCGTCTCCTACCTCAGTGCCAAAGCAAACATCACAATCAGCCCAGTTCTTTGTCTTTTTATTTACTGCCCTTCCCCTTAAATTCTCTTGGACTTATGTAACCACAAGTTGATCTATAAAATGGGGAACAGGGAAACACCTAACAATACCGTAAAATCACTATCCTTCATCCTGTCTCCAACCTGAGATCTTCTACTTTGGGATGTACAATTTAGTTGATGCTTCTGGAGCCATATGCAAGCAGCACACCCCATGGAGAGGGGTGTTTTGCTAAGAGCACATAGGAACAGTGCAGCAAGCTCTCATCTAGTTTTAATGCTGGCCTGAGGACTGCAGACTGGCAAAACTCCTAGATTAGCAGTAATGGATACCTGCTTGCCATTTAGAACCCGAGCACAACACTTTCTTGTCACAAGTAGGAACCATGCTTCTGATGTCACAATCTGCAAATGGATTTCAATTTGCACAGTATTATCATCAAAGTTGGCAGCTCTGCATTCTCTCAGACCATTCATTTTAAGACAGTCTGCAGTGTTTTAGTAACAAACCCATGAAAGTCGTATGGATCACATTTTCTCTCAAATCTTGTGGCCTGCGGATATTTTCCTTTTAATTTTAAACTAACTGCTGTTGAGGCAGAAGAAAGGCAAACACATATGTTGGGAAATCAAGATGAGCAGAGTCTTGCTGTCAGTGAACCCCATGGGGAGAGAAATGGAGCAATTTTGTGACAAACTCGCCTCCCGGAGCAACTAGGGGGCTGTGGAGTGACTTGGAGGAAAGTAACTTGGAGGTACAGTTGGTAGGAGTCACTTGGAGGGAACGGTCACAGCATCTAGCCCTTGGCTAGAGGGGAAGGCAGTGAGATGGGACTGTAAGTCACTGGTCCAGGGCCATGATGGGCTAACCAGAGGGTCCCTGAGACTGATAGAAAGTAGAAGCCACACATCTTCCTCACTCCCTGGGAGATCTGGTAGCTGAGATCTATCTCCTCAACAGGCAGAGGCCAAGGCTGCCCAGTAACTCCTGGCAGACCCACAACAAACCACTTAGGGTTGGACAGGGCCTTCGATCTGCCCTATTGATGGAACATACAAGTCACACCCTCCTGAGGACGTGGCCCAGACAGTGACTGTGCGGACAAACTGTCTCAGAGAAACTGCTCAGCACTTGCTGAAAGGCACATCCTTTCGGGAGAGAAAGGCTTATCCCCAAATCTAACTTTACAGAAGGCCCACGAATCATGATGCAAACCGCTCATTACCCAGTGACAGCCTGGTGAGCCACTTCAGACCTTTGGGATCCTTTAGCCCTTGGAAAGTTGCTAAGGTCCATCTATTAAGAGTTGCTTCCCTGGAGTCCATGGCCCTCTCAGAAATCCCCACTTCAATGATGCAGGGGTGGAACAAGGACCTCTCCTTGTCCCTTTCTGCCAGGGGATGGGCTGGTATCTTGCCTTTACCACCTGCACCCCCTACAAAAGCAAACATTCAGGGAGTCTTCAAGAGCTGGGACTCTAGCCCATAGCCAAACACTACCTTCAAATCCAGTAATGTGCTATGGCTTCTAAGTAGCACCAAAACCAGATAATAAATTATAACTATTTTTAATATTTTTTCTATAAATACATCATCAATCTTCAAAACTTGCCTAGAATTTGTCAGTAGTTTCATCTTTGAACATCAAAACTCATTTCCATCTGTTTGCAAATGTATACTTTTCCTTACCAGAAAATCACTTCTGGCTCTCTAGGGGACGCCTGGTATTTCTGGTCCCATCTAACCTTTATTCAGTACTCTAGTCGCCTTGCCAAGTCTGGAAAAAGCTGCCCTTATCTTGAGCTGGCAGCTTCCGGTCCATGCCAGGCCTAACCTGTCTCCTGCAAGGAGGGTCATGGCTTGAGCATGGAGTGTACCTCATTCCCAAACAGCCTTGCGTCTGGAACTTGCCTGTCCTCACTCCCTGAGTCATCAATATATCTGTCTGCCCTTTTTTTTCTCACTCTGTTGTGACTAAAGTTTTACGGCCACAGAGCTGGGTTTGTGGAGTTGCCATTTCCTGCGGATGAGGTAAGCAAGATACTGGGCGCAACATTCCCCCAGTATTTCTTGAAGGTCATTTCATTGTTCTGACTGGCTTTTAAAAAAGTTTTTATTAGAAATGCTAGTCGACATTGACCAGAAAAATACCAGATGACTGTGTCATGTCAGGAGGTCCAAACCCCAGTGACTCGGCCCTAGAAGTAGATGTGCCGCCTCTGGAAATCCATCACATGACCCAAACCACAAAAAGGACCCTGTGCAGAGGGTGCTCCTATGGCATTATTAAGATGGGAAAGTGGGACACTGGAGATAGCCAATATTAGCGGAACCTTCAATTCTAGGAAGAAGGCAGCCTTTAAAGACGATTTAAAATGATCATTGTGGAGAAAAGAAAGTTCAAGATGCCAAACTGTACGTCCACTATTACAACAAACCGTAAATACACGTGAAACCCCCCACAGGAACTTGCCAGAGTGGAACAGGGAGTATGAGACTGTCAATCTTTCCCTTCCCTTCCCTTCCTTTCTTCCTTATATACGCCATTATTTCTTATTATCCACCTGGGCTTGGTTCCAGGATTCTACCCTGCCTGCCACTCCCCACCCCAGATACCAACGTCAGTGGAAGCTCTAATAATAAAATAGACCCTACACACATCCTCCTGTATACTCTGTAATACCTAATTCAACATAGACGTCTTATAAATAGTTGTTAACACTATATTGTTGAATGACAAAGAACAAAAATATGTTGTCATAATTTTTAAAGCATTTAATTTGCCATTAATTGTGCCATTAATTTAGTACATGTTCTGTACAGACATAATTCTTCCCTCCAAAGATTTTCAATGGTTGAATCCATGGAAGTGCAACCCTCAGGGAGAGGGTCAACTGTATATGCTCTTTAGGTGTGGTTAACATTGTCATTTACAAGGCAGGAAACAGAATTCATTAAAAAAATCTGAATTGCTTCCTTCACAACAGGACTGGGATCATTTCAAAGTGCATTGTTAGAAATGGTTCATTTCTAGCCTCTAAATTGCAGGAAGGGAAGAAGGCTTCAGGACATGTTAAGCCTGGCACCAACACAGCCCTTGGTATGTTCTGAGAAGTAAGCTTTTGCCTAAAGGAAGACTTAAATTTAATTCAAAATTAATGATTTTAAAGTCTGACTAGAAAGGTTTCATTTTTCTTAATGGGAACACACATAGGGCAGCTATCCAGGGACCCCAAGGGGAGTGGCTTCACACAGACACCAAAGTAAGTTGTGACAAATCAGCAAGAGAAAGGTGGCATCGGAAGAGCCAGCTTAACTGGGCTGGACTACCTCATGAAGAGAAATTCATTCCAGATAACAATGGCTTCATTTAAGTAGATTTCAGAGCTTAATTTGCACCATTTAAATGATTAAATTAACTTATATTTTCTAGTTAAAAAGCAGCCAGGCATAACTATTCTTGCTATTATTATTATTATTATTATTATTATTTTGGTATCAGGAATTAAACCCAGGGGTGCTTAATCACTAAGCCACATCCCCAGCCCTCTTTTATTTTGAGACAGGGTCTAAGTTGCTCAGGGCCTCAATAAGTTGCTGAGGCTGGCTTTGAATCAGAGATCCTCCTGCCTCCCGGGCTGCTGGGATTACGGGTGTGTACCACCATACCTGGCTACCCTTGCCATTTTAAATAAAGTATAGCTAGAATGTTCTTTACAGGACAAAATTTCATTTTTGGGTAGATTAGCATGACATGGAGATCCTCAAACTGAGGTACAATTAATGGCAAATTAAATGCTTTCAAAATTATGACAACATATATTTAAGTGGTTTAACTGCACTGACGACAAGCCAGCCCCTGGCCTAGGTGGCCCTGTGATTTCTGGTTGAAAATTTATACCCATCCTAACCCCCACTTCTCTGCAAAAGACCAAATAAAACTCTGAAGCATAGGTAAACTAATACGAGAGGTTTTTTCCTTCACATACAATGAGTTGCTGTAATCTGACCCAATGCATTGTGATTTTTCCATTTTTAGTGCATTTATAACAAATTAGACTAAGCAAATTTGCTGTGGGCATTTGCCTTACAAATGGAACAGGAACCATCCTTCACATTCTTAATTTATCAGGAGACCCACCCAGGCAGGTGGCAGCCCTGTGCAACCACCTTAGCCAACAGACCCCCAGCTGGCTCCCTGGTCGCGTGGCACATAAGCTCCTTTGCAGCAGAGATTACAGCACTTCATACAGGAGTAATGCAGCCTAATCCCCCAGGGCAGGCGTCTGGGCAGGTGTGGGGAGGGCCTTGGTTCCCTTCATGAAAGACGGCCTAAGACTTTGGACACTTGGGGTTCAGACAAAACCCCTCAGCCATCGGCAGATGGTTCAGTGGACAGGAGCCCTGCAGGTGTGCCACCTGTCTGAAGAGCAGGTCTTGAAAGGCAATACCCCAGCAGCAGAGGCAACATGTCTGAAAGTCTGTAGGTCCCCTTAACCTAAGTGTGTCCTTAAGGGACAGGGCACAGCAACTATGCTTGCTTGCACATACATTTGAGTTCATGAATGCAGTGACAAATGGAAGTGGCTGCACAGAACACCTAGATTTCCAGGTGATACTCAAGGGCACAAGGAGACAGCAAAACCTCACTGTTGTTTGGCTTGGGTCAAACAGCATGACAAATGTTGGGTATGTGAAAGTGTGCATTAGCCAGGTCCTCCTGCAACTTTTGGTCTGAGAAGAAATCACACATCCACTCCTGAGCTGTGTCAAGGCCAGGCTTTGAAGATTTCATAATAGGATGTGGTCAAAAAGCTGGGCAGGAAGGAGGCCAGGGCTCCTGAACTTGAATAGCAAGCCCATAAAAGGGGTTTCCACTCCCTTCTTGCTCTCAGTCCTGAGTGAAGGGGATGCTCTCTTCTCACTCCCAGTGGCCTGCCTGCTTCTGCAGCCCAAAGGGATGTCTCACAGCTTGTGTTGTGTGACACCTGGCCTTCTTCTCTAAACATGAGGGTCTTAGGGTGCCAACGTCCATGCTCCAGTATTATCCTGGCCCAGAATACCTGTGCCAACCAAGTGACCCGACCTTACGATGAGGCTGTTCTGGCTCACTCCAGTCAGGCCTCATGATGTGTAACCATAGTGTCCCAAAGTCCACTGACCTGCCCATACACTGTCACAGAGCCCCTGGGAAGCCATGGTTGCTTCTGCCCTATAGTTCCTTAAGAGGCTCTTGCCAAGATTCATGTACCTAAGTCAGTACAGTTTTCTCTGGCTTGTATACATAAATTTATAAAATGCTGCCTATTCTAATCTATGCATAATTCACTCACACACACACGTGCACCTCTACAGCCAGGACACACACCCTGCAGTTCTTTGTAGGGAGGACCTAAGGCTGGACAGAAAGGGCGGCTTCCGTTTTCATGCCTTCATGCATGGTGATTTCCTCCCCACTTTTTAACCCTATTCCCCTATTATAATAAGGGTTGGAAGGTGTATTTGGGTTTGGGGACATCTGGGGTTTTTTAAGGCAGAGAAATATTAAGAAGAAAATAATGCATGCTAACACAAAGTAGGAAGAAAGTGGTATAAACAGCTTCCCAAGTTCAAGGGGAGAAGGGACTATTTAACAGAGTGGAAGCTGCAGATCTCAGCCTTCCAATAGTGGCCAAGACTTGTGGGAAAGCCACAGGACATTCTGTTGGGAAGGAATCCAGGTAAGGAAGGGCACACAGGTGCCCTTTTTAGCACCATTTTTCCCTACACACTGGGGAGCACCAGGAAAGAGACCCATGCCTGCCCCCCAGGAGGTCTAGAAAGGGAGACATTTTCACAAAAGCATAAGAGTAAGTCCCCCCATCACAGCCACACAGGAAGGGTCCTGGATGCCATCAGAGTAAACAATGGGGTGCTCTGGCTGCAGAGGAAAAGCATGGAGAGAAAACACATGCTGGAGCAGCAGAGATGAATGCCCCCAAATCCGGAGCTGGGATGGCTGGAGGAAGTGCCCTGTAGGATGGAGATTGATGGACCTGGGGGTGGAAGCCAAGCTGAAGAGGGCCTGAGTGGCAGTGAGATTACGGACTCCACCCACTGGCAGAAGGAGAGCCCTGAAGTGACTGAGGAGCAGCAGGAGAGTGGAACCTGGAGGCCAGCAGGCAGCACCCAAGCATGGGGATGGGGAGCTGGGACCTGAAAGTATTCCTGGAGACAGCCCTGAAGGGAGGCAGCACTTCCATGGATGTGAGGAGGACGGGCAGTCACGAGAGAGGGAGCAGGAAAGGAAATGACAAGTTTAGCCAGGTGTCACCAAGATGCTGGACAGATGGACATTCAGCTTCATATGTTTGTTGCTCATGTCCCCAACCCAAAGCCAAATCCCTACAATTCTCTGTTGAGGATAAACAGGAGGGATTTACATGACTTCGACATCAAAATGTGGATCATGCTCTTCCTTACTGGAGAATAAAAGTATCTCTGCTTTTCTTCCCAAGAAAAAAAAAACTAAACACTCCCACAGAGTAAATGGCAATTAGGCAGAATTACAGCAATTCTTTCTGTGAGCACGATGTCATTATGCTAGGATTTAATGTCATTACACTGTAAATACCTCTCCTGGGAGTGTAATTCTCATCCACAAAAGCTTGCTACTTTGGCATCAGAGATCAGTTTTAAAAAATGTTGAACCAGATAGCAACTCTATACAAGTTATTTTCTAGCTAGAATGGTCCTAAAAACCCCAAGAACATATATGCACAGTGCTAGTTAAACACTAATCAAACATGTGGGGCACTAAGTTAAAATGCAGATTCAACGGAGCTTGGAAGGTGCACTTGTATTGTGGAGCCTGACAAGGGCCTAGTCTGTTTTGAGAACACCGAGTTAGCAAGCAGATGAGGAACAAAGGAGAAGAGTCCATTCTAGGAAAAACAGAGGAAGAGACACTTGAAAATGAGTTTCATTTCACTCCCCAACTGCAGCCCATAGAAATACTTCCCTCAAATAACTCAAAAAACTTTATGAATCTGTGTTTAAGTTTTTTTACTCTCCAAATGTAAAACAATTCTTCAGCTAAAACAGGAATAATGAAACAAAATGGTTTTCAAAAGTACAATAGAAAAATATTGTTCACTGGTTTATTTTTCCAAATGAGCAATAGGCTATTTACAAATAAGCAGATCTCCAATGATGTGTATTAAAATGGCAAGCCTATCAACTGTTTGAAATCTAAATGAAAAAAAATTAAGGCACATTTGATCTGTGAGTTAAAAACAAACATTCTGGTGTAATGACAAAGTCATTTCACTTTTGTCCCCAAAACACATGAGCACCAAAATTGTCCAAGAACACTTAATATTTAGTAAAACAGGAATGTGAAAATTAAGAAAGGGGTAAAATCTCTTCAAAAGGAAATCTTTGGAGATCGGTTTACTGCAAATAAAACATACTAACCACACTCCTGGTACACATAAATATTAATACTAACAGGTACTCAAGAAATGGCAGAACTCTAAACAATGGATATTAAATAAATTAAAGGTATTCAGATGTCAAGGATAAAACAAACAGTAATTAAAGAATGAAGTAACCATCTCCACAACAGACAGGACGAAGTGAATGAAACCAAATACACATCCCCCCATGTTTTCATTAGGGTGTTTTTGTTTGTTTAGTTTGCATACATTAGAATTATTACAGTAATTCTTCTTCATCATTCTAAATATTAATACTTCACCCTCTAAAGAGAAGGGTCAGCAAGAGAGAAAATGCCAAACACTTCTCACAACATGGTGCCAGGCCTGCTCAGGCCACGGCATCCCAGGAACCACCCCAGCTCTGGCTGTGCTGTCCTCACTCCTGCGGCTTGTCAAAGCTACTTGACCTTGATGAGTGGAGTACAGTGTGGGGGAAATAATCAACTTTGGAAAGCTTGGCTGAAGATGCTGATGCTGATGATACAGATATTATCACATTTACTTATTTTACAACTGAAACTTGAGATGGCTTTAAAAAAAAAACGTGTAAAAAAAAAAAGATAAAAGGTAGAATCTGTGCAAGGTTAACAGTCACAATAGAACATTTACCAGAGTTACAGTGTTTTTTTTTGTTTGTTATAATAATACTTCATAGGAATGTTCATGTTTTCTGCCATAGGACTGCAGAGAAGGGGCCAGGAAAGGAAATATAAAAAAAACATAAAAGGTTTTGTTCATCAGGGATATTTCAAGTCAGAATTAAGCAAGTCTGCTACATAATGTTCAGCAAGAAGATATATTCAAAGGCAAACATTGATCACATTTTTGTTCAAAAAACTCAATCTTAAAGGAGTCCTATGTAAGAAAACCACTTGGAAAATATATCCTTGTATGGACTTCAAAAACTGATCATACAAAAATTTTTGAAAAATAAATTAGGTAATTAAAAATGTCCCTTCCAGCAGAGCTGGACATCAGGCTGTCCGTGCAGAGCCATTATTATTGCTTTTACTGTAACTTGGATCGTTTTTCTCCAGCCACATTTCAGCTAACTGCTGCGTGGACCCATATGTTGATGCCTTGGACCCCAAGCACATTTTGTATTGTTTGGGATCCAGATTAGGGTCACAGAAGACAGGGTGGTGGATGTGTACCACTCCTACCTCCTGGCTTCTGAACGTCTTCAAACCTGCCTGGACAACCTTGTTGAAGAGGTCCACATCCTCCAGCCCCCAGCCTTGGATGGAAACATCGAAGCCACCCACTCGGACAAGATCTCCCTTATAAATACAAGTAATGCCAAACCCATAGTTTCTCCAGAAGCCAGTTTTTTGAGTAAAGGCAAAATGGTTGTCACTGGGAACTTTCCCACTATAAACAATCTTTGGATCATACTGGCTAAAGATGATTGGGAAATATATTTGTTGGCCCAAAACTGTATTTGCTCGACACCGTTGCAGGAATTCGGCAGTAAACACAAGGTCAACATCACAGAAGAAGAGCAAAGATTCATTATTAAACTGTGAAGATCCCACTTCGAGGGCCAGAGCTCTTGAAAACTCTCCAGACACAGGCAAAATCTGCATGTCAGCTTTAGGGTACTTAATGCGATAATCTCTCATCAGTTCAACTTGTTTGGCCTTATCAGGGTTGGAATCAGAGTTGAAAAGCAGGACAACAAGTTTGACGTTCTGATTTGGGATGAGACATGTCTTCTCAAAGTTTCCCATAAATCTTACAAACATGTCAAATCGTCCAGACAAAGGGATCAGTATATTTATCTTTTTATCTTTGGGCTCTTTGCGTTCGTTCTTGGACCCAGGGAGCTGGAAGGGAACAAGCTTCTTCAGGGAATTGGAGAGGAAGGATAGGGATCCAGAGTCCTGATTGATTCTATTGGCCAGCTCCTGTGCATCTAGTTCCTCATGCTCCACAAACTGGATCTTGCTGAAAGTCTGCTGTAGGTATGCGTGCCTCCTCACGGGAACTGTCATCTTCTTACCTTTGTGCTTCTTGTACAGAAGCAGCAGGTCCAGAATGTATTCTGCCCCGTACATGGGGTTAACACGGCGGTAACCATACTGGATCTCCTTGAAGTCGATGATGCGCCCCCGGGTTTTGGCATTGGCATTGATCATTTCCATCACCTGCATGACGATGTCATCCAAGGCTTCCCTCTGGGCTGAGTCCATTCCTCTCCGGGGGGGCTGACCATCGGCAGCTGAATACAAATACTTCCCAGTCAGAAACTCCCATTCCAGAATCTCTTCTCGTTGGCGGGCCTGAAACCGCATGAAGGAAGGGGGTATTCCCAACTGGAGGTCCTCCTTGTGAATCTCTGTATTACTGTATTTGCTCATCAGGACAATTTCTCGGTGGAGCTGTATTGTGCGATGACGCAGCTCAGCAATTTTGCGACTGAGCATGTAACTGTGTAGTCTGTACTGGTAGGGTGGGTTTTTGTTCGGGTGTAACGTGATAGCTCGGTGAATCTTACTGTTATGGAGATCTCTGATGTACCCCTTCTTGTTCTGTTCATAATTCTCATAAAAAAGTTGCTGCATCTGTTAAGGAAAATAATTACAATTTTAGTCTTGCATGACCAAGTGTCCCTCCATGCTTGTAATTTCTTACATACGTGGTAACTATAAAGACAAAAATCTAAATATTAGAAATCCTTCTAGATAGGCAAGAGCACACAGATGGACCTAGATAAAGCCCAATTAACAACAGCCGAATGAGACTAGAAGAGTTAACAGACATAAACTGCTTAAAGAAATAAGACTTAACAACTAGAGTTGGCCAATATAATTTTGCAGGCAGAATTATGAAAAGGTTTTCCCAAAAAGAAAAAGTGTAAACTTGAGGGGCTTGGGCTGTAACTCAGTGGTAGAGCACCTGCCTCATATGTCTGGGCACTGGGTTCAATCCTTAGCACCACATAAAAGTAAATAAGATATTAAAAAAAAGTTAAAAGTGTAAACTTGAGATTGCAGTTACTAAGTAAATGTGTCTGGAAAGAATGCCACTTTTGGTCCCACTAAGCACAAGACACGCCCCAAAGAACAAGTCACACTCACTGAAGACCAGCAGAGTAGGCCGTGCAGCCAGCCACCCATGTGCAGAAATAAACCTAATTGATTCCTAAAGGAACAGGATAGCCAAGAAAGGTTCACAAAACCTTGCTGGGGGTGGGTGGGGGGTGGGGGCAGGGGGATGTGTTTTCAGGATGAAAGAAGGTTCTGCATGGTCTCTGAAAGTAGGTGTGATTTGAAAACACTCTCCACGTCTGCCTGCTTGCTCAGCATGGTCTCCAGCACCCACAGACCCAGGAGCTCAGGAAATGCTGACCCATTGGGAAGGGTGCAGTATGCATGGGGCCAAACTCTTCTTCCATCCAAAGACACAAATTTTGGGGGGAACATAAGTTTAAGGGCCAGCAGCCAACATGGGGCCTGTGTTCAAATTAGAAAGGGCTTAATTCTTCAGGACATTCAGTTAAGTAGATGATGAATTTTTTCGGAGTCTTCTGGAGTGAAGAAAATTCCACCACTTCCCCTCAAAAAAGGAGAAAAACACCATTAGAAGTTGGTATCAGGTAAGTTAAGCCTGCTTTTTTTCCCTCTGTGATTCAGTTTTTTATTCATGTTATAAACTAACTCTGGATATGTATAATATGGATTTGGGCTGACCAGTTGATCTGCCTTTGGTTAGTCATATTTTTTATTCTTTTTTTCCCCTGCTATGATCATAATAACAGAAAAATACAAATTAGCTACTACATTCCATTTTCTTTTAATACAGAATACTATGATTTACCAATAAATACAAACAATAGGAGTAAGAAGGGGAATACTTCCAAAGAATGGCTTAAAAGAAAAAAGGGAGCTCAAGGGTCTACCAGTTGTGTGGTGGGCTCCAAGCACCTACACAAACTGTGTCTGATAAATGCTGACTCTTCCCCTCCCAAACACTCATGAAGTCTGGTGCAGGGATCAGACTGGGGTCGCAGTGCCCTCCAAAGTGTACCATTGTTTCTGACTGTTTCTGCATCATGATCCACACGTGAGCATATTCATGGAATCATCCACTAAAGTCAGTGTTGAATTTTATAATTAATTAGAAAAGGCAATCCAATTTTTCTTCTTTTAAAAAAGAAATACAAGATTTGAAAGGGGAAACAGATCTTACTTATCCTAACAGGACAAACACCAATTGTGACTTTTGTGTGTTAAGAGGAATTGAGACACAATTCAGGACCCACCCCCATACAGCCAGCAGTTTGCTCAATGCTACTCATGGTAGAGTAGCAGCAGACATTTGTTATACACTTGTGTACCTCCTCTTCTACGTACTGTAACTGCAGGGCAGAAAAACAAGTTTTGTTTTAAAGCCCTGAAGTAATCTGGAGCTCGACTTCTTCAAACCCTGGATGGTTGGGGCAAATTGAAGGTAACTGATAAAAACAACACTAAAACAGCCGGGTACAGTGATGCACTCCTATAATTCTGGCAACTCAGAAGGCTGAGGCAGGATGATAGCAAGTTTGAGGCCTTTGAGGCCAGCCTCAGCAACTCAGGAAAACACTGTCTAAATTTAAAAAAATAAAATAAAAAGGCTGGGGATGTACCTTAATCCCCAGTTTAAAAAAATAATAAGATAAATGTCCCATTATAAAATTTAATGATCACCATAATCTTTCTTTCCACTTTGCTCCTTATGTGGGTCACAACAGAAGACGTTGCATGAACTCTCTGTTGAAAACACCTTTACTGCTCGCTCATTTTCCAGTTTGGCTGGCTGCTGAGTGCACACTGTGGGGCTACAAGGTGGAAACCAAGTATAATCTGAGGATTCACAACAAAAGTTTGGGAAACTTCTCTGCAGTGCTAAAAGAAACACAGTTATTTCACAATCCTATAAACCCTAAAAGTAAAGGGAAGCCTCTGAATAGCTGCTCCCTAACTCTGAGAAACCATTCGTCCTATGGCACAGGAACCCGGTAACTGAACCATCGGACCTCAAGCTGCCACCCAAGGGCACTGCCATGAAAGGAAAGCTCCACCCAGGGAAGAGCAGTATGGGCCTAAATGCTCCAGAACTGGGGACTAGTACAGGAACTACTGTAGAAGTGGGAAGCTAGAGCCCTTATATATATTTGTTTAAATTATGTTATTTCTATTTCAACTGATTATAATTTCCAATTTTTGACAATGAATGTGAAGAACTATAGAATTTTTTGAAATCCCTCACTGCCCCCTCATTTCCAAGGACATAAACATATTCAACCATCTATATGGTTTTCCAACACTAGGTGAAAATACCCTAAAAACAAACAAACAAAAAGCCTAGGAATAAATCTAACCAAGGAGGTGAAAGACCTCTATTAGGAAAACTATACAACAATGAAAAAAGAAACTGAAGAAGATACAAGAAGATGGAAAGATCTCTCATGTCATGAATGGGCAGAATTGATATGCTAAAACGATCAGATTAAAAAAAAACATACATATTCAATGTAATCCCCATCAAAATACCAATGACATTCTTCACAGAACTATAAAAAAACAATCCTAAAATTCTTTGGAAGAATAAAAGACCCAGCATAGCCAATGCAATTCTAAGCGCTCCCCACCCCCACCCAAAAAAGCAACGCTTGGATGAATCACAACACTTGACTTCAAATTATACTACAGAGCTATAGTAACAAAAACTGTATGGTACAAGCATAAATACAGATACATAAACCAAAGATCAGAATAGAAGACCCAGAGACAAACCCACACAGATAGAGTGAATTTTGACAAAGGTGCCAAAAACATACATTGGAGAAACAGACTTTTTAACAAATAGTGCTGGGAAAGCTGGGGTCTATATGTAGAAGAACGAGACTAAACCCTTACCTCTCACCCTTAATAAAAGTCAACTCAAAATGGATCAGAGAGGGCTGGGGTTGTGGCTCAGCAGTAGAGTGATTGCCTAGCACAGGTGAGGCCCTGGGTTCAATCCTCAGTACCACATAAAAATAAATAAATTAATTAAAGATATTGTGTCCAACTAAAAAATAAATATTCTTTAAAATGGGGGGCTGGGGTTGTGGCTCAGCAGAATGTTTGCCTAGCACATGCGAGGCGCTGGGTTCGAGCCTCAGCACCACATAAAAATAAATAAAATGAAGGAATTGTGTCTAACTACAACTAAAAAAATATTTTTAAAAAATGGATCAGAGATCTAGGAATTAGAGCAGGAACTATGCAACTCCTAGAAGAAAAAGCAGGGTCAACACTTCAGCACAGGCAATGACTTTCTCAATTGGACCCCTATAGCTCAGGAAACAACATCAAGTTAATAAACGAAATGACATCAAATTAAAAAGCTTCTGCAAAGCAAAGGAACCAAGTATCTGAAGACAGACTCCACAGAATGGGAGAAAAGCCTTTGCTAGCAACTGTTCTGACAGAGAATTAATATCCAGAATATATAAAGAACTCAAAAACCCCTCCAATAACTCAATTGATAAATGGGCACAGAAACTTCTCAAAAGAAAAGATAAAAATGGCCAACAAATACTTGAAAAAATGTTCCAATATCTTTAGCAATTAGGAAAGTGCAAATCAAAACTACACTGAGATTTCATTTCACTCCAGTTAAAATAGCAGTAAACAAGAATACAAAGAATAAATGCTGGAAAGGACATGGAGAGAAAGAAGCACTTTTACACTGTTGGCAGGACTGAAATTTAGTACAGCTACTATGGAAATCAGTACAAAGGTTCCTCAAAAACTAGGAATGGAAGCACCATGTGACCCAGCTATACCACTCTTCAATATTAATCCTAAAGAATTAAAGTCATCACACGATAGTAATACATGCATACTCATGCTTACAGCAGCACAATTCACAACAGCCAAACTATGCAGCTGAGGTGTCCATCAATGGGTGAATGGATAAAGAAAATGTGGTATACATATACAATAGAGTTTTATTTTGCCATGAAGAAGAATGAAATTATATCATTTTAAGGAAAATGGAAGGAACTTGAAAACCTTGAATGAAATAAACCAAACTCAGAAAGTCAAGGTTCATATCTTTTCTCTCATTTGTGGAAGCCAGAGAGGAACAAGGAATAGAAAAGGGGGTCAAGGAATCCCATGAAAATCAAAGGAAGATCAGTAAAGTAGAAGGGGGACCAGGGAAGGGAGGAGAACAGGAAAAGGGAAACACTAGGGGATGATACTAGCCAAATTATATTGTTTTATCATGTACAATGTACAAAGATGTAACAATGAATCCCACCATATGTATAATTTTAATGCACCAATAAAAAATATGGATGAAAAGGGTGAGAAAGGCAGGTGCTATTCCTTCCCCTGCTCAGCAGACAGCCTGTGCTGTCAATTCCATTTCCCTTGCATCTCAGACCCCCTCTTTCCTCAGGCCCCACTGGGTCATGCCTCGGTCTTCATTCTCAACACATTAGTAAAAATGGTACACTGAGAATATAAATCAAAGACTTCTGGCTAAAACAGGAGTGGCAGAACTCACATGATTTTTCTATTCTCATTTCCCAAACACCTCTAAAAAGAGAATAAAGAAATATAAAAGGAATAAACCCTAGGGGCCAAGAGAATGGACCAAGAGGAGACAGAACACATAAAAATGCTCTCAGAACTTGAGGACATGGAAAGTGAGAGAATATGAAATCTCACTCTGCTCTGAGGAGAAAGCGAACCACTTGTGTGAACCCCAGAAAGACCTGACTATGAGAGGGAGGGGCAAGGCCCTCTATTGAATGCAGGGAAACTAGAAGTAGATCCCCAAATTCCCTTTCCCCTCCCTCGTGACCACTGTACGTGGGCAATGGGAGGAAGCAGGAGATACGCAACATCTTCAGAGATGCTCCAAGTTAGGATTCTTCCACTGAGATGATGAGGCTTCTGTCAAAATGCATGGGTGACTGCTGGAAACCATCCATGACCCATATGTGAACTGAGCCGTGTGCATGAACTAAAGTGATGTTGATGTCATCAGGCAGGAAAGCCCTGAGGTACCAGGAACTCCCAGTGGCAACCCTGCTGGTTTGAGAATGCTTGATTCATGTGGTATCCTACCAATCTCCACCTTAAGTTCAGCACAGCACCCGAGATGGGGTGACCAGAGGGAGCCACACAACCTCTTGGAGATGGGTGTGGCTTGCCAAAATGCCAATCAACCTGTTTACTACAAGACCTCTCCACACTGAACCAAGACTCCTCTCATTGAAACCTCATCCCTGCCTTTGATGTATTCTCCCTTAAATATTAAGAAGTGGGGCCATTTTTCAGTTGTTCAGTTCCAGCTCCTATCAGGATTGGTAGACCTATCAGTGCTCCCCTTTTTATATCTAATTTCTGGCTCTGGCTCTTATTTCTTACTAATTATTTCAGACTTTTTATTTCCCAGGCAGCTCACACATCCAGAGCAAGAACCTACCCAGCAAGTGCTGGGCACCTTGTGATAGGTGATTGTCTACCAGGTTACTGTAACTAAATCAGGATTGACAAATAACGAAAAGTGGACATTTCAACATTTACAGTAGGTATTCCTAAATACAACTGTGTACAAGTATTTTCCACTTCTTTGCAGTTACCGTCTTGCTAAGCATATATTCTGAAGTTGTTTCTCCAGAAATCAAACTTGAGCATCTATGTTGTTATAAGGTATAAGACTCAATAGAGGGAATCAAAGTCTCTGGAATTTAGCAGAAAGGACCCCAGACCTCATCTCTCCATTCCCTCCAGCACTCATAACCCTATTCCCCACGTCAAGCAGGAATCTGGTAGAGTCTTTTCTGGATCAATCAAGTAGTCCCATAGAACTGTAGTCCTCCAACAAAGTTAATCAAAATGTTGGATAATTGTAGCCAAGACAGCAATTTGAAAAACTTCACCTACAAAGCCCCCAGTCAGCTTTTTAAATACTTCACTCTTAAAAACATACCAATACCAAGAATCTTCAGACAGTTAAAGAGTTCAAGGTTCTAAAGGGAAAGATAAAGAAGACAAAGAACAGAAAGCTTGGTAGAAACAGTGAACAGAAAAAAAAAACTCCTATAAAAATATAAACTATAGTATATTCAAAAAGAAGATACTGCATCCATGTTAAAAAAAAATACTACAAAAAAGAAAATCAGAGAACAACAACAACAAAAAAAAAACTTTTGAAGTTAAATATAAGATAGGGGAAAAAAGGAGCTGCATTGGAAGACAAAGTTGAAGAATTCCCCAGGAAATTGGTGGCGGGGGAGTGGGAAGCAAAACAGAGGCAACAGGAGAGGAAAGAAAAAAAGACCAAAAAAACCCAAAAAACAAAGTACAAAGAAAACAACAATATAAAAAACTGACACATGATTTTAAGGACCCTCATGCCTGGGTTAAACTCTTAAGTACTCAGCAGGAAAAACAATCTAAAAACTGCCAAAGACTCAGAAACTGGAATAGCACTGGACATAAGACAACACTGCAGGATACTAAAAAACAATGCCTTAAAAAGTGGAAGGAATGAAAATCATCCTTAATGTACAATTCTCTTCCCAAACTATTCATCAGGGAAAAAGAGACAAGAGAGAGATTTTCAGATATTCAAGGGCTCAGATTTATCTTGCGTTCCAGTTTTCCCAGGAAGCTGCTGAAGGATATGCCCCTATGGGGCACAAATCTGGGAAGATGACAACAAGGAAATGAGGGGTGCACAATCCAAGATGACCCTGTAAGAAAGTCTCATGAAAAGTGTTTCACAGCAGACCAGCATGGACTACAAGACTTTGATGGTTACCAACTTCAGATACAGCTCAGTGCCTGACATGTTCATAAGATCCTCAAATATACATTTGACAGATCAATAATGAAGGGTTAAGCCTTTAAGCATAGAAATATTAGGAAATTGTTGAATAATTTCATTGTTAAATGGCTGATGAGGACTGACATGATATATCATACATAAAAAATAACAAATGGGGGCTGGGGTTGTGGCTCAGCAGTAGAGCGCTTGCCTAGCATGTGAGGGGCACTGGGTTCAATCCTCAGCACCATATAAAAATAAATAAATAAATAGAACAAAGGTATTATGCCCAACTATAACTGAAAAAAATATTTAAAAAAAAGAAAGAAAATAACAAATGGGGAAAAGGCTGGGCTCTTCTGACCAAGAAATAAAAATCAGAAGCACATTTAAAGAAAAAAGAAATTGGACAAATGATGTTATTGTTGTTTTTTTCTTTTCTTCTTCTTCTTTTTGGACTGCCCATTTTACTCTTAGCTATCAACACACAGATGTGGAAGGCAGGCTCCAATGGGAAGCATCTGTAGAATGCACGCACCGTGGGTGTCCAATCTTCTCTGTACGACTGATTACCTCTTACACACTTACAAGAACACCATGTCCCCAAACATTTTCAGGAATATATTTTTCAAATGTTTTAGAGGCTGCCTATGGGGATTACTTTTACAGTGACTGGAGTCTAGGTAGGCTTCACCTGAAATGGTATATATGCTAAGCACATCAATACGGAGAAAAGCATTTATACAGGTTTATGGAAGCCTGAAAACAGAATGAGAATTTTAAATTACAATAAAGTTGTTGAAAAGACCTTCTGGCTAAAATCCAAAAGTTTGACAGGAAAAAAAATGAATTAGAAGTCTGTTGCAAGACAAAAATAAGCAGGGGTGGGGAGGAACGCTGGAGAAACTTAAGGCCAATGCTATACCCAGACAGGCTAGTGGCTCATACTGTCTCAAAGAATTTATTTCCTATACCTACTACCACTGCTACAAAACAAAGATAAAGAAAGAATGAACAGAACACACATGTGTACTGGTCTTAAGAGAAATCTTAATGTAAATGAAAGAGCAGGCTTTCTAAAAGTAGCTAATGGGGATGGACTAAGAACAGTGAGTAGATATGATGTGACACGTGAGGATCTGCACCTCCCATAAATCACACTGACAACCACACCACTAGCTGCCTACACTGGCTTCAAGCAGCACCTTCAGGCAATTAGTGCATTTAACTACCCCCTCAATTCTGTAAGAACCCTCATCATGAATGGCTCTGGTGGTGGAATATGATGAGATGAGAGAGGACAAGGGAAAAATCAAATAGACTCTTCAGATTTCAGAGAAAGATTTTCTTTGAGAAAAACATTTACAAATCATCTTCAAAATTAAGAACAAGGATTATAAAATATAATTCAAAACAAAAATGCCAATGATATATTAAAACCAAGTTAGAAAGAACTCAGAAATTACTTGTAATTTCTGAAAACGATGCAGCTTGGGAGGCTGAGGCTGGAGGATCTTAAGTTCAAAACCAGCCTCAGCAACTCAGCAAGGCCCTAAGTAACTTAGTAAGACCCTGTTTCAAAATAAAATATAAAAAATAAAAAGGGTTGGGGATATGGTTCAGTGATTAAGCACCTTTGGATTCAATCCCTGGTACCAAAAACAAAACAAAACAAAAACACCTGACTGTATTTAACAAGGCATCCTGTGGGTGAGATGAAATTAAACTATGTGGTCATAGAAACTGTAATGAGAAATGATTGGTCAAGATCTTCTATCCATTTTCTCTCTTTCCCTTATATTATGGCTAACTCAACGCTCACCCCAAGGTACCTCATTAAGCAAGTAAAGACGCAGGGAAGATTTAATTTCTGGACTCCAGGCAATTTCCTGGATTTAGAGGATGAAACCCTCAACTCTCAAGAAGTATAAATGTATGACTATATCAAAATTTTAGCAATTTTCTGGTAATGAAATAAACTATTGTTTCTCTAGAAGAAAGTTTAGAATAAAACAATTTCAAGAAGAAATGTTAAAAAGAAATAAGGCTGTATGAAGATATTTACTAATTTTATGCTACTACCAAGATGTATGTGTACTCTGTCTGAAGTCACACCTTCTGCCCACTACTCCTGATTTGGCTGAAGCTGCAGCATTAAAAGCTCACATCATGGAGTAAAACTACATGGGGAGCATTAAAAGGTAACAACATATCCCTGGGATGTTTCTAGCCCACAAAATAAAAGGTTAAGGATATGAGATTCTCAACAGTTAATTTTATAACTCCAGGAACAACAAATATGTAATAGCTAGTTATAAAGGATATTTTGAATAATACCAACTTTAGAATTTTAAAAAGTTTATTATCGCCAGGTAATTGGATCATCTATAATTTGGCATATTGTTTACAAGATGTAAAACAGTTAACAGAAGAAAACACAAGTTGATGCAAATAGGTATTCTTTGCATTAAAAAATAACAAACTAGGGGCTGGAATTGTAGCTCAGTGGTAGAGCATTTGCCTCATAAGTGTGAGGCACTGGGTTTGATCCTAGCACCACATAAAAACAAATAAAGGCATTGAGTCCATACACAACTAAAAAAACACTTAAAAAAACTACTTGAAAAAACTTTCTAAGATAGGATAGTAGGAAAGATTGTTTAATTTCCAGTGTCCAAACAGTCCTTATCCTTTGTTCTAAGAAATACCTCCATAATCTTTTGACTCTGGGAAAGCCATATCCCTTAGTGAAATACTATAGGACGCTGAGTCATTCTATGGTAAATTTGAGAGGTCATGCTATTCCCAAGGTCATGCTATTCCCAGGAACTTGTAGACCAGCTGGGAATAGCCTTGAACCACCCACATCTAATCTTCCTTAACAAATACTTTCTAAGGTCTTCAATAGCAAATGTGCTTTCTGTCTTCTGCAATGAATGCCAACATTCTCATTAAGTCTTGTCCTTCCCCCATTACAGTTTACATTACAGTCTTTCATTAGATAGGCAGTTCCTTCACATCAACAGACTATGGCAGCCCCAGATCGACAACTCCTAATTCAAATGTGCATATGCAGTGTTTCAATTCATTCCAAGGAATTTGTTTTCTCATCCTTTTGTTCTGAAAACTGGTTTAAAGAAAATATAAGTTGCCCATATGTCAACAGATCAGGTGGTTTTAATAGCCAGAGTCACAAAAGTTTAAATATTTAAATTAACATTCTCATATTACTTACAGGTGGGGCTTCTAGAAAATTTATTGTCCAAAGTAAAACCTTCTGAGATGAAAGTGGGGGTCTGCTAATAATTAGGCTGACCACCAACAGAAACTGTGCTGTCCCTAGCTCTAGTGACATATGGTTACCCCACACATTCCTATGAGGTCTCTCCTAATTAGGTTTTGCATAGGATTTGCCAATTTTCATCCAGTTAAGTTCAAGGAGTCAGTATTTTGTATTTAAAAAACTCCATTCATAAAAACTAAATTTTTAATGGGAATTAAACTCTAGGCTCTATGCTAAAAAATGAGAACTATATAAATGAGTCTTGAATGGTCAGTGTCCAATTCTGAAATCTAAACACTTTCAAGAAAAGCATGGCCCATTTCAAAGCAACTGAGAACTGATCTTGGCAAAGTTAAATAAAAGCTGCTGGTAGTAATTTAAGGCTTCTGCATAAGACAATATTAGCAAAGTGAAAAAACTGAAATAGGATTTTGCAAGTGGACATTCCCTGGTTTGAATAAATCAGTATGGGCAAAGTAGGACACAACCATTTTGAGTAGCTGGAAAACTGCACCTAAATTCCCATCTCAGGCCCATAACTGTGACCCCAGCTAGTCAGGAGGCTGAGGCAGGAGGATCACAAGTTTGAGGCCAGCCTGGGCAACTTATCGAGAACTTCTCCAAAATAAAATAAAAAGGGCTGGGGGTATAGGTCACTGGTAGAGCACTAGCACATACAAGGCCCTAGGTTTAATCCTCGGTACCGCAAACAAATTTCTATTTTGTTCTTTATATGTGCCTGACTTTAGGGCAGATGGTTAGTTGAGCTCTCTGGATAATACTGTTTTTGTTTTTGTTTTTTTCATTCTGCACACACACCTCAAACCAAATAGATAAAGTAGCAGATATGGCAGCGTTATGTAGAATGAATATATGCAGAACTCCTATACAGATAAAGTGCCAAATATTCACTAAAGGCAGTGAGAATTCAAAAGGCCGTGTACAGAGAACACATAAGCATGAACTCAACAGAGCAGGCAGGGAACAGAATCATTTTCTGGCCCTGGACCTGCTAGGAAGGGCCTTCTTTCTAAAGCCGAATTTTTAAAATCCATTCCCCTCTAGCCCTAGGATCCAGTCCCACTAGCCTCCACTTATCCTCTTCCAGCACTGTCCTAACTCTAGTCAATATGGGAAAAGGTACCAATGTCACACTTGACCCAGAACATCTTGATTTAAGCTCTAGTCTAGGAGATCACCAAAAACAAGTCAAAACAAAAGTAAACTAAAACCAAACTTACCCAAGCAAGTCAGGTGTAAGCCAGAAGGGATGAGTGGGGGAGTGAGGATATAGTAATAGAGGGCTGGTGCTGTCAGACCTAAGGGAAGTTAGAAGTCCAGCTGTGTGTGGAAAGTCTCTTATAAGTGTTAGTACTCAGTTCAAATTTGGAGAGAGAGACAAAGAAGGGTGGAAAGGGGTGGGGGACACAAAGCCAAAATAACTGTATGAGTCAAAGATAGCCTACAAGTTCATTTCCGTCTATAATTTTTGTTTTTATTTATACTTGATCTATTGTCAACTCCAATTCTACATAAAGACACACTATGGTATTTTAACTTACAGTATTTATCAAAAAATAAACAAAACACCTAAAGATTCAAAAGAATTTGGATCACTAAAGCCTAGTGAGTTAAGTTAGGACAACTCACTGGAGCTATAAGGTGGGGCTCAAGAGTTAAGGTCTCCAACATCTGTCATCTTCAGTACAAGTCAAGTCTGAGGGGGAATTCTCATTTCACAGTTATTACTCCAAGGCACCAGTTCTTAAAAGTTTTCTATCACAAGATCACAAAAAAAATCTGGCTGGAGAGGGTTATGGGCAAAGTAAAGAGTAGGGTGGTGGTGGTAAAGAGAGTTATTAAAGCTTTATATTTACAGTATTAAATTCCCAGAGAAAAAAATTACAAATAGTTTTCAAAATACAGGCAACCAACATAGGCACATGCAAACATACAACTACAACAACAAAAAGATAGGCTTTGTCAACAAAAGTAGCTGGAACAACTTATCAAGAAAGAAAGAAAGAGAAATAGAGGAAGAGAGAGAAAGAAAGGAAGGAAGGAGGGAGGGAAGGAGTGAAGGAAGGAGAAGGAAAAAGGAAAAGAAAAAAGAATCGAGGGGCTGGGGATGTGACTCAAGTCGTAGCACGCTCGCCTGGCATGCGTGTGGCCCGGGTTCTATCCTCAGCACCTCATTCAAACAAAGATGTTGTGTCGCCAATAACTAAAAAATAAATATTAAAATTCTCTCTCTCTCCCGGCTCTCTCTCAAAAAAAAAAAAAAGAATATTTATACTAGGGGAAGCTGTGCATGTGTGGAGACAGGATAGCAGGGAACTACATTCTCCTTAATTCTACCTCCCCCATTCTCAGGCTATAGGGCCCAGTGGACAAACTGGCCTAAGGCAAGACAGGCTCATCTTGTAGCCCTCCATCCCAACTCCCACTCCCAACAAATAAGGCAACGAGCTATGAGAATGAGACTTTAGAGTACGGATAATCAATATTTTCAGACAGATCCAAGAGGAAAAGCATCCTCAAAAGAGGATGCCCTAGAATCCTCAGAAATTACACTATCTTTCTCTATCTGCTCTACCAGACTGAAGTTCCTTGAAGTCTCTTGAGGTCTCACATAAGATTTCTGCAGCTCCAACACTTAGCAGACCCTGGCATATAACAGATGCCCTTGATAGACATTTACCCTAAGGACAGAATGTTACCAAGAATTTTAGTATACTAAATGAATGATCATCCTATTATTATTATTATTATTATTATTATTTCCAAAATAACCTACTACTTCACCTGAATAATCATTTGACATAATCCTTCCTTTAGGCAATCTGTTTTGAATTGTTACTAGCTCTTTAACCCTTGAAAGGCATCTGATTAAAAAATAAGTTTATTTCTGCTTCCCCATTGCTAACAACCTGTGTGATTTTATAACATCAATGAGCTGCAACAAACACTTAACTTGCATAGACTAAATTAAATTCTAAGGGCTGGGATGTGGCTCAAGCGGTAGCGTGCTCGCCTGGCATGCGTGCGGCCCGGGTTCGATCCTCAGAACCACATACAAACAAAGACGTTGTGTCCGCCGAAAACTAAATAAACAATGACTGTCCAATGTTTGGTAGCTGGGAACATTCATTTCTTAAATAGATATGACACCATTATTCTGTGCAAGGAGCACTTCTAGGAGCAAAAAGCAGGTACAGTGGTCAAGTCACCAATTTGACTATCTACCTGAGGGCAGACAGATGCTCCTTACTGTAAATGCAGCTAGATTCAACTTCCAAACTCTAGGTCATGTGGCCATCTCTCTGTACAGGCTCATGCGGAGGCTCCAGTTCATGCACACATGTACTTTAGTGGTTCAGTCAATAATGTTGCTAGAAAGACTACTTAAAAATCTCTGAACAAGCATAAGAGTTCCATAGAACAAAATTTAGGATGGAAAAAGCATAAAAGTAATCAATAGAGCTGAAAAGTCCCCCATTTAATATGTACACAACACACATAGTCCTGGCAATAAAGGAAGATGATCTTCCACACTAGGATGATGTGCATCTTCAAGAACCTTCACTTCTCAAGAAAACACACTCTCTTGGTTGTGGAGATGATGCTGCAGTCATTTTTGTTTTGCAAGTAGGTGAGAGCACCATGTCTCAGCAACATTGGGTACCAGGAAAGGAAGGACTACCATGGAGCACATTTATACCTCCCTAGTGCCCACTTACTCTCTCCTTGGGTATAAGCAGTCAGCTGACCATCTTGGCCTGACACCAGAACAGAGTAGGATCCAGAGGCATTTCATGAAAGTGGAGTAACTCAAAAACACTAAGTGCTTTTCCTAGGGCCCTTTGCATGTGGTTACTAAGTCTTCCACAGGAAAGTCATTACTAGAAGTAGTGGAGTTAAGTAATCTTTAAATTAGAAAAATAAAGAATGGGTAAATTGTGCTCTATTATTTACATTAATACACGGACTGCCAAATACTATAAACTGAAAGGAAACAATAAAAAGTTCATTCAAGGCAAACCTCTCTCAACTAAACATGTCTACTCCTCTGTTTCTTATTCTATTCACATGTGCCAGGCAACACTTTAAAATAATTTCAAAATGACACTTCATTATTGCAATTTAAATTATAAATTAATTTTATTTCTGAATTATATAGCCAGAACAACTATCTTGCCATTAATGTTGCCTCTATATTCCTTGTTTCATATTTGATATATTCTGCACCATGTAAATAAAGTTATATAATAATTAAGTGCTAAAAGGAAAAGAATGAGAAAGCTGCTTCTAAGCAAATACAGTAGCATTTAATCTATTACAGCCAATACTTCTTGCTCCCACCTGGAATAGAATCACTGATATACATGATTACCTCTAAGTCCCTGAACAATCCCACTTTCTAACCTTGCCTCTATTTCTAAATTAAATCCCAAGCCCTGACTTTGACTCTGTGTGGGTTTGGTTGGGAAAGGATGACGGTGAGAGCCACAAAAGGTAGGAGGATAAACAGTGGTGTCTTAAAATGTCAAATTCTATTTTTAAGAATGTACTTCTGAAAAGGAGGCCAAAAGGACAAGATGTTAACTACTTTTTAAATAATTTTTATTTGTTCTTTTAAAAATGACAATAGAATGTATTTTGACATATTATACATACATGGAGTATACATTCCCATTCTTGTGGTTGTACATGACTGGAGTTACACTGGTCATGTATTCATATATGAACACAGGAAAGTTATGATAGGTTCATTCTAAGGCCTTTTCTATTCCCATTCCCCCTTCCTTCCCCTTTGTCTAATCCACTGAACTTCTACCCCACCCCTGCCCACCATCCCCTGCTTATTGTGAGTTAGCATCCACATATCAGAGAGAACATTTCAATTTTGGGGGGGGATTTCCCCCCATCCCCCCCTCCAAAAATATATTTATAAATTTAATCAGAGACAGGGTCTTGCTAAATTGCTGAGGCTGGTTTTAAACTTGTCATCCTCCTGCCTCAGCCTCCTGAGCTGCTGGGATTACAGGCATGCATCACCATGCCCAGCTCTTATCTACTTCTTTATTCAGAGTTTTGAACAGATTCTGGAAGATGTGTCTTATAAGAAGGACTGGCTATAAGAAAATAAAAGGGGAGATAATGAACAAAGGATAGTCTTACAAACAGCATTTTATAAACCTACACCCATAAACCATGTGATTCTTAAAGTGCCTTCTTATAGAAATAGCTACATCACTTGTGATTACTAGTTTTAAATCTTTTTTATCATATAAAGCAATACATATTACCATAGTATGGCTCTGGAATATTCCCCATAGGTTCACAGTGCTAAAGCTTGGTCCCCATCTCTTAGCACTACTGGGAGGTGGTGGAACTTTTAAAAAGTGGGGCCTAGTGAGAAGTCTTTAGTCATGGGGGACATACCCTCTAGGGGATATCAGGACCCTGACCTCTTCCCCTATCTCTCTTTGCTTCCAGGCCACCATGAATTGAATAGGACTCCTCTGCCACAAGCTCCCACCATGATGTACTGTGTGTATCACAGGTCAAAAGCAACAGGACCAAGTGACCTTGGATTGAAACAAAAATAAAGCCCTTATTAAGTTGATTATTTCAGGTATTTTGTTACAGTAGCAGAAGGCTAATACATACATTCATTATAAAAATACTGGGAAAAGAAAGTACATGTATAAAGACATGAATTGGTGTGAACATACTTTATATGCAAACAGAGATATGAAAAATTGTGTTCTATATGTGTAATAAGAATTGCAATGCATTCCACTGTCATGTATTTTAAAAATAAAATCAATTTAAAAAAAAGAAAAAAAACTAAAGTGTCTGTTTGACTATAAAAAAAATAAATAAAATAAAATACTGGGAAAAGGAGGAGACACTTAAAATCCTACTGTGAAGGGCTGGAGATATAGCTCAGTTGGCAGAGTGCTTAATTTGCATGCACAAGGCCCTAGGTTCAATCCCCAGCACTAACCCCCGCCAAAAAAATCCTACTCTGATATTTGCAAAATAATTCATTCAGATGCAAAATTAATTATATTCTCTGAAAAGTATACAATGTATGCATACTTATAAATATGTCAGAGTAATAACTATACTTCTGAGCATCTTATTTTCCTGAAATAGCTAACATTACTGATGAATAAAATCAAGTTGTTCTATTTATCAATCAGGATCAACCCAAGAAAGAGATACTAAAATTTATAAGCTAAGAGTAAACAAAAAAATTCATAGAAGTGAGAAAGGAAACTTAAAGGCTAATGGCAAAGCAATAAGTCATGTGTCAACTGAGACTAAAAGTACAATTTTCATTAGCCTCTCTTTAGCTAATGTTATGTTTAAATATAAAAATAAAAGTATATATAAAATAAGCATATGCTAACTGAACAGTGGGAATATTCCTAACTCTCATAAGAATGAGTTATACTAGAAGAAATGAAGACCTCTTTCTTCTTCTTCTTTCCCAGTCTCTTGATGGGCACTTTCTTATGCCCCATATATATGAACAGGTGTCAGATGGGACTGTGCCCATGCAAAAAAGGATGTGTGTTGGGAGAGGTTATTCATTCACGGGCAGAAACAGAAAAATTCAGAAAGGCAAATATATATATATAACTCCATTCTTACTGCTTAGAGCTAACCACTGTAACTACCTTAGGGTAAAATTAATGTTAAAATAACTAGGAAAAACCACAACAATTAGCCATGATTCTAATGTTATCAAGTGGTATTCCATATTTAGGTCCATACCTAAGAAAGTACACTACAGAACAATTAGCCAACATAAGCAGTAAAACCATAATTTTAATCCCTTGTTTTCTTTCCAAATGTCTTAGTCAAACACACAATATATTACATAAGTTGTATATGACCCTAGCAATTCACATGAACTACAGGCATTTTCCTAGAATAAAAAGAAACAAAGCATGTTTAACTATCTCAGTCTTTGTTTTACTTCACTTCCAAGTATGTTATCTATGCAAATATTCATGAGTCACAAATGTTGCTCTATTTCATGAAAGTAAGTAGCATTATCCAATTTGAGATTTTCATTCAAAATATTGAAAAAAACTGACTTGTAAGCTCCTTACTATGTTCCTTCTGTAGAGCTGAGGTTAAACATTGATAACTAATGATAAGGCATTCCTATGCCCCTCAAATATAAGTCTAATCACAAATGCATACCCAAACTCAAGAATTATGGCAGGGAAAACCACAATATGTGGCTTTAATAAGTGAAGACACCCTAAGAGAAACTTTCTCATCTGAATTGCTATGCTACTTTATACCGTATTTCAAGAGTACTCCCAAGTGGTTATATCTATTGTGTAGCTAGAATGATTTTCCAGGAAGAATTTAGGTTAAGTATCTAAGGATACCTCAAATTATGGCATTTATATGTTAAAATTATAAATTAATATAATAGTAAATTATAATATAGCAAACATAAAACCAAAACTACAAATAGATAGTTTATCGATTTCTAACAACCAAGGACTCTAGCCAATGGAAAATGTTTGCTGAAAGTCTAATTTGATCTCAAATAAGAAGCGGTTTAACTTAAAAGCCAAATACACTGCATTGTGCAATTATATTTCTTAACCTTCTGAGCCTGGTACATTGCTTTGAATTCCAAAAGTGAACTTACACTTGTAACTTGAGAAAGAAAAATCCAGTCTACAAGAGAACAGGCTACTTGGGATTCACCATAGGACACAACAGTGTGACCTCATGAGATCTGTCCTCCTTTTTCTGTGTTGACAAACTGTGGCCTGACTCCAGCTGTCTGACCTTCTGTTAAGTTAGAGTTATGACCATATACACAAGTCCTTTCCTGCAGAATGTGAGTGGAAGTGATATGTCCCCAATCGTCTCTCTAGGGCTCTAACCTCAGCATAGTAACCATGTGATCCATCTCCATCAAGGACAATGCTACAGAAGATGGCAGAGAAGCAAAATGGAAGAACCTGGATCCCTCAACGACTGTGAAGAACAGAGTCTACAACATCCTGGAACACCTGGAATAGCTACCCTGTTACAGGCTAGAGAAATTAACATCTATCTCCACTGTATTTCTCAAGTGTCTGATGTAGGTAGCTGTTTTGCCCTTTCCTAAGTCATGCAAGTTATAAATTTGCTATTGAATTAAAAACAGAGGCCTAAGAACATTCTATGGCTTAAATATCACCCAAGAATGACATTTCACAAAAAAACTGCAATAGTTACTTCTACTCTCTGAGCAGCATTTTACATATTATTTCATGTAATTATGTCCCATCCCTAGGTATTGTTCCCACTTTACAGAGAAGAAAATGAACTCTAAGAAAGTGGTTTCCTTGATAAAGAAACAGCCAGGGGTTACAGATTCAAGATCAAAAACATCATGCCCACCTAGAGCAGGGGTTGGCACTCAATGCCCACAGCTCACTTAATTCAGTTACTGTTGAAAGCTGCTTTTGCACTACAAGGCTGAGCTGAATGGCTAGGACTGAAACCATAGACTATAAAAATATTTACCATTTGGCCCTTTACAGAAAAAGCCTACTGATTTTGCTCTAGAGCCTTTGGACATGAGCAGACTTGGCTGAACTGAACCACATTCCATAATGCTGTGTCCCTCCCCAAGCAATCCACATTCCCATCCAGAGCTCAGCTTCTCCTTGCTCTTCAGCTCCCTGATGCCAAGCCACCATGCTTGAGTGGTCGTGACTCCCTGACACCAAAACACCTTGTGGCATCTGTAGTGCTATGCCTCTGGCTTCCTACTTTTCTAATTCTAATAGAATATCTTACTTTAAAAGGTAATTTCAGATTTTCAAAAGTTCTAGAGATTAATCTCACAACAATGTAATGCACTTAATACTACTGAACTGTGCACTTAAAAGTGGTTAAGAATGGGGCCCATGAATGTAATCCCTGCAACTTGGGAGACTAAGGCAGAAGAACTGCAAATTTGAGGCAATTCACAGCATATTAATAAGGCCCCAAGCAACTTAGCAAGATCCTATCTCAAAATTTAAAAAAATTTAAAAGAAGGGCTGGGGCCGTAGCTCAGTGGTAAAGCACCCCTGGCCTCAATCCTGTACCACAAAACAAATAAACAAAATATGTGGTTAAGATGGCAAATATTTCATTACATGTATGTTACGGTTTGGATATGAAGTGTTTCCCCAAAAGCTCCTATATTAATGCAGGAGATGAAATGATTAGATTATGACAGGTGTGATCCGGTCGCTGGATTAATCAATTCGGTGAACTAATAATTTGGATGGAATAACTGGATGGCAACTGTAGGCAAGCAGGAGGTGGCTGGAGGAAGTGGAACAGTGGAGGTGTGTCTTGAGATTTGAATTTTGTTCCTGGTTCCTTGTTCACACTCTACTTCCTGGCTGTCACATCTTGAGCAGCTTCCACCATGCCTTTCTGCTATGGTGTTCTGCTTTAATTTGGAGTTGGCTGACCATGAACTGAACCTCTGAAACTGTGAGCCAAATAACTTTTCCTCCTCTAAGTTGTTGAGGGATATTCTAGTCACAGCAATGAAAAGCTGATAAATATATAGTGTGTGTACATGTATATATACTTGAATGGGGAGGGAACTGGGAACTGAACCCTTGAGAGGCTAGGCAAGCACTGAGCTATATTATATCCCCAGGTCTTTTATTTGAGATCGGGTCTTGCTAAGTTGTCCAGGCTGGCCACAAACTTGTGATCCTCCTGCCTCAGTTTCCCAAATAGCTAGAATTACAGGTATATACTAATACACCAAGCTACTGTGTATATTTTACCACAATTAAAAATAAAATTTTTAAAAGGTCATTTAAAATTAAAGTTTTATGTTAGTCCTCTAAAAATTAAGTACATTTTATTCAAATAAATGAAAACCCTGAAAGTAACACTAGAAATAGAAAAAATGAAGCATGAAGTTCTGCGTGGCCTTACTCTGTGGTATACATTCATCCTACTTTGGTCTTGTGCATAAAAGGCAGTTTGGAGAAACTAAAAACAGACATCACTCCCTAAAATAGAACCCTCGAAGACCACAAACAGCCCCAGTTCATTTCATCCCTGTGTCTAACCAGCATTACAGCTGTACCAGCATATATGAGAGTAACAAAGCTCTAGAAGCATCATTCTGTATAAGGTACAAGAAACAGAAAATCCTTTCATACAATTCAATTTGCTCAACAGATATTTTGTGAATACCCACCAGTTAAATAAAGTTAGGAGATATACCCTATGATAGCATAAAATAAGTATATATTTTTAAAATTCCTTATACTCATGAACACTGAGGCACCAAGATGACAATATAGGCTGAATAAGACAAAAGTCACTATATGTAGTCATTTCATGAATCAGTTTACTTCTAGGAATCATTTTTAAAATTTTTGTTCTTATGAGTATCAAAGTAGAACGTAAGGGAAGTCTTTATACAAAAACACTAGCTATAAACAAAGTCACTTGGGTGTGTGGTCCCACCAGACATAATATGACTGTAAATACAATGCAGAGGCTGAACAGCTGGCACCTGCTTTGCTTCTCATAGGCTGTGTGTCCCTAAGCAAGTCTCTTGACCAAGCTTGTCTCAATTCAGGCTAAGCAAAGATTACAATTTAGGGTGAATTATTAATGTGAGTAAGATTAAGAGGACTGTTTCAAGATAGCTCAAAGGCTGTTTTGAAGTAGGATGGAAACAGGCTTTGATAAGAACACCTGGCTGCCCTACCCCATTCTAGCTAGGTCTGATGCTATGGCAGCACTGTGGCTGGGCCAGCAGGTTCTCCCCAGCTGTACATGCCACATCAGCCTCCCTGTGTAAATCCTTTCTCCAAGACCCAGTCTTTCCCTGTCTCAGCAGGGTCTGGGGATCTTCTGTCATACAATACCCTATACTCCCTGCCTTTCCAGGGTGTGCCAATAGGGATATAAAGAGGAAGAAGGGGATGAAGGAGATGAAGACAGGCAGATCAAATTCCTGTGACTGTTCTTACAGATTCTCCACAAGAGTCACATAGCAGCAGCATCTGGGATGCTGACGAAAGTTCCCAGCAAAAACCTACTATATTCTTTATATTACAAGGCCCGTATTTGGAGAAAGAGTCATCTATTCCTACCCTGTTCCCCAACCTTCCAAGAATATCAACATGAAGGTGCTATGGCAGGAGGTACCATCGCAAATCTTATGGACCAAGGTGGAGGCCAAAAGAGTAGAATAGAAAGGATACATAAGCCAGGTGCAGTGGGACACACCTATAGCCCCAGCTACTCAGGAAGCTGAGGCAGTATGACTACTTGAACCCAGAAGTTTGGGACCAGCCCAGACAATATAGCAAGACCCCACCAAAAAAAAAAAGGGAGGGGGAGGGGGAAGGGAGAGAGAGAGAGAGAGACAGACATTAAGAACAGGAAGCAAGTTGGTGGGCAGCAGCCCTGGTCTAACTCCTTTGTGTCTTTTTGCAGCTAATCTGACTCACTTGGTGGATGGACAAGTGGGAAGCTCTCTTCCTGTAGGCTTCTGGGCAGGTGAAGAAGGTAGACAGGAACGCACTAAGTCAGAAGAACTAAATTTTAGCAAGGGGTGCAGCTGTGAGTCACTGGATGGATAGATGACAAGAGGTTAGGAAAACCAGCAGCAGGGAAGAAATGCAGACAGGCGTTCCCTGGCAGCTTTGGTGGCCGTAGCTGGCGGGGGCTGACCCTCTCTTTTTATTCCAGCTGATGTATTCTTAGAGAAGCCAGACCAATCAGATGGAAAATAAGAGAAGTAAGACTATCACCTGCCGCCTTTCCTGAACTATGCCCAAGAGGGATTTTGAGCCTGCCTCTATGCCCTCCCAGTGGGGGACCAGGAGGAGTCAGAGAAATGTCAAGCCAGCAGCCAGCCAGAGGAGGAAAACCCTCAGGCCTCCGGATACACTTCAGCTTTCAACCTGAGCTCACATAATGAGCAGAGAGTGCAAGCTGTGAGCTTCAGTAACTTTAGAGGTGGCTGATGCTGTACCAGAATCCTACCCACTGCTCCAAGGAGGAAGAAGGTAGCAGGATGTGAGAGTCAGAATGAGGCTGATGTAGAGACTGAGGGCATCTCTGATCACTGATGGTACACACTGGTGTGAATGGGAAATGGCTCCAACTTAGACGTGGGGTGTGTGTGTGTGTGTGTGTGTGTGTGTGTGTGTGTGTGTGTGTGTGTTTGTTTTACCTTAAGGAAGTTCATTTAGGCCAGGTGTGGTGGTTCACATCTGTAATCCCAGGGGCTAGGAGGCTGAGGCAGGAGGATTACAAGTTCAAAGCCAGCCTCAGCAAAAGCAAGGTGCTAAGCAACTCAGTGAGATCCTGGCTCTAAATAAAATACAAAAAAGAGTTGGGGATGTAACTCAGTGGTTAAATTCCCCTGGGTTCAATCCCCAGTACAAAAAAAAAAAAAAGGTTCATTTATAAATAGTAGTTTGTTATGTTTAGGGATTTGGGAGGAGATAAGATTTGTAGTTAAGACTACCGGATAAAGACTATAAATTGAGGATGAATAATTTAATAGGTTGAAAAAAAGTAGTGGTGAGGCAAATTGTTGCATTTAAATTATCAAAAACCAATTTTGGGGGAAATGCCATGGTATCTGGGCTTTATATGAATGTAGACTTTGATTCCCTATATATCCTTAAATTAAATTCTAAACTAATACATAGACATATTTATGGAGTACCATGTGATTTTTTTTAAAACAAGTACACACTGTATGTTTAAATCAGATTAAATGTATCTATCTCCTCAAATATTTTGCTTCTTTATGGTAAATACATTCAAAGTCCTTTCTTCTAGCTTTGAGATTCTGTACATTTAAAAATTCATTATCACTACTATAGAAGGTCACTTATTTATTGAATAAAATTACTAGGACTGCATTAGTCCTTTTTGGGGGGTGTGTGTAATATAACAAAATACTCAATCCTGGGTACTTATAAAGTTTATTTAGCTCAAAGGTTTGGAGTTTAAAAGACCAAACATCATAGCACTGGCTCTACCAAGGGCCCATTATTGCATACCTCATGGTAGGTGACAACACATGGAAGGAGTGCATTCAAGAGTGGAAACAAAAATCACACTGTGAGACAGGAAGCCAGGACAGAGAAGAGCCCCATCTTGGAGCCTCCCAATAGGCCCCATCATCTCTCAATGCTACCACACTGGGGACAAAAAGCTTACAATGTATGACATACTTAAACCATATTCAAGCCACAGCAAGCACTTGTTAGCATATAAAAATTAAGAATATGTGACAACTGGATTCAGTAACAGCATTTTTAAGTAAACAAAACAAGATAACTACAGATCAATCTTATTAATGATTGTTAACCCCCAAAACCAAGGTGTTTCGTTTGTTTTGGTACCAGGGATTGAACACAAGGGTATTTAACCGATCTTTAAAGTAGAATGTGCTGGGTTCCAGATGCCAAAAGGCCCTGAAATAAGAGGAAAGTGTGCACAGAATATATAACAGCTGAATACGCATCCAGGACACACTCAGCAGACTCTGTCCCTAATCTCAACAGCCACATCCTTTTCCCTTTGAGCCATCCAGTCCAAAAGTTGAGAAGACACACTGACTGCATGGATGAAATAGGACAAGAGAGACACTATTCAACTTCAATATATTGGCTTCTCAGGTCACTTCTAAAGAAAGCAATTACCAAAAGCCCAAGTATAAAGCTGTTCAATATAAAAACTGCCATCTAGTAGAGTTGTAAATACACAGCATTTGACAAATACCACAGTAATTAATTCAGGTAAAAACCACCAATGGATGCTAAAATTAGTGGATGATGGTTAGAGGAGAAATCGGATATCTCAAGATCTCAAAGAATTGGTCTTTAAGATGTTTATTAATTACAAAGATAAAAAAAATAGTTGTCTTAAGACAACCTGGCAAGTGATCGGGATTAACACTACCCATACAGACATCACAGAAACCATTCACTCCTGATGTGATGTACTGAGAAGGACATAATGTCACTTGACCTGAGGGAAACTGAGACAGAGATAAATGTAAACTGAGGGACATTCTGCAAAATAACTCAAGGTCACAGACAGCAAAAACAAGGACAGGGTTTAAAATATTTAAGAGACACACCAAGGCTACATGGGATCCTGAACTGCACCTGGAAAACTTGGAGGTTTTTTGGGTTTTTTTTTTTTTTTACACTATGAAAGACATTATTGAGATAACTGATGAAGTATGACTAATATCTGTTACAATTATATTAATGTTTACTTCCTGATTTTGATTACTGCACTGTTTATATAAGTGAAGGTCTTCATTCTTATGAAAACATACTGAAGCTGGGCACGCTGGTGCACATCTGTAATTCCAGCAGCTCAGGAGGCAGAGGCAGGAGTATTACAAGTTCAAAGATAGTCTCTGTAACTGAGTGAAACCTTGTCTCTAAATAAATAAAAGGCTGGGATGTAGCTCAGTGGCTAAGCACTGGTGTCAAAAAAAAAAAAAAAAAATCCCTGGTGTCAAAAAAAAAAAAAAGGAGGAAGCAAGCAGCAAGCAAGCACACTAAACACATGATTAAGTATTCAGGGGCAAAAACAAGCATTATACCTAAAACTTACATTCACACGTTCAGGGGAAAAAAAAAAAAACATACAGAGAAAAGGATAAACCCAATGTGGTGTCAACAATCAAGACATCTGGATGAAGAATTTAGGGGAATTATTTTCTGTTATTTAAAATTTTGAAATAATTTTACTTAATTATCAAAAGAGAGGCTAGTTAAAAATGATCATCTGGAGAAGTTGCAAATACTGTCATTAGGAAAACATCACAGTATAAAGTTTTTGTAATATTACATATTCTATCCACCAGCAAATCATGAAATTATAGTAAGAGACTTCTTAAAAGCTCTTAGACTATTCAAAGAGATTTTCAGAAATATAAAAAGGTTGTTTTTTTAAAAATCTTTAATTTGTTTTATTAAAGCTTAAAGCTTCAATATTTTGTCTTTTGGATTTTTCTTTCTCTTTTTTTTTAAACATAATCATCATGGTAATACCTCATTATATGCTTTGAGGTTTCCTGGACAAAAGCCTGTTACTATTTGTGACCCTAATTCATCCTTTTTGCTGGCTGTGCTGTGGGCATAACATCAGTTTATTATAATTTACAGTGCCTCCTAGTTGCTAAATCACCACTATATGCATAGATGATTCAGAGGGAAAAAAAACAAACTAGTATATACACTAAAACCAACCTACTCAACAGTTATTTAAGAAAAAACTTGGTCCTTAATTTCCCCTCTAATATAAACACGATACTTATTAATCTGCATAGATTATACAAAGCTTCCCAAACAAGGAGAAAAAAATATACAGCTCTAATAAACTTATATAGCTACTTGTTGAAAGAGTCATACTCAAAATTGAAGGGTCCTGTGATAAAAAAACTATAAGAGTCTAACATTTTTGTCCATGACTATCATCATTAGCATTCTAACATCTGAACATGCAAATACGACACTTGTTCTGCTCTAGGTGAAAATTTTAATTTTGGAAATAGTCTAAATTTGTTCTACCTCCCATGCTCTTAATATGGTATTATTTTCTATTTCAAGTATTGATAGCTAGTAAAATGCTCCATGCTTAAAATAATAATAGTTATTTTTTATGTATATCACATAATATTTGCACTCCTAAATGAGAAGTTTCATTTCAATCACAAACCCACATCTGTCCCCTTTCTCTCTCCCTGGGGCAGCCTCAGAGCTAAGAAAGATGATTTTGGAAATGAGATAGAGGTCACACAGACAAGATGTGAGATTAGACAGACAAGAAACGGAGAACATGTCTCCAATCAGCAGGAGAACCAATTTCCAGGTTTGTTTCTCAAGAGGCACATGATCCATGTGCTGAGACCCAAGGTAGAGGACAGGATGCCTCACAATATTGCAGGAGCACTTCCTCCTCAGCTGGTATAGCAGCCAGCAGGACTGCTGGAGATGGTCTGCTACACGAGATGGTCACAACAAGGCTGTTTCCTGCGCAAATGCTCTGGAAAGAAGCATTATGTAAGATGACAGCATACAAATAACACTTCAGAAAACAAATGAACACTCATCAAATTATGCACTGAAAGAATATGGTGTTTTATGGAAAGTCAGTAAACTATGGAATCTAAGAGCTAGAAAAGGCATCATGAATAAACTGAATAAACTGACTAAAGAAAAGAAGCAAACCAGACTTTATCAATTTGTGAGAGAACATGTCATTTCCTCAGTTTTTTCTTTTTTTTTCTCCTACACAGGCGTATTCCCTGATAGCAGAAAGTGAATATTCCCATGGCTTAGGTCATAGTCTAAAGCAGCCCTCCAATAAATATTAAGGTTATTGTTTTCAATCTTAAAAATTCATATAAATCTGCATGATATTCTATGATATCCATGTTTGTTTCATTATAAACATTACCCTGGCTCCCCCAAACGTCAGGTAAAATTAACATTCTAAGAACTTGGGCCATGTTTATCCCTGCTACCTACTTGACTCTATACTGGCATAGCTGTATACTCTCTGGAGAAACGTGGTTCCAAATTAAAATTTTATTTAAGAGAAACCAAAGTAAACCACACCATACCACACCAAACCGAAGGAAACAAAATAATATTTGAAGGGGAAAATATTAACAAGATATCTGAAACAACTTTTTTTTTTTTTGGTAGTGCTGGGGATTGAACCCATGGCCTTGTGCATGCAAGGCAAGCACTCCACCAACTGAGCTATATCTCCAGCCCTGAAACAAATATTATCTAACATATTTCTCAGAAAAAGTCCACTCCTGATAAATGTATTTTATATTAACACAGCATACACAATCAAAAAAAAAAAGTAAGAAAGAAAGCACTACCTAAAATGGGAATAAAAGGCTTGTCTTCTATACAACATTTTTGGAAATTAAAAAAAAAAAATCTTTGGCTGAAAGAACAGGAAAGAGTCACATCCATACAAACCTTCAGAATGGTAAGAATTAGTATCATCAAATGCTCCTCAGCTTAGCCTAACAACAGTAGTATTTTAAAAATCACTCATTTGAATTTTCAGAATACAGCTCATGATACCAGCCGGCTAGCTACAATAATAGAGCACTTCACAAAGTATATTTTCCTTAAAAACCTAGTAACCTTTATCACGTTCTCCATATGTGTTAATTTGTCAAACATTAAATGTCTCATATAGTAACCTCAAAGAGGAATACCGAAATGATCAAGATAAGACCCAATCTACTAGGAAAAAGACAAAGCTGAATGTCTGGCACAGAGAAATAAATACCCTAGAAAACAGATCTTCAAAGAGTACAATATCAAAATAGAATTTTTTTATTTGGTGAAATTTCCCTACAAGTGTTCAAAAAACTATTAATATAAGGGCTACAGTGACATGTGCCAGAGTTAGGTATCACCTGGAATTAGGTAACTGAAATTAAAAGCCTATTTCAAGAGGCGGGAGATGTATTTCAGTGGTTAGCATGCACTTAGCATCAAGGCTCTGGATTTGATCTCCAGCGTATGCATGCATACACACACACAAACACACAAGCCTATTTTAAGACAGATGTAGGCTTTTTGCCCAACCAACCCCAACTTTTCTGAAGTAAAAAGACACTTGTGATCTGGGATTGTGGCTCAGTGACAGAGTGCTTGCTTTGCAAGTATGAGGCACTGGGGTCAATCCTCAGCACATATAAAAATAAATAAATAAAATAAAGGTATTGTGTCCATCTACAACTAAAAAAAAAAAAGAGAGAGAGAGAGAGAAAGAAAAAAACAAAACACTTGTGGGCTGCTAAGTCAAGAGGACAGTAAGTTTGAGGCCAGCCTGCAGCAATTTAATATAATAAGGGAGACCGGGGATGTAGCTCAGTGGTAAAGTGCTCCTGGGCTTAATCCCCAATACCAAAAACAAAACAAGACAAAAAAAAAAAAAAAAAAACCCTTAAAAGGCACTCCTGGGTTCAAGCAAGGCTAAGGGAGACAGGCACAAAAGCCCAGCAGTAGGTGTCAGAGCCCAGACTGAGAAAGGGTCCTATGCATGCTGGGAGCGGCAGTGCTGGTTGAGCGGTAAGGACAAGACGGCACCAGCGGAAGAAATGTGGCACCAACAGGAGATTGCACACATACAGCACAAATTGATGCACTAAGTAAATCTCTGAGGATGATGAGAGCTGGTTTTCTCAACTGTCTAAGAAAGGAATTATGACATGGAAAGAAAGAATAAAGAACCTTTTGGTGGTGAAATGGAATTTGGGGTATTAGTGTGAAATTATGGAGATACACACATACTTTTCCTAGTTCAATCCACTGAAGAGGCCTGCAAACAGCAACAACCCAACAGAAGTGAACATACTTAGGGCCAGATTTTGTCTCTAAATATTTTCTACTATAAGGAACAAGGGTCTTAGAGAAATTAGGACAGGAAAACATAAGAGTATGGAACATCTTACTGTACCAGAAAGCAAGAAATTTTGCTCAGAATATATAGAAACATATCCAGAAAAACACAGAACCCTCACAAAAGGACTGGACAAATCTGGGATAATTAAATAAGAAAATATAATAACAGTAAGAGATTATAACCCATTGAACAAAATAGGAATGCAAGAGTCTATATTCATACAAACACATACATGAATAAATAAATGGGAAGAGGAATAAACTTTACTTACAGCTAATAACAGTAGAAGCAATGGCAGGATTATAAAATCACCAGTTGGCAAACATCACAATATTAATTTATTCAGTCAAGAAACATCAATGGATGCTAAAACATAGGTGTGAGTTTGAAGAACAGGATATTTATATAGCCTAAAAGCAGCTCTCCACAAGTGTGCTTACTAATTATAAGAAAGAAAGTAACTTTGCAATGGAGAAGCCTGGCAGACACCATCATAGTGAAACAAAGAAAAATCATGAACTGCTAAAATTCAAGGAAAAGACAGTGTCACTTCTGTAATATTTCTGCTAAAATGCATACTATATATATCAATTCAGAAGAAAACAATTTTAAAAATCCAAACTAATTAATATTCCACTGGTCTGTAGTCTTCAAAAGTGTCGATATCATAAAACTCAAGTCTGAGGACATATTTCATATTTAAAGTAAATAAAGAGACATAAACACAGCATTTAAAAATCCATTCATTTTAATAACATTTCAACTTATATATAGATTTGTAGAAAAATAATAAAGAGATATCTCGCTGTATTCCACATACTTTTTCTATTTTAAATAAAAAGAGTTGAGTTTAGACTGGAATTATACATATTCAGTGTTTCATTGGGGTGGGGAGGACTGTTAAACAAAAATAACAAATACAAGGTCAGTAGCTAAGCAACAATAAGACATGTTTAGTGTAGTAAACAAAGAAGAAAAGGCAGTAAAAATGAATCTTTCTATACTTACTTTATTTAATTTCCAGCATAGGTCATAATCAAATCAGTAACTGCTCCAATTGCTAAGTATTATCTCAGAACACACACTAGGGGCTCTCTTCAGTTTATTAGTGGGAGAGGACAGATATGGGAATAACATTATCAGTGTAAAAACAAATCTATTGGCATGTAATTCATCTGCCCTGAAGGACAATTTAAACAGCAATTTCAACAAAGTATAAAAGTACCTTAAACTTTGCAATGAAAAACCCTTTAAGGTTAGTCTTACAAGTTAGTACTGTCAAAATACTCTCAAAGTACTTGTCTTTATCTAACATCGTTATTTCTCTTCCCACCTACAGGCTAACCCTCATAAACTTGAGTGCTGGGCTGGGGTTGTGACTCTGTGGTAGAGCACTTGTCTAGCATGCATGAGGCACTGGGTTTGATCCTCAGCACCACATATAAAACAAAGTTATCATGTCCATCTAGAACTAAAAAAAAAAATTATTGTAATTAAATGACTGCAAAGGGCTGGTGTGTAGCCCTTAGCACATGCTAAGCATGTGTGATGCCCTGGGTACCAATCCCCAGTCACCCCCGCACCCCGCACCCCCCCCCAGACAACAGAGGAGGAGGAAAATGGAGGAGGAGAGGAAAACTGTGTCTTTAGAATACAAATGAACCAGAAATAGACCAACTCATAAAGATGAGGCAAGTTTGAAACAGCTCAGTCCCTGTTGGGCGTTAAGATAACCTGTTCTTATGTTCATTGTCAAAAGCAAATTAATGTTCTCATTGGAGAACACTAATCATATCCAGGGACATGCAATGTTTTACACACAATGTTTGCAATTGAGTCAAAAGTTACTAGTCATGGCAAACGGACTTGGGAGTCTCAGGTTTAAACATGGTCATGTTTCTCCAGTATTATCTCAATGAGCAAGGAGATTGGGTCTACACGATGAAGAAATTTGACCCTATGGGACAACAGACCTGCTCGGCCCATCCTGCTCGGTTCTCCCCAGACGACAAATACTCGAGACACCGAGTCACCATCAAGAAACAGTTCAAGGTGCTCATGACCCAGCAACCTGGCCCTGTTCTCTGAGGGTCCTTTAAATTTCATGTTTCATCTGTCACCTGCTCGGTTTCGGAGAATCCATAACCAAATGCATCAATCTGTGAGCCATGAAGCTTTCTTACCACCCATGCCCTTTGGAATCCAGTCTCCTCTGATTGCCTTTGATCATGCTTGTATGAGGCCATCAGGGTGACATCCTCTTTAAAGGGAACACGTTTTTCATATTTTGAATTATTGCCACGTTATTAAAGATAAAATGATTTGAAAAAAAGTTATTAGTCATGCCAGTATTAGACCCACAAATGACTGAAAACTGGGATAGAGAGGGCAAATACAAGAAATCCATACTTACAACATATAGACTTTAATATCAAGTGATTAATATGTTCAAGAAATAGGTGACAAAGTGGGGAATTTCAGCAGGGAACATTAAGCTACTAAAAACAACAAATGGAAAACCCCAAACTAAAATATTCTGATAAAATACAAATAAAACATAATAGGTTTAATGGCAAACTACAACTGAAAAGAATATAAATATGATTTCAAGGAAAAATACCTTAAACCAATAGTAAAGTCTAGGTAATAAAAGGTATATTGAAATACTTGGAGGAAACATGTACCAATGGCTTCGATTTACCTTCAAATACATGAAAAAATAAGATGGATGGACATACACATAATAAAGGAAGTATAATAAAACACAGAATCTAAGTGTGTATATACAAGCATTCACTAAAAAAATATTTCAGCTTTGATGGAAATTTTGCAAAAATTTTTGAAAAAAAAAGAAACTGAAATAAATTTTCCTAACAAAAACTGAATTCATCAACATCAAGACCTGCTTCACAGAAATTTGAAAGAGTTAATTCTTCTGAAAGGAAGAAAATAATCACAGATGGAAGATCAAAGATGCATGAAGGAATACAGAATAAGAGAAGGGTAACTATAAAGGTAAATCTAAACAGAAATTAACTGCATGAAACAGTAATAAAGATGTCTTATAGGATAAACACACATGACAACAGCCCAAATGGTGGAAGGAGTAAAATGGAGTTGCAGAGTTCTAAAATCCTTGCATTTCCTGGAAAATGAGATTTACAGTCTTTAATAAGTCTAAACTGCATGACATCATCTGTACTAGTTAAACACTAAATAAATGGCAGAGAAGAAAAAACAAACACAAAAAAGTAATCCAAAAGAAGGGAGGAAAAGAGATTTAGAAGAGGTGGACTAATAAAACACAAGTAGTAAAAATAGTATATTTAAACACATGTGTCAGTTATTATATTACAAGTAAACAGACTGAATACTCTAAAACTATTCCTGCCAAGTATAGTGGTGCATACCTATAATCCAAGGGGCTTGTGAGGCTGAAGCAGGAGGATCACAAGTTCAAAGACAGCTTGAGCAACTTAGCCAGGCCCTAAGTAACTTTAGCAAGACCCTGTCTGAAAATAAAAAATAAAAAGGGATGGGGATATGGCTCAGTAGAAAGTGCTTTCTTAGCATATGCAAGGCCCTGGGTTCAATCCCTAGTACTATGTAAAACAAAACAAAACCACACACACAAACAAAAACTACTCCCAATCTGAAAAAAATTATAAAATGTGCTGTCAAACACAAAATAGGTAAGCCCTAGGCTTATTACATTTACTCCATACGACAGCTCACATAAAAGATCTAAAGTGAAACGGTATAAATGATAACAGTGTCCTAGATTAAAGTCACTCAAACTATTCCAAAATACAACAACAGGAGAAAATATGTCTCTGCCAGATCAGATCTTGAAGCAAGGCAAACTTCCACGCCAATAAATATTTATTAAGTTCCTAATGCAGTGGGAGATTTCCTAAGATTTGGTGTTTTAAAAACACCAATGTGGTTAAAAAAGCAAAAATACTAATACTCAGAGGGAAGTGGCAATATAGCTGCACTCTTCATTTTCCCTCCAAAAAGAACTAGCTCTTGAAATCCTAAACACATAGTCCAGGTATGACAAGTAGGTTTCCTTTGGGCCAGTCCTGAGTGACAAGGATCCATCACCTGCAGGGTTGGAGGCAACAGGTGGGGAGGGACTGTGAAACATGCTGGGTACACACATCAGGTGTGCACGCTCAGCACTCATGACTCCACCTGCCCACCTTAGCCTCATCTTACTTCTACTGAAGATGCAGCAAGTCCAGGTTAATGGGCACAGTACAGCATATCTCACATCCCACTGCCCTCCCCCAGCACGCACCAAACACCTACCTACCAGGGCCTGTGCAAAATTCAAGGACACTTATTTCACTATAGATTCTATCACAAGAGTACTTATATGCCCTTTTTGCAGGAAAGCAATGACTAAAGCAAGATGTCACCCCACAAGTTTTTTGCTTCCATCTGCCATCTTAAAAGAAAATAATTTTTTTTCAATTGGGTACATCCATATAATTTTAATAAATGTTTATAAGCTTTGACATATGAACGATATGTAAAGACGTGAAAATACCAAGTATGTTATAGCCTATAAGTCAGCAATTAAAACCTTAAAAGTTTTCTAGAGCACACTATCAATGAGTTTACAATGCCAGAAAGATCAAACTTAGTTTGAAAGGCCACAAAAAATGACGTATACAAAATTTACTAGAAACTAAGTAAGCTCTTCATGGAGTTTCCATGGCACAGAATCTTCTATGATTTAAAATATATAGAAAAGTAAATTCTCCCAAAGTTATTTTTTATAATCAAATAATTTTCATCTGTAAACAGACTTAAGCGTATTCTTATACCAGCAATCTCATTATATGCCTCTTTGTCACTGCCATTTGACCTTGGACCTTGTTTCTTGTCCCTTGTATATGACCTTGTACATGGTCACAGCACAGGGACCTCATCCTATATATGACCTTGGCCCTGTTTCCTCATTCCCTGGTATGTCTGTGCTGTACAGTCTTTCTCCACAAGGCTCTGAGCAGCAGTTGCCCCACACATGGACTTGTCCCTGCCACCCTGACTTGGGTTTCCTGCAAGACCCTGTTCCTAGGCCTGTTAGTACTTCTCACTGACATGATTAATTTGGTGTATCTCTCCTGGAACAACTCCTTGGAAGTGGGATTCTTGTCTTACTCATCTTTGATCCTTCTTGACTACCTCGAATGTTTTTATTCTATATTTGTACTGTTTCTATTTTATGACAGTATAAATATATTCTCAAAAACATTCATTCTTTGCAAGAGTGCATTTAATTAAACCATCAATACTTTATTTTCCTATGAAGGGAAGGGATTGGGTTATGAAGTAAAAACAAATTTGGATATTTTGCTGGGGCAAAATATCCAAATTAAAGCAATGATAAAATAACATTCACAGGCTCTACTGCCTGACTGCCCTCAATTTAGTCGACTTTCACTAATTGCTTGGGCTCTTCTCAGAGGACCCCACCCTGCCACTTGAGCCTCTGAACCTCTTTCTCAACCTTCAAGCACCAGTTCAGACCTCGGATCCTCACCCTCCAGCCCAGGGGGATCGTGCTCATGTTGTCATAGATTGTGTACTTGTTTTCATGTGAGCACCACAGTTGTAACTAATGAAATAATCACCTTGCACAAGGACAAAATTCCAAAAGGCAGAGACCTGGGTATTATCCCCCTGGGTCTCCCAGTGAAGTACAGTGTAGGTACATAATTATTTGCTGGATGTTGATTTTGAAAAGCTCTTAATGGCTTACAGAAATATATATATATATGATTCACAAATATATATTTTATGTGTATATGTAATATACACACAAATACATACATGTTCTTTCTTAAATTCAACAATGGCAAGGATAGGTATGTTTACTCATCTTAGTGCTCTTGCCACACAGCACCATTATCACACAGTAGGCACTTAATAAAATTTATCTGTTGAAAACTCAAAGTGGATCAAGGACCTAGGCACTGACCACAGACACTGTGCCTACTAGAAGAATAATTAAGCCCAAATTCCATCATGTTGGCTTAGGAAACAAATTCCTCAACAAGACTCCTAAAAGGCAAGAAGTAAAATCAAGAATCAATAAATGGGATGGCTTCAAACTAAAAAGCTTCTTCATAGCAAAAGAAACAATCCAGAACATGAAGAGAGAGCATATAGAATGGGAGAAAATCTTTGCCACCTGCACCTCAGATAGGGTATTAATTTCCAACATATATAGAACTCAAAAAACGTAACGCCAAAAAACAAATAACCCAGTCAACAAATGAACAATGAAACTGAACAGACACTTCACAGAAGAAGAAATATGAATGGTCAACAAATATATGAAAAAAGGTTCAACATCACTAGCAATTACAGAAATGCAAATTAAAACTAAGATTTCATCTCACTCCAGTCAGAATGGCAGCTATTATGAAGACGTAAACAACAATAAGTGTTGTCGAGGATGTGGGGGAAAAGGTACACTCACACATTGTTGGTGGCACTCCAAAATGGTGAAGCCAATATGGAAAGCAATATGGAGACTCCTCAAAAAACTAGAAATGGAACCAGCATTTGACCTAGTTATACCACTCTTCGGCATATGCCCAAAGGACTTAAAATCAGCAGCTACAGTGACACAGCCACATCAATGTGTATAGCAGCTCAATTTATAATAGCTAAGTTATGGAACCAACCTAGGTGCCCTTCAACAAGTGAATGGATAAAGAAAATGTGGTACCTATACACAATGGAATATTACTCAGCCATAAAGAAGAAAGAAATCATGGCATTTGCTGGTAAATGGATGGAGCTGGAGAATATCATGCTAAGTGAAATAAGCCAATCCCAAAGAACCAAAGGCCAAATCTTCTCTCTGATATGCAGATGCTTACAAGAGGTGGTGGTGGAGAGGTTCACCAGATTGGACAAGGGGAAGTGGGGGAAAGGGAATGGGAAACAAAGTAGAATGAATCAGACCTAACTATATGAATATACGACCAGTATAACTTCACGTCATATACAACTACAAAAGTGGGAAGTTACACTCCATGTATGTATGTCAATATACACTCTGTCATATATAACTAAAAAGAACAAATAATTTTTTTTAAATTTCTCTATTTAACAACAAATGAGTGAACGATTCATGTACATCTCTTCAAAATCCTTTTGGGTTGTTAATAATCATCTAGGTATTAAATATGGAATGCAATAATCTATTAGCTGTTTAGATTTGTCTTTAAAATATTTGCCATTAAGGATAAGCACTCTGTATTAATATTCTAGATGCCTAAGGCACATGAAAAACCATAAAAATAGAAAATTCAAACCAACCCCAAAGGTTAATCCAACAATTTTCCATATCCTCATAGAGTTAGGCAAAAAAAAAAAAAAATGGAAAGAGCCACTTGCCTGAATTATAAACAGAAATACAGAATCAAATAAAAGCCCCTTAGGCTGGGTTTTTATGGGGCTCTAAAATCTCTTCCTAAAACAAAAAGTGCTGCTATGTAACTATTAAGATAGCTCAAATCCAAAACACTGACAAAGTCCCCTTTTGGAGAGTATGAAGACCAGCTGGAACTCTCATTCACTGCTACTAGGAATGCGCAACAGTACAGTCACAGCGGGAGACAGTGTGGATCTCCAAGCTAAACAGCATCTTAGCTAAACTCCACAATTACATTCATGTATTTACCCAGTGATTTAAAAACACATCCACACAAAAACATGCATATAAATGTTTTTAAGAACTTTATTCTAACTACCAAAACCTGGAAACAACCAAGATATCCTTCAATAGCTGAATACACAAACTATGGTACATGTCCGTAACATGGAATATTATTCATCTATAAAAAAGAAATGAGATATCAAGCTACAAGAAGACATGGATGAATCTAAATGATAAGTGAAAGAAACCAGTCTGCATACTGTGTAGTTCTAATTATATGACATTCTAGAAAAGGCCAAACTATGGAAGAGTGGTTGCCATGGTCTTGGTAAGGGGTGGGAGAGGAGCACTGAATAGTGAAGTGCAGAGACTTTCCAAACAGTGAAACTACTCTGTAGAAAAGTTAATGGAGCCAGGTGTGGTGGCAAATGCTTGTAATTCCAGTGGCTTGGGAGGCTGAGGCAGGAGGATCACAAGTTCAAAGCCAGCCAGAGAAATTTAGTGAGGCCCAGAGCAACTCAGCGAGACTCTTGTTTACAAATAAAATATATTAAAAAAGGACTTGCAATGTGGCACAGTGGTTAATGTGGTTTAGTGGTTAAGCACCCATGGGTTCAATCCCCAGTACAAAAACAAAAGAATAAATTTACCAGTGAATATCTGATAATGCATTTGTCAAAACCCACAGAACTTTATAGTACAAAAGCAATTTCAATGTACACAAACATAAAAAATCATTTAGGAGGTCAAGGAATCCCAGGATAGAATGCAGACTGTGAAAAAACAACCTAAATGTATTATATACATATACAACACCTTCATTGAAGAGGGTGAAGGGAGAAGGTTGCTAAGTAACTTGGAAAATGAGTAGAGACTTCAAGATTAAAGGCAAATGAAACGGCACATAAGCACTACCACTGTAGTCTGGCTGGTGAAGTTGTTTCCCATAAGGATACAGGATAAAATTCCAAAACCACAAAGAATGAATACTGGATTGAAGAATTAAGTAGATGGGTGGCAGATGGTGAAAGCCAGGCTTCTTACTGCTAGGGTGGGAAGTTGGCAATAAAGAAAAGGGAGGAAGCTAGAATGACCCACCTGGTAAAGACTGGAGTTGGAGAGCACAGTATGGATTCATCCTTTCACTAAAATAAATGCAGATGGTCATATACTATTATGGTTTGGATATAAGTTGTCCCCCCAAAACTGCTGTGTTAATGCAGGAGGTAAAATGATTAGATTATGAGAGCTATGACCTAGATGAATCCATTTGATGGATTAATAATTTGAATAGATTTCTGGGTGGTAACTATAGGCAGGTGGGGCATAGCTAGAGGAAGCAGGTCACTGGGGGCCATGTCTTGTCTCCCTGGCTCCTCCTCTTTCTGCTTCCAGCCACCATGAGCTGAGTCAAAATAAACTTTCCTCCTCTAAGTTGTCCTGGTCAGGTATTAGGTCACAGCAACAAAAAGTTCTTAACAACCACATACAGAGAAATTTACAGATCTGCCTATATACATAGGTTAGTATACAAATACACCCAGTACCTAGGTCCTGGTTTCTAATAGTATTCTCCAAAAAAATGGATCCTGGGATCCTTAAAGAAACTGCTGATTCTAGGACTGGGGCAAGAAATACACAAGATGAGCCTGGGGCATCTTCTAGCGTCAGAAGAAAGAAAGTGCTATAAAAGAAAGGCAGGTTCAACTGAAAGAACCCCCAAAAGCCAAAACTAGAACAATTTTATCAACAAAATAAAGTAGTATGTAAGCCACAATACAAACTAAACATCCATGAATCCATATCAATAGTCATAAGTAACTAAACAAATGGGGGAGAGTAGACAAATCTCCTGTACAGAAAAATTCTAAATTATGTAGCTATTCCACCCTGAAGGAGTAGAGCAAAACTCCCCCACTCTAGTGTGGGATATCCACAGAGACTTCCTCTCCAAGAGCACAGTATGCAGAGTGGCGAGGGTAAGAATGGCTTTCTAACGGAGAAACCTGACCAACCTGACACAACCAGGTGACCAGGGACAACATCAACAGTGATGGGGCTCAGTGGTTTAGCACCTCTGGGTTCAGCTCAGTTTAAAAAAACTACTACTGAGTGCTTCTCCTGTGCCAGATACTTAATACAACATACCTGCAAGACAGGTTTTAATCACCTTTTAGAAGAGATGCAACAAGTTTAGAGAACATGGTTCTCCTACAGGTGCGCAGCTCCATGATGGGGCCATAGAGCCCTTGTCCTTACATCTTGAGGGGCCACACTCTGGGTAGCATTCTGTATTTGTTTTCAGGCTGCTATAACAAATTGCCACAGACTTGGCGGCTTGAAAAACAGATACCCTCACAATTCTGGACATTACAAGTCTGAGACCTGGCAGAGCTGCCCCCTCTCTGAGAAAGCCTGGCTCATTCCAGTTCCTGGTGGTTGCCAGCATTCCTGGGCTCATGGCTGCATGACTCCTATCTCTAATTTTTTCACATGGTTTTGTAGGAGGGAGGGGGACTGGAGATGGAACCCAAGGACACTCTACCACTAAGCTACATCTCAACTCCTTTTTAAAATTTTTATTTCAAGACAGGATGGATCTTGCTCCCAGGCTGGTCTCAAATTTGAGATCCTCCTGCATTAGCCTCCTGAGTAGCTGGGACTATAGGCATGTGCTGCCACTATGTACTACTTCACCAACCTTTTTGTCTTTTATCCCCCTCTTTGTCTCTCTCAATTAAAAAAAACAAAAACAAAAACTGTGATGACATTTAGGGCCCACCAGGATAATCCAGGGTAATACCCTCACCTCAGAGTCTCAGCTTAAATCTATCTCCAAAGACCCCTTTTCCCAGTAAGGCACTATTTACCCAGAACTTGGGTAAATAGACCAATTGACTACACATGCTGTAAGTCAAAATGATATCAAATGGATTTCCCCTACAAAATTAGTTCTGAATGACAATGACAGGTTTTTTTCTTTCTTACAGGGATTACCACCAAATACACATGAACTCAGCTGTTAATGTAGAAAGCACCATCCTCAGCTACAGAGGTCATGAATGCTTTCATCAAGGTCAGAGAATTCAGAGGGCTTAAGAAAGAGTCTGACCAGCATCTTTAAAGAGACTGTACAGGAATTTTAACACTAAGGACTTTAAGAAACTGACCCAGGAATACTGAAAAATTCCTAAGATCAAATACCTCTTGTTTGTTCATTGGTTGCTATTCACTACTTTAATCCATTTAAGTTACTACTTTAGCAAGACTCTAACCAACCAACCGAGTACCACAATACCTGTTACCTTGAACATTCTCGTAAATGTATGCGCACACTAAAAATATCCCAAAGAAATACAAGAACCCTAAAGATTTTCCTTTTGTCTAAAATTCCTCACAACTGAACTTTATGGATTCTTTTTAAATGAATACTGGTAATATTTACAACAGCGAAAAAAAGTTTGCAATATTTCGAGTGCAATATTATAAAGAAAACATGATCATTACAGTTAAAACTGCAGGCCCTGCAGTAGATTGCCTGGACTCAAATTCTAAATTTTTCTCTTCACAAGCAGTACAACCCTAGACAAGTTATGTGACCCTGTTTTAGGGGAGAGAAAATTGGGTTAGAATACACTTTAAATAGGTTTTCTCCAGATAACAAAATCAAAAGATATCCTTTAAAACCTCATCTATCTCTAAGAAATTCTTTACTACCAGGACTTAACTGAATCAATTTTCAATAACTTATCTCCTGAACTTAATACTGACTTCTGCCTTCCTGTTAAGACCACGTAAAAGTTCTATAAATCTATAATAACTGTTACAAAATGACTAAGATTGCCTGGTGATCATTTAGCTTTCAGTCTATTAGGGAGTTTTACAGACTAACGATTACAAAAGAAAGGCTGAGCCCATGGTACATTTCTAAAGCAACTAATAAAGGGTGTGAAGATGCTTCTTGGGGATGTGTTTTTTCTATGGGAGTAAGAGGCTTAAGTCTTTAAAGCTAAACAAAACCATACAAGTCTAAATCAATAGAGGGAGCATCAAATTTCATAATAAATAGTCAAACACAGTGATGCTAGCCTATGGAAGGCTGAGGCTTGAAAAGAATCAGTTCAGGAATTCAAGATCAACTTGGACAACACAGCAAGACTATTAGGGGGAAAAAACATGATAAATAAAAACCTCTACAACACAGGCTCCATAGCTTACAATTCCAAACAAATAGCAATTAGCGTCTGTGGGGGGGAAAGGGAGCAATGCTGACCACAGCCCTCTGTGGTCCACTGGTCTTCAGGCTAGTACCCAAAGTTCTATTATTCTCAAGCACTGTTCCACAAACCAGTCATCAGCAGATAAAAAGAGTTTCCCTTCATTATTGTAGCACATCTCCCACACTATCCACCCATACCCTTTAAAGGATTCTCTCTTTAAAGAAGATAATATTCACTTTGAAAAAATCCTCCCACATTACCACCTTCCAAGCTCTACCTGCAAAATTCATCCACTGACTAATCACTTCTCACCACTGAGCTGCTAAACAATCTTCCTGCTCACATACCAACCAGAGGAGCAGGGGACTAGTTTGCAAATGTTAAATCCCTGCACGCCCCTGAACCCGACTCCCAAGGCTTTCCCCCCACTCCTCCATCCCTTAGCCTAATACTCAATACCCTCATCATGGAGAGGTCTCGTAAGATCCAGTTCCTAACTCAAAAGATCCACCCACCTCCTGGTCCTGATCATGCACATCACATTCCCTCTGCCTGAAATGATACTTCCCAGATTAAAAAAAAAAAAAATTCACTTCTTACTCTTTCAGCTGCTCTAGCAGCCCCATTCCTCCACTACTCTATCCACCTCTAGTGCTTGTACTTCTTCAGAAGATTGAGGGACACTTGCTATTATGTATGTCTCTGTCTCCTCATTTTGTCTCCACATATAAGCAGATGCATATTTGTTGGTGCAGCGACTTGTGGTAGTGTTGGGGTATTTTTGCTGATGATATCATCGGTGGTACAATTTTCCCAAAAGGAGCCGTCAATTGACTTGGTATATCTTCCTCCCTTCTGCTTGTCATGATCATTCAGCTAAAATTTGGGGGCCAACAGAGGTGAGGCAAAGAACCTCACCCCCCCCCAGACCTCTCCACAGGTGTAGCTGTATACTGGACCGGTAGTCAATGACGGGTAAGATCCAATTACAATGGTACCAACCTAAGACAGGAGGCTGACGCCCTGAGGTCAGCTCATCCGAAGACGGGTAAGGACCATATGTAGTATTGGACAACCTAAGGCAGGCACGGTCCCTAAGCCACATGCTTGTTGTTTAAACAGAGAGGGGGAGATGTTGAGAGCCACAGCCAAAGGGGCCCCAGCAAACTTCCAGCTGCCAGCAAGCTTCAGACTGCCAGCTGATGATTGGCTCACACTGGCCCCAGCAACATCTAGCTGATTGGCTCCTCTGCAGTGATGTTCATTGGGCTGTTTCCCTGCCCTTCAGACTGCCAGCTGATGATTGGCTCACAGCGGCCCAGCAACATCTAGCTGATTGGCTCCGCCACGGAGCTGCTCATTGGGGGACTTCTTTGGCTCCGCCCATGCGACCCAGCCAATCGGCCTCAAGAGCAGGAGGATTGTGGGAGGTTGAGAGGTTGGTGTGAGGAGAGGCTTGTGGAAGCCGGTGGTGGCAGTTGGGCTCTGAGGGTTTTTTCCCTGAGGAGCTGTTTTGTTTGGCGTTTGTAGTTCTAAAAATAAAGTCTGTTTCTTTTTGACAAGTGGCTCCTGAATTGTGCCCAGGCAGACTGCGGCACATATTGAGAGCAGGAGTTTTGCTGGGCTCACTCCTGCAACCCCCCATGTCCAGAGCAGGCCTGTCACACAGCAGGCACAGTTTGTTTTTAACACATTAACCATTAAAAAGAAATCTACATTTGCATTACCTGGAATATTTTGACAACCACACTCATCTTGCTCTAATAAACAATAAGAATTCTAAATTATAACAGTATTCATTTATAAACACCTAAAAAGCCAACAGGTACACCTCTGATATTAAAGGAAATAGAACTTTATTCATCTTGCTGCCTTTAATAAACACACTATAAATAAAACAAAGACTTATGTTTTTAAAATCAGAGTTCACGCTGCAGGAAAATACAGATATCAAACAAACATGAAAGAGAAAGTAGTAACTATAATATTTTTCTATGAGAGGAAGATTTTAAAAAAGAAAGAAAAGAAAAGCTTTGGAAATAAGTTCCAGAGATCAAAGAAAATAACTCTATACTGATTTCTTTACCCCCACAAGGGTTCAGTGAGAAGAAGTAAAACACTACAGGGTTAAGCTTAATGATGTCAGTAAGAGGGTTAGCATTAAATTGTTGAGTGGATGTTGAAGGATTCTTGCTAGCCAAGGAACAATTTTGCTGTAATAGTACCATGACAAAATTTTTATAGTAATACCACACAGTACATTATAAGCTTGCTCAAATGATAAGCTCTTTTATTAGGGTTAGAAGTCTGCAGCCCTCTCAAACAAAGACCTTTCTGTTTTAGATTTCCTAGAAGTCAATAAGCTACAAATCACATCCTGTACAATATCCACTCGAGTCACAGAGGATCCAGTCTTCTATTGCTTTGCACAGTTTCCCATGGCACAGGGCAGCCCAGAGGATACAGGGGCAGGCAGAGCAACATCCCTTGTGTTCAAGTAGACGTCTCTGAGTTCGTCTTTTTAATCTTGAAATCACTTATATTTTAAAAGTTGTAAACACAGTGAAGAAACTCGCCCTCCCTGTTTCACCCAGCTTTACTCTTAACAGCGTATTTAACTATGGCACACATATCAAATGAAAAAAGTAATATTTAAATAACACTATTCCCTGAAGACTTTATTTACACTTCACCAGCTTTCCCACTCACACGTCCCTTTTCTCTTTCAATCCAGGGCCCCAGGCTACACTGAGTCATCATGTCTCCACTCTGAGCTTCTCAGTCTTTCCTTGCTTTTCATGACCTTGGCACTCTGGAAAAACAAAGGTCACACCTTATAGGAAGTCCCACACCTTGGATCTGATGCACGTTTCCTCCTGACTAGGCAAGGGTTATGTTTCCAGGGAAGACTAAAAGGAAGTGAAGTGTCCTCACTTCATCACACTGGTGAGTATACGACTTGAAGATGACTTATGGTAGGTAAGCCACTAAGTGAGCCAAGAAGTGAGCCACTAAGACAAGCCTACAGGTTAAGAGGAGGGAAATTAAGTTCTATATTCCAGGAGGGAAAATTATCAAAGAATTTGTGATGTTTATAAGCCACCATAGTAATTAATTCTTTGTAATTACTTTTAAAAAAAACTAATTAGTTTGTTAGAAAAACCTTAAGTTATAGTTCATATAAACCCTCAAAAGTTGTCTTAAGAATGATTTATCGTCAGTGTACATAAACAGACATTTGCAAAATCACCAACTGCAGAAACAAAAGAAAAGATATTTTAAAATATCATTTAGTTTTAGCTTTAAAGTGTCAGTTTAATCTCTAGTCAAAATGTCTTTGTTTCCATCATCTCTGATTTCTTCCCTTGTTCTTACTTGAGGTTTACTGCTGGCCTCTAATCCACACAACCCACTGCTGTTAATATGGCTGGAAGAATAGGGAGAAAGGGGTAGTGGTGTGTGTGAAAGGGTACCATTGTGATTTTGTCTATAATAGTCCAAAAATCTAAATGCCTTTAAATAGGGTAACCCAGGCTATCAAAGTTTCTCCATACTGTCCCCTTAACTCATCCTCCCCTGCTCTATCACCCAGCCCTTCCTTGCTTTTCTGTGTTTTTTTAGCAAAAGACAACTAAAAAGCTTTAAAAGAAAAGCTAGGCAATGGATGTCCAAATGGGACTTTGAAAAGCTTCACTGAAAATATTGGGAATGTGGAATGCCACACTCATAAGTGGGGTTGTGCATATGGTTAGGAAAGACCTGAGAAAGTCCTAAGTTCTCATCTCTGGCTACTTTGAGGCTCTGCATAAGAAGGAAGTGAAGACTAAGGCAGAGTTGTCAACTGCCTGCCCGTTAAGGGCAAGTGCCAAAAGGTGTGCAGAGCTCTCTGGAAAAAAAAAAAAAAGACTGGGAGAGGGTCTGGGGTTGTGGCTCAGTGATAGAGCACTTGCCTAGCATACCTGTAAGGAACTGGGTTCCATTCTCAGCACCGCATATAAATAAATGAATAAAATAAAGGCCCATTAGCATTAAAAAAAAAAAAACTGGGAGACTTATCAGTTCAAGGAAATCTCTGCCAAAACATTAGTTGAACACTTAGCAAATTGAACAGAGACTTCAGTGGCACACAGAAAAGAATAAAGACTTTATGGAACTAGTTCTAAAACGTCACTAAACAAATAGCAAAAATGTGACAGAGACGGAAAAGAACCTGATTTACAAAGTCATAAGAATTAAATGATAATAAATGCTCAGTTTCCAACAAAAATTATGAGACATGGGAAGAAGTAAGAAAACATAAGGGATAGAAATTATTACTTTTTAAAAGATCCAATCAGAAATTCTGGAATTGAAAAGTACATCTTGCTGGGCGCAATGGCACATACCTGCAATTCCAGCAGCTTGGGAGGCCCAGGCAGGAAGACTGCAAGTTCAAAGACAGCCTCAAACTTGACTGAGACCCTAAGCTAAGCCCTAAGCAACTCAGTGAGACCCTTTCTCTAAATTAAAACACAAAAAAGGACTGGGAATGTGGCTCAGTGGTCAAGTGCCCCTGAGTTCAATCCCCGGCACCAAAAACAAGAGAGAAAAGTACAATATCTGAAATTCAAATAGGCAGAAGATCGAATCGGTGAACCTCAAGGCAGGTCAACTGATATTATCCAGTCTGGAGACTGGGGAAAAAAAATTGAACAAAGAAAAATGAATCAGCATATGCATGATGGAAATGGGGGGGGCGGGCGGGGGAGGGGGCAGTTCAGCAGAAAAAAATACTTGGAAGAAATATTGGCTGAGAAATTCCCAAAATTAATGAAAAGCAACCCACATACATAAGCTCAAAAAATTCCAAGAATGATAGAGAGATCCACACTTAGGCACATCATAATCAAACTGGAAAACCAAAGAGAAAATCTTGAAAGCAGCAAGAAAAGCAACTCATCACATAAAGGGATCATCATCAGTAAGATTAACAACTGATTTCTTATAGATATCATGGATGGCAGAAAGCCTCCATTCAAAGTGCTAAAAAAACATTGCCAACCAAAAAAGTCTGCATCTAACAAAATTATCCTTCAAAAGTGAATAAGAAATTAGGACATCCCCAGATAAAAACAGAATTCATTATTAGCAAAACCTACCTTAAGAGAAAAAGTAAAGGAACTCTTTCAGGCTTAATGAATGGACACTATACAACAACTTGAATCAATATGAATAAAGAACCCAATAATGGTAACTACATAGGTAAATAGAAAAGACAGCATAAATGTATTTTTCTAATCTTGTTTTAAAAACCACTGCATAAAGCAATTACTATAAATCTGTGTTGACGGGCAAACAAAGTATGGAGATATGATTTGTATGACAACAACAGCACAAAGGTGACTCAGGTGATGGATCTGTCCGGGAGCAAAAATTTTTGTTTTTCTGTTGTTATTAAGTTGATTTTAATCTTTACTAAGATATTAATTGTAACCCTCAGGGAAACTACTAAGAAAATAGCTTTTTAACAAAATATAGAAATAGACATGACAAGAGAATTAAAATGCTACACTAGAAAATATGTTAAACATAAAAGTACTGAAAAAGAGCAGAACTTCAAAAAAATACAGAAAACAAATAGCAAAATGGCAGACATAAGTCCTACCTTCTCAGTGATTACATTAAATGAAAGTGAATTAAACACTCCATTTACAAGGCAGAACTGGCAGAATGGACTTAAAAATTATTCAATTATACGCTATCTACAAGAAATACACTTAAGATTCAAAGATACACTTTAAAACTAAAAAGGCAGAAAAAGATCTGCCAATCAAGTGAAATGGTTATATTAATATCAGACAAAATAAACTTTGGACAAAAACTGTAATCAGAGACAAAAAAAGAATTTTACAATAATAAAGGGACCAATTCATGAGGAAATACAGTACATACAAACATTCCAAAGTATATTTAGGTACTGTTTTTATATACCTAAAAACAAATCCCCCAAAATGAAGAAAAAATTGACATAACAGAAAGGAAAAAGAAAATTCAACAATATTGTAAACTTCAATACTCTACTTTCAATAATGACTAGAATACCAGAAAAAAAAAATCAACAAGAAAACAGAAAACTTGATCAACATAAAGCTACTAAACCTAACAATCATCTACAGAACATTCCACACAACAGCAGCATTCCTCAAGTACACATGGGACATTCTCCAGGACAGAACATATGTTAGGCATAAAAATATTACAATTATTTTAAAATAATTGAAATCATACAAAGTACATTTGCCAACCACAATGGAATGAAACTAGAATTCCACAGCACAATGACTGGTCTTAGACTGCTGTGTGGCTCACTTTCTCTAATTTTTCAGTTTCCCCTCATGCCTTTCCTGCTCACTGCTGATAGTCTTTGTACAGTAGTTCCCTTTTAGGGGTGATAATTTGCCACTTCTAATCTAGTAGAGGCTGAATAGCTGAACTTCGAAACCTCTAGAACAAAAGAATAAGGCTCAGTGTAAGCATGAGAAGTACCGTAAAGCATTAGTGTGTGGTCTGTGGTACATCTACTCTGGCCACAGGGTGGGGAGCTGCTGGGTTCTCTGGTAGGTGAGATGGTTGGGCAGCCTAAATGAGGAGGAAGCCAACATGAATCATCTCCGTGACAACTACCAGTTAGGAGATATTATTTCTTCTATTAGTAAAGAATAAAAAAAAACCCCAGGTTTCTGATGTTACAATGTTCAATATGCCTTTATAAATCAGCCAAATAAAGATCTTTTCTTCTTTATATATTTTGCTGTAAACTTTGGTTTCCACAGATAATGTGCCTTGCCAAAAAAAGAACATCATCGATCTTGCCTTCCTTATAGTTTCTTTAATTTAAAATTAGTATCACGGGGTCTCATACTTTACTTTTCTTCCTTTTTGTGAACATATTTATCTTTGTCTCCTCAACTTTGTATAGAAAGTCTTTGTGGAAGAAAAAGAAAGCCATTCATGTTTCAATCTTTTGCAATTTTCCTACTAGTTCAGCTAACATCAAGCATCATAACTGGTGTACCTTGGCATAAGGTATATTATGAACAAGTTCAGGTGTGCCAGATTGCCACTGCTCCAGTTCTGGGGTGGTATGGGGTTAGGGGTGGTTGCAGCAGACAGGGGCTGGGGTAGAAGCCCTTGAAGTCAGTCTCCCAGTGTGTGAGAGTACCATGATGTGAAAAAGGTTGGGAAGTGTTATGCTAAATGACTGATTAGAAAAACTGCTGAAAAGAACTTAAGGGACATTTGTAAAAGGTGATGAACCACACAGAAAATGTTCCAAGAAATTTAAGTGAAAAATAGCAAGCTATAAATAGTATATTAACATGCATTCGTGTAAAAGGGGAAAGATACATAAACTAAATGATTTGTTCATGATGTGATATACCCTGTGACACCTCCTGGTGCCTCTCTGCACGCTGAGGAACTGACTCATCTTAGAAACCCATTGAGAGAGAAGTGGAGAGATTTATCCTTGTAAACTCTTTCCATTTTGAATTCTGAACCATGTGACAACATTAATCATTAAAATCAATAACTTTTGAAAAAGTATTAAATCCATCTATGTCTATCTCCAAATTTCTTTAGTAATAATTATCTTACCCCAAATGCCTTTTTTTTTTTTTTTTTTTACAAGTCAAAGACTGTATTAAAATAAGTGAAAGATTTGGGTGCTTGTTACCCAACTGTGTTCAGTTTGTGAAAATCCACAGAGCTCTACACTTAACAATCTATACGTTTTTTCCACAGGAATACGCCAATTAAAAACTAAAACATAAAACCAATAGATTATGTGGGTAAATATTCTTTTTGTTCCCTTTTTTAAAGAACAAAATTAATATTTGCTTAAATAAAACAAGTTAGCTTTTCAAATTTTTTTATCATGTTTCTCAGAAAAATCTTGTAAAACTTGAGTTAATGATGCCAACACCCAGTGACAAGGGCAATCAGACCTTGCTATAGATAAACTCCTATAGACTTTTCCAGTATTTAATAGTGGCTCCAGGCCCATATTCTCAACTTTCCCATAAATTCTGTGAGTCTAAAATTATTACCAAGTGAAGTTTTAAAAGTCATTTATTTATTAATAAATAACTACCAGTAGTAATCAAAATAAGCTTAGAAATAAATTTGGGTTTTGATTTTGATGGTTGTTCCTCATGACTCTTGAGTCAATTATGTAGATATTATCCAAGGCATTATTTCTATTTGTGAAAAAAAAAAATCACACCTTCTGGCTAGGTTTACAATTGAGCAAAATAAGTACCTTCCAAGACCCAAAGCTTAACATAACTGTCTTTACCATAAGACTCTACCTCAAAATTTTCTTATGTAAGCTTTAATAAAGAAACAAGATTTACAGGATGTTTAATGAAAATTCCTTACTAACATGAAAGATCCATCTTGTCTGAATGGTGAACACAATGATAAATTCTAATAATTTACAAGTTCTTAAGGCCTTACCAAAAGAAAGAAAAAAACTAACAAAATGGTAAATATCCCAATGGACATAATTCTTTAAAATGATAATGAAGAACCACATATGTAAGGCAAAATTTTAAACATACAGAAAAATACATAGGGGAAAATCTTTGTGACTTCAGAAAGGGAATAATTTCTTAAACAAGATTATCCCCAAAAAAGGGAGAGTTGGGGGAGAACATCAAGGAAAAGAATGATAAATTAGATTCACAATTTGCCTATAATAAAAATTTCACAATGAAGATAAAAAGACAAATCATGGTCTGAGAGAAGACACTGTTCAAAATAAAGCACTCCAACAAAACCCTAAGACAGATAACATTCCAACAGAAAAGTGGCCAAAACTACGAACAGGCAACTCACAGGAGAGAAAAAAGAACAGTCAGCACTGCTGGTAACAGAGCCACCTGGCCTAAGACCAGGGAGAGCAAGCCAGCAGTATCTAGTAAGAGCCCTGTCATCATAAGGCATTTATGCAAAGCAGCAGAAACACCCTGACTGACTGCCCCACATTCCCAGGGAGATCCTCCCTACTGCTGTTGGCTGACCCAACTGTAAGGCAGGGAGAAAGGGAAGCATCCAAGGAGAGAGCTTCCTCACCAACCAGGTCCCCTTTTACTAATGAGGCCATTTGCAGATGTGTCAAGTCTAAAAGGTGGCTCCAGTCGTTCACACAGGATGATCCCAGGCATCCCTGTCTAGGGTGTTGGAAACCTTAAAGTTAAATTACTTTTAAAAAAGAAAACTATCCCCCAGTCTTCCAATTCCTGCAGTCCCAGGACACTACTTTACAACTATATCTTGGAACTGGTGCTGTATCAAAGTTCTTGTTTTAACTCAAGATACTGGCTTTAATGGTGTCTATCTACTTAGCAGTATTTAAGATGCAAATATAACTACAGTAAGACATTTTGAAAAACAATTCTCTCTCAGAAGTAGGCACGTCCTCTACAAATCTACCAAGAGGGCTCCCTTCTCAGAGATAAGGGTCAGGAGAAAGTGTCCCAAACTACCTAAAGCATTACATATTTCAGCACCGATGAAATATTTTAAGGCTGTATCTACTTAATTAAGGATAGAGAAAATGCAGAAATACTGCAGTATTTTGCTTAATACAGCATAAAATCCCCAAATGGCCTTCCTCTTGCAAAAATCCATGAAAACAGAGATCCTCCTGGCCCAGCCAGCAAAACACCTACATAATGGAACAGGTGGGAGGAGTGGTATAGGCACATGAAGATTAAGGGATTCATTCAGATCACACCTAGCATTTTAAAACACCTTTGCAAATTTAAAATTAAAAATTACACGAAGACCATTTCCTATGCACTTGAAAATGTCTACCTCCCTAAAAGTTCAAACAAATCTAACAGAGTGATTATAAGACGTTTAAAAGCAAGTGTGTGGGGGGGAGACAAGAACATCAGTTCTTCACTCAAGTATTGTAGAAAATTAACTCCGAAAGAGGTAACAGTTCACATCAGAAAGTACATTCTTTTTCTTGGGCAAAAGGCCTAGCAATTCCCTCTGCTCTTCACAACTACAAGTAGTTTATCGATCTAAACACAACACAACCTAAACCATTTTTTTCACTGTTAGATCCTGCAACTGCAGACAAGAGGTACACATCTGCCAATAAAAACAGAAAAAGTAAAAAAGCTAACTCATATCCTCTAGAACTATTAATTAGAAAACAACCACAAGTAGATTTCCTTCAAAAAGCTCAGGTTTTAGAGAAAACAAACCAAAAATAAATAAATAAATAAACAAGTTTCATGTGCATGTCAAGGTAACTCAGAAACTGCCTACCACCTCATCTGAAAGGAACTACATTATAAACATACAGGTTATAACAACTATCCAAAAAGTCAAGGTTCAAAATATTTGTTTATTTATGGTGTTGGGGATGCAACTCCAAGCCTCATGTATGCTAAGTACACACTCTACCCAAGCCCTAAAGTTCAAAACAAATGCAAAGCCAAATGCATTTCACATTATTAATCATTTTGTAAATTCAAAATATGTAAATTTCTACTCTATGTAGGTCATCATGTCCAGATTAGAATGCTCAATTTTATCTGTGGAGTCAGCAGAAATCAGATAAAATGATTTTCTAAAAAATCATGAAAATGTCACTATGACCATCAGCAAACCACTAGTGTTATTTAAGCCCCAAGTGTCATTATTCATCAACCAAAGTATTATGACAAAGGTATGGAAGGCATGCTTCAAAAGCTAAGACCAAGAGAAAAGGTATTAAGGGGAACTCAAACCTTAGGAAGAAAAAAAACAAAAACCAGAGGCTAAAAATGTATAATTTATACTAATTTTTTTTTAATTTTTTTAATATTTATTTTTTAGTTCTTGGTGGACACAACATCTTTGTTTTTGTATGTGGTGCTGAGAATCGAACCCTGGCCGCACGCATGCTGGGCAAGCGCCATACCGCTTGAGCCACATCCCCAGCCCCAATTTATACTAATTTTAACCCTTGAAAAGGATTATCATTAATTTCCTACAACTGATTCAGAACTAATGACAAAATTAACAGTCTTTCCTATAATAAAGATTTCTGCTCTTACCTCATAAGACCAAACACACTGTACGCCTGCAAACCTCCGGACACATCTTCCTACTTCCACATCCTCGTGCGTAGTGTACATTTCCCGGAGACACTTGCCAATGTGTGGTACCATTCTCCGAAGCACCTCCCGGCTCATGATCACACCAGGCCCCCCCATGCAGAAGTTTTCACCAGGCTCAAGGGCCAGTTTCCCCATTTCTTCTGTGGTGCCCAGTCCTGTCTGCCCGAGAAACAGGGGCTCACTGCTATTCAAACTCCTCAGGAAACTCTCCAGACGATCTCCTTTGATGTAAACATCATCATCTGCTCTCATAAACCATTCATACTTGTCCAAGTAGTGGTCATGCATGTACTTGAGCATCATAAAAGACTTCTTCTGGGGTGGGTAGGAGTCATCCACGCCCCTTAGTGGCACTATTGGAATTGGTATAGATGTGTCTGAACCCTCACTAGAGAAGAATTCCACTTTCCCAGGAATTGTCTTGGACCATGTTCTGGAATTAAAATAAATATCAATTAGAAAACAGTTTATTCCAGGCTTATTTTTAGAAATTCATATATCTGTTCATTTTGAACCACTACATATGATTGCTTGATTTTCTTGGTTTGTTTGATTCTTCTTAATGGAAGCCTGGGCTCCCAGATACTGCAGAATCCAATTTTTTTTTTTCGAACTACAAATTGAACCCAGGCATGCTTAACTACTCAGTTACATTCCCAGCCCCCTGCCTCTTTTTTTTAAATTTTTTTATTTTGAGACAGGTTCTTGCTAAGTCGCTTAAGGCCTTGCTAAATTGCTGAGGCTGGCTTTGAACTTGTGGATCATCTTGCCTCAGCCTCCCGAGATACTGGAATTACAGATGTGTACCATCATGCCCAGCTCCAAATTCATTTTTTTAAAAGAACCCAACAAAAACGAAGGATGAAGTGTTAAAATAGTTGCAGTTCAGTTTCACTGAAAACCAAACTGTCAGACACCAAGACCTGGATAGTCAGGTTAATTTCTGATATATCAACTCCTAATGACCAACTCCTCAACTCTATAAAACAAGCTACAAGAAGTCAAATTGTGGGGCTTGGGCTGTAGCTCAGTGGCAAAGCACTTGCCTCGCACATGTGGGTTCGATCATCAGCACTACATAAAAAATAAAGATATTGTGTCCATATATAGCTAATAAAATATATTTTAAAAAAGAAAAGAAAAGAAAAAGAAGTCAAATTGTGGTGTATACCTATAATCCCAGCAGCTTGGGAGGCTGAACAAGGAGGATTGTGATTTCAAAGTCAATCTCAGCAATTTAGTGAGGCCCTAAAAAGCAACTCAGCAAGACCCTATCTCTAAATAAAATATAAAAAAGGGCTGGATATATAGCCCAGTGGGTAAACACCTCTGGATTTAATCCCTGGTACCAAAAGAAAAGAGTCAAATTATTCATTCAGTAAATTTTCTTTGAACACTGATCAAGTGCCAAACATGTGCCAAGAAAAATGAATGTGATGGTGAACAAAACATCACCCAACACGTTGAGCTGACATTAGAAGAGAGACATTATAGGACATTCACTCATGTACATATTACCAAGAACTAAAATAAGCTCCCTGAAAGAATTACTTCAAGTGAACAAGACCTGTAAGATAGAGAATGCTTCCCTAGACAGGGTGACCATCAAAGACACCAAGGCAGACCAGGATGTAAGAGCGTGGAAGTGTGGAGAGTTGTCAAGTAGGGAAAACTCTGCAGGTCCTCCAGAACTTGCCAGACATGTGGGCCTTTATACTAAAAAAACCACCAGAAGTCACCAAAGGTAATGGAGTAGAGGACAGATGAAATCCCCAGAAGCAGAGTAGAGGGTTGAAGGAAGCCAGAGATACACAGGATCAAGGAAAGACTAAGGATCAATTAAGAGGAAACAAAAGCATCCTTATACCAAACAACTGATTTAAGGCTATCACATGCCCTTTACCTTGTACTTAGGCTATCTACTTAGAACTGAAGTAATTTACTACAATTTATTTACATAGACTACTTTCAGGAAATACATATAATGGAGAATAAATGAAATATAGGTTGAGTATCCCTTATCTGAGATGCTTGGGACCAGAAGTGTTTGAAATTTGGAGCTTTTTTTTTTTTTTTTTTTTTTTGATTTTGGAATAGGTACACAGACTACCAGTTGAGCAAATCTAATCCAAAAGTCCAAAGTGCTCTGAAATCTGACCCTGGCAGAATTGAACACTGCACTCAAGTTTTATCATGTATCAGAGCATTTTGGATTTCCACAGTAGGGGTGCTTGATGTGTAGTAAATTTAATCTTAATGAAATTAAAAAAGCAGTTTCCAAATAATATTCTCCTCTGTTTTATTTTAACTTAACTGCTAATAATAGTATTTGTATAGTAAAAAGTGACTTCGCAGATAAAATTAAACATATACACATCTTTAGTGCAAAGTCTTAAGAGAAAAATATCTGAAAAGATGCTAAGCATGGTAGCACACACCTGTAATCACAGAGGCTCAAGAGGCTGAGGCAGGAGGATTCCAAGTTCAAAGTCAGCCTCAGCAACCTATCGATGCCCTAAGCAACTCAGTGAGACCCAATCTCTAAATTAAATATTGAAAAAGGGTTGGGGATGTGTCTCAGTGGTTAAGTACCTCTGGGTTCAATCCCCCGTACCAAAAATAAAAAATTAAAATAAATACAAATAAAAACTAAAAAGGATTGGGGAGGTAGTTTAGTGGTTAAGGGCACCCCTGGATTCAATCCCCAAAACCACAAACAAACAAACATATATATATATATAGATAGATAGATATAGATAGATAGATATAGATATATATAGATATAGATATAGATATATGTATCTGAAAATATATTCCAAACCTCTGAGAAAGAGTATAGAACTAGCAAAATTTAGAGAGGCTAAACTGGATAAAGAAGACTGTCATTGTTTCTTAGTCTATGTATCTCTGTATTAAGGGGAAACTTTCATAAATATCATATCACTTAGCTTTGAGAAAAATTTAACTGATAAAATACACATATCATAAAGTTTAACATCTTAAGCATTTTTAAGTATACAGTTCAAGCTGGGCACTGGAGGCATACACCTATAATCCCAGCATTTTGGAAGGCTGCAGGAAGAAGGATCACAAGTTTGAGGCCAACCTCAGCAACTTATCAAGGTGCTAAGCAATTCAGCGAGGCCCTGTCTTAAATTAAAAAAAAAAAAATTTAAAAGAGTTTGGGATGTAACTGAATAGTAAAGCAACCCTGGGTTCAGTTCCCAGTGCCAAAAAAATTTAAAAAGTATATAGTTCAGTAGTATTAGATAATTCACATTGTTGTGATGCAACTATTACCACCATCCATCCCTAGAACTTTTTTCATTTTGCAAAACTGAAATTCTTTTTTTTTTTTTTGGTGGTGCTGGGGATTGAGCCCAGGGCCTTGTGCATGGGAGGCAAACACTCTACCAACTGAACTATGAAATTCTAAAACATAGTATTACTTTTGTAATTTTAGAAACAATTTACAATAAAGTACTCTTGGAAAATAAATTTTCAATGAAGTAGTTGGCTTCATTTCTCAATCAAAATCTAAGAAATACATAATAACTTCACACTTCTTTAAGCAAAAGAAAAATCTGATGGGATTCAACTTTCTGCTAAACATTTCCTTTTCATCAAATCTAGAATGTTAATTGTAAGATGTACCATTTCATCTATCAAGAAAAAAATACCACCAATTATAATCCCATCATGCCAATATCTATAAGATGCATCCAAATTTCAGAGATGTTAAAATGTCAGGGGAGAAAGTGCATTTTAGAATAGATACAACAAAGTAGTTGCTAATGTTTCCCCTTAATGCCTTATGGATTTTAAACAGAACTACTATTCTATACCACTTTTTATTCTTTAAAAAAAATTCATAACTCTGCAGCATTAAATGCTATATCACATACATTCATTTTCACAAAAACTATTTTCCTTAAAAAAAAAAAAAAAAGAAGAAAGTGGGGTGGGGTGGCACAATGGCGCACACCTGTAATCCCAGTGGCTCAGAGGCTGAGACAAGGAAAATTGTAAGTTCAAAGCCAGCCTCAGCAATAGTGAAGCACTAAGCAACTCAGTCAAAGTTAAATAAAATTTAAAAAGTAGGGCTGGTCAAGTGCCCCTGAGTTCAATTCCCAGTACCAAGAAAGAAAGAATGAGCGAAAAAAAGAAAGAGAACTATAAGAGAAATGGTCATTACTAAGGCTTTTAGAATGCAGTTTCTCATTTGCTGTGGACATGACCATAAAAAATTCCCATTAGGTTTTCTATCAGCTACTTTGCTAACAGTCAACCTATCGGGAACATTTACATATACTTGTTTTGTCTATAGCCTAGACATAGATAAAACCGCAAGTCACATGAGATGTTCTATGTTACAAAACATTCAAATTCTCACCATGGTAGATACTTAGCTTTCTGTGGCCTTACAAATTCACACAACACACACTTTTTTACACCAGTTTGGTGTAGAGCTAACTCTGACATGGCTCCAGAACTCACTCTTGATTGCCCTGTCTTCTGTATTCTTATTTTTTTAAATATTTTTTAATTTATTTTTTGGTGTAGATGGACACAACACAATGCATTTATTTTTATGTGGTGCTGAGGATCACACCCGGGTCCCGTCCATGCTAGGCGATCACTCTACCGCTGAGCCACAATCCCAGCCCCTATATTCTTGTCATTAAAAAAAGAAAAAGATAGGGCTGGGGCTCAGAGGGAGAGTGCTCACCCTAACTGGGTTCAATCCTCAGCACCACATAAAGTAAAATAAAGACATTGTGTCCACCTATAACTAAAAAATAAATATTAAAAAAATAATAAAAAAAGAAAAAGAAATATAGGAGAGAACCAAACCCACCTATAAGGGACCAGTCCCTTGGCAAATGTGAATGAACTGCAACCTAAACAGAATGTATGACAAATCCACAGGTGCTCCTTTGATGTGGTCACTTCTGGAGGGGCGATGACTTCCCAGCATTCTTCCAACCTCCAGAAGGTGATGGCAAAACTAAACTAACCTCATTCAAGTCAAGAAACCTGACTCAGCTGGGTGTGGTGGTGGCATACACCTGTAATCTGGGAGGCTGAAGCAGGAAGATCACAAATTTAAAGCCAGCCTCAGCAACTTAGTGAGGCTCTAAGCAATTTAGCAAGATTCTCTCTCTAAATAAAACACAAAAAGGGTTGGGGGGGGCTGGGGATGTGGCTCAAGCGGTAGCGCGCTCGCCTGGCATGTGTGAGGCCCAGGTTCCATCCTCAGCACCACATACAAAGATGTTGAGTCTGCTGAGAACTAAAAAATAAACATTAAAAAAAGAAATTAAAAAAAAAAGGGTTGGGGACGTGGCTCAATGGTTAAGCACTCCTATATTCAATTCCCAGTACAAAAAGTAAAAGAAATATTACTGTATTCTCTTTTTTTTAATTTAATTTTATTTATTTATTTTTATGTCTGCTGAGGATCGAACCCAGGGCCTTGCACATGCGAGGCAAGCACTCTACCGCTGAACCATAACCCTATCCCTCTGAATTCTCCTTGTATAGAAGTGTTGTTTTGTTTGGCAGTTACGATTCTTTAAAAATGTAAATAATTTCAGTGCTTGACACATAACAGAGGTAAGTAAATGTATGGAATGAATATTAACCACTCACATATAATAAGTGAATTAAAGATGACACATATGTATTTGCAAAAGGGCAGAAATCATTTCCAGATAAGCTTCTCACCACTTTTCATACCCCAAGTCATACTTCCTACAATTCCAACCTATAGAAAACTGACTCAAAGAACAAGAAAACAATTATCCAGAAGGAAAATTCACAGGTTCACTGGAGTTGAAATATACTACTGTCCATATACTTCTGAAATGTAATTCAAAGCTAAATAGTCTGTACCATTTTATGACTGATTTTGAAAGGATGAGGAATAACAGCTACTTAACTTTAGCTTGTTCATACATATGGTGCTTCTAAACTGAAATATGAGTACTAAAAACAGACCAAGTTCAAAGTAGTGCTAAAGTAGCCAACCCAAAAAACTGAAAATACAAAAGCCCCATAGTATTATTTGGAAGATGAAGTAACTAATTCCTCACTTCAAAGAAACAACCTATTAAAGAGGCAATCTACAATGCATGGACTCTGGGATCATGATGCTGGGATAAGAATACTGGCTCGAGCTGGGGATGTGGCTCAAGCGGTAGCGCGCTCGCCTGGCATGCATGCGGCCCGGGTTCGATCCTCAGCACCACCTACCAACAAAGATGTTGTGTCCGCCGAGAACTAAAAAATAAATATTAAAAATTCTCTCTCTCTCCTCTCTCACTCTCTCTTTAAAAAAAAAAAAAAGAATACTGGCTCAACTTTGGTAAATTACTCTGTGCCTCAGTTTCCTGACCTATAAACTGGGAATAACAGTATCTGCCTTATCAAATGGTTTCAAGGGTTAAATAAATTGTTACATGTAAAGTGCTTAGAAGCCTGCCTGGCACTATATTAGTATCATTTATTATGAGGGTAAACAGGAACTTGTAAATACAATAATGTAGTTAAAGAAAAAGTGAGAGAGGGAAGTGTAGACCGAACACAGAATAGTCAGTTGCAAGACTGCTAACTGGAATGAAGCTATTGTGGAAAATGCTTCTCACACATCTAGCTTAAAATCCCAACCCTTAAGCTATGTACTTTATTAGAATTTTGTTTTATTCTCAATCTCAGTGTTACAAGATATAAGTCTTATAAGACTTTAAATTTTAGGTATTTCTGCTTAAAACACCAGACTCTTTAATATTTCACCTGGCCCTGCTTCCTCACATGCCCCAGACAGAACTCAGAACAGTAAGCACTAGCAACATGCCTATCACAGTTGCACTTAATGTCTCAACTGTGATTTCAAGTGGTGTAATTTGCCCAAGAAGAGAAAAAAATTAATTTTAAAAACAGATAATCTAATTTTCAACCATCTTTAAAGGCCCCTCTACAGTCTCAAAGTAACTCCACCCAATTATTATCTGCTCCCTTTTAGGTAACCCAGAGAAAAACAACATGCTATTCTTTGCTGATCTAAATGATGGTGTTTTAAGGGACATCTCTCAGCATGAAGTCTTTGTAAACCCCCCAATCTTAAGAAATTGTTATCTGTTCAATTAGGTAATTTTATCTTAAAGAACTCCACCTGTGAATAAGTTCTGGAACATAATTCATAATTCACCCTTAGGGAGGGAAGGGGCACATTAATAATTTTAAAGAATTTAAGGAAATTTTGCTGACCAAGCAAGTTGGCCCTCCTTCTGTAATAGAAATAGGCAAAGGTCTGTAGTTTCCACAAGTAAATGGCAACTTGACTATCAACACATTTGTTACCAGCAGTTCTTAACTGACACAACAGGACATTTCCAAAGGCCCTTGCCAGATAGTTCAATTTTCAATGGCCTGAAACCCAACTCTTCCTAAAGCCCAGATAAGACAACTGAAATCTGAGAGTGCCAAGCAACTTCTACATTCTTCTAGGCTCTAACCACTACCCCTACAGCAAGTCAAATCACAGTTCAGTAATGCTGCTGGCCTAATCCTAACTTAGTAGAATGTCTGTGTCCTGTGAGGACTTGATATCATATTTTCCATTTCTATTAAATGACATTTTTAGGGAAAACTACATAAAATTCATTTCTGTGTAACACTACATCTATAGCACAACCACTGTCCTGGGTAAATAATCATAAGATATGGTCAGCTTAAAAAGCAGATATATATATATTTCTGATGTGGCTTTCTAGAAGAAAAAATATATACATACAAAAATAAGATAAGGTATACCTCCACTCCAAAATAGTCACTACACTTATTTCTGGATAGGGGGCCAGAAAGTCTGAATTTTCTTTTTTTTTCAATTGATTCATATATTTAGAATTAGGGAAAAAATATTGCCTGGAGGAAAGCTTTGGGCTAACAAGCAACTAAAGAAACCAAAAGATAAGGACAACAGAAAATTTTACTTTTGTAATAAAATCCTTTCTTTATCCAACAGGCAAAAACTTAAAAGAAAAACAGTAAAATTGAGTTCTTTGTTTTAAAGTTTCTAAACTTAAACAGTTATATTGATTTTTATTTTAAAAATGCTGTGAGAGTTAGTTTCAAGTTCCCCAAAACCATTATTAAGCATGTCATTTGCAATTTACAGAATAGCAAATCTAAAAGGACTTATGAAAAAAAATCACCTCAGATAGGGCTTCTTGGCCTTTTGGTTAAGTTCAAGTGTAAAATAATTTTAGAAGTTGAGGTCAAAGAATGAAGGGAGAACACAGGTGTTCCCTTGGAGAAAATTTGGATACTAGGAATTAAGTGTACATATATTCTTCCCTGTTTCAGAGAGGATTTATGACAAACAAAATTTAAGAGAAAAAGGGAACAAGAAAATGAAGCTAAAGTAAAACAAGAGTAGGAAACCCAGAGCAAGGCATAAAGAGCAAAATCACTGTAGGAGCTGCCTGGCCCAACTCTACACCCAGGACAACCCTGGATCAGTCAGGGGACTCTCAGGGTACCCACTCAAACTGCGGTTAGCTCACACGTTGAGACCTGAGTGCCATGACGTGACCTGTGCAAGTGCCAATGACAGGCCTAAATTCAGCTATAAGCTTTCCAGACTTCTGGTTCCAGCTGGCAACCCAAAGTCACAAGTCGGTGTCCTATTGTTCTGGGTTAAGTGTAAAAACTATTTCAGATACTAAGACTTGGGAAATTCCTCCCCCTGCCCAGGTCCATGGCAAGAAAGCAGGACAAATGTAGGGAATATCTGTATAGAAAAAATGGTTTCATGGAGGAGCAATCTCACTTCAACCCCACCTCACCCCCCCCTCCCCCAAAACACAGACTGTGTGCTTTTTATTGCCAGTCAGATCACCAAAAGGCCTTGCAGACACTCCCAGGTTGAAAGCTGATTGACTAAGGCCTCTCCTAGGACTGAAGGTGTGCCCTCAACCAGACATTGCCAGCATTATTCAGTCCATTATTTCTGTCTTCAGCCAATAGCAGAAGCTCTGCATCAAATGTACTTACAGTTTCATACCCTTTTGAATATGTGGTTTCCGGGTATGTGGCTTCCTCTTTTAAAATCTTTTAACTGACTCATTGTCCTTAAGATGTGTCTTTTTGGAATAAGTGGAGAGATAATTTTAAATGAGAAATCACTTTTGCTCTTTACTGACAATCCTAAAAAATACATACCAAGGAAAGCAAGTACTAAACAGCATTTTTCTTCTCAAGTTGTTGGCAGGGTAGATTACAACTTCCCATCTCAACAGTGTATTCCCCCAGAAGACATCTCTAAAGTATTAAGAGTTAAGAGTAACCTGCTCTTGGAGCACAGGTTCACAACAAACAATGGGAACACCCCTGATAGAGACCTTAAATATACCCTCCTTGAAACATAAGAAATAAATTCAGAATGTAAGTGACAGAAGGCAAATTCTGATCTCCTGATAGATTTCCAGAACTTGGAATATTGCAGAGATACTTGGTATAACATGTAAAATGTTGCTGTACACTTAAAAGTGTAAACATACAACTAACTCTAAGGGATATGTATGAACAGAGAGCACATTTTCAAACCTGCTTGAATATTGTTTTTCTGGATTACATTCCTAATTGGCCCCAAGTAAATATAATTTCCTTTGTTCTTCGGAGAAAAAGAAGATACACATGAACAAAACTTAAGTTTCCAAATCGGGGGGGGGGGGGGGGGGAATCAGTGTTTAAATGCAAACAATAAAAACCATCCTGAACTTATTCTAGCTGACCCCTTTGAAATCAGTATTGAGGCACTACCTTGAATCAGCCTGCTTATCCATAGCCAATAGTTACCTTTCACTGAACAATTACAGAGTGAATTACACTCACTCAAACTCAGAAGGACTCTGTGAGGTATGTGAAGTATCATTATCCACAACAAGCTGAGACTATGGTCTAAATCTAAGTAACTAACTTGCCCAGCATCATAAAGCTAATAAGGATAGAAGCCAGAATGCAAACAGGTACAGCTCAACAGCCCCCACAGGCCAGCCTATTGGCTTCTTATCCCATACACTTGTCACCTAGATTATCACCCACATTTCTTTTCCAATCTCTGGGCCACTGATAAGGCTGAGGAAACAGCCATCAAAGATAAGGAGAGAAGTCTTACACACACTTCAACCACTCCTACTCGACCTTTGTCTGTCTGGCTTGGTGACAATAAATCCAGGCAAAACTTAAGTGTTGGGGTCAGGTTTTACTCTCAGCCAGAAATCCTGATTCAAACATAACCTTCTGAAATCTGTTTACTATTCAAAATCCTGCTCACTTCTTTCGGGGCATTATCATCAGTAATAGACACAAGTTTATTTACACCTGTGATCAACTTACAAAAATCATACATTCATGACATTGATATCTAGTGTTCAACAATTCTCAGGTTTTTGGTTCACAAGCACCAACTTGACATCAAGTAGAAGTAAACTGCCCCTTACTTTTAACCATCCAAAACAAATCTGTTTACATACAAAATAAATGCGATGGCAGTCAGTGCTTCAAAAATGACAATGCATTAAGTTGAGAAGGCAGACAAACCAATTTAATACATTTAAACTGCAATTTAGTAAGATCCTGTCTCCAACAATTTAAAAGGGCTGGAGATGTAGCTCAATGGTATAGCATGCTCCTTGGTTCAACCTCCAGTACTGGGGCGGTGGGGTAGGGGGGGGGGATAAAATTCATGGTTCTTCCCAAGAGCTGTCAACTCCTCCCCACTCCAATATAGTTTTATTACAAACAACTACTGATTATAAAACAACTAGAATATATAGAATATAAAAAAGTCTTTTAGCATCATGGTGTATATATTATTTTACACTTTCTTTTCTATACTACACAAATATCTTAGTTTGATTATAAACGAAATGGGCCTCATGCTGCCTATACTATTTCATAGCACAGTCGTGCTCAAGTATATTTTGAACTTCTTCATTTTGAAAAAAATATTTCAGCCACATTGCTTTTCCCTTTCTCTCAGTGCTGGGTGGGGATGGAACCCAGGGCCTTGTATATAGTAGGCAGGCACTCCACTACCAAGCCAAAGCCCCAGACCCACACCATCTTAATGGTATGAAATATAGATCACAATACAATTAAATCAGTTCAATTAATCATGATCTAAACTTCCTGATGGACATCTAAGGTACTTTAAATATCTTTTTCATACATTTCAAATTTTCCTTTGGAAAACTTCTAAATGAATTGCTAGATTTCTGGAGAGATGCATTTTCAAGTTCTTGATAAATACTGCCAATCACTCCCCAACCCCGTCAAATAATAACAATTTGTCTTTGGATTTTTGCCCATTCTCTAAATAGTTAGGCTGTCAACTGATCTTCAGAAACTCCAAACACACCAAGCTACTCTCCGCTGAAATACCACCAATAGCTCTGGACACCCATACCACAAAACCCAATTCCTTAGCCTGGCCCTGAATGTCCCTGCCTGCTACTCCGTCACCCACAGCTCACAGCTCAACTCCAATGAACTGTCCCTTTCTCATCCATCATTTCATTATTTCTTCATATTTCATGTTTTAGGAAACATACTATTCTGTCTCAAAAACTCCTACTCATCCTTCAAGATTCAGCAGGAAAGAAAGGGTGGGAGTGTGGGTGAGACTGCCCTGATCCTCTTCATGCAGCGTAAGCCTCTTTCTTCTGTACCCCCCAGTAATTCGTTCAGGCACCTCCCTCATCATCCATCATCATTCATTTCCTTTCCTGAACTAAATTCTGTACAGATTGAGGCCCAGCACTGGTAATCTACTTTTAATAACTAGCACCTTAACTCATGGACAGGGAAAAGTCAAAATGCCATATGATGAGAACACAACCATGGCTATGCTTGGAATATTCCAATTGGAGACAACAAGATCTCAAATCACGATATTTAAAACTACCCTCATTTTCAGGACCACATTTTTCACTAGTCTTTTTCTACAGGTAATACACACTTGAAAAGGATTGTGCTGCAAAAGTTCACTTAGAAGTTATTTGATTTTATATGTAAAAACCTTCCATATAAATGTCTGCCAATCAGAACTGCATCTAAGAAAGTGAGTACTGCTCTAAACTGGTTCAAGATAAACATGGTGAGTTTAGCTCAAAAAATAAGGAAATGAACTCTGAGATATATAAAAGAGGAGCAGTTCATTAGGGTTGATAAAAGGAACAGTCTGCCTTCTTTCAAAGTATTGGGAAGAAGTCATTAACTGATACAATAGTACCTTGAAATAAGAGTCCTGCATCCACAGCTGGTGTTTCTCACCTTTTCTTCCCCACAGTCCCCTACAGACAGATACTAATCTTTATAGGTACCCTTTATCACTCTTGGGCAAAGAAGGGAACCAACCAAGTCTTTCTTCTGAGAAAGAAATAAGCAGGGCTGAGGATGTGGCTCGAGCGGTAGCGCGCTCGCCTGGCATGCGTGCAGCCCAGGTTCGATTCTCAGCACCACACACCAACAAAGATGTTGTGTCCGCCAATAACTAAAAAATAAATATTAAAAAAAAAAAGAAATAAGCAAACTGTTGCCCATCAGGCCCAGGAGAAGTAAGAACCAAGACAAATAAGAAGTATTGGATTAGCTCAGTGTTCTGAGATTTAAATGAACTAAACAACTAAATGTGCATGCTATTTTTTTTAATCAAAACTTTGACAAAAAATAAAAATATGTACACAACTCCTCCAGCAAGAACATGTAAGTGTAGCCAAGAAATGTCTGAAACAGATGACAAACAAAGGGGACTTTGTCTACCGGATATTAAAATATTATTCAACCTCAAATAATTTTAATGGGTGGTACTGGCATAAGAATAGACAAAAAATATCAATAAAACAAAAGAGGAAGTCCAAAAACATACCCAAGAATTTTGAATATGGTATTTCAAATTGGTTGGGAAATGAGAGCTTACTCAACACATGGTGCTCAGACAATATACTATGTGGAAGGAAAAAAATGAAGTGGAGATGACTTCTATCCTTTCTAGCATTAGAAAAAAAAAATTACCTTTTCAAATCTCCCTAGGGTAATAGTTTTCAGAACTTAAGGAAGGAGTTATAAAATCAGGGAAAGACAGATTGAATTGCATAAACAGTTAACCTCCGTTTATCAAAGAACATATTAAGAAATTTTTAAAAATGGAGAAAATTTGGATTGCAGTTGGTAACTCAAGACATGCCGAACAAGGCATTCCCACAACATGCTGATAATCAGCACAATAAATTATTTTGGGGGAATCATAGTATTTTAAAGTGAAATTACCTAGAATACAAATAACTTTGTAGATGAGTCAAAATAAATTATTTTCTGTTTATTTGCAGAATCCCAACTACTCACCCTTTTCCCTGCTTAAATGCTTGAGTGGCTTTTTCATTCACTTAGAATAAAATTCTGAAAGACTAGACACTGTAAGCCCATTTCCCTTTCTTTTACCGGCCATGTTTGGGTTCCTTTCCAAACTATTTCCTGCCTTGGATCTTAACAGTTCTTTCCTTTGCCTCACATGCTCGTCAATGATATTCAGACAACCTGTTCCTCATTATCAGACCAAATGGCTTAAATGCCACTTTTTCTAAAGCCTTCCCCAACTACCTAATATAGATAGGGCACCTCCCAGCCCTGCCCTTACCTGTTCTATTTTCTCCACAGTGCCCACCACTAGCTGAAACCCTCTTTTTAGTGTCTGTCCCTCCCCCTGGAACAAGCATCTGTACTGTTATGTCCCCAACCTCAGCGAGTCTAGATCCACAGGGGCCATGTATGTATTTGCTTTACAAAGGGATGAATCCAAAGTGCAACTGAACATTTTGATGAACCAAGAATACTCCTATGAATCCAAATGCTATGTCTCTATTCATAGTCTATAGAAGTCAGATCTGGCTGGTCTCTGATCTACTACACTTCGAGTTTTATTTTGCCTCCTGTTTAAATTCTATATTTTGTCTGCTGCTAGCTATCACTGCCCTGCCATCTCTTGGTGGTACCTACCCTTACTACAAGCATTTGAAAGGTCTAGAAAGTAAAGTATGCAAGGACGAGGTTGTTTTATCATTAAGATGCAGTAACTTTAGTGCAGACAGGCATATCTTCTTGAATATCTCAAGAGATTTTTAGATCTTCTATAGATTTCAAACAGTTCTTGGAAAGAAGAGGTTGATAGTTACTAGTTTCTAAACCTAAATTTTGACACTTTCAGTATCTTACAACACACTACCCTCTTACTAAAAGTGTTAGCATCTCCTTTATCCATAAGTTAAACAACAGGTTTAAAAAGAAAAGTGAAATTTTTTTCCTGAGATTAAGAATAAATTTGCTAAAGACCCAGAATAGCAAAAACAATACTAAGCAGGAAGTGAGAATCAGGTGGTATAGCAATTCCAGATTTCAAACTATGGAAGAATAAAAGAATAAATTTGCTTTCCAGAAGAAATATAAAACTGAGCACACCCAGTTGCAACTATGATTTCACCTTGCATTAGAAGACTCGAGATTCAAGTCTACTTAACATACAAATCTGTACATGGAATTTCCAATTTGAGAGTTCAGTGTGGACTTTTGGCCTACAAAGCACAGCAAAACTGTAATCATAAGTTACACCCTATAAACTCCATCCCAATTCAGGCCTTCCCTGAAAGTTCCTTAAGGCTAAAATTGTCTTGTGCCATCTCCTGAAGCCAATCTAAACACAGGGTAGACAGGAGGGGCAGACACTCTAACTGGTAAGGTAGGCCCACCCTTAGACTCCAAGTATGCCGAGTTTTTCATATTAGAAATAAAAGCTATGCAAGAAAGTTGAAGGAATGACTGCAAACCTCTGGTAGGGGTCTTCATTTCTCAGAAAAGCAGAGGTGTCTCAAAGAAGGAAGAACCCAGGCCAGAGGGCAAACTGTGTTTTTACTTTCCCCAACTGCCTATAAGAAAATAAACAAAATCTTAATGTGTGTATGTGTGTGTGTGTGTTTTAAATAAAAAGGAGGTAGGAGATGTGGACAAGAAACCAAAAGTCAGAATGTCAAGCATGGACTTTGGGAAACTATTATGGAGGGTAAACTAGTAATTCTGGATTGCATTACCTTTTGAGTATGCTGGAATTTATTGGGGGCATCGGACAAACTACTATGGTAACTGTGATTTCACATGGCCAGCCATCAAACTGTAGTCATGTGGACTCACCAATTTCTGATGTGGATGTTTCTCTGGACAAAGAGTATAAAACCCCAAGTAAATCATGGTACACCTAGAAGAGAACCTGATCTGATAGCTCCCAAACTGATGTATTAGTCTATAGTTATAACACCTAAATTCTTTTTACTTTGTTCTATTTAGATATACATGACAATAGACTATATTTTGATGTATTACACATATATGGAGTATAACATTCTAATTGGGATTCCATTTTTGTGGTACAATACCTAAATTTGAAGCTTTTCAACTGCTCAGAACTATTCCTGGCAGAATGTGGAGTCTGGACTTCAACAAGATAATGGAAACATGTAGGAATGGGGATTAAGTCATTCAAAGGGCAGTCAAGCTCTTTGACCTTGTTTCTCAATACTTCCTCCTTTAAAAGGAAGGAAAGAGCTGTATATGCTAGTCCCATTACAATATCTAATGCTTGAAAACATAAAAGAGCAGTACTGGATTTAAAAGCTGAAGTTACAAAGGCATTTAAAACAGAAAAAAAAAAACAAAGAAAAAGAAAAAAAAACATAACAAAACCCCCAGCAACTATTATAGCCTTGTTCAGTACTGACTGATCTAAAAGTTCATTCTCAAAACATTCGAGCTCTAAAATCATTCCTGACACTGGCTTGTTTTTGTGGCCTGATGAACTCCAGTGTTTCCTATATTTCACACATAAAGTTTCCACCAAATCCCTTTACTGAGTGTACATCCCTCTCCTACTTTAAATTCACTCCACTACAAATCTGATTCTAACCATGCCGGCCATTCCAAAATCATCTCCTTTCTAAAGACTGCTTTGGCTAATCCCTTTGTTAATCCTTAACATGACTACAGCCACTTTTATGACTCATTTAGCCAACTAGGCTTCAGTTACTGGATAACATGCATGTACCATAATTGATGAGCTAAAGAACGCGGGAATGCTACCTTCCACGAAATCTATCATGGGAAATGATTTTTTTTTTCTCCAAGGCTCTTTTTCTCTCTGCTTTTCAGACTGGTGTGGTCAAGTGCACAGTGGGCACCCCCTTTCGTTCACCGGAGTGCCTTCAACTGTGAAATCTAGAAGTATGCTATGGAAAATCTCTAGCCAGATTAACTTATATGAGCTCTAGCTGTGCAAGAGCAAATGTGCTCATTTTAGAGAATCAAATTATAACCTCGCTTGCCACCACTACCACAGGTTCTGGGCTATGAATTTTCCTACAACCTACAACCTACAACCTCAAGAGACAGACGCATTTAGTCAGGCCCATTTAACAAAGGAGGAGGCTTGGACACGGAAAGCTTAAGTGCCTTGCAAAAGGTTAGGACGAGGCACACCCGCAGAGTCATCCTAGTCCATCCGACCCCAGAGCAGGGCTCCCGAGCCTTGTGCTCGCTATCCCGCCGCCCATGACATCAGCTGCCAATGTCGGTCATCTCCTGAGAAGAACACCTGGATCCCCCAAGAAGTGTGGGAGCCTCGAGTCTAGACAAGGGCAGGAGCCACTGAACAGGTAATGTGGCGCACCTGGATGCAGAATGCGGGAGGTTGTACCCAGAAAGAAAGGGCTCACCTGTAGGCAGCCACAGCGCGGGTCTGCAGGTATTTCTGGGCAGTCATAACTCCCACGAAGAGAAAGTTCCTGTCGCGCGGGCCACCATCCGGGGCAGAGCCGGGCAGCCACAGCTGCGCCCCCCGCGCATTGCCGCGCACTCCACCGGCCTGGGACGCTGCTGCCGCCGCCGCCGCTTGCCCGGGCCGGCAGCCCTCGAGGCTGGTGCGGCGCCGCGGACCCGCTCGCTTCAGCTCCGAAGCACGGGGCAGGACAAGCCGCGAGGCCAGCACGAAGCCCAGCACGAGCCCGAGCAGCACGCTGAGCCAGGCGCGCCGGCCGCGCGCGGCCATTCCCGCGCCACTCCGCCCGCAGGGCCGCTGCCGCCGCCGAGGCTCCCCGCGCCCTCAGCCCGCCGCCCCCGCCTGCGGAGGCCAGCCCGTCCTAGCGCCGCGAGGCCCAGCCCGGGCAGCGCCGCGGCCGCCGCGGGCCCGCCGCGCCCATCGCGGCCCCCGAGCCGCCCGCAGGCCCCGCGCCGGCGCTTTGTTCCGCACGCCCGCCCCCACCGCCGCGGCCTGCGCCTTTAAGAGGGGACCATGCCCGGAGCGCGCCGGCGGCGGCTCGGGAGCTAGGCGGCGGCGGCTCCTCCCGCTCGCGCGCGGAGGCGCGGGGCCAGCGCGACGGCGATAGCAGTGGCAGCCGGGCCAGAGCCCCTGTCCCGCCCAGCTCTCGTCCTCTGGCTGGCTCTGCTGGGATTGTGCTGCGCCCGCCCTTGTCCTCTTCGTGGCCGACGCCGCCGTCGCAGCTGCACATCCTCCGGCTTAACTCGCCATTGCAACAGAAGCCCCTCACGTCACGCACAGCGCGTTATGAAGCGGCTCCGGCGGCTGCGAACCGTGGCCCCTCTCGGGATCCGTCCGCGCCGAGCGATTGGCGCAAAAGTGAATGGGGGGCGGTTCACGTGGCCAAAGTTTGATCAAAAAAAAAAAAATTAAAAAAGCCCACGTGCCCCGCCCGCCGGTGCGGTTTGCGGCCGGGCGGAGGGGGCGTGGGGCCGCGTCTGCCCTAGAGCTGCAGGCCTATTCAAACGCCGGCTCCAGCAGCCCGTTATCCGCGCCGGCGGCCACGCCCCCGCCGGCCCGCAGGCTGACTGCGCCGGGTGGGAGAACTCGCCTCCGTGGGCGCCACCGCGGGCAGTCCCTCTGCGCACCTGGACGTCGCTAATGGACATCTCCCGGGCGAGTTTTGCAGAAGGGGCTTCTTGGCCCCAAACTACACGAACCGCACGTTCCTCGCTCCTACACTGTCCTCGGATAAACCCCACTGCCGCGCCCTGCCCGTCAGCCCGGCTGACCTCCCTGCTCCTTTGCCTGCGTCGCCCCATCCACACTGTATCTTTGTTCCCGCCGTCCTGTGGGCAGGAACCGGCACGTATAGAATCAACAGCTGGGGAGCCGTTTGGGACGTGCAGGCTGGGAGAGTTAACCATGAATTCAGTTACCTTGAAGGAAAGAAGGAAGGGAGGGAGGAAGGAAGGAGCCACACTTTATGCGCAAGCTCTTCATACAGTACTATCATTTAGTAGATGTTGAAGAAAAGGCAGAAGATGTTAATACTCTGGGCAACAAACCACTACTATTATTTGTAGTCTATGTGGGCAGATAGCTGATTAGTATCGTTCATCTGAGTCTTTGTTAATATTTTAATAGTTAATCTACAAAAAGGGTCCTGGATTTCTGAAGACAGGTTTTGGGGTACCTGCTCCTCTACGCTAGACTTTAAATTTTATACATTTCCTTTATGAAAACTCAGTTAAAGCAACAAACTGAGAACGTGACAATTCAACAAATGTTTGTAAGTATCAGTACTTAGTCGCCAATATATTATCGGGATTTCATGATGAAATTCTCTAAGAGCAAAGTATTTTTTTTAATATCTTTATTTTGTTTTTTATGTGGCGCTGAGGATCAAACCCAGTGCTTCACGTATGCTAGGCAAGCATTCTATAAGCCACAACCCCAGCCCCAAGAGCAAAGTATTTCTTGGGCCTGAGGGGCTCTCATTTAATTAAGTGAACCCAGCAATTCGAGACAGAAACTAAGCATATTTGGGGATAATCATTGAGTCTCTCTTCATTACTAATAAGACCAAATAACTGAGATATTAACATAGTTTAAAATACCAAGCTATGAGAAATGCAGGCACTTTCTTTTTAACCGAATGGTGGTCGCTCTTGTTTCTTCTTTGGAGTACTACTACTTTCTTAGACTTCTGTGATTTATGTCAAAAATAGTTCATTACTCACTTCCCCACCCTCCCTCCCAAGAAGTGATCCACATCCAAAAATAAAATACAATTATGCAGTGAATACAGGATTCCAGCAATGGTCTTGAGAAAAATACAGAACATACAACCATGAATTACAGGCTCAAAAACCATCGAAAGAGGTTTCCAGTAAGCCCATAGACCACAAATGCTGAGGAGTCACCAGAGCCCCCCAAATTCAGCAACAGCCCCATAATTCAAAATGATTTAAGTAAGACATAAATATGGCAAGTTGCAGGCCTGTAGACATTCAATTTCATGACCTAGTCAATGGCTTCATAACCTGCTTTGGACATGTCTTTATTTCCTCTCCTAAACTAAAATCCAATAAAAAGTACAGAAACGTGAAGGGAATAATATTTTGTCTTCCACAACTTCCCAATTCCTAGAAATCCCTGGATTCCTAGGTGCACATTCGGCCTCACCTACAGGTTCAATAGTGGAGGCCTTGGAAGCTCCTCACAAGTCTCTTCACATTAACTTATTTTTAAAGATAGGGAGAAAACTGGTTGTTAAGATTTTGTAGGTGTGTCACCACAGTACATTAAGTGTAATGATGTTTGTTGGGTTCTTGATTAACAGCACTGGGAACCTTTTTTGTTATTTTGGGGGTCATTGACCGCAAAATAGGAGTGGAGTTAACCACAATCAGATACAGGCCCACATGCAAGGGAAACCTGAACTGTGAGCATATTCCATGAAAAGTCCTAATGGCACCTGAGAGGCGGCTGGCTGATGCTGGATGGGGGGATCAGGAGCCTGGGATGGGCTCTGACTTCTAAACAGAGTCCCATTTAACCAAGTTCAAAGAGTTTCAGGGTCTGACAGTCTCCTTTTCTTTAAATGGATCTTTCCAACAGATCCAGTTAAAGTCTCCTGGTAGTGAGTCTAGACTGATATTGAGAAATTCATTTTAAAATGTTGGATCATCTACTTCCTTTCTGTTTGCATGTCTGTGATTCTCTGACACATAATTAAAATTCACCTCTACCTACATGACGGAACATTTTCTCACAAATTGCAACTTTGTTCCCGCACGAAATACATTTTTTCCCCCTGCTGCTAATACATTGAATGCCTGTTGCAGGTATAACATTTCGTGTAATTTGCAGCAATTTCTTGGAAACTCTTGGTAAATACCTCAATTGTTTATTGGCAGCAAGCCTTGAACAACTGACAGAGTTCCCTGTAAGGGCTTCTTGAAAAACTCAGTGTCTGGACTTGAGCCTCAAAAGAGGGTCCCTGGAAAAAAATGGTAATTTTTTTAAAAAAAAACTTTTAGAACTGCCTCTTTTAAGAAACAGTGAATTCTGAGAGTTGTAATAATCCATCCTTTCAGAAGGTTCTCTTCACTGCCTGCAAAGATTATCTATAATGACCATTTTACTAATATTACCACTTAACTTCTATTAACCCAATAAAATTTTGCTTCATTATTAACATTGCTATTAAATTGTCGGGCAAGATCCTCATTACCTTTTTAATTTTTTCAATTTTTCCTTCTAGTTGCAGCATTTCTAGTCAGAGATACGAAAGGGCAAGTGATTATGGGTTTTACTCTGGCTTCTCTCTCTGGAACATTCTTCAGTGTTTCATGCTTCCTTGTTCTGCCTATCTTTGTGCATCATCAGTGTGTTTCTCACACAAGTATGTGTGCATGTGCACATTTATATTAGGACAGAGCCTGAAAGAAAAAATTGAGCACAATTCTGCACATTGGCTGGGTGAGATGTAATCTTACTAACTAGAAACGGCTGCCGCCAGCACAGGCACTCTTGGGAAACAACCTAAACGTTCTTTGGGAGATAACCTCCTTCCAGTGGCCGAGAACAATTTGCTTCTAGCCTAGGACTTAATCCTTATGTCACAAAGAAGTTTGACTTTCCCATCTGTTGCCAAGAAATGCCATTAATCTTTACAGCAGGGTCAGAATTTCTGCAGCTGGAGGGTTTGCACAAAGACATAGCTTTCATCCACAGGAAGGACACCCCCCCTTCACACCTGAACCCTGGTGCTGGTCAGCTGGCCAGCATGGCCATCTAAGGGCTAACCACAGTCGGGGTCAGGTCTTGCAGAGACATTCCAGATGTGTAGCTCAAACCCTCTTTGTTTTACTCAAAGCTTAATGAAGCATCAAATCACTTTGAATTCAAGCTGCAGAAGAAGGTTTAAGCTACTAATTGAGACAGCAGTAATTCAAATACACAAACACCTAAAGCAAAATGCAAGGATAAAAGAACATTTCATCATAGCACCCATTAAATCACCCCCCAGTGCTTCCCTGATCCTTTGCACACCCTCTTATTCCGATATCATGCCAGCACTAGGGTCATAAATACTCTTATCACTCATCTAATGGTTGATAAGGGCTGTTAGCCAGCCTGGCAATGAAGGGCTCTCTGGGAATTCACACTAAGAAAGGTATGATGAAGCATTCTGTCATGCAGTCTGTACAACTTGTTTGGAGGGCATTTTATCATCATTAGCAATTTCAAGTGCATTAAATTTAGAGCCCACTTCTGAGAATTTATCCTCCAGCCATACCAGTACAAAATGATACTTGTACAAGGTTGTTCTCTGTGATTGTGTGTGGAATGAATAAACTATGGACTAGCCTTTGGAAAATGAAATGCAGGTGTTTCTCTATTTATGAAGAAGATACGTCCTAAAAATCCCATCATTGGTTGAAAATATTATAGGTGGAAAATGCATTGAATACACCTAACCTACAGGACTTCACAGCTTAACAACATGGTGCACTGTGCAGTATCACTTGTTTCCCCTTCTAATGGTGTGGCTGACTGGAAACAGCAGCTCCCAGCATCCGGAAAGAGGACTGCACCAAAATCACTGGCATGGGAAAAAGATCAAATTCAAAATTCAAACTAGAGTTCCCATTGAAAACACATTACTTTTGCCCCATCATAAACCATTGTAAACTGGGGCAGTCTGTGTTCTGCAGCTGTAAAACAAAGTGAGCAGGCTCTCTCTATAGCAAGATGGTGAAAAATAAAGGGGAAGAAGAAGAATGCTTTCATCCGGGCATGGTGGCACATCCCTGTAATCCCATCAACTCAGGAGGCTCAGGCAGAAGGATCACAAGTTTGAGGCCTGCCTCAGCAACTTAGTGAGGCCCTAAGCAACTTAGTGAAACCCTGTCTCAAAAAATAAAAAGGGCTGGGATGTGGCTCAGTGTAAATCCCCATACTGAAAAACAAAAACCAATAAGAATGTTGCTAGTGTTTTTATAACAAAATACTAGATGGAAGCCTAACAAAGTGAGGATCTATGAGGAGCCAGGGGGAATGGGGTGCGGGGAGTGTTTGAAGGAAAGATGTGAATGAGATCTTCCAATTAGTATTTTTAAACATCAGTTTTGCTTTTTTTTTTAATATGTGCTTGTATTACTTAAGCCAACAAAGACAAAATGATACCAATTTTTCCACACAACAGATTTCCAAAATATTAACAGCTTAGATCATTAAGATCACAGATTCTATCTGACAGCTGTTTTGTATTACAGAAGTGGACACTGAGGACAAAAAAAAAATGAAGTCAGTGAGCCACAAGGTGAGTGCTGTCACCAGCCACAGCCAAGGAGCCCAGAATGCATCAGAGTCTAAGCAAGTATCTCCATAATACTTTATTTCAAGTTTTGTCTCTCACCCCTCAATAGCTAATTAAAAATGAAGTTTCAGAGAACTAATTTAAAGTTTTGTTTCATAGTTTTCTTAATATGTCATTGTTAGGATGAGCATGGAGCCCCCTTGAATAGTAAGAGCCCTCTTGAATAATCAAAATGCCTATATGGGTTGAGCATCCCTAATTCAAATATCCAAAATCCAAAATGTTACAAAATCTGAAACTTTTTGAGAGCTGAAATAGGGCTACAAATTAAAAGTTCCATAACATTAAGCTTTGTTTTATGTACAAAATTATTTAAAATATTGTATAGAAGCATAAATAAATTTAGCCCCATCTCCAAAATATTACTATATATTAAAAAAAATACACAAACAGTTAGGTCCCAAACACTACTTTGGATAAAGGTACTTAGAATCTATTTCTCTATTTATTTAATACTTGCTCCTCCTTGTATTTTATTCTCCGGCCTTTCATAATCCTAAGGATTTATGGTAGTCTTTTTTTTTTTTTCTTGTCTTTTTTCCTGGTGCTAAGGATCAAACCCAGGTCCTTGTGCACACTAGGAAAGTGTTCTATCCACCTTCCCCATCTGCGTGTCTTATTATTTTCCCCTTTTTAACCCTTAAACATTTTTTTTTTTAATCTTTCAAAATTTGTTAGGATAGTACATTGAAAAGGGGTTGGGTCAGGACAGTGCTAGAACTTTGTGACAATGGCGCCCTCTCGTGGTATATATCTGTTCTTGTTAAGTGAGGATTTCTTTACTCTTGAACTCAAAAGAGATCAGACACTTTATTTTATGGTTAATAATAGCCTATTTCTAATTATCGCTTTCTCCAGTACTTTCCAATGTTATATACTGGTTTTGAGTTTGTGTTTATCTGGCGATAAACACAAAGTTGAGCTAAAAAACTGAACTGACTTGGGCAATTGGCACACACCTGTAATCCCAGCAACTCAGGAGACTGAAGTAGGAGGATGGTAAGTTTAGAGGCCAGCTTCAGCAACTTAGCAAGTCTCTAAGCAACTTAGTGAGACTTTGCCTCAAAAAAAAACCCTGTGAACTGGAATCTGCTCTTTGCATCATGAAACTGAATGATGTTGGAAAAGTAGGGCTGACTTCTGCAGGTTTAACAAGCACCCCAAGTGATCCTGATGCCCAGATTGGTATGATAGCCATGGATCTCTTCTTTCATGTGACAGATGGGCCAGTGATCTCCCAACACCTGCAAAATATCAGCCTATCTAAGCTTATTGTATATGGCTGTGGATGCTTCTTGAGAAGTTTTGTCTTCCTTCACTAGTCTGGGACCACAAGATGCAACTTTCATACAGGAAAGGTTGTCTGCAGGTCATTGCTGCATATTTTTTAATACATGGATTGAACCACTCCACCACTGAGGTATACTCCCAGTCTTTGTTAAATTTTGAGACAGGGTCTCACTAAGTGCCCAGGCTGGCCTTGAAATTGCAATCCCTGCTTCAGCCTCCTAAATAACTGGGATTACAGGCATATCCCACCATGCCCAGCCTCACTACAAAAATTTTGAGTTTCCAAATAAGCATTACATGGCTGTGAAAAATTGGGAGGTTTAGCCAAGTAACAGTGGCGCATGCTTTTAATCCCCAGAGACTTGGGAGTTTGAGGCAGAAGAATTGCAAGTTCAATGCCAGCATCAGAAACTTAGGGACACCGTGTCCCAAAATAAAAATAAAAAGAACTAGGGGTAGAGATCAGTGGTAGAGTACCCCTAGATTCAGTACCCAGTACCACCCCCAAAAAACTGGGAGTTTTGTTGATATGTTCTACTGATGTTGTATGCCTGCCAACACAAACAGTATCACAATTTAAAAATATCACACAGTATCACAACATCACACAGTATCACAATTCAGAATGCCTTCCCCAAGCCCAGAAAATCCTGATATTCATGGGATCTGAGCAGGCATAGGGTGAGGAAGGTGTGGAGTTAAAGGTCAGTGAGGTTGTTCACATCATTGGACTTTCATCAGCCTCAATACTAGTGCAAAGATGATAAGCCCATCTTTGTCCCCTACAAGGGGGGGCTTTCATTTGGTTCTGGAACATTCCCCAAAGGCCCTTGTGTTCAAGGTTTTGTTTTCAGCCAGTGGTACTATTGTGAGGTGGTGAATCTTTCAAGATGGGACAAAGTGGGAGGAAGTTGGATTATTGGGTGGATGTCCTCAAAAGAAATTTGGGGATCCTAGCGTCTCTTCTTCCTCTCTTTTCTTCCAAGTTGTCACTCACTCCTACCATGATATATTGTGCTGCCACAGGCTCAAAGCAGTGGGGCCAAGTGAATGAAACTTTCAAAACTTTGAGATAAACTATACCTTTCCTCTTTAAAAGTTGATTTTAACTCAGGTATTTTGTCACAGTTATTGAAAGCTGCCTAACACAGAAAGGCTATTGACCCTTTTTTTAATTTTTTTTTTTTTTTTTTTTTAGTTATAGGTGGACACAATGTCTTTATTTTACTTCATGTGGTGCTAAGAATCGAACCCAGTGCCTCACATATGCTAGGCGTGCACTCTACCTCTGAGCCACAACCCCAGCCCAAGGCTATTGACTTTTTTGAAACTTCATCTAAAAAAATTTCTCCTGAAAAATGACACTTTTAAGCTGTTAGCATCCATGTATTGTCTCAGTGGTATGAGCTCTCTGTGGGGTCTTGGAGTCTCTGTGAGCTTTGCTCCCTTGATATCATAAGCTGACAAAGAAGTGAAGCAGAGATGGGTTGGCCCCGAATATGTCCCATATACGTGTCCTGGGGAGCTCCCGTGGCCAAGCCCACACAATACAACTTTCCACCTTGCTTCTAGAGTCTGCCCTCTGGCAGGGAAGCAGATGGTTTTATTACTATCAAATATTTAAAATTTATATTTCTTTTTTGGTGCTGGGGATTGAACCCAGGAGAACTTTACCCCTGAGCCATATCCTCAGTCCTTCATTTTTTTATTTCGAGGTAGGATCTCATTAAGTAGCTGAGGCTGGCTTCGAACTTGCAATCCTCCTGTCTCAGCCTTCAGCAAAAGCCCTCATTACAGTTCCTAGAAAAGACCTCAGATCCCAGCACTCCGAAAATGTGTCCCGCCTAGTAAATGGGAAGGAAACCTCCAAAGAACACACTTCTATTATCACAACTGGAAATGGCCTAAGGCACAACTGGCCCTGGTGTTCAGTTGCCACCACTAGAGTGGCTTAACACCATTTCAGCAATGTTGGAATTAACAGAAGGAATTCTACTCAACCAGTGCCATTTGTTTCTTCTCTACATTTTCTGTATTTCATGACATTTTCTGATTGATTAGAAATGGTTTTGAAATGAAGCTTCATGCCATTTAACTGAAAATCAGAAATAAACACGTAAGCCATTGAAAAACACATTTAACCTGGCATGGTGGCAAATGTCTGAATCCTAGTGCCTCAGGAGGCTGAGACAGGAGGATGGCAAGTTTGAAGCCAGCCTCAGCTACTTAATGAGATCCTACCTCGAAATAAAAAAATGAAGGACTGAGGATATGGCTCAGGGGTAAAGTTCTCCTGGGTTCAAGAATTTGTGATAAGGGCTGGGGATGTGGCTCAAGCGGTAGCGCGCTCGCCTGGCATGTGTGTGGCCCGGGTTCGATCCTCAGCACCACATGCAAACAAAGATGTTGTGTCCGCCGATAACTAAAAAATTAATATTAAAATTCTCTCAAAAAAAAATTTGATAAGTATTTGAATGAAACTAAACACTACAAATACTGCATATTATTTTTTTATTCTCAAACTCCAAAATGTGTATGCAGTTCTAGGCCATAAGAGTTGACAGTTTTATGTAGGATTTTATAGGTTAAGTTACTTACCTATGAAGCAGAATAGGAAAAAATATTCAGAAAGGATTATGTTTACAGAGGTCTTCTTAATGTGTCATATTTCTTAAATGTTTTTTGGTGATATTGGGGATTGAACCCTGGTGCATTCCACTAAATCACATCCCCAACTCTTTATTTATATATATTTATTTGAAATTGGGTCTGGTGATATTGTTCAGGCTGACCTTGAACTTGTGATCTTCTTGCCTCAGCCTCCCAGATAGTTGGAATTAGGTATGTGTCACTGCTGCTGGCTTTAAATGTATTAGTATCTTTTTAATGCATACTCCAGTAATATTTAAGAAATAAAATGATACAATTCCAATGCTGTATATGTTGACAATGACAAAAATAAAACCATATTGGTGGTAAAAAAAAAAAAAAGATATTACACAGGTAGACATTCATGGTTTGAGATGAAACGTCATTGTATCATAACCCAATTCAAATGCTCCATATCTCAGAAAACTACATTGGCAGAAGAGATGTGCTGTAGAAAATAAGACTCAAGCAGGCCTGGATATGCTGTAGCTGCAAACAGCATAAGCACAGGTCCTGCCCTGCCCTGCAAGCCTCGTAATCTGCTGGGGAACAATACTGGGTGATGGCAAACATTGCATGGTGACAGAAATGAATGACATTGGGTATGGTGACAAATGCCTGCAATCCCAGTGGCTCAGGAAGTTGAGGACCAGGACAATCACAAGTTTGAGGCCAGCTTCAGCAACTAAGCGAGGCCACAATGTAGCTTTTTAAAAATTTATTTATTGTGGTGCTAGGGATCAAACCCAGGGCCTTTTGCATGTGAGGCAAGCACTCTACCAACTAAGCTATACCCCCAGCCCAACTTAGCCATTCTTAAAAAAGGGGCTTGGGATTTAGCTCAGTGGTAAAGTACCTCTGGGTTCAATCCCCAGTACCAAAAAAATAGTTGTCTGATTTAGGACCTAACAACATGGATTCTGTAGCCACAGACTGCACTTTCATGGAATGTAGGAATTAGAAATGTTAAGCAGGGTGGCTCATAGAACAGCTTCTCACAGTTCTAGACACAGGAAGCCCAAGATCAAGGTGCTGGTGCAGACACTCTTCCAGGTTGCAGACAGCCAACTTTCTCCTCGTCCTCCTCACATGGCAAATAGCTCTGCAGTCTCTTATAGGGGCACCAATTCCCATTCATGAGGGTTCCACCATTACAAGCTGATCACAGCTCAAATGCCATGCCTCAGTGCCTTGGGAATTCAGGATTTCAACATAACATAAACAGGTAGGGGTAGCATAACCATTCGGCCTATAATAATCACAAACCAGGGGGATCTAGTGTTCAAGTGTTTGTAGCAGTCCTCTATCTGCTTCCATGTGGGGTCCACATGGTCATGTGAAAACAAGGCCTTAGCAGTGTCCTTATTGCCCCCCTCACCCCAAAATCCCACAAATAATTAAAAGCTCCCAAATGTCTACCACTTTAGTTCCAAATTCTGTGCTAGAATGTGTTTCCATCTCAGCTACAGTTTCTCTGCAGAGGGATATGGCAGAGTCTGAGTTTGAAACATGGTTTTCATGGCACTGGCCCAGTCTTTTCTTTGCCAGAGGCCTCAGGTTTTGGCCCTTGCACTTTTACCCCCAATTCCTTGTTTTTTTCTGGAGAGCTGGGGGGAGGGACCTTTATTTTTGGTAGTGGGGATAGAATCCTGAGGTGCTTTACCACCGAGTCCTTTTTATTTTGAGACAGGGACTCTCAAGTTGCTTAAGTCCTCACTAAATTGCTGAGGCTGGTCTTGAGCTTGTGATCCTCCTGCCTCAGTCCCCCTTATCATTGGGATTACAGGTGTGTGTCACCACACTCAGTAAGACCTATGTTCTCTGACCAATCCTTTGAAACACTGACTTAACTAGTCTTGTAACACAACTTCCATATGTAATTGTTTCATTTACTAGCTTAAGCTCCCCACATCTTGATTACCTAAGGCCCCTGGTACACAGGAATACAGGCACAAAGTGAATTTCAATGATTAGGAGCCTTGGATTACTTACATAACCCCTCTAAGTTTCAGCTTCTGAAAATCAAACTTATTAACAGCACCTACTTCACAGGACTGTAACGAGGACTAAATATATAGGTATGTAACTACCACATATAATTAGCACCCCAATAAATAATATTACTATCTACAGATATTATCCATATCTGCTCATCACTTCTTCCTATGAACCAACCCTCCACTACCATTACTAGAAGAGCCAGATGCAAAGAGGACATTCAAAATTCAAGCACTGCTTCTTCCTACATGCTCATGACTTCATAATTTATGGAAGGAAGAAAAAACACACCCTTCTATTCCCCTGTAACTCCTATTTCTATGTAGTTTGTTCTGTGTGTCAAGAGCTGACTAGATTGCAGCCAGAGAGCTGATTATGCTATGCCCAAAACCCTGGCCTGTATCACTCTACTTTTAAAATGCATAATTGGAACTCAGATCTCTCTGAACTGTCTTGGTTTTCATGCAAACTTCTTTGTTTGTAACCAATTTTTACGTACCCTGTTCTGCTTTCCTCAACTCTTCCCTGTAGCACTTCCCAAGACATTTTAAGTCCTATGTGTCCAGACTTTTTTTCCTTTATATGCCAGATAGACAATCACAGAATATTCTACCTGCATCAGATACTCAATAAATGCTATTTATTTTTAAGAATTTAACCTTTATTTTTTATTTGTTTTTATGTAGTACTATCATCAAACCCAGTGAGTCACACATGCTCAGCAAATACTCTACCATTGAACTACAACCCCAACCCAAATGTTGACTAATTTATGAGACCATTTCAGAATACTTTTCTGAATTAGCACTATTCTGAAGTTTAAATCTTGGGGGAGGGGAACAATGGGGACTGAATTTAGGGGTGTTTTGCCACTGTTATATATCCCCCAGTCCTTTCTTAGAGATAAGGTCTTGCTAAGTTACTGAAGCTGACCTTGAACTTACAATCCTCCTGCCTTGGCTTCCAGATTCATAGGGATTATAAGCATGCACCACCACACCCAGGCCTAAAGTTTAATTTTGTTCCTTCTCATGATAACCTCTACAGTAGGGGTGGTCCATAACCTATAGCATGTAGACCAAATCTAGTCCATGAGCTATGAATATTAAAAAAAAAAAAGAAAGAAAGAAAGAAAGAAACAACCATAAAACCCAATAACTATGTAATGGAGACCCTATGTAGTCAGTGAAGTCTAAATTATTTACAACTATCTGGTTCTTTTAGAAAATTCCTGATAAGGGCTCTCACAGAACATAGTCAAGAGCTGGGATTGTGGCTCAGTGGCAGAGTGCTTGCCTCACACGTATGAGGTACTGGGTTCAATCCTCAGTACCACATAAAAATAAATAAATGAAATGGAGTACTTTGTCCATCTGCAACTAAAACAGTAAAAAAATTTTTTTTTAAATTAAAAAAGAACATAATCAATAAGTCATGGCAAATTGGGAATGACTCATAGGGCTCTTAGGAACCTGGTCAGCCTACAAGTTATCTTGAATCAAGATGTTTCTTCATCCTATTAATTCAGTAAATAAACCACAAGATCCTGATATTGTAGATGAGCTCAATAGAATCTGACAACTTTCAAAACTGCTGTAGCTGTCTCCCATTTGTGATTCTCATTTCTGGTAAGAAACAGTAAGTGAAGAAGTTAAGTACAAACATTTGGAGTCTGAATGTTAAAAAGCTGCTTAATGTCTAATGGACAAATTCAAGCGCATAAAGAAATTTCCGTAAATTTAATAAATATGCTAAAAATGTCATTCTTTGTTTTAAATATTTACAATTTCATTTTTTACAAAGTTCTGTACATAAAAATAAATATACAGAAACAAACCCCATCAACCATCTGCATCAGTAATCCTCACTGGTGGGCTCACCATTTATAAGGAAGACATCATTCAACGCAACCTGTCACAGAGACTGTCCTTAATTAGGAAGGACTTCCAACATAAAAGATCATTGCTAGGCCTCTTTTACCAAGATTGCTATTTAGCTAGAGGCCTTCTATCTACCAGCTAGTAATGTAATGAATCATGAAATCAACAATTGCAATGACTGACTTTCAGTGGAGCATTACCTACTGGCAATGTCTACATCCCATGCTGACTAAAACCCTTAAACACGCAGGTATAGTTAAGAAAAGAAATAAACCACACCTCCCCTGGGCTAGTCACTGTGAAAAGTGTGCGTAAGGCAATCGAATCAAGGGCTAAGGGATTATCTTGCTAATGTCAAAAGTGACACTAACAAGAATCTTAGTTTCATCCACCAGATGATGGGCCTCTGCGTCCAGGTCTCCAGGAACAGGTTCCACCTCCTTCTCCAGTCAAAGGATTATAACCTGGAATGAGAGAACAGATGCAGAACACTAGATGGCTGAAAATCTGGGATTACTTTATATCAAAAATACAAATGTAAGCCTCACATGCAAAGGTATAAATTGTATTCTCATGGATATTTTCAAAAAACTTTTAACCAAGCTGGGCACAGTGGAACATGCCTATAATCCCAGCGGCTCTGGAGGCTGATTCAGAAGGATTGAGAATTCAAAGCCAGCCTCAGCAATGACAAGGCACTAAGCAACTCAGTGAGACCCTGTCTCTAAATAAAATACAAAGTAAGGCTGGGGATGTGGCTCAGTGGTTGAGTACCCCTGAGTTCAATCCCCAGTACCAAACAAAAACAAAAACTTTTAACTACCATATTAAAAAAATGTTCTACACTGTGATTGCAATTTGAATTGACTTTTTGCAAGGGAAAAAAGAAGCATTCAGTCTTTATCTTAACTCCCAAAAACATATGGGCCAAAAAAAAAAAAAAAAACCAAAACAACCCCATCCTTTAGGATAGCCTGACTTTGAGTATATGAATTGTCCGAAGGCTTCAACTGTAGTGCTTAATAAAAAGTATATATTCAAGAGCAGTTCAAGCTATAGAAAATAAATTTAAAAGGCTGGGGTTGTAGCTCAGTGGTAGCATTTGTCTAGCACGTGTGAGGCACTGGGTTCAAATCCTTAGCCCATTAAATAAAAAAATAAATGAATAAAAGACAATAAATTTAAGCCAGAATGGTGGAATGAGCCTCTAATCTCAGATACTTGGGAGGCTCAGGAAGTTGGACTGCAAGTTTAAGGCCAGCCTCAGCAACTTAGTGAGGCCCTGCTTCAAATTCAAAATAAAAATAAGGGCTGAGATATAGCTTTTTGGTGGCACTCCTGGGTTCACTTCCTAGTACCACAAATAGATAGACAGATAATAGATAGATAGATTAGATAGATACATACATACATACATAATGAAATTTGCCAGTTAGAACTTGGCAGAAGTTCTATAATGGAACGTCTATGAGTCAGAACTGGGTTGCCTACATCATTTCTCCCTCTCTTCCTCCCCCACTAGCTTCCCAAAATCAGCAATCAACTGATGACTGGGTTGAGTGCTCAGGTCCCAGAGCTAACCAAACAATGAATGAGCTGGCTTTGTTCCTTACTTACTGTGGAATCTTTGGGCAATAAATCCCTGTGCCTATTTCCTTCTTTGTAAAACCAGGCTGGGCAAAGGCCCTAGATTCAGGAATGCTGGACACCAAAATGGGCCATGTACACAAGCATGTCATGTATTACATTTTCTACAATTCCTATCCTTCTCCTAAATATCACCACTAGGAGCTCTGGAGATGTGACTCAGTGGTAGAGCACTTGCCTAGCACATATGAGGAACTGAGTTTGATTCTCAGTATCACATAAAAAAAAAAAACCAAAAAAAACAAATAAAGGTATCGTGCCCATCTATAACAAATATATACATATATACATATACATACATATATATATATATATATATATATATTTTTTTTTTTAAGGCTTCCAGCAATGGAAAGTTATAAAATAGCATTTTCTACTCAGCTGCACCATTCCAGCAAGTTGGCTTTGGGTTCCTGACACAGAGGGAATCAGAAGGCAGCCTTTTGCAAAGTTTGTTGCCATGCTGCCTAGAGTCCACATCCTTGTCTCCTCCCTGGTCCTCAAAGATGCCAAGCAGGCCCCTGTTGTGTACTTCTTTCCCCATGGATGTCTTTAACCTAGAACTTGTGCCTACATGGTGTTCTCATATCTTTATTCTTGCTCAGAATTAACTGGGAACTCCTAGCCGGAATCACAGAAGACTAATGATTTCCATTTTGGTATGAGTTCCATTTTCCTAAGTATATCTGAAGTTTCTCTAAGACACAATAAGACAGACTGCTATGGTATTACCCAGAGTGTCCCAGTTTTCTTCACACAGAAAAAAAGCTCTGAACAAACATCTGTTCACATTTTTTTGAGAAAAAGTTACTTATGAGAAATAAGGAAAACCAAGACTTAACCACTATGTTTTAATCCCTTGACAATCATTTGCCAGGAGGGCAGAATGTTCCCCATCCTGCTTACCTGTTTTCTTATAGAGCTGCAGTGGGATCAAGTGAGAATACTGATCCCAGGCATAATTCTAATTACTTAGGACCTATGTGGCATTTTCTGTTTCCTTTATTTAATCCTCATAACCCTAAGCTTAGAAATTAGTGTCAATTTTATGGACACTGAGACAAAAGAAATAGAATCTACTTTTAAAAGGTTAAGTACATCCTGTAAGTGTTGAAAAATAAATGTTTGACATTGTGCTTACCACCTCCCCGCAAAGGCTTTTTGTCAGATTTCCGTTTTGGGATGACAGATGAAGTAGAAGGTCCAGGACTCTCTTCCTCCTATTTGAACACACACAAGCTTAAGAATTATTTAAAACTTTCTACTTGGGGCTGGGGCTGTAGCTCAATGGTAGAGTGCTTGGCTAGCATACATAAGACCTTGGGTTCAATCCCCAGAATCACAAAGAAAAAAATTTAACATTCTACTTAACAAATCTTTATCTATTAGAAAATGGCAAGCCAATCTATAGTTACCTGAGGGTTTCTCGCATTTCTTTTGTAACTCTTGCCTTCCTGCATGTTGTCCCACATTTCAATCTTCTGTCTCCTTTTCTCTTCTTCAAGCTGAGAAAGAGAATCACATAAGAAGGTACTCATAGTGCCACCCTTTCAAAGAAAATGCTTATTTTCATAATTATTAATTTAAATGTTTTTCAAAACAAACCGGTACCCATTATTTTCTTCAGTTAAAAAAGCTGTTGTGATCTAGTTGTGTGAGTTTAACTCTTGCTTTTCTGTACCTTTTTTTTTTGGTAGCAGGGATTGAACCCAGGAACACTCAACCACTGATCCATATCTCCAGTCCTTTTTTACTTTGAGACATGGTCTTGCTAAGTTGCTTAGGGCCTCATTAAGTTGCTGAGGCTGGCTTTGAACTTGTGATCCTCCTTCCTCAATATCCTGAGCTGTTGAAATTATAAGTATATGCCACTATGCTTGGTTGCTTTTTACACTATTAAAAAAAAAGCAATATGTCATGGGAAAAAACAGCAATGACTGAGGTCTTCCGGAACTTGCACTTAATAGGACATTTTTAGAATATGGAACTACTTTGACTTGGAAAAGGTGGGAAGCAAGCCTCCTTTTGTCATTACCTGGCTGTCATCTGGCTGTGCTGCCCAGGGAAGTCACTAAAACCCTCTGCCTGAGGCTGTGAGGATCATAGGAAAGACCTTTGCCTCTGTTCTCTTTTCCTTAACAAATACCATCTCTTCCAGCAACCAAGAACTACAACTGACATGTATACCAACAGTACTTAAAATTTCTCATTTCCAATGGAATCCAGACAGAACTGTAATTCATTCTGGTTCTACATAACTGGTGTCACAAGGATTTGTGAACAGATGTCTTAAAAAGCAGGCACCCAGCAAGTTTCTTCATAGAATACAAGATTTATCACTGCTACACCTGAACATTTATTACATCATACTTCCACTGTCCTCAAGTAAAAAAGGTCAGGAAACCAATCACCTCTAAATGTGAAAGTTCTTTAATACTTCACTGAGTAATTGAGAACATCTAAATGAAACCATAGCAGACAAATTCTGACATTATACACAAGAAAAACTCATAGTAACCATGAGGCACAGATCCAATCAGAATTACATATGCCATAGAATTTAGACACTTGAACACGGACAGACTTTTTGTCCCTCTTGCAATTTTAGGAGGCTTTCATTACAATTCTAAAGTTGTCTTTTAAAAGATTTTTTCAGCCATGTATGGTGGTGCATGCCTTGTATTCTTATCAGCTCAGAAGATTTAGGCAGGAAAAGCAAAGCTTCAAAGCCAGACTCAGCAATTTCGCAACAGTATAAGCAACCCAGTAAGACCCTATCTCAAAATTTAAATAAAAATATAGATAGATAGATAAATGGCTCGGAGATGTGAATCAGTAGTCAAGCACCCTTAGGTTCAATCCTTGATTCCAAAGGGGAAAAATATTTTTCAGTTATATTAGCAAACTGAATGATAAAACTGTTACAATACTCAAACTAAGACCCTGAAATTGGGGCTGGGGATGTGGCTCAAGCGGTAGCACGCTCGCCTGGCATTCGTGTGGCCGGGGTTCGATCCTCAGTACCACATACAAACAAAGATGTTGTGTCTGCCAAAAAAATAAATAAATATTAAAATTCTCTCTCTCTCTAAAAAAAAAAAAAGACCTTGAAATCATTGAATTCTGGTGCACAGAAGAAATACGACTTATTATACAGCTCTCAGAAACAAAACAATAATAATTAATGGTTTGAGCTGGGGGTATAGCTCAGTGATAGGGTATTTGCCTAGTATATGCAGAGCCCTAAATTCCATTCTCAGGATAATACACATACAGACAGAATTAATGGTTATAAACTGGGGAGGAGGGAGTGCTCAAAATGACATGCTTCCATTTCTATAAAAAGGAGCCCATTGCAGAGTGTGGTGGCACATGCTTGTAATCCCAATAGCTCAGGAGGTTGACACAGGAAGATCACAAGTTCAAAGCCAACCTTAGCAAAAATGAGCTGCTAAGCAACTCAGTAAGATCTTGTCTCTAAGTAAAATACAAAATAGGGCTGGGGACGTGACTCAGTGGTTGAGTGCCCTTGAGTTTAATCCCCAGTACCAAAAAAAATAAAAAATACATATGTTTATTTTTTATTTTTTTTTAATATTTATTTTTTAGGTGTAGATGGACACAACACAATGTCTTTATTTTTATGGGGTGCTGAGGATCGAACCTGGGTCCCGCCTGTGCTAAGCAAGCACTCTACCACTGAGCCACAATCCCAGCCCATACATGTGTTTATATATAGATCAAATATTTCTGGAAAAAAAATGTCCCAGAAACTTAACATTGTATGGGATGCTTGTGCAGTGCAAAATGAGGGAGTGGGGAAATATAAAAATTTAGTTTCCATGGTACAGATTTTTACATTTCAACTTTTTTTGTTATTGTTGTTGTTTTATTTGTTTATTTTTATGTGGTGCTGAGGATAAAACCCAGCCCCACAACTTTTTCTAATTAAAAAAGTTAAGTAAATAATGTACACTTTAGGTTGACAACTAAAAGGAAGGTAGCTGATCAACTGTCATGGACACTAAAAAAGGCTGTTGGAGCTGGGCACAGAGGGGATTGTCTATAATTGCATCTTATCAAGAGACTGAGTTAGAAGGGCAGAGTGTTCAATGCCAGCCTAAGAAACTTAGTGAGACCCTGTCTCAATATAAGGCTGGGAATATAGTTCAGTACAGAGTACTTGCCTAACATGAGCAAGGCCCTGGGTTCAATTCCCAGTACAGGGGAAAAAATGAAAAGAAAAGGCTGTTGGAGGGCTGGGGATATAGATCAGTGGGTAGAGTGCTTGCCTCACATGCACAAGGCCCTGGCTTCAATCCCCAGCACCACACACACAAAAACACAAAAGGCTGTTGGGACAGAGTGATCAAGAAGGGGGGTGTATGGAGGTGGTCCCAGCCAAGCGAGGCAGACAAACCACAAGGAGATGACCATGCAGAAATAAGAACAGCTGTCAGTGACTGCAGAAAGACACCTGTCTCTGGAACAAGGGATAGATGCAAGCAAGACCAAAAATACAACCTTAAAAGTTGCTGGCAGAGGCATCATTTTGAGGGGATAAGGAGGCCCAGAAACTTCTGGACTAAAATTAGATGGCAAAGGTCATTTTAGTGGCACAGATGAGGACAAAGCTGGTGGGTGATCATACCACTGCATTCCACCTGACTGCTGAAGGCAATCCTCAGTTCTTCCTCCCCACCTCACCTTCCACCTTCTCTTTCAACCAAATCCCATGCCTTAAAAATCTTTTAAAACACGGGTGTGGTGGCACAAGCCAGAAATTCCAGCAGTCAGAAAGCTGAGGCAGGAGGATCACAAGTTCAAAGCCAGCCTTAGAAATTTAATGAGACCCTCTTCCAAAAAAAAAAAAAAAAAAAAAGGGGATGGGGATATAGCTATTGGTAAAGCACCCCTGAGTTCTCTGGTACAAAAAAAAAAAAAAACTTTCAAAACTCCATCTCCTGTTTTCCATCTCTCTCTCAATTTTTTTTTTAAGTAGTAGTTGGACATAATAATCTTTATTTTATTTATTTATTTTTATGTGATGCTGAGGAGCAAGCTCAGCGCCTCACACGTGCCAGGCATGTGCTCCACCGCTGAGCCCCTGAGCCCCAGCCCCTACCGCTGTTTTCCATCTCTTATTAGCATCACTGTTGGCTGGGCCTCTCAGCTGCCTTCCCCTCATTCTCCTTCAATTCACTGAAGAGTGCCCTTCCCTTATGCTACCTCATGTGCAACACAGCTTAAAACAAAGCTAAAAGTGTCTTCTGTGTGTCTGTGACTCAAGAGCTAGACACATGAGCATTTCCCGCTTAACAGAATGAAAATGCATGCTGACCAATACAAAGCTAAGTGGAAGCCCTTCTGCTCCTACTAATCCCAACAGGCACAGGTACTTATACACACATCTGCCTCCAGTCTGTCCCTCTTAAGTGCTGTACTTTGCATTACATTTATCCTTCCCTAACAACAGAATTATTTTCTCATATTGCCAATATTTACATGGTAGGCCTTAAAACATCTGTTGAATTTCACAGGACAGGACCCTGTTCTAACAATTTACAAATAAGAACATATACATAAAGTCACTCTTACCCACTAAGCTTCACACCATTTTTTAAGACTACATTTTCAAAGTAAAGCCATTCAGATTAGATTCAGCTCAGAGGTAGAGCACTCACTTGACAAGCTCCAGACCCTGGATTTAATCTCCAGAACAGCAAATAATAATACTAAAAAAAATTTACTAAATAAAACCAGTTTATACCTGTCTTAGTTTTTCCTTATGCTTTTCAACTTGTGCATTCAGTTCTTCTTGCATTCTTAAACGAGCAGCCACTAAAGCCTCTTGTCGTTTAACAACAACATCAGGTTCTAAAATATCAGGAAAAAAATGAGAGATAAGACATCTTATACAATATAAAATAGAAACTTCTCAGTGTCTATAAGTATAGATGTACAATGTTAGACAACAACATTTTTTTTCTTTTTTTTGGGTGGTGCTAGGGATCAGAACCCAGGGCCTTGTGCATGCCAGGCAAGCACTCTACCAACTGAGCTATATCCCCAGCTCAACACAACAAAAAAATTTTTTTGTGAGTAATCCTACCCACTTCTGCACATTTATCTGACTGCTTAAGGGAACAGGTGACAATGCCTTAGCCATAGTTTTTCAGCCCTAAATGTCCACATTATCAGAAACAAATCTCTGCACTTGGGAGATTTGAGGTGGGAGGATCCCTTAAGTTCAGTTCAAAACCAGCCTGGGCAACACAGTAAGCTTTGTTTCCTAAAACAGCTTTCTACCTCAACCACAGTACTGCTTTGTGTTTGTTTTGAGTTAGGGTCTCACTTGGCTCTTTCAAAAAATAAATGCAAATATCTGTATTCCCTACAAAAGTGTTAATTCAGAAAGTCTGGTATACAGTGGGCCTGTGAATGAAATATGAGTAGTGTGAGATTCACAGTGAGATTTCATTATATAAATTGAATATCTCACTCACACCTTATCTTTAGGTTGACCAGAACTCCAAAAGTTAAAGTTTTCTGAATCTTCCCTCCTACCCTTATTTTTGGTACTAGGGACTGAACCCACAGGTACTTTACCCTGAGCCACATCCTCAGTCCTTTCTATTTTTTTAATGAGGGTTTTGTTAAGTTGCTGATACTAGCCTCAAACCTGCAATCTTTTTGCCTCAGTGTCCCAAAGTCACTGGGATTTCCAGGTGTGAGAGACCAAGCACAGCCAGTTTTCTGAATCTTTACCAGTCACTTAATTAGCCCACACCTATATCAGAAAAAGGTAAAGATTCATAGGAATTTTATCCTCATTTCTACAGAAAAGAAAAATCCTCCCAACTAGCCTTAAGAATATTAATAAGTGCCAGTAAAATAAAGCTTTCCATCCTAACTCAGTACTGTAGTGACTCAGATGCATGAAGATATTTGTTTGCTCTGGAACTGGGGTGTTGACATGTAGCCAAGGCTGGCCCCAAACACTTGGGCTCAAGCAACCCTCCTGCCTCAGTCTCCTGAGTAGCTAAGACTACATGCCAGTGTAGCCTTTAACCAGTGAAAAGATTACTTTGAGATGGAATTTTTTTATACAACTAATGCAATTAAAAATCAGATCTGAGAATTTAGTGAAAAATCATGATGAATTATCTATGAAGAGCTAAGGCTGTTTGTGATCACTCACAAAGGTTCTTGTGATAAAACTCAGTGGACAGATCCATATGTACCAAGAAACTGTTTTCATTTTAATCCTTCCTAAAATTAATAATCATTTAATAAGATAAGCACTGAGCACACTATACACCATGAGGCAGACAGGTTGAATTTTCCAATCTCATTAAGATCTCTGAAACAGGTCTGGGATGTAGCTTAGAAGTAGACAGTGTGTTGGGTTAGGGTTGTGGCTTAGTGGTAGAGCGCTCACCTAGCACATGGGAGGCCCTGGGTTCAATCCTAGGCACCACATATAAAAAAATAAAATAAAGGTATTGTGTCCAACTACAACTAAAAAAAAAAAAAAGAAGTATACAGAGTGCTTATCTAGCATGTTTGATACCCTGGTTTCAATCCCCCAGTGTCACCACTCCCCCCTTGCAAAAAAAAAAAAAAAAATCCAGATTATCTTCATTTCTACTGTCAAAGTTTAAGACAGTTTGAAAATTGACACTAAAAAATAATCTCTGAATCAAAAACAGAATTACATATACACCAAAATCAACTTCGAAGGCAAAGTACCCCTTCCCATACATAAAGAAGCATATGTATTGTTACTCTTAAAAACGGACTTTTAAATAATAGTACAAAAAGCAGGCGTCAAGCCACTGTCTTCGTTTCAAGCCACTGTCTTCCTTTTGGTTATATCAGACACTAACCCACAGCCGCCTCAGCTTGATCCAGCTGTCTCTGCCTCAAGGCCCTTAGTCTGGCGGAGAGCTTCTGAAAGACCACGTAGAGAAGGATGCAGCTGAATAGGATGTACCAGCCATAGGTGGCCAGCAGGGAGCCCACTGAAAAGAAAAAATAAGACACTAAAAATGACACTTCCATAAATCTCAATAAAGACAAATTGGCTCCTGCCCTAAAAACCTTCTCGGTTTAGCTGAAAAAACGCCCTCTTACAAAAAAAGCAAGAAGCGCAACAATTAAGGGAGACGGCTCAACCATCTAGGGAGTATGGCCGGTGGAGGGCACAGCAGTGGGTTCTGAAGGTTGAGGAGGAGCTTATCCGTCCCGAGATGGCAAAGGTCTTTCAGAACTACAAAATCACACATAAAGGAGTGACAGCACGGGGTGTGTGTACGGGAGAAGGTGGGGGAAGGGGGCGTCTAGAAAGAAACGTTAAGGGTCGAGTGACAGAAAGGACTGCAGTACAGGACTACAGCAAACAAGACCCGCGGGCGCCACCCAAAGATGGGCGGCTCTAGAGAAGGCATCCGCGCGAGATCCAGGCCGCAGCCCAGGGCCTGCATGCGAGGTTAACGCCCGACTGCGAGTCAGGCCTCTGGGCCCCGGCCCTGAGCTCAGAGCAGGGGACCACCCACCGAACATGGCGGCGCGCCGAAGAGGTGATACTCGCGCCCCACTTCACCACAGCCCGCGGCAACTCACCTGTGACGTGCAGGAAGCGCAGCCCCTCAGTCTCTAGGGCCGGCCGCGCGGACAGCTGTTCCCCTTCCCGCTCCATCGCCGCCACCACCGCTGCCCAGCCCTGCCGCGTCGCCTCTATCCGGGTACTTCCGGCCGGTCCTTACGTACACGTGGCGCGCCTCGACGTGGCAGTGGTGTCTACCAATCGCGTCTCGACCCGTCATGACGCTTGGCCAATCGCAGAGTAGGTGTCTCCGAGAGGCGGGGTGAAAATCGGCTGGACACACCCGGAGCCAGCAGGGAGGTTTAATCTTAGTAGTGTCCTCAGTGAGGGAGGAAATCAGACTTCTATTCTGATTTCTTATGGAATTTGTACTTTTATACTGATTGGACACTGAGTCAAGAAGGTTAGGGTCCGCCCAGGGATAGGGATTGCGCCCACACTCTTGCCTTTAGGCAACAGAGCTCAACCTTTTGGCGACATCCGTCCCGCAAAGCTGTAAACACGAAATAACAGCAGCTTCTTTCTCCTACTTTAAGGCCAAGAAAGTCTCACTGATCCCAAAAGTTTTCAGAATCAAAACCTCTTGGAAGAATTACCATAGCAGTGGCACCAACACTTGTTCATGGTTACTGTGTGTCACAGTATATTATCACTTATTTATAATAGTGTCCTGGCTGTTCCCTCTGCCGGCAAAGCCTTCCTCCACCCCCTCCAACTACTCAAATGTCACCATCTCTTTGGCGATTATAACTACCCTGCTTGGAATTTGACCTTTGGGTTTTGAAGACGTGCACTTAACCTAGCTGTGTATCAAAAGAACGAACGAGAATTAGAAATACGACAAAGTGAAAAAAAAAAAAAAAAAAGTCAGTGGTTGCTATTGGCAGATTTTTACCCCAAATTGGGTATTGCTTCCTTTTCGGAATTGTGGACCCAATAACAAGATAACAGCGCTGATTGAGCAGCTAAGGAGACTTTTCTTCCTGGCCAAGAATAGTAGGGGTGGGAAAATGGACTTGTAAATAATTCTCAATCCTGGAGGATTGGTAAATTATAGTTATATGTAAAGAAATGAGGGGGGAAGTCTAGGTTAATAAAGGGAAAGACTATTCATATATTCTTTGGGTGGAGGTTTTCTCTCAATTCTGGTGTCTCTTCTTTTTATGGTTCTTCCTTGTGGCAACTGTCATGGGGTGTCATTTAGCATGGAGATGGGATGAAAATGAAGTTAGATATTGTCTGGCAATCACTCTGGCAGTCATTTTAGGTGCATCCAAGTTTCAGCTGGCTCACCTGAAAAGGAACTGCTGGCCTTCAGGCATCCCTTCCTCAAAGATAATCAGGGTTGGGGGCGGGGCGGAGTGTAGAAATTCAACTAGGTCACCTAGGCAATATAAGATTAGAGTTAGGTAACAATGATAATGTCGGAATGTCACACTGCTGCCTTGACCAGGAGTGGTGTGGGAAGGCTTACATCATCATCAAGCTGGAAGACCAGCAATGCTTCTTCCTTTAGTTTGCCAAGAAGTTCTTAAACTCACCAAGTGCTCCTAGCAGTATATTCAGAATCGGTAAAGGAGAAGATTGCTGTGGTTTGGGGGTTTTTGTTTTGTTTTGTTTTTGGTAGGAGGGATTGAATTTAAGGGCACTTAACCACTGAGCCACATCCCCAGCCCTTTTTATTTTTTATTTTGAAAAAGGATTTCACTAAGTTACTTATAGACCCTCTAAGTTGCTGAGGCTGGCTTTAAACCTGTGATCCTCCTGCCTCAGCCTCCCACCCACTCGAATTACAGGCATGCACAACCATGCAAGATACTATAGTTTGAATACAGTTTGTTCTCCCAAATCCATGCAGTTTAATCCTCTAAAGGCTTGTTAGTGGAATTAAAAGGGGGAAAACTTAATCTGACTGTGGTGTTTAGAGGTGGGGCCCTTGGGAAGTTATTAATTAAATTAGGGCCTTAGGGTGGAACCCTAAAGAGTGGGAGAAAGACCACGCACACAGTTACACATGTACTTCACCATGACGTGATGCAACCAAGAGAAGCCCCTGCAAGAACACATACCATGCTATTGGGACTTTTATCCTCCAAACTTAGCTAAGAAAACTTCTTTATAAAGTAAGCCTTCCTCAGGTATTTTTATTATAGTAGTGAAAAGCTAATAGAGATGCTTATTGAAGGACTGAAGTTCCTGGGGCTAGTAGAGAAAAACCCTGAAACCCCTTCTTCACCTTGATAACCACCTTGAAAATGTATTCCTCAAACCAGAAAATTGAGAAATGTGAACATTGTCAATTGAAGCTGTGAAAATAGGCACCAATTTGATGAGTTTAGAAAGGAGTTTCATTTCTATCTTCTTTTTAAATTTTCAAACTGTGTTGGGGATCAAACCAATGCCTTATGCATACCAGGCAAGTGCTCTACACTGAGCTACAACCCAGTCCATATTTTCTTCTTCCTGATGTTTTTCTCTCATTTATTTATTTTTTTTAAAGAGAGAATGAGAGAGGAAAGAGAGAGAGAGAGAGAGAGAGAGAATTTTTAATATTTTTTAGTTCTCGGCGGACACAACATCTTTGTTGGTATGTGGTGCTGAGGATCGAACCCGGGTCGCACGCATGCCAGGCGAGCACGCTACCGCTTGAGCCACATCCCCAGCCCCCGTTTTTCTCTCATTTAAATGATGAACCATTACTCTGCTTTACAATGATTTCCCACTTGTTTTGGCATCTTACAGGAACTCAATGTGTTAAAACTGAATGATTTCTTGGGATTATAACCATAATTAGATCAATACTTGGTCCAAGATTAATGTACCTTAGAGCTGGGGGGATATAACTGAGTGGTAGAGAACTCTTATCTAGCACAGGCCTTTCAGTCCCAAGCACCACAACACAACAAAATAAACCCCTTGCTAGGCTTGTTGGTACCCACCTGTCTTATAACTCTGAAGGCTGAAACAAGAGGATCCCAAGTTCGAGGCCAACCTCAGTGACTTAGCAAGGCTCTAAGCAATTTAAGGGAGACCTATCCCATAATAAAAAAGGTTAGGGTTGTAGTTCAGTAGAAAAATTCCCCTGTGTTCAATCCCCAGGCCCCAAAAACAAAAACAGCCAAACAAAACAAAACAAAAAACTTGTGCATAGTGACAAATGGGTAAGAATGAAGTTATTCGGCCTCTTTGTCAGGACATTGGGTAAACTGCCCTGGGGTCATGGCAGCAATTTGTGGAGTCTCTCCTTTCTCTCAGGATACTTGTGCTTAGAAAAGAGATCACAGTAGAAACAGTTTCAATCAATGCTTGGGAGCAGAGTTTATTTTTATATAGTACTTAACAGTTAAGATAGCATTTAAAAGAAGGCTCCCTGCCTTTGCTTTTAACAAGAGATGTCAGATTAAAATTTGAAAGCTTCAAGAATGTTGCAGTTCACATCATTTCAGAGCTCACAGTGTAGTTCAGGACTCAAGATGCTCACAGTAGCCATGGAGGAAGATACAAAAATGCAAAGATTTGTTGTTACCAACTTTCACCCTCCAGCAATAAATTAAGTCAACCTTCACCTAGTTAAATCAGGGAAAGAATTTGATGTGTTCATCCACCCTGTCTTGTTGCTGTAATCATCAATATGGGATAAATTGTAACATTAGTTTTTCTCTTTAAAAAGTAAGACTCTGCTCTTTGCTTCCTGGCTGTCCTGAGCTGAGCAGCTTTCCTCTGCCACTCCCTTCTGCCATGATGTTCTGCTTTACCCCTGGCCCAGAGCAATGCTGTCAGCTGACTGTGAACTGAACTGATTAAACTGTGAGCAAAAATAAACTTTCACATCTAAGCTGTTTTTGTCAGGTGTATTGGTTACAAATACTCAAGCTTGCTAACACAAATGGCTACTAATTACTGCATAGTTCTTTACATGATAAATATATGTGTGTGTGACATATGTGTATATCTGTCTGCCATATTCTCTTTAACATATTCTTTATTCCTAGAACTTTACCCAGTTTTTCACTAATATTTACAAGGATATGCAAGAACCATCTTGCGTATATATACTATTTCACATCTAGATATAAATTCCCAGAATTCATAGGTCAAAGAATATAGAATATATTGTCAAATTGCTAACAGCCCATGAAAGAAACATGAAAAAAAAAAACAACCAAAACACATAAAACTTCGTGATCAAAAAATATTACTACAGAACAATAGATTTTTGTGCATGGGAAAGGGGGTGGTGAGAGACAGAATAAGCCATGTTGAATGACACTATGAAGAACAGAGAAAATATCTGGATAAACCCTGTGTGTATAAACCTTTGATTATGAGCTTTTCAGTCTCTTTTATCCTAGCACATCTGACATGAACAATATTTCATTGTTGTGCTGGGGCTGTAGCTTAGCAGCAGAGTGCTTGCCTAGCATGTATGAGGCACTGGCTTCCATCCTCAGCACCCCATAAAATTAAACAAATAAAATAAAGGCATTCTGTCTATCTACAACTACAAAAAAACAAAAATTAAAAAAATATTTCATTGTTGGTTCCTTCCCTGATTGTATGTGCTGTTGAACTGCTGTTGATGTGACTCCATTTTTGAGAAACCAGCTTCTACCTCAAAGCCTGTCGGGAGGGAGGGGCGTGACCCTTGTCATTGGAAAAACCCACAGAATGTTCCTAGGCACATAGCCACCCTGCTGAGTTGTTTGTCTGCAAATAATGGAAGAGATCTGCAGCACCAGGTGTCCCTGACTCAGTCAGGCTAGGTAAGGATCCATAGCAACCCCCTAGCAACCACCAATCATCATGAGACAGGGAAAATACCTGGATGCCAGATGACCCCCCAGTAGTCTCAGTGATTGATAACATGTTAGGAAACTATGTAGTTTAGCACATACACCCCTTACGGATTAATCAGTTCAAAAGAATCCCCCTCTGGTACTAACCAATCACCCCTACCCAACTTGTTCCCGCCAGTGAAAGTGCTAATCAATGTTAAGAGTTGTTGTTTGATTTTTCCGTGTTGTGGAATGATTTGCTGTGTGATGCTGTGATGCATAGAGTATCCCCCCAAACCTAGAAAATCTCACTGAACAAAGGACCAGGACTTACTCCCTGGGACCGATGCTTCGGAAACGGTTGTGAGTCCAGGCTCCAGCTTGCAATAAAGACTCTTGTGTGATTGCATCGGATTCAGCTCCTGGAGGTCTATAGGGGTCCCATGAATCTGGCATTACAGAACATCTTTAAAAATATCTGTTATTGGGGCTGGAGCGGTAGCGCGCTCGCCTGGCATGCGTGCGACCCGGGTTCGATCCTCAGCACCACATACCAACAAAGATGTTGTGTCCGCCGAGAACTAAAAAAATAAATATTAAAATTCTCTCTCTCTCTCCCCTTTCTCACTCTCTTTTTTTAAAAAAATCTATTATTCTTATTTCTTGTTTTGTGAATAACTTTTTCAAAACCTTTGTCCGAATTTCTTATTGACTTTTCTGTCATATTTGTTATAAATATTATTTAGGTTTGCAAAATAAAAATCACATTTAGGGCAGTCTTCTATTGTCATACAGAGTATTTGTTTTGCCCTTCTGGTATTTGATTTTGTATCACTTCCATCACCAGAAAAATGGTCAGTTGTTAAAAGAACAACTATTTCTTCTGTAAGCCCAAGCTCAACTAATATATTCCCCAAAACCTAGCAATTCTTCATTAGGTTCTTATTGCATATTACCTTGTGGTGTAAGTTATTTATATTCGAATTTCTAATTCCCTTAATGAATCCACTTTTCTTATATTTCAGTGTATTAATTAATGCCAAATGCTACTGGACCACAAGGGCCTCTACTTTTGAATTCAGATCTGATTTATTTTTTGGTCCATACTTTTGAATTCAGATCTGATTTATTTTTTGGCCCTAGGTTTGTTGTGTCCGCCGAAAACCAAAAAATAAATATTAAAATTCTCTTCTCTTAAAAAAAATAAAATGGAATTAATTTTCCTAGTGAAACAAACCATTTACCAACAATCTGGCTCTTGTAGTAAAAAGTTAGCTGGCAAATAAAAAGTGAGAATCCTTTCCACTGAGGACCTTGTAATATAAAATAAAATATGGCACCAATTCATGAAAATAACACACATTTTAAACAATTACAATATCCATGTCAGGACCTTCACATGGAAGGAGTTTCTCCCTCTTTTGACTTTGTATCTGGCCAGGTGGTTTACATTGATTAACGTCAAGTGGGCATAAATGTGCATCATCAGCTCTGAGTGTCAGCTTCAGGAAGCCTTTAAAGTTTACTTCTTGAGGCATTGCTAGGTTATCTGGCTTGTCTAAGGAGAGACAGAGACTTGAAAAGCTACCCTAGTTAATCCATAGATCTACAATGAAATACAGAGCCAGCTGTGAACTCATTTTTTCCTCTTTAAAAAAAAAAAACAAAAAAAAAAACAAAACCTTAAGTTTTGGGTGGTTTAAGAAAGAGGCATGATTGTGGCAATAGCTACTGATAAAGTGACAAAGGTCTAGATAGGATTAAGGGTGTGGTAGATAAAGGAGATAAGAGGGAGCAATAAATCAACAGTGTCAGGTTGGGGATATAGCTCAGTTGGTAGAGTATTTGCTTCACATATGCACAAGGCCCTGGGTTCCAGCACCCCATACACACACACACACACACACACACACACACACACACACGAAATAAATAAAATCACAAAAATGTGAACTGTGAGGTCTCATTGCTTTTTTTTTTTTTTTTTGCATGCAATACTGAGGACTGAACCCAGGGTCTTGTGCATTCTAGGAAAGTGCTTTACCAATGAGCTATATATCTCTACTTTTAACTGACATTATTACAGACCCCCAAGGTGGGCTTTAAATTATGTTAATTATGTTCACAAATGTTTCCTAAGTTAATAATTTTTAGAACCGCAAAAATCAGGGCCTTTAATCTAATACAAACACTACAATAAGATAATCTTGAAATTAGAAAAATCCACTTACTTTTATTGTTGGGAATCAACCCCTGAGATGCTTTACCCCTAAGCCACAACCTAGTCCTTTTTTTCCTTTTTTAAAATATTTTTTCAGTTTAGTTGGACACAATACCTTTTTTATTTTTATATGGTGCTAAGGATCAAACCCAGGGCCGTGCACGTGCCAGGCAAGCACTCTACTACTGAGCCACAATCCCAGCTCTTACCTTTCTTCTTTATCCTAAGCATTTATCTGTCCTTGAGTTTATACCCACCATAGAAACCATGTAATCCAAACTTTGAAACACCAAATAAACAAAGTTGTAGTGTCCAGAAGCTGAGGAAGCATGACTTATCCTGCCATTCGGGAAGCCAAGATTCTCCCCCTACCACATACTACAGGTTCCTGTCATATTCCCCACAGCAATATTTCAAATCAATTTATTTATTTGTATGATATTTACAGATAAGTTTAATTAAAAAGGTCAAAAGATGCCGATTTGTGTGAATCCTAAAGCCTTTAGGAAAAATCTGAAAATGTAAACATTTCACAGATAATGGGGATGCCTACCTACAAACACCATTGTCCTGAACTTCCAACTTAAAAAAATCTGTCCTTTCACCTCAGTGCAAATACACCACAATGACAAGCAATTCGGCAGCACAGTGAGTGGCCTTTATTTTTTACCATTTGTAAAAAACTGACATTTAGACTTCAAAATTTATAATACAAAATTATGGGCAGCAGTTTAAAACGTTTCAACAATGGTGAGATTCCACTTTGCTGACACAAACAAGGCTATTATTCCATGTTCAAAAAGTAGATTTGTCCCAAGACTGCCTATTAGTAGACATCCACCACCTTGCTCAGGACCCGTTTGTGACTGTGTCTTCTTCCATTTCTTCTTCACCATCATCAGTGGGCCCTGAAAAGAAAGAAAAAAAAAAAAAAGCCACATCAGTTTGAGAGAATGTTTGCTTAGTAGGTGAGTGCCCATTCTGTGGCTACTGTATATCAGGCACTGGAGGACTAGGCACAAAAAGACCTGGAGCAGCCCATTTTTAAGGAGCTTATAGTCCAGGGTCAAACAGTCTTTGGCAGATACTGGAAAGGATGATCGATTTCCAAGGAAAAGGGTCACAAAGGGTCTAACTAAAGTCAAAACTATTGCCTCCCATTGTAGTTGACAGTTAGTTCATTTTTTTTTTTTTTTGCGAAAACAAAAAGATTATATGCATGTGTTTCATTCTTGCTACTACTATGGGCAAAGAAACTAGATATACTCAAAAAGCATTTGGGCATTCACTACTTGCCAGATCCAGGAATAGTCAATGACTTTACTGTCTCTAAGGGAAATATGGCAACAACAAACCACTTGTTCAACAATATATGGCAGATTTTTTGGTCAATATATTAAAAAAAAAAAAAGAAAATAATGTTTAAGTCTATTGCTTCTACAGTTGGATCCAAATACCAGATTTCTAGATGTAAAACTACAAAGAAGGAATGGCTTCATTAGTCCTACTTGGAAGCCTGGGCCCACTGAGATCTAGCAAATCAAGCAATGGAGCACCATACTCGATATCTGAACTGTGCTTTTGATTATGCTTATATCCTAAGATAGCCAAGACTTAACTGAAACATCCCAGGGAGGGGTTTGGGGATGGCAGCAAATCAATGCAACAACTCTGACACACTATAATCACAATACACATTATTTTTTGGCACTGGGGATTAAACCTAGGGCCGCTTCATTACTGAGTCACATCCCTAGTCCTTTTCAAGATAGGGTCTTGCTAAGTTGCTGAGGCTGGTCTCCAACTTGCAATCCTCCTGTCTCACTCAGCCTCTCACCCCTAGTACAATAAGGAGTTTTCTTACTTCCCAATCTGTCATCATCTAAGCTCAAAAGGCTCCACAGATTTCCACCATATATCACACAACCTGCAGCGTCTATGTGGTTCTGTCAGCTCATCAGGCCACATCCTCTCAGAGATGTGAGCCTCATTCACTCTGGCCCTTTCTCAGTTCAAGTGTACCTTTCTACACGGATTCTGGCAGGGCAGTCTCCTCTGCCTAGAATGTCCTGCTGCCTCTCTCTAGTTCAGCAGTTCTTAAACTTTTAGGGTGAGGACATAAAAAAACCTTTTGTTTATGTTGATTACATCTGTTGATAGGTATCAGAAATTAAAACAATTTTAAAGAATAATAATTTATTAAAACAGTAAATCCATTACATGTTTATGTTCGCATTTTTATAGAAATGGTAATTTCTACTACAAAACACTTAGTGACATTATTTAGTATTTTTCCATTATTTCTGCCTTAATAACAGTCAACTAGACTCCTGTATTGACTTCAACAGTGCATCTGTTCTAACACGTTTTGACTCAAGGCTATAAAGAAAATTTAGTCACAAATACTTAATAAGAAAGTGTCTCACTGAGTTGCTGAGGCTGATTTTGAACTCATAATCCTCCTGCCTCAGCCTCCTGAACTGCTGGGATTATAAGTGTGTGCCACAGTGCCTGGCTTCTTTCTTTCCTTGTTTTTAATTTTGAGAACGGTTTTTTTAAGTTTCTCAGGCTGGCCTCAAACCTACAAGTATCTTGTCTTAACCTTCTGAATACTGGGATTACAGGTGTGGACAAGGCCTAATTCTCCCAACAACTTTTAACAGCTTGTACTATTATCATCTCAGATTTTATTAAAGATGAAGGAATATACTTCATATTTGCCCAAGGATAGAGCTGATGAGGCTAAGATTTAAGTCTCAGGCTGTTTGGTTCTAGGACCTGTGTTCCTAACTACTATATTATATGACAGCCATGCTTTGCCTAATGACAAAGATTCTTCTGAGAACTTTATAGCTGGATGATTTTGTTGTTATGTGAATCAGAATAGCACAAAGAATATACCTGCAAATCTAGATGGTATCACCTATTGTATATCCATTCTATGATGCATAGCCTATTGCTCCTAGCTTAGAAACCTATAACATGTTACTGTTCTGAATACTACAGGAAACTTTAATGCAAAGGTAAGTATTTGTGTTATCTATACATAGAAAGGCTAAAGTAAAAATACTAAGCATACGAGTTTTCCAGATCTATTATAATATTATGAGACTACTGCTATGTATGCACTATGTCACTGACCAAAACATTATCTGGAGCACGACTATACATATGGGTAAAAGTTCACATAACACCATTCCCTAACCTGATCTGCGCTCTCTTCCAGGTATCTGACCAGACTGCAGCAACCCCTTCAGCCTTTCCACTTCAGCCAGAGTTGATGCATTTGCTATGGCATTCTAGTAGACAAAGGAAAACGGAGATAGACAATTAGTTGCGATAAAGTACCAACCATGCAGAAAACATCTACAGAAACTCACAGTATCTTTTCATATGGAATATTATGTAGCTCTGTGTCAGGGGAAGAATTTTATTGGCATACTGAATCAAAAAGCAAATCATATAAATTTTCAAAATTAGTGAAGAGAAACAGGCCTTCTTCTAAGAGAACGAATGATAATTCTACATATCCTAAAATTTAAGATATCTTTGAAAGCAAAAATTAAGGCAAGGGCCGAGGCTCTGGGTTTGATCCTCAGCACCGATTAAAAAACAAACAAACAACAAAAAAAATTAAGGTAAACCTCGGTAACTATTAAGCATATCAAAGAAATTAACTATTTAAAATGACGAACGCATCCTGGGAAAACAAGAAAGACAGATGCTTCCCACTTTGATTGGCTGACGCAATGAATTCAAGTCAAATAATAACTTTTAGGTAGTTTTTCCTCAAATAGAAATATAGCTGGATTCTAACAACTATGGAATCTGCAGCATTCAGAACTTGGTTCACTATACCATGATGTGTCCTAACCACATCTCAGCTCTCTTCAGTTCTAGAATACCAAAACATTATTACCTTGATTGCTTCTACATCTCCTGGAGATGGCCCACCTTTCTTTTTGTCAGTTGGCAAACCAGCACCTGGATTAAAACTTAGGAGGGAAGAACATAATTGTTAAATCCTGCCCAAAGGAAGTTGCTTCTCTTTTACTTTCAAAGGTTTTTGAAAGTAAGTCAACCAGTGTAGTATCTTATCTTTGTTAACAAACTGATACAAGAACTCTCTCCTTCAGAAACACCTCCCAATTAATCTTCCTACAGAGAAAAAAGAATGTACAAAATTTCACATTAAGACTGCAAACTGAAATATATTCTCTGCTAACCTGTTAATGTATGGACCATGGATGGCCATAAACTATCAGTACTCAAATTTAATACCACATTAATCACAGTTTTTGGCTTAATTTTGAAGGAGGCCAACTGCCAGACAGTGTTTCTGAAGGTGAAGTGGAGTTAAGTTGGATATCCGTATCTTACGTTTTGCTTCTCCTGGCAATATCCTTTGCAAGCTGTGCACCCCGTTTGCCCTTGAACATTTTCTCTGCTTCCTGACGCTCCTACAGCAACACCACACACAGAGTTAATGGAAATAGGAATACCAATTGCATTTAGATGCATTCCTCAGAAAACATGGAAGCCAACTCTCCTGAAATACTCTGGGCTGGCAAAAATACCAAAGAGCCAATTTCATATGAAAAGAAGATAGTGGTCTTGCCTTCTCTGGTGAAGCTCCCTGAAGAAAGTTCCCTCCCCTCCTTTCAAGGAGGGACCCCAAAGAACCAGGAAAGGGGAGGAAAGCAAAAACAGAACCACTTCCAATAAGGGATAAGTCATGCTAATAGTTGCTCAAAAATAGATCAAAATCTTCAGTGGGAATGTATTTAAGCAGATACTCAATGCCGTGGTTCTAACATTTTGCCAAATATGGGACAGCAAATGTTAGACAAGAGTGTTAATTTAAAATCCTGCCATGAGGGAAAAAAAAAAATCTGACTTAACATTTTCTTTCCCATATTTTAAACTGCAAACTAATGGCATATTGTACTCAATTAGGAAATTTAAAAAGTCAGTAACAAAAGTATAAAGAAAAGCATAAAACTCTATAATGACCTACAATCAAAGAATACTTACTTTTAGTTTTACTTTCTGAAAATCCAGTACTCTGACTTGTGGGACTTTATAAATCACATACAGTCTATAATGCTTCTTATTTGTTACAGGATTTCTTAGAATGCTACAAGAAAAAGAACAATACAATACCAATCTTGTTCATAGGCTAGCATTTAAGAGATCCATTTGAACAGTGTAATAAATCTATAAATTAAGAAGAAAAAATTCTTTACATTAAGGAAATATCTATCTATCTATATTTTTTTGGCAGGGAGTACCGGGGATTGAACTCAGGGACACTCAACCACTGAGCCACATCCCCAGTCCTATTTTGTATTTTATTTAGAGACAGGGTCTGAGTTGCTTAGCACCTCATTTTTGTTTGTTTTAAACATTTATTTTTTAGATTACAGTTGGATACAATATCTTTTTTTTTTTTTTAAATTTTTACGTGGTGCTGAGGATTGAACCCAGTGCCTCACACATGCTAGGGGAGCACGCTAGGTGAGCGCTCTACCTTTGAGCCACAACCCCAGGCCCCTATATTTGTTTTTAAAAGCTACTTTCTACTGACTGACTGTTTTAGGGTCAAATGTAATTTTAAGTACTTCATTAGTTTTGTTAACACAATAATTTCCATACCTTAGATAAGTCAATGATTTAAGAGACGCCAAAGGGTCCAGATCACCCTGTAAAAATAAGGAGCACACATAAGAACACTGATACCATATGCTGTCTATTTTGATATTTTGAAGAAAGTATCCACATTGTCTTTTATTTCTTACTACCCCAGCACCTAGCCCAATACTAGTACATCTCAAATGTTTAAATACTTATAATTTGAGCTTTGTAAAATCTTGGCATTAACTCTGTCAACAGCAGCAGACGTACACTGAAAAGAAAGCAATGCTAAAGCTGATGCAACTTTGGAGCAAGCTATTTACCCAGGGAATCTCAATCCAGAATCTTGGTGTAATGTGGTCTTTTTTGGCAAGTACCTCCCCAAGTGCCTGGGAACAACATACTGTCTTTGCAAAAAGGCACCTTTATTCTAGGCTTCCCCAAATCTCTTCAAATAATTTTTCACAAAGTGAACAGAAAAATTAAAAACAAAGAAAACCCCCCACCAAATTATGGGAAGAAGGCAGGATGGTTTTTGAATCTGTCCAAATTGTCCCATAAACCACAGTTGAATGAGGATAGAAAAACCAAAAACTTATTGTCAATAGTGACAACTAAAGTAGATGAGAAGATATTTCCCATGAACCCTACAATGGAAATAAGTACAGACAACTTGAAAGCTTCAAGACTTGCATGTGGGCTGGGTTGTGGCTCAGTGGTAGAGCACTTGCCTCTCATGCATGATACCCTGGGTTCGATCCTCAACACCACATAAAAATAAATAAATAAAAATAATGATTAAAAAAAAAAAAAGACTTGCACAGTGAAACCATTTGTGTAGAAAGAAGCAGAGGGAAGGCAGAGGCATCTCTTATACTGGATAGGTACTTAGTTTGAGAACAACAGTCCCAGGATCTGAACATTTTAATAGTGAGTACAAGTCTGTGAGAAGGTCTAATGGATTACAGCAATCTAGGCCCTCTCTCTATAAACACTAACCAAAAATTGTTTCCTTTCCAGAACAAAGCCTTACACTAAGGAAAAAACTGCTAAAAACAGATCAAAATTTAGTAAACAGGGCTGCCAAGAGGGACAGTGAAAAGAAGTACTGATAAAAACAGGAGAGTGCTTACTTTTGTAGCACATATATGATAACTGGAAGGATATAGGGATTAGCATGGTCCGGTCAAGAATGATATGCAAAATCTGGAAGAGGTCCATATTAAAACAAGGAACCAACTTCCAAAAGCAACAAGGGAACAGAGCCACTTTTCAAAAAAGGAATCATTCGGGGCTGGGGATGTGGCTCAAGTGGTAGCGTGCTCGCCTGGCATGCGCAAGGCCCTGGGTTTGATTCTCAACACCACATAAAAATAAACAAACAAAATAAAGGTAAAAAAAAACAAAACAACAACAACAAAAAAACATTGGAAGTACTAACAATAAAAATTGACATATTAGACTACACTCAATTAGGAACTTTTTTCCATCAGGATACCTTATCAAAGTCAAAAGGAAAGCCAGGATAGGAAAAGGTATTTATAGCCCAGGAAGTTTGCCTAGCATGTATGAGGCTCTGGGTTCCTCTGGGTTCACTCCCTAGAACAGTAACAACAAAAAGGTACCATATAAAAATAAAATAATCCAAAAGGTCCAGATTCTGAAATAATTAAGAAAAAGATACAGGGAGAAAAGAAAAAAAAAAAAAGACTACGAAATAATTTTTTTTTTTGCATGTAGTGTAAAAGAAACTTGTAATACCTTTAACCCTGCCCCTAAATACCTTTTCCCCCTGTTCAACTTACCAATTCCACAAGACTATTGTTGGTGAGAATGAGTTCTGTCAGACAGGGCAGAGCCTGATCAAGTCCCTCACCTATACGGCTAAAATAAAAACAGAAAGTCTCTTATTAAAAGTGAAAATTAACAAACTAATAATTTCATCCCTGTCCTTGCTCAGAGGATCTCAGACCTCAAAGTTTGAACAACCTTAGAAATCCTTCCATCATATCCTATCTCACAAAAGAGAAATGAAGCACAAAGAGGAAGCCCTGTCTAAGGTCACAAGACCAGTGACAGGAGTGGAATGATTTTAGAACCTAAGTCTCCCAATCCCTTTCCAACGCCATACTGTCCAAAAGAACCTAAAAAGGGTGAGAATTCCAGGTAGAATAAACTATTTAGCTTGCTTCATAACTACTTTTTTGGTTCAGGAAGCACGGACATACTAGTGACTGCATTCACAGCTCAGGTACAAGACATAACCATGCCACAAGGGAATGGTTAACCCATGAGAACTATTTCTAGCTTCAAAAACAACAACTCACGACTTTGTAAAAACATATTCTTTCCCAATAAAATTTGCATAAAGCTGATGAAGGGAGGATCAAAAAAGATCTCATTTTAATGAGTTTTATTTTAGAAATTGGTTGTAAAGAAAAACAAATAGTAGAAAGTAAGAGAAACAGATGATTAGTGAAAAATATAACTGGATTTTGTATATCCTTTTAAATATGATTGCTCTGCTTTAGAAACTAAAACATGTATAAAGCAGTATGTTGGAAGATTACAAATATACAAACATATAAGATTTCTAAATAGGTACACATAACCTAGATCACTGCCAAAGTAATCTCTGGATCTCAATGGGAAAAAGTGTTACTGGTTTTTTTTTTGTTAGGAAGAAATATGTAGGTTTAACTGGCAGAATGTATTAATTTCTTCCAGCCACACCAAAACATTCACTCTTGAGGGGGAAAAAATATATATCACTCTCTTAGCAGACACTTACCATATTCTGTTGTTGTTCACTAATAATGTCTTCAGTCTTCTTAGCAAAGGAAAACCATCCAACTTCCTGATCTCATTGTCAGAAAAATCAATAGCATCAAACTGGTCTAAGGTAGCACCTAGATTTTCAATGACTGGAATTTTATATCCTAAAAATGGAGGGGGGAGAAACCACATAAGAGGTTATTAATGTAATGTGATTTGAAAGTTCATTAAATCAGTATCAGTATTTCATGGTAATTGCCTCAAAACTTTCATTTATTCAGGAAATAGTTACCTATCCCCTATGCCATGTCAAACACTCTGCAAGCTACTGAAGATAAATGAGGTAAAGTCACAAGCCCCCAGTGCCCTGAAGCTTATGGTCTGGAAGTGGACTTGAAAATGCTGAGAACAAGGACAAGACTAAGGATGATGGGGCTACTCACCCTGGGTAGTCTTGGTAACTAATGTTTATAAGAACATTTACAAGATATTTCACTGTTCTTAGGCTTTAGAGCTAATTAAGCTGTGTAAGAAAAACTGACACTTGCTAATTATCAATGCCCAAGCCTTATTCAGAATTTGAGAACAGTTCTCAATCTCTTGCATTCCCACAGGCCATATTCATAGAACTCATCCACACATCCTCATGATATCATGACAGCTTCCCCTTCACCTCCAATTCGGAGTTCAAAGTCAACATTTTATACACAACTGGTAAACCACAGTGTGAACAAATTCAACTGATATGTGTAATTTGGGCATAATTACTGAATTAGGTGCTAAATGAAGAAAAGAAACACAAACCAGGTTAAAGTACAGAGTCGGGAGCCGTAAAGGCTATATCAAAGTAAGTACTGCATCCAAATAAGATACTGCAAGAGGTTCAAATAGTGCCAAGAGTAAATTTGATGAGATTCTCTTGAATTTGGCCTTTTTTTGAGAAACTTAATTTCTCTTTCTTGGTCCTGGAAATTGAATCACGGAACCCCACACACGCTCTAAGTTTCTGAAGGTCTAAGTTTCTAAAGGTCTCATTAAGTTGCCAAAGACTGGCACTAAACTTGCTACCCTCCTGTCTCAGTCTCCCAAGTATCTGGGATTACGGATGTTTGCCACCATGCCCACTGAAAAATTTAAATTTCAATAAAATAAAAAGAACCGGGATTTCCTAACGGTCAGCAAGAAATATTAGCACAAAGCAGAGGTGGCAGCAGTGGCACTCTGACCTTGGTGTCTCAGACTGTGATCACACATTATTTTACCCGGGAGAATTTGGTCTTTACAACTTTCCAGAGTCTCTGGTATTACCGGCTTGAGCCAAGGCGCTCTTTACACCCTTTCTAAGACCGTATCCTAAAAAACTAACAAGTAGCTATCTGCACTCCCGTTTTTTTTTTTAACTTGTAACCAAACTTTCTTCCTCCTCCAAATGTCATTAACATATCTAATCCACAATATCTATTAACTATTTACTAAGAACCAACATTGTCACCCTGCTCTAGTTATAACTATTAACGAGCCTATTTTCCTGGCTCTAAAACAGCTCAAACTGCGGCACACCTGGGCCAGGCAAGGCCTAATAGAGTACGGATCAGGAAGTAATTAAGACGGTCAAGCCTGTGAGTAGGAGCGGGACCACATAAGACTCTGAGCAGCCTAACGGCAAGATCGTTGGGCAACAACGGCAAGAGGCAACCCCGACTGGGAGTCCACACTGCAGGCTCGCGGGCCAAGCTCCAGCCACCGCGCACGCGGCCGGGCGCGGACCTCAAGGCCACGCGCTGAGGCCCGGGAGAGCCCTTCCGCTGATCCCGACTCACCCCGGAGGTCCAGCTCGCGGTCCCGTACAGCATTGGTGTACTGCGCCGCTTGCTCGATCAGCTCCGCCGTCAGCTTCACCATCCTGCCGTCTCCCGCTTCTTTGCCGCAGCCGCCCGCCCGCAGCCGCCCGCCAGCGAGAAGTCCCAGCGTGCACCGCGCTCCGCCGCCAGGCAGCACCAGTCGCAGCCGCCGCGTGCGCGCGTAGCTCGACCGCCAGGCCGAAGCAATCGAAAGAACCACATCCACCCTGGGCCCAGCCTCAAAACACCAGGCGGGCAGGGTCTTGGCGCGAGTGTTGAGAACGTCTCTGTTTTGGGGTTCTTTGCTGGGGCATGTTTGGCGTCTGGAGAGTTCCTGATATATAGCATTTGTGGCCAAAAGTTAAGCAAAAAGTGCAAACACCCAAGTGGAGTTTTCTTACACATCACTGCAGCTTGAGGTGGGAGGGAAAGCTGACCGTCCTCTCTCCAACCGGGAGAAGCGAGGACACGTACGAATTAGCGAATGGTCCCGGACTTCAGATTCCTGTCCTGGGCTTAGGTTGTGGATCTCTGGCTGCAACGTGAGGACCGCGGCCAGGTCACACATTTCGAGCAGCTGCTGGGACCGCCCCACTGTCCCGCACATCCGAGCTGGCACCCACTACGCTCGGGTTTGCCGAGAGACTTGCGATCTGTAGACATTTAAACATCCACACCGAAGAAGGACACACAGCAAAGTGTGCGCGACAGAAGTCGACCACGTGACGAAGCACACACCTACCTTGTCGCCAGGAGGGTCCAACACACACACACATACACACACACACACACACACACACACACACACACTATTCTACACTATTCTGAAAGCCTTGTCTGTTCCCAAAGGCAACCGCGAACCTAACACCACATATTAGTTTCATTTGCTTTTACTATAAATAGAATCATAAAGTATGTTTTTATTTGTCCGTTTTGTTTTGCTTGTTTCTTTGAGTTTTATGTCTGGAATCCACCTGAGTCGCATACACAGAAGGCTGGTTTTATTTCACTGCTGTAAAGAATATTTATCATAATGTAATTTAACCATTCTTCTGTTGATGGACATTAGTGTTGTTTCCAATTTCGTGTTTTCTGAATAATGCTGCTGTGAATTTTCTGGTACATGGATCTGATGCACTTGTGCATGAGTTTCTCCCCCCATGGAATTGCTGGGACATAGTGTATGGTAGCCCCAGAAGGTAAAGCCTAACAGTTAGATGCTAAAAGGCTAAAATAATTTACACATTCTACTGATATCAGAGAATTTATGGCTTCCATCCTCAGCTTCCTTGGCATTCCCAGTCTATAATTTTAGTGATTCTGATGTTGGCTGCATAGAAGTATAGTACTATTGCTTTAGTTTGCTTTTCTTTAATATCTAATGAAGGCTGAGAACCCTCATGTGTGTTCTGATATAGTCTTTTATCAGGTGCCCATAAAAGATTGTGAATTTTTAAAATATTTTAGATATAAACACACTCAGTGGCTTGCCTTTTCTCCCAATGATATTTTATGATTAGAAGTGCTAAGAGCCACAGCCAAGTAAAATGATGCATGGCATTTTTGGTTGAAAGGTGACGCCAGCAAGCCATTGAGATGATATGATTATGTTAAGATCTGCATTCATGTGGATATTGGACTCCTGCTGTCCACCTCGGCCTGCTATAGGACTCCTGGAGAGTTCTCATTGGTTGGGGAAGGGCGGTAGGAGGGAATTCCGGAGGAGGGACTTCCTGTTGGGGGTCTGGGAGAAAGCCCCATGGGTCGGTCAGCAATGGTCCTGGGAGTGTATGGGGCATTGGTGGCAGTTTCAAAAATAAAGTTTGTTCCTGCTTGAGTCGCTTGTGATTTTGTGCCCAGCCAGACTGCGACAATTGGTGGCCCGTGTGGGGGAACACCTGAAGCTTGGAGGTGAGTAAAATTGTTTGCCCCTGAGGGAAGGCGAGAGAATGGGTGACCATTTCAAAAAACAATGTGTTCTTGTTTTGATTTATTTTGTTTTTGTTTCAAGCTGTCTATCCCTAGAACTTTCTCAGGCAAACTGGGAAAAATGGTTGGCTCAAGGTTTGAAGTTGTTTGGTCCTGAGAAAGAGAAAATTGATACAACGATTTTTTGTTCCGTTTTTGTTTCATTCTGTTTCGATTTTGTTTTATGGGTTGCGTTGATTTTGTTTTATGGGTTTATTGGGTTGCGTTACCTTTATAGTAGATTAGAAATTAGTAAAAAACAAACCGAAAGACTGTTAAGTAAATTGTTAGAGGTCCAGACTATGGTAGAAAACATGTTAGGTCAAGCAAAAGAGAAGGTCTCTCGAGCTAGTCAGACAGAGGAAAATTTAAAGGAAGAAAGCTTAAAAGACAAACAACCATCACGGGGGGGAGCTACAACAGGAGGCTGCTACTAACTCCGTTCTATCACCAGAGGGCGTAATTCAACCAACAGCTTCATCTATAGCTGAGTGGCCCTCAAGTCCCGTAGTTGATGGACCGAATCCTGAGGCAGGACCCCAAAGATTAGCATGCCCTGTACTTGAGCACAGGAGGGAAACGAATTCACCGTGCTTTAGATTTCAAAACAGTGAAGCAATTAAAGGAGGCTGTAACAACCTATGGCCCGCAAGCACCCTTCACTGTGAGCATGGTGGAATCCATTACCAACTTGGACATGATGCCAGCAGATTGGGCTAACATGTGTCGATCTGTGCTAAATGGAGGACAATATTTGTTATGGAAGGATATTCTAACAGGACAATGGAAAGGTCCTGACCCAGTGATTGTCTGGAGTTGGGGTTCTGTTTGTGTGTTTCCACAGGGAGAACAGCAGCCGATTTAGATTCCAGAGAGACTAACCAAAACAATTTCTACAGACCAAAAAGAAGATGATTTGACTCAAATCCATAACAGCTGATATCCAGAACTCCAGCTTGGATATTCTTACATCTGCGACAGTGATTAATCAGGATGCTTTTTTCAATATCTATTTTATTATTGCTTTTTCCCACATCATAAAGTTCTATTTTATTTTTGAGCTCATACAGACCTAGGTTAATGTTTTTCTGATCAGTTTTATTTTTTGACTGTGGAGTTTTTAAACATTGCAATGGAGATTTCACCTATGTAAAGCTACAAGGCCTTTACTATTGTCTTATGTGTATGTTATGTGTGCACACTTCTGTTTTGTGCTGTATGTGTGCATGTGCGTATGTCCATATATCATATATGAGGAGCACTCATGAATAAATGGATCCGAATTTTTTTTATTATTCACGTGATTTTAATGGTTTAATTTAAATTGGGTAAATAGCTGTTGAGAATTGTTTTAATATGTGTACAAATAAGCAGGTTAACAGATCTGTTTGTTTACTTTCACCTTTCCTTTTCATTATATTTAATAATTCTGTTCAGTATAAATTGTTCAAAAAATTGTTTTCTTAGTACCTGTTGGAATGTTACATAATTTTTTTTTAGCATCATTGTCAGAATTCCTATCTTCATCCCAGTGCCGGTGAAGACAAAGATGAAACCAAACTACAGTTTCTTTGATAGTTATCACAACAAACTGTATAAACTGATGCATCAATGAATAATAACTCAAAAAATAATGCTCATTCAAGGAGTCGATTTATTTTGGGAGGAAATGGACATATTGATAGATTCCTCTGCTTTGAACTGCTTGCAGATCTTTCCTGGACTATGTATCACTTGTATGCATTGTGATCTATCTGTTGATGCAGCGATTTATGGTAGTGCTGGTGTATCTTTGCTGATGTGTCACCAGTGATGCAATTTTTCCTAAGGAGCCATCAATTGGCTTGGTGTCGTGGTATTTCTGTATCCTCCTCCCTTCTACTAGTGATGGTCTAATTTTGGGGGCCAACAGAGGTGAGGCAAAGAACCTCACCCCCCCCCCCACTGGTGCATAGGCCTATCCACAAGTATGGCTATATGCTGGACCGGTAGTCAGTGATGGGTATGATCCAATTACAGTGGTATCAACCTAAGACAGGAGGCTGATGCCTAGAGGTCAGTTCATCCGATGAAAGGTAAGAACCGTATGTTAAATTGGACAAACCTAACAGGCACGGTCCCTAGCCACATTGCTTGTTGCTTAATTAAACAGAAGGGGGGAGATGCTAAGAGCCACAGCCAAGTAAAATGATTTATGGCATTTTGGGTTGAAAGGTGATGCCATCAAGCCATTGAGATTATATGATTATGTTAAGATCTGCATTCATATGGATATTAGAGCCCTGCTGTCCACCTCGGCCTACGAGACTCCTGGAGAGTTCCCATTGGTTGGGGAAGTGCGGTAGGAGGGAATTCCGGAGGAGGGACTTCTGTGGGGGTGGGAGAAAGCCGCATGGGTCGGTCAGCAATGGTCCTGGGAGCGTATGGGGCATTGGCGGCAGTTTCAAAAATAAAGTTTGTTCCTGCTTGAGTGGCTCGTGATTTTGTGCCCAGCCAGACTGCGGCACCTCATTGATACCACAGTTAAGAACTTTTTCTTTTTAAATGTTTATTGTTATTTAGTGAAGTCTATTTAGATGTTTTACCTTTTTTTCTTCCTATTTGGATATCTTTTTATTTATTTATTTTTCTTGTAGGATCTTTATTAGCCTTTTGGATGTGAGTCCATAAGAGTCCTTATGAGATATGTGAATAGTGAATAACCTCTGTAGTCTATGGCTTATCTTTTCATTTTTAATTGTGAATATTAGGTGCTGATTTTAATAGATTTATGAACTTTTCCCTATAAGGCTAATTTGGGGGGTGGGGTGGTACCAGGAATAGATAGATCCCAATGGAGCTTAACTATTGAGCCACATCCCCAGCCATTTTTTATTTTGAGACAGGTTCTTGCTGAGTTGCTTAGGGCCTTCCTACGTTGCTGAGGCTGGCTTTGTTTTTATTTTATTTTAAAATTTCTTCTAACTAGTTATACATGACAGTAGAATGCATTTTGACACATTGTACACAAATCGAGCACAACTTCTTTCTCTGGCTGAACATGGTGCAGAGTCACACCAGTAGTGTAATTATAAATGTATTTAGGGTAATAATGTCCATCTCAATCCCAATCCTACACCCCCTCCCCTCCCTTAAATCCCCTTTGCATAATCCAAAGTTCCTTCATTCTTCCCTACCCCCTCCTCAATTATGGATTAGCAATCACTTATCAGAGAAGACATTTGGCCTTTGGTTTTTTGGGTTTGGCTTATTTCAGCTTAGCATGATATTCTCCAGCTCCATCCACTTACCTGGAAATGCCATAATTTCATTCTTCTTTAAGATTGAGTAATATTTCATTGTGTATATTTACAACATTTTCTTTATCCACTTACCTGTTGAAGGGCATCTAGGTTGGTTCCATAGTTTAGCTACAGTGTGTGGTCTGACTTTGAATGAGTAATTCTCCTGCCTCAGTCTCTTGAGCCACTGGAATTACAGGTGTGTGCCACTGCTCTCAGTTATATATGGCTAAATTTGTTTAAGTTTTGTTTGTGGGGCTGGGTATTGAAACCAGGGCCTGGCACATGCTAGGCATGTCACATGCTCTACCACTGAGCTATAGCTCCAGCTCCTACCAATTAGTTTTTAATGTTCTTTAAGAATTCTTTGGCTATCTTCAAATTGTGAATATTTTCTTCAAAAATCTTTATTGTTTCAATTTTCACATTCGGATCTGCAGTCAGCCTGGATCAATTTTGTGTACACTCCAACGTAGGGATCAAGGTATGTTTTTTCCAAATATTAGTATTCAGTTGATCCAGTACCATTTACAGAAAAGACCATCCTTCCATCACTGCTCTGTGATGTCATAAATTAGTTGTGCAAACATAACATTCTGCCTCTGGATGCTTTGTTCTTGGTGTTCAATCAACTGTCCTTGCATAATATCATAGTTTTATTTTATTTTATTTTTTGGACTGGGGATTGAACTCAGGGGCACTCAACCACTGAGCCACATCCCCTGTCCTATTTTGTAATTTATTTAGAGACAAGGTCTCACTGAGTTGCTTAGTGCCTTGCATTGCTGAGGTTGACTTTGAACTTGCAATCCTCCTTTCTCAGCCTCCTGAGCTGCTGGGATTACAGATGTGCACCACTGTGTCTGGCTAATATCATAGTTTTATAATATAAACTTTATATTTTAAAAATTGGAGACTTTTATGATTTTTTATCATGACATTATATTCATCTCCAAAGGCTCCCACTTTTTCAGAGATTACCTTGGTTGTTATTGCCCTTTGCATTTTAATATAAAATGTATATACATCTTATATCTAAAAAGGAATGCCTGTTTTAATTTATATTGTACTGGATCCACAGACAAATCAGGACAGAATTCATAACTTTACAATATTGAGTATGCCAATTTATGTACATGGTAAGACTCTACATTTATTTAAGTCCTTTTTAATTTCAGAAATGTTTTATAGTTTTTGGATAGAAACCTTTTATGTCTTTGATAAAATTTAGTTTATTATTTGATAGGCTTTCTTTTTCAAAGAGAGAGAGAGAGGGAATTTTTTTAATATTTATTTTTTATTTTTGGTGGACATAACATCTTTATTTTTATGTGGTGCTGAGGATTGAACCCAGGGCCCCGCGCATGCTAGGCGAGCGCGCTACCGCTTGAGCCACATTCCCAGCCCTGATAGATTTTTTAAAATAAATATTTATTTTTTAGTTGTATTTGGACACAGCACAATATCTTTATTTTGTTATTTATTTTTACGTAGTGCTGAAGACCAAACCCAGGGTCCCGCACATGCTAGGTGAGTGCTCTACCGCTGAGCCATAACTCCAGCCCCTATTTGATAGTTTTTGATGCTATTGTATTAGTATCTTTTGTTTTGAGGATTGAACTCAGGGTGCTTTATCACTGGGCTATATCCCCTATCCTTTTCTTTTCTTTTTTTTTTTTGAGACAGGGTCTCACTGAGTTTCTGAGGGTCTTGTTAAGCTGCCCAGGCTGCCTTTTGATCCTCCTGCCTCAGCCTCCCAAGTCACTGGGATTATAGGTGTGTGCCACCTGGTTTGTAAAAATCTTCTGTTTAAAAATTTCAGTTCTCACGTTTGTTTCTATATAACAAATTGCAGTTGGTTTTTGTATTTTGGCATCTTATCCAGCAATCTTGTGACAATCACTTATTAATTCAAATAGTTTGTAGCCATTCTTTTGTTTTTAGTACCTGGGATTGAACCCAGGGGGTGCTTAACCCCTGAGCAATATCCCAGCCCTTTTTTATTTTTCATTTTGAGACAGGTCTTGCTAAGTTGCTCAGGGCCTCATTAAGTTGCCGAGGTTGGGTTTGAATTAGTGATCCTCCCGCCTCAGCCTCTGAGCTGCTGGGATTATAGGCACGGGCCACCATGCCCAGCCATTCTTTTGGATCTTAGATAACTATGCCATTTGAGAATACTGATAGTTGAAACATCACATGAGCCCTAATAATAATTTTATGTGTCAATTTAAAAAGGAGTAATGACAGTTTTGTTTCTTCCTTTCCACTTCTTATACTGATAATTTTTACCTTGTTCACTGTCTTCTTCAGCACAATATTTGAAAAGTGGTGCTAATGAACATCCCTTAGAAGGTGTCATTTCATAGCCAAAGAGGAAAGACCCTAATCAAGTGGTCAAAGTTTATGTCACCAGCAGTGAGACAAATCAAAATCATGTAGCAACTGCTAGAATGAAATGAGAAAAACATAGAGTCACTACTATGAGATCCCTGTCAAAGACATATGACCTGAATGGAGACATGAGGAAACTTCAGACAAATACAGACTGAAGGTCTGTAGTCTTTAGGAGGTTCAGGGTCATGAGAGTTCAAGAAAGAAACTCTTCCAGACTGAACATTAAAGAGACATTATGACTAAATGCAGAGTGTGATTATAAGGTGGATCCTTTTGCTAAGTGCATCTTTGGGCCCAATTAGAAGGAGTAGACTCTAGTCAGGGGGTTAGATGGTAGAAACAACATTAATTTCCCCATTCTGATGACTATGTAGGAAATATATTTATGGGAAATACTAGTGTTTGGGGAAAGTCATAGGGTATCGCTTCAGAAGCTTGCTCTCAAGTTTTTCAGGAACATTTTTAAAAATTATATTTGCAACTTTTCTATACTTTTGCATTGTGTTTCAAAATAAAGTGAAAATAAGCCAAACTTCACTTAATTGCAGAGAGGGCCACCAGGTGGAGGCCTTGGGCCAGAGAGCTGATTTACTTGTCCCTTCTGCTAGATTAAAGAAAGCAAGGCAAGGAGGGAGAGTATTCTTCACTTTGATAAGGACAGACAGTTTAATTCATTTTAGAGTATCTCTATGAAGTTGGAAACAACTTTGTTTTTTGATTCCATTTCTTTTGGCCAGGTTTCTCAACTTCAGCACTACTGTCATTTTGGGCTGCACAGTTCTTTGTTGTGGGGGTGTCCTGTGTAATGCAGGATGTTTAGTAACATCCCTGGCCTCAATGTGTTATATTCCTCCAGTTGTTAAAAATGTTTGCAGACATTGCTAAAACTTCCCTGGAAGACGAAATTCACTCCTGATTGAGAACTACTGACTTTCGCAATAATATATTCTTTGTTTTGGGCATTTTGGTTTCTGAAGCTTGTAGCCCTCTCAGGGTGGCTAAGAGATGTCTGGCCATACCTAGTTTGGCTGGTCCATAGTGGTGGTGGGGTTTTGCATGGTGGGACTGAACCCCAGAACCTGAGACGGGTGCTCAGTGCTGGGCTTTTCTATGCACAGATAAGCAACAGAGCTTAGGGTAATAGGAAAGGCCTTAGACAACCAACCAGGATGAATAAAGCCTTGGGCTAATGGAAGAAAAAGCACTGTTCAAGGCCAACGCCAACATAGAAACTCCTGCTTTCCCTCAGAAGCTAGTGTCCAGTTCCTTTTACCTGGCTGGGCAGAACTTTAAAAAGCTGGAGATCAGCCATCATATGTTACTTTCCATCACCACTATATGATGGAAGACATTAAAATGTCCCTTTATACTTCCCCACCTCATTTCCTTTCCATCTTCTTTGCTAAACCTCCACTTGTCTGCTGTACTTAGGCACCTGATAGCATACCCTAGGTTCCAGGCAAGATGCCTTCCAACCCCGTTACCAATGATGTAAATGCAGTGGATGGTGGTCCCCAAAGTTCAAGGGCACTCCAATCCTGGATACATTTAGACCTTGTTTCTCTTTAATTTTTTAAAATTCTGTTCACTCACTTTCCCACTATAGGTGCATATTCTGTAAAAAGTGCAGTTATCTCCAGTCCTTTAAAGATAGGATATGATGTCAGCAGTAGCCTGGGAGGGATGGGAAGCGCGTTGCTAGAAAATTGGGATAAATTCTGAAAAATGTCACTTCCTGGAGATAATGCTAGTTTAAAAAGTTCATTGTGGCTGGGCGTGGTGGTGTATGCCTGTAATCCCAGTGGCTCGGGAGGCTGATGCAGGAGGATTATGAGTTCAAAGCCAGCCTCAGTAACAGTGAGGTGCTAAGCAACTCAGTGAGACCCTGTCTCTAAATAAAATATAAAAAAAGGCTGGGGATGTTGCCATTGGTCGAGTTCTCCTGAGTTCAATCCCTGGTACAAAAGAAAAAAAAGCATTATGGCTGTGTTTGGTCAGTTGTAGAGTGATACCTCTCCTGGAGACAGCGAACCTTCTTCCTGGGTACAGGGATGGCAGCAACTTTGCCAATGGGTGGCCCAAGGCAAGTCACTTGACCTCTGTGAGCTAGTGTCCTTGTCTGTGAAATGACAAATTGAGTAGATGACTCAAGATCCTGCCCCAGCTAAATTTTGATAATCCTCACCTTGAAGTTGGACCATTTGTGAACAGGCATCAAGTTAGGCTATTTTAATGAGGTGGCATTTAGTCATTAGGACTTTGTCCCTAGCTTCTCAACTCTCCCCTCAGGAAGTCAGGCCTGGCCACTGTAATGAGGGCAGGTGCTACTGAGCCTGCCTGGTTGGTATCTTGTAGTTGGTATCCTTTGGGAGACAGAAAGGGAGTTTTTTGTTTTTTTTTTGTGGTGCTGGGGATTGAAGCCAGGACCTTGTGCATATGAGGCAAGCACTCTATTGACTGAGCTATATCCCCAGCCTGGGAATATGTTTTTTTATGATTCATCAAATCATAAGAGTATAAGTTCTCAGTGGACCCAGATTTCAATTCCAGGCCTTAGTGGCTCAAATGGTGCCCTGCATCAGGGATATTTAGCAAGTTGCTAGTTTTAATTCAGTATCAGTCTCATGGGAGAGAATGGAATCCTATGGACATTTTCCCAGTACTGGCTATGGTATCCCAAATGCACTCATTCACTCTATTGTTTCATGGTGTCAACTTTGGTCAATTTGTGATTCTGGTGGACATCTCTCAGATTGTGTGGCCTTTCTGAGAGGGGAACAATGCTCCTTGCTCTGGCACAGTGCTCTCTGCAGCCACTTTCTGCTGCATAAGGCTATCCTTGTGGCCACCACTGATGTACTGGTGAAGACCAATATAAAACAGGCTAACTAGAGTCTTGTCTTGGGGGAAAACAGCCAAGAAGCAGACCCAAAGTTTGTTCAAGGAACTGGACTGTGCCAGTTTTACTTGGAAGCTGGATAATGATCTTGTCATTTGTCCCATCAACTGGAGAAGCAGGTTATGGAGAGAGAGGGAAGGGCACTGCTGCAGTACCAACAGGGTCCAGGTGACATTCAGTGCTTGTTCAGAGTTCCCAGTGTCTGGCCACATCACTCCCTGAAATTCGGAATGAATTCCGTATTCCTGAAATAACGCCTCTCACCTGCTTTTGCTTTTACCTGAGTTCTTACTGGTGCATTTTCTTTATCTGCAGTTAAAGAATTCTAACAAGTACAAGCATCTGACCTTACAGAGAGGCCTTGGTAGAAATCCCAAGTGGCACGTAACCAATGGGTGCAGGGGTTTCAGTCATTGAGCAAAAGACAAGCTGTAACTTCAATAAATCATGTTTGCCAACTACAGGTGACAAGATCAGTCTGAGATGTAAAGAGCTCCCTTTGACAAATGGAAGGTGATCTTCTATCTGGAGAGGCTCTAGTTGCTCCACTCAACCAGGCTTTGGTTGCATAGAGAGGGTCTGTTTGCCAAAGGGACACCTGGCAAATAGACCCTCCATTACTTCCATATGTAAAGATTTCCATGTGATGACATCAAATAGATCCAGAAACCACAAAGCAATCTCCATTTCACAGACAGGTCAGCCCTCAAGTTTAATGTTTTAGGTCTTAAAAAAAGAAATACAAGCTCTTCTTCCAGGAAATGTTAACTCTTTTATTAATTTAGGGTTAACATTGTATTTGCTTCACTGATTTATTTTTCAGAGTCATGGATTCAATAGACAACAGCTGGGTTCTTGCCAGCTCACCGGTGAGAAGGCAAACACATTATTGTCAAAGAGGGGAGCAGGACACTATGGAGAGACAAGGTTGAAAAAATTTAAGGCAAATGTTATTCCCATATTAAAGGGAATTGATCAAGCAGATCTGTGTATTTCAATGAAAATATATGAAATATTTGTCAAAATAATTAACATTGGTAAAAATTAGAACACGTAGCTTATAAAATGCCTACACAGGTTTGGCAGAAATAAATCCAGCCATGTCACGTAGGCTCATACTATACAGACACAGGAGCGTCCACCTTGAGAGCAAGTCTCCTGAAGCACTGAGGCCGTGCCAGACATATTTTTTAAAAGCAATTCCATAAAATGGGAAGGAATGGATGATTAGATTTGTGGGCTCGGTTTACATTTTGTTAAGTGGAATTGCTTGGTCATTGGGGTATCTTTTGGCTGGCCCTGGAATGCCTTCTTGGGACCTTCCTCCAAAGGCTCTGCATCAGGTAGAGTGATCATTTGGGCCCAGGGGACTCCTAGAGACACAGGCAGAACACAGTCACAGGACAGCTGGGCTCACTCAGAGAATGCTGCAGAGAGAGGAAGAGTTTTCTGGTCTGGGTTTGGTATAGGACTTTCTAAGCTGCCGCTGCAGTTTCAAAAGGAGCTGACTATGTAGATTCCATCCCCAGCAGTCATACATTTTATGACTGTTTTATTTACAGTCTGACCAAACTGTCCCCCAGGCTGCGCTGTGGCAGGTGATGCACAGGTAGGTGGCTGGGCTCTTCATCACGTGTGAGGACAGCCCAGGGTCCTGCCAGCAGGCTGGTGAGATTTACTACAGAGCCGCACAAAAGCATGGGAGGGAGAGCAATGTGTGATACCAAGCGAATTTCCTTTCTGCTTTGGTCTTAGAGATTCAGTAAACTTAGGGTCTTAGAAGCTGCTCTGAAGCTGGAGCTGTGGATTCTTGTAATTCATTTTGTTCCCATTTTGAGTTTGCCAGAAGACTGTAGCCAGCAAGCAGAGTTTCAGAGGGTATCCTTGTTTCAGGAGCATGTCCTTAAGGGCCACCACCCACCTGGTTCAGGTACCTACAGATTCTGCAGAAGGATCTGGCTCCTGGGGAGATAAAACTGTCAGATGCTGAGCACTGCCCCTGCAACAGGTTCTGGCCAACAGTGTAGAGGAAGGTGGATGGGAAGATGGATGGACAGGAGAGGCCCTGCACTCTGAGGGCGCCTGGTACCCCTAACCAGCCAGGAGGCACGTGCGGCAGCAGAACTGTATGAAGAGCTTCCGTTCGCAGAGCCGGTTGGATTTCACCATCTCGCAGAAGGTTTCATCAGCTGGGGCCCCGCATCAGGAAAGAAAAAGAAGGGAAAGATCAGACTCTGGGGTCTGTTAGGATTATTTCAACAGTTCTGTGTTTACTGTGCACTGATGGTGCATCAGGTGGGGGGCACACAAAGTCCTGCTCTTGCCATGTGTTTCACTGTGCAAGTCTAGTGTGGCAGAGGTAGCACCTGGTGTGCAGAGGCTGTTGCTAAGTCTAAGTGACAAGAGGAAGGTTCATGACGGGAACAAGTAGGATAGGGTGGGGGCCCTGGGATTCCAGCTGGGTCGGGCCAGTATGGCCTTTGGTGCACGAGTGGACCTGTCTTTCTGGTCTGTGCTGTGTTGGTGGGAGGGTTAAGAAGAAGCACCTGTGGCAAGCAGGAGGGTGGGGCTGAAGGGAGGCAAGAATGCAGACTGCTGCCAGGTCCAGGGGACACTTCAAATGGGGAGGAGTGGGGATGGGAAGAAGAGAGACATCCAGGTAGAAGGACAGAACTCAGTGATGGGAAAGCTGAGGCTGGGGACAGGAGAAATGAGGGCTAATCCTTGGGCAGCCGCATTATCATTGTGATGCATTGTTATTAGTAGATCTGGGAATCTCTAGTGTGGCATCCTCACTTTCTTGGGCTGGATATATAACCTGGGCAGGTGACTTCCAAACAGGAAGCTTCCTGGCCTTTGAAGGGCCACAATTCTGCAAACCAAAAAAGTAATCCACAAGGCAGGGAGGTCACTGAGTATTCTGCAGAGCACCACGAGGCCTCTCTCTGTGGGCTTCACGGTCTGGTGGGTGGGACAGTACCACATATTTGCCATGCCCTTTGGACACTCTGGAACTGTTTCCTTCCCTTGTGTGCCAAGATGTGGTGCCCAGAGCTACACCTGTAGCTCCTCCCTGCTGCTTGCTGAGCCACAGTATCCTCTCTATCATAGTGCATCTGGGAATGGCTCCTACACCAGACTTCCAGGACTCAGTCCTTGGCCAACCCTGCTTGCCTATAATCCCCAAATTGGGCACCACCTTTGGTTCCCTTGTGAGTTTCTGTTTTCACAACTTATCCTTGTCTCTTTATCTACCTGGAGAGTAAGAGCTCTCCCACAACACAAATGTGAGGCCTCTCTGTGCACAGATGGCATTCCTGCTTCCTAGCGTGGGGCTGACTTCTGGTTCTGTCCTCTTAGTCCTAAGACTGAGTTGGGACCTCTCCCCTCAAGGAAGCTGCCACACTCAGGCTTTCTGGGAGCCCTATGGCATGAGAATTGGGACAGTACAAGAACAAAATCACTTTTAAGAGTCACTCAGCAAATAGATTAGCAGTGGCGGGGCTGGTCAGCGTGTGACAGACCCTACAGGGCTTTGAGAAGCCCCAGATAGCCCACTGAATCAGGGACAAGTGTGCCTGTTTAGGGTGGGCCATGCCTGCTTTCCCTTTTGACCAGAGGCTGGTGGGCGGGGCTCACCGTTGCTGCACGTGTGGTTGGTGATGCAGGAGGTCCCCAGCTGAGTGAAGCCTGTCTTACATTTGCTGCAATTCCTGCTGGAGCCCTCGCAGCTCAGGCAGTTCTCTTCACACCTGTGGGAAGACACCAGCTGAGGCCTGGGGAAGAGGCCCAGCCACTCCAGGCTCCCTTCCTGGGGCTCTCCTACCCTCCCACCTTCCCTGCACACACCTGCAGCCCCCTCAGCTTTGGTCCTCTCTGGAGAGGCTGCGACTGTGTCCCCCAGGATGCTCTGAGACACAGGTCAAGTGTTGATGAGACTTCTTTCCTGTCTGACTTGACTTTTTCCCAGGAGGGTGAAGACAGCCATGGCCGGTTAGCTGGAGCATGCCCACGAGTGAAGGCCTGGCCTGCATCTCCGAGACTCCCTGTGGCATATCTGGACACCCTCCTGGGCTCTGGTGCTCACCCAAAGTGTGGCTCCCAGAGCTGGATGGGCATGTGCTTCCTCTACAGGCTGCCAGCTGCAGTGGCTATAGGCTTGGGGTTGGGGCCAGATTTTTCCCAGGGAGGTGACAAACCTGATTCCAGAGCTCACAGGAGGGCTGCTGCTGCCCATAGGCGGACTGCCCTTGGCTGCCATGCCTACGTACCTCAAAGAGGTGGGAGTGCCCTTCCAATTCCTTCTCCTCCTAGGACAGTCCTAGCTCAGTGTGGCCCAGAGCTGGACCCACAGATATTACTAATGCAGAGTCCTATGATCTCAGGGACAGTCTGTATACTATAGTTGAGGTCACATTTACCAGTTTTACAGGAACACATGTTTTCACTTACATATGGTCTGTGGTTGCTTTTGTGCTCTGGTGGCAGAGCTGAGTAGCTGTGACAGAGGTGGTATGGCCCCCAAAGTCTAAGGTACCTACCACCTGATACTTTCTTTTTTCAGTGCTGGGATTGAAGCCAGGGCTGCTTTACCACTGAGATACATCCCCAGCCTTTTTATTTTAAAAGTTTTAATCTTGAAACAGGGTCTCACTAAGTTGCCAAGGCTGGCCTCAAACCTGCAATCCTGCCTCTGTCTCTCCATAACCGAGATTCTATCCAAACCTTCAATGAAACAAGAGCTTGAGTCTGCATGTTTTCTCTCCAGGGCCATGTATACACCCACACCATACCTGTTGCTTTTTCTAGCTCCTGGTGACTAGGTCCATAATGCTCCTGGCTGATGCCCACCTCATTCACTTCCAGAGAAGCAGGGAACAGACCCCATGAGCGGATCTCAGAGCAAATGAGAAAGGCATGTGGGGCAAGAGCCTGGCTCTGCCAATGTATGGGCCTGCTTAGGACTGCTGACTTCCATGTACAGCCCCCTGGACAGGCCAGTGTTTTGTCCTAGCTGCCTTGTCCTACCCACAAAGATGGCCAGAGAAACATTCTGGGACCTGGAGGAAGACTGTGGCTCTCTAGAAGCTGATGCTGTCCACATTGGGAGAGACCTACAGAACTAAGTGGACCAAGACCCTTCTTCCTGGGGAGGAGTCCACCCTGATAGGTTCTTCAGGGCCAGAGGACTCTGAAAGATGAAAGTTCCCCCACCCCACCTCCAGGTACTGGGGATTGAACCCAGGGGCACTCTACCACTGAGCTATCATCACCAGTCCTTTTTCATTTTTTTATTTTGAGACAGTCTTACTGACTTGCTGAGAGTCTCATTAAATTGCCCAGGTTGGCCTTGAATTTGCAATTCTCCTGCCTCAACCTCCTGAGTTGATGGATTACAGGTGTTCAGTATTGCCCTGGCTTGAAAGATGGAAATTCTGTGAAGAGCCAGCACTTTATCACTTGGTGGCTCTGCAGGGCTCTTCCTGGGGTGTCTGTCCTAGACACCTAGTGTGTCAACCCCAGCACTGGACTCCCCTTGGGGTAAACAGCTTCTCCTCAAATAAGAAACTCCTGATCCTTCATGTATAAGGAGGGGCGTACAGTGGCTGCCCGCCTCCTGCCTCCTCCATGGCCTCTGGGCACCACACAATGGGTCTGCCTGCCACAGGTGTGGGCATAGCATTCCCTGGAATCCAAGATATTTGACAAATTAAAGTGATTATCACTTTTTAGTTCCAAGTTCTCCCCAGATGCCGTTCTTACTTTAATTATCTGCAAGCCAGCTGTCTGGGGAAATTGAAAGGTTTGCTTCAGACAACTGTGCTCAGGGCCCTGAATAGGACTCAGCAAGGCTGGAAGAAATGTGGCGACTTTCCCATTTCAAACCAACTCCGAAGAGGGGCTGGACTGTGCACAGACATGGGACCCCTACCAGAGCCTCTTGAGGGTTACATAAGTGTAAGGACTTGGTGATCTCATTGGCTTACTATACAGTTGTGTATTTTTAAGGGATTAGGTGACAACCCACAGCAGTTCTCAGAATTGCCTGGGAGACAGGCCTCATTATGGGGGGCACCTACCAAAGCCTATGTGTTGCCCACTGATCATGATTGTCCCAGGCCTCTCTGGCTATGAGTCTGTTTCAGACAGAGGGTACCACCCCTTCCCTCATAGCCCACCCCACTGTCACATCACTATTATCACCTTCAGCTCCTGCCTGCTGTTCTCTCCCCAAATATAACAGGCTGCCCTGCCTTGCTGCTGGGTCTGGGTTTATGATGTTCCAATATGAGGCAATCTTCAGCAAGACAAGAGGAGACCAAAGCACATGGCTTCTCCCTTAAGGACCAGTAACACAGCCAAATTTTCATTACCACACAAGGAAGGTGGACTCTGTGTGTGTGTGTGTGTGTGTGTGTGTGTGTGTGTGTGTGTATACACAGGAGTAAATGGAGAATGAGGGGGTTAAATATATGTGCATTCACTACAGAAGAAATGGAGTTAGAATGACGAGATGGTCAGGGTCCTTAGAATGTTTTTAAAAGCTCCAAATGTGGTTTCCAGTGTGAGGCCATCCAGTATAGTCTGCTACTTGGATATGAGTACCATGAGACAGGCACCTTGTTCTTCTGTTTCTTGTCCCATCCCAGCTGCTACCCAGGGCCTGGTGCATAGCAGGTGTTCATTGAATAAGTATGCATTAAATAAACAAAGGCACAAAGGTTACCGACCAGCTTGTGATCTTGGCAATCACTAACTGTGGTCATTGCTTCCTCGGTAAATGGGTTCCTATCTGCCCACTGCACCTATAGTAGCAGGTGATGTTGCACGTCCCTTCTCTAGGCCCCAGAAAAGGCGCCATAACACCGGGCCCTCTGGCCACTCCTCTGTTGGACACAGCACTCTACCATTCCCCCGTGGTGTGAGCTTGGAAGACTGTACCTTCGACACACTTTGTGGGGCAAGCCAGGCATCTCCTCTGGGTAGAAGCCCTCACCACAAGCTGGCACACATTTCCAGTCTTGGAAGTGGAAGTTTTTTGCACAGTGAATACATTCTTCTCTGCTGGGCCCTGAGAGGTACAGGAAAGGAAGCAGATGTCAGGGACTACTTGCTGAAGGTCCCATCCTAGGCTTGTTCCAGTGCCCTGCCCTATGAGGTTTATGGTAATGTTTTAGATGTCCCAGGCCAGCCACACAGTTGGCATTTACCTGTTGCTCGCTGAGGACTGTGCTGTGCTCACTAACTTTTAGGTGGGCATTGCCATTCCCCTTTCACAGATGGGGTCATTGGACACACGATCTGACCTCAGTAGGGAACATGCCTTCCTATGGCCCATACTATGATGAGTGGCCCTGATTCCAAACACTTCTTTCCCTGCCAGGCTTAGTTAGGCCTCACTTCTGCTAAGGCCAGTGCTGTGACACCCATCAGCCACTGTGGCCAAACCAGGATGTGCTGCAACTAAAATAGTGCCCACTGGATTTCAAAGTCCTACTGTTAAAAAAGAATGCAACATAGTTCATTTTTAAAAATATTGATACACGTTGAAATGATAGTTTTAGATACATTAGGTTAAAGAAGATACATTGCTAAAATTATTTTCATTTGTTTCTTTTCACTGTTTTAAGATATGGATACTGTAGCTCAGTGGCACAGCTTGCCTTGCACCTGTGAGGTGCTGGGTTCGATCCTCAGCACCACATAAAAATGAATAAATAAAATACAGGTATTGTGTCCATCTACGAGGGTGGGGGGAGGTGTTTACTGAGACATTTAAAATTGCACCTGTGGCTGGTATTTGTAGCCTATATCATAGTCTCACTGGATTACCAGGGCATTTTCAGTAAGAAAAAAAAATGAGTAGGGGCTTATGGGGTGGGGAGGCGTGGCCTGAAGAGACACCACTTCTGAGCTAAGGATCAAAAATTATGGAGGAAACCCTGCAGCTTGGCCCAGAGTCAGTGGAATTGTTGCCCTCGGTCAGATGCTGTATTATAGGGACTAGACAAATATCCCCAAGGACTACTTGACAAGGGACCTTAGACAGAGGCAAGGAGGTGGCCACTGCCTGGTGGTTTAAGGCTGAGAACGGGAAGGAAATCATCTCAGATGTTGCTATGTTTTGCATATGGTTTGAGAGTGTCCCCAAATGTCATGTGTTGGGATCTTGGTCTTCAGTGTGGCAGTGTTGGGAAGTGGGACCTTTAAGAGGTGGGGCCTAGTAATTATTTCTGGTCCCTCCTCTCTCTCTGGCTTTCTGTCTTGCCATGCAATCCCTTCCTCTCAAGGGCTCCTGCCATCATGACGCCATCTTCCATGAGATCCTCACCAGAGCTGAGCTGATGCTGGCACTATGCTTTTAGACTCTAGAACGGTAAGTTAAATTAACCTGTTTTCCTTATAAGCATGCCACATCAGTTATTTTGTTCTAGTTACAGAAAACAGGCTAATCCACTTATTATGGTAAACTTTTTTATCCCAATTTAATATGATTTTGGTCTTAGACTGTGGATTGAAAGCTAACACAGTGATAGTAACTCTTCTTGTAATAACTGGACTAAGCTGAGGCTTCTCTGCTGCATCAAAGGAAAATTCTTTGCAGAAGTTCCAGAGCCCTGGGGGCTCAAGGATCTGGGCCTACTCTATATCTTAGAACCCCCTAGGAAGAAATTATGAGCTCTTCCAGGCTAAGCTCATCCTTAGATAATCAGGAAGAATAAAACCCAGAGGGCACAGGATTTTGAGTGGGAACTAGAAGCAGGATCCTCTGGGGGTAATGGGGACTCTATAATGGTCCAGAGTCTCCACATGGGGTCCTTTTCCCCCTGTGATTGTGATTGAAGACTGTCCAAGGTACAGTAGGGATTCAGTCAGGTTTATGTTGTTCTCAACGGGAAGCTGGTCTCTAGCTTTGACCAACCAACCTCCCTATACTTTATCTCTAGGGAGCATCTGCAGGTCAAGGTGGTGGGCTCTGTGTACTTGGAAGGGCCTTCGTTCTGTGTTGGGACTCAGAGGATGTTCAGTGCCCACCACTGCCTCTCCCTTCCTGCCTTACTGGCTTAATTCTGTCACCCCCACTGTTCTTCCTCCAATACTACAATCTTTACTTAATGCCTGAGGAGCCTCTGTGTTGGCAAAGGAAGCTTGTTCTTATTCGTAGTCCCTTTGATGCTCAATTTATTTACTTTTTGGTGGTGCTGTGGATCAAACCCAGGGGTTTGTGCATGCTAAGCATGCACTCTACCACTGAGCTACACCTCAAGTCTAATGTTCAAATTTTTAAATGTAAAATTTGATTATGGGCTGGGGTGTAGCCAAGTGGCACAGCAATTTCCCAGCATGTGTGAGGCCCTGGGTTCTGTTCCTTGCACCATTAAAAAAAAAAAAAAAAAGAGTTGATACACATTTAGTTGGGGAATATGAAAAACTCTGGAGGTGGATGGTGGTATTGGTTGTAAAACAGTGAACATACTTAATGCTACTGAACTATACATCAAAAATTGGTCAAGATGGGTGGCGGAGATACTGAGCAGGTGGACAATGGGCATCAGACACAGTTAGCGAAGGGGAGTAGTTCTAATGCTGTACAGCTCAGTAGGGCAACTAAAGTCTACCACAATTATACATTTCCAAATAACTAGAAAAGAGTTTGAGAGTCCCCAACACATAGAAATGATGATATTTGAGGAGATAAAAATGCTGATTACTCTGATTTGGTCACAAATAAGTACAAATATTATATACTTATGAAAATATAAAAAACTGGTCAAGATGGTAAATTTTGTGTTATGTATATTGTACCGCAATAAAAAAAAAGCTGATTGAACACACATTTTCTAAGCAAATGGTTTTTTCACAACTACTAAAAATGACTTTTATAACTCAGTCAAAGTCTCTCAAGGATTCCATTAAGTCACAAGTCTTTATAGGCTTTGAACGCTTTAGAGGCACCCATGATCATAACGATAATAGTGAAATGGGTTGCGCTTTCGCTAACCCATTATGCTGCCTCATTCATGGACCCCAGCGCAAAATGAATGCAGAGCCCTTGTTCAGAAAGCAAGAGCAGTGTGCCATTACAGGAACTAAGACAGGAAACAATCTCTTTTCTCTGAAATCTCTCTACTGAGCTGTCATGGTGTTTTTATTTGCTATTTCATTTGCTAGGCCAAGGATGCTCATGGTGATGACTGACCCTCACAGGTCCCTGGGGCACTGTTCCTCATCCAGACCGGTAGGTGCCTAGATGTGTGTGTGTCCACTGGCTGCCAGTTGCTGACCAATGTCCCAGTTAGGTAAGTGGAGCCAGGTTGGTGCCACAGGTCCACTACATCAACCCATGGTGGACACACTGATCCCCAAGGGAATCACAAGCTCCACGCCAGGATGCACTGGGCACCTGCACTGAAGATGGGAACGAAGCTCATTCCCGTGAAGTCACCTGTTGAGTGTGCTGGGGGTACAAGGTGAAGACAGGTGATATTATGCTCTACTTGGATGCCACCAGGTACTCAAAACTGACCCTGACCTTTCCCATGACTGTGTCCAGCACATTGTGTCGGTGGTAGACAACAGCAGTCACTGTGCAAGAGTTGGGAGAGGAAGGTCAGGCAGGCCCATGGCTCTAGGGGGCAGGGAGTGGGCAGCTGAGAACAGATGCTTCTAATGACACCCACACCTGATGGGGAGCAAGAAGCTTCCAGGTGACCATAAGTGGGGGGGAGGGAGAATTCTGTAGCTGCCTGGGGTTGCACCTGTTCCTAGGAGGTTAGAACCAAGGCAAAAAAAAAAAAAAAAAAAAAAAAAAAAAGAAAGAACCAAGGCAGAGGAAATGGGGAAGTATGGAGAATCCTAGCTCCCAAGAGCTTTAGACTTGCATACTGTTGAATTAAGTGCCTGAAGTGATAGAGAAGACAAGGGATTGAGATGAGAAAACCTACAAGTGGTTCAATATAGCTCATCAAGAGGTCTGGGGACATGGAGAAAGAGAAGTGAATTGAATTATTGAATCAAAAGTGTTATAAACTTCACGCCTGAATGTTACGAATCAAGGGACTCTGACATTTAAATAAGCATCATGAGTGATGCTTCTTAATTGACCTGGACTAAACAATGAGCCAAGAAACAAAAAATAAAAAGATAAAGATGACAGATGAAAAGATGAGAGGGCAACATGCTAGAAGAGCTGCTGGGCTGACCACAGGTGAAACTCTTCCAGATGCTGAGCTTGGTTCCTTCTGGGGTTGTTCCAGGAGGGTATGGAGGTGGCTTAGGGTCAGCCCCAACCATCACTTGTGGATGCTGGCCCTGACCACATCCTTGGTTACTCTGGCATGTCCACTCCTGAACAGTCCAGGTGCAGCTACAAAGGGCTAGGCTGGCCACACTGGGGAGGGCGGTCTGCCCCATCCTGTAGCATTTCTGATGAATGGTGTCATGGCAACTGATTTAGCAGACACCTAATTCTTAAATTTTTAGGCTATGAAAACTCACTTATATGAGTTTCTCAGAATACACCAAAGTGCTGGGGGAAGGAGGAAAGACAAAGAGGAGAAAACTTCATCTGAAATATATCTGAGCCCACAAACTCATGGTGTGCTTCAAGTTACTTGTGCAGATAACGGCAAAATTAAACTCGATAAAATGAATGCAATCTCCACGATATTCTGCATAAAAACTGTGTCTGGAGACATCTGTGCTATAATCTTTGTGGGGAATTACAATACATGTAAAATTGTTTATAGTAGTCTTTTCCTCTTTGAATAAAATGCTCAAAATAAGTGAACACAGGTACAAAGAATTAAGGTTTTGTTTTGAAACATCCCCATCCCTATTCCCACCTGGATCCATTTCAGCTTCTCTAGGAGGCTTCTGAATCTTTATGGTGTTAAATTTTTAGTGCAATAATGCAGCAAAAGCCAAGCTCCAAGGCAAGATGGCTCATGAGCAGTTCAGTAATTTTTATCCCTTGCCTGAAAGCATCCACTGCCTGGATGCATTTCTTTTCTCTCTTTTCCTTTCCTTTCCCCCCTCCCTCCCCTCATATTTCATTCCTCTCCCCTCCCCTTTCCTTCTGCTCCCCTTCCTTTTCCTTTCCTTTCCTTTCCTCTCCTTCTTGGGATTGAACCCAGGGACACTTTATTACTGAGCTCCATCCCCAGTCCTTTTTTTTTTTTTTTTTTTAAAAAAAAAACCTTTTATTTTAAGACAGGGTTTTACTAAGTTTCTCAGAGTCTTGATAAGTTGCTGAGGCTTCACCTCAAACTTGTGATCCTCCTGCCTCAGCCTCCTGAGTTGCTGAGATTATACATACGCACCTATAATTATTGGCCTGGCTGAGTTTCTAATGCTGGGAAACCCAAGCTGCTCAGTGGGCCTTTGCATTTTTTATTGCTTTTTGTTTTCTAACTTGAAAATTGTGGAGTAATGTACATAACATACAATTCACCATCATCTTAATCATTTTAAATGTTCAGTTCAGTGGTATTAAGTACATTCACATTTGTTGTGCAACCATCACTTACATCCTTTTCTAGAACTTTTCCATCTTCCTAAATTCATTAAACAATAACTCTTCATTTACTTCCTCTCATCCATGGGAGCCTTTGTGTTTTATTTTGTTTTGCCTTCCTGTTTTTACATTCTTTTTTTTTTCTTGCAGTACTAGGAATTTTCTCTAGGGCTTTGCACATGCTAGGCAAGTGCTCCATCACTGAGCTACATCCCAGTCCCTTGCCTTTGTTTTTTAAATGCTCCAATAAATGCATATGCCCATGATGTTCTAGATTTGCTTTCTAGGTTTCAAGGTAGCTAGCCTAATCCTCTCAGTAATCCTGACTGCAACTGTCCAAGGAAACTAAGGCCTCTGCAGGCCCTGAGCTCACCCACGCAGGTTCGGCAGGTATGATGGCATTCTCCACATCTGATCAACTCAGAATCAAAGTAGGTGCCTGGCTCACAGTCTGGAAGACAGCTGCCCCGTGCAAGGCTGTTGAAAAGAAAAAGAGGCTGGTTTCCACATCTGTTCCAAAATTCTAATGAAATTATAATTTGCCTTCAAACATCTTTCACAGGAGGAAATGAAAGTGGTTGAAGCACAAGGCTTTGTGTCTCTGAAGGCTCCCAGCTAATGAAAGCTAGCAAAGCTCTCCTGAAGCTAGCTAGAGGTAGGCTGTGCCTTGGTCCTGGCACAGGAGGCCCAGGCCTCAGGCTCTTTCCTGTGCCAGCTTCTCTTTCACTACTGATTCTCAAAGGAAAACTGGAGTGTATGGGGTTACCACTGGTGGCATGCTGGCTCAGCTGCATGGTCTGAGTCCCCCTTGAAGTGTCAGATTTGCAGTGTATCAGGGGGGTGTCTGCCACAAGGCTGACCCTCAGCCCTGAATCTGCCCCTGCTTCTCTGGGCTTGAAACCTTCCTGACTTCACCATGAACTTGAAATAAGATCCCCTCCTGGGACCTGGCAGCTCTGCTTGATGTGGCTCCTGCTTCCTCTTTCACCCCATCAGTGCCTGCCCTTCCCTCACTCCAGCCAGGCAGCCCAGCCAGGCATCACAGGGACACAAACTGAGCTAGACCACCCACACTGGGTCTGGCTCCACCACTTCCCGGCGTGTAACCCCAGGCAGGCCAGCTAACCTCTCTGCACCTCCGTTTCCTCCTGTTAATTGGTTCCTACAGTATAACGTGCTTGGAGGACTCACTGAGCAAATATATGTAACTGTTTGGCGTCTGGCACACGGCAAAGTACATAAATATCACCCACTATGATTTCTTTAGCTCCTGAGATTGTACTTGTCTGATACATGCATTTTAAATGGGTTTGCCACAAAACATTATTGAACAAACTCTCCGGGCTGCATCTGTCAGATCTAGAGACTCCTGCTATGATATTGTGATTTAAAATTAGAAATATTTATTTGGTCTTCATCCTGTTACATAGCTCCTAAAACCCTTGGAATCAATAAAATAATAAGTATTTTTTTGTGCATGATAATGAGACGACAGGTGGATGGGGGATCCTAAGTAGCCTCAGGATGGGGGCTGGTTGCCAGGTGAACCAACCATACGATTAGAGGACTGGGATTTTTAGCCCACCACCACAACCTCAGAGGAGGGGAGAGGGGCTGAATGTTGAATTAATTATCAGTGGTCAATGATAATAACTCATGATCCCATACTGAAGCCTCCAGAAAAACTCCAACAGAGTTCAAAAGAAGCTTCTAGGTTGGTGAATGAGAACACCTGCTGGAGGCTGGCACACCCCAACTCCACCGGGATAGAAGCTCTTGCACTCTTGCCCCTTTCAGACCTCATCCTATGCGTCACTTCATCTGGCTGTTCATACATTTCCTTTGTAACATCCTTTACAATAAATGGGTAAATGTAAACAAAGTGTTTCCCAGAGTCCCGTGAAATTAACAAATTAACCAAACCCAAGGAGGTCAGGGGAACTCCAATTTATAGCTAGGTGGACAGAAGTATGGCCACAACCTGGGACTTTTGACTGTCATCTGAAGTGGGGGCAGTCTTGGGGACTGAGCCCTTAACCTGTGGGAGCTGACCTACCTGCAGATAGACAGTGTCAGAATTGAGACAGATTATAGGACACTCAATTGGTGTCCTCTGGAGAATTCTTGTGTGTATGGGAAAAAACCCACACTTTTTGGTGACCAAGGGTAAGCGTGTTGAACTGAGTACGTGAGAGTGGGAAAAACACTTTGATTTTTCTGATTCTTCACATCTACGTTTAGTAGAAGGTTCTGTAGGTTCTCTATTCCAGTAACAGCAGTGGCAGACACCCACCCAGGGCTCTTGCTCATCATGGGGCCAAGGCCGCTACGTGAGGCAGTTAAATCATGTCTTTAATAACTGACGTTCCCCTGAGATTATCCCCCTAAAAAGATGGATGGCCAGGAGGCAGCAGCTCGGCTGCTCTCTCACGGCTTCAATGTGACAGCAATGATTTGAAGTCACAGCTTAAGTGGATATTGGGCAATAAAAAGAAGCTTTCTGTGGATTATGGCTGATGATGTTTCCAGAGTCTTCGAGCTTCTCTGAAAGCTTATCACTGCTGGAACCCCGGCTCCTGCTTTCTGCTACTGCTGGACAGACACTTTCTCCCAGAACACCATTCCTGAGCCTAGTACCTAGCTTCCCCCCGACCCCCGACAAAGAAATAGGTTCTCTAGGACCCCCCAGCACTTCACAGGGAAATGGGTTCCAGGGAGTTGGATCCACAAAGCCTTTCCTCCTTGACACCCTCAATTAGCAGCCTGGGGAGAAGGATTCTGCCAGTGGGGCCTCGGACATCATAGCTGGCCTCTCTTAGGCCCTTGGTCATGGCCACCAGTGGAATGTCTCCTTTCTCTTCTAGCTTTTTTCCTTTGGGGAGTCTCCTTTCTGGACCAGTTCACCCTTTTACTTCTAATCCTGCCTAGTCCAACCAATAAGTTTAAATAACCGTAGGTGTGACGTGTCACTTTGGGGGAGGGGTCTTGTTTTCCCTCCTCTCCCCAGGCTCCCAGGTTCTTGGCACTGTCTTCTCCCCAGGACTCATCTAAAAGAATGGCATAGGCTGAGGCCAACGTAGAGCCTCCTGGGGAAACCGGAACCTCCCTGTCTATAAAGTGTGAAGAAGAGTATCATAGGTTGCTGCAAAGATCAAATGGGGTGACATTGGGGTGAACACCTGGATAAGAGCTGATGCTTAGTGTTTTCCTCCTTCATTCCTTAACCCCTTCCCCAATTCATCTCTGTGGTGAATTCCAGTCCCAGTAGCATTGGAAGGAAGGGAAACTGGACTAGGAAAGTAGGCTGTCGCCTCACAGGGCCTCACTGTACAAATGCTGCTCCTTGTCTGGATTGGCAGTGTCTCCCTCACTTGAAAGCCTACTGGAAACAGTCTCAGGCTTCCCCCAGAGCAGCTGTATCAAAATCCGCATTTAGACATGAACCTTGGTGATTCTTGTGCCCTTCATGGGAAAGAAGCACTGATCTCTCCAACCCCATCCCTTCTTTCTTTCCAATGCAGACCACAGTGCTAACACTCCCTCTAGTACAGAAGTGTCCACAGCATAATTTCAACAGAATGCTTTCTGAGTTTCTAGACAGTTTCTAGATAGTTATGTACATTTGATTGCCCTAAATGTAATTTGGTTGCATTAAATGGGCTAACGAACAATTCCAAACATAAAAAAAAAAAAATCACGAACTCTGCATTTCTTTAACGAAGGATGAGTGTGTGTGTGTGTGATAAGCTTTCAGAGAAGCTCGAAACTCATACATATGTAGTGGATGAACATAATACCTTCAATTCATTTTTTTTTAAATGTGGTAGTGAGGATCACACCCAGTGCCTCACATGTGTTAGGCAAGCAATCTACCACTGAACTGCAATACCAGCCCCTCTGCATTGTGTTTTTAAAGAAATGGGTGCTGAACTTCAAAGGGCCGAGCATGGTCGAGCAGGGAAGACTGGGAATCTACAGAGCATCCTCAGGGAGCAATTTCTCCTACTAGGATGAAGATGCCAGAAAATGGGGTGCATGGGGGGAGGGGAGAAACAACAATGATGGAAAAGAGGAAGGATGTATGAGCTATGGCAACCCACCCCTGGGCTGGGCCTAGAGGGGAACTGGAGTAGGAACAATTAATGGTGCAAGGAAGGCAATGATGTGAGCTTCCCTCAAAGACTCACCTTCCAGTGGTCAGCCCTACTTTATGGTCAGCCCCACTGTTACTTTGAACAACTCTCCAAATGTTGCAAAAAAAATGTAGATTAGACCTGTCTTCACATTTCCCTCTTAAACAACCAGTTCCTAAGTGGACACATGATTTTCAGAGACTGGGAATATTTACTCTGAGAGGCTTCGGGCTTCTGACATTTTAACTTTCAAGAAAAGATGCAAAAACTTGGTGAATCAATGACAGAAACTAAATGCAGCTTCAACAGGTTGTCATTCTTCACGTTTTTTTTAAAGCGCGGAGGGTTACCTGAATCCTTCCTTACAGACAGTACATTTCTCAGGTTCATCCACACACTTTTTACAGCTTGGATGGCATTTAAGGCAGTTTTTCTGACCTGGAGAAAAACAGCAAGATGAGGAAAACAGAAGGGGCAGGTTAGAGGAAATCAAATCTGGAAAAGGAGCCTCCAACATTTCACAGCAGGTGCGGGAGGGCGGCTCTTCCCCAGTGTTTATCTCCAGAAAGGATCCAATAATAATGAAACACCCAGAGGCCAGGTAGAGACCCTGTGCTCAGGTGTGGAGAGTGTCACTGGTGAGTGTCTTACCACTCTTTTCTGGGATATGTCAAAGTCCTTAAATAACTACCATATTTTGAAGGTGGTTCTTTGTTCAGAGGAAGCATGGTTTGGTTCTGCTTATTGCAACAGGGATGGAAGCCAATTCCTGGCTGAGTAGAGTTTAATCGGGTGCAAATCTTTATAAACTTGATGGGGCGGGGGAGCCTGGATGCCGCTGACCTTTTTCCCCTAGAGCTTTCACAGGGGTCTTTTCTGAAGACTCAGCATCTATATACAGGGAGATAGGAACCTATGACAAGCCATCATGTCACCCAGGGAAATTCTGGGTCACTTCAACTCCCACCTTCACTTACATAAGTCACTCATGTTGGCATCTCATAGACACTGCCTTGTGCCACTACTAAGTGCTATGAATCTGGAAGCAGAGGGCTGCTTGCTCCACCTCAGTGCAGCCTCCTTGGAGCCACGGGTGGCATCACAGGCACATGGCAGGTGTTCAGCAAGGACTGAAGTGAATGAAGGGATGGCTGATTCTGGCCCTGGGAAGGGGGTAGTATGAGGGAGCCTGAAAACAGGTCTGGCTGGCAGCCCAGGGCAGGTGTTCGCAAAGGCTGTGAAATGTGTCTTATGACTGTTTCCCCTCTGAAGAGTGTCTGGTTATTTGGTAGCTTTATATGTCGTTACAGATTTCCTGGCTTCTTCTCCCCAGGAGTAACAGTGATGGCATGACAGGCTGGATCCTGCACAGTAGGGGCCCAGAGAGGAGCCCTGCTACCAAAACATCCTGAATATCAAAACAGTAACCTCTTTCACTTGTTTGAGCATTATCTCCATCAACTTAACCCAAACCCTCTGTTGTCTCTTTTAGGGTAAGGTGCATGATAACACTGCCCATTCTGCCCACCTTCTAAACACAGGATACCTGGAGGGGCTGCTCCAAGTTCAAGTCCCACCTGTCATTACTAGCTGTGGGTCTTTTACCATTTCTCAGCTTCAAGATGAGGAAAATACTGCCCACCCTTTAGGGGTATGTTCATTTCCTATAAAGAGCCCCCACAAAAAACAGACCCTTCTGAGCCCAATTCTTATCCCCTCAGGTACTTCTTCATTTTCGGAGGACTGTAAACCTTTTGCCTATACCTAAATCCCAATTTCAGCTCAGCAGCTCTATCCAGGAGGTTTTTTTTCCCCCAGTGTTGATCCTCAATTCCATAAATTCAAGTTGAGGCTCCGGCCCCAGTCCAGGACACCTGTCTCCTCTAAGAAAGAGGAGAAATTATAGTAGAGCCAGCAGGGGATCCTCTCCTGGTGTCTGAGAGCTGTGGCCGAGCCACATATCTGCCTGCCCTCAGTAGCGGACACTGTCTTGCACACGTTTGAATTGCATGGTCTGCCGAATTCTTTGCAGCATCACTTTGAACTTCTCCTGCCAGGTGTTTGGGTGATCTGCTGCCAACTGACAGGTCTGAGCACTCTGATTTTATGTAGTTCCCTCCTGCCTTTCCTGTGAAAGGTCCTTGCTGAGAACAACAGAGTACAAGAGGGAGCCAAGGCCAGGGAAGTCCTCCCCGGGAGGGGATGCCAGCCTAGCGACAGGGAGCTGCCTCATGCCTTCTCATGCCCTCAGACATGCCACTCACTTTCATCAGCGTAAAATCCAGCAGGACAGAGGGTCACACAGGTGTTCGTTTCCTGGTGATGATAGAACCCGCGGCGGCAAGACAGGCACTGTGTTGGGTTCCTGCCCAAGCAGGTCTCACACCCCTTGTGGCATCTGCGACAGCGTCTTGCTGCTGTGTCTCCAAAGAAGCCTAAGGGACAGGAGCTCACGCACTTCCTGTGGGAACAGGTACAGGTGAGAGCTCCTGTGAATCAACCTCCCACCCCTGTGTGGCCCCTGCATAGGGATGGGCGAAATACTATCCCAGAGCTTGGAGACCCCTGCAGACTCAGCAAGACACTGAGGACATGAGGGCCCTGGGGGGAATGTTAAGTCATAAGGGAGTGTCCTGTCTTGGTGAGCACCCTTGAGAGGTTCCTAAGGACACAGATGGAAGTTTGAGGACTTGGGTAAGAAGCCTTATTTTCTCTTGGAGGCCATCCTGGTGGGAAGTTCTGAGGTACCTGTGGCCTCCCACAGGCACCATGATGTTGGTATTTGACTTTTGGAACTTTTGGTTCTGCAAAAATCCTACCAAAGGTGCCCTTGGGGAGCAGGTCTCTCGGGCACTGAATAAAGCTCCAGGACAACTGCTTTTGTGCTGAGTGCACTGGGACCGCCCTGGGACTGGGAACTCCAGACACTGAGAGCGCCAGGCCTGCACCTCGTGAGTGTGCACCAGCAGCTTTCAGGTACATCTGTCACCCAGGCCCTTTAGGAAGCTCCCAGTGTCATCTAGGCCTACCAGGCCTGGCCTGAGCAGCATGTGGCAGGTGCTCAGGAAGGTTTGTGAAACCAAGGAATAAAAAGCAGAGCAGCTGCAAGACTGACAGGGAAATGTGGGAGGGTGGTGATGCCAGCAGTTCAGGTCCTGGCTGCAAGGACCTGCAGGTGTGCACGCTCACCTCAGCAGGGCCAGCGTGAGCCTACACAGCTGGCCACATGCCTGGGGCTCCCACATCAGCTCTGCCAGCTCCTTCCCTCCGGGAGCATTTAGTCCCACAGGCTTTCCAGGGAGCTGCCAGGAAAACCCCACACTAGCCAGAGGCTGCAGCATGTTTTCCGAGAGCCACAGCGTCCCATCTGGCCCTGTGTGGCTGACAGTGCCGCCCCTGAGTTATACGTATCTACAGTGCCCCTAGGACACTTGCATATTCCATATGATCCATTTTTGTTTCACAAATGGATGAAGAAAGCTTTATAAACATGGTCACCAAAGTGCCACAGTTTCAGATTTCTCTGTAATAAACACATATTACTCGTTTGATTAGAACAGAAAATTATTAACAGTTTTTTAAAAGGCAGTTAACTTCAATGCGATTTCTTTGTTGGGGTGTTACACAGCTTGAAATGGGCCACCTTAGCAGAGCTCCAGAATGTGCCGATGGCGGCCCCAACACATTACCTGCTGGTCTTGGCGTTCCCCAGGCTGAAATGGACACAGTTCAAGCATTGGTCTGCATTGGGGCCATTACAGCCTTTGTTCCCACACTCTGGATGGCACACACCTTAAAGAAAAAACATTTCCTTTATCCAGAGAGATGTCTTCTCCATCCAATCCAGTCCCCTGTGGTCCCCGACAGAGCATGTGGCAGCCTGATGAGGTTGGGAGGATTTCCCTTTAAAGTGTTGGTTCTGTGAGGGCTGGGTGGACAGACAAGAAGGCCCCATGGGATGTGGTCCCAGCCAGAAATCTAGTGTCAGAGAGCCCAACACTCTAGACAGCAATACCATGAGAACAAGTAACGCAACCTGGGAGAGAGCCAAGGTCAGTGAGGAGATGGGGATTGTGAGAGGCAGGAGGATGGAGGAGAGAGAGGCAGGGAAAACCTGTATTAAGTTCCTTCACTTACACCACAGTCATTATGTTGGGACCAGTCAGTTCTCTGATTTCCACTGTGAAGGACCCAGCAATGCAATTTGGGGGTGTTTTAGGTGTTAGGAAAGCTGCCACCAAGGGTGCTGAGGCAACATGAATTAGGCAGGAGGAAGAGTGCAGAGAGAATTCTGTACATGCTCCAGCGGGAATGAGGATGGATTTCTATGTGTCTGGACCACCTGGTACAGCTGGTGCTTCAAGAGCCAGGGTGGACAGAGCCAGAGCCTGAGCGTGTCAAACTGGGTGAGTGGGAGCTGGCTGCACACGGTGGGTGGGAGTGGAGTGCTGCTGCTGTGGGCTTCTTCCTGCAGACTTCTTTTTGGCCTCCCTGGTTCTTGCCCTCAGTAGTGGGACACCAATATCTTCCCTTAAGTCCTCCCAGGTCCCTGAATTCTAACCCTGAGCTTGTATGTGGTTGGAAAAATGACACAAATGTAGGGAAGCTCAAAGATTCCAGCAAACTCCTTGTTCTGGGTCTCTTCCTGATAAAAGTCAGGGATGAGCTGGCTTTCAACATCCATCCTTTTAGGCTGGGGGTGGGCATGTTTGTAGGTTTCCTCTCCCTCCTGTTCTGCATAAGTGACAGCCGTGGGAGCCAGTCTGTGCTGGGATTCCAGACTTACCCACCAACCCCATCCCTTCTATGGGGAAACAGCTCAGGGGGAACCTCCTGGATAGCTGAGAGGGGACCCAGGGAGGGACTGCATGAGGCATTATGAAGGCTCCCGAGTCTCTGGAAGGGAAAAAAACCTTCTGCAAGGTTTGAGTTGTTGGAAGGGGTGGGGAGTGAGTTCAGAAGCAAAGAAGAGTTAATTTGCTGGCCACCCGCATTTCACGGGGAAATGGGAGGGTAAGACAAAAGTCCTCATTCTCAGCGGCTCACAATGGGTCTTTGCTGAGGCATACAAAGCCCTCTTCATTCCTTCTTCAAGAGTCTCCGGCCTTCCCAATGTCAGACTCGGGTTATTTTGCTACCCTCCTGGAGGTTCACCGTTGTTGATATTTCCCAGGTTTTCATTGTGGGTCTCTGCCTGCCTGTGTTCCCACTGCGTACTCCTTTCAGAGCCGTGGTCATCTCCAGGACGCTCTGGACTGCTGCCTCTTCTGGTCCTGGCTGGCTAGTCCGGTGTTCTAGATAAGCCTAACATTTCCAAAGTTTATCACTGAACCACACCCTCCCCTCCAGCTCTGCACTATTTTACTATTTTGGAATTGATTCTCATCTGATTTGGATTTCTGTGCACTGTGTCCGGGGCCATTTGTGGGGGTAGTCTCAGAATGCTTTGTTTCATCATACCTTTTTTTTTTTTCTTTCAGTACTGGGGATTGAATAGGGCCTCATATACGCCAAGCAAGTGTTCTAACACTGAGCTACACACCAGTCCTTTAACAAAAAAAAATTTTTTTTTTTTTTAAATTTTGAGACAGGGTCTTGCTAATTTGCCCAGGTTATCCTTAAACTTGTGAACCTCCTTCCTCAGCCTTCCAAGAGGCTGAGATTGCAGGAATTCCCTCCATCTTAAGGGAGCTGGGTGTGTGTGTTGGGAAGACCAATCTTCTCTTCCTCCAGGCACTGGAGATGGTAGCACCACACAGGCAGGATCTGGTCTAGCTTACTCATTTTCAGTGCTTAGAATGGCATCTGGAGGGCTGGGATTGTGGCTCAGCGGTAGAGCGCTTGCCTCGCATGGGCAGGACCCGGATTTGATCCTCAGCACCACATACAAATAAAGGCATTGTGTTGTGTCCATCTACACTTAAAAATATATATATATATATATATATATATATATATATATATATATATATATATTTTAAAAAAATGGCATTTGGCACAGAGCAGGTGCTCAGTAAATATTTGCTGAAAGGCTGAGGGGTTAGAGTATGGATGAAAGAAGACTGGACAGAACAAGGAGAAGTGCCAATGTCCCCACCACCTGTATACACAAGGTTCCAGGATGTTCTGGGAGAGGAATAGCCTGAGGGGAGGGCCTGGACTGGTGTTTATAGCTGCTGGTACATGGGATATAGATATCACCCCCAGAGTCCTCCTTGGAGCCAGCCTCTCTGTGGTGGAAAGTTTCATGACAATCCAGAGGGGAACCAACCCCTGGCAAGGCAGGGCAGCAGAATTCTGAGACAGCATCAAGGTCTCCAGCAACATCCAGCCCCAGCTGGAAAGGTCAAGAGGAGAAACTGCCCATCCAAGGGCTGAGGATACTTAGATAAATATCTGTAAACAAACCTCCCCACATGGGACTCTCTGTTGGGACTGTTTAAAAAGCCAAATATCCACATTCATCTCTTCCATGAAACACTGTAAATGAAACCTGGCTGGTCATCTTGTCCCAATCACTCCTTCACTTCTAAGAATGTTCTGGTACACCCATTACTTATTCTTTGGGTGAACTTGGGTTCTTTGTGTTGCAATTTATATTTATGCCTGCATTTCCTCTTTCCTTCATTAGTGAAAGTTCCTCCAAGACCCACAGTCTTCCTGGGCCACTTTCTACCACTCCTAGCAGAGGCTCCCAGTACAAGGCACGTTCGATTAACGTGCAGAACAGGCTTTCTAACAGCTGACCCCACCTGCATACGGAGTTAACTGACACAGGCTAACTAAAAACTCCATCTTAGAAATTTTGTGGAGCAAATCCAGAATTTAAAAAATACAAATAAAACAAGCGTTAGCAGCTTGGGCGTTCTCGATGGACTTTGTCACTAGTGTGCAGACTGTGCTGGAGGAACAGTGGATTCAGAAGATACTGGCACCTATTTTGCCCTTCACCCTATCCACAAAAGGGCACCCAGGGAAAGTTACTTCCGTTAACACTATCAGACTTGGAGCAGGATGCAAAAGTCAAGCTGGTTGGTAAAGACGTGCCAACAAGAATAACAGACGGCTCTCATTGTGCCTGGCCTCGTTCTTGACTGTTAGGTGACCTAAGTGAGTTATTTAATGCTCTTGAGCCCCTGGTCTCATCTATACTGAGCCTATGACCCCATTCAATCCCTACATGTACACACCATGCACACTGTGAACCAACTGCTATGTACCTGTCTGCTGTCCTAGAACCTTGTCTGTTTTCTAGACAAGAGGACATGCTCTCTTGACTCCCCTCATGGTCCTCTGTGGACGGCCACACTGTCCCGAGCTGTCCTCCACCCATTCATCTTCCTTCCAAGAAGCTCAATAATTGCTTCTTTCCTGAAGCCCAGGCTTTCCTCTGTTCCCACAATAGTTCTGTCCTGGCCTCTCTGCCACTCTCTGGTAGGGACCTGAACTCCTCCCTGTGTCTTGCCATGTCCTTGCTTGTCTCAGCATCTGCTGGCTCTCTAGGCCACACCACCTGGAATCACATGTGTGCTGGCTACAGGTGAAGACTTCCTAGCACCTCAGACCTACTGAATTCCAGTTCTTGGGGTGAGGCCAGCCCAGAGCCTGTTCTTTAATCAAGTGTCTTGGTGGTGGCCTCTGTCTCTACTGTGGCCACCAGGGGGCTCTGTCCGGCAGGCTGGTCCTCACTGCAAAGTTGTCCACCCTCAGTATGGCTGGCTGATGTCTTTCCTGTGTCTCACTCTGTCCATTGTAGCTGCTCTACTTCTTCCTGCCAGGCCCTCTGGTCCCCAGACCCCCACCACCATGCTGAGTCACTGTCCACACCCTCCTTTACCTTAGGAACTCCAGAATTCACCACTACCTTAGCTTTCCTCCTGCCTCGGCCTGGAGAATAACTCTGGTTGTTGTTTCTGCCTCCATTCCCAGGGAGCGATGTGGGCTGACAGTGTCTGGTGGCCACCTGGTCCACCTCATGAGGGCTCCCTTTGCAGGGCAGCTTTTCTGCCTGGCTCTGGCCAGGTCCTGGTCTGGTAAGATGCTCTGAATATGTCTCCTGAAGGTTTATAAGCTGGAAGTATGGTCCTCAGTAGGACAGTATTGAGGTGGTGGAACCTTTAAGCAGTAGGTTCTAGGACAAGGTCATTAGGGGTGCTGCTCTTGGAAGGGATGAATGCTAACTCCCTGGGTCTGTTAGTTTTAGCAAGAGCAAGTTGTTATAAAGTGAGGCCACTCCACACACCTCTCTGCCATCTTGTGATGTAGCCATGAGGCCTTCCCCAGAGGTCAGACTGATAGACCTTCCTAATCTTGGATTTCCAGCCTTCTAAACTGTGAATTAAATAAATCTATTTTCTTGGCTTTGGGTATTTTGGGGACTTGGCTTTGGGTATTTTGTTATAGCAACAGAAGATGGGCTAATGCTATGTTCAACACCCCCTGTAAGGGTCCTGCTCCCTTTTAGTGGATCATGTTGCCTGCTACTATTTGGAGGTCCTTGCAGTCCCTAGACTTCCCTCTCCATCCCTTGTTCATATCCTCTATTTCTCATCCTGGGGAAAGTTGGTCCTCCCTGTGGTTGGCCCCTAGTACCACTGCTCCATCATATTTCCCCTGCCCTTCTGTCCACAGGGTCCAGATGAAACCTCTGCCAAGCTGGGCCCAACACCCTCAATGCAATGTTTGCCCATGGTCAGCTCCCCACATTCTGGAAGTTCCATTCCACATCCCCCTTGACCTTGCTTTGGTCTCTAAATTTGTTTTCCTTGTCCCCCGTCCTTCTCCTTTGGCTCTCACATCACGGCAACCTCTGGTTCTTATTCCCTCTGTCCTGGTTTCTGGGCACACTCTTTCTGCTAGTGCTGGTCCACCCTTCCATTTGCCCCTGAGATCACAGGGAGCCTCTCTGAGAGCCAGGAAAGCATCTCACTCCCCTGGAAACCCCTCTATCCATTCAGGCCATGCTCAGTGATGCAGACTGAGAACAGCCTGACAGTTGAGGTTCCAGTGTATGAGGCTGGGAGTCAGCAGCAGATTTTAAGGAAAAAAAAAACAGTTCTTTATTAATAATTACTGAATCTTGCCACTGTTTATAAATCACAGGGGGAAACAGAGCAGATTAGTCCATACATAATTCAATGCTCTGTTTTAAAGAAATGGTGAAAGAAATTTAAAATGGAATCAACTATAATTTATGCTTGATTTGTATTGGTAGAATTCTCCATTTTGTTATTATTTTTTCAGAGGATATTGGATAATTCAAATCATCCATATTCTGTGATATCACCCATCATTTATCAAATAGCCAGAATATTTAGCTAAGAAAAATATGCCCAACCAGAAACACCTGGTGTCACACAAATCACCATGAGATGGGTGGCTCAAGGGGAAAGGAACCACTTTTGACCTAATGTGTTAAAAAAACCTGTATCTAGAACAGTATCAGGAGATGTCCAAAGCCCTGTTAGGGGACTGTGGCTCTTGGCTACCTTGAAAATGAGCCGGAGGCTCAGAGCCAAGGGCCATCTTAGCAAAAGATAGCTAGAGAGAAAGGATCTGCACAGGCATCTTAAGTTCTGAGAGTTTTAAAGGATGCTTCTGTAGTATCAGTTTCTACTGATGATTCCCTTCTCTGGGTCTCCAATCCTACCCTCAAGGATGGTGGACTGTCTACCTCCAGCTCCTTTCCTGGCTATGTTCCCAGAACCTAACCTTCTTGAGGCCTTGATAGTAACTGCTTCCTTCCCACATTCTGGCCACTGAAAGTGCATGGACTTGAGGGTGTCAGGAGGCTGCGCCATGTGATGGGGACCTCTGAGGAAAGGGAAGTGTCCCTGGGGTAGCACATCCCAGTTCTGGTGGGGCATAGAAGGGGCTCAGTGTCCCAGCCTGGGAAGGTCAGAGAATACTTACTGGTTTGAAGCATACTTACTGGTCTGTAAGACATTAGGAGAGACTTGGATGGGAGGAGCTGTGTGAGTGCAAATGACGGTCATTATTATGACTTCAGGGCAAGAGAGGACCTACAACCACAACCCTGCCTTTTGCCAGGAATGGCCCCCACCTTAGAGAGTTATAGTGGGAAACCAAACTCGAGGGAGCTAGCCATGTCCTCTTGTTTCCGACTCCTTACCTGTGTAATCTTCTTCATCCTCGAGCCCCTCAGTCTGGGACAGCCACTTAGCAGCCTTGGGTGGCTCCAGCTGTGGGGTTGAGAGCTCCAGCATCCGCGAGCGGGACTGATGGGAACTGAAGGTCTGGTAGGGGTGCTCCGCTGTGCCGTATAAAATGAGGCTCCACTCTTTCAACTTCCCTGGAAGGCAACAGACCCACCGAGTTATTTCAGGAAGCTCTTGATACACCTGTGTGCTCCTTTACCTGTGCATAGGCCTCTATCGCTGTGGCCCATGGCTTTCACTGCCTGCTCACCTACTAATCAGGTGTACTTTAACCACCAGGCCACATACTGCTCTCTCTGTATGTCCCACTGCTGCAAGCCAGCCAGCACTCCTGGACTCTTGTGCTATTGAGCTGCCCTATGTTTCTGTCTTTGCTGGTGGCGCGGGTGGGGTATTGGTAGGGGTAATGGTGTTTTTCAATTATACTCTCCACCCTCCTGGAGAGTATCTTTGGCTCTTCTGGTCTCACAGCAGATTCTCTTGATGCTGCCTCCCCAACAAATGGCAATAGCAACTTGTCCCCCTTGAGATGTTCAGTGGTAACCTGGGTGTCAGGCTGACTGGGAGCTTTGTCTCATAACCTCCAATTGTGATCACTAGATTGTATTGAGGGGCCCTGCAACTTGGATCTTCAACTCTAGAGCACAGAAGACTTGGTCTTGTGCTTTCCTCCACAGCCAGCCCAGGGCAGTATTAGGGATAGTATTGCTGGTACAAACTCAAAAGCCTACAGAGGTTGAGTGTAGGGGGAACATGCTTGCAAAGAGGAGGATGAACGATACACATGCCAAGCTCTGCTGGGGAATTCTTGGTAGACAGGCATGGGGAGGACAGGAGCTGATGCGAAGGCAGCCAGTCTGTGATGGGAGTGGTGCAGACATTGCTCTGCTTATAGCCTCCAGGTGGAAATGGCAGCTCATGTGATGAGGTTGGCTCAGCTATAAAGAGAAGTGGGAAATCTGGCCTGTGATTTCCAGGTGAACTGCTGATGTCATAAAACACATGACAGATATGTGACATATACTTGTGGGCAGGGTCAGCCACATGTGGCTGGTTTAGGCCTCCTTTTCTTGTGATAGTGTCCCCTGCATTCGGGCAGGGCATCTATGTTAAGAAGGTCCTTACCATCATTCTTATATGAGGGGCCAGAGTGATCTGCCCAAGGACACACTGCTCATGCCAATAGAACTCTGCTGCCTGGGCTCTCAGAGTGTATTTATAACTGAATTAGCTCCAAACAAGATGCTCTCACACCCACCAGGAATGACCTTGATGAATCCTCACTGTGACCAGCTATGAACAATGCTTTTGCCAGCTGCTTATCCGTGTCAGCTGGGAAAATCTCTAGCTTTCATTTCCTTTTCGGTCATGAGGTTTCTTGCCAATCAGAATGCTTTAGGCAAGAAAATGTATCATGATGATTCTTTGATATGTATTGTGTTTCTACTGTCACTCTGCTCATCTCAAAGACTCCCATCTCTGCCTCCAAATGGCAGGCAGAGAACTGCCTACAGACAGTTTTTGCAACGTGGGCAGCTCTGCCACAATCAACTTTATCTTTTGCTCCAATTCTGGGAATCTCTTAGACTCTTTAAATCCAAATCAGAGGACTCTGGCTCATCAACATACCACAGGCCTGTGGGCGCAAACCATATAGTCCTAGGTAGGTGGGCTGAAGCGACAGCCAGAATTGGTCCTATAGCTCACCAGTCCAAGCTCAGTAGACTTTGATCTGGTTACACCGTGTGGCACATTAGAAGCACTGTTTTGTTTTAACTGTTGCCTTAGGTGACTAAAGTACCAGATTCCAAAGCTTCCAGCCCCTAAACTGCCAGTTATTATTTAAATAGCACCCCCAAATTTAAGTGTTGGAAACTTAAGCCCCAAATTCATGTTAATAGTAACTTGGAGGTAGGGCCTCTGGGAGGTAGTTGAGATTAGCTTATCTCATGAGGATGGGACCCCATGATGATATTTATAGGAAGAAGAAGATATATTCCATGTTTGTATAAATATGCCAAAATAGACTCTATTGTTAAATATAATTAAAAAGAAATACATAAAAATAAAAAAATAAAATAAAAAAGATAAAGAAAAAGAAGAGAAACTTGAGCCAGCATGCTTGATCTGTTTCATTATGTGATGTCCTTTGACATGTTATATGCAGCAAGGTGGCCCTTTCCAGATGTCAGCACATGCTCTTGGACTTCCCAGCCTCTAGAACCAAGAGCTTAATAAATAAACCTCTGTTCATTATAAGTTACTCAGTCTTAGGTATTTTGTTATAGCAACGGAAAGCAGACTAAGACACTGCCCTGAATCAGAGCCTATACTGCCTGAACCTCTCCTGGCCTGGCCAGCATCAGAGGATGTAGGAAAGGTCCTTCGACTTGAAAAAAACATTCCCAAGCAGATCATTTCTTAGTACATAATCTTCCAATAGGCTTAGTTCTTTTACTTGCATGGTGGCCCATTTCTCTAATATGCTTCCTAACCCATATCGCACATTTGATAATGGTAACATAGGAGGTGCCTTATGTAGTTGCAGGAGCAGAAAACAGTCATGGAGATGAATCTTCATCCGTCCTCAAATCCTTAGGATCAAATTAAAGCTGCATTTCAAAACCACAAAGGAACCTGAGCTTTTTAACCACTGAGTGATGAACGGTGATTAAGCGGGGAGTGTAACGACACAGGGACAGAGGCCACGGGCTCTGTGGGCTATAATTGGAGTTGAAATTTATTTCAGCCCTGAAGGGTATTTTCAAATACACCCAACAAAGGCCTACTCACTGAGATTAGGTTCTTATTTTTAGATCCAGCTTTGGTAAAACAAACAGAAGGGTCTGCTCCACACTTAGGATGCATGGTGTTCCCCATGTGGAGGGAGAGAGGGAGAAGAAAGAATCCCAGCACCAGCAGCAGGGCCACCTCTGGGGAGGGAGCTGGAAACGAGGCTGGGGCTCAGAAACGGAAAAGACACTTTGCTTTTAGTATATTCCCTTAGGGACTGATTGTTTGTTTTTAATATTTGTTTTTAATATTTTATTTTAATGTGGCCCAGAGGATAGAACCCAGTGCCTCATGCATGCTAGGTGAGCACTCTACCACTGAGCCACAACCCCAGACCAGACTGATAGTTTTTTAAAGCCATAAGCATGTACTGTTTCACCTGTTCACATATATAAACTTAAAAAAAAAAAAATTAAACTGCAATGAAAAAAAATCTATCGACAAAGCTGTTGCATAGTTAAAAAAACACTAAAAAGCAGTAGTTGTCAAAGCTTTTATGTTTCTGAATAAGTAATACACAAAGATAGTTCCAATTCCAAAAGTATAAAAAGGAATACAGTGGAATTCTCTCTCCCATCCCCACCCCATGGGTGACCACGGTGACCTACTCCCTGTGCATCCTTCCAGAGGTATTTTTTTTTCTTACTCAATAGAAATGTGAACATATATCCTGCCCTGTCCTTTTTATTAACACATATCATAGCACTTTCTGAACCTTGCTTTTCCCATTAACAATGGGAATCATTCCTTTGCTGTACCAGGGACATGTAGCATTGCTTACCTAAATAAATCCCTACTGAGGGGCATTTAGGTTGTTTCCAGACTTTTGCAATTATAGACAGTGCTGTCACCTTGTAACCTGTGCTGCAAACTTGGTCATGCAAAGAAGGATTCAATGAGGGAGAGAGATCAAGGGCTCTGGAACAACAGTATCTGAATGCTGTCTCTGCCCTCTATTCGATGGGTGACCCTGGGCAAGTGACTTCATCTCTGTTCTTGAGTATCTACCTCTAAAGAGTAGGGGTAGTAATAATTCTTCCTTATAGAGTTGTCTGGGACATTAAACAATTAATGATAACAAAGCACATGGAACAGTGACTGGCATCCAAGTGCTGCCTCCTGTGTGTTTGTTAAATAAAATCTGAAGACCAGATCATTTTGTACGTTTGTAAGAGGATCTTCAGGTCACATTCACAGAAGCAAGACCAGGCATTAAAAGGGGCATGCTCTTCCACACTGGGGACCATGGCTGGGATTGCCAACCCAATAATTCAGAGACGTTAACTTCACATTTCTCTTACGTGAGAAGTTGAGCATCTTCTCATATAATTAAGAGCTAGACCCCTTCCTGATTTGATAAAATTTGAAGCTCAGTTTACCAAAATTATTTGCTGGGAACAAATGATGAGTTTTCAAAAGATGCCTAAAAGTACATTGCAGCCATGCTCATGGCAAGTCCAAGGGGCATGAGAAAGTGTTTTGCTCACATCTGGCTTTTATTTTTGTTCCTTTTACATGCAAGACGTTTATCAGAGCTGGGCGTGGTGGAACACACCTGTAATCTCAGTGGCTCAGGAAGCTGAGGCAGGAAGACTGCAATTCAAAGCCAGCCTTAGCAACTTAGAGAAGACCTAAGCGACTTAGCAAGACCCTGTCTCAGAATGAAAAATAAAAAAGGAGGGCTGGGGATATGGCAGTGGTTAAGTGCTCTGGGGTTCAATCCCTAATACTACCCCCCTCCAAAAAAAAAAAAAAAGAAAAGATATTTATCAGAGCCTATGAGGGCCAAGTAGTGTGCTAACAAGCTGCAGAATTGACTCCCAAGCGCTGAAAAAGAGCTGGTTCCCTGAAGGCGGGGGCTCCAGGCAATGCCTTCACCTACCTGGAAACCCATCTTTCCTAACAAGCAGGATCTGGAAAACATGACCTCAGGTTGTGGTTTAGATAATGACAATCTCTCTCTCTCTCTCTCTCTCTCTCTCTCTCTCTCTCTCTCTCATACTTATACACTCTTTTTTTTTTGCTTTCTCTACCAAGGGAGTTACTATTTTCCGTTGCTTTCCTAGGACATAAAAAGAATCATTCCACATTTACGGCATTGAGTGTATGGCATAAAATGTATGGCATGAGTTTGAAGTATGACTGGAAGTTATTTTTCCTCTAGTTATAAAAGGAGACAAATTATTAAATATTGAAACAAATAAAGAAGAAAGTACAAATCATCGATAGCTCCTGCGGCGCACTTTCTTCTGGGCTGTTTTCTCTGCAAATGCATTTTCTCCCCTCAGCATTGTATCACATTCATTAGGTTCAGAAGTTGTCCTACTTATTTACTTGCTCATTGTTTTGGGGCAAAATGTCTTTTTTTAGCTGGTGCATTAGCTTCAGTATGTGGCAAATTTCTGGCACATAGTAGGTGCTCAATGTTTTCTAAATGAATGAATTAATATTTTAAAATATTAATTTTGGGAGAAAGGAAAACATTTTGCCATATAAATGTCATTGTTTCTTTCTCTCTCTCTCTTTCTCTCTCTCTCTCTCTTTGGTACTGGGGATTTTAACCCAGTCTCCTCATGCCCCCTTTTTTGAGACAGGATTTCTAAAAATGTAACCATTTCATTAACAATCTCTTATCATGGATCATACCAGAACATGTGTTCCACTTTCCTTCTTCTTTTAATAATATATATATACTTGCCAGAAATATCATTTGCTACAGTTTGAGCTACTTCCTCAGGACACAGTCCGACAAGTAGAACAACGGGGTCAGAGAATAAGATATGGTTGGGCTCTTAACATTTAATGCCAAATGGCTACACCACAGCATTTGTCATCACTGGACCCTTGATTCCAAAGCAGACAAAGGAAAGCACACAGGCCATCTAGGGGAATCGGTTCCTTTACGAGAATCACATCTCCACACAGTCAACCCCAGCCCCAGCCTCAGCCCTAGCTTGACTGAGTCAGCAGGGTCAGTCACCAACGACTTAGCAGAGCAGATCAAAGCGGAGGTGCACAGGAAGGAGCTGATCTGAAGCTCTGGTCTTCAGGGGGTCCCTGTCCTCAAAAAAATCAACACTGTCCCTCACCTCCGGCATCCTGTGCACAGGCACCAGAATGAGGTTCCCCAGGCCAGCTCCCTCCACCCTTGGTCACTCCCGAGGCTAGACTCTAGCTGAGAAGATGAGACTTGTGGATAAAGAAGCTTTTATTATTATTATTATTATTAATTTCTTCTTTTTAGTCATATACAAGGAAGAGGAGAAGGCAGACCACATCCAGGGCCACCCCAGGCCCCACCAGAGTCCATGATTAACAGAAATGCCACCCAGAGGCAGGAGGATTACACAATGTTGGCCTTGCTTTGGACAAAACATTCAAGAAGAATGTATTGCCGTTCAAGATGTGCGGCAAGCCTGGTCAAGTTTACTGTGACAAAAACTCGACTAGTATCGTGAATTCTTTACTTTGTAGGAGGGGTTCTTAAAAGATGTCCAAATCCAAATTCTTTCATTTTTTTTTTTTTTTGGCCATGAGATTCCTGAGACTGTAGAAGAAAGAACTGCAAATCCACCTGCTTAAACCCCGGGGGCCAGCACTGCAGCACTTGGCCCCCACATGTCAACAGTGAAGCCCAGGCGACTGTAATTGCGAGAGGCAGAGGATAATCCGCAGCTAATGCCATCTGAGGCTGCCAATAAAGGGCTTTATCGTCATTCACTATCTTCACTGCAGCATGTCCCCTCAATGAATTAAATTCCTAATGAACAAACAGGATTATTCCTATTATTCAAGAAAGAACCAGAATTAAGGAAAGTCTAAGGTTGAGTTTGCCAATAGGAAAGAGCCAGCAGTAATCAAGCTTTTCTCTGCCTAGCATTTTGAATTAAGAATTAAAGGTCCTTGAGAGGGGAAGTTACAACTGGAGACAAAGAGGGTAGGGGTGGGGGACAGGTCTGGCTGGATTAAAGACTATGAGCTAATACTTTGAATTCCTACGTTTTCCTGGCCGTAGGAGAAGTTATTAACAATAAAGAATTTATCAGTTCTCCACCTGCACCCCATACCATGCACGGAGACTTTATCTGAAGCAGTAAATGAAGAAAGGCCTAGAAAAATCAAGTAAATATGTTCCTGTCTAACACTCTGGTGGAAGGATTTTCCTTCTGAGTCCAGGGAACCAGTCACCTGAGGGCTATATTCAAGCCACAAAGTTTAAAGTAGAATTTTGGGCATAAGAAATGAAGAAGGTTTCCTCTCCATCTATTTATAAAGTACATATAAGAACACTTTATTTATTTATTTATTTATTTAATATTTATTTTTTAGTTCTCGGTGGACACACATCTTTGTTGGTATGTGGTGCTGAGGATCGAACCCGGGCCACACGCATGCCAGGCGAGCGCGTTACTGCTTGAGCCACATCCCCAGCCCCGTTATATAAGAACACTTTAAAAGGGTGAATTTTTATGGTATGTGAGTTATATCTCAATAAAGCTATTATTAAAAGTACCGTGTGTATATTATACAAACACACAGAGAAATGCCAGCATTCACTCAATAAACTTAACCCATAATTAGAAGTGCACTTTAAGTCCACATTATGGATAAGGATAAAGGGAATCTAGAAAATGACTTGGAAAGGAGGATAAGGAAGAGTGTGTACCCCACCCTCCGCCCCACACATACCCTTAGAGACAGAAGAAAGGAGATATGGAAGTGTCTTCCCTGTGTTCCTGCAGCCATAAAACCCCAGATAGATGGTATTTCAAATGCCAGAAAAGGGATCCCAGAATGTTAAGCCCCTGTTTTTATTTGGGTAAGGTACAGAAACAAAGACAGTGGTTTCCTCTTATCTGTGGGGGTATGTTCCAAGATCTCCAGCAGATGCCTGAAACCACACATAGCACTGAACCTCTAAATACTATGATTTTCCTGTACATGCACAACCTACATTCCATGCCTTTTCCATCTTAACTCATCACTTCTCCCTCACTGCGGCTATAGCTTCTGCAGTTTGAGGTCTGACTGAAAAACTAGTATGAGCTTATTTATCCTTTTCATAATATCACAGATACAAAATTTGTTCTTACTGTGGATCACAGCAACCTCAGCGTATACTTTTTCTTTTTTTCCTTATTAAGTTGAGAACTTTCACCTTTATACTTTAAAAAAAAATAAAGCACTTACTGGTTTCTCTTTGGCAAATACAAATTGCTAGCATTATTATTCTTACACTTTAGGGCCATTATTAAGTAAAATAAATGTTACTTGAACACAAGCACTGTGATAGCAAGATACTTGATCTGGTAACCTAAATAGCTAATATGTGACTAATGGGCAGGTAGTGGATACACTGGGGAAAGAGATCATTCATATTCTGAGCTGGGTGAGTAGGACAACATGAGATTTCATTATCCTACAGAAACAGCATGCAATGTAAAGTTAAATTGTTTATTTCTGGAATTTTTCTTTTAATTTTTCCAGGCCACAGGAAACTAAAACCATAGAAATCAAAACTATGGAAAAGTGGGGAACTACTATATACATTTAGTAAAAAACAATGCACAGCATAGCACTTTTCCTAACAGCATCTACAAGGTTAGGGAACACAGGAATACCATTTTTAAATATTTTTCTGTTTTTTTCAAAGTAATATGTTAATAGTTTGAAAAGTCAAACAATGGTCCAAGGTTTATAACAGAGGATGTAACCCAGTTCTTTGCTTCAGTCCTTTCTACCTCTTGGAATCCTGCTATCCCCACCACATACAGCCTCTTTTACATTTTAATCCAGTTTTTCTAGCATTTACCACCCCATTAAAAATGTTCATGTGAGGGCTGGGGATATAGCTCAGTTGGTAGAGTGCTTGCCTAGCATGCACAAGGCCCTGGGTTCAATCCTCAGCACCACAGGAAAAAAAAAATTCATATGCTATGTCCCAGTCTCTCAATTTGAGACATCATTTGATGACTTCTTAGCCAGCAAGCAGAGAATCCAGTTCTCTTAAGCCATTCCACACATACATCTCCCCCATTCTTCCTCCAATACATAATTTCTTACTGGGTCAATATTTAGCATCTTCTCCTAATTTTGATTCATTTTCTGGGGGGGGGGTTATCAAGTTTATTTTATAACTTATCTACTGAATTATTATTATTATTGTTTGAGATGAGACCTCACTGTGTTACCCAGGCTCTTAACACCTAGGCCCAAGGGATCTTCCTGCCTCAGCCTCCCCTCAAACTGGGACTACAGGTGGATGCCTGGCTTGAACTTTTAATTTTTGCCTCCTATTTAAACATTTTAACCCATTTTTTGGGGGGGGTTCTCCTGATGTTCATTTAAAAAATGCTGCAGCCTGTTCCTGTTTCTACAAAGTAATTTCTCTTCCCAGAGGATGACAGAGTTGTTGGAAGTTTCCTTTTGCTGTCTGAATTGCTCCTTTCCCTCCAAGTTTATTCTCTGTGAGAGTTTGTCTACTTTAATGCTGAGTAATTTCCTCCAATGTCTGGTGATTCTTGGGCATTCTTTCACATTTAGTAGGGAGGCACTAAAAAGCTAATTGGAAGTTCTGTGTGTTCCTGGAATATGAAAATGTGCTTTTTGTTTGTTTATTCATTTTGTATACAGCCAGCTTGCTAGCTTACATGAGAAAGGAAATGTTATAGTATACCAGTTGGCTCTGAGGTAAATAACATTTGCATGGTAAACGTAAACATTATCCATTGAAAGCAATGTAGGTCAGATGAAAACATAATATCTTTAAAGTGCTAAAATTAAAAAAAAATACTACTAAGCTCCAAATTTACATCCAGTGGAAATACCATTCAAAGAAGGGTTGAAACAAAGATGTTTTAAAATAAATCAAAGCTGAGCAAATTCATTACCAACAAACCGGCATGATAAGAAATTCTTTAAACTGAGGCAAAATGACCAGATGATAATCTGGATCTACAGGGAATAAGAAAGAGTATTGAGAATGGCAAATGTATAGGTAAACACTGAAGAGTAGCTTTTTTATTTCTTCATTTATTTAAAAGATTGCTTCAACAACATCCCTGAAACAGGAAGTTTTTAATGTACCCAGAGGTAGAATAGATACCAAAGCACAAATGAGGGAGTGGGGGATGGAATCACAGGGCCACCAGGTTCTACCGTCTGTGAAGTGTGAAACTGTCCAGTCCCACGGGAGGATTGAACCCAGGGGGTGCTCTACCACTGAGCCACAGCCACAGCCACAGCCCTCTTAAAATTTTGAGACAGGGTTTCATTAAGTTGCTGCGACTGACCTCAAGCTTGTGATCCTTCTGCTTCAGCCTCCTGAGTCACTGGAATTACAGGTGTGTGACATCGCACCTGGCCCTTCACTCTCAATTTTAAGGAAACTGCAAAAATTTAAGGGTTGCATATTGTAATCCAGAGAGCAACCGCTCAAAGGAAGGCTGAAAAGCTAACAGAGGAAATAAGACGGAATACTGAAAAGTACCTGATTAAACAAAAGAAGGGCAGGAAAACAGAAATAGAGAATCTTACTTTTTAAACAGTGTTGGATTTAGTTTTTATGATACTGGACTTTGAACTTTCAGATTTGTGTTCTTGAGTTGGCAGAAAAATTTCCATTCTTGTTATATGCTCTTGGGATTTGATATCAAGGATATATTGGCTTTGTCAAAGTATTTGTGGGCTCTTTCCCTCTTTTCTTACCATCTAAAATAGTTTATGGAATATTGACATCACTTCTTCCATTTCAATGTTTAGTAGACATGCCAGTGAATCTATCTGGCTGTGAGTTTTCTTTTAAATTATAGAATCAATTTCATTTTTAATTTTAATTTTAATTTCAACTTGTTTCAATTTTGCTAAGTTGTATTTTTTTCTTGAAATTTGTTCATTTCACTTCAGAGGTCATTTTTTGGTCACAAAATTGTTTACAATATCCTCTTAATAATTTTAAAGCTTATGAGATCTATAATCATGTTCTCCTCATTTCATTCCTGAAATTATATAGTATTCTTAGTTTTTCCTTAATTGGACTTCTTATCGAGTCTTATCAATTTCTCCAAAGAACCAATTGTGGCGTTGTTGATTTTGTGTACTTATGTTTATTTTCTATTTCATTAATTTTTGCTATTTTAAAAATCTTTCTGTGTTCTTTGAATTTATGTGGTTGGTCTTTTTCTATCATCTTAAGTTGGATATTTAGCATTATACTTAAATTAGAAATCAAAATCAGAAAGGTAACTGTCTCACCTGATTTTAGAATATCACAATGGACAATTTAGATTTAATGGACCTAATGGAAATCGTACCCAAGAACACATTGGCTTTTTCTTTCCCCAGTACTGGAGATTAAAACCATGAACATTCAGAGCAACATCCCCAATCCTTTTAAAATTTTATTTTGTTTTGAGACAGGGTTCTGCTAAGTTGCTCAGGCTGGTCTTGAACCTCTGATTCTCTTGCCTCAGCCTCCTGAGTAGGTAGGATTACAATCATGTGCCACTTATGCCCAGATACACTCTCACATTCCATTTTCTTTCTTTTACTTTTTTTTTCTTTCTTTCTTTCTTTTTTTTGTGGGGGGGATCAGGGATTGAATCCTGGGGCGTGAGGCATCCCCAGCCCTTTTTTGTATTTTATTTAGAGACAGGGTTGCTTAGGGCCTTGTTAATTTGCTGAGGCTGGCTTTGAACTCATGATCCTCCTGCCTCGGCCTCCAAGTCACTGGGATTAAGGTGTGCACAACTGCGCCCAGCCACACAAGCTATTCAAGCAAAATGTGATGTTCAAATTTTCTATTCTTATGGATCTTTGCTATTTTATCTACCAAATATATTTGAGGCACACTATATAACCTTGTTGTGTGTGTTTATCCTTTCTTTGTACTTTTAACAAATTTTTGCTTTATATATTTTAAGGCTCTGTTATGAATTACATATAAGATTAGAAGTGGAACTTACGGAATTGAACCAAACCTTTAATCAATATGCAGGGATCTTCTATATACTGATACATGGAACTACACACGGCTCTTTTCAACCATAACATTTCTATTTGTCTGATGTTATTATAACTATCCAGCTTTCTCACAGTTATTATTTGGTTCATATATCTTTTCCTGTTCGCTTAATTTTTCATTTTTCTCTTTTCTCATGTTTTAGATAGTTTTCATATAGTTATAATAGTTCCAGCAGGAAGCAGACAGCATAATTGAAGTAGAATAATCCAAGGATCTTTCAATAAATGGATTATTTACAAGGTGTGAGCTAAGCCAAAGGAAGCTACAAAGGATGATGTGGTCCCTGGGGCTAGTGTCTCCCAAATAAGCGGGAATGGCGGGAGCCTTGAGGGATGCTGGCCGCTGGAGCACTGGGAGAATAACTAACTTCTAAATTACAGCTCCATCCTCCATCCACTTTCCTGCTGGAAGGTCCCCCCTTGCTAAACTCAACCACAAATAAGGGGCAAGGCCAGCTCCCCGGAGAGGAGAACGCATCTGCCTGGTAAATGGAATATGTCTGGCACAACAGCAAATGCATTTAAAATAATAAGACAATCTTTGTGTTTCAAGCGGAGCGATCACTCTACTTTTTCTTTGTTGAAATGACTGCTGTTGTTGTTTGGGCGTTTCAGTGCTGGGGACTGAACCCAGGGCCTTCTGCATGCCAGGCAAACACACCACCACTGATACCCCCATACACTCATCACCCCAATTGTTGGCCTTCTAACAGCCTATTTTCTGTGTTTCAGTTCTGCCTTTTCAGTTTCTTTCTCTTTCTTGGGTGCCTTTGAAGTCCCAGTGTCATTAAAAGTCTGCTAAGAGACTCTGCGCCTGAGGTGGGCCCCACACACTCTCAAAAGCCCCAAAGTGAGAGCTGGCCCCATTATTCCAGGTACTTCTTTGGCTCTTTGGTTATCAACATTTCTACTATTATTCAAAATTCTTTTTGGTGGTAGGCAAGTTTCAAGTTTGATCTTTTGAATTGTTCACAATACCTTTTAACATTGTAATTTTTTGTTTGGGGTAATTTGTTGAAATTTAGAAAAAAATGTTTAAATTACCTTTTACTTAAAAAAAATTCCAAACAGAATAATAAGAAAGTCAAATCATAAGCAAACTGGGAATTAAAAAAAAAAAGAAAGAAAGAAAAAAGAGAAAAGAAATTTTCAATATTATTGAAGGGAAATTTAAGATTATTTTTGAAAAAGAATTTATAATGACATTAAAATTGTTTGATATCCAAGCAACCAAAGAAATAACCAAGTTCCATGTGCAACATGGCTAGAGCTTTGTAAAATGTTAGGGTGAGGGAAAAAAGCCTGAATGGAAATACAGAGATATTTTTGAATCTGATGTGTTTCTCAAAATAAGTTGTATTACTTATGTTCAAAAATTAAATGCATTCACGTTTTCTGAGGTAGATCTGGTTGTTGAAATGATGACCAAGATGGGCAGCAGGAATCCTGAAGCACACTTTTGTCCCTAAATTCTGACAGATGACACTAAGAAAGGCATTGCAGGAGAGCTTTTCCTCTTCCCTGTGCCTATTTTTTTTATTCTCATCAACACTAAGTAATTTATTTGCAGGAATAAATACGAGGAAAGATCAATCTCATCTTTTTGTTACATTTGCTGTCAGGAGAAACAGAACTGATATTATGACCCTCACATATGCACAGAAGCAGCTGAGTTTCTACCTAAATATGGAGAGTTGACCTGTCTTATTCTTGAACTAGGAGAGTTTAAGGGGAAGATTCTGCAATGATCCCTTGAAAGAGAAGAAGGGGCCAGGTGGTAACCCAGCGAATCAAGAGGCTAAGGCAGTAGGATTGCAAGTTGGAGGCTAGCCTTAGCAACTTAGTGAAGCCCTGTTTCAAAATAGAAAATAAAAAAGGGCTGGAGGTGTAGCTCAGTGGCTAAATGCCCCTGGATTTGATCCCTAATGCAAAAAACAAAAACAAAACAAAACAAAAAACAAAGAGTAAAAGAGAGGAAATATGATCAACTACAATATTAATGCAAATAGAGCTAAAAATGGAACTTTCTGACAGCCATGCGCATGGCGACTGTTTGAAAAGGGGACCAAGTTCTTCAGTGCTGTATCCAAGGAAGCAGGAGTGACACTCTATAATCACACTTTCCAGAAATAAGAATTTAGTGAAAAACTTTAAAGCTGGCACAGAAGGTTTGTGCTTCAAATTTGTCTTCCCTTTTAGCATTGAGCACAAGATAGATTGAGTCATCATTGAACATGGATTGCCAAATTCTAACTCTTATCTTGGAAATGAAGTTTAGCTCAAAACAGATGTCAATAAAGCAGAGGTCAACAAAGCTTGCAGTAAAATGAGAACAGTTACGCTTGTGGGCAGAGAGACGTGTATGAAAGAACCACCACCAATGGAAACTGAGGAATCATGGAACACTTTATGATGAAAAACGGAAAATCTGTCACACTAGGAAAGGCTAATTCCTTCCCGCTTTAACTGATTATTAAACATTTCACTCAGGATGCACAGCCAAAAATAGAGTTGATTAAAATTACATGAGCTTTTGATTTAAATAAGGCTCATGCTTGCATGCACGTCTGCTCATCCAATCATTCAACAACGACTTATGAACCATGTTCTCAGTGCTGTGCTGTCAGGGGAGAGAATTGAGAGACCTGTTGGGGCTTCCAAAGGCCATGGCGGAGTCACATTGGGCCAGTTCTACCCATGATGCTTTTGATATCTATTCCTGTGCAATATTTCCCAGAGATGATCAAGGCTCTTGTCCAATCTGCCACTTGAACCTGTGTTTTAGCCCAGGTTCCCTAGAAGATGAGGGTCTGACGTGAAGCTGAGGCTGTATTGGGAGGTGCCATCAAGGCGATGAGACTGAGGGGGAGAAGGGGACAAAGGTGAGGTGGCGGGTTTCAAGCTGAACCAAACAGAGAGCAGGTGGCCTGGGCAGGGAAACTGACCTCATGGGACACTGTGCCTTACACTGTCTGCTGGAATGAGCTTTCTCTCCTCCCTGTCTTTGGGCAAACCTTTTGGGCAGTTAGATACTGAGGAGGCCAGGTGTCACGCCTCACCTGGAAGTGAAGAGACAAAGCCGGAGCCTTGTCAGTCCTGCTGGGCTGACCCCTGGAGCCACTGCAGCTCCTACCTGGGCAGGAACAAGGGCAGCCGTGTCACAGCCCAGTCTGTATCTGGAAGAGGAAATGAGGGCCAGACCTCCCCATAGGACCAGAGGTGAGGCCCAGGTAGGGAGTGGGCAGGGCTGGGCTAATCTGTGGAGACACATCAGGAGTCTAATGAGGTATTTAGGGAGTAAAACATCATCAATGCGCCTGCTTCAAGGTATAAATAATAAACGATCATGAGCAATGTTTGAAAAGAACGTCTTTTCCTAGGTTTTCTGTAGTCTTCTATTCAAGTGAGTGCAACAACTTCATACACAACAGCAGGAGGCACGGTTGCCAAACTCGGTAAAATTATTGGTACATGTAGTTGATTCTGGAGGACTTTAACATCAAGAAATATTTATTGGTGTTGACATCACGTGCACTATGGACAAAGGTTATAATCCTAAAACCTCTGAAATTCTTCAGAGAGGATTTGTTATATAAAGCTTTCCTATATTTGAATTTTAAGCAGACTCAGGGACATATATACCATCATTCCCACCATATATGTGTAGAAACTGGGACTGAGAAATTTCATGACTAGACCAGTTGGAACCCAGGCTACACCTGCCAGGGGCTCTGTTCTGGGCTCACCCACATTACCATTCCAAACCCCAAACCCCCAGCAGCGACTTCAGTGTACCCAGCAGCCTGCTCACCTTCCCACTGCCTACTTCTCCTTTCGGTCAGGTCAACTGGACCCTGGTTTAGGTTTAGTCTTCCTAACTTATCTCAGCCTCTCTCTCCACAGCTTACTTTGCAAGTTTTGACAAAAGCGTTACCATTCTGAGTGGACCTCTTTGATCTTGCCCAGCTTCGACTTTCAAGTTCATGGGAAGGAGAGAACCAAAGACAGAGTTCCAGGGAAGTGAACAGGAGGAGTCAGGTGTACCGGGCTGAGCTCCAAAGAAAGCCAAGATGTGTGGGAACCGCTTTAATAGCGTTGACCCTGGGGAATGTGCCCAAGTGCAACACAAAAGCCAGTGGGAAGCCAGTGGGAAGCCAGTGCAAAATCCTGGTTTATTATCTCCTCAGAGCAGTTTGGAAACAAAGCTGTTGATAAGCAAATTTTTGTTTGCTTTGCTTGCAAAGAAAAAAAATGTTGCTTAAGGAGAAAAAAGGAAGCACAGAGAAGTACCTGCTGAATTCTGAGAGTCTAGGTTTGGCCAGTTAACCCAGGGCGAGCCAGTTTGCCTTCACAAATCCTGGATTCTATTGTTTTCAAATTTCTGGTTTTTTCCTGAAGTCACAGCCAATTTAATTTTCCTCAAAGGCACATGGACAGGTCTCTACTAGTGGCCCTTGGGCTGGAATTCCCCACAGGGCCCATGAACCCATTCCTAAAATCTATGGTAAAACCTACACTTGTGCAAGGGTGGGAAGAGGTAAGAAAAAGGACCTGAGCGTCTGTGACAACCTAGTTCAGGTGGCACTAGACACCTGCCTCCTATCAGGGGCTCATAATGTGCTCATGATTGAGTTATTCCTAGCCACAAGGTCTCCCAGTCTGAAATTGATAGAGCAGTATTGGGGTCCACACTGTGGCCCCAAGGGGAGAATGCCATTCACATTCTGGATTTTGTTTTGCAATCCTAGAACTTCTGTTTGTTGGTCTGCTATTGTGATACCTACTTTCCTGTGTTTCAATTTGTATTTTCTTTGATTTATTACAAAGATTAAATATCTTTCATTGATTGGTTATTTTTATTTTGTATAAATGGCTCTTTGCCTGTTCTTCTAGTGAGGTGTTACGGGGAGCAGGCCGTGCCCTGCTGTGAGTCACCCCATTTTGTAGAGAATAGTAGTTTGACATGAGCTACTGCATTTTGAATTCAAGTGAGAAGGCAGAGTGATGTGGTCACTGGACAATGGATGACCACTAGACATTGGACACACAGAACTTACTGAACAATATTCAGATGCACAGCACAATCATAAATTAAAACTGATACAGTAATTGCACTAACAAAAAATAGCACTAACCCCCTGTGAGCTTAATGAATTAAATCAGAAGCACACAGATGCCTGGGAATATCAAACACAAAATCAGAGAAACCACACCTGACTCTGAACTCATCAAACACATCAGACCACTGAATGATGCAACTCTCTTCTGAAAGACATGAATCGAAGGACACGTACGATAGCGGTATAGCAACACACTGACCCTGTCACCTGGTCACTTATCAGAACCTTTGCCCAGGACCATTGCCACAGCAACTCCAACTCTGTATTGGGCTTCAGTTCAATGCTATTTCTCCTGTGAAAAATGGACCATTTTTGAATTGACACTTGCAGCTGGCCCTGTGAAAGCACCTGTCCTTAGGACACTCCCTCTACTCTGCCATGTGAACTGATGGGCTAAAACCCTTATGTGACCACCTGCAGTGACTCTGCATTTGTACTTGCTCTTTGTCTTTGTTTCAAGGGTCTGTGCATGACCCTGAAACCCTGTGGCCTTCTTAGCCTTTCTGGAACTTACATATATATAATTGTATGAAACAAGATGTGTGACTTGATTGTTCTAGATATTAGTAATTAAAATTAAAACGGAGTAAAATAACTTGTGATTGCCTCAGTCATAACACCTATGGATATTTTCAGTGAATTAAAGCTGATTAAAGTGATACAGCTTGTGTATTTGTTATTCAATAAATCCTGACATTGTGGAAAGACATAAACATGTCAGGTCTATCTTAAGAGCATGGTTTGTCACAACAGATCTTTAAGTATTCTTAGTGATTTGCAAATAAATACTCTTTATATATTAAGGCTAAAACAAAGTATAAAGCTCTGTTGTGATTATCAACCTTGGGGATGTTGAGATATTAGACATAAAGAAAATACCTACCTGTTAGGCACAATGGTACATACCTATAATTCCCGTGACTCAGAAGGCTGAGGCAGGAGGACTTCAAGTTTGAGCTGAGCCTCAGCAATTGAGACTCCCACTAACTTAGCAAGATCTTGTCTCAAAATAAAAATAAAAAGGGCTAAAAGGCTGGGGATATGGCTCAGTGGTGGAGTATTCCCTGGGTTCTTATAATTTTTTTTTTTTTTTGTACTGAGGATTGAACTCAGGGGCACTTAACCACTGAACCATATCCTCAACCCCAATTTTTTTTTTTTCTTTTGAGACAGGGTCTCAAAAGGGCTTTGCTCAGTTGCTGAGACTAGCCTCAAACTTGTGATTCTTCCACCTTAGCCTCTGGAATTGCTGGGATTGCAGGTGTGTACCACCATGCCTGGCTAGAATTTTCTATGCTCTTGTTTTAATTTCTCTCTTTGAAAAAAAAATGAATTGGAGAAATACTGAGAATTCAGAGGATGACTGTTTACTGATTAGCAAAAGATTTAGTCAGAAAAATAGTTTAATTTATTAAATAAGCAGTTAAATCAATGGCCACTAGACCTCAGAGGGCCATAAAAAGAAATAAACCAATGAAACAAGAGCCCCTGACGGGAATGTGTGGTCTTGGGTATGGACAAGGCTCTATTTGGAGGGGCTGGTTCTATTTTCATAGAGAGATGAACTGGGGGTGTGGAGCAGAGCTCTGTGTAAGGTCTGAGCCTCAGTCACATGTTGAACAAAGAGGGCTGGGGGCGTAGCTCAGTTTGTAGAGCACTTGCTTAGCACATGTGAGGCCCTGGGTTCTATGCCCAGTATTGGGGGGTGTGGGGTGGGGACGAATACCCCAAAGTTATCACTTCCTAATTGTTTTATTATATTTCATCATTATTTAGGCTTTGGAGGTTGCTTTTGTCTACTCTGTGTATTCAGTGGAAATGCTCTTCAATGGTGGCAGATGTGCATCCTTCAATTCTGTTTCTGATGGCATCACCTTGGTAACTTGTATTCAAATATTAAATGGGAGCCCGATACTGGAGGCTACAGCCCATAAGTTCCTATATGAGCACAACAAAACCTGTTCAGATTTCTTTCCTCAATGTGGCTAATTTAAAAGAAAATGAAACTTAAGTTTAGCCAATCATGGGTGGCCAACGGGCACTAGTTTTATTGTCTTGAACTTCCTACCAGGATGGTTCAAATAAGGTGCCTTTTTAAACTTTTAACTAATCAAAGAATTCCTTTCCTCACCCTATGAGAGTTTCCCCTTGATCACAGGAATCTCACAGCTGGGGTTTGGTGCTGCTTGGTCCCTTAATCACTATTTGCTCATATAAACTCCTTAAAATTTTAACACACCTCTGTGTATCTTTTAACACTTAAAATCAGCCATGGTGGGAATATTCCCACAGTGAAATGGACAACTTCTACAAATAAGGGCCTGATTTATTTCTAGACTTAAGAAAGTGATGGAGAAAATGTCAATGATGGCGTTTAAACTTAAAAGCCCGTTTTGTTTGCAGCCATTATGAGTGTGAGTTGTGAGTGGCATAAAAACGGGAAATATTCTTCCCATATTTGGAAACTATTATCCAGCATAGCAGAAGAAGTTGCTTACATCATTGACAAATGAAGTTCCTACGTGTCTTTGTTGTCTCTCTGACAAAAATTTTAACCAGCATTTATGTCAGAAGCACAGTTATTACGAATTTCTACTAGAAGTTGGCTATGCATTCAAGGATATGGCAAAAACCGGTGAATTCATTCTCTGAGAATTGAGTAGCTACATGGAACTTACAATGTGAATGGTGTATATTAGATTATTTGTAAATTGTATGCTACACAATATGGACCCAAGGCATAGGAAAATGGGGATGTGATGGATGCCTCAAATAATACCCAAGTAAACAGGCCTCTTCACTACTAAGAACCAATGTTTAATTCAACTGTGACTTGTAAATAGGGTAGGGCAAGGGGCAGAAATGATGACCACAGATCCACTGTGTTTTGGGGGTAAAGTTATATTAGAACACAGCACACGATTCAGCTCCATATTTTCTTTTGCAATACAATGGCAGCATTGAGTAGTTGTCACAGAGGCCAGAAAGTATAACATATTTACTATCTGGCCATTTCCCTCCAAAAGTTTGCCAATCCATGGGATAGAAGTGAAAGAGCCATCTGTGAATTATTTGAGTTTATCTAAAATAGTTCATGAATATTTTTCTAATTTTAACACTGTATTTTTTCCAAACAGAAGTTTCTAATTTTATGTGTTTTCATTTATCATGATAATTATTTCCTTTCCAAATGGTTAGCCAGTTGTCAATAGCTTTTACTCAACACTTCATTCCTTCCCCACCAATGTGAAGTGCTATACAGCCCTCTGTATCTGTGGGTTCTAAATCCATGAATTCAACCAACTGTGGATCAAAAATATTTGACAACCATGTACAGATTTTTAAAAATCTTTTTATTTCCCCCTATTTCCATAGCATTTACACTGTATTAGGTACCATGTTACCTAATATGATTACATGGTACCTAATATGATTCATTCAGAGATGATTTAAAGTATACAGGAGGATGATTCATTCAGAGATGATTTAAAGTATACAGGAGGATGATTCATTCAGAGATGATTTATAGGAGGATGTGTGTAGGTTACACACAAATATTGCACCATTTTTATACAAGAGCCTTGAACATCTAAGGATTTTGATACCTATGGGGGTCCTGGAACCAATCTCCCACAGACACAGAGGGATGGCTGTACTTAGTATATAGGGACTTATTTATGGACTGTCCTACTGTTCCCTTGACTTACTTGTATATTCTAGTAATAGTTCCATACCATTTTAATTATAGTTTTTAAAGATATGTTTAAATATCTGAGCTGATTTTTTGTCAGAATTTCTCTAGCTAGTCTCTATGCTCACTCTTCCAGATAAGCTTTATAAGCAAACATACAGTGATGTTTTCTCCCTTACTTTCATTGGATTTTGAAGGAGATTGTGGCTAATATGGCAGACTATGAAGAATAGACATCTTGACAATACTGAGTCCTCCCACCCAGGAACATAGTTCCTAGGAAAACCCTTTAACAATCAGTGGGCCTCGAGTGGGGGTGTATATATATATGTGTGTGTGTGTTTCAAATGTTCTAGTGCGTAAAAAAATAAAAGAGTATACCCAGTTGGTCACAGAAAGTTCTCAGAAGTCCTTTGTATCTCCTGGATCTTTTATGGGGGTGGGCAGCCTCCCAGGAGAGATCCTTCCTGGGACAAGGCATCTGTTAGTTAGCAATATTCCATTTAACTTCTGTCTTCTAAGGACGACATATGAAATAAAAAATCCAACCAAAAATATCCTAAAGCCAGATGTGTGAAAACCATTGGCTGCATGGTTACAAAGAATAAATCAACCAAGTGCTACCTGTGCCCGCTGGATGGACCTGAGAGAATGCACCATGCTGGTCTGTGAGGAGGTGGCCCTGGGCCAGAGGCCAGGCCCTGAGTCTAGGCTCTTCGCTTACACAAGAGTGAGTCCAGTTGGGCTTGTGGGCTTGAACTCAGTTTTCTCTTCCATAAAACAAGGATAAAAGCAGATTAAGGAGGAGTCACATTAATCATGATGCTAAGCACTTCGCAGGCACTGATTCATTTAATCTTTCAACAACCTGTGCAGAGGAGGAGCCTAAGGCTCAGAGCATGGAAATGCCCTGTCCAGGGCTACTGCTGAAAGAAGCAAGATATGAATATGATGAGCAGGTGGCTTGACTTGTATGCTGTGGTGGTCTTTAATAGCAAGCAAATGTGTACACTCCTATATACATGGACATGCATGCATGCACGCCGCGCGCGCACACACACACACACACACAAATACTACAAACACATGTGCATACACAGATATACATACATACATGTCCCCATATATGCCTCCCACACAGATAATATATCTATATTTATAGATATATGTCAGACTGGCTAACTGGAGATTAAAGGAAAAAAAAAGCTCAAGTATTAAAAAAATATAAAGAAAGAAACTAGTTTTCCATGGTGCACTGAGCATTTTTTCCCTAGCAACTAAACATAAAACAACTAATCTTTATGGTTTTTCAATTGGGCCACCTAAATCTCTCTAACAGTTCTTCATTCTGACCTTTTTGGAAGTGATAATCCTCATATTTTTAAAACAACTTTTCATCATGGAAATTTTCAAATATATACAAAATAGAGGAAATAGCACAATGTATATCCCTTGCCCCCCAAACCATCCGTATTTTGCCAATTGTGCTTTTCCACCCTTCCCTGCTCTTCTACTCCATACTCCCAGGTATATTTTAAAGCAAATCCCAGTCATGGTAGCAATATTTCGTTTGAACATTTTTGGAAACCTTAACTCCTTATTATAATTTATTACTATTTAGGAGCCCACAATTCCACACTGGTTTTTAATAATGGGATCCACTAGGACCAGTGTCCAGTGGAGAACACAAGCACAAACAATCATCCTAATCCCCTGTCATTCTTTTGCTAAATCTGACTTCTTCCCTAGATTGGTGGGCATCTAGAAATAAGGCTGGTGACACTGAGAAAAACAGCACACGTGGGTCACTCTTTTGGAAACAGTGGAAAGAAATGAGAAAGAAGAAATTTTAATCAGAAAGTGAATTTTCAGCATTCGAAAGAATGACGCAGAATTTTAAAGCGTGCCATCAATTGTCTCAGACAGCCTATTTATTACTGTGTGAATACCAAGTATTAAAACTAAAACCCTTTGGAGTCATGAAGTAAGATACATGATGCTGATTATAGAAAGAGGATTGTGAGGCACGCTGGATTATTTCCTCCATTTGAATGCTGATGCCCCATAGTTCCCCTCCCAGGGGGAAATGGTGGGAGATACCCAAGCTCCCGAAGTGGCACTTGGGAAGTCATGGGTGGGGTGGAGTGGGGTTGTAGCTTAGTGTAGAGCACTTGCCTGGCATGGGTTCAACCCTCAGCACCACATAAAAATAAATCAATCACATAAAAGGTATTGTGTCCATCTACAACTTAAAAAAAAAAAAAAGGCAGGCCTGGACTATGTCAGGTTGGAGCCCTGCACAGAGAGCAACCATACCCCGTGGTAGAGCAGGCCCTGAAGGGTACCGAGCCCGACCCTCAGCACTGGAGGGGACACAAAGGCCAAGAATGAGAAAGCAGAGCTTACTCTCCTGCCTACCCAGCAGATCTGGCACACAGTAGTTATGTGAGTGCTGAATGAAAGCACCAAGAAAGACACCCCTTATGCTGTACAAAGCCAAGTCCAATTCCTGCTGTGTAGGAGAGGACCCATGCTTCATAGGCATCAGAGTGCCCATGGAAGCTCCAGGTCATGAGGGGGTGCAGGGCCCTTCCTTTGCCTAAGGATATCAAGTGGGATGCACACCCAGGCAGCCAGGTGGGCCTGACCATGCAAGTGCACAGGCTATGCCTTGTGGCCCAGGTGTGACCACGAATGAGGGCTCTGAGGTGAGTGGGGGAAGCCTGGGTCATCACCTTCTGCACAGCCAGCCCCATCTAACAGAAGAGGCCCTAAGAGAGAGTTGTGGACATTGGAGGTAGGAAGATCTTGGTCCAGGTTTGTCTAAACCCAGGGAATGGAATGTCCCTGCACTCAGTACCCAAATGGAAAATCTTCAGCATTCTGAATGGAAATTCTTAAAAATGCAGCCAGGCTTCTCTGAAAGATATTTCTGCAGAACGAGACCCCCTACCCTTTGTTCTGGTTTGAATCTTAAATGTCCCTCAAAAGCTCATGTGTTGAAGTTCTGGTCCCCAGTGCAACAGTATTCAGAGGTGGGACCTTTGCAAGATGATAGGATGGTGAGGGCTCTGGCCTCATAAATACATTAATCCATTGATGGGTTCATAGCAAAATGGACTATTGGAAAGTGTTGGAATCACTAGGAGGAGGGACCTAGTCGTGAAAATAAGTCATTGGGGGCATGTCCTTGAAAGGTATATTTTGTCTCCAGTCCCTTGCTCTCAGTCTATTTCTGCTCCCTGGCCACCATGAGGTGAACAGCTCTGTTTCACCACATGCTCCCCTCCATGATGTTCTGCATCAACACAGGCCCAGAAACAATGGAGCCATTGACCATGGACCACTGAAACCATGGACCACTGGAAGCATGAGTCCAAACAAACATGTTTTCCTTTTAAGTTGTTTGTCTCAGGTATTTTGTCATAGCGAGGGAAAGCTGTCTAACACATTCCTGCTCCAACCTCACTGCGGGCAGCTACCTGTTTCTGTGGACTTGTGGGCTCTCTGCATGGAAACTGCCCCCAACCCTGCATAGGCAAGGACTATATATGTCTTGCTCTGGAGGGGCACAATTCTGGCATTACCATATCTGATGCTAAGAAAAGTTCAATCAAACTGTGCTGAATGCAAGAATGAATGAAAAGCTAATTGCACATGCAGCCCAGCTGTGAAGCGGGATCTGTACTCACTTCCATTCCTTAATTGGAGGAAAGTGATCCTGGGAGAAGGAACACCCTTCCTTTGGTCTAGGAACTAAAGAGGAAAAGGGATGACTAATCTCAGTCTTAGAAAATGGTTTTAAAAGTAATTACATAAGCCAAGTTCAATGTGACACGAGGTGAGCATTATTCCAGCTAGCATATGATTCAGATCACTTAATTACTTAATAAACCCCAGGTCTTAGCTGAGATTTTCAAGTACTTTTTACCCAGCATACATTAAAACCCAGCTCCCTGCCTTTTTTTTTTTTAAGTGATTGAGTTGCAGAGATTTTTTAGGGAGGTTGAAATGAATAACTAAGAAGGGAGGTACCTTGCCCTAAGAACAGGTTCTTGGGATTCCTGTGAAGAAATGAGCATGGTGCTGCTCTTTCTGGGCACCACGCCTGGGTGTTTGCTGCATTATGCCGGGCACCAAGACCAGCAGTGATCTTGCCCTCACAGGCCCCGCTCACCAGATGACCAGGGCGTGAAAGGTCACACCATTCAGATCAGTTCACACCCTGGCACCATTAATACCAATGGGGCCGCTGATCCTGACAATCCTCCTGGGCTCCTAAACTCCAGGAGCTGGATCCCAGAACTGGTGGAAAACCTGGCCATTGGTTACCCTTCCAGGTTGAGGTGTGCAACGTTCAAACTGACAGGTACGCTTCAAGTTGGGGATCACCCTGCATCATGAAGAACACTAGCTGTGAAGGAGTCCTCCCTCCCTCCCTCCCTCTCCTCCTTCCTATTGTTTACCAATCATGAATCCACAACAGAGTAATAATGGGCACATAGGGCCCAGTTCCCCTCATCACCCAAGGGTTGATTCTAAATGCCCTCCAGTAGGCTATCTTGTCACCTCTGATGTAGCCTCTTGGGTGTGACCTCAGACAAAACTGACTCTGGGACCAGGTTCATGGGCACAGTGGAATAATGCCTTAGTGAACTTTCAGGGCACACAAGCACTTGATTCTTATAGTACCTTTTCACCCTGAGCATCCTGTAATCCATATTGCTAGATGTTTTTTTCTGGCAATATCACCATTTCTAAAGATGGTTTTAGACTGATGTCCTGATTTCTCCTTCCTCTACAGCCTTACCTGCCTGTGATCAAATCATCCCTGGGCACAAGAACGTCTTCACTCTGGTAGCCAGCCCTTCCTCAGGTCATCTCCCAGGAAACCCCTCATCTCTGCTCTGCATTCAAGGAAGCCCCTGGGGGCAGCTCTAGACTTGCGCCCAGAGGAGGAGAGTTGGGGAAGGTTGTCACTGAGGCCCAAATCTCAGCCTGACACTCCCCTCCCTTATTTGCCCTCCAATCAGATGTGGAAGGCTTGCTGTTTCATGGTGGACCCCCATCTGTGGTCCATCTACTGCCTGGTGAGCAAAGCCAGTCCTGAGGTTTCCTACCCCTAGGTGGCAGGGTGAGTGAAGCAGGTGACCCATGGGTACTGCATGACATTTCATTTTACCTAGGGGCATCTCCTAGGGTGGGCAAAGTAGCCTACAGGGAGGGCATTTATAATCAGTGTTTGGGTGAAGAGAGAAACTAGGCCCTATGTGCACATTAATGAGTTATTATGGATACCGATTTTCTGTTTTACTGAGGTAAAAAAGAACAAATGAACACAGGGAAATTCTGAAATGTGGCAGACCTTACAGTGTACCCATTCCTAAAGCCCTTTTTCCTTCAGCTGGGGGTTACCTGCTCTGCTGAACTCAGGGTCATTCCTGAGTCATTGGTGCTAGGGGGTCTTGTGTATGCAATTATTGGTTCCCCAAAACAGAACTGCATCTCAGGACTCTCTGTGCCCTCTGAATATCTGTATGGCTCTGGCACATGGCAGAATGTCCTCAACCATTCATCAGAAAAATGCTGCTTAGGACACACAGAGCCTCCCGTTTTGACACTGCAGAGACAACAGGGAGAGGGTTTATTACAGGTTGACCTCAAAAGTGCTGGGCTGGCCTATCTCTTTCATCATGCACAAAACTCAACTCAACGTGGATCAAGAACCTAGGAATTAAACCAGAGACCCTGCACCTAATAGAAAAAAAAGTAGGCCCAAATCTTCATCATGTCAGATAAGGTTCCGACTTCCTTAACAAGACTCCTAGAGTGCAAGAAATAAAATCAAGAATCAATAAATGGAATGGATTCCAACTAAAAAGCTTCTTCTTAGCAAAAGAAACAATCAGTGAGGTGAACAGAGAGCCTACAGAATGGGACCAATTTTTTACCACATGCATATCAGATACAGCACTAATCTCTAAGATATATAAAGAACTCAAAAATCTTAACACCAAAAAAACCCAAATAACCCAATCTATAAATGGGCCAAGGAACTGAACAGACACTTTTCAGAAGACAATATATAATCAATCAGCCAAATATATAAAAAAATGTTCAACATGTCTCGCAATTAGAGAAATGCAAATCAAAACTACTCTAAGATTTCATCTCACTCCAGTCAGAATGGCAGCTATTATGAAGACAAACAACAGTAAGTGTTGGTGAGGATGTGGGGAAAAAGGCACACTCATTGCTGGTAGGACTGCAAATTGGTGCAGCCAATATGGAAAGCAAGATAGAGATTCCTTGGGAAACTTGGAATGGAACCTCCATTTGACCCAGCTATCCCTCTCCTCAGTTTATACCCAAAGGACTTAAAAACAGCATACTATAGGGACACAGCCACATCAATTTTTATAGCAGCACAATTCACAATTGCTAAACTGTGGAACAAACCTAAATACTCTTCAGTAGATGAATGGATAAAGAAAATGTGGTATATATACACAATGGAATATTACTTAGCATTAAGAGAATAAAATCATGGTATTTGCAAGTAAATGGATGGAGTTGGAGAAGATAATGCTAAGTGAAGTAAGCCAATCCCCAAAAAACAAATGCCAAATGTTTTCTCTGATATGAGGATGCTGGTCCATAATGGGATCTGGGGAGGAGCATGGGAGGAATGGAGGAACTTCAGATAGGGCAAAGGGGAGGGAGGGGGTAAGGGGGTAAGAAAGATGGTGGAATGAGATGGACATCATTACCCTAAGTACATGTATGAAGACATGAATGGTGTGACTCTACTTTGTGTACAACCAGAGACATGAAAAATTGTGCTCTATATGTGTACTATGAATTGAAATGCATTCTGCTATCATATATAACAAATTAGAATAAATAAATAATTTTTTTAAGAGAGAGTGAGAGAGAGAGAGGAGAGAGAGAGAGGAGAGAGAGAGAGAGAGAGAGAGAGAGAGAGAGAGAGAGAGAGAGAGAGAGAGAGAGAGAGAGAGAATTTTTTAATATTTATTTTTTAGTTTTTCGGCAGACACAACATCTTTGTTTGTATGTGGTGCTGAGGATCGAACCCGGGCTGCATGCATGCCAGGAGAGCGCGCTACCGCTTGAGCCACATCCCCAGCCCAAAAATAAATAAATTTTAAAAAGTAAACTTTTCAAAACTTAAAAAAAAAAAGTGCTGGGCTTGCCAGTGTGGTGGTACATGCCTTAATCCCAGTGGCTCAAGAAGCTGGGACAGGGGGTTTACAGGTTCAAAGCCAGCCTCAGCAACAGTGAAGTATTAAGCAATTAAGTGAGACCTTGTCCCTAAATAAAATACAAAACAGGGCTGGGGATGCGGCTCAGTGGCCAAGTACCCCTGAGTTCAATCCTGGTACTTAAAAAAAAAAAAAAAAGTGCTGGTCTCACACAATAGTCTAGGAAAAGGCTACTTCATTTTTATCTGAGTCCCCTGGCTTCATGTTTTGCTCTTCATCCCATCATCTTTATCCTAGGAGGCTGAAGCTGCCACCTAAGCTCCTAATTCTAAGGTTGATGCTCAAATAAGGTAAGAAGTACAAGTGGAGCATGTTGGAGAGGCTTGACCGCAGCCGAAGGGTGTGATTCCCAAGGTGGAAAGGTGCTGACGGAACGAAGGTGGAACTTCAGCTGTGCAAGAGGCAGACAGCTGGTTGCCTGGATGTGCTGAGCATGAGGCCCAGAGAAAGAAATCCCTCCCCACAGGCACAGAAGGAAGGGTTTGCTGTGCCTCAACTATGGCAGCCACCTGCTGACACTTGCCCTTTCTGGCAAAGACCTCGTTCAGGAGTCTCTGTACAGGGTAAAACTCATGCAAAATAAGCCCTTCCCAGAAGCCACGTTGGGAATGTGCATGAGTCTCTGTGACAAGACTGGAGAATGTGTCCCCACCTTTGAATTCTAAAAAGTCACCAAAGGTCAGAGCTGCTAACACCCACAAGATGTTTGTTTTGCTCTCATCTCAACCTAACAACAAAGACCCAGATTCTAATCGTGCATAAGTAAGGAGATCAGCCTATGTCAGGACTTAATTTGGAGCCAGTCTTGGAAAGTGTCCCTGAATCTTCTGATCCTATGTCCTCTGTAGCATGAACAGCATCTGGTCATGGGTTGATTACAGACAATTTCAATGGCACTAATCAATTTTGTCAACATCTATGGTGTACCTATCACAGACCATGCAACAAGGCTCCAGACAGCATTAAAGAGAAGGTGGTGCTGGTGAGTGCTGTGGGGGCAGGAAGCAGGGAGCTGATGTGGCAGCACCGGGCTGAGCAGGAAAGGGCTTTAGCACCTTGCTTTTTGCTGAGGCTAAGCTTCCATTCTTGAAGAGGAGTATCATTCTTTGAATAGTACAATGAATTACACCTCCTAATGTTTTATTTAGGATTTTTTTTGGTGGACCTATTCAAAATTGCCTTTCTTTCTTTCATTTCTTTTCTTTTGGTATGTTGATCAATTTTTCTTCATCCTTATTTTCCTCCAGTGATGTGGAAGGTCAGCATCTTGATTTAAATTTTGGTTATCACTAGATTATACATAGACATTTGATTTGGTACGTTTGTAGCAGGGTTAAGAATCAAAGATGACCTTTTAACCTTGCCCTGTCAAGGTAAAAATAAGAATCTTAGCAAATTTTGATTTCCTCTCATTCTCATCTCTAACCTCCATGTTTTCATAGAAGCAACATGGAGTGGGAGCATTAGTGGGGCAAGGAAGATCTCTACCAAAGATGTTCAGGTGAGAACTCTCGAGGAGACCATGTCTGAGCTTCAGTCACGGGAATCATTGGGGAGAGTAAGCATTTCCAAAGGAGAGCAGCAGATACAAAAGCCCTGGGGTGGGTAAAATTGAACATATTCAGGGGAGCTGAAAGGAGGTCACTATGACAGGACAGAGGAAATGGAACATGGTGGAGGGGTACTGGAAGCTTTGCAGGTTAGGCTAAGAGATTAGGGTTTTGCTTTAATTCGTGAAGGTCAAGGAGTAGTTATCAGGGGTTCATGGTCATATGAATTGTATTTTAAAATATTATCAGCTACTGTGTGGGGAGTGCCTAGCTTCTAGAGGTGGAGGTAGGGAGGCCAGGGCAAGCAGGAAGCAATGGTCAGCAGGGGACTGGATGGAGGAAGTGGGCAGATGAAGATGTATTCTAGGAGTAGCTGATAGAGAAAGAGAAGAGAAAGAGAAGAACTGGAGGTTGACCCTTGAGTTTTGGCTGAGCGAGTAATCGACAAGGAGGCTATTTATGTTAATGAGAACACTGGAGAAGCAGTTGGGAAATTCTGCTGGAGATGCACAGGGAAATGGAACATGGTGGAGGGGTGCTGGCAGCTTTGCAGGTAAGGCTAGAAGATTATCTGGTTATACCCCATGTGCAGAAGCCTTGGAGGCTGTTGCAGAGCAGGTCTGGAATGCATGGGGGGCAGATAATGGGCACTGTCATCAGAGTGTTGAGTGTGGCTGCTTGAGATCCCAAAGACAAAGCTGGAGACCCAGGAGCATGCCCAGGGCTGTGTCGGGGAAGGATCCACAGGGGAGACAGGTGAGGCGGGGAGAGCCCAAGTGACATGGCATCCTGCAGCTGCATAAGGAAGGTACTTCAACCTTCACCCTTAGAAGGGGTGAGCTGCTGAGTGTTGCTGTGTGTTGGGCTCTGTGCTTGGCACCCTGCCTTCATCGACTGATTTGATCCTATAACAACTGAATGGTGTGGACATCAGCAGCCCATTTTCTAAATGAGGAGACAGAGGCCCAGAGAGGCTAACTGATTTGTCCATAGTCGCAGTATTAGTAAGAGTTTGGCTTCAAAGCCCATAGTACCATGTGGTCTCCAGAGAGAGTATGGAGCCTGTTAGAGACACAGGCTCTGGCTTTAACAGCCTGCTGAGGACAGAGATAGGGACATTGGCTTGGACACATGGAGACCCTGTGGGACCCTAAGAAGCCCCAGTTTTTTGTTGATGTGGTCAGAAGTGGGCTGGGAGTGAGCAGTAGCATATAGCCATAGCAGGCCACTTCACTGCAGAGAAGTAGGCAGTGGCTACAGGGGATGCAGAGCCAAAGAAGGCTCCACAGCATGGGTGTGAGCCTAACGGGCAGGAGAAGGAAGGATGATGCCTTAGGACACAGGTAGGGCTTGTTGCATTCTGCTCACGGTACAAGTGAACATCACAGGTCCACAGTAATGAAGAGAAGAGTCACCAGGCTCCCAGGCAAGCAGGCAGGTTGGGCTAGTACAGGAATGCTCATAGTGCCCAGAGCAATGACTGCTGGAGGGCACAAGCTGGCATGGGAAGTTGACCCTCGATTGTTCATACTAGGCCCATAAACTTTGGGATTTTAAAAAGAAAAAATTTAGGAGCTTACATTTTTGACATGTAAACTTCAGGTCACTTAAAGTTTTAGGTTTTTATATTTTTAGAGTTTGTTAGAGTACTATTTATTTACTTATTTTTTTACTAGGCAAAGAACTTTATTCAACTTTGCTTCAAACTTTATTTCCAGGCTTCTTCAGCTTAATTAGCTGAAAGAATAAATTGTGTATAAGCAAGAACCAAAAAGAGCTGCTGTGTCCAAGAGGCTTGGGCTTAAAAATATTAGAGATCTAGATTTTATCAGATCCATAAACAAAAAATTTTAAAAAGCTGTCATAATATAAAATAGCAGCTTCCAGTAGGTTCTTCAAGTTTTTCTTCTTCAGAAGTTGATCAGTTTAGTTTGTCTCATTCTTAGAAGCCTCAACAAAATTTTGCACAAGATCTGGAACTTCATCATCATCATCCTCTTCAGCAGTAAGTGATGCTTTTCCATCCAGACTGTTTGAGCAGAGCTCAGCCAGTCTCCTTCAACTAGTCAGACAGTCTGCACCAAGTTGGTTTAAGATGCTGGGTAGCATTTCTGTAGTTGCTTTGTCCCAGCATGGCCTGTAATGGTGAAAGTGTTTGCGGCCAGAGACGCCTGAACTTCAGGGTTGTTAAAGTGGATCACTGTTCCTTGGTTTGTAAACATATTCAACTCTTTAATACCAGAGACATTGTTTACCCCTAAGTTCTTTAAGGAGAACTGAAGTCTTTTATCATCTGCTGTAGCTGTTCTATGAACCACCTTCTTTCTGTGAGTAGTTCCTTCCCCACCAATGCGCACTTGTGCCTGCAGTTTGGCGAGTTTTTCCTGGTTCATGATAGTTTCTTTCATCTTGTTGGAGCGAAAATGGGGCTGCGTGGGGGGACTAGAGTTGGCGCTCAGGGGATCTCAGGTAGACCAAAATTTTAGTTTTGAGAGATTAGGCGCACACACGTGGGGACATAGGATGGCAGCTAGAGGGAGGCTGGAAGTAATATTTTCTTAAAATAGTTTTTTTTTTTTTTTTTTTTTTTTTTAACCAGAAAGTGATTTGGAGAGAGAGAAAAATTCCTACAGATAACTTGATCATTTAAAGTCAACTTTTCTGCAGAAAGCAAGACATTGTTCTTTTTTTTACCTTCCTAGTTAAACAAACAAAGAAACAAAATAAAACAAAACAACAACAACAAAAAACAACCAAAAAAAAAAAAAAAACCCCAAAAAACAAACCCTTGAAGCTATGTGCTACAGAGAACTGGTAAAGAACCAGGATAGGAGAAGGCTCTTAAAGTACCCATGAGTGATCAAGAAATGGGATAGTCCTCACAGTAGGGCACAAAGAAGGAGAGAACAGTGAAAGCAAGTCTTGGGAAAAGTCCTCCACAGGAAAGCAAGACTCCAGCGCAGTCCATGCACTTCACTGAATCCACAAGAGCTGCAGGAGGAGCTTATTTACTGCCCTTTGTAAATGACCCTGGAGTAAGATGTGATGATTATTCTGGTTTTCTTTCCTGACTGTTCCCCCATCACCTAGATCCGTGTTTGGGTCTTCATAGGCATTCAATAAAGAATGGTTAAGTAGTAATTATTTATCAACTGAAAGGATTTCAACCATGCGACCCGCACACTAGCTTCATACTAGAGTTTCGTAGCATAGAAGTTAACTAGTGAGATCAAAATAAACACACAAAACTCAATTTACCTTTTTCTTTGACCAGGTCTGAGACGGCTCTCCCCTCTGGCTCCTGCCTCGAGCCACCCCGTGGGGCAGCGAGGTTTCACAGACTAGCAGAAGAGAGAGAGGCAGGGCACGCCAGAGAGTGGCCTTTTATTGGGGAACAAGAAATTCAGGGGAAAATTCTATCCAATGAAGGTCGAGGGGGACAGCATTCCAAGGTCAGGGTCAGTGATTGGTCTCAGGGTCAATGGTCAGTCACACCCCCACACGGATGGGCTCTCGCACCTAGAAAGGGTGGGGATTAGTTCTGACACAGTTTAGCCAGAACACCTCACACCCAATCAGGGAGGTGCCCAATCACGTGCGAGAATGGCTTCCCACAAGGATTTATGAAAGGGTACCAACCAAAATTAAGAAAACTATTCCATTTACAATAGCACCAAATAAAATAAAATAAAATACTTAGGAATAAGTTTAACAAAGGCATTAAAAAAGCTTGTATACTAAAACCTACCAAAAAATAATATTGAGCTGTAGATGTAGCTCATTGGTAGAGTACTTGCCTCATGTGAGGCCCTGCATTCAATCCCCGGTACCCCTCAACATATGTATGTATAGCTGAACAAAGTTATAAAAGACTCACATTTGGTATGCATAAAGACAGACACATAGATCAACGGAACAGAGAGTCCAGAATGAAATTCCTTATACCTCTGACCAAATGACTTTGACAAGAGTGCCAAGTTCAAACAATGGGGAAAGAAGAGTTCTTTCAACAAATAATGCTTGGATGACCGGACAACCCTATGCAAAAGAATGAATTTGGATCCTTACCTCATATCATATATAATAATTAATTCAAAATGAATCAAAGACCTAAATATAAGCACTAAAACCATTGAAAGGAAACATAGGAGTACTGCAAGGTGGTGCAAGCCAGTAAGCCCAGGGACTTGGGAGGCTGAGGCAGGAGGATGGCAAATTCAATAAATTAGCTATATTCTATCTCAAAATAAAATTTAAAAAGGGTTTGGGAGGTAGTTCAGTGATACAGCACCTCTGAATTCAATCCTCAGTACTGGGAAGAAAAAAAAAAGCATATAGAAGTAAATCTTTGTGATCTTGGGTTAGGCAATGGTTTATTAAATATGACACCAACAGCATAAATGACAACCATAAAAAACAAAGTGGACTTCATCAGCATTAAAAAACTTTGTGCTATAAAGGTCATTATCACCCAAGTGAAAAGAACCTAAAAAATGGGAAAAATGGGCTGGGGATGTGGCTCAAGCGGTAGCACGCTTGCCTGGCATGCGCGGGGCGCTGGGTTCGATCCTCAGCACCACAGAAAAATAAATAAAGACGTTGTGTTCACCGAAAACTGAAAAATAAATACTAAAAAATCCTCTCTTTCTCTTCTCTCTCTCTCTTTCCTCTCCCCTCTCTCTATTAAAAAAATGGAAAAAATATTTGCAAATCATTTATCTGATAAAAACTCTTACAACTCAACAACAACAACAAAGCAATCCAATTTTAAAAAGGGTCAGAAGACTTGAATAAATCTCTCTCCAAAGAAGATACACAAATGAGCAACAAGAACATGAAAAGATGCTCAACAGCATTAGTCACCAGGGAAATGCAAATCAAAACCACAGATACCACTCCACACCCAGTAGAATGGCTATAAAAAAAGGTAAATAACAAGTGTTAGGGAGGAAGTGGAGAAACCAGACCTCTCACACATCACTGGTGGAATGTAAATTGGTGTAGCCACTGTGGCAAATAGTTTGGCTGCTCCTGAAAAAGTTAAACATAGGGCTGGAGAGGTACTTGAGCGCTAGAATGCCTGCCTAGCACTGGTGCGGTCCTGGGTTTGATTCCCAGCAACACACAAAATACATAAGTTAAACTTAGAGTTACCATATAACCTACCAATTCTATTCCAAGTTATACAACTAAGAGAAACGAAAATATGTCCACCCCAAAATTTGCACATGAATGTTCAAACGAGCACTATTTCCAATAACTAAAAGGTAGAAATGACCCAAACATCAATGGGTGAATGGTAAACAATGAATGGAATATGCATACAGTGAAATATTGTTTGGCCATAAATAATAAAATTCCAGTGCATACTACACCAAGGACAAACCTTGAAAACACGTTAAGAAGCCAGACTCAAAAGCCACGTATTATGTTATTCCATTTATATAAAATGTTCAGAATAGACAAATTCACAGAGACAGAAAGTACATTAGAAACTTTCAGGGGCTGGGAGGGGAGGAGGGACTAGAGACTGATTGATTCCCTAATGGGTATGGGGTTTTGCTTTGGGGGGATGAAAATATTCTGGAATTAGATAGGATGATGGTTATACAACATTGTGAGTATACCAAAAGCCACTGAACCGTATACTTTGAAATCATTAAGACGGCGAATTTTAGGTTCCATGAATTTTGCCTCCTCAAAACAAAAAGTTAGCAGAGACACTATAGTTAAATAAAGGCCTAGAGTTAAAAAGGTCGAAATATAAAAGTTAAAATTAAATGCCCCAGAGTCACTGACCTTGTTTCTCTGTGTTGCGGATCTGGGATGGCATGTCTTGAATTTCCAAGGTCCATTCCCCTTCTGCCTTTTCTCCCCAACAGTGGACAGTCATGAATTCCCAGTTTGTGAAGCCTTCATTGGAAAAATCCAGCAATCTGCAGTTGGAAATGCAGCGTTAGAAAACGAGAAGGCCCTGATCTGGGGTGGCTGGGCAAAGGGACCAGCTCAAGGAGGGTTCTGTGCACCAGAGGAATTATTCCTTGGGATCCCTTACAGACCTGCTGAAGCACACCCCTAGACCAGGGAGGTGAGATGAAGGGAAAGGAAAGCATGCCGTTTTCAAATGTTGATTATTCTCAAAATCTCATAGCTGAGTCTCACCTCCACTATCTCCCCAAACTGTTTTAATACTCAGAGTGACAGGTTGGCCTCACATGCCCAATAAAAGAAGGGGAATTACTCTGTGTGGTCTCTTCCCACTCATCCTAATTTTTTTTGGGGGGGGGTTACTAGAGACTGAACTCAGGGGTAATCTACCATCTACAGCCAGATCTATTAGCTAGATTTTTTATTTTGAGATAGGTCTTGCTAAATTGCTGAAGCTGGCCTCAAACTTATGATACTCCTGCCTCAGCCTCCTAAATTGCTGGGATTATAGGTGTGTATGCCACCATGCCCAGTGCCTCCCATCCTAATTTATGGAGGAGAGATCCCAGGCTGCTAGTTTGTTGCAGCCTAACCACCAATAACTAGCTGAGCTGGGACTCCATGTGGGAAAGGGGCATCATGACTCCTCCATGTTCTTTCTACCACCAACAGGTCACTGACCAATGTCCCCACTGCCACTTTCCTGAATAAGTTATTTGTTCCCTTCCCACCCCAGGACTGATCTCACAGAATCCATGACCCCAGAGCTTAGATGCACAAAAGTAGACAGAGGCTGGGCCACAGGACCCATGTAAGCCCCCAAAGGGTATTCACAGAGGAAGGCTTTCGAAAATAAGTATTTGTTGGATGAATGCAATGTCCATGTTTGTCTTAGAGATAGCTCTGCGCACTATTGTTACAAATTAGAAAAAATGAACAATTACTCAAACTTGTGGGAAAAGCGATGCCCCTGAACCTCCAGGGATGGACCAGTTTGAACAGCTGCATTTGAAGATGACAATGATGACAGACCTGGTTGTGTTCCAGGGCCAGTGGGAGGCACTCCTGGGCTGGAGGAGGAGGAGAAGGCTCCCCTGCATCTACCCCAGTGAAGCCCTCTTGGAGGCACTGATGAGCCTCTTTTTGTCTTCCAGACTTGAAGGTCTTTGACTGTTCTCACCAGCCTCTGGACCTTCTGCCTCCATCCATTGCATTATTCCTTCCTTCCTTCCTAAATACTTTTGTTTTATTTATTTATTTATTTATTTATTGCAGTGCTGGGGATCAAACCCAAGGCCTCACTGGTGCTAGGCAAATGCTTTACCACTGAGCTACAACCCTAGCTCCCTCTATCCATTTCTCATGTTCTGTTCAAGTAGAAACAGGACACAATTAGTCAACACCCTCTCTCTACCAAGCTTGAGAGTCCTCCTCAGTCTTTTGTCTTCAAAGGAAAAACGCTGAAATCGTCTCTCTTCCTCTTTCTTCATAGTCTAATTTTCTATTTTTATTTTGGAATAAGAATTTTTTAACGTAGGGTTCTTTATTATTTATTAGAAATTTACATACGTATGTTTCCTGTGATGTAAGAATCCATCTCCAATTTAAGGGCTCTCTGAACGCTGGAGTACAAAGACGTTCATCAAGGCAACATTATTTGCAGGGAGAATAGTGCGGGGGTGGTGTGGGGATATTCTGTGCTTTCTGCAAAGAAACTGCCAAGGTCAAGGCTGATTTTCAAACACAAAGCCAAGTGGAACCCGACACACTGTGGCTGGAACAAGGACAAACTGTCTTTTAAGTGCTGAAGTCCTTACAAACATCAACCTATTCTTAGTGAAAAAATTTGGCAACCTGAAAAGGCTGCCAAATTAAGTAAGATGTGGAATAAAGTAGAAGGTAATAGATCCTAAAACCAGAATCTTGATATAACCACAAAATCTATCTTGTGTGTGTGTGTGGGGGGAACAAATTTTCAAGACTCAGGTGACTGCCAAGTGGCCTCAGGGCAGTTTTTAAAGTGCTCTTTGGCACAGGTACAAAGAACAGTACCCAGCAATCAAGCAGATCCACATACACCAGCAGAATGTGCTCTGTGCCATCCCAAGGGGCTCAACACTGGGCCAGAGATGCAGAAGAGAAGGAAAATAGAGCCCAAGTGGGGTGATGCTGGGGTGCTGGAAGGTTCTTGAGGGTCAGATGGCCAGATGGACTTCAGCAGGACATGAAGGGCAGCCAGGCACCTGTGCTGAACATTTTTATCTGTATTATCACATTTGATTATTGTAATATTCTATTTTTTTCTTGTAATATTCTCAATGTTTATAGGTAAGTGAAATGACATTTCCAGAGATAAGGAATAAAGACGGGTTAAATGACCAGCTCTTGGGAACCCAGTTGGAAAATGAAGGGACTGGAGCATAAGCTCAAGTCTCCAGACGCCAAAGCAATGTCCTCTGGTCAGTGCTGCCTTGTCTGCCTGCCATGTGCTGCCCTTACCTCTAAGCCTCACTTTGGGCTCTCTGGCCATGACCTGCCCAGGAACTCAGCTGTGCTTTTGAATCAGGGATCACAAACTCGGATGACTCCAGGTGTAAATGCACCCAAGAGTGAATGGAAGTGGGGCTCTGCCAAGGAGCAGGGAGCATGGGGTGCACAGAAGCAGACTTGCCTCTTTGCTCAATTCTAGATCAGGATGCACACGAGACATGGGCCTGGTTGGAGAACTTGCAACTTTTTAAGAAACTCTAGAAATGTGGGCTTTAAGATGAAATTTCTTAAAATTAAATAACAACAATGAATATTCTGGAAGCAAAGAGGCAGGAAGCTTCAGCTTGCTGGCTGGCACCCCCAAACTGCTCACACCCATGCTGGCCTCCCACAGGCAGAGGCAGAGTATGGCCAGACCCACCTTTAGGAGCAGGAGACGCTTCCACGCTCCTGCTCTATTAGGAAAGTGGGACCCGGTAGGGACTGGGCATGGTAATTAAGCTCTTGGAACCCATAAAGCCAGGGTCTGATCTCAGGGTTGATCCCAGTACATTCAGGACAAAGCTGGTGTGTGGCCCACTGCCTGTTGTTTGTGCCCGCTCTATGGGCTGCTGGACCTGGAAGCTGAGCAGAGGGTATAGGGTGTAATTTAGACTCCCTCTTCTTATGCAAGGGGCATGGGCAGAAGCAGATAAGAGAAACGGTGACTTCTGTCTGGCCTGGTCTGAGAACTTTCACTTCATACCTCCTGTTTCTGAATCTCCAAAGCCCAGAAAAGGGCTGCAGCCCCAGACAGGTAACTCAAATGAGTCACATGGGTACCGTGGATAGGGCAACCTGGTGACAGGTGCTTCCTCCTGGGCTGGGAGGCACAGTTACCACCTCTCATTTTTAATAGAACTTGGAAATGTTGATTTGTACATGAAGCCTGCTTTTCCCTCTGTCTGTCTCTTAACTATAAAGAGACAAACAAGGTATCCCCATTCTCTCCCAGTCCCCCCAACTCCCTGTAAATTCCTCCACTCTAATTACCTGCAAGTCATATAACTGCACTGAGCACTTGTCCTGATTTCTAAGTTTGTTGAAGAAATGACTCCAGGGGCTGGGGTTATGGCTCAGTGGTAGAACGCTTGCCTCGAATGTGTGAGGCACTAGTTTCGATCCTCAGCACCACGTAAAAATAAATAAATATAATAGAGGTATTGTGTTCATTTACAACCAAAAAAATATTTAATTAAAAAAAAAGAAAATAAATGACTCCATACTCTTCCACAATAACACAAGAAACTTCAAGAATTTGGAGTCTGTGTTAAAGCACTGGCATTTAGGGGAGAAGGCTGTAGAGAGAGCCTGGAAGCAACTTTCCCATATCCCATGCAAGCCTGAGGGTCACAGCACCCGCCATGCAAGTTTAAGGAGCAGCCCATCATGGGGTAGGAGTCACTCCAGGAAACCAATGATGCTGCTTGGGGTCATACACTCTTGTTTCAAATGCCAGCGGAATAGGCTGCACTTGACCTTTAATGCTCTTGTAAGAGCCAGGAAAGCACAGCGGGAACTCCATCAACCTCCCCCTATATAACAAAACAGCAACAATGCCTTTGTTAATTTTTCCCTCAAACAAAGTTTTCCAGGACTGTTTTAAAGGCAAGCTTTCAGGGAACTACTTTTCAGGTCTGCGGGAGTCTCCAATAGGAAGGAGGCTGCCAGCAGACCTAGTAAGATCCCCATGTGCAGGATCCCTAGGTATACTGTGGGCCTAAACTGGAGAGGCCTGCATATGGCACATATCCCAGCGAGCCCAGCCTTACCTCTTGGCCAAAAGTTGAGACTTGGTTCCTGAGGGAGAAATCAGGTTGATCTGGAGGTCTCCGCGGCGGGGGTGTGAGATGGAGATGCGGACTACCACATGTTCTAGGTAGATCACTCGCTGGTCTGAGTGGTCAGCGCAGGCATTGGTCAAGGCCGTGGTCCGTAGTACCTGCACCACAGGGATGCTCCTAGGGAGGAGAGAAAGGCTCAGAACCTGGTACCTGGGTCTTTAATGCCAGGTATATGGAGGGCCATGGACTCAAGTGGACAAGCTTGCTCCTTCCTGGTGAGGCCTCTGATTCTGGGGCCCTGAGGGAGCAACCTAGGTCTCCCTCTAGGATGTGTCACCCTGTGTTATATTACCTGCCCAGAAAGACTTCTTAGTTCTGGAAGTTGTTTATAGAGATTTAGAGAATGAGTTCCTGTGCAGATTTGAGCCAATGTATCTAGCGGGGGCGGGGGTGGGGGTGTGTGTGTCCCAGATTTAGTGCCCAGGAGGCAGCTTCTAAGTAGCATGTGGCCAACTTACTTTCTCAATGGCCTGAGGTCTTCAAGGCATTAACACCCCACTACTTTGTTTCACAAACTGTCTTGAAAATAGAAGTCACAATGCTGAATAACAACAGCACCAGTATGAAAATTTACAGGATTAACCCATTTCACCCAGAGAGAAATTAAGAGCTGTAATGAAGATCACCTGGCTAATGAGAGGTAGGGCTGGGAGCTGAGTCTCCAGTCCTCCATGTCACCTTGCACAGATGCTCATGTAGACTCCCGCCCTCAAGGGACTGAAGTCTCTGGAGCGGGTCTGTTCCCAGATGTCCTACATAAAGACTGCAGAACATTTCCTCCTGTCCCTGAACCAGATGATGGTTTTCTTTACAAACTTGGGCAGCTTTGCCACATGGGACCAAATCTGAGGACAAGCACAAAGAACCCATCACTCAAGAGTCACCTTCAACTAGAATTATCTGACACACAAAGCAGACACAGAGTTGGGTCCAAAGGCTGTTCCTGTATCAGGCTGAGCCATCCCAACTATTCTGGGTCGCCACAGTTCACATCTCCACAAAGCCTGGCCCTCTCACCCCCCCCCCCCTGTGATTTGCAAACTGAAGAAAGAGCATTCTTCAGTAGAGACCCAACTGCCGTTCAGAAGCACACTGGTAATTCCCCACTATGCTGCTGGCGGTGCTTGGTTTATTATGGGGAGCGCTTTTCCCATTATGCCCGTCTTTCCTCTGGGGAGGCTGGAAGCGTGTGCTTAGGGCCTCTCAGGAATTACATCGCTTCGCTCTACTAGGCCTGAGTCATAAAAAACAATCAAAACAGTTAGAAACAGTGATGTAATTCCCTCGGAGACTCTGTAAATATTTGAAAACATGCTTTGCGTGCACCATAAATTGATTTAGAGGTGCTGACTTCTTTCATTGCCTTCTCCACGTTTTACTGTCTGTGTTTATTGGTCAGAGGGCCCCTTTGCTAGCAGATATAGAACACACTGGAAAGCTCTGAAGAGTTCCAGGGCCCACATACACCTCCCGCTAAATTGCCCACCTGTCTTTATGTACTAAGAATGCAAGTTGGTTGTGTTGGGGGTAAGAGGCCCCTGGGTGTGAAGGTGGAGAAACAGATTCACTAATGTTCCCCTGCAGCTTTGAAATGTGGCTCCCAGTCAAGGCCCCGAGATCTACTTTCAAACTTCTAACACTTTTTCCATGGCTGAATAGCTAGAGCAAAGTGAGAAACAAAAGCCACAGACAAGTTTAAAACACTGTCCCCGTCCCTAGCTTTTTGCTAATTGGTAGGGGGAGGAACCACTGTACTCCAGAAATAGACCTAGAATCCTAGAGAGGAAACCTTAACCCTATAGATAAGACACAGGACTTAAGAGAGAACAAGAACGGTGTAAAATAAAAGAAGGTCAAATCCCACCCTTCATATGCACCACTGCCATGTTCCTGAATCCAAATTCCAGGCTGCCATACTCCCATCGCAGAGAAAATAACACCCTTTTTTAGGGAAAAAACAAAACAAAAACAAATTATCCTAATGAGAGGAGCAAGTCTCCTGCATCTGACTTAGCTAAGGACTCCAGCTGGTGGATGAGAAAGGCGGGCCTGGGTCTAATCCACAGGGAGCCCCTTTGCTGCTGTCCCAGGGTGGCTGGCTGGGGGTAGGCAGCCTCAGTTCCTTTAGAAGTTAAAGGGCTCCCTTGGTCTGGTTTTCAAAGTCAAGGCATTATCCTCCCCTGGGGGCTAGCCTGCCCACTAGGGGAACAAGGCTAACTGTAACAATTAGTTTTTATGTGAAATCTCTTACCTATGAAATCACTCAGTTATAGGCCACCAGGACTCCTCATTTCTGCAAGTTCTAGGGGAGAGCTGGGAGCTAGGAGTCACTGACTGCAAGGACAGCAAGTTGTTACCCGCCTATGTACTTTATTTCTGCAGTTGCTATGGAAAAAAAAACAGTCTCACATCCCAAGTCAGGGGGCTTTTTAATTTTCTTAAAAGAAAAGAAAACTTTGAAATGTTTCATGATAATCTACATTGAAATTACTATGTATGTCAGACAGAAACTCCAAGGAGAAGTACTGAAACCAAACACAAAACCCCATCCCTTAACTCCAAAACAGAAAGCAAAACACTTTTTTCCAATGAAAAAAAACAGGGGGAAAAAATGATGCATGCCTACAATCCTAGCTACTCAGAAGGCTGAGACAAGAGGATCACAAGTTTGGGGCCAACCCCCACAACTTAGCAAGACTGTCTATAAAACAAACAGACAAACAGATAAATGGGCAGAGGATGCAGCCCTGTGGTAGAGCACTAGCCTAGCACGCACAAGGTCCTGGGTTCAATCCCTAGTACTGGGGGTTGAGGGCGGGGGCAAGAAAAGAAAAAGAAATCACTCTCTATCCTATAACTATTTTGGAAGATAATACATAAAAATGCAAGTCAACTGTGAAGAAATTTATTTTTTTAGGTTAAACAATTGCAGGGATTATCTTTGTCATACAAACACAACTAAATTGTAGTTTAATGATGAAAATTGATTTAGAAAGATCTTAAAGGTCCCTGGATAACTGAAAATGTTCTTCTGCTATTAAATTCTGAAATTGCTGTCTGTACATAAAGCCACCTTCTTAGGACCCTAGAGGAACCCAAGGAGTTAAAGGATCTCACAGAACCAGTCTACAGACTGAGCAATGTTTAAGCCAGGGAGACTGAAGACTTGGAAATTATATCTAATGACAGAGAAATGCCACTTCCTGTTGAGCTGCACTTCAGAATCAATTATGCTCATATTCCAGATGTTCTCCATTCACCCTAAGCTCTCTGGAACTGCTCGCTTCTCCTGAGGAGATAGAAGGCTACCAATAGTCACCATCCTAACACCAGTTTAGTATCTCCATCCAGGCCACAAATATGGTGGCTTCCTTATAGTTTTCTCCAGTGCGTAAAGATGTAGAATGATTCCTGATTCACTGACATCAAATTCTGAAAAGCTTATGGTTTCAGAGTCACCTTCAAAGTGAAAGATAAATATTTTTAAGTAGTAGAAAAGAACAGAGGAAGGCGGGTCACGGGTAGAAACTTCCCATTTCTGGGAGCTTCCAACTCCACTGGGAAGAGTTGCTAGGAAGCCACTATGGTATTTCTCATTCTCCCCTGGTAGACTCACTCCAGCTCAGTTTCTTGGGCAGACTAGCATCCTTGCATTTCTGGGGCAATGCTGACCTTTCAACTTCAGGTCTGGAGGCAGCTGGGCCTAGTTCTTCATTAGACAACGCTGAGATCACATGGGAAACCCAGAATCAGAAGGCAACTGCCCTCTGTGTATCTGACATCTGGCTGGGGATGAAGTTAGCTGAACAGCTCAGTCTCATCAGAACAGAAGGTTAACCAGGAAGACCTTTCACAGAACTTCCAAGTGGGTGGAAAGGGGTTACTGGGGCAGATACATGAAATTAAACTATCAGAAAGTAATCTGGTCTGTTGGAGGGCAAAGAGCCATCTGCATGGGCATCACAAGAGGCCCTGAGTCACTTCCTGGATCTGTGTTCTAGGATGTTCTCCACAGGATGGTCTGAAGTAGGGACTCTTTTGTTTCTTGGTGGACTTTCTCAACTGTATTAGTTCACATTTAGAATTTCCTTTGATGAAATTACTTTTCTTTAAAAAATAGTTTTTTAGTTGTTGATGTACCTTTATTTTATTTGTTTGTTTTGATGTGGTGCTGAGAATTGAACCAAGGGCCTCACACGTGCTAGGCAAGTGCTTTACCATTGAGCCACAGCCCCAGCTCCTGATGAAATTACTTTTGATTATCAAACCATGGCATAGCATTTAGGCTGGAAATAAAATTTAACCACAGAAAGAAGGTAATCTATTCCACTAATTGAGACAATGCTGTGCATGCTTAATTGAACCATAAGGTGTTAATATACAATGTTGAAGTTTATAGCACCCATTTTTCTTCTGTGTGAGATAAAGGGGTTGATTAGCTGATTTTAAATATTCCTTCCAATGCTTGTGGTCTAAGATCCTATCAGACAAGGAGTTTAAAAAAGATAATAAGGGGTGGGGTTCTGGCTCAGTGGTAGAGCGCTCGCCTAGCAAGCATGAGGCACTGGGTTTGATTCTTAACACCACATTAAAAAATAATAATAAATAAAGATAATATGTCCACCTACAACTAAAAAATAGATATTAAAAAAAGACAGTAAGACCTATAGTCAGTCCTCATTATTCATAGAATCTACATTTGCATATGTACTTGCTAAAGTTTATTTTGTATACTTAAAATCAACACTTGTGGCGCTTCTGTGGTCACATGTGGAAATGTACAGAGAGCAAAATATCTGAGTCACCTAATCTGCACTTTCTAGCTGAGGTCAAACAGGGCCACATTCTGCCTTTGTTTCAGCTATCATACTCAAACAAGTGTCCATTTCATAGTGTAAGCAGTGGCATGTTTTTTGAATTTTTATACTCTCTGTTGAGGATTTTGCTGTTTACAAGCCCCCCCCCCGCCCTTGCCGCCCCCAGCTTAGTGCTACAGTACTGTCTAGTGTCCCCAAGTGCAAGAAAGCTGGGATGGCCTTACAAAGAAAACATGTGTTGCTTTCAGTTCAGATGAGTTACAGTACTGATAGCCATGAGTGCAATGATAATGAATCAACAATAGATAGCAAATAAGGTGTTTTTAAGTAGAAACACATAGAACAAGATTCTGTACTATCAGTTGACAAAAAAATATTGTGGCCAGGGACTTGAAGGAATCTGAATCAATATACCCTCATCGGGGCTCAGAAAATGATACCCAAGCCAAGCGTGGTGGCATACTCCTGTAATCCCAGCGGCTCGGGAGGCTGAGACAGGAGGATTGCGAGTTCAAAGCCAGCCTCAGCAAAAAGCGAGGTGCTAAGCAACTCAGAGACCCTGTCTCTAAATAAAATACAAAATAGGGTTGGGGATGTGGCTCAGTGGCCAAGTGTCCCTGAATTCAAAACCCAGTACACCCCCCAAAATGAGACCCAAAGTGAAGACCTCAGATGCAGTTTCAGAAGTGAAGGTTCTCTCTGACCTTCTTCTGTCCTTCCTGTTTCCTGCTCCCTCACCTGGCTGGTCACAGAATTAGAATTTCTCTTCCTCAAGAGAAATTGGGCTCTTGAGCAAGGGCCTCACTTGGTACCTTGAGTATGAGGGCTGCATACTCAAGTTCTCAGAGGACTTTTGAAGACTTTTTTTTTTTTGTAAGAAGTACCTGTTCTTCAGTTGAAGTGATTTTCCCTTATCCCTGCACTTAGAGTTAGCATTCACTGGATGCTGCCTGTGATGGTCTTGCCCCGTGTGGGCTCCTGCAGAGGTGGCTCAGATGCCATGGCCACGGTTCTAGGGGCTGTCTGTTCTGGGGTCGAGGGAATATAGTTCTCTGAATCTAGAACCCCTCTTCCCAGTCACAAAGCCTAAAAATATTATCAAATCTTCCCAACTTTTCTATCTTGGAGCTGGTCATAGATTCTCTGACCTACCTTATCTGATGGTCAATCCTCTTCCAGAAGGATGCCACCCCTTCCCTGGGAAGAAAGAATGCTGCAGAGAGGGCAGGAAGAATCTGAACAGACAGGCCTTTCAGGGTTCCTCTCTCAGTCTATTCCTATTAGGTCACACCTTTTTAAACCAGTAATTTGTCCACATGGCTGTCCATGCATCATCAAATCTAACTACCAACACGAGAAGTTCACTCTGAGTCTCTGGGTCTTCTTTGACCTGAAGGCTCCTGTGTCATAGAAAACTGTGATCAGTGCTTTGTGCTTTCCTCTTGTTAATCTGCCTTTTGGCATAGGGGTGTCAGCCACAGACCTCTATGCATAGCAGGAAGCCAGGCTCCTGCATACTCAAAATCAGCAATGGTTCAGGATGAGTAACTCATTGTTCATGGCAGCTCTGTAGAATGTAACTACCATGAGGGATGAGAAACAATTTTTCTAATTCAGATATTAATTTTAGGAGTAAGTAGCCTTTATAATTTGGAGAAAACAGGTTTACTTTGAAAACTAAGCTAGGAAGGGCAAAGGCTGCAACAAAATAGGCAGCTGTCAAAGTCTACCAGAGCCTATGGGGTAACAGGAGGCAGAACACATGTTGTGGGCCCAGTATGGTTGTCTCCAGGACAGGACTGCACAGCACCCCACAGGTTTTTAGAGGATACCCTAAATAGCAATGAGCTAAAAAAAGAAATCAAAAGCAAGGGCCTCATATGGTTCCTAGGTAAGCACAGAGGTCAGACACCCTGGAGGGATACACTAGGGAGGGTTGCAAAGGGATGGAAGAATGCAGGAATTTGTAGAATACAGAGAAAGCCCAAAGGGAAGAGGGGCCTTTAGCTTCCTAAATAGGTTGTGTGCTTGGGCACAGATGGGAGTCCAGATGACCTGGGTCCAATTCATAGGCATTCTATCAGGACCCCACACGCAGCTTCTTGCTTTGCTAACCTGCTATAGAGGGGCCACCAGGGTCTGGCCTCTTGGGTGCTGATTCATGGCCAAGACTGGAGGAACCTCCAGGTAGCCAGGACCAAGGTGCTTTTCTGTCTTTGGAAGCAGCATGTGCAGCTGGTAGGGGACATGGAGAAATGGGAGGAAAGTTCCTCTGGGGATGTATAAGTTTCTCTGCTTGGTTCAGTACAGGCTGAATTCCCACCTAGAGGGGCAAGATGGATACTGAAAACAGCAGTCTGGGGCAGAAGCTCAGCCCTGCAGCAGTTCAGCTCTAGTCCAGTTTCTAAATTCCTTTGGGCCTCAATTTCTTCCTCTATAACATGGGGATAAAAATAGTACCTGAACCCTTCATCTTTGTTTGGGATTTTGAATGAGTTAATAATGTGAAGGGCTTGGAACAATGCCTGAAACACAGTCAGTGTCTTTGAAACCATCATTGGTCATATGTCCTTACATGTGGAGTTGCTAGAAGACAAGAATCATACACAGTCTGGTTTAATGAAATTCCACAAATAATCAATTATCAGAATAGAAAGCAGGATGTGGTTGATCCAAAGATAATCCCTGAGCATCCATAGATTATCTGCTATATAGATAATCCTTAATATTCAAAACAACATAATGGCTTTTGGGGTGGAAGTATCTTGAGAGAGAGAGAAGGGGAGAGAGTCTCTCTCTCTCTCTCTCTCTCTCTCTCTCTCACACACACACACACACACACACACACACGCCAAACTAAACTATTAACTCTGTATGAATGTCTGAATGGGAATTTTCCAAATCAGCCAAAATCTAAGACATGTAGGTAAGGTCTGATTGTTTCACACTGGTTTAAAAGACACTTTTGTGGCCATTTCTCCAGCATTGACTTGGGGGTCGTAAACTGTTTCATGGTAGCCGGAATATTTAAAGGAGTAAGGAAAGTACTGGCTACACAAATCCAAACAATCAAATAAGATACTTCATAGCAAGAACTCTTTTTCATTCAAAGGGATTATATTAAGCTTGATTTTCTTTTTCACATGAAGAAAAGTCATAAAAGAGTTAATTTTAGCATTTTCTCTGTGTAATACATAGATTCCGAAATAATTCTGTACAGGTAGATGTCACCGGTCACAATCCTATTTACTATCCTTTAGTCTAAGAAGGTTCTGAATAGATTATTACATATTAATAGTAATAACGTGTTTGATCCTCTACATGTGTTTGAATCACAGCAGAGACTCAGGTATACCTTGTATTTTTCATTCAGTTCTAACTTGGAACCCCCCAACTCCTGGTTTTTGTGTGTGTGTGTGTGTGTGTGTGTGAGCTGGGAATGGAACCCAGAGCCTCTTGCGTCCTAGGGAAGTGTTCCACCATGAGCTGTACCCTAGCTGCAGTCATTTTCTCCTGTAGGAAGTACCTGTTCTTCAGTTAAAGTGATCTCCCCTTGTCCTTGCACTGAAGAGTTAGCATTCCCTGGATGCTGCCTTGACCCACGGGGGCTCCTGCAGAGGCAGCTCAGATGCCTTGATTCTAGGAGCTCAGTCTGTTTTGGGGTTCAGACTTTTCCTCACATCAGGGTGTGACCTTTCCTCACATCAGGGTGATGTTTCCCTTCTTCTCAAGGGAAAGGTAGGTAAGTATACCCCACGTGCTGCACAAAGGTGTGCACACAGAACGCAGAGTCTCTTCCTCTCTTCTTGTCTTATTTTGTTATTTACCATGGGAAGCAGCTGAGCCAGGTTTGGGATACTCAGAAAGTCCTAGAATTCCCCCACTAGAGAAAGAAACTTGAGCAAGGCCCAAGATAGTAGAAGCTGGACTGAGAAATGCACACGAGGGACAAGCAGATACATGGAATCCTTCCTTTTCATCTCATCTGTGGCAAAGCTAGAGGAGAAGCCTGGTGAGGGAAACTGGCTATAACTGTGGTGAGGAACTCAGCAGCTCTGGTTCAAATCACTGCCCACAGGCAAGCAGGATGGCGGCAGAGCTGGCTGGAGCTTCCCACCAGGAGACAGGCTGGTGGAAAAGAGGTACCTGCCTCCCCCACGGAGGTACTCTTCTCCCTCTGGAGGACCTTACATCCTCGGAAACAATCAAGTGGGGTTAGGTAAGGGTTGGAGACAGTAAGTGGGCTGAAAATTCCAGAAAGAGTCTGAAACTGCTAAAGGTAAAGATGATTTTCCTTCAGAAACAGAAGTCTGATTCTTGCCCCCTCTTGGAATTTGTAGAGTCCTTATTTTCCTCAAAGGACAGGAACAATGTCATACTGTGTGTTACGGCGGGTTCCCTCAACCTGTGCTGTCTAGACTCTGTGTGCTTTCACTTAAAAAACAAAATAAAATAAAAATAAAAACAACCATTCGCCACCGAGGCACCACTCTACCATCTTAAAATGATTTCTGGCAGGAGAAGAAAGCTTCATTCAGGAGCTTTCCTGACGGGGAGAACAGTGAGAGGGAAGAGGGCAGCTCTGCAGGTCAGGAGCCAGCCCCAGGAGCCCACACCACCTCACCTGGCATCTGATCATCCATGCTGTGGGCATCTGGCAACAAACCAAGCCAATGAGGGCGAAAGGCCTCGTTTATCTCACCAAATCTCCCCTTCCTTATGAATTTGACAGTCTAAGACTCCTTAAAGAAAATGCATCTTTAAGAAACCAACATTGAAGGGCTAAGGATTTGGCTCAGTGATACAGTGCTTGTGTGAGGCCTGAGTTCTATGCCCCAGCATTACAAAAAAAAAAAAAAAAAAAAAGAAAGAAAGAAAGCCAGCATAGAATCTTGCCTCCTGGCCAGCTGACCTGTCAGCTCTTAGATCATCTGGTGGTCAGTCTGTGCAATTAGCCATAGGTTGAAATATGCAATTTTTAAAAAAGATTCTTCAGTAGCTATTCATCCAACACTTTCTGAATTCCTACCATTTGCAAGGTATCCATGAAAAACACTTTTCTCAACATTTTGTGACAAAACCTAGTATAAGAGATAAACATATTCCCAGAAAAGGTGATTTCAAAGAGAGGGACCCATATTTGTCAATAAAGCAATATACCCCTTCTTTTTTCCCTCCCTCCCTTCCTTCCTTCCTTTCTTTCTGTGCTGGATGGCTTGCACAGGTGGGGTAAGCACTCCACCACTGAGCTACTCCCCCAGCTCTGTAATGTACCACTTCTAATCACTTCATCATCTCTTTTACAAACACCCATTTTCCAAAGGTAATGAATAGACCTAGCTGGAAATCCATTCCATTCTTTATCAGATATTAAAGTCTAGAGAAGCACCACTAGCCTTCTTAGCACAGGAGCAACAGCAGAATTCAGGAGGATAATCTGATTTCCTTCTTCAATGGAGTAGGGTTCTCACTGTCTGATTTGCTTTCCAGCTGATTTTTTTTTTTTTTTGTAAATAAAAATCTCAATGAACACATGTAATTGATTTAGGAAAACTTCCTCCAAAGGGCAATGCATGAAAGAAAGATGAAGTCAGAGTCCTGTAGCCAACTGCTCGAATCTTGTTAAAAAAATCCCAGTGCTTAAACCTTAAGAAGGTTTATGAGGCCTGATAAAAGCAACGCAGAACTGCTCTGCATTTTGGATTATAAACCCCTGGTCTCGTGCCCCTTGCAACAGAGAAGAGGACTGATGTTGCCACTCCCGCCCATGCCCAGTAGGTTCACACTGTGGACTCTAGGGCAGCTACACTGGGCTGGGGCTATGGTTCCAACCTCTAGTGGGTAGGGACAGAAAGACACTTGTGGCTGCTCTTCATTACACCTTGCTGGGCAGGGCAGATCCTTGGTCCAGTCTGCTGTTAAAACTTATGGATAAGAATTTCCTGCACCAGGCCAAGGGATTCAGGTTGAGGATCCAGCTCCCTACCATCATGCAATCTGCTGCAGAAGAGGAAGAGGCCTAAAAATGGTCATGGATCCAGAAGGAAACTTTTTCCTAGCTGCACAATCCACAAGAGAAAATGCAGGCATGTATAGACATGCACCACCAAGCACATGCGCCCATGTCCTGCCTACCTGCATAGGAATGTGTGTCAACACCTCCCCCACCACATGCATGATACAGCAGAGTCAGGTCTCACAAGTCTGAGAAGTAGTCAGCAGTGCTGGAGTGGAGCCTTACCTGGGCCTCTTGTCTGAAGTGGCCACACACATATGCTGGGATGGCACTGCTGTCCACTTCTTTGCCTCCAGCACGAGAGCTTCTGCATCCACCAAGCCAAATCCATAGAGATGGCTAACTGAAAAGACAGGGCCTTCAGAGCCAGGCTCTCCTGCCTTCCTGCAGGAAGGGAGCAAAGCCAGCTCTCCCACCCTCCTGGGCTTCCAGGGAACACACGCCAATGGAGTCACCTCAAGGGCTCCTGAGAGCCCAGGCTGCAAGATGGGTCCCTCAGTTGCATTGTTCTCTGAGTGGAACTTCTTCCACTTAGGAGAGTGGGCCGGGACAGATGTACCATTTTGATACAGAGTAGGAGTGAGAGGGCCTAGGACTTTCTTTTGGGGTAGTGGGTGGAGGGGACAAGAACAGATTTATTTTCATTAAAATAATCTATTGGCATCTGTGCCTCCTGAATCTTAGCCCAGACAAGAGAAAAAAAAATCTGAGACCTCAGGGTTGGGGGTTTAGCTCAGTGGTATAGTACCTGCCTAGCATAGCCAAGGATCTGAGCTCCATCCCCAGCAATGATAAAACAAAACTCAAAACAGACAAAACTGACCATGTGCATTAAGCACAATATAAACAAGGCTAGCGGCACTTGTCATTTTTCCTCTTCCTTGCTGAGTTCCCCAGGCATTCAGGGCAAGCACACTTTGGAGCCCACAGACAAGAGCGCTGAGAGCTGGCGGCTCCAGTGTTTAATTTGGCCAAGGGAGGAGAGTTTCAAAGTTTAATTTAAGAGGCAAGGTCAAGAACTAGATACAATCTATTTTCCTATTTAATTAGGCCAAAACTGAAATGTAGGTCAGCTCTTGTTACAGCACACCACTACCACCAACATTCCTGCAACACAGGGATGAATGAGGCCCAATCAACAGCTCCTTATTAAAAGGAATGCTCATTGGCCTTTACGGTAACAATACTTGACCTATATTTTACAGATACTAGTATTGGGCTTGGTGTCAAAATAGCTGGACCTGCACTTCAGAAAAGAGGGGGAAAGTCTTCCCTAATAACATCGTGGCTGACCAAAATCTTTTCCAAGTATCCCTGAAAGACAAACAAAGCCAATGATCCAGTCTTACAATTACCTACTCCAGAGGTGCCAAGTTTCTGGGTTGATCTAGTCCTGACAATGGCTTCATGGAACCTGGGTCTGCACAATACTGGGTTAGGGGTGGAGGGTCTGCTGTCCTATGAGTTGCTTTTATTACACAGGGGCTGGCCAACAAGTTTTATAGTTAGAAAGTAATTTATGTAACCATCTCAATGTCCTTGTTTATTATGCAGATGAGGACATTAAGGGTGAGTTTCACAATGACAGAACTATTCAAGGCTAAGAATGCAAGCTGCCCTTAGATAGCAAGAAGTATCACTTATTTTAAAATTATGGATTTGTTTTAATGTGTATAAAAAATAGCCACAAATCAACAAATCAAAATCTATGATTCACTAATTATAAAAAATTTCCTTTTAAAATGTATTTCTTTATGTAAAAATAAAAGGGGGTGTTAATTTAAAGAGAACTATTCAGTAAATGCTGGTAGAAGTGGTCCCCGGATATGGCAAAAGTCATGAAATTAAGGAACCTGAACTGTTAAGATTTTCGGGTTCTCCCTTTATGTCAATGCTGGTGCCAGAATACTTTGATTCCAAAGATCACCCAGAGGGTCCACTAGGATGGGGTGACATGCTGGTCCTTGCCCAGCCCAACAGGAGCTGCCGCACCTTTATGCCCAGCACCGTTCACTTTCCAGTCGTTGGCTTTCAGGTGGGCTGGCCGAGATGTCTTCACTAGCAGGTGCTGGACGTCCCTCCAGGTTAGCTGGCTGCTGCAATGACACAACAACAGCCGGCTGAGGCCCACACAGGTGCGCGGCTGGCCATACAGGCCCATTCAGAGTGATGTGTGGGCAGCCAGCCCCACCCTGAACTAGAGCAAGCCCACAGGCTCACAGCCACAGCCTCAGCAAGGGTTGACTTCATAAGCTCTTCATAAAGAATGTCTTCCTGAGATGAAAGAGCACAAAAGATGAATTAAAATCCACGAGCATAAAAAACCTCACTTTGCTGCCAAGCTCTGTCAGTTTGTACAGGGCCATACAGGAAATTTTGGAAGTGGCAAGAAGAAAAAATTTAATTTATTAAGTATTTGGAGCAATTCTTTGTCATAATGCACAAGAATATCCTCAAACCATGATGGAGCCAGATTCCATCCAGGTACAGACTGTAGTAATTCTAAATTTCTAATACATGCATTTTAGTGCAAAGTAGAAACACGTCATTCAAAGAACATATTTCTTTGATTCTCAGCTACATTTTCCTGCCTTTATAACACCTCTAAAAACAGGATCCATCTTACCACTTGATGTCTCTTATCACCCAACTCTGTCCACTGCAATTGGGATCTTGTTACATCGCCTGGGGGTGCTGAACTTGATCCTGGCTGTTCTTATTGTCATTTCCAGGTCTAAATAACTCCGAGTCTAAATGAATTCCTTTATAGTCACAAAATTTCAAAGAGATATGGAAGTATATATTTTTTTTTTTGTCAGCACTTCTGGTTTTTGTGGTACATAAAAGGGTACATCTTAAGATCAATGGCATCTTGGATTTGATAAAGCTATTTTCCCTACTATCTCTAGGCAGAGAAAGAGAGTATAAAGCAAAATTACTTCTTCTACTCAGTATTAATTGTCATAAACTCTGGATATTTGCACATATACGCTTTTTGCAAGGCTGCTTTTTAAAATATGGTATAGACAATAACTACATATGAGCTGCCAATAAAAGGAATATATTATGGCTACATAAAACTAACAGCTGAGTGGGATGGTAGAAGCATGGACTCATGAATCCACTCACAATTTGACAGAGATATAGTTATATTTTATTCTTCTTTTAGTTTGTTAAGTTGACACATATCTACGAACTTTTAACTAGAGAGTTAACCAAGAACAAATGAACATCTATTAAGACTTGAAATCCCTAACATCCCCTCTGCCCCAAATACTCTTTCTTTCCAGACTATGTTTTCAGGATTTATTCAAGGGGGGATGACCCCAACAATCCCCAGGATTACCCCAGGAACTTAATCCATGTATGTGTCTATTTGCTACAGATCCCTGCTGTGCTATGTGTGCTCCTGCAGCAAATGTGAACCTATGAACATGTGACATGCTTGGAACCTGCCACAAGGAAGTCAAAATGCTGAGGCATCCTGATGTCCCGAGCAATCTCCTCAGGACAGTGCCTGCCCTGACCCAAGGCAATCTCCCACTGTGTGTGCACGTGTGTGCATGTATGTGTTCATGTGTGTTGAAATACCCATAATGTGAAATTTGCCATTCTAACAATTTCTAAGTGTACAGTTTGGTAGCATGAAGTACATGCATATCAATGTGCAGCACGATGCATCACCGGAACTCTGTCATTTCCCAAACAGAAATTCTACCCATGAAACACTAGTGTCCCATTCCTACTTCTCACAGCCCCTGATAACCACCATCCTATTTTCTGTTCCTATGAATTTGACTTTTGTAGGTACCTAAAATAAACGGAATCCTGTCCTATTTGCCTTATTTTACTTAGGATAGTATCTTCAAGGTTCATTTCTTATTATAACATGTGTCAAGATTTCCTTCCTTTTTAATGCTGAATAATATTCCATTGTATGTAGAGACCACATTCTGTTTGTCCATCCATCCATCAATGGACATGTGGGTTGTTTCTCACCATTTGGCTCCTGTTAATAATGCAGCCATGAATATGGGTATGTTAACCCTTTTTTTTTTTTGTCTTCCTGCTTTCAATTCTTCTGGGGTTTCTTGATCATATGGTAATTCCACATGTAATTTTTTTTTTTGGAATTGCCCTACTGTTTTCCACAGTGGCTGCTCCAGTTGCTGTTTCCACCGGTAGCTCCTGCTTTGCCTATTTTCCCATAATGAGCTCACCTGTGCTGTGATCCTGGGGTACCCTCCTCCCTGGAGGCTCTCACTCTTGTCTTCCCTGGTCTCTCTGGTGTGCTCTTGCTGCTGTGCCTGCCTGTTACTGGGTAGTCACTGGCCTCCTTGCTGTTTTACCCCCACCATACCGGCCCATCCAATCTCCAGTACTTTGCCAGGCACAGATTGATCTGCTACTTTCTTCTTACGCTTTTTCTCCTGAGGACCTACATACCAACCTCAAGGGTAGAGAAAAATTCTGAGGCCCAAAGTAGTCTTAAGCAATGCACCCTGGTGTAGTGGTTATTGGCACAAGCTTTGGAGTTCAGATGGAGGAGATGTGGCTGTAGTCATTTTTGGCTATGTGACCTGGCAAATCATTACTGCATGTCAAATGATTGCTGCATGTTATGGGGCTTACTGAAGGATGGCTTAAGCCAATCCCCCGGGAAGCTTAGCATTTAGGTGCTAGGAAAAATGAGATTTAGAGCAAAGGACAGAAAGGCATAAAGTTAGAAATCTTTTTTTTTTTTAAGACTTTGCCTTTTATTTGCACTTATTTTATGATGAATTTATTCCCATAAGTTTTTATTTCTCCAGTTTCTTCTGGGATGACTTTCTTCTATGTAACCTCCTCTTGTGGCTTAGGAGCAGTTTGTTGCTTTTCAGTGAGGATCATCTCAGTGTGGCAGGGGCAGCTCCTGAGCAGGATAATCTGACCATAAGTTCTGTTGGTGGCGAATCTTGGTTGCTTTGTTCACCTGGAAATGCTCCATGACCATTCATCTAAATTTATGTTTAAACCTTTAAGTTCAGCATTAGTCTTGGGATTTTTAAGCATGTGCAACAAAAATCCAGCACTCTTTTTTGGTCATTGACCCTGTGTCCAGCCCCACTGTCCGGCCTGGTCACCCCTATCAGCTCTGCCACCATTCCTGGCACACACTACTTTTTAAAAATGACATCTTTCAGATACTTGGTAGCTTCTTGGATTTGCATACCCTCAATGGCCTAGGCAGTTTCCCAGGTTCCCTTAAAGTGAGCATGAAGATTGGGATCTTTTAATTTCTATGGTATTATAGAGTTCTGAACCATCTTCACAGACTACCCCAGGCTGTTTATGGGAAGAGGAGGCTACAGACCATTCTGTTACGAGGAAATCCGTTTCCTTTTTGATTCCAGTTAATAAAATCCAGTGTAAATGTATGGAAAATATGTCAAGGAAAGGGTGTTGGAAATGTTTTTCTTTCTTTCTTTTGCGGAACTGGGAATCGAGCCCAGGGCCTTGTGCAGTTAGGCAAGTGCTCTACCATTGAGCTACGCCCTAGGCCTGAAAGTGTTTTTCAGTGAAGAAGGAATGGCTGGATGGAAAGTCCTAAGACTGCCTTAAGCTATGGGACAATTCTTACAAATAAGTCTTCCTTCATTCTCATCACACGCTGCCCTTAGGTCCTCCCAATCCCCTTGGGAATTTCTCCCCCCAGGAACATCTGCTTTGCCCTGGTTCCTTCTACACTACAGTGAATGGAGAGATAAGGCAACTCTGAGATTGTGCACCCTAGGCAGGTTGGACTCAGTCTCCAAATCTCCTACACGCAGGCCTGTGGGTTCCCTGGATGTCATTGTTCCTTCCTTGCCCAGTGCCATAAGTTTTTAAGAGCTCTTGGCAGACACTATCTGAAATGAGCTTTGCTTGACTTGTCACCTAAATGTCTGAGAAGGTGCTATGGCAACGAAGAAGATGGATATCTGGGTTTTCATGGATCCATAGGCAAGTTGAGTAGAACCTTCGGTCATGAAGCAGGGTTTGTTTTCTATTTGGTAAACTAAATAGAAACTAACAAAATTCCTCGCATGTTTCCAATAAGAAATAGAAGAAAATAGAGAGCAATGAATTGCTAAGTACGTGAATGCAACTTTCCACACAAGTAACTAATTATTTAGGACTTTTAAAAAGAGCCTCAGGACACAGAAGCTGACATTGTGGCCTGGAAATTGAAAATATTTAGCTGTTTCTTTGTTAAATTGGTAGCATTTGAGTGTTGTGCTCTTTAGTTGTGTGCAAATCAACATGCAAACATGCATAATTACAAGGATTTACGCAGCCCAAACATTCTTTTTGAATCATTGAAAAGCTCATCTACAGCAAACGATTACTGCAGAATGGCTCATTTGTTCCATGTCTGTTTTGATGTCTAAAACTAAAATTTGCTTTTGACCCCATTATTGCATGTGGAGTTAATTCTTTTTTCTTTTTGATCCATTCACACACTAGCAACTCTGGGATTTCTATTGAGTTTATAATAGACAAAGCATTACCCTTTTATCGTCAATTTATGAACTAAAGTTCTTAAAGGGAACACAACAAGCTAAAGCATGCCTTTGGTATGTGGAGTAGAATGGACGCTGGATCCAGTCCCCAGGATCCTCCAAAGGGGAGAAAACAGTGGGCTTAAAGAAAGAAGATACTTCAAAAGATGGGCATAGAACCACCATATGACCCAGCTATACTACTCCTTGATATTTGTTTATCCCAAAGAATTAAAATCATCATATTATAGCAAAACATGCATACCCATGTTTGCATCGGTACAATTCACAATAGCCAAACTGTGGAACGAGCCTAGTTGTCCATTAATAGATGAATAGATAAAGGAAATGTGGTATATGTACAAAATAGAGTTCCATTCAGTCATAGAGAAGAATAAAATGGATGGAACTTGAGAATATTATGTTAAGCAAAATAAGCCAAACTCAGAAGGTCGAGTGTCATATGTTTTCTCTCATATGTGGAAGCTAGAGAGGGAAAAGGGGGGATGAAGGTATGTGGATATGGTGGGGGGTCTCATGAAAATCAAAGGGAGATCAGTAGAGCAAGGAAGGGAAGCAGGGAGAGGGAGGAGAGAAGGAAAGGGGAAATACTGAGAATGATACTGGCAAAATTGTATTGTCAACTTGTATTCATGTACAAATATGTAACAACAAATCCCAGAATTATGTATGACTACAATGCACCCATAAAAAAAAGTGAAAAGAAAAAGTAGAGAAGAAACAACTTTGCAACCATTGGAATTGCCTGAAAAAGGAAGAAAATTCTGATACATGCTACCACAGAGATGAGCCCTGAAGACCTTACACTAAGTGAAGTAAATCAGCTACACAAGGACAAAACAGGTGGAGTATCCATTATCCAAAATTCTTAGGACTAGAAGTATTTTAGATTTTTTTTATATTCTTTTTGAGATTTTTGGAGCTTTTACATAGACTTAATGGGTTGATCCTTAATCTGAAATCCAAACTACTCCAAAAGATGACCATTTCTGACCATGGTGTTAGCACTCAATTTGTTTTTGGATTTTGGAGCCGTCTGGATGTCAGATTTGAATTTTAGAGATACTCTACCTGTGCTGTAAGACTCCATATGAGGTCTGTAGCATAATCAAATCCATAGAGATGGAAAGGAAAATGGTAGTCGTCAGGGGCTGGAGAGAGTGTTATGAGCTGAATTGTTTCATATGTTGAACACCTCAGCCTAGCATGTGACCATATTTGGAGACAGGACTTTCAAAAGTAATTAAGGTAAGTGAAGTTACTTGGGGGAACCTTCATCTACTATGTCTAGTGCTCTTATGAGAAGAGGAAATCTAGACCCCGACAAGGGATGATGACATGGAGACACATAGAGAGGCGGCTGCCTACTAGTTAAAAAGACACCAACTCTGCTGACACCTGGATCTAGGACCCCTAATCTGCAGAACTTTGAGACAACGAGTTTCTGTGATATAAGTTGCCTTTTCTGACAGTCTGAGCAGATGAACACAGATAGCTGGCGCTTCATGGTTCAGAGTTTCAGTGTGGGAAGGTGGAGGACTCCTGGAGGTGGGTGATATCGTGAAGGCTGCACAACAATGTACTGAATGCATTTGATGCTGCTGAGCTATACACTTAAAGGTGGTTAAAATGGTAAACTTTATGTATATTTTGCCACAATGTAAACAATTTTTTAAAAAAAAGGAAAAGAAAGGAAAGTGAAAACTTACTTTGCTTCTAGAGCCAAGGCGATGATGCCCGCCACCATGGGGGCTGAGACCGAGGTCCCGGTGTGGCCATCTGTGCAGCGCTGACGCAAATCAGTGGTGACCTGGGTGAGAGAAAGGTATGTGAGACAGGGAAGGCATGAGGGCTGACTCAGTCTCATGCTGCAGACTGGAGAGTGTGACCCTGGGTGCCAGGAACAGAAAAGGCACTGGGCAAACACATTGTCTGGTGCTCCCCACTTGATGGCTCGTCTCACGTGTGAAGTGCTGCAGGAACAGGCTAACCTCAGGGTGAAGATGGGGATGAGGCAGGGAAAGAGAAGCAGCCGGCAAACACACATCATGAGCTCAGCTTATTCTTTAGTACTGCAGAAGTCTGTGCAGAGAAATAGGAAAAGCAAATTGAAACAAAGGGGGACCCTCCATAAGTCCTTTCCTTGAGGCACCAGGCACTGTGCGTCTTCCACTAATGCCTAAGAGTTCCTACAGCAAGACCATCCCAGAGCCCACCTCAGTGACTTCCTGATTTTAGGGCAACTGAAAACCAACTGTTCATGGTGTACCCAAGTGGCTGGACAGTGTTATGTTATTTAGCCTCAAAGTTACATATTGGAGTCTCCACCCTGATGTCCCCCTCAGTGGGCCCAAAGCACCCCAGTTCTGTCTACAGAAACAGATAAACCTGGAGTGTCCTCGGCATCTGAGCAGAATGAAGAGCCAGTTGCTGTCTTTGGGAAAGTGAGCCTGGCTCTACCAGTTGTGTGTGTGGGGGGTGTTGGCCCACCTGAGAGGCAAGGTGGGATGGGCCTTGCTGCTCATCCTGATCTGCACCCCCTCTTGAAACTGAAACAGGGAGCGGTGGCATTGGGATCAGCATGTGTGTTCTGCTGTTGTGGACAGGATCGTGCCTCCTGGGGATCTTTGCTTTTAGTGCTCCTCCCATGCCCTTTGCAGATGGAATTAAGTTGCTCACCAGCTGTAAATTGGGGAGCTGATCCTGGGTTACCTGGGAGGGCCCTGAGAAGTGAAAGGGGGCTGGGAGTGCGGCTCAGTGGTAGAGTGCTTGCCTAGCACTGCTGGCTTGGAAGGGAGATCTGGGGAGACCTAAGCCAAGGACTGTGAGTGGCTCTGGAATGAGAGTGCCCCTCGTCAGAGCCCATGAGCAAAGGAGGACCTAAGTCCCATGGCCACAGGAAGCTGAATACTGCCCACAATCTAAATGTGTACGGAAATAGGTTCTTCCCCAAAGCTGCCAGAAAGGAGCACGGCCTGCCAACATATTGATTTCAGGCTTATGAGACTCCAAGCAGAGACCCAGCAAGGCTGCTGGATTTCTGACCTATAGGATTGTGAGATATAAATTTTGTGCTGTTTTAAGCTGCTAAGTTAGTGATAATTTGTTATGGCAGGAACAGGAAACTAACCCACCCACCCGCCCACCACAAGGCTCCAGTAGCCAATTTGTGTAAGCCTTGAGAACAAATTTCTCCAGTGATAACAACCCAGCCTTCCACATGTTTCCCCTGTCTCACTTTAGCTGAGCTGACAATTCCGCAGTGGAGGGGGATCTGGGTCACACAGGCACAGGAAGATCTGACAGGAATGTCCACAGAGGCTGCCTTCCTCCCTGCCAGTCCAGAAAGCCTAAGGCACCTTGACATGGAGAGAGCAGCTGAGGGCAAGGGAAAAGGGCCCAGGATGCAACCTCTCTGCCCCCAGCCTCTTCATATGCAAACAGGCACAATGATAGGCCCCTGCACAGACTCGTGCTGGGTAAATGGTGGCCAACAAGGGAAACTAAGGGTGGCTGGGCAGGAAGCCAAGCAACTGAGAGCATGTAGGGCCCAAGGTTCACTCTCCAGCCTCAGAGAAGGTGAGGAGTGAGCAAGATCCCCAGGGGGACAGCTAAACAGGGAGGGCAGCCTCCTGTGAGTCCTAGTGCTGTGCCAGAAACATGGTTCATGTTTACTGAACGTATAAACCCTCTGCTGAGGTCAGAGATGCAAGCTGTTGGTTTTTCTTCTTTGATCACGAGTCAATCAGTGGGGGTCATCCCTCACACCAGAAAGACACAGCTTGACATTCACTGGACTGAGAGGGATGAAGCACACAAGGGCACAGACATTTGACTACTGTCAGAGATCTGCCGAACTCAAGACTACGAGGTGCCGACTGTCCAGATCAGTTGCTTGTCCCCTTGCAGGATATCTGAGTGGACTCAAAGCAAACACTGGGCTCTAGTGGAGCAGAGGGAAAATGCCACCCATACTATCAGAGTAGAGTTCTGGTACAGTAACTCTAACTGGTTCCATTTTCTCTTTTATTGTGCTCCCAACTACATCTTCTTACCCACACATTATTGCTCAGAGAATTTCTTTTTCAAAAGAAAAAAAAAAGGGGGGGGGGTATTAAAGCATCTTTCTTTTCTTTAATTTTTTTTTAGTTGTCAGTGGACCTTTATTTTATTTATTTTTATGTGTTGCTGAGAATTGAACCCAGTGCCTCACCCATGTCAGGCAAGTGCTCTGCCACTGAGCCACAACCCTAGCCTGTATTAAAGGATCTTGTAGTTAAAGTGTGTGCACATGCATGCACAAATACACACATGCTAGCATGATTAAATAAGCAAATAAAGCCACGAGTCCTGCTTCCAGAATTGAGTGACACCATCCTCCCAGAACACAGCCCACGGTACAAAATGCTCAATAATTCGAGCCTCAACTTGCTCCCAGTTGGGTTTCAGCCCAAACATCTGTTTAATAAGACTCCAGCAAGTCCATGCTCAAATGAGCTGGATGCCTAAATGAACAGGACATCATTTAGAATCTCAGCTGCCCATCCCAGGGGCGAGGGCTGCAGGAGAAAGGGAAAGTAACAACTTAAATTAAGGCCTTAGTCAAGCAGCCTGGGCTGTGGCCAGGCGGGCAGTGGAATGGTGGTGGCTGATCTTTCACGGGTGCAGAGCAAAGCAAAGAATGGGAAGCCTGTGTACTTCCCCAGAAAAATGTAAAAATAAATTTGCAAATAATTTCTAAAGATGTAGCTAAGCACCAGGAGAAATAAAAGATGCTGGTGAGCTTTAAAATTAAACCATGTCTGGCCTGCTCTGTGGTCTCATTTTTTAAATGTCTATAAACTAACTTAACAGTCATTAAGTTAGTACATTTGAATTCTGCATTAACTAGATGGGAAACCCTCCCTTTTTCCATTTTTTTTTTTTTAAATTAGGAAAGTGTATAGGGAAGAAAGTGGAACAAATTCCACCCACATAGGAAAACCGTTACCGTATGAAAGGTCAGTCAGGGGCTGGATATGTGGCTCAGTGGTACAGTCCTGGGCAATTCCCTGGGTTCCATTCTCAGCACCACCCACCCCACAAAAAAAAAAAAATAAAAGAAATAGAGAAAGATAAATCCCACATATTCAATGAAGTGAGCAGAACAGACAGAAACCATTGGTTGACTTCCAAGTGGCCACCATGTGCCCTTTAGTAGCAGCAGAAAGCCTAGAAGAACACTTGGATTTCCAGAATATTCCAGTATCAAAGCAAGACTTTTTCTTACTCTATTTTACACGTGGGAACTGGACTGGTCAATTGAATTCTGAGTGATGCAACCACAGAATTTCAGAGAGCTAAAAGGAGAAACGATGAGAAATGAACCCCATTCTTAAATGATATTTTTGGATCACTAAAGCCAGAGAGGGTTTCAATTGGTATTTCTGGGCACAGAGGAGAAAGGCAGGGTCGGAGGCAGGCTGCCAAGGGACCGAGGTTGACCTCAAGGCTCAAATGGTTTGCCAAGGACTGAGGCTGGGAACCTGGGATCCAGCACAATTTGGCCTCATTCTAATTCACCTGTAGGGAAAAGGAGGTCTCCCCACCCGCTGCCACCCCCGTCCCAGAGAGATGACATACGTGCTATAAACCCTCTAACTTTCCAGGAAAACTTACAATTTTCCGTTCATAGAAGGCCCCGCTGCTGTAGGTGGTAGCCAGGGTGGAGGCACACTCCTCTAAGTACCAGGGCTTGTGGCCATTCTCGGTGGTGCTGCTCACAGAGATGGTGTAAATGCTGTTGGTGTAGCCGTCACAGGAGCAGTAGTCCCCCTCTCTCCCACCATTCCCAGAGGCCCAGACGAAAATGGATCCCAGGCCCTGCCGGCCCTAGATGGGAGCAAGAACAACAAGGAATGAGCCAGGGCAGCCAGAACCTCCCTACCTGAAGTCACACCTTCTAAATATTCAACCAAAGGGACTAAGAAGGATGTACTGAGACCATCCAGGTGCAAACTTCTCTATTGATTTTAATGGGGCAATTTTGCCTGTGGCATCAGCTTTAAAACTGTAAAACCCCCAGATCATGTAAGGGGAGGAGAGGCAGAAAGAATCCTTTGCTCTTCTCAGGAAAATCCAGGGCCTAACACAAGCTGTTCCACTTCAGAGAAATGCCTCTAATTTTCATTGCAATAGCCAAGAATCAAAGAGACCTGGTAGTGCCACAATAATACCACACTATAGATGATGGTAAAATTCATAACTTTAATTTCTCTGGGTTAAAGGAGCTGGTCTTATGGGAAAAAATCAGGAATTTTCCTGCAAACATTGCTAAAGAGGTACCCTTCTTGGAAGCCAGCTAATTTTGCAAAGAGGGATGAGACCAGGAATTCTGGGTGAAGTCTGAAAAGGTAATACAGTTATGGTTCAAAATGCTGGTGGCTGCCTGCAGGTGTCCTGTTAGAGTTCCCTGCCATGGGAGAGTGTTGGAGTGGTCAGATCATCAACACAGGCCCAACCAGTGGTTTCATCCCTGTGTAGGTTTCCATTGTTAAGAACTTACTCATGAAAGCAAGCCTGTGAGAGACAGTGACAGGTCAGGAGCAGATTCCAGCACTTCTGTTCTATCCCACACCCACAGGATCAATGATTTCTAACCAAACCAACACTCTCTCATGGCAGGGAACTCTAACATCCCAGCTATGAACATTAACTAATGATTAACTAGTGGAAGCCTGGAATGACTGATTCAGTCCAAATAGCTGGACTTGGTGGTGGTGCACAGCCAGCCTCAGTGAGTGGTGCCGACACCCACATGAAACAGGGCCCCCAAGGCTCCTGACTTCTGCATCCTTATTGAGGACCCTCCTTTCCAAACAAAATGACATGTCCCCCAATCAATCAATTTAAAGATAACTTTCAACCTAATTTTGCAACCCCTGTGGAGACAATTTGAAGCCCTACTGTGATTGAATACAAATAGAATTCAAGTCTGTCCTTGGTTAAGTGGACCACTTCTGCTATAAGTTTTGCATCACTCCACTTTGTGGGCCAAGGGGATTCTAGTTCTAACCCAAGTTTCCCAAGAGAGTAGGCACAAAGGTTCACCCAGTCCAGCTACTTCAAGTAGCTACATTCACTCAGCTTTCTGCATTTCTGAGATGGGTTTGTCCAAGTAGTCAAGAGCTCACCAAAATGGTTACCCTCATTTATCAAAAAGGTTAACTTCTAGATTAAAGGAACAAAGTACTAAGGAAAGTGGGTGTGTCCATGCAATTATAATCATGTGCCAAATAAGAATGTTTCAATTAGTGATGGGCCAAATGTAGGACCGTGGTAATATCATATAGATAGGTGTGGAGAAGGCTAGACCATCTAGGTTTGTGTGAGTGCACTCTGTGATGTTCACACAATGATGAAATTGTCTAACAATGCGTTTCTCAGATTATATCCCATCATTAAGCAAAGAAAGACTATAATTACCTGTTGGAAAAGATTAATCAGAGAAGCTGTTTAAAACAACCAAAATCCAAGTAAAGAGGAATTTAACCCATTGGAGCCTATCTTTCTGCCACATGAGAATCATCCCTAAGACATAGTTACTCTTAATTCTCCCTATCCCACTCAAAAAACTTATAAAATGTTATCATTTTGCAAAGTGGAGCAGCATCCTTATTGTCCTGAAGGCACAGAGAATAGCTTAAAACAGTGCTCCTCACACTTAAATGTGCACGCACTTAAGTCCCCTGTGAATCCCTGTTACAATGCAGACTTGTGTGTGTCAGGTCTGGGATAGTGTGGTAGTCAGTTTTCTTGTACTGTAACAAATATCCAAGATAATCAACTTACAAAGGGAAAAGGTTTATTTTGATTCACAGTTTTGGAGATCCTAGTCCATGAACAATTGCACCACTGCTATGAACCTGTGGCAAGCACTTCACAAAAAGAATATGTGGCAGAGGAAGCCCATTTCCATTATGGCTGGAAATGAAAGAAGAAAGAGGAGGGCTGGGTCCCATTACCCCCAGTGACTAGAAGCCCTGCCACTAGGCCCACCTCTTCGAGGCTCCACCACCTCCCAATAACACCCTCTGGGATCCAAGACTTGACACTTGGGCCTTTGGGCCACAATCCAGATCCAAACTGTAGTAAATGGGCCTGAGATTTTAGTGCTGCTGGTTCTGGTCTTCCCACCTTATGCTGTGCATTTACTGCCAGCCCAGCCCCCTCTCACAGGCACGGCAGTATCGCCAGCCTCCTTTTCTTCTTAAAATGCTTCCTGGAAAGGGACCACGGGAAGGAGGCAGAGGAGACACCCAGACGACCTGAGGTGTAAGGGAGGTCCTAGGGGTCCCTGAGGATTTTATGTTCACTCTCCAGGTCTCCCAGGACAGGAGCCACAGGGAATGTGTCCATCCCTCCAGCATGAATCCGCATTCTACTCAGTAAAGCCACAACTTCAACCTGATCAAATCGTATTTCGATGTCCTCCCGGGGGAGTGGTGACTTTATCCATGCGCTCAGAAGCACTCCTCCTGAGGGCTGGCCAGCACCCGCCATCTGGTGAAGACCAGGGTTTTTAGCCCAGTGGGGTTTCGTCTCCCTTCTAAACAAGCCATGGGAGGGGCAAGGACTGACATTAAACAGATCCCTGTGCCAAATTACGGCTTGGAAGGTCTCCTACCACCAGACCACATCATCTACCAGAGATGAAGTCAGATTTTTACAGAGAAAGACCATAGGTGACAAACGGGGCCGCAGGAGGGAAAACAGATGGGGAAGTGTGGTTGGGTTTGAGATCATCAGATTTCTAGGGGGATTTTCCGTGACAGCTTTAGACAGCTGCAATTTAAGGCTCCCTCTATGACATATTTTACTTCAGAATGACTAAAAAAAGAAAATTAAATGACCTCAGTATTTCAAGAAAGCGTGACAAGAAGGACGGGGAGCCACATGGTCTCCTCTGCAAGTCCCTACTCCCCCTGACAGCTTGATGAAGCTGATGTTGCTCAGAATTCAGATTGAAAAGATCCCCTCTCTGCAGCTCCAACTTTTCAAAGTCTCCACGGGCTCCGTCTACACAGATCCGAGGGGACAATCCAAATAATCTCTTAAAAACCATCAATACCTCCCCTGGAAACAGGGTGCCTCGTTCTCAAAGCTCAGATCTTTAGAAATCATCCCAGAAAGGCCAGATGTTCAGTATTAACACCACTCAAAGGGATGTTTCATGCAGAAGAAGCGATCTCTAACTTAAGTCACCCTCCCCGAAAGCTGAAATTCAGCTTAATTTTTAGGACTTTTCACTTGTCATCAAGTTTGAGATCCAAGTGATCTAGTGGGTGGGGGGGGGAACTGAGTCATGGAAAGACCTGATTTATTTATTCAGCGGTCCCTTGTGAGCAGAGGCTCACTTGGTCATCCCTGAATCTGCCAGCACGCGCCCAGCTCAGCACAAGGCCCAGCTCAGGTGTGCTCAGCGGCCTAACAGAAGTCATCTTTGGGTCTCCCTGGAGTCGTGGAGATAAAAGAAGCTGTCAAGCAACCCAAGCCTGACGCATGAGGTCACATGCTGTGAGTCTACTTTTCCTCCTTTACTTTTCTTCTTACATGGAGTATCTAGGTGAGGAATAATCTCAAGAATCGACACCCCCATTTTGGGGGACTAGTTTCTCGGTTGTGAAAGCCTGGGCGGTGGCAGGAAAGGGCAGTGGAAGAGGAAACCTTCATGCACACTGAAGGGCAGCACCCCATCCATCAGAGGAGCTGCAGACCAGACTCCCGGCCTGGGAAGTCTACGGAAATGGAGGGAAACTCCAGGGTTTCAGCACAGTGGGAGGTGGCAAGGTGGGGGGGCCTTCTGAGAGAAAAAGAAATTCACAGATAGCAACCAAACTCAATGCATCCTATAAGGAAATCCAATCATATTATTCAGAAAAATGGAAATCATGAACAACAACAACAAAAAAGATTGTTCCTCTGTGGCTGGAAGGAGATAAAGAAGGCTGTTTTCTTTATAATCCTCTGGAACATTATTTATTTCTTTATTAACTAATTACTGACCACATTTTAATCACTATTTATGAGTTATAATACCATAAGAACTTTAAAAAAAAGTTTTAAATTATATGACTAATAAAATGGGCTTACCTCCCTCTATTCACCTCCTCTCCTCTCCTCCTCAGAAATCAGAGATGCCTGGATTTCATTCTTGAACTCCTGCACCCACCAGCACTCATCAGCCCTACCTTGTGCTTTGGACCGGAGCTTATTGAACCACTCAGGACCTTCTAGATGCCCGTCACAGCTATGTCTGCCTGCTCCAAGAAGCTGTCCTCACCCAGATTTCTTGCCACCGGCTTCTAAGAACTGGTTCATCTCCAGCTACCCACTTCCCATCTCCCAGACTTTCTGATCCATGAGGATCCTGAAAGGACAATCAGTGGCTGGTGGGTGACCTGCTGGGAGGAACCTGCCAGCCTCCCGGGCTTCTGCAGACACCAGCCTCGAGGATATTTCCTCTGCTTCACATCTGATGAAGTTCTACTTTGAAACAGTATGCAGGGCTGTGTGCTGGTTGGGGAGTTGGGTGGGGGGTGTCTAGATAGTGGCTTCCTGCTATTGTGGCATATTGAATTAGCATATACCCTGTGATGGGCACAGAACACTCCATGGCTAGGTACTGATGTGGGTAGATGGCCAAGGCCCAGGATACCCTTTCCACCTGCACAGTCCAAAGAACAAGTAGGTGATTTCTCATCCACCTGAAGACTTCTCAGCCAGGACAGGCAGGCTCCAAGACAGAGGGCTGGGCAGGCAGATGCCAGGCTGACTCTCACTGGAGCGGCTGAAACCTTCCCCATGAGTGGGTAAACAGCCACTTCCTGAGCCTCTAAGTGACTCCTCTCTCACTCTGGTCTTGACACCATAGGGCCCCGCCAGTCCTGTTTCAGGCTGTGGCTGGTATCATTCAGACATTTAACTGTTAAGACTGTTCACTGTCACCCCCATCCCCCGAGCTCCCCTGTAGTCCTGGGTTACTCACACCTTTTTAATGCCATACTCAAAAGCTTGTTTAGCCAGTCGGCCGGGCCCATCCACCGTCTTCCCGTCGTCGTCCGGGCCCCAGCTGGCACTATAAATGTCAATGTAGTTGGGTTTGATGCCCAGGGACTTGGCCTCAACCACATCTGTCACATCGCCGTCCAGCATACGGATGCCTGAAAGCACAGAGGGAGACTCACCGTCAGTGCCCATGATCCTGAGCACGCAGCCAGGGCCGCCCTGGGCTGGGAGGGGAGCGAGACAGAAGAGACCCGAACAGTGTCGAGATCGGGACACTGCGTCACTGAGCTCCCCTGATGGAGCTTTTCCCATGTTGTGGAAAGCTTGCTCCTCCTCTCTGGGCTGGCTGATGGGAAAGAATTAACACGACACCGCAGGCCACATTGTAAACTGCTCCTGTTGCGTTGTGTGGCAGCGACATAAAAAAAAACCCAGCAACTTCCAAGGGAGGATTCAAACGGTTGCCTTCAGTAACATGATGTCATGCAGGTATCTAAAAATGCACACTGGTATAATAGGACTCAGGAGTTCTTTTTCACTTTCCCAGCTGTTCATCACTTATGTTTACTTTTCTTTCCTTTATGAGTCCATCCCTGATGTATAATTTATGATGAATCACTCAGTGAGTTTTTAACTTGGAAGACGGGAGCCCAGTCTATGGAGGAGGGAGTTGGGAGTCTGGGATTTCGCCAGCCATTTATTTTCCCTCTGGGTTCAGGTTCCATGTTCCTAGGAGGGATCCTTCGAGGTGGGGAGTCTAGCTTCACAAGAATTCTCCAAATTAAGGGAGGAGTGGGTTCCCACAAGCCTCTTCCAATGCCTGCTGACCCATCTAGGGGCCCCTCATCCTGGTCCCCTTCCCAGCCTTTGCCTCCATTCCTCTGTGTCCAGCAGGTGTGCCCCTTCCAGCAGCATGTCACCCAGAGAAGGTGGGGTGGACACAGAGGATGAAACTGGGAAGCGGTGAGTAACACAGCCACCAGCACATCCTTTCTGGGTCCTAGAGATACATAAAGTCAGACCTCTCTGAGGCTTGGGAAACTTTGCCACCCCTCTCAGAGGCCCCTCAAGCCCCTCGTACTCTGGCCCCAGATCTGTGTGTGCAATGACCGTGTCTTTTGTCAAAACAAATATTATATCCGAGAGTTACTGAAGATATCATGGAAAAGGGAGCTTTTTCTGATTATAAGAATAATATATGTTCTTGGAAGAATGTTTGGGAAATAGAGAAATAACCAATGATAATATTTTGGTTACTTTCTTCTACTATTTTTCTTTGCCTGCAGCATATAGTTTCTTTCCAAGTCCTTGTTTTAAAATCTGAACTTTATATGGCTCATTTCCCTGTGCCATCAACGACTCAATTTCAAGATATGATTGCAGTGTCCACTCCATGCACCCTGCCCAGGCAGTCCTCCCTCTAGGGCCACCTCCCCAAGCAGAGGTCCCCTGACCTCACTTGTACTGGAACTATGTTCCAGAATGTACATTAACACATAGTGGGGGCTCAAAAGCAGAAACTTCGAATATAGTCATCTTAAAAAGTAAAATACAGTCAGCACTCTGTATCCATGGGTTCTGCAACTGCAGACTCAACCAAAACTATAGGTGAAACTTACTTAAAAAAATTTTTGTCTACTGAAAATGAACACATTCATTTTTTGTCATAATTCCCTAAACAATACAATAACTATGTACATAGATTTACATTGAACTAGGTATTATAAGTCATCTTAGATGATTACAGTATTCAGGAAGAGGCAGAGATTCTGTGCGCATGCTACATTATTTTATATAAGGAATTTGAAGGTCCAAGGATTTTGGCATCCACAGGGGGTCCTAGAATTAATCCCTTGTGCATACTGAGAGATAACTATAGCAGCTTCCCCTGAGCATAAAAAATGGTACAGGACAAAAGCAATAAGAGCCACAGGAAGGAGACCCCAGAAGCAGAAGCCCTCTCCAGGTGCTCAGGAACAAATGTTTTATGTGAATTAAATCTTACTGTCCTAACCATTCAAACTATAATTGTGGGGACACCCTGCTGTCACTTCTGATGAAAATTGATAAACAGAGATCCCTAACATGTACATTTTCAATTTTCTTGTTCTATATTCTCTTGCTCAGTAGCACATGGGTTACAAATAAATAACTGAGTGCACTTTATTATTTGCTACGGTGAGAAATTTCTTGCCTATTATATACTTTCTTTCCAAAGAAAAGTATTTTACTTAAATCATCTCTAGATGACTTGTAAGTCCTAATAAAATGTAAGTGCTATGTACACAGTTGTTATATTTAAAGAGGGAATTTAAAGATTTAACCACAGTTAAACTGCACTCATTTTCCCAATTTGTTCTACCCAATTTTGAAGGTTCAGTTTTCCCTAAGGTTTCTCCTTACTATCTGTCATGAAGCTTCAAGTCATGAGGAAGAGAGATAACACAGGAGTCACTACAGAGGGTCCTTGTGAGGTTAAGGGGCACCGTTAGTGTGGTGGTAGTGGGGGGTAGGGCTAGTCTCACAGCATCTTAGCCCTACACTGCTGTGGGACACCAAGCTTAACTAGAAATTCCTGCTCTGAAAGCCTGGGAACTACACTCAAAATCAATGTCAGAAATTTACAGCAAAGCAATAGCGAAGTTGAGGTGTGGGGGCCATCAGAAGTTCAACAACAGTGCCCAGGGCCATGGGGGAGTGCTAGCCAGGCAGACATGGGCAGTGATGGAAGATGGGGCTGAAGTTATGGGAAGAGCCATGTCTCATAGCTCTAAGGTCTTAAAAATGAGAGAGAGAGGAATAAATTTAACACTAGCACCATCCATCTTCTCTTCTGGCTCTCTCTCCTTTTCTCTTCTTCTCTTTATTGCTCCAGATACCTGGCTGCAGGACAGCCCAGGGAAGACACCACTGTCCTCCTACTTAGATGGTACTGCACTGCAAGGGGCTTGATGCCGTGTCACCAGATCCTTAGGGGAGGCCCAGAGCTCAAGCCTGGGCCTCAAGCCAGCAGGAGGCAGATGGGCATGCCGTGTGCAGAACTCCTGCCATGATCACCAAGTGTGACCAGGAAATAACTTTGGTAGTTCTCATGTCTTATGAAGTCTTAGTTTTATGTACACTGTGATGATGAAAGTCATTGTCTCTATAGAGACGTCAAACAAACCAAAAAGGATGATTAATGTAAAGTGCCTGGTGCACAGAAAGCACTCAGTATAAGTGTCCACTGCCAGCTTGACTCTGCTGAGCCTCAGTTTCCCCATCTGTAAAAAAAATAATAACTTTCTTCTCTTTGTTTTCTAAAGATAGGCTGTCTGTATGTATGAAGAATGGTATTCGCACACATGAAATAAAGCCTTATAAAATAACAGACACGCATGAATCCTCTATCCAATACAGAACGAGGACATGACCTACTGGGTCCTCTACCTGGGTGTCCTCCTGTGGGCCCCACCTCTCACAGGAAACTGCTCACAGAGTCAGAACTTTGCTGCTAGGAATGTTGGGCTTTTAGATTATTCATCCTATTTCCATGTAAAAATAAGTGTTTTAATACAATTGTGTGTTTAAATAATATATAGTATAGTTTTGCCTCTACTGGGAATTAGTCCTTTGGGATTACAATTATCTCCTAGTGATACCTTGTCTTCTCACTTTGTTTATGGAACCTCTTGATAAACAGCAGTTCTTAATGTGTATGGGTGTGTGTGTGCACATGCTCTGGGAATTGAATCCAGGGCCTTGTGCATGCTAAGCACGTGCTGTACCACTGAGCTACACCCCTCTCCCCAGAGGTCTTTAATTTTAATAATGTTAAGAGCTCATTTCCCGATGATCAAGGGAGTCATAATGGGGCCCAAATCTTGCCTGGGTCTGTTGGCATCTATTGTAAGTTTCCTTCTACAGGCAGGGCAGAGCCACTCTAGCTAGCCACAGCCCACGTGAGCTACAGCACTAGCTCATTGCATTTTTCCTTTTTGGGGAGAGGAGAAGTCAGGATGGCCACGAGGTTGCTGTCCTTCCCTAGTCTGTCATCTGGGTGCCCAGCATGTCCATCTCCAGGGCTGATTCAGGCACACTAAACCCAGGCACCCAGCCCCCTCAGCCATGAGCCTTCAAGAGGGGCTACAACCAGCACAGGGAGTTGGTAGTGTGGTGTGGCACAGACATGGTACCTGACAAGACACAAAGCAGCTTACAGTGGGGGAGACAGTCAGGGTCAGGGAACCCTGGGTGGAGTCTTAAATTTGCATGACCTTGGGCCACAGACTCGACCTCTTTAAAACTTGTTTTCTACAATATTTACCTGAGGTGGTAGTTGAAAAGACTAAGGAAAATATAAATTGAGGCCCTGTGTGTGGTCTGGATATGGTTATATGGTTTGAATGTGTCACCCAAGGGTTCCTATGTGGGCAGCTTGGTTCCCAGTATAGTGATAAGGAAATGGAGGAACCTTTAAGAGGTAGGACCTACTGGGAGGTGGTAAGGTCATTGGGGATGTGACCTTGGAAGGAATTTAAGTAGTTCTTGAAGGATCGTGGTTAGCTCCTAAAAAGATGAGTTGTCATAAAGAACGAGCCTGACCCCTGAATCGCTCTCTGGGTTCTTGTCTTATCATGCTCTCTCTCCCTCTTGCACGTGCTCCTGCTATCCACCATGATGTGGTGTATCCAAGGGGGCCCTCATCAGGGCCAGCACTAGGCTGTTTGGAATGCCAGCCTCCAAAACTGTGAGCTTAAGAAACCTCTTTTTGGTTGGGGTTGTGGCTCAGTGGCAGAGTGCTTGCCTAGCATGTGTGAGGCACTAGGTTAGATCCCCACCACCACATAAAAATAAACACATAAAATAAAGGTATTGTGTCCATCTACAACTAAAAAAAAATAAAATAAAAAAGAAATCTCTTTTCTTTCCAAGTTACCCAGCCTCAAATATTTTGTTATAGCAACAGAAAACATACTCATATACCCTGGTACCCAGGGCTTCTGGATAAATGGTAGCAGTATTCTTCATGTCTTTCCATTTAGAAATGAACTTTCCATTGTGGTAGACCTTGCTGACCACAAGCAGCCAAAGTCACTTCTGGTGTTCTAGTGTTGAAATTGAACCTGCTCTTCTACAACTTGACATACAAGTTGTAGGTGGTAAAATGTCTATTTTTGAACAAGAAGAACACGATGGCAGAAGAAATTCAAAAATATGTAAAACATATGACCAGAATGATTTCCCAACACCTCTCATAATGCTTTTTTATCTTGGAAGAAGACTGATGGATGTGTGAGAAAGCAAGCATCATGTATTTAGATTTGAACGGAGCATCTATTTTCCCCAACACTGACAAGTTGCCAACAGAGAAAAGGTAAATATTTTCAGTAGAAACCTGCTGTTCCAACATTAGCTTTAAATGTGACTGGCTCTCTGGAAATGCCAAGGAGAAGAAAAACAGCAATCATTCCTCTAATGAAAAAAGAAAGACCCATTTACTATAAATTGCTGGGTACGAAAATAATTTAGACAAATCATTTTGATGGCAAATTAACTCCCTGTTGTTAGCTTGCTAATGGATTGCTTTTCTGCCTGCTGAATTCAGAGCTCATGGTAGCAAGATAAATTCGCTTGACCCGTCTGTCCACTCTAAGGATGAGGCTGTGGGCACAAGGTGGAAGGAGTGCTCAGAGAAGGAAGATGGTTGCTTTCCTGGGCCTCATGACTTTGGTTGGGGTGAACAAGTCAGATTGCCACTGGGACTTAATCTCCCAATAGACAATCCTAGGTCCTCCCCAGAAGCTTCATCTAGGAAAGAATCAGACAGGTTTGCATCACTTTCAATAATATATGTGTTCCTATTAAATTGCCTAAGCCCAATAATATTTTAAATGCCCCAGGAGAACTTGCTGAAAAGAATGATTTTATAGGTCTCTTGGTGAAGTTAAAAGAAAACACTTCTTTTTTCATAGTGACCCGTCCTTCCTCCTCTTTTACTGTTTCTAATTTATATCTCAACTTTCCAAATAACCGGCTTACGTTAGGCAAGGCTAACTTACAACATGCAATCGGCCCTCTAAAGCAGCACAAGGCATAGTATTTGCACTGAAAACTTTCTGAGCAAGCTCACTGTTAAAAGGAACAGGAAGACTATGCACACACATAACCACACGCACACACAGATAGTAAGTCAGCGTGCTGCCTGAGTTACTACAGTGTGGAGGAAGGCAGGGGAGCTGGCCATGCAGGGGCCACTTTGTTTATTGAGAAATAATGTGTCTTGCCTTCAGCAAACCCAATGGCAATGCAGGAGCAATGAACAGCAGCAAGTAAAAATTAGATTGTAGCTTCCTGAGTTCGACAAATAGGCCTACCCAACAAATTTTGCTCATTAATCCTGAGTTGATTTTAATAAATCCACAGAGATCTTACACCCCCCGCCCCGCCCTGTAAAACTACACTTTGTTCTGTAAGCAACCATTCTGGAACAAGAAAAGTTTCAATAGTTGTTTTAAAATGCTACAATGCTGTTGGATACAGTGATGCACACCTGTAATCCCTGTGGCTCAGGAGGCTGAGGTAGGAGGATTGCAAGTTCAAAACTAGCCTTGGCAACTTAGTAAGGCCCTAAGCAACTTAGCAAGACCCTGTCTCAAAATCAAAAATGGGGAAAGAAAAAAGGAAGTAGCTCAGTGGTCATATGCCCCTGGGTTCAATCACAGTTAAAAAAAAAAAAAAAGTTAAAATCCTAAAAGTTTCTGCCAACTCTCATTAATACTCAAGATAAAAACAGGGCTCTTCAATCTCTAAATATGCTTCCATGCCAAAACCTTAGTCTGGAACTTCCAGGGAATCATGGTGGGCAGAAATATCAAGGCACATGTACATTTAGCACTGTCACATGGAGACCTGCGGTGGGTTACCAACACGCCTCCTTCTCTGCTGCTGGTCTCCTGATGAAGCTGTTCCATCTCCTTCCAGGGATGCACCAGCAAACTCATGGGGAATCCTGCCATGAGATCCCGGCCAGTGACATTCGGTCCCTCCTAAGTAGAGTCTTGTGTTAACTGTGTCTTTTGACATTCTGTATTCTGAAGCTTTGATATCTAGGTGTTGCTAACCCTGAAGAGACTGCTGACCACAAGCAGCCAAAGTCACTTCTGGTGTTCTAGTGTTGAAATTGAACCTGCTCTTCTACAACTTGACATACAAGTTGTAGGTGGTAAAATGTCTATTTTTGAACAAGAAGGTAGCCAACTCCTAGGGATAGTTAACAACTCACCCAGGAGCAAGTCTTTCAAACCAGCAGATCCAGAGTCTACACCTCCAATCACTTCTTCACTGGGATCTCACGCTCCTGGCCATTATTTCCCCACCCTGATGATTCCAGAGCCAGGTATCAAATGAGGGACAGCCCCTAATATCCCACAGCCTGTTGAAATAATTAAAATTAGCCAATCCTAAGCCAGCGCACGCTACTTTGCCTCTCCCCTTTCCCATGGAAACCACATGAAGTTTCTGCCCCACTGACACCCAGTGCTTCAGTGAGGCGCTATGTGATGCAGTGTGTCCCATCCTCTTGGGAACTGTGTGAGTCACAAGTTACCTTTTTAATCAGCGGCAGTCACCTCTCATCAAATGTCCTTGCCAAACCTAGATAATAATAAAAACTATGTTTCTCTTTCATACTCAAGTCCTGTTGGTTTTTTGAAGAATTGTAAAAGACTAGAGAAGCTGACGTCTGGATCAATTCTTTCATGATCTCTTCACTTGGGAACGAGACTAGAAACATAAATGAACTGCACAGAGACTCAGAAATTCAATAAGAGCTGAGAGCTCAGGACACAGGGCGGAACAGCATGCTTCAGAGATGGATGGAACACCCATGTGTCTATACCATGAGGACGGGAAGGAACTCCCAAGATGAGTGGTTGAGACAAAGAAAGCCAATGCTTGCCCTGAATTGCCTTCTGAATGAGACAGGCAGACATTGAAATAAGGCATCACACTATCATGCACAAAGGCCACCTGAGAGTTTGTCAATCAGGCCTGAATGTGCTTTCTCCCTGAGTCAGTGCCTCTGTCTGTCATTCTCACATACATCCAAGAATAAAGCTGCCCCTCCTTAGTATTCCTCCTCTCAGGAACCCTGAAGTGTAACCCAGGCATTCTGGAGCCAATCACCTGTCCTCTGGGGCTGCAGCAGTGCAGCCTGGGGAGGGCATGGCCACCAGGAGACAGGGTGAAGGGCAAAGCTGATTCTTGTCCATCTCCTTCTTCCATGGCTCCTGATCTTCCTAGAGATGCTCAGACCCAGCAGGCAGGGGCCTTCAATAAGAATGTAAGGAATGCCAGGCTTGGTGGCACTTGCCTGTAATCCCTGTGGCTCCAGAGGCTGAGGCAGGAGGATTGCAAGTTCAAAGCCAGCCTCAGCAAAAGCAAGTCACTAGGCAAATCAGTGAGACCCTGTCTCTAAAATACAAAATAAGTATGGGGAGGTGGCTCAGTAGCCAAGTGCCCCTGAGTTCAAGCCCCAGTACCCTTCCCCACCCCCACCCCCCAGAAAGCACCTGAGGAGCAAGGGAAGGGGAAGTGGGAACCCTGTTGTCTCTGAAGGCACTAGCTCCTAACATTCACCAAATCCCCCGCTAAAACCTCCCAGTGCATTTTAAATCCTACTGCAGTTAAAAGTGCACTTGGAGCCTTTGAAGATTAATCTGGAGCTTAAACGGTTCTCTTAAAATGCTCACAAGCCCAAACTGCTTAATGGAAACGCTAATGAGACTGAATTCCGTGACTGAGAATTAACATAATTAACCAATTTATGAGCACAGATTAATTTAGCTGTTATGTACTTAACATTTTCATGTTTATGAAAGGAAAAACATGATTCAGTTCCCCAATCAAAATATGGAACAAAAACACCAATAGAAACTCAGCTGTTGCCGTTCACTTTTTCTTCCCAGATACACAGTAAACAGCCTGAAAAGACACATGCGCCACAGTAGGCACTTTTCTGCTTCAAAGTGTTCGCCAGGCCTGACAGGGTCCTGGTGGCCTCCAGCTGCTGGGCTCCCTTGCTGCACACTCCAAATGCTGCCTGCTCCCCTGCAGCCTCAGGGATTAGGTCCCCTGGGCTTGGAATGCTTCTCAGAAGCAGGGCATGCAGTACCAAAAATGCTGTGTGCCCCTGGCACCCCTCCTGCCCCAGGAGAATCTGAATCCTGTTAAGCAGCAGCAGAGGCAAGGAGTAGGCTCACGCTAGCAGCTTGGGAGGGGCATTTACACCTCTGGAAACACCACAGGAAGGAAGGACTTGTCCCAGGGAATTCACCTTGAAGCTCACCTTACAGGTGAGCTGTGCTGTTGCTGGGTTGATGGGGCTACAGGCAAGTCCCATAGCTGCCCACCACCCAAGTCAACCAGAAGCAGACACGTTAGGAGGGAAGGAGCATCACAGGAAGTGAGAAGAACTATGTGTAGCACCAGTCCCTTAAAATTTAATTAAAAGAAAAAAGGGCTAACAGTGGGAGAGAAAAGAAATTTAAACAAGCAGAGAGGCTGAGAAAGACAACTACTACTCTCCCTCGCTACCTGTCTATGTTATTCCCATTACCATTCATTTTGAGGCCAGGAGAAAGAAGCAAGGCCAAGTTATGTTTGGAAGGAATATGAATTCTGCTGTTCTGAGGATCAGATTCAGGTTGACTCTAAGGGCTTGATGTAGCATTTGCATCTAACAGCAGCCAGGGATTGCTGCTACTGTCATCACAATAAAAATACTAAGGAGACCAGACCAAGAAGGTGGACCAAGCATACAGCCTATCTCTCCTCTGGGCCCAAATTCCTAGAAAGAATGTTTAAAAGAAAAATCAGCAAGAGAGATATTCTAAGGAATTGTGGAAAGACAGCAAGTCAACGAGATCAGCTGAGAGACAGAGGCAGCACCTTGGTGGGAAGAGTCTTCTGCTATGGGTGAGCAATTCCAGAAGAGCTTGAAACCCCAAAGACTGATGTGCAAGGACAGGTAGGTATCGGTGTGAGAGCTGGTGGTGGCAGGTCAGCTGTCTACTCTTGCAGGTTGAGCAGTGAGCCTCAGTGGGATTTATCCAGAGGTGCATATGGCAGGACAGGGTGGTAGACCAGAGAACCAGGACAGTGTGCCAGGGTTGGGAATTGCTGGACCAGAAGGGCAGGTCCAGCAATAGTCCCTTGTCCTCTCACATCACAGGCTAAACATCAGGCTAAACAACACTCACAGCCAAATTGGGATCTGTGAGCAGAAATAAGAGTAGACAACAAAGAATTTGCAAGTATTTGAGAAAAAAACAATATCAAGAATTAAAACACACATACACACACACACACACACACACACACACACACACACACACACACACATATATATATTCAAGAGACAGAATAGAACAAGTGGGAAAATAAACACCTTGCAAAATAAGGATCATTAATATGCACAATATGACGTAGAATAATACAATAGCTGTTAAAAAATCAATAGAGGACTTCTATTTCCAGGGAGACAGCAGACCCCCCTCAGGTATGGGTGCAGGATGAAAGGGCAGCCTGGATGCACACCTTCACCTGACAAAAACCAAGTGGTGTCCCTTTTACGTTTGCTGTAGAAGCTAAAACAGAAGGTTTAAATGAGACCTAGAGTATCATAATACAAATGTACAGGTTTAAAATGAAAATCGGCCATCATCCCACAGAGGAATGTCTCAGAGGCATGGAAAAAAGACCATCAATTAATGCCAACACTGGGGAAATAAAAATGTTGGGAAAGTCTGACAGATTTTATTTATTTATTTATTTTTGTGATACTGGGGATTAAAGCTAGGGGTACTCCACCACTAAGCTACATCCCCAGCCCTTTTTATTTTGTTTTAAGACAGGGGTCTAAACTGCCCAGGCTAGCCTCAAGCTTTCCATCCTCCTGCCTCAGCCTCCAAAGTTACTGGAATTCTAGACTTGTGCTACCATGCCTAGATAATCTGACAGATCTTAAAGCAAAAATGCTTTAAGTCAGGAGAAAAAAAATGCCTAATGAGTCCTTACAAATATGCTTGACAGAGTGAAAAAACAGAAAACCTAAAAAAAAAAAAAAGAAATGGAAAATGGAACATATCAGAAAAGAAATAGAAGATATAAAGAAAAACCAAATAGAACTATTAGAATTGAAAATACAATTATCAAAATAACTAGTTCAGCTGATTCAGGGGACACACTGAAGGAAAGGTGAACTGAAGAACAGAACAGAAATCAGCAAATCTGAACAACAGAAAGAAAAGATTCTGATTTTTAAAAATGAACAGGATCTCAAGTATTATGAGACTATAATGAAGACCTAAAATTCATGTCACTGGAGTCCCAAAAGGAGATGAAGAAGAGGGAAGAGGGGAGGGATGGAAAAAATAAAGAAATAACAGCTAAAGACTGTTCAGAGTTGGTAAGAGACATAACCCTATGGATTCAGGGGGATTTCTTTCTTCTCTTGAGTTTTCTACATTATGTTTGATGCTTAAAGCAAAAATTTTAATACTGTCTGATGTGGTTCTAGAGTGTATATTTAAGAAAATTATATATATTATAAATGGGGGAGGATAATGAGCTGTAAAAAAAGATAAGGTTTCTACACCTCACCTGACCTGGTGAAATGACAAAAGGCACTCTGTATTAAGTTACATGCATATCATATATCAAGGGAAGCCACTAAAAGACCACACAGAAAGATACGGCCAAAAAAAGGAAACTATTTCCAACAATAAGAGAAGCCAAACTGGAATTCTAAAATGCATTCATATAATCTCAGGAATGCAGAGAAAGCAAAAAATAGAAGCGAAAAATACAGAAAACAAAAGATAAAATGTCAGACTTAAGCCCTAACACACCAATAATGATAGTAAACATAAATGGCCTAAATATAGTGCAATTAAAAGACATAGATTGAAAAAAAAGATGCAGATGGGCAGTGTGGATTTTTAAATATATGCTCAACTGTATGGTATCTACAGGAAACTCAGGTTGAATGTAATAATTTAGGCAGGTTGAAAGTAAAAGAATGGCAACTACTAATCAAAGGAAGGTAGGAGTAACTAAATTAATATCAGATAAAGTGAACTCCAAAGCAAAGGAAATTAGCAAAGAGAGAGACCCCTTATCAGCAACACTAGATACCAAAGACCATGAAACAATGTTTCAAAATTCTTAGCGAAGATTATTTTGAATTTAAAATTTAAATCCAGTCAACTTTGTAGGAAGAAAGTAAAGACAATTTTAGACTTCAAGGACTCAAAAACTTTTACTATTTATAAAACTATCCATCTGTATAGCAAGCACTCAAACATATCTCTTAAAGAATTAATGATTTACCAGATCATAAAAATCTAGTAAAAATTTTTTAAATCACTTAAAAGAAAGAGCTTAGAAACAATGGTGACCAAAGAAACTGGTCACTGTTACAGTTCAGCTCACGTAATTGTTGATATTTAATGTAAAACTATTAAAAATAATATGGAGCTAAAATCTTGGATGAGTTGTGAGCAAATATGAATGTGAAACAATGAATACACCATTATGTATAATTATAATGCACCAATAAAAATACGGGGGGAAAGGTCCTGAATGAAGTGAGGGGAGAGAGGAGATGATGGCAAAGATAAGTGTAGCTGTGATGAGGTTCTTGCTTTGCTCAGGAGAAGGTGATAAGTACTGGTTAATGTTAATCATAGAGAAATAGAAACTCTGTTTCAAGGTCATAGAAAAGCAGAATTCAAATGTAAAAATTTCAACCCACTTAAAGGAAGAAAAGTAAAGAAGAAAAAAGGAAACTATTTCCAACAAAAGGACGGTAAGGTTATACGTGTTTATAATGCATACATGAAATAAAAATATAAAAACGAAAGGTAATAACAGATATATATCCTAATATGTATGAAATCAGCATATGTAAGAATATATCAAATTCTCCCATTAAAGAGAATCTTCATTTGTACTTAAAAATCAATCCATCCATCCAGACACATGCTGCTTTAAAAATAAGGGTAAAAATAAGAGGATGAAATATATTACTATCAGCCAACGTATAATTGAAGTTAAAAAAAAAAAAGACACAGAAAGGATTTTTATATTGATTTATAGGTTGGTTACACCAAGAGGCATCTTTAATGCACCTTGTAACATACGTATGAAATGTACACAGGAAAAATTAAATGACATTGACAAGTCTGTAATTATTATGGAGACCAATATATCTTCTAAGAAATTGATAGGATAGACAAAAAAATAATAATAATAAAGACTCCAGAAATTGTGAGTAAGCTTGATTAAAAACTGGTGACAAATGCTGATGCCTGAAAGAACCAGGCAGGCAGGGAAATGGACTAGGAATCCAGATTCATTAACAGAGTGGACGGCAAACTGTCCTTTAAGTAGGAGCAGCTGCCATGCAGATTCAGCTAACCATTGCCATGTAGGAGTAAGGGCTGAGCATGGCCAAAGCTTTTGATTTTTTAAAGAGAAGGCCCAAATCCATGTTTTTTACATAAAATATCTTGATTTATGAATGTTCGTTCAACTTAAAAAAAAAATACCATGAGGGTCAAACAAAGCACATCTGTAGGCCGAAGGCAGCCCGTGGACGACCAGCAGCAACCTCTAATCTAATATAAGTATAGATCTTTGTACTCAAAAAGCATAGATTAAAAATGCTTTTTAAACATCCATTGCAATATGTATAAAAACCAAACATGTGTTAGGCCACAAAGAAATTCTCAATAAATTCCAAAAGGCAGAAACTACATAGAACAGTCTCTGATCTCAATGCAATAAAGTTACAAATTAGCAACAAAAGGAACACCAAAAAATTTTATGCAGTTGGGAAATTTCATAAATCACTTTGAAACAATTCCTGGTTTAAAGGGAACAATCAAAGCTGAAATTAAGAAGTTTTCAGAAATGAATAGCAAAAAAGAGCATGATACAGTTAAACCAGTGATATGTGTCAGAGGAAACGTGTGTGTAACATTTATTTATTTACTAGGATACATAAAAGCCTAAAAAGAATAAGCATTCCATTTAAGGAGCCAGGAAGAAAAAAAAATAATAAAATTTTAAAAATTGAAGGAATTGATAAACAAGGGAAAATAGAAATTCATGAAACAGAAAGCAACGAAAAGCAGTTAAAAAACAAACTAGTTCTCTGAAAGAAACATTTTTAGCAAGCCACAATTTTTCATTGATCAAAGGAAAAAGGATCAAGATCATAAATAAGATCAGGAACAATTATAACTACAAATATGGAGGGTATATTTTTAAATTATATGAATATGATCTTAAGTTTATGTGTATATTTAGAAACTAGAGAAATTGTTGTTTTTTTTTAAGGAAAATTTCATTATCAAAATTTCCCTTAGAATAAAAACCTAATAGACCTAGTTCTTTAATTAGTCAGTATATCCAGGAAGGTTGATTAAACAGTTCTACCAACATTTAAAAAACAAAAAAACAAAAAAATATAGACATAGTCAATGTCTATGATATGTGAACTATTTCAGAGCACATCAGAAGACAGAAAATTTCCTAATTCATTCCACAAGACCAATGTAACTCTGACACCCAAACTTGAGACATGTCAAAAAACAGAAACCACAGTTCACTCTGTAAATAAAATGAAAAACCATATATAAAATATTACCAATTGAATACAGCAGTGTATTAAAAGAAAATATTCATAATCATTATTCCAAGAACTTATTCCAAGAACAAAAGGAATTCCAGCGTTAGGAAATCTATTAATATGATTTACTGCAATAAACAGATTAAATACTAAAGGCAAAAAACAATATAATTATCTCAAAGACTTAAAAAAGAGCAGGTAATAAAACTCAACATCCATTCTTTATTGAACTGCTTAGAAATCTAGGAATATAGTAAAATTTTCTTAATTTGGTAAAGGCCTTCCTACATATAAGAAATCTACAGAAGATATCTACAAATTCTATAAAACTAGAAGCATTCCTGTATGCATCAAATAAATCAACAGAACCTAGAACTATCATTACTCAGTATTCATCACGAGTCCTTATATATTGAAATAAGGCATGAAAAGATATGAAAGTTACTAATACTGAAGAGGTAAATCATCATTTTATTTATAGATAGTTATTATTTATGACAATCTAGAAAAGAGACTTAAATGTAAATCAGTGGCACCAAGAGTGTTCAGTCAGGTAGCCAGAAACAAAAATCAACACACAAAAATCAAGAACTTTCCTAAATTCATTTCAATATTGACCCATTAAAATATAATCTTAAAACCAGTCAACCTAGATATAAACCTAATAAGAAGTGTGTAAGATCAATGGAGAAAGTAAGAAAACTTTTTTTAAATGGTGTAAAAGAAGACCTGAATAAATAAAAACATACCATGTTCCTGGGTGGGAAGACTCAATATTGTAAGGATGTCAATTCTCCCCCAATTAATCTATAATTTCCATGCAATCCCAATCAAAATCCCAACAGGATTATTTATGGAACTTGACAAGCAGATTCTCAAGCTCATCTGAAAGAGAAAATGTGCAAGAACAGCCAAGAAAATTTTGAAAAAGAACCATGAGAAAATTGTCCTATCAATTATCAAAAAACAAGAAAAAAATTCTTCTAAACTATAACAAATGTGTGGTATTATCAGGGCTTAAAAAGAAACAGTCTAATAAACATAAAGGAGGATCCAGTATCCATGGGGAAACTGGGATGGAATAAGGGCAGCCCATGGAGATCACTGAATATGAATTTTGGGGGAAAGTTAGACCTCTCCTTCATAGATACATATTCTATTGCATTAGGAAGCTAAAAAACAAAAACATAAAAACTTTAAGATAAACCCTTGTTCTAAAACTAAGGTGTTAGAGGAAGTAAGGGAGAATCAGTTTATCATCCTGAGCTTTTCTAAGCTAGATCCTAAACCTCGGAATCAGAAAATAAGGTGAACAAATTTGACATCATAAATTTTCTTTTTTTAAAAAAATTGAAGTATTATGTATAGCAAAGGTGCACAAATCATCCATGTGCAACACAACTTAATAAAAAGTTGAAGTTTCTCTAAAATGAAATACACTAAGGACTCCCAGTTACACAATACAGAGTATCCCCCTCTCCTCTCTGAAAACAAAGACTATAACATATGCCCCCAGAGATTCCTGAGAACACACACTTTCTCCCCATCAGAGGTGATTATCCCAATGGCAGTATGACTGGTGATGCTAGGGATGCTGGTGGTTCATAAGATATAATTTGGTCAGTTCCACTGCTTCATCTTAATTATTTTTATGTGATAAAACTTAAAAGAAATGTGATTTTTATGAAGAAAGTTTTTAAAAAATTCCACTTGTATGAATATGTACTCAAGTTTTTAGGAGGTTATCTGTGGTGATTTTAAACTATACCCATAAATTCTCTGACACTTTTCCATCCAAAAAGTGCAGCCAAGTTTCTTTCCCTTTGGGGGTATGTTAGACTCAAAGATACATTTCTAATGAACAGTATAGCTGAAGAGACAGTGAGCAACTTCTGAGACGAGGTCACAAAAGACATTGCTGTTTCCTCCTTATTTTCTGTCCTGAATCACCTGAAACAAGGGGAAGCTAGCTCCAATATCATGGAGATCCTGAATCAATGCCATGAAGAGGTGACATGGTGAGGAATCAATGCATCCTCTCAACAGGAAGGAACTGAAGCACCTAGCTAACAGCTACCTAAGTGGCACATCTTGGGAGTGGATCCTCCAGCACTTGTCCAGCCTTCAGATTACAGTCACAGCCAAAAGCTTCATTATAACTGTGTGAACAGCCCTGAGCCAGAAACATTCAGCTAAACCACTCTGTGTTAGATAACCCATGTTTGTTGTTTTAAGGAGCTATATTTTGGAAAGATTGTCATGCAGCAATGGATAACTAACACACAAATCTGTTTGGTAAAGAAATATAAACCACTAGTTTTAGTTTCAACAAGAGCAGAGTAGTTCATACCATAATGACTCTTCAAAACATAATAATTATTAGCTCTGGAGAAAATATTTGTTTTAAAAAATCATAAGGACACTGGAGAGTAATCAGATGAAGGCAAGGATTCAGTACTTGAAAGAAGGAACCATACTTGGTTATGATCTATGTTTAGATGACTTCTCCCTTGCAGGAACTTCCATTTCTCTTGGTGTCGAGAGGCTAGAACTCAACCAGGAAAGTGTCATCTTATTCACCTGAGGTGTCAGGGAATGGTTTTAGGAACTGTCAAAGAAGGTAGAGGAGAAATCACCAAAAAGGAGAGAGCTATAGAGAAAGACACATAGATTCCCCTTACCACCTGGCAGACCCTGAACTAGACATGTTTGGACAACACTCTAAAAAAGTCCAGGACGGAAACAACAGCTAAAAGGCTAAATGATCTGGGCAGATATGTCAGCTGCTATCTACTGCAGTGGAATCAATTTAGAGACTGAGTTTTGTTAAGTTAGATAAATATTTCAGGTTTTCCATTGAAATACCAAAAGGGTCAGGGCAGAGGAATAAAGACTATGTGCCTGAGCTAAGGGATTCTCCCCGAGGTAAGGGCAAATCAGAAAGAGACCAACCATTAAAAAAATGAATAACCAAGTATTTTAAATTTCAAATTTAAATGACTGCTAGAACAAAATTACACACTATTCAGGAAAAGACAACAGAATCCGAAATCTCTATAATATGGCATAAAATGTCTACTAGACAATAAAAAGTTACTACATATGTGCAGAGAAACAGGAATATGAGACCCATTCAGAGTAAAATCAATCATTAGAAACATACAACTGACCTAGATACTGGAATTAGTACATAAGACTTAACAATAACTCTTACAAACATGTTAAAAGAGTTTAAAACAAAAGACGGATATAATGAATGCAGAGATAGGGAAATCTCTGGAAAGATTTGGAAATGGTTAGGGAAAAAAAAAAAGAGCCAAATGGAATTAATGGAGAGAAAAACCATAAGAGAAAAGCGTAATATCTGAAATTAAAAAAAATCATCACATGGAATTAAGAACATATTGGATACAACAAAAGAATTAGTGAACCTGAAGATAGTGCAATAGAAATCACCTCATTAATAGCATATAAAGAAAAATGGATTTCCGAAAGTGAGCAGAGCCTCAATAACCTGTGAGGTGTACCAAGCAAACACTGTATCTGATGTCCAAAGACAGGTGAGATAAAATGAATTAAGAAATATTTGAAGAAAATGGACAAAAATGTTTTCTAAATATGATTTGGAACAAATTATCAAAAAACCACCCACTAAGAAACACAGCAAAACCCCAAGCTGGAATAAGGTGAAGAAAGTTATTTAAAATGACATTATAGTCACAGGCAGAGCATGGATAGAAATTCTATAAAAGCAGCCAGAGGAACAAAACATATTACATAAAGGGAAACAGTGATAAGGATTACAACTGACTCATCAATGGATATCAGGAAACCAGGGAATAACATGGTTACAGTGTGGAAAGAAAAGCACTCCGTGTGCAGCAAAATGAAGACGCAGACACTTTCTCACCAGCTGGGGGGACAAACTTCAAATATGTTAAAAGAAATCCTTCAGAATGAAGAAAAACGGGAACAAGATGAAAATCTGAAGCTAGAGAAAGCAAAGAAGAGAATGGTATATGGGTAGGAAACTATATTTCTTTTCAGCCAACTGAGTGTTTAAAGGAAGAAGAACAGCAATGCACTGTGGGTGTCTAACATGGGAAATGAAAAATATGACAGTAACAGCACAGAGGATGAGAGTGTGTGTGAACTGGAACAACGTGCTTTGGAGTCACACATTATATGTAAGTAGTGTGCCATTAATTCCAGATAGTCTGGGATAAATCAGGATGCACATGATCTCCTGAGCAGCAGCTGGAAAAACATAAATAAGGATCTAAAGACATCTCAGAAAGATTCCTTGCTATGTGCCAACACACTAAAGGCAGGAGGAGGCTTTCCCATGATGGGTGCTCAAAGGTTTCTGCCCAGGGGTGACTTTAAGGGAGTGGCAGGAGGATAGGGTGGTTGCCTCTGTGGAGGCTGAAGCTGTGTACAGAAACTTTGGAGCCTGGTAGTCACAGGTTCCTTGGATCAAGGGCAGCCTCAATTCCACACATGTCTTCGCATAGTCCAGCCACACTTCCTGTCCCCTGTCTCTGTATAGTACCCTCCCTCCCAGCTCCATGTGGCAGACCCCACTGTTTCCTTAGCCTTCTGTCCATTTGCAACCAAATTCTTCCACAGTGCTCAAGCCACGCCCCAGGTCTTCACTGAGGGCTTGCCCTGCAGCCCCTAGGGCCCCATGTCTGCCCCTCTCATTTCAATGGTTGGCCCTGTACTGGTTTCCATGTTGGTACTGTGCATCCCAAAGACACGCTAAGCTCCTGGAGGTCCCAAATTGTGTCTGTCATCTCCATCTTCTCTCCTTCAGTGGCAAAGCCATAATTATACATGTGTCATGTGCTTAAAGGTATTCCATCTATTAATTTAAAAATATTCCTGTTCTTAAGCCCTGCAAGTGGAGGCACTCTTTCTCTAGAATCCGCAAAAATTATGTTTACAATTTTGCAGTGAGTGTCAAGGTAGGAAATAATAACAAGCTATATTAACTGTGCATCTTCTGTGGAAGATGCTGTATATACATTGTTCCCCATGACTCCTCCTTACAATCTTACCTACCTGCGTGACCCCAGAGAGTCCTCTAAGTCAGCATTCTCAAATTGCCATTTGTAGACCAATCCTGTGATTATCTTGTTATAATGCACATTCTGGCTGACAGATCTGGTATGGAGCAAAGATTCTGTGTTTCTAACAGAGCCCAGATGATGTCCAGGCTGCCAATCTAGGGACTTTGAAGGGCAAGGCTCAAAAAACTCCAAAGGTGGGGTTGAAGCAAAACAAATCACTTCCATTTTCTCTGTGAGAATTTCAGCGGGAGGGAGAGAGGAGTTCAGGGGCTCCCTGCAGACTGAGCCCTGAGGCAGTGCTGGTGCACTTGACAGCTGATTTCATCCTCACAACAAACCTGGAGAGGCAGCTGCATCACCACAATCCCTCCACCCAGTGAAGAAACAGGCTCAAAGACGTTATATAAGCTGTCGAAGGACACACAGCCATTAAATAGTGGGAATGGGCTTGCTGCCCAGGTCAGCATGACTCTACAACCCAGGGGAGACTTCTCAGTGGTCTTTCGTCATCGTCAAAGGCTCCAGAGAGAACTATACTCTCAGTATAAAATAACTATCATAAAATTGGGAGGCCGGTTGCTAAGTCTCTTCATTTATTCTTCAGAATACATCCTTTGGGGGTTAATTCTGTCATGAAGTGATAATCCCAGAGAGGCAGAGAATCTTTATTAAGTAAAAGCTGGGGACCACATTTTGGAAACTCAAGGACTAGGTCATCCAGGAAACCCCTGGCCCAACTTCCCTACCTTGTGTTGCTCGTATGTGGAACTGAGGAGGCTACAGCTGTCCCTAAAAAGGCATAGTGGCAGCCATCGAAATGAGCAAGTGCACCTTCCAACAGAGGTGGACAGGCCTCCCAGGTGAGGCCAGCAGTCTCAAGCCTGCCTGGCACCCCTGTCCTCTGCCTCCACCTGCTCAGTGATTAGTGGGCACTTAGTGGGCACTTCAGGACACTTGGCAACTGAATTGCCACACTGTTGGACTCTAGTGGGGCATAGAAGGACATGTTAACCTTTGCTCCAAGGCCCCATCCTAAAAAGGGGCACTTGACTTACTATGTGAGAAGCCAAAATACAAAGGCAGATGCACCTGGGGTCAGGTAGAGGAAAAGTGGACCCCAGGGAACAAGATGGGGCTGGAGGGGTGGGGATTCTCTTCACCAAGATCAGTGAGCATGAAACGGTTTATGCCACAGGTGGACTGAGCCAATGGAAAGCCAGGGACAGGCTGGGAAGGGAAGGAATCATGTAAGCCTAGGTCCAAACAAGAAGACTGGACATGTCCAGGGGAAACTATGACAAATGTCTTTTGGCTATAGTCAAGGGACAGGAGCAGGTGCTGGGAGGGGGAAGCATGGGGTCATGGGTGCTGGGAGCAGGTTTCCTAGACTCTGACCTGGGGGAGGCATCCCAGAACTGACAACCTATGAGCAAATGCTTCATAGAAGTGGCCAGGATGCTTGAATGGGAGTGTGGAACAGGGAAAGACTAAGTCTATCTGGGAAGTGAAGGGAGCCACCAAAGGCCTGGGAGCACCCAATGTAGGCTTTCAGAAGGGGTGGTCTGATGGCGGAAGGTGAGCCAGCGACCAGGCTAGTGGGACCACAGTAGAGAAAGAGGGCAGCCTTCTGGTGGAACCTGGGATGGCTTTTCAGTAAAACAGTGAGCCATTTCTCTGTCCCAAGGTCCCAACCACTCTGCGGGCTGCCTGGGCCATGGCGCAGCTGGTACTGCTGCTTCTACCCCAGGGTCCTGACATGCCCAGGGCCAAAGGAGCGAAGCTGCCAAGCCTGCAGACAGGGAGCTCTCCAGGGGGACCCCTCCGCCCTGGGGCTGCACGCTCCCAGCCTTACCTCCTATTTTTGCGTTGTACGCTATGCCCACGATGCAGTAAGAGTTGTTGGCCGAGGCAGCAACTTCCCCTGCGCAACGGGTGCCGTGTCTGAAGTAAAGGAAAAAAACAAAGTGAGGCCCCAGCCCAGCCATTGTTAATGAATTCCACACACTGCTCAGTTCTCCTGCAACAGGCCAGTTGTCCCTGTGCCAAGGGATGCTAGTGAAGCCCATTTTCTGCATCCCCTGTCCACTACACCACACCAGGGGGGAGGTCCCTGGAGGAAACAGCCAGCAGACTTTGCCCAGCCCTTCCTGCTACCACACATGGCGAGCATTTGCTCACAGGTTGTCTCTTCTGGGATGCCTCCCCCAGGTCAGAGTCTAGGAAACCTGCTCCCAGTACTCATGACCCCATGCTTCCCCCTCCCAGCACCTCTGTGTTTCCTGTGACTAACACCAAGGCACTTGGCACACACAGGTCCAGTGTTAACACCTGCCTGCCTGGTGGGATGAAAGGAAGGACGAACAGGCACTTGTTTGTCCCCTGTCACCTACAACACTATGCTCATCCTGGACAGCCCTCCCACCATTTCTGTGGCCATTTAGCAGGAACTGAGGAAGAATACTCCAAATTGAACACTCAATAGCAGCAGGAAGGACAATGAAGAAATTACCAGAAAAACAAATTGCTTTACTTTGTAATGACCCCATTCTCCATTGTGCCACATTGGGTCAGTTCCCCCAGCAGAGGCCAAAATATGGGTGACTCCGAACAACACATCTTTGAGAAGAGTACACAGGGGATGAGAATCATTGATTCAAATTTAAAACCGCCTTTAAAAATGGCCCTGGGTCTGCATGCCAGCCTTTGCAAGGGACTCATCTGTCCTTCTCTGGAACTCTCACTGCCCCCATGGCCACGGCCACTTAAGGGGTCACATAGCTCAATGGCTGAAGCTGGGATTCAATCCCGCCCTTCAAGGGTCACTGCATGGGATATGGATCATGCCTTCCTGTTCCCCGATGTGTGACCAGGAAACAGGCCCGTTTGCCCCAGGTGTCCTCACTGCTGGGCCGGAAGGGCACCTTGGGACATGAGTCAGGGAAAGCAGCCCTGGTGGCTGGGCCTCTGAAGCCTGTAGTGCAAAACAGAGCAGCCCGGCCAAGTCTCCCTGCACAGTGCTGTGTGGTCATCAGGGTTTTTGTTCTTTTGTTTTAAAATGGGGTCTTACTATGTTTTCCAGGCTGGTCTTGAACTCCAGGGCTCAAGAGGTCCTCCCACCTCTGCTTGTTGAATAGTGGGGTCTACAGAATAGTACCACTGTGCCAGGTGTGGGCCCTGGGGTTTGAACCTTGAAATCAGTCAACTGCAAGCTCACATACCTTTGCTATAGTGTAGATTCTGAAAGTCCCCCAAAGGCCCATGTATAAAGGCTTGGTCCTCAGCATGGTGCCTGGGAAGTACTGTGAACTTCAGGAGCAGGGGCCTTGTGAAAGAAGCCTAGGTAATTGGGGGCACATCCCTGCAGAGGACTGTGGGACCCTATTTCCTCCTTCTTTCCCCTTTTGCTTCCTGGTTCATGAGGTGAATGGTTCTGCTCCTGCCATGATGTGCTGCCTCAACACAGGCTCAAAGCAATGGAGCCATTTAATCATGAACTTGAACCTCCAAAACTATGGGCCAACTTCACTTTTTCTTTAGAAACTGGTTATCTCAGGTATTTTATTCTAGTGATGGAAAGCTAATGAACACAACCCTGGTGAGGGGACACACCTGAGAAAGCACAGCAGGGAAAGAAGAAAGGGCCTTTATTATTTTCCTCTAAATACTTTTGAAGAATGGTAAGAACTCAGGGCATAGGGCATGCTGACAAGGAAGGACAGTCAGCACAGCAAATGAACTCCCGGCACAACTGCAGGGCTGATCCCCCCAAGAGATCAGGAGATCTGTGCAATGTAGACAGTCCCTGTGGCTTCCTGTGCATTCTTCAGCCACTGTCTCCTCACCCCCAACAGCTATGTGAAGTGGGTATGTCATCTCCATGGAAAAGCCTTGAAGGCATTACGACACAGTGTCTCACCAGGTCCTTTAATGTACACAATGCCACACAGCCAGGGAGTAGTTGAGCTGGGATCTGAACTCAGGTTTGTCCAGCATTGCTCGTGCCCTCCCACCTTGCTCAAAAGGTCAAAGATGGAGTCACAAAAGTTCAGACAGGTGACTCATGTGCTCCGGTAGACCAGATTGATATGTAACAGTTACGGAGACCATTAGACTCTAGGGGTAATTCTTCTAAAATGAGTGTGGAATGCATTGCTAGCTGAGTAACACAGGTGACACCCCTAAAGAAAGAAGCTAACTCCACAGAAGTCACTTGTGCCCAAGGGGCTGTGCCAGGCCTGGATTCTGACTCCTGGGTCAGCCCCTCAACAGTGCCCAGGCAGCTGGAGCGACACCTAAGCCCTCCACCTCTTCAGGGGCAACCACAATAGCAAAAAGAACAGAGAAGCAAGGGGAGACAAAGGGACGCACTTATTTTCATTGCTGGCATCATAGCGTGGAGATGGGTCATAATCGTTCCCGTTGACATCATAGCTTGCGTAGGAATCCTAGGAATTAAATCTTAGTGAGTGGAGAGCAATGGCATAAAATATTACAGTATCCTTGAAAATTATTTTTATGCCTGTCTTGGAAAATAAAGCTAAATGGTTTCTCTCTTATATTATTTATAATTATATTATTATAAGTTATAATAATATAAATTATGTGATATTGATACATATGTGATGGTAAAATATACCTAACATTAAATTTATCGTTTTAACCATTTTAAGTGTATGGTTCAGTGGTAGTAAGTACATTCACATGACTGTGCAACCATCTCCACCATCATTCTCCAGAACTTTCCTTCTTCCCAAACTGAACTCAGTCACTCAACACTGCCTCTCCGTTCCTCCCTCCTCAGCCCCTGGCAACTATCACTTTGCTTCCCACCTCTGTGAATTTGGCAACTCTACATTCTTCACCTAAGTGGAATCAAACAGCGTTTGTCTTTTTGTGATGGGCTTATTTCACTCAGCATGTTGTCCTCAAATTTCAACAGGGTTGACACATGTATCGGACTTTCCTTAACTTTAATACATACGTGTAATAGTAGTAGCCGTATAATTTGGATCCTCTTTTGAAAACATATCACAAAAGCTTTCCAGTATTACTGACAGACTTCAAAACTCAATTAGAAAGGCTATACAATTATCTACTAAGTGGATATAGTATGTTTTATTTAATCACTGTTAGATGCCCAGTTTTCTTATAGTATTTAATGTTTTTATTGCATTTATTATGTGCCAGGCTTTCTTGTTGACATATATGAACTCATTTCATCTTTATAATAACCCTATAAGATAATCCTCTTATTAACCCCATTTTATAGACAGTGAGGCTGAGGCACAGAGAAGTTAAACAACTTGGACAAGATCTCAGCTGGTAAGTCACAGAGCCAGGATTGGAACCCAGGCTGTCTGGGTCCAGAGCCCATGATTTTAGGTTCTCTCTCTCTCTCTCTCTCTCTCTCTCTCTCTCTCTCTCTGTCTCTCTCTCTCTCTGTCTCTCTTTTTTTTTTTTTGTACTAGAGACTGAATCCAGGACCTTGCACATGCTAGGCAAGCACTCTACCACTGAGCTACACTCTCAGCTCTTTATATTTTATTTTGAGACAGGGTCTTACTAAGTCATCTAGGCTGGCCTCAAATTTGTGACCCTTCTGAGTTGTTGAGATTATAGGCAGGCACCACCACACCTGGCTCAAAGCCCATGTTTAAACATGGTCTATGTAGCTACTCTCCATATGATGAACACCTCTATGTAGGTGTTTCTCAGTTCTTTAGTCTCCACTCCTAGAAATATGTGTGACTCCTCAGACATGTAGGTAAATCACTTTGAAATACCTTCTCTGGCCAGGACAGTGGTAGGGGGCAGGATGGTTATTTACCCAGTGCTCCTCAGCACAGTGGGGTTTTTAAAATTTATTTTTGCCTAATTCAATGGGAACTAAGGATGAAAATCAATTTGTTGTTTTTTAAATTTTGCATTTATTTAAGGATGACCGTGGTTGAACATCTTGGCACTCAGTTCCAAGGCGTGACTTACATAATTTGGAGCCAGGTCTGGGTGATTTCTCTCTATGCCATCATCAAGGATGGTGACCACCACATTCTTTCCTGTGTAGCCCCGCTTCCACGCCGCCTGGACGTTCATTTCTGACCGGCAGCGGCTGTTCTTGTCGCCACAATGCTGTATGCACAGAAGACACAAAGCCCCCGACGTGGACACTCCCGACGCACAACGGACATACCGTGTAGACCAGCAGAGAGGTGATTACGCTTGTAACAAGTAACAGGAAACAGCAGCCCCTGCCTTAGGCAGGTGAGACACTCTTCCTCCCACCTAGACCCAGGAAGAATAAAGGTGGGAGTTCCCCTGGCTTTTTCTGCACCTGATGATTATCATTTTCCTCAGGCATCACCTCCCAGAAGAGGCTCTGTCCAGGGCAAGTCTTCACCATGGTTGTTAGACCTGCACCCTGCATCAAATCACTTCTCTATTCACTTCCACATACTTAAAGAGGAAAAAAAAAACCACAAAACACTGAGAGCGCTACCCTTTAGAGCAGGGGCTTTACACACAAAATGAAGTGTGTCTCATTGATGTCGTCCTGGGAATTTAGCTTAGTTGGGGGAAATTAACCCATGCCAGAAACCCAGCTGGCAATGCAAACGTGCTGGGCCGAGAAGCCCACGCCCTACTCACCATGTACCACATGTTGGACCAAATGGGGTCATTGAAATAAAGGGCCTGAGGGTCGCTTCGCACCTGTCTCTTCACCCTGCGTTTCACTTCTTGCTGTTGGAGCCATTTCACCTGCCAAGAAAAAAACAATTACTCTTCATTTTAAAAACAAGTTCCTGATTTTATGTAGCCTCTATAAGTGCCCTAGGTTTCCTTTCACAAGAATTGTTATCATAGTAGATGTTTGGGAGATGTTGACTTCAAGGTGACTGCATTTGGAAAATGACAACTTGTTTGTTATACGTGTAGGGGAAAATAATAATGCACTGATATATTCTGAAGTTACTCTACTTAAAAAAAAAATGGACTTTGTGAAGTTGCCAAAAAATTGACAAGTGACTTGCTCCAAATAAAAAGGAAATACATGTATGGGAGAGGAATGAGTGGAGAGAGAAAATAAATTGTTTGGTCAAACTGTTATCAGAAATTGATTTACAGTGAGGACATGAATAATTAAATTATGATAATTCATACATTAGAATTTTTGGCAGCCGCTACTGGAAACATGGTATCAGAACATGTACAAAGCAAAATCTAGAAAAGGATACAGCAAAATGTTACTAGCAGCAATTCCTGGGTGGTTAAATTATTGCTAATTTTAAATTTCTGTGTTGCTTTTGGGATTTTTTAGAAATTTCTTTTAATTGGTATGATTTGCCTTTGTGATCAAGAGAAAAACGTTTGAAAAGTGATTTATGTTATTTAAGATGATCCCTGAGGGCTGGGATTATAGTTCAGTGGTGGAGCACTTGCCTGGCACGTGTGAGGCACTGGGTTTGATCCTCAGCACCTCATAAAAATAAATAAAATAAAGGTATGTATACATCTGCAACTAAAAACAAATTAAAAGAAAGATGATCCCTGGATCCAGAGCCAGCTTCCCTAGATTCAAAACTCAGCTCCACACTCACCTGATGTGAGACTCAGCACATGTAGCTACCCTCCTTGGCCTCAGTTTGTTCATCTACAGAATGGGGACCACCATGCATTGTCATGAGGGCTAGAATATCAACAGTGTGTATTAAGCATTCAGTCCACTGCCTGGCACAACTATTACTATCATTATATATGCGCATGTTCTTTTCAAGCTGGAGAAATCTAACCATTTTTAATAAGGGACATTGGGGAAAGAATTAATGGAAGTATTTTCTTTGGTCTTGCTGTAGTGGTCCCACCTAATTCAGTAATGCTGGAAGCTGGGGCTTAGTCCAGTGCTAGGGCCCAAGACTAGCAGCATGAGGATGAGGATGGGCACCCAGAGCCTGCTCTCAAAGAGTCTGTGCCATCTTCTGGGACTCTTGCCAAGCAGATAAGAGAATATGGTGTGACTCTGAACAGGGCAGGCTGCCTGGAACAGTTGGGGTGTGTGTGTGGCGGGGGTGGGGGCAGGGCAGTAGAATGTGGAGAAAGATAGAAGGAGGAACAGGGGGCTCAAGGTGATTTGGAGGCCACTAGCCCAAGACTGGGGACTCCAGGCTGCTCCTGGAAGCTTGACCAGCTATCATAGTAAAGTGATACTTAAGGCCAAGAGGCAGGAATAAGGGTGACCTCAGGCCTGGGGCAATAGTTCCTCTCTTCTCTTATCCTTAGCTTCCTAGTGTCCTGAGGGTAGAGGGCAGAATACCCCCATATGCAGCCTCACAATTTGGGGTGGAGGATTCATCCTTGGGGACAAGACAAAGTGCTTAGAAAGAAGTATCGCCACCCATGTGATTGTCTAATAAAACACCCATAGACTGGTTCCTTAGAAACACTGCACAGAGAGCTCAAAAATCAATTTTGGGTTAGACACTAAAAGGGCCTCAGCAATAAGTCCTAGATAATTTATAATTACCACTGATAGATACTCCTACAGAAAATAAAACTATAAAATGAGATATTTTGTTCATAATGCCCACTGATGGCATTTTTCAACCTCCCCATATATTACTCCTGAACTGGAATGCTTTTACCTGGTGTAAAGTACTGAGGGTGATATTTCATAATTTGCTAAACATCCTGTTAGAAAACACGGCAGAATGTAGATTCCTCACAGCTCCAAGCTCCCTGGGATGTTCCCATCCCTGCTGCCAGGCTGAGCCCTGGATTCACTACTCGCCCTAATGCCACTCAGCACCTTCCGACGGCTGTGCCCACCAAAGTGTAACGGTTGTCAGAGAAGGAGGTGAACTCTACTGTTCCAAACACAAGTGGGCAACTCTCCTAGAACCAGGTGATGTGGGAAGGCATATTTGCCAGAAGTCATAAAATTGTTGCTCTGTGGGATGAGAGGGCTTGGGCATCTGAGCCCCTTACTGTTGCTGGGCTCTGGTAAGAACCCCATGCTGACATATAGTTCTGATGGTGGGCTATGAACGCACAGGGTCCAGGACACCGTTTGGGGCTCTCCCAAAGGCACAATCTCAGCCCTCTCCAACTCTCTGTTAAAAAGCCTGCTCACTATAAGTCTCTGATCACAGCCACGGTAGTGCCAGACTGATGGAACTGAGTATGATAGATTATCTGCCAGCTTTGGGGGCGGCAGAGACAGAGAGGCGAACTTAGCCAGTGGCACCTGACCTTCCTCTCGGCTCTAATCACTGCCTTGCTCTTCACCTATCCTTGGGAATCCACTGAATCCCTGATCTTCCTCCCTTCCCACCCCCAAAGAATAAACCATTTTCCAGTTTCACTGTCCCTGACTTCTCTGCACAACCGACAAAGACGCACTGCATTTCCCCATGTATCTGGCACCCAGGTTCTGGGGTAGATAATGTGAATTCACCTGGTTCCCATCTCAGATGCTAAAGCTCTGCTTCAGATGCCCCTCAGGTTGGAGCTACCTGGCCACTCTGAAAAGGCCAGAGGTGTGGCAATGACCCAACCAAGCAACTGAAACTTGAACTCTCCCATCAAACAGAGTCATCAACTGTCCAAGCTAAAGGGGTATGCTTGCACTTTCAACCACGTTCAAGGCCTTTCATTGTGTACGTGGTGGTAACATTTCAAATAAAGGATTACACCATCGCAGGTCTCTGAGCATGTGTCACTCATGGGATTGATTCTTCCATACAATCTGTGAGCAAATGGTCAGGTGGGAGGAGAAGAGGCTGGGAGACTCCACTCTGGGACTACTTTATCTTATGCATGCCATTATCTGTGTTAGGAAAAGTAACATGGATTTAAAGAATTCTCCTCCTCCTGAGAGGGCTGGTACCAATGGGAGGTCAGAACCAGTGTGCTTCCACTCTCCCTTTCACTGCAGCTTCAGGTGTGGCCTGTTCACCAGATGCTTCAAAATGTCTACACAGTACTCAGGCTTTCTTCTGTGTAAAATATATGGGAAGAGACACAACTTGGAAAATGAATCCTAAACCCAAGCAAGCCTTAAAATGAGGGATCCTGGACCCTCATCTCTGACAGGATGGATTTGAGGTTGCTATTGCTTGGAATTGCTCCTGGAAACCCCAGGAATTGAAGATTTGGTCTGCAGCCCAAGGTGCTATTAGGAAGTAGCAGAACCTTTAGGAGAGGGGCCTAGGAATTCAGGGCAATTGGGGAATTCCCTTTTGGGGATATTGGGGATATATATTGGGACCCTGGCCTCTTCCTGCCTCTCTCAACGCTTCCTGGTGGCCATGAGGTCAAAGATGTCTTCCATGCACTCCTGCTATGATGTACTGTGCTGCATCAGGCCCCAAACAACAAGGTCAAGCGACTGATGACACCGCTGAAACCATGAGCCAAAATAAACCTTTCCTAGTTTTAAGTTGATTTATCTCAGGTATTTGTCACAATGACAGAAAACTGACTAGCACAGGGGTGATCTGGTTATCCTCAGCTGCTCCCCCCAAAGCCCCACCTGAATAGGATCTGTATTTTGTTCACCAATGTGTTTGAGTACTGGGTAATACATGGGATTCAACAGGAGACCACTAAAGTTTCCTGAAGGAAGATGTGAAGTTATACTTTAGATTTTAAATATAGTACAACTACAAATAGACTTGACTTCTGAGTTGAAAATGTGATCAGGTCTTAATGACTACTGGATAGCATTTGTGCATGTGTGTGTGTGTTGAGGGGGGGGAATCAACTAAAAGTGATTTGGGGCAAAGTAAGGTTGGTTTGCCAAATGTCATTTCCAGCCCAAACATAAGTCCTATCTGTTTACAAGCCTTGATTTCTTTGAAGTCATATTTTGAAGATGGAACATTATTCTGACCCTTTTCCGTTTATCAACTTTCTGTTTGTATGTTTCCTGCTAAACATGCAGCATATTTATCCTAGAAATGTCTTTGCTCTGAGAAAGGGAATTCTAGACATAAAGAACACTTCACAATCTTCTCAAGATCCCAAGGACAGCAACACGGCATATGTATGAGTGTGTGGGGATCAGACCCAGGGCCTCGCACATGCCAGGCAAGCACTCTATTACTGAGCTTCAGCCCCAGCCCTTCACTTTCTTTGGTAATATATGCACTTTCTTCTTAGAAGTTAAGTTAAAATTATGCATCTTTCAAATGTTCTGTAGATAATTTGAAGTAAAATTTCAGATACTCATAAAGAGCCAACATAAATAAGAGCAGAGGCCAGGAGGAACCTTGTCTGCATCCTGGTAAATGACCTAAAGATATCAAGGATCATCAGTGCTTCAGTCTTAGCTGTGTCCTCTTTCCTGGGGGCCATGGGCACTCTGCCAGATCAGAAGCCCACCTGATATGTCAGTCCTGCATGTAATAAGCCCAAAAGGGCATATCTTGAAACTTCCTCCCATGAAACAACATTACCACAGAAAGCATCAAATCTGCTGTGCTCTACCCAAAGCTACCATGTGAAAACCCGATGTAGCTCAGTGGGAAAGCACTTGCTTAGCATGTACAAGGTCCTGGGTTCAATCCCCAAATAAAAGCCCATGTGCCTTCAAGCTCTTTCCTGCTCAGAGGGGACTTTCTATGGCTCCAGAGGACCCAGGAAGTTCTTGGAAGTTGGAGATTCTTTTTTAAAAAAATTTTTTTTTAGTTGTAGATAGACACAATACCTTTATTTATTTTTACATGGAGCTGAGGATCAAACCCAGTACCTCACGTGTGCTAGGCGAGCGCTCTACCACTGAGTCACAACCCCAGCCCAGAAGTTGGAGATTCTTAAAAAGGGGGCCCAGAGTCTCTGTTCTGGATGCAGCTAAGGTGACAGATGGCATTTGCAGAGATCCTTCCCCCCAGGGGTCCCATACAATACCAATGGGGAGGGGTACTTTTGAATCAAGCTGCTACACTTCCTTTAAAATGAACTCCAGCTGGGCCTCATGAGAGTTTTGCACAGGGTTTGTGCTCCATGCCCAGCTGTATCCAGAACAAGGGAGACAGCTCCTTCCAGCTCTCTTTTCTCTTTTTCCGGTAGCTTCATTAAAGTGAAGAATACTTTATTCTGTAACTGTGAAGGGACAAGGGGAATCCAGTCCTGACCACACCCCAGGGCCAATCTGTGGAGGAAGCTAGAGGCCTTACCCACAGCAGAGTATTTATTTTCTAGGAGAATCCTAGCCACTTACCTTTCTCTGTGAGGGAGGTTGGGCATCCTGCCTGGGCCTGAGCCTCCAAACTATAAAGAGGGGTGGGATGGTCAGCTCACCTCTGAGAGCCTTTGCTCTCAACAGCCTGTAGGCCTCAATTCCCATCAATACTACTGCCCTGAACAGCTTACTGGGCCAACATTTAAGCACCTAAAGAGCTAAATGAGAAGGTTAAGTGACAAATATAAAGAGAGAAAAAACAGTGCTCCCTGCTAAGTGCCTGTCACCTTACAGTGTGCAAGGTGGTCCTCTTATTGACCGCCGATGGTTAAGGCCCAAATGAATGGAGTGGGAAACTAAGCTGGGACCTCTTATCCCAGGGCCCTTGGTCCCTCAAGGAAGGAGGGACAGGAGTAAGCCTTGAGAAACCTCAGGAACCATATGAAAAATGATGCAGGCATGAGCATATGACTTTGTTTTCCTTCTGGAGACAGACAGAGCCCACAATCTTCATAACTTTTCAAAGGGGCCTGTAGTGGTGAAGGACCACTCTGAACTAATGAGCAAAGCTCATGGAAATAGAAAGGGTTTCCTTTTCATGTGTGAGAAATAGATACTACTGCCATCCTCTTCCTAGAGGGCAGGGGAACTGTGCCATAAACAAGAGGAAGTCGATTAGCACCAATTTCATAAGCACCAGTCTCAATGAGACACTCAAGTCCATCTTTGGCCTTGAACCCTATCACCTTTGGGTGGGAATGAGGGATGCCAGGCTGCTATGGCAAAGCACAGCCAGAACATGGTGAGCCAGGGCAGTGAAAGAACCCCCCAAATAAAAAGATATCCTAGCCGGGTGTGGTGGTGCACTCCCGTAATCCCAGTGACTTAGGAGGCTGAGGCAGGAGGATTGCAAGTTCAAAGCGAGCCTCTGCAAAAGCGAGGCACTAAGCAACTCAGTGAGACCCTGTCTCTAAATAAAATACAAAATAGGGTTAGGGATGTGGCTCAGTGATTGAGTGCCTTGAGTTCAATTCCCAGTTTAATTTAAAAAAAAAAAAAAAAGATAACCTGACTTAGAAATCCACCATCTTCCTCCTCCCATATCAGCAAGGCAAAAGAGAACACAGCTCCCTGCCATTTTCATATCTGCAGCCATAGGCAAAACACTGCATAGACCATTTTCTGAGATCTGTCCAGAAGATCCCTGTGTAACTAGCAAGAGAGATGATGATAGTACTTGTTCTGCTAATTTGGGAAATGGGACAGTGAGTGCCAAAACACTTTGTGAAATTGAAGCTGTTCATTCATTTGTAACTTAGTTCTCATTTTGCTGAGAGGAATCAGGAGGTACCCTTCTTCCCAACGCCTGTCACTGTCCTGCAGTCATGGACAAAAGAAAAGGCAGCCATAGCCCAGTTTCATCTATTGTTTTGAATAACCTCTGTCCCTCCCTAGATATTTGCATGGAAGTCCTAAGCCCCAGTAGCTCAGAATGTGACAGTATTTTCAGACAGTCTCTCTCTCTCTCTCTCTCTCTCTCTCTCTCTCTCTCTCTCTCTCTCTGTCCTGGGTATCAACCCAGGGTATTGCACATGCTAGGCAAGCACTCTACCACTGGGCCACACCCCTCAGCCCCTTGAGATAGTCTTTAAAGAGGTAATTGAGTTAAAATGAGGTCATTAAGGCCAGCCCTAATCCAATCTGACTGGTGTCCTCATAAGAAGAGGAGATTAGGATGCAGATGCACACAAAGGGAAGACTATGTGAGGACACGGCAAGAATGCAACCATCTGCAAAAGACCAGAAGAAACCAACCCTGTAATGCCTTGATATCAGACTTCTGGCCTCCACAGTTAGAAGAGAATAAATTTCTATTGCTTAAGTCACCCAGTCTGTGGCACTTGGCCCCAGCAGCCCTAGCAGAGTAATACACATATGAAGTCAGATACTAGTCAGCATGCCCAATGTCTAGCAATTGTTAGTACTTATTTTAGCTTTAGCAAGTTAGGATAAGGCTTCCTTAATTCTAGATCCCTTTAGAATTTTTGTTGTAAGTTAATCAAGGTAAACAGTTTATATCTAAGATATTTACATAGAAGCTGATAAGCAAACAACAACAGATAAACTTGTATACATGAGCCTAATCTGTGAAAATTGAGATACATTACAATAAACATTTACTAAACATCCATCTCCATCAGATTAGAAAGCTGCTGAACTGATAAAGGAATAAAAACAAATGAGGCATGGCCTTGGCTCTTTAAGAACTTTGTACTATATTGTTAAGAGATGGGCTTGCATGCTTCAAGAATAAAAGATGTTCTAACTCAGCCTGGGATCCTACCTACAAGTCCCCCTCTCTCAGTTATCTACAGACCAGGTCAGTTCACCTTCCCATCGTCTCTCTACGGTTCTGGAATACTGGACACACTCTCCAGTCTGCTGCTCTAAGCCTCCCAGGAACCTTCTGCAGCTCTCCTGCCTGTGCCGTCTGTCACTGACCATCCCAATCACACTGAACTAGTCTTCAGGGTTTCCACCAAACCCTGCTGTGTGCTTCCAATCCAGGGCTAAATCCAGAATATAAACATACAACTGCCAGGAAGAGCAGGCCAAGTCTTAGGACTCTGAGCAGCCTTCCCAGTAGCAGGGATATTGGAGCCGAAAAGGGAGGGTGGGGAAGAGAGAAATGCTGGGGGAAGGTTGGGAGCAGTCTATGCAAAGACTGAATGGAGAGACATGTGAAGTCATTGGAGAAGACCTTAAAGGCTGGTGTCTGGGCTCAGGGGGCCACTGGGGCCCAGACCCAGGAGGGTCTGGGAGGGAGGGATCCCTTGGAAACCTGAAGAGGAGATAGGTGGGGGGAGTGAGGATGCCCACAAGAGGCCCATGAAAAGGACCATGCAGTGATCTAAGGGGAGGGGGGAGGGCTGCAGGCTCCTCCTACAGAATGCAGAGGAATGCTTCTGAGTCAGAGGTAGCATCAGAGATGAGGACCTGAGTGCTGGAAATGTTGACTTTGAGGTGTCAGTATAGAGTGCGCAGGTGCAATAATAAAACAGTCTTTTAAGGTATATTTTAAAATTCAACCTTTTTACAATTCAGAGGAATCATGCCACTAGAACCATTGGGTTGTGCCAAAAAATATGGAAACATGGCTCATCCTTGTCTTCTGCATGGTCCAGAGGGGACTGCCAGGTAGGATGGCCTGCGTTCTCTCCTTCCCCATGTGTGAGACCCATCCTGGGCAGAAGCCTGCTCCCACTCCCAGCCCATGACACAGTTCATCAACTCCTGAGACCAATTTGGTCACTTACTGCCTATGTGTTGTTATTTGCCAGGAACTTTTTGTTTGTTTGCACTTTGAATGGCTCTAGCACACAAAACTGTCAGATAAAATTCCATCTGTGGTTAATGGAAAGATCTGCTTAAACGTTGCATCACTTCTGGAAAGAAACCTGAGCTCTGATTAAACTCTGGGGGCAAAGTCCCATCCTACAAAACAGAATGCCTACTCCTGTCCTTGAAATTGGTTTTTGCAACTTTGGTACATTTAAGTACTAAAACGAAGAATCAAACTGAAGGCTCCCAGTGCCCAGGAAGGAGCCACCGAGGGCCTCCCTAACAGTATCTTTATCCTTCCATTTCCGTCATCCATCTGGCTGAAAACTGAAGGGAAGGAAAGGGCTGAACTCGAGTCATCACGCTAAAATGTAAGGTTTGGAAGACACAGGCAGCAACGTCTAACTATAAGCCAGCTTGGAATGGAATCAGAACAAGTAATTTAAAAAAAATTTGTGAATCCTTTCAGCTATTGGCTGATGCGCCTGTAACATCCACCCTTCTCCAGACTTTTGGCAAAAGAACAAGTTAAAAACAAATGCTTTCAGTTTGCTTAAATGACAGCCCTTGGAAAAACCCAGTGACTGATACTGCACGCTGAGAACACTTGGTCTGTTCTCTCCAGGATAGGGCTGAGCAACAAAGCAATTTGAGCAAAATGGCCCTTTTCAAAGATGGCTAAAAAAAAAAAAAAAAAAATCAAGTAAAGGTAATTAAAAATGTAAGGAAATCGATTGAACAATGCTAGCACAGGGTCATGAAAAAAGATGCTTAATAAGTATGTGAGTGTGTGTGTGTGTGTGTGACTGAAGAAGCAAGTCCTGCTATGGCCTGCCCTTGCTGTGTGTTTTGTTTTGTTGTAACCCATGTATACTCTATCAGATTTTATTTGATGTTGGGGTGGACTATAAATTCTATCACTTATCAAACACTTTTATACAATAGAGACTGGAGCTAATTAAAATAAAATACCATCTGTATTCGATTGAACTTTATCCTAAGCCCTATAACATTCATTTCCAGTTTGGTCATTCCAACACAATGGTAACTTTGCATTCCAATGTCTTAATAATAATAAATCATCTTTTCCTTTTGCTAATAATATTAATTACACAACTCTCCAGATGTTAAGGTGTCGAAAAAAGGCTCTTCCAATGTAGGAGGATGGTTCAGATGCACTGCAGTGAAAGATAACACTAAATACTTACACAAAACAGCTAATTTCACCAAATATTTAATTGGAATGACTAGGCAAAGTAAATATTCATCAGACTGACAGCTAATTGATTCGGTTTGCCTTAAAACTGGACTAATGTAAACAGAAGTATTTCTGAATTCATAATTGGTTCAGATGTCTATATGCTTTCCCTGGGGCTAGAACTTTAATTGGAACTGTGGGAGACAATCAGCCAATCACGTGGAGGGTGCAGGCAGGACTGGGATGGTCAGGCTATTTACCTTTTCTCTCTTCTTTATTGGCATGATGCTTTGATAGCAACCCTGCCAGAAGCTTATTAAGAAACTCTGTGAAAAGGGATTTTTATTCGAAAAAATTTAACTGCCAGAACCTTTGCCTAACAAGTCTATCCTTCCTTCTGTTTCCTTCAAGGGCCCAGATGATTACTGGGAATACTTTGCCCTCAGACTCAAACTGGATGCAGAACTTTAGACCCACCTAAAATGAATCAACAGAGCAGCTCAGACACTGCAGAGGGAGGAATGACTGAGGCACTTGAGCCCTCTGTGAAACCTGTCTCCACCACCGACATGAATTACATATGCACAAGTCTCCTGTCCCACATTTTGCTGTGGGCTCGCCATTGAAGAGACCAGCTGGGCAACTCTGCACTCCACATCAATATTCACAGGTTAATATTTTTGGAAGGAAGGGAAGAACCACTAAGTTGAATACCATTAAAGTTATAAAATTTAGCCACCAAAAATAGAGGATATAGAAAAGCTACAGATTAAGGCTCCTATTTTGACTCTGCCTCCAGTTTAACAGTTGGGAATCAGCTTATCTTGGAAGCACCCATGGGGACCTAGAAATCCACTGCCTTGGTTTCTTTGCAGAGTGCACCTATGCAGGAGGCTTCCTGCATGCAAACAGCATGCCCTTTATAGTAACACTGTGTGTGGTAGCAATTTAACAGCTCCAAAGACTTCAGATGATGAAAGGAGCATGTTGTCTTCACAGGACAGATGGACTGCTTGCTTAAAGTGGGGCAATGCCACAACTCTTTCCTAGCTTAGGATTTTCTCCAAGATGACAGATGATAGGCCACTTTCAACCTCACAAAATCCATACTACAGTCTACCTTTTCCTTACTACAGTCTGCACAGAGTACCCATGCTGCTGTTTTTCCTATTAATGTATTCATCAGGTCTGCTTGTCCTTCCCCAGTTGCCCTACTCCGGGGATATGAGAAACTACACTCTGGCTTTGCTTCCTAGTGAGAGAAAGTATACTTGTCTCTTTGAAAATCATTCCTTCACTTTCCATGGTGTGAGTGCAAGTAGATATAATCATACCCCCTGTCATTAGGAGAGATGATGTATATCAAAGTGCCCATGCACACAGGAATCCCTTAATAAACATTAAATTCCTTTCCTTGCTATGAAGGAATAATGAGGTTTGCAGAATGTTTTATACCTATCTCTATTTATTCACCTATCTATCCATCCATCCACCCACTCATCCATCTGTCCGCCAGTCTGTCCATCTATCCATGCATGTATCCATCCATCTACAAAATGAATTCAGAAATGCATTTAAGACATGTCTACCTTTTCACAGCCCATTTACAGGATTGAGCTTCATGGTGACCACTTCTTCATGTGCTTCAAACCAGAACTCTTCAGAGAGAGATGTCCCAGAGAAGGGTAATTCAGTACAGTGCCAGGGATAAACCACCTCTCCCCCTCCCCCAGCTCTGTCAACACAGAAGAAGCCATGCTTGTCAGGGGTGTGGTTTGGGGCAACACGGAGAAACCATTCTTCCATGGAACATTTATTATAAATGTTCTCTGGGACTGTGGAAATAATTTTGTATACTAGCTAGGAGCCCAGACTAGCATGAAGCACATCGCTTTTAAGAAAAGATGATTTCCATATTTAAACTATGGTTTATCAACCATAGCCACATTTCTTTCTCGGTACTGTTACTGCTTCTCACAAGAACCTTGTTTTCCTTCCTAGTACTCATTGCCCCATGATTCATCACATCTTTTTCTATTTCTTGCCTTACTTTCAGTCAGCCCTCGACCAGCTCCATGGGCCTTACCAGAGGACAGGGATTTCAAAAATGCCTGTTGAATAAATGAACTCATCAAAGGTTCACTTGGCCATCTTAAAATTTTAAACTTACCAGGTATCTATTGACTGATATTTGTCAAATATTGACTTTATACAGAAAGGTAGTATAATTAACCACCCCCAATAAATAGCCCCTTTTCAAATCATATTAGTTTTATCTCAAACACAGATCACATAATTTTTTAAAAAAAAATAACACGTTTATTTTATTTATTTATTTTTATTGTGGTGCTGAAGATCGAATCCACGGCTTCGCTCATGCTAGATGCACACTCTACCGCTGAGCCACAACCCCAGCCCAGACATAAATATTTATTTAAATATTTATTTTTTAGTCGGACACAATATTTTATTTATTTTTATGTGGTGCTGAGGATTGAACCCAGGGCCTTGCCCATTCTAGGCAAGTGCTCTACGGCTGACCCACAACCCCAGACCATCACATAAATTTTAAGGAAAAAAAAAAGTTAAACTTATTATTAAACTATTTTAAAATTCATAATAACCATTATGATATGTGCCAATGACAATCACAAAAACATTAATCTGTCTAATTTCTAATTTTATGATTAAAATACCTGCTCAAATTGCTTAGTGGCTTTGCTTTACGGATACAATTTACATATGCATCTCTTGTAATTATTGTGTATTTGTTGATTTTTAAAATATTAAGAGATCTACCCTCACGTGAATGTTGCTTCCAATTAAATAATTTATATTCTATTTTTCCAATTAAATAATTTAGATTCTTTTCCCTCTTCCAGTACTGGGGATTGAGCCCAGAGCTTGATGCATGTGAAGCAATTGTTCTTCCACTGAGCTACACTCTCAGTCTAAGAATTTATATTCTCAAAGCCTGACAAGGAACCCTCTTTTTTGGAGCATTTAAAATGGTTTGATAAGTTGCTACACTCTGCCTTGTTTCATTTAAAGGAGATATGGAAAACTAACACCTATCTAGAGTGACATTACAATGCAGACTCAGTTATTTTTAGGACTGCAGACCCGAACACTCTTGTCCTTAGGAAAAGTATCCTGCCCGTGTGTACCTGGGGGTCCATTCTGAGGAAGGTATGAGGGCCTCTGCTACTCAACGTTGATCTTTTAAAGGTTTTACTGTGATAAAAATGGTAGTAATCTTCCAGGTTTCCAATCTGCAAAACAAGAAGCAAGATATCATCCATTAATATTGTCTTACAAACAGCTTCAAAACTCTTCCTTCCCATAAAGCCCTTCCCCTTAAGAGAGAGGCTTATTCTGTTCCCAGAAGAAACAGACCACCCCTTATTGTGCTACCTACCTATATCTCTGGCACACAGTCAGTGTTTATGGAACCGGAAAGTGGGTTTATATAGTTCTTTTTAGATAAACAACCCAAGTAACTTCCAATGAAGCACATACTCCATCAAATCTTGTGGTAGGTTAATATCGTTTAAAGTTTGTACTATCTTTGCCAAGATTTTTAGACATGAATTAGTGTTCATTTCGGGTCAAGCATCCCTGAAGTAGCTAAGTTAGTGTCAAGTCAGGTCTACACCAAAATATTCATTATAAACAAACTCCATCCTCTCCTCCACCCCATGGGTAAACTGAAATATCTAAGAATGAACACTCACTCTCAAATGCAACAAGAAAGCCAAAGAAAACACCATCATCTACTCTGGGATTGTGAAAAGCTCGGATGAGAACATCCAAACCCTTGGGGTGTCCCAATTTTCTGCCAGGGGCAGTTTTTCAGGACAGATTTCAGCTTGAGGGCTGGCTGGAACCAAGAAAAGCCAGGTGGCCCAAACCCTGGTCTTGGAGAGGCTCTGACCCTCGATGGCCCTCCCAGCAGTGCAAACTTGCCCTCACGTCAGATGACCCTGAAGTGTGGACATCATTCTCAGAGGCCTGCTCCTTGTTCTAACTTTCACTGGTTGAAGAAAACTGCTAGTGAGTCACTGTCCTCGAAGGAAGAGCTTTTAAAACAAAGATGGATTGAATTTCACCTAGACTCTCATGTTGCCCTTCTCAGGTGAAATCATCCTCATTTGTTTTCTATCTTCTGATTAAAGGAGCAATTTAAGACAATGGTAGTTCCCTGTTGTCCCTGTTTTCACTTCCTGAGGCTTCAGTTACCTGCAGTTAACTGGGGTCTGAAAAAAATTAAATGGAAAATTCTAGAAATAAATAATTCATGTTTTATAGTATATTGGTATAATTGTTCTATTTATTACTAGCTGTTGTTGTTAATCTCTGATGGTGCCTAATTTATAAATTAAACTTTATCACAAGAGTATGTATGTTTAAGAAAAACAGTATGTGTTTATACATCTGTGTGTGCATATATATATACATGTATACATGCACACATATTCACAAAATACTATTGGCATAATATACTATATATTTTACATATATAAAATATACAAATACATAGACATTATATATAGTACATATGTATACTATCAACATAGTATATACATGTGTCTGTATATATGTGTATTTATACATATATATATATACATGCATATACACTATTAGCAATTTCAGGCATTCTTGGAAGGTCCTCTACAGACAGGAGGACCTACTGTGATTGTGCTCTCCAGTGGTTTATATGTAAATGATCACAAACATGGGTTTCACTCAGATAAGCCTGGTTTAAAACCCTTCCTACTATTAGCCACATGACCTTGGACAAGGCCATTCACCCCTGTGAATTTCAACTCAATATGAGTAAAATGGGAATAAAACTACTTAACCCTTGGACTTACTTGGGTAGGACTAAAGTCTACCCAAAACACAGCACCCAACTGGCTGCCCCAATGTCACTCACAGTCATTCTGTTTGCCTGGACCTGACCCCAATAAAGCTGAGTGGCCCAAGCAGAGGCCCGGAGTTACTTGGATGCTGTAAGTGGCGAATTCCATTTCTATGCACAAGAAGACAAAGCAGATATGCAAGAGAGAACCTGCTAGCCTTTCTTTCTTTTTTTTTTTTTTTTTTTAACCACCTGTCAGCTCTCCTTTCCAGCAATCCTGGCAGTCTGGCTACCTCTTATACTTGGCATTAGGTGATATCCCTTTGATTTTCCAATAAAGAACTTCTTTTCTCACTTGAGCTTGTTCTGGTGTGTTTCTGTTGCTTATAACCATAGAACATCAAGTATTATGAAAGTCATGCTGATCCAAGTAGGTATTATCTACAGTGCTTTGTTTAGTGCCTAGAGCCTAGAGGGCACTCAGCAAGTGGTGGCTGGCTCTGGGAGCTGGAATTCTCTAATTCCTCTCCAAGGCTCCTCTATTCCCTCTCAGATCAAATCTGGGTCTGCACCTAACTTGACCCCTTTCTGCTGACTGACCTCAGCTTATCCTCTCAGAGTCTTCCTTCATGAGATTAATAAAAACCATCTTGCAGGTTGATTGCTTCAAAATTTAAATGAAATAAAATTCAGCAGAGCCCCCAGCAGGTAGTAAGCATTTGATGTATCCTTTCCTGTGATTCTGATTCTCAGTTCATTTTCTACCTCAATACATTGTTCTACCATCATAAACCTCACTCTTTCTGTCCTATTTTACACATCAGCACTTCTTTTTATCCTCCCACAGGTAAGTCAAGTCCCCTTGCTTCTTCCTTCTTCAATGAATTGTTACATGCATCCAGAGACTTCTCCTGAAGTGTGAGACCTGCTCTTCAGCAACAGGCAATCAGGGAGCCTCAATCTATAGCACTATTTAATCAACATGTTTGCTTATAAGTGGCCACCATCCCTGGGAGGTGTTACATAATTTTTGGTTCTTTTAAATGTGGTCATTGAAGTCAAATCCCATTTGGGGACATAGAGAAACTATGAATTTAGTAAAATTCACTGGCAAAGGAATGGATTAATTGCAGAGCTGCTGACCCTCAGTAGGCCCATGGTAGAGAGGTTCTGGAAGCCATTCAGGGCAGTGGACTCTGGGCAGCTAAGCCAGGCCAGGGGTAGCCTCCCCTTGAGGAAAGTTCCAAGACCCTCTAGCCCCCTGCCTCTGGACCACCGTGATCATCCTTAGCAAAGCTGTACCAAAGGGTACAGCTGATGAAAGTTGTTCTCTCAGAGCAAAGCAGGAAAGGAACAGATGGTCCCCACTGGGTAACCAGAAAAACTGTCTCTGGGGGTAGCAGTACCAGTGCCACATCTGTTTGGAGACTTACGTCCAGTTTGGCAAGAGAGTTGAGGGCCTGGGGAGGGTGAATCTCACTGCAGGAAAAAAAAAGAACACCAGCCAAAGCCACACCCCTGACCTTGCAAAGCCAGCTGCAGAAGAGGCTGGAATCTGATTACTCTGGTGGAATCATACATTTGTCTTTTCCTGCCTGGCTTATTTCACTTGGCGCTCACATCTTCGAGATCCATCTACATTGTAGCATGTGTCAGAATTTCCTGTCTTTTCAAGGCTGAAGAATATTTCATTATATGGATAGGGCTACCCGAAAATGGAGCCACAGCTCTGTGGAAAAAGATGGCCCCAGGTTACAGATGGGGAGACTGAAGCCAGGGAGGGTAAACCCAACTTCACACTGTAGAGCTTAGAAGTTCTGAACCAACAACCTCCCCATGTGACAACCTTTGACACCAAATGACATAAAGACAAACAAAGCAGGGTTCGAGCTGCTGCTTCCCTTTTGGTATACTTTCAGCATCAAACTGACAGAGGCTGGAATACTCATAAGAATACTATAGTCCATGCTGTCCAACAGGGCATGATATTCTAAGAGCCTCACTGGATGCCTGAGACCACAGATAGCACCAACCCCACATATACTGTGTTTTTTCCTATACACACATACATACGATAAAATTTAACTCATAAATTAGGCACAGTAAGAGATTAACAAAATTGAATAATTGCAATGATATGCTATAATAAAAGTCACTTAAAACTTATGAATTATTTATTTCTGAAAATTTCCATTTAATATTATTAAACTGAGGTTGGCTGAAAATAAAACACCAGAGAAGAGGAGAGTACTATAGACAAAAAGGTGGGAATGTACAAACATTTTAAAAATTCAAGGTGATTTTCTAAAGAAACAAATGTTCTTGTGTGTGTGTGTATGTGTGTGTAAGTACGCGCACATGTGCGTGAGTGTGATTCTGAAGATTGAACCTAGAGCCTTGCACATAAACACCCACAGAGCTACACATCCAGTCCAGATATATTCTGATTTTTGTTTGATATTTACATTGATATTACAGCAGTCACTCTCCTAAGCTGGGTTGCCTTGCTGTCCTGGGATGCTGTTTCTCCTGATATGGGGTCTATGCCAGGCATTGGCTCTGCTCCCACAGATGCTGGTCGCAGGCTCTGTGTGCCACTTCTCAAGCCAGCGTCTGAGAAGCCTGCCTCTCTGCACAGAGAACACTACCTTCAGGAATACTGCTGTCTGCAAGGCTGTGCCTTCCTCCTCTTCCTTCTCCAGGGGAATAGGAGAAACTACCCTATCATCCCGGGCAGGCTTCCTGTCCTGCTCAGCTCTGCACCCTTCCCAGGACTCCATCTGCTCTTCATCAATGAATCTGACCACTGGCTGCAGGCATTGTTTTTTAAGATCCAACATAAAATTTCAATATGTTCCTCTTCTCTTTCTTGCCCATGATATTTGCATTCATGGAAGCCAGTCTGAGTACACCATCCAAGAAAATAAACCATTTGCTGAATATTGAATGATCATGTCTCTCTTCAATAATGATAAGTAACTACACATATTAGAATATAAAATCGGTAACATCATTAATATGTCACTTAAAACATTGCTAAATGTTCTCAACAGAACACTGGAAGAAATGAGATTGAAGGACCCACATTGAGGAGAGTTAGATGTAGTTTAATTCTCTTTAACAGGACCCTCTATTAGATACCCTTTAAAAAAACCTAGATAATTTAGGGTGTGGAGTTAATAGGAAACAATAATCTCCCCCAAACTTCTGTCTCCAACTGGAGTTCCCCAACTTTAGCAGAATACTCCCAGCTCAGTAAAACTTTCCCCTAGTGTTCCTGGCTCAGTCGGCAAGCACTGAGCATATGCCTACCCTAGGCAGCAAGCTTCACATTCAGATGAATTAACACTCCTGGAGCTGGATGTTAGGCTTATTCTCATCTTGCAGATGGGGAAACTGAGGCACAGAGCAAAAAAGTAACTTGTTCCAGATCACACATCATGACAATAGCACAGCCAGGCTTCTTAACCATCAACCCTCTACCTCTTAGCACAGTGAAAGCCAGTCTTTGCTGTGGAGGATTCCAAGCACTTGGTCCTTGTCCTCAGCAGCAGGTTCTTTCACACAGAGCCAAACACCTCAGCAAGCGTTCACTCTTTCATTCCATTAAAAAGATGACGGGAGATATGTGCACTGTTCCATGTATTACGTTCCACGATGACTGTATATATGCATGTGGGTGAGCAAGGGTCACATATATACATGTACATATTCTGCTGTGTGGGTGTGTATGTATATGAATGTGTGCATGTTTATGTATATATGTACACATATGCACACGTGCAGTCATGTATCACTAAAAGACAAAGACTCATTCTTAGAAATGTTTTGTTAGGTGATTTGTTGTTGGAATATCACAGGGTGCACTTACACAAACTAATGGTTTAAGCCAATCACTTGACATGGCCTCTGGATGCCATCTGGAGACGCGATAAACACGAGATGTCTGAGGCTGCTGCTGGATCAGTGCCACACACAGTTTGTAGCGCTTTCTTTTTTCTTTATAAGTAGAGAAATATATTCTAAAATAATAAAACATTTAGAACAGTAGATAACCAGGAACAATGTTGCTTACTATTATTAAACATTATGCTCTGCACATAGCTATATGCGCTATACTTTCACATATCTGGCAGTGAGGTAGGCTAGCCTATACCAGAATCACCACAAACATGTGGGTAATGCATTGCTCTAGGATTTTAGGACAGCTATATCACAAGGTGGGAAGGATTTTAAAGATTCCATTAAATCTCATGGGACCACCTTTACATATGTGGGCCATCGTTATCCAAAACATCATTGTGCAGCATGTAAGTATTCAGATGTTTGTGTCTCTCTGTCTGTGAATCTTTTGTGTGTAGAGACACACATGTACATATGCTCAGGTATTTGTATGTATAGGAATGTGCAAGTGTTACATATATACATATTTATGTGTACCTGAGTATGTATATATACAGATGTGAGCATATGTGTATTTATGTATGTATATGCATATAATGCACATGTTGAGGTCTGTACGGGTGTTTATGCAAGGTTCATAAACAAATGGCTCTAAAACACAACCAGATGAGTTCTTGATGTTCCCAAGGCCTCCACATCTGAATAAGCCTCTGGGGCTACTGCCAGTGGGCCTAATTCAGAACTCCTGGTGGTTCCCCACCTTGGTGTACATTAGAACCACCCAAGCAGCTCAAGCCAACCCACCATGGGCTGGACCTGACCCCAGAAGGGGGCTCTGGCTGTAGAAGGCTGGGCTGCACTGGGCATGTGAATTCTGAAGCCTCTCTCCAGGAGAAGCCAAGCCCTTCCCAGGGAGCTGTGCCTCCCTTCCTACTGGCCAATCCCCACAGATCTCTCACGCTCAGCATGTATAAGCAATTCTGCACAGACTTGTGAGTCCCACGCACACTGCACTGTAATGGCTGAGCCCTTTGAGCCATACCCAACCCCATCTCTGTCCCTGGCTCCTAACAGAGCTCTGGGGTAAGCACAGGACTCCCACCCAAACTAGGGCAGCCACCAACCTGTTTCCCTACTCCCAATCTGTTCCTCCTCCTAAGTCTTAGTGGAAGGTACCACTAAACACTTCCAAAGTGATTTCCTAAATGGTTTCTAAAACTGATCCATCCATTGCCACCCATTCCCCCCAGTGCTGACCGCCCCTTGTCTCTACAGGCCTCTTAGGACTGTTGGCACCAGATTTCCTTCTTCTCAGAGGACAGAATCAGAGTCATTCACAGGCACATGAAGGGGTCTCCACAATGGGGCCAGGTCACCACTCCAGCTGCAGGCTTGGCCCCTGCCCACATCACCTCTGTCCTGTAGTGACACTACTGAATGTGAGGGGCTCTGCCCTAACTGCTGGTTCCCTCATACTGAAAAGACTAACTCCCACTCTCTTTTCAACCTTCACCTCAGTGTCACTACCCCCATGAAGTCCTTCCAGGAGGAGTGAGTCTGCCCTCATGTGACTATCACACCCTTTGCCATTCCTTCCCTCCACCATACGCTCCTCAAAGGCAGAAACTGTGTCATCTGTCATTCCTCGGGGCCTCTGCTAAATAGGAAGAGCTCAAATACTAGTGAAATGATTAGAATTCCAGCTCCAAATGACAGCCGATAGACACAGGTGAAGTGTCTTCCCCATTCCACCTACATAGAGCTAGTTGTCCAGCAAGGCCCGAGTTTCCAGAGGCAGCTGACCTGCACCTCAGTGCCTCCCAGGCACTGCTGTCTTGCTTTCGGGCGCTCTTCTGGGCCCCTCCTTAGACAGTCCTGAGGCTAGACTGCACCATGCAGTGGAATCAAGGAGATCACCTATAGCAGTGCGACCTGGGCAAGACCCCCATTGGCCTCTCTACTCAGAAGACAAGAGGCAGGCAATGCATAAATTGAGATTCCACTCAAGTGGCTTACAGTCTTTATTCACGGTGAGCACACCCAGCAGATCCTCCAGAGGAGGACTCTACTGGCCTCAGGTAGGTTGAGCACAGCTTGCAAAGCCAAATCCCGAGGGGCAGAAGCCAAGTGTGAGAAGTTTACAGGAAGAGCCTCTCCTGTCATTTTTTTTAATACAAGCTTCACATTCCCTTACTGCTTCTATAAGGCAGGTAGAGGATCTGACGGATCTCAGTGGGTGCTGTCAGCCCAGACTCTCCCTGCCTTCTTGAAGGAGGAGATGAAGACTTGGCATTATTTGAAAAAAAAAAAAAAAAGGAGGAGGACAATTCCGTCTAATTTACCATGTCTGATTTGCAGCAAAGCCACTGCTGAGCACACTGAGTCTACCTCAAATATCATTAGATCATTCCAAAGGTCCACCCGCCCACTTAGCTCTCCAATGGACATGACTGCAGACACAGGCGCACGTCTGTCAGCCTGCAAGCCAGCAAGCTGGCTCTGGGGGGAGGTGTGGACTAAATGCACACTTTGGTCAGTCCACCAAACACCACCCCATCTTTCCAGGCCAGTGCAGCTCAATCCTGCCTCAGGGGAACAGCTGATAAGCAGCCAGGGAATGTCACAATTCAAGGTCTCAAAAATGAATGGGCCATAGATGAGGCTTCTGACTTTGCAAAAAAAAAAAACTATTCACTTTATCACTCCTAAAGCCTGCCCTTGGCTGGAAACAGATGTTCCAAGCCCTGGCCACTCTGCAGCTGCAGTGTGCCGGCTTCTGGAGCTGCTTGTTTCTTTGGGGCCAGCATCTTCTGAGGGCCTTGGCTTCCTGGAAGAGTCAATGTCTAAAGTCATGGTCGTCTGAGTTCAGTTATATAATGCTATTGATCCCAGTTGGTCTGCTTAAGAAAAACAAAACTAATTAGAGCCCATAAAAACCTACACACCAAATTAATTCTGTATTGCTCTGGTGACTTCCGCCTGAAAAAAAGTTATAAATATAGATGGCCACCGAACCTATATTTAGCCAGCACTGGGTTACCTGGTATTTATAATTAAGGAAGCTCAGAGACAGAGGGGGAGAGAATGGACATTTTGTTGTTTTTTTTTTTAAAAAGCACTTTTAAAAAACTGCTTCCCATTTTCGGGCACATATACACATAACAGCATTCTGTTATGGCAGTAATTACAATCCTGACCCAAGTCAAGATTATTGCATAATTTCCTAGTCCCCTAAAATTACTTTCTTCAACATGCATCCACCCAAACTGTGCAATTAAGCTATTCAATTTCCTACAAATTCCTCAAAAAATCATTAATTTTTACTAAGCAGACTTCATTTTCTCTTCCCTTAAGTTTCCAAAGCAAAGGATCTGGCTTCTGATGAGAACCTTCAATGTAGGAACTCGGTCTTTGCCTATAATTTTACTGTCCACATAGCTGTCTGAAAAATCCTACCATCTTTACTTTGAAGATTTTCATTTAAAACTGTTTACTAGCTAAAGTTTCATTAGGGCTCAGGGAGAGATTTCTTTATCGCTATCTGGAATCAGTCTTTTTACCAGATTGTTAATTCCAGTGCCCCTTTAGTATTTATTTTTGTTATGTTTCGATTTTAAAATAAAGTGTAAAAATCTTCCTCTTCCTGAAAAATCCCATCCAAGGCTCTCTAAGGGGCAGAATGCGGCATGTGTGGGGAGGGGACAAGAGAGAGACCTAAGCAGCCCAGAGCAAGGCACTGCTGGATCCCAGCAGGTGACGAAGGAGTCCATGCTGGGGGGTGGGATCCAATAGGATTCATGGGAGAGAGCAGCCCACCTGGGTATGAGAGTCCAAGCAGGTGAGGAGGATGTCTAGCAGGGTAGGTAAGTCAGAGGACATGGCAGATGAGTTGTCCCCAGAGGGACTGATCAAATATGTCAATGCATCAAGAGCAATGGGAGCCAGATCTTTAACTATTGGAGAGGAGAGTGATACACAGAAACACTAGAAAGACCCTATGGTATTGGGATATATGTTTCAATATAGGTGGAGAAATAAAGCATGGGCATGCTTGGTTTGAATAAGTGTCCCCCAAGGGTCCATGTGTTAGTCTCATGCTTAGTCCCCAGCCTGCGGTGCTACTGAGAGGTAGCAGAATATCCAAAAAGTGAAGTCTAGTGGCAGGAAGCTAGGTTACTGGGTTCTAACGTCTTTGAAGGAGATATTAGGGCCCTGGCTACTTCCTCTCTATCTTTTGCTTCCCGGCTGCCATGAGGAGAGCAGCTTCATTCTGCCATGCACTCCCACCATGATGAACCTTATGCTCACCCACCGGCCCAAAGCAACAGGATCCACTGACCGAGGACTGAAACCTTAAAACTATAAACCGAAACAAACCTTTCTTCCTTTTAAGTTCTTTATAGCAAGTGTTTTATCACAGTAACAGGAAGCTAATTATTACAATGTGGGTGTATATAGACACAGATGCGTAATCCCAACTCTCTCCGCTGAGCAGGCATGAGACCAACAAAAGCAACAAACCCACCAATAGCTTAGATTTTGGCTTCTAAATGCTATTTTAATACTAAAAGTTACAGGGCTCCTTGGAGACGTGGCTATTTCAGCATTAGGACAGAGAAAGCACAAGAGGAACCTGTACTATTGTGTTTTAGCAGAAAGCAAGGCCCAAATTCTAGAGACATCAAAAGGTTACAGAACTTATAAACCAGACTGCAGGGTACTCGCTGATCAAACTGGGCACAAGAAAATCATTCTAGTATGCTTTAATTCATTGACCAAAATAAGAAACCCTGAGCACCTACAGATAAAAGTAAAGTAATAATAACCTGAAAGTTTTATAGGAATACATAGCTACTTTTACATAGTTTCAAAGTATCCCTCTATAATATACTTATTAATTCTAAATGCAAAAGGAGAACTTTTCACAGTGCAAATTCTGGTACAAATCATCTGAATCAAGTGATCATCACTAGCAATGGGACAAATTAAATTATGAGCCACCTGGGTTGTAGTCTGGATATGGTTTGTTCCCTCTGAAACTCAGGTTGGAGTTTATTATCCACTATGAAGTAAGAAGAGGGTGGAAATTTAATCCAACTATGGTGTTTAGAGGTGGGTGTGTGAAGGTGATGAGGGATCAATCAGATCAACAGAGTGAAGCCCCCATGATCGAGTCTGTCAGCTTTAGAAGGAGAGACATGGAACACACAAGCCTGCTTTCCTGCCTTCTGCCATTTGATGCCCTGCACCACGTTGGGACTCTACCAGCAGGAAGCCAACCAGGTGCTGACCCTCAACCTTGGACCTCAGAACCTTGAGCCAAAATAAACCTCTTCTCTTCACAATCTACCTAGTCTGTGGCACTGTGATAGTACCAACAGGAAGCCGGCTAAGCCATGGTCAAACACGGTGACAATGAGTGCCACTCTCATGACTTTCCTGTCAGTGTACAACACGCCTGGAGGAGGAGCTTAGAGGAAGAGTGCTTGCCCAGCATGTGAGAGCCTCTGGATTGGATCCCCCAGCAAACCTGATATGTAAAGAGTCAAGGTCATGAAAATCAAGAAAATACTAAGAAATGCTCCAGACCAAAGGACCCTCAACAGAAGTGCCATGCAAAGTCACAAGGGAGCCAGAGGTAAAGGACAAATCAGTCACATTGAGCCTGACTTTAATTGTTGATATTTTGTTCACTGTGGACATTCATTAACTTTAATTTTTAATACTTCATTAGATATTATTTATCTTGATTACCAAATATCTTAGCATTCTCTTATACTGTGTGCCTGAGGCAAATGCAAACCTCATTTATACTAGTGTCTAATCACTAACAAGACCTGCTGACCAAATGTAATCCCTGACTCTAAACAGAATCCTTCCCGGTGGTGAGTCAACTTTTTGTTACTGTAATAAAATACCTGAGAAAATTAACAAGCTATCCAGACCTCCCAACTTACAGAAAGAAAAGGTTTCTCTTGGCTCACGGTTTTAGGAGGCACAAGTCATGATCAGTTGGTCCCCATTGCCTGTGGCGAGGCAACACATGACAGAGTGAAACTACTCACCTCATGGTGTCAAGGAAGCAAAAGAGAGAGATGAAGAGACCAGGGTTCCACAATCCTCGTTGAGGGCATTCTCCAATGACTTAACTTCTATCACCTCCCAGTAATGCCACCCTGGGGACAGAGCCTTCAACACACGGAACTTTGGGAAACATTCACATCTAAACCATAACACCTGTGAGGGACACTGTTGGGCAACTAAGGAAAACGAATTGGGGTGAGGACCAGGGGGTATTAACAGGGCAGTGAAAACGTCCTCATCTCCATGATGGGCTGTGGGGTGCGCAGTTCTGAGTCTATGGAGACAGCTCTTTATTTATGTGAAAGATAATACCAGAGTGGTAGGGCTGATGGGGCCAGGTCAGCAATGTTCTTGCCAATGTCTCAGATAAAGTCTTATACTGTATTTTTAACTTTTCTGTAAGTTTTGAGATTGTTTCAAAAATTCAAAAAAAAATTAAATTGCACCAGAACAAGATATCCAGAACTCCCAGTCCCTTTCCTAATGGAAGTTAAAGAATTTACAGTCTAGAAGATAAAGCTGAATTGGTTAAACTCCTATACCTGTTTGTTCAGAGTATCTTCTTCTAACTAGATGCTCAGATGGGTTCTTAGAATCACATTATTGCTCCTTCCTCTCATCAAGGCAGAACCTATGGAGCCCAGGAATTATGTTGTAGAAGACACAGAAAGAAAATGTTTTTTGTTTTTTTTTTTTTCCCCATAGCAGGTGACCTCTGGAATAGGGATGCTGCTTGAGGCCCCTCACATACCCAGGGGACGGGCTTTCTGCTGCAGGCAGGACAAGTGAGCCCTTCTCAAGGCTGCCCGCTCTGCCGTGGATTTGGGAGTGAGGATGGGTTCAGTCCACCTGTCCCTGCTGCCTGCCCTGTGAGGTCTGCTCTCTTTGGTTGGAATCCCCCCCCATGCAGGAACTCCATAAAGGGGAGGAGGAGGGTCAGTGGAGACTCTGGAAAACTGAGTTGCCAGGAGACATTCAGATTGCATTTGATGTGTCCCTAGCTTTTAGAATTAGCAGCTCATTTTAAATGTTGCCGCTAGTTTGCAGCCTGCCCAAAATGTGCCTTCAGGTTGCTGGAAGTGTGTGGTCCTTGCAATGAGAATCTAGACATCTGGTACAAACTTTCCTATTCCGAGGGGTTCTGCTGTTTATTTTTTTCCTTTTTTTTTCCAGTCCTATTTGGAAAATCTTCCAGGGAAGAGAGGGTCTGGGAAAAGCCCAGATTGTCTTTCAGCAAAGATCATTTCTATCTTGAATGCAGTGAAGTATGTGTGTTGCCTGGGGCACCAGAGGCTGTGCAAGGCACACCTGGGCAAGTGTGTTAGGCTGCTTTTCATCACAGTGGTAGAACTGCCCCACAGAGAAGTTTATTTTGGGCTCATGATTTCAGAGGTCCAGTCGATGGATGGGCAACTCCACTGATCTGGTACCGAGGCAAGGCAGAACAGACAGAGGGGCCAGGGCTGGCCTGTAGTTTGGGGCTACTTCTTGGAGGAAGGCTATGTTGGAAGAGGTTGCAAGATTTAAAAAAAAAGAAGGATCTTGTCTTCATGAAAAAAGTGCTTGAAATTCAAATTTGAATATATAAAACACCCTCACTTGAAACTAGTTATCCTAAGGGAAATTAAAAGGTATCTTAGAAAAATTAATCTTCAAAATTTTTCACTTCCAAAATAAATTTCTCCAATATCCAGTAGAAATGAAAGCAGGAGCTGGAAGATATGTGCACACCCATGTTCACAACAGCATTTTTCACAACAGCTAATGGGTGGAAGCAAACTAAGTGTCCTTCAGTGGTTGCGTGAATAAATGAAATGTGGCATACACAAAGGAATACCGATATACAGTGGAATATTATTCAGCCTTGAAAGGAAATTCTGACACATGCTACAACATGGATGAGCCTTGAAAGCATTATCCTGAGTGAAAAAAAATCAGTACCAAAAGGAAAAATGCTTGTATGATTCCACGCCTATGAGGTTCCAAGCATCATCAAATCCACAGAGACATACTGTAGGATGCCTGCTGCCAGTAGTTGGGGGAGAGGGAATGGGGAATTCGTGTCTGAGTTTGGAGAATTTAGAGTCTCAGTTTGGGAAGATGAAAAAGTACTAGAGATTTATCCTGGTAATGGCCACACAATGTGAATGTACTTAAAATACTACTGAGCTAATAAACTTAAAAATGGTTAAAACAGTGAATTTTACATTATGTATATTTACTATCATTAAAAAAACAAAACAAGACCTCTATGTTCTGTCCCCACCTTACCTAAAATCGATGCCTCTCCTATGTTGCTCAGGATGCTGGGGACCTGGCTCCAATGTCCAGGGACATATGATGCTACCCACAAGGAGCAGGGGACAGCGTGCAGAGTATACTAGTGCCGTCCAGCTCTAATTACTAACGGCTCTTCCCTGCCTTCCTCCTTTTCCATCATGGTTGCCCTTTAAGGGAAAAAGGACACAAGAAGGCGGTGACAACGCTCTCAGAAACAGCCTGAGGCTCCTGAGCCCGCCACAACTCTGCAGCCCCCAACTGAGAATACAAAGGCCGGCAAGCAGGACTCAAGCCTCATTTCCCTTCAATCAGAGTGGTGACATGAGACCTGCTGACCAGATGGCCAAGGGGCCATGCTCCTGTGCTAGCCTGCAGGGCTTGCCCTGCTGAGACAGGCAGGTCAAAGTTCAAGAAAATACGGAACACTTCAATTTAATGACATCAACGGCCAAACTCAATAATGCCAATTAAGAACAGGCATAGAGACACGCTGTCATTCTGTGTCCCTGATTAAAATCTCATCCCTGTGCCGGTGATTAAAAATGAAGAAGTTATTGACGAGCAGCTGTCACGACTTCACCAAAAATTAACACGAGCAGGGTGAGACGGCACCCCAGCAACTCCAGAGGCTGAGGTGGAAGGATGGCAAGCTTGGGGCTAGCCTGGGCAACTTAGCAAAAATAAAATAAAATAAATGTCTCAAAATAAAAATAATGTAGCTCAGTGAGGTTTAATCCCCTGCACAGCAAAAATAAAAATAAAAGGACAACTTGAGGGATACCCTTTCCTGGTTTCATGGATATCTAAGGTTTGTCCATAAAAATAGGACTTAGTGCAATTGTTTCCAGGTTAGCCCTTTAAAAACTGCATTTGGGACTCCTGGAGGTGCTAAGGAGTCAGAGACCAGGGTCCCAGCTGTCTCTGCACCCTTGCAGCCTCAGTTTCCAGCTGTCAGGGAGAAGCAGCATCAGCATCTCCATCCCTTTCACACTAATATTTGTGGTTTATAGAAAATTTTCAGTAAATGATTTTGGCAGTTTTCAAAGTAAAACTTCAGAAGCACCAATTTACAGACGAAAAGTAATCACTTGAAAGAAAAACAGGAGAAACCTGATCTTCCTATTCCCTCTTTGCCCTCTCTCCTCTGTTTGTGATTCACTGAGATAGTGCACAGAACAGCCTCTTACAAACTGGGACCCAGGAAGACCACCGTAGTCCTCTGCAGTCTCCTTCTTGTGTGTTTATTGACAGCAAGGCCCATCCTGATAGCTGGGCCACACTGACCATTTCTTCCTCTTCCTTCTTGGATCTATGTCTTCATCTTCTCAAGCCACCAGGTCTCTGTAGGCACCTCAACACTCCCCTCATTCATTCCCTCCACAAGTATCTGAGGAGGCTAGAACCAGGCACCCGGAGGTCCCCTGGGCCCAGGGCCTGACTCCAGGGGAGAGGTTGATAAGAGTGAGCACCATAGTGTGAGATGAAGGGGCACAAGCCATGGGCCCACCTAGCACTCAGAGAATGCAACTAAACACAACAACCTGCTACAATGGATCCTAAGGTCAAAACAGGGATCCATCTTCCTACAGGCTCCGTGGAGAAAACAACTTCTCTACTGATCTTTCAAGGAAAGATGGGGCTTGGGAGAGGGAGAGGAGGACGGGAAGAGGCAGGGAGGGACCCCAGTCATCACTGTCTTGCAGAGGACACTCCAAGGGGACCCTACTCAGCAGTGGAGACCTAGGGCTTGGGTCCAGGCTTCTCACACCTGACTCTCAGCTCTGATTAACTTGGGAAAAAACAACAACAAAAAAAAACTCTGGGTAGATTTCTTGATTTCTCTCAGCCTTCATTTTCCTTTCCACACAATGAGGATACTACTGTCCTCAGACAGGTAGCTTTTTTTTTTTTCTTTTTTCCCCCTACATTATTTCTTAAAGAGAGGCTCAAGGGCACATTTCACTTTGTGAGGGAAAAAATGGATCATCAGTAAATTAGTTGCAAAATTAGATAACAAGTTGTCCTTTGATTTTAATTTTTTTTTTTAAATAAATAGCTGATTTTCTGTATCTACAGCTGTCACATCTGTGGATTCAACCCAACTACTCAATGAAAATATACAGAAGAAAAAATGTCACATTGTTGCTGAGGTGTATACTATGTGGTAAGGCCTCAGTGTTTACAGTCATATCTGTACTAAACATGTACAGGCTTTTTTTCTTGCTGTTATTCCCTAAATAATACAATGTAACAACTATCTGTACAGCATTTACATTTGAAGAGGGATTGTAAATAACCTAGAGATCATTTAAACTACACAGTAGGATATGTGTAGATTCTAGGTAAGCACATTATTTTTAAAATAATGAACTTTAATTTTTGTATTTTTTTATTTTATTGATTTTTTAAAAAAAATAAATGTCAGCAGAATGCATAACAATTCTCATTACACATACACAGCACAATTTTTCATATCTCTGGTTGTATATAAAATATGTTGACACAAATTCAGGTCTCATACATGTGCTTTGGATAATGATGTCTATCATATTCCACCATCCTTGCTAACCTCCTGGCCCCTCCTTTTCCCTCCCACTCCTCTGCTCTATCTAGAGTTCCTCTATTCCTCCCATGCTCCCCTTTCCTCCCCCACTATGAATCAGCCTCCTTATATCAAAGAAAACATTCAGCATTTGTTTTTTTGGGATTGGCTAACTTCACTTAGCATTATCTTCTCCAACACCATCCATTTACCTGCAAATGCCATGATTTTGTTCTCTTTTATTGCTGAGTAAAATTCCATTGTGTATATATGCCACTTTTTTTTTTATCCATTCATTCACTCAAGGGCATCTAGTTTGGTTCCACAGTTAAGCTATTGTGAATTGTGCTGCTATACACATTGATGTGACTGTGTCCCTGTAGTATACTGATTTTAAGTCCTTTACGTGTAGACGGAGGACAGGGATAGCTGGGTCAAATGGTGGTTTCATTCCCAGATTTCAAAGGAATATCCTTACTGCTTTCCATAATGGCTGCACCAATTTGCAGTCCCACCAGCAATGTATGAGTGTGCCTTTTCCCCCATATCCTCACCAACATTTATTGTTGTTTGTCTCCATAATAACTGCCATTCTGACTGGAGTAAGTTGAAATCTTAAGAGTAGTTTTGATTTGTATTTCTCTAATTGCTAGAGATGATAAACATTTTTTTCATATATTTGTAGATTGATTGTACATCATCTTCTGAGAAGTGTCTGTTTAGGTCCCTAGCCCATTTATTGATTGGGTTGTTTTTTTGGTGCTTAGCTTTTTGAGTTCTTTATGTACCCTAGACATTAGAGCTCTATCTGATGTGTGAGGGGTAAAAATTTGCTCTCAGGATGTAGGCTCTCTGTTCACCTCATGGATTGTTTCTTTTGCTGAGAAGAAACTAGTAACAAAAACAGCATGGTATTGGCACCAAAACAGACTGGTAGACCAATAGTACAGAATAGAGAACTAACCCACGAAATTATAATTATCTTATATTAGTTAGACAGAGGTACCAAACACATGCATTGGAGAAAAGATAGCCTCTTCAACAAATGGTGCTAGCAAAACTTGAAATCCATATGCAACAAAATGAAATTAAATCCCTATCTCTCACCATGCACAAAACTCAACTCAAAGTGGATCAAGGACCTAGGAATTAAACCAGAGACTCTGTGTCTAATAGAAGAAAAAGTAGGCCCTAATCTTCATCATATGGGATTAGGCCTTAACTTCCTTAATAAGACTCCTATAGTGCAAGAATTAAAACCAAGAATCAATAAATGGGATGGACTTAAAATAATGGACTTGACATCAGTGGATTTGGGTATTCTTGAGGTGTCTTAGAACCAGTTCTCTATAGATACCAAGGGATGGCTATACTTCTTTATCAGTGGTCCCTGTGAGAAATATGACCCCACCTAGACAGTCAAAAAAGGCCAAAGTAAACATCACCACTCAGTGGTCAGGCCTGAACCTGGAGGAGGGCAGTGGGAGCACAGGAGTACGCTGAGGTGACAGACGGTACACAGGCAGCCCTGACTGCCACCTATCAGGTGAGTGGTATCTCCCATGTCTAGCAGTCCAGTGGATTTTCCAGTTCCCTGAAATGAACTTATTTCTTATCCATTTATATTTTAAAAATCCTTATGAGTCTGCAATAAATGTCTGACTGTAGGCTGAAATGTTTTTTGAGTCCTAGACTTCTGCTTCTATAAAACAAATTCATGCCGTATGTCACCTCTTATGTTCACAAGTCTGTAAAGACAAATTCACTTGGAGTGAGGGAGAAGCTCATCCGGTTTGGCGAAATCCTATCTGATATATGCTCACCACCTGCTACAGCTGACAGCTGGTGTCTTCAAATACCCTCACAGGCTGATGCCCTTGGTACACCTCCTCCATAGGTGGGCCTGGGTTCAGCAGCGCTTTCTGTGACTCGTAATACAGTGGGTCCCACACACCCTGCTTTCTGGTGGCTTAGTGGCTATTCTTCACATGGAGTTATCAGGCATCCCACAGTGAAGAACTGATGTGGCTGCCACATGCCTTCTCTCAGAGAATGACCCTTAAATTCGCTCAGCTCTTGGTGAGCGGGCACAGGTTGTGGAGATAGGAATGGCTGTCAGGAAACTCAACTCCAGGGCTGTGTTGTCATTTTGTCCCCTATGTGGACAAACCAACCCATTGAAGGGGTTTTCTGTATGGCTTTGACCTGGGGCACAAACCTCAAAGTCCTAAAGAAGCCAGCCAGGTGATACACAGTCCCTGAGTCACCAGGAGAGCCCTCAGGGTGAACTTGAGCAGGTCCTGGCTATGTTTGCTCACACATTCACAGATCATCTTCCATCTGCAAGGACTATACCCTTCTCTGTGTTTCACAAGTGTGTATCCCCCTGGGAGTCTCCCACAGTGGCCTGGAGTGTGCCTGACAGTGCCGGAGGCTCCAGAGTTCTTTGTAGACTGGCTCCTTTCAGAGAGGAGCCACTCTGTTATGTTTCTTCCCAGTGACATTCATAGACACAAACTTTGTCAAACGATCACTCAGGTTCTCAATGATGGGTCTAATTACTTGGCACACCACTCTGTAACCTTTTTTTTTCCCCTGAGTTTAGTTAAATTTAGCAGCTTTGAGTCCCTCTCTGTCAGCTTCTACATAATTCCCCCACATCTGCCTCACTCAGAAAAAAACAAATTGCCTTCCGCTCCGTTTGGTTATCCTGACATGCCCACCTCAGCTTCTCCTGCCAAGGCTTTAAGTGCCTGGAGGTTTACTACCAACAGTTGCATAACTATGGTTCTGCCTGCCACATACTCCAAGATGGTAGCTGTGAGCCTGGCTTCTCTCAGCCAAGGGAGAAAGGCTTTTGGATAGATGAAGGTCAGAAGAAGAAATGAAAACACAAATTTGTCTGACAGGCTATCCTGCCCCCAAAGCATCTGGAGATGCTACTCTGGAATGGCCTGTAAGTCACAGCATCAAGCCATGCTGGGGAACTCCTGGACTGGTCAGCTCTTCATGCCCCTGCTTCATCTGGTCCATCATCTCCACTGCCCTTCCAACAGGACAGCCCTGCCTCTCCCGATCAACACCCACAATATGTCCCAGACACAGGTGCCAACTGTTCCTGACTCATTTCATACACGAAACCTCTCTGGGCTACCTCTCCTCCCCTAACCTCATGGTTAGCTATACCCACTGAGAACTTGATCATCTCTATTATTAAAGAAAAGAAAAACAAAACAAAAAAACATAAGCCAACAAATAGAAGACTGGTCTACCTCTCTGGACAAATAAAAGACTGGTCTACCTTGTGTATTCTCAGCTTAGTTGGTAGTCCCTGCTTGCCTGACAATTGTCCCAAGTAAAAGTGTATGTCCTGGCTTATTTAGTCCTGCCGTCCCTGTTTAGGTGTCTATGGCTCTTAGAAATGTCTTAGTTTGAGCAATAAATTCTGTGGCCACGGACATCTCACCAGGCACAGAAGCACAGAAGTTTCCAGGCCAATGCGGCTGTCGCAGCTCCTAAGTCTTCATGGTCCCTCACCATCACTCTCGTGCCCGACTCTGCCACATTGTCCACCATTGCTGACGGATTCACCCCCCTTCATCACCTTTCTGACACTGGCTCAGGACTTCAAAACTCTGGTAAATGGCTCTCTTGATGCTCCGAATCTCTCCCTAACTGTTCCATCCCAACACCCGTGAACACAGTTCCAGCCAGGCCCCACACCAAAGCCCCTTCCTCACCACAACTCATTGCAACTTGGTTGGTCCTGGGTCTTGGCCCATTCTTGACTTTCCAACCCAGCCTGGACCCTCTGGGCTGTGTCAACCCTGTTCAGCTTAGAGCCCTAGATGGCCTACACTCCTCCCTCTGCCACATCTACTTTCCCAATCCCCACATCCTCACCACACAGTCACACTGTCACCATCACACAGGCCTCCTTCTCAGTGACCACTGCAGACTGCCCCCCTCAGTCTAGGCCCATCCAGCTCCAACTGCCTGGGCATCCTCCTCTCTGTCCTTTCTCCTCTGTCTTCGCCCCAAGACAACTATCTCCTGTCACTCTTTTAAAGAAGGTCCTTTTCAAAGACCTCTGGAACTGACTCCAATTGTCCCCTTCTCTTTGGTCCCTCCCCTGGCCTTCCCTCAACAGTATTTAGGTTGTTCCCTCTACCTAGGCCCTCCCCTACCTCCATCAGGCCAGATCCTCCTCATTCCCCAAGGCCAGTCCAAACACCTGCTCCTCCTATGCCAGAAGACACAAGGCACGGATCTGTCCCTCAACAACAGAGGGTTGTGGGGATAAAAGTCACTAGAGGTGGAGACAGTCACTCTGCCAAGAAGCATGTTCTAGCAGACTTAACTTTGCACCAAACAGTTAACAACCTTCTTCTCTAGGGGCAAAGAATGTTTTCAAAGATTGACCCAGTACTAGGACTTACAGCAAATCCCCCCAGCATCAAAGAATGGATTTCCAAGACAGCACAGTCTATGATCACAATGCAATTAAGTTAGATGTCAACAACACAAGGAAAGATGAGAAATTCCTACATGTTTGAAAATTAATAGGTACATATTTATATAAATATGGGTCAAATAAGGCATCAAATGGAGATTTAAAAAAAATATTTAGAATAGAATGATAATGAAAATACTACTTCAGACAATTCATGAGCATTAGTGAACATGACCTTGGAAGGACAATGCATAATGTTTACATTAGAAAGAGATGCTGAAAACCCATGAGATTAAATAGCCAACTAAAAAGTTTGAGAAAAATAGAGGAGAAAGGAGTTAAAGTTAGGAGAACTCTATAAAACAGAAAATAAATTCACAATAGAGAAAATTGAAAAAGCTAAAAGTAGTTCTTTAAAAATCCAGCAAAAAAGACAAATCTACAGCAGCATTGATAAAGAAAAATTGAGAGGAAGCACAAAGTAGTAATATTTCAAATGAAAAGATATATATAGCCACAGATAGAGCAGGGATTCAAAAGATAATAAGGAACCTCTCTTGATGATGTTAAGCTAATAAATTTTAAAACTTAGAAAACATGAACAAATGCCTATAAAATTATAATGTATGAAGGCTAACTAAATAAGAAATACTTAAAGGACTAGTCATATTTTCCACTAAAGCAACTGAAGTAGTTAGACATTGATCTCTCTCATACAAAACAGGCCCAGACATTTTTACAGGTGAGCTCTACTAAAATTTCAAGTAGATCATCCTGTTCTTGCACAAATTCTTCCAGAGGATAGAAAGAATAAAATTTGATGAGGCCAGAATAACATTAAAACCAGACAAGGACAGTATAAAAAGGGAAAATTATGGGTCCACTTTGGCTATGAATATAAAAGATGAACACCTAACTAGCCTATTAGGCAACCATACTCAGCAATGACTAGAGAGGATAATTCACCATGTCCAAGGTGGGTGTATTCCAGAAGTGAAAGGGTATTTAACACACAAAGTCAATAAATGCAATCCATTTTATCAACAGATTAAAGGAGATATAGTAAAAAATATTTGTAAAGTTCAAAACCCATATGATTGAAATTTCTTAGCAAGTTAGAAAAAGAAAGGAAGTTCCTTAAACTGTTAATAAGTAGTCTACAAAACAAATAGCAAATATTTATATCCATATGGATATACTGAAAGCATCCCCCTTTAAAATCAAGAACAAGGTAATGATGCCCCAAATTAATGCTTTTTTTCATCATTACACAGTAGGTCCAAGCCAACACCAGATACTATAAATAAACAGCTTAAAGACTGATAAGGAAAAAACAAAATTATTTGCAAATGATATAACTACCTACATGAGAAATCATAACAAATTTATGGTTTCTTACAGTTTATATGGGAAAATTAGAGACACATTATTTGAAAAAAAAATAAGGGAGTCTATAGCATTGAGACTGGATAGAAGATCAATATTTTTTAAAAAATCAATTATCTTTCAATATACTAGACAATTGTTAGGAAACATAAGGCATCTGTATATTTAGCAAAAGATGTGTAAGTCTTGCATATAGAAAATTATTAAATTTTACTAAAAATTAAAGGGTACCTAAACAAAAGACATACCATGTTCATGGAGAAAAAAACAATGTACCATAAATGTGTGTTAAATGTATCTAGTAGATTTATATATTAAATAATATTTCAGTTGAAATCATGAGAGGCTATTTATTTTTTGTGGAGTTTGTCAAATTGATTCAAAAGAATATGGAAAAACAAGAAAGCAAAAATAGTCTAGTGAAAAAGAATCAAACTAATGGGAAGAAAAGATGAAATACTGGGGAATGATATTGGCCAAATTATATTGTCACATTGTGTGTATTTATGAATATGTAACAACGAACCCCACCATTATGTACAACTATAATGCACCAATAAGAAATATGAAAAGAAAACAAGACTTGCCTTGAGCCAGGCATATGGTGCATACCTATAGACCCAGGGATTTGGAAAGCTGAGGCAGGAAGTCCAAAGCCAGCCTTAGCAACCTAGTGAGGCCCTAAGCAACTTCGTGAGACCCTGTTTCTAAATGAAATACAAAAAAGGCTGAGGATGTGGCTAGAAGCTAAGTCTTGCCTTACTGGATATGAAGCTACAATACTGAAGACTCTGAAGCACTGGGTCAAGGACAGGCAAATTTAACTCATGGAACATAAAAGAGAGGCAGATCCATGCAAATCCATAACTTGCTTCATGACACAAAATCAGTAGTATAAGGAGGACTAATCAACTAACGATGGGGAAAGGTGACTACTCACCTAAGGAAAACAACAACAATAACTGAATCCTTATTTTATTATCTAACACAAAACATCTAACACAAAAACAAATTTGAGCTAGAGTAAGTACTTAGATTAAGTAAGTGAGAAGTAAAAGTAAAGCTTTCAGAACACATGGGAGTGGGCCAGGTATCTTCTATTTGTTCCTCTAATTCACTCTGCAACCCCACCTGCTCTAGCTCTCTTTTCCAGGATAAGAACTACCTCAGCTGGGCTCCTCCACCCTCTGGCTGTGGGTTGGACCTGGTAATGCAGAACCCTGGAAAGAGACATAAGAAGGTAGGAGGAGAGTGAGGTTGGCTTGCTGACTCCCCTGGCCCTTCCCTTCAGGGTTGCCTCCACCATTAAGTCTGGCCCTGAGGATTATGGTCCTTTTCAAAGTTCCTGGTCAGCACGATCTCTTTTTCCATGACCCATCAACATTCCCATTTCTTTTCCTTTAGATCCAAGGGGTGGAAACAACTGTGCTATTAATAGTCCCTGGTAGTTCCTCTGCACTCTGCCCTTATCTTTAGAAAAATTCTATTAACCTTACTTAAAGTACCCTGACTTCCTTTCTAAGACCTTGATTGTTGAAGTAATTGTTGGAAGTGCTCATCAACTGGACTTCATAATGGGATTCAGACTCCAGAAGCCCTAGGGTCACGTGCACACATGAGGGCATGTGTGCATAAAGGCCACCCCAAAGCCAGATATGTAAATCCAGAGCATTCAGGATGACACACAGGATGAAGGGCACGGGGAGGGAGAGGCACTGGAGAACAGGGGGTGGCAACAATAGTGACTGCAAAGGTTGTAAGGTCAGGCAGATTCTTCTTAAGGTTTTAAGCAGCATATATAGGGAAAAGATAAATTAAAAGTAATAAACACTCAACTAAGAATGTACAAGGAGAACAAGAGACCCAATGGTAACCCCAGGGTGTGATTTTTTAAGGTTCCAGAGTCAAAGAGCCATTAAGATGTTCAGCATCTAGGCCCCTTACAGTTAGGAGAGTGGGAAGAAGCTGGCCCAGTGGACATGAAGCAGACACTGCCTGTGGCAGCAATTTGACTCTCTTATCTGCAGATATGACCCTCCCTTCCTTGCATGCAGAAACAGCCTCCTTTGCAAAAAGCTGTCCTGCTTCTGAGGCCACTTTGTCACAAGCTGGAACACTTTCGCTCAGGACCACCCCTACCACAGCTGCCTAAGACAATAAAAAGATCACACCTCAGAGGCACAGGAGTTGCATCTGGAGGACAGCAGGAACCTGGGAGGTGTGTGGGAGTGGCCTGTATAACATGAGCGCCAGGAAGACAAAATATAAATAGGTTAGGTATAGCCAAATGTGGGCATTTTCCTCACTTTCTGATTATTGAATGTGTATAAAGGATCTGTAGAGTCCACAAAATTGGCTAACCAAATCTAGAATGAACAAAAACCAAAAGCTGATGAGGTTGATATACCAGAACTCTCTGACATCCTGGGCTGCCATGGGTCTCCACCCTCTGGACAGCTCTGGCCCACTCCCAGAGTTTCTGATCAAGTAGGATTGTAGTGAGGCTCAAGAATTTACATTTCTAATTAAGTCCAAAATGCTGATGCTGTTGGTCTGGTAGGAACTTGGGGAAATGGGAATAATGAAGGGATTATGTGACACCTATCTGCTAAACTACCAATACTCTCTGGGGAAGGAATCAGAAAAGTTCCCTGGGTAAGGGTCAACAACCTCCAAAAGAACTGCCGGGGAGCCATCCTTTCTGTATTGCAGATGACCAAAAGATGCTTCAAAGACATCTGGTCCTCACTCTCCATTGGAACAGTGGGATCTTGACAGGAGGAGGCATGGAGTAGCAAGCATACCTGAATGCCACCCTAGGCAAACGGCTGCTGTATTACTCACAGTACTTCATTGGAAGAAAGTGGGGATTTAAAAGACACACAGAAGCAGGAAACCACTCGCTTTGCTGGGCAGCACTGCAGTGGGGATTCACAATACCTAAGCAGTACCCAGACCCTGAGGTCCTGAATTAATGACAGGTATGCAGGGTTCCTTTAAGGAGGAGCCCTACAGAGGGTCACAGGGTTTATAAGGAGTCTTTCCTCACATCTTCCCCAGATTCCTGCAACTGCTTCTCAGGTGGCTTACAGTGGGGAAGAGGGACATCCAGACCTCCCAGTAGTTGCTAGACAGGGACTCTGAACCTGCATCAATTCCACAACCCTGACATGCCACTGTGACCCACAGGGCCTGGTCCTGATGCAAATCATCCAATTACTCTGCCCATGAAGACAGATCCAGATGAAGAGCATCCAGTACAACTGCGGGGCCCTGCTGGAGTTGTTTCCCCAGCTCTAGTGGATGGAGTGTGAGCAGACACCAGGGAATGGCTGAGTTTCCACACAGGCTCCAGACCTGCAGGATGAGGGCCATGATAAAAGGAGGCCCCAGGTGCCATATGCTGCCTCCTGGGCCATTGGCTGATATTAAAAGGGATCTTTCTGATCTTGTGGCAGGAAGTATTTCTTAAACAAGAACAGAGGATGCACTATATGAAAGAATGAACAAAGCTCGACGTCGGAGAAAATGCCCATTTATTGAGGAACAGCTCTGCATATTTATAGAGCCGGGGGTGATTAGACAGTTATGACAGTTTAAGGGTTGAACGGTTTGACAGTTGGCATGGGGTGCTTTCTGATTGGTGGGTAAGGATCATGTGAGCCAGCAGGGTTAGTCTGATTGGTGGGTAAGGATCATGTGAGCCAGCAGGGCTCACCATTGGACGGCTCTTCTGGCGGATGGGGAAGTTAGTCTTTGGAGCCCAGGTGACTCCCAACACTATCCATGAGAGAAGACAGTGGTGTCCTCAGGGACAGAGCAGAAGAGGAGGAGGAGGAAGTGGGAACACTTGGTTACAGGCACCTCTACTACACAGGTGAAGTAGCACAGTGTTATTTGAAAGTGGACTTAAATTAATTAAAAGTGGATATTGTAAACTCTAAGGAAACCATGAAAATTTTTTTTCAAAAGAAGTATAATTAATATGCTTAGGAAGAACATAAAACGAAATCATCTCAATTAAAACAAAAGAAGGCAGAAAAAGATAGGGGAGAGGACAAAAGAGAAATGCAACAAAACAGCTGTAGACAGGGCAGATATTAATCCAGCAATACCAGCAATCACTTTACATGTGAATGGCCTAAATATATTCATGCAATAACAGAGCATTAGAGTAGATTTTTAAAAACCAAAAACTTCTTTGCTATAAACCCTTGAGAATGTGGAAAAAAAACAAGCCAATAAATGGGTGAAAGTATTTCCTATCTAGAATATACAACAATAAAGGACACATAAACCAATTAAAAATGAGCAAAGTATCTCAATAGACATTTTAAAAGGATTTACAAATGGTTAATAAGCACATGAAAAGATGCTCAACATAATCAGCCATCAAGGCACTATGAGCCCAAATCACAGAGTCGCCACTTCACATGCACTGGGATGGAAACAATTAAAAAAAAAAAATCAGGTAGTAACAAAGCTTAATGAGGATGTGGAGAAATTGGAACAATCATACACTGCTGGTGGGAATGTAAAATGGATCCACTGTGGGAAATAATCTGACAGGTTCTCAAAGTGCAAACACAGTGTTACCAAGTGACTCAGCAATTCCACCCTTGATATAATCCCTAGAGAAATAAAAACATATGTCCACATAAAATCTTGTACCCCAATGTTCACAGGTATATTATTCACATTAATACAAAAAGTGGAAACCTAAATGTAAATTGATTGATGAATGAACAAATAAAATATTCATATATTAGCATATTCATATAGTGAAATATTATTTGGCAATAAAAAGAATGAAGTACTGACAAATGCTACAACTTAGACGAACCTTGAAAAAGAGGCAAGTGAAAGAAGCTAGACACAAAAGACCACATATTATATGATTTCATTACATGAAATGTCCATGGAGACTGCAGGTTAGCCACTGCCAGGGGCCGAGGAGTAGAACAGAGTGGAGAGTGACTGCTAATGGGTAAGGGGTGAAAAAAAAAAGTCTCAGAATTAACTATAGAGATCTTTGCACAACTCCGAATATACTAAAACCCACTTAATTGTACACTTTAAATAGGTAAATCATAGCCATAAGGCTGGGGATGTGGCTCAGTGGTTGAATGCCCCTGAGTTCAATCCCCAGTTATCCTCTACCACCTCCTAACCAAACAGGTGAATCATGTAGTATAAGAATATCTTAATAAAACAATTATTTAAGCTATTATTTAAGATAAGAGGCTGGAAATGTAGCTCAGTGGTAGAGGTCTTGCCTACCATGTGTGAGGCTCAGAGTTTGATCCCCACCACAAGCAAAGAAAGAGAGAGAAAGAGAGAGAGAGAGAGAGAGAGAGAGAGAGAGAGAGAAAGAGAGGATTGATATATAAAATTGTATCAAAGCTATTTCTCCATTTTAATCAGAAGACACCAACACAGGTTAAAAAAAAAAATCTCAAATCTAGAAATGCTATTTCCCACACTTGTAACTGATGAAGGATTTATACCCAGTATACATAAAGCAGTCTTTCCAATTCTGGGCACATATCCAAGAGAAACTGGTATGTGTGCATCAAAGGTTAAATATATGGTTCTTCTTGGCAACAATGTTCTTAATAAAAAAAAATCACAAATATTAACTGCCAGGAGGATGGACAGATACAATGTGATCCGTTGTGTATTCTGTGGAACAATGAAAGTAGAGGACCCAAAGTTAACCTGGAGCTGGGGCTGCAATGCTGTTGAGCTTAGAAACGTGATGCTATGTGAGGAAGAACCAAGAAATCAAAGCAAGCCCCAGAACACCACACACAGTATTTCTTACAGAGCTCAAAAGCAAAACCAAGCAATACACTGACCAAGCATATCTACACCTGAGACACATCACACAGACAGCGGTTGCCTATAGGGCTAGAGGTGTGGTGGCAGGTGGTAGAACAGAAGAGGAATGTGTAGGTCATATTGCTAATAACCCTGTGACTTCACAGTTTCAATAAAACTTTTTATAACTAACATAAATTATGGGGAATATTTTCTATATATCAAATAACATGCTTTAAAGATAAGGGAGAAATAACTAGTGTTGGCTCTGACTCTTCCATTTCTAATTGGGATAAGTCACTTCTCTGCACTTCAGTTTCTTTGCCTGTACATGAAACAGGGAGAAAGACCTACCCTGTGAAGTAGCTGTAGGGAGTAAATGAGGTCAAACCCTTAGGACAGTTCCTTGCCCTGTGAGAATCTACCACACTTGACATTGCCACTCTCACCGGCCTTGCCATCATTCTGATTTTCTTTAATGGATGGGATCCCTGACTGTCCAGTCCTGCCAGGTCACTTGTGCCTCACCTAGACAATGTGCACCTGGAGATGTGATCATTGATGCAGATGCCTCCTTACGAGAGAGCAAGTCCTTGAGACCAGCTAGGCCATTGAGGCACCTTGTCAAGAGCCTGACCCACACTGAATTGCAGCTTAATCTGAGGAATATTAAGAGGCTATTCTTCCCTTGGAATAACATAGGGGTCTCTCCCTTCCTCTCTCCCTGCCTTTCTTTCCATTCATTAAGTACAGTCCTTGTGATATGTGGAAGACACCACTGATTGCTCCATCCTACTGCTATTTCCAACCCTTTCTCCTTTGCCTGTCTCTTCTGCCAAATGTGAAAATCTTGAATTCTCAGATTCCCTTGCAGCTAGCATGGCCATGTAACATAATTCTATTCTGAGATGTTGGCAAAAGTCCCTGGGAAGGATGGCCATTCATTAATGAAAAGGAAAAAGCGTTCACCTTTTGCTCCTAGCCCTGCCTCCTGCCTGGCACTTGAATATGAGACCTACAAGTGTAATAGCTACCATGCTGTCATGAGGCAATGGCCACAAGACCTTTCTGCTAACAGTGGCAAAGTGGTAAAAGGGGACAACACACTGCCCAGCACCAACCCTGGATGAGTACACCCAAATTTGCTGGGTGAAAAAAATAAAAAGAATAAGAAAAACTCCACTTTGTCTAAACTGCTTCTTATATATATATTTTTTCATTTGAATGCATTCCTAGCAAGCATTTGACAATGCTCTGAAATTGGTCACACGTGGCATATGTACAGGGTGTATTTTATTCCCCAGTATAATGCAAATCTACTCTTGGAGGGGATCTTTTAGGCTGCTTGGTTAAACTAAACTGCTGCAATTTGATCATTTCAAACTTCAGCTTTTGTGTCACACAGTGGGCTGTGACTCGGGGACTCCATAAACATATAAGTCCAAATCCAAATGTAACCAGCTCCTCCAAATCCAAATGTAACCAATGTAGGAAACGTGGGGGAGGAGAACATAGTAGGTATTAATAAATAAGGTTGGGTACCCACCTTCCTTGGCCCTGAGCCAGTGATAACAATGTGGACTGTTGTTAGGTGTCCTTGTAGGAAAGCATGACTTTCCCCAAGGTCATCGCAGAGTGAGGCCATCAGTTAAGCAGACCAACTTCATATTCATAACAAGAGTCCCTTACACAGAGGTTACCATTTACCCTGCACTCCTCACAACAGCCAGCTGCAGAGTTCCATTTCCCCTGATAATTGCAATCATATTTTATGGATGAATGATCTGACATCCAGGGATGTTCAGTGGCTTTGCCAATTGTTGATCAATGTGTAGGCAAAAGCTCTAGGATTAGATCTAAATCTTGTGTTTTATGTTTTGGCTACTGGCTCTGTTTGCAAAAGCTACAAGATCAAATTAGTCCTATAAAATGCAGAGAAAACACACCTGTCTTTATACATGATGGGAGAAATTTGGCTATTATAATTAGAGCAGAAGGAGGAAAAACATTCCATTTTTTGCTTTGCTTTTGCATTTTTTGGGGTCCCTTTAGAACTAATGCTCATTTGATTAAGACAGCCAGTGTTCTGTGTAATCCATCTTGAATGATGCCCAGAGCAAAAAAGTTTAGGGAAGGAGAAAAAATCAGCACCACCAGGTACATTTCTTCTGTAGGAATAAAAAGAAAAAAAAAATAGCAAACATTTGAAATCAAGAGGCAAATGGACAGTTGTAGAGAGTGGCTGGCTATAAGCCCTGATTAGGTCTGCATGCCATAGACTATTTTACACAAGCGGCTCTGTTGGCTCTAAGTTTTATTTTCTCTTTAAGAGAGAATCCTTAATGAATTTCAAGTAAGGGTTCTCTTTTGCATCAGGAGTGGTGGGTATGAGCTCTGCTGAACATGCCAGGCAGGCAAAAGGCTAAGGAGGGACATTTCACATGCTGCTAAATGGAGGGGGCTGCAACCAGGCTCCTAGATGGGAGCCAGGAAGGTTCCCTACACACAAGACGTGACCCACTGATTCCTTCTTAACCTGGCTTAACTTCTGCCTGTCCTACCCTAAGCTTTACAACAGGACACCTTCCCCCCCCCAAAAAAAAAGGTAAAAGAGGCACTTTTCCATGATACCTTTCACTAGCTTTGAATTCTTGCTTTTAAAAGTAACCCCCTTCCTAGTGTGATCCCAATGCCTGACTCAGGGAGGACATGTATCTCTTTCTATTGGTGTTAATAATAATCATTGTGGTGATGATGATGATGACGATGACAAGGCTGGTACTATTTCAAGCCTTTTGGTTGTGGAAGGTACCACTAACTTCCATTTAAAAAAAAAAAAAAAAGAAAGAAACGCTAAGGCATAGGGAGCGGAAGTGATTGTCAGTAAAGAGAAGCACAGTGTTCATGCCTTCATTCATGAGACTTTAATCTTGGAACGGAGTTCTGCCGCTTTCCCCAATGAGTGTGTGTGGCTTTAATCTCCTGATTTAAGGAATCCTCATTCAACCATCAGTTCATTCATTTAAAAGCACTTGTTTGATTCAAGCTTTTCTAATGTTAGTGAGGACTCATTTTGTATCATATCCCCACAATGTCCTAGATCAGGAGTCAAAAATCCCTCGTTTCATATGCAGGAGGTAAGGCACTGTACTGGCTGCTGGAACAAAGTGAGCAAATTGTAGCTATTTACATATTTTATCATATTTAATACGTTTTTATTTTGCCAGTGTCTCTTAAAGCACATTAAGTATTTAATTAATTTTATTTCCTTTTACAACAATGGCATTTTATTTGTCTTTATAATGTAATTAGTGTAATCTCCATATTTGTTTTCCCCTGGAGTCAGCTTAACACTTTCTCCTTTTCATTATGAAATATTTTATGTTTCCTTCCAAGTTTTCTCCTGACCAAGTCCTTATTTTAATTCACTTTCCCCATACAATGCTCTCTAAGATGATTTTATTTCAGAAAAATGTCACATCTTCCCCTTGGTACTAAGACTCTCTTCTCATTTCACCACTGTTCCCTATTTTAGTTTAACGTCCTTTCATTTCTATTATGTGTTATGTGTTCCAAGTTTTATATCCCTCCGGCATTCATTTTAATAGAATTAGGAGAATCTATAAATAAAAGCAGCTTCTTAGAATAATGCTTTCATTCTTCTCCTCTCTCCCCACCCCCCACTTCTGGAGCATGCCCTAAATTTACCAGCAGACCCTCTTGGGCTGAGGTTCTCCTACCAGGAGTCTGATTGCTGTGTCTTGGCTGCATCTGATCTGGGTTGAACCCTGGGGAATACAATGGCAGGATTCCAACTCAGGATGCCCACCCATTAGGAATCTGTGCAGAATGGCTACTGGTCCTGCCCTTCGATTTCAACAAATCAAAAGAGGCTGAGAAGTCTACAGAAAGTCAATAATTCAAATTCTGAAGCCAGGAAAAAAAAATATATACTGCAGAGCAAGAAGGAGAAGATAATTAGCAGGCAAGCAACCCAAACTCCCATTGGCATGCCAGGGGTATCTGCAGCAGGCTTATCTCTCCTCAACAGGAAGGTCCTTCAACTGCAGGACTCTGCTCATTTGCATTTCTTGGGAAGCTACCTCCTGGGGCTGAAACTCTCTGCCAGAGAGAAAAGAAGTGAGGGCCTCACAGAGCCACATAATCCTTTCAGGTGCCATTGTGGCCCCCGAGCAGACTCTACAGAAGTTAATGCCCCCAAACCCAGATCCCATGGGGATTTCTTTGATGACATTATTTGTCCTGTTAAATCCCTAGAAGGCTTCTAATCATCTCTAAACATAACTTAGTGATTATGTCTCCAAGGACAGACAGCATGAGATTTCTCCCAAGTCTAACTCATCCCACCAGGCCCTACCAATCTTTTCCTCCCAATATCTTGTTTTGAAAATTTTTCAAACATAGCAAAGTTGAAAGGCTTGTGTAGCAGACATCCATATATCCCATCACTCTATTCAACTATTAACATCTTCACTGAAATCACTCATATTCTTCTCCATTGATCCACCCATCAATTCAATATTTCTGGCGAACTCCAAACTACACTGCAGTATCAGTACACTTCTCCTAAATTCTTCAACATACACATCAGTACAAAGAGTTAAGTATTTGCTTATGGATTTTCTTCTTTTGAAGTAAAATTTGCCTATGATGAAATAAGCAAATGCTCATTCTATACCTGTGGAGTTTTGATACATGTATACACCTGTGTGACCCAAAACCCCTACCAGATTTCAGAAGATATCATCCCAGAAATCTCCCGTGTACCTTCCCAGCCAATACCTGCCCCAATAGATTAGTTTTCCCTACAGAATGTTTTCATCTGTTCTAGAACTTTCTATAAATGGAATCATCTAGCTCTAGTATGCAGCTTCTTTCACTTGGTAGAAAGTCTACGAGACTCATCCACATTATTATGTATATAGTCTGCCTGTTCTTCTTTATTGCTCATTGTATGACTGCATCATATTTATTTATCTATTTGCCTATGGATAGAGCTAAGAAACTTAAAATTATGATAAACAATTTTATAAGTTAAATGACCCAGGAAACTCCAAAATGCTTTGGGGGTGAAAATCAAACAGAGGCCGTACCCCAGGCTGCTGAGAATACATCAGTAGGTCAGGCACACTGGTCCTGGAAGCACTTGGCTTGATTCTCTCATCAAAGCCCCATGACTAAGAAGGGAAGCCACAACACAGTCCCTGCTAGTCTGGGAGGGCCTGGTCACATCAGTCAACATGTCATCTGTTGCTGTGACAGGCTAATGCAGAAATCAAACTGGGTTCAAGGATAGCGGACTTCTGGACAAAGGCACAGCATTTAAAATGGACTGGGTAAGTTTGGCAAGATGACTGTTCCCTCCTGGCTGTGTCCAGGGTTCCTAATGGTCATTGGAGCATCAGTTTCACGCCCAAGGTTCATGCAGAAACACGGTCCAGCCTCAAGACTCGCAATCTATTCATGCAATCTGACAGCACGATTCAAATAAAACACAGACACCGCAGGGAGAATGGCAGCAGCGAGCGCACAAGTATCTGTGGCCTTGGGGGAAAAGGATCTCTCGATGGCAACGCCTGGCCATTGAAAGGCTACACTGAGGAGATCAATGTTCAGGGAGGAGGCTGAGCCGCTGCCTGGCACAAAGACGAGCCCAGGCTGGCAAGTACAAAGCACTGTAAATGACTTACTTCAAGAAAGGAACCGACTGCTGGAAAGTAGAACCAACTTGGAGTCCAAAAAAGTAAATAGATAGGATTTTTCTGTAGCTCTCTGCACTGAACTTCTGACAGAAGACAACAGAAAATCCACCCAGGGCTCTTTGTGAGGGATAATAAAAATGGGAAGTGGATTCTCACGGTGAGGTTTTGCAACTGAATTTACTTAGTTGGACTAGGAATACTAAGACAGGATGGGTCCTTGAGTGGGTTTCTGAGTTCTAGTTCCCCAACGTGAGCCTCATGATGTTGCTACAGTCAGTGTATTCACATCTGCCTCTGAGGTTTCTTTTGGTTTCTAAGATGATTTAATGTGGGAAGGCATCAACTTGATCTTATAATGGTCCCGGTGTGACCAGATATCAGAAGATAGAAGACCATGTTCCTGGAAAAACAAATATAAACAAACAAAAAAACCAGAAAGCACTAATGAGTTAATTTTGTGCAGTGACATGAAATTTGTGGGAATGGAAAACATCCATTCCCACAAACAGGTTTTGCATCTTGGGCTGAAATGAAGGGTTACAGGCTGGAGGTGTAGCTCGGGGGCAGATCACTTGCCTAGACCGCACAAGGCCCTGAGTTCCCTCCCAGCACTGCAAAATAAACAAATGAATAAATAAAAATAAGCTGAAGGGTTATGAGGGTTTTTAATAGACAAACTCATGGTACAAAAACCTGTTTACGCCATTGAAACTAACCCAGCTTCTTATCTGGGGTTAATAATGTCACATTCCTGCAAGTGACACATAAAGAGACATGCATAAGAAGAGTGACTGCTGTTAATGGTTAGTTACCTTGATAGAAGGACAGAATATGCTTTCTTTCCTTTTTCTAGAAATTAGGATTTATCAAGAACACAAATTGAGGGTTTTTTTGCTTGTTTGTTTAAGTTAAAAAAAAAAACAAAAAAAAAGTAGAAAATCAAGATGTGTGTTAGACCCAGTGCAATGGTGGCCAAAAATGGACTTACTTTTCTGTGTTAAAATCTGTCCTCAGACAGACACACCTAAATAAACTCTGACTGGGACAAGGAGGCACTGATCCAGGTATGTGGGGTCTAACAGACACAAAACCACAGGCTTCTGCTGTGACCCTCGGAGAGCACACATGGAAAGCTAAAAGTAGCACCATGGCAGGGATCACTGGGGTGCACGGGCCACCTTCAAAACTCAGTATCTTGCGTGCACTATGCCAGGCTTGATAACAGCACTCAAAAATGCTAAATAAAAACAATGAGACTCCCTACCCTCTTAATAGCATCAGGGTGTTTGCTGAGATCTTAACACCCCCAGAACTTTCCTTTCTTGCCGTGCTAGTCTGCACCCTTTCTACCCTGCTTTAGGCCCTGAAGGGTGAGGCCCTCAAGCCCACATGACCTGGGCCAATGGAAGGCACCAGAAGGAAGGTGCACCCTCCATGGCTCCAGGTCCCTCAAGGCTCTGCTAATATTTTGTCCTTATTGCTTCCCAGGTGGGTCAGCAGCTCCCAACCTCCGATAGACCCTGGGTGCCTCAAGACCCTTTTTTGGTTCCCTTGCAGCCCATTCCTGACACTCTCCTTGACTGAGTCATGGAAGGTGAGTAGTTTCCCAATAGTTTTCTGACGGGATGCAGATGAAAATACTCAGGATCCATCTGCCCATATGGCACCTCCTTTGCTATTCCTGTGTCTATATAAAAAATTCTGGTGGACTCTCAGGTCTGGCTCAAATATCCCTAGTTACAAAGCCTTCCCTGAATCCCTTAGGCAGAAACTAACCTGCTCTCCTCTGCTCCCCTAAAGCAAATTATGTCCCCATCTCCGTTTCACACCCCTATTCCTCTTCAATGGTGACTGAGTTCTTGTCTGTTGCAGGCAGGGATCCTGTCCTGTTTGTCTCTGAATTACACAAAGTAACAAGCCCAGAGCCTTGCAAGCAGCACTGCAGATTTTACTTCAAAAAACAATAAGCAAGCAATCAAACCCTCTGAACAAAGTTTAAAGAAAAATGACTGATGGGAAAAATATTTGCAACATACTTAAAAACAAGGGATAAACAGTCATAACATAGAAAGAACACCTACAAATCACTAAAAAAACAACTCAATTGAAAAACTGGACAAAGAATACAAATAAGCAATTCAGAGAATAATTAAAATGGCTAATAAACACAATAAGAGATATTTAACTTTAGTAGTCATCAGGAAAAAAGCGAATTAAAATAATATAAGAATTGACAAATATAACAATTGGTTATCTCCACCCAAAATGAATGACCTCCACTCATACACTTCTAAGGACAGTGTCAATTGTCACCACAAACCTGGAAAGCCACGGCTAATGCCTCATACAATGTAACATGTATATATACTTTGATGCAGCAGTCCCCAGCCTTGGGAGCCTGACCATCTCAATCCAAATCCTGGCTCTGGCATTTGCAAGCTGTGTAATCAAGAACAAGTTACTTAACCTCTCCATGCCTTGATTTCCGTATCTGCTCAATGGGATAATAAAAACACCTATCTTATATGTCTTGTAAGAAACTTAAACGAGCCAAATCAAGGAAAGCACTTGGAAAATTACCAGGCACATAATAAGGGCCAGACCAGTGTCTGCAACCGTCATTTATAATTATGTCTGTTTTTGCTATAATACAGCCTATAGAAAATCTCACTCATGTGCCCAGAGAGACATGAACAAGGATGATCGCTGTGACACTGTTTATTATATGAAAAATAACTGGAGGCAAATCAAATGAACCCTTTTAGGTAAATGAATTGACAAAATACATTGCATCCATAAAAATATCATAAAACTATTTGGAAAGGATAGAGTAGATCTCTATGTACCAGCAAGTAAAGATGTTCAAGATGATTAAGAAAAATTAGGTGCAGAAGAAAGCTAGCTGGATCAAAGTTTGTAAGAAATGAAGCCTCCAATACTGTACATGTGTGTATGTGTGTACATACACATATCCTTAAAGGCACAAAAAAGGACACTCATACACTGAGGTGGGAATGGAAGCTACATCTGCAGGAGGAGAGAATTGAGGAAGGGATGAGAAAAGACCTGGATTTCTCCTCTTTATACAAGTCTAGTTGAACTCTTTAAAATGGGAGTGTATCTGGGTGTGGTGGGTAGAGGAGGTTGAAGCAGGAGGATCACAAGTTCAAAGTCAGCCTTAGCAACATAATGAGCCCTAAACAAATTAGTGAGACCATCTCTAAATTACAATCAATCAATCAATCAATCAATCAATCAATAAGGAAGGGCTGGGGATGTGGCTCAGTGGTTAAGCACCCTGGTTTCAATCTCTGGTACCAATAAATTAATTAACTAATTAAATAGGAGAGTATTTATATAGTACATGTGCAATTTTTAAAAATAATTCTCATTAAAATCCTGACTTGAAAAAATACCACCCAATCATAGACCCTCTGCAAGACCAGTGATATAGGATAGGGAGACAGAAAAATGGGAGAGGAGGCTATGACCAGGGGCCCAGGGCACATTATGGGGACAGGGCAGTGGGGCTACATGGTCCTGACATTCCAAACCAGCAACAGCACTATTCACCTCCCCAAGGCCTCACAAAGAAGCCACTGACCCAAATGTCAGGGAAAGATTAAGCAAGATATGAGCAGCCATGCAGTGGCACGCTGATCAGTCATTAAAAATTACACCACAGGACAGTTGCTGACTTGGGAGGGTCAAGTTGAAAACTGGGATAATCTCATGTGTATAAGACATTTCTGCATATACATGTGTGAGTGGATGTCTGTATATGAGCACAAGCAAGCATGCTCACACACACACATGTACTCACAGACAGAATTATAAAAACAACAAAAAGACATGGTCCAAATTTTAACCATGATGATCTCTGGCTGGTGGAATTAGGAATGATTTTGTGTGTGTGTGTGTGTGTGTGTGTGTGTGTGTGTGTGTGTGTGTGTGTGTGTGTGTGTTTCCAAAATCTTCCACATACATGTACTCTTTTTGTATTATGAGAAAGATCAAGTAATATAAAACTTCATAACGAGGCTGTGCCATCCTCTGTGCAGTCTTGGGTCCTCATTAGGCCTCTTTTCTCCTCTGGGTTCTGCTTTCTGTCTCTGATTTTCAGTTCCACAGTGGTCCCCTCTCCTACTCCTCCCAGGGCGTGAGAAACACAGTGGGCTCTGGTATGCTGGGAGGAGGGGATCCAAGAACATTTCCCTGCCCTTGAGAGTCTTAGAACCAACATCTAGAATGTGGATCTAGGGCTGAGGTGTGGCCCAGTGGTAGAGCACTGGCTATCATGAAAGAGGCCATAGGTCGGAACCTGTAGCACCATGATAAAAAAAAAAAAAAAAAAAAAAGAATGCTGGTCATTCTTCATTCCTGCATAGATGAGTCTTTGAAGTGAGCTCCAGGCCAGAGGCTTGAATAAAAGAGAGGATCCTGTTACTGTCACACCAGGAGGGCCACATAGGGCACCCTTCCTGCCTAGGCTTCCATTTGCCTGGATTGTACCTCTCTGATGTAGGCAGTTAGAAAACCCCAACTCCAGCCCCCCGACTGGCCCAGGTACCAACTGCAATTTGCAGACACAGGATACCAACACTATCTATGAGTTCAAGTTGTCCATGCTGACATTTACCAAGCTGACACCTTCTAAACCTTAGTAAGTTATTCAAATTCTCTGGGCCTAGTTTGCTCATAGGAGTAATGGGGTTTCAATACTAGAACTTGGGGAATTATCACTGTTTGGTGGACAGTGAGGACTATGTAAGAGCTAAGGTGGCAGTCACATTGGGGATACTGGAGCTCACCAATCTGGATAGCATTCTGATGAAATATAGCTACACCTAGGAATGGAGAGGCTATTTGCTCCAAGGACTTGGCTTCTTCTTTACAGACTAAACTTCACAGAAAAGATTCCCACTAAGGCCCTGGGACAAGTCTATGCCTGCTTTTCTACCTTCTCCTTTACTATCTACATTTCCCCTTCTTGGGCTTCCCCAGTCTGGTTTTCTTGTTGGCTTCCTCTCTTCCTACTCTTCTGCCCACCTAGGAGCAAGGGGCTCACTGCCCATTTATAGATAACGCTAGTCCAGGATTGTGGGTTCTGCCAGATTTGCCAGTTCTGCCCTGGAGCAGTCATGTGGTATAGGTGACTAAAGATCTGATTTGCAAAGCCCTGCAAGTGAAGGAGACCCTGAAAGACCACTCAATAAGACCTAGTGCTAGGGAAAATGCTGCCCAATGATAATGTACCAGGAAATGTCACTGGGTAGGAAAAACTCAAGTGATTTGACTATAAGGAAACATCTAAATGTCTGCCACTCAGAAATCTCCCGGAGCTCAGCAGAAGGGGAGATAATAAAGTCAACATGTTCCCTTTACTCATGCTCTGGAGATCATTTACCTTTGATGAGTAAAATCAAGAAATCACAAGTCCTCATATAAAAATTTCTAGAGTGGCACACGTCTATAATTCAAGCAACTCGAGAGGATGAGGCAGGAGGGTTGCAAGTTCAAAGCCAGCCTCACCTATTTAGTGAGGCCCTAAGCAACTTAGTGAAACCTTCTCTCAAAAAATAAAGAGGGCTGGGGATGTGCCTCAGTTGGTTAAAAATCCCTGGGTTCAATCCCTAGTACTCCCTTCTAAAAAAAATTTCTAAAGGTGTCTTGTTCACTAAAACTTCTATTCCTGGGAATCATGTTAGGGCCCAAGAAAACCCAGATGAGTAGGGTAAAAACACTGACCACAAGATGCTGTGGTCTAGTGGGGAGACAGATACCCTTGCATTCCAGGGTCTAGTCCTTTCAAGGAGCTCTGGGAGGACACTGCCAGCCCTGCTGAGCAGCAGAAAGATCAGGAAAGATCACTTTAGCTAATTCTGAAGGAGAGCAGGGTTCTCCAGGTAAACTGTATGGGGAATGGGTACCTGGTTTAAAATAATAACAAATAGCAAGCATGAAAGAAAGAAAATGCATACAGAGAGTTTCCAGAACACCAAAGGTCTGGAATAGCTGTAGAATGTAGTAAAAATGAGGCCTTTGGGGTTGAGGACAGAGCAGGAGAGAGGGACAGCTTGCTCACAAACAGCGGATCGTATTGTGCTTTGCTGAGCAGGAGCTTCTGCTGATTTTAAAGCAGTCAGAGGACAGCATGAGGCTTATGACACTGAAGGACCTTCTTGTGGCAGTGTGGGAAACGGCCCGGAAGGGAGGCAGGGAAAGCAGAGTGGCAGTAATCAGGGTGTTACCAGAGTGCAAGAGGCCAGGCCCATTCTGGGCTGTGGCTGTGGGCTAGGGAGAGTGACAGGCCTGGCCTCTGGAGAGAGGGCCCTTATCTGATAAGAGGGCAGCCCCTCCTCCCCTTCCATTGCCCTCCTTCATTCTGCACCTGGAGAAGAGTCTGGTAAAGATTGCTGAGGTGGACTTGGGCCTCTGTGGGCAAGAAGCTGGCTCTTCTTGATCATTTCTCAGAGTTGTCACCAGGATGTTTTCAAACCAAAGGGGGAAAGTTTAGAAATTAAGGTTCCTTGCAAAAACACAAGCACTAACATCAGTCACTGATTTACTTATCTTCATAGTGGAAGCAACCTGGTTGACCACTCTGAGCTTCAGGAGGCTGATCCATTCTGGCTGTTTCTTCCCACTAAGAAGATGGCTTCACCCAACAAGGACTCTGAAAAAGTGATGTCAGCTCCTGGCAGAAACTTAAGAGGCCCCAAGGAGGGTCAAAGAACTGACATTGACAGCCCCTTCCTGGCCCGATTCAGCAAGGGGAACTGTGCACAGCACAGCAGAGCCGCACGTCTGGCCAGGCTGCGGGGCCCTGCGGGGTGCGGCTTGTTTGTGTCCAAGCGGCCAAGGAGGAGACAATGAGACTATTTCTTCCTCTCTGCAGTGCCACCATCTCGACACTGAGGGCATTGATGGGCTGGTTACCATGGTCACCCAAGGCTGCCAATCCCATCCCACAGAGCATGAGGCTCCCGACAGCTGATGGCTATTCATCCTCGTTTCTCGCAGGACTGGACAGGGGACTTGTGCCTGCCACTGGGTCTTCCAAATTCTCAAACAGCAGAGTCATGATGACATCAGGAAGACTCATGATCGGACAGGATGACAGGAGTCATCTATCCTAAAAGCATATATAGTAGGCTCCGGAACAGTGCCAGGGTCCATGGGATTATTGGCTCTGCGTGCAGCTGACCTAACCCAGATGTAAAGGAGGTGTCACAGGTACACCTACCAGGAGAGATCAGTCACTGAATGGCTTCAAAAAACAAGGAATTACGATTAAAAGGCAGTGGTAGAATTGTTTGGTAATTAACCTGCAAGAGCAGGAGCTTGACCATGCTTCTTCATAAAGATCACCAAGGGAGAGTATACCACAAACACTAGCTTAATAAATGCATGCATGTCCCGTGGCCACAGACTGCCCTGGTGTAACTTCACAGCCATCATGGAGGTGGCAGAATTGGAATTGATCTTAGTGAGCAGCCAGAGGACCAACTTTGGACTGACTCACCCAGGAAGCCCAAAGTCCAATGGCAGAACAGACAAGCCAGCAGGCCATAAATAAAAGGGTGACAGGGGCTGGGGAGCTCAGAAGGGCACATCCACTGGGCTGGGGAAATCAAGGGAGGCCCACTGATGGGTCTGATGATGGCACTGAGCCAGGAGGGAGGGATAACCAGGTGGATGGGGAGAAACCCCACTGGGCAGAAAGAACAGAATAAGAAAGCCTAAAGGGAAGCAAGAGCACGAAGAACAGGGTTCAGCAGAGTTGGGGCTGGGACTGGGGTAGAAAGATTGGGGTATAGCAAGAGGCCTGGAAGCAATGCAGGCAGGTGGGAGGCAAGAGGACTATTAGGGTTTAGACTGGCATCCCCTAAAAGCTCATTTGTGAGACGATGCAAGAAGATTTGGAGGAAAAATGATTGGGGCATAGCCTTAACCTAATAAGTGAATTCATACCTAATGGGATTAACTGGTAACTGGAGGCAGGTGGAGTGTAGCTGGAAGAGGTAGAATTGGGGCATGGCTTTGGGATGTATATTTGTATCTGACCAGTGGACTTTCTCTCTGCTTTCCAATCACCATGTGAGCTGCTTCCCTCTGCTACACTCTTCCACCATGAGGTTCTGCCTCACCTCAAGCCCTGAGGAATGGAGCTGGCCTTTTATAGACTAGGACCTCTGAAACCATGAGCCCTCAAATAAACATTTCCTCCCCTAAAATTGTTCTGGTGAGGTCCATTAGTCACAGCAGTGAAATAGGTAAGACAAGGACCCAGCCTGCACTGGACAGTGGCACAGAGAAGCAGGGGACCCAAGAACCAGGAGAATGATAGATAAGACAGATTTAATCATAGGCCAGATGGAATGACTGGAGCAGGTGGAGGTAATGATGGATTCCAGGCCTCTGTCTCAAGCACCAGGTCAGGGGATCCCTCTCTGGAGACAGGGACCCGCACAGAAGGAGGTTTGCAGTAAAGGGCAATCAGTGTGGTTGATAATGTGTGTTTTCAGTAACTGAGTATGACATGATTCTAGGAGGACCAGATGGGTTGAGTTTATGTTTTCTTTCTTTCTTTTTTTTTTGGGGGGGGGGAAGGTTGGCAAACAATGAGAAAGGTGTTTATTTTCCTGAGTTACAGCTTGTTCAATACATAGAACATTCTGAATATCAAGAGCTTTTTAAAGTATCTAATGGTGTCACATTTTGTTAGAATCTGTACAAAGACAGTGTTAGGAAAAAAAATCACAAATTAACAGTTAATGGGTACTAATGCAGAACAATGGTCCATGCAGTCACCCTGCTATATTCAATTCTTTCAGTTTGTTTCCTGAAGTATTTAATAACTTCAGAAGCATGTGCCACTTTTACAAAGATAAGGAAAGGTTTCAATGTTTCTTCTTTTACTCTCAATAGTCAGTAAAGTTCTACGGTAGTGAGGAAAAATGCAAGGGCACTTACCTCCCACCAATGGCACTATTTAAGCTGCCAATGCATTAACCCAAGTCATCAACTGATGTCTACATGAAAAGATTTTTCCCAATTTGGGAATGAAGGAGTTAACTTGAAAAATATTAAGAAAGGGACAACTGAGGCCCTCAAGAAAACTATTTTCTTATATGAGTTTATGTTTTCTACGTCATTGGAGAGATGTACGTTTCGGTGCTGATAATAAGCCAGACAGAATAATGCTAGCATAATGTGCAGCACTGTGTGTGTGTGTGTGTGTGTGTGTGTGTGTGAGTGTGTGTGTGTGTATGTGCATCTGTGCATGTGTGTTAGGTGGAGGGAAGAAGAAAGACTGGCTGATAGGGTCCATTTGTCATTCATTTGTTCATTCCAGTAGGGAGCTGAAAGGCTTCCAGTTGTCGGATGGCTGGCCCTTCACTCAAAAGCAGGAGAAAGAGCCATCTGTCAAAGGTGATGAAGATAGAAGATAAGTTGGAGGGTGCAGGTTTGGAGCCTGTCAATCACCAGCTTGTCAGAACCCAGTTGGACCTAAGGCCTCATTACTATTAAATAATCTGGTGACACCTCCCTGCAGGGTTGGTACAGGCTCCCTGAGTAAGAGCACTTACGTGAGAAACGTCAGCTGGGCAAGCACACGCCTGGGCTTCTGGTCAGTGCCAAGGCCAGACACAGACCCTGTGAGCCAGGAGTGACACAGGGACTGAGGATGAGTACCCAGAAGCACATTATGAGCAGGGTACTTGAAGGAGGAGGGGAGAGGCATCTGCAGCCTGGACTGGGCTGGAGAGGATTCATGGAATTACTTTTTGGATGGAAAAATCTATGTGGAAAAGAGCTCAGGATGTTCCCGGGATGGCAGGGAGTTGGTGGACACTGGAGAACAGAGTCTTGTCAGCCTTATGGACCTGTGGCCACTCAAATTGCAAGGGCAGAAAGGGGTCTAGATGTGTCCAGTCTCACTGACCCTGTGAACAGCTCAGTATTTCGGATTTGCTTCCTTGGTTTTTACCTAGAGAAACTCAACCCCTTCCCAAGGACCAGTCAGCTGGAACATGTGCTCAGGCTTAATTCTGGGCCTGCCTTTGGACAAACACTGCCTTCTGGGGCCTTCCTAGCTCAACATACTACACCTAGCTCAGCTTTCATTACCACTCTCCACCCTAGTCCCAATGACTCAGGAGGGCAGTCCACTCAATTAAATCCTGTCTGCTTAAATATGTGACCAACTGAGTAAAAATGCCAAATGAGAGGGTATGACACAAGCAGCTTCAAAATCATAATCTTGTCTGTGTCCCCCAGTTCACACCCAGGACCTCTCCCAGGCCAGCCCATGCACATGGCTCTTGGCTCAGAGCACATAACACCAAGAACATTCAATAATTAGTCACAGGTGACTGCTATTCTGGGCTTCCCCTTGTCCCTATCAAGCCCCTGACACCCTCGCTGGAACACATTCTGGACAATATTCTAACACCTGGTTAAGGCCTCAGCTGTTTTTTCATTGTGAGAACAAGCTGTCTGCATCATGACAATTTTCCTCCGCTGACAAATGAATTCCACAGGTCCACCTGAAATTCTGGGCCAGGTACAAACTGCTCCGCAGCTATTTTAAGAAAACTATTTAAGGCAAGTTCAAAATCATTTAAGGCTCTTAGATCTTTTAGGGCCCTGGCAGCCAGCCTGCCTTTTTATGTTCAGACGCAGAACCAACAAATTAGCTCAATACCCCAGGCAAAGCAAAAATCCAAGGGGAAGTAGGGTGTCTAAGTGTCACCCTTCAGATAAGCATCACTTCCCAAAGCTGCAGATGCTGAGTGCTGTGAATCAGAGTGTAGAGAGTATCTTGCTCTCTTCTCATAAACAACTTAACTTTTCTCAGAGTCACCAATGTCAAAGGCAACTATTCACATGGGTTGGAATGACACCCCTTCCCCCAGCCAAGAGATGAGTCAAAAGAGAAGGGAATCTGGTAGAAGGGAAGGACAAGAGCTGGGAGCCACGGTTCCTGGGTCCTGGGTGCAGCTCTGTCCAAAAAGCCACATGATCTGCAGCCAGGCATTCTGTTTCTCCAGGTCACCATTCCTTGATAAGCAGATCAGCCCAGGCTGAGAGGCCTAAAGTAGGGAATGTTCAACCTGGGTCCAGAGGCACCTGTGCATCCACAGATGTGATTCAAATGGTCCAGGAACACCATGGCATGTATGTATAATGTACATTTTTTTTATACTTTTAACATTTTATTTGTATATAGGTGTGTATGTGTGTAATGTACATGTCAATACATGTATGTGTATGTATATGCATGTGTGTATGCACATGTATTAATTCTCGTATGTAATGTATTCTGATATGAAGAAAGTATAGAATGTCTAAATGCAATTTTGTATATGCATATTTGCATGCACTGTCCCTTAATATTCATAGGGGACTGGCTCCAGGATTCCCTCAGATAACAAAATCCACAGATGCTCAAATCCTTTATATAAAATGATATAATAGTTGCATTGACCCTATACACATCCTTGTACATACTTTAAACCATCTCTAGAGGACATATAATCCCAAAATAATGTAAATGCTATGCAAGTAGTTGTTATAGCACATTGCATAGGAAATAAAGATAAGACAAAAAGTCTGTACATCTTTAGTTCAGATGCATTTTTCCCCTCCAGACACTTTCAATCCAGGCTTGGTTAAGGCCAGGAACAAGAAACCCAAGGACATGGAGGGAAAGCACGTGTATATCATGAATGAGAACAATGCAGGTCAATTTTGACATCTTTTTCCCAAGCTTCTTTTTACCCTTTCCTTTCTCAGAGGCTACTACCAACTAGTAGTTGATTGGCATCCTTGCAACCCATGCTTCTAAACTTTTACTACATCTGTAAGCATTCATAAATATTACACTATTGTTTTGTGGATTTTTTAAAGTTTGCATAAATACCATTACATAGTACATCTGCAAGTTCCTTTTTTAACTCAACATTCTTTCTGAAATTTATCCATGTAGATACATGTAGGAGACCAACCTCGCATGTGCCTGAGTTAACTCCCCTGCTGAGCTATGTAGCATCAGGCACCCATGCTGCTAGACTGCCCTGCTCTTCTAGGATTCCAGTGACTGTGTCTTTGTGCCTGGGTGTGACTTCCTACAGCACCATGGGTGGAGCTATGCTCACCTATTCTTTTGAAATATAACCCCTTGCCCTGTTTAGGATAGACTGTTTCATGGAAGTGCCTTGTGTGTGTCCCCTACTCTTACTGTGCCCTTGTGTGTGGCCTACCTACATGTCAGTCAACTTGCTGACAGTGGACATCATGAAGATAGACTCAGCCCCCTGAAACCTGACCCCTTGCCTCATTTAAATAGCTTCTCCTCAATGAAAGGGGTCAGCCCAAGGTGTCTCTCTCTCTCTCTCTCTCTCTCTCTCTCTCTCTCTCTCTCTCTCTTCCTGTGGACCCTTAAGGTCAGAGGAGCCATCACAGTGACCCCAAAGAAAAAGGTATTTGTGTCTCTTTGTGGTTATTTCATGCAGCCCAATTAGCCCAGTTCACCGGACGTGACCCCTGAGCCTTTTAGTCGTGAACAGAAACACGACAGATATATATCTTGGTTTATTCATTTATAACCACTGCATAGTGTTCCATGGTGTGACTTTTATTTCTCCATTCTTCTGCTGGTGTATTTTTAGGTTGTTTTTCCCTTCTTAAGAAATTCCTGAAAGCACATTCCTATATCAGGCTCCCTATGCATGTGTGCAAGAGTCTGTCCAGTATGAGCTTAGATGAGGACTTACAGGCACAATGCAGCCTTGCCATAGAAGCCAAAATGCTCTCCTACTTATACTAGTTCCACCAGCAGCAACAACTGAAAGTTCTCGTTGCTCTACATTCTTGCCAACTCTTGATGCTAATGCCTTTACATGTTTGCCAATCTGATAGATGTGAAATGGTATCTCGTTATTGCCTTAAGCTGTTGTGCTGCTGTAACTCCCAGTGAGGCTGAGCATCTTTTCTGCTTATTGGCCATTTGGATCACCTCTTTTGAATTCTCTCTTCATATACTTCCACTTTTTACCTAACATTTCTCTTTTCCACATTGACTTATAATTTTTAAAATACCTTATGCACTAATTGGTTTGTTATAATACTTTTCCTGGTCTATTACTGGTTTTTAATTGTTAGGATGACCTTATTTATATAGAATTTTTATTTTAATGTATCAATCCCTTCCTTTTAGTATTAGCTTCTTTCAGGCCTTTTAACACTATCTGGAATTTACTGTTGTGGAGTGTGAGGTGAGAATCCAATTGTTTCTCCATGTGGAGAGATGGTTCTCCAGCCCCATTAAATAAGTGGTCCATGTTTTCCCATCCCTTTGTAATACTTCTGCTCACATATACAGGTTCCCCTACATGCTTGGTTGAGTCCATTCCACTAAGGGGCTGGACAATCACTGGGCCAGTGCTGAATTGCTAGGATTGCCATAGCTTCCCTTCTTGCTCTTCTTTTTCAGACTTGTTTGAGGTATTCTTGGACCTCATGCTTCCATATAGAATTCCATATAAATTCCAAAGTTCCTCTGTGGATTTCATATTCCACATGTAATCCAGTTGGGTCTTAAACAGAATTACACTGAATTAACAGATTAATTTAGGAGTAACTATGATATTTAATCCTTCCATACATGAACATAATGCATCTCTTTTTTTACCCTTAATATTTCCTTTAAATGTCTTGTAATTTTCAGGGGCTGGGAATGTAGCTGAGTGGTAGAGTGCATGCCTTGCATGCACAAGGCTCTGGGTTCAATCACTAGCAACATTAAAGCTTAAATATTTCTTTTTTAATTAAATTTTCTCCATAAGTCTCCTTTTTGTTTTAGATTTATTCCTAAGTATCTTATAGCTTTTATACTAAAATTAATTACAATTTGTTTTATCTTCTCAGATAAAAGTTGCTGTCATACAGGTAGCTCATGTTAGTTTTAGCTCCTTTTAATTCTAATAGTTAATCTTTATATTTCCTTGGATTGTCCAAGTAGTTTAGTTATGTGATCTGTCAATAATGACATTTGACTCTTCCAAATTTTTATTCCTGTTTTTTTCTTTCTCTCTACCCTATTTTTTGGCATTATATGGAATGCTGGCTAGAGGAGGCAAAGAGTAGCTAGCTTGCCTTTTGAATGATGCATATTTTTTAATATTTATTTTTTAGTTGCTGTTGAATTTCATACCTTTATTTTATTTATTTTTTATGTGGTGCTAAAGGATCGAACCCAGGGCCTCTCACATGCTAGGCCAGCTCTCTACCATTGAGCCACAACCCCAGCTCCATGATGCATTTTTTTAATGGGAAAAATTCAGAGACTGCATCAGACTCTGAAAAAAAATCTATGATTCAAAAAAAAAGTGAATAACCACTGGTCTAAATTACCTTTGGACCATGTTAGATAAACTGAGTCAAATTATCCGTTGTGTAAAATAGTCAAGCAAGAACTCAGAGCCCAGCCACAATGATGGAGGGGAAACCAGTGCTGTGATTCAGGCAGGTACAGAGCATAATACTAATTGCTCATCAAGGATTTGGAAAGTCACACAAAAGAATATAGCAAGAGACAAAGAGCAGGGAGTGCAATTGTCAGAGGTGACACAGGCTTACCGTGTGAACACAAACAGCTTCCCTCCCTTGCTTTACCCCCATTTACTCATCTATAAATCAAAGGTAATAACGTCTACATCTTATTTATGAGTCACAAATTCTCCTGGTTGAAAAAAGGCAATAAGCTTTTTAAAGAGTTCTTATTGAGTGGGTAGAGGTTGGAAAGCTCCAGGCCTTTTCCACATTAGCAGTGCACTTAGAGGTGGGGACAGAAAGCCAGTTTGGGAATAAAGAGTAATAGGCCTCCCTTGAATAATCATGCCCAGGCCTTTGAGACAGCTCCTATCCCCAACAAAGTAATCCTTCAGTTTGTGAATGTCCCAGTGACCCCACCAACACCATGCCTGCCTACCAAGCTGAGTGACCAGACTGTAGGAGTCCACCTTGACTGCACTGAGCAGAGCCGGGGAAACCCTCAGAGACACCTTGGAATGTTCTGAGTACAGGGTTACATGCAGGGGGGGGGACCCTTCTTACCCACAGGCAAAATCAAGAGAGCAGACTTTATGAGAAAGCAACTTAATCTAACAGTTGATTCAAAGGCCTTGCATGATCAGGGAGGGGCTGGACAGCTTTATTTCTGGGGACAGAAATTTCAAGGGAGGCTTGACTGCGCCTCTCTGCCTGTCTCTTGCAATATCCAAGAAGTTATAGTTCAACTTCAGCTCCCCTCTTCTCTTTTAATTATGGGAACCCAAAATCCAAGCACTTTGTAATTTACCATGCAGTTTAAGAGTCACTTGTAGCTGAAGACAAATTGCTAGGCCACCTGGGCAGAGCAGCAGAGTGTGGCAGGAGCACCCAGAGCCCTTAAGCAAACAGGAGGAGTGCCTTCTACAGCCTGGACAATCAGCCAGGGAGATTTGAAAGCTAGAGAAAGAAACAGACAGTGCTACCCAAGGCAAAATCTTAAATCACAGGCTATTTGAGGAGACCTGAGGGGCCAAAAAAAAATTTTTTTTAAAGACATACAAAAGATGTGAGTATGTTTTTTCAGATAAAACTCTGAACCACCTTGTGAAGTTAACTTGAAAAGGCAGAATCTACCCTTCCAAGAGGTCTTATACTCCACACTAGCAGTATCAACACCCCACTTGGGATGAGGGAGAAATGTTAGATCAGGGTTGCACCACACTTTGCTGGTTTCTATCATGGATAATGATGAAACTAAATTTAACATGGCCTGGCACCAAGTTGGAGTTATGAGGCAGTGCTTCCTTGTCACTTCACTTGCTCCTCTTGAGTGTGTAGTTCCTAGATTTGTTAACTGCACTGAGCGGTCCCCTGGTGGGACTGCACACTTCAGCCTGCTGAGGTCCTCCAAGGGCCATAAATTCGGATCAGCCCACCCCATCAGCCTTTTGTGGGGTTACAACAGAAAAAAGGGGGACTGCCTTGAGAGTCCTGCGGAGCTATGCAGCAGCCTTCCTGCCCAAGGCTCAGCCTTTCTTACTAAATGAAGATAGGGATAGCTTGAGGCTGAGGGCAGGGGTACTTCTGCCTCTCTGAACAACGTTACTTCCAAACACTGGGTCTTCCAAATAACATTGGTTAGTTCCAATACCTGCATTCAGTGTGCACTGTCACCATCCCTAAGCATAAGCTCAAGTCAGGGAAATGACTTCCCTAAGGTCACACAGCTAGAATGCAGGCAGATGACAAAAACAAAACAACCCTCTAGGCTTAGAAAGGTTTGACCCGCAGCCCCCAACCCCGCCCCCAACCCCCGGGCTATGCTACTGGGTCTTACACTGCCCGGGAAATCTTCCTGAAAGAGACTTGGCTCCTGCGCAGGTACCAGGACACCCTGTCTCCCAGAGCTCGCGGATACAGGGAAAGCGAGGCCCCGAGAGACGCCTGGCCACGCGCATGACACCTACTGAGTGTCTGGCCTCCCGAGCGCGAGCACCAGGCCCAGAGTCCCGCGCCGCCCGTCGAGGGCAGCGGGTCCGAGCGAAGGCCATAAAGGGCTGGCTGGGTGGGCAATGAAGACAGCGCCGGTGAGCAGAGTGCGACGCTCCAGAGAGCTCCCTAGTGCCGCGCTGACGGGCAGGTGTCCGTGCCGGGCCCGCTTCCGAGGCGACCCTCCCGAGCGCCAGAGCTGGGCGGCATTGCCAGGGAACCCGCGTCCAGCTCTGCCGAATTGCATGGGCAGCTTACCCGAGGCACCTGGTCCTCTCCGCAGGGGGTCCCACGCGCCGCACTCTCGGGCGACTCCCGGCGGGACGCCCCCACCACCCTCCCAAACGCGCCGGCCAAGCCGTCCCGGACGCCTTCCCACGAGGCGCCACGGGCCGGGCAGGCGACAGAGGCGCCCCTTCGCGCGTGCCCGCCGGCCGCCGGGAAAGTTTTCGGCGCTCTGGGCTGGCCGCACTCACCTGGCCCAAGTTGAGGTAGCCGTGCGCGGCGGCCACGCGGTCCGCAGCGGCCGGGCCGCCCAGCACTTGCACTGCCCAGTGGTTGGTGTAGACGGGACGCGGCGGCGGTGGCGCGGAGCAGGCGGCGGGCAGCGCGAGCAGCAGCAGCCAGCGCCAGGGGCGCAGTGCGAGCGGCCGGAGCCCTGGTCCGTCGGCGCCCCTTGCGCCCCCTGCGCCCGCGGCGGCGGCGGTGGCGGCGGCCCGGGGAGGCGGCCGGGGCCCGGGCGCAGGCGGCGCGCGCGGAGGCATGGCAGCGGCAGGCTCGCGCGGCGCCCGAGCGGCGAGTGCGCCGGGGGGTGGGGTGCCGCCTTTTAAAGCCGCTCCGCGCCGGGGAAGCGCCGCCGCCGCCGCCGCCGCCGCCGCCGCGGGCGGGAGCGAGGGAGGAGGAGGCGGCCGCCGCGCGTTCCCGCCCGCGCTGCCCGGTGGCGCCCCTGGGCCCTCGCTCGTTCGGCCGGGCGCCGGAGCCTGCGTCCAGTCCCGGGGCTGGGCGCAGAGGAGGCCCGAAACGCCCCCCACCGGGGAACTTCTCCGCAGACTTTTGGGGCTCTAAGCACACAGGTCTGCCCCGAGCGGAAGCCTTGTCCCCGCGAGTTCTGCTGCGAGCCGGGTAGGTCTTTGGGACATCTCAGGTGAGTTCCCCATTCCCCAAGGAGTTTCCGCTGATGCCTTCCCAGGGATCGCGCACCGGAGGCAGAACTCACCTGGCTGTGGTTCCCCCAGGCCAGGCAGCCTTGCCCACCTGACCACCGGAGAGTGGGCTTGCCGTGTGCAGGGTCCTAAGAAAAAGGCTTCCCCGAAAGCACTGAGGTGTCTCAGGACCCGGCCTGATTGAAGGGGCACATTGAATTGGGGAAAGGCATAGCCTATTAGCAGCATTCAGCTAGTTTACAGAACTCACCTAGAGAGGCAGACTGTTCTGGTGAATCTCTAGACTGACCACGGAGCATCTGTTTGATCTTGGGCAAGTTATTGTCCTTGGTGGGTAGGCACTCCATCTGCAAAATAGTGGTAACTGTGGTTTCTACCCCATATGGCTGTTATGAGGATGGCATCGGCTCTTGCCATGCAATCATCTGTGATAAATATTTGCTTTGATGAGCCCAGGGCCTGCCACCACGTGGAAGGTAGTCCCTAGATTGTGTATACTCTTAAAAAGCACCCATTGAGCTGGGACTAGTCAGTGAGAAAGTGAGTTGAATCATCCTCAACCTCCTGCCTGGAGCAGCCTGATATCCAGTAGATAATTATTTGGAGAACCCTGGAGAATTATGGAAGTGTTCACACTAAGAACAAGTAATGATGAGAGGTGAGGATGGCTGCAAGATCTCTTATTCCTCCCTGGACCTGTTGGTCCCAACTGACTCCACACAGAATGCAAACCTTCAGCCTGATTAATACAGAAGGGGAAATAAAACAAAATCAAAAAAGGTAGAGAAGGCCTTGAGGTGGGAAAGAAACTGCTTATCTAATGCTCAGATTCCAGGAGCAGTCTCTTTGGTTATAGTGCTATGCATAATTCACTTGCTTGAGTCTGTGGCTTGGCAGGTAGAGGTGGTGTACCAGGGGCAAAAGAGGGTAGGGAGAGGACAGGATCTGTAGAGATGGCTACCTGAGGGCCTTTCCAGTCTCCCTTCTAGGAGTCCTTGGGTTTCATAACCCACATGATTCATCCTTTCTGCAGGCATGAGTCACTCTAATGGAGGTGGGAGAACAGGAGGCGTGGTGGGAGGCCCAACCCGGACAAGCCATATCCATGTTCACAAGGGCCCCTTGGAACCTGAGGATCCATAGCCCACATGGCCTTCCCTTTTTTTTCACCAGATATACTTTCTCTCCCCTGGCCAAGATGGGGCAGTTCCCTGGCAAATCACTCCAGAGCTGCCCACACTGCAGAATACAGGTCCCTTGTGTCACAGCCTGGTTGCTCACTGAACACTGCCCATTGGAAAGACCCAAGGCCCTAACACAAACTGGCTAGTGCTAGAGGAGAAGGCCACACCTGTTGGGCAGAAACAATATTCAGGGGCTAGGGTTGTGGATTAATGGTAAAGCATTTGCGTAGCAAGCGTGAGGTGCTGAGTTCAATCTTCTGCACCACGTAAAAAATAAATAAATCAAATAAAGGTATTGTGTCCAACTACAAAGAAATAAAGAAACAATACTCAGAACCCTTAGCTTGGCCTGTCTTTACCCAGTGTTCCCCTGACTGCCCAGTCTCTGGCCCACAGAGAAGGGACACTGGACTGAGTCAGAGGTGGAATTAGAAGCCTTTCTCTGTCAGCAAACCCTCCCGGTGATATGTGTCACTATAGCCCTTATTGGCCAGCCTGTCTCTTGGACTTATTCCACTCCCATGTTGTACTTCTTCAAGTGTGTGGTCTGCTTCAAGATATTGCACACTGTGCATAATCTAAGTGATTATGAAGCAACTCATGTCTCTCAAGAGAGTACCCCCATGAGAACAGTGATTTTGACAGGATGAGATAAGAGTTTTTCCATAATAATTTGGTAGATTAAGGGATTCAGCCTACTGAACTGAGGAGACTAAAATGCATCTGAAATTTTTATTTGCAGGGATCTGAATTTATTTTATCAACAAGCCTGGTCCTTTGGGGGCTAAACTTTCCATTTATCATGGAAGTACCTGGGCCATAGCTTGGCTCCAAAATTGTAGGAAGACCAGCTTCCCAAAATGAACATCCTAAATCAAATCACCTCCTCTGAGTTTCCTATTGATTTATACAGTGACAGGATTAACTCAATCATAGGTGAATCAACCCTTTGCATTGTGATAAGATCTGTAATAAAACTTGGCTCGTCTTCCTGCAGGGAGGGGATTTATTACTCACTTGAGCTCCCGCTCTCCAGATGGCCCTGGCCATCCTGCTCAGTTCTGGGGCCAGGGGAGCCTACTGTTTTCCTGGATTAAGGTCAGCCAGACTGAGAAGGGACAGACATGGACCAGAAAGTGACTGGAGCCTAGCTGTATCTCAGAAGTTAGAAAATGTGAATAGAGAGACGTGATACTTATACAGCATCTTTTCAAACCAGAAGGTAGGAGTCTTCACCAGGAGTGTTAGAACTGTGTTCTCGTGCCCATGGCTGACCCTTTTACAGAGATTACAGGATTGCCCAACCTGGACCCAGCATCACCCGTTCAGCCAAGACCAGTGGAGAGCAGAAGACTCTGCTCTGCCTTGTGGGGGTGTTTTGAAACAGAATTTGATTCAGAATTACCTCCACTTAGGCAATAGACAGTTGACTGACATGTTGCAGTTTGGAGAATGTGCTAGGTTCAGCGGCCAGGGTGGTATTTTTCGAAGAGTGTCTGATAGGCATCACCTTTAGGATATCAGAGAAGAGCATGCATTCAAAACCCAGCTTCACCATGCTCCTTACTTGTGTTCAGCCTCAGGTGAGTTAAGCACTTCTGTGTCCTCTGCTATCAATGGCAGTGATGTTGCTGTCCTTATGCAGGGGCTCTGTGAGGATAATAGGAGCTGACTGACACAGAGCCCCTAACCCGGAACTTGGTGCCAGCAAACACTTCAGAAATGGGAGCAGCAGTGACCACTGCCCCAGCTGGGCACCTGGAACTCCCCTGTGGGATGGGGTGGCTGGGACTATGTGCTGTGTCTTTCTGCAATGCTCACAGGCATCTCTGTGTACTGTCCTCCATCCATGCTAAATCTCTCCTCCGCCTTTAACGTCCTGAAGTCCAGAAACATCTTTCAATTGGTGTTTTGCATTCACCACTGACTGGGATTGAAATGGAGTTCTCCAGGGAGGGTTTGTGTCTGCTTCTGCCAGTGATGTGGTGGCACCAGCTTTCGGGAACCCTTGAGGACCGCTTGTAGAGTGAGACCTCAGGCTGAGAACCAGCTTCGGGTTCCAGTGATTCGTGCAGGGATTTCCTCCCTAGTTCTCTCCCCCTCCACCAGGGCGAGGGAGGAGGCCAGACCGTTTCTTACCATCCCTCTCTTGGTAGTGGGTTTATTTCTCATTTTCTTCTACACTGAGAGTGTAGCTTTTCATTGTCCCAGCTTTATTGAGGGGTCTCCTGTGACACTTCCCATTCTTAGACAGTTTTTTTTTCCTTTCTTAGTGGTACATTAAATAACGATGTACTTTCCCATCAAGAGTCTCTCAAGTTTGATGTCATAGTATCAATGCCTTCAAAACATATCACAGTCAAGATACCTACTGAACTCACTCAAATGTATTTGCCTTTTTTATTTTAACCCCTTGTGGCATCTATTAACATCCTGCAGAAAAGATACGAGGACCCCCCTGCACTCCCTTTGGGGGGAAGATGTGACCATCTGGGTGGGGTGCAGACGGCATGGAGCAGCTTTCCCCCCACTCTCTGCCTCTCTGGTTAGACTCTCCCTTTATATTTAGATCCTAATTGTCTTAAGAAAGAGGCTGTAAAAACTGCTTTTCCTGTGAAACAGTTTTCCTGGATCTAGCAATCATGTTTCTCAGCATTCTTTTCATAAACTCCCATGTAGAAATTTAGTGTCAAACAGGGAATTTAGGAGCAAAACGCTGAAACTCCCTGAGGAGCTCTTCCTCATTAAGAATGAGAGCTTTTTCAATTTATCTGATTTCCTTTTTTGCCTTGACTTCCAGGATGCTCTGGGCCACAGATGACAGAAAAGCACAACTGTTTATTTCCTCCCTCTTGTAACAGCTGAGATGCCTTTGGTCACAAAATACTAGAATGCCCAACTAAAAGGAACACAAACAACAAATACAATTCATTGTTTCACCAACAGGAATTTGGTGGTAGGTGGCTCTAGAGTTGTTCATTCAGCAGTTCCAGAGATCCCAGGACTCAAGATGGCTCTTATTCACTTTGCCAAGCTTTCTCCTAGATGACCGCTTCCTAGATGACCGCTGCAAATTCAAGCATCACGTCCTCTCTAGGCAGCCCCAAAGGAAGAAAGGGAGGAAGTGGCTGCTCGGACATTCCCCACTTTCCCTCTTGAACGTCTCTCATCTCCCTAGCAAAGAGACACCCAGAACCCCCAACCGTTTCCTCTCAGGCTCCACTGACCAAAACTGGGTCCTTGATCCTTACTCTGCAGCCAAGTAATGATTGACAGTGGGCACAGGGTTACCCAGGTTGCTTTGGATCCATTTTGCTTTTTCCCTGGGGAAACATTCCCCTGAGCACGTTTGCTGCCCCCAATGGCACAAACCCAGGATTCTGTTAGCAGGAGGCAGCTCCAGGCAGGCTGCTGGGGGTCCCCAGTGGGTCTGCCACCTCCCCTTCTCTGCTTCCATTGTATCACTTTCATATAGATCCTGAGAGGTACACCGCAGACTTCCATTAAATATTTACTGAAAGAAAACAAGGGAGAGAAGAGGGCAGTAGGGGGGTGCAGAAGAACAAAGGAAGGGGGTGTGGGGGCAAGTGGGGTGAGGCAGAAGAAGAGGCTGGGAGTGGAGGATTCACAGTCAGAAGCAGGAGCCAGAAACACTCCTTCCTACAAAAGAATGGTTTTGACAAGTTGGATGGATAGACAAGGGGAAGAGCCCATCACAGAGGAACTGCCAGGATGCAGTGTAAAGGACGTGGCTGGGGGGGTGGGCTTGGGCAGCCCCTGCTCCAGGGCTAGTTCCTGTGGATCCCATAACGCCCCTCTCTCCCTTGGGAGACAAAGGCCAGAAGGCTTGAGCACCTCGTGCTTCATCTCCTGCCCGGCCAGCATCTCTACTGGGCTGCCTAAGGCACATCAGAACACCGAGAGCTTGTTCCCCTACAAGACCTCCCACTGTGGTTTGAATGTGTCCCCCATTGTATCCTGTTAAGAGGGTGGAAACTTAATGTGACTCTGGTGCTTAGAGGTGGGGCCTTTGGGAGGTTATTAGGATTAGGGAAGGTCACCAGGGTGGAGCCCCCAGCATGGAATCCTGCTGACTTTTTAAGAAGAGGAAAACAGACACACCTGTGTGCTCCCTCCTTCTCACCATGGGATGCCCTGTGCCATCTTGGGATTATGCCAACACAAAGACCATCACCTGATGTGGCCTCTTGACCTTGCACCTCCAGAACCATCAGTCAAAACAAACCTCTTTTCTTCATAAAGTCACCAAGCCTTGAGTGTTTTATTATAGTAAAGCAAGACAGGATAATAGTCATCCTTTGTCCTGTCCCAGTTTTTCCCATCCCAGTAAATGCTGTTTCTGTCCTTCTATTGCTCAGGCCAAAGGTCATTTTTGATGCTGCCCCCTTTACCCATGTCTGTGCTCTCAGAGAATCCAGTTGTTTCTACATTCAAATCCATTCATCATTATATAAAGTGCATGTATGAAGACTTGAATTGGGTGTCAACATACCCTATACACAAACAGAGATATGAAAAATTGTGGTATAGATGTGTATTAAGAATTGTAATGCAAAAAAAGTACATGTATAATGACATAAATTGACATGAACATACTTTATATACAGAGATATGAAAAATTGTGCTCTATATGTGTAATAAGGATTGCAATGCATGCCACTGTTGTTGGTATTTAAAAAAAATAAAATCAATTAAAAAACAAACCAAACAAAATCATTCAGAGTCTGACTACTTCTCCTCATGCCCACCACTACCACCCTGGGCCAAGTCACCTCACCTGTCACTTAGTGCAACTTAATAGCCTCCTAATTGGTGTTTCTATTCTGCCTTGCCTTCTTTAATCAATCCTTAATACACAGGATCATGTGCAACAGAAGTCAGATCAGGTACTTCCTTGGCCCAAAATTTCTTCCACAGCTTCTAGTCTCATACAGAGAAAAATCCCAGCCCTTACATTGCTCCAAAGTTCCCACCTGGTGTATGTCCCCCCACCACACACCATGCACACACAATGGAGCCTGTCAGATGCTAGAAAAGAATTGAATGCTCAAGGCTTCCTGGAGGAAGTGACTTTTAAGCTGAGCTTGAAGAAATAAACAGGAAATAGCTAGATAAGTGGTCCATCAGTCAGATCCAAGTAGGAAAACAGAAATCACACTTAAGTATTTATGGTGGGGGAAATCGATGACTCAAGCAACCCAAGAATAGCCTAGTCTCTCTCACTCCTGATTGGAGATGATCAGGCAGAGTGCCCAGGAGTGGTACCAGCATGTGCAAAGGCCCTGAGGCAGGAGGAAACTTGGTGTGGGCAGAGGGAAGGAGCATTGAAAATGAAGGGAGGGGACAAGAGGAGTTGTCAGAGGACAGGCTGTTACAGCTTTGTCAGCCTTGGCAAGAATTTGGACTCCATCCTGAGAGGAATGGAAAGCAGAGAAGGGACTCTCACGTGCCCCAACCAGGCAGGCCTCTGTGACTCTCAAATCTGTGTCTGCAGGCTCACTTTATTTTGAAGGTCACACCTTGATTCCCCCATACACAGTACCCTTACACAGTGTCTGCGCTCTCTCTGGCCCCTCAAGCCCAGAGCGGCCTGTGTCGACCTCCTCACCCCCACCCCTCCTAGACCCTGGCCTCCAGGGTGCCCTGAGCATTCAGAGTGTCACCCACTCTGGGACCTGCATGGTCTCTGCCTCTCCCATCAGTCCCCTCCTGTCCTGGCGGGGTCCTCCTCAGGCACACCCAGCTCTGATAACTTCCCAGATGGCCTCTGGCTCCAGGCACTGCCCCTCCACCATGGTCCCAGCTGTCCCAGAGGCTTGTCTCCAGGAAGTCCCAGGAGCCTACTTGGACCTGTGGAACCTTCCTGGCCAGCAGGGTGGAGGCCAAACCCGGGGCTGGGCCTGCAGGAAGCTGACACTGTCTTTCTTGCTCTTCCTGCCCCGCCACAGGGCCAGTGGCGGATCCCAGACAGACTGGCCATGCAGGCCCGGCCGCCTGGGCGCTCCCCACTCCCTCTCGGGGCAGGCCTCCCTCTGCCCCTCTGCCCCCCCCCACTCACATTCCTCCCACAGGTCACCTCTGGGAAAGTACCTCCCTCACCACAGGCTCCTCTCCCGTCCCAGGCAGATTCGCTTTCCCTGTCCCATGGCCCACTGCCACCCGAGGTCAGGGAAGCCTTTACACCAGCCCAGGGCCTGGCTCAGCAGCTGCTTCCCATCCCAAGGGGCTCCCTGTGCCCCTGCCCTGATTCCCTCCCACTGATAAGATCAGCCTCTGACCCGGGGATCTTGCTCCGCCCCTGATCTAGCAGCCTCTTTTAGGTCCTAGTCTCTCCCTCCCCGAAGATGAGGTGTCCAGGCAGACTGCTCAGCAGTGAGACCCGCATGAGCAAAGGCCCCGGGGCAGGAGAAAGCATGGTGTGGTAGGAAGCAAGAGGGAAGGCAGAGGAACGGGCTGTGACGGGAGAGAAGGTGGCAGGGGAGACTGGTAAGGATGGTGTCAGGAGGAGGGCTATGTAAGGGACCCAGCAGGTTTTAAAAAAATCTATTAGAGTCCTGGGTTTTTCCTAGACATGTGACAACCAACTTCAATCCTAAACGGCACCTCCTCCGGGTTATCTTTCCCTCAATATTGGTCCCAATGCTTTTCCTTAAAGAGTCAAGAACAGAAGGTTTGTTTGTAGGTACCAAGGAGCTAGAAGCAGCCTCTGGGGACACTGTCTCAAGCTCAGGAAGGCTGTGACTCTGGGTCACAGAATGTTCTGAGCACCCCTGTGCCCAGGATGGGCTGGTGGCCTCCCGAGCAGGTGCTGGTGGGAGAGCAAAGGGGTTTGAGGACAAGGTCAGCACATTAAGGTGAGATAAGAGAATGAGAGAGTCCCAGGGAACCAGTGTCCCAGAAGCAAGGCACAGAGGCAGGTGTGTGGCTTCAGAGGCGCTGCCGTGATTTTCTGCAGATTTTAGGGTGACTTCCTGCAGGGCACCCTTTTACGTGGGCCTCATTCAGCTGAGTGTGGAACCCGGCCCACGGCTTGCTGGCTGTGAGACTGGGGCAGGGCACGGACCTCCCGGCCTCAGTTTCCTCTACTGCACGTGAGGCTGACAGTGGAGAGTGAGTGAACTGGTCTTGCAGGACAAGGCTGGCAGCCAACCTCCAAGGTGGACATCCTTGGCTTAGCAGATGCTGGCAGGGGTTGTCATGACAGCCGGAGGTGACCCTGTGCAGGTCCCCTGGGGCAGTGGGAAGGGGCCGCTATGTCAGGGATCTCTGTGGTCTTGCTTGCATCCATGTGGTGAATTTAGGGCTTCCAAACATCCTCTTGAGGCTTTTCATATATTCTTCACCATGGATAGTCTAAACTCCCCAAGCCCCCAGCCCAAATCATTTCTGCTGTATATTTTTCCTAAATCAAACTCACTAGCAGCGGAGGAGAACCGGTTGCAGGATTGCAGCCTCTGGGGCTCCCCACAAACCTGTCCCATCAGGAGTGACACCTAGGAAGTCCTTTACCCTTTGTAGGTTCAGCCACACTGAACCCAGGGGTCACCTGCCACAGTGTCCAATTCTTCCTGCTGGTAGGACTCCCCACAGTGCCGTTGATTCCTGCCATCTTACTGTATGTTCCAAAGATTTAAAAATTGGCAATTGATATTTCTGTGGCTTGAATTATTTGGGATCTTCACTGGATCAGGGCCAATCTCTTTGTTGTTCTTTTTCTTTCTCCTTCTGCAGCCTTTCCTCTTCCGTCCTGTAAAACTGATCTTGTATTAGAAACAAGCTCAATGGATCAGCACAGTGACTCCTGAGCACGGGCTCATCACGGGCCACAGGGGGTCACCGTCAAGAAGAATGCCTAAGTCAGTCCTCAGCTTGGATAGACGGGAAGTCTGGAACGTTTTCACTCACACTTCTCAGGCTGAAGCTTGCTGAGGACTTCTACAGTGCCTAGCAAGGTCATAAGACAGCGTGATGAGAAGAGGCACTCAAGTCCTGTCCCCTGAATTGGCAGGGCATGGTCCTAGCACACACAGCAGGATTGCCCAGGCAGGAATATGAGAGGACAGTAGCACTGTGGTTAGTGCAGAGATTCTAGGGCTGACCATCTGGGTCCTCATCCTATCTCTGTACTTCTTAGCTGTGTGACCTCAGGTGAGTCAGTTAACCTCTCTGGGCCTCCGTTTCTAAATGGGTATCTCAATAGATGTCCATCTCAAATACATTAGTGTAAAGTGCTCTGAGATTGTGCCTGGCACTTAGACCACATTATGTGAGAGGTATTATCATAGGACCAGAGCTTTGGCAATATCAAATGCTACTTGTAACATAGATGGTTCTGGAAGTACATGTGTGTCTGCAGCTTTGTTGGCACAGTTGGACCTGGGACTAGCCAGCCCCCTGGGAAACAGACAGCCTTGCATCCCCCACTTCCACAAAAGACCCTTGGACCAACCTCCCTTCTCCCTTCACATCCTAGACTTCTAAGGTTCGCACAGCCCATTCTTGAATGTGTGTAATTAAAAAAGAGGAAACGGGCACCCAAGGGAGAAAGGAAGGAAGAGTGGCAGGGGCCGAGGGCCTCACGTGTACGGAGCCCTCTGCACGGCTCTGGAGCACACTGCATCTTGCTGTTTCTAAAACCGCCTGGTGCTGTGCTTCTCATTTTTCTCTTTTGACAGGAAGGAAGCCCAGACCCAGAAGGAGGCTGAGGCCTCCAACCTCCTCGACTTGTTAGAGCGGTGGTGAAGGCTCTAGTGATGACTGGGGCTGCTCCCAAGGCTATGAAGGTGGAAGACAAGAGGCAAAGGGAGGGGGCTGAGAAGTGTCCAGAGGTCCCCGAGTTCTCCTGCCAAATGAAGGATGAAGGGATAGGACCGAGGCGGCAGCCTGGAAAGGAGGGGAAGGAGAACTCTCCGCAGGCTGGCCTATCCACAGGTATGCAGAGATCTGGACAGGCCTTGGGGAGTGGCAGATCATCAGTGCCGGTCAGCGGTGACCCCATCCAGGACTGTGCTCCTGGATGCTATCCCGGGATCCCCAGGCCACACCGACGCCCCCTAGAGGAGACAGAAGGAGAGTCACGTGATGCCTGGTCTTGCCAACCCAGGGAGCCCAAGCTGGAAACCACCTGCCTGGCTGCAGACCTGGGAGCTGTTTTGACTGTCACACTCCCCAGAACCCTCCCTACAGGGGGACTCAGGAGAGCGGGTCCCAGGTGGCTGCAAAACCAGTTCTCTGGGATGGAGAATCCACAGATGCACCAGCTCCCTGCCTCCTTCCCCCAAAGGCAGCAGCGTGGCCTGGTGTGAGGAGGAGCCCTCTCCTGATGTTACTGGGATCCTTTTGACGCCTCCCTGCTGAGGGACAAACCACTCTGTCAAGGTCCAGGATGTTCTCATGGCCTACCCCCGTTCTGTATGTTTAGAAGTCAGACCTACTGCCCGTGGCTTTCAGGAGTTGAATTATACTGTCCTAAAAAAGAAGACGAAGAAAAAGTCTCCTCTCCAGGGCAGCATTCAGATGCCCAGGAGCTCCACCATCAAATATGAATATTCTCTCAAAAATAAAAATTACGGTGCACTTAAAAAGGAGCATGTTATGTCAGCACTGGTGATAAGACAATTTATTACTGTCCACACAAAGCAGGCTCTAATGACGTGGTGGAAGCTGGCTCAGCGGGCTGTAAATGATGAGCCATTCTCTCCCTGGCAGGAATAAATCCTGCTGTCAGTCACTTCAGTCTCAGTCTCCCTTGACAGACCCGCAGGCCGCGAGGAGCGGGCAGAGTCCAGAACCACACGTCCATCACCCCGGAGAGCCCCTGCGCTCCAGAGCCCTGCCCCGACAGCGCACGTGCCCAGACAGCTCCAATCACAGATTTGGGGCCTGGGTCCTTTTTGACATGAAAAAACAACAACTGTTGGTGAGCTTCTAACAGGCAAAAACAAAACAAAACAAACAAAAAAACAGAGTTCAATGGGAAAAGAGCGGGAGGAGAGACAGAAGTCCCCATCAGAACTCCTTGATGGATGGAGGGAGGCTCCCTTGGCCTCTCTGAGCCTCCTTTTCCAAACCTGGAAAATGAATGGGTTGGGCCGAGGGTGAGCCAACAGGTAGTGCCGCTCCCAGAGGCAGTGTGCTGCCCATGAGGTGGTGAACTTCCCACGCTGGGAAGCATTCTAGGAAAGCTGAGGAGCATCTGTTGCAAAGGTTTCCTCCACCCTCCAGGAAGCTGAGCTCATGATTCCCAGGGCCAATCCACAATTCCCCAATTCAGTGAGAGCAGTGCCAAATCCCACCCCCATATGAGTCCAAACCCTGCCTCTGGCAGAGCTGGTAAGTGTCCCATTTCCAACCCTTTAGTGGACTCAATACCTCCCCAAAGCAACCTGTGCAATCAACCTCCTCCTGGGAGCACAGGATTCAAAGTGTCACTTAGAGGAGGGCTTCTGTTGTACAACTCTCTGAGACAAACCTGCAGGCGCCCAGAGATACCACGAATAAATAATACTGTATGTGAGCTTTGGATCAAACGCTTTTATTGTAGATTGGTTGAGAAATTAGTTTGGTAGTGCTGCTAGATAAAGACTAGATGCCAGTTAAATTTTAATTTCAGATAAACAATGAAAGTTTTTTTTTTGTATGAGTACATCCCACAGAGTAATTGAGATATAATTATACTAATAAAAATTATATGTCATTTATCTGAAAAGAAAACTAACTTGGTTGTCCTGTATTTTTTTTATTTGTTTTTTTTAAATTTTTTTATTTTATTTTTTTTTAGATGAGGTCTTCCTATTTTGTCTGGACTAGACTCAAACTCATGATCTTTACCACCATGTCTGGTTTGTCCTGTGTTTTTATTTACTAAATCTGGCAACCATGGTCAGGGAGTAGGAAGTGTCAAATGCTCAAGTTGGAACTGGGTAAGGAAATGCATTGCTAATATATATTTAAATATATATATAGATAAACATTTAGTTGAACACACAGTATCTTTATTTATTTTTATGTGGTACTGAGGACTGAACCCAGTGCCTCACACATGTGAGGCAAGCACTTTACCACTGAGCTACAGCTACAGCCCACTAATATTTTCAAAGTAAGTGACAAGCTAAATTTTTAGTTTAAAAACAGAACACTTTCTGTTGGGGCCAGAAATTGAAGAAATACAAACTATTAAAAGTGTTCTGCTGAGTGGTACAGAATAGAGGACACAGAGACTAACCCACACGATTACAGTTATCTTCTATTAGACAAAGGCACCCAAAACATACATTGGATAAAAGATAGCCTCTTCAACAAATGGTGCTGGGAAAACTGGAAATTCATATGCAACAAAATGAAATTAAATCCCTATCTCTCACCATGCACAAAAATCAACTCAAAGTGGATAAAAGACCTAGGAATTAAACCAGAGACACTGTGCCTATTAGGAGAAAAAGTAGGCCCAAATGTCCATCATGTTGGATTAAGCCCCCAACTTCCTTAATAAGACTCCATAGCACAAGAATTAAAATCAAGAGTTAAACAATCATTGAGGTAAACAGAGAACCTACATCTTGGGAGCAAATTTTTACCACTTGCACATCAAATAGAGAACTAATCTCTAGGGATTATAAAGAACTCAAAAAGCTAAACACCAAAAAAAAAAATAAAATAGCCCAATTAATAAACAGGCCAACAAACTGAAGAGACACCTCTCAAAAGATGATATACAATAAATCAAATTTGCGTTTCTCTAATTACTAGAGATGTTAAACATTTTTTAAATCTCTAGTAATTAAGAAATGCAAATCAAAACTACTCCAAGATTTCATCTCATGAATGGCAGCTATTAAGAACATGAACAAAAATAAGTGCTGGTGAAGATGTGGGGGAAAAGGTACACTCATAAATTGTTGGTGGGACTGCAAATTGGTGCAGCCAATATGGAAAGCAGTATGGAGATTCCTTGGAATACTGGGAATGGAGCCACCATTTGACCCAACTATTCCACTCTTTGGTTTATACCCAAAGGACTTAAAATCAGCATACTACAGGGACACAGCCACATCAATGTTTATAGCAGCACAATTCACAATAACTAAACTGTGGAGCCAACCTAGATGCCCTTCATTCAATGAAAGGATAAAGAAAATGTGGTATATATACTCAATAGAATACTACTCAGCAATAGAAGAGAATAAAATCATGGCATTTGCAGGTAAATGGATGGAGTTGGAGAATATGCTAAGTGAAGTTAGCCAATACCAAATACCAAATGCCAAATGTTTTCTCTGATATAAGGAGGTTGATTCATAGTGGAGTTGGGAGGGGGAGGGATAGATGAACTCTAGATAGGGCAAAGGGATGGGAGGGAAAGGGAGGGAGTATGGGGGTAAAAAATGAAATGGATATCATTACCCTAAGTACATGTATGAAGACACAAATGGTGTGAATATACTTTATATACAACCAGTGATATGAAAAATCATGCTCTATATGTGTAAAAAAAAAAGTGTCATGCTGAGCTCAAAAACATTCCGTTAGACATCTAGACAGATAAAAACAATGTAAGACTAAATAAAAATGAAAAAAAAGACAAAGGAAGAAAGAGATCAAGATTAAGTGAAATTCTAAAGAGATGCCAACTCTTGGGGCCTTGTGAGCACCAATATTCATTAGAACAGCAATGGCTCAGAAACCTTGCCCATTAGGGAGGTTTTGCTTCTGTTTTAAGAAGGACTTGCGGGGGAAGGGGGGGGAGACCTAGGACAGAATCTCTTTGCTTGTCCATTCCTTCTGATCCTGGTCTTCATAGGCTCCATGACTGGGAAGGACAGAGGCAAGAAGTGCCCACCGTCCAGAACCTGCAAGGGCCCTAGCCGGGAGGGAGTGCCACATCATCTGTGTGTTTGCTTCTCACCCTTCTCTCTACCTCTTTCCCTGTTCCCACTGTCTACCCCAGATACCTTAGCCATCTAAACCAGAGGCACCCCCTTCCCAACAATTATTCCTTTTATTCCATCATTTTCCTTAATATCTGACTGTGTCTTCCTTAAGTTCTCTATTCTGCATTTCTTCCATTTTCTTCTTGCTTATTACTGCCCTCCCCCCATGTTTTCCTGAGGGTCTGTAAGACACACATTTGTCCCCCATGGAAGGACCATGAGATCCCTGTGTCTAACTCAACGTGGATTCCTGGTGTGTCTCCACTTCTCCCTGTGAGAAGAGGTGCCCAGCCCTGTGTGGATGCACCAGGTAAGGACAGAACAACTGTTTGCCAGTCCCCAGTGCCCATAGCAAGCCACATTTAGCATGGGAGACGTGACCACGGGCAGCTCCAGCACCACACAGGAGGCCCTTGCCCTTGAGGAGGAGTCCAGCACTGCCTTCAAGTTCACGTTAGGCTGTTGAGTAGAGGGGGAAAGGACAGGGCAAGGGGCCTACAAAATGGGCTTATCCAATAGTCTGTTAGCTGTAGTTCAACATTAACCATTCTTCCGAGAAGCTACAGAGTAATGACAATATTCAGCCCATCAGTGATCAATGTCAAAATTGCAAGTGGTCACAGAACTGTCTGAATCACTGATTAAATCGCACCCACCTCGGAATATTTTTTGGAACTGTTTTTTAATTGTTTTAATTGGTTGTTTGTGTCAGCCATACACCATAGTATAATAACCACAAGTTTTGATTAGCAGGTTCACAGGGAGCAGGCTTTGGACACTGAGTTCTTTCTATTCAACGTTATTTTGTGCTTTTTTATTTTCCCAAGAAAAATGATGGTTCAAGGCAGAAAAGCTTGTAAAGTGCTGTCCCCAAATAAGCATGTTAAAAGGCAAAGAGCTATCTAAATGAAACAACCTTTTTCTCTTAGCCCATCATTTGAACACTTTTCTAGCTGAGTGACATTCCCCCCCTGACCCAGCTCCATTGGTGAGAGGACACCTCCGGCTAACAGACATTAAGGATACAGACCAACACTGCCTTCTAGTTCAAATGTTAGGAGTTTTCCCCATCAGATGCAAGGCCATACTCCCAAAGGGAAAGATCCTTATGGGTCATAAAAACCCAGAAAAGTACAATCAGAAAAGATCATGACTTTGAAAGTAACCTCAAAGAGTTAATAAGATGGTGTGATGATACATTTTAGATCTTGTGCTTGTCAGCTTTCCATTACTGTAAGAAATACCCATGATAATCAACTTATAAACTGGAAAGGTTCATTTTGGCTCACTGTTTTGAGGGTTTTAGCTGGCCCCATGGCTCTTGGGCCTGTGGTGAGAACAAAGGTGTGGTGTGCCTGGTGGAACAAAGCTGCATACAAAGTGGACAGGATGCAAAAGACAGAAAAAGGAAGGGGCTGCGATTCCAGCTATACACGGTAGCAGGATAATCAAAAGTTTTGACTAATCAACACTTTGTTACAGAGAGCAGGCTGTACCTACCATCTTTGGACCAAGAGTCCAGAGGGATTACTCTGTTCCCTTCAAGGGCATTGCCCCAGTGACCAGAAGGACTCCGACGAGGCCCTACCTCTTAAATTACCCATCACCTCCCAAAACATCATGCTAGGGACCAAGACTTTAACTCATGGGGACTTAGGGGACATTCCACATCCAAATTACAGCAGGTGTCTACTTGACTGGATTAAGGAATACTCAGAGAACTGGTAAAGCACTATCTCTGGGTGTGTATGGGTGTGAGGGTGTTTTCAGAGGAGACTGGCAAATGAGTCAGTGGGGAAGATTGTCCTCAGTGTGGGCAGACACCATCTAATCAGCTGGGGACGTGGATAGAACAAAAGGGCAGGAAAAAGGATTTTTTTTTTTTCTCTCTCTCCTGGGACTAGGACGGTCCTCTTTCTGCCCTTGGACATAATAACTGCAGACTTTCTAGCCCTGGACTCCAGGACTTACACCAATGGTCCCCTCAGTTTTCAGGCCTTTGGATTTACACTGAAAATTACTCCTTCGGTTTCCGTGGTCCTGAGGTTTGCAAACTTGGGCTGGATCATGCTATCTGCATCTATCTGAGGGTGCCCAGCTTGCAAGGAGCCTGTGGTGACATTTTAGCCTCCATTAACTCTCTGAGTCCGTTCTCTTAATTAATCTCTTCTCATCACTGTCTGAATCTCTCTTTCTCTCTCTCCATCCGTTCTGCTGGTTCTGTCGGCCTAGAGAATCCTCACTAGTACTGATAGCCCATATTTTTTGGTCACATGTGAAACATGTAAGTCATCTACCAAATTCTGTCATTGCCCTGAAGCACCAGATTTGATTTAAAGGTCAGCGCAGTCACTGATGCCGAGCTTTGAGCATCCCCCAGTCTGCCCACATCCTCACACAACATGGCCAGCAGGGTGTGTGTGCCCACGTCCCTGCTGTTTCAGGGTGCATGGGACACTGTGCCTGGGATCTGGGCTCTTCAGCCTAGTGCACAGAAAGCTTTGCTGGGAATGTGTGTAAAAAACCATACCAAAAAGGAACTTGCTCCTCAGTGGTCAGAGAGGTCCGACAGGAGTCCATTCACTCCATCCAGGCAGAAAGTCAAGGGGACAACTCAGTGGAAGGGCTGTCTGTGGGGACCCCGTGGTCGCCTACTGGTTATGTACAGAAAAACAAGAGGGATTCCAAGTCTCTTGAACTAAACTGGGCCACTCATGTGGCTGTCTCACAAGACCAGCACATAAGGGACTCTCCTTTTGACCAGAGGTCATAGCAGGATTCCACCAGAATGGAGGGTCCCTGGGGATAGAGTGATTGGCTCTATCTACAGGTCATGCTGATGGAATTTCATGTTTATACTTAGCCTTTTTCCAGGTTTCTTCTTCTGAATCACATTTTACAAAAACAACTTGGCAATTTTGATTCAGAACTGGGACATTTCATTTTTCCTGTTACCTTCCAGCATGTGTGCACCCATGCATTGTATCAAAATAGCACTTCATGCCCACTGTGAGCTTGTCCTTAACTGGGGGACTGGAAGCTCTAATGCTTCCATTTCAGTGTCAGGGTCACCATCTTGGAACAAATGGATGACGAATACTGAACACACTCATCTGGGAAATTGGCTCTTACTATCAACATGTCTTCATAACATTCAACATTTTATTTTATTCATTTAAAGCATTTCAAAATGTTTTTCAGAATATACATGGTAGAAAAGGCATATTTTGAAAAGTATAAATCACCTACTCCATTCCTTTGCCTGATCCTTAGTCCCAGAGGTCACCACCCTTATCCATTTCTGCCTTTGTTTTTTCCGGTGGCTGGCATCCGGATCCTAAATGGCATACTTATATCTTTATCTTGATTTTCAATTTTGGCAGCATCCATTGATTCCTTGCCATGAAACCCAAGACTTCAAGCTGACTTACACTCTATCCTTTGCTGATTTTGACAGTTTGCATTATTATTTTTGTTTTTCCTTTGGTTACTTTTGTAACTTTCAATCTCATGCCCAAGTCTCATTTCTTGCTCAGATAATACCACAGATTCTCTCCTCTATCCTTAACGTTTCACTGTCAGAGTGGATAATTTTATATTCGTCTTATAAGCATAAGTCTTTCATGTTGATTCTAGAAATCTAAAATACCAACAAACCCTGGGAACATTCTTGTGACTATAAATATTGTTCCATCAAAGGCAATCAGTATGTTAGCATTTCATTTCTTTTTCTACTGTGTCATCAACTAAAAGCAACATGGTGGGACAATTATTAAGTTGATGTCACATTTTTTTGTTTCGTTTTTATTTAGACAAAACTAGACATAGAATATGAATCTCTTACGTGGCTTGTTGTTTTTATTGATGTTTTGTTCTTGTTTTTTGAAGTGCTGGGGCTTGAACCTGGGGCACTCTACCACTGAGTTTCATCCCTAGCCCTTTTTTATATTTTATTCTGAGACAGGGTCTTTCTAAGTTGCTGAGGCTAGCCTCTAACTTGTGATCCTCCTGCCTCAGCCTCTCAAGTCACTGAATCCTGTTAAGGCATGCACCACCATGCCCAGCTCATGTTTCTTGAAGCTTTTTATTTTATTTTATTTTATTTTGGCTGGGCCATAATCTGTAGCATCAGAAATGGTGCTTTGCAGCTAAATTCTCTTCATACTTGTAAATTTAAATCTTTATTTTGTTCACATGCTTTGTTCTGAGTATTAGAATTCTGAGTTTTCAGTGCTGTTTCCAGAATGTTTTTCTTCTAGTATCCAAGGTTCCTGCTCAGATGTCTGAGACCAGTATTTTGTTGTTCTTTTTGAGGATAATTTATCTTTTCTTCCCTGGAAATTTCTTAAGAATTTTCTTTTTGTATTTGATGTTCTGAAAGATTTTGAATCTATATCAAGGCATGATCCTTTTATTCTTTGCCCTTCTCAGAACTTGAAGGGTCTTTTAGTTCAGAGATAACTGCCTTTCTTCAGTTCTGAGGAGCTTTCTTCTGTCATGTCTTTATTCTTATTTTAATTTTGATAAAAGTTATACAGTTGAATGGTCTAAAAACTTAATAGTTCTATAACTCTAACAGTGAAATTAGCAGTCGCCTCTCCCATGCGCCCCAGAAGCCACAACTTCCAATACTTTCAGACTTCTGGTATTTGCATTTTTATTTCTAATTTGCCTGTTTTGATTTATTTTTATTTATTTATTTTTTTTGGTTGTAGATGGACACAATACCTTTATTTTATTTATTTATTTTTATGTGGTGCTGGCAATCGAACCTACTGCCTCACATGTGCTAGGTAAGCACCCCACCACTGAGCCACAACCCCAGCCCATCAATTCTTATTTATCAAATTTTAAATATAAGTAAGTGTGTATACATACATACACATACATATGTATACATATATATTTTTACTTCAGGCAGTGGACAATAAGGGTTTAGCTTTCTTACTCCACTCTCATGCCCTCAAATATATTTCTTTTCCCTCCCATTTTTTTTTCTAGCAGAATGGCATTATCATTTTTAGCTGGGCATTGTCCCACACACCTGTAATCCCAGCTACTTGGAAGGCTGAGGCAAGAGGATCACAAGTCTGAGGTCAACCTCAACAATTTAGCAAGATCCTGTCTCGAAATAAAAAATAAAAAAGGCTGAGGAATATAGTGGGTTCAATTCTCAGTACTGAAAAAAAAAATGGGGACAAATTGATATTTGTCATTTATGTGATTATGACTATGTAGATACTATTTGAGGTCATGACCATGTACTGATGCACTCATAATTTCCTTTCTTTTCCGGTTTTGTCAATATATGACAAAAAATATATATATCTGTCACAAATCCATTCCCAAACTCTGCAACAGAAGAGAAAATCTCTTTCCTGAGAAAGAAACCAGGAGCAATTAAAAAAAAAATGGAAACACGGCAAGTCCAATAATGTCCAATAGTCCTTATTGTATCCCGACAGCGTGTTGACTGCTGGCTGAGCAAGCTGGAAATCATTGTCAGTAAGAATGTTGAAAACTTTAGTATCAATTAGCTTTCAGCATTCCCTTTGAGAAGTTGAATGCAGAACTAATTCTAGACCTTTTGTATTTTGACCTGTTCTTTCTCTCTGGGAGCTTTAGTAACTTCTTTTGTGCCCAGTCTTTTGAAACTTCAAACTGATGGGTTTGGGGTGGCTTCCTTTTCACTCATGGTGCTGGGTGCTTGGGGAACTTCAGGCCCCTGTCCTTGATGCCTAGGAAATTTTCTTGAATTTTTCTTTGGTAAATTGTTCCCTTTCATTTTATTTTTTTCTCTGTTTTCTAAAGACTTATTAGACTGATTGTACTTTCTCTGTAGTCTAATTTTCTTACTTTTTTTCCCTTCCATTTTCTGTTTCTTTGTCCTAATAGTTCTAATTTGGGAGATATTTCCTCTACTTTCTGAGTTTCCACTAAATTTTTCATTTCTGCTTTTGAATTTTTAAATTCCAAAATCAGTTTTAAATTCCCAAAACTTAAATTCCTTAAATTTAGTTTTGTTTTCAAAATGTTCCTTTCCACAACAATATTCTTTTTTCCAGCCTTATTGAGGTACAATAAATATGTACACTTAAATAAATACATTTTTAAAACATTTGTTAGTTTTTAACGTATGTATATACCCATGAAAACATACACATACTCATATAATAAGCATATCCAGAACCCCAAAGTGTTCTTATGTTTTTTTAATCCCCTCAGTCTTTTTCTCCTTGCCTACCCCATTCCATATTCAGATAACCACTAATTTACTTTCTGTCACTGTGGATTAGTTTGCATGGTCTAGAACTTTATATAAATTGAATCATATAGTTCATATCATTTTTTCATTTGGCTTCTTTCATGCAGCCTAAGGATTTTAAGATTCTTCCATGTTCCACATTTTATTACTTTTTTTCCTACATCATGTTCCAATGTATATTGTATATACCACATTTTATTTATTCATTCTTTCACCTGTTGATTGATATGTGGGTTGTTTCCAAGTTCGGGGCTATGGAAAATAAATCTACCATGAACTTTCATGTATAAGACTTTGTATAGAAATATGCTTTCATAAATATCCAGGGTAGAATACTTATATGTGTGTTTACTTTTTACAGAAAATGTTTATATTAATGATTACTGTGTAACTAATTACCTTTAAAACTTACTAAGTTAAATTCATGTATTTATTATCTCAGAATTCCTTTCCTGTGGATCAGAAATCCAGGTATAGTTTAGCTGGGTGCTAAAGAAATTGCCTTAGCATTCTTGTTAAAAATCAATTGTCCGTATATGTGTGAATGTATGTCTGGACTTTCTACTGTCTTCCATTAATCTGTCTGCATATCTCTACACCAAGAACTACATTGCTTGATGATGTGGCTATATAAGAAGTCTTAAGTCAGGTAGGGAAAGCCTTCCAAATTTATTCTTTTTTTTCTCATATTTGTATGTCTCTTCTAGTCCCTTAGCATGGTTAATCAATTTCCACAAGAGAGTCTTCTGGGATTTTGATTGTGTTAAATTTATATCTCAAATTGGAAAGAATTGATATCTCAGTAATATTGAGTCTTCTGATCCATGAGCTTGGCATATCTCTTCATTTGTTTAGCTCTTCCTTAATTTCTGTCTGTGTGGTTTTGTAGTTTCCAGTGGAAGACGTACATTGTTGTAAACTATAGTCACCTTACTGTGTGATAGAACACTAGAGCTTAATCTTCCTCCGTAAAATATTTTGGTATCTGTTCATTCCCTTTCTTGGCTATGTGAATGCTGCTTCAATAAACCTGAGAGAGCAGGTATCTCTTTGATATACTGATTTCATTTCCTCTGGCTACGTACTCAGTAGTGGGATAGCTGGATCATCTGATAGTTATGGTTTCTGTTTTTATGAAAACCCTTCATATTATTTTCCGTATGGCTGTACTAATGTACATTTCTACCAATGGTGTATGAAGTTTCCCTTTTGCAGCATCCTATCCAGTATTTGTTATTTTTTTGTCTTGTTGATTGTGGCCATTTAAAATGAGATGAGATGATAACTCACTGGGGTTTTTGTATGCATTCCCCTGATAATTATTGATATTGAATATTATTTTCATGTATTTTTTGGTCATTTGTAAGTCCTTTTTGGAAAAATGTCTGTAGAGATTATTTACCACTCAGTGGAAATGTCTAATGCATCTTTTGTCAAATTTATACCTAAGAGTTTTATATTTTGGATACTATTTTTCTTTTTTTTTTTTTTTTGATTCTGGGGATTGAACCCCAGGGTGTTTTACCACTGAACTATACCCCCAGCCCTTTATTTTGAGATAGGGTCTCACTAAGTTGCTTAGGGCCTTGTTAAGTAGGTGAGGCTGACCTTGAACTTTTGATCTTCCTGCCTTAGCCTCCTAATCACTGGAAGTATAGGAATGCGCCACTGTACCCTGCTAGTTGCTATTTTAAATGGTATCGCTTTTGAATTTTTAATGTATGATCTATGGAAATACATGTGATTTTCTTTTGTATGTCTTTAGGCAGCTTTTTTGCCACTATGTCCAAAAGACCTGACAAGAACAATTTTAGGGGAGGAAAAGTTTATCTGGTATCCATGGTTTCAGAGCTCTCAGTCCCTAAATGGCCAACTCCATTGCTCCAGGCCTGAGGTGAGGCGGAACAGCACGTAGAAGGGCGTGACAGTGGAAATCAGCCCAGAATATGACAAGCAGAAAGCAGAGAGAGACTAAGCTCAGCTCCCAGGGACAAAATACGTATTCGCAAAGGCATGGCCCCAGAACCCACTCTTCAGTCACATCTGACCTGTCTACAGTTACCACCCAGTTAGTCCATTCAAGTGGTTTAGTTCACTGATTAGGTGAAATCATTTCATCTCTGAATTTTCTTACATTGTCTCACACAGACACTTTCCGGGGGATTCTTCATGTCTAAAGCCATAATAGTGTGTTAATCTTACATTTTACTACATTGCTATCCTTCTTGGTTCCAGTAGTTGTTTTTTTTTTTTTTTTGTAGATTGCCAGGGCTTTCTACAAAGATGATCATTTCTGCAAAGGAAGATGGTTTTCTTTCTTCCATTTGGAATCAGTAGCTTTTTCTCTTTTTCCCATCTTTTTTTTCTTTATTGAGTGGGCTAGACCCTCCAGAATGAGACTGATTATCAGCAGTGAAAGCAGACATGCTGGCTTTTTCCTAATCTTAGAGGAAAAACATTCAGCTATATTTTTAATTTAGAAGATCATTTTATTAGAGGTACAAAGTCATAATCATAAAAGAAATCTTATGAGGATGAGGTGAATTCTTTTGATGCAACACAATGTACTGAAACATTGCGGGTGCTTTTTCTTTTCTTAAAACAGACTTTATTTGGGGAGGAAGTTTTAGGATCCCAGCAAAATGAAGCAGAAAATACAGAGAGTTCCCACGTATCAGCCCCCACCCTGGACTCAGAGTCTCTGCTGCTATCAACATCCGGCACCAGGTTGGTACATTTTTCACAATCCACAAACCCACACTGATGTATTATCATCACCCAAAATCATAGTTTACATTAGGGTTCACTCTTGATATACGTTCTGTGGGTTTGGAAAAATGTGTGATGACACAGATCTCTATATTATAAAATCATACGAAGTATTCTCACTGTCCTTGAAATTCCTTAGCTCTCCTGCTCTTCTGTCTCTCTCTCTCCCTAACCGCTGGTTACCATAGATTATTTCTTTCTTTAAATTTTTTCACTGTCTCCATAGTTTTGCCTTTTTCACAATGCCACATAGCTGGAGAGATGCAGTATGTGGCCTTTTCAGGTTGGCTTCTTTTACATTGTGGTATGCATTCCATATTCCTCCATGTCTCTCTGCATGACTTAAAGCTCATTTTTAAAATTTGCTGAACAATAGTTCATTTTAGGTATGGACTATGGTTTATTGTTCATTCACCTACAAAAGTACATCTTGGTTGCTTCCTTGGTTTGGGCAATTACCAGTAACTGTACTGTAAATATTTGCAGGGTTATGTGTAGAAGTTTTTAACTCATTTGTGTATATACCAAGGAATGCAATTGCTGAATTACCTGGTAAGAATATGATTTGTGTGTAAGAAATTGCCAAACTGCCTTCCAAAATGACTACTATTTTGCATTCCTACCAGCAATGAATGAGAGACCCCATTGCTTCACATCTTTGCCAGCACCTAGTGTTGTCTATGCTTTCAATTTTGGCCATTCTGATAGATGTACAGTGGTGTCTTCTTGTTCTTTTAAGCATTTTTATTTTCACTTTTATTTTCATTGTGAACATGGATGTTAGTTTTGTGTTTTTCTATAGCTATTCTTTTTGAGTCTGAGAAAGGTCTCTTCTAATTCTATTTTGCTGACATTTTTTTAAAAAATCAGGAATGGGTGTTGGATTTTTTAAAATACTTTTTCTGCATCTATTTTTTTTTTGCTAATATGATGAATTACTGTGATTGATGTTTGGATGTTGAACCAAAGTTACATTTCAGGGTTAAAGTATAACTGGTAATGAAGCATTATTATTTGCATTTACTCTTAGATTCAGTTTGCCAGGCAATGCTGGCCTCATAAAATTAGAGAGGAAAATCATTTCTCCTCTTCAATTTTCTGGAAGAGTTTGTATAGAGTTGGAATCATTTTATTTATTATAGGGAATTCTGGGAAGTCTTCCTATGTCTTGTGCAGATTTTAACCAGTCTTTCTCTTTGGACCTCCTCAATCCCTTTGCTCATAGTTAATGGATGCTTCCAACTCCTGAGTCTTTGGGGGACCTTCAGCTTCTAGATTTTTCCCTAGATCCATGTAGGCTTTGGATTTCTTGGACCCATTGACAGTGACCACTCACCCATCTACCTCCCAGCCTCCAAATGGATTACTTCAGGTTTTCCCTCCACCATTTGCTTTGTCCTGATAGGTGTATCCCCTCATGTTAGTCAATTTCTGTTGCTATGACAAAATACCTGAGGAAAATCAACTTAAAGAGATGTATTTATTTTGGCTCATGATTTCAGAGATTTCTATTCATGGTCATTTGGCTCTGTTGTTTTCTGGGCCTATGGCAAGGCAGGGCGTCATGGGGGACAGGGTGTGGTAAAACAAATCTATTTACCTTGCAGAGGCCAGGAAGGGGGAAGAGATAGAGAAGGGAGAGGGGTGATGTTTCCAAAAAACTCTCAAGGGCAGGCCCCCGGTGACCTTACTCCTTCCACCAGGTCCCACCTACTGAAGGTTCCTCCAGTTCCCACCAGCATCACAGGCTGGGGACTACGCCTCTACCGTGTGGTCTTTGGGGAACATTTTAGATCCACCTCTTATTGTCATTTTAGTGAAGTTTGGAGAGAAAGCAGCAGTAAATTCATGTGTCTCTTCCATGTTGACCAGAAGACAGATCCCTTTCTAAAGTGTACCTAGTTTTTATTTGATAACACCCTTCTCTCCATTTGCTCTGAAGCTGTTAGCTGGGTGTTGCGCCTCTTGTAGAAACCTTCTGGGTCTCCTGTGTTTTCTCTCCTATTTGCAGTCTCTTTGACTTTGTATTTCACATCCGGAAGCTCTCCTCACCTTTATCTCTCAGTCCTTCTGTTTTATTTTTAACTTCTGAGAACTTCTTTTTATCCTCTTTTCATAACATCCACTTCAGAATTTGTGAGCACAGAATCTCCTCCAATCTCTCTGAGAAGATTAATTAGTTTTATCAAGTCCTCTCTGTTCCCTGGATTATCCTTTTTTTTCCTATGGGGTCAGCTACTCTGCTCAATGTTCTTGGTTTTTTTCTTTCAGATACTGGCTTTTCCCATGTATCTGGTGATCCTTTGTCTTCTGTTCATATTTGAGGTTGAAAGATGGTGGATAGAGAAAGAAAATCAACTCCAATACAGATTCTCCTACTCTATGCTCATGACACAGATCACTTCTGTGATTCCAAAAGCTGTGGGGGCTTCTCCCCACCAGGAAGCAATCAACCCTGCAGCGGCAGACTCCAAATGGGCATCCTCAAATCCAGTTCAACTCTGATAACCATTGCCTGAGGTTGCTCAGGCCCAGGACCGTCTCCCGCGTGTACTTTAGATGCACTAGCAAGCCCTAGGCTGTTTTTCCCTGTGCTTCTTACCAGCTAGACATGAAGAGGGGTTCCCACAAACCTTTCCTGGGGTTTGGTTAATCTGCTCCAGTGGCTCCTCCAACTCAGGAAAACACTTGTTTAACACAAAAGGATACAAATGAAGAGATGCATTAATCAAGGTGTGGGTCTCCCGTGCCCACGCCTGGCATCGCCACCCTCCAGGAACCTCCACGTGCTCAACTGTCCAGAGGCCCACCGAGGACTGCCCCTTTGGGTTTTACAGAGGCTTCCTCAGGTGGGCATGAGGGAAGCATAAACGACCATGTTTAGATGTGATTGGACAAAACAGCTCTGACCTTGGGCTAACCATTCACGTTCTGCAGCATCCTTCCTTGTGGGTATGGAGCAGGGACCCCTCTGAAATGGGGATCTTATCATCTATCAAAGAAAGTAGGTCAGAGAATTTCTTGATGGCCGGCTCCAAGACAATAAGATAGAGGAAGGTTGGCGTTTCTATGACCCAGAGAAGAGAAATTCTAGTTTCTATGGCCTGCCCTGGGGAGGGAGTTATAAATGAAGGTTTCTGTATGAAACAAATATATGTCATAATATCACCAGGACCAAATTAACAGGAGCTGGCGCGTTGCATCTCTCTATGGGCCTCACCCTTGAGTGAATAGGACTTGAACGGGAGCATGATGCGGGAGGCAGGCATCAGGGCACCAGGGCACTTAGTCGACTTGTTAGAATTTCCAGGGTCTTGAGGCCACCCTTTGATATTAGAAGAGCAGGGCACCAACATCTACACCAGAGCCTTAGATTTCCCCAGTTAAATGTTTTTTTACAGAAGACACTCTTATTAGTTACTTTGTTTCCTGGGTTGGGGGGTGGATGTAGGTGTCTGTCAGTCTCTGCCTGTGAGGCCGAGTGGGATGTGAGGAAGGGGCCGGTTTATTTCCAGCTCTGATCCCAACCCTCTCCACATTCTGTTGGGTAAGTTGGCTACTGCTATAGCCCCACCTCTCCTGTCTCTGCACGGGCACACCCCTCCTTGGCTCTGTTCCATCTGTCACCTCTACCCTCTGCTTCCCATCTCCCTGTCTTTGTTTGAAGGCCTTGCTACATATAACTCCCCACCCTCCTTCCCGTTTAGGAAGGTTATTTCATTTTGTACTTCTTCACTGAGACTTGGAAGTTGCGCTAGTTAGCTTTCTGGAACTGTAATAAACAGAATTTGGGCTCATAGTTTTGGAGGTCCATGACTGGGCCCCACGGCTTTGGGTCCATGGGGACACATCATAGTGTGTGTGTGTGTGTGTGTGTGTGTGTGTGTGTGTGTGTGTGGCAGTGCAATCTAATGGCTAAGATTGAAAGAGAGACAAAGGAGGCATCTGAGGTCTTCCTGTCCCCTTTGAGTGAATGCCCTCAATGACCCAAAGACCTTGCCCTGGGCCTCTTCTCTTAAATAGTCCACCACCTCCCAATAATGCCAAGCTGGGGACCAAGCCTCTAACACACGGACCTTTGTCATGGACATTTAGGGGAAAGTCAAGATCCAAACTAGCTTGGCACAGTGGCACATGCTGATAATCCAGCGACTCAGGAGGCTGAGGCAAGTTTGAGGACAGCCTCAGCAACTTAGTGAGACCCTGTCTCAAAAAATAAAAACATAAGAAAAAGGGCTGAGGATGTGACTCAGTGCACCCCTGGGTTCAATCCCCAGTACCAAACAACAACAACAACAACAACAAGATCCAAACTACAGCAGAAGGAAGAAGTCTATATATGAAATGTACCATCTTCAATCAGAAGTTTGTTTTCCCCTAGTTTTAGAAGTCATTAAATACACACAGAATTGGTTTACTTTTTAACCTTGAGAAAATATCGAACTAGGAGTCAATGAACCTTATAGGTTCTTGAGTCAGCCACTTCTATGTTTCTGGATGCACAAAGTTTATAATAAAGGGGGGTAATATAGTCACCTGAGATGGGTCTAAAGCCAAATGTGTTGTGGCAAAGGTTTACAAATACTGAAAATTATTGCAGCGTGGACCCAATAAGCAAACTGAAGCTGCATCATAGAATTAAACTGAGTTCGAGCCTGAGTGTATTGCTCCTTGGGCGATTCCAGCCTGTGAATAATACATTATCCGAGGCCAGGTGCTGGAGACAGATTACCGCAATACACATCTCAGGGACCTGTTGCTCGGATGTGTGCAGCTCGGACCCATCATCCTTGTGCTGCTGTTTTATTGATGCCAGAGAGTCCCCAGGATAATGTATTACACATCAGGGAGATGGCCCCTGGAGGAAATAAAAGATCTAGGAGAAAACTCTGTAATAATTATTGGAAAGAAGACAGCTACCATCCTGCATATAAAAAGTTTTGTTTTTTTTCTCCTGTCAACTAGGAAATAATATAGATCCCAGGTTATTTCTTCTGCTTCGTGTAGAATGTTTGGATATCACTAAGAGTTCCTTTTCAGATTCACCCTCCAATTAAAAAGAAAAGTCCTCATTCCCTGAGTAGCTCTGAACCTTCACAGAATCAAAGATGGATAAGTGCTACAGTCTCCCAACTCCCTGCATGTGGTGCGCTTAAATTCCCTGCTTCACAATGACTGAGATGGAATTTCAAGTGCAAAAATATCTGTCAGGGAGAAGATTAAGCAACTCCACACCTTGGGCCGTTCTGTCTTCGGCTATTTGCAGATATGTTTTAAAAAACATACCATTTAAATATGAACAGCAGCTTCCTGTTCAACTTTGGATGTAGCAACCAACAAGAAATATGGCCCCCGGTGGTGAGAGAGGAAAAAATAGTTTCTGTACACAAAGCCCTAACATAATAAACAAGCAGAAGCACTTCCTGATAAATAGCGCCAAGCAAACATTCATATCCTTGCCTCCGCTGCATTCAAAATATTTTTACTAGACCAAGTGCAAAGTATTATTATCATTAATATTAAGTTTATCCTCCTTGGAACTGATCCAGGCTCCAGTTCTACCAGAAGGTCTGGTAAGAGCAAGGGTATGGACATTTATCATGGCAGTTACTTTGGTTTTAATTCTCTTTATACAAATGTTGCAAAGTTGTGGATGCACATAAACATTAGTGTGCTTGATAAAATCCACGCCCAACAGCCCCAGGCCCATAGCAAACACCCCACAAAACCATCTAAATGGAAATTCCAGAGCAGTAAACAAGCAGCACTCAGATCCAGCCACAGTCCCTAAAGGCAGCCCTGTAAGAGAGGCAAAGACTATGACAATGATAGCTGGGTGCCCACAGGTTCCCTCCAGCCATTGCCAGGGGAACCGGCTATGGTAGAGGTAGGTCCCCTTCAGAAAGCGGTTGGGACCCAGGACTCAGAGGGAAGCAGTTTTTAGTGTTCTCTTTGTTCACAAGCAAAATGGTAATCAGCATGTTCCCTTTGTTTAACCCAAACACTAAAAGAAAAAAAAAAATCCTACTTTTTATTGACCTTATGTTTAGCCAGAAAAGTGCACGTGTCATATGTACAGTTTGATAAATTTTCACAAACTGAACCCTTCCATGTCAACTGCACCCAGATCAAGACAGAGCATCAGCAGCACCCCCACAGGTGTCCGTGGGTCTGCTCCCCAGCCCTGCCCCTCCAGGGGTAGCCACCATCTGGGTATCCTTCCTTCGTATCTTCCCAGGAAGGAGCTGGAACTCCAGATGGCAAGTGGAAAACTAAGTGCCACTTTGTGCCCAGACTGTATTCGAATCCAGGGCAAGGCCTGCGGCAACTTACTCGGGGGTCCCTCTCGGCACCCCCACAGGATCAGGGGAGGGCACTGCAGAAGAGGTAGGAGAAGGATGAGGAAAGGAATCCGGGGACCTGTTTAAATGGACAAGCATGGAAGAGAGCAGAGTTGTCAGGGCCCTGAAAACAAGGAGGCCCTGATGGGAGGGACCTGGCAAGGGAAGAGCAGAATACAAACAGCAGCCACTGACTTACCTCTGTAATGTGTCTCCAGCCACAGGAGCTCAGCTGAGCAGCTGGGGCATGCCCTGATTGGCTGTCAGCATCACTGTCTGTAGGAGGTGGGTTAGGGGCTCTGACAAGGACCCAACTCCCTGCTAGATGGTGAGTGTTTTAGTCAGTTTTTATGTTGCTGTGACCCAAAGACCTGACAATAATGACCTAAAGGAGAAAATGTTTATTCTGGCTCATGATTCAGAGGCTCAGTCCATGGTCGGCCAATTCTATTGCTCTGGGCCTGAGGGGAGGCAGAATATCAGGGCAGAAGGATGTGGAGGAGGAAAGCAGCTCAGGACAGGGCAACCAGGAAGCAGAGAGAGTGCTTTGCTCACCAGGGGCAAAATAGAAACCCCAAAGGCACACACCCCCAGTGACCTCCTTCCTCCAGCCGCACCTTACCTGCCTACCAGGCACTGATATAGATTACTGGCCAGTTTATCTATATCAGAGGATTAATCCACTAATTAGGTTACACCTTTCATAATCTAATAATTTCACCTTTGAAAATTCTTGCATTTTCTCACACATGAGCTTTTGAGAGACATCTCATATGCAAACCATAACTCTTTAGGGTGACCGCTGAGGATTCAAGTCACACAAGCCACTGTCCTGCCTTTGAGAAGTTCACAGTCCAGTTGGGAAGACAAACAGGTAACAGATCAACACCACATAGCACAGCCATGGGGGAGACACACAGGGGCCCACCACAAGGGCATGGTCATCTGTGTCTTGCCAATGCTGCTCAGGGTAGTTTTCCCACGTGTGTTGGTTGAGGGAACCAACACCTGAATGAATGAATCCACAAAGCACCTCTTCTGTCTTGCCCGAGGTCCCTCTGGGAGCAAGCCTGCAGCTGCCTGGGCTGACCTGTGAGGCAGGGTACCTTCCACAAGGAAAGCACTGGGAGGAGTTTTGGTAGAAGTGAGTCTCCTTGGGCCTGCCAGAAGATCCAGCTTAAACACTGAAGACAGTGTTTCTGCATATACATACTAAACACCAAGAACTTGAGGGCCAGGCAGTCCCCAGACAGGGCTCAACAGTGTCACTGGGGCCTCTCCTTGACCCTATGTCCCCTCAGCTGTTGTGACACCTTCCTCTGCAGCCTTGATGTGCAGACCTTGGCCAAGATGGCTGGCCAAGGTCTGCACATCAAGCTTGCAAACTGCACCTCTGCTTTTATCAGGGAGGGAGAAGCAAATGTCCACTTTTGTCTTACTGGCTAAAAAAAAAAAAAAAAAATAGGTTGCTGGGCCTATGGGGGCCTAGGAAAGAGTCTTTGGCCACCAGAAGTCGTTGGAAACCTCTCCCCCCAGATCTCTGAGGGTACAAGGGATAATTAGACCCTGTCAGCACATCTGATGTGTGCTGCCTCTGTGCCTCCAGACTTGCCGAGTGACTTAGGGCAGATCCCGTGGGATTTTGACTTCCTCTTCATTCCAATGAGGTGGCCTGACAAGAGAACTAATTGGTCCCTCCCAACCATGACAGCTGAGGCTCTTGGATTTCTGTTTCATTTACCTGGATGAAATGCCCCCAACAGAATTATATTAGCTTGTTCCACAAATGAAAATTTTGTGAGGAAAATATGATTTTTTCTAAGAAAATAAGTTATAAAGTGGGAGATGGTATGGCTGCCTGTTATAGAAAATTATATTTATTCCTGGGCATGAAGAACAATGCACAACAAAGATGGCTATACTATGAGTTGAGTTGCATCCTCAAAGAAAAAAAGAAAAAAGATGTATTGAATAGGAAAAAAAGGTGTATTGAACAGGACTTGTGCATATGACTTTATTTGGAAATAGGGTCTTTACAGATGTCATCAAGTGAAGGTGAGGTCATACTGGATCAAGGTGGACATCCATCTGACATGACTGACTGGTATCTTTATGAAAAGAAAATACTGGGGGAAATACTGGGGAATGATATCAGCCAACTATATTTCTATATTATGAGCATGTATGAATTTGTATCAACCATTAGGTACAGTAACAGTGCACCAGTAAAAAATATGAAAAGAAAAAAAAATAAGAAAAGAAGACAGAAACACAGGGATAAAAATAGGTGCTATTGGAGGAAGAGATTGGAGTGTTTAAACTGTAAGCCCCCAAAATGCTTGGGGCCCCAGAATCTGAAAAGGACAAGGATAAATTCCTCCATAGAGGTCTAGAAGGAGCATGGCCCCTGCTGACACCTCAGAATTGTGACACAGAAAGTTTCTGTTGTTTTAAGCTGCCCAGTTGGTGGTATTATGTTACAATACTAATAGAAAGCTAATAGACTCACATTTTTAAAAAATCCAGACCTTGGCAGAGACACTGAAGGATGTCTGCATATTCCTTTCAAATTGGGCATGGGTGGAAGCAATCTAATGGGATGCGTCCTTACGCCAGGCCAAGGTCACCAACAATTCTCAGGGAGAGGAAATGGAGTCTGGGAGTTACAAGATTCTGGAACTAGAATTCAGACCCCTTCTTTGCCTCTTCCTGGCTGTGTGATCTTGGGCAAATTAATTTACCTATCTGTGTCTCAATAACCTCATCTAGAGAAAGGAGATAAAATTGTGTTTTTGTGGAAGAACAAATGAGTTAACACATGCCGTATGCCTAGAATGATGTTTGGTGCATAGTAAGGGCTTGCTAAGGACAAAGTTTGGTTGTTATGGCCTCTGATGCCTCATTCATCCTTTGGTGACAGCATGGCTGCAGTGAGTCACCTAATGGTTTCTCTCATTGAAGCGAAGGTGGATGAATACAGGGTTGGAAAGATCAAGCCCGACCCTGGAGTTGAAGCAAGGTCAGGAGTTGAAGCCAGACAGGAAAAGCCAACAGCAGTGTCCAGAGTAAGGACCTGGACATACAATATGTTGGAAATACCAACACACAGTCTTGAGCTAGAGGACAAAGCAGGTGACCACAAGTCCTGGCAAGCAGGACCCAGAGGCAGGAAGAGGTAGAGATGCCTGGTAGGCAGCATCTTGTTAGAGGGCAAAACAGAAGGGTACTTGATGGCTGTGTCAGCCCTTGGTGGAGACAGAAGTCTTTAGGAGGACCGCAAGCAAGGAGTGGGAGAGGCCCATTCCCCCCTAGGTGGCCGTGCACAATGCAGCACCATTAATACCTGTCGGACAGGGAAGTGGGCCCAGCGGTGTGTAGAGAAACTTGTCAGAGGTCATGTGTCCAGCAGGGATTGCAGGGTTGGACAATAGCCAGCTGGCCTACTCTGCTAGTGTGGTCGGCCTCTCGACTGGCTGTCCCTGGAGTTGAAGGGACAGGTGCCCCATCTCCCCAGCTAGAAACAACTTGGAGTCCCCCAGACAGAAGCGCACGTGCCATAGCTCTGCAGAAAGCAGCCAGTTTACCCCCCAGAGGCATCTGAAGCTGTACCTAGGCTCACTATCCTGCCCTGGGCAAGCAAGAAAGAAAAGGCAAATGTAACTTTGGCCAAAAGTGTAAATTTGAGAAGTTAAGCAAATAATATCTAATTTGTGAGGACTCAAAGTTTCATGGTGATCGCAGTAAGACAAACAGGCCTAGAAACAGGCCTAGGAAATCCCCAGCACCTTCTTATAGTTCAACGAAATGCAGAAACTTGTGTGAATACTTTAAGAGGCAAATGACAAAGGACAAGAACTAAACAGACCACAAAAGTATCTGCCAGCCGTGGGGTAGCTGACCTTCTACCCCGGGATCCTGGAGGAAAAGCCCTCCAAGACTAGTCCTACAGTTAGTTCTTGGTCTTATTTCTATTATTAAAAATAGTTTATAGAAGCCTGGTGTGATGGCACACAACTGTTATCTCAGCTATTCAGAAGGCCAAGGCAGGAGCCTGGTCAGTCAGCCTGGGCAACTCAGTGAGACCCTATCTCAAAAAATGGCGGTGGGGTGGGGATGTAGCTCAGAGGTACAGCACTTGCCTAGTATGTGTGAAGCCCTGGGTTTAATACCTGATTATTAAATAAAAGTAATAAAGTTTTTTCCCACCATTACAACTCTAATTAATATGCTTAGGACTTTTTTCATTTTTCACTTTAAATAATCTATGGATTCTGCATTGTTAAAAGGCAAATTTTACTCTAACCCCATCTCCTCCAGATCATAATTTGCGATTTTTAAAATTTATAACTGTATATATAGACTTGCACACTCTTTGCTTTTCTACCCACTTGAAAGAGTGCTTAATCTTCACCGCAGAGAGGAAACCACTGGAGCCTCTTTTCCATCCCTCTGTTTTCTTCTTCCCCTTCTCTTCCTTCATCAGCTGATTTTTCCTTTTACAACACAAAGGATGTATACTATTCTCTTTTTTTTATTGGTTGTTCAGAACATTACAAAGCTTTTGACATATCATGTTTCATACATTAGATTCAAGTTGGTTATGAACTCCCATTTTTACCCCAAATACAGATTGCAGAATCACATGTTACATATCCACATTTTTACATAATGCCCTATTAGTAACTGTTGTATTCTGCTCCCTTTCCTTTCCTCTACTATCCCCCCTCCCCTCCCCTCCCATCTTGTCTCTCTACCCCATCTACTGTATTTCACTTCTCTCCTTGTTTATTTACCCATTCCCCTTGCAACCTCTTATGTGTGATTTAGTATAACAATGAGCGTCTCCCTCCATTCCCATGCAATTTCCCTTTTCTCTCCCTTTCCCTCCCACCTATTGTATCTGTTTAATTTTGATCTTTCCTTCCTGCTCTTCCTCCCTGCTCTGATCCTGGTTATTCTCATTATATCAAAGAAGACATTTGGTATTTGTTTTTTAGGGATTGGCTAGCTTCACTAAGCATAATCTGCTCTAGTGCCATCCATTTCCCTGCAAAATCCATGATTTTGTCATTTTTTAGTGCTGCATAATATTCCATGGTGTATAAATGCCACATTTTTTTTTATCCATTCATCTATTGAAGGGCATCTGGGTTGGTTCCACAGTCTAGCAATTGTGAATTGTGCCGCTATGAACATCGATGTGGCAAAAATGCTCACCTTCTCTAGCAGTCAGAGAAATGCAAATCAAAACCACCCTAAGATACCATCTCACTCCAGTAAGATTGGCAGCCATTATGAACTCAAACAACAACAAGTGCTGGCGAGGATGTGGGGAAAAGGGTACTCTTATACATTGCTGGTGGGACTGCAAACTAGTGCAGCCAATTTGGAAAGCAGTATGGAGATTCCTGGGAAAGCTGGGAATGGAACCACCATTTGACCCAGCTATTGCCCTTCTCGGACTATTCCCTGAAGACCTTAAAAGAGCTTACTACAGGTATACTATTCTCTTTGATAGCTAGAATGAAGTTATCTGTTCTTTGTTAAGCTTTATCTATGTGTTAAAATGAATAAATGACATTTACATTTGTGCCACTCGCAAGCACCACTTATAGCAGTTGAGTGGTTTTCTTGTCTATGGGGCTGAGGACTTTCTCTGAACCACACAAAGAGTAATAATTTTAGCATCAAGGTCAAATGGTTTGTTTTTTTTTTTCCTTTTGTACATCTTCCTCTTACTCAAAACCACGACACGTTTTTTTAGTTTATTTATGATAAGATCATGGTTATCACAGAGAGCTCTTTGGATTTTCCCCCCATAATGTTCTAATTGCCTTTTCTTTTTTTCTTGTTAACAAAGAATAACTGCTGCCTCCTGATTCTCAAGCTTCTGAATTTTTTCATCTGTGATTTTTATTTGTCTGTTGACACAGCTCCAAACTGGTCCTTTTATACTTCTGTATACACCGTCAGGGCTGGAAGCCTGTGAGCTCGATTTCCCAGTTTCCCTTACCTGAAAGTTTCTGCCAGTGAGAGTCACTGGATGCTAGAATGCAGGAAGATGAAGGAAGCCTTTCTCCTTCTGTTCCCATAGTAAGATAACAAGGACTTCGAGGCTGCTTTTGCTAAAAGCACTGACTCTTTACTTGGGCCTGCAAATGTTCAATAAGTAACTAAAAGCAGGAAAAAAACTTGGCTTCTCTGCCTCCGTTTGCATCTATCTTCTTTGCTCTGAGTCACTCTTTCCTGCAGTCACTTGAATTCCAGGAACAATAGGTCTGATCAGTCCATGAACATCTTGTGATGAATCAAAACTACCTACCACTCCCCACCTCCAGACAATAGCAATTTCTTATCACCTCCACTGACAAGGACTCTCTTGACAAATCCTGAGATAATGATCAATCAGATCACAGTTTGATCAAGACTGTTTGACTATGTCTACTTCTATCGCCTCGTCCCTATATAATTTGGGAGCTGATAGCAATTTCTCTTGAGACAGGGCTGTGGACACAGGTCTCCGTGTCATCTCAGTATAGCTATACTGATTCAGTTTCCTTTCCTGCCTTTGCCACTGCTCATCTGTTGGATTGGCACCTTGGGATGGGTGGCAGAACCTAGTCTGTTGGGACCCCCAGAGCCAGGCCTTCAGCCTAAAACTCTGGCGACAGTCGCAACCAGCAACTTTACTGGTAGTAGATGTGGCAGACGTGGTGGTGCTGGATGCTGGTTTTCAGGCATTGTAGCAGCAGCTGGAGGGATGAATTCTGGTTTCTGGATGGGAGGTGTGTTAGTCAACTTTTCACACTAAAGTACCTGAACAAGTTAGAGAAGGAACGATTTATTTTGGTTTCGGAGGATTCAGTCCCCAGTCAGCTGATTCCATTGCTCTGGGTCAGAGGTGAGGCAGAACCTTATGGCAGAATGACATGGCCTAGAAAAGCTGTTCATAGCATCCAGGAATCAGAGAGACAGGAAGGGGCCAGAGAGAAGATCCATCACCCTACTTCCTCCAACTGGGTCCCAGCTCCCAGAGGTCCACGCAGCCATCATCATCAGACCCCTCAAGATCCAATCATTGCCCGAAAGCCCCACCTCTGCACACATGAGACTTGGGGGGACATTCCAGGTCAAAACCATAAAAGCAGTCAGTGTACTCTAGGTAACCCCAACTTACATTTTATTCCTCTAGAGGGAGATCCTGGCTTCCTGTAGCTACTCATCTCTGGGTATCATGTACTGAATATCTGTGACCCTCCAAATTCATATGTTGAAGCCCTAACCCTCAATGTATTTGGAGAAGGCCTTTAGGAACTCATTAATGCTAAGTGATATCAGATTGGTGGGGCCCTAATCTTGTAGGACTGGTGTCCTTATAAGAAGAGGAAGAGAGAACAGAGATCTCTGAGTGAACACAGAGAGAGAAGGCCATGTGAGAGGATAAGTGAGAAGGCAGCTCTCTGTAAGCCAGAAAGAGAGCTCTCACCAGAAACCCAACTCTAAGAGCACCTTGATGATGAACTTCTAGCCTCTTAGAACTATGACAAATGGCTGTTAAGAGCCCCAGTCTGTGGTGCTTTGTTTTGACATTTTGTTATTATGGCTCAAGCAGACTAATACACTGAGTAGTTACTGCTTCTTTATTCTTTCATACCTTTTTTTCTTTTTGAATTCTAGTTTTGTAACTTTTTATTGACTAATTTCTCCTTCAGCTATGTCCAACCTGCTTGTGAACTTATTGAAGGTCTTCTTTATTTCTGTTATGGTATTTTTTATTTCTAGCATTTCTTTATGATGCTTTGAGTTTTCCTTTCTCTGTTTCCTGTTTGTTCTCAAATGGTGTCTAGTGTCTATTAAAATCCCTACTATATTACTCATAATTATCTTAATTTTCCAGCCTTCTAATTCCAACATTTCTGATATCCGAGTCTATTTCTGATGCTTGCTCTGTCTTTTTAAATTGTGTTTTTCTGGTAAGCACAGTAGTGCACACCTGTAATCCAAGTGGCTTGGGAGGCAGAGGCAAGAGGATGGTGAGTTCAAAGCCAGCCTCAGCAACTTAGCGAGGCCCTAAGCAACTTGGTGAGACCCAATCTCTAAATAAAATACAAAAAAGGGCTGGGGATGTGGCTCAGTGGTTAAATGCTCCTGGATTCAATCCCTAGTACCAAAAAAAAATGTGTTTTTTCCTTTTAGTCTGCTTTGTACATTTTTATTGAAAGCCAGACATGTTGTATCAGGTAAAAGGAAAATAAGTAAGTAGGACTTTGGTGTCAGGTTTTATGAATATTTGGCTTGGGATTAGGCTGTGTTTACTACTTACTGTAGGTGTAGGAGTCAAAGGCTATCTTTTTCTCTAGTGTTCTTATTTTTATTTCTACTGTTGTCTTTGGGTTTCTCTAGAGCATTCTTCTTAAATAAGTCTGAGGCATGCATTTCTCTCTGTTGCAATCCCCTGTTATTACACATAGGTCTTACTGTTGTGGGGGAAAAGTGTGTGTAGGGAGACTTACAGTTCTATGATTAGGTCTCAGTCTTTTAGTGAGTCTCTGTCCCCAGACTATGACCTTCACAAGTGCTTTGATTTATTTTCCTCACTTAAGGGAGACAAGAAGACTGCAGGGAGATAGAGTTGGGTATTTCCTTCCCCCAGACCCAAAGGGCTCTGGCAAAACTCCAGCCAGCTGGATTCTGGCAAGATAGTTTATTTTGAAAGCAGACTTTTAGGTAACAGAATGCCCTGGGTACATTGGGAAATGGCTACGTTTCCCATTCATCTAACAGAGTCAACCAAGAAGATTTTCTGTCTTCACTGTAGGGATCTTAGAGATAAAAACTCATGAAAATGTGCACTAACCTCTAATATTGGGCCCCCTAGTTTCTCTCAAACTTGTCCACATGGGATCTCCAGCAACTTGCCAATTACAGTTTAGATTTTTCCACCCTAACTGCACTGATTCCCATGGAAGGTTTTGTTTTGTTTCTTGAAGATGGAGTCTTGCTGTGTTGCCCAGACTGGCCTCCAGTTCCTGGACTCAAGCAATCCTCCTACCTCAACCTCCTGAGTAACTGGCACTATAGGCATGTTTCACCATCCCTGGCTCCCATGAGGTTTTTGCTTCTGAGCCTCTGCTCTGGTAAGTTGTGATTCTCTATATCCATCTGTCTGTCTTTCCACATGGGGCCAGCAGTTGGTCTGTGACCTCAGGTCTCAATAGCTCTAAGAAGAGTTGTTGATTTTCAGTTTGTTATGCGCTTTTCTTGTTGTGGATACAGGAATCATGTCTTCCAAGTTCTTTTCGTGCTGAACCAGAAACCAGAAGTTGCTTTCAATATTTAAAGCAATTGTCTGATTTCAAACTCTCCTCTATTGAAATATTTGGAGATGCTTCATTATTCCTGAATGGGCATTTACTGATATGCCAACCTATTGCACTGACTCTTCCTTGCCTGGAGGCATCCATCTCAACCACCAGACCTCATGCTCAAATCTGGACTCGTTGCTCCCTAGGCAATCAGTGTCTCTGGGGACGTTCTGCCATGAACTGTTGCTTTAGACCTACTGTTTCTTGATTCTGTGTCTTCTTCTTCTTCTTCTTCTCCTCCTCCTCCTCCTCCTTCTTTTTTTTTCTCCTTGTTTTGCTCAAAAAACTGAGAAAAGATTGTAGAATTTCTGACTTTACAATTGTCTGAAAAATGCATTTGCTTGTCCTAATGCTTTTTAAGATTGTTTCACAGAGTATAGAATCCTATATTCGAAATATATTTCTTAAACCTTAAAGGTCTTTGATTTCTAGAATCCACTTTCCTTAAAAAGCCTGGGTTTTATTTCTTTTGGGGCATTCCGTTTTATTTAATTATTTATTTCTCTGGACACTTTGACATCTTCTTTTTATTCTTAGTTTTCTCAAATTTTCATGTGACTGTGTCTAAATGTAGACATTTTATTATTAATTCAGACTGGTATTTGTTAGGCCCTTTTTTTTTCCTGAAGACTTCTATCTTTGAGGAAAAATCTGTTATATCTTAGATTATTTTCTTTCCTCAGCATTTCCTGAAACTATAATTCTCAAATGTTAGACATCCTGGATTGATTTACTACAACTTTTTGTTTTTCACTCATGGTTTTAGTTTCTTTCTCATTTTCATTCTATGACCTAGGAAGCTGCCCAACTTTATTTTATGGAGAATTTTTGAATGCTTACTTGAAACATTTAAATATTCATATTTTTAATTGAAAACATTTAAATGCTCATATTTTTAATTTCTAAGTTTCCTTCTTTATAATCCAATAATTTCTTTTTCATATCATCCAGTTTTTGTTTTATAGACTCAATACTTCTCATATCTCTCTGAAAATATTTGTTAAGATTTTGAGGAATTATCCTCTAATTCTTAATTGTTTCTTTTTCCTATGGAGTTGGTTGTTTTTGTATTTCATGGTTTTCTCTCACACTTGCGGTCTTCCTATGTGTCTGGTAAACCTTGGTCCTCCTGTCATAGATGAAAGTGAAGGACTGGCACAGTGGCACATGCCTATTATCACAGTGACTTGGGAGGCTGAGGCAGGAGGATCCAAGTTCATGGCCAACCTTAGCAACTTAGTTGGATGGAGAACCAACTTAGTGAGACTCACTCAACTTAGTGAGACTCTGTCTCAAAATTTATAATTTTTCAAAAGAACTGGGGTTATAGCTCAGTGGTAGAGCTCCCCTGGCTTTAATCCCCAGGACTGGAATTATAAAAAAAAAAAAAAAAGAGTGAAGCACCAGGCTGACTGACTTGGCACCCTGTGTGCAGTTTTGTCTAGGCTTGTAGCAGGTCTGTGTCCCCACAAGGCCACTGCTTTAACAGTGAATGTTGTGTAAGGACACTGTTTGCGTATTGTGTTAAATTAAATTATAGTAGGCGGTTGTTTTGGACCAGGCTAAAAATAAAAATGGAGTCACCCATGTTAAAAGTTCCTGGTTGCCAAGCTAAAACTAAGCTGTTTATCTTACATTCTGAGAAATCTGGATTAGAGAGATAACAGCCAAATTTCTCAAATAGACCAGTTTTAATTGGCATGGTAATAAAGTTCCCTCTGCTTTACTCTTTATGCAAAAAATGGTAACCTGGAGAAACCTGATATTAACCGATCAGTTATTCTCATATTATTCTGTCTCTCTTTCCACACCTTACAAGGAAAGTAATGTTGAAATGACCAATCTGCTTTTTGTTTGTTTGTTTGTTTCCAATTTCTTCAGCACTTTTCTGTCTATAAAACCAACCTCCTCTAAATTGGCTTGTTGGAGCTCTTGTTCTGTTTTATGAAACTAAGCGTTGCCTGATTCTGGAACTGAAGATAAAGCAAATTAAGATGATGACTAGGGGTGTGCTCAGTGGCAGAGCAGCAAGGCCCTGGATTCAGTCCTCAGCAACACCCCCAAAATTGTTATAATTTGGCAAATGGAAGCTTCCTTTGGGGGGTGAGCAGGGCTAAGTGCTAAGTGGTTCTCCATCCAGATGCATCTAGACCAGAAGCAATTTTAAATCCTGATATCTGGGTTGGGTATAGAACCAACTAAGTCAAAATCTCTGGGGGATGGAGGTCACTTGGTATCAGTATCTCTCAAAGTTCTCCTGGGAACTTGACAGAAATGTAAATTCTCAGCCTCCCTTTAGGCCTTCTGAACCAGAAACTCCGCAGGTGGGGCCCGTCTCTCCATGTCTTCACAAGCCCTCCAGGAGATTTCAGATGATGTGGAGGCTGCTGGTCCAGAAAACATTTGGAGTGAGTCAGCCTAAATCCTAGCTCTTCTTGGAAATTTGTTCAATTTCTTTTGAAAGGGACTTTGAGGGCAGGGTAGAGAGGGAGGCTGACACCGTAAATTGCTTGGAGTCTGGGGCCAGGGAGGCCAAATGCCTGAGCAGCTTCCTAAACAGACTTCTACTTAGTCCTGTTCTTTTTTGGCACTTTTCTTCCCCAACCCTCCAAATCTGCTGGCAGGCTTGGCCTTTGTCCCCCTGGGATTCAGGAAAGATCGGGCACCATTCTCTGAAGCCTCCCTTGGACAATGTTCTAAGCTGTGAGTTTGACTCTCTTTCTCCTCAGTCTCCACCTGTCTTTTGCTCAGCTTTTAAAGTCCCTTTTTTTTTTTTTTTTTTTACAAATCTTCTGTCAGCTGATGCCACCGTCCCCAGGCCACCCAGCCTGGAAGTCCACTCATCCTCTACTACCGACCACTATGTGCCTCTCTGATGCTTCCAGTGCCCCAAGACAATATCACTCTCCTGCTGTCGTCCTGACTGGAATAGCTCATTGGTTGCTGACTCTCTGTGTGCAGGTTCCATAGTCACTGACAAGGTCAAAGTCAATTCCGTAACAACACTTGGAGAAAGTTACTTCTGCTTTCTTCATGTAGAAAGTGAATGGGGTTCCAGGGTAAGATGCAGAAAGGCCACCCAGTTGGGCTCCACACCTCCCAACAGGCACCTGTTCTGTACCACATTTGTCCTCTATGATAAGACTCCACCCACACACAGTGGCCCTGGGATGCACCATGACTTCCCACCTGAGTCAAGCAGAAATTGTAACCTTGCAACAACCATCCCTTCTCCTTGTTTAAAAATGGAACTAAAAAGAATAAATACACACACATACATGTACACATATATATGTATACTCCCACACATACATACGTATATGCACACATATATACATATATGCATTTAAGTATTTTTTTTTCAAAAATTAAAGATAATTGAAGTTCATTTTATTTTTCGAAACCTTCATGGTAGCTCTTTAGATAAGTCAAAGTGACTTTAAGTTAGTTTTGTGGTGATCACTATAACTCTTTAGGATTGCATAATTGTCTTGGTTTCTCATGAAATGAAGCTACATATCTCTGGGCCAAGTTAGAGGAAGATTGTTCTTCGCCTTACACCTGAGGCTCCTTACTAAGGGAGAGGTAGGAGGGAGGGAAGGAGAGCCTGCCCCTTCTTCTGGACAAGGAAATTCACTTCTAGAGAGAACTGCAGAAGCATTTCCATCTCCACACTTCACCCAGGAAGGAGGGAAAAAATTCACCTGCCTGTGGCTCTCCATGGTGTCTGTCTGATTCACTGACATTGTCACTGCTAAGTCTAGGTAGAGTTGTAGTTTTAAGCAGAATATTCAAAAATCCTGTGGTCACCATCAAATGTCACACAGAGACAGAAATATCCAGCACAGCTCCAACTCCCAGAGACCTGACATGCCAGCTCCTTCAAGGTCAGCCCCTCCATCTACTCCATCCTTGGGAGAGTGCTGCGAGCAAGTTAAGCCATTACCATAGACCAGGCATGTTTTTCATATCTTTCTGCAGTATCAGAATTTATTGAATAAGAATAAATTCACAAGTTCATCGATTTCATCCGCTTGAATTCACCATGTATTCCTAGCTCACTTGATACCCTAACCATGACAAACACAAGTTCTTTTATTCTATTCCAATCTTAATTACTAACACGTATAATACTCGGGTCACACATCATGCTTGACACAGTGATATACTGATTATAGAATGGCTGAAAGAGGAGGTGGCCACTGGTTTTAAGAGCCTGTATCAAGAACAAAGGAGCAAATACAAATGCAGAGTCCCTGCTGATGGCCAGATAAAGGTCTTAAGGAACCAACTGGCAGGGTCACAGTAAAGGTCCGGAAAGCAGGCTGTTTCAAAGTGTTAGCCTGAACTGTCCGCTTGAAGTGTCCGCTTGAAGTGGACAGTGTGTCACCATAGGCAGGAGAAACCACAGTGAACTGAAGCCTGGGGACAGAGAGTCGAAAGTTCATTGCTGTATCAATTTTCCTGGGCAAGGCTTAAGATGAATGATCAAGTGACAGGTCAGCATACTGACATATCCAACCTTGAATTAGGTGGGTACATCCGGTGATATTGATAAGCTCCTGTGTCTAGTGTTTCTATATGAGTTGAGATGTCTGTGTGCACCGGCTTTAATTTAATCCGTTAATTTTTATTAGCACAAAGACATGATCAATTTGTGCTTTATGGTTGTACTGGGCAGATGGTGGTTGTTTATTTCTACAAACAAGGTATAGAGTCATTCTACCTTGGCACTTAACAGCCAAAATGGAGTAACTGATGGCAAACCACTGCTTCATACAATGGAGTAACTCAGGGTCAGGCACCGTCTGAAAACTGCTATTCTATTCATCATGGAGTAACTCAGAGAAGGGCAAAGGCTGCCATCCTTGGGGAGCTATGAAGCCCCCAGCTGTGAGACTGAGGCCACATAGCCCTGTGTGCTTCTTCTGCTCTTGGTATCCTAATCCTCTTCATCGTTACCCTTCAGAAGAAAACTAATGCATCTCACACAAACCCTGATGTGAAGCAAGAGTGCAGACAGTAAGGAGGTCTTAGATGTAATTAAATGCACAGTGACTGCATTTAATCATAACCCACCCGGCTCACACGCACATATGCATGCATACACCCCAGCTGCAAGGCAGTGGTGGGGGTACCATAGCTCTTCACATCTGACCAGGAGCATGTGAGACAGCCAGGCTTACAGGCCACCTGCTTCCCAGAAGCATCTAAATGGGCATCACACACAGTCCCTTGCAGAATACTCTGGAACCAAATGTGTCCTTCTGTGTTCCCAAAGGTGAGTGTTTACTTTTTTTCTTTGTCTTTTTTTCTAGCACTATTCACTGAGAAAGACAGACAGACGGTGCTGAGGAAAGAAAAAGGAACGTAGACGATTGGACATTTCACACAACTCAATAACCAGGGAGGCAAGAGCACTTACAGAGCAGTTGGAGCCAAAGAGCCGCTCAGGGATGGGAACAGCAATGACTTAAATATTTTAAAGCAGACGCCCTGAGAGCGGCTGTGGAGGCAGCTCTTTGTTAATATTTAACATGAGCTGGGCAGTCGCTGGGAAAGCAACTGTTTACAGGAGATATGAACAAACATCCCCGATTGCTCAAAGCTGCAGGGGACAAACAGCTGCTCATGTTTCTCCATCATAGCAGCTCCCGTCGGGGTGCACAGCACCACCAGGCCACAGGCGTGGGGAGGCCATGGCTGTCTCTGGGGTGCGGTGAAAACTGTAAACACATAGCCTGGGGTCAGCTGTCCTGCTCCAGACTTGTGGTTTGCAGGAAACCCAGCCCTGCAGCTGGGCCTGGGTGGTGCCTGCTAGCTGGCTGGCCTGCCCCTCACTCCAGCAGCTGCACACCGCAGCCCCTGGCTGGGCGGTCCTTCTGGCCCCATGCACTGTTCCAGGCAGACACTCTGCAGGAAGCCAGGGGCAGGTATCCACAAGCAGAGGGGCTTGTGAAGAATCAGAGACCTGCTTGAAAAGCTCACACTGGGACCTTTGGGGACACCATGCCAGACTGTTTTCAGAGATGACAAGATAGCCTATTTTTAGGGACTATAGGATAGGAGTCTTTTTCATAACAAATTTCTACTCCTATAAGCCTGGCCATCTTCATCCAGCTGGGATAAATCAGGCCAGGAGAGGGGGAAAATTCACCCGCCTCAGACCTCACTCCTCTGCACCCACTTCCAACCATTCTTTCACCCCGATGTGCTCCCTCTCGGAACTAGGCACCACCCACTCTTAAACTTAGCTGAATGTGAAAACCCAGCTCGAGACCGAGGACTGCTGCCATCTCGAGTCCTGACACTGCCTCCCAGGGGCCATGGTCAGGACCACATGTGACTCGAAGTGGTCAGCTCCCTGCTGCATTATCTAGGATGCTAACTGCAAAGTTGCTCAACCCTCCACCCACAACCCTGGGCTCCTGCCACGCCACTGCCAACTTGCCCAAACCGCATTTGACCTTGACTCACTGGCCACTCCAACTGTTTACACACCTGGCCATTTATTGTAAAGGATGAAATGCTGAACATAGAGTCCTGCTCCAAAGAATTCATGTAAGAATTAGGGGACTGCATATTAATCCTTGTTAAAAATAATTATTGGTTTATTAGAAGAAAACTTTGGGTAGATTCTCAGTCCTGGGTATCACAACATAAATATGTTTTATATTATTTTGAAGGCTTAGATACAAGACCATCTTGTGTCTAAGGTATTTTAAAAAATAGTCCCTAAACTTTCTGTGTTCATAGCGTAATTAAGAATAATAGAATATGGAGGAACACTTGAAAATATTTTTAAAAGATCAGGCAACATTAAAGCACTCAGCTATGGTTCTCCTTTAGTAAAACAGGGAGCCTCAAGGGCTAGAAACATCCACGGCCCTTGAGTGGTCGCTTGGTTGTTATTATGGAATTTTTTCCACTTTTTATTTTCTGTGTGTTGCTATGGTCTGACTACGGTTTTTCCCCTCTGAAATTCCTGGAGTTCATTCTCTTGTGAGATTAAGAAGGTGGCTGAGGGCTGGGGTTGTGGCTCAGTGGTAGCACACTTGCCTAGCATGCATGAGGCACTGGGTTCGATTCTCAGCACCATATACAAATAAATAAAGTAAAGGTCTGTCAACAACTAAAAAATATTTTTTTTTTAAAGAAAAGGAGGTGGAAGCTGAACCCAATTACAGTGTTTAGAGGTGGGGTCTTCAGGTGGTGACTGAAATGTCAGGCGGGAGCCCTGACAACTGTATACTGGTGGCTTTATAAGAAGAGAGAGACCAGAAAGTGGGCTCGCTGCCTGCTCTTATCATGTAATGCCTTGTGCTTCCTCAGAACTCTGCCAGCAGGAAGATCACCTGACCAGCTGTAGGCCCCTGGCCTTACACAACCAGAACCATGAGCCAAATTAAACCTCTTTTCTTTATAACTTACCCAGTCTGTGGTATTGTATTATTACTAATAGAAAAGTGAATGATGAGCTTTATCAGCATCAGAATGACCTTCTAATGTTTTCGGAGTCAATTGTATGATGCGGGGCAAGACCCTGCTTCCCTAAGGGGACAGAAATATGTTCTCCCTGACCCCTGGAGGGCAGCAGCATTCAGAATCAGATGCCCCCAGCAAGCTTGAAGACCTGTGAGTTCATTCCCCCATTCCCAAGTGGCTGAGGCAGTAGATCAGTACCCTGGGCACAGGGAGTGTTGGCATGCTCATGCTCAGTAGGGACAGCATTCTACACAAAAAATGGTACTGTGGCCCTGGTCACCTAGCTAATCCTGACCATTTCCCCAAAGCAATTCTGTAATCATTTACCTATAGATCTTTGATATCCTTTTAATGCATTTCTAGTCCGATGATTAACTAGATTGCTTTGCAAGCAGGAGCCCTGATCAGCACCACCAGGGCCCTGTGCTGTGATCTGAGGACCATCTCCTTTCCCAACTTGGGTTCTCCTTCAAAGCTTGGTGCACCCTTGATCTGATGCTCCGTTTCCCTGCTCCTGCAACACACAGCCTGCTCTGGATTCTTCACATCGCCTCCCTCTTCACCATTTGAATGGATTCAGTTGTCCCCCAAATTTCACACATCAATCAAAATTCTGCTGCATGCTCCGAGTGGATGGCACCAGGGTGTTGTCATGTTCCAGCTGTTGGCCACAGTGGGTGGGAACGGGGACTGCCAGCCTGGAAGGAGCATAGCAAACTCTCATTTTTAGTCACAGAAACACAATGGCTTTTCTATCTTTCCCTTTCTCTAGGCCGCCCCCTGAAGCCAGGTTCTCCTAACCTGAGTGACATTCACAGGAGCACTCTGTCCCAGCCAAGGCTTGTGCAACAGAGACGGAGAGAAGGCGACACAGAGAAGGCCAGATTGGCCCACAAGCTTGAGATCTTGCATTGGCTGAGATGAAGTCCCCATTACCAGGCAGAAATGAGGTACAAAATGAAAAATCAAGATCAGTTACTGAAAAATAGAGAGGTCATTCTTACGCTTCTGAGTTTTAGAGAAAGGTTGATCCCACTAGGTATGGGAAGAGTCGTCCACTGAGGTTTCCTGACTAAAAACACAAAGTCATCTCCCGTGCCAAGAGAGGCCTCCCTCCTCATTCTCCCTGGGCTGAGTACCCACTGTGGGCAGAAGCCTGGCCATGGATACAGGAGGTACATAAGGCCAGGTGGCCAGCCAAGCTGGGATGAGCTTCTGGTGCACCTGGCATTTGGAAGCCCCAAGAGCCAGAGGGCCTTTGTAGGAGCTTCACTTTGGAAGGGCCAGTAGGTGTGCTGGGGTGTGCTGCATCAGCCCCTCTGGCCCCTGTGAGGCTGCAGGATAGCGACACTCATAGCTATTGCTCAATTGACCCCATCGTCACCTGTCTAGCCAGGTGCTGCTCTGTGGCCAGGACTGTATGCCTCAGGTTGATTGAAGCACAGGGTTACTGTCTATCTTGGCTGATCTGTTTGTTAATTGCCTTTATTATGCCTTCCCCCTCAATATTCTGTATGTTTGGTGTGTATGTGAATTTTTGTTTTTAAATTCTTTATTACATAAAAATTCATATCTTACTTTATATTGTGATAAAATATACATAACATAAAGTGTACCATCTGATGGTGGAATGTGATGGACATCATTATCCAGAGTACATGTATGAAGACACAAATTGGTGTGAGTATACTTTATATTCAACCAGAGATATGAAAAACTGTGTTGTATATGTGCAATAAGAATTGTGATGCATTCCACTGTCATTTATTTTTAAAAAATCAATTAATAAAACAAAATAAAAGTGCAAAAAATGTACTCTGAACCCCCTGTTAAGTATATATTTGAGGTGGCGTTAAGAACCTTTTTGTGCAACCATTACCATCACCCATTTCTAGAACTTTTCCATCTCCCTGAACTGAAACTCTACCTATTAAAAGTGTTTAACTCTCCAGGCCCCACTGCCCCAGCTCCTGGTAACCATCTTCCTACTTCCTCTCTGAGTTTGGTTAGTCTAGGAACCTCACGGAAGTGGCATCAGATGGTATTTTCCCTTTTGTGTTGGGCTTCCTTCATTCAGCATGACATCCTCAGGGTTCATCCATGCTGTAGCCCATGTCAGAATTTCCCTCCTTTTAAAGGCCAAATAATATTCCATTGTCTAGGTGGACCATAGTTTGCTTATCCATTTGTCCAATGAAACTCAATGTAATTCATTTTTTTAATTTACGTGGTGTTTCACTCTTGGCCTCTTCTGGTTTCTGATGTTCACTGAGCACCATGACCTACGGGTTAGTTACTTTTTCTTTGTGTACATCTAGAGCATTGCCTCTAACGGGGCCTGGCCTCCCTCCACACCTGGGTCACTCCTCCCCTGGTGACAGACAAGTCCCCCCACCTCTCACATTCCTGTTGAAAGCATCTGGGTACATAAAATGTACCATCTGATGGTGGAATGTGATGGACATCATTATCCAGAGTCCATGTATGAAGACACAAATTGGTGTGAATATACTTTATATACAACCAGAGATATGAAAAATTGGCTGTATATGTGTAGAAAAATTGTAATGCATTCCAACTGTCATTTATGGAGTCATTTATGAGTGTGGGACCACTGTCATCTTTATTTCCATTTTCCACCCCTCTTATTTCCACTTGGTTCCTTTTACGACTCCTTGTTCATGCTTTTATGATTAATACTTCTTCTTAGCTAGAAATACTTATTATAGTTACTTAAAATTCCAGATCCGCTATAAAATGCTGCTCCGTGGGGTGGCCGTCCAGCGTGTAGTCTTCATGGGAGAGGTGACGGACCTCTTGAACTTCTTTTGTCTTAGTCCCAGGGTTCACGTTTTCCTGTTTGGAGACAGGTAATGGGGAAGGTACTGAAGCCAGGCCATGATCTGGGGTCTATGTCCCTCTTAGAGGGGTTTATAAGGACAGGATAAGTCCTGAGACCAAAGGACTATTGCTGACCACACTTATTTGTCTCTGTGAGAGTATTCCCTATGCTTAGAATAAATGGCCCAGGGAGAGACAGAGTTTTCAGGTTCTAACACACCAGCCCTGGAGAGCGAAGGGGACAGTGTCTGAGGAAGGCTGATTTGAAAGCAGCCAGCTCCCACTCGCTCAGATCAGACCTCCCCAACGTAAGGCAGCCTGGCTGGCGCTGCTGGTCTCTGTTCCAGAGGGATTGGAATGGACCAGTACCCCCAAGGCGAAATGGGCTAGAGAGGAACAGAATGTTCAGGCTGTCCCCACCACTGCCCTTCCTCCATGCCCTCTGCCCTGGCAGCTGCCCCCATAGCTCAACAACCCCATTTCCAACAGCCTTGGGTTTCCCTAGGACTTTCCAGTTTTGTGTACCCTCTTTTTCCAGAGCTCTCTGTAGTATCTGGACCCAGAAGCTGGTTGCTTTCCTTGTCCCTCCATCAAGTCCTACTTGATCCCAAACTGTTTCTGTTGGGATGAACAAATGCATGAGGGAACAAATGCATTCCCACGGAGTCCATCTTTAGCACACATCGAGGCCTCCCCAGAAACCGGACCTCTCCATTCCCACATGCTTGGTTCTTCGCTCGCCTGAAAACACACCTCTCCATCCGTCTCAGCTGACCTGGCTGAAGGGCGTGAAGAAATCGAATGCAAATCCACTTGGCCACACACCACCTTCACAGTCAGCAGTGGAAAAGGGCATAACTGGCATGTTATTTAAAATTGAAACAAAGATGTGAAAAATTATGAATTTTTATTTTATAAAAAGTCCATTTTGTTTTATATTTAAAAAAAACTATCTGATATGCAAAGTTGAACTAATTCTTAGAAAAATGAAGGGATCTGTTGTTTTAGTTTTGGACATAATTTTATATGCTTGTACAATATTACTAACACTTTAATACCACTTACTATGCACGAGGCACTATAAATGTGTATATGTATTCATTTAATGCTCACAGCAGTCACGAGACAGATACCATTCCTGTCCTCATTTCACAGATGAGAAAGCTGAGGCACAGAGAGGTAAAGTGTCTTGCCAGGCCACAAAGCCTGTGTTAGAAGCGCCCTAGGTTCTGAACTGGGGCAATTTGAGTTCTGAGCACCTACCCAGCTGGGCTCTGCAGTCCCTTACTTTTTGCTTGATTTCTGCATCCTGATCATGAAGAAAGCCAATCTTGAAAAACCCCAAGGGCTGCTCCATGGTTTTCTCAAGGGCCTCTCCAAATGTGATGTCTTGGAAACTGTTGTCTTTGCAAGTGTTTATGAGGCCACCCACAATTTTTGTCAATTCTCTCCTCTTCAAATGCTAACTGGCCTAAACCACAGACTTCCTTTTGAAGGATTTTCACGTGGTTCTAGGAGCTCTGCACTCTTTGCACTTGGTTTTCCAATGGGTTTGCCCTGAGCTGCTTCTGAGTGTGACATCCAATCATCCTCCAGCTACTGATAGATTCCTTAATACTGATGGACAGGCAGGATGAGGGCCCAGAGATTCTGAGCAAGACTGAGTTTACAGTTTGTTCACTTACTGACCGAGAGCCAGATCTCTCTCTGGCTCTCCTCTAGGCCCTGGAGACGCAACGGTGGACAATACAGGCACAACCCTGTTCGGTATGTTAATGCAGGGCAGACATACATGAGACCAATAAGGAAAATGCATCCCGCCCTCAGATATATGATAGTAAGGAAGATGACGTGGGAAAAGAGGGTAGGAGGTGTGTGCTGCTGCTGGTGGTGGTGGGGTATTGTAACTCAATTAGAGCCCTAGAGGGCCTTCCAGGTTAGTGAAAGGAGCATGGAGCAAGGCCCTAAGTGGAGGGCAGTGGGAAGAGAGATCCCAAAGGAGGACGGACAGGCAGAGTACTGGACATGTCACTGGGCAGGACAAGAGCAGGGGTTTGCTCTGTCTCTGCATGGGACAAGGGGCTATGGGGGACACCAAACAGTGAAGGGATTCACTGGTCTCTGTGTGAAAGGGACACTCTTTCCATGTGTTGAGATAAGACTACTAGGGCACACGTGGGCATGGGGAGTGAGGCGAAGCCGTTTGCAGTGACCCAGGCAGGGACAGTGGTGTCAGGCACCAGGGTGGTGATCCTGGTGAGGACAGGATCCCCACAGAGGGAGTCTGCAGAGGCAGAGTAACAGTGCAGTGGCTGGATGTGGGTTGTCCCTCGAGGGTTCATGTGTTGGGGGCTGGGGTTGTGGCTCAGTGGAACGACACTCACTTAGCACACGTGAGGCACTGGGTTCGATCCTCAGCACCACATAAAAATAAAATAACAGTATTGTGTCCATCTACTATAAAAATATTAAAAAGAAAAAAAAAAGAATTCATGTGTTGAAAGCTTGATCCCCAGGGTGGTAATGTTGGGAGGTGGTGGACCTTTAAAGAGGTGGGACCTAGTGGAAGGTGGTCAGGTCACAGGGGACATCACTCACAGAAGGGATTAATGAAATTCTCCCTGGACTCTGAATTAGTTCTTGACACAAGGTGTTACAAAAATATGAGACTGGTCCACTTTTTCCTCTGGCTTCCTGTTTAACAATGTGATCTCTCCCACTTACAACACCCTCTCACCACTGTGATGCCATCAGCCAAGAAGCCTTCACCAGAGCTGATCAGATTGGCTCTTGGACATCCAGGAGTATGATCTGCATGAACCACTCTTCTTTATAGAGCACTCAGCCTCAGGTATTTAGTTGTAGTAGCAGAAAATGGACAAATACACATGGTATGAAAGAAAGGAAATCAAGATGACTCACCTGTGGCTCATGTGATGGAAAATGCCACTCCCTGGGATAAGGAGACTGAGAAGGAACAGGAGTTGAGGAAAATCAGTTCTGAATACTCTGATCTGCATGATTTTCACACTTAGTCTGAAATTCTGAGTGGCCTGGTACAGATGAAAGGAGAGGCTGGTGGGAGACATGACTTTGGGGGTCATTAGCCACAGAATGCATTTCATGCCAAGAGACTCTATGGACTCACCAGGGGAGAAGATGCTCAATGGAAAAGGGAAGAGGGTCTGACTGAGCCGTGGAACTCCTCCCACGGGGGAGAGAAGGAAGGAGTGACCATCTAGGCCAACACCACACAGAGGCCAGGAGGAGGATGGGTATTGACTGCCAGGTTTAGCAGCATGGGGGACAGTGCTGACTTTGCTGAGCTGTAACTCCAGCCCCGCAAGTCCCACTTCTTTAAGGTCCCACCACCCCACACAGTGCTGCCCTAAGGACCAAGCTTCCAACACATGAATTCTTAGGGGGCACACCAATATCATATCCAACCATAGAACACCCTGGAGCCTACTCAGCTTGCTCGGTGGATGGTGCATGTTGTGACTACCGACTGTGTTTTCTTTCCAACAGCAGGTGTCCTGAGTGGACGTGAGACAAGCCATTGTAGATGGAAATCACTGGAGAAGGCATCCCGGGACCCACTGCCTCCCCTAGCATCCTCCTACCCAGTGGGAAGAGACATCACAGAGACAGGAGAGCAATTTGGGGACAGAACTAGGGAAGGTGGCAGGGTGGGAGATGAGATCTCAGTTGGACGGATGGGTTGTCATGCATTGACTCTAGGACCTCAGCCAGTGCCTTGGCTCTCTGGTCCCCAGGTCCTGTCTCTGCCTTCCTCCCAGGGCAGCAGCAGGAAGTTCTGTGAACCCAGGTACATGGAAGGCCTGCCACTTGTCATCCCCTGGCATGCCTCAGTCCACCTCTCTCAGCTTAGGGAGGTTGAATGACTTCCCCAGCACTCACTTCTCTTCTGCTCTGTCCCCTCCTGCATGCTGCTTGCCCACCGTGGAATCTTCTCAGAGCCGTCCTACAACTGGGCCGAGGCAGAACCTGGGGTTCTCACGGAAGATCTCTGCTGTGCTGAGCCGTGGATGGAGCAGATATTGTGCCCCTACTGAGACGTCCCCTGCAGAAGGCAACTCTTCAGTGTCTGGCAGGGGACTGGGATGCACCACTGCCCAACACAACAGGGTCCTGTCACAGTGGTGCTGTGGCACTTCACCACACCAGGAGTGCCCCCAAGGTGTGGCTCTGTGGGCAGGTAGGCCAAGCCCACCTGGCAAGCTGGCCATTCCCCTCTCAAAGGCTTTCTACTCCAGTATTGTTCCTAGCTCTAGAAGTTAGTGGGGATGGATCGATCATTCTACAAAGGCACTGCCTGCTGGTATCCTTTCTGCAAATCTTCAAGGGCTGAGATTGCATCTGCAGGCTTGAGCACCCTGGGCAGTGAGGGGAGCATTCTCATCCCACTCATTGGCTTGGCTTCCCTTTCATGCTGGCCCCACCTGTGTCCCCAAGCCTGCCCCCTTTACATTACCCTTTCCATTCCCACCTGCCAGGCGAGCTGGGAGATGACGAGGGGGTTCTGGGAGGAGGCGCTTCCATGCCATTTCATGGGGGAAGAGAATTTCCCCATTTTTCTTGCTTCCCATGTAGTGGGTTCTCTCCAATTACACGATGTTTTCTCTAATCTTGGCTTTGGCTTTAGTGGATAGCTTCCGTTCCTATTTAAACTTAAAAAAAAAAAAAGGGACTCCGACTCAACATACAAATGAGGAATGCAGCTAAAAATGGGAGAAGTTTTTTTTTTTTTTAAAGTCAGTACAAATATTTTTGGAATTTAATTTTCCTTAGGAAAAAAAAAACGACTTGCAGCCAGAATGTCTACATCCTGTGTTTGAACACCAGTGGCCTCTGGTGTCTTTATTTGTAAACCCAACATGGTGATATATGACTCCACAAGCCTTCCCTTCCCTCTCAGCAAAATTAGAACAATGGCACCTCTCTTCCTCCTGCCGCCCTCCCCCTCTCGTTCTCCCTCTCTTCTAGGAGTCTCTCTCCTTTCCTCCCTTTCATCTTCTTGCATAATCGTGGGCAAACAGGGCCACACCCTATAGGAAATACTTAGAGCTATCGGAGGAGGAGAGTCTATAAAACAAACCACTGCCACTTAATGAGGAGGTTCGTCTCAATATGCCCATTCTGCTAGTGAGGCAGACAGGTGGGAAGCTGTCCTCCAGGAAAGAACAGAGACAAAGGTGAGCTGTATAAAAAAAAAAAAAAACCCAGAAAAGCAGACCTACAATACAACTGGCACCAGTCAGCTACTGGGACAGTGTGCTCATACTTGATTGATGTAAAAATAGTGGCAGAGAAATAACTTCCCCTTTCCAAGTCATTCAGGCCAACCTCAGGGTGTTCAACCTGTATGCCAACGGCACCATCTTTGTTCCTAACCAGTGCTTGACCCCCTTATTGTCTCCAGGAAGTCTGGGGTGGGGAATGAAGGTACCAGCTGCTTCAACAAGGTCGGTCAGTGGTAATGGTATACTTGGTCAGGGCCTCTGACCAAGATCATTCAATTTTCCTTAGTGGAAATTGTAAAACTGCTAAAGTTCCAACCACAGGTTATTGGTTAAACAAAGTATAATACGGCCATAAATTTGTGAACCACGCAGCTGTTCAAAATGAAGACTGGCATGGGAGACCACTCATACCTTTGGAGAAAACAGACTAAAAAGCTTCTCTTGGATGACAGAAGTCCGGGTGGTGGATACCTGAGGGGACATGTGGGCATTGACTAACCAGGGGGGCGCGGGGAATCCCCAGCTGCTGGAAATATTGGCTGTCTTGATTGGGCAGGGGTACACAGGAGTCTACATCATGGAGTTGTGGCCTTGAGATGAGAACATCACACTGTGAATATTATGCCTCGATAAAAAAATGCAGCACACTAAAGTTAGTCTACAAAGCTGAATGGATAGAATGAAAATATGTATATTTTAAAATTTAACGTGGCAGGTTAAAATTTTCCCCAAATAGCTATAATAATATTTCTTGTTCCAAATGTTCTTCCAGAACCTTGCCACTCACTTCCCATCAGGAGGTGAAGTCTCTCTTTCTTCTCCTTGAACCTGGCAGGCCTTTGTGTTTTTTTTCTATTAATAGTAGGTGGTACAAGCGATGCTTGGAACTCCTGGGTCTCTCGGGAAAGCTGTTTTCTCAGGGTGCTCTCCATCTCTCCTGACACTTGCCAGCAGGACCCAGGCACCCTGTTGTGAAGATGCCTGACCACTGAAGAGGCCGACAGCAGCTGACACCCAGCACCAACTACTGCACTTGCAGGCAAATGAGTCTTCAGATGATTTTGAGCCTTCGAGTGTTTCAGTTGAGGCCCCAAACATCATGTGGCAGAGGTGAGCCATCCCCACGGCACCCTGTCTAAAGTCCTATTCCAGGCCCATAGGGTAACAAAGGGTTCTTTTTATGTTACTCAGGGTTTTTTTGGGAGGGGATTGTTGGTTGGTTGTTTTTGGTACTGGGATTGAATTCAGTATTCTGAGCCATATCTTCAGCTATTTTTATATTTTATTTTGAGACAGAGTCTCATTGAGTTGCTCAGAACCTCATAAGTTGCTGTGTCTGGCTTTGAACTCGCGATTCTCCTGCCTCAGCCTCCCAAACCGCTGGGATTATAGGTGTGCACCACTACACCTGGCTATTACTCAGTTTTGGGTACAACTTGTTTAGCAGCAATTGTACCTGGAAGTGTGTGTATGTGTGTGTAAATGGGGGAAATTTCTGAGTATCTGAAAACAGGGATTGGTGCTGGTATTTATTTGTTTTCCCATGATTTCAATGTTTCTTCAAGATGCTGGTTTTATTCATGTTATAAAACTAAAATTAAAAATGATATGAATTTCTCAAATGGAAACCAGATGGAAGTACATATCCAAGCATAAAAATTGTGCCAGGCCAGCCTGTGCCCTGCTGCCCTCCGGGCACTGGGCAAGTCCAGGAGAGACCTGAGCAGCAGAGTGGACTGCAGGGGAGGGGCTGCTGCTTCTGGCTCAAATGGCTTCTGCATCTGTGTTTGTGGAGGGTGGTCAGCCTTTGTTGAGGGACTGTGGGGACATGTGTGTGCAGAAGTGGGAGGGAGCTCTTGCTGAGCCGGTGATCTAGTCCTGGCTAAACTTCCTCTTCAACCACCTTCTAGAAATCAAGCTCATTAAGGGGCCTGGCCTCATATGCAGCCTCTAAGAACAGTATTAAAATATTCATGTAAACTCTTATAGTTGGAGTTTTAGGAATGCAAATTTTCAGGTGACAAGACAAGCAGACTTGATCACAACACAGTGTGTGCAGCACACGCTGGGCTGTGGAGTAGGGGCAGTCCTGCCAGGGCCTGCCCCACAGGATCTGGAGGAGCCTTGGGGTGCAGAGACCCTCACCGATGTCCTCCTATAGGGAGTGGTGTTTGGTATGCATCCTCTCTCATCCCTGTCCTTACCTCTCACTCACAAATTCCCAACAGCATCTCACCACCTTCAAGTATCAAAATAGCTGCTCATTCAAACTTTGTAACCAAGCTAGACCTCTTTGTTCAGGACTCAGACTTGAGTAGAAATAGAGGAAGTAAAGTCTCTTTTCTTTCCATTCTCCTTTACCCTTCATTATTTACCATGCCCTGAGCTTCCAAGGAACCTGAACCAGTGAAAGTGGCTTCCATTCTTGACCTCAGCATTTGCTATGACACGTGGAGCCCGAGAGGATCATTGTACCTTGCTTTTAGTATTCATTCCAGTTGGGGCTCATAAGGTAGAGTACAGGGAGGGCCACTAGGGCATTGGGCAGAGTCAGTATGTCCACCTCTGAGTATGGGCACTTAGAGACAGATGTCAAGTGCTATTCACAAGAACACCTCCCACATGGAGGTGGAGGAAGAGGACCAACATTCTCGGTTTTCCAACAAAGGGGCCAATAGCTGCTACAGGGGACTGTTGGTAACTGGCCCTGCAGGGGACAGGGATCTTGCTTAGGGAAGGGCAGCATTACAATTTGTTTTCAGGGCTGGATTAGGGATAGGAGCACAGGGAGCAGAGGTCCTGCGGAGGAGTAGGGGAACTGGAGTTCACTTGAATTCCAGGCCAGCACAGGGCTGGAGAGCCAGATTCCAGCAGCCCCACGTCTTGTCAATGGTGCTACTGCAGGGCCAGAAATTAGAGAACTGTAGGGGACCTAAGATGGGTTAAGCTTCCCAGGAGAACTCAGAGGGGAGGAGGACTCCAGGGAGGGTTGGGAGAGTCAGCAATAACTTAGAACTGAAATCGCAGCGCCCTGTTTCTATTCTCCTCAAGTCTCTGGACACCACAAAAGTTCAGTGCCAGGATGCAATGGAGCTCCCAGGTAGCCTGAGGTCTCTGAGCACACACTGGAAGAGAACCCAGGAATCCAGGTCATTTTTCTGGCACACAGTCTGGTAGATAGGCCATCTCTCCTTCACACAGAGACCATCAGGACCCGGTGAGGTTCCAAGGCTGAGGAGCAGAGCTTGGGGATCTCCAAGAAAAGATCATGTAGATGTTACTGGGCCCCTTCCCGGGGGAAGACACAAGGAGGTATTTAAAGGATAGTGCAGTCGCCTGGGGTCATTCTTGGGGTCTCTCTTCCCTGTCAGATGCAACTCAGGAGTCGGGGGAGGCAGGCCAGATTTTGTGATCCTTCCTCCACCTGATCCAGCACAGGCAACCCTAGAGAGGGCAAGGCCTGAGAACTTCCCACTGATTGGGCTTCCCTAGGCCTACTGTGTTCTAAGGGATGGTCTCTAGGAAGATGCTCACATCCCATCCTGTCTTCCCTGTTTTCTGAGAGCACCTGGTTTCCCCTTTGATTGAAATCACTTTTTCAGGCGGTAAGGGAGGTCCTCAGGAAGCAGGGCACAACGTACAAAAGGCAATTTTCCTGCAAATAGGCCAACGCTCCAAGACTCACCATCTTCTCCAAGTCCTGTCCATTGTCGCCCATTTCACTTTATCCATTTATTGAACCCTTCCTTCTCTGCCTTCTCACTTTGTCAGGGTGACTTTCTCAGAGAGGCCCTGCTTGGCCACTTAGGTCAAAGCCGCCTCACTATCTCCCTGTTGTTTTGCCTCCTGTTCCTGGGTTCCACACTCTGAAATCACATGGTCTGCCTATGTGGTGATCCATTGTCTGTCTCCTCTCCAGGATATCAGCGTGATGAGAGTGGGGACCTGCTGGCAAGGCTGCTGCTTCTGGCCCCTGCTCAGTGTCATCTGCCTGGCAGGACTCACACTGTCCTTGCTGTAGGGGTGGGTGGTCCAGTAAGTGACCCAGCTCTGGGGAAGGTGCTGGTGATGCAGAGATGCACAAAACACAGTCACAAATGTCCTACAGGGTGAGGCATAAGGCACAAATAGCTTAGTTACATCTACAGACAGCAGAACCAGTGCATGAGAGGCCTCTGACTGGGGTTCTCAGCTCTGGGCAGGGAGTCAGCAAACCACATACAGACTCTGGGTAGGGTTTGGATGGGCAGGAAAGAGGAAGGAGCAGTTACTCCAGGTTGGGGGGGGGGAGGTAGAAATGGAACTTGCTGGGACCAGTGCAGGGTCTACTAAGGCTACTGTCGCTTTCTGTCTGATCTGGGACAGTCAAGCACAGGAGCCACAGGCTGAAGTCAAGTGGGTGGGTCCAAGGAGGGAGTGGGCTGAGGGCATCAGACCCACAGTGGCTTTGTTATGAAATGACATTCTCCCATTACCTTGCCAGGAAGTGAGGGCTGTGTGTCACCCATTTTCCTTAGGACACAGGCAGGGCTAAGGGAGGTGGCATGGATAGGAAATCGGGAGAACCCTGTACCTCTGCACTCTGCACACCCTCAGGCCCCCTGGACAACCGGTTCTCCTCCTGGTACCCTTCCTGTCTCTCTGGGATCCTGCACTTCTGCTGCACACACATGGGGTCTTTGCCTGATCCCCAAGACTATGCTCTGTCAACAACCATGGGGACCCCTGGCAACCCACACCCCCAGGCTAGAAAGGAGAGCTCAGTGCTACCGATATTAGCCCCTGGGTCCTGACCATGCTTATTGCCCCATCAGCCCAGGGTCATTCTGTCCTTTCCTCTGCCCACCATCCCCACTGACCCCCACTGTCCCCAATACTCCTCTTTCCCTCTCTTCCTCTACCCTTCTCCACTCCTAAAACCAGCATTTTGGGGTGGGGAGCCAGCCATCAGAAGGAGTGAAGTCTAGGAGGGGAGGTATAGGAGGGTAGGCTGTGGGAGGGGAGACTTTGGCTATCACCTGACCTTGCCAAGCACTGCCCATTGTCCTTCTGGAGAGGCAGTCATTCCTCCAAGTGTGGCCTCCTCTCTAATCAGTACCCGTCCAGGGTCCACATCTGGGGTGCATTCAAGCATGTCCCCTTCAGAGGGGACAGTTCTGAACTTCCCAAGTGTCAGCTCTTCCTCCAACCCTGGCCTCCGGATGCAGCCTCACATACAGCTGTGGGACCCGGGTCCTCACCCTGCATAGGAGGCCTCACCTGAGCCAGGAGCCAGAGCTGAGGGGCCAAATATCTATAACATCATCCAAAGTGAGTTCTAGAAGGACTCTGCCCACAGGAGAGAAGGGTCTGGAGGACAATCCCACCCCAGCTGAGTGGGGAGAACAAGTTAGGAAGGATGGGAAGGGCAGGTGTCCGGGAGAGGTGGGACAGAGGGGAGCATTCCTGGGAACCCGCCTGGCAGGAAGGACGGGTCTTTCTCACCTGGGTCCTTCATTGCGTCAGTCCTGAACTTTCATCCTTTCTCCTTCCACCTCTGTGTTCTCCTGCCTTGTAGGCATCCATGAAACCAAGTGTTTTGTTCCTTATTCTTAGTAAGTACCTTACTAGCAACAGCTAATGTTTATGCAGCACGTAGGGCTTATGGCGTGCTGAGCCTTTTCCTGATGCTGACTTACTCCTCACAGTGAGGTCACTGTGTGGCAGCCCTTTCTCAGGTGGGGAGGGAAGGAATTCAACAGATAAGGGGGCGAGGCTGGTTTCACAGCCCCTGCTCCAAACCAAGACTTCACGCTGCCTGTAACCCAGGACTCCAGTGTCCTTATTTTACTAAACAATAAAAAGATCTTAAGATGATGACGATCAGCCTTCCTATGTGCCTGGGATCCCAGGTGGATGCTCCTCCTGGAGGACCTTAACAGCTGGGCCCATGGTGTTCCCAAGACTCAGTTTGTGTTCGTGTCCCTGGATGAATGGAAACAGTTGGCTTCAATTTAGAGAGACTTTCCACAGCCGTTCCCGCATCCAGAAGGATTTAATACTTCATTGGCACTGCCCAGAGCTCCAGCACACCCTCTCCACACAGTAGGGTTCTCCCGATTTCCTACCCATGCCACCTCCCCCAGCCCTCCCTGTGCTCCTAAGGAGAATGGGTGACACACAGCCCTCACTTCCTGGCAAGGTAATGGGAGAATGTCATTCCATAACAAAGCCACTGTGGGTCTGATGCCCTCAGCCCACTCCCTCCTTGGACCCATCCACTTGACTTCAGCCTGTGGTTCCTGGGACTCTGGCTGCTCCACACATCCACTGTCCCCAGTGTCACGGATCCCCCTGCCCTCTGAGATGGTCCCAACAGCCAGTTCCAGGCAACCGTATGTGTAGGTGGAAAGGAGTGTGAGGAGAAAGCCAGTCTCCAAACAACAATATGGAAAGAATGTACCGGAGACGAGCGCTAACGTGGGATTGCTGCAAGCCTCGTTCATTAAAATAAAAAGTGAGGAAAATTGGCATGGAAGTAAGGAAAATTACAGGGTATTTCCTGCAAGGAATATATGGGACATCCTTGGAAATTGCTTGAGGCATAATACGTTTACTGTTCCTCTCTTTTTTTTTTTATAATAGTCTTGCTGTGGCTCACCTGTCCCTCTGCCCCCCCCCCCCGCAGAAGCACAGTTATTTATGGGTGTAAAATATTCCCTGTTTCGAACAACTTAGGAGAACAAACACGGCTGTGAGAGGCTCCCCCTAGCAGTGAAGAATTTGGCACACAGTCAGGATCTGAGGTTTGGGTATTTGCTTGCAGCCATTAATTGCTGTATAAAGTCTTTGAAAAAAGCCCTGTATCTGGGAGTCTCAGCTATAAAAGACCATTTAGAACCAGTGGGAAGCTGGTCTTTAAGTTGTTGTCGACAGAGACTCCAGTCTCCAAGCAGGAACTCCCAATTACACATTTACTGGATAAAGGTATAGGGGCTACCTGAGGGGTAATTAAAAATGAAAATCCCTCTTTGAACCTACCATTGTGGGATGCCCAAATCTGGCCCCAGAAATGCCGCCTTTGTGACCACAAAGGAGCCCAAAGAGCATTGCTGTGGGATTGAGGAGAACAGAAAGGTTTCTTTCTCTCCCTTCTCAATTAAGGATGCTTTGACCTTCTCTCTTATTTTGAAAATTACTAATTGAGTGCCCAAGTACAGCGGCTTTGGCACATGCCAAGGGAATTATTTAGCATGCAAACACCTAAAAGAAGTCCAGACACAAATGCATTCTGCTGCAGAAGATACTGCCAATATGCCCTTTGCCTGAGATGGACAAGGGATGGGGTTTCTGAGATAATGTGTCCCAGCCAGGTTGCCTGGTACAGGATACAATAAGGGTCAAAACAATCTTCTTGCAAAAGCAACACTCTCCTCTGCCCACTGTGATGATGGTCTCTGGAATGGAAAGAAGCACAGAAATAGGAATGTCTGCCTGCCCTGTTTTTCAAAATCCTGTTTTTAGGATTTTGAGCATTGACCTTAGTTTGTTCCTTTACTACTGCGTTTCTTACCGAGTCATTGACCTTAGAGAATTTGGAGTGCCCCTTGTGTCAGGACCCAGCCTTTGTGGTCATCTCCTGACCACAGGCTTAAATACTGATGTCACTCCCATCAATAGGGGAACTGATGTTTGAGTCCTTAATAAGGAGTGACCACCAATGAACTAGGTCACCAGGTGAACCAGCAACAGAGATTGCTGTCCACATGCTCATCGATAGTTTTCTTTTCCCCAACCAAGAACATGAAGCAATAGCCTACAGAATGGGAGAAATTCTTTGCCACCTACACCTCAGATAGAGCATTAATCTCCAGGATATATAATGAGAAATTAAAAAATTTAACCCCAAAAAGAAAAAAAACAAATAATTAATCAATAAGGGGAAGGAACTGAATAGATATGTCACTGAAGAAGAAATATAAATGGTCAACAAAGATTTAAAAAAACTGTTCATCATCTCTAGCAATTAGAGAAATACAAATTTCATTTCACTCCAGTCAAAATGGCAGTTATCAAGAATACAAGTAACAATAATGTTGGTGAGGATGTAGGGAAAAGGCACACTCATACATTGCTGGTGGGACTGCAAATTGGTGCAATCACTCTAGAAAGCAGTATGGAAATTCCTCAGAAAACTTGGACTGGAACCAAGATCTCGTTATCCCACTTTCTCATATATACCCAAAGGAATTAAAATCAGCATATAGTGACATGGCCACACCAATGTTTATAGCAGCTCAATTCACAAGAGCTAAGCTAAGGAACCAACCTAAGTGCCCTTCAACAGATGACTGGTTAAAGAAAATGTGGTATATATACAATGAATATTACTCAGCCTTAAAGAAGAATGAAATTATGGCATTTGCCAGCAAATGGATGGAACTGAAGACTATCATTGAAATAAGCCAATTCCAAAAAACCAAAGACTGAATGTTCTCTCTGATATGTGGATGCTAACACACAATAAAGGCTGGAGGAGAGAAAAATAGAAATTTATTGGATTAGACAAAGGGGAATGAAGATTAAGAGGGGCAATGGGAATAAGAAAGACAATAGAATGAATTGGACGTAACTTTCCTATGTCATATGTGAATACATGACCAGTGAAACTCCACATCATGTACAACCACAAGGATGGGATCCTAATTAGAATAAGATATAACCCCGTGTATAATATGTCAAAATGCACTCTACAGTCATGTATATCTAAAAAGGACAAATAAAAAATAAATATTAAAACAATAGATTGTTTTCCAATTTCCATCCATCAGATCTTTGAGACAATGTTTAATCCATATGGCCTGAGTGGACGTTTGCAATGAAAACATTCTGTTGAGTACATACAAGTGGCCAAGAAGCATATTAAATAAGGCCCCACCTCACTAGGGTCAAAGAAATATAAAAATCAAAGCTCCAGCCCATTCTATATCTAGCAAATGGCAAAGATAAATTATCTTTGGCATAGATGGTGATATTCAGTGTTGGCAAGATGTGGAGAAACAGGCTCTCCTGACCACAGCTAAGAGCAAAGATTGCTTCCACCTTTCTGGAGGGCATTTTGGCACTGTTTTCAAAAGCTTTAAAAAATATGCAAACCAATTTATATTTCCAGCAATGTTGAACTAGCTTTTTTCAAACCAACCAACCTTCTCAGCAAGAACTACTAGATAAGCTGGACAAAAATATATAAACCATCTACTTGAAGGCATCGGAGTTAGCCATGGGACAGTGAATATTCAAAAAATCAAGATCCTAGAAGGAAGAGAGGGACAGGAGGGCAAGCCTGAAATTTGGTATCTCCTCTTCTCTCAAAGAATTTGCCAGTTCACAAGTATAACTGAAGGGTCAAGAACCTGAATAACAAGCAGAGTGAAAAGCTGAAAAGCAGGGCAGAACTATTACGGTCTCGAAAGACAGGAAGACAAAAGTTAGGGCAGAGAATATGCAAGGGAGGAGTCAAGATAGAAGCCCCCTGCTTTGATTTTGGAGCCCCAAGTAGCTACCCAGGGTGGCCAACTGTCCAGGTTTATCAGAGAACATCTGATTTTAGTACTGGAAGGTCCATGTTTTGAGAAAACCCTCAGTTCAATGAGAAATAGGATGGATCTTCATCCTGGATACACAACAGGACTAATGTTCATGCTCAGTCTCAAATTATTTCTGTCCCTGATGAAGTGATCTTCCCCTTCCTTGGTGCCTGCCAGAAGCAAAGTAAATCTTCTCTGGAGAAAGATACCACCCAGACACCCAAATATTCTCTATAACATTCATACACAATGTCTGACATTCAATCAAAAATAACCAGGTATGACAAATGACAAGGTTGAGCAAGGAAAACAATGAACAATAGAAATAAATAGAATCACTGGAGTTTCTGATACTGTGTTACCAGGCTCTTAAAAACTTCAAGGGGTTACAGCTATAGCCCAGTGGTGGAGCACTTGCCTAGCATGTATGAGGCACTGGTTTGATCCTTAGCATCACATAAAAATAAATAAATAAAGATAGTTTGTCCATCTACAGCTAAAACTTTTTTTAAAAAAACAAACTTTAAAATAATTGAGATTATTAGGTACCAGAAATTAAAGGACACGATGAACATTTTCAGTAGCATCCTAGAGGAAACAATGGAGCTTTCAGAACTTACAAGTATGATAACAAAAATTAAGGTAACAATTCAGTTTAACCACAGCTGAAGAAAATAAGTAATTGTAAAAGCTTCAAAAGCATCCAGACTGAATCATGAAAAGAAAAAAATGTAAAATACAGAAAAGAATTTGAGGGAAAATATGTAATTAGATTTCCAGAATCCCTGGGAAGAAAAAATAGAGCAAAAAGTAATATTTTAAGAGACAATGCCTGAGAGTTGCCACCAAATGATGAAAGACAGAAAGTCACAGATTTAAGAACAGTACAAATGAAAACCACACCATGAACATCACAGTAACACTGCTGAAAACCAAAAAGAAAGTCCAAAAGCAGGTGTGTGTGTGTGTGGTGGTGGTGGGGGATGGGGAGGTTACGGGAAGCGGAACCACAACACCATATTTTTTCAAAGGAAATAATGAAAGTCAGCGAACAATGGAACCATAAGTTCAAAGCACTGAAAGTGAATTACTGCCAAACTAGAATTATAAGTCCAACAAGAATATTCTTCAAAAGTAAAGGTGATGGAAAGACATTTTCAGACAAGTAAAAACTAAATTAACTCTTCACCAGAGCATCTGCAATAAAGAAACTCATGAGTTCTTAGGCAGAAATAAAATGATCCCAAATGAAGACACAGAGATATGGGGAGAGCAATATAAAGAATAAATATGTGGGTACTTCTAAATAAAAAACAATTATAATAATATTTCAGAAACATTACTATAATAATATTTCAGAAACATTATGTGACATTCCATTAGGATGAAATATCAATCCACCAGGAAGGCATAACAATTCTAAACTAGCCTCAAAATTGTGAAACAAAAATTGACAGAACTAAATTAAAAAATAAATAAAGGAGCCCACCATTATTCTGGAAGATGTTAATAGACCTTACTTAGTAACTGAAAAAACAAGTAGAGAAAAAAAGTCAGCAAGGAGGTAGAGAATTAGAACAACACATTTAGCAAACTTGACTTAATTGATATTTGCATAACTCTATACCAACAAATTGCAGAATGTGCATTCTTTGTAATTGCACATGGAACATTGGCTGAATTTGAGCATATTTTGGGAGAGGGTGCAAATCTCAAACACATTTCTAGTGACTGAAATTATGCAGAGGGTATTCTCTCACCACAGTATTATGAAACCAGATATCAATAACTAGAAATCCACAAATGTTTTTAGTGTAGGTGATAATACTTCTAAATAATCCATGGGTCCAATAGGAACTCAATGAGAAAAATTAGAAAATATTTTTAATTGAATGATAAAACTATATGACATATAAAATCCTGGGAGACACAACTAAAGCTATAAAGAAATGAATATAATAAACAAGTTAAAAAAGGCTGATAGTTAATGAGCTAGAACAAATTCTGCATGGCAGGAAAGGAGAATGGGGCATTAGTGTTTCATGGGTACAGAGTTTCAGTTTGGAGAGGTGAAGGGTCTGTGGACGGATGGTGGTGATGATTGTACAACAATGTGAACATACTTTTTTTATTGATTCTTTTTAGTTATATATAACAGCAAAATCCATTTTGATATAATTATACAAACATAGGACATATCTTATTCTAGTTAGAGTCCCATTCTTATGGATGTACATGGTGGTGGGATTCACCATGTTGTTTTCCTATGTATATAGGAAAACTATGTCAAATTCATTCCACTCTCTTTCCTTTGCTTATCCCCCCTCCCTTCCCTCCATTTCCCATTGTCCAGTATACTGCACTTCTTTTCTTCCCCTCACTCCCCCTCTTATTGTGAGTTAGCTTCTACCTCTCAAAGAAAACATTCAATTTTTGGTTTTATGGGATTGGCTTACTTCACTTAGCATGATAGTCTTCAGATCCATGCCTTTTCTGGAAAATGTTATAATTTCATTCTTCTTTATGACTAATACTCCATTGTGCATATTTATGACATGTTCTGTATTCATTCATCTATTGAAGGGAACCTAGGTTGGTTCCATACCTTAGCTGTTGTGAATTAGGCTGCTATAAACATTGATATGGCTACATCATTGTAGTATGCTGATTTTAATTCCTTTGTATATATATGGAGGAGTGGGATAAATGGCTCAGTAGGTGTTTCCATTCCAAGTTTTTCGAGGAGTTTCCATAATGCTTTCCAGAGTGGTTGTACCAATTTTCAATCCCACCAGCAAGATATAATTTACTTTTTCCCCACATCCTTGCCAACATTTATTGTCACTTGTGTTCTTGATAATTGCCATTCTGACTGTAGTGAGATGGAATCTCAGTGTAGTTTTAATTTGCATTTCTCTAATTGCTAGAGATATTGAACAGTTTTTCATATTTTTGTTGACCATTCATATTTCTTCTGTGAAGTGTCTGCCCAGTTCCTCTGACCATTTTTTGATTAGATTATTTTGTGTGCAAGTAAGTGTGTGTGTTAAGGTTTTTTGAGTTCTTATATATCCTGGAGATTATTGTTCTATTGGAGGTGCAGGTGGCAAAGAATTTCTCCCATTCTGTAGAATCTCTCTTTCTGCTTCTGATTGTTAGGCAGAAATAACATTATTAAAATTACTACCAAAATCATTATACAGATTTAATGCAATTCCCACCAAAATTACAATGACATTCTTCATGGAAATAGAAAAAGCAGTCATGAAATGAAATTCATCTGGAAAAACAAGAGGCCCAGAATAGCCAAAGCAATTTTTATTAGAGAGAGAATACAAAAAAAATTAACAACAACAAAAAAAGAAAAAAACAGAAAGAAAAAGGAAAAAGAAAAGAAGAAGCTGTAGACCTCACAATACTAGTCATAAAATTATACTACAGAGCTATAGTAACAAAAATAGCACGGTATTGGCACCAAAATAGGCAAGAAGACCAATAGAACAGAATGGTAGACACAGAGACAAACCCACAAAAATACAGTTATCTCATACTAGACAAAAGTGCCAATAACATACATTGGAGAAGAGATAGCCTCTTCAACAAATGGTTCTGGGAAAACTGGAAATGTATGCAGAATGAAATTAAACCCCTATCTCTCACCCTGCACAAAACTCAGCTCAAAGTAGATCAAGGATGTAAGTATTAGACCAGAAACCCTGCACATACTAGAAGAAAACATAGGCCCAATACTCCAACATATCAGCACAGGAACTGACTTCCTTAATAAGACCCCTAAAGCGCAAGAAGTAAAATCAATAATCAATAAATTGGACGATATCAAGCTAAAAACTTCTTCACAGCAATCAACGTGAACATACTTAATGCTACTGAGCTACACACTTCAAAATCATTTCAATGGTAAGGTTTGTTATGTGTATTTTACTATAATTTAAAATTTTTTTAGTTAATGAACTAAACATCATCTCCAGGAGTCATAAAAACAGTTAAACCCAGGAAAAGAAAAGGAAGGGGATAATAAATAAAATAACAGAAAAAAAAATAACAAAATAGAAAACAAAATTGCAAATAGAGGTGATCAGTAAAAAGCTAAAGCTGTGTTTTTGAAATAAGTAATAAAATTGGGAAGCAGATTCTGAGATGAAGATTTAAGTGCTGGAAGTTGATTAGAGAGTGTTCTTGGGATCAACCTAAAGGAAGAAAAGAGGGAGAAGTTGAGCTGTACTTCAGTCTCAAAGGATACCCCAGCCAACCATCCGCAGAGGTTGGAAGCTGAAATGACTCTTGAGACTCTTCCAAGTTGGGGCCAGGGCAGACCTTCATATCCCATGGACCAGTCATGCCTGTGGCCTCTCTAGAGAGGGTGCATGCCTTAGGAGAGGTGCCTCTCTTCAGGCAAGACACTCCTCATAGGAGGCCATCTGTCTGCAGAACCCTCAGCAGCTGGGTAAGGAGCACTTTACTGATGAAGGGGGATTCTGGACAGATCTTTGCATTTTGAGCAAGAGGTGAGGAAAGAAGCCACAGATGACCAATGGGCAGTGCTGATGTTTTCACAGACAAGTGAAAGGAAAGCAAGAGGATTTTGTGGACACACTTATGCCTATCAATTTGAAAATGTAGATGACATTGACAAATCCCCTCCAAGGCAACTTTTCAAAACTGAAATCAGAAGAAAACAGAAAATATGAATAATTTTGTATCTATTCAGTCTATAATTGAGAAACCTTTCCATAAAGAAAACTCCAGGCCCAGATGACTTCAGGGCATTCTTCCAAATATGTAAGGCTGAAATCACACCAGTCTCATAGAAAGAAACCCTTCCAGAGAATAGAAAGCAAGGAAACACTGCCCACCTTACCACGAGGCAAGGGAAATGTTGGTACCCAGATGTGGCAAGGTCATTACAAAAATGTGAGCCCATGAGTCAATCATTCTCATAAACATAAGTATAAATATCTTAAAGTTCATGATATAGAAAAAAGTATGCCAAGAATAGAAAATAGAATTAATATTTAAAAATTAATATTAGTCAACATAATAGAATAAAGTTCTATCATTTCAAAGAATGAAGAAAAATATTAGGTAAATTCAACACCTGTTCATAATGGAAACTCTACATAAGCTAGATAAAAGAGAATTCCTTCCTCAGATAACAAGTCTCAACAACAACAACAAAAAAATACTCAAAACAAAAAAAACAACAAATTCTATTGCAAACCTCGTACTTAATCATGAAATGGTAAAAGTATTTTCTTGAGATCAGGAAACACAATGTAAACCAGAAAGAAAGAAAAGGGCTGGATAGGCTCCTAGCCCTGAGGCAGGTAGACCCTTCTGGACTTTGGGAGGTCATGAGCACAAACAGTGTGGACGTAAGTTCTCTGGCCATAGATATGTTGCAGGAGATCTTTGAGAGGCAGTCAGGGGATGCTGCAGTCTGGCTGGGCACAATCAGGAGCCACTTGTCAAAAGAAACTAACTTTATTTTTAGAACTACACACGCCAAACAAAACAGCTCCTCAGGAAAAACCCTCAGAGCCCAACTGCCACCACCGGCTTCCCACAAGCCTCTCCCCAAACCACAAGCCTCTCCACCTCCCACAATCCTTCTGCTCTTGAGGCCAATTGGCTGGGTTGTGTGGGCAGGGCCAAAAAAAGTCCCCCAATGAGAAGCTCCGTAGTCTGAAAGGGCAGGGAAACAGCCCAATGAGCATCACTGCAGAGGAGCCAATGAGCTAGAAGTTGCTGGGGCCACTGTGAGCCAATCATCAGCTGGCAGTCTGAAAGTTTGCTGGGGCCCCTTCGGCTGTGGCTCTCAACATCTCCTCCTCTCTGTTTAAACAAGCATGTGGCTTAGGGACCGTGCCTGCCTTAGATTGTCCAATCGTACATATGGTCCTTACCCGTTATCGGATGAGCTGACCTCAAGACGTCAGCCTCCTGTCTTAGGTTGGTACCATTGCAATTGGATCTTACCTATCACTGACTACCGGTCCAGTATACAGCCACACCTGTGGATAGGTCTTTGTACCAGCAGGGGAGGGTGAGGTTCTTTGCCTCACCTCTGTTGGCCCCCAAATTTTAGCTGAATGACCATGACAAGCAGAAGGGAGGAAGATTCACCAAGCCAATTGAAGGCTCCTTTTGGAAAAATTGTACCACTGATGACATCATCACCAAAAATACCCCAACACTACCAGAAGTCGCTGCACCAACAGATAGTTCACAATGCATATAAGTGATACATAGTTCAGGCAAGTTCTGCAAGCAGTTCAGTGATGGCTATTGCAGAAGCTGTAGATTGGTTTTATCTTTGTCTTCACCAGCACTAGGATGAAGATAGGAATTCTGGCAATAAAGGCTAAAGAAAAAATTATGTAACATTCCAGAAGGCACTAAAAGAAAACAATTTTCTTAACAATTTACATTATCTTGAAGAGAATTATTAAATATAATGAAAAGGAAAGGTGAAAGTAAACAAACAGATCTGTTAACCTCCTTTTTTGTTCACATATTAAAACAATCCTCAACAGTTGTTTAGCCAATTTAAATTAAACCATTTAAATCACGTGAATAAAAAAAATATTTGGATCCATTTTTTCATGAGTGCTCATCATATATGATATATGGACATATGTACATTCAAACATATAACACAAAACACAAGTGTGCACACATAATATAATACATACAACACATAACATAATAGTAAAGGCCTTATAACTTTTTACAGGTGAAATCTCCATTGCAATATTTTAAAACTCTATAGTCAAAAAATAGAACTGATCAGCAAAACATTAACCTAGGTCTGTATGAGCTCAAAAAACAAAATAGAACTTCATGATGTGGGAAAGGGCAATAATAAAATAGATATTGAAAAAAGCATCTTGGTTCTGTCGCAGATGTAAAGATAGCCAAACTGGAGTTTTGGAAATCAGCTGTTATGGATTTGAGCCAAATCATCTTCTTTTTGGTCTGTAGAAATCGCTTTAGTTAATCTCTATGGAATCCAAATCGGCTGCTGTTCTCCCTGTGGAAACACACAAACAGACCCCTGACTCCAGACAATTACTGGGTCAGGACCTTTCCATTGTCCTGTTAGAATATCCTTCCAAAGTACCTTGGGCTTATGCACATTTTTTGGACACATATGTCTTTCCACAGCACTAAGTCCTGATGAATCCAAATTTTAAAAGTTTAGAGTAAAAAGGATTATTTTAAGTTTATCTTTGGGGAATATATACCCCTTCTCAATTCTTTGTTTTTGCTTTAATAAGTACATTTTAATAGTTTGATGAGCTCTTTCAACTATGCCTTGTCCCTGTGGATTGTATGGGATTCCTGTTATATGAGTAATGCCAAATGTTGAGCAAAATTGTTTAAAAGAGGTAGAAGTATAACCAGGGGCATTATCTGTTTTTAACTGTTTTGGAATGCCCACAGTGGCAAAATTTTGTAAGCAATGAGCTATAACATCTTTAGTTTTTTTCTCCGGCATGAAGAGAGCCCATCAAAAATCCAGAAGAAGTATCAACTGTAACATGCAAATATTTTAATTTTCCAAATTCTGGCAAGTGTGTGATGTGCATCTGCCATATATGGTTAGGTATCAGTCCTCTAGGATTGACTCCAAGATTAACTTGTGGTAAAAAGGTCACACAATTTTGACATTGTTTTATTATTTGTCTAGCTTGTTCCTTAGTTATTTTAAAATGCTTTTGTAAAGTATTAGCATTGACATGTAACTTTTTCTGAAAATTTATAGCTTCTTCTAGTGTAGAGAAAATATGTATGTCATGTGTAGTTTTATCTGCTAAATCATTGCCCAAACTAAGGGCTCCAGGCAATCCTGTATGTGCCCTGATATGTCCTATAAAGAATGGATCTTTTCTGTCCCAGATTAGACTTTGTATAGTGGAAAGCAAAGAGAAAACAGTAGAGGAAGGGGAAATCCTACCAGCATCTTCAAGGGATACTATAGCATTAACTATATACTGACTATTGGAAAATAAATTAAATACAGAATCTTTAAACATCACAAAAGCTTGTAATACTACATTAAGCTCTACCTTTTGAGCTGATTGTTTGGGTACTAAAAATGTAAAAGTTTGATCAGGGGTAACTACTGCTGCTGTACAATTATTTGACCCATCAGTGAATATATTTGGAGCATTCATGATAGGTGTTTTTTTTGTCATTTTTGGAAAAACTACAGGATGCGAAGACCAAAAAGACAACAAAGGTTTAGATGGTAAGTGGTTATCAAATGAAACTTTATATTTGCACATGATTATTGCCCAAGTATTTAACTCATTAGCTAACTCATCAATTTGATTCATAGTATATGGAGTAATAATTTTATTGGGAGCAATTCCAAACACTCCCTTTGCTGCTTTTATTCCTTTGAGTATTAATTGTCCTACAGCCTCAGGATACCTAGTAAGAATAGTGTTAGGAGAATAAGATAAATGTATCCATAATAATGGACCTTCTTGCCAAAATACTCCTGTAGGAATATTTTTTGTTGGTAGTACAATAAATAATAAAGGCAAACTTATATCAATTCTATCCAAATGCATATTTTCCATATATGTCTCAACGATTTTTAATGCCTTTCTTGCTTCAGGTGTTAACATTTGGGGTGAATTTGGATCTGATGGACCTTTTAGGATATCAAATAAAGGTCCCAACTCTCCTGTTGGTATACCTAGATAAGGCCTTATCCAATTTATATCTCCTAATAACTTTTGAAAGTCGTTAAGTGATTTGAGTTGATCTACTCGTATTTGAATTTTTGGTGGACGGACCACGGTTGAAGATACTAGAACTCCTAAATAATTAATTGGAAAATTTAATTGTACTTTATCTATTGCTATCTCTAGATTATAATTTTTTAATAAGTTTGTAAGTGTGGCATAACATTCTAGCAATGTGTTTTTATCTTTGTGTGCTAATAATACATCATCCATATAGTGAAATATTTGTAGTTCAGGATTTTGATTTCTAAGTGGCTGGATTACTTTGTTAACATAAATTTGACACATAGTTGGGCTGTTAGCCATCCCTTGAGGGAGTACTTTCCACTCATATCTCTGATCAGGACCTTCATGATTCAGTGCAGGGATAGTAAATGCAAAACGTGGACTATTCTCAGGATGAATTGGAATTGAAAAAAAACAATCTTTAATATCTATAACTAAAACATACCAAGTTTTTGGCAAAGCAGACAATTGGGGAATCTCCGATTGAGCAGGTCCCATAATAACCATCTCATTATTAATGGCTCTTAAATCTTGCAATAATCTCCATTTACCAGATTTCTTTTTGATGACAAAAATGGGAGTATTATGGGGAGATACAGAAGGTTGTATATGTCCTTCCACTAATTGTTGTTTGACCAGGTCATGGGCTGCTTGTATCTTTTCTTTAGTCAGGGGCCACTGAGGAACCCATACTGGTCTTTCTGATTTCCAAGTAATTTTTATTGTCTCAGTGGCCCTTTCTGAAAATCCAACCCAAGTCTGTCTGTTCCTTGATCTATTTGTATTGGTGCTGCTACACCTTGTTCTTGTTTTTCTAATCTTTTTCCTTTCCTAAAACCTTGTCTAGTCATAATAGTGGGTGTATTTTGGTTGATGTTATTTGTTAATGTCAAACCTAATTGATCTAGGACATCTCATCCCCATAAATATATGGGAAGATGATCCAATACATATGGCTGTATAGTTCCTTCACATCCTTCAGGATCCTTCCAATCTAATACCATTGCACTTCTATGGGGATTAGTTGCCACTCCTAGGCCTCAAAGCGTTTGAGTGGCTTGTTGTAATGGCCAATGTTTTGGCCATTCTTGATGAGAGATGATGCTAAGGTCTGCACCTGTATCCAGTAGCCCATTAAATTCATGTCCTTGAATATTTAGTTTTAGCATGGGGTGAGAATCTAAATTTAAAGAAAGCATAGCCCAATCTACACCTGTGGAGCCTAATCCCTTGGAACCTCTTTCTACAGTACAACTGGAAAATTTATCATGTAGGCTGGATATTATTAGTAAATGTGCTATTCTATCTCCTGGTGAAATTACTGATATACCCTTTGGAGAACTGGCTATAATTTTTATTTCACCATCATAATCGGGATCACTTACCCCAGGACTTATCATAAGTCCTTTTAGAGTAGAAGAGCTGCATCCCAATAATAAGCCTACTGTTCCTTTGGGAAGAGGTCCTTTTACCCCTGTGGGAATGATTTGAACTCCCATCTCTGGAGTTAGTACTGCTCTGGCGGAGGCAGAGAGGAAGCAGGAGAAAACCAAGGAAGGTGAACTCTCTCTATAACAACCCACTCTTAGGGACCTGATTCGTTTTTGCAAGAACTAATTCAGCCTCGAGAGAGACATGAGTCACTCTTAACAACCAAATCACCTCTTAAAGGCCTCAACTCCCAACGCCAATACGTTGACGGCCAAATTTCAACATGAGTTTTAGCAGGGACACACCACAGCAGCTCCCGTGGCTGAGCCCAGCCCCAGGCAGTATTGTCACTAAGGTGTGCCTACTGGGTCAGGCAGGCTGTGGTGAACCAACAACTAAAAAGCGTGTTGGATGGCCACACAGACCAACTCCATAACAGGGCCTGGTGCACGCCCCAACCCGCTTGGACTGTTTGACTTTGGGGATTGAGGAGGCATCTAGAGGGACCTGTGCTTTGTACGAATATCCGTAGTACTTGCTGAAGGCAAAGAGACAAGGGAACTGTGTGCCTCTTTTGATTTTGTGCCACTGAGTTCTGCTGACAGGAGTAACTCCAAAATCCTACAGCTGTGGCCTGGACCCTCTGAAACCAGGAAAGGAGGAAGGTGAGTGAGCCCCTTTGTCTCCTCAGGACAGCCTGAGAAGACCAGATTCAGTGCCCGGTGCATTCGCTCTGTCCTCAGTGTCCCTCCTGCTCCTGAAGGCTTGCTCTAGGTTGGCTTGGTGAGGATTAGCAGGCAGGGCTGCTGCTGCAGGGATCTTAAGCACAGTGTGTGGTGAGTGCCTGGCCACCCCAGCACAGCATAACCTCAGCGGAGATCTGAGCTGTAGTTTGAACAAACAGTGGTGGCTGTGGAGGATTGAGGGATTGGTGCTGTCTATAAAGGGAAATCTTTAAGCCCTTCAGAGCACACCTTGTAAAACTGGGGAGACCAAGAGTGTCCCCAAGCCTTAGTAATATGCTTCTTGCAATCTAGCACCTGCCACTGTGTTTTGGCCTCCAGAGTGGTAACAGGATAGCCTTTCTCCCAGGGCTTCTGCCCACAGTTTAGAAAACTCATTGTCACAGGGACTCTGCACCCTTTCCTCTTGTTTTTGATCCAGGAACCTGCAACAGAAGCCCAGAAGGGGAAAGTGCTCATTCCCTCCTTTGTGCCCCTATATCCCCAGTACTGATCCTCCTGGCAGGACCCCAGTTCAGCCCTCCTCAGATTGCCCCATTTTGTAGAGCCTTTAAAAAAAATATTTCCCCTAAATCTAGAGAATTGTAAAATCGTGGTAGAAAACATTTTAAATGTGAGGAAGTAACAAGCTAAAGAATTAATCCCTTTTAATGCTCTTGCTATTATTCTTCCAAAGATTTTTCACATGTACATATTATACCTATACTTTGCATTTTTTTTAGAAAAAACCAAACTTGTTCTCTACATAGTTGTGTATTTTGCTTCTTTCACTTAATGTCATGAAACTTCCATGTTTTTTTTTATTGATTGTTCAAAACATTACAGAGCTCAAGACATATCATCTTTCATACATTCGACTCAATTGGGTTTTGAACTCCCCAAATACATAATACAGACTCACTTCTGTTACATACTCACATTTTTACATAATGGCATATTAGTGACTGTTGTATTCTGCTACCTTTCCTATCCCCTACTATCCCCCCTCCCCTCCCCTCCCCTCCCATCTTCCCTCTCTACCTCCTCTGCTGTTGTTCACTTCTCTCCCCTTTTTTTCCCCCCACCCCCAAATGTCAAATGTCTTCTTTGATATAAAGAGAGCCACTAAGAATAGAACAGGAAGGAAGAGCATGAGGAAAAGACTAACAGTAAACTAAGACGAATGGGGGGAGAGAAAGGAAGAGAGAAGGGAAAACATATGGAAATGGTAGGAGACCTTCAGTGAAACTTCCATGTTATTAAATATTGTTTGATCCTTTTGACCTCATGGTATTTATATTCTGGATTATTTACAGTTGATCAAGTACTTCCCTACTGTTGGACACATAAATTGAAAATTATTCTGAAAATTCGTTCTCTATTGAGACTTGATGATTCTGGTATCTCTTGTAATATTTTCTAAAAATTCTTTTTTGTCAGGAACATTTTGATTGTTTTGCTATTTTTGACACCATTGCAGTCCCAACCACTATGTCATCAAGTTTGCTTTTTCTTACAAATATTGAGTGCCCATACGACATATAATATATGATATCGATCTCAAAGAATGCAATCTTTTTAATGACGATTTTGATTGTGTTAGTTTTCCATTGCTGTTGCACAAATTGCCACAGACAGTGGCTCAAAACAAGCACGAATTTATTAACTTACAGTTATAGGTTGAAAGCCTAGCATCGATCTTACTAGATTCAAATTGCAAGGTCTCAGCTGGCTGCCCTCCTTTCTGGCAATCCCAGGAAGTATCTGCTTCCTTATGTCTTCCAGCTTCCACAGACTGTCCATGGTCCTTGGCCCATGACCCCTTCTTCCATCCTCCCAGCCTCTGTGGCTCTGTCCACAGTCACATCCCCCTTCAGCCATGACTAGGAAAGGACTCATATGATTACCTTGGGCTCCCCTGAAAAGTCCAGGAGAATCTCCCCCATCTCTAGCTCCCACACTGTGATCAGAACCTGTGCAGTCCCTTTTGTGCTGTGACAGGACAAACGCACGGGCTCTGAGGATAAGAAAATCATCCTGGTGAGGCCATTGTTCTACTCAATGCAAAGCACTTCACAGGGATCATCTCATTTAACCCAATCCCATATCTATGTGGCAGATACCCATCTTCCCCTCACTTGGGCAGATGAGGGGACCCAGGCTGAGGGCAGTCATTTAGAAGTCAGTGCTAACCTCCTGGAAAACACAAGTCAGCAAAAGCCATGAGCCTTCTTGCCTTATTTATTTATGGAAACACAACAATGAAACCTTAACATAGACCCAGAATGTTTTGGGGGAGTTGCCTATTTACAAATGCTGAGCTGGCCAACTCTGTTTTTAGTCCTCAGTCTTGAAGTGCCAGTAAATCCTCAGATGAAACACTGTGGGGCTGGGCCGGGGGGGGGGGGGCAGTCCTGGTCACTGAGGCAGGGGCTTGGGCTGCCATCTTGCCAAACTCAGTAGATTTTTCAGGGAAGGAGACGTGGCTCCCTGTGGCTAGTAGTTCCCAAACAGTGCTGGGGAAAGCTGCTTCCTGTGCCCTTGGAGCCTCTTAAAACTTTTTTTTTTCATTAAAAATATACTATTAAAAAAGTATATTTTTAAAAAAAGCCCTGAGGGAATCACTCCACCTTGTTGGGAGGGAAAAGTGATATTCAGGTTCAGTGGAGTTTTCTCAGCAGATTCATCTGAGGGCACGGAAGTTAAGCACATTACCCTGACCGTGCCCAACAGGAACTGCAACGGAGCCTCTGGAAAGAACTCTTATGCCCTTCCATGTTGGGTGGCCATCTAACTGGGGGACAAAGAAAATATGAAAGGGTCAACTCCCACAGCCTTCTGGAGCCTCGGGGGCAGGTGGACTTTTTCTTCCTTAGGGAACAAAAGTGAAGTGACATTGGCATTCCTGAAGCAGAGTTGCCAGATCCAGGAGGAAGACACCAAGATGCCCAGTTAAATTTGACTTGGATTGCATTGCGGATAAACAACGCATAATTTTTTAGTGTATGTTTCCAAAAATGCATGATCCCATACTTACACAAAAAAATGATTTGTTGTTTGTCTGGCATTCAAATTTAACCAGGCACCCTGTATTTTACCTGGCAGCCCTCCTTAGGAGGGAAGAGGCAAGTTTCTAATTCAGGCACCTAATTTGGAGACTCTGAGCCTGTGGTTTACCTTCCCTGACTCAAAAGGAAATAGTTCCATGTCCTTAGCATCTTGTGAGGCTCTTTCACCTCTTCCCTCCTTGCTGCCAATCTAAACTCTTCAAGCCATAACTCAAATCTGGCATCCTCCTCCAGGAAGCGTCTCCTGATTGGACTTCACTCATTTTTTCTCAAGACTGAGGGAGGCCTCTGGTCCCTAGGATTATGCAGTATCCCCAGTTTACAGTCTGGTGGAAGAAGAAGAGCTATAAACAGTTTCAAAGAGTGTGGAAATGCTTCAGAGATGTAACAGGAGCTGGGGAGTGGGGATTAAATTGTATTTTATCTATGTGATTCTGCAACCTGTACAATCAGAAAAATGAGAAATTATACCCCATTTGATTCAAATGTATGAATTGTCAAGATCATTGTACTGTCATGTGTAGCTAATAAAAAAATAAATAAAGTTAACCCAGAGGGAGATAAGAGAAAAAAATTGTACTTTATCTAAATATATATATACATGTAATTGAAACATTACACGGTACCCTACTAATAGGTACCATTTTGTTTTTATATATCAGTTAAACATAAATTTCATTTAAATAAACACACACACACACACACACACACACACACACACACACAACATAAGCCTGTTTCCATTTACACCTTTGACAGAGAATGGCCTCCTTCCTCTCAGGGAGTCAATAAATCTCTACCCGCATCCCAAAGATGGAAAGAAGTGGGAGGTAGGGAGAAAGGAGCCTCTCCTTGGTGTTCTGCCATACCACCAAACGCCTCCAGGAGGCACCCTAACTTTAGCTGAGCACTATTGGTAAGTATTTGGATGCACAGGAGTTCATCCAGTGCAGAGTGGGGTGGAGCAGTGGGACATCTTTCAGTCCAAGCAAGGGAGGGGACTTCTTGAGGAAGGTGAAGGCCATAAACAGAAACAGAAGACGTGGGGGCAGATGGAAGGGCATCTCCCTCTGCCGAGGGAGGTTCTAGGCCACAGCTACCAAGACCTTGGGAGACAGAGGTCTGTTTTTTTCAACAAGCAAGTTTCCACAGTGTGAAGTCTTCCTTTATACAGGAGAGTCAAGACTGTTAGAGAGCACGACTCCCCGCGAGGGAGGGAAAATGTGATGAAGGAGACTGCATTTCACTTCTGGGACAGGCAGAAGGGAGAACAGGTCCCACAGATGATGACATGAATGATGGAACTGGGACCAGGATTTGGGGATCCCCGTGAAAAATTAGGTGACACCTGAGAAAAGTGTCAAACGTCTGACAGAATGGGGCACACACCAATTCAAAGAACAGGGGTACTCAGCTAACGGTAGGCATCACAGAAGAATATACTGGATGCTTTAGCCATGAAAAGGAGGGCACGACGGTATGACCAAGGGTGTCGGAGGTGACCTATTCCAAGCAGGGTCCAGAAGAGCTGATGTAGGTTCAGGGGATGGAGGGAGCCCACAGGGTTCAGCGAGGCATGGGAGGTGATGGAGTTGGGGGCAGGAGGGAGACCTGTGGTAGCCACCAAGCAGAGGGCTGAGTGGAAGGATCCTGTCAGCAGCACAGAAGGAACGTGTTAGTTCTTCTCCCAGGGCCTCACTTCCTCAGGTTTTCACACCCTAAGGAACAGAAACTGAATACGTCTAACATCCTTACAGGTTCCATTTGGAATTTTTCTCCTAGCTGGGAGGTGTTTACACTTGAAAGAGAAATTTAGTCTTATATTCCTGACTGCTTGTGATCCAAGAATTTGTCAAACACTAGTTACCTGGCAAACGTGTTGTCTGACAAGTCCAGGTCTTAACTGAGAGGAAACAGCTGGAATTTTGAGGACACACTTCCCCCAGTGCCAACAGGGAGTGTCCAAAAGCCAGAGAGGAGGAGGATGGGAGTGGCCAGCGTGGATGTTGGATTTTACATCAGGAGCTCCCCGTTAACACTTGAAACAGGAGTGTGTTTTTGAAGGGATGGGTTCACCAGCTCCCATTAAAAGTGCTAGAGGATGCTGCTTACACCTGGAAAATGACCATTCCGGGAAAGAACAGGACAGAAAATTCCAGCTCCACTGTGCCTGGCACACAGAAGTAGTTGGATGGCCATGTGTGACCTTGGCAGCCTCTTGATGGAAATCCATGGGCACTTTGATGGATGAATCATTCACTTTGAAGCCTCTCAGGTTCTCCATACAGGTAAGGGCCCCTGCCAGTGTGTCTTTGGGAAAACCTTTGCTACAACTTGAGGTGTGTGTCTTCAATTCAAGCTCTCTGCTTCTTGCATTTAGGCTTTGAGTGATTGTCCCTTTGGGGAGCCTCAATTTTCCTTAGCCTTCTTTCTGGCTCTGCCAAAGTCTTTAGGTCATTTCTTGAAACTACACCAGGGAAAGCATTATCTTGGTAAGATGGCAGGGGTCCTATCAGATTTTAAACAACAAAGTTGACTTTGGGTGGATTCTCTCTGCCCAGTTACCTTTCTTGAAGGAATGTTTGTCAGATGTCTTCAACTTGAAAAATGTCTCTTTTCCCTGAACATTGCAATGGTGTGAAAGTGCCAACTTCTCCAGGCTTGTATTCTTACAATAACAAAGACAAATATTGTTAGGAGAGTATTTTCGGCTTGCATTTTGGGTCTTCTCTTATGGGTGCACCAGGGGTGTTTCAAACACACATTCTTTAATCCCACAGAGCCCTCCCTGCCAAATGGAAGGAAATGGTCAGGATTTGCTTCAGGGGCACCATGGTTGTTACTTTTCACTTCAACCCTCCCAGAAAATGTAGTCTGGTCTAATTCAACCAACCAACCTATTTGGGGAAACTGCATAACAATTGAGGACTGTGTCACAGGGGTTTCTGTGGATGCACCAATAAGTGGGATAAAGGAGGGTCCACGACTGCCAATCGTTGCTGAAATGTGTCCTGCAGTGTTTGAGTTCTGTGAGTCCCTAAATCTTGAGGACAATGGGAACAAAATACCTCCCAGATTTTCAAAAGGGCACCAAGCAGCTTAGCTACCAGAAGAAGCAGCTAGCTTCTTCTCAGGTGCTAAGAAGTTTAAACTGGTTTTGCAACCCTTAACCCAGGCACCAGTCAACCAACGGTCAAGGACGCATGAGAAATTGAGAGGAATGGGGTCCAGTGGGGGATTCAAGAGGAGCAGTGAGTCTTCGCCTTGCAGGAAGTGCTAAGAGTTGTCCCTCAACCTGTCGAGGTGGTGCCAACAGAACCCTGTTAGAGATCAAGGTGGCTTCTGGAGGGAGATGGGATGGTGTTTCCCGCTTACACTTTTGCCTGCCCAGTGCCTGGAGCTGACTCGTCCCTGGTGAAGAGTTTCTTGGGAGGTATATGGTGACTGTTGGAAGTAATCAGAGAGCTTGATGCCTGCTTTTCTCCTAGAAACCTCTGAGGCTGGGAGACTGGCTGGAGCATCCAGGGCTGCAGGGTCAGGGCAGAGGGCAGAGGTGCAATGGCTCATGCTCTGGTCACTGGGTGTGGTGGTGCAATACAAGCAGCCATGGAACCTGTGGGCTGGAGTCATCTTGAAGGTGCCCTGTCCCTGTTGGGATGAAGGGACTTCTGCAGATTCTCTACTAGGTGCCAAGCATGAGGGAAGTTGTCAGTCAAGGTCCCAGCAGAAATTCACTCTGGATGGATAAAATTAGGAGATATTTTAAAGATTGAGATAAAATTTATATTAAATGGAATTCACCTTTTGAGGTGTCCCATTTAATGAGTTTTTGGACTTGGGATATAGTTCAGATAGAGCATTTGCTTAACATGTATAAAACCCTGAATTAGATTCCCAATACTGCACGAAAAAAAAAAAACAACTTCAGTTTAATGTGTTTTGCTAAATATTTATAATCATATAACCACTAACATAAACCATATATAGAACATATACATTACCTCTAAAATTTTCCTGTTCTTTTTCAACCAAACCTCTCCTACCCTCATTCCTGGATGGCTACCACTGATAGGTTGTCTTATCTGGAATGTGATGTAAATGGAATCAGAGAGTGCATGTCCTTTTGCATCTGGGTTCTTTTAATTACCATAACCTTTTTGAGATTCATCTACACTGTCTATTCCTATTTATTGCAGGGTAATATTCTATTAAATGGATGTACCATTTCTTGTTTATCTGTTCTCCTATTCAATTATTTCTATGGGGGGCAATTATGAATAAAGCTTCCATCAATATTCACATATAGGTCTTTGTATGTACATATGTTTTCATTTGTCCTGGGTAAATATCTAGAAGTAGAGACACCAGGTCACATACGTGTATGTTTAGCTCTGTAAGAAACTGGTAAACTTTCTCCCACGGTGGTTGAAGTGCTCTGCGTTCTTGTTAGCAGCATAGAATTCTAGCTTCTCTAGTTCTCTCCTATATTTAGCATTGTCCGTCTTTTGAATTTTAACGTTAATAGGTGCATAGCAATATCCCATGTTTTCATGTGATTAGCATTTCCCTAATCACTGATGACATTGAGTACCTTTCATTTGCACATTTGCCACCCGCACATCAGTATCTGGTCAAATCTTTTATCAATTTCTCATTTCATTGTTGATCTTGTTGAGTTACATAAGTTCTTTAAATAATTTGAATGTTACCAGTCCTTTGTCAGATACGTACTTTGCAAGTATTTTCTCCCAGACTATGGCTTGTTCATCCATTTTTAGAATTTTTTTGAAGAGCAAAAGTTTAAAATTTTCGATGACTTCTCATTTATTAATTTTTTGCTTTTATACATTGTGCTTTAGTGTTGTAACTAGTAAGTCTTTGCCTAATGTAAGTTCACATAGATATTCCCACACATCTTCTCAGTGTGTCATAAATTTAGCTCATACATTTAGGTCTGTCAAGTCAATTCTAAAATAATGGTGTGAGGTGAGAGCAGAGGTTCATTTCCTATGGATAGCCAAAGTGCTACCCACCACTCATGAACAAAGAGGTTTTTTCCTAACATATAAAATCCTTAAGCGTGTTGCTTGATGGATTTTCACAAAGTGGATACACCTGTATTATCGGCCCCAGGTCATTCCAGGTCCCCAGAAACCTCATGTTCCAGCCATTCCCTGCCCACCCCACCCTACCCTCGGTGCCCACACTCCGACTTCCAACAGTAAGTTTAGTTCTGCCTGTTTTTAAACTTTATATACATGGAAGCATGAGGAATGTTTTTGTATTCTTTCATTCAACATTTTTTTCTTTTTAAATTTGGTCTTTGTAGATATACATAATAGTAGAATGTATTCTGACATATCACACATACATGGAGTCTAACTTCCCATTCTTGTGGTTGTACATGATGTAGAGTTTCACTGGTCATGTATTCATATAGGAACATAGGAAAGTTATGTCCAGTTCATTCTACTGTCTTTATTATTCCCTTCTGTTCATTCCATTTATTTCTCTTTGTCTAATCCATTGTCTTCCAACATTTTATTGGCACGATTCCTACGTGGCACTGCCTGTCACAGGTCATGGATTCTCATGTTAATGTGCATGTGTATAGTATCCAGTTTGAGGCTATTTTGAATAGTGCTGCTACGGACATTCTAGAACATGCCATGTGAATATATATGCATGCATATCTGTTGGGAGTATTCCTGGAGGAGAATTGCTGGTCCAAGTTTTATGTATATTTAGCTCTAGTAGACACATACATCAAATGCTTTTCCAAAATGCCCACACCACTTCACACCCCCACTACTAGAGCAGGAGGCTTCTGGGCACTCCTCATCTTCACCATCACTTGGAACTTTCTACCTCTTTTATTTCAGACATTCTAGTGAATGTGCAGCAGGATCTCATTGCTGGTTTTCATTTGCATTTCCCTGATGACTAACAAGGATGACCTCTTTTCTGTGTGTTTATGAAGCATATGAAAGAAGAGACACTTTGATATGTTCTTTTGTGAAGTGTCTATTCAAGTCTTTTGTTCATTTTTATGTCGAGTTATCTGTCTTATATCCATTAATGGGTAGGAATTATGTATATAATCTGCATACTAATCTTTTGTCATATTTAGATATTGCCAATCGCTGGCATTAAACCCTACACTACATGTTGCCTTTTGAAAAATTGTTCTAATGTCAAGTACCCAGGGACTAGCAGCACAGGGAACCATTCCCACTCCAAGGATAAAGAAGTGAGGGATAAGATGGTGTTGTGTGAGCTCAGTGAGGGCTGGCACTGGGGAAGTGGAACAGCTTGGCTGGTGCTGTGGTCATGAGGGGCCACGTGACTGCCAAGTGCAGCCATGAAGCAGAGACAGGTGGCAAAGAAGGTTTCTGATTGTTCTTTATCCCCTATTCCCACTGGGACCTCCATTGGCTGAGCTCAGAAGTACACCAGCAAAGAAACTCAAATGAGTCAGCCCCTGGGGACACAGAAGGGGAGAATAGGGGACCTGTGGATCAGGCAATGGAAAAAGCCAACAAAGAGGAAATGAAAGACATCATCCAAAGAATGGATCTCTCATGTATTCATCCTTTTTCTATAAGGAAATACTTATGGCTGGAGAATGCATAATGAAAGGAGGTTTATTTATCTCACAGTTCTGGAGATCAAGAACACAGTGCCAGAATCAGCTGAGCTATAGTGAGGGCCCTCCTGCCTGCCTCACATGGCATATGGTACCATAGCAGGAGTGCATGTGGGAGTGAGAGATCACAGGGCAGGACAGAAAGCAGGAGAGAGACCATGAGGAGCTAGGTCTGCTCTTCTATACCCACTGTCTGTTTAGTTCTTGTGACCCAGAAGAACTACCTTAATTTTCTCCAAGGACAATGTCCTCTATGACCTAATAACTTCCCATTAAGCCTCATCTCTTAAGGTCCCAACACCTTCCAACATTGCACACTGAGGACCAAGCCCCAACACACAATCCTTTGAGGGCACACTGAAACCATCCAGGTTAAGAAACTGTACAGGGAACAGGGTCCTTATGGGCCCCGAGGAGAACACACAAAATTCTGTCCTTAAGAGAGGCAGCGTTTGGATGGTCACCAGGAGCAATCTATAGCAACAGAACTGGTTGAGTTAAAATAGAAGATATTCTTTTTCCCGCTTGCTTCCTTTAAATTCTCACTCCTTCTGTCCCAATCTTGAAAGACCCCAAGGAGGAAGGGGAAGAGAAGAAACTAGAAACAGGTCAGTCTGTGACCCTTCCCACCACTAACTCAGCACAGGCCCATCCTGTGTTGGCTTGGATATGAGAGTCAAATTTTGACTCAGACTGAACTGGACCCTTCAATACCTTAAAATGAGTCCTCCTTACAGAAATATATATAATATTATATATATAATTTATATATGTGTGTAATTTAAAATGCCTGGGAAACAGATGAGTTAGCCAGCTGAGATGTCAAGGGACAGAGGAAGAAGATGTGAAAGGACTTACTTGAAGGTGACAATGGGGGGGGCATTAGATTAAGCTATTTCTTGTTTGTTCCTCTCTGAGTTCAAATTCTTCAACAAATCCGTTTTAGATAGCAACTCAAATCCTTTTTTATTTTCCAACAGGTATGGGGCTACAGAATTTTCATGCACTGTCCTGTTAACCTTCCCAGGCACTCTGTGGTTCAGTGTCATTATTATCCCTGCTGATGAGATTAAGACATAACAACTTCAGTAACTTACTTGTGTAAGACCACATCAATCTGGTTTTGAGTCCAGAAAATATGATTCAAGAACCTAAGTTAACTCAAACTCTCTGTGTCTCATTCAAAGTGGGTGACGATAACAGACAGGTAATAGGCAGAGGAGGTTCATATTGTCCCCCGTGAGAGGCTGCCTGGTGAGATTTGCTGCCCCTGGATCTCCAAGCCTGGGCTGGCTGTCACTGGTTTTGGAACTGGTCATCTCATAGTGCACAGGACTTCCATTGCTCTGGCTTGACCATAGAGGTACGCATCCATGAATGGCTTTATCTTTTAGACTAGCATGATGAGTCACCTTGCTCTCTCCACTCATGTAGACGAGTGCTCAGTTAAATAAGCACATTTAAAAAAATATTTTAAAAGTATTTCAATGGACCTTTATTTTATTAATTGATACATGGTGCTGAGAATCGAACTCAGTGCCTCACACATACTAGGCAAGTGCTCTGCCACTGAGCCACAACCCCAGCTCCAAATAAGGACATTTTTTATACATAAACTTTCATTCACCCAGAGGAACCCCATTCCACATAAGTGTCCTTCATTTTTTTAACACAATGACTTAATTTTATATATTTATTTTATGTGGTGCTAAAGATTGAAGCCAGTGCCTCACACATCCTAGGCAAGTGCTCTACCACTGAGTTACAGCCCCAGCCTGACATTCATTTTTCAATCCAATCCAGAACTTAGTCCCAAATCAACCTCACTTCCTTAGGCAGTCAGATCATCTCTGGGCAGCTCAGGCCTCCAGTAACTTCCCTGAGTGTCTGTAGCTGAGTTCTGCACCTTGGCTGTTCTCTATCTTCACTCCAAAGCCCCTGATACCAGTCGACCCACAGGCAGAACCCTCTAGATCAAGGCTCCTCATGGGGTGTGATTGTGCATCCCACAATGAACCCACCAATCCATAATGTGTCTTGTTGCTCCATCTTGCTCATAAAGATGTTAAACTTGGTAAAGGACAATGCTAATGTGAAAATGCACTATTGCAATGACACGACATGAGCTCACTGGGGAAACTTGTTTCCACGTTCTTCCTATGTGGGCACCTCTCCTCCTGTCTCCATCTGGTTGGTTATCCAGCTTTCTCAAATGTGGCTGGGATTCGAAGGTTATAGTTTCTGGAATCCCTTCCTTCCCTTCCTCCTTTCCTTCTTCCTTTCTTCCATCTTTCCTTCCTTCCTCCACTCAGATGATATTCATTCTACTATAGATTTAGAGCCCATCTCTTATCTGCCAGAATTCTTTTCAAGGAATCAAGAACAAAGTGTTATCTATCACTTCCCAAAGTTCTTAGAAAAGCAAATCAAAGCCACAGTGAGTCCTACTTTACATCCACTAGGATAGCTGTTATTTAAAAAAAAAAATGGAAACTAGGTGTTGGTGAAGTTGTGGACACCTTGGAACCCTTGCTCATTACTGGCAGAAATATGAAATGGTGCAGCCACTGTGTCAGTTGGTTTTTCATTGCTTTGACTAAAATGCCTGTCACAATCAATTTGGAGGAGGAAAGGTTTATTTTTGTCTCACAATGTCAGAGATTTCAGTCTATGGTCGACTGGCTCCATTGCTCCAGGTTTGAGGTGAGACGGAACATCGTAGTGGAAGTGTGTAGTGGAGGAAAGTTACTCAGCTAATTGGCAGCCAGGAAAGAGAGAGAAAGAGAAAGGGGGTGGTGTGGCCAGGGACAGGAGATAGTCTCCAAGGTCATGTCTCTAGTAACTTATTTTCTCCAATCAAACCTTACCTGCCTATGGCTTCCACCCCCCAGTAGTCCATTCAGCTGCAATGGATTAATCCACTGATGAGGAAAAAACCCTCATGATTCAATAATGTCCCCAAAGCCCCATCTCTGGACACTGTTGCATGGGAGTCCAATCTTTCAACACATGGGCTTTGGGGGGACATAACCAAAACCAAAACAGCCACTGTGGAAAATACTGTGATGGTTCCTTAAAAAGTTAAACATAGAGTTATCATGTGATCTAGTAATTCCATTCATAAATATATACCCCAGAGAATAGAAAAAAAAGTACTCAAACATGTACATGTATACCCATTTTTGTAGAAGCACTAGTCACAATGGCCAAAATGCAGAAACTAGCAACATGCCCATCTATACATCTATACATGAATGAATAAACAAGTTGTTGTATACTGAAATATTATTCTGCCAAAAAAGGCAGCAATACATGCTGATACATGCTTGATACAAGACATGCTTCAACATGGATGAACTTTGGAGACATTATTCTGGGTGAAAGCATAAGCAAAAGAAGCAGACACAAATGGTTGTACATTGTATGATTCTATTTCTGGGAAATGCTTAAAATAGGTAAAAACATAGAAATAGAAAACTGTTGGTAGTTTTCAGGGACTAGAGGGAAAGAGGAATGAGTAGCACCAGCTTAGTGAGTATAGAGTTTCCTTTTAGGGCAATGAAAATCTTTTGGCACTACATAGTGTGATGGTTGTGCAACATTCTGAGCATATGAAATTGTTCATCATAGAATGGTTAGTTAAAAGTTTTGCAGTACTGGGGTTAAGTTTGGAGAACCAAGGCCACCTGGAGTCTCTAGGTGTTCTTTTATCATCCTTTCCTTTTGTGAGCTATCAATTATGTGCTTGATTCACATCAATCATGGCTCTTTTTTTTCCATTGGACCCTTTGCATATAATTTATACATTTGCATATAAATTACCTGGGGTAATTTATTAAATATTCAGTAATATAAATTTGCAGTAGAAGGATGCTAGGATTACCATACCTAAGAAGAGAGAGAGACCTGTTGCCCAGCAGAACACTGAGTGGCCAAGAGGTGACCACCAATAACTACTGAAAGGATAAACAGAGGAGCAATTCTGTATGACTTCAGCTGCTAAAGGTCAAGTACATGATAGAAAGGACATTTCTAACAGAGGACACCAATGTCCAGAAAACGTTCTAGAGGCTCCTGAAGGAGCATGCTCTAGCCTTTGCTCTAGAAGGATGTTGTAGATAGGAATCACTTTATCTCAAGCATAAATCTCATGGTCCCTAGAATGGCCATTACCAGGTCAGTTCATGAACAGGGAAGACAACAGTGAAGTGGACTGTCCACAACCACCTGGCTGGATGACAGAAGAACTGGAGGCCAGCTTGCCTGGTCCTGTTGGTTTGCTATCACCACTGTTGTCTTTAAAACAAAACATGGAACAATAGAGAGTATGCAACAATCCAAGACAACCTCACTCCCATCCAGTGAGGACACAGACCTAGCCTCAGCCAACATAAGCTGAAGTTGCTTCAACAAGAATTCTTGCTTTCTTAATATCCTCTTGTTTGCCCAGACACGTTCCTACCCTACTTCTACTCTCTGTTCCTAAAAATTTCACTCCCCTCTTTGGTGCACTAAATCCCTGCCCCTGTCAGGAGTGGGCACCTGACACCAGTTGGGACAACCCATCACTTTCCTGAGGACTTTGGAACTGGGATTAGATCCCTCCAGGATCTGGGCTATAGCATGTCAAACTGAAACTACTAGAAGGATGTACCCAAGGCACAGAGAAATGTGGAGGAAACGAGACACTTGCCTCCAGTGTCCAGTGCCCTGCTGATCCTGAAGCCCCACTCTCTGCTACCCTGGGATTCTGAGGGATCTTCCAGGATGCTGCTATGGCAGGGCCTGCAGGTTGGCACACTCACAGTGCACTCACCTCCTGTCCAAGAATCTGGAGGATGGAAACTCAAGTCTACATTCCCCAGAGTCCCTTGCAACACAAGTTTCATAAGTGGCCTAGGTCCCCCCAGGACACACACACACTCCCACAGAGACGGGGAGGTTGCAGAGGAGTGCACTGAGGTGGTGGCCACACTCAGAGGGGAGACTTTCTACATGCAGAATGGTCTGGGGACTTGGCTGTCTGAGTAGCTGAAGTGGAGGATCCAGTGTCCTGGACCTAAGCCGTGGGCACAGGACATCCGTGGCAGTGGAGTTTTCAGAAGAAGGGTCCTGGGGTCTAGTCAGATATTTCTCCTGGCTGCAGGATCCATACTTGGCTAAAAACAGCCCAGGAAGAAAAGAAGACAGGGCCCCCTTCACATATTTTGTATTTATGACCATTCTAGCGGAATTAGAAGTCAGAGGAATGGAGCTGCAAAAGATATATTCAGCCAAATCCTTGTTTGTTATTCCTCTTCTACAGGGAGCTATCAATCCAGAGGGGGAGAGCATGACTTCACAGCCTGCCCGGCCTTCTTACTCGTCACCATAATTTCCCACAGCGGATGAGCTGTGCTTTGATTCCACACACACAGCTCTCTGTACCGACTGGTGACTAATGCATCTAATGGAAGTTTCTGTAGAAAGAAGTTCTGCTTCTTCTCCAAAGACCCTCCAATGTGGGCCCTTTCCCTCTATCAAAGCATGGAACCCTCTGTAACAATTGTCATAGATTGCAATTTTCATAATGGCTGGGAAAGAGGCTGATGTGGACAGGCAGGATTGGCCATTGCAGTTGCCTCTGAAAAGTAGCATGGGAACAGAAGAGAGAAGCCTGCCTCTGGGGACCTGTCAGCACCTTACAGGAGCATGGGTATAAATGAGGTCAGCAGCCAGTTAGACAGTGGGGCCATTCCTTGTGCAAATGTTTATGAAATTACACTCAGAAGAGAGGCAGATGATTTCACTGGAGTAGAGGAAAGGAAAACACAATCCCTTGGTCATGGGCAAATGACTGAAAAATGAGGATAACTGCTTCTTCCTCCATGTGCCTTCTGGAAATAGATGGTGTTTCATGGAGTCAACAAACAGAAAATGAATCAGTGTTTGAAATTACAGTAGCTACAAAAGTTCTCTCCAGACTCAAGAAAACAACAATGTCATTGTCCAGGAGACATAAGTTCTCTGTCATGTGTTGAGGAATAACAGCAAGTCCAACAGCCTGTTAGAGAGGGCTTAGAATTGGATGTTGAAGAAGCAGTAGCTCTCACCCCTTAATGTAAACTGTAGCCACTTATTTATCTTTGCCAGAAAGACTCAGGGTTGCAGAAACTGAGAGCTATATTTTGAGTGTCCTTTCTTGAATGGATGCTGTTACCATTGTGTGACCATTTCTCAAGATGAAAGAAAAGGAAATCATGTTGCCTCATTCTAACACCTTCCCCTCAGAGAGAAGGTTATCAAAAAATTAAAATCATTGTGTGATTGGACCATCTCCAGCCAGGAGGTTGGGAACACGTTTAAGTGTCCAACCAGGGCAGGAGGGCTGGGGTGCGGAGGAGAACCACCAAAGGGAAAAGTCACCAGATGGGCCACCAGAAAAAATGTCCCAGTGATTTCTGGAAACTATCAATACTATTTCTAAGGGCAAGGTGGGTCTGTGGAAGAGGAAGACAATAACAGGATTTGTTGCAGGAAGAGCAAAAGAATGGAAGGCAGAACAAAAAGGCAGAGAAGCAATAAGGGAGAAAAGAGGCCCAGATATTGTCACGGTGGAAAAGTACTTTGATGCTTGCAATTTATAGGGAAACCATCACAAAGTCCAGGGAGTAGAAAGAACTAAAATTTTTGAATCATGCATGTATTAAACCAATTTAGAATACACAGAGAGAATCCAGGAGAAAAGAAGGGCTAGGCCAACACACTTAGATAGAAACAAATAAGGCAGAAGTACCATTCCCTGACTCTGGCTCGCTCTCAGCCACATCAGCCTTCCCCATCGACAGTGTGGTTGACATGACCAGGTGTGAAGGTAGGCAAGAGGTCTCTGCAGATGGAAGTTGCCCGAAGTGAACACACGTTCCCCTATCAAGGGGTTGCTGAAACATGAGCTGGGCCACAGCTGAAGCACCAAACAATACCTGAGCAGCCTAGATAGCAGATCTTGGGGATGTGTTGGTTTGCCAGGACTGACCAAATAAAATGCCATAGAAATGTATCACCTACATGTCTAAGGAACAAACATCCAAGATCAAAGGACCAGCTGGTTGGTTCCTTCTGAAAGACACAAGGGAAGGAGATGTTCCAGGCCAGAATCATATTGATATTAAAATTTTGTTAGTATTTAAAAACAAGAAATACAAATATCATAGCAGAAGTGCAAAATTCAGTAGAAAGTTTGAAAGGTCAAGTTAAGAAATATTCCAAGAAGAATAGAAGAAAAAGTATAAAAATAGAGGGGAAAAAAAGGGGCTGGGATTGTAGAGCGCTCACCTAGCACAGGCGGGACCCAGGTTCGATCCTCAGCACCCCACATAAAAATAAAGGCATTGTGTTGTGTCCATCTACACCTAAAAAAAATAAATACTTAAAAAATAGAGAAAAAAAGAACTGGAAATGTGGCTCAGTGATACAGTATTTGCCTAGCTCATACAAGGCCCTGAGTTTCATTCCCAGTGAGTGCATATACACGCACAGGTGCGTGCACACACACACACACACACACACACACACACACACACACACACACACAGACAGAAGCAAATTGAAGCAAGTAGTGGATTGCAAAAATAGCCACAGTTCTCTACTACTCTTATGTCTGTTTGAAATGCTGCTAAAACAAAATTATCACACTGTGTAGCTTAAATAAAAAACATTTGTTTCTCATGACTCTGGAGGCTGAAAGTCCAAGTTCAAGGTACTGACAGATCCAAGGTCTGGTGAGGAACAACTTCCTGGTTTACAAATGCTGTCTGTTCACTTTAAGCTCACATAGGAGGAAAGGAGCATGGAGGAGGTAGGGGGTAAAGAACCAATCCATAGCCTTCTATAGCACAAGACTTTTGCAATGTGACTTTGCAGCTTCTCTCTACAAAAATAGGATTGTGCTTTTCTTCCCCTTGAATATGGGGTGAACTTGTTAGTTGCAAGGCTAGAGACCTTGTACATTCCTGCTTGCTATGTTGTAATCCTACACAGCTATCATGGGGACAAACCCATAGTACCCTGCTGGAGCATGTGGGAGATGAGCGATCCTAGCAGAAGTTATCCTGTACCAGCCAACTATCAGAAAACCCAAGAGCTGGCCCCTAATGCACGAATAGATTGCCCAGCTGACCCAAGCCAAATTTCCGACCTGCAGAATCATTAGTTGAATATCCGGTTGTTGTTTTTATGAACACACTACCCCAAATGTTGTTACATTTGGGGTAGTGTGTTTCATATCAACAAATAATTAATATAGACCACCTATCCAGGAAGTCTAAAATCTCAATAATTGAAGTGTTAAGAAGCAAGAACAAAGAAAGCAAGGTAAGGAAATTGTCAAACACATAGTATGAGAAAATTTCCCAGACTTAAAATATGAGTTTTCAGATTAAAAGGGTCCACTAAATTTCCTCTAATGAGTGAAAAATTCTTACACTACTGACATCGTTATAAAATTTAAGAATACCAGGAAAAAAAAATAAAGTTCGTATAATTTTTCAGAAGAAAAAAAATGGTTATATAAAAAGAATCTGGAATAAAAATGGCACTGAACTTTGAAGTGGCAACCTTGGAAGACAGAAGCCAGTGGAGAAAATACCTTAAAAATCCTCAGGGAATAATTTCCATCTGATAGGTTCCACATTATCAACCAAATGTGAGGAAGTAAAAGAGACATTTGCAAATATTCAAGGTCTCAAAAATGTGTTGTCATGCATCCTTGTTTTAGGAAACAACTGGAAGATATTAATAAGTAAAATATAAGTGCAAGAGAATTGAAAACATGTTTATATAAAAAAAATCGCACATGAATTTTATAGCAGAATTGTTCGAAATAGCCCCAGACTAAAAATAACCCAAATGTCTATCAACTAATAAGTGGATTAAAAAAAAATGGGTCATAACTATGTGATAGAATATGATTCAGCCACAAAACAAAGGAACCTTAAAAACATGATGCTAAGTGATAGAAGTCAGACACACGGTTTGGATCTGGAATGTCCCCCAAAGCTGTGTGTTGGAAGCATGGGTCTCAATACAACAGGTTCAGAGGTGGGCCTGTAGGCAATGATTAGGGATCTGGCCTCATCAGTGAATCAATTTATCGATAGCTAAATGGACTACTAGGAGGAGGGACCTAGCTGGAGGAAGTAGGTCACTGGGGTGTGCCCTGGAAGTTTTCCAGTCCCCAGTCCCTTTCTGCCCCCCTCTGCTTCCCAGCTACCATGAGCTGAGGACCCTTCCTCCACCATACCATTCTGCCATTGTCCGCCTCACCTCAGGCCCAGAACAATGGAGTCAACTGACCAGGGACTGAGCTCTGAAACTAAGACTCCCAAATAAACTCTCCCTCGTCTAAGTTGTTCTTATTGGGTATTTTGGTCACTGAGGGGAAAAGCTGATTAACACACTGCACTTATTTGAAATGCTCAAAATAAGCAAATACAGAGAGAGAGAAAGTAGCCCAGTGAGCTGGTGGTTTCCTATAGGCTCACAGGGAGTGACTGTCGCCTCTCTGCTGGGTGGGAAAATCAGAGTGCTCTGGAATCAGACATTGGCATAGCTCTGTGAATATAATGAAGCCACTGAATTGTCCACTTTGCAGGGTGAGGTGTATTGAATGGTATACAAATTTTATTTTCATTTTAAATGAATATGTAAAATAAGAAGGGAGGTTTCTGGAGCCCCCCCCCCCCCCGAGAACTGGAACTTGAACCTAAAAAAGAGGCAAAGGACAGAAACAATTCAGGATTAGAACAGAAGACAGAGGACACTGGGAAGGATATCTGTAGCTCAAACACAAAGTTGGGACTGAGTAGGAGCATCCCCAGAATAATTTTTATAATATGATCAGTTTGGTAATGAATTTGTGATTATCATGTAGAAAACGAAGCAAATGGGGAAATGAGAAAAGAATTGAATCTAGAAAGGACAAATGGGCGAACGAGAAAGAAAATGTAATCATAGCGCACTCTATGACTCAGTTGTGAAAAAACGATGTCACAGTCATAATCCACACACACGTATGCACACAACCGAAAAATGAGGTGACGAAATTGGCAGGATTGACGAAATGGGCAGTGATGTTGTTTGTGGACCTGGAATGGGAATATGCTGTGTTGTGAAGATGGATAATGTCACCCCAAAGGTCTGTGTGTTCAAGGCAGGTCCCTGGGTGGTATTGGCAGGTGCCTTGGACCTTAAAAAGTGGGAGCTGGAGGGAGGTCCTTAGGTCATTGGAGGTGTTTCCTCAAAGGGGATGATGACACTCAGCCTGTCCTCTCTCTGCTTCCTGGCTTGGATCTGAGTCCTGGCCCTGACCTACTCCCCCATGATGTGCCACCTTTACCCAGAACAAGCCAATGGAGCCACCTGATCTTGGACTTGAACGTATGGAAACGTGAGCCTAAATAAACTTGTCTTCACTTTGTAAGTAGCCTGTGTCAGATCTTTCATTAGAGCGACCCAAAACCAGCTAGAATGGAGAATAGCATCTAAAACTGAAAACTCAAGAAAAAGGCAGCATAATCAAGTTGTATGAAAATACAAATGTAAAAACTGCTAAAATAGTTAAAAACATTCCTGTCAGAGGAATAAAACTTAGATGTTTCATGGATGAAGCAGAAAGACTGTTTTCATGATTAGCCTAAGTAAAACCTTCGGTTTTTAAAAATACATACATGACTTTATTAGAAAATTTTCCATTATTCCATGATCCTATAAAAGAACGCACAATCTCTATTCAGAGAATTGAAGGTTTTCTCATTTTCTTTCTACCTCTCTTTGATCAAGTTCAAGTATAGTAATTTTCAAAATAACAATACAAGGAAATTTCCTACAAGAAGACTTTGGCTCAGGTTGAGATGTATTAGTGTATACCTCGATTTTACATAGGTAGCTATTACCACCTGTGTCTTTGAAGCCCAGCTTAGCAAAATTAAATGAAAAGGCCCAAGGGCATTTTTTCCTTTGGAAGTGTCCACCAAAATCGTTACACGGAGGCATTTTAATAATAAGTGACAAAGAGAAAAAAGTCTTTCTCTGGCACTTAAAGTTGTATGCACAACTGGGCTTTCCTCTTTTAAAGGCCTAGCAGATGGCATAGATGAATTGTGTGTGGGTTTATCTCAATTTGTGTAGTTTAATTTTCAGCACCTCCCTCCAAATCATTGGTGCAGCTTTTAGAATACGAATAGAAACCAACTAGCAATGAGAGTTGGTGCACTGATCATGGAAGATTAAGACTTGTGGATGGCAGCAGCTCGGGAGGCTGAGGCAGAAGGATCTCGAGTTCAAAGCCAGCCTCAGCAACTTAGTGAGGCCCTAAGCAACTCAGTGGGAGTTTAAAAAAGGCTGGGGGGCTGGGGTTATGGCTCAGCAGTAGAGCACTCGCCTCGCATATGCAAGGCCCTGGGTTTGATCCTCAGCACCACATAAAAAATACATACATACATACATACATGAGCTCCCCTAGGTTCATTTTCTGCACCCCCTCCAAAAAAATACATGTGGATGTGATGGAGAAGTTGATTTTCTGCATAGTTTGAGAACAGAAAACTATCTGTTCAGCAAATACCATGCTCTTTTTCCTGCTAGAAGCACAGAAGATGGGCCAGAAATACTAGTAGTAATACCCTTGCTAATGAAGTGGTTCTGGGTCTCTAATACTATCTATCTGTCTGTCTTTCTGTCTCTGCATATCTCCCCACCCCTAAGAAAACCATATCTGTTGATGACGCCATTGTTTAAAGGAGCAAACTAAAGGGAAATATTTGTCAACATTTCAAGTTGCTTGGCATAGTTTCAAGATGATCAGTGTTAGAATTTTGACTTCTTATATTTGAAAGCATGAAATAAAAATTGAAAACATTTTAAACAGAAGAAATGGCTTACAACTCAACAGATACTTCTTCTTCCTTGTAACAGAACTTTGACTGTTTTAGTTCTTCACATTTCTCTGTACAGCCTCAGCCTCAAAGATGGGGATGTATATAATTCATTCATGGCACCTCTGGTCACAGGCCTAGAAAGAGGCTTATGACCCAATTCCAGCTCCATGATGGAGTCGGTAAGGGGTTCTTAAAATAAGACAAAAGGAAAAGAGAGTTTCCTCTTTTGCTCCGGACACTGCAAGGCAGGAACACGGTGCCTGGCATACTGTGCAGTTAGCTGACACATGCCAGTCACAGCAAAAGGAGCTGGGGAGACGGTGGGCTTTGATGGCAAGGCAGAGGCAACTGGGGACTGTGCTACTTTGGGACTTCTTATTATATGAGCCAATAAATCTCCTTATCTTTTAAGTTGCCATGAGGTGGCTATTCAATTACTTGCATCTGAAAGCATCCTGGATGACACAGAGATCCACATCTAAACACACATGATGAATTTTCAGAATAGCCAGGATAAATCTTAAAAAGAAAAGAAAATCCTAAAAAGCTGCCAAAGGAGTAAAAGACAGATGGTCTACAAAGGAATGAGAATCAGACAAGCAGAAGACTTACAGCATCGCCAGAAGCCACAATACCGCGGAGCACAGCCTTCAAAGACCAAAGGAGATAGCTTCCGTCTAACAGTCCAGACAAAGTGACCACCAAGTGTGAGCACAGGCTAAAGAAAATCCTGCACGCCTACGAATTTAATAAGTTAACCTCCTATGCATTTTTTCCCCCTTAGGAACAAAAGAGATTACTCCTGCAAAGCAAGAGAATGAGCCACACAAAGAGAAAAGAGCCTTGCAAGAAAGAATAGCTCCAACCCAGAAGAGCAGTTGGGGAAAGACCCAGGACTGCATCTGAGCAGCAGGCCTGGTCCCTTTTTTACTGTAGGATGAGGTCAGAGGCTGTGGGACGGAGGGGCCATGAATAAAATGGGCTACATGGGTACCATATGCTCAAGACAGTGGATGAATATGGAACCGTAACAAAGGACCCAGGAAAGCATTAGAGTAATCCATGAAAAGCAGAAGGGTGCAGAGTCATGCTTTATATATGAAGCACCTGGTCCAAATTAGTACAGGGTTTGGGTGAGATTCAAGAACAAGAATGAAATGATCCAAAGCAATGTAGAATCACAGGAAGCTGAAAACCAGTAGACATCCATTGAATAGGGCATATGTTTCTTTTCTCCAAAAGAAAAACAAACTGAGTATACAAGATATGATACAGACACAAAGCAACCCCAAGGGTGTCATGATTGGAAGCAGAGTGTAAAGCACAGTTTAAAACTTTTTTTTTTTATTATTGATCCAAGGATACCAACAGTAGAAGCATAAAGAAAGACATGTTATCAATGGGTAACAAGTTAATGTTTGATAGGAACAGGAAGTTCTGCTATGCTATTGCAACAGTAGGATGGCTATAGACATCAGTAGGTACTGCTGTTATGTTTAGATATGAGGTATACCCTGGAACCTTATGTGTGAGACAATGAAAGAATTTTCAGAGGTGAAATGAGTGAGTTATGAAAGCCTTGATATGGGTTACCTGGGTAGTAACTATAGGCAGGTAGGGTATGGCTGGAGGAGGTAGGTAAGTGGGGCTGTGCTTTTGGGGTTTATATTTTGTCCCTGGTGAGTGGAACTCACTCTCTTTCCCTGTGTTTCTGGTGCAATTTCATGAGTTGCTTTCATCTGGGTTCTCTGATCTCATCAGTGGATCAATCCATTATAATGATAACTGAATGGAGTACTAGGAGGTAGGACCTAGTGAGGGAAGTAGGTCCCCAGAGGTGTACCCTAGAAGAGTTTTTCTAGTCCCAAGTCTACTCCCCAGTCTACCCCCATCCCTACTCCCCAGCTGCTGTGCGCTGAGCAGCATTTCTCCACCATGCCTTTCCGCCATGATATACTGCCTCATTTTGGGCCCAGAGATATAGAGTCAGCTATCAATGGATTAAACCTCTAAAACGGTGAGACAAAATAAACTTTGTCTTCTCTACATTTTTCTTCTTGGATCTTTTGGTCATAGCAACAAAAAACCTGACTAAAACAACTGCACACTTCAAAAAGTTAAAAGAAAGGATTTTTAAAAATTTTACCATAAAGAAATGATAAATGAGCACATAGTTATGTTTGCCCTGATTTAAATGTTACATAGTGTAAGCATATGCTCAAACATCATATAACCCCATTATTATGTATAATTTTTATGTTTTTATGTATAGGTTAAAATAAAGTTAATGAGTAAAAAATAAAATTCAGCAAACAAAAAAGAGACATGTGATTCTAGCACATGATTTGGTTGAACAGTGAATAAAATTTACATAATCAAAATCATATTAACTTTTTTTTCTGCTCTCCTGTTAGTTGCACCCTTGAGAATCAATCTACAAATTAAGTTACAGGTAACAAATCATGACAATAAAAGGATAGAAGGGTAGTGACCGAAGCTGGAAAGCAAAACCAGGGATGAATGAAACATGAATTTCCTCTTGCCACCAAATAAGGGCTCAAAAAATAGACTGTAGTTGTTAGAACAAGGAATAATATAGATAGGATATTTAAGTCATTTAAATGCCTTATTCTAACTTTAAGGAAATGTTAATAAAGTTTTACCAGTAAAGATGTTTCCTTTAGCTTGTTTTTTAAAATTATTTTTTTTAATTTTTGAGCACTTTCAGCTTCTCAGGAAAAATATTGAGCAAAAGGAACAAACTTTTCACAAATCCCTCATCTCTTACCAATTCCCCCTACTTTTAACATCTTGCATAAGTAGATGAGCCAGTATTGATGTTGTAGCTTATTTGTCTAGGTTGAGAGAGTCTCCTTCTATTTTTAGCTTACTAAGGATTTTTATCAAGCTGAGTGTCAAGTTTTTAAATTTAAGAAATGTATCAAGATAGGTACATTTCCTCAATATGCTATTAATTTACATTAATAGATTTCCAATATTGAATAACAGTGAGAAAAATAAATAGTGTGTTGGTCAGCTTTTCATCACTGTGACCAAAATACCTGACATAAACAACCTAAAGGAGGAAAGGTTATTTTGACTCCGTTTCAGAGGTTTCAGTTCATGGTTAGCTGGCTTCAAGGCAGAAACATGGTGGAAGGAAAGTTGCTAACTTGATGACAGCCACGAAGCAGACAGAGGAAAAAGCAAAGAGAAAAGGGGCCAGGGAAGGGGCAAGGCAAGGAACAAGATGTACTCCCGAAGGACATGCCCCCAGGAAGCCACTCCCTCCAACTAGGTTCTACCTCCTGCAGTCTCTGCCACCTCCCAATAGCCCATTCATCTAGGAATCCCTCAGTGGATTAATCCACCGATGAGGTCAGAGCCTTCATGATGCAATCACTTCCCCAGATCTCCACCTCTAAATATTGCCACATTGGGGGTCGAGCCTTCAACACATGAGGGGGGCATTTATATTTCTAAACCGTGAAGAACAGTATTTAGATAATTTGGAGGAACAAAGTAATTCAGATCCCTACCTTACGTGCCACACCTCAAAAGCAAATTCCAAGTAGATTAAAGACCTTAATGTGAAAATGAAAGCCATGAAAGAATCAGAGGAAAACACAAGAGAAGGTTATTATAATCTCGGGATTGAGAAGGCCTTCCTAACCAAGAACCAGAACCCAGGATTTATGAAAGGAACAGATGGAGAGATTTAATTACATCAAAATTGAAAATCTGTATTCTACTCCCCCCAAAAGAGAGGAAAACTGCCACTAACAAAAAGAACAAGACAAGGTAAAGTGACGAGTGGTTGCTGAGGTTTAGCGGGAGCGAGGGATGAATATAGAGCATAGAGGAATTCAGGGCATTGAAACCACTCAGTGTGGTATATAAAGGCGGCTATATCTCATCTTCATACATTTATGCAAACCCATGGAATGTACAACACCAAGAGTGAACCCTGAAGTAAATGACAAACTTTGAGTGATAATGATGTGTCAATATAAATTCTTCAGTTGTTAACAAATGTTCCCACTCTTGTGGGGAATGTTGATGGTGGGGGAGGCTCGGCATGTGTGGGGAGAGGGAGTACATGGGAAATCTCTGCACCATCTGCTCAATTTTGCTGTGAACTTAAAATTGTTCTAAAAATTGTCTTTAAAAGGAGAATGCATAGACTGAGAGAAAATATTCACCCCATATAGTAGACAAAGGATTAATACGCACAATATATAAAGAGGCTGTGTATATTGGCAAGAACTTATTAGAAAAGGATGAAGGATGTAAGCAGGCGATTTACCAAAGAACTCCAACTGCATATAAATCAGGAAGACACTCAATATAAAGACATAAGCAAATCCTGGGAGATCCATGGAAGGGTAAAAATTAAAATGGGTAGTGGTACTGGAAGGCATCAGGAAAGGGGATGGTAACCAGGGCAAGATGGCCTTGGAAACTGAGAGAGGCCAAGCCCTTCCAGCCTACCAGATCAGTGCCAGGATGTGGAAAGAAAAGGGACAGGTCTGTGATTGAGTCTTTCCACCAAAAAAGGCAGGCAGGAAGTCCAAGACTGGGGTGTGGGGAAGCCCACCATGACAGCTGGTGGTGGTCCAGCATTGGTCATGGATGGATGCATTTGTCAACCTGAATGATAGAGACTCTCCAAAGAAACATGAGTTTGCTCAGGAATGAATAGGGGATTATAATATGGGAAACGTGTGCTATGACAGATCACATCCCATGAAGGGAGGCAAGGGGAAACTTTTAAAGGAAATAAGAAGTCTACTTACCTAAACTGTTTTGAAATAAAAATCATTGGCACAGAAGCTTATTTCAGGATCTGGCTTTGCTGATGGTGGGTACTGATTTTCTAGTTGTAGTCCAGCAACTGGCCTTTACTAGGGAGATGTCTTCCTAGGAACAACCTCAGCTGCAACATTGTGGGTTAGGAGTGGTACTGGTAAGGTTGCAATTAGAACTGGCTGTCATGGAAAAGATGTCCTCACAGAAGTGGGCTTACGTGCAAAGTTATGATTTGGCAGAGCCTTTTGTAATAGTTCTTGTTGTCAGGCAAATATGCACAAGGGCCCTCTCTTTAGGACCTCCTGGCTCCATTGATTTGGTTTTGATATAAGTAATTCCATTTTGATGCTGGCGATTTTTTTACAAATGACATCCACCAATCATGGTGAATGATGAGGATTGATTAGGACGATGGGACCCAACCCTTCTAAGCTGCCTTCCCTTACATTTTGGTTTCTTCCCTCTCAACTCTCCCCTCCCTAGCTCACTATCTCTGCCAGAACAGCAGCAGTTGGAGAAGAACCAGTATAAATTCCTCAGAAAAAAATTATTAAAGACAAATGGAAAATGATGGACCGACTTGTAATTTATAATTAGTCATAGGAGTACAGCAAGTGAAACCACTTCAATTTTAGTTTATTTGTGGGTTCATTTGTTTGAATTATGGATGGTTTCATATATTCCCAACCCCTCTGTTAACTTTTAATTCAGCAAGGAGGAGAGAAAGATAAGGATTCTTCATTCTCCCACTCCTACCTCTAACTGTGTTCCAGGGGTCGCAGAATCCAAATTCTCCTCACTCCCAACCCCTATGCAGGACCCTTGAGAAACCCTCCTCTTTGGCCTGAACTTGTTCTCTTCCAAGGTAAGTCATCTCCCTTCTGTTCTTCATTTTCTTGTAAGTTTCTTTCCACTACTTAAAGAAACCTGAGGTCTCCCCAGGTTCCCCATGCAGGATTGCATTCTTGGGTGGAGCTGGCATTTCTCCCAAGTGAAGGGGCAGGAGGAAGGGTCCACTCACCTTGGAGCTGCATCCAGAGCATCATTTCATAGCCATCTCTCTGCAGCTCCCTCTGAGGATGTCTGTACCATCCATCCTTCCACCTTTCCTGTCAGCACCACCTAAGGCACATCCAAACCCAGTCCTGCACAGCATCCTTCAGAGTTTCAAGTCCCATGGACTGTTCCTTTCCTTCTAGTCTAATGGCTTCCCTGGTATTTTCCTTCACATGCTCCCTTGATGGTTCATGAGTAATCATAGAAACCAGCATCTCAGGTTTATGCAGAAAAGTTGTTGCTACAGTTGGACACGTCCGCCAAAGCTCATGTGTTGGAAAACTGAGCCCTAAAACATTAGTGTTGAGAGGAGGGAACTTTAAGAAGTTGTCAGATTATGAGGGCTCTGTCCTCGTGAATGGATCCCAGGAGTGGGTTAGTTATTGCAAAGGTAGTTTTCTGATAAAAGGATAAGTTTGGACCCCTTCCCTCTCAAGTGCAGGGCACTCCCATCTTCCACCATAGGGTAAAGCAGCCCAAAGGCCCTCACCAGGAACATGCCTCAACCTTGGACTTTGCAGCTTTCAGAACTAAGAAGTAAGTACCCAATCTTGGATATTCTGTTAGTGCAAAATGGACTAAGAGAGGGGGTAATAGACTAATTTTAGGAGATTGGGTGTGCATACAATCTCCTGGGCTGGAGGTCCAGGCTGTCCACATGGCTTTAGGCCTGGTTCTCACACTGTAGAACTGGAGCTGCCCCCTCTGGCATGATCAGGAAGTGGGTGAAAAGAAGGTCAGCCACTGGCTCCCCACACAGCCCGTTGGCTAAGGAAGCCCATTTCTCTGCTCGGTAACATTTGTCCCTCTGCTTCAATCAGTGCCAGGCACACAGCTTCCCCTGCTGGTAAGCTGCAGAAGCCAGGCCTCAGCCTTGCCTCCCCTACCTGCTATCATGCACCTAACCATCAAAACCCAGTAAATGCACAATTTACTGACAATCCAGAGGTAGGTGAGTCTGGGAAATGTAGGTTCGAATTTTCTAGACTTGAAATGGCATCCTCAAGGAAGCCAGAGTGGAGATACAGTGGCCAAAGGACATTTGCCACAGCCACTGCAGTGCCTACTCCTGCAAGGACCCTGTCCTAACTGGATGGGTCTCATTTATCACCACTACTCTCGCCTTTTAATTCATAAATTAATTCCCTCCTGGGAATATGTCAATATGGGGTGTGTGTGCAACAGAGAGAGAGAGAGAGAAGGACAGAGAGGGACTACTTTGAAAACAGGAGACAGGTATGGACTGGCTTTCTCTATTCAGAATATGAGGCTTGGTTCATGTGGAAGCCACATGAACAAGAATGACATTCAGCATGTATAGGAGCAGATCTGGCTGGAAGTACTTTGGGAAAACACAAGGATATAAACAGACCCAAAGTAAAGAGGGAGTTAACTGTGATAGACTACAGACATCTAGATATCAGTTCATTTAGAGGGAGTATAGGATTTGGCCATTTAAAAAGTTGGAGAGGGATTGGGGCAAGAATATGTGCAGAAGAGACCATATGACAAGAGAGAAAGCCAGAAAGATTTAGGGGTCAGATTTACTCATTTCATAACAAGTCACTCTTGCAGGAATGACTCCCACGAGAACTACATTAAATCCTTCCAAGGGCAGCACCCCCAATGACCTAACCACCTCTTCTGCTTCCTATTAATACTGCCACAAGTGGTAGAGCCCCTTACCTAGCATGTGTGAGGCACTGGGCTCAATCCTCAGCATCACATGAAAATAAATAAATAAAATAGAGGCATTGTGTCCATATACAACTAAAAATATTTTTTTAAAAGGAAAAAAAAACCTTGCATTTCAGAGTTCTTTGGACTAGGGAAATACAGACAAGGGATTGTCAGATACAGTGTAGCAGTGTGTTTTTCTGGCTTTCAACTTAATTCTCACATGTCTCTAAAATAGGTAACTCATTTTGTAGATGAGAATATCTGAATGAGGGCAGAAAGATTGTCTTTGGATGGTGCTAGCAGGTGTACAGTAGAGAAGAGGCTAAGCCCCTTCATCACTGTTTCAAATACCACTTTGTGGAAGAGCATCAGGGAGTGGGGGCCAGTGTTGATGTCCTGGGAAACACCTGTGTACACCCAGATTTGGTATTCAAAGAACCCCTCTATTATTCATGACTTTCCCAGTTGCAAATGACAGAATTCTAACACAAACTATCTTATAAGTTCAAATGGGGGACAAAGATCAGACTTATTGGCTTAACTAATGGAAACTTCCAGGGAGTCACTGAGCTTGGGGCACATCTAGACCCAGGGGATGGATAGCCTGTTTCCCATCAGCTCCAATGAAACCTATGGTTAACCCAGCTTTGATTGTTCCTCCCCATCCTAAGCAGGTAGAGTTCTCTCTGATCAGCTGAATCTTAATCACATGTCAAACCCTACAGCCAAAGAAAGAAGTCAGTACCAGTTGAGAGAAGGAAGAAGGTTTAGTTTCCCAAAGGTAGCTGGCCAGAAAAAAATATGCATCTTAAATCCAGTACCACCCACTAATTTAAACCCCAGCTTGGTCATCTGACACCCACAAAGGGACCTTGACTCAGGTTGAAAATCCTTTCCTGGGGTGGACTCTTCTCTAGTACCCATTTCTCTCCTTAACCCAAACATCAGGCTCAGCAAGTCTGCAGGGGCATATTAAAGTATAAAAGGCAGAGAAACAAAATTGAAAATAAAATTTATGACCCATTTCCAAACCAATATCCTAAAGCTGACCAAGACAACCAACAGATATAGTTTCCTAAATTGCAGAGGAAATTTAACGGGCACTTATATTAAACCACACACATACAGGGGGAATCTGGTCATTTTCTAGCTCCCCAGGGAAGGGATGAAGAATGTCTCAAAGATTTTGCTTGAGATAGAGAGATGAGGTGTGCTTACCAATAGTCAGCTCATCTCCTCCTTGCTTCTGCTAATCTCATTGATGCTCGTTCATTACGAGGTCCTTGGGCCACCTCAGCAGTCCTGGTACTGCTGCAGAAAAGTTCTGAGGAAGCAAGAGGACTTGAGTGTCTCTAACTTAGAAATATAGATGGGAGGGCAAATGGCTGGGCCAGGGATCTCCTCAAGGATGCCCCCTTCTTTTTTGATGTAGCCATTCCTTTACTGGGATGGAAAAAGGGCCACAGTATTTGCATATCTCTCTCTCTCTCTCTCTCTCTCTCTCTCTCTCTCTCTCTCTCTCTCTCTCTCTGTCTCTCTCTCTCTGTCTCTCTCTCTGTCTCTCTCTCTCTCTCTCTGTCTCTCTCTCTCTCTCTCTCTCTCTCTCTCTCTCTCTCTCTCACACACACACACACACACACACACACACACACACACACACACACCATGGAGATCCTCCTCTCCGGGAGAACTGATCAACACACACCCTTCAACCAGAGGTCTCAGAACATTCACATGGCAAAGGCTGACTTTCTGCTATGCCAAGCCCTATTGCTTGTCTACATTTTATATATATATATTGCTCTTCTCCATTCTTTCTTGCTAACAGAATTGTGGTTGTGCCTGGATAGCAAAAAAACCCAGCAACAAGAAATGAGTTCCTCTACCAGTGATTGTGACCAGTTCTGATTAATGAAATGTAAGGTTAAATCTGCTAGAAAATTGTGAACTCATTTTCCTCCTTGTTTAGAGAGGGTTATGAGGGGGGAAATGTTCCTTTTCTTCTCTCTCCTTCTCTCCAGCTTTGTATGTATGGTATCATGCTTCTTTGAGCTGCTGTGACTATTTAGAGCAAAGAATCTCACAAAAGCTAATCTAGAGACAATGGCCCACCATGAAATTGCTGACTTCCCTGCTTCCCGTTAGGTTAGATAATAATATTCATATGAAATGGTGTTATAGATGAGTCTATTTTCTGTGACTAAACAAAATACCTGAAGTTAGGAAATTTACAAAGATAAGAGGTTTAGCTCAGTTTTGGAAGCTGAGAGTCCAAGTCCAGGCAGTCTCATCTATTTGACCTCTGCTGAGGTCCTCGTGGCAGATAACATCATAATGGAAAAAATATGTGCAGAAGAGACCACATGACAAGATAGAAAACCAGAAAGATTCAGGGGTCAGATTTACTCATTTCATAACAAGTCACTCTTGCAGGAATGACTCCCACGAGAACTACATTAAATCCTTCCAAGGGCAGCGCCCCCAATGACCTAACCACCTCTTAAAGATTCTACCTCCTATTAATACTGCCACAGTGAGGACCAAGTCTTCAGCACATGAATACCTGGTGGACAAACCAAACCCAAATGATAGTATGTTATATTCTGTTGATTGCTGCTCAAAGCAACCAGCTGCTACGCTCATTGTTGTTCATCTACACTGAGATAACACTGGGATAAGATGACAGGCCAGTGCCCATTCTACTTACTTAGAATTCCATTTATGAACTTTTCCATACTTAATTGGAGAATGAACCATATAACTTATATACACTTGCATTTAGATCCCATCTTCAGCCCCATCTGGACTTGTCAGGGAGAATTCCTACTGACAGCTGCCTGAGCCTTAACAATGGAGCACTATGAGATAGTTTGCATTTGTCTTGATTTTTTAAAAAATTAAACTTTTTATTTGAGATAATTTTGGATTCACCTGCAGTTATAAGAAATAATACATAGAGATACAACATATCCTTTACGCATTTTCCCCTAAGGGTAGCATTTTGCAAAACTATAGTATAATATTTCAACCAAGAAATTGACATCAACACAGTCAAGATACAGAACGTTTCCTTTGACACAAAAATCTGTAAAATCCCCGTTGTACTTTTACAGCCATACCTGCTTCCCTCCAGCTGCCATTCCCACTCATGGTCTTTAACCCTTGGCAGCTGCCAATCCACTATGTGTTCTCTATTCATTTAGTTTTGTCATTTAAACAATGTAACATAGTTAGACTTATATAGTAGGTAAACTTTAAGGCTTTTGAGGCTTTTTTCACACAACAAGATTCCCTTAAGACTTTATATATAGTTGTTAAATGTATTATAATTTGTTTCTTTTCATAGCTGAGTATTAGTCCATGGTATGCATACACCACAATTTTACCATTTTTCATTGAAAAACATCTGGATAATTTAAATTTTGAGATTATTATGAATAAAAAAAGCTCTGAATATTCATTTATAAGTTACTGTGAGAACATAAGTTTTGATTTCTCCAGGATAAATGAGCAGCAATGCAATTGTTGGATTGTAATGTAATTGCACATTTACTTTTTAAAGAATCAGCCAAACTGTTTACCTGAGAGGCTGCTCCATTTTACATTTCTTCCAACAAGGTATAAATGATACCATTCTTCTGCATCCTTAACCAACTTTTGGTTTTGTAACTATTGTTTCAATTTAGTCATTCTGTTAGATGTGTAATGATATCCCATTGTGGTTTCAACCTACATTTACCTGATGACTAATGATGATGCATATCTTTTCATGGGTTTATTTGACACATGTATGTCTTTGGTTAAATGTCTATTCATTTCTTTTGCCTAATGTTCTAATTATGGTGTTTATTTATTTTTACTATTGGGCTTTAAAAGTTCTTTATATATCAATCAACTGAGAGATAATTGGCATCTTTACTATGCTGGACCTTCCAATCCAAGAACATGGTATATTTCTCCATTTATTTAGAGTTCCTCTGAATTGTATTATTAGTATTTTGTAGTTTTTAGACTGCAAGTCATGAAAACAAATATATTGATAAGAGTCTATCAGTCTAATCAAACAAAATAAGGAAGACAAAAAAAATTATCAGAAAGTTGGACCATAAATATTGAGCCTATGGACATCAAAAAGATAATAAAGGAATATTATTGGTTAAAAACACACCAAAGTTTTCTTTTCTTTTTTTAGTGATTGTAATTCATACTGAATTTTAAATCTCAGCATCCATATGCTAAGAAGAAAAAAAAATCTAATGGATTTATGTATATTGATCATCTTCCTATATCTTTGATGAATGTGCTTACTAATTCTAAGATTTTTTTAAAAGATGCCTTGGAATTTTCTATATGGATAACCATATCACCTGCAAACAGGAACACATTTAGTTCTTACTTCGATTTGTATACTTTTTATTTCCTTTTATTACCTTATTGTACTGGCTAGAACTTGCATACTATGTTGAATAAGAGTGGTGAGAGTGGATATTCTCACTTATTCCCAGTTTTAAAGGAAAAATATTCATTGTATCAGTTAAGTATTGAATATATGTAGACATAGGTATTTTGCAAGTGGTCTTTGTCTAATAGAGAAAGTTCACTCTATTTCAAGTTTTCCAACAGTGTTTTTTAAATGAAAAATTGTTAAATTTTGTCAAAGGTTTTTCCCACATCAATGGATAGGATCATGCAATATTTTTTTCTTAATAATATGGTGGATTACATTGATTAACATTTGAATATTGAAACAGACATATCTATGGAATAGATCTCATATAGTCATGATTTAGAATTATTTTTCTCTTTTTTAATTTTTAAAATTTGTTTTAATTAGTTATACATGATTACAAAATGCACTTTGATGCATCATATATAATGGAGCATACTTTCTCATTCTTCTGCTTATACATAATGTAGAATCCCACTGGTCTAGACTTATTTTTCTATATTTTATGAATTATATTTACAAACATTTGCTACAAAATTTTATGTCAACATTAAAGAAGAATATTTATCTTTAGTTTTCCCTTTTTTGTAGTATCTGTCTGGTTTGGCATAGGATAATACTGGCTTCACAAAATGAATGAAGATATGTTCCCTCTTCTACATTATTTAGAATGATTTATAAAGTTGATTTCAAATATTCTCTAAATCTTGGCAAAATTCTACAGTGAAACCGTGTGTGCCTGCATATTTTTCTTGATTGTTTTTTTAATTAAAAATCAATTTCCTGACTTCTGAACTTGGAATTTCAGAACTCTCCCATCCTCAGTGAAACAAAATAACAACAACAATAACAACAAACCCCACTAACTAATCTGAAAATTAACAACTTTTCTAGATCCATCAGAAAATCAAAGTCCCAAGGCACACCGCAAGCGAATATAGAAAATTATAGCTGATATCACTTTTCATCTCTGCTGTAACCTGGTAAGAAAATGAAAAGAGTAACGGACTAATTGAGAATAGTGCAGAATGGCTTGAGAGAGAAACTTCTGGGGGCTCAGCTTTAGTGGACCCCCATGAGTTTTGCCCTTAGGAGTCCCACAAGATTCTCACTGTAAAAATCAGAGACGATTCCCAAATATTTGGAGATTAAATAGAACACTTTTAAATAATCCATGGATCAAAGAAGAATCCTCAAGAGCTATTTAAATATATTTGAACTATATTAAAATTAAAACATAACTTATAAAAATTTGCAGGATGCAGTGAAAATGGGGCTTTGAAAGAAATGTATAGCATTGAAGGATCTAAAATCAATATTCTAAGCTTCTATCACAGGAAACTGGGCAGGGGAGAAGTAAATTAAACCCAAAGAAGAATAAAATAAATAGTAAAAGAGCAGAAATCAATGAAATTGAATAAATAGTAAAAGAGCAGAAATCAATGAAATTGAAAATGAGAAAATCAGCAAAATCAAAAGCTTGATCTTTCAAAAGAACAATAAAATTGATAAGAGTCTGTCAGTCTAATCAAACAAAATAAGGAAGACAAAAAAAATTATCAGAAAGTTGGACCATAAATTTTGAGCCTATGGACATCAAAAAGATAATAAAGGAATATTACGAATAACTCTATGCCTACAAATAGTATAACAGATGAAATGGATCAATTCCTTGAAAAACACGATCTACCAAAACCCACATAAGGAGAAATAGTCTGAATGTGCCTACAGTTACTAAATAAATTGAATCAATAATTAATAGCCTTGAAAAAATTACTAGGCCCAGATGGCTAAATAGGAGAGCTCTGCCAAACATTTAAGGAAGAAGAGACAATAATTTTGTGCAAACTCTCCCATAAATTAGAAGCAAAATGAATACTTTCTAACTCTTTCTGTATGGCCAACATTATCCTCATACTAAAACGAGAAAGGAAAACTAGTGACCAACATCTTACATTAATATAAATGGATTTTCAACAAAGTATTAGTAATTTCAATCCAGCAATGTATTAAAAGAATTATATATCATTGCCAGGTGCAGAGGCACATGTCTGTAATCCAAGTGACTCGGGAGGCTGAGGCAGGAGGATTGCAAGTTCAAAGTCAGCCTCAGCAACTCATTGAGGCCCTAAGCAAGTTAGCAAACCATGTCTCTAAATAAAATATAAAGAGAGCTGGGAATGTGGCTCAGTGGTTAAGTATACCTGGGATCAATCTCTGGTGCAAAAAAAAAAGAATTATATATCATAACATCATAAGAAAACTCTCAGAAACAAAAAATGGGGGACTTTCTTCAATTTGATGAATAATATGAAAAAATCACAACTAATATTATAGTTAATGTCAGAAACTAGATACTTTTCTCTGAAGATTAGAACAAAGCAAGAATGTCCCATCTCACAATTCCAAATTAATATTGTAATGGAAATCCTATATAATATAAATATATTAAGGTAGAAAGGAAACAAAAGATATACAAATTTGGAAGGAAGAAATAAAATTTCTTTGTTCCCAGATGGCATGTTTGTGTACATAGAAAATGTAAAATAATTAATGATTAAAACCCACAACACTTCTAGAGCTAACATGAGATTTGAGCAAGAAGATAAACTCAATAAATGAAATGCAAAAAGGTCACTCATCCTACATCCTAGCCATGAATAGTTAGAATCTGAAATTAAATATGACAATATTTACATTAGTACCAAATATTAATTATATAGATATAAACCTAAAAATACATGAATAAGATCAATATAGGGAAAACTACAAAGTTCTGATAAAAAAAATCAAAGAAGACTGAATAAATGGAGAGGTATTCCATATTCATGGATAGGATGCTAGTTCTTCCCAAATACAGTTTATCTACAGATTAAATGCAATCTCAATAAAAATTCTGGCATGTTATTTTGTAAAATTAGATAAATTGATTCTAATGTTTACATAGAAAGGCAAACAATATGAGAGTAGACAACTTAAATTAAAGGAAAAAAAACAGAGAGGACTGATACTATACAACATTAAAATTTACTATAAAGGCACCGTAGTCAATAAAGTATAGCATTGATGAAAGAATGTTAAGAAGGTCAATAGAAAAAAGAGAGAACTCAGAAATACAAGAGAGAACTCATAAATATATCATAAATACAGAACTCATTATTATATCATAAATAAATATATTCATAAATACAGGCAGCTGATCTTTAATAAAGGGGATCAAAGTTTTCAGTGGAGAAGGATAGTCTGTTTAACAAATGCTGGGGGGGAAATGGGACACACAAAAAAATTAATCTAGACATAGATCTTACACCTTTCATTTACACTACCTCAAAATAGGTCACAGAACAAAAAGTGAAATGCAAAACTGTAGAATTTCCAGAACATTAAAAAAAGAGAGAAAATCTAGATGAGTTTGAATTTGGCAATGATGTTTTAGTCACAACACCAAAAGTACAATCCATGAATGAAAATATTAATGAAATGGATTTCTTCAGAATTTAAAACTTCTTTTTGAGAATGAAATGACAAACCATAGGTGGTGAAAAATGCATCAAAACACACATCTGATAAAGGATTTGCATCCAAAATTAAAAAACAACAACAACAGCAAACCTTTTAAATCTTAATATTAAGAAAACAACCAACCCAACTAAAAAGTGAGCAAAAGAGAAGAATAGACTAAAGATGTACACATGGAAAATATGTATAGGAAAAACTGCTTAATATCATCTGTCATTAGGGAATTACAAGTCAAAACAACAATGAGGTATGCATATACATTTACTAAAATGGTCAAAGTCCAAAATACCAACAACACCAAATGCTGCCAAGGATGCAGGGTAATGAAACCCTCATTCATTCATGGTAGAAATGCAATATGGTACAAATTCAGAAGACAGTTTGGCAGTTCCTTAAACTAAACATGGTCTAACCACTCAATCCAGCAATAGTGATCTTTGGTATTTACCAAAGTGAGTTAAAAACTTTAGTCCACACAAAAACCTGCCCACAGGTGTTTATAGCGGCTTTGTTCATAATTGCTAAAAAACAGAAGTAATCAAGAGATCCTATGGCAGGTAAGTGAGTAACTACAAAGTGGTACAGTAATACAATATAATATTATTTAGCACCAAAAAGAAATGAGCTATTTATTGTTAGTGTTTGGATCTGCAATGTCCCCCAAAATGTCATGTTGAACACATGATCTCCAGTGCAACAAAGATTCACAAGTGGAGCTTTGGGGAAGGGGTTGACCATAAGGGCTGACCTCACCAGTGGATTAATTCATTGATGGCTGAATGGACTCCTGGGAGATGGGACCTAGTTGGAGGAAGTAGGTCACTGGGGCCATGCCCATTCTCCTTAGCCCCACCCCCATTTCACTCCCCTCTCTGCTTCACAGCTGCCATAAGGTGAGCAGCTTTTCCTCTACAACACCCTTTCACAATCTTTCTGTATGGAACCAACTGACCATGGACTAAAAGCTAAAATAGACATTTCCTCCAGATTGTTCTTGTCAGATATTTTGGTCACAGCTACTAACATGGCTATTAAGCCATGATAAACCTGGAGGAAACTTCAATGCATATTACCAAGTGAAAGAAGTCAATCTGAAAAACTATATGCTATGTAATTCCAACTATACGACATACATTCTGGAAAAGACAAAACTATGGAGATAGTAAAAAAAATCTTTATTTTTGTTTTTATTTTTTATGTGGTGCTGAGGATCAAACCCAGGGCCTCGCACATGCTAGGCAAGTGCTCTACCACTGAGCCACAACCCCAGCCCAGAGCATAGGAATATTAGGGCAGTGAATCTATTCTGTATGATAGTATCATGATGCCTATCTGTCATTCATTATACATGTGTCCAAACCTTTAGAATGTTCAATATTAAGAATGTACACTATGAAGCCAGGCACGGTGGCACACACCTGTAATCTCAGTGGCTGGGAAGACTGAGGCAGCCTTCAAAACCATGAGTTCAAAATCAGCTTCAATAAAAGCAAGGTGCTAAGCAGCTCAGTGAGACCCTGTCTCTAAATAAAATACAGAATAGGGCTAGGGATGTGACTCAGAGGTCCAGTGTCCCTGAGTTCAAACCCCGATTCACCATACCCCCTGCTCAAAAAAAGAATGTACAACATTAAGAGTCTAATATAAACTATGGACTTCAAATGTTAATGATGTGTTCATATAGTTAACCAACTGTTACAACTTCCCAATATATATATATTGAGTTTTCTGCTCAATGAACCTAAAACTACTCTAAAAACTAGAGTTTGTCAATTATTTAAAAAATCAATTTACTTAGAAGTACAGGACTATTCAAATCATCTTATTAATATTGTGGTAGATGAAACTTTTAAGGACTGTCGTATTTCATCTTAGTTGTCAACCCTAGAGTAATATTCTTTTATTTTTATTTTGATATCTGCGTATTACATAGTGATATTCATTCTTTGATTCCAGATATTGGTGATTTGTATCTTCTCTCTGTTTTGTAAGTCACAGTAAAATTTTGTCAATATTATATTTTATTGATCTTTTTGGGTGAATTTTATTGATTAATTGAGACTTTGAAAAAGTAGATCTTATTGGTCTTTTCAAAGAACCAACTTTTTGTTTAATCCATTTTTTTTCTATTCTTTTCTATGTTCAACGAGCTTACCTTTATTATTTCTTCCCTTTACATGCTTTGGCTTTATTTTGCTCTTTTTTTTCTAGCTTCTGAGCTTGGAGTTTAGATTATTAATTTTCTCATTATCAATCTTTCTAACATAAGCATTTAGTACTATTTATTTGCCTTTGGGCACTTACTTAGCTGTACTCACAACTGTTGATATGTTATATTTTCATTTTCATTTGGGTCAATGTTTTTTTGTTTCATTTTGTTCATTATCTTTTTCATTCAAGTTGAGGTTTTCCAGGTTATTGGTGTTTTCACCAAGAAAATTCTTGGTGGTTTCCGGTTGAAATCCAGACACTTTGGGTATTATGTGATGAGACTCTGGATCTAATTTAAACATCCTGTTTTAGTTGGCTTTCTGTGACATTACTCTGGCAGGCGAACAGAAATCACTGTCTTGTTATTGCCAAGTGGGGAATGAGGTCCATATTCTCCAGTTGGCCTCCATTGACACCAAGAAGCAGGCAGACTCCTCGGAGCTGCTGGACAGTGGTGGAAAGTCCAGCTCCTTACTGATCCTGGCTGGGGGAGGGGACAGCAGAACTTCACCCTAGCTACCCACGTGGCTTCTGCTGACACCACAGGTTTGTGGGTGGCTGGTGGGTGCCTACAACCTGCTTGACCCAGAGTAAAGTATCAGCTCCCAACCAACCATCTCTGACCTCGCCAGCAGGGCTGCCGAGCACTTCGCATTGCAGCCTGGGGGGGGGGGGGTGGAAATCTATGCTCACCCACATGGCCTGGGCGGGGGTGAGGGCAGTGTCACAGTTTTACATGTGTTCCTTGGCTGGAGCACAGTAACTTTTTAGTTGGGCAATTTTACTAACTAAAAGTTTTCTGTCTTCTAGGCTTCCCCTTGCCTGACCCACCAGCTGGAGAGAACAGGCTTTTGTTGGGCCTTTATTTTGTTTACACCCATTAGTGTTTGTACATTGCCTACTTCTTAAGCTCCACAGATGGGCTATGTGAGATGAAAATTGAACCCAGGGAACTCATCATTGTGCTGTGCCTTGTCCCAAGGCCCTTGGCCAATTTTCTTCTTCTCTTCACCTTTCATAGGTTTCTCCTTTATTTTTTTATTTTTTTATTTTTTTGTTTTTTAGTTAAAACTTTCTATGCTTTTCACTGAATTTGGTGAGAAACATAAGGATGGTATGTTTATACCAGCTTTCCGAGAAATATGCATGTTTAAATGTGAATTCTTCTTCATTTACCCAGGATTGGGGTCCAAAGTCGATTTATCATAGCACAAGGATGCTGTCCTTTCAGTATTTTGCAAACCTCCATGATTACATTTTATTACTCTGCTTCCAAGGACCATTTACAGCACAGAAGCTCTCCTAATTCTCCTGTACAGTTAGGACGCAGCACCACAGCACAGAGCCCATGGAAACGTAAGACAATTTGCTAAGGATTTCAGAATCAGATCAACTTTTTGTGGTTTGGTTCTTACACAAATCTGAGACCAAATTGTTTTATTTGTTATTATTGCTAGCTATTACTATTTTTTTTTTTTGGAGGAATGTACAATGAGAATGATGTCAGTCATTACCAACTTCTCCCCTTTCAGAACCCTCACTGTCCCAGGCCCTTCTGAGTCCCTAGGAGGAACTCTAACTGGGCTCATGCAATTACACATTTTATCAAATTTGTAAAAATAAGGATTTTAAGTTATAATTAGTTATGACTATTCTGTTTCCTCTGATTTCCTCTCTATCTTACATTTCCTCTTATTTGATTATTTTTGAATGGCTGTGAATATTTTGGGAATTTGTTGCAAGGAAGTGAGGTGGGGATACATTTAATTTTGGGTTTAGTGGGTTATATTTAGCAATTAATAGTCACTTCTGTGTCTAGTTAAATTATGGGAAGTCATCAGGTATCGGAATGACTTCCAAAAATTTGTTTATGTCCCACTGTGTTGACTCACCTGGCATTATGACAAAAACTACTGATGACTAATTGTATAATGAATGTCATCAGTTCAAAGAATATTTCACATTGGGCATTGCAAAGAGTCTTGAAATGCTCTGAGATCTCACAGCTCATATATGACAGAAACTTGATAAATGTGTCCCCAAATTCGAAGTAATCTAAAACTTTATGTGACATTCACTAATACCGAGTTGTGACACTAAAAAAAAAAACTTCTAAACTATCAATAAGAAAATCAATTTAATCAAGTTTCATCATTCATCTTTCAGTTCTCTCTGTAGAAAATGACAGCACAAAGTTATCACCAAAAAACAGAAAAGAGGTACCATTACCTTTAAAACATTAATTTTAAAAGTTATTTTATTTTTCAGAATATTGTACAGTTTGGGATTTAGAATTTGTACTATCTTATGATTTTTTTTCTCACTAATTACTCCCTTTAAAAATTTTTTTATAGTTGTATATGGACAAAATACCTTTATTTTATTTATTTTTATGTGGTGCTGAGGATGGAACCCAGTGCCTCATACATGCTAGGCGAGCGCTCTGCCACTGAGCCCCAGCCCCAGCCCCTAATTACTCACTTTTGTACATAGTTCTTTCCCTCATAATTGCTATGGTCTGGATATCAAGTGTCCCTAAAAGGCCCACATGTTCGAGGCTTCATTCCCAGCTTGGTGCTCTTGGAAAGTGGTGGAGCCTTCAGGAGGTGGGCCTGGTGGGAGTTCTTTAAGGGGGTGCCCTTGAAGGGGATTGTGGGATAACAGCCCCCAGTCTCTCTTGCTCCCTGGTCATGAGGTGAGTAGTCCTGCTCCAGCACACATTCCCACTGTGATGTGCTGCGCAGAATCAACAGGGCCAGTTGACTATGGATTGGGACCTCCGAAGCTGAACCAAAATCAACCAACTTAGATGATCTTAGATAATCCACTCTTCATAAGTTGATTATCTCAGGTAATTGTAATTATCTCAGGTATTTGTTGTAGTCATGGAAAGAAGATGAAGACAATGATTTTATATTTGTTTTCTTGAAAGGATCTTTTAATTATATAAGCCTTGAACCCTAAAATGATGATGTGTCTGTGTAAAGGCCATTTTTCTAAGGCCCTAGATACTTCTTCTACTAGCTTAGGGTCTCATTAGAGCCTAAAGAATCCATACAATTTGGTTTTGGCAGGAAAGGATTTATATTTATTTATTTACTTACTTATTTATTTGGCACCAGCGATTGAATTCAGGGGCACTCGACCACTGAGCCACATTCCCCAGCCCTATTTTGTATTTTATTTAGAGACAGAGTCTCACTGAGTTGCTTAGTGCCTCGTCCCTTGCCCCATTGCTGAGGTTGGCTTTGAACTTGCGATCCTCCTGCTCAGCCTCCTGAGCCGATGGGATTTCAGGTGTGCGCCACTGTGCCTGGCAGGAAAGGATTTGTTGATGAGTACTAAAACTCTCACAATCCTGTCAGGGCTGAAGGACTCTGGTCTGGGCCTCCAGAAGCACAGTGTCACAGAGCCAGCCTCATTAACCTCAACCACATCAGAATCCTATCACACTTCCACTGTCATTGACCCCTGGGACAACCATCTTTAATGCATGGGGGTTCTCTATGCAGATGCTTGCCTGATCTGGTGCTCCTTAAGCTCTGTTCTGAGTTACAGACTCATGTGTTGTCTAATGGGCAGGCACAAAGCTGGGGCAGGAAATGAATTTAGTCTAGAAAGCAGGATTCATAAAGTGGGGGAGGGGGTTGTGAAAATATCAAAGGAACACTTGGGAAAAGATTGTGGGCATCTTTAGTGTATTAGTCAGGGTTCTGCAGAGAAATAGAACCAATACCATACCTATAGAAGAGATCACAGAGGCTGAGAAGTTCCATAAGGGTCATCTGTGAGCTGAGAGCCCAGAAAAGATGGAGGCAAGGCTTACTCTAAGAAGCCAAAAGCTCAGAACTGGGTAGACCAATATTGAGACCCCAGTTCAAGCCAAATCCCTGAGATCTCCGGTATGGACATTGGGATACATGGTCTGGATATTAAGTGTCCCTTAAAGACCCACATGTTAGAGGCTTCATACCCAGCTTGGTGCTCTTGGGAAGAGTCTAAAGGCAGAAGAAACTGGAGTGTGATGTCCAAGGGCGGCAGCAGAAAAAACACCCACCTGCTCTGAGAGGAAGAAAGGAGGAGAGAGAGAGAGAGAGAGAGAGAGAGAGAGAGAGAGAGAGAGAGAGAGAGAGAGAGAGAGAGAGAGAGAATATATCTCCCTTCTTCCACTTTCCTGTTACATCTTGGCCCTCAGGCTAGTGGATGCTGCTGCTCACCTTGAGGGTCCATCTTCCTCACATGCCAATCTTCTCTGGAAACACTCTACAGACACACCCAGAAGCATTCTTCAATCCAGTCAAGTTAAAAACAAAATTAACTGTCACATGTAGTGACCAATGTCCACCACATCACTGGGAAGACAGGAATCCAATGGGCTTTAGGTATAAACAGGTACATAAGGCAGGGTCCTGACTTCAGAACTCCCAGAAGAATGGAGCCGACAGGTAGCTGCCTTACATAAGGGCTCAGCCAATTGAGACTGAAATTTCTGGGAAGGGGGCCACTCTGTGACAACTTTCTAACTGACTTCTAAGGGAGCAGACTACATGGTTTGACCTTGCCCACACCAGAACAGACAGTCTCCAGCAGAGAGTATCATTACTGCTGCCTCAGTGATTCTCAGTTGCTGGTGAATACTATATTCTGTCACATTTGCCAAAAAAAAAAAAAGAAGGAGAGTTTAAAAACCTAAAAATATAATACATACTGAACAGCATCTTCTTCCCTCACCCATATAACTCACAGAATATAAATTAAGGTGTTCTTTCAGAGTTTCTAAATTTGTATGTATCTACAGGATCAAAAAAAATGAAAGGATAACTAACATTTCAAAAATATAATCCCCCAGAAGATGAAATGAAGAGCATTTGTTGGGAACATTGCTTCTATAATCCAGCATGGGGGTGGGGAGGTGTCTTGGTAGAGAATAATAACGATCCTGATCCTTTCAAATCTAAAGAGCACAGGGACAGAAGCAGGTGGAAAGACGCTGCTCGCTCTGAAAACATTTTCCTTTGTGTTATGATATCTGCTTTCAAGAGATTTTAAGAAAATGTCACATATTGTATCACATGTAAGATAGATGCTAGATATCTGTCTCATTTGCCATTTGGAAGCTTATGGGACCAGATGCTTCTGAGCCATTCTGACTTTTCGGTCAGTGATGCCCATCAGGCCCTGAAGTCCACGTGACAGAGTGCAGGTTTGAACGTTGGGTCTACAAAATGGAATCACTATAATGTTGAGGCAAGAAAAATGGAAATGTATTTACTGAGGCCTTCCTCTGCCCCAGACTGGGAACATCAGCTTTCATGAGTCATTTTGTTTCATCTTCTTCCCCTCATTGGGAAGCGGCTATGACTGCAACCTGGCTTCCCATCAGAGAAGAGGAAGACATCATCAGAAAAGTGTGCTTGGGGGTCCACACCCACCTCTGTGCCTGCCTGCCCTTCCCACTTCATCCCTCCTGCCAGAGTCCAGCCCCCTGCACATTATCCAGTCCCTTAGTCATTCTACCTGCCCAGTAACTCCCCCATCTCTCCCTGTGTTTTTCCTCTCCCCACTACAGTATCTTTCCCAACATCCACACACCTAGTTCTCCCTACGTACAATTTTCACCATTTCTCTGCTGACCAAGCTCTGCATCGAATTGAGTCTAGGTGTTTTTCAGAACAGAAGGGTACAGTCAGAGCTGGCAGCCCAAGTCCCACTTAAACTCAGGTTAGCTCCCATTGATTCTGTCAGCTGTTTTTTCGGGAGCTATTACCTGTCATCCTGTGTCCAAGAAGGAAAAGACAGGCCAGACTCACAGTTCAGGAAGTCAGGCAGGTAGCTGAACACCAGTGTGCTGTACAAAACTGGGGGAAGTAGTAACTTGGCACAGAAGCCAACCACAGATGGTAGCGATACAGAGTGTCCCGCTCACCACGGGCTCTTTTAGAAAACTCAAGGTCTCAGTTTCCTTTAAAACACAGTCACACTTGAAGGTGGCGTCTTAGATTCATTTAACCCTCTGTTGCTGGGGGAAGCTGACCACCATGGGTAATAGGCTCATTATACAACAGGGGCCGGCAAACTCCATCCTGGCATGGAAAGAACTCTCTGGTCTGTTGCATGAGCCTCAGGCTCTTCCTTTCTTCCCACAAGTATTAAGCTTTAACTAGTAGTGGGCTGATAAATGCCCAACAAACCAGGGGACTGTGAGAGTGTGTGTGTGTGTGTGTGTGTGTGTGTGTGTGTGCGCGCCCACGTGCATGTTTGTGCGTGTGTAAAAAAACACATAGTCAGCCCTCTGTGTCCTTGAGGTCTGCATCCACGGCTTCAATCAATTGTGAATCAAAAATGCAAAAAATTGCATCTATGCTGAACATAAACAGAATTTTTTCTTATTATTTTCTAGACAATCAAGCATTTACATTGTATTAGGTGCTATAAGTAATCTAGAGATGATTTAAACTATAAGAAAGGATTGCATAGATCATAAGTAAGCATTTCACATATATATGTAATAATATATATTATTATGTACTACATATATTACTGAGGAATGACAAGACAGATATAATTATAAATTTTGCTGAAATTAGGAATGTGCATATCCCAAAATAATAATGAAGTATACTATGATTTATTAAAACTCCATAGAGCCAATTGGTTCAACAGAATGCTTTTGCTAAATTTTGCCAAATTCTTGTATCCACAGCCAACCCTTGGTTACATCTGATAACTGACTGTGCTTCAGAAATGAGAGTTCATTGATGTTTTCATTTATGTAAATGAGTAAGACTGAAGTGAGATAGTGAAGATGAATGTTGGCACTTCACTTATCCATCAGTGATTTCACTGAATCAAGTCAGAGTTTCCAATTACTGGAAGAATATGATTTCAATTTTTGGGGCCAGTTACAATATAATGGTGGGTCAATGTGGTAGTCTAAGTAATGTTCCTCAAAGATATCCAGGTCCTAATCCATGAAACCTGTGAGTATTACATTATATGGTAAAAGGGACTTTACAAATGTGATTAAGTTAAGGATCTGAGCTGAAGATATTATCCTGGGTTAACTGGGTGAGCTCTAAATGCAATCGTAAGTGTCCATATAAGAGGGGGCATAGAGATACTTGATACAGAGAAGAAGGCCACATGAAGACAAAGAAGAAAGAGATTCCGAGATGCTGACCTGCTACTTTTGAAGATATAGGAAGGGACCATGAACCAAGAAACACAGCTCTAGAAGCTGAAAAAAAAAAACAAGCCAATTTTCCCTGGAGCCTTCCTGACACTTGTTTCCTTCCAGTGAAACTGCTTTTGGGCTTCTGACTTCCAGAATTGTAAGAGAGTAACTGTGGATTGTTTTAAACCACAGACTTCATGGTAATTTGTTATAGCAGCCACAGGAAAATAATACTACCCATTGTCGATTTATTGCATCTCCACTCCAAATGCATGCCTCAATATATGCTTTAGGACAAAAACAAAACCCTTTAACCATTTCTCCTTTGAACTGAACGCAATGTTAAGCTTTCTTAACATTAAAAGAAGCTGGCGGGATTTTGCATGGCAGGGGAGGGTCAGCCATGCAGAAGTGAGGGCATCTGGTGGAGTCTTTTGGACTATCAAGCCCAAAATACCATCCCTGAAACTTTGCTTGGTGATGGCTGTCTACACACTTCTCAACCCAGAAATCAGCCCCAGACCCACCTTGCAGCCTGCTTAATGCCCGAGGGCCACACCAGGGGCAGCTTCCTCCACAACTTCCCCACTCCCATGCTACCCACAGGCCTGGTCTCCCATGGCTGATCATCTGCTCCCTGCCTGCCCAGCAGCTCCAGATTACCTCTGGTTATCTAGTTATTGTTAAACTAGATTACTTCTCTGACATCCTGGGGTTGAACCACACCCTCTCTAACAAAGTTTGATACCCTGGTGACTTTGTTTTTACTTTGGTAGTGGCTTTAATCTCTAGAATGCCACATAGTTTCTTTTTATTGTACAATTATTCTTTTACTAGAGTTAATAATTTCAGATTAGACTTCCCCTTTCAACTATGGTGTGATGTCTTGCTCCTGATTAGTCTCCAGACTGCTATGAATAATTCCAGACCTGACCTACTTTTAGGTTGAATCTGCATTAACATTTTCCTATCATTGTCTAGAAAACCACCACCAACCACAAAATAATGAAAGCCCCAGTTTGAAGTGTTGGCTGATTTCCATGGTGTAAATACTGCTACCGTGGCCAAAGTCAAGCTACCAACACAACATCATAGAAAGTGGTCATGGGAAGGGTTGGCTGGTAGCCACCACCATCTACTCTCCTCGTTGTATTGATACAATAGATGCAGATAAGCCCTAAAGCATAAATAATAGCAAAGTGTAAAAAAAAAAATTGGACAGAGATAATAAAATAGTTTTAATAAAATAGTTTAAAGTGCCAGTTCATATAATTGCTTGTTAGTAACATCTTGTGTTTAATAACCAGCTCACAAAATTCCAGAATACTTAATAGTTGATCCTGGCTGAGTGGTCCAGCTCCACTCCAGCCCAGCAGGATTAAGGGCTTTCAGCAACCAGTCAAAGTGCTGAGCATCCTTCAGCCTAGGGCTGGTTCTGCTGGGTGCAGGCAGTCTTGGGTGTAGCCTGCTGAGGTGGGACTTGGGCAGGAAGCAGGAGAAGACACAGGCTTTTTTTGCTGCAGGCGTCACTTACCACTTCCCTGTCTCTCCTGTCTTCAATCCTGACTTCAACTACCCTTCATCTCAGGCCCTGAGGGTGAAAGTTGTGGCCAGGTCCCTTTCCAGCAGGGTCAGAACTACCATCCTTGGTGCATCTATGAACTATGGTTGTCTGGGTGACAGTTGTTTGGTTCTCACTTGAAGTCACTGAAGAAGACCATGAGGGACTGACGACAGGCATGTTGTCTGAAAGTCACTACACTGGCCAGCAGAGTGTCCTTGGGCCACTCACCCACCTCTCCAGGCCTGACAGTGAGGGCAGGACTGCCATCCCTGAGTCTTCCTTCAGATCCACTGCAGCATGAGGTCCTGTGGCTGAAGGCAGCGTCAGCTGGTGCTTAGTGCCACCGCCCTGCTGGGAAAGCCTGTCCCTGGGAACTGGCTGTGGGTCCTGATCACGGGATCTGCCTTCAGATAGCTCAACCTTCCCCCAGAGAAGACAAAACATAGGCAGGTCATCTGATCTTACTCTTCCACTTTCCCAGGGATGAAATAATCTCTAAAATAAAACCCAGAGCAGCTAGTCCCTTGTCAGAGATAAAACACTCCCCCTCACCCTACCCCACCGCCCCAGCCTTCTAGGACAGTTGGCCTAGAGCCCTGAGAGCTCTCCACCAAGGAAGGGACAGGTTCAGACCAGAGCCAGGTAGCCTGGGGCAAGACCTGGCCAGATGCCTGCCTGGGGCTGGAGCTACTGAGGGAATAAAGCTGCACTGGGCTTTGAAGAGCATCACTGCCCAGAGGGTGTTCATGGGGGTCAATGTGAGGGGCATCTTGGTGGAGCAGGCACTAAGTGAAGGTCCTGAAGTAGCAGCCCAGAACACACACGGGGCTGGATGATGCAGGGCTGGGGCAAAGAGACTCCCTTTCCTCTGAAATCTCCATCAGTCACCCCCACCAGGCCTGCCCTGTCCTCCTCCCTGTCCCTCTCCTCAGCTCATTTCTGGGTATCTGCCCCTGCTTCCTCTTGGTCCAGGCTTCAACCACTGACCCTCCTGCATGTCTCCCTTTCCTCTCTCAAAGAACTTCCAAAGTCTGACTTGGTTTAAGAAAGCTTCCACCGACTGGAGTGGTGGCTTGCTGTCCAAGGAGCCTGGTCTGCAGCCCTCCATGCTGTGCCCCTGGGCTTATATTGACCGAGTTCATTGCTCTGGGCTCAAGGTGAGAACATCATGGCCGAAGGATGTGGCAGAGAAAAACTACTCTGTCGTGGCAGTCAGGAATCAGAAAAGAGGAAAGGAAGGAGCCACAGGGAAGATGCACCCTTCCAGGGCACATCCTTAGAGACCCACCTCCTCCAGCCACACCCCACCCACCTAGAGTTACCACCCAGTCAGTCCATTCAAACTAGGATGGACTAATTAGGATACAACTCTCACAATCCAGTCATTTCACCTCCGAGAATTTTTCCATGAACACAGGAGCTTTGGGGCACAGCTCATATCCAAATAATAATAGCAGTCCTCCCCGCCGGGCCCCTGTGCTTATACTGAATGTGGCTGTCATTCACAGGCACTTTAGCACACTGGGACCCGCCTACCTTTTCTTGGTCTCATTAATGAAAGGTGGCTGAAAGAAGGAGGAAACTAAGGTTATATTCACCAGAAGGTTATTCATAAGAAAAAGAAAGAATGAAATCGTGAATAAATAAATACATTCATACATGTATCTTTTGCATATGTATATTTGTGCACACATGTATGTATAGTTATATGTATACATATGTGTTCATACATATAAAGGGCATATGTATATATATGGTTGTCCCTCAATATCTGTGGGAGTTAGTACCTGGACCTCCTGCAAATATCAGGCTTTGCTGATGCTCAAGTCCCTCATATAAGGTATAGAATTGGTTTGTGACCTATATACACCCTCCCACAACTTTAAAACCACCTCTAGATTTACCATAATACCTAACACAAGTAAATACTATGTGAATAGTTATTATTCTGTATTTTTTAGTGAAAATGACAAGGAAAAAAATCTGTACACACTCAATACCAATGAATTTTTTTTTTTTGCATTTTTGATCTGTAGTTGGTTGAGTCCATGGATACAGAATCTGCAGATACAGAGGGCTGATCATACACACACACACATACACACACACACACACAGCAACTATACACAACACTCAACATGGCTGAGCCTGACCAGACACATCTAACCAAGTGCCAGTGCCTTCCCAGACAGAACATTCTGACCTTGAGACAGGAAGACCAGAGAGGTGTGTGGGCAGCAAATGCGGCCCACCAGGAGAATGAGTGTTCCTGGTCTTCATGTCCCTGGTGGCAGAGTAGGGGACTGACGGCAGGCCCTGCTCTCAACTTGTTCTCTCCCTCAGTATGGCTGGCTGTGCCTGTGGCTGCAGTCACCAGGAGATGCAGAGGACCCTTGGCCTATACATCCAGCCCAGCTGCTCCTGAGTGCTCCCTAGACACCACCCCACCACCCAACACCCGTCCCTCTCTGCTTTCACTTTCCAGTGTTCCTTGAAGCCAGCCACTCCTCAGCATCAACCCTGGATTGCCCCCACTCTCACTTTCCATTAGTGCAGCTAGAGGGGTCATCCACTCCTCCCCACCCTCATGAATGGCTGCCAGCTCCTAGCACTATGGAGGCCTGTGAATCTGCCAATAGTACCCCCTCTCCTAGCTCTGACGTCTGATGATTGGTTCCAACAATGCCAGAGCTTCTCTGGCGACTGGTGTGTGTCCATCTGACACCCCCTACGCTGGCCCCCATAGGGCTGTATCTCTTTTTGCTCATTCTTGTTGCTCGTGGTGCACTGCCTGGAACGTAGTAGGTGTTTGACAAACATTTGATGAGGAGGGAGGAAGACAGGGAGGGACAGAGAGAAAAGAGCAAGGGGAAGGGAGAGAGGGAAGGGAAGAGAAGGGAAGAGAAGGGAAGAAGGCAGGGCCCTGCAACCCAATCAAACCCAAAACAAATATGTCCAGCCCTGCTGGAACTCCCTGCCGTGCCGCAAACTCCCTGCCCATCCTGTGATCAGAAACAGGCACCGGCACAGGTCTTCCAAACTAAAGCTGGGGTGACGCCTCCACTGACAGCAAACACTTGAGATTCCTCTACTGTCCTAAGTGCCTTGAGTGGTGGCAAGAGGGCTCCAGGGTCTGGGCAAAGGCCCTGGTGAGCAGAGGTTCTCTAGCTGGTACCTGTTACTGGGGCCTGGGAGGGGACACGAGGTGGTGTGGCTGGTCTAGTTCTTCAGGCTTTCCTCCTGGCTCACACACGCTGCTCACCTTGGCAGGTCATTCAGGTTCCTCGTCAGTGGAGGAATTGATGTTGGACAAGCTCAGAGTAAGTGATCACTACTGTGGGCAATTCTGCCAGGTCTCCCTGGCTCCCACCCTCATCTCCTCAGCTGGGCTGGAGGCTGCTGTTTGCAAGCGTTGGCCCAGGATGTAACCTCTGCTCCAATGTCTTGCTCCCTGGAAAAGTACTTCCTGGTATTCAGGTGTCTGGATCCCACAGGATCACTGTAAGGGACTGGCGCTGCAGGTGTTCACCTCCAGGCCAAACATATCTGATGCATTTCCTAGGCAGCAGAACCTCCCTCTGGATGCCTGTGTTACCCAGCAGTCCCCATCTCCTTCCAGTCTTTCTCCAGTGCCCAATAGGCTGAGAAGCCACACAAGCATGGATGGTACAAGGGCAGACTTTGCAAAAATGCAGGTCACCTCCTCCTTGCCTGCTATTCAAAAGAACTGAATCTTAGGTGGAGGTGCCCAGGCAGCCTGGGCAGCCTTGCTCCTCTCCTTGGCACTCATGAGTAGGGAGCAGGAAAGCCTAGGCTGGTCTGCATGAGGCTGGGGAGGCCTGCTGGCTGGGACCCAAGTACTAGGGCACCCAGTGAAAGGCCGCAACATGAACACCACACCTGGCACTTCCTGTTTCTAATCCATGGGAAGGTGCCATATGTGTACTGCTGGCTCTACTTACTTGCATAAGGACTAAGGTATCTGCCAGGAAAAATATGTCAGGCTTAGCTCACTAGGTCTAGGGAGACAACTGGGATGACTAGGCAGAGGAACCGAAAGGGTTTTTTCACTGGATTCCAGGGGGACACTGGGATACAGGCATACAGCTTGAAGACAACCCAACAGAGCATGTGACACTGAGGAGGCAGCAGCCCTCCATACTGTCACCCAACCTTAGGCCACAGTCCCACAACAGTGCTCAGAGAGACAATCATGCAGTGTCAGGTAGGGAATGCACGAACTTATTCTGGGTACTTGTGGGAATGCCCTGCAGATTTCCAGAAACATCCATACATTGGTGCATGCAAAAGGGCCTCAGTGCCACAGGTCCCACAAATGCTCTGCCCTCAGCAACCTGGTACTTGTCCCCTCATGCTCACCTGTGTGCTGGACTCTCAGGCCCAACATCGTATCTTCCCAGGGCGCTGCCTTCCTTTCCACACTCCTGGCAATTGCTCAGGGTTGGGAGTCAGAAGGCCATTTCCACACAGATATGGCTGAAATAGGGGGCAGAACAGAGCAGTGCTGCTTAAAGGCAGTGCAATATGCTAATTACCCTTCCCCTTTCCCAGGAGGAGGGCCCCACCTGTAACTTTGACTGACTTACTTGGACCAGAGACTACTGCAGTTTATCATCTTTTGCATTCTCCCTAAATGGCCTTTTTTTTTTACCTTCTCAAATACAGATTGGCCTCACCCAACCTGATAAAGACAAAATTAGTTTCACGGGACTCTCCTGGAGCCGAGGGAGCCAGGCAGTAGGCAAAAGAACAGAGTCACCAATGGGTACCTATTCACAAGCCCAGACTGGTGGTATCCATGCAGATGCCAGGTAAGTGCAAGTAAAATAAGGAGTCACTCTCAGGACACTCTCACAGAGGAGCAGGCACAGGATTCTCATCCCAGCACATTGTGATGGCAAAATTACATGGCCACTGGAAAGGAACTGGTAATAAAACATGAAACAATGAAAACCCACACTGTGATTAAAAAGAACAGAACATCCTGGTGAGCTTCTAGGGAGTGTTGCTAAGATTTGTTAGATTTCAGAATGATCTCAGAAAGGTGCTTATGGTGCATAAGAAGACGCATCTGGGGCATGTATCCTAGCAGAGGCCACCACAGTGAGAGGTAAAGAGCAGTGTCTGCTATGGTTTGAATACAGTTTGTGCCTCTCAAGATCTATTGTGATTAAAGGATTGTTCTGCAGGGAGGAACTGTTGGGAGATGGAGCATGGCAAAAGGTCCTCAATCTTCCCAGCATGCCCTCAGGAGGTAGCTCTTGTGGGACTCCTTGGTAGTTCTTATAAAAAGGTTGTTATAAAAGTTCTCACTAGCTCTCTCTGCTTCTTGGCTCTAGATGTGACCACTCCTACCACCACCACTGACCATTTGCCATTAGCCATGAGGACGGATCCAAAGGAGGCACCATGACCCTGAGTCTCCAGACCTGTGAACTAAATAAAACTTTTATCTTTGTAAAGTTATCCATCTTGATCATTTCTTTATAGTGATGAAAAGCTGACTAAGGACAGTGTTCCTCGTTGTAAGGATGCTGGACCATGCGTGAGAACAGATGGTCTATAAGGACTGGATCCTGATGGGTACCCAGCTGAGGCAAACTTGTCAATAGACCCCTCAATGCCAATTTAAGGCTGAGTCTGATCATGGAACTGAGGAGAGAGGAATTCTTGTTAAGATTTTTAGAGACAATTTGACAGCAGTAGGATTCATCATTCTTTCGCCCACAATGGGGAGTTGAGAAGGGGGCTCACTTCCCATCTCTCTCTACTCCTGCCCCACATCAAGCCGAGGGAGAGGTTTGGAGGGTCCCACCATCAACCAGGCAAGGAAGAGAGTGTGGTGAAAGGGGCCCCAGGTTGCTCACAGTGGGGCCCTGGAGACAGTGAGGACAGACGGGACCCTGCCCAGTGTGGAAGAGGGAAGCTGGCTGATAGGGGGGATGCAGGACAGCAACTCACTTGTTCTCGAGAAGGATAAAGGAGACATGCTGAAGCTGTCTGAGTTCAGGTCATTTTGACAGACTCTGTTCCAGAAATTACTTGCATGGTGAGGGACCCTGAGAGGAGGTTATATGAGCTGTCTCTGTGGCCATAGAAGGCAAGAGAGAGGTCCCTGAAGATCCCCTGAATTCCCATGAAAGAGCTGGCTTTGAGCATCTGACAGAGGGGATTATAATGGCTGTACTTTCTCTGAGGGGCTAAGAGCAGCCTAATGAGTGGAGGAAGAAGAGGAAGAAAGAAAGAATAGAAAGGGGAAGGGGAGGAAGATGATGAAGAAGAGGAGGACTTGTAGGGATACAGAGAGGAGGGATGCGAGATTAGAAATGTAGGGATGAAGGCCGCAGAGACAGGGCTAGACAGTGCAGGGAAGTGTGAATAAGGATGATAGGATGCAGGGAGGAGGGAATAGGGGCTCAGGGAGGAGGAATGAAAAGTTAGATGCAGGGATGAGAAATGCAGAGAGAAGGCAAGGAGTGGGGTGAAGGACACAGGGATGAGAGATGCTGGCATGAATGACAGAATCATGGAACACAGCCATTAGGAATGCAGGGATGCCCGCATGGTGACCACAAAAATGAGAGATGTGGGGATCAAAGGTGGAAGGATGAAGGCTACGAGGTCCAGGAAAGAGAGACAAATGCTGACGAATGAGGGGAGCAGAGGTGAAGAATGTAATGTAGGTTTTATCTTAAATATCTCAATACTGCGCCTACTAAATAAAACCAGATGTGCCTGTGGCAGCCACGGTGGAGGCGGTTCTGGGGAGCCTGATCTGAGTTTGGGGACCTTCGCAGAGGCTCTGTAGTTTTGTGGGGAAATTGCTTTCTGGATGCAGAGAACGGGAGTCCCATCTCCAGTCTCCGCCACACCCCGCAGACAATAGGACAAGTACTTGTTTTTCACTGGAGAAATGCCGTTCATCGTTACAGCAGTAATGACCTAACTGGAAGGGCACTTTAGAAATTTTCACAAGTTTATGGTGTCCTCAGCCTCATTCCTGGGAAAAGGCTGAAGCCCAAAGTTTAAGTGTGGGGCAGTGACACAAGCACGTCCAGCACGTAGGCGAGGGGTGTCAGCAGCAGCCTGGAACGTGTTGCTCAGAATACCCACATGGAAGAGCTAGGTGACAAGGACATGAGTTCATTTGTGTCAGTTAAGGGATGCAGCCTCTGCCTGGGGACCTCAACCCATCAGCCACTCTCCCACACCCCATCAAGGGTATAACCATACCAGTGACCACAATGTGGCCCCCAGTGACACAAGATTCTAAACAACATCTGCATAAAGTCCAGGAGGGGAAGGGCTCTTTGGTTCTTGGCCAGAGCCCCCATCAGCAGCCCTAAGGCCTCTAAATGTTATGCTTTGGACATAGCATTTCCTCTGCTTGGGTTCTCCTAAAACTCCAATATCTGGAAAACCCTTTTCCCTCCAGCCAGCCTTCCCTGCCACTCGGAGATCCTGCCTGGGGTAGCCCAGCTCTTCCTCCACCCCAGCTCAGACCCTCACAGGGACTTGTGTCGTCAGTAGAACTCAGGAGGGACATCCTGGCCCCCTTGGTCCCAGATGCCCTGCAAGCAGACAGGCTCCACCCTGCTACAAAGCAGCAGTGAAGGTAGCAGGTGTGACTTAGCTCAGACAGGGCACAGTGGCAGCCTTCAGTGCCTTCAGGGCCAGGAACACAGAAGGGACTGGCCCTGTGCCAGCTCCCCAGGGCTGAGTAGAAGGGAAACTCACTTTGACACTGGGAGGACCCATTGATGGTCCCACCCACAGAGGACATACCCCTGCGCAAAACAGGAAGCCAAGGCTGGGGCTCAGGGTGAATCTGCCCAAGTTCACACCAGGGTTTGCAGCTCACAGAGCAGGTGGCCTGAGTTTTTCAGCCTGGAATCTTGACTGGGATCACAGGACAAAAATTTGAAAATGGCACTTATGGATAAAATAAGGGTTATAGCTAAATTAATGTACTTACATTCTTAGAAGACTGGATATCCCACAAGTGTTAACCAGAACACACAACTCCCCAGAGCCCCTCTTTCTCATCTATTTTGTTTGCTCATGATAATGTTCTGACCTCAAGGCAGGTGACATCAGCAGATGTGGCAATGGGAAGCCAGATTTTAAACACACATGAACCCAAACTGGCATAATCATTTAGCATTTTAAGTTATGTAGCACAAAGCAGCCCCAGAAGATGCTCCATGTAATAGCTATTGGGATTCTGTCATTCATATGATGCTGGAGTTACAAGTAAACATCTACATTTGAGCCCCTCAGGGGAAAATGTTGGGACCTCACTTCCATAAGGAACTGGTCTCAGGTATCCCCACAATTCTCCCCACTGTTCCTGCCCTCTTCTTGCTTCATGACTCTTCACCACTAACTAAGCAGCAAATGAGGCCTTAGGAACCACATTTATAATATGTGCTCTTTAATTGGCCACTATTAGGGGAAATATAAGTTACTACCTAAGGGAGTACATATGTATGTGTGAAAGAGAGAGTACATGCGTGCATGTATGTGTGCCCGAGCACATGTGTGTACATGTGGGTGAACGTGTGTGACAGTTATGTCACAGGACAAGTCTTATCCTGTATCTGAGAAGATGAATGATTTGTAGAAACACAGACAAATCTGTTAATTGCAGGATGAATGACTCTGGCAGCTGTGAGTCTGTCACCCTCAGATTATACATCATAAAGGAGATCTTGATAAAAGAGTGAGTTTACTGCAGTGACATCCCATTAATTCATCCTTGGCAGGGAACAGTGAAATCTAATTTTTCCAGATAACTTAGATTACCCTGTAATCACTCTAACTCACAAATTAGCATTTGATTGGAAACATTTTCATCCTTAACCAAACTATTCAAAACACAATTTAATTTTCCTTCAATGACTCTGGTTCCTCTCTGTGAAAGCTGGGTCATTTCATATGATTACAACAAGGGAAACTTCAACAGTGGGTGTGTCCATTCCATCCCTACAGAAATGGCTCCAGGTTGCCACATCTTTTGGCCTCACTTGTGCTCTTACTGGTCAGCCACAAGTGTGTGACTACAGTGATTCACAAAGGCCCACAGGATCAATTATGGCAAAATGGCCAGGGTGAACCTGACCATAATCAATTGAGATGCTCTTTTTCAGCTGACATATAATCTATCTAGTTTAGGTTTGCGGAAGCATGAAGAGCAGGCTGGAGCCGGGACTCGGGAAAGCAGGGATGTGCCACCACTTCATAACCCTGGACAGTCAGGTTATGCAGGAGGGCATTGTGGTGCTGGATCTTCAAACTGCTGCTGAGTTTTCACACCACAGTCCTCCAGACCATCTAGACCCTTGGAGTTACTGGCTCTTACCCTACTGTATTCCAGGGAGGACCGCAGATGGCAGCTGCTCCCTTGGAGTCTTTGCCCACTTGTCGACCTCTGAACCCAACCTGATGCTGGGCTGGGTGTCTGTAGCAGCTGGGCCTCCCTTCTTATCAGTGGAAAGGCCAGCAGTTCTCTGCTTCTGCTGACGTTTCCAGATGCTGGAGCACTGACTCAGTCCTCGGCCTCTCATTCCCCTTTAGGGGTCTAGATTAAACCAAGAACCAGGAGCTACAAAACTGAGGTCCAAACACTGGCGCTCAGTGACTCTCACTTAACCAAAGTATTTAAAACACAATTTAATTTTCCTTCAATGACTCTGGGTCACTGGACGGCACTGCAAGCCATGGGAATAGGGACAAGCTCATAGCTCCTAAGAACAGTAAAAACACAGAAGTGGGTGAATTTTTGTTTGTAAATTACAGAGAATTGTAAATATCATAAAGGAAGATGAAAACACCCATTGTGCTACACTGTATCAATTGTCTCAGTTGGTGTCCACATCAATCCCATGAGGTAGGAGCTCATCATACCCCATTTTACAGATGAAGAAACGTCATTAAAGATCACAGTGGTAAAAGATCACAGTGGTGTACTGAAGAGCTCTACAGCCCCAGCTTTCTTCTCTGCTTCACAGCCTTCTTCCTAGTCCAAAGTCAAGACCGACCCTCCCACCATGTCTCTCACATCACTACCTCCTGATGCAGATGAGAGGAGGAGGGTCGTTGCTGGCCCTCTGGACCTTGCCCATAACCTGGAGTCTTAATCATCAGTGTTATAGATGAACAAAGAATTTTGAAATGTCAAATTTCATTTTCTACTTACAACATGTTTTCAAGACTAGTCCATCAGAAACTGACTTACTTCCTCTAAAACTTGCCTTTGTTATGTGGCCACATTTCAGCTGTCTTCTTCTCCACTATAGGCTGTGGCCAACCCCACAGGGCAAGGTCAGATAGAAACAGCATTTGGCTGCTAGTAACAGAACATGACTTAAACAAGAAAGTATTTTATTTCTCTCTCATGGGAAAGAAGTCAGAGCTAGAGTGGAAGTTCCACTGTGTCCTCAGGGACCATCTATCTTTCTTCTCTGCCTCCCTGGTGTGTAATTCTGACAAAAGTTACTGCATCCCTATTGCAGCCAGAAAGATGGAGCAAAGAAGAAGGAAAGAAAAAGAATACAGATGACTTCTTAAGGAGTTGTATATATCTGGTCCAGCCCAAAACAAAACAAAACAAAAACTCAGAAAGCATACTAGGTATATCCATCAAAAGGAGGATAATCCTCTTTATACGAAATGCTTGGGACCAGAAGTGTTTCAGATTTTGGAGCTTTTCAGAGTTTGGCTTATTTGAACACTTTGCTGGCTGAACACCCCTAATCCAAAAATCTGAAATCCTCCAAAATCTGAAACCTTTTGAACACCATATTAACACTCAAAAGGTTTTGGAGTATTTCATACTTACAGATAAGGGAGGCTCAACCTGTATGTAGGTGGAAAACCAAAAGGGGAAAAGGAGCAATCAGGGTTATTCAATTAACCCTGACATTCACGCCTAGAGGAAGCAGCTGTGACCCCAGGGCAGGATGTCTAAGCAAAGAGGATTCTATCTGAAACTAGAGGCTCAGAGGCAGCACAAGTGCTGTACCTCTGAGGCACAGCAAGCAGAGGCAGGGAAGCAGGAGTGGTGTCCCTGACTGTGCTGTGGCCGTGCTCAGTTGACAGTGCCACGGGAGCTCTCTGGGAGACCTCTTATTTCATCCACATCCAACAGTTCCCTGTAGTTAGTGGAAAGTCGATGCCGTGGAAGGGCTCAGCTGTCCTGGAGTGAAATTTCTCCCTTGCTGCAGGAAGCTACAGAATCTATCCTCTTTGGTGAAAAGTGTTGACCCAATCTGTTTCCTGCTTGATACATCTGAACACCACAGACTAAGTAAGTTGTAAAGAATAGATTCACTTGGCTTATGGTTCTGGAGGTTGGGAAGTCCAAAAGCATGGCCCTGGCATCTTCTTGGCATCTGGCGGGGGCCTTCTTGCTTCATCATAACATAGTAAAGAGCATCACGTGGTGACTCAGAGCAAGTGTGTTGGCTCAGATCTCTCCTCTCTTCTAATAAGGCCAATAATGCCATCGTGGGGAATCACCCTTCTCTGACCTCAGCTAAACTTGGTCACCTCCCAAAGACCCTACCATCAAACACCATCAACTCATTATTTTCAGGGATTATGTTTCCAGCACTTTTGGAGACACACTCAAACCATAGTAGATGTTTTCCTAATGGTCCTGATAGAACTGGTGAATTGTTAACAGGTGAAGGTTCCACCATAGCACAGCTAAGACCCTTATTCCTATAGACTGGGACACTGACTTGTGCAGATCTGAGACCACTTGAGTCATCGTCTGTTGGAGGTAAATTTGAGTTTGAGCTCCAAATATTTCATCAAGTCCATCTGCGAACTGGCTGTTGTTTGTCTGTAAGATGCCTATAGAAAGAGGGCACAGAGGGAAGTCCAACACATCCTGCCTTGAGCAAAAGGGGTTCCCTCTCTCTACAGATGCCCTTTTACAGATAAACATGAAAATCAGTCAGGTAATAGGAGGAACCTCAGGTACAAACTTGACGACAGCTGCTCTGGGCCACGTTCTGGAGACACTTGTCTTACCAATCACTGCAGTTCTCATGGGATGGTCTTGGTCCAAGTCAGTGTCCCTGTCAGGCCAAACAGTCGCTTACTCCATATTTTCATATAACAATTCTAACATGAAAATGGCATCACTGTTGTTCCTTAGTTGGTTTCAACTAAGATACTCAAATCCACAGATTCTCAAGTCCCTTACATAAAATGATTTAGTATTTGAATATAACCTGTGCATATCCTCCCACACACTTCAAATCACCTCTAGGGAATATAATACCTAATTACAATGTAAATACCATGAAAATAGTTGTCCTACTGTATTGTTTATAGAATAATAACAAGAACAAAAAGGACTGCTCATGTTTAGTACTGACATAATTTTTATCCCACTTTCTATCTGCAGTTGGTTGAATCTGTAGACATGGTACCTGTGGATACCATGACTATATTTCACTAAAAATAATTTGAAGACACCACTTCCATTTTTGATAACTCTTGACAGAGGCAGCATTATTATTTTGAAAGCTATCTTAAAACAAATTGAAAAAGAAAATTCTGACCGATGGCCTACATTCTTTATTTGACATAACGAGACCCCTAAACTCAATTAAGATTCTAAAATTATCTGCCTAAAGGATTTTTAAAATTCCAGGTCAAAAAGGACAAAGTTCAATAATGAAAAGTACTTTTTCTGGGCACATACACTCCAGGCCTTTCCTCTCACCAAGCCCTCTTGTGGAAGGGCTGGGTGGAGAAAACTTTGACAAAAGCTAATTAATTGGCATGACCCAAGAAAGGACATAGGTTTATAGATTCTTGAAAATACCAACTAAATAGGAACTCTTAACAGAGACACCTATTGATACTGCAAACAAAAGTCTAGCTAGAAATTAGTATTATGTCCTAGTCATGGGGAAAAACAAAACTAGAAAGTTCTAAGGGTTCTGAAGGGACACCAAGGAAGGGTACATATGGTCAGCTTTCCCTCATCTTCTTTTCTTCCTCATTGCTCCCATTTCTTAAAAGACTTTGAAGATTATTTGTAGCAAATTGTATTTTCTAAAATTGGAAACTATGATATGCCATGTAGCCAACCACCACACTGTACAGAAACCTGTACTAGCCCATTTTTTGTTACCATAGTGAAATGCCTGAGGCTGGAGACTTTACACAGGAAAGAGGTTTATTTAGCTCACAGTTCTAGAAATCTAAGAGCATGCTGTTGACATAGGCTTGGCCCTGGCAGGGACCTCAAGGTGAATGGTGTCTCAGTGGTAGAAACACATGTGAGAGGGAGACAGCATGGTGAGACAGGAAATCAGAGAGCAATCGAGGATCAGGCTTACTGTTTTGAGCAACTCACTCTTGTGAGAACTAACTCGGGATCCTATAAGAACTACATTAACCCTTGCAAATACAGCACCCCCAAAGGCCTAACCACCTCCCATGAGGCACTACCCCTTGAAAGTCCAACCAATTTTTTTTCATGATCAAATATCGTTTTATTCTTCATGTGATATAAATTAATAATCCCCCCAAATAGTAATAAAACATAATAATAACTGCTTACATTTACTGTTTGCTTACCATGCACCAAGCACTATTTCATGAACTTTATGCAGCTGACCTCTCTCTCTCTCTCTCTCTCTCTCTTTTGTTTTTTTTTCTCATATTACTCTGGTAATACTATTCTCTACTACACAGATAAGAAAAGTTAGGCACAAAACATTTGAGTAACCCAAGTAGTAGAGCTGATATTCAAACCCCATCAGTAGGCCAGATTAAGAGCCACTGGAATTCACTGTGCGCAGAAATGTGACCTGTGAATCCCACTGGCCCACTTCCCAAAGCCTGCTTGCGTAGTCTCAGGCATCCAGACACTGAAGCTCTGCTTGTGTGGAGGACACGGGTGATCTCAGATGCTCTCTTGAAGGTTCTGCATAAAGACTTCTTTTTTTCTTTTTTTTTTTTTTTGGTTGGTTGCTGTCTACAGGTGGCGGCAGCTATTCTTTTTTTTTTTTTTTATTGGTTGTTCAAAACATTACAAAGCCAACCAATTTTTAACATTACCACACTAGGGACCAAGCTTCCAACACATGAACCTTTAGTGGACAAACCACACCCAAACCATAGCAAAACACAAACCAGACCCACAGAGAGAGAGACCACATGCAGAGGCCCACTTGTAGAAGAACCTCCAGGCATATGATTGAAAATCTTCAGATGCTTCTGGCCCCAGCATCTGATTCTTCCAACTGCAGCCCCAGGAATCAGAGAACAGAGACAAACCCTTCTGCTGCACCCATCCAAATGTCTGATCCACAGTATCTATGAAAATAAGGGACTGTTTTAAGCCACTAAGATTTGAAGCCATTTGTTACACAATCATAGAAACCAGAACATTAAGCAATCACAAAAATGTCTGTCATTATGTGCACACTCCAGAGCTAACTAGCCCAGATGAACAGATCTAGCACAAAAGAAAAATGCAACCTATCATAAGATCTCTTAAAAGTCCATGGGAGATACTGCCATAATTGGTTACAGAGAGCTTATATAAATTTGAAATGAGAAAATTCAAGAATTTCCAAAGGAAAGAGGAAAAAAATAACCTTCTTATTATATGTTGAATCTTAAATTTTTTTTCAAAGGAACAAAGTTTAACAATGACTCTCATTAATGACCTTGGTTACTAGGTTACAAAATGAGAAGAAAAGTAGATCACTCACAGCTTTTAAACATAGCTGGAAAACTCTTTTTAAATCATTTTATAAAAATAGAAAGATGCAATTGAAAGAAAAATTTTATACAATTTTCTTGATAGATCTAATCTGTAAACAGATTAGGGTGAGTTGGTGCTTTTGATGTAAAACATTTCATTCCTGCTCCCACATTAGGATGAAGTCTGTAAAGAACAATGAGAAAAACCTGGAGAGTGTACCAAGTTATAATTTGTATTTAGTCTTCTAGAGATCTGAAGTTGTAAGGCAATCAAGTAAGCTGAATTCCAAGGTGGGAGCAGGCCTTTTGAGGAAACATGGGGCACACTACCTACCTTTCTTTGAGCAGAGCACAGGGGAAACATGTGGCCACTTTTAAGTAAAAAGGTATCATCTACATTTTAGCAAGTAATTAAAGGCCAAGTCTGGGTTAGTATGTAGGTTTGGAATCCCTGGAGAAGCCAGACTTCAGGGAGTTCACACTTGCAGAATCATTGAGTGCTCTCTAGAGAAATATCAGAAACAGGCAGAAGACTAGAGAGACCTCTCTAAGTTGCACAGGCATGTGGGTGTGCAGGAAAAGATCAGTCACTGTTGGAGGGCAGGTACGAAGTCACATTCATTTATTTGCATCCTTCCTTTCTGCAGCAAAAACCTTAAGACACCCAGATATGGGTATCAAATGCTCCCACCTACAGGACAGAGGAAAAATCCATTGATTTTGAAAAAGGAATAAAAACAAAACCCATTTGTCTCTGGTAGAGGAATAGGTAACTTTTGGCCCCCAGGACACAAGAAAGATCCATTGCAACTGTGAGGGACACAGAAGCAAAAACTTCTTACTTCCGGGAAAAGGCAAGAAACCATTTGGGGCCCAGGATCCTACACCAATATCAAGCAGAGGCCTGCTATCAATGAGAGGAGGGGAGGAAATACCTGTCCAAGACCAACCATGGTATACAGAAGAATTTAGTTGTCACCAGAAAGGCAGGCAAGAGACCTGAGAAAGCCCCACATTGAGGTTTAGGATCTAAGAAAGAGGGTGAATCAGGCCAATAGAGAATCTGCCCTCTCACCATGAGCCTCGTAATGAGTAGCAAGTAAAGACACTCTACCCTTCAGGAGAGGGAAGAACCACTGTGTGCCGAGGCATGCTGGTACTGCTAAAAGGAAAGGGAGCATTATGAACACTGAGAAGAAACATCTTACAGCCCTTTCTCCAACCTAAGCACAAGGTAGAAGGATCTCTTATTTAGAGAAACTTAAAGACTTAGCTACACTGAAGGTAACAAAAGCAATAACAAAACCTAAACCCAGCTCAACCCCTAAAGGGACTTACTCAATCTTGCATACTAAACACCACTCCAAATAGGCACAATAACTTACTGTATAAATACTATTTACCTCTGACTGCAGTGTTCTTCTACACACAATGGAATTCAATCAAAAATTACAATTTAAAAAAAGTAAAATAAAACAATCTAGATACAAAGCAATTGACAGAAATAGACTTGATGACCCAAAAAAGAGTTGGAACAACCAGACTGGAATTTCAAATACTATAATTCATATACTAATGCATCTAGTGGAAAGGAGAGGCAATGACCATGAACAGTCAGAGAATTTTCCAAGAGAGAGATTAAAAATATAAGAAAGAGTATACTAGGGATGCTAGAAATATATGCTATCACAAATGAAAACTTATTTTGAAAGGCACAAGAGTAGAATAAATACAGCTTTGGATTAACTAAAATAATACCTGAAACTGGGTCAACAGAAATTATCCAAATAGAAACACAAAGAGAAAAAAATGACAAAACATTCAAAGACTGTAGGATATCATCATATGGTCTAACATACATATTATTGGAGTCACAGAAGGAGAATAGAGAGAATGGTGCCAAATAATATTTTAAGACAAAAAAGTAATGATAATGATAAAATACAGATTCCAGAATCTCAGAGGACCCAGAGCAGAATAAATACCAAAAATAAAAGGAAGGAAACAATATCAGTACCCACTACCCACATCACACTCATACATTGGGCTGGGGTTGTGGCTCAGTGGTAGAGCACTTGCCTAGCATGTGTGAGGCACTAGGTTTGATTCTTAGCATCACATAAAAAATAAGTAAAATATATTGGTCCATCTACTGCTAAAAATATTTTTTTTAAAAAACCCCACACATTTACACAAACTACAGTCAAACTGCCTAAAGCTAAAGGCTAAGAGAAAAGCTTGAAGGCAGCCAGAGAACAGAGAGAATATTACATACAGAGGAGCCAAGATAAGGGGTGAAAGAGAAGAAAGCTGTCACCAACAACTCTATATTCAACAAAACAGTGTTTCAGGAATGAGAGTAAAATAAAGGTGTTCTTGAATGAAAGAAATATAAGAGAATTTGTTATCAGCAGACCAATCTGCTCTGAAGAAACAATGCTAGTGGAAATTCTTCAGATAGAACAGAAACAATAGAAGGAAACTGGGAACATTAGGAATGGAGTAGAGTAAGAAATTGTAGGTATTAGCATTCTCCAAAGGAACAGAACCAATAGAATGTACATGATTATGAGAGGGGATTTATTTGATTGGCTGGATAGTCCTACAGTGGCCATCTGTAGGTGGGGAGCCAAGAAAACCAGTAGCTGCTCAGTCCAAGAAGACAGAAGCTTCAGAACAAGAGGGATCAGTGATGCAGTCTCAGTCCAAGGCTGAAAGCTTGAAAGACCACCAGGAGCTTCTGGTGTAAGTCTACATTCAAAGGCTAAAGGAGCTGGAGGTTGATGTCTAAGGGTTACAGAAGCACAAAAATATAGTCACTCAAGAAAGGTTGAGCAGGAGCTTCTCCTAAGGCTCTTCCGGCCACCCAATGTTCCCCAACATTTTTCCCTCAGTAGGCAGCTCTCCTCATGGCAGCTCCTTCTGTGAGGACTCCCATCACTAGGTGACGCCTATCTGCCTTCTTGCATGCCACTGTCATCAGGGGGATGAAGTGAAGTCAGTGGGGAGCTGAGATGCACCCGTACCCAGACCTGCACACTATTCCTAAACAGAAAAAAGAATTTAAGAATAATAAAAAAGGTCAAACAGGTCTCATAGCACAATACCCAAAATGCCCAAGGGGTAATAAAAAAAAATCATTTGTCATATGAAAAACCAGGAGATTTCTCATTCAACAACTTGAATGGCAAATTGTAAGATGGCAACATTGAAATGACTCAGATATTGGAATTATCTTCTAAGGATTTTAGAGCAGCAATCATAAAAATACTACAGTGAGCAATTATGAACACCCACACTTTAAAAAAGTAAAAAATAGAAAATGTCAGCAAATAAAGATATAAAAAGGTATCAAGTGAAGTTATATAACAAAAAATATAATAATTGAAATTTAAAACTCACAGAATGGCTCAGTGCTACTTTAGATATGATACAGGAAAGATTCAGTGAACTCAAAAACAGATCAATAGAAATTTCCAATTTGAGCAATAAAGAGAAAGCAGGGGGAAAAAATTAAAAAGGCACCAGAGATTCAAGAGAAGGTGGAAGAGGCGGGAAAGGAGCCAGGAGGAGTGGTGGTGATATTTGCACAACAATGTGAATGTACTTAATGACACTGAGCTATATGCCTAAAAATGGTTAAACGGTAAGCTTTATGTTACATATGTTTTACCACAATAACAACAAAATCACAATTCCAAATGTATATTTTCAATAAAAGTTTCAAAATATATAAACAAAAATTGATAGAACTGTAAAAAGAAATACACAAATTCACCACTACAGTTGGAAACTGCAACACTACCCAGTAATTGACAGAATAAATTGACATATTGGCAAAGATATAGAAACCTCCAAATATACTATCAACCAGCTTGACTAATTGAAATTTGCAAAACATATTACCTGGACCATTAGAACACATGTTCTTTTCAAGTGCACGCAGAATATTTGTCATATGTTGTCTTGACACATCATGTCAGTCATGTCATGATAAAGCCATAAAGTAAACCAAGTAATTTGAGATTTAAAATAATAAAAATTTTATTCTTTGACCATAATGAAATTCAACTGGAAAATAATTACAAAAATATATCTTGAAAGCTCCTGTGCATTTGGAAATATTTTTAAAGGTATACTTAAAAAAAAAACAAACAAAACCTTGGGTCAAAGAGGAAGTTAAAAATGGAATTATAAAATGTATTTAATTGAATACAACAGAAATTGTGAGATGCCCCCAAAGCTTGGAGGAAAATTGATAGCATTAAAAATTATATTAGACAAAAAAATTATATAAGAAAATGAGAGGACTGGGGAGGTAGCTCCATGGTAGAGTACTTTCCTAGTATCTACAAATCCCTGGGTTTGAGATCCCTAGCATCAAAAGAAGAAAGAGATATCTCAAATCAATGACCCCAAACCTCCACTCCAAGGGGTAAAGGAGTATTGCTTGTATTCTGTGTGCATTTCTATATTTAGGGGTTAAAATCATAGTGTGGCTTTATTTTGGGAGCCGTTTCCCACTTTCTCAGCATAAGTTCACACTTTGTGGCACGTTTTTCTGTGAATTGAGTTCTTTGATCAGAAGCAATTTTGTGTGAAGCAATGAATAACCAGAACATGTGTCAGTTCCAATGAGGACAAATCAATGTTCTCTCCATGATGGAAGGGTTCAATGGAGGCAATATCTGCAGGTCTACATTTTTGTACAAGAATATATGCTCCCCAAAGGAAGAACTTGTTTCTTGCTCCATCTCCAGCCCTAGGAAGGTAGGGGACGTGGTAGGGGCTTGGTATTTTTGCTGAACAAAGAAATGCACTTAAATGTTCTATAGCATAAAAGCTTTGCCAGGACTTCCCATCTGTGTCTTAGCCATGTTATCTTTGAGATGAGCTCTTCATCTTTCTTTTGCATATTATGTTCCTTCTTCCCTTTCTGTTCTTCTGTACTCTCTCATCCCTCTTGCTATGCTGTGTATATACAGTAGTTGAGGCCCTTCTTTTTTTCAAGAATAGCTTCACTGTAGGGAGCCTAGACCCAGGTCAGACCCAGAACCATCCCTGCCAATCCACAATAGAGCCCAGGCTCAGGCCTAGGACTACCCCCAATGACGTGTGTGAGAGCCCAGGCCCAGGACTACCGCCATGCAGAGTGGAGGACCACACTGTGGTTCCCTGTTTATCAATGCATCACTCCCCCAGTCCACCTCCATCTTAGGACATTGCAGCCATTACCATAGCCCTCCCCCTATAGTAGCCTCTACCTTGGAACAACAGACAGGGCCTTGAGGCACCTGCCCACCCTACTACAGCACTGCATCTCCAAACAGGTAGCCCAAAGCCATTGTAAGACCCATCTTTTCAGGCTCATCTCTGAAAGTGGTAGCTTCCATCTTGGGACACACCCACTGCTATCCTGAGTTACCTTTACTAGTGCCATCACCACCTTTAGTTGCAGTAGCATCCACCTTGGGACACTGGCAGGGGACTGGAAGACCAACACCAAGGGGAGGTACAGGTAATCTGCAGGGACACTATAAGATTATAGGGTAGAAACTGTAATATCTAGAACTGCACTGCAAGAAAGGAAAATACATAGACAACATGAAAAAACAAAGGAAAGAAGTGCATCAAACAAGCCAAGATACTACAATAATAGAATCCATGGACAGGGCAGTGATGAAATGTCAGAGAAGTTCAGAATGTACATAATTAAAATGATCTGAGAAATAAAGAATGACATAAGAGAGCAAATACAGGCAAAAATGATCACTCCAAGAAGAGATAAGAGAGCAAATACAAGTAGCAAAAGATTACTTCAAGAAAGAAATAGAGATTCTGAAAAAATAATCAGAATCCTTGAAATGAAGGAAACAATAAACCAAATAAAAAACTCAATAGAAAGCATCACAAACAGACTAGATTGCTAGGAAGAAAGAATGTCAGATAATGAAGATAAAACACACAATCTTGAAAATAAAGTTGACCACTCAGTGAAGATGGTAAGAAACTATGAACAGAACATCCGAGAATTATGGGACAGCATCAAAAGACCAAAACTAAGATTTATTTGGAAAGAGAAAGGCACAGAGAGTTGAAACAAAGGAATGCAATGACAAAATCATAGAATTTGGAGGGAAATGGATGTCATTAGAGCAGATTATGCTAAGTGAAGCTAGCCAATCTTTAAAAAACAAATGCCAAATGACTCCTTTGATATAAGGGGAGTAACCAAGGACAGGGTAGGGACGAAGAGCTTGAGAAGAAGATTAACATTAAACAGGGATGAGAGGTGGGAGGGAAAGGGAGTGAGAAGGGAAATTGCATGGAAATGGAAGGTGATCCTCAGGGTTATACAAAATTACATATAAGAGGAAAGGAGGGGTAAGACAAGATAATACAAGTGGAAGAAATGATTTACAGTAGAGGGGGTAGAGAGAGAAAAGGGGAGGGGAGGGGAGGGGAGGGGAGGGGGGATAGTAGAGAATAGGACAAACAGCAGAATATATCAGACACTAGAATGGCAATATGTAAATCAATGGAAGGGTAACTGATGTGATACAGCAATCTGTATATGGGGTATAATTGGGAGTTCATAACCCACTTGAATCAAACTGTGAAATATGATATATTAAGAACTATGTAATGTTTTGAACGACCAACAATAAAAAAAAAAGAAACAAAGGAATGCACAATCTTTTCAATGAAATAATATCAGAAAATTTCCCAAACATGAAGAATGAACTGGAAAATCAAGAGGCTTATAAGACACAAAATTTACAAAATTACAACAGATCTACACCAAGGCACATTATAATGAAAATGCCTAGCATACAGAATAAGGATAGAATCTTAAAGGCTGTAAGAGAGGGGAATCAGATCAAATATAGGGGGAGACAAATTCGGATCATAGCAGATTTTTCAATCTAGATCTCAAAACCAGGAGATCCTGGAACAACATAAACCAAGCTCTGAAAGAAAATGAATGCCAATCAAGAATCTTATATCCAGCAAAACTAAGCTTCAGATTTTATGACAAAATAAAAATATTTCATGATAAACAAAAGTTAAAAAGAATTTACAGTTAAAAGAATTTACAGTTCAACATACAGAAATTAATAAATGTAATTCATCACATCACTAGACTTAAAGATAAAAATCATATGATTATATCAATTGATGCAGAGAAAGCATTTCCCAAGATTCAGTGGCCATCTGTAGGTGAGGGAGCCTACAAAATTCATCATCCTTTCATGTAAATTCTTTTAACTTTTGTTTATCATGAAATGTTTTTATTTCATCATCAAATCTAAAGAAAGCCTGCACTACAGAGTATTATCAGCAAAATATCCCAGGAGGACGAAATGAAAAACAACAATGAAAAATCAGCAAAGAGAGAAACTACACTAAAGGAAAAGCCAATCAAAGGAGAAACCAAGTCAAGTTAAAAACCAAAAAGTTCAGGAATACAAATCATATTTTAACAACAACCCTGAATATGAATGGCCTAATCCCATCAATTAAAAGACATAGACTGCCAGATTGGATTAAAAAGGCCCAACAATATGCTGCCTTCAAGAGACTCATCTCACAGGAAAAGACATCCATAGATTGAAGGAGAAAGGCAGGAAAAACATATCACGCATATGGACCATGTAAACAAGCAGGGGTTTCTATTCTTATATCAAATAAAGTGGACTTCAAACCAAAGCTAGTTAAAAGGAATAAAAAACAACATTTCATACTGTGTACAGGATTGATACATCTACAAGAGATATCATAAATATCTATGCCCCAAACAATGGGGCATCTATATATATCAGACAAACCCTTCTCAAATAGACCACAACACAATAACACTGGGTGACATTAATACACCTCTCTCACTGCTGGATAGATCTTCCAAACATAAACTAAACAAAGAAACTATATAACTCAATAAAACAATCAATGATTGAGACTTAAAATAATTAAGGGCTGGGGATGTGGCTCAAGCGGTAGCGCGCTTGTCTGACTTGCGTGCGGCCCGGGTTCAATCCTCAATCACCACATACCAACAAAGATGTTGTGTCCGCTGATAACTTAAAAATAAATATTAAAAATTCTCTCTCTCTCTCTTTAAAAAAAGAAATAATTAAAATAAGATCAGAAATCAATGAAATTGAAACAAAAGAAACAATTCACAAAATAAAAATTGACAAAACAAAAAGCTGGTTTTATGAAAAAATAAAATTGATAAACCTTTAGCCACCCTAACAAAAAGGAGAGAGAAAACTCAAATTTCTAAAATTCATAATGAAAAAGGAAATATCACAACAGACATTACTGAAATACAGAAAACAAGTAGAAACTTTTTGAAAATTTATACTCCAGTAAAATAGAAAACCCCAAAGACACTGACAAATTTCTAGAGCCATATAATCAACCTAAACTGAGCCAGGAGGACATATACAATTTAAACAGATAAATTTCAAGCAAGGAAATAGAAAATACCATCAAAAGCCTACCAACCAAGAAAATCCTGGGACCAGACAGATTCATAGCCGAGTTCTGTAAGACCTACAAAGAAGAATTAATACCAACACTCCTCAAATTATTCCATAAAATAGAAAAGGAGGGAACCTGTCCAAACTCATTCTATGAAGCTAGCATCATCCTGATACCAAAACCAGACAGAGACACAACAAGGAAAGAAAATTTCAGATCAATTTTCCCGATGAACATAGATGCAAAAAATTCTCAATCAAATTCTGACAAATTGCATACAAAAACATTTAAAAACTAGGGCACCATGATCAAGTGAGGTTAATTCCATGAATGCAAAGCTAGTTCAACATACAGAAATCAATAAATGTAATTCATCACATCACTAGACGTAAATATAAAAATCATATGATTATATCAATTGAGGCAGAGAAAGCATCTGACAAAATACATCACCCTTTCATGTTCGAAACACTATAAAAACTAGGGATAGTAGGAACATAACTCAACACTGTAAAAGCTATCTATGCTAAACCCAAGGCCAACATCATTCTAAATGGAAAAAAATTGAAAGTATATCCCTCTAAGAATTGGAACAAGATGGGGTTGCCCTCTTTCACCACTTCTATTCAACATAATCCTTGAAACTCTAGGAAGAGCAATTTGACAGGCAAAGAAATTAAAGAGATACAAATAGAAAAAGAACTCAAAATATCATTATTTGCTGACAACATAATCCTATATAGAGAGGATCCAAAAATCTCTCCTAGAAAACTTCTAGAATTAAGTAATGAATTCAGCAAAGTAGCAGGATATAAAATCAGTACCATAAATCAAATTCATTTCTATACATCAGTGATGAATCCTCTGAAAGAGAAATTAGGAAAACTACCCCATTCACAATAACTTCAAAAATTAAAAAAATACTTGGGAGGGGCTGGGGCTGTAGCTTAGTGGTGAAGTGCTTACCTAGCATGTGTGAGGCATTGGGTTCAATCCTCAGCACCACATAAAAATAAATAAAGAAACTGTGTGTTCATCTACAAATAAATAAATATTTAAAAAAAAATACTTGGGAATCAATTTAACAAAAGAGGTGAAAGACCTCTACAATGAAAACTACAGAACACTAAAGAAAGAAATTGAAGATGACCTTAGAAGATGCAAAGATCTCCCTTGTTCTTGAATAGACAGAATTCATATTGTCAAAATGGTCATACTACCCAAAGCACGATAAAGATTCAATGTAATTCCAATTAAAATCCCAATGTCACTCCTTATAGAAATAGAAAAAACAATAATGAAAATTTTAGTCTGTGGCCAGCGCAGACAGTATGAACGGTTCGACCATGTGGGAAAATCCTAAGGGAGTTTAAATTAAAGACACAGACTTCAATTACCTTTAAACCAGTTCCAGGACACCTCCTCAAATCCCTAGCCTCAAGCTACCCAGGGAAGTAGCAAGGTTTACTGAAGAGGCTAGCGAGAGAGAAAAAGAGCATGCCAGGGAGAGGGCTTTTACTGGGGAACAAAAAATTCTGGGGAAAATCCCATCCAATGAAGGTCAAGGGGGGCAGTGTTCCAAGGTCAGGTGAGATGATTGGATCTTCGAGGGCAGTGGTGAGGCACGCCTCCACACAGACAAGCCCTCGAACCCAAGAAGGGTGGGGAGAGCTCTAACACATAAAAAAGTATCTGAGCTCCTCACACCCAGTAGGGGAGGTAACTCAATCACGTGCAAGGATGGCCTCCCACAGAAAATCATTTGGAAAAATAAGAGACTCAGAATAGCCAAGGCAATCCTCAGCAAGAAGAGTGAAGCAGGAAGCATCATAATACCAGACCTTAAACTACACTATAAAGCTATAGTAACAAAAACAGCATGGTATCGACACCAAAATAGACATGTAGACCAATGGTACAGAATAGAAGACACAGAGACAAACCCACATAAATATAGTTATCTCATCCTAGACAAAGGTGCCACAAATGTACATTGGAGATAAGATAGCCTCTTCATTTGGGAAAACTAAAAATCCATATACAGCAAAGTGAACTAAACCCCTATCTCTCACCATGCCCAAAACTCAACTCAAAGTGGATCAAGGACCTAGGAAATAGACCAGCGATCCTGTGCCTATTAGAGGAAAAAGTAGGCCCAAATCTTCATCATTTCTGATTAGACCCTGACTTCCTTAACAAGAGTTCTAAAGCACAAGAAATAAAATCAAGAATCAATAAATGGGATGAATACAAACTAAAAAGCTTCTTTTTAGCAAAAGAAACAATCAATAAGGTGAAGAGAGAGCCTACATTTTGGGAGCAAATTTTTGCCACACGCACATCAGGTAGAGCATTAATCTCTAGGATACATAAATAACTCAAAAAACTTAACACCAAAATAACCAAACAACACAATAAATAAATGGGCTAAGGAGCTGAACAGACACTTCTCAGAAGAAGATATACATTCAATCAACAAATACATGAAAAAATGTTCAACATCCCTAGTAATTAGAGAAATGCAAATCAAAGCTTCTCTAAGATTTCACCTAATGCCAGACAGAATGGCGGTTATCAAGAATACAAACAACAATAAATGTTGGTGAGGATGTGGGGGAAATGGCACACTCATACATTGTTGGTGGGACTGCAAATTGGTACAACCAATTTGGAAAGCAGTATGGAGATTCCTTAGAAAACTTGGAATGGAACCACCATTTGACCCAGCTATCCCACTCCTTGGTTTATACCCAAAGAACTTAAAATCAGCATACTATAGTGACACAGCCACATCAATGTTTAAAGCAGCTCAATTCACAATAGCTAAACTGTGGAAGCAACCTAGGTGCCTTTCAACAGATGAATGGATAAAGAAACTTGGTATATATACACAATGGAATATTACTCAGCATTAAAAAAGAATAAAATTGGGCTGGGGATGTGGCTCAAGTGGTAGCGCACTCACCTGGCATGCATGCAGCCCAGGTTGGATCCTCAGCACCACATACAAACAAAGATGTTGTGTCCGCTGAGAACTAAAAAATAAATATTAAAAAATTCTCTCTCTCTCTCTCCCTCTCTCTCTCTCACTCTCTCTTTAAAAAAAAAAAAAGAATAAAATTATGGCGTTTGCAGGTCAATGGGTGGATTTGGAGACTATCATGCTAAGTGAAGTAAGCCAATCCCCCAAAACTAAAGGCCAAATGTTCTTCTCTCTGATAAGAGGATGCTGATCCATAATGTGGGGGAAGTCTTAGGAAAAAAGGGAATTGTGATTGGGCAAAGAGGAGGGAAGGGGAAAAGAGAGGGCACAGGGGCAGGAAAGATGATGGAATGAGATGGACATCATTACCCTAGGTACATGTATGACTGCACATATGGTGTGACACTACATCATGTACAAACAGAGAAATGAAAATCTGTGCTGCAATTGCGCACAATGAGTCAAACTGCATTCTGCTGTCATGTATACCCAATTAGAATAAATAATTTAAAAATTAGCTTCATTGAAAAATGTACACACCATAAAGTTCACTAGTTCAAAGTGTAATTGTCTCTTTTTTTCCACTTAGTACATTTTTTTGTATCTTTTCTTAAAGAAAATATAATTGTATTTTGCATAACATAAGTTTTGGATAATACAAATAATCTGCAATCTTATACTGTATTATAATAAATATAGTTACGTTGTTTGTAAATGCATTTTACAAGATATTATTTGTACTGACTACTTTACAAGATATTATTTTTCAATTTTTAAAACTTGTTCTTTTTAGTTACATGTAATAGTAGAATGTATTTTGACACATCATATATACTTGGAGTATAATTTTCCTTTTTTGTGGTTGTACATGGTGTGAAGTTACACTGATCCTGTATTCATGTGTGAACATAGGAAAGTTATGTCTGATTCATTCTACCCTTCCCCATTCCCATCATCCCTCCCTTCCAGTGACTCCAACCTGTTGGATGGGGGAACCCCTCCCCCTGTGAGTCAGCATCCTCATATCAGAGAGAACATTTGGCCTTTGGTTTTTTGGGCATTGGCTTATTTCACTTAGCATGATAGTCTCCAGTTCCATCCATTTACCAGAAAAATGCCATAATTTCATTTCTTTATGGCTGTGTAATATTCCATCGTGTATATGTACCACTGTATTTTATTTTGAGACATGTCTTGCTACATGACTTGGGGCCTTGCTATGTTACATAGGGCCATGTAAAGTTGGTGAGGCTGGCTTTGAACATGTAATCCTCTTGCCTCAGCCTCTTGAGCTGCTGGGATTACAGGTGTGCAGCCACTACACTAGACAGTAGAGCATTTTTGAAGTTTGTCCATGTTGTAGCATGTATCAGTACTTTATTCCTTTTTATGATGAAATAATATTCCATGGCATGGATATGCCACATCTGGTTTATGCTTTATGCATCAAGGCATTGGGGTTGTTTACAACTTTCTACTATTAGGGATAATGTATCTATGAAAAAGTTTTTAAGTGTATATATGTGTAGTTTCACTTCTCTTGGGCACACTCCTACAAGTAGAATTGCTGAATCACATGGCAACTCTGACATTTTTAAGAAGTGCTGGCAGGGTGTCATGGCACACACCTATAATCCCAGCAGCTCTGAAAACTAAGGAAAGAGGATCGCAAGTTCAAAGCCAGCTTCAGCAATTTAGAAAGGCTCTAAACAACTTAGGCCCTGTCTCTAAAATATTTTTTAAAAGGGCTGGGGATGTGGTGGCTGAGTGGTTAAGCATCCCTGGGTTCAATTCCATGTACCAAAAAAAAAAAAAAAAAAAAAAAAAAGTGTCAGACTGTTTTCTCAAGTGACTGCCAGTAATGTCTGAATGTTCCAACTTCTCCACATCTTCACCAATCCTTGTTATTTTCTTTATTATTATTATTGTCATTCTAGTTAATGTTAAGTGGGTCATCTCTCTTCATTTTGTTCAACGTAATGTGGACAACTTCATGTCAATAAATTCATTTTTTTCCCTGAGCATTTTGTAAATTCTATTTTGTGTTCACTTCAATGTCCTGTGGTCTGATAGCTGGGGTGAAAGAGTAAAGCAACTAAGATTATATCTTTGTTAGAATATGAGGTCTCTGGTTTCTTTACTAAGGTTTTTTTAACTGTCTTGAACCAAGATTTTCTTCCCCTAGGTAGTGAGTGGGTTTTGTGGTCTGTGGGGTTCACCTTGGATTTCAATTCTTTCTTTGGTTCAGTGTGGAACCTCCTTGTGCATTAAGGTATCCATCCTAGTTGTTCACTAGCCCCTCTCCTCCTCCAGTAGTGACAGGGCACAGATAAAAATATTATTCCCCTTCTGCCAGTAAATTTGTTTAGCTAGTGAGAGTCTCTGGATTTTTCTAATTCACCAAGACCATTTGAGGGAGTAATTTTATATACCTGAGCAATAAGTTGTTCTTCCCTTCCCACTTCTCTTTGACATTTCTGGCATTTAATTGTCTTTTAGCTCATTTGTGACTGAGTTCCTGTTTGCCAGTTTTTCTGTGGGAAGAATGTGTTTGTTTCTATTAGATTGCTGTTGGTTTTTTATTTGAAAAGGGGGATGCCATGATCTAGCTGCCCTCTACGACCTTTTCAAAAAGTGTCCTTAGCAATAGTTGTAGGTGTTTGGCTTACTCCTGGAAATTCCTCATTATTCATTCAACCGTCACTGTATACCTACTGTGTGTTCAGTAGGGCTGTCCAAGCTGGACTATAACAGAGAAAAAGACTCTTGCCTGCCCTCATGGAGTCTCTTGATAAATTATGTCCAAGTCTCTCAAGAAAAACTTGTTTTGCATAAAAATATATTTTTGCATAAAAATATTTTGTATAAAAATATAAAAGATCATTTCAATACTTCAAATCTCAGAATTCATACCGAAGTCCCCTAGATTGTAACAGTAACTCACAGGGGCTGGGTATATGAAAGCACTTACTTAGCATGAGCAAGGTCCTGGATTTAATCTTCAGTACCACGAATAATAACAATTAATTTATAGCATGAGGACTATAATTATTGTATTATATGCTGGAAATTTGCTGAGTAGATTTTAAGTGATCTTACCACAAAATAGGCAATTATGTGTAATCATAGATATAGGAATAATTTCACTACCTATATTAAAACATCATGTATATCATAAATATATACAATTAAAAAAATTAAGAGCCAGAGGACACAGCTCAGTGTAGAGCCTTTGCCTAGCAGGCATGATGCCCTGGGTTTGGTCCTCCCTCAGTAACACACATACATACATACACAATGATACAAACAATAAAAAAAAAAAAGTTTAACTTACATACCCTCTATATTCTTTTCATTTTTATTCTTATAGATGGACACAATACTTTTATTTATTTATTTTTTATGTGGTGCTGAGGATCGAAACCAGTGCCTCACACGTGCCAGGCAAGTGTGCTACCACTGAGCTACAACTGCAGCCCCTACCCTCTACATTCTTGTGACACTTCATACTTAATCAAAAGTGCTTTTGTTGGATATGGCATGAACAGAGGGGAAGCTGAAGAGCAGGGGTAAAGGAAATCTGTCTTCATTTTGGAGCTCTCCTCGTGTCTTATTTGAAAAGCTGCATCAGACATAGCTCATTTTCCACTCATTGCTCATGGGATGAATTAAAATCACTTGCAAATTCCTTAGCTGATGATGCACCAAAAATAAATGCAATTCTGGCATAAGGTATTAAAAAAAAGCACAGTGAAACATAATGGTATAGCTTAGAGAAGATATTTTTACATTTTTAAGTCTTGAGGCATACGAGCTTTTTAAAATACCTTTTTATAAGCACCATAAAGCAGAATGGCTCCTCAGTCATTTGGAGAAATCGAAGCAACATGGTGCTATAGACAAATATTTATCCAAAGCCAATTTCTGAATATTATGTTGCTGCAGCCACATCAAGTACCTTGAAATTCTTAAATGATTATTTCAAAACCTCCAAGACACTGGGGACATTAACACACTCAGCAAATATATGAAGGACTCTGTGTGCAAGGCATTATACTAAGGACAAAGGGAATGAAGGAAATAAATAAAATGGCACCTTCCTGTGAGGAATTACTGGGTGTAATATGCAAGAATGCTGACATAGCAAAGTAAAGATATAAAGACTACATAATGACAGATGGCAAGCTGCAGTGATAAATCCTGAATATCTAGAAAAACATCGAGAGGGTTGACTTATATGGTCTCCAACCTGTGTAAACAGGTTCCCTAATATTTCCTAGTCAGAACTCATAGAACACATTCTATGGTCTCTTTATGCTCCCTCCCAAAATTCATGAAATCTTAACCCCCTTGCACAAAGGCAACGGTATTTAGAGGTGGGGCCTTAGGGACATGATAAGGCCATAGAGTGGAACCCTCATGAAGGAATTAGTGCCCTTCCTTATGAAAGTAGCCCCAGAGAGACCCTCCACACTAATACCATGTGAGGACACAGAAAGGTATGCTATGCGAAAAGGGGCCTTTACCAGATATTAAATCTGCCAGCACTTTGATCTTGGACTCCATTTCCGTGAGAAATAAAGTTGTTATGTAGAAGCCATCCAGTTCATGGTATTTTGTTATGGCAGCTCAAATGGACTGCTATAGAAATAGAACAATGGATAGCAGAGGAATAAAACCCCAGGCCAGAGCCAAACGTGGCATTTTGCTGCCAATACAAGCCCATGGGATTTTTAACAGTTCACACTCACCCTCACTGGTGTCCTTTGAAAGTGTATTTTATTCTGCAGTTTTTTTTAAGGGGCTGTTCATCATTCATAAGATTGAATGCAGAGAACAAGATTCTTGCTTCTATCATTCATAAGATTGTTTAAACTGTATTTGTAAATTTCTTCATATTTCCTTACTAGTTCTCTGCCTCAGAGACTTGACTCCACCAAATCCTTGATATAAAGGTACCCCTGATTGGCTTATACACTTTAAGTTCCAAAGGCCAGCCCCCTGTGCAAACTTTTTAGGATTTGAGAACAAGTTCATTCATATTTCTTTTTATGGATTCTGAATCTTCGAGCTTTCACCTTTTAAACAAGGCAACTTTGTTATTTAAGTCAGGTCCAAAAACTATAAAAATGGTCAATTATCAGCTGGGTGTGGTGGCACATACCTGTAATCCCAGAGACTTGGGAAGCTGAGGCAGGAGGACTGCAAGTTTAAAGTCCAGTCTCAGTAACTTAGAGTTTGTCTCAAAATAAAAAGGGACAGAGCTCAGTGGTAGAGGGTAGAGCTCAGTGGTAGAGGGCCCTTGGGTTCAATCCTCTAGTACACACACACACACACACACACACACACACACACACATATATTTTTCTCCAACTGTCAAGGAAGCTGCTATTTATTTCTTCCAGGAGCAATGTGTACAGCCAATAACTTCCCACCAACCCCACTCCCTGGCTCCACCACGTGTGGTTGCTCAACAGGGAAATGTTAAGAGATTCTATTCTACATGGAGCTAAATAATTAAGAGGATAATTTTATTATAGTTAACAAAGGGCTGCTTTTTGCTGTTTAAAAGTTATTTTCTAAGCAAATGCCAATTCAACCATGAGTCTCACAAATAAGAAAAAAGTATTAATTTGCCCTTTAAAAGCCCACACAAACTGTGAAAAAACAATTGCCTCAAATTATTGCTCTATGCTCACAGACAAGTTTCTAGAAAAAAGAAAAAAAAAAAACAACTTATGATTGGCTGCTTTGGAAGTAGAATGGGAAAGCAAATGTAAAGGGGATGCACCACCTAGTGACCAGAGCTGGAACTGCTCTTGATGAAATCCAGACATACCTAATCAAGAAGACACCCATTTTTCAAAGGCAAGTTACCACCAAAATGATTTAATTCTCTTTTCAGGGAACCTGTAATTAGCAAATAAACTAGAAAAAAATAAGAGTCCATCTCATGATATTTATGTAAATACTCCCAAGAGATATTTTACAGCTTCTAGATCAGGTATGATGGTTAAGTCTTCTGGCTATTAATATGTGCAGATGTTTAAAAAAGCAATACACACAGACACCTAAATTTGAAAAGAAGAATGTTAAGAATATTTAAATGTTTCGAAAGCAACCTTGAGTAGAACCCACTTTGAATAATTGCTTTTCTGTCCAATAAAGGGTTCACGAGAGAACTACAATAATTCAAAAACATTTATCACATTTACCAACACTTCCACTTTATCAATAGACTGCTGGAATGTGGCAAAAATAAACATTTTACTTCTTAATAATAAAGGTAAGTTGTTATGACTATTCAAGATATTTAAATATAAAAACAGTGTACAATATTTCTTAAAGTGTAATTTTATTAATTTTAATACATTTGCAACCCTCTACTTTATTAACAAAATTTGAATCATGGTAACTAAACACATAAGTTCTACATTTTACTTTATAAAGACCAGACTATACTGCAAAGCTCAAAAGATGACTGAAGCAGACATAGAAAACCTTAGTTAGATAACAGAATCAGAGCTCACCCATTCTCTACATTCACAGCTGAATGGCTTTTCAAGACATCCCCTTCAGGTTGGAGATACAAACCACAGATTGACTCAAGCAACAATAAAACTAACTTCATGGAATTAAATGGCCTTTCCATCACTGCAAAATTTGTTCTTCTGGGTTTAAGTTTATATTTTTTCACAGAAAAAAAATAATTCAGGTAAATAAAAACAAATTCCAGGTTAGCATGTTCAGTGTTTAACTTCTTTATTTTACCTTTATCAAGGCAAGCAAAGTACAGATGCTGTACATTAAAAACATACAAACACACAACTCACAACACATCAGTTACTATAGGCCAATAGACCTTTTCCTAAGGACTGCTCCTCTCTGAAGCACATAACCACAGCTAAATGTACAAAGAGCCATCTGCTGGTCCCACGTAGCCAACTCCAATTAGCAAGACATCTATTAGTGTCCATATTCCCAGGCCACCAAAGCTGAAGAGCTTGCCCAGGCCTTCACGCCACTGGCCCAAGTAGAAGCGGTCTGCTCCAAACCCACCTAGTGTGATGCTGCAACAATAAAGTAGGCTGAAATCCGTAAATGTAGCCAGCTATGGTGTAATATCCACGCCAAGTCACATTTGTGAAAAGGTCTTAAATTATAACAACCCCTAGTTAGAGCATAAATGACCATTTCACAAATTCACAACACCAAATAATGCTGGGCAAGACTGCTTATCAAAAATAAACACATATGGCTTAGCATGCACAGGGCCTAGGATTCAATCCCCAGCACCAAGAAAAAAATGAATAAAGAAGCATACAATTTTTAACCATGGTGAAAGATACGTTTTTCTCTTTTTAATAAAAATATTCAATCTCACTGCTTTTTAATCAAATTAGTCTGACAGAAAGTGTTCTGACATGGAGTCTTGAGACATATACCACAATGAACCAAACCAGATAAAGTTGTCTTAACTTTCTTCAGTCACTTTTTTTCTTTTTGGTATTGGGGATTGAACTCAGGGGCACTCAACCACTGAGCCACATCCCCAGCCCTATTTTGTATTTTATTTAGAGACAGGGTCTCACTGAGTTTAGCACCTTGTTTTTGCTGAGGCTGGCTTTGAATTCACAATCCGCCTGCCTCAGCCTCCCCAGCCACATGCCCGGCTTTTCAGTCATTCTTATCTAAAAATTTAGTATTACGAATTAATGATTCTTAAGTGCTTCAAATCTTAAGATCTAACATTATCAGGAAAATATTTATTATAAAAATTTCAAAACTCAAATGAAAGGAAAGAGTAGAAAACAGTTTCCATGAGCCAGCTCTCATGATTATTCACATTCAGCCAACTCTGTTTTGATATTGTTAACCTACACCCTCCCCCTACTGCAGAAGACTGCTGGCTCTGTGTTTCCAAAGGAGGTTCTGCATTTGTAGTCAATCAACCACAGATCAAAAATATTTTTTGGAAAAAAACTGCCTCTGTACTAAAAATGCACAGACTTTTCTTTTTGCCCTTATTACCTAAACAATATAGAATAACAACTATTAACATAGCATTCAGGGCTGGGATTGTGGCTCAGTGGTAGAATGCTCGCCTAGCATGTGTGAGGAACTGGGTTCAATCCTCAGCACCACATAAAATTAAATAAATAAAGTCATTGTGTTCATCTAAACTAAAGAAAAACATTAAAAAAAACTATAGCATTCACATTGTATCAGGTATTATAAATCATCTAGAGATGATTTAAGCACGTGGAAGGATATCTATAGTTCTATGCAAATACTGTGCTATTTTATATAAAGGATGTGAGTATCCAAGTGGACCCTAGAATCAACACCCAAGGCTTCTGAGGGACAACTGTACTTTGGGGCATATCTCATTTACAGAGAATATTTTAAAAGTACTATGTTAACTCTGAACTCATTGAAAATGCAAATTGTAAATTGTTTGCAAAGAAAATATGAGATCCATTTTTAATATGTGCCAAAGTGTTCAGTAAGATGCCATAAAACTGGAAATAAAACATTGATTTAAAAAAAAAAGTACTATGTTAAACTCTATGAAGGAAACAATTTTTAAGTCCTTAAATGTATCATGGTAATGTAAGATGTTAACTATGCAGCAGAGACTGGGTGAGGGGTGTGAAAGAAACTCTCTACCATCTTTGTGACTTTTATATAAGTCTAAAATTACTTTAAATTAAAAAGTTTTCTTTTAAAGTCAATTGCTAGCTTAATTTGAATAATTAACTGACAAAAACTATGTATGGCCAGCTGTCAAATCTTATTTTGTCATGTCTAATTTCCTATCTTGGATTCCTCTTTTACTTTCCAGTAAACCTCTGGTCAGCACAAACCCTAATGTAATGTCTCTCAAAAATGGGCAATTTGGCCTTCTAGGGAACATTTGGCCAGGTCTGGAGGCATTCTGATTGTCCCCACTGGGGGAATGGGGTATAACAACTAGTAGTAGGTATAGGCTAAGGACACTATTGAAAATTTTTACTATGCACAGGACAGCTCTACTACAAAGAATTATTTGGCTCAAAATGTCAACAGGGAGGTGGTTAAAAAATCTTGCCCTATGTCACATATTGCAGGTCTCAGGCTCTAACATCAAGACTTCATGGTAGATAGCATAACTTTTTGATTAAACATTTAACCAGGGCCCCACCTATCTTTCCCCTTAGTGGGAAGACTGATATAATCCTGATGAAAAGTTTTAAAAAAAATTTTAAGAGTTATAGATCTGTAATTATCTGGATGATAAAATTATAGATTATTTAGTTTTTCTTTATTTTCCACTTTCATTATATTATATTATAATAAACTTATATAAAATAGCTTACATTATATAAAATAATGTTATTTTTTATAAGGTCAAAGTTACTTAAAATTTAAAAATATACCCTGCAAAACCTTCATATTTTAGCCTATGCATTTTACTGATTCACATAAGTTCAGGATGGGAACCCTGATTAGTCCTAATGCTCTATAATAACAACTCAATTAAGTCATTTCTAGAATGACTTAAAATCTAAATATGCCTGCAGCTAAATTCTACAAAAGTACTGTCTGATCTTTTTACCTATCTGCACCTGTGTTTTCTAGAGGCTATCTAATAAAAGTGGTAGGATCTTAGCAAAGGATGTCTCTGGCTAAGCCTAATGTTTGAAAAATTGCATTGATCCCAAATAAATCCAAATGGTATTTTTAACTTATTAATACCAAAGCTTACCTTAGAGCCAGAGCAGTCGACCACTTATAACCTCCAGTCCAATTACAGTATAGCATTTTGGGAAAAGTACGATTACCTTACAAAAACAAAAAGGAAAACACTCTACATTAAAAAATGGGTACAAAAATACTCTTAGAGAAGTCATTATAACTAATGCCTTATAATTTAGAATCAAAAGGTCACCTCTTTTTATAATTAGTTTTACTCTAGTTAATAACACAAAGAAAGTCCTTACCATCTATAAGCACAGATTTAATATTTAAATCAGTTAAGTTGGTGTTAAAACTTAAAGAATATGAAATGCTCTACTAGATATCAAAACTTTGGGTGAAGACAGATATATACAACAGGAAGAGCCAGCCCAGAACCAGCACCACATATAAACACTTGACATATAATAGTGACAGAGATGAGCTGCAAAATTGGCTATCTAGGTGGGAGGACATAGAAAGGTGAATTTGCCTTCTAACATCTACCAAAGTCAATTTCTCATGGATTATAGTACTAACTGTAAAAGGCCAAACTTCCAGTTTTTAAAAGAAAATAAATATAGAAAATTATGAACCTGGGGTGGGAAAAGAAACAACAAAAAGAAGTAGTTAACTATAAGACTAATTATTTAATCACATTTTTAAAATTCTATTAATCAAAAGATACTCTAAGGAAAGTAGGAAGGAAAAAAGTCAAAATCTGGGAAAGAGTTTTAGGGTCACCTAAGGACAGTACCAAGAATATAAAATAATACCAGAAATCTTTAATATTAGACAAAACCTAAAGATAAGACATACTGAAGATCTAGATCATCAAGAATAGTTATGGGCTACCACTGATGGGAATGTAAATTTCAGAATGTAAACCACTCTAGAAAATAAGACCTGAGGGAGAATACATGCCAGACACATTGCTACAAATATACAAACAGAAGATAGGTACAGAAATTTTAAGAGTTGCTGCAATAGGTAAAAACAGCAAAAAATTCAATACCTTGGAGACTGGATACACTGTTGATACAATTTTATAATTTATAATCTGACAGTGTAAAAATAATAAGAGAAGTCCCATTAGAGCCCTAATGTTGAGAGGAAAGAGGTCCCAGAAGACTACAGTCTTATGTTATTTTATACATCTAATCTAAAATAAAGAGCATATCACACTATATTACACACACACACACACACACACACACACACACACACACAGAACCACAGAATATTTTAAAAGGGAAGTGGATGATGAAATTCAAAAGGTGTTACCTCTATGGAGAAGGAAGAAAAAGTAGACAAAGGGAACATTCAGGTGGTTACAATGTATCAGAACTGTTCATTGTTAATCAGGGGAAATTCAATTACTATGTTTTAGATCTGAGATATTTTTTGTTTTGTCAATTTTGTATTTAAAAAGAGTTGCACATTTTCCATACATTTCTTTTTTAGTCCATCAAGTCTACTAATGCGGATTGGCACAACTAAAAAACCACTGGTGTATATGATAATTAAATTTTCAAGTTTCTGGTGAACTTAGAAATACTTTGTTTATGAAATTCCTTGAACTCTGACTTACCCAAGCAATGGATGTGATCCCGCACCGTGCAGTTGGCAGTGTAACGTTGCCGAGGACAGGACACTGTCATGCAGCTGGTGGAATTGGAGCACTCATAATCTGTTTCAGGAAGCTGCCAGCAAAATCTGCAAGTCATGTTGATGATAAAGCTCTTTTGGGATTTGAAATCTTGATCCTATACACAGAAGGACACAGAATTAATCAATCATAATACAGTTGTTTGTCATCATGTCATTAAGACCACATAGTCATATAATACAAAATTTCTAAAATATGTATGTTTAGGACCTAGCAGTAAGTGGGAGAAAAATAGACACAAAAACAATATGTATGCGAAAAAATGTATGTTGTATGATCTTATAATCATAAAAATATACACCCAAATATATATTACCTACCAAAGTTGGGAAAAACCTACATAAACTCACATCAAAATAGCAAAAGTTACTTCAGGGTGATAAGATTATTTTACCACTTTTGCCTAATTAACTTATTTTATAATTAGTACATGAATTTTTATTCTAATTAATTATTTATTTTTGTGCCAGCAATTGAACTCAGGGATGCTTAACAGAGTATATATATTTTAGAAGTATAGAAAAAAATTATTTTATAAGGTCATAGTCACAGATAGCTGCCTGATGCTTCTGTGAGCATAGCACACTGCCTTGCTTCCAAGTTCCAAATTTTCCCAGCATTTTCCAGCTTAAAACAATCACATGGCATATATGTCTGAATTGCTGTGTGTCATGTAGTTCTTCTCAGCTGGGCTACCTATTGGATGACCATGCCAAGTGCTCAAGGAGATGACAGCAGGAGGAAAAACCCTGAGGTGCAGACTGCAACTGGAGATGGCAGGGAAGACCTGGAACTCAGAAGCAAGGGAATGTGCTATGCTTACAGAAGCACCAAGCTGGGATCAGGGAACCTGGATCCTCCTCCAAACTTGCAGCTCAGTGACCCTCAAAAAAGGACACTCTTACCTTTCCTTCAGCTATATTTCTATCTGGGATTTATTTTGGACAAAACAGGGACTTAATTTTTTTTTTTTTCCAGAGAGGTATGCAGTCATCCCAGCGTTTACTGAATCCATTTTCTCATTACAAAGAACTGACTCCTTGGCAAGCTCATCTATGTAAAAAGACATTTTCATGCCTCTATATTATACCAGCTCTCACTACCAAGAACACAGAACTCATCTGCAGGAATTACACCCAATTCAGATACACTAGTAAAATGAGACCTTCTCCAGGTCTTACAAAACAACATTTTAGTCCTGCACATTTTCATATAATACCAACTGGCTTGTCAGTTACCAACATAATTGGAACAGTAGCAACTTGATAAGGAAAGGAATACAGGATTTTAAAATTTATTTCTATTTATGTACTTTACAGGGCTGTTATAAAAGAATACAAAAACAATTTCAGAATCTCCCTCCAACAGTCAAATCTAACAACACTTTTTAACTTGGGAATTTACAATGCATTTATTTAGAATAGGTAAGCTGCAGTACTTACAACACATGTAACAGAAGGTTTCACTGTACAGTCAAAAGTGACAGGCTTCCCATAGACACAGGAGAAATTTGTAGCACAGTCTATACAGTCTGCAGGAAGTCTGCTACATAAACCATTGCTTGGACACTTCATCATATAGGGTGGGATTTCGGTACTTTCTGTGAGAGGTGAGAGAGTGGCTTATTCTCTCTTGACACTGATCAGAATAACAGGAAAACAATTTTTCTAAGGTGAAGAGACACAAACATTAGCAATGAGACACTATGCTGGAATGCAAAAAGCACTAAGTTGGAGTCAGAGTCAGAGAGACACCTACAATTAAAGTATGGTTCTGCCACCAGCCAGCTGTATGACCAGGTGGGCAGCATACTGGTAAAAAGTATTTCAGTCCTGCCTCCCAAGTGGCCATGAAAATTGAAGATGCTCATGTACAAATAATGTAGAGAAAATGTCAGGTGCAAGTTAGGAGCTCAAAAAATCTACCATTTATAAGATGAAAAACTAAATCTTAGACAAGGTAGGAGTTATGGAAAATCTCAGGAAATCTATGGTACAAATGAAGCCAGAATTCAAATCTCTCCATTTCCAATCCAAAATTCTTTTCATTCAAATTTACTGAATAGGAAATGAAGCCACTGACACCTTTGGTGTACCAACTCTAGAATCTAAACACTTTGTCATTATTCCACACTGATATTTCAATAAGCCATATTTGCTAATATTTATATTTTTATAACAAGGTTCAAATTAATTCCATATTTTAATAATTTTTTCAGCAAGTTGCAACTTTTTAAACCTTTTTAACAGTTAATAGAACATAAAAGTCACTAGTATTAATGAGAAGAGGGGTTTTCAAAAATGTGTAAAAGAGCCAAGAATTCTTGCGTTTTCTCTTTAAAAAAAAAAAGCATCTTAAATCACATTCAATCAACTTTCACATTCAAATAAGAATCCTAAAATACCTCTTCCAGTTTTGAGTCATTGGTATAATGGAACTCTAAAGGAATGAAACTACTTTCCATTTACCAAACACCACTGTATTAAGCAGTCAATCTACAAAATACAATTTTCTTTTCTATTGTTCCTATTTCTACATGGCTGGAGTCTGGACACTTTAGAACCACAACTGCTTTCAGGCAGTTGGGCTAACCTCACAGCCTGAATGGAGAGGAAACAAAGGCCCAAGAGGGGTGAGTAATTTCCTCAAGTTCCCAAAAGCACCATGAGACTCAAGGCTTCATGTCTCCATTAATCCCTCTCATACGCTTCCAATTCATACAGCATTGGGGGACCTTTTAATCACCAGCAGGAACTGGGTGCTAGAAATAGAAGGAATTTTCTGAAGGGAAAGAAGCACTGGTTAAAGGTTACTTGGATCGAGGAAGTGGAAAAATAACACAAATAAGACTGAAATGAGAAGCGTGAGGTTGGAAAAGAGATGAGGTAGGAATGTCAAAAGGTATTCAAATACCAAAACTGTCTACTGAAAATGGCTGTGTATCTGCCCATAATTCACATAACCTAAGATACAATACACAGTCAAAAATTAAGTGTCTTTGTATAAAGAAACTGTATCAAAACCAGAAAGAAACTACTATATATAAAAAGGCACATTTACTAGAATAGAAAACGTCTAGTACCTGCTGCCCTGGGAACTACTGTGAATGTACGTGTTGGGCCCGGATCCTTTATTGCCTGAGCCAGCGGCTGCGAATGCTCTAAATTTAAGGATCCTACAATTAGAGAAACACGTTATCCCGGGATATGAAAACCTTGGTTTGTGTGGTTAACACGCAAGTACTACACCAAGCCAATAACTGCTCTTGAAAACCTCAGGGTCTGACTTCCCGAAGACAGAAAACTGAAAGGGCGCATCACCAATAGGGTCTACACCGTTTCGAGTCTGCAGGTTAACAAAGGCGGTTTCAAGTTCAGTTTCTGTTTCCCCGGCGGAGCCACGGAGAGTTCCCTCTAAGCTGGAGGGTTCGGTAGCGAGGTAGCTGAGCACAGGCTCCGGCGAGGCATCCAGGGCACGCCAGACTGCAGCTACCCGCCGCCCGCCGCCCAGCACGCAGCCTCTGTGGTCCCGGCCCCAACGCTTCTAGCAGCTCCTGGGACCCTCTAAACTCTCAGCCCGCCCTGGCGCGACCCCCGACCTTTAACTCACCACCACCAGATAGAATGTAGAACTGCGAGAGGAAGAGCAGCACGCGACACAAGCGGCGGAGGCGCTGGAGCGGTCCCGCCGCAGCTGCCATCTTGCCGGCGCGCGCGCACTTCCGGGCCGGGAGGCGGGGTTCCCGGCGCGCGCCTAATGGGGGCGTGTCCGGGCGCGGCCTAAGGATTCCGGGGCGCAGGCGCTCTGAAGCTGTGGTCCCGCGCTATTCTGTGCGGCCGCCGCACCTGCCGAAGGTCACCTGGAGGAGTGCAATCGCCTGACCCGGTGAAAATGCTCGGTCCCCTAGCGTCCCTCACACTGACTAAACGCGTGCCCCGCCTCCTTCTCTTTCCACTGCTGTAGCCTGGGAAAGGATCGCCGTAGTACCGAAATTCACCCAGAAGTGACTGAAGGTAGAGGCGGAAATTTGGGGAGTTAGGCACTATATTCAGGTAGTGGGATGCCTACGTTTAGAGATAAACGTTGCTACTGTGTGCTAGGTACTGTGCGAAGGTGCAGGGACCACATTTCATAACTGCCCTGCCTTACTAGCCAACTCCTTAAGGATACGTGGTATTTAGAGAAAATTCCTGTACGACTGGGAAAAAGCCCGATGTGGGATTTTTCACGCGAAAGGAGGGTCCCAGCACAGCCTCTCCCCGAAGGCGACCAGCCTAGGGTAAGGAAGGGAACGCTTTACCCACCTATGTCTGTTCCCAGCACAGCAGACGTCTTGAGGTGCCTCTATTCCACCCCTCTTAACCCGCGACAAGATCTTTCACTTTGGGGTCTTCGGACCGCCCATCAAATAGGCCGAGATCTGGGCCCTCTAAAACTGAGAGCAGCTTCCTCATGCTAAGAGAGTAAAGGCTGAGGAGCTGACCTCCCCTGGTCTAAGAGACACCAAGGAAGCCCACAATGCCAAATTGTTCCCTGCCCTGCCCTCTAATGTAGGCTAACTAAATCTGCATATGGGTATTTCCTAATTTTTGTCTCACTTTGCCTGCCTCTTCTCTTTTTTAAAAGCTGTCTTTGTCCTCAGAGCCTCCCAAGATGGAATTGTGAAATAAAAATTTTCTTCTAACTTCCTTCAAAGCTGGCTTTAAATAAAAAACCTCTTTTCCTACCAATTTGAATATTTTGGGAGCAACCAGCAGTGGAGTAGCCTCTTCTCCAGGGCTGTATTACTGTCACCCTCTAACACCCACTCTTCCACGTGCACTTTTGATGAGTGAAAGAAGAAAAAAGAACACGGAATAACACTTGGCACATGCTTTAAAATTTTTATCACAAGGTACACGTATTACTACTACACAGGCCTGACATATGACACTTTGTTTACCAACTATTTCACAGTTCACATTCCTCACAAATCATTTTGAGTCTATAAATCAATAAAATGTCATTCCCAACAAAAAAGCAATTTAACTCTAGGTGAGCATCTTACTGGTATAAGCCCAAAGCCGAAACAAGGAAACACTGTGTGATGCATTTTATTGGGGAATTCATTATTTCTAAAGACGAACAAAGCTCGATTTTTAATTAGAAGCATTAAAACTGCAACTCTTAAACTACAATGCAAATAACAGATTCCACAACACTGAATTTCTTTGATTTTATGAGTCCTTTATCAGTAATTCAATATTTATTAATACCTGCTTTACTTGTTGTTGCCGGTTAGTTAAAACAAATTAAGTAATGATTCCATTTAAATGAGATAAAGTTTCAATGTTAACTTAAAAACAGCCATAAAAATAACTGAGACATAAGAAAATAAGATTTCCCCTCAAAGTCAAAAAGGCTTTGTGGACTTTTAATGGAACCCATCTTTTCTTCCCCTTTTTTCTTAGTGCTCCGGATAGAACCCAGGTCCTTTTGAATTCTAAGCAAGCGCTCTGCAACTGAGCTCTATCCCTAGCCCTGAAGCCTATCTGCTGAAAATCACAAGTCTTAGCAATAACTTCATATATCTCATTTTCTAGTGTTTCCATCTTTCAATGAATAATATCTCACCATTGAGGTCTCTGAAGTCATTGATTGCTTGGAAATTTCCCAAGCTTCTCTTCTTATCATCTTCAGAACACATTAATGAATTAACTTTATACATATATGCTAATCATTCACTGTGACCCATTTCAACTGATCCCATGAGTGGATCCATCAGTGGGTCCAAAGTTCTTAGAAGTTCTAACATGTTAATTAGTTAGGAAAAATGCATTTGCAAAGGTCAAAATAGATTACATAGAAGCAAGTACAAGGAAAGCACTTTAAAAGTCTTCCTCAGCATTTAGTGTACGTGATTTCTTGAGATTCTTCAATTTATTAATGGCAGAAGTTACTGAAATCTCTCCATGAATTTTGTTGTCTCTTGTTCGAACATTTACAGCATTATTTATCTTTTCTTTTTCTCCAACCACTGTAGAAAGGAAGGGAAATAAATCAACCATTAAGTCAACAGTGGTATTATGAGTCTAACTGAATTTTTCTTCAGTATTAGTCACTAATTATCTATCTAATGGTCATTAAGTTCATGCTTTAGCTGAGTGTCTTGAGGTAAGGAATGACTTCTAATCACATCTTTTTATTGCTCACTCGAGAATACAGTATTGTGGCCATGGGGCATGATTTAGAGCAGGAAATCTTACAGATCCCCTGACTCTACCTGGTGGTACTTGATAAGTCAAAAGATGCACACAGACCCATGCTGGCCAACCAGAATTTTCTGGGATGTGGGCAAAAAGCTTGTTCTCAGTAGTAATCCATATTGTGAGATGATAGCAGGAATCTGCAGCCATGTTTCTTGCCACACAAAAGGAACAAACTGATCCACTGATAATTTCAACAAACTATATACTCAAGTGAAGCATAAATGACTGGTGCAAAAACAGGAACCAGAAATGGGGAGAGATAATCATTGTAAGGGCTGAGGCTCCTGGTTACTTTTCTAATGGTTTGGCTATTTAGGTCTACTCTTCATGACATGGGTACCCTTCTGATAAATCTTTGTCTAACCTAATTTGAGATTCTGTCACCACAGTGAGCCTGATTAAACAAAACAATACCTACCACAGAGTCAAACATTATCAATGAACAACTGTCGATAGGACAACTTTATGCATATTGATTGTGTTTTCTACTATTCTTTCAGCTTATGAGAGAAAGCAATACCATGCCTGCAGGCATGTCAATATGAGTTTCTCTTGATTATACAGGTTTACAACCAAAATTTTAAATTCTGTATCCAATTACTCATGTTCCTCAAGGTATTTTTTTTCACCTTAATTCTTTTCTTTTGAAAATTTGGAATCTTTCTCATTCATTTGTTTAATTCCCATGATTTCTAATAAACCAGCAAAGTAAGGGAAAATATTTCAGTTCTGTCACATGGCTGAAACATAAAGATAATAATTCTACTGAAGAGGTTATTTTCAAATTTCTTTCATTTTCATTTGAGATGTTCACTATTGTTAATAATACTACACAACAGGATTCATGTGGAACTTTAAAGTCTTCATCCAGCAAATAACAGAGGACCTAGCAACAGCTAATCCAGGACTCTTCTTTGTACAGAGATATTAAACAGTCAAACTGTCATAATCAAGTAGTTATGCCATAGTCTTTATTTTGCCTTTTTAAAAAAATTAAAGCAAAAATATAAACAAACTGAAAAAATATAAACAAATTTAAGTTACCCAAAATAAAATTATATTGAGCCAACTGTGCATTTCTTATTTTCTTATTCAGTGTACAACTGTCATCTAAATCAACATCGGCCATAAATCCTTCTTCAAAAAATTCATTGGATACCTGGAAGAACAAGGAATACTTTCATTATTACATTATTTTTGGTAGACAGACTGACTCTAGGACAGCCCTCATTATTCCCATCTGATATTCATACCCCTGTGTAGCCCTCTACCCTGTATCAGAGTCGGTCTGTTACCCACAGAGGAGGGCAGAAGTGGTGGTAGTACACTTCTGAGGCTGGGTTATAAAGGACTGCATCTCTCACTCCCCAGATCACTCAAGCTGCCATGTTGTGAGAACATTCAGGCAGCCTAGGAAGAAGTCAATAAGGTAAGGAGCTGAAGTCCATATGAGTAAGCCTGGAGGACTGTAGCCCTGTGACAGCCTGACTGCAGCCTCATCAGACACCACACCAGAATGCACTAGCTATGCTGCTCCCAGATTCCTACCTCGAGGATGCTGAGATAATAAATACTTGCTGTTTTAAGTTGCTCAGTGTTAGGGAAATTGTTATGCAGTAACAGATAATAAGGTATTCTTCTCTAATAGAGCCATATGGAAAAGAATAATTATGTTTGGAAATACTAATTTCTCAAAAACACTGTGATTCAACTACATGGATATGACCCGTGTTACTTCCAATAACTGAAAACTTATTAATGTGTTAGTTATACAGTATTTTAAAGCAGGAATGACATTTCAAGCCAATGACCTACACAGAATACATGGCAAAGTATTAGGTACTTCAAATGTCTCTAATTTTACCTGAACTGCATATTCTTCACAAGTTGAACCCACAGGGATGACCATCACCTGACGAGGAGATAGCCAGAAAGGCCTGAAAAGTATACATTTTCAAAATCATTTCAAAATGACCACTTATTCTGTGATTAAAAAATAACCAAAGATTTTTTTTAAAGTATGGCTTTACAAGAGAGCAATTTCAGTGGAATGGTATAGAAGCAAACCAAACCACATTAAGAGTTAAAAGGAAGTAGAGTAGACAAAAGGAGAAACCTGGAATTTTGATAGGAAAAGAGAAGGAAGAATGGGTTGGAACACAGATGGGAGGATAATCATATACTTGTGCTTCTGGGCATTTATCCTAAATAGATGAAGACTTATGTTCACATAAATCCTGCACACTAACATACATAGCCACTTTATTTGTAATAGCCAACTCAAATATCCTTCAGCAGGAGAATGGTCAAATTGTGGTGCTTCCACACCTTGGAACATCATTAAGTAAAAGTGAACCAAGTGTTGGTACTTGACATAACACTGATGGATCTCAAAGGAATTCCACTGAGTTAAAAAAAAAAAAAAGCTGAGCTGAAGAGGTTGCATACTATATGATTCCGCATACTTGACAATCTTAAACTGACAGCATTATGGAAATGCAGAACAGATTCATGGTTTCCAAATTGGTGGACAGGAGTGAGATAGAGCATTAGTGGGAATAATAAGAATAGGAGGGTCCTTATGAGTCTTGACTGGCAGCAGTTATTCCATCCAGACACTGTGATAAAAACCTTATAGAACTAAGCACTCACACGTGTGTGTGTGTGCGTGTGTGTGTACAGAAACACACACTCTCTTAGATGAGTACAAGTGAAAGTGGTGAAATCTAAATGAGGTTGGTAGATCATATCAATGCTTATTTCCTAGGTTGTGATACTTAAATTCAGCAAGTGTTGCCAAGGGGGTGGGTGGAAACTGGGAAAAGACTATGCTCTCTGTAATGATTATGTCAAAATGTAATATTTTTTTAAAAACATGGAGGGATAGGTAAAAGCAATGTTTGATGTGGACATTTGCCTATTTCTTCATCATAATTTGTAGGTGGAAGGGTATGCAATGGGGATTATTCCCAGGCAGTTCTTGCATTCATAAACTGTAGAAATAAAATAACATATGATGGACATAATTGAACATTTGATGAGAAACAGAGTGTATAACGTGCTCTGGCCTCAGTCTGTCCCCAGTCTTACTTTCTCCAGAGAACCACATTTTAACCGTTTTTACTTTTAGTTTTTGGAGACATTTCCCTCACAGGTCAGCTGGTGTCAGAAATCTTGGTCCCTGTAAGGAGGACAGCCCATACCATACACTGGCACCACCTCCTGTCTCCTACTTCATCTCCTAATTCCACTAGTTATCTTTAATTGTTTTTTTTTGTTTGTTTTTGCCACTTTCACACTACCATTTTAATGTAAGACACCATCATTTCAACTGGATTTTAAATTAACAACATGGACATTCCTTCACCAAGTTCCAAATCACTACATGGCCTCTGGGGATACAATTTGCCTTCAGTAGTGATAAATACTGATCCTACGGTATGGTACCATCAAAATTATTTTGAAGGTAGAAGGGAATACAATTGGGACTATTCCCAGAAGGTACTTTATGAATGTATGTATTTATGAATTTTTATTAAATTGCAAAAATGAAATAATATATATGGTAAACATAATTACATATGATAAAATACAGAATACTGGGTATAAAAGAAAGAAATATATACATATTAACTCATACTTAGTATCTATATTCTTGCCTATATTTTTGGCTTCTGTATAATTTTAATAGCTTAAAAGCTCCATGACACTACAGTATATTTCTCCAAGGTCATAAATTAAATATCTCAGATATACACAGACTCTCTAATTGCCCAGTACCTTTGGAAGACACTCAGGGAAATTTCCTACCTTATGATTCCTGCTTAGAAATTTTCTTCCCTGCCCTCTCTTGACATGAACACTAGAATGCATGTGTGGGAACTAGTTTGTGGAAGATATGCAAACACAGCACCCTGACTATAATATACTACATATATATACATATACATATATATATATATATATATAATTATATAATTACTCATATCATGAGTAAAGTGGCCAGTAGGTAATGTTCATATATATATTATATATTTTTTTTTAGTTGTTGATGGACATTTATTTATTTATATGTGGTGCTGAGAATTAAACCCAGTGCTTCATACATGCTAGGCGAGCACTCTACCACTGAGCTACGGCTATAGCCCGTCACAGGGCTTTTGAGGAACCTGTGACAATGTCTCTAGCATTGGCATCCAGTGCCCAGTATCCACAGTGGAAGCTACAGGTATTATGCCTAGCAATAATAGTGGCGGGGGCTGTAGATCCTGAAGGCAGAATCAAACTACATGAGCAAATAGTCAGTTTCTTAAACATGTGATGGGAACCAAAAATGGCTGGTGTGCCGCATTTTCACAGGTTGTAGAATGCAACTTCATGGGATGTGGGCTGTAACTCCAGGTGCGGCTGACTACTTCAAAGAGCTGCTGGCAGAAAGCATGGTAGGAAAGAAAAGCAAAGCAAAATTCAGAGTAACTGTCTTCTATGAAAAGAAAGTGAACTTTGCTATCTTTTCTGGCACTGACACATGCTGAAAGGGATCCAATGTAATCAAACTGCCACAAGACAGCTGGCTGCTCCCCCTGGGTTATGGTACCATACTGTGGGATCAGGATATATCATTACCAATGGTATGGTAATGATACCATTAGAAGATATGTAGTAATATAGAACTGGGTGAGAGAATGTCCATGTTATTGTCCATGATATGCTCATGCATATCACCTAGTGGCCACTTTATTCTTAATATGAATAATTATGAGGGACAAAAAGAAGTTGATGATAACTGAATGGGCCCTCTTGTTTAGAATGCTGAAACTCTCTTCAACAGTGAGGACCTTACAGTGGGCAATACCACTTTCATGGTCCATTCTGAGGAATCATCCTTAAGTCCTCTTCCCTAAATCTATCTGGCATTTATTTTTCAAATCTAATTATTTCTATATCTCTGGTCTTGTGGCCAAAGCAGTACCCAGAGCCCTACATCAATGTAAAACTTCAGACCTCTGGCCAGTTTTCGTTCCAGGCAGAGGGGACCATAAGATGTACCATTCTACATTCCGCATTGGAGAGCATTTTCCTTTTCCGCAGTTATCCCTTGATTGAACTGTGATGCTGTGGCCATTCTCTCTGGGTTTATACCAGTGTATTATTCAGCTATTTATGGATCAGGTTTCCATGTTTTCTTCCCAGACAATGGTCACAAGGAACACCCAAAGGTAAGCAATACAAGCTGAACAAGAGACGGCAGTGTGACAAGAGACAGTACCCTGGGAAACTGAACACGTGTTTTCCAGACAGTAACTGGATCTTTGACAGGCTTAACACAGGTGAAAAGATAGACTGAGTTCCCCAAAGGGAAAATAGTGCAATTTTATGTCACTCTGTTTTTGCTTTCTTTGTTTCTGTTTTCTGATCTGGCAAAAGGAACAATAATTCATATTTATTCTTTGCATATCTGCTAATTATAAAATCGGGAGCTGCCATTTTTCCTACCAATTTAATGTTGTTAGCCATGATTTTTAAAAATAAGAGACATCTAGCCTTTCTCTTTCATGTCACTTACCATTTCCCCCCATAGTTTTCTGCAAGAATGGCTATCATTCTTTCCACTGATCCCAACACTGCTCGGTGAATGATCACAGGTCTCTTCTTATCATCCCCATCCTTACTAAAAAATGAAAATTATACATTTGAGTATTTTTCTAAAATTAGGTAATAACTTTATTATATTCTTACCTTATATTTAATTTTGTCTATAGATTTAGATTAGTGTTTCTGGGTATCTTTCCATTGACTATTTCTTTAGTGGCTGTTTTATTTCCTCAAAACAAAAGATTGCTTTGTCTTTTGTTTCATTTATTTTTAACAAATTTTATTAGACAACACTTAACACATACAAAAGTACAGAGAGTAATGCAATCAATTCCCATATTCTCTTTCTTAAATTCACAGGCAGTTTTATCTGATCCTATGTACCCCATTTCTGCCACTATTGTGCCCACATAGTAAGCCTAATTTTTCAAATTGTTTTTAATATTTGTTCTAGAAGTCCACTGGTCAAATTCCTTTCATAGACCTAAAACCTTCATGACACATGTCTTACATTTAATGATCTACTCCCCTTTAGAAAAAAATAGAAAAACAAAGTATGACTCTTAATCAAAATGAAGTAACCACCCTGAGATCTATGTGCACATTTCTCAGAAAGATAAATTTTACTTCACTGTAACAAATATAACAGGTTCTTATGAGAAAATTTTATGTATAAATTGTACCAGCTAGGTACTACTAAAACATACACAAACCAAACAAAAACAGAGACTAATTAATTAGCTTTACTTCAAATGAAGTAATATTGGATAACATCTCCATCAATAATTTCTGCTAAGGGAAATTACCTTTAGATCAACGTCAAACAAAACTCCCTGTCTAGATTCCTCAGAAAGTTTTGGGGTGAGTGAATGGCTTCAATCCAGCCTTATGCAGACATATGTAGAAATCATTTATCTCACAAACTTAAACCAGCATGTGATATTCCTGAATGATATATTATGTTGTTTTCTATAGGAAATGAAAGAGAAGCAGCATAGCCCCTTCATAAAACCCTGGTAACCAGAAATTTCTGTCCCATGATTCATCAAGTGTAGACTTAAGGCAGTCAGTGACACCAACTCTGCTTTTATCAAATAAACATTAGAATGAATATCGAGCTTCCCCCAAAATAATCTTAATGGATTTTCACAGAATCATATTAGATTCATAGATAAACTAGAAGATATTATCTTTACGATGTTGATTCTAAGAATGTTGTGTGAATCTTCATTTAAACAATTCTTTACTGACTTTTGATAAAATGTTATAGTGTATACTTTGTAAATATTATGTATTTCTATTTCTAATTAAGTTTATTCTTAGATAATTTGCATTTTGTTGTTTCTGAAATGTTTTTTACATTACATTTTGAGGCAGGTTATTACTAAATGGATATGAAAGCAAACTGAAATTTGTACTTTGTGCTTACTGCTTACTAAAAATAACTTACTGTATTATTAGTTCCAATTTTTCTCCATTTGATTCTGTCAGATTTCAAGAATTTTGGGTTGTTTTTGGCAGTTGTAGGGGTTGAACACAGAGCCTCACAAATGGTAGGCAAGTGCTATACCACTGAGCTGCATCCCTGGCCAATTTCTAAACATTTTAACATCTACAAATAATAACAACTTAGTCTCTCCTTTTTTTTTTGAATATTTGTACTTTCAGAATAATTCTGAGTAATGGTACAAATGGTAGGCATAATCACCTTCTTCTCAACTATATTGAGGGGATACTATTGTTTTCTGATAAATGTTCCTATTATAAGAAGGGAATTTCTTTCTGCCCATGACATAGGAACGAATGCTAAGTTTTACCTGACACCTTCCTGCAAGGCTGAGTCTCATGTTAAACCTCCCTTGCTAATATAGGATAAATCCCTATTGCATCATGGCGATGACCTCCATGCTTTTCTCTCCTTCCTAAGCCTGAAAAAATCACATTGGTTCTTCCTCTAGAGCACACCCCAAACACACCCTCTTTGTTCACCTCTATCACCTGGTTCCATCCATTGTCATCTCTGACCTGTTCACAGACTGCTGCTGCCTCTACTTCTGCTCTCCCTCTCTCCACTGTCCACATACACCTTGAATGGCTAGCTGGCTGATTTGTTTCTCCTCCACGTCCTCCTTGTATGAGGAGTGGTTGTTCACTTATTCTAAGCATCTTAAAAGGAAAATATTCTATCAAAAATTATTAAATTTTAAACATGTCAAAAATTTTCCTTCTTTCCCAAAAGGAAACCTATAGCAATAGTTTCAATGGCTAATTTAACCAAATATCTAAAAAAAATGATATCAATTCTACATAATCTTTTCCAGAAAATAGAACAAAATGGAATAACCTTCCCAATTTATTTTATGAGGCCAGAATGCACAGATACTTGTACAAAGTCAGTATGAGAAAGAAAATTAAATATCCTATATGAACGTACATTCAAACATTCTCAACAAGCCATTAGAAGATCAAATCCACTAATACATAAACAATGACACTGTATGACCAAGTGGATTTTATCCCAGCAGTGCAGTGCTAGTTCAACATACTGAATAAACAAAATCTACCATAATTATAGACTAAAGAAGGAAAATCACATGACTATATGAATTTATACAGAAAAACAATTTAACAAATCTAATAATTCAACACACATTCATGATAAAAAAATATTGAAAAATTAGAAATACAAAGGAACTTCTTTAACTTGATAGAGTATCTACAAAAAGCCTACACATTAACAGTATGATTAAGAATAAAACACTGTATACTCTCCTTCTAAGACTAGAAACAAGGCAATGGTGTCCACTCTCATCCTCGTACTCAAAGCAATACTAGTTTTAGCTAGTACAATCAGGCAAGAGAAGACAACAAAAGGAATACAAATCAGAAACAGAAATTAACTGTCCCTGTTTATACCTGGAATTATTGTCCACAATCATGTAGAATCCTGAGAATTCTACAAAAACACAAAAGCAAATATCCTAGAATTAATGTGAGTTCAGCAAAGTCTCAGCATACATGGTCAACTTACAAAAATCTGCTGCATTTCCCTCATATGAGCAATGAACACATGTATATAAAAATTAAAACTATAATACCACTTAGAATCATCCCTTAGAACTGAAATACTTGGATATTTGATATCTACATCTATGAAGATTTGCAAAGGACTTCTATGCTAAAATCTGGAAAAAATGAGGAAAGAAATAAAAAGGTCATGGATCTCAACAGAGTTCAGATGTCCATCTGACCCAAACTAAATGCAATTCCAATCAAAATTCCTCCCAGGATTTTAAATAGAATTGTTAAAAACAAAATAATTCTGAAAAAGAAAATAAAGGATTCACATTATTGATTATAAGTTTTTTACTATAAAGCTACATGGTGGGGCTGGGATTGTGGCTCAGTAGTAGAGTGCTCACCTAGCATGCGCAGGGCCTTGGGTTCGATCCTCAGTACCACATAAAAATAAATGAATGGAATAAAGGTATTGTGTCCAACTAAAAAAATTAATATTTTTTTAAAAAACCTACATGGTGTTAACAAAGGTATAATCAGTGGGTCAGCAGAACAGATTGAAGATCTAGAAACAGATCCTCATAAATATGTCTCTGTGTGGGGGCAGGGAAGGTAGGGGTTTGAACCCAGGGCACTTTACCACTGAGCTATATCCCCAGCCCCTTCTATTTTATTTTGAGACAAGATCTCACTAAGTTGCCAAAGCTGGCCTTGAACATGGAATCCTCCAGCCTCAGCCTCCCAAATTGCTGGGATTTTAGGTGTGTGCCCAGCTGTCCAACTGATTTTGATTTTTAATTTTAAAAAATTTGTCTTTTTAGATTTACATGACAATAGAGTATGTCCAACTGATCTTTGCAAAAGCAAATCAATGACAAAAGAATGTTCTTTTTAATGATGTTAAACAATCTAGATTCAAGGAACCCTAATCTATACTCTACATCTCATTCACACACTCACACACACACACACGCACACACAAATGCAAGAGATATCTTAGATCTAAATGTGAAACTTAAAACTAGAGATAAAACATAGGAGAAAATCTTCATGACCTGTGTGCTTAGACAAAGAGTTCATAGACTCGATGCCAAAACTCACAATCTATAAAAGAAAAAAATTATAAATTAAACTTCATTCAAACTAAAAACTCAATATGAATGAAAAGATACTGTAAAAATAAAAAAGCAAGCTACAAATTTGGAGGGAAAATATTTGTAAATAACGATCAAAACATTTATACCTAAAATATTTAAAGATATAAATTCTCAAAATTCAAAGGTAATAAAACAACAAAAACCCCAATTTTAAAATGAGGACAAGACATGAACAGGTCCTTAGCCAAAAAGCATATAAATGGGAAATAAGCACATAAAAAATGTTAATTTTGTTAGGACTGAAGAAATACAAAATCAAAACATAATGAAATACTATTATGCATTTGTTAAGGAGAATCTTAAACAGGGGTAGGGATATAACTGAGAGGCAGAGTGCTTGCCTAGCATGGAAGACCCTCAGTCCCTAGCACTATAAAAACAAACAAACAAATAAACAAACAAACCCGGACAATAACAAGTGTTCTCAAGGAAGTGAAACATATATAACTCACATGCATTCCTGGCAAGAATATAAAATGGTAAAGTTACTACAGAAAACAGTTCAGCAATTTCTTACAAAATTAACATACACTTATCATATTTACTCTAAAGAAATAAAACTTTCATTCACATAAAAATCTATCCACTAATGTCTGAAGCAGCTCTATTCATAATCCCCCCAAAATGCAAACAAATCAATGCCTTTAAGTGAATGACTAAACAAGCAAATTGTGCTGCATCCATACAATGATGATATGCTGGTCAGCAATAAACAGGAACAAACTATTCAAACATGCAGAAACACCCATGAATCTATAAGGCATTATGCTATGTGAAAGAAGACAGACAGTCTCTTAAGGTTAATATAGCATGATTCCTTTTATATGACATCCTGGAAAAGGCAAAATTATAGTGACAGAGAACATATTTATTGTTGCCAAGGATTAGGGGCAGGAGGAAGTCTGACTGCAAATAGTCAGCACAAATAAATTTATTGGAATAATATAGTCATAACTGTGAAGTCAAACCACTCTATATGTGCATTAAGACTGGCCAAACTGTACACATGCATCTATACACACACACACACACACAAACACACACACACACACACACACACACACACACACAGAGTTTCACTGTATGTCAAGGAATATTTTTACAACAAGAAGTTATTGGTTTGAAAAATTTGCCTTTTCCCCTGTTTTCTCTGGCAACTATCTCATCCTCACGTCACTCCAGCTCTTTGTGAAGTCTTCCCCCTATGCTTCAGGGACAGTTAACCACCTGGACCATGTTTTCAAAGTACTTTGTTCAGATCTCTAATCCTATGCTTACTTATCTTTCTTCCCCTACCAGACCATGTCCTCAGAAAATTAAAGTTGACCCCTCTTCTGGTTTGGATGTATATGTGTTCCCCAAAGGTCATGTGCTGGAAGCTTGGTCCAGGGATGGAATTCAGGATCTTGTGCATGCTAAGCAAGCATTCTACCACTGATGTGGTGGATCTTTAACAAGTCAGGCCTAGTGGGAGGAGATCAGGTTATAGGGTCATTAGCCTCAGAAAGGATTAATGTAGTTCTCAGAGGACAAAGTTAGTTCTCAGGAGAGCAGGTTGTTATAAGGCTACCCCACACACTTGCCCCTTTCTATATGCAGCCATTTCCCTTTCCATTTCTCTGCCACATTGTGATGTAGTCAGGAAGGCCCTTACCAGATGCTGGTTCCATGCTGTTTGGGCTTTCCAGATATCAGAATAATGAGTTGAATAAACCTCTTTTCTTTATAAAGTACCCAGTTTTGTTGTAGCCACACAAAATGAACTAAGAAAATCCCCAAATAGTTTATAACAAATACATATTGAATATTTGGCATATACTAGATATACACTAATGTTTATTTTTGTATATTCATCTCAAATGACAAATAATTAGGATATTAGTACTACTTTATTTAATCATATTCAATCACTCACCTAACATATGTAAGATTAAATCTAATAGGCAGTTGGAAGTCCAGCTGAATTGTAGCACATTGGTGGTATCTGCCAATAGCATCCTTGATTTTTATATCAATCTATAAATTAAACAATGTTTGCTTAGTGACAGTTGAAATTTTTCTTTTAAATTTTACTTTTTTTTAATGCATACGATCCACTTACTTTAGGGCCATAAAATGCTCCATCTCCTGGGTTCATTTTCCATGGTTTTCCAAATTCCGTCAAGCTATTCTGCAGTTGCTATTTTTTTTTAAAGAAGAAAACATTTTAAACTTCTATTTTATTGCATATTTTATCTTTTTTTATATACCTCATAAAAATGAATTCAATATATCTTATATTTTACATTAGCTCAATATATATTTGTTGAGCATCTTTTATATTCAATAGGGATTATAGAAAGATGATTAAGATGACACTTCTATCAACATACATGCATACATTTTTAAAAAATATTTATTTTTTAAGATGTACTTGGACACAATACCTTTATTTTATTTATTTTTATGTGGTACTGAGGATCGAACCCAGGGCCTCGCACGTGCTAGATGAGCGCTCTGCCACTGATCCACAACCCCAGCCCCCACATATGTACATTTTAGTTGGGGGGAAAAAGAGATAATTTACTAAACTATTCCAGTGAATTCCAGAGTTTAGAGAAAGGATGCTTGGGTCCTCCTTCCAATGCAAGTTCCTTCTGACAGATTCTGCATCCTGGTGAAAGTCCAGGATCTGTTTCACCTTATAGATGGATGCTCCTCCACACATGAAAAGGCTCCCTCTTTCATGCTGTGTGGGTGGGTGAGAGAACTGAATGGTAGGCCTTGCTACTTCTCTTTAGCTTCTCCTCCACTTCTGGATGTGTCTGGGGATGGGGGCATCCCATGATTTACAGCAGTGTGTGGGCATGAAGCTCCACTTTGGTCTTCAGCCTAAGCCACTACCTCTCCACACTCTCTTCACAGTTTGTGATGAAGATGTCCCACACTAAAGATGAGTGGGTGTCTGTAGTAAAGGGGAACTTTGAGTCTCCTGGCATTCCTGTGAATGCAGCTTTCCAAGGAAGAAACTGAGCATTCCTAAGATCTTGACCAGAACACTGTCAAAATAACAGCCAAACTCTTGTTATCACCTCAAAATACTGGTGCCCAGGAATGAGGCCTGACATCTGGGAGTGAGGTGCTTTTGGAGGAGACCAAGGCAGAGGTGGTGCACAGGGCCTATGGCTAGAGTTATGAAGTCGTGGCATGCTCCCAGGACTTTAGTCAGAATATAATCTTGAGAGAGACAGAGATGTCCTTCCTGCGCTGACCCTAACCTTGGCTTTTCAAAGCTGAGATGTGATGTCTAAGTCTGGGTGTGTCCACGCATAAAGTGGGCTCTACAGGCTGGGTCAGACTCAAGCACCATGTGCATGCATCTCAGGCAGAGGCCACATCTCTGAGACTCTGAGTCAGACTAAGGTAACTCCACAGGCAATGCTTTAAAATCAACTACACAAACCAAGACATACTGCAAATAGAAGGATTTCTTAAAAAATGTATGCCAGTTATTTGTGACTGGCACCAAAAAAGGGTACAAATGAAAACCTGACATAAACTTTTAAGTGTTAAACAAATGTTTTCATCATGAAGGCAACTGGACAAACACATTCTACAACCTGCATGTTGATCCCATGACTTCTCCTTTTAAAATTTCTAGAGAAGTGCAGTTTCTTGAGTGCTTTTCATACCTACAAAAATGAAAGGGGAGCTTTTTCTTTCTCCTTACCTTTTCAGCTTCATTCCACATCTCAATTTCTCCAAGGTAGTTTTCTGGCCTTGTGGCCAGGTTTAATTGAAAGGAGAAGCCAAATGTTGAGTAAACTGATTGTAAAAACTGCAAACACCCCTTTATTTCTTCTTCAATCTGAAATCAGAGCAAATGAAATATTCAAATAGAACACCAATTAAATTTATTTAGGACATTTAAAAAATTCTTCATATCAGATAAAGCCTGATTTTAATAGAGTACATATGACACTATTTTGGTTGCCTATCCATTCCTGACTTGCATCTTCATTTGTGGGTCAGGCATATGCAGGATGCAGACAAGGGCACCACATTGTGAAAAGGCAGTGGTACACCCAGAACAGGAGGTAAAGAGGGCTGCCCAGAGGAAGTCAGGGCCACACTATGGCCAGAGGCTGGGCAAGAGTTCTCTGTAGAGAGGTAGGGTGTGGCCAGTGGGTTCCCAGTCCAAGCAGAGGAAACACTGAGGGTGAAGGTCAAGGTCAGAGGAGCAGACAGTCAGGGAGCTTCATACGATGCAAGGAAGAGCAGACAGGGATGGGTGGTATATGATGAGGCTAGAAGTATGCAGGGACCAGAGAAAATAAAGTACCTACAAAGCCAGGGTCATGTCTGGATGTGTTACCCTGACAACAATGGGGAGCCAGTGAAAGGCTGAGGGGACTAATCTGAAACAAACTGTTCTTTTGCTATATGGAAACTGACTGGAAAGGCTAGAGAAGTCTGTCAGGAAACTGGTGAAGTTGTTCAGGAATGATATGATAGTGCCTTGAACCCAGAGAGAGCAGTCAGAATGCAGGGGATTGGTTTAAGAGGTATTTATCCTTTAGTTTTATGTGTCAACTTGACTGGGATAAGGAGTAGCTAGAAAAACATTATTTCTTATGTTTGTAACGGTATATCTGGAAGTGGTTAGTATTTGAATCAGTAGACTCTGGGTAAACTTTTGTCCTCACAGTATGGGTAGGTACTACACAATCTGTGGAGAGCCCCAAGAGAACAAAAGGGTAGAGAGAAGGCAAATTAAATTCTCTCCATGCCCCTTTCTTTTTTTTAATTTTTAATTTTTTTAAATTTTGATTTGTTATATATGACAACAGAATGAATTACAATTCATATTACACATATAGAACAGAATTTTTCATATCTCTGGTGGTATACAAAGTAGAGTCACATCCTTCATGTCTTCTTACATGTACTTAGGGTAATGATGACCATCACATTCCACTGACTTTCCTACCCTTATGCCCACCTCCCTCTCTTCTTAAACTGGGACATCCATCCTTTACTATCCTCAGACATACGAACTTCTGGTTCTTTGGCCCTTAGACTATGGGAATTACACCAGTTACACCTCTATTCACAGTTCTCAGGCCATGGGTCTCATATTGGTAACTAGGAATCACCCACCAGTTTTCCTGCTTCTCCCACTTACAGACGGTATGTAATAGGGCCTTCCTGGCCTCTGTAATCATGTGAGTTGATTGCCATAATAAATACTCTTCTGTATATCTCTATATATTCTATTGGTTCCCTTTCTCTGAAGAACCCTAATACAAAAAGTAATTGCCCCTGTACTAAGCATTATGCTGAATGCTGAGAATTCAAGATGAATGCAACCATTCAGAAAATAATGCTATATTTAGGGAGAGTGATCAATAGGTCTTATAGATTTTCCCATTATTGCTCTATTTATTTCTACTTTAATTTTATTGTAGCTAGAAGAAACCTTTTATGATTCCAATTATTTCAAATTTGTTGAGGTTTGTTGTATGGCTTAGGCTATGATTCATCCTGGTAATTCTATCCCTCCTTCCCTCCTTTCTTTCGCACTAGGGATTGAATGTATGGGTGCTTTATCACTGAGCTACATCCCCAGTTCTTTTTTTGAGACAGGGTTTTGCTAAATTGCTGAAAGTCTCACTAATATGCTGAGGCTGGCCTTGAATCTATGATCCTTCTACCGCAGCCTCCCAAGTCACTGGGATTACAGGTGTGCACCACCTGGCTATGTATAGTTTTCTTTAGTGGTTTCTCTAGGTATTATTTAACTATCACAATCTACTGATGCTATGATTTTACCAAACTCAAGTGAGTGTAGAAACTTTACCTGCTTTTATCCTAGTCAGCTTGGACTGCCACAACAAATCATAGTTTGTGTGGCTTAAACAACAGAAGTTTATTTGTCACAATTCTGGAGTCTAAAAACCAAGATCAAGGAGATGGTAGATTCAGTTTACTGGTGAGGGTTTTCTTCCTGTCTTGCAGACAGCTGCCTTCTTATTGTGTCCTCACATGGCAGAGAGGATAGAGAGAGAGGCAGCAAGATCTCCTGTATCTCTTCACATAGCAGTATTTATTATATCATGAAAGTCCAACCCTTGTTCTCTCATATAAACCTAACTGATGTCCCAAACTCCATATCCAAATGCCATCCTATGTCAGGGGTGAGATGGGGTAGGGCTTCAGATATGAATTTTGGGGTGATAAACTAAGTTCATAGCAACATATTTGCAATATTTTCCCCACATTTTATCATATTTTTGATGATATTATAAATGATTATTCTTTATTTTCAATTTCCAATAGTTCACTGCTAGTATATAGAAACAAAATTGATTTTTATATTGATATTCCATACTACAATTTTTAAAAACTTAGTTCTCATAATTCTTTTGTAAATACAATAAGTTTTTCGTAGATGTCATCCATGACATACACGGTCATGTCATCTGCAAGTAAAGAATTTCAATTCTTACTTTCTAATCTGGATATTTATTTCTCTGTTTTGCCTTTTTTCTTTACAGAAATTGTCCAGTTTAATAATCAATAATAAAACTAATGAGAGATGACATTTTTATCTTATTCCTAACCTTAGGGGTAAAGCATTTAAACTTAAAAAAAAATAAACTTTTAAGTATGACATTAGCTATAAATTTTTCACAGATGCCTTTTATCAGGCTGAGGAAGTTCCCTTCCATTCCTAGTTTCTTAAGCATTTTTATGAGAAATGAATGTTGAATTTTACTTTGTTAATTACAAACTAAGTAACAGTGGCTTATTTTCTATTGTTAAATCAATCTTCCATTCCCTGGTCAAGATAAATTGTCCTTTAAAATATTACTGGATTTAATGTGCTAAAATCATATTTAGAAATTTTGACATTATGTTCATGACATTGGTCTACAGTTTTCTTTAACTGGCTCTGCTTTGTTGTACATCAGGGCAATGGTACCTCATAGAATGAGATGGTAAGCATTTTCAATTTCCTAGCAGAATCTGTCTAGAATGGGTATTATATCTTTCTTACTTTTTGGTAGAATTAACGAATGAAGCCACCTAGGACTGGAATTTTCTTTCTGAGAAGTTTTAAACTATTGATTTAATTTCCATAATGGTCAAAGAGCCACTCATTTATTTCTTCTTGAGTGAAGCTTCACATGTTTTTCAAACATATGTCCATTTCATCTAGGTTGTCAAATTTGTTGATACAAAGTCGTTCACAATGTGCCCTATTCCTTTAACGTACAAAATCCATAGTGATGGTACTTCTCATTCCTAATTTTTAAATTTTGTGTCTTATCTTTTTTTCCCTACATTTGACTAAAAGTTTATCAATTTCATTATCCTCTCAAAAAAATCAGCTTTTGCTTTTTAGTAATATTCTCTATTATTTTTCTTTTTTCTATTCCAGTGACACTTCCTTCAGCAATTTCTGTGTTAGCTTTCTGTTGCTATGATAAAATACCTGAGATAATTATCTTAAAAGGAAACAGGTCAGTTGGCTCCATTGTTTTGGGCCTGTGGTGGGGCAGACTATCATGGCAGGGAGCACATGGTAGAGCAAAGCTTCTCACATCATAGCAGCCAGGAAGGAGAGCCAGGGGCAGGGAAGAAAGAAAGAGAGATGCCAGGGTCCCAGTATTCCCTTATCTCCTACAAGGGCATGCACCTAATGACCTGACTTCCTCCAGCTAGTCTCTACCTCCTAAAGATTCCACCAAATTTCAATACACCATCAACTGGGAGCCAAGCCTTCAACATGTGAGTTTCTCGAGGGCATTTAAGATCCACATCATAATAATTTCTTGCTCTGTTCTTTATTATTTTCTTTCTTTCTTTGGTTTCCATTAGGTGTATTTTGCTCTTCTTTTTCTGGTTTCTTAAGTAGAAAATAAGGTGACTGATTTGAAACCTTTTATAATGTAGGTATACAGTGCTATAAATGTCCCTGTGTAAACCATTTTAATTTGTGATGTTGTTCTCATTTTCATTCAGTGTATAATATTTTCTGATTTCTCTCTTGATTTTTTCTTGATATATAAGTTATTCTGAAGTGTGATATTTACTTTCCAAATATTTAGAAGTTTTACAAATAGCTTTCTGTTATTGATTTCTACTGTAATTCCACTGTGTTCAATGGAACATTATTTTAATTAAATTCCTTTAAATTTATTGAGACTTGTTTTATGGCCCAGAATATCTTGGGAATATTCCATGTATACCTTCAAAGAATGTATATTCTGCTATCGTTCTAAAAATGCCAGTCAGGTCAAATAAGTAATTAGACCTGAAGTGTTGGACAGTGACTCTCTGTAAACAATTTTAATTTGAACTAAAAATGTAAACTCGATAAGAATTTCTAGGCGATATTAAAAAACAAAATATCCTGAATTCCAGCAAATCTTTAAAATAGTCCACTTAGTAGAACTTGAGATAATAAAATAAGTAAAGGAAGCCAAAGGGCAAAAATAATAAATCTCATGTCAGAAAATTATTGACCTATTGATGTAAATTAGATAACGACAGGATGTCAGAACTGAATGAGTTGAGTCCTTGCAGACTAAATGAAACATCTCATTTCATTTCACAGCAAATCTGAAACAGTAGGAGATGTGAATTCCTGATAGTCATGCTTCACCTTGTGTCACTGTTTACCTGCTCCACCGTGCAGAAGATATGAGCATCATCCTGCTGGAAGCGCCTGACCCGGGTTAAGCCACTTAAAGTCCCCGACAGTTCATTTCTATGAAGAACTCCAAAATCAGCAAATCTAATTGGCATTTCCCTCCAAGATCGTGGACGATGAGCAAACATCAGACTAGAAAAGATACATAAACACAGTTTTTACATAGCATAGACAATAATTATTATCTAAATATTAAGAAATTACAATTAAGCCTCAATATTTGTAAACTCCTTATTCTGGTTCTTAGATCACTATATTAAAAATGCTCTTCTAGGCTGGGTTTGTGACTCAGTAGTAGAGTATTTACCTGGCACGCATGAGGCACTGGGTTTGATCCTCAGTACCATATAAAAATAAATAAATGAAATAAAGGTATTGTACCTGTCTACAACCAAAAATATTTTTTATAATGCTTTTCTATGGATTATTTATTTATTTAGGTTCTGGGGATCTAACGAAAGGCCTCCTGTGTGCTAAACACACTCTCTACCACTGAGCTAAGCCTCTAGCCCTCTTCTAGGAATTTTTGAATCTTAAGTTTACATCACTGCAGCATTCTAGAAAGAATCTCATTATGTCTTACAGAAATTCTGACTTCATCCACCCAGTAAATCTCCACTTGCCATTTATAATTCATTTCCAAGGCTACTTCTTAAGTGAAGCCCTCTGGACACTTCTCCAAATAGGACTGGTCCATCTCTTCTCAGGCTCCAAGAACACTTCAAACATATAACTGTTATGGCACTGGTCTTTTTAAATAAGTGATTGCCTACATATATGTTCCTGCCCCCTATGCATGTGAGCTCCATGAGGAAATGGACTATATAAATCACCTTTGCATTTCTAGCACCAAGCTCAGGAAGCATCCAACGAGTGTTCTCTGTTGAATTCTCTTTGGAAAGTAAATATTTAGAAAGTAAATATTTAGTGCTTTCTCAGAAAGCACTCCTGAATACCTTATTCCATTGCTACAGGCTTCCTTATTCTGAAGCCTGAAGATGCAAAATACCTTCTCTATAATCACTTAGCCTTACTTGTAATTAGAATTAAAATTGCAGGCTACAGGTTTAAATAATACCTTTTGGCAAAGTTAAGAAGCTGTTAATGTAAATGTTTTAGAGAGCGTGGGACATTGGCTTAGACTCACATTCTGTTTAAAAAGAGAGACTGAAGACTATTAACATACCAGTTTTCATAACATTAAAGTTATATATATTTTAACATGCTGTCATCTTCAAGTTAAATTTCTTTTAATCTTTACTAAAAAGGGGCAAGGAGCTTTCTTTAATGTTCCGATATTGGTTTAATTTTAATTCTAAGGTTAATTTATTAGAAACTATGTAGGTTGGTAAGACAAAACCATAATAGTTGTGTGTGTGTGTGTGTGTGTGTGTGTGTGTGTGTGTGTGTGTGTAGAATTATGTCTATTCACTTCTAGCTGTAAAATCTGCTTGTCTTCAAGGTTGAATTTATAAACCTACTTTATGATAATTCTCTCATAGAATCAAAAACAACATTGGGTATACGATATACCTTTATTTCAGGTACTATTAGGAAATAGAGTGACCTACGATTTACTTTGTGACAAAATATTAAGATGCCACCAATTATAAGATGCATCCCAAATTCAGAGAAGTTGATATATGGAGGGAAAAAGTACCTTACAATCAATGAAATTCAGAAAACCATTTATTATGACCTCAATGTTTTTGTTAAAATAACCCAAACAGTACATAGAACTATTTGCAAATATGTATATATGAAATATATTACTATTAAGAGGACAAATATAATTTTTAAAATTGATACTGTTCTCTGAGAAGCACAAAAACCAAATGGTTTCCAGTTAACATTCCATGCCTGCTGAATATCAAACATACTTTCATTCTCCAGAATGAAAATAACTAGATAAAGATGATTAGTAACCATCATTCTTCAGATTAAAGTAACCATTTAAATCTAAAAAGCAAAATAATAGTAACAGCTAATTATGATGAAGTGTGCTGTGCACTCTTATGCCATATCTTCTCCACTTTTAATACTTACCAGTGCCCTGGACAATTCATGGGTTTGAGAGCAAACGTGTCCTTTTCAATATCAAAGGTGAACATGTTCTCACTGTAATGCTGCCAGTGGCCCGAGGCTTCCCAGAGTTTACTGTTGTACATGTTGGGAGAGAGCACTTCCGTGAAGGTTCGTTTGTGATACTCTTCCTTTAAGATAAGAGTGTTTAATGTTAAAATCTGCTAGGAGAGATCACAATTCCATGCAATACAACACTATGAGCAAACTTTTTAAACTAAGGATCATGATTCACATGTGCTCAGTTTTAGATGTGGTGTTTTCTATATCATGAAAAAAAAAAAAGATTTACATATGCACAGTAAAATTTTCACTAGTATATTTATCTTATGTACAAAATAGTGTATAATATAAATGTTATAATTCTTTGTAAATTAGTAATTAAAATTTAATATCCATAGAAACTTTCTATAACTAAAAACTTCAAAGCCCTTCTGCATTCTAGATAAATAGCAGGGGCTTTTTCCCCCTATAACTTAAGAGGTAGGAAAAATTATACAGTTTAATAAATCTGAATGTTTAGTGTCATGTTACAGTTTTGATCCATTTAAGTTTTAGACATAAATGAATTTGAGAATTTTAATTTCTCAATTTTGACATGTTAAGTACCTAATATCCACTAAGTCAGAAGCTGGAACAAGACAGGGATGCCCTCTCTCACCACTTCTATTCAACATAGTTCTTGAAATACTAGCCAGAGCAATTAGACAGATGAAAGAAATTAAAGGCATAAATATAGGAAAAAAAGAATTTAAGCTAGCATTATTTGCTGATGATATATCCTATACCTAGCAGATCCAAAAAGTTCTACCAAGAAACTTCTAGAACTAGTAAATGAATTCAGCAAAGTGGCAGGATATAAAATCAACACCCATAAATCAAAGGCATTCCTGTATACCAGTGACAAATCCTCTGAAATGGAAATGAGGACAACTACCCCATTCACAATATCCTCAAAAAAAATAAAATACTTGGGAATCAACAAAAAGAGGTGAAAGATCTATACAATGAAAACTATAGAACCCTAAAGAGAGATATAGAAGAAGACCTTAGAAGATGATTGCTAGCAATCAGAGAAATGCAAATTAAAACTACTCTAAGATACCATCTCACTCCAGTAAGAATGGCAGCCATTATGAAGTCAAATAACAAGTGTTGGCGAGAATGCAGGGGAAAAAGGTACACTCATACATTGCTAGTGCGACTGCAAATTTGGTGCAGCCAATTTGGAAAGCAGTGTGGAGATTCCTTGGAAAACTGGGAATGGAACCACCATTTGACCCAGCTATTCCTCTTCTCAGACTATACTCAAAAGACCTAAAAATGGCATACTACAGGGACACAGCCACACCAATGTTTATAGCAGCACAATTCACAATAGCTAGACTGTGGAGCCAACCTATATGCCCTTCAATGGATGAATGGATAAAAAAATGTGGCATTTATACACAATGGAATATTACTCAGCACTAAAAAATAATAAGATCATGGCATTTGCAGGGAAATGGATGGCATTAGAGCAGATTATGCTAAGTGAAGTTAGCCGATCCAAAAAAAACAAATGCCGAATATCTTCTCTGATATAAGGTGACTCAAAATATGAGGTGACTCAAAATGGGGTAGGGAGGAAGAGCATGAGAAGAAAATTACCTCTAGATAGGGAACAGAGGTGGGAGGGAAAAGGAGGGAGAATGGGAATTGCATGGAAGAGGGAAGGAGACCCCCTTCGTTATACAGAATACAGGTATGACAATGGGAAGGAAAAAACAAAAGAAGTGGGTCACATTAGATTGGGTAGAGAGAAGTGATGGGAGGGGAGGGGAGGGGAAGTGGGGAATGGAAGGACATCAGAATAAAACAGACATTATTGCTGCTGTGGGTACATATGTGACTGCATGACCAATGTGATTCTGCAACCTGTACACTCAGAAAAATGAGAAATTACATCCCATCTGATTCAAATGTTTGATATGTCAAGATCATTGTGCTGTCATGTGTAACTAATTAAAAAAATTTAAAAATCTGTTTAGACAGTTTAAAAACAAAAAGAATCTTAGCATCAAGTTAATTCTGGAGGGGCCCAAATCTGCAGAAAAACAAACATACACTCCTGAGAAACTACCTGAGGCATACAGAATATGCTGCAAGAGGTTTTGTCATTTTTAAGAGACTGTCTTGGGGTAAATTAGGCACATAGAAATGAATTAATTTTCTCTCTCTCCAGGAGTTCATCCATCGCCCTCGGTCAGTGAGTCTTCTGGGTCCTGCAGTGTGGCAGAGCCTGCAGAAACCAGAGCCTGGACCTGTGAGTTTGCAGTTAGGTCTGCATCGGCCTGAGTCTAGCAATCCAGTGGGAAGTGCAGAAACCAGAGCCTGGATCTGCGAGTTTCTGGAAACCTTCAGGGACACTTCAAATCTAGAGTAGAAACTATCCTGCCTCAGAACCACACGGCTAGATGGGAAGACACACAAACAATATGAAAAAACAAGGGAATAAAGTGCTCCAAACAAACCAAGCTGCTCCCATAAGAGAATCCATCGAAAAAATGTCAGAGAAGGAGTTCAGGATGTATTTAGTAAAAATGTTCTATGACTTAAAGAATTATATAAGACAGCAGGCACAGGAGTTTTGCAGTAAAATAACAGAATTGCTTCAGGAGATGAAAGATCACTTGTATAAAGATATATTAGAGGACCTGAAAAGAAATAAAGAAGAAATCATTGAAGTGAAGGAATCACTAAACCAACTTAAAAGTTCAATGGAAAGTATCACCCACAGACAAGACCATTTGGAAGATAGAACCTCAGGCAATAAAGACAAAATATTTAATCTTGAAAATAAAGTTGACCCCATAGAGAAGATGATCAATTGCGTGACATTCCCTCACCCAGACACCATGCCTGAACAGCAACTGTTAAAGCCAACCGAGTGGAGCTACTGTGACTACTTCTGGGCTGATAAGAAGGATCCCCAAGGCAATGGCACGGTGGCTGGGTTCAAACTGCTGATCCAAAAGCAACTGAAGGGCAAACAAATGCAGAAAGAAATGTCTGAATTCTTCTGAGAGAGGATAAAGACTGAAGAAGAATATGCAAAGAACCTGGCTAAGCTCTCTCAGAACTCCTTGGCTGCATAGGAGGAAGGCTCCTTGGGAGAAGCCTGGGCCCAGATGAAGAAGAGTCTGGCAGATGAAGCAGAGGTTCATCTCAAGTTCTCCGCTAAGCTTCACAGCGAGGTAGAGAAGCCCCTAATGAACTTTCGTGAGAACTTCAAGAAAGACATGAAAAAGTGTGACCACCATATCGATGACCTCCGCAAGCAGCTCGCCAGCCGCTAAGCATTGGTGGAGAAGGCCCGGAAAGCCCTCACAGAGCGGCAGAGAGACCTGGAGATGAAGACCCAGCAGCTGGAGATCAAGCTGAGCAATAAGACAGAGGAGGACATCAAGAAGGCATGGAGAAAGTCCACACAGGCTGGTAATGACCTCGTGCGTTGTGTGGACCTCTACAACCAGGCGCAGTCCAAGTGGTTTGAAGAGATGGTGATCACCACTTTGGAGCTGGAGCGGCTGGAGGTGGAGAGGGTAGAGATGATCCGGCAACATCTGAGTCAGTACACACAGCTGCGGCATGAGACAGATATGTTCAACCAAAGCACAGTTGAGCCTGTGGACCAACTACTTCGAAAAGTGGACCCAGCCAAAGACAGAGAGCTGTGGGTCAGAGAGCACAAAACGGGCAACATTCGCCCTGTGGACATGAGATCTAGACATGCCTGTGCGGCCCCGGGGGTCCTGCCCAGGAGAGGGGCTGGGGGTCCCGTGGAGAGGGGGTGGTGGCTCCTGCTCGTTGAAGCTGCCCTCCCACCCACTCTCCTGTCCACTGAGGAGAGAGGAGAGAGCTGGCAATTCCAGAAGGGTGATCTGGATGGCTCAGCTGGGGAATCCCAAATATTCCCAGGCCAAGAAGATAGATCTGCAACCCCACCCTTGTCTCCAAGACTGAAGCCCCCCCAAAACCCTGTGCCGTGCTTGTTGCTCTGAGAACAAACTGAGGCTGGAACTTTGTGGTCCCTGCTGAGTTCCATAGGGGTGGCCGTCACATACTTGTGCCCTTGGATGCCCCAAAGCCCATCCTCCAGCTGGTCCCTTTATCTCCGGGGCTTTGGAAGATCAGGGAAGGGCTGTCTCTGCCTCCAAGCCAATGTCAGGATCAGAATCATGGATAGAAGGCGCCGTCAGCTCAGCCTGCACCTAGAATCCTTTACGGCCCTCTCTCTATTTTTCTCATTGCGTTCTGGGAGCCCAAATCTGGCTTTTCTTGGCCACTTTTCATCCCCGTGGGTCTTGGGAAGGCCTGTTTTCTGTCTTCCTGACCAACCCTGCCCAGAGAGGTCAGGATGGAACTACCTCATTCAGCAAATTAGCCCCAAGTCGGAGCATGGAATCACGGTTCCTATCAGACCAGGCATCATCTCTGAAGTCTCTGGAAATACCGATCCCTCCATTCCTCAGCTGCTTTCTTAAGGGAGTCCCCACCCCCACCCTACCACCCCTGCCCAGTCTCACTAGAGGGAGCTTTCCATAGTTCTCCGCCAGTGACATCTCCTCCAGCTGTGTGCATGTCCAAAAGCTTTGAGGGATGGAGATGAGCCAGAAACCACATGGGGTCTGTCTCCCATAGTGTCCTGTCCAACATGGGGCTACCCTGATCCCCACTCTCCCAGGCTGCCTACCAAGGGCTTAATAGGGCTAGGTCAGTCCCACATGGAGACAGGTTAGGGCAAGTCTTTGTCGGACTCCATCTGCTTATGCAAGATAGGGTTTGGACTGCTATATGAGCATTGCAAACTCTCTCTCGTTGCTATCCAGGTGTGTCCTGCCACTTGGACCTCCAGCTCCTCCAAACTTTCCAGAGGGCTCCTCTGGAAAGTTCAGAGGAGCCCTCGCTTGGTGCCAGCACCTCCTTTCCCTCTGTCCAACTTCCCTGGAGAAGCCTGAGCCAAGCATGACTCAGGAAGCTTTTCAGCACTCCCCTGGGTTCAGGCCGCCTTTTTCTTTCTTGACTACAGCAAACACCATCTCTACCATCTTAGCCTAGAAATCAGCCTGAGGGGGCTGGGAGAAAAAGTTGACCCAGTGAGCAAGAAACAGCTTCTAGCCAGAAACCCCTGCCCTGAGAGCCCATCTTTCTTCATCTTTCCCATTGATGGCTTTCGGCTTGACCCTTCCATCTCCCGTGGGGGCAGAATTCTATGAGCCCAATTCACAGATCTTTCCCTCTATTTTACATTGCTAATAATGGATGTTAATCTTGAATCTTTCAGCATCTCTTCCATTGAATTAGAATGGCTTTCTCATAGTTTATTTTAGAAAGATGTTCAATATACTAAAGCAAACCAGAAAAAAAAAGAAATGAATTAATTAAAAATTTTAGGTATAATTGTGTTATTTAATGACAGGGTTACAGTCTGAGAAATGCTATTTCTTTGTAAGGAAATCACAGAGGACACTGAAACAGACTAAGATAGCTACAATATAATCTTATTGCACCATAACTGTCCATTATATTATGGGCAATATAATCTTACAGAATCATCATCACATAGGCTGTCACTGATTCAAACATTGTTATGCAGTGCATCATTGTAACTTTTAGTCATAAGATAAATAAGTCATATGAAAATGAAAGGATAATCCTAGTAGACCACATGAATCACCTCTGAACAAAATCACTACAGTCCTAATTATGCAAATACTAACGACTTTCCAATCTATGAACTTGTGTTGTTATAAGGTAGGTATTTTACAGATTTTTTTTTTTTACCCTTTCCTCTAAGGCTGTCAAACCACCAGTGGCCAACAGAGGCCACCTTTTGAGAAGCAATGCTTTCCACTTTAGCATTTTGTGCCAGAGAGGAATACTTTTCCCCTTCCTTCTTTCACAGGGAAATCCATACCTGGTCTAATGTTTATCTTAAAGTTCTACAGATCTATATGATCAACACTTCATGAAATCAAACAGCATTTAGAGAAAACAAAAATCAGCTACATATTTTTATTAGAAGACACAATCTATTATTTCTCTTTTAAGTTCAAAAATTTTTATAAATATTACTGAAATAAAATTAATGGAAATAATATAAGAGAAAATAGTAAAATGTAAATTAAATAAGAGAGAAAATAGTATAATGTAAAATGTAGTTGAACAAGAATAAAACATTTTAAAAATTTAAACTTACTCGTATGAAATCCATAAGTGTATTATAAATGAAGGCTCCTCGGGGAAGGAAAAAACAGCTTCCAGGACTCAGATCGTGAAAAAAGAAAAGTTCCTGTTCCTAGATTAAAATAATAATTGCATTTCAAATTTCATCTTTTGTCAAATAATATTCATCATATACACATGATATGCTAACAATAAATCATACTCAGTTATCTTCCCATATTCTAATAATAGGCATTCCAAAGACTCTCAGTACTTATCCCTAACCATCCATAATACCACATGTAAAATGACAATTCGTTCTTATGATTACTTAGTCTTTAATTTGGCTTTTCTGTCATCTTTCTCACTTAATGATAATTTTTTACTTGGTTACACTTAAACACATATCTTACGTGGAAAAACATGGCTTTAAAAAAGACCAGAACATTCCACCAGAGGAGGTGTGCTTCAAGTGATGATGGTCATTCTTTCTCATGGCTTTCAGCTACCCCTGCATCTGTCCTCACATCAACCTGCAAGGTTACCCCAGACAAGGACTGGCAGGGAGCTTCATAAGTGAATACCTTGCCCATCACAATAAAGCTAATAAGTGGCAGGATTGAGATTAACAATCCAGGTCTATCTGCTTTCAAATCTCATCCTTCTTCCTACACCCACCCTTGACTCCTAAATACAATGCAGTCTATGGAGTGTACACAATTTAAAAAAATAATTTCATGATAAAAATAAGAGAACAGAATAATTTTTAAAATCTAATAAAAGATACAGGGAGGAAAGAGGTTAGAAGGTATTTGGGGTATTAATATGAAAAAACTCAACAGCAAGCAATGAATGCCAGCAAAACAGAAGGCAGAAAATAGGACAGCGAAATATAATTTTTTAAATTTAGTTTTATTAGATGTAAACTCAAGGCAACAAAGGAATGTTTGTGTTTTAGTACTGATGAGGATGGGGGCATACCTTCCCAATTTTCCTATGATCACGATTCTTGGCTTCCTCTTGGAACTTTTCCCAGGTTTTCATCATTTTGTTATCAGGAAAGGATATCCCATAGATCCTCTGCAACGTTTCCATTTCAGGATTTCCCTCCCAGTATGTTGAGGAATTCTAAACACCAAATAAACACCAAATAAGATTTTGGTAAACACATCAAACATTTGGTTACAAATAAAATCACTCTAACATAGTACATAATTTTCCACCATAACATCCACAATGCTTATAGATTTTTTTTGTAATATTGGGAAGAATCTGAAATTGATTCTAATTAAACTATCCCAGCCCAAATGATAGCACTAATCAGTAAATGACATAGAGTCTGCTCTGGATTCTAGGAATCAAAGTGACAGGAAGCTGGATGGTGGGAAAGTTGAACAGCAACTGCAATCACCAAGAGGGGAGCAGAAGAGACAGGAGGTCCAGGGAAGGGCATCTTGGCCTCACTGATGTAGCGCAGGGATTAAGAGCTTTAAAAGGTAATGCTATCATGCAGTCCTGTATTTCGCCTGTGAGGAAAACAAGACCCAGAAAGGTTGGGACTGCAGAGTCAGTGCCACATCTCTGATTCCATATCACACCATCACATTCCCTGGTTCTCCTTTTTCCTACAGCACGTTATTCTCACATGCAGACAAATATTCTTATTCACTTTGGATGATTCAAGAAAACCACAGTGCAGTTTGTCCCTCAGTATCTGCAGGGGGTTCCAGGACCTCCCATGGATACTGAAATCCAAGGAGGCTCAAGTCCCTAATAAAATTGGCTTACAACTGGCATAAAAGCTATGTGTATACTTTAAATCATCTTCCTGCATACTTTGAAGCAAAGCAAAATCTATGCAAATTGTTGTTAGATTGTATTATTTAGGAAATAATGACCAAAAAAAAAATCTGTACATGCTCAGTATAGAAGCAATTTTTTTTCAAAATATTTTCATTCTGCAGTTGATTAAATCCACAACTGTGAAACTTGTGGAGATAGTGTTGCAACTGTAACAGTATTTTAAAATATAATATTAAAAAATGCATTAGAATACTTTACATAAAGTTAAATTATAAATAAGCTATATGTAGTGGTCTAATTATCAAAATTCTAAAATATATTAGGCAAATAAGAATGAAATATTTAAAATATTGTGATGTTCAGGCTAGAAAAGATATGAGTGAAATCTATTATCTAGTTCAACTTAAGTTTGCTGTGTTTATAAATTAAAATAATCAATCCTTACCTTGAAAATTTTTATGGTTTTAATTTTTCCAGTGTGTCTTACATGGGGGCCTTTACAAAGATCAATTAGTGGACCACACCTATAATGAAACATTTAGGACATGCTCAGACAGTTATAGCTTTTTCTTTTTCTCTTTCTCTCTCTCTCTCTCTCTCTCTCTCTCTCTCTCTCTCTCTTGTTTTTTTTTTTTTGTTTGTTTTTGGTACCAGGGATTGAACTCAGGGCCACTCAACCACTGAGCCGTATCCCCAGCTCTATTTTGTACTTATTTATTTCATTTTTTGTTAATTAATAAATTTTAATTAGGTATACATGACAGCAGAATGCAGTTTGAGTCATTGTACACAATTTCAGCACAGCTTTTCATTTCTCTGGTTGTACATGATGTAGCGCTGCACCATATGTGTAGTCATACATGTACCTAGGGTAATGATGTCTATCTCATTCCACCATCTTTCCTGCCCCCATCCCCTCTCTTCTCCCCTCTCTCCCCTTTGCCCAATCACACTTCTTTCATTTTTCCCATGCCTTCCCCACCATTATGGATCAGCATCCACTTATCAGAGAGAACATTCAGCCTTTGATTTTGGGGGATTGGCTTACTTTACTTAGCGTGATATTCTCCAACTCCATCCATTTACCTGCAAATGCCATAATTTTATTCTCTTTTAATGCTGAGTAATATTCCATTGTGTATTTATACTACAGTTTCTTTATCCATTCATCTATTGAAGGGCATATAGGTTGCTTCCACAGTTTAGCTATTGTGAATTGAGCTATAAACATTGATGTGGCTGTGTCATTGTAATATGCTGATTTTAAGTCCTTTGGGTGTAGACCCGAGAGTAGGAAAGCTGGGTCAAATGGTGGTTCCATTCCAAGTTTTCTAAGGAATCTCCATACAGCTTTCCAGATTGGTTGTACCAATTTGCAGTCCCACCAACAATGTATGAGTGTACCATTTCCCCCACATCCTCACCAACATTTATTGTTGTCTGTATTCTTAATAACTGCCATTCTGACTGGCTTGAGATGAAATCTTAGAGTAGCTGTGATTGCATTTCTTTTATTACTAGAGATATTGAACATTTTTTTCATATATGTGTTGATTGAATGTATATCTTCTTCTAAGAAGTGTCTGTTCAGCTCCTTAGCCCATTTACTGATTGGGTTGTTTTTGTTTTTTGGTGTTAAGTTTTTTGAGTTCTTTATATATCCTAGAGATTAGTGCTCTATCTGACATGCATGTGGCAAAAATTTGTTCCCAAATGTAGGCTCTATTTTCACCTCATTGTTTGTTTCTTTTGCTGAGAAGAAGCTTTTAGTTTGAGTCCACCACATTTATTCTTTGATTTTATTTCTTGCGCTTCAGAAGTCTTGCTAAGGAAATCAGGGCCTAATCAGACATGATGAAGATTTGGGTCTACTTTTTCCTCTATTAGGCATAGGGTCTCTGGAATAATTCCTAGGTCCTTGATCCACTTTGAGTTGAGTCTGTGCATGGTGAAAGATAGGGATTTATTTTCGTTTGCTGCATATAGGATTCTAGTTCTCCCAGCACCATTTGTTTAAGAGGCTTCTTTTCTCCAATATGTGTTTTTGGTGCCTTTGTCTAGTATGAGATAACTGTATTTATATAGGTTTTTCTCTGTTTCTTCTATCTATTCTGTACCATTGGTCTACATGTCTATTTTGGTGCCAATATCATGCCGTTTTTGTTATTATAGCTTTGTAATATAGTTTAAGGTCTGGTATTATGATGCCTCCTGCTTCACTCTTCTTGCTAAGGATTCTTTGGCTATTCTGGATCTCTTATTTTTCCAAATGAATTTCATTATTGCTTTTTCTATTTTTATAAGGAATGATGATGGGATTTTCCCTATTTTGTATTTTATTTATTTAGAGACAGGGTCTCAGGGTTGCTTAGTACCTCACTTTTGCTGAGGATGGCTTTTAACTCGCTTTGAACTTGCAATCCTCCTGACTCAGCCTCCCAATCCACTGGGATTACAGGTGCACACCACTGCACCCAGCCAATTCTAGCTTTTCTTTTAAAAAAAATATTTTTAGTTGTAGATGAACAAAGTATCTTTATTTAACTTATTTATTTTTATGTGGTGCTGAAGATCGAACCCAGTGCCTCACATTTGTGAGGCAAGCTATAACCCCAGCCCCAGTTATATCTTCTTGAGTGAAAGATTTTACTTACTTATAAGTTTCAGAGCAATTTTTGATTTAGGTTTAGGGAAAGAGCTAACTCATCCAGTCTCAGATCCCAGTATTCCCTCTTTTGCTCAAATTCAGTGGTTTTCTTCCCTTCTTCTTTCTTATCTATTTTTTTCTGTGATATCAAGGACAGAATCTAGGGCCTTGTAAATGAAAGGCAAGTGTTAGACCACTGAGACATACCTCTACACTTTGCTCAAATATAAAAGCCACAGAATACTTCTGAAAGAAAGTGCAAGAGATGTTTGTTTGTTCGTTCCTTCCTTCCTTCCTTCCTTCTTCCCTACCTTCCTTCCTTCCTTCCAATTCCCATCCTGGGGAGAAAACCCAGGGGCACTTTACCACTGAGCTACATCCCTAGCCTATTCTATTCTATTCTGAGAGAGAGTCTACTCAATTGCTAAAGCTGACTTTGAATTTCCAGTTCTCTGCCTCTGCGTTGAAAATTACTGGTATTATAAGTGTGTACCAGCTCGCCCAGCCAGAGATGCCCCTGTCAACTGTCACAACCCAAAGCTCTCAAATATCTCCCTTTAACATAAAATCAGACATTTTCCTAATCTACACTAATCTTCAGGACTGAAATCATCTGAAATTTATTTACACATTAACTTAATATTTTACTTTAAAAATAAATGTTAAACCCTAAATACACGTGACTTGGTATATATATATATATATATATATATATATATATATATATATATGCATCTGAGAACTATATTTGTTTAAGCCTTGTGTAAGTGTTATATAAAAGTTTTTAAAATGAAAGTTTATGTAAGTTTATCAGCAAGATAACCAGTAAGTCCTCTCTTTTATACATGGTATCTGATATAGAAGCACCACACTGTCATTTGAAGACCTGTTTATATCTGTTTGCTTTGACTAAGTCCTTTCTGATCATTAACACTGTTTCCTAAATGTACAAGAGATTTAAGGCTTTCCTTTGATTGTTGCTAGTCCTGCTAATCCACGAAGACCTGGGACCATTGTTACCGTATACTCTGGATTCTATTCTAAATTGTACTTTAAAAGTTAAACTTGGTTAAATGTAAATCTTAGGGGAGAACACTTTACCAAGTTGGTCTTCTCCAAACTAAAATTATCTGTAGCAATGGTCTTGGGTTTGTATAGAAATAACAAATTTGATTAGTATTTATTCATGTCATTTGATGTTTTATAGCTGGATAAAGTAACCTGTTGTCAATAAGTTATATACACAATTTTGAGTGACTTTCACTCTGGAATAGAAATTTAAATGTATTTTTGGAAGGTAATAAGGAAAGCCTAATCTATTTAAAAGTGATGTTATAAAACATGAAAGCATTTTGCCACTTTTTCCATAAAAATTTAAAAGCTTCCTTAGCCTTTTTTGATTCATGTTTTAGATGTAATATTGTATCATGTTATTTGTCAAGAAACCTCCCCACCCCTTACCTGAGATAAGGCTCTGCTTCCCACCCAACTCCATGTTAGAATGGCTCCAAAATAGGCTAGACTTGAGCTCATTTAGAGTTATGTTCAAAAGATAAAATTTTGTTGTAAAGATTACTGTGATCTCAAAATAAACAGGGGATATAATATATAACTAAGTAAGAGTTTAAGATTATAAAAATCATTTTACTTGGTTCGTAGCTATTACACAAAAGGAATATGTTTTTTCTCTGCTAATTTCATGTTGTTTTCCTTGTAAACTATAGAACTATTGTGTTAGTGTTTTGCAGAGGTAATTCTTCCAATAAAACAACCTGAGTTAAACTGACATAATAAGCCATTACCTATAGGATCGACAGAATGCAATGGTGACTCACAGAACTAATACTGACCCCAATTAAATGAAAAGAGTAACTGTAAAATTATAGATGTTTAAGTTATAACATTTATTCCCACTTTAAGACTGGTGAAACTGGCCTGCTGGATGTTTAAAATTGAAAACTTGGAGACCAAAGTCAAGGAAGTAAAAGGACCAAGGAAATAGTAGCCAATATTTTAGTCCTTGTCCTCTAAGGTCAGCCAGGACCCAAAGAATGATGGGACCCCTCTCTGGACCCTGAAACTCTGTTGAGTCACCCAATCTGCCAATCAGGGAGATTGAGAGGACCTTAGAGAATAGGAAGCCAACCAGTATACATTCTGAAAAGAGGAGGGTTATTAGAAATGGAAACATCCCTGATGGTCACTGTACTGTCATGTGTAACTAATTAAAACAAATAAATTTTTTTTTAAAAAAGAAGAAGCTACATATGGTAAGCAAGACTCTGACCCATCCTGGCCAATGGCACCAGTGGTAGAGGAAAATTAAAAGAGCCAAGATGCTTTGCACACGTGCCCAAGAGTGACTCTGAAGAATTTCAGCTGACTCTTAGGAGTAGATAGGAACAAGGTTGGTTTTGACCAACTAGATCTTAAATACCTGGCAGGACAATATAGCCAAAGCACATTCCTACATGAACATTTAAAAAGAAAAACAATATTTTTTTTAATGTAACTTAAGACCCTGTGTCAGCCCTACCAAAAGTAAGTAAGGCTAGATGGTATAAAGGAAGGGTTCTTGTAGGGAGTGCCTAATAAAAATTATCACAAAGGACTCTAGAGTCGCAAGTTTGCCCTGACTTAATTTGAGCCTGATCTCATCGACTTACAAAGTTTCCTAACTATTTCTACATGGATAAACTCGATCTGTTTTTCACTTATATGATTATGAATTACTGTCTTCCGAGTTTTCAGAGACTAGCTGAAATACTGATTGCTTTCATGTTAATTGTGTACAAAAAAGTAATGCTTTGTTGTCTAGTTTATTATTGTTTTAGCATAATTCCTGCCCTATGTATGCCTTGTCCAGTCACCTGCCATCTGCCACTGTGGACCTCTGGACTGATGTGATACTGAATACCCTTAACAGTCTATGTCCCAATTGATAGAGAACAAGGACTTTGGGTTACTTTCCCCAACTTCATCCTCTCTCAGCAGGAAGCACCTTGGGACATGTCATCACCCATTTTTCCATAGAAATGGAATATAGAAATTGATAGTGGGGAAGTGTAACAATGGTTCCACTTTATGCTTTGAATTAGCCCATGCTGCTCTGCTACTATAAATTATTTTTTAAATGCACATGTTTCTTTCTCTTCCTCTCTCCCTGGGCCTCTCTAATCTTTCCTCTTCCCTAATCTCAGGGGAAACAGGATTACCTTTCTTCCCTATTTTAGGCAGATTTACCCGTCCTTGAAAACACATCCACCATGGGAAAGAAGTAATCCAGGCTTTGGGAATGGCACCAGAAGATCTCAGAAATGACTATCTCCCAAATTAACAAGTGAATTATAACACCAACATGGAATGTAGCCTTTGAATCACCTCTTGAAAAGCCTCCTTGTTCCTGCTGATGGGCAGAATCACAGCCTCTGGGACAGAAGTCCCCTGTGTTTCTCCTTTGCTAACAAAGCAATAAAACTTCTTTTTCCTTTTTCTCAAAAAATGAAAAAATAAATGTGATAAGAAAATAAAAGTAAAGAAAACAAAAAACAAAGAACAAAAGAAAAAAATAAACGTCAAGATCTTTATTTCTTTTAGGCTCTCTGGTTTTATGATGAAATGCCTAATTATTTCCGGGTTTATTAAATGACAACACTGATTTACAGTGCAGACTTCAGGCAAAAGTTAGGGTCAGAGATGACATCATTATTCAGACCCTAGGGGCTGTAGCTAGGAATTCTCTTGAACATATAATGAACAAGGATTCACAAATCTTAAGTAAACACTTTTGTTCAAGTACAGCAATATTAACAGAATTAAAATATAAATGTCACAGGTCAGAGGGAAAATTACTTAACATCAACCAGTCTGAAGAAAATTTAGTAAAGAAAGTAATGTCTTAACTATCCCAATCAATTTTAAAGTTAAAAGATTAAAAATCACAATGACAAAAAGTGACTTATAGTCTTACAAATAGAATGAAGCTGTAAAACTGAAAATATATTTTTTAAAAACAAGGCTTTGAGTACTGTCCTCTAAAGTGGAAGTTGTAAAAAATCATGTTCAGAGGAAAGGAAGGAATACCAAATTAGCACAAAAGTTTTTGATACCCTGATCTTTAAATAATCACAAGAAGTGTCCATGTAAATCTAAACAGGTTCTAAAAAATGCAACTTGTCAATTATTAGAAGCCAGAATTTAAAAATTTAGCCTGTCTTTTCTGTATCTTCATTTATTCTTAAAGTTAAGAATGATTAATAATAATAACACTAATAAATATTAGTGTTAATATTTATTTGAATGATAGATAATAAATAATAAAATCTTATAGGTAATTGAAGAGTGGCAAAAATAAAGTAAACATGTTTGTTGATTGGGTTATTTGGTTTTTTTGGTGCTTAGCTTTTTGAGTTCTTTATATACCCTACAGATTAGTGCTCTATCTGATTGTGAGGGGTAAAATTTGCTCCCAGGATGTAGGCTTTCTGTTCACCGCACAGATTATTTCTTTTGCTGAGAAGAAACTTTTTAGTTTGATTCCATCCCATTTATTGATTCTTGGTTTTAATTCTTACGCTATAGGAGTCTTATTAAGGAATATGGGGCCTAATCCCACATGATAGAGATTAGGGCCTACTTTTTCTTCTATTAGACGCATAGTCTCTGGTTTAATTTCTAGGTCCTTAATCCACTTTGAGTTGAGTTTTGTGCAGGGTGAGAGATAGGGGTTTAATTTCATTTTGTTGCATATGGATTTCCAGTTTTCCCAGCACCATTTGTTGAACAGGTTATCTTTTCTCCAATGCATGTTTTTGGCACCTTTGTCTAATATAAGATAATTGTAATTTTGTAGGTTAGGTTAGTCTCTGTATCCTCTATTTTGTACCATTGGTCTACCAGTCTGTTTTGGTGCCAGTACCATGCTGTTTTTGTTACTATTGCTCTGTAGTATAGTTTAAGGTCTGATATAGTGATGCCACCTGCTTTACTCTTCTTGCTAAGGACTGTTTTTATTGTATCCCATACTACATCAATTGCAAGGAGTGAATGTTATAATTTAAGAGATGCTCTATGCATGGCTTTGCACAAAAGGAATATGATTTACTTTATCCTACAACTGATTTAGAGAATAATAAGCACTTGACTGTGGAAATAATGCTTTGGTGGAGGAGATTTGTGATTGTAATTACCTAGGTACTACGTCTTCTAAGATGGGACCATGATGATTCCAGCAGCACTCAAACAGCAGGAACACACAAAATGGGGAACAGCAACTACCCATGGGGCAGCTTTGAAAGACAGATAAATTATAAAGGGCTCAAGAGACTCCTGTTAAACTATGAGAACTGAGGGATCCTGGGACCGACACTAAGTTCTTAGCCCTGACTTGGCCGCTTCCCAAAGTTCCCTTTTAGTTCCATTGTGAATACCCTGCTCACAAAGGAAGGCTAATACACCTGAACTCTAGACAACAGGGGGCACAATGTGAGAAGATGGTCTGGATGGCTCCCATTACCATGTTACTAAGAATGCAGAAGGAGGAAACAGCTCTTTTCCCAATAGCTCCTAAAAATGTAAGGGACCAGGCTGACATAGTCCTACCCTTAAAGAGAAAGGTCCTATTACAGCTAACATTCAAAAAATGAAAATTGGTCTCAGTTACTATCCTGATAAGTACAAAGAAGAAAATAAGAATTTACCCTTGGTAATAAAATTTGAGGGTTCCTTACTATAGTAGTACATCAGCTGTGCAAGTTTACACTTCCCAGAAAACAAACTCTGCTTCTACTGCTAACACCTTCAAGTTTACTACTGAGCAGTGTTTGAAATTTATGCACACAAACCTGTAAACTGTGGTAGTTGGAGTGTCAACCTTCTCCTTCAGAATTCGGCATTTAAATTTATTGTACTACAAAGAAAAACATATTTATACATTGTTACACAAAAAATGTTAAATGAGAGGAAAAAAAAGCATCAATTCAACTAACACTGAAAAAGCATCTACTACTTTTGAGGTGCTGGGACACTAAGGACACAGAGAGCTCATGGCAGATAGATAGACTTCCAGGGTGGAAGCCTGTGCCCACATGGTTAATGGACACTTAACATATGACCAGTGTGAAATGAGATGTGCTATAAGTGAAAAACACATAGGACCTCAGAGGTATAGTAGGAGTGGGGAGAATGTAAAATAGTTCATTAATTATTTTTTATATTGACTATATGTTGAAATGATTTTTTTCCCTTATAGTATTAGGAATTGAACTCAAGGGTGTTCTACCACTGAGCTATATCCCCAGCCCTTTTCTTTAAATTTTAAAATTTTGAAACAGGCTCTCACTAAACTGACAAGGTTGGAATTGAACTTGTGATCTTCCTGCCTTAATCTCCCAAACTGCTGAGATTACAAGCATGTACCACCATACCCAGCTGAAACAATATTTTTAATACACTGTTAAATAAAATTTTATTGAAAGTTAATTTCACCTTTGTTTTACTTATAAAATATAGCTGCCACAAAATTTGAGATTCCACTTTACACATGTGGCTCAGATTTGAAGATTCCATTATATTTCTACTAACAACACTGTTCTTGAAGATCCAGTTTTAACGACATAGAATAAATAAATTGAGGATGCAGCTATATTATGACTTGTATAAAAACAAAAACAAAATTTATGGTAAGCAATAATGTCATTACATTTAAAAAATGTAATTTTTTCCTCTTCCTTTTTTTCTGCTTTTATCACCATTATCACAGCACCAGGTACTTATACTAAGTAACTTCTTACAGGAATTGTTGTCAGGAGAACAACAAACTGACCAGATTTATAAGATTTAACTGTTTAATACCTGTATGTTCAAACCAAATAATTTTCCTTCACAAACATTGATATATTTAGATCCTGAGTAGCTCCAAGAAAAAGGCAACCTACAGAATAGAAGAAAATATCTGCACATCCTGTATCTGTTAAAGGACTGATATCCATAATACATAAGGAACTAAAAACAAGACTGAGGTGTGCTATAGTCTCAGCTGCTCAGGAGGCAAGAAGATCACTTGAGCCTAGAAGTTCGAGGCCAGTCTGGGCAGCATAACAAATTTGTCTTAAAACCACCACCACAACCACCACCAACAACAACAAACCAACAAGCTCATTCAAAAATGGGCAAAGAGGGCTGAGGCTATAGCTCAGTGGTAGAGTGTTTGCCTAGCATGTGTGACGCACTGGGTTCGATCCTTAGCACCACATAAAAATAAACAAATAAAGGCATTCTTTTCTCTTCCAATTATAAAAAAAAATTAAAAATAAAAAACAATGGGCAAAGAACTTGTTCTCCAAAGAAGATACACATTAAAAGATGTTCAACATTACTGTCACTAGAGAAATGCAAATCAAAATCACAAAGAAATACCACTTCACAGCCATTAGACAGGCTGTTATAAACAACAACAATATCACACACACACAACAGAAAATAACAATTGTTGGCAAGAATATGGAAAAACGGGAACCCTTGTACATTGTAAACAGCTCAGTACTCCTGTGGAAAATGGTATGACAGGTTCTCAAAATACTTAAAAATAGAACTTCCATATGGTCCAGCAATTCCATTTGTGGGTATATGCCCCAAAGTGGTGATTTCAGAGTCTCCCACTGAAATTTGCACACCCATGTTCACAGCAGCTTTATTCACAAAAACAGTCAAAAAGCAGAAGCAACCTAAGAATCCACAAATTTACTATACGCATACAAAAGGATATTATTCAACCTCAAAAAAAGAAAAATATTCTGACATCTGCTACATCACAGACAACCTTGAGGATGTTATGTTGAGTGAAACAAGCCAGTCACCAAAGGACAGAGACATGCTTCCCCAGAAATGAGGCTCCTAGAGAAAGATAAACTCAGGGACAGAAAGTAGAATGGTGCCTGCAGGGGCCCAGGGAGGAAAGTTAGAGTTCAACAGGTAGAGAGTCTTAGAAAATGAAAAGAGCTCTGTGGATGGATGGTGCTGATGTTTACACAAGGTAAATGTGCTTGAAGAACTATATACTGAAAAATGGTTAAAATGGTAAATTTTACATTTTTCATATTTTGCCATGCAAAAAAATTAAATGCAAATTTAAAAAAGCAAATCCATTTCTATAATAATACTATACTTTCAAAACATATACTTTCTCTGATTTAAAAATAAAATTAAGGATTATATTTAAGTAAATTGGTCAAAAAAATATAAAAAGACTATTCAAAAGTTTTACACAGGCTACAACCTTTTTTTTTCCCCCTTTTTGTAGTGCTAGGAATAGAACTCAGGGCCTATGTTAGGCAACCACTTGGTACCACCCCCAGACCTAGGATTAAAAAGAAAGTTAACAAAAAACTGCCCCCAAAAAGAAAAAAACATAATTTTATATGAGATTACAAACACAGTTGAATTTAGTAGTCAATTTTTCTTTAATTTAATACTCTTTTTTAATATTTATTTTTTAGTTGTAGTTGGACATAATACCTTTATTTCCCTTATTTATTTTTATGTGGTGCTGAGGATCGAACCCAGGGTCTCACACATTCGAGGCGAGCACTCTACCGCTGATCCAGAACCCCAGCCCTAGTTTAATACTCTTAATTGGCTTTATATTCAATTCTTTTTTGAAGCAGATAACAATTTATTTTCAATTCTAAAAGCAGATGACACTTAATTCCATAAGATAGAATAAGTATTTCTAGTAATCAGGCATTAATGATACTCAGAATTAATCAGTTTTACAAACACACATATGAAGAGTATTTACCTGCCCTTTACCTACCTATGTATGCCTGAAATTTTTTAGGAAACAGATGAGGAGGAAAGAGGCAGAGCAAATGATCAGAACAACCTCATAACAGGTTCCCAGACTGCGGAAAAATCTGGTGAGTTCAGCTAGGTATTTGGGGTGGGAGAGAAAATGCTAGCCTATGTTAATTTCTGTTAATATTCTTAGTAAAAGATTTTTATTCTGAGTTTCCCCAAGTTACCTTAAACATGTCCAGAAGCGTTTCCTTGCTGACTTCCAATCTTTCAAAAGGCTGCTTTTCTTTTATGATGGTTTTACATATGTCCTCCAAGGCTGACAACTCAGTGCTGGACACTGCTCTAAAAAGGAGAGTTCCCAAGAATCAGTACAGATCTTTCAGACCCTGAGTAATTCCCCCTCTCTGCTGCCCTGGAGCTTTTATCAATATTTGATACACATTCTGAATTCAGTTGGTGATCTGTTGTACCAGGACTTGAGTCAGACATTCATCCACAGAGCAGATACGCCTTTATTTCTAAGAAGGAAGCTGAGGCATCAATTGATGCTGCAATCTACTACCTTCAGCTTTTCTTTGACCTGACATGAAAACAGTCTGTTAGAAGACTCCCCAGCCAGATGGTGAGCTCCTTTGAGTCATGCTCCTGTGTCGTCTTCCTCCGACTCCATGCTTTTGTATTTTTGTTCTAAAGAGTTGTATTAAGGGCTCACCACATTCCTGCCCTCAGTGGCAGTGGGATCTAATCTGGGAGGAAGACGTGTGTGAAATATAGTCCCAAGCACTATCACCATGCAAGGATTGACCTCCTTCCATTGGCTCTTGGTGGGGCTTCACTTCCCTCCTGCCCTACTAGCGTCCTTGCCATTCCTCAAACAAGTCACATTGTATGCCCACAGAGGCCTGGAATGTTTTCCCCCAGATGTCCACAAATGCCTGCCCTCCCCCAGCCCTGCCAAGTTTCCTTGGCTTGTTTCCTCTTTCCACTCTGGCCTCTGCTTCAGTGACACTCTACCCTGACCTGACTTTCTGCCTACATGGCACACATCTCCTTATACCTGTTTTTTCTTCATATATTCATTGCCACTTGATGGTAAATGGCTGTGTATGTCTGTATTCCCCCAGCCTGACTGTCAGCACTACAAGGACAGACAGACTGGTTCACTTCTGAATCACCAGCACCAAGCACAAGCAGGCAGTCAGAAAAACCATGTTGAACAAATGAGCTTGTAGTGCTGGTGACAAGAGATGACAATGGATGTGATATAATAGAATCTCTGGAGTGAGAAGAGTGTCTTCTGTGTATGAATGAGATGACTGAGGGCCCCAGACAGCTTCAGATGGGGCTGATGCCAAGGAGACCAGGGCATAGAGGGTTGGAACTTTTAGCCCTGACTCCCAACCTCCAGGAAGGGGAGAGGAGCTTCCAGCTGACAAACACAAAAAGGTGCTAGGAGGTGAAAGAGCCAGAGGCATGAAGTTCTGCACCCCTTGCTACATACTGTCCCTGTGCATCTTTTAACTGGCTGCTCACCTACATTCTGTATAGTAACCTTCACAATAAACCAGTAGACTTAAGTACCATCCTCAATTATGTGAGCCATTCTAGCAAACTGGTGAACCCAAGGAGCAGGACATGGAAACTCAATTTATAGCCAGTGAGTCAAAATTATGGGCAGTGTGGACTTGGAATTGGTGTCTCAAGTTGGGGAAGCCTTGTGGGACTGAGCCTTAACCTGGGGTTTTGCCTAACTCTGGGTAGGGTCAGGATTCCACTGAATTGCTGAATACTCAGTTGCTGTCCTGACGTTGGCAAATCAGTTGTTGGTGTGGAGAAAACCCACACATTTGGGATGAGAGGTATTGTAGATAAACATAGTTCATACTTGTGAGTAAAAATTGTTCAGATAAGACAAAGTTTATAAACAGAAGCTACAGATTGCTATGTGCTCAGTTACAGAGGTCAGTAAGCAGTGTGGGGGTGACAGACAAAGTCGAAACGTACTGTACTCACCCAAAGTAGAGAAAGAAACAAGAGGAGAGGACAGAAAAACTATTTAGGAGATAAAACTGGTACAACTAGATTGAGCCGCTCAATAGTAAGGTGATGGTAAGGAGTAGGGGGAAACTGAAAGGATCCAAGGTTTCAGTTTTGTCAGCTATTGGTACCCTTAAGAACTCTGAGGAATACAGAGCAGGAGGTGGACAAGGGCAGGGCCAGTTGCTAATGATTTCAAGCACAGACCTATGGAATGTGAGGTCTGTGTGAGCCATTCCTATCTGTCATTCAAATGTGAGAGATGACTGGCTGAAGCTGAAGGTGACAGCACCCTTACCACGGAGAATTGATTAACTGCTTTCTAGGAATTAAGTTTGTGATTTTTGTCTTAATTAGTAGCATACTCTAGCAAGCCCCAGATTAGATGTCCTTATCATGTCTGGGGAAAAGAGAGAAAACATGAGAAGTTACCCTTGAATCTAACCTCATTAAAAAACAATTTTCACAAGTGGTTAACCAATTTATCATCACACGGTGCAATATATATGACTAAGCTAATAAGCAACCATTATAAAACAACGAAACATAAACACATGCGAGTATTGTGCAGTGTTACCTGTCTCCAATGAACATGTCATAATAAAATCCATTTTCGATGGGTGGGCCGTAGCACAAGTGGCCTCCATAGTAAATTTCCATGGCCTCCCCAAGAATATGAGCACTGGAGTGCCAGTATACCTGTGTACAGAGAAGCTATTAGCTATCTGAATTATATCATGGGACATAAGTGGTAGAGCAGCATGAGTAAGCAAGTGGATAAATTTGAAGGGGATAAATGCCAAGACATGTAAAAAGAGAATCCTCAATGTCCACTTACAAGGACTATTTTCTGCACCCTCCTTGGCATTCCACAAGAGCCATGTGCTCAGGTGTTGTGTAAAGCTACTCTGCTGAGCACTGCAGCTAAGATGAAACTACTACATCATTTCCTTCTGTGCACAGAACTGTGGAGAAGGAGACCTTGCACTAGGATCATCCAGCACAGTGGCCACATGGAAATCCAAGAGGCCCAGAGTGAGAAGAAAGCTGTTGAGTGCCAGGTACCAGTTCCCTTCCTTTTTCTTCAAGGCAGCCTCTCTAGAGCTGGATACAGACAACTCAAGTGGCTGTTTGGGACATCACTAAAGTTAACAAGATTCTGTATCTCCCCAGCGATCTTTACATGCTGAATAGCCTGTGTCTGTGGAAGTCTAAAAGACAGCTCAGGAAGAAAAAGGTCTTGCCAGAAATGCCTGCTGATTCCCTGAGACCTGTAAGCAGTGTAAATGTGGGTTAATTCACCATAATCCAAAGGGGGTTATCAGTCCTAAAAGTTCAGCAAGTTGATTTAGTTTCAAATTCCCAAGGAATTTGTTTATGAGTTAACTAAAATTAACTAAATTAGCTTAGTTTATGGATCACGAATTAGTTTATCAATAAATAGTTTATTGGTAAACTAAAACCAAGTCACCAAATAAATATAGGTGCCACGGCTAGGGATGTAGCTCAGCAGTAGAGCACTCACCTACCATGTGTGAGGCCCTGGGTTCAATCCTCAGCACCACATATAAGTAAATAAAATAAAGGTATTGTGTCCACCTACAACTAAAAAAAATAAATAGATAAAAATATAAGTGCCAAAGGTGCAAGATAATTGAGTCTTCTATCTGTACCTTCTTCCCTTTATTAAACAGAAAAGTAAATTACAATTAGAAAGCTGTTTGATAAAATAAATCAGAGCAGACAGAGTTAACTGACTGAGTAATTACGTATAATCCTGACCTCAGCAAAAAGTTGGTACATGTTTTGCGAACAGACCCAGAGACCAGCCTTTGGGGCTAAGCAACCCTCTTGTGGTTGCTACTGGACAGCAGGCTGAGTGCCAAGCCCAAATCTCCTCTTTGGGTCACTGTCCACACTGAGATTTTTGTTGATATTTATTGTGTTCAGTGTTGGGAAGATGATTGTGAAAGAAAGAGATTTAGCCATTGCCCTCATACAGATACAGCCTACTAGGAGAGAAATAGGCAATAAACATTTTAAAACATAGTTTTATAGCTGTATGGGAATGGATTTCAAGGGAAGAAACATCAAGTAGGCAATTTCTTGGATGGTGGTATAACAGGATGAGTACAGACTCCCAGGTGGTGGCAATGGAGATGGAGAGAATGGACAGATTCCAGTATAATCTACTGGGCTTTCCCATAAGCTGAAGACTAAAGGTGAGCAAGGAAAATAATTACACATAACCTCCAAGGTTCTGGATTTAGAAAACTGAGAATGTAGTAGAGTAATACACTGAGATGGGCAAACAAGGAAAAAATAAACCTTGGGGTTAGAATCAAGAATTTCACAGTGAATGCACTGTATAAAAGATTCTTGTACAGTGTCTAAATGGAGACACCACACAGACAGTGTCTAGCTATAGAGAAATGACAGTTGACAGTTCATAAACTTGTACTTTCTGAATCATTTTTTAAAAATGGTTTCCTTAATAATGTACTATTTAACTATTCACTGGTTATAGTTTGCATATTTTAAGCAGAAATATATTTATAATACAGTTCTCATAGTTCAGATTAAGAAATTTAGTTTAGGCATAACAATTAATATAACCTAAGTTAGCCATAGGTTGGGTTTTAAATGGAGATAATGAAATACTTGAAAAGAGATTGCAAAAGTTAAGGTATATCAGAGACCCTACATAAAAATTTGGTATTTATTTTATAGAAAATTATAGTAACAAATAGAGGATATCTGAGGAGATGTGTGTGTGTGTGTGTGTATGTATGTATATATATATATATATATATATATATATATATATATATATATATATATATATATATACCTTTGTTTTATTTATTTATTTTTATGTGGTGCTGAAGATCAAACCCAGTGCCATGCACGTGCTCAGCAAGTACTCTACCACTGAGCTATAATTCCAGCCCCTGAGTTTTGATAATTTTTTCCAAACTCCTTACATATATTAAATTATAATATAGATGAAGTTTTAATTGGCACTTTTTTCCCTTTTGGTGGTGCTGGGGATTGAACCCAGGGCCTTATGCATGCAAGGAATCACTCCACCAACTGAGCTATGTCCCCAGCCCTATATATGAATTTTTAAATTTAATAGAATTTATTTTCAGCCAATCACAATGGCATGATCTTTTTGTTTTTGCATATATTCTGATGCTGGTGACTCAACTCAAGACCTCATATATGCTAGACAACTACTCTACCTCTGAATTACACTCCCAAGCCTAAAATTCATTTCAAATACACATTATTTAACAGCTAAAATATTCTAACTTAGGAAAACAACTATTTTAAGAAATGGTAAATATGGGTTCCTTAAAAAAGTGATATCTATTTTATATATACAAATATTTATTAAATATCTATTAAACACCATATTATAATTTTAAATCTTAAAAGGCCAAAATATTCATCATTTTTTACTTGAATACCTGGTCTCTTCCCCAATGCAGTTTACAACATAAATGCCCAAAGATTGTTTGGATGGTTGTTAAAATACTTACAGCTTGAGCTTCCTCATTATCAAACATCAGCAGCTCTAGAGAGGAATCTCCTTCTAATGGGCGGTCCAGGTCCCATAATTCACCATTTACCTTGGCAACTACTGTGTTTTCAGCCAGTTCTTGACTAGTAAGAGAAAAGCACTTGGGAATAAACCTTATTACATGCTATAATGAGTTATTAGAAGAAAAGATTAAAATAATTTCAATTTTTTTGGAAAGTGGATAGAAATTACAAATGTAAACTACCAGGACAGCTACCTCTTTATAACAATTATTTTATGTATAAAAGTCATATATGTTCACTATTTTTAAAACTTAGGAAACAAAAAACAAAATTAAAATCCCCGTACATATTGCCACCCAGGAATAACTCTTATAACATTTGGTACATGACTGGCTAGTTTTTCTCCTGTATCTGCCCTTTCTCCACTCCTTAAAAAAAAAACAACAAAAAAACAGTTGCCGCCCTAATTTTATACCCCACTTTTTCACTGCCACACATTAGACTTCCAAAGAAGCCTAGAAGTATTATATTTATTAACAAAACCTCCAAATCTGAACATTGAGGCCACCTGCAGTTTTGCTCTTACAGAGCACACCACATAGACATCCATACACATGCATCTTTGAATCTTTTGTGAATAAGTTCACAGAAGAGGATGCTAGGTTAACGGGCATAACAGATTTCTGATAAACGTCATCTGAATATATTTCCTTGCACCCTGGAAAAAAATTTAAATCTGTCAATGTGATGTTGAAAGTTTTGATTTCTTTGATGATTAATTTAAATTGTGATGAACTGTCCATTTTCTCTGCCTTTTTTCTACTAAGGTATTGATCTTTTTCTTTTCAGTAACACTTACTGTTTGGAATATTGACAAAAAGTTAAGAAAAGAAACCTGGGAAGCACAGAACAGCACAAAGGAAATATATATATATATATATATATATATATATATATATATATATATATATATATATATATATAATCCCACCACCCAGAAATTCCAGTCAATATTTTATTCGTTTTATCCTTCCATGCTTTTCCACATATACACCAATAAAAAATAGTTAAAATTATCATTATGTATGTTATTTTGTAACCTACTTCTTAAGATTAAAAATAAATCATGGCATTGTCCATAACAGTAGACAGACTTCTAAAATATTATATTTAACAGTTGCAGAAAAACTAAGATTAGCTAACATTTTGGTTTTTGGGTTTTGGTTTTTTGTTACTATTGTTTTGTCAGTTGCAATGAAAATTCCTGAACACACATCTTAGTACCCAAGCATTTTCTCAGGAAAAGTGCTCCAAGTAAAATTACTATGTCAAGGGAAACACATTTTTAATGATTTATGTTGGAATATACTGCCAAATTTTCCTACCATCAGAGTTGGTACCTTGTCTCTACTTTCATAATGTTAGATACTATGAAATTATATCCTCTTTACAATGTCATGTTTAATTGGCATTTCTGTGATTACTTTGGGCAGCAGTACTGCATTTGTGGCTGGGAGCCCACACTCTGGCATGAGGCCAACCTGGATTTAAACTCTGGACAATTTACTCAGCTTCTCTAAGTCTAAGTGTTCTCATCTATAAAATAGGAATTATGGTGCCTTCCTCATACATTTATACTGAGAATTAAAAGATTACTTATGTTAACTTAATGAATGTTAGATATTGTTACTAATGAAATATTTATTTTCATATTGCTAGTTGTGATAGACTAAAAAAATTTCCTCAAATCCATTGGTCCCCTTATTGTATACTTTTTCCAGCTTTCCTTACAGCTAAATGTAGCCATGAGACCATGACTAGGGCCAATGAATACAAGCAGAACTGACATGTACCACTTCTGCATCTCAGCCTTAAGACAGAAGAGGGCACTTCTCCTCCCTTTCTGCTTCCTGTGGACTGGAACACACAGGCTGCTGTTACTTCTGGACCATGGAAATCAGATGGAAGTAAGTTAGGTCTCCAAATGACTTTGTGGAGAAGTGCTGACCTGCCAACACGGACCACTCACCTCCAGACTACCTTATGAAAAAGAGACTTCGATTATATTTAAGCCACTGAGTTCTTTCTGATGTCTTGTAGTAGTTTAGCCTATGTTTTAGCTAATACAGAAATAAGGGCTTGCAAGTAATTAAAAAAAAAAAAAAAAAACATGTGGCACTGGCTTGGCAGAGGGGCAGTAGGTTACCAGGAAATGGATATAAGGATATTGGAAAACCAACAATCTTTATATGGCATTACAAAATATTTGATAAGAACTTGCAGGCAAACCATGTGTTACAACAGTATGTGAGGAAATAGGTATAAAAGGGTACTGGATAATTCTTGCTGCTTTTACCAAGATAGTACTAGAATGAGAAACTCGCATGTCAGATGGAATGGACAGGGCTTCACCAAGGAAGGTGAAGGGAACTGACAGCCCTTTTCAAAGGCCCCATATAGACAAACAATAGGGACCAGTGGAACTGTAAGAATTAGAGAGTAAGGTTGCTGCCCTCCCACAAGCCTGTTGTTTCCATAGGCTCAGTCCATTCAACTAGGGGAAAAAGGAATGAGCCAAGTACAAAAGCCAAGAAACTAAAGGTAAGGAATTTCTTGTCTAGAAGGAGTCTTTAAATGAGATGTTCTTCATGTCAACTGATTAGCAGCAAACAGACCCGAAGCTTACTACAGTTAACTGTTTGAGGGAACTCTATTACCAACCCAGCTACAAGCCCTGTTACAAATGCTAGTGACTAGTCTTAAAAGGGACTCTCAGGCCCCAAGAGTGCACCTGTAAGAACTAGGCTGTGCAAACTAGACAACCCCAAGGGGACAAACTTCCCCACAATTCAGATGTGGGAAACAAGGGCAAAGAGAAAACTGTGAACTTCCCAAAGAACAAAATCAGGGCCCACAGGTTTGTAGATGAGGAAGCTTCTTCCACAGCCCAAAAGGTGACCAGATGGGCTGAGTCCAGCACTAACTGTCCAGCATAACAATTGTGAGCAGAATCAGAAGAATTCTGTAAAGCAATGCCTCCTGTATTTCTCCTTTTTGTCCAAACAGACATTTTAATTGTGGTTTTCTTGTTTATTGTATGCATATGGTATAAGAAGATTTGTCTGTTATTATTTGTTGTTAGGATGCAGTAGCCATCCTGACGGGGTGGGTATTCTGCACATCATGTAGAAATTGTGAGCTTTGAGCTACAGGGCCTGAAGTTGTCGTCTCACCTAGGAAAGGAGTGAGTGCCAGATGTTGAAAGAAGACCACACACAGATATCTGGATGTTGGAGGGATTGATTGGGAAAGACTGCCTGTTGTCCTATAAACCATTTTTTTTTTCTTCCAAGGTAAAAGAATTTCAGTGGGACACGTGCTAGCCAGCACTAATTTTCATTCTATCTTATAGCTAGGTGTAGTATTATGACTAAATGTGAGCTAATAGGATGTAAGTGGAAACTGAAGTATGCTACTATGGGAACTTGACTCCAAAGCATCACTGTTCTTCACTCTCCCCTTTCTTGTTTGTACACAAGCCCACAGATAGGACCCAGCATATCACCAAGATAGAAGGAACCTGGGTGCATAAATGATTTCATGGGCCAGAGATGTCCACCAGATCTGCCTGGTCATTTGCAGACTGTTACATGAGAAAGTCCAACACTTTACTTAAGCCACTGTCTTTAGGGGTCTCTGCTGCAACAGTTTAGCCTAATTCAGTGGTTCTTAAACTTTAGCTTGCATCAGAAGCTACTGGAGGCTCATAAAAATAAGACAGCTGACTGAATCAAGAGGTTGAGAGGGGGTTGGAAAATTTGCTGTTCTAACAAGTTCCCTGATAATGACAATTCTGTTGGTCTGGGCACCACACTTGAGAATTGCTGAAACACATTAATGGGAAACCTGACTCCCCATGAGAAAATATATTATTTTTGCCTCAAATCCATTTTTCTCTAGCACATCATCTCTCCTGAAAAACATGGAATTGGGTTAGAAGGGCCTTTAGGTACATGATAAAGGCTGAAACAGAAATACCTTAGCCATAGATAGCTTTCAAAAGAAATCTGAGGATTTCAACTGCTGAAACTGTTTGTTTTGGTACTAGGGATTAAACATAGGGCGCTTAACCACTGAACTTCATCCCTAGCCTTTTTTAAAAATATATTTTATTTTAAGACAGGGTCTCGCTAAGTTGCTTAGGGCCATGCTAAGTTGCCAAGGTTGGCTTTGAATTCACAGTCCCCCAGCCTTAGCCTCCTGAACCTCTGGGATTATAGGCATGCACCACTGCACCTGGTATAATTTGTTTTTTTAAATAATAAAATTGTATTAACATGGAAATTTGGGGTTATAGTTTCCATATAATTGTATTTAATGCTAGAAATTAACATCAACCAAAACAGTATAACTTCTGTAATGTATCTAATTTCTAGAAAGACCAAGAACTATTCCAGAACTAATAACAGCTCTAACACGTACATCTTCAATCTAAAATTAAAGGATCTATAAAAAATTCAGAGAAATCATTTGAGTAATGAATAAAGTCAGTGTGATGTGGCCTGTTAAAGAGTACAAATTTTTTTTCTCTACTATATATTTTTATAACTTTAAAACTTGGGTCTTTTTAAGAACAGATTGTGTTCTGATATTCATAAACTTAATCAAGTAACCTTTTTAGAAGCCAATAGGAAAAAATTCATTACATTTAATTTATTCAACTGAATGAAGAAAACAAATATTTTAGCAGTCCCTAGAAAAACATTCTACCAGGCTCTGGTATAATTGCTTACTACTGAATATCTTCTCCAAACTATTTTTCTATCTATATTTCTCTATATATTAGGTATATGATATGTATTTTTTTTTACCTAATCTCAGCAGCCACATGATATGGTGTTGTTTTCCAAATTTCCCCTTCCACTGTTTTCCCATCAGCCAGTCTTACTGCTATCACATTGCTTGCATTCTCCTTTGTTTCACACATAGCATGCAAAAGCTGATGTTCTTTCTTCAAGGTTTCAAAAAGTTCCAGCCTTTCTTTTATAAAATTTGGTTGTTTCACCTGAAAATTATTAGAATAAAATGACATTAACAAATACAGTCCAGGTATTGCTAGCTGCTCAGCTCTAAATCATTTCCACACCCCACACTGCCTTCTCAGCATACATATGTACTCTCTTGTCTCTCTACTTCCCCCTTCAGAAGACTCCTTTCCACTTATTGAATTCCTTAGCTCTACAGTCCAGTTCTAAGCCAGCCACCTTTAACTCCTACACCTTCCGGCCTCTCCCTTTTCACTATTCACAGCACATGTTTGAAGTGGCATACAATACACCACTCATTAATATACAGCCATCCCTCAGTATTCATTAGGATTTGATTCCAGGAGCCCTATGGATTCCAAAATCTGAGGATGTTCAAGTCTCTTAAATAACATAGTATTTGATTATAACCTACACACATTCTCCTATATACTTAAATCCTTTCCAGATTACTTAAAATACACACATATCAATATAAATACCATATAAATAGTGGTTGTACATTAGGAAATAATGACCATTAAGTCTGTACATATTTAATACAGACACAATTTTTTTCTAAACATTTTCAATCCATAGTTTGTTGAATTTGTAAATGCAGAACCCATGGATACAGAGGGGACAAATGTACCATCTCATTTCATTCTCTAGTTGGTTCTCCTCTGTTTATCTCAACTTGTGAACCAGATTATTCTCTTTGAGGCCAGGTATTCCTCCTTTACATCTATCAATTGTTAATGCTCAATGAATATTGTATGGTTGTTTTTATGATTTATATTTAAAAAGCAGAGTAGCTGATTTCCTCAATACAAAGTAAGAGCTTTACTATTCCAACTTAGACTAAGTGCCGTTTAAATATAGTGTGCCTTAACATCTCATAGCTAAGGCTCAACAGTCTTAAATACATCTCAAATAATAATTTAACTAATAATTATGTTCTTATAAAAAATCTGCCTATACATATTTTAAGTTACAAGTAGTATTTTATATTATTTCCATAGCAATGTTACCTCACTGTCAGGTCCATGTTCCTTCAATTTCTCCTTTTGAATGTCCTTTTCTTGGCTTTGACTAGAAGGAGGCTGAAAGATAAGTTACAAACTACTCATGCCAATGACAAGTAAGAACAACACATTGAAACCTGAGGAAGACGGGGGACTGCAAGTGCCCAGGCTTAAAGGTTCAAAGCTGGGCTCTCCCAACCACTACCTACAACCTATAACGGGCAAGTTATTTTCCAGAGTTCAGTCCTTCTTGAGTCTGCTCTTCTTGCTATAAGCACATTTAATATATTTTCTTCAACATTTCCCGCTAAACTTGTGAGTACCCAAAATCTTCATGAACGGTGCAAAGAACGGGAAGAACATCTCACAGTTTGAGAAAGCTTTCAGAACTAACAAAGTTTATTGTTTTATATGAAGATGATTTGTCCTTTTATGAGCTAAAATACCAAAATACTGTATTCAATGTTAAGTATACAATTCTCTCAAGATAGATTCCCAAAACAAGAAAATAAAAAATCAAAACCACCTGCTACCGGAGGGAACAGAACTGTTTTGATCTTTATGCCCAAGGAAAGAATGACGAATGTAAAGCACCACGGCCTTTTTTCATACAAATGAAAATGCTATTTCAGCTATTAGGAAAATATGTGTGGCAGGCTCTTTAATAGAATAGCTGAGAAATTAAACCATTGGGTCAATTTGATGATTGCTGGAAATCTAGCGGTTCTGGAGCCGCTGCAGGAGGACTGGGTAGGGCACCCGGGAGGAGCACACGCTGCGTGACCACGAGCTAGGCCGAGGCACCCCGTCTGGGGGCACCCCGTCTGGGGGCACCCCGTCTGGGGGCACCCCTTCTGGGGGCACCCCTTCTGGGGGCACCCCTTCAGGGAGCTGGGCCGGCTGGGTAGCGCGCCATGGTGGACACACCCTCCCTGCAGCACACCCCCCACTCCTCGGCCTGCACCTGCGCTTCCAGATTTGAAGACCGCTAAGTGAGCACTGTCGCGGGTCGCGGGTCGCGGGTCCGTAGAGGCGGCGCCGCAGCGCCAGCCCACAATCCGCCCCCCGGAGTCCGGGCCTCCCTGTTACCTGCGCGCCCGCAGCCGCGCGCTCGGCCTCCCCTTGCGCGGCCGCCGCTCGCGCCGCACTCTCTAGCTTGACCTGATGGCTCAATTCCTCCGCCAGGCACAGCCGCAGGCGATACAGCCTGTGGCGCAGGTCGCGGTTCTCCGCCCGGAGCTGCGCCACCTCCCGCGTGAGGCACGGCCCCTCCGCCTGGCACCGATCGGGCGCGTTCAGCTGCTCGTCCCTCAGGCGCTGGACCTCGGTCCACAGCCAGCGGATGTCCTCCTCCTGCCTCTCCAGGCGCGAAGCCACGGCCTCAGCCGCCAGGGCCTCAGCAGCCATGGCGCCGGCTCCTTCAAGGACCCACGCCCCGCGGGGAGATAGCGGTTGCGGCGAGGGCGACAGGGAGACTCAGTCCTGGGCAAGCCACGGGGCGGGGCTGCAGCTCCGCACGCCGCGTAGGCGGGTCGAGAGGCGGGGCCAAGGCCGGACACACCGCCGGGGGCGGGGCGGTGAGAGGGGCGGGGCCGAGTGTCGAGGTCCTACAGGCTTGGGCCCTATGGCTTGGGCCTGGACAGTGGCGATGAGGCCACTGAATGGACTCCCCTAACCTTCAGAGTCATGTCCAGGTGCTACCTGTAATCCCGGTTTTTATGTTGAAACGATTCTGTTTATAGCTGGAGAAATTGAGACAAAGAGGCTATGTCACTTGACCAAATCCTCCAATACTTTGGCAAGGCCAACATATCCCATTTCAATGGATTTTTCCCTGGTTTTCTTTTCTCTGGAATTCTTGCAGTCACCATCCTTTGCATCTCAAAACCGATTCTGCAAAGTAGCCATTAAGAATCGACCTTAACCTTCATGCCAAGGATGTGTAAGGGGCAAAGGCCACCCCAGGAGAGCACATAGAAGATCTCTACAAAAATTTAAATCTGACCAACATGAAATTGCTAGCTCCTCCAGCCTAGGGAAATGACACATACCCTTTGTATACCTTACAGCCATGAGCATGAAACTTGCTATGGCAGGAACATGAATTGATTTTTTTAAACTTTATTTTATTTATTTATTTTTATGTGGTGCTGAGGATCGAACCCAGGGCCTTGCACGTGGGAGGCGAGCACTCCACTGCTGAGCCACAACCCCATGAATTGATTTTTATTATTCTCTTTTTAATATTTTTTTTAGTTGTAGTTGGACACAATACCTTTATTTTTTATTCAGTTATTTATTTTTATGTGATGCTGAGAATCAAATCCAGGGCCTTGCCGGTGCTAGGTGAGTACTCTGCACTAAGACACAACCCTAGCCCCTACTGTTATTCTTAAAGCTCAGAATTTTGACACTATATAAGATCTTTGCAGATAATAACTTCTTATATCCTCACCTCAAGAAGTGCTATTATCATATCCATTTGTAGCTGGAAAAATTGACACACAGAGAGACTATGTCATTTGACCAAGGTCACACAGTTACTGCATGACAGTTTGGATTCAATCTCCCAAACAATCTGAAGTCTGAGTGTATGATGTCTTTATACCTTAGTAAAATTTAATTGAACATGTCAGATGATTTGATATAGGTGATAAATGTCATAAGAATTCTGAAATGAGAGAGTTAGCTTGGACTGGTGTAGTTAAGAAAAAAAAAGAGCAATGCTTCAGAAAATAAAGATTGGGTGAAATAAGAAAGGTGGAAAGGTAGACAAAGGTCACTCTAGGAGCAGAAGCAGTTTGGGAAAAGAAGCTAGGGAATGAGTTAATTGAGCTAATCTGATTAAGTTAACTGGAATTCCAAGAAGCTCCCAGAAGGAAGTTCCATAACTTCCATGTGGAAATTTAAAAACCATCTATTAAAGAACTCTGTTGAAAGGAAAAACAGAGAAAGTACAGAATTTAGTTAAGATGATAATAATGAAAAAATTACAATTCTATGGAATATGTAGACTAGAGAAAAATTTGTAACTAACACCTATATTGATAAAAACAAAAGAATGAAAATAAATTTTCAATAAACAATCTAGGACAAGGACATCAAGATAAACCAATAGCAACACCCTAATGAAACTACATACAGTTATCCTTCAATATCCATGGTGGTTTGTGTTCCAGGACCTCCTTCCACCACAGAGAGCCCATGGATGCTTAAGCTCTTATACAGAATAGTATAGTATTCGCATACAATCTACCCATCATTTCTAATACAACATAAATGCTATGTAAATAGTCATCACATTATATTGTTTAGGGAATAATGACAAGAAAAAAGTCTGTACATGTTTAGTACAGATTCAACTCTTTTTAGATATTTTCAGTCCAAGGTTGGTTGAATCCACCCATATGAAGGGTCATTATGAAGAGCTTTTTTCCTTCAACGCAGCAATCCCACTTTTAGAAATTTATTCCGAAGATACCTTGCTAAGAATAAAAATACATATCACAAAAATTCAATGGAGGTTTATCTGTAATTATAAAATACTGCATAGGATACTGGTTCAGTTAGCTGTGGTGCAAACACAATGGAGCATTCTGCAGCTGTCAAAAAGAATTAGGAAGATCACTACAAACTGATATGGGATGGTTTCCAGGGAATACTGTGCAGTGATAAGAACATATATAGTATGTTACATGTTATGTAAGAAAGAGAAGAAAGCACATGAATATCTATTTATCATTACAAAAATGAATAGAATAATAAATTAGAAAGCAATTATGTTCATCTCTGAGGGACCAAGGGAAGGGAAATGCATTTATCTACTGAATTGCAAAAAGAAATAGAATAACAAGCAATAATGGCTACCTACAAGGGGTCAGGAGAGGGGAAATGAGCTGTGAGGACCTCTGAGGGATTTCTCTGGGTGTATCCTTTTGTATAGCTTTGACTTTTGAAGGTATATAAATATTCTGCATATTCAAAAACTAAACCAATAGACATGAAAAGAGAGTAAGTTTAAGTAGACAGCAAACTTAAACAAACTTGATTTTAATTCAAATGACCATTATAACCAAACTAAAGGTGATGGAGATGGAGAAAAAAATGACTAATTATAATCCACAATCTTAGATGGATTATAAACAAATGCTGAACTCTTTTCAGAAGGTTTTTGTATTGTAGTGATGTTGGAAAAAAAATTCTGAAGCTAGTTTTTATATGCTCTAAGACTGAGTGAGTGAAATGTGTCAATACTGGGATCTATGATTCTCATTGCATAAGAAAGATGCAAATATGGAATGAGAGTAGAAAAGAAACAATCCTATGGTGATAGTTTGTACTGAGATGGATTTGTGTAAACCTATGATTTATAAAATGTTTGTGAGTATGCTTCTGTATACACACACACACATACACACACACAAATGCAAGTATATGCATGCACGTTGTATACATGTGAATATATTTACTAACTTTTAATGCCAGAGGAGTCAAGAAAAGCAATGATGACACATAGCATTGAGGTCTTGATCTTTACCCATTAAAAGAACCAGGGCTCCTGAGAGAAAGGTCACTCCAGGACTGGGATACAGATTCAAGATAAACCTGGAACAGCTTGTCTTGCTGGAAATTAGGGAAGGGCTCCCCACAAAAATGGTCTGAACATGTCACAAGAACGCAGGAATGACCTTGAAGATGTTCCCACTGGCCAAACTGGTACTACTTGTAAACCAAAAATAATTAGTATGACAATGAATCATAAACCACCAAAAATATGGGAATTCATAAATCAGAAGAGACTAGAAGACAGAAAATAGAAAATAAAAGAAAAACAGGAAAGAAGCAAGAAGCTCAGCTTATAGACTATAGACTGATGCCCAGAACAAAATGGGAAATGCAGAGATAAATGTAGAATTAGAGCATTAGAAAATCATCAGTTTGCCAACTTCAGAGTAAAGGTTAAATCAGGCAACAGTCATGCTTAACCTAAAGGCCAGTTTTGAAAAGTGGCAGGATATTTACATGGTTTTAAAACATCTCCCTGCAGACTCTTTATTAGGTGCAAGAGAAAATCAAAAATTAATCACACAATGAAGAAATCAGGCAATACCTTGATCAAGTGATCAAAATTAACACCATCTATAAGGAACAGGTAGGCTTCATGAGTCTCCAGATGTAACATTGCAAAGAAGGCATAATCCATTATACAGAATTCATTCCTAGAATACATAACCCCTATTTAATCCCAGAGAAATGTCACACAAACACAAAATAAGGTACATATTGTTTAAATAGTGAAGGGGAGAAAATGTTTTTCAAAAACATTGACATCATAAAATACGATCTCTAGAAATGTTCCTGAGTAAAAAAAGCTGAATAATCATGATAATAAAATGCAATACTTGACCCCAGATTGGATCCTGAAGGGGGCAAAATGCTTTTATAAAGAGCATAATTAGACCAACAAACTAAAATGGAAAATGGATGGCATATTAGATAAAAATATTGTGTTGATATAAACTCATGATATTGATAAGTATTAAAAAAACAAAGTGTCTCCATTTTTCATAAAAGCAAGCTAAAGTATTTAGTCAAGTTGTATGTAACTTATATCCATATGGAAAAAAATTGTAGAGGAAGAGAGGATAAATGATAAAGCAAAGGGTAAAACATTAACCTCAATGTAAGCTTCTTAGAACATGATGAGATAATGTTACTCCTCTCGGTAAAGCCTTTAGAAACTTTCTACAGCAAATGGAGTAAAATCCCAATTTCTTATCAGGACTTATCAGGCCAGCAAAACTGAACTCCCCATGGCCTCTCTAGCATTATACAGAGACCTTTACAAAGAACTAGTCCCTGGAGCTCTCAGATCCTCAGATAATCCTACTCCTTCCTGGCTCTGAGATTTTACACATTCCAAGTCTCTGCTTTTTTAATCTTCTATCACTCTTACTATCCAACTTCATCCTGGGGTTTTAGCTTATGTGTCATCTCTGTGCTCCCTGTAAAGTAGCCTTGCCTCCCTTCTCTCTCATCATCTCTTTCAGTTATATTGTAATTATTTTATTCATTTGTCTGCTTGTATTTTTTCTGTCCCTACCTCTTAGCTGGAGTGTGTGGGGGGGTAGGGATTGACTCTATTATTCCACCATGATTCCATACCTCCCATCTAGTACAAAGTAGAAAACCAAAGAAAACTTTGGAGTTATAATGGCCTCTCATAAAATTATGAAGACAGGGAGAAAATAAAAAGATCAGTCTTTGCCAAAATTGGGGGGAAAGGGGAATGAGTAGGCAGAGAACAGAAGATTTTTATGACAGTGAAATTATTCTTTATATCATTATGTATCCTTACAAAGGCATAGAATGTATAACTCACCAAAAGTGAACCCTAACATTAACCATGGGCTTTGGTTAATAATGGTGTACAATGTAAGGTCATCCGTTGCACAAATCTGCCACTCTGGTGCAGGGTATTGACAGTAGAGGATGCTGTACCATGCACAGGAGCAGGGGGATATAGGAAGCCTCTGCACTCTCAGAGTGTCTGTATTCTTTCAGCTTAACTTGGCTTGGAATCTAAAGTAGCTCTTAAAAAAAAAAAAACTTAAAAAATTGTTCTAAGAGGTCCATTTCTGCATCTACCAGGAAGGACATTGGTGTGGAGGACAGTAACTGCTGTGGCTTCCGGCACTTTGATGAAACCTCAGATGAGGGGTCTTCTGGCCTAACAGCTGCGGTTTCATATTGTAGGAACATTCATGGTTGCCCTGGGGGTTGCAGCTCTTGAAAAGTTTGGTGTGGCTGAACCAAGAAAGGAGGCATATGCAGATTTCCACAGAAATTATGATTCCATGAAATATTTTGAGGAGATGAGGAGGGCTGGTATCTTTCAGAGTTGCAAAGTGATTTTGGAATATAAAGAATTTCTTTGGATTGAGGTCCTTAGAAGTTTATGCTCCTGAACTATAAAACATGAATACATGAGCTAAGGGAGAGTTTTTCTTGGTAAATAAACAATTAACAAATACTATAGACAGTGTTTGCTTGATTCTTATTGATAATTTGGGGCACTTAAAAGCAACATAATTGGTTGGAAACTTTTAACACCATTTATGAACCTCATGAAGATGACTCGATTTTAGTATTTCTTACAATTTTCATTGTTTTTATACGTCTTTAATTACTCTGATGTTTCGTTTATTTCAGTGGGATACTCCTAGGTGCAATTACCTGGTCCTGGCCTTGAAATGGTCTTCAGGAGTCCATATAAAATTTCTGTACTGTGGACTCTAAGAAAGGAGAGTGATATAGTTCTTCCAATAAAGTCTGTCTATGGACATCACCACCATTTGGTGTCCCTGCTGCCACAACTGAAAGGCAGATAACTGAGAAATACTCAGTATTGTTTTGTTAAAGTGCTAACCATGTGTATTTGGGAATATGTATCTTAATACAGAAATTGATTTTACTTAACTAGAATTGGGTAATGTCTGTTAATGCCTAAACAGTGTGCTAACTTTCTCTCAGAGGAGTTCTTAGAACCTCCTGTTGTCCTTTGTTGTGATGAAAGTGATACTATAGAGCACTTTGAGAGTTACATTTATTTTATCCAAAGCTAGTTTAATCATGAATTGTCACTTTATTAAGATAACAGAAACTGTATCTTACCCTTTTTAACTCATGCAAAATTGAATCCCAGTAATGTAGCCTGTATTAAACTCAGATGGTATTAATAAAAAAATACTTAAATTGTAAAAATCCCTGGTTAAATAGATGTTTATAAATGGCCTGTAAAAAATAAAATAAAAATAAAAATATTCTAAGAGATTACAAAATACCACAAGATGGCAGTATTTCTCTCAGAAGTGTCAGTAAGGAACCCACTTAGGGAAGATTCTGATGTCCTGGTTCTTCAAGAAGCTCAGAGTGCATCACAGTAGTGTCACAGCCCAGCCTGAGGTTTGCACTTTTGATGGGTGTTTGTAAAGGCAGGTTTTATTATTATTCAGGGGTGGTGGGGCCAACAGATCAACAGACAATGGCCATTGGGAAGATAGTTCATTACTCAGTTACCAAGAAAAGGGAGTACCTGGTCAGTCAGGAGGCAGAGCCAGAAGGAGAAGAATTTGCGCAAGAGCCTGTGTTGTGGTTTTCCTGGGAAGGAACAGGTGAGGCAGGGCAAGCAGTTTAGGACTGACTAGATGGATCATCTCAATGGGCTCTGGGGAAGTAGGTGCTGTCCCTAGTCCCAAGATAATTAGGTCAGGGGAATAGTGAGTCCCTTATCAACACTTCTAAGAAAAATACTGCTATTTTGTAGTCTCCTAGACCATTTTATTCTTTTCTTTAAAGGTAAAATTTTTAATTTTTTTAAAAAAATTAAAAATAGTTTTTGTTTTAATTGTAGATGGACACAATACCTTTATTTTATTTTATTTATTTTTTTATATGGTGCTGAGAATCAAACTCAGTACCTCACGTGTGCTAGGCAAGCACCCTACCACTGAGCCACACCCTCAGCCCCAAAAGTAGATTTTATTTTTTAGAGCTGTTTTATCTTCACAGTAAAGCTGAACAGAAAGTACAGATATTTCCCATATACTCCTGCTGCTACACACAGACCCTCTGAGAAGAGGTGGTTGTGGTGTCAGTTCTGAGTTGGTTGGTTTGCATATGAAAAAACAGCTCCCCAGAAAATCCTTTACTGTTGGCTAACTCTAGAAGGGGCAGTCTTTTCCTAGTCATCAAGGCTCTAAAACATTAAAGCATCAGAACCACATGGTTAATGCAATGAAGTACAGAGATATTGGGTTATTTTCTCAGGTCACTTACAGGGCTGGAAGAAAAGCCAGGAAATTTTTTCTTGTGCTACTATCAGAGCACTCCAGGGAATTCTGATTTCTTGAAAAATAAATCTTCCAGACAGATGCTATAGAAAAAGCTCTACTTTCTTCTATTAACCAACATGGCAGGAATATTATGATAACCACAGATTGATTTTTTCCCACCAATTTCCTAACTGGAAAAAAACATCAAAACATTTGAGTTCCTTTAAACAACTCCTTGATATGTGCACTTAGTAACTTTTAGAGAGAAGACATACAAGATATGAATGGGGAAGGACCCTGCTGCCATGACTCACTTGCATCAGCAGGTACAGAGGAACAGGGCAGAGAGTGCACCTGAGAATAGAACAGTACACCTGCAGACCTGGCCAGAGGAGGTCCTGAGGTGACTCCAGTGTCTGAGCAGATCCAGGCAAGTATACACATGAAGGCTGTCTTGGAGCAATCGTATTACAGCCATGCAATCTGCAGTGAGCCATTGTTTGTGGCAGCACTCCCCTGAGTCAGCAGGAATCCCTTCTTCTAATCTGGTTTCATTAAGTGGACACCAGACTTGGATCAGAGGAGAGGGATCATTTATGCAATTGTATTTTTTAACCAAGTCATCATTTAGAAGTTTCCAAACTTACCTCTTTCTTTCTTTCCTTTCTTCCCTGTCTTTCCTTCCCTCCCTCCCTCCCTTCCTTCCTTCCTTCCTTTCCTCCTTTCTTTCAATGGGCTAAGTTGAGAAATAACATGCAGTAGGTGATTTAATAAAAGACACTAGTACATTGCGATAACTTTCTTTTGCTGTCTGTAACTTTATTAACCCCAAACTGCAGTTGTGGGGAGCAGAGATGAGCAGCATAGTTCCTGATAAGCTTCCTACCTTATGATGTGGCCATTTAATATAGATTATGAGCATGGTATATTCATAATGATGAAAATAATCATGGGGTGCTAGAGAAATGATTATTTGGGGATGAAAGGAGGAATTTAAATTGAACAGCAGTTAGCTAAGCTTTGTTTCTTGCTTAGCTTTCAAAGTTTACTACTGCAGGGGGTTAATTAATATAGCACAATCCTCTTGAGCCAAGACGGTCAGCACTGCATTTCTCCCTGGGTTTAATCGGATGCCTTCTTTCTCCCTGCAGATCTCTAATAATTCCAGGTGGCAGCGTGACTTTGCTTCCAGGTGGCAGTGTGGTGTGGACACTGGCTGCAGAGTCCAAATAGTGGCAAGGGCCAGGAGGGAAACACTTCCCCAGCTCCACACGGCCAAAATGTTTGAGATAGGAGCTAAGTCTTGTTTTTATTATTGTGAGACAAGGTCACAAAAAGAAAAGGAGAAGAGAAAACAGTGGCTCTCAGAAATACTGGTGAGATACAAAGAGCAGATCCTAAAGGAATTCAGACTAGGCCAGGTGCTCCTCTGCTTGGTGTATGATGGAGTGTTCTCCCTGAAGGAGTACAGAGAGATCCTCTCGCAGGATTGCTATCTGAGGAGAGTGGAATATTTTTTCCTGAAGCTTTTTTCGAAAGGCCCAAGTGCTTTCTGTGCTTTCTGCTCTCATCTGGAGGAATTCTGCCCTTACCTGCTTACCTCCATTTTTCTTTATTACCAAGGTAAGAATATGGTTTGCTCTGAAATGTAGTAAGCTTAATGATAGTTGAATCAAAATATCAGGCTCCCTAACTACACTATGTAATAATGAGTTTCAACACAGCATTGATCTTTTTTTTAAGTATTTTTTTGTAGTTATAGATGGACAGAATGCTTTTATCTTATTTATTTTTATGTTGTGCTAAGGATCAAACCCAGTGCCTTACACATGTCAGGCAAGCGCTTTACCACGGAGCTACAGCCCCAGCCCCAGCATTGATCTTTATCTTACTAAAACCATGCAGTGCTTCTCTCTTAAATCTCACAATGCAGAAGTAAATGTGTGTGATGCTGAAGAAATCCTTGCACAGCCCCTGGAACAATGTTCAAGATGATTTCTAATCATCTAATTAAAAAAATTTTTATCTTTCTTGTTTTAATGAGGATTTTTAGATGCCAGGCATAATGTATTAATAGGTTACAGAAGATTGGACTGGGCTTTCATTCTATAGGCAAATCATGGTTCTTCAGAATGTTAAAAATTACCATATGGTCCAGCATTTCCACTGCCAGGTATATGCCCAAGAGAAATGGAATTATGTGTCCACACAAAGAACTATGTAAGATATTCATAGCAGCATTATTCATAATAGCCGAAAATTAGAAAAAAAAGCCCAAGTGTTCATCAATTGATGAAACAAAATGTGATATATCTATACAAAGTAATATTACTCTGTCATAAAAAGAAATGAAGGAATGATGCATGCTACAACACAAATGAACTTAAAGCCCTAATGAAAGAGAAAGAAGCCTTTCCCAAATGCCACATATTATATGATTTTATTCATATGAAATGTTCAAAATAGGTAAGTCCATGAGACAGAAAGCAAATTAGTGGTGGCTATGAGCAAGAAGTGGAGGAAAGAAGGGAAATGTACAGAAGTTTTGGGGGGTATGATGAAAATATCCTGAAATTAGATAGTTGTGATGGTTCTCATGTCAGAGAATATACTTAAAAAACCAAAACCTCTTACTTGTATACCTTCAAAGGGTGAATTTTATAGTGTGTGACATATAACAAAAAAAGCTGTTATTTTAAAAAACTAGCATGTAAATCTTCTCAGCTGTTTCTCTCAGTCTTCTAAATAGAGCCCTTGAAATGGCCTATCCCAATTTCCCAGCCTCCTTCCTTCAAACTAGAAAGAACTCCTTCTTGCTAAGAGTGGGTTTGGGACGGTCAGCCCAATACAGGAACAAAGAGGAAGAGAGGGCATGTGTTCTGGGGCGGTGGTAAGAATGAGGGAACAGAGGCAAAAGGAGGAATCTCTATTTGCAATTCTGTGGTCTGTGTCTGTGATTCAAGTTTTTGAGAACTGTAAGGAAAGGATTTCAACTATTTTGAAGTAGTGTTTCATTGCTGGTCTTCATTTGCCTTCAACACTTCTCCAAGACAGAAGTGTGAGTTCCAGCTTGATGACAGATTTATTCTGAGGTTTATTTCAGTGGAAAATTTATCCTTGGCTTTTAGGATAGTTTTGATTCATAGATTTGTTGTAAACTCCCATTCCATGGTCTCTATAACATTCAGTAAAGTGGTCAATCTACAGAAAAAGTCAAAAAAGTGAAAATGAATATTTATAAATGGCTTCTTACATTTCTTCAGGCTGCACTGTAATATAAATTTACAAATCAGAGAATGTTTGCCTTTTCATGTGTTAATCCAGTCCAACTTTACAGAGTATCTACCATGCCTCCTGCACTATGGTGAACAAGACCAATGCAATCCTTTATTTTTCAATAAATCCTTTAGTTTTTATATATTTTTTTTAATATTTATTTTTTAGTTCTTGGCGGACACAACATCATTGTTGGTATGTGGTGCTGAGGATTGAACCCAGGCTGCACGCATGGCAGGCGAGCGCGCTACTGCTTGAGCCACATCCCCAGCCCTAGTTTTTATATATTTAATTTAAAAATACATCATGCATTTAAAAACTAAAGGATTTATTTATTATCTATTTAAATATATATTATACATTTTAAAATAAATGCATAATATAGGTGCCAGGTATAATGTATCAATATATTGATACATATGTAAATATATATATATGCAATTAAAATACTATAATTTATATATTATGCAAGATAAATATATAATGCATTTAAAAACTGATAATTTTTTCTTACCAGGTAACTTAAATATTGATACGTAAAAAAACAGCTGAATAGCGGTTATAGTAACTATTTAACTTTTTTGTTAAGGAATCATCACAGGTTGAGTTTTGTTTGTTTGCTTAATTTTTCTTTGTAAAGAAATTATCTTGGCTTAAGAGGAAGAGGGAAAGGAAAGTAGATTAACTAAGGTTTTAGCTATATATTTTGGGGGAGGGGGGTGCTGGGGATTGAACCCAGGGTCTTGTACATGCTAGGCAATAGCTGTAAATTGAAAATTTTAATTGTCTATTTCTGAAGCATGTGTGTCACAACATTGACATTTAAGTCTTGAGTTGGAAACATGGATTGATTTCTACTGTTATTCCATAATATTTTACTATTTTCAATGCTTTTCTACCTACGATAAAATGTTACTAAGTACAAATTATTTCCTTTATTTGAAAATGAAATAATCTGATGAGGTTATACAAATCTATACACATGCCAGAATTTTGTAGAAATACACAACCACCACACACACAAAAAAATGAGTGCCTGTAAAAACCAGTACAATTCAAATAACATCTGTAGCTTAGTATTGTGCCAACATCAATTTCCTGGTTTTGATCATTGTATGAATGTTATATGGAATGTTATCACTGAGAGAACCCCGCCTGGGAATTTTCTGTACTATTTTCTGTGATTCTAAAATGATTTCAAAAAGTTATAAAAAGAAAGATAATAGCAAGGATATGATAAAATTTTAATTGGAGGGATTGTTTTTAATATTAGCTTTGAGAAATAAAATTCTAAAAATGTTCACATTCTTTTGCCACCTGAATCAATGGTCAGAATTTAGAGTTTAAGACTAACTTTTAGTTGATTCCAGGTTGTTAAAGCAAGTTCTTTGCAAAGGCTCAAGTCCCTCCAGCATTGAGTCATCCATGTGTGTCCAATAGGGCTCATCCTTTGTGAATGTCCAGAAAAGGAAGCTTTGTGATAGGCTGTAATAATATCTGTCTTCAGGAGGAAATCCATTTCCTGTCACTGTGTGGGCCTAAAATCAGTTCCTAAACTACCAAAGAGGCCTTGCAGTTCTAAATATAAAGAGGCCATCTGCCATTGTTAGAACATATACTATTAAACAAATACATCCCAGCAAAACAGCAAGAAAGGTGCAAACCTAGCATTCATGCTGCAGAGCACTCTGGGGAAGGTCCAATGATTTATTCAGTATAAAGCAGAGGCAAGGGGCTGGGGCTGTAGTTCTGATAGAGTTTGCTTAGCATGCACGAAGCCCTGGGTTCAGTTCCAAGCACCAAAAAAAAAAAAAAAAAAGAGGCAAGAGATAAGAAGTGAGGTGAGGGCTTTTGCTTAGTATGACCAGCTAGTGATGCTGCTAATGGAACCTGGAAGTGCTATACTGTCCTCTCATGTTTTCAGCCACATGTAATTATTGCTATGAACAACTCCACTTGTTAAAACAGATCAGTTTGTGCCAATAGGGATGAACAGATGCCTGCCTGACACTCTTTAATTACAGGGAAAGAGCCCCCTCACTGGGAGGGGAGAGGCTCAACCCTTGGAGCAGCTCCCACCTCCACAGGTGGCCACTGCATTTCCCTTATTCCCGTCCCTGTCATATTGGGAGGAGAGGCAAGATCTGGAGCTGGATTTAAGTGTGGGCATATGAGAGCAATCCCTAAACCATCATTCCCAGAGCTAGCCTCTTGAAAAGTGAGCCATTCCACACTATGCAATGCAGCGTGGTGGACTTGTTATGCACATGCAGAGGGCAGCCTGGCATTGGGCCCAGGAATGGAAGCTTGGTGTTGCTTTCCAGGAACTAAAGGGAAGACACAACAGAAGGCAGTGTAAACAAGGGCAAGGCCAATGCAGGTGGGGTGTGGGGGCAGAGCTTGTCAGGCTGGGGCTGGATACGGAAGGGGACCTACAGAAAGTTTTAATTGAGGTGCCATCTGCTCTTTTCTAGGGGCTATCACCTCTGACAACTGAAAAAAGTAAAAAGGCTTAAGCAGAAAAGTGCTGCCCCAAGCTAGGACAGAAATCATGGTCAGTTTCTGGGGAGATAGAAAATGAGTTGCACTGGTCAGTTTTAAAAATCATACCCTCCCAGTGACTATGGCTGCCAGGCTAAGCCCAAGATAGGGAAGGCATGAATACCATTCTCTGGTCAGGAGCTTGAGGAGAAGCCACATTTGAAAGAAATATGGTGTCTCCTTTTCCTTCTTCCCTTGTTTCCATGAAAACCATTTTTAAATACTGCAAAGAAAATGGATATTTACTCCCAAACTCCTCTATTCAGAACAATGCCAGCATGCATGTTTTAAAAACCAGCCACTCTACTCCCAGCTAAGACAAGCGATTATTCATATTCAACAATTGGTAATGATTCATATTTCAATGAACTACTGGGTGTTTCCTTTAGAAAAATGTGAACCAAGTAATGTTCATCCTTTTATATACAAGTTAGGATAGCCAAATCTCCAGAAACACATTGTTATTACTTTAGAGGACAAAAGAAAGGCTGTAAAGAGTGGGTGAGCTTACAGACTTGCAGAAAGTGTGACTAACTGCTTGTGTTACAATGCAGAACAAACCCACAGGATCTTACAAGACATATACATTGCAGAAGAAAAAGCAAGCTTTGGAACTCAACATGAACCTAGCAACGCCCCTGACACTGAAGATCAAGAACAAAGTCTCCAGTTATTTAACAAGTATGTTAATATTCTCAGTGTTTGCCTGCTTTAAAAAGTCTTGTCTTGCTACTTTTCATTTTCCTCCTTGTTTCACTGTGTCCTTTGGTCAATTACATATAGTTTTGCTGGTATGCGTATTTTCTGGGACGTTTTCAGGTCTCTGTGTGATTTCTTAGTTGTTTCGCGGTCTGAGAAGAATAGAACTTGGAGATTACCATTTGGTTGTAGGAAGCTGATGCTGTTGAAGTGTGTACCTGGTGACCAGTCTTAGTTTTTGTTCTGTGTTGGAACCCAAAACAGGTCAATGCTGCTCATTCAGAGTACCCCCAAAACAATCTACTTCAGGAATAATACTTTAAAATCTGAATTAAAAGATTACAAATGGAGCGGCAGTCCCCTAAAGCGTGTGCTAATGCTTTTCTCAAAGAAAACACTCTTAATGAAGTGCAATGCTCGTGGAATATTCTGGGATTGCTCAACACATATGACATTCTTATGTTCTTTTGGATCATAAATTGCAGGTTTCATGGGCAAGAATAAAACCTGAATTGTGGTAAGACTCTATGGCTATTTCTTGCAGACTTTCTCATAGAAAGGATTTGCATAAAATGAGAATTCATATCATAAATATGGTCCCCACTCCAGTCTATGTCTCCCCTTCCACTAAAGGCATGAAATGGGATGTTGATAGTTGGTGTACTAGCTATCAGAGCTCTGTAATTTTCTTATGGATCTCAGACATGACAATCAATAACTATGGTAGAAAAATGCATAAGCCAACATTTGATATGCTTAAATAGCATGTATAATTGAGTTTACCTCTCATTTGGCTTATCGTAAAAATAATAAGTCCCCATTACCATAATCTGTGCGCTTGAAAGTACATTTCCTGATTCCTGCCAATTCTCTTGCTGGGTTAAGAAACTTGTGCCTTGCAGCAAAGCTCTCAGGGTTCCCTGCACCTGACTGGGTGGCTCAGGTTCCCTGCAGAGCCAGGAAGCTTTCTCTGGGGCTGGGTCAGTGGGTCAGGGGTTGGCCCCCTGCACTGGGAGCAAGACCTCCCCCCAGCCTATCCAGAAGGTGAGGTCTGGCTCCCACTGCTCAAAGCCCTTCCTGGTACAAGACCCTGAGCTGCAGATGCCTCTGAGGTTTGCAAAATGGTGATTTCTGTTTCTTTTCTTCTGCTGCTTCTCACTTTCAGTAAGAAAAAAGGGACAGAGACACATTTGGATATAAATATAATACACAGATCTATAGAAAGAGACAGACATTTATTTTAAGCAATTGGGTCACATGATTGTGGGGGCTGGTGAGTTCATGATTTGTCAGGCAAGCTGGCAGGCTGGAAATTGAGATAAGAGTTGACGTTGTTGTCTTCAGTGGAGACCCACAGGGCAGCAGGCTGGACTATGGCAGTCTTAAAGAGAATTCCTTCTCTGCAGGAAATTTCAGTTTGTACTTTTAAAATCTTCAACTGATTAGGCAAGGCCCATTCACAGTATGGAGAGCAATCTGCTCCATTAGAAATCTACTGATTTAAATATTAATCGCATCTAGAAACTACCTTTGCAGTGGCATCTAGATTGTTGTTTGAGTAGACAACTGGGTACTATAGCCCAGCCAAGTTGACACACAAAATTAAACATCACAAGCATGGTGTTGCCTTGGAAAAGTGTGTATAACCTTTCTGTGCCTCAGATTCTCTCCTGGGAAGTGAAGATAATGAACAGTCCCTGCCTCATCGGATTGTTTGAGGGTTCAATGCACAACATGTACAGGAGCCATCTCTGATCCATTCTTTCCTTTCTGTGTCTCACACTACTCTAGGTCCAGCATACCACTGGCACTCAAAGTATGCTAAGTAGTGACTGACTCAGCAACGTAAACACTGCGTTTTTCTGCTTAGTTCCTCTTTACACCAATAATTTAGGCAACGATGATCCGATCCAGGGCTTCTAGCACTTACTCTATGCAACCTGTCCATGCATACCAGGCCTGCTGACTAAACTCATCCCCCACCACCTCCACAGGCTCATTTCTCCTGCCCTGGGCCCACACCACCCCCAGGGTACCTGAGACATGCTGCTGAATTGATAAGTGCAGCCAATCTTCCTAGGTTTTGAGTTTCAGTCTTGGGTGGAAACAGGGTACCTCAGTTATCATTCCTTTGTACCTCCTACCTATCCCTGGGTCTTAGACCCTCTTGCTCTTTTCCTCTATCTCCTTCCCCATCACCCTTCCTCCTCCTTCTTCTCCTCCTTTACTTCCACCTCCACCTCCAGTGCTAAGGATCCAGCCCAGGGCCTTGTACATACCAGGCAAGCATTCTACCACCGTGACCTACCCCCAGCCCTCTCTTTTCATTTCTAGCCCTGCTACCCCAGGCCAACAAAGGGTTACTGTGATAGTTCATCAACTTGGCTGGGTCACAGTGCCCACATATTTGGTCAAACTTACTCTGGATGTTTCTGTCAAGTATTTTTTGGATGAGATAAATACTTAGAGTTGTGAATTTTGACTAAAAGAAGGTGAACCTCCATATGGTGAATGAACCTTATCAGATTGGTTGAAGGTGTTATAATAACAAAGACTGACCCCCTTAGAAAGAAGGAATTCTGCATCAGGCTGCATTTGTACTCTAAGTCTAACCCTTGCATACATCTCAGGCTGCTGCCGGCTCTTCACAGTTTGGACTTACTGAGTCTCTGCAATTGCATGGGCTGATTACCCCCACCCCCCCACCCCCCCGCGCCGTGTGTGTGTGTGTGTGTGTGTGTGTGTGTGTGTGTGTGTGAGAGAGAGAGAGAGAGAGAGAGAGAGAGAGAGAGAGAAACAGAGACAGAGAGATCATATGTATCATATCACACATATACTATATAATCATATATATATATATGTGCATATCTTCATCCTATGGGTTCTGTTTCTATATACAGATGGAAAAAGCAGTGCTTAAATCGTAGCTCTATGTTGGACTCCAACACAGCCCCCCTGTTATAGGCTTTAAGTTTTTAAGTTTCATGGTCTTGTGATTCCTTGGGAGGGTCCGAACTTATTTTTCCTCTGTTCCTAAGGCCCACAGCTGCTAGTAATCTTTCCCTCAGAGTTTTATCAGTTATTTACAAAGAACTTGATTTGGGGCTTATACCAATTTTGATTGTTTTCCCTGTCTGTTTAACTTCTGAATTATCATTTAAGATATCAATTTTCTGCCCATTGGCTGCGTCCACCTGGGCAGCAGCCGGGCACCTGGCAGACGAGCGTAGGCGGTGACAGAGAGCAGTGACCATCTGGCCCAGGCGGTGGCAGTGGGGAAGGGGCACGGGCACACCGATGGGCACCACTGAGAAAAGAGGCAAGAAGAGCCGGAGGCTGTTTTCATTGCTGTGGCAGTGGAAAGCGAGCAGGAGGCTCTGGAGGATGTGCTGGGCTCCCGAGGCAGTGCTGGTGTAAAGATCTTTCATCTCTGTGATGGTGTCAACTTGACTGGATTGAGGAATACCTGGAGAACTTCCCAAATGGAAAATAAGTCAGATTCTCTCACCTGACCACATTGTAGCAAAGAGTCTTGGAACCACTGTGTCAGAAACCCTGACCGGAGAACAGGCCCAGCGGCCCACAGAGGGGCAGAGCCTCCGCCCGTGCCTGCAAGGTAGGTGGACCTGCTACCGACTGGCAGAACAGGCCCAGCGGCCTGCGTAGTAGGCACATTGCCCCAATTGGAGGAGGGGCAGAGCCGCTGCCCGCGCCTGCAAGGGAGACTTTGCAAGTATACAAGAGCAATATAAATATATAGGGGGAAAATTCAATAACACAACAGTTTCACCAAGCAGAAAGAAACACGAACAGTATGAAAAGACAAGGAAAGAAAGGACCACAAGCAATGCAGGTTAACTCAACGTTAGAAGAGGTAATATCTGCAGCAAATGGAATGTCAGATAAAGAATTCAGGATATACATGCTTCAGATGATCTGGAGTCTCAAGGAAGACATTAGACAGCAGAATCAGACAATGAAAGATCACTTCGACAATGAATTACATAAACAAATCCAAGAAGCAAAAGATCAACTATACAGGGAGATAGAGGTTATAAAAAACAACAAACAGAAATCCTTGAAATGCAGGAAGCAATAAACCAACTTAAAAACTCAATTGAGAATACTACCAGCAGAGTAGATCACTTAGAAGATAGAACATCAGACAATGAAGACAAAGCATTTCAACTTGAATAGAACATAGACAGCTCAGCAAGACTGTTAAGAAACCATGAGCAGAACACCCGAGAATTATGGGATAACATAAAGAGACCAAACTTAAAGAGTCATTGGGATACAGGAAGGTATAGAGGTCCAAACCAAAGGAATGAGCTATCTATTCAATGAAATAATACGAGAAAACTTCCCAGACTTGAAGAATGAGACAGAATCCAAAATCCTAGAAGCCTACAGGACGCCGAATGTGCAAAATCATAAGAGATCCACACCTAGACACATTATAATGAAGATGCCCAACATACAGAATAAGGAGAGAATTTTAAAAGCTACAAGAGAAAGGAAGCAGATTACATTTAGGGGTAAACCAATCAGGATAACAGCTAATCTTTCAACACATACTCTGAAAGCTAGAAGATCCTGGAATAACATATTTCAAACACTGAAAGAAAACGGGTTCCAAACAAGAATTGTGTATCCAGCGAAATTAAGCTTCAGAATGGAAGATGAAATTAAAACCTTCCACGATAAACAAAAGTTAAAAGAATTTGCAGCTAGAAAACCATCTCTCCAAAAAAATCCTTGGCAAAACAATACAGGAAGAGGAAATGGAAAATAACAATGAAAACCAACAGTGGGAGGTAGTACAGTAAAGGGGGGAAAATAATCAAAGAGGAAAACAAACCATGTTTAGTAACATAAATAAACAAATATGGCTGGAAGAACAACCCATATCTCAATAATAACCCTAAATGTTAATGGATTAAACTCACCAATTAAGAGACACAGGCTAGTAGAATGGATCACAAAACAAGACCCAACAATATGCTGCCTACAGGAGACGCATTTGTTAGGAAAAGACATACATAGACTGAAGGTGAAAGGTTGGGAAAAATCATATCACTCATATGGATTTCGGAAACAAGCAGGAGTGTCCATACTCATATCAAATAAAATAGATTTCAAGTCAAAGTTAATCAAAAGGGATAAAGAGGGACACTACATACTGCTAAAGGGAACCATACACCAACAAGACATAACAATCATAAATATATATGCCCTAAACAATGGTGCAGCTATGTTCATCAAACAAACCCTTCTCAAGTTCAAGAGTCTAATAGACCACCATACAATAATCATGGGAGACTTCAACACACCTCTCTCACCACTGGACAGATCTTCCAAACAAAAGTTGAATAAGGAAACTATAGAACTCAATAACACAATTAACAACCTAGACTTAATTGACATATATAGACTATACCACCCAAAATCAAGTAGTTACACTTTTTTCCTCAGCAGCACATGGATCCTTCTCAAAAATAGATCATATATTATGTCACAGGACAACTCTTAGACAATATAAAAGAGTAGAGATAATGCCATGCATCTTATCTGATCATAATGGAATGAAACTGAAAATCAATGATAAAAGAAGGAAGGAAAAATCATGCATCACTTGGAGAATGAAAAATAGGTTACTGAATGATAAATGGGTTATAGAAGACATCAAGGAGGAAATTAAAAAATTCTTAGAGATAAATGAAAACACAGACACAACATATCGGAATCTATGGGACACATTGAAAGCAGTTCTAAGAGGAAAATTCATTTCTTGGAGGTCATTCCTTAAAAAAAGAAAAAAACAACAAATAAATGATCTCATACTTCACCTCAAAATCCTAGAAAAAGAAGAGCAAAACAACAGCAAAAGAAGTAGAAGGCAAGAAATAATTAAAATCAGAGCTGAAATTAATGAAATCGATACAAAGGAAACAATTGAAAAAAATGACAAAACTAAAAATTGGTTCTTTGAAAAAATAAATAAAATTGACAGACCCTTAGCCATTCTAACGAAGAGAAGAAGAGAGAGAACTCAAATTACTAGCATATGGGATGAAAAAGGCAATATCACAACAGACACTTCAGAAATACAGAAGATAATCAGAAATTATTTTGAATCCTTATACTCCAATAAAATATAAAATAGTGAAGGCATCAATAAATTTCTTAAGTCATATGATCTGCCCAGATTGAGTCAGGAGGATATAGACAACCTAAACAGACCAATATCAATTGAGGAAATAGAAGAAACCATCAAAAGACTACCAACTAAGAAAAGCCCAGGACCAGATGGGTATACAGCAGAGTTTTACAAAACCTTTAAAGAGGAACTAATACCAATACTTTTCAAGCTATTCCAGGAAATAGAAAAAGAAGGAGAACTTCCAAATTCATTCTATGAGGCCAACATCACCCTGATTCCGAAACCAGACAAAGACACTTCAAAGAAAGAAAACTACAGACCAATATCTCTAATGAACCTAGATGCAAAAATCCTCAATAAAATTCTGGCGAATTGGATACAAAAACATATCAAAAAAATTGTGCACCATGATCAAGTAGAATTCATCCATGGGATGCAAGGCTGGTTCAATATACGGAAATCAATAAATGTTATTCACCACATCAATAGACTTAAAAATAAGAACCATATGATCATCTCGATAGACGCAGAAAAAGCATTCGACAAAGTACAGCATCCCTTTATGTTCAAAACTCTAGAAAAACTAGGGATAATAGGAACATACCTCAATATTGTAAAAGCAATCTATGCCAAGCCTCAGACCAGCATCATTCTGAATGGAGAAAAATTGAAGGCATTCCCTCTAAAATCTGGAACAAGACAGGGATGCCCTCTCTCACCACTTCTGTTCAACATAGTTCTTGAAACACTGGCCAGAGCAATTAGACAGACGAAAGAAATTAAAGGCATAAAAATAGAAAAAGAAGAACTTAAATTATCACTATTTGCAGATGACATGACTCTATACCTAGCAGACCCAAAAGGGTCTACAAAGAAACTATTAGAGCTAATAAGTGAATTCAGCAAAGTGGCAGGATATAAAATCAACACGCATAAATCAAAGGCATTCCTGTATATCAGCGACAAATTCTCTGAAATGGAAATGAGGAAAACCACTCCATTCACAATATCCTCAAAAAAAATAAAATACTTAGGAATCAACCTAACAAAAGAGGTGAAAGACTTATACAATGAAAACTACAGAACCCTAAAGAGAGAAATAGAAAAAGATCTTAGAAGATGGAAAAATATACCCTGTTCATGGATAGACAGAACTAACATCATCAAAATGGCGATATTACCAAAAGTTCTCTATAGGTTTAATGCAATACCAATCAAAATCCCAATGGCATTTCTTGTAGAAATAGATAAAGCAATTATGAAATTCATATGGAAAAATAAAAGACCCAGAATAGCAAAAACAACTCTAAGCAGGAAATGTGAATCAGGCGGTATAGCGATACCAGACCTCAAACTGTACTACAGAGCAATAGTAACAAAAACAGCATGGTACTGGTATCAAAACAGGCGGGTGGACCAATGGTACAGAATAGAGGACACAGAAACCAATCCACAAAACTACAATTATCTTATACTTGATAAAGGGGCTAAAAGCATGAAATGGAGGAAGGATAGCATCTTCAACAAATGGTGCTGGGAAAACTGGAAATCCATATGCAACAAAATGAAACTGAATCCCTTTCTCTTGCCATGCACAAAAGTTAAGTCAAAATGGATCAAGGAGCTTGATATCAAATCAGAGACACGGTGTCTGATACAAGAAAAAGTTGGCTACGATCTACATACTGTGGGGTCGAGCTCCAAATTCCTCAATAGGACACCCATAGCACAAGAGTTAATAACTAGAATCAACAAATGGGACTTACTCAAACTAAAAAGTTTTTTCTCAGCAAAAGAAATAATAAGAGAGGTAAATAGGGAGCCTACATTCTGGGAACAAATCTTTACTCCTCACACTTCAGATAGAGCCCTAATATCCAGAGTATACAAAGAACTCAAAAAATTAAACAATAAGAAAACAAATAACCCAATCAACAAATGGGCCAAGGACCTGAACGGACACTTCTCAGAGGAGGACATACAATCAATCAATAAGTACATGAAAAAATGCTCACCATCTCCAGCAGTCAGAGAAATGCAAATCAAAACCATCCTAAGATACCATCTCACTCCAGTAAGATTGGCAGCCATTAGGAAGTCAAACAACAACAAGTGCTGGCGAGGATGTGGGGAAAAGGGTACTCTTGTACATTGCTGGTGGAACTGCAAATTGGTGCAGCCAATTTGGAAAGCAGTATGGAGATTTCTTGGAAAGCTTGGAATGGAACCACCATTTGACCCAGCTATTCCCCTTCTCGGTCTATTCCCTAAAGACCTAAAAACAGCATGCTACAGGGACACTGCCACATCGATTTCATAGCAGCACAATACACAATAGCAAGACTGTGGAACCAACCTAGATGCCCTTCAATAGACGAATGGATTTTAAAAATGTGGCATTTATACACAATGGAGTATTACTCTGCATTAAAAAATGACAAAATCATAGAATTTGCAGGGAAATGGATGGCATTAGAACAGATTATGCTAAGTGAAGCTAGCCAATCCCTAAAAAACAAATGCCAAATGTTTTCTTTGATATAAGGAGAGTAACTAAGAACAGAGTTGGGAGAAAGAGCATGAGAAGAAGATTAACATTAAACAGGGGTGAGAGGTGGGAGGGAAAAGGAAAGAGAAGGTAAATTGCATGGAAATGGAAGGAGACCCTCATGGTTATACAAAATTACATACAAGAGGAAGTGAAGGGAAAGGGGGAAAAAAACAAGGGGGAGAAATGAATTACAGTAGATGGGGTAGAGAGAGAAGATGGGAGGGGAGAGGATAGGGGATAGTAGAGGATAGTAGAGGATAGGGGTAGAGAGAGAAGATGGGAGGGGAGGGGATAGGGGATAGTAAAGGCAGCAGAATACAACAGACACTAGTATAGCAATTTGTAAAACAGTGGATGTGCAACTGATGTGATTCTGCAATCTGTATACGGGGTAAAAATGGGAGTTCATAAACCACTTGAATCAAAGTGTGAAATATGATATGTCAAGAACTATGTAATGTTTTGAACAACCAACAATAAAAATTAAAGGAAAACAAAAGATATCAATTTTCTACCTTTTGTGTTGCTTTCTAACTTTCTGAGTTTATTTCTTTTCCTTTGCTCATGTGTTTTGGCCACACCCCTGTGGCGTTGCTGCTCAGAACCCTTGTTATCCCAGCACAAAGCCAACTTTGACTTTCTGTTATACCCAAAAGAAATAGGATGCCTCTTTGGTTTTTGTAGTGTGGTGGTGTTCTTTTTTTTTTTTTTTTTTTTTTTTTTTTTGGTACTGGGGATAAAACCCAGGGTGTTGTGCAAGCAATCTACCATTAAGCTATAACCCCAGTCCCTCTGTTTAATTTTTACCTTATAGTACATATAACCTTATAGTACATATTCTCTCCTCTCCTCTCCTCCTCCTCCTTCTCCTCCTCCTCCTCCTCCTTCTCCTCCTCCTCCTCCTGTCCTCCTCCTTCTCCTCCTCCTCCTCCTGTCCTCCTCCTCCTCTCCTCCTCCTCCTCTCCTCCTCCTCCTCTCCTACTCCTCCTCCTCCTACTCCTCTTCCTTCTCCTCCTTCTTCTTCTGATTGGGGATATTTCTTTCTGCATTATTTCTAATTTCTGGTCTTATTGCATTGTAGTTAAAAAATTAGTCAAAATGTTTTCTACTTTTTAAAAATATTGGAGACTTTCTGGTTTAATGCTATGTCAATTTCTGTAGCTATTCCAGGTGTACGTAGAAAGAATGTGTATTCTAGGGCTGAGGAGGATATTTGTCTAGCATGTGCAAGGCCCTGGGTTCTATCCCAGCACTGCAAAAACAAACCATAACAAAATAACAACAAAAGAATGTATATACTCTATGTTGGATTCAAATTATTATGTATTGAATCAAGCTTATAGTCTCAACATTAAAACCTCTAGCACTTGCTTTATCTATTTAATTAGTCCTCTTCTGAGAAAGTTTCCAAGTTCTCTTGACTATTGATTTAGCAATTAATTTTTAAATATATTTTAATAAATGTTGTTCAGACACCAAGGCTCACTGTTGCCCCTTTATTTATACATAAAATCTGTCCTAATACTTTTGGCTTTGAGTTCTAGTTTTCTGATCTCACTATGCCTTGTCTTTTGTTGTTTGGATAAGCTCACAGCTGGCTATCTTTGACATTTATTCCTCAACCCTTCAGCATAGTTGAAATAAAAATAATTTTGTTTTAAGCATAACTTTGCTACTGGTCTGTGGCTGCATATGGATTTCTAACATGTCTACCGGTCCGCTGGGAACGTTAGCCGTGGTAGAAAAGCAGTTGAGCAGTGGTGAGTCCCACTGTGTTCAGTCAGCCTCCTGTGTCACCTCATAATGCTCATACCTACCCTAGCAGGTAGTTCCTCTGTTTGCCCCCATTCGCAGCTGGAGAAGCTGAGGATTTGAGTGGTTTCTTGACCTCCCCACATCAGAAGGCTCATGGAGGATCAGGCAGGAGCAGGGCCACTCCACCCTGATCCCCTTCTTCACATTGCTGACCTGTTCAGCCTTCACCCCAACCTCGTGTTTGGCACTCTGTCCTGGAAGCCTTCCTTTGGTGGGTCCTTCAGCTCTCTGATGTGAACTTCAGTCAGGGCCATTCTCTGTGAAAACACATCCACTCAATTTTTAACTTGAGAAATGGTTTTCAGTTTTCTGGAGCTGATTGTTTTACTCACATAGAAACCTGCCGACTTTTAGCAGGACGTGACTGGACAGGCTGACCATTAACTTCCTTGCGTCTCCGGACTTCTTAGGATACATCCTCCTTGTCCCTGCAGCAGCTGTTAACTGGGGTCTCTGAGCCTCTTCTCCGACCCCAGTCTTCATTCTGGACACCAACTTTAGAATAATTTCTTCTTTCATTTTGGAGTAATGCTGGCAGAGTTATTCTGGACATAAATTCTAGAGTTACCACCAACATGATTCCATGTGCTTTAATCTTAAGAATTTTTGTGTCTTTTGATCTTTCTTGAAAATACTCTTTCCAGATTTCCAGCATGGCTGAGGACCTACTCTCCCTTGTCTATCTCTTTGGTCATTACAATAGGACTTAACGTCTGGTCAGCCATCTTCAACTGGAGATCTTTCCATTCCTTTTTACTAGTTACAGCTTCTGTTATCTAAGCCATGGAGAGGGAATTTCTCTGGTTCCCCACCTTCAATAGCCAAATATTACCTCAGCAAAGGGAAACCCAAACCCATACTCTAGTCACACAGTGCACAGGGGCCATGTCACTACCCACAGTGAAATTAGTGTCCCTAAAACTGAGATGGGATTTTAAAGTGACCTCCTTTACACATGTGTGACCTAAAACTGACTCAACCCCAGGGGTTCCACAACCAATGATGCTGAATGGTTGCAAGTGCCCAAGTTGTCCCCTTCCAATTTTATTTGTAAATTTACCTATTTTAATTTTTTTAAGATAGTATATTCACTTGGCTCAGAATTCCAGGTATCAAGGATGAAAACTCTCCTTCCTTCTTCTTCCCCTATCCAGTACCCTTCCTAAGAACAGCCACAATTACCAGATTTTAGTACTTCATTTCAGAAATTTTTTTCTATGTATAAAAAGCTGTTACATAACCAGGCATGGTGGCACACTCTGTAATCCTAGCAGCTTGGGAGGCTGAGGCAGGAGGATTGTGAGTTCAAAGCCAGCCTCAGCAAAAGCAAGGTACTAAGCAACTCAGTGAGACCCTGTCTGTAAATAAAATACAAAATAGGGCTGGGGATATGGTTTAGTGGTCAAGTGCCCCTGAGTTCAATCCCTGGTACCAAAAAAAAAAAAAAAAACTATACAAATTTTCCTCTGAAAGAAAAAAAAACCAAAACTAATCATGATCATATGTTATCAACTGGAAAAAAAACAGTTACATTAAAGATGAATCCACATGTGTTCCTAAGAGTTTTTTTAATAGCTATGGAATATTTCACTGTGTGACTATAATTTATTTAAGTCATCCCTACTGACTAAAATTTACCTTATCTCTTTTTGTTTCAACTTTTCAGAGGTTTGTAAATATGGGTAAATCCCTAAAGGAGAATTATTGGTTCAAAGGATATTTGACACATATTTTTTTGTAGATTTGTTGAATTGTGCTCTGTGAATGTTGCACCCATTTACACTCCCACAAGAACTTTATATTTGTTCTTATTTCTCTATATCTTCAATAATACAGGGTATTATTACACTTTGGAATCTTTCACTCACCATTTGTTGGGTGAAAATGATATTTTATTATAGCTTCAATGTGAAATTATTTATTATGAATGACATTGTACATCATTTCATCTTTGAAGATCCAGATATGCTTCTTTTTCTCTCTGTTCATATCTTTTGCACATTTTCTGGTAGGTTATTGATCTTTTTTTTTTACACAATTATAGGGCCACTATATGGTCCTATAATTATAGGTCCTATATTGTAGGACCACTATATTGAATGTTTGTCTCCTCCAAAACTCATGTTGAGGTTTAATTGTCATTGTAACAGGATTAAGAAGTAGCACCTTTAAGAAGTGATTTGTTCATGAGAGCTCCATCCTTATGATTAGGTTTGGAGCTCTTAAAAAAGGGCAAGTTCAGCCCCAGTCACCTTCTCCTTTGCCCTTCTATCCTTCTGGGATAATGCAAACACAAAGTCCCTTGCCAAATGACAGCCCCTCAATATTGGATATCCAAACCTCTTGAATTGTGAGCCAATAAATTTCTATTCATTCATTATACGTTACCCACTCTCAAGTATCTTGTTATAGTAGCACAAATGGACCAAAGTCATTCTTAGATATGATTCGAGTTGAAAATACTTTACCAGCATATTGTCTTCTGACTTTGCCAATGAAAGGTAGTTTTTCCACCCTTTATTTAAGTAATTGAATTTATGAATCTCTTCTTTCACAACTGTTAGGTTTTATGTCCTATCTAGAAAGTACCTCCCTTGTTTTTGATTCTAAATAATTATTTTTTTGCTCCAATATTTTATGGTGTCATTTTTTACTTTTTACTATTTAATCAACTAGACTTTATTGTGGAGTGAGGTGTGAACTTAACTTTATTTTCTTGGGCATTTTTTTTTCCATTTTAACTTTAGAATCAGAGTGTTTAGTTTTCCATGAAATAAAGAAAATCTTACTGGGATACTTATTAGAATTGCATCACCTTTATAATTAACACTTTCCACTACTGATATTGCTATAGTTATGATCTTCCTTTCTAAAAATAAAGATTTCCATATGTTTGAGTTTTCTTTATGCCCCTCAGGAGTGTTTTGAATTTTCCTTCATCTAAATGTATACCTAAAAAATATTTATTTCACTGAGATACAACACAATTGAAAAAAGAAAGAAATTCTGACATCTCAGCAGTTTAGCCCAGTGTTTACTTCTTGCTCATGCAGGTTGGCAGGTGGCTCTCCTCCATCCTGTGACTCAGGTATTCAGCGTCTTTCCATCCTGAGATGTCCTTTTTAAACACAGGGTCTCCAGGATTCCTGTGGCAGAGGAATAGAACATGGAGGAGCATCCAAGGTCCTAATGCCCTGGGTCTGGAGGTGATAAACTTCTTTCATCATTTTAGTAGCAGAACACAAGACCACCTGAATACAAAAGGGCTGGAAGGATAACAGCCTTCTACACCTAAGAAAGAGGACCAGATACAAATAATACAAGTACTTTATTTCACACCAATAAAACTATTCATTAAGCGTGAGGGTAAAATGAAAAACAAACAAACAAAAAAAAGTTTTGGTCATGCAAAGTCTCAAAATATTTTACTCCAAGGCATCTTCTCTCAGGAAGCTAATGGATGGGGTGCTCTGCCAAAATGAGAGAGCAAATCGGGGGAGAAGAAAACATTGGATAATCTTGACCTAAGAGTGCATCAAAGGGAATCCTCAGGATGATGGTGAAGGATATCCCAGAGAGGCAGCAGGACTAGAATTGAAACCCTGTAACCTAGAGCTAACGGGATTGTTTTTGCTTTTGTGGAAGAAGGCCTAACTGAGAAGGAGCCAATAGAAGGGAAGCTAACCAAGAGCCAGTGATGTGAGGTTAGGAGCCTGTGCTCAGCCCTGCCTGAAGCTGGTTCTGTTCTTTGAGAGTTAATACAGGCCCACAACATTCTTTTGTGCTTTAGTTTCGGCACCTGGCTTTCTGTAACTTGTAACAAAAACATTTCTGACTGAGGCGGGGAAATATCAGAAGAAATAAAGCTTGTCTTCAAGGAATTTTAAATCTAGTTAGGGAAATTTTATTTGACATTAACTACCATGTATTATTCCTGTTTCTATTTCATAATCTCCTCAAGCACTATGTATTTTTAGCTAATTGTCTTGAAAGCAACGGGCCTTAGAAGCTGGGCAAAATCACTAACCTGATGTCATTGTTCCCTCACAGAAGCATACACTGTTTAAAGGAAAATGTCCTCCTCTCCTGTTTTTTTGTTTTTGTTTTTTTTTTCTTTTTAGAGGATTAACCCTAAAGCAATAAATACACATGGATATTTCCAAAGGTTTTGCTACATGGATGTTTATCAGAGCATGGTTTATTATACTCAGAAATCCTAGAAGCAATTTGATAGTCTAACAGTACAAAACTGACTGAGAAAATTGTTATACATTTGTACATGGAAAAATAAATAATTTCATAAATGTACAGTTTCTGGCATGGAAAGCTATGCACAGTTTCTCACTAAGTAAAAGAAGTCAAGTGGCAAATTAATTTGGCACTTTAAAATGTATGTGCATTTGTGTGTGTGTGTGTGTGTGTGTGTATTTGAGAAAATGGCATTTTTTCTTTAAATATATATGTGTGTGTGTGTGTGTGTATATATATATATATGTATATATATATATATAGTTGTTGTTGATAGACCTTATTTTATTTATTTATATGTAGTGCTGTGAAGGGAACCCAGTGCCTCACAGATGCCAGGGAAGTACGCTAGCACTGAGCCACAGCCACAGCCCCTAGTAAGTTGTATTTTGAGTGTTGAGATTTCAATTGCCGTTTCTAATCTTTTTGCTTCCCTGCTTTCTTCATTTATAAAAGATTGGTTGTGAGTTCAAACTTAGTATTTTGTCAACATTAGACGTGAGCACACTACAGAAACATTTTGGGCTTGATCTTGCTGCTCTTCGACAAAAGCATTCACTATTTAAATACTGCAACAATTTCTCAAATTTTCTTCTTAAGGAAATTAAATCATACCACCATATAGTATAAATTACATCATCATAATACATATGAAGGTTTTCTTTAAAAAGTTAATTCAGTAAGCAAAATAAACATGTTGTGAATTTTTTTTTTAAAGATTTACTCCTAAACATTAACATTTACTCCTCAGGCCCTTTATTTTTGCAATATAACATCTAATGAATTAAATTGTTAGGTTTTACATGGCAAACAAATCAGAGTCACTTTTACAAAACAATACTTGAAGCAAGAAAAAGATTATAGATTTACATTGAGTATTATTTATATTTAAACTAGAGTTGGACCTTACAAGTCTGAAAATGAGCTGACAACCATAAACCAAGTGTAAGTGCCTGTTTGGGGGTCTGGGTGTTGAACCCAGGGCTTTGAGCTTGCTTGACAAATGCTCTACCACTGAACTACATCACCAGCCTCATTGCCCCCATTTTTTAAAAATCTGTATTTGAGACAGGATCTTGCTAAGTTGCCCAGGCTGGCCTCCAATTTGCAATCCTTCTGCCTCAGCTTCTAGAGTAGCTGGGATTAGAGTAGCATGCCACGGCTCCCAATAGAGTGTCTTGATATCTGAATTTGATTGAACAGTGCCCAAATTTTCTATGATGCTCTTAATTATACCCTCAAGCTTTCATAGAAACAGTTATTCCTTAAAAAAAAAGAATATCTTGGGCTGGGGATGTAGCTTAGAGGTAGAGTGCTTGAGTAACATGCATAAGGCCCTGGGTTTGATCTCCAGGAAAAAAAAACCAAAAACAACTCTTTTTTTCTGCCCTGCATAAATATCATTAAAGATAATTGTTTTCCAACACAGATACCAGACCAAAATTGTGTTTCAGATTCCACCTATTGGAAGAAATATACAAACTACAATTGTTCAGATAAGAAAAAAATAAAGCAGTACTCATAATTCTATTTTGGGTAATAGTCAAAACAAATTGTTGTAATTATTGTGGACAAAAAAAAGTAACTATGGTACTTGTTTAATATTTAAAAATACAACTTACTGAGAATCCATTTCAAAAATGTCTAAGTTCTGAGAAGTTTTTTAAATTTAATACTATGTCATAAGAACTACAGATACTTTGTTTACCTTTTCTATATTTACTCACTTAATCTTCTTATGCAAAATTTGAATGGTAGAGGATAACTTTGCCCTTTTATCCATCTAACAGTTTTCAGTCACTGTGCATGTAATAGGCTATTGACCTGGATTTGCAGGTTTGGGGCTAAAATAAACCACAAATCTCCACTTAACACAAGGATGGAGATTTATCACCACTAGATGGTACTGTGAAGTAGTTATTGAGTTTCACATTGCTAAAACTTGTCATTGACAGTGATTTTTTTTTATGCAAGGAATAAATCACTCTTAATACAGTCTTGCCATTCCCATTAGCACTATCTGCTCCTCTCCTAACTTTAATTTGCTAAATCACTCCATTATGAAGAGATGACAGCCTGTGATTCATAACAGAATCTCTTAGGTAAAGTTCTCTGGGTTAAATAAAATCTGGGCTTCTGAGAAGTGATATTAATACTCCATTTTCTTTCACAATTACTTTCAAGCTAAATAATATTGTAAAGGAATACAAACAATCATTTTTAAAGCCAACTCATCAAATTTTTAAAAAATGACAAAATGGCATTAGCAAAAACCAAAACTTTGCCATTCTTCATGATATATGTAGTTGACAGCTTGTACTTTTGTTTATTTTCATTGCTAAGTCTTGCATGGAAAGAGTGTTTTTGGTAGATAGGGTGAATTTTGTCTTTATCAGTGTGGTTCAAGCAACTAGCCTATGATTAATACCCTGTTTAATCAACACATTGCAGTCCCTGGCAGCTTCTCTGATGACATTAGTACTGAGCTCAGTCACACAGGACAATACAAAGGTTTCAGGCCAGAGAGCTTCGGAAGCCAATTTCACTCTACACCACTTAATTTTATCATTTTTCACTGAACAAAAAAAAAAAAAAAAAAAACTCCATACTATTTATATGGGAAGGTCGTTTTGATTCTGGTTGGTAATACATAGCTGTTGCTCTTATTTCCTTTTTGATGAGTTGGTAAGAATAGTGGTTCTCCAAGGCCTGACTCATTTCAGCTTTTAGTAATTTCATTAGAATAAATGTTTCCCCTTCAACCGACCCAGCATTTGAATGATTTGTGCCAGGTCCCAGATGGTTCCAGGACCTCTAGAAGATATCAAAATCCATCGATGCTCAAGTCTTTCATATAAAATGGCGTATTATTTGTACATAACTGATGCACATCCTCCTGAATACTTTAAATTATCTCTAGATGACTGACAATACCTAATAGAATGCAAATGCTGTAAATAGTTGCTATGCTCTATTTCTTAGGGAATATTAACAAGAAACGAGTCTCTACTTATTCAGCATAGATGAAGCTTTTTCCTCTTAATATTTTTGATCTGCAGTTGGTTGAATCCATGGATGCAAAATCCAGGAATATGGATAGTTAATAATCGGTTGAATAGTAAATACATTGAATTGATAAAGCCCCAAATTAAATAACTAAAAATTTATGTCTAAGTTTATACATTTATTTGAATTTTCTTCATGAAAGAACACATCTTAAGAACTACCATTTAGTGCAGTGTTTTGAGAAGGAATTCTTGACAAATTCATACACACATATAAACTTATGTATGTATTCTGATTTTAAAATGCAACCAATTTAGAATTAGAAAAAACTCTACTGTTTTCTAAATAAAAACCCGAACACATGTTTATTGAGCACAAGTGCTAAGTATTGTGGAGAAGGCAAGAAAGTAAAGATGGTCCCTACCCTCAAGAATACATACTCACACCGTTGCATTCATGAACCTAAGCACAAATTATTTAAAACAGTTCAAAGCCCCATCTGCCTAAACATCACAATTCTTTTCATGTTAGCCTGGGACAGAAAACTTCCCAGAAGGGAAGTGACTAAGCAGTTTAGAAATCATTGGTTCTTGCCCTGCCAGCATGCTAGAATTACACTGGAAACTTCAAAACACACTCCTGGCTGGCCCCTGCCCCAGGGATTCTGATTTAGTTGGTCTGGGTGCTCCCCAGATGAATCTAAAAACTGTCATTTTCGTGTTGAACACACATCTGGTTGCTGATCCAAGAATCAAATTTAAGCCCGGATGAAAATCAACCACATCACTTAGCACAATGTTCAGTTTACGGACATTCTTCTCATGATGTAACATTTTCAATGAAAGAACAGTAGATTGATTTACCTTCTGGTGCAAAGTCCTTGTTTTCTTGGGTTCACACTTTGAATAAAGCTACCAAGGCATAAGTGGACTTTGCATATGTTTTGAGGGAAAGACATAAGAAAACATTCAAGGAAATAGCCTAAAGAAAAGTATAGAAATGGGCCGGGTGCAGTGGCACAGGCCTGAATCCCAGTGGCTCAGGAGGCTGAGGCAGGAGACTCACAAGTTTGAGACTAGCCTCAGCAATTTAGCACCCAATTTAGATCCTAAGCAACTTGGTGAGGCCATGTCTCAAAATAAAAAATAAAAGGAACTGGGGAATGTGACTCTATGGTTAAGCACCATGAAGTTCAATCCCCAGTACAAAAAAAAAAAAAATATATATATATATATATATATATATATATATATATATATATGACAAGAAATAAGATATTTGGAAACTAGAAAAAGGAACCTTTACTCTCTTTCCCTGGCTCCCCATCAACAGTCTTCTTCGTAATTACTGAAGACAGCCTGGGAACTGATTCTCGGCTGCTACATCGCATTCCCTGCTGCTTTTATGAGTCACCGCTGTGCCACTGAGTGTTGGTGCCTGTTGCCAACTCTACTTGGAACTTATCTCCCCCTGAAGACCTGGCACTTCCACAAGTCCTGTCCCAAACCCCCTGGAAGGATAGGAAGACAGCCCAGAACTTGGCACATGCCTTTGATAGATTGTTCCCGCCTCCTTGAGGTGGTGGGGTTGGTAATGCAAAGGCAGAGCCACCAAGGAGCCAAGAACCAGGGCTGGGCACCAAAAGTCATTCAACTCTGATTGAATAGCTCAAAACCTGACCTTATATTGGGGAAGGATGAAACTGGACCATCTTGCTGGGTGGCCAAGGCTGTTTTGATTTGTGTGGGTAAAATGCAAGATTGAGATTGTTGCAAACCAATTATTGAATGCAGCTGCAATAAAAATTTTGTTGATGAGATCAGCTAAGAAATGCAGCAAATCTGACTCTGGAATAGGAATCCAGGTCAGGAACACAGAAGAATACAATCTGTACTCAAGCCAAATTTGGGAGCACAGGAAGTATAAGGCAGAAGATCGAGGGGAGTGTTCTCTCCCAGCAAAAAATCTGGAGCTGGATTAGGCTGGAGAAGCCATAGGCCAGCAGGAGAAGTGTTCCTGGGAGCAATGTATGTACTGAACAATTGCTTCTTTCCTAAGTATTCCATTTTATTCCCTCAAATTCCAGAAAAGCAGAAATTTTGGGACCTTGGAAAGGATAGGAGAACTTCTACATGCCTTATGGTAACTGATTTAGAATCAAAGTGTTGAAAACTGGGCATACTCATTATCTATTGCTGTGCTACAAATTACATCAGAACTTAGTGGCTTAGTTTGTATGGGTCAGATAAGTTGGGTTATCCAGCTCAGAGTTTCTTACAGGACTACAATTGAGGTGTCAGACAGGGCTATGATCTCATTTGAAGGTTCAACAGGAGAAAGTTCCACATTCAAGGTCTCTCATGTGGTTGTTGGCATGATTCATTTCCTTGAGGGTTTTTAGGATGAGGGTTTGATTCTTCACTGGCAGTTGGCTGGAGGCTACCCTCAGTTTCTTGCCATGTGAATCCCTCTAGTTTATTTTATCAGAGCAAGCATGAGAAGAGAAACAAACAAACAACAAAAAAAGAATGTGTGAAAAAGATGGAAGTCATTGTCTTTTGCAGCATAATCTCAAAAGTGATATTCCATTATCCTAGCTATATTTTATTCATTGAAATCAACTCATTGGGTCCAGCCCATACCCAAAAGAAGAGGAGACTACAAAAGGGCATGATCATGCCAGAAGGTGAGGGATCACCAGGGGGGGACCATGTCAGAAGTTGCTTACCACATCTTTTCTTTTTTTATTAGAGCACTATAATTATACATAGTATTTGAGTTCATTTTGACAAAATTATACATACAAAGAAATTGATCTCATTCCCCATTCTTCCCTTTTTTTTCTCTCCTCTTCCCTCCCCCTTTTCTCTCTCCTCTATTCTACTGATCTTCCTTTGACTTCTATATTTATTTTTGATTGGCACTTTCTTCATAAGACATTCATTCTTAATTGCAATGCACACTTCTGTACAGTCTGCCATCTGGACCATCAGGTCTGTTCTTAAGAATGCTGACAGATTCCTCCAGGTGATGTCCATTTTCCAGAAAATTCCACTTGATCCAAGAGAACTGAATAATGAAACTGACTGTTATGGTTCAGATATGAGATATCCCCCAAAATTTCATGTGTGAGACAATGCAAGAATGTTCAGAGGTGAAATTATTAGATGATAAAAGTTGTAACTTAATTAGTGGATTAATTCACTACTTGGCTTAACTGGGTGGTAACAGTCGGCAGGTAGAGTGTGACTGAAGGAAGTAGGTCACTGAGATTATGATTTTAGGGTTTATATTTTGTCTGTGGTGAGCTGAGCTCTTTCTCTGCTTCCTCATTGCCATGTCCTGTACTGCTTTCCTCAGCCATGCCCTTCTGCCTCACCTTGGGCCCAGAGCTATGGAGTCAGCTGACCATGAACTGAACCACAGAAACCATGAGCCAAAATAAAATTTTCTTCCTCTATGTTGTTCTTGTTAGGAATTTTGGGCATAGTAATGCAAAAGTTGATTAAAACACTGACCTTGACCATGGTGTTAAACCACACAGGTGAAAGAGCACTTAAATTTCTTTTTTCTTTCTTTCTTTTTTGAGATAAAGCAAGTCTTAAAAATTGATTTCCTTTTCTTGCAGTTGTCAATTTCCTAGAAAAGATCTCTTCCTATTTAAAACGAGGATGTAACATCTACCTGTTCTATCTCACAAAGCTCTTGTGGGAGTCAAATGAGAGAATATTCATAAATGCATTTTGAAAAAAAGTTTCTAAAAAGGGTAAATGTCACATATTCAAACCATATATTGTTATTATCATTGCTGTTGCTTTGAAACAATTTTTTATCAGCAGAGATCAAAGCTTTCCAGGTAGTTTTGGTTCCTCCCACTCCTTCTGTTCCCACAATAGCTAATACGTATATTCTAAGAGAAGGCTTCCTCTTTGTGACGAAATTCCCATCTTCATCTTACTCTCTACATCCTTGCTTGGATTTACACCTTGCTCTCCCCAGACCTGGGGCACACATAACCTTCAAGCATGTCTCCACACACCTCTTCGATTGTCAAATCTTCCTTCAGAAATACTTCTTGTCACAATGTCGCTCTGTTTAAGGCACAGAACTCTCACTCCACCCCTGAAGTTCCCCCATCATCACTTACCATTGTCCTTCCCTGACCAGTGCTTACTCCACCAGCCCCTCTGACAAGGCTCACTGCCCTTTTGAGCTCTGCCTCTGCACCCTTCTCCCTGTGCATGGAAGCTCTGCCTGGTTCCCCTGTCTCTGAGGCTTCACATTTACCAGGACTTTCAATATTGACTTTCTTCAGCACTCTTATGCTTGATATATTCTGCCCCCTCTTTCTTCTTAAGTATTGACTTGGAAACCATTATCTAGTCATTTTATATCATAGATGCCAGTTACTGAGGATGCATTTAATCTTCACAACTGCTGTGCAACGTAGATAAAATGATCCCATTTTATGGTTGAGGAAACTGAAGTTCAAGGTTACACAGCTAATAAAGGTCAGAACCCATATCCAAACCCAGACCTGTGGGCTCCCATTTCTTCCCTTAAGAGTCATTTTGTTCTCCAAATCTTTGGAATGTCCGTAAGAACAGGGGACTGGGGGCTGGGGCTGTAGCTCAGTGGCAGAGCGCTTGCCTAGCATGTGTAAGGCACTAGGTTCAATCCTTAGCACAGCATTAAAATAAATAAAGGCATTCTGTCTATCTACAACTACAAAAAAATTATTAAAAAAATAATAACTGGGGATTTAGACCAAGGGTAGGAAACAAAGTAGTGTATACAAACTTTTAACCAACACATACATTTCTGCCATAATTTATTAAATATTAATAAATTTAAATGGCTAAAAAAGGTTAACATTTATTTTATGAATAAATTTTAGTGAAAAGTTACATTTCTGGTAACAATGCCCAGACCAATTATAAATGTTGGAATTTTGCCACTTCTGGTCAGTTACATCTGACTTTTCCATTAGATATCTATATTAAATGAAGTACCATACTGCCTTAAGATTTATGCATTTACATGAATAGACTCCAGGGTGTAACACTTTAATCTATAAAAAGTACTAACTAAAAGTAACCGTTACCATGGTGACATACTGCATGCATTAGTAGCCTCCAAAAGCAAAGCAAGTTGGAAATGAGCATTTGCTGAGCATTTTACCCAGACTAATCAAAACTCTATGGAATGGATTTTAAATCAATCACTATTAACACTTGGAGTTTCATTCCTAGGTTTAAAAGTAGACTATAGATCTTGCCTCATACATTCACTATTTCTTATTTTTAAAAGAGTATTTCATTAGTGAATGACACAGATTTTCTATTTCATTTTGGGGAACTCAAGCAATGGATTTTTAAGATGCATGTAGATATTTAAGGTTCAGGAAGAGCTATGAGTAGTTGGACAAAAGAAGATCAAGGGGAAAAAGGGTTCTCTTTCTCCATGAAATCATAATACAAAGTTCTAACTATAAAGTTCTCTGGAAGAAGAAAAACAAAGATGGATGCTGCCTGCAGGAGATCCCACAAACTGACCCAATTAGACCTGGAAGAGGCACAAAGGAACACTGGGTTACCAAATCAGTGGGTGAAAAATGAATGCATTAGCAACAGCAACTGGAAACTGCCTCCCAAGAATGGAGAACATTGAGTGATCCCTACCTCACACTGTATAAAACATCCTATTGGATTCAGCACCTATATAGGAAAATTAAAATCACAAAGCAGATACAAAAAGCTGAGGTGAAATGTTTTTGGGATCCCAAATGCATGCATTGTGGGGTAAGCTGTGATATGACAATATAAAATCTATTCAGTGAAGTAATCTTAGTCAAAATTAAAAGAAAGCAATATTTTGGAAGATGATATTTGAACTGAATAAAATTGGCAATGCAGGGATGTATAGAATAACTCTGTTGCTCAAACAAAATTGACTGTGCTTATAGAAACAATATAAATCTATACTGGCCACTAGCCTCATGTGGCCACTGAGCACTCAAAATGTGTCTAGTGTACTTCAATCTGACCTGACTTCTAAAAGGGAACTCCAAAGCTGTTTGCCCCACCCCACATCGCCCCCTCTCAGCTCCAAAGAAGCCAGAACAGTTACAGCTCCTTTTTCTTACCACAAAGAAGTTCCTAAATTAGAAGGGGGGAAAATAAAGCCAAAATTAGATTGACAGTCATATAGATAGGTAAATCGAGTCAGGTTGGATCAGGAAGGTCAGTTTTGGGTGAATCCGAGAAGCTGGAGACTGTCACCTGAGGGATTAAAAATTCCTTCAGAGCACTTTCTCCACCCTATCAAAGATTTGAAAGGGACCCATAAGACAAGGAGGGAATGATGAACCCAGCCTAACTCCATTTAAAGATTAGGAGCCATCTTGTCACAAAGTCATGAAAAGTTAATTTCTGTTTTACTACAAATTACTGAGATTTCTAAACTTGTTTGGAATTCCTGCCTGTGCCTTGAACTCACCCATGCCTGGCTTTCCCTGACCAAAGAACAACCCTCTCAAAAGCCTCAGCGGCCTCATAAATCCTGATGTTGGGATCTGAATTTACTCCCTACCTTGAAATATCATGCCATGTAGATCATTAACCTACCATCTGCCTTTGCTTCTCAAAATCCTGTTATCTGTAAGTTCTCAAGACATCCACCTTTGCAAAACCTTGTTCCTGGAAAGCTGGGGGCTGTTCTCTGGACTGGGGTTTCAGGTGACACAGTCCTGGCCAGCTCTTGTATACACAATACAAGTTTGCTTTATTTGTTTTTTTTTTTTTTAATGTGGCTAGTGTGACTGAGTAGCTGATTTTTAAATTATATTTAACTTTAATTAATTTTGATCTTAATTGCCTCATGGGATTATTGGCTAGCATATTAGAGAGCATCAATCTACAAGAAACTCCTAAAAGTCAGTAAGAAAAGATTAAAAAAGAAATTCAAAATATAAAAAGGAGAATAAAAAGACCTTAAATTTTTACCTTTATTTTCTTTTTCTACCCCCATTTTAAAATTTTGCTTACTTTATTTTTATCCTTTTTTATGTGTGTATTTCTATAATCCACCTGTATTAGTTCTCCAGACAGAATCAATAGGATATATAGAGAGAGATGAGAGGAGACTTATTAGGGTGATTGGCTCACTTGATTCTGGAGGCTGAAAAGTTCCATGACAGGAGACCCTGGGATGCAGGTAGCATGGCTCTATTCAAGCCCAAAGGCCTCTGAACCAGGGAAGCTAATAAGGTGACTCAGTCTGAGGCCAAAGGCCTGAGGAACCAGGGGTCTACTGATGTGTCCTAGAGTCCAAAGACTGGAAAGCCTGGAGTTTTAATACCCATGAGGAGAAGAGGAGTGCATCTCAGCTCTGGGAGAGAGAGATACATTCACCTTCCCTCTGTTTTTGTTCTATCAAGACCTCCATCAATGCAATGGTACTCACATAGAAGTAGATCTTCCCCATGTAGCCCACTCAAACTCAAACTCTAATCTCCTCTGGAAACACCCTTACAAACCTACCCCAAACTAATGCTTACCCGTTCTGTTATTATTCCTTAATCCAGTCAATTTGACACCTACAATTACCACTACCCACCCAAAATTCCTCTATGGCAGTGAGAAAGAATATAAATACATAACAGCAATTTTTCATTAAAAGCATCATAAAGGCATCCAATAGGAAAGAAAGAAGTAAAATTATCTCTGTTCATAGACAACATGACCTTACATACATATAAGAAACCCATAAAGATTCCATAAATGAGTTGTCAGAACTAATAAGTGAATTTAGCAAAGTTGCAGGATACAATATTGACATGCAAAATTCAGCTTCATATCCATATACTAACAAGGAAAAATCAGAAAAGGAAATTAAGAAAATAATTCTATTTATAATAGACTCAAAAAGAATAGAATACTTAAGAATTAACTTAATCAAGAGGTAAAAGACATGTATATTGAAAAGTACAAAATATTGCTGAAAGAATTCAAAGAAGATTCAAATAATTGGAAGTACAACCCAGGTTAGTGGATTGGACAACTATGTATTGCTAAAATATCAAAATTGCCCAAAGTAATCTACAAATGTAATCCCTATCAAAATCTCATGAGATTTTTTTTTTGCAGAAATAATTTTTAAAATCCATCCTAAAATTCATGTGGATCTTAAAGAACCCTAAATGACCAAATTTGTTTTTGCAAAATAATAAATTAAAGGTTTAGGATTTCCTGATTTCAAAACTTACCACAAAGCTACAATAATCAAAAAAGTGTGATACTGGCATAAAGACAAACACATAAACTAATGGAGTAGAATAGAAGGCCCAGGAATAAAACCTCACATATATTATCAAATTATTTTTAACAAGGGTACCCAGACCATTCAAAGAAGAAATGATAATCCTTTTCATCAAATGGTGTCAATGAGGTGTAAATTGGTGGCATGTATGAGGCCCTGGGTTCAATCCTCAGTACTGAAAAAAAAAGCAAAACAAAAATCATAATGAAATAACATGTCACACACATTAGAGTGGCTACTATAAAAAATAAAAGATTTGGTGAGAATGCAGGGAAATTGGAACCCTCATGCCTTGTCAGTGGGAATGTAAAATAGTATGGCAGTTATGACAAACAGTATGGTGATTTCTCAAAATAAAAAAAAAAATCCTAAATACAGAGTTACCATATGACCCAGCCATTTCACTTCTGAATATAAATCCAAAGAACTGAAAGCAAAATCTCAAAAAGATATTTGTACATGAATATTCATACCAGCATTATTCACAATAGCCAAAAGGTAGAAGCAACCCAAGTGTCCATTGGTGGTTAAATAGATACACAAAACATGGTAGATTCATAAAATGGAATATTAGCCTTAAAAAGAAATGAAATCTGAGAGCATGCTACAGCATATGTGAGCCCTGAGAATCTAAGTAAATCCCACCAGGACAAATATTTTATGATTCCACTGAAATGAGGAACCGAGAGCAGTCAAACTCATAGAGACAGAAATCAGAATGTTGTTTGCCAAGGGCTAAGGGGAGAGAAATGACAGGCATTGTTTATATGTATATAGTTTTGGTTTTTCGAGATGAAAAATTCTTAGAGACAGGTTTATTAATAATGTGAATATACTAATTACTAAAAATGGTCAACATTTATGTTATGTGTATTTTACAATTAAATTTCTTGCTGCTATTAAGCAAAAAGCTGAGAATGAATATTTGAAAGGCAACTTAGGTATGTTCTTCAAAAAGAATAACTGGGCAAGACAATTTTTTAAAAGAAGAGTAAAGAAGGAACATTTGTCTTTCTCTTTATATACATCTTCTGTATTCCTCAAGGCATCACAAACCTGGCTTTTAAAAATAGACATATCAATGCAGCACAATAAAAAAAGAAATTCAGTAAAATTAGATGTGAATATAAAAGTGGCAAAAATTTGATGCAGAAAAAAGATTTTGAAATAAATGGTATTTGGATAATTTGTTATTATTTGGAAGCAAAATCAAGGTGAATTCCTGTCTAAATGCCATTCATCATAATCAAGGAAAGTTGGTCAGAGGATCTCAAATAAAAGCAGATTCAGAGAAGAAAGTATAGATGAACCCTTGGAGCATTAAACCCAGATGGAAAATAAAAAAAGGAATAGAATGACAACATGATGGCTAGATTTAAGCATCTTAATCATGTTCAGGTAAAGAAATAAAACACACACACACACACACACACACACACAAGTGGAAACCTAGAGAACGTATTTAAACAATATAAAACATAACAATGTAGACATATAAAACTGTTTATAAGCAATTTAAATGAGAATTCACATATAATGTATGATCTAAGGAAGGGAGCCAAAAAATAAAGTAGGAATAAATGCAAGGAAATCATGACACAATGCACATACGTCTGTCAAGTTATCACACTGACATCCAGATCATGCAACTTTGTCAGTTCAATAAAAAAGGAAGGAAGAATAAACACAAAAACATGGAAATGTGCTCACATTAAAGGATGCAAAATTAAAATACAGTCCTGTGCTGCATAAGACGTTTTAGGCCCTCATTAGTCACAGGTACGATGGCAGTCTCATAGAACTGCATCACCTTGTCAGGTCAGAGCCTTCTAAGCTATGTAAGTATGCTCTGAGGCATCCACAGAGATGAACTTACCTAACCATGCATGCTCAGAATGTATACCCATCCTCACCTGATGTATGGCTCTGTTAAGGGAGACTTAATGAATTCTATTCTTTGGTTTGGTTTATTTCTAAGACCACCAACTCCAGACAGAGAACATTTCTTGGTTGGGTACTGGAATCCCAGAAGTGGGAATTTAGGTCAGAGGATTATATTTCCTCTCAGGTTTAACTATTATAATTATAAGGTTAGGCTCAAGGTTCCATGACATCATGCCTAAGAAAAATAACCTATTTATATACCCCTGGGTTTGAACTTTGTCATTACAGCTGACCTTGAGCTAGATACCTAGTTACTATAAATTAATTAATTAATTAACAAAAGCATGAAGAACAGTTATAAAACTATTAAAGTTATTTAATAATTGTTTTTGGTAATGTGTGTTTTGAGCATTCAAAACAGGATTACTTTTAGCCAGATATGATGGTAGAAGCCTGTAATCCCAGCTACTCAGGAGACTGAGGCAGGAGGATTACAAGTTTAAGGCCACCTTCGGCAATTTAGTGAGACACTGTCTCAAAATAAAAGAAAAAGAGGACTGGAGGTCTAACTCAGTGATAACATACTTCCTAGAATGAGCAAGGCCCTTGGTTCAATCCCTAGTACTTCAAAGAAAGAAAAAAATGAGACTACATTTTTTTTTTTTTTGGTACCAGGGGTTGGACTCAGGGGCACTCAACCACTGAGCCACATCCCCAGCCCTGTTTTGTATTTTATTTAGAAACAGGGTCTCACCAAGTTGCTTAGCTCTTTGCCATTGCTGAGGCTGGTTTTGAACTCATAATCCTCCTGCCTCAGCCTCCTGGGCCACTGAGATTATAGGCATGCACCACTGTGCCAGGCAAGACAAATTTATATAAAATGTTTTGTAAAGTCATTTGACTATACTTGATCAAGTCAATTGAAATATGGTCATGCATCACATAATGATGGGGTATTTTCTGAGAAATGCAACATTAGGTGATTTCATTGTTGTGTAAATATCATAGTATGTCAGCACACAAACTAAAACAACCATGACATCAAAAGTAATATAGTCTATGGGATCACCATCATACATGCAGTCCATCATTGACTGGACATTTTTATGTTGTCTATACTTATTGTTTTTTTTTTTTTTGGTAAGAACTTCAGAGGTCAATCCTTTGATTTAGAAGTCATCAAAGTATAATTTAAAGTTCTGACTTAAACAGAGTTAGATTCAAATCAGCTTTGTTCAGTCATTGAAGTGTGGTCTTCAGCAGGTCTCTTCACATCCATAAATCTCCGGTTTCCTCATCTGTAGTGTGGGTCACTTTAAATATTAAGCCAGAGAAAATATCAATATCTGTTCTTATCTCCTTGCACCAGAGTTTCACCAACTCTCCCCTCCCTTTCTTGTGACATACAGAAGACGGGGTTCTACGATGTGAACTCCAAGTACAAGGGAAGAAGTCATCGCAGAGTCATCATCAGGTCTGTCCCTGGACCCAAGCACTTCTGATAGAACCTGGTAGGAGGTGAGCAAGGAAGTGAGGCCGTGGGCAGAAGTGCAGGACAGCAATACCCAGGCTTTCCCTTGCTCTTGCAGCCCACCAGGACCAGCTAGTTCCCTGGTGTTCTGTTAAGTGTCTTCACCTTCCTCCATATCCTGGTTAAGGCACTAATAACTACAGTGACCTTCATCTTGGCCTGAGCTTCAAGGCACTGGAGACCATGGGGTAAAAGGGAGAAAGTTGTTCTCTTTCTAGGGTTTTCCTAAAATTCAAGAGGAGAATTATCTTTAAAAACATTTTAGGGTGGTGATTTTTAATATCTACTGAAAGAAATTTTTTTTCTAAAAAACTTAATTTTTTGCCACTTTGTGTATTTAGATAAATAATTTTATTTAGCTTACAATGCATAGAAATGGCATTGAAATTGTTGATGCTCAGAGATCCAATAGCCCGCTCACAATGTAGTAACTTTCCCCTCTGGTCTTATTTGCTTGGAGATAAAAATAGATAAAGATTTCAACTTCAGAGCAAAGAGCTGCTTATTGTATTTATTTAGTGTGTTAAAATTAAAACTGTTGTGAATTCTGCAGCTTCATTTTGTAGAGGTTGAGAAAAGCTTTTTTCAGGTTTGTTCAAGTAAATTCACACTTTCTGAATTCCATTTCGTTTTTTAGGATCTAAAAATGAACCTTAGATTAAAAACGAAATGCAGGCACCCTACTGTGGTATGCCTGGTCCTGTGTAGAAAAACAGAGGGGTATATAAAGTGCCCAGAAAAATGTCTAAATGACACGTCTATAAACTCATCTGAAGCTTGGGTAAGTGCATCTTAAACCAAGGATGTTATTGTTCACACATGCTTTTTTCTCAACTTTGGATTGAGGTCAGCTCCCTGACCCCATCACCAATTCTACTCTCACCTTTGAGACTGAATTCTTTTTAGATTAATTGAAGCATTAAAAGAGAAAAGAGAAAATAAATATTTTCATCAAGACGAGGTCACTAAAGGGTATTCATATTATTTACCACCCAGAATCTTTGGAGGATTAGATAAGTTTACATGGGTGGGGCGCCCACAATGACATTAATGCTCTATAAGAAGTGGAAGAGACCCATGCTAACATACTTGCTCTGTCTCACCACATGACACCCTCTGCCATGTTATGATGCAGCAAGAAGGCCCTCACCAGATGCCAAGCAAATGCTGGAGCCATGCTCTTGAACCCTTCCAGACTTTAGAACTGTGAGCTAACTATACATCTGTTCTTTATAAATTACCCTATCTATAAATTACCACCTATCTGTGGTATTTAGTTTTAGCAACAGAAAATAGATGAAGACACTCCTTGATCTCCATCTTGGGAACTCTTTCATCTGGTAAAGGGGACCATATCCTTTCCTCCCAGGGCCAGTGTAGTTCAGAGGCTGGCCCATTGTCTCCTAGGACACTGAATCTTGAAGACGTGATCCAAGAACCTGGGCATGATTGGAGGTCACATCACCGTGGCAGTAGCAGCCTCAGGAATGATAGTGGATCCTCTTCCTGCCTCTTTGCTGAGTCCTGAACTTCCAGAGCTTCCTGCTGCTCCTAAAGGCAAAGAGATGCCATTTGGTACCAAGTGGTATTTTTGAGTGCAAGTATTATGAGCCAGAGTGTCCTGTTAGGGAAGGTATGTGAAAACACTCAGAATGAGATTCCAGGTCTTCCTCTAACTGGACATCTAGCTTTAGACAAGTAGCTTTCTTTCTGTCTCCCTGTTCTCATCTGTACTGTGAAGACATGGGTCCTGCTTTGTATAGTTACTCTCAAAAACATGGGGCACTTTCTAAAGAGTTCAGGGTTGGCTTAATCTAGGCACTCCAATTCCTTCAGCACCAGACCTAAGGTATCTATCTAGCCTCTCTTCCTCGACACAGCAATGCCCAGAGGGAATACAAGGTCTACCCACAAAGCTCTCTCAGGTGAAAAAGAAAATCTTTTCTGGAAGGACCAGCAAACTTCCTAGCTTGCTCATCGGCCTGAATTGGGTCTCATGTCTGATTCTGAATAAATATTTGGCAAAGATTTTCTCCCATTCTGTAGGTTCTCTCCTCACATTATTGATTGTTTCCTTTGCCGAGAGGAAGGTTTTGAGTTTGAATACATCCCATTTACTGATTCTTGACTTTATTTCTTGAGCTTTGGGAGTCTTGTTAAGGAAGTCAGGTCCAAGATGACATGATGAGATTTGGGCCTTCTTTTTATTCTATTAGGCAAAGGGTCTCTGATCTAATTCCTAGGTCCTTGATCCACTTTGAGTTGAGTTTTGTGCAGAGTGAGACATAGGAGTTTAATTTTAACTTGCTATATATGGATTTTCAGTTTTCCCAGCATCGTTTGTTGAAGAGGCTATTTTTTCTCCAATATATGTTTTTGGTGCTTTTGTCTAGAATGAAATATATTTTCATGGTTTTGACACTGTGTCTTCTATTCTGTACCATTGGTCTACATGTTTATTTTTGTGCCAACACCATGTTGTTTTTGTTACTATTTCTCTGTAGTATAGTTTAAAGATAGAGCACTAATCTCCAGGATATATAAAGAACTCAAAAAACTTAATGCCAAAAAAAAAAAAACAACAAATAACCCAATCAAAAAGTGGACTAAGGAACTGAGCAGACACTTCACAAAAGAAGATATATGATGGATCAACAAATTCATGAATGTTGTTCAACATCTCTAGTATTTAGAGAAATGCAAATCAAAACTAAGATTTCATCTCACTCCATTTAAAATGGCAGTTACCACAAACACAAGTAACATTAAGTGTTGGCAAGGATGTGGGGGGAAAGTACACTCACACATTGCTGGTAGGACTGTAAATTGGTGTAACCAATCTGAAAACAGTATGAAGATTCCTTAGAAAACTTGGAATGGAACCCCCATTTGACCCAGCTATCCTACTCCTGGGTCTATACCCAAAGGATGTAAATTCAGCATACTACAGTGACACAGCAACATCAATGTTTACAGCAGCACAATTCACAATAGCTAAACTATGGAGCCAAACTAGATGCTCTTCTATAGATGAATGGATAAAGAAACTGTGGTGTATATACAAAATGGAATATTATTCAGAATTAAAAGAGAATAAAATTATGGCATTTGCAGGCAAATGGATGGAGTTGGAGACTATTTTGGGTCTCTTATTTTTTTCAAATGAATTTCATGACTGCTTTTTCTATTTCTATAAGGAATAACATCTTCTCATCTTCTAAAGTCAATTTCTTTCTTTAGTGTTCTGTAGTTTTTATTGTAGAGGTCTTTTACCTCTTTTGTTAAGTTGATTCCCAAGTATATTAATTTTTTTGAGGCTATGGTGAATTGGTTTTCTCTTTCAGAGGATTCATCACTGAAGTATAGAAATGCATTTGATTTATGGTATTGATTTTTATATCCTGCTACTTTGCTGAACTCATTACTTAATTTTAGAAGTTTTCTGGTGGAGATTTTTGGATCCTCTAAATATAGAATCGTGTCATCAGCAAATAATGATAGTTTGAGTTCTTCTTTTCCTATCCATATTCCTTTAATTTCTTTTATCTAATTACTATGGCTAGAGTTTCAAGAACTATGTAAAATAGAAGTGGTGAAAGAGGGCATCCCCATCTTGTTCCAGTTTTTAGAGGGGTATGCTTTCAATTTTTTTCCATTTAGAATGATGTTGGCCTTGGATTTAGCATAGATAGCTTTTACAATGTTGAGGTATGTTCCTACTATCCCTAGTTTTTAATAGTGTTTTGAACATGAAAGGGTGCTGTATTTAGTCAAATGCTTTCTTTGCATCAATTGATATAATCATATGATTCTTATCTTTAAGTATATAATGTGATGAATTACATTTATTGATTTCTGTATGTTGAACCAACCTTGCATCGCTGGAATGAACCCCATTGGATCGTGGTGCACTATTTTTTTAATATGTTTTTGTATGTGATTTGCCAGAATTTTATTGAGGATTTTTGCATCCATGTTCATTAGGGATATTGGCCTGAAATTTTTTCCCTTGATGTGCCTGTGACTTTGGAAGAGTTTCCTCCTTTTCTATTTCATGAAATAATTTGAGGAGTATTGGTATTAATTCTTCTTTGTAGATCTTGTAGAACTCAGCTGTGATTCCGTCTGGTCCCAAGCTTTTCTTGGTCGGTAGGCTTTTGATGGTGTCTTCTATTTCCTTCCTTGAAATTAATATATTTAAGTTGTGTATGTTCTCCTAACTCAGTTTGGGTTGATCATATGCCTCTAGAAATTTGTCAATGTCTTTGAGGTTTTCTTTTTTTTTTTCCCCCAATGTACATGACATTTAATTTCATCTTAGAGAAATAAACAGGACACCACATAAAGCATGGCCATTCTTTCTGCTTCTAAGAGTCACAATTAAAGTGTTTTTTCCTTGATCCCCCATGAACTTTTTAACAGAACAAAGGCTTAAAACATTAAAGACATTTTAGGAAAACTTCTAAATATATCTTGTGTGTGTGTGTGTGTGTGTGTGTGTGTGTGGTGCTGGGGATTGAACCCAGAGCCTTGTACATGTGAGGCAAATACTCTACAGTACTCTACCAACTGAGCTTTACACCCAGCCCTAAATACTTCATTCTTAATGGCATATTTTCAAATAAGCAAAAATGATCCACCTGCTAATCTTTAAAACTGCAAACAGAGTCTGAATTAACTAAGCATTACATTTCTGATTTGTTTTTAAAAATGTTTTTCTCTTTGTCCTCCATTTATCATTATTAACTGTTGACCAAAATTGTATATTATTTCTCATTTTATATAGTTAATCTTATTGCCTCCAGTGATCAGTGGGAATTTTATGACCAAAGTTCTCAATAAATAATTTATTCCACTTTTCCATTACTTGGAAAGTAATGTTTCAGAATAGTTCTGAGAGAGAGAGAGAGAGAGAGAGAGAGAGAGAGAGAGAGAGAGAGAGAGAGAGAGAGAGACTGTAATGTGTTACAGTAGATGGGGTAGACAGAGGTGATGGGAGGGGAGCGGGGATAGGAAGGGCAGCAGAATACAACAGACACTAGTATGGCTGTATGTATAAACGTGGCTATATAACCAATGTGATCCTGCAATCTGTACACGTGGAAAAATAAGAATTCATACCTCATTTGAATCAAAGGTATGATATGTCAAGATCATTGTAATGTTTTGAGCAACTAATAAAAAAAAAGAAAGAAGATATGTGCATTAGACCTTAGCTCATCTATTTAGTAAGTCAATGGCTATGCTTGGAATATTAGTGTCAGAACTATTCTTTGAGGTTTTCTATTTTACTAGAGTATAAATTTTCAAAATAGTTTCTAATTGTCTTCTGTATTTCAATAGTTTCTGTCATGATATTTCCTTTTTTCATCATGAATTTTAGAAATTTGAGTTTTCTCTCGCCTTCTTTCCATTAGGGTGACTAAAAGTTTGTCAATTTTATTTATTTTTTCATAAAACCATTTTTTGTCAATTTTTTGAATTGTTTATTCTGTTTAAATTTCATTGATTTCCATCCTGATTTTAACCATTTCCTGTCTTCTTCTATTTTGATGTCAATTTGCTCTTTTTTTCCCTAGGGCTATGAGATATAATGTCATATCATTTATTTGTTGACTTTTTATTCTTTTGATGAATGAGCTTAATGCAATGAACTTTCTCTTAGCACTGCCTTTATAGTGTCCCAGAGATTTTGATAAGTTGTATTGGAGTTTTTATTTATCTCTAAGAATTTTTTAATCTTTTCCCTAGTATCTTCTGTTATCCATGTGTCATTCAATAGTGTATTATTTAGTCTCCAGGAGTTGGAGTAGTTTCTATTTTTTTATTTTCTAATTTCATTCCATTATGTTCAGATAGAATGCAAGATAGTATCTCTATTTTTTTGTATCTTCTAAGTCTTGCTTTGTGGCATAACATATGGTCTATTTTGGAGAAGGATCCTTGTGCTGCTGAGAAGAAAGTATATTCACTCATTGATGGATGGAATATTCTATGTTTGTCTGTTAAATCTAAATTATTAATTGTTTTATTGAGTTCTATAGTTTCTTTCTTTAGTTTTTGTTTGGAAGATCTATCCAGTGATGAGAGAGTTGTATTAAAGTCACCCAGTGTTATTGTGTTGTGGTCTATTTGATTCTTGTAGTTGGGAAAGGTTTGTTTGAGATATAGATATATATACACACACCCCATTGTTTAGGGCATAGATATTTATGATTGTTATGTCTTATTGCTGTACGAATTCTTTAAGCAGTATGAAATGTCCTTCTTTATCCCTTTTCACTAGCTTTGGTTTGAAGTCCACTTTATCTGATATGAGGATGGAAACCCCTGCTGGTTTCTGCAGTCCATGTGAGTGGTACGTTTTTTCCCACTCTTTCACCTTCAGCCTGTGGATGTCTTTTTTTGTGAGATGAATCTCTTGAAGGCAGCATGTTGTTGGGTCTTTTTTTTTTTTAATCCAATCTGTCAATCTATGTCTTTTAATTGATGAGTTTAGGCCATTCATATTCAGGGTTGTTATTAAAATTTGGTTTGTATTCCTGAACATTTTGGGTTATTTTTGGTTTTTAACTGGACTTTGTTTCTTCTTTGATTGGCCTTTCCTTCAATGTAGTTTCTCCCTTTGCTGATTCTCATTGTTGTTTTTCATTTCCTCCTCCCGGAATATGTTGCTGAGGATGCTCTGTAGTGTAGGCTTTCTCACTGTAAATTCTTTTAACTTTTGTTTATGATGAAAGGTTTGTATTTCATCATCAAATCTGATGCTTAATTTTGCTGGATATAAGATTCTTAGTTGGCATCCATTTTCTTTCAGAGCTTGGTATATGTTATTCAGGATCTCTTGGCTTTGAGGGTCTGGGTTGAAAAATCTGCTGAGCTCCGAATTGGTCTCCCCCTATATGTGATCTGATTCCTCTCTCTTGTAGCCTTTAAGATTCTATCCTTATTCTGTATGCTAGGCATTTTCATTATGATATGTCTTGGTGTAGATCTGTTGTAATTTTGTACATTTGGTGTTCTGTAAGCTTCTTGTACTTGATTTTCCAATTCATTCTTCATATATGGGAAATTTTCTAATATTATTTCATTGAAGAGATTTGCATTCCTTTGATTTGTATCTCTGTGCCTTCCTCTCTCCCAATAAATCTTAGATTTGGTCTTTTGATGCTATTCCATAATTCTTGGATGTCCTGTTCATAGTTTCTTACCATTTTCATTGTGTGGTCAACTTTATTTTCAAGATTGTATATTTTGTCTTCATTATCTGATGTTATGTCTTCCAAGTGATCTAGTTTGTTGGTGTTGCTTCCTATTGAGGTTTTTTTTTTTATTTGGTTTATTGTTTCCTTCATTTCAAGGATTCCTGATTAGTTTTTTTTTCAGAATCCATATCTCTTTCTTGAAGCAATATTTCACTCCCTGTATTTGCTCCCTTATCTCTTTGTTGGTGTGATCAATTGATGCCTGTATTTGCTCTCTTATCAATTTTTGCCTATATTTGATCTCTCATGTCATTTTTTAATTCACAGGCCATTTTAATTATGTGCATTCTGAACTCCTTCTCTGACATTTCATTAACTGCGCTGTCAATGGACTCTCTTATTGTTGTATCTTGGTTTGTTTGCTGCACTTCCTTCCCTTGTTTTTTCATGTTGTCCATGTATTTTCCTTTCTTGCAGTGCAGATCTGAGGTATTGCTGTTTCTATCCTATAATCTTGTAGTGTTCCTGAAGATCACCTGTACCTTTCCTCTTCCAGTCCCCTGCTAGTGTCCCAAGATGAATGCTACTGCACCTAAAGGTGGTGGCAGCACTAGTGGAGGTAACTCAAGATAGCAGTGGGGGTGCCCCAAAATGGATACAACCACTTAAGAGATGACACTGAAAGAGTGGGCCTTACAATGGCTTTGGGCTGCCTGTTCAGAAATGCAGCTGCCTCCAGGCCCTGATTGTTGTCCCAAGGTGGAGGCTACTATGTGGAGAGGGCTATGGCAATGTCTGCAGTATCTCAAGAGGGAGTGGGCTAGGCTTAGGCTCCTGGGTGATCAGCAGGGGCAGTCCTGGGCCTGATCTGGGCCTGGGCTCCCACGCCGGTCAGCAGGAGTCATCTTCTAATTCTAATTCTTTTAAGTTTATTGAGGCTTCCTTCATGATGTACCATAGGATTTATCCTAAGAATTCTACATGTGTGTTGAGAAGCACATGAATTGGTTGGACAGGGTGTTATATATATATATATGTTAGGTGAAATTGACTGGTCATGTTCTTCAAGTCTTCCATGTGCTTTCTGATTTTTCATATAGTTTTTTAGTCCATAACTGAAAGTATTATTAAAATATTTAGTTATTATTATTATTAAATTTTCCATTTATCCTTCCAATCCTTTTAGTTTTTGATTCATGTATTTGAGACTACCTGTTAGGTGTGGTATGTTAACAATGGCATCTTCTTGATGCATTGATCCCTTTATTATTATAAATTATTCCTGCTACTTCTGATATTTGGTCTATCCTATGAAGAGCTTGGAAGTTGTTTCTTCTGTCCTCACAGTAAGATGGTGGTTACAGAATAAACCATTATCTCAGAAACTGGAGTATCAGAAAAATAAAGAGAATCACTACTTAGTGGAAACAGAAGCTACAGATGGAGGAAGCAGCTGGTAGGAAAACTTAGAGAATAATTGACTAACTGGTGGTTCAGTATTATAGGTATCCACAATATATGGATTGCACACACCAGGAGCCCCACAGTTTCTCAGGCTGAAGATATGAGAAAAATTCCTCCATGCTTCTGGCAGGGAGAAGTGCAAAGTCACCATGTAGGAAAATACTCAGAGCATTCTGTTTTCCTTGACAAAGAGCTGATTTTGAAAGGAATTGTTTTATTAAAGCCTAACCAGTGAGGGTTTTACAAGAGCCTACCTGATGCTAAGTAGGGGAAACACCCAACTCCAGCCCCCTCTGACATTCCCATCTCACATTAAGGTATGAGGGAAACTGAGAAGTAGTTCTGAAGGCACAGCCTTGAGGAACACAGGCTCACTAAAAGACTGATACCTAGTCATAGGATGATAAAATGTTCACTCCACGTCACCCCCACATGAACAGGGCTCCTGCATAATAACAGCCAAAAGAACCGCAAGACTCAGGCTGTACCTATGAATTCTCCAGGAAAATCCAAAGACAACAAGGGAGAAAAAACAAGTGCACTAGGAGAAATTTTAGAGTCTGGCATCTACAGCTACATTAAATAGAAAACATAGTCTAACTCCTAACAAATAAATAGAAAACCTCATCCTAAAGACATATTTACTTCAGTTCCTTTTGCCTAATGCAACACATCCAGCTTCCAGTAAAAAAAAAAAAAAAAAAAAAAGAAAGAAAGAAAAAAATTATGACATGCTACAGTGCAAAATAACACAGTCTAAAGAGACAAAGCAAACATCAGAACTGAATTCAGATATGGAAGAAATATTAAAATTATTAGATTAGGACTTTAAAATAATTATAACTTTAAAAGAACTAGGTACAGTGGCTCACGCCTGTAATCCCAGGGACTCAGGAAGTTAAGGAATGAGGATTGCAAGTTCACGGCCAGCCTCAGCAACTTAGCAAGGTCCTAAGTAACTTATCAAGACTCTGTCTCAAAATGAAAAATAAAAAGGACTGGGGATACGGCTCAGTGGTAAAGCACCGTTAGGTTCAATACCTGGTACAAAATAAATAAAATAATTAAATAACTATGGGTGATATGTTAAGGACGCTATTAGAAAAAAATAAACAAATGAATAATGTAATCAGAGAGATGGAAACCTAAAAAAAATTTTTTTTAAAGAATGCTATAAATAGCATGGTAATAGAGTTTCAAAAGATACCTTTGTTGGACTCATCAGTAGACTGGACTCCATTGAGAAAAAAACCAATGAACTTGAAGATATATATCAGTAGAAATGTCCCAAATTGAAAAGGATGAAAAAATAGAATATCCAAGAACTGTAGGGCAATTGAAGAAGATTCAACATATACTTAATGGGATTATCAGAAAGAGAAGAAAAAGAGAACAAAACAAAGAAATATTTGAAGTAATCATGACTGGAATGTTCAAAAATTAATTACAGACACCAAACCACAGGTCAGGAAGCTCACAGAACACTAATGAGACTAAAAGCCAAAAAATCTACACCTTGTATCATATTCAAACTGTAGCTAATTAAAACAAGGAAAAAAAAAAGAAAAAGAGATCTAGGGCAAGAACCACATAGTGCTTCTCTTCAGAAACCATACAAGTAAGAGCAGAATAGAATTAAATGTTTAAATTGCTGAAATTTAAAAAAATCAACATAGAATTCTACATTTAGTAAAATTGTTCTTCAAAAGAAAAGAGAAAAAAATGCTTTCTCAGACCAACAAAATTGAGAGTATTCCCCCCAGTAGACCTACTTTTCAAGAAAAAACTTTAAAAAGTTTTTCAAAAAGAAAGACATGAAATAGAATGAAAATTATATAGGACAGAAATTTGAACCTACATGAATAAAAAGAGTTAGAGAAAAATGAAAGTAAAATAAAACATATTACTTCTCTTATTTTTAATTGACTTCATAGATAACAATTTCTTCAAATAATAATGGCAACAAAATAGTGGATAATTATATTTTACATTTAAGTAAAATTAATCACAGAAGTGATGAGAAAGAGAAACTTTCTCTTTCTGGGAATATGCTGTTAAAAAGTACTTGGGTTACTTGAGAATCAACATAGCATTATTTGAAAGTAGACACAGTTTAGTTTTAAATGTATATGGCACACTCTAGGGCAATGACTGAAACAAATGCAAAGTATCATTGATATGTTAAGACATAACAGAAAATTCCATTTGTTTCAAAAAAAGAAACAAAATAAAGGCAATGAAGAAAAGCAGTTACAAATACGGATGATATTGATCATAAAATACCAACAAGTACTTTCAATGTGAATGACTTAAGTAAACCAATTGAAAGACAGAGACCGCCTGAGTAGATAAATACACAAGATCCAACTAGTTATATGTTTGTCTCCAAGAAACCCCTATTCAATACAATGACACATGAAGTTTAAAAGTACAGGGATGGAGGGGCTGGGGTTGTTGCTCAGTGGTAGAGTGCTTGCCTAGCACATGTGAGGCACTGGGTTCCATCCTCAACACAACATAAAAATGAAATAAAAATATTGTGCCCACCTACAACTAAAATAAAAATTTTTTAAGAAAGTAAAAGGGAAGGAGAATATACACCATGTTAACATTGATCAAAAGAAAACTAGAGTACCAATGTTAATTTTGACAGAGCAGACTTCAGAGCAAGGAAAATTATCAGAGATAAAGAAGGGCATTACATAATGATAAACGTAAAGATGACATTTATGGTTTATGTCCAAGAAGAGATAAAAGTCAGTTAAGGCTATAACAAAAGATGACGACTGGTTTAGACAATAGAAATGTATTTTCTTACAGTTCTGGAAACTGGGAAGACAAAGATGAAGGAGCCAGATGCTTCAGCTCCTGGTGAGGACTCTCTTTCTGGATTCTCACTGTCTTCATGTGATGGAGAGAGTAAGATCTCTCTCCTGTCTCTTCTTATCAGGAAACGAATCCTATTTATCAAGCCTCCACCTTTATAACCTCTTTTAAATTTAATTACCTCCATAAAGGCCATTTTTCCAAATATAGTCACATTGGGAATTAAGGCTTCAATGTGAGAATGGGGTAGGGGGGGTGTCAGGGAATATAATCTATAACAGTTGTCTCTTAAAACACAATAGGAATAAACTACAAATCAATAAGAGAAAGATAGTTGTAAAATCCCAGAATATCTGGAGATTTAATTTAAGGTATTTTTTGTTTGTTTAGTTTGTTGTTGTTGTTGTTGTTGTTTGGGTGAGGAGGGTATTGGAGATTGAATACCTGGGGTACTTACCACTGAGATACATTCCTAGTCCTTTTTGTTTTTTACTTTGCTCACTAAGTTGCTTAGGGCCTTGCTAAATTGCTGAGGTTGGCCTCCAACTTGCAATCCTCTAGTCTTAGCCTCCCAAGCCTCTGAGATCACAAGCATGTGACACCACATCCTGCTAAACTTAACTATTTTTAAGACTAAGTAAAAGACTTCTACATAATACCTAAGTCAAGGAAGAAGTCTCAAAATAAATTTTAAAATATTTTGAACAAACTAAATGATGTAGCAAAATAATGCTTAGAGGGAAATTTATAACATTGAATATGTATGTTAGAAAAACAAAAAGGTAAACGAAGAAAGAAAAGAAGATCAAATTTGATTCCAAAATAAGCAAAGGAAAGAAGTAATGACCATTTGAGCAAAATTAATGAAATTTAAAGCAATAATTTAATAGAGAATGTCAACAAAATCAAAATCTGTCTCTTAAAAAAAATAATAATCTAATACATCTCTAGCCTGTCTAGAAAACAAAGAAAGAGAAGACACAAATTATTAGCATCAGAAGTGAAAGAGGAACCCATTACTAATGATCTCATAGACATTAAAAGGTAATGAAGAAAGATTATAAACACATTTGATTTTCATACATTTGATAACTTAGATGAATGGACTGATTCCTTAGATAGTATAATCCGACAAAATTTGTACAAGAAGAAAGGAAACAATCTAAATAGAGCTATGGTTATTAAAGATATTGAATCAGTAATGGAATAATTTTCAGATAACATCATCAAACAGCAGAATCGGAGGTCCCCAGCCCTAGACCCGCAGGAGAAAACACTCATATATAACAATGCTTTGTGAAGAATGCCCAGGGGAGATTTCAGCACCCTGGTGGAGCACAGAAATTAATTTTAAAACACATAAAGAACAGTAAAAGGAAGAATCTGACCTTGTATGCATCATCCCATCCCCAAACCAGCACAATACTATACTGAGAAAGATCCCCTTGAGTTATAATTTATCCAGCAGTGGAAAGAGAGGCAAAGGTAAATAGGAAACTTCACCAGCTTTTTAGGAAATGGCCAAAAGGCCAACTTCTCTCCTTTCCCATATGGAGCACAGCCACCTGGGGACAGCTAGGACTAGGGAAAAAGGTTGGGCACTCACAGTGATTAGTGCACAAATATGGAAGTAACCTTGTGTCAACACCAGTGACCTCATCCAGCCAGGCCTTTGCTAGTGGCTTTGAAAAAAACAAGAATTCCTCCAACAAGCCAAACACAGGAGTCAAGACTTTAACCCCATCCCTCACCCCCATGGAACCCACCCAGCCACCTCGCCTGACCAGAGAGCCGAGCCAGCAACCCTCTCCAGCCAGGGAGCCCAACCAGTGGCCCAACCTGAACATGAACACTAACTAGTGTCCTGCCCAACCACAGAGTTTAACCAGCACTCCCACCCAATCAGGAAACCCTTCCAGTGTCCCTGCCCAATCATGGAGACCTGGAAGCAATCCAGCCTAACCCCAGAGCACTGGTTGTTTGCCCTGCCCACCTGCAGATACCACAAGCTGGCCCTCCCAAGACCTTGGTTGGGTTGACTGGTGAAAGTCTTTGCCTGCCAAATCTAACTTGTACATATATGTGAATACCTCAAATGCACAGACACCAAATCAAAGATACAAGAATCACAAAGAATCAGGGAAATATCACACCACCAAGGGGAGCTGTGAAAGACCTAATAACCCATGTATTGATTCTTGATTTTATTTCTTGTGCTATAGGAGTCTTGTTAAGAAAGTTGGGACCTAATCCAACATGGTTACGATTTGGGTCTACTTTTTATTCTATTAGGGGTAGGGTCTCTTGTCTAATTCTTAGGTCCTTGATCCACTTTTAGTTGAGTTTTGTGCAGGATGAGAGATAGAGGTTTAGTTTCATTTTGTTGCATATGGATTTCCAGTTTTCCCAGCACCATTTGTTGAAGAGGCTGTCTTTCGTCCAATAGATGTTTTTGGCATCTTTGTCTAGTATGAGATAATAGTATTTATGTGGGTTTGTCTCTGTGTCTTCAATTCCGTACCATTGGTCTACAAGTCTATTTTGGTGCCAATATCATGCCATTTTTGTTACTATTGCTCGGTACTATAGTTTAAGATCTGGTGTTGTGATGCCTCCTTCTTTACTCTTCTTGCTAAGGATTGCTTTGGCTATTCTGGGTCTCTTATTTTTCCAGATGAGTTTCATGATTGCTTTTTCTATTTCTGTGAGGTATGTCATTGGGATTTTAATTGGAATTGCAATAAATCTGTGTAGTGCTTTTGGTAGTATGATCATTTTGACAATATTAATACTACCTATCCAAGAACAAGGGAGATCTTTCCATCTTTTAAGGTTTTCTTCAATTTCTTTGTTTAATATTCTGTAGTTTTCATTGCAGAGTTCTTCCACCTCTTTTGTTAAATTTATTTCCAAGTATTTTGTTTTTATTGAGGCTATTGTGAATGGGGTAGTTTTCCTTTCTCAGAGGATTTGTCACTGATGTACAGAAATGCATTTGATTTATGGGTATTGATTTTATATCCTGATGAATTCATTTATTAGTTATAGAAGTTTTCTTGTGGAACTTTTTGGATCCTCTAAGTATAGAAACATGTCTTCAGTAAACAGTGATAGTTTGAGCTCTTCTTTTCCTATCTGTATCCCTTTAATTTCTTTCATCTGTCTAATTGCTCTGGCTAGAGTGTCAAGGACTATGTAAAATAGAAGTGGTGAAAGAGGACATCCCCATCTTGTTCCATTTTTTAGAGGGTATGTTTTCAATTTTTCTCCATTTAGAGTGATATTGGCCTTGGACTTAGCATAGATAGCTTTTATAATGTTGAGGTATATTCCTATTATCCCTAGTTTTTCTAGTGTTTTGAACATGAAGGGGTGCTGTATTTTGAGAAATAAAATCAAGAATCAATAAATGAGATGGATTCAAACTGAAAGCTTCTTCTCAGCAAAAGAAATAATTGGTATTTTAATTGGAATTGCAATAAATCTGTGTAGTGCTTTTCAATGAGGTGAAGAGACAGCCTATAGAATGGGAGCAAATTTTTACCTCGTGCACATCAGATAGAGCACTAATTTTCAGAATATAAAAAGAACTAAAAAACATCAAAAAAACCCATACAACCCAATCAATAAATGGGCTTAAGAACTGAGCAGATACTTCACAGAAGATACACAATCAATCAACAAATATATGGAAAAAAATGTTTAATATCTTTAGTAATTAGAAAAATGCAAATCAAAACTAATATTTCATCTCACTCCAGTCAGAATGGCAGTTATTAGAATACAAGCTGTCAGGTCAGGCACTGGTGACCAAAATGAGGCAGACTGAAAGGTTGCTGAATGAGGATTTATTGAGACTCGATCCAGGGGAGACCCTCCAGTCCAACAGACCGAGTCTGGGGAATCGTGAGTGGGCTAAGCCGGATTGGAATTTTTATTGGGCTTAGGGCAGGAAGGGCGGGGGGGCTTGGGACAGGAAAGGGAGGTTTTTAGAGTCCCTTTTCCTACAGGGGTTGGACGGGGGTGCTTGCTGAGATCCAGGATTGGTCAGGAGACCCCGCTGATTGTAGTTTTCATTGTAGAGGTCTTTCACCTCTTTTGTTAAATTGATTTCCAAGTATTTTATTGACAGGTGGTTCTGTTTGCGCCTGATTGGTGGTTCTTTCGTGCCTACGGGTTGCCTGGTGCTTTGTTCCTTAGCCACCTCAAACCAACCTAACACAAGCAACAATAAGTGTTGGCAAGGATGTGGGGGAAAAGGCAGACTTTTACATTGCTGGTGGGACTGCAGATTGATACAACCAATCTGGAAAGGCGTGTGGAGATTCTTTAGAAAATTTGGAATCAAACCTCCATTTGACCCAGCTATCCCACTCCTTGATTTATACCCAAAGCACTTAAACTCAGTATATTACAGTGACACAGCCACATCAATTTTTATAGCAAGTCAACTCACAATAGCTAAATTGTGGGACCAACCTAGATGCCCTTCAGTTGATGAATAGATAAAGAAACTGTGGAATATATACACAATAGACTATTACTCAGCATTAAAAGAGAATAAAATCATGACTTTGCAAGTAAATGGATTGAATTGGAGACTATCCATTGGTTAAATGAAGTAAGCCAATCCCAAAAATCCAAAGGCTGAATATTTTTTCTGATAAGTGGATGCTGATCTGTAATGGGGGTGAGCGGGGAGCATGGGAGGAATGGAAGAACTTTGGATAGGACAAAGGGGAGGGAGGTGAAGGAATGGGGCATGGGGGTAGGAAAGATGGTGGAATGAGATGGACATTATTACCCTAATACATGTATGAAGACAGGAATGGTGAGACTCTACTTTTTCTATAATCAGAGAAATGAAAAATTGTGATTCCTATGTGTATTTTTTTTTAAAAAAAACAACCTACTAACCAACCACAAAGAAATGGTGATACATGAAATTCCTGGTAAAGAATTCAAAATAATCATCTTAAAGAAGCTCAGTGAACTACAAAAGGACACAGGTAAACAAATAAATGAAACCAGGGAGAAAAATACCTGAATACAACGAAGTTCAAAAGGAAACCATAAAATTAAAAAGATACAAATTGTTAACACAGAAATCCTAGAGATAAAAAAATACAAAAAAAAATCAATAGAGAACTTCAATAGCAAACTCAAACAAGCAAAAGAACTATTGAGATACAGAATTTTTGAATTCAAAGCCAAGTCATTTGAAAATATCCAGTCAAGGGTGCAAAAAGAAAAAAGAATGAAGAAGAGTGAAGAAAGCCAAAGGGACTTCTGAGATATCATTGAAGAAAATTTCATATATATTATGGAAGTTTCAGCAGTAGAAGGGATATTGGGCAGAAAAATCAATTCTAAGAAAATGGATGAAAACTTCTCAAAAATGGGAGGGAAATGAACAAGTCGATTCATAAAACCCGAAGACTCCCAAATGGGTTGATTCTAAGGAGGTCTTCGCTGAGGCACATCATAATCAAACTGGTAAAAGTCAAAGACAAAAAGAATTTTAAAAGTAGCAAGAGGAAAATGACTCATAAAGAAACAAAATAACGTTCATTAGACTATCAGAAGATTTCATAGTAAAAATCTTGTAGGCCAAAGGAGATATTCAAACTACTGCAGAGGAAAGACTATTAAACCAAGAATACTATGCCCAGCAAAAGGGTTCCTCAAAAATGAAAAGATAAAGACTTTCCCAGAAAGACAAAAACTGAGGGATTGTGTCAATAGACCTGCCTTCCAAGATGTGCTAAAGGGAGTTCTTCAAGGTGAAATGAGTAAGTGCTAAACAAAAATGAGAAACATGAAAAGTACAAATCTCACTGGCAAAGATATATACAATGTATGTGTGTGTGTATGCACACACCTTTATACATACATACACAGAGATGTATACATGTATATAAGTATATACATATATATGTATATAGATACATAGAGAGACAAAGATAAAATTATGTAAGTTTATGATAACACATGAATCGATTTTAACCCTACTATAAAATTTCAATGATTTAAATATATTAAGAAGGTTATTCTAAATACATAAAACAACACAAAAATGTATGTGGTCTTATCTCACACTATCTACAAAGATAAACTCAAAGTAGATTTAAACATAAGACGAGGATGCAGTTCAGTGGCAGAGTGCTGGACTAGCATGTGTAAGGTCCTGGGTTTGATCTTCAGCACTACAACAAACAAACAAACATAAAACCCGAAATATGAAACTACTATAATAAAATATAAAAAAGAAAGCTTTCTGACATTGGTTGGTGCCGTGATTTTTTGACAAGATGCCCAAAACATAGGCAACAGAAGCAAAACTAGAAAACTTAGACTGGGTTAAACTAAAAAGGTTCTCCACAACAAAGGAAACAAATCAATGGAGTGGAAAGGTAACCTACAGAATGGGAGAACATATTCGCAAGCCATTATCTGACAAAGAATTAATTTCCATAGAACATAAGAATTCTTAAAAATTCAATAGCAAAAAAAAAAAAAGACCTTTGAAGGATTTGAACAGACCACATCTCCAAAGAAGACAAATAGCCAATATCACACAGTAACTAGGAAATGTAAATCAAAACTACAAGATAGCACCACACACATGTTATCATGATTTTTTTTGTATACACATTTTTATTGCAGCGTTGTTAGTAAAAGTAGAAAAGTGAACATTTCAACAACCTGAACATCCAGAATTGGCTGAATAATAATTGTATATATTCTTACAACTGAATAACTATGCAGCCATTAAAAACACTATAAACTGAAATGGGAAAAATCTTCCTAAAATTTTAAATAAGATTAAGTTTTAAAAGTAGTCTAAAAGAGGTGCAGTGCCACATGCCTATAATTCCAGTGACTCCAGAGACTGAGGCAGGAGGATCGATCGTGAGTTCAAAGCCAGTCTCAGCAACAGTGAGGCGTTAAGCAACTCAGTGAGACCCAATCTCTAAATAAAATACAAAATAGGGCTGGGATGGGATATGGCTTAGTAATTGAGTGCCCCTGAGTTCATCCCTGGTAAACCCCCCCCAAAACAAGAGTATCTACAAGATGATCACATTTGTGACTATTTCATTTATATAAGAATGTAAAAATAACTGGAACCCAAAAACATCCTTCATCACTATTTGAAGATAGAGATGATTTTCATTTTTTCTTTCATTATTTCTTGTATTTTCCAAAAATAACATACATTATTTTTATAATAAGAAAAAGAAGCCAAAATTTAGTTCAGTTTTTAAAAATGTTATCATGATTATTCAAAACAAAACAGTGCTAGTAAGATTATGCAGAAGATGGACCCTTTTATGCTGTTGTTGAGTATGTATAATGGAAAGCAACATAGAAGATCCTCAAAAACTGAAAATAGAATTACCATGTGATTCAGAATTCCATTCTTGGAAATTGAGCCCAAAGAACTGAAATTGGGATCTCAAAGAGATATCTGCACTCCCATGTTCATAGCAGCATTATTCACAATAGCCAACATAACAGGAACAACCCAAATGTACATAGACATATTAATTTAGGATAAAGAAAATGTGGTGTGCTTGGCGTGGTGGTGCATGCTTATAATCCCAGAGACTCAGGAGGCAGAGAAAGGAGGATAGCAAATTCAATGTCAGCCTCAGCAACTTAGTGAGGCCCTAAGCAACTTAGAGAGCCCCTGTTTCAAAAGAAAAAGGAAAAAAGGGTTGGGAATATGGCTCAGTGATTAAGTATCCTTGGGTTCAATGCCCAGTACCAAAAAATAAAATAAAATAAAATAAAATAAAATAGAAATTAATTAAAAAAGAAAAAGGAAATGTGGTATTATATACATAATGGAATACTTGCTATTCAGCCTTTAAAAAAAATACTGTCATTTGTGGCAATATGGATGAACCCAGAGGACATTATGTTAAGTGAAATAAACCAGTCACAGAATGTATGATCCTTCTAGCACGAGATACCTAAAATAGTCAAAAGTATTGAGGTAAAAAATAAAATAATGGTTACCTAGGAAATGGAAGAAAGGGGAGAGAGTTGTTTAATGGGTGTAAAGTTACCGTTATACCAGATGATTAAGTTCCAGAAATATGCTGTGCAACATATTACCTATAGTTAAGAGTAAGGCTTTGTGTACTAAATCATTTTGAAAGAGAGTAGATCTTATAGTAAGTGTTCTCACTACAAAAAAGGAGGATGACACAAGGAAGGTTTTGAAAGTGATAGATATATTTTCTACCTAGACAGTGATAATAATGAGTGTATACATTTATCCATACCTACCAAATAATGAACATTAATTATATGAAGTTTTTATAAAGTTATTATAGCTCAGCAAAGTTGGCAATTTCTTTTAAGAAGAAAAATAAAGCAAAAAACACTTTTAAACAGAAAACACCAGGCCCAGGTAGATTCACTGGTAAATTCTACCAAATGTTTAAGAAAAAAATAACATCAATTTTTTTTACAATCTCTTTCACAAAATAAAAGCAGAGAAAATGCATCCTAAATCATTCAATGAGGCCAGAATAACCTTTGTACAATATCTAGAAAAGAATATTATAAGAAGTCAAAATTATAAACTAGTATTTCTCATAAACATAGATGCAAAATCTGGACAAAATATTAGTAAAACAAATATAATATATATTATTAATGTATTATATGCATTATGTATAGAATTAATGTATTTAAAACTAGTTACTATGAATGAACTAAGCAGACACTTCTCAAAAGAAGAAATACAAATGGTCAACAAATATATAAAAAAAAATGTTCAACATCATTAGCAATTAGGGAAATGCAAATCAAAACTACCCTGAGATTTTATCTCATTCTGGTTAGAATGGCAGCCATCAGGAATATAAACAGTAATATATGCTGGAAAGGATGTGTGTGTATGGGGGCGGTGGAGATTGTAAATTAATATAACCATATGGAAATCAGTATGAAGTTTTCTCAAAAGACTAGGAATGAAACCACCATATGACTCAGCTGTACCATTTCTCAATAGTTATCCTAAAGAATTAGGCATTGCTATAGCAATACATGCACACCCATGTTTACAGTAGCACAATTCATAATAGCCAAACTGTGGAACCAATCTAGGTGCCCATTAACAGATCAATGGATTGAAAAAATTATATATATATATATATATATATAATGGAATTTTATTCCATCATAAAGAAAAAATAAAATTATATCATTTGCAGGAAAATGGAAGGAACTTGAGAACATTATGTTAAACAAAATAAGACAAACTCAAGAGATCAAGGTTTGCATATTTTCTCATATGTGGAAGCTAGAGAGGAAAAAAAAAAAGAAAGGTGTTTGTGTGAGGGGATGTTTCATAAAAATCAAAGGAAAATTAGTTGAGTAGAGGGAAGGGACCAGGGGAGGGAGAAGGGGAGCAAAAGGGGAAATACTGGGGAATAATATTGACCAAATTATATCGGTATATAATGTGCATGTGTCAATATGTAGCAACAAATTCTACCATTATGTGTAACTACAATGCACCAATAAAAATATGGAAAAACATACATGCCATCATCAGGTGGAACTTGTTATAGTATGCCAGGCTGGTTCAATGTTCAAATATCAATTAATGAAAAACATAATCATATCATGAATGCATAATATGCATTTAACAAAATCCAATATCTATTCATAATAAAAACAACAAAAAAGTTTCTAGTAAACTAGAAACTTGATAAAAGATACCTGTGAATAACAAACTAACATTGTACTTAGTGAAGAAAATAGATGTTTTTCCCTAAGAATGAGAGTAAGACAAGGATGTCCCTCTCACCAGTCTATTCGTTATTGCACTGGAAATTCTAATTAATGCAATAAGATGAGGAAAGGAAATAAAAGGTATAAAATTTTGAAGGAAGAAATAAAACTGCTTATATTCACAAGTGGCCTGACTATCTATATGGAAAATCCACAGAATTTACCCAAACAAGAAAACAAGCAAACAAAAAAATCCCAGAAAAGGTACTGTAAATAATAAGCAATTATAGCAAGTTTGTAGGAACTAAAAATATGTAAAAGTCAATATCTTTCCCATACAATAGCAATAAACAAGTGAAATTATAAATTTCACACAGTACCATATATGTTAGCACTACAAAAATAAAATACTTAGCTAAAAACCTAACAAAATATGTACAAGATCTAGATAAGGAAAAACTACAGCACACTGGTGAAAAACATCAAAGAATTAAATAAATGGAAAGATAATCCATGTTCATCAGTAGGAAAACTCACTATTGTTAAGTTAGGAAAACTCACTATTGTTTGTTCTTTCACACCTCATTTATAGATTCAATGCAATCCCAATCAAAATCCAAGCAAGACAGGCCGGGTTGTGGCTCAGCGGTAGAGCCCTTGCCTAGGACATACAAGACCCTGGGTTTGATTCTCAGCATCACATAAAAACAAATAAGTAAAATAAAGGTATTGTTTTCAACTACAAATAAAAAATAAATTTAAAAAAATCCAAGCAAGCTATTTTGTGGATATGAACTGATTCAAAGTTTATATGGAGAGCCAAAGAATAGACAACACAATACTGAAAGAGAAGAACAAAGTTGGAGAATTGCCACTACTTAACGTCAAGATTTACTATATAATGCTAAAGCAGTCAAGACTGTATATTTTTACTAAGAGAACAGATAAACAGAACAATGGAAGAAAACAGAGAGTCTAGAATTAGACCCACAAAAATAAGTCAATTGATCCTTGACAAGGGAGCAAAGGGAATGAAGTGAGAAGCGATGGCCTTTTAAACAAACGAAGCTAGAACAAATGGACAGGCACGTACTAAAAAGAAAATCAAACTATCCAATAGACCTTAACTCTTTCACAACAAAATTAATTCAAAATGCATTATAGACTTAAAATGCAAAATTATAAAACTCCTAGAAGACAACATGAGAAAATTTGGGTCATGGTGGCAACTTTTTGGATACAAGACCAAAGACACAACCCATGAAAGAAAGAGAGTATTGAAAAACTGTACTTCATTAAAATAGAAAAATTTAAATTAAAAAAAAAAACTTCTGCTCTGTAAAAGATACTGTCAAGAGAATTAGAATGCATCCACTTACTGGAAGAAAGTATTTGCAAAAGACTTATCTGATAAGGGACTGTTTTCCAAAATATACATTCTTAAAACTCAACAATAAGAAAATTACAAACCCAATTTTTTAAAATGAGCAAAGATGTAAACAGACACTTCATGAAGAAGATATACAGATGGGAAATTATTAGATGTATAAATGTCCAACATGATATATTATTAGGGAACTATAAATTAAAACAACTATGAAATACCATTGCATATCTATCCAAACAGTCAAAAGCCAAAACACTAACAAGAAATGACAGTGAGGATGTACAGCAACTATAACTTTCATTCCACATTCACAATACTGTAACTGTACTATAATTACATATACTAAAACTGTAACATATTTCTCATGCAAAAATGTAAAATGGCACACTCATTTTGTAAGACAATTTGGATGTTTCTTACAAAACAAAATAGGCTTACCGTATGATCCATCAATCATATGGCTTTGGATTTATCCAAATGAACTGAAAATGCAGGCCTACACACAAATCTACGTGTGAACATTTATGGCCACTTCATTCATAATTGCCAAAACTTGGAAACAACCAAGACATCCTTCAATAGGTGAATGGAAAAACAAACTGGTATATATACACAATGGAATGTCATTTGGCAATAAAGAAAATTACATGAAGGAATTTTAAATGTGTATTGCTAAGTAAAAGAGGACAGTCTGAAAGTGAACATGTTGTTTGATTCCAACTATACAATATTTGGAGAAGGTAAAAATCATAAAGATAGTAGAAAAGATTGCTGGTTGCCAGGTTGCCACCAGGTAGAATGAATGGGTGGAGCACAGGGCATTTGGGGGTGGTGAAACTGTTTTGTATGATGTTATAATGATGGACATAGACCCTTAGTGCTGAGAGTAATTCTCTAATGTAAACTATGCACTTAACTTTTTTCAAAAAAATTAAAGCCCCCCTCTATATTTAAATACTTCTTTGTCTGGTTTATTTTGTTTCATATTAGAAAGGCATTCCAGATTTCACAAAGTTACTATTTGCATAATATATCTTTACTACCCTCTTACTTCCAACCTCTTTGAATGTAAAATGTCTTTTGCAGACAGCATGTCGTCAAATCTTCTCTTTTAAAGCCAGTCTGACAATCTCTGCCTTTCATTTGGAGTGTTTAGTCTATTCACATTTATTGTTATTATTTATATGATTGAAACTATATCTTGCATTTTGATATTGATTTTATATGTGACTTTTTATCAATGTCAGAACTGCTCCTGCTTTATTTCTTTCTTTTGTAATAAGTAGATCATTTCTATTGTATGATTTTAATTCTCCTATTAACGTTTTGACTATTTAAAGCAACTTAGTTGTTGCTTTAAATCGGTAGCACTACAGGAGAAGAGCTGGTCAGACCAGTCAGAGTTACCTCATAAATACAAACTGCCATCTGCCAGAATCGGCTGGAGCCCCCAGCTTCCAGAAGCCAATGCTCTCTGAGGACTGCTTTTGCCTTGATGACCCTCTGGATCTTGGTTTTTCCTGTCGTCCAGGTTCCTGGCTTCATTCTGAGGCTTTGATCTGGGCCTCTTTATGCACGACCAACTATAATCCCAACCCCTTCTGATCTTTGAGGGGCCCTTCTCTTCTGCCAGAAGAGAGTCAGTCGGCTTTTTTTAGATGCAGAAAATAGGGCCTGAATCAGAGAGACTTGAAGGGTCTTTCAAATTCTATCATTCTCTGAGATTGCCTTAAAGTAGCACTGGGAAAACTTTCTCACCCTCTAGTCTCCATTCATGATCTCATTATATCTCCACATGGTATCAGCTGTGTGATTTAAACACCTTTCTGCCTGATGTAAGATAAATAATAACTGAAATTTAACCATTATATGATGTGATTATTTAGTGTTAGACTTTTGTGCTATGAAACTACACAATGTCTTACATATGTTTTCTGATAGAACTAGGGCAGTGAATCCCTTCTGGATATTTTTCTCTGAAATTACACTAAAAGAAATAAACAGCTGTCAGGAATATGAAGCCTAAACCATTAGACTGCTGACTCAGTGCTCTGGGAGTTACAATATGTCCTAGAATACAAGTCACATGCCCTGACGTTCAAGTACTTGCTTTCTTTTTGTAAGGGTCAACATAGATTAGTTGTGTGAGGTTGAAAAGAGGACAGGGACACAAGTGCAAATACAATTGCATGTACAAGTAACAACCAGCATTCTAGACATGCAGGAATCGTCAAACAGTGTTTAAAATGGAATTGATAGCCAATTTTTACAATTCGGAAAGCCTATTCTTTTTTTAATATTTATTTTTTAGTTGTAGTTGGACACAATACCTTTATTTTATTGATTTATATGTGGTGCTGAGGATCGAACCCAGGGCCCCGCATGTACTAGGCAAGTGCTCTACCACTGAGCCACAACCCCAGCCCCCAATCCTGTTCTTATAATAGTTTTCTCTGTCTTTTTCTTTTTTTTTTTATTGTTGGTCGTTCAAAACATTACACAGTTCTTAATACATCATATTTCACAGTTTGATTCAAGCGGGTTATGAACTCCCAACTTTACCCCGTATACAGATTGCTGTATCACATCAGTTACCCTTCCATTGATTGACATATTGCCTTTCTAGTGTCTGATGTATTCTGCTGTCAGTCCTATTCTCTACTATCCCCCTTCTCTGTCTTTTTCATCTACTGAATTATATAATTCTTTATTCCCTTGTCTTATTTTTCCTCCCAAACAGTGTAAATTGTTGTAATAGAGATAATATTTTATAAATAAAAAACTCACACATTTTATCCATAAGCCACATTGTATTCCACACTCTCATTTAGAGTCAGTGAGTTTATTGCCTAGAGATGAATGCAGGTGTGCGTCCTCTTTGGCAAGACGCTAGCTTGAAATCCAGGCTTCACAGTTTTGGTAGATTATTTTAACTGCCAGTTGGATGGCCTGCCTCAAAGCCTGAACCATCATCTCCTACGGTATAGATGAAGAGTCCTTCCATCTACCTCTGCTGGGCCTGTGGTTTTCTTCAATGTAGTCAGAGGAGAATATCCTAGAGGAAATATAAAGAAAAACCTGCTTCATCCAGTCTGATGGATGGTGGCTAAAACAGAGCCTAAAATAGGGGCTGAGTGTCCCTTGTGAGATTCTAGAAGAAAAGGAGTGCTCCAGAGGTGCTGGGCTGACCTCAAATCCATGGTCAGGGAGAGAAGCCAGGCTAATGCAGGGTCTAAAGTAGTCATGTTGAGGGTGTTTCTGGCACTTGGAGGGGTCTCAGCTGGTGAGATGAAGAAGCTGGATCTGTCAGGGGGCATGGCCCCACAAAAATGGTTCTAGAACCTGCAAGTCTCACCAGGAATCATTAGCCACTGCCTAGTCTCAGAATTAAGGAGGGAGCCCAGCACTGAGACTGCCATGGTCATATATGAGATCAAAGGCATGCAACTGGCCACAAGGTCACCACACAGATCAATGCTGTATGTCTGTGTAATAAACAAGACACAACATTTTTTGCTGTATGTTCAAGTTATGGCAGGTTTCAGGTAGATTACAGGTTGACAGGAAGTACGTACACACTTACTTGCACACATGCACACCTTGTTGTGAATTCCTGGTTTGGGTAGCCGAGGAACAGAACTTTCACAGAAGTAAATATTGAAACAGGGCAAGAAGATGTTCACAAATGTCAAGCACCTTTTGGGTTTTGAACCAATGCTGGCCCTGGTGCAACCAGTTCTCATGCAGTGGAATAGTGTTGCTGTGGCCAATGGCCCCTGAACAATTGTCCGTCTTTCCAAGAAGCCAGTGCTAGAAAAATGTTCAACCTCCTCAGTGTTAATATTTCCATGTGAACATATAATTGTGGGGTTATATACACATTATTTTACTTACACAACCAATATTTTATCACATTAACCTTTTTCCTGTCCTTAGGGTTGCTGAAATGTACTGAGGTCATGTTGGCAGTGTCAGAGCACCTCTGATGGGGCACTGCAGTGTGGTGAGAAGGGACTGGGGGCAGCATAATGAAGCTGCTCTTGTGGCATGCAGGGAACATTTCCTATCTTCCTGGCAGTTCCCAAGACTAAGCCAGCACAGCAACTTTTCTCCAGGCTGAACCTCGCCAATCCTGCCAAACAAACCCTTTTCAGGATCTTCTTAACTCTTGAACTTACTGCGGAGACTCAAGAAGCTGAATGACATTTTCCTTATATGATGTTGATTATATTTATCACAATATCTACTTTTATCTCTTCAATTTCTGTCTGCATTATGTTCCCAAAATGTTGTCATGGTCACTCTTTTGTACCCTGTTTTGTTCTTGTATGTGTATATATATATATGTATTTTTTAATCTCAACTCAGTTTCCATAAGAATTTTTAATATGCTCATTGTAATGTTTGACATTATTTGTTGGGATCAGAGGTCAGAGTCCAACATGATGGTCAGCAAATTTAGGGCTGTGGGACTCTTCCTTTTGTGGAAAAGAATGTGATGGAAGTTTGATCAACCTCGATACCGTGTAGTTGTTTGGGATGCTGGTCACAGCGCCATGATGGAGTGAAGTGCATTTGAGTGTGATCTCAAAGGGGGCACTGTCATTCTATTTCTGATTTTTCATTTGGAATTTCTTGTTTGTTTGTTTTGAACTTTACGATTCTACAGAGTGGATGGGCTCATCCTGACAAACTCATACATGCATGGAAATCGATTTCAGTTCATGATACTCCTTTTCCCTCCTTCCCTTCCCCCTTCTCCTTCCTCTATTGGAGTTTTGATGAGTCCCAACTTTTAGGGCTTTCTGAAGTCTTTGCTTCTGATCTCATTCTCTGTTGGGAGAATTTGTCGCATCATGTACCACACATGGTACCTGAGACAGAAGACCACTCTTCCCACTGGAATACTCCAAGGGTGGTCAGCATTCTAAAAATATGAGATTCAACCAACCACATATCAAAAAAAAAAAAAAAAAAGAATCTCATCTATACAGAACATGTACACGCTATTTTCTTGTCATTATTCCCTACACAATACAGTATAACAACTATAGCATTTGCCTAATACTAGGTATTTATAAGTAATATAGACTAATTGGCTGAGGCTGCAGGTGTCGGCCCAGCATTCACCTCCACTCATGTGGCCCAGGTATCTTAATGGAGGTTCTCTTGGCATTTGGGGTGGGATAATTCTTCTTTGTTCAGAACTTTTCCACACATTGTCAAATACTTAGTGACCTAGATTCCCCTTTGTTAGCTCTCAGTTCTCTGGAGCCTTGCTACTTAAAGTGTGGTTCTCAGAGCAACAGTATTCCCTGAAAGTTTGATAGAAATGAAAAATTTACCATACGTTCAAATTCACTAAATTTGAACAAGGTCTCTATTTAATCCACATGCACAGCAGAGAACACCCTGGATAATCTCATGACAACTTTTTTATAGTTAGACATTTTCCTTCTTGGTGGTATAATATTTTGGATACCGACTCCCAGTGGTATGCACCTTTTGATTTGTATTTTTGCATTGTAATTCAAGTAGAATGCTCTCTGCCAAAGAGCCATCATGTTCCTATTCAACCTGGGTTCCAACATTAATTGAACTATATTATAATTATAAAAAAAAGAGTAAGAGAAAAAAAAGAAATACTAGGGACTGAAGTGGAGCAAATTATATTTCATGCATGTATGACTATGTCAAAATGAACCCCAATATTATGTGTAACTATAGTACACTGATAGAACATTTTTTAAAAAGTGAAAACAAAAAAGGAGCAAGAATATCAAGTGATCTTAATAATTCCTATTCATTATTCCTATTAGCTAATGACAGACAAAACCCATATCCTATAGAAGGGGTAGAAACTGGAAGTGTTTCCTCAAGAGCTATACTATGCCGCCAGGCATTGTCCATCTTTCCTGTTAGTTATTTTATTTTTAACTAGGAGTTTTTCCTAATCTAGAGAAAAGCCTACTTGCAACGACCATCCACACACACTTCCCATCATCTGTAGCAACAAAAATTCAAAAGGCCCCAAGACCACAAACACCCTAAAGGAATAAATAAAGGGATTGTGTGTCCGTGCAGCTAGCAGGGCTCCAGCTGGCATAAAGGGCTGCTTGTGCTGCCCCATGCACTGTCAGCTGACTCAGAGGGACACTGTGAGCATAAACTGCTCTTGAACCTGCCGGCTCCTGTCTGCAGCTGGCTCAGCAGTGAACTCAGACCAACTAACGTCCAAAGACTCCCTGCCCACAAGTCTGCCTGGGCCCAAATGAACATTGCTTCCTTGTTGATTCTCCAGCTGAACTCACAGCTGCCCAGAAGCTAGTGGACACTTTGTAGGTTATCCACAAAGAAAAAGAGGGGTAATTCTAACAATTTAACTTGGCTGTATCTTTTCTTCTTCAAACCGGAGGTTTTAGGCCACTGGCAAATTTGATTTTTCTGGCATATTTAGGTGAGCTGAATATCTTTTAAAAGATCATTTTTATTGTGGCAAAACACATATAGCACATATAAAACTTACCATTTTAACCATTTTAAGTGTACAATTCAGAGGCATTTAATACATTCACATTATTGTACAATCATCACCACTCTCTAGATTCAGAATCAATTTTGAAAAGATTTCTGCAATTTCAACTATCTTCTATTTGTTATATGCTTTAGGAAAATTATGTGGTTTTAGTATACATAAAGTACATTGATTTATCTAATTTTGAAGATCTTATCATACAATTTGTGGGCCAATGTAGAGAAATATCTGCAATTATCTTCAAACTAAATATATGCAAAAGACTATTTTCAATTCATTAATAGTCTACATTATCTCCATATATATACATTGTTTTCTCCTAAATATAGGCTTTTTACTAAGCCTCAGAAAAGTAAGTGCAATACAAACAGAAGTGGAAAGTCATTAATTATCTCTGTTATTCTTCATAAATTCAAAGCAACTGTCCTACTTATAATGTCTTAAGAAAAATTATAAGACAATATATATTTTTAAAATTCTTAACTGGTGAAATTAATAGTCCTTTCATATATCCCCACATATCTTTCTATTTATAAAATTTAAACCCACACATACATATTTTAAAGCTGTCTGACTTTATTAGGAGGCTAGTACTTAGAGGCGAAAGACCAAAATATTGGCTCCAAAAATTGTTGTCAGCAAAATTTGGGGTTGTTGTCTTAATAACATGAGAAATGATTAAGGCTGTTTGTGGCCCTGAGAAGCCCAGCCGTGGGCTGATAAGCCTATGATTAAGTTCCCATACTTTTCATTGGTCATAGTTTTTTTGTTATTCTTATCTTTTTATAGCCACCTGCCTGGACCAGTAAAAGCCTCACCCTAATTTGGGATCTCAGACACCTTCTTACATAAACACCACCCACAGGGAGAAATGGTTCTTCAACCAGATAGTTATACATATTTTCTCCTTTTTTTTAAAATATTTTATGTTGGCACATGAAGCATTAAAGAGTTTTTTTTTTCTTTGTAACTTAAGAGTAAATGTTCCTTCAGCTTTTCTCAAAATTTGTGTAGTATTATTCTCCACTTCTATTACCTACTAAATACCAACTATAGAGGACACTGCATTTAGATGATTGTTTTGGACAGTGAACTGTTATTTTTTTAAAAGGTTGGGATTAGATAAATTCTAAAGCCTAGATTTCCATAAGAGCAAGTCAAACGGTCAATTTTGGCAAATGTTCAACACAGTTAAACAAACAAACAAAAATAAATCATTTATTTGCATCATTGTTAGTCAGCTTTCCATTATTATGACAAAATACCTGAGACAATAAACTTAAAAGGAAGAGAGGTTTATTTTGGCTCATGGTTCCACCACCTCCCAATAGCATCATGAACTAGGGACCTAGCCTTCAACACATGGGCCTTTGAGGAGCATTCAAAACTTAAATGAGGGTCTCAAATTGTGGCTCAGTGGTAGAGCACTTACTTGGCATGTGTGAGGCCCTGGGTTCAATCCTCAGTACCACATATAAATAAATAAACGAACAAATAAATAAAAGATCCATTTACAAGTAAAAAAAAATCTTTAAAAACTGAAATGATAGCAATCAGATATCTGGTAGCTTTCAATTATCTATCACATGTTTTCTTCTCTAAAACACTCTACTGGGCAAAATTCATCCTGTGAATCATGTCATACACAAACACGTGTTTCTGGAAATCACGACTTTACACAACACACAGGTGAAAAGTTGGAAGATGTTGAGCTTTGAATCAAAAAGACTATCTTAAAATATCTAAATCTAAGTGAATGTCATGTACAGAGGGGAGTAGCTCTCCTTTCAGTGACCCCTGAGGGCAGAGACATAGAAAATGAAGCGTTCCGTTTCACACATGAAAGACTTTCCTACACTTTAGAGTTGTTCAACAATGGGACAGGTCTCCGTTTCAGGAGGTTTGTCCTTTTAAGTTTAGGCAAAGACCAAATCGCCATAGATGAGAACATTACAAAATCAGTCTCACATCGTTTGACTGTTGTTTTAACTCTCTCCTGACCTCACCAGAGAGCCAAGGGTACAGCTTGAATGTCAGGTTTGAAACTGTGAAACAGAAATGGCTTCACAGAGTACTGAGTTCACGCACCGTTGCTTCTATCTGGGATAGGCAAGCTATCTCTAAAAGTGGTCCAATCAATCAGTCCTAGCTTGCATGCCCTTTGCAATGTATTTTTACCAATAAAGAGATAAAATCGGTCTCTCTTCCCTTGAATACCAATGGTCTCATGACTTTCTTTGACGGATACAAAGCAGTGAAAATGACCTTGTGGTTTCTGGGGTCGAGGCCCTGAGAAGCCCAGCAGCTTCTGTTTCTGCCCTTTTGGAAACCAACTGCTATGTGAAGTCCAGGCTAACTGGTTGGAAAGACCACATGGAAAGAAATGGGGCCTGGATGAGGAGAACCAAGCACTTGGTGCTGACAGGTAGCACCAACTGGCAGACGGCTTGGACCTTCCAAGCTTGGCCACCCACCTAATCCTCCCACTCCCAGAGCCGAGATGAGCTGTTTCCATCAACACTCACTCACATCCCAGACTTGCTGAATTGTGAACCATAAAAATGCATATCGATTTAAGCTACCACATTCTGGGCTGGTTTGCAGCATAATGATGGATCACTGAATCAGAAAGTGAAATCTGGACATGGATGCTACCATAACCCAAACCTAAAACATTTGTCATCTATGATGATATCAAGCAGCAGTAGAGGTCAGAAAGGCTCTAAGGAGGTTGTGAGGACAACCTGGGGTAGCAGTGCAAAAGTTGTTATTGGAAACTCAGAAAAGGGTAGCCTGTGTCACATGGTAGTGAACTTTTTGCTGACTCTGTCACTTGCAGAATCATACAAGTTAGAAAAGACAGCTAATGAACGTGTTGGTCTGGAGGAGGAGATTCCAAACACAGATTGAAAGCCACAGTCAATTTCTCTTGGCTGCATTGGTAAAGTAAAAGAAGAGAGAGATGAACTAAAGGAGGAACTGTTTCATTTTAGTCAGGATAAGGAAGAAATACAGAGGGTTCAGGGCAGTATCTCTGGCCAGTAAAACATTCCCAGTAAGCCTCAGGGTAAAGAAAATCAAGTGTTCGACTTGAAGATCCCTTACTAAAACTTCTATAAGATTTGATGTAACACCACAGAGGCTTTTTCAGTAGACAGTTGGTCTTGTAAGAATCTTAAGGGCATTTCTCACAGCAGCCTCGCATGTGGTCCAATGTAAAGTGAAGTCCATCTTAGAACTATGGATGGAATCTTTTTTGCCATCTGGTCTTCAATAAGATTCACAGAGAACCTAGAACATTAAAAAAAAAAAAAACTCTACTTGCTTAAACACCATCAGTTCTACTAAAAGGCAGGAACATTTTAAAGTGAAAAGAAATCTCTGGGCCTCCACCATTTTAGGGTCAAGAGGCAGGGAGAGCTACTTCTAATGAAAAGTAAGGACAACTCAGAGGACAGAGTCAAGAGCCCAAAACATGAACTCAAGAGCATCTTTAAAATAATGGACCTGGCATCACTTCCAGGGAGCAGAATAAAACTCTAATTAAAGGAATTTTTTTCTGTTCCTGGTAAATATGTGCTGAGCTGCGCTTCAGAATTATAGTGGACCAATGATTTGGTATTTTTTTGAGGGTCATGAAATAGTCCTGTTCCTTTCTTCTCTGATCACCTTCTACTGATGAACAAATTCTGTGGAAGGGTTTTCTTACTATCCCCCATTATACCCTACAGCACATGAACTAGATGGCCTTTCCTCAAAAGCATTGTTCACACAGCCGTGTATATGAAGCAGATCATCAGAAAGATGAGGTAACAGTAGGGACAGGGTCACCTCAAGTCTCCAATCCTAGGTCTAAAAAAGTCTCTTATATCAGCCAGTTCAAGTTCCAGCCTCTAACCAAACTGTTCAGCCTGTTCTTCCCTTCTTTCTTCTCTCAGTCTCTGTGGATTCCTTTGGAGAATTCAGTTCTTGGACTCTGAATATCCAAAAGTTCTGCTAAACTGGGATCTTAAATCCTTCTCTTGTCTCCCAGCAGTTTGTATTAGGGGGAAAAGGGCTAAGAGAGATTTATTTCTCAACTGAGGAGAATTATATTGCTTTACTCAGAAGTCAGAGGTACTTACAGATAATTTGGGCTCCATTTTCCCCTTTCCATTACTTTTGATAGCAATATATTAAAAATAGAAGTTTAGAAAAGAGTTTATACAATAACATTGGAGGTTTGAGTAGAGACCACTAAGAAAGATAAAGTGCTGAGAATCTAAAGTTTTGCTCTACTTGAGATTTAATACTCTTTTTAACCTTTGTACATTATAAATACAAAGAAAATAATAAAATCTAAAGTTGAAATAAATATCTGCTCTTAAAGACCAAAATAGGACAGAATGGAAGAGGAGGCTGAGCTTCTCCAAGGTCGCCACCCACAAGCATCTGATAATTGCTTCATTTTGACCATTGACTTCAGTAGCTCAAAAGCTGAATAAATACCAAAGAGGAGTGAAACTTTCTAAAAAAACATTGGCTTGCATGCTTCTTTTAATTACACAATTTTAATTATAATATTTAAAGCTAGTTACAGCTGTATAATTTAGGCACATTTATAATTTTGACATATTTATGTACACGTAAAATGCTTTGTGCTGTATAGCCAAAGCAGTTGAAAAATTGCCAAAATGCTTCTTGATAATTTGAAAAGCTAAGTGCAAATTACAAATGGGAAGATTAATAAATTGAACATAAAACTTCTACTACAAACATAAAACTTCTACTGCAAACATAAAACTTCTACTGATCAAAAGATACACACAAAAGGGAGAAATCAGTGTCAACTAGAACACATTTGCAACACATATGACATTTAAGGAGCTAGTTAAGAATATGTGTCTATCACATAAGAAAAAGGCAACAAGATAAAAATTATCATAAGAGACAAATAGGCAATTCAGAAAAGAGAAAATAATCAAGGCTCAATTCTACAAATAATCAGGAAAATACAAGTTAAAATTACCATGAAATATCATTTCACAATCATCATGCTGGTGAAAAGTGCAGAGTTACCACCATAAGGTGTGGGCAGGCTGCAGAACAATGTGTGATTGGGTTCATCCTAGTGGGAGTGTGGGGAGAACAATTTGGAACCTTCAATCAAAGTTTGAAATGTGTAGATCTCATGATTCAGCAGTTATACTCCTAGGTCTACAGGGAAGGGTCTTTTTAACATGGCAAATTTTTTACTTTAAGTTAAAAAACAAAACAAAACAGTATAATCATCAGTATAATATTTCTGAAATTTGGCAAAAAAAAAAGGTTTAATTCATCCATAATCTAACTGGGGTCTTCTGACTGATTTATTTTCCTCTGTTTTTCACCTGCAATGAGCAAGCATCTCCTTTTGAAGCCTTTCGACCCAAAATTTCACTTTCTTTTCACTAAAAATAGAAATCTCCATCCATTTCCATAAAAGAACTGGCCTTGGGCCTCTTGAGTCCTGCTATCTTAGGAGAAAGTCTGGGCTTCCTAGTACCTGTCATTGCTGCTGGAGTCCAGTCTGCACTCTTGGTTGCATGACCATCAATAAGTGGGGATCCCGATATTGAGCTTCCTTTTCAGTTTTTTCACCAGTGAGAGCCTTGAGGCTTCTCTATAAGAGGATCTGTTTTTTTCCCATTGGGAACAGCATACTCATTGGTTGCAAACTGAAACACAGAAAATCCAGGTAAGGAGGTGAGAACATATAAGTAAGCTAAGTGTTTCAAAATAGGAAGTGATGCCAACTGTGACAAATTGGAATAGGCAGGTCCCACCTAAGAACTTCTAACTAGCTCCACCTATTGATATGTGAGAACAATTTCTGATTTTTTCCCAGAGGTGCCATATTTGTACGTGAAATTTCCCAATTTAAAAAATACTATACAACTAAAGAGGTCTGTGACCTAATATAGCCCTCAGGTCACAAACTTGCAAATTTTGGTCTAAAGCCATATTGGATGAAGGTATGTTTTCTCTATTAGCAAAGCTTCATTCCTGCTCTCAAAAAACATCAGGCCTCTACAGTCATGCTGCCTTTGCCCAGTTCTTTCTCCCTGCCTAGGAATCTGTAGATACTGCAAGATCCCTTGGGGGATTGCTAAGTATCCAAAAAATATAACTGAATAAAACTTGTTTATTTCAATTTTACTATTATTTCATCATTAGATAATGACTTTTGTGTTAACATTCAGTCAATCTCAACTAATATATAGCGTATGATATTTTCCAAACCGACCATTTTACTTGTTTTTTAAATAGTATTATTGTGTTATAAGTCCCAATTCTTTGAGTGTTCCAACAGATCAGAGCTACTGATTAAAGTTAAGAAGCAGTGTTAAAATAAAAAAGAAAATATGTAACAAAAATATAAGGTTAAATAGAGAAAGGACTCCAATGCAAATTTATAATGTGAATTTATATGTGCTCAGACTAGATATATGCCAGTGTAATTAATAAGCATGTGTCCAAATATAAATAAATAAATGGTTAAATAGGAAGTACAAAGATTAATTTCTGAAAATTGAGGCTTTTTTTCTTTTGAACTGATAATATATTCCTCCAATAATCCCCGATTACAAAAATTTGACAAATATTGGCATAATCTGTCAATTTTTTTAATATAATTTTCAAGCGGAACACAGTGAGCTTGTGTCTGATAAAGCAATGAAAGTTTTACAAAACTCAAAAATGCCTTCCAGCACAAACCCAATGAATTCTGTCTCTAAAGGAGAAGAAGCAAAACTAAAAATCATCACAATGGTCTTCTAAAACAGGTTCACTGATTTTCCAAGAGATTCATAAAAATAGTCCCAGTATTGGGCTAGGTGTGCAGCTCAGAAGTAGAAATATTTGCATAGCACATGCAAAGCCCAGAGTTCTATCACCCAACAATGCAAGAAAAAAATAAACAATCAAAAACCCTCAATGTTAATGACAATTATTATGTTCAGAGAGAAAACAAAACTAACACAGGAAAATCCATTATCAAATGACTCTGTCACTGGATATCACATTTCTCTTGGGGGAGGAACATCGTGTAATATCAATACTATAGACCACAGAGGAGCAGCTGTGTGTGCATTCCAGCATATATTGCACAATACAATTGAACCAAAATACTAATGTGAAAAGTCTGAGCTTTCTCCTGGGTGTGTGGGGGTCCGAGTTTGAGTTTTGAAACTTTTCTTCTCTGGTAGGACATTCTCTGTTTAATTGATACTTATGAATTATGACATTAACTGAAAAAATGAAATACCTTGGAGATAAGTAATTAGGGGCTACCTGGTAGAGGTGCAGGGGGGCCACTGCTAGGATGCACAGAACACCGATTTATATCCCTGCTGCATGCTCATTTCTGTATAGCTGTAACATACAGTGAAAAAGTGGACATTGTGAGGCTATGTACTGTGCGTGAGTTAAAGAAATACACAAGAAGTTTAACACCCTTGCTCTTCCGCAGTGAAGTATAAAGACTATGTAGTGGAAGGATGTTCTCAGGAGAGATGTGAAATGAATTTTGTCGTCACCATTATCATCATTGTCACCTAGGCCTCTCCATTGTGACATTTGAGTGCCTTTAAAATATGGCAGCTGGCTTCCTCCGAGTGATGCAGGAAATGAAGCAAGAAGTAAAGCACTTTTGATATAGTCTCCAAAGTTGTACACCATCACTTTTGCTTTATTCTATTCATTTTCTTTATTCTATTAGAAGTGTTGAAGTGTTAACCAAAAATAATAAAATAACTCGATTCAGAAGTCAAAGGAAATAGTATTTATTTGGGAAACAAGGAATTACAAATCCAGTACTCTGAATCTGGGAAGCCTTGAATTGTGTTCTGCATGGCAAATGCAAGGAGAGATTTTTGTGTTTGTGTCTGTGTGCACACACGTATGCACATTATACTCATACAGAGTAATGGGATTCACTATGATATATTCGTACATGTACATAATATAATTTGGTTAATTTCTTTGCCATGTACACCCTGTTTCTCTCCCATCCATCCTCCTTCTGATTCCCAATCTCAACTCTACTGGTCTCCCTTCTAATTTCATGAACATTCCTCTTTTTCTTCTTCTTTTTTTCCCCTAGCTTCCACATATTTGAGAAAATATATGGCCCTTGACTTTCTGATTTTGACTTATTTCACTTGACAGAATGTCCTTCACTTCCATCCATTTGCCTGCAAATAATATAATTTCATTCCTCTTTGTGATTGTGTGTGTGAATGAATCAGACATAGCTTTTCTATGTTCATATATGAATCCATGACCAGTGTTAACTCCATATCATGTACAACCACAAAAATGAGAAGTTATACTCCATTTATGTATGATATGTCAAAATGCATTCTACTGTTATGTACAACTAAAAAGAACAAATAAAAATATTTTAAAAAGAAAATGTGATATATATATTTGTACACACACAAGGAGTTTTATTCAGTCATAAAGAGGAATATATATGAAAGAGTAATATGAAATCTCAGCATAGTTTTGATTTGCATTTACCTGATTGCTAAGGATGTTAAACATTTTTTCATATATTTGTTTGCCATTTGTATTTCCTCTTTTGAGAAATGTCTGCTTAATTAATTTGCCTATTTATTGAATGGGTTATTTTATGAGTTTTTGTTGTTGGTGGTGGTGTTTTTGTTGTTGTTGTTGTTTTAAGTGTTTGAAATTTTAAATCAATCTTCTGTTAGAAAAGTAGTTGGAAAAAAATTTCTCCCATTTGGTAGTTCTTTCTTCACATTTTTAAATGTTTCTTTTGCTGTGCAGAAATTTAATGCTGTCCCCTTTATTAACTCTTAGTATTATTTCTGTGCTTTAGGGGTTCTGTTGAGAAAGTTGTTGCCTGTATCTGTCTTGGAGTATACACTCTAATATTCTTCAAGGAGTGGCTTCATTCCTAGGTCTTTGATCCGTTTTGAGTTTTGTTTTGGTACTAGGGATTGAACCCAGGGGCACTCTACCACTGTGCTACATCCCCAGATCTTTTAATTAATTTATTGATTTTGAGAGAGGGTCTTCCTATGTAGCTTAGAGTCTCACTAAGTGGCTGAGGTTGGCCTCAAACTTTTGATCCTTCTACCTGGAGTCTCCTGAGTTTCTAGGATTGCAGGCATATGCCACCAGCCTGCCTTGAGCTGACTTTTGGTCCAGGTGAGAGAGAGGGATATAGTTTCATTCTTCTACAAATGGATATCCAGTTTTACCAGCACCATTTGTTTTTTGAAAAGGCTGTCTTTTCTCCAATGTATGTTTTTGGCACTTCTGTCTAGAATCAGAAGACTGGATCTGAGTGGGTTTTTCTTGATGTCTTCAATTCTATTCCATTGGTCTGTGTGTATGTTTTTATGTCAGTACCATGCTGATTTTGTTACTACATTTCTATAGTATAATTTTTAAAAAATGCTATGATGCCTCCAGCATTGCTCTTTTTTTGCTCAGAATTATTTTGGCTATTTTTTCATATGAATTTGGGAACTGTTTTTTCTAGTTCTGTAAAAAATATCACTGATACTTTGCGGAGGATTGCATTGAATTTGTGAATAGCTTTTGGCAATAGTCATTTTAACTGTATTAGTTCTGTTTTTTTTTTTGTTGTTGTTGTTGTTGTTGTTTGTTTGTTTCTTTTTTCTTTTTTTTTTTAACAAGGGATTTCTACAGTAGATTTTTTTTTTTTCTTGAGACAGTTCATTGCCTGGCAGAACTCCTAAACTGCAAATCCTTTTTGATTGGTTTGTTAATTAGGGCACACCCAGCTGAGAGATGTTGAAGGCTGGCAGGATACTGACTTCAGTTGTTTATCCAAGACTACTGGGACATTCTGTGGTTTAACCCTTGGCAGGTGTGAATACAATCCTCTTGAAATCTCCCAATTTCATTTTAGAAGATCTTGGTCTTAAGGACTTCATTTTCTTTCACAGAGGCAAGTCACTAAATCCAACCAAGACTCAAGGGGAAGGAAATTCGTTTTCTCAGAGGAAGAAGTACACACTGCACCCAGGACATACACCCTCACTGAAACAAGAGTGTCAAGAAATAACACTGACCTATAAAATGTGTGGCGCATCCTAATATTTCCAATTCTATTTTATTTCATCTTTTTATAATGCTGGCTAGGACCACTATATTAATTTCATAACCCATCAATGTGTTAAAATGAGAAAATCACTGTTTCATATTCTACACATTTCTGTACTTTGATTTATCAACTTTGAACTATGTCTATTAAAGATAAATATATTGGAGGACTTAGGCTATCTCCCACCTGCCCTCTTGAATGCTACCAATAAATTTTATTGTTATTTAATGTCCTTAAGTTGTCACTGTGTGTGATCTATTTATTCTGCTTTGTTGCCCTAATTAAATCTATCAATTTGTTGTAAAAAAATTAAACTTAATAAAAGAGTATGTACAGTAGATTATTCTGTTAATTAGTTTTCAGTTACTGTGACAAAATACGTGAGGTAAGAAGTTTATAAGAAGGGAAAGTTTATTTTGGTTCATGGTTTTGGAGGTTCCAGTTCATGGTCTCTTGGCCCCATTGGCTTTGGGCCTTTGGCAAGACAGCATATCAGTGGAGCATAGATGGTAGAGGAGGCCTGTTCACTGATGGCATCCAGGAGCAGAGAAAAAGAAACAGGAAGGGATCAGGTCCAAAAATCCCTTTCAAGGACAGGCCCCCAATGACTTAACTTTCTCCCAGTAGGCCCCACCTCCTAAAGGTTCTGCCACCCTCTCAGCACCACAGGCTAGGGAACAAGCCTTCAACACATGGGGCTTTGGGGGACACTTACCCAAACTATATTAATTGTTCATTATTGCAGAAATAAATGGTGTAATTATACCTACAGAAAAGGAGATGGAATTCTAAATCTCTAACATTCTACCAACCAAAGGAAAGTGCACCAAATATCAAAGCTCAATGGATTCTCCTTTGATTTCTTTTTAGTTTTCTGGGCTTCATCCAAGGCATATTCAGCTGCCACTCTTTCTGTCTTCATCTGGTCCTCTTTTTTTCCTTTATTTTTAAATTTTTTTGGTACTGTGAGTTGAACGCAGTAGCACTTTACCTCTCAGCTACAACCCCAGCCCTTTTTATTTTTTTCTTTAGAGACAGTGCCTCACGAAGTTGCTTAGGACCTCACTAATTTGCTGAGGCTGACCTCAAACTTGTGATCCTCCTGCTTCAGCCTCCCAAGCTGCTGGAATTACAGCATATGTGTTCCTCTTTCTTAAATTCCCTTTCCACCTGGTTAGCAGGTCATTTTGAGTCGTATCTTATGTGGACTTGGTGATGTTCAACTTTCCAAGTCTCTGCATATCTGAAATGACTTTGTTTACCCCATACTCGATCTGGTGGCTTTCCTGAGAATTCTGAGATATTGCTTCATTGTTTTCTACTAACCACTCTGTTAATATGAAACCTAATGACTTCTGATTCTTATTCTCTTAAAGGTAATCTGTTTTGCTATTTAGCAACTTTTAGCCCTTATTTGGTAGACTTTTAATGACCTGGATCTAACCACCTGTCTTTTAACGTCTCTCATATTTTCTTTGTCCTGCATGTCAACAAACTTCTTTTCCAGCTTCATCTTAACCCTGACCATTTCTTCTATCCACTGAACTTTTTATTTGACAGTCATATTTTAGTTGGTAGGAAAGTTTTCTTGCTCTCTGTTTGGTTCTTTTTCATAGCAACCAATCTTATTTTTGTGGATGCAGTATCCTAATTTTTCTAAGATTACTAATTAGAATTTCAAAATAAGCATCTCTCCCCTGGGCTTCTTCTTTTCTTTTTTTTTTCTCCTAAGATCAGCTGTTCGATTTATTCCCCTGGTCTTTTTTAAAAATAATTTGTAAAATTGTGGTAAAATATACTTGAATTTGCCATTTTAGTCTTTTTTCCCTCCTCCTCCTCCTCCTCCTCCTCCTCCTCCCCAGGGATTGAACTCAGGAGCACTTGACCACTGAACTACATCCCCAGCCTATTTTGTATTTTATTTAGAGACAGGGTCTCACTGAGTTGTTTAGGGCCTCACATTCACTGAGGCTGGCTTTGAACTTGTGATCCTCCTGCCTTCGCTTCCCGAGCTGCTGGGATTATAGGCATGCACCATCGTGTCTGTGTCCGGCTTAATCGTCTTTTAAGTGTACAGTCCAGTGATGTTAAGCATATTCACAATGTTTTTGCAACCATCACCACTGCCCACCATCAGACTCTTCCCAAACTGAAACTCTGTTCCCATGAAACATAACTTCCCATCCCCCTCTCACCTACCTTCTCAGGAGTTGCCGCTGTTATACTACCTCTATGAGCATGAGTATCCTAGATCTCTTGCTCAAATGGAATCACAGGTCAGTCCCTCTGTGCTTGACTGAGTTCAGGTAGCATAATTACTTCATCACCTTGGTCTTTTTCATGCTGCTGGTTTTCATCCAGGGCCCAGTGATTCTTGAGCCAGGTCATCTGTGTGAATGGTCAGGAGTTGCAGTTTCTCCACAGGCATTCCTGTCCATGGGGGTCCTGAGTATAGCCTCTGTCCCAGTGGGCAGGGTTGTTCTTGCCCAGCAGGTTTGCCTATAATAGGTGTGGTGAAGGCAGGCAGCGCGAGACCCCGTGCGGGCAAAATTAGCAGGATTCTGTTCTGGGGATGGAGTGCTTTAGCCGCCTCACTGTCTTTTGTTCCTCTTGGCGTCTGATGTGAGTGTTTGGGGAGTTATCCTGAACCCTGCTTGGCTTATTGTTCAGACTCTCGCCCCCCCCCCATACCCAGATTGCCTCTCCAGACAGATTGTCTTTCTCCAGGAGGCTCCGATGTGATTCTTACACCAGCTTTGAATGCTCTGTATAAACGGGGAGGCAGGAAGGATGCAAGTCCGCTGACCATGCTAGATCAGATCTTGGTGCAAATGGCAGAATTTCTTCCTTTTTTAAAGGCTGAAAAGAAGTCCATTGTGTATAGAGACCACATTTTCTTTGTCTGTTCATCTGTTGAGACAAGTTGATTCTACAACCTGGCTATTGTGAACAGTGCTGCAAGGGACATGGGTAGGCAGAAATGTTTTCAACATGCTGATTTTGAATCTTTGAGGTAAATACCCAGAGGTGAAATTACTAGATCAAAGAGTGGTTCTCTATTTTTAGGTTTTTGAGGACACTTCATATAGTTTTCCATCATAACTGTACTAATTTATATTCCCAATAAGATATGAGAGTTCCACTTTCTCTATATTCTCACTGGCATTTGTTATTTTTCAATCTTTGTGGAAGTAATGTGAAAATTGTCGAAATTGAATGAAATTGCCTAGCTCAACCCTAACCCAAAAAAGTAAATAAAGCTGGGAGGTTAAGAAAAAAGCATTCCTATGATTACCTGAGGATGACTGTTACAAAAGACTCTTTCAGAACCACAAGCTTGCACAGAGAGACCTCACAACATTATATAAAAGTACTTCTACAAGGAAATTACCCAGAAACTGTGTGCTCAACCTCAGACTAATGCCATTCTTGTTAGTAATCACCGTGGCCAAAAGTTATAATTTCAAAATATCTGATGTAGTTTCTTCCTCATAATTTAAATATGACTTCCCTCTTACTGAACCTCTTTGAATATACCCATAATTTACTATGGCATGTGTATTCCTATTGCAATGCTCCTCTAGTCCCAAAAAAATATAATTGTTTATTTATAGAATAAATAAATAAATAGAATATCTGATTTTTTAAATTTAAGTATATGTCTTTTCTGATAGTAGTTATTCTAGCCATTGTGATTTTAATTTTCACCTCTCTGGTGATTAGAGGAGCTGAGCATTTTTTCATTTATATGTCATCTTTTGGGAAATGCCTATTCAAGTCCCTTGTTCTTTCTTAAACACATTAATTGTTTTCTTTTTTAATTTTTTTTTCTTTTTTAGTTGTTGACCTTTATTTACTTTATTTATTTATATGCGATGCTGAGAATTGAACCCAGGGCCTCACACATGCCAGGCAAGGGCACTATCTCTGAGCCCCAGCCCCAGCCCCTGTCTTCTTTGAGTTCCTTGTATCTTTAGATATTAGCCCTTGTCAGATGTATGGTTTGCAAATATTTTCATCTAGTCCTTAGGATGTCTCTTCACACTTTAAATTGTTTCCTTTTTGTGCAAAAGCTTTCTAATTTGATGTAATTCCATTTCTCTATTTTTGCTTTTGTTGCCTGTGCTTTCGGAGTTAAATCTAAAAACTCTTTGCCCAAACCAATGTTGTATGAATTTTCCTCCATGCTTCCTTTTAATTGTTTTACAGTAGAATTGGGGAACACTGTATTAAGTAAAAATCAACCCCATGCAGAAAAATAAATATCACATATTCTCATTTATATGTGGACTCTAAATTGAACTCATAGAAGCAGAGGGTAGAAGCTAGGAGGTGGGAGGAATAGTTAGATATGAGGAATGAGTTGGCTTTGGGGTATTCATTTGTTGAGATCTGTTGCACAGCATGGTGAATATAGCTAACTGTTGAGTACTGTACATTTCAATGTCATGAGAGGGTGGAACTCAACTGCTCTCATCATGAAATCTGCCAAATCTTTGAGGTGATGGATGAGTTGGTTGGCTTTATTTGGCCATTCCACATTGTACTAAGAAAATAGTGATATCACTTTGTTCCCTATAAATATATACAGCTATCATTTGTTGATATACAATTTTAAAACACAACTCTTTCTTCTAGCACCTTAGGGACTGTAGCACCTGCTTTTGTGGTTGATAGACTTGGGGCGTGGTACTTTCCTGGGGGCTTTGACTATCCTAACTGGGGTTTTGTACACAGAAAGGAATCCTTCTATTTACTTATTTTACCCCATATTATATTATTATAGTTACAAATGTAAAAAGCTTGCTTCCCTTCAACATTTAAGCTTAACTAATAGCACTTATTTTACTTTTAATTTTATTATTTTAATCAAAATTAGAATAATCCTTTTCACATATTCTTTTTCAGTGAACTCATGCATGTACTGTTAAACGTCATTTATATGGTTAGCAAATCAAATTCCTATTTAAATGCAACTGCCCCTCTTAAACATTTCAAATACATCAAGGGAGGATTACAAATATAAGAAACAAATCTTCCTAAGCATTTAAACCACTCTTATCAATCCACTAAATCAATCTTCTAAAATAAATTGTAGATAAAATCCTTCTAAGCCTTTTAAAAATCATTTAAAAAATTAAGAGTATGCACATGATAATCGTTATACTTAAACACAAGTTACATAAGCATACACTGAGTTTTTATACTTTTCAGAGATTATAAATTATTCATCCAACTAAGGGGAACAAAACAAGCACATCACACTGACCGACGTTACAAGGTCAAAAGCGCGGGACACTGATACACTCTCTAAATGAAATAACTTGGAGATCCCCAGGGTACAAGGACCCAGCAGTTCTGGGCAGGGCATCATCTTGTGAGCACGCTTTGTCTATCAAGATATCAGCAATTGCCAAGTTTATGACTTACAATTATATCAGTTTGGATAATTTCAATTAACTGACAATCCAGTGATCCTTCCCTCCCCCCTGAAAAATGACCTACCCTTAAATTAGTGAATACTTTCCAGGTCTTAGTTTTAAATTTAATCTTCTATAGTTCTTGCGTAAATTCCTGCACTAAAACTTAAAATATCCTAATGGAATTTTGAGTCACTGGGATTTACCTGTATCCTCTTTGTTCACCTTATCCAGAGTGGTCAACTATCCTCATTTTATTTCAATGTTATGACACATAAGAGACTTGTTCTATTTCTTCACTGTTGTTCACTAAGACTGTCTGATTTGTACACATCAAAATCCTATATGAACAATCTATGCCGGAGTCTTCTCAGAATTACAGATTTAATTCTGTGTGGCTAAAAGAGAATTATGAAATAGCCAAGCTTAGTTTCTGCCATTAATTTTCTTGCTAAGCTTTCTGGGATTATTGGTCTATGGAAGCTGACTTCAGATTACTTATCTCATTTTCCTGTTATTTATTTTAGTCTTTCAGTATATCTTTAAAAAGTCTACAGTTTCAAAAATTCCCATTTATATCTTTGGCAGCTAGCACAATGTCTGGCAAACGGTATATGTTCCACAATTATTGATTGAATGGGAAGGATGACGACATAGATACTTTATTATCTTCAATCACTTGTATCTCAGTTATCCAAATACTATCTGGGAGGAATTTAACATATGTGAAAATGTGGGCTAAGAATAAATGTGTCTTTAACTTCCTCTCAATGTCTTTTTGAAATTTTATACTTCATACTATTCACAGCATCAATCTGACAGATGTAAACTCCGAACTTCCAATTGCTGGTGATTAATAAAACAGGATTTTACTGGAATCCTTCAATACACATTTTATTGTGCAGGGAGCAAATGTTATAACTGGTTTTTTTTATTTACCAAGTGATTTGTGCCACTAACCCATGCCTGACCCTGTCCCTTCCCACCTCTTGATTAGTCTGATGATGCTAGACATAGCTCTGGGTCAAATGCAGAAAACACCAGATGGTGTCATACCACTTAGAGAAAACAAACAAAGCTCATTTGGTGTGGGGAGGGGGTAGAGGAGTATGGAGCAGATCATATTGCACTAAAATCTCTGGATATGAAGGCTGGAGTCAGGATAAATTTGAAAAATATACCTATGGACTTGAAAGAGAAATAAAAAATCTGAAAGAAATAATGCTTAGAAAAGGATAATACTGATGAATAGTTGGAAATCTTTTTGTTAAAGATTGTAGGCTGGTTACTTGATATATTCTCTTTCGTCTTTAGAAATATAATTCATATTTGTTCGGGCAGAAAGACTACTAATCTAAAAGTCATACTTCTCAACCTCCCCTGCAGTTAAGGGTTTAATCAATGAAATTTAAATGAAATCTTTGATTTTTTTTCCCACTGCAACTCTCTTTAAAGGGGGACGGCCTTGTTTGAGAGAAGAGTCTATCTGCTCCTTGTTCTTCCCTTTCTATTCTCCTAAATTGCAGATATACTGGCTGGAGCTCTGACAGCCATTTTATGACTTGAAGATAGAAGCAATTGCTAAAGAATGAATACCAAACAGAGAGAAAGAAGTGCCTGAGAGTCCTTCATGACTTTACGGAGTCACCTTACTAACCAGAATACACACACACACACACATATTTTATATATTTTCTGGTGAGTATGTGGGGGGGGGACTTTAATTTGTTTAAGCCACTATAATAGGTTCTCAATTACTAGCTCCAACATAATTCCTAAAATTGTGAATGTACATTGCATAATAAATCAAAGATAAGTTAACTCATAGGACAAACATTTATTAAGCACCCACTATGTGCAAGGAACTGGGAAAGACATTGTGGAAATCACACAATGATCCTATTTTTCAAGAGGTTGCTGTTTGCAGAAGGAGGTAATATATGTGCAACTAAAGAGTAATATAATAAAGTGGGAACAGTGGCACATGCCTGTAATCCCAGCTACTCAGGAGGTTGAGGCAGGAGGATCACAAGTTTGAGTAGCTATACTTATGTCAGATAAATAGATTTTAAAACAAAATCTGTAAAAAAGAATAAAATAAGGTCACTACTTAACAATAAAAGGATCAATTCAACCAAAGGAAATAGCGATTGTAAATATATATGTGCCCTATGCTGGAGGACTCAATTGTATAAGCAAAATTAGATCTGCAGGGAGAGATGGACTCTAATGCTGTAATAGTTGAGGACTTCCAACACCCTGATTTCATCAATGGGCAGATCATTCAGACAAAACAGGGCTGTGGCCAATGGTTTTGTTGGATGGGACTTGGAAGGAACACAGTTGGACAACTGGTGACAAGGAAGTCTAGGGGGAGGTATGCGGATAGAGCTCTCTGAATGGAAAAAAAGCATGAAGATGTTTACGTCCCATGTGAACATGCTCACCCAAAAGTGACCTCAGCAGAAGACGATTTTAATAATTAAGTCGATAAAATATCCTGTCCTATGGAGTTCTGTCTACTTCCTCAGTCGCTCCTGTCATTGCACAACGGGCTCAAGAGCAAAGTGGCCTTGGTGGCAGAGATGGAGGTTGCGCAGAGGCTCAACAACATAGATTCTGCTCGCCAAAGCTGACATGGCTCTGCCCACTGCTGAGTCCCAAATCTTCTAGAAGCAGAGACTAACTTGGAGCCCCCAAACTCCAGGGATGATCAACCAGCCAGGAACCTGGTGGCAGGTTGATTATATTGGACTATTTTCATCATTGAAGGGGCCATGTTTGTATAATAAATAGTCTAGTTAAGTACACAACACTTCTGCCAAGTCTACTATCTGTGGACTTACAGAAGGCCTTCACCACTCTCATGGTATTCCACATGTAGTTACTTCTGACCAAGGAAGTCACTGAGCAGCAAATAAAGTACAGCAGGGGGTCCACAGATCTTACCATATTTCCTACTGTCTTATTTAGGCCATCTGGGCTACCATAGCAAAATACCATAAATTGGCAGCTTATAAACAGCGAAAACTTGGGGCTGGGGCTGGGGCTTAGTGACAGAGCACTTGCCTGGTATGTGTGAGGCACTGAGTTCAATCCTTAGCATTGCATATAAAATAAATAAAAAATAAAGGTACATCAACAACTAAAAAATATTTTTAAAAAATAAAATAAAATAAACAGCAGAAACTTATTTCTCACAGTTCTGAAAGCTGTAAAGTCCAAGATCAAGGCACTGGCAGATTTGGTGTTTGATGAAAACAGATTTGCAGCTCATGGAAGTTGTCCTCTTGCTACATCCTCTTATGGTGGAAGAGGCAAACAACCCCCAAGCATCTATTTTATAAAGGTACTAATCTCATTCAACAGGGTTCTGACCTAATCATAGGCTTTTGACCCTAGTTCCTAATGCCATCACCGTGGGGGTTAGGATATCAACATATAAATTTGGAGGGACGTGAACGTTCAGACCATTGCATCCACTATTCTGAAACAGCTGACTTCACAGAATGGTGGAATGGCCTTCTGAAGATTAGAGCACATTCCTGGGCACGGTTTCCCAGAAGGCCACAAATGCTCTGTATAGCGTCTAATACACAGTGCTGTTTCTCCCGTATCCAGGGTTCACAGATCCAGGAATCAAGGAATAGGAATGGGAGTGGCACCATTCACTAGAGCCCATTTTGCCTCACAAGCAAAAAGCCAAAAATTTGTTTTGTTTTGTTTCCTGTCCCCGTGAACTTACCCTTGTTGGCCTAGAGGTTTCTGTTCCAGTGGGAAAAATCCTTTAACTAGGAGATATAACAACAATTTCATTGAACTGGAAACTAAGACCAACTGCTGCCTTGGCCACTTTGGATTCCTCATGTCTCTAAATTAACAGTGAAAAAAGGGATTATTGTGCCAGTTGGGGGTAATTGATCCTGGCTACCAAGGGGGAAATTGGACTCCTAATCCATGAAGGAGGTAAGGAAAAGTATGTCTGGAATTCAGAGGTTCCATAAAGCATCTCAGAGAATTACTATATTTTATGATTAAAGTCAATGGAAAACTACATTAATCCCAATTCATGCAGGACTGCTAATGGCAGAGACCCTTAGGAATAGGGTGTGGGTCACCCCACCAGAAAAAGAATCACAACCAGATGAGGTGCTTGCTGAGGATTAAAGAATTATGAAAGGAGTAGTAGAAGAATGTAGTTATAAATACCAGCTATGACCACATGACCCATTATAGATATCAGAACTATAATGTACAACAGTATTTTTTCTTTTTTAGGTTATGAATATTGGTATATGTCTGTGTGATATTTGTCCCCCCAACACCGATCATGTAACTTAAGATGTACTGCTGGGCATGGTGGTGCACTCCTGTAATCCCAGAAGCTTGGGAGGCTGAGACAGGAGGATCGCGAGTTCAAAGCCACCTCACCATTGGTGAGGTGCTAAGCAATGGTGAGGTGCTAAGCAACTCAGTGAGACCCTGTCACTAAATAAAATACAAAATAGGGCTGAGGCTGTGGTTCAGTGGTTGAATGCCCCTGAGCTCAATCCTTGGTACCAAAAAAAAAAAAAAAAGTACTGATTTTTTTCCTGTCATAGTATTTAAGAATTGTTGGTTTTATATTTAAGTTAGAGGCTGTCAAGGAGAAGAGTAACCATCATACAAGAATGCATCTTCTTTTGGGGAAAGAGTTAGTGCATTTAAAAAAAATTTAGTTGTAGATGGACACAATACTTCCATTTTATTTATTTTTATGTGGTGCTGAGGATCGAACCTAGTGCCTCACACATTCTAAGCCACTGCTCTACCACTGGGGCACAATTGCAGCCCCAAATTAGTGCATTTTTCCTTGTACACAGATAGTTGTATCATGGTAGATAAAAGTAAGATGTATTCATTATTTAGAGATTAAATATGGTTTAAGAAGATATATATGGGCACTAAATTGCCAAGTAATGGACTTATGGTGATTAACTTTATTTATTTTTTTTTAAAGAGAGAGTAAGAAAGGAGAGAGAGAGAGAGAGAGAGAGAGAGAGAGAGAGAATTTTTTAATATTTATTTTTTAGTTCTCGGCGGACACAACATCTTTGTAGGTATGTGGTGCTGAGGATCAAACCCGGGCCGCACGCATGCCAAGCGAGAGCGCTACCGTTTGAGCCACATCCCCAGCCCCTATGGTGATTAACTTTATATGTCAACTTAGCTGAGTCATGGTGCCCAGATATTTGGTCAAATGTTATTCTGGATATTTGTGTGAGTAGTTTTTGGGTTATCTTAATATTCAGTTGGTGGACTTTGAGTCATGCACATTACCATGCATAAAATGGATGAGCCTCGTGCAATCAGTTGAAGACATTATTAGAACAAAGACTGACTTCCTTTGACTAAGAAGGAATTCTGCCAGCCGACTGCATTTGGACTCAAACCTCCACTCTTCCTAGATCTCCAGCCTGCCAACTGACCCTGCAAGTTTTAGACTCATGAGGCTCCAGATCACATGCACCCACTCTGATAGATAAAGATATAGGTATCCTTATATCATGATTAGTCTGTTTTGGAGATAATTTTATCTAATTCAGAAAAAAATTTCCCAGGAAATGAAGCGAACAAAAAAAGTAAGTAAAAATAATAACAACACTAGATAAAAGATAAGAAAATTAATTAAGAGGATTAGGGGGCTGGAATTATAACTCAGTGGTAGATTGCATGCTTAGCATGCATGAGGCCCCCTGTGTTCAAACCCTAGCAACATTAGAAAATTTTTTTAAATAGAAAAACATAAGATTGTACCAGGAAATTTGATATCCAACTATAAAGAGTTAGTTCTAGAAAGAGTCAAGAGACATAGGAACACAGAAGAAAATATCAAAAAACTAATACAAGAAAATACCCTAAAACTCAAGAGTTACACTTTTTTTTTCTCAATGAATGGGTTTACAGTAACTGACCAAAGTCCCACTCCATAAAATATTGTTATGAAATGTTAAAGGAGAGGGATTAAGAGAAGATCCAGAATTTTCCAAAGACTGGAAAAATCAAACAAGACAACGACGTACTCAAAACACAGAACGCAGTGTATTTCTCATCAGCAACACTGGAACTTAGAAAACATTGCGTCAATGAGTCAAAATGTTAAGTAAAATTATTTACAGTCTGGAATTCTATATCCAGTCAAACAATGGATTAAGATGATGATAATGGCATGACTTTTCATATATGTGGTGTCTCAAAATACCTATCTCATGTACTTTTTCATCAGGAAATTACTAGAAGAGGTTATCCATCAAAACAAGGAAGTAAATCAAGAAAGAAGATATTAAATCCAGAATCCTGGGGACTCAACATAGAAATGAGATTAAAGAGCATTCCCAGGACAACAGCAGGGCATCAACCCAGGGGGCTAATCTGTACAGATTTGAACAATAAGATGGATGGCTTTAGAAGGGAGGCGTCCAGAAGAAATGAAACTGATAGACTATGTTCTAAGTTTATGGAAAATCGTATTGCATTTCACATGAGAGTCACTAATGTTAGAACACTTAGCCGTAGATTCCTTAGAAAAACTAAAGTTGAAAACAAGCCGATTACTAACTTCAGGAAAAAATAAAACATTGCATTAGGAAGGAAAATCTAATCACGGTATAATACTAGGTTCAGTACTAGACAGTGTTTAAATAGTCACGAAAAAGAAATATGTGGGCTTAACCCCAAATGTTGATGATTTGCAGGAAGGAATATATAAATCTCTTGCCTGAGGTTGCCAGCATTCTAGAGAAGGGAGCTCAGTATCTCATTGCTCAATGTACAAATTTCCTATAACTCTCTATTTCAGTCTGGTAGCCTACTCTGTTATAACTGATGCCAGTCCCTACCTTTTCTTTTGATAACATAACCTCATTTTTGCTGGAGAGAGATGATACCAAGGAGACTAAAGGGTTCTTATTCCAGCTTTCAAAGTAACCCCATTTATTTATTTTGGGATTTGTTATAATATATTCATACATTCATCAAATATAATTTGATCAATCTCATTCCCCAGTACCTCCCCTTTTCCACCCCCTCATTCTCTTCTTCTGTTCTACTGGTCTCCCTTCTATTTTCTTTTCTTTTTTAAAAATTTGTCCTAATTAGTTATACATGACAGTAGAAAGCATTTTAATACATTGCGCACAAATGGAGCACAACTTCTCATTCCTCTGGCTGCACGTGGTGCAGAGTCACACCGGTAGTGGAATTATATATATATATATATATATATATATATATATATATATGGTAATAATGTCTGTCTCATTCTACTGTCATTCCCATCCCCACAGCCCCACCCCTCCCTTCACTCCCCTCTGCACAAACCAAAATTCCTTCATTCTTTCCTAACCTCCACTATGGATCAGCATCTGCTTATCAGAGAAAACATTCAGCCTTTAGTTTTTTGGGACTGGCCTATTTCACTTAGCATGATGTTCTCTAGTTGCATTCATTTACCTGCAAATGTCATGATTTCATTTTTCTTTAAGGCTGAGTAATATTCCATTGTGTATATGCACCACATTTTCTTCATCCATTTATCTGTTGAGGGGCATCTAGGTTAGTTCCACAGTTTCAGTGTTTTTATGTCCCGCCATATACATCTGTCTTTCATGGAACTTGGTGTTTATATTTTACAGTTCATTCCTTTGCATTTCTGTGGTTCCACAATGCTAATGAACTTGCTACTCCCTAGCTTTACCCTAGAGAGCCACTTAGGTTGGTCCTCTCTCTTCTGTTAAGTCATTTACTGTATTTACCCCTGTTTTCCAACTTCTGAAATGGAGTTTCAGATTTCTACATATTTTGATGATGATGGAATTTTATTTTTCCCCTCCTTGTTCTTTTGAGCTGATTTTTAAAGAAAGGAAATGTTTTTATTACTGTATCTTTAAACTGGAAGCCCATATTGTTGCCAATATTTAAAATTTGAGAGAAAGACCATGAAAATATGTATTTGCATGAATTTGAAGATTTAGAAATATTACCTAACATTTCCACATGATGAAACTGGACTGGAATTGAGTAATGTCACTCCTTTCTATAAAGGACCTGCAGGACTAAGCAGGGAGGTCACAGCTTCTTCTCTACTAACACCTAATGTTTTGCTCATTAGCAGTAAGTTCTTTTCCCTATTGGCATTTGAGTTTGTGAGCCTGGGTCTAAGGTATCTCCCCTGCTACAGCCCACAGGAATAAGTGCTGCAGTAGAATAAGAAAAGGTCGTTGGAGGAGATGAAGACAAGGAACTGAGAGGCAAGGCTGTTGGATGGTTTATTCATGTAGCTATTGAAGTCTTTAAGAATTATGCCAGAAATAGAAGTGGAGAGGAAGTCAGTAAATGATCATGGAGAAGAGGACAAGGAGGTATAGTCTGGCTTCCTTGAGGACTGTGGAGAGATTGTTGAGGTATGCAAGATATAAAATGTGAAGTCTCATTGAAGGATACAGAAGATAGCATTGAATCAGAGCACAGTCCAGCTTCAAGTGAGAACAGGACCCGAAGAAAAAGTTTAAATGAAATTCTAAAAATGTAGGGTGGCTTCACTTTACAAAAATGTCAACCCAGAGGGCACAGAGATCAGTTTGGATCACCCTAATTGGAGATGAACAGAGTGATGAGTCTGGATGCTTCTGCTGATGGAAGGGCTTAGACCAAGAGAAGCCATTAAGGCAAACAAGGATGTGACAGATGATGGCATTAGTCACAGGCATCTCTTAGAGCCATGCTATATAAGCTATAGTTATGATCTGTTAAAAAGTAAAAATTAATTTAGTGGGTTGTGATTAACATGTAAAACATTGAATAAAAGAGAAAAGAAAAGTTCACCCGAGGTAGTTACAATATTGTCTGCAGGAGTGGGTGTATGTGTGCATGTGTGTACACACGCATGTGCCTCTGTGTGTCTGTCTGTACTGGTACACTGGGCCGCTATTTAAAACATCTTTGTGTAGTAGGCTGCTATTTTCAATGTGCTTCTTGGGGCTGGATTCCCATCCCATCACTGCAAAAACAAGACAAAATATGAAAATGAAATATTAAATGTAATTCTCTGGCTGGGGTTGTGGTTCAGAGGTAGAGCGCTCGCCTAGCACCAGTGAGGTTCGATCCTCAGCACTACATAAAAATAAATAAATAAAAATAAAGTCATTGTGTCAACCTACAACTAAAAATCTTTTTAAAAAATTAAATGTAATTCTTGCTGGGGGAGGTAATCAAGGAATTTGGAGAAAAAAAAAAAACCCTGTCTTGGAGAAAGGCAAAAAAATTCAGCTGCTCTGATCCTGGACACTTGCTTGTTGGGAGGCAGATTGAGAGGACTTCCCCTTGTGCTTCACTCCCTCGTTTTCCTTTGAGGAACTGACTGTCCTGTGAGAACTAACAGCAAATTTTTATTTCTTGGATTTCAAAAATTGATATCAACTTTCTAGCTGTAATATTTATACCACCTGCAAAACTATATAGGTAGCATACCTTATTCTTTAGAAAAATGATATGTTTACGTAAAGTCCTGAAACCTTTCACTTTGCTTTCATGCCTTCACTCAAGTTCAACAAATTCTTACTGGCTGCTTACTGTATACCATGGTATCTTCTAAGCTCCAACTCTATTTTATTCTATTCTTTATTTCATTTATTTCCATTCTGATTTTTAATATTTCCTTCCCTTTCTTTGCTTTAGGTTTAGTATACTCTTCTTTCTAGTTGCTTAAGGCAGAAAGTTAGGTTATAAATTTGAGATTGTTCAACTTTATCAATCTTATGTTAACAACTATACATTTTTCCATTAAGTACTTAAATTCAACAAATATTTATTGGGTGTCATAGCTACATCATGTTTTATATTATGCTTTCATTTTCATTCATCTTTTTTTCACATTTTTCTTATCATTTCTTTTTGGTTCTATTGGCTATTTAGGGATGTTTTGTTTAATTTCTACATATTTATGAATTTCCCCAAATTTTCTTCTATTATTGATTTCTAGTTTCATTCCATTTCAATTAGAGAATATACTTTGTATGATTCCAATAATTTTAAATTTATTGGGAACTTGTTTCATGACCTAATCTGCTCCATCTCTCTCCATTTGAGAACAATATGTATTCTGCTGTTATTGGGTAGCATGTTCTAGAGGCACGCTGGATCTAGTTGGTTTACAATGTTGTTCACACCTTTTGTTTCCCTGTTGGTGCTCTGCCTTGATCTATCCAAAGTGAAAAGTGGATTATTGAAATTTCCAGTTATTATTATTGAAATATCTATTTTTCTCTTCAATTTTGTAAAGGTTTTTTTTTCCATGTGTTTTTGGGCTCAGTTGTCATGTGCATATCTTTTTCTAGTTGTTATATTTTTTTTGATGGATTGACCTTCCTGTCATTATGAAAGGTTCTTTCTGTCTAGTAACATTTTTTTCTGAAAGTCTAGTTTGCCTATTAGTATATCTACTCCAGCTCTCCTTTATTACACTTTGCATAGAGAAAGTCTGTCCATCATTTTACTTTCAACCCATTTGAGGCTTTAGAGTGTTTTTAGGGGCAGTATATTATAGGGTACTGAGTTTTACCAGTCTCTGTTTTTTTCATTGGAATGTACAATAAATTTACACTTAATTATATGTAATTATTGACAAATTAGAATTTATGTCTACCATTTTGCTATTTGTTTTTTTAAATTTTTTATTTGTTCTTTTTAGATACACATGACAGTAGATGTATTTTGACAAATTACACATACATGGAGTATAACTTCCCATTCTTGTGGTGTATATGATGTGGAGTTATACTGGTCATGTATTCATATATGAACATAAGAAAATTATGGCCAGTTCATTATACTATCTTTTCTGTTCCCATCTCCCCTCCATTCCTTTCTTTCCCCTTTGCCTAATCCAATGAATTTTTATTCTTTTCCTTCCCCCTTTATTGTGTGTTAGCATCTGCAGACCAGAGAGAACATTCAGCCTTTGGTTTTTTGGGATTATCACTTAGTATGATAGTCTCCAGTTTCATCCATTTACTGGCAAATGCCATAATTTAATTCTTCGTTATGGCTGAGTAATATTCCATTGTGTGCGTGAAAAAAAAAATATATATATGTATCACATTATCTTTATCCACTCATCTGTTGGAGGGCACCTAGGTTGGTTCCATAGTTTAGCTATTGTGAATTGAACTACTATAAACATTGATATTGATGTGTCACTGTAGTTATGAAGATTTTTTAAGTCCTTTGAGTATAAACTGAGGAATGAGATAGCTGGGTCAAATGGTGGTACCATTCCATGTTTTCTGAGGAATCTCCAAACTGCTTTCCAGAGTGGTTGCACCAATTTGCAGTCCCACCAACAATGTATGCTGTACCTTTTTCCACACATTCTCACCAACATTTATTGTTACTTGTATTCTTGATAATTGCCATTCTGACTGGAGTGAGATGGAATCTTTCAGTGTAGTTTTAATTCGCATTCCTCTAATTGCTAGAGATGTTGAAACTTTTTTCATATATTTGTTGACTAATTGTATTTCTTCTTCTGTGACGTGCCTATTCAGTTCCTTTGCCCATTTATTGATTGGGGTTTTTGTTGTTGTTGTTGTTGTTTTGTTTTGTTTTTGGTGTTGTTTTTGGATGGCATCCATTTTCTTTCAGAGCTTGGTTTATATTATTCCAAGACCTCCTAGGTCTGAGTGTCTGGGTTGAGAAATCAGCTGAGATCTGTATTAGTTTTCCTCTAAATGTAATCTGATCTTTTTCTCTGGCATTCTTTAAAATTCTATCCTTATTCTGTATGTTAAGCATTTTCATAATAATATGCCTTGATGTGGGTCTGTTGTAATTTTGTATACTTGGGGTCCTATAAGCCTCCTATATTTGATTTTCATTTCATTCTTTAGGTTTGGGAAATTTTCTGATATTTCATTGAAAAGATTGTATATTCCTTTGGTTCATATCTCTGATCCTTCATCTATCCTGATAAATCTTTTTATGTAATTATATAGTTATCTTTATCAGTGCTTTTAATTTCTACACATATATTCAAATTTCTGTCTAATGTCCTTTCATTTCAGCCTGAAGAACCCCCTTTGGTATTTCTGGTAGTTTATGTCTGGTAGTGAGAAACTCTTTGTTTTTGTTTATCTGAGAAGCCTCACCTTTTTTCATATTTGAAGGGTATTTCTGCTGGCTATGGAATTCTTGGTTGACAATCTTTTTCTTTCAGGTCTTTAAATATGTCTTCCCATTGTCTTCTAACCTTCATGACTTCTGAAGAGAATTCAGCTATTAGTCTTATTGAGGACCTTTGCATGTGATTGGTTGTTTTTCTTTTGATAGTTTCTCTCATTGTCTTTGGCTTTCAACACTTAGACTATTGTGTATCTGTGAGGGCATCTTTCAGTTTCTCCTACTTAGAATTTTTGTTGGGTGCAGTTCATGATTCTTCATAGATCTTATGAGACCTTGTTCATTTTTCTTCATTCTTTTTTCTCTCTCCATCAAACTGTATGACTTCAACTTACCTATTTTCAAGTTAACTGTCTTCACTCACTTCAAATGTGTTGTTATTGAGCCCACTAGTGAATTTTTTATTTAAATTTTTATACTTTTCGAATCTAGAGTTTGTTTTTTTTTAAGTTTCTGTTTGTTAGAGGATCCAAGATGGCAGGCTAGAGGGAGGCTGCATTCTGTGTTGCTCTGTGACCTGGGATTCAAGTAGAGGGAACACTGTTTCTCTGTGAGTGATTAGAAGACACCCAACAGCTGCTCCTGCACAGAAATGATGGACACCATGCCCAGGCAGGACTCCAGGCCTCATTGTCAGTGCAGGACTCCCAGCCACTCATCCACACAGGACCTCTGGGTGCCCGAGCAGGAACACCAGCATCAGCACCTGCGCAGGACTCCTGGCTGCCCCCACCCACTCAGGAATCCTGGCTACTGCTCTCACGCGGGATACCTGACCACTGCCCATGCACAGGAACTCTGGCTGCCACTCCTGTGTGGACCCCCATCTACCAGTGGGGCTCTCCCAGTTGCCTCCATCTTGGAACACTGCAACCATTGCCATAGTCCCCTACATATGGTAGCCTGCACCTGGGGACACCACACAGGGTCTAGAGACAGCTGCCAGCCACAACACAGCACGTCACAGAGCTGCATCTCTGAACACGCTGCCCACTGCCACCGCTTGGCCCCAACCGACCCAACAACTCATCTCTGAAAGCAGCTGCCTCCATCTTGGCACACCTTCCTCACCATCTTTAGTTGGGGCAACCCCCAGCTTGGAACTCTAGCTGGGTCTTAGAAGCAATATCGAGGTAGCTTTAGCCCCCAAATCCCCTGCTCCCTGGTAGCTGCTAACCCAGCACGGTGCTTGTGGCTACCCAGCCAGTCTATAGCTCACGAAACCTGGCCCTGAACTGCCCAATACAAAACAGCTTTCCGGGGCAGGTGCACAGCCCCCAGAGCCCAGCCCACAAGACCTCCAGAAAGAAAGGTTCCTGATTGGGAAGTAGAAAGGGAGGGGGGCAGTGAGATATAGTTTAGAGACTAAATTAGAGACCAGGAATTGTGATGTTTACAGGCGATATAAGGAGATGAGACCAGGCGACCACATCACATGAATAGGCCCCAAAGAAGATCCATGGGGTGCAGTCTCCTATAGAGGACCACCTCCAGGAGCCACACTCCCAAGACCAACCCTCCCACCCTAGTAACCTTCACCATGCTGAGGATGGAGATACCAGCAAACAACAGACAACCCCACCTATTGGATGAGAATCGAAGTAGGAAAGATACTGATCTACAAAAACAATCCTTGTATCTTCCTTTGAGATTCCCCCTCCTTCTCCCACTCTCACATCCCCAACATTTGTGAAACCAAGTACTTTTCATGAATTAGGCTACTGAGGATGGGGGCGTCTGCATAGTATATTACAGTTGTGTTGTATATTCTTTTATCTCCTATTTTTACATTTTTAATTTTTCTTAATATTTATGTTTGTTAGTAGTACACAATTGTCTTCCCACTTACTTGTCTCCCCAAAATAATTTCTCTCTCTTCTCCTGCTGCTAACCAATTTCTTTAGATTCTCTTTCATGCTTCCTAAGATTTACTAACTCTTTATCCTCAACTCCTACCTCCTCAGCATCTCATCCTACACCTCACCTCCAGTTCTTTGTCCACCATTAGAAACTGTAGACCATTTTTGCAAACTTACTGTTTATATTGTAGATAATAATTGAACTTACCATTTCTGTATATTGTGACAAAACTGTAAACATCTTAATAGCAGCTATTTGGTTTAAGGTTGTATATTGTTTGTATTGGGATCTGTTCACATTGTTTTCCCCCTTAAAGAACAGGTATTAGAACCCTGCAGAAGGCTGGGGATGTGGCTCAAGCGGTAGTGCGCTCGCCTGGCATGCATGCGGCCTGGGTTCGATCCTCAGCACCACATACAAACAAAGATGTTGTGTCCACCGAAAACTAAAAAAAGAATAAATATTTTTTTAAAAAAAAGAACCCTGCAGAGACACCATAGGCCTATAAGGTAAAAACGGTAGTGCATTTTGTAGTTCTAGAAGGAAAGACACATGAACAACAAGAAAAAAAAAAGGAAGAAAGTGCCCCAGACAAACCAAGATACTACAATATTAGTATCCATGGCCAGCACAACAGAAGAAATGACAGAGGAATTCAGGATGTACATAATTAAAATGTTCTGTGAATTAAAGGATGATATTAGAGAGCAAATACGGGCATCAAAAGATCATTTCAATAAAAGCTACATAAGCAAATACAGGAAGCAAAAGATTATTTCAATAATGAGATAGAAGTTCTGGAGAAAAACCAAACAGAAATCCTTTAAATGAAAGAAACAATAAAACAAATTAAAAACTCAATAGAAACCACCACTAACAGATTACTTGGAAGACAGAACCTCAGACAATGAAGACAAAACATATAATCTTGAAAATAATGTTGACCACACAGTGGAGATGGTAAGAAACCATGAGCAGAACATTCAAGAATTAATTATGTGATTACATAAAAAGACCAAATTTTAAAGTTATTGGGATACAGGAAGATATATATTTCCAAACCTAAGGAATGTACAATTTATTCAATGAAATAATATCAGAAAATTTCCCAAACATAAGGAATGAATTGGAAAATCAAATACAAGAAACTTATAGGACACCAAATGAACTAAATCACAACAGATTACACCAAGGCACATTATAATTAAAATGCCTAGCATACAAAATAAGGAGAGAATTTCAAAGGCAACAAGATCAGATTACATATAGGGAGAAGCCAATTAGTATATCTGCAGATTTTTCAACCTAGACCCTGAAAGTTAGAAGATTCTGGAAGAACATATACCAAGCTCTGAAAGAAGAGGGATGCCAATCAAGAATCTTATATCCAGCAAAATTAAGCTTTAGATTTAATGATGAAATAAAAATCTTCCATGATAAACAAAAGTTAAAAGAATTTACAACTAGAAAGCCTGAGCTACACAACATCCTCTGCAAAATATTCTATGAGGAGGAAACGAAAAACAACAGTGAAAATCAGCAAAGGGAGGTATTACACTAAAGGAAAAACCAATCAAAGGAGAAACTAAATAAAATTAAATACCAAAAATAAACAAAAATTACCAGGAAAACAAATCATGTCTCAATAATAACCCTTAATGTTAATGGCCTAAACTCACCAATCAAAAGACATAGACTAGCAGTTTGGATTTAATGAAAAGACCTTACAGGGGCTGGGGTCATGCTCAGTGGTAGAGTGCTTGTCTCACATGTGTGAGGCACTGGGTTCGATTCTCAACACTGCAAAAAAATCAATGAATAAAACAAAGGTCCATCAAAAACTATATATATATGAAAAAAAAAGACCCAACAATATGCTGCCTTCAAGAGACTCATCTCATAGGAAAAAACAGCCACAGACTGAAGGTGAAGGGTTGGGAAAAAACATTTCACTCACATGGACTGTAGAAACCAGCAGAGGTGTCATCCTCATATCAAATAAAGTAGACTTCAAGCCAAAGTTAATAAAAAAGGATAAAGAAAGACATTTAATACTGCTTAAGGGAACCATACATCAACAAAACATGACAATTATAAACATATATGCCTCAAACAACGGAGCATCTACATTCATCAAACAAATTCTTCTCAAATTCAAGAGTCAAACAGACCACAACACAATAATTTTGGGTGACTTTAACACACCTCTTACACCACTGGATAGATCTTCCAAACAAAATCTAAACAAAGAAACTATAGAACTCAATAATACAATCAATAACTTAGACTTATAACTTAGACTTTATATATAAAGTCTAAGTTATATATATATATATATATATATAAAGTCAAAGTTATTGATGGATGAATTATTTTATATATAAAATAAATATATATGTATATAAAAATAATTCATCCATCAACAAGTGAATACACTTTCTTCTCAGCAGCACATGGATTCTTCTCTAAAATAGACCATATATTATGCCACATAGCAACTCTTAGCAAATACAAAAAAGTAGAGATACTACCCTGCATTCTATCAGATCATAAGGGAATGAAATTAGAAATCAATGACAAAATAAAAAATAGAAGCTACTCCAACACCTGGAGACTAAATAATATGCTATTGAAGAATTTTTTAGCTCCTCTTTGATGTCTTTTGCAACCCATTCTTAGAGGTAAATGAGAACACTGATACTACATATCAAAATCTCTGGGACACTATGAAGACAGTACTAAGAGGAAAGTTCATTGCATGGAGTTTATTCCTGAAAAAAAAGAAAAAGTCAACAAATAAGTGACCTAGTAATAAAAACAGCATGGTATTGGCACCGAAATAGAAATTACATCTCAAAGCCCTAGAAAAAGAAGAATAATCAACATCAAAAGCAGTAGAAAATAGGAAATAATTAAAATCAGAGCTGAAATCAATGAAATTGAAACAAAACAATTGAAAACATTGACAAAGCAAAAAGTTGGTTCTTTGAAAAATAAATAAAATTGATAAGCCCTTAGCCCTGCTAACAAAGAGGAGAGAGAAAACTTAAATTACTAACATTTGTGATGAAAAAGGAAATATCATAACTGACACAGAAGATAACTAAAAATTATTTTGAAAATTTGTACTCCAATAAAATAGAAAATATCAAAGCCATTGACAAACTTCTAAAGTCATATGATTTGCCCAAACAGAATCAGGATAATATACACAAGTTAAACAGATCAATTTCAAGCAATGAAATAGAACACACCATCAGAAGCCTACAAAACAAGATAAGCCCAGGAACAGATGGATACACAGATGAGTTCTACAAGACCTTCAAAGAAGAACTAATACCAATACTCCTCAAATTATTTCATGAAATAGCAAAACAGGGAATCCTTCCTAACTCATTCCATGAGGCATCAATAAAATTCTGGCAAATCAAATTAAAAAAATATAAAAATGATTGTGCACCACAACCAAATGGGGTTCATCCCAAGGATGCAAGGTTGGTTCAATATACAGAAATCAATAAATGTAATTTGTCACATCAATAGACTTAATTAAGAATCATATGATCATCTCAATGGATGCAGAAAAAGCATTTGACAAGATACAGCACCCCTTCATGTACAAAGCACTAGAAAAACTAGGGATATCTCAACATTGTAAAAGCTATCTATGCTAAGCTCCAGGCCAAAATCATTCTAAATGGATAAAAATCTAAAGCATTCCCTCTAAAAACTGTAACAAGGGCTGGGGACGTGGCTCAAGCGGTAGCGCGCTCGCCTGGCATGCATTCGGCCTGGGTTCGATACTCAGCACCACATACAAAGATGTTGTGTCCGCCGAAAACTAAAAAATAAATATTAAAAACTTTCTCTCTCTCTCTCTCTCTCTCTCTCTCTCTCTCTCTCTCTTTCCCTTTAAAAAAATAAAAAATAAAAACTGTAACAAGACAGGGATGCTTTCTTTCACCACTTCTATTTAACGTAGCTCTTGAATCTCTAGCCAGAGCAATTAGACAGATGAAAGAAATTAAAGAGATACAGATAGGAAAAGAAGAACTCAAACTATCACTATTTTCCTACAAAATTATTCTATACCTAGAAAATCCAAAAAATTCCACCAGAAAACTTCTAGAACTAATAAATAAATTCTTCAAAGTAGCAGGATATAAAATCAACACCCATAAATCAAAGACATTTCTGTTCATCAGTGACAAATTCTCTGAAAGAGAAATTAGGAAAAGTACCCCCATTTATAATAGCCTCAAAGAAAAAATAAACTACTTGGTAATCAACTTAACAAAAGAAGTGAAATACCTCTACAATGAAAACTACAGAATGCTAAAGAAAGAAATTAGAAGAGACCTTAGAAGATGGAAAGATCTCCCTTGTTCTTGGATAGGCAGAATTAATGCTGTCAAAATGATCATATTACCAAAAGCATTATACAGATTTAACACAATTCCAATCAAAATACCAATGACATTCCTCATAGAAATAGAAAAAGTAGTTATGAAATTCATCTGGAAAAATAAAAGAGCTCAAGCAATCCTTAGCAAGAAGAGTGAAGCAGGTGGCATCACTATATCAGACCTTAAACTATACTACAGAGCAATAGTAACAAAAACAGCATGGTATTGGCACTAAAATAGACATGTAGACCAGTGGTACAGAATAGAGGATGCAGAGACAAACCAACATAAATAAAGTTATCTCATACTAAAAAAAAAAGGCACCAAAAACATACATTGGAGATAAGATAGCTTCTTCAACAAATGGTCCTTGGAAAACTGGAAAGCCATATGCAGCAAAATGAAGTTAAGCCCCTATCTCTCACCATGGCACAAAACTCAACTCAAAGTGGATCAAGGACCTAGGAATTAAACCAGATACCCTGCACCTAATAGAAGAAAAAATAGGCCCAAATTTTCATCATGTTGGATTAGGCCCCAATTTCCATATATAGCACAGAAAATAAAATCAAGAATCAATAAATGGGATGGATTCAAACTAAAAAGTTTCTTCTCAGTGAGAGAAACAATCAGTGAGGTGAAGAGAGAGCCTACAGAATGGGAGCAAATTTTTTATCACACATAGAACACTAATCTCTAGGATATTTAAAGCACTCAAAATTCCTGGGGCTGGGGCTGTGGTTCAGCAGCAGTAGAAGCTTGCCTAACATGTGCAAGGTCCTGGGGTCAATCCTCAGCACCACAAAAATAAATAAATAAAATAAAGGTATTGTGTCCAACTACAACTAAAAGTAAATATTTTTTAAAAAATTCAAAAATCTTAACACCAAAAACCGAATAACCCAATCAATAAATGGGCCAAGGAAATGCACAGACACTTCTCAGAAGATGATATACAATCAATCATCAAATATATGAAAAAATATTCAACATCTCTAGCAATCAGAAAAATGCAAATCAAAACTACTCTAAGAGGGGCTGGGGATGTGGCTCAAGCGGTAGCGCTCTCGCCTAGCATGCGTGCGGCCGGGGTTCGATCCTTAGCAGCACCACATACCAACAAAGATTTTGTGTCCGCCGAGAACTAAGAAAAAAATAAATAAATGTTAAAATTCTCTCTCTCTCTCTCTCTCTCTCTCTCTCTCTCTCTCTCTCTCTCTCTCTCTCTGTCCCCCTCCTCACTCTCTCTTTAAAAAAAAAAAAAAAACTACTCTAAGATTTCATCTTACTCCAGTCAGAATGGCAGCTATTAAGAATACAAACAACAATAAGTGTTGGTGAGAATGTGGGGGAAAAGGCAAACTCATACATTGCTGGTGGTTCTGCAAATTGGTGCAACCAATATGGAAAGCAGTATGGAGATTCTTTGGAAAACTTGGAAAGGACCCATCATTTATCCCACTCCTTGGTTTACACCCAAAGGACTTAAAAACAGCATAATACAGTGACACAGCCACATCAATGTTTATAGTAACACAATTCACAAAAGCTGTTGTGGAACCAACCTAGATGTCCTTTAGTAGATGAATGAATAAAGAAAATGTGGTATACATACACAATAGAATATTATTCAGCATTAAGAGAGAATAAAATTATGGTATTTTCAGGTAAATAGATGGAGTTGGAGAATATTATCCTAGGTCAAGAAAGCCAATCCCAAGAAAACCAAATGCCGAATGTTTTCTCTGATATGTGGATACTGGTCCATAATGCGTAGGGAGGGGAGAGCATGGGAAGAACTTTAGATAACGCAAAGAGGAGGGAGGGAGAGGGAAGGGGCATGGGTGTAAGAAAGATGGTGGAATAAAATGGACATCATTATCCTAAGTACACTCATAAAGACACTAATGATGTGGCTTTACTTTGTGTACAACCAGAGACATCAAAAATTGAGTTCTATATGTGTACTATGAATTGAAATGCATTCTGCTATCATGTATAACTAATTAGAATAAATAAATAATTTTTTAAAAAGCTTCTGTTTGTTGATCTTATCTATTGGCGAGTCATTATTTTTAACTTTCCTTTAGTTCTTTGGATATGCTTTTTTTTCATCCTCTATGAACATATTTATAATACTTGATTTAAATCAAGTCTTTGTTCAGTTAAGTCCAATGTTCACACTTTTGTAGGGACAGTGTATGTAAAGTACTTTTTCCCTTATTTATAAATCATATTTTTCTATTTCTTTGCATTTTGTATGACTTTTTGTTTAAGTCTTGACACTTTGAATAACATAATATGGCAACTCTAGAAATCATATTCCCCTCTCCACCATGATTTGTTGTTCATTTAGTTACTTTATAGGACCACTTCTGTAAAGTCTGCATTCTTAGTTGTGGGTAATCAGTAAAGTTTCTCCTTGCATAATTTATGTTCAGCTAATAATTAGAGATTTTCTTAAATGCTTTGAACCAATAAGTCTCCAAGCCTTTGCTGAGAGGCTGTGTGTATTAGCCTTCAATATCCCAAATATCCCAGTTGGTGGTTTGCTACTCTTGTTTAACCTGTACTTTCTGCTTGAATTGAACCTCAAGGTCAACTGGAAGTGGGAGATTAGGCCTTTTCAGATGTTTCCTGAATATGTACAGTCCTGCATGTATGCATAGCATTCTGGAGTCCTAGGAATAGGTCAGAAATTTTCGAGAAAACTTATGTACTTACATTTCCCATTATCCTATTTATTTACTTACTTGGTGAGCTTCTTTTTTTAGGGGGAGAAGGGGTTTACCAAGATTAAACTCAGAGATGCTTGACCACTGAGCCACATCCCTAATCCTATTCTATATATTATTTTGAGACAGGGTCTCACTGACTTGCTTAGTGCCTTGCTTTTGCTGAGGCTGGCTTTGAACTCACAATCCTCCTTCCTCAGCCTCCTGAACTGTTGGAATTACAGGCAAGCCCCACTGTGCCCAGTTTGGTTAGCTTCTTGATAGTCCCCACTGATTTCACCACTTCAGGAAGCTGTGGTGCTAAGCAATTGCAATGGATTGTTTTCAACAAATGCCCTGGCCATAGGGCTACTTTACAGCAAGATCTGAGCCAGGTCAAATAAAGGCAAGCACTGAGAATGGAACTTTTCAAGGTGCTGTTAGGTCAAATGATGACTGTTTTCTGAGGATGGGGCTTTTGAGGGGACCTACATCCATTCTTTTTTCTCCAGTAGCTGCTAGTCTACTGGTTTTCAAAGAAAACTGCCATAGTTTTAAGGCCACAGTGAGCCTACAGTTTTCAACGAGATGCAGTACTTTTTCTTGAATAAAAACTTCTTGTATTGTTGCAAGCCTTTGGTTTATTCAGTTTAGGCACTGACAGCAAAGTGTACAGTTGTGTTGCTTCCTTTTCTCCCAGTGGTAACCAGCACAGTATTGTATAAAAATTAGTAATTGAAAGAGAGAATCTGTCAACAAAGATGAAAGTGCAGCAAAAACAAAAACAAACAAACAAAAAGGTTAAGGATAGAATTGAAGTGAAATTCGAATGGAATATAAAGGAAATATAAAAGAAATGGACAACTCAGAGATTGTGGGGACTTTCTGGAGACTTTAGATATAAAGCCAGCAGAATATACTAAATAAGAAACTGAAATGAAGAGGACAAAAAGGATGAGGATGTCCCTGAGGACATCAACAAAAACAAAGCAAAACAAATAACATTAAAGGAACTCTTTGAGATATTGCATGACATTAGTAGCACAAAGAATAATGTGCCGAGAGTAATCCAAATATGATGCTTTGCCAAGGCACAGAAATTTGGGGTATATGAGTTACACTGGAAGACAAGCACTGTTTAACTTAACTCTTGATTTTTTAAAAAAATTTTTAGGTATAGATGAACACAACACAATACCTTTATTTATTTATTTATTTTTATGTGGTGGTGAGGATCCAACCAGAGTCCTCCCTGTGCTAGGCAAGCGCTCTACCACTGAGCTACAATCCCAGCCCCAACTCTTGATATGCTTTAACAACAAAAAATACTTTAATTCTCAATGTTTGTATTATTTTAAATTGCATTAACTCATTAAATTGTATTAACTCAATAGTTTTCCATTTTTTAAATTTCCGTATACATTTCTAACTACCATTTACAAAGATTCAAGTTTTTTTTTTCAACGTATTTGCGAAATTTAAAAGTCATGTAACAATCTTTTAACTTTTTCCCATTGATTGTTGAGGAAGTCTGGAATGGTTTAGTATTTCTACCATCCAGAACTACCATGCAAATGAGGACTGCATATCTTTGGATGTATAATATATAAGTAATATGCATGTAATATATATTAAATGTAAATGCAAAATCGTCAGTTTAGGGTAGACAACATATGACAACAAACCATTTAGTAGTAATTCTAAATTAAAATTTTTTTCACTCTGAGATTCTTTTTGGGCATAAACGTCTGGAAATGAGCTCCTGGGGGCCGATGAAGAAACTGAGGCACGCGGAGATCAGGCCTCGCCCGCAGCTCCAGGAGCGCGCACCATGCACGCCCCGCTGTCTGCGAAACCCGCAGGGTGCGCACCGGAGCCCGGCTTCCCGAGTGGAGGAGGCGGTGCGGGCGGCGGCTGGAGCGGCGGGCCACGCACGGCGGCGGCGGGAGCGGCCGGGCACGCACGGCGACGGCGGCAGCGGGAGCCCTGGCCACGCACGGCGGTGGGATCGGGATCCCGGCCACGCAGGGCCACGGCGGCGGGAGCAGGAGCCGGGCGCACACTGCGGCGGCGGCGGCGGCGGCGGCGGGAGCGGCGGGAGCTGTGGCGACGGCGGATGGCCCAGAGCTGATCTATGCGGCGCTTGGAAGGGCTGTGTCTGCGGCGGCGGCGGCGGCGGCGGGGCCCTGCCCGCGAGCGGAGCGGGGACAAGATGAAGTACCAGAAATACCTGACGGTGCTGCAGATGGCCATCGGTGTCACCCCCTCCAACCGCGGCAGCCTCCTGCCGCTCAAGAGGAAGCTGTGGTGAGGGAGGGCGCGGCGCGCGCGGGCGCAGAGCCCCAGCGGGACCGGGCGCGGGGCGCGGGGCGTGGGGCGGGCTCCGGGCCGGGGCAGGGGCGGGCCAGTGGCCAGGCCGCGGTGACCCGGCCGACGGTGCTCGGAGAGCGCGGGGTGCAGCAGCGGTTTCAATCTCCCAGGGCCGAGCGCCGCCACGACCCTCACGGTGCCCAACGACACGTAGAGCTGCGCGCTGCAGCGAGCTAGCTGCAGGGACCTGCCGGTTGCTGGCACTGGACCGGGCCTCCCTCCCTGTCTGTCCTTTTAGCTCCATACCGGCGAGTTGTGATTCCAAATTTCAAGCCAGGCTTTCTTGGCATACAGACACCAATTTATTATCTTTGTGTATACGTTCTCTGGTTTTTCCCAAAATCCATCTGCTCTTGAGTACATAGTAAAAATGAATTGTTCCCACGGTAGGGGAAATAAATTGTGAGATTAGAATTGCATTGTCAGAGACTAGTATTTTATTTGCATGTTTTCTGGTTCCTTCGACCTGGAAATTGTTATTGAGGTAACGGAAAAAGAACGCCCTTAATGAAAATATCTGGAAGTTAACCAGACCTGGTTTATATAGTTGATTATCTCTGATTGCATATAGCATTTTGTTAGTTTCTAAATTGCCATATCGCAGCCCCAGTGGCCACCTAGGCATTCTAGTTGCTTGAGATGTAGATTTAAGGTTTTATCACAGAATAAATAAGTAAAGGGAAGGTGATTACAAAAAAAAAAAAAGAGGCCAATAATTGTGATAGTTATTGATGGTTACTAATTAAAATTACTGGTCAGTGCTATTCATAAAGGTTTTGTTTTATTCCATTGAAGGTAGTTAATTCGATCCTAAGGTTGTAGAGAAAGGAAGGGAGGCTGCTTTTTAGGTATTTGGGAAAATTAATTTCTGCTGTGTCAGAAATTAATGATCCAAGATCTTTAAAGGTTGATCAGTGAGAAAAAGATGGGTTTAAAAAAAAAAAGAAGAAGAAGAAGCCCAATAGTAGTCACTTTTGGAGGGAAGGCAACAAACGTGAGCACCAAAGTTCAAATTTCATCTGTGCCACGTGCTGTGTGACACTAAGCAAGTTACCAGAGTATCTGTTTCTTCCCCTGTAAAATGAGAATCTTGTTATCTTCCTCAGGTATAATACACAGATCAATTCTGATAATGAATATAACATGTCTACTCCTGTGCCTGGCTGAATAATAGATGCTTAGTAAACATTAATATCTTCCTCCTTGCCCTACCACCATTTTTTTTTATTCTAAAGAAGATATTTTAATTTGATGAATAGAAAGGAATAACACATAGAAGATTAGAGTAGTAAAAATTGAATAAAATGTCTATGAGGGTTGGTTATATAGCTCAGTGGTAGAGTGCTCACCTAGCTTGTACAAGGCCTTGGGTTCAATCCCAGCACCACAATAAACAAATGAACAAACAAACAAGTATAGGTCACTCCTGTGAAGGAACGCAAAGTAATATTTAAAGATGATTTCTCAGATTGATGGTGAACACCAGCAGTCTTACCCATACCCTGCATTTCTCCTGATACCTAACACACTATTTATTTATTTATTTTTTATTGGTTGTTCAAAACATTACAAAGCTCATGACATATCATCTTTCATATATTTGATTCAAGTGGGTCACACTATTTATTTTTTACTTATTTTTCATGTATGTTGTTTCTTTCTCTCCATCAAAATGTAATTTGCATGAGGGAGGACTTTTGTCTATTTGGTCCATGACGAAATCCCCTACAGTTGATATTTGGCACAAAATATTGTCTCAATAAATATTTGTTGAGTAAATGGAGAAGTGAATTCTTACTTAAAAATGAATTCTTAATAATCTGTGGCTGAGAATGACCATTAAAGAAATCAGTTTTCTTTATGCTCACTTTAAAGAGATACAAGAATAATATTTAAGAAGCTCCTAGCCATGAGTATTAGCAACATTAAATCACAAAGAAACTAAATTTACTCTTTCTCATCATTTGGAGCACTGTTTCTGAAAATACATTTCCCAAACACAGAATTTGTGAAGAGAGGCTCTAAGGAAATAAAATTCAGGTAATATTTGTACTGTAATAATTCACATGGAAGCAGACAATAAATTTGGACCAGGGATAAAAACCATCCTATTAAGAGATGGTCTGCAAAAATCTGGTGGATTTTGTGTAACCTTTTTCATAATCTTAGATGAGTGTTTCAGAGTTTCCACTGAATGCTAATTTGCAAAGCTTAATCTAGTTTTTGCAGAGGAAAAAATGAAGAGCATACTCTACAAAAACTCTGTTATGGGTAGTACTTCTCAACACAATTGGATAGTACTTTTCTTTTAAATTGGTCCACTTATCTCTTATTTCCTCTGGAATTTTTTTCTAGATAGCATTTTAATTTTGTCAATATCATCATAAATGCACATGGAGAATTTGAGATATAAAGCACTGTTACATGGTTAGAAGATAAGAAGATGTAGGTTCCAACTCCAGAGTGGTGGGGACCTGTAGCAGACATCAGCAACTTGTGTCAGACCTTGGAATGCACCAGCATCTGCCCATTTATAAAATATGAGGTCATACTATGAAAATTGTGATATATATGAAGATTTGTATGGATATGTTTATGAAAATTTGAATTCTCTCTCTGTTTCTCCCTTTAAATTATTGTAGTCTGCACTAAAAGACGTGGGCTTGCAAAGCTTATACCAGTATAAAAGATGGGACGGGATGATCTAGTGCTTTGTTCCCACACTTCATCTAGTTTGGTCATTGGTGACCATCAACTTTCTTTTGTGCAGTGTTCCCTGTTTTTCTACTGGACTCCTGAAATCCCTTAAGAAGTATCATATTTTACAGACCAATTTATGTGGAAACTGAAATAAACAGACCCATGCGCGTTGGTGGAGCCTATAAGAACCCTCTTCTGCTTGTCCTCTCTTTTCCTTGTCTCCTAGAGACAGAAGTAGGAGTGCATGCAGTGTTTGGTTCTGAATCATCACTGTTTAGGAACCCAGAGGAAGGCCTGCTACCTCTACCCCAGATGGGTAGAAGTTGCTGCAGCCTACTGTCTTCCTTTGGGGGTTTCCTGTGATTACCAATTATGAAAAGCAGTAGGATATTGTATTTGCTAGGGTTGCTGGAACAGATGGCCACAGATTTGGTGGCCTTAAACAACAGAAATTTTTCATTTCACAGTTCTGGAGGCCAGAGGCCCAAAGTCAAGGTGTCAGTAGGGCCACACTCCCTTGAAGGCTCTAGGGGAGATCCTTCCTTGCCTCTTCCTGCTCCTGGTAGCTCTTTGTGGCCACATTCCTCCAGTCTCTGCCTCCATCTTTACATGTCCTTTTCTTCTGCATCTGTCTTCTCTTCTGTCTCTTATAAGGATATTTGTCATTGGATTCAGGACCACCTGAATAATCTAGGATGATCTCATCTCAAGATCTTTAACTTAATTACATCTGCAAAGACTCTTTTTCTAAATAAGGTGACGTTCTAAATAAGGTGACAGTCACCCTGCTCTTCAGCAGGTTTGGTAAGAGTCATATAATAATCCTATCTATTCTGAAACGTGAAAAAAAATTTAATAATAATGGTATGGTTGTCAACTGTCTTTTAATTTTTGCACCAGGTGTTTTTAGGAGTGTTTACACTGACCTGGGGTAGAGGAGAAGGGGTTGTCATTTGATTTTTTTTCATCTTATAAAAAGATTTTTTTGTGGTTATTTGAGTCAGTGATTACTGAAAGCCATGCAGCATCAATGTACTGATTCAAGTAGCCATCCAGTAATCAGATTTTGAAAGTGTTCAAAGCTACCGTTCATTAAGCTATTATTAGCAACCTATAGAAGTGCTTTGCAAGCATCCTGTCATTTAACTTATAGCATCCCTGTGAGGTAGGTGCTGTATTTTCCCAGTCTACAAATAAGGTTATTGACTTGCCCAGAGTCAGCAGGTTTTATGCTGGTTATTGGATTAAAAGACAATGGAGGAGGAATATGATAGTGTAGGAAGAGAGAATAGCTGAAAATAGGTGTAAGGACCCAGTAGTATTAGTTTCTGCATGGGTGTTATATGGACCACTCATGTGTCACACGGGTCTGCCTGCTGGGATGTGAAGGGCTCTAATATCCAAGTCCTTTTGTAGTTTCATAATGAGCAAATTATAGATGATTATACATATTATTACTTACAAGTGCAACTAAAGACTATTTGCTATTAATCTAATAAGTGAATCATTAAGGTTTCTAAAGTCTGATACTTAAAAACAGAAGTTAGCATTTTGCTATCTTCTATGAAAGTGTCCTTGTCAACTGCTGATAATTTAAACTTCATATCTTATAGAAGCATTGCCACTTTATGAATAGTTTGGTTCTTGCATAACTGCTTCATTTTTACCATCTTGCTGATTTATTTTTGCCCCATTCTTTGTTGTTATTGAATTATTTTCTACTGGAAATTTGAAATGGAATAGAAGGAATACACAAATACAAGGATACCTAATACTCCCCTTGGGCATTGGCTTTGCAAGGATGGGGAGCAGGAGGACATTCCTGCAGAGGGAGAGTCTGGGAGGGATGGTTGCAGAATGTAAGGAGTTGTGTGCTGTGTATTTTGGATGAGTGAATTTTTTAGATTTCTGTTGGGTTTCGAGGACTTTGCAATGCTGTATTGAAGGTTTAGCAGTCTGTACCTGGATGGCAGCCAGCAACAGGCCAGGCGTTTGCAAGTGTAGGTGTGACATGATTGATAGGGTTGGATTGGTGTTTACCTTTCCCCTTGTATCCTCGAAATGGGGAAGGTACACACAAGGAACAAGAACTAAGTGGTAAACAATTTACTGGGTTGTTAATATGTGGGCAGGTGCCAGTTATCACCCACATGAGGACCTTCCAGGAAGCCATGCTGAAGCAGATTGGCCTTCAAGCCCAAGAGGGGATGGTCCTCTCTTTTCTCAGAAGCTAAGAGGGTGGACCCTGGCCTAATAATGTCAGGCAAAGAGAAGAGAAATGAACAAAAGGAGACCTGACTCCTGGGGTGAGCCTTACCAGAACATGTTTATTCTGTGGAAGCAGGAAGTGAGATGAGAGGGTGGACCCTGGATTTTTTACCTTATGGGCACATTGGCCTGGCCCACCAGTAAAACATAGTCCCATGAGAAACATAGGAAGAGATTGGAGAGAGAGAGAGAGAGAGAGAGAGAGAGAGAGAGAGAGAGAGAGAGAGAGACATTTTCTCCCCAACGTCCCTTTATGGATGATAAAATGAAATGAAGAATTTAGAAAACTTCACTGTAAGCTAAATTTTGATTTCCCCTTAATTCAAGAGAAAATACAAGGTGCTTATAACTCAGTTCCTAAATGTATTTCCCTGACATTAAAGGTCATTCCCTGAAATATTTGGGGAACTATCCCCAAAGTCTGTTATTCAGTTCAGATTCATACCATCAGGGGTTGGGGAGGGTGATCCCTTGGGATTAGAAAACTCCTACTGTACATCTGGGGGGAACTGTCCTTGGTGGCTTTCTGTAACCAAGTACAGTTCTTCTTGCCTGAGTTGTAGATATGCCCCTGTATTCTGTGAGTGTCCAACAGAAACCTGTTGTATAATGTCAAATCGAAGTAAACATGTTGATCTCCCCAGGACCCCTCTTTTCAAAGACAATAATCAACAAAGGAGAAGCAAAACCTTAAATTCTACTATACCTATAAGACCATTTCTTAAACTTGAGTTAACATTCTCCACAGTTATCTGAATCAATGTTTATTCTTTTCTTTATTCCCCACCAAGGAAAGGGAGCTGGTCATTATTGAACCATGCTTTTTAACAATTGACCTCTCACCTTCAAAGAGACTCGGTTAAAGCTTATAAATGAATGAAACTACTGTGGAGGAGCCTTAACCAATTCCATCCTCTTTGGGGGACCATAGGCAGATGGGTCCAGAGGATCTTCACCTGGTATTTATCCATTCTGCTCATCTGGTCATTAAATACTTTTATTATGATCCTGGTGGGAAAGGGTTTGGTCCATTCTTCTAGTTATATTTATGATTTTTTAGCCTTGTCATTGGATTTAGTATTATATTGAGTTCATTCTGATAAATGTCTTGGCTGCCTGCCATTTGTAAAATTTGGTGTAAGCTCTAGGTTTTAAGCTTATAGGTTTGAAGAAAAGGGAAAATAGTGATGCCTATTAAAGTCAGATGAGAGAAAATCTTATGAAAAATATTAGCCAGATGATTTCATCAAAAAAGTGAACATTATGTTTATATTCACTTCCTAAAATATGACCATATGATTTAACCAGTGCCATCAAAATAAAGTGAGAGAGAAGAAATAAAAGAAAAAAATTGACATGTATATTGTTTTATAATTCTTTCCAATATGTCCTCTTTTGAATAAGTTCATTTAAAAATTTAAGTTTATTTTAATTTATCTATAAAAACTTAAAATTGTACATATTTATGAAGTATCATATGATGTTCTGTTACATGTATATGTTGTAAAATGTCAAATCAAATTAAACATGTTGATCTCCTCAAACATTTATTATTTCTTTGTGGTGAAAATATTCAAAATCCTTTCTTCTAGCTTTTTTTTTTGAAATATTCAGTACATGGTTATTACCTGTAGTCACTCTGCTGTGCACATTAGGACTTGTGAACCTTAGTGCCTGTTGATCAACCTTTCCCCCATTGCTCCTTGTTCCAACTCTCCTCACCCTCTGGTAATGACCATTCTGTTCTCAATTTCTATGAGATCAACATTTTATATTGCAGTGTGAGATCATGTGGAACTTATCTTTCTGTGTCTGGCTTACTTTACTTAATGATCTCTGCTTATGTCTATGTTGTTTCGGATAACAAGCTTTTATTCTTTTTTATGGCTGAATGGTATTCCATTATGTACCTTACACATTTCCTTTGTTCATGGGTTGGTGAACATTAGATAGTTTCCCTTCCCTGACTATTGTGAATAGTGCTGCATGAGCACGGGAGGGCAGCTGTCTCTTCAACATACTGATTTCATTTCTTTTGGATATATACCCAGGAGTGGGATTGCTGGATCATATGGTAGTTGTATTTAAAAATTTTTTAAGAACCTCCATAGTGTTTTCCATAATGGCTGTATTAATTTGCATTCCCACCAAGAACGTGCAGGGGTTCCCTGTTCTCCACATCATTGCCAGCACTTGTTATCTTCAGTCATTTTGGTCACAGCCTTTCTTACTGGGATGAGGTCATGATTGCATTTCTCTGACAAACAAAATGTTGAACATTTTTTTCATGTATCTGTTGGCCATTTGGTATGTTGTGTTTTTTTCCAGAAAATTTTCTATTTAGGTCTATTGTCCATTCTATTTTGTTTGTGTTTTTTGAGGAGGGGTCTCATTGCACTGCCCAAGCTGATCTTGAACTTGTTGGCTTAAGCAATCTCCTGCCTCAGCCTCCCCAGTAGTTGGCATTTCAGGTGTACAATACCACACCCATCTTTTTAATTGGGCCATTTATTTGTTTGGTTTTTTTGCTCTTGAGTTTTGGGAGTTCTCTATACATTCTAGATATTAACTCCTTGTCAGATGTATGCTGTACAGATATTTTCTCCCATCTGTGGGTAGTCTCTTTACTCCTTGATCGTTTCTTTTCCTGTACAGAAAGTTTTTAGTTTGATGTATCCCATTTGTTTATTTTTTCATTTTGTTTCCTGTACTTTTGGAGTCTTGTCCAAAAATTCTTTGCCCATTCCAATGTCCTGAAGCGTTTCCCTTTGAATAAAGTTCTTTATTGTTTTTGTGGAAGCTTTTAACTCTGCAGAAAGGAAAATAGGGTTGTAAAGTGTGCTTCTTTTTATATTGAGAATCATGAAAAAGGTAGCATTAAATTTATACTTTGGGATCTGAATCAAAGTGAGAAAATTCAATTAAATAAAAAAAGTTAATTAAAAAGCTTCAGTAAAAATGATGTCTAAATGAAGGTAAAGAATGCTTCTGTGGGCCTGCATTTTTTGGGGGGAGATGGGGGTTACTGGGGATTGAACTCAGGGGCACTTGACCACTGAGCCACATCCCCAGCCCTATTTTATATTCTATTTAGAGACAGACTCTCACTGAGTTGCTTAGCACCTTACTTTTGCTGAGGCTGGCTTTGAACTCACAATCCTGTCTCAGCCCCTCAGGCTGCTGGGATTAGGGTGTGTGCGACTACTCTGGGTGGACCTGCATTTTTGAGAATTCTGAAATGCAGCTAGTAGATAGAGGTAGGTGGACTGAGAGAAAACCTTGCAGAATCACTGTCCAGAGCATGCGCAGGAGACCCTTGCAAAGGTGGGGTGGATAGCTTGAAAAAGCATCAACAGACAGCAGATGGGGACACTTGGGAAATGAATTGCATGTGATATGCTGGGTTGGCTCAGCCCCTGATCCTCACTGTTTGTGCCAGGTAGAGCATAGTGGTGCTGCTTTCTCACCTCCTTAAATATTGACTGTGGGCACCAGGCCAGAGCCAGGGCTGTTCCCAAGGAGCTACTGAGTCCTGCTAACCCAAAGAAGTTTCCTCACAGACCCCCAGTACCCCATGCTATCTCTCTGCCAGAGTCACTGAAGGCAGGTACAGTAGATGCCACAGGAGGAAAATAGATGTTCTCCAGGACAAATATAAGTGGACAGTATAAGTCACCAAACAGTGGGAGAAACCAGCACCTTGAGAATTACCAAACTGAAAGAACAGAGGAACTAATCCCTGAGAAAATAGAAGAGCATCAGATTAACAGTTATTTTCAGAAAGTTGCAAAAGAACATTCAATCATGAAGTCTAGGCACTTTGAAACTTTAATTTTCTCACTGATGGAAAGGAGACTGGTTGAATTGTCAAAACTGATAATCCAATCAGCAATTTGGAGGAGTAAGCTAAAGAATCCAAGAAGAGCAAAGGTAAATTGGAAGAGTAAATGAGAAGTTAGGAACGTGGAAACTTTCCAAGGGGAAGGCTGGCTTTAGTAGGAGTGTGGTGGTGCTGTGAGAGAAGGGTCACGAAGATGCATTAATGACATTTATTATTTAGAAGAGGTGACAATATTGATGAACCTAGGTGTTGACAGGAAAATATGCTCTCTGTGTCCTTAAACATCACCTCAGTACTGAAAAAACACACACTTTCTTTCCTTGTCATTGTTCCCTAAACAATATAGTGTTACAAGTATTTACATAGCATTTATGTTGGGTATTATAAATCACGAAGAGATAATTTAAAGTATGAGATGGTCTACATAGGTCATATGCAAATACTTCACCTTTTATTTATTTTTTCCTGATACTGAGGATAGAACCCAGGGATTCTACACCCCCAACCCTTTCTGTTTTTAATTTTGTGACAGGGTCTCGCTAAGCTGTCCAGGCTAACCTCAAATTTACAATCCTCAGCTTCCTGAGTAGCTGGGATTATAGCCCCGAACCACTGTGTCTAGCATAGCCATGTTATATAAAGGAGTTGCATATCCACAGATTTGATATCCAAAGGGGATTCTGGAGCCAATCCCCCATGGATACCAAGTGACAACTCTGTGTGTGTGTGTGTGTGTGTGTGTGTGTGTGTGTGTGTGTATTAGCTAGTGTGTGTGCCCTAATAATATGTGTAACTTTCAAACTACTAACTGGAGAGGGAAATCAGTCATAGAGCAGTTGGGGACAAGAAAACTCCATCATATTAATAAGGCAGAAAAATAAGAAAGCATTTATAATGGGAATAAAACATAGAAAAAGATGATAGTAATAAATCTAAACATATAAATAAGCATAATTTGAATGGATTAAGTGCATCTCCAAAGATATTTACTCTCAGATTGGGTGAAGAAAAAAAAACCACTCTAGCTACATGCCAAGATGTAAAGGTACAACTTAAGGAAAAAAAAAAAAACAGATATACTTGGAAAGGTTGAAAACATAGGCACACAAAAAGATAAACTAGATAAACATAGAAATGTAAATGGGGGCCATGCACTGTAGTGCAGACTTGCAATCCCAGCAAGGGGGCTGGGATTGAGAGGCTGAGGCAGATTGAGAGGGTGAGGCAGGAGGATCATGAGTTCAAAGCCAGCCTCAGCAATTTAGCAAGGTCCTGAGCAACTTAGTGAAACCTGTCTCAAAACATAAAAAGGGCTGGGAATGTGATTCAGTGGGTAAGGACCCCTGGGTTCAATCTCTGGTACAAAAAAAAAAATGTAGATGGGGGAAATTATCAACAGATAAAATAGCATAAAATTATCACCACATAAAATAGCTCTAAAATAGCATAAAATGAAGGTAAAATTGATCATTGGCACAAAGACTTTCTATATGATAAAACATTAAATCCCTAAGAAAATTTGAATAATAAACATTAAGGCATCTAATCAGAAAGATTTGAAATGTAAAAAGCAAACACCTAACAGACTGACAAAGATTAATTGACAAATCCCTCTTTTTCATGGGAAATTCCACAATAGTCCTTTTTATACAAATCATCAGTTCAGCAAGACAAAAGTATAATGAAGAACACAGAAAAGTTGAGTTATAAAATAATTAAAAGATAGAGTTGCCCTTGTATTTAATGATTAACCCAGTGCACATTCTCATACACTGTTGGTAGAAGTGTAAATTGGCAAATTTTGGAAGTCAGTGCCTGTTAACATTTAGAAATCTTCTACCCCTACCCCTGCATTTCCACTTAGGATTCTTTCCTAAGTAAGTATTGAATTTGTCTACAAATATTGTCATGGGTATTTGTTGCTTTAAGACTTAATAGCAGGGGCTGGGGTTATAGCTCAGCAGTAGAGTGCTTGCCTCGCACATGTAAGGCACTGGGTTCGATCCTCAGCACCACATAAAAATAAATAAAGTAAATATATTTTTAAAAAAGATTTAATAGCAAACATTTGAAAGCAAAATAAATGCTCCTCAGCAGGGAAGTGATTGATAAATGATGTTACATCTGTATCATAAAATACTGTTTAGTCATTAAAAAGAAATTGTTCTACATGAGTTATTGTGGTTATTATGGTTATTGTGGTTATTATGCAAGTCATATTAGGTGAAAAAAATGTGGTGCGGGAAAATATGAATAATTTGGTCATCTTACTTAAAAATTCCAAAAGGAAATAAGCACATACATAAATAACATAAGCATTTGTCTGGGAGGTAGTAAAAGGAACTGGTAACAGTAGTTGTCTGGAAAATGGACTGAGGTTTAGGATGAGGGGGAAGGAGGCCCATTTTACTTTCCATTTTCATATCTTTCTGTACTCTTTAAATATTCTAAATATATATATATATACATATATATATATATTCATTCTAAATTACAGGCATACATAAACTTGTCTATTTTATAATAGTCTCTCTTTTTTTTTTTTTGTACTGGGGTTTGGACCTAGGGGTAATTAACTACTGAGCCACATCTTAGCCCTTTTTATTTTTCTTTTTGACACAGGGTCTCACAAAGTTGCTTAAAGCCTCGTTAAAGTTACTGAGACAGGTCTTGAACTTTCCATCCTCCTGCCTCAGCCTCTGAACTGCTAGGATTATAGGTGCTCACCACCATACCTCGCAAATATTTACTCTTATTCATATATGAATCAAGTTTATTTTGCTAGTAGTCCATTCTGTGCATCTTTTAAAAAGCAATTAGAGGCCGGTGTGGTGGCTTGCACCTGTAATCCTAGCAGCTCCAGAGACTGAGACAGGAGGATTGCAAGTTCAAAGCCAGCCTCAGCAACTTAGCGGGACCCTAAACAACTTAGAGAGAACCTATCTTAAAATTTGAAAATAAATAAACAAATAAATAAAAAGGAATGAGGATGTGACTCAGTGGTCGAGTACCCCTGAGTTCAATCCCGGGTACCCCCCACCCCCCAAAAAAAGGGAAAAAGAAAAAGGAGTTAGAGCTTACAGGCTATGTCTTATGTTATCCCATCTGGTCAACACTTGAAGTATAAAAAAATTAAGAAGTAACAAGGGTTGAAAATTATATGAACATGGACTGCATTATGAATAGGAAATTCCATTACTATATGAAGAAATTGACTTTCATAAACCGTATTTAGAAATCATTCCCATTGCTTTATACATTTTGTCATCTCTAAGAAAATAATTGACAGAACAGTTTCCTTGCAGGTGCCCAGAGCATCTTCTCTCTAACTAGTTTGTTCTAATGCTGCCACCCAGTAGTGACGCAGCAATAAGAGAGCATGTGTCAGTTCTGAGTGTGTGTTTTTATGTATGAACATGTATCCCAGTGTACACTCCATAGATAGCTTAGATTATTTGCTATTTCTTCTTATCTGTGTTTTTTTATTCCAAAATCATGCTGAATTATTGACTGTCATGTTTAAATCTGGAGGAGTTATTTTCATGCTTAACAAAAGCATGCTGAACAGTATCTGTCGATCTCTCCAGTGACAGCTGACTTCTACTGGGTGTACCAGACTGAGTGCTGCTGGTTAGACCACTCCCCCAAGGGAAGCCAATGCCTGTGAGTTACCTAGGAAACCTCAGTCTAGTTGTAATTGCTTCTTTGATGGTGGCAGAGTTGACTTTTAGTGAATTTTAATGTTGGAATATTTGAACTCTTTCAGAAAGATTCCTACACTACCAGCTGCTAAGAAATATTTAGAAAGAGTATCCGATAGAATATTTGGTGGCTCTTGGTTTTTTGGTTAAAAAAAGGAGTGTGTGTGACATTTCCAAAGCTATCCTCAAGTAAATAATGCTTACCACTAATTTTAGAAATAGGCTCACGTGTAAATCTGCCTTTCTAAGCAATTTTTCCCCTTCTTCCAGGGTTACTCCATCCTCTGAAAATCCCAATGGTGCTACTTCTAGTGTCAGCCAAGGAAAACCTTCTTTAAGACGAATTAAAGGGAGACTGCACAGAAGCAAAAGTCTTGATAGCTTCGATTTCTGTGAACTCACTGTAAGTGGACTGGTTGATACTCTTCTCATTTTTTAAGGAATGCAAAACTTTTGATTTTTTTCCTAAAAATATAATAGTCTCATTTGGTGGTCAGCATTTTTTTTTAACTAAAAAATGGTTTAACTAACAGGTTACCAACCAGAATGTTTTCTTAACTGGCATGCACAGGATATATTTATAATAAATGGTTCATAACAAAGATTCTGTTGGAAAGATGAAGATAAAGAAATTTTTCCTGAATTCTATGAGAACACGTTGAATTGAGTAAACTATCCATGTAAATTTCTTTGAATATCACAAATTCATGTTAATATGAACAGAGACTTAAGTATCTGATTAACTCCAAACACTCAGCTTTCTGGTAGTACTTGAAAGTAGTTATGCCAAAAATTATTAGGATGGATCCCAATTCAGTTAATGATTGCACTTTCTCTCTGTTCTAAGTGATTAACTCTAACAGTCATGTTTTTGTTCCAGGCCATGTGACATGTTTTTCCTATGGGTGTATGGTAATAAATCAATTCATGTTTCTAAAAGAACACTAACACTGTCAGGTTCCTCTCTACTAAAAGATACACTGTAATGCCCTGAAGTACATACTAGAATGCTCTCTGCTTTGAAAAAAGTTTTATTCAGATTTATGTATCAGTGTTCGTTGGCAGATTAGTGGATATTTAGGATCTTTAGGAGAATGTGTGCATTTTTGCCTTTTGAGTTCTGAAAAATTCTGAATTATAAAAGTACCACTGACAAGTGTTGTTTCAAAAAATGATACTAAATTGCTATCTTTAGTATATGAAACTAAATCCTATCTGCTTTTGAGAATATGACATTTGCATCTCTTACCTATAATTGATAAAAACAAAAGCTCAGTAAATGTGAATGCTCGTTTTTCATTTGTTAAGATTTATTCTTTTTAGCAATTATTTTTACTAAAATAATTGTATTCAATTATTTTGCTTTAAAGTGTTCTTGAACATTTTTATGATACAAGACATAAGAAAATGAAATGTGATCTATAGGAAAACACTTACCCAATAACTGAGAAAAGGAGTCAGTTTTTGCTAAGTCAACCTAATAGTGAAAGTGACTATTAGAAAACATACAATCAGGTGAATTGTTTCTCAAAAGTAAAGCAATAAATTCACTGAGAAACAAATTTGAATTACATTTTAAAATATAAAAATGGAGGCCAGGCGAGGTGGTACACACCTATAATCCTCATAACTCAGACGTCTGAGGCAGGAGGAACAGGAGTTCAAAGCCAGCCTCAGCAACTTAGTGAGGCCCTAAGCAACTCAGTGAGACCCTGTCTCTAATAAAATATAAAAAAGGGCTGGGGATGTGGCTCCATGGTTAAGTGCCCTGGGTTCAATCTCTGGTACCAAAAAAAAAAAATCAAAAGAATATAAAAATGGAAATTGAAATTTTATCAGGTTCTTTTCTCTGATGTTTGATATTATCATTACTGATACATAATCAGGTAATTAATATGACATGCTATAAAATACATTTATTTGCTTAACCAGAATCATTGTAGTTGGAGAAGAAGTTAAAATTTGTCTAGAATATGACGAAGAAATGTCTGGGAACAGGCATGTTTTGGATTTTGAATTTTGTCATTTTTACATCTCCATAATGAGATATGTTAGATCTTAGGTCATTTGTATTTCATTTACACTTTATATACATAGATTGAAGGTAAATGTGTACAGTATTTTTAGGTACCTGTGCTTTGACTACAACCTGTTATGTGAGGGCAAATATGGAATTTGCCATGTGTGGCAACATGTTGGTGCTCTAAAAGGGATATTCAACTGTACTTTGTGTAAGGTTGCCTCCAGTTTCCCACAAATAGAAATGAATATTTAAATGATCAGAAGTTATCTTTTTATTATCATCAATATGCTTAAAAGTGATTGGTAATTTATTCTTTGCCTTGTTCCATAAGACACTTTATCTGGCTAAAGTCTAAGCAAGAAAAAAAAATAGCACTATCCAGTGGATTTACCATCTACAGAATTCATTTTTTTTTTCTTTTTGATATTCTTTATTTTGGGGTGTTATCTCAAAAGTAAAGTCTTAGCATGAAGGAAAGGCATTTGTCATTGAGGTTAAAAAAAGAGGATAAGTTCACAGAAGGTGGATTGCAGGCATGGTCTGTGGTTCTTGTGTGGTGGTATGTGCAGTTGTCTTTATGGACTATGTTGTTGCTTTCTATTTTGGTTTTCTACTTCTGAAGGGTGGATCAGAAGGCTGGGGACTTTGGCATGTGGTACTCTATTTCTCTTTCATTAAGGGGAATATACTAACGAAATCTAATTATTGCAAAACTCAAGTTTTTCACTACTTGAATTCATTTTCTTAGGTTTTCACAGTAATGGTGGAGCAGCAATTTACTTTACCCTTTCAACACTTGTAGACCGTTAGACATTTTTACAATGAGTATATTCCATTTTTAGAAAAGCTATAAAATTATTTTCCAAACAATAAAAAATATTAATAAAAGAGGAGCTTAAAAGCTTGACTACTCCCACTTCCTACCAAAGTTTATGGCAGCACTAAAATATCTAAGATACTTAGGGGAATATAACATCTTGGTGTGGGACTAAAAAGATGATTTTTCCCTATATTTTAAAATTCTATCTTTTTTTTAAAGAAGGAAGTGCTGTGCTTTTGTATTTTTGAGAAGAAACATGGATTACACAAGGGTTTTATGGGAGGTGAAAGGTGTTTGGGAATAGAGCTCAGTGACAGAGCATTAACCTAGCAAGTACTAGGCCATTGGTTTATATCCAGCATCACAAAAAAATCAAAAAGAATTGGCTCTCTAATGTAATTAACTTTGTAAATATAATTATGGAAAACCAAGTTTTAAAACCTAAGTCACAACAGTCTAAAGAGAAGGTACTTGGTAAAGGATCTGAAATGGCTTTCAATTATATAGGAGTAATCTTTGTTCCCATTAGGAAATAGCTTAGGCACTATAGATCTCTTTGTAAATGTTCATCTCATTGAAAAAAGACTGAAAATTTTGTCATTTGTATACACTATTCTTACAATTAAAAAATACTTATTTAATGCATGTTTTCCTATGACTGTTGAACTAAATAGAGATCCTTAAAATGGACAGACAGTTCATAATCTCCTCTCAACGGTACATATCAAATCTGTGTCACCAACAGGATAACACATTTTTATTTTACTTTTAACTTTCCTAAATTTTCCAATATTAAAAACAACTTTTCTTGCCTTTGGAAAGGCATAGCAAGTGGGAGCAAGAGATCCACTTGCAATAGTTTCAAGGTCCCAGTTTCTGGCCGAGAACCCTCAGGTTCCAGCTGAGACTGTTGGCTTTGGTCCCAGGCATCAAATTGATGCCATTTCACTCCTGGGTAGAAGCAATTGTTTCAGCTTTCTCTGTGGGGATTAAATGGGATGGGCATTCTAGTTCATTTTGTAAACCCTACCGCATAATTGATTGGTATCCTAGTTCACTGAGGGAGACGGGCATCTCTCCAGTCTCCCTGGCTCCTTGAGACAGTGTCCGGAGATACTTGGCAAAATTTTCTTAGGCAAGTTCTGAACTGGACCAGTCTATTTCTGTAGATGTGTTTTGCCTAAAAGACCCAAGCTTTTCTTTTTGGTGGGCAAAATGCTATAGAAGTCAAGTGATAGGTTCTTTTATCTCTGAGGTGGAAAAGTGATATACAATTCTCTATTTGTGAGGTTTTTTTTTTTTTTTTTTTTTTTTTTTTTGTACTGGGGATTGAACTCAGAGGCTCTTGACCACTGAGCCACACACCCCCAGCCCTATTTTGTACTTTATTTGGAGACAAGATCTCACTGCGTTGTTGCCTAGTGCCTCGCTTATGCTGAGGCTGGCTTTGAACTCAGAATCCTCCTACCTCGGCCTCCTGAGCTGCTGGGATTACAGGCATGTGCCACTGCGCCCAGCTCCTGTCTGCCCTGAACTTGTATATGACTTTTTTTCTTGTTATTAGTCCTTAAACAATGGAGCACAATAATCATTTACATTGCCTTAGGTGTTATAAGGCTTCTAGAGATGATTTAAAATATTGAGGAGGATATGGGAGGATATACATAGGTTAAAGGCAAATAGTGTGTCATTTTATATAAGGGGTGTGAACATCACAGACATTGGTGTCCATAGAGTCCTAGAATCAAAACTCATCAGATATGATTTGGAGATGACTATATTGACAATCAATCTGAAGAAGAAATGGGATCCTTTGTCTTTAGATGTAGTTAGTGATGTTTACATTTTCAGCTACTTCCTCTGACTCTGGTGTCATTACCTGTTGATAGAGTGATCAGGTTACATTTTTACATCTGTCCCCTCCCTTCCTTGGATTCTAAGTGTGTAGTTAAAGAATTTTAAGGGATAATTTAAAAATTTAATAGATTGCTTGAAATTTTACAGCTTTTCCTAATCAAATTTCCTCCCTAAACTGGGGGAATGAAGTCAGCTGAGTTAAGTTCATTCTATTTGAACTCTAGAATATAAACGTAAGCAATTTATTTCTTTATGTGTATAAGCCTCCATTACTGCTTGTCTTTGAAGACAGATACTACATAAAGTTTTATGCACAATAAGTAAAAATGATGATCCAGTAACAGTTTATGGGGATATTCCTTAACCTTATGTGAAAGAAGGATTCAGTCATGATTAAGAAGCTTTTTTTGGGGGGTGGGGGGAGGCAGGGCCGGGCTTTTGGCTCAGCAGTAAAGTGCTTACCCAGCACGTGCAAAGCACTGGGTTTGATCCTCAGCACCACATAAAAATAACTAAATAAAATAAAGGTATTGGGTCCAACTACAACTAAAAAAAATATATTTTAAATATATTTGGCAAAAAGGATACATACTTCAAAACTTTAGAGCACTATTTGTCATAAGAGGGGAGGATGGATGATAAGAAATTACTTGGAGTGTTACTTTGAGTATACTTTTTGGCCTAATAAGTCGTAATTTGCTGCTGCCTGAATAATAGCTCTCTAGTTTTTATGGTGATCAGTGGATTTTCATATTTGAAAAGATACTTCTTTCTCCTGACAAAGAGGAATCTCCATGAAGGCTAATAGAAAACGTATGTAAGTCTATGAAGTTATCAATGATGAAAAATTTCTCCATCTCCCTCTACCTCCAAGGCCTCCAGTTGTAAGATCTGTGGGATCTAGAGGGCTGTTTTAAAACTCAGTTGCCTCTTCACTTCAACACACACTTCTTCACCTGACTTAGGTTCCTGGTTGGTGAATAAGGAGCTGGGCATTAAAAGCAAGAAAATGATGTAGGAAAGCCTGTGAAGGGATGCTGAAGGCCTGTGTGTCCAGCCTCCCAGTTCTGTGGGAGGGGCTGGCCTCTTCTGTCTGTCTCCCTCTCACTGAAATCACTAGCTCCCACCTCACCAGTAGGAGAGCTAGGAAGGAAAAGCACGAGCACTGTGGGCCCCTTCTCCTCTGGGCATACAGCTGCTTCTCGCATCCTGAGCTCCAGTGACGTGGGCAACTTTCCACTCTCTTTATATCCTCTCTCAGGGTAGGTGTTACCCCAAGGACACCAGCAGATCCCCACACTGTGCCCTCAGTTCTTAGTGCCTGTGTTCTTCCCTGATGTGTCATATATTTCAGCTACTCAGGGAAGGGAGTAGTTCTTTTATATTCACACAGATACCATGCACGACAAATTTTATGCTCATGAGATATATGTTAGTTGACATTTTCTTGACTGATCACTTTATTAGCTGTGACAGCTAAGCAGAAAAAAATTTAGAGACCATTAAATATTAATATAGTTGGGCTTGAGAAGTAAGAGGATATGTAAGATAATATAACTCATTGGACATATGTTGGAGATATGTAAAATGTAACCAGCTTACTTTATCTATTGACTTATTTTATAGGGAACATACATATACACTAAGAAATAAGGGGGAGATGGTGAAGGTGTTGGTGGTGAAGGCGTTGGTGGTCATGGAGGTGGCATAAGTGGTGGTAGAAATAGAAGAGGTGGGGGTGTTGATTGAGGAGGTGGTAATGGTGGATGTGGCGATGTTGATGGAGATGGTAATGCAGGTGATAAAGGTGGTAGAGTCCTAGTGGTGGCAGTGGTGAAGGTAGAGGTGGAGGTGATTAGTGGAGATTAAAAGGTGGCAGAGGTGAAGTGATGGTGGTAGAGGATAGTAGATGGTGGTGGTGGAATAGTAGTGGTGGTGATGGGTGGTGGAGGTAGAGATGGTGGGAAACAGTGCATGTGGTAGGAGTGGGGGTAGAGAAGTGGGGGAGGTGGTGGAGGTGGAGGTGGAGGTGGTGGAAGTGGTGAATGTGGAGATGGAGGTTGTGGATGTAGAGTTAGAGTGAGGGGGTGAAGGTGGAGGGGGTGAAGGTGGAGGTGGTAGAGGTAGAAGTAGAGATGCTACACGTGGAGGTAGAGGTAGGGGAGGTGAAGGTGGAGGTGCTATAGGTAGTAGACATGGAGATGGAAGAGATGGAGATGGTAGGAAAGGTGGTGACTGAGGAGGCAGAAGTGTCAATATTAGAGGTGGAAGTGGAGGTGGTAAAGTGATGGTAGGGATGGACGTGGTGAATGTGGAGTTGGAGGTGGAGGTGATGGATGTGGGTTTGGGGATGGAGGTGGTGGATGCATCTACACTCCTCTCTGCATGGATTTCACTGGAAGGTTTGTAACAGTGGGTACAGCAGTTCCAGGCCTCACATAAACACAGATAAGTAGAGAAGAACCAGTGTCTCTTTCTGTGGCTGTCTCTCACAGCATGGGAAGCCTCCTCAAACTCTTTCTTACTTACCATTTCTTATGATTGGGCCAATCTGTGGCCTGGTGAATGCAAAGACTACATTGATTTGCTTAACTGGGTCCTTTGACCAAAGTCTGAGGATCCATAAATTATAGCTCTAAGAATATCAAAAGTACAGTCAAAGAAGACTTTGGTGGGAGCAAATAAATACTTTTCAGGTATCATTACTTCTGGCTGATGGAATGAGAGTCATTTAAAGTATAGGAATGGGAGTTTTTCCTATCTAGCAAGGAGGATGAGGTAGCAGTCCAGCTCTGGTGCAGCTGCCGTGGCATTTCTTAGAGACCCAGCTTTCTCTACCCTTCCTTCTCATGCTGTCAGCCTCAGTCCTCATTTCTTTCATCTCAAGATAGCATCTTGTATTTTTAGCAAGATGAAGGGGGTCAAGGGGCACAAGACACTTTCTCCTAGTTCACTAGCTCTGTCCTTTTAGTTTAGAGAAGATGCCCTCCCCAGGGATATCTTCCTATATCTCCTTGGCAAGAACATGACATGTTGTCATGTCAAGCAAGTATTAAAAAATTGGGAGTTTTGGTAGCACAGGCTCCTAAGGATAAAAATCACTTTCTGTTAGTAAGGAAAGAAGAAATGTATACTTTGTAGGTAACTTGTGGGATGTACTCTACTTATGTACTCCAGTGGTCAGGAATTCATACCTGTACTGGCCAGGAAATGCTACAGTAAAAGCTATATCATAAGTAGGTTAAAATATAGTTGTTTATGAAACAGATGTATTTCTGAGGCCCCTGCACTTTGAAATTTATACAATTGTGAGATGGATTTTCCCCTGAAGCTTACAAAGTTTGGGGGCTTATTTCGTTTTCCAGATGAACTGTCTTTCTATGGTTAGTAGTACAGACTCAAGTTGTAGTATACTCTGGCTGCCAGTTTGAAATTATGTAATTCTTGGACTGGGGAATTTTTTTTTTTTTTGTGTGTGTGTGTGTGTGTGTGTGGTGCTGGGGACTTGAACCCAGGGCCTTATGCATGCTAGGTAAGCACTCTATCAACTGAGCTATATCCCCAGTCCATGGCTGTGGATATAGCTCAGTTGGTAGAGTGTCTGCCTCACATTCAGTAGTCCATAGGTTCAATCCCCAGTACCAAAAAGAAAGAAAGAGAAAGAAAAGAAAAGAAATTATGAAATTCTTGATGTATATTCATATTTTGGGGGGAGGTGAGGTGCAGGTATCACTGATTGAACCCAGGGGTAGTTAACTACTGAGCTATGTCCCCAGCCCTTTTTATTTTTTATTTAGAGACAGGGTCTCACTAAGTTGCTTAGGGCCTCACTAAGTTGCTAAGGCTGGCTTTGAACTTGCAATCCTCCTGCCTCAGCCTCTGGAGCTGCTGGGATTACAGATAGGTGCCACAATGCCTGGTTTGATGCTTGCTCTTAATCTGGAGCATTTGCATAGTTTCAGGTTTGTTTGTAAAGCAAAGCTTTGTTACTATCCTTTAAAAAAAATTTTACTTTTTGGTGTAGATGGACACAACCCTAACCCTTTATTTTTATGTGGTGCTGAGGATCGAACCCAGGTCCCGCCTGTGCTAGGCAAGCACTCTGCCGCTCTACCGCTGAGCCACAATCCCAGCCCTGTTACTATTCTTTATTGTATTATTTAGATGTACACAACTAAAATTTGCATAAACTGAATTGTGTTCAGATGAAGAAGGCAGCAATGTGTAATACATTTTAGGGGGGAAATGCAGCCAGATTTAAAATGCAAAAAGGGTTTTCATACCTGAAATTGTGTTTTCAGTTAACTCTATGAAAACTTGTGTTCCCTAATTTTTCCCTCGTTCCAGGAAATCTATTTTACCATACCACCTTGCAAGATCTCTTACGGTATAATTTATATGTATATATTTCCTCCCCAATTTCAAGCACAGATTATGTCACAAAACTACGTTTTTTTTTTGTTTTTTTTTTTTTTGTATAATATATGGCATAATGTTAAGGGCTTTGTAGAGCTCACTCAGTATTTTTTGAATGAGTGAAGAGATGTGATTAAGTGAATAAATGGCCTTGCTAGTGGCTAGACTGTGCAGGATGCTGAAAATGGAAACGGCAATGAGTTTCTCCCTGTCCTTCGTGTCCTTGACAGTTTTAAAGAATCTTCAACTTAGTTCCATCCAAGTGTTTCTTCATGACCGGATTCAGGTCATACATTATTGGCAGAAATACCACTGAAAACTGAAATGATGCTGTGCTCTGAGTGCCTCACCGTGAGCACAGAGGGAAGCCATCCCGCCATTGTGACGTTTGCCTTGCTAGCCTGGTCATGTTGTGTCTGCCAGACTTCGACATGTTTAATTCACCATTTTTCCACTTGATAATTGATGAATTTTTGTGGGGAGATATTCCAAGATCACACCAGTATTTCTCATTAAGTTTTTAGCCACTAAGCCCTAGACTCCAATGAGGACTCCTAAGTCAAAATTGTGATATTAAAAGATCCACTATCTGTTTTCTAATAATTTCTTTTTTTTGTTTTACTTATACAATATTTCCTTTAACTTCCTAGCTTACATGGTAGCAACTTTAATTTTGTTTAGTTTTTTGTTTTTAATGTATAGGGAAAAAATAAAAAAATAAAAACAGTCCAAACTCTGACTTGCAAAGTAGTCACAGGATTTTCCATAATTGTAGAATAACTCGAGAAGGGTTAACTAAATTCACGAATTGGATTGTAAATTCATATCAGAAAGCCATATCACTTATCTCTTATGTCAAGGGAGAATGCCTGTGTAATCTTGCTCACTTGCGCGTACTGTCTTGTCTGTCTCTCTGTCACGTAAAATCCCCAACTGACGTCTTCTGCAGTTTAGACAACAGCCTGGTGGGCTACTGGTCTGGATTTCACTAGTGTCTTAGCACAGCTCACAGTGATCTTACTTGTTAGGACTTATTCTGCTGCCTGTCTTCTCCATGAGAAAGTTAGCTCTATCAGGACAGGGACCAGGACAGTTTTGTTTTTTTTTTTACATCCTTAGTGTATAGCAAAGCATTATATCCATATGGCTATTAAGAATTGTTGATTAGGGCTGAGGATGTGGCTCAAGCGGTAGCGCGCTTGCCTGGCATGCGTGCGGCCCAGGTTCGATACTCAGCACCACATACAAACAAAGATGTTGTGTCTGCCAATAACTAAAAAGTAATATTAAAAAAATTCTCTCTCTCTCTCTCTCTTTATAAAAAAAAAAAAAAGAATTGTTGATTGGCCAACAGAGTATTCTTTTTTGTACACACAAAGTACAAAAGTGTGTGTGTGTGGTGCTGGAGATTGAACCCAGGGCCTTGTGCATGCGAGGCAAGCACTCTACCCCAGCCCCATAGTATTCACTTTTTTAAAAAGAAAAGAAAAGCAACTTGTAAGGAGAGTCTCACAAGTGATCATAAATAGGTCCTCTCCCTAGAGGTCCCTGGTCCCATGGGCTTGCCCTCCATAGTCCCAATTCACCAAGTGAGAGTCCAGTGTACCTTGCTGGTCCTGCATCTGCAAACTGGATGTGACACCAGAGCCTGCTTTGGTCTGCTCTTAACCCTCTGGAGGGCAGGGGGTGTGCATTGCTGGAGAGGAGAGGAATCTACTGGGATTATCGCCCTCATTAATTTTCCAAAGTGAGAGGAGTCAGAGAGATTTAAAGCTTTTCTGCAGAACAAGAAATCCAGCTATTTATATAACTAGGAATTCCAGGGGCCGGCCTGAATGCAGTCTGCCAGTTGACAACCAATTAGTAGGAGATTTTTGCCTTAATGGTTACCTTCTTCATTAAACTGTGAATGTCCAGATATTTCTAAGGAACTCTTACAGACAGGCAGCCTTGCAAGGACTCTTGGTTTTTTGAAATGGTCCTAAGTAAAATGGCTACAAGTTCTCCATTCTTATGAATAAGGCCAACCTCCATATTCGTCTAATAGTCTTCCTGGATTGATTTTGCATCTCAGAATTTTGTTTCATGAACCTGTGCCAGCATTTCTTGTCTCTTTAAAGTTTCTTTTTACTAGTAACTGCTAGTTTGGGAGCTTGTTGGCTCTGATTTTAGGCAGGATTTTATTCATTTTTAGGCAGAATTTTCTGAATAGAAAATACAAGCCTTTTTAGAAATTTAGGACTTAATGAAATGAATAGAGAAATTATTATTTCAAAGAAGAGAATGAGGCCTTTAGCATTTTGCCTTAACTTGTGTTTCATAAAGTCTCTCATGAAAGCAATTCCTGAATGCTATAGTTTGAATCTTGAATGTCCCCAAAGGCCCACATGTGGCAAGTGAGAAGTGGTGAAAGGATTAGGAGGTGGGAGCAAGGTTGGTCACTGGGGGGTGTGTCCTTGAAGGGCATCTTGAGGCCCCAGCCCCTTCCTCTCTCCCTTTTTACTTCCCAGCTCTGTGAGGTGAGCAGGCCTCCTTCACTACATGTTCTGGCCATAATGCATTGGGCCACCATAGGCCAAACAACTGTGCAACGAAATCTTTGAAACTGTGAGCCCAAACTACCCCTGTCCCCGACCCCCCATACTGGGGTTTGAACCCAGGAGCACTTTACCAAATTCCTAGCCCTTTTCAATTTTTAATTTTGAGACAAGGTCTTCTAAACTGTTGACACTGACCTTGAACTTGCAGTCCTCCTGCTTCAGCTGGTCACTGGGATTACAGGCATGTGCCATTGTGCCTGGCTAAACCTTTATCTTTTTAAGTTGATTATCTCAGGTATTTTGTCACAGTGACAGAAATCTGATTAATACTGGATTTTGCCAGAATTTCTCCCTTTCTAAGGCTTAGATTTGGTTCTTGTTGACTGGGCTGGAGACCAACAGCCACCTTTCCTCTCCCATTTCTCCATTTGACTGCCTGCCTCACAGACTCTACAAGCAGATCAAGACATCTCCCTCATAACCAGAACATGTCCAAGCTTCATTTTAGGTTCACCTAGGACTCTCCTCCCATTGTCTCTCTGTCTGTCTGTCTTTTTCTTTCTCTCTCACACACACACACATACACTACTACCACCACCACCATCATGAACCTGTCAACCTTTAACATGGTCAAAATCAAGTAGAGCAGGCAGAGGTGTAAATGAACAGTGCTCATGTGGAGGCAGCACAGGATACCTCCGAGGATAACAGAGTGCTCAAAGCTGCTCAGAACAGGAAGCACCACAGAGGAGATAGCCCTTAAACTGGATCCAGAAGAGCACATACAACTTTGTTGTGACAGAAATGGGGAATTGTTCCGGGGGTTGGAGAGAGCAGAGGAGGGGAAATGGAGCTGGAGCCGAGAACTCCCTGCCCTTGGTTATGAACCACGGAGCTCTGCAGAGATGCCTCAGGTGACAGTGGGTGATGTAGAGGGATGGACGGGGCCTCGCGCCTCATCCTCCTCTCCAGCCAGAGTAGCTCTGCTTTTTCTGTTTTTACAGAAGGGCGAGGTGGGGAGAAGGATTCTGTTGCCAGTTTTGTTTTGTGAACATGGATTGCTAATGCAGAGCCAGGAAACATCACCAGAGCAGGGGCAGTCAGGCGTGGAGAAATCAGGAGGGAAATTCATGCATAGATGTTGAAGAAGCTGAGGAGGGGAGTTTCCAGAAGGGAGCAAGTGATCAGAGACTGTAGCCTCAAACATTTGGGGGAGGGCAAAGGCAACATGGACCTGCCAGTGGTCAGAGGAGGTCATTCCTCTTTTTTTTTTTTTCTCGACAGGAGGGATAATGTCATTTTTCTCCTAGCCACGGAATTGAAAGAGCCATTGCAGCTTCAAACTCTGCAGAGATGATGTCATATAATTCTTAGTTTTCTTACATTTCTGATGTTGCAGCTGTCCTCCCCTCAGTTTATGAAAGGAGTGCCCCTCTGTGTGCTGTGCTTAGGGTTGTTGGCAGTGCATGTGGTGCAGGTTGGGGACATTTGGAGGTGATTGGTGACACTGACTGAGGGCAGTGGGGCATCGGGCAGACTGAAGAAGGTTGGAAAATTTAGAAAGAAAAGGATGTATGTGTGTGTGTGTGTGTGTGTGTGTATGTGTGTGTGTTGAACGAGTTAACTCACGAGTTAATTTATGGAAATAATTTGTTTTTATGTAATATGGATCTGTTTCACCTTTCCAGAGATGATCTTATATTATTTCATTATTCTTTGATCAGTGAACAAAATCATTTAATCTCCACATTTGTTATTGGACAGAATAAATCGTGCCTGAGGAACAAAGGAAATAATGTATTACGTTTGTCTATTTTCACACACATACAATTTCAAGTACATGTAGAAAATAGGTTGTAGTTGTCTTTGAAACATATCACTCTGTTCCCACTAATGCAAATGAAAACAGTTTAGCTCACCTGATTATTATGTGACTTCTGAGCATTAGAATGAAAAATGGAAGTTTCAAAATACGTTGTTTTCTATCTGGTGGGGAGGAGCAAAGCCCGCATTCATGGACAACCCTGGTTCTTTGTGTTGGCTCAAAATGGGCCTGAGAAGACACACTGGGAAGGAAGGAGTCATTTTCTTTCCTGTGGCCAGAGGGAAAATGAAATGTTAGAGTCAAGTTTTCTTCAGTAATGACTCCATAGGTGCTAGGAAGGCTCATTCCCCAGAGACTGACTTGCAAGCTGCCATAAGACCCACCCAGTCCTCCCCGGAATATCTTTGGGGCCGCATGTTTGTTCTCGAAGTCCCTCTCTGAAAGTTACTAATGGGCTTGGGCCAAACTCAGTTTCCAAAGGTTGTTATTCAAATGTTTGGTGTCTTCATCCTTTTAGGCTGCTAAAACAAAATGCCATAAATTGAGTGGTTATAACCAAGATGTTTATTTCTCACAGTTTTGGAAGCCAAAATCAAGGTACTGGCAGAGTTGGTGTCTGGTTGGGGGTTCATTTTTCACAGACATCTCACTGTTCCTCAGTGGATGGGGCAGGTAAGCCCCCTTGAACCTCTTCTGTAAAAGCACCAATCTCATTTGTGAGATCTCTACTTTTGCGACCAATTGCCTCATGAAGGCCGCACCTCCTAATATCATCACCTTGGGGATTAGGTTGCCACACATGGATGTGAGGAGAACACAGACTAAAGCTCGTGTATATCCGGGATGGCATTTTTCCTGTTTTCTCTTGTGATTCACCAGCGTTGCAGCCAGCCATCATCCACAGAGAACTGAGAGCCTACCCTGAGGGGTGGGGGACAGAGTATAGGCTTGGGACTTGGTGTTGATGAATAGGATTCAGTGCCTATAGACTCTGGATTGGAAACTACTTGGGATGTGAACCAGAGAGGATTGAAACATTCCAAGAGAGACCCTGGGCAGCTGCAGGAGGGAGAGGAGGTCCAGGACCTCAGAGTAGGAAGCTGACAGAGATAGTACCAAAAGCCCAGGGTGCCTAGATGCCTCTTATGCCCTCAAGTACCACAGAAAGTCAGCCGTGACCTTTAATATGAACTACAAGGTCACAAAATAGTTGTGAATAGGAAAGATGTCACTTAAATGGGGCCTCAGAGTCATCTCAGACCTTGAATGCCCCTGCTTCCTGCAGCCATGTGAGACTAGTGCAGACACCAGCTGCTTAACCATACCCTCCAGTTGTGTGTTCCTTTAGTCCCAGCCACTAGGTCTGGGATAGGTGTATTTCCGCGGAGGAGACTTTATTCTAAATCTCTCAGCAGCCAGAGGTGAGCGCTGCACGTGATAATTTTGGTCCCAGGGCAGGCTGATGGGCTGCACTAGCAGCGCAGCCGGCCACAGGGGGGCAGGGCTTTCTAGCGGGTGCCGCTTGGCTGCCTTCTCCAGACCATTAAGTTACTTCCCACTCGTCAAAACTCTACTGAAGTTCATGATGGATGAACTTTAATGTGAAAATGAAAGCGGAAAAAACTTTTCCAATTTGAAGTTATTTTTGTTGTTTGAATTGCTGGAAGCAGCTGTTATTTAGCTGTGTAGGGCTGAGTGGGAATTTGACGTACCCTGTGCTTGTTTGAAGGTGATTTACATGCACAGGACTTCCATAATTGGAGGACTGTAGTGGAAGGGCTGAAGTGGCTCTGTTATATTTTGGGGAGTGGAAATGAAAGTGCAGCCACCCTTCTTTGAAGTCTTTAGTGCTTTCAGAAAGAAGTCAAGCTTTTTTCTTGTTGATTTTTTTCAGTTGGTCAAAGTTCATTATTTAAAACTAGTGATGTACTGCAAACATGATTTTCAATCTTTTTAAAATCACATTTGATATTCATTTTCATGTTTTGATATAACATGAGCCATCATATTTATTAACTTTGTTTCTCCATTCTCTATTGCGTATTAAATTTTGACTTATGGCAACTAGAGAATGAAAATCACAAACTAGCTTTTAAAATATTTCACTATTTTTCCTTTACCTCCAATTGTAGACTTTGAGTTATTTCCTTTTATCTTGGTGACTTGCAGTCACTCATTTTCTGGCATTTGGAAAATTACATAATTCAATATATTCTTGTTGCTGCTGTTTACTTTTTAAGAGCCTCTTTTAACCTATTCGACTGGAAATGTTGGGAATTTGTAGCCATTTGAATGACAATGTGTAGCTCAGCAGGCATTAGAGTTTTTAGAAATTCCTCATTGGTCATGATTAGTTTAGTGCTATGCAGAGACCCTTCTAAATCCACCACTACCTCAGGGAGATGCAAGGGTTTTTTTTTTTTTTTTTTTTTTTTTTTTTTTTTTTTGAAACGCCTGACAATAATTACAGAAAGATAGAGGCTTAGAGAATCTTTATGGATCACTGGACCAGAAGAGGGAGAAGGAAAATGGATGGAAGGATCTGGTGCTGCTGGCTGAACTTGAAAAATATTGAAAAGGTAAATGTAAAGAATTTTAAGTTTGGAGTTTAAGAAGAAATTTGAGAATAAGGAAATTTTGAGGCACAAAAAAGAGATGATTTGTGGTGGCAGTTTGAACTAATTAGAGGTAAATTCAAAATGTTAAATGACCTAGGAGATCTACAGTGTTACTGGAGGATGTGAAAACAAAGAGAGAAGGGTTCATTAGAGCAAGGAGCAGAAACATCTGTGGAATGTGGAATACTGTGAGTGTAGGCATTTCTTTGTGACTTCACTCCTGACAGTCATTCTCCAAATAGTTCCAAGAGAGTACAAAAAAACCAAAACAAAACAAAACAAAAAAACCTCAGTTTCCCTCTGATAGCATTGCTTTGCTATTACCTCAGAGACTTCCACACACTTAACTTACTAATTTACTTAACATTACAGGAAATTAACAGCTATTTTGGAAACTAAAGTTGTTTTAACATTTTGAAATCTACATTCAGTAAAAATCTTTGCAAGCTTTACTTTCTCAAGTCACATCAACTCTTCATACACGGCTTTATACACGGCTTTATAACAAAGTTCATAGTTAGCTTTTGCCTCTAATGTATGTTTGTATTTGAAGTCAAAAGCCACTTTAGAAGTTCTACATATTGCAATTGTAAGCTTTAGTTGTGCATATGCTTAGAAGGTAATTGTTTTTATTACTTATAAATTTTAGATCCCCTTTTAAGCAATAGTTATGGAGATCAGTAAGCATTCTTGTTTCTCCAGTTTGTTGGGTTCATGACACAAAGATGTCTGTGCCTGTTTGACTTGGCGTCACTCAAGGTGGGGCTGAGTTTTGATAGGCCCAAAGAGAAGTGTGAGGTTTGGATGTGGAAAGGTTGGGGAAGATCACAGGGACAGGTCAGCCCAACTTCTCTGTTCCAGGGAAGCAACCTCAATATAACTTACATAAAGTGCTATGAGTCACTGTATTCCTGATTTAGTCACAGACATGTAGGAAGATCTGGGTTGGGTTCTTTCACCTTGAATTGGTTTTGCTTTTAATTCTGTATCTTAAACTAGCAATTATGCTGTTGACTATGTAGCACAGAAACGTTCATTGCATATAACGCTAGCAGTATTTATTGACTGTCTACTGTGGATGCACACTGACATCCAAAATTCAAAATTAAAATAAATTAATATTTTGCTGCTTTTAAGGAAACAGGAACTTGTCAGTGGTTAACCAATTAAAATTCTTTCCTTTACCATCAATTCTTATAAAATCGTTGATGTATTAGTCTTGGTTCTCATGCCATGGGTAACTGAAGCAAAGACATAGATTTTTTTTTTTTTTTCTGTTCTAGTAAGGTTAATGTGGATACTTCTTGGTTTAAGTTGCTTTTTGACATATCTGGGTACTGAATTCTGAGTTTACTTACCCTGAGAGTCCTCCTGATCTCATTAACTTGAAGTATCTCTTCTGTGGGCTTAGGATGTGGATCAGTGATAGAATGCTTACCTAGCCTGTGCAAGACCCTGGGTTCCATCTCCAATGCCACAAGAAAGAAAAAAGTCAAAGAAAGAAAAGAATCTCTTTTGTCATACTGGCTCTTTTCTCTTGACAAGTCTTATTCTCTTTTCACAAGTCCCTCCTCCCTTTCTGCTGGCAGGGCTTTGAGTCTTTATTTTATTTTCTCTAGTATCTTCAGTCTTTCAATATTTGGGACTTCTCTCCTGAATCTCTCTTATCTTGATGAAAACTTCCTATTGATTTGTCACTTTTTTTTCTTGCCGGATTCGTTGACTGCATGATCTACACCCAGGCATCTCTACCTCCCTTATCTGTTTTCTTTGCATTCCTGTAATCTGACATTTTCAGCACAGCCGTCTTGACTGCTAAAATGTGCTGGCCTTTTCTTAGCACTCATTCTGTGCAGGATGTGGCAGTTGATTAATACCCTCTTCTTGAAATTTTTCCACAGTAGCCCAGTTCTCCTCCCACCTTCTCTTTTTTTCAAGAGTTCTTTCCTCCAACATCTTAACATGACTTATCCCAATTTTTAATTCTCACTCTTAATGTTCCTTCCACAGTCTCTTCCTGCAATAGCAATTCCCAAGTCAACAAATGTGACCTCCACAGACACTCCCAGACTTAACCTCTTTCCTAAGTGTTAGTTTGCATCTTCTACTGATTGATGGATACTGCTGCTGGATTGAGCCACCTTTGCCTCGGACTCAATGTGTCATGCATAGAAGTGAATGTGTTCATTAATGGAAAGAAGGTGTTGAAAAAAATTCTGCAATATTAATAAGCATTATGTGCGCATATGAGGCATTATTAATGATTCTTATTTTTATGTTTATTTTTCATCTTAATGTTTTAATTTTTGAATATTCAAATATATATTTTACTATCTTTACAACATTTGTATAATTATCATATTTTCATAATTATAAAAGTTATCAATTATTAATTTTAAATTGTTTTTGATAGTTCTTATTCCAATCAGTTGTAGCCTTCTGCGTTGGAATGACAATAAGGTAAAGAATACTCTCAGAGAGGCTAGATGTTCATTTTTCAAAATGGAAGCAAAATTGAAGACCTTCACACTTTTAAAAATAGTGAAGTTATTGAAAGACAAGATTGATCATTGATTTATGGGAGTACTTTGTACTAGTTATTAATCATTTGATGGCAATATGCATGCAAATGTGTTCTTGTTTGTGGCTTATCTTTCACTTTCTGCTTGTTGCTCTTAACTTTAATGTAGTCATATTATCAGTCTTGTCTGATTTTTGCTCTCTCTCTCTCTCTCTCTCTCTCTTTTTTTTTTTTTTTTTGCAGTGCAGAGATTTAAACCCAGGGCCTCTTGCATGATAAGCAAGTACTATACCCCTGAGCTATGAGTTTTGCTCTTTTAATATCTTTTTAAAAATGCTTTTTTTTCCTCTGGGTAATAAAGATGTTCATAATAAAGATGTTCATGTTCACACACACACACACACACACACACACACATTTTTAGATTTGAAGTGTTGGTTTTCCCATGTAGATCTTTAATTTTAAAATCGAGTTTCTGAGTATGGTGAGAAAGAGATTGGTTATTTTCAACATGGATTATCAGCTATTTTGGCTCTATATTTGAAAGTTTAATCTTTTCCATACTGATATATATAATACCTTACCTATTGAATATCAGGTTTCCTTATGCATGTGGATCTGTTTCTCTTTCCCACTGGTCTGTTTGGTAGAAACCACATTGTCTTAGTTACTATAGTTTAATAGCAAATTCTGAAAACTGGTAGGGCAAGTGCCTTCCCACATTACCTTGGGTGTTCTTTAATGTTGTGTCAGTTGCTTGGCCCATTGATTTTCCTGGCAGATTTTACACACATCCACAACCTTAACATGGAACCTTGGAATTACAATTAATACATATAATTAGAAGGGGGAGAATTAGTATCTTATAATTTGAACTCTTGTTTATATGCAGTCAGAGCACATTACCATTCTTCTAAAATTACTTTCAATAATGTTTTATCTTACATGACTAATTAGATTTGTTGGGTAGTTTTTGGTTATTGTCAATGGCTTATATTTGTATTTTCATTTTCTAACTGTGCTAAATAGATAGATGTGTCATGGACTATTCTATTTTTATGTTATAACCAGCAGCCTTTCATTTTAATACCAATAATTTATAGATTTCTATGGTTGTTCCAAGCACTTTCCTGTTCTTTGCATGTGTGATAGATCCGTGTCTCCTTTTCCAGTTCTTATGTCCATCCTCTGTCTCATTTCCATGTTGATGCTCTGTACAGTGATGGGTACAGGCAGTGAGTGGGCACCCTTATCTTAGATCAGATTATAAAAGGATAGTTTTCATGTCATCATTAAGTATGATAGTTGCTTTATGTTTTTGTAGATAGCCTTTATTAAGCTTCTGATATAAGTTGCTAAGAGTTTGTATCATGAGTAAGTGCTGAATTTTAAATTGTGTTATTTCTACCTATTGAGATGATAATGCATTCTCTCTCTCCTTTAATCTGTCAAGTTTCCTGAATGACAATCATCTTGATAGATTTTCTAGCATGATAACTGTTTTTATGTTATTTGGATAAGTTGAACTTGACCCTATTGCTGTTTAAGACTTTGCAAAATTGAGTTCTCTAATTTTTTTTTGAAATTTGTACAACTGTGTTAGGAAGATGTTCATATTGTACTTGTTTGATTTGATTTCTTTTGTTTTTCCTAGTTTCATTCTATCAGTTGAGAATACTTTCTTCGTTTTTTGTTCTCTAGAAGGTTGTGTAAATAGAGATATGCATCTTGAATGTTTGATCTAACTTACCACTAATATTATCCAGGGCTAGTGTCCAGCGTTTTGTTTGTTTTTAGTTTGTCTTGAGGGAATAAATTATAAATTACTGATTCAATTTCTTCAAGTTTTGTTTCTTCTTGACTTAATTTGAGGTTACATTTTTCATTTAAAACTGTCCATTTTTCATTTTTCCTTTAAAACTGTCCATTTTTACCCTAAATTTCAATTGCATTGCATAGACTTACTGCTTCTTTCCTTTCTTTCTTTTTTCTTTCTTTCTTTCTTTTTTCTCTTCTTTTTTTCTTTCTTTCTTTTTTTCTTTTTTCTTTTCTTTTTTTTGGTACCAGGGATTGAACTTGGGAGCACTCAACCACTGAGCCACATCCCTAACCCTGTTTTGTATTTTATTTAGAGACAGGGTCTCACTGAGTTGCTTAGCCCCTTACTGTTGTTGAGGCTGGCTTTGAACTCACAATCTTTCTGCCTCAGCCTCCCAAGCTGCTGGGATTACAGGTATGGGCCACTGTGCCTGACTACTTACTCTTTCTTTATTTCTTCTTTTTTTCTTTTTTTGGTGCTAGAGATAGAACTTAAGGCCTCACAAATGCTAAGCTCACATTCTACCACTGACCCATAACCACATCCCCAACCCCTTCTTAAAAAAAAAATAAATGAAGTTGGGTGCATCTTTAGGTGAAACTCTTTCTTCATTCCTGATATTGTCCTATTTTTAAAAATCTTTTTTAAAATCAGCTTTTAGTTTTGTTGATTTTTTTTTAAAAAAGAGTTTGTTTTAATTTTATTAATTTCTGCCCCTATCTGATTATACTCTATACTGGTTTTTTCTCATTTTGAGTCACATATTGAGATTACTCATTTTCAGATTTTTTTGCTTTTCTTATATATTCGTGAAACTCAAATTTTCTCTCTAGTGATTTAACAGAGTCCCATGTATTTAAGAATATAGTGCTTTGGTTCTCACTGAAGTTTTAAATATTTCCTAATATCCTTTATGGTTTCTTCTCAGACTTGTGATTTTTCAGCACTGTGCCTATACATTTCCAAGAAGAGAGATACAATTTTTGCCCTTGATTTCTTATTTCATTGCTGTAAGATATGTAGTCTGCAGAACAAATGATTATTTTATCTTTGTTAAAATATTTATCACTTCACAATAAATTCAGTTTTTTTTTCCTTTTTATTAAATGTTGTCAGTGGAGTTGGAAATAATGGTTCATTAATTGGGTCTGCATATTTTCTTTAGATTGGGCTTGTCAGTTGTTTTTCTGCTTGTCTCTACTTGATCAATTTACTGAAACAAGTGTGTTAAAATCTATTACTGGATTATCCAGTTTTCCTTTCAGTACTCAAATTTTGCTGTTGGAAGTTTTCTTGTGTATTTTTCTTGGTGTTCAGGTGCACGAGTCATGTTGGATGTATAACCTAGCTGTAAAATTGCCATGGCACTGGTTGCGCATATGTTCAGTTTTATTAGGTAACACTAAGTTTTGTAAAGTGGTTTAAACAATTTAAATTAGCAGTGCCCAGAGTTCCTGTTACTCAATATCTTTAGCAGTGCTTTGTGTGTGTGTGTGTGTGTGTGTGTGTGTGTGTGTGTTTTAATTTGAGCCATCATGGTTGGAGTATCCTAGTAGCTCATTGTAGTTTTAGCAGGCATTTTCTAATCACTAATGAGATTAACCTCTTTTCATGTTCATTGGTTCTTCTTTATAGTTTCCAGTTCTCTGCCAAATAGATCAATCTTGTCATTTATCTTGTTGGATATAGTACACACAGTTATTTTGCACTTTTGGTCTCATATACTAGTACTAGTACACTTCTGGGTATGTTGCTATTGCTTGCAGTTTCTCAGCTTTTTCCCATAAAGTTTTATCTTTTCATATGTCTGATTATTTTTAATTAAGTAGAAGGAAAATACAAACATTTGAAAATCAGTGAAGATCTAGGATGATGTAGTTTTCTTTTTCCAGAATGGGTTGTGTGTATGCCAAGCAGTTGGCAGCAGTAGCAATCTGGGATCACATCACTTCAATCTCAAGGACTAAGATGATTGGAAATATGTGACAGCCTTGAGGGCTTCCCAATTTCTGGTTCTTTGCTTCTTTGGGATTCCAAAGGAGGATTCACTAGGCTTCCCAACTTTGGTGGGCCTCAGACTCCAGTGATCAGTCCCTTTAGCCTGGATGGAGTCACAGTGTTACAACCTCATTCTCCAGAATTAGAGGACACCGCTAAGGGGGAAAACTGCCCCATGTTTGGCTCAATCTCTCAGATGCCTGTTTTTCTAGAACCTGGTATGGCTAATTTTTGCTATCTTGTTGGTTCTTTTTTGCCTTTAAGAAAAACGCCCTTTATATTTTTTTTCCAGTTCTGTTCATAGGAAGGGCTAGACTAAATTACCTGGTCCACCAGTCCCAGAATCTAAAATCTTCTAGTATACATCACTTTCCCTCTTAACCTTTCTGTGTCTACATGTGTCTCTGTGTATTTTGTGAGGTTTATTTTTTCCCTTTTTAAATTTTTATCCAGTTCAATAGATACATATAATTTCTTATATTTATTTGTGACATATTTGAATATATTCCCATCAACTTTTCCTAAACTTTTTATTTACGCTGTTTTTGCCAGGATTTTTATTTCTCTGGGTCTTTAATCATTTTAAATATATGTCTTTTACAATGTCTATTTGATTGTTATATTGCCTCAAATACTTTTGAATTTGTATTTTACTCAAGTAACTCAAATATGAGGGTGATTTGGCAGGGGGGCGCATGAGGGTTTTTTTAAAAAACATTTATTCTAAAATATGCTTTTTCTTTTCACTACTAAGATCCAGAGAAGACACAAAAGGTAAGGCATGATTGGAAAATAAAACCAATGGAAAATAAACTAGGAACAGAAAATGTGTCTTAGTATTCCTTAAGATGTTAGGACCCAATAGAAACTAGAAATCAAGATGAAAAAAAAATACGTAGTTAGGTTAGATAGTAAGTTGTTTACCATCACTTGTATGAATTTGGTTTTTTGTCCCCAATCAATTATTTATTGTTTAGATAGTTCCATGAGGTTATTTGTGGGATTTTGACTATTTGTAGGATTAGGACAAAGGTTATACAGCAAAGCTTAAAAATAAAATTTAAGCTTTTGCTTATAAACTCTGAACTTGCCATCTATCCCTTAAAAGTCTACAAAAATCCTTTCATTTATTTGACTTCATTTTTATCCTAGTCCCTTTGGTTTTCAGTTAGACATGTGGTCTCAGCCTGTCGCCTCGCCAGTTGCTTCTTCTGGTAGGTGCAGTGGGGTGGGGGGTCATGCCATAGCAAGTGACCCCTGCTGCACTGGCTGCTGCATCCCCTCCTCCCTCCTTTTCCTCTCTTCCTTTTTGATCACCACGAGGTGTCACCCAGGAATCCAAGAGTAGCCTTGCGTTCAGTGGGCACCCAGGGAAACAGAATCATGGTGGAAAGATGAGGACGAGGGAAGTGGTAGGGAATAGAGGATGTGATCGAAAGAGAAGGGAGCGAATTTATTTATTGATTTTTTGCCTTCCTCTCTGTGATGGCCTGTCAATAATAAAAACCACTGAACTTTACCCTTTAAGTGGGTAGATTTTATGACCTGTGTAATATACCTCAATAAAGCTGTAAAAAAGAAACATCTCCCTGTCAGAAGAGTTGAAGGAGAAGGCGTTAGAGACTGCTGACCTATTCACAGGTCCCAGGAGCCTGCGGACTGTGTGGGACTGTGTGGGACACAGTTGAGTCTGGAAATCTCCCAAAGGGCTGCCTTTTGAAGGCTTTGTGCCTATTGGAAGGTGGTGGAGCCTTTCAGAGGTGGAGCCTCGTGGGAGGTTTTGTCACTAAGGCTATACCCTGGAAGGGTTTGGGAGACACTGTTTTATTTATTTTATTTTATTTATTTTATTTTTTCCTTTTTCTTTTTCACTTCCTGGCTGTGGTGGTGTGAGCAGCTTGCTCCCCGCCAGGATGTTCAGCCTCACCACAGCCCCAAAGCAATGAGGCTAAGTGACCATGGACTGAAACTTTTGAAACCATGGGCCAAAATAAACCCTCCTTCTTTAAAGTTATCTCAAGTATTTTGTTATGGTAATGGAATGCTGATGAATACAGTCTGACAGATACTTCCCAGTGTAGTACATATAAGGAAAAGAGTGTGTGTGTGTGTGTGTGTGTGTGTGTGTGTGTGTATAAGAATAAAGTCCTGGGCTTTGGGGTGGATGCTGTGTCTTAGAACTTGTAATTATTATGTCCACAGCAGAAATTTGACTTTTTTTTTTTAATAGAGGCAGCACAATTAGCAATACATTGATGGATGCCTGCTGTGAGGTAGATGTGGTCACCTCCTTTCTGCAGATGAGGAAACTCAGATGTAGATGCTGAAGAACTTGTTAGGTAACTAGGTTAGAAGAGAAGTAGAACCAGGGCCTAAGGGACCTGGACACGTGCTTTCATCACCTCACTGTAGTGCTGGTGGCCCAGGTGTCAGAATTCTAAGTACATGAGGATGCCCCTCTATCCTTAGAGATTTAGGTGCTGTCAAGAAAGGGTGCCCGGCTCAAGGAGGGTAGAGATCCAGCTTAATCTTGACAACTTAGTGCACTTCTGAACACTTTTGCATTGGTGCCATCTCTGAGCTAGGATAGAAGGAAGCTGAACAGAGACTGGAGCACAGCCCTGAAATGTCAAGGCTCAGTGTCAGACCCTGTGCCAGAGTGCTTGATCCCTCACACTGTGTGACCATCTGCAATACAGTGAGAGGAGAGTAAGAATTCCGTGTGAAATTGTATAATATATTCTGGAAAAGGGGTAAATTTTGTATACCTATCCCTGCAGAAAACACAACAAGTGGTATCCTAATCCATTTTCTGTTGCTATAGCAGAATATCTGAGACTGAGTAATTTATAGAGTAGAGGTTACTAGTAGCTCATGGTTCTGGAAGGTGGGAAATCCAAGAGCATGGCACCAGTATCTGGAAAAGGGGGACTTTCTGTGTCATATCATCATAGAAGGCATTTCATGGTAAGACAGAGCAAACTAGCCAAAGAGGGCTTGCTTTTATAATAAAGCAACTCCCATAATAATCCATTAATAGACTGATCCATTCCAGAGGGCAGATATCTTATGACACAGTCACTTCTTCAAGGCCCAATCTCCCAACACCACCACAATGTCAGTTAATTTCAACATGAGTCTGGGAGGGAACAAACCATATTCAAACCAAAACAGTTGGTGGCCATATCAATTGCTATACCTATGTATTGTTCTAGACAAGTAACAGGAAATTCCAGGCAGCCATAAATCCTAGTTGTTTCCATAGCAGAATCAGCACTTTGCTTATTTAGTGTGACTAGTGCATACTAAATAAAAAGATGTACAGAGAGCTGCTGGCACAGGTAGACACAACCAGCATTCCCATGGGATTAGCCTTGTTTACAATCAGTGTGTGCTGGGAGATTTCAGCCCCTGAGCCAGTGAAAGCTAAGAAAATTGGAATTTTAGTGAAGTGACTATGGGGTAGGATTCAGAGCTGTCCTGGTGGACCAAGACCCTACCAGCATTCCTTAGATAACAGTAAACTGTAGCAGACTGGCAAACTGGGTCTGGGGTAGATCTCAGTTCAAGAGAGCAACCAAGTTGAATCTCATGTTGTCAATTTCAAATTTCTGGGGAAAGACCTGTGATTGGCCACCTGATCCTTAGATCAGTCTGTCTCTGAGGCTGTGGTCATATTACATCAACATAGTGACTCTCAAGGGAGAGGTTGGTAGTCAGAGAAAGCAATTGATATCCCCCACATCTATGTTGTTGTAAAATACATGTAACAGGGATGATATTACACACACACGCACACACACACACACACACACACAATTACTTTGTGTTTTTAATTTCCTTCTGATAGATTTCAAAAGATAATCTCTGAATCAAAGGATCAGAATTTTTATTTTAGCTGTTGGTATTTACTGTCAGATTCTTTCTAGAAAAGTGAAGTATGAGTATAGAGATAATATGGCTTTTTGCATATAGATGATAAAACTTGCACACACAGAATAAGTATTTAAAGTGCATTTAGCTGCAAGAATAAGGACACTGAGGTGCCAAAAGATAGCATATGGGAGAGCCCTTAGTTTTTTAACAACTTTATTAACATAAAAAAATTCATATACCATACAATGTACCCATTTAAATTAAGTGTATGTTTCAGTGGTTTTTAGTATATTCATAGAGTCACAAAACTTTAACCATTATCTAACTCTCCAACATTTTTAGGACCCCATAAAGAACCTCATATCAGTTAGTGGTCATCTAACCTGCATCGCTGGCACTCCTTAGTCCTGGCAACCACTAAATGATCTGCTGTCTATAAATTTTTCCATTCTGAACATCTCATATAAATGTCCTCATACAATATATGTTCCTTTGTATCTAGCTTCTTTTACTCAGCATGTTTTCAAGGTTTGTCCATGTAGCATGCGTCGGTACTTCATTCCTTTTTATTGTTGTTGGGAGAATATATTAGTCCGTTTTCTGTTACTATAACAAAATAACTGAGATGATCACCATAAAATAGCAAAGGTTTATTTTTGCTGACAGTTTTGGAGATTTCAATTTATGGTCAGTTGGCCCTGTTGCTTTGTGCATGTGGTGACATAGTATATGATAATGGGAGTGTGTGGTGGCTGAAGCTGATTCACTTCATGGCTGGTAATTGAAAAAAAGAGCAAAAAGAAGAGTCCTCCATCCCCTTCAGTGGCACAGCCTCATCGACTTCCTAGTAGATCCCACCTCTCAGTGGTTCTACTGTTTCCCCAAAATACCATGCTAGGGACCAAGCCTTAACACATGCCCCTTTGTGAGACATTCCAGATCCAACTGTGGCAGAGTTTATGTTGCATTAGCAGCAGGACCTCTGAGCCTATGGTTAGAGAAAGGGAGTTGAAGGCCCATTTGGGAGCAGTGATCCTGAAATATAGTGGCATCAATTTCTTAGGTTCCTTCTTCTTATATATTTTTAAGGATCATAGCAGTGGTCTTTTTTGTTGCTAATCCACAGTTTATTTACCCTGTCCATTATTAGTGAATATTTGAGTTTTCCCCAGTTTTCTCTTTTGAACACTGCTTCAGTGGATGTATCTTTGATTATTGTTTTCTATGGGTAAATCTGTAGAAGTAGATTTGGTGGGTAAGGAGAATGATTGACATCTGTGTGTACATTTATTTATTTGATGATGATGATGATGATGATGTATGTGGTGCTGGATATCAAACCCAGGCCCTCACAGTGCTATGCAAGTGCTCTAGCACTGAGCTGCATCTGCAGCCCTCAGTTTATATTGTGATGCAGAGTGCCACCCTGTCTTCTTGAAAAAGAAAGGGAATTACACACCAACCAAGAGTCCCCAGGTCTTTGTTACCCTAATGAACAGCTAACCGGGGATGTTGCTCAGTGATAGAACATTGCCTAGCATGCTTGAGGCCCTGGGTTTGATCCCCAGTGCTGCCATCCTCCCCCCCCCCAAAAAAGTGAATCTTAATGTGTGGTTATTGATGTGTGAAAAATTGCTTATCAGTGTTCTTGGTTGCTTTGGAGGGTACTTTTCTGGTTGAACAGTTTTTTCATAACTGTTTTCCATTTTTTTTCTTTTAAAATTTATAAGACATTTTTAAGTAGACGTTCAAATTTTTTACAAAATCGGTTAGTTCAGTTTTCCAGATGGACTTCCCCTGCCTTAAATGTAATTAAAATTTTAATGATATCTTATTGCTCTTAATTAGCTTTCTTCCACAGTTAACCTGTTTATTATCCCTTTATAAATTATCTTTGGTTGTTGTATTACCATTTCCTTTCTACTCTTTTTCATGTGGCTTCTAGAAACCATTTAATTTCTTTTAAAAATGCCACCTTCAGTGTTACTCTTCAAAATATTTATTCTTCTCAAGAAACGAGAAACTTACAACCCTCAATTAGACATTTTCCCACACAGCTAACCCTTGCATTTTCACACCAATTATTTCTTTTTACTTTAACTAATTTTAGAAGATTGTAAACTGTTAACTGAAGATTTTTTCTTAGAAACTTAAAAAAACATAGCCCTTTACAAATGTTTGTGTGTAGCCTAAGAGTTAATTTACAAATGAAAACTACTAAATATGAAATTAGTAGACTACAACTTTTGCATCAATTTCCATATTTAGATCTGATTTCTTTTTCAATTTTTAAAACTCTTTTCTTTGTTTTTTTTTTTAATTTTCTCTCTTTCCCATCTATGGAAAGAGGGAAATGTTACATTCTTTTTATTCTCCTTAGAAAATCTTTGTTTTTATCCCATGCATTATTTTATTGAGTAGTCTAATTTTTTTAGCTACTAAAAATATTTAGAGCCTGTCTTTGGAGCCTGAGGGAACTCCAACTCTACATAATAAGTTTGGAATTTCCCAGTTGGGAAGCCAGCAAATTATATCTGAACAAAGAAATGACCAAGAACATGATACAGAACGACTGGTATTGAGCTGCTATTATAGCAAACGTACAACACCATTCAACTACTGAAAGAAATACTAAGAAAATACGAAAAATAAATACTAAAGAAGAACAAAGAAAACAGACCTTACTATACATTAAGTATTACACACTTCATTTATATTAAAAAATGTAAAAAGACTCATTACTATTAAAACTAAAGATTCTTGCAGCTGGGGATGTAGCTTAATGGCAGAATGTGCTTAACATGTACAAGGAAGGCCCTGGGTTCAGTCTTCAGCACCCAACAATAAGAAACAATTTGAATATTCTTGGAGACAAGAAATTAAAACTGAACTTTCTGCAGTACACACATAGTGTGTGTTGAGTGTGTTAGAAACACAAGAGGATGTGCTGGGAAATTACCTTTAAAAGAAAATCTTGAAAATGTAGATTTAGGCCAAAAAAAAAAAAAGCATCACATAAGGCAGAAACACCATATAATGGTAAAGTCTGTAATTCATGATGAAGCAATGACAGGCTTAACTATTGGTGCTCTAAATACCCCAGAGGCAGCTTTCCTAAAGCAGAAACTATAGGAGATGAAAGGAGAAATAGAAAGTCAAGAATAATGGGGGAATCTTACATGCCTCACTCTGATTTACACAGATCAAGTGCAAAAATTAAGAATGTAGATGGCCTAAATAAATAACAAATAAGGAGATCTATCAATGCATGTAATACTCTATACCCCAATAGTAGAGCATATTCTGTGATTTCAGGTGCACATGGATATTATATACCAGTTGACCTTATAAAAAACTTCAAACAATTTTGAAAAGTAGAAATCAAGCAGCATTTTCTGAGTAAAAGTACAAATTAATGATTAGAGTAACAGGCTGGCCAGATATGGTGGCACATGCCTATAATCCCAGCTACTCAGAAGGCTGAGGAAAGAGGATTACAAATTCAAGGCCATCCTGGGCAACTTGGCAAGACCCTGTCTTAAAATAAAAAGGGCTAGAGATGTAGCTCAGCAGTAGAACACTTGGCTAGCATGAGCAAGGCCCTGGGTTCTGTCTCCAGTACCACAATTAATAGTAATGATGATGATGATGATGTTGACATACTTAACACTGCTGAACTGTACACTTAAACATGGTTAAGGTGATAGGTTTTATGGTATATACATTTTACTATAAGTTTTTTAGGAAGCCTAAAAATAAAAAGAACATCGACAACAAAAGAATTCCCTAATAGAACCAAAAAGAATGCATGGTTGACCTATTTCTGATAGAGTGAAATTGGACAGACTTTGCCACCACACAGACTTGAGTTCAAGTCACAGATCCTCCAATACCTTGAGATCCAAGAAAAGTGGTCACCTTTAAAATTCACTTTCTTAACTTTCAAATCGATAACATGACCTCTCTTTAGAGGGAAGGTTTGTTGAGAACTTACATAAGATGCATGGTGAATTCAGGTTTATTGCTAAGAAGTCTGTTTCTGCCTTCAATTATGTTGTCATTAAATTAATTCCATGAAGAATTATTGAGCAATCTTGATATACACTCATAATTTTCATTAAGATCCAAAGCAGGAACTAACATGGAGATCAAGAGGGAATTGCAAATAGTAGTCACAAGACTCTTAAAATTCCACTGCATTAAAGCTCAAGAACAGGTGAGGAGTAGCTTTTTACTTCAGTGCCAATTTATTCTAAATAGAAAACAGAGGTAATTATCACTTGCAGTGCAGCTATAGAATGGAATTTAGACCTAAAGCGAATCTTAGCATCAACGCCCTACTTAAACAGAGGAAGATAGTGAACCTCAGAGGAGTTGGAGGACTTCCTGAAAGTCTTGCAGCTGGTTAGTGATAGAAGTAGGGTTTGAGTGGTGACTACCAGAAGTATAACATCTATGGAGTAACACCAATAGCATTGGAAGAGGGATAAATATAGGCAAAGAAAAAGATAAAGTACATATAAAAATAAATTTCCTTAGAATGTGAAAAATTTTAGAGGGAAGTAAGAACACCCTTTTGCTTCAAAGGTCAAAGTCTTCAATAAGGGTTTAATTATTCATTAAAAAAAAAAGCCCTTTGTTAGTGCAGTTGGATGGCTATAACAAAAACATCATAAACTGGATGGTTTGTGAACAACAGAAATGTATTCATTTATTTATTTTATGGTTGTAACAGTTCTAGGAAGTCCAAGATGAAGGTACCAGATTGGTTGTCTGGTGAGGGCTTGCTCTATGCATTGTAGATGGCGCATTCTCCCTGTGTTCTCACATGGTAGAAGGGGCAAGGCTGCTTTCTGGGGCCTCTTTTAATCCCATTCACGAGTGGATGAAACTCAGGACCTCACATATGGTAGGCAAGCACTCTACCACTGACCTGCACCCCCAGCCTGGCCCACTTCTTAATAGGATCATCTTAGGGGTTAGGTTTCAACATGTAGATTTTGAGGAGACACAGACAGACTATAGCACCCTTCAATCTGGAAAATTTGAACCTTGTTAAACAATTCTTGGATCAAAAGGAGAATATGAACAAAACTACAGAATTCTGAGAAAACAATAATAATAAAGAAGCATGACATATCAGAGTCTATGGGATGTAGTTGAAACAAGGCTTAGGAAGATTCATAGCATAAATACTTGTAGAAATAAAAATTTCAATAGATTAAAAAGAAGTGAACTGAGCATCATCAAACTCAAAACCCTGGGGGAAGGCTGGAGATATAGCTCAGTTGGTAGAGTGCTTGCCTCACACACACAGGGCCATGGGTTCAATCCCCAGCACCACACACACACACACACACACACACACACACACACACACACACACACACCAAAAAAATACCCTGAGGGAAAAGCACAAAATAACTAGAAAGAAGGGGTTTATAAATATAAAAACTGATATTAACTGGTTGGAAAAAGAAAACCAAAAGAGTTAATAAATAAGCAAAGAATCGAGTTCTTGAATCAAGAAGAGGAAAAACAACTAGGTCACCTAATTAAGAAAGAGGTGGATGGAGAAGGCAGTATATATTCAAATAAAATATAACAACAAGCTGGGTGGGTGCAATGGCAAACGCCTGTGATCCCAGCGGCTAGGGAGGCAGAGGCAGGAGGATCGTGAGTTCAAAGCTATCCTCAGCAACTTAGCGAAGCCCTAAGCAACTCAGCGAGATCCTGTCTCTAAATAAAATATTAAAAAAGGGCTGAGATGTGGCTTAGTGGCAAAGTGCTTGCCTGGCATGTGTGAGGCCCTGGGTTCAGTTCCCAGCACTTGCAAAAAATAAAATAGAATAAATATTAAAAAAGGCTGGGTGTGTGGCTCAGTGGTTAAGCGCCCTGGGTTCAATCCTCAGTACCCCCCACACAAAAAATATATATATGTGGCTCAGTGATAGAGCACTTGCCTAGCATGTGTGAGGCGGCATTGGTTTCGATTCTCAGCACTTCATATAAATAAATTAAATAAAGGCCTGTCAACAACTAAAAAAAATGTATATTAAATTAAATACACACACACACACACACACACACATATAAAATGAGGCAGAAATAACTATCAAAACAGAACATTTAAAACAAAGTAAGTGACTACTTTGCACAACTCTGTGAAAATATATTTGAAAATTTAGATGCAATAGATAACTTTCTATGAAGTTGTAACGTACAAAAAATTGATGCCAGTAGAGACAGAAAATCTAAACACCCCAACTGCACATGAAATTTGCAAAAGAGCTTGATTAAAAGCTCCATGCCCAGATGTTCTCACAGGGGCATTCTTCCAAATCTTTAAAGCTCAGATAATCCCAGTGCTACTTAAACTGCTCCATAGCACAGAAAAAGAAGGGAGAATTCCAAATATTTCAGTGAAGTAAATATAACATTAATACTTAAGCCTGATAAGTACTTTATTAAAAGAGAACTGCAGAACAATATTACTTATCAATATCAATGCATAATTTTAAATGAACTATTAACATAGAATCTAATGTTACATTAAAAATGGATCACAAACAAGCAGGGTTTATTCTAAAAATTCAAATGTGATTTATTAATTCATTCATGTAACTTATCGTATTAGATCAAGTAAATCTAAAGAGAACATTTAATTATAGGAACATCTTTTTTTAATATTTATTTTTTAGTTGTAGTCAGACACAATACCTTTATTTATTTATTTATTTTTATGTGGTGCTGAGGATCGAACCCAGGGCCCCGCACATGCTAGGCAAGCACTCTACACTGAGCCTCAGCCCCAGCCCTAGGATCATCTTTAATAGATGCCAAAAAGGTATTTCACAACATTTTAACACTCATTCCTTAAAAAAAAAATGCTTAATTTATGTTTGCTTACCATGGTTAAACATTCTCATATATATACATAAATATGCACATACATGTATGCCTACATAAAGAAACCTCAAAGCCAGCATCTTACTTAATAGTGTAAAAACTGAAGGCTTTCCCTACTAAAATCAAGAATGTCAGAGACATACAGTTTGGAAATAAAGGCTTAAAAGTCTTCTTTATATATATGTATATATACGTATACATTATATATATATTTGTTGTCAATGAACTTTTATTTTATTTATTTATATGCAATGCTGAGAACTGAACCCAGTGCCTTGCACATTCTAGGCAGGCGCTCTACCACTGAGCCACCACCCCTCCCCCTAAAGTCTTCTTTTAAGAAGACTTGTGTTAAGAAGACTAATGCAGATTGTGTTATTCAACTTTCTATCACTGTGACAAATACCTGAGAAAAATCCACTTGAATTTTGGCTCACAGTTCTAGAGGTTTCCGTCCATGGCTATATGGTCCTACTGCTTTGGACCTGTGATGGCACAGTACATTATGGTGGGAATGTGTAGCAATGGAGCTGTTATCTCATGGTGCCCAGGGAGCATAGAGAGACAGAAAGGAATGGGAGTCCCAACATAACCTCTAAAGACATGCCTAATAACCTAACTTTGTCTCACTAGACCCTACCTACTAAAGGTTCCACCACCCCCCAGTCATACCATTGGCTGGAGACCAAGACATTAGCACAGGGCTCGTGGGACATTTCAGATCCAAACTGTAATACAGATAAGTTAAACTAAAATGCTATGATGCTAAATCTAAATTGGAAATATTAGTATGAATATGAATTTCCTAGCCCCATCCATGGAACAATCCTAGAAGCTGTGATAATCCCAGCAATGAAACATGTCTAAAACCCACGTTGAGGTATGTGTGTCACCAGGGTTCTGGCTAGTTTCAAGTATAGGACAGGAAATATTCCAGATGCGTCAGAACATTTTACTGTGCCAGAAAGCAAAGAAATTACCAGTGACTAATGGGTCCATGTCAGGAGATAGAAAAGCCAATGTAAAGGGACTCTCATTAGCCAAAGATGGACAATGTCACACAATCACACACACACACACACACCACACACACTGCAATTAATTGAAACAAAGAATATATAAAAATCTATGATTCTATAAGGATAGTTTAAAAGAAACAAAAAAGCCAAATAACTTGTTAGACCATATTGAGTAGAATTATGAATTAGGATACTAGTCTTGTTCTGAAACTTAATGTTTAAAAAGAAAAATGATGCACTTATCCTGTCTTTTGTGTGTCAGTTGTAATCCAGGTAAACAAATAGCTGTCTCATGAATGAAACTTGCTCTGTATAAAAGAACACCAGCTAATAGCTGTTGGGAGAATAAGAATTATAGATTCAGAAAATCGTCCTATTGTAATGCTTGGTGAAACAAAAGATTGAAGCAATGATCATCAACGGGTGAAACTTCTAAAGAAAGGTTGAGAGGAACTTTACCTTAATCCACTGGTGGGTTACTAACGGAGGACCCAGCAAGTACTATGGACCTCTTGATGAGTCAGAAGCGCTCAGCACTATCTATGGATTTTTTTCCACTCTTTTTTAAACTCTATTTATTTATTTATTTTTAATGTGGTGCTGAGAATTTAACCCAGTGCTTCACACATACTAGGAAAGTGCTCTACCACTGAGACACAACCCCAACCAAACTATGAATTATTTTTGCTAAAAAACTAGAACCTTGTATTTAATCACACCTCTAGAGCTAACTTCCATTTATGAAGATAAGAGGAGAATAAATATTAAACGATGGTGCTACAAGGAAACAAGCAGGTGAATCCAGCATATGGTTCAGAGACAAATGCTCTGGTTTCTGCAACAGATTAATGGCATTAAATAAGTAAAGGTGGGGGAGAGCTGGCTTCTAGATTAAAGAAGATGTGAAAGAATGCAACCAAAGCTAATATATATGGTGCATCCAGTTTGGATCCTGATTAAGATTTATTTGGGGAAAATAACATTTTCATGGACTGAGTTAGGTGATACCAAGGAGTCAGTGTTGATTTTATTTATGTGATCATTACATTGTGGTTATGCTTTTTAAAATTCTACATAATTTAGAGAGGCATACTGAAGAAGTTAGCATTCCTTTACAATACTTCAGCAAAACAATGAATAGAAAAAGAGTAAAATGGTATAATGAGGCCAATATGTCAAAATCTTGACACTGTTGATTCTGAGGGATGAATCTATAGGGGTTCATTATATCCTTCTTTCTTCTTTTAAGTATATTTAAAATATTTCATAATAAAAAAGTTTTAAGTGTTGAAAGATATATGAATGAGAGTAAGCTAAGCCATCTTGGAACATTCAGGCCATAGAAAAGTGGAGAGCCAGCCCAGGAAAGAGGCATGGGGTGTTGGAGGGAGGGCCCAGGAGAGAGGTGTCCACACATCTCATCTGTCACTACATGGCTTACTGGGAGCTGACCTACGGCTCGGCATAAGCTCTATTTAGGCAGAGCTGTTTTCTGCCACTAATGTGTTCTCATCCTTAAAAGTGCCCGTTCCCGTGTGTTGGCAAGGAAGTGCCCCAGGGTTTGACAGCAGAAGTCATGGAGAGAAGGGAGGTTCGGGCACTAGGCATCTTTCTGCAGTGATAGCACCATTAAGGCAGCGAGATGAAATGAAGAGAATTTGGTCTGGGGAAAGACTTCCTTTTAACTTCAAGATATCACTGTTGTGAATGAGGAATGGCCAGGAGCTGAGGGGAGCATCCTAGGTATCCAGAGAGTCAGGAAGCTTGAGGCTGGATTGTTGAATGAATCATTCATGTGGGTTTTGAAATGATCCAGGATGATGGGAGAGTCGCTCTCCACTGACCCCAACATTTTTAAATGAACACTTCAAAACTACAACACAGCTGAAAGAATTTGCAATGAATACTCTTATCTCTAACACCTGGATTCCACTGGTACTATTTTACTTTGTTTCATCACATATCATCCCATCCATTGTCCATTTTTACATTTTTTGTCTCATTTCAAGTGGATTGTAGACACAAGTATGATTTTCTCATGCAGAGAATTTTTAAGGATTAAATGTCAGAGTATCTTTAAAAACTCTTGGATACTGTAAATCTGGCTAAGAAGTGGTGGACTGACTTCAGATTACAAACAGTGACTCAAGTTTTTAATCAGCTTCGGGAACCTGGCCAGAACCAGGAGGAGATGGGGCCACCTTGGGTCTCCTTGCTCAGCAGGAGCAGCAGGGTCATGGCTGCTGACTCCTTGTGTTGGCATGCAGTGGCTGCTCCTCCCATTCTGCACCTCCACACACTCCTTCCCGGCACATGCAAGCATTCCTGTGCTCCCAGAAGAGAGATGCAATTTGAAGACCAGAAGGAAAAAAAAATTGCAATTGCAGTGTTTTGAAGGGACAGCTAATGTGGTGCGTTGTGGAAGGGAGCTAGCAGCAGTGCACTTAATATAACCATTGAACCATCTTCTGCTAAGGAGACCTGATTCCATCCTTTAGTTTGCACTTCACTTCTTCTGTGGAATCACAGTTCTTATAATCTAAAGTGGAGCAAGGCTCACCCAGTTTTGGTACCTGTCTTCAGTGTGAGTGACTAGAAAATGACAACTCAAGGTAAAGTTCCAAGAGAAGTCCTTTTGCGGTTTATTAAGTAAAAAGAGCCTTTGTTCACTTGAACCGCTGACAGCTTGTGATTTATTTCTACCTCTGTGGAGAAAACGAAAGATAATAGGGCAAAAAACTTTTACATTTGGTTTTGATCTAGTACTGGCTCCTGAAGTAGGCTCAAGTTAGAGTTTGCACTTTAACTAATGTGATTTGTGACCCTGATCATGTCCCTTACCCAGAAGTGCCTCAGTTTCTCCATTTGCAAATGAAGATGGTGAGGCCTTCTTTCCTGCTTCCTCTCCCCCAACCCCATTTGTGAAAAACCACATAAAAAGCTTTGCAAGTGCAAGGTGCTATTCTTGGGCTCTTGCACTTGTAAAGACTTGTGTTGTCTCCCCCTGGAGAGGAGGGAAAGGAGATTGGCCAGATAGGACTCTGGCCATATAGTAATTGGGGCCACTTAGTCCTGCAGAATCCATTCCCAGAGGGGTCTGGAAGAAGTGAGAAGGCTGGGAACAAATGGAAAACCTCGTCCTAAGAGACTGCTTGTCCAGGGGGCAGGCTGAGTGAGGCAGCCTGGGCCTGAAGTCTCTGTGGCTGACTGTTTTCAGCACCCTTCACTCCTGAAGAACCCCCTCCCCAGCCCACCCATGCAGGCTCTCCCCTCCCTGCTCTGGGTCTCCGAGGTCACCTCTGTTCTAAGCTAGCACTCTACCTGATCATCTGTCCCCTTCTTTCTCTGCTTATTTTCCTGAGAGCACTTCACCTAGCAAGATATTTTTGTTTATTGTCCCTCTCAACTTAGATTGAAAACTCCATGAGGGCAGGAACTTTGTGTTATTCACAGCTGCATTCCCAGCACTCAGAACAGAGCAGAGCCTGGCACACAGTAGACATTCAGTGAACTCCATTGAGTGAATGAATGAATCAGAAACAAGGCCATAGGCCTGTAATGCAAGGTCAGAAGCCTCCATCCCCTGCTTCTACCTGACTGCTTCCTCTGCTCCTCTCCTCTGATGGAGAAGGCTTGCCTCCTTCTTGATTGGTGATTTGCTTAAGTATAGAATTCTAACTTAAAAAATTATTTTTCTCTGAATTTGGATAGCATTGTTCTACTATAACACAAGTATTACTATTGCGATCTCTGGTACTCCTCCATTTCCTGAACTTTTACATGACCTGCTTTTTGTTCTGGAAGCTCTCTGCATCTTATTTTTATTCCTGATAGGACAAAATTTCACTATGGGGTCTCCTATGGTCTATTTTCACTTTTTCTAGGTGTTTAAATGATTTCTGAATGTGGATACCTTCCAATTTTGAAGAAACTTCGGTTGTTTCTTTGATTAAATACCTTCTTTCTTTTCTCTTGGGAAATTCTGTTATTTGAATATTGGAACATCTACATTAAGTCTTATCTTTTTTGTGTTTGATCTCCATTTATGCTATTTGCTGAAAGAGTTCTGTGATTTCATTTTTCAACCCATCTAACACTCTTTATGCTATTTTATATTTAATTTTCAAGATCCCTTCCTCTCTTCCTATCCTTAATTATTTATTCATAAATAATTGAGTCACTAGAGAGCAGGAACATGAAAAGATACTTGCACACCCATGTTTACAGCAGCATATTCACAATAGCCAACAGGTAGAAGCAACCCAGTGTTCATTGACGGGTGAATGCATAAACACAATGAGGTTCATTCATGCAATGGAATATTATTCAGCCTTTAAAAGGAAGGAAACTCTGACTTATGTTACAATGTAGCTTAGCCTTGAGGAAATTATGCCAAGTAAATAAGTCAGCCACAAAGGATAAATACTGTATGACTCCACTTAGGTGAGGTACCGAGAGTAGTCACATTCATAGAGACAGAAAGTAGAATGGTGGTTGTCAGGGGCTGGGAGGAGGAGGGACTGGAGAATTGATGTTTATTGGGTACAGAGTTTCAGTTTTTATTATGTGTATTTTACCACAATAAAAAAGAAAAAAGAATGTGTCACTAGCAAGCACATTGGAGGCTTTGCAGCCTGCCAGCTCTTTCCTTGGAAGAAGGCATTTGAGCAGGATTAGGGAGAACCTGGGGTCCCAGGTGTTCTATCTGTAGATATTCATAGACACCCCCACTATGTTCAGTCCTGTACTCCCCGATGTCCTTTGTGGCCAGGTCCTGCTCCCCTAAGCCTGCAACCTAGGTCTGAGAGCAATCTGGCTTCTCTGCCATGACCCTGTGGCAGCCTCTCCTTTGCCCATCCTGTCACCACTCCCCTGCTCGTTTTCCATTTTCTGAAAGGCATTGCTATCTTCCATTCTCATGGATCTTTGTTTCTCCTTGTGGTTTTAGATCTTTTCTTTGGGGTGGGGGAACAGGGATCATGAAGGAGAAGAAATAGCATGCATACTCTATGACCTTCTTAATTAGAAGCTGGCACAGGGATTTTGTTTGTAATGTTTCGATACTAGGGATTGAATCCAGGACTTTGCACATGCTGGGCAGGTGCTCTACCTCAAGCGACATCCTGCCTGTTTCTCCCTCCCTCCCTTCCTTCCTTCCTTCCTTCCTTCCTTCCTTCCTTCCTTCCTTCCTTCCTTCCTTCCTTCCTTGTCTTTCTGAAACAGAGTCTCACTAATTTTCTCATGCTGGCCTTGAACTTGTTAAACTTGCAATCTTCCTGCCTCAGCTTCCTAACTGGCTGGGATTACAGGCATTCACTGCCCCACCCCCAACAACTGGCATAGGTATTTGTGAATAGTACCGATCTCAAAATTATGGATCTACCACTTTAATCTTTTTAATCCACTCACATACAAATGAAAATTCTAAGTGCATGTTTCATCCAGATGTTCAGTTCACCTTGCTGTCCACATCAGTACCACCGTCAGTGAGGACCTGTAATCAAGAAGTGGAGTCAGTGTCTAAAACCAGTGAGCTGCAGATGACCCCTTCAAGCTACAGCTTACAGCTGAGGCAGCATTCCTTAAAGAAGGTATTCCTTAAAGAAAACATAGGACAATAACAGCAATAATGAAATGTCACAGGAGTAGATTCTAAGCATCTTTCCTTTTGTTAGTTCTTCAGAGGAGATTGGAAAGTACTCCAAAATTGTAAAAAAAAAAATGAATTTGACTAAAAAGTAATCACAAATATATGCCATGAAGTAGTGGTGGGTATGCAAATGTGTGTGTGTGCGTGTGCGTGTGTGTGTGTGTGTGTGAGAGAGAGAGAGAGAGAGAGAGAGAGAGAGAGAGAGAGAGAGGGAGGAGATGGTGGTTGGAGGTATGGATTAAGGGGAGGACTTAAAAGGAACTGCCTGCAGGAAGTCACAATTCATTGTTTTGTGATAGTTTATCCCAGTTTTTCAATGTAATATAGTATTATTATGCACTGAAAATAAGTATGAGTTAAGTTTTAATTTATGATGACCATATGTTAACAAGTGCAACTGCTCTGTTAAATGTTAGGTCTGTAAGAAAAATCTCATCTTCCAGTTGACACCAGATATCAAAGCACTGCTGGTTCAGGTGGATAAGGACTGAGTAGTAAGATTTGAGCCAAATTGCCAAAACTAGAGGAAATTGGGTTTGTGTAACAGCGTCTGTGGAGGGCTTTTAAAATCATGTAACTCTTAAAATTTCCCTTCTGGTTGCCTATCATGGGAAGAAAATGCGATTTTAATTGTACTATTTTTTTCCTTTTTTAATTAGAGGTGAAAGCAAGGCAGCCTCTAGCGGATTAGATGTAAGGGAGCTCAGTACCCATTCGGGAAATCCAGTCACATCTTCTCCAGTTGCTTTTAGTGTTAAGTCCTGTGTGTAAGGACTAACTGTCAGCCTGGAGCATTCCACAGTGCATCTGAGACCTCACAAAATTGCTAGAGATATATTAAAGAACAATATATTGATATTTTAAGACATTATGAGGAAAGCATTACTGAATAGCTGGCATTCACTAGTTCGTAATCCTCTTATAACAGATTTCAAAGCATCAGGTTTTAAAGGAGGACAGCTCCTCCAACTGAATCAATGTTTAAAAGAAAACATGAACAGGGCAATTTTTCAACAAAGTAATAGTTTTCTTGCTAAATATAATTTTGATAGTTACATATTGAATGTTTAATGCCAAAAAAAGAAAGTAACTACATACTTTGCATTCAAAAATTAATTTTGTAAGTTTTTTAGAAAGAATCATTAATACTTAAAATTCTGCAACTAAATTGCAAATGCTCACAGACACTAAGAAAGTGCTTTGCTAGAGCACTTTATGTGTTTATTATTATTTATTTATTATTTAGTCAGTCTCTAAATTTTTTTCTAGACTACTGTATGAAATCTTGTTGGGTGAATTGAAGGAAGATTGGGCAGTGGGTAAGAGTTACATTTTAGTATAAAACTCCTTTTCACAGAAAGTTGAAATCGCTAAACTAGATCACACAGTAAAAGTGGTAGGATAAAAACAAACAAATAAAACAAAAAACAAAAAACAAAAAACACCCTCCTTTTCACACGTAAAGCTAAATCCAGATCACAGTAAATGAGACTACGGTTTGGGAATCATCTTGAGGTAGCCCGGTAACAGAGCCAATGACCAGTTGAAAGGCAGTGCAGCTGGCAATGAGGGTGTGGGAGGTGGAAGGGGTTGTTGATATCACTTCAGTTAAATTCATGTACAAAAGGAATCAGAGAACTGGTAGTTTTTTGTTAATTCTTATGACATCAGCCAATAAATTGCAAGACAGCAGTTAAAGCGGAAAATTATATTTAAAAATGATCTAGGCATCCTGATGGTGAAGCCTCAGAGCAGGAGCGAAGCTTCACTGGTGGCTGTGCTTCAGTGCAGCTGGTTAGTTCTGCCACTCACTTTTACCCTGTGCTGGGGAATCTTGGTTTGGAGTAGAGGAGCACAGACTTTTCTGGGGCCATAGAGCCTTGAGGAAAAGTCATGAACTCTACAAGAAAACAAAAACCAAAAAGCCCATGAACCCATAAGCATTTTTCTCCAATGTCAGGAAGTCCAGGGACCCACGGTGAGATAAAGCAACTCCTTTCAGCTTTCTGGGATTCTTGAAACCCATGGTTTCTCTCTCCTCTCTGACCCACTTGCCTGTCCTTCCTCCTTTTTTTTCCCCCCTTTGGCTTTAACATCTGGACACTGCTAGCTTGACCCCTGCCTCTCGATGAGCACTCACTAAGTTGTCTTTTTTGGCTTCAGATCTGCATTTTCCTTAGCCTGTGCCAAAATTTTTCCTGCCGCTCAAGCTGGTTGGTGGTGAAGTAGAGACTTCAATGGAGCTGATAATGTGGACGGAGGTTCTCAGGGCTGGCCCTGTACCACAGGCAGCAGCAGCACTGGGAGCTTGTCGGAAATGCAGACTGTCAATCTGGGAGCCTGTCAGAAATGCAGACTGTCAATCTGGGAGCCATGGCACGCACCTGTAATCCCAGGGAAAAGGGAGGCTGAGATAGGAGGATCACAAGTCCAGCCTCAACAACAACTTAAGACCATGTCTCAAAATAAAAAGGGCTGGGGGTGTAGCTCCATAGCATAATGAATGCCCCTGCATTCAATCTGTAGTACTAGGAAAAGCAACATTTGAAAAAAATGTATCCAGAATAGCAGAATCTTGGGCTGCTCCAGGCCTGCTTCTCCAGAAGCTCTGGAGTGAGGCTGGCCCACTGTTGATTTTGATGCAGGCTGGAGTTTGAGAACCACTCAGTGAGTGAAGGTTCCACTTCCCCAGGTTCCATCATTGGTTCCCAGCTGGTTGAAGTTCTTTATAAATCAGCTTCAAACCCCTTTCCAACGAGACTGCAGCCCCTAAGGGCCTCCCAGAGTCATTCTGGACCCTGGTGATGTGGGCACAGTTGCAAGAGGTGCCCCCTTCAAGATGACCTGTTCAGCCATGACAGCTGAAGGCCACTGCTGTCCCCTTCTCCTTGAAAGTGGGGTGAGTTCAGGGCCTGACCTCCTCTGTGAGAAGTTGGGGTACAGTAGTGAGGGTGATGGAGGAGTGCTGGTTATTTGTGCCTCTTCTCTTAGGACGTTAAACACAGATTTGTATGTGTTTGTGTGTGTGTGTGTGCACAAGGAGGTGGGGAGGGGGAAGGACAGGCAAGTGGGGATTGAGCCCAGGGTTGCTCTACCACTGAGCTACATCCCCCAAATCTTTTATTTTTTATTTTGAGACAGAGTCTCACTAAGTTGATGAGGCGGTCCTTGAACTTGCTATCCTCCTGCCTTAGCCTCCTGAGTTGCTTAGATTACAGCCACTGTGCCTGGCTCACCTCACAGATTTTTAAACTTCAGAGCCATTTCAGAGTTAAAAGAATCAGAGAAAGTCATATAAGAATCATTTTTATGATTAAGAACAGTCGGAAAGGAAACCTGGGGGACCAGTTTCCTTGAATATAACTGAGGTCAAGGTTCTGTGGTGTTCTTATCCTGCCCCCTCTTATCCTGAATAACAAGACTGATTTTGTTTTTCTGTTGTCTTTCTACATCCTTCCTAAGTTTATTTATTTGTTTATTCTTCAAGTGCTCATCCTTATCTCTTTCTTTCCTTACCACCTATTTTCCACACCAGTGGCTTTAAAGCTTTTGTCTTGGCAAAATTCATGTTGAGTGGCTGTTTAAGTGCAGACTCCTATCCCACGGCAGCAGCTCTGAGGGAGTAAGTCTGGGTCAGCCCCAGGAACCTGCATCCTAAAAAAACATACCAGGAGCCCAGCAGTGACATTCCTATAGCCCCAGCAGCTCGGGAGGCTGAGGCAGGAGGATTATGAGTTCAAAGCCAATCTCAGCAATTTAGAACCTGTCTCAAAATAAAATATAAAAAAGGGCTGGGGATGTGGTTAAGTGCCCCTGAGTTCAATCCCCCTGTGCCCCTGTGAACAAAAAGGCACACACATTTTGGTCTTGGGCCACTTTGCTGGCTTGTAATGAAATGTATACCTCTGGTTTATTTCAAAATTGGAGTGCTGTTGTGCATTACTTATGTAATAAAAGCAGGTAGTAATGGTTTTTAAATCCACAGAAATAAATTTCTGTGCACACACACACACACACTTTTTTTTTTTTTTTAACATGTAGAAATTTACTTGCTAGAGTTGAGCACTGACTTTGTTCTGGACCCAACCTTGAGCATATTTTGAATGTCAGTCACTATTTTAACTTTGGAGGTTAGGACAGGGAAGAAATCAGAGAGAACCTTAAGGCTCTGCCTAACAAGTGTTTCCTAAAGAAGTATAAATTTGTCCCATGATACATGAAGATACAAAGGAAGAAACTGTTCATTGAAGGGGTAATCCATACTGGTGAGTGAAATTCCTAATTTGTAAAAATCTTCAAGTCACATAAAATGTCTTTTATTTAAAAAATTGAATACTGTTTTGCTCATTATCTTTGACTTACTTTTCTCATGTATGTTCAGTTCCATCTCTGGTGTGACAGAGGCAGATACATCCCCCTGAGGGTTCCTAATGCCAGGAGAATATGGAAAATTGGCCTACCCAGGGAGAGAAATCACTGCAAGAAAGGCTTTGAAGATTGTTTTCTCATCTGCTTTTTATTTTTATATGCAAGCAGGGTCCTCTGTAGTTCATCTTATCTCTGTCTTTAGGCAGAAATATTTTGGCCCATAAAAGTAGAAGAAAATCTCCAGTTAAAAGTGACATAAGTTCAGAGGTTAAATATTCCATTCTTTGAAGTGAAATCACTTCTTTGTTCTGAGGGTAATGATAGCCATTTCTCTCCTCTCTCCTTTCCTCTCCCCTAGCACTTCCCAGCTAGAAACTTTGTGGTCATCTTTGGATCCTCCTCCTCTCTCACTCACTATTCTCTGAAGGTCCAGAAAGGCATTTTTGCAGTCATTAATTCTTCCTGTTCACTGCATACTTGCCACTTCTGCTCCATCCCTACGCACTTGACATTAACCCTGTAGTTTTTAACATTTTGAAGTTATGAACTCCTTTGGTATCTGACGAACACTACAGGTCCCCTTCTTGAACAAGTGTGTGTATGTGAACACATGTACACATATGCACACACACACACATGATTTTGCAACTATTTCCAGAGGTTCACAGATCTTTATAATGAACCCCTCATCAGAATCATTTTCCATCTCTAATATCTCCCACAACAAATAAATCATCCATATTTGTATCGAGGCTTTTTCCCCAAAACAGATTTGATTATACCACTCCTCTGTTTAAACACTTTACTGCTTGACTGACTTGACTCAATTACAAAATAAGTTCTAGTCTATTTAACCCAGTCTTTTAAGACTTCTATATTCTACCCTCTCCCTTTTTTTCTCCTCTATCTCTTGAACTTCCTGCTGCCTGCTTGGCTGTTCTCTATGCATGCCATGAGTTTGCATAGCGTTTTGCCTGCTAGTACTGCTCTGTATTGGAGCATCTGCCAGCAACCTGCCAGAACCTTGATTTTGGATTTCCAATCTCCTAGAACTGTTAGAAACAAATGTCTGTTGTTTAAATCACCCAGTCTGTGATATCTTGTTGCAGCATCCCCAGTGAATAAGACACTTATCTTCATCCTCATTGGATTGTAAATCTCCCCAGGACTCCAAACCAGGCCTTAACTTTCTCTTTCCCTATAGCACCTATAACATGGAGCCTGGTGCATTTTTCATTCCCAGGGCCTGAGTCGTAGTCGAGTCAACAGATGAAAGCATGGTTAAGAAAAATAATTATAAGGTTTGATTTAATTGTGAGACTGTACCTCCTTGTTCTGTTTCCAGCCTTTTCCTTCCTCAGGTAGATTTACTAACAGGTCCTGCCACTTCTCGCTCAGTCCTACAGACAATTATGATAGAAACTACAGCTCAGCTCTGCCAGCCTCTGGGTTTTGAATGTAGTTATGTGACTGAGCAGAGCTAGTGTACTGTGTGGAGGCACTGAGCCTGAGGCATTGAGGTGGCCTCTCGGTGGCAGTAGGCAGCAGCTGGCTTGACTTCATGAAGCAGTTTTGTGGGATACCACTACAGGTAAATGTGCGTAGAGGGACAGTGTAACTTCCTGCTCACCATATTTTTTACTTGCCTCTACTCGCCTCAAGGTCATCGTGGCACAGTTTATTGCCTCCCATGCTCTGAAAGCTGAACAGAATAGTTTGGAGCTGAAGGTACCAGCTAGTGACCAGTACAAGGGCATCCTGTGATCTCAGATGGCTCTCTTACCCTGGGGCTGTGTGCTCTCCTCTCCCTGTGAGGGCCTGTGGCTTGTTTAATTGACCTCAGGTAATCTTTTATTCTCTTTCAGTACATGTGTTCAATCATATATATTTCATGTCTGTGTCATGAATCTCCGTGCTCCTAGTGTATTATTTTAGGGAGAGAAGGTGACAATTCTATGGTCAAAGTTATTAAAAAAAGGTTGATGTTAGTCATTATGCATCTCAGTAATTATACAGACTGATTCATAAATACTTGCTTTTTGTCACGCATATCATTCGTAGAGTTATTAGAGCTCTATCACAAATGGAATTATTTTCAACTTTAATGAAGTATTATAGAATCACCCACATTCAGGTAGTAAACATAGTTTCAACTTGCATAACTTAATTAAAATGCCCTCTTTTATATAAACGTATTCAAAATGTAAAAATAAACATGATGCCAGAAATTGTTTTTTAAAATGGAAAGTTTGGCTTGGGGTGTGCCTGGCTCAGCAGTTGAGTGCTTGCCCAGCATGCCTGAGTCCCTAGGTTTGATCTCCAACACCTCTCCAAAAAAAAAAAAAAAAGAAATGGAAAAGTCAAGGGAGTGGTGAAAGTGTTCAAAACAGGGCTGTGTTTAGGACTAGAGTGATAGGCCAAACACTTTGGCAGAGTTTCAGGTATTGTAGCAATGAACTTGGGTGGAGGGAACATAGTAAAGTCACTGTTTCCACTTAAGTATTTAAAAACACAAACACACTTTGATGCTAAAGGAGAAAGCGAGTGTACATAGAAACTGGGTATTGTATTTATTTTATTCTCAAGTTCCTATAACATTTCTTAGCATAGAAGGTTCTGTTTCTACTGCCTGCTATTGTTTTCCAAGGAAAATGGGTATTAGATGTCAATTTAGATTTGGGAAGGTGAGTGAAAGTTCAAATTGTTTTTCCAGATAAGGCGTTTTCTCCAGTGGCTTTTGGTAGTACAAATAAACAAATATCACGTTGCCTTTTAGAATGTTTTCTGATTTTTGATGCAGATATCCCAGTCCTTTGTGGAGTATACATCTGGATCATTCTGGAAAGTCTGCTTGGACTGAGATTAGCAACAAAGACTTAAAGAATACTGAAAGAACTAAATTAATTTCCCACCTCTGTCTCTTGCAGTTTAACTGATGAATGGATTCCATGTGAAGCCCTGGAAGGACTTAGCCCATTCCTCAGGGATATGGATTCTCATCTGCAGTTTCCCACGAGTGAGAATAGACATGCTGTGAGGTGGCATGGGGAGAGGCAGGATGCTCAGCTCCCCTCAGAGCCTGTGTGAGCCTAGTGTGAGAGTTGGTGTTGCCAGGGAGCCCTGGTTCTACAAGTAGCAGGAGGATTCCTCACAGTGGAAGACTCATTTTTGCTCCCCAAGCTGCAGAGGACTGAGGACACAGGCACCAGGGAAGCTCGCTTTGCTCTTGACTCATAAGCAGTTTGTCTATAAATTGATTTGAAAGGCATCAGAATTTCTTCTTTCTGGATTATCACATTGACATATCCTTTTTAAAGTAACCAGTTTTTTAAAGAGTATTGTCTGTGTCAAGCAGTCATTTATTTTTTTGTATGAATTAATTTTCATATTCCTGCTACCAAATAACTGAAACCAGCTCTTTGATGTTTAAAGGGCAACAGAACCACACAGGAAGGGAGATTTTTGGAGGGAAAAAGAGAGAGCAGACCTGGAGAGGGGTTGCCCAGTGTGTTTGGCTCCAACAGGTGCTGAGATGCCTCCACGGGTGCCTGGAAAGTGAAGGACAAATGTTGCATTTTTCCATGTTATCTTTGGCTAACTCCCACCATAGGGAAACCACTAGACATTTGTTTTGAAGAAAGTGGAACTAAATGACCATCCACGTTGACAGTCTTCTGAGACAGATATCCTCTTACATTCTGGGATAACATTCTAATAGGAAAATCTCAAGAAACCTTCCTTTCTGCATCCTCTGGCAGGAGCAAAGCCTCCAGCCATGGTGCCCATTGCTGGATACCAGTAGTGCTGCAGGACCCCACCTTTCCATGAGTTCACCAACCAGAAAGTTCTACTATGCTTTCATAGCTGAAGTTTATATTGGGCCTTTATTAGAGCAGAATCATTAGAGCAGAATCACTGGCCATATGATTGAACTCCATCTCCAGCCCCACTCTGCTCCCTGAAGGTCAGTCAGCTGTAAATCCCAATCCTGTAATCATATATAGTTGCTCTTTCTGGTGACCAGTCTTCATCCTGATTCTAGGTAGGGACAGGAGCTGCTCATTAGCATAACAAAGACGCTCTTATCACTCAGGAAATAACAAGGGTTTTAGAAGCTTCATGCCAGAAACCTGGAACAAAGTCCACTCAGATGCTTTATTATACCCCGGGAATGTATTCATATAGTTTAATAGATCAGTCAGTATGACAGGATTTATGTTTCTTCAACCTTCAACTTTTTCCTTGGAATTGACTTCCATAGTACGAAATGAGGTGCTATTGTGATCTCTTGGTTTTTCTACCTTAATATTACCGCTGATTTCCTCTTATGGAAGATGAGAGGGCATTGCTCTTACCTGGGGCTCTCCCTCCCTTTTCCTTTTCTTCCCCAATTCTTCTTCCCATCCTCTGGCTTTGCTTTTGCCAGAGGATGCAGAAAAGAGGGTTTCTTGAGATTTTCCTGTTAATATTATTGTGACTGTGTAAGTGCTATTCATTGCTGAGCCAAGTAGTGTGCTTTTCCTTTCTTGTGCAGATTTTAATTTTTCTAGAGTATCTTGAATAATCATTGTTAAATACTTTTTCAAAATTAGCCTCATTTTTTAAAAAATGACCTCATTTTTTCATTTGCTTAGTTTTGTATTTACCTGCTATTATGCTATTATGTGGTCTGTGTACCCATTATTATGCCTTCTTAAATTCTTTATCTGTTATTATGTCTTCTTAAACTCTTTAAGAAGATTGCAGAAGCCTCCTGCGTGATATTTTTCATAGCTACACACTTTTAAAGTCTGTTGTCTTTCCTGGGTGCCATCCTGAAGCCTCATTGTAGTCAGGCTCCAGTGTGGATGCTTCCTGGGCTTTTGCACAGCTATTTTCTTCAGGTGACCCTCACAGTTATTGCAGGAGTTCCCTTAACCTTTTCTATTTCTTGGGTCCATTAGCTTTCCAAGAAGGATATGCATCATATTCAGGTAATAGCCAAATATAAGTAACCTAAACAGAAAGGACATTTATTATTATATCTGATAGGTCTGGAATGAGAGTGGCTATAGTCGTGTAGGCTTGGTGATATCTTCATGGACTCAGGTTTTTCCCAGCTATCACCTCTTTGAGCCTTAAATGTAAGGATTTGGCCTCATGGGATACCTGCAAGGTGACCCTCATGTTGAAGGTGTCCTATTGAAGACAATATCTGTAAGTAAAAAGGAACCATTTTGCCTGCTGAGCCTCTTTTTAAAAGCCAAGAGATCCTTTTCTTAAACCCTCCTAACCATCTTTCCTTTACATCTCAGGCCAAGGGAATGGACTTACTGTAACTGGCTTCTGCCAAGGATTCACCCTTTTTTCCGTTAATTTTTCATCACTGTGACTAAAATACCTGACAAGTCCAACTTAGAGGAGAAAAGTTTATTTTGGCTCATGGTTTCAGAGGATTCTAGTCCATAGTCAGCTGGCTCCAAGGTAGAAACATCATGGCGATGGGCATGGAGGGAAGCTACTCAGATCATGACAGCTGGAAGCAGAGAGAGAAAAGGAGGGTGGGGGCAAAGTGGCTAGGGAGAAAAGAAACCCTACCAGGGCAGGCCCCCAGTGACCTGCCTCCTTCAACTAGGTCCCACCTGTTGTCCGTTCAGCCATCACTGGATCAATCCATGAATATTCCACTGATGAGGTCAGAGTCTCCAGGATCCAATCGTTGCCTAAAAGCCACACCACCTCCGAACCTTGCTGTAATGGGGACCATGCTTTCAGCACATGAGATTTGGGGGACATTCCAGTTCCAAACTGTAGCAACCCTGTTGGGGCTGGTACCCTGCCTCCTTCAAAACAGATGATGGCTTAGTATCTGAATAAAACTGGGACTTGTTGTCAAGAAAGAATGGGAGAGGCTGAGGGCTGGCCATTAACAGTGGCTGTTGTGGCATCAAGGGAGGTACATTGATGTCTGAGAACATCTTTAAGCTACTGGAACGGTTGATAGCATGGTTGGCTTTAGAATTTAGATTGGAAATTGGTTTCTCCTAATATTGTGGCATCACTAATTGTCTTTTTGTTTCCAAGGTTGTCAGTAGTTTCAGAGGTGTCCCTATCCTCTGTCTTTTATATATGCTTCTGTTCCTCCCTGTCTTTGGAAGTTTGTGGGACCTTCTCTGTACTTCTGTTAAGAAGCAGCTCTTCTTAAATTCGTTGTGATGGGCACCTGATTTCTTTCCCTTTTTATCTCCCATTTCTTCCCTCTTTGTCTTTTTTCTCTGCTTGATGAGATAATTTCTCAACTTTATCGTCCAAATTTATATTGGTTTTACCCCCTTCTGCTCCCATATTTTTAGTTTTCAAGAACACTTTGTTTTCAGCTCTCTCTCTCTCTCTCTCTCTCTCTCTCTCTCTCTCTCTCTCTCTGTCTCTCTCTTTTTTTTTTTTATCAGCAAATCACAAGAGGAATGAAGGAACTGGTGGGTAAAAATTCTGGGAAACTTTTGTTATGCAAGCAGGGGAAAGGGAGGGTGTTCATATGAGATGAATTTCAGCATCCCTGCATGAGTAAGCAGGTTGCCTGATAAAAGAGGAGGTTGAGGGAACCCGGGGGAAGCTTGGGAGGAATGTAGGTTACAAAGGTCATGAACATGAATGTGATGGGTGGGTTAAAACAACACAGACCACATCGGGAGCTCAGTTGAAGGGATTTGTTATTTCTCACATTAATATTCTTAGGGTTTTCAGACTTTTGCATTTATATTATTTTGCATTTTAAATTACATTAGCTGTGTGTTCCTGATCACAAAATTATACATGTTTATCATAGAGATTCTGGAGAATACAAGAAATCACAAAGGAAAACATAAAAGTTGCATGTAATCCCAGCATTCAGTGTTAGCATTTTCTATTTTCTGTGCTTTTATCTCATGATATCTAAATATATTTGTATAACATATACTTTTAAAAAGAACATTAGAATCATGCCATGTATTTTTGTACTCATATATCTTGAATATTATATATCAAATATTTTTTCAAGATAATTTTTCCTTGGAAATTTTTATTTTAAGTTAATGAATTTTGTTATGCTATTTAGCTTTTCATCACAATAACAAATATCTGACATAAAAAAAAAGGAGGAAAGATTTAGTTTGGCTTTATTGTTTCCTACTTGTGGTGAGGCAGAACAGGATGGTGGAAGGGTATGACAGAGGAAAGCTGTTCATTTTCTGACATCTGGAAAGCAGAGATAGAAGACAAATGGCGGTGGCGGAAGGAGCCAAGGGCAAGATATTGTCCCCAAGGGCATACCCCCAAGGACCTACTCCCTTCTACAAGGTCTCATCTCCTATATTTTCCACTATCTACCAATGGTACATTCAAATTATGAATCCCTCAATGGGATTAATCCATCAATGATATCAGAGCCTTCAGATCCAATCACTTCCCAAGTGCCCCACCTCTGAAAACTCCCACATTTGGGGAACAGCCTTCACCATGTGAGTTTATACATGGAGGACATTCTAGATCCAAACCATAATATTTTTAGAACAGATTTAGGTTCACAGCAAAATCAAACATAAAATACATATACCTTCTGCCCCCATATAGGCACAGACTCCCCCATTACCAGCATTTGCACCAAAGTGGTACAGTTTTGACAATGGACAAATCCACATTGACATATCATTATCATCCAAAGTTCATGGCTTACATTAGGTTTTGCTTTGGTGTACATTCTGTGGGTTTGGACAAATGTACAATGGCCAATAGAGTATCATATAGAGTAGTTTCTCTGCCCTAAAAATCCTCTGTGCTCTAGCTCCCCCAAACCCTTGTCATTTTTCACTGTCTTAGTGTTTTTATCTTTTCCAGAATGTCATACAGTTGGAATCATATAACATGTATCCTATCTACATAGACACTTCATTTAGTAATATGCCTTTTTGTGGCTGATAGCTCATTTTTTGATTGCTGAATAATATTCTAAACTGTGGTGAGTAAATTGTATTACAGTTTGTCTATTCTTTCACTGTTGGAGGATATCTTGGTTGTTTCCAAATTTGGCAGTTATGAATAAAGCGACTCTAAACATGCATGTCCAGGTTTTGGTGTTCACATGTTTTCAACTCATTATTGTAAATACTAAAGAGTGCAATGATTGGACCTGTGCTAAGGAGTATGTTTTGTTTTGAAAGAAACTGCCAACCTATCCTTTAATCAAAGATCATTTTTAATAACTACATAGTACTTGATTATAAATTCATACCAAATATAGTTTATATGACTAATTTTAAATTTTTTATTCTTCCTTTTAGTCTTTGTACATATTTCTTATTTTCTTAGAATAAACCCCTAAGATTGTAATTGTTGAGTCAGAGATCTGGTCAATTAAATTGTGGTCAGCATCACCTGATCATCTTTCCCAAAGGCTAAGCTACTAATTTATGGTTCTTCCAACAAGCATGAGAGTGATGGCTACTTCCCACACTCTTGGTAACACTGCCTATTATTGTATTTGTTTTCTAAGGCTGCTGTTATGAAGAACCACAAATGTTATTCGTTTCACAGTTTTGGAAGCCAGAAGTCAAGGGTCTAGGGAAGAATCCTTCACTGTCTCTGCTGGTCATTCTTGGAGTTTCTTAGCTCATAGTTGCAGCATGTCAATCTTTGCATCGTTCTTCTTCCCTGTCTATCTCTGTAGGTCCTCTCCTCTTATAAGACACCAGTCATTGGGTTTAGAGTGCATTCTAATCCAGTGTGACCTCATCTTAATTACTAGTCCACTCTTTGCGGACTAGTCCACAGGGAACATATTCTAAGACTCCTTGTGGGTGCCTGACACTGAGGATAGTACCAGACCCTCTGTCTTAATGACTCTGTGGCCATAATTTTAAGCTGTTTGAGATGCAACAGCAAAACTATGAATTTCTTTTTATTCTTTTTTCACAATTTCATGAACAGAAGATTGTTTATTATAGATCTTAGCAACCTCAGTATTCAGTTCTTTTTTCTTTATTGAGAATTTTCACTTAAAGGAAGCACTTTACAGCTTCTTTGGCATATTGAAATGATCAGCATTGCTACTCAGCACTTTGGGGCCATTATTAAGTACAATAAGGGTTACTTGAACACAAACACCAAGAGCCTATGACGATTGATGTGATAATCTAGATGGTTACTAATGACTATCAGATAGATAGGATATATATGGTGGATATGCTGGACAAAGGGATGATTTTCATGTCCTGGTAAGATAGAACATGATAGCTCAGGATTTCAGCACACTACTCAGAATAGTATTCAGTTTAAGATTATGACTAGTTTATTTCTAGAATTTTCTATTTAATATTTCCTGATCACTGTTGGCTGCTTGTGTTATAGTTTAGATATGAAGTGTCCCTTCCCCACCACCACCCCAAACTCATGTGTGAGACAATTCAAGAAAGTTTAGAGGTGAAATAATTAGGTTTTAAGAGTCTTGAACTAATCAGTATTATTAATCCACTGGTTGGGATTAACTGGGTGGTAACCTTAGGCAGGTCGGGTGTGACTAGAAGAGTTGGGTCACTGGGGATGTGCCTTTGAGGTTTATATTGTCTCTGGTGAGCAGAACGCTCCCCTGTCCATTTCTGCTTATTTGTTGCTCTGTCCTCAGCTGCTTTCTTCCTCCACACCCTTCCGCCATGATGTTCCACTTTATTTTGGGCCCAGAACAATGGAATTGGCCTTCTATGGACTAAGCCCCCAAATAAACTTCTCCTCCTCTAATTATTCTTGTCAGGTCTTTTGGTTATAGTAATGAAAAAGCTGAATAAAATAGCCAGTAACTGAAACCGAAGAAAGCAAAACCACAGGTGAAGGAGAGAGGTGGCTACTGTAATTATATCTACAAAGACCCTGTGTGCAAATAAGGACATCCTGAAGTTCTAGGTGGACAAGAATTTGAAGGATACTATTCAGCCCACTATAATTATTTTTAAATTTGTTTTCTAATCACATGGGGGAAAGCTTCCTGTTTTTTTTTTCTCAATTTGCATTTCTGTCATTACTAGAGATGTTGAAATCTTTTGTTATCATTTGCAAATGTTTCTTGCTTTTTAAAAATTGTTTATAGCCCATACCTATTTTTCATTTGAATGGTTCTTCCTAATTTATGGAATCTGCAGTTTATTTATAGTGAAAAGAGGTAGAAATTTGACTTTGGCTTCCTCTTGCATCTTGCATGTGACTGATGAGCAACTCCTGTTGGCTTTCTCCTATAACCATATCACATATCTGATCTTTCTCACCACCTGCATGGTCTAAGTCATCTGCTGCCAGAAGTTGCTTTCCCTGCCTCTACTTGGTCTTACTTTACAATACTGCTGAGTAATTCTTTTAATGTGTAAATGTGATTCTGACATTTTTCTGCTGATCATCTTCTAGTGGCTTCTGAACATTTAGAACAAAATTCAGAGCCCTAATTGTGGCCAGTAGGCCTCCCCTCACCTCCTTTTCTACGACTGTGCCCCTACTTTCTCTCCTTTATCCAAACACATTCACTGATCCAGGACTTCAGGCCCTAAAGCCTGGTTGAGTTCTGCTCTTGTGAAATCAGCTTGTGTTATTTTTAGGCCTCATATCTAGCTCCAAGAGGTCAAAGAATTGATAATGGGGCTGCCCCTGGGCACTTCTATTTCCCAACTCTGTTGCTTGTTTTGTATGAGTATGGTATTTTGTCTTCAGGTTTTCTACTGTAAATACATTTTATTTGGATTTTTAAATTACCATGCCGTAAAGGAATTTCTCACTGCTTTGATCTACATAGATTGCTGCTTTTCATTGGCAGTTCTGCCTTAATTTCTGAAAAAGGAAGCACAACTATCTTGAAAAATGTGAAGGAAAGTTTTCTGATTTTTTAAAAAATATTTTGACACTTGGAAAAATAGAAAATGTATTAAAATATTAAATATTTGCTAATTTCTTCATGAGTTAAGGTTTTAATTTTGACCTGCTGATTTACCAAGCAACAAGAAGACCTTTCTAGATAAATATTGCGTAATATTGTAAGTACATTTTACCATATAGGAAAATTGAATAAATTTGTGGCATGCATGGTTTGTGCCTTTGGAAAATTTTCATCTAGAATTTCATATAGAGCTTGGAAAAAGATGATACGTAGGCTATTTGGAAAACTTTGCTTCATTCAGGCTCCACCTTCTCTGAGCCAAAAGCCACTAAGTCGATAGAGCTGGCAGAAGAGTGAGAAAGGAGCCTGAAGAGGCCTGGCTGGTGGGCTTTGTTTACAGGGGCCAGGCTTGCCTGTAACCACATAGGTCAAAACCTGGCCTGCATCTCCTTAAATGTGGTTGACAATTGTTTTTTCCTTTAGAAGTTCATGGCATATGACAACTGAGATGTTGACTTGCTAAATTGTTGGTTTCTACTTTCTGTAGTTCTTATCTGTTTCCTTTGGGTCAAACTAATCCCTTCAGGGCCAGGCAAATGATACCTTAGTGCAATTTATTAAGAAAAGGAATTCTGTCCTAACAGAACTCATTTATGGCAAAAAAAAAAAAAAAAAAGAAAAAGAAAGAAAGAAAGAAAAAATAATTTCTCATTCCTGATTAGTTATTAAAGATGTTTGTAAATGGGATGAGGACTGAGTGTTGTGACTTAATAGAAAATTTCCTTTTAAAATGCAGCATGAGGGGCTGGGGCTGTAGCTCAGTGGCAGAGTGCTTGCCTAGCATGTGTGAGGCACTGGGCTTGATCCTCAGCACCACATAAAATAAATGATACCTTTATCATGTCATCTACAACTAAAAATTATATTTAAAAAAAAATGCAGCATGAGCTGGGCACAGTGGTGCACATCTGTAAACCCAGTGCCTTGGGAGGCTAAGGCAGTAGGATCGCACACAAGTTCAGAGACAGCCTCAGCAACTTAGTGAGGCTCTAAGTAACTCAGCTAGACTGTGACTTAAAATAAAAAAAAATTGGGCTGGGGATGTGGCTCAAGCGGTAGCACGCTCGCCTGGCACGCGTGAGGTTATAAATAATAAATATTAAAATTCTCTCCCTCTCTCACTCTCTCTTTAAAAAAAATATTCTTTTAAAAAAAATTAAAAAGGACTGGGGTTATGGCTCAGTGGTTAAGCCCCTCTGGGTTTAACCCCTGGTACCAAAAAAGAAAAGAATAATAAAATAAAATACAGCCTGACCATTGACTGAGGTCCACACTGAGTTTATTTTACCTTTAGTTTGCTAATGATTTTTTTCTCCATCAGCACCATAGTTAGAACAGAATACAAACTAATGGCACCAAGTGTACTTGTGTTTTCTCAAGCAGTTGAATCTGTAATGTTCAAAAAAGCATCAAAAGAAAAGAATACAGTGAAAAAAATTAATTGCATTTCTTTCAGTGGAAAAGAATTAAGAATTTTGTTTCTGCTGGATGTGGTGGTTCACACCTGTAATCCCAGCAATTTGGGAGGTTGAGGCAGAATTGCAAGTTTGAGGCCAGCCTCAGCAATTTACTGAGACCCTGTCTCAAATAAAAATATAAAAAAAAGGGCTGGAGTGTGGCTCAGTGACTAAGTATTCCTGAGTTTAATCCCAGGTACCTGTGGCCCCGCCCCCCCCATAATAACTGTGTTTCTCCATGAACTATTACTGTTTCTCATTTTCTATTTTTTTCACATAATAAATTTTCCAAGATCTCCATGACTCAAATTATAAAAACCAAATGTGACATTGTCACCAATTTCATTTCATATCTGAATTTCCCTCCTACCTTCCAACTCATAGAAATTGAATTGTTTTCAGGGTTGATGCCATGAATCCAGAAATTCATGGCTTATGTTTCTGTATTAGATGTTGTAGTCCTTTTATTTCATCTTACTAAGAAAATGAAATTAACTGTAGATTTATAGGCAGATACTAAGTATATGGACAGTATGAAAAGATCTGGATCATGATTGACCACCATGCAAACGTATCACCAACTGAGTAATGTTATTAGAAGTGACACTTGCTCACTGCTGTGGATCATGGCAGAATTCACCAAAGGCTTCTGTGTTCCTTGGAATCTATGGAAAGATAAAGCCCAAGGGGTGTGGATTGGGACCCCTCCCTTCCACCCTCAGGCAACTGTACTTTTGCAGGATTTTGCTTTGGAGATGTATAATGTGATGTTACATTGCTGACTAGAGTTGACTGAACCAAATTATAATTGTGAAAGCAAGAACAGTCAAACCAAATAACAACTATGTTTTGAGAAACATTTACAAGAAACCGAGTACACATTGTGATCCTCAGGATATGGTGCCTGCGTCTCAGAATGTGGTGCATAGAGGAGACACAGACAGTATCATTGTCTTAAAAAATAATAAACCACCATAATTCAGTGTCAGACAAGTGCTCCCTGAACATTTTCTACAGTCTTTTCACAGCTATGAGAGTTCTCAGGGGTTTTCCTCCCAACAAGGCAACTCTGCCACCTCCTGTAAGCAGCCCTCCTAGATCCCGACCATGTGATGACTCACACCCTTCCCCCCTGACTTCTAACTCTTCTGCACATTCATGTGGCCCTTGTTCGACCCTGTACCATACAGAAATATTTCTCTCTCCCACTCGATCCCCACTCCAGGAGGCTGGATTACACCTCTTCCACATGCTTGTATTTCTGGACCTAATAGACTAAGAGCTGGGCACACAGTAGACAATTCACAGAGTTTATGATTTGTAGTTGAGCATTACTGGAGGGCCCACTGTGCCAGGCATTGGGCTGTGTGCTTTATATACATTCAACACCCAGCTAGTTCCCAGAACCAGAAATTAGGTCATGTGCAGGTTACACAGCTAGTAAGTTGCTCAGGCCAGAAAACCTGGGCTCTTCCTTGACTCTTCCCTCGTGCTCAGCCAGTTTCTAGTCCACTCAGCTTCCGGCACACTGTAGTGTAGACCCAATTTGTGACTGCTTATCACCTACGTGGTGTACCCTTATCTAATTTGTCATCGTCTTGACCTGGATTGTTGCAGTAGCTTCTTAGGAGCATCTGTGTTCACAGTCCTTTCCTAACACACACTTCAGAGAGTCGAAAGGACCCTGTCAAAAGGTTAGCTATGCTGTCATTCCTGTGCTCAGAACTGCCAGGCCTCCCATCCCACTCAAGTTGGATTTATTTTACTGACTGTGTTTTATTAGAATGGAAGCTCCAGAAGAACTGGGAATTTTGTCTTCTCATTGCTGTATCCTCAGTACCAACAAGTGTTTGGCACAGAGTAGTTAAAACATATTTCTTGAATAAATGAATCAACTTATCGGAACTTTCTGTTATCAGATAATGATTTCGTGTTTCTTTTTTTTGTTTTGTTTTGTTTTGTTTTTTAATGGAGGTTGTTGGATCTTTGTATGATTCTTCCTTAGAGATGAATACCTTGATTAGGAGGGACAAAATAAAACTGATATCCTCATTGTGATTATTGAACTTCAAATGCAGAGTGGCTTTAAACCTTACAGCAAAACTGTGGCGGTGTAGACATGACTGTTTCCATTTTACTCAAGAAAAGGTTGAGGACTTCCACAGATTGCCTGCAGTCATACAGATGGTGAGGCCTGGACCCTGTGTCAGGAAACCTCCCGCCCCCCGGGGCCCCTCTCACTGTCACCTGTGCCAGGAGCTGCCCTCATGGTGGCAGGGTGAGGAATACTGACAAAAGTTCCCAGAGACAACAGCGAGGAAACAATGGAACTTAAATTAGAGAATAACTGGTCATTCTGATGGAGGGAGAATGGTGACTCTTCTTAATAATTGAGAATGGAAAAAAGAGAATGACCTTAAATTTCGAGAGGAAAGGGGTAATTTAAGTACAAGACATAAAATAAGGATTTGGGACTTTGCTGTCATATGTAGTTAAAAATAGAAGAGAGAGTCAGGTCCTTATGCACATGGCTGTGTGCTTTAGCCAGTGTTTGGGAAGATTATGGCTTTGGGGACGCCTTTCTTCAAGACTCACTTTCATGAAACTGGCTTTGTTTTTTCATGGCTACTAATTCAAAGAGACCCATTCAGATGATCATTATAGTACCAATAATGCACCATGTTCCCTTCACAGAGACCAATTCTAAAATTGATCTCGTCCTTACTTCATCTTTTTGTACTTCATTTCAGCCAACTATTCCAGCTAAAACCCTACCGATGAGCCAAAAATTCATTACATTTTAATTTCATTATCTATGATCTAGTACCTACCCGTTTTCATATATTTAATGAACATATCAATCCATTGTTTTCTCACTCCAAAGTGAATTTGAGATGGGAATAATTCTTCCAATTAAGATTGTATTTAGCATTAGGTAACAAACATACTGTATTTCTTTTATCTAATAGGTTTTTTTTTTTAAGAGAGTGAGAGAGGAGAGAGAGAGAGAGAGAGAATTTTTTAATATTTATTTTTTAGTTCTCTACGGACACAACATCTTTGTTGGTATGTGGTGCTGAGGATCGAACCCGGGCCGCACACATACCAGGCGAGCGCGCTACCACTTGAGCCACATCCCCAGCCCCTCTAATAGGTTTTATTTAAAACATTCTGAAATATAAATATGAAATATAACTGTGGATTAAAGTTAAATTGTTGCTTTCAAAAAACATCGGAAAGGGGCTGGAGTTGTAACTCAGTGGCAGAGCGCTTACCTAGCACATGTGAGGCACTAGGTTCGATCTTTGGCACCACGTAATGAATAAATAAATGAAATAAAGATATTATGTCCATCTGTAACTTAAAATATTTTTTAAAAAAGCATTTGAAGGAGTTCTATATAAATGTTTTATATTGCTATGGCTTGAATGTTTATGTCCCCAAAATTCACATCTTGACCCCTGAAGTGATAGTATTAGAAGGTAGGGTCTTTTGGGAGGTAACTGGGGCATACAGGCAGAGCCCTCATGGATGAGATTAGTGCCATTATAAAAGAGGCCCCAGAGAGCTTTCTTACCTCCTTTGCCATGTAAGCACAGAACAAGAGGCATCATCTGTGAGAAAGTTGGCCCTTACCAGATACCAAATCTGCCAGGACCTTGATCTTAGACTTCTCCGCCTCCAGAACTAGGAGGGGTAAATTTCTGTTGCTTATAAACTACCTAGTCTGTGGTATTTTGTTATACAGTCTGAATGGACTAAGAAATTAGTACCAGAAGTGAAGTCACTGCTGTATGCCCCATGTGTCACACAACAAGGGGATATATCTGAGAAACGTGTGCTTAGGCAACATTGCGCGAACATTACAGAGTGCACTTACACAATCTTAGATGGTAAGTCAATCATTTGAAATGGCTTCCTGATGCAATCAAGAGACACAGTAAACACAAGATGTAGGAGGCTGCTTCTGTACAGTTTTCCAGTAAACTTTTTATATCAATAGAATAAGAGTACATTCTAAAATAGGCAAAAATATGGCATAGTAAATACATAAACCAATATAGCACCATTGTTTCTTATCAGGAACTGTGTTCTGTATATAATTATATGTTTATACTTTCATGTGACTGACAGCACTGTAGGTTTGTTGCCAGAATCACCACAAACTCTTGAGTAAAGCCTTGTTATGATGTTACAACAGCTGCAACATCACTAGGCAATAGGGATTTTTCAGCTGCATTATAATCCTGTGGTCCATCATTGACTGAAACATCATTACTTGGTACATAACTGTACCTAAAACAGTAGAAACTACTTTGGAGTTGGGTAATGGGTAGCCGTCAAAAGACGTTTTGAGGTACAAACTAGAAAAGGCCCACATTACTGTTAATGTATGTAAAGGTCAAGGATGGTGAGGGCTTCAAAAGGGAAGAAAAGTCTCTGTCTTAGAGAACACCCACGTGGTCAAGATCAGGATGAAATCTGGACTACGAGGTCTTGTAGGAAAAAGAAGAACATGTTTTTGGAAACCAGAGAAAAGGTGATTTTTATTATAAAGTGGCAAAGAACTTGGCTGAATTATGTTTGTCGTGGTGTTTTGTTTGTGAGCAATGATCGATTCAGCAAAGCAAATTTCTCAGCAAAGTGTTGAAGGTGCAGCTTGACTTCTCTTAAATGTGTATAGTAAAATGTGAGAAGAGAGCAATGATTTAAAGATAGAATTTTTAATTCAAAGGGAAGTAGACTTTAAATATTTGGAAAATTCTCAGTATGTTTGTGTTGAGAACCGTGTTCAGGAGAGAATACCAGGAGTTCTTGGTGGTACTGCCTCAAGGCTCTGCTCCCCGCATTCCAGGGCAGGTCTTTTGACCATCCCAGTTCAACCTCAGTAGGCCCACATGTGCACTAGCCACCCCTCCAGAAGTCAGAGTGGTAAACCTTGGTGGCATTCAGGCAGTGCCATCTCTACAGGCCTCAGGCTTCAGGAATGCTGCCCCCTCTGCCTAGATGTCTGTGGATGAAGCAGCCAGGACCTTGGGTCGGGGACCTCAGCAAAGAGAGGCTGCCACAAAGGCAGGCCACTACAGAGTCCCTACTAGGGTTTCCCTGTCACCTGAGACCAGTAGAGCTACAGTGTGCGATTCTAGCCTGGGAGAGCTGCAGGGACCAACTACCATAGCTGGGCTCTGGGCTTGGCAGAGCTGTGGGGCTTGGCTGCCCAGAGCTCATCCAGGTTAGGTATCTTGATATAGCTGCCTAAACAGACTAAGACACTCATGTTCACATTCTTTTATGCATATACTTTTACAAAATTTGAATATTTTCTAATAATTGCCTCTCAGGTATATGTAATGGTGCACATCCTGCAATGCATCTCCCTTAAGTGACTTCATTTCTCTTTATTTGTCCCCAGACACATAGTTAATGAAATAACCAGTAAAAATAAGATATCATGGATGGATTTTTTCTACTTTTTTGCAAATATCTTTATATATATATATATCGTTAGTTAGTTAGTTGTTGAAGGGCCTTTATTTTATTTGCTTATTTATATGTGGTGCTGAGAATTGAATCCAGTGCCTCACACATATATGAGGCAAGCACTCAACCACTAAGCTACAACTCCAGTCCCAGCAAATATCTTCCTGTTACATAAATGTTCACTCAAAGTATCTGGTTAAAACAAGAATATGGATGGGGCAGCAAAGGGCGGACTTGATCACTGGTCAGCACCTTCTTTGCCAGGGAACAAGTAAGTGTAAACCTGTGGCTGTGGCAGCTTTGGTTTTTACAGTACATGCTACAAGATGGGAAGAATAGAAACACGAAATATTGTTCAGACAATTCTTTTTATTCAGTGTTTGATATTTTACCTTTTTTCTGTCAAGAAAAGATGATGACCCAAGAGAATCTAAGTCAAGAGTTTCTGATTTTAGGACTGGGGATATAGATCTGTGGTAGAAAGCTTGCCAACCATGTGCAAGGTTCTAGGTTTTATTCCTAGCAAACACACACACACACACACACACACACACACACACACACAGAGAGAGAGAGAGAATAAAAGAATTCAGAATTTGAGTTGAGTGGACTACATAAATCTGGTTACTCCTTCTGGGGCTTTTCCTAAAATAACACCAGACATTATATTCTAGGCTTTTCCTACCTGTTGACATTTAGTCCTGTCAATCTGGAAGGCCAACTGCAGGCCAGAGAGGATTTGGGGTGTGGTGGGTGGAGGAAGTGGGATTTGAACTCTGTGATTCTCGTGTGCACAGTGCCACAAGAAGCACCTTGGGAAACAGTATGCCTTTAGGATGATACCCATCTTGACCAATGCACCTGGTGTGGAGGAGAGCTTTGACTGGGTGCTGAGGCTCCCTCATTCCCCTTGGTACCTCTGTGCAGGATACACCTTGAACTGGGCTTTCAAGTGAGGCTTCAGTGGAGGTCTCTAGAACAAGGAGACATTTCCCTGGCAGGGCTGCTACTTGTTATTAGCTTTTGTATTCCTCTGAGGATTTGACTTTCTAGGGATTGATTCTGTTCTTTTGACGGTAGATGAGGGAATAGTGATACAGGATTATCTTTCCTCCTATAGCAATTTTATACAGATTTACTGTCATACCAGCCCCTCCAAGAAGGACTAAGGAGTGCTTAATCATTTTCCAACACATTTTGTATTGAACATACTATATGTATATTATTCCTTTCACAACTGAACATTTGTCTAACAGTCTGCCCTAGAATTTTGTTAGGGATTGATGCCATATTTGCCAAGTTTGTAGTTTCCAGAATCTTATTCTTTGCTCTTTTCTGAAAACTGAGAAAACATTCCCTGGCTTCCATTTCCTGACAGCTGTCCGTTTTTCTTCCTTAGAAAACCATTCTAACAATGGTGCCATTGCAGTGGGAGAAATTCATGTGGGCCTTGTAGTTGTTTTGAAGGCCCTTGCCATCTCCAGCCTTGTTTAAAGATCATACTTATTGCAAGAAGAATTAAAAGCAAAGTACTGAAGCACCTCTGCTTCTGTCCCCTTCTGATGGCCTTTCTCTCTTTATTTCTCTCTTGAATTCAAGTGGCTTATGACAGTCATTTTATTTTAAATCTCATTTTCCTGGCAGTGAGACCTATTCCTCCCCACCCCAGCCCAGTTTTGTTGGGCTTTTACCTTTGACATGGTAGACTCAGGGTGGATGGTCACTCTGGCCTACTGTGGACCTTTTGTTCTGCTGAAGAGGGCATGACACTGAGGGTCCAAACTGGATCTGAGGGAGAGAAGAAAAGAGAGATGGTGACACTGGCAGGAAAGAGAATGTCTGAGCAGGAGAAAGTAGGTATCTAATGGAAGAGATTAAAATTGTTTTGCTGTGTGGTACATGGGAAAAAGTACCAAATCAGTAACCGTTTTTCCATGATACCTTAGGGACAACTGTGACTGGGAATGCCTTGTAGCACCGGATCTCTTCTGGAGGATGGGATGAGGAAGTGCCATCTCTAAATGGGAGAGAGGGCTGCAGAGAGGCTGGGGCCTGCCTTGCCAGCCACATCTGTTTTCTATGGGTGTGGCTGTAGAGTGGAGCCCAGTTTACATCTTTCTCTGGCTGTGGAAGTGGCTAAATGGTAGACAGTGATGTCCAAGAGGGGATGCCACCCTTCCAAAGAACTGCTGTTAATGGTGTTTAAGAACATTCTGCTCATTTCCTTTTCTAGTTTAGAAAACTTGTTATTCCCTTAATGGTTCTAATTATTTTTGTGTAAAATAAGACTGAGCATTGGATTCACTTTAATTGATTGAATTTTCCTTAAGCATTTTAAACTACATTTATAGGTTTAATATATTTTATTTTTAAGCATTTAAGATGTCTGGGAGGCAAGCTTATAATCATAATAGGAAAAAAAATATATCTCAAACCAAATCTATTAAACTTACAAGTACAGTAATCAAGTGAACTTGAACATAGCAGTATTATTTACAAACAATAAATTTCCAATACATCATTTAGCTTACCGATGACAAAACCATTATAACAGATTCTCTGCATTATTACAAACACTTTAAATGACAGTCACCCAAAGATTGTCTTGTATTTGACACAAGCAATATGCATATGTGCTATGGGTTTGGTTTACTTTGAGGCCTGTCTTCTTTATCTTCCCAGGCTTGGTTACCTAACTAAAGAGATCTGCCACCTCTATTCTTGAGGAGCTGGAGTTTGGCCTCTGGGCATTTTAAGAGTAAAGCATCAGATTAGATCCAGTCCACATCCCGCCTCCTCTCTGGTTTTTGTGCTGTCTATTGTACTCCGAGAGCTTTTTGCCCCACTCCACAGTCCTGCTGACCGCATGCCATTGCATCCCGCATTCCTCTCATACTTCTGTCAGGGTGTGAGGCCACGTGCTGTTGTCATTCTAATGACCAGAGAGAAAAGCCCTGAAAGTTCCCCTGGGTTCTGTGGACACTGTCAGGGAATTATGTAGAGAGAAAATGCAGTGTTAGGGTGTATGTGGAAGGTAGAAATGTTGAAGTGCTTTTATCCAGAATGTCTGTGCTGTGCTCACCCAGCTTAGGAAACTACATTATTTGCATTTAAAATATTGCCCTGCAATGTTTTAAATATGAGACTTTTTAATATACACTTAATTCATAACTGTTTCTCTTATGACTTTATTTTGTTGAAAAAAATATTAAGATGCTCTGGGAATTGTAATATTACACTATAAAATGAGTGTTAATACTATATTACTGATTTGGGGTCTTATGCCCTATTAAAAAAAAATCGATAGCATTAAACAGTGGTGTATTCATATGTTTGTGTATGTATATATGGGGGCGGAAACATATGTATATCCAGTCACATATATAGTTCTGTATATGCCAGATGTGGTGGTACAAGCCTATAATTCCAGCAACTTGGGAGGGTGAGGCAGGAGAAACACAAGTTCAAGTTTAGCTTCAGCAACTTAAGAGAGATCAAGTCTCAAAATAAAAACAATTGGGAATGTAGCTTAGTCGTAGAGGCCCCCTGGGTTTAATCCTCAGTATAAAAAAATTAAAAATTACAAATGTTTTTAAGCATTATTACACACACTTTTTAAAACTTCATTTAAAAATTCTACATAGTTTACTTAAATGTTCTTTAATGCACTTTTAGATTACTTTTTCAACTCTGATAAACACGTTTGTGCAGAGTATTTATTATATGGGATTATTTCCACAAGTGGAATCCGTGGGTCATTGATACAGATATATTTAAGGGTCCAGTTACATATATTGCCAAGTTGTCTTCCCAAAAGTTTGTCTTAGTTTACTGAGCTATAGCTATTTACTAGAAAGCTATTTGCTCTTGGATTAACATTTTTACTACAAGTATTTTTTCCAGTTTAATATTTGCCCATAAATTTATTTTTATAATCAAAATAAAAATAGTAGTTTATAATTTCTAGATGAATTTGTTACTTGTCTTAACAAAAATTTTATTCAAGTCTTAAATTCATGTAGAATTTATTTTAGTATATGTACTTAGGTGAGACAGCTCTGATTTAAAAAGAAAAATAATCAGAATTTCTACTTAGTTGACACCATCCTCTTTATTTGATTGATTTGTGGTATTTTCTTATAATGTATAGGTTTTATTTCTGGGTTATCTACTCTGACCCATCCTTCTGCTTATCTTTCTACCTGTGCCATATTGCTTAAATGATGTAAAGTCTTTAGTACTCTTCTGAAAAAATTTTTTTGTTGTCGTTATTGCCTGTTTGTTCTTTCAGATGAACTTTGGAAATTTTATGTTGAATCTGCAAATTATTTTGAAGAAAAGAAATGTCCTTTTAAAATTTCTTAGTCTTTACAACCAAACACACGACATGGTCTATGCATCTACTCATATTTTGTTTTTTTATATTTATCACAAAATTTTTAAAATTTTTCAGTTTTCTTTAAATAGGTCACACAGACTACTGCCTTGTGAGAGAATCCTAGTAGTACAAGGCAAAGTTATTTTTTTTTATTATACTTATTTTTTAAATTTTTTTTTTAGTTGTAGTTGGACACAGTACCTTTATTTATTTATTTATTTATTTTTAATTTTTTTATTTTTAAATATTTATTTTTTAGTTGTAGTTGGACACAATACCTTTATTTTATTTATTGATTTTTACGTGGTGCTGAGAATTGAACCCAGGCCTCCCATGTTCTAGACAAGTGCTCTACTGCTGAGCCACAACCCCAGCCTTTATTATGGTTATTTTTAGTTGTTTTATATTTTGTGTTTTTAATCTATTTTTTCTCAGCATGTTGCTAGATTGGTGAGACTTGGTATTTAGAATTTGTGTATCTTGAATTCACTACTTTTAAGTCAAATCTAATGGTTTTCCCATGATTTCTAGAAACATACCATTCATAAATAAAATATTTGTTGTCATCCTTTTTAAAATTATCTTGTTTTTTTGTCTCATGTTTTTTTTTTGTTTTTTTTTTTTAAATTTTAATATTTATTTGTTAGTTTTCAGTGGACACAACATCTTTGTTTGTATGTGGTGCTAAGGATCGAACCCGGGCCGCACACATGCCAGGCGAGCGCGCTACCGCTTGAGCCACATCCCCAGCCCTTGTCTCATGTTTTTTTAACATTGACCTGAATCCTGAAAAATTTTTAGGGAATTTTTCAAAACTTAAAATTATAAAAGAAAAATTTAATAACTAGTAGTGATAATGGCATGATATGCTTTTAAAGGAAATACTAAGGACTGGGGACGTAGTTTACTGGTACAGCACTTGCCTAGCAAGTGCAAGGTTCTGGGTCCAATCCCCAGCACTGTAAATGAATAAACGAAAGTAAAAATAAAACAAAGGAAATACTAAGTTTTGCAGACGGTTCTATAGCACCATAAACAACATGTTTAGCATGACATGATTTTCCTGTGCTGCAGATGTTTACATTTATTTATGGTATTTTTAAATTGGCTCCTTCTCCAGTTTGGTTATGTTAGCTCAAGAACAGGCACAGCCAGGATTACACATGATGAAGGGTTTTCAAATCCAGTGGAACTTTACGCCTGTTTCCAAGTCTTGAGAACCTCTGAGTGTTTATTCTCTTTTCCCTTCTCTTCTCACACTCCCTTTCTCTCTCTCTCTCTCTCTCTCTCTTTTTTGTTTTTTCTAATCTTCAAGCTGTGGCTTATAGGTCTTAGCCTGCAGTAGCTTATAAGTACCACAGCTGGGGCCACATGATGCCATTTTTATTAGTACAAGGCAAAGTTATTTTTTAAAAATATGTAAAACTTCATGTGTTTTTATAATCTGAATTTATTCTATTCAAAGAATGGTTCTTCATTGAAATAGTGGTTTTCCTAGTTTGCCTAAAATGCTTCTTTTTAAAAATATTCTTGGATGCCAACATCAAAGGTTGACAATTCTAGGTCAGTTCTCTTTCCTTTCTCCTGCTTCCTTTTTAAACTTACTGAACCATGGCAGAAAAGAAAAGCTGATTGTTGATCAGTTTGTTTGTTTCTTAAAGCTTGCAAACACTGAGCAGTTATCTGACAGCTGTACTGGCCTGGAGGAATTTTACCCGTGGTGCATAGGAAAGGGACACAGGGCCAGGGAAAATAACTTCACAGCCTGAGGCCCCTCCCACAGCCCTCTGAAGTGCTGCTTTGGGTTTCCCCTTCCTGTCCTAGATGCTATCTCAGCCAGTCCCCTTACCAGAGAAGCTTTGTAGTGGAGGAACACCGGCTTGCGCACTGGGTATCCAGGCCCTAGCCTGGAAGCTGCCTCTCACTTTCTGACCTCAGGAAGGCTGCCAATCTCCTCTGAACCTTGGTTCCCATGTGGGAAAGGAGAACGTGTTGGTGAGTGTGGGGATTTTCTCACAAGTGGCGGGAAGAAGATAGGATCCAGGTGGACAGCAGAACTGAACAGGGAGGGTAGGGGTGAGGAAAAGCAGAGTTGGAGATGTCATGCCTAGAACGAGGACCCTGTTTTCTTTTACCTCTCCTTTCCCATTCATGTCGAACACTTAGGCACAAAGTAGTACCTTTCAAGCTGCAGCCTGTACCATTTTCACTGGGTAGTGAATGAGAGTAGTAAGGTGTGCTTTCTCTGCTGCCCATTGCTGCTACAAGCCCAGCCCTCCTACCAGAAGTAGCCTGTCCTCTGTGACATCTGTATTCATCATCTGAACCTGAACCTGAGGTGAGGACTGCTACTTACAGCTCTCTGACTCCTTCAGTTAACTGATTAACTCTTGTGGTGTTCATTGCAGGCAACTGTAATTGTACCTCCTGGTACACACCTCTTCTTTGCTCAGTTGCACACTTAGCCCCCACCTCCTGATGCATTATAGTGAAGGCTGATGCAGTACAAGCCATTCAAGGCAGATTTGTGGGATAAAAGAAAGAATGAGAAAGGTCTAAGATATTATTAGAAGATAGTTATCGAACTTAAAATGTCCATTCTGTCCCTGGGGTGTAGCTCAGTAGTAGAGCATGCATAAGGCCTTGGGTTCAATCGTCAGTACCCACTAAATTAATAAATAAATAGCGTTCATTCTGCTTTTCTGCAATTTAATATTTAGCAAATGTTTTATTACAGAGAAGTAGTGTGGTATTTGATCATTGGATTAAGTTTGCCCATATCTGCCATTCTGATCTTGGACAAACTGGGTTAGAATTTCTGCATATGAAAATGGAAGAGAAAGGATAATAAGGGTTTTCAAAATTTAGTTAACACAAGAATGAAATAAGTGCCTGTTAAAACTATAGCTGTCTAGGCTCTGCCTTCTAAGAATTCACTGGGCCTGAAGGAAGGGGCAGAGCTGGGGGGCGGGGAGCCTGTAAGTTAATGCACCCCTAATACCTCCTGCTGGTCCTCACACAGGTGGTCCAGGGAGCATCTGCTGAGAACCTTTGAAGAAGATAATGTCTAAGGCTTCTCCAGTTCTCTTTTATAAGGATACTTTATAACATCAGAGACATCTGTTTATATAGTTATTTTCTTTCAAAAGATGTTTTGGCCAGCTCAGTGGCACATTTCTGTAAGTCTAGTGGCCTAGGAGGCTGAGGCAGGTAGATTGCAAGTTCAAGGGCAGCTTCAACAATTTAGCAAGGCCTTAAGCAACTCAGTGAGACCCTATCTGTACATAAAATATAAAAAATCGCTGGGGGTGTGGCTCAGGGGTTAAGCACCCCTGGGTTCAATCCCTGATACAACAACAACAAAAAAAGTTTAGTCCCTGCTTACCATTGTGAGTTCATTGCGGCAAGTACAAATTAGCGTGTGCTACATAAAATAGTAGGAAAAGGTGTGCTTTCAAATTATTAATATGTATTATTATTATTATTATTAGTGCTGGGATGGAACCCAGGGCCTCCAGCAGTCTAAGCAAGTGCTCTACCACTGGGCCATATCCCCAGCCCAAATTCTCTTAAAGGAGAAAAAAGTTACTAGGATTCCCTTGTTTTAGTAGGTATACTTAGTAGAAACATTTAATTTAGTGAATCCCAAATTAAATTTCCTTGGCAATAGTTGTTTAATAGTACAGTGTTTAGCCGAAAACCTTTTTCTAAGAATGTTTACCTTTGAAGAGTTACATATTTATCACACCTGTTCACTTTATTAATAGCACCATAGGAATGGATCATCCCCTTCAAATACATGAGTGACACATTGTCAAGTTCTATGTATGATTTGTCCATTCCTTTATGAACTTAAGCTGTAAATGTGTTATTAATAAAATATATCCACAGATTCTAAAAGATTTATAAAAATGCTATCAGTCATTGACATGGAATTCTTTTATCACTAGAGGGTCTTCTCCTTCCCCTTCTCCATCTCCTTCTCGTCTCGCCCCACCTTGCTCTTCCTTTATCTTCTTTTTCACTAAAAATAAGTCCCATTCTCATAGTTAAAGCCAGAAATGAAAAAAAGAAACACTTCAACACCTCTTTTTCTTTTTTGCCACTCTGTCCTTCCATTCGGAGGCCTTTAATATAATAAATGATTCCAGGGTGAAAAGGAAAAAGGAATACACACTGTTTCACTACTTAAAGTGTGTGTGTGTGTGTGTGTGTGTGTGTGTGTGTGTGTGTGTGTGTGTGTAAGTAGTGGGGTGATTGTTGCTGCAAGAAATGTATGAGGTTATATTAATTTATCTTATAATTTTATGTCCTAGTCACAATACAAAGTTAAGAACTTTCATCTCGGATTGAAGAGTAAATATAGGTTACTCAAGCAAGTATGAACAACTCAATGAGAAAAGAACACATTGTTCCCTGAATTCCCTGAGCATTCTGCGCGGTACAGTCGTCAAGTTGTCTCTAAACATCCTCAGTTGCAAGCTTCCCACGCCAGCAGGAAATGGACCCAGCCTTGCATTTAAATCCCAAGGCAAGCCTAGAGTTTGGAAGAAATCTTCTTACTTTTCCCAAATTAAATTTCCTTGGCAATAGTTGGAAGAAGCAGACAGATTTTCATTAGGCTTCAGGTTATATAAAATCAATCAGAGGTCGCAGGGAAAGATTATTCAAGGTTCTTCTCTGGCAGGAACAATTGTCCTCCAGAGTAAGTAAAGGCACTCTTACCCCCTGCTAATTAGATCCGTTCTTTCAAACAACCCTTTTCAAGAGTTTAAGTGCTGTAGACATTTTTGTACTCCCTCAATGTAAGAGTCCTAGAAATGGCAAAATTGAAAGGGGCAACGGGGAGGGGAAAAATGACATATTGAAGGCATCAGATGAAAGCCTCACCAAGGCTAAAGAAGGATGTGGTTAATGGGTGAAATCTTGGGTCCATTTAGCTTTTTCTGTTTGCTCTCTAAATCACCCTCCACCAAATTAATCAAACTGTTTTTTAAAAAATTAATAAAACCCTTATTATTAAACCTGCAGTTTACTTCCAACTGAATTGGACCAATGACTCTTAATATAAGGAGGGTAAATAGAGAGGGACCTTCTCTGTTGCACAGGTATGTGCAGTTGCTTGTTCATTGTGCCCAGCACATTTATTTAATGCAGCCACCTAAGTCAATTAGGGATTTTGTACTTAAACCAAGTTACAAATTGAATTTTGGTCCTGTTCCCTCTATTGTGCATGATATCATGTGCCTCCCGGTCATTTTGTGGCCCATTTTCTGCAGTCTATTAAATGATTTGTTTGTATAGTCATTTAGAATGAAAGTCACAAAATCATTTTTAGAAAGGTTATTAGTGCCTCTAAAATCTCTAAGTGTTTCCAGAAATTCCTCAGTTGTGGATATTTGCAGTGAGGGCATGAGAGTCATTTCATATTTGAAGTATAGCTTTGAGCCTACTCATATCTCTTCCCCGCCTCCCCAAAACCAAAACACAAACACATACAAGCAAAAAGCATATGAGAAAACAAAATAAAATTCTGCCATGTCTTTGCTGGAGGGATAACTGTGCTAACAGAGGGCTCCCATGCAATCATCAGTTAGTGTACCTGGGGAATTTAAGATTAGCTTGAGTGGATATGAGGATGGAGTTAAGTAATATTGACTTCTTAGCATCCAGCATAACTAATCATTTATTTGAAATTATGTTTGATGATGCCCTCGAGTAAATATTATAAAGTATCAGAGAAATAAAAATTTAAAACTTTGATACCAAAGTGCTGAACTCAATCATTACCCAAAATAAATAAGTATAAAATGCTGACCCTCAATAATCATAGTTAGATCTGTGAGACTTTGTTAGCAAACCAACATCTTTAAATGCTTTGCTTTTTCTGGCACAGAAATACTTTAGGACTGATGTAATAGGTAGTGTTAGGAAATAGATCACTGTTAAAAAAAATTGTCATAGTTTAAATTGACCAGAGACTCTTTTTAAAGTTTCATTTTCCTAATTATCTGGGAATTATGATGAATATCCATCCACACAGCTTTCTGACTAGAGGGGAAATGTATTGATCCATTGAATAGATCAAACTTGAATCTACTGATAAACAGATGAGGGACATTAATTGAATTAAATATTTACTTATTTGTTTGTTTGTTTGCAGTGCTTAAGATCTTAGTGCTCTACCCCTGTGCTGCATCCCCAACCCTTGGATAGTCTTAATGGATATTTTACTTTCTCTTTCAGTTAATGTAATTCATTGGTAGACACAGAGAACCAGGCATAGAGAGTCAATTATCTGCCTAAGGTTAAACAATGAGACTCAGGTAATGAGGCTCTAAGCTTCACCTCCTACGTACCACACTGGACTGCCTGTCTCCAAAGAATGCACCAACAAGCAGGGAAGCAATGAAAAGAGTTGAAAGCCATCCTACAGAATGGGAGAACATATTTGCAAACTGTATATCTAATGAGGTTAATTTCTAAAATAAGTCAAGAGCTTCTACAACTCAATAGCCAAAATACCAATAACCTGTTTAAAACATGGGCATTGAATGTAAACAGACATTTCTCCAAAGAAGACATACAAGTGGCCAAATGGTGTAGGAAAGATGCTCAATGTCATTAATTATCTGGGAAATGCAAATCAAAACCAGTGAGATATCATGTCATACCTGTCAGGATGGATATTATCAAAAAAAGTTTTGGTGAGGATGTAGAGAAATGGGAATTCTTGTATGCAGTTGATGGAAATGTAAAATGGTGTTGCATTTTGGAAAACAATAAGCAAGTTTCTCAAAAAATTAAAAAATGATCCAGCAATTTCACTTCTGGTTCTGTATCCAGAAGAATTGAAGTCAGGGTCTTAAAGAGATATCTGTGCTGTCATGTTTACTATAGTATTATTCATGATAGCCAAGATGTGGAATCAAACAACATATCCATCAACAGATGGATAGATAAAGAAAATGTGTTATGTACACACAGTGGAATATTATTCAGTTTAAAAAAGACCTGCCATTTGCAACATGAACCTGGAGAGTATTATGTTAAGTGAAATAAGCTAGACAGAGAAGGACAAACATTGCATGATTCTGCTTTTATAAGACATCTGTAGTACTAAACACATAGAAGGAAAGAATATAGTAACAGTTGCCTGAGACTGGGGTGCAGAAAATGGAGAGGTGTTTATCAGTGGGTGTAAAGTTTCAGTTCTGCAAGATAAGTAAGTTCTAGAGATCTGCTGAATAGCATAGTGCCTGTCATTAACAACACAGTATTTTTCTCTTCAGAGTTTTTTTTTTTAACTTTTTTCTTAGTTGTAGATGAACACGATATCTTTATTCATTTATTTATTTTTATGTGGTCTGAGAATTGAACCCAGGGCCTCACCGATGCAATGCAAGTGCTCTACCACTGAGCCTCAGCCCCAGCCCTGTTCTCTTCAAAGTTTAAGGATAAGTCTTAAATGTTCTTAGATGCATGCATGGATACACACGTGTGCGCATGCACACACACACACACACACACACACACACACACACACACACACACACCCCAAAACCAAAACAAAGCAGAAAACAAAAACAAAAACAAAAACACACAAGACAGCTTTGAGTGGTGTTGGATGTATCTAGAGTCCGGATTATGACAACAGCTTCATAGGTGTTTGCATGCTATACTGATCAAATTATGCAAGCTAAATATGTGCAGTTCTTTGTCTATTGGTTATACCTTGATAGAGCTGTTTAAAGAAGAAAGAAAAACACACACACACACACACACACACACACACACACACCAGACCATGGACAAGGATGTTTATTATTATTACAGCTTTGTTATCAGATACCAAAAAAAACCCTGACAGTACATTCACATAGAAATCATTGAATAAATTGTTGAAAACAATTGCACAAAGAAAAAAGAAAAGATTAAAGATACAGTAGAATAGAAAATCAGTAAGTAAGCTTTTGTAATTAACTTCATACTAATGAGAAATAGTTTTGTTGATTTTGTGTTTGTTGTTGTGCTGGGGATCAAATCCAGGGCGAACTTTCCCACGAAGCTATGCCTCCCCCTCTCCCCCCATCCAGCCAGTAGGAACACTTTTTTATTTAAGATAATATTCAGCATATTTCAAAGCAGCTAGCATGATTAAAATATTCTTCTTGTCATTCTGATATACTGACTTGATATAAGAAATTTGCCCAAATCTCATGCAGAAGAGTGCATGATTCCTGATGTCATGATTCTGTCACTGCACTACCTGGGTCAGTGGAGAGTGATTGACACTGTTGATCACAGGGCTGCTCTTGCTAGAGTAGACACTTCCTAGAATACTCAGATTTAGCTTTAAACCATTGTAAAAGTTGACCTGATTAATCATGAACATAGTCTTAGAAATGTAAATTTTAAAATATTCCAAAAGGGGGGAAAAGGCTGACGGGGCTTGGGGCCCTCTGGTCTTGGCTCGGGGCAGGCTCCTGGGCAGTGAGCCCTAGAGCCGACTGCAGGGAAGAAGACAAGCTTGTCTTCTGGTGTTGAAAATCAGCCAAGGGGAGCAGGCAAAGAAGGTCATAGGTCTCTTCCCAGACCTATGCTTTCATTAGATGTTTCTTCACTGAAATGATGATTGACATTCTTTTCATCCAATTTTAAATGCTTGTACACGAATGTAGGTGGGAAGAGGGGCGTGGAGAAGACATGACATTAATTAGCGTGCAGGTCATCTCCTGTATTTCTTCCAGGTCAGGCCCTCCTCCCATACCAGCTTCTTGTTGGTCCCAACAGAATGAGGGTATTATAGAAGCCAATGTGGAAGCAGATGCATATACAAGGGAAGTCATTTTTCATGTCAGCTGTTTACATGCAGGATTGGAAAATTATACAATGCCCTGGAACTCTAAAATTATAGGAACACCTTTCAAAGGATGTTTCTAGAGTCTTCCTTTTTTTCCCCCTGCAGATTTCTATTCTAAGAACAGATTGTTGTCATATACTAAACTGTGCCTTGTCTTTCTAAAATAAGATTCTATCAGAATGATCTGACTTTTAAAACTGAAGTGTTTATTTGCAAACGTATCAGCTTCTTTCCAGGCATTCATAATGGCTCTAGGGAAAGTACAAAGGCTGCCCCTGGAGAGCAGGTCAGTTTATAGTCACTTGATTAGTTACAATGAACCAGCTTTTGAAACATAATACGTTGCTCCCTACACAGTGGTGCATGCCTGTAATGCCAGCAACCTGGGAGACTGAGGTAGGATGATTGCAAGTTTCAGGATAGTAGCAAGCACCTCAGCAACTTAGTGAGACTCTATCTCGAACTAAAAAAATTAAAAGGGCTGGGTGTGTAGCTCAGTGGTAAAAGCACCCCTGGGTTCAAGCCCCAATCCAAACAAACAAACAACAATAACAAAAAGCCCTATATGTCCCTTTTAGGGAAAATTGGCAAATTTCAATTAAAAAAAAAAGTCAAAGGAACCAAGAACAGTGATTCATGCCTAGAGCCCCAGTTCCTCAGGATGCTGAGGCAGGAGGATCCTTTGAGTTTAGAAGTTCAAGGCCAGCCTAGAGAACAAAGTACAAGACAACCCTGTCTCCAAACAATAAAAAAAAAAAAAAGAACCACAAGTATTTATTGTCATTGTTTTAAATCTTCCATTTTATGTCTGGGGGTCAAATACTAAGGCAAATACGAAATCTTCTGCATCTGTTACTGCTTAACATGAAATTACAAGAATAGTGAATTTTTAAAAACTTTTTTTAAGATTTTTTTTTAGTTGTAGATGGACACAATATCTTTATTTAATTTATTTATTTTTATGTGGTGCTGAGGCTCCAAGTGCCTCACCTCTGAGCTACCAGAGAGCTACAGTGAATTTTAATTAATGTAAGATCCTAAATCAGGAGCTGGGTCTGTACTCAGTGGTAGAGCACTTGCCTAGCATGTGTAAGGCACTGGGTTCAATTATCAGCACCACATATATTAATTAATTAATGGTCCATTGACAACTAAAAAAAAATTTTAAAAGATCCTAAATCAGTAAACATTAGGTATTGAACACTCTTTTTTTCAGAGCAGTAGACTGGTATATTACACAGAAAATGTTGACAAAACTGAGGAGAAGAAGTATTAACCCCAGTTTAACCAAAATACTTTAATTTCTTCTGCATTCTGGTTACTCTAGACTTCAGGTGTTCTCATAAATGTTTGAGAAGAGATGTCCTGAAGAGATGGTGTTAAGCCATCACAGGAAAAGGTTTGGGACAATTTCAGGCTCCAGACAAGAATGTGCTGGGTCTTTAGGTGTGTACTCTGGGCACTGACAGGTATTTGCCTCCAGGTTCTTTCAAGGAAAAGAGTGCTGCTGTAGCCCAGGTAGTCTGTACTCATTGGAATAATCCCAGTTGTGTGTGCACTGGTGGATACTGTATGTGTCCATCAGGAACACAAATAGGGGCAACTTTCTAAACTGTTCCAAGGGGTTGTCACCAGCCACACATGATGGAGGGTCACTTAAAATGTGAAATGTGTATCTGAGTTTTGACTTCAGTAACAGGTACATTTGGTATGCCAAATGAAATGCCACCTCACCAAGAAGATGATGACACTTTCCTCCTAAGATTGGGAAAAGAACCAAAACCCACATTCTGCCTTTGGGGGATCATTTATGGCATGTCAAGGAGAAGTTAGTTCTCGAAAGTTGCTAAACTGTTAGCTTTAGGAATTCATGAAGCAGGTAGAAAAGAGAACTCAAAGGAGTTGAAGATAATAAACTCAGGTGTCGTTTTCCACAGAAGCAAAATAGTTCAGCAGAACAAAGTCTGTTGAACAAAAGCAAGGTCAAAATTTCTTTTTAGAAGCCCCTTAGAAATGTGGTGTATATAGAATTTACAATGGCAATTTACTCAACCATAAAGAAGAATGAAATAATCGCATTTGCTCATAGATGAATGGAAATAGAGAAAATCATACTAAGTCAAATAAGCCAGAGTCAGAAAATCAAGGGTCAAATGTTTTCTCCCATATGTAGAAGCTAAAGCAAAATAAGGGAAAGAAGGCAGTTTGTGTGTGTGTGTGTGTGGGGGGATCAGATCATAAATTATAGAGAAGATCAGTGAAGTAGAAGGTAGAGAAAAAGAGGGAGGTAGGGAGGGAGGAGGGTAAAGGGGAGCAAATACATAATTAACTTAACAAAATCATGTTATATACATATATAAATGCACCAAAGGGATTTCACCTTTATGTATATATAGAACAATCAAAAATAAATGAAAAAAGAAGTGAAAGAAAGATCAATAAAGTAGAGGAAGGAGAATAGGGGGAGGGATGAGGGGAGGAAAAAACTAGGAGGGGTGGTAGATGGAATTTGAAATCAAATTCCTTGCACATATGATTCTGTCAAAGTGAACCCAACTACTATATGTAACTATAGTGCTCTAATTTAAACAAAGAAAGAGCCTCTTAGGCAGGCTTCCTTCCCGCTGGTCTTCAGATGGTCACAGTGCCTCACAGGGCTGCACACTTCATAGGACAAAGTCGAAGGCTTTTTTTTTTTTTTTTTTTTTTTTAAGAAAGAGTGAGAGAGAATTTTTTAATATTTATTTTTTAGTTCTCAGTGGACACAACATCTTTGTTTGTATGTGGTGCTGAGGATCAAACCTGGGGCCGAATGCATGCCAGGCGAGTGCGCTACCACTTGAGCCACATCCCCAGCCCCAAAGTCGAAGGCTTTGCTGGAAGTCCTAGTGAGTTGCCAGACTTGAACTGAACACTCCTTATGCACTTTCCATGTGATATTCTTCAATTATGTATAGATCACCTATATTAATGTTTATAATACATTGTCACAGCTGTGCATTAAGTTGTGGTATTTTAACACTGTTTTCCATTAAATAGGGAATAAGATCTTTTTGTCCCAAAAGCTCAGCCAAGTTGCAAACAAAAATTTAAAAAATTCTACATTTGTTTAAAGTGATGTTTTTTACTCAATTTAGAGAATTTCATTAGCATGGATTTTGATGGACTAAACAACTCTTAGTTCATTGTATTACCCTTTTATCAGCTCAGAGATCATAGACAACAACTTGCTGAGGTTTCTTCTATTTCATAATGGGGTAGATTCCTTTTTCAACCCGGGGCATTGTCTCTGACTGCTGTCCACTATAGGCCGGTCTCATGTGGTTGATGATGCCAATCCCAATCATGTCCTGCAACTGAGATGTGTTGTTTGTGAGGTTTGCCCTCCTTACTCGCTGCTGTGGGGGCCAGCTTCCAGTAAGCCCAGGGTCTGATTGACCCCGACAGTGCACAATGGGTACTGTGCAGCATTCTGCACCCCTATCCTAACACTCCCTAGCTGTCACCCTGCGGGCCCTTCTCTCCCCAGCACCCTTCCTTCTCTGCTGAGAGAGAAAGCCATGATGCAGCCTCAGGTTGCCCCAGAACTGACACTGATTTTATTAATGTGACCACATTTCCCTTATTGTTATTTAGTGTGTTGGTGGTTATGGCCCTAAAAAGAACATGGGACATCATCTCTGCCTAAAAATTAACTGTGTAACTGAGAAATTCCCCATTTGGGTGGGTGGTGGAAGAAGAGGAGGTAGAAGAGAAGAAAACTACTTTTCTTCCTGTCCCTTTGTTTTCTTTTAATTTGGATTTTTGAGCCTGTTGGGTCAGAGCTGTCTTTTGCTGTACTTTGTACAGTATCTAATATACTTCTTGTTCTCAGAAAAAGATTATAAAGTGATGGTTTGTAATCCATTTATGACAAAATGATTTCTAGATTTATCTGGAAGAGGAATACCTATTTGTATTGAAGTGATAAGGAAAGAGGGTATATCCTAAGTATTTCCCAGGCCAAAAAACCCCAAATCTTGTCTAAGCAAGTGTCATGTCCTTATCCCTTAGCCCAAAGAAAAGGACAGTCCACACTTGAAAATTTTATTAAAACCAGAAACTAAAGAAAGGTATCGAGCATAGTGAAAATTGCCTTGGTAGTAAGAGAACAGTTCCTTGGAGCTGCAGGAGTGTCTTCTTCCAAAATGTGTTTCTAGTACCTGGGATAGGTTTGGTTGCAGAGGATGTCACCTTTGAGTTTAGGGACAACTAATAATCCAAAATTAGTATTTTTTAAAGAACTGCCTCACAGGTGATTAGTGTATTTGGCAAGATACAGGCAGTGGAGTGGTCTATTTAATAAGAAATTCTTTTGCCAAAAAGACAGCAAAAGAAATGCTGAGAGCCTTTGGAAGCTCTGATCTCTTGCAGGACACAACGTGCCCTTTGCCTGCAGCAGGTCCTCATGCAAGCACTTGCTGAAGGCATCCACTCTTCCTTGGCAGATTTCTTCTACCAGTTTGAGTCCCATTCATCCCGCAAGGCCCACTTTAGACATAGCTTTGAGTCTCAAAAATGACTTTCTGTTGAAATGATTGATGTCCATCCCTGTGTCAGGTCTCAGAGGCAGGGACCTGGCCTCATTCCTCAGTGGAGGTAATGCCTGGCAGAGTGAACAGAGGACAGTTGAGTTCCCCTGGAAACTCAAGCAAGGGGACAGGCTACATGACCCTGGGTTGGTGAGTGGACCTTTTGGTGCTGTGGCTTCTCCAGGGTACAAAGGTCTAGGTGCAGGGTTGGGCTGAGGACTAGAGATTTGTATTCAGGGCCTGGTGCAGGCTTGCATGACATAGATATTCATAGCATACTAGCTCCTAGTCTTGTTCACTCTTTCTCTGTAATTTCAGGACTTTTATATAGAATTTGCACTATCATTGAGGATCATAGAGCCTCTTTTTTCTTCCAGTTGAAGGTCTCAAAATTCCAAGTCACGAAGAGGTTAATTGCCTTCAGGCCCTTGTTAGGGATGAGACATGGGGTGTGGGGTGCAGTCTGTTGCAAACTACCAGCTTTCTCCAGTATCAGAAGTCTGTTTTTGTTATACTATCCTTGAACTGTGTTTTGTTTGTTTTTGAGTCTCTGTTCTTGTCTCTGCTTTCATCTTTGTTTTATATTTTTAAGTTTGAATTTGAGTCCAAGTCTCTTCATAATTATCTCTGATGGAAATACAATAAGATTTACATCTAGGGAGAGAATTAAAGGAGTTGCCACACAATCTAGTCTAGCAGAATTAAATCCACATTTGTAAATACCACTCTAACCCTAGCACATTCTAGAGTTTGTAAGAGAAATAACAGGGTTATGATTCAGAATGGAAATTAAATGTTATCACTGAATCCTCCAGCTGACTACCTCCTGGGCCCTCCTGTGGTCACCATTGTTTCCCCCCAGCCTATGAGGTTTCTTCTTCCACAGCCAACCCTGTCCCACCACCTGCCAGTCTTCCTTCCCACAGCTGGATGCTGTCTGCTCAGATGTAGAAGCACTTCTAAGGCCTTCCGTTTAAGAGCCCCCCTGATGGTTTTTTAATGTTTGTTGTTTACATCCCTCGTTTCTTACAGCAAGAAATCTATTTGGACACTTTCTTGAAGTTTGCCTAGCCAGTGGTTCAATGATGTGGTGCTGGGGATTGAACCCGGGGCCTATAAGAGAAACTTTGTGGATTGTTTATTATTAGCCCTCTTGGTTCTGTGAGTGGGCAGTTCTCACCTGGGTTCTCTCATGAGGTTGCAGTCTGGGCTGGGCTCCTCATACACATGTTAGTGCTTCTGCTGGTGTGGCTGTGCTGGCTGGAGGCTGTCTCCCAGGTAACCAGCATGCATGTCCTCATAAGAAGGCCTCTGGGGAAGTTGGGCTTCTGCATAGCAAGCCTTCCAGAGGCTCAAACTGCAGGATAGGATGACGGTACAATCAGGTCTTGGAAGTCCAACAGGTTAGCTTCTACTGCTCAACAGAGAGGTATCGCCCACTAGGGCACGGGAGGATGGGGGCAACTGGGAGGAGGGGTGTCATTTTGGGACATTAGCTACCACAGCAGGAAATAACCACTACGCATTTTCACATGTTATAATGTTTTCTGCATTTTCACTATTTTCTACCTTTACTACAGTGTTCTCATTTTACCATTACTTTACTCTCACAATTTTTAGTCTCTCTCTTTGCTGATTTCCTGTTTTGCATACTTTTCTAGAACGTGTGTGGGAAATATCCCAAAAGTTGGCTAAGTGAGCCTTGAGTGCTGACAGAGGCTTCTGTTACCAGCTCTAAATGAGTGTCCAGTGTCCTGTGCAGGGGAGTATCTTTCCTTTCCTTTGTCCAGTAAAAACATGGCAGAGTATCCAGAGCTTGCCTCTGGGAAATGCCTCCTCCCTGCAGCCCAGAGGAGGTTGCTGGAGGAGGGAAGCCTTCGCTGTTCTGAGACTGGCCCTAAGTTCCCTTGTGACCTTGGGCTGGTTATCACATATGCATGAACTCAGTTTGCTCTTTGTCTGAATGTATGAGTCAATAAACTTGTTCATTTCACTAATTTCCCTTGTCCGTCCTTAGCCTTCTCCTTGCATCTGTCTTTCATTTAAAAGAGCTGTGTTCAGTTCTCATGCATGTGCAGGTGACACCAGCCCCTCCTCTGTTAGCAGGCTCTTGGGAGCACAGGGCATTTTGCTGAGGCAGAATCACTAGCTTTGCTGAGGTCCCTGCGGAGGGACACTCTGACAGGAATTGATAAGGGCGCGTTATGTAAAATCTGGAGGGCAGGGCTTTCCCTTTTAGGTCAGCACTCAGCCGCAAGCTAAAAATGCTAATCAACGGAAGCATTTTCTGTGTTCATTCCAGAGACTTTCCCAGGGGCACAATAAATCTAGCCTGCATGTTTACAGGATCGTTGTTACTTAACAAGCTAGTCTCCGAAGCTTAAGAGTTTTGGGTTTCATCAAACCTAACCCAACCTGCTATATTCGTAAGATCCATTGTCTACTTGTATTGCTCTCCGTACTGGAAGATAATTTTGCATACTTAAAGTAATTTTTACACCCCAAACTAACCTTACATGAAGTAGAGGAATACTCAAAAGTTACATCTCTTTATCTCTGTCTCTTTTTTTCTTCTTCCAAACTTCCATCTCTGGGTCCGTTCAGTCTCTAGTCTGCCCACTTGTACCCCCAGTTAGCTAGTTTACTCATTGACACATTCATTCACCGGTTCGTTCATCCGTCCACTAAATGTTACTTTGAGTGATATGAATAATGTATGAGGAAGATGAAAGGATAGCATCCTGCCTTCAAGATGCTGGGAGTGTAGGGAGGAGGCAGACCCGTCAACAGGTAGTATCAAGGCAGTGGGCTTGGGACTGCTGACCTGACTGTAAGATTCCCCTTTGACTTGGCTTCCAAGGACTCATCAGTCACTCCAGCAAGCAGTATGAGCAAGACCTGGGTTGAACCCATTCACAGTGTGAATAGTGAACTGTGGGTAACCCTGCTTTTTTCTGGAACCTTGACCTTTGAGCAGAGCTTCTGATCTTGGGAGTATGGGCTAAATGCTCTCTGGCCCAGGGATGCTGAGATACATACTTTCTAGATTTCAATAAGCACAGCCAGATCCACCAGAAATGTCACATCTCATAGACACTCCCTTTAACAGTGTCTCAGATAATGTTTTTCCCAGGCCCTCCCCAGAGTTTTGCCAGTGTGATGGGTAAAATACACAGTATCTCTCTAAATTAAGAAAGGCAGCCTTTTGTCTCTAATTGCAGATAGTTTTCTTGTTTGATGTTGGAGTTTGTGTCCTGCATAGACTATCCTCCTGTGAGATATTCCCTGTTCACTCCTACTTCTCTTATGGCTTTATTTTTACATTTGGAAATTTTGATCCATCCAAAATTACATCTGGTATAAGGAATGAGATAGGAATCTGGCTTTATTTTATTTTTTCTCAGATGGCTACCTAGTTGCATTAAAGATATTTTATTGAGTAATCTCTTTTCTTGAAAAGCAGTCTTTATAGTTACATTCCTTAATTGTATGCTTTTATAATAAATTAAATCCCCTCACCTATTTTTAATTCTTTATTGTGATCCACCAGTCTGTTTTGTGGACTTCTCCTTCAGTTCCAAGCTGTTATTGATTGATTGATTGGTACTAGGGATTGAACCCAGGGGTGCTTAACCACTGATCCACATAACCAGCCCTTTTTAATTTTTATTTTGAGCCAAGTTGCTTAGCACCTCAGTAAATTGCTGAGGCTGGTTTTGAACTTGAGATCCTCCTGCCTCAGCCTCCCAAGTTGCTGGGATTATAGGCAGGTGCCACTGTGTTCAGCTCCCAAGCTGTTTTAATACTGAAGCCTCATAACGGGGAGCTTCAAACTTTGTTAAAAGGAGCAAAGTCTTTCTTTTATGTCCTCAAAAACCAGTCTTTAAAGGAAGCTTGACAAAACTTAAATTTGGCTATTTTGCCTTGAGAATTCATTTTCTCAATAAATATTAGGTACCGGTGATGCTAGTCATGACCTACCATTTCCTTCTCTTGATTCATTCCTTCTCTTTCTTGCCTTCCATAAATGTTCATCTATTGTTGTTATGTGCTGGACACTGTTTGCTTGGAGATTGAGAGGAGAATAAGATTCCCTGATTTATTTATATCACACTGAGCTTGACTTTGGCTGCCATTAGAGCTCACCTGGAGGTCTTATACAAAGCCACAATGCCAAAAATGGGAAGGAAGCCTCTTCAACTGCCACCTCTGTATGTTATCCTAAGCCTTTGCCCAACCACTGAGCAGAATTAATAATCTCCTAACTGATCAGTTCTGTTTAATGCCTGGAAAATTACAAAGAGGGAAATAAGAGTTACTGCTCTCATCTTCTGTTAGGTTTTCTTAAAAAATATTTTTTTAAACAGATTTTTTTTACACACAGAGACAATTGTCAAGGGAATATACACACCCAACTAGCTTGTGGAAAGATAATGGAGAACTACAGAAAACTCCCCCACAGCGGCGGCAAGGGAAGGAAATACTTTCTCCTGACAGGAGCCTACATGGGCCACATGGGAGCCGCCAAGGCCCTGCGTGAGAACGAGCTGGTGATCTTCTTTCTGGATGGCTGCTTTTATGTTTGAGTAAACAGGTTTCTAGTTTTGTCCTTTTGTGATGGTTATGACCTTATCAGAACCACAGATAATTCGTTTTTTTCATTTGATTTGTTGCTCATAAATTGTCATTTGCTCTTACAGTCGGATGACTAAGTTCTCATGTAGGGCATAAACAGCCTAGGTCTTGCTCAACTTCGATGGGCTGAATTTTTCCGTGTTTAGGAGTGTTCCAGTAAGTCAGAAATGGCTCTCTCCATTTTTCACACCTTATATTTTACATGATTTATATTATTTGTCCAAAATACATGTCTTAAGTCTAGTGCAATGGATTCTGCAGGAGACTGTGGAGAACCTGGAAGGAACTAGAAGTGTGCCCCCTTTGAGCACCCACATGAATGAAACCAGAACCACATGAAGAAGCTATTAGATTCAGGCTGAGTGTCCTCCCCTTTCTCTGAGTGTTCAGGACACTGATGGTACCTCTCTGTGGTCCTTGTGGATCTGAGGAAACCTTTCCCTCCTCTGTCCTCCTGGTTCTCTCAGGTTAGGGTGACCACTGGAAAGAGGCTATGGATCTTCACAATCTATAAAAAGGTCAGCTTAGTCTCCAACCAGAAGGCCTTTTAGTTTTTAAAAAATACATCTTACCTTACCCTTTCAGATAATTTGTTGTTGTAAAAAGCAAATTATATTTTCCAGTGGATCAAAAACATTGGAATGCTTCCCAAACATTCCAGAGTCTTATTTTCTGATGTGACATTTGACTTATATAAAAGCAGACTGTTTTCCCCCCTTGCATAAATATACACGAAGGACAGCTTTTGTAATATAGTAAATAAGATCCCACACAAATTCCACATGACACACTGTGTGGGGAATCTCACATAATAAAATGAAGAATGCTGCCTGTTTGTTTTCTAATCAATGTGGAGTTTTCATTCTACCCCGGATCTGTCAAAGCCATGTTCAAATACAGAGATGATGTATTTAAACATACTGATTTTAAACGGACACGTTTTCTACATAAACAAAACACACCCATTACTGCAGCCATCCTTTATATTTCAGAAAGGATGAAGGCAGGCTCTAAATATGGTTCATGACTTAAGCTTATGCTAAATTTGTGAGGGAAGATGTGTTGAAATTTAGGTGGGTGTTGCCAGAAAAGCACAGGAATGTGGGGGGCAGGACCAGGTGACACGGGGATAAAGTCATGCCAGACGTAAACGCAGATTTCAGAAGGTTTAACAGAGAATTAATATGCTGCTATTTTTGAAAAGGAGAAGGTGTCAGATCACCAAAAGGAGAAAAAAGTGCTTAAAGCTGTATTTGCATTGAAGTTTATGTCAGCTCTGTATTTCCTTTCTCCCAAGTGCCCAGGATGAAAGTGTACCTTTGAATTTGTTAAATGCATGTTTATTGCTGTCTCATTACCAATCAAGGTCAGAAAGCTTCTCTTAAATACCTCATGTCCGTATGTTCTAGCACAGGGCCCAGGGATGTGAATGGATTCGAATAAGATCATGTACATGTTTCTCTCACACATGCAACTTCTGTTTCTGCAGCTCTTCTTCTTCTCTAACTCACTCTCACTTTTCTACTTTCACTCCTCCTTGTGAAATTGTTTCTCTAGCCAGCTTTCAAGGCTCTAGAAAGTCAAGTTCATTTTTTGTTTGATATTCATCATGATGCCCAGCACAGACCTTGAACCTTGAGATTGCTCAGTGCACCAAGCACCTTTGCTGACCATTCTTGCTGCCCGGACTTCTCCACATACTCATGTTCCTCTGATGTTAGAGGTTTTCCAATGCTTTACATATTTATGTACGTTCCCTCATTCTCATTCCACAGATGTTTGTTAAAATATTTTTTTTTCAAATTAAAAAATACATTACTTCTGAACATGATAATATTCAAAATAGCCTTTATACCTTTAAAGGTCTTCCAGATATGGCAACTTTTCTTCCATGTAAAAGCACTCTGAAGTTAAAAGAAACAGCTCTTTATTTTGGAAAGACTATACTTTGAGGTTGCCGTGAACCTGGCAGTGTAGAATTTTCAACAAGACTAAACTGCTGAGTTTACATTAACGTGTGTGAGAATTACCTGCTTCTCACCCCTGCTCTTTGGTTTTAAATGTATGTTCTTAGTATCTTCGTGGCGTTTGCTACTGTCCATGACTGCTGAAAGTGCAGTTCTTATTCTTTCAGAGGGCTTGGTGTTGGTCTGTATAGCTAAAACCAAGAAAAACAGCCACCTAATCTTGTCCTTGAATAGTTTCCTGGTCTTGTTACAGATTGCTTATTCTTTTTAAAATTCATTTGTAGATTTCCAAGTCAAGCAAATCATGAAGATCTTGGCTCACAGGAGCTTTCATGGTTTCCTGAGCATTCAAATCAGAGTGGGAAGGACTCTCCTGATGTGTCACTCCTGGAGGAGATAAAGAGATTAAGTCTTTTGAATTTAGCTTAATGTTTTTCCTTCTATTATTTAACTTTTGTTTTCGAAAAGAGATTTACAAATAACATGGCATTATTTTATTTTATTTTTTTTTTTGTAAAATGAAAAGAAGTAATAGCATACACATGTTCACTGCTTGGTACCCAGGAAGGCCAAGTAAAAGCCTTGCCAAGTATAGAGGATTTGGAGGAGAGGAAGCACAGACACAGCTAACTGATAAGAAATGTGGGAATAGTGATAACACAGGCAGGAACTCAAGATGCAGTCCCAGAATCACACACCAGGTCTTGAAACTCCTAGGATCTGGCTTCCAGATTTTTTCTCCCACTGCCTTTATTCCTGTGTTGAGATGAGAGTTCTTTGGAATTAACCTGGCCCAGAGGCCTACAGACATCTGGAGCTGAAAAGACCTGAGATGAAAGTCTTGAGGGTAGGAAACCTGTGTAATTTTCAATAATAATGACCTCGGGAGAGCCAGGAACCTTGTGAAGCTCTTGGGTTACTAAATTAAGTGAGACACACAGTCCCTATCATCAAGGTACTTAAACTCAGAAGGAAGATTCGGGTGAACAAAGTTCAAAAGAAAACAGAACGTTATCATTGAACCAGGGCACATCCTCTTTATCTAGTAATACCACATCATTGTCTAACACCAGAGTCTTCAACTTCAGGAATATTGAATCTTCAAAGAACTTTGCTTCCCAGAAAACTCAGTCTACTTGCCGCAACTTCAGTAGAGAATAAAACGCAGTTCACAAGACGTTTTGAAAGGCTACATGTTTGTTTATTACTGTCACAATAGGCCAAGAGCCAGGAGTGCAAGCGTTCACAGTAGCAAGTTCAGGGAATGTGTTGTCAGCATTCTGGGGGATGGAATGTGGGCTAGGCACATTGATGTCCAGAGATTAACTTCACCCTCTGTTCTCCCACCTCCAAAGAGCAGCCACTGTCAGTCCACTTTCTGAATTATCCTGGGAGTACATGTTCTCCTCTCCTCCCCTCCCCTCCCTTCTCCTCCCCTCCCCTGCCCTCCCCTGCTTCTTAGACTTTTAGGAGAAACTCCTAAACACTTCCTCCAGGCTGTGCCTCCTGTGACAATCTCCTAAACGCTTCCTCCAGCAACTGTATTTCTAATATGGTGTCGTTTCCCTGTACACAAACCCATCCTGGGAGGATGAGCTCAGCCTGGTCTTTGGCCTCACCTACAAGGTCCTTCCCAGTTTTCTCCAACTCCGCCTCAGCTTCCTCTCCTGTTGCTTCCCCCTCCTTCTGCTCCAACCTAAGGTCCTTCACACTGGTGATTCCTTATGCTTCCCACAACATTCCTGTCCACATGCTTCTGTGAGTAAGCTTCCCTCCCACCACCCTACCTCCCACCCTAGTCCTGGAATGTCCCTCTTTGGTGAGTCTTAGTTCATGTCAGTGGGTAGTTATTTAATCAGTCCTTTGTCGGTGATACTACCCTTCCTTGTACGCTTCTGCAGTTAAACTTCCCACATTGTAATGTTTGCCTCTCTCACTAACTTAAAAATTCTTAACCTGGGCTGGGGATATAGCTCAGTTGGTAGAGTGCTTGCTTTGCATGCACAAGGCACTGAATTCGATCCTCAACACCACATAAAAATAAATAAATAAAATAAGGATTTATTTTTTAAAAATTTTAAAAATTAAAGAATTTCCTTTCCCCACCACTTAAAAAAAAAATTCTTAACCTGTGTAACTCCACATCATGTACAACCACAAAAATAGGAAGTTATACTCCATGTTTAAAGGCTATATCAAAATACATTCTACTGTCATATATAACAAAAAAGAACAAAAAATTCAAGAAAAGTTCTCAAGAATGAAAACCAAGTTTTCTTCTCTGGATCTTTTTTTTATTTTAATTTTTTTTTAGTTATACATGGACACAATATCTTTATTTTGTTTATTTATTTTTATGTGGTGCTGAGGATCGAACCCAGGGTCTCACACATGCGAGGTGAGCGCTTTACCACTGAGCCACAACCCCAGCCCTCTTCTCTGGATCTTTATCTTAAGCCCAGAGTAATTTTAGTGTAATCTCTTTGAATCTATTTTTTTTTTTAATCTGTAAAGTAAAGATGTTGGACTGGAATGAAGTGGTCCCTTAAATAGAGGCCCACATTAAAATTACTTGGAGGTCAACAGACAATGAAGGGACCACTGTACATACACATGCCAAGGAATGAAGTTGGACTCCTACCTTACACCATAAGCAAAAATTAACTCATAATTGATTATAGGGGGCTGGGGCTGGGGCTCAGTGGCAGAGAGTTTGCCTAGCATGTGTGAGGCACTGGATTCAATCCTTAGCACCACATACAAAAATAAATAAAATACCTGTCCATCTACAACTACAAATTTTTTTTAACTGATTATAGACCTAAATTAAAGAGATAAAGCTATAATATTCTGAGAAGAAAATAATTAAATCTTCTTGACCTTGGATTAAAGAAAGGATTCTTAGAGATGACATCAATAGTATAAGAAGAAGAAAAAAAAATAGATAAATTATACTTCATCAACATTAAAAACTTTGTGCTTCAAAGAATACCATCCATTAAGTGAAAAGACAACCCACAGAATGGAAGAAAATATTTGCAAATCTTGTCTCATAAAGGTATATATACATATTTTTTCTAGTATCCAGAATATATAAAGAACTCTTACTAGTCAACAATAAAAAGACAATCCAGTTTAAAAATGGTGAAGGATTTGAATAGACATTGTTACAAGGAAAACATACACAGATAATAGGTACATGAAAAGGTAGCATCCTTAGTTACCAGGGAAATACAAATCAGAATCACAGTGAAATGCTACTTTGTATCCAACAGGATGGCTATTATCAGAAAGATGAACGATAATGAGTGGGAGGAAGAATGTGAAGGAATTGGAACCCTCTTGCATGTTCATGAAAATGTAAAATAGAATACTTTGCAGTTCTTTCTTTTTATAAACATAGAATTATCTTGTGACCTAGTAATTCTATTCCTAAGGGTACATATGTAAGAGAATTGAAAACATACCTACTCAAAAATTTGTATATAAGTGTTCACAGGCAGCATTATTATTTCATAACCAAGAAGTTGGAACAACCGAAATGTCCATCACCTGAAAAATGAACAGACAAAATGTGGTATGTCCATACAACAGAATAATACTCAGCATAAAAAGAAACTAAGTACTGATACATGCTACAGTATGGATGAGCCTTGAAAACATTATGCTACATAAAAGAAGCTAGATACAAAAGGCCATATATTGTATCATTCCATTTATGTGAAATGTTCAGAATGGGCAAATTCATAGAAAAAGAAAATAGATTCTTGGTTGCTAGAAGCTAGAGAACTGAATGGGTTGGGTAGTAGTGAATACACTCTGGTATGAGGTTCTTTATGGCATCCTAAATGTGGAATTAAATAATTTTGGTCGTATGGCTGTATGAAGACACTTAAGCCCACAGAATTATACACTTTAATAGGTGAATTTTATGGAATGTAAAATTTAGCTCAAAAAGCTGTTACTATTTTTAATCCCTCCGAGAGCTTTTCTAAAATGTGCCTGTGACATCTCGTCTTCCTGTCGTGAATTGGATTCAGAAAGGCTGGGAGGTACCTCGGCTTTGCCTGCAGCTCTTTTTATGGCTTCATGAACTGAGAGTTTGAACACTTACAAGCATACCTGGACAAGCAAGTGTGAAATATCCTTTGGCTTTTTAGGTACGACTGTGCAGTTCTGCAGGTGCCTCTCCAGATCTCTTGAGGAGGGATTGGACAGCCTAGCTGTCCTGTAATTACATCCTGTTGCCTAGAACCAGGGCACAGCAGGACAGAAAGGAGAGCATAGAACATATAGGCAGTAAAACAGGACTCCAGGGAGGGTGAGAGAAAGGGAAGCTTTCTCTGGATTCAGAGTTGAAGATGTAGTCTGGGAGTGTCTCCACTGCAAGGATCCTGATGTGGATCTAGTCTGAGGCTGTCATCACCTTCACAGAGTAGCTGAGACTGCTCTGGGAGAAGCAGAGTTCCATGCTCGCCTGCCTCCAGACACTTATGCCTCTGGCTTCATTTGGTTGCTGGCCAAAACATCTTTGGAGAAGTCCTGAATTGTCTCCCCCCCCCCCCCAAGACAGTTTCTTGTTGAAATATAGAAATCATTGAGTATAAACATAAAAATAAAAACCAACTATAAAATCCATTTACTTCTCAATATAGTGAGAAATAAATGTACAGCACACAACGGTTTGCTTTCTAGCTTAGAGAGTCAACATAGATCCATAAATAAAATCATGACAATAGCAATCTCATATTCCTTTAGGGTGTGATGTGATACCTGGTCTTAGATAAATGGCAGCTCTTTTTATTCTCATCACTACAAATAAAAACTAAAACTTACAGATAAAAATTTTTTAAAATTGTGTTGCCTGTAAAACCATTTGAGTTTTTATTTGCCATCCTGTTTTGACTTTGCATAAACTCTGCTGGAATGTCAGCCTTGCAGGTATCACCTCTGTACTTGAAAACTTTTCTCCAGAGTCACACAGAACCTTTCAAACAGTTTATAGTTCTTATGGAAATTAGGTAGACCATTATTTGTTTAATATTATTTCTACCTGAAATGTTGGAATTGGGATGTTAATATAGGGACACTGGTCAAAAACAAAACAAGAACAAAGGCATAAACATTAGTAGTTTGAAGAATAAAACAAAGCCATTCTTAACAGAACTCTTCCTAACAATATTTATCTTGGAAATGAAGCAACATTGGGAAGAGCCAGTGACTGAAAATACAGCATATTATTGTTTAATTTTTAGCAGTAGGAGTAGACAGAGCATGTCTGTCACTTTACGTGCTTCCCAACAGAATGTCCTGCTTCAATGGATGTGTAGTGTCTTTATATGACAGTGTAGCACAAAATCATCTCCTACTTGGTGGCCATGGCATTTTGAATCTTTTTTGAGACGGTTTTGCCTCATACCCAGTCTATGAAACGAGTGCAATATTTTTTCTCTAAATTTGCATTTTTATCATTATATTTTTATTGATACATATTATATAATAAGAATAAAATATACAATACAGTATATATACAGTATAGAATTATAACCACATTGAGTGAAGTTGGCAAGGTCTGACAAGATGACATACTCTTCCAAAAAGAGACCCTTTTATAACAAGACAGGTATCTTAATGGCTCATAGGCATGAATCAAACTGAACTATCCTAAGTGAAAAACATATAACATTAGGAATTATATTTGAATGTAAATAATTCCGTTGGAGCAGTGTGACATCATGATCACCACTAATCATTCACCATCTTTTGAGTGCTAGGATTTTGGGGAGGGGAGGGAGGATTGTTATTTCTAATCCTGCAAATAACCTCAAATGCTTGATTATTCTCACTCTGTTTTGTCAGTGAGGAAACTGAGGCTCAGAGAGTTAACTTCATCTCTATTTGGATCCAAACCCTACCCTACTAAAATGTGACATACCACAGAAACCACAAAAGGCTTGTTTCTGGTCTTGCCTTTTCTACTATGACCTTGAGTGAGGCCTTTCATCTCTAGATTCCTCTTTCCTTATTTGTAAAATAAGAGACTTGAATTATGACACCTAAATTCTTTTTAGAAACTTTTCAGAAGTTCCTGAGAACAAAATGTACTTACAAGATAACTACTGAAACAATTTATCATTATATATAGGTATGTAAAATCTTGGTCAAAGTCATCAGGAAATGACTGATTATCAAGTACTTAAAAAGTTATTGAGCTAAAAATTTTTAATTCATTAATTCACATTTTTATTCAATGTATCCAGTGCTTCTGTGGATTGAATATTTGTACCTGCACCACAATTCATATGATGAAGTCCTAACCTAGGTGATAGTATTAGAAGGTGCTGCCTTTGGGATGTGATTAGGTTATGAGGGTAGAGCCCATAGCAATGGGGTTAGTTCCCTTATGAGAGAGACTTGAGAATTTCCAATGTGAAGATACAGCAAGAAGATGGCCATCTCAGAACTGGGAAGCAGGCCCCAGAGCCCAGCCAGCCTAGTACATTGATCTTGGACTTCCAGTCTCCAGAACTGGGAGAAACTATTTCTGTTATTTAAGCCCTCCAGTCTATGATGTTTTTGTTACAGCAACTCAGACTCACTAAGACAGCTTCTTGGTCTTTTTCAGCAGCATGTTCTTTTTGCAACTAGACTTCTGATGTGGAAAGTTGTGGGCTTCCTGAGCATCCTGTTATGCTCGAATTCGGGACCCCCAAAAGACCACCAGAGACCCAAGATAGATGTAAGCAGCAAAGAGGTGTTTATTATGAGCTAGCTCGGTCCTCCGTGCGCACACACAGCTACTGATGACGCTGAGAGGCCCTGAGCCCAGGGTTTTATACACTCTCTGGAGAAGGCAGGGACCCCCACATACATCATAGCTTCTCCTAGCAAACCATCACACACCGCGGGAAAATCAAACAACAACTCCAAAACATGATTAGCACATTCACTGGCAGGAACAAACTGGCGTGGGGTGATTGGTTACTACAAGAGGGGGATTTGTTTGAACTGATTGGTTTAAGCCAAAAGGGGTGTATGTGCTGTACTACATGGTTTCCCAACACGTTATCAACCACCATAAACTACTGGGAGGGTCATCTGGCATCTCAGGTATTTCCCTGTCTCATGCTGATTGGTGGCTGCTAAGAGGTTGCTATGAGTCCCCACCTAGCCTGACTGAGTCAGGGACACCTGGCGCAGCAGATCTCTCCTGTTATTTAGCAGGGTGGGAATGTGCCTAGGAGTGCTCTTGTGGGTCTTTCCAAGGACAAAGGTGATGTCCCTTCCTTGGACAGGCTTTGCTCTGAGGTAGAAGCTGGTTTTTCAATCCCTTTGGTGATGCCTGAAGTTGCAGAGGCAGATGAGGGAGACCCACATCCAGGGCTCAACATGAACTTATCTTCATCATCACTGACCCCTACTTTTTTTTTTTAAAGGTAGAATGGAACCTGAGTACCAATCAGGTAGCTTTACCCAAAAGCTGAGTTGCAAATGAAAGCAGCTTCTTCCTGAGAATTTTTCTTGCCCTTTAGAGAATTCTTTTTCTTAATGCTATTAGTATCACTTGAGTATAAGTCACCCTTCAGAACATTCATTTGTAATCCTGATCATTTCTGTGATTTTCAGATACTTTAGTTTCAGGGACTTTTTGCTCAGATGAATCTCCTGCATATTCAGAATGAAGAACAGGAAGCAGAACAAAAGGAAAAACAAAACTTGCATTGCTGTTATTGAGAGGACCAGAATGAGAACATGGAGGAAGCTGGACCCCCATTTCCTTTCTCTATCCCACCCCAATCCTGTGCTTGACAGCTTTCTGTCACTGTGACAGATACCTGAGACGGACAACCTAAAAAAAGGAAAGGCTTATTTTGGCTCTCAGATTCAGAGGTTTTGGTCCATAGTCACTTGCCCTGTTGCTTTGGGCCGCAAGACACAGTACACCAAGGTGGGTGTTCATGGCAGAGGAAACTGCACATCTCATGGTACTGGAAATCAAAGAGAAAAAAAATGGGCTAGGGTCCCAATATCCTCTTCAAGGGCACGTTCTTAATGACCTCACTTCCTCCCATTAGGCCCCACCTCCTAAAGGTTTCACCACCTCCCAATAGTGCCTTGGGCTGGAGACCAAGCCCATAATACATGATCCTTTGGGGGACATTCAAGATCTAAGCCATAACACACCCCGAGAGAACCTGATGACTTTGAGGCACAGTTTCAAAGCCACTTTCTCAAAGAAGGGCTGTAAATGGGATCCCACAGTAATTGTCAACCTCTCTGCCTTCTTACTCGGGCTACAGTGATTTGTGAGGCAAGAAGGTCCCATCCCTTTTTCTTAAAGAGTTTGTGGTGGGGGCTGTGGCTGTGGCTCAAGCGGTAGTGCGCTCACCAGGCATGTGTGTGGCCCAGGTTCAATCCTCAGCACCACATACAAACAAGGATGTTGTGTCTGCCGAAAACTAAAAAAATAAATATTAAAAAATTCTCTCTCTCTCTCTCTCTCTCTCTCTCTCTCTCTCTCTCTCTCTCTCTCTCTCTCTCCCCCTCTCACTCTCTCTTTTTTAAAAAAAAAAAAAAAGAGTTTTTGGTGGATTGCATGGGTGTCAGAGCCTACTGATTCTTATTCTCAGATGGTGAATACGTCTGCTACCTTGGATTCCTGATTTGGTTTTCCTAAAGCTCTTCTTAATGTTTGACTTTCTTTTATTTTATTCCTCAAAATAGGTTTGCTCATTAAAGAAAATGCAGAAATTTGTGCAATAGAAAAACGTTATCATTGTCTCACCATTCAAAGATAACAACTATGAACACGTTGATCCTTCCAATCTTTTATTCTAAATATAGGCTCAAAATGTTTATATTCAGTTGTTAAAATGTGTTAATATGTTGTTTTTTCTCTTAAAATAACTTTTTTTATATGACAAATGGCACTTTAATTCTTGAGTAACATTAGTGTAGTTAATGTTGAGTAAATAGTCCACAATAAATCCCCTATTACTGGACATCTATCTAAGTGGTTTCTGTAATTATGAATAATTCTTAAGTGATCATCTATCTTAGGAAACACTGTACTCATGTTGCCTTAAACAGTGCCTGGCATATGCCAGGGACTAAATATATAATCATTAGATTAATATTTCTGATTGCAGCTATCTCCATATTTTAGATTCTAAAAAGCAGAATAGTGAGCCAAAGAAATGGAATCATCTTCAATATAATAAAATGAATTCATTTTGACATCTTTCGTTAAAAGTAAAAGAAGAAACCCACTAAGGGAACTTAAGGATACCAGCATGTCTCCTGGTCTCCCAAGGCAGGAATGCACCTTAACTCTGGAAAAAGACTGCAACAGGGAACTTACATGCCAGTAATACTCAGTTCACTATCATTTAAGTCTGCCCTCTTTACATTTTCTTTTTCCAGTGCTGGGAACAGAACCCAGGGCCTTATGCATGCTAAGCCAGTGCTCTGCCTCTCAACTGCATCCCCAGTCCCTCTGTATATCTCTTATTCTTCTTGTCTGTGGAAGAACTGCCTGCTTTTCTTGTCCATGTGAGAGAACCTTGATGAAGCCTCAGGGGCAGATCCAGATCCATGTGATGTAAGAGACAGAATGATTGACTTGGGAACCCACTCAGCATAAGCCTTCATAAGCCTTCTAAGATGAGTGGATGGAAACTTCCTTCCCCCCCCCCTTTTAATGAAACCATCAATTCAGAAAGTTTCTTGTGTTGTAGACTTAAGTAATTTTTACATACTTGTATCCAGCTGTCTTTTGTAACTTTTTAAATCCATTTCACGCTTACAATGAATTGTAGATTACAGAAATACTCTTCTGAAATCCAAGATTATAGAATTATTCTTCTATTTCTTTATAGCACTTTCATGGATTTTTTAAAATTATTTTTTTTTAAGTTGTTAGAAGTCCAAAATCTGAGAGGGTTGTTGTGTGGTCTCTCCACCCACCAACCCCCTGCGAGACCTAGGGGGGAATCTGTTCCTTGTCTCTTCCAGTTTCTGGTGATTGTCCTGGCATCTCTGACCATTCTACTATGTGGGTGGCCTCATTTCTCCAACTTTTGCCTTCATTTTTACATTACTTTCTCTTTTCCTTAGTGGGATAAGGATACTTGTTACTGGATTTAGGACCAATTTGAATAATCTAGGATGATCTCCTCATCCCCAAATACTTACTCTATGGAGATCACTTTTCCCAGTAAAGCAGCCTTCAAGGTTCTAAGGGTTAGGACATACCTTCTTGGGGGCCACATCATGCAACCCACCCTAGAAGCCATCCTTCAGTTAACAGTGCATGGACCCTCTCCTGATTCTCACTTTATTGTGTACACACACACCCACACACACACTCACATATTATATTATTTCTAGATTTTTCTCTATGGTATATAGAACATTACATTTTGCACATGAATTTAGAGTTTGGTTAAATATCTATCTATCTATCTATCTATCTATCTATCTATCTATCTATCTATCTGAGGCTGGGAGAGAGAGAATTTCCAAGCAATGAGAATACCCTTGTAATTTTTGCAGGTATTATAAAAAGAATAAAAGCCCTGTGACATATCAGTTTTCCTATGCATGCTTCTATGGTGCTGTGGTGAAAGTATAGTGACCATCTGCTAGACACACAGATGCCTAGTGGCTACCTAGATGTGTTCTCTCTTGGGAAAAAAAAAACCAAAAGCCTTTTCATTACCTTGTAATACAGAATAGCATTGCATAAGTCATTCTTAACCAAGGAGATTCATTTCAGAGGGTTTGGGTTTTGAAATAAGGAAATTGCTTTCAGGATCCTAAACATAACCACACTTAGTAACCTTGCAAAACTGCATTTAATATAACTTAGAGATTATCTTTAGAAATATACTTTCTTTATTTTATTTTTGGAATGTTGATAAGTAACCACAGGGCATCAATTCCTCTTATTCAATTTTTACAACAAGGCTATTGTGTCAGGTACGATGCCTGTGGTGGAAAAACAGAGTAACCTCAAAGAGCACCTCTCTTTATCCGACCTTTGTATATATTTTTAATTAGTTTTTATTGAGATAATTATAGTTTCATATGCAACTTAAGAATTAATACAAAGATCCCTTGCACATTTTGTCCAGTATCACCCAGTTAGTAAAGTTTCCTATAAAGTTTATTTTAATATCACAACCAGAATGTTGATATTGATTCAATCAACTGATCATATTCATATTTCCTTATTTTCACTTGCACAAATTTATCACCTGCGTGGGTTCTTGGATTTACCACCACATCAACATACTGAATGTTTCCAACAACCCAAGAATCTCTCATATTCCCTTTTTATATCTCTCCAGCTCCTCCCTCCTCCGAGGCAGGTCTCTGACCACCAACAATAACTGACCTAGCCTTGGTGCCTAAAATGTTATTTCAAAATGCTATATAAATGGAATCAAACTTTCAAAACAGTGTGGAACTTTTGGATGGTTTTATTTCACCCAAAATAATATTCTAGAGATTTATCTGAGTGATTGTATGTATAAATATTTCTTTTTTATTACTGAGTAATAGATCACAATTTATTTAACCATTTACTTATTGAAGAACATGGGGGCTGATTCTAGATTTGAGATATTATAAAGAAAGCTGCTATGAAATTTGTACAGGATTTTTTTGTGAACCTAGATTCTCATTTCACTGGCATAAATGTCCAAGAGTGCAATTGCTGGGTATGGTAATTACATATTTAGCTGTATATGAAACTGCCAAGCTGTTTTCCAGAGTGACCGTAACATATCATCTCATTCCCTCCAGCAATGTATGAGTGGTCCAGTTTTTTCATATCTTCCTCAGCATTTGGTGTCACCAAATAGGTATGTCACTGTTGGGTATGCAGTATTGTCTCCTTGTAGTTTTAATTTGCATTTCTCTGAATATCCCCTTCAATGAAATGTCTATTATCTACTTTTTATTTGGACTGTTTTTTTGTATGTTTGTTTGTTTTTTACTGTTGAGTTTTAAGAGTTTTTTGTTGTTGTTGTTGTTGTTATTTAATATTCTAGTCTCATCAGATATATGATTTGCAAATCCCCTGCACCCCACCACGGCCTCTGTCACTTGTCTTTTCGTCCTCTTGACGTGGTTGTTGGCAGAACAAAGAGCTCTTGATTTAGAGGATGTCCCGTTTATCAGCATTTCCTTTTGTGCACTGTCCTACTGATGTCAAGTCTAAGAAATTTTTCTCTAGCCCTAGAGCCCAAGATTCTCTCCCCACACCCACCCACGGCTTTTTACTTTCACATTTAAGTGTCTGATCCATTTTATATAAAGGTTTCAAGTTTAGGGTCTAGTTCATTTTTTTTTTTTTTTTTTGCCTGTGGATGGTCCGTTGTCCTGGCACCACTTGTTCAAAAGGCCATTCTTTCATTGAATTGGTTTTGCACTTTTGTTACAAATCAGTTGGGTATATTTCTGGGTTTCACTGACCTTTGTATGTATCCTTATAGCCGTACTCTGTGATCTTCTTTACAGAAGCTGTGTAAGTCTTGACATCTGGTGGATAGAATCCTTCTATTTTATTTTATTTTTTTTTTCAAAGTCATTTTACCTAATTGTAATTTCTTTGCCATTCTCTGTAAACTTTAAAATAACCTTGTCTGTATCTACAAATATCTTGTTGGGCTTTTTATTCTCAATACTTTTTTAAATGTTTGCAAGAATATATAGTGGTATCCCTTATCTCATTTATGCCTTTTTGTTTGTTTTCTTTCTTTTTTGGGGTGGGGGATACTGGGGCTTGAACACAGGGGCACTGGACCACTGAGCCACATCCCCAGCCCTATTTTGTGTTTTATTTAGAGACAGAGTCTCACTGAGCTGCTTAGCCACTCATTTTTGCTGAGGCTGGCTTTGAACTTGAGATCCTCCTGCCTCAGGCTTCAGAGCCACAGGGATTACAGGCATGTGCTGCTGTGCCTGGTTAGTTTTCTTCCCTTTTTTTTGTCTGTCTTGCTAAAGAAGAATTTGTTGATTTTACTGACTCCCCTCTCCAAGAACCAGCCCATTTTTTTTTTTTTAACATTTGTTTTTCTGATTTCAGAGTTTCTGGGGTTTTTTGTTGTTGTTGTTTTGTTTTTTAAGAGAGAGAGAGGGAATTTTTAAGACTTATTTTTTATTTTTCGCCGGACACAACATCTTTGTTTGTATGTGGTGCTGAGGATCAAACCATGGCCGCACACATGCCAGGTGAGCGTGCAACCCCTTGAGCCACATCCCCAGCCCATTTTCTGGGTTTTGCTCTTAGCTTTATTACTTCTTTTCTTTAATCCCAGTGGTTTAGGAGACTGAAGCAGGAGGATCACAAGTTCAAAGTCAGCTTCAGCAACTTAACAAGGCCCTAAGCAATGTAGCTAGACCTTATCTCTAAATAAAATATAGAAAAGGACTGAGAATGTGACTCAGTAGTTGAGCACCCCTGAGTTCAATCCCCGGAACCCCCTCCCCATTATGTTAAACATAACTTAAAGTGTAAAGAACTCTAATTCTAGTCATTATTAATTTTTTATACTGCTTGATACATTTTATAGCTGTAACAAGAAGTAAAAACAAATTTAAAGACAACTTTCTAGTGCAGGCAATGTCAATGATATTATAGCAACAGTATATTTTTTCCTATATGTGGAAAACTTGTGTTCTATTTTTGTAAAACATTACTTTTCACATAACAGTAAATAGAATATATAATAAACTTGATGACTTATGCCATAGTAAAAGACTTCTAAATGTAACATTTCTATAACATGATCCTATAAGCAAGCAAGAAAAAAATAAAAAAGAATAAAGGGAGGGAAAGAGAGAGAAAAGGGGAATTGCATGGAAATGGAAAGAGACCCTCATTGTTATAAAAAACTACATAAAAGAGGTTGTGAGGGGAATTGGAAGAAAAATAAGGAGAGAAATGAATTACAGTAGATGGGATAGAAAGAAAAGATGGGGGGGAGGGGGATAGTAGAGGATAGGAAAGGTAGCAGAATACATCAGTCACTAGTATGGCATTATGTAAAAATGTGAATGTGTAACCTATGTGATTCTGCAATCTGTATTTGGGGTAAAAATGGGAGTTCATAACTCACTTGAAACTATTGTTCGAAGTATGATATGTCAAGAGCTTTGTAATGTTGTGAACAACCAATAAAAAAAATAAAAATAAAAAATTTAAAAAAAGCATAAAAAAAAGAATAAAGCCAAAATTAAACTAAATTTAATTATGTGGAGCATTTTGGACAGTGTTTTAAGTAGGTTTTGTGAAATAATTCGTAAGTTTAACCCTTGACTAAATTATAATTTTCTTGATGAAATCTATATATAACACTTTTTACCACATTTTGATTTGTGTTTTACTTCTGTGTTTGTTTTTTTTTTCAATTTATGCAAATGTATAGTTGCATTTATTCCCATTCCATTCTTCATGTCACAGTTATATATGCATTACATATATAGGTATACTATACAAATATTATAAATCCCAGTACAATTTTATAATTTTTGCTTTAAACACCCATATGCATTTTAAGGAAATTGAGAGAAAAATACTACTTCTGTGTTTTGTTTTAGCAGTATTTCTATACTGCTTTTTACAAAACCAGATAGTGTACTAGTTTAAAAATATATTTATAGGGCCAGGGTTGTGACTCAGTCGTGTACTCCACGTGTGCTAGGTAGAGCGCTCGCCTAGCATGTGTGAGGCACTGGGGTGGATCCTCAGCACCACATAATAATAAATAAATAATAATAAAGGTATTAAAAATATATATATATTTATAAAATCTTTGATGCTCCTCCTTTCAGGAAGTGGAGCTTAATTTCCCACCCCTTGAATGTGGACTGGACTCATTGACTCACTTCTAGTAAACAGAGTTAGGTAGATATGATGATGTCCTTTGTAGATTGGGTCATCCTTGCATTGTGGTTTCCTCCTTGTTTTCTCTTGAGTTGGTTGCTGGGCAGGGCAGGGGGATCCTGAGGGCATTCAGGCAGCTCTGTGGCGTGATCTGTGTGGTAGGAAACTGAGGCCTTCTGCCAACAACCATGTGCTAGGGCCATCTTGAAAGCAGATCTTCCAGAGCAATCAAGCCTTCAGATGAGGCAGCCCTGTGCATGTCTTGACTGCAACTTCACAAGAGCCCCTGAGCCAGAACCCCTCTACTAAGTTATTCCTGGATACCTGACTGTCTGAGTCCACTGTATGTTGTTATAACAGAATACTACAGAATAAGTAATTTATAAAGGAAAGAAATTCATCTCTCACAGTTCTGGAGGTAGAGAAATCCAAGACCGGGGTTGCTGGTATCTGGGGACAGCCTTCTTGCTACATTGTAACATGATGGAAGGCATCACAGGGCAGAGAGTAAGTGTGCTATCTCAGGTCTTTCTTCTTTTTCATAAAAAGCCATTAATCCCGTGGATGCCACACCCTCATGACCTCATCTAACCTCACTTGCCTCCCAAAGACCTCACCTCCAAATACCATCAACATATGAATATGGGGATTCAGTTTCTAATGCAGGAGCTCTGGGAACCAGACTCAAACCTTAGCGCTGACCTTTAGAAATTATGTGAAATTTTGTTGTTTTGTTGTTTTAAATAACCAAGTTTTTGGGGAGGAGGGATGCCAGGGATTGAACTCAGGGGCTTTCGACCACTGAGCCACATCCCCAACCTTATTTTGTATTTTATTTAAAGACAGGGTCTCACTGAGTTGCTTAGCGCCTCACTTTTTTGCTGAGGTTGGCTTTGAACTTGCAGTCTTCCCTCAGCCTCCCAAGCTGCTGGGATTTCAGGCGTGCCACCGCACCTGGTTAAAGCAATAGATAAACCACTGCACTTAGCATTTCATTGTATGTTATTTTGAAGTAAATGCTCATTAGATATTTACTAATATCTTCAGAACACTTTTTTTAATTAGGCATTTATATGTTTTCAGACATTTTTCTCTTCTTTGACCCCAGCCCTTTTTTTTCTCTAAGTCTGACATATTGACCCCCCCACGACTCCAGTTTACCTTCACCTCTTTTTTTTTTTTTAAGAGAGAGAGAGAGAGAGAACTTTATTTTATTTTTTTAGTTATTGGCGGACACACATCTTTGTTTGTATGTGGTGCTGAGGATCGAACCCGGGCCGCACGCATGCCAGGCGAGCGCACTACCGCTTGAGCCACATCCCCAGCCCTACCTTCTCCTCCTTAACATGCTGGAATGAGTAAATGAATTGATCTTTAAAAGATATTCTCACTGCTTCAGATTTCCCTCTTTTATTCACTTTTACCTTCTCTGTGTTTCATTCCCTCAGCTCTGGTATCGAATCAGCAAATAGAGAGAATTATTATTGACTGAAAACCTTCTAAATGTACTAGGAGATTGGGATATTTGGGTGCAGTGACTTCAGAGAGAGGTAGACTGAGGTAATGGACTCTTTGTGTGCCCCTGGGCCTGTGTTGTCAAGAGAGAGTGGACACAGGATTGTCAGAATTGAGAAGCTCTTTGATGTCCATGTGAATATTGACGTCCCCCTGGCTGCAGGCAGGAATTGGGCAGGAATTGAGTTCTCTGCCTCCTTACAATAATGACAACATCTTAGATCATTATTTTGAAGTTTGACATTTAAATATGATTCTTTAGCATTTTTTTGTTGTTGTTTGTTTGTTTTTTTACATTTGCTTATCCTTTTTTGTGTTTATTCTTGTTACTTCACCTAGATTGTAATCTCCTTATGATCTGCTGTTGTTCTGGGAGGTTTCTTATATTTCCTTTAGTATTGCTGGGGCTTCAATTTCTCTGGATTTCCTGGGATAATCAATTAAACTTAGCTGAAAAATCCATCTTTGAATTGACTCCAGGATCAATTCTGATCTGTTGAGAGTTTAGAGGGGAAGGAAGAGTCATGGCCTGACTAACATTGTCTCTTTGTCCTTATGTGTTTAGACTGCTATCTTTAGTGTCATTTTAGTGAGATTTAGTAATAGAGATAAATACATGTGTAAGCTCTCATTTAATTGTAAGACCTTATTAAATCATTAAAAACTGGTTTACCATCACTTTTTTTGAGGATTTTACAGTGTCTGCTTTGGTCTAGTTTTCTGTTTTCATCTTCTGAAACTAGCCATGACATTTGACACAGGTCATGGTTAATCAGTTTCTTCTTCTTCAAATATTTTCCACACTTGGCTTCTAAAATACATGGCTACTCATTCTTAGCCACCTTTGCTGGCTCTTCTGGACCTCTTAGCATTGGCATGCCCCAAAGCTTGGTCTTGGATCTGTTCTTGGTATCTACACATACCACGCTGTGGGTTTGTCCCATCTCCTGGCTTCAAACAGCTTCTTCATTTGATGATTATCAGCTCATCCATTGATTGTCCAACCTGGGACTCTTCCTTAAAGAAGGAAGGGGCTGGCATTCATCTACCCACTACCCACTCAACAGGAATATGTGGATGTCTAACACCGCTCCCACCTGAGAAGCCTACTAGCTGATGACCCTCTTCCAAGCCATCTTTCCCTAGGTGTCTGCATGGTTTTCTCCTTTAACCCTGTACCCAGATGTCTTCTCAGTGAGACTTTCCAGATGAACTGCTTTGCATTTCTCACTGATTCTCTATCCTTTTCTTTCACTATATTTTTATCTCCAGAACTTCTACCATCTAACATTTCACATGTTTTCTTATTTATTTCATTTAGTCTCTTTTTCCACTACAATGGGAGCTGGGGAGCAGGGAAGGAACTTTTTGTCTGCTCTGAGTTCCCAGCATGTAGCATATATTAGCTGCTCAGTAATTGAATTTGGTCTAGAAAATAGCTCATGTCATTTTGGGAATGGTTGCTTAACTCCTCTCAAAGATAATAACATCAATAAAAAGCACTGGCTGCCAAAATAGGAAGCAAAGAATAGTTTAGTAAAATATGAGCAAATTTACTTATGTTTTTGAATGCTTATCTATACTTTTTATCCATGAACTTATTTAAGCATCACAGCACTATGCATAAAAAATAATCGTTATCTCATTTTTATTAATAAGGTTCAGAGAAGTTGGGTAGTTTGTACACATATAGGTAGCGTGTAGCTGGCAAACGCCAAACTAAACATTATGTAAACTAGGCTTATCTGTAAGATTAATTCAGCATTTCAAAAGTGAAACTTTTTTCTCTTATATAGATAAGAAATAGGTAACTTAACAAAACTTATTCCTATTTCCATGGGCTTCAGGTATGAAGAGAAAAGCAAATTAGCTCTTCTGGCTTTCAGAGATTTTTGCATTTCTGACCATGCATTAACCTTCCTTTTACAATTATATCTGGAAGCTGTAACTAGCTTTATTTTTTTTTCCCTCTCTCAAATTGAAATACCCTAACTTGGGTCTCCTAGTCAAAGTTTACCTGAAGATCAGAAAGTTCCACTCTGCCCCACCATTTCTAGATATATCCCTACTTAAGATAATTCTTAGTTGAGATTCTTGCTTTAGAAGCCCCAAGTGATGGTGACACAGCAACTTTAGTATATAGTTGTAACATCTGTGTAATAAATACACAATTGTATTATAATATTATTAGAAGACAGAAGCCACAAATTCTAATTGATTCTCAATCCATCCAAGTTATGGTCAAGAAAAAATTAATATCGTTTTTGAAGTTAAAATATTATTTTCCCAGTAGTTTGCTACCACTTAAATTAATAAGGAAAAGGATGGACTATAGTCTGGACCTTTTTAAATCTTGAGAATTTATTAATCTGCTCCTTCTGGTTGGCAGGTTGAGACACAAAGTCAGGACTTTGTAGCCTGAACCCGACAAAACATAACTAAGTCAGACTGATTGAGGACAGAGAACATTGGAATTAGTCAAAAAGGAAAATTGCAGCATATAAAGAAATGCAGTCTTTATATGTTTTGCTTATACTGTAACTCCAATTAAATGGTAACTAAGTCTTGCAAAGTATAGGTCCTGAAGGGTGGGTCTTCTTTTAATGAGTAGTTAAATGTTTTTTTAATGAACAGGTTGTTTGTAAATATGAACAAGTATAAATTATTTTCCGTGGGTTAAATATTTTGGCTGAATTACGTTCTCCCTATGTTTCTGCTTGGTAAGCTTTTTGTGTTAACCGTGGATGAGCCAAACTAAACTGCAGCCGGCCGGGTCCAGATTACTTAAGGACACTGAAGCTCAGCTTGAACCCTGGCCTTTCATGTTCTTGGAAGCCCAGTGCTCCAGGGTGGTGGTGGTAGGGGGGGAGTTAGCCATCTTCAGTCACATTCTACCCTCTCATGAGTTCTTGCTGCTCATGGGAGATGCCAATGTGCTGTTTTCAGAAGAGCAGCCCTCAAACTGTTACCCTTGAAATGAACTTCAAGGACTATGAAGTGCAGGAACTCTGATTCTGAATTCATAGTTTCCTATTTCAGGAATTCTCGCTTCCTCTATGTCCTCTCCTAGGGAAGCCTTCCCCAGGTCCCCAGTCTAAGTTTACTGTCCTTCTTACCTTTGCTTCCTATCTGTGTTCTTATGCCCCCACCCCTACCCTCCCTCCCTCCATTCTCTCCCCACCCTTCCCTCTCTCATGTTTTGCTTCTTGGTATGGAATAGTATCATCATTGTTGGTACTCATGATGTCCCAGGCCTTTTATTAGGGACTTTATTTTTTAAATTAACATGTATTAATTGTACACATGAATGGAGTTCAGTGTGATATTTTCATACATGCTCACAGTGTGTGCTGATCAAGTCCAACCTATATTTTTTCCACCCTTCTCTCCCAAACCCTTCACAACCTCCAATACATTATACTATTTTCAGGACAATTTTTATTAGCTTCTACATATAAGAGAGAACATGTGGTAGATGCCTTTCTGTATCTGGCTTTACATTTATATTTAGCATACTCTCCTCTGTTTCCTGCAAATGACAAGATTTCATTCTTCTTTATGGCTGAGTATACTCCATTGTGTGTGTGTGTGTGTGTGTGTGTGTATATATATATATATATATGTATATATATATATATATGCGCCACATTTTCTTTGTCCATTCATCAGTTGATGGGCACTTAAATTGATTCTAAATATTAGCTATTATGAATAATAAATATAGGTATGTAGGTAAGTATCGATCATGCAGTAGAGCTATTTCTAGTTTTTGTTAGTTTGTTTTGTTTTACAATAACCTTCATACTTTTCTTCATAATAGCTGTAGTAATTTATAGTCTCAGTAACAGTGTATGAAAGTTTCTTTTTCTCCATATCCTTGCCAAGATTTGTTATTTTTGTTTTCTTGACAATAGGTATTCTAACTGGGTGACTTGTTATCTCATTATAATTTTTTTAAGCTTATTTTTTGGGGTACTGGATATTGAACCCAGAGGCACTTTACTACTGAACTACATCCCCCCATCCCTTTAAAAAATTTTTTTAATCTTTTTTTATTTTTTAAGATAAGGTATCACCAAGTTGTTTAGGGCCTCGCTAATTTGCTGAGGCTGGCTTTGAACTTATGGTCCTCCCACCTCAGCCTCCTGAACCACTGGGATTATAGGCCTGTGTCCTGGTGCCAGGCTTCTCATTGTAGTTTTGATTTGCATTTCCCTGATGGCAGTTGATATTGGACATTTTCATATATTTGTTGGCCCTTTGTGCTTTTTTTGAGAAGTGTCTATTCACGTGATTTGCCCATTTCTAAATTGGTTCACTTGTTTTGTTGCTGTTGTTTGAGTTGCTTATACATTCTGGATATTAACTCTCTGTCCGATGAATAGTTGCCAAATATTCTCTCTCATTCCACAGGATGTCTCTTCACTGTATTGATTGTTTCCTTTACTGCATTGAAGGTTTTCAGCTTGATGTAATCCTGTTTGTCAAATTTTGCTTTTGTTTTCTGTGCTTTTAGAGTTCTATCCAGAAAAATTATGGTGTGTCATGAAGTGTTTCCCTGTTTTCCTCTAGTAGTTTCACAGTTTGGGGTCTTATATTCAGGCCTTTGATCCATTTTGAGTTGATTTTTTTGTACAGGGTGAGAAGGGTCAAGATTAGCCTCATGTGTATATCCAGGTTTCATAACACCATTTATTGAAGAGGCTAGCCTTTCTCCAATGTACGTTTTTGTCAACTTTGTTGTGAATCACTTGTCTGTAAACATGATTTATTTCTGGGATCTCTCTTCATTCTGTTGGTCTGTTATTCATTTATTTATTTTTGTCAGCACCTTGCTGTTTTGGTTACTCTAGCTCTGTAATATATGTTGAAATCAGGAACCACGATGCCTTCAGTTTTGTTCTTTTTGTTCAAGATTACTTTAACTATATGGAGTCTTTTTTGCTTCCATATGAATTGCAGGAGTGTTTCTTCTAGTTCTGTGATCTAAATCATCATTATCTTCACGGATATTGCATTGAATCTGTGGATCATTTTGGGTAGTCTGGACATTTTAATGATGTTAATTCTTTCAATCCATGAACATGGAAGGCCTTTCCTTTTTATAAATGTCTTCACTTTCTTTCATCGGTGTTCTGTAATTTTCATTGCAGAGGTCTCTTACCTCCTTAGTTAAGTTTATTCCTAGGATATTTTATTTTATTTTGTGTGACTATGGCAAATGGGATTGCTCTCATGATTTCTTTCTCAGAAAATTTATTACTGATATATAGGAAATTAGTCCTCTTTCTTATCTCATTTGTGTGTGTGTGTGTGTGTGTGTGTGTGTCATCCTCTGACTATAGGTTTTTGGGAACCAAGACCTTCTTGTTAGTTTTTCTCATATTCCAAACAACTAGCAAATGGAATGGCATCTAATGAAAAATGCAACAAATAAATAATAGAGAGTTATGCTTTGTATTCATGACAGATGCTACTGTGTGCTGCTTGGTTCCATGGCAGCAGACAGTAACTATGGGGAGGCGTGAGGAAGCACATCTGATGTAGGGTTCCTCGCTTAGCATTTGCCCCTCCAGTTTCTGCGTCTTTTCCAGTGCAAGGGCAAAGCTGGAGGAATGCATATAGTTTTCAAACTAATAATGGATGTGGAAGTGATAGAGAAGGATGTTTATCTGCTCTTTCAAACTTCTCTACCTGGGCCTCTAGAATGAACATAGTCAGGGAAAAGAACAATCCAACACATTGGCTATCCTGTTCTAAGCTTTTCTAGAATGACTTTTCTGTATTTATAACTAGGGTGGCCAGCTGTCCTCATTTGCCCGGGACTGTTCTGATTTTAACACTGAAAATTCTGTTTCCCAGGAAACCATTTCCTGGGACATAGAAAGCACAGGCTTTTGGCAGTGGGTGCTAAAGGTCGAGGGGTTGGGTGGGGGGAAGGAATACAAAAAAAAATAAAACAGCTGCAAAAAAAAAAAAATAGGAGCTGAAAGAAACATTGGTTTTAGCATCAGGTGGATATTGAGTAGGTTATTTGCCCTCTATAGCTGCTATCACTACAGTAGTACTATTGGTATTTCTAAAAACTAGCAGTTTTTAGAAAACTGCTAATGTTGGCAACTGTGATTTGTGGTTCACGGTATTGGATCATCCATTGTGGCATCATTGAAAACTATGTGACTTCAGTGTGCAATTAAGGGTTTTGTAATCATGAGCATTAAACATCCAGCTCTTACTCTGCTTGTTTATCAGTTGTTGTGTTTTGTATCAAGATAGTGCTAGTAGGACCTGGGGAGGGGGTGACTCAGTGGTATAGTCTGCATTTATCATACATGAGGCTCTGGATTCAATCCCTGGCATCTCCACCCTCACACACACACACAAAAATTGTACCAGGATAGTGCTACCGTGTTAATATGGTACCAATGCCAGCATGACCTAAAGCTCACTGAAAAGGATAATTGACTATGCTCTAATGACTGATGCAAGGACACATACAACTGGATCAGGGAGGTGAATGATCAAACAGAACATTACACAATCTACAGAAAAAGAATTGGGATTGGGTATGGTGGAGAAGGTAATGTGAAACCAACCACTTATGGAGATTGAATCTTACCCATCTGGGCTGAGATAAGCATATTCCTCTAAATCCAAAGCTTTTTTGTCTTCTTAAAAGACATTAGTAGTCACTTGAAAGCAGCAGGTGCTAGCTGGTCTTGGACACACTACATAAATGAATCATATTACTGTGTAGTTCCCCTGTTGTCCCTTGTTACTTAGTACAGATAGACTTCAGAAGTTGCTGATGGTGCCCTGTGGGCAGCAGAAAAGAAGATCTTGATTACAGATGCAGTGGCCCCTTATGACTGAAAGATGATTCTGTCAGGTCTTACAAGGGACAATGTTTTCTAGTATGTCAAGAAATGTATCAGATCCTGGCAAAATAAATATTCCCCCCAGCTCTTTGGAATTTTGATTTGGAAAATGAAGTTTCAAATCACATTGATTTCTGTGGAGATTTTGATGACATCTCAGAAAACATAAAGTAAAATGATTGTTGATATATTGCCCAAATGCAAACTAAGCTTCGCTCATCTATCTGCATGTTGAGCAGATAGTACAAAGGCAAATTTTGGAAATTCCATGTAAACTTCTTATCAAAGAAACTACAATGATGTTATTTACCAAATATCTAACTCACTTTGAGGACAACACACTTCCAAAAGGCATGATTTGTTTACAGGTAATAATGAGACTTTCATCATGCAAGTTTTGGGTCATTTTTGGGTCAAGTTTTGGGTGTAAGTTTGAATGAAATGTTTGAATTAATAGAAGTGGAAGAAGATAGTCTTTGTTTTTAAATCTGTGATGTTAAAATGTTAGCCTGTCATCAAATCATATTTTCAAAGTGTGGAACAAAGAATATTCTTCTCTATTTGAAGACACATGGAAGGTGAGAATGGAGAAAAGTAGTCAAGTAAAACAAATTTATGTGTACTTTCTTTAGAAGTGCTTGATAATCTTTGATAAAGCCTGGGAGAACCTAGAAAAAGGTAAAGTAACTATGTCTGGATTGTGTAATTTCTTGTGTAGCATGTAACAAGAACTCATATGGACAAAAATTGGATCATATTTTGAAGTACAGCTGCTCAAAAAATATTTGAAGTTACCAGAAACAGGATACCAAGTTAAGTTGGACTATCTCACCTAAACCACAACTATGCTTTTCTAAATTCAGGCTTTGCTTTTACCTAAAACAATTTCTCCTGAGAAAAAGAAGTTTAACTTAACATCCATTTGGAATCTTTAAAAATGGCAGACAATCTTAAATGTGAAACATGAAACTGTAAAACTTCCAGAAAAGAACAAAAGATAAAGTCTTCAGGACTGAGAACTGGGTGCAGAGCACTTAGACTTGACACCAAATGTAAAATAAAAAAAGGGGGGAATCATTGATAAACTGAAACTCATCAAAAGTAACCTCTCTGGGCAGGAGCCTGCTGAGAGGATGAAAAAACAAGCTTCAGACAGGGAGAAAATATCTGCAAACTGCATATCCGAGTCTGTGACGTCTGCCTATCTAGACTATACAAAGAACTATTAGAAATGGCATCTCACCAAAGGGGATGTCCAGGTGGCAGTAAGCACAGGGAAAGCTGTTCAGTATCATTAACCACTAAATAAATGCAAATTAAAGCTACAAGATACCATTATACATCTATCAAAATGGCTCAGATGAAAAAACAGTGGTAATAGCACATATTGGCAAGAATGCAGAGAAATTGGTTCACTCCTACATTGCTAGTAGGAATGTAAAATGGGATGGTCACTCTAGAAAGTAGTTTTGTAGTTACTTTAAAAACTAAAAATGGATTTACAATACAACTCAGCATTTAAATTCTTGGACATTTATCCTGGCTAAAGAAGTGTGTTCACAAGGAGATGTGTTAAGAGTGTGCTCATAACACTTATTCATGATAGCAAAAAAAAAAAAAAAAAATGGAAATTACTTAAATGTCCTTCAGTAAGTGAATGGTTAAACTGACACATTAATACCATGGAAACGATTCTTATGAAAAGGAAGGAACCATGCCCTTCAATAGATGAATGGATAAAGAAACTGTGGTATATATACACAATGGAACATTACTCAGCATTAAAAGAGAATAAAATCATGGCATTTGCAAGTAAATGGATGGAGTTGGAGAATATCATGCTAAGTGAAGTAAGCCAATCCCCCCAAAAAAACAAACGCTGAATGTTTTCTTTGATATGTGGACGCTGGTCCATAATGGGGGGAGGAGGGGAACATGGGAGGAATGGAGGAACTTTGGATAGGGCAAAGAGGAAGGAGGGGAGAAAACAGAGCATGGGGGTAGGAAAGATGATGTAATGAGATGGACATCAATTATCCTAAGTACATATATGAAGACATGAGTGGTGTGATTCTATGCTGTGTACAACCAGAGACATGAAAAAATTGTGCTCTATATTTTGTACTATGAATTGAAATGCATTTTGCTGTCATGTATAACAAATTAGAATAAATAAATAATTTTTTTTAAAAGGAAGAAACTATCTATACATGCAACAACTGTATTAAACCTCAAAGAAATTATGCTGAATGAAAAAAAAAAGCCAATTCCAGAAAGGTGACATACTGGATGATTTCATTTATGTAACATTAATGAGGTACCATAATTATAGGAGGGAGGACAGATTAGTAGTTGTCAAGTATGAGGGATTAAGGGGAGGGGATGGGTGTGGCTCTATGGAGTTACAAGAGGGGGGTCTTCTGCTGATGGTTCAGTGGATCTTGGTAGTAATGGCTGTGGGTTTAAAAAACAACACTATGATAAACACATAGAGTTACACACATGTGTGTATGCATATACAAGAGTGCATATGACTGGTGAAATCTGAATGCTGTGTTTGGATTGTACCATGTCAATTCTTTATTTTGGTAATGTACTATAATTGTGTATGAGAACATCAGGGGATACTGAGGACAAGGGACATGAAACCTCCTTGTACATTTCTTTGCAACCGCTTCTTATAAATCTATAATTATTTCAAAATACAAAGTTTTGTAAAACAATGGACAGTTTAAACATGAATGTCCTAGCCAACAACTTAACAAGCCTGTAGAGTCAAAATGGATATTTTTGAAGAACTGAAAATGAATTTCCATAAATGAAAACCTGTTCTTACATGCTAGTAAGTAAAATCATAGGTATTCCACACTCCACTGATTTTTTCCCCTCTTTTTTTTTTGAGAGGATATTTAGTTTGATGTCATCACTTGGACCTATGCCATGGATCAGTGGACTGTGAGCTTAGAAAGTGCAGAGCTGAAAATCAATATGAATTCTACATATGACTTTATTCAGTTTTACTACCATATAAAGAAAGAGGAAGGTCTTCACTTCAAGCAGTTCAGAGAAGTATTTGTGGAGAAGGAACAAAGAGTAAAATATCCTACCAGGGAGCAGAAACTTTGTTTGATGTTGTTATTAAAAATAGGTAATATCTGTTTAATTACCCATGCTTTTTTTATGTTTTTCTTTTTAAAAGCCTTAACATTTATATATCTTCAGAATACATAATATAAGCTTACAAAATTTAAATAAGTCAGTAAAGAATTTTTAAATGAGTTAAACTGCTATATCAGAACAGAAATATTGTAAAATATTGTTATATTTTTCTCACATCTCATTTAATTAGTCCTACTACTAATTACTATTAATTGCCATTTTAAACCAGTTTTATTGTTATTTTGCTTAAGTAATTACATTTATGCAACAGAAAGTTAAATAATACAGAGTATACAATTTCTTTGTTTCTTTTTTATGTTAAAGCAGTAATGCATGCTACTTTTATGTTTGCCTTAGTCTGTCTTTGCTGCTCTAACAAAATGCTATAGAGAAAGCAATTTTGTAACAATAGAAATTTTATTTCTCTAGTTCTGGGGGCTGGGAAACTCAAGACCAAGGCACCAGCAGATCTGGTGTGTGGTGAGGGACTGGTCTCAGATTCCAAAAGGGCACTTTCCTGCTGTATTCTTCAGAGGGGAGGCATGCTGTGTCCTGAAGTGGAAGGAAGAATGGAAGAGTTTAAAAAAAAAAAAAAAAGGAATGTGGGGGAGATTTCACTACCTTAATCTCTGAGAAATTCTATAGTTTTATTCATGAGGGGCTCCATCCTTGTGACTTAATCACTTCCTAAAGGCACCTCCTTTTAATACTGTTACCTTGATGATTAAGTTTCAAGGCATGGGTTTGGGGGACCTTCAGATGGTAGGTAGCATGTTACTGCTGTGTCCTGAGTTGACTCTAGGAGTTGGTCATCTCCTGAGTAACTTAACATTAGTGACAGTAAGAAGCAAATAAGTCCAGCTGGAATTGACTTCCTGATCCAGCTGTGACCTACCTGTGTGTTCTCTTTAGGTGGGGATGGTAGGAGTGAACAAAGCAGCTCACACATTGATTTGCTTCTCAGGCACCACCTCCTCTGCCTGTGTGAAGTACTCACCCAAGTGGGTTGCTTTTAGTGCCACAATTTACATGTATCCTGGAAGAATGTAACATTGTAGATAACAAGGCAGGAGTGAGAGAAAAGAAGTTTAAAAAGAGAAAACAACCTGAATTTTAAAAATAAGAAATTTAGGTTCTGGCACACAATAAAAGATACATAAATGTTAGGTGAAAGGATGAAAAAAAAATGAGTAGATGAATGAATGGGAAAGTGAATGAAAAGCACATGAAATGTTGCTAAATTTCCCAGTCCAGCTAATTATGGAGACTATCTAAATAAAGGAATTAGAGAATATAGATGTGAAACCTTTAAGGTGTTTATCACATTTCTTGGTTGACTTAAACAGATATACCTATAGGTATATCATATTTTATGCTATTTTGGGATCAGGTTCCAGGCTGCATTCCAGGATTTCAGAGAAACAAATTTGCCTTTGTCAGAATGTTTCCAAACAATGCAGAGAGAGGAAACCACACCCTTTCAAAACACTCTCACACATGTGATTAAGCTCAGCTCAGTTTGTATGTTTTTTAATTTGCTCAGCTTGTATAAAACTTCATTTTCATATAATATGCATTTCCTTATGGATATATTAATCACATTTAAAATTAGAGCTTTTTATGGCAACAAGGTATACGGATATAATATTTATCTTTCCAAAACTTGTAAGACCTACCGATAACCTCATCCTGCATCGGCCTCACAGTGTCAGGGATGAGAAGATCCTCGGCTATTAACTATTCAGATCGCTGAATGTTATAGCTTTAAAGGGTCTTAGAATTCACATTTGCCCACTCCTCATCCTTGTCAAGGCCCTTTCTTCCGTCCCCTGCCCTCCTCAGTGTGGAGATGGAGGAGGAAACTTTATTCCCAGAAGAAATTTCTCAGATTATTTCCATCATGTGCTTTCTGATGCCTTCCCCATATGTATCCACACTTTGTTTACGAAAGAGGTCATTATTTTAGTATTATGTGGGATGATAATGAATCTAATGGCTTGCCCTCAGCTCTTTGTGTCCCCCTTTCAGAAAGAGATGGCAAGTCTTTTGGTAGCAGGAGGACAAAGTGCTCCCCAAAATGGAGGAGCGTCGATCGAGGTGCCTTGGTTTCTGCTGTACCAACCTTAAGCTTGGATTAGGTTTTCATTTATATCTTTGAAGTTTAGTTTCATAAATAATGGAGCTGCTACCAGTTATTCCTAGCTTTTGAAATCTGTTCTTCCCAAATACCATATTTGCTCATCTTTTTTGTGTCATTAAACCTGTTGAATGTTAACTTCCAACCCAAAATAGCTGCAAAAGGCATTTGCAACATTTACTGTAGTTTGCTTGTGCCAAGTAGTATAAAATATTGTCATTTACTCATAAAGATTCTTTGCTTCTCAAAATATACTTATAAAAATTATACTGTACCTTTTAAAATATAAATGAAGAGGTTGGGTAAATTAGCATGTAAATGTAGGTGATAATTGTGCAAACAGTAATTTTAAAGTACTGAAAATAGACATAGTCATCAAAAATTAAAGTATCAAAGTAATTTAAAAATAACTTCCAAATAAATAGCTGCTATTATAGAGAAATATTTAACTCTCTTGATTTTTTTTCTTTTACAAATATAACATTTTGCTCATGATACTAAGATGAACCACAATCTTTATGAGGATTATTTTAAAGTTATGTGACTCAGTTAAATTGAGTGGTTGTAATTTGAGCTTTTTTTATAGTAAAAATCCTTTACTATTTTCTTTTTCTTTTTTTGGTACCGGGGATGACCTCAGGGCCACTTAACCACTGAGTCATATCCCCAGCCCTACTTTGTGTTTTATTTAGAGACAGGGTCTCACTGAATTGCTTAGTGCCTCACTTTTGCTGAGGCTGGCTTTGAACTCTCAATCCTCCTGCCTCAGCATCCCAAGCCACTGGGATTACAGGTGTGCACCACCACGCCCAGTTACTCTTAAGATCCTATAAATCTTTTGCCTTTTACTATTGTCTTTTAGTAAAAAGTACTTTAACTAAAGTATCCATGTGCACCTCAGTGACTTATGTACATTTTTTATAGGGCTCTAAATACGCTCTCATCTTTCTGCTGAATCCATCATTTACAAGAGTACATAAAGTGAAATGTGTCCCGTGGGGAGTGTACCCTACTGAATCATATATGATAGGGCAACCAGCATGCCCCTTAGAGGAGGAAGGTTTAGCCAGCTTGTCAGGGGAATGTGTGTTCTCTCCCTGCACTGGCTATCTTTGATGCAAAACTGCATCAGAAAAGAAAGTCAGGCCAGCTGCCACCAATCTCAAAGGCTTTTCTCTGGCACCTGGTCATTATTGAATAGAGGTAGAGCCAGTCTACTAAAGTTCTCCAAGAGGAAAAAAAGTTTTTCATAGTCCATCTGCCATACTTAAATTCTATCACTGGAGTAACTACCGTACTTGGTTTAATCGCACTTCCTATATACAAAAGGAGGTAACCTACCCAAACCTTCCATTGCCTTTAGAAAAGTTTCTGTACATACTATTTTATAGTATCACAAATTCCTATTCAGATATTCTCATTGAATACACATTGTGTACCCCACAGTGATAAGAAGCTGGTCTTTTGAATGAGTGTGTGCATTTGTGATTAGTATTCCTATAGGTTTAGCCTTTTGTATCAGTTAGTCATTGCTATGTAACAAACCATCCCAATATTTACCATCTTAAAGAACAATCATGATTCCGAGGGCCGGCAAATTGGGTTCATTTCTGCTGAGTGCTATATCCCTAGGCTCACTCATGCATATTTTGTGCTGTTCGTGGCTTGGCTGAGGCTGGAGGGTCTAGAAATTCCTCACTTGTATGTTGGCAGACTGCTAGCCAAGGCTTCCAATTTCTTTTTCATGTGACCTCTCCAGCAGCCTAGCCTGGGTTTTTTCCTGTAGTGATTTCAGGGTTCTCAACAGCATAGGCTTACAAACCCCAGTTCCCAACTACTTTTCATGTCTCTGCCTGTATCATGTTTGCTCCTTCCCTGAAAGAGGTCACACTGCAGCCCAGATTCAAGGGATGGGGGGAAAAGACCACACCTCTTAAAAGAAAGAGTTGCAATAGTACCTCCAAACAGGAATGGAAAGAATCTGTGACAATTGTTTATAGTCTGCCTCCCTTATCTGGTAGAAGTGTTTCTGTTTTTAATGCTTTTGTTGATTTTCATGATTTAAAAAAAGTCAAATGTATACCAACATTCAAACATACCCTAGAGTAGAAAGAATAATACAGTACAATAAATCTCCCATATGCCCATCACCCAGATTCACCAGTTTTCAATGTTTTGCTATATTTGCCTCTTCTATTTTAAAATTTTACTCTTAATATAGTAAGTTCCAAATATCATGCGATTTCAACTTTGTATGTTTGAATATGCTTCTCCTAAAAAGAGGTCCCTTCCTTAGGTAGTTGTGATGACATTATCATATCTTGGTATCATCTATCATCAAATATTCCCAATTGCTTTTTAAAAAAAGTCTTGCTAAAGTAGATTGGTTTGGAAAGAAATTCATGTAAGATCCATTTAAAGTCTAAATTACTTTTCTTTTCTTTCTTTCTTTTTTTTTTTTTTTTTTGTATTGCTCTGTTTGGAAAAGCTGGTCTGATTCCTTCCACATTTGTTTAATCCTGTGGAATCATTTAACTTGCACCTCCAGGTTAACCCAAGTTAACCCTATAGACTGGATTTCATTCTATTCCTTTTTTTTTTTAAATAAAAAATCTTAATAGTTAATACCGTGTGTTTCTAATTGCTTCATGGGGGTCATAAATATTTGCTTGTCTTACTTTTAGTGATGCTCAGATTGATCCTTTGATCTTTTGGTAATCATTGCCTAAATCTATTAAGTGCACAAGATGATGATTTTCTCTTATTACTTCCAGATTTATTAACTGGAGTTCATATATGAGGAACTTCTCATCAGTCAGTTATTTGGTTATCTGAAATAAAGTTCATGCAAAGTGTATCTTTTCTGTTAACTGACAGCTTAGGGAAGTAGGAAGGTGGTGTCCAAGTTATATCCATGGATGTCCAATAAGTTATTGTTTGTTTCCTGTAGTGATTTCAGGGTTCTCAACAGCATAGGCTTACAAACCCTTATATTTTTGTTGATTTTCACGATTAAAATGTTCAATAAGTTATTGTTTGTTTCCTGTAGTGATTTCAGGGTTCTCAACAGCATAGGCTTACAAACCCTTATGCTTTTATTGATTTTCACAATTAAAAAAAAAGTCAAATGTATACCTTTCTTACTCTCTTTTGTTATTATGAAGTCCTGGGTTTTAGATATTTGGTGTGTTTCAGTCAAATGCATTCTTTTTCTTTTCTCCTTCTTTCCTTCGTTCCCTCCCTTCCTCCCTCCCTCCCTACTTCACCTCTTTTCTTTTGGTTAGGGACAAATTGTATCATCTTTGGCCAATGAGAGCTACTTATTGGCTTCTGTATAATTTTGATCGATTATTCTTCAAGAACTTCTTTGCATTCTGTCACAAAATATTCCCAGATTATCTTGCACATTCTTTGCTCCAGACTATAATTAGCCATTCTTGGCTGGAAATTCAGTATGGACATTAAGTGTGCCCATTGCTGTTGAGTTTTCATTATTTCTAGTCCTTTCCAATGACCAAATGAAATAAATACAAATATATATTATATATGGAGACAGAGACTGACTTTTTCAACTTAAATTAGAATTGCAAAATTTTTACTTAACTTCTTTGATTTTATACTTTTTTCTCTTAGAAAATCTTGGTTCCTAAAAATGTTAACATACAATAATATGCATCACTACTATAACATATATAACAATGTCAGCATTATTAGCATAGAGCAACATACATTATGGTACTATTATTACTTAGAATTGTTCTGTATGTATAACTTAAAAATTATTATATATATAGTAATAATGAGAATGTTATAAATGGATGTATGTTAATGTTAATATAAGTTAAGTACATTAATATATGCTGGTTAATATATATTACATTATACACCAATGAATATATAAGTTTTATATTAGTTAATATAAATAAATTATGTTTCAAAGTAATAATGCTGGGATGGGGTTGTGGCTCAGTGGTAGAGCACTTGCCTGGCATGTATGAGGTACTGGGTTCGATCCTCAGCACCACATAAATAAGTAAATTAAATAAAGGTCCATCGACAATTAAATGAAATATTTTTTAAAAAAGTAATAATGCTAATGTTATTAGTAACAGACTACTGAATGAAATTTCAACCTTCTTTGCAATACTATTTTTCTTAGAATATGCTACAGTCCTCAGAAATCTTTTCTTTGTATAGTTAGGTCACTGATTTTACATACATTCAGTTTTCTTGTTTCAGTTTGTTTTCAGCTTTTACATATTGTATTTTTATTTCATTTTATTTTTTAAATACATAAAATGTCTTTGTTTCCAAACTTAAAATAATTTGTAAGATATATATAGAAAATGTTCATATAATTGCTTTCTTCTCCTTCCTGTTTTTAGTTTTCCTTCCAAAGTTTCTTTTTACAAATATCAGCAAATATGTGTATATATTTTATTCCCTTTAAAAATTATTTTACTTAACAAGGTCTGTCTCAAAATATAAAGGCCTGGGATATGGCTCAGTAGTAAAGTGCCTCTGGGTTCAATCCCCAGTACCCTACAAAACTATTTTAAAAATAAAAATATATTTACCTCTTTTAGAAGGAGGATTTTATGAAATTCTATTAATTTTCCATATTTTGCTTATCTTAAAAGACTGTTATAAAGGTTTTACAACACACACATATTGTTAAAAAGAATTATACTTTGGGGAGGCTGGGGTTGTAGCTCAGTGGTAGAGCACAGCCCTAGCATGTGCTAGGCTCCGGGTTCAATCCTCAGCACCACATAAAAATAAATAAATAAATAAAATAAAGGTATTGTGTCAAACTACAATTAAAAAATATATTAAAAAAAGAATTATACTTTGGGGAAGGCTTTGACTTCTTTTAAGGAATATATTTGTGCTTGTTAGCTTTCTGTTGCTGTGACAAAATATCTGAGAAAAACAACCTAAAAAGAGGAAATATTTATCACTGGCTCATAGTTTCAGAGGTGGTGGCACAGTATATTGTGGCAGGAGTAGGTGGTAGAGGAAAGCTGTACACCTCATGATGGCCAGGAAGCAAAGAGAGGGAGAACTAAGCTCCAATATCCCCTTCAAGTCAAGAGGACATTCCCAGTGACCTAACTTCTTTCTGCTAGGCCCCACCTCCTACAGGTTCCACCACCTCTCAGTAGTACCCCAGACTAGGGACCATCTCTTTGGCATATGGATCTTTGAGGGGCATTTAGGACCCAAACCATAATAATATTTTATTCCCACCCTCCCTTAATCTAATGAGTTTGGTTCTCCTTGCCATCTTTGGAGGACAGACACCAAAATAAAAAGGTGTAGATAGGTTTCTTGTAATTTCCACTAGTATTTGAGATCCAGAAAATGTCTTACAGCAGTTCTTTCCCAAAAATGAGCTTCAGAAAAAGAAAAGTTTCTTTTCTTTTTTTTTTTTAAAGAGAGAGAGAAAGAATTTTTAATATTTATTTTTTAGTTTTCGGCAGACACAACATCTTTGTTTTTATGTGGTGCTGAGGACCGAACCTGGGCCGCATGCATACCAGGCGGGCGCACTACTGCTTGAGCCACATCCCCAGCCCTCAAAAGTTTCTTGAACATAGTAAGAAATGTGAAATTCCATGTGTACTGTTTGTATTGTCCTCTGACTTTTTTGATCTACATTCTGCCTCATCCAGTCATGTTCTCAAACCTTGAACTCACGAAAAGTCTAGAAGCTCAAAACCAACGTTACCAAAATAGTTTTCACAAGATTTGGAGGGTAGGTGGAATTGGCAAAATCGGAAGAATGTAAAAGAAATTCAAGAATTAAATTTGGCAGAAGTTGATACAGTTTAGTTAATAATGTTGCACCAATGAGAATCTTTTCTTTTTTAACAAATGCCCTGTAGTTATGCAAGATATTAACCTTAGAGAAAGCTGCGTCAGTGGAAAGATGTTTAGGAACTCTCTGTTCTCTTTAAAACTTTTTTGTAAAACTAAAGTTATTCTGAAGTACTTTTTATTTACACACACACAGACACACACACACACACACACACACACACACACTTGACCAAAAGATAAGCCTTAGACTGCATGCAATACAAAAGGATACATAAAAGAGGTGAACAAATCAATAAAATAAATAACCTAATAGGAAAAAATGGGTAAATGACAGCATCAGGGAAGTGATATGCCATTTCTGCCTACTAAATGGACAGAAATATAAAAGATTAATATTCTCAAGGGTTCATATGGGCGTGTGTGTGGGGGGGAAATATGATAAGTTGATTTGGTTTTCTTGGAGCGCAAGCTGGCAGTATCTAGTTAAAATGTTTTTATTACTTTATAAAAGCCTATTTTTGTTTTTTAAATAAGCATATCCTTCAAGCCAGAAAATTCCTTTTTGAATGCCTCTCCTAGAGAAACACTTACATGTGTCAAAAAAGCATATGTAAGAATTTTCATTTCAACATTATAATAGCAGAAATCAGCCTAAACTTTCATATTATTAAGTTCTAGAAAGCTATTTTAAGATGAGGAGGCAGATTTTAATTGTTTGAAAGAATTACCAAGACAAAATATTAAGTGGAAAAAAAAACGAATTTCACAATCATAAATAATGTCTATCATTTGTTTAAACACCACAAAACCATATATTCTTATATATCTGTTCCTCTATTCCTCTATTTGCACACACAAACACACACACACACACACAAATAAAAACATGGAAAGCCATCTGGAAACAAACTTTCGGGTTAGGTTTAAATAATCATTTTCTTGGGTAATCAGAAGGGAAATGCAGTGGATGAGATCCTGTTGGTTTTTCAAATATATCTTACATGAACCTTTTACCGAAGGAATGTATACCAGTATTATTTGTGAAATTAAGGGGGATTCCAAAAGGTCTGGACATTTATTAATAGAGAGACCCAGAGCTGGTCGGCAGCTCTTGAGAAGCCTGTCACAAACTGTTAGAAAAGCATCTAAAGAAGAGATGGGCTTTGTGCTATCTATATGATCTGGGGCCCAGTGCAAAATGAACATCAGGGCTCCTTGTTCAACAAGCAGAAATACATGCTCTTAAATGAACATATACCATGTAGCCTTTGCTTTTCTCCTATAGTCTATATCTTTCCATGTTTTTATTTACTATTTAATGTCATTCCAAGTAAAAAAAAAATTGAATTATTAGCTTGAATCTTACTATTCATTTTGTGCAACACCAGTTTTTTTGAATACTTAGTTCATATGAGGAGATACTGAAATTATACAATTCATACTTTGTGGCTTGTCTCTGGAGTATGCCTCAAGCTGGCCAAAAGAGACAAAATCAGCCAGTCTTGGAGAGATTGGAAGGTAAGAGAGAAGACTGCATTCCCAGGCACAGCACTAGTACAGGGAGCACGCTATGTCAGGCTTGGGGAGCATAATCACAGCATGACAGACCCACCCAGGGCCCTGGGTCCCACTTGCACATGTGTTGGGCCTGCTGGCTTGATGAGTGTCCTCAAAAGTCTACAATGTCCTGCAAGGAATAAAGTCTGGGGAAATTGAGTCACATGCCTCCTGCTCCAACCCACAGCAGTCACCGAGGATTGTTAAAATTCCATGGCTAGACATCTTGGTTCCTGATTCTCTGCTAGGCCTCTTGGAGGCCTACCAAGAAGTGGGCTCCAGCCAGCTGACCGCCAGAAAGGAAGTGGTTCTACCTGTCTGGGGTTCTTGTACAATCAAAGATACTGGTGTACACACATTGGTTCCCACCCCTTGCTCAGATCTTTGTCATGGACAGAAGTGGTAGAACAGGGTGGAAGAAGACCAGCAGGGACATTAGAGGGTACAGTATGGGATATCTCAGAAATCCTCCTGACAAGTGACTAGATATAGGAATGTGTGACAGCAGAAGCCCCAAGTCCCGAGTGCACACCCCACTGTCACATAAACTTTCATTTACAAAACACTTATCCAAAACTGAAATTTTTAAGATTTAAAACCACAGTTGCAGGCCATTCTGCAGAACACTTCTGTGCTAGGGCCCTTTATACCTTCGCTGATACACACCTTGGGAGGTAGCCAGGAGACACCAGTGGTTGTTTTTATTTTATTTTTTTGCCCTCTGGGTTTAATATGGGAGACACTAAAAGAAGCTTGAATTCTGAGGTGGACTTACTTGGCTAAAATGAGAATGAAGTTAATGGAGTCAGGATACAACCAGGAGGGTCAGTCCCACCCCTGCCCAACCTCAGTTCCCAGTCCAGGAGAAGAAAAGCAGGTGCTCTGGATAGGTCTGTCAGTGTTTTAGTAGGAAGGGAAGGGAGTTTCCATTCTTCAAGTTCTATTCTCTTTATGGATTCTGGAAAGAAATGTTTTTGCTTGGGTTGGGGATGGGGGTCTATGAGGAATCACTAGGAGAGTATAGGAGATGTATAATAGCTGTTGTAGAGAATAGAAGAAACACTGCTCAGAGATGAGTCAGAAGCTGCTTGCCAGCCTGGCTGGTTCAATAGTTATAGGCTTTTGGAGCCTCCAAACTGCCTGGTTATATAATATTTAGGACCCTTAAGAGAAAGTTCCACCTTGCCAAAGTCAGAGGAAAGGTGGATCCAAAGGAGGAGTTCTTTTTAGGAAAATACTCTCATTTATTCTGAAATGAATAAAAAAATGACTTGATTTTAGTGCTTACATGTCTTTTTTTTAAAAAAATGAAATAACTCTGGCAAATGAATATAATTTTCATTGTAGTGAAATGTACTTGATATAAAATTTGCCATTTTAACTAATGTGCATAATTTGTAATGTTTATTTTAAAATAAGATTAAAGAGTTGGTAATCCTCTACCACCCTAAACTGTTTTTTAAAAATTTTACTGGTATTAAATCCAGAAGCTTTCTGAGTCTTAAAAATGGTAACCCTTTAACATTGTTATACAACTTTATTGGCAGAGGAAAATTCTGAAGCAGTTTATATAATTTTAATTATATGACATAGGAGTGATATTAGGATGACTTATATTTTTATTTTATAGTGCTTTGATAAAGTTTTCCTACTTTTAGGATTCTGTATATATTTTCTTTTATAACTTTATCAAGATTGCCTCATGCTCCACTGTGGTGTCCTAATACTTCCTCTTAGCAGTTCATGCATAAATGCATAGCTCCTACCAAAAGTAAAACAAAGATGCTTTTCTGAAGATCTGTTTTGCAATGGAAACATAAACATACATATGTAAAATGTAGATAATGGATATAGTTGTTCATTAGGTCAAAACTTTAATAAGTTTTACTAAGATTTACAAAGATTTTACACAAACCATGTTTCTTTCATTTTGAGCCGCAGACACCAGATATCCCACAGGAAGTTGTCTTTGTAAGTGTTGTGGTTTTTTAGTTTCCTGTTCAGTAGCAGTAGATGATCAGAAATAAATCTGTACATGGAGAGAAGTTCTTGGTTAAACTTTATTGGAACTCATTAAATGAGAATCTCTAATTTACGTGTATTTCTTTCTATTTCATTGATGTACAGGAATTATGACCACATTAATCTTGATATAATTTGAAAAAATTTTGGTATTCAATTGATAAACTCCTAATTATTAATGTTAAGGGTGAGTCTTTGAGATTATAATTTATGCTCTCTACTTCATATCAAAGCACCTTCTCAAAAATGAACTGTAGAAATACAAATATGTTTTTAATTCTCAACAAGTGTTTTAACTTTACCTTTATCAACAAAAACTTTCCCTTGGTTATTTAGAGAGAAGGAGATACATCAAAATATAATTTGATTTAAATACTTAAAATAACTATACAGTTTAACACATAGTTCAGTTTAGATACAGTTTAATTTAGCTATTTAGAATATCATTTATAGGCCGGGCAGGGTGGCACACTCCTTTAATTCCAGTGACTTGGGAGGCTGAGGCAGAAGGATTGCTAAAGGACAGCCTAGGCAACTTAGGGACACCCTGACTCAAAAATAAGAATAAACAAGGGCTCAGGGGTAGAGTTCTCCTGGATTCAATCCCCAGTACCACAATTCTTTTTTAATTAAAAAAAAGTACAATTTCAAAGGGATTCTGTTATTCACTGAAATAAAGCATAATCTCAATTTTTTATTGATCTTTTTTCCTTTTGGGGAGGTGCTAAGGTACTAAGGATAGAACCCGGCCCTCCAGCATGCTATATAAGCACTCTACCACTGAGCCACATTCCCACCTGCTTGATTATCATTTTTGAAGCAAAGCATTCTCAATGTGGAATATTTTTGCTTGATATCATTGTTTAAAACCATGGCAAAATTAAAACTATAATCAAATATATTAGTTTGGTGACAAATTGTTGTCATCTAGCACTTAAAATACATATTGGGGTTGATATAAGAATGATAAATGAGAAAAAGGTACAGACGTCAGTGCATTTGTAGATATTACCCCCAGATTTAGGTGTCATTAAAGACACCCCACCTTGATCTATGCAAGTTATCCATATTGTACATTTTATTAAATTGTGAAGACAATCTGAAAGGTCTTCTACAACCACCTTTTAAATAAAACATTTCTACCAAAATTTAAAAAATGGTGTTTGTTCATAATCACCATTCTTAAGCAAATAAATAAGAGTGTCCAAAGACAAAACAATCATACATGATTTTACTTTAAAACAAATGATTTAGACCATTTTTAGGCAGGAAAAAAAGAATGAAAAGAGTAAGGGTTTACTTTGAAGAATGCCCTGTTGTAGTTCATATAGCTTTGAGTTACAAAATATATGGTACTTTGTTGAAGCCTTAATTGATGTTTACATACCATATATGGATATTTCTTGGTTACAATTAAGTTTGATGTTTTCCTACAGTTGAATTCTAAAGAAAAAAAGTTTAAAATCTATCGTGTATGCGCCCCACCCCCCCCATTTCTTGTGTGCCTTTTTTGGCACTAGAATTTTGTATAGATGTTATTTAATTTTACTAAGAATTTCTGACATTTGTAAGGAGCTTTACTTTTTTTTTTCTGACATGTTTATTTCTTTTGTTAAACTAAATTTACTTAATGGCATTGTGCCACTAGACAGTGTTGTTTCTTTCATACTGCAGACCCACAAAAGTGCCCACTCAAACCCTCCAGCATATCCAGCTTAGAGGAGCTTTACATTTTACAAAGTGTAAATTAATGAGGGTGGTAATGTTTCCCTACATACAGATTCTTTGGTGTTTAGCAAGGCCATACGTAGACATTGGGGGAGTGTGTGTAGCGGGTGATTAAACTGAAAGGTGGACTGCGCATCTTTACATCCTTTTCTGCCCAGCTTGAGCAGGAGGAAAACGGTTTAAAAACGCAGGACATCCTGGCCCCTTTACTCGCCAAGAATTTCAGCAAACTTGATGGCTAAAACCATACTTCTGAGATCCCTGTCTAGCTGGGAGGAAGGAAGTGTAGCTTTGGATATATCTTGGGGCCTAAAGTGAGGTGGGCCCGGTTACCATAGGCCTCTTGGGTGTTTCTCAGGTCGCTTGCCCCTAGAAGTGCTCCTGATGTGTGACCAGTTTTGTTATGGCAGTCGGTTTGTCCTAAAGGAGAGCAGCGTCCTAAGCCTGTTAGAGCGCCTCAGAGACGCAAGAATGCATTCTGTCTTCAAAGGGGCAACAACGCCCAGACACAAGGCGACAGCTGTGACCATGAATATTTCCACAGTTAAGGAAACGACAGTCAGGTATTTGCCAGGCCAGTCTTTCCTGCCACACTGCAGCGTTGGGCTGATCCAGCCTGGCTTGTTGAGGAGCAAGTGGACAGGTCTCTGTTGGTAGTCGAAAAGCGGGGTTGAGGACCTCAGTGGGGGTCAAAATCTGTCGGACTTCGATTAAAAACAAACAAACACACACTCCGGAAAGCCTCCCAGGGCGGTGGAAGCTGCCTTCAAGTTTCTTGGGTAACGGGGCTTTTCCTTGGACGCCTCTGGTCGGACCCCGGCCGCGGCCCCGCCCCCCCGATCTCGCCCCGCCCCCGGCCCGCCCCCGCTCGGCCGGGCATGCTCAGTGAGTGGGCCGGGCTGGCAGGTTTGCGTGGCTGCCCGGAGTTGCCGGCGTCGGCTCAGCCCGCCGACGCCGCGCCCCTTCGCGGCCGCGCGCTCCGGGGAAGTTACGTGTGGAAGCCGGCTTCCGAGGAGACGCCGGAGGCCTCGGGCGCTGCCGAGTGGCGTGCGGGTGGGGCCGACGTGGCCGGGCTGGTAGAGCTTTGGGAGGCCGAACGGGCGGCTGCAGTCGGAGGGAGGCGCCGATCGGGCGCGCCCCGAGAAGACCCGGGCGGGGCGGACGCTTCCTGGACTTTTGTCCGAGTTGAATCCCCTCCCCGTGGGCCGGGCCTTTCCGCCCGCTCCCGCCCCAGTCCCGCTCGCTCCCGGGAGATGTTTATTTGGGCTGTGGCGTGAGGACCGGGCGGGCCGGTGGCGCGGAGTTTCGGGTCCGAGGAACCTCGCGCGGCGCTGGAGAGAGACAAGATGTCCGCCAGGGCCGCGGCCGCCAAGGTGAGAGCCTCCGCGGCCGCCTGGGCCAGACCCGGCCGCGGCGAGTGCGGCCGCCTGCCGGCGTCGGGCCGCGCCCCGCCCTCCCCCGCAGGCGAAAGCCCAGGCGCCGGGGGCGGCGGCGGCGGCGGCTGTGCGTGGGGGGGTGGGGAACCGGACTGGCGCTGGGCGGTGGGTTGCTCTGGTCGTGCCAGGGCTGGGGAAGCCCGTGGGAGGGGGCTGCGGGCGCGTAGAACCGCCGTCGGGACAGGTGCACTGCTGCCGGTGTCTGGTTCCTGCTCGCGGCCGGCAGGGACGCGCAACAGGTCTTGCGCGGGGAAACTCTGCGCCCACTTAGGGTTCTCCCTTGCCGGTGGCGAGCTTGAGTCCAGGTTTGGGGTGCTACCTCCAGCAGGCCGGTAGCTGCCGTCTTGGAAGGAGTGGTTTGTCCCCGGCGAAACCGTGTAGTTTCGATCTGATGTCACCCGCTTTGGTATGCGCTAGGTAGCGATAAGACGTTGAGACAGCATACAACCTGCGAGTAGTAGGTCGGATATTTTCAAGCTGTATTATTTAAGATACCTTTGAAGAAACTAAGTTCTTAACATTCTTTAGTAGTATGAGTTAACTTCCAAAAATAACGCAAAATACCCCTACACATGAGCAGTCAGATGAATTCGTAAACTAAAATTAGTAAAGATCCGTGGATTTAGCACAAAAAGTAACTTTTCCTATTAATTTCCCCATGTGCTCTGAAGTATTGTTATTTTCTCAATTCCTTTATATTAACTTGTGTGTTACTTTGAAAAGCTCAAATTTCCCCAAACCAGTTAAAATCCCCCTTTCCTTTTGTACATTTTAACCTTTTTCATCATAAAGTGACATTTGCTCATCAAACAATAACAGGAATACCAAAATGTGAAAAGTAAAAATCTTCCCTTAAAAAAAAATCACCTCGTTACTTTAAATATTATATAGAGGTAGGATTTTTTTTTGTATTTATTTTTTGTTTGAATTGTTTATTCATTATATCCAGAAGGTATAATATGCGCCTGAAGATTCTTAACTCTTAACAGGACTTTTTCTGACTGGCAGAAATTAGCAGTTACATTTAGTATTGAGTTGATTTTTTTTTAGGAAATATAGTAATCTTTGTAATCTTCCTTTTTTTTTAAGAAAAATTTAATTTGTACTTTTTTGAGCTTTAATTGATGAAGTACAGTCTAAACATAAAACTTGACCCAAAGATTTAGATTAAAAGGAAAATTTTGCTATGTTTTTAAAGTAAGATCACATTATTTACCTTTTCTGGGGCTTCCTTTCCTAGGAGGAAAGACTTTGTTTCCGTATTACACAGAATATCACTTTGTTCCTGAAGTGTGATATGTGGTACTTGATACTCAAGATAACACAGTTTTAAAGGGTTATGTCAATTATGGAGAGAAATGTTTTCAGTAGATACTCATAGTAAGATGATTTAGAAGGAGCACTGCTTTTACTCTTAAATTATGGTATTGAGATTTTTGGGAATATTGAGAAATTTCCTTGAATATTACATTGTAGGGATGTTAGCATGAAATATTTATAAAATGGAAGTTGAAAATGTATATCTTTAAATGCTGCATTATGGGACCATCTTGAAATCTTACATAGAACAGTTCTTTCCCTAAATCCCATTTAATTTTTTAAGGTGATCCAAATGCTTAGGAACCACAGTTCCTTCTACTCCCTAAGTTAAAAACAAAAACAAATCAAAACAAAACAAACCCCATAGACATTAATTTTGCACTTCTTTGCTTTTAGCCCAATAGTTGTGCAACTCTTGACTACTTTAAAGTTCTTATAATGGTTGAAGTTTTTAATGCCATGAATATGCTTCACCTTAGATCATCATTGCCTAGTACAGACATTTAACTTGTTTCTAGGATTTTGCTATTGCAGAAAGTATATCTTATGTGCTGATATTTATACTTTTGTATATATACACTTATTCCTATATGACATATTCTTTTTTTAATATTTATTTTTAGTTTTAGGTGGATACTATATCTATTTTTATGTGGTGTTGAGGATCGAACCCAGTGCCTCCTGAATGCCAGGCGAGCGCACTACCACTTGAGCCACATATCCAGCCCCATGGCAAATTCTTTAAAATGAAAACTGGTGGGTCAAAGAGTATGTGCGTTTGAAATACACCACTAAATTTTTCCCAGAGACTACCCAGGAACAAATATAACAAATCTTGATGAGTTGCCTGAATTTTAATGATGGACAAAAAATTTGATCAATGGGATAAAACAGTATAATTTCTGGATGAAGAGTCAATATTGTAGAATTTCCCATTTTCCTCCTAGTTGATGGATAAAAGCAGTATAATTCCAAATAGAATTCCAGGGTGGTAGTGTAGAAAATTCAACATATTGGTCAGGGAGTTTACCTGATAAGTAAAATGATCAATAGCCAGGAAATTTTGGAAAAAGGAGGCCTTGTAAGAAATTGTAATTTGATGTAAATTCAAAGCCAAGTAGTATATCAGCTGAAGAACAGAGATGGACTTTTAATGCTTGTGTTGAGCTGCATTTATCAGATACTGTTCTATGTGCTTAATTACATTCTTACAGTAATCTTTTGAAGTAAGCACTGGGTTAAGAAATTGAAACAAAGTAACTTGCCTCTGTTCAGGTAGCCTATAAGAGGGAAAATTACAGTTATGAGGTAAATTTATAGTATAGATTTTTGAGGAAAGGATAGGTTATTCAGTAGTACTAAAACTGTTGATTATCCACTTTTTAAAATATTTGTTTTCTGCCTTAAAGGTCCACCCTTTCCCTCAACCCAAATGAAGCCTAAATTTTTTGGGGGGTGGGGTGGGGGAGGGGAGGAAGCAAACAAAATAAGTCACAAAATACTTGCAGAAAATATAGAGCACATTTTTTTTTTTTAAATATGCCTGGATTGGCAGGGACTTCTCTGCATGATATTGAATAATAAAGGGAAAAAAGCTTTTACATGCATGATATACATCTGAATTTGTGAACAAAATTTTGTTCAGTAATGCACCTGATACAAAATTATTTGAAAGTTGAAAATAGAAATTTGAGGGTGGTTCCCTGCTTTTTAAAAGAATTATCTAATTATGTAAGAAAATGCTTTGAATAATTATTAGGAACATTTTCATTGGTTGAATCATAGAAAGTGGTTGGATGAAGTAGAATTGGCTGCTGAATTTTCAAGCTATTTCTCATTGGAGGAAACAATAAAATTTAAGATTGTTATTATATATGCTTATTATTTTATTGTGTGCTTTAGTGTTTTTATGTCTCAGGGATAATTTTCTTCCCCAGTGGCTATGTCTGAAATTAAAATGTAGGTTAATATGGAAATGATTTATACCCGTTTTTACCATTATACTACTAATTTATAATCTCAAGAATCAATTTATTTTATCAGTTAAAGTACAATGGACTTTTTTCAATAGTTGAACATTTTTAAAAGTTAAGAACTGCAGAAAATAGCTAAGCTAATGAATAAAGCTAATTATGAAATCAGTATTTACAGTTAGAAATTGTTTCTTGAGTAACAGTAACAAAAGAGTTTTAATTTTGGTACTTAACAGATCAGTGCATATTTGCTTCATTCTGCTTTAAAAGTAAAATAAAGACTTACTGTGGTTTATGAACATTCACTTAATTGTGTCTGCCAACTTTTAATGGTCTTCACTGTAGTAATACTTTGATGAGTCTGCTCAGCTTGTACAATATTTTTCACTAGGATTACTTTTGTAGTGTTTTTGACAAAGCATTTAATTTATTAGTATACTTGGCATTTTAGATTCTTATATAGTTGTCGATAACTCCATTTTTTTAACTCTTAAACTTGTTTTTAGGATATTTATATAAGAGTTACTTTTCAAATCATACCGTGGCTTTTCTCCCAACTAATGTTTTCTTGTTGGGAGCTTGCAGACTGAAATTTTATTTCAGATTTAAGGAAGATTTAGGCTGCATATCAGTGATAGAGGTCAGTCATCCACACCAACAGATAATGAGGTTGAAAGCAATCTGTGGTTTTCAGGGCTATAATGCAGTATATATAGCACTGCTTCTGGTTTGGTTTGAAGGAAAAACAATTATAGTAGTTTCAGTCTTTTTTTTTTTTTCCCCATCTCTTTTTTTCCCCAATCCTGGAAACAATGTTCTGGCTCTGAGTTTTTACTTGCTCTTTAATCTTTTTTTTCTATTTAGAGACCAAACATAAACTCAGTACAGTTCTAAGAATAAAACTGAGTAGAAATAAGATAGATCACAATGCTGCCAAGGAAAATGTCTTTTAAAATAATAGTTTTTGTGAAAAATTTGGAAGCGTAACTGTTTCTTGACGTAAACCTGATGTGATAAAAATTTGATCTACTAAAAGATTAGGAATCTAGCTGTAAATTATTATGTGTAGTGTGACCATCTCTGACTGCTCAGTCACAGAACTTTCCAGGTCCACACAGCACTTTCACACACTCAGCACCGAGTCCTGACTGAGCAGCATAGTAGCTGAAGATAAGCCAGTGAAATGAACAAAATTATTTTTTATTGGCTATATCTAGACTGATATTCCTGAAATATTTGACTGGAACTTGGTTTGCATCTCAGATGAAAAGCAAGTTCCAAGACAATCCTGAAAATCCTTATTTAATATTTAATTTTAACTTTTAATATCATGGATTTTTAATTTAATTTGACCTGTTTCAGAACAATATTTCCTGTATAAACTGGTAATAAAAATAGGCCTTTGCTATCTCTAACCTAGAGTTCTTCTTTACTTATTTATTGTAGAGAAGAGTGGCTTCAGGTTGCTCCTTTATGGGTTAGCAAGGTAACTTTATTTCCATTTCTTCTTTTTTTTTTTTGTTCTTTTTTTTTTATTGGTTGTTCAAAACATTACAAAGCTCATGACATATCATCTTTCATACATTTGATTCAAGTGGGTTATGAACTCCCATTCCAGTCCTTCTTAAACAGTAAATTCTTAATAATGAGAAGTATGTGGGGAGGACATGGGTAGAGAGTTTCATTTCACATCCTAAAAATGGATGGAAACAATGGACTCTGAATGATTACACCACAGAGCACTGATTTAGATCAGAAGAAAAAAATAAAGTTTGGTTATAGGTACATTTCAGTTACCAGAATAACCTATTTTGCACCGAAAGAAGCCTGGGAAGTAGGTTGATTGATGATTGAACTCAGACATCCTAGTTTATCATATGCAGAAAGGTAAAAAAAGAAGCTGATATTACGTTCTTTGGATATTAATTAGGGCCATAAGGTTAGCATATATCTGAAGTAAATTTTTTTTTTTTGCTCAGCTGAAATATTTTCAGGTTTTATTTTTTAAATAGTGTATATATTCTCAACGATCAAAAAGTTCATTTTCTGTCTTGGTTATTTGGGGAATTTTTACTTTTTTGAAATTGTCACTGATATTTTGGGGGTTTATAGATAGTTTCTGATGACTGAATATTACATGCTAAATTTGATGATTAGCTCCTCTAATTTGGTATGTAATTCTAAAATTTAAGATACCAGTAATGACTAGTTCTTTTTGTTAGCTTAACAAACATTAATTGAGCACATTTTGTTTTAGATCCCTGTCCTCTAGAAGCTCATAGTTTTCAGCTCCTCTATGTTGTAATAGTCAATGTGAAATGTGTAATTCATTGTTCTAAGAACCAACGCATTTGCATTGTTTACTCTTAAAAAGTAAGTATGAGCAAGCAAACTCGCACTCATCCTGTAATAGCATTCTGGTGTTTTCTTGGTTGAGTGAGTTGGTGGAGAACTGTGTCTGTGTAGTTTCTGCATTTTTTCCTGTTTGAACTGAATCTGGATACATCCTCAGAGGTGTTTTTAGTAAGTTTGGTATATTTCAATTGGAGAAAGAGATTGAAATTACAAAAGTACCTGAAACTTACAGTTCTTTATACTCCTCAAATATACTGACCTGGAACATGGACACTATGCTAGCTTTACTCTTTACAGTTAGGGTCTAACAAGTTGTGAAATATGTAACAATATTGATTTTTAAATGGTATTTTATGTTCAACATATACTCATGCCCAATGTGTTCCAGGTACCTTTGTTGGTGTAGTGAGCAGTGAACACACCTCTGTTCTGATGGATGATAGAGTATTTTAATAGTGAGCATAGACAGCAACAAATTAAATACTGTAACACAATAATAAGTGTTAGAATTCCTAACATGCTATTTCTGTTTAACAGTCCCTCCTTCCCAAAGTGTTACTTATTTTCTGATTTTTCTTTATAATTTTGCTACCTAAATATGCATTCCATCAACACTGTAGTTTTGTTTCTTTCTAATCTTAACACAAACAGAATCTTCCTGTGTGGTCTGTTGTGTGGAATTTTTTGTTTTGTTTTTTGACTGAGCACTGTTTGAAGATGATCCATCTTTTGGGTAACTGGTTCTTTAGTTTTTTTTTTTTGGGGGGGGGTTACTGGGGATTGAACTTGGGGCACTTAACCACTGAGCCATATCCCCAGCCCTTTTTTTGTATTTTATTTAGAGACAGGATCTCATTGAGTTGGTTAGGACCTTGCTAAGCTGTGGAGACTGGCTTTGAACTTGCTATCCTTCTGCCTCAGCCTCCATGTCGCTGGGATTACAGATGTGTGCCTCTTTGTCCATTGATTCATTAGTTTTCATTGTATTCATTTATAAACTTCACACTGATTTATTATATAAGGACTTACTATCATATTGGCTTTGGGGAAAAATAATTTATTTTAGACTTTTATGGGGATTTTTTGAAGGCAAATATTATACACATATGTCAAAGGAGAAAGAATTAAGTGTCATAGCCAGTCATTGGCATACTAGCAGTTGTATGAAAGGTGGTAAGCTGCTTTTGGTGTTCTTATGTTTACCCTGACATTAAGTTTGTCTTAATTTGTGGAACGTTTTATGATTCTTAGAACCATTATTTTAAAGTGTTTCAGTAGGTATATACTTATCTCCCCTGATCAGACCACTAAAAGCCACTTTTTATAAATACATGTTTTGGACAAAAGTAAAAAGATGTCTGCCTTTTGAAATAAAATAGTAGGAAATTTTTCTTGGTAGTCACATAAAGGAACTTGAGGAGACTTCACTGATTTTTTTTTTTTAAATAGTGATACATATTGAACAATTTAGTTAAACAAAAGTACAGAAACCCATATTTTGATGCTGTATCACCTTAAAATCAGAAGACAGTGATCCTGACAAGTATTTTATATTAAAGTTGTAAGTGTCAGAAATATGTGTAAATAATAGTGGCCCTTCATGTTTAGTGCTGACTCTGACAGATAACTGAGCTAAGTGTTTTATGTGAATGATCACATTTGATCTTAACAATTTTGTTAGGTACTACTGTTAATCTGAGGCTATATTTACTTATTATAGCTAGTTGAACATCTTACCTCATAACTCATACAAGCGTATATATATATATATCTTCATACATTCTAAGTAAGCGTCAGATGAGTTTGGAATGGTGTTAGGTGAGTCTTAGATCAGACAAATGATATGAATCATGAAAGCTGGAAGAGAGTGCAGACTGGACTGAAGGAAGCAGCTATTGCTCAGCTCAAGCTGATTGTTGTTTTGGAGGAAGGAAGGCTGGATCTTCCAGTTTTTCAAAATGGATTGTAAATCTGGATTTTTACATTTCCTGACTTATAGGTTGCCAGCTAATGTATGCCTTTTCATTGCAAAATATAGTGCTATATGTATAAAAGTACATAAAACAATTGTACATTAATGAATTATTATACAGTGAACTCCATATAAACAACATTCATCTGTTGGTAGGCCAGATCCTATACAGAGAGAGATTCAGTAATATAAAGACTGAAAGGATTTTCATTGAATAACCCTAAGTTTATGTCACTTCCTGTCTGAGTTTGGGTTCTAGAATCTGTGTCCTGTATCTACCACTTAATAGCTGTTTTCTTATCTGTTAAAAAAATATATGAGTATAAAAATGCAAACAGTACTCGTCTTGAGATACTTGTGTACTCAGAACCTAACACGTAGTAAACTATTATGTTAGTTCAGTCTTTTTTAGAACATTTTAGGTGAAGCTCAGATAAGGTGCATGTTGAAATTATGGTTTTGTGTGTATGCATATATGTACATAAATATTTATTTCTGAACAATGATTAGCCTGTAGATTAGTAGTGGTTTTAGCCCAGCAAGATGTTTTGTGGTTTGAGGGAAGGTTCGTAGGCTTCTGAAATGCTTACTGAAAAATTTATTACAGTGACATTAAAAGATATAGTCTTTAGTCTGATGGATTAGGCAATAGGCTTTAAAGACCATTTCAAATCCATCATACCTGGCTCAGTTTTGATATTTACCTAGTATGGTGAATGAATGATTAGAAAGTTTTGTTTAGCTTTTGACCTGCATATCATGTCTTTCCACGTGTTCCATCTGTACTTTTTCTATTTACATCTCTTCTCCCCAACAATGCCTGCCACCCTATTGATATAATAGCCTCCTAGAGAGTATGGCACCCCCCTCTTTCTCTTACAAACTTTTTCTAAAATAATTTTCCAAAATTCAGGTTTGATTAGTTTCTCCCCCACCTCATTCACACATTCAGATTCCTCCTAAAATTCCTATTTTTAACTGCCTTTAGAAGTAAAAGATGAAAATTCATAACATAGATTCACTTCTAGTACACTGTTGGCCTTCTGTTTACCCCTGTAGCCTCACCTTGCATCATTCCCTTATTCTCTGATCCTAAGCTATGCTTTCCTCATTTTTAGTTCCTAGCAGTTACTCTACTTCCTACTAACTTCTTCTCTTGACACTATGTGTAGCCTCACCTTGCATCATTCTTCTTATTCTCTGATCCTAAGCTATGCTTTCCTCATTTTTAGTTCCTAGCAGTTATTCTACTTCCTACTAACTTCTCCTGACACTATTTTTTTCCCCATAGTGCTTATTTAAGCCTGTGATAATATGTTTAGTCGTGAAGTGCTTTGATCATCATCATCTGGTTCTCCCACTAGACTGTAAGCTCCATGTTCTCCAAGGTCATCTTGCTTATGTCTGGTTATCTGCAATTTAACACAGTGTCTAGAACACAATAAACTCAAACATTTGAATGAATGAGACTCTCTTCTGGCCCAGGGCTTTTGATTGTGCTGTTTTCTCTACCAGGAAAGTTTCCCACTTCTAACCCTTATTCACCTGGCACCTGGCCCTCAATTCTTAATTCCTTAAGAATTTTGTCCTGAATCCAGAAAGTAGGTCAGAACTCTGTGCTTTATGCTCCCTCTTCTGTCCCTCCACAGTGCTTACAACAACTTATTCTTAGTTGTCTTTTGGCTATTTGATTAAAATTGGGTGTCTCTTCTAGGTGAGAGTTGCTTCTTTCTCTTCTTATTTATTTGCTGATAACATTAGACCATCTCAGAATGAGCCTAGAAACTCTCAGAAGTCTTCTCCAACACTAGCTGCATTTTTCTTACTTTTTTGAAAGGGAAGGCAGTTGCTAGAGTAGCTAGCCTAGGAAATTTTGCTTAATACTAGGCCATTCTTGGTTTGAGTTTTTATTAGATTGGAAATTCTAGTCTCCTTACGTTATCTTTCCTTTTTGAAGTGGAAAATTTTAAATCCATGTAAAAGTAAATGAATATAGTGAATCTACTCTCAACTAGTATAGTTATCCAATTTATGTTCAAATGTATTTTAGTTTTAAATATATATTTACATATATTTATATAATATATAAATCATTGTGTCCTTCACATGATTTTGAAGTAAATGTCAAACATTTTCTCTTCTGTTAATATTTGAGTACGGATCTGCCAAAGAATAAGAACACTTTTAAAAAGTATATAGCTATAGTACCATTGTCAAACTTTAAAAATAAATTCTAAATCAACTAGTATTTTCTAGTTCTTTTAAATATTTAACTTTTCCTTTTAATGTGTGTGTGTGTGTGTGTGTGTGTGTGTGTGTGTGTGTGTAAATCAGGATCTGAATAAGGACCTCTTAATTATGATTTACATATCTTATATCTAGCTCTTGGGTATACAAGGTCCCCCATGTTTCTCTCATCTCCCCCTCATTAGCTTGCAGTTTTACTGGTTAAGGAACTGGATTGTTTGTCCTGTAGAATTTTTCTCAGTCTGGATTTTGGTCTTGCTTCATTGTAGTGGTTACAGTGGCACTCAGCCCTCTATACTTCCTACAAGTTGGTAATTGGAGGTAAAACATTTCTGTCCAATAAGAATATTAGGTAAAATACCACGATGTAATTTAACATTTTCTAGTAGCCACACTGAAAATTTTTAAGGTAAAATTCATCTTAACATTTTATTTAATTCATTTATCCAAAATATTGCTATTTTGGCATATAATAATATAAAACTTAGAAATGAGGTGTTTCATATTTTTTTATATTCAATACTTGAAAGCTATTTGTTGTGTATTTTATACATGTCAACCCATCTCAGTTTAGAATAGGCACACTTTAAGTGCTCATTAGCCACATGTGACTGGCTATTATATTAGTACAGATCTAGAGCAGTGATCAGATTTGGATTTGATTTTTTTTTTCTTTTTAATACTACTACTTCATAAGTGGTATAGTTCCAGGGGTTTTGTTGTTGCTATTTTAAGTGAGGTTAGCAGCTATAATCAGTGGCTAGATTTCTTAATTCACTAGGTATTGCAAAATGATAATGCTCAAGTTTTATTATTTCTTCTACATTTATTATCAGGAATACCACTAAAAAGAGAAACTTCACTTTATCCACTGATTACCCAGTGGTACTGTTTTTATAGGAAAGGCAGAATGGATATTTAGCTTAATCCCTTCTTTAAATCTACTTTTTTTTCCCCAAAAGACTGCAATGTCAGTGCTTATCATTTTTTCACATCACTGCACAAATGGGTGAATGGAAGTATATTTGATATATTTCAATCCTTATTGCCAAGCTATTTTATTTTGAATCTTATATAATCATTAAGGTGAATAAATCTTTGGTATATACAGATTTTTGCCCAACATATATATCAAGAAGGAACATTATTTGCAACTCAAGAGTTTTTCTTAGTTTTTATGCCCTTGCAGTTGATGCATATACAAGGATAACCCTATCCTGACTTCTAACAGTGTAGGTCACTTTTGCTTGTTTTTTATTTTTTTTAAATCACATGTGCCATTTTTCATGGGTTATAAAATTAATTTCTTCATTGTCAAATATCAAAAATTAAAAAAATATGTACTCTGAAGCTAATCTTTTTTTCAAAACTGTAAGTATGTAAATATGCTTTTCAAAAACCAAAATTAGTATCTTTTTTGCATTGTTTTCCCATATACCTCCAAACTGTTTTAAAAAAATTTTTGGAATATTAATTGCTGTGCAGTTTCATCATTCATTTGTAATATAGTTGGTGTTTGTATATTTGTTACTGTTTTTGATTCTTCTTTGCTGCCCCACCCCCCCATACACATCCTTTTCTTTATTGGTTTTAATGACTAATTTTTCTAATGTGTGAATGGTGTGTCATGGAGTAATAGTGGTTCTAAAAATCAGGGTTAAATACAAAAAAGATAAATTTAGAGAAATGTCACTCTTCATCTTTGTTATCCCATTCTCTTCTTCCTTTCTACCTGGAAAATTTTGAGAGGCCTTTTCTCTGCCTCCAGCCATTATAAAATACCATACCTAAAAATAGTTCTGTTTTTGATAACTGGAAAGCATTCTTGATTTTAAGCTTTCCCAAGGTATCTAACTGTACCTAATGGAAATTTCTCAATGTTTAATGTGCACAATATGGTAACTTATTTAAGCGGATATTCTTTCTAGATAAGCAATAAATATAAGTTGCCTTTGAACTTGTTTTTAGCAAACTTCAGGCTTGATCAAAAAATTCCAGGTCAACTATGTCTTTCTTCCAACTTTTAATATTTCCTAATTTTATGTATCTTATCCTTTTTCTCCTGAATTGTAAATCAAACGCTGGACACAAAGTATTTCTAAATTTAACTGATGTTGAATATAGTACTGGATGCTAAATTTACTTCACTTATATTTAGACTTCTGCCCTATAATTGTTGTGCTCTTGGTTTTTTTGTTTGTTTGTTTTGTTGTTTTGCACTTTTATTTTGATAATTATTTTAACTCTTATGTTTAGTGAGTATTATCTTCTTGTATTTGTGAAGTGTGTTAAATCTCCAGGAATGTCTCTAGGACCTCTCTTCATTTGACTTTTGATGGACCTTTTTTACTACCTTTTGGGTATCTCAGTTTGAGAATTTAAAAGCCAACCCTCAGTCAATACAAATACATACCTTTTTTTTTTTTCACTTTCATCCCTTATCCTACTTTCTTTGTACTTCATTCTTATAGCAGTGATCAGAATTTGAAATTAAATACAAAGTGAAATTTCATAGAGGGGACCATCCTTGTATTTCCTGCTAAGTTCCTGGCTCATTATTATCTCAGTAGTTAATCTCACATTTTATTTTGGATGAGGAAAAAAGCCAGTAACAACAACAAACCCAACAAAAACACTTGGAAGCATAAAAGAAATCAGAAACAATTCAGTGTAGCAGTTTAGCTTATAGAAATAACCTAGAAAGTGCACCAGAGTGTCACTTTTCTTTACTACTTGGTTTCCTAGTGGGGGAATGTAAGTCATCAGGAAATTGTTTAGCATGCTGAATAATCTGTTTTAGGTATGTATTTAGTAATGTTTAAGGGTCTAATTTTTAAAAATTTCAAGGAAATTTTGTTCTTTTATGATATCAGATAAATAAGATATATTGTTCTCAAATTGAGAGATCTTCAGTTTGTATTTCCTGTTAATAAATGATGTTTTGTATTAGCGCCATTGATTTTCTTGTACCCTTACTGTTGGCTCCTTCTTAAGTTCCTTTGGTTCTTCCTTTTTTTTTTTTTTTTTAATCCCCCAAAATATTGTAGTCCACAGGGTTATCTTAGTCCTTTGGTAATTGGATCTTTTCTTTAGGTTTCCAGGATGCTACCTTGTTAATTACTCTTAGATCCTATTTACTCCACATCTCAGTCTTGATTTTCAAACCTGTATATCCAGTGGCTACTTGCCATGTCTGCTCTGATGGTTCCATAGGCACCTTAAATTAAGCATTTCTGAAACTTCATTTTAAGTCTTCCTGCCTTTCCACTCAGCTGCTTAATTCAGAACAAGTCATTTTTAACTCTTCCCATCTTTTCACTTTAACTTTCTATCTGGTCGTCTTGCTTCAAATCCATATTCCACATTATAGTCTTTATAATGAATTTTGACTATATTTGATATCTAAAATTTATTAGTGTCTTCCTATTGAGTTTAAAATTCTTGGCATCACATCATAAGGTTTGTTGTGATGTGGTACTTTTGTAACTTCTCTTTTTACCCCCTTCCCTATTCCACAAATTATACAACTCTGTCATATCAAAGCAGCTGTCTTCTCAGTTCTTGTGCCCTCCTGTCTTTCCTCATTTGATTTGTAATCAGTCCTAAAGAATGGTGAAACTGCCTAGAATTGGGACCTGGAGTTTTGGCAGGAAGCCCTTTAGAGTTGGTGATCTGAGTAGTGTCTTTGCCAGCTGGAGCTTAGAACAAAGGAACCAAACAAACTCTTGGCAGATTCTGAAATGCAGCTTTTTGCTTCTTCAGAAATTGTGATTCTAGTCAGTTGGTGCTGACTTTGTAGAAATGTACACAGAACTAATCTAGCAACCACGAAGTACAATCACTTTTGATGCCTTCATGTTTCACTGATCATTTAATTTTTAGTCTGCTCTTTGACATTATAGTTTTATAGAAATTTGGAGCTGGAAAGACCTTTTTACTTGAGATAATCTTGTCCAGTTTCCTAATTCTATAGGAGAGTAAAAAGTAAGGTCACATTTCTAGTTTATGACAGATTTGGGCTCTGGACTCATTATTTCTGAGCTAGTTCATTTTCTGTTTAATAACATCTTCATAGATACTAGGGGATAATAGTAGTAAAATCATGCTTATGGGGAATTATACACTTTTCCTTTGGTCTCCCACAAGTTGAAGTGCTTTGAAAATGAGACTAGGGGTTTAGCAGAAGATCCTTGTGCAAGTTATGTGACTAGTCATTCTGCATTTTTTAAAATAAGGCAAATTTTAAGCAAGTTTACAGCAAGAATATAAAGTTTTGAAAATCATTTATTTGCCTAAGTAATAAATATTATAAAACAGTGCAGAAGGGAGCATAGTACTAAGATTCCCCACCCTGATTTCTATTTTCTCTGTACTTCAGAGGCTTTTGTTTCTTTCATCTTTCTAAAGAGCCCCCTTTTCTAAAACATCAAAATTCTGTTATTAATGATTTTTTTCTGTATGTAGTCCCCATTAAAATAATTCTTAGTAAATTTACTGCTACAAAATATTTTTAGTCAATTTTAGTTTTAATTTCTGAATGATTTACTAATTTTTAACCCCAGAATTTTATCATTATCATTTTCAAATGTAACAAAGTTGAAGAAATTTTATAGTAGATTTCTGAATTCTGACCATTGAGAGTCTACCACTATCATTTTACTATATTGGTATCATTCCATGCCTATGTGTTATCCATCGAACCATCCTTCAGTTCATTCAGAACTCCTCAAGGATTGCCTTATGTACCAAAAAAAGAGACAGAATTTTCTGCTTTTGCCACTGATGCAATGAAAGGATAGAGGGTGGAAAGAGAAGACAAGGTCTATGGTTTAAACTAGAAATACTTATTCTGTTTTTAAAGCTGATGATGATAAAGAGTGGTAAGGTGTAGTAACTCATATGGATTAAATTGATTTAGTGTGTTGGGTCAAGACAGTAACTAGTAATTCCTTTTGTTATTTCATGTTTTGTTATTTATTTGTACATAGGTCTCCTTTCAGAGAACTAAATCAAGGTAATAAAAGCTCATTTTGACTTTAACAGAGGAGTGAGATATATTATCATTTGGGGGAAACCATTGAGTTATTTGAGAAGTATACTTGTCTGATTCCTCCCTTAAAAAATCATGTTAATTGGAATATGGAGTTATATTTTGGTATATTTTATTTTTTCCCCTTAGCTTGTACAAAAAGTAATTTAAGTTTCTCTTACTGCACTCTTGGAGATTGTATAATAAGACCTTAATGTGTAGAATCCTTAATAACAGTAGAATAAACTCTTTTTTAAAGTTTTTGTTTGTTTGTTTTAGTTGTTGATGGACCTTTTATTTATATGAGGTGCTAAGAATCGAACTCAGTGCCTCAAGCATGGTAGGCAAGCAATCTACCACTGATCCACAACCCTAGCCCAACTCTCTTTTATAATTAACAATAAGGCATAAAATAATCCTCTTCAACATTATTTGATTTTCCTAAAAACCAAAATAGAGTAAATATTTGAAATTTCAAGTAGGAGTGGAATTTGGTGAAGAGTGTGTTCTGTTTGAGAATAGAGTAAGGAAAGCAAAAAAGAGAAAACACCTGATGAAAAAATGTCACCCACAGTCCCTTCACTTTGAGAATGATCACTGTTTACATTTAGTGGGTCCCTTTCAATCTCCCTTCCCCATGTTTAAACAAAATTAAAATGTACAAACTGTTTCATAACCTGCTTTCCTACCCTAACATTAAATGAACTATGTGGTCATTTAAACCATATGGAGGATGATAAAATGTTGCATACTAAAGAGTATGTTATCAAGGAAAGTGTCTGTTAGTTGTCAGATCACTTACAGTTTGGACTGATAGGTCATGGATTTTAAAAAGCAGTGAAGCAATGCTACTGGTTAATGAAATGGATCAAGAAAAGACCAGCTTAGAGCTATGCAAGCAGTTTTTATTCTTAATGTCAGCCAAGATTGGCAATTATTACAGATATTTTTATCACTTATATTTTGGTATAATTTTAGTGCTTAGCTGATACAACATCATTGCTTCATATTGATAGAGGAGTTTTTAATACTATCATTGCTTCACAATGGTTGACCAGGTTTTTTATTTTTCTTTTTTTAAAAATCATTGAATCCCGGTCAGTTTTTGTTAAAAAAGACAAAACAGCTTTGTTTCCAGCAGAGGTCTCATTAAAGAGAGAGTTTGCTGCACTTGATTGGAAGATTGAAACAAAACCGCTCCTAAGGTTGGCAGTTCTTATCTATGGGAGTGAACAGAGAGATCCTTTCTCTCTCCTCTCTTATTCATCTGGCAGGGAAGTTAATCTAGTTGCTTTGAATTTAGGAAAAGCAAGCTTTCTTTATAAGCATTCGTTTTTCTAAAGTGGCATTAATCTTCAATTAAAACTGCTGTGGGAAAGGAGAAATGGGCCCATGGCACCTTGATGGACATAGTCTCATGATGCTAATGACAGCACTATAACAGAAAACAGATCTCACTTGTGAAATTAGCATTTATAATAATAGATGATGGGGGATATTCTGAGAATGTTGTGTTCAGCATTCTTTTCTTTTACCCTCTCTTTCGGTAACTCTGAAAGATCTTTTATTGAGTTTACCTAAAAAATAAATACATTTTTAGGAACCCTAGTTTTATAAAATTTTAACAGTAAGGTTGAACCTCCTAGAGCAGTTGATCAATTCTAAAGAAATTTATTTTGAATTTTTTAGCATTTATCCTTTAGGTAACTATTTTCCTTATGAGAGTTCATGACAGGAGATGAAACTGAACTATACTATGAATTGAGTATGACCTATATTGAAGCTTGCATTGCCTTTATTTTATGATGATTCTTGGAACAGGGGATTGTTAAATTTTTTTTTTTGTTTCTTGTGTTTGTATATACATGTGTGATGCATATATTGGATTTATGATTATAAATGAAGCTGAAGAAGGTAATTCAGTAGTAAAACTAAAACTATGAAGCAGTAGTGTTTGTGATTTAAAGCAACATTGACCAAACCTATCAGATGGTCTTATGTTTTTTATATACACACACACACATGCACAATCACATACATACACACACAAAACCATCTTTGTTTTAAACATGATCAAGTGATCCAATCTCCACTGTAAAGCTGTGTTTTTCACATGTTTAAAATGGGGGTAATGGCACCAATTGATGCTTTACTAATTCATATACACTTTCACACATACACACATATACACACATATAAGTTACTGAATTCAGAGGTATTTAGCTTTTCCTTCCTTTGCAGAACACAAGGTATGCTTTCAAATGTTTATGTACCATTAAATATTTCAAAATAGAAGCATTATGATTTTTGTTCAGATTAGCTTGAACACTTATTTTAGCTGGCAGAAAACTAGTATAGAGCAGCATCTGTCCAGAGAGTAAGTTAAAAACAAAGGAAGTTCCTGTGTGTAGTTTCCTGTCTCTTAAAACAAAAGCAAACTAAAAACCTTTCATAATTATTAAGCTTCTTTCAGAATATATTAATAGTATGAATTTTGGTATTTTATTGTGATTGTTTACTGGATGTTCTTGTTCACTTGATGGAAAACATTTTCTTAAAAGGTAAATGTTTTATTTTTCTTTTCCTTTATCAGAACACAGCAATGGAGGAAACAGCTATATGGGAACAACACACAGTGACGCTTCACAGGGTGAGTTTCTGTTGCAGTAAATAATCTTGTGTTACAACTCAGGATACTGGCAGTTTTTGAAAACAATAGAGGAAAGCCAGATGTCAGGAAACCAGAAGAAAGGGGAAAATTTTTCTATATTCTTTTGTTTAAAATTAGAGTTGCAATAAATTCTTTATTAAGGTCAAAAGTGAGCATGATTACTTTTTCATATATCCTTTTGGTTGTTACTTGTAGATTTGCCATTTTTATTCCTGATTTGAATGATCAAAGATTGTATGTACATTAGTGTAATTTATAAAGTTTTGGTTCAACTCTTCTGAGTGTGTATATGTGTTTTCAGAGTGTGAGGTTTAAAATTAAACCAGGACATGCATATAATCTTGAAATATGTACCTTAGAATTGCTCAAACAATTGTTGACTTGTGAAAGATTAATAGTAACTTAAAGAACTTTGAAGTGAAACTGACCTGGATTTGAATCCTAGTTCTGCCTCTTTTTTTAAAGAAATAGGCAAGTGATCCAGTCTCCACTGTAAAACTGTGTTTTTCACATGTTTTAAATGGGGTAATGATACCAGTTCATGCTCTACTAATTTATAACATAATTGTCTCTCCAAAGAGCTGACTTTACTGATTACTCTCTCTCTTTAAGAGAAAGTATAGAAAGACAGAGAATAATATTTAAATATAGGACATATTTTCACACTTATATCTACTAGCTGTTAACTATTATTAAGAAGTTGGAAAGGGGGAGAATTATGTTCTTGGACCCTACCTAATTATCTCATGAATGTTTAAATCTGCACATAACAGATAATTGGTAAATATGCAAAAACAATGATTTTAGTTAGGATATAGTTGACATTTTGGTGCTTTACAAAATGAAATAATCCTAACATTAACTTTTAATTTATAAAGCTAAAGTAAAACATCTTGTTGTTTGAAATGTGTTCATTTTTAGCATGTTTAAGTCAGATATATGATTAAGCACAAAGTAACTTCATTCCTTATGACTGTTTGATTATCAAGATGATGATTTAGTATAATTTTGTCATACTACATTTATTTGTCTTATTACCTTTACTTTTATTTTGGTATAATTTATACAATAAAGTTTTTTAGTGTACACTTCTGAATTCATAGTCATGTAACCAATACCACAGTTACAAAACAGAACAGCTCCATCACCTTAAAATTTTCATTTAAGTCCATTGTAGTCATCTCTGTCCCCTTGGCCCCAACCCTTAACAACCACTGATCTATTTTCTGTTCCTATACTTTGGCCTTTTCCAGAATGTCATATAAATGGATTCTTACAGTTTAGACTAATGCATTTGTTTTAGTCAGTTTTTGTGTCACTATGACCAAACTACCTGACAAGAAGGTTAGAGGAGGAAAAGTTTATTTGGTGCTCACAGTTTCAGAGGCCTCAGTCCATAGATGACCAATTATTGCTCTGAGCACAAGGTAAAGTGGTAGCATGATTTGGGGGAAAGGTATGGCAGAAGATCCTTTTGTGACAGCAAGGAAGGGGTGGAGGAGGAACAGTGCCTCAGAAAAAAACGACCCTTGCAGGGCATGTCCCCAGTGACCCACCTCCTCCAGCCATGTCACGCCTCTTCCTGCATTTACCTCCCAGGTCATCCATTCAAATTAGGATAGATTTACTAGGTCACAGCTCTCGTAATCTAATCATTTCACTTCCAAACATTTCTGCATTAATACAAGAGCTTTTAGGGGACACATATCCAAACCATAATAGCATTTGAGATCTCCATGATATAGTTTATTAGTAGTTAGTTCCTACTTATTGCTGACTAGTGTTCCATTATATGAATGTATAATAACTTACTCATTCTCTAGTTGTGTGGTACACTGAGTTTATAGTTTTTGTTGATTATGAATAAATCTTCTGTAATGTGCAGATTTTTTTAATATGAACATTTTTGCATTTTGCATTTGTTGTGGTAAATATTTAGTAATGGAATGGCTATGAGTTATATGGTAATTTTTTAATTTTGTAGGAAACTGCCAAACTCTGTGTCACCTTTCATATTCACTAGTAATGTATAGGAGTTCCTTGCTCAGTATCCTTGTCAATACTTGATATTTTTGGGGTTTTTTTTCCCCTTAATTTTAGTCATTCTAATAGATATCTAGTGATATTGCATTGCAGTTTTAGTTTGCATTTCTGTAGTGATGTTGAGTACCTGCTTATTTTTGTGATCCATATATATTCTTTGGTAAAATGTTTTCCGAGTATTTTGCCCATTTTTAATTTTATTGTATGCTTATTATGGGGGTTTTAAAAATTGTATTAAAATATGTAACATAAAATTTACCGCATGTGTAAGTCTTTTGTCCATAATTTAATCACGTTGTTTATGTTTTAGTTGTAGAAGTTCTGTATATATTCTGAATATTAACCACTTACCAGATATATAATTTGTAAACATTTTCTTTCATTCATTTATTACCTTTTCACTATTAATTATGCACAGAAGTTGGAATTTTTAGAGTTCTTTCTATATTCTAGACACAGGTTTTCTTTTTTTTGAGGTGGGTGGGAATCAGGGATTGAACTCCTCAGGGGCACTTGACGGCTGAGCCACATCCCCAGCGCTGTTTTGTATTTTATTTAGAGACAGGGTCTCATTGAGTTGCTTTAGTGCCTCGCTTTTTGTTGAGGCCGGCTTTGAACTCCGAACCTCTTTCCTCAGCCTCCCAAGCCACTGGGATTATAGGTGTGCACCACCATGCCTGACGGATACAGGTTCTTTATGAGGTTTTATTTTGCTAATATTTTTGGCCAGCCTCTGGTTTACCTTTTCATCTCATAACAGTATCTTTTGCAGACTATATATGTTTTAAATTTTGAAAAGACTGGTTTAACTTTTGTTTTCATAAATCATGCTTTTGGTTTGGTATCTGAGAAATCTTTGCCAAATCTAAAGTCACAAAAGTTTTTTTTTTTTCTCCTGTGTTTTCTTCTAGAAGTTGTATTTGAGTTAAATTTTGTATGTGGTATGAGATAGGCAGAGGATTTTTTTTTCATATGATGTCTAATATTTTGAGCAACCATTTTGTTGAAGAGTATTTTTTTCTCCATTTAATATCCTTGTCAAAAATCAGTTGACCATGTATGTTTGCATCTGTTTCTGGACTCCCTCATCTTTTTTATTGAATTACGTATGTGTCTACTAATGACTTCTGCTATTGATTACTGTAGCTTTATGTTAAGTATGAAAATCAACTAGTGCAAATCCTCCAAATCTATTATTTAAAACAGGAGAAAAATGAACATAATTTTGGCTGTGCAAGTTCCTTTGCCTTTTTTTTTGGTGGTGGTTGTTTTTCTGGTTTTTTTTTTCCCGTTTGTTCTTTAACTTTTATTTATTTAATGATGGGGTCTTGCCACGTGTCCAGGTTTGAGGTTCCAAGTAATCTTCCTATATCTTCCCAAGTAGCTGGGACTACAGGTGTACACTGCCATGCCCAATTTCCATATAAATTTTAGAATAAACTTGGCAGTTTTTACTGCCCCTGCCCCCACCAAAAATTTGTGATTTTCATTGGGATTGCATTGACTCTATATAGATCAATTGGGGATAATTAATGGCTTTACAACATGAGTCTTATTAACTGTACACATGGTGTATCTCCTAGTTCTCTGATGTCTTTCATCATTGTTTTGCAGTTTTATTTATTTTTTATTTTTTTCATTTTTTTATTGGTTGTTCAAAACATTACAAAACTCTTGACATATCATGTTTCATACGTTTGATTCAAGTGGGTTATGCAGTTTTAGACATACAGATCCTGCACACTTCTCGTTAGGTTTATATCTAGTTAAGTATTTCTGGTTTCTTGGTGCTGTTGTAGATTTTTTTTTAACTTTAGTTTTTTATTATTTCTTGCTGATATGTAGAAATACAATTAATTTTTTAAAAATAACATCCCTGTTACTTCTTAAACTTATTAATTCTGGGAACTTTTCAATTTTTTGTAGATAGTCATATATCTACATATGGACATAGAGACTAAGAGAAGTCTTTTCTCATAGACAGTCATGTTATCTGCAAACAGAGGTGGTTTTATTTCTTCTTTTCCAGTCTGTGTGCTGCTTATAGGAATGGTAAGCAGACTTGCTTTGTAATATTGGATAAAATCACTGTCTATTATCATTCAGTATGTTGTGTTTATAGATGCCCATTATCAGACTGAGGAAGCATTTCTATTTTGTAATTCTGTTTTTGTGTTTTGTCATTTTTTTAAGTTAGGAAGTTTTCTTAGAATTTACTGAGAGAATTTTTTTTGTTTTTGTACTAGAGATGGAAGACAGACTCACTTAACCCCTAAGCCAGATCCCCAGCACTTTTCAGTTTTTTATTTTGAAACAGGGTCTCACTAAGTTGCTTAGGACCTCACTAAATTGCTGAGGTTGGTCTTGAACTTGTGATCCTCCAGCTTCAGCCCCCTGAGCTGCTGGGATTATAGGTATTTGCTACCACTCCCAGTTTAGTGAGAGTTTTTAAAATCACAAGTGAATATTGAATTTTTCAGTACTTTTTTTTTTTTAAACAAGTATTGGTTGACATTATAGTAGTGTTTTAGTCAGCTTTTTGTCACTGTGACCAAAAGATCTGACAAGAACCACTTAGAGGAGGAAAAGCTTATTTTGGCTCCAGATTTTAGAGGTTTAGTTCATGGTCAGCCAATTCCATAGCTCTGGACTCAAGATGGGGCACAACAACATGGAGGAAGAGTGTGGCTGAGAGAAGCAGCTTAGGATGTGACAGCCAGGAAGCAGAGCAAGAACTCTGTTCATGGGGACAAAATATAAACCCCAAAGGCACACTCCAGTGACCTACTTCCTCCAGCCACACCCTGCCTACCTATAGTCACCACCTAATACAGTAGTCCTTTCAAATGATTAATTCATCAAATGAATCAATTTGCTGATTAGGTTACAGCTTTCATAAATGTTCCTGCATTGCCTCACATGTGCGCTTTTGGGGGACACCTCTTATCCAAACCATAATATATAGATTTTTTTTCCTTGTGGATTTGGTGAATTTAAATATTTTTTGATAATTGAACAGCCTTGCATTTCTAATATAAATTACAATTGTGATATAGTACACATTTTATATGTTGTTGGATTGATTTAATAATATTCTGTGAAGATAGCTTATTTCAGTGTTGTGGGACAAATTGACCAATTGACATTTTTTTCTTACATTACTGGTATCAAGGGAAAGCTGCCAACCTCAAAGGGAGGAGCTAGGAAGTGTTCCTTTCTCCTGTGGTTTCTGATGGAGTTTGTATACAATTGATGTAGTTTTTCTCCCCCCTTTAATGATTGATAGAATTCACTAGTAGAGCTATCTGGTGTTGGACTTTTCTTTGTTGGGATGGTTTTTAAACTACAAATTTAGTTTCTTTAATATTCTGTAGAATTGTTGAGTTTACAAATTTGCTTTTGATAGTTTTTTTTGTGGGGATTGTTTTTTGTAGTTTTGGTAGTTTGTATCTTGCAGAGGATATATCATCATCTAGATTGATACATTTATGGACAGAAAATTGTTCATAATCATTTATTTTTAATGTTTGATGTTGTGTAATGATGTCCCTTTTCTCCTTGATTTTGGATAATTTTGTCTTATTTCCTGTTTAGTTTGTTTATATTGGCTAACAGTTTGATAGTTTTGTTGTTTTTTTTGCACAATACTTTTTTTTTTTTTTTTTTTTTTTTTGGTGGTGGTGGTGCTGGGGATTGAACCCAGGGCCTTGTGCACGCAAGGCAAGCACTCTGTCAACTGAGCTATATCTCCAGCCCCAGTACCAATATTTTCATTGATACTCTTTATTTTCTGTTTTCTATTTCATTGAATTCTGGTTTTGTTTTAGTATTTTTATTTGTTTATGTTGTTTAAGTTGATCTTGTATATTGTTTCTTTAGGTAGAAGCTAGATAGTTTCCATTATACATCACTTTTATTTTTCCTAATACTTCTAGTTAATAAATAAGCAAAAGAAAATAAGAGACTTAAATTAGCTAAACATTTTCTCCTTTGTACTGTTTTGCTTGATTTTATTAGGAATTCAGGTATGAAGAAATACTACATGTATGTACTACAAATCTGTCTCATTAACTTAAGGGGAATAGGGAAAGATCCTGAATATTGAGAAATAATATGATTTTTCTGAACATAAGTGTCATCCTAATTCATCTTGGTAAATAATATTCAGGCAAATCTGAGAACTCCTGCCTGGATGATAAGGTAGGCTCCTTCTTGTGCTTTCAGTCTTCTTTTGCCATAAGAGAGCCATTTGTCCAGGGGGTAGAAGTGTCATCAGAAGATAGAGATAAGAGGAATTTCTAACTCATAATTCTTTGTTTTTTAATGTTAACTGTTGTGCTGGGAGTATAGAGTTGTGTCGTCTGAGAGTTTCATCAGAGATAGACTGTGGTAGAATGAAAAGTCCTCAACAACCAACCCTCCAGGAATGGTTATTTTGAACGTTTTTAAAAATAGCCTTGTCAATGCAAACTGAGAAACTTATGCCAAAGCCTAATTCAGTTGACTTTATTCTCTGAGGCTACAAAACATAGTACTTTGAAATATCTTAGTCCTTTGGTGTTCTAAATTGATCCAGAATAAAATGTAGACTCTCTAGAGCAGAAAGAGCAAACTTTCTGTAAAAAGCCACATAATAAATATTTTGAATTTTGCAGACCATAAATCTCTGTCACAACTACACAACTCTTCAGGTGTATTTCAAAAGTAGCTATAGACAACAAATAAAGAAATAGCTATGGCTGTATTCCAATAAAATTAATTATAAATAAATAACTGGCCACATGACCTTTGGACCATAGCTTGCCGAAATTGATCTAGAGCAGTGGCTCTCCAAGTTTATTTGGGTTGCCCTTACCACTAGAGGATCTGATTTAGTGGTTGTGGAGTGGGGCCTCCATATAATTTTTTTTTAATGCTCCAGTTGAAATGGAGGGCCATGACTTTGGCATAACTTCTGCTCCCCCAGTACTGGGGATTGAACTGAGGAGCACTCTACCACTGAGCCCTTTTTATTTTTCAGATAGGGTCTCACTAAATTGCAGAGGCTGGCTCCAACTTGCAACCATCCTCTTGCCTCAGCCTCCTTAGTTACTTGGATTGCAGGCATGTACTGCTGCACTAGACTTAGCATCACACTTACAGCTGGATGCAGTGTTGCACACCAATAATCCCCATAATTCAGTCATCAAGAGGTTGAGGCTGTAGGATCACAAGTTCAAAGCCAACCCCAGTAACTTAATGAGACCTGCCGGGTTTTGTTCTCGAGACTAAAATGCTCAGGGGTCACTCCAGTCAAACTGGGCTAACTGGGCTGCACAAAATAACCACACAAGAGACACAAATACCTTTTTCTTTGGGGTCGCTGTGATGTCTCCTCTGACCTTAAGGGTCCGCAGAAAGAGAGCGAGAGCATGCGCTGACCCCTTTTATTGAGGGAAGCTATTCAAATGAAGCAAGGGGTCAGGTTTCAGTGGGCTGAGTATCTTCATGATGTCCACTGTCAGCAGGTTGACTGACACCTGGGTAGGCCACACCCAAGGGCACAGTAAGAGAAGGGGACACACACAAGGTACTTCATGGAAGATTCTATCCTAAACAGGGCAAGGAGTTATATTACAAAGGAACAGGTGAGCATAGCTTCACTCATGGGGCTGTAGCAAGACACACCCATGCACGAGACACCGCCCACATTTCTGTGACTGAGCACCTCAGCACCCAGCCAGGGAGTGTCACTCAGTCACGTGTAAGGTTGGTCTCCCAAGAGACCTATCTCAAAAAGGTCTGGGGATATGGTTTACTGGTTAGGCACCCCTGGGTTCAATTCCTGGTACCACACACAAAAAGCAAACAAACAAAAAACACCCACATGGGAATGAAAAAGTCTGCTCTTGAAGAAGTGAGCAAGTGGACTTTAAGCAATAGTAGTAAGTGAAGATTTGAATCTGTGTTCTTTTGACAATAACCTGGCAATAATATGTTCTCTATTGTCAAATAAGAGCAAATCCTTAATCTCATGAAAGGTAGAGATAACTTTTAAATGAATAAAAATCCTATGGATTAGAACTCTAATATTCTCTTTACTGCTAAGAATAATATATGCCTCATTCTATCATTTACATTACATTCAGGAAACTTTCTTCATCTTGGAAAACTAGAAACAATTGAAATTGCGTTCATTCTTCAAGGCTAAATAATTATCTGGTATTCCACTGTATGCAAACAGTGGAATACCAGATAATTGCATTGTTGTAGATCCTGGAGTTATGTCAGGGAACAAAACATGCTTATTCTCATGTACTCTTATTTCCTGATCCTCACTGAAAGCTGAATATACACCTCTGGTAGTGGTTTACCCCTTCCTTTGGTGCATTATAACTTTCTCAGGGTGGGAAGTCTTAGTCAATTTCATATCCTCTTAGTGCTTGGTACTTGGTAAGGCCCAGTAAAATTTAATTTCCTATGAGACTAGTCATATAATAAAGTCTTAGGAGGTCTACAACAACACTAATAGTAACATAGTACCACATATTTAAGTTCAGGTTTTTAGAATTCATATTAAAATGTGAAAAACAGATTAAACCAATATTCATACATATCTTATTTAAAACTTAACATATCCAGAACGTCATTTCAATATGTAGTCAATGTTGAAAAATTCGTTACTTTACTTTTCTTATACAGAATCATAAAATTAGTGCTCATCATACAATTTCACATTTTAGACACATTTAAAGTGCTCAGTCACATATCTAATGGCTGTCATACTGACAAGCGTAGGTCTGTCTATAGGTTAAAATGGTAAGAACATTTGGAGGACTCTGTGTTCCATTCCCTACCACCATAATATGCCCACACTTTCTTTACTTTCAGGTGTACTTCCTTACAAAATGAACATATTTTTAGAATCTTTTGAAAAACAAAAACTTTAGGAATGAGTTGGTCATCTGCTTTTTCATTTTCTCTTTTTTATTAGTAAAAAATTTTCAGATGCATTACCACTGAGCCATATCCCCACTCTCTATTTTTTCATTTTCTAAAGTAGAATTCTGTAGTGTAAATGACTATTTGTGTACTGAAGAATTTTTAGTATCCTAAAGTATTAAAGGGTGAAAATATAGTGAAATCAGTCAGGAAAATAAAGTATGAGCCAGCTGATAAATATTTAAACTAAGGAGGTGCTTTGAAGAAGAGGTAAACTTGAGACGAGAGTGTTGGGAGAAGAGAATGGGGGGAAATAATCTTTGAACAAATGGTGTCAGGATAGCTGGTGGACCAGATATAAAAATAATGAATTTGAACCTATCTCATACCAAAAACAAAACTTAAAATGAATTATAGACCTACATAAAGTAAAGCTTTAAAACACAGGAATAGATCTTCTTGACCTTAGATTAGATAATGGTTAATGACTAATAACCACTCAGCAACTTAGTGAGATCCTGTCTCAAAATAAAAAGGCTGTAGTTGTAATTCAGTGGTGGGGTGACCCTGGATTTGACCTTTGGTGTTTAAAAAATAACAAGGTAGATTCCCATTCCTTCTTGGGGAGGATGTATGTGTACATGCTGGGGATTGAACTCAAGAAACCTTGAGCATACTAGGCAAGAGCTGTGTTGCTGTACTGTATCCCAACAAAGATCCCTCTTTACACCTACTAGGATTGCAATAAGCATAAGAATAGACAATAGCAAGTGTTGACAAGGATGTGGATAATTTAGAACTTTTATAGATTCTAGGTAGGAATGTAAAATGATGTAGCCACTATAGAAAACATTTCCTTAAAAGTTAACCAAAGCCAAGTGTGGTGACTCATGCCTGTAATCCCAGTGGCTTGGGAAGCTGAGGAGGATTGCATGTTCAAAGCCCAGCAACTTAGTGAGGCACTAAGAACTCAGCAAGACCCTGTCTCTAGGAAAAATATTTCAAAAAGGGCTGGGGATGTGGCTCAGTGGTTAATTAAACACCTCTGGGATTCAATCCTTGATACAAAAAAAAAAAAAAGGTTAATCGTAGAATTAACAAGTGTGTGACCCAACAGTTTCACTCCTAGGTATGTACTGAAGAGATGTGAAACAAAATGTCCACACCACACATTATACACAGATATTCATAGCAACATTATTCAAAATAGCCAGATAGTGGAAACAACATTAATGTCTACTAGCTGATGAATAACAGACAAAATATAGCTATATGATCAAACATTTTTAAACAATAAAAACGAAGTACTGATAACATTTTTAGAAATTTGTAACTGTCAAAAGAAGTACAGTTGTATTTTTCTTAGGTATTGTGGAATTGCCCCCCTAAAGAGTGAAGCAGGTTGCATGCACGTTAGCAGTGTGTACCTAGTGTTGATATTGAGACCTGATAGTGACTGTTTATGTTAAAGATTGACCTCCAGAATTAAAAACCAGCATCTTTTATGTATATCTGTGCAAAAGTACAAAATAAAATAAGCAAACAAAGCTCAACATTACATAAATACTTCATTAGAGAGGCAATAAGATTAGAAAATCCATTGGTGTACTATACCCTATTAATAAATCTCAAGTTCTGTGACTCATCTCCAAGGTCCTGAAAACCGTTTTCTAATGTTATTTTTTGTTAAAGTTCACCAAGAAAATCTGACTTTATACATGTACTGTTGAAAAAGAGGAGTTATCTTAATAGCACTTCTAAACTATTATGACGTACAGTCATCTTTAATTTTATGCCAGAAACATGCTAAGTGGTAGTTTCTCAAGGATAGTTGTCATGTGCAGTCTTTAAATCTGTATCAGTGAACTTTTTATACTGTTATGTGAATATTCACTGGCTTATTATACCCTGAATCAGTATTTTATCTATGCATAATTTAATAAAAACTTGCTTGGTCTTTTAAAAATGCTGGTTTCCAGAGTCAAGGCATATCTTTCAAATGATAAGACATTTATTATACAATATATAAAAAATCACATAGTTAATACCACCACCAAACCTATAAGAAAGGTCTTTTAAATGTTGAAAAACTATTGTAAACTTATGGTGATAGGTAAATTTTTCCAAATTTAAAATTTTTATTTTAAAAATAAATTTGGGGGCTGGGGATGTGGCTCAAGCGGTAGCGCGCTCGCCTAGCATGCGTGCGGCCTGGGTTCGATCCTCAGCACCACATACCAACAAAGATGTTGTGTCCGCCGAGAACTAAGAAAAAATAAATAAATGTTAAAATTCTCTCTCTCTCTCTGTCCCCCTCTCTCACTCTCTCTTTAAAAAAAAAAAAAATAAAAAAATAAAAATAAAAATAAAAAATAAATTTGGGGGCTGGGGGTGTAGCTCAGTGGTAGTGTGCTTGGCAGACACGTGTGAGGCACTGGGTTTGGTCCTTAGCACCACATAAAAATAAGTAAATAAAATAAAATTTTTAGATTTTTTAATTTTTTAGTTGTAGATGGACACAAAATCTTTATTTACTTTTGTGTGGTGCTGAGGATTGAACCTAGAACCTCACACATGCAAGATGGGCACTCTTCCACTGAGCTACAGCCTCAGCCCAAACAAAATAAATTTTTAAAAAATAAATTTTCATTGCTGGCAGCAAGTACCATTAGTTGTTTTCTTTGAAGTAGCATGTATTTATTCATTTTGGAGAAAAATGTCCCAAATATGCAGGCCTGAATAACTGTACATTCCTTCAAGTAAAAATGGTGAAAAAATGTGTCTGGTGTCCACCTCTCTCTTTTATATGCACAGCTGGTTGAATTTGAATTCACAGTAGTACTTGGGTATAAGGTCAAAGTATTTTATGTACACTTCTCATTTCTATACATAGATTATTAGAAAGATGTATACTTAAGGTTGAGATGTAGTAAAACTGAGACTTTTTACTCCTTCAAATCATTCTGAAGAATAACTGAATTTTCCTTTTAAATTATGACTTTGTGGCAGTGACCATTAGGTTTGGTGTCATTGTCCTGAATTTGTGTCTCCCGAAGAGAAATCTCATTCCCTTTAGCCATCATTCTCAAGTTTTTTCCTTCCCTCTTGGCTCTAGACAACAGCTAATCAAATTTCTGTCACTGTTGATTTGCCTGTTTCTGAACATTTCATATAAATGGAATAATGCATATATGGACTTTTGTGACAGGTTTCTTAACCGATAATGTCTTCAGGGTTCATCTGTGCTGTAGCATTTGTCAGCACTTCATTCCTTTTCAATGCCAAATGATTTTCCATTGTATATAACTATACCACATTTTACTTATCCATTCTTTAGTTGATGGACATTGGTTTATTTTCTACTTTATGATTGTTATGGTTGATGCCACTGTTAATATTTATGTGTAAGTCTTTGGATATGTTTTTGTTTTTCTTAGGCATATACCTGGAAGTAAAATCAATGGTGTTTGTTCTTTTTTTAGGGAGAGGTTGTTTTGTTTTGTTTTTGTGTTTTCTTTTGCTACTTTAGTAGGCTTTGGGTGGAAGGGAAGATCTTGACCTACCCTTTTTATAGTGAACATGGTTTCGTTTGTTGTAAACTAGACTGCTTAGGAAGGGAGTTGTTATTTTATTATTGTTAGGGTGTTTTGTATTGTAGAACATAGGAATATAGTACAACTTTATACAAATATATGTATTTCTCTCTTTTTAAAAATATTTTTTAGTTGTAGTTGGACACAATACCTTTATTTTATTTATTTTTATGTGGTGCTAAGGATCAAACCCAGGGCCTTGCACATGCTAGGCAAGTGCTCTACTGCTAAGCCACAATCCCAGCCCCCAAAACATGTATTTCTTTAGACTACTCTGAGTACTTTATTCTAGGGAATGGTTTTGGTTTCCTTGAGATTCTGTAATTTTTAAACAAGTTGGAAATATTTTTATTTTTTTTCTCAATTGGGCTGTCCCTCAGTCATTGTGGTAAAGATTTTTAGCTCTTTCAGAAGTTTATAATTTATAATTTACTTTAGCTAAAAATATATGTAAAAATGCTTGTTTGACATAACTAATGTGTAATTCATGCAGCTAATGTATATAGTGTGTTCGTAACTTTATTACTTCTGTAAAGATTTACTTACTCAGAAAGTTTTAGAATAATTGAAGTCGAACTAATATTTGATTTTCAAGCCTACTTTTTATATTGAATTACAAATGGTGTTATATGCTAGTTTAGTGTGTCATTTTCTAAATTAGTTGCCATTGTTTGTGATGATCGACACTAGGTACTGCCAGTACCCTAGGCCCTCTTCTCATAATCAGAAATCAAGACTTCAATGTTCAGAATTTTTAAATTATTGTAGTTTTTAACATTTATGTAATTGAAATTTTTAAATATTATTATGTTTAGTATTTAATTTATTAGAGAATGTATTCTATTATAAGAGTCTATAGTTCTAATACACAATCATATAAGCAAAGACCAGATAACAAAATGACTATTTTTGTGTAATTTTTTACATTATAGCATATACCTTAATGAGCAATTATTTTTGTCTTTAGTAGCAATAATTTACTCTAATTACTACTTTAGGCTCCTGGATTTGGATTTGGGATTGCAATATCTGGTGGAAGAGATAATCCTCATTTTCAGAGTGGAGAAACCTCAATAGTGATTTCAGATGTGTTGAAAGGAGGACCAGCTGAAGGACAGCTACAGTAAGTGCTTTTCTTCTTTCAGGCGCCTGTGTGACAAGCTCTTTCCTGTCCTGTCACTTTCCTGCTTTCCTAATGATTTTGCTAACTCAATTTAGGTAAACTTTAGCTTTCAGGACCCTCTCACCCCAAGTTTTGCCCTTTTTGTATGAAAAAGAGGGTAGCAAGGCAAGGAGAATAAAAAAAATACAGTTAAAAATGGGATTATAATCAGAAGGATAATAAGAAACTTAAAAGGAGTAAGAATGAACTTTTTTTCTTTTTGATGGTACTGGAGGTCAAACTCAGGATCTCAGCGGATACTAGGCACAAGCTCTGTCGCTGAGGTATATCTTCAGCCCAAGAATTTACCTTTTAAAAAGGGAATGATTTTTTTTCCTAGCTAGATGAGATAATTTAGTATCACCTAATACTGTAATTGAACTACCAATAATTGTTTCCTCTATTGTGCTACCCGATTTGTCCTTTGGGGAAATACTGTGTTAATAGTTACAAAAATGGCCTGGGGTTGGTTACTTGCTGAACATTTTTGTGAAAGTTCATCAGGCAAAAAGTTTGACATTATATATCATCACTTTGAAGACAGATAGATTGTCCATAATTAGAAGAATTTTTTTTTTTAAAGAAACTTATTCATAAACCTAACTGTATAGTTTTCTCTAACATGTTGTTTGGTGCCTTTTTCCCCCGTAGGGAAAATGACCGAGTTGCAATGGTTAATGGAGTTTCAATGGACAATGTTGAACACGCTTTTGCTGTTCAGCAACTCAGGAAGAGTGGGAAAAATGCAAAAATTGTAAGTATCTTTTTAGTTCATTAGAAGTATACCATCTGTTGTCGATACTTCTCTGGTGTTTGAATTTGTCCTTCCCTTTAGGAAAATGAAAACTGAAACAAAAGTTCCAGAGTTAGTTGTTCAAAGTAAGAGTGCTGCTTCTAATATTTCTGTATATTTGCTCAAAGTTTAGATGCTGGGATTTTTCTTTTTTCAATTACAAAAGGAAAAGAAGTAATCAAGTAGTCTTTATGGTTTAATATTATTTCCTTCTCTCTTAAGTATTTTGGTTAGATTGAATTTTGGCAAGTAATTTAAAATATGTGGCCCTGTTTTCTTATGTAATATTTGTTTACTTGGAAATAATTGTTTACTTATATTGTTTCTTTAACCTACCTCATCAACTGCTTTCCTTGTTGCTGTGACTGAGTTTGAGGAGAAAGTCTCATATTTTCTTTGTAGAGTTGTTCAGGGTATATTTCATTTTACTGCTTTTTATGGCTAGAATCTTTTTTATAGTTCATATTTCTCTGAAAATTCTACTTTTTTAAAGGGTAAAGTTCAGTTCTCTCTTAATAACCTGCCTCAGATCACAGTTAAAACTTGGGAAATGTGGCATAAAACAGATTTGTTGTAGAAGTCTTATGATGTTAATATCGAGGAGCACATGAGCTTCTTCACCCACTTTTTTCCTCACCTGATTTAACCCCATCTGTCTTCTGAAGGACTGATTAAGGCACCCCTTGAAGCCTGAATTTGGGTATACAAGAGCAGGATGCAGAGGCTAGGTGGTCTGTCTTGTTTTGTCCTTTGAGAACCTTTCTACCTTCCAGTAAGCACTCAGAACCACAGTGGACCCAGTAGATAGGCCTGAAGGGATGCATGCATTGTGTTTTGACTTCTAGGAACTATCATGAAAGCCAGAAGCGGTGTTCTCCAAAATTGTTGCTAGGCCCTCTTGCCCTGTGCAGGCTGCCATGCTACATGGTGTTATCTTCACACCAATGTCATTGCTGGGAGATGAGCATTTTTCCCATATTGCAGTAGAGCCAATATTTAGGTATTGCTTTGTTCCAGATAACAGACACCTTTTATTTTGATATTTTCACAGTCTCATTATAATTATTTTTTATAATCATAACATTTGAAAATTATAGTTAATATACAGATTGCCTAGTGGAAGGCAAAAATTTTAAAACAATTTTTATAAGATTTCAGTGCTTACACAAGTAAATTGCTTATTTTTATAATGACCTATTTCATTGTTTTTATAAGCTTTGTTATCAAATAAGCTTTAGATTTCCCCTTTGCATTTGAGGAGGTGAGTTTCACACATCCTCCTAACTTTTAAAGCCTTCCATTCCTCTGTAATGTTGAGCTGTTTTGTGTTTTCCATGCAAAATATTTACTGTACATAACTTTACACTAATAGTGTATCTAAGAAAGTTCTAATCCTGTACTTCTACTGTTCACCATAAAATGATTTTATAAGAAGGTCTTTACCAAGAATGTTTTTGAAATTACACATATTGGGTCCAGCATGTAAGGAAAAGGATTTGGGCAGCTCATAGCTTTACCAGTTGGATAGAAGGAACTTGGGAGGCTTGGCCATGTATTTTTTTTCTCTTATGGGAAGAGGATGTTGAGGGCTCTCGTGGTAAAGTATCTTAATCAGGAAAGAACATTTTTTAATTTCCATATTTGAACAACTTGAATCATGTCATTAATTTATATTGTCTTTCATCTCCACATGACACTTAGAATAAAACCCCCAGTGCCTTCGTATATATTCTTTCATCTGAAGCTTTTTTTTTTCCCTAACTTTATCCTTAGTCATAACTAGATCATCAAAAACCTCAAGGTCATATATATGTGTGTGTGTGTGTGTGTGTGTGTAATTATTTAGATTTCTTGATTTTAGCTATTTACCCTGAAAATTATAATTATTAGTAGTATTTTTCAGATAGGTCACTTGGCACATTTTGAATGTGAGAAATTTATTTCCCTATTATATTTTATATAATACAATATATAACATGATCTCCCCATATCCAAATAACCATCTCCCCTTCTCTGTTTCCCAATCTATTGATCTATGTGGTCTTTCATTGTGGCCATGATCTGTCTATATGATTGTTTTTCCATAGACTAAAAGGCCTTTGGGCAGTAGGCTCAGTAATTTAAATTAAATTTAATTAAAATGTTAGAACTCCTAACAATATAATTACCATAATATGCTTAATTTTGTTTATTGAAAATAAGAAGCTAGAAATAGATTTAGCATTTATACCACAGTGAGCATATAAAAATTTCACTGGAAGTTTGAACACACTGAGAAAGCATTGTGGAGCAAATGAAGATGCAAAAAACACTTTGCTAATGATAACTCCACATGGATATGCAGCATTTCACTTACAGTATGCATGTACTTATCCAAACCACTTACTGATGGGCAATTCAGTATCCAGTTTCCATAAGTATTAAAAAATAATAATAATATTGTGTTGAAGGTTGTCATCTTACTTGTTTAGTTAGTTTTTGGTAATAAGTTCCTTAGAAATTAGAGTTTTTGGAGCTAGAAGACATAAATGACTTTATATGTATTATACTTCAGAAAATCAATAGGACAGTGAGAGTTCAGTACTTTTTGAATATTTTCCAAACTGATAAACTAAATACAATTATTTCAAATAAAATACTTATAATCACTAGTGGGGTTGATTTTCTCATAGTGTGTTCACTACCTTTTATGTTTCTTCTTTTGCCTGTTCACAGCCCTTGCAGTTATCTGAGAGTAGAAGTGTTTTATGTGTTAAGATTATTAGCCTTCTGTCATAAACACTACATACATTGTTTTCCCATTTGGCATTTGTGAGTATAAGTTATTATATATAACTTATATATACTTCTTATACTGTTTTTTTTTGTTTGTTTTTATATAATTCTGTTTCAACATGGAAACATTTGATTTTATGTTGTCAGTCTATCAGATTTGTACTTTACTGACTCTTCTTTTAGTGCCTTGCTCACAAAGGCCATAGCAGATTTGTAAAAGCCTCTGTTGATAATTTTATTCTCATACATACATGATTTTATTTTGTTTTATTTTATATTTGAACGTGTAATTTAGTTAACTATTTGGAAGTAGGCATTTTTCCCAAAAAAAATTTGTTCCAAAATTTTCATAGTTAAACCTTAAGCAGGTTGTCAAACCTGCTCTGAATATCATTCAAGTGAAATTATAATGGTTAACCATAATATAAATGAAGAATCATAACAGAACTGGATATTTTTCAGTAAGTTAAGTACCTACTAGGTTCAGATATTTTATTATATGTACAATTGAATGAATGGCAAGGAACTTGAATCTGATAGGTTAGATGGGTATACACATTAACTGTAGTGCCCTATAACATGATATTGAGAGTCATTGAGATATAGTAGAGTTCCAAAGAGGTGCTTCTAATAATTCTGGCCTGGAAGTTGATGACTTTGTTTTTATTTATATTTTACTAGGGAGGAATTGAAGATTAAGGCATAAACATAGAATATTACTCCCAGTACAGTATGTTGGAGATTGAAGTAGACATGAGACTTAAAAGCAGGGAATCAGTCAGGGATGCTTTCAGTAATTGTTACCTGAAAAGGACCCATCAGTATAGGTATACTGAGAGGGGAAGATTAGCCTTCTGTCAGTTCATAACAGAACATTGGTTGTTCTTTCCACATGCTGGCCTCTTGTTGCTTCTTGTCCTTCAGTAGCAAAGTTAGTGTTTTTTGTTTTTTCAGAAAGGCCTGCTCTAATCTCTTTTTAAGTAGGAAGCAATGGTAATTTTTTTTTTCAGAGTTTAGAATTCTTATTTTTTTTTGAAGTCACTGAAGCAAAATCATAAAACATTTTACTTTCCTTTATAATCCCCACTAAAAAAAATTGTAGAAAAAATAGTTTTGTAGGTGGAATGAAGCAATATTGATTCAAAACGTACAGATAAAGGTTAGCTCTATCACTCTTCTTTAATATTTAATCAAAACCAATAGGCTTTCTCCTTTGAAATTTTATCTATACTGATTTCCATGTAAACCACAAGACTGTATACTGTCTTGGAATGTCCTCAGAAGGCTCTTTCATTGAATAGTTAATAGAGTAAGACCCCCCCAAGTCCTTGGAAGCAAAAAGTATTTAGTGTAGATCACCCTTTCAAACAAATTGGCTTGTGAAGAGAAGAGATTAGATACAACTTGAAGGTAAGTAGAAAGATAGAAACACAGAAGGTTAATTGGGAGATTAGTGAACTCAGGACAGTTTTGAAGTAGATAGGGAGAGATTGAAGTTGCAAATAACTTGGAGAATGGTAACTGATGAAGGAAGATCTTGGAAGTGGGTAGGAACAGGAATGGAGCTCAAATGGAATGGTTTTCTCATACCCATAGAAAATCCCCCTTGGTCTTTGGGATTAGAAACCAGAAGTTCAAAAAAGAGTCGGGGGCAAGAGAGAGAGAGATTGAAAGTACTTAGAAGTGGAAGGGGAACAAAATAGCACTGATCTCTAGAAGCAGACTGAGAGATTAGGACCTTGGAGAACAACTTTGGTGAAATACCTGTGCCTCTCCATTGAGAGGCAGCAAGATGTAGATGAAAGAATTGGGGAATAAGAGAAAAATTTCTGTGAAGTAAAATGAACTTATAGAGGACCTAATCAGCAAAATGTAGAAATGCAGGCATCCAAAGTAAATTTAATACTGGACTCACTCTTATTAGCAGATGATTGAGGGGTCATTAGAAAGTCATTTACATATGGCAGCATGGAGTCTGATGCAAACTTGGGAGGAAGGAAAATAAAGCCAGGAGAAAATTGATGGACTGAAAGATTAGACGAGGATGGAAGAACTAGAAATAAGATGGACAGTGAAAGTTTCAGTAGATGAAGTTGTATGGAGTCGAAGACAAGTGTTACCCAAGAAGCTCTCAGATATCTCTGAAGTGATCCAATATATACCAGTGTGAGAAGGCAAAGTGTAGTAGTCCAAGGATTATAGAGCCACTCAATCAGACATTAATAAGTATAGATCTTGAACTCAGAGTGAAAGAAATAAAGGGACAGGGAACACAAGAGTGTTGAGAAAAGGATGCCAGAAGACTGACCTTGCACCTATGCTAGAGGTTATAAATTGGAGCAATATGGAAATGGAAGGCAGTTGGTGTTGGTGGAGTATAGCTTTGTTAATAGCTCCAGCGTACTAAGTGGAATGTTAGTGTGTGATAAATAAATTTCTCTCTTAGAAGTCTGGCTAGGCAGTTGTGCAACTAGATATTGATGCATTCTAAAAATATAATAAAGAAAGCAATTGGGCTTATAAGGTTGCTATGGTGTTTTGGTAACATCTATAGTATATTTGATGCCATTACAGTGCCTATCCTTTGTTCCAGCCACCAACAATCATTAACTTCCCTGTAAGCTTTCTGGATAAAGTAAATACGGACTTAGTAGACCCACTGAAAAAAGAGCAGCCATTATAAGAAATATTATTTTGTAATTTTGTATTTTATCTCTCTCATTCATATTTAAATTAATATGAGACAAGAGAAATGTATTGTTCTCTCTCTTAGGAACTGAAATTATATGGATGAAAATCAAGCAGTTTATCTAATAAATGTCTGTCTGTCTGTCTGTCTCTCTCTCTCTCTCTCTAATGTAGACAATTCGAAGGAAAAAGAAAGTTCAAATACCAGTAAGTCGTCCTGATCCTGAACCAGTATCTGATAATGATGAAGACAGTTATGATGAGGAAGTACATGATCCAAGAAGTGGCCATGGTGGTCTGGTTAACAGAAGGAGTGAGAAGAGTTGGGCAAGGGATAGAAGTGCAAGTAGAGAGCGGAGCTTGTCTCCACGATCAGATAGGCGATCAGTGGCCTCCAGTCAGCCTGCCAAACCCACCAAAGTCACATTGGTGAAATCCCGAAAAAATGAAGGTATTCTCTACCAACTCTTACATTACTACTTTCACATAAAAATATTAAGGCTAATTTTAATAAGTACAGTTGCGATATTTTAATATCTTTTGCTTTGTGGTTCTATTTCTGTTTCATATTTGTGTCCTGTTATGAGTGAAATTCTATTATGGCAGGCTTCAGGGATTGTTCATTTTCTCTTAAATCATTTTGTTGGAACTGTTTGCACTTCAAATAAATTGTCTACTAGTTGGATTTTTGGATTTGTTATTGTGACAAGAACAGCCATTTATATATTATGCCTACAAGAAATGTTACTACATCATCATATTGAAATTCAGTGATTTTCTTAGCTGTAGGGATCAGTCATATTAATGCCATGGGGTGGGGATATCTTGGGACTTTTTTGGAAGGGTTGGTTAGAGAGGATGCTATTTTTAAAAGGAGAGATTGAAAGAAGGAACCCCTTATAGGTCATTTCTTCATAATGCAGGACTTTTTTTTTTTTTTTTTTTTTTTTAAAGAGAGAGGGAGAGAGAGAGAGAGAGAATTTTTAACATTTATTTTTCAGTTCTCGGCGGACACAACATCTTTGTTGGTATGTGGTGCTGAGGATCGAACCCGGGCTACACGCATACCAGGCAAGCGTGCTACCGCTTGAGCCACATCCCCAGCCCATAATGCAGGACTTTTTAAAAACATTTTTGAAACTGAAGCTTAAGTGCTTTACCTTACCCCTCATCAACTTTACTTTTTTTTTTCTTCATTCTTAGTTTGTTGGAAGCTCTATTTATTTATCTATTTTTCAAATTTTTAAAAGATGAAACTGCTTATTCTAATACTTTTTTTTTAAAATGTTCTGTAGGATTCTCCCCTCTTCTTCCACTTAATATGATTTCTTCAGCCACCTCAATTACTCTCATTGTCTCAGCTCACTGCTAATAATGGCTTCACTAATTTTTCCAGCCCACATTTGTATGTTTCTATGTTATTTGTTAGGATACTCTACATGGAACATCCTAACATGTCTCATATGAAGCACAACTCCTTTTAAAGTTTTTATTGTATCTTTAAAGTTGTTGATTGAATGTTTTCATGTGAACCTGGTTTCTCAAGCCAGTCACATATAACATGGTAGATTTCTGTTTTAGTCAACTTTTGCATTGCTATGAACAGAATACCCAAGAATAACTTAGAAGAGGAAAACTTTTTTTAAGGCTCACGGTTTCAGTCCATAGATGACTGATTCCATTTATTTGAGCCCAAAGAAATGGGAAGAGTCATTGGAGGAAAGCTGCTTAGCTCATAGCAGGGGTCCGGAAGCAGAGGTGGGGGTGGAAAGGGCGGGCCATAGGGAGATGTGTCCTTCTAGGGCATGTAAGTAGTCCTCCACCTCCTTCAGCCATGCCCTACCAGTCTACAGTCACTACCTAGTCAGTTCATTCAAACTAGGATGGGCTGATAGATTACAGCTCTTACATTTCAATCATTTCTCCTCTGAATATTCCTGCATAAACATGAGCTTTTGTGAAATACCTCATATCCAAACCATAACCTATGCATTATGAATATATTCTAACTTCCTAAATGCTACTCTTTTCTGTTCTACTTTTGTCTGTCTTTACTGCAATTGCCCTTTTCCAGGCCACCACTGTCTCTTTAGTGGTTTTGTTTATTCTCATGACTATGCCCTGGATCTCTTTCAGTGGGTTCTGTAGATTGTTTTGTGATGTTTCTGTCTAATTCTTTTGGCTCTTTGTTATTTTTCAGTTACAGTTATACTAGACCTAGGATTTATATACATACATACATATATATATATATATATATATATATATATATATATATGCATGCCAGGTTTTTTTCCTTCATACTTTATGATGCATTTGTTTTTAACTGTTCTACCAACACCCCCAATTCCCTGTACACAAAAAAACAGCCTTCATATTTAGTTTTAGTATTTCTTTGGCAAAGTTTTAGTATTTCTTTCTTGAAGAGACCATCTCTGCCCTCTGTCCCCCCACTTAATGCAAGACCCTACATTTATTTCTACTATTTGAACTCTTTATAGCACTTTTAATTGCTGTGGTAACTTGTTTTTCTCCACTGGCTGTATCGTTGCCACAGGACTGGGAATGTCTCTCATATGCTGTTTTATTTATAGTGCCTGAAACATAGTTATTGAATTTATATCCAAAGAAATACTTGGGTTAACTGATAATATCTAGGGGATATTTTGGGATCACGTATAATAATGGTGATTTGTAAGTTTTAATCTTGAAGAACAGTCTTTTAATCAGTGCTATATTTTGTAATTTAATGACCATTTCCAGAGCACAGTTCCTTGCCTAATTCCCTAAAAAGTCATTTTCTTTTTTCACCTTGGATCTTTTCCTGCTTGTGAGCACTCTTAGTATATTTATCTTATGTTAAATTGTAGCTGATGGTACTTTTAGATGCTTGAGTAACAAGCCTGCTAATTTTATTTCAGAATAAAAACAATTTTCTGTTTTCCATCTTAGTTTTCAAAATTTTGCTTCATGTGTGTTTATGTTTTTGTGTATGTGTGTTTGTTTTTGATTTTTAATGCAGTAAAGTCCTTCTTTTTCTCCTTATAGAACCAAGGATATCTCTTTTCCTGTTGACACTACACTGATGATTTTAGTTGTTGGTCTTATTCTTTAAAAAATACATTTTATAAAGCTTTTTTAAGAACCAGAAAGTTTTCTGGACTCTTCCTGGTAACTTCCTCACCAGCAGACACAATGTTGCCTCACTCTGGGATATTTTGTTGGCTATATAAAGGGGAAGTCTAGCATTTTAACTCCTGTTCACACTTGCCAGGCTGGTTGTGAACAGTTGTATTAATATATAGTAGCATAAGCTAATGGTCTGAGTATATCTTCCTAGTATCAGGTATATAGGATCAGAAATAGTTTTGCTCTGTGAGCTGGGAAAAACAAAAATAGTTTATGCTTCATAATAGCCATCAATAAAACCTTCAAACTTTCCCAAAGTTCTTCAAGTCTGATATAGCAGTTCACTTTTTTAGAATTATATTTCTTTTAACTTTCTCAGAAACCAGTGCTGTGTCAATACATGATCAGAAAGAAATGGTGTTCTCTTCAGGGACTCTCTATTTCAGTAAAATGAGAACATAGGGTGTCAGTTTTTTCTTTGAACCACACATTTTCAGTTTGCTTTCACATTGACTTTCAAACTTTATGTGATAAAAGTAAAAGTCTTTTTGCAAGGTAACCAAGAATAATTTATGTACATTGATTATTCTTTAAAAATCTGTTTTTGCAGTGATTATTATGCTGATATTTTAAACTCTACTTATGTGTTTTAATATTTTACACTAAAGACATTTAAATATATTATTCCAGAATATGGTCTTCGATTGGCCAGCCATATATTTGTAAAGGAAATTTCACAAGATAGTTTGGCAGCAAGAGATGGCAATATTCAAGAAGGTGATGTTGTATTGAAGGTATAGTCATATTCTTATATTTTAATGAACCAAACTGAAAAACAGATCCTAGATTACCCATCCTTTACTTCTGTTTGAATTAATTTAGCCAAAGAAAATTAAAAATCTTTGTTTGGGGAGAGTGACCCAGATTGCCCCTGTCCATTCTTACATGTCAACAATAATATTTTAGCTATGGAGAGAATAAAGTTTGTAAATATATATCATTCATCAGCAGTAGGTACTTGGTAGATAGAGATGTCTGTTCAGTTATACATTGAGTGTTTTTGGTAATTTCTCCAGATATTGAAATGTTTAGTTGTTTGTTTATAAGTTAGTATGGGACAGACTTTGGGAAGGGGTTAGGGAATACTAATTTGAGTTTATCTAACAGAACAACAGTGTAATAAAAATTTTTATCATTTCAGAAGGTGGAATAATTTGATGATTTAGAAAAATATAAGGGGAATGTTTTGGTTCTTACAACTAGTCAATGAGTAGTTTGGATATTTCTGTTTATAACAGAATGAACATTTGTGCTTTTGTTATTTACTTCTGTAGTATCTTTTCTCTTGCAGATAAATGGTACTGTGACAGAAAATATGTCATTGACAGATGCAAAGACATTAATAGAAAGGTCTAAAGGCAAGTTAAAAATGGTAGTTCAAAGAGATGAACGGGCCACTCTATTGAATGTCCCTGATCTTTCCGACAGTATTCATTCTGCTAATGCATCTGAAAGAGATGGTGAGTATAGTTCTGTTTGGAGGGTCCCAAATGACTTTTTATTAAACTACTGAAAGACTTGACATATTTGAATGATATGTTAATTTTCTACAAACCAGATACCTTCAGAATTTAAATATTACATCTCCATATAGGTTTTCTTTTCTCTGTAAGCAGCTCATCACTGTTGATCTAATCATTAGCTGCTGAAATTAGTGTCATTTTGTACAAAATTATGCTTACCTTATTTCCAATATCACTGGAGTGTCTTAATACTTGACTGTACATTATTTCATGGAAAATTAAATAATACCCTTTTATTTAACAGACATTTCAGAAATTCAGTCACTAGCATCAGATCATTCCGGTCGCTCACATGACAGGCATCCTCGACGCAGCCGGTCACGATCTCCTGACCAACGATCAGAGCCCTCTGATCATTCCAGACACTCTCCACAGCAGCCCAGTAATGGCAGGTAATAACACTCTATTGTTTAAAATAAAATGATTATGTTTTCTTCATACATGCATCTATAATATGCAATAAAATGAGAAGATAGATTTTCTTTTGATTATTTAATATTAGGTCTGTTTTTCATCCTTAGTTTAGACATTTTTTATCGAAAAGAACAGATGGAAACTATACTTTCTTTTAAAGGGCCAAATAATAAATATTTTAGGCATGCAAGCTGTACAGTATCTATTCTGTGTTTGTATCACAAAAGCAACTATAGACAGTATGTAAATTCATGGGTGCATGGCTATGTCCCAAAATTTTATTTATTTATTTAAAACAATGGCCCACAGATGCAGTTTGCCAACCTATTTACTTTAGAAGATGCTAGCAAGCTTCAGAAATCTACTCCTTGGTAAGGTTAGCCATGGTAAAAATCTTTTAATAGATTATTCTAGACTTTGTTTTTCCTTTTAAAAATACCTTGCCTGGTATTCAGTGGGTCTGGTATGTGATTTGTGTGTGACATATCTGAGTTTATCTTAATTTGTGGTCACATATACATATGAAAGTCTGCATAAGATTATGATCTTTTGCTTAAGAAGAAATGCACATGTGCATACATATGCATCATTTTGCTACAATTTCTGGATATTCCCAGGGCTTTGTAGCCTGCCATTTGACCTATAATAGTAAACCATGTGTAAATCTGGAGCAATTTAAAAATATGGACCCAGAGCCATAGAGACAGTTTTGGAGAAAAGGGGTCCTTTATACATTTGTTAGTAGGAACATAAATTGATACAACGTTTATGGAAAATAGTGTAGAGGTTCCACAAAAATTAAAAATAGGCTGGGTATGATGTCACACACATCTAATTCCAGCTTCTCAGGAAGCTGAGACAGAGGGATTGCTAGTTCAAGACCAGCCTCAGCCACTTAGCAGACTATAAAATAAAAAGTGCTGGGAGTATAGCTAAATGGTAGAGTGCCCCTGGGTGCAATCCCCAGTACTACCAAAGCAAATAATTAAAAAAAAAAAAAATTCAGTAATCCTACTTTTTAAGAAATAAAATCACTATCCTGAAGAGAGATCTGCACTCCCATGTTGATTACAGCATTATTCACAGTAGCCAAGATATGGAATCACTCTGTCCAGCAGTGGATAAATGAATAAAAATAAGTGTGTATATATGCAATGGAATATTATTTGGTCTTAAAAAAGAAGGAAAATCTGCCATCTGTAACAACATCATAGATGAACTTAGAGGATGTGTTACTAAGTGAAATAAGCTAGACACAGGAAAAAAATGTTGCGTGATCTCACTTATATGTGGAATCTAAAAATGTTGAATGCAGAAATAGAGAGTAAAAGGCGCCAGGGAGAAATGGGAAGATGTTGGTCAAAGGGTATAAAGTTTTAGTTATAAGATGACGTAACTTGCGGAAACCTGATATACAGTGTGGTGATATATTTAATATATACTTGAAATTTACTAAAAGAGTAGATCTTAAGTGCTCATCATGAAAATAGGTAACTGTGAGGGGACAGATAATGTTAATTATCTTGATTGTGGTCATCATTTCATAATTATAGATATGTCAAAACAGCACATGTGGGCTGGGGTTGTAGCTCAGTGGTAAAGCACTTACCTTGCATGCATGAGGCCCTGGGTTCAATCCTCAGCATCACATAAAAGTAAATAAATAAAGATATTGTGTCCATCTACAACTAAAAAATATATATTAAAAAAAAAACAGCACATATATACCTTAAATATATGTGGTCTTATTTTTCATTTACAGCTCAATAAAGCTGGGAAGATAAACTCAGGTCCAGAACTGAAGATTCAGTGTACGATTAGATGTATAGTTTTGAAATTTGTCTGTATGGTAGTATTGTCTGAAGTTACAGAAGTCATTAAAATTGCTAAGAGGACCAATAAGGAGAGAAGGCTAAGATTTGGACCACAGGAAGCATATTGCTTTAGGAAATTGAGGAGGCAGAGGAGAAGTAAATGGAGAGAGGAGCAGTATCTAGCCAGGAGAGAGCTTTTTAAAAGTTATCACAAACCATAGTGATACAGTTGTTAAACTCTATATATTCACCAAGGTGTTTAACTTTCTACTAAAATAGAGCTAATAAGAGAAGAAGATAACAAGTAACACCTGTGGATGTCTTTGCTATTATATTGTATTATATAGTTTTTAGATACTTGTGAAGCTGATTCTTTGTAAATTTCAAATTAATTTCAGTTTTTAATCTGTTAATTATTTTAAACCACTGAAAGATAATGTATATTGATTCTAAAGATAATATATCAATTCTGAAAAACTACCTGATTCAGCAGGATTGCTATCAGGAAAGGGATTACTGCCATTACACATACACAGTGATATAACTAACACCTTTGATGATTCATGGGAGTAGCTATAATTTTAACAAATTTCTCACACTTAGAAACCATGGTAATATCAAGCAGTTTGGGCATAATTTTGCCCTTTAAAAAAACTATTAATCAGGTGCTAAGGATGTGGCTCATGACACAGCACTTGCCTAGCATTTGTGAGGCACTGGATTCAATCTTTAGCACCATATAAAAACAAATAAATACATTCTGTCCATCTACAACTACCAAAAATTTAAAAAAAAATATTAATCAGAAAAATTTGGCCGCTTTATTTGATTATACACAAATTCCAAATCTCAGAAATTTCTTTTTGATACCTATTTTGTTTTTTAATTGTTTTTCCTACACTCTTGGCATTTACAACCTTAACTTGAAAGTTGAAGGGGTATTATCTTCTGAAAATTAACTATCCTCATATTTTCTCAGTATGTTTTACTTCTTTTAGGAACCTTAAATATTTTCATGGGTGACACCAAAGCCTTTAAAAACATAATGTCCTGGGGCCTACTGTCAGTTCAAATGAGATAGCGAAGGAATGCTTTTCTTTAAGCTCCTGGTATTCATCCTCCTTGTATTCTATCAAATTTGGGATCTACTGGTTAAAAAAGGTAGCATGTGAAAGAAAAGAGAGTACTTCAAAGGATAGCAAAAGTCTTCAAGTTCTTCTCAAATTATGGTAAAATGTAATTCCTAAAAATTGAGTAACCTGTCCACAGGCAAAATACAGAATAGTATTACTGGTTATTTAAAGCACCCCAAAATTAATGTTAACATTTAGAAACCAAGGAATTTTAGTTTAGAAAGTACCCTCGTTTTGAGAAACAATTCGAATACACTGTAAGAATAAAATACTGGTATAATAAACATCATGTAACTTCCGTGTAGTCTTTTATTTAGTTTTGTTTGTATAAAGGTGTGTTTCAAATGTTATTAAATTATGTTGTTTAAAGAAATGATACAAAACTGTCTTTGTCTCCATGAGAAAAGTTTTGATCTAGTGTGTGAAAAGGGATTGGAGCCAGGATTAAAACTCTTGGCCTTTTGACCCAAATCTTTGACTTTACTAATACAGAGAAGGAAGAAAGTGGATTAAGTGCTATTTAATCTTCAAGGAACAAAAGTAGTTACCATTGTGTCATGACCAACTAAAGTTTTCTTTTTTCAGAGGATAAGCATGGAAGAGAATGAGAAAAACATGTACACTTGTTCTTCATTTTTATTAGATGAACAAAGTACCTTCATTGTTCAGTATAATATGAATTGGCATACTATGGCCTATGAACTAAATCCAGCCTGGTTTTATAAATAAATTTTTATTTAAATTATTCCTTTAATGGCATAATTGAGAAGTTGTGACAGAAACTGTATGACCAAGGGAGCCATTTACAGAAAAAGTTGGCCAGTCTATGCCTTGATGTATGTGACTGGACTTGTTTGCTCCTTGTATTTTACTTAGTATTGTTTCAGAGCCCATTCTGGTGCTATGGCTTGGATAGACTCTAAGGAGATGAGAATACTGAGAGCATTCGTAGTGCTCTGATGCTTTGATGGTGGCACTGCCTCTAGTAATTGCTGAATGGGTATCACTGAAAAGATAGTTTTACTCTTCTCACTTTAGTCCCGGCATATGGAAGTGTTTGATTTGCAGAATATGTTCTAGATTCTGCATGGTTATATTATATTCTTCTAGTATTTATAGTTACTTTAGTAGATACATTTTGACTTTTCCCCCTGGAAGAATATGTTTGCCTTTTTTTCTGTGCTATAAACTTTTTTATACAAGTGAGTATGATGCTACTTATTAATCATAGTGGGAACAATACTGAAAAAGTTCTATCACAATAAAAGCTCAGACTTATCATTTTTCTGATAAGATTGAATTGCAAAAACTTGCATTGTCGAGATTTACTTGTACCTAGTCATTTCATGAAGCTGGCAAAACTCATCTAAGGCCTAAGCTGTGTGTAAAGTTTTAAAGAAATGTGTTTTGGGGAATGGGGATATAGCTCAGTTGGTAGAGTGCTTGCCTCTCATGCACAAGGCGATGGGTTCAATCCCCAGCACCACCAAAAAAAAAAAAAGAGAGAGAAATGTGTTTTTAACAAATACACAAAATCAACATTTTATTTAGTATATCCATTCTGTAAAAGTAGTTGTTTCTCACTACTTGAAAGCAGTGTTTATAAAAGATTGAAACTTTGTAAACATCTTACATATTTTCTTTACTCATTGTTTGTTCCTCTGAAGAGAAACACCTCCGCTAAATTCTGAGTATAGTGGTGTCAGCATGGATAAGGTTTATGTTACAGTAAATACGTTGATAGTAAAGTTGAATTTCATGAATGAGAAATTTCTAGCTTAAATCCAGGTGTTGAGCCAAATTAAGATAATATATTTGGGGACTAAAACTCATTCCTGATCTTATTATTCATTTTCTAAGAGTGCCTTTTAAGTCTTAATATATGTACACATAGGCCATATAATGTATCTTCTTAAATTAGAGAAATCTTGGCTTAGAGAGGACCTAGTTTTGTTTTGTTGTTGTTGTTCTTTTATTTACATACCTTTCTTCACCTTTAATAGTTTTTTTTTTAAAGAAATGATTACTAGAAAGATACAAATATTCTTTAATCACACTATATACTGTTCCTGCTCCTGCTCCGTATTGCTTAGTTTTCTCTGGAATATATATTTAGCTTTGCCAATAGGTTAAAAGGTATTATTGAAACATCCTAATAGGTCACTTGAACCTCTTTTAATGTTTCACATGTGGAGGAGTTATCATTTTTCTGACTGAATTTCAGATTTTAATTTGAAAAAAAATTTACTGATCTTTGGTTTTAATCCTTTTTCATTGGTGCCTTACTCTAAACAAGAATTATGTATACTACTACTGATAATTAACTTGGTGTCGTAGGTACTACTGCATTTTCTTTTTGTGAGTTGTCATCATCATTTTCCCCCCTCTTATTTTCCTTTCTTTGAAAGAAAGGACTAGGTAGAAAGGATATGATTAATTATCTCAGTGGAGTTAATAAACTGATTGATTTCTTCTTTCTTATGTCTTTGTTTATTACAACTTGACCAATGGTGGGTTTTGAGTTTTAACAGATGGTGGTTTCTGTATGGAAGGTTGAAAAGTTTTCTTTTTCAATAAGTCAGTAATTTGGACTTTGTCCTACTGATTTGTCTTTTACCAAATTTTTTGTTGAAACCTCATGTATATCATCAGTGCATGATTATAAATGCATGAACAAGCTAGGCATGATCTTTTTGTCATTTATAGAATTTATATCCAAGACTGAAGAAAGCAAGTAGGTTCAAAAATTTGAAAACTTTTTTCTTTTTTTTTTAAAGCAGTACTGAGGATTGAGCTCTGTGGCTCTCTACCACTAAGCTATATTCCCAATCCTTTTTATGGTGAGACAAGGTCTTGATATTGCTGAGGCTGACCTGAATCTTATGATTCTCTGCCCCAGCCAAGTAGTTGGGATTACAGGTGTGCATCATCATGCCCAGCATGGTCTATTTTATTTTATTTTTTTGGTACCAAGTGTTTAACTCAGGGGCACTTAACCACTAAGCCACATCCCCAGGCCTTTTTTGTATTTTTATTTAGAGACAGAGTCTCATTGAGTTGCATAGGACCTGATTAAGTTGAATGGGCAGCTTGGTATATTTTATTAAAGATGTATTAGAAGATAGTACAGTGTCTGTGAATAGAGAAAGATTATTGTAAAGAAATTAAACAGCAGTTTATTATAGTGATGAAGGATTGGGTAGTAAGAAGTAAAGAGAAATCTTAAGAATGTAAGAGCCATAGATAGCAAGTAACAAAATCACTACCATTGGTGCTGAGACAATGCCAAGGTAAGAGGTAGCTCCATCCACGCCCAGGGATGGGATCCCAGCTTTCTCTGAAAGCGCACTACCTTGGCTCGATGTGTGACAGAGAATTTGCTGTAGAGGGTCAACAGATGAACTTAAACGGTATTCGCCCTCTGAAGTATTTGGGAAAGCCACTGATGGGGAAGTGTCTCATTAGAGACATTGCACTACAAAGGTTGGGGCAATTTGCCGACCATTGAGTTCTCATGCCCAGTGTGTGCTGCAGGAGCATGTTGAGGGAAGACACCTCTCCTGCACATCTTCTTGGGTCACTCTACCTTCTGCCCTCTGCTTGTACTAACTGGCTCCAAACAGTTGTTTGACATGGGGGCGGGGCTGCAGTTTTTCTCTTAAAGCTGTATTACCTCTCATTGATCTCCTTGAGTATGTTAAACACTCTGTTACTCTGTTAACACAATCAGAGGTTAAAGAAGGCTGCTTCCAATGATTCTTATTATTAGAACTGTAAAAATTCTCCTCAGATACATTTCTACTCCATTTTAAACAACCATCCTTTTAAGTGTTTTAACCAGCCTCTTAAAGTCTCTAGAAAAATGGGTCATTACCATTAGATTGATATGTTCAGGTTAAAAATTAAAAACTTGTCTCTATCCTTCTGAGGAAAATCAAAAATGCCCTTAAGAAGGTCTTAAGGTCCATTAAAATGCCTTGAGTTTCCATCTGGCAGAGTGTGGTAGATAAACATGAGTCTGATTAGAATACATATGATTTTCATATAAAATCAGCTATCCTCACAGTTTAAAGCTTTTAACTTTCTTATGCTTTAGTATTATTACAGCATTAGGAAAGAATTATGTAAAGAAAGTTTGGGGGGAAAGTAAGTGTTCACAATCTCAACAGTTTTTCTTTCAGCAGTCTCTGCTAATTGTAGATTAATTTCATGGATATAAATTGGTTTTGTATTTGTAATCACATCTGCTCATAAGGTAACATCTCAAGTATTTGGAAAAGTTATTTATTTTGTTCTATACTGTAACTTTATTTAGATCTATATTGCCTAAGACCAAAGCCACTAATGCCATATGTGGCTGTTGAGCATTTGAAATGTGGTTAGTCCAAACTGAAATATATTGGGTTAAGTATTTGGCTCATCTAGCATACAGGAAGCAGCACTGGGTCAATCCCCAGTAGCACTGGGGGGAAAAAAAGAGAGAGAAAGAAAGGAATTGATTCCCAAATCAAGCTGTATTATAAACATGAAAATGCCCCTTGGATTCTGAAGACTTGAGTACGGACAAGAAAACATAATATACTTTATTCATTAATTATTTATATTTATGTGATAAGGAACATTTTAGATATTGGGTTATTTTAAACTTATTAATGGATTTTTTTACTTCATTCAATATGGGTTCTAGAAAATTGTGAATTGCCTAAGCAACTCACTGTGTAATTCTGTTAAATTGTTCTGCTTTGCATCTTCATGTATTATTGAATAATGCTTCCATCTTTTGGTAGATAATGGAAATGCATAAAAAGGAGCAGTAGTTTTCCAAATATTAATTATATGCAAAATTTTATAGAATGGTGTGAGCTTCATTTATATGAAATATTCTTAAAGGCTAATAACTTTTCATAATAAGTATATCACAAAAGAGAAAATCTTTCCTTTAATTTTATTTATTTATTCTGATTAGGTCTATATGACAGCAGAATACATTCTGATTTATTATATATAATTGTAGCACAACTTTTTATTTCTCTGGTTGTACACAATGTAGCGTTGCACCGTATGTGCAATCCTAGTGTATCTATGGTAATGATATCCATTTGATTCTACCATGTTACCTGCCCTCATGCCCCAACCCCTCTTCTCCCCCCTCCTTTGCCCAATCAGAATTCCTCCCTGTTTCCCATGTCCCCACCTCCCCATTATGGATCAGCAACTACTTATCAGAGAAAACATTTGGCTTTTGTTTTTTTGGGATTGGCTTACTTTGCTTAGCATGATATTCTCCAACTCCTTCCATTTATCTGCAAATGCCATAATTTAATTCTCTTTTAATGCTGAGTAATATTCCATTGTGTATATATAACACAGTTTCTTTATTCATTCTTTTATTGAAGGACATCTAGGTTGCTTCCACAGTTTAGCTATTGTGAATTAAACAGTAATGTTGCTGTGTCACTGTAGTATGCTGATTTTAAGTCCTTTGGGTATAAGGAGTGGGATAGCTGGGTTTCATTCCAAGTTTTCTAAGGAATCTCCATACTGCTTTCCAGATTGGTTGCACCAATTTGCAGTCCCACCAGCAATGTATATGTGTACCTTTTCCCCCACATCCTCGCCAATACTTATTCTTGCTTGTATTATTGATAACTGCCATTCTGACTGGCATGAGATGAAATCTTAGAGTAGTTTTGATTTGCATTTCTCTAATTATTAGAGACGTTGAACATTTTTTCATACATTCATTGATTGATTTAATATCTTCTGAGAAGCGTCTGTCCATCTCCTTAGTCCATTTATTGATTGGGTTGTTTGTTTTTTTAGTGTTAAGTTTTTTGAGTTCTTTATATTTCCTGCAGATTAGTGCTCTATCTGATGTGTGTGTGTGGCAAAAATTTTCTCCCAAAATGTTCACTGTAACTAATTTTAATAGTATCTTCAATTTTAAAAACAATGTGCTTATCAATAAAAACAAGTAAAATAGCTCTAACCCACCACCTCCAACCCTGATTCTTCCTACAGTTGAATCAAATCTTTGTCTACACTTGTGTAGACATTTAGCATCATATAGGGTTTGGGCTTTTTTTTCTTTTGAATATTGCTTCAATATTACATTTAAATATTCTCTTTAAATATATCCTTAACACAATGTAAAGAACCAAAAGGGGAAAAATTGTTTTTAGTAGATCAGACATGTTTTGGATTCACATTGACAATACTACCTATATGCAGTATGTGAGAAAGGAAATTGGAAAATATTAAGAGTTGCATTAATTGAGTGTGATCTTTTATTTAGGCTCACACTGAGTGGAACTGAAGCAGTTTGCTTCTGTGATCAGAGGCCCAGCTTTCCTAGCAACCGTGAGCTATAATTTTGTTCTATTCAGGTAACACCAGTTATGAGAGATGGGTGAGGTTGTAGAAAAGGCCCTTTGCTTGACAACAGTTAATGCTAAGTGTTAATATTTAGCATTCAATGTCATTGGTCAGTGTGAATCAGAATTGTAGAGTTAATGAGGTATGAACTTACGTTAAGAAACTGGAGTTTCACAGAAATAGCAAATATCTTGTGGGTTGGTAATGAGTTTAATAATTACAAATTTAAATTTATTGATCCCAAAGGCTAAAGTGTCTCATTGAGAGATTAGAATCCACTTTCTATGTTAAACTAGAACTTTCCTAAGAAGGAAATTTGCAGAGCTCCCCACTCTTTCCATCAGACTTCTTAAAAGTAATTTTCCTCCCATAGAGCTAAATTCCCAGTTAAGCTTCAATTTTGTGTTGAAAGGTTCCAGTCTTAAGGTGGAGGGAATGTAGCTCAGTTTGGAATAGTGTCTAGATGGAAGATACTTAATACTCAACTGTTTCTTGAGACATTGTTGGTGAAATGCTCTTACCACATACGTGAAGATTGCTTTAAGATAGCAGGAGGGCCTTGCCACATGCAGTGGTGCACACCTGTAATCTCAGTGTCTTGGGAGGCTGAGGTAGGAGGATCACAAGTTCTTATCCAGTCTCTGCAACTTATTAAGGCCCTAAGTAACTTAGCAAGACCCTGTCTCGAAATAAAAAATGGAAAAAGGACTGGGACAGATATGTGGCTAAATGGTAAAGCACCTCTGGGTTCTATCCTTGTTACAAAAAAAAAAAAAAAAAAAGACACCAGTGTTTTAGTATCCCACAAGAGGAGATTTTATGAGTAAAATAAGTAGGAATATTTATATCCCCAACCACTTTTTTTTTTCTTTCCTAGTTAGTAAAGCTTGCCAGATGTGAGGTATGGTGTAAAGGATGCCAGAGAAGAATAGTGTTTTGTTCCTGTTTCCTTCCCCACACCCCCCAAAATTAAAAAAGATCAGGATCTGTAGTTATTTCCCAGCCAGCTTGTTTCAGTTTAACAATACAAGGTGAACATCCTTCCAGTTTGTTCTTTTGATAAAAACATTTCCATATTAATGAAGTCTGTTTCTAAGTTTTGTGCAAACAGCATTGCAGTCAGCATCTTTGTTCATGATTTTATATATTGGCATTTTTTAATTCTAAAGTGGTGAAAGAGTGTTTTTGTTATTTAAAAACTTTAATGGATATAATTTCTTTCCAAAAGTAATGTGTGAGACTACTTGTTTTCAGAATCCCATTCTTACCATTCTGATGGTTGGAAAATCATAACTCCTTATTTTGAATTGATCATAAAATTTTTATAAATTTATTGGTCATTGGATTTCTTCCTCAGTAAAATCATTTGTTCATTTCTCATTTTTTCTCTTGCATTGTTATTTTTCCTTTTTTCATCCCTAGTACTTTCAACAAGTATTGTGAATAGGAGTTTTTGTAATGTCTTTTACTGTGCATTTATATTTTAATCTTCATGACCTCTTAATTTGTGCCTGCTTATGAAGGTTTCTACTAGTCTAAAGATCATACAAAATTTCAGCCAGGCACAGTGGCACATACCTGTAATCCCAATGACTTGAGAAGCTGAGGCAGGATGATCACAAGTTCAAAGCTAGCCTCAGCAACTTAGTAAGGCCTTGTCTCTAAATAAAATATTAAAAAATGTCTGGGGATGTGGCTCAGTGGTTAAGCACTGCTGGGTTCAATCCCTAGTACCAAAAAAAAAAAAAAAAAAAAAAAACAAAAAACAAAAAAACTACCATATGAATTTTCTCGAGGAATTTTAGAATTTTCAATGCTATTTATTTAATTTTTAGTGGGGTTTATTTTGACATATTCATGAATGTATATAACCTAGTTTTTTAAAATTTCAATCACCAGTATTATTTCCTTCCCTTCACTCTGCCCCATTTTTTAACATTTAAATTTATTTTTTTGTGGTTTTGGGAATCGAACCCAAGACCTTGTATATACTAAGCATATTATGACAGTCACATCTCCGGTCCTTTAATGCTATTATTACTGATATACTTTCACCTTTTAATTTTAATCAAGTTTTGTTGATGCTATTGCAAAAATTTATTGAATTTTAAAAACATAATTATCTAAATTCAAATAATGTTTTAGTATTTCATGCTAATTTTGCCAAATATTTTAGGCCCATTATTTCATGATTATAATTGAGTCTTTAAATTATAGTGAATAATAGTAATGTTTACAGACTATCTCTGTATATTTACTTTTTTATAATCTTGTTATAAGTACATTGAGCATTTCCTTGTGTAATAGGATGCTCACTTTTGGTTTTAGAAAATAGTCTCTTTAATAATATTACTTGTTTCTTTGCTTTTATTGATTTTTTTTAATTGTACACAAATGGATCACAACTTTTCATTTCTCTGGTTGTACTTATTGATGGTTTTTAATTAGAAAAGACTACTGAATTTTCTCAAATGCCTATTTCAACCAGTATTAAGATTTTTCTATAATATTTATAAATGAAATATACTAATATATTTCCTAATGTTGAACTACTTCTACACTCTTGTAGTTACCCTGATATAATAATCTTCTAATAAGCTGTTATATTCCCTTAGCTGGTATTTTATTTAGATTGTTTTTTTGTCCCCATTCATAAGGAAAACAATTGTTTTCTCTCTGTACTATCATCATCAAGGTTTGAGTAGTAAGATTTGTAATGATTACATTGATAATTGAATATTGACACTTGTTGAAAATACATGGGATGTTAGGATATGGTTCTCTGTATTACTACATGTGTTTGGAAATAATAAAGGGTTTTTTAATCAAATTGGAGAGCTTCTTAAGTTTTTCTGTAGTCTGAGATAATTAGGAGATTATTTCGTTTTTTTAGAGGTTGAAAGAACTCATTGTAAAATCATAGGTCATTACAAAACGTAATGATAGGTCTTGTTTTATATTTTTATTTAAAGGAAATTTATTGCTCTTTTTAATATACATAAATATATTTCTTAGTTCAACTTTTATAATTCATATTTTTCTGGGAAAACTTTTGGTGGATACATAGTTTTTATTGTTTTATTTGTAGAATTACAGTATTTAACATGTTTGTATTTTTTGTTTTAATAAATAAATCCCATATTGCCTTCTCGATACTTGTACAGTTTTACCATAATTATGTGTCTGTTGCTCCGTGTCCTTTCTTCCCTTTTCTTATCATGTGAAAGTTCTCATGAGTGACAAGGTGATTTCTGATTATTTTAGTTTGCATTTCCCTAGTTACTAGTGAGGTTGAATGTGTTTGTATATTTATTGTTTGTATATCTCTTTTGGTGAATTGCCTTTTTCTAGTGTTTTGTCCTTTTTTCTCTTCAGTTACTTGACTGATACAGAGTTATTTATTTTTCTAAATATCAAATTTTTAGATATTTGTTAGCTCAATCTATAATCTTAATGTTGAACTCTTGCTATTTATGTTTGACCAAACTATATGAAATTGTTACTCATCTGTTTGAATTTAAAAACAACTTTTATTTGGCTCAGCTCAATGTGTATATTTTCCCCCAACATTTGCATGTCTTTTGATTTCATTTTTTATGTAATCATCTTTGTTGATATACCATGGCTTTTGGGCAATGAGTCTTAATCTTAAAGGCCTTCCTTTCTTGATTCAGTTGTAAATTTTTTTGTTTAGAGCCCAGCATGATGGCTCATGTCTGTAATCCCAGTGACTCAAGAAGCTGAGGCAGAGGACCACAAGTTGGAGGCGAGCCTGGGCAACTTGGCTAGACCCGGTCTCAAAATAAAAAATAAAAAGGGATGGTGATATAATATATATCTAGAATTCTCCTGAGTTCAGTACCCAGCATCACCAAAAAATAAATTTTTGTTGTTGTATAGGACTTTATTTCATCTGAAATTAATTTATTTTCATTATTAATATGTGTTTGGTTTTAATCTTTCAAAAAATTTATGGATAATTGTCCCAATACTGTTTATTTTTTTTCATATAAAATAATAAGATCCTTTCTGGCAGTCTTGGAATAACACATCCATAATAAACTTTGCTATTATGACTGTTTCTCAATTTTCAGTTTTATAACAAACATAACATTTGTTCTTGGTAGTGTTATGCTATTCTAGTTTTAATCACTTTTTATTTTGTTAAAGATTAGAGCAAGTCTTTTGTCACTGTGTTTGAAGTTGTCAAGCCTCTTGTACTTTTTTCTCAAAAATGGTTTTCAGAATCAACCTTATATTCTTAATTCTTTATTTTAATAATGTAGTCTCCGGAGCAGAGAGGAAGAGAGAATTTCTAAACCTGGGGCTGTCTCAACTCCCGTGAAGCATGTAGATGATCACACATCCAAAACAGTGGAAGAAGTTACAGTAGAAAGAAATGAGAAACAAACACCTACTCTTCCAGGTAAGCATAACAAAACACTAAGTTAAAAAAACTTTTTTTGCAGTCAGAATAAGGTAATTGCAAGATTTGAAAAGATAAGATGCAGTTATTATTTCGCATGCATGAATTTTTCTGTATTAAAGAAGCATTAGATTTGCTTCAAAATTTTAAAAATAGTGTTTTCTTAAGTGTACCCTTTAAGGCTGTATATAAGGACTTAGACTAAGAATCTGCAGATTTGTAAAATTGGTTGCTCAAAAGATTTTGTTTCTAATGTCTCTCAGTTTGTCCACTCACATTCATCTTACTCAACTTAGTAACAAATGTGGATATTTAAAAACATTTTATCAGAGGAATGGTGACTATATTGATGATCTTAAAAGAAAAATGTTTGGATTTTCTCTAATGTTATCTTTGGTTATTCTTCCATAGAGAAGTCTTTTTAACATTTGTGTACAATTTTAAAAAATCAATAAAAGCAAAGAAACAGGTAATATTATTAAAGAGACTATTTTCTAAAACCAAAAGTGAGCATCCTATTACACAAGGAAATGCTGTAAAATATACTCTGATACATGTGGTGTATATGCTCTTCATCAAGTTCTCTAAACTTAATTTTATTGATGAATAATACATGTTTTGTAGAATTTTTATTGTTATTTCACTAGTTGCTTATATTATCTCATGTTTTGAAAAGTTGAGTCCTTTGAAATGTAAATTTTATTTATTTTTTTAGAACCAAAACCTGTGTATGCTCAAGTTGGACAACCAGATGTGGATTTACCTGTCAGTCCTTCAGATGGTGTCATACCTAATTCAACACATGAAGATGGAATTCTTCGGTAATGCAGTTTTAAAGTTGTATATCTTCTTTGTCCATTATTAAGCATTATGTAGAATGAAAGTTTAATTGCAAATGATATTACACATACTTTTAAAAATTAACATATGACACGATATTATGATTAGGTTATTTCTTTTTTTAATATTTATTTTTTAGTTGTAGTTGGACACAATACCTTTATTTTTATGTATTTTTATGTGGTACTAAGGATCGAACCCAGGGCCTTGCATGTGCTAGGCGAGCACTGTACCACTGAGCCACAACCCCAGCCCTATTTCTTTATTTAACAGTTTCTTACAGAGTCACTTAGAAATTAGAGAATAACAAAGGACCTTTTTGGATATATTCAATGTGACCTACCTAGTTTTAAAGGTCAGGAATTCAAAAAGTAAAAATTGTTATCTATTCAGACATTACAATTTCTATAAGCTTTCTAATACCCTAGCATTTAAAAATATATATATATTACTCAGTCTCAGCACCATCTACATTTGGAGCCAGATAACTGTTGTCATGAGGCAGGCAGGGACACTCTCCTAGGCACTTTGACATCTCTGTCAGCATATCTGCCATCTAAGTGCCAATGGCACTCTTCCATTTGTGACAACCAGAATTGTCTCCAGACATTACCAAATGTTTTATGTGAGGGACAGTAACCCCTGGTTAAGCTGTTTTAGATTAGTTGGCAGCTTGAAAGTAAGTTTGACTGTTCTATGCCTTTTATTATATTTTATTTTATTAAGTATTTTATACTTAGTGGAATTGAGATAAAAATTTTGTAAACAAATGATATCAAAATAGTTTTTTGTTGTCTCTGCTAAATGATGTGAATAATTGAAATCTTGCAAATTTCTTAAAATGGGTTGGGTTAGATCTAGACCCATTTCTCCACTCTCATTTATTTTCTTTACTAAAGAAAATTGTCTTTGTAGCCCAGTACCCAAATAGGCAGAGAGTGTTTCACAAGTTGGTGGGTATCACACAAGTTTTAAATTGCATCTTTTTAATATTAGCTAATTGATAATTCAAACATTAGCTCCCCCACTCCCACCACCACCACCCCCCTTTTTAAAAACTTTTTGGAAATTGCTTGAATGTTTTTAAGGTGTAGAAAACTTGAATAAGATTTCAGAGATCTGCTTCTGTGGGAGAGCCCTGAAGAACAATTACCAAAGAGGATTTGAGGATGTGGGCAGGATTAGTAGCTGAGCGGTTAAAGGTTTGGTGTTTTATTCAAATCCAGTGAATGGATTTGAGGAAAAAGAGTGTTGTTTGCTTTTTTCTCTTACAGAGTAGTTGATATAATGCAGATGAAGCAAAGTACAAAATGTCAAGTCACACCTAGCACATGTCACTGTGAGATGTGGCCTGAAGCTGTCCTCTTAACAGTGATTCTCAAAGGCCATAGTTTACTCAAGGTACAGACTGCACTCAGGTCTACTTTTGAAGCAGTCTGGAGAAGGATTTCCAAGGATCTACAGTCTTAAGGACTTGGAGGAAATGTTTAAAAGAGCTTTTTGTACTGTTGGTTTAGGAAAGGAGTTTATGGGAATGCTTTTGACCTGCTTGGAAAAGTAGGATACCATCACAACCAGGACTCTAACAATTCTATCATAATAAAGCTGGTAAATAGTTTAAGGCAGGGATCAAGAATACTACCAGCCCTAGCCCTGAGTGACGTAATCTAAGTTGAGGGTTTTTTCTTTTATGTCTAGTTAATGTTATTTCCTGTTAAAACTGGATCAAAGGTGAATATAAGTTTTTAAAACTAAGGTGATTTTTAAATAGTTGGTCCAAAAGGACTAGAAATATCTCTCTTCTCATTCATTCATTTGGGGTTTTTAGTTATTTTCTATTAATTTCTAATAGTTTGGTTACTGTTGGTGATTTAGGACAAAGTGAATTCTTTTATACCTCATGTTTAGAATAGTGAACAAGAGGTACAATAGTGTGTCTCTTGGTCAGGAATGTAGAGGTAATTATGATATCCTAGAAGGGAAATGTAAAGGGTAATTTGTAATTAAGATCTATTTCTTCACAGCCAATTTTAAGGCAAGCTTTAGTATTTGTTTTAGGATGTCCAAGGTGTTAACACTACTCTGATGATAGAGGGATATGCCTGCATCTTTTCCTTCAGTTCTAACAAATAATGGGTAGAGATTGGATATGGGGCTAATCAAGAAAGGGTAAATGATTATAAGATTTTTATTTTAAAATTCAAAGAGTCCTGGGTACAGTGGCATACACCTGTCATCCCAGACTGAGGCAAGAGGATGAAAAGTTTGAGGCCAGCCAGAGCAACTAAGCAAGACCCTGTCTCAAAATAAACAAAGACTGGGGATGTGGCTCTGTGGTAGAGTGCTCCTGGGTTCAATCCCCAGTACCTTAAAAAATTTTTTTAAATTAAGTAATATTAAAAGGGAAAGGAGAGTAAGTGAACCTACTCTGAGCTATTGAAAGAGTATACCAGCTTCAAAGTTTAACAATCACCATCTGTTAGAGTGTAGAAATTACAATGCATAGAGTCTGAATTTGACTCTGTATTAGGAAAATTTGTTAATTTTTGCTTCAATTTCTAATTTTATAGAAATGACACTTTCCAGTTCAACGATATGGTGTGGACTGGGATGGAAAGAATACATTTTTTTAAAGCCATTGGGAATGAATCATACCCTAGACTCTTTGAGAGTTGGGAAAACGTTGCTTTATAAGGCAGTTTTATAAATTAGTTATGTAAAATAGTGCTTGCACATTAAATTTAGATAGTCCAAAGTTTACTGAGTATCAGAAAATGAAATTATTATTAAATCTGATCTTGCATTCTTAACACTAAATTTTATTCAGTGGATTAGTGGTATGTGGGTAGTTTTAGAAATGATGGTCTTTTATTTCATTCTGAATGTGATTTTTAGTATAGCAGTTTGCTGTAACTTTTTAAGCTTCTACTAACTGTTTCAAATGAAATATTTATTTTAACAGGCCCAGCATGAAATTGGTAAAATTCAGAAAAGGAGACAGTGTTGGTTTACGGCTAGCTGGTGGAAATGATGTCGGAATATTTGTAGCCGGAGTTCTAGAAGATAGCCCTGCAGCCAAAGAAGGCTTAGAGGAAGGCGATCAAATTCTCAGGGTATGTCAGTTGGATCCTTAGAAAAAAATAATAAGATACAACAAACCTACTGCCTTGGTTAGTCTGTAGTCTGTATACAGCTCAAACTAATTAAGCTTTCAATTAAGAATCTATCAGGGGGGCTGGGATTGTGGCTTAGCAGTAGAGTGCTCGCCTACCATGCACGGGGCCCTGGGTTCAATCCTTAGCACCACATAAAAATAAATGAATGGAATAAAGATATTGTGTCCAACTACAACTAAAAAAATAAATATCTTTTTTTAAAAAAAGAATCTATCAGGGGGCTGGGGTTGTGGCTCAGCAGTAGAGTGCTTGCCTGGCACGTGTAAGGTACTGGGTTTGATACTCAGCACCACATAAAAATAAATAAAGGTACTGTGTCCATCTACAACTAAAAAATATTTAAAAAAAAAAAAAGAATTTATCAGGTTTAACCTGTGCCAGATTAAGTACTTCCCATTCCGACACGTGCTCTTGTTTACTGCTATGTCATGTGTTAGTACACAGTGTAGTATTCACTGATATTCATGGAACCGATAAGATAATAAGTCTTAAATCCCTATAGTACCTACTTGATAGTCTTTTTTTTTTTAAGCTTTTTTGTAGTTGTAGATGAACAGAATGTTCATTTTTTTTTTTTTTTTAATGTGGTGACAAAGATCGAACACAGTGCCTCACACATGCTAGGCAAGTGCTCTGCTACTGAGCTAAAGCTCCTGGCCATACTTGGCAGTCTTACTGTTCAACTAAACAGACTAGCCAGACTCTGCCACAGACCACAACTTGTCAACAGATAATATCAGGTGTTTCTCTCTCATGGGAGAAGAGCCTTTGTAGCAATCCACATAGCCTCTGGGATTTTTTTTTACCCCAAATAATGTCTCAGTCACAAGGAGATACAGTTTATATCAGACAACAATGTAAGCTGCCCTGATTTTGAAACTTCATAGCCCTGACTTTGGAACTTCATAACCCATAAGAAAGAGGATCAGTTATAAAAGTCAGAAAAACCTCTGTTAGATGCAGTCTAAATGGAGTGTTTCTTCTTTTTCTTTTCCTTTGTCTTTTTCCCCCTTCCTCACTATATTCCTTCCTTCTTTTTTTTTCATAAACATGTTGCCTAATGACAGTATTTTCTTCATCTGTCTTCTACTTTTCTTTTTTATAAAATATCCAGATCTTCATTTGACTTCTGGTAGATAGACCATGTCCCATTTTAGTCAGAAGATAAATGAGAATTCTTGAACTCACTTTACCTCTCTAACTCCAAGTGTCTTTGCAGCCTCTTTTCTGTTCTTTCTGTTTTCAGCCTACCTCCTACCTATACTCTTGGAATTCAGAATCTTTTCTGCTCTAGAATTTTGTAGCCTTGTTCATCTTTTTCTCTTTCCCTCTCCTATGGTTCTTCATCCATTTTCCACTGTTTTATTTCTCCTCTTTGCTGTTGACTTAGTTAAAGGAGTCGTTGAGTTCCTTCCCTACTTTCCTTTCAGTCATTTTGTTTATATATAGTCTTGCTCTCCTCTTGTCCACTACTGCCTTTAATTTTCACAAGCCATTGCTGACCAATGTCACCTCAGCACCCTTTTTTTTTTTGAAGCAGTGTTTCAATTATCATAATCCTTGAAATGCTTTCTCTCTTAGATTCCTATAGCAGTGACAACAAAATCTTTTTTTATCAGTCTTTTTTATTCTTTTTCTGCCTTTACTACTCTCAAATTTGGGGGAATACCTTGCTTCTCTTTTGCGATGGTCTTCATCACTCACGTGAGCAGCCTACCATCAGAATCTTTTTTTTAACCCTGAGCAGTTTCCTGGGCCCCTTAGGCTACTGTCTCTGGAATTTTTATCTGTTCTTTTCCTTTGCCTTCAAACATGTCAAAAAGTCAAGGCATCACCTCCGACTTAATGATTTCCACCTGACATTGTATTGTTTCCTCCTAATGATATTTATCCTGTTCTCAATCCATATCAAGGAAATTAAACTTTTCTTTCTTTCCTACCTCCTATCCTGTTTTGAAGTAATCAACATATGCATTATTTTAAAAATGTTTCTTAATAGTTTATTTTTGTTTTTATTACAATAGTACATGCTGATTGATTGTTTTGGTTTTGGGTCCCCCCCACCCCTTTTCCTTTTTAATGTGGAAAATTCCCAAAAAGTGGAAGGGAAAAAAAAATCTATAATCTTAAAAGGTGACATTTTGATGGAGCTTTTGATACAAGTACGTATTGACTTGGCAGACATCACATCTGTATTTATAGAGTCACTGTTACAGGTTTGCCATAATTATAGTCCTTTTTTATTATTTAAAAAAAATCTCACTTCCTTTTGATTTCTTTTTCACAACTAGTAAAATGTAGGGCTATATCATATATTCATAGAATTATTTAAAAATTTAAAGTGACAGATTTTACGACTATAAATATAAGTTGACTTTTTTGGTCTTAATTAGGGGTGTGTGTGTGTGTGTGTGTGTGTGTGTATTGCCTGAAAAGAATTAACCTTATGCATGTTAGGCCATGTTAGGGAGCTACACCTCTGTCCCCACCACATGATTTAATGTCAGGATATATTGTGACCACACTCTAAATAATTTTTTTACTTAGTTTCTGCTTGTTTAAATTAGAGCACACTATATTTTTTCCAAAATAAATTATTTCCTACTTAAAAGTGTAGTATTTTCAAATTAGATTGACTCAAACTATTTGTTTCTTGATAAAGATTTTTATGTTCTTAGAAATGGCCATGCTAACTTATAAAATCTTATTTTGATAGGTGAATAATGTAGATTTCACAAATATCATAAGAGAAGAAGCTGTTCTTTTCCTACTTGACCTCCCCAAAGGAGAAGAAGTGACCATATTGGCTCAGAAAAAGAAGGATGGTGAGATACTGTCAAAAATGGGGGGAAATGAACCTGTGGGAATTTGAGGACTTACCTAGAGATTTATTTGTTTTTTTTTTTTTTTTTAATAAATCACTTAAAATTTTGAGATGAATGAATTTGTTAATCTCAGAGGTAACTTCGTTATTTTAATTCTTTTCAGGGCACATAGTATTAACTATGCTTATTAGTAGAACACAGTAATTAGGACCAATATAGTTTTAAGTAAAATGCCAACCAACACTTTACAAAAGTTTATAAGAATAATTCCCAAATCTTGCACTACTGTTTTCTAAGAAATATACTCAAATGTTTGTTATTATACAAAATAACACCTAATATTCTCTGTAATTAAGCAAATATACTTAAATTTAGAATTTGATTTCTCAGCCTTAGCACTGTTGACATTTAGAGCTGTCCTGTTTATTGTAGGATATTTCGGAACTTTCCTAGCCTCTACCCACTAGATGAGAATGTTACCAGCAAACCTCCCATCTCCCTTCAACACACATAATTGGAGCTTTATAAAAAATATTCCTCCAGATTTTGGCAAACAGTCTCTGAAGTGGGGGGCAAAAATACCCTCATTTGAGAGCCACTTATTTAGAATATGGAAAGCCTATGATGTTTGCAGACAGATTAAATCAGATAATATAAATAGAAATCAAGTATGTGATTTGAACAAATTGATCTGTTTCTCCACCATTTTCTTCATAAAAAAGTGGATATACTAAGAGTACCCAATTCATGAGGTAGTGGATGAATACTTGAGATAAAGTAGTTAATACAATGCCTGACACATAGTAAAAACTTATCATTTGTTGGATATTGTTGTTTTTGTTGATGTTAATATTTTCACCAGCATTTTAATATAATGTCTTCTCAGACTAATTCTTTATCCCACCAAATATTGATAATGTGTTTGTTTGATCTCTCTTAGTTTATCGTCGCATTGTAGAATCAGATGTAGGAGATTCTTTCTATATTAGAACCCATTTTGAATATGAAAAAGAGTCTCCCTATGGGCTTAGTTTTAACAAAGGAGAAGTGTTCCGTGTCGTGGATACCTTGTACAACGGAAAACTAGGCTCTTGGCTTGCTATTCGAATTGGTAAAAATCATAAGGAGGTGGAACGAGGCATCATTCCTAATAAGAACAGGTATGAATGTTTGGATACTTCTCATGAAGTGAATTTAGTAAATGATGATAGATTTCAGTCTCACTGTGAAATTTTGGTAGTGTAAAGAAATATTTTTCATTATATTCACCATAGGTATAATTGACTTATACACTCTTTATTTTACTGTAACTGTTGAGATTTAAACTACACGTGAACCTCTCAGTATTTTGACATTTCATTTTGTTGTCTTTTTCCACATTACTTCTTAAATATCCTTATTTCACCTTTCTCTTGCATAGAGCTGAGCAATTAGCCAGCGTACAGTACACACTTCCAAAAACAGCAGGAGGAGATCGTGCTGACTTCTGGAGATTCCGAGGTCTTCGAAGCTCCAAAAGAAATCTTCGAAAAAGCAGAGAGGATTTGTCAGCTCAACCAGTTCAAACCAAATTTCCAGCTTATGAAAGGGTTGTTCTTCGAGAAGGTAGCTTGTTTCCCATAGATAAATCTAATATATTTTTATATTAGAATGTTTATAACAAAGCAGGGATGGGGTTGTGGCTCAGCGGTAGAGTGCTCACCTAGCATGTGCAAGGTCTGGGTTGGATCCTCAGCACCACATAAAAATAAACAAAATAAATGTATTGTGTACAAATAAAAAATAAATATTAAGAAAAGAATGTTTAATAAAGCAAAAGTATAAACTGTACTATTTTTCATCTTAATTTATCCCCAGCTGGATTCCTGAGGCCTGTAACCATTTTTGGACCAATAGCTGATGTTGCCAGAGAAAAGCTGGCAAGAGAAGAACCAGATATTTATCAGATTGCAAGTAAGTACACTCAGGATTGAATTTAATTAAGATGAGCTTAAGTGTATATCTTTACTAATTAGCTCCTCAAAAAAGGATCGTTCTGGTCCTTTAATTTAATAAAAGTAAAACTTTTTGTGAGAAATTTGTAATTTTATCTCCTATTCTTTTAATTCGAAAGGAAGCCTTAATGATTGTGTCCTTATTCTACCATTTCCCTTTAATAAGAATCACCATTTATGAAACTTTGACTTCATATGAAAACTGCTTAGCTCACACTTTAGTTTAATCCTCACACTAACACTGCCAGGTGAGAATTAAAATACGCCAACGATTAGCAAACTAAGCCTTTTGGTTGTGGTTGGAACCATATCAGTCAGTCTAAACTTGTTTTATGATACCCATTAATGAATGGCAAAATTAGGCTTCTATTTCAATCTTGTTTTGCTTCAGTATAGTGAATTTTAATCATTACACTAACAAATGGTCAAATATGCAAAACAGATAATAAAACATGAGTAATAATGTCAGTTATTATTGTAGATGTTTATAGTAAGTAGTATTAAATGTAACTACTGAAGCATACTAAACTTTGTGCTGTGGTACAAACCTGTAATCCCAACTACTTGGAAGGCTGAGGCAGGAGGATCTCACAGGTTCAAGGCTAGTCCCAGCAGTTTGGGAGAACTGTCTCAAAATTAAAAGGGAAAAGGGTATAACTCAGTAGTAGATCCTCTCCTGGGTTCAATCATAATACCAAACCAAAAAAAAGTATGCCTATTAAAACTTGCATAAGTTTAAATATTTTATTTATACCATACACAAAATTTAATAATTTTACTTTTCTGGGTTTTATGGAAAATAAGATTAAAATACTGATGAGAGGTTTATCAGTATTTTTTTTAAAAAAAATCTTCATCTCATTTTCACAAAATTGCCATATTTGAACATTCTGTTCAAAGTAACAGTCTTAAAATAATTTTTATTCGAGTTCTGCTTACTGCTTGATTACATTAAAAATTTTGATATGTTGCTCATTATGGATCTTTTGCATTCATTTATTTTGATTTTTTTTAAAATACTGTCTCAAAATATTATTTGTCTTGATTACTAATGGTTTTGGGGTACCTCCTTATTTTCGTACCCAAAAGCAAAGCAAGCATCTCACTTCTCATCCTGATCCTGTTAAGAAGCATTTATGTAGCACAGTGGTTCTTAACTGGGTAATGAGGAGCAGACTGGATGTGTCCCATTTGAGAACTTTTAGCTCTGTCTGGAGACCTTTTCGTTTTCACAGTGAATGAGGGGGGGCTTTGGGAATGGGTTTTCTTTCCTTTAGTGAGTGGAATTTTCTGCTGCCAAACAGGCTAAAATGCAAATAGCCCTACAACAAAGTATTATTTCAGCATGTCAGTAGTGCCCAGTAATTCAGAAATTCTGATCCAAGCAATACGATATTTTGTGTTTGTCCTGTTTCATGAATAGAAAGTGAGCCACGAGATGCTGGAACTGACCAACGTAGCTCTGGCATTATTCGCCTTCATACAATAAAGCAAATAATAGATCAGGTAAGTTATTAAAAGTTGCTATATTTCATTATAAGCTGTAATGGTTTGTTTTTAAGTGGGGATATTTGATGAATTTGAAAGTAGAAGGTAGTTTTCCTAAGATTATTACTAACATACCATACTGAAAGGCATTTAATAATGATTGCCTTCAAGGGAATAGTGTTATTATAGACACCAAAAAAATGATTTTTTGTTATTGCAAAAAAAGTATATGATGTTTGGATGTAATTAACAGACTCTTTGTATTACATCAGCTCAATTCAAGGTGACCTTAACTTACACAATAAGGGAATGTCAGGAACATTTAATTGTTGCATTTATTTGCTCTCTAACTGAGCACAAATAAATATTGTTGGTTTTCCATTTGTGGGAGGCTAAGTCCTAAAAATATGGTGGTTTAAAGGTTTGGTTTGGTTTTAAAAAGTTAGAAATTGTTTTGAATTAGCTTTTGATTACAAAGTTTTTAATATGTACTCCTGACACATTCTAGAACACAAATGTCTGTTAGAATTGAAATGTAGTATAGGATGTGGTGTTTTCTGAAGAAGAAGATTTTTAATTAACAGTGTCTTGTCTCTTTCTGTCTCCAGGACAAACATGCTTTATTAGATGTAACACCAAACGCAGTTGATCGTCTTAATTATGCCCAGTGGTACCCAATTGTTGTATTCCTTAACCCTGACTCTAAACAAGGTGTGAAAACAATGAGAATGAGATTATGTCCAGAATCTCGGAAAAGTGCCAGGAAATTATATGAACGATCTCATAAGCTTCGTAAAAACAACCATCATCTTTTTACAAGTGAGTATATTAAGGCTTCATTTTAGATTAAAATGTCCCAGCAACAATAGGTTAAAGTGTCATGTTGTTCACATACAAAAACTTATATGATGACCTTTACTTGGAAAGCTTCCCATTATATTAACAGCTGAAAGAAAATGTGTATAATGCCAAAATAGAAAATTTAAATGTTTGTATCCTTTACTACCATCATTTCAGTAATGATTTTAAGAAGAATTGACAATTTTTCTAACTCTGGGCAGTGTTTTAACATAAAACTACATTGTTAAATTTATTTTCAGCAACAATAAACTTAAATTCTATGAATGATGGTTGGTATGGTGCACTGAAAGAAGCAATTCAGCAACAACAAAACCAGCTGGTATGGGTTTCTGAAGGAAAGGTAAGAAATCTCTTAATACTCTTTTAACCCATTTGATAAGTTAGGTAGATACCTTTAAGTTATCATTGTTTTTTTTATGGATCAAGATCTTAGAATAATTTTAGAAAAGTTAGCTTTCATGCATTTATCATTTGTTTGTAGAGATTATAAATACTACTTTTAATAGTTAGAGATTCTTAAATTTCCTTCCCTATTGGACTACCACTCCAGTGGGATTCTCCCTTAAAAGAATTCTCAGATGATAATGGAAAACATTTATGACTTTGCCTCTTTCTGACTGAGGAAAGACAACTTTGAACCTGGCTTCAATTTCTTCCTCTGAAAATGAGAGCACTTGGATGACCTAAATCAATGTTTCCTGAAGTGCTGTCCTTGGTGCACACGGGTCAAAACTTGTTCTAAAGGCAAGCAGTGGGTGGGAAATATCACCAGCCGTTGTCTCTTTGAGTGTCATGGTAGCCACTAGTGTATTAAAGGTTCCAAAAAGTCTTGTAAATTAAAAAAAAAAAAAAAAAAGCCTACTTAAAAATATTTCCTTACATTTTTACCTTGGGATTTTTTTTTCTTCTACTCAGCACCTGCCAACATTCTTACGACATACTGGGAAATATTGAACAAAGCAATAGATCTTTTCTAGCTCTGAATTTTGCTTTCTATATACACCCAAATGGCCAGCTTTAAAATATCCACTTTCCTTTTTTGATAGGAAAGGTCTGTTTTGTTTTGTTTTGTTTTGTTTTGAGAGTTGTTTTCTAAAGTATACTGTTGAAAGAACCTTTGTTTTTGATGTCTGTTACCTTCAGATCAGTGCAATATTAAAAAGTTTTGGTAATTAGGGAACTTTGAGAATATCTCTGGTTTTTTGTTTTGCTTTTTGTATTTCCTTGTTGGTTTGTTTTTGTTGTGTTTTGCCCCTGCATGGCCCCTTCTTTCCCCTGCCTGGCTGTTGGTACAAGTGCTCTGGCAGTGCATGCTGCATGCATAGGACCATGTACCCCTTATTTAGGAACATGTGGCCTCTGCAAGAAGAAATGTTAAATGTTTATATCTAGAGGTAGTGTCACTGTTCTCACCTGTAGAAACGTGTTAGAACCATGAATTTTCTCATGTACCGGTTTGGGGGATGGACCATTTAAATGAGATCATAAGACCACTCTGAATAATTTACATGTTAGCTGGGACACTTGATAGGAAAACCACAGTGGAAAAAATCCAATACACCACTTTACATCAACACACTATTTCCAATTTTTATTTTCATTGCATTTGGTAAAATGGGATTGTAGTCTTCATGCTAACCTTCTGTAACTACATGATTCTGTTAGTATTCTTTGTCAGGTAGATAGCCCTGGAATCCAGTTTTGCTTTCACTAGTGAACCCTTGGAATAAGTCTTTAAGTCTCTTCCCCAAATGCACAAAGTAAACATGATTACCTGAGTTTTTTTTAAGTCATATTCTTAATTTTCTATTATTTCTCTTTGTGATATTATGTACCTTCTTTCTTTGGTTGGTTTTAAAATAAAGGTCTTTTATATGAAAAAAAAGTAGGTGGCTTATAATTATTAGGATAGATCAGTGCATTTCCTAAGTCACAAAAAGTTCAAATCAAGTTTGATTTCTCTTCCTGTCCCCTTCTATTGGATTGTATCCTATAGATACATTCCTTACCCTTAGTAAAATAAAACCACTTTGTTGCACGTTGACATTCTCCTGAACTAACTACTTTGACTTAATTGCTAGGAAGAGTTCCTTTTGGCAAGATCCAACACACTCTTGTACGTTCTTTACTCAATCAAGAAAAGTCATCCTGAGGCTTTCTTATTGTGTAGACATACCAGTTCCTGGTTCCAAACAACCCAAGATTCTTGCTTACTTCTGCATTTCAAACAAGTTGCAGAAGCTAGACGAATTGTTGAGTTTTAAGTGAGTCTTCCCCAGGCCTTAAATATTTCCTGACACATTAAAGATTAGTAGCAAGATTTCTCTTCTGCTAAAGATTAGTAGCAAGAATTCTCTTCTGCAGCAGCCATTATAGCATTCAGAAAGCAGTGGGACTTCAGTCAGATATTCTGCTCTAACAGGGCATATCCCTGGGATTCTCTCTTTTCCCAGCCTATCATGTGCTTTGATGAAAGCGAGAGCCACTGGGAGGCATGACATGCCCTGGTCTTTATTATCAGAAAGGCAGTGTTCAGGGTCAGGCTCCTACAGAGCCAAGCATAAGATTTAAAGGAAAGTTCCTTTCAGGCAGCTCAACTCCAAAGACAGTGTTATCTGGCATAGCAAACTTGGAGAGCCAACCCAGCCTGCTAGTAAATAGCAATACATCTTCCTGGACAAGAGTTTCATGATTATCATTCAGCCCGTGATAAAATGGAAGAAATATTTTCTATTTTCTGGACATTTTTCAGACCCTTTGACTCTCATGCCTAACCAGGAACAGTATCTATGCAAGATCCTCAGGAACTGTTCTATTTAATCCATGTACTAGTCTCAAATTACTGTGTAGTGACAGCCTGATACTTGGAACTCCATAGTTCCCTTTCCCTCACATACTTTTCTCTTTCTTATCTACTTAGAAGCTAGTCAGTGTATACCATTAGAAAAAATTCAGCTCTTAAATTACTTGAAAAACAGAAACTGCATTTCTATTTCTCCATCCATTGGATACTACTTCTGTGAAAAATAAATAAAAATTTCTTCTTGATTGAATGGGCAACCACCATGTAGGTGATGATTTTCTTTTGTGTTTCATAAAAGCTTTTAGGGTCAAATACCAACTTTTAAAAAGTTGCTTTCTAATATAAATATATTATCTCTTATGCAACTTGAGCTGTGGGTTTATTTTCATAGTTATTCTCACGTTCATTGTTATGTCAGTATGTCCTTGTTTGTATGAGCTTGGTTTGGTAGCATTCTCCCTCTTCACCTTACTTTGGTCTAAAAATCTAGTGAGTAGGTTTTATGAACGTGAGTAGTGTCGGTTCCTTCATTGTCCTCTGGGGCTGAGCCCTGGAATCCAGTTTTGTCCTGACTGATCAACCAAATATTTCATTCATCCAAGGCCTTCAGATCTCAAGGGATGTTATGTGTGTCTGCATGTGTGCTTGTACAATCTTCTTGACCTTTTGTGACCAGAAGTTTCAAGAAATAGATATGATTTCTCTAAAGAAAAGTATCCTTTTCAATCTCCCTTGTAAAATAAAGGCCATCTCTTAAAGAACTACTGAATAAAATTTTTAATTTACTTTTATTTGACCCAGGCGGATGGTGCTACAAGTGATGACCTTGATTTGCATGATGATCGTCTGTCCTACCTGTCAGCCCCAGGTAGTGAATACTCAATGTATAGCACGGACAGTAGACACACTTCTGACTATGAAGATACAGATACAGAAGGCGGGGCCTACACTGATCAAGAACTAGATGAAACTCTTAATGATGAGGTTGGGACTCCACCGGAGTCTGCCATTACACGGTCCTCTGAGCCTGTAAGAGAGGACTCCTCTGGAATGCATCATGAAAACCAAACATATCCTCCTTACTCACCACAAGCTCAGCCACAACCTATTCATAGAATAGACTCCCCTGGATTTAAGACAGCTTCTCAACAGGTAAGCAGCAAGCATTCAACGTTTTATAGTTAGAAGTGCATTATTAAATTTTAGAATGTGGTGATTGAGTTCAAAAGGTATATTTTGTCCTTTCTCTAGATTACAACTTAATCTTTAACTCAATTTGAGAGTACCAAGGACAATTCTAAATTTTGTGTGTTAATCTTACACAGCCAATGTTCTGAACTTTTCAAAAGAATTTAGTACATGAGGTCATAGTTTAACAGTGTTACTCAGCACACTTAAAATATATGTCTGCCAATCACTATAAATTGAAGTGGGAAGTTAGCAATAAACATAAACACTATATTTAAAATATTTTAAACACTTCACAGAAAGCAGAAGCCTCATCTCCAGTCCCTTACCTTTCGCCTGAAACAAACCCAGCAGCATCAACCTCTGCAGTTAATCATAATGTAAATTTAACTAATGTCAAACTGGAGGAGCCCACCCCAGCTCCTTCCATCTCTTACTCACCACAAGCTGATTCTTTAAGAACACCAAGTACAGAGGCAGCTCACATAATGCTAAGAGATCAAGAGCCATCATTGTCGTCGCATGTAGATCCAACAAAGGTACCTGTGCTGCAGTGTTGCACTAATTTGTTGCTCTCCATCAATCTAGCACATGATCATTTTTGCTTTGCCCTTTTAAGTTTTCCTTTTGCTTTTTTTACTGTGGGCTTATACACTCTGGTGCTTTCAAATCGGTACAAATCATTTCAGTTTTGTAGTTTGCATGGCTTCTGGTGGTATACTGATTATTTGAGAAAAGGCCTTTTAAAGATTTGCTCTTAATATTTTTATTTTATTTTTGGTTTTTAGTATTTTCCAGAATTTCTTAATATGTAGTTGAGACATACCCAAGCATTTCTAAGTTCATATAAATCACGGTGTCCATAAATTTTCCTGATTTTCAGTGTCAGAATCAAGTGGAATCAGTAGTTGAGTGCATTAATTTTCTACTAAATTTAATAATTATCTTTAACTCGCTTTTCATTTAATACATGCTAAAACCTAAAAGCCCCTACCCGCTCTATAAATTTTGAGCTTTCACTTAAACTAGCTTTTTTTTTCTTACTAATTTGTCTATATTGGTAATAAATGGTAAACATACCATTTTCATGTATTAAAATCATAGTTTAATATTCAATCATAGTTTAACAAAAATATACTAGAATAAAAACAAACCTTTGTCCTTAAATGTGAAATTTTTGTGCAGGTATATAGAAAGGATCCATATCCTGAGGAAATGATGAGACAGAATCATGTTTTGAAACAACCAACTGTTGGTCACACAGGCCAGAGGCCAGACAAAGAGTCAAACATGACCTATGAAGCTCAACTTCCCTATGTGGAGAAACAAGCCAGCAGAGATCTTGAGCAGCCCACATACAGATACGACTCCTCAAGCTATACAGACCAGTTTTCTCGAAACTATGACCATCGCCTACGATATGAGGAGCGAATTCCTGCATATGAAGAACAATGGTCATATTATGATGACAAACAGTCCTACCAGCCTCGACCTTCTTTTGATAATCAGCACCCTCGAGACCTTGACTCCAGACAGCATCCTGAAGAGTCCTCAGAACGAGGGTATTTTCCACGTTTTGAAGAGCCAGCCCCTCTGTCTTATGACAGTAGACCACGATATGAACAGCCACCTAGAACCTCCTCCCTACGACATGAAGAACAACCAGCTCCTGGATATGACATGCATAACAGATACAGACCAGAAGCACAGCCCTATCCTTCAACTGGTCCTAAGTCTTCTGATCCCAAGCAGTATTTTGATCAGTACCCACGAAGTTATGAGCAAGTACCATCACAAGGATTTACCTCCAAAGCAGGCCATTATGAGCCTCTCCATGGTGCTGCAGTTGTCCCTCCTCTAATACCTTCATCTCAACATAAACCAGAAGTTCTGCCTTCAACTACTAAACCACTGCCTCCTCCCCCAAATCTTACTGAAGAAGAGGAAGACCCAGCAATGAAGCCACAATCTGTGCTCACCAGAGTTAAAATGTTTGAAAACAAAAGATCTGCATCATTGGAGAACAAAAAGGATACGAATGACACTGCCAACTTTAAGGTAAACGTGTGTCTGTATGCTTGAATGCATAGTCACAGAGAGTGCATAGCAGTTTAGAATGCTTCTTAGCTGTGCCCTCCCTCCTAAAGGAACCCTGCTTGGTAATGATCTTGTTTGTTTTTGCAGCCTCCAGAAGTAGCATCTAAACCTCCAAGTGCTTCCATTATTGGTCCTAAAGCCACTTCTCAGAATCAATTCAGTGAACATGACAAAACTCTTTACAGGTGGGTGCACTTTGTGGTGTTTATACATAGAACTGACCAGGAATTTACTCTTAATTAATGAGAAAGTCTTCTGTGTTAGCAGAGGAGAGTTGTAAAAAGGAGAGGATTTCTTCTTAAATAAAAACTGCCGACTCTCCTAATCAGAATACTGATCCTAAGGAGGGGGCAGATAATGTGTACCTTCAAGAAATAAATCTTTTGAAAAGAGATTTATTTTTTCCAGCAAATGGTTAATAAAAAATTTAAAGCCCTAATTATATTATGTTTTGCAATTTCAGATTGGTTTAAGTCACTACAAGTGATCATTTAGTGAGCATGCATAATGTTCTTGACATTGTGCTAATAATTATATCAGCACAATGAGGCCACACTATTGTTTTCTGCATTTTAAAGAAAGGTGCTGAGGCAGGGCTCTGTGACATGCCCCTGTAATCCCTGACACTCAGGAAGCTGAGGCAGGAGGATTGCAAGTTTCTTCCTCAGTCTCCCTAATTGCTGATATTACAGGTGTGCACTACCACATATGGCTTCAAATATCCATTTTTGACTGTACAGATTCCAAAAATCACAGTAGTCAGTCTAAAAAGTTTTATTCATTGCCAGGATTCCAGAACCTCAAAAACCTCAACTGAAACCACCTGAAGATATTGTCCGATCAAATCATTATGATCCGGAGGAAGATGAAGAATACTATCGAAAACAGCTCTCATACTTTGACCGAAGAAGTTTTGAGAACAAACCTTCTGCACACATTCCTGCCAGCCATCTCTCAGAGCCTGCAAAACCAGTTCATTCTCAGAATCAACCAAATTTTTCTAGTTATTCTTCTAAGTAAGTAATTTCACCTAAGACAACTTTTTAAACTAGATAAATATAAAGGTTCACTTGTATAAAATGCAATTATTAACATGAAGTTCAATATATATTTTTTTTTTAAGAAAGTAGTTTCACATAATACATGGTTTTCTTAGACTTAGGAGTTCCTTATTATACATATGTTCTAGTGCTAAATGTGTGTTCTTAATCTCTAATATCAGATTTATATTTTTTTGCTTTAGAAAACATGCTAAAATCAAGAGTTTTTGAGGAAAGAGAGTAAACTGTAATCTGATTTTTAGGTAAAAAAACACATTCAATGATGATTCTTTTTCTTTCTAAATATGAAAACACGGCTGTGAAGGGAACACTGGAGGGAAATACTAGATTGTTTGTTCCAGTTTTGTTTGTCCAAGCAAGAAAAAAAACTTGTCTTTTTTATTGTTGAAGCTTGAGGGGACTGTACAGATTTCTGGTCCAGTTTTATAGACAAGGAAACCAAGGTTAAATGAAGTGAAATGATAGAGCAGAGCTGGGACTGATCCCCAAGTTTCTTCACTTTGGGTGCTGTACTACTAAGCTGTGTCCCCAGACACTTTTTTTTAGACTTTTTTTTCCCTATCTGTTCCCTCCTGGTGTGTTTGTGTCTCCTGCTGGTATTATTATTATTTTTTTTTTCTGGTTGCAGCCTAATTCATAGGGTCTGGTGCAGAAAGTTGGGTATAAAGCCTCATGGGCACCAGTGGGTTCACATCCTCAAACCAGCAACAAAACTAACAGGAATAAAAGCAGGTGTGGATTTGTTATTGTTATAGGAGACCTAAATCAGGGGCCAGATGGTCTAGAAAGGAGGATCCAGAGTTGCTCGGGAGTATTTGAGCTCAGGGAAGACCTGTGACCTCTGTCTGATTATGCCAGGCCCACACACAGCATTTCCCTTCTGATGAACTTAACATCAGCTGATGAGAGGCATTATAACCAAAAGGTTCCTTTACAATAGCATCTGCATGATTGTTTGAATAACTGGGACTATAGTGTGTAGCGTAAAGAAGTTGACACATCAGAAGTCATCAGCCATTTCAGTTTTGTGTCAAAGATGAAAAGCACCTAGATTTTTATTTACCCAAATGTTTGGGGTAGTATCAACCCATGTTTCATTTGTCATTTACTATTGACTGAAAATTCTTTTAGAATATACTTTTAAACCTCAAACATTAAAAACCAATTTAAATTGTCTTCGTACATTATTTGAAGTGAAGACTTTCTTTTTCCAACTATTTAAATCTTTATGCATGTAGAAGAAAACAGTTTGTGAGAAATACAGATGCGTACTGAGTGCTATAGTAGGGATTGATGTAAGACATTATCATACACTCCCCCAGCACAAACTATACAGGTGCCCAGTAACATTTAGATAGAGTATTAAGACTCATATGAGCTCACCTTCAGCAAAGTAGAAGGATATATCCTACAGTAATTATTTTTACATACACCGTGAGACTCATATCATTCCATTCCTGTCAGAAAAGGGCCCAGCAATGTAGTTTAATTATTTTATTTATCCTTTTGCATGTTTGATAAACAGATATGCCCTTAAAAGAATACATTTAGCTATAAGAAGTAAGTAAAAGTTTTTCCAGGGAATTAAATGAAAAACACTCTCCCACACCAGTATTAGGGATTGAACCCAGGGGTGCTGTACTACTAAGCTATGTCCCCAGTCACTTTTTTAATAGACAGTTTTGCTGTGTTCCCATGGCTGGCCTGGAACTTGGCGATCATTCTGCCTCAACCTTCCTAGTAGCTGGGTTGTAATGTGTGCTACCATGCCCAGTTGAAGGGCATACTTGATTTTGGATTATTTTGGCTTTCTAGAAAGACTTAATAGATTATTTGTGATATGTAACTTTCAGAGTCTAGAATACTGCCTGATAATACAGTAAAGGGTTGGTAATTATTTGTTGAGTGAATGAAGTTCAACACAGGACACAAAGTAGTAGGTGCATCAGCCACCCAACTTTTCCTTAACACAGCTCTGGGGGAAGAATCAGTGTTTGCTGCTGGTCAAGGACATATTGCCTTTGAAAGAAAAATAACATCTGTTTTGCTTTTCAGAGAACAAAGTGCAGGACTGGTGATGTATCTCAGTGGTAGAGCACTTGCCTAGCATGTGGGAGGCCCTGGGTTCTTTACCCAGTACCACAAAAACTTAAGTGTATTAGAGATTGATGGCAAGTTTTTTGTATCATATGAACATTAAATGAGAGACTGTAGTAGTAAGCATGGAAGCTTTGGATCCACCCATCACAGGGCTTAGCTTGCCACTTGAGATTAATGAAGTCTTACTAGAATGTATAATGTATGTATGTTAATCACAGTCATGATTCAAAGGTATGCATGTTTCCTTTTACTCTGATTCATTATTACCCTGCTAGGGAACTAGTATAGCTGTTATGTTATCACTTTTTCATGTGTCTGTACTTGGAGAATTTCTTCTGACCAGGCCTTTTCTTTTTTTGAACATTTCACTCTTACATATTTAGAATCTACTGATTATCCCTGGTTACTGGTCCTTTATTTGGTTCTTTTATCTGTGTGTGTGTGTGTGTGTGTGTGTGTGTGTATGTATATGTGTGTGTGTGTGTGTGTGTGGTGTAGTACTGGGAATGAAACCAAAGGCCTAACACATGCTAGGCAAGTGCTCTACTATTGAGCTTCATCCCCAACTTGGTTCACTTGCTAATGGTTCTGCAACTGCAGCAGAAGGTGAAGGAGAGTGGTGCTCAAAAAACATTAATTGCTTTTCACTGGCAACCCTAATTAAAATATGTAGAGGGTAGGCAGGCAGGGCACAGGTTACTGTATTTTAATATATTGGTAATTTCCTAAATGACAGTGATAATTTTCTTTTATGAACCAAATTATGCTGACATTGACATGGTGGATGTTGGTTGATATTTTGACATTTGAGTTCCATTTGCTGCAAATTTACTTAGTTAGATTGACCATTTTCTTTCATTTTTCTATTGCGCTTGCTTTGCCATCACCTAGATTTCTTGGCTCTTACACTAGCTATGACTACTTGAAAAGGAACGTCAAGTGGTAAGACTGGCATTAATGTGAGGTTGTTACTTGAGGTGTCCCTCACTGTGTCACTGGCATTATGTGCACTTCCAGATCTTAGTGGCATCTCCAAATGTTTAGTCTAAATGCATGAAAGTTCAAAATGACACCATAGTTTTAAAGCTAATCATAAGGCTAGCTATCTTCACAGAAGTCTTCTATTAAAATAAGTATGCATTTGAAATGTATATGTTATTGATTGTGCACATAAAGCCAGTGCAGCTTTGGCACTCTGCAGTAAGGTTTAGATGACAATGTTGCAATTATGGGTCTATTTAGAAGTTTTCTTTTGTTTGAATTTTGTGTGTTATATATTAACAATTGGCAATCTGAAAAAAGTAAAATATGTATCACAATTTGACTTAAATGAGCTTCACAAAATAAAGTAATATCTGCTGCTTTAGCAGTCCGTAACAACAACAACAAAATTATCTGGTCAATCAAGGGGAGATTTTAAAGTAAGAGATGTTCAGTTTTTTGGTGTTCCTGGAACACAGCTATGCCCATTCATTGACTTATTGTCTGTGGCTGCTAAAATGTCAAAGCTGAATAGTTGTTACAGAGGCCATATCCCAAAAAGCCAAAAATTTGTTTGGCACCTCAGTGAGTAAATTTGCAAATCTCTGGTGTCTGGCATCATCATTTACAGTGATATAAGTATACCGGACTCCAAGACTTTAAAACCTTAAGATATAAAATCAGAAGTGAGTCTACAAAGGACTCAGAAGTGGGTCTAAGGAAGACTTGTATCAAGGTGTATTTTATAAAATACTTGTAAGACTTCCTTAAACCTACCAGCCATTATTGTTTTGTAAATGCTGCAATTATTAAAAATTATATCCAAAACTTAATCCACCTTTTGGTTGCTATTTTCTTGATGTTTTACTAATATTATTAAGTATCTGTGCTGTCTTGACATTTCTCGTGCTGATGAATCGTTGAATTTGTTTGTATATTTTGGTAGAATAACTATCCATACTCATGAGAAAAAAAATTGTGAAATTTTTGGATTTTTTTTTCTCCCTAGTTTAGGGATATTTGGAAGAATGAGAACTTGTTTTGTAAATGAGTCCATATTCAGGGGTTGGTATTTTCTTTCTTTCTTTCTTTTCTTTTTTTTTTTCCTAATAGGGGAAAACCAGAAGCTGATGCTGTGGATAGATCATTTGGTGAGAAACGCTATGACCCAATCCAGGCCACCCCTCCTCCTCCTCCATTGCCCTCACAGTACACCCAGCCAGCTCAGCCTGTCACCAGCTCTTCTCTTCACATACATTCTAAGGGATCACATGGTGAAGGTAGGAAGTTCACAAGTTGACATTATTATTATTATAATATAGTGATTACTTATAAAATTAAATTCTTGTATTCTCTAAGCTGAGTGGTTTATATGTTAAAAAATAATCTTTGGGATAGGATCAGTGAACATTAAGGATTTTCTTGAAAGTATATCTTCTGTTTTTATGACTGTGACCATTATATTGGACAAGTGTTTTAGCTTAACAGATCTTAATCTTGTTGCAACATAGCTTAATTTTATGATAGTCTTCAGATCTTCTGGAAGAAGATTTACTAGTGTGTCTAAATTTTTATACTTTTGAAGAATGGTTTCTAAAAATTGTTATGTTCCATTTTTACACGTAGACATAGAAAACCATAAAATGTTATCTCTAGTACCTTGTCTTTTTAATTTCTTGGTAAAATTCTCAACCAGGTAGATAATATATATCCAATTTATTCATTCAAATAGCTATGTAATCTTATACTCTAGGAATATAGCAAATGTATTTATCCATTCTCCTGTTGACAGACATTTTGCTAGTGCCAACAAATTTCTTTGTTATTTACATAGGAGTCAAATTTCAGGTTATGTAAGTCTTCAACCAACAAATTTTATGTAGTTCTAAATTGATACTACTTTGAGATTTTTCTCCACACACTATCACATCTGCAGATAAAGACAGTTTTAATTCTTATTTTCACATCTTTTATTCCTTTTCTTTCTTTTCTTGCTTTATTGCACCAGCCAGGATCTCCTGAAATGTGAAATGTTGAATAGAAATGCTTAAAGCAGACATCTTTCGCAGGTTCGCCCATCTTAACCTATTATGTCCCAGGGTCCTACATGTAGGACACCTATAAAAATTTAAATTGAGCAACAGTTATATTCATTGCTCGGTTTAAATTTTTATCAGTGTCCTATATATGGGATGCCAAGACATAATGGATTTAAGGAGAAAAGATTTAATGTTTAACCCTTATGATGTTACTGTAGGTTTTTTGTAGCTGTCCTTTATCATGGTTAGGAGGTTTCCTCTAGTCCTAGATTGCTGAAAGCATTTTCTCAAATGCTTTTTCTCATGTATTAAGATGATCATATGATTTTTCTCCTTCATTCACTTAATGTGGTAAATTATATTACTATATTCATGAGGAATTTGGATTAATAATTTTCTTGTAATGTTCTTGTCTGATTTAGGTATCAAGGCTGTGCTGATTTAATAAAAGAAACATATTATTTTTACATTTCCACATTCTGTTTCTCAAAGAGTGTGTAAAACATTGGTATTATTTTATCCTTAATTTCATAGAATTTAGTTGGTATTTTTTTTACACTGCCCCCAGCAATACAATTCCTGTTGTTCTACATCTTCATCAATAGTTGGCATTATTGAACTTCTCAGTTTTACCATTCTAATGGATGTGAAGTGGTATTTAATGGTTTATTTGGGGGTTTGCTTTACATTTTCCTAATAGGTTAACTTACTGTACAGTTAATGGGCACTCTAGTTGCCACTTTAATTTTTTGCCCATTTTTCTGTTTGATTGAGGGTTTTTTTTTTTAAACAAATGTATAGGTATTCTTTCTAGGTTTTAGATGTTAATACTTTATTAGGTGTATACTTTGTAAATATCTTCTAATATGTGGCTCTTTAACTTTGGTCATGGTGAGCTATTCATTACTGAAATTTTTAATGAATCAAATTTGTCATTCTGTTTCTAATTTGTGGTGGATATTGGAAGAGGGTTGCTCAGACACTAGTCTCTGGAGGTCAGGACCCTTACAGCATGACCCTGAATTCAAGGCAACAGAGTACATTAATAGCTCTGAGTGTACTACCCAGACCTGGGCTTCTACTCCAGCACAAGGACAAGCCGAGCTAGACAAGACATCAAAGGGCTACTAAAACTTTTTTCAGGACATTTTAAAAAATGTTTTCATGTTTGTTTTTCAGGTAATTCAGTATCACTGGATTTTCAGAATTCTTTAGTGTCCAAACCAGACCCACCTCCATCTCAAAGTAAGCCAGCAACTTTCAGACCACCAAACCGAGAAGAGACTGCTCAGACTACTTTCTATCCCCAGAAAAATTTTTCAGATAAAGCTCCAGTTAATGGAGCTGAGCAGACTCAGAAAATGATCACTCCAGCATACAATCGATTCACACCAAAACCATATACAAGTTCTGCCCGACCATTTGAACGCAAGTTTGAAAGTCCAAAATTCAATCACAATCTTCTGCCAAGTGAAACTGTACATAAACCTGACTTGTCTTCAAAAGCTCCCACTTCTCCAAAAACTCTTATGAAAGCACACAGTTCAGCACAGCCTCCTGAGTTTGACAGTGGAGTTGAAACTTTCTCCATCCATGCAGATAAGCCTAAATATCAAATAAATAATATCAGCACAGTGCCTAAAGCTATTCCTGTGAGGTAAGATTCTTATTTGCCTTTGTGTAAACATTAGCCCTTTGATTTGTTTTACGTTAAGTTCAATATAGTTTATGTGATTTAGGACTTGAAATGATTATTGTAATTCTATATATAAACTAAACAATGTCCTTGCTATGAATATCATTCTGTATCTCTGGGAGGTATCAGATGTTAATAACATTCAAAAGCTAATAATCATGTATGATTGGTAGGTATTGTCACTTATCCATTTGTGACAGAAAACAGTTTGCCCAAGGTCACATAGCTAAGGCAAGGTAAACCCGATTCAGTCCCTGGTCATCTGACCTAAAAGCCCATACTCTTAGCTGACCATGGTTTCTTGTAACCTCCTAACTTCTACTGGTGAGGTATATTTGAAGAATATCTTAGAAAAATGAGTACCTGTATTACTCATCTTCTATTTGTTCACCATGGATACTGAAAAATAGAGACGTAATAACCCCAAAAACTGCTATTACGAAACAACAGTTACTAATAAGATGGTTGAGCAAATGAGACAAAGTGAACCTACCTAGAATCTCACTCAGATGCATTCTGTTTTCTCATTAGTGACTGACCAAACCCATCTGGCCATATATTGGATCAGCCTCCTAAGTCCAGTTATATTTTCAAACTCGCAGGTCGTCAGGGATGGGCCACAGGGGATTTCTGCTTTGTAGGGACTATATGGTATTACCACCTCAGGCAGTGGGCTCTGCTAATCTTGCAGTTGTGCCATAAGATTCCATCCCTAACACTCCAGTCATGCTGGAATGAAGCTGCAGTTGCCCTTTATATGCTTCTACGTTATTGATCCATTTTTCTGCCCACCTTAATTTCAGCATTAAAACTTTACTTCAGAAAGTCTTGATAAACTCCATTTTTTAAGCAGTCATTAATACCACATCTTTTTTTTACCTTTGATATTCTTCTGTACTAAGTTAACCTAGTTTCTCTTTCATGGACCTTTGGGATGTACCCATACCAGGGACTTTACTTTTGTAACCTTGGAAGCCTTGGCTTTGATAGTATGGTTGTTTGGTAGGGGAATGCTCAGGAAGGGCCATGCATCTGCACACTTAAAATCCTAGAGAGACTTTATCAAATCTAAGATGTTCTCAGCTGTAAACACCATAGTTACATGTATCACTAAGAAGATTAAAGAAAATGCTACCAATTAAATTGTGACTAACCATCAATTTAAAAAAGTAATATGTTGATGGTTATTGAAATGTCTTTCTTTTATTAAAAGCCAAGATATCAGATTTTATACACTCATATTGCATAGTCAGTAATGATGCTAACTCAACTAGTTATCAGAAATACAATTGATTTCTCTAAGAAAAAATATGCTTAATTATCTCTCTGGGTAAAATCTTTGACTAAAAACTTATCTTGTTAAAGTAACTTCTCGATCGTATGTAGAAATAAAATGAAACCACCTATTAAATAGTTAATAAAGGGAATACTCCTGTGTGTTATTAGGAATTTACTTATTAGCTATTTCTGAACTCTTAGTCCTTCAGCTATGGAAGAAGATGAAGATGAAGATGGTCATACTGTGGTTGCCACAGCCCGAGGCATATTTAACAGCAACGGTGGGGTGTTGAGTTCCATAGAAACTGGTGTTAGTATAATTATTCCACAAGGAGCCATTCCCGAAGGAATTGAGCAAGAAATCTATTTCAAGGTCTGCCGAGACAATAGCATCCTCCCACCTTTAGATAAAGAGAAAGGTAAATGTTATTTATTTTTCTGCTTAGTTCAAAGTAACTTAAAAGTTGCCCTGTGGGATAAAAGCTAGCAGCTTCTCTGTTCACTCTGGGCCAACCACGGCATGTTCCTTCCAACAGGAAGGACCTCTCAAATGAGCTCTGTGAAAGGGAGCAGCATCATGGACATGTGGTGGGTCGTCCATAGTGGAACCACAGTGACCTTTCACAATGCATTCTTTACTTTCATGATGAAATCCAAAGTGTTGGCAGGTGACAGGCCACTAGATGTCCCTCACACATGTCTGCCAGGCAGTCTTGGCTGACCTAACCAAATTTGCCTTTGAACCATTCTACCCTTTCATCTCTGGAGATGGATTAAGGAGCCCCACTCAGAAAGGCTTTGCCATGCCTATCACCTGATTACAGATGCTGTTGAGGCAGGGCTGTCTTACTCATCACTCCAGAAGCTAGTACTAGTAAACACTCAGCAGAATAAATGAAATATCTTTAGAAGACATCAGAGTGTATCTGCACTTCCTAAGGAACTAGGAATGCTGCTGTTTTCACAACCTTCCTGGACTTAATCAGGGTGAAATTATGATGAGCTGTATTATGTCTTTTAACAGTACTTTACTTCTCGGACTACACTGACCTTAGCTTGCTTTCTTATATTTTGTCAGAATACTGAAATCTGATTCTATATGCTAATTTTGGGATAGCTTGTCTTAAAAACCAATAAGACTGATTATGTTGGTCTTGCATGATGTTCTTAAGCTAAGTCTATAACAGACATTCAGAAATGGAAGATAAAAGTGATATTTGTGGAAAGTACATTTGAATACGTTGTGCATTGTTGACCTATAAGGTTGAATGTGGTAGCTACTAGCTAAATGTGGATATTTGGCACTTGAAATGTAGCTATCTCGAATTGAAAGGTGTTAGAAATGTAAAATACCAATTTCAAAGTGTAGGTGTATTGATTACATTTTGGAATAATGATATTTCAGTTTTATTGTGTTAGATAAAATATTAAAATTGGTGTGACTTGTTTCTTTTTACTTTCTAATTTGGCTGTGAGAAAATTTTGAATTAAATTTGTGGCTTCTCTTATGGGTCAGTAGTGCTATAGAAAACTAATCTCATTTGGCTATATAGTATATAGTTAGAAGTGGGGTGAGGAGAAAACTATGTGTCTAAAAGAAAGATCCTCATTTCACCTCTTGCCTGTCCCTTTCCCTGACTCCAGGTGAAACTCTGCTGAGTCCCTTAGTGATGTGTGGGCCCCATGGCCTCAAGTTCCTGAAGCCTGTGGAACTGCGCTTACCACACTGTGCGTCTATGACTCCTGACGGTTGGTCTTTTGCTCTAAAATCATCCGACTCTTCGTCGGGTATGCTGTCTTCACTCTGTCCTCTGGGGGCTTTGGGTACTGTCATTGATTAAAATTGGGCTAATCATGCTCTCATGCTATATGTTAGCAGATCTTTACCTCTGTTCCTGTGGCCTTGTAGGCATCATCAGTGTCAACAAATTTTTATCATTTTACGGAAATAATTTGGTCCCTTCATGTAATTATTTCTATTTTTGGTTACTATTTCTTTATTATTTTTTTTAATCTAAAAAACATGTATACCAGAGAAACTTAAAAGGGAAAAGATCTTCCACTGTGATCATACTTGGCCATGGTTTTTCAGTGTAAAACTCTAAAAGTTCTATTTTTTAAATGACTTTTTGCTCTTAAGATCATGATTTCAAAGTTTCCCTTGCATTTTCACATTTTCTCACTTCCTTAAGTGATTTAAGTCAGTTACCAGTTGGAACTGTCTTTATTATTGGTACATCACTCTGTGAGAACCTAGTATAGAAAAATAAGAATTTAAAGTTTTGCTTCTGAATTTTTGATAAATTAGTAGATTTATCAAATAGAGGTTGTGGAATAAAGATTATAGTAGGAGCATATTTTAAAGAAACCCAACAAAAAAAATTGTGTATATATAGCATTTTTCCTCATTTATAAATACTCCATCTTTTAGAAAAAAAAGTAAATAACTTTTAACATGCCAGATATTAAAGCTATTTCTTCAAGGACTCCATTAAAAATTTTATTAGCCTAGTTTGAAACTGTATTTAAAATGTATATTCCAAAAGCCAGATAGTATACCAAGAGATCTGATTTTGCTCTAAACCAAATTAGAATGGGATCTTTAAGATAATTACTTGCTTTTTAAATTATCTTTTTCCAGATACTATATTAAGGATTAATGATTTCCACATTTGTTATATCCAGTATTTTATGTGATAAAACATAAGTTGTGTTAGATTACTTATTCTGTTAAGTTTGAGTATGTTTACCCGGAAGATAATTGTAACTGTATGAATCCTAGATGGCTTTAGAATGTGTTGCTGCTATAAATATTCCCTCAAGAAGTCACTATAGATTTTAACTACTAAATAATCCCAACAAAAACTCAAGACTAAAGATGAGATGTTTTTGTTTATGTCTAGAGTAGTTATAAGTCTCTGATCGCCTGAACAGTTTGCTCTTTCCAGTAATACACAGCCCATCTGTATCTGAAGTTAAATCACTGTTTAGAAAGCACTGATCCTATCATAAGATGTTACTGACTCTAAATACTACTTAGGTGATGTATAGCTTACTATAGAAAACATGCCCAACTGGTATCCTTGACATTTTGGGCCAAATAATCTTTTGTTGTGGGGGCTGTTCTGTCTGCTACCAGATACTTGGTGGCTCTTCTGGACTGTCCCCCACTATATTCCAGTTGTGTCAAGCAAAAAAATAAAAGTCTTCAGACATTGTCCCTTGGACACAGAATCAGTTACTTCTGGTTGAAAGTTATTACTGTAAGGGAAACAAAAGTCGTGGTTTTGACTGTCATCTTGGATGCCACAGAAACATACAGATGTTTTGGCCTTCTTTACATTTAATACCTGTTGCCCAGAGATTCTTAATGCTAGCTTCATATCTTAAAACACCAAGAGCTTATTAAAACTCAAAAGCTCAGTACCTGCCTCAGACCTACACAGAGAGTGAGTTTTTAAAGGTCCACAAATGCTTTTGTTGCACTACAAGAATTGGGTGGGGCGGTCTTGCTGGGTTTTATTTTGATTTGATTTTGTAAGGCAGAAAAGTTCTTTAGGAGATAGATTCTGCAGGAGTTTCATTTTTTGGTCTATGAACAAACATAACAGATGTCTTCTCACATGGATGATCATATAATTATTTTCCAAACTTTTAAAAGTGAAAGACGTTTTTAATAATTATGTAGACTCAGGGGCAAACTGGATCTGTCCTAGGCACATGGTTGCCCTAACTTCATTCATTATTTGAAAAGGCCAGTGAACTTATGGTAAAAGTTATTTGAAACAGCTTTCAAATTATTTGTTGCCAGCAACACTGCATTAACATGTAGCACTAAAGAGTTTTAATATATATACAATATGCTAAAGATATAGAAGAAAGTTATATCAAATAATAAATGTATTTATTTTTGCCCACAATTGTGAAGTGTTATAGATAACAGTTTAGCCAACTATAAATAACATGTATTTCTCTTTATCTCATAGGTGAGCCTAAAACCTGGCAAAACAAGTGTCTTCCTGGAGATCCAAATTATCTTGTTGGAGCAAACTGTGTTTCTGTCCTGATTGACCATTTTTAATTCTTAAAATATAGGAATTTGATTAAATAATGTGAAACCGGGTTGAACTTACTAAATTTAAATGGAACCACTCTATCAAGTATTATACTTTTCTTAGAATTGATACTACAATTTGTTAGTATTAAGCATTTGTTGGAACTTATGAAGATTAGTGAGCATGCTTCTGAACCATGGTCTAAAAACATGCTACAGACTGCATGTTTATGATTGAAGAACTGTTGGTATTGGCTAGAGGTTCAAAGATATTTTGTTTTGTAATGATTTTTGTACTTTTTTACATTCACTGCTTAACTTCACATACTGATTTCCGTTAAAATACCAGCCAGTAAATGGGGGTGCATTTCAGTTCTGTTCTTTCCAAAGTACACTGTTTGAAACTTTATTATGGCCCTGGCCTAGAATACACATTTTATTTTATTATGCATGAGGTAATATGCACACATTTTTTAAATGCACCTGGAATATATAACCAGTGTAGTGGATTTAACAGAAATGTACAGCAGGGGAATTTATAACTTTGGGGAGGGGGGAGGGTCAAATAAAGACAATTACTTATTGTATATGAAAACACATTTTTCTTAGGGAGGACACCAAAGCATGTGAGACTGGTTCCATGGCCTCTTTGGATCTATAAATTAACCATATCACCACAGAAATACTAACCAGCAGGAATGCCTTACCCTCATGTTTTTAATTCTTAGATTGTTCTTGCTATGTATTACTGAGTTTTTATGGCTTTTGTGCACATCTACATACTGTATCATGGAAAAGATTGAGTAAATTGTGAATTTGGTGGTTTCAAAAATGTGTAATCACCTAGCAGAAAATAATGGTGTATGGTATGATTTAGAAATTTCCTTTTCTCTTTCTCTTCCTCTCTTTCTTTTTTTCTTTTTCTTTTTCTTTTCTTTTCTTTTTTTTTTTTTTTTTGACAAGGGGCAGTGGTTTTCTGTTCTTTTGGCATTTGAAACTTTGATGTTTTAAGGATGCTTGTACATAAATGCGTGCATACACTTTTGTTCTTGGTTTGTAAATTAACTTTTATAAACTTTACCTTTTTTATACATAAACAAAACGGAATTTCTAAGAAAGGCTACCTTTGTATTCTCTCCTGTACCTCTTGAGCCTTGAACTTTGACCTCTGCAGCAATAAAGCAGCATTTCTATGACACATACAAGGTCATTTTTTTAAGAAAAAGAATGCACAGAGTTGTTACATTTTTAAGTGCTGCATTTAAAAGAGTTACTCAGAATTCTCTAGTTTGATTAAATTCTTGCAAAGTATCCCTACTGTAATTTGTGATACAATGCTGTGCCCTAAAGTGTATTTTTTTACTAATAGACAATTTATTATGGCACATCAGCACGATTTTTGTTTAGATAATACACCACTACATTCTGTTAATCAATCATTAGGTGTGACTGAATTTCTTTTGCGGTTATTAAAAATCTCAAATTTCTAAATCTGCAGAATAAAACTTTTTAAAGTAATGTTCTGGTTTGGTTTGTTTGCCCACATTTAGTTTCATGCAACTTTATAATCCTACTTTTAAATCCTGTACACGTACACATTAATCCTCTTCATACAGGTCATTCGCTGCTTCCTCAGATCTGGTGCTGCACATGCAGAATCTGTTCCCTGTGGCCAGTGTGTACTGTGGGGTGGGCATTGCTAGTCAGAAGGACTTCAGGTCAAAGCCACTGAGTAGGAAAAAGAAGCAAGCAAACTGTCTCTCCAGAGCACTATGAGCATGTATGTATATGTGTGTGTATGTTCACTAGGACCAATTTGCATATGATTTGTTCCCCAGAAAACATGGGAACTGGGGATGTATTTCAATGGTGAAGCACTTCCCCAGAATGTGCGAAGTGCTGGGTAAATCCCCAGTACTATCAAAGAGGGAGGTGCTCCCATCAAGAGATAGAAAGAGGTTTGTTTAATCACCCATCTTTATTGCCATTTAAGGCATTGTCATAGTGTTTTACTGAACATCTTTATAGATTTAGTCCGTGTTTGTGGATTTTGTTTCATTTCTTTTTTATTAAGGTATAATTTATATACCATAACTAACCCTTTTTAAACTATATATTTTTTCAAATTTTAATAAACCATACTATCATAACCATTACCACAATTATACAACAATTTTCTCATCCTCTGCCTGGCCCCTGGAGTTCCTTCCTCCTTGTAGACTAATCAGCTCCTGGTCATCAGTGATGTCTTTTCTGTTCCTATAGTTTGCCTTTTTGAAGGTGTCCTATAAATGTAATCATAGAATATGTAGACTTAAATTCTATGGCTAAAGTGCCACAGACCTGCAATGCATTTGAGATATATTTACCACATTGCAGGTATCAGTCCTTTTTGATTACCAAGTATTCTTGTGATATACAGCCATGCCAGAGTTTCTTGATCCATTCCCTAATTAAGGAACTCTTGGCTTGTTTCCAGGTTTTAGAGTTGATAAATAAAGCAGTTTTAAACATTTGCATATAAGCCTTTGTGTGAACATAAGCTTTCATTTCAGTTGGCTAAATATCTAGGAGGAGGATCACTGGCTCATCTGGTAAGTGGATATTATTAAACTGTAAGAAACAGCTAAACTGTTTTCCAGAGTTCCTGTACCATTTTGCAGTTCTATCAGCAGGCTGAGGGGCCATCCAGCTCTGTGTCTTACCAGCTATTAGTTTTGTCAGTAATTTTTATCTTGACCATTCTTTTAGGCTGTCTCACTGTGGTTTTTGATTTGTATCTCTCTAATGACTCTTGATGTTAAACATCTTTTATTCACCATCAATATTTCCTCTTTTTGGTTTAGTATCTGGTCAAATTTTATCCATTTTTAAAATTTCATTGCTTATTTTCTGATTTTTGAGAGCTCTTCATATATTCTAGATGCACATTGATTGTGTAATTTGTGATTTGCAAATCTTTCTTTTCTTAATACTGTCCAAGAATGGGAGTTGATTTTGATGAAGTCCAGCTTATGACTTTTCTTTCATGGATTGTAACTTTTAGTATAACATCTTAGAAAATTTTGTCTAACCTTCAACATAGAATTTTAAGTTTTCTTTCAGAACTTTTTAAAGATTTTACATTTGTGTTTGATTAATCTTATGTGTAGTGTGAGGTTATGTGTCAAGTTTCACTTAGACTATTCAGTGTTATATTTGACCTCCATATATGAAACACAAGACACTGGGCTTCCATATAAATAAATAAGTGGAAGGAACATAAAAGTCTATTGTTTGTATCTACCTGCCTTCAACACTGTATGGCGTGATTGTCAGGCAAGATTTAAATATCTACTGCTGTTATGATTTAGATGTGAGTTGTCTCCAAAAGCTCTTCTTCTTTTTTTGTTAACATTTTTTTAGATGTAGATGGACACAATACCTTTTTTAAATTTAATTTGTTTATGTGGAGCTAGGGATAGAACCCAGGGCCTCATGCATGCTAGTCAAGCGCTCTACTACTGAGCCACAACCCTATGCCCCCAAAAGCTTTTCTTAATGCAAGAATTTTCAAAGGTGAAATGATAAGATTTCAAGAGCTGCAACAGGATCCCTCCATCTTAGTTTGAATGGACTGACTGGGAGGTAGGGTGTGGCTGGCAGAGTTTGGTCACTGGGGTTTGTCCAGGATAGTTTGTTTCTACCGCTGCATCGCCCCCTCTGCTTCATGATCCTTCCTTGAGCTGAGCAACTTTGCTGAGCTGCTCTCCCATGATCTTCTGCCTCACCTTAAGCCCACAGCAATAGACAAAGTCGTGTATAAACTGAACCTCTGAAACTGGGAGCCCCAAATAAACTTTTGCCCTTCTCAATCGTTCTTATTGAGTATTTTGGTCATAGTAATAAAAGGCTAAAACACTGCTTTTTCATGTCAATGGGAATAAGAACATTTCTGCTGTCAGGCCATCTTCTGACAGTGCTGAGCATGGCTCAGAGAAATAACTCATGGCCAGGTTCCAGGGTCAGAAGCCTGTTTTTGCTCTTTCCTGTACTACTAATGTGTTAATAGAAAACTTAGCATCCAGAAGTGCTCCTTGAATAGGTTCTTCCTCCTCTTTGACAACTCTTTGCAAATGTTCACTTAGTACAATACATGAGGTACTGCGCAGATGGAGTTGTCTCAGGTAGGGTTAGACATAGTCTGAGATAGTGGCCTGAAACTGGATGTGGATGCAGTTGGCTAGTAAGGAATGTGGCAGCAAATGTAGGCATGGCCACCAAGCATATTCACATCTGGGAACAATGAATTTTTGGTTTACCTTGACTCACACTTTGAAAACTCCTTTGTGGATAGGAAACAACTATGTACTGATTTATCAAGTTGAGTCATTTCAGCTGCTGGACAGCTCTATAGATGAACTGTTCTTGGGTTGTTCAATAGAGTTTCCCCAGATGGAGTGCAGGGAAGATAAATTTTAAGGTGCTGACTTTCACAAAACTGTATTGTCATCTCATAATTTGGTTACAATAAAAATCAAATGTTTTTTGTTCAGTTACTTCTTAGTGTGCTTTCCTTTCAAACCACTTGATAGCAAAGGAACTATTAACAAGGAGTGTCAACATTAGGGGGTTTTTTGGAATTCACAAAGAAGATATGTAATAGAAAAATATCTAATTTGAAATTAAAATGTTTAAGACTTTTAACTGTTTTGTAGAAAATCAAGGTTTTTATAGATGTTCTTCAAATTGCAGCCTAGAATTTGTTTCTTCCAGGTGATCACATGGGTTAGCAGGAAGTAGACACAAATGAGATACTCCAGAGTGAGGTTTGTAACATTGTGGTTAATCTTCTGTACTCTCCCTTTGCTGTACAGGCTATCATGAATGAGTTGTTTCCAGTTAGCCTGGAAACCACATGCCTTTGAGGACTAAAAATTTGATTTTTGTTAAACCGAAATCTTTCCTTGCTAGATAAGTGCCAAGCAGGGAAGATATATCCATCTTGGTACACTTGGGAACTGCAATTAATGGGATATAGAAGAGTCCCCACAATGAGCTGCCCTCCTCTATGCTTGGGGTAGTGGGTGCAGAGGTTTTGATTTTGGCATCTTTATGGTAGGCCTGGTTGTCACAAATTGTTGGCAGGTGAGAAGGTCTTAGTGGATTTGAAAATATGTAGGTGTTAATCCTTTTTTAACCCCTTAAAAACGGAAGGAAAACATGAAGATTGACATGTGACCAGAATGCTCCCAGTGTGTCAGGCTGGGAAACCCAATATTGACATTAGTACTTGGTAATTATTGTGAGAGAGAAAATACCGTGGAATGATGGTAGTGGATTCCACTAAATGATGTTCAGATGATTCAGAAAAAAATTTGCTTTGAGCTGATTATCTATTTTCCCCAAAAGTACTGTGTTCAAGCCATAACCCCCAGTGTGGCTATGTTTGAATATGAGGCCAGAGGAAACCCCAACACTGCTTTCTTATATGTGTACATGCACTCTGGGTAGATAGGTAAGTGTACAGATACAGTTTGTACTATCATAATAAAATACTGGATATTTATATATATATATAATACTGGATGACTTAACCCAGAGACGTTTTCTTGAAGTTCCAGAGGCTAGAAGTCCAAATAGTGTTGCCAGATAGTTGTTTTCTGCTGAGGGTTCTCTTCCTGATTTGTAATTGACCACTTTCTCAATGTATCCTTGGTCTTTCATTGGTACATGCAAGTGGAGAGAGCAAGTAAGCAAGGAAGGAAGCTCTCTGGTGTTTCCTAAGGATACTTAAGCTTATTGGAGCTTGGTCCCACAATTAGGACCTCATTTAATTAAACTTGCAAATACAGACACACTGGAGTTAGGGCTTCAGCATATGAATTTGGGGAACATAGATGTTCAACTCAAAACAATTTTTTTTTTCTGGATCATTTGAGTATAAGTTTGCAGATACAATGCTTATTTCCTAAAAATAAGGAAGTTTTCTTACATAACAACTGTATACTTAACCTCATAAAATTTTGAATTGGTTTCATTTTATTGGCTCTGTTTTTCTTTGGAGTTTTGTTCTAAACCTTTTTATTTATTTTGGTTAGCTTTGGGTTCAGTTTGCTTTTTTTCCCTAGTTTTTAAAGGTGAAAGCTTAGTTTATGATTTGAGATATTTTTTCATGGTAATAATTCCCTCAAGACACAGCTTTAGCTGCATTCTGTAAATCTTGATAATTTATGTTTTGTTTTCATTTAGTTCAAAATATTTTCTAATTTTTCTTGGTTTCTTCATCTATGACTTCTTTTTAAATATTTGGGGCTTTCCCAAATCTCTTCCTGTTTTAAAACAGAATGGGTATTTTGTGTTGGATGAAGGTGTTCTGTAGATACAGGATAAATCAAGTTGGTTCATGCTGTTTTTCAGGTCTTCATCCTTATTTTCTGTCTAGTTGTCCTCTTAATTATTGAGAGAGTGAGGCATTAAAGACTCCCAACTATTGTTAAATTGCCTGTTTCTCCTATCACTTTTTGTTTGATTTAATTTGGAACTCTGTTTTGGGGAACATTGTTATGAAATGTTCTTCATTATCTTTAGCAGTATTGTGGGGGGCATATCTTAAGTCTTTTTGACTGGTATTAGTTTATCCATTTCAACTTCCTTATGGTCACTGTTTATGTGGTACATTTTTTCCACTCTTGCTTTCAGTTATATCTATGAATCTAAAGTGTTTCTTTCATACAAAGCATATAGTTTGATCTTATTTTATAACTAAAGTTCATTAATGTCTCCTTTTGATTAGAGTGCTTAATCCCATTTATTTTTAATCTTAACTGCTGGTAAAGTTTAACGTTGTGATTGTCTTTTAAATCGGTTAAGAGAAATACACTAATACAGTCTTATGTTGACCTGTGTAACTACTAAAATGTTTTCAGTATTCTTTAGGTGGGATTCAAGTTCTCTTCCAGTGTCATTTCTTTTTAGTCCAAAGGACTTACTTTTGTATATTGTAAAAGGCAGATTTGCTAGCAGTGAATTTTCCCAAGCTTTATCTCAAAATGTTTTTACTTGATCTTCATTTTTGAAGAGTAATTTTTGCTGGCTATGGAATTCTTGGTTGGCAAATACTTCTTTTAGCACTTTGAACATGTCAATTTACTGCCGTCCTCACTTCATTGTTGTTGAGAGCCCAGCTGTTGAACAGTACTTCCCTTGTATTTAATAAGCTTTATTTCTTGCCGTGTTGAAATTTTCTCTCAAATGTTTGTGGTGCCTCTACCTATGGTTCTCTTTGTGTTTATCATGTTTGAAATTTGTTGTTCTTCGGTGATTCGTAAGTTAATACATTTCATCAGTTTGGCCACATAATTAGGACCTCATTGCCATTATTTGTTCAAAAATTTCTTCCTCTCCTTTACTTCTGAGACTCTTATAACATGTATTGGTATACTTGATATGCCCCAGTTTCAGGTTTCTTTTTCTTCATTTTCTAAATTACTCTCAAGTTCACTTATTCTTACGTAAGATCAGATCTGCTATGAGCCTCTCTAGTAAATTGTTCATGTCAATGAAAGTTGTTATCATACTGTTTTTTAATTCCTTAACCATGTTTTCCTTTAAGTTTTCAAACATTTATAATAGCTGCTTTGAAGTCTTTGTATGCTAAGTTCGGCATCTGAGTCCACATCAAACAGTGTCTGTTCACTGCTTCCTGATCCCTAAAATGTGGGTCACAGTATCCTATTTCTTTTCATGTATCATAATTTTTTAAAAAAGCTGCACACTGGTGATAATGTTATAATAACTCTGGATTCTGAACCATTCCTTTACTTTTCAATGGGTCCTTGCTACATTTTTGTTTTTGTGACTGAACAAATTCTATATAATTTGTCTGAATATCAGTGCTCTACCATTGTAGTCTCTGTTCAGTTTTGGGTTCTGGGTTTTTGTTTGTTTGAAGTCTGGCTTCCTAATGGTTGCCTCTGGATCAGTATATCTTATTAGCCAATAATTGATCAGATGTTGGGCTCAAGAAGCTTGATCCACTAAGGCTTCCACTCTTAGCAGTGGATTTGTGTGAGATCTAGAGAATGTATTCAGAGTTCAGGGAGTGGACAGGTGTGCCCTATCTCTTACTTTTTGTTGGTTCTTGTCTCTCTACTATACAAACTTGAAGTCTTACCTCTAACCAGGGACACACAGATAGCTGTAGCCCTCTCCCATCTCTCCTGGGCATTGTGTACAGCTCTTCACAGATATCTGGTCTTCCAGACCACAGGGACTTGTAGGAACTTGCCAAGACCTCCTTTTCTGATCTCCTGATTAAATTTCTGGCTCATTGGCTGGTCTGATGTTTGCCCAACTAGTTTTGCAGTCTCAGGTTAGCCACATTATTGGCTTTCCCAAGATGATTTCTGTTTCTGCTTCAGATCTTGTCAGCCCCTTCTGGAAGTGATGCTGCCATTTTCCATAGCTTGCTCTGCCCTAGTAGATCTTTAGAGATGAAGGGAGGAACTCCAGGCAAAAATGCCACAGCCTATCATTTTTCATACTCAAAAGATCTTTTTCTTGAATAAATATTTTTCAATGTAACTCATATTTTTGGTTGATATCCAGAGTTTTGAATGAGTATTTTAGAAAATTTATCGAGTTTTTGTTATTTTAGGAAAAGAATTTATTCAGCCATTCCAAAAGTCCAGCCTCAGAAAATTTAAATATACATGTGTTCATCTGATCTGTCCATATTTGTATCAGTCATTGACCCACTAATCCCTTTGCAGTACTTTGCTTTCTTTTGATGAGATCCAGTGCAGGGTCACATGTTGCTTGAATTTTCCACGTCTTTTTTTTCTTTTTCTTTTCTTTTCTTTTCTTTCTTTCTTTCTTTCTTTCTTTCTTTCTTTCTTTCTTTCTTTCTTTCTTTCTTTCTTTCTTTTCTTTTCTTTTTTTTTTTTTTTTTTTTTTGTGTGTGTGTGTATGTGTGTGGGTTGGCAGAGGGTCGGGGGGGAGGTAACCAGGAATTGAATCCAGGTTTGCTTAACCACTGAGCAACCCAGCCTGTTTTCTTTTTTGTTTTGCAACATGATCTCACTAAGTTGCTGAGCCTGGCTTTGAACTCACAATCCTCCTGTCTTAGCCTTCCCGAGCTGAGCTGCTGGATTATAGGCATGTGCCACCACACCCAGCTTGCCACATGTTTTTAGTCTTTAGTCTCCATTTAGGCCATTTCCTTAAGCAAGGGGGTTTTTGTTGTTTGCATTGAACCAGGGAGTGCTTGACCACTGAGCTACTTCAGCCCTTTGTGTTTTTTAGTTTTGACCTTAGGGTCTCACTAAATTGCTGAGACTGGCCTTGAGCTTGCTGTCCTCTTGCCTCAGCTTCCCAAATTGTTGGGATTATAGTGTGTACCACCCTACCTGACAAGGAGTAGGTTTCAATTAGTTAATCCAACTACCCTAAAAATAAGTATTAAGCTTGATTATTTTGTGCATGGTCCGGTTTGGAACCATTTCTGGAACAACTACTATTCTCTAGGCAATGTTTTGATAAGACCCTTGACCTGCCCTGAGAAGGTTGGGTTCTAGTGGTCTGCAGTTAGCACACAGCAGGAACCCTTAGCAGGGAATATGGAGGGTTGGGAAGTGTTGTGGGTATCATGGGCTCTGCCCTGGGAAATACCTTCCTCTAACTTCCTTTACAAAGTCAGGTTCCTATTGGATTCAGTCTGTGGGATGCCAGTGGAGATCCCAGTTTGGTGTCAAGGTCCACTTAAAGATGAAAAACTACCAGATGGAGTAATAACACACTTGTAACCCTAGCAAGTCAGGAGGCTGAGGCAGGAGAATTGCAAGTTTGAGATAAGCCTCAATAACCTTGATAAAACCCTCAGCAACATAGCAAGGCCTTGTCTCAGAATTTTTATAAAGGACTCGAGATGTAGCTCAGTGGTGCCTTGGGGTTCTTTGCCCAGTACCAAAACATAGTAAAGACAAGAAACTGAGGCATGGAGTCTCATTGGTTCACACACAAATCTGGGGCAGAGCTGAACCCTTGACTTCCAGGCCAGTGCTCTTAAGATGCCAGTTTGGACAGCTGTTCTAGAAGCATAAAAGGATCATCTCATGTACTTTTATAGCAGGGCAGGATTGCTTGGACAAACCTAAGGCAAGGCAAGACTTAAACCACAAATTTCTAGCCCCAGATTGAGGTAACCTCTCTGGGAACAAGACCCATTAATGTTTAGCCAAGTAGAAGTACAGAAAGGGTGTGTGTTGGTGATGTTTCTGATTACAGATTGGGGCCAGGAGTGCCTCGATTACCCCGTTACTGCCTCCACTGGCCCTTGCTGTGGGTGCTGGTGAACCTGAGTCCTACTGGCAGATCATTCCTCTCTTATGGCCCATGCAGGCCCTAAGGACTGGGTAACTTATATTACCCCTCCATGTGCCACACCCAGGCCCTGCCCAGAAAATGCCTCTCGCACTATTCCTCTTGTTAATCCCTGATGACACCCTTACTGGGAGTGAGATGGGAGTGATCAAGAGAGACAGTTCAGCCCTGGTTTTTGCATGCTGGAGTTTCTTGCACATCCCACCCTGAGCAATCCTGTAGAGACAGCACAAAACATACACAACATGTTACTAGAAAATGTCAATCTTGAGGGAAAAAAAACCTCAGCAAAACAAGTTCCACCCAGGCACCAGGATCCCAGAGCTTGGGCCTTTGAGAGCAAGTGTGGTTGTCAAGTTATATTTTCATGGTGAGTGACCCTTGGCCATATGAACATTTGCACTTGAGGAAATACCTCTGTCTGTCCAGCTGTTCTCCCTACCAGAAGCCATAAACTGCCTGGCTGCCAGGGGCAAGGCTGCTGGCTACTACAGGGCAGTTTCCACCCCACAGGGAAGCTGGAGCCCATGTGTTGCAACTGCCAACAGCTTAGAGCATCAGAGTCCACGGGCTGCTACATCAGTTTTCAGCTCCCTTCAGGGCGTGTCACTCAATGACAGCCAGCCTTGGTGAAAGTGGGTTTAAAACCCCAAGGGAAGCTGATTCCTGTGACTGTGGACACAGAAGGCACAGATCCATCCTGTCACATAGAGCTGACAGTCTGATTTCCCACCGAGAGGTGCCTCCGCCCAGGTCTTTCCTTCTTGTCCCCACACTCACAAAGAACTTAATACCCAAATGTTTTAGCCAAAATGTGGGCTGAGAGCAGTTGTCAGATTGGAACTCAGCAAGGGAATCTCCTCTTTGCTTTTGTTACCTTGGTAGGAGTGTTCATTTCCTCCTGTCCTCAGTACATTTGTCACTGTGGATCTAAGATTAGACACCAGGCTTCAGGCACAGGTAGGTCATTTCTGGAATAGTGGGGGTATTATGGCCACCCCTTTAAGGAAAGCTGCCCTTTCCAGACAGCACAAGGAACTTCCCCTCCATGTAGTCAGTGAAACTGGCAAGAATTCTACCTATTCAACTGATAATTCTGGAATGATGACTTATTTTCAGGGATAAGCTCTCTCACCTTCTTACTTTCTTCATCTTATTTAATGTTCGAAAATGAAAGTGTATGAAATTAAAAGAGGTGGCTATGGTGGTCAGGCCAGTGGCCTGGTCAGATCAGCCTGGCTGTAAGGCAGCCACACTGTTGTTCCGCCCAATGTTAGTCCCCTAGATGAGCTTTTCTGCAAACATTATAATTCTTGTCACCTTATTACAATTTTAATTTCATGGCAGTTCTACATTTTATGCTAAAATTACTCATTTTCCCCACTGCAGGAGGATGAACACTGTACAGATGGCAGCTGCTCCTGTTATCCTGAGCCTTGCAATTAGGAAGAAGAAGAGAAAAACTAAAAACTTGTTACCTAGTCACCAATTCCAGAACTGCTCCAGGAGTTTGAAACTGTTAGGTCTCAGAAAATGATAGCTCAAAGTGAAGGCCTTAGAACCAGTCTCTCTGTACCTCCTGTCCTCCTGTTTAACCCCTCCTTCTGGGAGGCAAACCATAGAAACTAGAATGCCTCTTTCCCAAGGCAGGTCATGCAAACCAGAACACTTTTCCACAAAGCCAACCATAAAACCTAAAATTTTAACCTTCTTCTGCTCTTATTGCCATAAAAAAATCCCCTGACTTTCCTTGTTGGTAGAGCTTAGGATTCCAATTCCAGAAGGGTCCTGCCCCACTCCTGGGAGGAAGAAGTTCTGCACACAGAGGCCAAGAATCTGGACAGGCCTCCCTGGGTTCCTCCTCCTCAGTCTGTTACTATTATACCATTTTGTCCAGTCATATTTCTACAGGGGTGTCTGCTCTGGCAATCAGCACAAAAATAAATAGTTTACCCTGGGTCTTTGAGTCTTCAATGCTGAGTCACAAAATGAAATAAATTTAAGTGCTCTTCTGTTAGCCTAGCTTTTGTTATAGGGGTTTCAACCATGACACTTTATGATGAGCAAGAAGGAGACTACCCTCAGCCCTTTCCCTCTCTGACAAAATGTAGTGGGAATAAAATGATGGCACCAATTCTGCTGGGCCGGGGACCAGGGCCCTGTGGGAACCAAGGTTTCCTGCACCAGGCAGGGCTTTGGACACTGGAATCAGAATCCCGCCCCTGGCTCTTCCTCCTGCTCTACTTTCTAGTGTCCCACTTTGCACTCTGTCCCTTTGCCCTCTTTCCAACTCCTCCTCCTCCCCTTTCTTCTTCACATTCTGTTCTTCCTTCTGCTTCTTTCCATTTCAGGCCTCCTGAGGAGATAAATGAGCATCTGATACTCAGGGCACATGAACTTGGTTCAATACACCCTGTCGTCCAGGTGCACGGGCCTTTCCTGGCCTGGTGGGAAGATGAAGTAAGACTTGGCCCTGGGCCTTGCAGGGCAGAGGTGACCTAGGTGGGCACTGGATCACCACTAAACCCAAAACCTCAGCCCATCCCAAGCCCCTCCATTTTGCAAGTAGACATAAAACCTGAAGACTGCTGGATGCTCTGGGCCTGGGAATCAGCTCGGCTTCCTGGTCTCTATCTTGGGGTTTGTGAAGTAGAGATGTAAGAAAGCTTTCTTGATGATACGTTTTTCTGTAAGCTTTTATCTTTCCTGCTCCATGAGGGTCTAATACCCAGGAAGGTCACTAGATCAGGAAAGGGCTCAAATACTAGGACATTTGGGCTTGTGTTCACTCCCAAAGCCACACTGAATATTTTCATTTTAAGCTTGAAGTGCTTTCCTTATGACAGAGGCTTTTACCCACAGGCCTCAAATGCTGACCTGACAGAAGTCCCAGCCCTGGACCTGGGCTTGCTCCCATCTTCCCATCACCCCACCCCATCCCTGTCTGCCACCTCCTCCCACTTTCAGCCTCAGGTATCTGGCGAGTGCATGAATGTCAGGACCCTTCAGGGTGACTCTGGCTGTCCTTCCAGAGTTCTGTTGCTGTGTAGGGGCCTCAGGTCTCCTGTAGCAGGTGGCAGCTTCTCTGCTGACACCGCCTGTCCTCCAGGTTCTTCACTGGGCCTTACCTCTTACCTTTTGACTCTGGTGTATTCACCCCTGGGGACACCCAGAAGCAGACAACAGGAAGAGAGCAAGGCTGGTGGATCCGTTCCCATATACACACTGAGTCCCTACCAGATACCCTCCAGATGGCAGCACCTTCCTAGGAAGGCCATGTTTTTGTCACACAGTCCTCTGAGGAAGCCCCCGCCCCCCCCCTGCAGGGTTCCCTAAGCCACTCACTTCAGGAATTCACCCATCTGCTATCACCTCTCCTCAGGCCACTATTTGCTGCAAGGACCCTGGCTAATACCCATGTTGGCTAGGTGGTCTCTGGGCACAGATGTGCTCTATCAGAAGACAACCACCTTCTCCAGGTTTCCTGCCAGCACCTCACAAGCTTCTATACAAAACAGAAGCCACTATTTTCACTTGGGATCTCTCTTTCCAGCCAAGACTCCACCATGCCAGTTGCTCAGAGGTAATGCCTCTGGTCTTTCCAGAAGCTGGCTCCTCTCCATGAATTCTATTCCCTCTTAGCTGGAGAACAGATTCTGAGCTCAATTCTCACTTTCTCCAACAAGCCCCCTCCCAGACTGCTCCCCATAGCTCACATGCCCTCCATGTTCCTCTCTGTGTTTCAGGCACCTGCATCCTGGCCTGCTCTGCCTGCCCTACATGTCCAAGCAATGCTCAAATGTATGGGTTCATTCTTCTTCCTGGTAAGACTAAAATCATAGATGAAAGCAGTTGGTTTGCATTTAGAAATGAATACCTTCTTTCATTATCTTAGTACAAAGTCACATAATTCCAAGACTAAAGTACCAAATAACTGCATTACCTCCACCTATCAAACTTATTAGGGACCGAGGGTGTTGCTCATTGGTAGAGTTTTTACCTGGCATGCACAAGGCCTTGGGTTCTATCCCATGGCTGTGGGGAAAGATCATTAGTTATGAGAGAAAAAGAAGATATAATCATCAATAGGTTTTAAATAAATATTTCTGAAATGCCACTCATTTTCCTCTTTTCTCTCAGCAGAGCTATTCATTTTCCCCAGCTGCCTCTGGGTGGAATGCTGAGGAGGATTAGCCAACTTTGCAAGGAGCTTTGGGAGGCTTTTGGGGTGCTCCCCTGACAGTCAAAGGGAGCTGCAGTTAGATTGAGCTAGCAAAGGGTGTTTCAATAAATCTCTGACTATTCTTTCTTCCTACACAGGCAACAGTCAGTAGGGTTTCCTCCAATCAATTTTACCTGTGTCAAGGGCTGCCCTGGCACCCAGGGAAAAGCCGTAGGTATGAATTTTTTCTTTGGTACCAGGAACTGAACCCAGAGGTACTTAACCACTGAGCCACATCCCTAGATTTTTTTTTTTTACTTTTTATTTTGAGACAGGATCTTGCTAAGTTGCTTAGGGCCTAAGTTACTGAGGCTGGCTTTGAACTTTCAACCCTCCTGCCTCAGCCTCCTGAGCTGTTGGGATTACAGGTGTGCTCCACTGCACCCTGCTAGATGTTTGTATGTTGTTTTTTTACTAGGTGTGTGTTAATCACCAGAGCTTTCTCTTCCAAATCTCCTAGAGTCCTGAGACTGGCCCAGTCCTCCACTGTAATGTGAGTTTCCATGTGCACATCCTTATTCACATGTAGAAATTTTGTGCATGCTGCTCCCTGTAATCCAACCAAAGCTGCTATTTTTGGCCTTCTGGGGAACTGAGGAAAGCAACCTTACTATTATTAATAATCCTGGAAAATGGATTCTGAAGAGTAGAACTTCCCAGGGACAAAGCCCTGTGGAGGTTATTGCTGGTGTGAACTGTGTGTTGGTGGGTGGGGGAATAGCAGCATTTATCAATGGATAAATAGCAGCATTTATCAATCCTATGACATGGATTGTCATAGGCCATCCATACCAAACTCAGCCTTCGAAGAAGGAGCATGTGTTTAATGGTGGATCTTCACAATGCAGTGTCCATGTGTGGTAACTCAGCATTTAAGCAGCCAGAATACTCATTGGTCCAGTCATGCTGGGTAACTGGAATTTCCCACACTTGGTTTGACTTTTGGGGGTGGGGGAGTATATAGAGAGAATAGGCAGTGGGGCTCAGCAGGGTAACTTTTCTCAAAAGTGCAACTCCTACAGTGGCAGAAACAGCAACAACATGCTGACTGAAACATGCCACCTGAAACACACCACCTCTGTCACCTCCTTGTTCCTTGGTTTGAGCTCAGGCTAAAATATCCATTGTATGGTTTGGATATGTAGTTTCCCCCAAAAGTTCATGTGTGGGACAATACAGAAATGTTCAGAGGTGATGATTAGATCATGAGAGCTATAATCTAATCAGTGGATTAATTTACTTGATGGATTAATAATTCAAAGGACTACTGTACTGGGGTGACTCTAGGCAGGAAGGGTGTGACTGGAGGAGGTAGGTCACCAGGGGCATGCCTCTGGAGTTCATATTCTGTCTCTGGTGAGCAGAGCTCTCTGCTCCCTGTCATGAACTGAGCCGCTTTCCTCTACTTCACCTTTCCACCATGAACTATGGAGTCGGCCAACTATGAACTGAACCTCTGAAACCTTGAGCCAAAATAAACTTTTCCTCCTCTAAGCAGTTCTTGTTGAGTATTTTAGACACAGTGATAAAAAAAAAAAAATGACTGAAACATTCACAGAGGCGTCCTGCAGGTCAAGAGGAACCTCTCCAGTGCCCCTCCTATTTTTCTTTCTCCAGCTCCACCCTAGCTTCTCCCTCCTTTCCCTTCTTCTATCCTCTGTCTGCTTCCTCCCCTTTTCCTCTTGTGTCAGTCATCTTTCCTTCTCTGTGACAAATACCTGACTTAAACACCTTCAGAGGAGGAAGGGTTTATTTTGGCTCATGGATTCAGTGGTCAGTCCATGGTCACTTGGCCCCGCTGACTTTGGGTCAGTGTATCTTAGCAGGAGTGTATGGTGGAGGGCTTTGTTCACCTCATGGAGGCCAGTAAACAAAAAAGGAAAGGTGAGGGGCTAGGCTCCGGCATCCCCTTCAGGGAAGCCTCCTATGACCTCACTTCCTTCCTCTAGGCCCCACCTCCTCAATGTCCCACCTCCTAACAGCAGCGCCACGGGTCTGATGACCAAGTGTTTGGTCCTTGGGAGGATATTTAAAATCCAAATTATAACACCTTCTCCCCCTCCCCCTTCTCCTTCTCCTCCTTCGTCCCCCTCTCCTGCTTCTATCTCCTTCTCTCCCCTTCCTGCTCTTCCTCCCCACCTCCCTCCTATTCTCCTTTCTCTCCTCCTTTTTCTCTCTCCCTCCTTCCCCTCCTCCATGCCTCCATCCCCTTCTTCTAATCCTCCTTTTCCTCTTTTCCTGTTCTCTTTCCTTTCTTTCCACTCTCACTTACTTTTCAAACTTCTGCTCCCCTCAGAGCTTTCCCCCAGGGAGAGCTCAGGACACTGCTCCTCCACTGCCTCCTCAGTGTGCACCACTCCAGGCCTCAGGAGTGTTTCTGCAGCCTGAGCCTCCTTCTCCTGGCCCTTCCCTCCTGCCACCCACAGTGCCTCCTGAATATTCCCTGGCTCCTGCGTGAAGCTTCCCTTGATTGCTCATCCCCCACACCCTATGTAACTCTGGGCCTGATGTTTCTGCATCAGAGCATCACAGCTCTAACACTGAGGGTGAATGTGGCACAAACACCAAGAGTTTGACATCCCTATGTATTTGATGCTCTTCACTGCTTTCAAAAAGAAAGCCACTTTTTAAAATTTTTAATAGTCTCACTGTTTACTAAATTTAAAAGCCCACAGCCATTGTGGTGTGTACGTTTATAGTCCTAGCACTCAGGAGGCTGAGGCAGGAGGATCTCTTGATCTCAGGAGCTTGAGACCAACCTGAGCAATACAGTGAGACCCATCTCTAAAAATAAATAAATAAATAAATAAATAACCACTTTTAGGAAAATGTGTGCATCCACACAGCTGCTTCTGAGGGCACATTATGGGATCAGGCCCTGTGGGATCTGGTCTGTGGGTGTGCTGTGTGGCCTCACTGTGGCCCAGTGGTGGGTCCACAACAGCCAGGAGAAAGAGCTGTGTCACTGAGGCTCAGGGCTGGGCCCACTAGACTTTTACTGGGAAGCCCTAAGGCCCCTCCATGAGCTAAGCTGTCCTTAGAACCAAGCTACCCAACACAAGGTACTATACCCAGAGCAGAAGGGTATAGAGAAGGTGCTGGGTGGCCGGAGCAGGGCAGCAGGAGATGGGGAAGGGCCCACCTCTGGGGCACACAAACACCATGGAGTAAAGGAAGCATTGCTCAGAGGCTGGGACCTCTTGACCTTGGGGTGAGAAGTAAGGAACATGCAGGCTTCTGGAGACAGAGTGGTAGGAAGTGGCTCCATAATCAGAAGGGTGGGGACTCTGGAAAATCCAGATGGAGATCCAAGGAATGCTATTGGGGAGACAGAGATAAAAGGGGAGAGAGAGTGGAGCTAAGGAGGGGGCACAGAGCTTCAAGAGGAGGAGCACACAGGCCCATGGTCTGGCAGGGGCAAGGGAAGCCATTTAGCCATCTTCTGTGGCCAGTTGGCCCTGGGAATCCTGGGGTGGAGGGGATGGGGAAAGTCAATGGAAGCTGAGAGGAGGTAAGGGCTGAGGAAGGGCCAGGAAGGAGGCTGAGAGGGCTTAATGAGGTCACCCAGGGGTTTGAGGAAGCCTGGATACACCTTAGAAGACACAGGGCTCGGCTGCAGAAATGGGGGAGCAGTCAACAGAACTGTGGAAGGGCCACTTCTGTGAGGGACAGGAGAGAGCAGAGGGTGCAGCAGGGGAGGAAAAGAAGCCAGTGAATAAAAGGAGATCCACCCCTCCAGGCCTCTTTACTCTGACCCCCTCTACCTCAGGTTCCTTGGGGTCTCCTCCTCCCTCTGGGCCTCTCTTTAAGGTTTACATATATTTATATGCTGAGAAAACTGTCCTCCTTCCATGTCTGGAAATTCTTAATCCTTCAAGGCAGTTAGTCTCACAGGGACTTAGAAGGAAGAAAAATCTGATTAAAACTGTTCAGTCATGCGGAGGCAGAGGGTTTCCCTGGCTGGGTTGGCGGGGACGTGGCTTCCTGGTCCCTGGAAGATGCTCCTGACCCATAGAACAGCCCCCAGGGATGGTTTCTTCTCCTCAACCCAGACCTGACACCCAGTCTCCCAGGCAGCCCAAAGCCCTAGAGAACTTCCTCTGTGCGCTGGGGTAGGGGAGTAAGTCCCATTTGGCTTGAAAGATAAGCAGGGTCCATAAGACACCATTTCCTAAGTGACACTCCTACTTGACCCAGTAGGAAAATGAAGGTAGTGGGGAAAAGCCTTTCTAACTTCCAAACACACACACACACAGTGATGGGACATGCATTGTCACAGGCCATCCATACCAAACTCAGCCTTCGAAGAAGGTGCATGTGTTTAATGGCAGATCTTCACTATGCAGTGTCCGTGTGTGGTAGCTCAGCATTCAAGCAGCCAGAACACTCATTGGTCCAGTCATGCTGGGTAACTGGAATTTCCCACACTTGGTTTGACTTTTGGGGGTGGAGGAGTATATAGAGAGAATATAGAAAGAATAGGCAGTGGAGAGAAACGCAGCAATGTTGTATTTTTTACTTAGAAATCTTTTACCTGGTCAGAGACTCCAGGAAATCAGACCTTAAAAATAAAATATGTACATACTGTTTTGGGACCTCAGAGAAGAACCTCTATGGTAAAGTCTCCTTCCAGCCTTCTTGAAGCCATGGCAGCCAGCTATGCCCACCACCAGTCCTGTGCTCCTGCAGGTGGGACTGTCACTGGAGAAGAGCTATATTCCCAGAATAGGGTCTGAGGGAATTCCTGGAGAGGAGTGAGCCCAACTCAGGACCAGGGGCATCCTTGACATAGTGGCTGATGAGCGTGACGGGATATGTCAGAGGAAACATTCACCCCAGAAAGCAAGGGTTCTTCCAGGGGAGGATGTGAGGCACCCCTAGACTGAGATGCACATTTTCAGGGTTCACGACTCTCCTTTTAAGGAAAAATAAGGGTGGATGTGGGAAGATTTGTAAGGTTTTCATCAATCTGGTAATACTCACTCTACTTAGGCTGACATAGTCTTCATTACCTTATCAATAGATGATGCTAGAAAATCTCTTAAAATATCACATCTCTTTTTACTGTCTATTTATTGGTGGGCTAACAGTACACATGATGATTTTCATAAGTAGGAACATTAACAAGAACTAAGATTTACAGATTTCCCAGAAATTTGGGAGTGATAGGCCTGGGAGAAAGACTGATTTGGGAAGTGAGAGACCTAGAAAGAACCTCAGAATAAATTATGTTTCCTTGTCTTTCCTTTGTATTTCCTTTCTACCTATTTTTTTTGTTTGTTTGTTTCTTTTGTCCTGCATCAGGCCTTGAGGAAGAGGGAGCTCCTTAGGGACACTATGGCAGGGCTGCCTCTGAGGGGTTCACAGATTCATGGCCTCTGAAGCTGAGAGACTGGCTGGGATTGTATCCAAATAGAGCCCGCAAGGACCCCAGAGAGCTCGGGGGAGTGAGCAGACTCAGACACAGAGCCAGATTCTATGTTAAAAGGTTTAGCTTCCTAATAGAGACCTGCTGGGATCCAGGTGAAAAATAAAATATTGGAACATCAAAAGAAAATAAAAGCCACCATGTGGAGAAATGAAAAATGGGCTTGAAATGGTTTTTAAAAAATATTATTTTTATTGACATATTATTACTATAGTTAGGAGGAATAATTCTGTTGTTTTGTGGCACAACAGGATGAAAATAGATAAAAATAATAAATTTATATCTTAAAATATCTAGAAGAGAGGGTTTTGAATGTCCTCACTATAAAGAAATGATAAAAATCAAACTGCTTTTATTTATAGTACTTCTCACACCAAGAGAGTATGGGACTTTCCCCACCAACCAGCTCTCCAAAACCAGCAGGGTGTCCTACCAGAGTAAGTATCAGAGGCTATAGGTGTAAGGATGGGTCCCACTGGATGCCTGCATTTCACACACAGTCACCAGCCACGGGTACTCAGGGTACCCACACCTCTGACTTGGCTACAAAATCAGAACTTCCTACAACCCACACTTATCTTAGTTAAAATTTTCTACAATAGCACCCAAACTTAAGAGAACATTTTCCTTACTACTACAAGTTTATTACAAAAAATACAAATGAACAGCCAGCATAAGAGGTTGTCATGAGTGAGCTACACCATTAACATAGACTGGAAAAGTTTGTGTCTTTCCACAATGTGAGATTTTATTGAATAGCAATAAATGCAGAAGCTATATCACTTCCATCAGCATTGATTCATGGTTCACTTGGTAGCACAGGGCAACTACAGTGTTTTAGTGAGCTTTTTTACTGCTGTCACTAAAAGACTGGACAAGAACAATTTTAAGGAGGAAAAGTTTATTTTGGGGCTCATGGTTTCAGAGGTCTCAGTCCATTCCTCAGGGCTTGAGGTGAGGCAGAACATCATGGTGGAAGAGTATGGTGGAGGGAAACAGCTTAAGACATCATACCAGGAAGCACAGAGAGACTAAGCTCAGCTTACAATTATACACACACACACACACACACACACACACACACACACACACACACACACACAAAGTGATATACCCCCAGGGACCCACCTGGTCCAGCCATACCCTACCTGCCTAAAGTCATTACTCAGTTAATCCCTATCAGGGGATTAATGTACCAATTAAGTTAAGGCTCCCATAACTCAGTCATTTCTCCTCTAAACCTTCTTGCATTGTCTCACATACAAGCTTTTGAGGGACACTTCACATCTAAACCATAACAAACAGGTTTTTTTTTAAAAAATTCCCTTTTAATCTTAATTAAGATTCATGAATCAAGTCCCACATCACAGTTTACACAGTGACATGAAGATTACAAAATGGCTAAGAAAGGGTTTACAGTGGCCACAGGGTTTAAAGAGGCAGAAAACTGACATAGATACAAAAAAAGTCATTTCTGGTGTCAATAAGATTAAGAACAAGCCAGATAACTTATTCAGGGTGCAGAACTTATTCTTGGCAGAGCCCCACACAAGAGTGGGCTGACTCAAGCAGGGAGATCCAGCCAAGCCCAGGGGCATCAGGAGCTCATTGCCTGTTAACCTCATGATATGTTCACCTGATGGCCTGATAAGGTGAAGGGTCTAGTTTCTCTGATATTAGTTTGATACACTCATGCATCCATGTGCTTCTGGTTTAATTTGATAAGTTGGTCACTTTTTATTAACACAACTAATTTATTTATCAGTCTGTGACTTACGATTGTGCTGTGCAGTTGGGGGTTATTCTTTTCAATAAATTCTATGTGTTCAACATCTGGTGGTTATCTAGTTGCCCAGACAGTTCACTACGTCATCCTGCCTTAGCACTTGTACTCAAAGTGGAGTAGGTCAGGGAAAATAGCTGCTTTATAAAATAGAGTAACACAGGGCTGGGCACTGCTGTTCTACACAACACGAAGTGACTCAGAGCAGGGCACTGACTGCTCTCCACAGAAGTACACACAGGGCAAGTTGGTATATACCCTTGCTAGTAGCAAGCCATGTGCCTGCTAGCCTGGAAACGCTCTGAACCCTGTTGTTTGTGGGTATTTTTTGGAAGTTTCAATATGTAGGCATGATTGGCTAAATCACTGACCATCACTGACTAACTGCAGTCTCACCCCTCTCCCTTTCCTGGAAGTCAGGAGTTGGGCTGCAAGTGCCAGTCCTTGGTCTTGTCTTCTTCCTCTGTTTCCAGCCATATCCTGAAGCTTTCAGGTCCTGATGGCACATAAAAAAAAAAAAAAAAGACTTATCACTTCTCTCTGCCTGAAACCACAGATAGTATTGACCCCTATATACTATGGTTTTTCCCATACATATATTTCTATGATAAAATTTAATTTACAAATTAGGCACAGTAAGATATTCACAATAATAAAATAGAACAGTTATACTAATACACTCTAACAAATTATGTGAATGTGCTCACTCTCTTGCAGAGCATTTTATGGCACTATGTTCAGCCTTCTTACCCAAGATTGACCTTGAATAACTGAAACCATGGAATGCAAATCACAGATAATGCTCAATATATTTCCTGTTGTATTCCAGGGCTTTACAGCTTAACCTTCCATAGGCCTGAGGCCATGGGGAACTCAGGGTTCTCTGAGCCCAGGATACAAAGACCTCCACCCTTGCAGATCCTTTCCATGGGCCCCTCAGAGGGGTCCTAGTGCTATCATACAGTTTTGTGTTCTGTTTCTTACAGAGAGCTCCCTGGTTGCATAACCTCAGGCTCCACAAATCTGCCTCAGGATGTAATAACACAGCTTGACTTTTCTCATCACAGAAGTTATAACAGAGTCTTAAATGAGTAAATTCCAGTCCAGCAACTTCGTAAGTGGCACTGTTGTAAGTCAAGAGCATGTTCAATTTCCAAGGCTGTCCTGTGTGCACTAATACATAGTCCTCCAAAGACCAGAATCCTCTTGTGATTCAATCTCTCTCTCCACCTCAGGGACTCTAAAGTTCTGATCCTGCAACAAGCCAAAGCCTAGGAAGGCATGCTGAAACCATCTTTCTGAGCTTGCCCAAGCTAGACCCTGCATGTGTCCTGTCACAGAGCCACCTTACTTCTGGGCAGAGTTTGGGAACTCAGATACTTCCTTTGCCACTTATGTCTCCTTATCCCTTCCTGTCAACCATGCTGGTGTCCTCTCCTCTCAGTCCCCAGCCCCCACTATGGTTCCTGCCTTGCAGGTGAATTTGACTGTCTACATTCAACCTAGATTAAAATTGCTTCAAAATAAGATATTCAAAATCTTCATGTCAGTCGAGTTTATCACAAATACAAGATGCAATCAACTGCTTTATCTTGACAGCTGAGCTGACATGGCTTCGGAGTGTGTGGCATCTTGAAGTTCTGACTGGATGTGATGAAAGCAATAGGGAGCCCTGGGACAGACTGGAGTCTCATTTGTAAGCACAGTCACCATGCTTGACAGGTCAGGCAACTCATGAAATGGGTCCCTTGCCACTCCAACAGACATTTCCAGGTACAGCTAGTGCTTTCATAATTTATGGTAATGGGGGACAGGAATGCCATGGATAATGGAAATCAGCACATCATTACAAAATAAGACACACTTGGGGAAATAATTCAATCTCCTCTCTCTGAGCCCCTCTTAAGGAAGCTGCTGCAAAACCTGCCACAGACCCCTTCTGAATAGAGTGGTGGGTTGTGTCTGTCCCTTCCTGGAGGAGCAGAGGGAGGAACCAGGCAAGGGTCACCTCTGGAAAAGCCCTGCATGCAATGAGCAAGTCCTTAAGGACCAGGACTTAAATACCGGTACATTTTTTCCTCCGGAAGTAGTTTCAGTAGAAAGTATCCCAAGTCTCACTCCAATTCCTCTTATGTTGGAGGGAACTTAATTAGGCTTCCAGTCCCACCAAAGAGCAGGAACACACCTGTAGGGGTGGAATCCAGGGGGTGCAAGGGTGTATGTGTGTGAGAGAGTGCATTAATGTACGTGCAAGCAGGTGTTTTGTGAAAGTGTGCGTGTGTATGAGTGTGAGTTGTGTAAATGTGTGAGCATGAATGTGATAGTGTGTCAGTGTGAAACTGTGTATGTGCATCAGTATGTGTGTGTAAGTGTGTGAATGTGTGTATTAATATGCGAAAGTGTGTAAGAGTAATGGAGAGTGTTTTGGAGAGTGTGAAAGTGTATGTCTTTTAGAGCATGTGGGTAAGAATGTGAGAGGTGTGTGTGTGTGTGTGTAAGTTGTTTCTTATAGCTGGAGCCCCCAGGGCTGGAGGCAGGTGCTTGAGGGCAGTTTGGGCTTCTGAAGTTGGACAGAATGAAACTCACAGAAGAATACTAGGTGACATTTACTTTTTGTTTTTGTTTGTTTGTTTGTTTGGTCTTGAAACACTAAAATTTCTGATTACAAAATATTGCACTTGTATAAAGAAGGAAAATTACACTTTGCAAATCCATTTTCTTACCCCAAGATGACACAGTTAATATTTTGGTATATTTCCTTTGAGTCTTTTTTATGTCCATTTTTATAACACAGGAACATAGTGATGATAGTGCTAATGAACCCACATTTCCCCACTTTGCATCTTCAACAGTTTCCCACACTAAATGTGCTTCCAAGCCATCTTTCAGCACAGGATTCCGTTAGAGGGCAGATCGTGACTCAACTAACATGAGGCATCAAGTAATTAAGTTTTTTTCGATTCCATAAACAGTGTTTTCTATACATCCTTGAGACAAATTCTTGCAAAGGAGATTATTGGAGCAAAGATACAGTTTTTGGTTCATGGAAATGAATGAAAGGATAAATTGTTAGTAAAATAAATATTTGACCCATTATATAAACTTGGGTATGTTATAGAAACTAAAGTTTGATCTTCTGCTCCCTGAAACATGTCCAGAAAACAGGCTTTTATCTTGAAGCAAGAAAAGAAGACTGGGTGGGAGCCTAGAGGCTGCAGCTTAGAATACTGGCCCAGCAGATGTATTTGTTTGGGTGTAATTTTATCTGTCTCAGAGTCTGTGTGTGTGTGTGTGTGTGTGTGTGTGTGTGTGTGTTTTCTTTTAATGTTTTTTTCTCATACATTTTTAAAATTGAGATAGAATTCACACACTGTAATAATTCACCTTTTTCAGGTCTACTATCCAGTGATTTTGAATATATTCACAAAATTGTGTAATGCCCACCATGATCTGATTCCACAGCAGTTTTGTCACCCTCCCAAATAAATCTCACACACATTGGCAAACACTCCTCGCTGCTCCTCCTGCCCACCCACCAACCACTAACCATCTGGATTTGCCTGTTGTGGACATTTCCTATCAAAATATGAAGTTGTTCATGATCTGCTTCTTTCATGTAGCATGACGTTTTCAGAGTGAATCCTTGTTGTAACATGGATCAGTATTTCCTTCCTATTTGTTGCTAAATAATCTTCTGTCCTATGGGTACATCACAGCATGTTTATTCATAATTTTTGGCCATTCGGGTTGTTTCCCACTTCTTGGCTGTTATAAAACAATACTGACCTGAGCATTCACCTACAGGTATTTGTACCGTGTATGTTTTCATTTGTTTTGGGTCTACCTAGGAGTGGAGTGGATGGGTCAGGGTAATTATGTTTACTTTTTTGAGCAATTGCTACACCATTTGCCAAACCAGTTACACCTGCCCAAGTGTTTTGGTTCTGTTTTTCCACTTTGCTCTTGTTCTTGTTTCTTCCTGCTACATTTCCTTGACAGGCAATAGCAGATGGTGCAGTAGAGGCAGAGAGGTCAGGGTGGCGACCTGGCTGAGCTGATCAATTGCTCCTTCTTCTATTATTAGAGCAAAGGGCACTTTCTTTAATAAATGATGCTCTTTTTTTTCTGTCTTGTATTGCTATCATGCTCTCTTGCTTCAGCAGGGCTCTTATTTCTTTGAGTTTCTTTCGTCTTCTAGGTGTGCTGTACACATGAGCAATGGGTAATTTTGTTTTAAGGAGAAGGGGTTGAGATTCTAGGTTAGGCAACCACCATTATCCTTGGGGAGAACCAAAGGCATATGTATTTTCAGGGAGTGTTATGGTTTAGATGTGAGGTGTCCCCCAAAAGCTCATGTGTGAGACATTGAAAGAAGATTCAGAGAGAAATGATTGGATTGTGAAAGTCTTAACCCAATCAGTGAATTAAACCGAGTGGTAACTGGAGGCAGGTGGGGAGTCACGGAAGGAGGTAGGAATTGGAGGCGTGGCTATGGCGTATATATTTTGTATCTGGCAAATGGAAACTCTCTCTCTCTCTGCTTCCTGATCATCATTTGAGCTGCTTTCTGCTGCCACACTCTTCTGTCATGATGTTCTGCCTCACCTGGAGCCTCAAGGTGTGGAACTGGCCTTCTACCTCTGAAACCCTGAACCCTCAATTAAACTTTTCTTCCCTAAAATTGTTCTGGTCAGATCTTTTAGTCATAGCAGCAAAAAGGCTGACTAAAACAGGGAGTGAACAAAACAGGCAGAGACGATGTAGGATATTGTTATGGGTTGAATTATGTTTCCTAAAAAGATACGATAAAGCCTTAGTACCTGTGAATGTGACTTTATTTGGAAATAGGGAGCTTACAGAAGAAACAGTCTTTGGGAGAATGCCAGGTGAGGCTGGAGGTTGGAATGGAAAGCCAAAGAGCAACAGGGACTGATGGAACCACTAGAGCACTAGAGCTAAGAGAACTACATAGAACAGCTTCTCCCCTAGAGCTTTCCAAGACAGCATCACCTGGCAGGATACCTTCATTTTGGATATCTGGCTCTGTGACAGACTAGGTTTCTGTGGTTTAACAGATGTTAATCTACCCAGTTTGTGGTAATGGCAGTCCTGGGAAACTGATACAGATGTCAAGAAAGGCCAATCTAAGAGTTTATATCTCAGGGAAGAACTTTCTTGGCAGAGGATGTGCAAATGTTATGAGGTGGGAACTTGCCTGGCAGGCTCAGGAGCAGGGAGCAAGGGCTAGAGGGCAATGCTGAGGGCTGAGGCCACCTCGTGTAAGCACAATGAAGATTTCAGGTTTGATCTCATAATGGATAGGAGAGTATTTTAAGTAGGGAACAGCTTGATCAAAACCATCTAGCTTTCCTGTGAAAAATAGGATTGGGGGTGACAAACGTAGAAATAGGATAACCTACTAAGAGGTCACTGCAACTAACCAGAAAAGATGGTGGCAGTCTGGACCTTGGGGATGGGAGTGGGATTGGGAAGTGGGAGAAGATGAGAAGGAGGTAGGTTTGGAAAGTGGAGCCAACAATGTTGCTGATGGGTTGGATGTTGGGTGAGAGGGAAAGGAATCAAGTCTGACTGTTAGATTTTGACCTGAGCTGCTTGTGACACTCCTGCTGGTGAAGCAGCTGGTGAAGGAGGACACCTGGAGAAGAAGGACACCAAGAATTTAGTTCTGGATGTGTTAATGTTTGAAATGCTGATTAGACATTTGAATGTCTAAACAACTTCTGTTTTTTTTTTTCTCAAAAGATAGTTTACACAGGGTTCTTGCATTCCTTAAGTGTATATACCTATGATTTGCATAATGCAGATGGATCATCTCTTGAACATTTGAACATTCAAATATGCTCTAAATGTGCTCAACCACAGAAATGGGGGGTGGGGGGGGCGGAACCATGAGACTAAGATGTGGGTTCCAGCTTCCCCCGGTATAACCTGTTAGGAATGGTTGTGTGCCAGTCAGTGTGTTGTTCAGAAGAAAAAGAGACCTCAACCTTTTCATGAGCTCAGCTCTCCAAATATGACTTTAATGACAGGTTTTAGAGCACAACCCAGTTTTCTCCCACAAAGAGAGAAAGTTCAAGGGGAGCAAGTGTTCCCTAGAGGCTCTCCATTATCACCTGCAAGAAAGCAAAAGGTAGCAATCCATGTGGTGTGCTACATACTGTGAATGATCTGTGCCACTCCTTTAAAGAGAATCATTTTGTTTAGGGGAGCACAATGATTAGAAAGGAGACAGATAGCAGGAGAGTTGAGCAAGATTTGCATGTTGGCTAGATTGCAAGTACTTGGCAGCTGCTCTCTACATAGTGTTCAGAGGCATTAAAGCTGCTGTGTATGATTTTTAGTGTTGAACTTGTCCTTGCTTATACAGAATGCATACAGAGCTGAGTCCACAAGAGACAGGCATCAGCAGAGAGGAATGCATAGGAGAGAGAGGGCATGATATAGGGCATGTCCCTGCAGAGGTTGAGAGTCAGTTGCCAGCCATAAGGACTGGCTGTGACCTCTTCAGGGACAGGAGGAGGGGGTGGATAGTGGATATAGATGACCAGTGCATAGAGCAAGTTCCCAGTCCATGATGGCAACTTTCTCCTTGAAGAAGGAAGAGAGACTCAAGGGCTTCAGAAAATAAGAGACTTGAAATAGTCACTTGAAGGTGGCAGAAAGAGCTGACTTGGGACACACCAGGACTGCTGGGCACCCTGTACCCCAGATGAGCTGATGTCTGACATCAAGACTATTAAGAGAACCCTAACAGTGCCCAAGTGTCCCTGTCCACAAACAGGGCAGAAGGTAGAAGGTAGAAGGTAGAAAGGTAGAAGTCTGGTGCATTTAGGCCAGCTTTGAAAGAGCCAAGGGAGTTCCAAATGTTGGTTTGGAGACTGGTTGAGAAATTAATCAATGCAGGCTAACTGCCATAATCATCCAAATGCTCACATTTTAAGGATTCCATGAGACTCTGGGTCAGTGGGCTTGTTTTTTGTCAAAAGTCAGGGCTCTACTCCAGGACCCCGGGCCACTGTGGCACTACCACCTTCAATTCAGCTCTCAGCTTCTGGATTCCAGGGTCTGCCAGCTATGGGCATCAGCCTGAGGCTGGGAAGGGAACACCGAGGGGTGCAAATGAGCGATTCTAAAGGGGTCAGACCAAAAATGAACTATGCTTGCTTGTGCCCTCACCTAGCTGCAAGGAATACTGGGATATGCTGACTCCTTTTATGTAGGTATTAAGGGAGGATACGGGTTCAATGATTAGCAACTGGTCTCTCCTGGGATTAATGACGTGGATCTGTGGAATATAAGTGGCAAGAGGTACAACAGACAGATGAAAAACCTCTCTGCGTATTGGAAGAAAATGTCTCTTTCCATTATAGAAAATTATGGTAAACTTGAAAACTAACCTCAAGTGTTGGCCAGGTAAACCATTGGGAGACAGCAGCTGTGGGTTGGTGCAGCAAAGTTTAAAGAGTCTGAGAAACTTTGGTAGATTAAAAAAAATAAATTGGCTGAACCCACATGTGCATCAACATGGCTGTCCCTACTACTAGGCACCTTACAAAATGAAAAGCTTGCAGCACCGAGAAAACGCGGCAATTAAATTTTACTGTGAAAAAGAATTTACATTTAAGAATTCTTCAGATTTCAATATACTTATATGTCAAGAGGAATTTATTGGCAAAATGAGGCTACACCTCTCTCCAATTGTATTACTAAAAATGATCCTTAGAAATGTGTCTCTCTCGTGAGGCTCTCCCTATATCCTTATGAAGCACACAGAGCATGGAGCATGGGTTTGATGGTTGTAAAGAGAGAGGCTCAGAGCAGTTACAACACACATAGACCAAGTTCCCAGAGAGCTCTGCTGGGCTGGGCATGGGGTTAAGGACAATTACTCCTGACTTAGGAGGAAGTCCGGGTGCATGGGTGGAGTGGGGCAGCAGACAGCAGGCACCTCTGGCAGGCTTCTGAAAGGTAGGGACATTTCTCTTCCTGGGGCCAGGTGAAGAAATGGTGAACATGTGAAAAAAGAAAATACAACTGAGCAGAGAGAATGGTCCATGAATTTATCACTATGCCGGTACATATTTTGTCATATTGTTAAAAGTTATTTAGGTAAAAATAAGCACAAATCATTTTTTTTTTTCAAAAGCATGCACAGTAAGATAGCAGAAAAATCAAAACTATGGCTTACTTCTTTTTTGGACTGATCTGCAATTTCTTCTATAGGCTCCATATTTCTGTAGTAATCCCCAGTAGAATAGCTTTGTGAGCATCCAGCAGGCAGCTACATTTTAAGTAAATTGTGTTTTGACCTCTTATGCAGACATCCAGGTGGAAAACACTGGCATTTTGCAAGTTAATATGTGTCCCTGAATTACATTTTTATTCAAATGGATAAAAACAGTTATTCCACTGGGGAATACTTCTTATACTAGTTTAACAATGACCCTTAGAATGGCCATTATATAGCAAAATGGAGAATGTAAGCCATAAATGGTTTTATGATTTTTGTTTATTACAGCCTTAGATACGTGTACATTTTATGTACATGTATACTTTATTAAATATTCTACTGACTTGTATGTTCAGTCTCATATAGTGTTTTATTGTTTATACCCAGATGTTAAAGAATAATCTCAGATAAGTTGGTCAGCTAAATTAAAATGCAATGAGGACATTTGAATTTTATGACACAGAGTTTCATCTTCTCAAAGTATACAGTTCTCTGTTCTTCCAAATGGACCTTTAATTTCCTTTCTCAAAACACTCAAGGGCATTTGTGGCCTTGTTTGCTAATTTTCATTAAATAAAGAATTCTTTACAAATCAGCAAAAAAAGGTATAATTACAGTCATACTCATAATTCATGTAAATATCATTAATGCTTTAGAATAATTATAATGATTCTAATTGCAAAGGATAAAAATAAAATACTACATTGAAATTGTTTTAAACAGTTCTATACTGCTATTTATGAAGAAATGCAAGAGTTACTGACTCTGCTCATTACTTCAGAATTATTTGTTCTGATTTTGAGGTCAAACACATCATTCAAAATTCAAAAGACACATATAATGGAAAGTTTCTTCTATTATTATTTGTGATCCACTAATAGCAGATAGATAAAGGTCATGGTGTAGTCATGCAATGGAATATAATACAAAAATGAAAATGAACAATGAGTACTCATGTGGTCATGTGGATAAATCCCACAAATACAATTTTGAGGAATTAAACTGACTATAGTGCATGATTCTATTTATATAAACTGCCTCAAAAGGTGCTTATGGTGTTAGAAGCATGATAGTGGTTACCTTTGGTGGGGAGGGACAGTAGTGCTTTAGGAAAAGCATTACTTCTAGTTTTGCTCCAGTTCTTGACTTGGGCAGTGATTATTTGGGTGTGGTGTTAAAGGAAAGATAAGGATCGGATCGCTTTAGTGACTGACAATGTGAATACTATATTTCTTTGTTTCATTGAATGGTTCTTTGAAGGGGAAAAAACAATCAGAGATTTTAAGTGGTAGAAAGGGGAAGTTCATTGTAATTTTGTTGGTTAAGAATTGTAACTAGCACCCTGAGTTGGGCACACCAATTCTAGATGTACTTATGTGGTTGTAGAAAGTGAGTCTCATTGTCCTTCACCTGGGAAAGAATTTTCAGTTAGTGTCAAGATCCAGCAAACTGGTATTGCTCAAACTCTTGGTTGTTTATCATCTTTGCTAGTACATTGCTCAAAGTTCAAATCCCAGGCAAGTGTTGCTGTAATTATAAGGTTGTTCATGGCCCTACCTAGTTCAGGGATGAAAGGTTAGTCTAAATGGATAAGAAAATTATCAAAGTTTCAGATAAAGGTGAGATTCAGATCTGTTTTGGGGCTGTACCAAGTAGATTGTTTTTGTTTATTGATTTATTTCCTATTTAATAAGGTGTGGTTATATGTAGTAAAATTGTTAGTATATAGTGCTCTGAGACCTGACCATCTCATCTAGTTGTGTAACCACTCTACCATCATTCACACAGTCAAGATACACAATGATTATCACCCTACAAAGTTCCCCCATGCCCTTTTTTAGACAACCATAGCCCCCATTGTGAGCCATTGGTACCCTGGGATTTGCTTTATTTCCCTGTGGTCCGGCCCATTCTGGCCTGCCATTTTTTTTTTTTTTCCATTTAGCACAAGGCATTTGAGGTTCATTCATGCTGTCATGAACATGAGCAGTTCATTCTTTCTTATTCCTTAGTCTGTTATATAAACATGTCACAATTTGGTTATGAAATCACCAGTTAGAGGGCAATTGGGCATTTCCAGAGTTTCATGATCATGAATAAAGCAGTTTTAAATATTATTTTAAAAAATAATTTATTTCTTATTTTTTGTGGTCCTGGGGATCGAACTGAGGGGCACTCTACCTCTGAGCTAACTTCCAGTCCTATTTCTTTTTTTTATTTTGAACTTATGATCCTCCTGCCTCAGCCTTCAGAGCCTCTGGGATTATAAGCATGTGCCATCACACATATACCTACATGTTTAAAGTATGGCAGGTTTAAGCATGTATGCACAGGTTTTTGTATGAAGATAAGTTTCTAATTTGCTAGGGTAGGTAATACGTGGAGTAAGGTTACTGGTTGTATGGTATGTATACTCAACTTCTTAAAAAAAAAAAAACTGACAAACTCTTCCAAAGTGACTGAACCATTTTGTTTTCCACCAGCAAGTCTTTTTAAGTCTTAGTTTAAGACATGTAATACTATGGACTTCCAGTTGTGCCCTACTGGCAAATCAATTTCTTTGGCCTTTTTTTTTTTTTTTTTGCATGAGGGATACATAGATGGATACACTTATTTTAGTTGTGCTATAGTATTTGTTGTTTAGATACTTCATAGATTCCTTCTAGCTTGTCTCCAGAAAATATTTACAATTGGTGCTTTTACCAGAAGTTATGGTTTGGATGTGAGGTATCCCTCAAAAGCTCACATGTGAGACAATACAAGAAGGTTCAGAGGAGAAATAATTGGGTTATGAGAGTCTTAACCCAATCAGTGAAACCATCCCTGATGGGATTAACTGGATGATAACTGGAGGCAGGTGGGGTGTGGCTGGAGGAGCTGGGATGGGGATGTGTATCTGGTGAGTGGAGTCTCTCTGCTTTCTGATCATGATGTGAGCTGCTTCCCTCTGTTACACTCTCCCACCATGATGTTCTGCTTCACTTCAAGCCTTGAAGAATGGAGCTGGTCTTCTGTGGATTAAGACCTGTGAAACCGTGAGCCCTCAAATAAACTTTTCCTTCTTTACAATTGTTCTGGTCAGATCTTTTGTTCATAGCCATGAAAAAGTTGACTAAAACACCAGAATACCCAATATTCAGGTTGAGGAAGTTTAAGAGATTCTGAAGGTTTTTATTGCTATTGTTGTTTGCTATACTGAGGATAGAACCCAGGGTCTTATGCATGCTGAGCAAGCACTCTAGAACTGAATTACATCCCCAGCCCTTTTTATTTTATTTTAAGGCAGGGTCTCACAAAGTTGTTGAGGCTGGCTTCAGACTTGCTATTCTCCTGCCTCAACTTCCCTGAGTTTCTGGGATTTATAGGTGTGATCCTCCATGCCCAGCTGAAGGCAAAATTGCTGAAAACTGAGTTTGCACGGATGGAAGGTAAGAATGATTTTTAAAATTTCTCTTTGATAGTATTTAGCTAGATCTGCCTCAGTCAAGGTCAAGTCAGTGAAAGGTGCTGAGACTCACAGGTTCATGGGTTTTCTAGTTGTTGATTAAGAATGAACTGACCTGATGGCCACTAGGGGTAAAATTCTCAGCAGAAATATCCAAGAGTATTGGAAAACTCAACCAATATAAGTTTATAGTTACATTTTCCTGGAAACTGGAAAGCAGGGCAATACGATTTTTGATTAAATGGAAATACCTTGCCAAGTTCCTTTTGATTGTTTCAGTAAATGAGTCCCTTTAACATTAGGGAGTAGTGGTGGTTTCCTTCAGTGGGAAAAACATCGTCTAACATGTTTCTTAAGTTGGCTATTGTAGTTGCTTTTCTGCTTGAGACGACTTCCCCATACAGAGAACAAGCAATCTGTAATACACATTCACAATCTTGTGATATGGGCAAGTGGATGAAGCCCGACTTTTAGTGTTTAAAACCATCCTTTGGGAGCTGGCTCACACCTGTGTTTCACCTTCACAGACTTTTTAAAATTCTGGATTATGATAGAATAGATGGGGCCTAACCATTCCACAGTTTTAGTGACCAGGGAGAAAATTCCCCCACAAACTCTCCCTCATGGTGGAAGCAGTGTAGTATAATTTGGCCAATGTTGACCCCAGTTTTTGGTATAACCAAAACTTAGCTACATCAGAGATCATTGAAATTGACAGAGCAGCTTCGTTGTAGCCAGTGTTTCTATTTTCTGACTCTGTGACTGAATCCTCTGCCTGAAACAAATTGCAAAAATCCATTCATTTTCTTATATTTCCCTTGTCATAAATAACTCCTAAGAACAAGGAGAAAATAATGCACCAGGGCAGTTCTTTTACCTTCTCTATTATCACATCTACTGCTTTTTAACTTCTAATAGATGTTTCTACTGGGAGTATCAAATCTAATTTTCCCCCATTTTTTAGGCCTATCTTCTGTGGTCAGCTATCCCTCTGTGTAAGAGCATTGCCAAATCATGTACAGTGCTGAAGGTATCATGGCTGAGTGTACATGCGTGTGCCTTTTACACCAACTCTTATGAGGGCCGTTAGTTTCCCCTCTTGGGCTGGACTGGCTTTGGGCAAAAGGTTATTTTCTAATATGATTTTATGTAGTTGCTGCATAACCTCAATGATATTGACTTTGATCATTTAAAAGAAATATTTGTTCCGCATTCTCCAGGAGAACATCAACTAGATGGTCCTCAGAGTCAGTTTTCTAGTTGCTGCTATACACAGTCCTGGGGCTCTCTTAGATGAGGTCACAGGATTGAGATTATAACATTGAAAATGGTCATTTTAGGAACCAACAATAGCAGTCTTCATAGCTCTGTAGTTAATTGGCTTGCTGAGCAATGCTAGAGGTTCCTTGTCAGTCATGAGGATTAAGCAGTCCGTGAAATCTCCAAGGTTTATGGTGTGACACAGGTAATATCTACAGAAGTACTGACCAGATTTCAACCACTGTCATGGCATATAATAAGGAGGAAATCCTAGCCTTTGAATCTAGAGAATCATCTAAATTGAAGGTGCTTTCTGGTGCTCCTCATATTATTAAGCCAAGCTTCTACTTAGGTACACCAGCGCCACCCATTCCCATTTTTGGTTCCATTAAAGGGCATGTGCTGAAACAGCATAAGGAAAATGATTTCAATTTTGTTGTTCAGGTAGACCTAGGATTGAGGTCGCTGTAATCTAAGATTTCAAAGTGACAAAGTCAATTTAAGCCTCAAGTAAGTATTCTGTAACATGTTTTTGGTAAGTTCATGAAGGAGTCAAGTCATGCTGGAAAAACTGGGAATTCTTTGGCATTTAATACCTCACATCTTATAAGTCCATACTCTTTTTCTTTTTTTGATACAGGGTCTCTCTATGATATCCAGACTGATCTTGAACTTTTAGATTCAAATTCCCTCCCAGCCCCAGCCCCATTCAGCCTCCCAAGTAGCTGGGACTACAGATGTGTATCACCATGGCCGGGCTTTCCCCCCGTTTTTGAATAGAATACCTTTTATTTTTTTATTTTTTTTCCATTTTTTTATTGATTGTTCAAAACATTACAGAGCTCATGATATATCATCTTTCATACATTTGACTCAATTGGGTTTTGAACTCCCCAAATACATATTGCAGACTCACTTCTGTTACATACTCACATTTTTACATAATGGCATAATTTACATATTTTACATAATGACTGTTGTATTCTGCTACCTTTCCTATCCCCTACTAACCCCCTCCCCTCCCCTCCCATCTTCCCTCTCTACCTCCTCTGCTGTTGTTCAATTCTCTCCCCTTTTTCCCCCTCCCCCTTGCCCCTCATAACCTCTTATAATTTTGTGTATAGCTAGCCAAGCCCTAAAAAACAAATGTCAAATGTCTTCTTTGATATAAAGAGAGCCACTAAGAATAGAACAGGAAGGAAGAGCATGAGGAAAAGACTAACAGTAAACTAAGACGAATGGGGGGAGAGAAAGGGAATGAGAAGGGAAAGCATATGAAAATGGTAGGAGACCTTCAGTGATAGAATACCTTTTAATGGAGAGGTTACATCCTAAATAATATATCACTTCTTGGTTAAACAGTAATTTTTCCTTAAGCTATTCAGCCACTTGTTCCTTTAAGAGGTGGGCTGAATCCTCTGGAGAATTTTCCAGATGTGAATATGAGGTAAAATTTTCTATATTGAATAAAATGGCAAACTGTTGGGAATATAGTATATTTTTGTTCATTTATTTATTAACAGGTCATCTTTATTCTGTTTACATAAAAAATTACTCAAGTAAGAGTGATGTGACTATTGTAGGCCTCCATTAACCAATAGAACTTTCTGCAATGAAGGAAATATACCCATATCGTCAAGTATGTTAACAACCACATGTGGTAACAGAACATTTTACCTCTACTTAAAAATTTAAAATTTTTAATAATTGTGCCTGCTCATGGGGAACAATGCAACATTTACAGACACACATAAAATATGAACTGATCAAATCAGGGTACAAAACTGCCTGAGTCTTGCATTGTTAGTAATTCCAAATAAAAGAAAAATGTATCAGCCATCTTCACTTACAGAGATGTTAATGAGGGCTGAGAAAGTGAACTGTGTACCTGTACGTAGAACTGGAGAATTAAAATGAAGTGCTACTGGAAACCTAGGGATAACTTTATGTATGGTTCTTACACAGACTGATATCCCTATCTATTGAGCTTGTAAAAAGGCAATAGATAGACGTATTAGAGTTCTCCAGAAAGACAGAACCAATACAATTGATACTTCCCTGCCCCAAGAATTGCATATATATGAATTTATTGTGGGTTTGGAATTGGCTCATGAAATTATGGAAGCTGAGATGTCCCATATAGGCCATCTGCCATCTGCAAGCTGGAGACCCTGGAATGGGTTAGTGTGTCTCAGTTCAAATCTAAAAGCCTGAAAACCACTGGAATAAAGGCCTGGAGTCCAAAGTCCAGAGAACCTGGAGTTTTGGTTTGCAAGGGCAGGAGGAGAAAAAGAATACACAGCTCCAGAAGAGACCAATTGGCCTCTCCTGTTCTTGGGCTATTTAGGTTCCCAGCTGATTGGATGCTGTCCACCTGAACTGAAGGCACTTCCCCACTTAGTCTACTCACACTCACTGTCCAGTCTTCTCTGGAAAAACCCTAACAGACACAGTCAGAAGTAATGCTTTACCAGTTCTCTAAGTATTTCTTAACCCAGTCAAATTGACATTTAAAGTCAACCAGCAAAATCAACTGTGTAAGGAGTTTTTGATCTGAAGATATATAACTAGATTTGATGTTTGATTAAATTCTGGGTTTCAGTGGAAATTAGAGTGTCTGAGGCCATGCCGTGGAGGGATCTACCTGAATCTTTACAAGCTTGGTTCCCATTATGTGTCTATAAGCACCAGTAGGGTATAAGGATCAAGAGTAAGTTTCAAGAGTCATTGTCTAGACAATTTTAGGAAAGTCAAGTGTAGATATAACATGCTATGAAATCATGTTTCTAATGATTATTTATTTTCTAAGTATAATCTTTCAGGTGAGCATTTAATTTGATGTCTGTATTAACATTAGAGACCTCTGCCAGGTAGGTTGACAGGTGTCAGACCAATCGGGAGTATCAGGGTTTTCTTTCTGTTGGCCCTACTATGGTAGTTAAAAGGTTTTGCTCTGGATAGAGAAGTGGGTTTGAAATACCCACTTTAATGGCACATTGATTTCTCTGGCTATTTTATTGCAGAGGGGTTTGTTATAGAAAGGGTGCACTGTGTCATCTAGAAATTTGCCTTTTTGTCTATTTATGTCTGTAGCTGTGGTAGGCAGACTTCCAAAAATGCTTCCTTATCTCAAGATTCCCATCACTGGCTATCTAAACATTAATGTAGGTACTGCCAAGAAGGGATCTTGCAGTTGTAATTAAAGTCCCAACTCAGTTGACATTAAAATTCAGAGATTGTCAGTGAGATTATCTGTGTGAGCCTAATCTAATCAGACAAGTCCTTAAAAGCAAAGGACCTTTCACTGCTGATGGGAGGAGAAGCAGGCACAAGCAATTGGCAGAAGGGAAGTCAGAGAGTGCAAGCATGAGAAGGAAAATTAGGTAGGTGGTAAGCCCTTGTTTCTGCCTGACAGCCAAAAAGGACCTCAGTCTACAGTCACAAAGAACCAAGTACTACCAGTATCCTGAGTATTCTCTTAAATGGGTTCTTCCCTTGACCCAATCCCAGCCTGGTCAACAGCTTCATCTTAGCCTTGTGACACCCTAAGCAGAGTTCCTGGGCCTCTGACCTCCAGGATGGTAACAGAATTAATAGGTGCTGCTTTTCTTTTTTCTTTTTCTTTCTTAGTGCTGAGTATTGAACCCAGTGTTCTAATACTAACTTAACATCCCCAGCACTAGTGAGTACTATTTTAAGCTGCTAAGTTTGTGTTGTCAAAATGGTCATTATCAAAATGGAGTACTTGTGTCAAGCCCTAACAAAAATAAAAAAAAAAATAAAGTCAGGAGTTGTGAAAGAGGAGATCTCAAGAATACATGCCTAATAAAAGAACAGTCTCAAAACATCATGTGAGTACCACAGCCTTGCATGGAAGATACCACAACCTTATACAGAAAACTCTTCTGCGATGTCACCTGCCCAGCAACTGTTTGTCCAACGTTGGATGGATGCCACCCTTAACACTGATCCTTGCTAAGGATAATTGATTCTAAACAATTTATGTAATCCCCTTCATGTTGCCTTTAAAATTTTCCCCTTGCCTCAACCTCCTTGAACATACACATAGCTTACAATGTCACACATATTCTCATTGCAACATGACTCCCAAATAAGCTCTTTTCCTTTAGAGAATCTCTTCTGTTGTAATTTAGGTTGAGAGTGGTAATTTATTGGGCATCAGTAGAAAACTAATATAGTAAATAATTTCTCTTTTTCTGAAAGAGGAAACAAAGGATATAGAGGAGCACTCTGGTGGTCTTTGGAATTGTGATAGTTGGAGTTCTTTTGCCTACAGCCAGCATTTAGTTTTCAAGACAAGATTATGGAAACACAAATCTGTTGTTTTGCTCTGCTTCTCTGCTCCCACATTCCACAGTGTGGGGAAATCTCACATATGTCACTCTGAGGTAAACCCCCCAAAGCAGAGTCTTTCCATCTTCTCCTAGTACTCAAACACAATTTTGAGTATGTCCCACAAAATTATCATGACTTTCACTAATATGATAATCATGTCCATGATCTATGATTGTGATAACAATCTGGTTATCAATATAAGAAACTGAAAATGAATGGTTTCACACCACAGACAGACTCCTGGAATGTTATTTTAAACATTTGTGTTTTATGATTGAAAGAGTAAATGCTTCTGATGCTTGGCTCCCTTGTACTCTTTGCAAGTGAACTTTGCATTTTCTTTTCAAAATACGTTTGCCTTTGAGACTGGATACATGTTTCCAGAGTCCCTGCAGTTGGCAATATCTCTCTCTTCTTTTCCCCATTTTAAACTGAGTTCTGGGTTCATGTAGGAACAGAATTCTCACATATCTTATTATTCGTGTGGTTAAGGTTTGATGTGAGCTTTCTTGATTGGAGGGCCATGAATTTTTCTTCTTTTCCATATGCTTCATCTCTAAATGTTCTCTGATAATACCCTGCTATATTTTGCAGTTCCTCTAAATTTGCACTCTCTCAACGATCCCAGTTTTTTTTCTGACTGATTTAGCAATTTTGGGACTCAATGCTATCATGACCAATTCAGCTAGAGCTCTTTGGTACTTACTTTCCTATCTACATGTGACTCCTTTTCTAAAACAGCTTTATTGAGATATAATTCATATGCCAGACAATCTACGCATTTAAAGTACACAATTAAATGGCTTTTAGTATATATTCACAGAGCTGTGCATCTAGCACCACAGTCCATTTTAGCACATTTTTAAGAAACTCTGCATTCCTTATCCATTATCCGCACTCCCTTCCCCAGCTCTGGTCAACCACTAATCTACTTCCTGTCTATAAAGATTTGCCAGTTCAGGGCAGGAGTTGTGGCTCAGCAGTAAAGTGCTCGCCTAGCATGTGTGGGGTGCTGGGTTCAATCCTCAGCATCAGATAAAATAAAGGTATAGTGTCCAACTACAACTAAAAGATATATATATATATATGATTTGCCAATTCTGGACAGTGCATATGAATAAATTCAAATGATATACGGTTTTTTTTGTGACTAGTTTCTTTCACTTATCATGTTATTTTCTATTTTTAAGGTTCACCCATATTGTGGAATATATCAGTGCTTCATTTATTCTTTTATTGTACTGGGGATTGAACTCAAGGGTACTTCGCCACTGAGCTATATCCCTGGTCCTTTTTATTCTTTATTTTGAAGACAGGATCTCTCTAAGTTGCCCAGGCTGGTCTCAAACTTGAGATCCTCCTACCCTAGCCTGTCAAGTCACTGGGATTACAGGTGTACACCACTGCATCTGGCTTCATTTTTTCCTTTTTAATAAATAATATTTCAGTAAAATGCATACTACATAGATATTTAAGTTTCCATTTTTGGCTCCTATGAATAAAAATGCTATGAACATTCATGAAAAAGTTTTTACATAGACCTAAGTTTTCATTTGTCTTGGGTATAGACATAAAAGTAGAATTGCTGGGGCATATGGCAATCATTGGAGGAATTGCTAGATTGTTCTCCAAAGTGACTGGACTACTTTATATTACCATCAGTAGTGTATGAGAGAGAGATCTTTATATCTCTTGCAGCACCTGTTATTATTTACCTTTTGAATCTCGACATCCTATTGGATGTGAAGTGGTGCTCCACTGTGGTTTTGATCTGTATTTCCTTGAGACCTGATGATGTTGAACAATTTTTTTTGTATTAATTATCCCATTTGTATGTCTTCCTTGGAGAAGTGTCTTTTCTAATATTTTGCCCATTTTTAAATTGTGTTATCTGTTTTTTATTATTGAGTTGAGGTATGATTTTGACTATTTTCTCCTATGCTGTGTTTATCTTTTCATTTTCTTGGAGATATCCTTTGAGGTACTAGTTTTATGTTTTGTTTAATCCAAATTTATGAAGATTTAAGTATGTTATTCTAAGAGTTTTATGGTTTTTAGGTCTTATAGTTAGGCCTTTAATTCATTTTTACTTCAGTTTTGTATGTGGTGTGAGGTAGGGGTCCAACTTCATTCATTTGCATGTATGAATGGCCCGTAACCACTTTCTTTACTCATGAAGCCAGTTGTAATTTTAGCCATTATTAGTCTCCATGACCTGACATGCATTTGAATGAGAACATATTGGCACTATATAGAATAGACAGAAATTTAGATCCATGAAACTCTACAGAGAATTGGGATCAGATACTCAGTAACTCATTAGCTCCTTATTGTTAGGCCCAGTGACAAACATTTCTTTCAATACATTTCTTTCAATACAGGCAGGTTATGAATCAAGGTTAAAAACTCCACCAACAAACCTAAGAATCAACAAAGTCTCATACTGTGTGTTTTTCACTGGAAACTGCTGACCAGGACTCAGATTATTACTCAGCAAGCAAGTATTGAATGACTTTCCACTAAAAACAGCAGAACTCCTGACCCTGGCCTTAATCAAGATGCCCTTAAAGGCACACTCTTCACATTTGGTGGTCCACTGCCTCAGACAAGGAGAATCTCCAAGGCAATCTTTGTGTAATCTTCAGGGTGGAAAGGCAGTGATCCCCACAGTCATTGAGAATTCTATTTACTTGATTTATTTGCTTGCTTAGCAATATATCAATGAGGGAAGTCACTGAATGACTCCTTGAAGGAGAATGAAAGGGAATTTTATATGCTAAGTCAGTCTACTCTGGTTATACTCAAGAACTGAAGCATATACCATGGTTAGGGTGGAATGTGTCCATAATTCCATTCAAGGCTTGACATACACGTCCTGCTTTTCATTGGTTAGGAAGGAGTTCTCAGCTAGCTTGAGGAGGAGTGTGGCATTCTCAGACACTGGGTTCTTAAACATTTGTCCACTTATGTGGTTGGAATACAGCATTCCCTCTGGACACTTGTAAGGCCGATGATACTGCAGGGACCTTGTCTCAGCATGTAGTATTTGTGAGGCAATGGCTCATTGCACTGAATACTACAACAATTTATTACTTTTCTCTGTGTATGCTTTATTTCAATGCAGTTTTTTAAAGTTAAGGGTAAGATAAGGATCAAATCAAATATTTTCTAAAGTCTTAGTCATTTATTGATTTCACAGACACTCTTTCTATTCTTCCTAATAATTGTTAAAAGCAATGCTTGTTAATAAGAACAATATGATTGAATAAGCCTCATATTTTCTAAAACCTTAGTGTAATTTTCTGTGATACAGAAGGTAAGTCAGTGGTTCTTAACTGGAGTGACTTTGCCAGCCATCACCCTGGAACATCTGGCAATGTCTGGAGGCACTTGGGTTATTACTATTTGAGGGTGGGGTCACAGTGCTATTGGTGTCTTCTGGCAGAGTCCAGGGATGCTGCTAAGCTTCCTATAATGTCCAGTACAGTCTCCCACAATAATAAGTGATCTGGCCAGAAGGGTCAGTAGTGCTGATGTTGAGAAACCCTTGGTTGGAAGTTCTGGTTCTGTTTAAGCACTCTTGTCTGCCAGGCCCATAACCCTTTCTTTACTCACAAACTCCACTTTGCACTGTGGAAACTCACAAGGCCAGATTCCCTTTTGATTTCCCCATGCTCTCTGTGCTAAGCCAATTCTGGCCAATGGGCAGCAACCATTTCTCTTGGAAGCTCAACATGGTTAGACACGAAACACACAGAAATTCCCAGCAGGTGCCTACACTTCCTTCTTCATTTTTGTTCTGTGTCCATCTGCTGGCCCTACTGCTCAATAGCGGCCCCAGGCCATCTGCAGATGCTCAGCTGAAAACGTGCAGGCATAGCTTCCTGTAGATGTATCTCCCACTTCATGGACCAGCTTTGACAGTAGGACATGCTTGACTTAAACTGGCTGGTTGGTGACTCCTCTGACTCCCCAGCTTCTCCTTTCAGACCTTTACGTCCTTGGCTCCCCACAACACCTGGTTAAATCTTGTCCCTTATAACACAGCAGTTGTTTTCTTTTTTTTTTTTTTTGATGAGCCATGAAGCACTGAGTTTTGCAGTGGGCCATGTTCTTTGTCCCTTGCTGTTATGAAATTTCCATCTTATTGCCCTTCTAAGAATTAGAGTATGATCTAGCCCAGGAAGGACAGTTACTGATTTTGGCTAAATCCATCATAACCTTGTACAAGGTAACATAAGCTTGGTCTGATTTTAGTTTCTACTTTTGGAGAGAAAGTGGGTTACCTGATGTATTTCTGAGAAACAGATCTAGGAAGATTTGCTCCACTGCTCCCCAGCTCACTTTAGCTGTCCCCATGGCAAGCACATTTGGATCCTAAAGTTCATCTTTATAATGCCCTCACAGGTAAGAAATCACCCAAATGTGGCCACTATTGAAATGTCTTGGGTTTTTAAAATGATTTACTGGCATTATATCAGAGCATAATAATATTTAATCAGGGTCTGACATTCTCAAGGACAAAACTTTCTTCGACCAGCTCCTAAGCATAAGAAGCCAACAACACCTGAAAGTCCTTTTGTTCAGATTTCTGGCTGGTTCCCTCTTCCCAGGGTGCACAGTGCCTACACTGTGTAAGGATTAATTCATCTTCCTGGCTTGTGCTTTTGACAGCCCAAACAAAGTTTCCAAGGAAGTAAACTTTATGTTTAAAATATGTCTGCATTAAACTTTATCTGTTAAAAAGCAGACACATGTATAGACACATGTATATGTGATTATAAAATAATAACTCATTATGGAAAGTGTAGAAATATTTAGAGCAAAACACAAGTTAATTGAAATATCTCCACCTAGAAAGACCTCTGGAAATCCAGTCTCATCTCCAGATGTATATTAATGTTCTAAAAAATCAGGGTCAAATTTTGTATCAAAGAATTCCACATCCATGAATTCGACCAAACATGGATCAAAAATATTTTAAAGAAGTTGTCTATAGTGAACATGGACAGACATTTTTCTTGTCATTATTCGCTAAACAATAGAATGTAGCAAATATCTACATGACATTTACATTGTATTAGGTATTGTAAGTCATCTATAGATGATTTAAAATATAAGAGAATATATGTGGGTTCTATGCCAGTACATTTGCCATTGTTTATGGGACTTGTGGTTTGGCCACCACAGGGGAGGAGGCTGTGTTCCTGGAACCCATCTCCCAAGTATACAGAAGGACAACTGAATACTGAGGATGTAGCCAAATTTAAAAATAATGTAACCCCTAATTCACCCTGAGGGAATAATGTGGTGCCTGAAGATGTGTAAGAATGGTTTTCAAAATAATTTGGAGATGGTGGCTGAGGTCCTTATCAGTATCTTACTTCCCTAAAGTCCTAGATATGATGGACTATTGACACGATAATGCTGTGTAATGGACAATTTTAAAGTTTCAGTGGCTTGCAGCAGTAAACGTTTATTCTTAATGCATAACCCTGCCGGGCCCCTGGGCTCAACTGGACTGGGCTCCAGGCTTCAGGGTGGGCTCTGCAGTACTCCATGGGCCTCTCATCTGCCTTTGACCAGCCACACCTGGGACATATCTTTCTCATGGTGAATGACAGAGCCCAGGAGCTGAGCCAACATACAACAAAATGGCTTTTGCATCACTATTCAGAGCTATAGTTTGGTGAGAATTTCCAGAGCAGGTGTGAGCTCTGAAGGAGCTGCAGTGAAGGGTCTTTCTTAACCCCAGGCCAATATTCTGCTTCCTTCTCTCCTTGAAGAAAAGACCAGCTCCCCCTTTTCCATGTCTGTATCTCTGGCTCCTATATAGTCGGGTCTGGCTCACCATGGGAAGTAGATGTCTGGTGTCAAGTAGATTTATGTTCTGGAGGCATTTTTTCTTCCAGAACAAGCTTACCTCATCAGAATGCAGAAGGGCACCTGGCCCAAGAGGTCCCAGTATCAACAACAGTGCCAATATTTTAGGCACACTTTCTCCTTGCAGTAACAGTGGCAGCTCCATGCTGGTTTTTACAGGGAAGTAACGGTTCTGCAATTAAAGCCCATAAATCACACTTGGCTGTGGTAGAATTTTCTTTTTTGTCCTTACTATATTGTGGGCTCACATTTTCCAAAGGGGTTGGCCATGGTTCAAGTGGTCAGGATCGATGACCATATGTAACAGGGACTAGCTGCAGTCTGATCCAAACACACAGTGGGAGGCCTGCATGTGCATGCAGTTTGTTTCTTTGGACCCCACTGGGTGTGCATTGGCTCCACCCTCCAAAATTGCCAGGGTCTTTTTATTCTTCAGCAGGAGGATGGGTAGATAAGGCAGAGCTCTGCAGCACTCTGAACTCCTTTGTGTCCTCCTTGTCCCCTGCCCCCATGTAAGGGTTCACATCCTGCCCTATGATGCAGGGCTCTTGAGCACCCTGTGAGTGAGACAGGACACACCAGGCTCCCAGACACTGTGCCTTTCAGTTTTCCATCATTGTAATAAAATACCTAAGGAAACTTAAAATGAGGGAGGATTTACTTTGGCTTAGGTTTCAGAAGTTTCAATCTGTTATTAGCTGGCTCAGTTGCTTTGGCCCTGTGGTGAGGCAGCTCACCATGTCAGGAAGAGTGTAGCATAGGAAGCTGCTCATTTTGTGAGGGGCCAGGAAGGAGAGAGGGGGGAGGGAGAGAGAGAGGGAGAGGTGGGGGGAGGGAGGGGGAGAGAGAGGGAGAGGTGGGGGGAGGGAGGGGGAGAGAGAGGGAGAAGTGGGGGGAGGGAGGGGGAGAGAGAGGGAGAGGTGGGGGGAGGGAGGGGGAGAGAGGGAGGGAGGAAGGGACTGGGGTCCCAATATTCCCTTCAAGGGCACACTCCTAGTGACCTAACTTCCTCTCACTAGGCCCCACCTCTTAAAGGTTCTACCACTTCCCAGTAGCACCACAGGCTGGAAACTAAGCCTTTAACACATGTGCCTTTGGGGGACATTTCAGATCCAAACTAAAGTGGACCTTTATGGAAGGCCCAAACATGGGTTGGGGACTGTAGGGCAGAGATGGGCAGAGTCAGTTGTATTGTAGCAGTGCTGGGAGGGACCTGTGCTCATCTGTCTTGGGAAGAGAGTGCTGGCCTGCCCTCTGAGAAGCAGGGAATAGGTCCTGGCCTACTTCTAGATACAAGAGATAGCTTGTCTAAAAACCTGGCCATTTCTTCTCCACCTGGGTCTCAGTTGTCCCACCTCCACAGTGGGCTCTTGCATCTGGTACATATGAAGGGGCGTCTGAAGACCCACAGCATCAGAGGTGTCTAGCAAGGTATGGCCAGAAGTGGAAGTACCAACCCTACAAATGGATGAGCCCAGTAAAGGCCCTGGATTCTGGGCCTGTCATGAAACCTTCACCCCATTTAGCAAAACTTAAACATATGCAGACATTAAAATAGCTACCTTCTGAAAATTCTGATTGCAAAAGTGTACACAGGCTTATTGAGGCTGACCTTTTCCCTCCCCATTCATTTATTTTTGTCCCCTGTTTTCTGGATTTGATTGGATCCTTTATAAATACTGAAAACTCCACCCACCTGTCACACCAAACACATTAACATGTCCCCAAAGCAAATTTAGTTTTTATATTACTACTTATAAGTTGAAATACAGTTGATTATTTGACATTGAAATACATCTTGTAGGGAGCTAGGGATATAGTTCAGTGGCAAAATGCATGCTTAGCATGCTTGAATCTCTGGGTTTAATCCCAGCATCAAAAATAAGAAGAAAGGAAGGAAGGGAGGGAGGAAGGGAGGGAGGGAGGAGGATGTACAGATGTAGCTCAGTGGTAGAGTGCTTTACTTAGCTTGCAAAGGCCAGTTCAATCCCCAGTACCAGAAAATAGAACTCTATAGACTAAACATTGATGTTGCTATTCATTCTTTCAAGTTGGAATCAACTCTTTCCCAATCTTCACCCTTCCTGGAACTCAAGCCTCAGGCCCTTAGAAAGCTGGTACATGTGCTTGTTAAGCCTGTTGGACATTTGGGCGGGGCCTGAAAGTTACTGTCATTCTACCCTGAAGATGGGCTGACAGTTGGTGGTCCCAGTCTCTGCACAGAATCCTTGGGTACCCTGAAGACAGTTTTCTGGAGAACTTATTCTTGTGGGAGTTTAGAGTTGAAGTATTTCTCCAACAAAAAGTTCACACATTCAACAATCAGAATTCATTTGAATTGGGTAAAATCCTAATGCCAACATTTTCTTCATTCTTAACATTGCACCTGAATCAGGAGCCAGTAGCAAACTAGGACAGATCCCATGAAGTCTTGTCTTCATGTACCTTGTCTCAGGATGGCCAGATGGGCTGGATGGGGAATAGCTGGTCTCCCTACATCACTGTCCACATCACTGTGCCCTTGGGAGTCTGGGTCTTCAGGCAGAAACCAGATCAGGAATCTAAATCCGAAGTAACAGGTGGAGGGGCCACAAGGGAAATCTAGGCCAAGTGCCTATAGTTGCCAGTGACCTTCACAGCTTGCTCTTAAGGAGTGTCCATCATGGCCCTGGCTGCAATAGGCTGAGCGTAAGAGCCAGGTGAAGTGGTGCACAGGCTGGGAAGGCTGAGGCAGGAGGATCGCAAGATCAAAGTCAGCTGCAGAAACTTAGTGAGATCCTGTCTCCAAAAAAAAAAAAAAAAAGCTGTGGACAGAGCCACACTGGGTCCATGTTACATTTGCATTTTGTTCCCTGCTGCTGAATGGCTGGGGCAGAGGACTGTGGGGCCTTTTAAAGACAAGGGCAGGTAAATCACATCTGTGGGAATGTTAACTTTTAGACAAGGATACCAAAGACACAATAAAGCTGGATTTTTGACATAACTATCGACAACTGGAAAATGCGCTGTTTTATATTTGAGGTGATTATAGAAAAATGTTGCATGGACTTAAGCTACCAGATTGTGTGTCGCATCTGCACTTCCTCCCTGCCCTCTCTTGACTCACCATGGGGAGGACTTGGCTGTGTTTCTAGGTGTGGGTGAGATGATGGAAGATGGATTTGTGACAGGTGGTCTGGTTAATAGCAAACACTTAGGGGCTCTGTAGCACTGTCATTTGTCAGAGTTAAGGGAGAACAAAGCAGACTCTGGTTCTCGGTGATGGTGCCCAGACAGACTTGTGTTTAGAAAAGCCCAAACACCTCCCTTCCCTTCCTCCCTCCCTTTTTTCCTTCCTCCTTACTTACTTCTTCCTTTCTTCCTTTCTTCCTCTCCTCCCTTCCTTCCTTCCTCCCTCCCTACCTCTCCCCCACTCTGTTTTTCTTTCTTTCAAGAATTGACCCAGGGATGCTTTACCACTGGGCCACACAGCCCTTTTTATTTTTTGTTGTTGAGGTTGGCTTTGAAATTGTGATCCTCCTGCCTTAGCCTCCCCAGCTGCTAGGATTATAGACATGCACCACCAAAACTGGCCAAACACCTCATTTCAGTGATAGAAAGCAAAGAAAACTCTCCTTCAAAGACTGTAATGAATGCATTAAGTATTTCTGTTGCTGGGAAGTTGCAATGTACTTTCAGCTAAATTAAAAATCTCTCCATTAGCCTGATTATTACATGAAGCAAACATGTTATGAAATATGATTTAAAATGCATTTGAAAATAAAAGAAACATTGATTTCCCCCAAAGTCCTGGTGGTGCTGGTGGTGCCGATGGTGCTGGTGCGTGTGGAATCTAGAAATTTCTAGCTCCAAAAGTTAAAGTGTATAAACATCTAGAATAAAAAAGCAGTTCTGGAAGAGTTTGTGTAGACTCTTGTCTCTGTTCTACCAGTACAAGAAAAAGCCCTGGAAACAATTCGATATTCTACCAAAAAGGGACCTTGAAAGGTGAAGAGAGGAAAGCCCACCGGCTGGACAGCGCAGTATTTAGAGTCATGTGGTAAATTCTCTGAGTGTTTTCTTCATCTTGGACATATTCTGGACTGGGTGCCAGAGAGACTGCAACCCAGAACCAACACCAGGTTCAGATGAACAAAACTCCAAGGAAAGCCTCCTTTCTCTAATAGAAGGACAGGGACACGGGCAGCCCACAGGACATTCCTTTCTGATCATTCCTGCTTTACCCCAGCTAAACACCATGACATCTCCACCCTGCAGCATCAGTGAAGTCTGAAGGGGGCTCTCGGCTCCCATCCCTGTCAGCAGCAGGCAGCACCCGTTGGTGGTTTTCTTTTCTGCTGGTACCAGTGTGGCCTCCTCTCTCAACAAGCAGCACCAGGTGACCACAGCTGTGCTGTCCTTGCCCTCAGGCATGGAGGCAGCAGAGATGGACTGGGGAATCTGCATGTCCATCTCTACCCACAAGCAGACAGTGTGAAGAACATCTTATGGGGGAAGAAACTGGAGAGAAAAAAATTTAAACCTGTATAGAAAGTCTGTAGCAGACAATGGGGGCAAATCCAAAAGTAAAATTAACCAGACTCCACGTGTCAAAATGTTTGAACTGAACCAGGTACTGTGGTGCATGCTTGTAATCCCAGTGGCTTGGAAAGCTGAGGCAGGAGGATTGCAAGTTTGAGGCCAGCCTCAGCAATTTATGAAGGCCCTAAGCAAGACCTAGCAAGACCCAGTCTCAAAAAAAAAAAAAAAAAAAAAAAAAAAGACTGAGAATGTAGCTTAGTAGTAACACATATACCCCTTACCCCTAGGCTTCAATGCCCTGTACCAAAAATAAATAAGTAAATAAATAAATAAAATGTTTGAACTGAGCTACTATGGAATTTGCATACATGTTCATACAGAAAAACTCTGAGGGGCCTCTGAGTAGTATGCAATCAAACTAAATCATAATAGCACTGCAAGGGCACAGTTCTGTGAAAACTAGTCATTGGAACCACAGCCTATAAGACTAGGCCAGGACCTGCATTCTAAATCTAAACAGAGAGGGACTGCCTGCTAAAAAGGGAAGCTTTAAATAGATATGGAGTTACCTAACATAATACCCAAAACATCCAAGGCACAAAGACCACTCATCCTACCAAGCACCAACAAAACAACATCTTGAGGGGAAAAAATACCAAAGAGCAGGAAAAGCTCTAAGATGAGTGGATGTTCACTGAGATGACTCAGAAGTTGTGATTAGCTGACGGCTTTCAAAGCTGTCATCTCAAAAAGTTTCCATAAGCAATTGCAAATACTCCTGAAACAATTTTTTTAAACAGAAAGTTTCAGAAAATAAATAGAAAATATAAAGCAGAACCAAACAAAAATTATAGAGCTGGCAAAGATAGTAACTGAAATGTTTAGAAAATTAGCTGGATGAGCTCCACAGTAGTTTAGAAATGACAGAGTAGAATTAGTGAGAATAGATAAATAAAATTCACTCAACCTAAATAACACAGAGGAACATAGAGTAGAGGGAAAATGAACAGAGCCTCAGAACCTATGGGACAATGACAAAAGAACTAGCATTTGTGCATTGGACTTCCAGGACAGGAGAAGGAGTGTGAAGCTGAAAATGTATGTGACAAAATAATGGCTGGAAATCTAGTGAAAGGTATAAACCTGTAGACTCCAGAAGCTGAATGAACCCCAATAGAGTAAAACCAAGGAAATCCACACCAAGATGCCCTGTAATCCAGCTCCTGAAAACTGAAGGCAAACGAACAGAAAAAGCAAAACCCCCAAGGAACAAACTGGAAAGCAAAGAGAAGTGATGAATTGTCTTCAATAGAACAATGATTTGAATGACAGGATTTACCATCTGAAACCAGGGAGACCAGAAGGAAGTGGACAAGAGCTAAAACAAACAAACAAACAAAAACAAAAACAAAAAATCTATAAGCTCCAGCTTCTATGTACCTGGGGAAACTATCCTTCCTGAAAGATAAAGACGTTTACAGACAACGGAAGGGAATATGCTGACATCAGACTTCTCTTAAAGAATGTCTAGAGAAATAGAGAGAAGTGGCAGAAGGAAATGATACCAGAAAGAAGAAAGGAACTACAGAAAGAAAGAAAGAGGATGGAATCAGTAAGAATAAGGGTAAATGTAACTGAATGTCATTCTCTTTTTTTAATTGATTTTATTTTTTAAATACATGTCAGTGGAATGTATTACAATTCTTATTACACATATATAGCACAATTTCTCATATTTTTGTATAAAGTATGTTCATTCTCTATATTTTTAATACTCTTATGATTGAAGCAAAAAATTATAATACCACCTGATATGTTACTCAATGTATATAGAAGAAATACTTAATACAGTTATATTTAAAAATTGGGAAAGATAAAGGAATACAAATGGAAGTTTCTATACCTCATTGTAGTGAGTGTTAATACTGTAGATTGTGATCTGTGATATATATATTTTGTATAAATAGAGAGACCACTAAGAAAAGCAGGCAAGGAGATACATTTAAAAACACTATAAATAAATCAAAATGGATCTAAAATTATTCATAGAATCCACAGGAAAGCCCAAAAGGGAATATAGAGGAATAAGAATCAGAGAAACACACAGATACCAATGATGAAGCCCTAGTATATCAATACTCAAGCATACATGGTCTAAATACACCAAAGACAAGACAGATTGGCAGAGTGGATTTCTTGAAAAAAGCATGGTCCCTCTGTATGATATCTACAAGAGACTCACTATGATGATGTAAATAGGCTGAGCATCAAAAGACAGAAAAGATATGCAAACAGAAGTGGTTATATTTACATTGGATAAAGTAGACTTCCAAGAGAAAAGTTTCAATAAACTAAGGAAATGGTGATCCTAAATGTGATTCACTACTCGTCCAGCCAAACCCATGGCTGGAGTTGCCCTAAAGCAGCAAACGGCAGGGGAGTTCACATGGGAGGCCACAGACTGTCCTGAGGTAGGTCAGTTGGGATTCCAAAAAGAGAAGCACTAAATTGGGATGATGAGTCCAAATGCAGTGATGGGGGGGGGGTGCATGTCCAGTGAGGCAGATGCTCCCCCTCAGGGTCTGCAGAGGAGCTCTCACACAGAGCTGGTGGAAATGCAGAAATGCTGCAGCTGCTGTAGAAATTAATTGGGCAGCTTCTTTAAAAATGAAACATGCACTAATCATATGGTCCCACAGTGAAATGAAAACTTATTCGCATAAAAACTCATATATGAATGTTCATAGCAACTTTATTCATGATAACCAAAAAAAAAGGGAAATAACCCAAATATTCTTCAAACAATGAAAGGTTGAACAAATTCTGGTTCACCTGTAAAATGGAATACTAATCACCAGTAATGGGAACAAACTATCGTTCGTCTGATATGTGAAACAGCTTGGTAGGCATTAGGGTTAGGGAAAACAGTCTATATCAAATGGTTCCGTTCTGTCTGAGTCCACTTAAAATATCCTCAAAATATCGTAACTATAGAGATGGGGAACAGGTTGGTAGTTTCCAGAGGATAGGGAGAGGGGTAGGTGGATGGGTGAGACTACATAGCAGGGATTTGAGGAAGCTTCCCAGTGATGATGGGAGGTGTGTCCCTAGGCCTTCTTTCCCTAGAACGTATACCTGACAATAAAGATAAGTATACACCTGATTCATAAAGAGAAAGGATTCATTTTGGCTCACAGGTTTGGAGATTTCAGTCCATGATTGGTTGGGACCGTTGCTTTGGGCCAGGCAGCATGTCACAAGGGGAGAACATGATAGAGCAAGGCTGCTCACCTCATGTCTGCAAAGTGAGAGATGGAGGAGGGGCCTGGGGTCCCACCATTCCCTGGGGGCATGCCCAATGAGCTAAAGACCTCCCACCAGGCCCCACTTCTATCATCTTCTGCTATGCCACCCTGGGGACACACATCCTCTTTGGAGGACAATTAAGATCCAAACTACAGCAGAAGGGCTCTGTATCCTGATTGTGGCATTCTAGGACTATACATGGGGTAATATTGTATAAAATCAATCTCTCTCTCTCTCTCTCTCTCTCTCTCTCTCTCTCTCTCTCACACACACACACACACACACACACACACACACACAAATGTATGTTTTAAAAAGGGTAAAAATGGAATAAGGCCTATGGTCTAGCTAACAGTGATATTCCAATATCAATTTCTTTATTTTGATGTTGCAGTACAATGATAAAAGATTTCTTATCAGAGGAAGTAAGGTGAGGGCTCAAGAAAGTGCTGTGTTCTATTTCTACAAGTTCTGTGCGCCTGTAATCATTCAAAATAAACAGTGGGGAGTAAGCCAGCACTGATGCTAATTTTCCTCCTTTGAGATAGACTTTCTAAATTCTGTAGCTAAATCTCATGTAGTTCTCCAAAATAATATGACTTAACTACAGCAAAATCATGTGCTATACTGGTTGGAGACAGCATTTATGTAAAATTTAACATTTTGTGGAGACACACAACCATGATCAGGTGGGGATGTGTTGCCTTAAACATAGCCCAAGACAAAGAAAATGTATGCTGATACTGCCTACACATTTGCTTAAGAGCCAGAATCCTGAGCTAGTTGAATATTTTTAAAATATTATATTGTATATGTGTGTGTGTGTTTGTGTGTGTGTACTGCACACATGAGTGTTTTATTGCGAAACAGAAGAGATAAATCTTTATGATTTTTCTGTTAGCAAAGTTATTTGCTGGTAATAAGAAATGAGAGAATTGTTATGTATTAGCTTTATCCATTTTCCATTGCTATAACAGAATGCCTGAGACTGGGTGATTTGTAGGGAACAGAGGTTTATTTTGGCTCACAGTTCTGGAGACTGCAAGTCTAAGAACATGGTGCCAGCATCTGCTTGACTTCTGGTGAGAGCTTTGTGCTGCTTCAACTCATGGTGGAAAGTAGACAGGCAAGTGGGTGTGCACCAAAGAGGAAATGTAAAAGAGGTGGACCCCCTTTATGACAACTGGCTCTTGAGGTAACTAACCCAGTCCCATGAGAACAGTGTTAATCCCTGTTAATGACCTCATCGGCTCTTGAAGGTTCTACCACCTCTCAGTCCTGCTGCATTGAGGACCAATTTTCCAATGTGTGAAGTTAGTGTTGGGGACATAGTCAAACCTTGGCACACATGTGAATCTTTGAATAACTTTGTGACCAAGACAATGGGAGCCCATCAAAATATGATGTAGGAAGTACCCAGGGGCAAAAAGAACTTATATCCTGGTGAGTTTATGGTTACAATCATTGTTAGAACCAGGGAAAAAAAGTCAGCAAGCAAACAAAACCCAGAAGAGTGAAAGCCTCAGACCACAGGCACAAAGAGAAATAGCATGAAAGATGGGGTGAGTGGAGGGTTTAGAGTGGGGACATCTTCCTCCCTAATCCTCCTTCCAGGCAGATCCATAGGCCCCAAACCAGTATTGACTTTCTTTCCCAACATCTGAGTCCCTCCTGTCTGTACTTTCTTGATTTAAAAACAAAGGCACTTGCCAGGCTTGGTGGTACACACCTGTAATACCAGAGACCGGAGGCTGAGGCAGGAGGATTGCAAGCTTGAGGCCAGCCTGGGCAACTTAGGGAGACCCTGTCTCAAAATAAAAAAGTGGGTGCTGAGGTTGTGGCTCAGGGGTAGAGTGCTCAATTCAGAGGTGTGAAGCACTGGGTTCGATCCTCAGTACCACATAAAAATAAATAAAGGTATTGTGTCCATCTATAACTAAAATAAATAAAAAATAATAAATAATAATTTTTTAAAAAAGCAAAAATGTCTGGGGGTGTGGTTCAGTGGTAAAGTCCTATGGGTTCAATCCCCCACCCAGTGCTGGGGAAGTGGGGTTTAGGAGGCTCTAAAAGTCATGTGATGCTTTCGGATACCATGGTGACCTCAACATCCTCTCTGGAACCAAAATTTTCATGAGTTCTGTATTTGTCATCATTGTTGATACATCAGTCACCAGAACCCAAGATGCAAGGTGGTAAAGTCTTCAGGCCCTAGGCTGGGCTCCCTGGGTTCAAACTGCATCTCCCCCATTTAACGGGCTGTGCAGCTTTGAGAGCCTCTCAGCCTCAGTTCTCCAGCTGGAAAGTGGAATTAATTGCATTCTTGACCCTCGGCTTTGTGAAGTGAAGCAGATTTGACCACAGCCGCTGTTACATCCTAAACTTTGGCCATGTGTAGCTTGGGCATCATGGCCTTGGAATCCTGCATTGAACCTTGCCCTTGAACCCCCTCAGGATGGTGGGGTGTTGGGGTGCCTGGCCTTTTCTGGCTCCGACGCTGACTCTGCAGGGATACCCACGTGTCCTGAGCAGCCTTCTCAGGGGAGACAGCTCTTGGAACTACGGAAGAACACTGAGGCACCTGTTTTTATTGTTTCAGAAAGTGACTCTTCAGTCCTCACCTTCTTCCATAATGCTTTGTTCAGGTGATTTAGCAAGGTATAAAACAACAATATAGACACTGCCATAAAATTGGATTGTTCATCAGAATCTCAAACATTGTCATGAAGCCACTGATGATGATGTTCCTTCTCCCACCTCTCAAGAAGATGAGCTGCCCTCTGATTCCTCAAGCAAAGCCCCAGGGGCAGGGTACTGTGGCCAAGAGACAGGTTCTGTGGACTCCCTCCACCTCTTCCTTTGGATCTCATCAGCCAGTGTGGACAAGAGCCAAATAAACCCATTCCTAAGAGTTTTAAGGCGGAAGGGAAGCAGCATCTACATCAATTTTATATGTGAATGTTGGTGCAAGCACCAGGAGCTTGGCAGCCCAGACACACTGTCCCTGATCCCCTGGCTCACATGGCCATTGTGGGTCAGTCATCAGCAACAAGCTCCTACTGGTGCTGCTCGTGCTGCCCTGACCGCTGGACCTGGTGCACACTTGGCTCCACAATGAAGACGTTGGCTCCTCCTGCAAGTCACCCTCTAGGTGGACACTCAGAGGTGGGGAAAAGCCAAGGAGGAGTCCAAGCTCACCCTTGGGACTTCCAGCTTGTTCTTGTTTTCCCCACTTATGACCATTTGTCCTTCCTGACAGTTGGCTCAACACTGGACACACAGGCAACAACTATATATAAACTCTGTAACTTGTTGCCACAATTTCATGAGGTCAAAGCTCTATAAGAAACATCGCTTTCTCCATCATTCATTGTGCTTCTGCTTCTGTGATTGAGACTTCCCTGGCATTAGCTGGGACCAATGATGTCAGTTAGAATTAGAAGGTTTGAGGCTTGAAGGGAGCAGGGAAGGACATGGTTATGGAAGGACAGGCTAAGTGAAGCCCTGAGACATCCCAGGGAATCATAAAAGTCACTTATGCTAGAGATGGGAGGGCCTCCCAGTATGTGGCCAGGTGGAGGAGGTCAAGCGACCTCAAGTGAGTAGTGGGTAGGACTGAGGGTTTATGCTAGGGAATCCCTTGTATCTGTCCTACAGCTGTCTGGGACAATCAAGAGAAACTTCTAGAGAGCAAGGCTTTTTTTTTACAGGGAGTCAGAACTCCATTTGTCTTCTGTAGCAATGAGATAGGTGATATTTTGTCCTCTACAGGTACTTCTCAATATTGTGTCCTTGTCCCTCAGGAGGCACTATACAAAAGCATGTAGGCACTGGAGCTAGTATGCTTGGGTTTGTGTGTGTCTCAGCTGCACTGTGACTAGCTATCTGAACTTTAGCAAGTTATTAGCCACTTGTGACTCAGTTTCCCCATCTGTAAAGCAAGGTTATCTTCATAAGGTCGTGACTGTTCAATGTGTGTAAAACACAGCAGATGCCTGGCCACACATTGAGAGTACTCAGAAAGGTGATTCTTTTTTTTTTAATATTTTTTTTTAGCTGTCAATGGATATGTTTATTTCTTTATATGTGGTGCTGAGAATTGAACCCAGTGCCTCACACATGCTAGATAAGCGCTCTACCCCTGGGTAGAATCACCAAACCGATGATTCTATTTTCAAACTTAAATGCCTCTCCACTGGAACTGAGGTTCATTTCCAGCACTTCTAAAGGAATTTTCCTGCATCTTCCTTGCTTAGTCTCTGTGTCCTGCATGAAACTTTCCTCCCTTGGTTTCTCCAGGGGGCTGTGTTACCCAGTTCTGTGTTCTATCACCGAGTGCTTTCTTGAGGGCTGGACTATCTTCTTCTGTGTCTCTCCTGACATTGTGCAGGCCTCTGCATAGAACTGGGTCAGTCCATGAGTATTGCCATGTGACCTGGTGTGGGAGCATTGTGTGAACAGATCAGTTTTCTTTGGGGGACATTGCCTATAGTCCACATCCATTAGGTCAGCTCTAGGTAACTGTGTATTCTAGATTGTGTTTCAGATACTAATATCAATGTTCATTGGGAGATAATATATGCTTATTTTACCAACCTCATGTCTAATTATTGTAAAAAGAATTTAGCAATAAAATTCTTATTGATTTCTGTATTTCTTTAGTACAGTCATTCCTCAATATCTGTGGGGTATGGGTTCCAGGTCCCCTCCATGGATCCCAAAATACATGAATGCTAAAGCCCCATATATAAAATGATGTAGGATTTGCATAAAAACTGTGTACATCTTCCCATATACTTTTAAAAATTTTGGTACTAGGGATTGAACCCAGGGGTGCTTAACCAATGAGCAGCATCCCCAGTGCATTTTTTTTTAGTTTTTATTTGGAGACAGGGTCTCACTAAGTCCTTAGGGCTTCTCTAAGTTGCTGAAGCTGTCTTTGAACTTGTGATTCTCCTGCCTCAGCCTCCTGAGCTGCTGAGATTTTAGGCATGTGTTACCTCATCCAGCTCCATATACTTTAAATCATCTCTAGATGACTTATATCTAATACAACATAAATGTGAATACTTGTGATACAATATTGCTTAGGGAATATTGACAAGAAAAAAGTCATTGCTTTCAATGCATTATTTTATATTTAAATACAGTAGTGAATATGTTATTACATATTTAGTACAGATGCAATTTTTCTCTCTGAATATTTAAATCCAAAGTTCATAAAAACCTATGGATGCAGAATCCATGGACACTAAGCAGACTGTATATCATGGGTCAGCAATCTATTGAAAACTGCTGATTCAAAAGAGATTTGCAAGAGAGAGAAATGTAGATTTCAAGGCCCTTCATAGAGTTTCCTGGGTCACCTGTGGGAAAAAATGTATACAAAAACCATACCACTATTGATCTGGCTGCAAAGAGATGAGCTATTAATTATAAGAATCTAGGAAAGAGACAAATAGTCTGTGGGAAGTAGTATGTTCAACTGGGGGAGGGGAAGGAAGAATAGGAGTTCAGTGGATTAGACAAAAGGGAATGAAGGGAAGGGAGGGGGCATAGGAGTAGAAAAAGACAGTGGAATGAATCTGACATGACTTTCCTAAGTACATACATGAACATACCACAGTGGATCTCACCATCGTGTACATCCACTAAGTGGAATCCTAATTATAAGATACACTCTGTGTTTGTATAAATATGTCAAAATAGACTCTACTGTCATGTATAACTAAAAAGAACAAATAAAAATTAAAAAAGAAAAGTAATGTGTTAGGGGTTTTTGTTTGTTTGTTTGTTTGTTTTTCCCCTGTGACCAATAGGCCTGAAAAAGTCAATCAGAGGAAAAAAAGTTTATTTGGGCTCATGGTTTCAGAGGCCTTATAGATGGCTGAATCCATAGGTCTGGGCCCAAGGTGATACAGAACATCATGGTGAAAGCATCAAGTGTATAAATCTTTCACCTCTTTTTTGCATTGTCTCACAAATGAGCTTTTGGAGGACACCTCATAGCAAAACCATAACAAAAACATAAGAAACAGAAATAGAGGTGAGAGTGAAGAGAGTTCAATCCTGGCAAAGAAATAAACAGCTGGTTAGAGAATCTAGATCAGGATACTAAACTGAGAACAAGTATAAAGGATTCTGGGAATCAAGACGGCAGCTAGCCTGCCCCTCACCTTGCAGCTGAGAGGGCTGAGACCCAAACCTGGGCTTGGTTCAGCTCCTTCAAACGAGTAGCAGAACTTAACACTATCGGCTGTCCTGATTCTCAAGCCTTCAGGACCAAGGTGACCTTGGCTTTCCCTTTCCTGAGTGTCCAGCTTGCAGACTCCTATAATAGGACTTTTGGGTCTCCATAACAGCATGAACCAGTTCTCATTACAAAATCTCCTCTTATATATCTTTCTGTATCCTATTGGTTCTATTTCTCTGGGGAACTCTCACTAATACAAGCAGTGAGTCATAGAAAGCAAAATATTTATTTGTAAAGGGGAGATGTAGTCCAAAGTACACTGGAAATTTCCTTTCTCATTCTGTTATACTTCATATGGGGGTGAGGGAGAAGAAGAAAACCCATAAAGCAAAGAAAATAAGCAACAAAAAATGCAACCAGACAAATTGGTAAGGTGTGTACCTTAAATATATAAAGTGAAAAAAAAAATGCAACAAAACAGTTTGAGAAGCAAATTTGAAAGCATCCATAAAAGCTAAAAAGAGACATCCTGTAAGTGTGTCTTCCAGGGCAGGGGTATTGAGAAAATAATCTGGCACCTGAGTATAGAGATGTGGGTCTCCTGACACCCATCAGCCCTGACGGGGTTGATCATGACCATTTCATCTGGAATCAGAGACCTCATCTTCCCACACTGTAAGCTTCTGCCATCTCCTAGTAAAAAAAAAAGTCTGCCCTCAGGGTTGGACTCTGTTCGTTTGTCTAAAGTCCTAACTCAATAAGGAGCCTCAGTGATAGATGAAGGGAATGCTTTGCTTCACAGTTTATTCTAGACTGAGGGTTAAATATCAAAAATAACTTCTGGCTGCTTTAGAGTTTGCAGAACTGTGAAATATTCCTATTGCTCAAGTTGCATTTTCTAACAATATGTATCTAATCCTCCCACATGGGGACTGTGGAGCCTGGGTGAGCCCACATGATGTCATGCTGATTTTGGTCTGGGGAGGGACCCAGTCCTCTGAGCACCTGCTCTACAGGTTTCTAGGCCATTAACAAAGGTGGCATTGAACCCAGCTTCTGTGTGCCACTCCCGTGGGGGTCAGAAAGAAAGACAATCTTTACACAGTGGAAGGTGGAAACAAGAAACACCAGCTCAGAATCAACCCTGCATTATCTCCTCTCCTGCTGAGTCTCACAGAGCAGCTGAGAGCATCTCCCCGGTGGCCGGCTTCAAGAAAAGGCTTGGGATTTCACTAGAGCTGAGAAACCCACAAAACATTCCCGTAGTAAAGCTTCACACAGGTAATAAAGAAGGGGAGGATGAGTTTTATTTGATGAATGTGCGAGCATGTGAGGTAAAGGGCAGAAATTGCCGGAAGTCAAAAGCCACGCCATGAAGTGAGAGACCATGCGGGGCGTCATAGCTTCAGAGGGGGACAGGGTAATCATGTGGGAGTGGAATTTATGGAATACGATCAGGGAAAGTAGAGAGTGTAGGGATGATGGAGAGAGATTTGAAATAGTCTGGGGTTTGAGCACTCATCCACTGCAGGGGAATAAGAAAATGGCTGAATTTCAGTGTGGAGTAGTCACACAAAGGATGGGAAATAGGGTTCAAGATAGTTGCTGCTACTTTAAACGTGTCCCTTAAGAGTTCATGTGTTGTCGGGAGGCTGAGGCAGGAGGACTGCCAAGTTCCAGCCTGGGCAACTTAGCAAGAACATGGTTCCAAATAAAATTTTTGAAAATGACTGGGAATGGCTTCCTGAGCATGTGCAAGGCCCTGGGTTCAATCCCCCTGAGTGCAAAAAAAAGGGAAAAAGAGATAAGGTTTGCTTTGGCCCATGGTTTTAAATGTTCCAGTCCATGATGGGTGAGCCAGTTGGGGACCTGGAATGAGGCAGCAAATTTTGGCAGGAGCACGTTGCTGAACAACGCTCTTAACCTCACAGCCAGGGGGTGAAAGAGAGGAAGAGGCAGGGGCTGGGAAAACCCTGCCAATCACTGACAGTGTCCATCACTGTCCCCTTCAAGGGTAGACCCAACTCCCTGGGCAATGATTCAAAACCTCCCATTGGGCTCCATCCCTTGAAGGTTTCACCAATTCCTAGTAGCACCATGGGCTGGGGACCCAACCCTTCACCACATGGGCCTCTGGGGGATGTTCCAGAGCCAGACCAATGAGTTACCCTGCACAGGTCACTGCAGCAATCAGAGGACTCACTTTCTGACCTGTCTCTCCCCATGGAACTAGTAGAGCTGGCCCACACGCTGGGGGCCACATTCAGCCATGGGGATCCTTCCCCGAGTTCCAAGTCCCCACCTCTCCTTCCTAATCACCTTCTTTAGAATGGACTGGATTTAATAGGGAATGAAAATTTTTCTTTTTTTCCCCCCTGTGAAATGGCTCTCTTTGCCAAGAGAAATAAAAATACTTCAGTTGAATTTCACATTGAATTTCCCAATAAATATCTAAAATGGTCTTAGCAGGTTACTCCTTCTAATGTTTTCTGTTATTGCTAGGTATTACAATTCCTTGGGTAATATTTATAATGACTTCAGGAATTTATAACATCATTACTTTGAAAGTAAATTGAGAATTACTTAGGGTAATATGTTATGAGTAAGAAAGTATCCACATGGAAATTAGCTGTCTTATATTTTATTTTATCGCTTTCAAAAACTAGTGGTCTATATCTCAAAGAAATTTATTTAGTTATTTATTTTGTACATCACAAAAAAAGCAAGGTTTTTTTCTTTCTTTCTTTCTCTCTGGTACTGGGGATTAAACCCAGGGAGTTTTTCCACAGAGCTCATCTCCCAGCCCTTTTGTATGAGCCTGGGTCTTGCTAAATTGCTAAGGGTCTTGCTAATTTACTGAGGCTGACCTTGACCTTGCAATCCTCCTACCTCAGCCTCCCAGTCTCTGGGATCCATGGTCCAGAGCATCTCACACTTGAGCAAGGGTCAGAATCTTCTAGAGGGTGCAAAAATCCCAACTTTAGATATCTCGATTTCTGATTCAAGAAGTTCCCATGATGCTGCTTCTTGGGGACCACACTTAGAGAACCTCACTGCAATATATATACCACAGACATTTGTTTGACAGCTTGATCTCTCTGGAATCCATTCACTTGTGCTTACTGCTATTGCTTACATTTCAGGGCCTAGTCACATCTTTCCTGCGAAATCCTTCCATAGCTTCTTCCCCCAACATCCCTCATGACTCTTCTCCCATTGACTTGTCATACTGCAGCCAGAGAGATTTCAACATTGGATCATGGTATTCTCTTCCTTTCAACTCTTCCCTTGTAGTCTCTGGACCATTTGTGATAGTCTTAATATCTTTCTGAACTCTCAGAACTCTGCACATTAGTTTTTGGTAGCTAGAAAATGCCTGCCATGATCTCTCTTGCCCCAAGGCCTTTACACATGCTGTTTTCTGTGCCTAGACTCCTCTTCCTTTGTTCCTCACATTGGTATTTTGTCAATTTCATGAGATGTCACATTGATTCACATTTACTGTGTGGATCAGATTGCTGATCTGTAAATAAGACCAGGTGACAGTCAACATCACATATCAAAATAGTTTAATATTTTTGGCTTATTAAATAGTCCCAAGGAACACTGTAAGGAAGAAGTACATACTTTTCTTAGAGAAAATACTCTAAAAGAAAGACACTTAATAACAATGGTGATAGAAGTGAAGACAACATGAAGAGGTTAGAATTCATAATTAGAATACAGAAGTTTTATGTAAATTAATGATTCATAAAATGAGTGAATGTATCACATCTATATGCTGTATGTAGAAACAAAAAAGCACTGTCGTCAGTTTTAAACCTTATTTTGGCAGTCAGGTAAATTCATAATCAATATTACTCAGAGCTGATATAGGAATTTTTATTGGTAGACTGTTTTAATAGCTTTATAAAAATATAACAGACTTATTCCAACACTTACAGACTTGCTGAGTGTCCAAAAGAGTCCATTGAAATTTCTAGTTGTAATTTTTACATTTTGGGGGGAACTTCAATGCTTTAGTGCTATTTTTGGCACCAACTTGGAGATCTGTGAAGGCCTGGGCTCTGTGCTTCATGACTGCCAAGGCTCTAGACTGCAGCTTGAGCAGAACTCCTCCTTCTGTACTGGGGAAATGGAGTGATGGATGGTATGCGTTAAAGAATAGGGGTTGAGAGACACAGGTGAATGATTCGGAATCAATGGGGAGTGGAAAGGGACCAAGTTGTGGCTTTTGGCCTAGTTCAGGCAAGAGAAAAGGACTCCACCACGTGGATGGCAATTTGGATACTTTCAAAGTTCTAACAGGAGAATAAACTAGGAAACAAAGGGCTTCATTTTTCCATCTGGAGAGTGACTAGGGCACCATCATTGTTAGAGTTTTGATTATCCCCTTGGGTAACAGGTAGTCATTGTGTTTTCAGTACATTCTTTTTAGATGGAGAATCATGGAAGTTACATACAATCAGTTTCAGATCAAGACCAAGAATTGAGGTCTCCTGACTTCCAATACTATGTGACATCTACATGGTTCTTCCTCTGGTGAAGAAAATAAAATTCAATAAATAAAGAGTATCTTTTACATGTGAGGCACTGGGGCAGGTGTTCGGAGGTTAGGGTGGGAGATAAGTGCAAATACATCTGGAGTCACGTGCCCTCCCCCCTTGAGGATTGCATTGGACTTGGGAAGACAAAACATAAATCCTGGCAGCCTTCGCCTTTCATAGTTTTGACGTGCATGAAACTCAGTTGCCATGGTTTTAGTTAAGTAAGGCCAGTCTCCCAACAACACAGTTCAAATTTCAGTTACCATGGCATATTAACGGTGAATCACTGCAGAGTCAAAAACTCCACTGGAAGCTCTTCAGGTCATACATCACCCTGTAAACAGCAGGCACACATCACCATCCGTGACCAATCAGGGATCGCCCACCCCACACAGATTTCAGTTCGTGTGCTGCCGGCGAAGTGGGCAATTGGGCTGCCTCCTTGTTTCTCAGTGTCAAACCCAGGTGGCATTTTATAACCATGGATAACCAAAAGGAAGAATTGGCTAACAAAGATGAAAGTACATCACGGAAACAAAACGTGGGAAAGAAGGAGGCGATTCTGAATGGGATGCAAATTCTTGTCTCTGACTTACGGCAACTGAAGCTCAGACACAGGGGTTTCGTCAAACAGAAGGGAATTTTATTAGCATTGTAAAATCAGGAAGCTGCACAGTCTTGTGGCTACAATTTCCTAAGTTCCTGGAGGACAAAGGGTTGTTGTTTTATATGGGGTCTCAGGTTACCCAGTGGAAGGGGACTTCTGCAGAAAGGGGTAAAGGGAAAGGGCAGTCCATGGGGATGGGGAGGAGCTTATCATACATTCACATGTTTTCTGGAACATGCATCCTACATTCTGGGTGGGGCTTGATTTTTAACCTTCCTAATCAGGGTGGACTGGACATCTGGTGTCATTGTTCTGAAGGGTGCTGCTTTTTGCTGGTCTGTGCTTGCTCTTTATCCTAGTTTCAATTGGATCAAGACTTGTGGCCATTGTCTTCCATTTTAGGTCCCTGCTGAGCCTATGTTTGTTGGATTAAGCAAACTAAACCCACTCCAAGAAATTAGTGAAGGGGAAAATGACGAGAGTATAGGAAACAAATGTTCTTGGGGCTCCTCCATCCCTCCACTGATCCTGCCACCTTGGAGGATCTCTATGTACAGCCAGAAGGACTCGCTGATGGCAAACTTACAGACATAAAGGCAGAAGGAGTTGTGATATGAATGGAGATGTCCCCTGGACGTGGTGGCACATGTCTATAATCCCAGTACTTGGGAGGCTGAGGCAGGAGGATCATGTGAGTCCAGGAATTCAAGATCAGACTGGGCAACACAGAGAGTCCCTGATATAAGGAGTAGGGAGTACCCCTCCCCCCCCAAAAAAAAAGACAAACTGAGAGATGCCCTAGTGGCAATAATGTCAGCAAAAAAGACTTCCTATTAGAGAAACACTCAGATATATTTCATGACAATGAAAGCACAGAGAGGAAAATGTTAGAGTGATCCAAACTTAGAAAAGAATGTCAGACACAGTGGCGCACACCTGTAATTCCAGTGGCTTGGGAGGCTGAGGCAGGAGAATTGCAAGTTTGAGGCCAGCCTCAGCAACTTAGTGAGGCCCTAGCAACTTAGAAAGATCCTGTCTCAAAATAAAAAATAAAAAGGGCTGGGGACATGGCTCAGTGGCAAAGTACTACTGGGTTAAATCCCTAGTTCAAAAAAAAAAAAAAAAGCAAATTTAAGAGTATGCCTGCTCACCAAGACATAGAAAAGTTGCTTGCCACACATCCCCAATTCTACCAATGAGAAGGCAAGTTCTGTTCAAAATCCTCTTAAAAGTTTTTCATCAAAAACCAGAACGCTTTAATTCTCAATGTCTCTAAGTTTTAAATTATAATGTGCTAAATAAATACTCACTGTTTCTTTCTTTGCCATATATATTTATAACTGCCAGTAAGAGAGATTTTAATGTTCTGATAAGTATTTTAAAATGTCATTGAAAAATCCTGTTTCTTTCATTGCTTATTAAGATTTCTCTGCATGGTCTTAACTTGCCTGGTTATTTTTGAAGTTCCACACTGTCATGAAAAGTGAAGATTACCTGCACATGAATGATTAAATTATAGATTACACAATAAAACATTATGATATTACAGGTATCAAAGCAACATAGGATTAATTCTCAGTTTTGACAAATGCTAGTTTCCCTAGGAGATCAAGGGAGGGAGAGATCTTTCCAGGCCGGGAAGAAGATATGGGTGTGGTGATGGTGCTGATGATGTTGGAAGAGCCAGAATTTCCAACTGGATGGAACCAATGGAAGAAAGGTTACATTGTAGGGGAGTAGAAGAGTGCCCAGAAATTTATATTATGCCCATGTGATATAATTGCTATGAATGATGGCAGTAAAGTAGATTTTCCCCATCTTTTTTTTTTTTTTTTTTTTGGTGTGTGTGTGTGGTTCTCGGAATTGAACTTGGGGAGGTTTTGCCAATATGCTACAAACACAGCCCTTTTCACTTTTTAATTTTTCTAGACGAGGTCTCACTGAGGAGCTCAGGCTTGCCTCCAACTTGAGATCCTCCTGCCTCAGCATGAGCTACTGTACCCAGTAGGTACCTTGACTCTGGAATTTCTTCTCCTTCAAATTGTTTTCTTAGCAAATCATTTGATGTCAGAATGCATGTTTAAAAAGTGGAAAAGCCAAGCATGCTTAGATCCCAGAGAGAGTGGAACAGTGTAGAACAATTCAGTTGGCTCCGCCAGAGCATTGTGCATGGGTAGCTTCATTGATTATGGAGGCCGCCTTTAGCTTACTCTGGAGTAAAACATTGCTTCTTGGTTGTTAGTAAGTCTTCCCTGAGTTCTCTCTGTAATAATAATAATCACTTATAACTGTATGGCTTTAAAGGTTTTTTTATACATGAAAAGAGGCAATAAGGAGAGTTGTGGACTGAGGCACCAGGGAGAGCTCATGCTTCTCAAGATCAGGGATGCTACTTGGCTTTTGGAAATGTATCATGAGATCCATTAGAATTTTTAAGAGAAGCCAGAAATCTTGGTTTTATGTGAAGTTTCCCTATTTAAAAATGTTGGGGGCTGGGGCTGGGGCTGGGGCTCAGTGGTAGAGTGCTGGCCTAGCATGCATGAGGCACTGGGTTTGATCCTCAGCACCACATATTTATAAAATAATAATAAAGATAAAAAATGTTGACCCAAGCTTTTACAAAATCTATCATTTGTGGGGCTGACAAGAACATCCCTTGCCCACCCTGTACCTGTTCTGACTATTGTAGCAGCTTTGTAGACAGTGGTACTATTTGATACCCAGTATTCATCTAATTCTGACAAAGTTTCCATTACAATGATGACTGTGTTATAATGCAGTCATTATCATTATTATCAATTTTCAATTGGGGAAATAGTCTTATGGAGCTCATGTGACTTGTCTACAAAAGCATTGGTGTTAGGTAGTAAACCTACTCATCTCATGCCTTTGATGATTTATTCTCTTCTATATTAACATCAAAAAAGTTGTTTATCAACTGTAAGAATCAAATGAAAACCCCAACCACCAGCCTGCAAAAGGACCTGAGCCAGGGAAGCTCTGGGTGTGTGGAAGTAGGACCTCCTGGTTTGTGTCTCTAGGGCATTGCCATTGTAATCAATTTGAATCTATTCCTGCCCTTCATCTAAATGAATGGATGGTTAACTTGGCCTTCAAGTGATTCCTCAGGGTTATTGCATCTTTTACCTAAGCCTTCTGCTCACATTCAGTGGCAGTATGCTTGACAAGTACTGAGAAGCATGTTGTCCCTTAAGTTCAGAGTCATGTGATTTAACAGCTAAGGACATGATCAAAAATCTACTTCAGAAAAACAATGGAAGTGGAGTGGCTCTTGCACTTGTAATTCCAATGACTCTGGATGCTGAGGCAGGAGGATTGCAGGTTTGAAGACAGCCTCAGAAACTTAAGTGAGACCCTGTCCCAAAATGAAGAAAAAAAAGGGCTGGGGACTTAGCTCAGTGGTAAAGTGCCCATGGATTTAATCCCCAGTACCAAATAAAACAAAAGAAACAAACAAACAACAACAACAACAAAACACACACAAAAAAAAAAAGAAAAAGAAAAAGAAAAATGGTGGACTTGTTATCAGTATGCTCTTCTTAAAAGAGCCACATTTCCTGCATGGAGGTAGCACTCTTGGACTGGGTCTAGATTTTAGCAATAGATGGGTGGATGGTTGAAGCCTTAAAATTCTTTACCATATATTTAGTAGTTTTAGCTAAAAAACTGTAAAATCTATCTAATCTTAGTAATAAAAATATCTCAGCAATGCAATTACAAAATACCTAACTTTAAACCATGCAATGACTCCAGTGAATGCCCCAAGCACAACTAGATGCAAAATGTTCCCTTAAGTAACTGACTGAATTGGATTTCTGAATCAATATATAATTGTAAGTCAGTTAAATAATGTGGGCATTTGTCCAAAATGATGACTTTAGAATAATTGATCTGTAATCACTTGTCATTAGGGAATTGCAATTAAAGCAATAACGAAATACCACCACACACTTACGAGAATAGCTAAAGCCCCCAAAACTGACCATAACAACCACTGGAGAAGATGCAGAGCAACAGAAATTTTAATTCATTGCTAGTGGAATTGTGGAAATGGCATAGCCACTTTGGTAGACAGCTTGGTAGTTTATTATAAAATTAAGCATAATCTTACCATAGGATATAACAATCATATTCTTGGTCGATTTGAAAATTGAACTAATTTGAAAATTATGTACATACACAAACATGTGTGCGAATACGTATATCAGCTTTACTCATAATAGCTCTGGACTGGAAGCAACTGGTAGGCCTCTCTGCAGATCAGTCAGTGAACAAACGTGGCACATTCATACAGTAGCAGTTAGAACTGAGTTACTGAGATACAAAAAATTATGGATGAATCTTAAATGCATATTGATAAATGAAAGAAGCTAGTCTGAAAAAGCACATACTATAAGATTCCAGCTTTATGACATTCTGGAAAAAGCAAACCTACAGACTTGATAAGAAATTCAGTGGTTGTCAGGGGCTTAGGAGTTCAGGAGAGGATTGACTAGATTAAGCACAGGGGATATATTTTTTAGAGTGTATGATACTGTGATGTTGAATTCAAGCATTTGCCAAAATCCTCTGGGTACTTTCTATTAACTTCACAGTACAGAGAGAAAATTTTAATTAAACAAATCAAAAGGATAGGCAAGAACTAGAGTTGTTGCTCAGTGGTAGAAGATTTGCTTAGTATGTGTGAGACCCTGGGTTTGATACTTAGCATCGCAAAAACAAAACAAACAACATGGAGGCTGAGGAACACAAAATGAGGTGCTGTATATGTGACAAAAGAATCTCAATGTACTACAAGTGTATGGGACAACCTTACTGAAGGGGGAGGGGAGTAAAGTGCTGACATTGGTATCTTCATGAATGAGTAGAGTCAATTAAGTCAATTAAGCAAATGATGGAAATTAGGATCTTCACTGTAACTATAAGACATTATAGATTAAGAAGGAGAGGAGGCTAGAAAGATCTATATGGCAATGAATTGGAGGTGGATACCACATTATAGACTCATGCTTAATGCAGACAAAGCTGCATGCAGAGATTCTTATGAATATGCATATATACCCAGGTTAGTATTCATACATGTATCTCCTTGCTCTGTCAGCTGAGAGGACCTACAAGCAATGATTCCCCAGTGGCAATGAATATGTCTACAGTCCAGAGCTTGGTTTCTAATAAGCTTCTTCAGTAGAAGGAACCAGGGCTTCTGGGAGAATGGCTGAATAGGAACTCAGCCTGGAAATCTTGCAGTGTCAGCAAATAAGGAATTGCTCACAAAATATAGCCCTGCAATGATGGAGATATGTTAAAGAGACACAGGAACCAATGAAGGAACTCCCAATTTCCAAAGCTGGAATACATTTAGCAGCAAAATAAAGTTGTCATAACCCCAAACATAGATAACCATGAGTTCACATTTATATGAACAAATTATTCAATATATAAGTAAATAAATAGTGAAAAAAACAACAAGTCTCCTTGTAAGGGTCTGGCGGAGCGTCGGAGAAAGAGACCACACAAGAGACTGGCTCCATGCAATTGGTAAAAGGGGATATTTATTGGGGATCCATTCCAGCGCACTGGGGCTCCGTGCTCACTCAAGAAGGGAGAGCAGCCCAGAGCAGAGTTCAAGCAGAGCTTAAGTACACTTTTTGGAGAGGGTGGGGGGCTTTGCATACATCAGAACAAATCATCATGAGGCGCGGGAAAATTGAACAACAACCCTGAGTCAGGATTAGTACATACATTGGCGGGAACAATCTGGGCAGGGGTGATTGGTCATTCCTAAGCGGGGTACACATTTAAACTGATTGGTTTTGGAGCCTAGATGCTTACGTGCCATGTTACCTGGAGCCCTTAGCTATTAAACAACCAGGGAATCAATGGAGATATTTACTGGGCAGTTCAGGTATTGTCCTAACAGCTACAGAGATTACAGGTTCCAGGGGTAGCAGAGGAATTGTAACAATACCTAGTCTTTACTTTTTTTTAGCCCAGTCTTTTACACTTTAACTCAAGCTTTTGTAGCTTAGAATCAGCTTAGAAATTTTACCTTTACATCCTGAGCAGAATTTCAATTTACAAAATTACTCTTCCTTTCAGAAATTGAAACGTTAGTCTTCACTCCTTCAGCATGGACTCAGCTGTGTGACTTTCTTTAGAAAAGTACAGTCTGGAAAGGGGGGAAGAAGCAACTTAGTGACAGAAATTGGACACTAATCCTCAGGATCAAGGTCAACAACAGTGATGAATCGTGTTGACAGCGTATTCTTGATGTGATATGATGAGAACAGGAGTTTAATTCAGTGGTCTTTGTCCACCAAAACATATTACCTTAGTCTAATGATGAGAAAAATATCCAGAATTTTCCAATTGAGAGACATCCTGAAAAATATCTAACTAATAATCTTCAAAATGTGAAGATCATCAAAAATGTCTGAGAAATTCTCATAACCATGAGAAACCAAAGGACACATGACAACTAATTGTAATGTGGTATTCCAGATGGGATCCTCAGACTAAAAAAGAATATTAGGGAGAAAAAATAAGACTAAAACATGGACCCTAGCTAATAATTGTGTGTTGGTATCCTTCCTTTATTTGGGATTAATCTACTATATCAATGAGATGTTAAAATAGAGGAAATGGTATAGAGGATAGGGGAGCTCTGTACTATCTTTGTGCTTAGTCTGTGATTCTGAAACATGTTCTAAATGACACATTTTATTTTTACAAAGGTTAATCAAATTATTATTTCTCTGCTTCAGGCCCTTCCAGTCATTTGCTCATTCAAAAAATTCATACTAAGCAAATTCTTGGTTCCAGTCACTGTGCAATTTGCTGAGGATTTAATCATGAGTAAAGGCAGCATTGCTTCTTATTCAATAGGAAGATCAGAGCTTTTGCAATAAGAAGCACAAGAAGCAGCAGACTTCCTCCTGGAGAAGAGGTTCCAGAGGCCAGTAGATCCTGTAGCGGGGATTGTCAAGGTCAGGGATGCAGGTGAGGGTCCTAGAGGTGAACCAGTTGAGAGGCATGTCATGGGAGGAAGCCTGTACTTCAGGATTTGTAAAAGCCAGTGGGGTGATCGTGAAAGGTGATGGAAAGTGAGGCTTCCAGGGTTGTCAGGGTCCCCCAAGGAGGCTTATAGGCCTTTTTCATGATTCTGGCTTGTCCTAGTAACAGGACCACAATTGAGCCCTATCTCCCCTTCTCAACTCTTCGAGGACAGAGTCTACTGTCTCTTTTGCTTTGGGCTGCATCTTTAGCACTTAGCATAAGGCTGGGAATGGAAACTGAACTTCAACTATTTTTGGAAATTATTATAAATTCTTAAGAAGACGCGAAAAAATGTACAAGAAGTTTCTGTGTTCCCTTCACCCGGTTTTGCTCAGTGTAGTGATCATAGTGCAATCTCAAAAATTAAGAAATTAATATTGATACAATCTGTAGCACTAGTTTAGATTTTGGCAGTTTTATATGCACTTATTTAGGGGGTGTGCATGCATGTGTTTGTGTTTGTGTTTGTGTTTGTATTTTAATTGCATGTGTAGATTCATGTAACCACCACAGTCAAGATACTATTCCCTCACCCCCATCCATTCCTGCTCATCATACCCTTCTCTAACAACCATTGTTATGGGTTCCTGGAGATCCTCTATTCTGTTCTCCATCTCTGTGCCTTTTATTCCTGAGGTATTCAGAGTGCCCTGACCAAATGTGGAAAGTGTTCCCTGCTTTGAGTGAGTACAGTGATTGGAGGAGACAAGGGTGTATATAGGAGAATATCTTCCCAGGGTAGAAATGATGGTGAAGGATAGACACTGAGTGAGTAACCACAAGTTGCAGGCAGGGGACGGGTTTTATGGACTTATTATTATGGAGGAAGACCAACTTCTGATGAAGACAAATTCTTGGGGTGCTTATAGCAAAGGGCATCTGGGGTGCAGAGGAACAAGACAGAGAAGAGGATTCCAAAGAGTCAAAAAACGGGTTGAGTGGATATGCTGGTTGAGTTGTCATGAGGATGTTGAAGGTCCTCTGGATGGTGGCAGGGTTTGAATGGAGAAGCCACCAGGAGTGAATGAGAGTGTGCCAGCCACCCAGAGCAGAGAACTGAGGAGTGGATTTGGCCCTGACTCTAGCTTATTCACTGGCACTATTGTGAACCAGGTGACACAGTGAAAACCTTCCTTATAGCTAAAGGGCAGAAGTCTCCCAAGTTATAACCAATAGACACAAGGAGCAATCTGAAGTCACAGTAAATGAAGGATTTAGACTAAAGAGAGGGAGACCCTTTGCCTCTTTCTCTGAACCTAAAGCTATAGGACTTTAGTCAGAATTTAACACTCAGGATTATACTCATGAGTCTGACTCGGGTAAGAGATGGACTTGAAAGATGAAATGCAGCGCAAGCAAGCCCCCAACATGCCTGAGTGCCAGCAGATTCAAGAAGCAGAGAGAACAAGGGTGGTGCATTCATTTGCTAGGGTAGCAGTATCAAAGTACAGTTTCATTCACTCAGAAAATAAAAAATTCATTAACTTTTAAATTGTGTGCCCTTCTGAGTATTGTGATAAAATCTTGTACTGCCTTTTTCTTTCTAGTCCAGGATGTGAATCATCCTTTTGTCCAGAGTGTCCACACAGTATAACCCACCCTTCAGTTAGTCACTTAGTAGCCATCTCAGTTATCAGATCAATTGCTGTGGTATGGCAGTACTTATGATCAAGTAACTTTATGTGGTCCTTAAGCCTCAACTTCATGCCTATGTTATTCTCGTACTTTATCTCATCCTGTGGATATTCTATCATCTCAAGTCATCCCGAGAAAGATTAGTGCAATAAGAGCACATTCACATAATTTTTATTACAATATATTATTATAATTGTTCCATTTTATCATTAGTTATTGTTAATCTAGTGCTGTTTTATTTATAAATTAAAGTTTATCATAGATACATATGTAAGGAAAAAACACATATATAGGGTCAGAGCATGATTTGAGGCATCTACTGGAGGTCTTGAAATGTGTCCCCTGCAGTGGAGACTACTATACCACAAACTGTGTAGATTAAAACAACAGAAATTTAGTGTCTCACAGTTGTGGAGTCTAGAAGTTCAAGATCAAGGTGTTGGCAAGGTCATACTGGCTGTGTCACCTGTAGGGGAGAATCTTTCCTTGCCTCTTCTAGCGTCTCTGTATTTTCCAGCCATCCATTGCATCACTTGGCTTGTAGATATATTATTTGGTTTGTAGAAGCCTCTGTGTTTCTTCTCCCCTTCTTATAAGGACACAAGTCAGTTTGGATTAGGGCCCACTTTTGTGACCTCATCTTAACTTGATGACATCTGCAAAGACCATATTTCTAAATAAGTCATTCACAGGTACTAGGGATTAAGACTTCAACACATTCTTTTGGGGAACTCAATTGAACCCATAACAAGTAAGACAGGCATCACATTACCCTGTAGGTAATATGGTCTCAATGAACATCTGATAAACCTCCCTTTTGTGTTGTCTTTAAACATACCATTATATCACTCATGCAATGAGGGAGAGACAAACCTGAACTGTGCATTCCAATACTTCCCCTTCCCAGAGCGTGAAGATGGAAAATAAGTTTCCCCTCAATATTGGTTTTCTAAAATTGAGTGAAATCTTTAAATGAAGATTATAGAACTAGTTAGGCATTGATCTCAAGAAAATTAATTATTTTTGAAGGGATTGATTTGCCATACATCTTTTAACAAAGACAGATTTTCTCAAGGTTTTTGGTATGTTAAAGTCTTTTTGAAACATTTCAGAGAAAAAAAAGGAATGTTTTTAGCAAGAAAGAAACGAGAAAATGTATTTAATAATGCCTGATGGAAGACTGGCAAAAGACCAACTGACAGGACCATTTGAAGATTTAATTAACATATAAGATGAATGTTGAAAACATTAATAGATACTGGTTTACATAGCAGTTGGTTAAACTTCTGAGGAGAATCACATTAGAGGTTCCCTGGGGTAATGATTTGCATATTAACAAGAAGTTATGTTAGAGCATTTGTAAAGCACATTCTCCTTATCAGTGTGTCTACCAGTATTTGGATCCCTTAAAAACTTCGTGTTCTGTCTTTAAACATAGTATTGTGTCAGCCATGCAAAATTTCCCTTCCTTCTCACTTTCCCCCTTTCAAAGGCACTTTTCCCTGGAAATTGCAGGGTGATGCACTGCTCTGGATCTTGTATCCACTGTGGAAATATTTACACACACAGCTATGGTGGTTTGATCCTAGTTCTCCTTAAAGAAGAGAAGGAGGGGGCTGAGGATGTGGCTCAAGCGGTAACGTGCTGGCCTGGCATGCTGCGGCCTGGGTTCCATCCTCAGCACCACATACATAGATATTGTATTTTTTATATATTTAATTTTTTAGTTTGTCTGCCGAAAACTAAAAAAATTAAATTAAAAAAAATTCTCTCTCTCTCTCTCTCTCTCTCTCTCTCTCTAAAGAAGACAAGGAGGACACTTGGACCTCCTATAGACCCTTGGTCTCTCCCTTCTCCACAAATTAATAATTAAACTGGAAATTTTTTTCCCAATCAGAATGACTACTTCTCTGTGTGGACCCACTTAGAAGGAGCATGAAGAATTATAGGTCACTAGGATACCACTCACTCAGTTCTATGCAGCAAATGATTCCATTGTCCGGAAACACTAATTTGTCCAAGAGTAGCCTACTTTTACTAAATTACAAAGGTAATTTATGAAATTCTACTGAGGAAATAATTTTCCAAATGGTACCCTAGTGGCCTGAACAAGCTATTACAGCCCCCAGTCCTACCTACCTTACTTTGAGGACATGAACTATTGGAAAAAAACTAGCTAGCTGCACAGTTCTACTGACTGGCTTCATCAAAAACTCTCCAGTCTGTGCTCTGCACCATAGAGTAGTGGGTTGGCAGCCCGAATTCAGGAAACTTGTTAGAAAGTGCTAAGAGCCATAGCCAAGTAAGAATGACGCATGGCATTTTTGGTTGAAAGGTGACCCTGCTCGGGGATTAGGGTGGCTCCAGGTTTAGGGTGGGTCCTGCTGGATTAGGGTGACTCTGGGTTTAGGGTGGATCCTGCTGGATTAGGGTGGCTCCAGGTTTAGGGTGGATCCTGCTGGGCATAGGGCGTATCCTGCTGCCTCAGGCGCCCCACTCCTTGAGTTCCTGTGGGGTTCTGGGAGCCCGGTGGAGGGAGTGTATTTTCCCAGAACGTGCGTGTAGAGTGCCTGTGAGAGTTCGGGAATAAAGAGCTGCTGTTTGAATCTACAAGCTTTTTGTGGTGGCTCGATTATTTTGTGCCCAGCCAGACTGCGGCAGAAAGGGTCAGAAGTAAGAAGCAGGAGGGCCTTGGCACCCATCTTCTGTTATACTGGAGGCCAGGACGGAGGCCAGCCCACATGGTACCCTTGCGCCTATTAGAAAATGCAAAAGGGACAAGCCCAGGCCAGAGTGCTTGGCTTGGTGAATGGAGGCCAGTTAGCTACCACCCTGTTCACCTTGCCGCCTTGACGGATTGTTCTTGTACAGAGCATGACTGCACTTGGGGACCAGCAGCAGGTTCCACATCCATTAGGCCAAGTGAGAGCCCTAAGGTACCAAAGAGAGGGACTTGGAATCTGGAAGAATTACATTTTGGCCTTGGTCCTGCTGATCACTAATGAACGATACTGGACAAATCTCCTCCGGTTCCTTTCCTAGGTCTCTATTCCCATCTGTGTAATGAGAATTAGAACATATACATTTTGTGGTGGTGGCTCTTTTGTTTATTTTTCAGAACCTGGAAAATGAACTCTTACCTGCAGCCTGAAGAAATAGATTGGTTGCCTTGGAGCTGTTCCAGTAGAAGCAGGGGTGAGCCTCAGTATCTTGTGGGCGTCTCCTCCTTGCTGACCCCAAGGCAATTCCTGAACATGGCCCTGAAACTCCAGACTTCTCAGAAGGGATACAACCTGATGTTCAGGGGCCTTAATGGCTCTTAGACAGTCCAAGACACTAGTTCTCCCATCCTCAGCTTCCTAATGTCTCCAGGGCATTGTATTCTATGGGTCACTTTTTGTGTCTAAGGGGGCAATGTTATATTGTGCTCCAGGACTGTAGGTAATTTGATAGAGAAATTCATCTAGAGTGAGCTGTGCAAGATAAAGAAGGCATCTAACAGTCGCAGTGCACTTCAAGGCTGGCAAGCTGTTTTTCCACTCCTTACATCCTTTAAGCCTTTTCAACCATTCTGTGGATCATCCCCACGTCCCAGGTGATGAAATGGATGCAGGAACATTGAGTAGCCTGCCCCTGGTTGTACAGCTGGAAAGAGTTACCCGTGCAGCCAGGTGTTTTGATTCCACGCCTACTGCTTTTTCCTCTTTCTGTATCTCAGCTTCCTGTCTTGACTAATCTGCTGCAGATTAAGTCCAGGAGGAATAAAGAGTTGACGTCCAAATAACTATAAATCTGCAGCAGGGCAGACAGTATATGTTAGCCTCTAAATGGCTGCAGAAGAGGCGCAGGGAGAGCTGAATGAGGTGTTCACAGCCACGATTTCCTTTCATTACATAAAGGGTTTGCTTGTCAAGCACCATCTGGAAGATGATATGCAGCCACTTTTCCATGATGAATGAAGACACGCAGAGGCAGATTCCAGGAGAACAGCATATACATCTTTGTTCGGTGATGTCAGACACAAAATCGAGTTGCTTAAAAACTTGCTTTCAAATACAGGGACAAAAGTCATGGTACAGGAAGGTCACGCTGAATTTAGAAAAGCCAAGACTGTGAGCTTTTCCTCTGAAGCTGTAAACAAATGTGCTTTTGGGTGGAAATTTTAATAAATCTTTCTTTTTCCTCCCCCTGCAGTGCTGGGTATGGAACCCAGGGCTTTGCATATGCTAGGCAAGAGATCTTCCACTGAGCCCCAGCCCCAGCCCTAATAAATGTTCTTGTGGTAAGGTAAAAGTAGATATAGGAGTCTACTCTTACCAAATACAAGACTAGATAAATTATTGCAAGGTGGGTAGCCTAATAACCACCCCACAGGTCAACAAGTTAAATTTTTTGCAACCAAACTGAACTGACTCCCAAATCCAGAATTCCAGTGATTCCAGAGGCTAAGGCAGAAGGATCACAAGTTCAAGGACAGCGTTAGCAATTTTCAGAGACCTAGTCATAAAATAAAATAAAATAAAAAATAAAAAAGGTTGGGAATGTATTTTGGAGCTCTGGGTCCTATATCCCCAGTATGAAAAACAGAAAGAAAAGAAATTTAACTTTTCCAATTATTCCAGAATTCCCTCCATGCAGCCATCTTAATGACAATCCTCTTTTGTCTCCTCTGTAATAATCACTCTCTGACATACAGTCATCACATCTTTCATCTTCTTAGTTTTGTCATTCAAGTATCTACCCTCAGATACTACAGTTCAGTCATGCCCTTTAAAAACTGCTGTTTTTCAAGTCTCTCACTCCACAAGTTTCCCTTCCATACCTTCCTTTCCCCTGCTCTCGATTTGTTGAAGAGTCCTCGCCAACAAGCAGTCTGGATTTGGCTAAGTGCCTCTTCTATGCAGTTCAACACATTATTCTGCTTCTGGCACATTGGCGACTGGTACCAACACTGAACTGGAGTCTGGCTCAATCCCTTTTGCAGGACATAAATGATATACTCTTTCATCAGGAGGCACATCATGTCTGGTTTTCACTTTTTTTTTTTATGCTAACAAACGTGGATGCCATTAATTTCTTGCAGATTGCAAAATGGTGATATTTTAATTCAATATTTCTTTTTCAGTTACCTGTTGGGCAATATTATTATAGGAGACATATCCCCTCATCTACCATGGGTTGAGCATCTCTAATCTGAAAATCCAAAATCTGAAATGCTCCAGAATCCAACACTTTTTGAGTACCAATATGACACCACAGGTGGAAAATTCCACACCACAAAACTTTGTTTCATACACAAAATTATTAAAACATTGTATAAAATTGCCTTTCAGCTATGTGTATAAGGTACCTATGAAACACACATGAATTTTGTGTTTAGACTAGGGTCCATACCCAAGATATCTCATTATGTATATGAACTGATTCCAAAATCCAAAATCCAAAACATTTCTGGTTCCAAGCCTTTTGGATAAGGGATATTCAACTTTTATCTGGTTTTGCAATGTTATATTTCATGTAGAAAAGACAGGATAAATGCTTACTCTTTCTAATTTGTTAGTTCTTAAGATAATAAATTGTTTCCCTATCTTTCTCTGAGGGTAACCCACTAGTTTCAAAAACTGTTGTTATGAACTTCTTGATTTAACTATATTTTATAGGTTTGGATGCATTGCAATGAACATCTTTATTGACATTCACATTTTTCCTTCTTTAGCAAGTGGGAACATCTAAAGTCAGCTCCTGATCCTTTTGGCTCTGATCAACTAGTCTTTTATAACTTTTTTTGTGATCTGGTTTGATCCTAGGCCTTGGATCAGCCACTTTTCTTCATTGAGAAGTAGTATTTCAAGACTATAATCTGGGCTGTCAGGATGTTTATTGCTACTGGGTTGGTTGTTGCTTCTGGGCTTTTATTGCTGGACAGAGCTAAGAAACACACACACACACACACACACACACACACACACAGAGTTAGCTACACAGATTGACACATTATCTCATGAATTCATACTGCTATTTCCAATTCCACTCTAGGACTACAGGGTTTTTATGTAACCTAGCCTATATTATGTTTTAACTCCTTTTCTCTACCCTGAGAATCTGGTTTATGAGATAAAATTAGAATATCCCATAACTCCTCATTTGCTTAATCCTATATTATGCAAAGTATCTCACAATAATGTTACCAATACTACCACAACTAAGTAATTACTGAAAGCAGTTAAAAGTTTTTGCATCAGCTCTTTCCCATTCAACCTATTTTAAAAAATAGCCATATTATATCTACATCATCAGACCAAACAACCAGTACATGATATACTTAACATTCATTTGATCTTTTTTAAAATAAGTAACAGCTTTATTGAAACATAATTCATATGCCATAAAATCCACCCCTTTAAAGTATACAAAATTCGTTGGTTTTTCGTATATCTGTGTGGTTGTGCAGCCATCCTCGCTATCTAATTTTAGAACATTTCTATCATCTGAGAAAGGAACCCACTAACAGAGATTCCTGTTCCTCCTCCTCAGCCTCTGACAAACACAGATCTATTTCCATCCCTATGAATTTGCCCTTCTGGACATTTCATACCAATGGAATGATACAGACTGTGGCTTTCTTGTTTATGAGATAAAATTAGAGTATCCCTGTTTCATTGGAATTAGAATCTCTGTTTCACATTGCTTAGTGTTTTCAAAGTTTACCTATATCATAGCTTGCATCCGAATGGTACTTAATTACTTTTTATGGCTGAAAATACTCCATAGTTTAGATATACCACATTTTTCTGTCCATTCATCAAGGGATTTGTAGGTTTTATTATTTTTCAGTCCCTATGAGCAATAGTGGTATATATATATATATATATATATATATATATATATATATATATGTATTCTTTTGTGTCCAAATATATTTTCAGTTTTCTTGGTTATATACCTGTGATGGGTTATGTGGAACCATATGGTTCACATGTTGGGAAACCACCAGACTGTTTTCCAAAGAGGCTGTGCCACTTGATGTCCCACCAGCATGCATGGAGGTTTCATGTCTTCCACATCCCTTCCAACACAACACTTGCTATTGTCCATCCATGGTAATGGCCATTGTAGTTTTGATTTGCAGTTCCCTAGTGACTATGTTATTGAACATCTCTTCATGTGCTCATTGCCATTTCTCCTTGTTAGAGGGTTTCACACAATTTATTATGATTTTTAAATGATTGGTGATAAGTTTCACTGAACAAATGATTTGGGAAATTTATATACTTCCCTAAAAATTAGGGATACGTTGAATCCTCCATATAAATATATGTAAGAGTGTATGAGGATATAAAAGTTCATTAAAAAGCATATAAAAAATAGGAATTCCTGCTTAGTTTAATTTCCTGCTGCCTTAAAAAAGTACTTAGCTTCATTTATCATCTGAAGTCCATATTAGTGGTCTGGTGTGATTAAATGTATGTAAGAGAGATACAACACAATTTGTATTTATCTTTAATTTTACATCTCATAGGCAAACCACCAAGTCATTCTTTCTGTCTGTCTGTCTATCTATCTATCGTTGCCTTTACAGCTTATGTTAGTCAAATTTTCATTGCTGTGACCAAGATACCTGACAACTTAGAGGAGGAAAGATTAATTTTGCTCACAGTTTCAGAGGATTCAATCCGTGGTCATCTGGCTCTATGACCTTGGGTCTGGGATAAGATAGAACATCATGGAGAAGGGTGTGACTGGGGACAGAGGAAAGCTGCTCAGTCCATGGCAGTTGGAAAGCAGAAAGAGGGAGAAGGAGAGGGAGAGGGAGAGGAGAATATGGGGGTGCAGAGAAAAAGGCCAGAAAGAAGAAGATGAGCCCTTCCAAAGCACATCCCCAGTGACCTACCTTCTCCAGCTAGTTCCTACCTCCCAGGTGTCCATTCAGCCATCAATCCACTGACGAGGTAGAGCCCTCATGACCCAATCATTGTCCCAAAGCCACACCTCTGACTTTGGGCGACATTCCAGATTCAACCCATAACATGGCTTATGTATTTTTTCCCAGCTTTATTGGGGCATAATTGACAAAACTGTATGTATTTAAGACGTACAATGTGTTGAGTTGATATACGTGTACTTCCTGAAACTGTTGCCACAATCAAATGATTGCCATTCCATCACCTCACACACTTACCATTGTGTGTGTGTGTGTGTGTGTGTGTGTGTGTGTGTGTGTGAGAGAGAGAGAGAGAGAGAGAGAAGAACACTTAAGATCTATTCTCTTAGCAATTTTCAAGTATATAATACAGTATTATTTACAATAGCTGCCATTATTTAAATAGTATTATTTACAATAGCTGTATCTTAGGTTCCCAGGATTTATTCATGTTATAATTGAATTTTTGCCTCCTACGACCAACATCTCCCCATTTCCTTCACTTCTCTCTAGTCGTTGGCAGCCATTATTGCACTCTGTTTCTATGAGTTCAATGTTTGTAGATTCTGCATACAAGAGAGATCTACAGCATGTGTCTTTCTGTGACTGGCTTATTTCACTTAGCATATTGTCCTCCAGTTTCATCTATGTTCCTACAATGGCTGGATTTCCTTGTTTTATAGGGCTGCATATATTCATGTATATTACATTTTCTTTATTCATTCATCTATTAATAGACAGGTGTCTTGCCAATTGTGAAGAATGCTGTAATGAACTTGGAGTGCAGATGCTATTGAGATACTAACTTTGTTTCTCATTGGTCATTTCTTTCCTTCATTGGAGAAGCATGCACTTAGTCTTGTTTCTAAAGGAGCTATATGTTTAATGCTTATCCCCTGTACTGATGTCAACATCTGTCTAGTTATTTTGTTGTTTACAGCTCATTAACTAACAAAATCCTTCAGGAAGGGTTTATGGGAACAAGACTGCTGAGTTCTTGCACAACAATGATGATTATCTGTGACATTTATAATTGAAGATATGTTTTTCCTGAATATAAAATCCCCGAGTAACATTTTCTTTTCTTTGTTATCTTTTAAATGCTCCTATATTGTTTACCAGGCACAATGAATTATTGTCAAATATTTCGTTTCCCTTGGAAACTGCCTACTCTTCATGTCTCAATACCCAGAAGATGTTTTTATTTTTTTAGAGCCCAGTAATTTTATTCCAGTGTAGCTTGGTCATGGTTATCCTGATTTGATATTATCTAGTAAAATATATGCTTTTTTAAATATGCAATTCAATTTAAAAAATAATTCAGTATTATTTTCTTGAGTCATAGTTTTTCATTTGCTTTGTTCTCTGCTTTGGTTTCTCCATTTCAGGAGCTCCTTTCTGTCATATGTTGGATCTTGTTAATTCTCTTTAGATAGGCAATTCTCCATCTCTCTAATCTTTTCTTTTATTTCTTTATGATTTGAAACTTTCTCTCCTTTTTGCTTTTTTATTACCCTCCGGACTGTGAATTTTTTATTATGTCTTTCACTCTAATAATTCTTTCAGCTTAGTCTTTTTTTTTTCTTTTCTGTTTCACAGTTAAGTCCATCCATCATCTGTTTTTAGTTAACTGCTACATAAACTGTGGGGTGGGGTTTAAATTGAAATTCTTCTTCTTTTTAATTTTCTCTTGTACAGGGCCAGTTTCTCCAGCAGCATTTGTTGGAAAGGTTATTTCCCTTCCATAGTGAGTTGCTTTTGCACTTTTGTCAAAAGTCAGTTAAGCTAATTTTGGGGGTTTATTTGTGAGTTCTTTACTCAGTTCCATTGAACTAGGGGTCTTAGGGGTCTGTCCTTCTGCCAAACCACAATATCTTGATTATTAATCTCTGTAGTAAGATTTAATATCAGGTAGAGTAATTACTCCTACTCAGTTTTCTTTTTTGGTACTGGTTTAGGTATTACCTAAAGAGCCTGTACCTTTTTGCCTACATTTAAAAACAAATTTTCTATGTCTCAAGATAAACCTCACTGGGATTTTGATGGAAATTGTATTAAACCTGTAAAACTATTTTGGAAGAACTGACATCTTGACTATACTGAATATTCTAATCCATGACAGCATCCTTTCCCATTTCTATTTGTTTAGCTTTGTTTATTTATTTATTTATTTGGTGAGTGGTGCTGGGGATTGAACCCAGTGTCTTGCACTTGCTAGGAAAGCACTCTACCACTGAGTAGAGTCTTCAACCCCAATCTTTAAGGTCTTTTTAAAAAATTCATCATTGTAATGGTTAATTTTGTGTGTCAACTTTGCTGGGCTAAAGTATCCATATATTTGGTCATACATTATTCTGGATGTTTCTATCAAGGTGTTTTATGAATGACATTAATATTTAACTCTGCATGGATTTTGAGTAAAGCAGATTCCCCTCTATAATGTGAGTGGTTCTCCTTCGAACCAGTTGAAGACCTAACTAGAAAAAAAGGATGACTTCCTTCAAGCAAGAGGGAATTCTGCTAGAATACTGACTTTGAATTCACACTGCCACTCTTCCCTGGGTCTTCAGCCTGTCAGCCTACCCTGAAGAATTTGTATTTTCCAAGTCTCCACAATTGTGTGAGCCAATTCCTTAAATCACTTCTCTCTCCATCTCTCAGCTTTTCATCACTGTGACAAAATACCTGGGGAAAAAAACAACTTAAAGGAAAAAAAGGTTTATTTTGGCTCACAGTTTCAGAGGCTTCAGTTCACAGTCACTTGACTCCATTATTCCTGGACCTATGGTAAGGCAATACATCGAGGTGAGGAGTGAGAAGTGGAGCAAAGGTGTTTACTTCCTGGCAGCCAGAAATGGGGGGAGAGAGAGAACAAGAGGAAGGGGTGTGGATGGGTTTGTGGAAAGTATATCCTCCAAAGGCACACCCCCAGTAGCCTTCTTCTCCACCTTCTGAAGTTTCCACCAACTCCCAGTAGCCCATTAAACTACCAATCTGTCAATCCCATAAGTAGCCTATTAAACTACCAGTCCACCAATGCACTAATCTCATCGATCTTATCAGAGCCCTCATGATTCAACCTCTTCCCAAGGCCCTACCACATAAGCTTTGGGGAGAAATTTCAGATCCAAATTATAATATAAGATTCTCTCTCTCCTCTCTTCTCCCTTCTCTCCTCTCCCCCGCCCCTCTCTCTCTCTCTTTCTCTCTCTCTCTCTCTCCTTCTCTCTCTCTCTCTCTCTCTCTCACACACACACACACACAGAGATATCCTATTGGTTCTGTTTTTTTGGAGAATCCTAACTAATGCAACCATCATTTTCAAAAGAAACATGTTTTATTAAATACATACTTAAGTTATTCCATTTTCCTTGATGTGATCATGAATGGTGTTGTATTATTGTGTTTTAAATTTCAGTTTATATATGTTCATTAGCAAGTATAGAAATGCAACTGATTTATATGCAGGTATTGATGTTATATTCTGTGACCTTACTGGACTCACTTATTCTATGAGGTTCTTTTTTTTTTTTTGAGAGTGGAGATTTTTCTATGTTGACAGTCATATCACTGGTGAATAGTAACATTTATCTCTTCTTTTCCAATCTATATTCCTTCCTTTTTTTTTTTTTCTCACCATGTTGCAGCACCCAGAACTCCTGAAACCCTGTGTGTGGATCAAGGAGGCTGCACACCCTTGCCTCTTTTCTACTCTTTTGGGAAGCACTTAACCTTTCACCAGGAGGCGTGATGTCAGCCTTTGTTTTTCCTTATTGAGTTTCCATTTTATTTCCGGTTCTTTCCTGAGTTCTCTCTCTTCATTGCTGTGTTTTTATAATTTTGATTTTTGTTTTCCTTCTTAGCACTGTTTTTAAATGCCTGTCAACTTGTTTTCAAATAGTAGGTTATATATTTTGTGGTTATGACTTTCCGCTTCCCTTATCTGTAGGGATGTTGCCCTACTCTTTAATCTCTTTTTTGAATATCCTTCTTAAGAATCTAATTCTTAATCCCTGGAAGAAAAGAGTAGAAAAGAGATTTCCACATTTTTTTTCAGGTGAAGGGATCTCTATAATCAAATCTGGAACCATCTAGGAAGTAATTTTGATTTGGAATCCACACATAAATTATGGAATAATTTCCAAACCTTTGTTACTTAGTGAGTTTTTTCCCTAAGGATATTGAAATAATGATAATTGGATTAATAAAAGACTTTATTCATTTTAGTCTTTTAGTTTAGTTTTAGGTTAGTAATAAGGCTCTTTATTAGTCTTATCCCGTTTTGTGTTGTTTTAACAGACTATCTAAGACTGGGTAATTTATAAAGGAAAGAAATTTATTTGGCTCATGATGCTGGGGCTGTTGCATCTGGCAAGGGTCTCATGCTGTTTATAAAATGCCAGAAAAGCAGAAGGATAAGGGGAGAATGTGAAAGAGAGAAGACTGGAGGGGTGGCTCAGCTTTATAAAACCCCATTTTCACAGTAAGTGACATAGTCCATGAAACATTAATCCCACATTAATCCCTATTCATGACCCCATTACCACCTAAAGATTCCACTACCTCTCAACGCTCTTACACTAGGGACCAAATGACTTTTGAAGGGAACAAACCACATTCAACGTGAGTTTCAGAAGGGACAAATCATGTTCAAATCATAGCAGCCTTACAAAAATGACTATTGAATGATGGGTAGGAATTAGTCTAGAAGAGACATGACGTCTGATGTGCGGTCTTATTGATTTCTACATGCCTGAAGTAATGATTTCTGTATAGCATCATTGAATACTGTTACGGTTTGACTATGAGGTGTCTCCAAAAAGCTCAGGAGATAATCTAACAATGTTCAGAAGTGAAATGTTTAGATTATGAGAGCTGTGACTAATCAGTGAATTCATCCATTTGACAGATAATCAGTTTGAAAGGACTAACTGGGTGGTAACTGTGGCAGGTGGGGCATGGCTGGAAAGTGGATTTGGGGTTTGCATGGAGGCAGTAAAGCAGTGTGACGCTCTCATTTCTGTACTACCCACTCTGCTGTAGAGCTTTTGTAATTGGAGAAAAGCCCTAAAGGAGGCATACATTGGGGACAAAGAAGGTCATTCTCAGCAGGAATGGCCCACTAATTTCCAGAAGCTTAAGAAACAAAGGCCTGTGTTTTATGGAGCAGCATTAGGGAAGTGTTGGAGAGAATGGAGGGAGCAGTTGTGTTTGCTGGATGGCCTCAGTTCCTCCCCTAACCACATAGCTTACTTACAGAAAAAAAGGGCAACATATCACCTCAGAATTATGTCTCCGCAACTTGCTGCTGCTCCTTTGAAACAATGGGGTCAACCACATACCTGAGGCCAAAGATTAGTAACCCCTAATGCTTATTTCTCAGAGATTTTCCATGTGTCATGAGAAAAGTGTCTTACTTTTTATTTTTTACTTAAAAAAAAAAAAGTTGGTGAAGGTGTTCTGGTTGAAGGTGACCCTCTCTCCTACTTCAAAACCCAAATGATAAATTTTACTTCATTATTTTCTGTTCAGTTGATGGATGAGAATTATCAAATCTCATGTGGCTTGGCTCATAATTTTGATAGTTTTTCCCTAAAGGCAAAACATTTCTTTCATGTATAATTTTGTTTCAGACAGTGTGTATGAAAATGAATAACTTCTTATTCTAATGAAATCATTAGAAGACGAGGATTTCTAATAACCCGATTTAATAACGCCAGTTGAATCAACTTAACTGGAACTTCCTTCTTAGCCTCATTACCTTCCCCGGATGATCCAGCCTCATTTATTTCTCAGGGGATTTTCACAAAATCACTAGTCAGGAGTAGCTTGGAAGCGCTGAAAACTTGGATTTTAACATAGAGCTTAAGACACTGAATTAAACCAAATAAATAGTCATTGAGTACACTGCCTGCTAAGGACTATGCCAAGTATAACCGCAGATGGATAGCAGACGGGCCCCTGTCTGTAAGGACTGCATCACTAAAGGGATAATGCCACCCAGCATTCATAAAGTGCTTTAGCATTTGCAAAATCCTTTTCTATATTCGTGATCTAATTTAAAACTCATCATGGAACCTATGAAGCAATAAGTATTTCAAGACCTGTCAAGAGGGAATCTCTCTTCTCTCTGCACTTAATTGTCCTTTAGCTATTTTTGTGGCTAAAAGACGTTTTAAACCCACAGAACAGAGACAAGTCAAAGATTCATACATATGTGTTAGTCTCTATTAATATCCAAGGATTTCCACAGGCTTCTACCCTTCCAGTTACAATCATGTGAGCAAACATGCTCCAGGTTGGGTGATGAGGACCAGGGGTCATTGGTGATATAGCGGCTCTAGTTGCTGTTTTTGGTTTTTTGAGTGTATTTCTTAGGAGGGGAATTCCTGGGCCATGTGATGATGTTATGCTTGCTTTTGGGGAAACATAAGATTTTTCTATCTGTACCATTTCACATTCCCACCAGTAATGTCCAAGTGTTCTAATTTCTCCATATCTAACAATGGTTATTGTTATTTTTAAAAAAATTATAGCCATTCTAGTGTATATGAAGTACTATTGCATTATTTTTTCTTATTATGGTAGAGAAATACATAATATAAAATTTACCACTTTAACTGATTTTAAGTGAGCAGTTCTGTGGCATGAAATATAATCCACATTGTCACGAGTTTTTCACGTTCCTCAGTTGCAGCTCTGTACCCATTGAACACTACCTCCCCCTCCTCCACTTCCCCAGCCACTGACAGCCAGCATTCCACTTCCTGTCTCTAAGAGTTCGACTACTCTAGAAATCTCACTTAAGTAGAATCAGAAATTTATTCTTTCATGACTGCTATTTCCCTTGGCATAAGGTCCTCAGGGTTTGTCTGTATTCGAGTGTCACATGTTCCTTCCTTTTAAAGCTGAATGCTATTCCCTTGTAGGTACAGATCACATTTTGTTTATCTATTCTTTCATCAATGGACTCCTGGGTTGCTTCTACTTTTTGGCTATTGTGAATAATGTTGCAATGAACATGGGCGTATGAATATTTCTTTCAGTCTCTGTTTTTAAGTGGAATTGCTGGATTATAAGGAATTAACTGGGTTTGGGTATTTTTGAAGAATTCTAATACCGTTTTCCACAGTGGCAGCATCATTTTGTATCCCCACCAGCAAGGCACAGGTATTTTCATTTCTCCATATCCTTGCCAACACTTGCTGTTTTCTGAGTTTCCCTTTCTTGATTGTGTTCTTTGATGCATAAACGTTTTTAATTTTGGTGAAATACAATTTATCCATTTTTTTCTTTTATTGGCTATGCTTTTGTTGTTATATTGCACCAATCAGCTTTCCATTGCTGTAAGTAAATATCTAAAATAATTAGCTTAAAAAGAGAAAAGGTTTATTTTAGAGGTTCAGCCCAAGATTGGGTGGACTCATTGCTTTGGGGGTCTCTAATGGACATTCTGAATGGCAATGGCAAAGAGTGTGTGGCAAAGCAAACTGCTCATCTCATGAACAGAAAGAAAAAGAGAAAGAGGAAGGGGCCAGGGTTCTACAATCTCTTTTGTGGGGCTATTTCAAATGACCTAAAGACCTCCCACTATGCTCTACCTCCTAACAGCCCACCGCCTCCCAATAGGGCCTGTCTGGGGACCAAGCCTTTAACAAATGGGCCTTTGGGGAACATTCAGCACCACAACTACAAGAATCCTCAGTCATTTCCAAGGTCATGAAGTTTTACACCAATTCTTTCTTCTAAGAGTTTTATAGTTTTTGGTCTGGTGTTTAGGCTTTTGATCCATTTTGAATTATTTTTTGTATATGATGTGAGGTTGGAGTCCAACTTTTTATTTTGTATGTGCAAATCCAATTGTTTTTGCACTATTGGTTGAAGATGTTATTTTCACCCCATTGGTTGGACTTGGCATTCCTGTGTTAATTTACTTCTGGATGCTCAATTCTATTCCAGTGGTCTATATGTTTGTGCTTTGGGTAGTACCACATAGTTTCTATTTGTATAGCTTTCTTATAAGTTTGAAAATCTGGAAATGTGAGTCTTATAACTTTTTCTCCCCCAAGACTTTTTGGCTATTTGTAGCCCCTGCAATTCCATATGAATTTGAGGATTTAATTTTCCATTTCTGCAAAAGGGAATCTTGGAATTTTGATAGGGATTATGTTGAATCTGTATAGCATTCTGGTGTTGACATTTTAATATTCTATCCCTCTCCATGAACATAGTATGCCCCTTCATATATTTAGATCTTAATTTCTTGCCGCAATTTTTTGGTAATTTTTGGTATACACCTTCTTGGTGAAATTTATTCCCAGGAATTTTCTTCTTTTAGATTTTATTATAAATAGAATTGCTTTATTAATTTTCTTTTTAAATTATTCATCATTAGTGTATAGAAGCACAATAGATTTTTGTGTGTTGATTTTTACCCTGCAACTACTGAATTTATGATCTCTAACAGTGCTTTTTTTTTTCTTTTTTGCAGATTCCTCTTGGATTATCTAAATGTAGGATTATCTCATCTGCAAAAAGAGATAGGTTTGCATTTTCATTTCCAATTTTGATGTTTTTTATTTCCTTTTCTTGTCTAATTGCTCTGGCTGGAACTAGTACAATCTCAAGTAGAAGTGATAAATGCAGACATCTGTCATTTGTGTCACATTCCCAATCTTGGGGAAAAGATTGAAGACTTTCATCATTGACTATGATGTTAGCTGTGGGTTTTTCATAAATGCCCTTTATCATGTCGAGAACTTAAGGAATGTGAGCTTAAAATGCTATTCATAGAAAATAAGCTGAGACCTAGGATGATGTTATTTTTCTCCAGAAAGGATTTTTATTGCTTTTGTCAATTCCTAACAGTTTAAGTAATGCAGGATTACCTTGACCCAAATTTGGGGTTGAGATTTCTGGGAGCTTTTGACAAGAGGTAAAGTTGGTTTATTCCCTTACTCCTGTGGTGCAGCTGTTAGAGTTTTAACACAAGGCAGGGGACCGGTCCCCACCCTTGGAGACCCCTGGATTAAAACTCATCTTTTTAACCCTGTGCTGTGTACACCTCTTGTGGGTCCCTTCTCCTCTTGATCTTAACCTGATGTTACCTCATTATCTCTACAATTCCTTGATACTTTACAGAAGACAGACAAAAAAAAATACTTCTTCTGGCTTTAAAGTTGCCTTTAGTAGGAGAAGTAACTTGTTTGCCCTTCCTGGGAGTGGAGTTTTCCCCCTATTACTCTTCCAGAGCACAGACTGTGAGATGCAGGTACACCTCCCCTCTTGCTTAGAAAGGATACAAAGGGACAAGTTTATTTCTCATCCATCTGTGGAGAAGTACATGCGGAAAAGAGTTAAGAATCTGAATCAAGTGTGTGGTGAGTGAGGCATTTGTAAAGTTACTCATCTTCCCATCCTGCAAACAGTCACGGAATCTGCTTTTCATCAAGAAGTGCAGCCACCTGTTTTGCTTTGATTAAGAACAATGGTCTTAGTCCATCAGTCCCATCAGATTCCGGGAGAAGAAAAAGTTACAATAAGTTCATCTGAAGGATCTCCAAGAATTTACTAAACACTTTTAAAGCAGCAAACACTGAGGATCAAAGGAGGTTTAAAAATTATTGGGATCAGAGCCAGGAGGATGTGCTCAGGCTAGAAGCCTCCTTTTTCTCCCCTCCCCTCTCCTTTCCTCCCAGGAATTTTCTCCCTCCTTCCCTCCCTTCCTCCCTCCTTTACATTCCTTCTTTCCTTTGTGGTTCACTTCCATGAAATCAACTCATTTTCATTTTTTAAAATTTATATGTTTAAATTCCAGCTGTTCGTCCAGGTAACCTTAGCTGCTGCAGTTAATACAACACAACTTGAAAATTCTGTAACACATGGTGTTAAATAAAATGTAGAGCTGGCTATTGATTTGGATTGAGCTCCTGCACTAGGATCCAACAGACCAAACCAAAACATAGTCACTCAAGCTTCAGTTCCAAGCTGAAATGAAGTTGCTAATCTGACCTGAGAAATCAGGAAAGAGGGAGATAATAGTCAAACTCCCAAACAATCCAGTTTTAGTAAAGCATGATAAGAATGTTCCTTCTGCTTTAACCTTTACAAGGAAAGTAACTTCGAAATTATCAACCTTTTTGTATACTTTATTTTTTGCTTTCTTTGGCTTTTTCTGTCTCTTCATATTGGGCCCGTGTTGCAGAGCGCAATTCTCTGAATTTCTTCTGATTCTGAGGGCTACCCAATTCACCACTCCTTCGCTCAAATAGTCTTACATTTATTTTATCTCAAGTTTTTCTTTTACCAAAGAAGTGAATTTTAGAACAGCAAAGTAAGTACTTTCTGGATCAGTCTTTCCCTCTGCTTCCAAACCAAAATTTTCAATAAAGGTAGGTCTTTCTAACCCACCTTCACCAAAATCTCCTGCTGCTTGGAGTTTTCTTTCTATACCATTTATAACTTTAAAAAATGAGTCCACATTTATTTTGGAAGTACATTTAATTTACAAATGAGAATTCACTGGAAGGTGACAACTGACAATATCTCCCAAACATCTCTCAAATCCACCCAGTTCTGGATGTGCACTTTAATCCAAAACACTGCCACCTCTTGTCAAGCTGACAGCAATAGCCTCTGGGTTCCTTGGACACCCTCAATCCTTTTTCTTCTTTTTCTTTTCTATATTGTGATTAGAAAGATCTTTTCCAATGCCATCATCTTTTGGGGGGATGTGTGGGGGGTGGTAGTGGGGAGAGAGGCACAGTGCAACTTCTCCATACCACTGAACTTGTTTGCATTTGGCCTCAGAGCAATTACCTATGTGCTGCCTGTCTCCCCAGGAGACTGAAAGTTCCCTGAATAAGGGATGCTTCTCTGCTTTTGCTTGTCAGACACATGGGTGTTGACTCTATTTTTGAATAGTATACAAAGTAGATTAACTTTGTAATTTGCTTATGTTACACTGATTATTTCTCTCCTGGTCCCTTAAAGGCAGGGATTTGGTCTACTCTGTTCACTGATGTACCCCCCTAAGTGCCTAAAAGAATGGCTCCTGTTTAGAAAGCCCCTGTATGAACTTTTGTTGGAAAAATGAATAAACCAGAGAGGTGAGGGCAAAGAGTCTAACTTCTTTCCAGTCCAGGATCACGCTTTGGCATTGTTTCAAGCTCTTACGAAGTGTTGCCCTGAGAATTTCTAGATAGAAAATGTCTCCAGGAAATTGGAATTTGTAACTAGAGTACTCTAAACAATGCCCGCCAGAAGCTTAGTCATTTTATAAAGAATTGGGAGAGAAGGCAGTGTTTGGCCACAGGCCAATATTTTGAGGTCAGCTACTTTATCTGTGGAATTCTTCACCCCCTGTGCATCCCTTGGCCATCCTGTTAAATTGGAAAATAAATCCCATCCCTGGGTAAGGTGTTGGCTGATAAAGGCTTGAGCTATTGCCCCTTCAAGGGGAATTTGCATTTTAATAGAGGCTGGTCAATCCCCAAAGGAATCAATATCTCTTAACAGTGAAATTTCAAGCACCAGCAATTGAGATATTTTGGGGCCAGACACTTCAGTGTTTCTGATCCAACAGGGGACTTCATAAGTACTGGTAGAAGGCTATGGAAAAAGGTTTCTGGAAATGACCTGCCATTTCCTTTTATTATTTTCAATTTTACGTTTTTGTACCTGATTCATTCAGACATCCTAACAGGCACCAGTCTCTTAATATGTCAATCCAGTCCTTTTAAACCCAAGGAATCTTATTAAAGTTGTTTCATCAATAGGGCCACAAAGGAATTAATATAACCGAAATTTCCAAGTTTGCTAGGAATTCCAAGGAAGCCAACACTTAATTATTTAAAACTATGTTGGCAAGAGATTGTAGAGATAGTTTAATAAGTTGTTAATGATGTTATTCATTTAAATTCGTTTTGTGGAAAAAAATTTCAAAGTTAAAATGTTTGACTTGTATTAAAAGACCTGAAAACGAAAGATAGATGCAAAAACCCCAGTATGACCCGGGAATGTTTTAAACGCCCACTCCTCCGATGCTAAGTTCTCAGCGGATGGCTTGGAAAATTCTGGGACTGCGGAAAACACGGCACCTTGGTTCTTAGATTTCTGCTTTCCAGAAAGGTTCCTGCCCCTCACACCTGAGGACAGAGTAGGAAATTCACCTCTGGGCTCCCCGTCGGGCGGGGTGGTCTCTCCACTCTCAGCGCTGCCACCGCCCGAACCATCCTTGGCCGGCCGCAGGCTTGGCCGCTCAGGTGGCGGACCCGACTCCCACTACCCTGCCGCACCACTGGCCAAGGGCTCCGCAGCGGAGATTGTTGCCCTTGCCCTTGTCGCGCTGCGGTTCCCACTCTTTCCCTTCGGGTCCGCTGCCAACCACCGGCGAGAGGCGTGAGCGCCGGGGACCAGTCAGGGGACCACACCTGCGCCCTCGCCCAGCCTCCCCGTGTAGGTCCCGGCTCCCGCTCCAGCCCGGGCCCAGCGCGCGGCGGCGGGGCTCGCGCCCGGGGACAGCGGCCGCTCGCGCCCGGCACAGAGGCTCGCGCCCGCGCTCGGGCCGGGTAGCGCGCGGGGCGGGCGGGAGAGGGCGCAGCGCAGCGCGGCCGGCTGGCGGGCGGGCGGCTCGGCGGCTCTGCGGAGCAGCGGCAGCGGCATGGGCGCAGGCACCGGCAGCAGCCGCGGGCGCCAGGCTTCCCGCCCGGCCCAGTCTGCTCCCGGCGCGCGGCCGTCGCAGCCTCCGCAGCCAGCTAGGAGGTGGTCCCCGCATCCGGAGCAACTTGCCTCGGACCCTCTGTGAGGAAAGGCGGCGGCGTACACCTGGATCGGGCGGGAGCCGGGCGAGGGGTGCGGGCGCCCAGCGCTATGCCTCCGGCTGGCGGCCCCCGCGCTCCGCGCCCCACCGCGCTGCCCCGCAGCCTGTCCCGCCTGCGCGAGTGCCCGGGCCGCTCCCGCATCGTGCTGGCGCTCGGGGCCACGCAGATGGCGCTCGGATGCCTCATCGTGGCTGTCAGCTTCGCCGCGTTGGCGCTCACTACCTCCGCCCGCGTCCGTCACTCCTGCCCCTTCTGGGCTGGCTTCTCGGTGAGTGTCTGAGGCCCGGCAGGGACAGGGCTCCGGGAGAGAGCGCGTGCCCGGGACCCAGGCGCCGCCGGGACGCCACCGCGGGCTCCAAGTTGGGGTGCGAACGCCCAGGGTCGAGCTGCAGCGCAGGTTGCAGTTCAAAACTCCGGGCAGAATAACTCCGGGGACTGACTCGCGGCTCCCGGAACATCGCGTCCGCTTTTCCGTTGCGCTCATCCCCAGAGTTACTTTTCTTAGAGGAAACAGAAGCCAGGCGCCCACCCTTCGCCACGCAAGGGTGGGCAGCAATCCGGCATTTGGCGGCCGGCCCTTGGGTTCTCCGCGCGCTGCTGCGTCCTTGGTGGGATCCGAACCCAGTGCGGTGCTGCGTGTCTGCTCACGCCTCGCCTTCGCAGTGGCCCTAGCCAGGCGGGGAGGAAGCGTGGTGCGTACTGTCAGGCAGCGGGCCAGTCCCGGCCGCGGTGACCAACCTACCTCCTCTGGCCACTCGCCGACCAGTGTCAGGCACTCCGGTTTCCCGCCCCTAACGGCCTGCTGAACTGGGCAGCCGACCTGCAGGCAGCGTCTGGGGGGCGTGTTTTCTGAGCTTCAGACTGTCAGGACGACTGATTTCAGGTTTTTGACTCCCAAATCAAAGAAGCCCGTGACTAGTCAACCTCATAGGAAAAAGACACCAGGAGATCGCTATTAAATAAATGATTGTCACTAAGAGTTAATTCTTGACATTTTTTAGCATTTGGTTGAAAATTGCTTTTCCCCCTATAGTAATACAGAATGGACATATGGGAATGGGAAAAATATATGCAGAGCAGATATTTATAAAGAGAGGCACTTGTTCTGAGAACTCTTGACATCTGTAACTACATTTGGTTTATGGTGCTGAAATACATCGTATAGACTTACACTTAAACTAGGTATGTTCAAATTCCACCTACAGAAATCCAAACCAAGCCTTTGTAATTAAGGTTGCTATTCTTGAGTTTTGAAATTAAAAAAAAAACACACAAAAACGTCCAGCTTGCTTTTATTTATTTAATTTGTAATGGCCTTTGTTCTCTAAGTTCCTTTCATGGCTTTTAAAACGAGATCGGAGCAAAAATGCCTTTGAAACACGGATCGATACAGGTGTGGTTGTTCATCCTAATGGGGGTATTAATTTTCAAAGCTTATTTCAGACCATGGGGTGAGTCTTGCAGAGCTGAATAGGAATAACAGTATGTGTGGTCACAGCTCCCAGCGTTTAAATCAATGAGAGGGGGTGGGAGGCAGGAACACAGGAACCGTGATTCAAATGCTCCCCTATATATAGTCTTAACACATCTGTTGCGCAGTTTTTAGTATTATTTAGTATGCATTGTTTTCATGTCTGTCTAGTGAGTACTGAGGTTTCAGTTTGCTGGAACCAGCCTACAGGTGGCAGACTGGTGAATTAGCTCCACTCCCTGGCTCCTCCCTAACATCCCTGCCCCCCACCACCCTTCCAGCCTTTCCACTACTCCCAGGGGTATGCAAAGAGAACTGCCCTTTAATAATAAACCCCAAAGAGAACACATTAATAGGGCACAGCAGAAAGACTATTTCTGCAAGAAATGCTCACATTTCAGTTTAAAGAGTTAAGTATGTAAAACAGTTAATTCAGCTTCAAATGTTATTCTTTACAACTGTTGTAAGAGAGTAGTTCTGGCTTCCCAAGATTCAGAGTAATTCCACAAATTTCTGTGTGTACACATTTCTCTAGGCTCTGGTGAACAGCAACAAACCAACAATAAACTGTTTACATTTTAGAGATTTTTTAAGGTAACTTCTGCCCAGGATCCATCTCCTACCTTCCCATCCTTCCATTGGTTTTCTTCTGGGCTTGTTTTCACTCTTCAAACTTAATGTGCCCCAAGCAGCTTTAAAATTCTTTGAATACAGTACATACTATCTTTCACATATTGTTTCCGCCCTTTGCAGAAAGGGGTGATTGATTTCATTTATGTTGTGCAGATTTGCTTGGTGGTGTGGTTGTGAATGGGTAGCATGGGCCCCTTGCCATATTCAGACAGTCCTCCATATTTGCAGGTTCTGCATCCACAAATTCAATCAAGTACAGATTGAAAATATTAAAAAAAAATCCCTGCATCTGTACTGAATATGTATAGACTTTTTTTCCTTGTCATTATTCCTTAAACAATGTTGTATAGCAGCTATTTAGATAGAATTTACATTGTGGTAGGCATTACAAGACATCTAGAGATGACTTAAAATATATGAGAGGATGTGTATGGAAGTTGTATGCAAATACTACACAGTGCTACATAAGGAAATTTGAACATCCCTAGTTTTATTTTTTTGGGGGGCGTGTCTTTTAATCCATTCCCCATGGATTCTGAGGGACGATTATATATGCTTGCTTTCAGACTACAGATTGGTGACACTGCTTTCCAAGGATGTTCTTCATTTAAGAAAGGTGATTAGGATGGCCAGCTTTTATGGAAATCTGTACAGTGGAGCGTAGGTCTCTACTCTGCTTTCTTTGCCTCCTCTGAGATCTGTACTCCTTAGCAATCTCTGGTTTTCTTGGTCCTCTCTCTGGTTTGTACATGGTGAAGAATCAAAGCAAAAATAACTCTTTGTTTAAGAAAAAAACAATACCTAAGAAAAACAGTTTACACTTATTATGCCCTTCACCCTTCATGAATTCTACATGGTGTCATAGCCCAGTAGCATTGATGGCTTGGTGTACTGTGCCTCCTGGTTCTTAGAGCCCCAGGGCAGTTACCTTCCCTCCAATTTGAATGGGACCTCTGACTTGCCTTAGCCAGTAGAATGGAGCACAATGGAGCCTGTCTCCCTTCCAGGAGGCCTCCTGAAGTCTTGACTATTTCTGCGGAGTATACTGAGAGGAAGAGGGAATAAGTAACTAGCCCAAGGTCACTCAGCTAAGGAGTGGCTTTGAACTTACTTGCCCCAACTTTAGACACCACATCTCTAACCATTACATTAACTGTTTAGGCAGAAGGAGATGGCATAAAGCCTAGTAGTAAAGGAGTCAGGCTTGATCAGGGGCTTGCAACCTCTGTTTCTTAGGAAAAGCCCCCACATCATGCCTGGAGAGATGAAGATTCAAAAGAAGCTTAAGAAAGCACTAGGGAAGGTGAGGAAATTTAGTGGTGTGTTTTTTGTTTTGTTTTGTTTTGTTTTGGTGGGGAGAGATGGTTTTACAGAAAGGTTTATTTCTGCTCACAGTTTGGGAGGTTTCAGTCCATGGTTGGTCAGCTCATTCCTTTTGGACCTGTGATGAGGCAGCACATCATGGTGAGGAATGTGTAGTGGATCAGAACCATTCACCTCATGGCCAGGAAGCAAACAGATGAAGAGGAAGGGATTTAGGTCCCAATATTCCTTTCTAAGGCACACCCCCAATGATCTAACTTCCTCCCACTTGGCTCCACCTCTTAAAGTTTTTACCACTTCCTAGTAGAGCCAAACTTAGGACCAAAGCTTTAACATGTGGGCATGTGGAGGACACTTAGGATTCAAACTATTTCAGGGGACCTTGACAGAGTTGGAGACAGGGGAAGTAGAAGAAGGCCAGAGCTCTGCAGGCGATTCCATTAGCTTGAGGACCACCTTCAAATGTTTTCCTGTCCTATACTGTGCTAGCTAACGATTTAGGAGCTGGATCAGCTCCCTGGTAGATGAATGCCTCCTGCATTTTGGAGTTAATGATCATCAGTATTAATGGCTTAGCGGACCAACCGAGGTGGGTGAAGTTCTTGAGCAGTTATCCTTTAATAGATCAGCTTCATTATTTTCTTTGAAATTTTATTAATTCCCAAGACATCAGACAAGTATATTATGAATTATTCAAATTGCTAGTACATACATTGATAAAGACATAATCATTGGGTGCTAACCCTGTGTGTGTGAATGTATGCGTTTGAGTTGCCTTTAAAAGCAATTTCACCTGTTTTTTTTTCATACTGAAAAAGCAATATATAATTGTTGTAACTACTTAAAACAAAACCAAACAAAAAAACCATGCTTTTTTCTATACCAATTCTCTATGCATGGTTAACCAAGATTACCAGTGTTGTTTAATGTTGTCCTTCCACACTTTCTTTTACAATCACAAAATGTATTGGAATTTATATATATGGAATATTTCTTTTCTTTTCAAGATATAAAAATGGGATTAAACCACCCACATTACTTGGACTTCTTTTCAAATGTAATTTTTAAATGTAATGAAGATTCCTACCTCCTGTGCTGCAAAGGAAAAGAGCACTCTTGGGTCATGGTCCCATGGGTGGCAACAACTATATTCTTGTGGAAATGAATCCAGCAGTACCTAACAAAATTCCAAATTGGACTGTGCTTTGACTAGTGTGTTGGTCATCTGTCTGTCATGACGAAATACCCAAGAGACTCACCTTTTCAGGAGGAAAGGTTTATTTTGTCTCATGATTTCAGAGGTTCCAGTCCATGGTCACTTGGCCCTGTTGCCTTTGGGTCTGGTGCAGAGCCTGTGCACTGAAGGAAGTTGATTTAATTTTTGGTGTCTTTCTGTATAAAAAATACTTTTTACCTAGTTAAATCTAGTTTTCACTTTAATCGTTTCTGGATTGTTTTCTTAGTTGATAGAGTTATCTCTACAGAAGTCACACAAATATTCTAAATTTCTTTTTAATGTTTAACTTTTTATTCATGTCTTCATTCATCTAGAATTGATTTTGTAGATAGTGTTTAGAAAGGGCTAACATTAATTTTGCTTTGAATTGAAGTTTCTACTTACATATGGCTCTCTTTTTGGACTATATTCAGTTTTATTCTCCTAATTGTTTATCTATCTATTTATGTTGTGGTGCTGGTGTTGAACCCAGGTTCTTGTGCATGCTAGGCAAAAGCACTCCACCACCTAGCTATACCTTTAACCCATTTGTTTCAGGATCAATACTGCATTTTTTTTTATTATGGCAACTTCCTAGTGAGTTTTACTACCTGGTAAGGTAAGTCTGTCCACACTGTTTTTCCTCTTTCAAAAGCGCCATAGTGGTTCTTCCATTTGAACTTTAAAATATCTCTGTCTGGATTCTGGTAAGATTGTTTTATGATTTGCATTTCTCTGTAAAAGTGAAAACTAGGAGATTTACTTAGGTAAATTTTTTTTCTCTACAGCAAAAGACACAAAAAATTAATTCTATTATATTTATGGATCAATTTAAAAAGTACTGTTTTATAACATTGAATCTACTAATTAAAGAATGTGATGTGTCTCTTCCTTGATTTGTTCTTATTTTTATGTCTTTTAAAAAATGCTTTATAGGGATGTGTTCATGGTGGCAGAGTTGTTTTTCATTCTTCCTTAAATTCCTGAACATTAAGTCAGTCAGCAAGAAGACAGCCATAGAAAAAGCTCAGAGATGACATGGCTGGCAAAAGTGATGGGGTGCACCTGAGAGTCCCAGCCTCAGGCGAGTGGGGCCACACACCAGCAGTAATAGGATCACAATGTCACTCATCCCTAAAAGTGGAAGTGAAGTATGGATGGCCACATTCAAGAACAATTGACAAAACTGGAAAGGTCTTAAACAGTTTTGTATGGGCAAGAATAGTGACTGGACAAGAATGTGGGAGAATCCACATCATGCCTTGGAGAATCTTAGAAATGCATGGTAAGTCCTTCTTCCTAGAAGGGCAGAGTCTCACCCTGTGCAGAAATTACTGTGAATATATACCAAATTGAGCAGGACAGGAACACAGATGGTGAGAGGAAATAGGTTCAGGTGCTAGAAGTGAGGATGAAGACCTGCAAAGAAAGAGATTTTAGAAACTGGTTGGGTCAGTCAGCTTTCTTTTACTATAATAAAATACCTGAGATAATTAACTCAGGATGAAAAAAATGTTTATTTTGGCTCACAGTTTCAGAGGTTTTAATCCATGGTCACTTGGCTCTGTTGTTTTGGGCTCGAGATGGTACACTAGATCATGGGTGCTAGAGGGTGTGGCAGAGGAAGCTTGTTCACCTCATGGTGGCTGAAAAGCAGAGAATAAAGGAGAAAGAGAGACAGGCTAGCATTTCAGTGTCCCTTTCAATGGCTTTTAAGGGCACATCCCTAGTAATCTCTTAAAGGTTCTACTACCTTTCAGTTGTGTCACAGACTGGGGATCAAGGCTTTGGCACAGGGGCCTTTGCAGAGGGATGGGGGGCAAATACTTGAATCTTAAGATAGCACTGTTCTAATAGCTAAAACAAAAACCCCTCCCTCCAAAACAAAACAAAACAAACAAAAAACAATAACCCACAACAAACAAACAAACCCAAACTATAAACCATGAAAAGCTGAGATTTCATCATTGGAAAACAAGGACTTCAGTTATCTGGAGCTGCAGTAAAGAGCTAGAGGCCCTGAGGTTTACAAAGTTTCTGGACTTAACCAAGAAACAGGTGAATATATAGGGAGTTTGTATTTTGGGTCTTACAGAGATCAGTAGAGCCCAGTTAGCAAAGCTGCCCTGTCCCCCCCCCCCCATTTTTTAGTCATATCCCCCCAATCAGGAAGATCCACCTCATTTAAACTTGCTTGAACAAACAAGGAACATAATCTAACCCCATGAGAAATTCATTCAAAGAAAAATGATGAGGGCTGGGGATGTGGTTCAAATGATAGCGCACTTGCCTGGCATGTGTGCAGCCTGGGTTCGATCCTCAGCACCACATACAAAGATGTTGTGTCTGCCGAAAACTAAAAAATAAATATTAAAATCAAAAAAAAAAAAAGAAAAATGATGAAAAAGAAAACAACAATACTTAGAAAATGAGATGAAACAAGGAAGATTCTAAACAGTATTTCAACATAAGCTTAAAGAAGAAAAGAAAGTTTCACAGGAGTAATACCAATCAGAAAAAGAGATTATGAAAGACATGACTAGTTAAAAAATTATGAAATTAGAGAGATGCTAAAAAAGAATTTGGAAAAAATGAAGACTAAATTAGAAGGAAAATAATGGATATGATAGAAAGCACAGAGTAAAAGTAGATGAAAAAGAGAAAAATGAAAAAAAAATGAGGGAGACATTATGATTTGAATCTGGATGTCCTTTTAAAAGCTCTTGTGTTGAAAGTATGGTCTTCAGTGCAGCCTGGGTTCAGAGGTGGGGATTTTAGTCAATGACTGGATCATGAACACTATAATCTCATAAGTGGATTAATCCATTTGATGGATTAATAGTTTTGATGAGTGGGTGGTATTGTAGGCAGGTGGGGTTGGCTGGGGGAAGTGGATCACTGGGGCTGAGGCCTTGGGAACTATGTATGTCCCTGGCCCCTTCCTGTCTGTCTTTCTGTGCTCCCCACCTCCCATCTCCCAGGTGCCATGAGCTACACCTTTCTGCTTTGATGTTCTGTCTCACCTCAGGCCCAGAGCAATGGAGCCTGCTGACCGGGACCCAAACCTCTGAAACTGTGAGCCCAAAATAAACTTTTTCACCTCTAAGTTATTCTTTTCAAGTATTTTAGTCACAGTGACAAAAAGCTGACTAACACAAATAGATACAGTGAATTAGAGAAAATAAGTACAGGAGACAGGCAAAAGAGATTCAGTATGTCTATAATTAGAGTGTCCAGGGAAGGAAAAGCAAAACAATAGAACAAAATAAATATTTAGAACTGCAATGCAGGAATTTTTTTCCCTGAAATAAAGAAGAATTGAAAGGATAGACTTTGTAACTGGGGGAAAAAAATCAATGAGGGATAGACAACCTTGTCCCTAAAATAATGGATTTTTAAAGAGAAGGAAAAAAGTTCTTTGGGCATCCATGTTAAATGTCTTAGTCACAGGCAGTAGGTATAGTGAATTGGAATGTCATTGCCTAATCCTGTGCTTGAAAAAAGTGAAAATATATTTCTAAAAAAGTCATTTTGGAAAAAATTGAAATGATTTCCAACAGAAAAGTTGCAAAACAACCGAGGACACTAGCATCTCTCTTCACATACACTCCTTAACTGTAACCATTTTATTGCATCTGACCTGTGGCTTGTCCTTGTGCAAACTCCTTTTGTCAATGAAGAAGAATCCAGTGTCATTCACATCTTTTTTTCTTAAACATTTGGGAGCCAAACTTCTGACATGATGTAGCATCCCTCGTAAAAATTTCAGTGGTTATTTCCCAAATGGAGGACACTCTTTATCTAGCCAGCATAAACCTCTCCAGATTAGAAAACCAACTTTGGAAGAACATTCGCATCCAGTCCACAGACCCCATTCCAGTTTCATCTACTGTCCAAATTCTGTTCCTTTTCCCTTTCTGGTCCAGGATCCTATCTGTATGTGTGTGATTAATATCTCAGACACATACAGATAGTATTCCTCTGTGTCCATGTTTTCCACAGTTTTATTCCATATCTTGGCTGTTTTAAAGATGCTGAAATGAACATGGGAGTGCAGATGTCTCTGATGCACAGATCTGATTGCCTTTGGATATATACCCAGAGATGGAATTGCTGGATCATACGTTTGGTCTGCTTTTCAGTTTTGGAGGAGACTCCATACTGCTTTCTATAATGGTCGAACTATTTTACATTTGTACCAATAATGTACAAATTGCCTCTTTTCTTTTCCTTTTTACCAGTACTTGTTATCTTTTGTCTTTTTGGTAAAAGCCATCTTCATGAAGTGAAGGGATATCTCATTGTAGTTTTAATTCGCATTTCTTTGAGGAATAGTGATGTTGAATATTTTCTAGCCATTGGTCTTTTTTTTGGGGGGAGGTAATATCTATTTAGTTTTATAGTTTTTTTTTTACTGATTTTTAAAATTGGGTTGTTTTGTTATTATTGAGTTGTCTAAGTTCCTTATGTATTTTGAATACCAACCTCTTACCATATGTATGGTTCACACATATTTTCTCCCATGCTGTAAGTTGTCTTTTTGCTCTGTTGATTGTTTCCCTCATTGTGCAGAAACTTTGATGTGACCTCATTTGTATGTTTGTGCTGTTGTTACCTGTGCTTTTGTAGTCATATAAAAAAAAAAAGTGGTTGCCAAAACCTATGTCAAGTTGCTTTCCCCCTGTCTTTTCTTCTAACAGTTTTACAGATTCATGTCTTATGTTGAAGTCTCTGTTCTATTTTGCATTGATTTCTGTTTGGGGATGGGATAGGATTCAGTTCCCTTGTTCTGTGTGAATATCCAGTTTCCCCACCACCACTTATTAAAGAGAGTGTCCTTTCCCTCATTGTACTTTCTAGGCATCTTTGTTGACAAGCAGCTGACTATACGTGATGGTTGCTTCTGGGCTGTCTGTGCTGTTGCAGTGGTTCATATGTTTTTATGCCAGTACCTGCTGCTTTGATTGTTTTACCTTTGTAGTAGATTTGGGATCAGGTTGTGGGATGCCTCTAGCTTTGTTCCTGTTCCAGATTCTTTTGGCAATTTGCAGTATTTTGTGATTCCATATACAATTTTGGGTTAGTTTTTCTATTTCTGTAAGAAATGTCCTTGGAATTTTGATAGGGATTTCATTAAATCTGTGGACCACCTTTAGTAAAGTAGATATTTTTAACAGTATTAATTCTTCCATCTATGGATATGGGATATCTTTGTGGCCTCTTCAGTTTCCTTCATCATTGTTTTATAGTTCTCAGTGTATGGATCTTCCACCTCCATGGTTAAATTTATTCCTAAGTAGTTTTTTGTAGATATTCTAAATGGGATTATTTACATGATTTCTCTTTTGGCTAGTTTGTTGCTAGTGTATATAAACACGACTGATTTTTGTATATTGATATTTTTCCTCCTATTATTGATCTCTAGTTTTTTAACATTGGGGCCAGAGAAGATACTTGATGCAATTTAATCTTTTTTAATTTATTGACTTTTTTGTGGGTAGTAAATTTATATTTTGATTTTAGTTCCCATCAGGGATAACCTAAGGGATTTCAAGGAGTGTAATGTCCTGGGGGCTGAGAGGAAGCTGTGTGCCATCTTATGCCCTATTGAGGTCTGATTGACAAACAGGAAATTGTATGTATTTAAGGTGGCCAATATGATGGGCTTTTTTTGTTTGTTGATTTGTTTCTTTGTTTTAGATACTGAGGATTGACTCCAGGGGCATTTTACCACTGAGATATATCCACAGTCCTTTTTATTTTATTTTGAGTCAAGCCCTCATTAAATTGATGAGGCTGGCCTCAAACTTGTGATCCTCTTGCCTCAGCTTCCTGCTTTGCTGGAATTATAGGCATGCACCACCATGATTGGCTATTTATATGGTGTTTTGATATCTTCTATAATGATTCCCATTGTCAATTAACATACCCATCACCCAATGTGTTTCCACTTTTGAAAAATAGAAAATCTACTCCCATAGCCAATTTCAAGTATAGATTACATTATTATTAACTATAGTCATCATACTATAAATTAGATCCCCATAATTTATTCATCTTATATCTGAAAATATGTATACTTTGCTTGATATCTCTCTATTGTTGGTTTAATATTTTGAAATTATAGTTTGAATTCATTCATAGATGATGCTTCTTCTCTTCTTTCACCTTTTGATGAAAATGTCATATTTTACCTACAGTTTACAATATGGTATGGTAGATAGTTAATTTATGGAGCCCACACGAATTAGGCTCAGTAACACACTGGCATTTTTTGGAGGCAAAGGGAGATGATGAGTCAAGTATGTATATCCTGGTCAATGTAAATAAACTGCTTCTTTTGAATCAGCAGCTACTAGATCCTGTGGCATAATTATGTATCACATAGACATACAAGTTAATTTTTCTAAAATAAATCCTTAAAACTTAAAAATTATTTTGCAGAGAAAATTTGGAACTCTATGAAACAGTAAATGTTTATTTAAAAATAAACCTTAACATCATCTAACCATAAGAAAAGCACTGACTTCTTGTCTATAATGAAAATTTGTAGATATTGTCGAGTCTCTGAGGATTCACTAAGCACAAGTTGAAAATAATTTGGAAAAAAGTTGTGTTTGTACTGAATATGTAGACTGTTTTCCTTATCATTATTTCCAAAACAATGCACTATGATAACTGTTTACATAGCATTTATAGTGTAGGAGGTATATAAGGCATGTGGAGATAATTTAAAGTATACAGGAGGATGTGTATATGGGTTCTGTGCAAGTACTATGCCATTTTATGTATGGAACTTGAGCATCCATGGACCTTGGTATTCTTGGGAGTGTGAACTCCTGGAACCAATCTCCCACGGATACGAGGGATTACTGTGATGCCTTGAGAGTGAATATAGATGGTGATTTTGAAATACATTTTTGGAACCCTCAGTGGAGTTTGAAACTCTGATAATTATACCTGTTTAACAGGTCAATAATCAGTTTGGACACTACCAGCATTTACTTATTAGAATCTTCTGACTTAACAGACCATTCTTCTTCTTCTTCTCCTTCTCCTTCTCCTTCTTCTTCTTTGCTGGGGATTAGAACCCAGGGCCTTGTGCATGCAATGCAAGCACTCTACCAACTGAGCTATATCTCCAGCCCCATTTTTTTTAGAGTTGTATCCCCACGAAGTTCTTTTCAATCATTCACAAAGAGACACTATTTTCTTAGAAACTTATTCTTGACTCGGTGTCAGTAAAAGGTGGAGAAGCATAGCATCTGCTTTGCACCTGCCACGTCATCAAATGCAGTGTGAGTGCCAACAGGTTCTCTCTCTGGGCCTGCCATTGCCCTTTTGTGCCACGAGAAGGCATGAGGCACAGCAGTGCTGACTCTTTTCAAAATGGGAAAATAACAGCCCCCAAATGCAGATGAGTTGACAGAGCTGAAAATCTGTCATGACAAGTATTAAATAGCTTTTCCTCAATTGCCATTTTATCGGTGATATATACACACACATACAAACACATTTCATGATATTTTTTTTCTTGCTCCATTATCAACAATGACAACAACAAAAAGTTAAAAAGAGAGAGAGAAAAAAAAGAAAAACAAAACCCATACTCAAACCAACCCTCCTGAGCAGGCACCTGCCCAATGACGTCAAGACTTAAAACTGTGGCTGTTTCTAGTAGCCAGATGCAGGGCTCTCTGCAAGAGGGATGGAATCTGAGAGAGTTCAAGGAACAGGAGAGAGAAGAAATGCTTCTGGGTGGAGAAAGAACCTGGTATGACATGCTCCCTGGGAGTGGAAGCACATGTTGGTACAGACGAATATCACCGCTTATCCATGGGGAATATGATCCAAGACCCAGGGATGCCTGAAACCTTAAATAATGCAGAACCCTGTCTGAGGGTTTTTTCCTTATACTTATCTCTCACTGTGATTGTAATTTTTGCAGTTCAAGGAGCAACAGCAAAACTAGCACAATTTTTTTCCCTTCCTAGTGTCATGGATAGATTTATTCTTATTGTAATCTTAGCAATGTAAGCATCTGATTTTTTTTCTTTCTTAAGTTGAGAACTTCCACTTGTTCATATAAAGGAAGCACTTTACTGCTTCTCTTTGTCATATCTGAATTGCCAGCATAACTACTCTTGTGTATTGGTGCCATTATTAAGTAAATAAGGACTGCTTAATACAAATACTGTGATACCACGACATTCCATCTGATAACAGTGATGACCACTAAATGGCTAAAGAGCAGGTAGTGCATACAGTGTGGATACACTGGACGAAAGATGACTGACTTTCCAGGCAGGACAGAGCAGGATGGTGTGAGATTCCATCACACTACTTAGGACAGTGTGCAGTTTAAAGTTATGAATTGTTTATTTTTGGAATTTTCCATTATGTATTTCAGATCATGATTGACTATTGGGAAACTGGAACCTCAGAAAGCAAAACCATGGATAAGAGGAGACTATTGTATATATTTCTAGATGGTGATGATGACGATTATGAGAATGATGATAAATGCAAAATATGTTCTTGGAACTTGAAATTCAGACAGTATGGAAAAAGTGAAAAATGAAGTATGTAGGCTGGGATTGTGGCTCAGCGGTAGAGCGCTCGCCTAGCATGGGCGGGACCCCGGTTCGATTCTCAGCACCACATAAAAATAAAAAGGCATTGTGTTGTGTCCATCTACAAAAAAAGATATTCTCTCTCTCTCTCTCTCTCTCTCTCTCTCTCTCTCTTTCAAAAAAAAATGAAGTGTGAAGTCTATTCTTCAGCTCCTGCCCTCTCCATTTCTCAAAGTTAAATATTTTCAGTATTTCTGTTGTTACTTCTTTGGTGGCAATCACACCTTGGTCTTCATATCTAATGTCACTGAAGAGATGTCTGATGCCAACCTGGTTCACCCTTCTTGGTTGGTAACTAATTCACTTTCCTTTCTGGAAGTCTTAAGGTCTTTGTTCTTGGTGTTCTGGTATTTCACAGTATTTAGTGAAGGGTTTTAGCCATTCAGTGTGTCTTTTCTTTAATGCTGAAAATCCTGTTCTTTGATTATTTCCACACTTGTGTTTTCTCTGTTCTTTTTTTTTTTTAATGGAACTCCTATCTAGTGTTTGACCTCCTGTGTTAAACTTCTGGGTATCTTAATTTCTCTCTTGTACCTTTAGATTCTTTGACTTTTGCTTTATAACCTGGGAGACCTATTCAAATCCATCTTTTAAAGCCCATTTTTAAAAATAATTGCACCAGTGACACAGGTTTGGACAACTAAAGGGACTTCTGAGACTCTACCGGGTATACTTACATATACTTTAACAAAGGAAGATGGTGCTGAGCAGCAGGAGAAAAGAAGCATAGGTGAAGATCAGAGAGGTCCTGGCCACGTGCACCTCCCAGGGCCCTTCTCTGTCACACAAGATGCACGTTGTCATTGGGTTGTGAATTTTAGAGATACCAGAGAGATCCTTGGCCTTGTGGGCAGCAGGTTTATTGAAGGAGGGGTCTTTACTTTTCTGGTAGCATAGCGAAAACCAGGCTGCATGCTCAGTTCAAACCTAACAAAAACCAAGAGGAACCCTTAGGCTGAACATTTCCCATGAACAACGTGATGGGTGGTAGAGGTTGCCCTTTGGTTAGCTTGGACACTGGCCCAGGTCAACATTAATTGCTGGTTGTGCATTTCTTCTGGTTTGGATGAAGGTGTGCACTTATTTCAAGATTCTCCAGACTTCTGGCAGGCTTGCCACAGATCAGGTGAGATTAACCCTGTTATTTTATATAATAATCAATTAATTTTTTTCTGCTCTTCCATATTTTCTGCTAATTTTTCCTAGTACTTGTCTGTTTTTTCAGATTGCATTATTTTTTCATTCCTACCTGAGGGTACTAGTTAGAGATATATAAATTAAGTTTTCTTCTTTGCTTCAGGGTCAGTTTTCCCATTTATCTTCCAAATCTGCTTTTTTTGTGATTATGGTTTTTCTTCATGATACTTTGATGTCTATAGTGTTGATTAAAAGATGTGCTTGGTATATTTTCCTCTACATTCCCATTCTTCCCATTGAAGGAGGGGCTGAATTAGTCCTAACTGGATATGAGCAGGGCATATCAGCTGGCAGGCTTTACCTGTGGATTCTTAGGCTGGCCTTAGGTTAGCTCTTCACCTGCATATCTTGGGCTGATCTGAAGAGTATCTGCTCTGGGGCATGGTTTAGAGGTGGAAGAGGCAGAAAACTCATTTGGAAAGGGCAATGTTCTTTTGTCTTCTGCTTGGACACACACCCGAGTGATATAGGTGCTGGGAGTTTGAGATCTGGAATTCTTGTGCATCTCTATAGACAGCCTTTAGTGACCTAGAATTCTGTTTCTTGCTTTTGCTCTTGGAACCTGTGGCTCATGGGGATCCACAGGTGCCAAACATCTTGCCCCTCTAAGTCCTTCTCTCCCACAGGTGATGATCTGAGACTTCTCTCTAGTTCCTCTGCCATTGACCAATTTAACTTTAATTCACAAGCCTTCTTTTCCTCCTCTTCCGTGAAATGAACTGCAACAGTACGACACCAGGGGAGCGGCTTACGGTCCAAGACTGGGTAGCAGAGCCTTTTGCCAGCTGGCTGTCCCTTGAGTCCTGCCCCAGTTTTCCAACTTGCATTCCATACCTCACTTTCCATTGCCTGGTGGAAACTTTTTGGACCACACTCTGGTTATTGCAAGAATAATATTTATGAAAATTTAAATTGACCCATTTTTCCCCCTTCCTGTAAAGCATATTACCCTGCAGCTCTTGCAACCATTAAATCAGGGGCATTCATTGCTTTGGGAGAAGAACAGGTATTATCTAGAACACAGAGTTTATTACTCAGCTTTGAGTCCCATTGCTGACTTTCTGGAGTCTCTAGAGACTGTAGCCATGAGAAGCAGGATTTGTTGCAAGGGAAAAAGAATCTTATTCCACTAGTTTTCCTTTATATACTGTGAGCAAAGCTAGAAAGCCTGAAAATGGCTTTATTCTGAAGTCCCATGTTGGTGGGATAGAGGAAATGGTTGATGGGAGGGAGGTTCCCATCCAATAGGAAGTGGGAGGGGGGAGGAGAAAGCCTCTGGGGCTGGGAGGAGTTGGGGAGAGAGGTTTGGAAGGGAAGAGAAGTGTCTTTGGTCACTGAGACACAAGGACACTGCATCCCACTCTGCTCCATGTCCTAGAAGCCAGATGGATAACTGAGAACCTGAAACATTGGCTGGTGGTGCCTTGCCCTCCGTGTCCTCCAGCATAATGCAGGAGCCAAAGGAGTACTGGAGAGAGAAGTGTCTAGGCAAGAGGTTGGCAATCTCTTTTATACAGGATAGTAAATAGGTTTTGTGGGCCATAGGGTCTTCTGTGGCAAATGTTCAGCTCTGCCTTTGTACAAAAGCTGCTGAGGATGGTTTATAAATGAATGGGTATATCTGTGTTCTGATGAAACTCTGTTTATGCAAGTGTCAGACTGGATTTAAACCCAGGGTCAGAGTTGACTGACCTCTGGTCTGGATGATTGGGTCTGAGATTTCCCATGGACTGTGTGTGGATTAGACGCCTGGAAGTTTCCATGTTGCTGTGGGATATGCTAAATATAGATGAGAGTGAAGAGTGGGGTGCCTGCTGGAAGGACCCCTCTATGATGGGCTGAGAAACTCCTAGTGATTTCCACAGTTAAGTCTGGGGGACAGACTCTCTATTCTGGAGGCTGTAGAAATCGTCATCCTAAATTCAAGATCCACAGGACCTCCCGACACTGAGGTGGGAGTGGAGGTAGTCAGGTGAAATGGTCTGGGAATTATGGCCACGCATTGCCCCTGCGACATACACCTTTGCATTGGACACATAAAGACAGGTGCTGACTCCAAGTGGTGGGGCAAGAGGAGCTACAGCTTAGCTGGAGGTCAGCAGGGGCACCTGACTGTCCAGACTCCTGTCACCCTGCGCTGGTTCAGCACTTGATTCACAGAGTTCTTCAACTGTTTCCTACCTCCTCCTGAAATACACAGTTGCCAGCCTCACATCTCCAACTTGGACATGCCATAGGCTCCTCACATTTAAATTGTCACAAACCAAATTCCTCATCTTTTCTATGTCTTCTCTGTTCTCAGGAGTGTTACCAAAATTCACCTAGTTCCTCCTACCAGATATCTGAGGGATTATCTATCTATCTATCTATCTATCTATCTATCTATCTATCTATCTATCTATCTATCTATCTATTTTATTAGTTCTAATCAGTATATATGACAGCAAAATGCTCTTTGATTCATTATGCACCAATGGAGCACAATTTTTCACTTCTCTGGTTGTACACGAAGTAGAGTCACACCATTCATGCAGTCATACATGTACCTAGGGTAATGATGTCCATCTCATTCCACCATCTTTCCTACCCCCATGCCCCCTATCCTCTCCTCCCTCCCCTTTGCCCAATCAAAATTTCCTCCACTCATCTCATGCTCCTCACCACCATTATGGATCAGCATCCACTTATCAGAGAAAACATTTGGCCTTTGTTTTTTTGGGGATTGGCTTACTTCACTTAACATGATATTCTCCAACTTCATCCATTTACCTGCAAATGCCATGATTTTATTTTCTTTTAAGGCTGAGTAATATTCCATTATGTATATATACCACAGTTTCTTTATCCATTTATCTCTAGAAGGGCATCTAGGTTGCTTCCACAGTTTGGCTATTGTGAATTGAGCTGCTATAAACATTGATGTGGTGTGGCCCTATAGTATGCTGTTTTTAAGTCCTTTGGGTATAGACCGAGGAGTGGGATAGCTGGGTCAAATGGTGTTTCCATTCCAAGTTTTTAAAGGAATCTCTATACTGCTTTCTAGATTGGTTGCATGAATTTGCTATCCTACCAGCAATGTTTGAGTGTGCCTTTCCCCCCACATCTGAGAGAACTTCTTACTTACAATCTTATCATTGCAGAGTCTCACTTAGTCTTCCTCTAAAATACTTACTTCAGCCTAGTATATTAATCTTTTACCCAAATTATTTTGGTAGCCCCATACCAAGCTTCTTTACTTCTACTCTTATCATGCCAATAGGCCCATTGCACAATATTTCTAGATTAATCTTTATAATATAAATGTAAATGTGAAATGTTGTTCTGAATGCTAATTTTGGTAATGGTGAAACAGTGTATTATTTAATTTTTTCATTACTATAACAAAATACCCAAGGAAGGTTAACTTTAAAAATAAAAGAGGTTTATTTAGCTCATAGTTTTGGAGATTCGTGGACACTGGCATTGGCTTGAGGATATCATGGCAGGTAGTGGAGAATGTCATAATGGTGGGAGCCCATACATGAGTGAGAGAAGATTATATCACCATCCAGGAAGCAAGAGAGGTTGGTTGAGGCCAGGCTCAGGCTTTTATAATGATTCTTTGGTGAAAATTAATCAGGGTCCTGTTACAAATACTTCATTTCTTTCCAGGGGCAGTGCCCCCAGGTGGCCTGAGGACCTCCCCCCTTGGCTCCATCTTCCATTACCACCTCCTACCACCACACTCAGGATCTGACTTCCAACCCAGGAAACTCCAGGGGACAAACTGCATCTGAACCATAGCAAGTGGGCATTTGGACTAATTAAACCTCTAAGAACTAGGAAAGCATGGTAGGCTGAATGGTGGCTCTTAGGATGTCCACATCCTCATCCCCAGACCTGGGAGTGTGTGTCTTCCAAGGTGCAAACAAACACAAAACCAGCAATAAAATATAACCCCGCTTTGCCCTTTTGGCTAAGAGAAGGACCTTGAGATGGAGAGATCTGGTTGTTTGGGTGGGTCCAGTGTCAACACAAAGCTCCCTATAAAAGGGAGGCAGGAGATCTGAGTCAGTAGTGGGAGTTGTGACAACAGAGCAAGAGACTGAAATGGTGCGAGGGAGAGCCATGCACCAAGAATTGCTGGTGTCTTTAGAAACTGGAAAAGACAAGGAAGAGATTCTCCCCTGGAGCCTCTGTTGGATATGAGGCCGGCTGACACCTCCAGTTTTGTCCAGTGAGACAGATTCTGGTCTTCTGACCTCCACTGAGTGACCTCAAATATGCACATTGCTTGACCTCAGAAAGCCCTGTCTTAATATGCACATAACAATATTTCTAGAATAAATTGAATAATGTATATGAAATATTTTAAAATGTCCCTAAGTTGCTTTGAAGTCACTAGGATTGCTGTAATTTGTTACAGCAGCAACAGGAAACTAGTACAGTAAAAAAAAAAAAATTCATGGGGGATACTGGGAAAAACAGAGAAGAGGATTGTTGACATTCTGGTGGTCCAAGTAAGGTAAGTTGAAAATTCAGCTTGGCTTCCATCAGATGGAGTATAGGTCTGTCAGAGATGAACAGGGGTCATTCCCGCACTTTCCAGTTCTGGGGCTCACCCACCTCTCAAGTGAATGCTAATAGAAGAGGTGCAGCCATCGACTCCTGATGTAAACTCACCAGAACAATCACGGGAGCTGACATTTACTGGGTGCTCACTTTTTGCTGGACACTAATCTGAGAATAGTTTACACACTCAATTTTTGAACTTTATGGTAATTCCCTGAATAGGCATTTTGTTCCTTTTTTTTTTTTTTGGAGATTAGAGATTACCTGGGAAGCTCCCTTCTGGGGAAGTATTTGAGGATCGGTTGGGGAGGGATGTGTGTGGAGGATGGAAATGAGAGATGGGTCAGGGTGGTCTTGGATGGTAATGCACAGGGCAAAGAGTGGGAACTGGCCAGGGTCCAGGGATATATATATGAACATAATCCACTCATATGTTTGGAAATTCAAATTGTTTTCCATGTTCTACCTGGTGGTGCTGGATCCTGGGGTGGGAGGGGAAGACCCCAGGCATGGGAAACAGCAGGGTCAATCTCCCATGAGGTGGCTTCAGGGGTCTGCTGAGAGCAGTGATCACAGAGACAGCAGCCTGAATGTCCCCCTCCCCTGCCTCTCTTGCTTCCAGGAGCAAGAGCCACCTCAAGCCCACCCCTTCTTCAGAGACAGGTGGACTTACAAGGAGGCAGGCATCACCAAGCACTGGTGGGGGTAGAAGAAATGTTTATGGAATGGCTCAAGCATGACTTGAGCTAATTATTTGACCTCTCTGAGCCTCATTTGTATCATTTGCAGAAAGGAGGATTGAATCTGAGTGCTGCTTCCAAACCAGACTGCTCTGTGGCCTGGTAGAAATATAGAAAGTCATCACTTTACCCATTAAGGTCATCCAAGTGTATAATAGAGTAATGTACTAAGATAAACACGAGTAGTGGGCACAGGCTTCCAGGAATACTGGCTGGTGACTTTTGAGCATCCGCAGACAAGGGGAAGCTCAGGTTGAGCTTGAGGGAGGGAGCGTGCAGATGCCTACCAGCAGATGAGGTAGTGAGTGGAACAAGGTCATGCCAGGTAGTTTCATGGTGCGGACCCTGTTCACAAGTTACTTATTCCTTTTTGGCCCCAAATGGGTGCTGTGCATTGCCTGCTACGGCGAATGTGAAGTGGGTGGGGGATGGAGCAATCCTGACAGCTTTTGGGATGGATCTGTGTCTCCAATGGGGATGCAAGAGGCAGCCTCTTGATTCTGCCTGGAGTCTCTCTCGAATGGGCTCTTTTAATTATGTAGATGGAGATGGAGAAGAAAATGCTAAGTGAAGTTCGCCAATCCCCAAACAACAAATGCCTTATGTTTTCTCTGATATAAGGTGACTGACTCATAGTGGGGTCGGGAAGGGGAGCATGGGAGGAATAGATGAATTCTAGGGGGCAGAGGGGTGGGAGGGGAAGGGAGGGGCCATGGGGTTAGAAATGATGGTGGAATGTGCTGGACATCATTATCCAAAGTACACGTGTGAAGACACGAATTGGTGTGAACATACTTTATATACAAACAGAGATATGAAAAATTGTGCTTTATATGTGTAATAAGATTTATAATGCATCCCCCTGTCATGTATTTAAAAAATAAAATCAATTAAAAAGTTATGCAGACGCAGGTGGGTGGATGTTGCTGGGGAGGGTAGGGAGCGGGGCCTATGATCAGGATTATTTGTTTTTCACTGGAGCTCTGCTTCCTGTGACCCTTGATGGCATAGATGGCTGGTCATGGGGTGGTGCGGTTTGCATCTGATGTCTGGGCTTTCAGAGGAAGAAACCCAAACCCTACTTATGCTCCTTGAAAGCAAGTCACCTAAGGTAGTATTAATCTAAGTTTGTTGGCCTGAAAGAACCCTGGAAGACCCAATAGGAACTCATCAGGAAGGAGGGGAACTGGGGCCAGGGACCCAGTCTCAACACAAGGGCCAAAGGTGGGACTGGTGCTTGTTGTGCCAGCAATGAGGAGCTCTTGCAGATTTATGAAGCCGTATAAAGCAGTGTTTCAGAAAGATTAATCTTTTACGTTTGTGTTCTCTGCAAATAAATGAGCTAGCTCTTATGCATTGGCTGCTTGTATGGTGAATAACTTTCCATACAGACAAACCTGTAAGTTCCAAGGAAGGGACACACTGTGCCGTATGCACTCCAGGAGTCTAGAGGCAGATTGTCCGGTCCTTTGGCCTTGGGACGGGAGGTCTGGGGCCTGGGGTGGCCACCCTAGACTGTGTGCTACAGTGGCATAGCCTCACGAGGTAGTGGGTGGCAGTGGGTGGCAAGAGTCTGAGTTGGGATGGAACATTCAGGAGGACCCCAGGTGGGGAACTGAAAGCTGGGTGTGGGGTTGGAGAGCCACCTGCATGGGACTGAAGCTAAGGGAGAGAGACCCTTTAAACTAAGGACAAAGCCTTGAATGGAGAAGAGAATGTGATAAGAGACAGGAAAATTGGAAGAGGTGGGAGAGCCAGAAATGTGCAGGAGCCAGGCAGGTGGATGTCCTAAAGATCTTGCCAGAAAGGCTCAGAGCAGAGCATATCTGTTTTCATGACTCTCAGCAAAACTGGTTACTGACTTATTCTTTTGTGGTGTGCGGATTCAACCCAGGTCCTTGCATACACTAGGCAAGTACTCCCAGCTGATAGGGAATCTGGGAAGAACTTTCTTGGGGAGAAGCTGTCATGCACATGCAGAAGATGGGAGGGGACTCTAACTGGGGTGTGGGAAGAGGTGGTGGTGAACAGATGGCTCCGTTTGTACCTGGAGCACCCAGATCATACCAAACTGTGGAAAGAGGTGAAGGAAGTGTGCAGCCCTCAGGAGGGGTGATGGAGAGAGCTCAGTGCTTATCTTTTCTTCTGGAGTTCTGAACTGATGGCTCGCTTGGCTGGGGTGTGGGATCCCCCTATGCATGGGGGTACATTCTGAGACTCCCAGTGGATGCCTGAAGCCACAGATCATATTGAACTCTGTTTATGTTTTCTCCTATGCATATGCACCTGTGATAAATATTAATTTATAAAGCTCAGATCTAGATTAATCATAACTAATGATTAAATGGTATAATTATAATAATATACTGAAATAAAAGTTAAATGAATGTGATCTCACTTTCTTTCACTCTGTCTGTCCAAACATCTTACTGTAGTGTACTCACGGTTCTTTTTCTTGTTGACTGAAAGCTGAAACTGTAGAAGGAGAACCTGCACATAGTGGGGGCTGCTGATTGAGAGTAACCAGATAGCCAGATGGTGGCACTTCCTCTGGCCCGTGTCACTCTGAGTCCTGATGGTTGCTACTGTGGAACTGTGCTGGTTTTCTTTACTAATAGCAGAATGAAAGTATTTAAACACAATTTAATATTTTTTTGTTATAGAGTTTTCTTCCTAATTTTTTTTTAATTGAAAAAAATACCATCATTTATTTCTGGAAAAATGGAGTGCCAGAAGAGAAAACAGACATTGTTCAGGGGCCTGGATCCTTTCTTTGGGGAGAAGTTGTCATATGCTGCATCCACAGCCTAGGTGACCCTTGTGGGTACTTAAAAGTAAAATGTGTAATGGCATCTTGTTAGAAATTCAGGTGACACAGAGAGGTATGAAGTGAGTGGTGCCCCTGAGGGAAGGCCATATAGACTGTTGGTGAGTATATGCCCAGATCCCTTCTCGGAGTCAGAAGGGGAGATGCTGTGCCCGTGGTGAGGACCTTTCTTAGTGCTGCTTGACAATGCATCTTATAGCTCACTGTCTCTCAGTATGTACAGCCCATCTGGTTTCCTGAAAGTTTTCATGATGCTCCATTGAATGTCAGTAATATGATTTATTAAATACGCTTCTTTTGATCTGACATGTTGGCATTTCTTGTTTTTGTTAAATCATGCTTGGAAATGTATGCTAAGCTTTTGTTAAGAATCTTCCTAGGCATTTTCCTAGCCAAGTGATTTCCCGGCCAATGGGGACTTGCATTTTAGATGGAGATAGAATATTCAGATTGCCTTCAGAACAGGCTGCACAGCTCACAAACCCAGCAACAGGAAGGGAGGATACCCAAACCCTTCCTGAGTCTCAGTCCCTTGGTCATTGCCTCAGAGAGTCTCCCAGATTGCTGTGTTTTAAGGTGCAATTTCTGCTCCCTTATCATTTTTATTTTCCTTCAGAGCACTTAATGCTACCTGAAATTAAATTTGCTGTTCTTCCCATAAACACAAAGATTTTGTACACCATGATATCACTAATGCCTGGCCTGCAGTGGACCTGTAGACCTTCCATACCTATTTGAACTAATGGACAAATTTTGATTCATTATGTTTTCAAATGTGACAGGGTTGGTTCCTCCTCAACTCTTTTTTTTTCCCCTTCCCTCCTTCCTGATGAATTTTCTTGGCATTCCATTACTGATGCCACATCACAAAGGCCCTCCAAACTTAGCAGCGTGAGACATTCTATATGCTTATGATTTTGTTGGTGAGGAATTTGGTAGGACTGCTGAGTGATTTTTGCTTGCCAGGTTTCATGTGATCATGTCACACATCAGCTGGGACTATAGTCATATGAAAGCTCAGTGGGGCTAGGTATCTCTAGTGCCTCACTCATGTAGCTGGCAGTGTGGCTGTCTGCCAACTGGGCACTTAGCCCCGTGAATACTTGTGGCCTCACCAGCCCTGTGTTCTTGGGGTAGTTGGACTTCCTGCAAGATGGCTGCTCCCCTTTGAGGAAGAGACTCAAGAGCACTTATAGAAGTGGATGATTTTTTTCCAGCCTAGTTCTAGAAGTCACATAATAATATTTCCTCTGTACTCTGTGCGGAAGCAGTCACAGACCTGTCCACATTTGAAGAGAAGCAACGTGGGCCCTGGGACACATTGCACAAAAGCATTCAGCATAGGCAATGTTGTGACCATCAGTAGAAAATAGGATTAGTCACACCTGGTCATTCTCACATGTTTATATTTTCTGATTACTATTTGTATAATTTTTGCCACTTTCTAAAATCAGTTCTCAAATCCTTCTGGTGTTTTAATTGGTTTGCAGTGAATTAAACTAGGAAGAATTAATAACTTTACAGCACTGATCCTTCCTGAATATGTTATTACTTTTCATTCTATTTCTTCTTTATTCTTCTGTTTTCCACTGCTATTATGAAATACCTAAGGGTGGGAAATGTATAAAGAAAAGATGTTTATTGAGCTAACAGTTTTAGAGGTGGAAAGTTCTCATGAAAGCCTTCCTGGCTACTTCTCATCGTGGTGGATGGCATTGTGGTGTTGTGAGAGGGAAAGATCATATGGCAAGTCAGGGAATCCAGAGTGGTGAGCAGCCCCTCTTGGTCTTTTATAACAACCCTCTCAGGAGAGCTAACTAGACTTTCATGAGAACCACCTGAATCCCTTGTGAGGGCAGCTCTTCCAGTGACCTAGCAGTCTCCCACTGAGCTCTACCTTTTAAAATCCCAGTGGAGACTGAACTTCCAGAACACCAACCCTCGAGGAACACGTCCCATCCCAACCATAGCAAACCCCAATGGGGAATTTTCCAGTTCTCTTCATGTAGGTTTTGCCCATCTCTGGTTCGAGGCATGCCTAGCAGAGCCATTCTTTTTAGGTGTTACTGGTAGTGGGGTCTTTTCAACCAATGTTTTCTAACTGGCTTTTCTTGTTTATAGGAAAAAACATACGTTCCAATGTTATAAATAGACAACTTGATAAATACTGTTAATTCCTTCTAATAGTTTTAAAAACTTGATTCTCCTGTGCTTTCTAGGTATTTAACACAATTTGCCAATAATAATTATAATAATTTGTTTCTTCTGCATTTTTTGTGATCACAGTTATTTTGGGCTCTAATTTTATTCCCTGTGCCATCTATTTACCTTTTATTGCCTTCCTCTCTCTTTTGGCTATTTGCATATATACATGTGGCTTTTCCTTTCTGGTTCTTCAGATGATTTAGGGCTTACTTTTAGTCTTACCAGTGGTTATTTCTATAACTCTGAATGTTTGTTATGATAAGCCTTCTATTCTTTGATTTAGCAGTTCTCAAATTGTCTCTATTGGGTGCTTGGTATGAAAAGTGAAAAACGGTCACATTTTCCTTTCTTGTTTCCTGATTTTCGCTTTGTTGGCTACATTTTGACTTTAAAGCCTACCAGGCTTAACACTATTTCTAGGTGTTAGTCAGCTTTCCATTACTGTAACAAAATACCTGAGATACCTTATAAAGATAAAAGGTTTATTTTGGCTCATAGTTTCAGAGGTTTTGTCCATGGTCAGTTGGCCTGATTGCTCTTGAGCCTGTGGTGAGGCTGCCTCTTTGAGAGCATGCCCCCCAGTGACCTAAGACCTTCCATTAGGCCCTACCTTTTCAAGGTCACACACTGCCTAATAGTACCAATATGGGGACCAAGCCTTCAACACATGGGCCTGTGGGGGACATTACAGATCCAAATGATAACACTATATTTATCAATTTTAGGCCATCTCTTAATGAGTACTCCTCTCCAAGAAAGATGAGGAAATGAATGCTCTTACCCACTTTTCCATTTCCCTCTCCATAATGTCCATTGAAGAAGATGGTTGCTTTGGCATCCCCATGTTTCAGCATTTACATCCGTAACCAAAGAAAAGAGGCTCTTGTTTTCCTCCTAGCAGGGAGCCACATGAGTTTTTCCATCTCTAGGATGGCGTCACGGGGTTGGGGATGATTCTGCTTGTTCTCTGCCTTCCGCTGTTCCCCTCTGCTCCTCTCTGAGTTGGGGGATGTTAGTGAGATTGCTCAAGGTTTTCTTTACTTGCTTCTTCCTTGCTTTCTGCTTCCCAGGAGAAAGCTTCCCTTGCTTTCTGCTTCCCGAGACCCTGCTGTGCCAGGTGGGCTTAGTACCAGCTTTGCTTTATTGTTAGATTTTGGGCAAAAGCATATTCTATTCATATTTTGATATTGGATTTCACTCATCATCCTCGGTATTTGATTATTTAGTACATATCACTAAAAGCATAGCATGGTAGTCCCTTTGTTGTCCTCTTTTTAACAGAAAAGAGCCATTTATATTTTAACCATTTATATTTTAAAGCTTGAACAGGTAGATGAGAACTGGTATCTGTGCATAGTGGAGTTTCAAGCAGAGGCTCCTTTTATTTTGAAATATGGTTCCTTTTATTTTGAAATAGAGCTAGCTCCTTGGCACAGACACTGAGTAGGTTTTAGTGAAGTACACAAGTCAGGGATGTTAGATGCAAAAAATTAAAAAAAAAAAAAGACCTCCCCCAAATAAGAAAATAAAACAAAACCAGAATCCATTTTAGCCAATTTCACAGAATCCTGCGTTTTTAGGATCAGTACCCAAAGCTCAGTGCTGGGTGAAGACAGCTCTGTGACTCTTTACTTGACATAGCTTCATGGGGATCTGTGTTCGTCAGCTTCTGTTATTGTAAGAAACACCTGAGACAAATCAACTTATAAAGAGAAAAGGTTTACTTTGCTCATGGTATTAGAAGTTCTCACCCCTGGTTTCTTGGCCCCGTTGCTGTCAGCTCAAGGAAGCACAGTACATAAGGGCAGGAGTGAATGATGGGGGGCACCTTTTCACCTCAGGGAGGCCACGAAGCAGAGAGAGAGGATAAGGCAGGGGTCCCCACGTCCCCTTCCAGGGCATACCCACAGTGACTTAACTATTTCTCACTAGGCCCAACTCCTAAAGGTCCCATCACCTCCCAGTGGCTTGCCAGTTTGGGGACCGAGCCTTCAACTCAGAGGCCTACGTGGGACACTGCTGATCTGAAGCTCTCCCACCTCTGCCTTGGCAGCACTGCCTCCCTGCCCTTTCCTAGTACCCCCTGCTCCCCTGAATGGCAAAGCCAAAGCACAGGCCTGAGCCCTAGCCACCAGGAAGGCTGGCCACGCTCTCACTCTCACCCCGTAGGGAACAGGAACTTCTCACAGGGAAGGGTCTACAGATGTAGGAAGGGTGTTCAGAAACCATGCTGGGTGGCCACCAACGTGACAGGCTTTGTCCTACAGCAGTGTTCTCTGCTGGTGTGTGTGGGATGGGCCGCTTTTGGAGGCATGCTATAGCCAAGGCAGGGAGCTGGCAAGATGGAGAAGCCATGGGGGCTGGAGGTGAGGAAACTCTGTCACTCCCACGATTTCTCATACTGAACAAGCTTGGTGACCTCGGGCAGATCGCTTGCTTTCTTTGACCTCCATTTCCTAATCTGTAAGTAAGGGCTCTAGAAGGGTGGTGTTTGAGAACCTTTCTAGCGTGTGTAAGGCACTTAGTGTATGTTTGCTGCATGAATGAATAAACCCATCTGTTACCGATTGGATCTCTGAGAAGGATAAATGGACACAAAGAGACATTGTGTTGTGGCCGGGTTAACTTTTGGTCATGAATTTTGTTCTCATTCGAATATGTTTAATGTGTTTAAATTCCTGGATATCCATTAGTTTTATTTTAAAAGGTAATTTATGGCAAGAACAAGGAAGTAAAAATCATCAAGAAAGTTTTAATTCATGAATCATTAATGCTTTTCTTAGCATTTAGAACATGAGAATTTTTATTTGCTTTGGTAACTGTCAGACTTCAGAACATGAAGACAAGATAACATTCAGATAAACTAATGGGGAAGATCCTTCCCTAAGTGAGTTAAATTATTTATAATACTCATTTTTTTTGCAGTAAATGTAATAAATGAGCATTTATTGACTGAGTACCTAGAGGAGCTTTCCAGCCTCTGTATCTTTGATGGGGCTTGTTCATTGACTATCAGCTCTGTTTTAATTAGGCATATGCCTTCCTTTAATTTTTTTGCAAGTATTAAGAGAAAGTGAGTAATAATTATTTCTAATTTGCTGTGTTCCTCAGATGAGGACTGTAATAACTGTCCTTTCTTTAAAGGACCTTGTGGTTTTTAGATAACAGTTATATATATATATATCTCAGATCAAGGGTCTACAAGTATTTAGCAAGAACAGATGTGTGTCTGGTCATGTATGAGGGTCTCAAGGAGCTCAGCCCAGGGACACTGTGAGGATGAGAAACAGTGACCAGAACTATGGTCTCTGCCATCCATGTTGTTGGTACCTCACAGAATCCATTTCTCCTTGTTTGTCTTATTGTCTCTTTTCTAGTCTTGGAACTGCCTTTGTCCTTAGTTCCATAGGTGGCTCTTGGTTAACTTAAACTAGTCACCATGTCCCACTCTCTTGTCACAGCAGTTGTTTCAGGAACTCATGATGCAGTCAGTCAAGGTCAGGGGGAATTCTCGGACCATGATGGGAGTTTTTAAAAGAAATGTTCTTGCTTCCCTGTATATGGGGATTTACGCCGGGACTGCCATACACACTTGATCATGATGAGGGGAGAGTCTGGGGGATTCTGTGTGGAGCCCAAGGGTAAAAACAGATGCCATAGAAATACAATAGGAGGTGGAGGAGAATTGAGACTCTGGTGACACTGTGTCAAGACGGCCCCAAGGAATCATTCATCCCTGAGCTTGGGTGAATGTGCAATTACTGCAAGCATCTATACGAGTGCAGTGGGTGCTGTAACAAATACCCACTTATGCACTTCCTATAATGGAAACCACAACTGTCTTCCTCCCAATGATCTGATGTATGGCAAATGGTATTTGAAATCCTTTCTTATGTAAAAGTAGCTTCATTCTCCTTTTCTTCTTTAAAAACTTTAGTAAACATGTCTGGTATGGATGCTCTGAAAATTTTTTTAAGGATGTGATATATCCTTTCAAATATAATTGAGTTTAAATTATTTAATTATTTTTTTAAAAAATTGTGGAAAAATACACAAAACAAAATTCAGGTGTAACCATTTTAAGCATATGGTTCATTATTGTTAGGTATATTCACACTGTTATGCAACAGTCTCCAGAACTTGTTCATCTTGTAAAACTGAAGTGCTGTCCCTGTTCAATGACTCCTCATGGTCCTGAAAAAAAACATTATTCTATTCTCTCTCTATGCATTTGAGTGTTTTATATGCTTCACAGAAATGAAATCATAGTATCTGTCCTTGCTTGTTTCACTTTACATAATGTCCTCAGAATTCACCCTTGTGGCAGCAGGCAGTTTCAGTGTTGTTCTTATAGAGTCTGTTCTTCAGCACCTTTCACTGGTTTTCTGTTGGAGATTTTGACATTCTTTGGTTTCCAGGGTCTTTAGATGCTTTATTGCTTTCTTCCACTTCCTTCCACTGTGAGCATTTTCATTTTAGAGAACATGTGTCCTTTACTTTTGCAGTGTTTTAGGGTAGGGCTTTCCCTTGGGCATTAGAATGTTCAATTTTGGTAATTTAAATGGCTTTTTATTGGAATTTGTTAGAATTTTCTTCCTTTTTATAACTGAATAATCAGTTATTATTATTTTTTTTAAAGAGAGTGAGTGAGAGAGAGAGAGAGAGAATTTTTTTAATATTTATTTTTTTTAGTTATTGGCGGACACAACATCTTTGTTGGTATGTGGTGCTGAGGATCGAACCCAGGCCGCACGCATGCCAGGCGAGCGCGCTACCGCTTGAGCCACATCCCCAGCCCAATCAGTTATTATTATTGAATGGTAATAAGTATGCATAACCATATCTTCTTTATCCATTCATCTGGCAGAGGATACCTGCTGGCTATTGTGAATGATGTTGCTGCAAACAAAGCTCTTGAGAGGTCTTTGAGACTCTGATTTCCATTCTTTTGGTTAGATACCCAGAAGTAAAAGAGTTTCTGGAAGTTACATTTTTAACTTTTTGAGAAACAGGCATACATTCCATACTGTCTGTGCTATTTTACATCCCTCGCAGGTGTGTGTAGTTTCTCCACCTCCTCTCCAGCCCTTGATATTTTCTGCCTTAAAAAAAGAAAATTAAAAACGGTAGCCATCCTGATGGTTGTGAGGTAATATCTCACTGTGTTTTTCATCTGCATTTTCCTAATGGTTAGCAACGTTGAGCATCTTTTCATATTTCCATTGACCACATGTATAACTTCTTTTGAGAAATATCCATTCAGGTCCTTTGCTTGTTTAAAAAAAATGGGTCAATATGTAGTCTTTTTCATTTCCTTTTTAACTTTGATAATAGTGAAATGTATTTTTTGTGGTTCTTCTGTTTCGTCTCAGAACTTCTGTTTTGGACTCTCTTTACTGATTTTCTTTATCACTTTCTCTTGAATGTTGTTTATCTATTTCTGCATTGCATTTTATTATTAAATATTTCTGCCTTTCCATCTTCCAATGTTATCATCTGTTTTTAGGTAGGATATATTTCTGGTTTCATAGCTGTAAACGCTCATTCTTTTGTCCCAAAGGGACGATTGCTTTTATCATGTCCTTTTTGAGATCTACCTCCTCCTCTTTAGCCTTTGCTTCTATTATCTCCGTCCTTCTCAATTTCACTCCCAGTAGTTTTATCTTGCAAATTAAACTCTACAGAACCCCTCAAGTTTCAGTGCTATTCTTTTTTAAAAAATATTTATTTTTTTAGGTGTAGATGGACACAACACAATGCCTTTATTTTTATGTGATGCTGAGGATTGAATCCGGGTCCCACCCGTGCTAGGCGAACACTCTACCGCTGAGTCACCATCCCAGCCCTTCAGTGCTATTCTTATAGGGGATTCAGCACCTTCCATTGGTTTGCTGTTGGTGATTTTGGTATTCTCTGGTTCTCAGCATCTTTAGATATTTTATTGCTTTCTTCCACTGTGTAGCATTTTTATTTTAGGGAACATTCCTCCTTTACTTTTTGCAATGTTTTAGGGTAGGGATTTCTCTTCAGTATTAGAATGTTCAATTTTGGTATTTCAAATGACTGTTTATGGGAGTTTTCAATATAAGGAGATCTAACAGTATGTCATATCAGAAGTCTCCTGAATTTTATTATAGAGATAGGTAGCATACTTCTGTGATAAAGGCAGCAGTAGATTCATCAAATTGTTGATTCTGTGTGAAATTTAAATGTCTGCTATTGATATAGAATTATTACATATATTTACAGTGTTTTCCTTGGTGTATCACATATTTTCTGCTCAGGTGAGCATAATAAATGACACCAATCATAAGCATGTCAAACAATGCTTGGTGTCTATTTGGGATTAACATGAGTACTGTTTGTCACTAGTGATGGAGTTTCATCCACAGGGTCCACATTTGACTATAAAAAGTGTACAGCAGCTTCCCTCTTACCTGTGTTTTTCTTTCCATGTCATCAGCTGCCCATGGTCAACAACAGCCTGCACATGGTAAAGGGAAAATTCCAGAAATAAACAGTTCATAAGGTTTAATTGCACACAATTTTGAGTAGTGTGATGAAATCTCATGTTTTCCCCTTTGGCCAGTGTATCCACACTGTATATATTACCCACATGTTCATCACTTAAAAGCTGACTTAGTTATCAGATCAACTCTCAGTGCTTATGTTTAAGTAGTTCTTGTAAAGTAGCCTCTTGTTGTATCACAATGCCTATATCATTCACCTAATTTAATCTCATTATGTAGGCATTATATCATGCCTTGAGTTCATTATAAGAAGAAGAATATAAGAATAAAGTACAACAACTCAGTGAAAGAAAAAAAGAGACTACATCTTCCTAGGTTTTCTTACAGAATATTGTTATATTTATTCTATTTTATTATTACTTACTATTGCTATCATTACCATCTTACCATGTTTAATTTATAATTAAACTTTATCATAGATACATATGTTAAGGAAAAAATATATATTAGAAAGGCAGTTTCAGGCATCCACTGGGAGTCTTGGATAAGGAAAGAGTACTACAACTTCATCAGAAGAGTTTGAATTGGGTAATAAAAAGTGAAGGACAAGGTGGACTTCAGAAATTATCTTTCACTGTGCCAAAAATGATGTGGCTCATTACATACTAAATCACTGCATCAGAAGACCTGTATGGTACTTTCCATTATAAAGGCCACCCTGTACTAAGCAGCATTTTTTAGAAAAAAATAAATGCCATCATAAATATAGCTTCCAGAAAATATCTAACCAGTCATAGTGACATTGAGCCCCGTTCTTCATACTGTTTTTCTTCTTTAATATTACACAACTTAAGTAGTAAGCTTTTTACTCTTTCATAAAGTACTTTTTTCCCATTGTCTATTTTGGCCATCGGTAGCTGTGCCTGGCAGCCTCAATACTTTTCATATTCTATGCTCATTCATATTCTTAACCTCTTGTGACCTTTTAGTATAATGTCAAGGCATATTGAAATTACTGGGTGCCTACATTTCCTTTTTGGTTGATTCTCAGAATTTCACTTTTTCCATAATTGCATTATGTATCTGTGGAATTTGAACAGCTGTTCTGGAAAGTCAGCTGGAACTTAGGGAAGAGAAATATTCAGTGATGATCCTCATAGTGCATCAGTTGGTCTCATCAACCTGTCCTGACTTTGAACATTTTATGATTTGCCCAAAAGACTTGGCAGTTGCTGCTTATTTTAATTGTAGAGCTTAGCTACATACAAGGCAACCTTCTGCCCACACAGTGATGTTTAGTCTTAGTTGTGTATTGTGGTATAATCTTTTTGAAGACGGTTGATGGGACAGTTATATATCCAAATTTAAATTCAAATTCAACCACATGGTGATGTCCTGTGGTACTGCCGATGTGGATGCGTGTCACGGGGGACCTTTTATGCTAAATGTGCAGGCAGTCACAGCTATTTCTCAGTTTGCTCCTGTGCTTGGCAGATGGCAGATTTCTTTTGACATTGCTTGTATGAGGTACCTCAACATCAGAAGTGTTAACATGTAAAGAAATGTCGGTGTTAGACTTGAGGAAACTCAGCAATGAATTCATTGCTACCACTCCTACTCGAGACGGATGTCACACTGTCCTCTTGTAAGAGATCTCTTCTGCTGATATGCCAGGGGTATTAGGAAGTTTTTCCTCTACCTCAGCCAGCTTTGGGCCAGTTTCCTCCTGCTGACCAGTGACTGGTTTTGCTTAACATTAGTTGTTCAAATAACTATGAATATTTTTATTTGGAAAAATTAAGAAAAACATTAATGGTGATGGTAAAATACATATGTAGAATTTATCATCTTAACCATTTTTGAGTGTGCAGTAGTAAGTACATTCACATTGCTGTACCACCACCATCACTATCTATCTATACCTAGAACTTTTAAATCTTGCAAAACTGAAATTCTGTACCTGTTAAACAACAACTCCAGAGACCCCCCCCTCCAGCTCTTGGCACCACCATTCTTCTTATCTCTATCAGTTTGACTGCTAATTCAATTATTTTTCTCCAACACCAATTAATATTGAATGTGGAAATGTCCTATTACTCTATCTGTTTAATGGTTTGGAGGATGTTCTTGGCACTAAAACTTCTAATTTCTTGGGGCTGGGGCTATAGCGCAGCAGTAGAGTGCTTGCCTAGCATGGGTAAGGCACTGGGTTTGATCCTCAGCACCACATAAAAAATAAATAAATGAGGCTGGGTGCCATGGTGCATGCCTGTAATCCTAGCAACTTGGGTGACTGAGGCAGGAGGATCAGGAGTTCAAAGCCAACCACAGTAAAAGCAAGGTGCTAAGCAACTCAGCGAGACCCTGTCTCTAAATAAAATACAAAATAGGGCTGGGGATGTGGCTCAGTGGTTGAGTGCCCCTGAGTTCAATCTCTATTTGAGGGTTTGCAAAAGTTTTTGGAGGCAAATTTTGCTTGTCTCCAAATGTGGCATTCTTTCCCCACTAGGTAATTTTGAAGGGAAAAATGGAAACTTTCCTTCTCAAGTTCCTGAGACCAAATTATGTTGTGTCTCAGCAGGTCATGACCTATGCCTGCATGGGATATTCCCCAGGAACAGGTGTCTGCTTCTCCACCCACAGTCACAGGGGGAGTCCTCTGGTATACTTTCAGTATTAATGGGCACAACTATAATTCGCCCAGTCTATGCTGAACTCCTGTTGCAAATCACATAATATGGGAAGACACTATCATTAAAAGCAAGAAGTTAGTCTGGGTACCTGTCCAAAAGAAATGAAAGCAGGAACTGGGGGAGATATTTATACACCCATGTTCACAGTAACATTAATCACAACAGCTTAGAGGTGAAAGCAGCCCAAATGCCCACCAACAAATGAAGAGGTAAACAAAACAGAGCATTTACAAATACAATAGAATAATATTGATTCTGAAAAAGGAAGGGGATTCTGACACACACTACAAGATGGATGAATCTTGAGGATGCTGGGTGAAATGAACCACCTACAAAAGGAAAAATGTTGTCTAATTCCACTTCAAGGAGGTTCCTAGGGTAGTCAGATTCATAGGAGCAGAAAGCAGATGTTGTCAGGGCCTGGGGAGGAGGAATGGGGAGCTCTGCTTAATGGAGACAGAGTTTCAATTTGGGATGAGGAACAGAGCTCTGGAGAGGGATGGTGGTGATGGTTGCACAACACTGTGAATGTGCTCAATGCCACTGAAATGTACATTTAAAAATGTATGGTCGGTAAATTTTATGTTGGGTATATTTTACTACAGTTTTAAAAATTAAAAAAAAATTAACAGGACTACTGATTTTTTTTAAAGCAAGAAGTTAGGAACATTATTTGGATAGAACAGAAATACAGCAACACTCACCCATTCAAGCCAAAACAGGAGAACTGGATAATTCAGTCAGGTATAAAAGATAGACTTTTTTTTTTTTTTAAGACCAATTTGCTTTCATGTTGATACAGTCATTCTGATTATGTCAACCTCAGAAGTTTAAAACTCCATCCTTCCCTCTGTGCTTGGATAAAATATCTGCTGTATAGCTGACCTGCAGGGCTGGCCCTTTGACCCTCTGGGTGGATACATCCTGTGCAGCTCCTGAGTGTCTCTGTGCTCAGCCTCAGTGGCCTCTTATAGTCCCCCTCTCTCTACCTGTTCCCTTCCATTATAAGCATTTGTGTTTCTTCTCCCCTCTGTCTAGAATATTTTCATCCTTCTTTTCTAAGACTAAGGTGCATATTACCCCTTTATGGTGGACTCCAAGTCCTCATAAGCCCTTTTTTGCTTTGGGTCTCATCCGCTGGTCTCTTTGAGAGAAAGTGCCTCTTCTCTCCTGCCCTTTCATTTGGTTGACGACCCTCTCCCCACTCTATTCCTGCTCTTCTGCTCTGACCACTTTTTGTTTTATCTTCTCTTCACACTTCTTAATACCTAAAATTACATTTCTTTAAAAGCATTTGCCTTTCTCCTTAAACATGAGTTCCTTGATCCAGGGGCCTGGATCGGTGTGTCCACCTCGTCTCTAGGATTTTTGCTTGGTCCATGGTGGGTGCTGGGAGCAGGTTTATGGAGTATGAGTGAATGAGAAGATGAAATGAACCTCAGTTTCCACAGAGAGAGTGCTCTGGTCCCGTTGGCGCAGTCTCCGAGGTGGGTCTGGTGGATCTTTCTCAGCTTATTAAGCATTCACTCTATGCTCAGACATTTGAGATACGGGAGGGGGGGTCATTTCTCTGATCAGTGTAGACCCTGTAAATACCTGGTGGGTTATGATCATTGGATCTGGAACTCTACCAGTGACAAAGAATGGCTCTGCTTCTGTCATTTAGAGATGCCAGCTGGATTCTTTTAATGGACTTTGTTATTTTTAAAACGATTTTGTTCAGAGCCATGGACAGTTTCTGGCTCTAGTCTCCTAGTCTCTTAAATATTGTCTAGGATAACTATTCAAGGCTATGTGATTAGTTATTGGCTTTTCATTTATTTTAAGGATAGATGTTTTAATTCTCACCTTTAGAGAAAGCTCTTAAAAATTCCAGTGATAGTGTATCCTCCCCAAGTTGACACTGGCATTGTTCAGATCACACTATGTGTGAGAACTCCCCTGTGCAATCGGCAGTGTTATTGCATCACTTTATAAACGGCAGCTTAAATGCTTAAGAACAGGATGATGGGAGAGTTGTCAGTTACTTGGATGATGCCAGGTCATTATGGATGGCCAGCAAGCATGGGGCTTTTCTCTCCTGACACTTTATAATTCTGTCTGTGTCAAGATGGCCGTATTGGCCGTATTGCCATTGAGAGAGACGTAAGTCCATCTGCCTTGATATGGATTCCCTGTGAACTTGTCAGGTTTCTTTTCCTCTTTCATGGTCCTTAGAAAAAATTTCACAGAGCGCTGTTGGGTGAAACAGCTGACAGATTTGTGTTTTAGTGCCCCCCACTGGCCTTTCTTTGAGGTCTAATTTCTTAATCCAAACTAGAAGATGGTGGGGAAGGACCCCAGAAAGGTGGGGGTGCTAAGGAGGGGTGAGGTCCGGGGAGTTGATGGGCTGAGGGCTCAGCCAACAGGCGTGACTCAGACTTGGAGCCCCTGTGCAGCCTGGGCTGTCTGGAGCAACTGGCCTGCAAGGGCCCGCTTGGTTAGACTTTGTCTGGGGAGCCAGCCACTCAAGGGAAAGTGAGAAAACTATCAGTGACTGTGTTTGGAGCAAGGTGAACTCCCTGGGCAGTCCTGGAGTGATGTGAGGCGGGCTGCCAGGGTCCAGCTCTTCAGTGCTGTGTCCTGGTCTACATCTCAGAGCTAGCAGCACTGAGAGGGTTTTGCAGGCTCTGGGCAGGATTTGGGGCATTGTTCTTGACTGTGCAGACTTCAGGCTTTCCTGTTGCCCTTCTAGGGATTCTGTAAACGGTCCAACATTCTTCAGGCAAATTCCATTTTCCACTTTGCTCAGCCAACTTGGATTCTGATGCTTGGAAGTGAAAACCCAGAACCAGATATGATTGGCACTAAGAGTAGAGGCAGGCAGTAGACCGTCTAGAAAAATGGGGGTGGGACATCTGGGACTGACCATTTGCCCAGGTTAGGACAGAAGGCAGTGAAAGTCCAACCAGAGTGTGGTAACCATGCCTCCCATTGAGACCTCATGTCCTGACATCTCACCTTGTGCTCACCACATTTGTTACTGGAGGTGACTGTAGTGGACTGATGGTACGAGAAGTTTAGCTGTCTCCTGTTCATGCCCTCAAAAGAGCTTTGGAAATTTATTCTTATTGCTTTGCCATTTCCTGATGAAAGAGATTAGGAATTTTACAAATGTGGATACCTTATCTGGGTCGTTTATAGACATTTAAGAAGTATGTTTGTTTATCCTCTACTTTTTGTCCTGTTGCCAAAGTACCCCTTTTATTCAGGGCAAAATCAAATCTTTTAAATATTTTTCAAAACTGGCAGGGGTATAAGTAAAATAGATGAGAACAAAACAGCAATCATAGTTTTCTGGAGGTTCAGTTTTTCATTTTGGGCTTTGGAATTCATGAACCACATTTGTGAAGTCTAATCCCAGTATCCCATCAGAATCTCCTAGTTATGTGTCTTGCCATCCTCTCAAAGACTCCGATGAGGAGATGGATTCCCTGTAGTTGGATTTATTAGGGGTGGTTGGGAGCCAGTTTGGTTGGTTCCAACGTTTCTGTGAGGCCCTCATGGAGAAGGAGAACAAGACAGCACACTCTCTTTATCATATGTGGCCCACTAGGGTCTTGGGCTGAAGTATGAAGGTGCTGTTTTTGTGAGTTACACATGGGCCAGTGTGGGCAACAGCCTGTGCTTTAGACTCATGGATCTCCTTCAGCAACTCAGTCACAGGGAATCGTCTGGCCCTCGTGTACCAGAGCTGAAGAGAAAAATCAGTCCCTAACATTGTCCTGTTCCTTATTGCTTGGGCCCACTGTGGTCTACTGTTAGCTTGTTACTGAGTCATGATGGTGTTTTCTTTTACCTTCCCCTCACAGCATGAAGTCCTCATCTGCATCTCTCTCCTCTCTCTCTCTTTCTCTCTCTCTCTCTCTTGCAATAAGGAGGAAATATCAGACCCCTGCTTTTAGCAGGTGTTGGACTGGTTTGTTTTGGAAGTGGGGGTAGGCTTCCCTGGTGAGGATGGCCGTATACATCTGCAGACAGGATTCTTGCTGCACTCTATGCCTTGGGATGGACCATATGGTCCTCGAATATGAGAGGCTCAATGGTGACCCTGTCTGGGTTCATAAACCTCTTGGGATTCTAGTACTTCATGGTGAAATGCAGTTTCCCACCAGATAGACAAGTAGAGGTTTAGAAACACAGTCATATGCTGCATAGGGCCATTTTAGTCATTGAAGAGATGCATATATGACGACAGTGGTCCCGTAACACTATCATGGAGCTGAGAAATTCTTATTGCCTCGTGACATCGTAGTCATTGTAACATTATAGCACAACACATTACCCACATGCTCATGGTGATGTGGGTGAAAACAAATCTGCCATGCTGACAGTCCTTTAAAAGGATAGCAATACAATTATGTGCAGCATAATGATAATAAACAACTATGCTATTGGTTTGCTTACCGTGCTCTAGTTTATTGTTATTTTAGAGTGTACCCTTCTATTTATTTTAAACCAGTGCCCATGTTAATATAGCAACAGCCCCACATGTCTCATGTTTACTATGTCTCATGGTTGCATCATAAGGCCACATGGACTTATTGCCCTAGACCATGTAAGTTTGTAGGACTTGATGATGTTTGTACAATGATGAAAGTGCCTAGTGACTAATTCCCAGAACCTATTCCTGTCATTATGTGAAGCTTGACATATTTCACTTAGCAGAAAATGAAGAGGTGTTTTTGGTCCCTGAGTCTAGCAGCTATGTCCTAGTTGCTTCCTTAGCTCCTGTCATTTCCCCCACCTTGGTAGCAAATACAGCGTCTACAACACAGAAAGCCTCTTTCTGGCCATGACCTACTGCGAACAAAATTCATCACTTTTAAGAAACAAGAGAAATATAGTCAGGGAGGTTGAATGTTTTCTGCAGAACTGAAGTTGTAGGTGCTGTGGCTTTGGGAGCAGATAGACATGGCATAGCTCAAGAAAATGAAGGCCTCATCATGCCTTCTGGGAGAGCTTTTCTTGGCTGGGCAACCTAGAATGAGTTGCTGAGCTTCCGTTTCTGTACCTGTACAGCAGTGATAAGAAGCCCGGCTGGACTTGGTAAAGTGCACTTGTGATCCCTGCTACTCAGGAGACTGAGCAGGAGGTTTTAAAGTTCAAGCCCTGCTTTGGCAACTTAGTGAGACCCTGCCCCAAAATAAAAAATAAAAAAGAGGGTGGGAATGGGGGTTCATTTTCCAGTTCCCTTGCCTTGCCACCCAAAGAAGACTTTCTTGTGGGAAATGGAAGTCAGGGAGAGCTAGATAAAATAATCTACATGGAATTCCTGGCACAGAGCATGCACGCAGTGTTTGTTAACCTCCCCTTTCTCCCACTAGGGATCATAGCTTCGAAGAGTCTTGCTGCCTTTGGGTGCTAAATGTTTTACCAGTTTCCAATTGGATAGTTGAGATTCTTGGCTGTCATCTTTGTTTTGTTTTTCAATGCACTTTATTTATTTTCTGTGAAATTTGTATAGTATATAAGCATTTTAATCTGAAAGTTGATTTTAAATTTGGGGGGAGATGTCCAGTTTTGTAGCTCTTTAAATCTAGCAGGGATATATTTTATTGGCAGCCTCTTCTTCTGTTAAATCCAGTGATATCCATATTTGCTAGCATAGCATATACAGAGAGTTTTAAAAATTGGATGTCAGGCTTAAGCATTGGTTTAGCTAATTTAATTTGGTCAGCCCATTTGTCAAAGCGAGATTTTAATTTGTGGTTAGAACTTGATGCTATTTGGCACATTGGTGACCACCAGTCGGCCTATGATCACATCTTCTCTTCATAGTTGCCAGAACAGCCGGTGTTGAAATTGCTAAAACAAGTGTGTGGGATGCACCACTTTTGTGCCTCTGCCAATAGGAAGGTATGACCATGTTTTCTGCCTACGATTCTGAATAAATGCCTAAATCATTAAGTGGATTTTTTTAGTAGTATATCTCAGCCATGATAACTGTGAATTAGAAAGCAAAGTATCCTTTGTATAATGACATTTTTTTTTATTTGTGCAGAATATATTAAAATTTATTTGAAAGTTTTAATCGGCACAAATTATTTCTTGAGTTTTTGTTTACTGAAGATGCTCCCTGAATAAAATATTCTCTTGAAGTTGCAGTTTAATGAAGTAAATTGAAAACTGCTCTCTATAATATGGGATGAAAATTAAAAATGAGAGTATGCAGATTTTTAGTTCCCAAAAGGAGAAGCCCATTCGAGACATGTATTGTACAAGATGGTGACAGTGTACCCTACATAATAACAGTGTGTGGTACTCTTTGAAATTGCTAAGAGTGTATTTCAAGTGTTGTTACCACAAAAAAATATGTATGCAAGGTAGTGGTTAGGTTAATTATCTCAATTTAACCTTTCCTCAGCGTGACATATTTCAAAGCATGTTATACATGATAAATATATACAATTTTTATCAAATGAAAATAACAGAAAAAATTAAAAACAGTGTATCAGGCAGCCTTTTGTGACCTCTGGATCCCAGCGCTGTGTTTGGCTCTCCCCAGGTCCACTCTGAGTTCCAGACCTGAGACAGGTGGAAGATAGCCATTACTCCACACTAGCCCATGTTCCATTGTTGAACACTTCTCATGTAGAATTCTGAATGAACTTAAATTGTAAGGGTTTGTTTGAGAGTTTGGAATGTCTTCAAAGAGTCCTGGTGAAAAAGATAATAGGCTTTCAAAATGTGTTTACTGAACAAATCATTGGTAAATACAATTGCCTGCCCCCTGGCCCTACCGCACCACCCCTGTGTTCTCAAGGAGAAACCTTGTCATGCATAAAGAATTTGGAAAATGCAGGAGGGATATAAAGCCATTGTTGGTAAAAGAAAACTATCAGGAAGAGAAGACACAACCAACTCTGGGCACAGAGTGCGCCCAGGGCAGTCCACTTCTGCACGTGTGGCAGGAAGAGGAATCAGAAAGGATGCACCTCCCTCTTTTTTTTGTTTTGTCTTTGTTCTCGGATCTCTTTGGAGTGCCATTTTGGTGCTGGATCTGAATTTGGACTCTGAAATACTATAAAGGATCCAGGGCAGGGCTCAGTTTGCCACAGCCCCTTATTACAATGGTGATTTTGCTATATTCAGTTATCTCTCAGGATCTTTGGGAGGAAGTTGGATGGAGTGAAGGGGAGTTGAGAAGTGTGGAGGAGTGGAGGATTGGGAGACGGAGGTGGGAGTGGAGACAGGGCTGAGGGAGAAGCAGGATGGGTTTCCTGGTGGTGTGTTTGTGTAGGTTGTGGAGAGAGGATCAGTGGAGAGCCAGGATCCAGAATGCACATGCAGAGCCTTATTCTCACTGGAAGAGAGAGCTTTCTCTCCCCTGTGGCTCTTGAGTTGGGAATGCCATAGGTGTGAGTAAAGGGGGCTCTCCAGGGAAAAGTGAATGTCTTTAGGGACATCACACCCTTTACAGCTGCCTCTTGTAGTAAGTAGAACCCAATCCGTGATCGTTTTGAGAAATCAATGAGTTAATATTGTTTGGAAGGCCTAATGTTTGGCACATAGGAAGGGCTGAAAAAAAATGTAATTTTCCAAAAGTAAGTAATAGTTTAAATAAGCATTTATGGGTTTGGCCTGGGGTCTAACCTCTGCTGTTTATGACATGGTTTCTTTGGAAAAATATGTTTCCAGTTCCAAATAACTGACTCAGAAGAGAGGTTTTGGAATGCAAGTTGGGGTATTGGCAGTGATAGATTTTGGTACCTTTACTTTAATTTGAAACATACTAAAAGAAAGAAAATATCACTAATAATCTTACAACTTCTTTTGAATTTCATAAAGAAGGGGGATACCCTTATTCTTTACTTCCTACCCCCATAAACTATGTGAGGCATAGAGTTCTGATGTCCATCCTGGGAGGGCTGTGTGCAGGCACCCCCTCCCCCAAGTGCCCACCTTTATGTGGATGTTGGCTGCTCGCAGCTCCTGCAGGTGGCTCATGTGCTCACCCTCCTTGACTGCACATGCAAGAGGTTTTTGTTTTCCAGGTGGGAGAATCCCAGGGAAGACTCAAACAGGCCAGTTTCACGTCACTGTCTTCTCCCTGGACCAGTCACAGCAACCAGCATATCAGAAAGAGTGTGATTGGAAATTACAAGTAGAATCACATGGAGTGAAAGGGAATTTACAAGAAGAGTGGAGTTTTAGGCAGATAAGACCATACCTACCATATAGTTTTGCCCAGTTATTTTTAATGACTATGTATTATTCTATTTTTATAAACATAATCTATATAGGCATTCTTCTATGGCTGGAGTTTAGATAGCTCCATTATTTTACTATGTGAAATGCAAAAATTATACCATTCAAGTGCAGCCATCTCTAGTTAAGTGAATTACAAGAGAGTTTTGGCATATAGGATTTCACAGTGGAGCTAATCCTCTTACTCTCAAGGAGACCTTTGGACTTGATTTCCCATCCAAAGATGAATTTGTTGAGGAAGTATCATTTGACTCAGTTGAGGGGGCTCTGTTTATTCATCTTTATTTTTGGGTTCCTTTCCCGTTTGAAACTGGCTTGCGTTATCTTTCAAGTGGGCACAAGGCCATCATACCAGATGGTCTTGACTATAGGCAGGCTAGGCAGGAATGTGTGACTCTCACTTGGGTGATAGAGGCTAGATTTCTACTGGGAGTTGTCAGCCAGGAGGATGAGCATCACTTCATTATTTGGAAGGACATGTGGCTGCTCTTACAACTTATCCACTTTTTTTTTTTAAAGCTCTTAACTTCGAGACTTGCTTATTATTTCAGAGGAGTTAGAGGATGGACAAATCTTGATGGGATTTTATGGAATGATTGGTCCTGGTTGGTTGTGATCTTTGCAGGGAACCTCCAAGGAGGGCCTCAGAAAATCCACAATGCAGGGTGCTTAGCTCAAGTCCAAGGACTCTGGAGTGAGCTTCATGGGGTGGACTCTTGAAATTAGGTACAGAGACTTGTGTGTATGGCTGAGGCTTGTCTTAAAGCTGGAGTTTGTTAGTGGGGGTGAAGAGGAGGAAGGGAATAATCTGGAGAGATGGGGGCTGCCCATGAAGGGCAGCATCTTCTAGAAACCTGAAGACAATGTTTGATTTTTGGAAAAGGGACTATTTTCCCTGCAACAGAAAGAAGGTGCCGCCCGAGTTTTTCTCCTATTTCCTTATATCAGGCAGGTGATTGAAATTTTTGCAAGTGCCTTTTAATTCACTCCACAGAAGTGCTTTTTTCCTCCCATGTGCTGCACTATATCATGTACATGGAATTTTAATTCTACTTTTTGCATCCAAGCTTGAACAATTAATTCTTGAGCTTCAGTGTATAGAATGTACCTTTTCCCCTGCCACAGCATATTAAATCTACCCCTTGGAAACATTTGGACTTAATAAATATAGGGCTGGTTAGCTTATTCTTGAAATAAGTCAGTTAAAATAGTTCATTTTAGTGTTGCAGAGATTGCTTTCATAATTACTAAAGAATGTGCATGTTAGGAAAAGGGGAACCTTATTTTTTATTTCTTTGCTTTCTGTGTGGGGTTAGATTTTTGAGCAAACATTTGTGTTATGGTTTAAGTATGAAGTATCCCCCAAAAGCTCGTGTGTGAGACAATGCAAGAACATTCAGAGGCAAAGTGACTAGATTTGAGTCATATCTAATCAGTGGTTTAATCTACTGATGGATTAATTGGTGGCAACTATAGGTGGGTAGAGCATGGCTGGAGGAAGTAGCTCACTGGGAGTGTGCCTTTGGGGTCAATATTTTTTTCCTGGTGAGTGGGACAGTCTTTTGTTTTCTAGGTGTATAGTTCTGTGAATTTTGAAGACATGTATAGATTTCTATAACACTGCCAAAATCAGGATAAAGAACAGCTCTGTTAACTCATAAAATTGCCTCCTCTCATGCTACCCCTCTCTAACCCCTGCCAACCATAGATCTGTTCCTCATACTGTACTGTTTGTTTTTTCTTTTTTTGAGAATGTCATGGAAGTGGAACCATATAGTCCATACAGGATATAACCTTTTGAGACGGACTTCTTTCTCTCAGCCTAATGCCTTTGAGATTAGTCCACATTGTTCCATGTGTCAGTAGTTTATCCATTCTAATTGCTTAATAGTGGTCCATTGGATGGATGTGCCACAGTTTGTTATATACCCACCTATTGAAAGAAGTTTCGACAGTGGTCTTTTTGTCTGGATTCTTATACTTAGCAAAATGTTTACAGGGTTCATTCAAGTTGTGGCATCTAACAATGCTTTATTCCGCTTTATGGTCAAATAATAGTCCACTATATAGATAGCTTTGTTTACCCACTTATCCGTTGATAGATACTGGGTTGTTTCCACTTTTTGGCTATTATGAATAATGCTGCTATGAACATACCTGTACAAGTTTTTGAGAAAACATTTGTGTTATGGTTTAGGTATGAAGTATCCCCCAAAAGCTCGTGTGTGAGACAATGCAAGAACATTCAGAGGCAAAGTGACTAGATTTGAGTCATATCTAATCAGTGGTTTAATCTGCTGATGGATTAATTGGTGGCAACTATAGGTGGGTAGAGCATGGCTGGAGGAAGTAGCTCACTGGGAGTGTGCCTTTGGGGTCAATATTTTTTTCCTGGTGAGTGGGACAGTCTCTCTGCCTCCTCATGCCCATGTCCTGAGCTTCTTTCCTTTGCTGTGCCCTTCTGCCATGATGTTCTTCCTCACCTTGGGCCCAGAGATATGGATGGAGTCTGCCAACTATGTCCTCTGAAACCATCCATGACCCAAAATAAACTTCTTCTTCTCTAACTGTTCTTGTCAGGTCTTTTGGTCACAGCAATGAAAAAGCTGACTAAACACATATGTTTTCAGTTCTTGGGTATATACCTGGAAATAGAATTTCTGGGTCATTTGTAAGTCAGTGTTTAATATTTGAAGACTACCAAACTGTTTTCCAAAGGAGCTGCATCTTTTTATTTTCCCACAAGCAAAGTATGAGAGCTCTGTACAGTCTCAATATCACATGTATTTTCCTTTCTTATTTTTATTTTTGTGATGCTGGGCCTCATATGTGGGATTTTTATAGGAATTTCATTTAATTTGTAGATCATTTTGATTTCTTTAATTTACTTCAGTGATGTTTCTAGTTTTCAGTGTAATGCTTGTTATACTTCTTTCTTCTTTTTACTTATTTCTACAAATTTTATGCTATCATTTTCTTAATTATGTTTCTGGATTGTTCATTGCACATTCACAGAAATAAAGTTATTTTCTTAAATATTGATTTTGTATCCTAAAACCTTACTGAAGTTATTTATGACTCTGATAGTATTTTTTTTGTGGATTGTTTAGGTTTTTTAAATGTAGAAAATCAAGTCATTTGTAAATATATCTTAGTACTCAGCGGTGCCGGTTACCACTCTGCCATAGCCTTCACTTGCTACTTGCACAGAGCCTTAACATGGGTCAGAGGTGAGAGTTTAGTGCCTTCTCAGGCCTTTTCTGAGCACAGCCCTTTGTGTGCATACAGCCTTTTAATTTTCAGGAGTACACTGGAGCTTTTTAAAGGCCCCATAGACATCTCACTTCATGCACTTTTCCTTAATTTTTTTTGTTATCCTATTTTTTACCCCTTAGCTAACTGCTGCCTCTAGCTGTGATAGCCAACCATTGCCTTCAGCTGTTCTGGACAAATATCCCCAGGGTGGGGGTGGGGGGGGTGGGGGGAGGCTTGTCAGCCTGGGGTAGCTCTCAGTCAGGTCACCGACAGCTTTCTGAGTGGGTTCTTCTAGAGAACCAGCACATAGGATGGGTAGACAGTTCTGGAACTTTGAAGAAGCTCCTGCCAAGCTCTGCCAGGCTGCTGGTTCTCCCCAGGACTCTTGGGTGTGGTTTTCCCAGGCTACAGCAGAGATTGGGAGGGGGATGGGAACAGGTCCAGGCTAACATGCCAGAGAGCTCACTGTCACAGAGGTTCATCCACTTTTTATCAGATTGCTTCAAGCCTTTTAAAGAACTTCTAGAGTTCTGCCAATTTCTTATTGCTTTTATGAAATACAGAATTTTCATCAGGTCTCTTCTTCCATTTTTACTGACATTCTTTTTTATTAAAATTTGAACATGCTATATAGATTCTGAGTACAGATTCCATATAAGATATATGCTTTGCAAATATTTTCTCCCAGGATGTGGCTTGTTTTTTCATTCATTTTCATTTTCTCTCTCTCTCTCTCTTTTTTTTTTCCTCTTTTGGAAGGAGTACTGGGGATTTAACTCAGGGGGAATTGACCACTGATTTACATCCCCAGCCCTTTTTAAATTTTAATTTTGAGACAGGGTCTCATTAAGTTGCTTAGGGCCTTGCTAAATTGCTGAGGCTGGTCTTAAATTTGTAATACTCCTACTTCAGTCTCTGGAGCCGCTGGGATCACAGGCAGGCGCTACTGTTTCTGGCAGTCTTTTCATTCCCTTAACAGTGCCTTTTGATGACTAGCCATTTTAAAATTTGATGTTATACTTAAGAAACTTTGCCCCATCCAAAGTCATAAAGATTTGTTCTGGATTCTTCTACAGATTTTATAGTTTTAAGTTTTACATTTAGGTTTATGAATCCTTTGAAATCAACTCATGTATGGTATGAGTTACGAATTGAAGCTTATTTTACTTTTTTACCATGTGGACGTACAATTTTTCCAACACCATTTGTTGGAAAAACTATCCCTTTTACCCAAAATTGCTTTTTGTACCTTTGTCAAAGTTTTTTTTTGTTTGTATATATGTGGATATATTTCATATATGTTATATGGAATCTATACTCAGAATTTATGAAGAATGCTCAAATTTTAGTAAAAGAGACAGTCTGTTTCTGCAGTAGAGATTATGTGCCATTGGTCTATTTGTCTATCTTGATGCCAACACAATTTTGTCTTAACTAAGTCTTTTCAAAAGTGTGTGTATGTGTGTGTGTGTGTCTGGGCCAAAGAACACACATTTTATTGCTTCCAGTGTGACTTGTGTCAGGTCCTGTTGGAGCAGTGTGGTGCCAGTCCCTCCTCTGTGTGTGCAGTGATATTCCTCTACTGTGGGGAATGATGAATTGATGGAGAATAGCTGGTACTCTGCCCCTTCTCAGAGAGGGGGCAGGGCATGAAGGTACAGGACTCAAAGTGCCTTTTTCTGCTGCATCCACAAATCCTCTGGGTAGAGGGAAGAAGTCCTCGCTCTATAAATCTCTTCTGGCTAATATACTGTTTCTAGGTTTCAAGGCATTCAAATCATCCTTTAAACATGTTTTCCACTGCTGTTTGCTCAGAGAGCCCAGATATACAGAAATTCATGGAGAATTCTCTCTTAATATCCTGAAACTCTTATGTTAAGCCTCAGAATGTGACTTGACAGCCTTTTGAAAGGTTGTGTTAATCCTCCAACTTTGTTCTTCAAAGTTTCGATTTTCTGTGCCCTCTAAACTTCCATGTGAATTTTAGAATTAGTAGGTCAATTTTACAATAGAGTCTGCTGGGATTTTGATGGGAATTGCATGGACTCTAATAGGCCAGTATTTCTCCCCCCTGACACTGGTGCTGTTGACTTTTTGAGCTGGATCGTTCTCTCTTGTGGGGGCTGTCCTCTGCAATGAAGGACATTTTATAGCAACCCACCCCTACCCGCTGGATAAGATATAACAATCATGTCTCCATGCATTGCCAAATATCCCTGGGTGGGGGATGGGGAATCACCTCTGGTTGAAAATCATGTCTATTGATCAAATTGGGAAGAACTGATGTTGCAACAATGTTAAGTCTTCTGCTCTGGAACACATTATATGCCTCTCCACTTAATTAGGTCTTTAAGTTCTTTCAACAGTGTTTTGTAACTTCAGTTCAGTTTTATTTGTTACTAGTATATACAAATATAGTTGAGCCTTGTGTATTGATCTTGTTTTCTTCAACACTGCTAACTCGCTTATTCTTGTAGGTTTTCACAAAAAATCTTTCATTTAAAAAAAAATTCTAGGGCTGTTTGGGTTTAAATTGTATGGGGATTACTCTTATATTTTTCTAAAAATTTTTATAGGAAACATGGTTGGTGTTTTATACAATGGATGGATACAATTTAGTACAGGGTTGGGTTGCCAGACTTGGAATTCCATTGTGGGTTTTTTGAGTAATCTAAATTATTCTGGAAGAATGCAGGTGGAAAGTGAATTCATAGATCATACAGCACAGGTTGAATGGATCTTTAATGGCCAATTTACTGTCTAATCATCCAACTAAATGGTTGTTTGCTTTGGTCAGCTTTAGCTGATGACTTTTAAAGTTTTTATCTCTCTGCTGTATTTTTGGAGAAGATTATTTTATTTTTTTAGAAATACTCCAGGTTGGGCTGGGGATGTGGCAAAAAGCGGTAATGCGCTTGCCTGGCATTCGAGAGGTGCTGGGTTCGATCCTCAGCACCACATAAAAATAGAGATGTTGTGTCCACCGAAAACTGAAAAATAAATATTAAAAATTCTCTCTCTCTCTCTCTCTCTCTCTCTCTCTTTCTCTCTTTAAAAAAAAAAAAGAAATACTCCATGTAAAGCCAGAGTTATTCTTTAATTTGTAGGTCATGGGCTTTGACATTAAAAAGCAGTTAACTTATATTCATGCCATGTAATTATATTTATTGGTAATCTTAACAAATACTTGATTGGTCTGAAGGGGGACTTGCTGGTTACCATCACAGTGAGTGTGTGTGCTGGGTGGGGAGATGAGAATGGTGTGTATAGTATGTGGATTTGTTTACCTGACTTGGTAACTTGGTCCCTTTACCGCTTAGAGAGTAGTTCAAGAATTGATCTACAGTGCTTGCTGGTGGAGAGAGATTTTCTTTCCTAGAATAAGGGTGTGCTTTTGTACCACAGGACTGCACATGTTTTTTGGAAAATATCAGTTCACCCTGAAACTCCCTTGGTCTGCGTGTTTTCTTTGTCATCTGTGACCTCTCCCCTTTTCCCCTGTAATAGATTTTGTCAGGTGCTGTTCTTTTTTTCATTTTGCCATTCTGGGAGGATTTCTGAAGCTTCCGCTCCCTCACCGGTTTGGTTTTGCAGAGCATAAATTCTAATCTTGACTTGCTTCGGTGTGGATTTTTCTTCTGTGATTATATTTTTAGTCCCCGGGGCATTTCCCCTTATCTCCTCTAGCTCTGTGCACATTGCTGTCCACCTGCTCCTTCCAGAGCAGCCTGCTCTGTGCAGGCCCTGCCCTTGAGTCAGGGAGGCTCCGGCTGCTTGTAGCCCACCCAGGAGCTACAAGCTACAAAGTCCTTCTTGGATCCTGCAGATCATTTTTACAGGTATGTTCTCTTTCTTGGTTATCCACCTGCTCCTCCTTTTCTGTATATTTCTATAGGGGGTATATTGATTGACAGTTGGTACAGTCATCCCCCTTATTCTCTGTTTGCTTCCTATAGTTCCAATTACCTGAGGTTAACCATAGTCCAAAATGGAAAATTCCAGCTTTTGTTACAGTATATAATTAAATTGTTCTACTTTATTATTATTGTTCTTAATCTCTTACTGTGCCTAATTTATCAATCAAACTTTATAATAGGGGTGTATACATATATGTGTGTGTGTGTATATATATATATATGTCTGTGTGTGTGTATGTATATATATATACATATATATATATATATATATATAAATACATACATACATATATATATAAACATATTGTATATAGGTTGGTGCTATTTGTGGTTTTGGGTGTGTGCAGTCTTGGAATGTGATCCCCTGTGGATACGGGAGGATTGCTGTATTTTCTCTATTGTTCTTTTCAAAATATCATTACATGAACATCTGACTTGGCATGACTTTGGAGTGAAAAATGATCCATTTCCCTTATAAAATTTTGAGTAATTCAGGAAGGTATAAAGCATAAAGAAAAATGTGAAGTTCCAGCTATGCAGGAGGAGCAAGGTGTGGAGGTCTATTGTAGAGTGTGGTGACCATATTTCCAGTGGCTGGGGTGTGTGGCTCAGGGGCAGAGCCTGGGCTTAGCCTGTGCCAGCCTGGGTTCAATCCCTAGCACAAAAGAACAAAAAACAGGGCTAGGATTGTGTCTCAGTGGTAGAGCATTTGCCTAGCACATGTGAGGCATTGGGTTCAATCCTTAGCACCACATAAATAAATAAATAAAATAAAGTTCTTATGTAAATCTACAACTAAAAATATTTTTAAAAAATACTAAACAGCAAAACAAAACACACACACACACAAAAAAAAAAAAAAAAAAAAACCAGAAACAAACAAGCAAAAAAAACCCTGAACAAATGATAAAAGAAATTTTCTTTAAAGTTCTTGCCACATGCACACAAATGTGAGGTGATGGATACATTAATTAGCTTGATTTTGGTTATTATTTTACAATATGTATCACACTTTACACCTTTAGAGTTCCTATTTGTCAAGTAAAGCTGGGGGAAAAGACAGAATAAAGAAGAAACACAGTGCCACTTCCCACATAACTGCTCAATGACATGAGCGCACAGCGTTTGGGGCAGGGATTCCTGGGTTCATGGATGCCAACAGAGGGTATGTATCTACAGAGTTATGCATTATGCATTCTACTTTAAGGATAACTATTTGATTTGCAATGTGCTTTAATTTAACAAAAAAAAGTGTAAAAGTATGCCTCCCAGTCCAGTAAAAAAGGCCATGTAATGTTTAAGTGGTGGATTCATTTTTTTAAAACTTGAAGTTTGGGGCTGGGGTTGTGGCTTAGTGGTAACAGCATTTGCCTAGCATGTGTGAGGCCCTGGGTTCGATTCTCAGCACCACATACTAATACATGAATAAAATAAAGGTCCATAACATCTAAAAAATTTTGTTTTAAAAACTTGAAGTTCAAGTTTTAGAGTGAGATTAACAGATGCATACTTAATTCTGCACAGCAGCATAGTGTAGGGGTTAATGCTCGGGACACGGACCATCTGGGGTCAAACCCCAGCTCTACCTTTTGTCCTTAGACAGATTACTAAACTCACTGTGACTCAATTTCCATCCATGGTAAGATAGAGAGAATAGATGGTAGTGTCTATCAGAGTTCTGGTGATGATTAGGTGAATGTATCATTAGAGCACTTCAGGTGGTGTGTGGCATGCTATATATTATTATAGCTCTCTGCAGCCCGTTTTCTCTAATTATATTTATAGGGCAAGGTAGTAGCATTAGCATTCTCCTCTCTTCCCCCACTTCCCACAACAGCTCCCATTAGTCCTCCATTTAAGTGTATCTATGCACCCCAACAGCTCCTTCCCATAACCCCTTCCTCTGTTCCTCCTAAGCTTGCCAAGATCATTCCTAACTTCCTTATTCTGGTCGAGTTATATCTGGCCAGATTTTTTTACCAGTAGTTTTTTTGTTTTGTTTTGTTTTGTTTTACAAAATGAACTACCCACTTTGCTTGGTTTCTAGGATTGAAGCGATTTGGCTTTCCACTCGAAGGGCAGTATGCTTAGGAATAAACTTCTTCCCCTCCAGACCACAGAATCCACTTTGCCCTGGGAGGCATCTACCTGATGCTGCCCACTCTGGGATTTGCCCTCCCTCCCCAGAGGCTTCTATGTTGGTCTGTTTTGCTATTAAAATATTTTACGCCCAAGAAAGAATGGAGAAATAGGTATGTAATCTGTCCTTGTCTTATAATACGCAGATGTAACAAATAACATTTTCCATAATTACTTTGGATATTTTTGATGAAAATTAATTGCTTTATATCATTGAAGCTGACTTTATGCATGGCCTCAGCCCCACCTCTCCATCCATCCATCCATTCCTAATAGGTCGCTATCATCTAAGAGGCAATTGTATTCTTCCCACTCACTTTTTTACAGTTGGTTTGTACTATCTATGTGTTTATAGTCAACATGTAGCATTGTTTGTGCCTTTTAGACTTCACATAACTCATATTATCTTATCAATAGGGCTTCTGTTACTTTCTTTGTTTAGTCAATGTTATATTTTCAGTATTTCTCTGTGTCCATATTGTGTAGATGTAGTCATTTTTAAATCGCTGTGTGCATAATATTCCATTGCACACATGGAAATATTACAGGTTTTTTTGTTTTGTGATATTCCAAGCTGAGATTCATTTACCATCTGTAGAGTTCCATCTTGACATGACTGCAGCCATCTTGAGTCGTATCTGCTGCCATTGCCCCTAGGTAACCCTGCTCATTTTCCCCACATAGTTTCCCAGCATACTTTAAAGAAAAGAAAATCATTAGAGTAGTACATGGAATTTTATAACCAGACCCTGGCTCTGTGAGAGCCAAGAATTCCAGCTTGAATGAAGTCACCTTTGTCCTGACCCATCCCTCTGACCCAAATCATCCGAGATCCACTTGACTTGCTCCTGGATCTGTCTTTGGTCTCATGGCATTGTGTGGCTGTTCTCGTACACTGGGACTGGGCTTTTCCAGAATGTTGTCTATCTGACTTTGTATGTCCCAATGTGACCATTCTCCTGGGATCCTGGATCTCTAACTTGGCTTCACATTGGAAGCCCCTGGAGAGTTTTCAAAAATACCGATGATTCCAAATAGGAACTGCTAATCACCTGTGGCTATCCAACTTTCAATGAATTAAGATTACCTGTATTAAAAGTTCAGTTCCTCAGTGGCACAAACCATACTTCAGGTTTCTAATACCCACAGTGGGTATAATATTGGAGAGCACGGATGGAGAACCTTCCCAACATTGCAGAGAGTTCTGCTGAACAGAACTTCTTGAGGGAGTATACTGGTCAGAGGATAGTCCCTCATCAGCTGGACTGACTGCTTTCCACAGCCACTGTATTAGTTTTCCATTGCAGTTGTTACAAATTGCCACACATCTAGGAGCTTAAAGGACACCCATTTATTATCTTAGAGTTCCGTGGGTTGGAAGCCCAACACAGGTGTCACTGGATTTCAGTTCAAGCTCTTGTTCCTTCCTGCAGGCTCTTGGGGGGTCCATTTCCTTGCTTCTTCAGGTTGTTGAGAGCTCAGTTCCTCATGCTTTGTGATGGCCCATTTTGTGTGTCAGCTTGCCTGGGCTAAGGGACTTCCAGATAGCTGGTGAAGCATTCTTTTAGGGTGTCCCTATGGGGATGTTTCTGGAAGAGATAGATTAGCATTTGGGTCTGTAAGGAGGAGGAAGATCCACCCTCCTCCATCTGGCCCCATCATCCAACCCATGGAGGCCTGAATAGACCAGGAATGTGGAGGCAAGGTGACTTGTCTCTCTCTTCCTGAGTTGGGACACCCACCTCCTCTTGTGCTTGCCCATTGGAGTTCCTTTGGACTGCAGGACTTAAGGTAGTGCCCCTAGCACTACCCAGCACCAGGTCTCAGCCTTCAGATTTAACCTGGGCCTCAAACCAGCTCTTCCCAGTGCTCAGGCCTTCAGACCTGCATGGGATCCTGTCACTGGGTTTCCTGCTTCTCCAGCTTGCAAATTGCAACTGGTGGGACTTGGCTTCCATAATTGTATGAGAAAATTCCCATAATAAACATCCTCCTTCATATTGATGTATTATTGGTTCTCCTTCTCTGGAGAACCCTGATTAAGGCATGGTTCTTGATATATAACTTAATATAATACATGTCCCCCAGAAGCTCATGTATTAAAGTCTTGGTCCCAAAAGTGGTGCCACTGGTTGTGAAACCTTTAAGTGGGGCCTAATGGGAGGTCATTTACTTTCTGGAGGTATGCCCTCAAAAGGCTGTGGACCCTGGTAACTTTCTCTTTTGCTTCTTGGTCATGAAGTAAGTGGTTTTGTTCCGCCGTGCACTCCTACCATGATGTACTGCCTTATAACAAGCCTGGAATGATGGAGTGGACTGGAACTTCTAAAACGGAGCTAAACAAGCCTTTCTTTTTATAAGTCGATTATTTCTGGTTTTTCATTATAGTAACACAAAGCTGATTAACATAGCTATAGGATTAAGGTAGCATTTTCCTTGATGGCTGTCAGCTGGGGGTCATTTCCTGCCTCTAATAGCCACTGCATGCCTTGACTCATGGCCCTCTGTCTGCAAAGCCAGCCACAGTGAGTGGATTCCCTCTGACAACTTAACTGCCTCATCTCTGAAAAGGCTTTTTTTCTTTTTTTTCCTTAAGTGTTCTGGTGATAAAATTGGAGCCACCCACATTGATGATCCAGAAGGATCCCTCTATCCCTAAGCTGAATCTCTTCTGAAAAGTCTCTTTTGCATTGTCAAGCGGAGCAGGGTGCAGACATCTGTGGGAGGCCATGATTGTAGTAACCATGCCAATTTTTGTGTGTAAGCTAGCATCTTGGAGGTACTTCTTCTGCACATGCTCACAGTCACTTTGCATGATTACTCCTTAATATTCTGCCACTGTGGGTATACAGAGATGTCACCTGATTGCTCAGGAAAGTGATGAGTTTCGGTTTTCTAAAGATGATGAAGTTTACCAGAGGCGGCGGCGCTTTCTATGGTTAGGTTTGTATCAGGATTTCCTGGGATCACTGTTCCACATGATCTGTGGCTCTCCACAGGCAAGGTGAGCTTTAGGGGGGTTTAGTAATCAGAGAGTTGATGATTTTTCTCTGCTGTTCTTTTCGTTCTGTTCTCTGTGACTCAGCTTTGGCCTCCAGGTGACAAGATGGTTTCAGCAGTTCCAGCATTTTGACCTCTATCATGCCGACTCTGTCCTTGATCTGAAGACCAAAGATCTTGGAGACATCTTTGATTTCTCTCTTTCCCTCTCTGTCTACCCTGCCAGCGAACACTATTAGGTGCTAGCCAGGGTTCCATCACAGTGATAAAGGCCGAGATAATCATGTTATGAAGAGAAAATGGCTCACGGGTTTGGAGAGTTCAGTCCACGGTCAGTTGGCCCTGTTGCTTTGGGGCCTGTGGTGAGGCAGCGCATCATGGCAGGTAGTGTGTGTGGGAGCATCACCTCTCACCTGGAGCGAGCGTGGCCTGTGAAAGAGAGAAAGAGGAAAGAGTCTGGGACCCCCTTGAGGGCAAGCCCCCAGTAACCCAAGACCTTCCACTTGGCCCTGCCTCTTAAAATTTCCACCACCTTTCAGGAGCCCCAAGCTGGACACCAAGCCTGAAGGTATGGGCCTTTGGGGGACATTTCAGATCCTAATGGGCTGTTTCTTAGCCCTTCCCTGCTCTTATCCTGCCTGGGGCTATCATCATCTCAAACTGGGCGACTGAGGAGCCTTTTAATGGGACCCCACTTTCACCCTTGCCCCCAGGCATGCCTAGAGTGCAGTTCTCTCAAGAGCATGAACTGGATCACATCCCTCCCCTGTTCAGTACCTGCCAGGGGCTCCTCGCTTCTGTGTCCAGGCCCCCCCACAGGGCCTTATTATACCAAGCCCCTCCAAGTCCTTCTGACTCATCTCCTGTAGGCGTCCTTGCTTTCTGCAGCCACACGGGTCCTCCCTGGTCCTATTCTTCCTTGGAGCTTCCCAGGCACACACCTGCCTCAGGGCTGCTCCATCCGATGGGCATGGGTTTCCCCTGAGGCCAGAATGTTTTGGTCACTCCACTGAATTATCTCGTTCCCACCTCTTGCCCCCGCCCATTTCCTTTTAAGATATTGCAGAATCCTCTTGTTTGTTGTGGTCATTCGTTATGGTCTGCCCTCTCCCCCACCCTACTCTATGAAGCCAGCATTTCTGTCACTTTTGCTCACTGCTATCTGCCCAGGGCCTAGAACAGTGTCTGGCACAGACTAGGGGCCCAGGGAAAGGGATGAAGAAGATGGAAGGCTTCTACGAACAGAGGCTAAACTAAAAAGTTATGAGATTTAAAATGTTTAATGAGAAACATATTTAGTATATGCTACTAATAATATTATAAGTAGTAATAACACTATATAATAGTATTTATTAGAATAAAGCTATATGATAATTATAATAATAGTATTATTAGCATCATAATACTAAATTATTATTATTATTATATTATTATATTTTGTTGTTGTTCTTCATCTTCTTAGAAATGGCTTGAATGACAATAACTAAATATAGCAACTCTGGAACTAAGGGATGACAACTTGTGCTTTTAACCCCTCCCTACGGTGATTGCTTCAAGGTAGACTTTATTATTAGAGATGAATTAAAATCAGAAATATATGTCTAACTTTTGAAATGAGAGCTCTTAGCGAGAGGTCTTCTGGAATTTGAAACCTTCAGCAGGCTTATTTGTCTTACAGTTTGCCAGGCCCTTCACACCTGGCCACAGACCAGAGAGCTAATCCATTCTGAGTGTGTTTCTGTGGGCGCCCTCAGCAGCCAAGTGAGGGGCTGCATGAGATGCCAGGCCGGCCTCCAGCACTGATCAGGGTGGCACTTGTGTAGTTATTCGCATCCAAGTGTTTCATTTTCAGGGCTCTCACTTGCCACTCGGGACGTGCGCTCTAGCCTCTCTGCTTCCTTGATCTTCCCTTTGTCGTTGATGTCAGAGCCAGGGCAAGTTTGCTTTGGGGATGGTGTGCCCAGTGTGCATGCACTAGTCCTGCAGGGCATTAGTCCTGTATGAAATCAGGGGTGTCATTTCTTTGAGCTGCTGTCATTCTGGGGACTGTCTACGCACATAGTCAATCTCTCTTTTAGAGTACCCTGAGCATCGACAGCATAGACTAGTTACTTTTTAGTCACTAGATAGATTGGTGTGTTTAGATGCTACTCTGAATTGCCATTGTGCCTTATGGGTTTCAGGGTTACTGCGTAGTAGCTGTAATACTTAATTTCCTAAAAACTCTTTTCAGCATCCTTGTTAACATTCATTATAAATCACCCCTTCCTCTGATTAATCTTATTGTTCCTGCTGGGATCTCTCACCACGTTATGGTTTGGATGTGAGGTATCCCCCAAAAGCTCACATGCGAGTCTGTGCAAGAAGGTTCAGAGGAGAAATGCTTGCGTTGTGAGAGTCTTAACCCAATCAGTGAATTTACCCCCTGATAGGGATTAACTGAGTGGTAACTAAATGTGGGCAGAGTGTGGCTGAAGGAGGTGGAAAGTGGGCATGGCTTTGGAGTACATCTTTGTATGCAACATGTGGAGTCTCTCTCTGCTTCCCTCTGCCACACTCTTGAACCCTGAGGAATGGAGGTGGCCTTCTATGGATAAGACCTCTGAAACCGTGAGCCCCTGAATAAACCTTTCCTCCTCTACAGTTGTGCTAGCTGGGCCCTTTAGTCATAGCAGCACAGAAGCTGACTACAACATACCAGTAGGACACAGTCCTTGATTGAGGACTCAGGCCTGACTCCCAGTCCTCCCCTGCACTATCTGGTTTGGAGTCCTTCCCCTCGATCAGGATCTATTGACCAGCTGAGTTGATTATGCTGTGATTATTCAAGGCGTTTGGAAGTCCTTTATTAATTGTGAATCCTGAAATTCTTTAGCAGGGGTCAAAATTTTTCTTTCCAAAAATCTGTAGAGAACTTTAATTTCAGGTTTTTTGGCCAATTTCACTGTTCTATCAAGGGGTTTTTCTTTCCTAGAAGGTAAGGCCCCCACTGGACCCAGAGGTAGACAGGGTCCTGTCTGTGCTGTCTTATAGCAGCTCAGGGTGAAGGCTGTCTTTGGGGGAAACTGACAAGGCCTCTGAAAACGTCAGCCAGCTGCTGTTATCCCTAGTTCACATTTTCCTTCCCCATTCCTATCTTCTAGGGCACTGTGGCCCGAATAGCCTTGTTCTTTTTTGAAGAAATCCATCGTTAACAAATAAGTGAATTTGAGTCTATTGCAGTCTGTGGAAGCAGTTCTGAAAATTCAAGTGTGGGATGCAGAGCTCCCAGCCAAACTGTGCCCGGAAACAGATTCATATGGAAACTTCCCCAACCCAAAAAGTAGGCAGCCACCGAGGCCCAGCAGAGGAAAAAAAAAGGGGTAGCCTGTAGGAAGGCCATGAAAGGGGCCCCAGGAGAGTGGTGGAGGGCAGGTGGGCAGGGGGTTAAACACTCAGGGGCATCTCAGACGGGTGTGTCTAGAACATGTCATGGCATCTAAATTCTTGGGAGTTAGCCTCTACTCTGCCATCACACTCCACGTCAGCCCATTAATGGGGCCAAATCCTGTTGAAAGTTGCCTCTTCCTCCTGCTGCCATCATCAAAGATTGCTGACCTTGCTTCCTCTCTGCAGTTCACCCTCTGGTCAGCAGCCTTGGGCTCCTTTAAAAGGAGCATCACCATTCTACAAGGCTCCCCACTTCCCTTTTGTGTACTTTGCTCCACTCTGACGTCAGGTCTCCTTTTCCTTTGGCTTGCTCTCTCTCCCCTCTGTAGCCTCCTAGCCCTCCTGTGCTCTTTCCTTGAATCAGCTCAGTGCTTTTACTAGGGATTCCCCCTGTTCCTCCTAAACTCTAAATGTTCTCATGGCTTGCTTGTTCTTACCACTGTCATGTCTTTCCTTAGATGCCACCTTTTCAGCATCTACACCTTCCCTGAAGGCAGAATCTCAAAATGGTATTTGCACACTTGCGTTCATAGCAGCATGACCCACAACAGCCAAGCGGTGGGAACCATCCATGGGTCCACGGATGGAGGAATCAAAAAAATATGGCATATACCTGCAATGGAATGTTGTTTACTTACAAAAGGAAGGACATTCTGATGCATGCTACCACGTGGATAAACCTTGAGGACGTTATGGGACAGAAAGTAGGACAGTGGCTGTGCCAGGGACTCTGGGAGCCCGTGGAAGAGGAGTTGTTAAGTGGATATCAGGAAATTCTAGACATCTGCTGTACAACAAGGTAGATATAGTTAGCATTTCAGCTCTGTGTATTTCAAAATGGTTAAGATGGAAAAATTTATGCTTTTGTTTTGTTTTGTTTTTAATCACAGCACTTGGCACCAGTGATACACTTCATAAAGATATGCCTCAAATCTGGTCACAGCCAGACCACAGGATGGAGGTGGACTCAGATGCTCCTGGGGAGGGCTTCTTAGTGTGTCCACCAAGCAGAACATTTACATTCGAGTAGGAATGCTGCTTGAGGAACAGGGACAGACAGGCAGGTCTAGACGGAGGCAGATACTCACCATTGGCTGAGTGAAGATTGTAGAGTCTTGCTAAGGTGAGAATTGCCTGTCCACTCCACATGCAGTGAGTTGTCCTGCGGTCCCCTATGTGGCATGACAGATAGGTCATTGAGGGATCCTCCTATGAGGATCCCTTTCTCTGTGGACATAGTAGAGGGATGTGGCTTTTACAAATGGAAAAGTTCCTCATTGTGTTTGCGCCTTCCTAATGTAGATAATGGTTTTCAAACAAGGTCCTGTGGAACCCTAGGGTTTTTCCAATCCTTTTCAGATAGAGCAGTTTAACTCTGAGTGGCTTTATGTTCTGATGCTCAACATGATGTCTCACTTGTCAAAGTGTTCTACTATGTATGGATTTAGGGTCCTCAGAACTGGGTGTTCCAGCTGCCCTTGTCACTTGGCCCTTTTACTGCTGGATAGTTCAAAGCAGGTGGCCCTCCTTGTCCCTGAGATTCTTTATTCTTCCATTTTGAAAGGTCAGGAAGAACACATTTAAAATAAGGCAATGAACGGAAAATGGCTTTTCTTTAAGGTTCAGTGATTAAGGCTAAGACATCACACAAAAGGAAGTGTTTAAAGAGGGATTTCAAAAGAAAATCTCACTGCAGATGAAAAGAAGCAGACTTTTTTTTAAAAAAAAGAACCTGATAGATTCTAGAGAAAAGAAAGAATCCTTGGGTGAATATTCCCTGTAGCATTTATAAAACATTGGCAGCTCACCATTTATGCATAAAACCTCAGCAGTACAGAGCTTGGCAGTGGCTTAAGGAACTGAGAGTTCAGCAGGGGATTTGTGCATGACCAGGTACAGTCATTAGAGTGGGAGGGCAAGTGCATTAGTCACCTCGGGGTGCTGTGATAAAACACCACAGGCTGGGGGGGGGGCTTAAACTACAGACTTTATTCTTCAAGTTCTGGAGGCTGGGAGGAACCAGAAAAAGGTGCTATCAGATTCTGTTCCTGGTGAGGACTTGCTTCCTGGTTTACAGATGGCCACTTGAGTGCTGTGTCCTCATGTAGTGGAGGGAGAGAGAGTACCATGTTGATTCCTCTCATCAGAGTTCGAATCCCAACCTGGGGTCCCCCATTCATGGCTATATTTAAACCTAATCACCGCCCAGAGTTCCCCCATCTCCCAGTACCATTCCATTGGGGATTAGAGCTTCAACATAAGAATTTTGGGGGCACCATTCAGTCTGTAGCATCAGGGATAATAACTGCAAAAGGAAGAGAGAATATTGAGGTTTTTCCTCTTTTTTTCCCCCCTTGGTGTGCTTCTTGGGGCTTGCAAGTGTCTCTGCTGAGGCTGAAATGTTTCCATCTCTCTTTATTACAGTAGACAGCCTGGACTTATTAGGTAATCCATATTTTATTTCATATTCTATGGGATCTGAAGCATATGTAGTTCGGGGACCGTTTTAATGGCAAATAATACAAAAAATACAAATTCAAAGAAGCCAGGGCATCTCCCAGACACCTTTGGATGGAACCTGAGTATGTGGGAGGCCCCAAAGCTTAAGCTTCATCAGTTTTATGGTAAATCTTGTTGACTCATTTCCTTTGTTTCCCCTTAAAAATAATGATTATTTGTCATTTTTTTCTCACCTTAGCAGTAATATAGTTCACTGTAGGAAATTTAGAAAATACAGATGAGCTAAAACACCTGCCTTGGTTTCATAAATCTGAAATAAGTACCAGAACTGGTTTAGTGTGCATAAGGGGTTTTGATCGCAGGATGTGCACATTTTCACATTTCCACACTTCCTGAACCCAGATGCGTCTTTACAGGAGATGGGCTGTTAGCATTGTGAGCAACAAACTTTTCACCCCCTGGCCTGCCTTGTGGTAATTGGTGTCTTGGATTTGCCAGGAAGAGGGGATTGCTGTGCATGGGCTATCCTCTAAGCACCTTTAGAGATTGGAGGTGATAGAGGAACAGAAATCAGTGGTGTGGAGGTGACATAGAGGGTTGTCACCCTATGGCTGACTGTCACATGCCTCCGAGGAGACCCCTGCTCTCCTCCCATCATCCTGACCTGGAGACTAGAGTGCATTACTTCGGGGGCCTGATTGGGGATTTCATGAAACTCCCTGAGGCATTGGCAGTGTGTAGCTACTTGACGATTTTCTCCAACAAGTCAGATTTTTCTAAAAAAATATTTTGTTGTAGCTGGACATAATAACTTTATTTCATTTATTTATGTGGTGCTGAGGATCAAACCCAGTGCCTCACATGTGCTAGGCAGATATCCTACCACTGAGCCATAACCCCAAACCCAACAGTGCAGCTTTTATCATGTAGAAGTGGCCTATGAGGTTCTAGGCAAGGGTTTATAGTCGGGATGCTTGGGGGCATTTTGAAAACTCTCTGACACTTTGGGCATAAAGAGGCTGCTTTGGGATCCCTGCAAAAAAATAAGCCCACATTTCCAATCTGTTGGAGTCACACTTAACAAATGTTTTCTAAGTATGGTGGCCTCCTGGGTGTCTATGGGGCCCCGTTCTAGGACCTATGGATACCAACACCTGCAGATGCTCAAGTCCCTTGTATAAAAGGACATAGAATTTGTATATGACCTATGCAGTCTTCTGAATACTTTAAATCTGTGGTTACTTATAAGACCTAATACAAAGTGAATGCTATGGAAATAGTTATGCAGCTTTGTTTAGGGAGTAGTGACAAGAAGTCTGTCATGTTCTGTACAGATGTAGTTTTTTTTTAAGTATTTATTTTTTAGTTGTAGTTGGACACAATTCCTTTATTTTAATGTGGTGCTGAGGATCAAACCCAGGTCCTCGTGCTAGGCGAGCTTTCTACTGCTGAGCCACAGTCCCAGCCCACAGATGTAGGTGTTTAAAAACATTTTAGATTCATGGTTAAATTCGAGAATGACAAACCCATGGATAATGCCTGTATATGTCATTTTCATTGTCTTTATATGTATCCATTGTTTATTTAGCAAACTTCAATTTGCCAATGAGTTGCTGGGCATTTTGGTTGTTCTTGTTTTTTTTTTTTAAATCTGTGAGGTGAGCTGAAACTTTATTTTCTCCTCCTTATTCTTTTGATACCAGGAATTAAACTCAGGGCCTCATGTGCTAGGCAAGTGCCTTTCCACTGAGATACATCCCAGCCCTCTTTATTTGGACACAGGTTCTTACTAAATTGGTGAGGCTGACCTCAAACTTGTGATCCTCCTGCCTTAGCCTTCCAAGTGAGTGAGGGGAGGGGAGAGGCTGTGGGGATGGGAAGGATAGTGGAATGAGACAGACATTATTACTCTATGTACCTTTATGATTACACTACTGGTGTGATTCTGCACCATGTACAGTCGGAGGAATGAGAAATTGTGTTCCATTTGTGTACAATGTATCAAAAATGCATTCTACTGTCATATATAACTAATTAGAACAAATTTAAAAATTAAAATAAATAAATAAAAAAGAAAAACCAAGTATCTGGATTTACAGGTGAGGGTCACTGTGAGTGGCTCCTATTATTATTCTTTTTCCAAAATCTTTTAAAAAAATATTTTATTTTTTAGTTGTAGATGGACACAAGATCTTTATTTTATTTTTTTTTTGTGGTGCTGAGGATTGAACCCAGGGCCTAGGCAAGCGCTCTACCGCTGAGCCACAACCCCAGCCCTATTTCAAAATCTTTGTATAACTTTGGAAGAAGCTTGTTGTGATGCATCACCACATTAGAACTGCTTCTGTGAAGGGATGTACATGTTTTCTACACTTTCTAAGGGCCTAATGTGACAGTGTTGCCACCTTATACTTTTGCCAGCCTCAGGTACCACCGTAGGGGCACCAGGGAGACACCAACACTTCCAATTTGAACAGTGAAAAATGTTATTCATGCATTATTATTATTTTACTTAGCATTGCATGAATTGCTCATGACTATTTTTTTTTCTCTCTACTGTGCTGGCATTTGCTTTTTAAGATTCCAGCATTTTTTTCCTCATAGGTAAAATGTTCTTAATCTAGCTTCACACATAAAAGGTCAGAGAGTTTCTAAGAATCCTAAGAAGCATACATGCACAATGCATAATTAATAGATGCCTCAACTTGGAAATACCTGCTTTGGTTCTTCTTTGCAGTTTCTTTGAAGATCTAAAACTCCACAGATCCAGTTACAGCCGATTTTGTGCTCTTTCTCAGCCTGTCTATTCTCCTTATAAGCAAAGAAAATTCTTTTTTGAATGCTATTTCCTTGTCTCTAGAATCAACAAGTAGGACTTTTGTTCATCATCTCTAGCAATTAGAGAAATGCAAATCAAAACTACTCTAAGATTTCATCTCACCCCAGTCAGAATGGCAGCTATTATGAAGATAAACAACAGTAAGTGTTAGCGAGGATGTGAGGGAAAAGGTACACTCAAACATTGCTGGTGGGACTGCAAATTGCTGCAGCCAATATGGAAAGCAGTATGGAGATTCCTTGGAAATCTGGGAATGGAACCACCATTTGACCCAGCTACCCCTCTCCTTAGTTTATACCCAAAAGACTTAAAAACAGCATACTACGGGGACACAGCCACATCAATGTTTGCAGCAGCACAATTCACAATAGCTAAACTGTGGAGCCAACCTAGATGCTCTTCAGTGGATGAATGGATAAAAAAATGTGGCATATATACACAATGGAATTTTACTCAGCAATAAAAGAGAATAAAATCATGGCATTTGTAGGTAAATGGATGCAGTTGGAGAAGATAATGCTAAGTGAAGCTGGCCAACCTCAAAAACACAAATGCCAAATGTTTTCTCTGATATAAGGAGGCTGATTCATAGTGGGGTAGGGAGCAGGAGCATGTGAGGATTAGATGAATTCTAGATAGGGCAGAGGGGTGGGAGGGAAAGGAAGGGGGCAGGGTATTAGCAAGTATGGTAGAATGTGATGGACATCATTATCCAAAGTACATGTATGAAGACACGAATTGGTGTCAACATACTTTATATACAACCAGAGATATGAAAAATTGTGCTGTATGTGTAATAAGAATTGTAATGCATTCTGCTGTCATTTATTTTTTAAAAAAATAAAAAATGCTTTAAAATATAACAAATATATCACATGATCAGAAAAAAAAACATTTAAAAATTAATGAATTGTGTGGTACACTGCTATAATGCTTTTCCTCTACCTTATCTTGGTTGATTACTCATTGCGTATTCATATAGCAATGGTTTTGTAATTAATTTTCTTTAGATCTTTAACAGTTTATTTTTGTCTAGCATAGCTCAATAAAATGTTCTAAAATGATCGGGGCATGATGGTGTGCACCTGAATCCCAGCAACTTGGGAGGCTGAGGCAGGAGAATCACGAGTTCAAAGCCAGCCTCAGCAGGTTAGCCAAGGCACTTAGCCACTCAGCAAGACCCTGTCTCTAAATAAAATATAAAAAGGGGTGGGGATGTGGCTCCATGGTTCAGCACTCCAGGGCTCAAGCCCCTTTGTAAAAAAAAAAAAATCTAAAATGTTGATTTTTAATTTTTATTTTCTAGCTGTTATTTGCACAATATAAAGTTTACCATTTTAAGCTGAGTAATTCACTGTTTTTTTTTTTTTAGGATAGTCACAACATTGAATAATTATCACCATGTTCTAATTCTAGAACATTCAAAAAGAATGTTTCCATTTCCCCTTAAAGAAACCCTCTACTTGTTAGTAGTCACCTCCAGTTTCCCCTCCCTCTTGCCTCTGGCACTCACTAATCTTTCCTTGTCTTTAATTCTGACTGTTCTGGACATTTCATGCAACTGAAATTAGGCAGCATGTGGCCTTTGGTTCTGGCTTCTTAGCATAAGATTTTCAAGGTTCATCTAGGTTTTGGCATGTGATAGTCCTTCCTTTCTGAAGGCAAGTGACATTCCATCCTACGTATATATCACATTTTGTTTATCAGTTGATGGACATTGGTTTGTTTCTACTTTTTGGATGTTATGATTAATGCTGTTATAAAAATTCAGTGTACAAGATGTTGTGTGAATATATCTTTTAAATCCTGTTAGGTGTGTCTAGGAGTAGACTTTCTGGTGATTTAATGTCTAACATTTGAGTGGCTGCCAAACACTTTTCCACAGCAATCACAGCATTGTACCTTCCTACTGCATTGTAGGAATGTTCCAATTTCTCCAGATCTTTGACAACACTTATTTTATTTATTTATTTATTTATTATGATAGTCATCCTAATGGGTGTGATTGATGCCTACTGTGGGGATTTGAACTGTATTTCCCAAATGACTGATGATGTTGGACATCATTTCCTGTGCTTATTGGACATTTTTTTATGTCTTCTTTGGAGAAATTTCTATTCAAATCTTAGAACCATTTTTAAATTGTTATTTGTCTTCTAGTTACTGAGTTGTTAGAGTTTTGTATATTCTGGATTCCAGACCCTTGTCAGATATATGATTTGTAAATGTATTCTTCCATTCTATGTGTGGTTTGGTCACTTTCTTGAAAGTCTCAATTGAAGCACAAATGTTTTTAATTTTTATGAGGTCCACTTTATCTATTTTTCTTTTGGTTGCATGTGTTTTTGGGATCCTATCCAATAAACCATTGCTTATGTAAAAGTTACATGAATATATACTATATTTTCTTCTAGGATTTTAAGAGCTGTATCTCTTAGTAGGTCTTTGATCCATTTTGTACAAATTTTACGTATTGTGTGAGGTAGGGACCTCTTTTCATTGTTTTGCAAGTGGATGTCTAGATGTCCTAACCCAGGTTTTGAAAAGTTCTTTTTTTCCCCTACTGAATGTCTTGATATTCTGTTGAAAATCATTAATCAATCTATGGGCTTAGTTTTGGACTCTCAGTTCTATTCCATTGATATCTTTGGTGACATTTATGACCATGTCACACTTTCATGATTACTGTAGGAAGTTTGAAATCAGAAAATGTGAGCCCTACAAATCTGTTATTTTTCAAGACTGCTTTGCTATTCTTGTTCTCAGGCATTTTTATTTATTCTCTAGGTCTTCCTGTATGTAAAAGCAGTATTTGTGAAAACAGATAATATTACTTCTTCCTGCTCAGTATGGATACATTTTATGTCATTTTATTGTCTGGAACTTTCTTGCCATGGCTAGAACTTGTAGTACAATGTTCAGTAGAGAGTGATGTCTTTGTTTTATTCCTCATCTTATGGAGGAAGGTTTTAGATATTAGTTATCAATTTTTCATAGATATTCTTTACCTAATTGAGGAATTTCCTTTATATTTCTAGTATGTTAATTTTTTAAAAATAAATACCATAAAATGTTGTTGGAATTTGTCATGAGCTTTTTCTGTGTCTTTTGAGATGACTTTGTCGGTGTGTTCTTTCTTCTGTTAGTAAGTTCTATCATTAATTGGCTTTCATCTGTCAGATAAACCTCATATTTCTGGGTTAAATCCCATTTTGTCATGGTGAGTAACCCTCATATGTGGTTGGAGTGTATTTGCTAATATTTTTTGCTGATGACTTTTTCATCTTAATATAAGGGATGTTGCTTTGTAGTTTTCTTGTGGTATCTATTAGTAGAAGAGTTGGAAGAAGATTCTCTTGTTTTTTCTGTAAACATTTTATAGAATACAACAGTGAAACAGGTCATAGGCTTTTCTCCTTGGAAATTGTGTTTTTGTTTGTTTAAAATTTTTCTATTGCTGACTCACTCTCTTTGTTACAGGCCTGTTTCTTCTGAGTTGGTTTTGGAAGATTGCGTTTCTAGGAAGTTGTCCATTTCTTCCAGGTTATCTAACGTGATGGCCTCCACTGGTTTGTAGTATCCCTTAGAATCTTTTGTTCCTTTTGTTAGGTCTCTTGTGATGCCCTCTTTTACTCCTGGCTTTAATAATTTGAACCTTTCCTATTTTCTTCCTTGGTCAGTCTAATTAAAGTTTGTCAATTTATCTCTTACATCTTTTCAAAGAAGCAATTCTGCTTTGGTTGATTTTCTCTGTGGTATTTCTATATTTCATCTACTTCTGCTACTTCTCTGATTTCTTTCTTTCCTTTGGTTTAAGTTTAGTTTTTGTTCTTTTTAGTTTACATGGTAGAAGTGTAGATGATTGATTTGAGGTTTTCTTTCTCAGTGGAGACATTTGGAGGTATAATGTGAGCAGTGTTTTTACTCAGAAGGATTAAATTCTGGTATGAAGTATTAAGCTTTGGCTTGTTGGGCCCCCCCCCTTCCAATGTGTTTTATAATTTCCCTTGTGATTTCTTTGATCTGTTACTTATTTAGAAGTGTGTTGTTTATATTCAGTTTTCCTTCTTCTTGATTTCTAAACATGTTCTTTTGCAGTCAGAGAACGTACTTTGCATTATTTGAATATTTTTAAATTTATAGTCTTAATTCCTCCCAAGTGTGGATTCTGTCCTGGAGAATGCACCATGTGCTCTTTAGAAGCATGCGGGTTTCTGTTGTTGACTTGGTTGATCTATAGGTATCTATTATGTTCACCTGGTTTTTGGTGCTCTTCAAGTATTATTTCCTTGTTGATATTCTGTCTAAATTGTTCAATCTGTTATTGAAATTAAGGTGTTGAATTTCCCTACTATTATTGTTAGATTTTCTATGCCCTTCTTGAATTTTCTATTTCTTTGCTTCATATAACTTTCAGACTCTGTTGTTAGGGACGTGTATATTTGTAGTTATTATGCCTTCTTGGTGGATTGAACTTTTAGAAATATTATATAATATGATTCTTTGTGTATAGTAGCATTTTTTTTTCCTTAAAATTCATTGGGTCTGTTATTAGTATACCTACTCCAGCTCTTTTGTTTCCTGTTTTCACCAGAATATCTTTTTCTGTCTTTTTATCTAAAGGATGTTTCTTTTGCTCCCTGCTTTTTGGGAGGAGAGTTTAATCCATTTATATAATTACTGATAATGAAGAATTTAATTCTGCCATTTTACTATTTTTTTAATACTTGTTATGTCTTTTTTATTCTCAGTTCTTCTACTACTGCCAATTTTTGGTGTTAAATAAATATTTTCTAGAGTACTGTTTTTATTACATTGTTATTACTTTTACAATATATTTTGAATTATTTACTTAGCGGTTGCTCTGGAAATCACCATTAATATCGTAATTTTTTTCAAAAAGATTCTGATGGATTTCTTTAGTTATTTCACCATTTATAAAAGCATATTTATCTGTGGTGCATGCCTGTTATGCCAGTGGCTCAGGTGGCTGAGGCAGGAGGATTGATAGTTCAAAGCCAGCCTCAGCAACTAATCGAGGCCCTAAGCAACTCAGTGAGACCATGTATCTAAATAAAATACAAAAAGGGCTGGGTATGTGGCTCAGTAGTTAAGCACCCCTGAGTCCAATCCCGGATACCAGGGGAAAAAAAGCATATTTATTTATTTGTTGGTGCTGGGAATTGAACTCAGGTGTGCTGAGCTACATCTCCAGGTCATTTTTTTTCCCTTTTAATTTTGAGGCAAGGTCTTGCTAAGTTGCTGAAGCTAGCTTAGAACTTGCCATTCTCCTGCCTTAGTGTTTGAGTCACTGGGATTACAGGCATGTGCCACCAGGTCTGCCTTTAAAAGGCATATTTAAAGTCTTTGTTTAGTAAATCTTACATCAAAGTCTCTTTAGAGGCAGTATCTTTTGATTGAGGTTTACCCTAGTTGAGTCATACCTTTTTTCTTTTTTGTCCTAGGGATGAACCCAGGGTTGCTTTAGCACTTAGCTACATCCCCAGTCATTTTTATTTATTTATTTTTTAAGACAGGGCCTCACTAAGTTGCTGAGATTGGCCTTGAACTTGTGATCCCCCTGCCTCAGCCTCCTGAATTTCTGAGGTTATAGGTTTGCACCACCACATCTCAGCCAGCCATAATTTCTTGTTTATTTGTGCTCCCCATATTTTTTGAAAACAAGATATTTTGACTATTGTCATTTAACTCTAGAAATCAGATTCTTCCCTCCCAAAGACTAGCTATTGTTGTTGCTTGTTTCAGTTATTTTGTGTTCAATAGCATTTCTGAACTAATACTGTATATATTCTATGTATATCCTTTGTTGTATATACCCACTGAAGTGTCTGCCTCCTTGGCTTAGTAGTCTGCTACTAAGACATGATGTTAGATAGAAATTTCTGTAAAAGCCTGGAATCAAACAAACGAACAAACAAAAACCCAAACACCTTCCCAGTCTTTTGAGGGGTTCTCTGTGGATGTTGGGTCCTGCCTACAATAACCACCCAAGCTGCCTACAACTTCAACGGGGTCTTTGCTTCCTGTTTGTGTACAACATCAAGGTGAGACATAAGTATGATGTTAGTGCCTCTCAGATATCTTTCCTGCACAATTAGACAGCTCTCCACGTTTGTTGACCTCCAGATTCCCAGGGATATTTATGAAGTTTTCAGTCTAGGTATTTTCATTCCCTAGTTTTTTTTTTTTTCTGTAAGTTTTTTTGGTTAGTCTGTTGCTTGCCCTCATTGTTATGTATTACCTCAGGTATAGGGAATAAACATTTACCTGGAAACATTTTTGACAAATGTTGCAGCAACAGCTTTAGTACTGAATGAGTTCCTAGTTAGATGAAATGAAATAAGCATTTTTAGCTGGTTTCCTAGGGAGCTAGCAGACAGGGAAAGAAATAATGAAATTTCCTTATGAAAGAGATCTATTGTACTTCATCTACTGTGGGTCAGGTATAGGCTATTATTTATAAGGCCACTGCTCACTTGGGAGTGGGGAATGAGGCTAGAGTAAGAAAACCTCTGCAGGGCTCACTGTTTTTATTGAGCTTCAGCCATCTTTCTTTCTTTTTTTTTAAATTTTGTGGTATTGGGGATTGAACATGAAGGATTTTATAAGTGAGCCACATCCTCAGACCTTTTTAAATTTTATTTATCTCTGAGTTTTCCAGGCTGGCTCTGAACTTGCAATCTATCTTCTTGCCTCAGCCTCCTGACTTGCTAGGATTGCACAGTGTGGCACTGGGCCTGGCTTTACCTGTCTTTCTTGAATGAGCACTTCCCATGTTGCTGTATCTTTGGTAATTTTCATAGTTCCTAGGAAGCTGATTCTAACAGATTGTGTATTTTTCTGATTGCTTTCATTGAAGGATAGAATTTGCTTTAATATATTTTATTGATATATATATATATATATATATATATATATAATTTCACTTCAATATTGTCATTGATGTTATACCTTAAGGATTTTTTTTCCATGTTTACTTATTTAATTATCTGGACATTGCTTTCAGCATTTTTAGGATTATTATACTGTTGGAAACTTTCATCAAGTCTCTTTATGTATCAATGGTTACATTTCAGAGCACTTTAAGTTTTATCTTAAATATGTCATTGTCCTGCTGGTATTGGGTGCTGTGTCATATATTTTATATTGGTTAAAACCCTGGAATTTGGGGGGAAAAAAACTCTGTCACTTTACTACACTGGGTAAAAAATGGATAATGGGTAGTATATATAGATATAACCTCACACACTAATGCTCTTGGGGAAGGGAAGCAGCAATGTGACAGATTACATCAGTATGTCCCAATATATCTCTTCTCTATATTCCAAAAAGCCCACGGTCAACTCTATCATCCCCCAACTAAAAGGCAATTTTTATAGGAGAGAAGTTAGAGTGGCAAGACCCAGTTATCTTTAGAGATTGTGTAAAAGTAAGTTAACACATAATTTGACAAAGACTGCAAAATCTTATGACCACGTCAACACCATGGGAAGCCGTTACACTGGAAAGGGACCATGTGAGTGAAGAGATCTTGGAACTTAAACTTAATTAGCATCATAGACAATCTACCTGGGGTTATTAACTTGTATTTCCTGATTTTTCCATGTTTTTTATTGGTGCATTATAATTATATATAATAGTGGGATTTGTTCTTATATATTCATACATGCATATGATGTCGAAATATAATTTCATCAGTATAATTCCCCAGTATTTTCCCCTTCATATTTCCTGAACTAATGAGGTTGAGCTCATTTTCATGTTGTCACTGAGATTTTCTTCTTTAAATTACTTATTCATATCTCTTGTCTATTCTCCCATTGTTATTTGCCTTTTTTCTATTGATTTATAGAATTTTATATAATGTAGGTGCTATAAAAATGTCACAAACATATTGTAGATTCTGCACTGTCATTTACCCACATTTATAGCTTATCATAAAGAATCTGAAATTCTATAGTTAAATCTTAAGTATTTATTTAATGATTTTTTCTTATTTAAGAAATAATTTCATATATCAATATATGGAAAGTTTAAAAAATTTTGCATAGTAATCTGTAACAGACTATATGAAGGTTACTTTTGTGTGTAGTAGGTGGTAGAGTTTGTTTCTTTTTTTAAAAATAGATTTCCAATTGTTTCAGGTTTCTGGGAATTATTTATCTATCTATTTATCTGTGGATCTGTTTCTGGGATTTGAATTTTGTATCTTTGGTTTTTGTGAATCTGATACTGGTATCATAGTGTTATAATTCTTGGTTTTTTAGCAAGTCTAAATTTCACTTAGAGCAATTTCTTTGTAGGTTTTCAATTTAAAAAATTCTATCATTCAATCTTTTCTCTTACATATGAACTTTTTAATATGTAGGTCATATTCTGTCAGAATCTCTGTTAGAATTTTGATTGGATTTGCATTTAACTTATAGATAGGTTTCAAGGGGGATATACATAATTGAAGTATTAAAGTATTAAATGTTCCCTCCACAGATATTTGTTAAAGAATACATTTTCAAAATATCCATTTGGAGGGGTGGGGGAAGAAGGAAAAGTGGTGAAGAAAGCCTTTATGGTATGCTACTGAGAGAGTAACATTCACAGTATGAGTTTATAGCAGAGAGAGAGAAAGTTTACCTAAAGAAATGATGTTTGAAAACTTCCCAAATCTGGAGAGAGATTGGATATCTACAAACACGAAGCTCTATATCCAATCAGGTTCAACCCAAGGGAGACTTCACCAAGGCACATTGTAATATGACTATTGAAAATCAAGCTGAGCATGGTGGCTTGGGTCTCTAGTCAGCTTCTTGAGAAGCTGAGACAGGAGGATCACTTCAGCCCAAAAGTTCAAGATCAGCCTGGGTTACGAGCGAGACCCCATTAAAAGCAAAACTCAGCCAACCATCTAATCAACCAATCAATGAGACAAATATGAAAACAAAAAAATTTAAAGACCAAGAAATTAATTTGATAGCAGCAAGAGAATAGAAGCTTGTCACATACAAGGGAATTGTCATAAAGCTCTCAGTAGATTTCTCAGAAACCTTGCAGGTCAGGAAAAGAGGGATGATTTATTCAAAGTGATGAAAGAAAAGGAAATGTGCCAACCAAGTATAATTTACCCATCAAAGTTGTTCTTTAGAAATAAAAGAGAATAAGAACTTTCCCAGACATTAGACCTGCCTTACAAGAAATACTAAAAGTAATTATTCAGGTTAAAACAAAAGGACACTAATTGGTAACATGAAAATAAATGAAAAGTATAAAATTCATTGGTAAAGACGTGCAAATAGTAAAATTCAAAATACTCTTAGTAAGGGCTGGGGCTGCAGCTCAGTGGTAGAGTGCTTGCCTCGCTAGCATAAGACCCTTGCTTTGATCTCCAGAACTACAAACAAAATAAAACAAAACAAGCCTCTAGGAATATAATGGTAGTGTAGAAATCACTTAACTCTAGTATCAAAGTTAATAAATAAAGATATTAAGTAAATGGATGCATAGTATTAAAAGATGTAAATTGTGACGTCAGAATCAAGTCAGTAGAAACCAAAGAGAAATAGCTATAGATATATCACAAAAAAATAAACTTTAAGTCAAAAATTGTGGAAGGATACATAAAGATCATTATTATTTCATTTTTTAGAATTTTTTTGTATTTTTTATTTGTGCACATAGTTTTACATAATGGTGGGATTTAAATTTTTTGAAAACAAAAAATTTAAAGACCAATAAATTAATCTGATAGCAGCAAGAGAATAGAAGCTTGACACATACACATAATATAACAATATAATTTGGCCAACATCATTCCCCAGTATTTCCCCTGCCTTCCCATCTCCTCCTGGTCCCATTCCTCTACTCTACTAGCTCCCTTTGATTTTCATGAGCCTTGTATTCCCTGACACCAGAAAGATCATAATATAATGAAAAAGAAGAGTTGAGGATAGAACTCAGTGGTAGAGTGTTTACCTCCCATGCACAAGGCCCTGGGTTCCTTCCCCAGCATTGCAAAAAAAAAATGCCAAGAGAATATAACAATTTTAAATATACATGCATCAACCGTCACAGAATTTAAATATATGTAGCAAATAGTAATAAATCTAAATGAAGCCCGGCGCAGTGGTGCACGCCTATAATCCCAGTGGTTCAGGAGGCTGAGACAGGAGGATTGTGAGTTCAAAGCCAGCCTCAGCAATGGCAAGGTGCCTAGCAAATCAGTGTGACCCTGTCTCTAAATAAAATACAAAATAGGACTGGGGATGTGGCTCAGTGGTTGAGTGTCCCTTAGTTCAATCCCCAGTACCCCAAAACAGAAAACAAAATAAAACAAAAAAACTAAATTAAATATAACAGTAATAATCCTCAGTATCTCATATTTGACAATGGATAGATTGTCTGGACATAGATCAATAAAGAAACAATAGACTTCAACTACATTTTAGATCAAATGAACATAACCATCATACACAAAACATTCCATCAAAAAGCAGCAGATAAAAACACTTTTATCTCAATCACACAAAACAATAGGAAAAAACCCAGCAAAACCAAGATTGGCTTTTTAAAAAGATAAACAAAATTGACAAATCATTTACTAGGGTAAGACAAAAGGAGAGAAGATTTAACTAAATAAGTGAGATATGAGAAGAACACATTATAGCTGACATCACAGAAATACCATGGACAATGAGAGACTTCTATGAACAACTGTATACCACCAAATTAGATAATCCAGAAGAAATAGATAAATTCCTAGATACACAACAACTACCAAGAATGAATCATGAAAAAGTAGAAAATATGAGCAGGTCAATAATGAGTAAGGAGATTGAATCAGTAATAAGAACTATCAAAGATAAGCCCAGGACCTGATGGCTTCATGGGTGAGTACTACCAAACATTTAAAGAAAAAAATAATATCAACTTTTCCAAACATTGAGAAAGAGGGAACAGCTTTAGACTCTAATGAGGCTAGCAATACCTGGATAGCAAAGCTAGAGAACACTACAATAAAAGAAAGTCACAGGTCAGCATCTCTTATCTATACAAATTAAAAATACCTTGGCAAAATACTGGTAAACTGATTTCAACAGAACATTAAAAGGATCATTTACCATGATTAAGTGTGATTTATCCCTGGTGTTTTGGTTTGGATCTAAAATGTCCCCCAAAAGCTTATGTGTTGAAGGCTTAGTTTCCAAGGCACTAATGTTCAGAGATGGGGACTTTGGAAGGTGATTGGATCATGAGGATCATTGGATCACCTCATCAATGGAGTAATCTGCTGCTGGGTTCATAGTTTAATGTGCTATTGGGAAGCGGGAGAATCTTATGAGGTGAGGACTACCAGGAGGAAATGGGTCCTTGTGAGTGTGCTCTTGTGACTTTCCTGTAGTTACTGAATGTCATGAGGTGAGTAGCTGGTCTGTCATGCTCTCTCCACCATGATGTTCTGCCTCACAGGCCCAGAAACAATACAGCCAAGTGACTCTGGACTAAAACCTCTGAAACTATGACCCAGATAAATCTTCACTCCTTTAAGTTTTCTCATGCATTTTGTTATAGCAATGGAAAGCTGACTAACATACCTGGAATGCAAGGATGGTTCAACAAACACAAATCAAGAAATTTGTTACATTACCTTAATACAATGAAAGACAAAAGCCATCTGATCATTTCAATATATACAGAAAAAGCATTTGACAAACTTTAGCATCCTTTCATGATTAAAAAAAAAACACTCATAAATTTAGGTATAGAGGGAATGTACCTCACTGCAATAAAGCCATATATCACTAACCTCTAGTTTCTAGCTAATAGCATACTCAACAGTAAAAAATTGAAAGTCCATTCTCACCACTATTTTTCAACATAGTACTGAAAATCCTAGCACAAGCAATTAGGCAAGGGGAAATAAAAGATTGGAAAATAAAAAGATTGGAAACGAAGAAATAGAATTGTCCCTGTTTCAGATGGCATGATCTTATACATAGAAAACCCTAAAGACAGCAATGAAAAACTATTAGATCTCATAAACAAATTCAGTAAAGTTGCAGGATACTAAATCACATACAAAAATCAGTTGTGGTGCTTGGTCAGCACATATACTAAAATTGGAACAATACAGAGAAGATATTAGCATGGCATCTGCACAAGGATAACTCACAAATTCGTAAAGCATTTCATATTTTTTATGTATACACAATGGAATATTACTCGGCATTAAAAGAAAATAAAATTATGGCATTTGCAGATAAATGGATGGAATTGGAGAATATCATGCTAAGCAAAGTAAGATAATCCCCCAAAATCAAAGGCTGAATGTTCTCTCTGTGGATGCTGATCCTTTATGGGATGGAGTATGGGAAAAATGAAGGACCTTTGATTGGGCAAAGGGGAGGGAGGTATGGTAGGGTTATGGGGGTAGGAAAGCTGGTAGAATGAAATGGACATCATTACCCTAGGTACATGTATGACTGCACATGTTGTGATTCTACATCATGTACAATCAGAGAAATGAAAAGTTGTGCTGCAGTTGTGTATAATGAATCAAAATTTATTCTGATGTCATATATATCTAATTAAAATTAATTAATTTATCAATTTAAAAAATGAGGTGTGTTTCTATGTTAGTTGATATTTTTCAAAAAAATAGAAAAAATGCTGAAATTCATATGGACTGCAAAAGATTCCAAATACCTTGAGCAAAAAGACTAAAGATGGAGCCATACTATTTCCCTGATTTCTAATTATATTATAAAGGTATAGTAATCAACAGCACGAAACTGGTATAAAAGTGCAGCTAGATCAGTGGAACAGAGTAGAAAGTCAACTAATTTCTACCAACATTGTCAGAAATACACATGGGGAAAGGAGAATTTATTCATTAAATTATGTTCTGAAAAAATATATATCCACATGCAAAAAATTTATATTTCATCTTTATCTAACACAAAAATCAACAATTAAAGATTAAAACATAAGACTTGGAGCCACAAAACTAGAAGAAAACATTGGGGAAAATCCCATGACTTTGGCCTCAGCAATGATTTTTTGAATAAGACATCAAAAGCACAGAAGCAACAAAAGCAAAAGTAAACAATTGGGACTACAATTAACTAAAAATCTTCTGAGCTAAGGAGACACGTGAGATGAAAAGGCAAACCAAGGAATGAGAGAAATATTTGCAAGCCATATATATGAACAGGAATTAATATTTAAGATACTTACAGAATTCATACTACTCAATAGCAAAATAATAATAATGACAATCATTATAATAACTTGGTAAAAAATGGGCAGAAGCCCTACATAGAGGTTTCTTCAAGGCAGACATACAGATGGCCAATAGAAAAATGAAATGTGTTCAACATCAATAATCATTAGGAAAATGCAAATCAAGACCACAATGACATCTCAACTCACACCTGACAAAAAGGCCGTTATTAAAAATGTCAAAAGATAAGAAGTGGGGCTGGGGATATAGCTCAGTGGTGCAGTAATTGCTAGCATGCACAAGACCTTGGATTCAATCCCCAGCCCTTCCCGCTCCCCACACAAAGATAAGAAAAGGGAACCCTGATACATCATTGCTGGGAGTGTAAATTTGAATAGCCACTGTGGGGCTTCCTCAGAAAGTTCAAAATAATAGAACCACGCATGAGCCAGCACTCCCACCTCTCGGTTTATATCCAAAGGAAAAAAAAAAAAACCACTATCGCAAAAGATGTATACCTCCCAGCATTAATAACAATAGCCAAAACATGGAAGCAATATAATGTTCATCAGTAGACAAAGAAAATATTTATGTATGATTCAGCCTTAGAGGAAACATTCCTACAGTTTACAAAAACCATTGATGAACCTGAAGATCATTATGGTAAGTGAAAAAAGTCAGGCACAGAAAGACAAATACTGTATGATCATACCTATATGTGAAAACTAAAAACCTGGGGCTAATAGAAACATAGTAGAATGGTGGTCAGGGGGAGAGGGATATGGGGTGATCTTAGATATTGGTCAGAGGGTACAAACTTTCATATATAAGATGAATAAGTACTAAGGATATAATGTACAGTTTTGTAGCTATAAATAAAGATGATAATAATAATAATGTATTATATACTTGTTCAGAGAGTAAATCTTATTTATCTGCACCACATTAAATAAAGATTAATATGTGAAGTGATGGATATGTTAATTAGCTTGATTGCAATAATCATTTCATAAAGTTTAATATATATGTATATCAAAACATTACATTATACACCTTAATGTATACAATTTTCATTTTTCAATTTTACCTCAATAAAGGTAAGAGAAAAAGAAAACAGTTTTTAAAATGTTTTGGTACAGTTTTCTAATTATATCTATGTGTTTTAATTGTAGGTACCTGGTCGTGTTTACTGCTAATTCTAGAAATTGCTTTTCATTATTTTGATATATCAGAAAGATAAACACTTTAGTAAGATTTTTTTTCCCCCTAATTCATAGTTAGATCCTAGAATCTTGGCAGCCTTCCTTCCCAGTTCCCATAATCCTCATGGGTTCTCTCTGGGTTCCTAGAGTTCCATAAAACACAATTTGACATCTGATGTAGAAATAGTAGTTTTTTTTTTTTTACAGAGGACTTTCTAGTGTCTTGCTCTTTGTTATGTGGAAACAGTAGAATAATAATTGAACCAAAGAACCTATGTTAGACCAAGATGTTCCCCACCATACAGATTATACTTAATATTGGTGGATCCCTAACGTATTTCTATGGTTTGGATATGGTTTGTCTCCCACAGTTTCATGATCTGGAAGCTTGGTCCTTAGTTTGGTGGTGTTAAGATGGTAGAACTTTTAAGAGATGTGGTCTAGTGGAAGGTGATTAAGTCACGGGCTCCATCCTCATAAATGAATTAATGCTGGTCTGATGGAGTGGGTTGGATCTTAAAGGAATGAACTAGTTCTTGCAAGAGTGAACTGTTATCAAACAAGGCTACCCCCCTGTTTGCCCCTTCTGTTTTGTGATGATGCTTTTCTGCTTCTCTGCTATTTGCAGAGCAGCCAGGAAACCCTCATCAGGACATTGGTGCCTTGCTACTTGGACCCTCCAGTCATCAAAATCATAAGCAAAATAAACCTCTTTGCTTCTATAGTTTATCCAGCCCCAGGCATTTTGCTATAGTAGCATAAACATATACACAATATTATTATCATTAGTAAGACACATATACTGACATTTTTCTCATGTTTCTGTTAATCTTTCCAGTGGATTTTCCACCTTTGCATTATTTCACCCATTTTACGGGTGACTGAACTGAGTGCTTGAGAAATTAAATTAATTGTATGCAGTAAATGTCTAGCCTGCTTGAGATTATTTCTCTGCTTGAGATTTTTAGATATCCCTGTCCACCCAGAAATCCATAAGCTGAAAAAAAAATCTCAATTCAATAGTAAAATTCTAAGTAGTATATCAGATAACTCAGGTACATTAGCAGGTATATCCTTGATAGAGGATTATAAAACTTTTGAGTTGAAATTCTGAGTTTATGAGAAACCAGCAGAGTAGCACAAGAAAAGGTGTCAATGATTTAGAGTCCCCCCCCCCCAGTTGAAGGAGAGTATGTTGAGTGTGCAGAAGAAAACTCTAACTTACCCTTAATGAATGACCTGAGGTGGCAGAGCATGACCAAATTTGAAAATTGCTTTCCAGTTGTTCATCTAAGTCAGAAAATTCAAAAAGTTTTCCATCCTAGCTATTCATATGAAATGTAAAATATCCATGTTTTCCTTTAACTTCTAATAATAATTTAAGAATATTTAGGAGACTATGAAGGAAAATACGGAGATTTGGTTATTTAGTGCAAGGAGATAGCTAGTGTGGGAAGCTTTTTGTCATTTGCTTTGCTCTTCTCTGAAATCAAGGGGTCTGGGATACAAAAACTGGGGGAATATGCGGTTCACAAGATCAGAACTTTAAATTCCAGGGAGAAAAAGAATTGATTTGCTCTTAAAAATGCAGCTTCATCAGATTCAACAGGACCAAATGTGTTTACTGAATAAGAAGAATATGTAGCTCTTGATTATTTTCTAGTGTTCACCTGCTTTGAACCAAATGGAATCACTGAGTTTTAAGTATTCCAGAGGTATCTAGAGAAAGCCAAGTTAACTACTTTTAGGAGAATTAGAATATTTTGATGAGCACATCATGCTTTTACATTTTTGAGATTTGGGAGTAAAGCCTCAGAATGTGCCCGAAGTCTGAGCCGTCTACTCCCTAGGCAGGGCCTGGCTGGAAGAACTCTGCCTCCCCAGCCTCCAGTTGTGGAACTAAGAGGAACAAAGGAACAAAGCCAAGAACTCACAAATGTGGGCTTGGCTTTGTGGGCAGTGTCAGGGCAGCAGCCAAGAGTGTAGTAAGGAAGTTCTCTTTCATAGACTGCAAACACTGCTGGACAGCCACCATTGAGCATGGGTTAGCCAGCCCCATATATTTTATTCTTTATGTAAAATAACGTTTTCATTAGCTGGATCAGTTTAGATATCAGCAATCGGCAAAAATCAATTAGAATACTTTTTAAATTTTTCTTGTATCTTAATAAATTATGTACACACCAAAACAAAGAAATAATCTAACTTAAGGCAGCTCTTGTATATGGAAATCCATCATGTTGCTGACTATTGATAGAATTCACCTCCCACATGTGTCTTTTCTACACACATGGATAAGGTCTCACTGAAACTCGTATTCTTGATAATTCATAGCCCCATGAGCGATGCCCATGTATTTCTTTCTGATATTCCTCAAAACACCCAGTCAATATACTATCATCTTTATGGTTTGCATGTGAGGTGTCCCCCAAAAGCTCATGTATGAGACAGTGTAAGAAGGTTTAGGGGAGAAATGATTTAGTTATAACAATCTTAACCCAATTAATGAATTAATCCCCTGATGAGATTAACTGTGTGGTAACTGAAGGCGGGCAGGGTGTGGCTGGAGGAGGTGGGCATTGGGCTCCTACCTTTGGAGTATATATTTCTTATCTGGTGAATGGAGTCTCTCTCTGCTTCTTGATCGTCATGAGAGCCACTTCCCTCTGCCAGTCTCCCACCCCCATGTTCTGCCTCACCTCAAGGCCTGAGTAATGGAGCCTGCTATTTATGGATTGAGACATCTGAAATTGCTAGCCCCCAGATAAACTTTTCCTCCTCTACAATTGTTCTTGTCAGGTCTTTTAGTTACAGCAGCCAAAAGCTGACTTAACCTAGCTCCACTTCAGATTCCTATGGGGTCAAGCAGAAGAGGAAGGGGCAATCTAAGAGTAATCAGTGCTTCATTTGATACTGCTGGTCCTTCAGGACTTCTGACCATTTGTCAGAAACCAGATATTCTTTCATTTTTAATTTTTCTTTATGAGGTGAAATTCACAAAACATAAAGTTAGCCATTTTAAAGAGATGGATTCATTAGCATTCGGTACCACCCTGTTGAGCAACTACCACCTTTTTCTAGGTCCAAAATATTCATCATCCCAAAAGAAACCCCATACTTATTGAACAGCTTCTCCCCATTTCCTTCTTTCCTGGGCCTTCCTTGGAAACCACCAGTCTGCATTCTGTCCCTATGTATTTACCTATTCTGGATATTTCATAGGAATTATACAATGCATGGGTCTTCACTTCTCCTTTATTTTATGTAGGAAATACAACTCTTGGATGATAGTTTTTTTTTTCTTCTTCTTCAGCACTTAAACAATGTCATCTCACTGCTTTCTAGCTAGAAGGTGGCTGATGAAAAGTCATCTGTTAATTTTATTGTGTATCTCTAGTTCATGACGAGATGCTTTTCTCGATGCTTCCAATATCCTCTCCTTATCCTTAGCTTTTGACAGTTTGATTATGTGTCTTCATTTGGATCTCTTTGCTTTTATCTTTCTTGGAGTAGACTAGGGTTCTTTATCAAATTTGGAAAACATGGGCCTTTATTTCTTCAAATGTTCTTTGTGCCTCTTTCTCACCTCTCCTTCTGAGATTCCCATCAGGCTCTTGGTGTTGGTGTTCTTGAGGATGTCTCTTAGGTCTCTTAATCTCTGTCCATTTTTCTTCATTCTTGTTCCTCCTTCTTCAGAAACTAGATAATTTCTGTTGCACTATTTTTAGGTTCACTGGTTCTTTCTTCTGCTGACTGAAATGTGTTGCTGAAATTCTGAGTTTAAATTTTTGTATTGTACTTTTTTTATTGTACATCAAAATTTGCTTCCTTTTTATAATTTGAACCAAATTATTGCTCGTTGCTATTTGTTCATCCATTATTATCCTGATTTTCTTTAGCTCCTTGTCCTTACTTTCCTTTAAGTCTTTTAGCCTATTTAAGAAAGTTAAAGTCTTTGTTTAGTAAGTCCAATGTCTGCATTTCTTCAGGGATAATTTGTTTCTTTACATGTTTAACTACTTTTTGTTGAAAACTGGACGTTTTGAAAACAAGATTAAGTCTAGAGTTTAGATTCTTTCCTCTCCTCAGCTAGTATTTTCATAGAGATTTCTTTGAACACCAAGAACCAAATTTGAAAGTCAGATATTCTACTAATCTTTGCAGAATGGCTCTGTGTCTACACCTAGCCAGGATGATTAACTCTGCCTTTGCTTCCTGTTCATACTAAGCCTCCGACATCCAGATGTGAAAGATGTCTCCTCAGGTCTCATCTAAGATGGGTCTTGCTGTAGGCATGCATGTGGTTTTCTAAACTCCCTAGTATATCTAAGTGCTTTTGAAGTCCTGACTTTCCCAGAGCAATCTCTCTCCCCAACCCTTCCTTTCAGGGCTTTGATGATCTACCACTTTTTCTTTTGTAGTGGGGATCCCAGCTGGCTGTGGACTCTTGTTTTGCCTTACAATGTTTTCCCCATATAACTGCTGCTTTTCCACCCTGAGTGAATTCTGAATTTTGCAAAACAGAGGAGCTCTTTGGGTCAGTCCCTCAGCAGCCTCCAGGCAGGTTTGAAGAGATAAGCACAGTTATTAGTGAATAAGATCTCTTCTGCTCCCTCTGGAACCAGGGACCAAGTCCTTCAACACAGTTCCTCTGTAGAGCTGGAGAAAAAGGAGGATGGGGGGCACCTAAGACATGCTGCAGAGGACTGGGCTGCAGCTCAGGGGGAGGGTGTTTGCCTAACATTCTCAAGGCTCCAGGTCCATCCCCAGCATTGGGGGAGGAGGGGAAAGAATGGCTACAGAGCTTTCCTTCTTTTTTATGTTCCTTTTCCTCGATTTAGCATTTGCTTGTTGACTGTGGTCCTTTTATTGTTTTCCTGAATTGTGACAAAGTTGATTCTGACAGTTTGTACTTGAGTTTTGATGTTTCTATGGAGAGTAAGGACTTTGGAGATGCCTACTCTGTCTTTTTGCTGATGTTTCAGTCCAGAAGCCAAAAATGTTTAAATGTTTGACTTGTGGGTGAGGCTGAGGATTACAGCTTTCAGGTCTTAAACAGCCTGAGTGCTCAATAAAACCCAATAAGCAACAGAACGATAAAAATTCTAATTTATACCTTGTTAATGTTTTTCTCTCTGGAATAGCCTGTAGTTTATATTGCATATTTAGATATAATGATACGTTCTTTTAAAAGGCTTTTCCCCCTCTACATTATAGGCAATAGTCACTTTATTATTTCATATTTCATTTAGTAAACAATTTTATTCAGCAAGTGAGCTCTATGAATTAAGGTAGGGCAGGCCCTCGGGAAGCAGGGTGTTTATGAATTAATGAAACAGCATCTTAGGTGCCTGTTGCTTTTAGCATGGCAGCTTAGACATTTATTTCTTTGTATTCACGATAAGCTTCTTTCTTAGCAAAAGACAAGCAGGTGAAAAGTGTGACTGTGAAGGAACATATATTGGACTTGGTGTAAGTGATTACAGATGGCCTCTCAGTTATAGCAGTTTGCTTTAGTGATTTTTGAGTTTAGGATGATGGAAAAGGGTTAGTTGTTCAGTGGGAGCTGTACTTTCCATTTTGGTCTTTTGCCGGCAGTGGCAGCAAGCCGCAGCTCCCACTCAGCCATGGGGTCATGGGAGGAAGCAATCCAGACTTCACAGTGTGTTATATTGTTAAGCTCTGCTGTGTGTTAGGTTAGGTGCTTTACATGCAGTTTCTGGTAGTTTAGGTGTACTATGTGCATGTTTCAGATGGGGATGGTTATATCTGGACATAATGACATCATAAGTTGAGGCACATCTGCATTTTCTGCTGATAGTGTCTGTGTTTGTTATATGTTTATACTGTGGACAGTTTATGATCTGGTGCTTAAAAGGAACAGTTTAACCTTCTTGTGATTCTGCTCCTGTGCCCTGTCCTGGACCTCCTGAACCTGCAGAGGAGTGAGTGGTGTAACTTATTCTATTAGGATGGTAGAGAGCCTCTGAGCAATCTTGGCTGCTCATGGAAAGATCTTGAAAAGGGCTCCAAATCCACTTTTTTTTTTTTTTGTACCAGGGATTGAACTCAGGAACATTCTACCACTGAGCCACATTCCCAGCCCTATTTTGTATTTTATTTAGAGATAAGGTCTCATTGAGTTGCTTTGCGCCTCACTGTTGCTGAGGCTGGCTTTGAACTCGAGAACCTCCTGCCTCAGCCTCCCAAGCCACTGCAAGATCACAAGCGTGTGCCACAGCTCCTGGTACAAATCCACTTTTAATCCATGCTGAGGCGTCCAGGTGGGTGTCATGGATAGGGAAGTCATCAGGTATCTTTCTATTTTAATTGAACATTCTTATTACTAAGTGTGAAGTTCAGTTTTTCTAGTTCTTGAAGGAACTTATTTGCTTTCAACTTGTAACAAGTTAAAATGTAAAAAAAAAAAAAATCTTCAAACAGATTTTTGTTGCTTCTGAGCTTTCACATCCTAGGAAAGCCCTGGCCACTTCCCAGGTTGTCCGTGACCACCTGTGTGTGCAGTGTGTTCTGTAGGAGCTCTGAGACTGTGGAGAGGAACGCAGCAGTGAGATGACCAGAACACAAAAACTTTTATATGGGAATAAAACAGATTTTCAAACATAGATTTTATGTTGATTTTAAAACAGCTAGGATTTAAAATGTAGACATATCTATAGTTTTTGATAAATTGGTAAAATGACTTTTTCTGTGGGACTGGGGATCAAACTCAGTGCCTCACACATGCTAGGCAAGATTCCCAGCCCAATAAAACACTATTTTGTATCTATTTTACAGCACCTAAAATTTAGAATACAGAATAACTTTCTGTATATTAAAACAATTTATTATTTTAAAATATAATGATTAGAAATCTCAGCAAGCTATGTTGTAGATATCAACAAATGAATTCCCAAGTATATATGAAAAAGCAAAAGACCAGAATATTTGACACAGTAATGAAGAGGAACAGTCTAGTCAGGGCAGACATTCCCAGGCTTCAAGGCTTCCTTAACCTGGAGTTATCAAGACAGTGTGGCATGGGTGACACAGGAGACAGATTGATCAGTGAAATGGGATGGAGTCCAGAGATAGGCCCACTCAGTACCATCAACTGATCTCTAATAATGGAGCAAAGGCAATTCAGTATGTTATCCATTAAATGATGATGAATGGACATTCACATGCAAGCTTAACAAAAGTAAGCTAAAAAAGGATCATACAGCTAAATATAAAACCTGACAGAATTCCTTGTAGTTAATATAGGAGAAAATCTAGATACCTCCACAATGGCTTTTAGATATTATATCAAAAGGGTGATATGTGAGGAAAAACAATTGATAAGTTGAACTTTTCTAAAATTAAAAGTTGTACTTTGTAAGATGCTACAAGCCACAGCTTAGGAGAGAATAATTATTGAAAGCATATTTGATTAAATGTTATTATCCAAAATATACAAAGAACTCTTAAACTTCAATAATAAGAAAACAACAGTCCACTAAAAATTGGACAGATGACCTAAGCAGACATCTCACCAAAGAAGATATGGTAAAAAAGCATATAAAAGGGGCTGGGGATGTGGCTCAAGCAGTAACCTGCTTGCCTGGCATGTGCGGGGCGCTGGGTTTGATCCTCAGCACCACATAAAATAAAATAAAGATGTTGTGTCCACCGAAAACTGAAAAATAAATATTAAAAAATTCTCTCTCTCTCTCTCTCTTCTCTCTCTTTTAAAAAAAAGCATATAAAAGATGTTTCACATCATATGTCTTTAGGGAATTGCAAATGAAAACAAAAGTTACCACTATACTGATAGAAAGACTGTCCAAAGCCCGGACCCTGACGACACCAAATGCTAAGCAAAAGGAATTGTCAGTCATTAATTGTGTGAATGCCAAATGGTATAGTAATTTTGGAAAATGGCTTGGCAGTGTCTTGCAAATCTAAATATACTCTTAGCATATGTGCTAGTCAACTTTCCATTGCTATGACAAAATCCTTGAGATAAAACGATTTTAAGGAGGAAAGTATTGATTTGGCTCACATTTCAGACATTTTAGTCCACAGTCACTTGACCCTGTTGCTTTGGACTTAAGGCAGCACAGAACATCATAGCAGGGACCATACTGTGGAAGAAACCTGTTCACTTCATGGCAGCCAGGAAGCACAGAGAAAGAGAAAAGGCTGGGGTCTCCATATTCCCTTTAAGGGATGCCCCTGTGACCTGACTCCCTTTAACTAAAGCTCCATTACCTTCCAGTAGCACCACAGACTGGCATCCAAGCCTTTAGCATCTTGGCCTTTGGGGGACATTTCAGATTCAGACCATAACACCATATGATCCAGCAATTACAGTGCTTGGTATTTACTCAAATGAACTGAAAACTATGTCCATATGAAAGTCTGCACATGTATGTTTATAGCAGCTTGATTCATAATTGCCCAAATGTGGAAGCAGTGAAGATGTCCTTCTGTAGGTGAGTGGGTAAATAAACCATGGTACATCTAGACAGTGGGCTGTTATTCCTTGCTGAAAAGAAGCTATTATCTCTAAAACGACTCAGAATTTAAATGCATATTACTGAGTGAAAGAAGCCCCGTATAAAGGCTATGTACTGTATTTTCCCCAAGATGTGGCATTCCCCAAACAAAACAAAGTGATTGAAAGAATAAAAGGATCAGTGATAGTCAGGAGTTAAGACGGGTGGTGGGGGGGTGAGCTGGCAAAACACAGGATTTTCAGCATGGTGGGACTATTCTCATGATTCTGTGACGGTGGACGCAGGTCATTATACATTTGTGCAGAGGCATGGAAGGTATGGTATGGTCCTGAGAGTTGACCCCAGTGTCACCTATGGACTTGGGTGCTAAGGCTCTGTCAGTGCAAGTCCATTGATTATAACAGACCGATTATGTGTGGGGGGAGGAGGGTACCTGGCAACTCTGTACTGTTTGCTCTATTGCGCTGTGAACAAAATTGCTTTAGGCAATAAAGTCTATTAATTAAATAAATTTAAAAAAATGTAATGTTCAGCAGTGTGTCAGAGTAGAAGGCAAGATTGGCTTATTCATCAAATCAGAGAACCATAATGGCCCTAACAAGGAAAATGTTGTCTAGGATTAAGTTACATGATTTATAAAGGAAGATTAAGGTACTGCTCTTTTATTTATGGGCCTTATTCTTGCCTTTGGCCCCTAGAGTGTGCTTAACCAGGATATGTGAAGCATATAATTTAATATTTTCCATCTTTATGCCTTATAAATGTTTCCTTCAGAATTTTCATTAGATTACATAAGTAGGTATTATGGAGTTGCAGAGTTTATTCACACTAAGCTCAGATGTGGAAGGAACATATGGCCTCTTAATTTTTTTTTTTTTTGTATAACTGGTCTGTCTTTTGCATGAATCTGGCATCCGCTTTGACTCTGTGAGTGTAAAGGAGTTTTACTTCTGTTTAATTCTAGCAGATTTCTTGGAGCCTTCCTACTCAGTGTGGTCCACAGACTGGGGGATCTATGGGGATCTCCTGAGGGTCTCCTGCCCCACCCAGACATGCTGAACCTCCAGAGAATGTGTACGTACAAGTCAGTTTGAATAGCATCCCTGTGCATTCTGCAGAGTTACTTTGATGGCTCGGCCTTCCCTGGGCCTCCCGCCTGCCCTCGGGCTCCTCTCCAGAACGGTGTTAGGTTGTGGGGACAGTGCGGCTCTCTGATCTGACTGGAGGTGAGAAGCAGGGATTTGGGACACAGCGTGGTGGGTGCCTTGGACCCTCAATGCAGCCTCCCTTTTCCACCTGCTTTGCCTCCGTCCTGTGCCCGAGTCTGAAGCTGAATTCTGGGCTGGGGCAGTGTGACTCTGGTTCTTGTGCCCGAGCAGCCTCGGGCCTTCCTAGCTGATTCAGTTCCCCTTGGCTCTCAGCAGGAACACTTAGTGTTTGGGGTGTTCCCCATCCGTGTCTTGGGGCCCGCTCACCTTCTTGTCACAGGGCCCACTGTCTCCTTTCCAAGCTGCCCAACTTCCACCTTCCTGCTGGGACTGTGGGCTTTTCTGGATCCCATTCACCCCTCAGGGAGTCAGAGAGGCTTGGGGAATGGAGCATTCAGTGCCTGTTTATGACCCCCACGTGCCCAGTTCAGGTTGGTGTGGCTCCCCCCAGCGCCCTTCCTGAACATCCCTCCCCTCTGTCAGGGTATAGGCGATGGGGTCACATGCTGGCTCCCTGCATCCCCACTAACCCTCTGAATTTCCCCTTCCTTCCACTGTGTCACTTCTCTCTGCGTCACATCCTCCTCTGCTCATACACCTTTAAGCCTGTGGCCTCCCTGTCCTGGCCAAGGTACTGTCCACTCTGGCATCCGGGAATGCTACATGTGGCCATGCAAATAGATCTCCTGCATTCCATGACTGTAACAAATATCCGAGATAATCAGCTTATAAAGAAAGAAGGTTTATTTTGGCTCATGGTTTTGGAGGTTTTGGTTCATGACTGATGAGGTCATCACTTGGAGCCTGTGGCGGTGCATCGTGGTAGAAGTGCATGGTGGAGCAAACTGTTCACCTCCTGGCTGGGAGAAGAAGAGAGACAAAGGACAGGCAGGGTGCTGATGTTCCCTGCAAGGGCCTCCCCGCAGCACCTGACTGGGGGTCTCTCACCAGGCCCTACGTCACCACCTACCTCCCAGTCACTCCAAGCTGGGTACCAGGCAGTCAGCACAAGGGCCTTTAGGAGACACTTCAGACCCTATAGCAGCTCTTTTAGGACGGGACACATAGTTGGTTCTTGCTGTATGTTTGTGTTTGCTTCTTATTGTAGCTAACATTCTTGCCTCATTTGTCTGGCTATTTTCTTTGGATGAACCCCCCCTTAAAGTGATCTTTAGTTTCAAAAGGAATATTAAAAGTCTTTGAGCCTAAGATATATTCAAACCTGCTATTAAAAGAATACTAGTAACTTGAATCGAGAAGAATACAACCACAATATGAAACTTTAAAATAATTACAGAAGAAAATAGAATTAGAATTAACAGGTTTATGTTATATAGGACTTTTATTAAAAAGTCATACCAGTGTAATCCAAACCCTCAAATGAAAATTCTTTAATTAAGTAAACTGAGAAATTCAATTGTAAGGTTAGTATGTCTTGATGCAGAGGCTCCAATGATGCCCACAAACCCAGTTTCTTTCCTTTCTTCCTCTTTCTGTTTCCCATTGTCTAGTGGCAGGCTCATCTTCAGTGCCACAAGACAGCTGCTGCAGTACCAGACCTCACATTTTCTCTCTCAGCTTCAGCTCAGTGGGAGGAATAACTGTGTCTTTTGCAGAGTTCCTAATAAATATCTTACTACCTTTCATTTGTGGCCAGTACAATAGAGCAGCTTTTTCTAGATCTCAGTGGGGGTGCCGTTAAAGATATATGTGTTAGGGGTGTGAAGATATGAAGAGGTGCCCTTTCCCCCAAGCTATTCTGTCCTTTGACTATTGAATAATTAAAATGTGGCTGGAGCTAATTGAAAACTTTCATTGGATTTCAAAGACTGGGTATGCCTAAAAATATGTATAATATCTCATTAAAGATATTTTATGTTGTTACATGTTGAAATATGATTTGTGATACGTTGTGTTGGAGAAAATATATTATTCAGTCAGGCATGGTAATACATGCCTGTAAATTTGTGATGTGGGAGGATGAGGCAGCAGGATTGCAAGTTTGAGGGTAGTCTCAGTAATTTAGTGAGGCCCTGTCTCAAAATAAAAAGGTTTGGGGGTAAAGCTCAGTGGTAGAGCACCCCTGCATTCAATCCTCAGTACCATACACACAAAAAATTATTTTTTTTTAACGTGGCTACTAGGAAATGTTAAAGTACAGCCAAGGCTTGAATTGTTTCTGTTGGATAATGCTGTCTAGAGAGAAGCAGAATGTGTTTTGCAGAAAGAGAGTGATTTTCCAGTGTGGCCCACCCAGACTTTCTTCGCTGTGTGTCCCTAGGAGTGCCCATGAACACATCACATATACCCACCTCCTTCTCCATGGGGTGCAGCCTTCAGTCTCTCCAACTCGCATTCCCCAGGACCTTCCCCAGCCATGTCTGGGATGGTCAGGGTGCCTCTGCCAAGATTGTAGCTCTTTCTCAGCCACATCCTGTGGGCGCAGGGCCTGGGGAGTGGTAGGTGTTGGGACAATCATAGGCCATTGTTGGCCAGGCTTGGTATTTCTCTGGTTCTAAAATTCCCTGAAAAATTTCATGGGCTTTTAGTGTATATCCATCCTCCAAGCACTAAGGGCTAATAACCAGAGCCAGAATCTTGATTTCTTTGTCTCCTAGCAACAGATTCACTCCTTAGTCCTTATTTTTTTTGAACTTTTTGTTGAAGTCTAAAAGATATGCAGGGAACTGCACAAATTGTTGAGTGCACAGCTCGATATGTTTTGTATGAGAGGGGGGAGTGCATGAAACGCAGGGCCTTGTGCATGCTAGGCAAGCACTCTACCATTGAGATGCACTCCCAGCCCTCCATATGTTTTTAACCAAGTGAATCTCTCTCTGTAACCAGCACCCAAATCCCATGAGCCCCTTTCATGGCTTCTAATCATTAGCCCCCTCCAAGGTAAATTCTTATTCTGAATTTTAGCATGGCGTATTGATTTTGTCTTTCAATTTTATGTCATTGGCATTATCCGGTATATATTATTTAGTGTTTGATTTATTAGACTCGGTGGTGCGTATGTGAAGTGACACCTGTACTCTTGAGTGTACTTGTGATTCATTCATGTTCCTTGCTGTGGAGTGCTCCTTTGGGTTAAGAACCCACATTCATTTTTCACGTCTGCTCTTGATGGGCACTTGAGTAGTTTCCAGTTGATGCTCTTAGGCTCAGTGCTGCTAGGTACATTTTTAAACAAGGCTTTTGGGAAACCTGTGCACCCATGTGGATGGATATGATATGCACAATATGCACATAAGCCAATGCTAAGACACCAGGTTTTTGCAAAAAGAAAGAGTTACATATTGAAGGCCTTGCCACAAGAATTCAGGAAGTGTGCTCAAATTTGCCTCCTCAGTTGGCTGTTAGGAATTTCAGCAGTCCAGGGTAAGGGGAAATAAGGCAAAGGGTGGCAACTAGGAGTCTTGGTAGAATAGTCTACAACTGCTACTCCAGTCTGGTTGTAGACAATTCTTGTCTGTCCTGCAACTGTTGATACCCCCTGGCTTCTAATGTAGGTCCATGAGGCCCTGTTCTCCTTCTTCAGTTTCCACTTGTTGGAGACTTTGGTTTCATCCACATCTCCAGATCATTTTATTTCAGGTCCTAGAGTTCTGTGCCTCATCCAGAAGAACAGTTTGAACAGCTTTTAGGAGCAGGGAGTTGCCATTTTATGGGTGGGTTTCAGGTATGTACCTGGGAGTGGAATTGCTGGATGTGGGGTGCACAAATGTTCCATCATGGTTACTGCCTGACAGTGTGCTAGAGCGGTATACCACTGGCCCCTGCTTCCTGCGGTGTGTCGGTGTGTGCGGGTTCGGAGCTCTGCTTGCTCTTCCCTGGCACTGGGCCTTCCTCAGCCCTCACCTTGGTAGTTTACCATGGCTTCTGCGTCGGGGAAGTTTGAGATACAGTTTGAGACACTCACAAACTGAGGGGGCATTTCTGCTGCCTTTCTGCAGTCAAGGTAAATGTCTCTGTGCAGGCAGGGGCTTTGGGCATCACATTCCTCCTTGTGGTGTAAACTCTGGATTCTCGTTTCCTGCCTGTTTGTATTAAGAAACTGGATTGTCCAGTCTTATAAGATTTTTGGGTTCTGAAGCATGTTGGACTGTTTCAGGCTGTGGGGCTGAAGGGGCCTCTCTTAACAAAGCCCTCTTCCTTCTTCTTGTTCTTATGGTTCACATTCATCTGCAGACTCTTTGGGGGTCACCAAATATAACCCACGTAGTCCCACAAGCAGAATTTATTCTGCCCTGTATGTTAACGCTGCAGTCTCCCTGAGCTCCTGGGTGAGTCCCAGGTAAAACAAGGGATGGGGCAATTGCAGGTGTGTGTCAACTCCCCAGCTCAGGCAGGGGTTCTTCCTACCCTTCATCCATGCTCACCCTGCTGGGGCTAGGGAACAGGAACCAGGTCCTGCCCCACCATTTGCTAGAGCACTGCCACTGGATGGATGGCTGTCTGTCTGTCCTGATATCCCTCTGCTTGAAGTGGGAGTCCAGAGTCCTGTTGATCAAGTTTGGGCCACAGGCCAGTGGCCTGGCTGCTGGGGGTGGTAGAGAATGATGCAACGGGCCTCAGGAGCTGGGTATGCAGGGCACCCAGACCTCAGTGAGCAGGGGGGAATGTAGCAACCAGGAGAAGAGCAAGAGTGTATCACTAATGGCCAAATCTAGGGAAATAAAGAAAGGCATGTGGCATGGCAGAAGATACAAAGATATAACAGATGTCCCTGTAGCTAATAGTGTAAACTCCCTGATTACATTAGATTTGGACAGAGAATAAAATTTAGCCATGACCTTTTAAAAAGCAACATGGGTAAAACAAACGGACCAAAAAAGGTTAAAAATAATGAGCAAAGCAACATAAGACAAGTACAAATGAAGAGAAGCAATATTAAATCAAGGCATATGGCACTAGAGAGAACAAGGCTATTTTATGCAACAAAAGGCAAATTCTTCAATGAAGATAAAATTGATTCTTTATAAAAATATACCACTTCAAGACACATAAAATAGAAGTATTAAAAATACAGTGAGAAATCGACCAAGTCGCAGTTGTCTAAAAATTGCTAATTTCTTAGCTAACATAAAGATTTGAAATAAAATGAATAATTATAGGAATAATATGAAATGACTTAATAACATAAAAGGACTTTGTTTTTTTAAAAAAAACAACAACTGGGGATTGAATCCAGGGCCTTGCACATGCTAGGCAAGTGCCCTTCCACTACGTTACACCCCAGCCCTCTTTTCATTTTATTTTGAGGGTCTTGCTATGTTGCCGAGGCTGGCCTCAAATTTAAGATCTTCCTGCCTCAGCCTCCCCAGCATACAAAGAGGCCCAGCTAATAAAAGAATTGTTTAATAGCAAACTTAATATTCTACCCTACCAACCAAATGTTCCCATTGGTTTTAAGCATTGAAAGTATTGATGAACGATTTAAAAATGACTATATGCTAGGTCTCAAGGAAATCATCAGCTTATTCCAAAATGTAGAAAATTTATACCTATGAACACTACCATAGTGTAAAGCACACATTGCTGGTGAAGACAGGGAGAAATAGGAAGCTCTCCACGCACTACCCTTGCCTGAATGTGTTCTCTGGGAGCAGCGGCAGTGTTTGAACTATTTATGGTTAGGTCACAACACCCAGCACAGGAACTGGCTTGTCACAGATGATATTTATTCTGAATGAATTTCACCGAATGCTGGCAAATCCTGGAGGGTCACTGGCTGTTAGATTCCAGAGCTTTAAAAGTATGCCTGCTTGCCAGGCACTGTGGTGCAGCCTGCAATCCTAGCTACTTAGGAGGCCGAGGCAGGAGGATTGCTAGTTTGACACCAATCTGGGCAACTTAGAGAGACTCTGTCTCAAAGTGGAAAACGAAAAGGGACTGGGGATGTAGTCCAGTGGTAGAACACTTGCCTAGCCTGCAAGACACCTTTGGTTCCATTCCTAGTAATGAAAACAGAAAACAAAAGAAAACGCCTGTTTGAGCAGTTCTCTCTTGAAATTTATCTTGTGAGAACAGCCCATCATAAATACAGAACTATGCATATAACAGTGGTATAAATGAAAATATAAGTGTGCTTCTCGAGAGCATTAGTTAAGTTGTTATTCTCATGGAGGGTGCTGTCGTTATTTTGGTCTGGCATGCACATCTGTGAGCCATGCATGGTGAAGTGGTCTCCTTGCCTGGGCCCAGTCCCATAATACCAATAGCGTTCATTGGTTCTGGTAACACCAGCTTACTCCTGAAGGGTTGCCCAGGGAAGATAAAGATGCTGCTGTACAGGGTACATGAAGATGCAGCTGTAGTTTGAATTTAAAGTATTCCCCAAAGGCCCGTGTATTAATGGCTTGGTCTCCATACAGTGGAGCTATTGGGAGGAGTGGAACCTTTAAGAGGTGGGGCCCAAAGGGAAGCAGTTAGATCATTGAGGGGGCTGCTCAAGTGCAACCACCTGAGGATGTGCCCTTGAAGGGGGATACTGGGAGCTCCAGGCCCTTCCCCTTTCTCTCTCTGCTTCTTGACATCCATGAAGTGAATAGACCACCTTTACCAAATGCTTCTGCCATGATATACTGCACAGCCACCCACCGAAAGCAAAAAGGTTGAGTGACCATGAACTGAAACCTCTGAACTGTGGGCCAAAATAAAAGCTTCCTCCTTTTGAGTTATTATCTGAGGTATTTTGTCACAGTGATAGGAAGCTGGTTAACGTAGCTGCTCCCTCTTTACCCACCCAGGGAAATCATGCATGGTCATGAAATATCTTTTAAGAGCATATTTGTTGACATGAAAACTATTTATGACATACTAAGCAAAAGAACAGTTTTATAAAAGGGTATGTTCAGAATGAGCCCCTTTGGTCACTATATATTTGTGTAATGCATAGGAAAATGTATCTGTGAGTCTTTATATCAAGAAATTAGCAGAGCAATCTGTGACTGGTGTGATGGTGGGCTATTATTCTTACTGGCACTTTGACATGTTCAACAGTGAACATATACTCTTGTGACATGAAACAAAGAAGCAAAAGCAACCCGTGTCCATCCTGCACCCTGGGAATCTTGACCCACAGTCTTACTCCACAGCAGGTGGTGAAGGTACCCTGCAGCTGCTTGCTTTCTGTCTGCTCACTTCTGCTCCAGGTGGCAGGAAACAGTGAAGCACCCCACGATACAACACGATACCTCTTTTGGTTGGTGCCTGGAGGGAGGCAGAGTACAGGAGCAGGGAGAGTCCCTGCTGGAGCCCAGGTAATTTCATTTAAGCATCTCCCTAGATTGTTCTCAGTGGAGCTGGGCTGCCTGCTGACATTGGGGAAGCTTCCTTCCTTCTACCTTGCTGCCTTCCTTTCAGTAAGGAGGTTGCGAAGCCCCCTAAGGTTAAGGTGAACCTGGAGAAGTACAGGCAGCCATTCGTGCAAAGAGCAGGCTGCTCTATGGTTTTTGATAAGAACAGCCAAGGTCCAGAAGCTAGCTATTGAGGACAGAGTATAGTCAGGGGACAGAGATGGGGCAGTGGGGACCCATGTCTAAGGTCGGTCCTGCTTGGTGCCTCTGGATCTTTGGTGTCTGGGCCACAAAGAAGGACATCCCCTTCCTCTTTTAGACATTCAATCACTGATGCATGAGCTTTTACCAAATGAACTTTCCAATGTCATTTCCTTCTGGAGTTTTAGCATATTATAAGCCTTCTGGTAGAAGGGTCGAGTCAGCATGTTGCTCCTCTGTGAGTTCTAACGGATGTGAGTAGGGACTGACTTCTTTCCTTTTTTAGGCAGGGAGCTGGTGATGGGCAGTCAGCTTTACAGTGGAGCCTGATATTGTAAGTGTCTAATAAAATACACAAAAATGCTTTTAAAAACTATTACTCCCATTTTGTAAAGAAGTTGCATGTAAAAACATCATTATTTTTAAGGATAAAAAGAATTGCAGATGATTGTAGTTATAAAAACCATAGTGTTAATGTTTCAATTTTGAGCAGTTATATTTTGCTGTTTAAATTTATATGTGCATATTATTTCTCTAGATTTCAGGCTATCGGGCTCTTGGCATTGTGTAAGTTGGCATTTGTTTACATTTACAGATCAGCCACATTTTCTCCAAATTTATCTTGTCTCTGAATATTTCTTCATGGTTCATTATGTTATGGATAGATATCAATATGAACAGGATACAGATGTCCACCACTGGGGCAGGGGCACCCCTGAGAAGGGAATTAGGAGACTTGTGGCTGAGGTCAGGTCATCCTTCCATGGCATCCTGTTTTCTTACATTCTGAAAGACATGCCTACAGAGTATGCACTGGGCACTAACCAGTGTCCCCGGACTTGTACTATTTCTGTGATGATCGCATGTCCCCTCTGGGGACTCCAAGGATGGCTCTTGGTCAACACTCTTTCTATTTGGATGTCTGGAGATGTGACTGTCCTTGACTTTCCCCTCTTCCTCTCTTGGTTCGTGTTTCCCTGTATGCCCTTGCTGGTGTTACTTCCAAACTGCTGCAGTTGGTATTATCAGAAGAGCAAAGTTCAATGCATTCCATGGTCCTTTTGGAGTGAATGGTTCTTGCAGATCATGCTCTTTGTTTGGGACCATGTGAAGTCACCAAGGGAGCAGGGCAGAGTACAGGGTGTTTTAAAACAATGTTGTAGTGATAGAACACAGCCCTGTGCAGGGACAGCTGTCTTGTGTGGGGTTTCCCACTTAAGCCAGTGGTAAAAGCTATGATGCCAGGAGTGCATGTGGATTGAATGCTTTCTGGGAACCTGGCACTGGCTGAGCCTGTCAGTCCCCAGCATGCTCCTTGGAAAAAGCAGTTGTTATTGGTTTTGTATAGATGAGAACTGGGGTGCAGACAGCTGCACCTCCAGGCCATGCTGGTCACCCCCACCCACACTATCTCTGTTAAGCGTGGGTCTTGCCGTGTTTAGTGTGAACATATGCTCTTTATGGAGGACCAGACCTATTCTGGATTTTACAGTGTAGGGCATGCAGGTTTTTATAGGGTAATAATGTTCATATATCCACATATGAGGAGGTGCCTAGTACTGACATAAAATGAATTGGTATAGATATCTTTCTTGGGATTTCTTTCTTTAAAACTTATATTTTCTCCATTCATCCAGAATACTTGAAAAAAAAAATATATATATATTTTTTTTTGTACAGGGGTCATAAAACCAAAGTTCACAGGCGGCTTTCTGTCCTCTTTCCAGTGTGTTTTATTTAGCTCACACAGTGTCTAAGAATATTTATTTGCTAACCTATAAAACTTGGGAGAGTTCTCAGCAAAATATGAACTTTGAACACTTTTGCAGGAATTGGGAGATCTGGTCACATTGTGTCTGTGTTGCTATGGGGAAGCTGGGATAGGGGGGTGTTCTGCCGTTGCCAGGGTCCCTCTCATTTGCCTCCTTTATGAAGGGAACTGGACTGGTTTGGGGACATGCTTTCCTTAGCATCTTCTCTGCTGTGGTACCCATCATCTGCACCACCAGGGTCTCACTGGGCTTTCTCTAGCAGGTTGGTGGAGGTGGGGTGTGCCGAGCTGCACAAAAATGTCAGTAGCTTTTGAGTGACTCCTAAAGTACTGCTTCTAGTCTGATCTGGTGGGTTTCTTATTTGGTTGGCAGTATTATAATTTTCCAGGAAAAGAGACACATGACCTTCCAAGGTAGAAAAGGGCACGCCTCAGCTGCCCAGGGAACAGGTTACCCCACCTCAGTCAAAGCTGCCACTAAAGACGGCAGAGGAGGGTAGGGAGAACCTGAGCACCATGTGGTCATGAGAACACCAGACTCACCCCGGAGTGGAGGTGGGTGGCCCCTCCTGGGCCTCACTGCCCAGGCATGAGTCCCTGAGGAGAGACACCAGCTGTCCAGTAGGTGCTGCTGAGCTGTCCCCCAACCTGCCCTCCCTCCTTTTTCCCTATCCCAACTGACCTTGCAGAGACCACTATGAAGAACTGTCTGGTAACCAGCCAGTGGCTGCCTTGTCACCCTTCAAGAGATATTTATAGTGTTTTTTTTTTAATTTCCTTTCTAGTAATCAAATGTTAAGTTTTGTGATCTTAAATCTGAAATTGCTAAAAAAAAATACAGAAAAAGAGTATTATAATTTTTAATGTAATTGCTTATTATACATCGTAAATGCATTTGTCTACATATATAAACATAAGAATCCACATAAATATGAATGTGTGTGTGTGTGTGTGTGTGTGCACATACAAGAACTGCCTTGTCTAAGTAGTTTGTCATTAGATGCCATTTTAAGGTGGGTTTGAATTTTCAAAACTCTTCCAGAGCTGTCTTCTGCCTCCTACACCTCTTCCTGAATTATCCCTGCTGACACTAGGTGAATTAGATTAGGGGTCTGGCTTCAGCAGTTAAGCTGTCCCCAGGGATGGAGACAAGGTAAGGCCGTCGATACTATCAGAAGAGCTTTGTTCTATAAAACGAAAATATTGAGGTCACTTATGATGATCCCTGTTTTTCAGGCCTTGGGGACAGATAGAGAAGATTAAAATAATTATGTCACTTGGCTCCAGACAGTCCCCCTATTCCATCTGCATGGAGATGCCCCATTTTGGGGTGCTCCTCTACTGGGGCTTACCCATGCCCTACTCGTCCTGCTCAAGGAACATCCCCATAAGGTCCAACCCTTCAAGGCACCTTCTGCATGCTGATTCTGCCCCACCCTGGGCCGCCTCTGCTCCCTTTCTGTTCTTGGACTCTTTCTCCCTTGGGTGACCTGCCATTAGCATTGCTCCTGTGCATTTGGCCTGTACCTTCTGCTTCACGGTGCTGCTGGAGCTGTGTGGGGTGTGTGGGTGTGTGGGGGAGCGTGCATGCACCTGTACTAGGAATCTTCTTTTTCTGAAGGCACCATGGGGTAGAAAGATGGCTGGGAAACCCTTAGAGACCAGTGTGACATAAACAGCACTTACAGCCCTTGCACCCTGGTGCATGCCCTCCCACTGTCTTGCCTGGCTACATCTGTGCATTGTTGCCTTGAGGGCCCTTGCCCCCATGTTGCTATGCAGGTTATGGTGGCACAAGGGCACCTGCAAGCACTTGGTCAGACCTCTGTTTCCTGTAGTCCTGAGAAGCTACCAGTCTTTCTTCCCATTTCGTAGAAGCCCCTCTTCTCTGTTCTCCCTGCATTATTCTGTGCTTCTGCCCGCCTTTGTATTCTCTCGGAGCTTACTTTGTCAGCCACCTGTGCCCTCCCTCCCTCCGACTCTGCTCTTGCTCTCCTTGCTGTCTCCTCTGCATATTGCATTATACCATCTCTTTCTCTACCACTCTCATTTCATGATGGGGGAGGGGTGCATATTTTCCTCTAAGAAGCCCCTTCCTTTTGTGTGAGGCTGGCTCCTCAGCAGTGCTGTCATGATGGCTGCATTTCAGGGTCCCTGCTTTTCTGGTTCAGCACAAACCTTCTATTCTCCTTAGCTGTCCCTGGGCACAGCTCAGACTCTAAGGTCCTAGTAGCACAACTTCTCCTTCAGGCCACCCCTGCAGCTTCAGGGGCCCTTGGGCTGCCATAGAAATGCTTTTTGGAGCCCTTCATGTTGGTGTGCATGCTCTGTTCACACTCATTAACAGCTGGAGGTATTGTTTTTGTTCTGTTGATGGTGGAGACTTTTCTTCCAGTGGAATCTTATGAGGAATCCCAGTATGTGACAATGGAGTTGATCTGGATGAAGGTAGAGCTAGCTGGAGCCAGCTCACCAGCCTCCCTACCAAACAGCCCTCCCCTCCAGGACCACAAGATCCCTGCTAAGTCACTTTGAACTCTGTGAGGCCCTATTGAGAGCCATCACACTAAACCAAGCTTTGCCCGATGAATTCAGTGGTCTGTAGGGGAACATAGTCATGGTGACCTCTACCTTTGTTTCCTTTCAGCAGGCAGGGTCACTGCAAGTTGAAAAACAATAGCCGGTAGAGATGGCCCTTGATTTGAGATGGTTTGATTTAGGATTTTTTGACTTTATGATGGTGAGACCCATATGTATTCAGAAAAAGCCATACTTTGAATTTTGATCTTTTCCTGGCCTAGTGATAGGCGTACCAACTTCTCTTGAGGCCCAGTAGTTTCTTGTTAACCAAATGATCTTGAGGCTAGGCAACTGACTCTCCACAGTGTACTGTGTTGCTAGCTTATGCTATTTGATAGGTTAGGTGTATTCAATGCATTTTTGATTTGATGTAACTTTCAGTTTATGATGGGCTTATTGGGACATAAACCCATTGTAGACTGAGGAGCCTCTGCACTTTGAGATGCTATAAGATCATGTGTAATAGGATCGCTAATATAGAACAAGCTATAATATTTGTCAAATAACTATATGAACTAAAGTAAAATTTTTTTTTTGTACTAGGGATTAAACTCAGGGGCGCTTTACTACTGCTACATCCTCAACCCTTTTTATTATTTATTTTGTGACACTTTCTTGCTAAATTGCTAAGGTTGAGCTCAAACTTGTGATCCACATCTGGCATAAGTTAAAGTAATTTTTAATTGTGATTTGGTATCAAGAGAGGAATTTTACTTAGCTATTAAGTAATAAATTAATCTAGGAAGAAAATAAAGGGAATTATTGCTCACTATGTCAGGGTTAGTGGTATCTTTGAGGGACCATCTCATCTCAGACTTTTAAAAAAAATTTTTGCAGTGCTAGGAATGGAACCCAGGACCTTGCATATGCTCTAGCACTGAGCTATATCCCACCTCCTCATCTCAGACATCTTAAAGGCAGAGTGCCCTCCTGTGCCAGTCACACTGTTAGAGCTAGGTGCTCCAAGGCCTCTGTTCAACATGATCATCCACATGACCTTGTCTACCAATTCTCATCTGTTGATTGTAGCTTCAGCAGTTTTTGTAGGATTGAGAAGGATTTTGAGATGGCAAAGATGTCATGGCTACTTATCAGTGCCAGCCATGTGGGGGCTGGGTGATTGGCCATGCAGGAGGGAGGATGAGTGAGAGAAGGAAAGGGTGAGTTGAAATGAAGTTTGCAACAGAGCTGGCAGGCAAGGCCGCTGGGATATGGTGTGTGAACACTCTTTTGCCTAATGAGTGTTCTGTAGCCCTTGAAATGAGCATATCAGCTCCAGGATTCCCCTGTGAATTTGGTAGACTGTGGCTTCAGCATCCTCCACATTCCACACCCAGAAGGCCACCAACATGGTAATGTTGGTGCATTGAGTTACCCCTGCCATGGGTTCCTGACTGGGATGGGGGAGGGGGTCTGCCTTCAGTCTGTGGCCACATATACTTCATGATTTTCTGGAGCATGTTTGTGAAGGCTTTTATTTAATTCACCTTCAATTCTTTGATTGTGTCTTAGGCTCTTTTTAGTGATTTGAAAAAAATCTCTAAATCTATAGTTTTTAAAGCCTTGCTGAACATAACATAATATTGAACCCCTGTTGCTTGCTTGTTGAAAATCAGTGGTTTAAGCTCTTAATGTCTGATTACTTATAGGTACTGATTTGGGAAAAGGAGAGCAAATAATTTCTGTGGTGGTAAAGAGAATTTAACTATCCAGAGAAATATGGAGGTAGCATTTTTTTTCTGTGAAAATTCATGACTACAGCCAGGGTCTCAGGAGGGGAGTTTCTGGGTTCCTTCCAAAGTTTTGTGTTGAGGGTAGCTTTTGGGGTTGAAAGGGAGACTCTTATTTTTAAGTAATTTTTAACTCATTAAAAAGTGTGTGTGTGTGTGTGTGTGTGTGTGTGTGTGTGTGTGTGTGTAGTGTTGGGGATCAAATCCAGGGCCTTGTACATTCTAAGAACACCCTCTACCACTGAGCAACATCCTCAGTCCTCCTTAAACAGTTAAAAAGTTTGTTATTAGTACCTAATAATTATACATATTTGTGGGGTACAGTATGATATTTTAGTCAGTGTGTGTACACAGTATGCACTGATCAAATCAGGATAATCATCAGTTTCATCTGCTCATTATTACTTGGTGTTTGGAGCCTTTGAGATCCTCTTTTCTAGTTATTCATAAAACACGGGTTATTGTGAACTGTCGTCATCCTGCCCTGCTCCAGAACTAGAGCTTCTATCGAATGGTGGTTTTAAGATTTTTAATTGTGATAAAATACACATAACTTGAAATTGGCCATCGTCCCCACTGTGAGGTGTACAGGGCAGTGGTGTTAAATACTTTCACATTGTGCAACTGTCCCCACCAGCTGATTGCAGGACTCTCACCTTCCTGCAGTTAAAGCTCTAATCATTAAACACCCACTCCCGGTTCTTTTCCTCCCAGCCCCTTGCAATCACTATTCTACTTTCTGTGTATGGATTTGACTATTTTAAGTAACTCACAGAAATAAAATCATATAGTGTATGTTCTTGGTGATAGGCTTACTTCACCCAGCATATGTCCACTGCAGGATATTGCCTGCAATAGAACTTCTGGAAGAGAGTCTGGGGATGGGGTGGGGGTAGACTGTGGATGCTCTTTCTTACCCATTTGGCATTCCAGCATTGTCCCAAGCCTGCAGCCTCAGGGGAAGAAACGGACCTAGTATGTGACCACTTAGGTTGTTCATTTTTGTACAGGTTTCATGGGTCCTGCCACCTCTAACTAGAAGAACTTTTAAAATTTTATATAAACACTTCTTTTGGTAACCCTATAGGTTCTATAGCCTTAAAACTGGGGTTACCTAAGAAAACCTTTATTTCTTCAACAGCTTCAAAACAGATTTACTAATCATATAATTGGGAAAAAAGCATGGACTAATGATTAGAACTGTATTTTAAAATCATATTCAGAAATTTGATCAAATTCATCCAAATAATAATTGAAAAACCAATTTCAGACACTATTGAGGCTTTGCTATTTAATTTAATCAACTCTGCAAATATTCATTTGGATTATCCGTGTTCCATTTTATTAATCAGTCACTATTAGGTTCGATTAGTGATCCAGTGCTGCAAATTAGATCGCACTCCAAGGAGCAGCCTGTAAAGTGAATATTTGTCAGGCTGAAATTTGTTTTTTTTGTTTTTTCTTTTTCTCTTTGCAGTGCTGGGCTTAGAATCAAGGGCCTCTAGCATGTTGGGTAACCACTTTATCACTGAGCTCCACCTCCAATCTTAGACTGAAATTTCTTAAGTATGTTGAACTTATATTTAGAAATTTTTATGTCTTTTCAATCAATGAGTATTGGGGAAGAGGTGCTCTGGTGTTTGAAACACTGTCCTAAGTTCCTTGGGGGAATACTTGATGATCTTTGACCTTGAGCAACTGGTTCTGTCCCACATGCACCATCTGTGCACAGAAAAAGCAGCAATGAGTGGTCTGCAAGGGTTTGGTGCCTAGAGGCAAGTGAATAATTTGGAGGCAGGAACAATCAGAGGAGGCTTCAAGGAGGAGACAGTGGGAGTCAGGCATGGTAGATGGAGGGGGTTGACCCAGGGGAGAGAAGAGAAGGGAAGTGGAGGCTGTTGGGTAAGTTAGGTGGGGACAGCAGAAACAGGTAGAGTGTGTCCGAAGGCCAGAGAGTCATGCTTCACAATGGGCAGGTCAGGAGAGGGAGTGGAGCTGGACCATGCCTTCCATGCCTGGCCATAGAGTCTTATTTGGGCTGTAGATGTTCACCTTTAGATCTTAGAGTGACGTGTGTTACTCCTCTAAGGGGTGATGTAATGGAAGCAGGAGGATGTGGTTGATTCATCCTGTGATCTCTGTGTATTAAATCCCTCTGACATAGCCTCAGAAGGTTCTATAAGTAGGACAGGCCAGCCACAAAGCACTGCAGACTTCAAATGTGTTGTTAACCTGCGTCTCACACTATGTCCCCATAAAACATTCACATGGTGTTTTCCTTGCACTTTAGCTGAGCTACCTCCCAGGAAGTGGAATAATACTTTATTCTGGACATTTAGTCTCCCGGGGAACAGGGACATTCTGCCATTATCCACCCCTGAAGAGTGATAGATGAACGAAACTGAAGACCTGGCTATCAGCATTCTGACGGGTGCTTGGATCTGAAGCAGTTGGGCATTACCAGGACACATATCAAAAAAAAAAAAAAAAAAAAAGGCCTCTCTGCTTATCTGTGGTGAATGCCCCAGATCTGAGAAGCATCTTGACTTACCCTTTTCCTTCACCCTTACCTATCTGCTTTGCCTGCAGGACACACCCTTGGTTGCTGCCCTTCCTTCATCCTTACTGCTGTTCCTCTGTGCTGAGCCTCTGAGTCTCACTTGGGGCTGCAACATCCTCACCTGGGCTCTCACTTGGAGGACACAGCATCACAGCGTCCTCATCTAGACTCTCACCTGGGGGGTCGCTGCATCTTCATCTGGCTCTCACCTGGGGGCCGCCGCATCCTCCTTGATGGCTGGTCTCCTCTCTGTCTTTCCTGCCCCTCTGCTGCCCATCTTCCCCCAGGAGACAGAATGAACTCTACAAAAACATTAATCAGAATGTAGTGTTCTCCTTGGTAAATGCTTTCACTGCTTTCTGTGCCTTCCCTCCCTCCCTCCCTCTCTCCATCTCTATTTACCTGCCCTTGGAGGCCCTGATAGAGCTCCCTCACTGGCTTTTCCCCACTCAGCTCCTGCTTTGCCCCATCACCTGGTCGTGTTGATTTTCCTGATTCTCAAGATTCTTTCTGACTCAGGGGGTCGTTTCCCTCTAAAGTTCATCATAATCTGGCAGGTCCAGGCCTGGCCTAGGCTACATTACTTATCTCAGATCCTATACAACAAATTAACAAAGGGACTATCTGTTTTATGTGAGAACTTAGTGAATTTGAAATTGTTAGATATTCCACATTTTCTCTAAAAGAAGAAACCTGTCAGGTATTAATATTGATCTGACATTAGTGTCAGGCAATTAGTTTTTGTTTCTGTTATTTTTTTTTGTCTTTTTTGACACATAATAATTGTGCATATTTCTGGGATACAATATGATGTTTTAATTCATGTATATGCATTGTATAATGATTAAATGAGGACAATTAGCATTTTGCCTTAAATTATCGTTTATTTATGGTAAGGACATTCAAAATCCTCTCATTTAGCTATTTTGAGATGTAAGATGCATGGTTGTTAATTATATTCACCCTGCCATGCAATAGAACACCAGAATTTATTTCTCCCAACTGTAGCATTGTATCCATCGAAGGTAATCAGTTTTGATTGTAAATTGATAAATTTTTCCTTAAAAATTTAAATAATCATTTAATTTTTTAAAATACAACTACAATTGGGAAGAACTCATGACCTATATTAAATAGCTTCACATTTTTTTTTTCAGTTTGATTGTTGATTATGTTCATACTGGACAGTACAGTTCTGAAATCAAAGAACTACAGAGAAACATTTACAGTACCCCTGGTATGGTCCAACTGTGGTAAAAACTTAATTAATAGATGGCTGGGAATGTGGTTCAGTGGTAAAGCACTTGTCTATCATGTGCTAGGCCCTGGGTTCAATTCCCAATAGAAACCTGAACTAATGTAAGTTGGTGTTTTCATGGCTGCTCTTGCTTTTCTGTACTGGGACACTTGGAGGTGTTTAGAATTCATTAGGCCAGTCCTCAGCAGAGTGCCCTTAGTGGTATTTCTGCTGGTGGGTACTTGATCTCTTGGAGCCAGTGGTGGTGAGCTCAGTGTGTCACAAGGCTGTTAGGCAGTGCTAGCTGGAGCCAAGTCTGTTTTTGCATAATGACTCTGTTTCCCTAGTTCCTCCTGCAAAAATGGAATGTTTCCTTATTCCTTTTATGATACTGAAATCCTACAAGTAGAGGAACCACTTCTGCATCCCCTCCCTGCAAAGTTCCTTTTTCCTATTTGCACATTCACAGACTCATCATCCAGTTTTTCTTTGGTGGTTTCTGGTGTCTTTTCCCTTTGGGTGAGGCAGCAGTGCTGGGCAGGGACGAGTGGGAGGTGTAGTTGGACATTAGACAGACCGCTCTCTCTGTGGATGGATAGCTGGTACCTGCATAACCTGCTGCCTTGGATGGCTGTGGAGGTCCCCTAAAATCCACGCTTTCTTCCTTTCCACTGAGAGATACTGATCTTGCCATTTATGAATTTGGGGACCCAAATGCACAACATTTGTAACATCAATAAATTCATCTGTCCCCTTTCAAAGTTAGTATTACAGCTTGTTGAGATGATTGATTCGGTGTCATATCTCTGATGAACAGCCCTAATATTGTAATCCTCCATTATCAGACTAGGCCACAACTCTGTGGCCAGACCAGCAGCTCCTGCTATCTCTTGGGCCTGGGGTGGGGGGCAGCCACATTGCCTGCAGGCCCTGCCATGTCTCCATCCTCCTCCCAGGGCCCACAGAGAGAGTGTTAACATCATGCTGAAATAAAGGCCCTCATCTGCTTAGCATTCCTCTAATATGCCAATCTTGTAACCTTATTAAAACAGAAAATGAGATGAGTTTGGCCTGGCACTTGCTTCCTGAAGTACTCACGAGCCTTCTGCTCTGATAATCCCTGCTCGGATCTGGCCCGTGATTGACATCAGGCTTATTGGTGCGCAGCTCCCACGATTTGCTTTTCTTTTCATCTCTACCGCTTTCCATTATGTTTTAAAATTAATACTAAAAAATCTGTCTAGTGCACAACAGAGTTCAAATCAAATAGTGTTGAGAGGCTGATAATGAAGCAGCTGTCCCTACCCACTCCCTTGAAGGCACAACCCAGTCCCACTGCAGGGACACCCATTTCCCATTTCTGAGCTGTCTTTGCTTTCTTTTATTCTTTCCTATGCAAAAAAAAAAAAAGGCATTTCTTATTTTTTTTTTATTGTGGTAAAATATCCATAACATGAAACTTACCTTTCTAACCATTTTTAAATGGAGGTCAGTGGCATTAAGGACATAAGTCTCCAGAGCTCTTCATCTTCTTCAGCTAAAACTCTGTTCCCAGGGAACACTAACTGCCCCCTTCCCCCTCCCCAGTCCCTAACAATCACTCTTCTACTTTCTGTCCCTAAACATGTGACTGTTCTAGGTATCTCATATAGGTAGACTCAGGCAGTATTTGTCCTTCTTTCATGGACTTATTTTGCTTAGCATTCCCATGGTGTAAAGGTAGACCTCAAAGTTCCTGTGTTGGCAACTTTGTTCCCAGTGCAAGTGTTGGGAGGTAGGGCCCAATAGAGATGGTTAGGTCCTGAGGACTCTTCCCTCATGAATGGATTAATGCCGTTATCACAGGAGTGGGTTAGTCATCATGAGAGTGGATTATGCATTAAAGTAGTTTTTGGCCCTTTCCTGTTTGCTCACTCTTCTGCTCTCTTGCCTTTCTGCCTTCTGCCAGTAGAAGGTGCTCACCAGATGCTGGTATGGAACCAGGGGTTGAGTAAACTTCTTTTCTTTGCAAATCACCCAGTCTCAAGTATTGTGTTGTAACAATAGAAAACAGACTGAAACAGTCCTCAAGATTCATCCATGTGTAACATATATCAGAATTTCTCTTGTTTTTAAGACACAATGTTCCATTGTATTTATATAGATTTTATCTCTTCATCCATCAGTGAATACTTGGATGGTTTCCACTTTTCAATTATTATGAACTGTTCTGCGATGCACATGGCTGTACAAATATCTGTTTGGCTTCTGCTTCAATTATTTTTATTATACACCCAGAAGTGGAATTACTATATCATGTGTTACTCACTCCTTTTTAAAAAATAAACTGATCATATCTTGTTTTGAGACTCATATCCCACTTGGTAGTTGGAGGAAAAAAAAATCTAAAACTTGCTACACAATGGGATCTTGATATTTTGATTCTACCTATTTATCTATATATCCTTTATCTGTGCATTCAAAAAGTTTTGTTGAGGTATGACTTACAGACTTCATTGTTCACATGTTATACACATGCATCTTGATGGTGTTTAGTAAATTATGTGGTTTTGTGGGCATACATCCATTTTTAGAATACTTCCATCTTTTAATCTGCTCCATGGCATGGTGAAGGTCATCTCTGTGTTTAGCTCTCTTCTTAGCCCTGAGGCTCTGAGTCTTCAGTATCCTATTGGGGTAGGATGTGGGCATCTGGATCCATGAGACAGGCAGGGGGGATTCTCTGCCCAAAGCCTTTTTCCCATTCCCTGGTCTTTAGTCTGGTAGGCATCTCTGCAGCCTGCCTTTCAGATACCTGGTGGCTGTAACCTACAGACTCTCTAGTTCTACAGGGGAATCAGCTGAGCTCCTCAGATCCCCTTTCCTGTACCTGCCAGGCTCAGTCACCGCTGTTATGTCCATGTTAAGGCTTCTGTAGAGATGGTGGACTCTTTCACCCATGGCCACAACTTCCCATCTCCTTGTGGAAGAAGAGAGGTACAGAGGGGTAACCAGAATTTCCTACTCATCATTGTTAAAAGACTATGAGCAAGATTTGTAAGGAGTAGGTTTCTCTTTTTATTGTAAAGGGTTCTTATTGGTGAGAACTTCTGTTTTTCTGTGATAAGGTGCAGCCATTTGCCCAAACCCTGCCTGGGCTAACACTATGCTTAGGACATAGGGCTCATGTCCAGAGAGAGAGTGATGCTTTGCTGAAAAGATTATAATGGAACCCTAATGGTCTCAAGAACTTGTTGAGTACATCAGCCACAAAGGTGGCCATCACTTTTCCTCTCAAGGAATCTTAATTAAATCATTAAAAGCATCAAGTGAAGAAGTCTTGTGGTTCCTCAAAAAGTAAATAAATAAATAAATAAACACGATTACCATGTGATCAAGCAGTCCCACTCCCCACAAGAACTGAAAGCAGGGACTTGAGATACTTGTACACCCAAGTGACTGTGGAAATAAAATGTGACATGGTCACATAATGGAATATTATTCAGCCTTAAAACGAAGGAGATTCTAACACATGCTACAATATGAATGAACCTTCAGGACATCAGTGAAATAAATTGGTCACAAAAGGACAAACACTGTGTGATTCCACCTCTTCAAGGTACCAAGAGTATGGGGAGTCATATTTAATGGGGACAGAATTTCAGATTGAGAGGATGAAAAGCATTCAGAAGCTGAATAGTGGTGATGTTTGCACAACAACATGAATGGAATTAATGCCACCGATCTGTACACTTAAAAATGGTTAAAATGGTCAATTTTATTTTCTGTGTACTATAATTTTCAAGATTCAATAAAACTACCAAATGAACAGTTACCTTACTTGGGTAAAATATTGGGATACTTTTGGATCATCAAAAAAAATTTTTTTATTTGGAGCATAGCTCGCACTCTCTGATTTCCTGGCAGTGATACAAAGTTTGGCTTGGAAAACAGTCTTAACAATTATATTTGGCTGACAGCAGATTTAAGTAAACTTGTCTTTTATAAAATGAAGGGAAATAAAGGATCGTCATTGATGTTCTCTGTGACAATACATTTATCTCAAAGATCACACAGAGCAGGGCAATAAATTTACAGAGCAGTGTAGTGTCAGGCATGTCCAACAGCCATGAAAATAGGTAAGAATGGATTTCTTGCAGTCAGTCTAGTATTGATGCCACAGTTATCATCTTGAGAAAATCCCATTTGTAGAAAATAAATGCTCTATCGTGAGGCACATAAGAAAGTTGTAACTCGACAAGTTTCCTATTAAATGAAAACCAGCAAGAGATCTGAAAATAACATAAAATCTGGGTAGCTTTTTTTCTTGTCAATTTAGAGTTCATAGAAAATTGACCTCTAGCGCTTTTTTTTCACCACCAACTACTTGTTAATTGGAAAAGAGGTGATGGTGACTTGCATATTATTTTTCTTCTTTGTGGGGATAAGCCCAATCTTTAGTTTCTCAATTAAAATTTGGAATTCTGAGCTTAGAAGTATCCTGATCATCTCATTCTAATTGCTAATTTTCTCTGTCGTGTAATGATTTGACCCTGTTTGTGTAAGATAATTTAAAAATGGTACCTGACACGGGCATTGTTTCATATTATTAAAATGAAATGCTTGGTCTGAAGTAGTCGTCTTTAGGTGTTTGTACTTTGATTTAGAGAACAGATCACTTCATAACTTAGTGAAGTACGGCAATGTCACTGCTACTTACAGGGAGCAATATTTGTAGTAGCAAAGGGAACTCACCCTTCAGGTCCAGTGATGAGTTGAATCACGAATCATGTTCATGGAATAATCACTACACACAGGTTGGATTCTCCACACGGGTGGGCTGGGAACCCTGGGGCTTCCTGGGCCAAGGTTTGTGCTATGTTAGGGGCTCACTGGAGAAGACCATGACTCTGTGCTAACCCCGGCTTCAGTACTTCCTGACTTTCAACCCTGTGCAAGTCATTTAGTCTGTCTGAATGCCAGTGTGGTCTTTGAGGGGTTAGGGATCATATCTCCAACTGTTGTGACAATCCTTATATAACCTGAAGCACAACTTCCAGTTTAATTAAAAGACTGTGCCTATGAAGACTGAAGAAATGAGGACATCTTACAGTAATGGTGAAATATACTTTGTAAGACTGATGGAACTGGTTTGGCTCACTTCACGCTCTAGAGAAGAGGGCCTACCCTTGGGGCAGATCATGGGACCAACTGTTGCATCATAGAAATGACACACTGTTTTATGGAGGTGCCACTTCACCATAGCCCACAGGCCAGATTCCTGTCTCCCTATCCCATCTTCCTATGATTGCTTTGAGACTGCACTCTTAGGAGATGACTGAGATGACCAGGGGTTCAGGGCTGGTACTCTAGCTGGGGAGGCAAGAAGGGGTAGGAGGGACCATTGACAGGGCATAATGGAGATTATAGTTTCTCAAGAGTCCTGTTGATTGAATATATCAGAGAATGTATCAGTGAGCCTAGACTCCCCTCTCAGCCCTGCATGGTAGCTGGACAGAGATCAGATGTGATCCTCTAGTCTGCACTTGGAAAGTGTGAGAATAAGCATCAGATACCTGTGGAATCCATGCATGTCATTGGTGAGCAGGTTCTGGTTCTAAATAAGTCCTTTTCATTGAGGAAAAGCAACTAGGAAAGGTAACCATGTGGGTCTATGAAAAAAGAAAGGAAATTCTTCCCAAAGAGCCAGAGATATATTCCTCTCAAAGTGTGATCCAGAAACAAAAAGTTTGTATTAAACAATGTCCCTTAAAAATAAAATTTTTAATACAAAATTTTTTCTTTTTTATTCTAAAATTTGTTTATCACTGTGATTGTTTGATATTATGGTGCTGGGAGAAGTTGGGCAGACTGGTCTGGAGAAGGTGGGATCGTGATTTTGGTTTATTGCAGGTGTATCACTCCTGGGTAGACCTCCAAAGCTGGGCAGGGATTGGAAGCGTCCAAAATGAATGGAATGTTAGGGCAGCTTGGAGAATAATTGGAGGGATTGGGGAGGGGGCTTGGGTGGCCTCAGGATTGCTTTTCTTCTCTATCACCCCCAAGGCTCTGTAATGGTTAATTTTAAATGTCAACTTGGCTAGGCTAAGGGGTGCTCAGATAGCTGGTAAAACATAAGTAGGAGTATGCCTGAGTGTGTTTCCAGAAGAGATTAGCATTTTAATCAGTAGACTGAGAAGGTCTGCCCTCACCAATGTGGTGGGCATCATCTAACATGCTGAGGGCCTGGATAGAACAGAAAGGCAGAGGATGGGTCAATTTGCTCTTTCTGAACTGGGTCATATATCTTCTCCTGCTCTTTGGACATCAGTGCTCTTGGCTCTTAGGCCTTTGAATTCAATCTAAGACTTGTGCCATTAGTTCCCCGGGTTCTCAGGCTTTCGAGACTGGACTGAATTACACAGTGGTGTAATTCACCACTTTCCTCAGTTTCCATCTTACAGGTGGCAAATTCTAGGATTTCTTTTTTTATACTAAAATTTGTTTATCACTGTGAGAATCAATTTCTATAATAAATTAGCTCTTATATTCTCCAACTCCATTCATTTACCTGCAAATGCCAAATTTTATTCTCTTTTATTGCTGAGTAATATTCCTTTGTGTATATATACCACACTTTCTCTATCCATCCATATACTGAAGGGCATCTAGTTTCATTCCACAGTTTAGCTATTGTGAATTGTGCTGCTATAAACGGTAATGTGGCTGTGTCCCTGTAGTATGCTGTTTTTAAGTCCTTTGGGTATAGACGGAGGAATGGGATAGCTGGGTCAAAAGGTGGTTCCATTCCCAGTTTTCCAAGGAATCTCCATACTGCTTTCCATATTGGCTGTGCCATTTTTCAGTCCCACCAGCAACATATGAGTGTGCCTTTTCCCCCACATCCTAGCCAATCCCCCCAAATCAAATGCTGAATGTTTTCTCTGATGTAAGGAGGCTCATTCATAGTGGGGTTGGGAAGGGGAGCATGGGAGGAATAGACAAACTCTAGATAGGGCAGAGGGGTGGGAGGGGACGGGAGGGGGCATGGGGGTAAAAAAGAGGGTAGAATGAGATGGACATCATTACCCTAAGTACATGTATGAAGACAGGAATGGTGTAAATATACTTTGTATACAACCGGAGATAAGAAAAATTGTGCTCTATATGTGTAATATGAATTCTAATGCATTCTGCTGTCCTATATAACAAATTAGAATAAAAAATTTTAAAAAGTTGCCAAATCAAAAATAAATAAAGAATCTCTTATATGTAGCTATCTCTTAGTATCCATGAGGATTTGGTTCCATTCATTTTGAAGACAAGACCTAACATTAGGATGCTCTATCAGCTGTCGGCAAGCCCCTCTTTTTCATCAAGCTCCCGCCTTAGTGTACCTAGAGTTTCGATTCTAACAAAGTCAGTCAATTACTGCATGTAAATTATTTGTTCCTGTTTCCTGCCTTTGTACACATCCTCTGTTTGCTGGATCTTATTCCTCAAAATCTGGAAACTCTCCTCCAGGAAGCCTTCCATGGTTGACCTGGAGCATTTCTAAGCTGCCTTTACATTATCCGTTGTGTGTGTTACAGGCATTTATGTTCATGTAGACTCGTAAATATTTTTTAGAGGTTTTGCATGTGACGCTGTCTCCCCACTGAGGCTGTGGAAAGAGGCACTATCTTATCATATTTGCACTCCACCTGTTTCAGTCAGCTCTTTTGCTGCTGTGACCAATAGACATGGCAAGAGCAATTTTAGAGGAGGAAGAGTTTATTTGGGGTTCACAGTTTCAGAATTCTCAGTCCATAGATGGCTGACTTTGTTGCCCTGGACTGAAGGTGAGGCAGAACATCATGAGGGGGAGGAGAAAAACAGTTCAGCACATAGTAATCAAGAAGGAGAGAGAGACTCTGCTTAACGAGGACAAAATATAAGCGACACAAAGGCACACCTGCAGTGACCTCCTTCCTCCAGCCACTCCCGCCTGCCTCCAGTCGCCCCCCAGTTCATCCCTATCAGTGGGTTAATGCACTGATTAGGTTCAGTCTCTCATAACCCTGGACCTTTTTTTTCATTGTCTCACACAGGAGCTTTTGGGGGACACCTCATGTCTAAATCATGACACCACCTACCCCTTCACAGCATCCAGTGGTACCCTCAGGAGGAGCCTGTAGAATCTGGCTTCTGACTAACTTAGAGATTTAGGGCAAGATCTGTTTTGATTTCAGATTAAAAAAAAATGTCTGTGGAGTCCTCCCTTTGGTGACTGTGTGTCTGTGTCCCCCCTCTGTTTGTCCTGGACACATGTCGTATTGTCCTCTTGTCTTGCACCCTTCCCTGACAGCTGCACTGCCCTTCCATGCAGTCAGTGAGCCTCCTCCTGACACACCCCGGCAGAGTGAGTGACATTATCCAGGCCAAAATTAAAACAAAGTGATGGAATGATATTGGGTCGGGATTTGTTTCTCTCTCAGTAGAAATGATGATAAAATCCTCTGGATTCTAATAGGCGAGAACGAGGTGTTGCAGTTTTATGGCTCAGGGAGAATGGCTATTTGGTAAAATATTAAGTTAGATGCTTATCTACCATCATTTACCAAAATAAGTCTCCAGTGGATTAGTTAAAAAGTAAGAACTTAAATATACTATTTGGAAATACGTGTGATCATTAAATGGACCCCAAGGCAATAATAATAGTAATAATGATAATCACAGCTGTGTCAGTTATCACACTAGCCCAGGACTTGGTGGTTTTGACCCGTTACGACTTACTCAACCAGTGATTTGGGGTGGACATTTAGGCTGGGTGTGGCTGGCTGGTTCCTTCAGCTGAATGTGTTCATGGTCTGCAGCGAAGGCCTGGTTCACGTGGTTAGTAGGCGGCTGGCTGTAAATGGCAGGGCAGCAGGGATAATGGGCCATGTAGTCCCATCCTCCAGCAGGCTGGGCTTCTTTGCATGGCAGTGACAGAGTTTCAAGATTATAGACTCCCTATGTTCAGGTAGCTTTCAGGTCTCAGCATCACATTTGCTAGTGTTTTCTTGGTTGAAGCAAATCACACAGTCAAATCCAGCTTCACCCCGGTTTATACCCAAAGGACTTATCAGCATGCTACAGGGACACAGCCACATCAATGTTTATAGCAGCTCAATTCACAATAGTTAAACTATGGTGCCAACCTAGACATCTTTCAACAGTTAAATGGATAAAGAAACGTGGTATATATAATTTCATTTCATATAAAGGCATTTTCAGGTTAATGGATGGAATTGGAGAATATCATGCTAAGCGAAGTAAGCCAATCCCCCAAAATATGTGGATGCTAATTCACAATAAAGGGGGTGGCTAGGGAAAAATAAAGGTACTTTGGATTAGACAGAGGAGAGTGAAGGGAGGGGAAGTAGCATAGGGGTAGGAAGATTAGTAGAATGAATCAGACATTATTACCCAATGTACATATATGATTACATGACCAGTGTGATTCTACATAATGTAGAACATAGTGGAGAAATTATACTCCACTTATATATGTTGTGTCAAAATGCATTCTACTGTCACGTATAACTAATTAGAACAAAAATTTTAGCTTCAAAGAGAAGGAAGGAATTTTTTTGTTTTGTTTTCATGAGAGAAGTGGAAAAGTATTTGATATTTTTTTGCAATTTTGTGCTTTACAGATGCAGATGTTCCTCCAATTATGGTGGGGATATGTCCTGCTAAACCTCAGAAGCTGAAAATATAATAAATCAAAAATGCATTTAATGCCCTGATAAACCCACCACATAGTTGAAAAATCATAAGTCAAGCCATCGTAAGTTGAACCATTGTAAGTCAGACACTGTCTATATTATGTATTAGTTATCTCCTGCTGCATAACAAATCACCCTTAACACCTTAAAACAACAAATTTCTACTTCTTCATGGCTTCTGTGGTATAGGAATCTTGGTCCAGCTTCCCTGAGTGCCTCTCAGGGTCTCACAAAGTGTTGGCTGGGACTGTGTCTCCAGGTGCCACCGGAAGTACCTGCTTCCAAGCTTACTCCCTGGCTTGGTGAGTCTCTGGTCTTTGCTGACTGGATCTGCAGGGGTGACGTGTGAATACTAGGAGGTGGGGTCACTGGGGGCCCTCTCTGTTACATCCTAACTCTGTATTAAATCCACTCTCATTATCCTCTTATTCAATCAAGGAAATTGAGAGAAAGAGAGGGTCCTTCAGATAGCAAGTAGGGGAGCTGAAGTTGGATCCCTGGCTGAAAGACTGTGACACCCTGCTTACAACGGAGGGCATAATACGGGGAAAGATTGATACAATTGACCACACATCCATTAGTGTCCGGTGTGTGTCAAACACCATCAACGGAATTGGCAAATCAGGACATACCGTCTAACTGCCAATCTATCCCTATTATACTAAAAGCAGTCATAAATCAATAAGAAAACATTAACATCAGATGGGAAAAGTCCACACTGCCTCCAGTCAGCAAGTCACTGAAGAAATATGGGAGGCAAATAAACAGAAAAGTACTGAACTTCACAAGTAATCAAAGAAATGCAAATTATAAAATTTCTTTTTGTGTGTGTTGGGGAAAAAAGTCCACCAAACTGGTAAACAGTCTTTTAAATATTTGTTCTCAGTCTGGGTGAGCATGTAGAAGCATGCCCCTGTGGAGGAAATGTTGATTGGTATAATGTTCTAGAATGAAATGTTTATGCCCTTTGACTCAATCATCTTCTATGAATTTACATTAAATTCAGAGATAGCAATAAAATTTATGTGTTCAGGTATCCACGGCAGCTTTCTTTATCTTAGTTGAAAAATAGATGCTGCCTGAATATCAATAACAACAGCAGGATGAGTATAATCTGCCATTCTAGATTCTATGGCCATTAAAACCATGTTTTTAAAGATTCAGTGGCCTGGGGGAAACCCTCATGTTATTTTACATGAACACAGCACAATTCCTACTTATGATAGAGTTCCATTTTTGTACAACGCATGTGGACCCACGAAAGCCTGAATGGAAATGTGACAGAAATTAAGAGTGGTTATTGCCAGGTGGTGATGTATATTAGTTCCTTTATCCTTTTCTGTATTGTCTCCACTTTCTCCCTTGAGCTTTTATGACTGACATAATGGAGTAGAAGGATAGGGAGAAGCATTTAGCCCATGCCCTGGACACTTGGGCCCGTGGACCTGTCCCTGCTCTGGGTTGCTCAGGGGCAAAGCTGTTAGGCCCTTCCTGGGCTTGTGAGGTCTGTGGAGTTTGCAGACTCCAAAAAGATTCTGCTCAGCAGTCTGTCAGTATTTATTGTATTTAATATAAGGGACTGAAACCCATGGTCCATTTCAATTAAGGAAATGTGTGTTTAGTTAGTACATCTGGTTGGGAACCACAGCCACTTCCAGGACATGGTACTGGAACTGTCTTGTCGAGGCTGAAGCCCCTTAGCTGTGTGGGGTGGCACATGCCTGTAATCTCAGTGGTTCTGGAGGCTGAGGCAGGAGGGTTGTGGGTCCAAAGCCAGCCCCAGCAACTTAGCAAGGCCCTAAGCAACTCAGCGAGGCTCTGTCTCTAAATAAAATATAAAAAAGAAAAAAGAAAAGAGAGTGAAACACCTTGACCTTTGGGACGTTAGTCCATTTTCTCCCCCCATCCCAGTGTGTTGGGTGAAGCATGTCACTTAAGAAACAGAAAATTTCTCCTCTTACTCATTGTCGTTATGCAAGATGACGAGTGGGCAGTCACCTTGAGGTGGTTTTAGAAGAAGCAGGATAAGGGAGGCATTTTCCACTCATGTTTGTTCATCATTTGTCTCTTCTTTCTCTGGTTTAATTTCCTCTCAGCTTTTCCCTCCATCCCTGCTCATTTTCCTGCCTTCCTGCTGCTGGGATGGCCTGGCCAGCTCCAGCTCTCTGTAGTTCCTTCCTGACCCCTCCTCTCTGGATCCCACCTTCCACTGGAATATGACTGCCTTCCTTCCCTGTCCTCTCTGGTGTGTGTGTGTGTGTGTGTGTGTGTGTGTGTGTGTGTGTGTGTGTGTCCATTCTAGTTATCCATAACACTGGGGCTCATTTTGACATATTCATAAATGCATGGAACATAGTTTCCTTCATTTGACTCTCCAGGACTTCCTTTTTCTCCCTCTTCCCTGCTTTTGAGTTTTGCTTTGAATGTCATGTGGAGACATCAGTTAAATGTAGTCCACAAATATGAGATATGCATCCTATCTTTTAAAGATACACTAGCTCCCAATAGTACAGTAACAAAAGAAGACATTTGGATGTGGGCAGAGTGCTTTCAGGACCATCGCTGAAGTCTAAGTGTGGAGGGACGCACTGACCCCGACCTGAGCAGCAGCAGGATTTCCTTCCTTCTTTCTTAAAAGCATTGACTTCCCAAGAAGCCCCATGAAGGGCCCAGAGGCAGGCAGGACTCTTAGTAGGTGCAGTGTAATGGTCTCTGATGGGCTGGGTACTAAGAAAAATGAAACAGATAAAACTTGAGAGTAACCCATTTTCTGGAATAACCTCCTTTGCCCCATAGAGTTAGTTGAGGCCCATGCCTTACAAGGTGGCAGGAGGGCCCTGCCCTACTCCCTCAGTAATTCAGGGTTTCCCGGGGGCAGGGGTGTTAGGGTGTGGGTTACCAATTTTAGTTCCTTCTCTCTCAAAACCTCTGGCCCCTTACGATTCCGGGTGTCCACTCCCCAGATTGCCTGCTCTATGGGGGGAATATGGGAGGGTACATCAGCATTGGACTGTGAGTGCTATTGAAAAAGCAGATGACTGTGAGTAAAATGTAAGCCACTAGTCACTTGTGCCTTGGTGTGAATGAACCACAGTTCATTAAGTATTTCTGGTTCTGGCCCAGGGAATTAATTGAGAGTTATTTATATAGAAAAGTCTATGAGATGAGGCTAGAAAATGAGCATTTTTAAAAAGCAAAGGTTATGGGCATAAAAAACAGATACTTAATACTATAGAACTTTTTTTTTCAAGAAAATGTTTTAAAATCTTTCTATGAAGACTAAGATTTGTAATCCCCCCTCCCCACTTTTATTAGCATTGCTCCTGAGCCAGCCTTGCCAGTAAGCAGGACTCTTAGGGAAACATGGCTCCCTCAGGGCACTGGGGTGAGCTAGATATAGCCACAGTAGGGTGGTGGTCCCTCAAGGGAACCCTGTAGGATTCAGGAAGAAGAGGACTCTGCAGCCTGTAGTCTTGGTCATTCACAGAGCACAGTGAGACCTCCTCTGGTGGATAAACCCAGGGGCACTTAACCACTGAGCCACATCCCCAACCCTTTTAAATTTTTTTTTTTTTTTGGAGACAGAGACTCACTAACTACTTAGGACCTTGCTAAGTTGCTGTGGCTAGCTTTGAACTTTTGATCCTCCTTCCTTAGCCTCCCTAGCCACTGGGATTACAGATGTGCACCACCATGCCTAGCTGCCTCATTGTTCTTGAACCATCCTTCCCCCTTAGCCATGCCCCAAGTCATCTGCAGCTGCCCTGGTCCCTGCTTTCTCTCTGCCTCCTGGTTGATGCACACCCAACTTTGAGCCAGTCCCTTTTAGGACCCTGTGATCCCAGAATGAGCTGTCTGTGACATTGGCCTTGTGGTGCCTGCCCTGTGTATGGTCTTTGGGTTGTGTCTGCAGAAGCTCAGCTGACCCCTGTTGGCCAGGCCACAGACTTGAGGGAGAGGCCAGACATGAACAGAGGGGACAGGGGGAGATGTGGAAAAATCCTGAGTACCTAACAGGTGAGGGCAGAGAACTTGGGGGATTTGGAGGGGCCTGTCACTTCTGTGTCATCAGTGGAAGGAAAACTTCAGGCACCTCAGCCCTGGACCAGGGAAACCAGGTGCCGAGCCGCCAGGGGTTCAGTGGGGACCATGGTGGGAGTGGGCATTGGGGGAAGTGCTGACAGTTTCCCTTATTTATTTGGAGTTGTTAATGCTCCTCAATACAAATGAGTTCATGGGGTCTTCTTGATGTCACCACGTGTGCAAGTATACAGATGGCCCCTGACTTAGTGACTGTTGGATTTACATTTTGACTGTATGCTGGTATGAAAGCAACATGCATTTAGTAGAAACTGTACTTTGAAGTTTGAATTTTGAACTTATCCAAGGCTGATACTCTGTGGTCCAGTTCCTCACTATATTGAAAAGCTTAGGGAAGAGGAGTGGTAGGGAAAGGGAGGAGGCAGGGGAGTAGCAAGGATGGTGGAATGTGATGAACATCATTATCCAAAGTACATGTATGAAGACAAGAACTGGGGGTCAACATACTTTATACAAACAGAGATATGAAAAATTGTGGTATATATGTGTAATAAGAATTGTAATGCAAAAAATCCCCCACAAACTACATGTATAAAGGCATGAATTGGTGTACATACTTTATATACAAAGATAAGAAAAATTGTGCTTTATATGATAATAAGAATTGAAATGTATTCCACTGTTGTGTATTTTTTAAAAAAAAGCTAGGAGGGGTCCATACATTAAGGGTATTAAATGCATTTTTCTGTGCATAACATTTTTAACTTACGAGGGGTTAATCAGGTCATAGGTCCATTGTAAGGTGAGGAGAGCCTCTGTATTTAAAAGATAAAGAATTCTTCATTTGTAATCCTCTACAAACTATTTGGCTAATAAAAACTAAAAAGTGACATGGGATCTTTGAAGATGGTCTTGAGTCTTCAGCCACCACATTGCTCTGGTAATGGGTCTGCAGTGTCACTAACTGCTGGATGTAACATGCTCTTGTTTTCTCTTTTAACATTAAATTTTCATCACCTTCCATCTTGCTGCTTGTGCTCTGGGCTTTAGAGTGGTATTTTGGTCTGCTAACATATTGGTAATTTATTCTGCTAAGGTTTCTGTTCTACAATAGAAATAGAGTAACGTCCCATTTGGCACATGGGAACGCAGGGAACTACAGGTGTTTATGTCTACATGTTTCTTTTCCAGTCAGTGGCAAAGTTTTCGTCTTCCTGAGGCATGTCCATCGTCTCTGGCCTCCCTAAGCTGACCCCTCACAGAACCATGGCCAACATGTTGGTTCAAAACACCCCTTCAGGTCATTTGTTCTGGCTCTGGTGCCTCTTTCTCTAATGTCCTCCTTCCCAGGTCAGATGTCACCCTTGATTTCAGAGGTCTAAAATGCTGCCATCCCCAATTTGAGCTCAGTTTTCTTTCTTTCTCCTCTTCACTCTGATCCTTCTGTTACAGTTTGGATGTGAGGTGTCCCCCCCCCAAAAAAAACTCACGTGTGAGACAATGCAAAAAGGTTCAGAGGAGAGTGATCACGTTGTAAGAGTCTTAACCCAATTTAATTCCCTGGTAGGGATTAACTGAGAGATAACTGAGGTCGTAGGGTGTGGCTGGAGGAGGTGGGAATTGGAGTGTGGCTTTGGTGTGTATATTTGTATCTGGAAAGTGGAGTCTCTCTGTTTTCCTGATTACGGTGATGTGAGCTGCTTACCTCCACCAGCCTCTCCAGCCATGATGTTCAACTTCACCTTGAGACTCAAGGAATGGAGCCAGACTTCTATGAACAAAGACCTCTGAAACTATAAATATTTCTCCTCTATAATTGTTCTGGTCAGATGCTTTAGTCACAGCAGTGAAAAAGCTGACTAAAACACCCTCTCTTCTCATTAGGTTGGTATTCTAGATAAAGTGTATATAGTCAGCCTTCTGTCACTAGAATGAAATACTTGGAGCAATTAACTGACAAAGAAAGAGGGTTTATTTTGACTCAGTATTTTAGAGGTTGCAGAAGCCACATTCCTTTAGGCTTCTGGTGAGGCAGCACATCATACCAGGAATGCATGGTGGGGCAAACCACTTAGCTTATCAGCCAGGAAGTAGAAGTGGAAGAGGAAAAGACCAGGGTCCCACATTTCCCTTGGAGAGCATGTGGTGCCTCTAATGATCTAAGTGATTTCCACAAGACTCCTCACCAGTAGTATCATTCTGGGTAACAAACCTTAAAGAAATGGACTTTTGAGGACTTTAAAATGCAGCAATGTGTAAAGCTAAGTTTGGCAATTATGTTTTTAATGTCTAGTTTTCTTCCTTATTCAGCCCATCCTGCAATGATTGCAACATTCTCATATCTCTTTTGAAATTTTCATGCATTAGCAATGTTTGTTTTTATTGAGGAAGATGCTCTCCCCCAGACTGAGGATCTTCAGGGCCTCTTGGGTGGCACATCAGAGAATGGTATTTGTAGAGCTAAATGTTCCTAGACTATCATCTCTGGAAGACCCAAAGTGCATTTGTGTATTTTGTATTTTCAAAGTTATTTTCAGGTTAATTTTTCCCAAACTAATTTCAAAGAAGACACCCAGAAAACAGGATGGAAAAAAAGTTAGATTAAACTTGCTTCACCTGGTTGAGCAGTCTAATTTTCATCTCTACTGATATAATGAGATACTTATCATCTGGAAGAATTTTCAAAAGCTTTCATGTGAACTATTTTATTATTCATTTGAAAAAAAAAATAAACTTTTGCATTATTTGTTCATCCTGATTTCTTCTCCAAACAAACCTGTGGTTTGTTGATGGTTTTTCTGCCTAACAGGAAGTATCATACTTAACATTTCATAGGTCAGGTTGGGTGTGGTGATGCACACCTATGATTCTAGCTACTTGGGAGGCTGAGACAGAAGGATTGCAAGTTTGAGGCCTGCCTCAGCATCTTGGGGAGAAACTGCTTTTAAATTAAAAATTTAAAAAGGGCTGGGGATGTAGCTCAGTGGTAGGGCACTTGCTAGCATGTGCAAGGTGCTAAGTTCAATCTGTGGTGCAAGAAAGAAAGAAAAGCAGATAAAGACAGAAGGAAAGGAAGAAAGAAAGGGAAACAGAAATATAAAAGGGAAGGAAGGAAGGAAAGGAAGGAGTAAGGAAGGGTTGAAGGAGAAAAAAAAGAAAGAAAGGAAAGAAAGAAAATTTCATAGATCATTGTCAACATTCAGTGCAAGGCCACTGTAGGAAATTCACTTAACTGCATTTAGCATACGGTGCAGAGTGGGTTGTGTGTATTGGGCTCACTTTCATACAGCAGGCAGTTAGATCTGTCCTGCTCTGTACCTGTGTGCACACCCTGAGTTCTGGAAGTAGGTGAATGTCCTGTTGCGAAGACAGCTAGATCAGAACTGAGTGGTTGATAGATATCTGCCAGGAGGACTCATAAGGTCTTCATTTCAAGTCCACAAATCCCCCCTGAGCATGAAGGGCTGGAGCCCTGGGAGTTTCTCTTCCTGCTGTGCTGTTTTCACAGAGGGCTTGTGTCTAGAGAGAAAAGAGATCCACTGGTAGGCCGGTGTTCTAAAAGAAACACATCTGGAAGCTTTCATTAGAAAGGAGAAAAATCTTGTTAGACTTCTTAAATTAAAACAAGCTAAATATAGTGGTCGCTTTGTATCCACAGGGGGTTGATTTGAGAACTTGAGGATACCAAAATGTATGGATGCTCAGCTGCCTTATATAAAACGGTGCAGTGTGTGCACAGAAGCTGTGTCCATTCTGCATATACTTTACCTCACCTCTAGATTACTTCTGATACCTAATGTGATGTAAATGCTGTGAAAATAGTTGTTATTCTGTATTGTTTAGGGACTAATAATAAGAAAAAAATCTACAAGTTTAGAACAGACTCATTTTTTTCTTCAAGTTTTTCTGTTTGGTTGAATCCTTGCACGTGTGGATATGAAGCGCCAACTATAGTTGGAAGTTGCATAAACCCTATTTTTTTTTAAAGTAAGTAAAAAATATTGAAGACCCCAGATACTTTTTAAATAGGATGAGAAGCACTGACTCAGATGGACATGCAGTTATTACCAAGGGAGTCTTGGCCTAACAAACTCTGGGAAATGGTGTGCTGTGGAAAACCTCCCTTTTACGAGGTTTTCTGGGAGTTCAAAGCACTTCTCCTCAGTAGCAGAGATGGGAAGAGGTGGTTTAATCTCATCTAACCTTAGAATGACGTCTTTTCTCCATGGAAATCTTTAAGATAGCATTCTTGATTCACTGTGCTTTAAAGGTTGGATGTTTTAAAATTAGATCGCTGTCCACATTTTTCAGATTGAATTTAAAAATTTCAATTAAAATTTTGTGATTGGTGTCAGATTATGAAAGGAGCTTGCTTGTTGTTGGACTATGTGGTTGGCAGAGTCATGGTTCCCCCCCAAAACTGTCTATGCCTAAGCCCTTGGGATCTGTTAAGTTACATGGTAGAGGGGAATGAAGGTTATGGGTGGAATTAAGATGGCAAATCAATTGACCTTGAAAAGAGGGAGCTTTTTCTGATCTACCTCAGTAAGAAAAGGGTGCCTGTCAGTGAAAGAGGGAGGCAGAAGAGGGAGTTAGAAGAAGGAGATGTGACCGTGGAAGAATGGTCAGCGATATCACAGTGCTGGCTTTGTAGATGAAGGGAGGGGGCTGTGAGCTAAGGAATATGGATAGAGGGCTCTAGAAGCTGAGAAGTGAGACCGTGCATTCATCCCTGGAGTCACCACAGTGAGACTTACGTCAGACTTCTTAACTTTGGAACTGTAAGATAACAATTTATGTTGTTTTAATCTGCTTAAATTGGCACAGTTTGTTAGGACAGCCATAGATAACTAATGTAGAGAGGGCTGGGGATGTTGCTCAGAGGTAAGAGTGCTTGCCCAGCAGGTATCAAGTCCTTAATTATTCCATCTCTAGGGGTGGGGTGGGGGAAGGAGAAGGGGGAATAATACTATTGCAAAAGTGAAACTATATGAACTTCTATAAAGAAAAAGCCAATCCTGTCCCACTCCCCATTACTGTGGTGCCACTAGAGACCAAGGCTCCTCCTCTTCTCTGCTCACCACCTTTATCATAGGTCACAAGTTAGTGAAGCTGGTCTGGGAAAAGAACTTTAGTTGATGTCTTAGTCTGTTTGGCCTGCTATGATAAAATATTGTAGACTGTGTGGCTTAAAAACACTAATTTATTTCCTGTAGGTTTGCAAGTTGGGAAGTCTAAGATTGGGGGCCTGCAGATTCAGTGTCTAGTGAGGTTTGCTTCCTCACAGATGATACCTTCTTGGTGTGTCCTCACATGGTGGAAGGGGCAAGCTGGCTCTCTTTGGTCTTTTTATAAGGGCACTTTTTGAGATATAGGGGAAAACCCAAGTATTTTTCCCATTCTCTCAGTATAGAATGCTTCACCTCTGGTCACCAAAAAATGTGTGGGATAATCGTCCACATTCTAAACAGTTCTGCAGCGGACACCAACAGGATGTCCTACAATCCCCCAGACTGTCAATGACAATTCTCACATGTAACTTGTACTTCTGACTTACTAACTTTAAATTGTGTTCCTGCCATCCTCTTTCAAATTTGATTAATTTATCAGGATAGCTCACAGCACTCAGGGAAACATTTTATTTACTTGTATCCATTTATCATAAAGGATATTACGATGCACATGAACAGCCAGATAGAAGAGATGCCCAGGGCAGGTGTGTGGAAAGGGGTGTGGAGCTGCCATGCTCTCTCCCGGAACCTCCACATGTCCAGATACCTGGAAGCTCTCTGGACCCTGTCCTCTGGGTTTTCATGGGGCTTCATCACTTAGGTAAGATTGAGTCAATCGCTGGCCATTGGTGATCAATTCAACCTTCAGCTCCTTTCTCCTCCCTTGGGGTTCTGTGGTGTCACCAAAAGTCACATCCCTCTAATCACATGGTGGTTAGTTCCCATGACAACTGTCCCCCACCTTGAGGCTATCCAGGAGCCCTGGCTGCCAGAATTGTTAAAATACTAAAAGACACCTACTGCTGTGGTGATTCCAGGTATTTTAGGAACTGTGTGTCAGAAAATGTGGAAAAATAAAAGCTATTTCTTCTTATAAGTTACAATATCACATCACTGATTGCAGTCACGGGATCACCACTGGTGTGATCTAAGTTACAATATCACATCATTGATTGCATTCACGGCGTCACGGCTGGTGTGATCTAATCACCATCCCCCCATGGCCCCACCTCCTACGACCATCACTTGGGGGTGGGATTTCAACACATTAATTTGAAGAGGAGGTGGGTACACAAATAGCAGTTAGACTATTGCCATGCTAGCCAATTGGCTCTCAGAGGAAGGAAGGTGTCATCTTTGGTCTGTGGCCCTGTCTTTCCTAGTTTTTGTTTTTCCACAGTCGGATGCACCAATACATAGATCGCTTTGGTACCTGCATTTTTTCCCTTTCCTGGAGCCAGAGTCCAGTTCCAATGGTCAGTGGATCATCTGGCACTTGCCCTTTTTGGACGGTGTTCCTCCCTTCCATCTTCACCAGAGGGTGGCCTGGTCCATCACACATTCATCACCTGCTTATCCAATTGCTCTGGGAGAAAAACACCCTCAGGGGCTGTGACCCCCATGCTGTTTCAGTGGAGTGATTGCTCTCAGGCTGTTCTATTGCAGGATGTTAATGAATCCTGCCCCTTGATTATCTCTTAACTCACTCCTTCCCACACAGGGGCCTCTTCCCTGGATTTCTGGTGTTTGGAAATACTGAGGTACCTCTGGAGGACAGCACAGGGAGAAGTTTCTGGAGGAGGCTGTGGTCAGACCTAGTCTTCTCCCAACTTCTGATGGGGGAATTTCCAATGATGACAGCTCTCTGTGGGGGTGGGGTGGTTTGCTTTGGCTTTTAAGTGTGGACAGGGAGTCTAGGACGGTGAGCCGTCACTACTGACAGGTGACCATAGGAGTAATCACAAATGTGAAGGCCAAAGCCTGGAACTTTTGCTCCCCTGTAGAGAGGTCTTGCTCTGGCTCACCTGCAAGCATCTGAGAACCTGATCAGAAGGAGATGAGAACATGAGTTTTCTCTCCTTCTCAGAGACCCTGTCCTTGTCTGAAAAGGAGGAGACTGAGAGGTTTGGTTACCACCCCTGGTTTCTATCTATTGAGGACAGAGGCTGCTTCCTGACTGTGTTATTTGGGGAGCAAGTATCTCTGGAGGCTCTCAGGGAGATGTTACTCTATGTAAAGATCAGGTGTGCATCTTTAAAATTGTGGAGAATGAAATACTGAAAGGGAGCCTTACAAGTCCTGCTGAGCAGTGGGAACAGGCTTTTCATCTTCAATGCTTTCCTATTCCTCCTTCAGTCCAGGAAGCCCCAAGAGCCCTGTCACTGGGGGCTGGCTTTCTAGGCTAAGGTTACTGGGACCCTCCTTATTGCACTGTGTCAGCCCACTGATGACTCTTCAGCTGGGTGGACTCTAGCTAACAGGAAGAAAAAACCCAAACATCCAAGGAGACATAAATGGATAAACAAAATGTGACACATACATATGATAGAGTATTATCCAGCCTTAAAACAGAAATTCTGACACAGGCTATAAAGTGGATGAATCTTGAGGTTGTGATGCTGAGTGAAATGAGCCAGTCACAAAAAGACAAACACTGCATGCTTCCAGTTACACAAGGCACCTAGAGCGGTCAAACTCACAGACAGTAGAACGGTGGTATCCAGAGCCAGGGGCAAGGAGAATGGAAAGGGCAGTTCCTTCAGCTGGGAGGAACGAGAGGAGGTCACCACATTTCACTGGTTCAGGTGGGCACATGCCCTGATGAAGGCCCTCAGAGGAGAGGGGTCAGTGATCGTTGACTTTGAGGGTCTGAGTGAGCAGAGACTGGTCAGAGGAGAAATGCTGCAGCCACATGGGGAGGGAGGCCTGTGAGTGCCACTGTGTGTCCTTCTGATCATTAGGACAAATTGCAGAGAACTGATTCTCAGTAGAACACTCTGCTGATGTTGGTTCGAAGTTCCCAGACTTGGATATGAAAAGAAAGAAAAAAAAATAGATGATTCTACAAGAAGACAATTTCACATCAGGCTGAGTTCCCTTTTAGACTCTGTAGAGCTTCTGATCATGTCCAGCCAAGAAGCAGGTGGGTGAGTTTCTCAAAGACAGTAGAACATGGCCTTCCCAAGTCAGACAGTGGCTAGTAGGGATCCGAAGTCTCAGAAAATGATACCCAGAGTATGTTGCCTTGGCATGCTGAGTACTTTGAACTAAAGGACCTGGGAAGGGCCTCAGAAGCAAAGACTCTTTCTGACCCTCTTCTGACTTTGATTTTCCTCCTCCTCTTTCTCCTCCAAAGGAGACCACAAAAATCAGAATTCCTCTTCCTCAAGGCAGATCACAGAAACTAGACTCTCTCTCCCCACAAACTAGCCATAAAACCTTGAAATATTACTTTAATTTTTTCCCACCCCTCAGTGTAAGATCTGACCATAAAAAAATTCTTTGACCTACATTGTCTGATGGTAGATCACAGGACCCTCATTCTGGAAGGAGTCCTGACCCCACCCAGGTTGAAGGAACTGCCCTTTCCATTCTCCTTGCCCCTGGCTCTGGATACCACCGTTCTACTGTCTGTGAGTTTGACCGCTCTAGGTGCCTTGTGTAACTGGAAGCATGCAGTGTTTGTCTTTTTGTGACTGGCTCATTTCACTTAGCATCACAACCTCAAGATTCATCCACTTTATAGCCTGTGTCAGAATTTCTGTTTTAAGGCTGGATAATACTCTATCATATGTATGTGTCACATTTTGTTTATCCATTTATGCCTCCTTGGATGTTTGAGTTTTTTCTTCCTGTTAGCTATTGGGAATCTTCCTGTGATGAATATACATGTGCAACTCTTCCAAGTCTCTGCTTTCAATTCTTTTGGGTATCTACCCAGAGGTGGAATTGCTGGGTCATACAGTAGCTCTGTTTCAAATTTTGAGAAACCTAAATAGGGTGGATGTGTTGGCTAATGAATGGAGAAACTGATGGAAAGATGAAGAAGTGGGGTAGGGACAACCCCTAGCATGGGCCCTGGAGGACGGGTGGTACTGGGATTCTGGAAAATAAGAGGCAGAGCCATCCGTGATGCGGCTCTGAGACAGAGGATGGGAAGTGCAGAAGAGACAGAGAGAGACCCTCCTCATCCTGGGTCCTGCCTGTCCTGCATTGACAGGCATGGCAGCAGGAATGGATGAGTCAGGTATGATTGGGAACAGGAACATGCAGAATGAAAGCTGAGTTAACACTGGAAATTGGATATTTGTGGTGTCTGTCATTAATTGCACAGGTTTGCAGTTTTCTCCAGTAAGCTGTAAAACTTGGGAGTGACCTTTTTCCACATGTTAATGTTGGAAATGAGTGATGGTTGTAATTTTATAAGTGCAATGTTAACCCAAGTTATTAGAGAAAATCTTATGATCAGATAGTGGCTAGTAGGGGTCCATTCTATTATATGCAGAATTAAAAAAATGTTTTTGCCACACATGAGACTATGAAAAATGACATGTGTCTTAGCTGGCACCAGGCTAAGAAAAGTAAATTAGGTCATTGCTGTAATAACCATTTAACATGGGGTGGGGAAGAGGGTAGTTAAAAAAATGCTTTTTAAGATCTATAGTGTTTCATGATTCCTTTTAAAATCTTAACAGTGACTGCCCAAGAGGGTGGGGATGAATTGCAAAGCATAAGGGAGAACTTCCAGGGGGATAGAATCTGCCATATCATAGTTGGAATGTTAGATTCATGAGGGCACATGTCAAAACTCATAAAATTGTATTTTTATGGTATGTGAATTTCATTGGATTCAATTTTACTAGAATGAAAAAGTTGTAGCAGAAAATAATCCCATAGAGTTATGGTATCATCTCAAGGATGATTTGGGGAGCAACACACCAACAGACTGAAAATAATGGTGTTTAAGGAATGTTATAGCCACAGAAACTAAACTGTCTGCAAAGTAAAACTTCTCTGGGGATCTAATAACATTAAGCTCAGTAATAAGGCATGAAACATGTACTGGAATGGGAAGAGGGCATTTTATGCAATCATATGTGTGTGTGTGTATGTGTATCTCAACCTGCTGGTGTTGGTTTTCCATTGTTTTAACATAAAACCTTGAGATAAATCAGCGTAGAGAGTCAAATGGTATATTTTGGATCATGGTTTTGAAGGTTTTGCAATGGTAAATTGGCCCCATTGCTTTGGGCCTGTGGTGAGGCAGCAAACCATGGTGGGAGTGAGTGGTGGGGGACTCTATTCGTCTCATGGCAGCCAGAAAGCAGAGAGAGTAAGAAGAGGGAACTAGGTCCCAATATGCCTTTGAAGAACACACCCCTAGTGACCTAACTTCCTCCCACTAGGCCCTACCTCCTAAAGGCCCTACCACTTCTTTACAGAACATGGGCTAGTGGCCAGGCCTTCACCATGGGCCTTTGGGGGCCATTCCAGGTCCAAACTATAGCACCCTTCTGTGATGATCAGTTTTCATGTGATCTTGTGACTTACTCGTGCCTCTGCCTCCCATCAATTTGTATGTGGGAGTCCCAAGCCTCAGTACCTGAGAATGTGATTGTACTTACAGATCGGGTCTTTAAAGAAGTAATTAAGTTAAAATAAAATTATATGAGTGGGCCCTAATTCAGTAGAACCGGTGTCCTCGTAAGAAGAGGAGATTAGAACACTGACAAGCAGAGAGGAAAAATAATGTGAAGACACAGGGAGAAGACAGCTGTCTACAAGCTAAGGAGAGGAGACCTGGGAGAAACCAGCCCTGCTGACAGGACACCTTGACCTCAGACTTCCAAACATCTGCTGTTTAATCTGCCCACCTGGGGTTCTTTGTTATGGCATCCCTACCAGACTGAAACATACGGCTTTGATATCATTATCTATTTGACCTAGATTCCTTCTGTCCTTTGCACACTCAGGGGTCCATGGTGGAAGGCGGCAAGCTTACTCTTTTTGTTGTTTTGTACTGCCTCAGTGAGCTTATAGGGTGGGGGTAACTACTTACTGATAACAGGGCATTTGTACTAGACTAAAATTTTAAAGGATGTAAGCATTAAGGTTCAGGATAGTCCTAAGTGCAAACTCAACATCTATTTATTTCTGTTTCTGTTTTCAATTCTTATGAAGAGTTAGCCTTTAGTTTGTGAGTCTTGGGTTTTACAGTCTCTGGGGCAGCCACTGGGAACATTATACCCTCCTGCTGTGCCCTGCATGAGGTTGGGGATCGAGGACAGAGTCACAATGCCCACACCTTAGGTTTGCCGTCTGAAAATGATAAATAAATAAACTAATTATGATTGAAAAGCTTTCCATTGCCTGCTAGCTGCTGAAGATTATAAAATGGAAAGCCAGAGTTCATTTCCTGGCTTTCAGTGTAAGTTTTCAGATACTTTGTTGTCGCCCACACTAAGGTAGATAGCATATCTGATATTTATACTGATATTTTTATATGTTGCTTCAAAAAATTAAATTGAATTGTAAAGTATACAAAATAGTTCTAAGTCAAATCCTTGTATTTATATACACTCCCTTACAATTCCATGCATGGCCAGCCTTATTCAATTAGTTATCATTTCTAATAATAAAAAATACTATAAACCAGTTGTAGTGGTTATACACACCTATAATCCCAGGGACTCAGGAAGCTGAGGCAGGAGAATCACAAGTTCAAGGCCAGCCTCAGCAACTTGGCTAGGCCCCAAGCAACTAGCCAAGACCCTGTCTCAAAATAAAAAATAAAAAGGATTGAGAATGTGGTTCAGTGGTTAAGTGCCCTTGAGTTCAATCCCTGGTATCAAAAAAAAAAAAAAAAAAAAAGGATTTATGAAATGTGGTGAGCCGTGTCAGCGGACCCTGGTCGCCATTACAAGATGGCGCTGATAAGCTCCGTGGCCTGTGATAAACAACTCCTTGTTTTGGGAGAGATGGCACGTAGCTGTAAAACACCCTATGAGAAAGGTCCACGTGGCAGTTGTGCATTGGGGCTTGATGTGCTTTATCAAGGCTGGGGCGCTCGGGTGAGGTAGTAGAAGAAGTAGAAGTAGAAGTAGTAGGAGTAGAAGTAGTGGTAGTAGCAGTAGTAGCAGTAGTAGTAGTAGTAGTAGTAGTAGTAGAAGCTTCCAGAGACACATAAGTAAAGGCCTGAATAAACTGCTGAAAGAAGAATCCTGTGTCGTGTCCTCCTTGCTGGCGAGGGGTCGCGGCAATGAAATCTACTGCCACATCAAAGATGAAGTGTCACAATAGACCACCTTTGACCACATAGTTCTCCTTATCCCATTCCCTTGCCTTGCCCCACCTAAGTTAACCATTTTCTGAATCTTACCTAATTCCCTTACTTTTTTGGTATATTTTCATTGTATTTATGTGTCTATAAAGTAAATTTAAATTTTGCTTATTTTTGCCTACATAAAAAACAATCTCCTGTATCTGATCTTTTGGGACTTTTTCCTACCTAGAAAGCACATCATTAAAGTTCCTCCCTGTTTTGTGAATTACTGTACTTCACTCATTTTGTAGCTCTACTATGAGTATATTGCACAGTTGAGTCATCTGATCTCTCTTGAATGGACATTGTGTTGTTTCCAGATTGTTGCTACTGTGAACAGGGCATTACAGAAGATTCTTGTGCTGATCGCCTGGTGCATATGTGCATAACTTTCTCTGAGTTATATGCCCAAGAGTCAGATTCTTGGGGAGGACCTGCAGTTGTTCAATGCTAGGAGATAATGTGCTCTGCTCTTTTCCAAAGATTTCCTTCTATTTATCCTGCCCTTCCTCTCCCTCTCATCCATATGTACTTAATCTTATGGATTTATACTCTTGCTGGCTCTGAGTATTCTCAGACCTTAAAGATTTTTCCCAATTCTCAGACCTTTGAGGATGAATAAAATAATTCTTGGTTTATATTCTCTGATACTTGATGAGGCTTACTATCCATTCTTATGTGTGTTGGCCACATGGGCTACATGACCTGGAATGGTGTCTATTGGCCCCTTGCAGCATCCTCACGATTACGGTTGCTTATAATTTATGTCTGTTATTATGGTTATTATATGACATTAGGCAGTATATTTAAAGCTCTCTTGGGTGGTGTGCTCTACTAGGATGGGATCTTCTCCCCCTTCCCTTTGCTTCTCTGTTGCTGCCACCAGGGTCATTGTCTTTAATGGTACTTCAGGCTCTCATGCTTGTGTAGGGGTGTATTCTAAAATTTTTAAACTAACAGATCCTATTTATTGGAAAAATGATGTGAATTTATTCCCTGTAGAACCAACTATGAGATTTGAAAGCAGAGGTGGAAGGTACCTTGGCTGTTTGAAGAATTGTTCAAGTATCCATGCAGAGGTCTTGTATGCCTTTCACCTGGCTTCTTCTCAGGTTAACATCTCACATAATCATGGTCCATCTGCCAAAACTAAAAATAACTCTATTAAAGACTTTATTCGTATTTCACCAGATTTTCCTCTACTAGCTTTTGTTGTTCCAAGATCCAACCTGGAGACCAAGTTTAATTTAATCATTATGTGTCTTTAGTCTCCTCTAATCTTTCCTTGATTTCCATGACCTTGGCATTTTGAAGAATACTGGTCAGGTATTTTGTAGATCAAACACCCCTCAATTTGGATTGTCTGATGGGTCTTCATTAGACTGAGGTTACAGAGTACCACAGAGTTGTAAAGTCCCCTGCTCATTCATTGTACCATATCATGACATTAATGTGACTTATTACTGTTACTTATTACTGGTGAGGTTAACCTTGATCACCTGATCATGGTGGTGTCTGCCAGGTGTCTATTCTATAAAGCTACCATCTTTTCCCTTCCCATGCCTTTTCTCATAAGCTAGTGCACACCATGCTGAAGAAGGGGAAAATTAAGCTGTACTTCCTAGAGGAAGGAATATCCAAGAATTAATGGGCATATGTTAAACCACAGTCATTAATAAATACTCTGGCAGAGACACTTTGAAGCAATGCAGATAACCTGCTTCTTAAAATTTCAATCACTAATTTTAGCATTCTTGAGTGGATCTTGGCTCAGCAATTATCACTGTGGTGTTCTGATGGTAATTTTTAAATTTCCTTCCTTCTTTTTACATTTGTTAGTTTGAATTCTTCTTTAAAGAGGATCTGTCTCTTCCCAACCCAACTTATTTATTCATTCACTGGTGATGCCAGCATGGCCTCCTTTTTATTTTATTCTTTAGATTGTAAACCAATACTCAGTTATTTATTTCATTGTCAAATTGTTTCACCTTTGGCCATTTGGCTCTTGCTTCCCTTTGAACTGATGTTTTGCTATCTGTCTCCCACTCTTTTCTAGTTTTTCTCTTTGCAATTCCTCATTTCCTGCCACCACAAGAGGCTCCAGGCTCATCTCATGTTTTCCCTACCCTAACCCCGTCATCATCCATTGATCCATTTCTCCTTTAATTGCAGGATGGTCTTGGCAACTACCTTCTGGATTCTCATTGAGCCCCTTACTACTCTGGTATCTTTGCTTCTAGATTCTCTCAGAAACAGAACACATAACTAGGCATACAGTCAGTTCTCATATCTCTAGTAGTTATCTTCTGTCAGTTTTAAGAATTTTGAAATACTGAATACTGATCTGCTCCCAGGGGAAGTCTCTGGTCCTAACATTTTTGTCAACTGATCAACGCAGAACCTTGTGGTATGTGTGCTTCTGTTAAAGGCTCTTATTGAATATATATTGTGGATTCATTAACATTGAACTCAACCAACAGCCCTCTAACTCATGCTTGAACTTACCTATCGCTTATTTTCTTGGTAAGATGCACCGCAATCTTGTGCTTAGGAACACGACACTTCACTTAAGCGCTGTGCTTCAGAGCCATCTTAAACAGCAGAATCCCCACCACCAACAAAAGCACGAAAAAATATGAAGAGTGTGGCAGTGAAGAGGCGGTGAAGGGGATGCTTGTTAATAGAGCAGCAAGGAGATGGCAAGTGTCACCTTGTTTGAGCACATCTGGGAGTGTGTGTGTGGAGTCTCTCAGATTATTTATTGCTATGTGGACATGTCTGCAAGTGGTTGCAAAAGTGCTCAAGTACTGATTTTGGGGGGTTCCAAATAAATTTGAGCAAGTAGGTGAATTAGCAAATATAAGATCTGCAAATAAAGAGGATTAGTTGTATATATTCTAATCTGGGTATATACACATCTGTATTTCTATGGCTATATCTATCTGTCTGTCTGAAGCTAACCATGAGTTCATACTGTTTCCAACCCTAACCCAGCACCATAAAGTTCAGTTTCCCCTCTCATTTATTTGTAATCAGAAACTTGGCTCTACTTAAAAAAAAAAAAAACTACTTTATTATTATTTTTTAAGTGCTATCGTTGAACCCAGGGCCTCACACAAGCTAGGCAAGCATTCTATCACTGAGGTACATCCTCAGACTTCCCATTAAACACATTTATTCTAGTATTGTCCCCCATTTTTTATTTTAATGACCACAACTGATTGAAGAGGTTGGGTCAGTTGTCCTGTAGAATGTCCCACAATCTGAGGAGGTGTCTGCCTCCTCCTGGTGCCGTTCACCTGTTCCTCTGTTTCATGGTGTGTTTTTCATTTTCCCTCACTAGGGAAACTGCATCTAACTAAGATCTTTCTAAGAGTGGTCATTCCTCTGGGCCATATCCCTTCATTATCTCCGTAATCTCTACGGCAGTCTCAGGGCTGTGTATTGGCTGTCTTTTTGGGCTGCCAAGCTCAGCTTGTGATGTGCAAGTGTACGCAGCTGCCCAGGGACAGAGCCAGGATAGGTCTGTTGTGTTGAGAGCTAGAACCGCTGAGTTAAGTCTCCAGGGTGGGACCCTGGCAGCTACCTTTTTTAACTTGCTGACTAGGTGATACTTTGGCTTATTAAATTTGTGTTGAAATTTTTTTTGACTTCCACAGCTTGTTTGTATTTAAGTAACTTAGCACGTTCCTGTATGCCAAGGTCAGGCTCAAGATGAAGCCTGACTGTTGTGGTCACTGAGAGCTTTTAGAATTGAGGTTTGGTGATAGGATGGGAGGATGAGTTTTCTGCCATTCTGAAGGACATCACCTTTCTCATTCGAGAGCCCACATCTTGATTGGCACTGTGTTACTTAAAAATATGCTGAGAATTCATGTCCTTGCTGCATTACCAAAGAGATTTGCATTTACTTTGGAAATTCAAGCACATTTTCTCCAACCCACAGGCACTAATGAAGAGCTAATGAACCGCTGAGAAACTGGTTCAAATAAATGATTACAATCGACAAGAGAAGTACAAACATGACCCTGATGAATGATAATCAAGAGCGAGTGGAAAGGGATGATCTTATTAATTATCCAGACTCTAAGTCTAGTTTCAGAATTGTGAATAGTAATAGGCGTTGGAGATAGAATTCTACATGAAATGTTTGGTGACTCTTAAAACAGGCCACAAATTACAGAAACTGTTTTAGGATCATCTTTGACATTTGTGTATGTATTTTTATATAGAGAGCTGGTTATCAGTTTTTGCTTGGAATCTAAATAAACAGCTTATTTTAGTAATTTAAATGTTTACTTATTAATTTTATATTTTATAGGTAGTTGAAAAAATTTTAGAATTACTTTTTTACTCTTTTTGCATGACTAGGGATCAAACCCAGTGACTAGCACATGCTTGGCAAGCACTCTACTACTGACCTACACCCCCCAGCCCTGATTTTTTTTTTTAATATAGGCTTTTGGCTTATATACTTAATAGAGAAAACTTTATAGTTCACTGCAGATTTGAGGCATTGGTAAATTCTTATTTTCTGGAAAGCTCCACTAATTTTTTAAAATTAGGGGATTCTCTATTAGCTTCTTTCATGGATGGTGTATGCTGGATAGAGCAGGACAAACCAGGAACACCTTCCTGGGCTTCAGTTTTGGATAGCTAATGAAGCAGAACATAAAGTTTAAAAGGCAATTTAAGTTTTCTTTTTTTTTTTAATTTGCTCTTTTTAGATGTACGTAACATTAGAGTGTCTTTTGACATATTTTATATACATGGTATGCAATTTTAATTATTAAGATACTATTCTTGTGGTTGTACATGGAGTTAGACAGGTCATGTATTCATATATGAACATAGGAAAGTTATGTCTGATTCATTCTATTGTCTTTCCTATTCCCATTCCTTTATCCTTCCCTTCATTCCCCTTTGTCTAATCCAATGAACTATCTCCTCTTGCCCCTTATTATTGTATGTTAGCATCCACATATCAAAGAGAACATTCAGCCTTTGGTTTTTGGGGATTGGCTTATTTAACTTAGCATGATGTCTCCAGTTCTATCCTTTTACTAGCAAATGTCATAATTTCATTTTCTTTGTGACTGAGTGATAGTCCACTGTGTGTGTGTGTGTGTATGTATGTATGTATGTATGTGTGTGTTTTCTTTTTTTTTTTAAAGAAAGAGTGAGAGAAAGGGAAAGAGTGGGAGAGAGAGAGAATTTTTAGTATTTATTTTTTAGTATTTGACGGACACAACATCTTTGTATGTGGTGCTGAGGATCGAACCCGGGCCGCACGCATGCCAGGCGAGAGCGCTACCGCTTGAGCCACATCCCCAGCCCCTCACATTTTCTTTTTTCTTTCATCTGTTGAAGGGCACCTATGTTGATTCCATAGTTTGGCTATTGTGAATCAAGCTGCTGTAAAACATTGATGTGGCTACATCACTGTAGCATGCTAATTTTAAGTCCTTTGGATATAAACTGAAGAGTGGGATAACCGGGTCAAATGGTGGTTCCATTCCAAGTTTTCTGAGGAATCTCCATACTGAATTTAGATTTTCTTGACTAAATATATAATACATATTTTAGGCAAGTGTTGTACCACTGATCATCCCTAGCTCCTATATGTTAAATTTGAATTCATAAAATGAATTTCCACTAACAAAATTCCTCTTTTGTTTGCTTTATATATTTAACTGCACAAGTCTGCCTTTGGGGAATAAAAAATTTTTTAAGTTGAAAAACTATTGACCTAAAGGATAATGAGGCAGTGCTATTTTCTTCAAGAAATCCCATATCCTCTGGAGGCTATATACAGCCACCTGCTCAGCAATGGAACTGTGGCTCTTTGCACATGGATAAGACCTATAGAATATTGATGCCATATAAAAGAAAATTTGAATATATTCCAAAAGAATTAAACAGCTACATTTTTCTTGTTGAATGTCAGGTGTTTTACCATATGACTTCTGACATTGTGCAGAAAATAGCAAAAATTTAGATTTTTGACATTTGAACTCTTGCCTGATTGTTGGGAATTTCCGATGCTTTCACCCTGGGAGTGAAGTGACTGTTCAGGATGATTCTGTGGACACCATGTTTCTTCTTAGCCTAAATCCCAAGTCTAGCTCTTGACCTCTCCACTACATTAATTGCTTAATCCATAGCAAAGTGTTTGATGGTTTCACCAATTGATAGGTGTGCTCCTCATGATTGGTCATTTGAAGGCAGTGACCAGGGCTGTAGTGAAGAGGGGACTTATAGTGCTAAAACCTGGAACCTCCAGAGCCAACCAAGAGAAACTGCTCACCCAGAAGTGATACTTTGAAGTATTGTGAAAGAGCATCTTCAGGATTCCATTTATATTTTGCCTGTGTATATGTATTTTTAGCAGCATTATCTTGAAAGCTGCTAAGGGCTTTATTTTTATGTCTACCCTTCCTCTGTTCCCATAATGTTTGATCAAAACCAAAGAACAGTTTCTAAAATCATATTACAAAGATGCTTTGACAGCTTGAATGATTTCTGTCTTCCCAAAATATTAGCAAACATAGAAATTAAACAAACAATATGAACACTTGCCCTAAGCACCATCTGGGATGTACTGTCCTGGTTCTCACTGCTTGTTTCTTGGAGTACCAAGTAGGTGTACCTGAATCAGGGTCTGGTTGCAACTGTGGGTGTTTCCTCATTTGAAATTTGCATGACAGCCTGTCCCTGACATGATGGATCAACTTAACAACATTTCAACTTAAGATGGTGTGAGAGTGACATGCATTCAGTGAACTGTACTTCAGATGTTGAGTTTTGATAATTTTCTGGGCTAGAGATACGTAGCCTGATACTCTATGTAAGTGCTGGGTGGTGCAGCCAAAGCTTCCACATAGCCAAGTGACCTGGAGGGTAAATAAGGGATACTCTACTGTGCACTACTTCGCCAGTGTTTTTTGAATGTTGTGTTTTGTGTTTTTTTATCTCATCACATCTGTGGAACACCTGTCCATGTCTCTTGTTTCTGGTATATTAAATGCATTTTTGACTTAGATAATCAACCTACAAAGGTTATCAGAACATAACTCCATTGTAAATAAAGTGTGTCTTTCTCTGAGATTCTGCAGACTGGGCAGTCCACTCCTACTCTGTGACCGTCTGGGGAACACAGAGCAGCTATCGAACTCTGAGTTCATGTTTTTCTGGGCTTAAAAGCATAAATGCCAGACAAAGCAGACTTGGGGTCCTGAGGGGAGAAACTGCATGTCTGTCAGGCAGGATAGAGTAAGTAGGGGACAATTGGAACTTGGCAGGGAAGAGGGAAAAAATAAGGAAGAATGCAAAACATGCTGTTCAGTATCTTTGAAATAGACCACAGGGATCAAGGATCACTGAGTTTTTTTTGAGTAGTTTTTCCAACCTTGGTCACAGCTAAGATTCCCTGGGAGCCATGAACTCCTGTTTTGAGAAATATGGGTCTACACAGCTGCTGGTCAGGTCGGCCATGCTTTCTTGTGGATTCTTTTTACCAGAATTTCATTTTGAAATGTTAATTTGCAATAGGAGACTTTTTCCACAGTCTAAGACATTGTTTCTCAAATGTGAGATTGTACTGTAGCAACTGCCACCACCTTGCTTTGACCTGATGGCCTCAGCTTGGGAAACTCAAAATGAGCTCCAAAGTTTAATTTAAGCATTTTGCTCATGTTTGCTTCAGGGTGAACCCACTAGAGTGAAGTTCTCTTCTTCTTAGCCACTTATTTGGCAATATATGGATGTGCACAGGTGAATACTCTCTAATTTTGTAGTACTTGATCCTTTCAGGGACTTTGGGTCTTATTTATGATACATAACACAACTGTGGATTAGTGTGGGAACGCTGAACAGGTGAAGGGATATTGATGAAAGATAGAACGTGACCTTAATCACATAAATATCCAGTTATCATAAAGCCAACAGGAGGCTTGTTTGGGGAGGCCAAGGAGACAATTTACAACTTAGACCAGTGCACCTGGGAAACACATCTTTTAAAAAGACTTAATGAATACCAGACCTACCAGAGGACAGCAATCTCTTCAAAACAGAAACAATGAAATGTATAGATGTTTGCTCATGGATTGCTGTATTCTCTAACCAGGGAATATTGCATGACTCCCTTGGAAGATTGTAGGGATTCTTGAATTTCTCAAAAATCAAGGCATGTGCTCAAATGGCGTGTCAGCTCGAGCTGCAGTTGCCACACATTTAATGGATTTTATTGATCATTATTTTCCAGGTGTTAGTAAACAAAACACATTCTCTAAGAGATGCCGAGATTAAACAGATCAACAAATCTGCAATATAATGCCAGGTAGTAATAAGTCTTATGGCAACAAATAAAGCAGGGTGTGGGCCCACTCTGACAGGTATAGGTGCCTCTGAATCATCAGGTAAATGAATGGGCTAATAATAATAAACAAATAAATACATAATTTTGGTTCTTTTTGACTCCTTTTGTAACTACTGGGCATTGGACCCAGGGGCACTTCACTACTGAACTATATCCTCAGCACCTCCCTCTCATTTTTGAGTCAGGGTCTCATGGTGTTGCTAAGGCTGTCCTCAAACTTGTGATGCTCTTGCCTCAGACTCCAGAGCAGCTGGGGTTACAGGCATGTAGGATTGCTTCTGGCTGTGTTTTTTGGTTCTTTCTTAACTGCACTTTGTGTCAGGAGGATGTTCAGAATGTAGGGCCAAAAGGTAGTTGTACCTTCTTCAGGACAGGGGCCTGATTTTTCTGTTAAATCAGTGTCTCCAAGTTCATGCCTCCAGGAACAAGCAGTAAAAAAGAAAGGGGGCTGCAGGAAGGTTCTCCTGCCAGGAATCTCAGCCAGCTGCCAGGTGGGCTATGGGGCCAGCCTTTGAAGTCTCTGATATGGGATCCCCTCTAATTCCTCCAGGGTGAAATTTGAGTAAAGGGGACTTTCTGGGAATCATTTCATCTCAGCTCTGAAGAATGTAATTTTAACTAGCTGTGTTATGTGAAAGGGAATAAGATGATATTGATATACCATTAAATGAACCGGTCTTTGTCTTGTGGCTATGTGAATTAATATAATTAATATAATAAGAAAATGTAGATAAATTGCCTTTGGAGTTTTGACTTTCTAAGAGTAAAAGAGACTTTCAGCCACCAGTTTATGTATTTATTTGTTTATTATTATCAGTTTATTTATTTATTTTCAGTGTTGGGTCTAGAACCCAGGACCTCAAGCATGCTCCCTTCCCCTGAACCACACTGCCAGCCCCTTTATTATTAGTTTAACAAGGGAAGGGGTATCTGTGATCCTTTCAAGGCAGAGCACAATTCTTCATTGCATTACTTGTGCTCCATAGACTTAAGAGGGGGTCACATCCTCATAAACTCATGTGAAGCTGAAAATATTACAGGTTGAAAGTGCATTTAATACCCCTAACAAGACAACCTCCTAGGCTAATTTAGTGACTGTAGATTGTCAGTTGTTTCCTCCTATGATCACATGGCTGATGGGGAGCTGTGGTTTGCTCTGCTGCCCAGCATGGCAAGAGAACATTCTGTAGGATATTGCCAGCTCAGGAAAGACCAGAATTCAAAGTATGGCCTCTACAGAATGCATATTGTTTTTGCAATATTAGAAAATCAAAAAACATTAAGTCAAACCAGCATAAGTCAGGACTGTTTGTGTTAGATTCTAGTAATTCACTGAAAGTGTCCTGGGAGAAGATGTGTTCCTAGAGAAGGGTCTAAGGAATTCCCAGAGAGAAGGGGAAACTTGACTCAGGACCAGCAGGGTTCTTGGCATATATGATGGAAAAAAATTTCTGCACAAGGCAGTCCAAGGCATAGACGGAGGTTTACTTATGATAGTAGACATATAACCTAGGGAAAATAGGGTAATTTTGAAAGATGCCTTTGGGGTAAAGCAAGGAATATGTAGTCATGGGAGAAAGAAGGCTATTTCCAGAGGGAGAAACAGCAACCACTTAGGTGTGTTAATACTTACAGAGAGAGGATTGCTAGGATGTGGACTAGAGGTGGAGCCAGAGTGAACCCACATAGTTTTGCACCAGTTTTCCCTGCATTGAAGCCTTGCTTTTATGTCACAAGGGCAAAGGTCAAGGGCACCAAGGTCATGTCACTCAGGAGTTTCAATTGTCCCTGGACACCTTTTGCATCTCAATGGTTCATGGATGTTTCCTTTGAGACTCAGTTTTTCTCCCTTTATTCCATTCCTATCTTAAAAGGCCCACTTAGCTGGAATTTACCCTACTGGGCTAGAACCTCCAAGAGCTGAGAGAGAGGATACAATGGAGGACACATGGTGGGGCTGGGTTCAGTGTGCAGAGTGCCAGGAACTTTGGGGGGGTTGCCTAGGGGAGCACTTCTGCTTCTGACAGGGCAGTGGGGGTGACTGAGACCTGTTTGTGCTGAGAATTCAGGTGTGACTACAACATAATCTTTATGCACACAGAACTTCTCTCTGAGGTGAAAGATAGATGTGTCCATACCAGGCAGAGGCTTGCTAGGGAGGAACGGTAACGCAACTTGGGTCCTCCTCAGGGGCAGATACCAGGAATGAGGCTGGAGTTGGGAGTCAGGGTGGGCCCCAGTGGAGCCGACCAATTCCAGGCCTAACTGTGGACTCCTCACAACTCAGTTCTTTAGGCAAAAAACCACTCGGAGGAGATGATGTCTTAGCAGAGACCCGGGTGGTGAAGAGGCATTGGTGACGTGGAGACCTGGTGAGAACATTCTAGACTGGACAGATGAGCAGGCCCAAGTACAAGAGGGAAGCACATGCAGGAGTTCAGGCCAGGCCTATGTGCTTCTGGCAGACAGAGGGCCTAGGAGGCTGAGCTTGCAGAGAGGTGAGGTCAGTGTGGTCAAGGTCCAGGAAGAGTGAAATTTATTCTAACTGTAAAAATTTAAATTAGGTTATAAATAGGAATGTGCAGGAATGACCTGGAATTGGCAAAAGTCTTTTAAGTTAAAATTAGGGTTTATGCATTGAGAGAACATGTCACTAATTTCATATTTAGCGTGTTCTGCTTTGCCTGCGTAGTGAAGGTAAGTGTGTTCTGCAGTGATATGGCATATTATGGCCAGAGAGCCATTTTAGAGCAACAAAGGATGAAATCTCATGCAATTTGTCATGGTTTTTCTGACTATCAAAATAGCCTGTTCACAGTGAAAGAAAATGCAAATGCATCTCAGACTTTCCATTATTTCAGATTTCCTAATCAGCGTGGTCTTGTGTTCATTTCATTAATTTGAAGAATAGAAAATGAGGATTCTTAGACTTGGAGTGAGAGGCAAATGGATTGATCTCTTTGCTTCCACCTCCCACTCCTTGCCCTTATAAAAATTATAATTTAAATTTTTTTTGTGTGTGTGTGTGGAAATAGGCTTATAAGATTTATTTCACTTTTTAATTTATTTACCGTGTTTCCTCAGGCTGTATTCTATATGTTCTGTGTCTGCAGATGCCAGGGATTATAAGGTTATAGTCAAACTAATGAGTTTACCATTGCTTGGGTCTAAAAATAATTTTAATAATAATGGTTCTATATGCTATATCAATTTCTGGGAGAGGGCTCCGCAAACCAACTTTTATTTTGCGGGTTGTGTTTTTGTTAAAAGCATGCCTGTAAAAATCTCTCTGGGGAAAGTTATAAAGTTTTATTATTAGGAGAATGATTCAAAGCATAGTCTGACAGTTGTAAAAGATTCAGAATGACACAGGTGGATCCCACTCTAAGTAGACCTGTTTTATCCAAATTTAGATTCATAAAAAGCTTAAGTTAGATGGAATTCTTTATTTTTCACAATAAAGCTCTCCCTGCAGGGGCCTAACAGGAAAGAGAATTATGTGGTCATTCAAAAACCTGATGCTAGAGCCAGAAGGCCTGGGTCCAAACTCTGGCTGCCCTGTAACTGCCAATGTGGTTTTTAATGCAGGTTTCCTGACCTGGGCCTCAGGACCTCTGTTTTTTCATCTTTAGAATTCTAGATCATAATAGTACTTCCTTCTTTCACATCCTTGTGAGGATGAAACAAGAGTAATATATAGATGTAAAGCCTGAAAAACAGTTTCCTCACAGCGTGAGCGTCAACAATCCTTAAGTATAATTCATGCTCTGGAATGGGGTGTATTTGGGAGCAAGCAGCAGCTTGCAAACCAGCTTTGGTTAACTTATGCAAAAAGAAGGTATTGGAAGGACATTGGGGAGGATGGAGCTCAGGGGAAAGAGTGGAGCATCTCTAAGGATACTGAGCACAATATACATTGTCTGTTTTGTTTGCACTTTTTTTTTTCTTTTGTCTATATCCAAGATTCAGAGTGGGTTATGGGCTTTTATGAAGTCAGGGGTGATCTGGAGGAAAATTAAAACTACTTGGTTAAGCATGGGTGTGTAGGGTGATGATTGATCCCGCTTTCCTCTTCTTCTTCCTTTCCTCCCTCTCTGTATCTCCTATCCTTTCATTTATTCACCAGTCCATTCATTCTTCCATCCATTCATTTAATTGTTTCTCAGCCTTTTGGCTAAGATCTAGTGTAGTTCCATTCATCTATCTATTCATTCACTCACCCACACTCTCACCCATTCATCTGTCCATTCATAAAAGTCATAATGCCTGCTGTGTGCCAGGTCCTTGCTAGTAGTGGAGATACTACTTTGGATAAGATGAACCAAGCCCCTGCCTAATAAATATACATTCTAGATGAGGGAAGACAGACAATTAATAAGTAATCATTTCATATAGAGATGCCTGTTAGGAAGGGAATGTAACTGCAATCCATAGAGTGGAGCCAGGGGCTTTGAACTGAGACTGACAGACTGGGTGTAGCCAGGTATGGGAAGATCTGTTCATCAAGAGTAGAAGCAACAGTGTCTCTAATATACCTTCTGAAAAAGAAAAATGTTTATCTTTTCTCCTTTTCCTATGCTTTTGAGATCATCTGAAAGTTTTGTTGTAGTTTGCTTTTTTTGTAGTTTTTGCCTCACTATCACTTGGATCTTGGGACATCAGTGGTGCATTGCTCTGGTCCCTACTTTGCTCTTGGTTCCACATCCATCTCTGTGAGTATCTGTGGGCTCACGCTTGAGCAGATGTGGGACCTGAGTGCAGCAGTCAGCAAAAGTTCTTGTTCCCAATTCCACTTCCTGGCATTTCCCAGACTTCTCCCTCAGAGTTGATTTCTTCTCAGACATGATATGGACATGGTGGTTGGGGTCATTAATGCAGGCTTCTGGGTTTTAGAGAAAGTAAAAGTCAAGTAGGCATTTGGAAGTCTGTCCAGCCTTAGTGTACAGTAAGGGGCAGATGACTGATGCAGCCCAGCTTGTTAGGACAACCTGTCATTTTATTCCCTTTAATTGGTACTCTTTCCCTCACTCTCATCCCCAGTCATGGAGTATCCTCATCCTGGCTGGGGTGGGACATTGCTTAATCCTGTTGACTAATCTGATGACTCTGTTACTTCTTTGAGAATCATGTGACTGACATACAGTTTCATATTGTTGCTATCTGTAGGTTTCAACCACAAACTGATTTGCCCCTCCTACCAAATTCTGTTAGAATTAGAACAGAGGTGATGAAGAACTTAAACCAACAATAAAGATGACATTTTTAATGGGTTGAATAAGATTTAGAGTACACTTATAAATAGAAAATCCCAATTTTGACATAGGATGCTCAAATTCAAAAACTACATATTAACAGGACAAGCATAGGCTGTGAAAGACCTGTCATTTGGCTGATAACATGAAGACAGTTCTGGTTATGAAATTTGAGAGCAAGTACAGTGTGATCAGCTGCCTGAAAAATCTCAGATTCTGTTAATCTTAGTGCATCTCTGTGCACTGAATGTTATTGCTTTTGATTCTGATGACCCATGAGTATATTTTACACTTTTTATTTGGCAAGCATTAAGGATGATTGATAGGTACATTTTTTTTAAAAAAATCATGGTTTCAAAATGTGATGCTGTTTCTTGACATTTTCATTATATTAATTTTTCTATCAGCTGGAGAATGTTAGCACAGGAAGCCCTGCATAATAAAATCTGTCAATTCTAGTGCTATTTATAATATAAATAGTGAATTTGCAATGTGGGCATGTATTATGAAGACTCTCCATTTAAAATTCTCTTTTTAAAGAATGTTTTTTACCAATTCAGAAATGTTGCTTTTTTTCTTTTGGTAAAATAGCTTAAGAAGAATGGAAAAGTGAATAATATAAAGTGGAATATAAATTTTGAGTGTACTGAGTCTAGTTGGACAAAATCTTACTATGAAAGAACCAATGAGGAATTTATAAGGCTAACCACAGGGGCTCTTTTGTATTTAATTATGGAAAGCAGACTTCTAGGAATATCATATCCCAGGTTTTTAGTTTATTATTTTATTCCACTGATACATTAACATGTCTATTTTCTCATTTGATTTGACACTTAAAAAATATAATTCTTACAATAGGTATGTCTAGGTACATAATGGATATTTTTTCTTAATGAATTCTGAGGGATGGTGTTCTATTTATATCATGATCAATTAAGTTTATCACTGTGCTAGTTTTGTACTTTTAAAGTGAAGGGTTATGAAAGAGCCTTGGAAGAACAGGTTCCAGTGGTTGTGTGGTGACCTTGAGTTTGCTTTTCTCACCATGTAGTTTGAAGGTTCTGTGATGGGTGTGTAACTCAGTAGTAGAGCATGTGCATAGCATGTACCAGACCCTGGCTGGGTTCAATCCCCAGCACCAAAAAACAAAACAAAACAAAGCAAGAAGGTACAGTTTCATTGATGTGTAGGTAAAATAATATCCCTCACTTATGTGTCTAGGCCCCAGTCCCTAGAACCTATGAATATGTTACCTTACACAACAAAGGCACATTGCAAGTGTGATTAAATTAAGGGTTTTTGGTAGGGAGATTATCCTGTATTATCTAGGTGAGCCCAATATAATAAAAAATGTCCTCATAGGGGAAGGAGGAGAGTCAGAGATAGAGAAAGGAGGAAGGAGGCAGAGGCCATCCTTACTTTATAACAACCCTCTCTCCGGTAACTAACTAATCCAGTCCTGTGAGAGCGAGAACTCACTCCTGCAAGAAAGGTGCTAATCCATTCATGAGGGCTCCCTCCTTGAAATTCAGAAATTTTTCTACAATACCAAAATCAAAACTAAAATATTTTCTTTTTTTTTTGAATTTTGAGATTTTTTCATTTGAAGATAATCTTAGTGCTGTTACATTCACAAATACGTTAATTTAAATACCCAATCCTATTTATCTAAAACACACATTTCAAACATACAAATATCTATTCTCTCCACATGTCAGCGCCCATTCATATCAGGGTTTGGAAATGGGGAGAATAGATTCCCCTTAAACTGCAAGTCAGCAGGTATTTCTTTACAGTTAATTTTAGCAAAATTCATACAAAATAGTAATTAACAATGATCTTCTTTACTGTTAACTCACAAGGAAACACCTTCAAAACTGCATTTTGTTAAAGTTTCTGTACTAAAATGTAGAAAAACTGAACTACACAAATATTGAAAAGTTAAAAATTCCTTAATTTTTTATTCCTGGTAACACTACCACAATTTACAGGGCAATATACCTGATGTAATGAAAAGAAAAAGACAAAGACAAAGCTACAACAGATAAAAGACCTCAGGAATGTACATCTAATTGACAATACATTGCATTAATCAATAGCTGCACTTTTTGCAAACTGTGGCTATGACAGTCCTGAACAAGAAGGGTTTCCTGTTTAAGCTGCAGTAACTTTTCTGACTATGGAACATCGTTCCTTCTGTGGCAGATTTTTACAGTTCCTCTAATGCATTTGGGACGACTGTCTCAAAGTAACCTGTAGCTTTCCTGACAACTCCTTGCTCTCTCTCCTGCTAAGAACTGTAGCCCTTTTCTGCTGTTTTTAAAACCTTCTGCTACCATATCCATCACTTCCACCATCAGATCCATAACCACCACTATAGGGACTACCAGAGCTTCTTCCACCAAAACTGCCCCCCTTCATGAGTCCATAATTTGATTGCTGTTGTCCACTGTAATTTCCAAAGTCATTATAGTTCCCACCACCACCATAGTTACCACCACCAGAATTTCCTTCTTCATTGTAACTATCATATCCTCCTCCACCACCATATCCACTACCTTGGTTTCCATATCCTGGTCCACCACCACCATAACCTCCTCTACTACTATAACCAGGACCACCACCATAGTTGCCACCATCACCTCCAAATCCATTATATCCACCATCACCTCCTCTGTAACTACCTCTGCTGCCACCACCTCCACCACCATAGCCTCCTCTTCCACCAAAGTTTCCACCATGGCCAAAGTTACCTCCACCACCTCCAAAGTTTCCTCCACGACCCATAAAGTTGCCAGATCCACCTCCACAACCTCTTTGTGATCCTGCAGACCGCATCTCTTGTTTAGAAAGGGCCTTTTTCACTTCACAATTATGCCCATTAATAGTGTGGTATTTCTGAACAACCATTTTGCCAACTGTATCATGATCATTAAAAGTTACAAAAGCAAATCCTCTCTTTTTCCCACTCTGCCTGTCTTCCATAACTTCTATGATTTCAATCTTGCCATACTTTTCAAAGTAATCTCTCAAATTATATTCTTCAGTATCTTCTTTAATACCACCAACAAAAATTTTCTTCACTGTTAGATGGGCACCAGGCTTTACAGAATCCTCTCTAGAAACAGCTCTCTTTGGTTCCACTACAGGCCCATCAACCTTGTGTGGCCGAGCACACATTGCTGCATCCACCTCTTCAACACAAGAGTAAGTCACAAAACCAAAGCCCCTGGAACGTTTTGTTTGGGGGTCTCTCATTTCCACACAATCTGTGAGTGTGCCCCATTTCTCAAAATGTTCTCTTAAACTATCATCTGTAGTTTCAAAGCTCAGAGCACCAATAAACAGCTTCCTCAATTGCTCTGGTTCCTTTGGGTCCTGCTACCCCCCCCTCCGGCGGGAGTCGGGCTGGGGGCCACGGGCAGCCTAAAATATTTTCTCTACAACTATCTGATGTCTTGTACATACTCTTCATAACCCTTAGTTTTTCTCTCATAATTTCCCCTTCTGTCTCATTCTTCTTAGTTCCAAAAGTGATCCTCTCTTTGGTCTTCCCACCCACTTACCCAGTTTTGGTAATCTGGTTCCTCAGAGTAACACATTTCTGTCTTCATCACATTTCATTGGTCTTTTCTATTGCAATATGGCTTCATGAGTTCCTGAGTCTGAGTTGTTTCAAAATCTGATTCCACATTTCTGTTTAACTGCGTGCCATTTACTCAGTGGCTTCTTGAAGTTGGAAGATGATGGCTGTGGTTTGAATGTGGTTTGTTCCCACTGAAAATCATGCTGATGTTGATGACCATTGTGCTGATGTTGGAGATGGGATTAAAAGAAATCTAGGATAAGTATTAAAGATTTAATACTTAAGAAGAACAACAAATCAGACTTAAACTGCACTTTAATCCTCAACACCAAATGATTGAAGACAATGTAGCAACATTTACATATTTTTGATGGAATAGGTTTTAAGCAAGATTTCTCTAGGCTTTCTGTATGCAGGGTTTCTAAATTCATTCATGCAATGGGAAAATGAAAGTAATTTTCAGAAATACGGTGGATTCAGTGTCTCTGCATCATGTTTCTGAAAAAATAAATTAGTTGAAGTACATAAAGGAAATGAAAAAAATTATCAATAAAAATTAAATCAGGAAATGGGAATCATTGGTATAAATAATGCATAAGTAAGCAATTAAATCAATAAAATGTAAAGTTAAGCTTGAACTATTGATGCTAATGTGGTTTCTTCCCCAAATCTGGGAGATAGAGTAGAATACAAAATCTAACCATGTTGTAAAGAACACACACACACACACACACACACACACACACACACACACCTACCTGCCATTCACATATACTTATTAGATAAATGATTTCAAATAGACACTGAAAAATTCAGTTAGAAAATTGATGTTTAATTTCTAATCACTAGAAAAAGAAGACAACAAGCAAAAAGAAGAGTTAATCAAAATAGCAAAAGACAGAAAAAAATAAAGAAACCAAAGTAAGAAAATACAATAAGCAATCTAAAAAATAAGATGGCAGGAAAAAAATTCAGATATGTCAGCCATCACAATAAAAGAACATTGTTTAATATTTTATATTAAATGACAGTGCTTTTGGATTTGTGGACAAAAGGCAAAAGAATGGATAGATGACATTGACCAAAAGATGTGCTTAAACTGACAGACCAAGGCATTAGCAAAGAAATATCGGGAAGGAGGAATAAAAAGTAGGACTGTTATTATAAGATCAAACAGAATGTGATACAAAAAATAATCCTAAACAGAATAGAGGATTTAAAACTATAATGAAAGTGTCATGGTCATCAAAGATGTTTGGAACTGATAAGTTTTGATCATAGAAACAGAATATACTGGGTCAAGAGAAGTAGAAAAACATGATTTGGTTGGCAAGACAAGAGTCTTGAAGACGCACATGATGGATGTGATATTCTGATGCCTACCAGTGAAGAGGAACTGGGTAGGAATTTATGTGGAGGACAACTTGCAGAAAGTCTTGAGTTGTCAGTAAAAAGAAATGTGTTGAGGCTGTGAGCTTGGGTACATCTGGGACACTGGCCACCATTTCTTCTCTGCTTCATGGTCAAGGCCAAAATAAACAGCCATCCCCCTGTGTGTGAGGGCTCCACACCCACAGATTCAGTTAACTGCAAATTGAAAATATTCAAAATCCATGAACAAATTTTTCATCTTGTCATTATTCAATAAATAATCCAGCAAAAGAACTACTTGTACAGCATTCATTCTGCATTAGGTATTATATCTAGAGATGATTTAAAGTATGCAAGAGTATATGCATAGATTTTATGCAAATACTTCTCCATTTAATATAAGGGCCTTGAGCATCCATGGATTTGGCAATGGGCAGAGACAGGGAGTCCTAGAGTCAATCTCCTGAGGGTACCAAAGGTTCTCAGAGCACCATCTTCACCTCTTCTCTCTGTTTGATGCCCTTTTGTTGGGTTTCTGGTGGCCAAGACAGCCTTTACTCTGTTGTGGTCTCTCTCTGCTGAGAGGCTGAAGATTGCCCAGAAAGAGTAGAAGAGGTCAGCAACAATATCTGCTTCCTTTTCCCGTGATAGAGGAATTCTTAAAATAGTCTCTTTCTATCATTGGAGAGTTAATGCCCACAGGATGTTTTGTATTGGTGCATATTAAGTTATACAAGTAGTGAGTTTCCTTTTGGTATATTATCAATGTATGTAACATAATTTTTCAGTGTCACTCCTTCATGTCACCACTCACCGTTTCCTCCTCCCTTCCTCTGATCACCTTCCTCTACCCTAATGGTCTTCCTTCTACTTTCAAGACATTCCTTTTTTTTTTTTTAACTTTTCTCATTTCCTCTAGCTTCCAATAAGCAAAAACATACTTGTCAGAATTTCTGAGTCTGGTTTGTTTCACTTAATGTGGTGTTCTTCCATATAGTTTTATGCAAAGGACAAAGGCTGAATATACCACATTTTCTTTATGCATTCCTTCATCTGATCATAGACACCAAGGCGACTTACATAGCTTACTATTGTGAATTGTGCTGTGATAAACATGTGTGCTCAGTTGGTAGAGTGCTTGCCTCGAATGCACAAGACCATGGATTCAATCCCTAACACCACAAAAGAAAAAAAAAAAGATAAACATTTGTGCACATGTATCTCTGACATGATGACTTTAATTCTTTTGGTAAATATGGAGGAGTGGTACAGATAGATAATACAGTGGTTCTATTCTAGTGTTTCAAGGAAACTCCATGCTAATTTCTATAGTGGTTGTACTCATTTACATTCCTACCAAGAGTGTACAAGAGTTTCTTTTCTCCCATATCCTTGCCAGCATTTGTTGTTATTTGTCTCGATGACTGCCATTCTGATTGGAGTGAAATGGAATCTCAAAGTAGTTTTATTTCCATTTCCCTGAGGACTTGAAGGTGTTGAACATTTTTTCATATAGTGTTTGGCTCATTATACCACCTCTTTTGAGAAGTGCCTTTTTAGTTCATTTGCCCATTTGTTGAATGGGTTATTTGGAGAGGGTTTTTTTGGTGTTTTTTGAGTTATATATGTATTCTGGATATTAATTCTCTGTTAGAAGAAGAGCTGGCTAGATTTTTTCCCAATTTTGTAGGCACTTTCTTCACACTCTTGTTTTCCTGGCTGTGCAGAAGCTTTTTAAATTTGATGCTATCCCTTATCAATTCTTGCTTTTATTTCCTGAGCTTCAGGAGTACTATTGAGAAAGTCAATGCCTTTTATGTTGGAGTATTGACCCTACATTTTCTTCAAGCAGTTGTGAAGTTTCTGATCTAATTCGTAGGTCTTTGATCCATTTTGAGTTGACTTGTGTGCAGGGTGAGAGATAAGGATATAGTTTCATTCTTCTACTTATGGATATCCAGTTTTCCTAACCCCATTTGTTAAAGAGACTGCCTTTTCACCAATACATGTTTTTGGTGCCTTTGTCAAAGATTAGATGACTGTAGGTGTGTGGTTTTTGTCTTGGCATTTTCTCTTCTATTCCATTGGCTGGTGTGTCTGTTTTTATTATACAAGTACCATATTGTTTTTTGTTTTGTTTCTTTTCTGTAGCATAATTTGAAATTGGGGTATTGTGTTAACTACAGTCTGGCTCTTTTTGCTCAGGATTGCTTTTGCTATTTTAAGTCTTTTGTTCTTTCACATGAATTTTAGGATTATTTTCTGGTTCTGTGAAGAATGTCATTGGTATTCTGCTAGAAATTGCATTGACTATAGATGTGTAACCGATGTGATTCTGCAATCTGTATTTGGGGTAAAATTGGGAGTTCATAACCAACTTGAATCTAATATATGAAATATGATATGTCAAGAGCTTTGTAATGTTTTGAACAACCAATAAAAAATATTAAAGTAACATTTCTACACAAATGTATTTAAAACTATTGGAATAATTTTCACTCTATACTTTTTTTGGTTTACTTTTTTATTTTTTATAACTTTGAACTATAATTATCCATCTTTTAACAAAGATTTGGTTAGTATAATTTAGGAGGACAATATGTGTTTAGGAATAGAAACTATACTGACAAAACAATATCATCTTATTTTAAATGTGCTTCATATTTCATATACATTTGTGTATCTCCCTAGGATAGAAAGAAATAAAATGTTACAACGCTAATTTATTTATTTATTATTTTGGTGGTGCTGGGGGTCAAACCTGGGGACTCAAACATGCCAGGAAAGTGCTATACCATTGAGCTTAAACCCTTAACCCTCCAACTCAGTTCCTTACTAATGGTTCTTCATCATATCTCTCTGTGTTGGTTCTTAGTATTATTACTTAGTACATTGAAAAGTTAAGTTCTTTGGCAAAAAATATAGTTCCCATGTATGTATGTGCACAAATATGTTTATTTTATCTTCATGATTAAATGTTAATTGTTGAACCTGAAATGGGCTTTTAGAAGCTGGGTGGCTGTTTGGATTTGTAAAACAAGTTGAACTTGACAATAAAGGCATGTGCTTTCAAAAAAAAATTTGTGGATGTTGAACCATTCTTGAATCCTTGAGATGAAACAAATTTGAACATAATGTAGGATATTTTTAATGTGTTGTTAAATTCAATTTGCAAGTATTTTATTAAGTATTTCTGTATTTATGTTTGTTTGTCAAGGAATTTGTTCTGTAATTTTCTATCCTGGATATGTACTTATATAGTTTTAGTATCAGGGTGATACTGGCTTCATAAAATGAGTTTGGAAAGTGTTCTCTGACTTTTTATTTCATAGAATAATTTGAGGAGCATTGGAATTAATTCCTCTTTAAAGATTTGATAAAGTTTAGTTGTGAACTCACCTGGTCCTGGGCTCTTCTTTTTGGGGAAATTTTTTATTATTACTTCAAACTCATTGCTGGTTATTAGTCTGTTTTGGTAGGTTGTATGTCTAGAAACTTATCCATTTCTTCTAGAGTTTCCAATTTGTTGGAGTATGAGTTTTCAAAATATTCCCTAATCATCCTATGGATTTCAGTGGTATCTTTGAAATATCCCACGTTTTCTGCTCTACTTTTGTTAATTAGGGTCTTCTCTTTCTTTTGCTTAGTTTGGCTAAGGGTTTATTAATCTCTTTGTTTCATTGATTCTTTGATATTTTTCCCTATTTCATTAATTTCAGCTCTGGTATTTATTATTTCTTTCCTTCAACTGGTTTGTGATTGGTTTGTTCTTGTTTTTCTAAGACCTTGAAGTGTATCGTTATTTATTTACTATCTTTCTGTTTTTTTTTTAAATATAGGCATTCATATGTATAAAATTTCCCTCTTAGAACTGCCTTTACTCTATGAATAAATTCTGGTATGTTGTGTTTCTATTCTTTTTTAAAAATTTCTTCTTGATTTTTTTGATATCTTTAATTAGTTTATTTATTTTTATGTGGTGCTGAGGATTGAATCCAGGGCCTCACACGTGCTAGGTGAGTGCTCTATCACTGAGCCACAATCCCAGCCCCATGTAGTGTTTCTATTCTTGTTTGATTCCAGATTCTATCTGTCCCTTTAGTGTTTGTTTTATGAAATTGGGTGCTCTAGGGCATGAACATCTACAATCATTTTCTGTCTTTTCACTTTCAGTTTATTAATGTCTTTACCAACAAGGTATCTTCCTTGTAGACAACATGAAATTGGTTCTTGGTTTTTAATTCAATCTGTCAGACTGTGTCTTTTAATTGGCAAGGATCATTTAAATTTAGTGTTATTATAGAGACATGTATTACTTCTTATCCTTTTGTTTTATTTCTGTTTGATTTATTTTTTATTTCCTTGTCTCTTCTTATACTGAGATTTATTCTTTCCTGTGTTTTTTAGTTGATTTTATTCTTTTCTTCTATGTAGGATTCCTTTAAGTATCTTCTGCAGTGCTGGTTTGGTGGTCAGAAATTCCTTTAGTTTGTGTTTACTTGGAAAGATTTTATTTCTTGTTCAACTCTGAAGGATAGCTTTGCTGGATATAACAAATATAATTTGGTAGTTCTTTTCTTTTCTTTCTTTTTCCTTTTTCTTTTTTTCCAGGGTATGAAATACATCATTCCAGTCCTCCTCTCCTCAGAGCTTCTCCTGGGGAATCTGCTTTTCTAATGATTGTTTTATGTTTACAAGTCACTTCATTTTTCTCTCTTTCAAATTTTAAAATTCTTTCTTTGTTCTTTTCAGGTCTTGTCTATGTAGTTGTAAATGCATCCAGAATCTGCATGTCCATCTCATTCCCAAGGTTTGGGAATTTTTCCACCATTATTTCATTGAATAGATTATCTATGCCATTAACCTGTCTTAAGATAGATATCTAATGTTGTTCCAGAGTTCTTGTATGTTCTGGTCATAGTTTCTTTTTCTTTTACTTTTTTCCATTATTGATGGACTATTCAAGTTTATTCACCTTGTCTTTAAGCCCTGAAATTCTGTTTTCTGCTTGATTTAGTCTATTAGAGTTTCAGCTGAGTTTTTAATTTGACTCATTGTACTTTTCTTTCTTTCTTTCTTTTTTTTTTTTGGTACTGTAAATTGAACTCAGGTGCTTAACCCCTGAGCCACATCCCAGCATTTTCTATTTTTTATTTTGAAAGCATCTCACTACATTGCTTAGGGCCTGGCTAAGTTGCTGAGGCTGGCCTTGAACTTGTGGTCCTCATCCTCCCAGCCACTGAAATTATAGGTATGTATCACCATGTCTGACTCATTGTATTTTTCATTTTCAAGGTTTCTCTATGGCTCTTTTTCAGAATATCTCTTATTGAATTTCTCACTCATATCCTGTATTGTCTTCCTTAATTCTTTCAGCTGTTTATTTGTACCTTCTTTGAGTCCCCTGGTCATTTTGCAATCAATTTTTAAAATTCTATCTCCAGCACTTCATCCACTTTGATATCAGTGGATTCATTTATTGGGTATTATGAACTTTTTGAAGTATCTTTTTATCCTTTTTTCTCATTTTTCCTATAATTCTATATTGAGATTTAATGCATCTGTTGGGATGGATTTCTCTTTCACTATTGTCTGAGGTCTTTCTAGTGAGCAATTATCTCTTTACAATGTGCCTTGGGCTGGGGGTATATCTGAGTGTCAGAACACCCACTCAATAGAATCCAAGTGCTAGATCAATCCACCAGCACTATTTTGAAAAGAATAACCTGCAGTGACAGTGTATATTAAGAGGGTGTGTGTGTGTGTATTTATAAGTCACTTCATATAATTTTATAAGTCACAACATATAATTTAAAACTTAGAAGGAAATAATCTCTACAACTTTACTAACCCAAGAGAAAGAATAATGTAGAACAGGTAGAAAAATTAGGCATTAATAATAGTGTACTTAATACTAAAATATAGAAATAGAAAGATTAAAAGGGGAGGAAAGAGAAGAAGAAATTAGGAGAGAAAGAAAAAGGAGAAGGGAATACAAATGAGAAAGAAGAGGTATCAAGAGAAAAATCCAATTAAAATACATACAATTAGAAATATGAAAAATAATAACAAAGGAAAACAAAACAACTTACCAAAAAAAGGGGGGGCAGGGACAAAGGAAACTCCCCTTCATATTTCTCCTTCATATGATTCAGACAGAGACACCTCTTTCTGGGGAGTCAATTTGAAAATCCACCAGCAATGGGGAGGTTTGTGGATCACAAATGGAGTTGGTTTTGTTCCTTCTCAGCTTCAACCCAAATAGGCCATAATTGTCAGTAGAGTTTGTGGGCTGAACTCTGCTTCTCCTTGCCCTCCAGCGAGTGCTATGGGGAAGTTATCCCTGGCAGAGCTAAATTTGCCCTCGTTAACTCTTGTTTTGTTCCCAGGGACTGGGTTATGGCTGTAACAGGTGCTATTGACCCAGCTCTCTACCACTAGGAGCCTGTGTGGACCTACATGACTTGCACTGCATCCTACCATTCCAGAGCCTCAGTCCATGTGCTTCTCTGGGTGAGTGTGTGTGTGTGTGTGTGTGTGTGTGTGTGTGTGTGTGTGTGTGTGTGTGTAGGGGGGAAGGCTAGTATCCTGGTTGCAGTGATGAATCCCCTAAACACCTCTGAGTGTGGATTGGGTGGCAGGGCCTGTGGCAGGATCTGTGCTAGGGCAGGGAGCTGCAGGGAGCAAATTCACCCCCAGATCCAGTCTCAGCATTGCTGTACCCAGACTCAGCCTGCACCCAAAACAGCTCCTCCTTGACCTGTCACAAACCTTTGACTGCCAAGTTCAAGGACCTGGAGTAGTGCCTGGTATAGCCCGGAGCTCCCAGTGGAACTGGGCCATACTCTCACTCCTGATTTTTGGTCTGAGTGTCCACTGACCCAGTGAAAAAGAGAATGTTGGTTATTGGAAACACGAAAAATAAGAGATATTTTAAGAATTCAGGGATTTCTGATCTCTGGTCAAGAAAGCCTAGACCCACAATACATTTGTAAATGGAATGCTGTGTACCATGCATGAGCCTTGTCTCTGTAGGAAAAAAATCATCTGGACTTTTTGAGTAGAAAAAAAAAAAAATATATATATATATATATATATATATACACTTAAATATTTCCATTGGTTTATCTCTGTTTCAGCCATGTGGGTGAGTTTTACTTTCTTCTTCTATAATTTTTCATATTATCTAAATTTAGCCACCTGGGAATATATTATTTATGTAGTCAGAAAAAGCTATTTCCATTTTGGAGGGGGGAGGAACCCTACCTTGTTGCTTTCTGAATTCCCATTATAATTTTCTCTGCCAACGTTTTCTATAGCTTGTGCAGTATGAGACTGCTTATGCAAGATGTTAAATATGTATTCTGTTTTAAAAAAAGATTCTAAGGTCACATTGGGGAAGGCCTGCTTATTCAAGGTTGAACCATTTTCTTGTCTTGTGTTGTGTATTGGAACCTGTCAGAGCGTTTGTCATTCTGATGGGCACGGTGACTTTTCTGAAAGAATACACTCATTTATTTTCAGATCTCATTGACTACGGACCCTTATGTATGTGTGTATCTTGAGAAATTAATATTCTGTAGAAGCATCTTCAGGCACATTTACATATCCCAAAATTATTCATTGCATTATGTATCTCAAATCCATAGCACTACCAGATCTGATATGATTGGAGTACGCACTGGTTCCATTGGCTGCCATGTCCAATGATCTTTCTACCATGTCTTCTAATTTCTTAGATTATATGCTCCATCTGAGCCCCCATGCTCAGGGCCCATTTTAATACTGCCATATTTTGGCTAAATTTGACACTTTCAAAACCTTTCTAAGTCCTTTGGGTATAGACTGAGGTAGTGGGATATCTGGGTCAAATGGTGGTTCCATTCCAAGTTTTCTAAGGAATCTCCATACTGCTTTCCAGATTGGTTGCACCAATTTGCAGTCCCACCAACAATGAATGGGTGTGCCTTTCCCCCCACATCCTTGTCAACATTTATTGTTGTCTGTATTCTTGATATCTGCCATGCTGACTGGGATGAGATTTGCATTTCTCTAATTACTAGAGATGCTGAACATTTTTTCATATATTTGTTGACCAAATATATATCTTCTTCTGAGAAGTATTTGTTCAGCTCCTTAGCCCTTTTATGGATTGGGTTGTTTGACTTTTTGGCGTTAAGCTTTTGAATTCTTTATATATCCTGAAGATCAGGGCTCCATCTGATGTACATGTGGTAAAAATTTGCTCCCAAAATGTAGGCTCTCTTTTCACCTCACTGATTGCTTCTTTTGCTGAGAAGCAGCATTTTAGTTTGAGTCCATCCCATTTATTAATTCTTGATTTTATTTCTTGAGCTTTAGGAGTCTTGTTAAGAAAGTCAGGGCCTACTCTGATGTGCTATAGTAATGTAGCCACATCAATGTTTATAGCAGCTCAATCACAATAGCTAAACTGTGGAACCAACCTTGATGCCCTTTAATAGATGAACGGATAAAGAAACAGGTATATGTACACAATGGAATATTACTCAGCATTCAAACAGAATAAAATTATGGCACTTGCAGGTAAATGGATGGAGTTGGAGAATATTAGGCTAAGTGAAGTCTCAAAAAACCAAAGGCTGAATGCTCTCTCTGATAAGTGGATGCTGATCCATAACTGGGGGCTGGGGGATGGGAAAAATGGAGGAACTTTCATAGGGCAAAGGGGAGGTAGGGGTGAGGAGGGGACATGGGGGCAGGAAAGATGGTGGAATGAGATGGGCATCATTATTCTATGTACACGTATGACTGCACATATGGTGCAATGCTACATTGTGTGCAACCATAGAAATGTAAAGTTGTGCTGCAATTGTGGACAATTAATCAAAATGCATTCTGATGTCATATATACCTAATTAAAATTTAAAAAAATTTTAAGTCCTTGTCATCTTCTTTCTACTGTAATGTACCCATATACAGATTATGATCTTTTTAAAACAAATTTTTTAATGTTTTTTGTTGTGGAGATGGTAGAGGATGGGGGCTTACCTTGCACAGAAGAGAGCAGTAACTTCCAACTTTACAGCACACCAGACTTCTTTGGCTTTACAGTCACTAGAGGTCTTTCTTATTTTTCCCTCATTTAACATAAGCTTGCTGGTTTTTCCTCCTTAAAACTCCCTGAGTTTACCCTGCTGTTTCCTTTTTCTCAATCCAAGGATTTAATGTTTCTTCTCCCTCTATATTCAAAGATGTTAGCTCAGCCTCAGAAGCCCCTTTCAAACTGTCACAATGTTGTTAAAGTCTCCTGAGAGGCAGATAATAGGTGTATGGGGTCCTTATCTTAGGTGCGAGTTAAGTTATGCTTAGTACCATTCAGCTGTTATGTCCTGAATTTGGAGTTATTTTCCAGGGGCCCATTATGCCATCTTCAGCATCTGACAAGGTGTTGGCTACTTGCCAGTACTTAGAGTCCATTATTCATGAAATTATTACTGAAGAAATTAGCTGATCTTAATCTTTTTGGTGTTTGGGGGATAGAAACATCAAATTCAATTTTCCATGTGGTACCATGAGAAATGGAGAGATTTGGGAGTTTGGCATAATTTAGGACAGTAAGCTTTTTCTATGTTTTAAAAAAATTTTAAATGTAAAATAATTAGCTGTTTCCCTGTTAGAGATGCTGATATTCTTGTGTGGCTTGAGTATTTCAGGTTTTACGTTGCGAAAAAGAAAAACATGCCTTTCTTTTTAAAATTAATTTTTGTGTCCATGTAATAAAATAAGGACGTAGTTTAAAGGGTCCAATAGCAAATAGGAAGTCCCAATGGGTGTCCTGCTTCAATTTTCCTAGAAGCAACTGCTTTTACCCCTTAGCTTTTTTTCCTGGCCTTACCACACATCTCCACATCTCTGAATAGGATATAGATCTCTATTTGATTATTCACTTTTAGAACTAAGTTTAGACTTACTAGAGAGATGAGAACTTGACTTCATTTCTACCTCAGCATTCCTTCTGCTTCCCCTTTCTCACCTTCCAGGGTAGATGTATTACACATTTAGTTAAATCAATATTTCAGTATTTAGGTTTACATTAACATGCCTCTATATTATTCATGGTATTGCTGTATAGGGTAGTATGGTTGTTGCCTAATTTACTTTTTGTTTTCCTGAAGTTGGTACTTGCCTTGGTTTTTCATTGAATTAACTAAAAAACCTCCCTTTTCAGGCTCTCAGTAGAATTTTTTACAAGGGCAAGTTCCAGCAGATAATATTTCTTTGTCCATTTTCTTCTTAGAGACTGCATTCTTTTCTCCTTTTTGGTTGGTGGCTCTGTAGAGCCTGTTGCACGGCTTTTATCTTGGAATATCCTTTGCTGTTATCTCTGGAATTACATTGGCTCATTTTATGGATCCCAGATCTTTCTCATGGTTTTGGTTCCTTTTTTTGATAGAGCACATCCTGTATTAGCTTCAGCTAAAAGATGTTACAATGCTAGAGGACATGGTAGGGTCAACTTCAATGAGCCTTTTCTTGGCTCCTGTTGCTTCAGTGTAGACTGTGCCGGCTGATCTTCATATCACAGACATATTTTAATGTTTTTAGGGAACAACCATACAGAATTCTCCTAGGGTAAAGTGAGGGGAATCTGCTTTCAAATACCTTTCCTAACTCCCCTTCCTGATTTTAGTCCACCTTTCTAATTGTACCACAAATGAGCTAAAGATAATGTCTTAACGTTTTCCATGAGTATAATGAAATACTTGAGTTCAGGTATCCATAAAGAAAAGAAGTTTGTTTAACCCACAGTTTTGGAGGCTGAAAGTCCTTACTGCATAACAATAGTATTGGCAAGAGGCCCCTTGGCTGCATCTCCTCATGGTAGATCACACCATGATGTTGGGACCATGTGAGACAGGGAGAGATCACATTGCAAGACTAGAAGTCACAGAGAGCCTTGAGTCCCACAGTCTTTTTTTTTTTTTTTTTTTTTTTTTTACTGGGGATTGAACTCAGGGCACTAGACTCTGAGCCACATCTTCAGCCCTTTTTTGTATTTTACTTAGAGACAAGGTCTCACCAAGTTAGTTGCTCACCATTGCTGAGGCTGGCTTTGAACTTGCAATCCTCCTTGCTTTAGTCTCCTGAGCTACTGGGATTACAGATGCCTGGCTCTACAATCTTTTTGAGGGCAGATTTCCCCCAGTTGACCTAAGGACTTTTCACTAGTTCCTACCTTTTAAAAGTCTCAGCCTCAAAACCACTGCATGGAAGACTAAACCCCAACACATGAGCCTTTGGGGGATACACTTAAACCATGTCAACACCATAGAAGACGGCCTCTGTATGTTGGCCTCTGGGTGGTTCATTTCTTCATGAGACTTGTTAGCTCAAAAGCCCTCTGGTGCCAAATTCAAATTGTTACACATTTAATTTTCTTTATGTTCTTATTAGTGTATTCTAGTGATACGTAACATCGGGGTTCGTTTTGACACAATCAGGCATTCCTGGAATATAATTTGCTTCACTTGAATACCTTTAGTTATTTTTAAAATGGCTCTAATAAGCAGATTTTTAGCTATTGAGAACCTGATAAACCATGAACCCTCTCCCAGCATGTGCTAGCTATTGATAAGAGAGTGCATTGTGGTTTAAGACGCCAACCTACTGCTGTCCTTCAGATCTCTCTGTCCAGACTTCTACTGTGCTACTGAGTGATATCACCTGGATATCAAACCTCCTCCTGCCTCCCCTCTCCCTGGGAGTCCCCTCTGGATGGTATACCCATGAACTTGGGTGAACAGTGTGAGACTATGGATGTCTCACACTGAGGGACTTCCCCTCCCACACAACACTGTCTGAGCACCACTCTAGAAAGCTTATGTGTATTCCTGACTTTTGGGGGTTGTATATCTTTCCTTGACCAGCCTCCAAATCCCCCAAACCTTCTATACCAAGGCAGCCCCATTGGCAGAGGTACTCACTGAGACTTGTGCCTAAATCTAATGAACATTCTGTGATACACACAATATTGTTCTCTTTAAATTTTCTCTTTCTTTTCTTTCATTTGTTCATTCCTTCCTTCTTAAGTAAGCACTGGACCACTGAGCTACCTCCATAGTCTTTTTAGAGAATGTTTTTATTAGTGCTTTATACATAAGAGTGGGGTTCGTTTTGACATGATCATTCAAGCATGGAATATAATTTGCTCCATTTTTTTTCTCCAGTACTTCTTTCTCTCTTTTCCTCCCTCCTCCATTCCCTTCTTCATCTCTCCTGGTCTTCTATTTATTTGGTTTTTTAGGTGCTTTATAGGTATACAGAAAGATGGAATTCACTTTGGTATATTCATATATGTACATAGCATAATTTGGTCAATTGCATCCTACAGTTCCTCCCTTTTCCTGTCATTCCTCAATCCCTCTCCTCTCCTCTACTAATCTCCCTTCTAATTTCATGGATTTTCTCCCCTCCTTGCCCCTCTCCCCCCTCCACCAATTTTGCTCTAAGTTCCGCATATGAGAGAGAACATATGACCCTTGACTTTCTGGGTCTGGCTTATATGACTCGGTTCCATTCATTTACCAACAAGTGTCATAATTTTATTCTTCTTTATGGCTGAGTAAACTCCTTGGGTATATAAACCACATTTTTCTTTATCTGTTCATCTGTTGACGGGCACCTGGGCAGGTTGCAGAACTCAATAGGTTTTTTTTTAAACTTCATTTTGAGATGGGGTCTCTCTGAGTTGCCCAGGCTGGCCTCAAGTTGGTGATCCTCTTGCTGAGCCTACCCAGTGGCTGGGATTACAGGCTCCTGACAGTTTTCTTTCTTTGTACTGCTGCGTTAGGATTCATCCTCGTCCGTCTGTCACTTCAGTACCACCTGCCTATCTTTTTCATAGCTCCCCATGTTTGTTCACGGTCAGTATTCATTCATTGCTTCCATCAATCTTAATTCCTTCCTGCTTATCTGAGTGTTCCTCTGGGTCATTTTTCTTTCCCTTAGTGTAGGTTTGCTGGTGACAAATTTAGCTTTGATTACCTAAAAATGGTCCTTATTTTCCCTTCCTTTTAGGAGGATGTTTTCTTGGTTATAGAATTCTGGGTTGCTGATTATTTTCCTTTCAGGACTTACAAGGTGATTTCCAACATTTCTGTTAGAAATTGATTGCCAGTCTTTTTGTGACTCCTTTGAAGGTAATGTGTGGGTGCCCACTTCCGCTCTTAGGCTGCTTTTAAGATTTTTTTCCCCTTTTCTTTAGTATTTTTCTTTCTCTTTTATGTAGTTGGCCAGCTGGGCTTTCAAGAGTTTCTTGATTTTTGATATTTTATTTGTTTTAGGTAATTCTAAGCCATTACTTCTACTTTATTCCTATGGTTTGGATATAGTTTGTGTATGTTTCCCAAGGTTTCCTATGTTGAAATTTGATCCCCAATGTGAGGCCTTAGGGGATAGAAAGTTAATCTGATTTTGGTGTTTAGAGGATGGGCCATTGAAAGGCAATTAGGAGTAGATAATGTCATTAAGGCGCATGATGGGATACTGGTGGCTTTATAAGAAGAGGGACATGTCTCTTATCATGTGATAGCCTGTGCTACTTTGGAACTCTGTTAGTAAAAAAGCCATCAAGAAGGCTAGTTGTATGGGCTGCCATTGTAAGTCGGTGGTAGAGCATTTGCCTTGCCTCGTATTTGAAAGGCCCTAGGTTTTATCTTGAGCACCACATAAAAACTAATAAAATAAATATTGTGTCCTTCTACAACTAAAAAATAAATAAAAATATAAAAAAGAAGGCTATCTGTGGGCTTTTGACTTTGGACCTAGAGAACTGTGAACCAAAGTCAATTTCTTTTCTTTATAGTTACCTCGCCTCAGGTATTTTGTAATGATCTTAGATTGCTGAATGTTCTCCAGAGGTCCATATGTTTAAGAATTGTTCTCCAGGGTGGTACAGTGGGAAGTGGTAGAACCCTTAGGACATGGGGACCTATAAGAGGTCCTGCCACACCAGGGGACAAAGCAATGGAGCCACTCAGTCATGACTAGAATCTCCAGAACTGTGAGCTGAATAAACCTTTTCTCTTTATAAGTTAATTATCTTAGGTGCTCTGTTATAGTAACAAAGTAAAACTAATATATATATATATATATATATATATATATATATATATATATATTCAAGTCCCTCTTGGGACTTGAATAATACACATTAGGCCTTTTTATCATGCCCTTTATCTTTTTAATATTCTTTGTAATTTTTTTCCCCTCTGTGCCTGCTTAGCTTGGATACTTGCTTTAATTGACTCATCTTCTAGTTTTCTAGTCCTATATTCTGCTTTCTGACTTTATGTTAAATTCATCTGTTGAGTTATTAACTTGAGATATTGCATGTTTTAGTTTTATATTCTCTTTGATTATTTTTATAGATTATAGTTATTTGCTGACGTTCTTCATTTGTTTTGTTCATCTGGTTTGTTTTCCTGGGTGTAATAATTAGAATTGCTTTGAAGTTGGTCAGCTAACTTTAGTTTCCGTATTACTTGGTGGCCATCCTTTTAAATCAGGCAGGTATTGTGCTGACTGAGAAATGATTTGCAGTCCTGGAGTCAGGCTTGCTCTGGTGTGCCCTGGCTTTTCACAGTTTCAAATGAGAATCTTTTGTATTCTTCAAAGTACCCCACCCCCACCACCACCGCCTTTTGCTTCCCAATTATAGTTGTTTTTTCCCTGCTCCCTTTTCAGTGGCTTTTGGTAAGATGTGAATCTCTTACCTTCAGAACTTGAAAACCATCCCAGGGATGATCTGTCCCTAGCACAAAGCCAACTCTGTGTTTGCATCCTAAGTCTCCACCTACAGCCCTCTTGGGGCCTTCCTCAGGACCTGCTTTCCCCAGTTGTTCTCAGGCTCTTGCTTGTACCCAGAATTGGCTACCATCTCCAGGGTAAAGTTAGCTGCAAGGTTTAGCTCTCTTCGTGGAGGGAGGTTTATTCCTCCCTGCTGTCTGTCTGAATTCTGCTGCTCTCAGGTTCATTTCCAGTTTTGTCTGTTTTTCCGGTTGTTCTTGCTGGGACCCTGCTTTGCTGCTAACTTCTTCATCCTACCTGGAAATCAAAGACTCGTGCTACCGTGAACGACCTTTTAGAAGCATGAATCAAACACATTTGCACCTGCTAACAGTCCTAGCATACTTGCTTATGGTCTTCAGGTAGGCGAGATGTGTCATATCAATACAAATTTAAGTAATGGTGCCTGAAATACTGTGGAGGGAAGCTGTACAAAGTGGCATCTGCTGTCAGCCTGTGATGTGGGAATTTATGAGGCTCGTCTCTTCAGTTCATGATAAAAGAATGCCACCTGTTTGTCATTTCTGTGCTAGTTGAGTGATTCCACTTCACTACTTTATAGATGTTTGGACAAAGCCCTTAAAGGAAAGGAAAGCACATTAAATTAAATGGTGTCTTTGTAGAGAGAACTGGTGATTAGGACATGTTGGGTAAAATTTCAGGTTTTTGGTAGTGCTGCTATTAAGGTTTTGATAAAATACTAGTCTGGGCTCTCTATGCATTTTTAGTTTGTGTAGTACATAGCTTAGACTTTGAGTAGACTCCATGATAGTGTGTCTTTAGAGCATATTTGCTATAAATTCTGAATAAATTATTCCAAACATTATTCTAAAGTGTTCTAAATTGCTTCTATTCTTACAGTTGTCAGCATTCCAGACATTATTCCATTCTGATTTTTTTTTTTTGCTGAGCAAAACAATTGCTTTTGTGGAATATAGCTATATTGATGGTGTAATCAAATATTAAAAATAGAATTGTGGAATTTTGCAGCAAATGCAATTAAAGAAGCACTGAATGCCTGTGTCTTTACTCCTGTTCATAGCTATTCTTTTCAAACTAGAGCTATTTCAGGGAATCAGATTTTGATTTGAGAATATTTATATGGAAAATAGCAATGCATTATATTTGCAAGATAATGTTCACCTGCTTATATTTTGTAGCCACATGGAACGTTCTTATTTTTATTTTTGAACTCAGTTTATTTCATGTAAACCTATAGACATAAAACAGTCTTGCTTTCGTATGGGATTGCTTCTCTGGTATTCCTTTGTCCAAATATCTATAAAGTAGTGAAGTGGAATCACTCAAAAGCACAGAAATGACAAACAGGTGGCATACTCTTATCATGAACTGAAGAGAGGAGCCTCATAAACCCCCACTCTCATGGAATTGTTTAAGCTTCTCCATGTTGACTTTACAGTTTGCTAGATCTGTGTCTTTGAACAGGTTACTTCATACCTTGGAGATATGGTTTCTTTGTAGAAGGGAAGCAACAAGCACTTCCCTTCCCAGCTGATGTTTATAATATAATCATTGTGAAAGTCTACAGCCAAGTTGTCCCCTGGGTACTACTCTGAAACTGCTCTTTATCTATTGCTCCACATTTCCTTGTACTGTCATCTTTTTAGGAAGACTAGAAGTTATAAAGCCATGACACAGTTTGATAGGAAGAAGGGAAGAGATGGTTCAAGACCAGAGTACTATAGGTTTGGATTGTGTCTGGTGAACCCAAGTCACTATGTATTTTGGGAATTGTAAAGCTTTATGAAGTGTTTTAAATTACAAATCAAAAGAAACAAATAGTGGGGTAGAAGAGATGTGACATTTGAAAAGTAAGTTGCTACAGCAGATAAATTCCTTTGAGAAACTGATTTGGATAGGCATAGATGAAGGGTATATAACTACCCGTCAAATGAACCAAAAACAAGACCAAGGAGAATGTACTTAATACTGAATCCATTTACCTTTAATCTTCTTAATAAATGAGAGAAAACAAACCAAACTATGTAATTTATAAATATATTTCAGAACAAGAAAAAAGGGATAAAAGGTATGTAATGGAGTATCCAGATTAAAATTTCAGATATTGGCATTTTCGATAGTGTGACAAAATAAATGAAAATGACTTTTAACAATTGGAGGGTTTGGGTAATTCATCATCTTATTTTAGACCCTTTTAAGTACATATGAATGAAAAAAATCAGGGTGAAATCACTAAGAGAGAGAGAGAGAGAGAGAGAGAGAGAGAGAGAGAGAGAGAGAGAGAACGAACAAGAGGCATTGTTAGGAGGAAAAGAGAGAAAAGAAAGTTGAGGGAAACCAGTAAGTGAGAGAGAAAAAATATATAAAATAAAAATAAATAAAAAGTTAAAAAATACAAAAAAAGAGATAAAATATTACATTTATGGCATTTGCCAGTAAATGTATTGAACTGAAGAAAATCATGCTAAGCGAAATAAACTAATTCCAAAAAAACCAAAGGCTGAGTGTTCTCTCTGATATATGGATGCTAACCTATAACAAGGAAGGGTACAGAAGGGAAAAATAGAAGTTCATTGAAATAGACAAAGGGGAATGAAGGGAGAGGAGGAACCAATAGAATCTTGACAGAGCTATTTTACTATCAGAAAGAAGAGATTAAGTAAAAAATCCTTGTTAGGGAGAGGATAATTATATACAACAATCAGATACATTTTTATTCTTTGTATACTTTTTTAAAAAAATTATGACAGTGGAATGTATTTTGACATATTTTACATACATGGACTACAACTTCCTATTCTTCTGGTTGTACATTATGTGGAATTACTTTGGTCATATATTATACTTCTTGTTAAAAAAAACTTTAAGGTTTTAAAGAGAAATGGATCAAGTTGGAGATATAAATTGATCTGTCATCAAAGGGAGAAATTTCATTGCATATCAATGATCAATACATCTATGAAAGAAAATTTAAAATAATGTAACAATGTAAAAATACAATTTACTAATTTGATATGAGTGACATATGTAAAATTCTGCTCCTTAGAGATGTTCTCCATTAGACATGAAATATTTTTTTTTAATTCTGAAAATATAGTAGTCCATAGTAGTACCAAAAAATTTCAAAGAATGAATAAAAAGAAATCGCATTGCCTGAACACAATTTAATTGAGTTATAAATCAGTAACAAAGTGATAAATGACCCTAACATATTTGGAAGTTTTAAAATCACATTCTAATGACTCATTAGTCGAATAAGAAATTATAATGGAAATGAACAACTTTAAACAGGCAGAAAGAAGCAAGTCTGAAAATGAATAAAGTAAGGGCTGAAGTAAATTCAGGGGGAAAAAAGAATAAAATTAAAGAATAAAAAATAAGAATAAAAATTAATGAAATAGAAAACAAAGTTACAGTAAAGAAGATCAACAAGATGAAAATATAGCTCAAAGGTAGCCTTTGGAAAAATTAACAAAATAGACAAGCCTGGTGAGAATGAGGAAGAATTAAAAAAACATGAAGGTTCAAATACCACTGTTATTAATTGCAGATCAGAAGAGACTGAAAAGTTGATAAGTGACTACACATTTGTTAAGTCACATAGAATAGAAAAATGTAATGGGACTTAAGTTATAGAAAAAAAATAAAATGAACAGAAGGGGTAATTCTTAATAGGAAAAGCATTGAAAGTATCCTCTTTAAAATAAGGAACCAGATATCTACAAATCATTTGAAATCATGAGATAACAAGTTGTTAGAATATTGATATACCAAAAGTCCATTGTAGTTTTGTAATCCAGGCACAGCCTGAAAATATGTTTTTAGAGGACATCAACAACAAAAAAAACAAGGAACTTGGATGTACATCTAACAAAAAAAGGTGTGAATGATGTATGCAATAAAACTTTATTGAATTGGATTACATAAGCCTAGATAAATGTAAACATGCCATATTCATAGAGGTAGGCAGACTTAATTTTGTGAAAATGACTATTTTTTTGTCAAATTAGGTTTTATTTATTTAAAAATCTCAACAAGATTTTTTTGAGGAGAGAGTGGAATTTAAGAAAATAATTGTAGATTCATACAAAACAGCTGTAGGCTCAGGAAAATCTGAATTTGGGAGGAATTTATGCTCTTGGGTAGCAAGACTCATTTTAGAGCTGTAGAAATTAGGCAAATGCAAAGGTAGACAAACCTATCAGAAAAAACACAACACAGAACCCTGAAATAATTATGGAAGCCTGATAAATGGTGGAGATGACACAGTGGACCCCGCAGAGGGGAGGGAGCGAACTATAAACGGTGCTGAAACTAATGACTCTCCTTGCATAATAATCATTTTTGGTATTCAAAAGACTTAAATGTGAAAGGCACAGTATTTAGAACTTACAGATCATATTAAAGTACTTTATTTATAATTAGCAACTTTCAGATGTGTTGATGTGATCATACAGAAAAATGTTCTTACTTTTTTGATATGCATATTGAAAAGTTGACAGGAAAAATGTCATGATGGCTGTAATTTATCTAAAAAAAACAAAAAAAGGATGAAGCAAATATGGCAAAATTATTAATCAAGGTGATGGACTAAGTGTATGGATTGAATACTTTTGTTTCTCTACTTTTATGAATATTTGAGAATTTTCAAAATGAAAATGTTTAAAAGCCATTTGAAAAATGAAGTTAAGGAAATCTCTCAAAACACTGAACACAAAGACCAGGAAGTTGAAAATGGGCAAGAAAAAGAATGAAAAACTCAGCCAAAGAACAGAAATCAGAGTTGCAGAGACCAAACTCAACAGGAGGGAATCATGACACAATAACAATACAAGAGCTATTCCCAGAACTGAAAGAAAGATTACAAGGTTCAGATTGAGTGTCCAGCACTGCACTTAATGAATGAAAAAGGTCCTTCCACCACTGTGGACTGTCAGACAGCCCCCATGGGGACCAGGCACCCCACCCTCCACTTCCTTTTGTCCTTTTGGGATATAGGGTCTCAAAAATTTGACCGACTCTGAACCTTCTCTCAGTAAGTTATTGGAGAATATAGACCATCAAAAAATCAGGGAGCAAATCAAGAAAAAAGAAAATGAAGTTTCAAGAAAATGGGCTAGAGCACAAGAGAGAGGTAAAGGGCAGTCCAGAGTGAAAGGCAGTCCCTGGGAAAACCAGGTGAGAAAGGATCAGGTGAGGGGACCTCAGAAGTACACGCCAAGAAACCCCAAGTGGATGGATCTCTTAATGTGCTGGAACGTGGGGAAAGGAGACTCAGGTTTGTCAGAGAACTCAGGATGAGTTGGTGGTAGATATATACAAGACAAGAGAAAGCAATGCAATTAACTCCAATTACATATTATAGTGTGACTTTTAAAAGGCATTGTAATTATAATACTCCTTGTGGTTCAGTTGTGGATAATATTTATAGAGTCATAGTGTTGAACTGAATGCTGTCATAAAAGGCGAACTGTTTCTCTCTTGAGACTGGGAAAGTGATGGGGAGAAGGGGCAGAAGTGTGTGAATTGGCTGTGTCCGAATCATTGAGAAAGTGAGAATCCTCCGCTTTCATAACCAGAAGGCAGACCAAGTGTCAAGTTTAGAAAGTTTAAAGTAAGTGGTAGAAGAAGCAGCCAAAACAATTGTTAAGTGGCAGTGTCTTCTAGGGAATGATCCAACTTTCAAAGTATACCTAGGAATTACCTGGATCAGAAAAAAAACCCTTATTCTTATTTCTTTAAGCTTGTTAAAATATTTTACTCACATGCTTATATTGTACAATGATCAGAGACCAATAGTAGGTAACTCTTGGAATAAATGATGTTATTTTCTTTTAGGGAGACCCATTCTGCCATAAGGTGGTATCAACAAACACTACAGGGTATGATGTCATGACCACAATTATATGGTAATGAGAAAAGGTTATTAGCAATGTAATGATCTGACTTTTATTTTATTTTATTTTTCTGTTGCAGCATCATCTTTATTTTATAAGAAAAAAAAGAAAACAGCCTAAGGTTATGTCAATCCAATGTCAAAACAGATTGATAATTCAGTATGAAAACAGTAAAATTGTTACTTATATTAATTATAGTTGAATTTTAATTTATTTATCTCATTTTTCCAGAGATTTCTAATGAGTCAAAAATACCTAAGTTAATAATACAAAATTTTATCTTATTAATTTTTATGCACATATCAAATATTGCAGTACTCAAACATATTGTGGTGGGTGGGTTCCATGCTCAACTTTTTTGATTATTTGAAATATTCAGTCATATTATATGACAGCCTAGTTTTTTAATTTGTGAGCGAGTTATAGAAATCTATTTAAAGAGAACCCTCTGCATGTGAACAGAATTTCTCTTAGTTTGTTTTCTCTTACTGTAAAAAAATACCCAACATTGAATATCATAAAGAAAACAGGTTTATTTAGTTCATATTTCAGGAGGTTTGAGGGCATGGAGCCAGCACTGGATCAGTTCTAGTGAAGGCCTCATGGTAGATGGCATCACCATAGCAAGAGGGTATACCATACGGAGAGATCATCTGACAAGGGGCCAGACTTGCGCTTTTTATAACAAGACTCTGGAGAGAATTAACTCAGCATCCCATCTGAGGGTGGCACCCCAGATGACCTAACCACCTCCCACTAGGCCCCACTTCCTAAAGTCTCACTATTCTCAACATCACTGCATTAGGGATGAAGCTTCCAAGATGAACTCTTAGAGGACAAGAGTTAGGAAGATACACCTGACTTGGAGGCATTTGAAGTCTAGGTGGGTATGGGGAGAGCAGTGGGGTCATGGTGGCATTTAGACAGGCACACCTGGGTGAATGGGGGGTTTCTGATAAAGGGAGAGGATGCTCTGGGATCTGCTGGCCCTGGGCATGGGATATGCACAGATTGATGGAGCAGTCAGCCTGCTGATGAGGCACCCCGCAGGTTCCTCTGGATCAGGTGTAGATGCAAACTGAAGGATGGAGCCATAGGAATAGTGAGCCCTTCCAGGATGGTCCTCACTTGGAGGGAAGAGAAGGCATTGGGAGACTGGCGAGTGGAGGGAGCAGCCTCAAGGGGCAGCTGCAGAGGCAGGGTGAGGGAGGAAATGGGCAGTCAGTGCAGCAGGGTATTCAGGAAGCAGGGGCAGGACTGAAGTCAGCCTGATGCACACTGAGGGTGGGTTTCCTGGATGAAGATGATGAGTGAGGGTTGGGAGCCTAGTGGGGTTTCCCTGTTCCAGGATGTCGCTTCAACCAGGCGGACAGGTTGCGGTGAGGTGATCCAAAGCACAAGAAGCACTCTTTGTGCCCTTTCTCAGGAAGCAGGTCCCCCTTCCCCTTTGTCCCCTTCCCTTGCATGGCCCTTTGCCTCCTCTCAGAACCTCACCAGGTTGAAGGACAGAAGAACTGCTCCTCCCGAGTCTCTGATGGGAAAGCAGAAGGCAGGTGTGAGGGAGAGGCCAGCCTCAGCTGGAGAGCACAGCTCCCAGGCCACTTGTCACTGTGCAGTGTGAGAACTCAGGGGACCCTCTGGGGTCCAGTCAAACGGGTAGTGGGCTCCAGGGGCAGAATTTTGATAAGAGTATGTTCTTTGGGATGAATTCTGGGACCACAGTTTCTGGCTCCAGTGGCTCTGTTAAAACTTAAGCAGAGGCATCTTTAGGGAAAAGTCTTGAATTTTGGAGTTTGCATAAATAGTGCATGTTTTATAGCATTAGTACAATGGGTCTTTATTCAAAATCATTTGGAAATGAAAGAACAATTTTTCTACCGGACAGGTTCAGTTCCTATTGTAATTCCAGTGGATTTAAAAGTTGATGTGAGTCTGTGAATTTGCTTGCATAATTATACTCTGATAGCTTTTCATTACACATAATGTGATTTTAATGGAATTAATGTTCTGTATCAACAAATACATTGTTTTATTGTTATGCAAAGTGGAGACTTCTAAAAGAAGCGAATAAAAACAATCTGCAAATGGTTTTTATAATATTCTTTCCATGCAGGATGTACACCTGCTCACTATTTTCTTTCTGATATTGGGTTGAGAGAGAAAGCAGGACAGAAGCTCTGGAATATATTGGGTACTAGTGAGAATTCATCCTTGAAAGTTGTATATTCTTTTAAAGTCTCATCATTTTTCCATTGAAGAAGAGAGGCCCACATAGAATTTCTCCTGGTCACCAGGCCTCCCTGAAAGACCAGGCCTCCCTACTGTCCCCTACCACATACCTTATTTGTTAACCTGTCATCTGAGACCCCTTCACATACTAGGAGCCTAGTTTCCTTCTCCTTTACTGAGGCCAGGTGCCAAGATGATCCAGAGGCTGTTAGGGTCTGTTCCGAAGCCAAAGTCCTTTGAGGTGCAAATCCTGGAATTTAGCCTACCCTGTCCACCTTTTCCATGTGTTGCAGGAAGCATCAGAGGGAGTTATGTCCACTGGCATGGGTTATGCCTCCCTCCTTAGAGGTCAGAACTTGGATTTGGTTTTAATAATGTATTTTCTCAGAAACTATGCATAAAGCATGAGAAATAGAAAAGAAAAAGGAGGAAGCCCAAATCCCACTGTCATGAGATAGCCTTCATGGCTTTGAGATGCAAGTACTGCTTTCTTCCTATATTTGTGTGTTGGTTTCTGTATATACCTAAAAGAAGGGAAATAATCCACCTTCCAAGGCCTTTTATAGCTTCTTTTCTTTTCCATTTTGTGGCTTTTCCCTCTCTTCTTTTTCTTTTATCAAGTCTGTGTGCATAGCATTAAATATTTTTCTGGAATGTAATGCATTTGGGCAATTGGGAAAGACCCAATAAATAGAAGCAGTTCCCTCTTGCTGAACACCTAGGTCATTTGAACACCTAGGTCATTTTCAGTTTTCATAATTATGAATAACCCTTGATACCAGGTATTCTTGGAAGTGAAATTACAGCTTCAAATGGTCTGCATAGGCGGAAACATGCATTATATCTTACATCCATGGATTAAAGATTAATATTATAGACAATTGCATATTTCAAAGCAAGCCTCCCTTCTACTTCTCCCTAATTCAGTTTCTCATTGCTATGTTTCTCAGGCTTACTTGCAGAGAGGACATTTATGTAGTACCAACATCCATCCATTTCTTTTTCTTGACAAAATGGGGATACTTCTGTGGGCACTAGACCATGTCTTGCTTGTCATTTATTTATCTTTGAGATCATTCCACATCAGCCTAAACAAATGTACCTCAAACTTCATAAAGCATATATTCACATTATATGTAAATATAAATTTGTGCAATGAATTATTGTTACCCACTGACTCAGGTTTTAACAGTAAACATTCTGAATGAAAGGCCTGGTGTACTTCTAGTTAATGTCTGTGCACTAAATTCCCAGTAGTGAAACCACTGAGTATATTTTTGTTTTGAGAAATGTTATAAAATTGCTCCAAGAAATTCTATATCAAATTATGCCAATAATATTTAAGAGGATCATTTTTCCCCTCTGCCTTTGTCACAATTGGGTTTCATCAAAACTTCACCAAAACATTGCCAATCTGATGGTAAAAAATCTTATTGTTTGTGAAACAATAAGGTAAAATCCAATTTATCTTATTGTTTGGACTTTTTAAAAAAAATTGAAAAGATTTAAGCATCCTCTTATAGGTTTATTCTCCATTAAAATATGAGCATCCTCTTTGTAGTATTTAGTTATCATTTCTTATTGAGTTATTCCTGTTTCTTATTATTGTGTATGAACTCTTTGTAAATTAAGAAAATCAGACTTTTTTCTATTAAATGCATTATTAATATTTTCCACATTTAAAATTGATTATGGATTTTGTTCTTCCTAAGCCACACAAATATGTCCATTGGCTTTTGCCACAAAAATGATACATTAAAAATCACTCCAAACTCAATGATTGATGGTAGGAAGCCTTTATGTTCTCTTCTGGTTTTCAGGTCAAGCTTGGATGGTTCCAGTTTGGGTTGCATGCTTCTGATTGAATTGGGATCTATTCCACATGTCCATTCTGGGGCCTATGCTTAAAGGGGTTGATGGCCATTTTGTGTGAGAAGGAGATGGAGGAAGCATATTGTGTATCAACAGACCTTAGAGGTGATGGCATGTTCCACTTCTACCCAGCGTGGCTGAGCAAGTCCTATGGTCAAGCCTGACACTGGGTTGAGGATGGGTACTCCACCCACTCAATTGTAATAGATACAAACTTGTCTTTCTTTTATTTATTTATTGGTGATTATTATTACTATTGCATTTTATTGGTTCTTTTTAGTTGTACATAAATTAAGATTCATCTTGACAAAATATAAAAGCATGGAATATAATCTGTTCCAATTCAGTCCCCAGTACTTTCCCTGTTCTTCCCCTCCTCTTTCCTCCCTGTTCCCATCCCTCTACTTTTCTGATCTTTTTGCTATTTACTTATGGTTTTTTTTAATTGGTGTCTTGTGTATATACATGGTGGTGAGATTCACTGTGGCATATTCATATATGCATACAGGAAAGTTAGGTCAGATTCATTCCAATGTTCTTTACTTATCCCATCCTTCCTCCTTCCCCTTCTATCACCTTCATCTACTCCACTGATCTTTCCTCTATTTTTAAAATATCTCTCCTTCTTTAGGGTTAGCTTCTGCGCATCAGAGAATACATTTGACCTTTGAGTTTTGGGGACTGGCATATTTCACTTAGCATCATAGTCTCCAGTTCCATCCATTTCCCAACAAATGCTATCATGTCGTTCTTCTTTATGGTAATATTTCTTTAGGGAATAATACACCATTATGTATATATACCACATTTGCTTTATCCATATATTTATTGAAAAGCACCTAGGTTTGTTCCATAGCTTGGCTATTGTGAATTGTGCTGCTAAAAACACTGATGTGGCTGCATCATTATAGCATGCTGATTTGGGGTGGTCCCATTTCTAGATTTTTGAGAAATCCCCATACTGCTTCCAGAGTGGTTGCATGAATTTGCAGTCCCACCAACAATGTGTGTGTGTTCCTTTACTTTCCCCCAACATTTTCACCATATTTATTGCTACTCATCTGGTCCTGGGCTTTTATTTCTTGGAAGATTTTTGATAACTGCTTCAATTTCAATACTTGATATTGATCTGTTTAAGTTTTCTATATCCTCATAGTTCAATTTGGGTTGGTCATATGTTTCTAAGAATTTGTCAATATATTCAAGATTTTCTAGCTTATTGGAATGTAAATTTTCAAAATAGCTTCAGATGATTGTCTGGGTTTTAATAGTGTCTGTGGTCATATTTCCTTTTTCCTCTTGAAATTGAATAATTTGAGAGTTCTCCCTTCTTTCTTTTGGTTAGTTTGGCTAAGGGTTTATCAATAAAATAAGGGTTTATTTTGTTTATCCTTTCAGAAAACCAACTCTTTTTTTGTTGTTGTTGATCTTTTCTAGTTTTTTTTAAAATTCTCAATTTCATTGATTTCAGCTCTGATTTTAATTATTTCCTGTCTTCTACTGATTTTGGTGTTGGTTGTTCTTTTTTCCCCTAGGGCCTTGACATGTAATGTTAGATTATTTACTTGGTATTATTCTATTCTTTTAATGTATGAGTTCAATGTTATGATCTTTCCTTTTAGAACTGCCTTCTGGCCCAGAGATTTTGATATATTGTATCATTTACTTCTAAGAATTTTTAAATTTCTCCTATGATTTTTTTGGCTATTCATTCATCATTCAAATATGTGTTATTTAATCTCTAGGTGTGAGAGTGGTTTCTGGTTTTTTATCTTGTTAGGTTCTAATTTCATTCCATTATGATCTGGTAGAATATAAGGTATTATCTCTATTTTTTTGTATTTTCTAAGATTTACTCTGTGATTTAGAATATGGTCTATTTTAGAAAATATTCCATGTGCTGCTGAGAAGAAAGTGAACTCAGTCATTGTTTGATGAAATATTGTCTGTTTAGTCCATATTATTAATTATATTTTTTAGTTCCATAGAATCTTTATTTAGCTTTTGTTTGAATAATTTATCCAGTGTTAAGAGAGGCATGTTAAAGTCACCCAGTATTATTGCATTGTGGTCTATTTGATTCTAAATATTGAGAAGGGATTGTTTTATGTATGTAAATGCTCCATTGTTTGGGGCATAAATATTTACAATCACATGTCTTATTGATGCATTATTCCCTCAAGCAGTATGAAGTGATCTTCTTTGTCTCTTCTGATTAATTTTGGTATGAAGTCCAATTTATTTAAGATGAGAGTATCTACCCCTTCTTGTTTATGAGTCCCATGTGAGTGGTATATTTTTCCCCATCTTTTCACCTTCCATCTGTGGATGTCTTTGCCTGTGCAGTGAGTCTCTTGAACACAGCACATTGTTGGGTCTTGTTTTTAATCCAATTTTCTAACTTATGTCTTTTGATTAAAGAGTTTAGACTGTTTACATTCAATGTTATTATTGAGTTGTGATTTTTATTTCCTACCACTTTTATTTATTTCTAATGTTTAAATCAGACTTGATCCTCCTTTGGTTGAATATTCTTCTAGTGTAATTCCTCCCTATGCTATTTTTCATATTATTTTTCCTTTCTTATCCATGAAATATTTTATTGAGTATGCTTTATAGTGGAGATTTTCTAGTTATGAATTCTTTTGGCTTCTGCTTATCATAAAAGTCTCCCCTACACTCCCCAGTGGTGCTTTACCACTGAGTTACCTCCCCAGTTTTTTATTTTTAAACAAGGTCTTGCTAAGTTGCTTGGCGCCACACTAAGTTGCTGAGGCTGGTCTCAAACTTTTGAACTTCCCCTACCTCAGCTTCCTGAGCCACTTGGATTACGGGCATGCACCATGGTGCCCTTTTCTTGGAAGGTTTTTATTTCATCTTCAATTCTGAAGCTTAATTTTGATGGGTATAGTATTCTTGGTTGGTATCCATTTTCTTTCAGAGCTTGGTATATATTTACCTTTGAATGTGACCGATCACTTTTCTCTTGCAGCTTTTAAAATTTTATCCTTATTTTGTATGTTAGGCATTTTCATTATAATGTGTATTGGAATGGATCTATTGTAATTTTCTATAAATCATTACATGACATACATTCAAGTGAGTTGAAGATACAATTTAACTATTGGGGTAACAATGATCATTAAAGTTATGTGTATGATCAAAGTTGATTTTGCAGTTATTTATAGTAAGCCATGTCAAGGTAAAGAAAATTCTTGTTTAGTCTTGGTTTGGACTAATTAGGGTTTGGACATTTAGTAGCTGTCCATCTGTCTTTGATTGTGGATCTCTGCAAAGCGTCTGGGGCACAAGAGCCCATTACCTAGTTGCTATGAGCCTTCCACCAGTAACTTCTGGTTTGTCAGCTCAGGCTGACTGCTTAGAAGATGCAGTGTTGTGCCTTGCCTATTTCTCTTCTGTGTTCTAGTTCAGGATACAGTCTCTGAAGTGTCCCTGTGATTGCTGTGGCTCATTGTGTACTTGTACCCCTCTACAGGATCCTTTTTATGGTAATGAATGTCCTGATAGCTGTCTGTGAGTACAGGTACTTTGGTTATGGGTTTTCCATGGGTGTTTTGTGATTCAGAAGTATTCCCTTGGCTGATGTGACTCTCTGAGGTTGTTCACTTGGGTTGTTGTTTCTATTGCCCCAGGTTGTGAATGACAGGTGTTGGTTTTCTCTGTTGACTATGTCTGATGAAAGGTCCTGCCAGTACCCAAACAATACCCTTTCCCTTCCCAGTTGTGATCAAAGGTCAGGCTGGGCACCTGTTAATGCTGGGAGCATCCACTTCAGGTTGCCTTGACTCTGGTAATTTTCCACCTTAACTCATCTCTCTCTGGCTATCTTTGCAGATGCCTTTTACTTAAGTTTCCTGGAGTATTCAGGGAAGTTTTTGTAGCGGCCTTCTGGCCATGGCTGTCATTATCTGGAAACTGGGTTTCTAAGTCATTGGATATTTAGGCAGCTTCCCTGGGGTATAGCCCCCCCCCTAATCCTTGGGAGAGTCCCTAGACTTCCTACTGTGCCTCCCCACAGTAGTCAGAGCTGTTGGGTGCCAGTGAATCCACTTTCGTCTACTTGGGGCCTAAGCTGCTTCATTATGTCTCTGTCTGAGTGAGTGGACACTGTGCAGAGTTTTCCACCCTTCCTGGGTTGCAGAGGCTGAACAGGGTTAGGCACACTTCCCAGCACAGGTCCTCACCACCACACTCTCCTTGTTCATGACGGGCGAGAGGGGGTATTGGTTTCAGCAATTTTCAGCTAGTAGTGGGCCCTGTAGAATTTCTTTCTGGTCAGATTATTAAGATCCTGTTGCAGGGAACATTGCTCTGGGTATAGGAAAATGTCTTATTGATTTAAGGGGATAACTAGTCAACTCAGGGTTTTCTACAACATGGCTGTGGTCACCTGGCTCAGTGTTTTTTCACAATTTGGTTTTAAGCTGTTTGCTCTGTTCTAAAGATCCTGCTGTTCCTGTCACACTTTAGATTTTGTCTGTTTTTAGGTGAATGAGCTTAGGAGATTTCCTGCCTGCCCTGCATGCCGCCCCCCACAACCCCAACTTGTTCCTCCTCACTTCCCCTACCCTGAATCAGGTTTGGGGTTAGGGAACCCTGCATTTATTCTCTACTCTGGTACCTTATCTTATAGTCTCTGCTGGTCTTGGCTTTGTAATATTCAGTCTTAGAGAATTTATTTTGTCCCCCACCTTCCAATTCTGTTTTCCTTCACTGCCTCTTTTCTGTGTTGTGAGGAGATCAGAACTCACTGTCTATCTCCTTTCTGCCATCTTTTTCAATCCCCCAGAATTCTACTTCTAATACAGGCTGTGAGAATAAGAACAAAGATTCAATCTACTACATGGAAGTGTTTTTTTTAAAAAAACATAAACTTAAAAAGAAATTAATTCATTAATCTTTTCATTTATGACTCCTGAAACCACAATGTGCCTCAAAGGCTGAATTCAAGATTGTTTTTAAAAATTTCTCCCATTTTCTTCTGCAAAATTCATGTTTTAATCTATTTTCCTCTTAGTGTCTTCCAGAATTTATTTTGGTTCAAAAACTGAGAAAGAATAAGTTTTGTTTCCTTCCATGTGATGAAAGAATTCATTTTTTAGTGTGTAGATTTTCTTTTTCCCTTTTTAATGTTTTAATTAGAATGGAATGAAGCTTATACATTATTTAGTCCTCCTGTTTTAAAAATGAATGTTTTTATCCCCATCTAATAATGAAGTCTTTTATGTTCCTCAGTAGATGTTTTAAGACTTTCTTCATGTTTATCTGGCTCAGCCTGTATTAGGTCTGTATATGAGAAGACATTCTGCCTTGTTGTTTGCTGATGTAAATAGAATCTTTAGTTTTATACTGTTTCATAACCATTCTTTGCTTTCCTAAGTGTAGAAAAGCTATTTTCCTCCAATTTAAGAGCTTGTTTCTTCAGACCGTCTATCATGGTGATGTGGGGCATGTCATCTAACCTTTGTGCTTTCATTTTCTTCTCTGTACCAGGCACGAGAATCACACACAGATTAGAGTGGTCAGTATAAAAAAAGTTAGACACTTAATAGTTGTCTGGAATACAGTCAGTGCTCAACAATATATAGCTATTAGTATAATTTTTCAATATTCTGATTTTGTCATGCTTTTATTGTTTCCCTTTTTTTTCAATCAATTTTCTTGGGTTTCCTAATTAATCATATAATTTTCAAATGGTAATAACTTTGCCCTCTTATTTCCAATGTTTACAACTTTTCTTGCTTTTCATTTTCAATTTTATTAGCTAGTGTATTGGTTTTCTACTGCTGCATAACAAAATGCCACACATCTAGTCACTGAAAACAACACAAATCAATTATCTCTAAGTTTTCATGGACCACGAGTCTGGGATGATTTCCTTGGGTCTGACAACTGAAATCTAGTGAAGCCAGACTCATCCTCATCCAGATACTTGATTATTGAAAGATCCACTTCTAGACTCCCAAACTTGGTAGAATTCATCCTGGGGGTTATATGAATCAGGCTCCTGTTTTCTTGCAGACTCTGAGCTTTTAGAGGCATCCACAGCATGGCAGCTTACTTCTTTAAGTCCAGCAGCAGAATTCCTCTAGTGCTTTACATCTTTAACATCAGGGACTGCCTACACTCCAAGGACCCACCCAGGAAAATCTCCCTTCTAGTTAACTCAACACGAAACTGACTTGGGACCTGAATCAATCATGTGCCACATGATGTTGTGGTCAAACACAGAGAGTATCTATGATGGTGGCATATCATAAGATTATAATGAAACTGAAAGATTCCTATGCCTAGTGATACCACAGCCATCCTAATGTCACTGCACAATGCGTTTCTCATGTGTTCATGGTAATACTGGTGTAAACAAGCCAACGGTGCTATCAGTTCTCTAACATATAGCATATACAATAATGCACAGGACATAATACTTGATAATGATAATAAATGACTGATACCAGTTTATGGATTTATTATACTGTGCTTTTTATCATTGGCTTAAAGTATGCTTCTTATAAAAAATCAGTTTCCTGTAAGACAGTCTTCCATATGACTGCAGCAGCAGCTTCAAATATCTCAAGCCTCTCAACGGCGTCTGGAGGCCACACCTGTCCACCAGGTGATTCCCGACAGGATGGAATCACCCCATGACAGGTTTCTCAGAACATGTTCCTGCCATTAAGCAGTGTATGGCCATACATCCCTGAAATCCTTCCACCCAATGAGGAGACACACTGGGTCAGACTCAGTCCCGCCCACTCAAGGAGAGGGGATTAAATAAGGTGTGGGGTGGAGGAGTTTCCATGCTATATCATAATTCTGTACACTACATTAGCACTTTCAGAATAATTGTAAATATAAATGGAAGTCATGGACATCTATATCTTGTCCTCCTTAAGAGTTCTTTTTTTCCCCTAGAAAATGGAGATTCTCATCAAAGATCTTTTATGCATCTACTGAATGATCCTATCTTTCATTTTTTGTCGCATTAATATTTAATTTTATTAATATGCTTTCTCTTCCTGAATCATCTTTTCATTCCTGATATGAACCCTTCCATGTTATTATTTTTGTAATATTTATTTTTAAGTTGTAGTTGGACACAATACCTTTATTTTATTTATTTATTTTTATGTGGTGGTGAGGATCTAACCCAGGACCTCCCACATGCTAGGCAAGTGCTCTACTGCTGAGCCACAACCCCAGTCCCCGTGCCCCCATGTTATTCTTTATTCTTTTTAATATACTACTGGATTCTGTTTTCAAAGATTTAATTTAAATATTATGTACCTCTGTTTGAAAGTAATTGGTCTAGCTGTGGGGTATTTTTTTCAGTTTGTAATGGTTAGGATGACCTTTGTAAGAAGAACTTGAGATGCTCCCCTGACCTCTGTGCTCAGAAAAAAATTTAAACACTTTTGGAAATCTTTGAACATTTAAGATTTAAAGAATTTTCTCATAGTTATTTGACCGCTTTCCCACTTTCTTGTGTTTATAGGATATTCAATGTTTTGGTCTTTTAAAAAAAATCAATTATAGTAATGTATATTTTCCTGGAAAATGGTCTGTATCACCATCCAGGGCTTGGGAGTTATTTGAGTAAGTATTATTCTCACTGTTTTTCATACTTTTTGCCAGTTGGCAGAGTTTCCCTCTTGATGATGTACATTCTCTGTATGCATGAATAGAGCTGTCGTTCCATCTCACCCCTGCCAGTTTGAAAGCCAAAAAGAGATGTAGTCTTTTGCTTTGCATTTTATTAATTCCTTATAAAGTGAGTGAGTGTGTGTGTGTGTGTGTGTGTATGAGGACGGATTGCCTATTTATAATCTTAGTTACCCAGGAGGTTAAATTTTACATTTAATGTTTCAATCCTTTTGTGATGTATTTTGGTTTGTGGGCGTGAATAATTTAGTTTATTTATATACAATTAGCTAGTAATTGTCTCAGAACCATTTATTGAAGAGTTCCTTTTTCCTCTGTTGATTTAATATGCCGCTCATTGTATAATTAAATTATAAAAGCTAAGTTAATGTATCTATATGCAAAGAGTAAAGTTGAATCCTTTCCTAATACCATAAACAAATATTAACTAAAATGGATGAGAGATCTAAATTTAAGAGTTAAAACTATTAAACTTTTAAAGAAAACATAGGGAAAGTTTCACACTGGTTTTAATGATGATTTCTTGTTTATGACTCCAAAGGCACAGGCAGTGAAAGAAAAAAATAGGCAAATTGGACTTCATCAACATTAAAAATCTTGTGGATCAAAGGGACATTAGTAACAGAGTAAAAAGAAAACCCCCAGAATGGGAATAAATATTTGAGAAATCATTTATCTCCCGAAGGATTAATATTTAATAGGCATATTCTAATTAGGACTCCAGTCTTGTGGATGTACACTATGGGGAGATTAGCTGTGGTATATTCCTATACCTACATAGGAAAGTTATGTCTGATTCATTCCACAGTCTTTTTCCTATTTCCCCTCCTTTCCTGTCATCCCCTTTGTCTAATCCACTGAACTTCTCTCCCTTATTGTGGGTTAGCTTTCACATATCAAAGAAAACATTCAGCCTTTGGTTTTTTGGGACTGGCTTATTTCTACGGTCATGTACAATTAAAAGGAACCAATACAATTTAAAAAAAATTAAGTGAAAAAAATATATCTATTGAAATGAAGAAGACAAAAATAAAAAGGTGATCAAATGGTGTATATAAAAATATTTAATATGCATATTTGAAATTCTTAAAACTCAACAAAAAGATAAATGAACCAATTAAAAAATGGTCGAAAGAGTTTTTGACACATGGATGAAACCAGGAAGGCAGTATGCTGAGTGAAATAAGCCAAACTCAAAATTATAATACTGAATAATCTCATGTAAATGTGCAATCTGAAAAGAAGTCAAACTCATAGAAACAATAGAAGGGTTGTTATCAAGGACTGTTCAGTGGTGGAAAAGAGTAGCTGTTGGACATGTTTTGGGGCTCTAAAGTTCAGCATGGTGACTATAGCTAATAATAATGCTCTGTCTATTTGAGATTTTCTGAAAGAGTAGATGATTAATCATAGAGAAATACAAATAGAAACCACAATGATATAGCACATCCATTAGGATGGCTATTATAAAAAACAAACAAATGAACAAACCCCAGAAAACAAATGTTAGAGAAATTGGAACACTTGTATACTCCTGTTGGGAATGTACAATGGCAGAGCCCCTCTGAAAAACATTACAATAGTTCCTCAGAAATTAAAAGTAGAATTACCATATGACCCAGCAATCCTCAAGGGACTTGAAGAAATATCTGCATATCCATGTTCATAGCAGCAGTATTCATATAATCCAAAAGGTGGAAGCTATTGAAATAACCATTGGCTGATGATTAGCTAAATAAAATGTGATATGTACATTCTATGGAATATTATTCAGCCTTTTTAAAAAGGGAGAAAATTTTGACTTTGCTACAACATGGATGAACATTGAAGACATTATTCCAACTGAAATAAACATGTCACAAAGGATATATTACTCTTACTCCACTTAAATGAAGTAAGTAGAGTTGTCAGATTCACAGGAACAGGGAGTAGAATGAGGGTTGATGAGGTCTGGAGTGTGGGGAATAAGTATTTAAAATACAATTTATAACTAATATGTACTTTTTTTGTTTCTGTGCATTATCTTCTGTTCCTTTTATCTCTCTGTTCTTGAGCCACTTTAAAATATTGTGGTGGTCTAAAATGGTTTTGTTTCTAGCAATTAAAAAATGTCTGAACCATTTTATCATCCTTCAAAGAATCCCATTGGAATTTTGAGGTTTATAAACATGGAAAATTAATATTTTTATTATATTAAGTTCTCTCAATTGGTTACAATAGTATTTATGTCCCTTTACTAACATCTTTTCTAACCCTCAGAGTTTTTAAAATTTTTTTAAATTTGTTCTTTTTTGATATACATGGCAGTAGAATGTATTTAGACATATTATTCATACATGAATAGTTTTCTGGTTATCTTTTTAATCATAAATCTATCTGATGTTAATTCTTGGGTAGGATTTAATTTCCTTTTCTTTTTTAACTTTTGTGAGTGGAACTTTTGCTTCCTATGGTTTTTTGCTATGTGAGAAAAATAATAAATTTGAAAAGTCTTGGATGCAAGAAAAATTATTTACCAGGGGGAAAGTGAAGGAAAAGAATTATTTGGTATAACATCTTATTTCTTCAGAAGTAATATACTTTGAGAAATAACTGTTGCTTGGGATAAAAGAATAAATAAATAATAAAATATATGGAATATTTTTGAATTTATAGAGAGTATGATTTTATTTTGTTAACTATATATAAAATGGAGATTGTTATTTTGATAAGTTGTATATTTGTTGATTTTTTTAAAGAGTCTTCTAATCATTTTTCCATTAGTGTACTTATATGGCCATAAGAAACAGCAGGAATCAGGGACTTCCTTAAGATTCTGGCATTTGGTCTGAGTAGGTACGTTGAGGGATGTTTCTTCAATAGAACAGCTCTCTCCCTCAAATGATATACTCCTTGAGGCATGGTGGTCTGCAAAGTCCACCTTCCCTCTTCTAAACAAAGAAGTGAACTGTGAACTGAGGTCAGAGTTGTTGATAATTGGAGTCAGCATGACAGGTACAGGATCAGACAGCACAGGCTGGAGAAGGGAGTTTCTTTGAGCATGAATGCCCTTGTAATGCTACTACTAAGCCTTCTGCCCTGTGCAGGCCAGAGTTGGCATATGATTCCCACATTGCACCATGACTGAAGCCTTCATGAGTCCTCTTACTAAAAGAGCTGTGTCTCTCTAGAGGAAATTTCTCCAACTTGGGTTCATAGAACCTAATTGATTAAGATTAAGCAGTGTGTTACTTTATCTCACTTCTAAGCATGCAAGCATCAAAGCAAGCAAGATACAATGAATGAGATCAGTGGTAACAAAGGAAAAGCTTAATTACTACAATTGGGGCCACACTTCTCAGAATCTAGAACACTTGTGAGTGAAATATTTAAAGTAGTTGTTATGGTTTAAATATGAGATGTCCCCCAGGAGCTCATGTATGAGACAATGCAAGAAGGTTCAGAGGTGAAGTGGTTAGATGATGAGATTTATAACCCAATCAGTGGATAAATCCACTGATAGGATGAACTGGATGGTAACTGAAGCAGATAGGGTGTGTCTGGAGGAGGTAGGTCACTGGAAGTGTGCCTTTGGGGTTTATATGTTGTTCCTGGTAAGCAGAACTCTCTCTACTTCTTGATTGCCATGTCATGAGATGTTTTCCTCCTCCATGTCCTTCTCTCATGATGTTCTGCATCACCTCGGGTCCAGAGCTATAGAGTAGGCCTTCTATGAACTGAAATCTCTGAAACCATGAGCCCCAAATAAACCTTTCCTCCTTAATGTTGTTCTTGTCAGGTGTTTGGGGGCACAGTGATGAAAAAACTGACTAAAATAGTAGTTATCAATAGTTATAAAGCTGAGCTTGCAACAAGAAAATAGTTATACTTGGAGAAGAAATAAAAGTAGATCTTCTAGATACATAAGGTATAGTTATTGACATTTTCTGAACAAACACAAATATACAGTTCAACAACTGGTTAGACGCAGCGCACAGATAATTGGAGATCTAGAAGGTATACCTGAAGAATGTATCCAGAATGAAATACTGAATAATATGGTATGGAATAAATGAAAGCAAAACTAAGAGATTTAAAGCATGGTATGTAAAGAAGGAAGATATGGTATTGGAGTCCTTGCAGAGAAAATGGAAGAGAGACAATATTTGAAGAGATTTGACTGTGAAATAGCCTATAGAACTAAATAAAAATGAAAATTCACTGACTCAAAAGCAAAATCCTTCCAAAAGAGGGTAAGTAAAAAGAAATACTTATGTACAAGAAAAAAGTTCAGTACTCCAAAGGCAAGGAGACAATCTTAAGTCTTTTAGATTAAGATCAGTGTCTCTCTTTAAAGAATAATAGTTAAAAGGGCAACAGACTTCTTGACTGCAACCATGGAAGCCTGAAGACAGTGGAATAATATTTTTAAACTGTCAACTAAAGATATGGTCAACCTAGAAGTTGTGTTGATAGCAAAATTATTTTTCAATCATGAGAGTAAATTAAAACTTTACAGATTAACAGAAATGAGAATTTATCTGCAGAAGAACTGCACTGGCACAACTTTCAAATCAGAGCTTCATGTCTTTTAGAATGATAAGCTAGTGAAGCCTGTGGGCTGTGTCAGAATAAGGTTTTTTAAAGTATGAAATAAAATTGCATGGGGTTACAAAGGCAACCAATTTGAAACTTTAAAAAATCAAAATATTTTAATCTGTATTATACTAGTATGTATCCCACTTTGTAACTCACATAATAACAAAATCCAGTGATAGTTCTATTAACTACTCTAATTTCAGAATAAACAGTGCTGTGAGAGAAGGTGTCATCTTACAGGGCAGGACAGGCACACATGAATAACTTCAAATGCAACTGTATCAAAGCAAGAGGCATGCAGTACAGCACACTGTGGTATATATCATCTTTGACTTTCTTTTGATTCATGAGTTATTTAGAATATAATCAAATATTTTCACATTAATGTATTTTTTTCATGGTGCTATCTTTACTATTCATTTATATGTCTGCTACTTCTTGAGGGGAGAAGATAAGCTATAGACAGATCTTTTCCTATCACAGGGAAAGTAGGATGTTATGAATTTGAGGTATTGATTCAGCCCTGTAAGAGGACAGTGTGTGGCCAGCATTGGGACCACATGCTGAAACTGAAAGTTTGGGTGGGGTATTATGAGGAGGGTCTTGTTCCAATGTGAAGAGGCAGAGCCATAGGTAGAGTAGGTGTGGTGAAGAATCTGTTCCCTAGAGGAGGTGACAGAAGGCTGAAGGATTGCCCACCTGAAGGAGTCTTATCATGTGGCTTCAGTGAAACCCAAAGAAAGGCACAAATAAAGAAAACATGTGAGTAGAGCAAAAAGGAGGTCACTGCTCAATGAGGCTCAAGGAAAAATTTTATGCACACCGTAGAGCAGCAATGCAAAATGCCTTGGGAGGTAGGTTTCAGTGGACTTGCTTCAACCTGGACGGCTCAGAATATTATTCTTCACTCCATTGTTTCAACAATGATTCTTTCCTCAGAGAGGTAGTAAACACTGGTTGTTAGTGGTAAATTGGTATCCCAGTAGCTTTAGGCACACCTGCCAGATGTTTGGGGAAAGTAATTTAATTGACATTTCAGCCTGCATTCTAGAAGGACTTGCTTCGCTCTCTAAAATTTTGCCTTACCATTTGCCTTTCAACCAGATTTGATGATCTGAGGACAATTCTTGATATTAGGCAGTGAAACAACTTTTAGTTTAGAGAAAAAGACAGAAAGAGCTAATTTATTCCAGCTGTCTGTGTGCAGGCAGCAGTACTCATCAAATGGGAACGGTCGTTGGCTCTATGATGCCATCGCTGCCTGGTAGTCTATTATCCCTTTCCATCAACCTCAAAAGCAAGAAGTTCTTGCTCATTTCTAATTTTATGTCTTCCTCTACGAGGCTGGATGGGAAAAGTGGAGGAAAGAGTGACTTGGTGTTCTCTCTGAGAGCAACATCATGCTTGATCACTCTCTTTGGCCTATTTTTTTTTCCCAGCTGTTTACTTATATGATACCCTTCTCCAACTCTCTTCAGGTTCCCCATATTTTTTTGTAAATCATAGACTTTGAATAATGAAACTGGTAAATTAATTGGGACAAAGGTTTCACCGTGGCAATTTCACAGCTAATTGAATTCCTAACCCTTTTCTTCACAGGGGTGTTACAAAATAAACCTTCATATCAGAACGTGCAACCTACCCCTCCTTTGTAATGGGAATTGAGCAAAGATAGCTCCAACTAACTACCCAACAGTTCCAGGGCAGTGGCTCTGAACTTCTTTTCTAGCCTGGCTCTATTAGACATGCTCTATTCTCCTGGGTCTCAAGTGGACCAGAGCAGGTGTCCTGAAAGTGGAAGCATTCAGGCACCTGGACTCTAAAAAGCCTCCTACAAGATGTTGATGTGGCCCTCTCTACTTAGATTTGATGCCAGTGTTTTTGTATGGAAGGGGCAGGGAAATCTGTTCCTTCTGGTGAAGTATTGAGAGAAAGAGGCTATTGGAAACAATAATCCAGTGTTTGACTCTGGAAATATCAGTGTATGCTGTGGTTTCCAGACTTAAATATGCCCCATAAATCATGCACTGAGGGGTTGTTCCCTGGGTTGGCATTATTGGTAGGAGGTGGAGCCTTTGAGAGATGCGGCCTAGTCTGAGGAAGTTAGATCACTGGGGGCGTGCCCTTGAAGGGGAATGTGAGATCTCAGCCCCTTCTTCCCTGTGTTGCTTCTTGGCCATGAGGTGAGAAGCTTTGCTCCACCACACATATGCACCATGATGTGCCACCCCAGAGCCATGGGGCCAACTAACCATTGACTGGAACCTCCAAAACCAGGAGCCCAAATAAACCTTTCTGCCCCCGCACCTTCAGTTCAGAGGATCAAATCCGGGACTTTGCACATGCTAGGCAAATCATCTACCACTGAGCTACATCCTCAGCCCCTAGTAAACCGTTCTGAAATGTTTTACCTGAGATGATGGTGATAGTTTTAGGAAGACATCTGTTTGAGAAATAACTGTGTAATTTAATTATAAAGTGATTTGGGGCCTGTGGTGTGTCTTCTAAGGGTGATGAAGCTGGCCTCAGAGAGACTTTCTTGATTGTTCAAGCATTGGATTCAGAAGTCAAGAGAGAGATTCTAGAGGCATTTGGAAGAAGAATTAGTGAATCTCAGCTGCAGAGAAATGTGAGGGGATTTCAGAGAAGGGTTTCCCTAGCATTGTACTATAAGGAAGGGAGGCTACATCCTAGAGAGAGACTTGCAAAATGAAGGACTGTTGTAAATAATTGTCAATGTTGACTGTGTTTGGAGGATTTGTGCACACTGAGCAAAGCCTATTGGGTTTAAGGCCTGATCCTATCCACTGCAAAGACTGGGGTAGCCTGTAGTACTCTGTGATCAAAGGGACCTTGCGGATCTGGGAGTAACATGATTCTTCCAGGTCTGATTTGTCATTTTGGAATCTGAGAGAAAATGTAGTTAAGGCCTTTCAGCCATGTCCCAGACCATCTGGCCCTTGCCCTAGGTGGCAAGTATGAGCAATTCATCTCCGCAGGAGACCTCATAACTATATATCTTACTTATTGTGGGACCTCCTAATATTGCCTAATTGAGGAGTGAGCCACAGCCTCCTGCCCCTCCCTGGATCTGGTTGGATATGGAGGAAGAGAGAACAGTCTCAGGATATGGATTTGAGTAACCAGGAGGGAAGGGTGCTGTTGCAGAATGTTGAGACTATAAAAGTACCACTGGGTCTGGGAGGTGGGGATTGCAGGTGCATTTCTGAACATGTGAAGAGTGAGAGAACCAGGGACCAGAAACAGAAACCATGGACAGTGTGGTGCTCACAGTGATCAAGGAAGAGCTCTGAGACAGAGCAGCAGATGGCATTCCGGGAGCCTTATAGTAGCTAGGTCCCCACTCCCCCACCCAGCATTGGGGAGAATAAACAAAAGACTCACAGGAGGAAGATCTTGGGAATCTGGGAGAGGGAAGCTGAGGAGAAGAGCAGCTAAAGAAGTGTGAAGAACAGCTGAGTGGGAATATAGGAGCCTGGAGAGAGGGGGCTCCACACTGGAAGACACTGCTAGCTCTGCTACAGCTGAGGTCAAACTGTACTTTGTCTGATGCATGCAGTGACCTCTCAGGTAATCCTGAGAAGAAGAGTTTCTGCTAAGCTGTGGAGACCAAAACCAGATGTTAGTGCATGGGAAGTTACTATCTCTCCATGGTCCACTGGACATTCCTGAACACAAGGAGACCAGGAATATAGGGATCAGAGCCAATGTCTGCCTCAGGGAGAGCGAGCTTGGGAGAAAGGTAGACCTGGACCTGGGCCAAGGGCTGAACTGTGGTTCTTTCAAAGAATAGAGGAACAGCATATCCAGGTGATAAGGACAACAGAGAAGACTGCTCACCAGGACCTGGGACAAGGATAGGGGTAGGTCTTGGCCTGGGAAGGGAGTGGCTGCTCAGAGTTAGGGTAGAGCTTCATAGGACACTGAAGTGGGAGACTGTGCTATGAATGAAAGGGGCTAGAGACTGTGGGACCAGGGCAGCCACAGCATGGCAGCAGGATGGCAGGGGAGTGGTAGTGTTTTCACTTCTCTCTGTGATTTAAAGGTCACACAGCTAGCTTTAGAGGACCAAGGTGGACGAAGCAGCCTGGTAGAGGGTCATTCAGGAAGCCCATCACTCTTGGGCCACCTAGTGTAGTGCATGCTGCAGCCTACTCTGTGGCACCCTGGTGGCCTGCAGGCCAGATGTGCCTGCAGGCTGTGAACATCTGGAAGAAAAACAGAGCTCATTGCTCAGTGAAAACTCTGCTCCTGTGTTGTGTGAGATTCCACACACACTCTGCTGTTGAGGTTGGTTTGATTGGTTTCTGAATGTCTCACATGGATGCACCATCTCTCCTTCCAGGTGCTGCTGTCGGGACTCATTGGTGTCGTCTCCTGGAAGAGGCCTCTCTCTCTTGTGGTAAGTGGCACCTGGGTCTCCAGGTGGCCTGGGACAGGGCCCTCCCTGCATAGGAGTGAGCATGGCACAGGCAAAGGCAAAGAGAATCCCAGTTTCTTGGCTTGGAATAAGATGCTAATGTTTATTTTAAAAAGTAACCACTGCATGCGATGGGCTGGTCCGTGAAAACCACTGTGCATTTTACACATTGCACTTTTGAGAGATTTCCCTTGAAGATTTTCCTAAGATGCCCACATCACATCCTTTCCCTGTTTGTTTTCTTTTGGTGCCCTTCCTTAAGGACATACCTTGAACAAAGACATTTTGAAAGTGTGGATGTAAGCATTGTCTCCAAACCCAAAGACCTGCTTATGCATATACATATGCTTACATAGGATCACACAAACTGCACACACTTTGTCAGAGTTCAAGAAATGTTAGCTTTTTAGTGTGCTTGGGAGATATAAAATTCTGAGAGTAAAATAATGATACTTATTTGAATACGAGAATTGCTGGGGCATGGTGCTAAAGAGTGGACCACATGGGAGATGGAGAGAGGAGGATTTTTTTTTCCTTCTCTGAAAAGTACCCCAAGCAGATTTGTGTCTATTGATCGTATGCCTGTTCTTCTCAGTGTGTGCATTAATATATTGACGTGTCTATGTCAGAACTAGAGGCTGGGATTTTCTGGTTTTGATGGGTAATGAAAAAGACAGCCTGACAGCTTTCTTCTTTTGTATTAATCAATTATTTAGAACCTAGTTTTTAAGCGATTGGATTTGGAGATAACGATGTCCTAAATATTAATGGACATAGGAAAAAAATAAAACAAATTTGTTTGTGGAAGACATCTTCTTTTCCATCTGAGTAACCATGACACCCTGGAAAGGTATCAGGGAATAGATGGATGATGTGGAATTCAGTTGAACTTCCTCTTCCACTGTAGCTCAGCTCATATGAGAAATTTCCTAGTGAAACTTGCTTTTTAGCCAGGGAAGGGGGTGCACACCTGTAATTCCAACAATGGGAGAGACTGAGGCAGGAGGATCCCAAGTTCAAGACCAGTCTGGATAATTTAGAAAGACCCTGTCTCAAAATTTAAAATAAGGACTGGGGATATAACTCAGTGGTCGAGTGCTTGCCTAGCATTAAGGGGCCCTGAGTACCTTTCCCAGTACTAGAAAAAAAATGTTCTTTATATGGAAGTTTCCAAACATGCACAAAATAGCCTGGTGTAATGAACCCTGTATACTTTTCATCTAGAGCCAATAAATTTGAATACCTGTCCTGTTTTATTCACCCATGTTCTCTCACTCTCCTGCCCTTACTATTGATTCCTTCTGGCTGGATTATTTTAAAGAAGTCTCAGCTTGTGGGTCAAGAAGCCCACTCTTGGGCTGGAATTGTGAGCTCAGAGGTAGAGTGCTTTCCTAGCACATATGAAACACTGGGTTCGGTCCCTATTACTATACGAAAATAAATAAACAAAATAAAGTTGTTTTTTAAAAAAGAAGCTCACTCTTGGTGCAGAATGGTACGGCACTGAACCTACTGATGACTGTGGTGACACCTTTGCTTGTGCTCTGCGGTGACTTCTGTGCTGCTTTCAGTGACACAGGCATAGCTTGCTCTATTCCTTTCTGCATGCTCCCATGGTGCAGAGATTAAGTCCTCCAAAAGCAGTCCCTTAACAAAGAAAAACCATCTTCCTAAGGGGAGGGGTGTGTGGACACAAACACAAGGGTAGTAGAATAACATTCAACACCCAGCTACCCACAGCCCTGGCCCTAGGATGCATACTGGGCTGGGCATTTTATGATACAGATTGCATAGTTTATAACTGATGGGGAGTTAGGACTCATATGGACATGGCTCAAGTCAGAGGAGTAGGGTAGTGTCTTTGGACCTCATTCTAGTAGGAGGGATAGTAGCAGCTGGACCTACTAGAGCAGAGGGTTCCAAGTACTTGCTCCTCAGTCCTGGTGATCAGTTCAGGAACAGCTACTCTCTGGAAAGTGCTCATATTCACTTCCCATTGAATTATTTTCTTCCTTATTCCAGGTAGAGGACAAATGCATTCATTTATCTTGACTTTTTTGCCCTATTTAGGGAGGTAAGGTAACGCTAGCAGCTGCAACACATGTTCAGTGGTTTAACACAAGTTAGCTTCTGCTGCTGTCCAGGGTGGGTGCTGTGGTAAGTAGTTGCTTCCTCCATAGACGGCTGCAGAGACCCTGGTTTCTTCTATCTGGGGGGCCTTCTCCTCTAGGCCCTTGGAGTCCTCCTCTGCAATGCAGTGAGAGGTCATGAGAAATGGGGATGGAACTCCTACTCCTTAATTTCCTTGGACTCAAAGTAACGCTCGTTGCTCCTATGTCAAACCATCGGGACAACTTGTCATGTAAAAAGTTACAAAGGAGACTGGGAAAGCCATGCCTTTCTGGACAGGCACTTCCCAGAGGCAGCCTCACACTGTAGAGGAGATGGTATGAATTTTGGTGGGAAGTTTTCTTTTTCTAACACAAGAACAATCTTCTGTCCCTATTAGTCAGTACGGTGCAATCTTTTGAGTCATTACCAAAAACCCACTTCTGAACTCAACCATTGAAATAGCTTTGGCCTTAACTTTTTTTTTCTAAGAGGAGTAAGAGCATTCACAATAGATAGGAGGTAAATTCACAGTATAGTTATCCCTTGGTATATGAAGGGAATTAGTTCCAGGATCCTCATGGACACACAATCCAAAAAAAGCTCATGTCCCTTATATAAAATGGCATACTGTTTGCATAGAAGCTATGTGTATCCTCTTGTATGCTTTAAATAATCTATAAATGACTTATAATTTTCCAATATAATACAAATACTAGATGCGATTAACTTTTTTTTCTTTGGTCCACAGTTGGTCAAATCTGTGGATGTAGAACCAATGGATATAGAGGGCTAACTGTACACGGATGTGTTAGTTAGAATTCCCCAGGAAGCATAAGCAATGCGATGTATCTATTTACTGCCTGACTGTCCATCTTTTGGGATTTGTCTACCTGTCCTTCTATTAAGATATGTTTTAAGAATTAACCTCATGAGATTGTAGAGGTGAGCAAGTCCAAAGCTTCCGGGCAGGCTGGAACCCCAGAGAAGCATTGATGTTGCAGCTGAGGCAGGGTTCCCCATCTTTGGAAGAGGTCAGTCTTTTTTCTCTTAAAGCTTTCAACTGATTGGTTAAAGCCCATGTATGCCAAGGAGGATAATCTGCTTTGTTCAAAGTCTGTTGCCTTAAATGTAATCTCATTTTTAAAAAAATACCATGACAGCAATACCTAAACTGGTGTTTGACCAACTATCTGGGGATTGCAGCCTAGCCAAGTTGACATGAAAGCGATCATCACAACAGGGTTCTATTACCTGACCAAAAATGCTCTATCCAGAATAGTAACAGTGAAAACACTGTAAATAATGATACTAGTCATTCATTGAGAATGACCTGCGTGCCCTTATTTTCTCAGCAGTCCTGGCAAGAATTGGTTTTCCTATTTTGGGAAGAGATGGGGAGACCTCAGGTCTTGAAGCAATGGACTTGAGCTCAGAGCTCTCTGACTCTAAAAATCCACCACCTTTTTTTGTCCCAACCTACCAAAGTCCATATAGATGTTCCTTTTCTTCCCCACAGCTTGTCTCTAATTCTGTATCAATGATTTGTACTCGCATTATCTTGTCCCTTAAGTTTTTTTTTCTGTCTCAGTGGGTGGCAGTGCCACCCACCCAACCTAAAATCTGGACTCATTATGCCTTTTTTACTCCTCCCCTTTCATGTTCTTTTGCAAGCTCTCCCATTTATTGCTACCTTTATATTTATACGATTGGCCATCTTTTCTTTATTCCTTAAGTAACGTGTTCTAGGGCAGACTCACCTTCTCTTACAGGATGCTGAAGTAGCCTTTTGAAGATCTTTGTGCCAAGAGTTTGGTTCTTCTTAAAGGCATATTTTTTGCATACCCATACCCAGAGTGATTTACATGTATCTTAGCCTGTTCTCTGTTTCTGTAATGAAATATCTGAGCCTGGATACTTTATAAAGAAAAGAGACTTATTTAGCTCACTGTTATGGTTTGGATATGAGGTGTGCCTCAGAAGCTCTTGGGTTAATGCAGGAGGTGAAATTACTAGGTTATGAGAGCTATAATTTAATCAATCTATCCGAGTTTGAATGGATTGACTGTAATTGTAGGCAGGTAGGGTGTGCCTGGATAAGGTAGGTCACTGGTGGCATGCCCCAGAAAGGTTCATCTTCTCTACAGTCTCTTCCCCTTTCTATTTCTGCTTCTTGGCTGCCATGAATGGGGTAGTGCTCCTCTCTTATGCCATTGCACCATGATGTTCTGCCTTACTCAGGCCTGCAGCAATGGAGTTGGCTGACCATGGACTGAACCTCTAAAACCATGAGCCAAATAATGTTTTCCTCCTCTAAGTTGTTCTTGTCAGATATCTTGCTCACAACAGTGAAAAGCTAACATGCTCACATTGTTAGAGACTGCAAGTACAAGACTGGTGGTCTCATCTATTCATCCTTGGTGGGCCTTATGGTAGATGGCATCCTGGCAAGAGTACATGCAGAAGAGATAAGATAGTGAGACAGGAAGTCAGAGACCAGGTCGGGTCCAGTCTTGCTGTTTTTATAACAACCCATTCTCATAGGAATTAACTCACTTCATGAGACTACACTAGTCCCTTTGGAGGGCCTGCCCCCAATGACCTAATTATCTTCCTCTAGACCCATCTTATAAAGGTCTCATCACCTCCCACATCTCCACACGGAGGACCTTGTGTCCTGCATGTGAACCGTTAGGGAACATACTTAACCCGTATCCAAACCATAGCACTATCTAAAAGGTCAGTTGTACTATGGGCTCTTCAGTCATTCCCTAGGGCCTGGGGATTAGAACTGGGGATTATGGGACAATGTATGATGACTTATTGTATAAGAAAAGGAATTAATTAGAAAGTTAAGTACCTGACCCAGGGTCCTACAGCTAGAATGTTTGAAGCCTCCGTTCTAATAATTATTTTTATCTCAAGCTCCTGTGATTATTCTGTACCCTAATGATGTCTTCCCATCTTCTTGAAGGTATGAACTGGGGATCCCTCTGTGAGCATTCTAGTTCATTCCCAGGGGACACACTTGACTCCTCCTCCCACCCCCACATTGACTGCTACAGTGAGTTGTCCTCTGATGGGAGAATGTCCCCCTGGATGATGAGAGGAAGTACCATTGGGCCTCATGGTCCAGGCTGTACACCGCCATGCAAAACACCTGCAGAGGTTGGCTGGGTGAGTGCAGGAATGAAGGGGTCCGCTGACAGCAGAGATTGGTGCTTCCATGGTTCCAATGGCAGCTGCTTTCCTCTGTAGGCTTGTGAGCATGAGCCTCTTAAGATGTGTTATGCCCCCTCCTGTGTATCACTCTGGTCTTTGGATAGAGTAGGATGAAGCAAACTGCTCTCCCAGAGTAAGTGGTATTCTGAAGGACAAGGGCCCTGTGAGAAGAGAAGAAGAGAGGAGCAGCACAGTCCAACCAGGGGAGGTGGCTTCCCTTTATAGGCTGGTGAACGTGAATTGAAAGGGATAAGAAGGAAGAAAAATGCTGTGGCATTTTTAACACAGTATTCTACAAGAGCCTTTCCAAAACCTAGAGATAGTTATGTTAGTAAAGAATATGTGCCAGGTACCATGGTACACACCTGTAAACCCAGCGGCTCTGGAGGCCGAAGCAGGAGGATTGCAAGTTCAAAGCCAGCCTCAGCAAAAGCAAGGTACTAAGCAACTCAGTAAGACCCTGTCTCTTAAAAAAAAAAAAAAAGGGCTGAGGATGTGGCTCAGTTGAGTGTCCCTGAGTACAATCCCTAGTACCTGCTCCCACCCCTGTCACCACACACACAAAAAAAGAATATGTATTTTCATGGTAATGTGGTACTCCTTTTACATGTGCTAATTGTCTCCTATGATTGAGGAAATGGTCTTCCCTGCCTTAAACTTTGAGGGTTATACACTGTGCTAGATGCCAAGTTAGAAATCAGGTTGTATAGCTATGTGTACATGATTTCTCAAAAGATTCAATGAAAGAAACTTCTTATGATAGTTGGTGTACTAATAATGGAACGTGTAAAAAATAATCACAGTTAATATGATTTAAAAAATTTGAACAAACTAGGAGCGGGACACTAGGTGATTTGTAATGACTAATAACTATTGAGAGAATAACAGCAATGGGATAGAAAATATTTTTTTTTATTTTTAAAAGCATGGGTTCACAGGTAAATGAGTACCATATAGATCTAGTGTTGTATTTAGTATTGTTTAAGTTTTATGCTATAGTGTTTGGGAGACCTGGAACCTGGCTTTTTGTTTACTTTTATCATAAAATTTTATAAACTCAAATAGGAAAGTGTATCCATTAAAGACAGAGCCTCTTGGAGCCAACACGAAAACAGTGCAATACTTGGCTCCTGCCACCCAGGGATCCCATCAACCTCAGTAGATTTAGGAATCCTAATTTAACTATAGCAAAGACATTCTCACTGTAAATTCTGATCTATAGAGAGGAGTCTCCACAGAGCTTTTCAAGTTTGCAGGGGCTCCCTTTCACAGCTTTATTCTCATAGCTACAATGAAAGGAGTATTCTCTGAATCCTCCTGGGATGGGTGAGGTCTTGCATGATGAATGCATTCTAATATTGTAATCTCCCTCAGCCTTTGGAGTCCTTCTTCTATGGGATACCAAGAAAGGATGGCATTTCAACTTCACTTGGATTATATTTCAGTCAACCAGACAAACTAATTGTGGGCCCATATCAATAAATCTGGTCTGATTCATCCATTGATTCCTCCTTCCTTGATCATTAGCAGTGCGTCAGATTGCTCCCACCTCGTGCTATGAGAAGTTTCTAGGCTTCAGCACAGGCAGGAGGGAAAAAACAACTGGAGAGTACTACAGCACAAAACAGTATTTCTCCATTATCCAAATGGGAAAAACTCAAACTACATGAGGGCATTGGATGGAGAATGGTATTCAGAAGAACCTTGTCTCTAAGGAATAACAAGCTCTCAACTAAATGTTGCTCTTGTCCTGCCTAACAAATCATAATAGCAAGTCCAAAAGAATCAATTGACTTCCACGTAATTTAATAATGTTCAAACAAAGTCAAAGAATATTCCTAGGAATACAAATGTATGCTGCACAATGTCTGGCATCCAATCAAAGATTACTAGATATGCAAAGAAGTAGAAAAATATGACCCAAAATTGGGAGAAAAATAAATACATTAAAACTAATACAAAACTAACACACATTTAAAAATATTAGACACAGACAATAAAACAATTATTATAATTGTAATTCAGATGCTGCAAATGTTAAGTAGACACATAGAGGTATACAAAACCCACTTGAAGTTTAAATGATGAAAACTACAATATAAGAGAGGAAAAATTCACTAGATGAGGCTAATGGCAGATTAAATGAAGAATGAAGATCAGTGAACTGAAATGACATTGCAATAGAAATTTCTCAAAATGAAGCACACAGAGAAAAAACAATGTAAAAAAGAAAAAAAACAGGGAACTGGTGAACTATATGGAATAATTTGATGAAGTCCTATATGTGTGGAATAAAGGATGGAGTACAAAGAAAGAAAAAATATTTGAAGAAATTGTAGACCTTATTCCTCCAACATTGAATAGACTATAACTTCATGGATCCAAGAAACTAAATGCATACAAAGAGCAATAAATAGGAAGAAAAACACATCTGTGTATTGTGGGATTTATAACATCTATAAAAGTGAATTGTATGAGTGTCCCGGGTTGTGGCTCATTGGTGGAGCATTTGCCTAGCATGCGTGAAGCACTGGGTTTGATCCCTGGCACCACATAAAAATAAAAACAAATAAAATTAAGTTATTGTGTCCAAATACAACTAAAAAATATTTTTAAAAAGTTAATTGTATGAAAAACACAGCCAAAATTATGAAGCTAGAGGTATTCCTTGAAAGATTATTAACTGCGCATACTTGAAGGTAGTTGAAGATGTATGCTATAAACCCTGACACAACCACTACAACAAAGTGAAACAAGACAGAGGGTTGGTTAAGAAATCAATAAGGAAAATAATATGAAGTCATAAAAAGTACCTAATTAAAAGAAAGCAGAAGCAAAGGAGAAATGGAGTAAAGAATAGAGGTGACAAATGAATAGTAAGTTTTCATTATCTATTTGGATTTCTTAAGTGAATTGCATGTTCATGTTCTTCTGAAGACCACTTCATTGATTTGTGGGATTTCATAATATAGTAATACTTTTCTAAATGACTAATATTTTATTCCAATTTGTTGTCTTTCAATTTTTAATGAGGTATCTTTTTTTTCTTAATACAGGAGTGTTAGTTTTTCTACTTGTAATATCTGTTTTATTTTTTCCTCACATGGCCTTAGGGTTTCTTTATTAACTTAAAATATCTCTTGACCCATGATTCCAAAGTTACTTTCCTGTGTATTTTTAAATCATTTACAGTTTTTTCTTTTTATGTTCAGGTCTTTTTATGTTTGCTTTTATCCAAAATTTATTTTTACATATAACATTAAGAATCTTAATTTTATTTGTTTCAAAATGATAGGCATTTCTCAAATGCCATTTTTTTAATTTTCAGTATTTCTTATCACATTTGAAATGTTCTCCTCTCTTCAATGCTAGATATGGGTGTGTTTATTGATACCTTATTAAAGAATCTGCCTGTCCATCTTGAAGCCAGTATTACTCTGTTTTAATTAGTCCAGCTTTATATTGTCATTATTTTATTTTACTTTTCATGATTTTATTGGCTATTTTGAGTACTTTTTTCTTTTCATTAAATTTTAGAATAAATTTATGAAGTTGACTAGTGATTAGGATTTGATTGCAATTGTGATAGCATTGATTTTATAGGTTAATTCCCAAATAAGTAATTCCTAGAATACTGAGAGTTGGAAATACATTCTCTGCTATAATTTCTGGAAAGCTCTGTGTATCAATCTCCTGTCTGGCTATCATGCACCATAGTGGTTTTACTTGTTCTAATTATTTATCTGTTGGATACTTAGAGAAAGATAATTTGCTGGGTTATTTTTTTTCATTATGTCTTTATTCCGTTTTATTCTTAAAACCCTAGTTTATACATTTTCTAACTGCTGAATTGACCCAATAGGACTTAAAATTTTCTATTATGTTCCTTTAGTTTCAGTGATATTTCTTCTGTTTTATTTTCTAGATTTGGGCTTTAGCCATATTCATTCTGCTATTTAATCCTTCTGTTGAATTTCTCTTTTTGACAGGCAGCCATGTTATTTTCTCAGAACTCTCTGTTCTTTAATTGCTTTTTTTTCATAGTAATGTATTCACATTGTATGAAACACTCATGAGTTCAATCTCCCTCAAGGATATTAATTAGAATTCTGTTTATCAGGTATTCTCACTAGACCTTCAGGTTATCTGGCCTGTTTGCTCATCTAGGTCTTATTAAGTTTTTGTTCCAGTACTGGGGATTGAACCCAGGGAGGCTCTACCACTGAGCTACATACTCAGCCCTTTTAATATTTTATTTTGAGACAGGGGCCCACCAAGTTGCTAAGTCTGGCTTCCTCCTATGATCCTCCATCCTCGGTTGCCCAAGTAATTGGAATTATAGGTGTGTGCCGACCACACCTGTCTTGGTTCTTATTCTTGACATCTTTTTTAAAAAAGTTATTTATTTATTATAATTTGTTATGTATGACAGAAGAATGCATTTCAATTCATAGTACACATGTAGAGCACAATTCTTCATGTCTCTGGTTGTATACAAAGTAGAGTCGCGCCATTTGGGTCTTCATGCATGTATTGGGGTAAGGATGTCCATCTCATTCCACCATCTTTTCTATCCCCCTGTCCCCTCCCTCCCTCTCCCTCCCCTTTGCCCTATCTAAAGTTCCTCCATTCCTCCCATGTTTCCCCCCATCCCCATTATGGATCAGCATCCTCATATCAGAGAAAACATTTGGCATTTATTTTGGAGGGATTGGTTTACTTCACTTAGCCTAATATTCTCCAACTCCATCCAATGCCATGATTTGATTTTCTTGTAATGCTCTGTAATATTCCATTGTGTATATACACCATAGTTTCTTTATCCATTCATCTACTGAAGGGCATCTAAGTTGGTTCCACAATTTAGCTACTGAGAATTATGCTGTATAAACATTGATATGGCAGTGTTACTATAGTATGCTATTTTTAAGTCCTTTGTGTATAAACCAAGAAGTGGGGTAGCTGAGTCAAATGCTGGTTCCATTCCAAGTTTTTCAAGGAATCTCAATACTGCTTTTCATATTGGCTGTACCAATTTGCAGTCCCACCATCAATGTAGGAATGTGCCTTTATCCCCACATCCTTGCCAATACTTATTGTTGTTTGTATTCTTCATAGCTGTCATTCTGACTGGGGAGTGAGATGAAATCTTAGAGTAGTTGTGATTTGTATTTCTTTAATTGCTAGAGATGTTGAACATTTTTTTAATATATTTATTGATTCACAGTATTTTATATTCTGTGAAATATCTGTTCAGTTCCTTAGCCCATTTATTGATTGGGTTATTTGTGGGGTTTTTTTTTTTGGTGTTAAGAGTTTTGAGTTCTTTATATATCCTAGAGATATATAAAGATGTACATGTACATACATGTACATCTCTATCTGATGTACATGTGGTAAAAATTTGCTCCCATTCTGTAGGATCTCTATTCTCACTGATTATTTCTTTTGATGAGAAGAAGCTTTTTAGTTTGAATCCATCCTATTTATTGATTCTTGATTTTGTTTCTTGTATGAGGAGTCTTATTAAGGAAGTTGGGGCCTAATCTGACATGATAAAGATTTGGGCCTACTTTTTTTTCTGTTAGGTTCAGGGTCTCTGGTTTAATTCCTGGGTCCTTGATCCACTTTGAGTTGAGTTTTATGCATGGTGAGAGATAGGGGCTTAATTTCATTTTGTTGCATATGGATTTCCAGTTTTCCCAGCACCATTTGTTGAAGAGAGAACTGTATTTGTGTGGGTTTGTCTCTGTGTCCTCTATTCTATGCCATTGGTCTATAAGCCTATTTTGGTGCCAATACCATGCTGTTGTTTTTTTTTTCTATTCCTCTGAGGTATGGTTAAAGGTCTGGTATAGTGATGCCATCTACCTCACTCTTCTTGCTAAGGATTGCTTTAGCTATTCTGGGTCTCTGTTTTTCCAGATGAATTTCATATCTGTTTTTTCTATTTCTATGAGGAATGCCTTTGGGATTTTGATTGGAACTGCATTAATTCTGATAGTGCTTTTGGTAGTATGTTCATTTTTATAATATTAATTCTGCCTATCCAGGAACCAGGGAGATCTTTCCATCTTCTAAGGTTTTCTTTAATTTTTTTTCTTTAGCATCCTGTTATTTTTATTGACATCTGTTTTATTCAGTTCAGCCTATCCTTGGTTGTGACAAGACCTTGCTTACCTGTGTTACAGAACAATGCCTGGAATACAGCAAACGATCACTAAGTATTAACAATTGACCATCATCATTTTCATAATTATCAGCAGCAGATAACCAGGACAAACACAGCTTGAGGTCCTATCTCTGAACCTTCACAATGGATATTGAACCTGCAAAAAGAAAGGCAGATTTACCTGGTGAAAAATAAGCTAAGCTCAGTAGTTCTTTCCTGAGGCTACTTCATCTCCCAGGAATCCTGAATCCTGGTAGACAACAAGAACCTCCTGCCTTCACAGATCTCAAAGCTGCCTTCTCTGAGTAAGGCCTAAGGAAGGGATTATGAACATCACCTCCCTCAGGTTTAAAACCAGGGAATGTGTTTCAGAGCCCATGCTGTTAATTTTTAGGTCAGTGTTTCTGTATCCTACCAGCAAACCAGAATACCTGTGGCACTTTCCAAAATATTACTTTAAACCCACTGTATAAGAATTTCTGAGAATGGAGCTCAGGTTTCAATATTATTTAACACTTTGGATCATTTCAGAAAAGATTCAGAACTTGTTATCTTTGCAGGGGTGCACTAGTTCCTCAGGTTGTTATAAACTTTGACAAATATTTCTTTTTTCTCAGTGTGGGAGTATTGGTTAAACTGATTCAGAATACAAATTACATGTTAAGTGCCCATCAATAGAGGTATTTATAATTATTGTTGGGTACAGTTGTCTTTTAAATCAGATTATAGAAAAAAAAAGAGCTACTTCTTCTGTACTACTATTCTATACTTTTCCTTTATTATTTTGTTGTAGGACAGATCTTCTAACAAATTCTCTGTTTTATCTGGAATGCCTTAATTTCTTCTCCATTTTAAAATGATGATTTTTTAAAAATATAGAATTCTTGATTGACAGTATTTTTTTAAAAAGAATTGACAGTATTTTTTTAAAAAGAACCTTGAATATGTCAATGCACTGCCTTCTGTCTTGTATGTTTTCTTATGAAAAACTAGCTGTTAATTTTACTGTGATCCCTCATATGTGATAAGACAGTTCCCTTTTGTTTTCAAGACTCTGTCTTTTGCTTTGACAGTTTAAGATGTCTCTAGTTATGTATCTTTTTAAATTGAATCTATTGAGTTAATTACGGTTCATTGAATTCAGATATTTAGATTTATGTCTTTAATCAAATTTGAGAAGTTTTGGCTGCAACTTCTTCAAATATTCTCTATACACTTTTTTTTCTCACTCCTCTCCTTTTAGTATTCCAATATATATTTTGGTACACTTTATGGCATTCCACATACCTTTTAGAAATCTGTTTTTCTCCATTCTTTATATGTCTAAGGCACAGACTAGATAATTTCAGTTGACCTGTCCTCAAGTTTAGTGATAATTCTTTCTTCTGCTTACTCAAATCTTCTGCCTGATCTCTCCAGGGAATTTTTCATTTTACTTACTATATATTTACAACTTCATAATTTCTAGTTGATTCTTTCTTAAAATTTCTGTCTCTTTATTGGTGTTCTCTATTTTGTGAGATAATCATTCTCATATTTTCCTTTTGTTCCTTAGATAAGATTTTCTTTAGTTCTTTGATATATTTAAAATAGCTGATATAAATTTGTTGTCTCCTAAGTCCACCATCTGGACTTCCTCAGAGAGCATTTATTTTGATTGCTTTTTATCTCTGCATAGGAGGCCACACTTGCTTGATTTTTTACCTGTCTTATAATTTTTTAAAACTGGACAAAAGCAGTAATATACTATTATATTAGTAGAATAGTAGTTTAGTTTCACTAAAAGTGAAACTCCTCCCCTTCCCATAGTTTGTTGTTGATGATGCTTGTCATAATTTTTGTGCCTTGTTTGTTTGATGATTTTTGAATGAATTCTGTAAAATCTGTGTTGTCATGTGTGGCTACTTAATTGTCTACTTGGTTATTTTAGTAGTTAGCCAGTGATTAGACAGAGATTTAAATTTGGAGCCAATACATTTCCCAGGCTTTGGTGAGGGGCTCTGTGTGTCTGTTGGGATATACCTTCAATAGTCTTCCAGGCAGTTGACAACTCTGCTTGTGTCTTCACTTCCTGCTTTCATTGAATCTTAAAGTCAGAGGTGAAAGTTTAGAGCCTTCTCAGGTCTTTCCTAGGCAAATATCTAACCCTGTGCATGCATGTAACGTTCTATATTCCAAGAAATATTCAGCATTTCATATACCCTTTGGATATCTTTTTCTCCAGCATCTTTGAAAAAGTTTTTTTGGCTACTCTTTTCATTGCTACAGCCAGTATCCACTTCTCAGGCAGCTGCAAATTGAAAATAATTAACTATAAATGTATTTGACAATTGTTTTCTAGAGAAAGGGTTTTTACACTGGGCGGGCTTCAACTCAGGTCAAATCGAAATAGACTTACATGTGTCTTCTTCCAGGGAATCACTAGAAAGGCCACATCATGACAGTAATTTGGGAGCGAGACTCTGAAAGAACTCCATCTTTGTTTTCTTTCTTCAGGTGGCTTCTAGATTGTACCAGGAATAAGAATTTTACTTCTTCAAGGTGACTGTGGAGTTGGGGGATGGAAGATGGGAAAGCCAAAAAGCCACAAAGCTCACTGTTGTAATTGAGGTTTAACAGTTATCTTGTTAAAAGACTAAAGTTACTGGGCTGGGGATGTGGCTCAAGCGTAGCGCGCTCGCCTGGCATGCATGCGGCCCGGGTTCGATCCTCAGCACCACATACAAACAAAGATGTTGTGTCCACCAAAAACTAAAATATATGTATATATATATAAATTTTCTCTCTCTTAAAAAAAAAAAGAGTGAAGGTACTGCAAGCCTTTTGTTAATTTCCAGAGTCAATTCTGATAATTTCTCTGTTGTTTTCTTCCTTTTATGGAGGAGTGAATTTTCAGAGATCTTTTCCCGGTTATATTTTGCTGACATTACTCCCCAAATCTCTTTTAATAGTTTTTGTTTGGCAGGCTATTTAAAGAATGAAATCTATTGTATATATCTTTGACAATGTATCTAGAAGAACCATTAATCTTACTTCATGGAGCTTGAAATCTCTTTGCTATCCTAAAATAGAAATCACCCATTGGTGAATGGTATCATTTGAGAGATATGGAATTTTTTATCATCTTTGAGTATATTACTGTAGTAGATTTTACTACTAAATAGGTTTTTACTTCTCTGGCAGAATACTACTGGGGTTAAAAAAGGTTCTCATAGTTGATATATGCAATATGGATGAGTCTCTAAAGGTTAAAAAAAAAAAAGAAACCAGACACAAAAGAATATGTGATTGCATTTTTGTGAAATTCTAGTGATGGAGAACAAATCGTGATTGCCTGGGGCTTGAGTGGTGGGAAGAGATTGACAGCAGAGTGGCACAAGGGAACCTTTGGAGTCGATGGAATGTTCTGTGTTTTGATTGTGTAGTGTTTAGATGACTGGATGTGTTTGTCAGGATTCATTGAACTGTGCAATTAAAATGGTTAGATTTTCTTTCTGTAAATTATACTTCAATAAATCTGATAAAGAATATCCAAGCTTAAATAACACTTTTAAATTTAATGATATAAAACATTATTTATTATCCAAAACAAAGTAAGATTTAACCCAGTAGGCAATCACAGAAGTTGATCCCATGTCAGTGGCTTGGAAATTTTGGTATGCCTCAGAAGCACTGGTAACACTTGCTGAATTTCCCTATAGAAATTTAGGGAGCTGCTGGATGGTTCTGGGACCCTGACTCTTGAGTCTTTAGATACACTAACAAAGGTGACTGCTATTGCCAAGTTGTGGAAGATACAAAATTAAGTGTGTTTAGGTTGTGAATGTTAGAAGTACCTTTATTAGATTCATTTCCCTCCCCCACAGACTTCTGTAGGAGGAAGATAAGTCACAGTAGCCTTCAGAAGTACTAAAATCTACTAAAGATGTTTTTTTTTTTTTTTGGTTTTTGGAAGCCACAGTACCAGAGTGATGGGGTAAAAAGACCCAGCCTCATCCATCACTAGGTGAATGGATAAACTTGTACATCCAGACAATGGAATGAATGTTATTCAATTCTAAAAAGAAATGGTCAAGCCATGAAGACAAGAAGGAAACTTACATGCATGATACCAATTGAAAGAAGCCAATCTGCAAAGGCTATACACTGTATAATTTCAGTATATATGACTTTCAGAAAAAGTCAGAACTATGGAAATCATAAAAAGGTCAGGGGTTGCAGGGGAGGGAAGATTGTCAGAGCACAGAGGATTGTTAGGGGAGGGAAACTACTCTGGATGATACTATAATGGTGAATATGGACCATCAAACATTTGTCCAGATCCATAGAATATACACCACCAAGAGTGAACCCTAAAGTAAACTGTGACATTGGTCCATAACATGTATCATTGTAGGTTCATTGATTGTACCAAGTGTTCTACTCTGATAGAGGATGTTGTTTTGGGGAGGCTGTGGGTTTGAGGAAAGGGTCAATAGATGAGAAATCTCTGAATCTGCTTAATTTTGCTATGAACCTAAAACTGCCCTAAATAATAAAATCTATCTAAAAATCTTTAAATAAAAGATGTAAAAGTACAACCTCCAAACCAGAATAAATTCTATTTATTAAAATGACTAATAATAGGTAAAATATATGACCAGTTGCTATCTCCTACACCAGTTATGGTTCACACTTGCACCATTCTCCAAAAACATGTGTCAGATTTCTGCCTTTCAGGTGGGTAAGAAAAAGCCTTTGTAATGAAACAATTTCCTTCAAGAGAGTTGAAGGAAAAGAAGTCACAGTGAATAAGTCTTGTCACTTGGATTTAGCTTTCACAATAACAGTCTAGGGTGTGAAACACTACGTTCTGAGTCCTTGTCAAATATTTGCTCCACTTCATTCCCATGACACCCCGGTGAGGCACCTCTATTATTATCCAGCCCCAGAGAAAAATTGGACAGCCCCGTGGTGGGTAAATGATAGATAGGTTTTCAACCTAGGAAGACCAGCTTTTCATCATTGACCTACCTGAGACCTTTACATTTAACTAAAAACATCTCATTTGTTAGTGCACAAAAGCATAGTCAGCATCCTTTGCAGCTCAGACTAAGACTTACTAATGCATAACATCAGACTAAATGAAATTCATTTAGGTCCATTAATTCTTTCATAGTTTTTTAAAATTAGAAGCTACCAAATATAGAAAATATTTTTTCCTTCCATATTCCTCTTTTTTTTTTCGAAAAAAAGGAGATTTCCATCATTTTGCATTGATTTCAGCAGGTGTTTGAATGGCTCTTCATCTCAGAGTTGCATTTTGTCCCTGATAAGTCTAGATGTGTGGCAAAAAGGATCATCAGAGCTCTCCTACTCTCCTGCACACTGGTCAGAGTATTTCCAGTCCTTTGGAGTCTACTTCTTGGGCATGTCCTGGAGTTTGTTGATCATTATCCTTGGGTTTAGAGATGTAAGCCCTATATATTTATGTTTCAGTATAAATGACTGATTCTTATCAGAGTCTCAATTTTATTGGAAGCTCAGAGACAATTGATGAAGAAAAATAGCTTTGACTGCCTTTGCATTTAGCTTGGATTTTGTTATTTTTGTTTTTCTCAACTGCAGTGTTTAATGTAATTTGCAAACACCAGGGAATGGGAAGTGGGTGATAAATGAACTTCAGCCTACATTATTACTTTTAAAATTTATCTTTTCATTGCTATGCTGATCATTTTTCTGTGTAAGAAAGCTTAAAATCTTATGCTGCATATATTAACTTTTTCAAAAGGTGTCTGAATTTTCATGCTAACAGAAATGTTTCCTGCTGTGTCCACCAGAAATTCAGTCCCAGTTTCACTACAAAGTCATATGTTTGGCCATATTCTGGGGGGAAAATTTATGAATCACTTTAACCTTTAATATGTATTACAGAAAGCCTGTAGGGCTTTCTTTCCAAGTCATGAATTGAGTACAAATACAACTTTAATATGCTATTTAAAAATATAGGTGAGTTAAAGGTTAATATATTTAATGTAAATGTACTTGGAGCCATTATTTATTCAGACTATTCATTATAAATCTACTTTGGGTGTTTCTTACAGTCAGGTTCAGGACCTCTTTTTAAGATGTATTCTGTATGGTCACATTGAAGATGAAGCCTTCATTGATTATGCATGGAAGAAAAGGAAGTAGACTATATGCATATTTATTTTTGCAGGTCTGCAAAACAATGCAGAATTTTACTTTGCTAGTAAGGCAGTTTAAGTATCTAAAGCTCTCATCTTGTTTATAAAAATAGACTAATATGCTTGCTTTTAAATTGCTGGCAGTATTAAATGTCAGCAGGGAAAAAGTCTACCCAAAAAAACTGAGAAAGAAACAGACCAATTAAAGTATAACACAAGGAGACCACCAAATGAAATTAAAAATGGCCATTGATTACCTACTCGTTTTATTGAAATATGACAGTGATTTATATTTGCTTGGAGCACATTACTTCAAAGGAAAATCTCTTTTATTTTTGATCTCTGAGGCATGTATTTAATTGTAAATGTACTAAAACATACTTTTGGCCAGAGACAAATAGCTTGGGTAGAAAGATGAAAAATATGATAAACAAAGACACCTAATAAGTAATTATGTGCTGAAAATCATAATAAATTAGATGCATCATCTTGAATTCACATGGAAATAATTGTAAAGAGCTTTCTCCTAATTACTGCTTCTGACTGGCTATTGAGAAGTTTTTCAGAAAGAATAAATTATTCCCATAGCTCAGGTTGGAGAATGTCTCTCTCCTCCCACAAAAGCAGAGATAGAGAGGGTGGTAAGGTCTGTTAGAATAGGACTGAGGAGATGGGCCATGTTTGGGTGCTTATGAGTCCCAGAGAGTAGCTCTGGATAGAGTCCTAGACTCTTTTTATGTATTTGTCTTTACATGGTTTGAGAGGTTTTCCAGTCCATGTCCACTGGTTAATATACTGTGAGGTGAGTTGTTTGTAGCTGCACTCCTGATAAATCTCTTGATCATGATAAATCATTGAGTACTCACTCTCATAGGCACCAGCAGAGTTTAATGTTGTTTCCATTAGAGAAGAGTTTGCCCAGCTTCTGCAGAGAGAAGCTTGGTTATGTGCTTTTTGATGTGCTTCAGCATATGACCTTTACGACAGTAACCCCAGGCTGATGGTTTTGCCATAGGCCCGGTATGCCATTTCTTCTGTCTATCCTTTCTGTACAGGTAAAGGACCCTGTCGGCTCATAGCAGTGATTCTGCATGCCCAGCAATGTCTAGGTGAGGAGGCTTAGAATCTCTTGGGCCACAGTGATCATCCAGATAATTAAAATCCACTGTGTAAGGCACAGGTCCATTAATGAATTGGAAACAAAGAAGTGTGAGAGGAGGTCTTGCTTTCTAGAGGTTTAAGTTCTTCATAAGGAGATTATTTGAGCTGGGAAAATAACCATGTGTTAGTAAGCTTCCCGTTACTATGACAAAATCCCTTAGATGGTTAACTTTTAAGAGGAAAGGCTTGTTTTGGGTTCACAGTTCTGAAGTTTCCATGGTCACTTGGTCCTGTTGCCTTGGAGACGATGGGGAGGCTGTAAATCATGGTAGGGAGCAGGTGGTGGAGCAAAGCTGTCCATGGAATAACTTCTTGGAAGTGGTTCCTTGACAAACACCAGCAAATTACTCTGGCCCATGGGTCCTTAGGACTCTTGATGCTTATGGTGTGCAAAAGAGAAAGCCAGTTGTCAGAGCAAGGGGTCCACTGTCTGCTGATCCAAGTGGTTTTTGTTTTCAGTACCAGAGAGTGAACCTTTAAAGGGTCCTTTACCACTGAGTTACATCCTCAGCCCTGGGGGACAGATTCTAAGTTGCCAAGCTGTCCTTGAACTTGCGATTTTCCTGCCCAAGCCACATGGGTCATTGGGGTTGCAGGCTTGTGTCATTATGCCTGGCCCAAGTGGCTTAAACAAGGTGTTCTGTTGAGTCAATCATTGCTGACCAGGGAGGAGCAAAGCAGGATGATTCTCAGCTGAGTGGGAGCTACAATGACCAGTAACATGCTTGATGTGTGCTTTGCAATGTTAGCAATTTAATTCACTGAATTATTGATGAGTCTTGCAAATTGCAAAGCATTTTTTTTAAATACATGTCAAAAGTCACAGGAAATCTTCACAGGAAATGAGGGATCTTCTGTTCAGTCTATTCTTGGCAAGTATTGTCTAGTATCTACAGTAGAAATCCTGGCCTCCACTGAAATGCTTCCTTTTTCTAATGGACTTCCTTTGCCCTGGGGTCTTATGGTCTCCTAATAGAAAAAGAGTCATTAAGAAAAAAATCTAATATGCTGAGGTAGCTCTAATATAAGAAAAGTAATAGATGAAGTGTCGCTAGATTCAAAATGCATATTCTTCTAGAAAGAAGGCAATTACTGTTATAAAGATATAGTATTAGAAAAATTATTACAGCTGTAATGCATGTGATATGTCTATCTGTGCACAGTTAATTTTAAAAGTATTACCAAGAATACAAATCATAAGAATAAAATGCTGAACCATACTAATTGAAAGTGAATTTAATATGCAATTCTGAGGAAATGTCTTTACTTATCCTGCTTTAAAAATACTCTACCTTATATGCTATTAGTTATCAGATTTTCTTTCAAATATCCAACTTCTTTTAGTGGAGAATATCACTCATGGACTTTATCTTTGACTTCTGAATAATTTTATGCTATGCAGTAAGTAGTGGTGATGTTGAAATATTCATATTTTATTCTGGTTTTTAAGTTTGCTGAGCCAAATTGCTGTAGGTTTAAAAGTTTTATCAAAATACAAAGGTTCTGAGTAGAGGTGAAAAGAAGACACAAATTAGGTTTGCTATTCAGTTTGTGTGGCTTAACAATTGCTAGAAAAATAGGTTGAAATTCATTTAATATATGTGTCAATATTATCTAATGATTGATAGATGTTTCTTAAATCAGCTATACTGATGACTTTTGAAAGAAGAAAGCAAGTATCATTCTTGTATGTGTGGTCTTTTTCTTTACTGTTTTTTTCTCTGAAATTATCTGGCCTATTCTTGGCCCTTGGGCCTTCCATGAAAGTTTTAGGATCATCTTGTGAGATTCCATACGAAAAAATTTTTACTGAAATTGCATTACAACTGTATATGATTTTAGGGAGTGTGGTAGTCAGCTCTTCGTTAATATAACAAATACCCGAGATAATCAACTTGTGAAGAGAAAAGGTTTTGGCTCACAGTTTAAGAGATTCCAGTCTATGACCAGTTGGCCCCATTGCTTTGGATGAGGCAGTGTATCATGGGTGGAGCATTTAGCAGAGTAAATCCAGGAACCTCATAGATGGGAAACAAAAACAGAGAGAGGAAGGAGCCGGGACTCCACTAGTTCCTTTGAGGGAATTCCTGCAGTGGCTTAAAGACCTCCCAGTTGACCTCACCTCTTAAAGTTTCTACCATCTCCCCATAGCACGACAGGCCGAGGAGCAAGCCCGAATACATGGACCTTGGGGGGACACTTACCCAAACCAGAGCAGAGAGAATTAGCACTTTATATTGAGTGATCCTGACCCTGAAATATTATATCCTTCCATTTATTTGGTGCTTTTACAAAGTACTTCAACTGAGTGTTATAGTTTTCTCTGTAGAGGCTTTGCACATCTTTTGACTTACTTAAGTACTTTATTTTCAACTTCTGTGTCAATGATGTCTTTTGAAACATACATTTCCCCTCTTCCTTTCTTCCACATTCTGATTTTTCTGAAGTATCCTCAGTCCTATACTTATCAAATTACCAAAACCAAAGATAAGATCTCATCTTCACATAGAACAAGATGCACTTACTTTAAGTATAGAGTTCGATGATTTTAAGCAAAAGCAAGCACCTGGGTGATCACCATCAGTATTGAAAAACTTTTCATCATAGGTAAATTCTACTCGCAAGGATGTTACTTTTAAAACCTCTTAATGCAACATAAGGAAGTTTGCATTTTCTGTGTGTCCGTATCCCACTGCTTACTTCCTTTTATATGTAGACTCAAGTTATAAAGCCTTCTCTTTGTGGGGACCTCTTAGTTAGCCTGCTGGTTTTGCTATCCTGCCAGTTCTTTCGTGTCTGACTTGAGCTTCCTTGCACTGTCTATTTCCGTTGATCTCCTTGAGGTGGCTACATGAGAACTATATATTTCCCACCATGTCTGAGTGAAGGCAGCCATCTGTTACTTTCAACATAAGAGCAATTTGGTTAGATTCAGAATTCCTGAGCAATCAGTGTTTCTGGCATTAGTAATTGGAGGAAAGGTCTGAAGCCAATGCATGTTTCATTCCATAATGAGAGCAGAAGGATTTGTTCTGGGTTCTTCTCTGGAAACATGTATTATTGATCATTTAAATCTCTGCTTCTCATCCTCCAAGTGTGAGATTTATTTTTTCCTTTCTTTATTTGCATCTCTCTGGCCCTTTTTTTGGGTATTCTCATGAGTACTTCTCAAGTTTATTTTCAAACTATATTTTTTAACCAACGGAAGCCTTAAAAAATCAAATTATTACCCTGAACTACCGTTTATAAAAAGCATAAAGTTTACAAGGGCTGTGTCCTGAGGGATGCCTGGGGCTGTACACTTGTTGGCATCCTTTGGGGCTCAATAGGAAACATGATATATTCAAATATGTGAATTTGGAGAGCAGATAGAAAAATTTAATATTGGGGAAATTTTGAGAGAGCATTTATTGCAAATATTTTTAATAATTTTGACTAGTTGGGGCAGAATCTGTCCTGATCTTTTCTATTTCTAGGGCAGATTTTGATTGGGCCTGTTTTTCTGTTTTTGTGAAGTCTTCATATTTTGATGTGCTTCCTTTTGGACACTAGCTTTTCTTATTTCCTCCTTTACAATCATTGCAATCTGCTCATATTTATAGAGGCAATGTCTCTTTATTATTGAAGACTTTTAGAAATATTTTCAGAGTTAGCCCATACCCCAGTATTTTAGAACATACCCAGATTCTCTTGTGATAGAAATGAGTTATTTAAGCCATGTGTGTTTGTGTGCATGCATATGTGTGTCTTTTTATATATTCTTAAAAGGAAGGTGTGTCAGTCAGTGTTCCACAAGGAAACCAACTGGTAGGATATATATGGTGATATATAAGAGGAAGATTTACTGTGGGAACTGGCTTATCTGTCCTTTCTGAGCTGGAGACTCAGGAAAACTAGTGGTGTCATTCAGTCTGAGTCCCAAGGCCTGAGAACCTGAGGCTGGGGGTAGGGAGTGCTGATATAAATCCTGGAACCTAAACACCCGAGAACCAGAAACTCTGATGTCCAAGGACAGGAGAAGATGATATCCCAGCTCAGAGGCAGAGAATTTGCCCTGCCTCTGCCTTTTTATTCTATTCTAGTTCTAAATATATTGGACATTTCCCACCCATATTGGTGATGGTACATCTTTTTACTCAGATCACTGATTCAAATGCTAATCTCTTCCAGAAATATCTTTGCAGACACCTGGAAATAATGTTCAACCAACTATTTGTGTATCTCTTAGCTCAGCCAAGTTGACTCATAGAATTAACCATCCCAGGAGATGATCTTTCCTTGATTGGAAATAGTATAATGTGCATTAGTATAGAAGCTTGACATGGCAAGCACTGCCTGTGTGACTTGGCTGCCTATATGAGTCCTTACGTACACATACTCATGGCAGACATATTCACACACATATACATGCATACACAATACATCCACATATACATGCTTACATACCTATCTACCTACATACAAACACTCATAAACCAATAGCCTGGCCAGGGAGGACCTTTAGGAGCTCTTGTCACTCTCTTGCAGAAATGCAGAATTGGTGAAAATTGTGTGAGTGCTCTTTGTGACCAGTTCTGTTTGGTGTGCAGTACTTAGTCCTACCTCTTTCCTAAAGTGCATATACCTTTAAATGCTCCAGTCCATAAGAGACTAAGGAGAGAATATTTTTTTAGTGGACTAGGAGCGAGCATATTGCCATTTTGTACAATTAGGAGAAAAAAATTATTTGTATATCTTTAACATTTTTTAAATGCTGCTGCATGATGTTTTCTTAAATGCTCTTGCTATCCCATATCTTTCCTATGAAAAGCATTTTATTTATTTATTTTTACTTTTTTCTCCTAGTGCTGAGAATTGAACCCAGGGCCTTGTGCATACTAGGCAGGGCCTCTACCACTGAGCCACATCCCCAGTCTTGAAAACTATTTTAGTGAGGTGTTTTATTCTAGATATTCATATGCCATAATGAATATGCATGCTCTAATTTAAGTATCGTCCTCTTACAAATTCTAAGTCACTTTACACAGAGCAAAATCTATGTGGGGTTTAACCTAATAGAGATCAGAGCTAGAATTCAGATGTTTAAGTATCTTGTCTAGTGGGTCTGAAAAGCTGTCAAATGATGACGAGTGAATAATATCATTTGGTAATACAGAAATGAGCCAAATGGTTGATCCCAGGAGGACAAGAAGAAAAAAAATATCCAAGGAACATACAAAAGGAAGCAAATACGTGAAAAGGAAGATTAAAAATCTGATGATGAGATAATAAAAGTCATTCCAAAAAAGTACCATTTTGGCTGCCCAGTGTGACTGGCAGCAGGCAGGTCAGAATGAGCAACAGCTGGGCTGTGGAGGGTGAATGCGGAAGGGTCGGCTCAAAAGTAGCAAAAGGTTAATGAGTGAGTAAGTCTGTCAGATGTTGAATGACGGGTGACACACAGACAGATGACAGAGGTGAGGCTACCTGAAAAAGTCAGTGAAGATAGAAAGAGAGGAGAAAGTCTCCCATCCTGAGGCCCAATAACTTTAAAACACGGTATCATAGGCAGGAAAAAATCATGTAACTAATCACATCCCTTAATCTGCTTTGGCAACTTCAAAACATGTAACATAACTTCCATTGAAATTAGAGCTAAGACTCTACATGGTGTGTTCCTGGTTATTTGTGATTTGCATTACATGCTCACCACTTGCTAGCTCTTACTCTCCTCAAAAGAGGCATTTTCTTTATAAAATGGAGATTATAATAGTACTTTCTTTCCTCCCTATGAGGTCATTTGAGGATTAAATTTCATATGAAATACTCAGAACATTACTTAGCACATAATAAGTAACTAAAAGCATTACTGTTAGTCGCTGTTGATATTGTTAATCATATCATTCTTGTTGCTTTTGATTTTCCATTTATTTCCTTCTTGGAGTGCAAACTTGTATCTTATACATCCTCAGTGCATATTTCAGCAAATGACTCACCCTCAAGACTCCCACATCTGTTGAATGAATGAAAGATTGATGAACTCTCTTATCTCTCTCTTTTAAAAATGTTTTTATTAGTACATTATAGTTATACATACTAGTGGGGTTCATTTTGACATATTCATAGATGCACGTAACACAGTTTGCTCCGTTTAATCCCCAATACTTCCCTTTTTCCCCCCTGCTTTCTCTTCCATTTTCTCCATTGGTTTTTCTTCTATTTACTTATTGTTTTTTAAATTGCTACATTATAGTCATGCATAACAGTGGAATTCATTGTGTGTGATTCATTCATACATGCACATAGCATAATTCTTATTACACATATATACAATAATTTTTCATATCTCTGTATATAAAGTATGTTGATACCCAATTGATGTCTTTATACACGTACTTTGGATAATGATGTCCATCACATTCCACCATCTTTGAGGGGTGGGAGGAAAAGGGAGAGGTCAGGGGAATAGCAAGGATGGTGGATGTGAAATGGTTAGTTTTTATAGATAATACAAAGAGCCAAAATTAACATTAGAAGATATTGGCACACAAATAGAGGAATAACTATTCAAATGCTTGAATTGGGGCCCCCAAATCTCTGTTCCTTGGTAGACACTAGGCTTTGATTTACAGGTGAATTTTAGCAAACTTTAAAGAAATAGATATTATAAATAGTTATATGATTTAAAAGCTTAGTAGGTAGCGTTTATATTTCATACCATGGGGAGGACTTAAGCAGAGAAGGTTCTGGTCAGGCATAAGTTGATTTTCAGTGTCTGCAGAGAACAGTTTTATTAATTTATTACAGGTCAAGTGCTGTCTCCGCCCCTGCACTCCCGGACTTGCCATGAATTTATTGTGTTACTCACTTGAGTTTTTCATTCTTTAGGAAGCTAAAAAACTGCCTTCTTCCATTTCTGGCAGCTTAGGAGTGTTTCTAATTTGTGTTATCATTTATATTGTTAGTTTACACTCCATTTTGTTATTACACCATGTAAATAAGTCCCATGCATGAAATACAAAAAGCCAAAATTCATTTATTCACAATTAATGCCAATTTATATGCAATGCAGCTTGTACACCTTCCTGATTAAACTGTTCTGTTTGTTTCAATAGATAATGTTAGCAATCTGGATTTTACATCCCAACTTTTTTTTTTATCTTTGCAATTCTGTAAACACAAAGCTGAGTCTTCTAATTTTACTTCATTTAATATGGGATATGTGTTAAGATTTTCCTTTTGGGTATACCATGTGGAAAGGAGTATGGACATTTCCTGGTCAAAGCAGATTTTGTAGGACAGAAGGAGTAGTGTTCCTCCTTGAGGGTCTGATGAACTTTCTAGAAGCCCTGGGAAGGCAGATTCTACAACAGTGCAAGTAGCTGAGGCCTGACTGTCACCTGTGCACATGAGGTTCAGCTGCCCTATCTGCAGCGCTTGGTCACATCACACAGGTTCTTCTCCTCCAACTTGACTTTCTGCTAATTACAACTTCACTTGAGATATTTGAGAAGAAGCCCTTAAATTAGATGCTGTGTGATCTTGTTAGCCAATAGTAAAATTATTTGATCAGAATTCAGAGGTCATGTTACAGTTATATAAAAGAAAAAAAATGATTATTAAGTTTTTTTCACTTATAGCATTAAATTTATATCAGGTGTATTCTTCCCTGATACTGATGTTGAACTATATGATTTTATTCCTATGATTTCACGTGGCTGGAAACATTCTTCTGTGATTCTTGTGTGCATGTTCACTGTTTGAATTCTTTTCTAAGGCCTTTGCAGTTTTTTTGCTGAGGCTGAATTTTTGTCAAGTTTGTGTGAAGTCACAAGTCACATTGCAGAAGCCACATAACCCTGTTTCCATTGAGCTGCTTTGTAAACCACAGGGATTATTTCAAAGTTCATTCCAAAGTCTGTCACTCTAGTATTCAGACTATCTCAAGACTCAATATCCCCTCAGGCTTAAAGCCAAAGCTCCTCTGATCTGAGATCATCTCCTGTACCCAGCTCCTCCTTCTGGCCTCCCTCATCACTGAGCTCCTTGCTGGTCCCAGATTCTGGAACCTTCCTTCCCCCATAGCTGCAGTGCTGGGGCCCTGATCATCAAGTTTTTGCTCAAGTGTTAAAATTGTATTCAAAATTGCTTTTCCATCTCCCAACCTCCCTCCCTGTTATAATTTTCTCTCCTTACCATGTGAACTACTCAGCTTAGCATTAGCATAATGAAATACCCAACACAGGCTACTTATGAAGTAAAGGGAGATTTATTTTGGCTCACAGTTCTAGAACTAAAGTCCAAGATAGGGTGTCCCCCTTGGTTTGGGCCTCTGATGAGGGAGGCACATCATGGTGGGAACTTAACAGTGAGACCTCACATCTCAAGCCAGGAAGCAGTGAGAGAAAAGGCACAGGCAGGGTCCTGCAGTTCCTTGAACTGTAGGAACCCAATGACCTAAGGATGTGCTACCAAGGCCCACCTCTTAAGGGACAGGGAAACTTCCAATAGTGCCATCCCAGGAAGGCACTACTGAAGCACATGGACCTTTGGGAGCCATGCATTCCTGCTTGAGGGTCTGATGAACTTTATTTATAGCATCAGCTATAAATATTCTTATGATTTGTTTATTCTCTTGTGCTCTCGCTCTTTGAGATTCACCTATTGGTTTTATTCATGGCTGCATTAAGAGTAGCACCCGACACTTTGATGACAGAGTTGATTATATTTTGCACTAAATAGATGAAATCAGAATTTGGAAACTTCAAATTGATTTTTTTCCAAAACTAAGTGCATGACTGGACATTTTTCTCCCGACAGTGACTCGTTCTCATTGAAGCCCACCAAATAGCTTGTACATCTTCCTGATTAAACTCTGGTTTCGTCACTTAAACCATATTCCTTCCTTGTTCATCCCAGTAGGTCCTCCTGTATATTTGTGACAGCTAATGCTGCAAGCTTTCTCCAAATATTGATAGTGAACAGGTCGTTTGTTTCCTGATAGAATTCTTTCATCAAGGCTCTATGCAGCAAGAAAGAAATTAAGACCTGACTGATCTATGCCACCTGAATGTTGTGTGTCTACATCACCTTTACCCTATCAGTGGACAAAGAGTATGTCCTGCTGCCACTGCTCTTATGAACCGGCATCAACTTAATGAGTCCCTGTAGCACTACTTGGTGCTAGTTAGCCCTAAACTTTGTTTTACAATAATATGTGTCCATCTTCTTCTACCGTTTTCTTGTCTCTGAAGTTTAAGGTAAAAATTATTTCCTCAAAGCAGAATGTTTTATTTTTGTGATCCATTTTAAGATGAAGTCTAAGTTTCACTTTATATTATGTACATAAAATATAATAATGACATCATGGAGATAAAAGTGGAAAATGAATGATGACTTAAAAACTAAGAAACCACGTACGTGCAGTTCCGTAAGGTGGTTCAACTTAAAATTGGTTCAGCTTTACTGTGGTGTGAGAATGATATGCATTTAGTAGAAGCCACACTTTGAATATTGAACTTTGATCTTTTCCTGGGCTACTGATAAGCAGTTTGATCCTCTTTGGCAATGCTGGGCAGCAGGCAGGAGTGAACCCCAATCCCAGCCAGCCGTGCGATCAAGAGAGGAAAGAACCAATACTCTGGTGCACTGTGTTGCTGAGCTATGAGGTTCCACAGGTGTATTTGATGTATTTCCAACTTATAGTATCTTCAATTTACTTTGAGTTTATTGGGACATCATCCCATCATAAGTGCAGGAGCATTTGTTTAAGTCAATAAATTATTCCTTTTCTAGAAGACTGAAAACAAGGAAGATCAGTTTCAAACCCTATGATAACAGGGCATTTCAAGTGCAATCCCAATGGCTTTGTGTGTCGGGCCATTCTGAAGTGAATCCAAACTTTTCTTACGTAGTTATGGAATACTGATTGGAAACAAATCAGTAGATCAGTTCTTATCTATGGCTTAAAATTCCCATTCATGTTCAAATAAACTGGAGAGGAGTAGATTTGATCAGAACTTTTACTTAAGGTCACTTGTCCCTTTTGGAGTTTTGACTCAGTTTTATTTTATCACCAAGAATCTTTAAGATGAGTAATTGCAAAATTTGAGTATTTTATGAAGTTTACATGATCTTAATTAAAAGCAAAAGTCTCACTAAATAATATCACCATAAATCTTCTTGGTTTACACAGAAGATCATGAACTATAATTAAAGATGACAGGAAAGTGAAGTGATGAATTTGGAAGTCAGTAGAAAAAACTGTTTGAAGCTACATAAAAATACCCCTCATGGAACTGTTCCATAAAATAACAAAGAATTTAGTTAAATATTTTACTTAAATGGCCCTAATTTTTGCAGAAAATGGAAACCAATGGGCATGACTTTCCTTGTAAAACAAGACTTCACCCACTGACAGCTGTCCCTACATCTGTTGGATCTCTGCTGCCATCTTGGGGGGTGTGTGTTGGGGGTGAGGGCTGAGGCAGCTGAGATTCACATTTTGTGCCAGGTTTTCTATCTTGGGGAATAGAAATCAGACTGGAGGACCCTTCTTTTCTTTTCTTTTTTAAATTGTGGATGGACACAATGCCTTACTTTATTTATTTACTTGTATGTGGTGCTGAGAATCAAACCCAGTGCCTCACATGTGCCAGGTGAGTGCTTTACCACTGAGCCACAACCCAGTTTGGAGGTACCTACTCAATGGGGCCTAGTTGGTGGCATTTCTCAAACACTCAGAGAATGGCCTTAGTAACTGCTGATTTTTCTGTTTCCCTTTCTTTGCTTTTGGCTACTTCCCTGAGTTTCTGGCTCTTCTTTTCCTTCTTGACTTCTGCTTTCTTGGACTCTCCAAAGTTCCCACAGTGGCATTCATTACACATTCAGCTTCCTCTTTAACACTCTGAAGGGCACCTGCCTGAATTGAACCTCAGCTGTGCTGCTTAGCAACTGGACTTTGAAAAGTTCTATATTTTCTTCGTGCCTCCATTTTCTCATTTAAAAATAGAGATAACCATGGTAATTTGTTGGATAGTTGTGAGGATTAAAATAGTTAATAATAAAATGTAATAAATGTCAACATCGTGATTTTATCCCACTAGGGCATGTAATTGAAGGTCAGTGGCATGTCCTTTAGGAGAAATGAAGTGATGACAGAGCGGGGACCTCAAGTCCTTGGTATCATCTTGGGTGTAGATTCCCCATACCCGAGTTGTTTTAAGGTTGCTTCAGAAGCAGAGCCTAAGACAAGGAAGCAGGAGTGAGAAACTGGAAGGGTGGGCAGGGATAGGGGGAAGGTTCCCTAGGGGGCATTAGCCCTGGGCTTGAATACCCTGGGCTGTTGTCCTAGAGACATGCAGAATGTCCAGAACTGTCCCATGAAGGGATCAGGACAGGATTTTGTCTACTGGTTCCTGTGACCTGCCCTGTCTTGGGCTGAGCATTGCATTAGGTCACATTAATGCTCCATATTCCAAAAGGCCAGGTGGATTTCTAAGGGTAGTAGAGACTATGTTTAGATGGCAGAGCTGAAGTGGGGTGCTCTCAACCCTCTGCAACCTTGACTACATCAGCCAAGGGCCTGCCTTCATTCTTTTCCAACTCCAAGGCTGCTGCCCAGTCCCTCTCTGCTAGGCTTTTCACATGAGAGTCCATGAACAGAACAGGTTTTAAGAGGTGGGAGGCGGGGCGGGGGGCTTAATTCAAGGAAACCAGTGGACAGGGTCAAATGCAGCTTCAGTGACAGATTTCAAGTACTCTAGATGTACTCTTAATTCAAGGTCATATGTGTCTCTTAAGTCTTCTATCATTAAAAACTAGAGTTATGGAGGAGGAACCAGCATTTATTAAGCACTGACTACTTAACAGGCACTTGTAACTCTAGAAGTCTTTATTATATCGGAATTTTATTGCAGTTCTTTAAGGTGGGATGATATTATTCCCACTTGATGTAGAGAAAGCAGGCCTGGCAGAGTGAAACATCTTGTCTAAAGTTTTGTGAGTGACAAGAGCTGGGGCTCAAACACAAGCCTGTATGTGTGTGCGGGCGGGAGTGTGCATGTATCTGTGTGTGTCTGTATGTCTATATGTGTGGTCACACATGTAGTTGATTGTGACTGTGTGCTGATTGTATTTGAGTTTGTGATTGGTATATATGTCTGCATGTATGTATGTGGTGTATTACTATGTGATTTGTGTGTCTGAATGTGTGTGTTGTGCATATATATGGTTACATGTATCTGCATTATTTGTGTGTGAGATTTTGTATGTGTCTGTGTGTGTGTGTGTGTTGTGTGTCTCTATGTGTAATTATATGCACATGTATCTGTGTGTCTGCATTGTGGCATGTGTCAATGTGTCTGGTATGTGTTTGGGTATATGTTTTAAAAATACATAACATTCTGAAAACTTCCAGACATCTAATTTAAAGTTTGATTCCTATCAACTCTCCTACTCCTGACCCTACAGATGGGAAAAACATACCTTGGGTCAATCTGCAAAAGGGCTGAGCCCTGGGCTGGGCTGGAGTAATCAGGCAGGTTTCTGTGTTACAGTCTTCGGAGGAATTCCTTCTAACTTGGGGAACCTCACATTTTGATCTTAAGGCCTTTCCTGAATGAGGCCCACCTACATCATGGAGGGTGATCTGCTTTACTCAATCTATTTCTTCCATCACAGCGACATCTAGACTGGTTTGATCAAACAATGGGGCCCCATAGCCTAGCCAAGTTGACAGAAAACCATGTTTCTTTTATGAATATATAAGCAAATAAGAACACTTATTTTTTCACTTATACTTCATTATATATCTTTGCTTTTCCAGCTGAACAATACGTTTGGAGAGCATTTTAAATCTGGACTAAAGAACTTCCTTATTCCTTTCTCCTGGCTCATGTAGTATTCTTGGCAGCTATAAAATATTTGAATAAATGACTACCTCAAAGAAAAACCTTTTTCATTTCTAAACAAATAATCACTTTTTAAAAAGCAAACAAATTCAAAGCCAAAATAAACTGGGGAAAATGTTTCCAATTCAGATCACACTTAGTTCCTACTTTCTAGACATTTCTAGTCCAAAACGTAAATGGATGCAGACAGAAAGCTCACACAGAAAGAGATGCAAATGACCTTAACCACATGAAAATGTGTGAACCTCCTGATATCAGAAATTCTTATTGAATAAATACTGAGACACCCGGTTTTATCTATCAGATTGAGCAAAACTCTACACGATGGATAACATAATCTTTTTATAAACCTGTGGGAAAACAGACCATCTCATACTTTGCTAATAGGCACATAAAATGGGACAGACCCCAGGAGAACAATTTTGAAGAATTAAAACAACTATAGGTTAAGTTACACTTTGACTCGGGAGTCTCAATAGTAGGATTTGATCCTGTAGGTAGGGCTGTACAGCTGGGAAGTGAGACCTCACTGCAACATTGCAGTTAATGCAAAAGACTGACAGCAACCAAGAATTAATTATAGAGGAAGCAGAGGATAAACTATGGCATGTGTGTGATGGAATACCTGCAGTTGCTTAGAAATTCTGTAGGACTAAAAGCTTGCAATAGGACTTTACAGATAATCTAACTAAGATGCATGGAATATGTATCAGTCCCTTTCTGTCACTCACATATGTGCATATCAATTCCTGCTAGCTCTTCCTTGGGAAATAATTTACATAGCAGGCACAATCAGGGCACCTTTTGCCCTGCATGGAGCCTAGGCAAGGGCTGGAGTCTACTGTCAGAGGTAGGGGTGGCCTTTTCTACTTGCAGCAAAACCCTTGTGTGGCTTGAGGCCCTGACCAGTTTGCTTCTATAAAGATAGGGTCTGTTGATAACTCTTCTAAAAGCTTTCAATAGCTTCTTGTCTCATGCTGGGAAAAATAAATAAAAACATTTTCCTCTAGCCTTCAGTGCTTTGCCTAAACTGTTTACTTCCTCCAATGATGCTCTGGGCTCCAACCCCTCCTAACATTTCTGGAACTTTCCAGAGTTTCCCTCTATGCTTGGAATGTGATTCCCTGGCTCCTTTTATATAGGCTCCAGGCCTAGATGCCACCACTTTCTCCACTGAAGCTCCTTAGGACTCCCCAACATGTCACCTGTCACACAAGATGTAATCTTTTTCTCCTTGATGCTCTACCTCCTGACTCTGACTTCCAGGGGACCCTGTTTGTGAGGTACCTAGAACATGGAGCCTGCATTGCATATTGTGGAAGTGACCAGCTTTGCAGATTGCAAGGTGATCCTCCAGTTCCAGTCAGAGTCACTTTGCTGAGCCCTACAGGGTGTTTCTGCTTTCACTGGCACATGTGCCCATCACCCCCATGTCTGGCCTGTGTGCCACACTCTTCAGCCTTGCAGTGCCTCCATGCCCTGGAGCTGAGTAGCCTCAAGAATGCCTTATCTTCATTGCCTGCTCTGCATGCAATTAATGGATGAGTAACAGATGTAATGTTGAAAGAATGAGTGGACGTGTGAACAAAGCAAATGAATGAACAGAGGAATAAATGCCAAAATGAACGGGCAGACTGCATGTGATAGGAATTAGGAATTGTACATTTTAGCTGCATCTCTACTGTAAGCTAGTGTGATGGGCAGAGTGACATCCACTAGCTGGGCTTTTTGGGGCACCTTGATCTCTCCTCAGGAGGATTCACCACAATGGCACTTCTCTAACCAGCTCCTCCCACTTCAGTGTGCCATGGAATCTCACTCTGGCTGCTTCATTGATGTGTCCTAGCTCATACCCTAGTACCTGGCATATAGTATGAATAAATGAAGTATGAAATTGATAATGGAAAACCAGACTAGAAACAAAAATGAGAGGGCATAGAGAGAAATAGGAATAGACATGGGAACCTTGAAATGGTGCTGATGATACTTCTTTTTCCTTCCTTCCTTCCCTTCTTTTTTTGTGTGTTGCTGGAAATGAAATCTAGGCTTTATGCATTCTAAGCACGTACTTTATCACTGAGCTAAGACCCCAGCCCCAGGGCTGATGATTCTTTGAAGAGGTTTTGGACTTTTCTATCAACCCATCTCTTATGAATGTGATTTTCTTGGGCATATTGCCAGCTCTTCATTGTTGTCTTCCTGCTTTTTATTTTTTAACACATTAGCAATATTCTGGTTAACTAATATTGGATGCTAGGTGATAGTAGTTTCTAAGGCTAATAAATGATTCCGATTAAAATAAAATCATAGCATTAGAGTCATGAGGAGCTGTAAACCTCTATATGTCACAGAATTGCCCTCACAGACTCTTCTGTGTTTAACGTGGTGAGAACAGCTCTTGTTCAGTTAGTTTTTGATGTACTGGCCTCACTAAATGAATCTGCAAACACATTTAATCAAAAAATGATATAGCATTCTTCTAAAGGGTCTCACCTCTCACATGCCCTCTGCCTACCCCTGCCCTGCCACAAATCCATCTTTCTCATTGTTTCCACCCTTCACAGTGTTCTCCTGTGCTTCTCCATTGTCCATAGAGCAAACACACCTCACCAACCTGCAACACCCTCTGCGTGGTGTTTTGTGTCTGGGATCCACATCTTGCCTACACTGGCTTCTTCCTGAAGTGCTTCCTGGAGTCATTTCATTCAGCAAACTTCTATTCATCCTGCAGGGCCCTCTGAAACATTGTTCTTGATCTCTTCCATCCCCTTACCAGGTTGACATCACAAGGCATTTCTACATGCCACAACAAAACCTGGCGTATGTATTAGTTTGGATACAGGGTGTTTTTGATCTCCTTTGGGACAAAGTTGTAAAATCCTGGCAATTTTGCTATCTTCCTCTGGATCCCATGGTTGCATTAGATTGACAGAGGTTTTAAGTGCAATTTTATCTTGCAGCAACCTTGAAGGAATCCTTAAGAGAAACTGTGTTTAACCCCAGTGCTTGATGAGAATCATAAATATTTTATCCTCATACAAATCCAAATCTGAAGCTACACCCAGCTAGAAAATCAGAATACAATAAAGTACACACATACACACACACACACACAAAGAATTTTTTATGGCAAAAGTGCCCATCTGTGCTTGCATGTGAAGCAAGGCCATGGCCAAGGACATTGGTTCATGTCTGATGACTGAGCCACTCACAGAGCAGCACCTTTGCCATGGTGTTCCATTTTCGGGTCCTACATGGACCACATTTTACATAAGCAGCTTATTAAATGGTAACATTTTCACAAATTAATCAGTGACTTTATAGTGACGAGATTACATGCCTTACAGTGACAGTTCTTTATATTTGAAAATCTTCTTAATTAGACATCTTTCTTTGCAAGTCAAAAGATGTAATTTATCTTGAAGTTATGCATAAATTGGAGCACTGCTGGGTGCCATTGCCGTTGTCATTAAAACATTATTTGGTAAATTAAATCTGTATTTAGTTCAGATCTAATGACTGAAGCATTATTGTGACAGATGGCAGAGGAAGGACTGAGCATGTTACAGTGCACGGCTTCCCTTTCTGTCTTTACTTCAAAGCACATTCCCAAGTCCTAAAGCTGCAGGACTGTTCCTGTGAAGCACAGATCCTTAAATGGGCTTTTGCACATCCCCTCTGTCTACTCACAAGGAAAACTCTGCAAGTTCCACCTCCACGTTAGAGACATTAGAACATAAACCCATTTCTTTCCTTCTTTTTCTTTACTCCTTCACCCTCATGATAAGAACTTCTCAGAAAGAAGGCCTGGTATTCAGGGCTTCACCCTCACCAGCCCTTACCATCGGCTTCAGAGCTGAACCAAGAGCCCCATCTCTTGCCAGGCACTAGAACATAGTTGGGCAAAATCATAAATAGCCATCTGATCATCAATGGCTAGGTAGATGGAGAGGCCAGTGTCCTCTTAGGAAATACAAAGAAGCAGCCCTGCATTACCACCAGTTCCAGGGTAGCTCCCTGTGCTGTTTGCTTTCACTGGAGACTACCCCTCTCCACACAGTCAGTCCCCGTTTGTCTATTCCAAATCCTGTCCTGACTATGACCACCTTACTCTTTATTCCTTAGGTCCAGAGAAGCTGTGGCACCTGCTCTCCTATCACTCTAAATAGTCCCCTGCCAGTAGCTTTGGTGCCATCTTGGCCACATCCAGCAGCACTGCCCCTTCGTTATGGTTTCAAAGTGCTACTTTACTTCTTTAATAACTTTTCTGTGCAGGCACTGAGTAACATATACAGACATATCTATACAACATATATCAGATTACATCATATATGTATATTATGTGATATAATACACATACATACACATACACAGTTGACCCTCCATATCTGTGTGTTCTGCATCCATGAACATACAGAGAGTATTCAAAGAAAAAAATTGTATTTTTACTGAGAAAGACTATTTTCCTTATCATTATTCCCTAACAATGCAGAAAAACAACTATTCACATAATGTTTACATTGTATTAATGTTATAACTAATCAAGAGATGATTTAAAGTATATGGGCGGATGTGTATAGGTTCTATGCAAATACCACACCATTTTATATCAGGGATTTGAGCATCTTTGTGTTTTGGTTCCAATGGAGAGGGTATCCTGGAATCAGTCCTTTTTAGAAAACAAGGGACAGCTATGCACACATATAAGCACACACACACATCCCTTAAGAAATCTTTACAAAAAGTGGTAGGTATGATAAAACTACATTGGACAGATAAGAAAACTATCTTTCAAAAGGTTGAATGATTTTGTCAAAGTCAACTGAGCTGTAAAACATCACAGCTTGCCATTCAACAATGGCAGGCTGTGAAGAGAATCCCAGCTCTATTCCTGATCACTTTGGGATCTATGCCTCAGTTTCTTATTTGTAATATGAGATAACACCTCATGAGGTAGTTGTGAGAACTGATGGACATGATGTATGTAAAGTGCTCAGCCAGGTTTGGCATATAGTAAGTACTCAATGATGCTAAACTATTATTGGTGTGTGTTGTTAACTTACTCCCCACTGGGGTTGATCTATTAGCATTCAGCCACAGGGAATGTGGACACACTGTCCTCTTCCACCATTTGCTGTAGTGATTTATTCAGTTTTTGCTTCCTCACCTCCCTATCTTCACTGCAGAATTAGCACAGTCTCCCTGTAACCAGTCCAAGAGTGGGGAAATCTACATAAAAAGGCAGGCATCTCATGCTGACAGCCTCCCTCCCAAGCTAGCTGAGCTGGAGGCTTGTGAGTCTCCAGCCACACAAATCTCTCTCTTCCCACATACAGATCCACAGACAGGATTTCCTGTTTTCTGATTTTATTTTGCATGGAAATGGATTTATACCACTCACGGTATTCTGCAACTTTGTACTTTCACTTAGCATTGGCACATTCATCCAATCAATCAATAGAGCTCTAGTCAAATTGTTTTTAATGGCCATATAATATTCTTCTTTGAAGGCTGTAGGAAATGCAAACCTCAAATTAATTTTCCATGCTGCACATAATTTTTTTCCTAATGTCAGAGTAACTGAAATAAAACTTCATTTCAGACAATCAAGCCAACCGCTTATACCTAAGATTTCACCTATTTTGCAGGGGATTTGGAGAAGACCTCTGTAGGAAGCCCACATAGATGCTGGGGTTAGAGTAGGGATGAGAAATGTGGAGACATATACACAGCATAGATGAAAGAGCCTGGGCATTGCCAGAGAAGTGGGGTTTTAGGTTGCTACCAACCAGCACTTTTTCTCACAAACACTGACATCTGGTAGACATGGCTTTGACTGTTCTGCCAGGAACCACCTGTGGGACCTGGGAGAGCTGCCTCCCATTTCTGCTGAGATGAGGATGACTTGGGCTTGACATGAGACTTCAATGAGACCATATAGGTGGGCACACACCTGCCTCTCAGTGCAGGTACATCAGTCACTATTAGTACTGGTTTTCCTTTTAAATTTTAACAAGTATTAAATCGGCAAAGGTTTGGGAAGTTTGTGGAGACATATGGGAAGCAGCTCTCAAGTTGTGTGGGGGCTGTTTTGCCTCAGCTGAGACCAGGATAGGTGACCCTTGCCTGGAGCAGGTAACCTCTGGTCAGGGAGGGCGGATCCCTGGCTGGGCAGGTGGTTTATGGCTAAGGCAAGTGAGCCCTGGCTGGGACAGGCGACCTCTGGCTGAGACAGGTGACCTCTAGCTGGGTCAGATGACCTCTGGCTGAGGCAGATGACCTCGAGCCCTGCTAGTTCATGTTTCCAGGATCTTTAGCCACATGTTCTTTGGTCTGATTCTTCCATAAAATCAGAGTCCTGAAGCCCTTAAATGACTTGAGAAGTTCATTTTCTTTGACATTTCTGACCCTGCTTTAGATTGGGTCACATGTTGCCTTTTTGGGTTGCAGTAATGCTCTTCTTTCTCTCTGTCTCCATCTCCATTTTGTTTAGGCAGCTGTTAGGAAGTAAAGACGCGAGATGCATATTTTACGTAAGATGTGGTTTGGCAAAGACTGTGAAGTCCTTTGTAGCAGGAAGATGTATTAGTGCCACTTGCTTGTTAAAAAGCATCTCTAATGGAATTCCATTAACTCTGTTGCTTCTGGATAAACCCACCTCACTCTGTTGGAAAGAAAAAAAACCATATTTCACAGAAACGGAGCTCCAGAAACCACATTCTATTTTGTTATGCTCACGATTTTGTGAGGGAAGAATTTAGACAGGGCACAGAGAAGAACTCTTACCTGTGCCTGGAACCCCCTGCAGATGGCTGGAGATGGCTAGAACATCTGGACTGGGGCTGTATTTTGGGGGTCTTGGTTCTGCCTCCTGGCTCGCCTCATTGGTTCTACAAGTCATGTCTGCTGGGGTTAGGATGTATGAGAAGGTTCTCACACCCACAAGCTTGTGCAAAGCCTGGCTGGGAAGGAGGGGACAGCTGGGGCTGGTGCATCTCTCTTCAACTAGCCTCTCTATTTGGCTCCCTGAGCTTCCTCAGAGCATGGTGGTCTCCTGGTGGTCATACTATGACAGGGCATTGGGTACCTCCCAGAGTAATCATTCTAAGAGGCGTGGGTGAAAGCTGCATGGATTTTTACAATTCATCCTCCTGTGTCCCAGAGTGTCACTTCTATCACATCTCTGGATCAAGCAAGCCATAAAGGCTGGCTTATGTGCCAAGGGACAGGAATTAGACTCCACGACTCAATGGGAGGAGAAGCTGTCTCTAACTACAAAAGCTTCCTTTTAAATTTCAACTTTAAAGTATTTTAATACACTCAGTTGAAATTCAACATAATGTTCTATGTTAATATTTAATATTTTGTTCAAATGTTTAATATAATAGGAGAGACTGTTTCATCCTAACCCTTGGAATCCTCAAAGTATAAAAACGTACAGTTCTCAATTGATGGCTATGAGAAAAGAAACTGCTATGAAATCCTTACCACTTTGAAAAGCCCTGCTGCATATTTGGTTAAAGCATTCTGTCTGCAGCGGGCCCTGTACATCCCCAAGCTTGTTAGTAAGACTCATTCTGTCTCCAGCTGAAGGCCTAGGGGCCTCCCATGAGCAGTGAGCATCACCTTGATGACACCTACACAGTCTCCCTGGACAGTTTGCACTGGTTTTCTGGGTTTCTGCGTCCCTAGGAAGTTGTTGGAATATCCATGTAAAACTAAAATCGACATTACAAGCTGCATTTGTCTGCTAAGGCTCTTGTAACAAGGTACCACAGACTGGGAGACTTAACCCACAGAAACTTACTGTCTCATAGTTTTGGGAGCTGGAAATTTGAGATGGAGACTTGGTCCCTTCTGAAGGCCCCAAGGAAAACTCTGTCCCCTGCCTCTTCTGTAAATTCTAATAGTTTAGTAACAATCATCGGCTTTTCTTCATGCCAGTCTGCCTTTGTGGTCAATGTCAACCTCCCTGTGTGCGTGTCACTGTGTCCCAATCACCCCATTTTTAAGGACACAGTTAGTTCTATTGCATTAGGGTGTCCCATTGCAGTATGACCTTATCTTAATGAATAGCATCTTCAATGGCCGTATTTCCAAATAAGGATGCAGTTTGAAGTACTAGGGTGTTAGGACATCAATGTATGACTTTGGAGGGAGACACAATTCAACCCATAATATAAGATTACCTCTGAAAACCAATAATTTTTACTTTTCCTTGTGGGAAAAAAATAAATAAAATTTAAAAATCACTAAAAAGTGATATAAAAATAGGAGGGCCATGCTGGAGGGAATGGGGTCATGTTTCAGCTCACAGTCCATGGGCCCCTGGAGACCTGGTGTCTAGATGGATGGCTACTTGAGTTGTCTGCAGAGGGGGTGGTTTGTCCTGCTGTGCCTTCTGTCAGGCCTGGAGCTGGGTGTCCCTGGATGGCTTCCCAGGCTGCCCCAGCACAGTGCCCACTTGGGCAGTGGCTCTTTGCTTACTCTTGGGGCTAATGCTATTCTAAGGCTCTACACTGGTGTTTTTTGGACCCACTTTTCTCAGCTCAGATATCGGAGGCAGCATTCTACTTATGTTTTCTGCTTATTGTAGCTTTTTAAAAATGTGTGGGTAATTGTTATGTAATTTAAATTATGAGTCATTTGTTCTCTTAAGTATTTATAGTTACTTATTAAAATAATTTTATTTTATAATTATAATTTTATTATTAATTTATAATTTGATTATTTATTTAACTTAATTGTAGCATTGTAACTGTACATATTTATAGGGTACAGTGTGACATTTAAATCCATGTATACAGTGTGTAATGACTAGCAGGGGAATTGATATGTCCACCACCTCAAACATTTATCATTTTTTTTGTGCTGGGAACATTCAAAATCATCTCTACTAGCTATTTTGAAATACACGATTAACTGTTGTCATCCATAGTTAGCCTACTATGCTATAGAACAAGAGGAGCTACTGTTTCTACCTCACTGTGCCCTGTATCCATTATCCATCCTCTTTCTATTTACCTTCCACTTTTCCAGCCTCTGGTAATCACTAGTCTACTCTATTTTTATGGCTTTTTAAAAAAAAAAACTGAGGATTGAACTTAGGTATGGTTTACCACTGAGCTACATCCACAGCCATTTTTATTTTTTATTTTGAGACAGAAAGACCCTGGCTTTCATAAGGTTGCCATTTGGGGCCTAAGTCAAGTGTTGCTTAGGCCTTCACTAAGTTGTGAGGTTGGCCTTGAACTTGCAATTCTTCTGCCTCAGCCTCCCAAGTCGCTGGGATTACAGGTGTGCGCCACTGTGCCTGGCTTCTATTTTTATTGCTTTTGATGTTAACTAGTTCTTCTGAAGGCAGGTCCACTACCCTGGACTCTCTCTGGCTCCCCAAGACCACATTCACACAGCTGTTTATTAATGTCATTCTCCATGTCCCCAGTGGGCCTTATCAGGTTCTCACTGCTTCACAGGGTGAGTTTTCCACGGAGCACATTGTTGACCCTTCTCCCCAGTTTCTAGCAGTGAACTGTAGCTAGCCCCATGTGCTCTGTTTTAGAAAGATTTATGCTTAAAATTTTTAGGAAAATGACTTTTACTGCATATTTAGTTTCCCAAAGATGGCATATGAGTACAGCTAGAGTTTGGCTGTAGGCAGTCTCTCTTCTTAGCATTGTTATTTATTCATCACAGCACCATAAACTGAAAGAGAACTCAGGAGACCACTAATCCATTGTCCTTCCTTCAGAAAAAAAAAGAATTCTCTTTAATCTTTTTAGACAAATGAGAATTTGTTCCTTTTTCTTCTTGTTTAAAAATATTCAATAATCAACTTCCATTAGAAGCTACCCATAAATAAGCAGCATAAATAATTGAGTGTCAGTGGTTTAGAAGTAACCTCAGATTTTGCATTTTAAAATCCAGTATTTACATATACAATTATGGCTACAGAATTACAGGGGAGTCATGATTTCATAACTTTGTGCTCTGAATTTTAATTCATTTTGCAATTTCCTTTTTACTTTCAGTTATTTCTTTGAAGGTAGGATGAAAATCTGACAGCATTCTGCCTCTTGCTTGAGCTGGTGTTGGTGTAAATTTTATTAAGGTGCATGTTCTTTTAATTGTCAGTAGTTCTCTCCTAATGGGCAGTGCACTCTCTTACACTGAATGCCTAAATTATTGGTATGTATTATTTATGTTTTAGTGCCACTGAGATGTTTATCTTCACTTAATTCTTACAGAAAAATATAGCTGACAGGGTTGGAGAAGTTCTTAGTGAAAATTCAGTTGTGGTTTTCAGGGTGATTCTAACTCCTTCCCCTTGACTTTCCTTCATTCTGTCATCTCCACTGTACAGGTGAATTAATGCTACAGATGTGATGGTTGGGGAAAATGGATTCTTGGTCTAGGTGCCCTCCTTTCCCCAAAGGAGGCTGAAATACCAGCCTTGGGGATATCAAAGCTTTGCAGCTTTTATTTCTTGGCTTTCATAAGGTTGCTATTTGGGGAAGATGGAACCTGCAAAAGCAAATAGCTTGTCTTACCCCAGCTGGTCAGCTTGCATCATTTCCATATCGGTGATCAGGCTAGCATTGGTGAGTGTGGGTGCACCAATGTGTATGTCACATGTCACATGGAGGTATTAAGATAAAACTAGGCAACCATTTATTTGTGTCAGTTGTACATAGGGAGATGAGACTTGCTTGAAACTGCAACAAGAAAGTCAACTTCCAGAGGTGAGAAAGAAATGAGACAAAAGATACCCCTTTTGAGTATCAGCACTCAGATTCCACAAGATCATCCAGAGGAACCCATGCATGTTTTCTGACTTGAATCCCAGGCTCCTTCTGTTTTGCACTGTGACCTTCCTGACAGTGCAGAATGAGGGATGGTGCCAGCCCATCTGGCAGTCCTCACTGGCTCTTCATGTGTATTCCGTGTGCTTTCCTCTCCTCCTGGCAGGCCTGTTGTGGTCCAGCAGTACAGATGCCAAATAATGATCATCATGGCCCTCCCTGCTACCAATCGAAAAGCTCCCCTTTGTCTGGCACCTCCGCGGATCATGTTCTAACATTTTTCCTCTCTACATCAAACAAGCAATCATTAAACTCCATTCTCTCAGTCTGAAACTCACACCAAGTATATATTAATTTGATTCAGGGATTGAATCCAGGGCAGTGGCAGCTCACTGGCATGTCCCAGGTGTTGTGAGGACATAGCTCCTGGGCTCAGCACCAGAGATTGGGGAGCAACTGGCATCTGCTTGTTTATAAAAGCAACTTACAGTGAGGCAGGGTGTGACTGTCTGAGATATTTATGCTTTGTGATTACCATTTGGATGTTTAAAATAAACCTCATCTTTTAATACAGTTTCAGATATAGAAAAAAATTAAGAAGACAGTATTAAGAATCACCATATTTTCCCATTAGTAACATCTTATATTAGTACAGTGTGTTTATTAAAATTAACGAGCCAACATTGATATATTATTATTAATTAAAGTTGATAGTTTATTCATATTTCCTTAGTTTTACCGAAGATCATTCTATGTTCTAGGATCCCATCCAGGACTCCACATGACAATTAGTTACCTTGTATCCTTAGGTAACTCTTGGCTGTGACCTTTTCCTAGGTAACTCTTGGCTGTGACCTTTTCCTAGCTTTTGATGACCTTGACAGTTTTGAGGAGTACTAGTCGGTAGATTGTAGGATGCCTCTCTGCTCAGATTTGTCTGATGTGTTTCTCCTGATTTGATTGGGTTTGGAGGAAGATCACAGGGGTAAAGCACCATTTCTGTCAATCATATCAAGGTACACAGTGTTAAAAGACAAATCACTTTTGATAATTGATCTTGATTACCTGGCTGAGCAAGTGATTGTCAGATTTCTCCAAGAAAAGTGACCTTTTGCTTTCGCCTTTCCCTACTGTGCTCTTTGGAAGGAAGCCGTGTGTACATTCCACATTTAAGGAGTGGGTCATTGTGTTTCTCCTAATCAATGGTTCACTCTCTTCATAAATTATTTGGAATTTTTATGCTTAGGGAAGTTCTCTCTTCCCTTAGATTTATTTATTTATTTATTCAGTCATTTATTTATATAAATATAGACTCAGTAATATTTATTTTATACTTTTGGTCATAATCCAGCACTACTTTATTTATTGTGTTGCTCAAATTGCTCCAGTTGGTTCCCATGTCCCTTTGATACACCCTTATCATTTTGAAGTTATTATATTTTGTCACTTCTTTAATTTCTGGCACTAAAAGATATTCCTGTCCCCCAATATCTCCTGCATTGATGCAGGAATGTTCAGAGATGGGATGATTGGATTTTATCAATGCTGGTTCATTATGATTCTCATAATCCAATCAGTCCATTCTAGCTTGAATGGACTGACTGGGTGGTAAGTGTAAACAGGTGGGGTATGAAAGTAGGAGGTAGGTCACTGGGGGTGTGCCCTGGAAGAGTACAACTTCCCTGTACCCCCACCCCCTGCCCACCACCACCCCTGCTTCCTGGCCACCACAAGCTGAGCAGCTCTCCTCCACTACATCCTTCCCTTATGATGTTTGGCCTCACCATGGGCCCAGAACAATGACTCAGCCAACCATGGACTAAATCTCTGAAGCCAAAAGACAAAATAAACTTTCCTTCTCTTGTTGGGTTGTAGCAACAAAAGCCAACTAAAGTACTACCCAAATAGTGTGGGCAAATCAGTTATTCTCCAAGAAGCCTGGGTTCCTTTTATTAGATGCTATTAGAAACCAAAATCTGGGTGTTGATGTGTTCAGTACTCCAGGGGCTCTTTGCTCCTAGGTTCTCTCAGCTGATAAAACAAGAACATATATGTGTTTAACAACACACACACACACACACACACACACACACACACACATACACACACCCCATGTATATTTCTATCCATAAACATCAATATGTAGAGGCTAAATGTGAGTTTATAGTGACATTGCTAATACTAATGCTTTACCATATGGGTCATTCTAACTTCTTCCCCTTGTTTCCTCTCCATTGGTGAGAAATTGGCTCTCACTATCTGCTTTCCATTTACTGAATTGTTCAATTCCAGGACATATATGAAATAACATCAGTTGTTAACCAGATACCCCAGTTTGTACACAACTTTTTCAACTGAACCTAGCTCGTGTACAGCTTCTTTGACCTTTATTTTTATATGATTTACTCATTTCTACAGTTGCTTAGGTTGATATGCCCCCACATTGCCCCTTTTTGTGAGGTTGTTGCATATAATTTTAATACAATTTGATTGTTTTGTCACATTCTTTTCTCTATCTTGGGATTCTCTGCCCTCCTAAATACTTCTGAAAAATTGCATACATTCATGTTTGCTGTTTGTGCTGTACAGATCAATGGCTTTGACAAATGCAAAGTGTCATGTATTCACAAATATAGCATCATAAGAATGGTTTTACTGCCCTACAAAATCCATTGTACTCCACTTATTCAACCCCTCCCCCTTTTATCCTTCTTTTTCTATTGCTGTAGTTTTTCCTTTTTCAGAACATAATATCATTGGAATTGTACAATATGTTGCTCTTTCAGACTGGCTTCTTTCACCTAACTATATGCATGTAAGATTTATTCATATCATTGTGTGGTTTGATTGTTCATTTCTCTTACCACACACAGCATTATACTGTGTAGATATATCTCCCCTATTATCATATCAATTATACATCTTCTATATATCATTTTGGTGGTGGCCTTAGTTTTCAATACTATGTGTAATATTGAAATAATAATATATTTGATAAAATGTACTTCAAATAACACTATACCACATCACATCCAGTAAGGGTACCTTATAAGAGAGTATTTTCAACTTCTACTTTCCATTCCTTATGACATTGCAGTTATTTATTACATTTATCTTTATCCTATAATCACCTGGTACATTGTTATTATTATTACTTCAATCAGATAACTAATCTAATTCCTGTTACAATAATTAGGAATAAGAAAATATTTTACCATCATTTATCACTTACTCAAGAGTCTTCCCTTCTTTATATAGACTTGAGTTTCTGTACCATTTCATTTTCCTTTTCCCCAAGGAACTTTTAACATTTTGCAGGGATACATCTGTGGTAGCTGAATTTCCTGCTTGTTTATTAAAGAAGACTTTATTTCTCTTTCACATCCCCCCACCCCAGGTTCTGGGATTTGGACCTTGTGCATGTTAAGCAAACACAATGTCACTGAGATATAACCCCAGCCCCTCTCCTTCACTCTTGAACTAAAATTTTGCTGGACATGTAATTCTTTAAATATTCACTCTACTCTCCTTATAGTTGCTTTTGTTAATTTGTTTTTGTTGTGCATTTTTTTGTTTTGGTCTTTTGAGTCAGAGTCTTGCTATGTTGTCTAGGCTGGCCTTGAACTCTGGGCCCAATCCTTTGGTTTCAGCTTCCTTAACAGCTGGGACTATGGGAGCACACTCCTGCATCCAGCTAGATCATCTACTTCATGCCTACTTTTTGATAGCAGGATGTAATCTTATTTTTGTTCATTCACTGATGAGGGGTGTGTGTGTGTGTGTGTGTGTGTGTGTGTGTGTGTGTGTGTGTGTGTGTTTTCCTGGTTTCTTTCCAAAAGTTCTCTTGATCTTGGTTTTCTCCTATTTGAATATGGTATGCCTCAGTGTAGAATATTTTGGTACTGTCCCTGCTTGGGTTCTCTGAGCTTCTTAAGTCTGTGGTTTGGGGTCTGTTTGGAAAATTATCAGTCAGTATTAAATTATATTTGGGAAGTTACCACTCATTATTCCTTCAGATATTCCTTCCATTCCATTCTATCTCCTTTCCTTTTGACATTTCCATTACATACACATTATGACTTATAATTTATAATTATACCACTGTGCTTAGATATTCTGTTTCGGTTTCTTTTTCCTTTATTTTATTTTGCATTTTAGTTTGGGCATTTCTGCTGACCTATCTTCTCTCACTCATTACTTCTTTCCTTGGCTGTGTCCTGTCTACCAATGAGCTCCTCAAAGACATTTCCTTTGATTCCTTCTCAGACCTTCCTTCTCTCTGTTTACATCTCCCATCTATTCTTGTATATTATCCACTTTTTCCACAACAGCCCTTAATGTATTCAAAATATATGTTTTAAATACCCTAGCTAATGATTTCATCTATGATGTATCTGAGTCTCATTCCATTACTTGCTTTGTCTCTTCAGATTGATTTTCTTGCCTTTTAGTATGCCTTGTATTTTTTCTGCTGAAACCCAAATATACTGCATTGGATAATAGGAACTGAGGTACATAGCCCTTAAGTGTGACATTTTATTTTTTTTGTGGCTGGGGTTTGGGTTCTGTTTAATGTTTGCTTTAGCTGTAGGTGTCAGAGACTTCACATTAATCTATTTCCCTTGTTTTCATCCTCTCTATTATCTTTGGACTTCCCTAAGAATCCCTTCTTGTGTCTTGCAGCAATTTCAATTGTAATTTATTATGATTGTATTAGAGACCTGTTGCTGTATGGGAAGTGACTTACTCTCAAGATCAAATTTGAGTCTTTTACTGTAGCTGTGTCCCTGGGCCACGATCTTTACAAATGTTTCTTAGATGTTTGTTTTGCTTTAGGTAAGTCAAGATGGCTGGGATGGCACAGATCAGGGAAAATATTTTTCCCCCAGGTGGGAGAATGTTCTGGAAAAGTCTTTTTATCCCAGAGAGGAGACCTGTGTTTTGCAGAAAATCTTGCTCACATTTCATGAAAATTATTCTTTCCCCCCTGTGCTACAGCCATCAGGTGATTGTCCTGGGCCCTTAATCATGAGAATTTGGTAGTGTTTTTAGACCTAAGATGCACCAAATTTGGATGTCACCTTAAGACTGTGGCCCTCAGCAATCTCTCAATTTCAGGCTAATTCATACTCAGCCTCCAACAATCTGTCAAAATTAACATTTGAAGGATTTCTACTAGTTTATGGCTTTAGCCACTTCTCCAGATCTTGGCTGGGACTCTAGATTCACATGTCTTCAGTTTTGGGGTGGCAGTTTGTCTTGCAAGTGTTTTCTGATGAGTGCATGGTAAATTATTAATCTTCAATTTGTTCAGCTATTCTTTTGTTGTAAGGATGGAAGTGACAACCCTCAAACTCTTTCACATGTTGGAGCTAAAACTGGATGTCACTGTTTTATTTGTAGATATAAATTTGTCACTCCAAATAAATCTCTTAAAGTGGCCTGTATGTCAGAAATCTGGTCATCTCCACTTCTCTAAACCAAGGTAGCAGTATGCTCTACTGTTGAATGGATAGCAACAATCAGTTTCAGTAGTTGAGAAATCAGAGAGCTTTTGAACAATCAGAGATTTCACAGCTCATCTGGCTTGGACTTCCTTGGATTACTGCAGAAGATGTGGGGCTACCTTGAGCTTCTTGTTGAAATAGGCTGGTTAGTTCTTCAGGGGAAGTGTCTGGCTTGGATTTTCTTCCTCTCTCTCCACTGTTCTCTAAATGAAAACTCAAAAGTTTCTAGAACTTGGAAATGTTTTTGTTTGCATTCATTTGAAATAAAGCAATAAGCAACCTGCTGTTAACTATTTTCTCCTGCCTTCAACAGTTCCCATGGCCACAGGGAGGTATTCTCTGGCACCTTGCCTTGGGGCTCCAGTTCAGTTAGAGTGTGCAGTGCAGATGTCAAAATGAGATGGTCTTGCTTTTCATAGCTCTATTTTGAATAGAGTAGGCATTTTAGATGGCATACAGTTATAGTGTAGGTTATAATTTGACACATGTATGTAAACAAATTGGCTTCTTCTTGGTCTCACTTTTGTAAAGGAAAGGGCTATGTGATGGTAGAAGTCCTTGGAGAAAGAGTACATTCAGTTTGCAGAAATTGGTTACCATTTAATTATTGCCAGTTTGCACCCATGTGTTGCACTAAGCCAACCAATAGAAAAATGTAATTATTCCTTCACTTGGAAATTTTTTTATTTGGTTTTAGTTTTGCCATTACCATATACCTAGCTCTCTGGAAACAAAGAAAATTTACACCTTAAATTAGGGAATCTTTGTTGAACTACCAGTTAGTTCACAGTGAGAGCCCAGTCTGGGTAGACATTCAGGAAATGTAGCTTTCATGTTCCAGAGAGGGCAGCTATGAGGTGAGGTCATGCAGTTCTAAAATCACTGCAATGGCCCCATGCAAAAGCTGCAGTGGTGGTACTAATCTTGAGTGGTACTAGTTTATTCATCTGACCACAGCCTTATCCCTCTTTGTGTGGATCAGTGAAAACCCTTCATCCCACCCAGGTCATAGGCATGGCTTCTCTGGCTCCTGCTGCTGTGATAACTTCTATCTCTTTGAGATGGAGTGGTCTCTGAATCAGTAAGATGAATGTTGCATGAGTCTGTGGCATGGTCATCCTCCATGTTTTCTGGATTAATGCATAAACATTATTGGAATGATAGTGATTTTTCCATGGTATGTCTAATGCACTTGAGCATTTTGACAAGCCAGCAGTTATGATAATTTTAATGGGAGATCCCTATCCCATTTTGCCTAAGTGATGAATTTAAATTTGATTGAGTCTTTGAATGCAAATCCCAAGAGTATAAAGATTGAGTTTTTTAATGCTTTGAGGTCTGTCCCTGACTATTTTGATTCAAATATTTTTTCAATTTACTTTACTCTATTTTCCAGGGTATTTGAAGAGGAACAATGTTTTGCCTGTGGTTTTATAATTAACTTGATCTAATTATTATTTTTTTCAATATTCACATTTTTAATTATTTTTTATTTTGTTTTAATATACATGACAGTAGAATGCATTTATGCACCTTGATGCATCATACATAGATGGGATATAATTTAATTATTGTGTTTTTAAGGGAACAATAGGCAGAATTTGTCAACAAAGTTTTAGCAATACAGGCTTAGCATCTGTGGTCCTACAAATTAAATATTAGTTGTAGAAGCTATGTGTAGTTTTAAGAATGTTACTCAAAATAACTCCACTGCACCTGATATTTGAATTTGGCAATAATTGAAGAATATTTGGGAGCATAAATTTAGCTCTGTTCTAGCATTGTTTTTTTTGTGTAATTATCAAACCCCCAAAGTTTACTTCCTAATCCACCTTTAAAACTTCCTTTGAAATCTTACTTTGATTTTATGTCGAATAAATATTTTTACTAGTTTTAAGAATTTTATTTGTATCATAATAAAAAATAACTGGCCTTTATTTCATTCCACTACATGATTTGCCTTTGTAATATTGTTAATTTGCCTCATAACTTAGAGGTTTATCCATACTCTCTTTACAATGAAGGAACCAATGTTTCCATAACATAGGAAAATTTACAAATTGGTGATGTGACTAGGTAGCAGATCTAGGGTCTTAATCTAATTTGTTTTTCTCCTCCTCCTTCATCTTCTTTGTCTTTTAAGTGTATAATCTCCAATATAGAACAGCATATTGAACCCACATGCAACCATCACTGGGCTATGACTCCCAGTCACTCCTGGCCATCTCAGTCATCATTACCCAATCCTGCCACTTCTCCCTGGACAAGTCAAGCAAGCCCGGGTACTACATTATTTCATTTCAAAATACTGAAGTATGCATCTCTAAAAAAAAAAGTATGCATCTTTTTAAAAAATGATACAGTCACTATGCCATGATTCCACCTAATAAATACAGTAATTTCTTTCATTCTCAAATAAATCTCATGGTCAGACTGTCTGTCTTTTTTTTTTTTTTTTGCATTTGGTTTTTATGTTTCTTATGTCATTCTCTTTCTTCTGCTTTTTCTTGCTGGACCTGAGTAGGGTGCTGCTAGAACCCATGTGTCCCTTGATGACCCCTAGGAAATATGCCACCAGAGATAAATACAGTAAAGCGTTGATTAATAATAGGGACACATTCCAAGAAATGTGTTGTCAGTTCATCATTGGGTGAACATTATAGTGTACTTACACAAAACTGGAGGCTGTAGGTCAGCCACTCAACCTGGCCTCTTGACAAACAACAGCCTCAATAAATAATAGATGTGTGAGGCTGATGCCAGCACGACACAGCACACTGTTCAACAATCAAAAAGTTTTAGAAATAGAAACAATATACTCTAAACTAATGAGAGAAAATGCAGTATAGTAAAAACATAAACTAGTAACATTTGCTCATTATCATTATCAATGTTAGGTCCTGTACATGATTGCACATGCTGTACTTTTATACAACTGGCAGTGCAGTGGGTTTGTTTTTATTGGAATCCCTACAAACATGAGGGTAATGCAATGCCCTACAATATTTCCTTGGGGACAGTGTTGCCAGATGATAGGAATTTTGAGCTCTGTTAAAACCTCAGGAATCTCCATCATATTTGTGCCTGCCATTGAATCAGATGTCATTACATGGTGCCTGACTGTAGATAAATGCTATACTTTAAAACCACTTTCTCTGGATAACCCAATAAACTGATTCACTTGTTTCACTTTGATTTTAAGGATTTCAATATTTTTGTTTAATTTTGTTTCTTAACCATTTAAGACATTTATCATTAATAAGTTAAATCTGTGTGATAAACTATTTGCAGGGAACTCTAGTTGTCCTCACTGTCCTCTCAGTCTTGTTTATATTCCTTTCCTCTATATCCCACCCCAACCCCATAGTTACTACTCTTAGGGTTTTATTTGGTGCTGAGGATTGATCCCAGGGCCTTGCACATGCTATTCTTTTGTTTCTAAATCATAAGCAAATCCTCCACTGTACATGTGCTACACGTGTGCATGTATTCTCTGCACATTGTTCCACCCTTGGTTTTTTAATGTAATGTAAATCTTTTCACATACTACATAGTACTCTTATGTTTGAGGATGTTAGCTCTTTGTCTATAATATGTAAATTACCCCTTTATCACCCTCTATTTATTATTTGTCTTTTTAATTTTCTTCTGATAGCTTTTTAATATGTAAAATTTTTCATTTTATGTAGTTAAATTTATTGGTCTTTTCCATTGCCACTTTGGAGTTTAAGTGATAAGAAATATTTCTCAACCTCCAGCTTATATTTTCATCTAATATTTAAAACGGGCTCTTTTTTTCCATTTCCATTTCATTTCTATTTTGAGTTAATCTTGATGTAATTGGTGAGAAACAGATGCATATTTTTCCTTTCCCATACAATATCTGGTAGTGTTGGGAGTGTAGCTCAGTGGTAGAACACTTGCCTAGAATATGAGAGGCCCTGGGTTCAGTCCCCAGCAAAACAAAACCAAAATAGAACAAATCAAACAGAGAAAAACTAAGATATCCAGTTACATCCATATCAATTGTTAAAAGTTCGGTTTCCCCTCAATAATTTTAAATGACCCTTTCATCACATATTAAATTTCTAAGGACAAATGCATCAGCTTCTGAATATTTCAGTACTGTTCCATTGGTTGTCAATTCCTGCAGTAATACTCTCCTGTTTTGCTAGTAGGATCTTTAGAAGATGTTTGAATATCTTGTAGGGCAGACTTCCACATTATTTTTTAAAGGAGTTTATCAGTTCTTGCTTGGCTATTCATCCAAATGAGCTGTAAAATCAATTTTCCTGGTTTCTAGAGAACACTGATGGTATTTCTTTAATCTGTATGGCATTAAATTTATAGATTAACTTTGGGAGGACTAGCTTTCTCTTCAATATTGGAGCTTCTTATTCAAAAATATGATGCATCTTTCCACTGAATCCAGTCTACCCTTTTCTTTCATGAGCATGTCACTATTTTCTTTATATGGGTTGTAGACATTTCTTGTCAAGTTCATACTTAGTTAATTGTGAATTTTGCTATGGTAGAAGTGGTCTTTTCTTTTATTATATCACAACCTGTTTAAAAGTGTGATATCTCTCTCTCTCTCTCTATCTCTCTCTCATGTATTTGATTTTCCCCACATATATAATCATATGTTCTACAAATAAAAATAATTTAATCTTTTTTTCTCAAATTTTATGCTTCTATTTGACTACTCTTGGCTAACTATAGGTGCTAATGTCTAAAAACTCAAGGTTGAAGATGTGTGGGCATCACAGATGCTCTAGTCTTATTCCAGACAACTTTAACAGGAAAAGTCTAGCTTTGCTTCATTAATGAAGATGCTGACTTTTGAGATAAGACATATGTTGTGTGTGAATCATGTTTTCTATGGTGTTGAGATTTGTTGGTCATATCACTCAGCTCCTGCTTTCTCATTTTTCACATGAATGAATACTGAATTTTTCACATAACCTCTGCTGCATCTCTAGAAATAATCACATGATTTTTCTTCATAACTCTGTTCACATGATATTAATATATTTCCTAGTTTTGAATCACTGGTATTCTGGAATGAACTTGTTTGGATTAACCCTTGTCTTCCTGAATCTATATCCTGCTGTGATATCATCTGCTGCAGGGTAGAGGTCTTAGTCTGGCTTTGATCTCTAGAGCCTACAATGACTGTCTAATATGTATTATTTGCAAGAATGTTGAATGTGTGTTATTCCTTTTATATTAAAGATTAGATTTTTAATATTTGTTAGTGCATTATAGTTATACATAATAATGGGGTTCATTTTGACATGTTCATAAATTCATATAACATAGTTTACTCCATATACTTTTTTTTTTGGTACCAGAGATTGAACTCAGGGACACTCAACCACTGTGCCACATCCCCAGCCATATTTTGTATTTTATTTAGAGACAGGGTCTCACTGAGTTGCTTAGTGCCTCGCATTTGCTGAGGCTGGATTTGAACTTGTACTCCACCTGAGCCACTGAGATTATAGGCATGCACCACTGTGTCTGGATGCTCCATATACTTTTGAAAATAAAAAGTGAATTATGTTTTCAATAAACTATTTAAGCAATGCAGAAAAGTATAACACCAAAAGCAGCAAATTGCCCAGAATTGAACCATGCAGTAATAATCAGTTTAAAATTACCTGACCATAAATTCAAAAACTTATTGATCATACAATGATAAAAGATATAAACTATGAAGGAACACACTGTGGGTATTTTTAAATTTTTTAATAAAATTAACATTAATGTGATAGCGTTGTGCGTTCTTTTGTTGTTGTTGTTGTTGTGTTTGGAATTGGGAACTGAACTCAGGCCTTCATTTGTGCTAAGCATGCTTTACCCCTGAGCCACATCCCAGCCCCTGTGAATGTTTTAAATAATTGTGTTTACTTGAACACAATTTCAACAACGAAAGGAAGGAAGGAAGGAAGGAAGGAAGGAAGGAAGGAAGGAAGGAAGGAAGGAAGGAAGGAAGGAAGGAAGGAAGGAAGGAAGGGAAATTTAAGTGAGTACCAAACTTTGGATGAGAGGTCTTTCATTATAAAGCACATTCATTTCTAGGGTTCATAAAAAGTTTCTTACCTCCATGCAAATCCTCTTCATGGTAATTTATAACAGATCTCTTCCTTCTTCCACAAAATTACTGTGGCGATCTCATGCTTCCTCCCATGCCATTATTTTGATTTTCACTCAATGTCTGCTCTATTCCCGGCTGTTTCTAAATTATTTATGAGATTCACAATGGTGGGATTTTAATTCTCACTTTGTAATTGGTTTCCTTAGTTCTGTCTCGAGTCTGCTTTTCATCCAAGTCTCATCTTTTATCACTTGGAATCCTTCTTTTGCTGAATTCTTATTCTCATTAGCTTCTTGGGCTCCACGGAAATCCTTGTGGGGAGCTTCTGTCTCTTGGTTGATGTTTTCTTTCCCATTTGCAAGCTCTCTTCTCACACTCCTGGTTCCATTTGTTTGCTTGCCTGATGTAGCTTTAGTGAGTTAGCATACGCACCCTGCCAACACTTTGTCCTGCTCACATGTGATGCAGTCATTCCCTCCTTGTGCTTCTGGGCTTGGCTCTGATGTCTGTGAATTTTCTCTGACAGCTTTTGCACCCTGCTGGGGACCAGTTTGTCTTCCCCTGTCAGAGGCTTGATTTCAGACATGAATGTTGCCTTTGTAGATTGTCTGACCCAAAGAGGGTGGGCAGGATCCCATGGGGGTACTGTGCTTCTTTGCTGGGGCCCTGGATTCTTGTCCTTCCTTCTGAAACCCTGTGAAATTTCCCTTAGGCTAAGCCAGGAGTTGGCCCTATTCCTGTGGTTCTGGTCCACCCCTCAATCTGCACCATTTCCTCCTTTGTTGAGCTGCTAAGTTCCTGAGCTCCAGTGCCAAGGAGATTTAAATTATTTTTTTAATTTGAGCTACCTGTGCCTACCTTTGTTCTCATCTCTCCAGACCTGAAAGTGCCCATGGAAACTCTCCAGATGCTGGCTACACACTGATGCTTACAGATGTGAGGGTGGAGATGACTATAGTGGTTTCGGAATCTCCTTCTCTCCACTGGTTTCTGTCCCCGACTCCCCTTTCTAGCTCATAATATAATGTTATGCCCTTTCCTTCATGTCTTTGATTGCTGCCCCAAAGCTCTTGAGAGGTTTATCTTATTCATATGAAGAATCAGGGAAGGGGTGCTATGACCTGTGATGTGGTTTTGATAAATGTCCCCCAAAGGCCCCTATGCTGAAGGCTTGTTCCCTAGCCTGTGGCATTGTTGGGAATTGGCGGAACCTTTAGGAGGAAGCTAGGTCACTGGGGGCGTGCCTTGGACCCTGTTCCTTCTTTCTCTCTTTCTTTTGTTTCCTGGACACCATGAGATGAGCAGCTTCTTCTAGGTGCTTCTGCCACAATATACGGAGCTGCCACAGCCCCAAATCAACAGGGCCAAGTGACCATGGACTGAAACCAGGAGTCAAAAATAAACCTTTCTTCTTTTTAAATTAATTACCTGAGGTATTTTTGTTCTGGTGACAAAAAGTGGACTAACAGTCTGGGTCTCAGGGAAGCAAATCTCAGGAGCATTTGGAGTCAGCTCCTAGGCCCTGTGTTACCTGTTACTATTGGCCACAAGCTCAAGCCAGCCTGGACAGTTTTGAGGTTCTCTGTGTGCCGGGCATCACGCAGTGGGTGTGAGGCGTTATTTCTTTAAATCTCACAATCATCCTATGCAATAGGCATTACTCTCGAATACCTTCTATAGATGAGGAAACTGAGGCACAGAGATACTAATCAGCATTCACTCCATTTCAAGCCAGAGAGCCCCAATCTAGATCCTTGCTTTTCCCCCAGCTTCTGCCTCCGTGGGAGAGAGAGGGACATATTCCACGGCAGGGAACCTAATTCCTGTGACTGGTAGTACAATAGGTGAGGGAACCTATTAAAGCATTAAAACTATTTAAAAGGAATTATCCTGATAGATGTCATTATTTCTACACTCAAATTCATGATTTCTCTCTGATTTTATTTTGTTCTGTTATAATATCCTGAATTGTGGGAGAAGCCAGATCTTCCCTCTACTCTCTTAGTGTTTGCAGCTGGGTCTGAGAGTTAAATCGACATAAGACAGATTAATAGGAAAAAAGCACCTAGACGTGTGTAGTTTTACATGACACAGAAGTCCTCGTGGAGAAATGAAAATTCAGAGAAGTGGCAAAAGCCAAATGCTCTTAATACTAAGATGAACGAAGAGAGGCAATTGTAGAAAAATATGTGGGGAAGCTAAACGAAGATAACTATTTTAACAAGGCTGTTTGTACCGAATCCTCTCAGCTATGATTCCCTGTGGAATTAATGTTCTTTTCCCCCCTGGTACAGGCAGGGCATCTTTCACAGGAGTTTTTATCTCCTGTTTTCAGGAAAAAAGATTAAGGAAGCCTTGCTTATTAAAAACAGAAGGAACTTTTAAGTTAAAATAGTCAATACGCAGCATATTTTGGGGTGGTTTGTTCTTCCAGTCATTCTAGAAAGAGCTCCTCTTATGTGCCAGGTACCACCAAGGAGCTTTGCCCAGTGACCTGCAGCACAGAGAGCTCAGATCCCTGCTGAGGCTCAAACAGGGAAGGGACAGAGGAAATGAGGTGATTCCACAGCACCACCCATCCAGTGAGGGGAGGCAGCTGCTTCCAGTGCCGGTCCTCTAGGCTCCCAAGAGCAGGCTGGTTTTGAGGACACCCAGAGTTTTCTGCTTTGCTTGGTCCCACGATCAGTCATCACCAGGAGGGAGGTTAGTGAAGATGTCAGGTCACTACACTTTCATGGAGAATATCTGAATTCTGGTGAGGATAATTGTTGATGTCGGAGTGGGTGGAAGAAGTAACCTGTTGACAGGCATCTTAGAGTAAGGAATTTACTTAATTTTTCATTGTTTGTCTCCCAGAAAAATCATAGATATGTATCAAACGTTTTTATTTACTAGTTGACATTCTAACCCATTATATTGTCTCTCTTCTAAAATGAAATAATTTTTTTTAAAAAAGGAAATCTTGGGCTGGGGATGTGGCTCAAGCGGTAGCGCGCTGGCTTAGCATGCGTGAGTCCTGGGTTCGATCCTCAGCACCACATACAAACAAAGATGTTGTGTCCGCCAAGAACTAAGAAAAAATAAATAAATGTTAAAATTCTCTCTCTCTCTCTCTGTCCCCCCTCCCTCTCACTCTCTCTTTAAAAAAAAAAAAAGGAAATCTTAATTAGGTGTCTTAGCTCAGGCTGCCATAACAAAATAAATACCACAAGCTTGGTTGCTTAAGAAAAAGAAATTTATTTTCTTGAAGTTCTGGAGACTGAACTATTTTCCTGTGTGTGCATATATGGCTTCTCCTAGGTTCATGGGTGTGTTGACAAAGACAGAAGACAGACAGGCATCTCTCTCTCAACCTCTCCTTACAAAGACAATAGTTCTATGTAGTTAGGAACTCGCCCTTAAAATTTCATCTCGCCTTTATCACCTCCTAAAGACTGTATCTCCAAATGCAATCACACTGGGGTTCACTCTCTTTAGCATATGAAGTTTGGGGATCACAACCATCCCATAGCAATGGAGAAGACTTTTTTTTCTCTTAATTTAGTTTCTTCCATTTATGTTCTTTGCTGTGTTTATACAGCAAACCTCCAAAGACTATTGCAGTTCAATTGTAAGCACTAATGGGAAGGTTCTGTATTTGAATATCTGACCTGTGGAGCATCCAACATTTTGTTTTTCATTTTTCATTGTCAAATGATGATGATGATGATGATGATGATGATGATGATAGAAAGTAATGGTAGTGATCAGTGTGTTCAGTTAAGTTAAAACATCCAAGTTGACTTTGGGTATTTTATATGTTAACAATAATATAAGATCTGCTTTTAAAACTTGGCTCTTCAAATTTTCATTCTATCTAATCAAGTAAACTCAATTGTTTGCATAAAAGAAAGGATAGGATGCCCTATATGTTTTTAGTAGAGAAATCCATTTGAAAATAACATTTTAATTTATTTACTGAAAGCTAGGGAGAAGTACTGCTTCTCATAGTTGGATTTTTAGCAAATGAACTTAAAAATAAAAAGGATATTTGCTGAATTTTTTTCTATAGGTCTTAGGTATAACTTGTTCTTGGGGAAAATATAAATTTAAAACTCTGGCACCATGTGATTGGAAAGAGAAGTTTATATTCTTAGAAGTGAATTCTAAATGTTCATTAAGACTAAGACATTAGGGCTGGGGATGTGGCTCAAGCGATAGTGCGCTCGCCTGGCATGCGTGCGGCCTGGGTTCAATCCTCAGCACCACATACCAACAAAGATGTTGTGTCCGCCGAGAACTAAAAAATAAATATTAAAAATTCTCTCTCTCTCTCTCTCTCTCTCTCTCTCTCTCTCTCTCTCTCTCTCTCTCTCTCCTCTCTCACTCTCTCTTTAAAAAAAAAAAGACTAAGACATTGTCGAGTGATATTCTGACCTTGTTGATATAGAGTTTTCTGGTGAGGAAAGCCTGTCTTTTTTTCTCTGTGACTTTGTCTACCTTGGAGGCATCAAGCCTTCCAGCCGTAGGGTCACCATTTCCTTTCACATTCCCAAGTACTGCCTTATGCCCCAAAGCTCTGTATGTGGGAAAGGCAAGCATGCTGGATCCCTCTGCTCCACCTTGAAAGATCCCTGTCCATGGTCCTGGAGAGTTCTCTGTTGCCTCTGCTGAGCACTAAGCCATACCCTACTTGCCTGGGGCTGGCACTGCCTTTTATCCCAAAGGATTCACAGGGGTCCAAAACCCTGTCTGGCAGTCCTGATGTACTTCCTAGATCCCTGTGGCCCCCACATTGCCAAATCCAACTGTCAAATCTTAGGTTCCTTTTGCTATGCCTTGCTGCATCATCTGAAATTTCCTTTCCATGTAGCTTCTAATATAGCCATGCAGTCCTCCCATCTAACTGGCTGCCCCTTCTCAGCCTGCCCTACTGGCCTTTCCTCTTGAAGGAGGGATGCTCCAGAGCCAAGTCCTGAGTCTTCCTTCCTAGGCACATTTTCTCTAGTGTGATTTCAATCAGAACCATGGCTTTAAATAATATCTCTGTCTAGTCTAGCTTCTTTTTCCGGCTCCTGACTCACGTACCCAACTGTCCAGGCAATATTTCCATATGGATGTCTGGTAGGCATCTCAAATTTAACATATCCAAAATAGAAGAAAATTTTTAATTAAAAAATTTTTAAATTGACATGTAAAATTTGTAATTATTTGTGGGGTATTATACTTTGGTACATTCATGCAAGTATAATGATCAAACCAGAATAATTATCATTTTCCTTGCAAATATGATCATTTACGTGTGTTGGGAATCTTCAAGATCTCCTCTAGTTATTTTGAAATGTATAATAAATTTCTGTAGATTATAGTTACCCTACTGTGCTATAGAATATCAGAACTAAATCCCCATACCTAAAAATATTTGGATACCCATTATCCAAACCTCTCTCTCTTTCTTCCCATGCCCTCAGGTAATCACAGTTCTATTCTCTACTTCTGTGTGAGCAAGCCTTGTAGAGTCCACACATAAGTGAGATTGTGCAATATTGTCTTTCTGGGCCTGGTGTATTTCATTTAACATGACTGTCCTCCAGTTCCACCCATGATGCTGGAAATGACAGGATTTCATCCTTCTATGGCTGAATAATATTCCATTGTGTTTTCATACTACATTTTTATTTTATCCATTTATCTGTCAACAGACATTTTGGTTGATAATCTTGTCTACTTTGAATATTGCTGCAAGAAACATGGGGTGCAGGTACAAAGCCAAAGGATTCTTCGTTTCACTTCCAAGTCTGCTTCTCTCCACTATTTCATCTCAGTTACTGACACTGCTATTTGCTCAGTTTTCCAGGCCAAAATTTTAACAGTTGTTCTTGATTCCCCACTCCCTTCTCTCAGCAAGGTCCACCAGAAAGACCTCTTAACTCTACCTCTGTGATGTATCCAGAATGCACGCACTTCTTTCTCATCACTTCCACCATGACTTCTCTGTTCTAGACCACCATAACCTCCTGATGGACCAGTGCAGCTGAAATGCTTTCCCTGACTCCATGAGTGCTATCCAGGAGCCACATGAACTTTGGCAATCCTAAGTCACATCATCACACTCCCCAGTTCAAAGTTTTCTCATAGCTTCTAATCTCACTCTGAACAATCAATCTAAGTACTCATGCCTTACAAAGCCCTACATGATTTGTCCCTTGACCAATTGCCTGATCCAGAAACCCTTGTAGATAATATTAATAAAAATATATTTTATAGCTTATAAATCATTTATTCACGCATTCAAGCAAGATTTATTGACTGTTTCCTAATAGCACTGTTCTAAGCATTTAGATACATCATTGAACAAATCAGAGAAGATCTCTGCCCTCATGGAGCTGATATCCTAATGAAGATATATAATTATGAAATGAAAAAGACAATATTGTATGTTAGGACATTGTCTTAGTCCATTTTCTGTTGATACAACAAAATACCCCAGGCTAGACAATTTAAAAATAATGATATTTAACTCATGTTTCTATAGGCTGGTATCTGCTAAGCATCTGGTGAGACCCATCTTGCTACATCATCACATGAATAGGCTATCACATGCAAGATGGAGCAACCATGCCAGCTCTTCTTATAAGGCTAAGAAGGGTCCCATCCTCATGACCTCACTGAATCATAATTAGCTCTAAAGCCCCCACCCTCAATTACCACTAATATGAATTTTGAGACTCATCTATTCATGCATGAACTTTTGGGGGACACAGTCAAACCACAGCAAGAGTGCTGGATGTTGAGGGAAAAGGAAATAGTAGAACATGGTAGCAATGGTTGAGAGAGTAATACAGGAAAAGGTTCCATTTGGGTTTTATTTAATTTTATTTTTCTCTTTTTTGTGGTGCTGGGAATTAAACTGAGGGCCTTGTGCATGCTATGCACGTGCTCTGCCATTGAAACACACCCCCAGGCCTGGCTGCCATTTTAAGTTGGGAACAACATAACTCAGCAAGTGGCACTTGAGCCAAGCAAGGGAGTGAGGAGGCGAGGGAGTCAGCTATGTGGATACCCAAGACAGGGGAATAGTCAGTGCAAAGGTCCTGGAACAGCCAGGAGGCCCTGGAGACTGGAAATGAGTGTGGGGACAATCGAGGAAAGGAGCAGGAGAGAAACTATAGGTCCTTCCTAGTCACTTTAATAACTTTGCCTTTTATTCTGTGTGAAATAGTGAGCCATTAGAAGGTGACAAACAGAGTGTCACTATCTGACTCAACTTTTTGAAGGACTACTCTGGATGCTCAGTTTAGAGTAGACTGTAGATGAGGTCAGGAAGGGGGAGAAACTGATAAAGAGGCTGTAACTATGATGGTTAATGGTATGGTATATATCTGCATCACTGGGCCATGAGATATCTGTTCAAAGTCAGCACGGGTCTTAGTTGATGTGTGAGTCCCTTCTCCGTTGCTATACAAAAATACTTTTATTTAGCTCACAGTTTGGAGGCCAAAAGTTCAAGGTCTGGTAGGCCCATTTATTCAGCCTCATGAGGGCATCATGGCAGATGGCCTCACAATGAAATAATCACATGCAGAAGAGATCACATGGCAAGACAGAAAGCCAGAAAGCAATAAGGGGCCAGTCTAGCTTTTTTACAGCAATCTTTTCTCAAGAACTTACCAGGGCTCCAGGAAAACTTCATTGATTCCTTCCAACGACAGCACCTCCAGTGACCAATCACTTCCCAGCAGGCCCCACCACTGAATGGTTCCACAACTTCCCATCATCACCACCCTGTAGGGATTGAGCTTCCAGCACAGGAAGCCTTGGGAGGTACACTCGAACCATACCCAAACCACAGAAAATGGTAGCATACCATCAGAGTAGTTATGTACAGATGATCATATCAGTCAAGAAAACAAAGGATAACTTGTTCAGAGCACACAATACAAATGTAACAAATCAAACCAACTGCATACAATATGAACTAAATGGGCACAGTAATGTCATTAAAAGTGCTCTTTTTGTAATCTTTTCACAGGAACCCTTGGGGCTAGGTAGGAAAGAACAAGTGCCAAGGACCCCATATTCTAAGTGTTAGGTGAGACACTGCAGTTCCTGTGAAGGAAGACTGTGTGGGTTCTCAGAAATTTAGAATGGAGTGGATACAAGATGGCTCTAAGGAGAAATAAGTTTGTCCACGTCTGCTTATACTGATAAGCCTGTGTGTTGGTCAGATTTTTGTTACTGTGATAAAATAACTGAGATAATCAACTTAAAAGGAAAGAAAAATTTATTTGGGCTTACCAGTTTTATCAGTCTTTGGGAAACATTCCAGATCCAAAATATGATGGCTTTTGATCAGAGTAACCTGAAGTCCGGCCAGATCAGCAGCCACTTAGATGGGCCTCAGTTCGTGGACCAGATCAGGATGTTCCATAGACAACTGCACGCTATTAGAAACAATCCCTAATGTGATGCCAGTCTTCTATTATCGTGGCATTTGGAAATACATGTCATATAATTAATTTGGAGAATAAATGATCTCTAAACAAATAAACATATAAACAAAGAACTTTCCAAGCAGAATGCTCCAAAATCAATGAGCCATGCAGATTGCTTGAAGGTTCCAAAAGTGTTTTTCCTTCTCATGGGAAGAATCCTATTTGCACCAACTCCATTTTTCCATTTTCTGTGAAACGAGTTTAAATGGTTGGCAGAAAAAATGGGATGTAATTATTTTTGGCAAGCAGGACAGGGTTATAAATATGCCCATTTTGAAGCTACTGTGAGAGCTCTTGTCTCATTCATCTGGAAGTCTGATATAAAGTAGTCTAGCTTTTAATGGACTTAAACTTTATCAAGTTCCAGTAGAATTAATTTTCGTTTGCTTCCAGCCCACAGAGGATATTACGTAAGTATGAGAGAGCTGTGTATGTCTTTAAAACACAGGAATCTGCAACTCCCTGACTCACCAACATCACTGCTTACAAAAAGGCAGTGAACAGAGACTTCATATCTCACTTCCTAAGATGAAAAGATGGATGGATGAACAGCTTGGATTCGTGATAAATGTAATTTTTTTTTCCCTCTTGGTCTTGGTAACCAAATGTATTTCTTAAAATGGATTTTTGTCAAAATTGTTTACCCATTTTCTCATGCTCTCTTCTTGGAAAAGAAGCCTCCACCAAACTCTCTCATCTGAAACATTTGCAACGTGAGGGTGAAGGGCGAAAATGTGCCAGAAACGGAGCCAGCATCACAATATGCAAAAGCAGAGGGAAAATGGGCATGGGTCTATCACTTAGATATGCAGAGTTCAAGATTCTGGGTGTCTTGGTCCATTTGGACTGTTACAGCAAAATACCTTAGCTTCAGTGATATGTCAACAGTAGAAATGTATTGTTCACATTTCTGAAGGCTGGGAAACCCAAGATCAAAGCCGCAGTGTGTTCATTGTCTGGTGAGTGCTCTCTGCTTCAGACATGGTGCCATCTTCCTGGGTCCCTCATACAGTGCAAGGGGCCAGGGTACTCTAGAGTCTTGCACCCTCTAGTCAAGTGTTCTGCCACCGAGCTACACCTCACCTCTTAGAGCCTGTTTTTTAAGGGCTCTGATCCTATTCATGATAGTGGAGCCCTGGTGACTTAATAACTTCTCAAAGACCCACCTCTTATACTCCCACCGCATTGATGATTGGGTTCCAACATACCCATCTGGAGGTGAGGCACAAACATTCAAACTGTATCACAGGCTTCCTATAGATGCTTTTATCAGGACATATTGAATTGACAGTCACACCTCTACTGAAGCTGGAGACATAGAATCAAACATGAAACTCAATACAAAAATTATTTAAACCTTACCCATCTGCTAAGAGTTTTTCTGTCAACTCTGTTCTACCGTAAATTACAGTAAAATTACAGGAAAGCAGACGGTGTAGGGAGCAGAGTACTCTGATTATCCGAAAGTCTTGCTGCTGAAAACCTTAAGGACATAAGAGAAAGTGTTTCTGTCTTAACAGATAAGGAATGCTGAACACTTTCTAATCTTTGTTTGATAAGTGAAGACTTCTCAGTGCTTCAAGGAAGTTTCTAAAAGCTAACAATGTTTTTCTTGAATTATGTAAAATAAAAGTGCCTCCATTTTCTAGTTTTATAGAAATTGTTTACTATTTTAGTAGTAAGAACTGCAAAGAAAAACTCCTTTAAATAGCCCATAATTTTACCATTAAAAAAAATCTCTATTGTGGGGCTGGGATTGTGGCTCAGCGGTAGAGCGCTCGCCTAGCACGAGCGGGACCTGCGTTCGATCCTCAGCACCACATAAAAATAAAGGCATTGTGTTGTGTCCATCTACACCTAAAAAAATAAATATTTAAAAAAATCTCATCTTAAAACAAAATATGAGTGTCATAGTTAGAAAATTCGAGCTGTGCAGGAGAATGCCAAATGGAAGAGAAGAGGCTTCTCCCTACCTGTATTCCAAACCTTCTTCCTAAGTCTTCTTTTATGGGCAATATCTTTGACTCCTTCCAGAAAACACTGATGATTCTGTTCTACATATATTTATGCAGAAAGCATTTTTTAGATGAAAACAAAAGGGTCCTGCTAAAGATGTTCTTTACCTTGTGTCTTTCATATAACAAATGTTGATAATTGTTCATACCAGGCCATGGAGGTTTTTTTAATAAAATTTTTTATTAGTGCATTATAATTATATATAACACTAGGATTTGTTGTGAATGGCCTTGATACTGAAGAACAGCTTAGCTGAATCTGAAAATCCTTGATTCACATTTTTTCCCCCTTTGAGTTCCTTGCAATTACTGCTTGTGTCCGATCTTGATTTGTAGATTGTCCTTTAGAAGTCTCATGCCAACTGAATTCTCTTGCCATTGCAAGATTTTTGGTCTTTTTGTCTTTCTGGAGACTTGAGGTTTTCTTTATACTTAAAGTCTAATAGTCTAATAGCTAGAATCTCACTGTAGTTTTGATTTGCATTTCTCTAATTGCTAGAGATGTTGAACTTTTTTTTCATATATTTGTTGATCAATTGTATTTCTTCTGTGCAGTGTTCAGTTCCTTAGCCCATTTATTGATTTGGTTATTTGGTTCTTTGATGTTAAGTTTTTTGAGCTCTTTACTTTGAGCTCTTGACCATTCTGGGTGAATTTTCCCCAGTACTTGGTCGAACCATTTAGCATGTGGATTTAGATTTTCTGTAGTTTTCTGAACATTTTCTTGGACTGGATTTTAAAACATTCATTTTATTACATTGTTTTCTTTTTCTTTTCTGAAGTCTAATTATGTGTGAGTAGACCTTCTTTGCTTTTCTATAATCTCTCTTTTTACACTTTTTATGTTTTTTTCTTATTTTTATTGATTGTTTTTCAGCTTTTCTTCATTTCCTTTTATTAAATGGCTATTTGAATATAATCTCCAGAGGGAAACTCATAATTTAAATTTTAATTTCTGTGATGGTTTGTTTTTTGTGAATTTTTAAAAAAATGTTTCTAATTAGTTATACATAACAGTAGAATAAATTTTGACACATCATACATAAGTGGAATAGAACTTCTCATTCTTCTGGTTGTATATGATACAGAGTTACGCAGGTCATGTAATCATATGTGTACGTAGGTAATAATGTTCAATTCATTCTATTATCATTCCTACCCAAATACCCCTTTCCCTTCCTTCACTCACCTCTGTCTAATCCAAAGTGGCTCCAATCTTCACCCCCACCATTGTGAATTAGTATCCACATATCAGAGAAAACATTCAGCCTTTAGTTTTTTTGGTATTGACTTATTTCATATATTCTCCAGTTCCAACCATCTACCAGCAAATGCCGTAATTTCATTCTTCTTTAAGGCTGAGTAATATTCCATTGTGTATATACACCACATTTTCTTTATCCATTTATCTGTTGAAGGGGGTATCTAGGTTCATTCCATAGCTTAGCTATTGTGAATTGAGCTACTATAAACATTGATGTGTCTGTGTCCCTGTAGTATGCTGATCTTAAGTCCTTTGGTATAAACCTAGGAATAGGATAACTGGGTCAAATGGTGGCTTCATTCCAAGTTTTCTGAGGAATCTTCATACTGCTTTCCAGAGTGGTTGCACCAACTTTCAGGCCCACCAGCAATGTATGAGTGTACCATTTTCCCCATATCCTCACCAACATTTGTCATTGCTTGTATTCTTCCTAATTGCCATTCTGCCTGGAGTGAGATAGAATCTCACTATAGTTTTGATTTGCGTTTCTCTAATTGCTACAGATGTTGAACATTTTTTTCATATATTTATTGATCAATTGTATTTCTTCTTCTGTAAAGTGTTCAGTTCCTTAGCCCATGTATTGATTGGGTTATTTGGTTCTTTGGTGTTAGGTTTTTTGAGCTCTTTATATATCTTGGAGATTAATGCTCTATGTGGGGTGCACGTGGTAAAGCTTTTCTCCCATTCTGTAGGCTCTCTCTCACATTATTGATTGTTTCCTTTGTTGTGAAGAAGCTTTTTAGTTTTAATTCATCCCATTTATTGATTCCTGATTTTACTTCTTGTGCTTTAGGAGTCTTATTAAGGAAGTCAATTCCTAAGCTGACATCGTAAAGATTTGGGCCTACTTTTTATTCTATTAGGCACAAGGTCTCTGTTCTAGTGCCTAAGTCTTTGATCCACTTTGAGTTGATTTTTGTGCATGGTGAGAGAGAGCAGTTTAATTTCATTTTGTTACATATGGATTTCCAGTTTTCCTAGCACCACTTGTTGAAGAGGCTCTTTTCTCCAATGAAAGTTTTTGTATCTTTGTCTAGTATGAGATAACTGCATTTATGTGGGTTGTCTGTGTCTTCTATTCTGTACCATTAGTCTATGTGTCTTTTTGTGCCAATACCATGCTGGTTTTGTTACTATGTCTCTGTAGTATAGCTTAAGGTCTGGCATTGTGATGCATTCTGCTTCACTTTTCTTGATAAAGATTGCTTTTGATATTCTGGATCTCTTATTTTTCCAAATGAATTTCATGATTGCTTTTTCTAGTTCTATGAAGAATGTCATTGCAATTTTAATAGGAATTGCATTAAATCACTATAATGCTTTTGATAGTGTGGCCATTTTGACAATGTTAATTCTGCCTATCCAAGAGCATGGGAGATATTTCCATCTTCTGAGGTCTTCTTCAATTACTTTCTTTAGTGTTCTGTAGTTTTCATTGTAGAGGACCTTTTATTAAACTGATTCTCTAATATTTAATTTTATCTTTGATGTTATTGTGCATGGGGTAGTTTTCCTAATTTCCCTTTAAGTGGATTCATCACTGATGTATAGGAATGTGTTTGATTTATGTGTGTTGATTTTCTGTCCTGCTACTTTGCTGAATTCATTTATTAGTTCCAGCCGTTTTCTGGTGGAATTTTTTGGATCTTCTAAATATAGAATCATGTCATCAGCAAATAGTGATAGTTTGAGTTCTTCTTTTTCTATTCATATCTCTTTAATTTCTTTCTTCTGTGTAATTGCTCTAGCTAGAGTTTCAAGAACAATGTTGAAGAGAAGTGGTGATAGAGGGCAACCTTGTTTTGTTCCAGTTCTTAAAAGGAATTCTTTTAATTTTTCTCCATTTAGAATGTGGGCCTTTGGTTTAGCATAGATAGCTTTCACAATGTAGAGGTATGTTCTTACTATCCCTAGTTTTTCTAGTGTTTCGAACATAAACGGGTGCTATATTTTGTCAAATGCTTTTTCTGCATCTTTTGAGATGATCATTTGATTTTTGTCTTTAGGTCTATTGATGTGATGAATTATGTTTATTGATTTTCATATGTTGAACCAATCTTGTATCCCTGGAATGAACCCCATTTGATTGTAGTGCACTATCTTTTTAATACGTTTTGCATGTAATTTGCCAGAATTTTATTGAGAATTTTTGCATCTGTGTTCATCAGGGATATCTATCTGAAGTTTTGTTTCCTTGATGTGTCTTTGTCTGGTTTTGGTGTCAGGGTGATGTTAGCCTCATAGAATGACTTTGGAAGGGTTCCCTCCTTTTCTATTTCATGTAATAATTTGAGGAGTATTGCTATTAATTCTTTTTTGAAGGTCCTGCAGAACTCGGCTGAGAATCTATCTTTTAATAAGGAAAATGAGTTTCAAATCCATTCAGAATTATCCAGACTTCTGTGAAATTGTGGTATACTGATTTGCAGAATGTGCTTACCCTGAAGTTACATACCCTCATGCTGGACTGAACACCACTTTAAGGACACATGAGCTCTGGTCATGAGCTCAAATGACCAGAAATATTCAATACAAATGTAGACAGAATTTTAATGCCACCAACTGAAGCTACACCCTCTAGGGACCTGAACCTCCTGCACCCTTCTGCAACCCCCGTATAACTAAAGCCTTGGGAAATCTGGAGCACACTCTTTTTGTCATTCCCTTGGGCCCTCAATGAGCAGCACTATTTTGGAACATCATGTTGGTATGATAAGAGCTAAATGCTGCTCATTATATCTGCTCCCTGCAGGACCACAGCACACATCAATAGAACCTGCTTCTTTGGGCCCGCCCTGAGGAACCTTATATTTGAGAATCCACTGAGCCACCCTGAAGATATCTGAACCCCTTTGGTGGGATGTCACTGTTCCCCAGAACATCATCTGGAAAGCTTTGATTTTCACCGGTTCTCTGAAACTGAACGGATTGTTGTTTTAAGCCAGCCAGTTAATGGTGCTTTGTTACAGCAGTTCTGTGAAATGAATACATATCCCAACCCAATTGTTACTTTCACTGGGATAGCTGAATTTATATATCATTTTATGAGAACTGACATCTTCATAATCTTAAATATTTATATCTGTTTTCTTCTTTAAAAACCATGTTTTGTGACATTCTATAGAATTTCAGAGTTTTTATTTTCTTACAGGTTCATAATATTTCCTGTTCCTCTTAGGAGTAGGTATTTTGCAGTTTTGATTTTTTCCCCCGCTAAGGATCTGTTTTTCAGGACTAACCCATAATATCCACAAGGGTTTCATTCCAAGACCCCCTGTGCATACCACAATCTTTGGATACCCAAGTTCTTTATATGAAACGGCATAGTATTTTTACATAATCTGTTCAATCTCCCCATATACTTTAAAACATCTCCAGATGACTATAATACCTAATACAATGCAAGCGTGATGTAAATTGTGGTTGTCCTGTTGTTTTCTGGAAAATGGCAAGAATGTACATATTCAGTATAGATGGGATTTAAAAATATATTTTTAATCCAAGTTTGATTGAATCTGTGGATGCAGCATGTGTCAATAATGGAGAGATGAATATGCTTTGCTCAGGGGTTTGTTTGTTTTTTCAAATAGGCACCATTCTGCTTTCTTTAGCATTCTCACATTTACCATTCTGTAGAAATTGTACATTACCTTGGAGTCATCCTTAACTTTTCTCTTTCTTTCAACCTCATATCTAAAGTTTCAGGAAATCCTGCAAATCATCCTCAATCCAATCAGCTCTCATTCCCTCCTCTGCTGCCCCACTGGTTCAAGCCACCATAATCTCTTCCAAAAATTACTGTTTATATTCTTTAGGGTTCTCCAAATAAATAGAATCAATGGGTATGTATATTTACATAGATAAAAGCAGTTGTTTTAAGGAATGGGTTTACGGGATTTGCGGAGGCTTGCCACACCCAAATTCTGCAGGGTTGACCAGCAGGCTGTAGACCTTAAGAAGAGTTGCAGTTCGGTTCCAAAGGCAGTTTGCTGGTGAAAGTCTCCCTTGCACAGGGGACACCTGTCTTCATTCTATTAAGGCCTTCAACTGATTGAATGAAGCCCATCCACATCTGGATAATGTTGAAAAATGTTTGATACAAAGCTTTATGTCTGATTCCATGTCTGCAACTATTGCCTTTGATCAGTACGGGGATGAGTATTGACTTAACAATGACCAGGGATGACCTAGTAAGCAATACCAAAGGGGAGGAGCATGCAGGGATCTGTCACTGTGGCACCCCATCTCCCCTCCTCTTCCAAGTCTTGGGGAACCCAGATATAAGTCTGCCACTTCCCTGGCATCATCCCAGCAACACCCACCCCCTCATCCTCAGAGCTAACTCCAGCTTCGTGCTTTGACCCATCTCACATTTCAGATGAGGCAGAAGTAAGGTCTTCAGCAGACATTTCCCTGATGATTCTCTATAGAAAACAGAATAAGTGCATTCATGGAGTCCTGTCAGGATTTATGTATTTGTTTTTTTCATTGTTCTTGGAATGAAATCCAGATTGTAGGCCCCTGTTGCTGGTTCCTTTGTCCTCCCTCCTGGTGGTCTGGTCCCAGTACCCTTCTCTCAGTACTTCTCTCAGTGAGGGGCTATGTGCCCCCCTCCAACCTGGTTGACACCACACAGCCTTCCACCTCTAGCAGGAGAGTAGATCAGGCACCTGCAATGGAGAAGGCTCCCCACAGGTTCCCAGACTAGGGATTCCTCTTCCCAAGATGAGAAGTCACCCCTCACAGAGCTCTGCCTTGTACCTGGAGAGTGGGAAGTCCCTGCCCCTTTCCTTGTTGTTTTCCAGGTAACTGAACCAACAATTCAGTCTCCTTGTGAAGAAAATGCATCGTGTTTCCTTTTCAGAAACTCACAGTGTTTTAATATAATTGTTTACTGATGGACGGAACTCTTATTTCTATGATTTGGCCCTGACTGTTTGTATGTGGTCGTTTGGTTTCCCCAGTAACAAATAACAGCAGGCAGCTGTGTGTAGGAAACACTTTGGGAAAGCATCCTTAGTTATTCACCTAACCTTTAAGGAAAGTAAGCTTGGTTCTCACAGCAGAAAGGATGCATCTCTGTCTCATTTCCCTCTGGTGGGGGCCTGGGCTGGCTCCCCACTCCCATCATCCACCACTGATCTGCAGCCTCAGTAGGACAAGTGTGGTTCTGTGCTTGGGCCTCCCTCCACCCCTACTCACCCCACTCACTCCCCATAGTAAGGAGTGGGCCATGATGGAAGGTAAGGTTGGTTTCTTCTAGGCCCTGGCCCCTGAATGGACTCTGTGCCCACTTACCACATGCTTCTTTGTATTTCTGGAAGCCTAGCGAATGCCCTTCTTCCAGGGTTGGCAGAGCAGCTCTCCTCCTTCTGTTTCTACACTCATAGTTCCTAATTCCTGCTCCCTGGCTCTGGACTCTGGCTGCTATGGCTGGTCTAATGGTGTGCTTGAGTTGATTGTACTGCCCAAAAGCTCTCTTTGGCTCTGGGCACCAATCTAGTTGTCAGAAGTGCCTGCTGTCTGCCCTGGCTGTAAGATTCCTTGGTGATCCCACTGTGGGTAAGTGCAGGCTACAGGGAACATAGGGATTATTGGCCTAGCACCTCTTCTCTAGGAACCTCCCCCCACCCTCAGTGGTTACTGTAGGAACCCCCAGTGAGGGACAGCATCAATGCACTGATTTGGATATGGCAATTAAGCCCAAGTTGACAAAAGACTCCTATTCCTCAGACTTGGCTCGGGGTGTCCCATACTGTCTCTCTCCATTGACAGAATTTGAAACTCAAGCTCAGCATGACCAGCTATTGTGCTTCCCGATGTGTGAGGGAAGCCATGCTGCCAGGAGATGCAGAGGACGGCCAGCACAGAGATACTCACAGCGGCTAAGGCCTGCTTTTCGGGCCTGGCTGTGTCACCTAGTTCCACCTGGGACCTTGGATTCTCAGAATCAATAAATTCTCTTTTGTACTTAAGATGATGTGGGTTGGATTTCTATCACATACATCCCAAAGACCTACCTACCTCGTATTTCTTCACCTTGCTTTTCTATCCTCCTCAATAGTTTTTGTCCCCTTTGAGGATTTTAATCAGGAAAATGCATCAGTGGCTATTGGTGTGTGACTCCTAGAGACCTTGCCTTTCTGTGAGAACATCTTTGACACAGGGAATCAGATTCTATGTGACTGTGCCATTGTGATAGAGGAAGTACCGGAGTGCCATGTGTTTTAAGACTAAGTTGGGGTGACAAATGCTAAGTTAGTTTTGTTTGGTTGTGTGTGTGTGTGTGTGTGTGTGTGTACGCACACGTGTACCAGGGATTAAACCCAGTGGTGCTTAACCATTGAGCCAATCATCTCCAGCCTTTTTTATTTTTTTAGACAGGGTCTTGCTAAGTTGCTTATGGCCTCACTAAGTTGCTGAGGTTGGCTTTGAACTTATGATCCTCCTGCCTCAGCTTTCCGAGCCATTGGGGTTATGGGTATGCATCACTACACCAGGCTAAGTTTTGCTTTTTGTCTTATTTGTTGTGGCAAATCTGGTACATCTGGTGTTCTTTAGGATCATGTATGCAAGACTACATAAGAATAGAAACAGAGTGACAAGTGGAAGACTTGATTGATTGAATTTATCCTCCCCTCGCCCCTCTCTTTTCTCAACCAGAGATATCCAACTACAAAATAGTGAACCTTTGCATTTTCCAAGCCCAAAATATCTGTCTCCATGAATTGATAAATACATTTTATGTTTTGTTATGTATTAAAATGCTTGGATTAAAAGTGCCAAAGGAGGAACTGTGAAATGACTTATGGAGATCCTGAGAGTACTGCCAACATTACACCAGGGTCTTAAAATTACTCCTTATATTACTCTGAGATCTCAATTAGGATTCTCCTGGTTATATGGGTGAAATTTTTATTTAAGGTGAAAAAAAAGGATTTAATTATAGATTTGAAGGTGGTTCTACAAGTAGAAAAATCATAAGATCATGAAGTGGGAGCCTTAGATTGTGTTCCAGTGTTTACACACTTGAAAAGTGAGCAGTTTCCCAAACCTCACAGTGCTTTATCTAATTTTAAAATGGTAATAATGACATTTTCCTTTTGTTCTTTGACCTGACATTTTAAATATACTCTGAACTTCTTGGAAGAAAAAAAAAATCTCTGTGTAAACATAAATGTTTTAATGTTATTAGCTGTGGTTACAATAAATATTCAAAGTAAATATATACTCAACAAATATTACTGCTTATCACTATTTTTCCTGAAACTCCAATAAAAGTAAATGATGTGAATTGACAATAAAGGAATATCAGGCATTAAAAAGACATTAAAGAAACAAAAGAAAAAGATTCAACAAAGAAGAAATGGACAGATGGGACATGACAGCAGCATTACGGTAGAATGAAAAGTGTGTTGTTGTGTGGTAAGTGGCTTAGGTTTATTTGTGCTTTCTTCACGGTGTGGCTGAGGGTGCAGGGTGGAGCCAGGAAGAAACAGGTTGATATCTATCTCAGGGCCCTAAAATGAGTCAGGGATTAGAGTTAACAGATATCTCTTAAGGAAGGGATGTGGATGGGGCAAAAATTAGAGGATTGATTTACAGTCTGGGGTAGGCAGGTAAACTCCCTTGAGCCTACATAGGGACCATGCAGCTATGAAATCATTCCTCTATAACTCCATTATTAAACAGAGATTGAACCAGAGAGACATTAGAGTGGAAAGATGCCAGGTATAGCAAAGCAGATGTGAGATAGGAGAATATGATAGTTAGCATGAGATAGTCCATGCTGCAGTAACAACCATAAAGGCTTTACAATTCCAGTGGCTCAGTATAGCAGATTTGTTTCTTGCTTACAAAATGCCTGGTGTGGGCTGGATTATTTTCAAGGTAGCTTTCCTCTGATCACAAGGAGAAAGTAGAAGATAGGGCTGAGCAGGGGCTGCCTCATACAGGGACAGATTCTGATGATGTTACCTTTTATGAAGACCACAGTGATTATGATCAGAGGAGGGACTTTTAGGAGAGTCCCTTTGGAAGCTGTGCCCTAGGAGGTCAGGACAGAATCTACAAAAACAGTGAAGAAAGAATGAGATTCATTTGTATTGTTGCATTTAGTTGTGTTTCCTTCATTCTCACTGCTATATAGTATTCCATTTTGCATGAGGTATATGTCCCCTTCATGCATCTTACTGTTGATGGACATTTGGGTTATTTTTCACTTGGCAATTATTACAAATAATGCTGCTTATATTGAATAAATAAATATATATATATATATATATATATATATATATTTGTGCCTGCCTACATCAAATATATATATTTGTGTACAACTATCAGTGAAATTCTGGCTGCATGCTTTCAACTTTAGTAGCTCATACTGAAGCACTTTCCAGAGTGATGGTTTCAGTTGACATTATCCCAGCAGGGTGTGTGTTGCTGTATTTCCCAGTGTCACCAATACTTGGTGTTGTCAGTCACTTTCATTTTAGCCAGAGGGTGAGACCTGATTGTCTCATGGTTATGTGATATAGATCTTCCTGGTTACATCATCATGGTTACCCCATGATTGTGTATCTGTCTTTTGTGAAGCTTGTCCCCATTTTTTCATTGTGTTGTTTATATTTTTCTTACTAATTTTATATGTTCTGAAAATGAGTCCTTTGCCAATAATTTGTGGTTTGTTGGATGGACATGCACACACGCACACACAAACACACACACAAGCATATATATATATACACTCATTTGCATTCAGGGGCTTTCCTTTTTATCACAAAATAGTCTTTTGGGTGTCCTGATTTTAAAAAGTTTTTCCTATCTCTGGCCACCAGAATTTTCTGTTATGTTCTAATAGCTTTATTATTTCCCCTTCCTCATTTAGCACCATAATATATTGAGGGTTAATTTTTATAATTAAAAATGTAGTTTTATTTTTCTATATTCTATATACCCAGTTGATTCTGGGTTATTTATTGAAAAGATAGTCCTTTTCTCACAGCTGTATGATGCCATCTTTGTGACAGATGAAGTGTCCTTATGTCTGTAGTTTGCTTCTGAATTTTCTGTTTGATTTGATTGCGTCTTTTTGTCCATACTTGCATCAAGATCAAATTGTCCTAATAAATGTGGATTTATAAATAAGTCTTGGTATCTGGTAGGGTAAGCACTTTGCTCTTCTCCAAGAATCTTGGGCTGCTGGTGGCTGTGCATTCTCATGCTAGTTTTATAGTCACCGTCAAGTTCTACAAAGAAACCCTGCTGGAATTTTTGGTGAGATTATAATGAATCTATAAATGATTATGGGGACAATTGACATCCTGACCAAAGCATATATTCCAGCCTATAAACATTTATTTAGGTCTCTTTACTCTCTCTCTCTCAATAATACTCTATTATTTTCTGAGTAGAAGCTTATAAATAAATGTGTGGGTTGTTAGTGTTTTACGTGGTGTTTCAGTTATCTGTTACTACCACCAGCCACCTCTAGAGTTAATTTCTTGATTCCACAACACTTTATTATTACCTAGGATTCTGAGGGTACTTCTTCTGCTGGTCTTGCCTGGAAACATTCCTTGGATTGCAGGCAGACTGTGGCTGGAACAGCTGAACGATTCACATTGTCCCACTCATTATTTGGAACTTTAATAATTGGTGGTAGTTGGGTCTCCCATAATCATTCAGTCCATAGTCTGGGCTGGGGGCTTCTGTCCATGGCAGGGGGAACCTACAAAAGAGAGGGTTCCAGAAGACACAGGCAGAGGATGCCAGCCTCTTGAGGCCTAGGCTGCAGAACTTACACAATGTAATTGTTGCCACATTCTTTTGCTCAAAGCAAGTCACATTAGAGGGGGCACAGAAATAGCTCCTCTTGGTAGAAGAAATAGACACCCATGCAAGGGTATGTAGGATAAGAGTATTGTTGTGTCTGTCTTTGGCAAAATGTGCCATATATGGAGTATGTTTTAATTCCATTTTCTGTTTGTTCTTGGAAAATAGAAAAAAAATACTGGTTTATGTATACTAGTCATATATCCAGCTACTGTGATACACACACATACACACACACACTCACATTTTCTATTAGTTTAGCTTCTGCATTTTCCTGAATTTTCTACATATATTATCAAGTCATTTAAAATCAAGTTAATTTTGTTTCTTTCTATTCAGCCTTCCCAACTTTATTTTTTCTGATAGTACTGGTGAGACTTCCAGTAAAATGATGAACAGAAATAGCAACAGTGGATTTCTTTGTCTCATCCATCATCCTAGAGGTAATGTTTTCAGTATTTCGCAGTAGAGTCCATCGCACCTCACATCACTGCAATGAGCACCAACCTCCCCATGGATGAACAAACTTGGAGAACAAACTCACACCATACGCAGATCACAAGTTAACAGATATCCAGTGCCACTTTCCATATCTCAAAATTTTTTGTGTCATGTTTTATGCAGGTTGTTTGTAGTGATTGTTTAAGTTCCCTTTTATTTTAAGCTTGGCAAGTGTTTTGTTAGGCTGTTCTAAAATCATGAGTAGATTCTGGATTTTCTCATACTACTTTTATTTCTTTTGAGGAGACCATAGGAGAGAAATCCTTTATTCTGTTAATATGGTGAACCAGCTTGATGGATGTTTTGAATGTTAAAACAACTTGTTTTCCTCATTATGACTCAAATTGCTCATGCTAACTCTTGATTTTGTTGATGTTTTGTTCAGTAGTTTTAATTATGTATTCATGATGTAGATTGGCCTTTAATCTTCATTTTTTTAAAACATCCTTGTTATATTTTTATATTAAGGTTATGCTTTCTTCCTAAGACTGGGGAATAATAGCCCCTATTTTTTTTTCTGTTTTGGAAGCATTTAGGACTTGTGTTGTTTCTTCTATAAATGCTCAGTTGAATTCACTCTGGAGTCATCTGTTCTGGAATTTTCCTTGAGGGAATGTGTTGGATTCCAGATTCAGAAACTCCCAGGACTATTCAAATTTTGTGTTTCTTCTTGTATCAGTTTTATTTTTGTTGTGTTCTTGTAGAAATTTACCCATTTTCATCTATGTTTTTTAATGTACTGGTGAATGTTCCATATAATATTCTCTTGTTTATCTTTTAATATCTGCAGAGGAGTTCATTACTATTAGTTTTTACCTTTGAGAAAGCACAGAGGTGGTTTCTCACTGAGAGAGCCTAACATCCAGAGGTGGGGCACTGCTGGGGCAATTCTGACAGGGACAGTAAGTGAACAGGAGGAAGTAAATCCTTCTCTTCTCACTTTTCAGCCTATTTCCCTTGGCCTTTTTTTGGAAGAGCCCCATATGAAACCATCAGCATCTGTTTTCTGTCACTGTAATGAAATACAGGGTGTGGATATTTTATGAAGAAGAGAGGTTTATTTAGCTCATAGTTCTGGAGGTTCACAGGTATGGCACCGGCAACCTCAACAGTCTGGCTCTGCTGAGGAGTTCATGGCAGATAGCATCACAATGGCAGGAGTGGGTATGAGAAGGAGTAGTCACATGGCAAGACAGAGAACCGGAGGTGGGGAGGGGCAAATCTTGCTCTTTTTATAACAACTATCTCATAAGAACTAACCAGGGTCCCTTGAGAATGTTCTAATACCTTTTGAGGAGAGTGCCCTCCATGCCCTAAACACCTCCCATGGGCACACTTCCTATAGATCCTACTGCGCTTCACTTCCAACCCATGAGCCCTTGGAGGACAAACTCAAACCATATGTAGACCATACCACCAGGTAACAAAGAACATGGTGGTATGGTCTACATATGATATCCAATGCCAGTATTAGACAGTGGATTCGAAGTGGAACAATCATGGTTTAATAATCAGCACATTTCCTCACCCAAATATGCCCAGTACACTCTTCACCTCGTTCCGCATGGGGGAGAGCCTTGTAGTGATTCTTTAAACTCCATCTCCCCCACGTAACTCTGCTTCTCCTTATTCTTAGAGTATGTCAAAATTATTTGGGACCAAGATCTTACGAAGAATTTACTTTTTTTCATTTCAAGAATCCTTATGGATAATTGTATTATAATTTATATTTACACTATCATTGTCCATTAAGATTTTAAAAGTAAGTCCAGCCATGCAATACATTTTGGTGAATAATAGGATCACATATGCAACAGCATTGGGACTGAAAGGGGCTGAAAAATTCCTAACATCTGTTTTTTTTAACTGTACCTTTCCTATGGTATGTAGGATTAGACAGACAAATCCCATTGTGTGATATCACCTATGAGATTCAGGACAGTAACATGTTGTATGTATTTGTAGCCTAGGAGCAATGGGCTTTACCATATAGCCTAGGTATGCATTAGGCTATATACCATTTAGATTTGTATAAAATTCATGTACGAGGACAGAATCTTGTTCACATGGGGACAGAATCGCCTCACAACACATTTCTTGGAGCGTAAGCACATTGGTAAGTGACACATTACTACACTACAAGACTCTCATTATTGATCACTGTACTCTATCTCTACCTCCCTTGGGTCCCTGTTTTGATTTGGTTCTTGGGCAAGACTATACAGTAGTATTTTTAGAGAGCACACATAGAGAATATGTGCTTTCTCACTCTTCATAATAATCTATTTTTCTATACTGACATAATAATAGCTGTCCTGGGTACAGAATTCTTGATCAGTTCTTTCTTCTCCCTAGCCAATAAGTGTTATTCCCTGGCCTATTCCTTTCCATGATTGCAGGTGAGAAATGTGATGTTAAAATGATTATTTCCAGAAATGACTTGTTCTTTCTGCCTAGAAGTTTATGTGATTTTTCTATTTTTGAAATTCAGAAATTTTGCCTAGATGTGTCTGCCTTTTCAGAACTCTTTCAAATCTTCAGGCTCCACTGGGTTTTTCCTTTGACATATTCCTTTGTTTATTCTCTGTCACAGTTTTGTGTTCTCCCCAGCTTCTATTATTTACATGCGATACCTCCAGCTTCTACCTCCCTGTCTTCATTTTTCATTTCTATTTTTAGTTCATTAACTTTTTGTCTTGTATTGTGTGACTCATCTTTCATTTGATCCCCCTAAAAAATAATTTGTTTTTCAGTGTGGATCATTCTCTTTTATTGTACCTCTGCTAAAATTCAAAATTAAAAAATCAAGCCTTATTCTGTCCTAGAAGCATTTTATCATGCTCTAATAATATCTCCTTATGTGTTCTCATTATGTTTTTATTATATAGTCTATTTCTGTTTCTGCCATTAGTTCTGCTCCACAGTATCCATCTGTTCTAGAATTTGTCTGACTCCTTCCTTCAAATGACTGTACTTCTTAGATGGCATGTGTGTGTTTGCTTAGTCCAATCATTCTGTTGGGTGTAGAGTTTCCCATTGGGAAACTCATTTGGGCCCAGCTAGGGGTCTTGATAGCTGTAATCCCTCTCAGGCCATGGTGGATTGAGAGGAAGAGTTGGGGACAAATAGGTGGGATTGCTTTACCACTGCTGGGCTGGGGCAATTGGACTGGCAAACTACATCATCTAGTTTTAGATATGGGAGAGGAGTGGGACAGTGTCTGTTTTCAGAATCAAATACAGCTGAATTGTCTTCGGTCCTGACTTACAGTTTCTCTTTCAAGGAGGATAGCTATGCCCTCCTAGCCCTCCAAGAACTGACACTTCAGTTGGGCCAGACAAGAGCCCTCTCTGCTGCAGGGGAGCTACCCATGTCAGGGGGTTAACCCCACTCTGGCCTGGGCAGCTGTTCTTCACTCTGGGCTCTGCCAGACAGACAGCCTCTCTCCATAAGGCCTGACCTCTGGCCCTCAGATTCTTTCTGGACTCTGTTTCCTGATTTCAGCTCCCTGGCATGGGCTACGGGGGTCAACAGTTGGCTACCCATTGGACATACCCCTATTCGGACAGCATTAATGAACACAGGAGGCCACTGGTTTTCTTGGGGCTTTCCAAGCACAGCTGTGTCCTAGCCATCATCATATTGAGACCAGGAAACAAGGCCTGATTTGAGGTGCTACATGAATCTAGGCAACATGGACAGTTGTATTACTGAAAGCTTTCAGAGCCTCAGGTTTTAACTTCCTGTCATGTCCTCCCAAGCAAACAGGGGACCAAGGTTGTAGCATAGAGTGAGATCTTAGGAGACAATTACAGGCAAGTGACAAGGCAAGACCTCAATGCCAGCCCATCTGGTGGGTGGAGAAGCAGTGACTTGTTGGAGTGAAGGAACCAGCTGAAGAGTGGTTGGGAGCTTGGGCTGACCCCTGTGTTCAGCATGCAGTGGGAAAAGAACTCCTTATAGGTGAACCACGGCTGAGGACAAACATCATTCAAGCTAGGATGACACCCATGAAATATAAGGGCACATCTTCATGACTTCCAAACAAACCTGTCTTTCTAACCTACAGACTTGAGCTATCTGGGCAAACCATAGACTCCCCCGCTTTTCCAGACCCCAGGTAACATCTAGATGTACTTTTGTCATGGAGTTGGAAGCCAACTACCAACCTGAAGCCTTGCACCACTTCCTTAACAGCAGCATTTCACACTCACATTCAAATTGGCACACAGCCCAGTGACTGGGCTTCATGGCTTCAGCAGGTAAGGTGTGTGAACAACCAGGAGATAGGTCCCTCCCATTGGGACTGCCCAGTCTACAGTTGCCAACTGGGAAGTTTTGGGGGTTGCTCTTGGTTGCAAATGAAATAAAATCCACCTCACAAAAGTTTAAAGAACAAAGGAGGTTATCATGTCAAATGGTAAATGCAAAGGGTGGCTGCTGCAGTTGGTTCAGGAGCCCGGCAAAGTCTAGCTTTCCACTCTGCCAGCTTCAATGTGTTCATGTGTTGGCTTAGCTCTTTGCATTCATGAGCCGATTGCCAAGCCAATTGCCACTGCTTGAGGCAGTACATGCAGGTACAAAATGTTCAGTAGAAGTTCTTTCTTTCTTTTTTCCCAATGAACCTCTTTTTAAGAGCAAGTAAACACTTTTCAGATGTCTTCAAATATATCCCTCACAACTCATTGACTAGAGTGGGATCACATGTTCACTCCTAAATCAGTCACTCTGTTATTTAACTTCCATTTAATGGGCTGTATAATTTATTTATAAACTTAGAAAATGTTCTTTAGTGAGACTTGCCAAGGAAAAATATGGATGAATATTAGTATTAAATGGCAATGAGTTGGGCTGAATTTCTGTAAAGTTGCATCTAATAATCACACTAGGCACAAAGAATTAAGTGTAATAGATGTATCCACATTAATTAAGCACTACATGAAATTTCCCAGTACATACCTCTTAAATGTCCAGAATAAGAACCAAATTCAATTAGGTAATTTGCTTAGAGGTAAATGTGAGAGAAAGAAAGAAAATACCTGCACTAACAGTATGAACCCCTTGGATAATTATAAACAACTGAGTTGCTTAAGAAAATTTCATTGGCACATTTTTAATGATTGGTTGGATCCAAGGAAGCAGTTAATTAGTTAATGTTTGCTTTTCCTACATCATCTCTCTCAAGCTTATCGGATTAATAAAATCTTTAAAATAAAAATTGTAAAAGCCATGCTTCTTAAAAAAAAAATAAATAAATAAAGATACCCTGGCGTATCCAGCCAGATTAAGAAATGGTGTTGCCAGCCCAAGAGAGAGGAAACCTCCAGGAGAGCAGGCTCCCTCCCTTTGCATGCATTTCGGGTTGCCCTTCCCACACTGGCTGCTGAAGCACAGCTACAGCCAAGCCAGTATAGACACAGCCAAGCAGCAGGTTCCTTCTGCTTTCTTTCTTCCCAGACAAATGTGACTCACCTGTGCAGGGCTTTTTCCTGTCTTAGCCAAGGTGCTGTTAGGTGTTTGTCAGTTACCATATTTAGATCTAACTGGTTCCTGTTTTTTCCTGATATCACAGGGTCCATTCTGTCTTACCTATTTTCTGCCTCTTCCTTCTCCAGTTCCTTCTTTGTACTTCCTTTCGTCCAATTGAGATTAAAGTTGTTTACTCCCTGAAATGCCATTCTTTTCTTATTTTCTCTGTTCAAGGCTTTTGACAGCTCCACACAGCAGTCAAAATATTTCATGCAACCACAGGAAAGGAGTTGGAGAGAAAACTGAAGTTTCCATTAATTTTGGAATTCTGGGCATTTATTACAAAGCAGCAGTTATGTTGCTAGACTTTCTAAACAAGGGGTTGGTCAAATTCTCTACTTAATGAGAAGGCCATGCATGATTCATTCATTTTTAGGGAATTAGAGATAGGTCTTTTAATCCTTTAATAGAAGTAAACATGGCAGATTCAATTTTTTTTAAAACAGAGGTATTGTAAGATCATATACACACATGTCTCAGGGTTTTCACTGTGAACTGCAGATTTATCAAAATAAAAAATGTGAAAATATGGTTCTGAACAAGCTTTACTCATTTAAACAGTTTTTATACAAGAAAAGCAATGATCACATTGCTGCAACACATTTACTTTTTGTCCAGATGAGCAAGAGACAGTTCAGGCAAGAGATATAGGACAGAGTGCCTAACTTTCTTGTCCCTTCAGGTGAAAAGATATTTATATCAATTCTAATGTTCATGTAAAGTTTTCAAAAATAGCTTTGTGGAGCAGTATTATATTTGTCCACTTTAATTTTAAAAAATGACTGTTGTTGCTAGTATTACAATTTTGCAAGAAGATTATCTTTTTCTACCAGATGAGCAACTTCAGAAGGTATATGGGGAAATCCGGTCAGTCAGCTGAGTACACTGAACCCTGTGGTCAGTGGAGTGACATCTCTCTCCTCAATCATTCTGAGTTTTTATTAAGTTTCATCATCATGATGTATTTCTTATAAAACCTCACTGTTCTCAGCTGTCATATTTAGCAAACTGTGAGAATTTGATTTAATAAGAGGAAGACCTAAAAGAGGTGATGTATTGTCAGCTTTCCATCACTGACAAAATACCTGAGATGATAACAACTTAAAGGAGAAAGGCTTTACTTTGGGTTCAAAGGTCTCGGTCCACCATTGCTTGGCCACATTCCCTGTGGGCCTGTGGCAAGGCAGCACATCAAGGTGGGGGTATTTGCTAGAGGAAACTGCGCACCTCATGGTGATCAGGAAGCCAAGAGAGAGACACGAAGGGGTAAGGTTCCCACTGTCCCTTTCAAGGGCACACTCTCAGTGATCTAACGTCCCTCCTGCTAGGTGCCACCTCTAAAGGTTTCCACCACTTCCAAGAGCACCACAGACTGAGATGAAGCCTTTACCACATGGGCCTTTAGGGACATTCAAGATCTGAACCACAGCCTACGGTTTTAAGTGAGACCATGTGAAAGTTTAGATCCAAAGAGCAACAGGTGTGGACATAATATTGCATTTGACATCTTTTTTATTGGTTCTTTTTAGTTATACATGACAGTAGAATCCATTTTGATATAATTATACAAGCATGGAATATATATTTTTCTAGTTAGGATTCCATTCTTGTGGGTGCACATGATGGTGGGATTCACTGTGATGTTTTCATATATGTACACAGAAAAATTATGTCAGATTCATTCCACTGTCTTTCCTTTTCCTATCTCCCCTTCCTTCCCTTTTTCCCCATTGTCTAAACTACTGAACTTCTATTCTCCCTGCCCCCATTATTGAGTTTTAGCTTCCACATATCAGAGAAAACATTTGCCTTTGGCTTTTGGGGACTGGCTTATTTCACTTAGCATGATAGTGTCTACATCCACCCATTTACTGGCAAATGTCATGAATTCATTCTTCTTTATGGCTAAGTAATACTTCATCTGTATATACACCACACTTTCTTTATCCATTCATCCGTTGAAAGGCACCTAAATTGGTTACATAGCTTAGCTATTGTGAATTGAGCTACTATAAATATTGATGTGGCTGCATCACTGTAGTATGCTAGTTTTAAATCCTGTGGACATATTCAGAAGAGTGAGATAACTGAGTCAAATGGTGGCTCTGTTCCTAGATGATGATGATGGTGATGATGATTTTATGTGGTGCTGAGGATTGAACCCAGGGCCTCATGCATTCGAGGCAAGTGCTCCACCACTGAGCTACAACCCCATCCCCACATTCCTAGATTCCTAAAGGAATCTCCATACTGCTTTTCAGATGGTTGCACCAATTTGCAGTCCCCACCAGCAATGTAGGTGTGTGCCTTTTTCTCTACATCCTTGCCAACATTTGTTGTTACTTGTATTCTTGATAATTGCCATTCTGACTGGGTGTTTGACATTTTAATTCATTGTGTGTTTTTAGCTGTTTAGTTTCATTTTGTTTTTAATTAGAGTAGATCTTGCCTTCAGTACTGTGTGGGGAATTTGAAAACTTGCCCCAAAACAAGGGTAAAGAATTGAGTTTAAAACAACACAGATTATAAATGTATCTATACTTATTTTCACAGATGTTAATTTGTTTTGAATTTTTTTGGGGGTAGGGGGTACTGGAGGTTGAACTCAAGGGCATTCAACCACTGAGCCACATCCCCAGCCCTATTTTGTATTTTATTTGGAGACAGGGTCTCACTGATCACTGAGTTGCTTAGTACCTTGCCATTGCTGAGGCTGGCGTTGAACTTTCGCGACCCTCCAGTCTCAGCCTCCCTAGCTGCTGGGATTACAGATGTGCACCAGGGTGTCCAGTTTACTTTGAACTTTTGTGATTATCTTGGATTGGTTTAGGGCTGGGGTTGTTTATACAGCCTCTAAAGCCTCCCTTTGTGCATGACTCTCACAGGAAGCCAGGAGGCACTAGGAACAACCAGAGCCCCATTTCCTCCAGGTTATTTCATCATCAATACTGAAGTTTGATGACCCCAGTGTAGTCTTGAATGAAGGCCCTGTTTGTTCTAGAGGTCACAAAGTTATACAGAGTTATGTGACCAGATTAGGAAATTCATCATATTACCACCAGATGTTCTAAGAAACTCAGGATGTTCCAGCTTGCTGCCATATAGGAAATAATGGACCAGGCAGTTCTTTGAGAAATGTTAACTGTGAGAATGGACTTTCTGTTTTCCTTCCAACATGCATGGATGATTTTTAAAATTTTTAACTCTTTCATAGAATAATTGTATTTTCCATTTGAAAGAGGTTGCCTCCCCCAACCCTGCATTTCCGCAGGAATCGGGGCTAGAGTCCAGGCCAATTGGAAGCTGTCTCCCAGGAAGGACCCAGAGGAAGTTGGTGGCAGAGTAGGGATGAAACTGCTTTCCTTTAGTCTTCCCCTTAACTGTCTTAAGTACAGATAAGCTTGCTTCCTGATGCTGACAGAAATCATTATTTTCACAGAGGACTTGACTCTGTTGCAGTTTGGTTTAACTTTATAATAATTCTTTTTCTGTGGCTGTTGATCCAGAAAGTCTGTATCCATTCGATGGTTCTCACTGCTGGTTTATGAGTCTGTCTTTCCTGTTTCATCTCATTATACTTATTAGAGATTTTCAGCTTGACCTTTTGCAAGTTTTTTTTTAAACATTTTTATTTAACTATTTAACATATCATAAAGTACACCTGTTTAAAGTATAAAAGTTAATGTTCTTTCAGCATATTTACTATTATGGAACCATCATCATCTAATTTTTATGATATTTTCATCACCCCAAAGAGAAATCTCATACCCATTAGTTGACTCTCCCCATTTCTCACCTCCCTACCAGCCCTGCATCATTAATCTTTCTGCCTTTATGTATTTGACTCTTCTGGACATTTCATTTAATAAGTGTTATATAATACATTGTCTTTTTTAAGTAGCTTCTTTCATTTAGTACAATATTTTTCAGGTCCATCCAATTGTAGTATGTATCAATACTTCAGCTTTATTTTTTTTCTTTTTGGTTCTAGGGATTAGACTCAGGGACACCCCACCACTGAACCAATCCCCAGTCCTTTTATTTTTTGAGATGGAGTCCTTGCTAAATTGCACAGGCTGGCCTCCAACTTGAGATCCTCCTGCCTCAGCCTCCCAAGTTGCTGGAATTACAGGCCTGCACCACTGTGCTTCACAGTACTTCATTTTTTATAGCTAGAAAATTATTATATTTTGGAGACATATCTCTTTAAACTATTTTCTCACTTTTAAAATTTGAGATTTGTTTTATTCACTTGTAGGAGTTATTTATATATTCTTATCACATAGATACATGACTTGAAAATGTTTTCTCTCAGAATGTGTCCTTTCATTTTCCTGAGAGTGTCCTCTGACACACAATACTTTTCAGTTTTAATGAAATACAACTTATAAGTTTTTTGGTCTTGAATCTGAGACCCTTGCTCAACCCAAGGTCATGAGAATTTATTCCTATATTGTGTTGTAAAAGGGATAGTGGTAACTCCCACATTTAGGCTTATGATTCATATTGGATTGATTTTGTGTATAGTGGCAATTTGGGGTCCAAATTCATTTTTGATGCCAGTTCCATTTGTTGTTTTCCTATTGAGTTGTCTTAACCCCTCCTGAAAATTGGTTTGTTGTAGATGTGGAAGATTGATTATAGTTATTTCTGGAGTACCAGTTCTATTCCATGTCTCTGTATGTGTATTAGTTTGCTATGGCTACCATAGGAGACTACCACAGATTGGGTGGCTTACCCAACATAAATCTTTCTCATGGTTCTGGAGGCCATAAGTCCAAGAATAAGGTTTGGTCTCTATTAAGGCTTCTCTCCTGAGTTTGCAAAATGGCTAGCTTCTCACCATGTCTCACCATGTGACTTTTTCTCTGTGCAAGCACATTACCAATGCCTCTCCCTCTTTTAAGTACGCTAGTCCTATTGGATTAGAGGCCCACCCTAAAGGTCTCATTTTAACTTAATGTATTAAAAGATATTACCTCCAAATATAGTTACAACCTGAGGTACTAGGAATTGGAACTTAAACATGTGCCCTTTGTAGAAGACACAGTTCATATTATAATAATATGTGCCAGTGCTGTTCTGCCTTGATTACCTTAGTGGCATAGTACTAAAGTTTTGAAATCAGGAACGTGAATCCTCAAATTTTGTTCTTTCTCAGGATTATTTTGAATTATTCTGAAGGTTATTCTGAATCCCTCCATTTCCATATGAATCTTAGAATCAGCTTGTCAGTTTCTGAAAAAAAAATCAACTTTTTGTTGATAAGGTTTTGATAGGGATTGTCTTGAATCTATAGATTAACTTGGTTAGTTAGTATTGACATCTTAATAATATTGTCTTGTGACTCATGAACACAGGATATTTTCCATTTATTTACATCTTCTTAAACTTCTTTCATTGTTTTGCACTTTTTATGGTAGAAGTTTTTCACTTATTTTAAAAACTTTATCCCTAAGTCTTTTATCATTTCAATGCTATCATTTGTGGAGCTATTTTCTTAATTTCATTTTCAGATTATTCATTGCAAGGGCAGAGAAAAAAAATTTTTTGTACCTATATCTTGTATCCTACAATCTTGTTGAACTTATCATTCTAATATTGTTTAGGGAATTCCTTGGGATTTTCCACATGCAAGATAATGTCATCTACAAACAGATAGTTTTACTTCTTCCTTCCTAATCTGGGTGCCTTTAATTTCATTTTCTTGCCTAATTGCCCTGGTTGGAACCTCCAGTACAATGCTGAATAAAAGAGGTAAGGTGGGTATCCTTTTCTTGCTTCTTAGCATAAGAGCATTCAGAGTTTCATCCTTAAGTATGATGTTACTTATAGATTTTTATAGATGGCCTTTATTACATTGTGTAAGTTTCTATCTAGTTTTCTGTGTTTTTAGCATGAAAGCCTGTTTGGATTTTGTCAAATGCTTTTATTGCATCCATTGAAACCATCATGAGGTTTTTCTCCTTTATTCCTCTTAATATAGCGTATCATATTAATTGACATTTCTGATACTAACCCAACTTTGTATGTCAGGAGTAAATCCCATGTGGTCATGGTGTATAATTTTTTAATGTAGTACAAGAATTTGTTTGCTAGCATTTTAATAGGGATTCTTTTTCTATATATATATTTGAGGATCTGTGTTTTTCTTTGCTTGTGATATCTTTGACTCCAGTACTAAGATAATGCTGGACTCATAGAAGAAGTTAGGAATTGGTCCCTCCTTCAATATCTGGAAAATGTGGAACAGGGTTAAACTTAATTCTTTAAATGTTTGGTGAAGCCATCTGGACCGGAATTCTTCTTTGTGGGAAGTTGTGAAGTTACTAATTCAATCTGTTTTAAAGTTACTAGTTCAATCTGTTTCATTGTTGTAGGTCTATTCACATTGTGTTTTAAAATAAATTGCATTCATCTGTGTCTTTCTAGTAACTTCCCCATGCTTCTAATTTATCTTGTTTTTGACTTAATTGTTCACTGCTCATAACATTCCCCTATAATATTTCTCTAGAAGTAATGTCCCTTTTTTCTGGCTTTATTATTTATTTGTTCTCTCTTTCTTGATCAGCAGAACCAAAAGTTTTTCAGTGTCATTGCTTCTCCTTCAAGTTCTTGGACCATCTTTTATATTTTAATTTTTCTTATTCACCTGTGCAAGGCTTTGTACTCCTTCCTTTGCTTTACAGGACATGTTTTTGAGAGTCACTGGAAAAGTATTAAATTGCAAGTGCTGAGAAGCTCAGCAGTTTCTGGTAAAGAAAAATTTGTTTTTACGGGCTACAGTGAATCAAAGGGCACCTTATTTACATGTCTTCAAAGTATCATGAAATGATCTCTTAGAGTCCGGGGACTCATAAGTAGAAAACTGCTACCTCTCCTAACCTCAAAGCCCAGCAGCTTTTGACTTGCTAGTTAGTTTACTCCTCAGTAATTGGTCAACACTCTGGGACTTAGCCTCAGAAAAGAGATAGATGTGGGCTCTCAGGAGAGACACAGACTTCTACCAGCTCAGACCTCAAAAGGTACCAGGCAATCCTAGCTCTTCCTAAGCCTTGGGACAGGGCTTGCCTTCTCATTAAGCACCCAAGCTCTCACTTTTTACATCTCAGGGTAAAGCCCTGTGCTAGTCTCCTCCTCTGCAGATGTTGGAGAGCCCATAATCTCTGATTACACTCCAGCCCTGAAAGCATGCTTGCTCTCCTTGTTTGTCCAAAGGAGGGAGCCAGGAAGGGGACAGGATCCAAGACAGGGGACCTGTGTAAATTCATCATATCTCAGGATTCCTGAAATCACATATAGTTCTTTATGATTATTGTATACCTCAGGACTACCAGCTGTGCATACATTGGATCTTCTTGTCTGCCTTAAATATTTTTATTATTTTTCGATTCACATATTTGTTCATATTTATGAGGTACAATGTGGTATTTTGATTCATCCCTTGAATGTTTTTCTCTTAATTATTTTCATTTATTTTTCCTTTCTATTTCAGAGTGTTCAGTTTTCTCAATACCTATTTGCATTGTCCCCTTCTGGATATTAGCTTTGTCGATTCTCTTTCATGACCTTGCCTTGTGAGTACAGTTCTATTTTAGGCTAAAGTGTAGCCTAAAATAATGAGGTTTCTGTCATCTTGCATAAACAGTAGAAAAATTCTTTGGGATGAATTTGAACAACACAGATACCCTGGAGTAGCAGATGCCTTAAAATACAGTCATAAACTGTGTAACAATATTTCATTCAATGATGGACTACATACATGACAGTGGCCCCTAAGATCATATTGCCTAATGACATCAGAGCCATCTTAATTTGTGTAAATACACTCTATGATGTTTGCCCAATGGTGAAATTACCTAACAATGCATTTCTTAGAACATATACCCATCATTAATCCATCTATGAATATATATTCCAAGTGGTCTGTAACTACTTCCCTCAGAGGGAAATCACCACCTTACCTCATATCTACATTCTGTATTGAAAACCACAGTCCCTCATGGCTTGTCTCTTTCTATGTACTGCCTGCAGCTGAAATTAAAAGCAAATTCCTCAACCACAGAATACTGTGAAAAAACAACAATATCAAATTGTATTCAATTCACCTTTTGTGACATTCAAAAATCCTTATTGGTGGTATTAAACTTTTCAAGCTCCATTCCTGTGAAACAATGTGTCATTTCCAGGTATTCAGTTTCTTGTGAATAGTGGGTTTAGCTATTGACTTAGCTAGAATTTGTTCAGTTGGAAGTAACAGGAACCAACTCAAAGAAGATTATGTAAAAGCTGATGCTCCAGTAACTCAGAATCTCCAAGAGTCTAACCTTGAACTCAGGATCTAGGGATTCAGGTGGCAGCATTAGAACTGTTTTAGTTTTTTTTTTTTTTTTGCTGCTATACTAAAAGACCTGACAAGAACAATTTTAGAGGAGGAAAAGTCTGGGGGCTCACGGTTTCAGAGTGTTGCTGAAAGCTTGGTCCTTTTTCTCAATGTCAATCCAAGAATGAGGACGTGGTTTTGAGAAAAAGGAAAAAGAAGTTTTATTGCTTTACCAGCAAAGAAGAAACACTGGACCCTGTCCCAAAGGCTGTGATTCTGCTCATCTGTAGGAAGGAAAGGGGCTTTTGAAGAGGTGACTCAAAGGCTACACTCCATGTGTTCTCTGTTGGAAATGGAATTCACTTGTTAATTTGGGAGATAGTCCTTTTTGAGATCCTCTGGTGCAATCCCCAAAATCTGGATTATTTGATTCCAATGCGGCCTGAGTGCTCAAGGACAAATAACTCTGCCTAGGATGGAGATTAGGGAGGAGCAGGGAAACAGGAAGAGAAAGAAACAAGTCCATTTGAAAAATAAGTTGCAGTGGCAGAGCAGCAAGGGTTTTATTCAAAGCATAAAGTGAACCACTGTTACAAGAGGTCTCAGTCCAAAAGGGCCAACTTGATTGCCCTGTGCCCAAGGTGTGACAGTGTTACAGAGTGCACAAGAATTACAGATCATCATGCTTATACAGCCAAATTGAAAGGGAAAAAGGTCCTTTAATGAGCAAGCCACACAAGTGACTGGGAGCAGGCTAGCCCCTCAAAGAACTCCCAGCACTTGAATTTTGGAAGTACAGAGTTTATAAAGGCAAAAACCACAGGAAGAATTGAGCCAGATGTAAGTCAGAAAGACCTTGTTGAGATAGATATTTTGATTACATGAGAGAATTGTTTTGATTATACATTTCAGAGTCATTTTTATTATACATCAGGACCATCGTCAGGGCTGAGGGGAAGGTCCTATGGTACTGTCAACATAGATACAGCTGTCAGGAGGCTGAAAGAAAACATTTTAAACAAGCATAAAATGGAGTCAGGTCAGAACAAATGGCGTTTACTTTGGTTCTTTTACATTTCAGCAGAACCTCATGTAGAAAGAGTGTGGTGGAGGAAAGCAGCTGGGGACATAGTACCAGGAAGCAGAGAAGAGAGAGCTCTGTTCAACAAGGACAAAATACAAACCCCAAAAGCATGTCCACAGTGACCCAACCTCCTCCAGCCACACCCTACATACCCACAGTTACCACCCAATTAATCTATATCAGTGTATTAATGCACTGATTATGTTAAAGTGCTCATAACCCAATCATTTCACCTTTACACTTTCTTGCATTGTCTCACACATGAGCTTTTCAGAAACACCTTATATCTAAACCAGAACAAACTATTTCTCCATCTCTTAGAGCTCTTGTGAAGCAGCTTCACCATGAGATGGATTATCCCAAAGCAACAGTACAAATGGCTAGGCTTTTGTTACCCTGCAACTTGTTAGCTCAGTAGAAAGAGAATCTATATGAGCTCCCAGGAGGGATGCAGATTGGCCTTCCCAGTCAGTTACCAAAGTCTTCTGCAGTTGTAAAGAGGCAATTCCTAAAGGGAAGGGATGCAAAACAGGGAGGGGCAGGGACCAAGAAAACAAAAGCAAATCTTATTGGCTACTATAGAGACCTTGTATAGGCCTTAATGATTTTCATAAAGGCCTGGGTAACTGGATGATTTGCATTTCTTACAAAGTGTCTAAAGATCTGGGCCAAATGGCTGCAGTGCTTGGAAAGCACTCCCTCTTCTAGCAATCCAGGAAAGCCATGCTACTGTTTGATTACAAAGTGTTTGTTTAGGAGGGACAAAATGTTATTATGAAGACTACCATGTGGTCTAAGTGGGAATATCTTTGTTAAGAATAGGTGGACCCTTTTGTTGCAGTGAGGGGTCAGAATGAGTGGACCCCAGGAATTTTATTTCACCATTAAAAATCTGGATTGTGGGCTGGGGATGTGGCTCAAGCAGTAGCTCACTCGCCTGGCATGCGTGCGGCCCGGGTTCGATCCTCAGCACCACATACAAACAAAGATGTTGTGTCCACCGAAATTATTATTTATTTAATATTATTTAATATTAAAATTCTCTCTTTCTCTCCCTCTCTCTCACTCTCTCTTTAAAAAAAAAAATCTGGATTGTTTTCCCTCTATCTACCCAAATAGTATTTGCCACTGAAGTCTTTGCACACATGCTGTGCATTGTCCCCTTTTCATCCACTGGAAAAGGTGGGGAAGCTGCACACAAATGCTGGCTGCATGCTTTGATCATTGCCTTTCTTCTCCCAAAAGTCCTCACCTGCTTTCAGCACTGTATTGCTATCAGAAAATTTAAAATGTTGCTGTGGATCTACAAGAAATACTAATGAATGAAGAGAAGAATCTAGTAGATAATAAAGATGATTAGAGCTTCTAGGCAGGCATTTGCTACCAAGGAGATGAAATAAAGCATTTAATTACTTAGAGACATTTAAAGAGCAATTGGTCTTAGGCATTTCCCTGCTCAATGCATTTGAAATCTTAGCTAGCTTAGATTTTACCTCAAAGAATTTCAATTTTTTCTCTTTTAGGTCTGTCAATAACAGCAAGGAGGTCATTAGCATAAAGTATTTGAAAATTTCTTTTCTTTTTAAACCATTTGTCTTTGTTACTTCACTCCTTATATATAAAGTCACAAATACTATATTCCAAATCACGTAGAATTTATCGAAAATTTGAATTGCATAACTTTTATGGTATTATGTCACCATGAAGTTAAACTTCAGTGAGGATATAATTTTATCCCCAAGCAAAGAAATAAAAATTGAATTTTATTTTAAAAAGTAAATGACTCTAATATTTCCTTGACATATAGCTCCAGAACTTTCCCTGATTTTGATATGTGCATGTGTTTTATTGCAGTGAACATCTTTTTACTAAGGGGTAGCAGAATATGCCTCCCAAAATATGCCACTTTGGCATAAAGATTACTTTGAGCTAAAGGCACTTGAAAAACAGCAGATGCACGAAGGGCATTCTAGTCTCCTCTTTTCTTCCTGGGAATAGGAGATTAAAAACTCCCATGTGCAAAATGCCTTTCCGGTACCAGCAGAAAAGAAACATTATTCCATGGGGAGCCTTAGCCAAGAGAATTCTGTACAAACAAACCTTGTTAAAATAATTATCTTCCCTTAGATTCCCCATATAATTTACTCCTTTTCCACAACTACTTCTCTTTGTTCAAATATAAAAGAATTTAGGTTTTTCTACTTCTCTATGTCATCATTTCCTTATAAGAGCTCCAATGACATGTAGTACTTAAATATGTACATTTTTGCCAGGTGCGGTGGCACATGTCTGTAATCCCAGTGGCTCAGGAGGCTGAGATTGGAGGATCTCGAGTTCAAAGCCAGCCTCAGCATGCAGTGAGACCCTGTATCTAAATAAAATACAAAAACAGGGCTGGGGATGTGGCTCAGTGGCTGTGTGCTCCCTAGTACCAACAAAACAAAACAAAACAAAGTACTCTTTTTCTCCTGTTAATCTGTCTCATACCAATTTAATTCTCAGGTCTAGCTGGCACTCTTAAGAGGATAAAGTTTTGCTTCCCGTATACCACATACAACTTTGTGTAGCACTCGTATATTTTCCTTAACATAAAGTCCCTAGAAAGAAAAAAAAAATATTATCAACTATTCTGCCAGGTGCTAAGTACTTGACAAACCTATCTCAATCTTCTGAAGCCAGGATTAGTGGTCTCATTTTATTGATCTGGAAACCAAAACTTGGGGTGTTGGTAACTTTCCCAGTGTCAGAACAGGTCTCTAATCTAGAGCCATTTGATTCCAAAGCTTTTACTTCTTCAAGAACACCGTTGTCTATGTTCTCTTTGCCTGTTTCTCCACTTGTTAGAAGAGAAATTCAATAAACACACATGCCTCCATGAGTTGTTCGGGGGAGTAAATGAAGCAGTATCTGAAGACCAATTGAAAGAAGATCTGAACCATAGTTACCTTTGTAAAACCATTAGCCATTGTAATTTATACATTCTATTATTAATGTTATTACCACCCCAATTTCTACCCAAATATGCATGGCTTTCAGTGTTAATCTGAAGTAGAATGTGGGTTTGGGTGACTTCCCCACGCATTATCTAAATTTCAATCTAATGCTATCCACCTTTGTAAAATCATTAGCTGTTATTATTTGTATTTATTGCCACAATTTCTACCCAAAATATTCAGGTCTCCCAGAGTGAGGTGGAATGTGGTTTTAGGTGTCTTCCCATGTATTATATAAACTTCATTTTATCATTTTTGCCTGTGTTTTTCTCACCCTCACTCTTCTGGACAGTAGACAGGTGTTTTCAGACTGAAAACTGTTATCTTTTCTCACCTATTTTGAGTAATGACAATCTGTTATCTGAGCAAGGGTGCCACTGACAGCCCTTTTGACTTACAGTCACAGGGTAGCCTAACCAATTGAACTACTTAATAGTTTAAGTGAATACCTTAACAAGAAAGCATTGAAATACCAGACTAATTATTGACAACAGCTCTTATCTTATTTTTAATTTCTCTCCTGTTCCTTGGTTGCTGAAATTATTTGACTCAAGTTACAAACGGACTGGTCTGGAAGTAGCTTTTGCAGAATTAGATTGCAGGAGGCTTAGTTGAACTTAAGTACAAATTGTAATTTTAAAGGAAACTGAAGCAGACAAATTCTTACTGTAAAATAAAATGAATGCTACTATGTTATATTTTTATTAGTAGGCCTCTGACTTAGTTTGTTTCATGTTGTTATAAAAGAATACCACACAGTGAGAAACTTAGAAACAATGAAATCTTATTTGGCTCATGGTTTCAGAGGCTGGGAGGTCCAAGGTTCTAGGGCAACATCTAGTGAGGACCTCTTGCTGTGTCATAACATGGTGGAATGTATCACATGACTGAAAGAGTACACTTGCAAGACAACTGAACTTGCTTTAATAACAGACTTGCTCTGGAAATAACTAACCCATTCCAGAGATGACATGCATTCATGAGGACAGAGTCTTCATCATCTAATCACATATCAGGCCCAATTATCCAACACTGTTAAACTGGGATTAAATTTCCAACATTTGAATTTTGGAGACACATTCAAATGACAGCAGCCCCTGACATTAAGATTGACATTTGAGAACATAATGTTGTATCTTGTGTGGAAGAGAAAGTTATTATTCATAGTTTACTAGATTTTAGCATGTTTGCATCACAACATGGAATATGATTTCACATTTACTACTGCAGTTCCAGTACCATTATCAGACTGCATTTTCATATTGAATTACAAAAATTTTATGCTACTTACATTTAATGAAATTTTAATAAGGTTGTGTTTTGATGTTATTATTCAAATAATGTGTTTTGAATTGCTTTCCTTTGAATATATTTGCATTAAAGAGGAAATCAATTTGATTTAGTTCTTTGAACAGTTTACCCAGGTTCTGGGTAGCTTTAAAAAGACAAAGAGGGAAATTCAGTTTCTTCTTTGCAAGTCAGTAAATAGAGAAGCACATTTACTAAGATCAGTAGAAGTAATGGCAGCAGATTGCTGATGGTTCGAGTTAATGAAATGACTCTTCTGCTATTAGAGTTGCACAATTAAAAATATACAAACTGCACACACCATAGATTGTAAGGGATTATACCTCTGTTCTTCTCTTTTCTTTTCGAGCCCTAAGGCTAATATATTAAGAATTAACAAATTTAGGGGGCTCAGCGGTAGAGTGCTCGCCCAGAGCGTGTGAGGCCCTGGGTTCGATCCTCAGCACCACATATAAAGAAAGAAAGAAAGGTATTATGTCAATTATAACTAAAAAATTAAAAAAGAAATCTAGGAACTTCACATTATTGGAATTCTTGACCATGAATGCCCCAAATTAAATGGTAATCTCTTGAGAGAGCACATTTCTCTGCTTGTAACATTCCACTTGGCCATTTCTGTTAAAATTGTGGTTGTGGGTCTACACTTTTTTTTTTTTTAAAGATATACTCATTAAAAAAATAAATAAATAAAACTACTCATTTAACCAAGTTAGTTATTGGCAAAAGTGGATCCTGCTTTTGTGGATGGGTTTCTCCTGGCAGTCTAGCTAATGAAGTGTAACACCGAAAATATAAATAAAGAAACTGGGAAGAAATATTGCTTTTGAGGAAAGCCTGCCTTATAGACCTGAAAGGAAGGTAGAAGTAATTCTATTATCAGGAAGGTGTAAATTTGAGCAAGGAAAGGTAGAGAAACTACGAGTCCTTTGGGTCTTTTATGTGCGCATTTAATATAGGAATAAATACTTTTACTTGACTTCCAGGCTCACCTTCGTCTTTACCTTATTTTTCTCCAAAATTTATTATTTTGAGTTTCCTCCGTTTACAAACATACCCGAGTTTAGAACTCAGTACGGCCATAAAACATACCAAAGTATGTGTGGCCTAAAAGTTGGTCGCACCCTTGCCTGCGAGTTTGGGTTCTTGCTTTCTATTTGAATGACTTGAAAAACACAGCACACAATAATACCGAAGTGGTAGCTTGGACCTAGGGACCGCAGAAGCCTCCCCTCTCCGCATGCGCAGTAGCCATGCAGACACCTCTAAGCCCCAGCAGACACCCGCGCCCTCTCCCTGGCATGACGCTCTGGCTCCACCGACGCTGCGCGCGCCTTCTGAGGCCCCGCCCAGGCCGCCCAGGCCGCGCAGGCGCGCCTCGTTCGGACCCACAATTCCTGCCTCTTCCGCCGGTTACGGCGAGCGTTCTTCTGTCCGCTGGAGTCTGAGCTGGCGCCGGGCTCCGGTTGCTGGGTGACATGTTGCAAAAGCCAAGGAGTCGGGGTCGCTTTAGTTCCCCGGCGGAGAAAGACAGGGATTCGGGCCGCGGCGGAGACGTCCGGGCCCACCGAGGCGGCGTCTCGGAGGAGACCCCGAGCACTTCCCGCGGCCCGGCGGGCTCTCAAGAGACCCAAGGCTCTTCCTCGCAGGGCGCTCGCCGGTCCCAGGCCGCCCCCACTGTGGGGCCTCGGACCCAGAAGCAACTGGAGCTGAAGGTGGCGGAGCTGGTGCAGTTCTTGCTGATTAAGGACCAGAAGAAGATTCCTATCAAGCGGACCGACATACTGAAGCATGTCATCGGGGACTACAAGGACATCTTCCCGGACCTCCTCAAACTGGCTGCGGAGCGCCTCCAGTACGTCTTCGGGTACAAGCTAGTGGAACTTGAGCCCAAGAGTAACACCTACATCCTGATCAACACCCTGGAGCCAGTGGAGGAGGATGCCGAGGTGAGAGGCGACCAGGGCACTCCCACTACGGGCCTACTGATGATTGTTCTAGGGCTCATCTTTATGAAGGGCAACACAATCAAGGAGACCGAGGTCTGGGACTTTCTGCGTCGGTTGGGGGTGTACCCCACTAAGAAGCATTTAATCTTTGGGGATCCAAAGAAACTCATTACCGAGGACTTTGTGCGACAACGTTACTTGGAGTACCGACGCATACCCCACACGGATCCGGTAGACTACGAATTCCAGTGGGGCCCGCGAACCAACCTGGAAACCAGCAAGATGAAAGTTCTTAAGTTTGTGGCCAAAGTTCATAATCAAGACCCCAAGGACTGGCCAGCGCAGTACTGTGAGGCTTTGGCAGATGAGGAGAATAGAGCTAGACCTGAGCCTAGTGGTCCAACCCCATCCTCTTGAAATCAGGGATGGATTCAGAGAGACTCCCAGGACAAGGGTCTGTGACCCTAAGGCACAATACTTAAAGAATAAGGGAAGGGGGTTTGGAAGGAGGATGTTTCTGCAACGCTTGAATGTATGTAGCTTTAGGATGTGTTGCAAAGGTTTGTTCCTTTAGTGTTAGTACAGTTCCCAATTTTCATTTAAAACACAGAATCATTTTTGTTTGTTTTAATGTCATTTTTTTGGTGTGAAAAGTTTGCTAACTTTGTAAAACTTTTGGGAAACTGTACTGTGTTCTAAAACAGATATTTAAGAAGAAAGAACACAAGTAAATTGTTTTGATTCCCCCCCCACAAGGAGTTATTATCTGGTTTCTGAACTACCCTAGTTTGTAAGGAAAAATAAAAGCCTTTATAAAATTACAAAGATGTAATTGCCTATATCCTTATTACTTTAACCCAAGTGTTTTTATATTTATGTTTTTCATATATATATATATATGCATTATGCATGGTTCCAAGCAATGTACATAATGTATTTTCTGTGAATAACAATTTTTTTATATTCTTAATTATTACTTAACTCTGTTGCTGACCTTGATTTCATTGTTTTCTTCTTTTTTTTTTTTTTTGCTACCATCATTGTTTTAATAAATATTGTGATTTTGAGCAGTTAACCATTATGTATTTTTAAAAGCCCATGTCTTGAGGAGATTTTATGACTCAAAACCAGCATCTTTAAAAGAGTTTGCTACATATTATTGAAGTAAATAGTGTTCTGTAGAAGTTGTTGTTGTTGTTGTTGTGTGTGTGTGTGTGTGTGTGTTGGATTGTGATGTAAAATAATTTCTCATTGAGTCTCCCAAAAGTTCATAAAACAGTGGCTTGGTGGTTAACCGTGCCTGCTTTGGGAATTGGACTGCCTGGGTCCACCACTGTGAATTTAGGTAGGTTTTTTAGCTTGTAGACAGACCTTTTTTAACCTATAAAGTGGGCTTCTGATTTACATGTTCTGTATGCCAATGTGGTTAGTAGGTAAGGAAGTTTACATGAAGTTTCAGGCAAAGTTTCTAGTGTGGAGGATTATAGTTGTTACTTCTTAATTAAAACAAACAAACAAACATGATTTTTATTTTCCTGGGTCTGGAGCTGCTATTACTGGCTTAAAATTATGGTTGTATTCTTCTACTCGGATTCCAATGAATGGTTTTATGGGAAAGATGTAACCTGAAATATGGTGGATTCAGCCCATGTAAAACAGAAAGAGCAAGAAATTTAGAGGAAAATCTCTGCTGGGCTTTGAGAAAGCGTTGCATTATAGTACAATTAATTGATGGATCTTCAGGTCACCTGACAAACTGAATGATGGCTCCTACTAACTTGTTAGCATGGTGGTTCGGGTAGAATTTAAGCTCTCAATTTCAATTTCTTTCTCTATAAAATGGGAAAAATAATTATACTGTAGTTATATCAGTTAAATGAGCCAAAAGAGAGTTAATAATCTCATTGTATTTTTCCATAACAGCCAAATGGTGTTTATATACAAAGATTCAATACATATTTTATTCAGTGAGCGAATAAGTATAATTGTTTTGAGGGAAGTTTCTGCAGATTAACCATTAAATGAAGTAAATGCTTTCACTTAAGAAAACAAACAAAAATAGGTAAACATTTTTTTACCTAAACATTGTTACTTATGCCGCCGTGCTGACAAATGTCATCTACAAGAATCTATGGTGGATATGAGATTGGTTTGAAGAAATATGAGAGATTACTGGGGTTTATTTCATTCTGTAGAAATTAGATTTACATTTATTTCATTCATAAACTACAGTTGGTCCTTGAAGACATTTCTTCCTGGTCTGCATTTTATTTCAGTATGTAAATGACCTGCCTACTGTTCTCCTTACCTCACCAGCTATGACCTCCTTGTGTGCTCTGCTACTCAAGTTTTTGTGTGGCAAAAATTACCATTCACCAGCACCCACTGACAGTTTTATCTGAGGCAGTGAATGCTGGGTAATGATAACTATATCACAGTTTCCTCATGTAGATTTTAACAGTTTTATACTCAACCTGTTATTTTGTTTCAGATTACAAAATACAAACATTAGAGACAAGATCAGGCACTTATTTCTTTTTTATCTCACCCTTTCCACAGATAACAAGTCTGGATATCATGCCATTGTATGGTTTTATAATTTTACTGTATATGTAAAAAAAAAATAGTTTTGTGGGTTTTTACAGTTTATATAAGAAACATTGTAACCTTTCACAACTTGCTCTTTCCATGCACCATTATGTTTTATCAGTTTAGCCATGTAGCTACACGTTATCATGATTCATTTTATCTGTTCTTTTATGGGGGGAAAATAATAGTTTATCTTTTCCCTAATGTTAATAAGACTGTTAGGTTCTTTCCTGTTTTTTACTATTTGCAGACACTGTAGAGTGCTTCCTTAGGCCAGAAATAAGTAAAGCAATCAAGGTCATTGCCAAATGTCTTTTAAGCTCCAGCATTTTATGTAGCATTTTCCTTCTTTTGTTGCCAATCACCACCATCCTGAAACCTTTATGATACTTGGCCAGTTTAGCCATTCTGGTGGGTATGTAATGATACTTGATTGTGGCATTAATTTGAACCTCTTGCTTAATTAATGATGTGAGACATCTTTTGCTCTCATTGACCATCAGGTTTCATTATCTGTTCAATATTTTTCTATTTTTAATGATTTATTCTTCACAAGTTCTGCATATTAATTCATGTACCCTATTGCAAATGCCATCTACATTTCTAGTTGTTTTTTTTTTTCTTTGTCATACAGATGGTTTGACTTCAAATTATTTTAAGGGCAGTATTTTTAATAGAGTGCTTTGAAAACTTCTCCCTAATCCTAGTAATTATAAAGATTTTTAAAAATATTTTTCTAATCCTAATTACTTTTTTCCAAGTGTGCAAAGTTTTGATTTCCACCTGTTTTTAATCTGTTCTTATGTGAGGTATAGATGTAAATATTTTTCCTGTATGGATAGACTAGCACCAGGTTTTCAGCATTTACCCTTTTCATATTCACTTGTAACATTGTCTCATTTATATAGAAATGCTCCAAATATAAATAAATCTATGGTCATAGCTGAATAAGTTTGGTATCTTCTTGTTCATACCTTGTTATTATAATTTTATAGCATTTATAATGTTAATTTCTAATTTTAATACTGATTTTTTTTAAGAGAGAGTGAGAGAGAGAGGGGGACAGAGAGAGAGAATTTTAACATTTATTTATTTTTTCTTAGTTCTTGGCGGACACAACATCTTTGATTGTATGTGGTGCTGAGGATCGAACCTGGGCCGCACGCATGCTAGGCGAGCGCGGTACCGCTTGAGCCATATCCCCAGCCCAATTCTGATTTTTTTAACGTTGCTTTTATGTTGGTTGGAATCACTGTATGTTGTCAAAGCGGTGACAGCAGACCTCACATATATTGCTTTTTCTTATTTCTGATTTTGAAAGGACTAATTTTTAAAGTTTTTCCAATGTGATACTTGCTATTAGGTTTTTTCCTATAATTACCTTTAACTGGGTTACTTAATTTCCTTTCTATTTCTAGCTTAGAGATATCTAGAAAAATTTATGAATGACTTAAAACTTATCATATACTCATTCACTAATATGATTAAGATTTTTTTATTTACTCAAGTAGGTTTTTCTAATTTCTAACTATTGTATTCCTGTCACAAATACTTAATGTTGATAATGAATTGTTTTAAATTTTTTTTCTGACTAAAATTTGATAGTTTTTGTATCTTTTGACATAAAGGGGATTTGACTGAAATGCTTCTACATTTTTATTATTGGGTTTTGAGTTTATGCCAAGTTCTTTAGAAATAATCTCAAACTTAACGAAAAATTGCAGACACAAATTTGAGTTCATTTAATTGTTTCTTTCTGTCTTCAAACAGTTCCTTTAGTGTTTGCTTGACATTCATAATCTTGGCAATTGAAGTATATGGGCCTGTTTTGTTGTTTTGTAGAAATCCCTCAGCTGGAATTTGCTGTGTCTTTATCATCAAATTTGAGTTTTATATTTTGGCAGGAATATCACAGAAGCAATGGTATGTTACCTATTGGAAGACACAAAATTTCAAGTTGTCCTTGTTATTTTGTAATTGTTCACTTTGGTTAAGGGGATTTTTCTGCCATACTTCTCTACTGTGAAATTTTAATCTTCCCTTTTATAATAAAAAAATAACCTGCATGGAGATACTTTGAAATTCTGTAAATATTGGAGTCTTCATCAAAATTTTGTTTACCTATTTTGTCCATATGGACCCATATGTTATTTTTCTTTTGTTTTCATTATATATATACACACATACTCAAATGGCCCTGATTTGGCTAGGGAGAACTCCTTAAGCTGACTTATCTTAAACATACCCCTTTAGACTTGAAGGACTTTCTTACATTCTCGCAGAAAAAAATCATGCATTCCCTGTCCCAGATTGGGAGTTATCCATTTACTTCTCTCAGAAATTTTATTCCTTTTGATAGAGAATGGAATTTAGAAACAAGTTGGCTAGGTTTGTTCATACCCATTGAAAGTATTTTGCCCAGCCCTCTAGGTCACAGAGTAAGGGGAGACCCTTCCATCTATCATCTGTGAAAACAGAAAACTGATGTTCTATCCAACACTACAGTGGAAATACTGTACTGTATTTCCCTTTCCATGTTTGTAGATGTCTTCAAAAGTAAGAAACTCAGTTCCTATTTTCTTTAGCATATTTACCTGTTTATCAACTCCCTATAAATAACTAATCTGCTATCCTAGCTGTCACATCCTCCCACATATGGATGTCCTCTTCTGGGACTGTTATGTTCCCCAGGACTGCCTGTTTGCAGGACCCTCTTTATAAGGCTGGGACAACCCTCAGGACATGCATTTTCTCCACTGTAAATAGAAACGTTTTGGTATCATAACTGCATTGGGAAATTCCTTTAGCCATATTGTGTGAGGATTAAATATTTTGGAAAGTTTGGAAGAAAGCTACCTGTTTGCACAGGCTGTGGTCCTGGTGCTTCTTTATATGTAGATTTTTAAAATACTGGTTAGATATCATTAATAATATCTTTAACTTTTCTACTCTTCTAATTAGTTTTGGTCACTTGTATTTTTAGAACGTGTTTGCATTATTTTCTGATTTATTAGCCTAAAGTATTTCTTAGTATTTTCCTTTGATGTAGAAATAATTCTATCACATATTTACTCATAAACATTCTCAGTATTATTTTTTGCATTATCAGAATTATTTTGCCTTCTATTGTTTTAATAGATCCAATCTTGTACAAGTTTGATTTATTTTATGTATAATCAAGAAAACTTTTTTGTTATTGATTTGTATTGCTTTCCTTTTTGATTTATTTTTTATTTTCTTTTTTCTTTTTTCTACTTGACATAAAATTGGTTCTTTTTCTTGACTAGAGATATAATGCATTGATTTTCACTTTCTAATTCATTTTAGGCAATTTATTTCCTTCTATTTGCAATTTTACTCATATTACATAAGATCTAACATGGAGTTTTGTTGTTATATTAATTCTAAATATTTTCTGTTATCTGGTTTGATTTATATTAGATCCATACTTGGACAGGTGATTTAATTTTTTTTCAACTACTTGAATATTGAAGAACTCTTTGTTGTTTTGGCATTTGAATTTATTAAATTGCTTTGAGTGAGATAAAATGGTCCAAGTAAATAAATTTTTTAAAAATGTGATATGATCTTTGATCTAATATTTAGTCAATTTTTTATATGTTCCAAGTGTTCTTTTAAAAAGTGGATATGTATTTTCAGTATTTCCATTTATGTCCAGTACCTAAGCCTTGTTGTGTTGTTTAAATATTAGATATTAAATTTAGATATTAGATATTAAATATTTAATATTATATTTTCCTGGTTAATAAATCAATTTTTGAAGAATGGTAAAAATCTCTCATGATTTTGTAAAATTCTTATGTTAGTTTTTCCTTTATATATTTTCAAGTTTTATTTATAGAGAAAAAACAGATCTAACACTGTCAGATGTTCCTGGAGACTTGCTTCTTTTAGACTCTATTTTTACCTAGTAATGCTTTTTGTCTTAAATTAGTATATCAACATATCTTCTCCAGCCTTCTTCTATTGTTCTTTGGGGGCTGGAGCTCAGTGCACTTGCTTACCATTGTAGTTTGATTCTCAGCACCACATATAAATAAAGATCAGCAACTAAAAAATTAAAAAAATTAAAAATATGTATCCTAATATGTCTTTACAGCTCATTTAAATTTTTAATAAGTAATGTATTAGATTTTAATTGGTAATATATTATTGCAACAGAGAAAAAAAATCCAGCATGAACTGAACTTAATTCTGGTTCATAGAGTTGATTGGCATTTTGAAGAAAGAATCAGGGAGTAGGAAGAGGATGAACAGGTGAAGTGGGCTGCACAGTAGTCAAGAAGTGAGTAATTAGAAAAAGCAGGGAACCTGGTGCACATGAAACCCATGTGTGGTTGTTAACTGGTGCTTATAGTTAGGCTGCTGCCCTCGTAGAGAGGCTGGAAGATGGTGGATCTTTAGGTGTTGGCTGGAACAAACTATAACCAGGCAAGCTTGAGTTTATTCAGAAAGGCACTTTAAGCGGGGGTGGTCCCATCCTACAGATGTGGCCTTGATCCTCTAGAAACATTTTTTTTTTTGTACAGTCAATTGATTTTAAAAAAAAAAATCTTTTTACATACAACACAAGGATGTACCCTGACATAATCACAGAAGCATAGAGCACAACCTGCTCTAATTTAGGGCCCAGCACTCTCCCTCTCTCCCCACACCACCTGCTCCCCTCCCACATTTTTATAGGTCAAGGTTGAGGCCTAATTGAGAAGAGGGCTCAGGGGAGGCTGACAGAAATTGATCAAAGAGGGACTCTTTGGTACATTGTTATACATAATTGTTTCCCATAGCTTTCTTAGGCTATGTTAATTTCTCTTCATGTTTTTCTGTTCCTTAGACCAGCTAATATTCAATTGCTCATGTTTGTCGCTTTCCTGGCAACTTAAACACTCAGACCTTTTGCCCACCCAGGGACACCAATTGCAGGGTTACTGGCGACTAAAACACTCAGGGGTCACTCCATGGGAATAATTGGGCTGCGCAAAATAACCACACAAGAGACAGAAATACCTTTTTCTTTGGGGTTGCTGTGACAGCTCCTCTGACCTTAAGGGTCCGCAGAAATTGAGAGAGAGAGAGCCTGCACTTGCTGACCCCTTTTATTGAGGAGAAGCTATTCAAATGAGGCAAGGGGTCAGGTTTCAAGGGGCTAAGTCTAGCTTCATGATGTCTGCTATCAACAGGTTGACTGACATCTAGGTAGGTCACACCTAAGGCACAGTAAGAGAAGGGGACACACAAAAGCTATTTCCATGTGACATTCTATCCCAAACCGGACAGGGGGTAATATTACAAAGGAACAGGTGAGCATAGCTCCACCCATGGGGCTGTAGGAAGGCACACCCATGCACGAAGACACAGTCACTCAAACCCTAGAAGACCTGGGCTATCTAGCAGCATGGCCAGTGCAGGATGCCACACCGCTCAGCAGGGGAGTAGACTCAGTCACTTGCTAGTGGGTCTCCCATATTCACTGATTCTTGTGACTCTTCACATCAGCAGATAAACTCTTCTTATGAGTGTCTCATTTCAGTTGTACTTTTTACCTATAGAATTTCTATCAGTTTTCTTTCTATGCTCTATTGATATAACCTACTTGTTTATGTATCTTTCTCCTGATTTCCTTTGTTTTTTGCGCGTGATTTCTTCAGCATTTTGAATATGTTTCAGATGGCCAAAATTCCCCATAATGAGGTAGGGAAGGGGGGAGCATGGGAGGAATGGAAGAACCCTAGATAGGGCAGAGGAGTGGGAGAGAAATGGAGGGGGCAGGGGGTTAGCAAGGATGGTGGAATGTGATAGACATCATTATCCAAAGTACATGTATGAAGATACAAATTGGTGTCAACATACTTTATATACAGAGATATGGAAAATTGTGCTCTATACGTGTAATAAGAATTGTAATGTATTCCACTGTCATGTATCTAAAAAAATAAAATAAACTATTTTAAAAAATAAAAATAAATTTTTTTTAAGTTTTAATGGTCTAATATCTGAGCTTCCTTAGGGATGCTGATTGTCGATTTCTTCTTTTTTCCCCATGATAGATCATAGTCATATACTTCCCTGCTTGTTTCTGCTTTTTTTGTGTGTGTGTGTGGGTGGGGGGGGATTTGTTTGTTTTGTTTTGTTTTTGTATACTTTGTAATTTTTGTGTTGGGGATTTAGGTATTTTGAATATTGTAATGTTATAACCTGGACATCAGATTATCTTCACACTCTTCAGTGGACTCCTGATACTGCTTTATAAGAGCTGTAATCATCCATTTGATCAATGGTTTTCCAAACTATTTTTGAAAAGACATCATTCTTTGATACTGCTTTATAAGAGCTGTAATCATCCATTTGATCAATGGTTTTCCAAACTATTTTTGAAAAGACATCATTCTTTGCTGTGTATGTTCTGTTCACTAAAGTCGGTCCTGTTATCTCTCTGGTCATCCAGTGACTCACAGAGATTTCTGTGAATGCTCATCACACACCTCTCCCCTACATGCTGTCAGTGTCCCAAGAAGATTCCTAAGTTATGAAGCTGCTGATTCAAACAGTTCTTTCCTCAAAAGTTGTTTCATCAGTAGGACCAATTACTGGAACAATGGAATATTAATGAGTCTTAAAAGAAAGGTAATTCTGACACTCGATACCCATGGGGTGATACTATGTTGAGTGAAATTAGCCAGTCACAGAAGGACAGATATTTCATGAAATGATTCCCCTTACAGACCATACACGGAGACAGTCAACGTCATAGAGATCTAGAGCTAGAGATAGTCACCATTCATAGAAGCTGGGTGGCTTCCAGGAACAGGGAGGAGAGAGAAACAGGGAGCTACTGTTAATGGTACATAGTTTCAGTTTGGGAAGATGGAAAAGCCCTGGAGTAGTGGTGGTGATGGTTCCACAACAGTACGAATGTGCTTAATGCCACTGAGCCCTAAGCTTAAAAATTCTAAGAATGGTAAACTTCACGTTGTGTATAGTTGACCTTAGTTTTTAAAATTATAAAAATGGTGATTTTATGTGTGTTTACCACAATTTTTAAAAACCCAGTAAACACGAAAAACATCCCATCCTATCGTCTCTTACTCCCTGGACTTCTCAGCAGTGTCTGTTGTTGAGCACTAAGTCTCAAGATAATCTCTTCTTAGATTTAGTGTAGCTTTGCTGTCTAGTGTTTTCAGCAAAATTTCTTTTTGCAGTCCTGGTGATTTAACTCAGGTGTTTGTACATGCTAGGCAAGTGCTCTGCCACTGAGCTACATCCCTAGCAGCAATTTCTTTTTGGGCTCCTTTTTGAAACTGAACAGGCTGGCTTATTTACACATCATTAGAATTATATTGTAGTGCTCTTGTAACTTAAAATTAATTTTGACACTTTTCTGTGTAGCTAAACTTTCCCACAGGATGCAGTGATAGGTCACAGTTATTAAAACTATCTCTAAAATAATTACTAATATCATGAACTTGAACTATTTCCTAAATGAACAAAATACATTGTTTCATTTTCTATCCTACATGTACCTTTTTAGGTAAAATGAATTTTGCTTCATTTGGGGGAGATGTACTTATGGTATCAAATGGTAATACTAATGTCTTTCTATATTTGATAATACTAAAACATTCCTTTTTAGCCATTATCAGATAAGTTAAGACCTTACCACTTTCACAAATTGCTAATGGGAATGAAAAATGGTTCCAATCCTGTGATGGGGAATTTGGTAGCATCTAGTAAGACATGGATTTATTTTTCTGTCCTGTAAACTTGCTTCTAAGACTATATCCCAAATCCATCCTGGCAAATAAATAAAAAGATGTATGAACAAGGCTATTTATTGCAATACTAAATACATTGCCAATAACAAAATACTTAGGAGCCCAAATGTCTATCAATAAGGATCTGATTATTCTAGACAGTGATAAAAGAGAAGACTGGGTATTTCTATATACTTTTTTGGAAGTGTCTATATTGAGTGCAAAATAGGTGGAAAAAATGTGTGTATTATGCCATTCTTGCCTTCAATGAAAAATCAAATGATAAAAGGATAGAATATAAAATTTAAACATAAATGATTACCTTTTAATAAATAAGAGGAAGGAGAGGAAGAGAGAAGACAGATTAATGACTGGATTTATTTGAAACTTCTTTTATTCTTTTATTGATTTAACTTTGGATTCCTTTTATATAATTATGAAATTTAGTTTTAGGATCAATGCCTAGTAAAAGATTAAATAAAACAAAGGAATTCAGGTTCCTAATGTATAGCATAACCACACAATAAGAAAGGAAACATTTGAGTTTATAACATCATAATTTGACTCTTCTTTGTGAACTGTACTCTAAAGATAAAAAGATCAAACTGTTTTCAGTAGTCATCCTTTTGGTGGTTCTATTGGCACTGTTATTTTGAAACTGTTGTTGGGTATTATAGAATTGAATGCAATACATAATCATGGTGAGAACAAAGCTTTTCAACATAGTTGAAAGGTAGAAAATTGATGTAGTTAAATAAAAACCCTGTAGGTTAGAATCTGAATCAGAAACATCATTATGAACTCATGTTTGACAACTGAAACGATTGAAAACAATGACCATCCAAATAGCAAAGGGTGTTTCTATAACAAAATTGTAATTATCTTAATACCACTGTCATTAAAAGGAATCTGCACTTACTATAGAAATGACTGTATATGTGAGCAAGGAAATATATAAGATGATCCTGGAGCCTCAAAAAGCCTGGAAGTAAGAAAGCTATCAATCTATCAGAGGACTCTCTGGCTATTGATATCATTGATTACAACACAGAGCATTTATGTCTCTGTTTCATATGACCAGAGACACAGACACCAAACAAAATATCTCATTAGTTACTTTTGGATGATGCTTTGAAGCCAACTATGTTTTTATAATAAACATATGTTAAAGATTATATTTAATTTCTTGTTTAATGAGGAAACCAATAGGACAATACAAGCTGTTCAAAGGAGAATTCAAAGCCAGGTACAGTAGCACATGCATGTAATCCCAGCTACTTGGGAGGTTGAAACTGGAAGATTGCAAGTTTGTGATCAGCCTGGGCAATATGGTGAAACCCTTTTTCAAAATAAAAAAAAAAAATCAAATGGGATAGGGTTGTATCTCAGTGGTAGACCACCTCTGGATTCAGTTCTCAGTACTGAAAACTACAACAACAAAGAATTCAAATATTGTGTTGTATACATAGGCAATCAAAAGTGCAGAAATATATAAATATATAAAATTAGTCATTATCTATAGGGTGATAATTGGTTACGTTACACCAGATAGAATTCATTTATTCATATTGTCAAAAATTGTTTGTACACCTATAAATTTTCTACAACTTTCAGAATTTAAAAATACAATACAGAAATGAAAGGCACAAATAGTTCAGAAGTGTACCCTAGCAAGATATTTTTATTTTTATTGTTGCCCATTTCAAAGTCTTTAATAACTTTTTTCTGGCAGTTTCCTTCCTTTGTATCATTTTATTCTTAAAAATTATTCTTGATCACAAAAAGTTGTTTTATTAGATGTGGAATAATTATTTCCATAAGTGCAGCAGAGTGTTACTTAACCATATAACCATGTAATTTGAGCATCATAGCAACTAATTATTTAAAAATTTGGAAAATGAACAGAAAAAAATATATCTCATTCTTTTCCTGTATGAACTCTATACCTTAAGACAACAAAACTATTGATGAAGGAAAGTCTCTGTCTATAGATGTATTCCTACTAAGAATCAGACTAGCATTATTTTGGAAACTATAATAAACTAATTTAAGAACCTTTGCCATCCTCAGAAATGACTGTTGGGACATTTGCCTTGCATGCTCAGAAACCTTGAGTTTGATCCCCAGCACTGCCTCTCCCCAAAAGCTGCTAACATCACACAAAGACAATATCTACCTTTTATTAGTATGTATTAGTATGTATTTGGTCTAAATGTAATCATCAAATCACCAAATTATAAGACACACAGATGCTAGACAAACAATAAGTGATAGAAGGCTACATTAGAAAGTTTAAGCTGCAGAAAATTCTATGGGACAAATGGTTTCTTTGATAACTTTCAAGGAAACAAAAACAATAAAGGGAGAAACTCATAGATTAAAAGCTGCCTAAGATTCAGAACAAACCACTTGTACTCTGTTCACTATATCCCATGTAAGCTGTTTCAAAATGAAAAATATGGGAATTACTGGGGAAATGCAAACTCTTGAACATTCAATATCAGTGAATAAGTATTATGGATATGATAACAGTATTTTGATTATATTTTCAAAAAGTGTCATTACTTTAGAAGCATACATTACTATTTGTAAGGATGAGATTCTATTTGCTGCAAAATATTCTGGAGGGGAGGGAGGAAGAAACAATTGGCCATGAGTGATTAATTTTTGAAGGTAGGTTATGAAGGCCTGGACCTTCATTATACTATTCTCTCTGGTTTTGTACATGTGTGGAATTTTCCATAATAAAATGAAAAAAAATAAACTTACAGTTCTTCTAATGAATATATTTTTTCATATGATTTTCTCCATAATTTATGACCTATTACTACTGAGACTATAGAATGTAAAGAATTTTCAAGTCTAGCTTCTGAAATACTTTAGCATAATATTTTTCAAGTAAAAATTAGGGCAGCTTGCTATGGCTTTTCACAGAGTTTACCTTTTCTATTTAAGTTAATGTGAATTGGAAATGTTGGACATAACAATACTTTCCTTTAAAACACATGTTATTAACATAATTATGTGATCAATCAAAAGCCTTCTTAAAACCAAGTCATTTTTTTCTCTAATCCTCTCCAAGTGAATAATCAATTTTTTTGTTTGGTTTATTTCCAGATAACCTTTTTCATGCTGCTTTCTGCAGTGTGTGTAATGCTGAATTTGGCTGGTTCAATCCTTTCCTGTCAGAATGCTCAGCTAGTCAACTCCCTAGAAGGCTGCCAGTTGGTGAGTAATGAATGGAAACCTTTATTCATAGAGGTCATAGCCTTTGATTTTTGATTTTGCATGAGAGCTATTTAAAAATAATTTTATTGTACTTTTGGGTTCTTATAAACTTTCAATTCATTCATCAGTTTTCTATTTGTTTAAGGAATTTCAGTGAAGTTTATTCATTTCTATAAATTCCTCCAATTAAAACTTATTCAACTTTTAAATCAGTTACTAATAAATGTATTTTATTTTATTATTTTTGCAGTACTGGGTCTTCAATCCAGGTTTCACACATACCAAGCAAGCAATCTACCATTGAACTATATCCCTAGACCTAATAGTTTATTTTTAAGGACCTCTAGTGTAGTGCTATTTTGCAATAAATATCTTCAGTGACTATTATATTTTAATATTGGTTGCATTAATTTTTATTTGCACTGAATTTTTAAAAATCATTCTTACAGTAAATTTTAAGTGCTTGACAATGAGTGCATCAAAACAATATAGTTCTCAGTTTTTCAATTAAAAAGAGAATTTTATTTAGGAAATTGTAGACAGTATGCTATGCACTTTGTAAAGGGTCTGTTTATTGGATAAAACTGGCCCTTTAATTTTGAGGCACACTTAGAGCACTTGTCCTGGGTTTGATCCCCAGTACCTCCAAACAAAAGAGAATAAAACCACAATATCTCATGATTGCAATGTATTCATCTGGCTGGGACAGCAACTGAGTGTGTATGGTGCACTCAAATATGGATCTTCTTGGACTCCTGATTGGACTGTGATTCCTGAGTACAGGAGCATTGGCATTTGTTTCTTTATCTTGGAGACAATACTAGGCTCCCTTTCATGTACCTGCTCTGCCTATTGGCTGTGGTTCTGAGAAGTCAGTAGTGAATTGCCAGAAGTTTTTCTGAAGCAAGGCCATGCCTCCTTGTCCATTCTCAATGCTGAAGCACCTACTGAGTTACAAAAAGTAATTGTTGGAGCTTAATATTGTTATTTTCTGTTTGATGTGGCCTAGAGAACACTGATCAGATTTCATCCAATACCATGTGCACAGAAGTTTCCTCTGTGTGCTGTAATCTTCCCTGTTGATTACGAAAGGCTGGCTCAACATGAATCTCCATCTCTGTCAGAAGGATGACATGCCATTCTGTATCCATTACTTGGTCATCTTCTTTACTCTAAATAGTAGGTGTCACAAATGTGGTAAAACATGGTGGCTTATATTTAATGTCTTTAGTGACTATATATAAACAAATAGAAAGGGATTGGCTATTTGTTCTGGGACTCTTATTTTCCAGCGCAAAGCCCTGTATGAAAGAAGCAAAGTGAAAGGAATAAGGCGAGGCCCAGACATCATGCCTAGTCCTTAAGGGTTTCCCCTCATTGATCTTAATTTTGCTACCTTGTTGCTGCAGGAAAGGATAAAGAAGGAAGATCTTGTTTCCTCTGTTCCTTCTGCCTTCAGTACCTCCACAAATCAGTGAAAAGAACATCATAACACCCACAGATGTGAACACCTTTGCACTCTCCAGCATCTCTTTGGTTAGATGGTAATTGGAATCCTAAGTATTTATCCTACTTCGAGCTTGATCCTAGGTGTCTCTCTGCCAGGGCTCAAACAAGGCCAGTAATTTCAGAGCTTCAGACCAGTATCTTCACTTGCTTAGGGGCAATGCAGGCAGTAGAAAGAGTTCTGGATTTGGAGTTAACAATCTACAATGGAAGCCATGGCTTCATGACCTACTACTATTAGGTGACTTCACATAAGCCGCCTTATCTCTTAACTTTCTTTTCATGTCCTGTTACACATGTTTACCTGCCTGAGGTTTTTTAATAGGCTATTAAATTAGATAAAACCTATAAAACATGATAGATTAAAAGTATGCATTTTCCTGTTACAAAAATTACATGAAAATTCAGAAAACAAAACACTCATAATTCTTTCACCTAGTTTATTATGCCTATCCATCTTTTCTGTGTACAATGTGTAAATGTGTCTGAAAGTATGTACATGTGTACCTGTGTATGCGTGTATTGCATATATGTTTGATATACTTGAATGTGCTATAATCTTCCTGCTTTGTGATTTTTGAAATAGATAATAAACATTGTCCTATGTTTTTAAATGTTTCTCTAAAACTTCATTTGCAATGGCTGCTCTGTATGTGTGAACATAATCTTACTTATTTAAAATATCTGCTTTTTGTGATCATCTTCATATAAATTCTTTATATAGCTCCTAAAAGTACATTTGCCTGATCACAGTGAATCAATATCTTTAGAGCATTTGGTGCATACTGACATGCTGCCTGGTAGGAAAGCTTACCAGTTTACTCCCAGTGCATAAGAATGCTCTTCTCCCTACACCCTTGGGAGCACTAAACATTGTCACTCATTTTAATCATGTCAATTTGAAAGGTATAAGATGATATCATTATTTTAATTTGAATTTCTTTGAATATTAATAAGATTGAGCTTTTTATTCATTTATAATTACATATACATAAGGTTAGGTTTGTTTATATACATATTTGTATTTGTAAACCATTTATACTCATCTTCTTTTGTGAATTGCCAGTATGTAGTACTTACCCAGTTTCCCAGTTTTGGGCTTACGTGCTTATTGATTTGTAAGAGCACTTTATCATAGTTTTAATCCTTTGGCTTATATTGGACAATTACATTTCCTCTATATTGTTGATTGCATTTTAACTTTATTTTTTGACACAAAAAAGGTTTTGATTTTTTTATATTCAAACTTAGCAATGTTCTCCTTTCTGCCATTACCTTAGAGTCATGCTGAAGAAGACCTTTTCCTTCCCGAGATCGTTTTACCCCAGTCATCACTGGTTATGGGGTACTCTTATTTTTTGATAGTAACTCTCCAGTATTCAGAAATATATTTGACAAATTTAACTTTTTTCTCCCCACATGGGTAGGCAGTTTCCCTAACATCATTTTCTGAGTAACCTAGTACATCATTTGTGATATGAAATACCACCTGAATCATGAAGAGTCCTATGTACCAAGCAACAATAACAGAACCAAAGGTTTTTTTAGTCTTTTATTGATTTTATTTTTTTAAATACATGACAGCAGTGGAAAGCATTACAATTCTTATTACACATATAGGGCACAATTTTTCATATCTCTGTACATAAAGAATGTTCATGCCAATTTATGCCTTTATACATGTACTTTGTGGGGTTTTTTTGCATTACAATTCTTAATACACATATATACCATAATTTTTCGTATCTCTGTTTGTATATAAAGTTTGTGGGAGGGATGATGGGGACTATACAATAACTGAGGGATCTAGAGACCAATCTTAGAAACTGGTTGCTAAGGAAGCTTCTGTTGGTTCGGGATTCTGACTCAGAGAGAGGTCTTTAGCAGGAACCCTGAAACCCACAAGGTACAGTTCTGCAGAAGAGAGCAATTCCAATGATTCTTGACCTCTTGATCCATTTGCTTTTGAGTCAAAATCCATGGAAGACACAGTTGAGAAGGGAGCAATCTTTTCTAATAGCTGGTAGGGCACACTGGACCCTACCCACCCATCCCAGATTTTAATCTACTTCCTAAAAATTTGTTTAGTCATCTAAATGAGCTTAGGATTTTTTTTTCTTTTAGTAAAGACTCAGAAGGAATGAATTTGAGATTTGACTTGGAATCATGTTATATTTATACCTTTCCTTGAAGGAAAATTAACATCTAAACACTATCATGTTTTCCCATGCAAGAGCATAGCATATGCTTTGGTTTATCTAAATATTTTTTAAGTTCTTCACTCTAGTTTTTGTTTTTCTTTAAAATACCTACTACATTTCCATATGGTTGTATAGTATTTGTGTCTTTTCACTCTGTGTGATTTAAAATTAGCTAGTTTCTTTCCATCAAAAGTAAATACAGGGCTGCGGTTGTAGCTCAGTGGTGAAGCGCTTGCCTTGCACATGCGAGACACTGGGTTCCATCCTCAGCACCACATAAAAATAAATAAATAAAATAAAGGTTTTGTGATAATCTACAACTAAAGCAAAAAATATTTTTTTTAAAAAGTAAATACCGGAAAAGTAAAATACTTTTTAAAAAATAACGCCCAGGATTGAATCCAGGGCCTTAATGCATGCTAGACAAGGGTTGAACCACCAAGCTATATCCCCAGCTCTAATTTTTAATATATTTTTTTAAATTTTGAGACAAGGTCTCACCAAGTTGCCCAGGCTGGCCTTGAACTTGTAATCCTCTTCCTTCAGCCTCCTGAGTATCTGCAATTACAGGTGTGTACCACAGCACCTGGCAAAGTAAATTCTTTTTTTCTAGACTTTTAGGACCTCTCTCTTCCAGAAGTAGCCACTGCTAACATGTTTAAAGAAACTTCCCAGTCATTTTCTATGCATATTTTTGTGTATATATCACATCATTAGTCACGTTGCTTTTGGCAGTCAACCATGTAGCTTGGTGACATTTGCACATCAACACTTGGAGATCTTCTTGAGTATTACAGAACAGCAGAGAATTCCACTGAATGGATGCATGATAATTTATTTAACCACCCCCTTAAGGTTGGAGATGTTTCTAGTCTTTTGCTGAAATGAACATGGTTGAGAATATTACCCTTTGCATACATTCATTACTCAACCAGTATTGAATGGAACTGGCACTGCTGGGGAGCTGGCCCAGGTGCTGAGTGTGTATTATTGAAGAAGATAGGAATGTGCTAACCAACCTAGAGAAAAAATTAGGAAGAGGGTCCTTGTAGTCAATGCATGTGCATCCACTTTAAATTTATAAGATTATTCCTAAACTGTCCTCCCAATTTGAGGCACCATCTTACACCCTTGCCAACAAAATGGGGTTGTGCCTGATTACCCAGATCCGTGCACACTTTTATATTACCAGAATTTTTTTTGTCTTTGCCAATCTAACAAAAATTTAAGATTTTATTATATAATATTCATTTCTTTAATGAAAGTGAAGTTGATCATCTTTATGTTGTATATATTTCATTACCTGTTAATTGCCAGTATCTGTATATTGTCTATTTTTTCTCTTGGGTTGATTTTTATAATTGATATATAAATACATTCCCTATATTAAGAAAACTGGCCATGGTTTTACATGTTGCAGATATATGTTTTTTCACAATTTATTATTAGCATTTTGAGGTTTTTAATGGTTTTCTTTCTGTGGGAAAGTTTTTTATTTATTCTTAACATTTTACACTTATGGTTTCTGGGTCATGTAGTTTTCCTAGAAAAGCCTTTCTCACTCTAAGATTATAATTTTCTCGTTTTCTCCCCAGTATTTTAGGATTGTGGTTTTTTGAAAAAACCTTACAAATTTAATGCATCTGGGATTTATGTTGTTATAAATATCAGAACATGTTTCTAATGTTAAAAATATACAGGTAGACCTATATTTTTAAGTTTAGTATTAAGTATTTGAAGTATTTTGTTCTGGTGGGTACATTTTTTAAATTGGTATTTTATATTGTAGGAGGCTACTTGTGGTATATGAGATAGGATTTTTTTTATTCTACATCATGGTACTTAGAGTTGAATGTACAGTTGAACCTTTGATTCCATAATAAATAATTAAAATACTATCTCCCACCTTCCAGGGTTTGGGGATCTTGTTTTGTTCTGTCTAGTGGCATTGATTAAATCTGTTCAAATAATGTTAGATAATGGCACTTCCTCATTCGCTTCTTTCTCCTGAGGTTCATGGGAACCTCTTAATGACCCAAGTATGATGTTGAGAGATAGTTTCTATTAGTCTGTCTTACCATGAGCTACAGAGGACAGAGGACAGGAGACACAGTGGGGGCAGCATCTCTACGTCACCTGGAGACCAGTGTCTGCATCTGCCCTGTACCTACAGGGAGTGTGCGCTGTTCTCCCAGATGAGAGTCACCCAGAAACCACAGCCTCAGTTTCCCACGGCTGTTTTCATAACACTTTCTGTGGTCAGAGAGGCCCAGGGTCTGTGTGGCAATGCACAGTTAAGGTCCAGGTGCATTCTACACAACAACCAAGTGAAATGGACATTCCGGAGATCTCAGTTCTAGTGTCCAAGGAAAGAAGCAGTGATATGAGAACATAAGACTTTCAGGTCATTTTTCCAGGCAACTATGCACAACCCAGGCCTGATGTACCCTTTAGTCTTTCTGTGGGTTTATGAGGGGAAAAATTGACTGGCAATGGTATTTTATTTCATTCATGATTTATTCCTGACTTTCTCAAGATTGCTCTTGATTTAATAAGAGGTATGCTGTCAGCTTCTGAGAGATGCCCTTTTTAATATAAGGCATTTCCTTTCACCTGACTTTCTAAGATTTTATTTTTTAATCAAGATGCTTGTAAATTTTATCATCATCTTTCCAACATCTGTGAAATGATCCTATGACTTTCCTGCTTTGATTCATTAATGCAGTGATTTACATTAATAGATTTCTTAACACCGCATCACCTTTGTTCCACAGAATCAGGCCTCCTTGGTCCTGATGCTTTTAAGGTACACCTATTATGCTGCATTTTTTTTTGCTGATATTTTATTTAAGAGTTTTGCATCCAAATTCTTAGATGAGATTGACCCACTGTTTGTCTTTAGATGCTATCCTTGTCTAGTTTTCATATCTGAATCATGCTTAGTTTTCAAAATGAAATAGGTTATATTCAGCTAGTCCTATGCTCTGACACAGTTTAAATAACCTAGGAATTATTCAGGGTTTTTTAATTTGGGGGAGTTGATTTGGCTGCTTTCAACATTTTTTTCAGTGATCATTGGGTTATCTGAAGTTTTCTTTATATTTTAAAGTAGTTTTTGTCTTCCTAACACTTGTCTTCCTAACACTATTTCACATGGGTTTTTCTGATTTTTTTATTTTAATGCTATAAAATGGACCTAAAACTTAATATCATTTTATAATTAAAAAATAAACCTTTTAGCAAATGTTTGGAGATAAAAGTAGATTATTGATTGCCTAGAGATTGAGAACAAATGGGGAGTTTAGGAGAAGGGTACGGGGTTTCTTTTGGGGGTAATGAAGATGTCCTAACATTGATTGTGGTTGTATGACTCTGTGAATATACCGAACACCTGGGAACTATACACTTTAAATCAGTGAATTGTATCTTAATAAAACTATTATCATTTTAAAAACCTTTTTCTTAAATAATTACTTGTACATCAAAATTTTGTTTTCTCTCCATTGAGCTGAAGTATCTCTTTTCTTAAAGTTGTTGTTCCTCCAAGAAATAACCATTAGTTTTAATTAACAAGGTTTTCATTGGTTATGTTTTTATCTTATTAGTCTTTTCTATTTGGGAGGGGGGATGGGTACCTGGGATTGAACTCAGGGGCACTCTACCACTGAGCCACATCTCCAGCCCTATTTTAGTATTTTATTTAGAGACAGAGTCTTACTGAGTTGCTTAGTGCCTCACTTTTGCTGATACTGCCTTTGAACCTGCAATCCTCCTGCCTCAGCCTCCCAAGCCCCTCAGATTACAGTCGTGCACCACTATGCCAGGCCCTTTCTATTTGTTAAGGCATGTTTTATTCATTTTCTACCTTTCTCAGTTGAGTGACAGTAGCAATATTGTTTTTTATAGCTTTTATTATTTTTATAGTTTGTAGTTTTTCCTGTGGGTGCTACTAATACCCAGTGCTCTGATTGAGTTAATTCTAAATAGTTTGTAAATTTAACTCTTTTACTTTTCCCTTTAATGTAAGCATTACTTAAATTAATGTTCTCAGCTTCTTGGGTGGCTAGGCTTTTTGTTCTTTTGCTCTTCTTTGTCCCATGAAAATATATGGCCTCTAATTTCTATTTTTTATAACCTGGTAAAATTTTCTGTACTTTGTACAGAACTAGTTTTGGAGTATGTTTTGCAGGTTTCTGTTAAGAACGAAAACAAAACATATATTTTCCATTTGTTGGGTTCAGAATTCATTCAGTTGTGTGTCTGTCCCTGGAGAGAACTTACTGTGAGTTCACTCCTCGCTGATCTGACCCCTCCTGAGTCATAAGCCGAGCTAGGTAGGGTACCTTACCTTAGGCTGCTCCCAGGTGCTTCCCCACAGATGCTCTTCCTCCTGCCAGGTACACCAAGGCTCCTCAAATCCTCCAGATTTCAGATTCGGCGCTTTGGTGCTTTATAAATGGCAGGGCCTTCCCTCATTGCCCTTTCTTGAGAAGCTGCCCACCTGTGCTGTTCTCTCATTTTTTGGCCTCATTCCTTCAAGTGCTGTCATTTCCCATGACTCCCTCTCTGCCAGAGCTGCACAAAGCAGAAGGCCACAGCTGTGTAGTGCCTTGTCATGCATCCAGGCCTGCCTGGAACCAGTGCTGGCAGGGAGCACATGCAAGCGACTCAGTCAGAGAGTGCATCCCAACTGTTCCTTTCCTAAGAGCCCCCATAGGAAGTTGAAAAAATCATTTGGGGATTTTAAATAAACATACTGATTTAGTTAAATTAATTATATGAAAATGCATTGGCTTTTTTTTTCCCCGAATACCCTTTAAATGCCTCACTGTGTTCTGTTTAATTTAGGGTTTCATGGACATCAAAACATGACAGCATGAAATTTGTTTAAATCCTTATTTTTAATGACCTAATTCTTTCAATTCATTCTGCAGAAGTTTTGGATTTACTGTCATACTTTTCTTACTGTGTCTTTAAATGAAAGTATAATAGAATACTTTTCAAATGTAATTTGACATAATCTAGAGCATTATATATGTTGGTAAGTATTCTGTCTTGAATGAAATGACACTAGCTTCTCTTTCTTTTTAAAATATGGAACAAAATATAAATTGATTCTCTTTAGAAAATATGCAAGTAACACTAAGTTTGACAATGACTGGAAATCTCTGTCTTCACCTCCCATTCTCTGTCACATGGGCAATTACTTCATAATGTATGAAGGTCTTTTTTGTACACATATGTATTGATGTACATGTACATATACATACCCAAGCATATAACTTTATTTGTAATTTATACTCTTTACATTTGTATGGGACACTTTCCCCTCTCAATGGTATGTTTTATATATACCATGTAAGTAAAAGTAGGGTGTCTTTTGTTCTTTCAAATATAGCAGGGTATCCTTACCAGGGTGCACTATATTTACCTGTGCTGAGAAGTGTTGGGTCATTTCCATTGAATTTCTATCATAAGCCTGGGCTCAGTGAACACACATTCTTGTCATTATATCTGGTAAATTTGAATATATAGTCAGACACTGTTTTTTTTTAATAATTAAAACCTCCAACACTGTAGTATAGACTAACCTAAAATATTTGTCCTACTTGGTATTGTCACCAGAATTAGAATTAGAAATGGAGGTGGAAATTATACAAAAGACATCTATTTGACTCATTTTATTATATGTTCAGACATAAGCTTGAAATGTGCTTTTGATTATTTTTATGCAAAAAGAAAACTATCTGTTGCATGGGAGTGATGATGGTGATGGTTGTTCCCTGTATTGAGCACCTGCTGTGTATGGGGCTGCTTTTAACAGTTTACATGAGTTCATTTATTTACTTCTGGAAAATTAAATAGGAAACAGTTACTATTTTATCCCTGTTTATAGGTAGGTAAACTGAGACCTGGGTGTTAAGTAATTGTTCTAAAGTCATGCAGCTAGCATATGCTGGTATCATAATCCAACTTGTGCTCTTAACCACTAGTGTATCATTGCACTTCTGTTTTTTAGAGCACTTGAACTTTAGAATTATGCTAACAATTAAGAAAGGTGAGAATATGTATCCCTGAATCATAGAGGTAAAGAATATTTCTTTTTATTTTTTGGACAAAATAAGTATTTGGATACATGGGAGAAACTCTCTTATATAGAAAAGAGTGATAAGGAATCTCAGCCAACACTTCAGTGTTACAGCTTGCAATTTGTAAAGAGCATGGGCACTTTTTTCCCAGCCTCATCAAGCAGGCAAGTGGGGGAAAAGATGTTTCCTTATGAACAAATAATTGCATGAGTTATATTGTGTTTACCCATTGCTCCATCAGTGTTTTTCTGACCCCATGTTGTTTTTAATCAGATTCGTCACATTGTGGGACAGTGTGGTCTCTCCTTGTTAGCAGTAAAGCATGAGTGCCCTGATCTGCCAGTGCCTAAGATCCACACACTAATTGGATGTCTCTAGTCCTGTCCAGGTTTTCTGGTATGTACTTGTGTCCCCTAGAGTAAAAGAGGGTGATCCAGAGAGATCTCACACCTGTATAGGCTTTGGAAGAAAAGCTACTTGCTGCCTTCTTTCTATCTGTTTTTCTGATCCATGACTTGATCTCAGCCTCTCCCTGGGGTGTGCCTCCCATGTGAGATGTATAATTTCTGCTAGGTGAAGTTGCCCTCTTCCCTAAAAAGTAATTAGCAAAGGACTTTTCCTACAACCCCAGGAACCAGTGATAAAAGACCATCAACTATCTGGTGGCAAAGGAAGAAGTCGGGAAGTGCTTTGTTTTTAGAATTTCCACCTTATTTCCAAGTCCGCCCAAGATGCACAATGGGTTATGGTTTTGTGGAGAGACTGTTTTCTCACTTGTTGGTGTATGAAATTTCTTGAAGCAGGAGTGTGTTAGAGCAGGTTGGTATTGTTTGGAAGAGTGGTTTATTAAATGATCAGTTTTGAAAAACAGCTTTAGGAGATGTCACAAATCACACAACTCACAACCCTGCCCATTTAATTCCATGGCTTCTAGGATATTCACAGATATTTGCTAACATCATCATAGTCAATTTCACCTTAGAAAGAAACCCTATACCTCTTAGCTATAACTTTCCTTCCCTCATCCCAGTCCTAGGCAACAACTAGCGTACTTTCTGTCTTTATAAATTTTCCTATTTTCAATGACTGAAGTCACTTAATAGGTGGTCTTTTATGACTGGTTTCTTTCCCTGAACATGTTTTCAAGGTTCATGTCCACTGTAGCATGTATCAGCACTTCTTCATTCTTTGTATGCCTGGATAATACTCCAAGGTATGAATAATACCCCATTTCGCTTATTCATTCATCCATCCATGTACATTCATTTCCCCGATAACTAATGATTCTCAGCCTCTTTTCATGTTCCATTTGTATATCTTCCTGGGAGGAATGTCTGTTAGGTCCTTTGCCTATGTTAAAATTGGGTTGCCTTTTTATTATTGAGCTTTAAGAGTTCCTTTTATATACTTGTAACAAATTCCTTATTGGATACATGATTTGCAAATATTTTACTCTGTTTTATAGGTTTTCTTTTCATTTTCCTGATGATTTTCTTTGAAGCCAAAATATTTTAATTTTGGTGAATTCCAATTCATATGTATTTTGTTCCTTCTGTTTTTAGTGTCACAATAAAAATTTGATGAATTCAATTTCATAAGATTTACCTCTATATTTACTTCTAAGAGTCTTTTAGCTCTTATATTTAGGTCTTTGATCCATTTTGAGTAAGATTTTGCATGTGCTATAATGGTGAAGCTCTAGCTTTGTTCTCTTGTATATGTGTCTGCAATTTCTTTACCACCATTTTTTAAAATTTGTTTTACTTAGTTACACATGACAGCACAGTGATCTTGACATATCATACATTGAATCAGATGAGATATAATTTCTCATTTTTCTGAGTATTCAGGTTGCAGAATCACATTGGTCATGCAGTCACATATATACACACAATAATACTAATGTCTGTTTCATTCTGCTGTCCTTCCTATCTCCCCAACCCCTCCCCTCCCTTCCCATCACTTCTCTCTACTTAATCTAGGGTGACGCTATTCTTTTTTTTTCTTTCTCTCATCTTCATACATGTATTTTGTATAACAATGAGGTTCTCCTTCCATCATCCATGCAATTCCCTTTCTCCCTCCCTTTCCCTCCCACCCCTCTTCCCTATGTAGAGGTAATCTTCTTCCCATGCTCTTCCTCTCTTCCCCATTTTGAGTCACCTCCCTTATATCAGAGAAGACATTCGGGATTTGTTTTTTGGAATTGACTAACTTCACTTAGCATAATCTGCTCTAATGCCATCCATTTCCCTGCAAATGCCATGATCTTATTATTTTTTAGTGCTGAGTAATATTCCATTGTGTATATATGCCACATTTTTTTTTATCCTTTCATCCATTGAAGGGCATCTAGGTTGGCTCCACAGTCTAGCTATTGTGAATTGTTACTACCATTTTTTTTGATAAGACTGTCCTTTTTTCTTTGAATGGTCCTGAATCTCCTTTTGAAAATCAGTTGACCATAGATATTTATTTCCAGACTCTGAATTTGACTCCATTGTTCTGTAGGACTCTCCTTGTGTTGCTCCCATGCTATCCTGATTCCTATTGCTTTGTAGTAAATTTTGAAATCAGAAAGTGTGAGTCCTCCTATTTTGTTTTTTTCAAGATGATTTTATTTTTTGCTATTGGGACTTTAACCCAGGGATGTTAACCACTTAGCCATATCTCCAGCCCTTTTTATATTTTATTCTGAGACAGGGTTTCACTAAGTTGCCTAGGATCTTGCTAGATGCTGAGGCTGGCTTTTAACTTGCAATCCTCCTGCCTCAGCCCCCTGAGCCTCTAGTATTATAGGCATGACCACTGTACCTGGCTCAAGATTGTTTTGATGTCTGAATTTTAGCTTCAGCTTATCAGTTTCTTTGAAGATGGCCTCAACGGTGGAAAAATCACCTAGATCTTTATTGGAACTGTTGGTAGTTATTCTCCAGCTCTTGATTCTTTGTGGCTAATTTGAGAAAGCTGTGTTATAATTAATTAAAAATAGTGGATCAGGCTATGTGCCTTTGCTGATTTGTGGCAAAGCATTTTTCCAGTTATAATTAAGTAGGGCATCCAGGTTTTTGTAGAACCTGTGCTTCAAAAGGTTATGCAGTCATCCATGTTTCAGTTCCCTCCCCGACCTCAGTAGCTTCTCAAGCTGTGGCCAAGCAGTTTTTCAGGGATAGGAAAAGAAATTAAATGTTTCAATTAAAAGGTTGACAAAACCTGGTAGTTAGGATGGAATTAAAAAATAACATTTAGATTTAGAGCAAAACAATACATGAGAGAGTTAACAAATCAAACCTTTCAATTTATTTCTGCTTCTCTTCTCATTTTACATGGAAGGTAATGAATGATTAAATTGAGATTGCAGTAGAGTGAACACAGAATTATAGAGCAAGAATGAAACTTAGAAGCTCTCTATGATTAATTCTCTCATTGTAGAAATGTTTTTAATCAGATCATTTATATATACCACATATCTCTGACTTTTATTCCCTAGGGCCAATCTGAAAAATCTCTCTAAGAAACCTGTGAAAATGAATACAAACACTTGTTTTATATTTAATGTACTCTACAATGATTATCTACAGAAATGGCACTTACAAATTTTTTGTTTCTACAACAGAAAGGGAAAAGGTTAGAACTGTCAATGTAAATTTTTTAAAACTTAATTAAAATTTTTACTGAGGCAATTGTAGATTCACATGAAATTATATGAAATAATAGAGAGACATTCACAGTATTTTATTTTTATATAATAGTATTTTATCCTATTTTCCTCAATGGTGACAGCTTGCAAAACTACAGTATACTAGTACAAAGTCACAACCAGGGTATTGACATTGATGCAAGCCACCTTAGAGCCCCCTAGTTTTGCTTGCACTCATTTGTCTGTCTGGGTATGTGACTCTTTGTATAAATTGTATGCAGTTTTGTCATCCATGCAGGTTTGTATAACCACCACCAGAGTCAGGCAGGATCAACACAAGGATCCCTAGGGTTGACCTTTTTATAACCACATCTGTATCCTTTCCACCCTGTTCTTAATTCCTGGCAACTACTAATGTGTCCACCATTCTAAAACTTCTGCATTTCCAAAACGTTATAGAAATAACTATTGTCTTTTTCAAATTTGAAAATATTTGGAGGTAGCTTTCCAATTGTAATAACCATTTGGAATCACTTTCTTTTCATTTAGCCTAATTACTTAGAGACTCATCCAAATTGCTTCATGTATCCCTATTCCACCTCTTTTTATCACAGAGTAGTATTCCATGGTGTATATGTATGGCCTTTTAACCTTTTCCTGTTAAAGGACATCCGAGCCAACTCTGGCTATTTGCTGTGGTGAATAAAATAATAGCTTTTGGTGTGAACATAGTTTTCATAGTACCCAGTGCAATTACTAGTGTCATATGATAATAATATGTGGTTTTGTAAGAAGCTACAAACTATGCATCTTCACCATCATTGATGATGTCAGTATTTTTATTGGTATGTAGTGATATGGTGTTTTGGTATTATTTTTCATTTCTCTCCTATATAGTGTTGAATACCTTTTCAGGGGCTGCATTGCCATCTGTATGTACTCTTTGGTGAAATGATTGTTAACATGTTTTGACAACTGGCTAATTGACTTCTTTGTTTATAATAGATGAATTTTGAGATTTTCCTTATATTTTAGATAATGGTTCTTTAATAGATATGTGGCTCACAAATATTTTCATCCTTTTTATAGCTTTTCCTTTAGCATTTTTAGATAGACTTTTCAGAGGACAAAGATGTTTAATTTTGATTAGGTTTCTCAATTTAGATGGTGATTTTAGTGGCAACTCTAAGAACTCTCCTTAGCACTGGATCTTAATAATCTTCAGGACTTTTTCTCCCAAAATTCAGTAGTTTAACATTTTACATTTAAATCTCATTTGAATCAATTTGTGCATAAGGTATGAAGTTGAAGTTGGGGTTCATTGTTTTCCCTATCATTGTCTGATTGCTATAAATGATTAAGAAATCTATCCTTCCTCTATTTAATTGCTTTTGTGCCCTTATCAATTCTGAGTATTTGCAAGGACTTATTTCTGTGTTCTCTATTTTGCCTCATTGTTCTATATTTTTTTCCTTCTGACAGTGCCACACTGTTTGGGTTGTTGTCACTATATAATAAGCTTTATTAGTGGACAATGTTTCCTCCCACTTGATTCTGTTTTCTCAAGACTGTTTTAGTTGTTCTACAAGTTGTACTTTTCCATGTAAATTATTTGTGTATGCTGTCTTCCCATACAAAGAAAATCTCTTGTTGAGGTTTTTTTTAGGAATTATATGAAACTTACAGAACAAATTATAATAAACTGACATCTTTCTATCTTGAGTCTTCCAATGCATGAACAGAGTGTGTCTCTCCATTTATGCACCATTTTAAAGTTTATCTCACCAGCATCTTGTAGTATTTGGCATATAGGTCTTATACATGTTTTTGTTTAATGTATACTTAAGTGTCATCCTCTTTAGGTAACTTTATTTAATTTCAATTTCTGTATGTTTATTTTTACTATGTGTATATGAAGTTGACTTTTGTTTTTGGTTTTTATCTTGAGAACTTTCTGATTTCACATTAGTTCTGGAAGTTTTTTGATAGATTCCTTGGGATCTTCTGCATATTCTGTCATAGCATCTGAAAAAATAAGAGATAATTTGTTTCTCAGCTTCTAATCTGTTTGCTTTTTATATCTCTTTCCTGCCTATTACACTGCCAACAATATTCAGTATTATGTTGAATAAGTATCATGAGAGAGACGTGCTTACTGTATTGCTAATCTTAAAGGGAAAACATCCAATCTTCAACAGTCATGTGATGTTAGGTATAGGGTTTGTTTGTTTGTTTGTGTGCATATGTATAAAATGTATATATCATACATTATTATACCTGTACACATAAAATGTATAATAGGTATACATATGAACAGAAACACACACATGTGTGTATTATATGATATAGTGTTTGTTATGTAAGTATAGTATATATTTCAAATGTGGTCATCCTCTTGTTTTCCTGACTTGCATGAGTTTTAAAATGAATTCATGTTGAATTTTTTTCAAAAGATTTTTCCTTGTCAATTGATATAATCACATAATTTGTCTTCTTTAGCTTGTTGTTAATGGTGGGTTATACTGATTCTCAAATGTAACCAGTTTTACATACTTAGAACAAATATAACTCAGTCATGTTATATAATCATCTTTATACATTGTTGGGTTTGATTTGCAAATAATTTTGTTGTGGAATTTTCTCTTGTTTTCTTCCTAGTTCATTTCATTTTCTTGTTTATTTGTTTGTTTTGTTCTCTACTCTTTTTGTCTGGTTTTGTATTAAGCTAATAGTAGCTTCATAAAATGTGTTGAGAAATTTCCCTCCTCTTTTCGGGAAGAACTGAGGTTAATTTAGGCCTTTGGTATAACCCTCCAATGAAATCATCTGGGTTTTTATTTGTTTGTTTGTTTTTGAGAGCCTTAAAATTGTGGATCCAACATCTTTAATAATTATAGGGATCTTCAAATCATCTATTCTATATTATGTAAGTTTGTTTTTTAGCTGAATCCATTTCACTTAAGTTGTGAAATATATTTGTGTTGAATTTTCATATTATTCCCTCATTATCCATTTGATGTCTGCTGGGCTTTTAGCTATATCCTCATTTCATTCCAGAGCCTCACAATTTGTATCTTCTTTTTATTTGCTAGAGACTTCTCAAATTTATGGATCTTGTTAAAGTACCACTTCCTTTTTAAAATTTTTTTTCTCAATTGTTTTGTTTTATATTTCACTGATTTCTGCCTTTATCTTTGATTTTATTCTTCTGCCTGCTTTGGGTTGGTTTTTTACTCTTTCCTTTATCTAGTTTTTTGAGGAAGAAATTAGGTATTGATTTCAGGCCTCTCCTAGTTTCTCTCTTTTTTTTTCAATTTTTTTTTTGTAGTTGTACACAATAACTTTATTTTATTTATTTATGTTTATGTGGTGCTGGGGATTGGACCCAGGGCCTTGTGAGTGCTCTACCGCTGAGCCACAACCCCAGCTCCTCTCCTAGTTTCTTATATAAGTATCTAGTGCTATAAATTTCCTTCCTATTATTGCTTTAATGGTATCCCACATGTTTTGATATATTTTGTTTTCATTCATTTCTCTTAATTAAAAAAATTTTCCCTTGAGACTTTAACTTTGATCCATGGATTACTTACAAATGTGTTCTTTACTTTCTGCATATTTAATTTTTTTCTTCATAACAGCAAAGAAAAACTAAGGTATGTCCAGAACTTCTATTAGGAGAAACAAGATGAAAAGACAATATATGACAGCTACACAAATGTAATACAGCCAGAAAAGGGAAAGGAAGTAGTAAATGAAATATCATCACTTGTAAATGAGACCAATATTTATTGTAGTGATTTTGGAAACTTAGAAGACTTTCTTTTTTAAATGTTCTGTAATGGGTATGCAGATGTATAGACTACCGAATTGTCTCTTCCATGATGATTTGAAGAGATTCACCAATTACATTTTCTGAATCAGCTAATGTTTACAAATGTAATTTTTGGCAATATTTGCATTTTTCAGAGTTGTGATCTGTTTGGACTTTCAGTCTTTTTAAAGTCATAAGCACAAAATAGTTTACAGTATTTTTTTTTTTTAAGAACTGGTATCTTTACTGTGTTTCTCAGGCTGGTCTCAAACCCCTGGGCTCAAGCAATTCTCCTGCCTCAGCCTGCTAAGTTGCTGGGACTACAGGTGTGTGCCATTGCACCTTGTTTCTGGTATTTTATAAATATTTTATGATATCTCTATATATTTTCAATATATTATGTTCCTCTATATTCACTGTTGAATCTATTATCTCATTGATAATTTGCACCTTGTTTTTTTTTTTTTTTCATTTTTACTTGATGGGACTCATGAGTTGACAATTAAATCATATTATTCTGCCTATGAAGGTGAGAGTCCTTTTTTGATTCTGAAAAAATAGTCACAACATAAAGCTTACCATTTTAACCATTTTCAAGTGTAAAATTAAGTGGCATTAAGTACATTCACACAGTGTGCAGCCATAACTACTACCCATTTCTGAAACTTTTTCATCACCCCAAGTGGAAACTCTATATTTATTTAACAATAGCTCCTCATTATTCCCTTCTCTTAGCCCCTGATAACCAATATTCTACTTTCTGTCTCTATGAATTTGCCCATTGTAGGTAACTCCTGTAAATGGAATTATACAGCGTGTGTCCTTGTGTGTCTGACTGCTTTCATTTAGCATAATATTTTCAGTTTTTTTTTTTTGTTCACTGGGAAATTTGAGCTACTTATATTTATTTGGGCCCAATCCTATTGACTTATATAAGATGTGGGTGATTAAAGTTTTCATATTAGGACTTAAAAGGGCAAAAAATGCATTCTTCATTGTCTATATCTCTCCTCCTCTTGGCATGTGTCCACTGACAAAGGAAAAATAAATCTCACTCTTTTATCACTGCCCAGTGATTTGGTCTCTGTTAGTTTAAAGGAACCTCTCCGAGTTGAGCTCTGTGTCTCCAGGAGGTGTCCAGCTCTTCCATCTTTTCCTTTCCTCTCCATCTTCTCTTTGTCTCTGGTGGTTTCTGGGTATGGAGAGTAGTTGAGTGTCACAGACAGGGAGGTGGGGTGGCCTTCATTCTTTGGCCTATCCTCTGAACTCTCTCTGGCTTATAATGATGATGGCTCTGATCTCACCCAGCTGATTGGCCTATGTGGGCATCAGCTCCTGATGTCCCTTATGACCATGAATATAGATGTCAGTTCAGCATCTCAGACCAGATACTAGGCTCAACCACATTTACAATCCTCCAGGTCCTCACAAGCATGTCTCAGATCTCTAGTCCAATAACCCCTCTGCCTTCTTCTTATCCTGATGTCAGAACTTCAAGTGCTGGATCCCTGATGTCAGAACTTCAAGTGCTGGATCCCTGAGGAGGGCCCCAGGATGAATTCTGACCTTCCACTCCTATCTTCCCCTTCCTCCTTGTTCAACACATTACTCTCTTTTTGGGAAATCAGTTCTTTGGACATATTCTCTGACACTCCCCTTCTAGATAGACAACACTCCAAGTTGCTGTCCCCAAAGTTCCTCCTCTCTGTACCCAGCATGGGGTACAGGAACTTGGAAAATATTTGCTGAATAGTGGTCTGAGTGGGATCTTTACAGCAAACTCTGCATCCCGTGTAACAGCCCCACTTCAAGCAGCTGAGGTGATCTCATTAGTCTCATGATTCTGTTTGGAGTAACTTCTTTAAAAGGTGCTTATTGTTTTTCCTGAGCCAGTTACTTTATCTGTTGTCACTGGACTGGTAAGGACCACGGGTAGAGACACATAATGGCATGTCTTGAGGAGGTCCTTAATTTTGCGACTATCTCATTCTCTCCAAAGCCTATTACAGTTTCTTCTTGAGGCTTAGAGCTGCATTTATCACCAGCACTCTCATCTCAGAATTGAAAGCATCCAGTAACCAAGCCAACCCCAATTATGTAGCCACAGCCCTTCAAAGAGCCCCACAGTCACCAGGGCAACCCTGATTAAGCTTCATGAGGATGAATAATAAATTACAAGAGGACACAGCCACAGGCTGGGACAGCTGGACACGTCTGGCTGTGAAGATGAAGAAAAACTTGGCTGAAGTGCACAGCCCCCTCTCTCGGTCTCGTAGGCCCTTGCTTCCATCCTGGTTGACATTGTCGCTGAAAGGTGCATTTTCTGGGTGCTAATCATGGACCAAGAATAGTCTTGATTTATCTTGGCCTCATTAAAAATGCAGCATTTGACTTCTGTTTGGGCTTTGTTATAATGACTCATGATTTTTCCCTTTTAAGGAAAAATCATCCTGTTTTAATTTATCTTCATGCGAATTTGGCTTATCATGGACAAACAGATTTCATGGCAAAAGCAGCCATTTAAAGAAGTTGCTTCCAAACTCGAAAGTTTCCTTGCAGAGAAAACCCCAGCAAAATAAAAATCAATATGGTTGCATGTAAATGTTTGTCTGTTCACTGTGTGCATTTTTTCATTCTCTTATTTATTGGATCCACACATTCTGCCTGAAGGGAACCCCATGTCTGGCATGTTCTTGATGCCAGGGACACCTCAGTGACAAGAAAGAGTAGTAATGATTCAGCGCCCTCTTTGTGGGTGGCTCACATTCTAAGAGGAGACAGTTTTAAGCAATGGGAAGTGCTACCAGGAAAGGAGCAAGGAAATGTGGTTGAGGTTGTCTGGTGTTTCTCTGAACACATGGCACATTATCTAAGGCTCAAAAGGTACAAGGTGACAACTAGGCACAAGGCCCTGAAACTAACTTGATGAGTTTGGAGCACAGAAAGGAGAGGCAGGGTCTGAGGTGCCCAGAATTGATAGCCTTGTCCTTGCTGTTTGTCCCCTGGTTTCCAGGAGCTTCCTCTCCAGAAGCTCAGACCTGGATATTTCCACTGTTTGCTTTTGCACTTGTCTGGGAGTGAGATTCCATGTGCTGCCCTCTAGTGATATCATTTTTTTTTCTGTAATTTATGACTGGGGCACTTGAAGAGTCTTTTCACTTTGCAGAGCACCAGCCATCTGTTAGAGGATTTTTTTTTTCCGCCCTGTATATAGAACTGGGCACTCTGTGAAGCGGAAATTATTTGCTCCCCACCTCTGGCAGTTGTTCACAGTAAATGTTACAAGAATTTGAAGATAATTGTCGTCTAAGACTAGGGTAAATTCTCCAGCATTTCTTGGGGAGCCTACATATCAGCATATGTAGGTGTTCTTCTCTTGGTCTACACTTCCCCAGGCTTCCAAGTATACAGTTGGAGCTGTGTTAGGGATGGAGCAGGGAGGGGGCAGGAGGTGGTAAAGCTTCCAACTTTGCTTAATCCTGATTGGACTTTTCCATCCTCCTCAGTCGTCTGTTAGCTGTTACTCCTCTCCAGGGAGTATCTGCCATTCTTCTTCAGGGCCTCTGGGATGTGAGGGGTAAGGCTTTCCCTCGACAGGGGCTGCAGGCTCAGGGAAATGTTCTCATTTCCTTCACTCCTCACCCTGGCCAAGAGGCTCTGCTACAGCCAGACCGACCTCCTGAATGAGCACTGGATTTAGTAGGACTTCAATGTCTGCTGGAAGTGTGTTCTCTAGAGGGAAATGTGATGGTCAAAACAATTGTGTGAACTCACAGAACATTATTTTAGGCAGTATTAGTGGCTGAGATAACATCCAGTTACCCATAGCTGACCCAGTCCCTGTGCTGTGTCTGCTCCTTAGGAATCCCTGCTAGCTTGTCAGTGAAGGATCATAAAAGGAATAAACTCCCAGGATGGAACTGACATCCACTGCGGAGGATGGAAAGCATAGAGAGGAGGGCACCTCACTTAACAGAGAGGAGGAAATGGAGTTGCACAGACTGACAGGGCCAAGCCAGATACAGACCAGATCCAGGAAGACTTGTCCTGAGGGAGCAGCTCCCACCGAGGACCTAGTGCCTGGAATATAGCACTTTTAAGAGAAGCTAGAAATTGAGATTTTTATGTGAAGGTGTCCAATTTTACCATCAAATACAATATGATCCTCCCACCATCCAATAATAAAAGAAAGTCAAATTTTAAAAAATCACTGTCTATTGGATCAATAGTGACCAGCTGGCAACCCCACCCAACTTCTTCATTTGAAAATGACCAACAGATAGGGTTGCTTTCCTTTTTCATGGGTTTTGCATCTGAAAATTCAACCTATTTAAATCTATGGTTCAAAAATGTTCAAAAAACATTTTAAAGAAAGTTACAAAAAAAAACACCTTGAATTTTCTGCATGCTGAATACTAAGTTGAATTCACAAAAAATGAAATATGTGGGCATCATATTAGGTATCCTGAGTAATCTAGAGAGATGTGGTTCCTATGCAAATACTATGCCATTTATATGACTACTTGAGCATCTTGGGATTGGAATTTGGTAACTATTAGGCTCTCAGAACCAACCTCCTATGGATACCAATGGTTAACTATTAATCTGTAGGTGTCCACTGTTGTGTTTTTAGTTTTACTTAGAAACACACAACATTGCTGTGAGCAATGCATTTCCACATAGAACTCTGAAAATCCTGAGGCTTTTATCACATGTTAAAGACCATAAAAAAAATTTGAACTTGTAAAAATGTTCTGATTTATTGGTTTATGCTCCAGGAAGGAAGAAATCCCAGCTGGCAGGCATTTGTGTCTGAAGAGTAATTAGAGTGGGGCTGAGCATAAAGGAGTTGGCTTCTCTGCAGGTACCCCCACCAAAGCTGGGCACCAGGAGGGTGAAGCACCTCCCCACCTGGCCAGTCCCCAGCCCCTCATTCTGAACCCCTCACAGCACATTCTCCTGATTTACAGAAGATAGCAATCAAAGTTATTTTTGAAAGGAGAAGAAGGACATGTCAACTCAATATGCTCGAGTTCCCTTTTTGGAGGGCAACAGCATGGATTAGAATGTTACAAATCAGGGAAGCCATGCAGGAGAGAGAGACATGTTTATTCTTTTAATAACACAATTTTCTAAGTTAATTTGACCACAGAACCTAATTTAATTTCTTGCCAATTTTTTTCTTATTTCAAATGTCAGTGCTGCAAGCATTCTTGTTTGGGTCTCTGGGGAAGAAAAACACTGAATGTTCCTTATTTTCCTGTGAACCAGGACAATTTGCTTCAGCTCTTTGTCCATTTCTGCCAGTGAACTAGAGCTGTACTTTGATTACAGTGCTAATTAATGAAATTTCAGAGTCCAGCCTACAAGTGCACGTCTACATAATTAACAAAAGGCGTCTCGGGAGAGGTAGATGCAAGGCACTTCCCTGAAGTTACATGGGAGACAGAATCTCTGTGCCAAACTCCTTCCACACCTCTCCTGCGATACCAACATCTTAAGAGAAGCAGCCTTCTTTTCTGTTCGATGGGGGATGCTTGTGCGAACATCCATAACTTACCAACTGATGCTGTCCTTGGACTTTTCATGTACATAAAAAGGTCTTATAAAAATCCGCAGGACTGTGGAAATGGGCTCCACTTCCTCTGAAGATAAGCCTTCAGGGAGAGCTTGTGAGGGTGGCTTAGTGTTCTCATTTGACAATTGCCTCCCTGGCAGGAGTTCCAGTTAGCATCTGCACATTCCCATACTCTTAGTCTTCTCTTTTTTTTTCCCCTCTCCTTCTCTCATCAGGATGACACATATGTGATTTTAAAAAAAATTTAAGCCCATACTTAAAATAGACTATTTCACAAACAATCTAAGCATCTGTAGCAGAGGCAACAGGGGAAGTAACAGAATATGATGAATCAGAGACCAAAATAAAGGTGAAATAGCTGATGATAGACATGAAAAACATGTAGGCTTTTTTTTTTTTCCTAAAAATCTAGGGAAGGTTATGAGACTTGATTATATGATTTATACAATAAAATACTGTCTTCTGGAATTAGATAATTTTTTCTTAAATATTTTACACACACACACACACACACACACACACACACACACACACACACCCCAAATAAAAAACCTTGGTTTAGATCTGAAACGTCCCCAATCTGTGTCACTATTGGAAAGCAGTGGACCCTTTAAGAGGTGGAGCCTAGTGGTAGGAAGTTAGGTCATTGGGGGCAGTCCCATGGAGGGGCTATTAGAACCCTAGCCCTTTACTTTATCCCTCTTTGCTTCCTGGCTGCCATGAGGTGAGCAGACCTCCTCTGCCATATACGTGTACTCCCACCATAATGTGCTGTGCCTCCATGAGCCCAAAGCAATGGGACCAACCAATTATGGACTGAAACCACTGATACCATGAACCAAAACAGACCTCTCTTCTTAAGTTAATTATCTCATGTATTTTTTCCCAACAATGGAAAGTTGACCAACACACCTAGATTCTCATCAGATTGGGGATTTTAAAAGAATAAATACTTTTCATGTCTGTTTCCTTCCGTTGCCATAGTGCAAATACTAAAAGGTGATTTTAAAACAAAGAATGCTACAGCTCTTTGCCTTCACCAGCCACATAAATGCATTTCCTATACCACGTGCCTGTGTTCTAATGCACTTTAATTATGTGAAAAGTGAAATTCAGAAATGCTGATCAGTCATAATGGGCAGGCTTTAGGCCATAAAATATATTGAAAGTAATGCAGGGATAAAATAGTCTGTCAGTTTAAAGGTGGAAATTTAGAATCTAATGAGCTTGGATGAAATCAAAAGAACAATCCTGCCAGTAGTCTTTATGATTTAGGTGTCTCTGAATTCACATATGCAGGGTAAAAGCTGGCCAAGCCCAGTCTTGGGATGATTCAAGTCCTGGAACAGGACAGGGGATGCTGGAGTGAGGCACAACCTACCCCAGCAGATTTGGTGGGACTGACCTTCCCACAGATTCAGTAAGTGCTAGAGGAATACAATGTATCATCATTTACTATAGTCACCTTGCTATTAGTAGATCTCTTGAAATTCATTTCCCCTTATCTAACTGTAATTATGTATCCTATTACTGATATCTCCCCAACCACCCAGCCTCTGGTAACCACCGTTCTACTCTCTACTTTTATGAGATCATCTTTTTCAGATTCCACATATAAGTAAGATCACGCAGTACATGGTATTGTATCCTTGAAAAATGTAAAGAGAATGGGTGTTAAGTGCTCTTACCACAAAACTGATAGCTGTGAGAGGTAATGCATTTGTTAATTAGCCATATTGAACCATTTCACGATGTATGTATACTTCAAAACATCCTGTTGTGCAGTACAAAAATAATGCTATCTGTCAATAGGAAAAAAAAAAAGAGTGCTTGAAGTCAGGGCTGACTGCCAGGCTACTGGCATAAAGTGTAGCATCCCTGACCTAACATCTCTCATGTCCACTTACCAAAGGTTTATTTTCCCATTCCCTAGAATGGACTTGTACTAAGGAATGCCAGGGTGAAGTGGGTTATAGTTTTGAAGTTACTGGGCCATTGGCCAGGCCCTGTGTGGAGAGGGAGTGTGGAGTAGCCTCAGGGCCTAAGCCATCTGGCCCCAGTGAACTTTAGGCTGTAGGTCTTCAAGTTGTCCAAGATCTAGGCCCAGGTCAGGGAAGGCACTCGGGATGGCATTCAGTACCATGCAAGGAGGGTTAGAGTGGGGACTGATAAGCGGCTCTTCTGTCAGGAAGAGGTTCCCTAAATGGACTGCCTGTCCTCTGCCCACCCTGCCTGGTGTTTCCTGTGCATGACACACAGTGAGTGGGTTTGAGAGATGGTCAGTCTTATTCTGAAGCCTGGAATGACATGGCATGACCACTACTCTCTATTAGCTGTACTGTGGAGTTGACAATGTGCAGATTTTTGTAATTTTATCATAGAACAAATGAGGGCTCTCCCATTTATAGTAGTATTAGAAGCAAAATGAAAAAGTCTCCTAAGGGAAGACTAAAGAAATGTATTGACCTTTACTTTTTCTATAATTATGCATTAATTTGAACAACTTCATATTTTATTTTATTTTTTAATTTTTTTTAGTTATAGATGGACACAATACCTTTATTTTATTCATTTATTTTTATGTGGTGTTTGAAAGGTAGCCAAAATTTGTTGTAATCAGGTATAGTAGGACACAGACATAAAGACAACTGTCTTGAAAGAATAGTTTATTATTTATGATTTCCACACCATGAAGAGCCACACGAACAGATACCAGGTAGTCAGGAGGCAGAGGGGTGTAGGGCCAGAGCCTTTATTGTGACTTCTATGTGAAGAAACAGATAAGCAAGTTTGAACAAGTGTAAGATTGGCAAATTTAAATAATTTTGGTGGGTTTTGGTTATATGGAAGGTCCCTAGTTGTCCGAGACCTAGTCCTGAGTTGATTTAGGACAGGGGAAATATTGGCTGGATGTGCCATAGTTAGATAAAGGGGATTGTTGGGGGTATAGACTATGGGTTGACTGGTTAGCCTACAAAAGGGGGCTTGTAAGCAAGTTTTTTATTATCTGTGGGAATTAGCTACCCCTGGGAGGGGTAGCCTCTCCAAGGTTAGTAAGGCTCCAGGATGTCAAGGCAACATAAAATACAGAAAATAACTTAATACTAAACCTTCTGGAAGCATTGACAATCCGGTCAAATTACCAAAACGACACGTTTATGCCCAGCTTTTTAGTGCCATAACTCTCTGTCCATCCTCCACTTCTGTCAGTTGTGAGCAGTCACTGTGTGCCAAGCCCTGGTCCTCAGGGAGTTTGCACTCTGATGAGGTTGCACCTGCTACGAGCACATGTGGAAAAGGAAACTCATGTTTCAGAGACACTAGCTCTCACTTGAGAATGAAAAGGAAGATGTCTATGCTGAGTCTTGGGGAGGAAAAAGGTCCTTTCCCTGTATTCTTTGCCTCAGTTAATGGCAACAGTGTGAGACAGGCATATCCCAGGGGGAGGAATCAGCCTGTGAGCAATCAAACTCAAAATGCAAGTTTCTTTGTGTTTCTCACCATCCCTCGAAGGTTTCCTTATGGACATGTGTTATGGTTGGGATGTGAGGTGTCCCCCAAAAGCTCATGAATGAGACAATGCAAGAAGGTTTAGAGGAGAAACGATTGGGTTATGAGAGCCTGAACCCAGTCAGTGAATTAATCCCCTGATGGGGATTAACTGAGGGGTAACTGAAGGAAGGTAGGATGTGGCTGGGGGAGGTAGGTCATTGGAGGTGTGCTTTGGGGGTATATATTTTATACCTGGTGAATGGACTCTCTTTCTCTGCTTCCTGGAACCATGTCCCCAACTGCTTTCCTCTGCCACACTCTTTTGCAGTGTTGTTCTGTCTCATTTGGGGCCCCAAAGAATGGAGTCGGCTATCTATGGACTAAGATCTCTGAAACCGTGAGCCTCAAAATAAACTTTTCTTCCTGTAATTGTTCTCTTCAGGTCTTTTGATCATAGCAGCAGCTGGGAGAACCTGAAGCAGGCCCCAAGACCTACTCAGTCTTAAGCAATTGATTCTCACCCAGTTATATGTACATTTTTGATAAATCATCCATGTTAGCTCAGACATATCCCCCAAAATTATTGGGTTAGATAGGAATCAAGAGATTAATGAGAGATTAATGAAAATGTTTTCATAAGTGGTAGAATCCCAGCAGTGTTAAAAATAGGGTCTACTTCATCAAATGATGCAATCAAGAAAGTGAAAAGGCAATATTTACAAATTATGTATCTGTTAAAATGTTAATATCCATCACATATAAAGAACTCTTCCAATTCATCAATAAAAAGAGAACCTAATTTAAAAAATGAGCTTTTGGATGGAATCAAAATAACAATCCTGCCAGTAGTCTTTATGATTTAGATGTCTCTGAATTCACATATACAGAGAAGGATATGAATAGAATTTTTCCCCAAGAAGATACACAAACAGCCAAGAAGCATACAGTGGTATGTAACCTCACTAATCTTTAGGGAAATGCAAATCAAAGCCACAATAAATTACCACCTCACACCTATTAGAATGACTATGGTAAAAAATTTGGAAACACAGAAGGTAACAAGTGAGGCAAAAATTGTAGAAATAGGGATCCTTGTGTACTACTGGTGAGAATGTAATATGGTACAGAATCTGTGGAAAACATGTGGCATTTACTCACAAAATTAATAGAATTACCATATGATCCAGTAGTTCCACTTATGGGTATGTACCCAAAGGAATTTAAAGTAAGAACTGGAACCAATATTTGTACACTCGAGTGTGGGAGACCCACCTTGCACATGACTGAGTCACACTCCCTGTCTGGGTGCTGAGGCGCTCAGTCGCAGAAATGTGGCAGAGCTTTCCCCACCCTTCTGGGTTCAAGGGTCGGTATCTCCTGCATGGGTGTGTCTTGCTACAGTCCCATGGGTGAAGCTATGCTCACCTGTTCCTTTGTAATATAACCCCTTGCCCTGTTTAGGATAGAATCTTCCATGGAAGTGCCTTGTGTGTGTCCCCTTCTCTTACTGTGCCCTTGGGGGTGGACTACCCAGGTGTCAGTCAACCTGCTGACAGTGGACATCATGAAGATAGACTCAGCCCCCTGAAACCTGACCCCTTGCCTCATTTGAATAGCTTCTCCCCAATAAAAGGGGTCAGAGAGTGCTCTGGCTCTCTCTCTTTCTGTGGACCCTTAAGGTCAGAGGAGCTGTCACAGTGACCCCAAAGAAAAAGGTATTTGTGTCTCTTGTGTGGTTATTTTGTGCAGCCCAGTTAGCCCAGTTCAACTGGAGTAACCCCTGAGCCTCTTAGTCTCGAGAACTGAAACCTGGCACTCGTGTTCATAGGAGCATTGTTTACAACAGTCAAAAGGAGACAACCCAAGTGTGCATCAGCAGATGAATGGATAAACAAAATGTAGTATATTCACAAATGGAGAATTATTCGACTTTTAAAAGAGGGAAATTCTGACACACTCTACAACATGGACAGACATTGAGGACATTACATTTAGTAAAATAAGACATCCATGAAAAGAAATACTATATGATTTCCTTTATATGAGGTACCTAGATTGGTCAAATTCAAACAGAAAGTAGAAAAGAGAAAGGAAGGGGAAACTCATACTCAATGGGCGAGTGTTTCAATTTTGCAAGATGAAAAAATTCTGGAGATGGATAGTGGTGATGGTTGCACAATAACGAATGTATTTAACAATATTGATTGGTACATTTAAAATGGTGAAGGTGGTAAACATTGTGCAATGCATATTTGCCACAGTTAAAAATCAGGTTTTATAAACCCATTCTTTCATTAACATAATGATAACAATGATCACATCGGTAAATAACGACACTGATACTGTGTTTTTACCTCTGTGACCTCATCTGGTCCTCAGCAGGGTCCCAGGATCCTGCAGCTTAGAAAGGTGAAGTGGTCTGTCCTGGACCACTTTGTGGTACTGCTAAGCTCCTCTGCTTATGATAAGATTTCACCCCAACAGACCCATCATAAGTTGAAAACATCCTTGTCAAAAAAAAAATGCATTTGATTCACCTACCCTACAGAATACCACAGCTTAGCCTAGCCTTCCTTAAACAAGCTGAGGACATGTACATGAACCTACAGTTGGACAAAACCATCAAACACAAAGCCTGTTTTATAATAAAGTGTCAATTATCTCGTCATTTACTGACTTCTGAAAGTGAAAACCAGAATGGTGATGTGGCTGTACTTTCGCACCATTGTCCAGTTGAAAACTCCCAAGTTGAATCATTGTAAGTCGGGGACCCTGGTGTGTCCACTGTGCATGCCCCAGCCCACAGTCACTGTGGCCTCTCTCCCTCTCTGTCCTGCTCTCCCTCCCTTGAACTCGATAACACCTTCATCTCCAGGCTTAGCCGTCCCCTGCTGCTGTCCTTTTAGGAGTATCTGAAGGTCACCTCTCTATCTCATTTGTGCTTCTATAAGAGAATTGCAGGGTCATTGCATCCCTGTCTTTTTGTTGTACAAGCCCTTTCTACTATGAGACAGGCTGATGTGCCATAAATAAGGGGGGCGGGATAGCTTTTAAATACTCCAAAGAGATTCATGAAAAATTACTGTGGCTTCATTTGCAAAGCTCTGCTGTGTTTTTTCCAATGACCCCAACACCAAGGGGCATTCTTGAAATAAATCTGTCAGCTGCCTGCATGCCCAGATGTCGAGGTCAAGGAACTAATCAAGAGGTTTCCAGAATTTTTCTTAGAATTAATCACAAACTCAGTGAAATAACTGATGGAAAAGATTTATTTGGATATCTATTCCTTTGGGCTACTGAAGGGTTATTTTATGTAATAAAGCATGCCTGCCAGCCAAACCTATTTCCCTTCCTTTTCCCTGGACGATCCTTCACTGAGGAAACTGCCTTGTTATTTACATTAGCTACTTCAGTCTCAATGCCAAGCCTAGAAGTGTGATTATATAATAATTCCTTGCATGTTTATGAAGTGTGGGAGAATGAACTACACTTGTCCTTCACTATCCTTTGGGGATTAATTCCAGGATACCCCCACAAGCACACATATACTAAAATCCTTACATGCCTAAGTCCCTTACATAAAATGGTGTGGAATTTGCATATAAACTATGCACATCTTTGTATGCTTTAAGTCATCTCTAGATTGTGTCCCATATTTAACACAATGTAAATGTGTTGTAAATAGTTGTTATATGAATTGTTTAGTGAATAATGAGGGAGGGGGGAGTCTTATTTAGTACAGATGTAATTTTTTTCTTCTCACATTTTCAACCAGTGGTTGGTTGAATCTGCAGATGCAGAGTCCACAAATATAGTGGGCTGACTGCATATCAAGAAAGTTGGGCTTTTATATAGTTGAGAGCAGCAAAGAGACAGCCAAAGCCAAAGATGGTCTATCTTTTGTTTTGTGGCCTCTTAGCTTTGGAGATTTGCTTCTTCTTTTCAAGGGACTCCACATTCCTTGTCAATGCAACAATTCTTCTTACATTGTCCTGGATATTTATTGTTTTGACTTAGATCTTTAGTAAAAGATATTTTACTTTTTATATGAGACGGCGAAGGATGAATAGTTCATTATGCTAGCACCTTTATTAAGCAAACAATCATTTTCCTACTGAATCGAAATGCCATTTTTTCATATATTATATTCCTGTAGATAATTCTATTTCTGAAATTATCTCACTGATCTCTGTTTTGAAGCCATTGCCTTAGTGTTTTGAATATAGCATCTTGATAACACCTTTAATATCCATCCCTCCTATTGTTACCCCTTTTCAGGATTTTCTGGGTAATTCTTGAACAGATGTTATTATGTCTACAGGACTTTCAAATATTTTTCCCTGTTCTAGTCACTGATTCTTATTTGGAATGCCTGCACATGAATCCTTAGGAAGGATCACATTTTTAGAATCCTGCAACTTTCCATTCAGGAGCAGCCTATGTGCCCGCCCTGATCCAGGCTGGCTGTTTCAGTCAGGGTTCTCAGTTGTGAAGGGGCCAACTGCAGCTGTTTTTCCCCTAGAAGGAATTATCATAGAACTTGCAGTGGCTCACAGAGCCTCCAGGACAACCAGAAACCAAGTTTGGATGTAGCCAGGAAAGGAAGGAAAATCAAAATTGTACCAAAGAACTGCATTGAGGGTGACTCCACTATTTTGGTAAAACCTAGTGCCGGCATATGAGAACCAGCTGCCAAAGGAGAAGGTACCAGAAGATTGAAGGAAGAGGCTAACAGATCCAGGACTTCACAAGCACAGTTTATTGGAGACTTTCAGACAGAAGTGTGTCTTGGTCAGCAGTGAGATTAGTGGATCCCTGTATTCCAAGGCAAGAAGAAGGGGTTTATAAGCTAAGCCAGACAAAGGCGGGACACAGCCAACTGGAGCACACATGGCCTCTCTCAAAGTGTCTATCATCAGTTAAGAAACAGTACCAGCATCAGTGGTTGGTATAAGTCACACAGCATCAGTGATTGATATAACACACACAATTAACTGTCTAAATGACTTTTTCCTATAATGACTTTGTCCTGTGGGTTTCAGGATGTATGTCAAGGTCACATATCAAGCAAAATAGTGGTTACAACCAAGATGGCTATAGTCATGTCAAATTGTGTATCTACACCCATCATCACCACCTGACCAAGACCTCTCCAGCAGAGTGTTGATGACCTTGTTGACTCTGAGCTCTGAACCCTGCCTCCTGAACCTCAGTCCCTTTCCCCCTGACAATAGAAGGTGTCTGCTGTCCCTTATGCCAGAATGGAGTCTGCTCAGTGCCTGGTTCTTGTGACCAAAGCTCTGTCTGAAGTTTGATAAAGTCCTGTTCCATGGGTGGAGCCTTGTTTCATAAGGCAGGCTGGAAGGACATTTCTGGAGAAGGCAGAAAACAGAAGGTGGGGGATTCCCTAAACCCAGGAGGAGGCTCATTATTAGTGGTTGGCCAGATTGAGTGACCTACACTCATTATATCTGAGTTCTTGCTCTTTAATAACATTTAAACACAACTTCACCTAGTACTTAATTTTCATATTTATTTATTAATTTATATTTATTTTTACTGTGAATGTAATTTTTTGTGATATTTGTTCTGACTAATTTTTACTAGTATTGCATTTATTATAATTGGTGTAACTAATACTCTCATTAATCCCATCAGTTTTTCAGTATAGACTCTTAGGTTGTTTTAGACATTCAATCATGCCATTTGAATGCAAGCAGGTTTATAATTTATACAGTTTATAATGTTTCCTTATCTTATTGAGTTAGCTAAAGCTCCCCAAAGGAAGCAAAATTGTGGTGATAATTATGGATATCTGAAAAGGAAAGTCACTTTTAAAAAGCAATGGCAAATACAGATAAGGACCAGAATGATAAAGCCCACAGGAACACAATGAAGAGGCTTATTTGTAGGTGTTATTGCAGCCAGCCCAGTTGAGAATTCAGAACGCAAAGGGAAAATCTAGGAACCTTATCTCAAAAGCAATGGATGCAGTGAGCAGGCCTTGCAGAGGGAAGTGACCCCTTGGATGAGAGCCTCCACATTTTTTGGCTCTAAGAACGCTGCATTACCCCACATCCAGTGTTTATAAGTAGCAGACACATGGATGCATGAGGATTTCACAGCATCATATTTTGTAATACTTCACGCAATGAAAAAACATTTGTTACACTTATAATTGATCAATATTTATCTGAATAGCATTAGCATTTTGAGTTGGCTGGTAAAAGACAGTATTTATTGAAAAGTAGGGCACCTCCTAGTCTAAGGGAAATCATTTGTTTCCTATTATAGGCTATTTTGAATAAAATTGCATAGATTTTATTGATTTTTCTTTTTAATCATTTCACCTCTAGGTTTTTATATTTTTAAAATCCCCTGTCTTCCCAGGCATGGGGTAACTCTGTTCTTTCCCCTGTCACTGAGATTCTCCTGTATCTCTTGGTCTAACATTGTTTATTGAAATGCTTGGAATGTTGTTCTTTCCATCCATGGTTTTTAATTTTCCAAGCTGTTTTTATTTACTCGACATTTATTGAACACCTACAATTTATTCAACACTGCAAATACGGTGATGATAAGATATGTAAGTATAGCTGGATAAAATAAGTGTCGAGTAGAGGTAGGACTGGAAACCCAGAAAAGACCTTAAAGACAGAGCTGGAGTTGGGCATTGATGGATGAGTAGGAGTTTGATACCACAAAATAAGACAGGAAATTTCTGACCATGAGAAAAGCATGAGTCAAGGTGCAGAGCTATAACATATCTCCCTGCACAAATCAGTTTGAGTGATTTTCAGCGTTTTTCTATAATTCACCTGCCATTTTCTGGAATGCACAGCTAAGCTTTCTTCAAATATACTTTTTCTTTTTTTTACTCATTGCTGTTAAAATAGGAATTTCAAGGAATTCCTGATGGTGTCCTTCCTGGCCTTGGTCAATAGAAATTGTGTTTGATTTGTTACTTAAGGCTAACTGAAATGGGATGCTTTGCACTGAGCCATCTTCACGCATCCTTAATCATGTCTCTGGGGCCTGCCCTCGAGGTCCCAATGCCATGTTAACGGAGAGGTAACGGTGGGGTCTGTCTGTGTTCCTCCGTCTAGATCAAGTTTGACAGTGTGGAGGTGTGTGTCTGCTGTGAGCTGCAGCACCAGTCATCTGGCTGCAGCAACCTCGGGGAGACGCTGAAGCTGAACCCACTGCAGGAGAACTGCAACGCTGTGAGGCTGACCTTGAAGGTGACCGCTGGGTGCCATTTGTGCATGCGTTTCTTTACCCCGGGCTTTACAGACATTATGGGAAGATTTATTAGCATACAGTTTCCTTTCAGCCCATAATTCATCCAGGTAGATTCAGTGCCAGAGGCAATGTCTTTCAGGGGAACATTTTAAAGGATTATAGATGTTCATTTGGAAGATGTTGCTTTCTGGATAGTGTTTTCCATGTTTACCTTTCCATTTTCCTGCCACTGACATATGCAAAGTGGGATGTGGATATTTAAGAGAGTTTTTCTTTTTCTTTTTACAAATGATGATGTGATGTATTCTATTGCTTTTCTGACATTTTTGCTATAACATCATCAGAAAACACATGGGTGTTTATTTTGCTATTTAAAGGGCATTTGGAGAAAAATCGTTTAATCTCTCATGGCAATCTGTTTTCTTGTAAAATAGCTGATCTTAAGAAAAATGACATGGAAAATTTGTTCATGTTATTCTGTTTATTTATTTATTTTTGTTGCAAGCAATTTTTTAAATTTCTGAAAACCAAAATTGGCTATTTAAAAACACATATGAACAATGAGCCCAATCTTTACATTGAAGGCAATTGTGCTAAAAGTTTTTTTTTTTTAACAAAAGACATGACATGTTCAAAGGAACACTATTTACTATAAATATAATAGGATTATATTTATAGTAAATAGTGAGCTCTAGTATGTGTACAGGAAACACAGTATGTAGGGGAATGGAGGCTTCAAGAAATGCCACATCAAATCTGGAAAGAAGGAGGGGACATGCGGCCCTCTGGAATTTGACACCTGTGATTATAGTTTTCCATGGGTGGTCAGTAGATGGCAAATAAGCAAAGATGTGCAAAGGATGCACCTAATCAATGTGGTAAGAGTCTGCCTGGTTCTGCAAACCTGGCTTGCTTGGGATGGAAATACCCAAGCTCTGGGTCCCAGCATCCCACAAGATAAAATATAAAATTGCATAGATTTTATTGATTATTATCACAAGAGTGATCATTCAGCAGGGTTGGGGGCAGCCAGAAGCAAAACAGTGCAGGACACCCTCTCTTATGGTTCTAGGCTTTTTCTTACTGTCCCAGATTACATACCACCACAGTTGATGCCTCACTACATCTGGGACCTGCTCAGCCCTTCAGAGCCCTTCTTAAAGGGACAAAAGCAGTCATTGCTCAGATCTCCTTCTGGCAACTCCCAAGTTACCTCGGCAACTGGGTAACTTTTCTTTTCATATTTAAAAAAAATATATAACAAAATAATAGGTAATTATAATGCAACTACCCATTTTTTCCTGGAAGAGCTAATAAATCTCCAAGGGAATCTTTCTACTCTCTAGGCCACTTTGTGTGTTAATCAACTTGATGTCACTATAATAGAATCCCTGAGATAACCAACTTATAAGAGAAAAGTTTTATTTTGGCTTAGTTTTGGAGGTTCCAGTCCATGATTGAGTAGCTCCTTTTGCCCTGGGCCTGTGGCTGGGCAGCACATCATGGTGGGAACTCATGGCAGAGCAAAACCACTCACTTCATAGGAAACCAGGGAGCAAAAGAAAAAGTGGAAAGGACTGGGCTCTCACATCCTCTTGGAGGGCACACTTCCAATGACCTAGGGACCTCCCAAACTCTATCTCTATAGGCTCCATTGCTTCCAAATAGCACCCCTTTGGGACTGAGCCTTTAATATGCTGACTGTTGGAGGGAAACTTACCAAGCTGTAGCCATGTAGGATGCAGTTAAACCTGTAAGTCACCTCCCACTCTTCAGCTATGGGTATGTTTGGCTAATTCCATAAAAGCCATGGTGTTCTCCTTGGTACCTTGCTTACTCTGTGGGACCCAGGACACACCTTCATCAACCTCCAGCCCCTGAGAAGGTGACTGTAGCTTGAAAAGTAGTGACGGTGTTGGAAAAATAATACCATCTGTAAGAATGCAGACTCAGGCCTGTGGTGAGCTGGTGACTTGCAAACTTACCCTTATTCACTACTTTAGTACCTGGATGAGAAAAGCATTTGGTGTAGTGCAGCCAAAATGGAATAAAGTGAAGAATACTCAAGAAGATCATGTCAAGATGGCAAGCCTAGTTGGCTAGTCTAGCCTATTCAGGAGCTCTTCCTGGTGGATGTTCAAATTGCCCAGGAAAAATGGTAAGGGTTGAAGGCAAAAGAAAGAGTATTCCAATATTTTATTGAATACTGGAACTGGTGACATGAGACTCAAAGGAGGCAGGATTTATGATTGAGTTGGGAGGCTGATTTTGCCTAGAAATTGCAGCTTAGGAATTAGAAGAAGGGGCAGCCTGCTCAAGCCCCCTAACTGAAGGCTTATACAGGGGAATGGGGTCTAGGTTTCATGTGAAATTAAGAGGCCTGTTGGAAATGAGTCCCTATCTATAGTTTGTTTCTGTCCTCTAACTTTATTATTATGTAAAAATGCTTTGACTATCCTAAGTCCTTGCATTTCCATATAAATTTTAGAATCAGCTTGTCAATTTCTACAGAAATCCTGCTGAGATTTTTTTATTTGAAATCCATACATCACTTTGAAGAGAACTGACATATTCATGGATGTAGCTCTCCATTTATTTAGTCTTCTTTTATTTTTTTAACATCCGTGTTGTAAAGTTTTCAGTATATAGATTTTAGTCTATTTTATAATATTTATGCTTAAAGTATTTCACATTTATTGATGCAATTTTAATGGTATTTTAAAATCATCTTTTATTAGCTGCTAGCATACAAAAATTTGATATTTCTTTCTGGCTTGTATCCTGCAATCTTGCTAAACTCACTTATTAGTTCTAGTAGCTTTTTTGTATGTTCTTTTGAATTTTCTTGCAGAGAATCATGTGATATGCACAGAGGCAATATTACATCTTCTTTTCTGTATTAAGTTTCTCCAAAGAGACAGAACCAATAGAATATAGGTAGTTATATATATTTCAGAGGGATTTATTAGGGGAATTGACTTACATGATTAAGGAGACTCAAAAATCCCACAAGAGGCCATCTGTAAGCTGAGATGCTGGGATGCTGGTAGTGTGGTTTAATGCAAGTCCAAAGCTGAAGGCCTCAGAACCCACATAATTTTCCCCCCAGTATAGAATTCTTGAGGAATATTTCCACCCCACCAAGTTTTGTAGATGAAATGCTATTCTCTTTTGCAGTGAGTATTTATTTAGGGAAAATTTTTAAGTTGGTCTAATTCTTTTTTTCCTTTTATGTATGTTGTAGTTATTAATGCCATTTGAAACTATTTCTGGCTCTTTAGCTTATCCCTGCATGGTACGATTGTTTTATCTAATCCTCTTCTGGTTGCTGAAAGCCATGAGAACAACACTTATATATATATCATTTCCAAGCTAGAGATTTTAATTGTGGGATGAGATTCTCCAGAGTTCTTTTTCCTCCAACTACCATCCTATCAGAGATACCATAAGGAGTAAAGCCTCTTGCAACTTACTCACACTGGTTGTGTAGCATGAATGAGAAATAAACCTTTATTGTTTTAACCCACTGAATTTGGAGGAATATTTGTTACTGCAACATAACCTGGCCCATCCTGTCTGATACAGGGCAACATTTTTCTTTTGGTACAGATTTCAGAAGTATTTTTTGATTATCAAGTTTATTAGATACACTATGATATGTCTTTTTTGATATGTCTTGATACTTATCAGTCTCTATCAATTTTCCCATGATACCCAGTGTACTTTTACAACCTATGAATTTGCACCTTACTTTATTTGAGAAAAAAAATTCTATAACTTTATATTTGAATCTTTTTGTCCTGTTTCAGGACAACAGTGCATTTCTTGGACCACTTTTATCTGTCTTTCATAACTATCATTTTTTTCCTCTAGTTTTTTTAAAAAAGTCTTCCTTTTCCACGTCATTTGGCTGTATTTCTAAAACCTCTCTCCCTAGCTATATTTTCTGCAGTGATCGTTGCCTTTTTGCTCTGCTGTCACTATGATATTGAGTTTTGGCAGCTCCCTTCTCAACTTTCTGTATCTTCTTCATTTGTTCAGTGAGCCCTTGTACCTCTGCTTTGAGCCCTTAGATTATAGCAGCTTTATTCTCTGGCCACAGTTTGCATCCATGGATGTCTCTAGCTAGTTAATTACATTGGAGGTTTCTATGTGTCTCATGTCTTTCTTAGATCTCTTCTGTGAGGTATATGGACACATCAAAGCGCTAAAGCACAGTCGCGATCCTTAATTGCTCACTGAATCTTTATGCTCCATTTAAATAGGCTTTAGATCAAATAGGATTTCGTTCTTCCTTCTCATAATCATAGAAGCCCAGAGATCTAAATGCCATCTTAACTACTTTCCTTGTAATTGGTGGTGCGGTCACCCATTTTTTTTTTTTTTTTTTTTTTTTGGATACCAGAGATTGAACTCAGTGACACTCAACCAATGAGCCACATCCTTAGCCCTATTTTGCATTTTTTTAGAGACAGGATCTCACTGAGTTGCTTAGTGCCTTGCAACGGAGATCACTTTGAATTTAACATTATTCTTGAAAAGCGATTCAAACCATGTTGTGATTGATGACATTCCCTGCAGTAAAGGGGTCTTCTGCATGGACCCAGTGTTGCTTCACTGGCCTTAAAACTCTTAGGTACCAGAACAAGTATAGGTAGTAGGAAATGGAGTCACTCTGGGATGGGGCTGCTCTAATTCTATATACAGAGTTCCATGGGAGCCCCTGCTTATATAACATTTGCAAAATGTTCTTAGACACTTAGCAAAAGAAAAGGCTACAGGAAATGTTCTCTTCATTACTTTCCCTTGCTCTCTCCTTTTTGGTCAGCAATTAGAGCGGGTTCATTGATCTTTTCCATAGTCTCATTTGAGCTCTATTTATCTGGTTAGTAACACTCTATGTCTAAATTTCCATATTAAATTATAGATTATCCATCCTTGGTATCTGAAGGACTCATTTTATGCTGGGAAAATCCCTTATAATTGGCTTGGGAGTCAAAGCACTTTGATTTCAGTAGTGTTTGAATTAACTGGTGCTGACTTAATGAGATTTGTCTAACTACCCACTGTTAGGCCGAACCCCCTTCCTACTTCCCTCCCTACCTTCTGAAACCTGAAATGTTGTATAGCCACAATCCATAAAGGCTGGGGTTGGGGGAGGGGGGTGGAAGCAGAAATCAAAGTGACGAAGAATATATTTGGAATTCAGACTATGGTGCAGATGTTGTTTCAGTCATCCTTCAGATTTTTTTTAATTTGCTTTGGTGGCTTCGAGGCCCTAACATTCCTCTGTCTCTTTTCTGTGCTTTCTACTCAACGCTCCTCCTGGACTCTCTGAATCTTTAGCAGAGAACTGCTGGGGACACACAAACCCCTCTGGAGGGTAGTGATGGTCTATCTCGGGCATGATCAGGTTTTCTGCTCGACCCTCGCCCTCACTCAGAAAAGGGCATGAGGGCACATGGGACTCCACCATGCCAGCCATGCAGGGATTCTCACATTTGTAGAGCTGAGGGGATGGGACATTTGTTCTGTTATCCAGGTACCCCCTTGTGTGGGTGAGAAGGTTGCAGCTGGAGGGAGGTCAGACAGCTCCTCTTGGGACCTAGGGCAAATCTGGGTGTCTCCTTTGAGGAGCTGTCAGAGACCCATGGCTCTGCTCCCTCAGGAAAGGTCCTGGCTGTGGGCATCTTATCATGAATAATCAGAAAATAGCTTCTAAAACTTAGGATTCCAGCATCTGCTTGCCCAAAGCCCTTGACAATGGTGGGGAAATGCTACTGAAGGAGAAAGTACCTAGAGCCCCTTTCCAGAAGGAGTCTATAGGCTTTTGTAAGATAAGGTGACAAAAAAATTAAAAGATTTTTTTAAAAATTGGTATTTTAATGGTCATTTTGCCAAGTCAAACTTAACACAATGCAGACAAATTTTCTGATCTGTATGAACAGATTTTTTAAAAGTCACAAAAATCAGAATTAGCTGGTGGAACATGCTTCTCATATGCCAATATTGTGTCTGTCCCAACTTTAATTCTTTGCTATATTCAAGAATGTCATTATGGTTTTATTATAGTGATACAAGTCTAATTCACAACAGAGGGAAATATCTGTTTCTTCTTCTTTCATGTACCTGATTTAATTTATTGAGCCACACTAAACCAAATTACCCAAAGAAACCTTATCAATGAACTAGGAGATAAAAGTTTCCCAAGAAATCAATCAGTTATTAAGTTTATGTACTTTCTTATCTTAAAAATGTTTTATCTTAGTCCCTAATTAAGTTAAAAAAGAGCCAAAACAATTCCCTAAAAAACACCTACTAGAGACCTGAAAAATAAACTCATCATTTAATCTTGAGTAAGTTCTTAACCATGCTAACGAAATAAAAATGATTTTGCTAATAAATGAATGGTCCACATTTTGTGATAAAACTTGCAGCATTTATTGGTAGTATGAAGCCGAAAATGCACACACACACCACACAAGGCACCCATGTGCACATGTATACTCGTACATGTCACACAATGCAAACACACCCATGCACATACATGCACACACATGCATGTATAAGTGCACACACAAAACACTCCTAGAAATGAACTTTCCATATTCAGAAATGGGCAGCTACATCAGACAGATTTGCTGCATCTTTACACAGTTTAAAAAATTCACCCCTTGGGGGTGAATGGGTCCTTCTGGCCAGGTGGGATGTGGTCAGAGATGAGAAGGTGTCAAATTCCTGCTACCCGACTTACACTAGCTACCACAGGCCCCATGTAAGGGAGCATCCAGAAATATTTGGCTCTCCTGACCATTGAGCACTACCCAGCCTGGAAGGCAGCCTCCTTGGTATAAGAGAGGGTGCCTACCATGTCTCTGAATGGCATTTCTGTCCCTGGTTTCTTCCTCCCACCCTCTTATTCTACTAGCATCCACTTTCCCCTGTGTGGTAGAGACACTGAGTTTGGTCTGACATCCACACCCACAAACCCATGTGGCATCTGTATAATCATCCAACTTCTAAAACAGTCATAAGAGAAGGCAGTTCACCAAAGAGGTCTGTGACTTGTCTGTGCCTGCTGAGTGAAAACTAGGTTCAAGATCTTCAAATGCTGAGATAAAATATTTTTAGTGACATACTTACAGCAATCATATCCTCTTCAACTCCAAGAAAGGTTAGTGAGTAGAGCGTTAAAGGCTGACCAGGTGTGGACAGCCTGACCGGACTGACTTGTGATGTTTCCAGCCCCCGGTAGGGCTTGTGGGTGAGCTTCAGGTGCAAGCACACCTCCTCACACAGTTGGTGAAACACTGGACCAGTGCAGGAGGGGCCTGCTCACTGCTCAGGATCAGCACCTCTTTTTTCCCTGTGGGGAGGGAGGGATATCTCTAAGTCTCCTTCTCTTTCCATGGAAAATTCATGACACTCCAGAGAGATGGTCCACAAAGGGTCCTGGCATCTTATGCTCTTAACCATGACTCTGAAACCTGGCTCCTCAACCCCAACACAATGGCCTCCCCCAAGGTTACCACCTGATTAGATCATTTCCCTTCACTATGCTACCTCCAGGATCTCTCCAGAACACCCTGACTGTCAAGCCTTGGCCTCCTCTCCTTCTTGCATTTCTAGGTTCTAGTCTTTTAAGGATAAGAAAAACTAAAGCATTTTCCTACTGTCACAGATGACTCAACATAAGATTTCTGACACCAGATGTGTGGTGGTTGTTTCCCCACACACCAGGAAATTCTCCAGGGAAGATCAGTTGGGTATCCTCTAATTCAATGTAATTCTGAAATTTACCACCTGGTGATGGTGTCAGATCCACAGGTTTATGACTCAATCTCCAACTGCCCCACTTCAGATGTCAGTTGTACTCCAAGTTCCCCTAACTCCTATACTTATCTTCATTCACATGAGAGTGATCACAAATTATAATTATGTATTTACATGACAATTTTTTGGGGGGGGCAGGTACCAGGGATTGATCTCAGGGGCACTCAACCACTGAGCCACAGTCCCAGCCTGTTTTGTATTTTATTTAGAGACAGGGTCTTGCTGAATCGCTTAATGCCTCGCTTTTGCCGAGGCTGGCTTTGAACTCATGATCCTCCTTGTCCCTCAGCCTCCGGAGCCACTGGATTACAGGTGTGCACATCTGCTCCCAGCTGCATGACTTTTTATTGACAACTGTGCCTTCATAAACTATAAGATCAGTGAAAGCAGAAAAGAGTCTTTTTTTGGGGGGGGGGCTAACATAGTTTACAGCATGGGGGATGGCAGCAGTGACTCTGTTTTAGAAATCAGTAAGAATTTTTTTTTTTTGAGCAAGAGTTTTTAATTCATTCAGTAAAAATTTTGAGCACCTCTTCTGTGCCTGGGTTGGGTGATAGGAATTGAATTATAAATATTTTCATTGCTGCCCTCTCTTCTTAGTGTGAGTTGTTATTTTGTTGAGTGGGGAGAAGGGTAAAATTTGAGGTTTGCATAGGTAGTATGTGCGTTAGCTATAAGAAATATAGGAAGTGGGAAGATGTGGAGAAATATTTGGGTTTCTATTGCTGAATGATGTAAGACACATGCAGCTCTAGAAACAGTAATAATGCTAATAGGGATATTTGTCCACAAACACACATACCCTACCTATAATCATACAGAAGACCTATTAAATTGGTACTGAGGATTACAGTGGACATTAATGAAGGGTATAGCAACCAGTCCTTTCTAGAATAGTCTAGAAATTTCTGATAGACATATTGTTTCTAAGAACCAAAGAAAGAAAAAAGAACCCAAGTTATAACTCAGCTCTTGGAACCTTTCTGGAAAGTCACTGGAAGATGTACTGTGTGTCAAGAGTATGCCCTAATTTTGAAGAGCAAGGACTGAGAGGTGTTTGGCCAGATACAAAACAGTTATATGGTGCCAAGGAGTAATTTATTGAAAAGATGGATGCTAAAGACCCTCATAATCTCCATAAGCAGCATTCATTTGAAATGACAGAAAATATTTTTAAGATCTAATGTGATATGTTCTGCAAACACAGTTTCAGTATACAGTATCCCCTTCAGACCCCCACTCCAACCCCTGCACACCTTCTACCTAGATTTCTGCCCTGAAGTCTTTCCCAAGTAGAAATTGTGGAGCCACTTATAGCAGGATTCAGGGCAGCTTCCTGGGACTCTCTAGGACTCAGACAGCTGGGCCACACAGGTGGAATACCCTCTGTGCCCCACCATGCAGATCCACAGTCTTTGGCACATTCAGATTACCAACTACAAAGAGCCTCTTCCTTCAGGCTGCAGGATCTCTGCAATGTTAGCACAGTCTCAGTTTCAGGGACAATGGAGAGAGCTTCATCTATCCAGGTTTAGCAACACAATGGTGGGCCTAGGTCTGTCCCAGCATAAATATTAACAGACTCCTATTTCACTCTCACACAGGTCCCAATTGATCTAGTGTCCAAAAAGGAAGTTAAGGGTCTCCCAGAGGGGTTCCATTGCCTTTCATGGGAAGCAAATACAAGGCTAGAGAAAAATGCTCATGATTGACACAAACTGGAGAAGATAGCATAGAGCCCACACCTGGAGACTAGAGATTATTTTTAAAGCACGTAGTTATTTTCAGGGATCTAAATTGGTATCAGAATGAGAGAAAGGAAAAGGAGAGGCAAACATGCAGTATGAGAAAATGTTCAAGAATGCATAAAATTGGAATAAAATAAAATAGGGAAGAATGCATAAAATTGGTAGAAGGGAAAAATGAAAACAGAAAATAACTACTGTGTCAAAATGCATCTGTGTGTGCTCAAAATATGTGCAATTTATTGTATGCCAATTATACCTCAATAAAGCTGTTAAAAGTTTTTGTGACAGATGAGTGGGTGAAGAAGGAAAGTATAAAATCAAAGACAGGAAAGACAGAGATGGAATAATGCATGAGTTCAGAGATTCGTTTAGGGTATTTGATGTGATTCAGAAATCAATAGGCAACTGGTTACAGGAACTTGAAGAAGGAATAATATAATAATGGAAGAGCTGAATAAAATTATTTTGAGTGGCTTGATACACCAAGGCCACAGGGGAGATGGCCCAAATGAGAGGCACCTCATGCAGAGCATTTGGCACAGGGACAGAATATAATGTGAAAGAAACTTCTTAGGGGAGGCAAAATATCTCACTGTGATTTTTCGTAGCCCTCTGCTTGGTTTCTCTGTGAGCTGCCATCCTCTGTGAACAGCCTTTTAAAATGCATCATGCTGTTTTCTCCAGCCTCAGAGAGATCAGTGAGGTGGACTTGGTTACTTGAAGTCTAGGGATAAGAAAATGGAGGCCTCAGAATGTGCAGGGACTGAACTGCAGTCTCAAAACTAGTAGTTGATCTGGACTTCTGTCCTTAAGGCCAAGTTTGGTGCCTCCTCCACCACCAAAGTGATCCACTTGATAGGAGACAGAACCTGAAGAACAGTAGCCAACCAGTGGACAGTTAAGGAGTCATTTCTCACCAGCTCCTTGTCCCATGCACCTCTTGACACATCTGAGAGTGACCACTGCCCCCTTATGAAGTTATTAGCAAGTTCAACATACAAAAAGTATGAGAATAGGGGCTGGGGTTGTGGCTCAGTGGCAGAGCATTTGCCTAGTATATGTGGGGCCCTGGGTTTGATTCTCAGTTATCACCTATAAACAAATAAAATAAAGGTCCATTGACAATTTAAAAATATTTTTTAAAAGTATGAGAATAAGATAATATTCCTCTCAGATTTATCCAGTCCTACCATCTGTGTTTTCTGTTGCTGTACCAAAACTCCTGAGAATGGGTAATTTATAAAGAATAGAAGTGTATTTACCTTTTCCCTGCACAACAGCACATTTCACATGAAAATTGATACAAAAGATCCCATAAGAAAATGTCTATTTTCACCCGCATCACTTTTCTGATATTTACCCATATAGATGTGAGTCACTTTGATTCTGAATTGGTAACTTCTATGTAGTAATTTTACAGTATAGGAATATTACTTATCTATCTCATGCTGGTGGATGGGAGTTGTTTCCAATTTTTCACTAGTGTTAACAACACTGGACTGAATAGTTACATGCACTCAGTGGCATGTGCACATGTACTCGATTTCATCTGGTGTGTGTACTTTGTTTGGGGTTGTAAGATGAGCATCTGCAAGACTTTTCCTATCACCCAGCACTGCACCTATGCTGACTTACCTTCTCACCAGCCACTCGAAGGAGGTGCATGCGCTTCTTGATGTCAGATTTTTCACATGACCAATGGCTGTTTGTGCTTCTCATCTGTGAATTGCCTCTTTTCCTGTAGAGTTATTTGTTCTTTCTTTCTTTCTTTCTTTCTTTCTTTCTTTCTTTCTCTCTCTCTCTCTCTCTCTCTCTCTCTCTCTCTCTCTCTCTCTCTCTCTCTCTCTCTGCACTGGGGATTGAACTCAGGGCCTTTGTACATACTTGGCAGGTGCTGTATCACTGAGCTGCATCCCAGCCCTTTTAAATTAATTAATTCAATTTTATTTTGTGACAGGGTCTCACTTAGTTGCTGAGGCTGACCTCAAACTTGTGTCCTTCTGCCTCAGCCTCCTGAGTGGCTAGAATTATAGATGTGTCACCACACCTTTTTTTTTTAATCTATTAATCTACATGATTGTCTTTTGTCATAAAAATTCTCTCACAGTCTATTATTCACCACTCAATGTTATTTTGGATGTCATTTTTCACTGAGAAATTTTCAGTTTTAATAAAGGCAAATTCATTTCCTTTATTATGTTTTACTATTTTTTCATCCTAAGGTCATAAAAATATCCTCTGAATTTTTTTTTTCTGTAAGTTTTAAAACGTTGCTTTTTCATGTTTGGCTCAATAGTGTCCCTGGGGTTTAATTTTGTGTATGGTAGACATGAGGATCTAATTTTAGTTCATCATTTGCATATAAATAATCATTAATTATTGCAGCACCAATCTCCATTTCTATATTTGAAGATGTCGATTTTTGAATCTCTCTTTTTATTCACTGGTCCATGGCTTGGCTTTCCATCTTCACCATGTCCTATTAAGGGTGGTTTCTTGCTGTGCTCAGTGTTGCATGCCTGTAATCCCAGTGACGAGGGAGGCTGAAGCAGGAGGATTGCAATTCAAGGCCAACCTCATCAACTTAGCAAGGCCTTAAGCAACTTAGTGAGACCCTGTCTCAAAATAAAAAATAAATAAATAAAAATGGATGGGGATGTGGTTCAGAGGTTAAATGCCCTGGGTTCAATCCCTGGTACCAAAAAATAAATAGATAAACAAACAAATAACATGGTTTCTTGATTAGTGCTGTATTTGATAAGATAAGCCTTCACTTTGTTCTTCAGACTTGTCTTGACTATTCTTTGTCCTTTTTGCCCTATCTTCTCTTTTCCTCTCCTATTTCTCTCTCTCTTTCTCTCTCTCTCTCTCTCTCTCTCTCTCTCTCTCTCTCTCTCTCTCACACACACACACACACACACACACACACACTGTTTATAACTGCATTGTACTTTTTGCAATGATAAAATTTAGGAGAGTGATCATTTTCCATGTATCTTTCCATTCATTTAGTCTTCTGTTATGTTTCCCAATAAAAACCTTATGATTTTTGGTATACAGTCCTGACTGTCTTTTGTTAAGTCATTCTTAGATACCATACAATTCGTGGCTATTGGAAATGTGCAGTTTTAAAAAATTACACTTCCGTATTAATTTTTTTTTGTGATAGAAACTCATTTACATTTGTTCATTGGCCTGGTATCCAGTTACTTCTAACTCTATTTGCTCCCACAGTTTGCCTGAAAAGTGTTGAGATTTTGTATTTAAAGGAGTACACAGGAAATAATGAGAGTCACGCTTCTCCCTTTCCAATCTTTACCTTGATGATTAATCCCTCACCATTTTCCCTGCCTTCCTGCACTGGGTAGGAAAATGCCGAGCGCAAGTTAAGCCAGCAGCATCCTTGTCTCGTTCCTGATTTTGCAGGACATGGTTTAATAATTAAGGATAATGTTTGTTGAAAATTTCTGGTCCTATGTATTATTTGCCAGGTGAAGGGAATCCCAGTATTTTAAGATTTTATATCCAGTCTTCTAAGGGTTTACCAGGAAAGAGTTTTCAATTTCAGCCAGTGCTGCATCTGTTGAGGCAAGCATAGGTGCACACGTGTGTGTAAGACTGTACACACATTCACACACATGTGTATAACTAGTTCTGTTAATATATGTGAATTCCACGATTGGATTTCTAATGCAGAACTTTTCTTGCCTTTCTGGGATAAGAAAAAAATCTGCTTTGCTGATATTTTATGAAGGATTTTTATCACTATGTGTAAGTTGTATTAATAAAAATTTTGCTTTTTCCTATGGGGCTTGTCTAGTTTGCCATCTTTTTTAGTTTACACTAGACTTAAAGGATGATCGAGTGAGCCCTGCCCTCTTTCTCCCTCCATAAGCAAAGTTTGCATAGCATTCTATTCGTTTATTGAATTGAATGTTTGGTAAAACTTGTGAATCTTATGGATATGGTAATTTCTTGTAGTCAGTGGATAGTTAAGTGTGGATTTGATGGATTATAGGGTTTCCTTTTTCTTCTTGAGACCATTTTGCTACCTTTTATTTTTCTAGAAAGATTGTTCATTCTGTTTAGGTTTTCAAATCCATTTGTATGAAAAAAAATCCATATGGGACACCTATAGTTATGTCTCCTTAATTTCTAATGATTTTATTTTATTCCTTTTCTTTCTTTTGGTAATCATCCTTGCCAGAACTTATGTATTTCGTCAGGGTGTTTTTGTCCTGAAGAACAAACTTTAGGTTCTATTGTTACTTTGTTTGCCGTTTCATTCATTTCTGCTTTCATTTCCATTTATTCCTTCCTTCCAAACTCCTTTTTCTTTTTTTCACTTTTTGGGTTATATGCTCTGCTACTAAATTCAGTCATTCTTCTTTTCTCATGTATATATGTAGGACTTTACATTTCTCTTCAACCGCATATTCCAACTTTTGATGTCTAATAATTTTTTTTAAAGAGAGAGCGAGAGAGAGAGAGAGAGAGAGAGAGAGAGGAGAGAGAGAAAGAATTTTTAATATTTATTTTTTAGTTCTCGGCGGACACAACATCTTTGTTGGTATGTGGTGCTGAGGATCGAACCCGGGCCGCACGCATGCCAGGTGAGCGTGCTACTGCTTGAGCCACATCCCCAGCCCAATGTCTAATAATTTTTATATTCAGTTCCAAGGATACTCTGATTTCCATTGTGATTTATTTTCCAATCCTTGAGTTATTTAGCATCTTTGATAATTTTCAAGAATATAGAAGGTTTTTTTGGGCTATATTTTGTTATTTGTAGCCAATTTAATTGCTCTCTAGTCAGGTAACCTATTTATAAGATACCTGAGGTCAGGTCTTTGGTTTTGGTTGAGATTGACTTTTTAGTCTGTGGTGAGTTTTTGTAAGTCCCACATCTTGGTGGTATCCATCTAAGATAACAACCAGAGAGTCTCCAAAATATAATAATACTTATTTGGGAATAGCAGAACACTGCAGTGGGAATGTATCTACCACAGTAAATTACATATATTTAAGAAGACTGTGGCAAGAGGAAGTTTTTAATGATCAAATGAGGAGGATTACATAGACATTTTGAAACAATAATCCCTGGTTACAGAGATCAATAGCAAGGTGGCATCGGTTCAAGATTAAAATGGTACTTCTTGGTCAGATGTCCTTGTAGAAGCATTGTTGTGGAAGGTTGTGACTCTGGCAGTCGTTTGCGAAGGGATCTTGCCATAAAGCATGCATGCACTGGATGCCCCCTGTCCCCTTCACAGCCTCCAAGCCTTATTTATTATTCCTTTGTTGTCCAGGTTTGACAAGAACGACTCCATTTTGCTTCTGGCAACTTCCACATTGGCATAGGTATACCCATATGTGCTGTGTGTTCCTCAGCTCTGTCATGTGGTTTGACTCTTCTTGGTCCTCAGTAACTCGTTGTTTGTTGGGTGCATTGAGACTAGTGAGTGAACACTTTCACCATGAGGTTGGATTTCTACGTTTATCCACCTGCTATTGACTGAATTCCTTTTCTCTGATCACTCTCTTCTTGATCATTTCTATATAGGCAGCTTCTCCCTCTTGATTCTGGATCTTAATCCAAACTCTCTGCTCTCCTTCCTGAGCACACCCTCCCTGGGCAAATTCTCTCCACTTGCACTGTATCAGTCTTTATTTATGACTCCAGGCCAGATTCACTCTCTTGCCTGCTGGACTCTACCATGCAGGGGGCCCTCAGACACGTCAGGTTTAAATGAAAACCCAAGCTCATCCTCACTGCCTGCCTCCTCCATATTCTGGCTATCCTCCACTTGTGTCAGTCTTCCAACTGAGAATGACTTGGATTCTTCCCATGAATGAGGTCCCCTCCCCTCCCAAACAGTTGAGCTGTTACAAGCTTCCATTTATGTGGATTGGCAGGTTCAGAGGAAGAACAGAACCTGCTGCAATCACTCCCTGCTGTCTTCCCTAGCAGCTCTTACTTGGGACCCATCCCCCAGAAACTGTCCCCCAACCTGGTGGATGATATCATCAGCACCCCTCATCTTTCAGGGCAGAGAGCTGGGGGTTCCCCAACATGTCCTTCTGTGCATGTCAGTCACCCTTATCTCTTGACCACCTCCTAAGAGATTGGGTCTCCGGCTGGGAACACTGAAGGGCGCCTCCAGTTCGAGCTACTCAGAAGGCTCAGGCAGGAGGATTACTTTATTCTGGGGGTTTGAGGTGGCCTTGGGAAACATAGCAAGTTCCCTGTTTTAAGGAAGAAGAAAGAAGAGAAGAAAGAGCCAGAGCTCTGTGGAAACCAAGGAGATGGTGTCAGGGGGAAGAAGGAATGATGAACAGATTTGTAGTAAAGGGTCATCCTACAGCCGTGGGGACAGGACTGAGAGAGAGGCCCAGGCAGGAGGCACAGAAGCAAGAAGGGCAGAGTCTGCAGAGGCCATAGCAGAGGAGGAAGGGAGGGTTTTGATTTGGCAAATGTAGTAGTTCATCTCCCCTGCCATGGCTTTGTTTTTCAAGGTTGGAACATCACAGTGCTGTGTTCAATTACCCTGTATTTTACTTACCAGTGTCCCCAAAAAGCAAGAGTACTGATGCTGGCAACTTAGATATGTCAAACAGAAGCAGAATCATAGTATTTATAGGCCTTGGTACTACCCTGCCTGTGCCATCCTTTCCAGACAAGGGAAGGGGTCCAGATGCCAGACCCTCCCTGGTCCTGTGTCCTTTTAGTTCTCCATTTTATGCTTTGTCTGGTGAAATGGGGAGAATGTCCCCTATAGCCTGGAGAAGCCTCCCTATGCTTCTCCACCTTTTCTCACATGGCCTCTTCCCTCTTCTAAGAATGAGTCTCCCTCCCCCCCCACCCCCCGAATAATTATTGTCTCCAGAATAGCCTGCCCCTGGTGGTCCCCAAACTGAATGTGTGTGAGGCCCACCTAGAGGTGCACACTGAAAACCCCAAACTGCATTAAAGCAGGATGGGTGGTGAAGGGGTGCAGGTGCAGGTGATACTGCCGGTTATCGGTAACGAGTCCTGCTTCCCCACATGTTGAAGTTTGAACATTAGAGAAGCACGCCCAGGCAAGCATATGAAGCAGGGTTTATTTAAAAAGGGGTAACATAGACTTCTCCAGCGAGGGAGAAGGGGGTCATAGCTGGTATCATGGTGTCCCAAGAAATGAGGTGTTCTACCCTTTTAATATGTCCTAGGCTTCCTTTCTTCTCCTGCCTTTCCTCCCTTATCTTTCTCCTTCCTGTGGACTAGGCCCAGGAATGCTTGGTGGGAGGGCCAAAAAGTGGGAGACAGGTGGGATGAAGGGGGGAGGGCAGGCGGGAGTAGCCAAGGACACATTAACAACCTTACATCTCCCTGTAGGGAGGGGAAATTCCTGGGACAGGTTACCTTGGCAACAGGTTGGAGCAGGGGCAGGTTCTTTTTTTTTTTTTTTAATAGAGAGAGAGAATTTTTTTAATATTTATTTTTTAGTTTTTGGCGGACACAACATCTTTGTTGGTATGTGGTGCTGAGGATCGAACCAGGGCCGCACGCATGCCAGGCGAGCGCGCTACCCCTTGAGCCACATCCCTAGCCCCCAGGGGCAGGTTTTTGATAAGATCCTTCAGGGGACAGTCTCCAACTTCACAGACTCCCTCAAAATTGGCCTTCTAGAACCAACCTGACTTGATTTACCTGTCTACACTGCCTGCCTGTCTAATTCTGGCTTCACAGGGTTCCTTCCCCCAGAGTCAAGCCAAACCAACAGCTCCTCTCCGTTTTCTTCCTGTCTACCACAGACCTTGAGGGCATTTAGTGAGAACTTCATAGGTCGGAAACATGAGGAAAAGAGACATGCCTATATCTTTAAGGACGTGTTATAATACCAGTTAAATTCGGATTGGAATGTTACTTCTGGTTGTAGACATTATCTAAGTACTCAGGAGGCAAAAGGCTAATAAGATAATTTAAATTACTTCTGTGTGTTCGTCAGTATTTCCCACAAGCATCTCTTCATTCTTTTTAACTTCATCCTTGATCTGCCTGGGCTTTAATCAAAATATTTTCACTCACACTTAACCTTATGGAGGGTAAGACGAGCAATCATGAAGCAGAACATTCAAGAGACAAAAATAGCAAAATAATGAAAGATAGACAAACACCAGAATAAATCTCTTGATCAGTTGACAGAAGGAGTAAAATACATCAGTTCAGATGGCATAAAGGCTTTCTTGACATTTTTGAATGCATATTGTCTTTGTCTGTTTTCTATTGCTGTAACAGAATACCTGAGACTGGGTAATGTATAAAGAATAGAAGTTTATTGGCTCACTGTTCTGAAGGCTGAGAAGTCCAAGAGCATGGTGCCAATATCTTCTTGGCATCTGGTAAGACCTCATTGGGTCACAACATTGAAGAGGTTATCAACAGAGGGACAGAGACAAACTGGCTTTTAAAACAGACCCACTCTGGAGATAACACATTCGTCCATTAATCCACGAATACATTAATCCAGTCAACGAGGCTAATCACCACTTGAAGCTCCCACCTGGCCTCACCTTCAGTATTTCTCAATGGGGATTAAACTTCCACCTGAATTTTGGTGGGGACATTCAAACCAGAGCAGATGTCTGATAATTTTTTAAGAATTCATGGATGACACTTTAAAGAACTCTGCTGAATTCATCCTCAGCTGCCTATGTTTTTAATTAGATTGAGAGTACCTCAGATGATTACCTGTATGGAATAATTATAGCCACTGTTTAATGAACCTTTCTGTGTGCCAGGCATTGCTACAAGTAGACTTGTGAACTAATTTTACCCTCACACCTTACCCTGTGAGGCACAGGTCCCTTTATTCCCATTTTACAGATGAAGGCACTGAGACAAGTCAAATTAAATAGCTTCCCAAGGTCATGCTGATTGTAAAGGTGGAGCTAGGATTCCAGACCAGTCAGTAGATAAGGAGACAATGCTACTGCCGGAGGAGATCATGGTTCAGCTGCAGGATAGTAAGAACAGTCAGAACCAGCCAACACCCAGTAAGAACCTGATTGCCTTCTGAATTACCAGAAATTAAGACATATTTACTCTCATTGTATGCTGTATCTTTTTAAAAAAATGTGAATATTGACAAACTGTAAATTCACGAATCCCATATGTGATAATTCTCTGAGCAGAATATTTTGTGTGCATGTTTCCTGCACCAAGTAGAGCAGGTAAAAGGTGTTGTTGTGAATTCTGCCTGTGAAATAAATTCCTGGTGCAAGGAAGTTCTGGCTTTGGAAAACAAAGGCAAAGCTTTATGGCTCATGGTATGAGGTGTTTCTAGTTTTGACAGACTCCCGGGAAAAGGCAATTTGTTCCTTCCTTGTCTGCTGAGTAAAATGTCAGCAAAGTCACCTTGCATTTCCATTCTATTGCCATGCAAGGGATGAGCTGTCATTCTGACACATGGGAGAAAAAAATGATACAGCATCCTCCACGAAACAAACACAGACAATCAGTGATGCTCTGACTTGGGATCTGTCCTACCAGGGAGGACATGTCCCCCAAATCAGCAGCAATGCCTGTAAGCAAGTCAGATCAGTAGATGTCTTTTATTTAGGAATTTGAAGTCTTGGAAGTCCTCATTTACAAATTTTCTTTAAGGGCTAACATTGTATTATTTTTCCTTTTAAAATAATGTTTACAATAAGGTCTGGTATTTTCTAAATCCTAAATGTTCCCCTGTCATTAGTAAAAGACACAGATTTTTTTTTCTTTTTGGCTATCAAGAGATTAATTTAAGCTGTAGAGCTTTTCACTTATGAATAGTTATAATCAACTACTTGTGTAATTGCTAATAAAAAAGACTCTAAGATATCTTAAAGCAATTAAAATTTAGTTAGCATTCCAAAGTAACTTAAATATAGGCAATTATTTCAGCTGTTAAATACCTGAAAATGCTTCATAATGTTTACAGATTAATAACTTAATGATTTTGATTATGTTGGCCCTCTGGTTTCCAGGGATGAATTTATACATGAGTTTGAGTTGAGTGAAATCTATCCGAATGTGAGGACCTGTCTTAAGACAATGGCTTCAACCTCTCAGGAACTGGTCATTTCCTCCCCTCTGACCCAGAACCTCCCCAAAATGAGCAGCTTGATATTACAAGAAGCTCTGCACACCCCTGATGGGAATTCCCCCAGGGAGGTGTTCCCCTGCTTCAGTAGAAGTGAGTCTCAGCTAGTAGTGACCTCATAGATGGGGAAATGCAAGTTCAGAGCAATGAGGACATGCTCAAAGCCACACAACCAGGAATAAAAGAGCAGGGCTGAGGCTTCCTATCTAGGGATCTTTTGTGGAGTGTGAGCAGGAAGAGACTAAAAGAACATCAGGGGGCCATCTTTAGTGCCATCTTCTATCCTATCACATAGAAGCAGGGGAAGCAGACAGCATTTGCTCCCAATGATGAGCTCCCAAATCACCCAGGTTGGTTAGCATCCCGCCTACAGCACCCTCCTGGACACTCCTGCCTCAGTTGACTGGCCCAGGAAGTGAACTCCTGCCCAAGCCAGCTCCTTCCCTGGGCAGCAGAGAGAGCAAGGCAAGCGTCCAGTGCTAACGCTACACGTTTATCTGAAAGCTGGTCTGCAGAGACAGCAGGAGTGAAGCAGAAATGGGCTGCAGATGGCAAAGATTTTAATCAGCTGCTGTTGGCAATGCTTTACAGATGATAACTTGTGAGGGACAGGAGCCAACTTCTGCTAAAGCAGGTAAGGTAGCTGTTCTGGAAGTCTGCTTTGCTGATTGGCAGGACTGGACCAGGGCATTGAATCCCAGTCAGAGGGCAGAGGCTTTGCTGGGTGGCAAATGAGCTGGAGCCCAGGGCCAATTGACAGCATGGCAGTCTGCATGAAAGAAAATTAAGTCATTGTGGCCAGGACCTTCTAAAGTGAGGTAGGAAGATTGTGAGAGGACTGCATTCATACCTGCTAAGGGTTAAGCCACAGAAGGCTTCAACAGACTTGGATAAACAACTGAAGTCAGTGTCCTGCCAGCCTTCAACATCTCTCAGCTGGGAGCGCCCTAATTAACTAACCAATCACACAGGGGTTGCAATTTAGGATTTCTGTCTGGCCGATAAACTACCTCTGAAAACAACTCCTGGGCAAATGCCTTATATGAAACCTCTCCTGCATTTGTCTTAGAGGACACTTATGGGCACCCCTGACTCAATATACCTGAATTGCAATTCTTTAATCTCCAAATAAATGCTATTTCCTTTTATCTCCATGCCAGTCTTTTTTTTTTTCCTTAGTTAATACTGGGTATGATGGATAATTAAGGATGACACAAGGATTTTGGCTTCAACCATATTGATGACACTGCCTAAGCAAGAAGAATGGACCTTATAGAAGAGCAAGGGACCCAGGGTTCCTATTATTCTCTCTGCTCTCCCTCCTCTCCCTCCCCGCACCACCCCGGCTTCCCTCACCCCGAGTACCTCAGCAGTGGGGCTCCATCCATCTCCACTGCTGGCCTAGTCCAGGTGAAATGGCATTGCCTCCCCAGGAGTGTGGATCCTCTACTATGACTGTTTGTAAGAGGTAGCTCTGCCATCTGGCTCCTTGGTTTCCTCACCTGCTTGACCTCCCCGTGTTGAAATGGAATTCCTCCAGAGGACTGTGCAGCCATTCTCTGACCTCTAGGCCCAGACCAAGTGCAGTCTGCACCACTTAGCCCTCCTGGCTCCACACCTTCCCTGTAGCTCTCCTCATTGGATCTTACTCCCCTCTTCTGTCCCTGTGCCTGAGGGATCAACAACAGCTGGTACAGCCATCTCCAGCGAGAATGCATTGGACACTGGTGGCTACTTTCTCTGTCCAGCCATCTGGGGCTCCCACTCTCTGAATATCAAGGAGATTGAGGCCAACTGGATACTGGATTAAAATGGCATTACCCAGATAAATTGCTCAATGAATCAAATTGCCCTTCACAGTCAAAGCTAAATCAATAAATAATAGTAGGTCAGTAATTGGCTGGTTTTTAATCAAGTTCCTAAAGTCCAGACTGGTCCCTGACATGAAGACTGTGTGAATGTAGATGGCTAACCCATTGGTTCCTTTATTGCTGAGGTTTTCTTTCAAGCAGGCTTGAGTCTAACTGGCCTTCAATTCCTAAGCAAAAGAGGTACATTAAGCATTGTTTCATGAGTGAAAACACTCCACTCCTCTTTGTATCTTTAGGGGATTATTTGGCGGTGGGAGATGAAGCACAGTAATTGAAGTCAATCAAGGTTAAAAGAAATGTGCTCAGCAGCACTGCACAAGGGGCCATGTGCTCACCTTGGTCAATATTGTTTTTTCAGACTTTAACTTTCAGGGCTATAAACGACAGCAGTGCCTTCACACACAAAGGAAGATTCTGAATGGCCCTTCCATAAGTGACTACATAGAGCTACAGTTGCAAAGCCTTTGATCTCTTTTCTTATTTTTAAAAATTTTCCTTGTAAATCATGCCATGTGAAACTCAAGAAAATACTTCATGGAGCATTGTTATTTTAACTGGTGACAAATTAAGTTGGAGTACTTCAGGCATTTTATAAGTACCTAATCACCTTTGCATGAAAAGGGATTGCTAATGAAAATAATTTCCTTGTGTCAAAATTAAAAACTGGAGGGAGAAACAATACCTTTCTTCAAATACCTTCCTGGGATTTTCTTGTGGAGGGAAGTGGGAGACAGAAGCCTGCAGTGTAGATGGAAGGTGCCCACAGCTGGTGACTGTCCTGCGTGTGGTATTCTGGAGTGCCCATGTGCAAACAGTCAGTAGCAGGGTCAGGATATGAGTGAACCTGCACTAATGAGGGTGAACCTGCACCCCAAGAAATACAGAATGTTGAAATGCTTGGAACATCAGGACCTGCCATGAGAGGATCAGTGGCTTTTTGAATGGTTTTAGTGATAGGAGATGGAGAGGCCCACTGTAGTAGTCAGTTTGGGCTGCTATCACAGAACATTTCAAACCGGGTGAGTTGATCAACATTTATTTCTCATTTTTCTGGGGCTGGAAGTCTGAGAGAATGCCTGCATGGTTGGATTCTAGTCAGGGCCCTCTTCCTGGTTTGCAGGAGTCCCTCTTCTCATTTTGTCCTCAGGTGGCAGGAAGAGAGAGGGCAGAAGCCAGACCTCCCCTCTTTTGATAGAGGCACGTATTTCCATGTCAGAGTCCCACCCTCATGACCTAACCGCTTCCCAAAGGCCTCCCAAAGGCCTCATCTCCATATCCCATCATCTAGAATGGGGGCAGGGGTGGCTAGGGCTTCAAAATATGAATTTGGAGGAAATATAAATTCAGACCCTAGCACCCACCGATATGACACCGCATTCAAATTTAAGTCAAATTTCTTTCGTTTGTATATTTCAAATAACTATATTATTGATATGTAAGTCACAATTTATTAGTGATGTCCTTTTATATCTACTGTTTTGTATTGAAGTAAATATTTTGAAGATATAAATATGATCATGGCAAATTATATTATTTTCTGCTAACACATATATTTCTAAAATTTAAGAATAAGGAGAAATTAATGATACAAGACAGTTTCTCTGCAGAAGCCACCATGACACCCCCTGCCCCGACTCTAACTCTATTGTGACCTAATCCTTGCTACTCCCCCTCAGGTCTTTCTGCACACATCTCAGCTCACAGGCCACAGGTGATAGGTCACAGATGACCATTCAAAATTCACAGCTCAGTCTCTACTTACAAGTCACTGCTCACAGGTCATATCACCACTCAAGTTCTCAGATACTAGTTCCCAGTCACAGGTCCCAATCATTGATCACAATTCACAGGTCACAGGTTACCTCTCATGGGTGACCTCAGGCTGGCTATGGTGCCTCCCTTGTGAGCAGGTTGGGATCTGCCCTGCCTGGGCTTGATCAGGTTTATTCCTCTGCTCTTGTGATGGGCTCCATGTGGATGGTGTGGTTTCCCCAGGGTATCAGCTTCTCAGTGTCCCTTACCTTGTCAGAGGGTCATCCAAGCCTCCTCCCATCTTGACAGTAGCCCTGCTCCTAACACCTACCTCATACCATGTGGCTTTCAGAAGTCATCAGGTACCAAGTCCCACCCACCCACTGTCATGGAAATGCACTGGAAGGTTGTTATCAAGCTTCCAGGACTCCCCGTCTTTATTCCTGGATGTTTTAAGTGCCTCACCTTCCTTTTTGAAATCTCTATGCCAGAGCAGGAAACCCATCTCATGGGTGCACAGCACCTTATTACACACACATCCACACACACACACACACACACACACACACACACACACACACACGATCCAGGGACACTCAGGAACACCGTGATCCGCCTTGCTCCAGTGACAGCCCAGCCAGGTGACCCCTCTGGTCCTCTGCCTACAAACCTCCCATTGACACCCAACTGCTGCCTGGTTCTCAGGGGCACTCTGGGTCTCTGTTGGGCACAGAACCTGCTATCCCCAGCACATTACCAGCAGCCCTGGCCTGGCACTTCTCCTCAGGGCCTGCTCGGGATGGGCATGCGATAAATGGCAAATGAGCCCAGGGTCCTGGCTGTGTTCCTGCCCAGGAAACTGCCTGCCATCCGGGGTCACCTTAGCGCACCGATATTGACATTATGTCGGGGCAGGCCAGACTTCCCCACTGTGACACACGTTTTGACAGACTGGTTTTATCAACTCTGGCCAGGTAGGAAGGGCCCTGTCTGTGGAAGGCAGTCTTGCTCTTGGCTGGCTTCCTCATCCCAGCTTCATCCCCAGCAGAAGTCACCTGTGCCAACTCCATCTGCCTCCTAGGCTTCCATTTCCCCAAAAAAACATTTGTTTTCAAGTTTGTGTTGGTGACTAAAACACCTAAAACTGATCATCACCATAAAACTTCTCCTGCCTGACAGATTGGCTTTAAACTTTTGTCATCTAGTTTTATGTTACCTCGGTATTTATTCAAGAAACTTGTAGCATTATGATTGATTGAATGTAGACTTCTGAATCTAGAGAGTTATGACAGGTTCCCATAATTACTCCAAGCAGAATTTTGTATAGTAGATTTTAAGGCTTTCTCTCAATGCTTGTTATTTAAAAAAGAACATTGGGGTTGGGGGTGCAGCTCAGTGGTAGAGCACTTGCCCAGCAGGCGTAAGGCTTGGGTTTCAATCCCCAGAATTTAAAAAAATAAATAAACAAAAAACACCTTACTGAATATTTTTAACTCTTTTTAGTTTTAAGTGAATACAATGCCTTTATTTTATTTTTATGTGGTGGTGGGGAGATTGAACTCAGGGGTCACAAGTACAAGGCAAGTGCTCTACCACTAGCTACAACTGCAGCCCCCGAATATTTTTTATTATAAAAACTACACCTGATCTTTATATAAAAAGATAAAACAGTTGATTAGTAGATGAAAGCACGACACACAAGATAAATGGATAGAGTGAAAATTCTTCAATGGATACAAGTCTCTTCTAGACATTTTTCTACACAATAAGTATCTGTTATGGTTTCAATATGAGATGCCTCCAAAGCTCATGTGTAAGTCAATGCAAGAAAGGTTAGAGAGCCTTATCCTAATCAGTGCATTAATCCACTTGAATGAATTAACTGGGTGGTAACTTTAGGTAGATAGAGTGGGGCTAGAAGGGGATGGTGGCTGGGAGGCATGACTTTGGGATTTATATTTTGTCCCTGGTGAGGTAAGCTTAGTCTCTCTCTGCTCCTGGTTGTCATGTCCTGAGCTGCTTTCCTCTGCCATGCCTTTCCACCATGATATCATGCCTCATCTTGGACCCAGGCAACGGAGCTGGCTGCCTATGGACCGAGACCCAGAAACTGTGAGTGCCAAATACACACACACACACACACACACACACACACACACACACACAAATACATAAGCTTTTCCTCAGCTAAAATTGCTCTTGTCAGGTCTGTTGTTTGCAGCAATGAAAAAACTGACTAAACTTACATATGTAAAAGTTTTAACACAAATCCAGAGCTACACTAATACCACACAGTAGTCCCCACTTACTCATGTGGGATATGTTCCAAGACCCCCCATAGATGCCTAAAACCACAGAGAGTACCAAAGCCTACATGTTTGTTTTTTTCCCTGTATATGCCTATCTATGATAAAGTTTATTTTATAAATTAGGCACAATAAAAGATTAGTAATAACTAATAATAAAGTAGAACAATTATAACTATAGTTTAATAAAGTTGTTTTGTAATTTTTGAATAGTTTTTTCTGGAATTTTCTATTTAATATTTTTGATACACAGGTAATTCAAACCACAGAAAGAGAAACTGCATAAGAGGGAAGGACTATGTTAGTAACTTTGCTGTTTTCAATCATACATAGAGATAGAAAGACAGCTGATCTAGTAGACAGCTGATCTGTTGCTTCCCCCGTACCCCATTACTGTCCTCTGGGCCTTGCTTTGCTCCTCAGGGCTGATCCCTACATACAGCATCACCCGGACTCCCTTTCCTCTGGCATCTGGCTGTGTGTCCCATGTGGTACTAGCAGAAGACAAGATAAGAAGAGGGGGCAGCGACCTCTCTCAGGCTAAGAGTTTTGCCCACTGCCACAACCCTGCTAAGGGGCCCCTCTCTCTTGGCTGTACTATATCTGGGTCCTGATAATGTGCCTCTCCCATCTTATTTTCAGCTCTGGTCTAACAGTCCCTGCTCTGCCTGTTTCTAGTCTTGCCATTCCCTGTCAGTTTCCTTAACCCTGCTGCACTGATGATTCATTATGCTCCACTCAGTCAACTGTTGAGCATGCCAGCTGTTTTCTGCCAGGGCAGACTGACAGAGATGGATCAATGTATGCGGGGACCTCTTTCTTTGTAATGCTGTAGAAAACTTCCCTTGTTGGATTACTAATAACATTTTTTATTTACCTAGGCAATATTTAAGATGCATACTATGGTGTAGAAAATAATAATAATTAACTCCAATGTGTCAATCATATGTGTTAGGGAAAAAAAACATTCATCAGTTTAGTTACATAACTGTTTCCAGTATCCTCCCCTACTGCTGTTCACAGTTTTTCCTGTATATATAAATATTGTAATTATAAATAAGAATATATTATTTATGTATGTAGAAAAATGTATGTATGTATACACACATACATACATGCATATAAATACATGCATCCCTATAAGATTGTGAAATCTCTTTTTGGTCTTCATCCCTGTTCTCCGGCATACAACTAATAAAATTCTTGAAATTGCTGAAGTGGTAAGGGTTTTTGTATATGTTAATGAGTTGACTGGTGACTGCAGTCCCTTGGATGGAGGCTGGTCCCAAGAAGGACCAAGATGGGATTATGGGGTTGATACTTGCTTTCCCATCCCCAACCTTCTAGAAGAATAGAGAGGCTGAAGGTTGAATTGACCATCAGTAGCCAATGACTTAATCGATTATGCTTCCATAAGAAAGCCTCCTAAAAACCCAGACCAGGGCCTGGAAAGCTTGCAGTTGTCCCACCACATGGAGGTCTCTGAAAGGCTCATACCCAGATTGGACATGGAGAATTCATGCCTTGCCCTGGGTGTATGTTTATCTATCTTCTTTGTAAGATCTTTGATAATAAACCAGGAAATCTAAGTGTTTCCCTGTGGCCTGTGAGCTGCTCGAGCAAATTAAACCCAACAAGAAGGTTTTGGGGATCTGTTCCTTGTTGCCAACGGGTCAGAAGCTCAGATAAAGCAACCTGGAGGTTGAGATTGGCATCCGAATGGAAGGGGGAGTCTTGGGAACTGATCTCGCAACCCGAAGGCTCTGACACTATTCAAGTCAGAAAAGAATTGGTCTGGAGAACATGGTTGTCCCCTGCAAAACTGCTTACTTGCTGGTAAAAAGAAATCCCCACACATTGGAGTCACAGAATTCCGTGTTGATCATGGCAGTGTGAGAGCAGAGGAAGAACTTGGTCAGCTTGTTTTCCTACACAGCCCCTAACAATATTTCTTTAGTTTGGGCATGTTTTGGTGAATGGCATTTCTCACCTTTGTGTTTGTCCTTAGCTCACTCCTTTCCAATGATATTTTGTTTGGGAGAGTCATTCATGAGGGTGTGGGGGCTCTAGTTTATTTTACACTGCTATCTACAACCTTCCACTATATGTATATACCAGCTCCTACTTACCCTTTCTCCTCTGAATGGAGACTTGGACTCTCACAAATGTTCTTATTGCAAACAATGTTGCTCTAAATGTCCACATCCAGGTCTCCAGGGCACCTGGGTGAGCACATGTGTAGGGTGCATCCCTCTCAGGGAAATTAATGGGATTTACACATCTTCCACTTTACTGGGTTTGGCCAAATTGTTGTCTAAAGTGCTTGTGCAAATCTATACACTCAATAGCACTTTATCAGGACCCCCATTTCTCCATCCATTTGACAGACCTTCTATTTTTGCCACCTAAGAGGAGGAACACAGTATTTCATTATGGGTGTTGTATGTATTTCCCTGACCATAGAAAAGTGAGACAGCTTTCCTATGTTAAAGACGGATCAGTCTCATTCATGAATGACTTGTTGTTACCTTTTGCTCCTTTCATATTAGGTTGGCATATCCTTTTTCATTTTTAAATGTTTTGTAATCCTTCTGAATACTCATCTTTTCGTCATATCATACATTTCACAGCTTGTATCCTAGCTGCCCCACCACTGCTTTGCACATGTCTGCAAATGGCTGCAAGAGCACTGCAGATATTGATTTTGAAGTCACAAATAAATGTTAGCAAACATTCAAATTTGTAAGTACAAAATTTACAAATAATGAGGATCCATTCTAATTCCATCCTCCAAAGTTACAAAGCTGATCTCTTACATTTTTCATCTAAAAGTTTTAGAGTTGTATATTACAGATTTAGGATTTTTAAATTCCCATTTGTGAGTGATGTGCAATTATTGATGAGTTTGTACAAATAAACAATTACACTAGCATCATTTATTATGAATCTATCCTTTTCCTACTAATTTGTCCTATGTCAAGTTTCCATGGGTTGTTTTTGTTTCTTTGCTCATTCTTCTTCTGCCATCTTAGTCTATTTTTCTACTTTTTATCAATCCCACTGCCTTTACTTACATTGCTTTTATAACAGGTCTTGATACCTGACAGGGCAGATCCCTTTACATGGTTATTTCAAATTAACTTGTCTATGCATTTATTTCATTATCTTGGGACAATAATGGACATAGCAATAGAGTGCATGTAAGTTGAAGACCATGATAATAAAATGAACCCCTGGACTCACTAGATACCACTTATACTCCTATGACTACCAGTGTGGGTTCCCAGCAGAAGAAACTACCATCTTGAATTGTTTTTCTATTTTTAAAACATTTAATTACCTAAGTGCATTTGCCTAAATACATGGTGTTTTGCTTTTCCTGAGTTTTATAAAAATGGCAATATATTCTGTATAGGCTTTTACAACTTACTTTCCTTAAATTCACCTGTGTTGTGTGATGGTAGTTTATCCATTTTCACTGCTCTGGAATAGTCTGTCTGTGCATACACCTTTGTGTATTCAACCCTCCCTGGTGGAAGGGTACTTGGGCACAATTCAGTTTGCTATTGGCAACAGTGCTGGTTGGAATGAGCACCTATATGTCCATCTCAAGGCACACATAGCAAGCCCTTCTTGAGAAAATTGCTGCAAATATTCAACTTTAGAAAATTATATCAAATTATCTTCTACAGTAGTTGTATTAATCTTTACACCCTTTAGAAATGTCTTCGAGTTTTCATCGATTCACATCTTCAACACTTGCTGTTAGTATTATAGATTTTTGCCAGTTGAGCAGGAATACAAAAGGTATCTTGTGGTCTCACTGTACATTTATCAGCTGTTACTGAAATTGGTCCTTTTAAAAGATATTTATTTGCTATTCATGTTTCTCCTTCTAATAATTGTTGCTCATATCTATTTCCTTTTTTCCTGTTGGTTATTTGCCATTTAAAAATTGATTTGTATGTGATTTATCTTTTAAGAAATCCTTTCTATTTTAAGGACATAAAGATACTCTCATATATTTATTTTCCTTAATCTTTCCTTTCACATTTGTATTCTTTTTTATTTGTTCTCTTTATATATACATGACAGTAGAGTGTATTTTCACATTTATATTCTTAATCCATCTGACATTGATTTTTGTCTATGTTATGCAAATAACTATTTATGTTAGCATTGTTCATTGAATAGTCCATTCTTTCCACAAAGCTCAGCTTTGTCTGTCACACATCAAGTTCCAATATTTATTTGCATCCTTTTGTATTAAATGACTTTTTTTCTCTCTTTGCCAGTATAATCATCTCTCAGTGACTACGGGATACTTTGAAGATGCTCAATTCCTTTAAATAAATGGTGTAATATTTGCATATAAGTTACACATGTACTTTAAATCATCTCTGGATGACTTATACTGCCCAACACAATGTGAAAGCTATGTAAATACCTGTTCTGCTGTATTGTTTAGTGAACAATGATGGGGAGATGTCTATACATGTTTACTGCAGATGCAATTTTTTCCCAAGTATTTTCTGCTCACAGTTGGTTTCTATCCACACTGCCTTAATTATTATAATTTTATGATGAGTTCTGCTAGCTGCTAAGAATTTAAATCTGTAAATTTACCTTCAAGTAAAGTTACTGCTGCCTCCCACAAGTTCTAATATGTAATGCTTACACTTTGCCGATATTCAGTCCTGCTCTGCCCAGGAGCCCAGCACCCAGCAGTAGAGCCTCGCCTCTATCACCAGAGCCTCCAGTGCCAGCACCAGGCTCTGTCTCACTCACTGGTGAGCCTACTGGACCCGCCGCTAGGTCTTTGGAATTTCACCTCTGCCTTAACATTTCAAAATAAAGAGAGTGTGTGGAAATGTTCAAAGTCATTTTTAGATATGCCTGTTTATTCTGGATTATTTCTATACAGTGCTCATCTTTGTAGTTCTATTTTTAAAATTTTCTTAACATTCCACACATGCTATTCAGTCCTCCATATTCAACAATTCCAATTTCTATAGTCCTTGATGCCTCTTGCTGATACATAGCTCATGCCCTCATATATGGGGTAATTTTTTAAAAAAATATTACAGTTTCTTCACATTGTATCTACTTTTACAAAATGGTTTTGGTAGACTTTTAGGTAATGGAGTGGTTATATAATGCTCTTTTATATAATATAATATCCCTTCTTGTGAAAAGAGCACCTAAAAACTACTCTTAGAGAACAACCCACCATTATCATCTATTGTCTTCATGCTGTGTGTTAGAATTCTGGATTCGTACATACCTATGTGTTACATATTTCTATAACTTTGTATCCTTTGACATACATCTCCCAATTTTCTCTTACCCAACACTATCCTTGCAAACCATCATTTTATTCTCTGTTTCTAGATAGTCAACTTTTTTTTTTTTTAGCTTTATGGGAAGATTTCTGATTGAGAACTCATATTTTCTTGATGTTAATATATAAGAATCCTGTGGGTCTAAACTGACAATTTTATCCCCAAATTGAGGATTCCCATACTCTGTGGACAGCCAGAAAATACTAATATTGAGGACCACTTTAGTTGCTTCCAAGGGGATGGATGAACTTAGTTCTGGAGTCTGTCCAGCGGGCTAGCTTAGGGAACCAAATCCCAATGCTTTAATTGATATTTACACTTGGGTCAACCCTGTTCCTACACTGGCTCCCTGCTCAGTCTCCAGCTTCAGTTTTGGCTCACAAGTTGGTCTTTTAATTTAGAAGAAGAGTAAAGATGAAGATTTTAGAGATGTTCCCTACTGTCTGCAAGGTTATCAATACATTAAAAACATTCATATATCAGAATCTAACTCTCTTGCAACAGAAGGGACCCATCTTATAAAGTTTGCTATCCTACCTGTATTAGTCCATTTTCTGTTGCAATAAAAAAATACCCAGGACTGATACTCTATAAATAAGAGAGGTTTATTTAGCTCACAGTTTTGGATGCTGAAAGTACAGATCATGCAGCCATATCTAGGCAGTGCCTGGGGAGGGCTCCATGATGGATGTAATTGCAATGGCAGGAGAACATGCAACAGGGATAAATAACATGGTGAGACAGGAAGTCAGAGTACAGGGAGGGACCAGTCTTCCTCTTTCTGTAACTACCCACACTTTCAGAAACTAACTCCATTCTAAGACCAGCATTAGTCTCTTCTGAGGATGATGTCCCAATTATCTATACCTCCCAATAAGCCACACCTCATAAAAGTTCTACCACCTGTTATATTGCCTCATTGTGGACCAACCTTCCAACAAATGTACCTTTGGGGGAGAAACCACATCCAAACAATAGCACTACTTAGAAGTGGAGGTCTGCTTGGACAATTCTTAACCTTATGCTCTGCTATCTGGAATTAGTCCTGTCACGCCCCGCCCCCATACACACACACAAGGCTTTGTTGTGGTCTTTCTTTGGGAATTCCATTGGACTCATAAATTAATTTTAAAAGAATTAACTTTTTAATCTTAAATCTTCCTATCCATGACTACAGTGTCTCTTGCTATTTGTTCACAATAAACTATTGTTCACAATAAAAAAAAATTTTCTATATTTTTTCTTGAATATCTAATAATTCCATTGCTGATATAAGTCATATCTTTTTAAAAAATTGTGCTTCCTGGCTTTTGCTAGTATATGGGAATGGAATTAATTTTCCATGTTTATAACATACACAACAGTACTGCTCAACCATCTTACTTAATTCCAAATATTTTACAATGGCATTGGATTTTCTATGTAAATAATTGTACCAACTTGGACAGTTTTTCTTCCTTTCCACTTTGAGTACTATTTACTTCTTCTGATTATCGTGTGCAGTGGTTGGGCCTGCTGGACAGTGTTAAATGGAAGTGATGGTGGCAGCCATCCCCAGGTCCTTCTTTATGCTTACTACAGGGTTTCTTCAGTTAAGGGAACTCTCATCTTATTAGAGGTTTTTACACTAGTAAAAATATCAGCTCCTATATTATGTCTATTGGGTGATCAGATGGTTTTTCTCCTTTAATGTGCCAAATTCCGTTATCAGTTTAGCTTATGTTAAAACATCTTTGTGCCAGGAGTGGTGGCAAATGCCTGTAATCCCAGGGGCTTGAGGGGCTGAGGCAGGAGGCTCATGAGTTCAAAATCAGCTTCAGCAACTTAGTGAGGCCCTAAGCAATTCAGCAAGACCCTGTCTCTAAGTAAAGTATAAAACAGGGCTGTGGATGTGGCTCGGTGGTTAAGCACCCCTGCGTTCAATCCCTGGTACCAAAAAAAAAAAAAAAAATCTTCGTAATACTGGAGAAAACTCAAATGGGTCACATTATATTTGTAATATGCTACTAGATTTTAGTGTGTCAGTATTTTGTTTAGGACTTTTGCATCTACATTTACAAGGAATAATTTTCCTCTCTTGTTCTTTTCACATCTAGATGTATCTTTTTTTTTTTTTAAAGAGCTGATTATCTCAAAACAAGCTACATAATTTACCACTCTTATCCTATAGTATGAGGATCTCTGTCTGAATTCTTCTGTTCCTTAATGGATGCCATATATTCTATTTTTAGATTTACAGTATTTTTTGATGTGTGTGAAATCTTTCTTTTCCAAAAATTTCTTAACAATGCTTGTTTATTTTTTTCTTTCACAATCTTGTAAATTTAAGGTAAAGTCAAAAATTTTTAAATTGTGTTTTAAAGTTAGAGGCGAATTAGGATCTCAATGGGTTTAGAAATTTTGAATTTATAAAGGTTTTGTATACACTCACACACACATACTCTCTCTCTCTCTCTCTCTCTCTCTCTACACACACACACACACACACACACACACACACACACACACACACACTTTTGGCCTGATTACCCTTCCTTGAATATCAGAAAAGGGGCAAATGGTTTTCTTCATATTAAAGGTTGATAGAACTATAAGGAAAATAGTCTATGAATTACAGTAATTTATACAGATTATAATTTAGATAATTTACAGCCATCAAGTAAAGACTAAAATCTGTGGCTTCAGAGGTCAAAGGACACATTTTTAATTAACAGATAACTGCACCACTGTGGAGAGATGCAAGTTTCCTCATGGGTCCTGGTCAAAGTTAAAAGTGTCGTTGAACAAAGCGCATATTTGGTGTGGGGAGCAGTCCTATCTTCTTGTACTATTTCCTTTATTGATGGCACTGGAGTGGTCAAATCAAGACCAAAATTCACTTACATTTTTAGGAATCTTAAACAGGTTAATGTTTAGCTTCCACATGAATCATTTACCTTCTTTATATAACAACCTTATTTTAGCTTTGTTTATAGGATCAGTATTTAAAACAGCCACAAAGATCTCTGTAGCCAATAACTACTTTCTATAGGAACAATTAAATGGCTGAGGGTCTGTTGCAAATTGTATCCCATCACTTGAGAAGTTTTATGGAAAATGAAATTCACAAGTTTTACACACACACACACACACACACACACTCAGATCATGCTACCAAGAGGTTTTTGTTTTTTACTTTATTTGTTTTTACTGAGTCTTGTTATTGTGTTAATTTATTTAAAGGTGAAGACAAATTTTTCTGAGTGTGTGGAAGTTTGTAAAGTGAGTATGTTGTTTCCTTCTAGTCCAAACTTAAAATTCAGAAGAGAATAATGAAATATTCTATAAACTTTCAAATAAATATTTAGCAATCACCTGTTTGGGATGATCTATTCTATTACATAGAATAGTAGAAAATATGGACTCTGCTCTATTCCTACTGCAGGGTCTGAGACTTACCTTTTTTCAAGCTAACAAACTAGCCTGTTCCTTTTTACTGTTAAATTCTCTGGCAGAAGACATGAGACTCCTGGTTCAGAAACAAAGGACTTCATTACTCACAGCAAAAGCAGTAACCAGAGCACTGTGTTGGCTTGTGTCAGTTCCCCCACGTCCCTCCTGTCTCAGGCTGGTGATATAAAGGATGCATCATGGATACCTGCTCAGTGAGTTACATTGTAGGGGAAGAACAATGAGCTTGGGGAAATCTACTGCCTAAAATCTATGCTTTGCCTAGGAGAGTGGTTCCCTTCTTCCTCAAGGTTGTTTGTTGTAAACACAACCTGGGGAAACAAACTGGGTAGAGCATAGTCAAGGTTTTCCATTCTTGACAGGAACTTGAAGCCAGGCCCAGAGTAATGGTGGTGTCTGACATCACAAGGCAATAAACAATAAATGGTGCCGGCATTAAATACAATAATTCAGATAAACCAAACCCCAGCCCACACAAAATTAATATAGGGTTTTGGGTTCTCACTTATTTTTTATGCTATAGATCCCTTCTTATGATTCTGCCTTTGATCATTGTACTCTTAACTGTTAAAGGGCTTTGATGGGACCTCTCTAATTATTCAAAGAAAAAAAATGTAGGAAAAAGAAAGCCATGTGATGATGGAAATGAATGTAACAGTTTGTCTTCCGAATACCAATATTTTGAGGAAACAAAAGATTCAAAGTTATGAATTTTTAATATTTTTAAATATACAGGCATTTGTCAGTTCTCATGCCTGTCACCTTTCTCCAGTAATTGTGTTATTAATGTCCAGAATTTACTTGGACTGCTGAGAATTTAAAAGAAGTCATCATTTGTAGGTTTCCTTATGTATCTAAAACTTTTTTCCTCTAATTTTTGTTTTCTACGTGATTTCCTTAATTATAATTAGTGTTAATAACTTCAAAAGCAAATATGCAGTATGTTCAGCAGCAAAACTCAATATCAATGAAAGAGGAACAATATTTTCACACTTGCCATTTTGATGACTTTGCCAAGGGGTTTTATAGAACATGGATTTCAGGGCTTGTGGAGGATTCTCTGATTAAGCTGTCAAAGAGGTAGAGGTATTGTTGAAGCCAGAAAAGAATTCTAAAGAAACACGCAAACATAATTTTGATGGTATGAAGTTATTTAGAGAAGAAGAAAAGAATTTAAACATCTGGAGGAAGAGGAAAAGGCAAAAGAAGTATTTTGAAATGTATTTCAAATAAATCACTTTAAGAGACACAAAGTAGTATTTGCCTCAGGATTCATACTCACACAAAAGGTTATGATACGTGTTTCTTTTTTATGAGTAGTTTTATTTGGTTTCAAATGGGAGTATATGAAAAATTAATGTTATTTTGAGAAGAGCATTCATTTTAAGACTGTGGAATGTGTGGTCAATACAGTTGAGATTTCTGGATTAAGGAAAAAAATATAGGTATTGTTTATATCTTAGCCACATTACATTGACAGGTGTCACTATTTTAGTCATAATTTTTAATTACTCCCTGAGAGATATAAAATACATATTTAAAAAGAGTTCTATATAATCATTCACTGTTCTCTCTGGTGTATTTTTTATGGTAATAATGGTGATTTCATAGAAAAATCCCCTCTTCTATAGGGTGTTGGTAGAGGACTCAAATCCTCTGAAGTATAATGAATCTGGAGGGGTTGAATGAATAAACGCAGGGAGCATCAAATGCATCAGGAACATGTACAAGGTCAAGGTCATAGACATGACCTCTAATCCACATCTTCAGCTCTAACCACCATTGTCAACTTCTGACTCAAATTTCCAACTATTTATTAAGATATCTGAGGGACAGGCTGCATGACAACTCAGCCTCTTCATGTCCCAAACCACATTGGTTACTCTGGTTTTAGGAATGCTTCCCATCGGCCTAGGTGCTGGCATCTCATGTTCCCACCTACCAGAATCACCTCCTATTATCTCTTCTTCCTCATCCCAGTCCCCCTCCACCACTGCCAATGACAAATAAACGTCTATGCCCTGCTGGTTTGGACTTTCAAGTCCCTCTCAGACTATCTACATGTTTCTTCCCTGAACCCTAGTTTCTCTCTCCAGTGGTGTCTCAATGGTCACTTCCAAGTTTTCAGGAGAGTTTCATTCAACAGATGTTAACTGAGCACTGATTATGCTCAGATTCTGTGCTAGACCCTGCAAGGATATCTTTATTATCAATCATTTGTCAAAAGAGGGTGCATCATTTCTTTCCCAACATCACACTCCATGAATCTCCAAGATGGAGAACAGGAGGAAGATGTGTGCCCTCATCTTACTTATTCTTAATATTCAAAAGTCCTAGCTAGTGCTATGAGGCAAGAAAAAACAAACAAGAAGAAAGTATTTGATACCATTCCTAGGAAATTATGCTGAGTGAAACAAAGCCAATTCCAAAAGCTTACAGCCATATGATTTCATTTATGAAAATTCTTAAAATTACAAAATTATAAAAACATAAAACAGACTAGTGGCTGACAGATGTTAGAAACAACGGATTGAGCAGGCAGCAGGGGGAGGGGTGAGTATATCTACTCTGACTTAATCATTGTTAGATTCCTGGCTGTGATATTGTGCTACAGTTTTCAAGGTGCTACCATAGGGAACACAGGACCTCTCTGTATAGTATTTCTTAAAATTGCATGTGAATCTACAATAATCTCAAGATTATTTTAAAACTTGACATTTTATTAAGCACTCATTGAAACTTGGAGTTGCATGTTGTGATTGATTTAAAAAAAAAAAACCCACTTCCTTACTTATTGACCATTCCAAGAACTTCTTAGATATTTTACGATCTAATACTTATCAAAATTGCGAAAGAAATTACTCAGTATGAAGAATAATTTGATCAGCATTGTAAAAGAATAAACAAATGTATTATATTCAAGGCCAATTTTGACTATGAAAACACACACACATACACACACACACACACACACACACACACACTCACACACTCACCATGAAGCAAATGGCGCTCAATTTCCACCCTTGTTCTGGACCCAGACAGAAGGGCTAAGGATCTACTGCCTGGGTGTCAAAGATGAGTTGACCTTCTCCTGCATCTTTTCTCACAGGATCTCCTCTTCAGTGTGTGCGCCCTCAATGTCGTCTCCACCATCGTGTGTGCTTTGGCCACGGCTATGTGCTGCATGCAGATGGTCTCCTCTGACGTCCTGCAGATGGTGAGTGACCCTCTTTCTGCCCAAACCCACCCAAAGTGGTGGACCTGATCCCTTTTCCCACAGCCAGTTTGAGACCAATACAGAAGCAGATGCTTCTGACTGGAAGGGGAGCCTCCTGACCCTAGGAGATTGCCTCATGAAGCTCCCTGGAAGACAGATCATCCGTATGTTTGGTGCCACCGGTGTCTTTATTTAGATGTTGTTGGAGTTCAATATTGGTAGAGTCCCACCATAGCCCTGTCCTAGATGGCCCCTGACATGTGCTCCTGGATAATTTTAGTGAAAGCCTGGCAGTTCTAGACATCCCCAGGGTCCAAACCTCCAGAGCAAAGCACCTTCCTCACACTTCACAATTCTCTTTTAATAAAGGAAGTTCCGAGTTGTCAAGAGATTAGTTCTCAATTGAAAAACTGCTATTCTTTGCTTTTTAAAATTGCTAATTAACCCTGAGCTCATAATCCAGTGGCAGGTCAATGGCCCATCATTTGGCACCTGGGCCAGGGTCTCATAGAAGAATAACTGCTGCTCCCAAGGAACCAATGAGGCCAGAAGCAGGGGTCATACACTTAATTAATACACATTTATAAACACATATTTCATAAATAATGAAGGTTCCTGGTTGTTTCAATGTGGATAAAACAAAGCTCACTGTCCAGTGTGTTACAACTAAATTCAGTACAAGTAAGAGAAATTGATAAGGAGACCTTGTTCTTTGATGCTAAGGGTAGGAATCCCACTGCCGATCTCACTCTTTCCCTCCCTGTCTCTTTCTCTTAGTTTATTTTCTGTTACTATAACAGAAGACCCAAGATTCGATAACTTTTTTTCCCAATACCAAGGATTGAACCCAGGAGTGCTTTACCGTTGAGCTACACCTCCAGCCCTTTTTATTTATTGATGTTTTTATTTTGAGACAAAGTCTCAGGAAGTTGCCCAGGCTGACCTCAAGCTTGCAATATTCCTGCCTTGGCCTCCCAAGTCACTGTGATTAATGGGCATGTGCCACCACACCCAGCAAGAATGGGTAATTTATAAAGAAAAGAGGTTTCTTTAGCTCACAGTTCTGGAGACTGGAGAGCCCAAGATGGAGCAACTCTCTCTGGTTGGCTTCCCATGAGGGCTTCCGAGCAAAAGGCAGAAGGGAAGTGGGCACAGAATAAAGACAAAACACAAGAAGAAACCTTGTTTCACAGCAACCCCCTCTGGTGGCATCTAATCCCATGAGAGTGAGAACTTACTCCTTCCCCCCCTCCCGGTGGCATTAATTCATTAATGAGAGTCCCCCCCCCACCAGGCCCCACCTCCCACCCAACATTGCCCATGTTGGGAAATTCAACCTCAACTTGAATTTTGGTGGAGACCCATATTCAAACCACAGCACCGTCTTCCTGTCCCCCAGCTTGCCCCTGGAGAATAACCCTGCCTTCCAGCCAATGTTTCATGCATCTCATCAAAGAACAGGCAAGATGTTCCTGGAGTAGGCTCATGCTGTTGTTTTGCTCATCCACCCTGGGGCATGATCAGTCAATCAAGATATTGGGCAGAGAGCATCATTACCAAGACATTAAAAATCTGCTGGTCCTGATCGTATGCCATGCGCAGCTTCCCCTCCCCGTATATATCCACACAGCTGTCACAGCAGGCTGACCTTTCCGAGAGGTTGCAGTATTCTGAAAGGTGTCTAATTAAGCAGTTATTCAGCAGAATGAACTTTTGGCCTTGTTCATGGAGGCCTTGTGTTGGCAATTTTCTCCAGTGTGTTGTGTAAAGGAAAGGTTAAGTACCAGGGGGTGTACTCACCTCAGCAGATTTTACTATCGATCTGGAAATATCACACCAATTTGACCAAACTAACAGAACGAAGAGCTATAAATGCTGGGAGTTTGCATTCCCCTAGTTTTAAGCAATAAAATGAAAATAATGCTTTAAATTAGTTTTAAATACACTTTAAATCAACTAAATAAAATAGATGCATCTTCTAGCTATGAAAACATGTATACTTATATAACAGCAATGTGCAGGGCCATTATATAATTGCAATGTGTGGAGTAGAAGGAGGCCTTGAGTCATGAGTTTAAAGTCAGGCACATCCAGATCCAAGCACACCTCTTCTCTGAAAACATATGACTCTGGCCATATCACTGAACTTACTTGTAACTTAGTTTTCTCACCTGTGAAATGGACCTAATGGAATACCTGGTGATCACTCAACAATTATAATCTATGCTGATTTTTTTAAGTGCTAGACCCATGGTCTCACTCTTACCAGGCAAGTGCTGTACCAATAAACTACACTCCCAATCCTGTTGATTTTTAAACTTGGAAGGAACATTAGTTTGTCATTGGGACATCACAACAATGACTGCAAATACTTGTGGATATAAAGTATATACTTTGATATACTTTATACTTTGATATACTTTATCAACTATAAAACACTATGTAAACAAATTATTGTAGCATGACAACTGTTTGAGTAGGTTTTTGGTTGCTAAAATAAAATACCTGAGGGTGGTACTTCATAAAGAAAAGAGACTTTTGCACCTTGCAGTTTTGGTGGCTGAAAGTCCAAACAGCATGGTACCTGCTCTTATGAGGCTGCATTGCATCATGGCAGATGGCATCATGATGGATAGCATCATAGTGGCAGTAGCATATGGGAGAGACTGTGATCACATGATGAGACAGGAAGCCAGAGAGGGACTTAGAAACCAAGCTTGTTCTTTTATATCAACTTGCTCTCATAAGAACTAGCTGTCTTCAAGAGACTGGCTTTAATCCCTTCCAGAGGCCTTGTCCCCTGAAGCTAAGCACTTTTCCCTGGACCCCACTGCTTTAAAGGTTCCACACCACATTCCAACACTGCTACACTGAGAACCAAGTTCAAAACATGAATACTTGAAAACACTGCAAAAATGTAGTAAGCTCCCATCAGAAACTGGCTGTCTCATCATTAATTATGCTGTGAATTAGTTTGCTTCAAATCCCAGCTTGGAAGTAGAAATAATCAAGCTTCCTACTGGTGAGGTCCTCCTCCTGTGTGACCATGTGCTGTGGGACTACTAAGGCTCTGCTCTGTCAAGACCTGGCCATGCTGCTGAGCTCTAGAGTCGCAGCAGAGACTGAGACATGGCGGAGCATGATGTGCACCTGTGGACCAGCACCTGTTGGTGTTTTTTTCCTTTGCTTTAAATGAGATTATTTCTGCTCTTCTGTCTTCACAGAGCCACTGAGAAGATGAGTCTGTGGGAAATGGGGGAAAATTGATGCTTTTTGAAAAAGCATGGGGGGCCTCATGGAAATTGCTTTTGGCATGTGGGTAGGAGGCTGGACCAGGCCGACTCCCCAGTCTGAACCCTCAGAGAAGTAGGGAAGCCTGGAGGAGTCTTGTTATGCCCAGAAGGATGGAACCAGGAACTGAGTTGTGCAGGAGGATGCTTCAGAATCTTTCTTACTTAATTTCAATTGATCAGTTAGTCATTTAATTAAAAATGTAACATATGATCACTGAAACAAGTCCAATAATATAACAAAATATAAAGAAAAGTTAATAATCTCCAGCCCCGTGGAAGGAATCAATGCCAAAACTTCGAAGTGACTCCTTCTGTTTATTCCTTTATTTCTCAAGAGTGTATATAAACGAATAAAAATAATCTTATTTCCCACTTTTGTCCCTCCCTTCCTCCTTTCTGCCTCTTCCATTGTATTGGTACATTATATTTTGTTTATCCATTCATCACTTGGTGCTCGAATGTTGTTTCCACTTCTTGGCTTTTATGCATAATGCTTATGAAGATCCTTGTATACACTTTTATGTGGACATAATGGGTTTTTTTCCCCCTCTCTTGGGTGTATGTCTAGGAGTAGAATTGCTAGGTCATAATGAAGACTCTGTTTTGAAGAACTACCAAGCTATTTTCTAAAACAACTGCACCATTTTCTACCTAATTGCTAATACTTACCTATCTTTTAGTTATAACCATCCTAGTGGTTGTGAAGTGGTATATCATTATGGTTTTGATTTTCATTTTTCTCAGGATTAATGATGTTGAACATATTTTCATGTGCTTAATGTCTTTTTGTATATCCTTCTTGGAGAAATATTTTTTCAGATCCTTTACCCATTTTAAAAATTGGGCCTGGTGTGGTTGTGCATGCCTGTAATCTCAGCAGCTTGGGAGGCTAAGGTAGGAGGATCACAAGTTCAAAGCCAGCCTTAGCAAAAGTGAGGTGCTAGGCAACTCAGAGAGACCCTATCTCTAAATAAAATACAAAATATGCCTAGGGATATGGCTCAGTGGCCAAGTACCCCTGAGTTCAATCCATCGTATCCCCCCACTAGAAAAAAAAACTAGAATTTTTGTCTTTTTATTACTGACCTGTAAGAATTCTTTATATATTCTTAATATGAGACTCTCATCAGATACATAATTTGCAACATTTTTCTCTTATCCTTTTGGGTTTTTACTTGATGTTATCCTTTGAAACACAAACATTTTAATTTGGATAAAGTTGAGTCTGCCTATTTTTTCTTTAGTTGCTTGTGCTATTGTTGTCCTATCAAAGAAACCATTGCCTAATGCAACATGGGGAGGATTTATGTCTATGTTTCCTTCTAAGAGTTGCCTAGTTTTAGTTCTTACATTTAGGTCTTGAGACCATTTTTATTTGATTGTTGTATATATTGTAAGGTAGAGATCCAGCTTTGTTCTGTTTCCTGCAATGCTTGTTGAAATTACAAATATTTCCCTATTGAATTATCTTGGTAACATTGGTGAAAATCCATTGACCAGACCACAGAGGTATATGTTTTTGCATTTGGACTCAGTTCTATTTCATTGATTAATTTGGTCGTAGTTATTGTAGAAAGTTTTCTCTTTCTCTTTCTCTTTCTTTCTTTCTTTTCTTTTCTTTTTTCCTTTTTAAAATCTTTTTCAGTATTAAGGATGGACCCCAGGGACAAGCATATGCCAGGCAACTGCTCTACCATGGAGCTACATCTCCCACTCTGTTTATTTTATTTGGAGACAGTGTCTCACTAAGTTGCTCAAGCTAGCCTCAAACTTACAAGTTTCTTGAGTAACTGGAATTGCAGGTGTGTGCCACCATGCCCAGCTTATAGAAAGTTATAAAATTGAGATGTGTGCATCTCCCAACTTTGTTCTTATTTTTCAATATGGTTTTGGAGATTCTGTGCCCTTTAGGTTTCATATAGATTTTAGGATCAGTTTGTCAATTTCTGGGAAAAAAAAAAGGAAAAAGGAAAGAAAAGAAACCCTACTTGGGACTTTGATTAATATTGTATTATATCTATGGATCAATTTAAGCAGTATTGTCATCTGATTGATATTGTATTCTAATCAATAAACATGGGATATAATTTCATTTATTTAAATCTTTTTTAGTTTCTTTAAGTTATATTTTATAGTTTCCAGTGTAAAAAATTACACTTCTTTTATTAAATTTATGTCTGAGTATCTTTACCATTTGATGCTATCATAAGTGGAATCATTTTCTTTTTATATTACTTGTTGCTAGTGTATAGAAATAAAAATAATTCTTTCCATTTTATCCTTAAAACCATCCTGAACTTGTTCATTACCTTAAACTTTTGGGGAGATTTTTTTTCTACATGCAAGATTATGGCATCTACAAGTAAAAGTAGGTTTACTTCTTCCATTTCACTCTGAATGCCTTTTATTCAATTTTCTTGCCTAAATGTCATAGTTGGAGCCTCCTTCATTAGCTGGGGAGTGGACTTCCTTGTCTATAACTATCTTAGGGGTAGAAGCTTCCAGTATTTCAGAGATGCCCTTTATCAGGAGGGCTTGGAAGGTTCTCTTCTGTTCCTAATTTGACAAATGTTATCCTTTATTATAAAAGATTTTGGATTTTGTCAAATGCTTTTCTGCATCTATTGAGATGATCATTTTTGATTTCTCCTGATAAGGTTTATTACATAGATAGATTTTCTGAAGTTAAACCTATTTTGTATTCATGAGAAAAAAATCCCACTTGGTCATAATATGAAATTATTTGTATGTGTTCCTAGGCTTTGATATCAGAGTACTATTGACCTCATAGAATGGGTTTGGGAGTGTCTCCTCCTCTTACATTTTTTGCATGGGTGGGGCAGGACATTTTTGAAGAACTGTTATTAATTCTTCCCCAAGTGTTTAGTAGAGTTCACCAGGGAAACGATTTAAGCTGTACTTTTCCTTGTGAGTAGTTTTTATTATTATTATTATGTACTCAATCTCTTTACTTGTTCACATTTTCTGCTTCTTTTTGAGGATGTTTTGGAGTTTGCATCTTTATAGAAATTTCTCCATATATGATTGGTATTATATGGACAAATAAAATTTGTTATGTTAAATATGTTAAAATAAAATTTGTACATGTGTGCATTGGCTGTAAGTTAAAATAAATTGTACTGTGTTTGTAGTGTGTGTATATTGGGGAGTCCTGCAATACCTTTTTGTGGTAGCTATTATTCATTTACCAATGAACTATTCATACCCAAAAGGAAGATGTTTGTTGGCATCCTTGAGGTTTCTTTTTTTTTTTTTTTTAATGCTTTCACAAGCCTGACTTTTATCCTCTCCTTCCTTTGGAATGCATTCACTTCCTTCCTTTCTTACACTAGGGCCAACTTCTGGGTTTTCCTGAGGTCATTGAAAATGTTTAGTTCCATTCTTCAGGCTTTCTCCCATGGTATGGCCTTTCTATTTCAATTATCTTTAATCTTGAAATCGCAGCACCCCATCACATTTCCATTTATTTCCCCTCTTTAGCTCTATCTAGCATGCACAGCTTACCATTATTTCTATGCTCTTTATCTTCCTCTATTTTGACACCTTCACTCTGACCCAATTTTCATTTGGGGAGCTCAGTGTAACTCTGTTTTCCTAACCCATCCTTCTGATGTTGTTTTTACCTGAGACCTTCACAGTGAAAAGCACTAATTGATGAGGCGAGCATTCTCCTCATAGGGGAGGACATTGTGAGCTGGTGTGCAGAAGGCCTCTTGCCATCCTTTCCTGATAAGCTAACGCTAATTTCTTTTCTCCGAAAGAACCTGTGGGATCCTCCTAACCCTTGGCCCTTCTTATTGAACAGCATCGGGGGCAGGCTGGGCTGAGGGAAAGAAAGCCAGTCTCCTGCTAAGCTGTGGGGCCTGCTCTGGATCTCTGGCTACCACAGAAGGAACATTTCCTCCTATTTGAGCCCAAGGGGCAATTATGCAGGCCTGGCATCCCTGCAACACCTGTGGCCCTGGACTCTTACTGCCACATCCCAGCCTTCTTGCTGCTCCTGAATATTGGCAGTGGAGACCCTAGATGTGAATTCTACTGTGGTCCATATGCTAATAGAATATGCAACAAAACACAATTCTAGCTATAACAGTTTCTCAGGAGAGTCCCAGGTTTGTGTCAATGACTTGATATATTCACTCATTTTTTATTCACTTATTTGCCCTCTCATTCATTGGTTCCTTCTTCCGTTTGATTAGTCAGCAGACATATCATATTTTGCTACAAGTTTAGTGCTGTTAAGAATGTAGAACTCTGAGAAATAGTCATCCAAAGAACCCATAACTCCTTTCTTATTTGTATAGATCAGCATTTTGGGATAATTAATAGTTGTTGAAACTAACAGGATAAATGTATATGTGCATGAAATGTAGTGGGACATCTACTGTCAAAATTGATGAAGCTCGGGTACTGTAATGTGTGGAAGTAGTGGCAATAGATCATCTGATTATACAATTCAGTTTATTGATGTAATTTAGTAGAAAAGGCTTTTTACCTCCTACGTGTCTATACTATCATTTCTTTAGTTTTATTTTAAAATATAATCTCATTTTTCCCCATTTTTCCATCACATTACTTTCCTCCCCACTTCCTTCATCGCCAGCCACTTTAGCCTCAGGAAGATCATCCGCTATTACATGCATCTCCATCAGTCACTGGCTTGTTCACTTCATCTTCTATTATTGTCACATATTCTCTCACCTCTAAGTTTGTGCCTTATAAAGTAGAACTCCTTTAGAAACTGCACATAGGGAATGTGACTTCCACAGTTGTGGCAATGTGGTAATATGGGCACAGAGCTGGTATGGATGCAGGCCACTTGGGGACATAACCCCATTGATACTCACCAGAATATTTTTGTTCACCCCCTTAGAGAATGCATCTGTCTGGATCTAAAGTGGCCATCCTTTTAGCCTGGGCTCTGTTAGACCGGCACCAAGGGGCAGCTGATTAACCTAAGCAAATAGTTAAAGCAGACATTCAGCAAATGATGCACATGACTTACCTTGAATTTAAATATGCTTCAAGCATTTGTCTGCCAGTCTTGTGATTTGGAGAAGTGATCTTTCCTTTGGTCTTAGGTCCATTTGGTGTGTCAAGTTGTGTTTCTCGCATAAGCTTCATGAAAATTGCATGATTTGTGATTTCCAGGTTCAGTTCTTTTAAAGTGGGATAAGCCATGGGAAGCAATGTGAATGCAGAACACCTTTAGATTTTTTTGTGATTTTTATGATTCTCCTCACTCTCTTAGAACTGCCTTGCCAAGACCTAATTTGGCAGCAGTTTCTGCTTAGCTACTTTGATTTTTCAAGTCTTTCCAAAGCATTCAAGTTGGTTTTCTTAGAACAAGCAGCTCTTTCTGCCTGCATCCATACGTCATTATGCAGTTACTGTATTATCTGAAACTGGCCTTTCCCTGTGAAGGAAAACATGTCTAGGGCCCTGACTGGCATGGAACTCACCCAGGGGATTTGGAGTCATAGGGTAAGAAGGTGCCATCCCAGACTCTAATCATAGAGGAAGAGCACCAGCTTATCTGTTGGGCTGATAATAAGGAATCAATTAAGAAAATTCTTACTATAGTAGTAATTTCTGCTATTTCTACTAAGTCTAAGGAAGGGTAGAGGAAGAGAGCTTTACTCTTGTATCTCTTAGTCTTTCTGGAAAATCTCAAAGGTTTTATGTTCCCTCCAGAGAGTACAGTGAGAAGGCTGGGGGAGGTTGCTCTGCTTCCTGGTGAAGCAGGGAGGGTAGCTGCAGGTCAGAAGCCAGGCTAGGGAGTAAAGGCAGGTGCACAGACCTGTCCTAGGGCCTGGAGAAGTGGGTGCTCAGAATGCCAAAGTGTTCCTTGAAATCCCAGACCCATGTCTTCAGGCCCTACTGGTCTACTATGTCTTCCATGATACCACCATGGAAGGAGATGGAGGCATGGGGGCAGAAGAGCTAGTACTTATGATAAGAACCTTTGTTTAAGCCACATGACACTACCATATGGTCTGTGACTGAGAAATTATATTTCTTGGTATGGCCCTTTCAGGTCCCAGTGGGGCCAGGCAAAAATCAAAAAACAACAAAAAAAAATTCACATGGTCGATAATATGCTGTCTGTTGTGTGGGTCCTCAGTGGATAGTCAGGATCTGAAGACCAGTCCTCTGCTATCCAGTCTGAGGCCCTTGACCTTTTTGTGCTTTTCCTCAAATCCCAGATGCTGGGCTGTATAGATGGAATCAAATTAGAGGGGCTCTGTGCTGCAGATCTTAGCAAGTTGCCCAAGCCAGGTAGCCCAGTTCTGGTCACCCCTCACTTCCAGGAGTATCTAGAAGGACATCTGGGATCCCTTTCCCCAGAGAAGACAGGATGACAGACTCTCAGATGCATGCTCCTTTTATGTGAGTGACAGCCATGGGAGCATATCAGGAGGGTCTTTGTTACCACATGGGCCAGATGACCCAGGGCAAGCAGAACCACCTGGAAGAGATGACTTGGTGCCCTTTCTGCCCACCACCTCCAGATGCAGTCATACTTTACACCTGGCAATAAAAGTACCCATGTGAGGTCTCATAGCATAGTACATAGGCAGGTGTGGGGGATGTGGGCTGACCGATGGGCTTTCCAGGGTCACAGGCATTTCTGCTTGGTCCTGAAAGATGACAGGCAGGTTGCCAGGTGAGAGGGAGCTGAGGATCCAGGAACTGGGAACAAAATGTGTTTGGTGTTTGGTAAAGATGAAGCAGGTTTGTTCAGAATGAGGAGGGTTTTTTTGGTTTTTGGGTTTTTTTTTTTTTTTGACATTGGTTGGTTAGGAAGCTGGAAACTTAATGGGATTCAGTGAGCAGAGGTTTCATTCAAAAAGAGTTTTCAATGGCATTGACCTCATTGGTTTAAAAATAGCTCTGCTAGCAGGATGGAAACTGAATTCCAGAGGCAGAAAAGCAAAGCAGATAGAGAAGTCAGCTGCTTCTGTATAGAGAGATGAGCAGGGGTTTTGCAGAGGCACCACAGTGAGGAGGTGTCTGTCTGTCTGTCCATACAACACATGTCCCAAGCTAAAAATCCACTGGTGGATAAAACAGGAAAAGAAAATGTCCTTGGCATTTCTGCACAGTTAATACAAGGAGCAAGTTACCTAGGAAAGCTTTCAAACCCCAAAGGGAGGAGGACCAAATGGAAGGAAAGAGGGGAAGGACCACAGTGGCTTCCTTCCTGCTGCTCCCTCTTGGCTCCCTCCAGCGCCCCCTACTGGCAGAACATAATGCGGAGCCAGCTGGCAAGGGAGCCTGAGAAATGTAGTCTCCTGAATTCCAGCCCCATCATCTCAAAGCAGAGGACAGAACTGGTGACTTGGGCAGCAAGGCATATCCTAACCTCATTAAACAGATGCTGATGGTGGGGGAGAGAGGGAAGAGGGAAAGTGTGACTTGCAGCCTTCTTGCTGGGAAGGCTGAAGAGCCAAGGTAAAAGTGTCCTTTGAAACAAGCCCAGTCTGAGCTGCTTCCATGAAGATGGGGCCAGCAGCATACCTCTTGAAAGGGGGTCTGGAGCTTAAATCTGATGCAGAGTCTGTTTTTGTTTGTTTGTTTCATTTGGTGGTACTGGGGATTGAACCCAGGCCCTGGCATATGCTAGGCAAGCGCTCTACCACTGAGCTACACCCCCAGCTCAGAGTCTGTCCTTTAATATTCATAAGGCCTCTGGTGTCTGGCAGCATCCAGTCATTTAAACTTCCTAATGGAATCGTCTGGAGCTCCCACCTTTCCTAAAAATGCTTGTTCGCATGCCTGGTGGACTTAAGGCTTTAATAGACAAGTGTTTGGACTTTTGCATTTCATTAGTTTTTCTTGAGTATGTTATTGATTTTCCTAATTCCTGATAGAGACTAATTCAGAGTATTTCCTTGTTAGACCTCATGGACATTTGCCCTCATCCAAGTCACTTAGCCTTTGTGCTCTAAGCATAAGGATTAACAGCTTTCCATGGCAGAGAACGACAGATGCACATTCAGCTGCTCAGAGCTAGTGATTTACCTCTATTTCAGACAATTAAACAAACATAGCTGTGGGTCAGATCAAGCTGGAAAGGCAAGGAATGTGCTCTGTGGTTAGAAAGACCCACAGGAACCATTTTTAATCTCACGTGTTATGTGTTTTGTCATAGCCACCCATTCTTTCTCCAGCCATCTAGAGCATGCTAATTTTGCAGCATTTGACCATATTCAGGATTGTGACCTTACCTGTACTGTGCAAAAATGTTCTAATGTCCTGACCTCTATCACCCTACCTCTGGTGCCAGAAGGTATTTCCTACCTGACAGCTTCAATCAAGCTGTTCCCCAGCCCCAACTCCTTTGGCTCCCTTGTGTTCCCAGAATTAAGAACTGACTTCTAGAGCCTTATCTACTTGCTATTCTAAAACACATCCTTCACTAGCTTGTGACTGTTCTTGCTCCTGAGTATCTTCTAACCCCACCCCTTGAAATCCTACCTGTCTTTCAAGCCTATTCAGATGTCATCTCCTTCATGAACACTGTATAGACCCCAGGTTCCTAGACTGCTTGGTGACTTCATTGTTTTCTAAAGGGGTTGCTGTGCTTGACCATCTACAGGTGACTCTGGGTTCTTACCTCTACACCCTGTCCCTCCCCTTACTTTACATGCCATGCCATGGGTCGTCCCAGAGCACAGAGTCTTGACAGGCCAGGGTCTTTTGTACCTGTAGACTCTCCACTGAAATCAATGGAGCAATGTCTCAGGCATCTCCATGCCACAGGAGGCCTCTGGTGACCTAGGGTGGAAAGAGAAGCAATTATTTGTTCTACTTCAGAAATGGAAACCAGACATGTAGCATTCATTCTGAGTTTTGCTACATTTGTTTACGCAGCATCTCTCTGTTCAGGGTTGCCTTAACAATGTTCTGGAGCTCATAAAGAGGTCTCTTCACAGGGTATGCAGAGTCCCTGGAACTGCAAAATATAATAGATGTTCTGTGTCTAATGGGGACTGTAATGAAATATTTAAGAAATGTTGGGTTAAAGGATTAAATGGTGAAGTGAATCTTTCAATACAAGCCTTATCAGGACCTTTAACATACTGATGCATGTTGCAGAGTTCTGAGAAGAACATTCATACAGAGCTCTTTCCACACGTATTTCACTGTAGGAATTTGATGGAGGCGCATCTTGAGGATTTAGCATTGTCTCATGAACATGCTTTGGGAAGCATGATTACATTGTGGATGACCAGCATCTATTTCACTACAGACTTTGAACAGTAAAAATCACATAAGCCAGCATTGGTGGTAAGGATAATATTAATGACTTCCCAGATGGTATTTTTTTTCTCCAGAAAAAGTGTAGCGGAGCACTCCACATAACAACATGGGAAACCGGCGTAATGAGGCTTCCAAGGGGAGATATGAGAGCGAAGCAATCCTTTTAAAGTGTGTGTTTAGCAGCTATGGCTTGACAAATTAAATTACAGACATTCCACACTGATCATTAAAGCTTATGTATAATTAGCTTAATTAGACACGAGCCACACAAGATGTCCCAAATAACTCTGATTCTGTTTTCCAGTTCTTTCCGCAAAGGTCGCATTCTGCCAATCCTGCCTGTGTGACTCCCCATGGCACGGTTCTCCATCAGACGCTGGATTTCGATGAGTTCATCCCTCCGCTTCCACCTCCACCTTACTACCCTCCCGAGTACACCTGCACACCCTCAATCGAGACCCAGAGGTGGGTCTACCTGCCCCAGATGCCCCAGATGAATGCCAAACCACTGGGACAGGAAACCATCCTGGGGAGGAGAAAGTTGAAATGCCTGCTTGCCTTCAGGGGAGACACTGAGCAGAACAAAGACCACGCCTCTCGGAAAGTGTGTTTGAAGAGAAAATAGACAGTGGAGGGTAGAAGGAGAAGTGTCTATTGGTATCTTTGCAATGTCACCAAAAAGAAAGCACAGGCAGAGAGAAGTAGCTGTATAATGTTCTTGGGATGTGCAGAACGTTTAGTTATTCATAGAACATATAAAATTTAATTAAAGATTTCATCAGCGGTCTGATTATTGTAATAGACAGGGCCATAGAGTTCCTTGAAAAGGTGGATGTCTTTCCAAAAGAGAAACAAAAGGTAAAATGGCCCAGTGATTCAGGCTTTTATCTTTTAAGCATGACAAGTGTTGGATGAGGAGAAACCTTGACAATCGGTGTTCTGATTGCTTTGAGAAAATCATCTGCAGTTGGGGCTGTTTCCTTAGAGAATGACAATGTGACAGACGGTTCTGCCTTTTCAGGGGCCTCCACCTGGACTTTGCTTCCTCTCCATTCAGCACTTTGTATGATGTTGCCATCAACAGCCCTGGCATGCTGTACCCTGCTGAGCTCCCGCCGCCGTACGAGGCCGTGGTGGGCCAGACTCCTGCCAGCCAGGTGAGGCCGGGGATGCAGGTGGGGCCAGTTCCTATGGAAGTGCTCAGGGAAACCTCCTTGGCCTGTCCTCAGAAAGCACTGGGCCTGGAGCCCAGTGGGATGTGTGATTAACACCCATGACTATCCTGTCCTACTGTGTGCATCTGTATTAATTTAAGCCTTTTTTTTTTTTTTAAGCCTGAGGTCTTCTTAGCCCTGGGCTATAGATGAGGTGATAAATTCAGAGAACAGGACCTGCCTGATGTCATCCCAAGCTCTCATCCCTGCCCTTTAGTCATCCTGAAGGTCCACATCTACATAGTGCCAGACCTTATCTCATCCACTGACCAAGGAGGTGTCAATCCTGAGGAACCTCTGAGGGTGGGGAAGTGCCCAGTTCAGCCTCAGTCCCACAAGCCTCAAAGACCATCACATCCATTAGAACAGGTCATCTTTGCTAGGCCAGTGGTGGTAGGACAGGAAGAGAAGACAAGATTGTGCCTACTCTGTGCCTAGTGGGAACGAGAGTGTTTTCACTCTTGGCAATTGTAGGGGGCAATATTTGCTGTAGAGACTCTCCTTCAGAGTGGCTTTTGACAAGCCAGCTCGGCATCGGACTTGGCCTCAGGAGCCCCTGCCCACCCTGGCATAAGAGATGCTGCCTGAAATGCCCCAAGCGGCTCAGCAGTCTGCACACGGCACCTCTAGACTGGGCCAAGGACTTCAACCTTTTGTGTGTGCAGAGTAGAACCTACTGTGTGAGCGCTGCCTGTGGGAATGGGACTCTTTATTGAGAAGGCAAGTCATGGCCTTGAAATTCCTGAATTTGCAGTTATGGAGAGATTCTCTTGAACTTTTTCCTTTAAAGCTGAATGGGTTTCTGCCTTCCTGATGTGATTCATCTTCCCACTTATGATGAAAACATAAACTCTGCCAGGTGCCACAGCACACGCCTGTAATCCCAGCAGCTCAGAAGGATAAAGCAGGGGGATCAAGTTCAAAGCCAGCCTCTGAAAAAGCGAGGCACTAAGCAACTCAGTGAGACCCTGTCTGTAAAATAAAGTGTAAAATAGGGCTGGGGATGTGGCTCAGTGGTTGAATATCCCTGAGTTCAACCCCCCCAAATAAAAAGTAATAGTATTAATAATAATAATAATTAACATCAATATCAGTGAAGACTGATGGCTGTGATAAAAGTCTTAAGCACTCAGTGCACTGCAGGACACTTGTCACAGGCACCTGGCCTGAACCTGGGCGGGGTCCAGGGAGGAGCTGAGAGTTCAGAACATATGGGTATGAGGTAGGGAAGGGTGAGGAGAGAGCTGGGAATGCTGCTCAACATTTGCAAAGACTTGGAGGAAGGAAGAGAGGGAATGATCTACCCAGGAAATAGAAAGCTATGCAGGACTAATTTCAGATGAGTGGACATGGATGTCCAGGTGTGATTCACTGGATTTCAAGGTCATCAGAATATTTGAGTGGGCGCCCACTAGGCAGCAGGATCTGTAATTTAGAGCTTTGGAGAGAGTAGAGTTAGCCACAGAGATGGTCCCTGAGGCCTGGAAATGAGGGGGATGTCCAAGGAGAGGGAGAAACCTGCAGAATGACACCATTGCATGTTGTAGCAGAAGGGCCTCCACCCATAGGTCAGGCTGCAGAACAAGCAGAGCACTGAGTGGGGATCCCACAAAGCCTGGATTTGAAGAAAACAGAAGTTCAGAAAGAAAGGGATGGGCCTGGACTGCTCAGAGGCTTTGAAAGACTGAACCCTTGGATCCACCTGGCTTACCATCAAGGGCCAGCTGGTGATCTTGGCAGGCAGTATTGATACGATGGTGGAGCAGGAGCCAGTTTGCACTGGGTAGAGGAGTGGCTGGGACATGAGGACAGGTAGGAAGCTATGGGTCTTAGTTCTTTGATTCCAGTGGGCATTCTAGTCCTCCAAGAACTTATCAACCAAATCCTGATGGCTGGGCCTATCCTCAGGGTTTCTTTCTTTCTTTTTGGTACTGGGGATTGAACCCAGGGGCACATGACCACTGAGCCACATCCCCAGCCCTACTTTGTATTTAGAGAAGGGTCTGAGTTGCTTAGTGCCTTGAATTTGCTGAGGCTGGCTTTGAACTCGGGATCCTCTGCCACAACCTCCCTAGCCACTGAGATTACAGGCCTGCACCACCACAAGGCTGCCCCCGAGATTTCTAAGTGACTAGCTAGTTGGAGGAGAAGGGTGTGCTAAGAATTTGCATTCCAAACAAACAAGGTCTTAACTCCTGAAGTTGCAGGGACCCACTTGGAGAACTGGAATACATCACTATTGCAAGACATTTGCTAAAGAGAAGATGGATGGTACTTAGAGGGGAGTGTGGATAAAAGGCCTTGAGGATGTCACCAAACATATGTGAAAGGATCAGAGGAGGGGGCAGTGGGGCTAGGGCAGGTCCCTCCATGGAGGGTATTCCTCAAGAAGGCAAGAGGGGGAAGCTGATGAGGCATGCAGCAGATGGGCAGCTGTGCCTTGTAACCATCAGGGGCACCAGGCAGGGTGGCAGGCGCACCTGGAAACCCTGAAAGTGCACGCGGGTAAGTGATTCTCTCCAGCTGCCTCAGAAAGGGATGGGCAACTCTGCTATCCTCTGCTCCATACCACGAGCCTGCTTGCTACTATCACAGAATTGCAGCTCCGTGTTGGGGAGTCTTGGCCGGCTTCCTCATCCTCCCTTTTGTCAGCTGTGACTCCTATTTCCAGAAGAGATGACAGGGTGGAATGATTCACCATCCCAAGTGCACTCGCTGTGGAAAGGGGCAGGACTGGGCATGCTGCTCTGCTCAGAGTCCTTTGCTTTTCAACAATAAGAACCCTGTCCAGGAGCACCCCCCCACACTCCAGCCCCCGCCCCAGCTTTTCAAGGCCTCTGAATGCTAGAAAGAACTTTGATTGGAGTGTATCATTCTTCGACGAACAGACTATACTGGAGGATGACAATACCGGTTCTAAGACCTATATGACACCATTCTCTGAAACTAGTGGAAATGCTCTATGCTGAAATTTCTCTCATAGAACTTGGGTGAGAAGCATTTTAAGGTCAAAGCCTTGTCTCACGTCAGCTGGCGTCAGCTCAAAAAACTGTAGCTCGTAAGTGCCTACGCAAACGTTATCTGCAGAAACAGCCCAGGCGAGTGTCTGTCTGTGTGGCCTCTCTCACAGCCCACCCCCTGTGGAAGCAGGACAGCATCTGGTGATCAAGGGGCCACTGCGGCCCACAGGCCAATTCCATTTGACCCCGTGCTCTAGGAGCACTTTTCAATTCCACAAACATCTCCGGGAGTCCAGAAGTCAATGAAACCCATTACCGTCCACAGAGGGATGGCGATACCCACAGCTGCCCCCTCCCTTAGGGTGGCCGATTGCCCCTGATTAGACAGGAAGAGCTGCCCCCTCCTTCACCGCACAAGCATCTCCCTGGGCAAGGAGGAGGTTAATTGTGTCCCCTTGTTAGGACAAATGGCACATAAATTGCCTATCAGGACTCGTTTGGATAAAAAGAGGAAGACAGAGTGACAGGAGAGTGAAGCAGCATCATGTGGCTCTGTGTGGGATTTTTTTTCCTTAGATGAGATCTTTCTCTATTGCCCAGGCCAGCCTGGAACTCCCAGACTGAAGCGAGTCTCCCGAGTAACTGGGGTTGTAGACGTGCCCCACCACACACGTGTGAGAAGATATTTGTAATTGAGGGAGAAAAGCGACCCTTGATGAAGGATGTTCATTTAGACCTATTCCCCTCTGTGGATCAGTCACATGTTGCCTTTGGCTTCTTGGGTGGTGATGTTGTTCTTTTCAGTGGCTTCTGACTGTACTCTTGAGCAAGCTCATAAGGAGTGCATTTCTTTCTACGGCAGTAAAGTTACTGAGGATTTATCTGTTTGATATTCCTGTTTAAAAGATAATGTTATGTTCCAGGGACCATTTCTATCCATGAGTACTCCATGGGCTATAGAACCAGGGATTGGACAGAACCCCCTCCCTTCTGGAACTAAGAGTCTGCCGTGGTGAGGGGACAGGGACAAATAAATTTCTTTGTGTCTTCAGAGGGAGAGTTGAGCCTGGCTTCTGGGTAGGGGTGGGGTGTGGGTGTGAAGGAAGGAAAGGGCATTAAGGCAGAGGGCACAACAAGTCAAAGGCACAGAGGTAGAATGGCTAGGAGCTGGTGTGGGAGCTTCAGGTACAGGAAGGAGGTCACCAAAATGGCCTGGGTACAGGTGTTGTCACCCTGCTATCAAACTATGGAAGTGTCTTTGAGGATTGGCGTCTGGGTTTTATGACCCAACAATGCTTTGAGGCTAGATTTGGTGGCAGCATGGCGGGCAGAAGCGAAATCTAAGCATGAGGCTACAAGACTAACAACTCCAAGCCCTGAAAGTCATTAGTTATATGTTCAAAAGAAATGACCCCTACCTTTTAAAGTCGGTGTCTCCAAAGACTGCCTTGAGTATGTAACTCACATTTTCCATGATTGCTGATAATTGCCCCCCAAATAACAGCTCTTCAAAATTCTGGTACTAGATAAGCTGACTAATAGGAAGATGAAGGGGAACTTAAGTGATTTTCCTGAATGCCAATTGATCTTTCAATTACAATGACTGGTCAAAATAACATACCCGAGATTTTCTAAGCCCAGGTTAAGTGATGCATGCCCAGGAGTGTCCCAGTTTAAGTGACATATGCAGCCTCTCTTTCGTGGGCCCTCCTACTCACCTCCTTCAAGGACTTCTGTTTATGAGCCTTTATCACATACCTCAAATTTTAACTTAAGTTCCATGCCACAAATTTATTTCCTGTCCACCTTCTTCTACTTTTATAGTCCATCAACAATGCTGCGTGAAGTGAACAGCTATTTTCCCCCACCGCTTCAGTGTGGCAAGGTGGTTTTTGACATCAGGGAAGACCAAATTCAAATTAAACCCTTGGCACTCTGCCTTCGAGAGGTGATAGATGTGCTCCCAGGAGCTGTCTCCTCTCAAAACTAAATTTTCTAGCTCTTGAATGCAGGGAGCCAGAGGGAAGTGAGTACTGCTTCTGCAAAATATGAAACGAATCCAATTTCCTCCTGACCTTGTCCCACTGTGTATTTTATTTCTCTTGTTTTATTTATATTTCTTTATTACCGGAAGCTCTTTTTTTCCCCCTTCCAGGCAGCAGGTTTCTAAGTTACCTTTCACCTCCACACACACACAAATCAAATAGAAGATTAGATATGGTAAGAAAGTTATGGAATGAAACAGACCTTGAGGGCATTGTGCGCGCGCGCGTGTGTGTGTGTGTGTGTGTGTGTGTGAGAGAGAGAGAGAGAGAGAGAGAGAGAGAGAGAGAGAGAGAGAGAGAGTGTGTGTTAATGGAAGATTCTAGCAGAGATTTCCAAAATTGGTTATTGGCACATAGCAACACAATGAAAGAAAAAGGTGGATGCGAATGGTGGTGTGAATTATTCCTCACCTGGTTCCCTCCCCACAAGTACGAGAGAGCTGAGAGGTCTCCTGTGATGGGGTCCCAGGAAGCCTGTAGGTAGCTCTCTCAGGCAGCTCTTTCTCTGGTCTTCCCTGTCTCCCCAGCCCTCCTCCCAGCCCCCGCAGCAGGAAGCAGCTCACACCCTTTGTGTTGGTGCAGAGGCTGCAGCTGCAGCCACCTGCCTTAGCACTAGCCTGGTTTAAAAAGGAGAGATGAAGAATATCAGCTCTCTGATTGAAATGGCGGGGGAACGAGAGAGGCAGAAATGTAATTACCTGAGCTGGAATCGGACCAAGCCACAGGGGCCCGCCTCACTTTCCCCAGCCTCCTCCAGAGCTCATTATTTGCAAGTGTGTCCCCAAAGCAATTCTGAAATAACACAAGGAATCAGAAATTGTTTTCTGAGCTAGCATGGGGGTGCACGGAGGTGCCCATGTGCCGTGTGAGTCGTGTTCAGCACATTGAAGCACAAGGAAAGTGAGGGGCCGGGATGTCCTGAAACAGGGATGGGACAGCTGTGCCCACCCACATGGAAACCATGCTGCACAGAGGACAGGGAGAAGACTTGAGGGGCCTGTCCTTTCCTCCTTCTATTCCCTGAGGCCTCTCTGGGTAGAAAAGGAGTCACTCCAAGAAGAAAGCTGCCAAAGCTTGGTGGCTATTGAATTTGAGTCCAGCTGCATAGCTACTTGCCCCCAGGACAGGATGGCACTGAGGTGTGCCATCACTGTTGTGCTTCAGGATCCACATTCAGACTGGCACACCACCCTGTGTGGACCTGGACCCTGACTCTGGCAGGGAGGGCAGCCAAGGGTCTACCTCTCCCTCCCCTTGCAAAGGGGAGAAAGCCAAGGGCCAGCTTGCTAGAGTCTGATGTGACCTTTCATCTAAGGCCCACCTGTGCCCAAACCATGCCAGCATGAAACATGATGAATCTGGTGACCATTTGTCCTGTGGCCTTAATCTTCCATGAGTGTAAGCCAGGACAAGATAAACTGAGTGACAGAATTGCAGTGGAAGCGAAGTCAGGGCCTGTCTATGTCCCACAGTGACTCTGAAGGATCCTGAGTATCTTTTGTTGGTCCCAAACAGTGCCCTTCAGTGGTAGGTGGGCAGGCTTAGGGTATGCCAGGTTGCAATAAGGTGCTCTTATTACAAAAGGTCAGAGAAATGGGATTGACCTTAGCAAGGACAACTTTAACACCTCCATCTCATAAATTTAGGGGCGAATACTGGACATGTATGTACATGTCTCTTAATACTTCTTGCTAAGAGGTGAGTTTTTTTAAAGCCAATCTGTATAATCATTCCTCAGTATCCACAGGGGATTGGTTCCAGGGGATATGCCTCTCAGATACCAAAATCCACAGATGCTCCAGCAAGTCCCTTAGATAAAATGGCATAGTAATTGCATATAACCCATAACCACCCCCAAAGTTTCAATCATCTCTATACTGCTTACGATGTCTAACACAATGCCTGCTTGTTTTACTCATATGGATTCAGCATAGTACTTGGTAGGTAGAAATTCAAGTTTTACTTGTTGGAACTTTCTGGAATCCCTCCTCTTCCATATTTTCAGTTCACGGTTGGTTGAATCCATGGAATGGGTGGATACAAAGGGTTGACTGTGTTACTGGAGGCTGTTGTGATGTGTTCCCAAGCCCCACTGATGACCCACCTTGATGCTTTATGTTTCTTGCTGAAGGTTACAAGCATTGATCACCAGGTGGCTGAGTCTAGCTCCGGGGACCCAAACACCACTGCTGGCTTCAGCACACCAGGTAATGTTCATTCTTAGTATCTGAAGCACTGTTGCTATTTTTCAAGGATCTGTCTTTTTCTCCTGTTTTCTTCTCTCCTCTTCTTCTTACTCCTGCTCTCCATTTTTTACTCATTATAGGGGTGGAATTTGCTATAGCCTTTTCCCTTGGTACTCTAGAAATTCTCCACATTTTTTCCTCTAACCTTCATCCAGTAAGTCAGGATTCCTAGAAGACCTCACGCTTTCTCTGGGAAGCACTCAGGAAGCACATAAGTTCAGCAGGTTTAGCTGCAGAAAAGATAATTCCCACCAGGCAATTAACTACTGCATTGGAGTGAGGTTGGGTTGAGATTCTTTTTATGACCTGTACATATCCAGTTGCTCCAGGCCATTTCTCATTTTTGCACTTTAATGGCACCATAATTAAGTTGGACATCGTTGTGTGGGTCTATTTCTGGGTTCTCTATCCTGTGTCTTTGATCTGTGTGTCTGCCCCTGTGCCCACACCACACTGTCTTCATGATCATAGCTCTGGAAGAGTAGTGCCCCGACTTGATCCTTCAAGACAAGATTATTTTAGCTCTTCTAGGATCTGTACTTTCCATTTTAGATTTTAGAATCAGCTTATCTGTATCTTCAAAAATCCTTGTTGGGATTTCAGTAAGAACTGTATCAATCCTCTAGAGCCATTTGGAGAGAGCTGACATCTTTCCTACACTGAGCCTTCAAATGTACAAAGTATATCTCTAATTCTCATTTTGTAATTTTCACCATATAAATCCTATCTGTGCTTTGTTAAGTTTACAGTGGGGCATTGGTTCCAGGTCCCCTCTTGGGTACCAAAATCCAAGGATGCTCAAGTTCCTTATTTAATTGGCAAAGTATTTACACATAACTTGTACATATTCTCCCATATACTTTAAATCATTTCTAGATTATTTATCCAACCCAAATAAATTGTAATAAATAGCTGTTACACTGTATTGTTTAGGAAAAAGAGAAAAAAGTCTATATGTGTACAGTACAATTGAAAAAAAATTCCATCTACAACTGGTTAAATTCATAGTTGGTAGACCTCATAGATATAGAGGGTCAACTTATACTTAATGTATAGTTAAGTATTTCATATTTTCAGATTAACTGTAAATGATATTGTAATTGTAAGTAGTTTTTAATATTTTTCTGCTTGTTCATTGTTCATCTGTGAGATTGTGTGATATAAGTGTGATTCATTCTTGTATGATGACTTTGAATCTTGCCATCTTGCTAAACTTATCAGTTCTATTTTTTTCATAAATTCAAAGGTTTTTTTTCCCATTTATTAAAACAACAAAGTAGTGATGAGGAATGGATGCTGGCAAGGCCACAGGAAGCCACTACTCATAGCCACTACCGATTGGCATCCAATACATCGGCCACCCATATTTAGGGCTCTTTATCTAAAATACTTTACCAAAAATGTGTTTGTTGTTAGATGTAGTGATCTCAACTCTGTAGCTGGCCAAGGGGAGTAATGCAAGCAAAGAAAAGTACAAATGAAGATGGTTGTTTACATTTTTCATTACAGTGGAAACCCTGGGGAACAATGAAGTACATTAATAAGAGTGAAAAAAAAACCCGTTGCATATGATAAATACATTGTTATACATTAATTAAGAAAATGCTTGTGGTCTTTTGTTTAAAAATTTAGAGGTCCATTAGATTATGATGTCCTCAAAGCAGGCCCACAACACAACTCCGGGTGAGAATGGGCAAAAATGAGCATAGCAGTCTGGGGCAGGAGCCTCTCCTGGAGTGTTACCACAGGTTTTTAAGTTTCTGGTAATTCTGTGTATGCAGAGGGTAGGTCATATTTGTCCTAAGAAACTCAGTCAGTGTATTATCACTGATGCTAAGAGAATTGAGATCAAGAGGAATCAGCTGGCATGAATGTAATTAACATAATTTTGAAATGGAGTTTTGATTGCATTAATAAATAGAGTTTCTGGGATTGAAATTTTCTAATGACATATAAAATGTTTTTTTTTTCCTTCTACATGATCTATTCATCTTTGAGCACTTGCTCAATTATGTCCTGGGATAAATTCCTGAAAATGAAATTGCTGAGTCCAAGGTAGTATATATTTTAGATTTTAATATATTGGCTAAATTGCATTCTGGAAAGGTCATATTACTAGTTTATATATCTACCAACAGCATATGAGGCCTCAGGACATGGTCACTCCTGTTGACTATTGTCACCCTTCCAGGTCAAAGACCCATACACAATTTCTATGTTTATAACTTTTTATGTTTATTGCCCAATCATAGGTCTGATTTTGATTGATATGTTCTCTTTCAGTGTTTTTATTTTTGAGATTTTGTTTGTGTAGATTTATAAGAGAAAACATTTGTTAAGTGCAGACATAAGAAAATGTGAAGGCTCACACCTTTCCTATTTGTGACAGGTGTACCCCCTCAGTTTCTGCTTTACTTTACCCCCTATTAGCGACATCCTGTTCCATAAGCAAGTTTACAGTTTTATTTTTGTTTTCAAATTTTTCCTTCAGGATTTCTATCATGTTACAAAGTCTCCACTCCAAGGCTGTAGATTTGTTTTCATCTTCTATTTTTATAGTATCTTTAAAATAAAAGGGTAATCTTCCTGGAGATTTTTTTATACAGTATGTGAGGTACTGTTCATATTTTTCTATTTTCCCAAATGGACTACAAATTATCCCCAAGCATTTATCAAGAGGGAAGTAGTGGTTAAGCAAGAGTACTCTAGAATCTTCCACCCGGCTCCACATCTTGGGGCTATGTAACCTCTTGACTTCCATCCCTAAGCCCATGTCTTTCTATGGAATGGGGGTAACCTGGCATTGCCTCATAAGTGGATAGTGGGGACTAAGCAGGAAATTAGCTCCCAAAAGGGGCTGTGGCCCCAAAAGCCCCAGCAAGAAAAAAGGTCATAGACAATGGATAACATGGAACATAGAGAAACAGAGGCCTCCCACAGAAAAGGATGGAAGGAACAGACACCCAAAAGCCTCCCATGGGGAATCTAGGCTGTTGTGACAAACCATGTGTCTCTAAGCAGGCGGCACATCTTGTAGTATGTACTCTGATGCTGAAAGGGAACCTTGAAGGCAGCTGGTACTTCAAAAAGAATGTGGATCTGGGCATGGTGGTGCACACCTGTAATCCCAGCAGCTTGGGAGGCTGAGGCAGGAGGATCACAAGTTCAAAGTTAGTCTCAGCAATTAAGTGAGTGAGCCTCTCAGCAATTTATTGAGACCATCTCAAAATAAAAAAATAATTAATTAATTAAAAGGGCTGGGGTTATGACTCATTCTTTTTTTTTAATATATTTTCTTTCATTTATTTTGTTTTATATATCTGTAAAAACTCAACAAAAATGTATGGATGGAATACACTGGGTATTTTAATTGATCTAATATTTCAAGAAATGCTTTGGAATGGACATCTGATCTCTCCTAGCTGAACTAAAATCATGATAACAAAATAAAAAAACATACACCAAGATGTTTCTTTATGATAATGTGAGTTGCTTATGTCTTAGAAAACAAAATAAATCAACTTTCATGTAAACATTCATTAATATCAATATTGTTTTCAGTAACCAGCCACCACTATGTAAGAATGCCTTGAATTTTATTGCAATAAGAATGGGAGACTGAAGAAAAAGGTGTTCCTAATTGTTAGAAACAACATGTATCATGTAACTGCTCACATGTCTCCAGAAGCTTGAAATCATTTACCATGTTTTATTAATACACCCTCTTAATATCATGTACTTATTGCATTTCATGTATGTAAAGGACTTACATGTGTTATCCTTTTAGGATGCTTATTTAAGATAGAGAGATACATTATAATGTTCACTTTGCAAGTGAAGACACTGAGGCTCAGAGGAGTTTTGCAATATATGGCTCAGTTCTTAAATGCCCCTGGGCTCAAGTCCCAGTATCCTACCCCCCAAAAAAGGTAGACCAGTACTACTCTGGCTTTCATGTTTGTGCAGGTCCCTAGGGGGTCTTGTGAACACAGAATCTCATCTGCCCCCTGGATGCCAGCCTTGGAGTGATAAGGGGGCAGAAGCTAAGACCTGACTGGCATTGCTTGTCCAGAATAGCAGTTCTCAGTTTAAAGGGCATCCACTTTCCATGGAGCGCCTCTTCTCACCTGGATGGCCGGGCTCACCCCCCACAGTCTCTGATTCTGTTTGGCTACGAGTTTGAATTTCTTTCTTTCTTATTTTTGATTGTTAGTTTTTTTGGTTTTGTGTGCGTGTGTTGGTGTTGTGCTGTGGATGGAACCCAAGGCCTCACACATGCTAGGCAAGTGCCCTACCTCTGAGCTGCACCCCCAGCTCCAAGTTTGCAGGTTTGACTTGTCCCCAGGTAAGGTGAAAGCTGCTGGCCCAGGGATTTCTTTGAGAACTAAGGTAGATATTGAGTGGGTTGGGTTTATCCTGCCCGAATGACTCAGGGGCTGAATTCCAGGTCCCAGGTTGCACCTCCTATCTGGAATGGGGAGATTCTCAGGCCCCTAGGGCCTGGCTGGTGTACAAGGTCTCCCTCCGAATTCTCACTCTTCAATGGTCCCTGCTCATCAAGCATCCTTTGACCAAGTATCTGATCTCTGATTTCTAGTCTCTTGTGGGGTGTGGAGGACCTGAGTACCTTGTATCCCTTTCCTAGAATTCTCCTTGAAAGGTCATCTGGTACCCCAAACCTTTCAACATCAGACAGCAATGTTGGACCACCTGGTCCAGTGTTCCCATGCTTCTGAGATTTCAGAGTTTATTTAGGTTTGGGGTTTAAAGGGCAGATGCTGTCCCTGTCAGGGTGGCCCTGTGGTCACTTGCATTTATGCTGTGCTCATTCTCTTGTAGTGCCAGCCAGCAGCGCAAGCCTCCCAACGTCAGATGGAGCAACCTCACTGGGTCCAAGCCAACCATCCCCCGACGACACCGCAGGCACCTCACCGCCCCTGCCACCTACCCCAGGCCCCCTGGAGGCTACAGGTGTGAGCATGCAGGCACAGCCAAGTCCTGGGCGTGTGGCCCGCTCTGCCAGTGACCCTACCTCCTGTGCATCCAGTGAGGCAGGTATGGCTGGCTGAGCCCATCTGTGTCCCCAGGGTGTGTCCTGGACACTGAAGGTCTCATAACCTCTGAAAGTGAAGACCCAGCTCTGGGAAGTTGGGGAACACAGTCTGGATGTCAGAGACTGTAGCTGAGTGCGGGTAGTGGTAGCCTGGGGGCCTCTGCTGTGTGAGCAGAGGAGGAGGGATGCAAGAGCTTGGAATGATGGGAGTCCCCCCAGCAGTCATCCACTCTGGGGTTAGCTATGAGTGTTGCACACTTGCTCCAGGGTCCAGGAAGGGTCAAGATTCAGGCTAGGACAGGGGACCTCAGGTGAAGTCTGTGGGTAAGTGGCATGTCATCTGCCTGGAGTCTGGGGCACACTCAAATTTGTTCTCAGCAGCACTTTATGGCCCCCTTGGTAGTCTTCCACATGCAGTCTGGAGTGTGAGTGGAGTCCCTGTATGACTGTGTGAGTGGACACCAGCCTGGGCTGTAAGACTGTGTAAGACACAGTCCCAATGTCCATAGCCCTGTGGGACTTACATTTCACACAGGCTCCCTCAGAAGTCTTATGGCCCCTGAGGTGGGAGAACCCATGCCCATCCTCGTTGCTATGGGAAGGCCTGCATAGTGTCAGTAAAGATTGGTGTGCCTTTTGACTATGGTTCCATCACAGTCAGAAGATTTTCAAAAACGGCTGTGAAAGAAGAAGTCCCAGTATGACTGCACCTGTCTTGTCTCAGTGGTCTTGTCCAGTGGACCCCCAAATAGCCTAGAGTTCATCCAGCCAAAGAAGAAAGAAATCCTGAAAAGGAACCAGGAAGCCACACCAGTCAAGCCTGGAAGCAACCTCCTGGTTGAAATGTCTTATTTTGCACTTTGTAATGGGTTCTCTCCACCTCTCTTTATCCTTCCCTCCCACATGCAGTTGCTGGCTTACATAAGAACATTCCATCTGAATTTCCTGAAAAAATCCAGCTCTGCTAGTTCATTCAGAGCTTCTCGGCTTCCCTCTGCCCTGTGAGGGCCAACCCCTGAGCCTCCATGCCCACAGTCACTCACTGAGGATTGGGGGACAATCCTATGCACTTGGGGGAGGACTCAGGGATGTGTTCAGGATGTGGCCCTCTGCTGGCTTCCTTTGGCCTGTTCCCCCTCAGTGAAATGAATGGTCTGCAAATCATGACATCCAAGGGGTGGCAATGAGGGAAAACCCAATCACCATTTCTTTTCTGCGTCGCACACACCAGCCCGTTGCTTCTGGCTCCTCTCAGCCACATGAGACTGTTTCTATTCCATAGGACAAAGGCATGTGTCTGACAGTCCCTGGGGAACCTCAGATTCAGAGGCAATTCTGATGAAGAAAGAGTTCAGGGCTTGTGTGAGGAGTGTTGTAGGTCCCGGGTAGGAGGACCTGGACACACCCTGAGCCACAGTGGGCCTGGTGAGATGCATGGCTGCTCCTCTTTCATCCATGGACTGGTTTGTTCCTGCTTGTCTGGCATCTAAAATATATGTGTTAGCCACAGGCAGGCTGAGATAGTTTTATCAATAATTCCTTTTTCCCTTTCATGTGTTAACTGAATTCTCTTCTGGTTAAGATGCCTCTTCACACTCTGCCTCGTGCAGCCAGGACCTTGAAACAAGACTGTCTCGGGCTACTCTGGGGACAGGTGAGGTAATTCTTTTCTAAAATGCTTGACATCTACCTGCTATGAAGTAGGGGTATGAGTTAGCTGCATTAGGTCCTTAGTTGCATTGCCTCTAAATTCAGCTCCTCTCAATGTCACCTGGGAATGTGTTTCCCTCTCTCTCTCTCTCTCTCTTTCTCTCTCTCCCCCCACCCTCTCCCTCTCTTCCTCTCTCTCCCCCCTCCCTCCTTCCCTCCCTTTTCCTCTCTTTCGCTTTCCCCTTCTTTCTCTGAGTGCAGCTGTATCAGGGGCTACAACTAGTTGAATATGCATATGGCTGCTTATTTTACTTTATTGATGGCATTTTAGGGAGTTGATTTGGAGGTTTTTCACACTTTTTCATGTTTAATTCCTGGGCTTGCTCATTGCCATCAAAAAGACCCCAGAACAGTTCATTCAGAATATGTCTCCTTGGAATGACGTAGAGAGCTTTGAGCAAGTTGGGCCTTGATGTGGTCCTCCATGAGTGGATCTCAGCTGACTGCCTGGGCCTGGCTTTGTCCAAGGTGCCATCTGACCCATGCTTATTCTATATATGATGCATTGTAGCTGATAGTCAGCCCTGTGGGGAGCTGGAGCCATTTTTCCAGCCCCTGACCTGGTGGGCAGAGGGGGAAGGACCCTGAAAAGTGGCTGCTCTCTATGACTGACATAGTGGAGGGGGTCTCATTGCCCCTCTACCACTCCCCAGCTCTAATTTTAAGGCAGACCCTGTGTCTAGGTGCCACAATTCTGGCCCAGCAAGTGATCAGACCCAGAGGGAAAGGTCATGGAGCTGGGGAAGGCTGAGAAGGGCATTGGCTTAGGAACTCTGGCTGTGAGGCAGATAAAACCGCTCCCCTGCCCAGCACCTGCCTTTCTTCTTCCTGGCCTGCCTCGCATTTTGGCCCCCATTCCTAGTCCTTCAGCTCTGGGAGGCTGCAGCCCTCAAGGTTAATACCAGCTTAACCTTGGGCTGAGAAGGGAGGGAGGGACACAGGAAATAGGGCCATGCCCAGATGCCAGATCAGAAACAAGAAACCCAGCAGAAAGCATGTCCACAGCATGATTCTATTGCTTTGTAAAGAACTCAACAGATGCCTTTTGTTGCTTTTTTTTTTTTTTCCTGGTTGTTTTCAAATTGCCTCTTTTCCCTTGATTTTTAGTTTCCACATCTCGCTCAGTCATGGCTACCTATCAGCACCAGCTCTCACCCTCCAGGGACCCTGGGACCTGGAAAACTGACCAACAATCAAAGCCAGAGGCCTTACAGACGGTCTCGAAAGTGCGGCCACACTCTTTAGTGGACAGCAAGGCCTATGCAGACACCAGGGTTTTGGTGGCTAAGTTTTTGGAACACTCGAACTGTGCCCTCCCTCCAGAGGTGCGGCATGTGGTGGGCACCATCCACTCTGCAGTCACCTCGGAGGAGAACCCGGGAGAGGAGGCTGTCTTTGGTGCTGGAGTCCTGGACCAGCTATGAAGCCACCAGAAGTCTGGACAGGACACTGACGGAACTGGTGTCAAGCACAGCCTTTTCTTGCCAGAAGATACCATGCTTGACTGGGAGGAGCCTTTGGCCCAGCTTGGCAGAGGACAAATGGAGACCACCCGGAAGTGTCAGGGTGCTCTAGTGGGCAACTGTTATTCCTTCTCTTGAGGTGGCCCTGATCAATGGTCTTCTTGGGAACTGCATTTGTTACCCATTCCAGTACTTCGGAATGATGATTCTCTTGTGTCCTTAGTGAATTTGTTTTCATCAGGCATGTAGCACTTTGAACTGACCAGCGTGACGTGAATGCCGATACATGACAGGTGACACTCATGTCACTGAGAGACACTACATCTCCTCCAAATCAGGGCCATGAAAGCAGGATTCTCCTCCATCCCCAATGTAGTTTAGTATGAAGTGGATAGAGGATGTCATTCCGTCATGGGACTATTTTCCCCTGTGGTTCGTATCTCTCTTTAATGAAACCTTTATCCTATTACGGCCTATTGTTTCCTTTAAAAGGAAATAAGTAACTTCAGCACAGGTGGCACCCTGAGCCCAGCTCTCTGCCCACAGGGCTACAGAGCTATTGTGCAAACAAATCCACCGTGATGGGATTCACCATGGCCCTGCCACCCCTGGGAAGCAGGAAGGTATTGCAAGGGCTTTAAGGCACCTGCCATCTTCTTGTCTCCTGGACCTCTCAGCTGGGCCTCCGTCTGTGAGCTGCCATCCCCGCTTTCTCCCTAAGCTCCCCTTTCTCCATGGTCCCCTGTCCTTAAACCAGAGTCAACAAATAACAGTAAGTACCTTCCCTTGTATCTAAGCTCACCTCACTGACCTGGGTTGGGCACAGGGCCCCTTTCTCCAGGGTGTGTATACCTCCTGCTAAGGCATGACCCAGCACTATCCCTCCCCCAGCCAGGTGGCAGCAGGCACATCTGCATTGAATATTTCTATGAGATCTCTCTCTGTGGTCATGCAGAAGCAGCAAGCCCAGCTTGGGTCCAACTTGATTGCCTTTGGCCAACTTGGGCACCTTTGACTTTCTTGCCCCACCCTTGCCCCTTGTTTTCTGGCAACATCAGCTGCAGTCACTTCTCAGCAATGGCCCTAGAGCAGCACTGTCCACAAGAAGAACTTTCTTTATGCAGGAAACACCTGTACCTGGACCATACAAAACAGTAACTAGTACATAGGGCTGTTGAGTCCCCCAACTGTGGCCAGTGGTTTCTGCTTTGGGCAAAAAGCTTACCTTTGTGCCTGGCACAGCAAGTGCAAAAGATGGGCCAGAGGGTACCCACCACTGCTCAGTGCCTGGCTAGGGGTTCGTGATGTTCTTCTCTGTTCTGCATGGCCTGTGCCTATTCTTGAGCCCCCCCCCACCTCAATATCCCGCATTCCATCCCTCAGCCTCTAATTCCAGTTCATCTAATGTGCTGGGGGCACTTCTCTGTGTTTGGATGTGGGGCAGGGGGTAGAAGGAGGGTTCCAATACAAATATGGTATAGGAACCCCCCCAGCCAGGGTCAGCTGCTAATGGTTTGATTGCTTTGCCAATGTCCTTGGTTGCTACCTCCCTGAAGTTACTGAGCTCAAAATATATGAATCAGGCCTTTTGACAGCAATCTTCCTTTTCCACAAGAGACATACTAGAGATGAGTTTATGAGCACTTTGTTCAGACTATGAAATGGAAAATCTTCTCTAATTTTTCTCAAGTGAGGGCTTTTGAAGCAGTCCCTTTGCAGGTAAAGTTAATTGATAGTTTTTCAGAATGGCTTCCCCTGAGCCATGGGCAAAGCAAAGTATTTACATCCTGATGTCCTAGTCCGGGGATAGCAGTATTTTCACGGTCTCTGAGGTGAGCCAGAGCATAGCCAGCTGTAGGCAGGGTGGGGGGGGGGTGCCTGCTGGCAGGGCAGGCAGTGGCAAGTGGGGGGTGTACACAGCAGTGTCCCTGAGCCCTGCCACTGGCTGGGATAAACCATGCAGACCTCAGACCTGCTTACAGTCTGACTGAGGCTAAGACTACGTCCCATGACACTGACTCAAGCTCTGGGGTATTTTTATTGTGCAGTAAGGGGACAAGTCATCCTGGTGTTCTGTGTCCTTCACTTTGCCTCTCTGCAACAGGGCCTTATCATCTGTCATTTGGGTCTCCTGCCTCAGGCTGTACCTTCCTTCAAGCATAGACTGACGTGCTGTCCTAAAACCTTCATTCCCAGGCATTGTTCAGAAAGTGCCATCCACACACATACCCACTCACACTCAGTTCTGTATTTGCTGTCGTAACAACTCTATTTTGTGGATAAAGAAACTGTATCCAACTGGATGCCACTTGGCTAGAACCTTCTGCCTCATGGAAACAAGCCTGGCCCCTCCTCTCAAGGCCAGGTTGACCCACACGAACACTGGGAAGGCCAAAGCTCCAGGCTTCCAGGAAAGATCCCCAGAAGGCACAGCGGCTGGTAAGGCGCACTTGGGAGTGTGCTGGCAACTTCAGCTCTGGTCCCGTTGACCCAGTTCAGCGACATCCTGGTGGTAGCAGTTCCAGCAGCAGGCCTCCAAGGCTCCAAGCAGCATGTGGGCTCTCAGCCAATGGGAGAGCTGGCTTCCTGCCCTTTGCTGTGCATCCTTTCCATCTGGAAGCTTATTCTCCTGTTTCCTGTTTTGGTATCTGGAACAGGCCTGAATGGCTGTTTTAAGAAGTTCCTTTCCCCTCTTCCGTATGGCTGGGACCTAGGCAGGAACCCAAAGGAGGCTGGCGGCTACTGGGACACCACCTTTAACCCTGGCCTGGGGGGCGGGGTGTGAGGATGCTGAGGTGGGCAAACTTTGGTCCCCAACTCTATGGCTAACAAGGTTCGGGGCATCTTTCACAAGCACTCAAGGTCTCCTTGAGCTAGAGGTAAACACACAAATTAAAACTTGTGATGAACCATGATGCAACAGAAAGCTTATTTCAGATGGATGTTCCTTTTCTTTCCCCTCTGCTGTATCAACTCACAGAAGCTGCTAAGGCAGAATTTAGAGAAAATTGTTTTCAAGCCACCAGAGACCTGTTTGTACAACTCAAACGGTTGTATTTATTTAATGTACCTCAAGGTGTTTTAATAATGATCAGTGTTTTAATAAAAAGTATTTCTGGCCTCTGTGTGTCTGAGGTCTAATTGCGACAGAGACAGGCTGAGGGCTGTGTGCACCGTTGGCCAAGAGCAGGGTCCTGAGGGCTTGGTCTGGGCTCCCTGCCAGCTGCTGGGGAGTGGGAGGCACCCAGAGCTGCCCAGCTGTGCTTCCTAGGAGCCCCCTGGAGAGACTGAGCTGCAGGAGCTCAGGAGGAAAAGGCAGTCCCCTCCACCCGATGCACGCACGTCCCATCCACACTGACCCACACCTGCCGCTCCGTGGAGGCAACACCTGGGAGAATACGGGCCACAGCTCAAAGTTTTTCGTTTTTCTTCTTCTTTTTTTTTTTTTTTTGACTGTGTATCATTTTGGCGGGAGTCATGCCACCATGTCATCTGCTAGCCATAGCCTTCCTCCCTGGAGCCCATCACACGCCTTGTCCTGGGCACTGCAGGAATATTCCCTTGGGCTGCCTGAGCTGCGATCCCTCCCCTGCTTCTCCTCAGGTTATGAGGGTTCTTTGCATTCCCCAAGGTGGTGCTATCCCTGCTAACATTTTTTTCTTTTTCTTGGCACAGAGCTTTCAACTCTTTGCCTCCCCTTTCTAACAGAGTTTCCTACTGAACATTTTTCTTTGACTCTACCATGCATCCTTTCTGAAAGAAGGCCTGGAGCTAGAGTTCACTTTGAAAGACTGTTCTTAGATGCCCTGATGGCCAAGGAGGAGCTTAACGGAGTGCTTAGCTAGCATCCCTCAGGGGGCCTGGTAAGAAAAACCGCTTGTTCTCCCCCAGAACCCCAGGCCACAAAGGTGCTTGGTGAGTAGCTCCCATCAGCAGAGCATGCACTGCTGTGAGCAGGCCAGAGAGAAGGGGTCCTGTGTGCCAAGGTCCCCAGGCTAGCAGAGCTGGAGTCCCCTCCCTGGACTTTCTGACTAAAGCCCAAGTTCACTCCGTGGCCTCCCCATGCCAAGTGACACCAGGGCCATACCACAGAGAAAAGAATGTGACAGAAGAACTGCCTGAGTCCTGTTAGTGCCCTAGACAACTGCAAAGGACCTCACAGGTAAAAAGAGGGGGCTGGGAGTGGTGCTTCGACTCTGTATCTTACCCATACACACGCGTGTGCGTGAACATATGTGTACACCTCTCCTGGAGGCAACTGATATTTAAATCCGAAGAAGCCCAAGTCTCCATCTCTTTCTTATTCAGTTAGTAGCTTGTGGCCATGTCTCTCACCTGGGGCAGGTGGGTAGAGAACCCAGAGCAGCCTGGTGACCTGTGACGACTGCTGACACTTCCAGGTGCTCCAGGGTTTGGCCCACACGAGATCTGGTGACCTTAGCATGCATCCTCTGACCTCATGGCCAAGAGCTCCCAAGGCCCTAGACTGGGAAGGGATGCTGTCACCATATGGCAGACTTGCAGAGCCACTCACTAGAGAGTGAGAACCAGAGGCCGGTTGGACCTATGATGCTCAGTGAACACACCAGCCACACAAAGAGCTTCCATCATGACTTCAGGTTTATTAGTGAGATGCGCGAAGTCTTCCTAAGGTCAGCTGCATGCAACACACAGGTTACTCCTCAAATACAGTAATCCTAAAGCTTTAGTTACTGCGTGGTAAGGCTTCTTAAGTCACAGTGTATTCTTCAAGGCCTGGGCCAAAAAAAGAGACTTCCAGACAAAATGATGTCAGTTAACATTGATCTCTAATGAACCGAACCGGACGATGGGTTCCTTCATCTACACACGCTCTAATACTGCTCATGGCGGGGGGCGTCTTGCTTGCCACGTAATTAGCGCTCCTGGCTGGTTGCCTCAGGAAGGGCAGAGGTGGAGTTTTCTGGTGGGTTTGGATTGTTGGAGAGGAGCGTGTGTGGATGTGTTTGTGTAGATAGGTTTTAAACAGGGGGCAGATGCCTGTGCTGCTGTCCTTGTCCCTGGCAGGATGGTGAGAGTGTTCCCACCTGGCAGGAGGGTGGGTGCCCAGGTAAGTTCACAGAGACTCAATGACTCGGAATGGGGGAGGGGGACAGGAGAAGCAGGTGTGGTCACCAGACATGGGAAACCCCTAAACTTCTGAAGAACTGCTTGCCCAAATAAAAGTCCAAATGGTAACATTTTCTAAATAAATATGGAGTTTTTTGATGTTGTGACCATCATCCTTTATTGAACTCAGGAATATCTCCTTTCCTGGTAAATACTTACAATCGATCACATGTTCCCACACTTTTAGTGCAAGTCACATCCTGGGAGCCGGGCTGCCCACGCTCCTGTGGAAGCAGCAGCAGAGTCAGCTGTGCGGGCTCTTCGGGGCTCCAGTGGCACCCCCATCAACCCGGGGGGCAGGAGAGGGCTGCTTGCCCCCTTGCAGGCGCTGTGTCCCTCAGAGGCCTCCCTTCATGGCGGCATGAGTGGGTCCCCATGTTTTGTGTTCTACAACTTCAGGGAAGAAAGACACACACTCTCTATGCCACACAGAGGTACCCATGAACACCCCTGCCAGTCACAATGAGAAAAACAGTTCAGAATGTGGCAAAATACTTGAATGTTTTACAAAGGTTTGTTCCTGCGACTCTCCTTTGATAAAAAAAAAAAAAAAAAATGTACCCCTTTTGGCAGAAAACAAAAAACAAAAAAACAAAAACAAAAACAAAACAAAACAAAAATCAAATCAAAACAACCGGGAGGAGGTAAGGGCACACCCTTCGGGGCCAGTGTTCTTGGCTGGGCTGTGCGATCAAGGGGCAGGGCTTTGTCCTGGCTTCCTGCTTTTCTGGGTCCAGGTGGGCCTGCCTGGCGACCCCGGCTCCGTGGCAAAGGCTGGGTGGGCCTAGATGTATAGCGGGGTCTCCTGGCCCGTGAGGAGCCTGAACATGGCAGCAGGCATGGTCTTCATGTGAATCTGTCAACAGAGACAGGAGAATGAGCGGCTCACCCACTCCCCACAGGTGCTCCCCTCGATGCAGTTAAGTGAGAACCAACAGTAGAGGTGAACATCTCCCAAGAGCCTCCTGTTGAGAATGCCAGTGCCTCCGAGTGAAGGAAGAAGGACATGCTGTGCAGACAGACCCGGGTTCCCCATCCCTGTCTGCACACAGTCATGCTGACATCAGGAGGGTGGAAAACTGGACTTTTAAGGGTGTCTGCAATTCGCCTCCTCGGGTGAGGGAAGGCTGCAGCATCCCCAGGAACCGTGGGGCGTGCACTGTGCTTCAGTGAGGGGGAGACCGAGAGAGCCCTGCCCACTAGGCCGGTGTTCTGGAGGGCTGGGGACGGGCTCACTGAGGAGCGGGCTGCCCTCAGACCATCATCCTTTCAGAATCCCTTAGGGAATAACCCTCAGTGCCTGACCTCCCCCGCTACCTGGCTCTAAACAGGATGGGCATAAAACAAGGAAGGCATGAGGCTGATCCCCAGGGACACCAACCCCAACATCCTTGAGGACACTGGACGGAAGGCATGTCTTGGGGGGCAAACACCAAGCCACTGGAAGCAAAGAAAAGGTGAGCTCCAGCCCTTCCCAGCCCGGCAGAGTGCTGTGCTCCGGCCGGAGGGTCTGCCTTGCCCACTGCCTCTATGGGTGGGTGTTGTTTCTGAAATATCTAGCTGGCCTGGGTGCTGCTGGCCTCTGCCCATGCCCAGTGCCCAGGGATGAGGCTACCAGGAGTTAGCCGCCGATCCCACCCAGGTCTGGCCTTCTTCAGGCAAACAGGCTCGGGCCCTGGTCTGTCCAATGCAAATAGGTAAAACTTGCAGATAAGATTTTCCCACCTTTGCCCCTTCACCATTTGTTTGATCTGTTCAGATGCTGGCTCTTCCGTCACCCCAGGAAGGCTTTTTCCATCAGAAGTTTCATTCTGGGCAATTCTTCAGTCTGAACCCCCCCCCCAAGGCTCATCCAAACTTCAATCTTGTTTTTCAGTGACTAATTTTCCAAACGTGCTTGGGCACGATGGAAAACGCAGGCAAGCGCTTTCATCTCCCAGCTCAGCCAGCAGGTCTGCGGCCGGCGGGGGGCTGATGGGACTCCAGCACCTCACAGCCCGTTCTCCTGCCTCTTTGAAATCAATCCATCTGGGGTCTGAGGAGTGGGAATCATTTCTCCCCGCTCCCAGCCTGGCTTCTCCTCTGGATTGATTTCTCTGTGGGTGTGAGGCTGATGGCTCCCGTGTGGGCAGCCATTTCCAAGCGCCTACTTAGGAAAATTGGATTTTCCTTTCTTGGAAGCCATTTGTAAAGGGAAGTTAATGGCAGCTCCCCAGCCCCTCTCTTTCTTCATAGAGTCAGCCATCGCCACCACCATTCGGGGCGGGGGGAATGTGCCTCCTCCCTCGGCCTCAGAAGTTTCACAAAATACTGAGTGTCCTGATGTGGCCCAGGAGATGGGATCTGAGGGGTGACCTGGAGATAGCTCACCTCCCCACCCACACTCTAAAATGGAGTCCAGGCCCTCTGCCTCACGTGGCCACCGGGGGGAGCACCACACACCACCCAGAGCCTGGCCGGACCCTCAGTGTGCAACCCAAACTCTGCCTGGGCCCCCTCCCCACTTATCTCTCCAGCTCTCCTCGGCCTTACTCTTTGGGCCATCACCTATGCCTCTCCCAAAGAGACTGTCACCCTTCTTCAATGACTGCCTTCACAGGCCCACTCACACTCCTATACTCACACATGTGAACACCCAAACTCACAGAGACCCTCACAAAAACACACCCACACTCACCCACTCCCAGGTACACTAATACCCCTACCCACACACCCACACTCTCATATACACTCGTTTATACACACCCACTCATCTGCATTCACACACACACCGTCACGTGCACCTTCACACACCTCACACATACACACGCGCCCACATTCATGCACACCCCTGTACCACACCACAACAGGAAGGCCTGCTCCCCATGTGCTGCGGCATCTCCCACGCTGGCCTCCTGCTCGTGCCCACTTGTGAGCCTCTTGGGACATCTGTGCCCTTCCCCTGGTACCCTGGACCATCCTCCTGATGCCATGGAAATGACACCAGAAAGAACTAGACCAGGAATAGGTTCCAAGTCGACAGGAAGGAAAGGGCTGAGTCTTGCTCCGAGAGCAAGGGCAGGCAGCAGGCAGGAGGCAAACCCAATGCCACAGTGATCCGAGCCTCAGGCCCTGGAGGGCTGGCCCAGCAGAGGAGAGGGGTTCCAAATGGCACGTGAAGGATTCAGTTCCAGAAACTGTGCAAAGGAGCTCCATCCCCAGCCTTTGCCCTCCTGTCTGTTGAGAGACATTCAGCTGCTTTGTTCAATGGAGCCAGGAGGGACGGGCCAGGCACTGCCTGCCATTCTGCTCATCCTTGTGACAGGCACTGGTAGGGTAGAAGCCAGTCTGGCCTGCCCAACAGATGCCCAGTGGCCCCTGGAGAGGTGGTGTCTCTCAGAGGTCAAGGTGGGCAGCACACATGAGCCAGCACACAGAGGTATGTCCAAGGTCCCAGTAGGGTCTCCTTGTCCCAAGAAGGGTAGACTTCCCTGGGTGGGGACCAGTGGCTTTCCCAAGCACATCATGTATCCCCTCGTGTAGCCCATGGGGTTAAATGTTGGTCATGGAAGAAGTAGGGGCCAAGATACCCCTAGACGCTGGCCACAAGAAAATGACAAGGGATGGAGGGGAGATGGGCATAGTCTTACCTCCCCAACAGAGTTGGACAGAGCCTGGACTATCTTCTCATGGGCTGTGGCCACCACACTCTGCCCATTGATCTCGATGATGCGGTGGCCAACACGGACGCCACCTCGTTCGGCGATGCCCCCTCTCATGAGGCTGCAGATCTGAGTAGACACGGTTGGGTCAGCATGCACATTCCCACCACATCCCCAGGGGCTCCACCATGTCCCAAAAGATGGGAAAACAGAAAGTACTCATGCAGAGAGAACAGCCTTCCTTGACAGATACTTCTACATGTAATTCCCTGACTCATGAAGGGACATTTATGATTTGGAATGTTAAAAGAGAGAGAGAGAGAGAAAAAAGAGAGAGAGTCAAAGCTGTGGTGTGAGTGGGGGACCATCCAGGTCTTCAATCCTCCCACGGTGGAATCTGTGACCTTTGCTCCTGGTGTTGGCAGAGGGTGGGGGGGACAGTGTTGTGCACAGTCGGTACAGGTTCTGGATGATTCTCTGCCAGCTGCACCCTAGCCATCGTTCAGGGGAAGGCAATCCCATCCCCACCTCCTGAGGACAGAGGAGATAAACTCGCAAGTTGACAACTGGAGTTTAGGAAACGGACAGTGAAGGCTGTAAGTTTGTCTTCATTAAAAATCCAGGCATCAGAAAGATGAGCGTTCGTGGAACACCAGAGGGAGAACAGCCCCTGGAGGGTGGGGCCTGTAGACTCATTAGAGAAGGGAGGATGGGAAGGACCAGGGGGCAACACCCTGAGGAACCCATGAAAGGCATGGAGATGAAGGTGCCGCAGCAGGAGGAGAGGTTGAAGTCCTGGGACCCAGCTCGAGATGCGGTGAGGTGGGGCAGGGAGCAGAAAGTGGCCCAGCCTCCCTCCACTGCCAGCTGCTCCCAGGGGCCAGGGATCTTAATCCGCTGATAGCCAGGCAGAGTGATGGGTAGGCAGCAGCCTCATTGGGGCAGAGGCATCCTGAGAGCAGCCACAGGACACTTGGTGGTCTCTCATGTCCACCCCCTGCCCCTGCCCCAATCCCAGACACCTCAGCCAGCATGAGTGAGCCCTCAGAAGCCCCTTGGCAACATGGGCCACACAGGGACAGTGTCCAGCCCCGTGCCCAGCACTGTGTTGGCATCACTGCACAGAACTCTGTGTTTGCAGATGAGGAAGGTCGGGCCCAGAGGCAAGTGCGAGAGGTCCAGGCAGGCATGACTTGTCCTCCCTTGCCTAGGGACACACATGACATCATCTGAGAGCCTCGATGAATTCATCATGGCTTTCTGTCCTTCAGTTTCCTCTCTCTGGGAACCCTAACAGCCCAGCTACCATCTCATTGGTGTTTTTATGACTTTTGACAGGTCCTCATATTTAAAAGGCAGGAAACCATGACTCAGGCCAAGCAAGGTGCTTCTGGAACACCAGAGGGAGAACAGCCTAAAAGGTCAAGGGTCAGCTGTCCACAGGAGATGCTGGTGTGGATGCCGGGAGATCTCAGGCAGGAAGGCGGGGCCCTTTCAACCCATGGAAAGCTTGTACCTTATGGCTCTTGGTGCCCGGAAGTGAATCACTCCCTGCTTGCCCCAGAGACTTGGGAGTTTGGGGAAAGCCCCACCTGTGTCAGAGCGCTGGCTGGTGTGGCCTCCCCCATCTAATTCCTGATCTGAGCGCCTCCACCAGCTTATCCTTGCCCCTTCTCCCTCAGCACCTGGAAGTGCATCTCTTTAAGAATGATGTAGGCTTAAACGTCCACTGCCCACAGGCTGGCCCTAGTGGCCCCCATGTGCTTCCTGTTTGCCATTTATTTTGTGAGTTCTGCCTGGTCACCAACACAGGTCTTTCCAAAGGGAGTCCATGTGTGAGGATCCTATAGGGTTCCTGCAGCCTGTCCCTCCCTGCACTCAGGACTTCTCCATTTCTGGAGGAAGACATTCTGTGCTGGCTGGAGACACAGGTGCAGACCGATACTGCAGCCCAAGGCTGCTGCCACCTAGCCACCTGGACTCCTGTGGCAGAGACTAATTACTACCTGGGGGAACCCAGGCTCTTGGGCCAGAGTGGGATCCTCCAGGGAACAGGGGTGTGGGTGGAATGCGGGAGGCTGTGTTTGTGGCCATGGTTGTCTAGAAAAGTGGAGAACTGTGGTGTCCGATGGAATTTTGCTTACCTGATGGCCCACAGACCCTACACAAGCATTAAGAGATGATTTTATTCTTTTTCCCCCCCAATGACTTAGTGTATTTTGTGTCAAAACTGACTAGTTCTTTGACGATCCAGAAGGAGGTGATTCGGGATCACCGGTGTCACTCCTCTGGCCTGGCCAGAAGAGGGCATTCCTTAGAAAGGGCTATTTTGACTGAGTCCCTGGTGGTGGCTGTCTATGTATTCATGGAGACTCGAGAAAAGAGGACCAAAGGGGAAAAGAAGACAAAGAGGGTGAAAATGGGTTTGTGCCTTAGGAGGGGTGCTGCTGGCAGAACACACTCTGACCCCGACACACAAGCCGTCAGAATCCGGGGGTGAGGAAGGGGAGCAGGAGGTGCGGGGTGGGGGAACATGCATGAGGCAGAGGTCTTGCCGACCCAGGCTTGCCCTGCAGAGACTGGGACTGTGGCATATTCTAACTTCATGTTGTGCACTTTGGGAGAAGAAGATGGTCTCCCAGCTGGAGGCTTCTTGATTTCTTGGAAGATATTGTGGGAAGAGAGAGGCGGATCCATTTGGAAAGAGCATTAATTGGATCATCAGGGGTTTGCTGCTAATGCTTTGTTACTTCAGGAGTAATGAGGCTGCAAATGGAAAAGGTGCTTATGCAAAACCAGCTCGGATGTGGGCAAACTTTTCCAGGAGACACAGGGGACCCCTGACTCCATGGAGCACAGCAGCCAGTGGGCGCTAGGCTCCCGGTGGGCCCAGCAGGAGGGTGGACTAGCTCAAGGACCGGAACTGAAGCCTTGATCATGGGCCTCGTGGGCATCTCTGATGCCTGCTTTTTAAAACCCTGGGCCCTAGATGTAAGCATAGGAGTCCTGCACTGGGCACGGTGCTCCCAATCCACACATGCACCCTCCGCTGACACCCTGACACCATGCAGAGAGGCAACGGGCGTGTTCCCTTTGTCCCTGCTCTGCCACTTCCCGGCTGGGAGGCCTGGGGCAAGTTACTTTACCTCCCCGTTCCTAGGTCCTCTTCTGTGAAATGGTGACAGATGATGCCATTCTTTAACTGGACCCTCCCAAACACCGGTTGCCCCAAGGATGCCCTCAATATGCTTGTCCATGGTGGGGGGTTCCATTTCCTGGTTCCTGGAACTGACCCCAGACAAGTGGACTGGAGAGACTGAGATGCTGAGACTAGATGGATGGGAGAAAAGATGAGCTGCACACCCATGTGCCCACAGCACGGTTCACAGGCACCAAGAGGTGGGAGTGACCCAAGTGTCCATGGAGGGATGGATGGATAAGTAAAATGTAGTACATCCATACAGTGGAATATTATTCAGCTGTAAAAAGGAAGGGAATTCTGATACTTGTTTATGGGATAAACCTCAAGGACGTTATGCTAAGTAAAACAAGGCAGTCACAGAAGGACAAATATGTCACGATTCCACTTATAATGAGGTACCCAGAGTACTCCAGTTTATAGACAGAAAATATCATGGGAGGGGAAATGGGGAGGTCCCATTGTTTCATGGGGACAGAGTGTCAGTTTTGCAAGATGACACAAGTCCTGGAGACTGGTTGTACAGCCGTGTGAATGTACGTAATACTTCTAAGCCATATTCCTAAAGATGGCTAAGATGGTAAGTTTTATGTTGCTTGTATTTACCATTATTATTAAAAAAAGAAAGAAAAATAGATGCCCTAGAAGAGCTGAGGTTTAAAGAAAAGGGAGGTAGAGCGGGGGACGGGTGTCCAGGGGCCTCTCTCTCTCTCCTCCCCTGCCACACCCAGTCCTACTTAGCTGCCCTAGAGCTGGGACACAGTTCGTCTCTGCTCACCTGAATACGAAGCCCAGCCACCTGCCCCAGGGAGTGTTTCTGCAGTAATCGGGCAGAAACCACAGTGAGTCACCCTGCCCAGTCACTGCCTCGCCAGGCACTGTGGAGGCTGGGGACTCCTACTCACTGTCCAGCCATCTCCCACTATCCCCTTGGCCCCTGGCCATCCCTGGCCAGGCAGAGTGAGCACTTGGGGCTGGGGGCCTGGGAAGGGTGAGAGTGGGTTCGAGGGCCCAGGGAAGAGAGTCGTGGCTGCAGGGCCAGGGGAGGCGGGCAGCAGGAGCCCCAGGTGCCAGGCCAGGCACTGACTGGTGGGCAGGAAGCGGAGGCCACAGTCTCTGAGCCATTGGTCGCATTCTGACCCGGGGGCAAGGGATTTGAACCAGAGAAGCCAGTACCATCAGGTCTCCCGAATGCCTCCTCACACTCCCCCTTCCTCCCAGTGGGGAAGCTGCTGCGGGACTCCAGCACCTCCCCGGGAAGGTGGGTGGGAGAGAGCCTGTAGCCTGTCATGGTCACCCGGCCCTACCTGGCTGTCCCTGACTGAGGCTCACGGCTCTGTCCTGAGGCTGGCCACAGCGCTACCTTTCTTTTCCTCTTGCCTTAACTTAGCCTCACAAGGCACCAACCAGGGCCCCAATCCTCCTCGTCTCTTGGCTCCCGCTTCTGGACCTCTGTTCTGCACATCATTACCGGCTGTGTGACCCCAACAGCCGTGGACCTCGATCTGACGTCCCGGGACAAGTCTCAGGCTCAGCGTAGCCTCCACAAAGCTTGCAGATGTGGAGGCCAGGGGACTCCCTACCTACTCAGAGTAAGAAAAGTTTTCTCTCATTTGTAGTTGTTTTTCTAGAATGTTCTCCTCGTGTCTTTCCTCGGTGCTATTGGTGAGCACACACATCCTCCCCACTCGCCCTGACACCACTTCCTCCTTACCATCTCTCCTCAGCTCTCTAACGCTCAGGGCTGTTTTAAATGATTTGGGTATCACTGGTCCCCCTACTTCTTCTATACTCATTTAGTGGCCACTTTGCAGAAAGAAAACACCAAGGAAAAAAAAAACTCATGCCAACCAAACTTAGGTCAAAGAGAAAGTGGGAAACTTCTAACTGAAGAACTTTGGCCTGGGGAGCAGGCACAGGTTTTTTGGCTAGCCCAGTATTCACTCAAGCCCAGGAACACCTCCTCCAGGCAGCCCTCCTGCCTCTTTAGTGTCTGACATGGAGCCTGAGTTGGGGAAGATATTTCACAAATGTCTCCTGAATCACTGAATGAGTAAATGAACAAGGAAGAAAGGGGTGAACCAATGAGTGATCATGCATTTGTGGAGCATGGTGAGTCTGATGTCACTATTAATTGTGTGTATTCAAGCTACGGTTTGCTAGCAAAGTCTGCTACCCTCCCTTCCTAAGCAGACATTTGCTCAGTTTAGCCATCACTGGGACATGCGTGCGCAGGCAGGGCTTAGGGACCACTCCTTTCCTGGCCTCCTTTTCTAGCTGGGCCAGCACCCAGGGATCCACTGAAAATTCCTTCCCCATGTGGCTTGGCTCATGGAAGCTGTGCCCAATGGCCTTCCACCCAGACAAGAGCTACCATCCCCCAGCTCCTGACGCCCCGTCCCCACATGTGGCGAAGGCAGCCCAGGGTGGGGAAGTGGACTCACGATTCCATTCTGCACACTGAAGCCCAGCTGGTACTTGAGGTCTGGCCGCTTGATGAGGACCGTGGTGACTGGGGGGCAGCTGACGATGTTGAGCTTCACCTGGGTCTGGTTCTTCAGGCCCTGAAGAGCATGGGCACAAGAGTCACAGGAGGGTCTTAGATATCACTCTGTCTTAGATATCACTTTGGGCAGAAAGGTGGGAACATGCCCCGGGCCCGGGGAGGGTGTGCTCATGAGAAAACACTTCTCGGCCTCGGTGAGCTGTCAGCCTCATTGTGCTCCATAAACACAGGTCACTCAGTCATTCCCTCGTTTCCTCAGGGAGTCACATTTCAACCTCAGTGTCTCCTCTACACAGGGAATGAACCTTATCCTGATTCTCAGGACAGTAGCTGGGCATCCCGGGTGGCAGTGTATAGGGTGGCCCACCATAGGCTGGGGCTGTCTCTGACCTGTGCATACACGAGCCATTTCAGGAGTCAGAAGCCAGGCTCTGAGAGCCACTGAGAACCAATGGGTTGAGCATCAGGGTCACCCTCAGGGTGCTCACAGGAGGGGCTGCCGACATGCTGAAGGCAGAAGGAGAACTTCCTCTTTGGAAGGATGTGGGGGATACTTCTTCAAACCAAACATCCTCCAACAATGCACAGTGCCAAGAGCGACAGCTCAATGAGACTCAGCATCCAGAATACCGCAGGCTTTGGGTGCTGCATCGAGGTGGGCTAGAGTCACCTCAGGCCCCAGGGAGGACATGATTATCAGTGAGCCCCCGCCAGACTGCAGTCCTGGGGTCGGGCAGAAGTCCAGAGGCAGGGGAGGGCCCCAGCCCTTCATATGGCTCTAGTTTTAGCCTGCCTGGAGGTGGGGACAGCCCTCATGCACACATAGCCCCCAGAGCTGCAGGGTCTCCCCATATTCATTTCCCACTGGGCAGAGGCTCCACTGGGTCAGCTCCAAAAGCCCATTTGCAGAATACTCTGGTTTTGGGGTGCCTTTCATCTCTCAGGACAAAAGGGGCTTCTTCCAGCACCAGGACCACAGAGGGATAGGGGTGAGGCCACTTATGGGTCACAGGAGCTGCCACCAACAGGCTGCTGTATGGAGTCTGCCCCTCCTGAGGCAGCCAAGTGTAAAGGCCCTCCATCCACTTGCTTGTAAGTCCCCTCTGCCTGATCCTCTTGGGGACAGGTCATGTTTCCCAAAACTACAAGCCCATGGGTCATATGGTCAGAATGGCCTTTCTGGCACACGATCCACATGGCTGATCCACTCTTCCAGTCCACCAGGACCAAGGGGGTTTCCAGAAGTGGGATTTTCAGTGCTAACCTGGGAAAGTACCAGGTCAACCCAAGTGAGTTTGGCATCCTCTGCCCACAGGTCCTCAGCCCCTTGCCTCAGGTCAACGTGATTCAGCCCTGGGCTACCGGCATAGGAACCTTCCCCCAGCGCCTTCCCAGGGCTGCCTGAGTACTTCTGATGTTAATCATGGGGTATAGTCTTGGCTTCAAACTTTCACTCTGCCACTGACCAGTCACCAGGTGGTTCTCTCTGGGCTTCAGTGCCCTGACATGGGTCAAATGAGGTAGGGCAGAGGTTCCCAATGCACTCACCTTGATGATGCCCTGGCAGGTGGCGAGAGGCAGCCCCACCAGGCTGGTGCCATTGATGGACATGATCTGGTCCCCGATGCTCAGCTTCCCAGAACGAGCTGCTGGGCCTCCATTCATCATGTTCGCCAGGATCACCGTGGGCAGGATGGAGCCCCAGCCCGACTCCACGACCACCACGCCCAGAATCTCACCCTTGTGCTTCTCCAGCTGAAGCTGCAAGGGAATGGACAGGGTGAGAGGGCCCAGAGTGGGGTCCAGGTTCTGGGCCAAGCACCTACAGAAGGACTGGCCTAACCCAGGTCTGGTGGGTCCTGACTTGCTTCTTGGCCAGTTCCTCTCAGCCAAGAGATGTCTGCCTTGTCCCCTGACCTCTCCCAACTTGGGCTCCCAAGACCCTCTGGGGCCCACCAACTCAGGGAACCTGGAAGCCCAGGGTTCGTCTCCTCCTCCTCTACCCAGCATGGAAGCCCCCAACCCCAAGCAGGACTCCCATGTCCTGGCTTCTGCTCCCCACCCCCAAATCCACAGAGGCCAGAGGCATGTTCTCAGCATCGAGAGCCCATCCTCTGCTCCCAGGCTTTCCTCTTATCTAGGAAGGTCTATTTTTCTCTGCCTCAAGAGTGGCTCTCTCAGAAAACGACCTGTCACTTCATTCAACAGAAAGTCAAGAGCATTCATTCAAGATCTACTCAGATTCATTCACTTGACCAGGATCCAGGATCATTGTTTACTCATTCACTCATTCAGTAAGGAGCCAGGATCGTTTGTTCATCCATTCAACAAACGGGTCAGGAGCATTCTTTCACAGGCAGATAAATTCATCTATTCTAGAAACAGTCATGGTAGGGGCCACCCCCAGGGGAACTTGCTGAGGCCTCTTCCGCTGACAACTTCAAAACTGCCCCTGCCAGAGCACCCAAGTTCCCTCTTTTAAAGATGCCTCCCACTTGCTTTTCAGAAATATCTCCTGGGGGCTGAGTGCCAGTTGATGATCATAGCAGCATTAAAAGGCACGTTTTCAAGGTCATTAACACCGATTGTAATCAGCTTCTTTGTTAGAAACGTCTCATTTCACACACCAGCTCAGCTCAAGGCAGGGGCAAGACGTACATGCTGGGCAGCCCCCCTCACTGCTGTGAGGCAGTGATGTGCATCTGAGAGACCAATGAAGGCTCACTCCCGCCCTAGCCTGGCAGGCTGAGGTGGGGAAGCATGGGGTGTTGCAAGGCTGCCTGGCTGAGTTCCTCAAGAACTTGGCTTGGAGAGCAGAAGCCAGTGGAATGGGCTTCCGGTGGCCTGTAGAGGGCCTACCTCCTTGCAGTTCTCGGAGTTGGAGAAGTGGATGAGGTCATCGTTGTACATCTCCTGGGTGTTGATGATGTCGCTGTACTCCTTCTGGCTGAGGTCTTCTGGGTTGATGCCATTGGCCCGCAGAAACTCCTGGTAGGCCACACTGAAGGCCTGCCCAATGGACTGGGCTATGAGTTGGGCCTGTGGGGAGGGAGCAAGCCCACTAGACACAAGTTTGAAAATACAGGTTTCACAGGGTCCCTGGTGGAGGGGCTACAGCAGCTGTGGGTGCAGAGGGTGTCCAGAAACCTCCAAAGGGACCCTTGCTTGGGCTTAAAAGAACAAGAGAGTAACCCTGGGCCCTTGGCAGGTGACAGCTGTCTTCTTCTGATATCTCACCATGGGCCACCACAGGTAAACCAATTTGCTTGTCTTGTACCATCAGGGCCTGGTCCTGACTATACCTTCCTGAGCTCCTTTATGTCCTAGACATTCCAGGACAAGCCATGATTTCAAAATAAACTCAGAGAAAATGGTGACGTATTTGCTAAATGTCATATTTGATTGCTTTAATTGGTAACTGTACTGTATTTTCTTTTTACCCATCTTACTCCAAAAATAGATTTGAAGCATGCTTTCCAGGGAGCATCACAGACATGGTTAATTGTTCCTTCCACGTCTATTTCTCCTGAGCTACAGAACCTAGTACCAGCTGGGTGGGGGCCAGCTGTGAGTATTCTGTTGCTCTCATAAGCAAGGCTGTGGCCCATGAGAGGCCTGACACCTCGGCACATCAGTGCAGGCCCTATGGAGCAGATCTTTTCTTGTTCCTTCAACTGAACCATTTCTGTGGATGTTACTGACTCTGACAATACAGAGGCCTTGGACACTGACACTTTAGGATGGGGCCTTTTCTGCCCCCTGCTGGTGTGCAGACAGGATGATGGGAAGCGAGAGCTAAAGATTCCCAGCTCCTGGACTAGGCATAGCAAGCTCATGACAGCAGGGTAGCCCTGGGATACCAGTGGAACTTTGAGTGACATCTCAGCACACAGCAGTATCTTCTCCTGCTCCAAGCCCTGGGCGACATGAGCCCAGCTCAGGTTTTCCCATGCTCCCCACCTTCCTCCCATTTGCTATCAAGGTGCCCCCAGCAAATTGGCTCAAAGGTGAAAAGGAAGGAATTGGCCTAAATTCCTTTCTTACTGCACAATGCATGATTTAAGTGCTGCAATGAATATGCATATAGGAAGGCGCACTGGGCCAGATCATATTTGCAGAGCATCTGGGCCTTTCCTTAAATAGGCACTGATTCTAGGTTGAACTACCCGCGCTGATTAGGCTCTAAACCATTTATAGGAAGGACACATCCACTGTCTCCCTTGTTCTCATGACCAACGTGTTGGTGGCGGGCTGATGTGGTTGCTTGGGTACCACCAGGTGGCGCTGTCGGACTGGACAGGCGCGGCGCAGAGATTGGGCTCCTGAAAGGGCAGCGGACACCAGTCCAAGGGAGGGAGGGGCCTAGGGGAAAAGCTGAGTGCGGTGGACATGGGGTCCTGGAGCAGCAGTGCCCTGTACCGACTGGGATCTCAGGGTTGTCCCACCCCTCAGCACCTGGTTCTGTCTCCACCTGAAGGAGGTCATCTGGCTGGAAGAGCAGTCGGACAGCATCAGATTTCTTGATCACTAGACCAAAGGCTGAGCTCAGGCTGCCTGCTGCCCCTGGATTCCCATCTTGGGATCTCGGGGGACCATGCTCCTAACCCCCAAAGCTCCTTTCCTTAGACAATATTTTGATCCTCATCCTAACTCCATGGCCCCTCTGGGGGAGAAAAAAGACAGCCAGGCACCCTGAGGATGGGTATTCCTCTGGGCACAATCCAGGAACCTGCGGAGTCCTGCTGGCTGCCTGCCTCCCAGTTCCCCCTTCAGCCTGTGTCCTGGCTTCCCTTCTACCTGGGCAGAGGCCAGCTCAGAGGGCCCTCTCTGGCTGGCTGAGGCCCAGCTCCAGCACCCTTAGACAAGTGGCTCCTTGCTTGGCCCAGCTTACAGCCAGGCCTGAGGATGTTCACCGCTGTGAAGCTAGGAGTCCTGCCCTGGACCCAGCAGGAGGCCAGGTTTCAAGGGCTCTCAGCCAGGGCCTGGGCAGCAGGCAGGCTGTTGCTCAGAGGTGGCCCTACACGTGGGTTGCGTGTACTTGAGAAGACAGGGAGGAAGAGGATGCTGTGCCCAGCACCATGTTTTCCTAGCACTTTCATGTGTGCAGCTTCATCTACCGTTGCCTCAGTCTCAGAGCAGCTGGGCTCCCTCCTACGGGGAAGAAATCAAGACCGAGTAGCCATCTGGACCACATCTCTGAAACTCCGCATGCTCTACCTGGGCAGGTCCTTTCCTCATTTTTTCAAGGACCCATTCATTGGCCCTTCCCACTGTGATAGCCCTGTGTCCTGTTGTGTGCCTACAGTGGGCAGCTCCTGACTTTAACCTTCAACCGTCCGTACTGGTTGTGCCATGGAAACTCTTGCTGCTCCCTGCTCCTTGATTTTCTCACTAGCTGGCCATTAGCCCTCTGCCATTGGCCTGCTTCTTGCATACACCATTATTTGATGCTCTATACCCCTGCCAGGTCTCTAAGATATCCCCAAGTCCCCACTCACTGAGAAATGCTCATCCAGGTGTCCGCAGACCTCTACATAATAGTGAAAAGTATATATATGTGCTTAAGTAGGTCTGTACTGAAATAATGTCTGCACCCTATAAATTTGCAGCTGCTTCCAAGCGTTTTACGTTGACAACTTCTTGGGAAAAAGATGACTGCCCCTACCCATAAGTTTGCATCCTCTCTTCAAATACAGTTTTTATGCTATATTTCATAATCATGAAAATATTGAGACCCTTTTTATGGCTCTCAACCCCAGAACTCCTTCAAGTCCTCATGTGAACAAGAATGCCTTGCACTTCAGCACTTACTGCTGCCTAAATGGGGTCACTACTAACAAAGCTTGAAATGACCTGTCTTCACAGGGTAGAATGGGTCCATGGAGAATAGATCATGTTCAAAAATTCCACTCTGAAAATACCAACAGGAATGGCTCAGCAAAAAGCCTTCTTGGTGGTCCCTGAGGATATCAATCTGCAGAGAAGTCTGTTAAGAGATTACGTTCACTCTCTCCTGAGTTCCCCCCACCCCTACCTTTCTGTGGTATCAGAATTGAATCCAGGGCCTTTTGTATGCTAGCTAAGCACGCACTCTGCCACAAAGGCATATCCTTGGCCTTTTAAAAATTCTATTTGGAGAAAGGATCTTGTTAAGTTGCCCAGGCTGGCCTTGAACTTGAATCCTCCTGCCTCAGCCTCCTGAGTAGCTGGGATTACAAGTGTCCACCGCCCTGCCCAGATCTTTTGTTGTTGTTGTTTTCCAAGACTATCTTCCTCTGATGCCTAGGCTGGTCCTGAACTTCTGGGCTCAAGCCATCCTGCCACTTCAGCTCCCTGAGTAGCTGGGGCTATAAGCACATGCCACTTTATGGCCTCTTGGCGAGATCTATGGTATTTTGAGCTTCAAAATTATTTTTTAACCTGTTATGCAGTGAAATGACAAGTACAAAGGCAGAGCTCAACTTCAGATGCAGATATACAACCCTGGCAGGCAAAAATGTGTATTTCATCCACAGAATATTTAGGCAAACAATAACTTTATTTTAGGAGGGGAGAGGTTTTATAAATGATTTCTTCAAACGGATAGCTCCCTTGGTACCTTTAACTAAGATCAGATTTATAAACAGCTCCCGAAGAACCTCTTTCATGAAGTGAAATAAAACTATCTTCTCTATCTTCACAAACTTGAAGAATGTGAAAAAAAATGTACCACTAATGCCACTGGAAATGTTCACATGGCACACAGGGCTTCCCCTTGCTAGGTGGTGCCTGGGATCATGGGGCACCATGAGGCACAGGGCTGTCGGGGGAAAGGCCTTTCCCACTCTGTGTTTACTTACGTCTTCTGACTCAAACACGTGGCAGATCATTTTATACTGCTTCTTCCCCTCCTGGGCCCCAGGTGTGGTCTCAATGCAATCTTGAGAGGCTGACCGGGGCATGCGGCGTCTGGCCATCAGCACTACGATGTTCCCGATGTCAGCAATGTAGGAGATGGTACGCAAGGCATGGTCCATCATGGTTTCCTGTCGGGAGGGAAAAGAAGGCCCCAGTGAGGACAAGCCAGTGAAAATCACTTTAATCGGGCGTTTCTCAACCTTGACCTTATTGACATTCACTGCTGGGTGAATGTTGCTGCTGGTACTGCTGGGTCATTCTTTTTTTTTTTTTTTAATTGGTTCTTTTTAGTTATACATGACAGTAGAGTCCATTTTGATATAATTATACAAGCACGGAATATATCTTAGTCTAATTAGGACCCCAGTCTTGTGGATGTACACAATGGTGAGATTCACTGTGGTATATTCATATATGTACATAAGAAAGTCAAGTATACGAAAAAATGTTCGATATATTTAGCAATTAGAACATTATAAATTAAAACACAACTGAGACTTCAGCTCACTTCAGTCAGAAAGACAATTATCAAGAATACAAGCAATAAGAAATGTTGGCGAGGATGTGGGGGAAAAGGCACACTCATACATTGCTAGTGGGACTGCAAATGGTGCAGTTACTCTGGAAAGCAGTATGGAGATTCCCAAACCCTTGGAATGGATCCACCATTTGACCCAGTTATCCTACTCCTCAGTACATATCCAAAGAATTTAAAATCAGCATACTACAGGGACACAGCCACATCAATGTTTATAGAAGCTCAATTCACAATAGCTAAACTGTGGAGCGAATCTAGGTGCCCTTCAACAGATGGACAAGCCACTCATTATTGCACAGGGCTGTCTTGGAGGATATTCGGAGCATCCCTGGCCTCTCTCTACCCCTAGATGCAATAGTAACTCCCCTTCTTGAGGGAGAAAACCAAAAACATCTCCAGTAATTGCAAATGCCCTGGGGAGCAGGGGTGAGGGGGGTGGAGACAACAGGGCATTTTAGGATGCTGATTTGTAATCAAAGTAACCAACATTTGGCTCTGCCTGCACCCAGGTAGGCATGAGATGGGGCACCCTATCCTCATTAGGATTAGAGGACATCTGTGGCTCTGGAGAAGGACCTTCCCTGCAAGGCACGTGGCCTTGTGCAGGCTCAAAAGTGGCCCGGCCCAGAGAAGCAAGGCAGGAAGGTCAATGTTGTCCACTAGACAAGTTCTTCCCAGGGAGCACAAGCAGCCTGGCCCAAGTCAGGAGACACTGAGGCAGCATGTCTGCCTCCCATCTATGGGTTTCCATAGCTGACTTGGAGTCCCAGGCCCCTGGTCCACTACTATTGATGGCTTTTGTCATCTGGCAGGAACCTCCACCAAGCTTCTTGCCTGTGAATCCTCCCTAACAAGGATGCACACAAAGGCTCTGAAAAGCTAATCAGTAGGTCTTTTGTGCCTTTGCTTTCCTTTCACAAAAGGAAATCGGGTGTCTCTGTGACCTCTGGTGCCCTGTTCTTCCCCACAGAATCATGTCTTGCAGTGATGATCGCGCACATTTGTGTAAGAGGGTGATTTGTTTTCTGGCCCATGCTACTGGGGGTTCATGATGACAAGACACAAGGGAGGGACCCTGGAAAAGGGAAGAGTGAGAGTAGTTCTTCAGCGTCTCCTGATTTCTGACCACTATCCAATTTCCTATCAATAGCAGAGATGTCTTCCTCAGACAGAGGCTGCCTACCAACACGGTGGCCATTCTCTCTCCTGCTCTTTCTGGCCACTTCCAACTGCACAGTCTCTCACCTGTTCCCACCTCTCCAGTCCTTCAGTCAACATTTTTTATATTTTAGTCAAACCAATTTCTTGTTCAAGCCACTCTTCCAGTTCATCCTAAACAGTGACTTGGAACAAGTTCTCAAACCACCAATGGCCCATCCTCCTACCCTGGGGTGTGGCCCAGGAATATGAGCAAGAGAGTGGAGTGCAGAGAAGAATCACCACAGCAGGTGAGACAGCTGTCTGCTGATCAAGGCCTGCCTGCCTGTAAGGTCCGCCTTCAGGTGGCATTTGGGAACCTGGATTTCAGTGGATTTGCCACCACCCTTAACTGATTAGGAGGACTCATTCAGCCTGAACTGCACAAACAACATATCCTAAGATGAATATCTCTGCTTTTCCTGGGAGTCTAGAATTTTGCTACATGCTGGGCAGAGCATGCCTGTATGACCTTCCCCTAATAAAGACCTTGGGTTCTGAGTCTTTGTGAGCTTCCCTGGTAGATAAAACTTCACAATCATTGCTGGGGGAATTTAGTATGTCTCATGGGACTCCACAGGGAGAAGATTCTGGAAACACAATCCAGGTGTCTTCTAGACTTCATCCCCACACCTTTCCCTTTGCTGAGTGTTATAGTTTGGGTGTGGAATGCCTTCCAAAAGCCCATGTGTTGGAGATCTGGTCCCTAGCCCATGGTACATGGAGACGTGGCGAAACCTTAAGACACGGGGCCCAGTGGGAGGAAAGTTAGGTTATAGGGTGTGTGCCCTTGGAGGAAATGTTGGGATCCTGGTCCTTTCCTGTTTCTCTCTTCACTCCCTGACTCTTATGTAGTGAGCAATTTCCTCTACCTTATGCTCCCACCATGATGTGCTACCTCACTACAGGTCCAAAGGCAATGAGGCCAACTCACTTTGGACTGAAACTTTTGAAACTATGAGCCAAAATAAACTCTTCCTCTTTGCAAGTTGATTATCTCAGGTATTTTGTCACAGAGATGTAAAGCTGACTAATACACTGATATTGCTCTGTATCCACTTGGTGAATGGATACATCAATAGGCCAAAATCCTTGAGTCTTCTTAGAGACTCTACTTAGGGTGGTCTTGGGGATCCCCAACATTGGTGGGTAGATGAAAGAGGATGGAGAGGTTTGAGGGGGGAGTGAATTCAGACTGTGTCCACAAAGGATGAGGAAACAAAGTCCAATTCTGAAGCCTCACAAACCAGATGCCTGGCTCCTGTCAGAATCAAAGTTGCTCATCAAGTTCTGATCACTTGTAAGACTCTTCAGAAGGGAGATGGGGGTGGGGACACAAAGATCAGTGGGACAAAGCACAGGCCTAGACATGGAGACAGACATGAGAGGAGGAAGTTGAGTCCATTATCCACCCTGGGACCTGCCAAGGGCCTCAGTAGCTGGGCAAGGCAACATGATGCTCGGGTTAGGAGTGAGCCTCAGCATGAGTCATATAAAGGGGTTATTTCAGCTCCAAGATATGCCCTGCTGCTTCCTCTGCCCCCAAATTCTAGGAACCCCATGAATGGGGAATCAGGGGAGGAACTCAGGGCTCCCAGCTGGTTTTCCCACCCACTCCTGGCCTCTTAACCCCTCAGGAAGTGACACATAGCTCATCTGCTACCTACCAAGCTTATCTTTGTTCATTTCAGCAGGCTGGTATAGATAGTAGTAGATAGTATTAATAGTTTGGAATTTTCCCTAAAGGCCCATTATTCTCTAGCCCATAGCACTCTTGGGAGGGTGATGGAACCCTGGAGGTGGGGCCTAGTGGGAGGAAGTTAGGTCATTGGGGTGTTCCCTTGAGGAGATATTGGGGCCCTGGCTCCTCCTCTGCCTCCTTCATTGTTTCCTGACTTCTATGAAGTAAGCAGCTTCCTCCACCACATGTTCCCACAATGATTTGCTACCTTGCCACAAGCCTAGCAGCAATGAGGCCAACTGACTATAGACTGAAACCTCCAAAACTGTGAGACTTTAATCTTTCCAAGTTGATTATGTCAGCTATTTTGTTACAGTAATGGAAAGCTGATGAACACAGAAAACAAATGAGAAAAACACACTGACATTGGGAACCAGGGTCTCTGCTGTGGGAACAAGGGTATATATGAAATTGGGGATGGTAAGCATTCTATGCTGCCAATAGGAGACATAAGTATAAACCCATGGCTTTTAAAAACATATATACCATCTGGATTTGTGCATTGCCAGGCCCCAGGAGCAATGACACCCTAGAAACAATGAGCACAGCCAATACCCAGGGCTTTTTCCTATATGTCATTATTCATTAAGAGGAGCCATGGTGCCGCGAAGAAATGACTGATTCCAGGTCTGGAGCAGGAAGGCATAAGGTAAAGTGAGAACGTCTTTGTCTCAGAAAGTGTGGAAGTGTTCAACAACTGGAAGGAAGATGCTGAAATGATAATGCAAATTAAAAAAAAAAAAAAAGAATCCCAGAGTTCAGAGTAAAAAAAGAGGGAGGGAAAAACAAAATTAGAACACACTTTCTCATAGAACATCAGATAATAAAAATGGAAAGCATGGTATCCTTAGAAAAATCACCATTTTGCGCTTCCAATGTTATCCAAAAAGTCAGGTAAGATCATCGTCACCTGATCCCTCGTGCACCTGGGGACAGTACTTCTACACTTGGACTTTGTTCCCTGGAGTCCCCAAGGTGTGAACTCTGGAGATGGTTTATGTGATTTTTAGACACTGTCTTTCAAACACTCACCTGTGTGTCAGCATTTAAAACTTTAATCCTCTGTGTGGAGATGAAGAGGTCCACTTCCGTCAGTGTCTGCGCATCCCCCTCGGAATTCTAAGAAAGGACAGTGGATGATGTTACCACTGGAAATATTATTCCAGCAGAGCCCTGGTGATTTCATTAATTACCCTGCATCCTGTGGAAGGAAATCGCAATGCCTTGGCCAAGAATCCATAGCTAAGTGAGAGTTTTAAGTTTTAAGGCAGTTTTTAAAAGGCACAGAGAAGAGGGAGAAAGCTGGCTTCTTGGAAGGTCATATAGGAAAGGGACACCTGGGGTCTGTGCAGAAAGCAGGTTGAAAACTGCTGACCCTTGCTGAGCTCACTGAACTCAGGCTGTGACTTCTTGGATTGGGGATTCCAACTCTCCTCAGGAAATGGGGAAGACATTTTCAAAGAAGTTGGATTAAAACATCAGCTCTTCCTTCTCACTTCACCAGCCAGAACCAGTTGGACCCCCTTGACCTTGCCCTCTGAAAACCATTAGGGGAGTGAGACCAAGAATAGGCCCAGTGCAGCCCTCCAGTGGCAGAAGTGGGGAGAAGTTGTCACACCAATGACCCTGGTTTGTCACCTGTGCTGGAATAAGCTCAGGGTTCAGCTGTGAGTCATGTTTCCACGGACTGTTGTGGAAGCTGAGTAAACTACTCAGGTCTGTCCCAAAGAAGGGTAGTCTTTCATTAGTTTTTTACACCTGGGAGAGTCCTAATTACTACTGCACACTGGCAATGAAAAATAGGTCCTGTTGGTTTGCCCACTGGGGTGAATAATTCTGTGCGGTTACTCAGGAGCTTACCGTGGCAGATCTTCCAAACAGCAGAAACTATGGCTTAATTATTCTCCAGAAAATCTCAAGTCAATAATCTCCCTGCTGACAGTTCCTCAGGAATTCTGAGTCACGAAGCTCAGAATTATAATGTATTATAATAATAAATTTGTATTTTAGCTCAGTTTTCAGGGGTAAAGATCTGTGGGGCTTTCAGTCTACCACGGGATGATATTGCTTTTAACTAATTAGAAAGAGAACAGAGTCCTAAACAATCCAGCACCAGGACCATGGAGGAGCTTTTTCTGTTTTAAAAAATTGGGTTATGGGCTGGGGATGTGGCTCAAGTGGTAACGCACTCGCCTGGCATGCACGGGGCACTGGATTGGATCCTCAGCACCACATAAAAAAATAAATAAAAATGAAGAATGTGTCCACCGAAAACTGAAAAATAAATATTAAAAAACATTCTCTCTCTCACTCTCTCTCTCTTTAAAAAAAATTGGGTTATGTTCAAAATCAATGGGGTTCTAAGAGTTATATTCTTTAATTGTAACTCAAAACTTTCTTGCTCAAAGAGCAGGTCAAAGCCAGAAGTAAATCAGAAAAACTGCAGGTGGTCCTTGTTGTTACTGACAACAGCGGATGCTTGAGATACACCTGAAGTAGACGGGGCTCACGGTGGGTAAATAGATAGAGCCACAATCCTAGCAATAACAGGGAAGAGGACAATCACCCACCATGCACCCTAGTGAAGAACAAAGGGAGTCCTACAGAGGGACACCAGAGAATAGGGTGGGCCTATTCAGCATGTCCAAAAATGGGGTTCAGCCATTATCAGGTGTTTCATCAGCTGGGGACAGACCAGAAAAGGGGCCCTCAGCAATGACCCTGAGCATCTCACTGCCCTACAAAGAAGAACACATCATAATCCAAAATAACCTGGGGGAGGTGGCCTGGGGGTAGGAAAGATGGTGGAATGTGATGGACATTCTTGCCTTAGGTACGCGTATGACTACACATATGGTTTGACACTACATCGTGTACAATCAGAGAAATAAAAAATTGTGCTGGAATTGTGTACAATGAATCAAAATACATCCTGTTGTCATATATACCTAATTAAAATAAATAAATAAACCAAAAAAAAAAAAAAGCAACCTGGTTGCTGAGGCCTTTCTGAGCTGGATCTACCTGTGCCCAATCCTTCCAGACACAGTGGCAGGCCCCAGGAACAGGCTGTGGTCCACAAGGACTCCCCTGCTCCCTCCGATTCAAGCCCTTGACATTTCAGGGGTAGAGTGAAAGGCTACAGGCAAGGGGCCCCTCTTCTCTGGAGGAGGCACATCCCAACTGCAGATGTGCAGCTGGGGCCCATTCCACTCTGCCCAGAGGCTCCCAGAGGAGGTCTGTTGGCAGAACACACTTTAGTCCCCAGAAGACTCATTGCAGATGGAAGGGAGTCTGCAGCCACAGAAAATGCTACCACTTCAAAGTGAAGAGGGAGGACTAAATCTCTTGTTTTTTAAGCAGAAAGAAACATTAGCCAACAAGCCAGTGCCAAGTCTCCATGGATTTGCCCTGGACCTTCTGACACTGGGCATTGTGATATTTTCTGTACGAGGACCATGTTTAGAAAAACACCAGCCTTTATTAAATGACTAGGCTGATAAACAAAGGACTAAATGTCAATCCAATTTTTTAAAGTCTGTCCAGACTCCAAAAACTTTTTTTTTTCCTTGTGGCACTGGGAATGGTACTTGAGCATGCTAGGCAGGCCCTCTACCACCGAGCTACACCCCCAGCTAGCTCTCAAAAACGATTTTTCAATAGAAAGGCAGCTCACAGGCAAACTGAGCTACTCATCATCCAGTTTTAGTAAATGAAACTTAATAAATGTAAACATCAGAACAATTTAATTAATGCTGTACAGGAGGCCCAGGTACTAAATACAACGCACTGTCATATCAAATGGCACATTTTAAAAAGTCCACATAGAAGAGGAGCTTCACAGCGTTAGCCATGCTCTAGGATATGGAATAGTTTAAAAAATAAAAAATTCGTCTGTAAGTGGGTGATAAAAAAACAAAAACAAAAATGAAAAACCATAGTGTCTTCAGTTTCATTCAAGCATCTAGGATTGAAGAGAAGAAAGGAAGAGAAAAGGAAGAGAAAAGCTGTTTTGGAAGACTGTTTGGATTCCCACCACAACCCCCCCCCCCATGGTACAGAGCAAGCCATGGTCACACAGCAGACACCACTGTTGCAGGGCCACAATGGTGCTACACACCGCTTTTTTCTTGATCTTAGCAGCCTTTTGCATCCTCTGAGCAGCATGTAAGAGAAAAGAAAAGCAGGTGGGCACAAAGAGAAGGAGGACAAAATTATTTCAGTCTTGTGCTCAACCCCCTAATACTCAGGCCTGGCATCCAGCATAGATCCCCTGCAGGGATAGGGGACAGTCACTGCCTATGTTGAGCACCCAGGCTAATCAACGGAAACCCATATACATGCTCGTCCAGTGCTAGAAATAACTGTCAATCATCCCATCTACAGAGGGTGCAACTGAGGACAGGAGAGATGGAATCAGAGGGCAGGAAAGCAAGCCAGGCTGGGTCAGGAGCAGAGGGTCCAGGTCTCCTGGTTGCTTTGCCTTTTCTTGACCACCAAGGATACCGCATGGCTTCCCTTTCCTTCCAATAAAGGAGGTCAGTGAATGGCAGGGGAAGGGAGGGGCTGACATGCTGGGAGTACAGACCCCACCTTGCCCAGAAGGGGTGCTATCTCAGCCTGCTCATCCCCTCCCTCCTGAGCCCATTTGGTTTTGCTGACATGGCCCCATCTTCCCCTTGTCTAGCTTCACCCACTGTTCCAAACCAGACAATCCTACACTCATCTAGAACGATAGGTAAGTCCGAGTTTTTCTTGAGGTCATGTATTTAAATAAAACATGACTTATTTTCCCTGTTCTGGAAGTACTTTGGGTGAAGCTAAAAATACACACACTGTTGAAATGGGACTTGAAGCTCCAAACATGCTTTCCGACTAGAATGCTACGGAATGGTCATCTTTTAAAAACTGTGCTTCTGAGGGGCTGGGAGGACCATGAACGACTTATTAAGAAGAGAGTGGCCTTTGTGGCCAGTCTAGTATTTGCTCAGCCAATACACAAGTCTCCCTCTGCCTTGCTGGGCACCTGGGCCATTCCCCTTTCTGTGCCAAGGGCAGTGAGTCAGAGCTGGACAGGACACGTGTGTTCCACTGCACTCTTCCACTTCAATGCTCCCCAGAGAAGCCCAGCTGAATGAGCATCCCTTGGGCCTGGGAGCACTCCTACCTTGACCCTGCTGACGGCCTCCTGTGCCTGCATCATTCTGATGTTTTTGGAAGGGTTGCGTTCAGAGAGCAGCTGGGTGGACCCCAGGTAGTTGGCAGCAAAGATGATCCCGTCGATGAGGTCTTCTGGCTCACAGGGCCCTGGAACTGAGCAGGGAGCAAAGTGAGTGTCTTCCAAGAGGAGAAACGCCCCAAACAAGAGCTCACACACCTGGCCACAGCACACAGAGCTCAGCAAGCCAGGACAGGGGTGAAGGAGAAGGACAGAGCCTTCTAGAATCTGCCAGTCTTCTTTCTCGTTATCCCTGGGTGCCTGGTGCAAAAATCAACATGTGGGCCAGAAAACTCTGCGTGAACAGTGTCACAGGACCATTCCAGGATCCCGGGTGACTGTTACTCAAGGAAGCTCAGCCTCCATGGTGACAGGCACATGCCGTAAACTAGAAGGCACTACTTCCCAAACATGTCAGCCCTTTCTGTACCTTCCAGACTTCTCTGGAACTACAGAGGTGACCTGAAAGAGCATGCTCTACTTCCTCCTCTCCTGTGCTGTGGGATTGCTGCTTGCCTGCAGCCTCTCATCCATGATACTTCAGCCAAATGGAGGCGACAGGATCCCAGTTGCCTCTGGACTATGGCGACCCAACAGAACTTCCTGCCACGATGGGATGTTCTGCCTCTGTGTTGTTCAGGGCAGGAGACACTGCACTGTGTGTGCTGAGCACTTGAACTCTGGCTCCTGAAACTGAGGACTGAATCGTTTCCTTGGATTTACGGTTGTCCCTCTGCGTTAGTGGGTTCTACATCTGTAAGGTTCAGATCGCGTATCATGCAGTTAGACATAGGATGGCTGGGCCTGCACTGAACATGTACAGACTCTTTTCTTGTCATTATTCCCTAAATGGTACAAAAATCAACATGTGGGCCAGCATTGACATTATCACAGCATTTACATTGCATCGGGTATTCTAAGTCATCTAGAGATGAGTCAAAGTATACACAAGGGTGTGTATAGGTTCTATGCAAATACCACAACATTACATATAGAGGACTGGGGTATCCATAGATTTTGGTATCCACAGGAGTCCTCTGTGGATACTGAGGTATAACTGTAATTTTAATTAATTAAAATACAAAAAGCCCCATGTTAGCAGCTAGTGGCTCCTGTACAGTGCAGCACAGCTCCAGCGAGGGGTCGGCCAACCTCTTCTATTAAAGGCCAGATGGTAACTATTTTAGGCTCTGTGGTCTCTGTTGTAATGAGTCACTTCTCTACCTGAGGGGCAAAAGCTGTTGTAGACAATATGGAAATGAGTAGGTGCAGTCATTATCTCAGTAAAACTTTATATAAGCAAGCCACGAGGACTGGCCTTGGGGCTGCAGTCAGCAAACCACTGAGCTCCTTTGTACTATCACTGACCTTCCTCTGAGGCCCAGGCTGGCTGCCTTCATCCTGGCAGCACCTCGTGCTTCCTAGTCAGAGGCCTCCCTTTCAGGACCCTGGCTCCTAGTTTCCTCCTCCCACCCTGGCTGCCCTCACACCAGCCACTCCAATGTCCCAGGGCCAGCTATCCTGTACTTCTCTGGCCCTGTCACAAGCACCTTCTCCTGACCTCTCCCTACCCTCGGCCAGCTGCCCAGTGGTCTTACCTCCAACTCTCTCTGTGGATTGAAACTATCACCCCACACCCCGCCCCACAATTAGGATGCCAAAGTCCACCACCTCAATAACATCTGCCTGACACTCTCACCTTGCACAGTCTGTCTGCCCAGGGTTTGGCGAAACTCTGATCTGTTTTCTTTGGACTAGTGGCTGGTAAAAAGCTATCCCATGGGGGCATATTGCTACCATGATACATTTATCATAAAGTTGTTCCCCTAAAGCCCTTGAAACTCCTCAACAGTTCTGACACCTTTCTCTAGAAAGCAGAGCCTCACCCCAGGCACCAGCAACGTCCTACCTCCCTCTGTCTGTCTGAATTTCGGCTGCATTTCCCTCACCTGCTCCTTTGCCACATGGCCGAAGTCTGAACCTCTCCTTCTGGGTTTTCCGTTCAGCAGTGAGGTCTCCCCCTGGGGACTGAGGACCTCCTATAAGCCCATTCCTCTGTTCCTACAGCAACCTTTTGTCCCTCGGGCACTTAACCAAGTCTTATCATTTGGGCCTCCCCACAGTTTTGAAACATCCTCCAGTTTCCCCAAGTAAATTTAAAAAGGCAAAAAACAAAAACCTTCACCAGTGTCTCTCGTGGCCCTCCTCTCTCCTGCCTTTCAAAGCCAAAAGCCTAGAAAGAAATGCCTCCTCCCTGGTGCACCCCAGCCTGGCCATTGTCCTTACCACCCCATGGACACCATGTTTGCTAACAATGCCCAATACCTCGGGGCCAGCACATCCCGTGGGCCCTTCTGAAGTCACACCAGGACTCTCCCCGTGGAGTATGCCCCATTGGATCTGGGACAATCTAGGGGCAATTACCCTGCCCCCACCAAGTTCATAACTAGAGATCCTCACCCCAAGGCAACGGTATTAGGAGGTGGGGGCTTTGGGAGGCAATTAGACCAAGAGGGTGGGGCCCTCACAACTGGGATCCGTGCCTTCTAGGAGAGAGTCCCAGGGAACTCTCCTGCTCTGCCTGCCCTGTGAGAACACAAATGAAAGGCAATGATAATTCACAGCCTTGAAGGTGGCTTTCACCGAAGCCACACCATCCGGGCACTCTGACCTTGAACTCTGAGCCTCCAGACTGTGAGAAACACATTTCTGTTATCTAAAAGCCACTCAGTCTCTAGTGCTTTGTTGAAGCAGCAAGAACTGAAAAGTGAATCGACTTCCCCCTGAATTCTGAATACTCTTTTGGACTAGAAACCAGATCCTTCATTCACCCACTGCTCCAAGCCTCTTGGGTCCTCCATTGGAAAGTTGATGTCCCTAAGCCTCAAAACCCAGTTTCCTTGATTGGAGGTGAGTACCCAAGGCAGGTCAGGAAAACTTTTCCCTGTCACCCCAACATCAGAGACTCCAGAGCTTGGAATACTGAGTTCTTGCTCACAACCTCAACCAGGCTGTGTGGGTGCTTCACTCTCAGCAAGTGGCCAGAGTGAGACGGTTGTCAGTCACCCTGAAGTGACCCGAGAGGTGAACTTGAGGCCCCACTGGCACCAGACTGACACTGGATTCTGCCTCCATAGACTAAACAATCCTCTGAGACTTTGGTTCTCCTAAAATTCTGGGAGAAAATGGCACATACCTTTGGGGACACCTGGAAAGAGACCTGTATGTTATACTTTCACATTGCAAAGCTCGGCACTGGATTTTAAGAACTGTCTAAAAGGTCTATACCCAGGGGCTCATGTATCAGGCTGAAATACCAGGAAACCACAGATGCACAAAGGCAAACACAGATTCTCACATGGAACCCTCAAAACTTCATCCTAAAGCCCCCAAAGGCTGTTCCCCCACCCCTAACGGTACTCAAGTTGCCTCTCAAGGGATTTTTCAATAACCTGGGGGCCTCTGCAAGACCCTCACCAGGACTGAGCTGAAGACCCTTCCAGCCTGGCCTACAGAAGTCGTTGATCTCTCTGGGCCTCCCTGGCCCTCCTCAGTGGATGGACACTCCAGCGGCTCTTGGATGCACAGTGGTTAGTAATGGTTTTGGCGGCAGGTACTTTAAAGCACGAAAGCAACATAGTGCTGTTACCGTAAGCCCAAACGTGGGCTAGAGAGCAACTCTCATAGATTCAAACATAGTGTTGAGACCTGAGAGGCAGGTAACCCTGGTATCTAGGGGCCCAGAGCCCTGGTCCAGGGTGCTGACCATGCTCCATGAGCTGACTTCTTCAGCCCTTGTGGGGGAGTGTGAAGGAGCACCCCACAGTGGTGACACCTCTCAAAGAAAGTCCTACAAGAGCTAACCAAGAGAGGGGCTCAACTTCTGAGCCTGCAACCCCCCAGGCCTCCTGATCCTAGGACCTATTCACCCTGGGTCCAGGACACTTGCTCCAGGAGTACATCAGGGACTAAGGGGACAGGGCAAAGACCCTGCACAGCTTTAGAACAGGCTCAGAGAAAGGCTCACCGAGTCCCGGATTGATATAGGCTTTTTTTTTAATACTGCAAGAAAGACTGGGGAACTGTGCCAGGTTGGGTGGGGTAAGGAGGGGAATGAATCTGTGCCTCCACCCTAGTCTGTCACCATTTTAGAAGCAAATAAGGCAGAAATCTTCCAAGTCCAGCCCCTCTGAAAGGCACAGGCCTAGGCTTGCTTTCTCAGGCTGCTGCCCAGGGACACTGGCCCCCACAGGCTTGGCAGATCTCTGCAGAGCTCCAAGGCCAGGCTCAAATCAGGCTCTTTCTTCTACCTCAGGCACTTTGGTCCTCGCTCTGGAACATACAACTCTCCCTGCCCAGCTGGGCAGGCGGCTTCAGGGCTTATAGGGGTGGTGCCAGGGGAGAAACCCTGCCCATCTACCCACTAGCAGCAGTGGTTTGTACTCCAAGGGCACCTGTGAGGGGGAAGCAGAGGCCACCCGAATAGAGGGAACAGAGTTCCAAGCAGCACCCTCCACCCTGACCTCCAGGACCTTGGACTATGGGTCCCCAGTTTTTACTACGTGTCACCTTGCCCTTGGGCTTTGTTCTCCCCAGTGCACATGGTTGGGAGCATTCATCATGTGTTTAGGGAATCACAGTGATGCCCACGACCTCTAGAGGGACCTGAGGCAATGACAGTTACTGACCAAAAGATGGTGTCCCTTTGTCCTACAAGAAGGTGCTGGTCCTCCCAGCCTCCCTGGGGTGCCCTGGGCATCACACCCTCAATCAGCATCGGGGGCTTGTTCTGAACAAGTGAGCTCAGGTCCTATGTATGCACGGCACCCTGAGGACCCCAATCCCTGAGGAGAGGTGGGACAGGCCTTGCCTTTTGAATCAACTCCCAATGCCTTCTGACTCCTCCCTGGCCGGTTCCCACTGGGACCGTGGAAGCTCTCTGGATCTTGCTGAGTTTCATGCTCCTGTTTGAACATGGACTCATGTTCCTGAGTACATTTATGAAGGACTGGCTCCCTCTCCCCCTGGAGTGTGCCCATCTGATCTGGGACAGTCTGGGGGTGAATACTCCTGTGTGGGAAGAGCAGCTAGACAAGACCAGGGAAGCATTCAGTGACTTAGCTGTGACTCCACAGATGCCCACCTCTGTCTGGCCTTTCTTCCTTCCTGTCTTGGAGACTTTTCCATTAGGAAACCACAATTGTAACTGTGCTGCCTTCAACTCACCTGCAGAGCTGCCTCCCTCATATGTATGAGGGAAGGAACACCAAATGCAGAAGAGTGTCCGGTGGGGGTGAGGAGCTGTTTCAGACCCACATTCACAGTTGTCAACTCCAATCATGAAATGCAAAAACCCAAATCAAACAGCTTCCCCACTGTATGAAAGCAGCTGGCCCGAAATGGGTATAAATTGTTCTCATTTTGCACAATTCCTCCACTAACCCTGAGCTGAGACCACCAGAGGGAGACGAATGACAAAAGAATAAAGATGAAGCTTTAAGGGAGAGCCAGAGAGTGATTTCTCCTCTTCAGGACGTACCTCTGACTTAACAAAGGCCTACGTATCGTGTATCTGCGCAGTTTGGAGAGGGATAAGGTACTCCAGTTTGAAGAAGCCTTTGTTTAAAACACATGTTAGGAAAACCCAAGGCCATGTCAGATTGTCCATTCTCTGGACAGGGAAGCAGCGGCAGAGCCATACCAGGGACCCTCCCTCATCTGTGGGAAAGATGATTCTGTACACAGCTACTGGGATGAGGCTTCCAATCACCAGCCTGGCTCCACGTGGAGGAGGGAAGCTCCTCCTGTGCCTGCCTCTCCTTGGGTCTCAGAGGGGCAGCTGGGCAGAAAGAGGTGGAGGAGCACAACCACAGTGGGGACTTGGGGTGCATCTCAAGCTCTGGCGCTCTCTGCAGACAGGAGATCCCATGTGCAGCATCTACTCCCTAAGCACCAGCCCTCTGTGTGACGGGATATAGTCCCAGCCAGTCAGCAACAACCCCATGAAACAGACCTCATTGTCCCAATTTTATAAATAAGGACCATTCAAGTGGAATGAAAAGACTTTGCCCAAGATCACTGTTCCAAATTTAAGTCTTCAGATTTATTTAAAAAAAAAAAAAAAAAAAAAAATATATATATATATATATATATATATATATATATATATATATATATTAGTGGTAGACGGACACAGTATCTTTTATTTTTATTTATTTATTTATTTATTTAATGTGGTGCTAAGGATCAAACCTAGGGCCTCGGGTGTGCCAGATAAGCACTCTGCCACTGAGCCGCAACCAGTCCGGTCTTCAGAATTTTTGAGCCTACTGTGTGAAGACCTGTATTGTGAAGAAAACACAGAGCTTGCAGGTTGGATGTCAATCCCACCATTACAAGACAAATGTGTCTGGAAGGCCCGTGGCGAATACCAGGAAGAGAAGACATGACCCTAGAGAAGAAAGAACAAAGGGGGCCATCCCTAATGAGGTATCTGTCCTTTGAACTGGGGCCTGAAGGATGAGAAGGAATCAGTGAGTCAGAGGGCAAAGAGGAAAGATTTCTAGGTTGAAGCAAGAGCAGATGCAAAGGCCCTGGGGTGACAGAGAGAGTGGTACTTTAGAATTATAAGAAGTCTAGATTGCCTGACACAGGATGGGACATCAGTTGGAACAAGTCGGTGAGAGTGCTGACCAAATGTGAGGACCCTGGAACCACACAGAAGGTGGTCACTCCAGGGCATCAGTCAGGAAAGTGGCCCAGTTACTCTGGCAACAGAGGGGCAAACAGTGGAGAAAAAGAAGAAGATAAGGAGGGCTGGAAAGCTGGTGGATTGGCTGGCTGGCTGGAGCTGCTACTCCCCGAGAAGGAGCTGCTGGAAGAGGACTGTCCTTTGGGGGTAGGGATGCTGGACATGTTTGTTTGCAGGATCCAGGGCATCTTCCAAATGAAGCTCAGGAGGCAGCTGACTCAGGAGTCCAAGTTAAAGGAACAGAGGAGGGAATGAACTGTGTGATGTGCCACTGAAGCCACAGGCATGATGAGTCATCAAGGGGAGGGCAGGGGTAGAGGGAGGTAGGGGAGGAGGACCCAGAAGCCAGCTCTACCAAGTGCCAAGAAAAGGGGCTTGGAAAGGGAGTCATGCCCATCTGTGCCTGTGCTAGCAGGAGGGCTACAAGAAGCCCTCATGTACTGGGCATCGTGACAAGCAGGCCAGCAGTGACCTTGGAGCAGTTCCAGAGGAGAGCCAAGCAAGAGCCAGCCAGAGGGTTGAGGAGTGTGGGAAGGTACAGTCCAGGAGGCCGCCGTTCCCCGATTCTTATTTGAAAGGAGAATAAGAAAGTGAATTGTTGGCTATGCATAAATGCAGGATGGACTGACGGGTCCAAGAGCCAGTGGAGAGGAAAGTGAAAGACACAGGAGAGAAGAGACGTCAGCTACGGGATGTGCCCAAGTACAGAAGTGCACCTGCCTCCACTTAGAGGAGGGGCTGCAGCTCTGATGGGACAGACGGAGGGGGAACACTGACACCACGTGCTAGGCAGGCCACCCAGGTCAGCAGAAAAGGCAGCCCCCGAGAAGGGGGCCTTCAGATAGGAAGACGAGTATCAGGGTCACATAACTGGGTCGAACCCTGGACCTTCTGCTACAGGGCCAAGGTGTGTGATCTCCAGACCCTGGGAAGGCTCTGCCACCTCCCACACCTCCCTCACCACACCTGCTTGTCCTAGACTCAGAGGTTCCTGCACCACAGGGGCCTGTCCCCCAGAAGTGCCTTTTAAAAGTGATCTAATAAGGCTGACAAGAAACAGAATATGCTGTCTGTGAAACCAGACCTGCAGGACATTCAGCAGGAGAGGCAGCCCTGAGCCTGCAGTACCAGCCAGGCTGTCACTGAAGAGGAGGCTTTGGAGTTCCACACTGTGGCACTTTACAACCCGGCAAGTGACACAAGGTCACTGGCCGCTGGGAGGCTAGAAGCCATGACAGAATGAGGGAAGGAAGGTCAAAGCCAAGTTCAATCCAGTGCCCAGATTTGCTCAAGACAGATCCTCAGCGTAAGCTTCTATCTGGAAGAATGACTTCCCAGAAAAAGCATCATAAATTTTAAAAACCTGGCAAAATCAGGAAAAGACCTATGCCCAGGCTGTTACTGCAGCACTGTTTGTAATAGCAAAAAACTGGAACCCACCCAAGTGTTCCTAAATAGGAGGCATTTATCCAACAGTGGCATTCTACAAAGCATCCTCTATATACTGCTGTGCACAGTACAGAACTTTGGCATAATTGCCAGGATTTAGCAGTAAGTGAAAAAAGCAAGATGGAGAAAAGGGGTGCCCATCACACCATTTACCTAAGGGAAAGATAATGCTTACAATCAAAATGCATAAAATGTTAAACATTATACAATGTATGTGTGTATATATATATATATATATATATATATATATATATACTAAAACATCAATGGTACCCCATAAATATGTACATTTTTATGCTTTTATATATCGGTTAAGAGAATTTTTAAAAGTTTATGCAAAGATAAAACAATTTAAAAAAAAAGAAAATAACCTATCAAACCTTAAAAATGGTTATCCAAATTGGGAAGAAATACATGTACAAAATGGGGTAGAGGAAGAGACTTTGACTTTGGAACCAGGCAAGTATTTTATATAATTACAAAAAAAAAGTTCAATGAAAAAGCAAATTCCTAAAAATTAAAAGAAAAATGAAACAAATCTAAGTATGTATCGACTTGTGACATAATCATAAAAGGAAAAACTATGCCCAAATATTGTTTTGGTTTGGATAGGGAGATGTCTCCAGGAAAATCTGAGGTGTTAATGCAGGAAAGTTCAAAGGTGAAATGATTACCTTAAGAGAGCTGTAACCTCATCTACAGATTAATCCATGTAGAGGATTAATAATTTGAATGGATTACTGGGTAGTAACTGCAGACAAGTGTGGCATGGCTGGAAGAGGTGGATCACTTGGGAGCATGCCTCAGGGGACTAGATATTGTCCCTGTGTCTCTTTCACTCTGCCTCTCAGCTGCCATGAGCTGAGCATCTCTCCTCTATCACGCCTTCTGCCCTGATGTTCTGCCTCACCTTAGGCTCAGACAAATGAAATCGAACAACCATGGACTGAACCTTTGAAACCATGAGCCCAGCATAAACTTTTCCTCCTCTAAGTTTCTCTTGTTAGGTATTTTGGTCACATCCTTGCAAAACTGACTAACAGAGCAGTCATTTGATCCTACACCCCTCCTGGGCTATACTCTAAAGAAAAAAGTAAATGCAAACAAATCATAAACTGAATCTATAGCAAATGTCCTTGGCAGTGTTGATACTGTTATCTTGAGAGTGCTGTATGATTAGCAGAATAAAACAAATGCATAATCATGCTGTTGTCCTTGAGAATGGGAATTTGGGGCACAGGCAAAAGAAGGTACAAATTTAAGAACCTAATACTCCTGATAGTCCTGATAAGTATCAGCATGAAACATGATGTAATTTTATCTTTAAAAATATAGTACATTTTTACATATTTGTTTATTGTATAACAAATTACCCCCAAATTCAGTGGCTTAAAACAACCCATGTATTGTCTCCCAGTTTCTAAGGGTCAGGAATGTGGGTGGAGCTTAGCGGGCACCACAGGCTTGGCTCTTACAAGACCGCGGTTAAAGAGGGCCACAGAGGCTGTAGCATCTTAGGGTTTGAACAGGGGAGGATCCATTTCTAAGTTTACTCCTGAGGCCAGAGACATCAGTACATTGCCATGTGGGACTCTCAATAGGGCAATTTACAACCACAGCAGAAATAGCTTGGCTCCCTTTGAGAGAGAAAGCAAAGAAAACAAAACAAGGGGGGAGGGGCAAGCAAAACAGAAGTCACTATCGTTCTATAATCTGATTTTGGAATTGATATTCCATCACTTTTGCTATATTCTATTCAGTTCAAGGGAGTCAACAAGTCCAGCCCACATTTGAAGGAAGGGAATTACATAAACACCAGGAGGCGAGAACCAACGGGACCATTTTAGGTACTGCCTATAACATATATGTATTTCCTAACCTCAGAACAAATATATAGTAATAAGCACCCAGAGGGCCCAAATCAGAGTCTCTAAATATTATTTCACAGGATCCCTTAGAGAAAGAACTAACTAGTTTCATCAAAGACTCATGGAGCCGTATTGATAGGAACCAACCTAAACAGCCTCACGTTGGCCAAAGATGAGACAGGGAAGCATCACTATGCATGTCAGTCACAGCAGACTAAAACACACCAACATGCTTCCACCTGAGAGTTCCTAATGAAAACACGCAAAATCTCACTGGTCACTTTTAGAGATGGTTGGAGCAACTTATTAATTTCAAAATTGTTAAAGAGAAGGAATCAAGATTTAGACTGCTTTTCTTATATAAACCATAGAGTGACAAAATACTTGATAAGGAAAAGTTTCTCTGAATTGAAGAAGTCCAGCTAATCAATAAGAATGATGAAATTAGAGTAATCAATGAATGGGTCTAGACAAGGATCATTAATTGCTGCTAATATCACCAAAAGACAACCAAATTATCATGTGCCTCCTGGTGGAAAAACACAATATTTATGAAGGGTTTTTTCACCCAAACAATGAAACTGAATATTATCAACCTCCATATCTAAAATACAAACAAACAACAAACAGAAAAACCCACCACACTACTGGACACAGGGAACAGAGAAATATGTTAAATGACACCATTAGGATATCCTTAACAAAATCCAGACTTCACAAAATTCTATAAGATAAATGATACAGATTCTTCCACAACATCAACAAAACAATTGTAAAAAAGACAAGAGAAATGGATGGAGAACCTATAAAATGAAAGGCAGAAGAGGATTATAAAATATATTAAGCTATCTCAATATATGGATCACCATTAAATTAAGGCCACTAATCTGGGGCAAAGAAATATCTAACTGGGTATTTAATGCCATAAAGAAATGATTACTATTTTTTAGTTGTGATAATAGTATTGGAAATATTTTTTTAATATACAGTACCTGTATTTTAGAGATACATATATGGACTATTTAAAGAGGATGGCATGAGGTCAGATTTGCTTTAGAAAAGTCTGGGAAAGTGTGGAGGTATAGAAGAATACCCTGCCATCCACAAATGGGTGAATACTGGTAAATCTGAATCTGGTGATAGGCACATGATGACAGGTATAATATTCCCTTTGTTTTTATACGTGCTTGAATTTTTATGAAAAAAAATAAAAAAGAATGGATCTTTCAAAGCAATGTTATTTTTTAGCAGATTTAGGCAAATCTCACTGTTAAAGAAACATTATTTCTTCTGCTCTATGCAATTGAAGTAGACAACAGGAAGAAGTAACAGAAAACAAGAGAGGAAGTATCAAAAAAATCATTCCAATTTGCAGATGGTATGATTATATGCCAGGAAATTAAAAAAAAAACAGTTAAAATTCTATTTTTTTTTAAAAAAAGAATTCATTAAACCAATAGTTTCAAATTTACTATGTAAAACAAATCAATATCTTTATTTGTACTTACAAATGCAACAAGTTAGAGGAAAAAAGGAAATAAAAGACAACATTTACAAAAAAACAATAAAAGTTATAAAATGCCAAGGAACCAACAAAAAGATATGTATTGGATTTTTACAAATAAACTTTCTGGATGAAGATAAACAAGCTTGAAAAAATGTAAAGATAATCCTTTTCTTTCTGGGAAGCTTCTATATTGTAAAGCTGACAATATCCTCCTTGCTTAGTAGGTGAGTTTCATGGGTGCCAAATAAAACCGCCAGGAAAGGTGTGAAAAGGCACAATGGTGGCGAGGCAGAAATGAGTCACCTGGTGATAAAATGCACCCCAAGTCCCCAGCCAATAAAGCAGCCCGGGTCTGGAGCCAGGATGGACAGTCCCTTTATCCCACCCAGAAACAGGTCCAGACAGACATGGAACAGGCAGCTTTGCAAACCCTGAGGGAGAGATGCACTGAAAACCTTGGGCACCGCTGGCTAGCTATTTGGAAAAAAAAAATATGCTCAAAATGTAACTCTTTCTGTATCCATATACCAAAATAAATTCCAGACAAGTCAAATATTTAATCTAGAATAAAATTATAAAAGTTCTGGAAGAAACTTTTTTATTAAAAAATAATCTTAGAATTGTGAAGGTCACTCTCACTTCAAAAATTCCGTGACATCAAAGGAAAAAGACTGGTACATTTGATTCCACAAAATGTTCCATAAAGTTAAAAAATATACATGATATACAACAAAACAAAGACAACAGTAAACTGGGGAAAAACTTTAACAATACAAATCAAAGTGCTCATTCCCTTTATACATAAATTAATACAAATTGATTTATAAAACCACCTAAATCCTGGTGTCTTGAGTTGGGGACAGGGGTGGAGGAAGTGGTGGGGGAAATGTTGGCCAAAATATACAAACACCACTTAAAGATAAATAAGTCCCGGGGATCTAAAGTATAGTATGGTGAGTGCTGTTAACTGCCCTCCATGTCTATGGGTTCCATATCTGAATTCAAACAATTTGGGGTTGAAATATATTTTTAAATTGCATCTGTACTGAACATGCTCAAACTTTTTCTTGTCTTTATTCCCGATTCAATACGGTAAAACAACTCCTTACATAGCATTCACATTTTGTAATGTATTTTTAAGTAATCTATAAATGATTTAAAGCCCATCAGAGCATACACAAAGGTTATATGCAAACACTGCACTGTTTTCCATATGGGACTTGAGCATCTGAAAATTTGGTTTCTAAGGGGGTCCTGGAATAATCACCCTCTGGTACCAAGGCATGACTGTGTTATGGTTTGGATACGAGGTGTCTTCCCCAAAAGCTCATATTAGGCAATATAGCAATATTCATAAGTGACATGATTAGATTATGAGATATACAACCCCATCACTGGATTAATTGATGAATTAATAATTTAAATGGATTACTGATAGTAACTACAGATAGGTGGGGCATGGATAGAGGAAGTAGGTCAACAGGGAAATGCCCCTAAGGATTTTGTCCCTGGTTCTCCTCTCTTTCTGTCTCTGTCTCCTAGCTGCCATAAGTTAAGTAGCTTTGCTTGGCAGTACCCTACCGCCATGATGTTCTGCCTCACCCAAGGTCCAGACTAATGAATGAGCCCACCGTGTACGGAGACCTCTGAAACCATGAGCCCAAAAGAAACTTTTCTTCTTCTAAGTTGTTCTTATCAGGTATTCTGGTCACAGCTACAGAAAGCTGACTAACACAGACTTAGAAATTTGCTAAGAGAGTAGATCCTAAGTGTTCTTATTACACACATAAAAGTTAACCATGATAGGTTATGGGTGCGTTAATAAGATGGACTGTAGAGATCATTTCACAATGTGTACATGTATCAAATTTCATGTTGTACATCTTAAATTATATGATTATTTTCCAATTGTATATCAAAAATGTCAGGAATAAATCAAATAAAGGAATAGGCACAGTATATTTCTTTTTATTTTTAAAATATATATATATATATATTTTAGTTGCAATTGGACATAATACCTTTATTTATTTATTTTTTTATGTGGTGCTGAGGATCAAACCCAGGGCCTCGCACATGTTAGAGAGTGCTCTACCGCTGAGCCACAACCCTAGCCCAGCACAATATATTTCATGGTTTAGATTTTAGATGTCCCCCAAAGGCTCAAGTGTTAAAGGCTTGGTCCCACATGACAGTGCTATTGGGAGGTGGTGGAACCTTTAGGACTTGGAGCTAGTGGGAGGAAGTTAGATCACTGGGAGCACGCCCTTGGAAGGGAGACTGGGACCATGGCTCCTCCTCTTCCTCCCTCTTTGCATCTTGGTAGCTGAGAGGTAAGCAGCTCTTTCCCACCATATATTTCTGCCTCACCACAGGCCCAAAATGATGGGGTCAAGTGACAATGGACTGAATCCTCTGAACCTATGAGCCAAAATAGATTTCTCCTCTTTATAAGTTGACTGTTCCAGGTATTTTGTCACAGTAACAGAAATCTCACTAATATGTGATACATACAAGTCAAGCTCAAAAAAAAAAAAAACCAGAAACAGCTTATAAATACATTAAGTGGTGTTTGATTTCACTTATGATGAAAGATATGCACATGAAATCAAAAAGATATCCCTCTATGCCCATCAGCCTGGGCATGGTATTGGTGACTGTGGAAGCCAGCACTCTCATCCACAACCAAGGGTACTACTGTCCACTGTCCCCTCTTGGGAAGGGTACTTGGGCCATGTCCATCAAAGTTTATATGCTCCTGCTCTGTAATCCTGCTTTATCCAGGAGTTGTTTTTGTGAAAGAATTCACACCTGAACACAAAGACATATCCGAGAGACTACCCACTGCTATGCTGACTGGCAACTGATTGACAGTTGGTACACAATAGGTTGGTTCATACTCCATTGCATGTCCATGGAATAGAACCTGGGCTTAAATAACCAGGTCGCTTAATATCTCCAAAGTCTGCCAGAAAGTAAAAGAGCAAAGTGCAGACCCATGTGGCTAGTGCAATATTTATTTTAAGAAAATGGTCTATGTAGGCTGGCATATTTCTACACCACAAGACCCCCATTCCCTGGAAGGATTCACAAGCAATTTAGCAGTGGTGTCCACTGCAGAAAAGAAATGAAATGAAATGAACTAGTCTGTAATGAAAGTTTTCTATCATGTACAGGCAGGAAAGGAGGACATTTCATGGGGATTTCCAGGGTAGAATTCATTTTTGCCTCTGTGACTCTTGATCTGATCCAAGCATTATTTTTTTTTCAAAATCTTTAAAAATCTCTACCAGTGAATAAAAGTTCCTATTATAAAATATATCTAATCCTTCTTCTTCAGACAGCACAGAGTACTAGAGAAAAAAATCACCTTGTTTGCAAAAATGGAAAGTCATTTTACTTTTCATAAACCCCTCTTTGGCATTTCCGTGTCTCTCTCATCCCATAGATCACCTTAACCCTGTCCTCCAGCCAATAGCATCCCAAAGCCATATCAGCTCAGGAGTCCTGGCATCACAGAAGAGGAGGAGGCATGAGGTGTCTTCAAATTAGGGCTTGTTTCTGAACAGGTTTGCTCCAGTTGCTTATTTTAAGGAAAAAAAACCCAAGTCTCTACTCCTAAGCACTCATTTTGTGAAACCAAGAGGATGGCTTTATCACAGTGGGGATCCCTGAGAGAAGGATGGTATGAGGGGTGACCTCAGCCCCAGGCCCAGAAGTTCCAGTGATTGGGGTGCCCATTCTTCCAGGTGGCCAGGATATAGGCGTGGAAAGTTGACAGGTTATACTGAGAATGTTAAGACCCCAGGGCTGCTGGAAGCCCTGTAGGTAGTAGCATACAGCTGTGGGTTGGGTGGTGGGTTTCAGGACATCTCGCATGAGCTTTGCCTGTTAGATTGAGAGGAGCCCAATTGTAAGGGACAGAACATGATTTAGTGGTCTTTACTATTTGGTACTAAAATTGCCATTGTTAAGTTCTATTGCTTGGGACCAACACCAGCCTTTTGGTTTTAAAAAGCACATGTCTACCTTTATAGAAAAGTTAGACTTTTACATATATTTGCTCAGAGGTGAGGACTCTCAGGCCCCCTGGGACTTATGCTGTTGCCAGCCACCATATCCAGCAGCAGGGGACATCCTGAGAGTGCCCGTCCTTCCACTACACTTCTGGATTCTTCCCCATCGCGAGGCAGTGAGTCCTGTGTGCAGTTATCACTTTCCAAAGAGATTTTCTCTGCAGTATGAACCTTCCTGGTCTCAGAGGGTCACCTGTCTCCAAGCATTTTCCATGGGGCAGGGGGGTAGTTCCTGGGAATGCCTCTGGTGAAAGAGGGCTGTGCCTCTGGGAATGAGAGGGTCCAAGAACTCTGATATCTGGAACGTTCTCCTCCAGAGAACTCCTGGGAATATGAATGGTGTGTCTTCTCTAAGCTAAGGCTTCTCCTTCCGGCTGCAGCTGAAGATTGCTAAGGCCGTATGGAGTGGGGGTGATGACCTGAGACCTGAGCGTGAGTCCCAACCCCAGCTCTGCCACTCACTACCCGGCAACCTCAAGTCCTCAACTTATCCTTGCTGAGCCTCTGTTTCCTCATAGACACCAGCCCCTACCGCTTACTGTTATTCCAGAGATCAATGAGTTGATATATTTAAAACCCTTAGGTGATAACTGGCTCAGAATAAGTAGCTGACAGGTTTTACCAATTGGTTTTATCAGTTTAGGTCCTGGGGATTGAACCCAGGATCTTGCCTATGCTCAGCACATACTCCATCACTGAGCTATGTTCCCAGCTAAGAAGTTGACAATGTGGGTCCAAGTCTAGGTCCTACCCTTCATCAGCTATGGGACATCAGATGAGTGACTTTAACCTCACTGTGCCCCAATTTTCGAACCTATAATATGTGTGGTGGAAAGTATCTACTCCTCATATGGTGGTTGGGCAGGCAACAGGTGATAGATCTGGCACACAGACAGCATCTGAAACACTAAGCCCTATACATGTTAAGATGAAGATGCCCTCACTTTAATTGTTGGTGTTGTTTTTAATTATCATGCACAGCTATCTAATCTGTAATGAAGCATAGATTGGGGGGGGGTGGTCAGAGGCTGTCCCTCATTAGTACTCCAGGAAAGCTTCCTCCAGGCCACTTCTCAGACAAGGGTGTGGTGAAAAGCCCACTTCTCTGCTGTATTCACATGAGCTCTTCCCAGTTCTTCTGATGGTCCATCTCAGGACTAAATAGCCACAGGGGTTTGAAATGCTCATCACCTGAAGCAGGTGTTGCAGAAGACACGCGAGGGCTTGCTCACTCAACTCTCATTCCCAGACAGTCTCCCCTCCTTCATGGAAAACCACTTAGCCTCCAGCCAACACTAAAATCTCCAAGGTCTTTCAATATTCAGCTGAACATTCAGATTCAGGAGTTCTCTAATATCCATCCAGTCATGGAGCCATTTACCCAGAGGGAATAAGACAGAAGGCAACTGGCCTCTAATCTCTTCTATAGGAATCTATACAGAAGCCCATGTAATGTCCACACGGCTAATCTCAATGGATCCCTGGATGGTGGCTATGAGGATTCAAAAGCCCATCAAGAAGATGTGTGAAAATCATCCAGTTTTAGAGCTTCATATTCTCAGAAGCCAATATCCTTTATAATCACTCTCTGATGTAGCTTCCAGGATACCCTCAAAGGGACATGCCTGCCACTGTGGGAAGCCCAAATCTCTGACACTTCTTTAGTATTAAATTCCCCCCTTAAAAATACAGTCTACCAATCAGAGTCATCATTGCTTCCTAGTGACATAGTTAAAAAATTACCTCCCAGGTTACTTGGGGAGCAGGCTAAAAAAAATATGGAAAGTCAGATTATCGTGCCAAAAAAAAATCATTCATTCTTTATCTATAGTAAATCTTTGATTTCTTAATACAAAGGGGAAGACCATACAGCTGTTTTGTACCTTTGGCCTTCCCTCTTCTTCCTAGCTGGATCAGGAAATAACAGCTGTAGCTATCCAGACATTGTGTTATGATGAGGTGACAAGCTTAAGGACAAGTCCAGATGAAGCAGAAATGCTAATCCTGACATCATAAAGCCACTGAACGAGCAGCCACTCACCTATAGACTTCTTTGTGCCAGACACATAACTCCCTGCTTATTCAAGCTAAGATTGGGTGTTTTGATACTTGGTGCCCTAATGCATTCCTAACTGGTCAAGGTGCTTAACTTCAGGATGTCCTTTCACATTCTAGGATCTTATATCATCCTATGATGCCCTCTTCCTATTGCTAAGTAGGATTTGGGTCCATTGCTGAATATGGATTTTCTAACGTAAAGGGATGTAGTTTTCCTTAAGGTCACTTTAGAGCTTCTCTCCCACTGGAACAATTCTAAATTAAGATTGTTCCCTTTGGTGTGAGCTGGTCATAAGCAATTTTAGACAGTGTGAATGAATCTGAAGCATCCAGCCTTGTTTTGATTTGCTCTGGAAGAGTCTAAGGTGGTCCAGAGAAATGAGTCTTCCAGAATGCTTAGAAGCTAGAGACAGGCATCATAGGCATTAACACTGTTTCCAGATGGCTCTCTACTCCTCTCTCTTGCAGGTATAATACTGGTTTAGAAGCCAGAAAAGTTTTATGTCCAAATCATCTTCCCAGACAGTTTGAAGGGGTTCTTTCCAAATGATGTCATTATTCATTGAAAAAAAAAAAACTTGTTAGATTCATAGACCTAACTCCACTAGAGCAGCAGGGCTGGCGCACACCCACCCTGGCTCCTGACCACTGGGGAAAACGGTGCAGACATGTGCTGCTTATGAGATGTTGCCTGCTATAAATCAGGAACCAAATCAAACCCTACTGCAGGGAGACACAGGGATATGGGGTCTCTTCCTGCCGGTTGTTAGGTCCTGGAAAACTGTAACTAACCAGTTGACCTGGAACTCTCATAACCTCTTATGACTTGATGAAGATGAGTTCGAGCTATTTGGAACCAAGAAAAACGTACCTAAAAAACACATGTACATTGCTAGACATTTGAGCCTGTTTGCACTGATCAAAATGGAGTCGAGTCTCTTTGGATGCCAAGTATTGATTCTGACGACTTAAAACCGATTTTCATCCAATTTGAGCAATTTAGCCAGTCATAATACGAAAAAATTGGTTTGAATTGATTGATTCATTTTAAACTAGTTAGAACTGGTTGAACCTGGTTCAAACAAATCCTTTAAAGGGTAATTTGGGGAGTGGGTGTGTTCAGTTTCCCAGGCTTTAGTTGTTTACTAAAAAAGAAGAGGGGAAAAGTTTTAAAGTCATTAATTTTGAAAACCAATTACTTGACTCCCATAAATATTCATATGAATTAATTACCAGCTTATTGAAAGAATTAATAAAATCACACTGCTTATTATAACACATTAGCAGGGGCAGGAGACCTCCTCCTGGTCCAGAGAAAGATCCTACTTAAGAGGCTCTTTGCTCTGATGTTGGAGCACTAGAAGCAACCCACAGGAGCTCCCAAAAGGAGGCTGAGGGGACACCTGATGCACTGCAGCCCACACAAAGGCAGATTTATCAACAGCCAAGCAGGTGTCCCCTACACACACACACACAAAAAAAAAGTGACACAAAATAGATCAATCAGTTTTGTTCTTCACTGAATGTGAACATGTACAATTAGCCTCCTCAAAAACACAAGGGTGGGGAAAGGGAAATGAAGGGTTTAAAAAAAGAACAACAGCTTGGGTTTGGAAGCCATTACATCCACCCTGATCAAAAGCATCAGTTCATAATTAGCTGCTTATACAGACACATTTCAATCTATTAATTCAGGCATTGGTGTTATCTGTGATACAATTAATGAGGGTATAATTACATGAATGGTCTACTGTTCCTTGCATCAAAGCAGGCAAATGGGCTGGACCTCCCTTCCCCACTCAATGAGAGTTTCTGCAGCCCTCAAAGAACCAAATGCTCAAGCACCTTGCTGGAAAAGGCGCTTTCTAGACAAGCTCTGCAGGAGAAAAGCACGGACAAAAGCACCATTTGTTTTGACATAAAATGCAACTGCCCCTGAGAGATAAAAGTCAAAGTCACTTACCAGCCACAAAACTTGGAAATGATGCCACCTTCTTTGTCTGTTAGGAAATAGGAAAAAAATGAGACATACACTAGTTGCAAACAGATGGTCCATAGAAACTAGGCTAAGATGTGTACCATCCCAGGAAAAGCCTAACCCCATGAGCGGCTGTGTTCCCAAGAAGTCAGCTCTGTGTAGAAAGCTTGTCTCATGCAGGCAGCATGATGCTTGGCAGAGACACTAAAGCACACCCTCTAAAACTCAGGGACCCTCAGATTAGCATGAAACAGCTAGAAGGGAGCCCAGAAACCATACAACCCAATGGCTCTCCAACTGATGGGCATATGAACTTTCTGAGCATGTCTTTAAAAAGCAAGATAATAGAGAATGGATGCCACTCCATGGTGGGGCATAGTTATTTCATCAAATCTAGAACATCTCATATAAATTATGCTACTCAAAGAGGGGAGATAATTTGCTTAAGAGCTCATTTTAATAACCTCCAATATTGCAGGGCTACTTTATATGGAATAATTTTTTAAACCATGTTGTTTGAATTAGAACCATGGTTCTCAACCAGGATGACTTTTCTCCCCCAGGGACATTTGTCAATGGCTGGAGACATTTTTAGTTGTCAAAACTGGGCTAGTGAGTAGAAGCTACTGGCATCTAGAGCATAGAGGTCAGTGATGCTTTTAAAAATCCTACAGTGGCCCAAAACTACCTCTAAAAGCCAATTAATGGTACCACTAGTGCAAAACACAGATTTCAACATGTATATGGAACAGGGTAGAATGGGTTCCTATAAGATCTGAGAGCATCAATGATCCCACACACACCATCAGCAGCACTCGAACACTTTGTGGTGTGACTGCAAATCATCAAGGAAGTCCCTTTCTTCTCTTCTCCCAGGCCAGAGCACCCTTACTTCTTCCTACCCAAGTTTGCTAGACCTGAAAACCCTCTCCCCAGGTACTGGGTGAGACAAGAAATTTACCGAGAGTGAGTTAACTGTGATGGATGGGGTCAGCAACTCCATCATGAGGACCCAGCCTCAGAACTCTCACCCTTGGAAAAAATTACCTCTGGGATGTTGTTATTGTCAATGGGTCCATTGAGATCAGAGCGCTGCTGCTTCCTTGGCTGCTCCAAACCATTGCATACCTAGAAACCAGGAAGTTAGAAATTGTAAAGTTAAAGAATTTTATGTTAGAGAAATGAACCAGGATATAAAACGTGAGTATTGGATGGGATTCAATTTTACAAAAATGCATGCATTTGCAGGTATGCAGTTGTATATGTGTACGAGTGTGTACGTGCCTACATTCACCTTCAATTAAAGTGTAATGCAGTTGATATGCATGCTTTCTACTTCTCAAAAGTTTTTAAAATTGTTTTAAAATTTTATGGTTATTGTTATTTTGATTGTAATAAAATACATATCACATTATTCACCACTGAACCATTTTTAAGTGTATGATTGAAGGGCTATTGAGTATATTCACACTGTTGTGCAAACATCTCCAACATACATTTCCAGGACTCATTTCACCTTACAGAATGAAAACTCTGTGCCCAATAAACAACACTTCCCCATGCCCCTCTCCCCTTATACCTGGCAATCACCACTCTACTTTCTGTCCCTCTGAATTTCACTACTCCAAGTACCTCCGAAAAATGGGATCATATGGTGTTTATCCCTTTGTGACTAGCTTATGTCATTTAGCATGTTGCCCTCAAGGTTCATTCATACTGGGGCTGAAGTTGTGGCTCAGTGTTAGAATGCTTGCCTGGAATGTGTGAGGCACTGGGTTTAATACTCAGCATCCCATATAATAAATAAAATAAAGGTCCATTGATAACTAAAAAAATATAATAAAATAAATTCATCTATATTATATCAGGTGTCATAATTTCCTCCCTTCTTAAGGCTGCATAATATTCCATGATGTATATGTACCAAACTTTGTTTATATACTCATCCATCAATAGATGCTTGAATTGTTTCCACCCCTTGGCTACTGTGAATGATACTGCTATGAACACAGGCATGAAAATGTCATTGCAATCTTGCTTTCAATTCTTTTGGATATATAAACACAAGTGGAATCACTGGATCACATTGAAATTTTTTTTAAATTTTTTGAGAAATGCCCATACTTCACACATTCACACAAACAATGCCAAAGGGTTAATATCATATTTTTTAAAAAACCCTAAATTATTGGATGCTACCTTACTGAGGGCTAAAGGGAACTACCCATCTCCAAGAAAACTTCCAAAGAAACCAGCTTGCCAATCAGCAAATGAAACTGGGTTCATGATACCCCTTTTACAAATGCCAAAGCTGGGGGTGGCATCTAATTTTTCAGGCAAAGGGAGGGCCAAAGACTCTATCCAGCTCTAGGGAGGAAGCCACGTGAGACTGTGGCTCCCCACAAGATTAGGAACAGGCCAGCCACTGCGCCTTTGTGAGACTTCAGGACAAGGCTCATGGGTAGGCCCGGGGCCACTGGCTGGGTGTCTGCACCCCCACGTTGCACCCATGGAACTCTCTGGTGCTGGGCCACTGTATGGCTCGCTCTCCCTAGGCTTGACCTCGTTCATGATAGCATTTCCTCTAACTCCCTCCCGAGTGAGCGCTGCTCATCACCATGACAACCACATCTCATGATAAACAGCCAGGGCTGATTTTGAAAGAGGCAGAGGGTGGGCTTGTGATGTTTCTCCTTGGGAAAGCCCATCTGGTGCTCTGATTTTCATATTAGTGGGCTGAAAGGGAGGGCTGGCAGCACAGGATGCAGAACCTGAAATTCACATGGTTCAAGGCCCAATGTGGATTTGGGGCTCCTGGCTTCTTAAGTGAAAAATGTTATTTAAATCCTGTTGTGCCTTTCCCCAAGTATAGCAGCCAGCCACACCTCAAAATAAGATACCAGCCAGGATTCTCTCAACCCCCGCCCATACCCAACAGGGACAAGAAGGTCCCATCCCTTACTAAGTAACTACCACGGGGTGTTCTCAATGCCAGTAGCTGGAACCTGTATCTGCCACCCACCCAGAGAACACGGTGAGGTAAAGCAAATGAAGTGAAATATGCTCTTGGGGTGGGGAAACCCCTCCTGTGGAGATGGGAGGAGAGAAAATTAATATTCAGGATGGCATGGACTGGTGATCACCTGCTAGAATCCAGGGACAGCTGTCCAGGGCAGAGATAAATGCCCTTAATAAAAATATACTAATGTGAATAAATCATTCTCATAAATATCTTGGCTCCCGTTAGTGCAAACTAAAGGTTGGGGTTTTTTTTTTTTTTTCAAAGTGTCAATTTTGATTTGTCTGCTTGATTAAACTGAAAACACAGCAATATAACCTGCATTACTTTGGATGAACTAACAGCAAACTAGCACCCACCCACTCAACTCATGCCATCTGTAATAAAAGTAGAATGTTTCCAAGCATTCTCCTGAATTACAAGCATGTTTGCAGCTCAAGTTAGGGACAAAGAACATCAGCTCAAAGCCAGCTCACAGTGAGTCCACTAGACTGTCACATCTACCCCCCTCAAACATGACTCCGTGACAGAGAACCCCCAGGGCTAATGAATGGCTCAGTTAGCTGATGGCCTTCTCTGGGAATCAGTTCAAATTCCCTGTTTTCAAGAGTCGGTCATCCCTGCTCATCTGGTCCGCCAACAAAGACATCTTCCTCCATCCAACCTGGCTGCCCAATGAGAGATCCGAGGACAGACGGGCTGAGAGCATTAAACCCCAGGGTCAGCTTCAAGGTCCAACTCAGATCACGGACATCTTCTTTCAAAAGTCCTTGAATCTACCTCCTGTCACAGATGTGCCTCAGAAAAAAATTACAACCCTTGTTCTTTCCTTCTGTTCCTCTTACAATTCAGGTCACTCCTGTGATATTTATCTTGAGAACAGGAGCTTGGGTAAAGTATTTATTCTTTTAATAGTTACTCCCACGAGGGTGATCGTTTTCTCAAAGCAGAGCCATGGCTTAAAAGTATCATGACAAAAGACATTAGGGACACCAGCTGGTCAGTCAGTCTGTCCTTTAAGATCCCTAAGCAGGCCTGAGAATGGGAGAGAAGGAGGGAGGGAGGGAGGGAAGAGACACCTCTCCTGAACCCCTGTGCCCACAATATTTCATAGAATACATCTATACCAAAACTTATTCATTATTTTTCTGAAATATAATTGTTATCCATTTTTTTTAATCATGGTAAAATGTGCATAGCAGAAGTTTTACCCTCTTAAGTTCTCCCTCTATTTTTTTTTTTCCCATGCTGGGATAGAACTCAGGTTGTCAAACGTCCTAGTTGTACCACTGAGCTACACCCCTAACCCCCTCTTAATTACTTTTAAGTGTACAGCTCAACGATGTTAACTACATTTATAATGTTGGGCAACTATCACCACCATCCATCTCTTCAACTTTTTGTCTTATAAAACGAAAACTCTATACCCATCTGAAAATCTGATTCAACTGGGCATCTGTACTGTTATTTGCTAACCCTGGCAGCCTTAGGCGGGGACTGACAGGCTGGTTCTTCCACTTAGGCCTGGCTTTGTTCTCTGTGTCTGGCCTGCTGAGCTATCTCCTCCCCCACCGACCATTTGGACCACCTGGATATATCTACTTATCATCATTCACTCTCTTTACAGAGCCCTGAAAAGGGGAGGCACTGAATGTTTTGTTCCCAGCCCAGCATTCTGGAGCAGAATTGTATTTTTCCAAACTCACCTCTGCAATCCAACCCCTTATCAAGCACCTTCCAAAGACAGCCAGCCCCAGCAAGTACTTGTCGTGCAGACGGCACTGTGCAAAGCATCTCTTATTAAGGGCAGGAAGATGTGTACAACAATGGCCCTGACCTGGCACGCTTCACGAGCCCACACGGAGACAGAAATCAGCACTCCTGCCAGCTTTAAACCCCCCACGGGATAAAACAAGGTATAAACAAGTACACATGTGAACAAAAGAGATCAGGCCTGAGAGATGAAGAGCCCAGAGATCACCCAATCAAGGTTTTTTCTTGTTGTCGTTGTTTTCATTTTGGAGTAACCAGTATGTTTGGTGGGCATGAAAACTGTCCTGCCATTGTAGAAAACTGTCTGTAATTCCTAAAAGAGGAATTGTTTAATGCTAAATGACCATATAACCCAGTAATTCCACTCCTAGCTATGTACTCCCCAAAGCTGAAAACAAACATCTACTCAAAAAACTTGTATACACATGCTCGTAACAGCACTAATCACATTAGTCAAAAGTAGAAACGACCCAAATGTCCAGCAGCAGGTGAAAGGAAGAACATAATATGGTCTATCCATCCTATGGGGTATCATTCAGCGCCCCACAAGGAATGAAGTATCGACACTCACTACAACATGGATGAACTGGAAAACCTGTTAAGTGAAAGAAGCCAGACTCAAAAGGCTACAGATTATTATTATTATTATTATTATTATTACTGAATTGATATGACATACAACAAATAGGCAAATCCCAAGAGAGGATGGGAACACTAGGGAGTGACTGCTTAACAGAAAATGAAACTTCTTTTGGAGTGATGAAAACACTCTGGAAGTAGACAGTGGTGGCGCTTGCACAGCACGGTACTAAAGGTCATTGAATCGTTCACTATATTTAAAATATTTACAATAACTAATTTTGTGTTATGTATCTATTACTACAATTTTTAAAATATGGGGGTCAGCAGGTATAGCTCCATGGTACAGCAGATGTGTAGCATGTGCAAGGCCTTAGGTTCGATTCCCAGCTCTGTAAAAAATAAAATGAAAAATAATAATCTCCATAATCCTTCTGCCAATGGATCTATTAGCTGACTGCAAGTACTTGCAATTTTTCCATCTGGCTAATCTAAAAGCAAGAAAGCCCATGTACGTGGAGTTGAATGACAACAACCCACCAGAGCTAAAAAGCAATCACTTGGCTTTATTGGCAGCTCGAGCCTGTGGTTCTCCTGAGGGTCTGACCTGGGACATCTTCTGAATCCCCCTAGCTGCCCCTCACTTATCTTTGAGCCCTGTACACACATTCTGAGAAAACTAGCTTGACATATGAAAAAGGAATGAAACAAAGGTGCCCCAGTCAAAAGGAAAGTAAATGTCCAGGTACTAAGTCAATATTGGACTTCAATTTCCAGGGGGCATTTTCTGTATTTAACTTCGACAAGTCTGTGCAGGCTGTCATGCCCAGTGTGGAATTGCTAGTACAAGATCTCTGTTCTCCTAATAGGAAAAGGAGTCCTTTGTTTCAGTCAATAGAATTAGTTCTAAATCCTAAATAACAAACAGCTGCGTTTAGACTCAGAGGCGCTGCCTATGGCTGCAGACATTAAAACAAAGACCTATGATTCAGAATTTGAGAAACAAGTTGCACTTGTTAATATACAAAGAAGACTCCAATATTTCAGTTAGGTACTACTAAATCTCCCTGCTTAACTTTAATGACTATTATACAGTGACATATTTGCTTTTCTTAAACTTGTGGGAAAGGACAGAGAATAGTAGCATTAGCAGTGATTGTAATGGTAGATGGTTCTTGATTTATGATGTTTAGACTTTTGCTTCTTTTATTTTATAATGGTGTGAAAGCAATACTGTTTAGTAGAAACTACTTTTAATTTTTAATTTGAATCTTTTCCGGGGCTGTGGGCTCTGCAGTCCAATGGTCTCTCACGATGCCAGGCAGCAGCAGCCAGCCACAACTCCCATCAGCTGTGCCATCCGGAGGGGAACCAAACAACACTCTCTAGTGTGCTGTGTGGCTAAGCTGTGATGTTCAGTAGCTCAAGAGTAGGCGATGCATTTTGGACTTAATGATATTTTCAATATATGATTTATGGGTTTATTGAAATATGATCCCATCATAAGTCAAGGCATATACATTTATTTTAATGATTCTAAAAGGTATGACCTCAACCACTTTACAATAAGCCAGGAGCCTATGATTTATGTAAATAGTCCCAAGAGTTTTAATCACTTTTGTTCCTGATACTCCTGCCAAGATGGAATCATGTTCAGTACTGAACAAGACCTAGAAGCAGAGAAAGGAAGATTCCTCTTCCCACTCAAGATGTGATGTGCTACTCATGATTCATTTTAGCTTTTACATCCTCCTGAAACTTCCCAGAGATGTGTGGACCCACATCTTGTGACCACACACACCAGCACCAGAGTCCACAGCCCAAATGGAGTGGCTACCTCCTCTCTGCTGTGGATGGACCAAATTCATTCTGATTGGCAGAATAAATAGTTTTGTTTGTTTGCATGATACTGCTTACACACAGTATCAGATGGGCTCAACTTGGTTTTAGATGATTCAACTGGGTTTTAAATGATCCAAATTGGCTCAAGAAAGTCAAAGGACCCAAAACTTTTTCTTTGCTTTTTTTCTTCTATTATGGTAAATAAACATAACCTAAAATTAACCATTTTAACCACTTTTAGGTGTATGCACATTAATACTGATGTGCATCCAGCACCCACCACCCATCTGCAGAACTCTTGCAAAACTGAAACGTTGCAGACATTAAACACTGACACTCCACTCCCCTCTCCCAGGCCCCTGGAAACACCATTCTACTTTCTGTCTCTATGAATTTGTCTACTCTAGGCTGCTCATAAGTGGATTCACCCTTATTTATCCTTTTGTGACTGGCACATTTCACTTAGCACATTTCACTGCCAATGGATCTGTTAGCTGATTGCAAACACTTGCAATTTTTCCATCCAGCTAATCTTAGCATAATGTCTTCAAGGGTCATCCATGTAATAGCAAATGTCAGAATTTCTTTCCTTTTTAAGGCCAAATAATATCCTATTGTATGTAAAAAAAAGCCTTTTCTTTCATACTTCATTACTATGACTGTGGCACAGAGCAACAAACAATCCTTCCACAGATGCCTGAAAATCTTACCAGCCCACATGATCTCTGCCGATGCTCAGACTCCAGGTGATGGAATTCCCTGAGTTAATTCATTCTGTTTCATTCTTCTTGGCGTTTAAAAGGGAGGTTGACATTAAATATTGATAAGATATTAAGCAAGAAAGAGTTTCTATTTTCAATGTTTAAAAAGAAAGAAGGGGTGACCACAGGAGTGCAGAGGCATTAGCTTGGGTGTGGGGTGGTCACAAAGAAGATGCTGGGTGGGGGAGTTGGCATAGGAGTGCATGAGGGTCCAAAGTAGATGAACCCAGAGCACTCAAAGTGAAGGTCAGGAACTGACACCTCCCAGCTGGTACTAAGGGCTGCCTTGAGGAAAAGCAGAGAACTCAAAGGCTAGGTGTGAAGTGTCAGGGGCAGGGGTAGCGCTGCGATAGAAATTAGAGTGGACAGACAAATCTCCAAGGTGGAATCAGTAGCCACTTGCAAGAAGCCACTTGTATGGGCCAAAGGAAAGAGGAGGGCATACCTAGGAGAGAGGCAGGTGAACCGGCAATGCCTCCCCAACAGCAGTATCTTGCCCTGAGCTACTCTTATGGAGCAGTCTCCTCCATAATGCCTCTTAAATGGCCCAGGGCCAGATGCAGACCTGGGTCACATGTTAGCTGTTGAAACAAGAGGACCTGGACAATGAGATTTTGCACTGCTAGTGCTGAACATCCTTCAATTCCAACTGTACGGGCCTCGGCTTGGTCTCAGGTGAAGAAAGGCCAGCTTCTCTTCTGTGAAGGTCGATGGTGGGATTGGCTACAAACCTGGACTTGGCAGCTTTTGGAAGTTACCATTTGCTCCAGGATGCACCATTTCCTCCCTCAAAACACTCCTTATCAAGTGTCTGAGTTGTGCTTAATGTTCCTACACCATCCATGCTGTTATCTGACATAGGGTTGGGAGTTATATTTGATGAGCCCCCTATTACCATAGGCCCATGCCTTTCTTAGTCATTGATTAGCACTGACTGTAAGCTGAATGCTATTTGGTGAAAATCCCATGACTGCCATGTCATGCCGTCACATCTCAGTGAGTGTACACATGCAACAGTATGCATTTCTACATCTAATGTTCAGCTGTGTGGGCTTTCTTCCCAAACAGATGTTTCTAAAAATTCTTCCATGGAGCCCTGTACTTCCCAGGGAATGTCATGTGACTAGCCAACTTTGTCAGCTGGATGTCTGTCTCTCTAAGGCTCTTATACATGTGAGGTGCTGCAAGGGTCCAATGATGGGAAGTCCAAGCGCCTCCAGGAGCAAAGAGGGGGAGTTTCACACAGGCCAGCTCCCTGCCTTGGGTCCTATAGCCTCCTCTTTCATCCCCGACAATCTGCCCTAGACATACACCATTAGAAAAGGAGTGCATTTGAGTCACACCCAGTGACTGTCCTCTCCTTGTTAGCACATTCTTAGGTCCTTCCCTATATGTTCCTACAGACAACACCCATCTCCCTCTTCCATTCTCAAGAGCAACTCTCTGCCCTCCCAATCCACCAGACCTACCTCAGGCTACCCCCAGACCCCAGCAGCCATAGTCAAAAAGTGCTTTCATCCCAGAAAGATAACCCCCCACCTGCCCTGCTGCACTTGGCCTTCCTGATGTCTCTGCCTCTCAGCTCCTATGCCCCAATTTTATCCTAGCTCCCTTCCTCATCTCCAATGGCCCTTCTCCCTCCTACTCCCATCCATTATCTTCAACCCAGATCCTCTGCTTCCCCTTATCCTCTTTTGGAAGTCATGGCCCCATCACAGTTCTACTCCCACTCCATGCTGAGGACACACAGGCACTTCCATGGTTAGTCTCACTTTATTGGCTGACTTCTCAAAGTCCCAGAGCCACTCTGTTTCTCACAGGCTCTGGAGCCTATCCCCAAAGCTTGCCTGGAACACCCAAGCTGAGTGGGCATCTCTCCTGAGTTCCCAGTCCCAGCTGGATGCAATAGGTGGGAGAGAAGTCTCTTCATGTCTGTCTCCCTCCAGAAAGAGTTTGGAAATGCAGGACTATGCCATTTTCATCTTGGCATCCCCAGTGTCTGTACTCCACAGGTGCCAATCGGCATCAGCTGGACTGGAGGAGATGCAGAGCCGGCCAGCGCAGGACTCAGGGGAAGACTGGCAGGGAGTGAACTTTGAGGAGAGTGGGCTTTATGAGAGCAAACCAGGGAGAAGTTGCACAAGCTGACAGCAGAATACATCAGACACTATAAAAGCAATATGTCAATCAATGGAAGGGTAACTGATGTGATACAGTAATCTGTATACGGGGTAAAGTTGGGAGTTCATAACCCACTTGAATCAAACTGTGAAAGATGATGTATTAAGAACTGTGTAATGTTTTGAACGACCAACAATAAAAAAAGAAAAAAAAATAAATGTTGATTGATAATAAAAAAAAAAAGAAAGCTTTAGGCAGCACGTGGAATTAGTGATGGACATTGGGTCCCCAGCACAACATATTTGCCTGGAAAACAAGCCGAGAGTTCTTAGCTCATTTTCAACTTGAAACTGGGTATAAGAAAAATCAGAGCTGCCATGGGAGCTGAGGGGGTGTCTTGTATCCCTCAAATCACAACTGCAAAGCAGAAAAAGGCTGAGGATGTCCCTAAGATGGGGAGTAGATCAGAATCTACCCCCCACCCCCATCCCCTACCGGGGAGAAGCCACTCCCTTGAGAGGCTTGCAGAGAGGGAAGAACTTGAGGACACCAGTGGCAGCCACTCCACTCCATCAGCTCCTCAGCAGCCCTGGCCTGTCCTGGTTCTTCCTCCTGAACTGTCTTACCAGCTGAGCTTAGCCCTCCCTGTGTCACCATCTTGCTTCACTAGTGTCCCTAGTCCTGCCCAGCATAGTCTGTAGCCAAACTGCTTCCCCCACCCAAAAAGAGATTCCCATAAACTACAGTCTATCATCCTCTGGGCAAGCACTGCATGCCCCTTACCATCCACTCAGACTCAGATCCAGAGAAGCCTCCCCCCACCAGCCCACAAGTGGTAGGTAATAGAACTGGAATGTTCTAGATCTGGAACTATTGCAACAGGATGGAGTCCAGGCTTGTGAGCCTTGGCACCTGTATTCCTAACCACTGCACTCTGCACACTCTCCAAGGACCAAGAGGGTACTTTCCAGATGACTATTAGTGAAAGGGCTTTATACGACCTGACCTATTAGTACCTGTTAATTGGAAATATTTTAAAAATACTTAAGGAGTTGGTAATGCTAACTACCCTGATTCAATCATTGCACATTGTACACCTGATTAAATTATTACACTATAGCCACAAATATGTAAAATCAAAATTATAAATATAAATTAGTTAATTAAGTCTTTTAAAAAATGAACTACTCTTTTAGAAACCCTGGCTTTCATTAGGTTTAAAAGACCTATAAGCAATCTGCTAAATAAACTGCTCCCTAATAATAATAACAACTGCTGGTAATAAGTCATCAAAAGGCTTCTTAAAAAAAAAAAATCAAGTTTGGCAGTTTTGCTGGCTCAACAAACAAGTGAAAAAAAAATCAGGCTGAAAGGTTAGAGCAAGCTGAGGGGCTAATAGCAACCTGAAGGCTGTGGCCGCAAGATTTTATTTTTCAAAGCAGTCCTGGGAGTTAATAAAGGTAGGTGCAGAGGTCACCTCTCACATTGCTGGGAAAGGAAGGGTCTGGGAAAGGGCTCTGTGCAGGCAACATGGGGGCACAGAACATCTCTCCCATGGACAGATTCAGAAGTTCTTGGTCTGATGCCCCAGGTGGGCAAAGGAGGGGGAGGGCAGCAGAACCTGGTGGTGGGCTGTGGGAGGAACTAAGCAAGCTGAATTCTACCAAGGTGCAGGGAGCTGGGAAGGAAATTCCTCTGATTGGGCCATGCCCGTATCCCTGAAAACCCCTGTACTCAGCACCAACTGCAAACTCTTTCTCCAGCTCCGTCTTACCTGTGCAACAGGTTTGGACAGACGACTCTCTCCTAGATATAATGCAACCCTCCAATCCCTTCTTTGCGTGGCCTCCCCCATCTGGACTCCTGCAACCCCACTGCATACCAATGGGGGGGGGTCCCTAGGTACCAAAAACCACACAGCACTCCTCTCTCCATCCTCTTTTTTAAAGTGGGAGCTAAGACTTGCTTCACATGTCACCAAATGGGGCCCAGAATATATAAGGTGCCACTGCCTCACAACTAGGGGACTGGTCAAGGTTACCTGTACATTTAGCATTTTGTCTGCCCATTTGGTACTTGTATTCCTATCACAATCTTGAAAAGTCCTTTGCAAAACAATTCTCAATCAAATGTCAGATCACAGTCAAAGAATCTCTACACTAAGCAGTAATGGACACTCGTGAGTTCAATGTGGCTCAAGGCCCTGTGGCATATCTCACTTTAACTGTTGTATTAAGTTGAACATGATGTATCGATTTTCTTTTCTTCTTTTTTTTTAAATTTTAACTTAAAAAATATTTTTAATTATAGATGAACACAATATCTTTAATTAATTTATTTATTTTTATGTGGAGCTGAGGATCAAACCCAGTGCTTCACATGTGTGAGTCAAGCTCTCTACCACTGGGTCACAACCCCAGCCCTAAATTTTAACTTCTTTTGCTATTATCAGAGCATTCTTTATAGAAAGCACAGGTGATAAACAGAAGTCATGAACACTCCAAAAATCAAAATACGTATTTGGTTTGCAGGCCCAAAGTATAGAGCTGCAGAACACAACTTTTGTGTAAATCAAATACTTCCAACTGAATCATTGAGGTCCTGTACTGGGAATGCCTGTAGCCCTGGAAATTCCAAGGGTCCAAAGAAATGAATCTCTAATGGCAGAATTTCTGGTTCAGAGCAGACCTTTCCAGAATACCTTATCTGATGATAGACTTCACAAGGTTATAGGTGAAGAAGAAAGGAGGGACAGGGACTCCAAAACAGGCCATGCTTAGTAGACCACCCAGAGGCACTCAAAGCACCTGCTATCTCAGGCCATGCCACAGACCCACAAGAACAGAATTTTTGGTGCCAGACATAGAGATGTCCTTACAGTGCCCCCCAGGAACACAGGTGGGCAATCCAAGTGAAGCATGAATCAGCAACCTGCTCTTTTCCAAGGAGGTGCCCCAGTGGCTTGTCAGGTCTCCAAAGCTTAACTCTGGAGCAGTGAGAGAAAAGCCAGGTTACAGGTACCTGGCTGAGGTCCTCCCTCACTTTCACACCTCACTGCAGGACAGCAGAGGACCACAATGGTAGGAATGGACATGCCACTTTCATTGAGACACTCAATACAAGCCTCGCTGGTCCTAACTCATGTATTCTTTAATGCCTGCACATAAAAAATCAGTAATTCATGTCAACACAGCTCCATAAAATTAAGAAAAATGTCATGTGAATCATTTCTATTAGACTTGTTTGAGCTGTGTCGTGAGCCCTCATGAAATCAGGACATGTCAGAACCTAAGTTTGGCTCATTTTTAAGACTGGAGCCTCAATGTCTACCAGTCACCTCACTGGTGTCATGACATACTTGCTGCAAATAGCAGAACATGGCAAGCCTTTTAATACCAAGAAAATTCACAATTGGGCAGAAGCAGCCATCACAGGATATGGATACTAGCCCACTCACAGGCTGCTGGACTTACAGGCACACTGTGAGACATTTTCAAACATTGTCTTTTGTGGAGGCCTGTCAAGGGCTACATAGTGCTGTGGCTACAGACATAAGTTAGGGTGAAACACAGTCTGTTTAGCACTCCTACACTCTAACCAAAGGTGAAGTACTTATCCCACATAGGGATCAAATGTACCAGTTGTCCCATGGGACTAACCCTTGTTCCTATATCTTTGGGTTGTTCTAGAAGTTCCTGAAATCATATATAAAACCCTTCATATGGTGCTACAGTCACCACCACCACTGTCACCTCACTGTAACCCATTGACTTTCCAGAAAGAAAAAAAGAAAGAAATGCAGAGGCAAAGGTTTCCAATGTTGACAAGGGTTAGTTCCCATCTCCACCATTTGAGGTTGATGTCTAATTATACTAGAATTGAGCCATACAGGAGAAGTCTGAGAAGTTCATGTGTCTTGGCTATCCATCTCCTAGGATGTGAGACTAGGTCACACAAAGAGAGAAAAGGGATTAATGATCCAGAATATTCAGGCATGCTGGCCAGTCAGTACAGTGATTCAGGGAATTAATGCAGGAGATGTGCAAGCAATGAATGAAGTTCTAAGAAGAGGAAAGTTTTTAAAATTTCCCCAAATCATTTGCCAACCAAATACAGCTGACCCTCTGCATCTAAGTCCCATATCTGGGGATTCAACCAGCTGCAAACTAAAAATATTCAGGGGGAAAAAGAAAACCCTGCACCTGTTTTGAACACATAATAACTTTTTTTCTTGTCATTATTTCACTAAATGAGAGTATAACAACTATTTACACAGCTTTTACAACATATTAGGTATTTTAAGTTATCTAGAGATGATTCACAGTATACAAGAGGATGTAGTTTATATGCAAATACAACATATAAAACTTATGTAAGGGACTGGAGTCTGTACTGATTTGGGTACTCACAGGAGTCCTGGAACCAATCCACCTGGAATGCTGAGGGGCAACCATACAGTCAATTTTCATTCATGGTAGTTCTGTTTTGCCAAGTTGCCACAAACATTGAATTAGTGAACACTAAATTATTGCTCCTAAGGCAGATATACGGTCATGTTCCTGTAAGCCTCCAGTCACATTTTGTCTACCCATTAACACAGAACCTTGTTTTATGTATTTTTTTTTCTGTTTAAAGGAACTTCATTGAATATAGATATTTCTTACAAATAATTACATGCAGTATTTCTTTACAGCCAAACACTAGCTGAGATGAGCCCACCATCCCCAACCCTGGATCATAAGACCACACATTTCTTAGACTTTCAGCCTGTCCATTAGGCTTTATTAAAGTTGGTTATCATCTCCATCAATCTGCAAATTTAGCCATATTTATGTCTTTTTCATAATTGCATCACACATTATAGATGCTACTTTAACATGTTCTAGAGTGGCTAGATATGTGGATCGATATATTTCCTCTCTCTTGTTCTGGACGCACCTCATTGTTGTTGACTCCTTAACATTGCTTTCAGGGCCAACAGTCATAACTCATGCATGAATAAAGTCATCAAATGCACATTTGTTTTCTCCATGAGGTACCTCACAGCCTTCTTGTACTTTAGGAGCCCTGGACAGCACTTCAGCACTGCTCTGGGGGTCATTTTGTCACCACCACCAACAAAAAAATCACCAACAAAACCCACAAAAAACATAAACCCAAAAAAGGTACCAAATATATCATGAAAAGTTTATAGCATGAGAAGAAAAACAATAGCACAAAGCCTTGCTCAGTCTCAGCTGGAGACATGGGAGCAGGTGACTCAAATTTTTTTGTCTTTGTCCATATTTGCAAATGACCACAAAAGTGTCATGAGAACTGACTTTAGGGTTTCAAATAAATTTCAGCAAGACTGCAAATTCACAAATATGGAACCCATGGATAATAAGGATCAAACTGTACTTTGTTTGGGGGGAAATAGTCAACACTGATGTGGAACACAGGAATTTATCCTTAGGTAATGCACCATAAAAAGCACAGTTTGTATAGCTATTTTCTTACATATAAGGAAAAATGCCACCTTGAGCCTGCATGCTAATGGCTGTGTGTGTAGACAAATAAATTATATGGCACATCATCCAAATGAAAGATTAAAAGGTCACTAAAAATAACCATGAAAATTATGTGGCAATATGGAGAAACATTTTATGACATGTCTGATTTTTAAAAGCCGGATGACAAAATTACAGCTGGGATATAATGACTGCTATGTATTTATTTATGTTCTATAATCTAAAAAAGAACAGAGAAAAATTAAAATAGCTCGTCTGTTGGGGTGGCAGGGACTATCAGAAATGTAGTTTTTATATTCCCATTTCAACCTCTATTTATACTTACTGTCATGGAGGCAATGACTAAATAGATGGCGCTATTCAGTACAGGTTGAGTATCCCTTATCCAAAATGCTTGGGATTTGGGTGTTTTAGATTTGGGATTTTTTTCAGATTGTGGAAAATCTGCATATACATTAAGGAGATTCTTTGGGGATGAAACCTAAGGCTAAGCATGAAAATCATTTATGCTTCATGCACACATTTTACACAAAGCCTGAAGGAAATTTTACACAGTATTTTTGAATGCGCCTGCATTATGACTGTGAGCCATCTCAAGAGGTAAAGTATGGAATTTTGCACTAGTAGCATCAGGTTGGTATTCTAAAAAGATTTACATTTTGTGGTATTTTGGATTTTGAGATTAGGGATACTCAACTTATCCTCTTAAAATGTATCTGTGACTTAATTTTTCAAGTTTTACAATAAATAAAAGGGTGGAGAGGGAGGTTATGCAATTTTCCTCCAACTGAATTCTCAAAATGTTGCATTTCCTTGAAATGCATATTAGGACTCAGAAGTTCTGGGGTGGGCCACCCCAGTGATGCTGTGTGGATAGGCCATGGCCACACTTTAAAAAGTGACAGTCTAAAAGGCCAAAATTCGGGGCTGGTTTGTGGCTCAGCAGTAGAGCACTCGCCTAGTACGTGCGAGGCTCTGGGTTCAATCCTCAGCACCACATATAAATAAATAAAGATATTGTGTCCAACTACAACTAAAAAATATATAAAAAATAAAATAAAGGGCCAACATTGCCCTTCCTCTTTGCAGATTCTTTTTTTTTTTTTTTTTGTCTCAGTCTCAAATCTAGGCAATGCTTACGCTAACTGCATGGATGACACTAGGAACAGAGAGGTAGGCTTGGGACTCAGTGATACCCTGAGCACCTGTCTTAGACCCAAGCTTTTGTTGGTTCTCAGAACAGCTTCGCTGTCCCCAAGGAAGCAAGGGATTGCTTGTAGGAAAGTGGGCTGTGGTTGCATACAAGGCATCACCAAACCACTTGGTACATATTCTTCATGCAGAATCTGGCTTTCACAATCATTTGTAGCTTTGGCTCTTTGGGGTCCAATTTCAAAGGGTTTCTTGTGTAAAATGGGCTACTTGGGAATACAGGATGTGAGGACCCTGCCCACATGTGCCAGGCCCTATAGAGTCCTCAGAAGGAGCACTGGGCCCGTTCATATGGGACCTGGTCAGCCCTGAGTTGGGAACTGGTAGGCTCTTTCCTGGATGGAAACAGTTTGTGAGTGAATGAATGAAAGCAGAAAAGCTCTACATCATTAGCCAGCTTAAATGAGCTTTTCCGGTGTATTGGATAAGAGCATTAGCTTCAAGGACACACTCTGCTTAGGGACCAAAGCTGCCTGCTTTTCCATTCGATGCCTCTTCTCTGAAGAACAGACCTCCTTCTGGTCCTCCACAACTGGCTGGGGACTACCTCACCTGCTCCTGCCCTTTTAAACAGCCAACATCCTCCATTCATTCCCTTTCATTTATCCCCCAGTTCTCCAGCCTAGAGTCTCACTCAAATTAGCATCTGTTTAGCACAAAGCACAAAGGAGCAAAAGATCAGGTCTAACTTGTTCCCCACAGGCTCTAAAGATAATTTTCTCTTGACAAAATCTTTGACAGGGATGCTCTTCTATTAACAAAATGCAGTACGTCACATATCCTGTGCAACCCTGTGGTGCCATCACTACTGCTGGGGACAAGTTCAGGCTCTGCCAGCGACTGATGGAAGATGACAGCATTTTGGCCTAAAGCCCAGATCCAGGGCCCAGAGTCACCTGACCTCTAGAGAAAGCTCCCCCAATGTCCACAAGCATATAATAGCACTTTCCTGACATCTGTGGTCCCCATGAATGCAGAATTTCTGTGAATGACAGGAACACTCCCAGAGTGAACTTACACTTGATAATCTTTAGAAAGAACAAAAGGCACCAAATGCAAGTGCCAGAAATCTAACCACAATTCTAAATGCAACCTTTCACTATATGTGTGTGTATGTGTGTGTGTGTTTTCAAATTCATGAACTCTACTGGGAAAAAATAATTAAGATTTTAAAAATATACAAGCAGTCCACATAATGGACCAAATACATGTTCCTTTACACAGGTTTAATAATTGCATCTTCTTTATGTACTCATGGTGGATTTTTTTTTGAATGGCAGCTTTTCAAATGTGTTTATTACAGTACATGCTTACTTGGCTATAATTAAAAGAATATGTAGCTATACTTATACCCATTGGCCTCAACAGCATGCATTTATTCTCCAACTTTGTCAAGCTTTCAAATAATTATTTGCAGAATAGAGTGGATATTCATAGCTATCTGCCCACCAAGCCAAAGCCTGTAGCCTTTGAAGACTTGTAACCTGGATGCAATGGCCACTGTGAAACACACTTAGGCTGTTGACCCTTGGCATTAGTCAGCTCAGTGCATGAACACCATCAATCCCCCATCCTCACCAATGCCCTGCTGGCCTCAGGAAACCACGTGGGGGAGGCAGGGAGGCGGGGACCATCAAACAGATGCTCCTCTGCCATCCACAGGAACAGAAATCAAACCTCTCCTGGCAGGTAGAGCAGGGAGTCTTCTGGAAGACACTAGCTGACGGTCAGCCCTCAATGAAAGACTTTCCTGATATTCCTGAATTTGAGGGGTGAGCTTAAGAGTGATCAAAATGTCCCTGAAACGTGACCGAAAAACTGAGAAAATGAAGAACGAAGCCTGCATTTTGAATTGGAAAGCAGCCCAGTCCCCTGCCCAGGCCTCAGATTTACCATCGGCCATGCCTACACCACAGCTCTCTGGGCTCCTCTGCCCCATTCCCTGGGAACAGGAAAGACCTACCTGCTCTTGGGGCCACTTTGGCCTTTCCTCTGGGGTCCTGGTCTTGGCCTTGAAGCCTCTCTGGGGGTCTCCTGGGTGCTTGGACTCGGGAGGGAGGTTCAGCGACTTGGGCCTTGCCTCATGCCTGTTGGGCCCGCAGCTGGCCTCGCTGGGCGGGCAGGCCTCTGTGGAGTCCCCCGGCCCTGGCTCAGGCAAGTGCTCAGGGCTCGCCTCGCTGGCACTGGTGATGCTGGTCATGCTCAAGCTCATCTTGATCTCAGCCACAATCTGGTCAATGTCTTCCTCCTGGTCCTCCAGGTCCCCATCCCCACGCCTCAGGTGATAGGGGGAAGCACCCCCTGCATTCCCATTGGCCTCTGAAGGGTAATAGTCCTGGTAGCCCTCTTTGCTGGGACAGTAGTGACCATCATCTTCCTGGACGTGGGCTTCCAGCACAGAGGGCTCGTCCTCTGGGATGGGCAGGTGGCTCTCGGGGTAGTCCTGGCTGCCTTCGGCCCCATGGCCATGGGGGTGTGGGCCCGCTGAGTCTGTCCACTCCTCCACCGCCTCCTGGCACTCGTCAGTGTCCACAGGGTGTGTGCCGTGGGCCACATACTCCTCCCCGTTGCAGTCCATGCCCTCCAGGTAGCTGTCATCCTCTGGGCAGTAGCGGATGTAGTAGGTGATGCCCTCCTCCTCCTCGGGGAGCCCCTCATCATAGTCCTCCTCCTCAGAGGTGTTGTTCACATAGTCGGAGCTGGAATCCCCATCAGGGCTGTGGTTGTGGCAGTCTTGCTCCTCGGGTGTGGGGCTCTCTGGCCGCAGGGTGGTCAGCTCCAGGCCCTTGGGCACATAGCCCTCCAAGGGCAGCTCTGCATCCTCACTCTCAGGCTCCTGGCCATGGGGGATGGGGCCTGGCCTGGCCCTGTGTTCCAACATGCTGCTGGTGGTGCCCTGGCGCTTCCGGTGGGCCATGGCAGACACTCACGCGGCCATCATCACCCGGAGGCAGTCACTGTGGGGAGGAACGTTGGAAAGTACAGAGTCAGAATCCCACCGATGGCTGATCACCACCAGCCCAACAAGCACGCAGCCCACCCCACACGCCCACGCGCCTTGCCACCATGTTCGCTCAGAGCAATGTGAACGCACATCTGTTCAAAGAATGTGACATTCCCGCCTGGCTGCCTCATGTGCCAGGAACAACATGCCACGGTGCCAAGAAGGACAGGCAGAGCAGGAGGAAAGGGTGGCAGGGAGAGGAGAGGCACCCTCAGTCACCAGGACGCCAGCCTGGGGCCTGCAGCTCACACGCTCATTCCCGACCCCCACACTGGGCTCACTCCCTTCCGTGTTCCCCAGGTGACCAAGTCACAAGGCCATAAGCAGGTTAGCTGCTCTCAAAAGAGAAAAAGGGATGCTTCCATCCAAAGACGGTGATGATGGATGGGGAAGGAGGTTAGATCTTCCCAGTTCAATTCCACACCCCATGATGAGGTAGACACTAAAATATTACATTGCACCCCCCGGATTGGTAAACTTACTATGTGGCATTTAAAAATGAAATAAGAATAAAAAAGTCTATTTGGGAGGAGGACTGAGAGGGATGCCATGTAGAAAGAAAAACCGATATTAAATACTCTTTTCAAATAGTTTGATGTTTTTTTTACCATGTTACATGATAAAAATGTAGTACATTCAATATACTACTTTTATTTTGCAATGAATTTTTAATAAAATTATATATTAATTCAAAATAAATCAATCTGTGTTCCTTGAAGACCATATCAGTCCCCTTCCCTACTGGCTTGTCCCACCCTCTCCCCATTGCTCACTCCAAACCAAACAGCATTCACCAAGGGTCTGAAATTGCGGGTGCTATCTTGAGTAATGAACAGAGAAGCTCAACGTAAGTGTCCAACCTTTCAGGCCCAAAGATGTGGCAGGGAAGGCAGCACTGCCTGGCCAAGGGGAGATGGACAGGGATGGGGCTGCAGCCAGCAGGGCACCTATCCTGGTACCACACAGACCCTGCAATGATCATGGGGGCCCACAACAGGAGAGGCCCTGGAGCCCACTGCCCCAGGACTTTGCATTTTAACCCCCAAACCAGGCAGAGTCATTGGGCAATATCCAGTAAGGGCACAACACAGTATCTGTTAGTCCTATCTCTCTGGATCCAGCATGGAGGAGAGAAGGCTGGAGGAAGGGAGACTGGTAAAAACATTATTCCAGTCCTCTAGAGGAGAGGAGGAGCTGGCATCCAGACAAAGGCTTAGAAAGAGTGTTCAAAAGTTTGGTTCATGTTCTTTTTCTTAGGCTGAGTGGTTACTCAAGAGTTCACTGTATCCTTTAAACTCTACTTTGACAATACAAATGCCCTTTTTGCATCATAGTTGGTCCTTTTTAAAAACATATTCCAGTAGTCCAATTAAGAAAGGAGAGCTAATACACTTTAAAAAATGGTAAGATGGTCAATTTTATGTTATGTCTATTTTAATACAATTAAGCAAATTAAAATGAAAAAAAAACATATTGAGAGCTTAAATTAAACCAGTGCAGATGAGGCAAGAGAAGGGGCTTAGCTAGTATTTAGGGGATGGGAGCCTTGGGACCTGTAGTCAGACGAGAGGGAGCAAAGATGAAGGAGGCACTATCCATGATGCTCAAGGCAGTCACTACCCAGGCTTTGAGCTCACATTCCTGAACATCCTCTTTCTTAAGTATCATCTCCCCAGGGAGCACATAAACTAAAGGACTTTCACAAGCCATATCTCCCACAGTGCCAGTGCAGCACCTTGCTTGCAGTGGTACCCCAAAGACATCTCACTATAAGAGTGCCTTTACCAGATGGTTAGTCACAGCATTATGAATATTCCCAGAAGAACCGAGAAGGAGATAATTACTTCATCCAGTCCAGACTCTCAGAGTGTGAGCACAATTACTGATGGAGACACATGCTTCCAACGCGTGAATGCACACTGAAGAAATTCACCATTGTCAGAAGCAGTGTTTACTCCGTTGTCCGCAAAAGGATCACGAATGGCTGTCTCTTGCTAACAGTACCAGCATGATGAAAGATTCATAGCCCTTCCCCAGAGTGGCCTGCAGACTACAAAAATATCCCACATCAGGAAAACTATGACTGAAAAAGGACCTTGCAGGGTCTGAATGTCCTCCACAATCACCCCATCTCAAACTCTGAAGTTGGCAGGACTATTCCAAAGACCTGTTCCCAAGAACAGAAGAGGGGCTCAGCATTCACCAGAACAACAGACACCAGAGGACTCATCAAGGAGGATGGACTGAGCCTGGCATGGTGGCTGGTGCATGTCTGTAGTCCCAGTGGCACTGAAGTTTGAGGCAGGAGGATCACAGGTTCAGAAACTTAGTAAGGCCCTTAGCAACTTAGTGAGACACTGTCTCAAAAATAAAAATAAATAAATAAATAAAAATGGGTGGGGGGATATATTAGTGGTTAAGTGCCCCTGGGTTTAATTCATGGTACCAGAAAAAAAAAAAAAAAGAATGATGAACTGCCTGTTAGTCTACTATGGAGGAAGCCAACTACAGAGACAGGCTAGAGGACTGATGTGAGGAACTTAATGACCACAGTCTGGACACAATCTACAGAAACAACATTCCCCAAAGTGATCTCTCAGAAGTATGTGCTGAAGGCTATGGCCAAAAGGTGGCCATAGTTGTCCATGCCATGTCAGGATGACAGAAGGAAGGGTGGGGGACAAATGGTGGCAGCAGCTACATGTCAGTGAGCCCACAGCTCCTATTCTGTGGAGTGGTACCATCTCTACAGCACCCTGAGTCTCCCCAGGGCTTTGACACCAAGTCACATTGCAGGTACAGTAGGCCTTTCCTATCTGCGGGTTCTCCCTTCTACATCTTCAACCAATCCTGGATTAAAATTTTTTATTTAAATTGTGTCTGTACTGAATATATGCAGACTTTTTATCTTGTCATCATTCCTGAACAATTCAAAATAAGAGATATTTAGAGGACATTTACACTGTGTTAGGTGTTAAAAGTCATCTAGAGATGATTGGAGGTATATGGGAAAATGTACACAGGTTGTATGCAAATACTACACCATTTTATGTAAGGGACTTGAGCATCCATTGATTTTGGTCTCCTCATAGTGTCTTAGAAACCAGTCCCTGAAGAATGCCCATGGACAACTCTATTTACATCTTTGTTGGAGAATAAACTAAAGTACACAATACGTCTTATCCTCTTCGCTTCAGATGCTATCAGTACACACACTTAAACATATGTTACCTACACCTGTATAAAACACCTATATAAAAATATAAGACTTAAGGATTAAAATACACACATTAGAGTCACAGAACAGTCCCCAATTCTGCAGGTTTTTAAAACATCAATCTCTATGGTTTGGAGGACCAAGCAGGGCTTGGTCCCCTGCCTATGTTGCCATTGGCAGGTGATGGGAACTTTAAGGGATGGAGCTTTTGGGGAGGTCTATGAGCCATTGGAAGTGTGACCTTGAAGAGGATATTGGGAATTAAGCCCTTTCCTCTTCCTCTCCTTTTTTATGCTCTGGCTATAAGGTGAAAGCTTTGCTCCCCACCATAATAATCTGCCTTGCCAGATTATTATGTCTTATCATGTCTTCAAAATGTCTGAAGACATGAGTTACAATAACCCTTTTCTCTTTGTAAGTTTACTATCTCAGGTATTCGTTATAGCAACTACCTAGTGCATCTACTGAGGTGGTATTATAGAACTAGAAGAGAACCAGGAGATTATTTTTCACTATTGTTTCCCGTTATCTCTTAGAGTCTTCAAATAATTTCAGCAAAATTTACAGGAGGTGCACAACACTATCAGTAACTAAGTATGCTGGACAATAATTATATAATTCATTGCCCACCACTGTTTCTTATATTTTATATGTAGATTTTTCTCTTAAAGTTTTTTTTTTACAATTTCATTTTTACTTTACTATAATAATTGCTAGGGTCATTTTGTTCAGTTAATAGGTAATTCTTTTGTGTCTAGAGAATGGCTCCTCATATAGACTATTTCTTTCTTTTAATATTTATTTTTTAGTTGTAGTTGGACACAATACCTTTATTTTATTTACTTTTTTTTTTATGTGGTACTGAGGATCAAACCTTGTGTGTGCTAGGCGAGTGCTCTACCACTGAGCCACAACCCCAGCCTGACTATCTTTTAAACTACACCTTTATTTGCCAGCCTGTGAACACTATCTATTTCACTATCTTCCAGTTGGCAGTCTTGTAGATATGTGGTTTAATACTAATCTGATTCTTTTTACCTTAGTACCACATCTATTGCTTGTCTGGAAGCTTGTAGAATTCTTTTCTCTATTCTTAAGAGTACAGAAATTCCACTGGGATATGTCTGGATGAGGGTCATTGTTTTTTTTTAAATTAATCTATAAGGATTCATTTGTTGAGCCCTTTCCATATTGAGCCCACATCTTGTCTAGCTACAGGAAGCTTTCTGCTATTTATTTTTTTATTTCTCTCTCCCATGGCCTTTTCCTCCTTTCAGAACATCTCTGGGTTCTATCCTCTAAATCACTTAACTTTACACTCCTAACTCCCATTTCATCATAATTTTTTTCTCTGTGGTAAAGATTAATTCTCCCATTTTCCAGTTTTTCAGGAAGACGCAGCATGAACTTCTTTGGTCCTTCTGGCAGCAAAGGGCCCCTGTGACACAAGGAAGGTGTCTCACAAAGAGTTGTGGATTAAAGAGTAGTTCTTAGGTACCATAGGAGATGATTTTCTGGTGACCTGGCAGCAATGGGGTTGACCATCTGGGACTTCATTACTGAGCTATGAGAAGGCTCCTCTATATTTTAAGTATGGACAGAAAATGAGATGTGCTCAGCCAAGTCTGCCTCATTCAGGGGAAAAATGTCCCCTACTCTGTGTCAGCTTTCTGTCAGTGTGACAAAATACCTATGACAATCAACAAGAAAGGTTTACTTTGGCTCAGGTTTCAGAGGTTCCACCTCATAAAGTCCACACCACCTCCCAACAGCACCACAGGCTGCTGACCACACTTTTAACACATGGGCCTTTGGGGGACACTCATCCAAGCCTTAGAACCCTCCTGGTGGGAAATAGGTACTCCCCTGATTCCCTGGGTCTGTGTGGCACAGCCCACCCCAGCTCTGATGGTTCCAGACTTCTCATGGGAGGAGGCAGACACTTTCCCTTAAAGCAGGCAAATCGGACTAATATCTAGCATCTTTTATTCTTCATGCTTAAATATTGAGACCCCCTGAAGAGAATATATACACAAGATAGGAAGCATCTTAGTTTCCAAGCAAATGGTTAGTCCAGTGCTTTTCGAACTTGCTACCTATTTAAAATCCTGATGCACAGATCAATGAAATGGGGATATCTCAGGCAAGAGAGAGGCTTCAGGGTTTGGTCCTCTTTTTCACTGTTGTAACAGAAGACCTGACAAGACAATGTTCATTTTGTAGTCAGTCCACAGGTGGTTGACTCTTGCTCTGGGCCAGAGGCGAGGCAGAACATCGTGGCTTCTTGTGGCAGAGGGAAGCCGCTGGGGACATGGAGCCAGGAATTAAGGAGAACTCCCCTCCCTGTGGACAAAATAGACATTTTGGAAAGCCCAGCTCCTCCAGCCACACCCCAGCTGCCTACAGTTACCACCCAGTTAATCCCTATCAGGGGATTAATGCACTGATTATATTAAGACTCTCCTAACCCAATCCTTTCACCTCTAAACTTTCTTGCATTGTTTCACACATGAGCTTTTGGGGGACACCTCATATCTAAAACATAACACCTCAGTATGTGTAGAGATCCCCCAGATTATTCCAACCTACAGCAAGTTTTGGGAACCACTCATTTATCCAGCTCTCCCAAAGCTCTTTATTAAATGGGCTATTTTTTTTCCCTCTGGTCTTAGGGCAACCAGCCATGGCAATTTAAATGCTGAAAGTCCCATGTACCAGGAAACTCCTAGTCCCAGGAATACTGGGATGGCCAGTTACCCTGCATAGCATGTACAAAAGTTCCTTGATGTACAATGAGGCTGCATTCTGATAAATCTACCATGAGTTGGAAATGCATTTAATACAACTTACCTATTGAACATTATAGCCTAGCCTACCTTAAATGTACTCAGGACATTTAATCAGACTACAGTTGGGCAAGATGGTCTAGCACCAAGTTTATTTTATAATAAAGCGATGGATATCTCACATAATTTGTTGAATATTGTACTTAAAGTGATAAACAGGATGACTGTATGAGGAAATGATTTCACACCACTGTAATGTTAAGAAAAAATCAGAAGTTGAATCATTGTAAGACAGGACCCATCAGTACTAAATTCTTATATAAAATCTGATGTGTTTCTGGGTCTTCTAGTCTATACCACTTCTATCAACAGCTTTGTGGTTTTCTTCACAGCTATGGATATCTTCTAATAAGTTTATTCTTGGATATATTACATCTATGGCTGTCATGAATGGAGTTTCTCCTCCATTATGTGTTTTCTTGGTTTTTATTAGTGTATAGAAAAAAGCTATACCGATCCTGTACAAATACATCTTATTAACCTAGATTTAAGTCCCAATTTTTTTTAAAGTTCCAATATTTTTAAGCTAATGTCTTTTTCTGGGTGAATGTCATTTTCTGGTGGTAAATGACACCGCTCTCTAGCCATCACCATCTGGTTTCTCCTTTTCAGCATGTGATCATCGTCTCTGACCCTTGCCCTGCACTTTCCTATGAGGTTAAGTAACAATAATACTGAGGAACATCCTTGACTTATTCCTCATTTTAATGAAGATGTTTTTATTTTTCTAGAGCTAGATCAGGGTGAGACAGATGAGGCATCAAGAACTTCAGGGATCAAAATAAATGATATTTTAATTGCAATGCTTTAAAAAAATAAAAATCAATGCAAAATACATGATGAACTAAACATCAAAATATTAAATAAAGACAGGACTGGTATTGATTTTTCCTTTTGCCTCAGGCAACAATATGGCTCTGCAGGACTCTGGCAATGTTCCTGTTTTTTAAATGTTTTCACCATTAAATGCAATGCTGGCATCTGGCTAAAGACGGTTCTTTTCTAGAGCTTGATATCACAGACCTCTGATCTGGTTCTCTGTTCTGTGGATACAAAGGGAAAGGGGCTCAACGGCAGCTGCCCAGAAAGAAGCCACATCTTTAAAGAGTGCAGAATATATTTAACTTACTGGGCACTTTCAATGTAAGAGAAAGAGCCATCCCATTAAAAATGAAGATGGAAGATCCTTGTTTAAATTTACATGTCTGTTTACTGGGAGGCCTTGGGCCAGATGTCTAATGGAGGGATGGCCTTCCTCCCTTGGGAAGGAAGGAAATGACATATTTGCCTGCTGGGCTTGAAGTAGGTTAAGTAGGAGAGTGTATTAGTCCATTTTTTGTTACTAAAATGAAATACCTGAGGCTAGTAATTTCATAAGGAAAAAAGGTTTATTTAGCTCCTAGTTCTGGAGGTTAAAAGGGATCGAACTGGCATCAGTTCAGGTCTGATGAAAGACTCAAGATAGATTACATGGCAACAATGGAAGTGTGTGCAATGGGGCAGATCACATCACCAGACGGAAAGTACATGAGCAATTTAAGGGTCAGGCTTGCTCTAACAACATCTTTCTCTCTCGAGAACTAACTTAGAGTCCCACAAGTACTACCTTAATTTCTTCAGAAGATAACACCGCCAATAACTTTAGGATCTCCCACTAAGCCCCATCTCTTAAAAGTTTCCACCATCTCTCTACATTGCCACAGGGGACCAAGCTTACAACACATGAACCCTTGGAGGACATACAACATTCAAACCATAGCAGAGAGTGACCAGTGCAGGCCTGGGCTTCATACATGCCACACATAAGGAGCCAAGGAAAACTTTCAACTAAGTGTTAACATCAAGAATGCCTGATGGCTCTGCTAATACAGGTGGATGGGAGTGGCATGGCCAGGTGACATGGACTCTGGCTGCGTATATAATGTGCATTCTGCAATAGGCTGTGGGTGTATCTGTGTGGCACTGCAGAAAGGAGAGAGGTCCTGTAGCAAGACAAGAATTGCTTCCCCTAACAAAGCATTTCACTCATTTTGGTGGGCAAAATGCCCACCTGGGAGATTGCAGTCCATGACCCTAGACTCTGAGTAGATGGACCAAAGGTTGGGTCTAGAGCTCAGGTGGTTCTGATGTCACAGGCTCTAAGATTGCATTTTAAAACTCTACCCGAATAGATGGTTGTGGGTCTTGGTTGACCCCTTTCCCCACTGTCTGTTAGATAGATACTACCTCCCCACCAAGAAACACAGGCCCCTCATGGGCTGAGCCTTCTACCTCTATTTTTGCACATGAGGAGGGAGGACAACTCTCAATTTCTTCAGGACCCAGCTCCTGGGTCATCTCTATTGCCATCAACAGGGAAAAGGTGGGTGGTCTGGGAGGATGAGGTGCTGAGAGAATAGCAGATGTTTCCTTAACCAGGAAGGTGGGGTGTGGCCAAGGGGAGGTGAGAAGAAACAGTGGACAAAAAATGTAGGTGGAATAAAGAGATTCTTTAAAATAAACAGCCCAACAAGACTTACAATATCTGTTATGTTTTCAGTGTGTTTCCCAACAGTTCATGTGATAGAAACCTAATGCCCCAAAGACATATGGTAATGACCACAAGGGTGGGACCCCCACTGTGGCATTAGTGGCTATATAGGAAGAGGAAGAGAGAAGCCAGCTAGTATGTTTGCTCTGCCTCACTGTGTGATGCCCTCTTCTCAGATATGATGCAACAAGAAGACCTTCATCAGATGCTGGCACCTTGCTCTTGGACTTTCTGGCCTCCAGAACTGTGAGCCAAATAAACATCTGTTCTTCATAAATCACCCAGTCTGCGGTATCTAGTTATAGCAACAGAAAATGGACTAAGACATTATCCTATTAAGTTCAATCAAAGTGTATCCCTGCAAGGCACTAACACATTGCCTTTTGCATGGAAGCAGTGTGCAGCCCTGTGATAATGGATGTCGTTTTCAACACCTCGATTTAAAAGCAACTTTTTCAGGAAGCCCTTTAATGCCTAAAGGGAGTTCCAACTCAGCTTACCAAATCACACCTACCTGGCTGCCAGACTCTGAAAACTCACAGGCAATGTCTGGTGGAAAGATTTCAATTACTTCAACTGCATACTCCTTCTGGGGGTACAACTGTTATGTGGGGACAGCTGTCCTGTAGGAGGGTGTGAAGAGCTTCCCTCCCCATCTTGGGAGAGAGCCGGAGATGTGACTAATCTAACACATCATTTGCTAAGCTGATGTGGGCAGATTCTTACATTCAGGAGGCAACTACTTCTGAAGGCACCATGCTTCCAGGCGATGAGAATTATGATCTGTTTTGTTTGCATTTAATGGGAAATGTAGGGAAGAATGGACCACCACTCACAGTGGTCCAACCAAAGACATCCACTGTTATGACATGACACCATTGTGTCATGGCATATTTCTTTCCAGTCTTTTTTCTATGCATGTATTCTACACATCTGAGACTTTATTGTAAAAACAGCACCATATTTTTCTCTTTTAACATAACATGATAAGCTTGTTATCATGCTTTTTTGAACCATCCAGTCTAGTTTTTTTCTTAGCTGCCTAAGATATTATTCTCCTACTGAATACATAAATAGTGGCTTGTTTTTGTATTATAAATGATGCTGTCTTATTTCCTTAAAGATATACTATAGGCCTTTCTCCCCAATTTAGGGCCTTTTACCTAGGATGCCTTAAAACTCTCTTTGCACAGAGAGCAACAATATGAGGCGAGGCGCAGGTCCTCAGGTGAGCCCAGGAGCAGCGTGGCCAGGACAGAGTTAACCATCCATCCAGTGGAGCTGGAGAAATCTGCATCGCAGAGCATGTGCACAAACATATTGAGGTCCTTTGCTTCTGATTAATCATATTAAAGATAAATCCTTCATAACAGACCATCTGGAAAGCAATTTGAATGTACAGGAGAAGCATGATTACCTGCTACATGTCCAAGAAAATGAGACCCTGTGTCCAGACTCAATTAATTCTATAACAGGACATAAATCAACAGAAAATGCTGCCCCTGACACTGTGCTCACCACTCACCTCCTGAAACATCCTAATGAGATGTGGGAAATAAAGGCTCATTGTCAACCATAAAGAGCTCCAGTGTCCTTGTTCTAAATCATGTTTTTCTTTTGCATGGGGAAATAGCATTAGCTGGCTCTTAGAAGAGCTTGTAATGTAGCAGACCAAGATGAAAAATAGCTATTCAGTGACCACGATACTGGCTGGGTGCAATCGTATCATACAAATGAGATATGGACTTGGCCAAACTGTTGTCGACACCAATCTTGTTTCCCAGTTTGGTCTCTCATGTTGTAAAGATAATATTCCTTTGTTCTTTTCAAATACCATTTAGTTGCTTTGACTACACACAATTTGAATCGAAACAGTCCTGGAGTACATGTGCATAATCAGCTCAAACAATAGAGACAAAAGTCACCGAGTAAGTATTTCCCTTCAAGGTGACAGGCTACCATGAGCTCCAAAGGGTGGTTAATAAATTAATTTTTCAAGAACCAGGCTGATGTCCAACACTGTTGAGTAAGACCCTATAACCTAGCTTAGCGTCACAGAGGGATGTGCTTTTGTTTGAAATATGGCAGTGAAATCAGGACAAAAATGTTAAGCACACACTAAATCATCAATAACAGGATTCTACTTAAATCAGTGTCAGCACATCCACAAGAAAATCAGGTGGCATTTGAAATGCATTTAAAATTCATTGTTATAATTTATTTACAGGCAAATAAATAAAGAATAAACTGTTAAGGGATGCATTAAAATATTAGCAAGGATTGTCTTTGAGTATTGAGACAATAGTATTTACTTCCCACCTTTCTTCATTTGGTTATAGAAGTATGGTACTTCTATAGCCAAAAAAAATGTTTAAAAAGTCAAGTGTCTCTGAAGCTCCATGGAGTCTTGGGCAGCCACATCTGTCAGGTGACATTATTGCAGGAGGAAGCTTGCAGGTCTTAGCATCCCTTGGAATGGTGGGTGGGCAGGGGACTAACTTGTCCCTTCTGGGATTTTATTATGCTGGGTTATCTTCCCCACCGCATCCTCTTCTCCAAATGAGCATAAGAGGATGATGTGGCCTTGAATACAAATAAAAACTGCTTTCAGCCCTTCATCATCAGTAGTTAGTCACCAAGAACTGGTAGTGCCAATATTTTGCTATATAACTTATACCTCAAGCCAACATTAATGCCTCTATGGTCAGAGGCAAGGCAACTTTGTATATTTCTGGGCTGGCAGATATTTGCTGTTCTTATTGGTTACCCCTAACAGTAAAAAGTTAATTCTCTCCTAAAAGAATTCCTGTTGGGGCTGGGGATGTGGCTCAAGCGGTAGCGTGCTCGCCTGGCATGCGTGCGGCCCGGGTTTGATCCTCAGCACCACATACCAACAAAGATGTTGTGTCCGCCGAGAACTAAAAAATAAATATTAAAAATTCTCTCTCTCTCTCTCTCTCTCTCTCTCTCTCTCTCTCTCTCTCCTTTAAAAAAAAAGAATTCCTGTAAGTAGTAGTGCTTTTCCACTATCAACCTCAGTATGGCATGTTTGTTCCTGCATGCTATTAGGGGTGCTACAGTTTGGATGATGAATGTCCTCCCAAGGCCCTTGTGTTAGGGACTTGATCCCCAACTTGGTGCTATTGGGAGCTGGTGGAACCATTAAAAGGTGGGTCATAGTGGGCATGCTGTCAAAGGGGATTGTAGGAACCCAGTCCCTTGCTCTTCCTTTCTTTAGCTTTCTGACTATGAGATGAGCAACTTTGCTCTGTCATGCACACCTGCCATGAGGTGCTGCCTCACCACAGGTCCTAAAGTGATGAGGAGAACCAACCATGGATTGAAACCTCAAAAACTTTGAGCCAAAAGAAATCTTTCCTCTTGATAAGTTTATCATCTCAATGACTTGTTACAGTAATGGAAAGATGACCTCATACAGGTAGCAAGTAAAGGTACAGAGAAAATGACAATTAAATGACCCAAAACATTGCCAGCATTCATCTTTTTCTCAATATGCTTGAGAAAAGGGCACAACTTTTGCACTTGCCAAGATCTATGTAATAGTGCATAGCTAAATATACCTTTTACCAGATTCATCCTCAGGAACAAAGAAATCTGTCATCCCCAGAAAAGGCAACCACAAGACTACATAGTTAGAAAGGACTTGTTTCTGCTGGCTATCCTGTTATTTTCACACTTTCCTAGTCATTTCTAATTGCATGCATCATGGTACAAATTTAAAATAAGCTAGGCTGAATTCTGCCTCCCCTCCAAATTCATATGCTGACGTCCTAATTCCCACTACGTAAGAATATGACCTTATTTTAAAATAAGGTCACTGCAGATGTAATTCATTAAAATAATGTCATTTGGGTGGGCCATAATCCCAATATGATTGTGTCCTTTTAAAAAGGGAGATTTTTAGAGACAGGAAAATTAGATAAGGAAAATTTTCACAACAGGAAGAATACCATTTGAAGATGAAAACAGAGATCTATCAGCAAAGGAACACCAAAGATCATCAGCAAACCACCAAAAACTATGGAAGAAGCTAGAATGCACCCACCCCCACTGCACTCAGAAGGAATCAACCCTGTCAGCATCTCAATCTGGGCTTTTAACCTCCAGATCAGTGAGATGATACATTTCGGTTGCGTAAGCCACCCAGTTTGTGGGCTTTGTTATGGCAGCCCTGGCAAACTAACCCAATCCACACAGATAACATGCACGTTACTCAGAGTTGGCAGTTGTCTTGTTTTTCATCTTCCAGGGAATGTGCCAAAATGTAATCAGGGTGTTTTTTCACTCTGGATATGACCACTGTCAGCTACTCAGTTTCCCTTGCTCTTTCATATAAATTTTAGACCCAGTTTCTCTAGATCTATTTTTTTAAAATCTTGCCAGGAATTTGGGACTGCATCAAATCTGTAGGTCAAATTTGGAGAGAATTAACATCTTAACTATATTGAATCTTCTGATGCATACACATGACAAATCTTTCCATTTATCTAAGTCATCTTTAATTTTCCTAATTATCATTTTGTAGTTTCTAGCATACAAAATTAGCACATTTTCTTAATTATAAGTATTTCCTCCTTCCCTCCTTCCCTCCCTCCCTCCCTCCCTCCCTTCCCTCCTTCTTTCCTTTTCTTTTTTTCTGGTGTTACTGTGTTATTTTTTAAAACTAGTTAGCAATTCAGTATCGAAATATAACTGTTATATACTGACCTTAATAAATTTATTCATTAGTTCTAATAACTTTTTCATAGATGCCATAGGATCTTGCAGACAATAATGCAGTCTGCAGAGTTGTTTTTTTTAATTTCATTATTTGTTCTAATTATTATACATGACAGAAGAATGCATTTCATTCCATTGTAAACAATTGCAGCACAACTTTTCATTTCTCTGGTTGTACATGATGTAGAGTCGCACCATTTGTGCAATCATACATATACCTAGGGTAATGATGTCCTTCGCCTTCCACCATCTTTCCCACACCCATATCCCATCCCTTCCCTTTTGCCCAATTCAGGTTTCTGCCATTCTTCCTGTGCCCCCTCCCCCATTATGGATCAGCATCCACTTACAAGAGAGAACATTTGGCCTTTGGTTTTCTAGGGATTGGCTTATTTTTCTTAGTATGCTATTCTCTGAGATTTCTTTTTTATTCTATTACAATCTATGTGCCCTTGATTCTTTTCTTTTCTTTCCCTTTTTTCCTTCCTTCTTTCTTCCTTGCTGTACTGACTAGAACTTTCTATATGCTGTTGACTAGGAATGATGAGACCATAAGACCTTATCTCATTCCTGATCTTGGGTGGAAAGCATATTTTTGCAGATACCCACTCTTAGGTGGAATAAATTCCTTCTATTTCTGTTTACTGGGAGGTGTTTTATAAAGAGTCATGAGTGGAAGCAAAATTTTATCAAATGCTTTTTCTACCACTATTGAGATAGTTGTGGTTTGTCTTCTTTACCTTGTGAAATGGTGGAATACATTGATAAGTGAGCTCTGAAATAGGCTTGCATTTCTAAAATAATGCTACTTAGCCATGATGCATCACCCTTAGATAAGGCTGGATTCACTTTGTGGAGTTTGGTGTTTTTTGTTTTTTTAAATCTCTATGTTCATGAGGTACATTTGATCTGTAATTTTCTTATTTATTTATTTTTTACTTATAATGTCGTTTATTTGTTTCTCATATAAGAATAATTCTGCCCTCACTAAAGTAATTTGGAAATATTCTTGCTTCTTTGGTTTTCTGGAAAAAAAATTATGGAAAATTGACATTATTTCTTCCTTACATATTTGCTAGAATTCAGCAGTGAAAAATTTGCCCCTAGATTTTGTTTGAAAGGGGGAAGGATTTTAACCACAAATCTGACATAAGACATATAGGAAACTCTGTGTTCTCCGTTTCTTGAACAAGTTTGGGTAGTTCATTTCTTAAAATGAATTAGTCCATTTCTTGAGTCTTAGACTGATTTGAGGCCTTTGTTTCTTTCCTATTATGAGAATTTAATTTCCCTCAAAATATCATTTTAGCTGCATTCTGCAAATTTCAATATACTATAATTTAATTTTTATTTAACTCAAAATATTTTATTTCTCTTGAGCCCTGTTCTTGACCCATAAATTATTTAGAGGCATGTTATTTAATTTCTAAATATTTGGGAATTTTCCCTATATCTTTTTAGCATTGCTTTGTAGTCTAATTCTACTATCATCAAAGAACATACTTCACAGGATTTAAATTCTTTTAAATTTGTTAAAGTTTATTTTATGACCCAGATACAGTGTGTCTTGGTGAAGGCTCCTCATGCATACAAGAATAATGTATATTTTGCTGCTGTTGGTAGGGGTATTCTGTAAGTGCTTATTAGGACATATTTGTTGGTCATATTGTTTAGAATTTCAGTGTTTTTGCTAATATTAGATCTACTTGTTCTATCAATTATTGAGAGAACACTGTTGAGGCCTCTAATTATTCTATTTCTCCTTGCAGTTCTATCACTTTTGCTTTGGGTAGAGTTCTGTTGTTGGAGCATGTATGTGTAGGATATTTATGTCTTCTTTGTAAACCAGACCTTGTCATCAATACTATCCTCTTTATGCCTGGTAATTTTCCTTGTTCTAAGGTAAATTTTCTATGGTGTTAAAATGACCACTCCAGCTTTCTTTAAGTTATGGCCTGAACAGTTATCTCCTTCCATCCTCTTAGTTTTAATCTGTGTCATCCTATTTAAAGTAGATTCCTTACAGAAAGATAGGGTAAGGTCTTGGTTTATAATTTAATCTTCTAATGTATATTTTAATAGTGTTTTAGGCCATTTAGATTTAATGAATTTATTGATCTGGTTGGGTTTAGATCTACTTTTTTTTTTTTTTTTTTTTTTTACTTTTCTGTTCACTTCCTTAGTTTCTTGTCTTTATGTTTCCCCTTTCCTGCCTATTTTAGGGTTTTGTGTGTGCGTGCGTGCGTGTGTGTGTGTGTGTGTGTGTGTGTATTTCACTTGTCTCTTGTCCTTTAGCTTTATTTCTTTAATGCTTTTAATGCTTGTTCTACTCATTACAATATGCATTCCAAACATTTCATGGTGTGAGTTAAGATTTTAGCACTTCAAGAAAAACAGAAAAGTCTTACAATCATATGAGACCCTTTATCCATACCACTTATGCCATAATTGGCACATATATCTATGTACATTAGTACATGCACACCTGCTCACATAACCAGTGGACATCATAATGTTTGCTTGAAATGTGCAAATGTAAGGAAATGAAGAGCTGGAAAATGACCTATTATAATTCTGGTGCTCTTTCTCCATTCCTAAAGTTTCAAGTCCCTTTGGTACCATCTCCCTTTAGCTTGAAGAACAGTCATGAACTATATAATGACATTTTGGTCAACAAAAGAGCATATATGATAGTGGTCCCATAAGATCATATTGCCTATTGAGGTTATAGCCACCTCAGTTTGTGTTAGTTCACTGCATGAAGGTCACAGAACAACAGAATTGCCTAATTAAGATATTTCTCAGAATGTTTTCCTGTCATTAAGTGATGCATAGTGGTGTTTGGTGATTTACTTACAGCAGGGCTTCTGGAAACAAACCCTTTCTGTTTCCCTTCTTTTAAGATGATGATGATGATGATGATGATGATGATTACATATGACAGCAGAATGCATGACATTCTTATGACACATACAGAGCACAATTTTCCATATCTCTGGTTGTAATAAAAGTATATTCACACCAATTTGTGTCTTCATACATGTACTTTGGATAATGATGTCCATCACATCCTACCATCATTTCTAACCCCATGCCCCCTCCCTTCCCCTCCAACCCCTCTGCTCTATCTAGAGTTCGTCTATTCCTCCTATGCTCCCTCTCTCTATCCCACTATGAATCAGCCTCCTTATATTAAAAAAAAAAATTCGGCATTTGGTTTCATCTAAGATTTATATTGCACTTTCATTCCTGAAGGATTTATTCACTGAATGCAGAAATCTAGGCTTTCCCTTTTACTTTTTAAATGTTAAAGACATTCCTCCACCATCTTCTGGTCTCCATTGTTTCTGTTGAGGAAAATAGTTACTTCAATTGTTGTTTTCCTATATACATGTGTCATTTTTAATATGTCTGCTGTCAAGATTTTTCTTTTATCTTCAGTTTCCAACAGTTTGATTACAATATAGTACAATTTTCTTTCTTTCTTCTTTCCTTTTCTTTTGTTTGGGGGCGGTGGTGTGTGCTGGGATTTAACTCAGGGGCAATTTACCACTGAGCCACATCCGGAGCCCTTTTTATTTTTTTGTTTTGAACAAGGTCTCACTAATTTTCTTAGGGCCTCTCTACATTGCTAAAGCTGGCCTTGAACTTGTGATCCTCTCGTCCCAGCCTCCCAAGGCAGTTGGTAGTATGATTTTCTTTTGATTTATCTTCTTGGAGTTTTTGAGCCTCTTAAACCTGTGAATATATATGTCTTTCACTAGAAAGACAAACACTGTTTTTGTTCAAATGGTTTTTATACAATAAGCTTTCTTTTCATTCAGGAATTCCAGTGTTGTAAATCTTAGAGTTTTGATATTATTCTAAAAGTCACGAAGGCTTTGCTCATTTCTTTTTTCTTTTTCTCTTTTTGCCTGCTCCCCCGCCTCCCCGTACTGGATATTGAACCCAGGGTCCCATGCATGCCAGGTAAGTGTTCCCTTTTTATTTATTTTTTTAAATTTTTAGACAGGGTCTCCCTAAGTTGCTGAGGTTGGTTTCAAGCTTGCAAACCTCCTGCCTCAACTTCCTGAATAGCTGAGATTACAGGAGAGAATCACTCTGCCCAGTTAAAATCTGTTCATTTCTTAAAAACAGTTTTTCTCTCTGCTGCTCAGGAATAATCTCACTGATCTACTTAGACTATTTGACTCTTCCCTATGTCATGTGCATTTTGTTTTTGAGCCTGTCCAGTGGCTTTTTTCATTTCAGATATATTTTTCAGTTCTAAAATTTCTATGTTTTAAGGTTTCTATTTCTCTGTGGAGAGTTTCTAACTTTTCATTTACTTCAAAATATCACCTTTATTTCATGGAATATGGTTGTAATATCCACTTTAAAGGTCATTGATAATTCCAACGTTAGGTCATTTGTTGACATTTGTTGATTATCTTTTCCTTTGAGATAGGGTTGTATTTTTTTTTAAAAAAATTTTAAACTGATTGATTAAAGAATTAGTCAGACTTTCTTTCTTCTTTGTATGGCAAATAAAGTTGGATTGCAGACTGGTCATTCTTAATATTTATGTTTTGATATTCTAGTAAGTGCTGATTTTCATTTGTTTATTTTATCAGGCAATCAACTCCTCTAGATTCAGATCACAAGCTTTGTCTCACCCTCTTTAAGAAATGGTTCTAATGTCAGTTTAGTGTCAAAAGCCCTTGCTGTGTGTTTGGGTCTGCCCTTCACATGAACCATTTAGGGAGACAGGGCCCTTGGCTTATATTGTAATTTAGTTCCAAAGCCTTTGCAATGATTTTCTGGGTGGTCCCACTCACAGTTGGATTCAGTCATATACATAGGGGAGCCCCCCCTTTCCCAGATTTCTCCTCTCCAAGATTTCTTCCATATTCTCCTAGTACCAGAGATTCCTTTTCCTGGTTCCTATGGCCATAAAATTGGGTCTCAGAGTTTCAGCCTATCACCCTATGCTTTCTTTTTGTACAACTGGGGTCCCTGTGGAGGGCAAACCAAAGAGAAAGTGGGGGGAAAATGACAACCTCCCCACAATCTTTGCATAATAACTGGATCTTCTATCCAGGGAATTGAGTTTCACCTGAGGATTTTAGTAGTTGCTATTTTAGGTCTGACAAAGGAAAAGACAGAAACAAAACAGCGATTTTCCCTATTTTCCAGCTTGCAGGTCTCTTTTTCTGGACCTCCCACCAGAAAGAGAGGTTCTCAGAGAGTTCTTGTTATCCCTGCTTACTAGGCTGTTTCTCAAATCAGTCAGCACTAAGATAAAAGACAAAAACAACATCCCCAAACAGAAAACTCAATGCCAACCTACTGGGCATCTGAGCTTTGACCTCCCTCCTAAGAGGGTTGCTTTTAATTCTGTTCCCAGGGCTTAGTTCCAAGCAGTGAAAGAGATGGGCCGTGGTGTGCATGCGCTGCCTTGGCCAACGCGGTATGTTCTCTATTGATCTGTTTATTGATTTTGAAAGGTACATTAAGTTAAAACCTACTTATTTTTATTTCATTCAATTCATCAAACAAATGCAACTGCCAATCAATGTTTGGCTCAGCCTGATAGCATCAGCATTATCATCAGCAGGAAAGGTCATGCCACAGGAAAACTGACAACTTCTACTAGTCCCTGGGACCTCAACCCAGGCTGCATGTTGTAATCAAGCAGAGGTTTTTAAAAATATCAATTCCTGGATCACATCCCAGTGCTGAGAGGTCAGAATTTCTGGGTGGGGCTCCGAAATCAGTCTTTTGAAGTTTCTCAGTAACCGACATACAGTTTAAGCTAAAAAACACTAAACTGGATAAAGTGAATTTATGAAGGGTCCAGACTTTTCTGGTGCCTCTAATCTCTCGTGACATTCACTGTCACTTGATGGGAAGCTCTGGGCCCCCAAAATAAAGAGAAACTGTGTAAGGAATAGAAGTTTCTTGTTACAGGGTGGCTTCGCAGCTTCTCTACCACCTGCCCCAACTTTGCAGTCATCTGAGGTTTCTGGTGTGTGTAATAAGATGCTACCTTTTTAAATACCACATAATCCCTCAAAGACCTTGTCTGACCCTGGTCTCTGATAGCAGTCTACCTTTTGGGGCATCTGGGAAGCAATGCTCCTTGGAGCCTCAGCACTAGGAAAGACATAGGACCACATGCACACACGCACACAACACAGGCCCACATGCCAGCATACAAAGCTCTGCTTGCCTTTGGCATACCAATGTGTAGCTGAAATAAGGTAGCATGTTCAAGGGACACTTTAGGCAGGGGATCCATCCAATGCCTTGATAAATCATCTTGAGATCCTTCTAAGAAATGCACATAGATAGGAAAGGGGCCAGGAAGTGACTGTGTTTATGCCTCTTCAGGCCTCCTATTCCAGATGGAATATCTGGGCTTTAGTCTACAAACTTCACAAGTGCTTTAACACTGTCATCTTGGGGTATTGAATCGCAGGACCAGGATGTTGAATTGCCTAATTTTAACAGTGCAGCTTTGCTAACTTGGTTCAATATTGTACAAACTGGCTAGGAAACCAACTGATGGTGTATAACAATATAAGATCATTTTCCAAAACTATCCATCCAAGGATGACCATGGTTTTGATCCCGTAGACTTCTGTGCTCCTCCATACCTGAGATCCTTTTAATTTCCAAGTACTCCTCTGAGGCTAGGCACTAGGCAGTACCTAGGGGTACTGCACAGGGAGGTGTGTTCAAAGGAGCTAGGGGGAGGAAAGCAAAGGTTGCTATCAATGCACAGAGATGGGGATCAATCCCAGCTAAACTGGTAAAGGCACACAGATTCCCCAGGGGCTTGTCCAGAGGTGCCAGCCAGAGTGTGAACAGGTCTTGGGGCACAAGTGGCCAGGATACCTGGGAAGGGCAGTCACTCTAACAAGGAGAGTCAAGGACCAGTCACTCTGGCACTGATTTATCCTCAGCCCTACCTAACTCTGGTGGCCTCTCTCTGCCTTCCTGAGGCACTCAGCCACCACACACAGCTACAGACCTTCCTCTCCTGCACAGTCTTGTGGCCCCACTCCATCCCCAACAAACCCCCTGGAGGCATATGTCCTTGGTGATGGCTGACCTGTGATCTCACACAATGAGTCACATCATCCTTCCAGGAACTTACCCCAGGCTTTCTGCCTGGTCCCCGGAACACTCATCAACCTTTCTATCCATGTGCTTACACGCCTTCCCAGTCCATAAGCCAGTGAAGCCAGGGCTGGGTCTCCTGTTTAGGTGGCCTCTTGTGCCTAGTAAAAGGGGTTCAAAGACAGCTGCAAAAAAGTTATAAATGCAACTCGAAATGTTGAAATGAATTCTCCAAATGGATAAATTATAGGATACTACATCACTTTGTCAAACCTTCTGACTATAAGATCTCCCAAAGGATGTTTTCAAGCAATGAGCTTCTCTTGGCTTATTTTAAATGAGTTAGCTTTATTTATGCACAACTTTTTTTTTTTTTAACAAATGTTCCTATTGCGAAAAGCAAGGAATACTGGGGTGTTAAGCAGGAGCTGTTATGAAAGAGAGGGGGACATCACCTTCTGGACCTCTGGCCACCCTTCCTCTGTAAGCCACCCAAACCCCAACCCCCACACATTCCCCAGTTACAGTAGAGAGGCTTCACATCTCTGGGAGGGGCAGAGGTGGCTCCAACCTACCTGTATGTCAGCATCTGGGGGCTGTGACAGGGAGCACACCAGATTTCTCCAGAGATATTCTTGGCCCTTCTGGGCACAGCAACAGCATCCTCCCTCCCAGCTGAGCACCCCTGAGGCTGCTGGGGATATTCACTTGGGAGTGAGCATTTCTGCTGAAACACCCCTCCCCATGCAGGAGCTTCTGGGATTCTCTAAAGGAGTCTGGGGGCCTTTTTTCTCCTTAGTAGCATTTCTTCTCCTAGAAAATTATGGTAAGAGGAGAAACTATCAGAGCTTTCAAAGAAGAGCCTGACTATGGTTTTTCAAGACAGGAAAAATAAAATCTGGCCATCTGTCAGGCAGTGAGTGGAGGCAAGGCAGCAAGGTATGATTGGCAGATGAGAGGGAAGCATGGGGTACTGCAGCTCCCCAGCAGGGAGGTAGGGGTATGGATCAAATGGTCTCTAGCAATGAACCAGGTGCTTCTTCAGCCTTCTTGGTCCCCACGCCCGCCCCAGAGGGTAGAGCAGGATTGATATGGGGATCACTCTGGACCTTACAACTTGGAAATTCCCTGTGGCTGCCTCAGGCTGAGGGCCTCCAAGGTGACAGTTGGTAGCCTTGGTTAGGCCATATTACTGCCTGCATTGAACCCGATTGTTCCTTCATAGGTAGCACAGTCACCTGGGGCCAGGCCCACCCCAGTAGGTGGTTCAACCTGTCTGGGATAGAGCTGAGAATGTGCCTTTTTAACATTTGCCCAATGTCACTGAAAACAACTGCTTTAAATGTGGAATACCACATTTGTTATGTGATGAGAAGCAAGCACCTCCCCGCCCCCAGCAGCCACATGTGTGGAATCAATAATAAAAAAGCCCATGATTACTTCCAAGAAAAATGGATGAGCAGATTCCAGATCTCAGGAGATTAAAATGCAATCATCACAGCATGCCCCCAAGTCCCCACACCCCCTCCATTCCCATCACCTCAGTGACCATGAGAGAGAAATCAGGATTTCAAGGGCACACCAGCTGTCATTTAACAGACAGATATTTGAGTGACAAGAACCCCTACCTGAGATAAAGGCCCGTTCGCCCTTTCCTTTCAAAATTTGGCAAACTGCCCTCGCAAGCTATTCCTGAACCTATTTTTCAACACATGAAAGCTATTTACTAATTTATTCTAATGAACCTACAGTTTCAACCTATTAAGTGTTTGTCACTCTCTTGGTAAGCCCTCACATCTCTGTTGGCCTGGCTCATGGGCTTCTGCCAGATTAAGGCAAGGACAGTGTTTCTGGGTGATGATGTTAGCAACTAAAGCTATGGCTCCATCTTATATTGCAAGGGCAGGATGGATGTCAGATGGTCCCTTGGAAACTGGAGGCTCCAAAATCAAGGATGCCAATACCCCTCTCTAGAGCCAAATGCTCTGCCACACTCAGCAGTCATGTAGCAGCCCACAAAGAAACTGTCCACACATGCCCATCAATTCCCATTAAAGTCTAACTGAATCCTGAGATTCTCTGAATGTCAGCTGGGGACTGGGCAGAAGCACCAGGGACGTAACAGGACAGGAAGAGCCTTTGGGAGCCTGTGTGTGGAAAAGACTTTTATTCCTGCCAAACGTTCCATTCTGTCATTGTAATGTAAAACCTATAATGAATAATCCAAAGTTAAGGTGAAGAATCCAAAGTTAAAACACCAACATCAGAGAAAGTCTATTTCAGTGATTCTCAAAATGTTGGTCCCTGGACCAGCAGCATCTCTATTCCCTGGGAACTTATCAGAATGAAAACTCACCCCAGACAGACTGAGACAGACTGGAACTCATGGGCGGGTCCCAGCAATCTGTGTTTGAGCAAGCCCTCCAGAGGAGTCTGATGCACGCCCACATCTGAAAGTCACTGCTGTATTTTAATACCTTGTTACTTTGAATTTGAACTTAACAGTTCTGTGCAAGAAACCAGAGGGAAGCCGGCAAAGCTGACATTGGCTGTAAGCATCATTCTTCAAAGTAAACACACAGCATGCATACATCCTTCTTAATATTTAATTTTCATGGAGTCTTCATCTGAGGTTTGTCTGGACTGAAATCTAAAGAAACCTGAGGCCCTACCCTTTATTAACCACCACATGATACCAAGTAGTCAGCGTGTAACAAGACTGGCTAGTTTGTATCTCTGGCTCTTGGGAGGTAGCCTCTAAATCCTTGAAATTTCATTATTCATGTTGGGTTCCTGACTTTATGTTAAAGAAATGACTAAAGCTGGGGATTGCCCAAACCAAAGAAACCAACCAAGCTACTAGAGGATTGGGGTTTGAGACCAGAGACACCTGATATAAAATGACCCTTGAAAAGGGGAGGAGGATGGTGGGGGCAGGATTGGGGAGGGGCTAATTACTGAGTTCAAGCAACGATTCCATTAATCATGCTTAATAATGAAACCCCAATAAAAATTTGACACTGAAGCTCATGGAGCTTCCATTGTGGGTAACACCTTTTGTTTATTGTCATACTTCGATGCTGGGAGGATAATACATTTCCCAAGGATGAGACAAACTTGGAGTTTGGAACTCTGCTAGACTTTGCCTTGTGTGTCTCTTCTTTTGTCTGTTCTCACCGTATCCTCTTGTTAACTCTCCTTGTTAAGTATAGCACTTTTCTGAGCTCTCTGAGTCATTCTAGTGAACTGTCAAACGTGGGATTTGTTGCAGGAACCCCCAGATTTGCAAGTAGCTAGTAAGAAGTGAAGGTGGTCTTATGGAAGACTGTGCCCTTAACCTCTAGTTTTATTAATTCTGGAAAGAAGCTCAGCACTAAAACACATTCAAATGGACAGACTGAGGGCCAGGGCTTGACAAGACCCACATCCGTCACTCAGATCTCTCCTCTTTGATGTCTTTCCTGCACCTGACACCTGCTTCTGATGTTCCCTTACCTTGGTATATATGATAAGACCTTTCTTCCTACATCAGGAATTGTTTTCTTCTTCTTCTTCATCAACTCTGAATTTCCCTGCCCCTTAAACACATGGATCTCAACCTATAGCTTGTACATATCACATGGGCATCTTACTGATATGCCAATTCTGATTCAGAGATTGGAGTGGGCCCTCCTGGTGCAGACTTGGAAGGGCTAAATGGCCATCTAGGATAAAGATGGAAGATGCTATAGCAGGGGACAGAGTCCACACTACCCACACTCTGGATGTCCAATCAGTGTGTCTTTCTAACCTGTCTGCATGTACTCCACCCCGTGTGATTCCAACTGCAGGAGTAGACCACGATGTAAAGAAAAAAACACCTGACTTCAGAAAGCTCAGGATTGGGTCTTACAGGCACAGAACCCTATGTGATAAAGACAGGGAAGGCTGTGCTACTAACTAGAAGGTGCATTTTGACATGGGGCAGGATGGCATCATCTTTGGGGATGAGGAGTTTAACAGATGGCTTCTTTTTGAACTGGAGGTTATCCCAAGTCAGAAGTTGGTAAGATAGGCAGATGGATCACAAGGTGGAAAAAAAAAATCTGCGGTATTACTCGAGATTTTCCAGAGAAAGAGGATCATAAGGATGGTTAGAGAGGTTTATTTCAAGGAACAGGCTCATGTGATTATGGAGGCTGGCAAGTTTGAAATCTGGAGGACAAGATGGCAGGCTGGATATTCTGCCAGGAGCTGACACTGCAAATCTTGAATCTGAAGGCAGCCCTGCCTAACCAACTTGACACATGAAATTAACCATCACAACAGAATATTCTGTTCCTTTGAGACACACCAACCACAGGTACCAGGAGCAACCAAGACCAAGTTCCTTTTCTTATAGAGATGTCACTTCTTCCTATACTGCCCAAAGCTGGGCATTATTCCTATAGATAGCACTTGCAAGAAGAGTTTCTTTGCTATATATCTGTGGCTTATGGCCATGGTATCCTGCTGCTAATTCCACCTTATTTTCTCAGCAGTAAGACAACATCCTGTTCAGTCTGCCATCCGCTCCAATCTCGCCGGGGTGATTATGGCATCCTGGGATCCAGGCCTCAGCTATAAAGCAGCCTGGCTGGAAGATCCAAGGCAGCTGTGCTAAGGCAATAGGCACTGTGCAGTTCCAAGCTCAATCATCATTCCTACTTGCTAGGCAAGGAATGGTATCCCTCCTTCAGATATGCCTGCAAGTACTAAACCTTCCTTACACCATACCAGGGGCCTTTATCAGAGGTCAAGTTATTCATCCAATCTTCAAGTATACACAAAAATTATTGGCATCCATACACAAACACTAGTTCACCAAAGCACCTGAAGTACCCCCATCTGTATAATTTAGGAGATGGGTCACCTAATTTAAAAAGTAAAATTGAAATAGGTATCATTTATTGACTCTTGGGCATAATCCCTAAGTCTTTTCCACTTGTTCGAAGCCCTCTGGAGTTCCCTACCTTCCCAAAGCAACTAGCTATACTTTTTCTTTTTTTTTTTAATGACTCAGAAATAGATAGAAAGCCAAGACAGTGACTAAAACCCTATTTCAGAACATGATGGGAATCTATCTTTGTATGAAGCACCTCGGATTATTCTTATGCACCCTAGAGTTTAAAAATTACAACCCCCTGTAACCACAGGTTCCACATTTGAGGATTCAGCCAACTGTGGATTGAAAAAAATATTTATTTTGGGAAAAAAAATGTGCCTGAACTGAACATGTATAGACATTTTCCTTAACATTATTCCCTAAACAATACAGAGTAACAACTACTTACATAGCATTTGCATTGTATTAGGACTATAAGTCTTGTAGAGGAGCTGGGTGTAGAAAATAGAAAAATAATTCATGAAAAAAAAGTGACATTACAAAAAGAAACATAAGTACAAGAGGAGCATCAATAACAAGGAGGGAAAGCGAGACATTCCTAATCCTAAATAACTGGTGACTGGAAAATGTTTCCATTATCTGCCATTCTGGAACTAGACTCGGAAATTATATCAACATGGGAGAAGGAGAAGTCTGTGGAGAAAATAATATCATGTTAATATTTTTATTTAGTAGGGAAGATGACACTAATTAACTCTGAATGTTAAAACAAAAATAAAAATTTTTATCTTTGACATTTCTATGAGAATAGGATGCATAACTTTTAAGCCGTTAGAGGAAAACCAACCAAAACACAGAAAACTCAATCCACTCCACAAAAGACAGAAAAGAGACAAAATAAAGAATTAAAAAAAAATATTAACAGACCAAAATGTTGAAATAGTCTGAACATATCAGTATCACTGGATTAAATTCACCCGATAAAAACAGATTTTCAGATAAAACTACAAAAATGAAACAGAATTCAGTTCTGGGCTTGTTAGGGGTGGATGGTAGGGTTCTCCCTGCCCACATGTTCAAGTCCTGGCCCCCAGTACCTCAAACGTGACTGTGTTTGGAGGTAAGGCCTTTACAGGGGTGATGAAGTTGAAATAAAGTTATTAGGTGGTTCCTAATCCTACCTGAATACAGCCCTTATAAAGAAGATAAATGCGGATACACAGAGAGACACCAGAGACCCACACACAGAGGAAAGACCATGTAAAGAGGTAGCAGAAGGGCAGCCATCTGCAAGCCAAGGAGGGGCCTGGCACCTTGATCTTGGACTTCCAGCCTCCAAACTGTGAGAAAATGAATGTCTGTTGGTAAGCCCCTTGGTTTGTGGCACTTCGTCATGACAATCCTAGAAAATTAATAGTGGTCTTTATATTCTCTTTTAGTCCATCTAGTGGAAAAGAGATTTTCAGATGATTTTAGAAAACTCAACCATGGGTTGCTTAGTCTCTTGCATCACTCTAACCTAAAACAAAATGACATGAAGACTGCTAAGAATACAAGTACAGAAAAAGATATACCAAACAAATGTTATCAAGAAGAAAGCAGGCATAGTGATATTAATCAAACCTAAGAGATGTGAACAGGAACACATGTAAAGGAACAAAAAGAAGCATTACTATTAATAAAAGGAAAAAATCCACCAAAATCATCATCGTGTACCTTGCTCCACTTAGCAATACACCTCCACAATACAAACAAAGCAAACAATGATCATAAATGATGAAATTAATAGCCATTACTCATGTGGGACACTTTCACCGAAATCGAGTTAACTAGATAAAAATAAGAAGGGATAGAAAAATTTAAATAACAATGAAAAAGATTTATTTAGAAATTTTTACCCAACAGAAAATAAGGTAGAATTTTCAAAAAAGAAAAAAGAAAAGCAATACAATGAGCATTCAGCAAAACTGATTATGCAGTATTAGACCACAAAAGAAATCTTACATTCTGCAAATAATTTGTGTTGGCCATAAACTCACTTAATACCATGCAATAAAATTATAAATTAATGACCAAAAGATTGTTTTAGTTATCAATTTATTGCATCCCAATTCTGAACACACCCTTCCACATTTGGTCTATGATGAATAAGAGAATTCCCCTAAGCATTTCTCCTCTACAATGACCATAATATTAAGCTTTCTTGGTAGGAAAAAAAGGGGGCCATTATAGGAAGAAAAGGCTTCCTGAAATTTCCAGCTTAGGACAAAGGCCTGGAATATAGTCTTTTTAAAAACAAATCTTTTTTGTAGTTGTAGATGGGCAATGCCTTTATTTTATTTGTTTATTTTTATGTGGTGCTGAGAATTGAACCCAGTGCCTCATGCATGCTAGGCAAGCATTCTGCCAAAGCTACAACCCCAGCCCTGGAAAACAGTCTTTCTACGACTTATGGCAATGGTCTGGCCACCCTTTGGATATTGAAACCAGAACTCTGTACGGCCAGCCACCTGCTGGACTCCCTCGACAAACCTGAGTAGTTGCATAGTCTGGGAGGTCTCTTACTGAGCAGCTGTTCCTCTGCATGCTGTGCACCTCTGATCACCTCTGCCTGCTGATGCCCAAACTTTCTTTACAGGCCATCTGTTGCTACTCCCTTCCTGAGCACCCAAGGGAGCAAACCTGCTCTAGCCTGCTCCAACCAGCAAATTTCCATGCTTTCCAATGGCTAAACCTCCCCAAAGAAGTCTGAACCCCTTCCAAGTTTTTCCCTCCTTGGGTAATCTCAGGCAACCATAAGATACTTATAGAATTTCTTCTCTTTATAATTGTTCTAATTATCACAGTTAATAATTCCTTATATAAATGCCTCTTGATTTATGATGGGGTTATGCCCTAATAAAATCACTATCAAGTCAAAATATTATAAGTCAAACCACTGACTAGCCCTGTTTAACCTTCTGTGTCATTTCTATCTCCTGACTGGACCCAGACTTCTATAGAACTGATGCATGGAGTAGGCCCAGGACACAGATCCCTTAAGATGTGATTGGGAGATGTCTTGGTCCCCCTCTTGGGCGGGAGTGCCAAAGGTAAATGGGATGCTAGTAACCTATGGAAGGCAGTGGCATCATGATTAGTCAAACCATCACTGTCGTCGATTGTGATGAAGTGCAACTGAAGCATGTACTTTGGAAACTCAAGTGGCTTGCTGTACTTGACCATATTGGCAGTAATGATGACTGTAAGGACTGTGATGGCAGTTGGACCCTTTTGAGTGCACTTGAGTGTGTGACAAGTTCAGATCTATTAAATCTTTTCTTAAGTCATGGTCTGAGAATCAGACACTTTCCAAAACATCTCTGAAAGAATAATTTCTTGAATCCATAGGGCTATTATTGCTAGAAATCGAACACAAAATTTAGCTGTACAAATTGATGAATGAATAAGAATTGAATAATAATAATTGAATCCACAAACTCACCAAGTTTTATGTGGGGAAATTGAAGCAATAATCAGGAAGAATGAGATTCTGAACTTGGAACATGAACTTCTGATTGGATCCAGGTGAAAAAGGCACTCTTGAAGCCCCTAGCCATTCTGACTTTCTCTTAACTGTAGAAGTATCTGATTGGATGATGTCTAAGGGGGCAAGCCTTTCTTGAAAACTTCGAGACAATTCCTCCTTGGGGTAGAAGGATTCTCATTCTCCTCAAGACACACCATACCACTCCTTATCACCATGAGACCTACAACTAGGGACAAGTCTCAACATGTTGCAGGACCAGATACACATTAGAAATAGCCTACACACCAAAAGCATTGTAATACCTTGCTAATACATGGGGGACAATACCTAGGGGCATTGTGGTACCACAGACAGTAAAATGTAACACTAGATCAGGCCAGTATCATTGAATGAGTGACTCTGAATTTAACATATGAGCTGATACAGCTAGATTTGGTTCTAACGGCTTACTAGGCTGCTTCATTGAAATTTGGACACAGTGATGGCCTAGATTTAATGACTTCAGATGTCAGAGCTTCCCTGGCATGCCATAGAGGAGGAAATCCAAAGGCTCAGGAAAATAGGAATGTTGGATTGATTTATTATGCATGACCTAGACACTCACCACCTAGCTATATTTTAGGAGAAAGTTCAGAAGGCACTCCATTCACCAAGGCATTGAGAACTACACAAATGACAAACATCTGCAAATCCAAAAAACCTGTGGTTGTTCTCCTTCCTAGGCCAGGTGAGACTTTAGGAGATATCATCACTGAGATGGATTCCCTGATTCCAATAGGGATCATAGGATCCCAGAAGAGCAGAGACCAAATGAGGTATGTCAGCCATAAAGAAAACCAGGGGTTTTTCAGTAATCAAAATGCTTTAGCTTGCAGAGATCTTGGTGATATCTGATTGATCATGGTGTTCCTAAGAAAAAATAAATGGGCAGCCTACTAGAGTGCTGCTAGATCTATAATAGGAAAAAACTCCAAAAAACATGACTTGAGTCACCAAAACAGAGAATCATGGTTTATCACTCTGTTTCCAGATTAAGTCAATTCAAATATCCAGAGCCCTTTTGTTGAAGAGGAGGCAAGGTCCCCTTGAGGAAGAACTATACATACTACTGTAAATCTTCCTCCAAGCTTTCCCCCACAAGACCTTATTATGGTTTGGATGTGAGGTGTCCCACAAAAGCTCATATGTTGGGGCTGGGAATGTGGCTCAAGCGGTAGCGTGCTCGCCTGGCATGCGTGGGGCGCTGGGTTCGATCCTCAGTACCACATAAAAATAAAATAAAGATGTTGTGTCTAACGAAAACTAAAAAAATAAATATTAAAAAATTCCCTCTCTCTCCCTCTTAAAAAAAAATGCAGCTCATGTGTGAGACAATGCCAAAAGGTTTAGAGGAGAAACAATTGGGTTATGAGAGCCTTATATCAATCAGTGAATTAATTCCCTGGTAGGAATTAACTAAATGGTAACTGAAGGCAGATAGGGTCACTGGGAGCATGCCTTTGGGTACATGTATGGTGAGCTGAGCTTAGACTCTTTGCTTCCTGATTATCTGCTTTCCTCCGCCATATTCTTCCACCATGAGGTTCTGCCTCACTTGGAGCCCTGAAGAACAGAGCCGGCTGTCTTTGAACAGAGACCTCTGAAATTGTGAGCCCCCAAATAAACTTTTCTTCCTCTAAAATTGTTCTTTTCAGGTATTTTAGTCACAGCAATGAAAAAGCTGTTTAAAACAGACCTGCAATTCCCCCAGAAGTCTGTGAATCAGAGAAAGGAAACAGCCATATTTTGTGGGGGATACAAGATGCTGACCATGGCTTGGTGGCAATTCCTGTTCATTATGGAAGAATGCCAATTAAGAAATGCAAACAGTAGGAGAGAATTACGAAACCACCAATTTGCAACAACTAATGAATTTACTGATTCAGGCCAGGATCATCAATAGATAATGCAAAGTTAATTGGGCACCCCATGTATGCATGCTGCCAAAGGACTGTTCATAGATGACTAGTAAGTTTTAAGAGGAATAAACAACTTCATAATTGAGGGCTCACACTGTTTCCTGCTTAATTGTAACTAGACAAATCAATTACTAATAGTGAGACAATCACACAACAAAATATAGTTAGCCTCTATACCCACAGGTTCTTCACCTGCAAATTCAACCTACCATGAATCAAAACTATTCCAAAAAAGTGTACTGCACAGATATAGTTTTCTTGTGACTATTTCCTAAATAATACAGTACAGTAATTATTTACACAGCATTTACATTGTATTAGATATTGTACGTCACCTAGAGATGATTTAAAGTACAGGGGAAGATGTGTATAGGTTATATGCAAAAACAACAACAACAACAAAAAAACACTACACCATTTTAAATAAGGATTTAAACAACCCCAGGTTTTGGTATCTACAGGAGGTCCTGGAACTAAGTGGCCATGAATACAGAAGGACAACTGCATTACATGATTGTGATGAAACACAAAGCACCACTTATTAAGTATTCCTGCCAAAAAGTTTATTCTGGATCTAAATATGCTTTGTTGTATTAGATTTATCATTCAGCAAAGATCCCTTTTTCCACAAAAGGAGCACATTTGCCCACTCCCTTGGCATTAGGCTTGCCAGGGGACATGAATCACATGACAATGTGCAATTTCCAAGACCATGCCTTAGGGACCCTGTGTTTCTATGATTCTCCCTGAGCACCCACACCCAGGCAGCCCCTAGCCCTCCAGTCTGGGTCTCAGAATAAACACACTGGGCGGAGTGCAGGGAATTCTTATACTTTTATTCTGCTGCAGCATCCATCCTAGATAAAAGTTGATATCCTTCCATCCTTCTACAGAAGAAACAGGGCCCAACCACCCCCTGGACATGTTTTCCAGTTCTACACCTCCTCTCAGTTCCGGGATGTGGTCAATCAACTATCTGCTTATACAGTTGCTCCCAAGTGGCCATTTCTCCACAGGACAGCTAGATATAGCATACTTGATTGTCCATGCTGACTCCCACATTCCTCATGGCCTGGCCTGTGCAGAAATGCCTCAGTAAATGCCTCTCTGTTAGTGTGATCCCCCAAAACTCACATCTTCTTGCTTTAAACCCACCAATTAAAACTCACAGGAAACCTATTTGGATAATGCCCTAGACCCCAGTAAAGACCCTAGTCCATGGATCCCTAGGTCTCCATCTACTCCCAACCTCTGCACACATGCATAATGTAAGCACGTGTGCAGGGGGGGGGTGCGCTTTGGGTGTAAAGTTTAACCCAGGATCTGTGAGTAATGCAATCTTTATATTTATCTTCTGTCTCTCTTAGTCATTGGAGGGGTATTGTCCTTCTAAAATATGCTAAATTGAACACACAGAGTCATCTCTGTGGACCTAAAACATGAACAAAGCTGCCCTTTTGCTGATCCTGACTATGGATATGAAGAAATAGGTTCACTGCTGTTGGTACTTCTATTGTTATGCAGCAAAATTGACTAATACACAAGACTTTATATTTGACTAATACACAAGACTTGTTATGAGGGGACCTGACTCTGATACTGTGCATCTGAGGGAACATTAGATGTCAGTTACTTTTGGAGAAAAGGAAAGGGCAGCTTTTAGTTTGTAAGAACCACAAGTTAAATGACCCCACAAGAAAGCAATCAGGACAAATGCTAAAGATACAGGACGATGAGTCTGATCTGGTCTCAGCAATGGAGAAATGTAAAACAAAGGCAGAGAGGGATGTGCTTGTCAAAAGAGAAGACAGGAGACATTACAGCCCACTGTGCTGTCTGGCCATGCCTGGGACCTGGCCAAAAAAACAGTTGTAAAAGGCAGGGAGAAGTGAAAAATGTGCAAGATAGGCTGAGTATTAGATGATAGTAAATGACTATGAATTTTGTTAATATGATAATGACATTGTGGAAATGTGGGAAATGTACTTATTTTAAAAGCACATACTGAATTTTTATGGCCAAATAATGATTGGTGACTATAATAACTTTCAAAACCTCAGCAAGAAAGGAGAGGATACAAACATGACACATGAAAAAAATGTTAACAACAGGCCAAACAAATAAGGAAATGAATGTGTATTTGTTACAGCTTTTTTCTCTTTTCCTGTAAATGAGAAAAATTTTAGTCCAGTTGAAAGGTCATGATAGTCATTGAAGATGTGTTGCCATTACCAACGAAGATCTTCCTCTCCAAATCTATCAACGTCAAACACCAAAATGATAGATCAAGAGGGATTGCATACAACAGATTCTAATGAAATCCAACAATCCATTCCTGATTAAAAATAAAACTTAAAAAGTAGATCAAGAAGCAGACTTTCTTTACTTGATAAAAATACCTAACCGCAAATGCAGCAAACACCATGCTATGATCCCTAAGTGGACAATTTAACAACAACAACAAAGACATTTTTAATGTGCATTAAGAAAGAAACACCTGAAACAAAGAAGAAAAATAAGGAACTGGGAAAAATATTTTAAGTATATATAAGAGATGATTAGCACCCAATAGACAGATAGATATAGATATCAAAAACTTCTTTGCTTATACATCCACACCCAAACACTTACATGAATACCAAAATACCTCACAAATATCAGCACAAAAAGAAATATAACCCAATGGAAAACAATTACAAAAGGATAACTGATCAAAGAGAAAATATAAATGCCAATAAACACGTGCAAATATTCTTGACCTCACAAATAATCCAGAAAACTAAAGAAAAGCAAGCAAACAAACAAAAAAGACTTTTCTCCCATCCATCAGCAAAGTTATATCAGGAGTTAGGGACATGGTGGAGACAAAACTACTTTGTAGCCACTTTGGAAGGGAACCTAATAGTGTCTGTGAAACTGCAAAGACAGATGATATCCAGCACTTCCACTTCTTACTGTCTCCCCTAGAGAAACATTAACCCACAAGCATCCCTGTTTATGATAGCAACCATTAGAAAACAATCTGAAGGTTCATTAGTAGGAGAGTGTTCATTAAGTGATATCTCATACTGTACACACAGTCCCTGAAAGCCTCTGCAGCAGTTAAAACAAATGAGGTAGATCTCCAAGATGAACCTGTTTGTACAGATAGTTCTCCAAAGCATCTTGCTGTGAACAACTCAAGGAGCAGAATAATGCACAGACTCCAAGATTCCTTCCACAGGTGTAAAAATAAGATGCAGCTAACATTTGCTGCTGTGGACTGAATATGTTTTGAGTGTGTCCCCCATGGTTTCATGTATTGAAATTAATCCCCATTACAAAGGTGGAAACTTAATCCAACGATGGTGTTTAGAGATGGGGCTTCAGAGAGGTGATTAGGTGTATACACCATCATTAGGGGGGCTGGGGTTGCGGCTCAGCGGTGGAGTGCTTGCCTAGCACGTGCGAGGCCCTGGGTTCAGTCCTCAGCACCACATAATAAACTAAATCAATAAAATAAAGATATTGTGTCCAACTACTATTAAAAAATAAATATTTTAAAAAGAGAAAAATAAAAAGATCATTAGGATGGAGTGCCCATAATTGAATTCTGGTGGTTTTATAAAAAGAGGAAAGACAAGAACACACATTCAGACAGACAGACAGGCAGACACACACACACACACACACACACACACACACACACACCACACATTCCCACCATGCTCTGACACATATATCCAAGGAGATTCTAATCAGAGCTCAATCAATGTCAGCACCACACCCTTGAACCTCTGTTATGGTCTGGATCTAGAAGGCTCCTCCCAAAGCTCATGCACTTGGTCCCCAATTCAGCTGTGTCCAGAGGTGAGGATTTGGGAAGTGAGTGGATCATGAGGGCTCTGACCTCATTAGTGGATTAATCCACTGGTAACTGAATCAATGACTGGGAGGTGGTGAAAACTGTAGGCAGGTGGGGCATGTCTGGAGGAAGCAGGTCACTGGAGGTGTGCCCCTGGGGCCTGTATCTTGTCCCTGGCCTCCTTCTCTCTCCTCTTTCCTGGTTGCGCAGAGCAGCTTTCCTGTGCCACACCCTTCCACCGTGTTATTTCTGCCTTGGAGCCAGTCAACCATAGACTAAAACCTCTGAAACAGTTGGCTAAAATAAATATTTCCTCCTTTAAGTTGTTTTGTCTCAGGTATTTATTTGTCACCTTGACAAAAAACTAACACAATCTCCAAAAATGTGAGGCAAATTAAATCTCTTTATTTTATAAAGTTATCCAGCCTAAGGTATTTCATTATAGCAATGAAAAATGGACCAATGCATATGCACACAAAAACATATATTCTTTTTGCATAATTTTTTAGTAGACAATGGAACTTTATTTTTTTTTATTTATATGTGGTGCTGAGAATCAAACCCAGTGCCTCACACATTCTAGGCAAGTGCTCTACCACTGAGCCACAACCCCAATCCCATATATTCTTATATAACTGTGTACAGAAATAACTGGAAGGAAACACATGGAACCCCTAAGAGTAGTTCTCTCTGGGGAGGAGAGGGTTGGAGATGGTGACCAAGGGACAGCTCTAGATTTATTTCTGAAAACTGAATTTTGATCCACAATATGTTCCTCTATTGCACCATTAAGTGTTTCACGAAGAAAATGCAAACAATTTCTGCCTGTCTATAATATCTTTAATCAAAAACAAGTGACAATAAGCACTGAGCCCAAAGGCTACCTTTCTCCTCTGAGAACTGCAGAGGTCGACTCAGCCTGAGACCAGGAAAGGCAGAGGAGGAGGTGAGCTTTAGGCAATGGGAGCCCCTCCCTGGGCCTCACTCCAAGAGCCCAGCTCTCTCTGAGTGAGGAGCCAGCCTCCAGAGTGCCCTCTTGTTCCCTCTGCCTTCTGTCTTGGTGCCTTAGCCCGTCCACAGGTACAAGGGAAAACCCGGTCTCATCTGCCATGTGGGAAAGTCACACCATAAACTGAGAGTCATGTAAATAAAAACAGCAGCGTTGCCTCCTGTGCCCCGGTCTTTGGGTCTCCATCCGCCACCACCCAGCAGCCCCTTCATTCTCTTGCTGGACATTCTCCTCCCTGGGAGGTCATGATTCTAATTTCCCAGTCACAGAAGTCCAGGTTCCAAGGGAAACAGGGTGGATGCAGGGTCACCAGCCAGTTTGGTGGTGATGTCCCAGGCCCTAGTCATCTCCTTCAGATAGGGAGTGATGCTCACCTGCCTCTGATGTTTCCAACTTGTCTCTGCCAAACTTCAGGTGTTTCCTACTTATAATCTATCATCTCCTACCCATCCTGGACTCTGACTCCGCTGGTTGCCCAGAGGTTGGGAGAGGAGGGACGGCTGGCTTCACCATACTCACCAAGCCAGATTCTCTGATTTCAGCCAAAGTTTCCCCGGCAGTTCCCACTCCATCACCCAGCCAGGCACTGCTCCTTAGCCTCATTTGCCTCCAGATGGCCCCTCCTGGGTCTCACTCTTCACAGCTGCCCTTCCCACACTTCCCGTTCCAGCTGTGAAGCCTCTTCTGCCAGAGAGACTGCCCACCCTTCCCCAGACACCAACTCATTCTCCTTGCCCATAGATCCCTGAACAGTCTCTGTAGGAATATACAATTCCTCCCACTCTGCAATTTGCCAAAGGTGCAGAAAGACAGAAAATCGTACGGATGCAATCAGTCTCCCAGGCATCCAGTGCGGTGAAAAGCACTAGAACGGTTTCTCTGCATGGTAATTATGCCAGCTCTCAAGAGGGACAGCACTGTTACGCCAGGTGGCATCCATCTCTGAGCCCTGGTTGCACATAGGAATTGCTGTGAAGTTAAAATATATTTATCCCTATATGTCAATTTATTAATACCCAACCCACATTTCAGGAGACGTTAGCCCAACTAGCCTGGGACTTCCAGGATTAGTATTATTAATGCTTCCCAGGTGATGCTAAAGTGTTCCCGCCACTGCAAACTATTCAATCAACTTTCAGTGCTTCACTCCTAAACAGGAATGAACCACGAAGGATCGTGGATCTGGGAGGAAGGCCTCAAAGAGGAAGAAAATAAAGGTAAACAGGTTCAAGGAAACCCAAAGAAACAAAGATAATGCAGGGGGAGAATCGAATAATTGACACAATTGAAAAAGAAACTAAATAGTAACTAATATCTTCAAACAAATATAAGAATATATGCCAAGTACAGTAGCCCATGCTTGTAGTCCCAGCTGCTCCAGAGGCTGGGGCAGGAGGATCACAAGTTTAAACTCAGCCTCAGAAACTCAGAAAAGTTCTGAACAACTTAGCAAAACCCTGTTGCAAAATTAAAAAAATAAATAAAAAGGAATGGGGATGTGTGTGGTTCAGTGGTTAAGTACCTCTGGGTTCATTCCTTGGTACCAAAAAAATAAATAAATAAGAACATGCAACCTCCAAGAAACAAAAGAGAGGCACTACTTAAAAAAGAAAAGTAATGATAAAAGAAGAGTAAGAGCTTTTGTAAAGTAAGAAAAAGTACAAAAATCTCAATACAGGAATTTAAAAATAAAGTCATTGAAATAACCCAGAAAGTAAAGCAGAAAGAAAAGGAGATTGAAAAATATGAAAGAAAAGACAAGACAGAGGATTAAATCAAGAGGTCCAACAGCAGACAAACGGGAGTTCCAGGAAGATAAGAAAAGAAAATAGAAGGAAACTGTGTTCTGACTCTCTTCCTTTCCAGGCACAGAGACCATCTCAGAGGGCTAGAGCACCATCTCCAAAGCCTCCCATTCACATCCAGATAAGACAGCTTGCTGCTCAGAGCCACGGACCTCACCCTCCATCCCTGTTATCTCTGTCACTGCCATCAACGTTCGTCATTGTCTCCTCTTCACAGTCAAACTTACACAGTCATTTTGATCAGCTTTCTTGAAAAGAAACATAATTAACAACCAGATTCATTTAATAAGCATGACTTGATAAACAAAAAAAAAATTAAGCCTGTTAAAGTTTGCAGGTAAAGGAGGGATAAGGAACTGAAGGAGATAAAAATGCAGGGAGAAAAACAGAGACAGAAGAGCAAAGAAAAATCAGGCAAAGAAAAGTGCTGATCACAACAGCCCAGGAGTGGAATTAGCCAAAGTGTCCATTGATGGATGGATGTGAAAAGAAAGCGTGGTCTATACCCAATGGAATAGTATTCAGCCTTGAAAAGAACAAGACACTGTCATTTGCATTGACAGGGATGGAACTGGAGGAGAGTATGTTAAGTGAAATAAGCCAGGCATAGAAAAACAAATACATGACCTTACTCATATGTGGAATCTAAAAAAGTTTTTCTCAGAGAAAGAGAATAGAATAGTGGTTGCCAGAGCCTGGGGAGGGTAGAGAGGAGAAGGGAATAGGAAGGGATCAGTCCATGGGTACAAAGTTACGATTAGAGAGGGGAAATAAATTCTGGTGTTCTGTAAAGTAGGGTGACCACAGTTAACATTGCTATGTGGAAGCTAAGAGAGTTGATGTCATAAATACAGGGAATAGAACAAAGGTCACCAAAGGGCAGAGAGAGAGAGATAGAGGATGGAAAACAGGAACCAAATTACAGTTAGATAGGAGAGAAAAGTTCTGCTATTCTACAGCATAGTAGGTGACTATTGTTAACAATTTACTGCATATTTCAAAATAGAAAATGGCATCTTGAATATTCTCAGTACAAAGAAATGACAAATGTTTGAGGTGATGAAAATGCTAATTACTGATTTTATCATTTCACATTGAATACATTGTGCATCACACACAGTAGACCCCATAAGTACGCACAACAATTATGTGCCAATTAAAAAATTTTTCTAAGAACTTATAAAAAATAAAAAGACAAAGAAAGAAGGAGACGGCAGAACAGCTGGAGACTGTCAAAGGAGAACGACACTCAATAACACACCCACGGTGGGGACCACGTGGATCCAAGAACAGCCCCTCGTGTCGTCCCCCAAAGCTGATCACCTGAGCTGCAGGTGCATGCTGGGTCTGCTGCCTTCCGAGAGACACGTTGCTATCCCAGTTTTCCACTGGCTCTTGACCTTAGGTCTTCCACTGTCATCGTGCAACCATGCATGTGCCCAGCCTGCTGCCTCTTTCTCACTCCCCACCACCCTTCACGTTCAAGGACTGTCATCCCCACACCACATGTGTCATGCTAAAGGCTGGAGACCTTCCTTCCGTCTGACTCACCTAAGGTCCCACAGAGAAAGCAGAACTCAGGAACTCAGACATCTTCCCATAAACATGACCACCAGAGTTAACGTTCAGTGGGGGCTTCCTCTATGAAGTGCATGCTGTTTAAGCTCAGAGCCTCCATGTACCAAAGATGATGATGGCAGCTGACCTCCTTCCTGCGATGACCAGAGGTAGATCTGCAAAGTGCTAACACAGCACCTGCACACAAACTCTACTGGTCCTCATACTGATTCTGTGAAGCAAAAGGGGCAGCAGATAAAAAAGACTCAGCCCTGCAGTGGCTTGCCTGAGGTCACACAGCTGGCAGCCCAGCCCAACCCTCCCTTCACCCTTGTCCCCCACATGCTTGGTTCATGAGCTGTTCCTTGGATGCAGATATCACTGAGCAAACAAACACTCCAAAGGGCCGACCGTTGTGGATTACATCCTTTAACTCCCATTGCCCCCAATCAAATCTGATGCTAGGACAAGATTTCAAAAGATGGATGGCATTTCACAGCTCTTGTTAGCATAACAGCAAGAAATCCCACGTGCCTAAGGAGCACTTTATTATTTTTTTTAATGTATTCACTCAACTAATGAAGATTTTTCTTCTTTGTGGCACAATGAAAAGCTGTCTGCTAACAATGCTGTTTAGGACCTGGGTCCTGACATATTTCCATCTGTTCCTCTCCCCGTTACTATCCACCTGCAAACCAAACTGGGGAGTTTGGCTCGGGGTCAGGGAGAACTCCAGGATCACAACAGACAGGAGAGGGGCTACCCACTCAGAACAGGATTTAGTAGTTGAAGTTGTCAACCCCAGAAAAGCTAGAGACATTTCCTTTTGTCTTTTGAAACTGGATAAATTTTTTCTACTAAAAATTTAGTAAAAGAAATAAACAGAGGACCCCAGATACTTATTTTACAAGGTCCTCATACACTGCAATTACCCTGCATGACCTCCACTTAAGGAATAAGACAACATCATGGCTGATTCTCCAAGAATGTGCCTCTCAACTTCAACAGTGCTCAGAAACCTATATCCAGGACCAACCATTGTGGATTACATCCTTTACTCCTATTGCCCTTAACAATAATAGTAGTCATGTCAACACCAGCAAGACAGACACTGCTGTTTCACAGCCACAAATCCTTGAAAATCAAATGTGGCCTTGTTTCACCCCCAGTGCAACTTCATTGGAGGCCAAAAAGACACTTCATACTCAATTCCTGTATTTTAGACTGATGTGAGTAATACAGCTATGGTGTCATCTTTAAAGGTGATTTTGGCGACTGGTGAAATCAAATCTGATGCTAGAACAAGATTTCGAAACAGCTCTGTTCAACAGAACTTCCTGCAATGATAGAAAATTTCTCTCTCTGCTCTCCAAGAGGGTAGGCGTTGTTTTGAAATGTGGTTAGTTCCAATGAGGAACTGAATTTTTAATCCATTTCATCTGAATGCATTTAAATAAAAGTTAAACAGCCACATGCAGCTAGTGATGAACACATCGAATAATGCAGTTCTAAAGGGTTGATGTGATCACCTTTGAGAAAAGTGATACTTATTAGAATCAAAAATGAGTTGCAAAAGAGGAAGTCTGTGAAATTTTCCCCATTTCTTTCTCTGATAGGGTGTCTACAAATATAGGTAAGGGAGATCCAAAAGAGAGTATATGTGGATTTTTAGCAAGACACAAAAACAGGTCCTTCTCAACACTTTTAAGGCCCACACTGATATAATGTGAAATGAATACAACAACATGAGGTGGATTAGTAGTTGGTTGAATGATCATATTTAAAAGGGACCGATTTTTGCATAAGTGTCAACCTGTGAGGATTTTCCAATGATATAGTTCTTTTCATCCCTGGATAATGATAAAGAAGACAGCAATTCTTCAGAACCGCAGATGACACAAAACTAGGTCACTGACTGAAGAGGATGAAGAATCATCAAGCCCAAGTGCACTGCTGGCAGGAACAGGGCTGTGCAAGAGCAGGCAGGACCTAGCACAAGGTACGCTTCCACTACCCAGTGTGCGAAAGTAAGGCTCAAACTTCATTGCTGAAGCAGGATCCTTAAGCAAATCCACATCTGACCATACAAAGAGGATTAATTTATTTAAGGCCTAGCCAAAATTCTGCACCAGTAATTACACTGTCTTCAGATCCCCAAGGCTGAAAAGTTTATTTTACTGCTCCCCTTCTGTTCCTTTCATCAAGCACTCTGTCTTCAACATGCACATTTCATTTCATTTGGAATAAATGCCCAGGAGCGGTGTTGCTGGATCATATGATAGCTCTAATTTTTAATTATTTTGAGGAAACTCCATACTGTTTTTGATAATGGTCGAACTTACCTTCTCACCAGAGATGTATAAAGGCTCCTTTTCCTCTATATCCTTGCCAGTACCTGTTATCTTTTATTGCTGCACTATTCACAATAGCCAAGATAAGAATCAATCTGGGTGTCCATCAATAGTTGAAAGGACAAAGAAAATGTGGCACGGACACTCAATGGAATACTATTTAGATACAAAAAGGATGAAATCCTGTCATTTGTGACAACATAGATGAGCCTGGAGGACATTATACCAAGGGAAATGACCCAGGCACAGAAAGATAATACTGCATGACCTCACTCATATGTGTTATCTAAAGTTTTCTCAGAGAAACAGAGAATGGAACAGTGGCTACCAGAGGTAGACAGGAGGGGGATGGGAAGAGATCTGTCAATGCATACAAAATTTATAATCAAATAAGAATAGGTTCTGATGTGCTATTACATAGTTGAGTAAAAAACAGCTAACAATTAAGCACCGTATATTTCAAAGTAGCTGGAAGAGAAGATTCTGAATGTTCTCACCACAAAGAAGTGATAAATGTCTGAAGTGATGGATATAATTACCTTACCATGATCAATGCACAACGTATACATGATTGAAACAGTGCACTGGACTCCATAAGTGTGAACAATTATCACGCATCAATTAAAACTATTTTTTAAAGTTATTCTAGTGGCCATCTTCTTCCAAGATTATCATTTTTTTTCTTATCTTAAAGAAAAGGCAGAAGCCAATCCTTTGTGACTAAGCCGAGGTCCTTGTGACTATAGGTAAAGGAGAAAAATAAATGCAAGGAATTACTCATTTTCCTGTATGACTTACAAAATCTTCATTACTTATAATATTTGATGAAGGGATGCAAAGTATCAGCACCTGAAATATTAGGTGATACCATCAACCATGACATAATGGGAGAAGAAAAAATATGGTGCCTGAAAACAACACATCCAGCTATGATATGATGCACTAGCTTATATAGGACTAATCCTCACACCAGTAACAATTAGAAACTCTTGATGGCATTGGAGAAAACACAATCTTTGTGGAAGTATCAGAGAACTACCAAAGCAACTAGGACTTGAGGGCTGAGATTGTGAGTGGTAGGAAAAGATCAACAGTGTGTATTGCTGTTCTACTTAAGGCATTTGGGGACTCATGAGTGGTGAGAGCCAAAAGATTAAAACAACAACAACGAAGAACAGAAAGTAATGGTTTAGAGGCCTTAGGACTAAGCAGAACTTTTGGTCATCTCATGAGGCTGGGAAACAAGAAATTTTAGCCTAGGGCTAATAAAGTAGTGTCTCTCCAGAGGACAAGTTCCTGGAGAGAAGGGAAACAGCAAAGTGAGCCTGATATGAGGATATCTTAGGACAGGAAAGAAGCTGGAGCAATTTGAACAACAAAATAAATAGTACCATTTGACTTTCCCTTATCCAAAACGCTTGGGACCAGAAGTGTTTTGGATTTAGGATTTTTTTTTCAGAGTTTGGAATATTTGCATTTACAGCATGAGATATCTTGGGGATGGGACTCAAGTCTAATATGAAATCTTTTATATTTCATACATACCTCACACGCATAGCCCAAAGGTAATCTTACATATACGTTTAGGGTGCTGTGTTTTAACTAAGGCCCATCACATGAAGTATGGAATTTTCCACCTGTGGTGTCATGTCAGTGCTTAAAAAGTCTCTGAATTTTGCATGTTTCAGACATTGGATCTTTGGATTAGGCAGGCTTAATCTGTACTGTATTATAACTCAAAGCATAAAATGACACTCATGAGTCTATACAAATGTAAACAAATGAATTAATGAAAAAATATGTAGGGAGAACAGACAATCTCCCTATAAAGAATTCTACATAATTTGTGTAGATTTGGTTTCCCCAAAGAAATGGCACATCACTTTCAGGTGTCAAGGTATAAATGCATGGTATAAATTATAGACTCCTGATTTGACAGGATCTGATATTCTGCCCAAAAATCCATGAGAAAAATACCTTAAACTGTAACGTTTTTTTTAAAACCCTGACTAGTAATCTTTCAAAAGAGCCTAAAGCAAGATGACTCATGTAACATGGTATTCTAAAATGAGTCCTGGAACAGGATATTAGGTAAAAATACAAACAAACAAAAACACCCAACCTGAAGTATGGACTTCAACTAACTATGATATATCATTGATACTGTTTTGGCAGTATAAGAGGCTAATAGTAGGGGAAAATCAGTGTAGGGTATAAAGGAACTCTCTCTACTATCTTTGAACTTCTCTGTAAATCTAAAACTATTCTAAAATTAAAAGTTTGCTTTAAAAAAAAATGAGCAGGACTCCTTGATACACTCCTGCAATTCTAGCAACTCAGAAGGCTGAGGCAGGAGGATGGCAATTTCAAGGCCAAACTCCATACTTTAGCCAGACTGTCTCAAAATAAGAAACAAAAAGGACTGGGAGGAGGAAAAAAAAAAAAAAGGCTCAGTGATAAAGTGTCCCTGGGTTCAATGCCCAGGAAAGAATAAAAGAAAGGAAGGGAGGGAGGAAGGAAGGCAGGGAGGGAGGGGAGGTAAACAAAGTAGACTTTAGAAAAAGAACTCCCCCCGCACCCCTGCAAAAAGAAAAGAAAAGAAAACTCAGGATATTCAAGAGCACTAGAAATGAATTTGAAATGTAAATTCTTAATGTATTATATAACTAGTTATATGCTTTTAAACTTTACAAATTGAGAATTGACAAAAATATAGAAGGTCAAATCTAAAATCACAGAGGTATAATTTAACTTCTTTCAATAAACAATATAGCAATCAGGTAAAAACGAGAATAGAAATAGAAAATTTGAACATCACAATTACCAAGCTTTTCCATATTAATATATATATAAATTATTGAACCGAGGAACTGCACCCAAGTGCACATAGGCTATTTTTGTCAAAATTAATCACGTAGTGGGGCAGATCTAAATCTAGTGTAAGGAAATCAAAATGTTAAAATTATAAAAATATTTGTTTCTGACTCCAGTGTAATTGATCTAGAAATCAATAACAAAATATAACTATAAAATATGAAAAGTATTGGGAAATTAACCACTTTAAAATAATATTGAAATCCATGAAAAAATCATGAAAATTAAACATTTTGAGCTAACAACAAAAATACAAAGTTTCAAAAACAGTGCTTCACATCCATGTTCATGACAGCATCATTTACAACCGCCAAGGGATGGAAGCAACCCAAATGCCATCAGTGGATGAATAGATACATAAAATTCGGTGTTTCTCCACAATTGAATATTATTCATCCCAACAAAGAAAGAAAATCCTGTCATACAACACAATGTGAATGAACTTTGAGAACATTATGCCAAGTAAAATCAGCTGATAGCAAATAGACAAAAACTATATGATTTCTCTTAATACAAGGAATCTAAAGTCAAATTCATAGAAACAGAAAGTAGAATGTTCCAGAGGCTGGAAGAGGGAGAATGGGAAACATTGCTTAGTGGTTATAGAGTGAGATTTACAAGATGAACAAGTTCTGAAGATGGATTTAAAACTCTATGAACATACTAACACTACTGAATGGCACACTTGATGATGGTTAGGATGGTACATTTCACTCTATGTGGTTTTTAATAATTTAATAATCATGCTAATGCCAGTCGAACAGAATATGCACAACTTTAAATTCATATACTAGAAAATATAAATAACCTAAATAACCTCAAAATCTATTTGCTTTCAAGTAGTTTGAAAGAATAGCAAATTAAAGTCCATGTAAAACTAAAGAAAGGAAAGAAATTAAGAACCAGAGAAAAATAAAACAGAAAACAAGTGTATACAATGTGTAAAAAGGAAAACTCAACAAAGCCAAATGTTGATTCTTTGAGGAAAAATTAAATTAATAAATCCTTAACAAGATGATAAAAATAGGATGTGAAAAAGGAGAGGAAGAGTATAGAAATTACACTATCAGGAATAAGAAGATGAGTATTACTAGTAAAAAGATAATAATCATTATAAACAACATAACATTTGTAATTGTGACCTTTTTTTAATGAAATGAATAAATTACTGAGAACATACAAACATAAAAACTGATGCTAGAATAAACTACCAAAAAAATTCAAATAGTCTTCTATCTACTAAAAAAGTCAAATCTATAATTTAAATTCATCTTCTCAAATAACTTCAAGTTGTATTCTGGAAAATAAAAACAAACAAACAAATCACCAACATTACCCCAAATCTTCCAAGGAACATAGAAAGAGGAAAAATTTTCAATTCACTTTATATGGCTACCATTACCTTGATAACAAAATCTGACGTCTACATCATACATTTTTTAAAAAAGAAAATTACAAGGCAATCACTTTTAAACATAATTACAAATAAAACTATTGATAAAATAATATATCAGAAGGATTTAGATATAAAAATCATATTACAACTCTGTTGGGTCTAATTTGAGGGCTCAAGGTTGGTTTAATATTTTATTTATTTATTTATTTATTTATTTATTTATTTATTTATTTATTTATTGGTTGTTCAAGACATTACAAAGCTCTTGACGTATCATATTTCATACATTAGATTCAAGTGGGTTATGAACTCCCATTTTTGGTTTAATATTTTTAAATCAATAAAATTATTCATGTTAATGAAATAATGGAAAAACATTTTATAATTATCTCATTTGATTCACAAAGCATATATTTGATAAAATTCAACAATCAACACACATTTTTTTTTTTTTTTTGGTACCAGGGATTGAACCCAACGGTTCAATCACTGAGCCACATTCCTAGCCCTTTTTATTTTTTGAGACAAGGTCTTCCTAAGTTTCTCAGGGCCTGACTAAGTTGCTGAGGCTGGCTTTGAACTTGTGATCCTCCTGTCTCAGCTTCCCAAACCGCTAGGATCAGTATAGTTTTTATTTGAATTTCCCTAATTACTAATGATATCAAACATTTTTCATACATTTGTTGCCATTTGTATTTCTTCTTTGGGGAAGTGTCTGTTGAATTCATTTGTCCATTTATTAAATGGGTTATTTGATTTTTTTTGGTGTAAAGGGTTTTTTTTAGCTCTTTATATATTCCGGATATTAATTCTCTGTCAGAAGAATAGCTAGCAAAGATGTTCTCTCTTTCTGTGGGTTCTCTCTTCACATTCCTAATTGTTTCCTTTGCTATGCAGAAGCTTTTAACTTGATGTCATCCCATTTATTAATCTTGGCATTATGTCCTGAGCTTTAAGCAGTCCTATTGAGAAATTTCTTACCTGTGTCTAAAAGGCAGAGTGTTGACCCTACATTTTTTTCTAGGAGTTGCATAGTTTCTGGTCTAATTCTGAGGTCTTTGATCCATTTTAATTTGATTTTTGTACAGGGTGAGAGATAAAGGTCTAGTTTCATTCTTCTATGTATGAATAACCAGTGGTTCCAGCACCAATTGTTAAAAAGGGTTGTCTTTTCTCCAATACATGTTTTTGGCACCTTTTCAGGGATCAGATGGTGGTATCTTTGCGGGTTTGTCTCCCTGTCTTCTATTTGGTGTCTTTGGTCTGTGTCTGTTTTAATGCCTGTACCTTGCAGTTTTTGTTACTATCACTCTGTACTGTAATTTGAAGTCAGGCATTGTGACTGTGTGCAACTTATCTTATCAGGATGCTGGGATGTGGAGCAGCAAAGAAGTGGAAGGACAGCCCCAAAACTGCCAGCCTTCAAATACTGAAAACTAAATTGGGCTTTTTTAGAGAACAACAGTGTAATAAGTGGAGCTGGGTCAACTAGACACCCATATGGAAAAAAAATCTGGACATTTGCTTCATACTATACATTTAAAAATCAGCTCTGGGGCTGGGATGTAGCTCACTGGTACAGTGCTTGCTTAGCATAGGTTAGGCCTTGAGTTCAATCTCTAGCATGTCTAGAAAAACAAAAAGAAAAAAGAAAGAAAGAAAATAAATATCAGCTTCAGGTGGATTGTAAACCTTATGTGAAAGTTCAAACCACAAAGCTTCTAGAAGCTACCATAGAGAATGTTTTCATGATACTAGGTTAAATATAGATTTTCTAATCAGAGCACAAATAGCCCTGACCTAAAGGATAGAGATTGATAATCTGGACCCTCTCTGCACCAAAAAAATATCACCAAAAGTGAAAAAGAAAGAATATAAGAAAATGTTTGTAATATGTACTTTCAGCCAAGTTCACATGAATCAAATATATGAAAACTCTAAAAGAAAAAAAAAGCACTACAAGAAAAAAGAACAAAATATTTGTGCAGGACTTCAGAGAAGATTTCTAAATGACAATTAAAAATATCCAAAAGAGATTCATTATTAGTTTTCAGAGAAATGCAAATTACAACCACAGGATCACAATCTGGGTCCACCAGAATTAAAATTTAAATGACTGACATCTCCAATTATTGGCAAGGATATGTAGCAAGTAAAATTCTTCCATTTATTTGTGGAAGTATAACTTTAGTACAAGCATTTCAGAAAATGAATGAATAGTGTTCACTAATACATAAACACACCCAGACCCTGTGATCTGACAACTCAATCCCTAGATAGATACTCTGTAGAAATGCAATCAAGTGTGCAGCATGTACATAAAAATGCTCCAAGCAGTGATAATGATCCTGAAAAGATCCATAGGTTCACAAAATGAAGAATGAATTCTTATATATTTAATGTAAACTATAAAACAGTAACAGTCAATGAGCTAATGTTACACTCTACACCCATGAATTATTCTCAGAAATGCAATGTTGTGTGAAAAAAGTTACCATGAAACAGTATATCTGATAGCCATTCATTATTAGAAAATTCAAAAGGTAGCAAAAATACTTGGTGATAGGATTCTGGTTATCTTCGGGTATGGGGCTGTACAGTTAGAAGGGAAGTCTAGGGGGAGACTCTTGGGTCCTGGTGGTTTTATGTCTTAATCTGGGTCGTAGTTTCATAGATGTCCTCCTTTTGAAAAAAATAAATTCATGGCACTGAACACAGGATCTTTGTACTTTTCTGTTTATGTTATATTGAAATTAAGAAGCTTGGGTTTTTTTTTTTAATGGTCTTGCTTATCATGTTGATATTGCATGCTGTTCAGTCCAAAATTGAAAACCACTTAGAAGAGGTGAATCTCCAAAACTTCCTCCCACTGTCCATCTCTCTGGTAGTAATTCCAGTTGCTGGTTATGAGGATGTGGATTGTTCTAGTGGCGGGGAGAGGGATGCAATTAGGTGACATATTGGGGACAGGGCTCGTCTTTTCAAGTTCTTCAGTTTCTGTCCTGAGCTATAGGCTCTGTATGCTGCCACAGTACCATAAACATTGCCTTTACTTCTGTGAATCAGAGTTACTGCATTCTCTATGATGTCCTGGTGCACAAAGTGATCCAAGGCACTAGTGTCACATTTGACAATCCAGTCGGGAAAGGGGAGCCAGCCAGCTTCCCCTCCACACCTATGCACACCTGGGTACTGGTTAAACCACCCTGGAGAACAGATTCCCAGCTGTTCCAATTAAAGGACAAAGATATGTTTACCATTACACTTGGAGAAGAGGAACAGGAGAAAGTAGGGACTGGAATCCAAGTCCCAGAGTGGTGGAAAGGCAGAAACTCAGGGACATATAGACAAATTATAGCTAGAATTCATGTGTATTGCGTGTCTCTGTCACTGGCCCTGTGCCTCTGATAACACCATTTGGTAAATGTTTTATCAGAAACTTTGCTGAGTTCTTTTCCTGATTTTTTTTTAAATTTGGTCCCAGGCCTTCATGCATGCTAGGCAATATCTACTACTGAGCTATATATCCCCAGCCTTTTTTTTTATTTTTTATTTTGATACTAGGTCTTGCTAAGTTTCCCCAACTGGCCTTGAAATTGCAATCCTCCTGCCTCAGCGTCCCAAGTAGCTGGTATTATAGGTGTATAATCTTTTCATTTTAAAATTGTGATAAAATATACATTAACATAAAATCTACCACCTGAACTATTTTAAGTGTACTGTTCAGTGGCATTAAATGCATTCATGTTATTGTGCAACCATCCCCATCCCTCTCCAACACTCTTTAATTTGCACAACTGAAACTCTGCCTACTAACTCCCCCTCCCCTGCCCTCAGGCCCTGGTAGCCACCATTCTACTTTATGTCTCTATGAATCTGTCACAGGTGGTGTGCAGAGATGGACAGTCACTTCTTAGACTGATCTCAGGAAGCAAGTTGTCAGGAGCCCTTTAGGTTCTTTCCAACTCTAAAAGGTTCTGGTTCTTTCTGGAACTTGGCTGCCAGAAGGGATTCTAAACATGTCCCTAAATCTCCAGAATGAAAGTATGGACCTCAATCTCCCTGCAGCACTCCAGTGAGCAGGTGTGGATCATCCACCAACTCACTGAGCCTGGAGTTAGTGAAAGAATGGAGGAGATGAATTATTCTCACAAATAAATTCATTCCATGAATAATTCAATCCTGCCACTCTGTGCAACTATGGCACCAGCTTTCATCCTAGTAAGTCTGCCAGATGCCAGGTGTGCATTCCTTTGGAAGTGCTGACTGACTAGCTACCACTCTACTCTAGGCGGTGCTGTGAAACTCTCTAGTAGATGTAATTAAAGTCCATAATCAATTGACTTTTAGTAAAGAAGAGGATCCTAGGTAATGTGGCTGGTCCTTACCTGATTCACTGAAAGGCCTTAAAGCAGACTGAGGCTTCCTTCAGGAAAAGTTCCTGTGGACTTCAGCTTCAGCCCCTGCCCTAGAGTCCCTGCCTGAGAGTTCCTGTGGTCCTTACTCACAGCCTTCCCTGAGGATCTCGGGCTTGCTTAGTCAAGCCCCACAAGTGCACAGCCAATTCATCAATCAGTCTCTGAATATCCATCCCCTGCTGCTTCTCTGGCTCAACTCTGACAGACCAAGCATTCCCACCTAGCCTCTAGGGCTCCATCTCATTGTCAAAACCATACTGGTTTATACTCCCATCTCCACAAATGGTGCATAATGAATCTGCCATAGATCTCCTGTCAGCCAGCTGTGGGACCTGGAGCTAGCAGCTTAATCATTCTGGGTTTCTGTCCTCAAAAAGCAAGACTCTGATTGAAATGACAGATCTGTAAGGCCCTGCCCAGTATCAAGAGAATCTAAGCCCTTTCTTGGATGAGAGCACAAAATGCAGAAGATCATACAGCAACTTTCCCAGTTAAAGCGGGCTGGAACAATCGATGAGGTGAAGAGAGAGCCTACAATTTGGGAGCAAATTTTTGCCACATGCATGTCAGATAGAGCACTAATCTCCAGGATATGTAAAGAACTCAGCACATTCATACACTGCTGGTGAGATTACAAATTAGTGCAACCACTCTAGAAAGCAGTATGGAGATTCCTTGGAAAACTTGGAATGGAACCAGCATTTGACCCAGATATCCCACTCCTCAGTCTGTACCCAAAGGACTTAAAATCAACATACGACAGATGCAGCCACATCAATGTTTCTAGCAGCTCAATTCAAAATAGCTAAACTGTGGAAGAAACCTAGATGCCCTTCAATAATGAATGGATAAAGAAACTGTGGTTTATATACACAATGGAATATTACTCAGCATTAAAATAGAATAAAATTATGGCATTTATTAGTAAATGGATGGAGTTGGAGAATATCATGCTAAGCAAAGTAAACCAATCCCAAAAAACCAAATGCGGGGGCGGGGGGGGGGGGGATGGCCACAGAGGCTATTTGGGTGTCTACTCTCTGCCCAGAAGCAGTAACTTATCTATAACATTAAAACAAATGCGGGAGTCTGGGATAGGGTGCCTTCAAGTCTGCAGAAGAGAGTGGGGAGAGTTAAACTACAAGCTCCCTCTCCTAGGTTTTATAGCCCTGTGGAGCCTAGTTCAGCTACTCGCTTCTGGCATTGCATAAGACATCACACACCACATCTGTAAGCTTACTTTCTTTTCTGTAAAACATGACATCTACTTTACAGAGTGTTTAAGGAGTACTAGTTAAGTCTAATTATTAGCTACATATGTCTGCACATAGTTGAGCTCAATAAAGGAACATGGTAGACCCCAGAGGATATATACCAAAACCCCCAGTGCCTGAAACTGAAGGAATAGTATCAAACTCTAAATATACTATCTTTTTTCCTATACCTGCATACTTACAGTACAGTTATTTAAAAATAAGAGCTTAACAACAATTGCTAATAATAAAATAGAATAATAATAAAATGCATTAATAATTTTAAAATGTACTACTACTGCTGCCACTGAATTAGCCAAGGCAGAGAGGGGAGAATGCACTAGTAGAGAGAAGTAAAATTACATGCAAGATTTCCACCTCCCAGGTGGCTACTCAGTGCAAACACAGAACCTCTCAGAGAACCGGGCAAGCAGGTGCTTCAAAGCATTAAAGAATCATTTGTTTCACGGGGTCCCATCCAGAGCCATGAAGGTGGGCATGGCTGGGATGCTGTGAATGATCTGCCTTGAACTCTACTCTCCCACCCCACCCCACCCCTCGGACGATGTGAGGAAAGGGAAGCACTTAAGATTGACCTATTGGCTAATGGCTCCCCAAACCTGATGGGTTTTCATCTGAGGTGGAATCACACTCTGTCACACATAGGAGCTAATTTCTTTTGGCAACTGACAGGTCCCTCAGTTAATAACAACTTCCAGTTTCTCCTGCCGTAAAACACCCTAACTTTGCTGCAAGATCCCTGAGTAAGAGTGTCAGGACTGAGTAGTGACAAAAATAAAATACAGACATACATACATCTAAATGAATGCTGTCATCCTCAGCCTTGACGTTGAGAAGCCACACAGACAACCCAGTGTTTTCGGTGAAAATAACACCTCAGGGAGCACCTTTCAGAATCTAATTCAGATGAGTCAAGCCAACCCTCCAAAGAGCACCAGCCACTAATGAAGATGTCTCCTCAAAATGTCTAACTGGTGCTCCATGATTTCCCGTGTGAGATGATCCCCTCTGCACATTGTAGACATCACTCCCGCTCTCCAGAGAGAAGACAACCTACATACGGAAATGTCTTCCATTGCTCCCCACAAAAGTAAGAAGCTCTCTTCCTTGGCCCCAGCCCACCTCCAGATTCCCTCCTTGCTGCATCTCTGTCAGCCATTGCTTCTCTGTCCATTCTCCAACAATCAATTGTCCATCTTTACGGAAAATACCTTGTTTCCACCTGTCTCTATTCTCTCTGTGTTCCCTTTCTTGGCCATTCTCAGTGGGGGAAAAATCCTATAATTCACTTTTTTTACATTTTAAAGTCCCACTTGATCTTCTAGCGACCATCACTGAAAATCCTAAGGGTCAGTCCCTGCTCATTTCAGTCAAACTTACTGGCCACTCTCCATGCTCCTCCAGGGCACCAGTTTCTCCACCAGGGCAAAGTGTCAGGGCCACATTTCCCTATTCATTCCATCTCCTCGTGGAGCTCTTCCCCACCCATGGTTCTGACTAGCACAGATTGGCAAGTGACTCCTGTTGGGGCTCACGAAACATGCCATTTGGGACCTCAAACTGAGAGCCCCTGGGAAGCAGCAGATGCAGGGAAGGGTCTTCCCTAAAGTCCCCTTATCTACCGACAGACCAGTTCCACCAAGGAGGAGCACAGTTGCCTTTAATCCTCTTACTGAAATGTCATTAACCAAGGAAGATTAAACTCAGCACAGGAGGAGGAGACAAAAATCAAATAACACACCCCGAGTGTGGAGGCCACTGTCTGTCCTCTGGGTTCATTCCCTCCCCTAAAAATCCTTCATGACGCCCCCCCCTGCAGCTGCCCCAGCTCCCCATTTCCCACTCCCTTATATCAAGGACATTTAAGTTCAAACCATCGGTCCCTCTTTGACCTTCGTATTTTGTGTGACTCCTATGCACACAGGCATGTTAGTAAATTTGTGCGCTTTTCTCTCATTAATCTGCTTATTCTCGGTTTGTTTCAGTCACAGAAACGTCAGAGGGAAAGTCTGAGCTTCCCTGCACTCCCAAGTCCCTACCCACACACTTCCAAGACCATACCCGCCCCCTCCATAGCTCCTTGGTTCTCCATGGAGTAGGGAACTTAACAGTTGTTTTCCCACATCCAAGCAGGTCCTCTCCCCGAGTTTCCACCTCACTCTCCCACTGCCTGCTCCCTTGCCTGGACTGTCCACACCAGCTCTGCTGACTCTTCCTTCACAGTGCCTCTCACCTTGGTCCTGTCCTGTCTTCACTCAGGCCTTGACCTCTCTCCCCAGGGGCCCTATGAGGAACCTTTGCTGGGCAGGTCTTTACCCCACCCTTACTTTCCACAGTCACATGTCCCCACCATGTCAGCCCTCTGATGAAGACCCCAAGGCTTCTCCTTGGCTATTCAAATGAGAATTTGACCTCTGACACCTCTTCTGCCTCACCTTCTGTCTTCCCCCATCAAACCAGCTACATTCCTTGGGACCTGCCACACTGCTTACTGTCTGCCCACTTTGATCATATCAGTAGAAGTCTCCCCCTAATGCATGGGGCATATGTTCCAAGACCCCCAGTGAAACCACAAATAAGGCATATCCTATATGTACTGTGTTTTTTCTATACATACAAACCTATGATAAAATTTAACTTATAAATTAGGCATTGTAATAGGTTTAACAATAACTAATAACAAAATAGAGCAATTTTAACAATATGTTGCAAAGAAAAGCAATATGGATACAGTTTTTCTTGAAAGAGTCAAGACAAATATCAATGTTACGGAACTAAAATCGACCATGGGTAGCTGACACTACAGAAGCAAATCCCTGGATAAGGGGGAACTACTGTGTGTGTTTCTGTTGGCCTGGAATGTCCTACCTTTGTATCTCTCTTTCCCAGAAATCTGTACTATTCCTTCAGGATGAAAGATCAAACTCCACTTCCCCCGGAACAACCTACTAGGCAGCTAAGTCCCCTCTTCCCTGGGGTCCACACTTCATCTCCCTTAAAATGCAGGGTCTGCCAATAGCCAAATATGGAACCAACCTAGATGCCCTTCAACAGATGAAAGGAAAAAGAAAGTGTGGTATATATACACAATGGAATATTACTCAGCCTTAAAGAAGAATAAAATTATGACATTTGCAGGTAAATGGATAGAGCTGGAGAATAGCATGCTAAGCAAAATAAGCCAATCCCAAGAACCAAAGGCCAAGTGTTCTCTCTGATTTGCAGAAGCTAATTCACAAAAAGGAGGGGCTAGGGAAAAAGAAGCACTTCCCAGTCTGAGGAGCACGGGGACTACCATTTTCAGGAATATCTCATGGGACTCCACAGAACAGTTTGGGAATGCCTGCTTGCACACTGATGTCCTCAATTAGGGCTGGACATAATTAATTAGATCTGAATATCATTAATAAAAATTACATACAGAAATGACTAACTTCCTTCAATTTAGTCACATTAATTATGTTAGGCTCAACCTAGTGGCAGCTCGTAGTGCTGTTTTTTAACACATTTTTCATCTTTGTAAAAATGGTGTTGATAAATTTTTTTCTCTCCTAAAATGCAACTAAAAAATAAAAAAGAATTGGGTATCAGAGCAGGAGTTCTCAAATATTTGAAAACACATACCGTCTGAAAGAAAATAATAATGGCCAGCTCCATGTTCTCTTTTGCCTCCTCTAGAGAAGGAAACTAATGACATCAGGGGAATATTATGAGCTATGAAACCCCATCCCATTGTGTGGTTCATTCACAATCCACTTGCCCTCCCCACTAAACTCCTGAATTCTCACTTTGCAAAGGAGGAAAATGCACTTCTGAGCATTTAAGAAACTAGAGTTAAATAATGACTCCGTCCTTCTTGAGCATCTTCTATATATGAAGCATAGAACTGAAGGATGCAAATCAAGCAGGCATCTGAATCCAGACAGATTAACAGGAAGCCAGGCAAGAATGAACAGGCAGAGGACTGTGGGCTCAGATGCTCAATTAATGCCTCCAAAGGGGTGGCCTGCAAGCCTTAACTGTGAGAATGAGAACCACACAGAGAGGGATCAGCCACACAAGGCCAAAGGATCGCTCTGTGTGAACGCAGCTCCTGAAAGAACAGAGCCACGTTAATGACCAAAGCCTGGATTGCTGAAGAATCCCAACCATTTCAACAGAGACAAATGCAGAATCATCTGTAAAAAGGTGAGGCCAGGAAGTCAACCAATGAGAGGATCAACTAGTAAACCAGAGCAAGACGGCCCATTAGAGGAACACACAGCACAAGAACAGTATGATTGTGTGTGCATCCATTAAGGTGTCTAACACAACATCTTCATGCATTCACTTTCTCAATACACAGAAGGAGTGGAAAATAATCAGGCAAACCTCCATGTGAACACCATTCAGGATTCACCCTCACTATCATCCCCACACCTCTCCTACTCTCTCTCCAGATCCCCAGTACAGAATCACCAAGCAACGCATGTCCTTTACTGCATGGAATGTACTCTGATAGCTTTCACTCTGTTCTATGCATTTTAAAACTTTTTAAAATGCCTGTTGTGAACCACTTATGATTGTTAATTTTTTTTATTATTTCTACTCTAATGTTTTGTTTCCATTACAGTTAACTTTGCCTTTATATATCCACAGTCCATATAATTAGTTTTTTACTTTTTATTTTGAATCCCATTTTATTTTTTATTTATATATAATAGCATAATGCATTACAATTCTTATTATATAGAGAGAGAGCACAATTTTTCATATCTCTGGTTGTATACATAGTATATTCACACCAATTCATGTCTTTATATCTGTACTTTGGATAATAATCATCATCACATTCCACCATCATTAATAACCCCATGCCCCCACCCTTCCCCTCCAACCCTTCTGCTCTATCTAGAGTTTGTCTATTCCTCCCATGCTCCTCTCCCTATCCCACTATGAATCCCCTCCTTATATCAAACCAAACATTCAGCATTTGGTTTTGGGGTTTGGCTAACTTCACTTAGCATTATCTTCTCTAACTCCATCTATTTACCTGCAAATGCCATGATTTTATTCTCTTTTATTGCTGAGTAATACTCCATTGTGCATATATGCCACATTTTTTTTTTATCCATTCATACGATTGTTAATTTTATGTGTTAACTTAACTGGACCATTTTCTATGGATGCCCAGAAAATCTGGTTAAACATGATTACTGGGTATATCTGTGAGAATGCTTCTGAGAGAGATTAGCATTTGCATTGGTAGGCTAGTCAAGGCAGGTGGCCCTCCCAGTGTGGCTGGGCTAATCCAGTCCAGTGAGCCCCTGACTAGAACAAAGCGGTGGGCGAAGGTTGAGTTTACTCTCTACCTTACTGCTTGAGCTAGGCCATCAAGCATCTCCTGCCCTCCATGATCATGGTTCTCAAGCTTTCAGCCCTGGACTAGAATCTATACCATCAGCTCTCTGGCTCTCAGGCCTTTGAATGTCACTTTTGACTTTGCTGGGCCGCCTGCTTGCAGAGGCCAATCATGGGACTTCTTGGCTTCCATAATCACATGAGTCAATATGTTATCATAAATCTGTTGATAGACAAGTAGCTGGTAGATGGATCCTAAGATAGATCGATCTATCCTAAGATAGGTAGATCCTATACTGGAGATGATTAATAGACCACCAAATCCATTTCATGGCCAGCTAAGGCATGTACACTCATGAGTGGTGGTATGGTTTCTGTCTTAAGTGTCCCCAGAGGCCCATATGCTGAACAGTCACCAGCCTGTGGCACTACTGGGAGTTAATGGAACCATTAGGATGTAGGTCCTGGTGGTAGGACGTTAGGTGACTGGGGATGTGCACTAGAAGGGGATATCAGGACCCGTGCCCCTTCCTCCCTCTCTTTGACTCCCAGCTGCCATGGGTGAGCTACCTGCTCTGCCACACACACCCCCCCGCCATGATGCAGTGACTCCACAGGCCCAAAAGCAACAGGGCCAAGCGACCATGGACTGAAACCTCTGAAACCGTGGGCAATATTAACCTTCCCTCTATATAAATTGGCTTATTTCGGGTATTTGTCACAGTGATGGAAATCTGACTAACATAAATGAAATTGCTAAGTCATGGGGAACTCACATTTCCACCTTATGAAATGCTCCTCTTTGGAGAACAATTATTTGCTAACGTATAGATGTGAATGGTATCTCATTGCTAAGTGGCAGTTCCCTGATTAGAAGTGAGGCACAGTGCATTTGGCTATTAGCCATTTTAGTCTTCTCCTTCTCCCTCTCCTCTTCTGCTTCTCCTTCCCCTCCTCTCCCCCACTCCTCCTTCTCTTTATATAATTTGCTCATTTTTAAAAACTCTGTTATCTTCATACTGATTTGAAAGAATTCTTTACACACAGCCAGTATACCATATCTTATAATAAATCTCCATTATGCATATTTATTCCTGTTTGTATTTATCTTTAAAAAGTTTCTAATACTGCTATTTAATTAATTGGTCTTTTCTTTTATACTGTGGGGGGGTGTGTTTGTGTGTGTGTGTGTGTGTGTGTGTGTGAGAGAGAGAGAGAGAGAGAGAGAGAGAGAGAGAGAGAGAGAGAGAGAGAGAGACAGCACACAACATACAGGAAATATATTCTGTGTGTTTTACCATTTTGCTTTTTACATTTAGGTCTACAATTTTCTGAGCATTGTATGTACATATGCTGTGAAGCAGGGATTTCATTTTATTTCATTTTATCTTCTCTCATGTGGTCATTCAGTTATGTATCATTTCCCACCTGGTCAATTATACATGTCTGCTACATCCAGATTCCCATACATATGACACCTTAAGCCACTACCTTTTCCTACCTGTCCCCCTGGCTACACATAGTCAAATATCACACAGTCTTAATCATCATTGCCCTTCATCAGAAAGCCCACTGCCCTGGTCTTATATCTTCCTCCCTCAGTGCTCTGGCTCTGTGTTTTCTCTTGGCATAGTAGCTGGGAATTTCTGTGCCTTTCTTTGGATCTTAGATTTTTAAAAACATTTTGGCTGGATTTCACACAGCATTTATATGTGTCTGTACTGGGGTAGGAACATGATGATATCACATCAGTCAGCAACTTCATGAATGCCACAACCTCTCACTTCATATATTTTCTGAGTCTTGCCATGATTTAAACACAGTTAGTCTTTCCATCATTCCTTTTAGGATAATGACTGAATTTATATAGTTCACTATTCACATTTTACAGACCAGAGCTAACAGGACTGATACATAAAATAATGAGATCTAGAATTTAATTATTAAAAAAATAGAAAAGATCCTCTAAGTTTTCATGGAGGTGGAAGTATATTCATAAGATTATTTTTTGAGATGACATCAGGCACTCGGTGAGTATTAGTATTCTGAAGTTACAGAATGGTTACGGAATAATTCCGTTTGCAGTAGAAAAATAAATAAACCCAGGCCTTTTCTTCTCTTTGCAGATCTCCTCACAGAGATTCATTCTGGCATAATTGACATTTTAAAATATCCATTTCATTGCCACTTTTCTTTTCAAGAAGGAATATGCTTTTCTGCAGGGAAGCTATAGAGAATTGTGATAAGCATATTCACTTAAATGATGGGCCTATTACACTGCAGATGGGTGAGAGCAATCAGGAAGAGAGCACAGTGTCTGGTCTATTCCAACTGATTTTGATCCTTTATTAGTATTTCAGGCTCAGGGGCGGAAAAAAAAAAAAAAAAGGAAGAAAGAAAGAAAACTTATTCCTTAGAGGTACAAATTGAACTTCCCATGGCTCCATCAGAATGCAATGGCATCTCAGTTCATTAAGGAAAAATTCAAGAGGCCAATTTCATAGTGGAAAGTTCGTAGAGGGTGGAAAAGTTGGGCTATGGGTTTGACCCTATGCTCCCAGCAGTGCAGGACTTCAGTGTAATTGGTGAGACTGCTTCCCCACAAGTAACATCTCCTCCCTTCACAAGCTGCCCTCACTGTGTGACAAAGAAAATCTTCTCCCTTGACAGAATCCACTCAAATTCTTTGGCATTTTCAGAGCTGAGATTTGTTGATGTATCTGACGAAGTTAAAACTGCAGTGTGTTCGCAACTCTAAATAGAGAATCAAAGGGAACCGAATAGGCCTGTGGTGAGGACAAAAGTAAATCCACAAACTTTAAAAACCAATAATAGGAAAAGTTCAAAACAGCCCAGACCCATTGGAAACCAGGCAACTCCTCTGAAGTTTCACACTCTGTTTCCTTGGACAGGAGCTGATTGCTCTACAACTATTAAGTGCCTTATGAGTGTGCTCCAGACAAGATTCACACAGAACCTATTATCCAGGGCATCTGTGACAAGAAGGCTCCCCGGTTTGATGCAAGGGAATTCCTACCCATGGGCAGCACAGGGATTATGAGTGGCCACCTAGACATAAGATAGACACTGGATTAAATGAAGCTGCCTGCTTTATAAAACAAACAAAAATAGGTTTAGCTTGCTTCCAATAGCAAGACCTATGGGCTCCTGCTACCCTAGAGGTAAAAGAGCAGTTCTGAACCCAGTTCTTAAAGTTCCAGAATCTTGTTCTTGCCCCTGGTGGTAGTCTTCATCTCTATCAGAAGTAGCACAGAGCTTTCCCTGGGACACCCAAAGTTTTCCTCTCCTTTGTGAATCCCAAAGCCATCACTACCCTATGTATGACTATGGATGGTGAACCCATCCAAGCCCAGCAGATGAATCCATAAGAACCCACCAAACCCATCCTAGGCTCCGACCAGCTCTTGGCATCAGGACACAGAGACCAAGACTGCTGCAGCCTCTTGGCCTCTAATAACTTTCTCCTCTACTAACCACTCTCCAAACACAAGTCAACCCACACACCAGCTTCCCTACAACCAACCCACCTGCTGTGCCTCTGGCCCTGGAAGAAGAGCCAATTCAGCTTCTACCCAGAACCCATCCCCTCCAAGTTTCCCCTTGCTGAGCATTCAGCTAGCACCTTGGCTGTGCTCCATAGATCCTGCGGAATAAGAATAAGCCAAGTGCTGACTGTGGCTGTGATCAGGATGGTAATACAGCTTTACTCACAGGGCAACAGCAACTCAGAGCCACCCTTCATCCTCAGCAAGCTGAGGCCTCTTTTTGATCCAAATTAAACCTCTTATACTTAGCTTCTTAATACTTCATAGTGTTTGACTTTTCAAAGTAGGCTACAGGTTGAATAGCCTTCATCCAAAATGCTTTGGACCCAGAAAACATTTCATATTTCAGAGTATTTAGGATTGGGGATTAAATAACATAACTTCTCATGATAGTGCTCAAAAATATCTATTCTGAATTATTTTGGATTTCAGATTTTGGATAAGAGATGCTCAACCTGTAATGAGTGCCCACATTTACATAGCAAAAGTTTTCAAGTGGTATCTGTTGTTGGTATCTACTTTCAATGTAAATGGGAATCTGGGTTAGGATCACACAAATTAATGACTGAGCCCAGTGAGGACACTGATTTAAAGAAAAGCCCAGGGCAGGTGTGGGGAATGAATGGGGTGAGTATAAGTTGCTGTTGTTCTGGGTGTGGGGAAAGGTGTCAGCTCCAGGGAAAATAAGTGGCCAATGAGAATTCCAGCATTCATCCACTCCTTGGGTGGGAATCAAACCCCAGCTTCAAACTCCCAGTGATAAGATGAACACTCAATCACACACACACAGTTCCCGGAAACAAAGAACCAGGACAATTGCCGGGTTCCATTTGCAGTGTGGCATCCTGCTAGTGAAGCAATTCCATTCCTCACGTGTCAGAAGCAAAAGCTCACTCCAAGTAAAAAGCTCACTCGTGTTTCTTACCGAAAACGACAGGTTTGATAATGTCCCGGAAAACCTCCTGGTGATCAAATCTTTCTGGAACAAAGCAGAATGAAATAGAGGAAATTACTTAGGTTTCAGAAATGACACAGGTGCTTATATAGAGTTCCTTCAAGTATGAAAATTTAAATGAGTGAGAAGCTCTGAATCACCTATAAAAGTGAACAAATTATAATTCTAATGAGATGATCGGAAATTACCCTAAACAAATAATTAAAATGTTTCTTTAGTCATTTCATCACATAATTATTGCCTTAAGAACAACATGTTGGGCAAACAAAGCGATGGCTTGTGTACCATTCTGGAAGGAGAGACTACCCGCATATTAATGAAGCGCCTCAAAGCCTTCATGAATATGTATCTTCCCACAACAAAGCTTGACCCCAGTGGTTTGCAGAACCCCGTGTTTTGCGACACTTTCAGAGAAAGCTGACATGCATGTGGGGGTTGGAGGAGAATGACAAGTAACTAAAGGAAAGAGAAAGGAAGTCCCCTCACTTCCCTTGTCCAGGGTCTCAGTCCACCCTTCTTCCTGGGAAAGATGGTTTCAAAAGAGAACTGGAAAGAGGCCACCAGGTCTCACACGTCCCTTAAATAGAGAAAGCTTTTCAGATGAAAGCTGAAGAGGAAGCCATATAGCCTGGAGGGGTTCAAAGTCAGACCTTGGGTGGATCAGGATTTTGTGATGAGCGCAATGAAGACTCAAGGGAAAGATACCTGGGGTGGGACAGAAAGAGAGGGTTTCATTTGTCCTAAATTCCTCTTCTCCCTCCCATTTTGCTAATGTCAGATTGAGTTATAAAGCGTCTTGAATTTTCTTTGTCCCTTTCAAAACAAGAGCAAAATACCCCTCCTTCCTGGAGCCTGCTCAACTGGAAAGCACAGGGCTGAGATCTTCATGAGCAGATGTGCTGGTTGCACAGTTCACCTTCCATCTATTCCTAGGGTCTAACGTCACAGGGGATGGCATCATTCGTTGGGGGGAAGAAACAGGGTCTTGCTATTGGCACCTGCTCTGCAATCGTTTCTACTTCACGAAAATCTAATCTGGACTTGGTGTTATCACTTTGCTAACAAAGCCAGATGGCTGCTCTCGGTTCCCTGGGCAGACATTTCTAGCAGTGGGTTTTAATTAGGGAACTTCCTCCACTCCAGACTGGCCCTGTACAGATGCCGCTGGTCCAGATATAAAGGATACTGACAGGATATGACAGGATATCCCTTAGAAGGCTGAGGAGATTTCCATTTTGACTAAGTCACCTGTTAAAAGAGAACTGCAAAATGGTTAATCTGCTGGCTTTTATTCAGAGGTAACTTGACATTCACATAGCTGTTCGGTTTCTTTCCAAGGCTATTATACATAAATTGCCCTTCAATATCTGTGCCTCTGAGCTTCAGAGATTCTGGCCCTTTGAAAGAAGGCTTCTTTCTCCCACCCAAGCAAACATCACAGGTAAGGCATTTCAACCACACACAGGCTTTCCAAACTCAGGCAGTGTGGGCCACTTGCTTCCTGTGTGAGCATTAACAAAGCCCTCTGCAGCCTCTTGCAGCATGCCTCAGTTCCATCTTGCACAAAGCATGGAAAATAAGAATGATTTCAAAGGTGGCTGGGGAGGTGAAACTCTGGAATACCGCTTGGGATCACATTTGCATCAAATATTTTTCCTTCTCCCCCAAAGCTCACCATCTGAGGATCTCGAGAATTAAGTAATTTCTGGATTAGTGCATGAACTAAATGTTACATCTAGTCACGAGACACTTCACTGGCTGTCAGGAGATGGGGCCTTGGGTCCTCACTCAGTTACAAGTTAGCTCTATGACCCAAATAGAGCAGTCAGTGGATGTTTTGCATATGGTTTGTCCCCTCTGAATTCATGTTGGAATTTAAACCCTATTGTGATATATTAAGGGGGTGGAAACTTAATCTCACTATGTTGTTCAGAGGATTAGATAAGGTCATCAGGATGGCAAGCAACCCCATGGTTGAATCGAAGTAGCTTTTTAAGAGGAGGAAGAGAAACCAGAAAACACCAAAGTGTTCTTCCTGTCTTTTGCCATGTGATGCCCTGCACCCACTCTGCTCCCACTGGTTCCTGGCCCAGAAGCACCTTGGAGACTCTCAGAACCTGTTTGAGGATATCTCCTCTGTCAGGGAAGGCCTGCCCATTGCTTCCTTCCCTGGAGGGAGCCGGCACAGCTCTCCCTGGGTCTCCCCTGAGTCTGCAGGTCCCCTGAAAGGACAGTCTCATTCATCTGTTTCCGAGCATCCCCCACATGCTCCACTCAAATTCCCAACAAAGGCACAGAATCATCAAACCCCTCGGGAGCAAGGGCAGCGTGCTGTACCTTACATAAACACTTCCATACGAGGAAACAGGCCCACATCTGAACTCAATTTAGAATTGGTTTTTAAGTGTCTATTTATAGGCATCACACAACCATCTCTGGTGGATGGTGGAGAAGTCAGGGCTCTGGGCTCCTGTCCGCTGCAATTCATTTGCATTCTTTTCATGTTTATCTTCTTATTTCCCAGCAGCATTTTAACTCAAATGCAAGGTCACCTACCACTTGGACCCAGCACCACTTATCAGTTTCTCTACAGAAAAATGCTAATTTTCTTCCCTGTGCAGCAGTGCCCTGTCCCCTCCCGATCCAGGACCCCGTGTGTGCACTGGCTAAAGTGGAGTTTTGTTATTTGAATGACCTGTGTCTTTGGACAGATGGTTCACCTTAAAGACATGTTCCACAAGGTCATGAGACCCAGGAAGGTCCATTGGGGGTCAGCTGTCATCTCTCCAACTGACTCTGAGTCACCAGCCAGCCAGGCACATTTCAGCTCATTCCCAGTGGCTGGAAAGAATACAAAGATTACAACATGGTTCGCTTGGATCACCTGAGCTCTTCTTCATGGTCTAGCCATTCCTACAACTGCCATACACCTTTCTCCATTGCCTTTCTTCCTCTTTGGAAAGCAGTGAGGGCCAGGCCAAGCGCCCAGTCTCTCTTGGCCATTTGTAATTAGACAGAAATGCCAGAGTCTACTCTTTTTCTAGGAATTTAAAGTCATTTTTTGAATAATCTCCTAATCCTTTGCAATCTCCAGAGTGGAAACACAAGATTAAAACACTCTTCTCTCCAAGCTATCTGATCATTCATACGTTTGGGGTTTTATTTGGTGCAGGGGGTGAGAGGAGGAAGGGGTGCATCTTATAGCCCACCTTCTCGGCAGGGTCATGCAATACAAGCCACAGGGTCTCTCTTTTCCCATGAGAATGACTGGATCTCCAGGATGCCTGGGCTCCCTGAGCCCCCCACCCTGAGAACCAGCCCAGAAGCAAACATAGTCTTGTCCATGACTCTGAGTCCACAGCAGAACTCAGACACAGAGAGCACTTCAATCCACAGTCCTCAGCTGCCTGACTTGAAATACCACCCACGAGGTGCGGTTCCCTCTCAAAGATTGCTGCTGTGGCAGTTGGCACTAGTTTTCAGGACTGATTAATTTTCCCACAGGACACCACTTCAACTGCCATCATCAGTTTCTGTATTATTCGATATGCAAATTTCTGGCAAAAAAAAATAGATCTGTAATCAAACACAGCCTTTGAAATGCTGTGTTTCTAGGCACTCTAGAGGTAAATAGAAATGCTAAATATTCCTTAGAGTGGAGGGGTCCAAATTTGCTGATGCCTTTGATTGCTAAGTCAGGGAGGAAGGTCCCAGATCCAGAAAATATCCTCAGGACCCTCAGGGGCACTAGTGCTTGGGGAGGGGACCAGAGCAAGGAAACCACTCAATCTATGAGAACATCAAAGGACCTCCCCAGATAGAGCAGCTCACATAAACTCCCATCCAAAATGATCACAGGTCCCAGAGCACAGTCAAGTCCAGGGTCAGGGGACTGGGTTCAGAACAAGTCTTTAAAAAAAAAATTCTTAGCAAAATTAAAGCCACAGTTACAATTTTACAAACTCCCAGATCTGGAGAGTGTCCCTGGAAGGCACTTAGGAGTAAGGAGCAGGAGAGATAGGAGATATGGGTGCCCAACTACCCAACACAAAGGTAGGAATTGGGTGGAGTCAGCCCTGATCTTACCCAGGAGCAGTGGAATCACACTCAGAGTGGCAAGGGGACCAACCAGACTGCCTCTCCTCTCATTTCTTCCTCCCACTGACCCCAGAGTTAAAGAGTTTAGTTTCCTTGGGTTAAATGGGCAACCCTGAACTCTGTAAAGAGACCAGGTGCTGGGCACACAGTGCCTGAGATAAAGAACCAGCGAATGTGGTAAGGTATAGTAACCCCTAAAACACTTGCTAAAAGGACATTCTGGCCACACTGAGCAAGGGCCCTGTGATAGGCTCAGAAATGATCCCTGCAGAGCAGCACAGCCAGAATGATGGAGAGGTATCAAATGGCACCAAAAGCAGAGCAGAATGCTGAAGCCTACTCTGCTTTGGCTCTTCCAGGTACCATCTGGTGGTTATAGCCAGCACCCAAAGCCAGATGTGTGTAAGACTGGCAGCACCACTGCATAGGGAGAGATTGAATGCTTGCACGGCTTTCATGGGCCAGCCCAGGCTGCCACACACACTCACCTGCACCGTGCTGCTTCCTAGAGAAAGTGGACAACTAACAGAAGTCGGTGTCTAATAGGTAAGCTTTGGCACAAGAAGGTCTCCTGGGACCTGGTATTGCAGCCAATCAAGCTGCCCCAAGAGGGTGCAGTGAGATAGCCCAGAGTACTCACAGTTGTGGCTGGAACCACAAGTCACCTACGAGGGGAATTCAGAGGGGAAAAAGGCTGCTTTCCCAGGCCAGGATATATGTTGATTATTAGGGACTTGGAGATGGGGGTCTCCACCTTCTGAAGGGACACACAGGGACAGTGCTTGGGTGGGGAGAGGGGGTCCTTCCAGGACAGACAAAGAGGCACCATGGAACCACTTTAGAAACAGGCCACAGATGAGTTTTAGTGAGGGAAAAGGGGGCTGGGCTCAGACAGGGGCTCCAGGGGCTCACAGGCAGTGGGAAGGGGGTTGGAGGTGGGTAGCAGCAAAACTGGGGATGACCCAGCTTGAGTATAAATGAAAGTGCTGTTGACAAGTAAAATTTTAAAATTCTGAATAACTGAGTCCCTAAGCTGGCTACAAAGTAAAGTACTCAAATGTTAATAACTCCATTTATAATTTCAAGCATGTATTATTTTTCTCCTTCTGGGAAAGAAGCTACATCTTCAGAATAAAAAGCTCAAACTTTGAGATGCTTTGGGAACAAGCTGGATTTGAAGTTAGCCTTCAATGGTCTCAAAGTCTCAAGAACAATGGCCTGTTTGGGCAGGTGGCTCCTGGCTGTTAAAACACACCAGAATACTATACAAACGGCTATCATTAAAATGGTCAGAAAGCTCCATTCTTGGAAAAAAATCTGGCGGTGACAGGACATGTGGTATGAATGACACTGTGCCACCAGACCCTCACTTCCTGCTTCAGATTTGAATATGAAGATTTTAGGGGTGCTGCTTTCCCTAAGTGGGGACTAATTCTTTCAAGGTGACTATTTCCTTTCATGAGACCAAGGAAGCCACACCAAAGGTAGAGTTGAGGATACAGATGTGGAGTAATTTAATCTGTTCCAAAACTTGGAAATTTTTCTCTAAAACAAAACTGGATTTTAGAGTTCAGAAATGTGTTCTAAACCAATGTTCAAGTTTCTAATTTTATCACCTTTCCTATATTTGCTTTTACATAAAATACTCTTTAGGGTTTCCTAAGCACTGTCATGAACCATATAATGACATTTCAGTCAATGAGGGGCCACATATAGGTCACATAAGATTATATTGCCTAGTGGCAGCCATCTTGGTTTGTGTAAGTATACTCTATGACGTGTACACACAATTACAAACTTGCATTCAACACATTTCTCAGAATGTTACACATGACTGAAAACCTAGGATTTCCACTACAGCATTGTTGAGCTGATTTGTTAAGGTAGGAGTTAAAATGAAAAAAGTGTTCTGTGCAGGATACTTTGACATATAAAAATCAGTAGCATCACATTAAATGCTCTCAAAATCTACTAAAAAGCTGTCATCCTCAAAACAGCATGATATTGTACAAAGTAGACATTTCGAGCAACAAAATCTTCACTGAGTCTGCTCTTGTGCAGCCTGTGGCATTAGAGAGACAGAAACACGGTTCCCTGTACCCTTCTTGGCAGAAATAGTTGCCTTATAATCTCAGACATATTTCTCCAATGACCCTTCATATTAAGCCATTCTTGTTTTCTGCGAGGGGGCAGTGCAACACTGAGGTATTAAAAACTAGAACTTAGTGCCAAAACTGTCCATGTCACAGGACCAAGAAGGATGCCAGCAGGAAGCTAGGATGAAAGGAAAGGGGTGGTTTTCATTAAGGCTTGACCATGTCCGTGTCTGATCCCAAGGAATGAAGGACTAGGGGATGGTTTACACAAGCCCCCAGCTGCCTCTGCCTGGCTGTCCTTCTTTTTATTATTCTCTCCAAAGCAAATGAGGCTTCTATTTTTGCTGCAAGGAGTCTGATGCTTTCCAATTCCCAGGCGTCCCCGGGAGGGAGGCTGGGATTTCGTTTTCTATTCAGGCAAGCTCAGGGATTGAAGGGAGGGCTGCCCAGAAGGCTGAGAGCCAGAGAGAAGCAAGGCCTGCCAATCTTATCAAATGAGGACACAGCTCTCACTCGGGCTCTGGACAAGGTGACCATCCCTGCACACCCAGAGTCCCATGTGACCGTGAAGGGCCGTGTGCAGCAGGGTTTACTGATTCCATATCGTGCTCAATCTGACAAGCACGCTGTTTGCTAGAGTCTGAATGTGTCCCCCACAATTCTTTGTTGGAAACCTAATCCCCTTGCAACAGTATTGAGCAGTGGGAGCTTTAATGCTGTTATGTGGGGTGGGGGGTTAGGTATCACAGGAGTGTGTTCCTAACAAAAGGATATTTGGCCCCCTTCTCTCTCTCCCTCTCTCACATTTTTACCTCCCATCATGGGGTGATGCAGCACAAAGGTCCTTGGCAGATGCTGATACTTTGATATGGAACTTCCCAGACACCAGAATGGTGAGCCCAATAAACCTCTATTGTTTATAAATTACTGGGTCTGTGTTATTCCATAACCATTGCAGAAAATAAAATAAGGCACTATTTCACAGATATAAACTTAGTCCTTTCAGCTCCACTGTGCATAAAGAGCATTGTTGCCATCCCCATTTCACAGATGAAAAAAAAACTGAGGCAAATATTAAGCAGTTCACCTGAGACCACACAGGAAGTGCCAGAGCTAGAATTGAATCCTGGAAGTGTGCCCCCAAAGTCAACATTCTTTCTTAGCTATATACTATGTATGAAGGAAGAAAAGGAAAAGATACTTATAATAAATAAACCCAACAAAGGAATAGAATGATCAATAAGAAAATAGAAACAAAAAGTTGGAAAAGATATGACTAGTAATTCATAGGATAATAAACATACGAGATATAGAAATACATTCATATGTATATATGAAAAGATGCTCAGCCTTATTGGCAGGCAGAGAAATGCAAATTAAGACCTCATGTAGATAACACTTTCCTTGGACTGACAAACATTAAAAACATTTGACAATACCAAGTGTTGTCAAGGAAAAGGCAAAGAGGAAACTCATATATGACTGGTGGGAAGGCTCATTAGTACGTACACTCACCCACTTTGGGAGGCAATTTGGCTGCTTCTAGTAAATTTTAAGATTCACTTCCTCTATCCCACAGAAACTCCAATCCTTGCTAAATACTCCAGAGAAATCTGGCTCATGTTCACAAAGAGACACACACTGAAGTCTTCATGACAGCCTTGCTGGTAATAGCAAGAAAGTGGAAACCATCTAAGTATCCGTCAATGGAGAATGGACAGAATATTATATCCCTATACAGCACTGAAAATGTGTGAATGACAACTACCTGCTTTCATGTGGATGAATCTCACAAATGTAATGTTAAAAGCAAAGAAGACAAGCTACATGGGGAGAAAACCCTACCATTTGATGTCCTTTATATAATATTTAAAGACAAAATGCAAATCTACCAGGCACAGGTATATTTACAAATGCAGTAAATGACAGACAAGCACCAGACTCAAACAGTGTTTACGAGTATGGGAGACAAGATGCAACCAGGGAGGGGATCCCACGATATTGCTCACTGTGATGCTTTAAACTATGTCCATAAATTCTTTTTTTCTTTCTTTTTTTTATTGTTGGTTGTTCAAAACATTACATAGTTCTTGATATATCATATTTCACATTTTGATTCAAGTGGGTTATGAACTCCCATTTTACCTCAGGGTTATACAAAATTACATACAAGAGGAAGTGAGGGGAAAGGGAAAATAATACAACGGGGAGGAATGAATTACAGTAGAGGGGGTAGAGAGAGTGTCCATAAATTCTTTAACATGTCCTTCAAAAAGTGGAGCCTGATTCCCTCTTCCTTGGGGACTGGACTTAGTGACTTACTTCTAGTGACTAAAAGAAAACAGAAGTGACAGTGTGGCTAATGACAGCAGTCATAAAAGGCACTGTGGCTTCCTCCTGATGTACTTTGGGATCATTCTGGGGAAGCCAGCAGCCATGTTGTGAGGACTCTCAAGCAGCCCCATGGAGAAGTCCACTGACAAAGAACCAAATCTCCTACTGATAGCTTGTGAAGGAGATCTCAGAAGTGGACCCATCCTACCCTAGACAAGCCTGCAGAAGCCTGCAGCCCAGCCCACAATGTGGCCCAGCTAAAGCCACCCAGTTAAGCTGCTTCCACATTCCTGACCTACAGACTCAGTGTCTGAGATAATGTTTACAGTTCTATACCACTGAGTTTTGACATAATTTGTTACCCAGTAATTCATGACCAAACAGTAACATTCCCTACCTTAAGCAGGTTACAGGTATCTAGCTATTCATCATGTCAATCTTTTTACCTTTCTGTATGCTGCTGGGGACTGAGTGTTCGTGTCCACTCTAAATTCATCTACTGAATTCCTGAATCACAAAGTGATGGTTTTAGGGCATGGGGACTTTGAGGGGTGATTAGGTCATGAGGATGGGGCCTTCACAAATGAGATTAGTGCCTTTACAAAAGAGACCCCTGGGCTAGGCATGAAACTTGGTGTTAGAGCACTAGTCTAGCATGCAAATGGCCCTGGGTTTAATCCCCAGCTCTACAAAAAACAAACAAGCAAAAGGAAGAAGCCATAGAGAATTCCCTCACTTCTTTTACCATGTAAAGACATCATAAAAAGTCAGCCCCCTAGGGAGAAGGACGCAGGCCTTCCCCAAACACAGAATCTGCTACATGTTGACCTGGAACTTCCAGCCTACAGAAGGTGAAAAATAAATTCCTTGCTGTTTATAAGCCAGGAGGAGTCCATGACATTTTGTTATAACAAGCCTGGACAGATTAAAATATACACAAGACAGGACTAGGTCACCAAATATTTCTTAATGAAATTTTTATTCCAAAAGACCAACTGAACAATGAGAAGAAAAAGAAGCCCATAGTGACCAACTGTGTTCAGGCTGGGACCATGGAGCTTCTTCTTATTGAACAAGCCAGGTATTCCCCTCAATGACACACGGTGGGGTAGATAACATGACATGACTGGCCAACACCAGCATAGGAAATGCTGCCTGTCCCCAGTGACCACTGAGGAGTCCTCCACTTGAATGCGCTCAGCACTCCAGGAAGCAATTACAAGTGACGGACAGTTCTAGACCAGGCACAGGACAGGCATGTACTTCCCGTTTTTAGATATTTGGGCAATCACTCTCTACTCAGGGAGATAAGAAACTTAGACAAGCCCCTCTAAAAGGCTGAAGAATCATAAAAAATTGTGATTGAGCAAGAGAGGAAGGGACCAGAGGATTTCTTGCACTAAAATATTGAAATGGGGACTTTTTAAGCTAAGAGATCTGCAAGGAGGCCATCATGTGTCCTTAGTGGATCTTGCTGGAATGGAAGACATTTGGCAGCAGCCAAAGTGGTCTGACTCTTTTCCTGCCCTTCCCAGGCCTTAAAGCCATCAGAGAGAGGCAGAACTGCACACAAGCCAGGACCAGGTCAGCAACATGTCTGTCCTTCTCAGTGTCTGTCTGTTTGCTTGTTACTCTTTTCTTTAGGTTCCAGAGAGCAAAAGTGCATTTCATGTCTTAGGACCATGCTAGAGTTTGGATCTGAAATGTTCCTCAAAGACCCATGTGTTAAAGGTTTAGTCTTCAGCTAGGCCCTTCTGTGAGGTGGTAGAAACTTTGATAGGAACCTAGAGGGGAGTTTTAGGGTTTTGAGACATGCTCTCAAAGAGGACTGTGGGACCCCAGTCTCTTCTTCTTCTCTCTCTCTCTCTTTTCCTTCTCTGCCACAAGACTCCCCTCCAAGAAAGTGTTACCTCACCACAGGCCCAAAAGCAAAGGAGTCGACTGACCATGGACTAGAACCTCCAGTGAGTCAAAACAAACCTTTCTCTTTAGAAATTTATGATTTAAGGTATTTGTAATAGTGACAGAGAACTGACTCAGAACAGTCAAGCTGAACAGACGAATCCAGCTAAAGCAGCCAGAACCAGTGGAGTCCAGCAGAGCCAGCAGTTCTGGCCAATCATGAAGACACACCACCCAACTACTAAACATCACTTACTTTAAAATCCTCACTTACAGTATAAATCCAAAATCTCACAACCTGTGCTATTTCCTTTGATTCACTCATTCAAAGAAAAAACAACCACCCAAACCCATCTCAATTGAAACAGCCACTTTTCTTGCCACCGCCTGACAACAGACACAATACAGACTAATACATCTCAAGCTTGCTCTTCTTTTTGAAAAAAACACTCAGTTGGAGTGACAGAAGAGTTTAAGCCACATTTTTCATGTTCTCCTTTGAGCTCAACTTGTTGGGAAAATCACCACTGAGAATCGGGGTCCATGTTTTGATTGCTCTCGTTACTCATCACTCTCTGGCTGGTGGATCTAGGGGGTAGGATCTGCCACCCACCAAGGGGAGATGTGCAGCACTGGAGGTACCTCTGAAACCATGATGTGCCCCTGTCCTTGGCACATGCTCACCCGTCACCAATGCAGGTGGACACAGAGCTGTAATAGATTCCAGGGCCACCCCCTGCCTCCTTCCTGTTTTCTTTTCCTAGCCAGTCAGAGCCTGGCTTGAAGTGTGTGATGCCCCCAAACTTCCCAGTCATTGCCACCTAAGCTCAGTGGCAGGATCTTGGAGGGCTGGAACAGCAGGGGTGTCAGAGCCACACTGCATCATCCCAGGGCAATATCCCAGAGGGCAGCACTCCCTCTCTGCTAACAGGCTGTGACCACAATGCACCACACTCAATTGTTCTAAGCCTTGAGCTCTGACCTGGAAACAGAAGACTCCTGGGGTCCTGGCACTCCTTCAATTCTTCTTTGGCTTTCAGTATAATAGTTGACCTCTTGGGAAGAAGCCAAGGCAGAAAGATCAAGTCTGGGGTCCAAGAGTCAATGCTGGCTCAGGATTGGGAAGCTCTGTGACCTTGAGCCTCAGTTGTCTTGGGTGTAAAATGGGAATAATGATAGTCCCCTACAAACCTATGTCAGGGGATTGTTGTGTGGCTTAACCGGGGTGCCAGCAGGCACTAAGCAAGAAATACATATTGGCTCTTGATCTACGGCCAACAGAGCCTTGCTACCCAGAGTTGCCCCTGCCCACACTCCCACAACACCTCCCTAATCAGTAATGCCTCAGGTACTCATTCACCCCACTGCACACTCCTCTAGGGGAACACCTGGTCTTATACCCAGAGGGGCATCTGCAGCACCCAGCTCCATGCCTTTGCAACCCACAGCAGCCAAACTAATGAGCTGAGAGGATGTCTCACACCAACATGTTACAGTCTCAGCGAGGAAAAGCTCATTAACTTCAGAGAGGAAGCTCATTAACCCAGAAGAAGACAGGATCCTGGAGTGAGCCAGGGCCTTCTAGCACCATTTATACCTCATAAGACCCTGAATCAGGAGTGGGGACCACCTAATGGGCCTGGTGTTTCAGATCACAAAGACCTGTTACTCTCCTAAACCCCTTCCCACACACCCCTGGACCCACACTCTGCTCAGTTGTGAGTTTCCCAGGTGAAGGCAATATTCTGTCTTGGAAGTATAGGGGCATCTTCCACCTGGGGTGAGAAGGAGCTCAGGTGCCCACAGGGCTGACCTCAGGCCAGATCTCTCCAACCCACTCTGAGAGTGACTTGCTGACTCTTCATTTGCTACTGGGCTATGTGTGGAGTGATGGCCGTAAGGCAAAATCCCATCTGGAGGCCACTTCACTCACTGCACCGTGAACCATGGAGTCTTCTGCATCCCCCACCAGCATTGAACAGAAATTTTTTTTTCTTTCAATATTCTAAAAGAGACTCGAGAAAGTAATGCACTGGTCTAAGTAGAGGAAGGGGATGGAGAAACAGGGAGGAGAGGAGGTCATAGGGAGGCACCAGGGAACAAACTCCACCAGAAAATGTATGTCCATGTACAAATATACCACAATGAATCCTATTTATGTATATAATTACCATACACTAATTAAAATAATGATAGCAATAATAAAATGGAGATCAGCAGAGTGGAGCAAGTAGATCAGGGGGAGGAAATAAGAAGGTGTTAGGAATGAGATTGAACAAATTATATTATGTACGTGTACAAATATAATGGCATAATGAATCTCACTATTAATGTATAATTATAATGTACCAATAAAACTAAACTTTTAAAAGCTGAGTGGAAATTTTTAAAAAGAGTAACTTGGGGGTTGAGGGGGCAAGAGGTAACCAGAGATTGAACTCAGGGGCACTTGACCACTGAGCTACATCCCCAGCCCTATTTTGTATTTTATTTAGAGACAGGGTCTCATTGGAGTTGCTTAGCTCCTCACTTTTTTGCTGAGGCTAGCTTTGAACTCGAGATCCTCCTATCTCAGCCTCCTGATCCAGACAGTAATGTATTGGCAAAAGCTGAAATGGGACATAAAACTGCCATGTGCAGCCCCAAACTGAATAATAGAACAAGACTCTAGCAGTGGCATCCTTGTCAACACTAGAACCAATTACTCACGTGCCACATATACACCACAAATACACATCCTATCATATGGCAAATAAAAACAAGGAAATGAATTTGATCTTCAAAATAGGGTTCTGCTCAAGCAAGAATCTCCTTGCTCGTCACTTCTCTGTGCAATGGCTAAATAAATCATCCCAGGAGATGGTGTCTGGGCTGGAATTGTTCACAGACCTGTTTACACCTTCTAAACCTCAGGTTTGTCCAGTCCATCTGTCTAGCCTTATATCATGACAATGTGGTATTTCATTTTGTTTGGGTCCATCCTTATCAATTCATTTTCCAATGACTACTTTGTCATTGAATAGCATGAATACTTTGAGGACCAAATATTTTATCTTCCATTGTAAAAACAGAAATATACATGATGAGGATATTTTCACTCAGCATATTAGAATACTTGAATCACCCTTAGGAAAACTCTGATGGGATAGAAGAGAGAGCTGAAAGAAATTGGAACCATGATAACAAAGTCAATGTGGTTGATTGAGCCTTGCCTGAAACCCATGGTCTAGACTTTTCAATTATATAAGAAAAAGTTCAGGTCACTATAAAATGGATTTTTACTTACATCAAGTGTCTTAATGGATGAAGAAACAGCCCAGGGAGGTAACATGACTTCATCAGCCCAAAGAGCAACAGAAATAAAGTCCAGTTACATTGCATTAAGTACCACTTTGTGTCAAAATATTGGGCTGTGTTCCATGTGGTTTAAAACAAACACAAAATTCCCCAAATCTTTACTAGCATGGAGGTAGGTCTGTTTTTCAAATCTTACACTAACGAAATCTAACAGAAATAAGATTAAACTCAATCAGATCTCCTTTACTTCACCAAAACAAACATGTGGAGCCTAAATGGTCAGTCATGAATTCTAATAAGTGTTTAGGCTAAAAGGCACAATTTACAATGAACATTTCTGCACTGCTTCCCTCTCTTTGAAAGATAGCTCTGACCCTGGCTCACACTCTTGTGCTTATAGAAAATCTCAAGGCAGCTTTCAGAAAGAAATTTCCTTTTAATTAGCAACATAAATAAGCACTGCTCTGGTGATCAGCCGGCTGTGGTGTGTTGGCTTGCTCCCACTGATCCTGTTTTTTTAACTGATGCAAAGATCCAAAGAAGAATCAGAAAAAAATCAAGTTTTAAGTTCACTGCCCACCCTGTTTTGGACACGAGCATCTGGGGAGTCAGAGGTAGGTGATTTGCTGAATCACAGCAAATCAGGTCAAACCTACAGGGCCAGAGGACCCTGGGTTCATTCCATCACCCCCACTCCGCCTCCTTCCTGGGAGCCTGATATGCCACAAGGAACACCTTCTGCTCTCACAAGGCAAGAGGCGATCGGCGAGGCTAGGGAGTCTAGGTCCTGTGGGGAGAGGAGATTGTGCCCAGATTATGCAGAGCAAGGATCTACACCAGATGCACCAACTACTGACGCCGATGGGGAGTATTTGAGAGGAAGAAATCCAGGGAACCATCTCAAAAGAAGGGCCTTGTTACAGTTTGTAAAAAAAAAAAATGCTACCCCAAAGCTCATATGTTGAAGTCCTGAGCCCAGTGCATCAGTGTTCACAGGTGAGGCCCTTTGGGAGTTGACTGAATCATGAAGGCTCTGGCCTCATGAATAGATTAGTCCATTGATGATTCACAGAATAATAAACTTTTGGAAGGTGGTAAAAACGTTGAGAGGTGATGCCTAGTCGGTCACTGGAGGCCTACCTTTGATGGGTGTATTTTTATCCCTTTCCTCTTACCATCTCTCTCTTCTTCCTGGACATCATGAGGTGAGCAGCTTTGCTTCACCATGCCCTCTCCCCCGTGATGTTCTGCTGCATTCTCAGGCTCAGAAACAACGGAGTCAAGTGACTACGGACTAAAATCTCTGAAACCAAGAGTCCTTTAAGTTGATTTTCTCACATATGTTGTCACAGCAATGGGAAACCAACAACAGGTTTCCACAGCTTTCCCACGTGGTACCCCCAGAGAAGCCACACTGTCACAAGAGTTTCGGGTGGTCCTCAAAGCTGACAGAGGGGCTTGCAAAACCCTCCCATGATAGGCAATCAAGCCCTTTGATTGATGAATCAAATGATGATGGGAAGACCACAGTCCTGACGTCGGGTTAACTGGCTCTAAAAAGAACAATGTCCCAAAGGAGATGCCATCCAACCCCATTTGCTCCAGAAAAGGAGGAGGGTCACTCAGAAGGGGCCAGAGCCCAGGAAATCCACTGGATAACAGGGAAGTTGAGACAGAGAAAGAGTTATGGAGAGACTGAGGGGGAAGGAGGTGCGAAGGGAGCCAGAGGCCAGGCCTGGATCAGGGGTCCTGAGCCAAGTGGAGAGATGGTTGCAGTGCATCCTGGAATGGTGCTTGCTCAGAGCTCAGCTCGCCACAAACATTTCTGGGAAGCTGAGCAGATGTCAGCATGGCTGCCACCCTGGAGCTTGCTGAAGCCACAGAGAGCCAAGGGGCGCAGACCCACAGGATTTGAAGATCTCTATGTCTCCCAACCTGCCGGGTGCAGAGCCTTTTGGACTAATCAAATGCTTTCAGGCCCATTAAGCAGCTTTGGCTGCTTGAGATTCTTAATGTGTTTGGAAAAATACAATCCAGCTCCTGGCGTGAGCAGAATCCTTTCAACTTCCTGCTGCACTGCAAGTCTGCAGAAGAAAACTGGAGTCTGCCCACCCTCCTGCAGTCCTGGAGGGGAATGTGACAAACTGTTCCTTCCCGCGGGGTGTACCTGGTGGCTTATCACGAAAGGACAGAGACCCCATGTCAACTCAACAAATAAAATTCCTCACATTTGATTCTATTACAGCTCATAAGTTAGCAAAATAGCTCTATGATTGAAAAGAAGGTAGAAAAAAAGAATCTGCCCTCCAGAACATTAGCAATCATGGCTCCCTTAGGTGTACTACAAATAAGTTGCATTGCCCAACAGCTGAACACTGGGGAACTCCTTGCTCTCCCTTCTATCCCATCATTAACATAACCCAATCCCAATCCTAGGTGTCCCACCCAATTTGGGGGAGCAAGATGCAGTACAGCTACCCACTGATTCAATCCATGACATGAACAAGTTGGAAGGCTATCCAAACCTTCCTTTGGCAAATGTCCAAGGCCATCACCTTTGAGTGAGATGGAAGCTTGAAAGAGAGGAAGGGAGATGGGAGCTAACCTGCCCACTCTAGCACATAGCAGCCCTTTGCATAAGCTGTCACCACATCCCTTGAGATAGATTATTTTGTTTTGTTGTCTCCGTGTGTCAGTTTCAGACAATGGCTTAGGTCCTATCTGTACAGTCTCACAGCCCCTAAGTGGCAGAGCTGAGATCTGAAGCTATGTCTGCCTGAATCCACAGGGTGAGCTGTTCTCATATACTCTAGACTGAGGATGGGGGCAGATAAGGGACTGAGTCCAAATGCCATCACATCTGACTCTCTGAGAGATATTTAAAGCGAGTTCTCACTTCTGTGTGCTCCTCAGCATGTCGGTGTTATGTAATGAGACATCTAAACAGAGTATATTCTGGATGCAAACAGGGCCATGACATGCACACAGTGGAGGGTGCCTCATTGGGCCTATTCCAGCATGCTCCAGGAGGCGGGCATGCTGAACACAGGCTACCGATAGAAACTGGAAGCAGCTCTGGGCACCCCAGAAGCTGAGCTTGCCCTACATGTGTGATTGTCTGCTTGCTTTAACAAGCCAGTGTCTTTTGTGTCCTACATTCATCTCATTCCCAGGCTAGTATGGGGCTCAATCACAGCCAATGAAATCAGGAAATTCCCAGTTAGACCTACCCCAGTCATCAGAAAAATCCTAAAATGTTCTAAGGCATGGAGCAAGGCCAGAGAACAGCTATTTATTTAGTTAGAAAAATCCTGGGGGCAGGGACTAAGGACTAAATGTCTATGCCCCCCCCAATTCAGATATAGAAGCCTAATCCCCAATGCAATACTATGAAGTGGTGGGGCCTCTGGGAGGTGACTATGTTATGAGGATGGAGTCCTCATGAATGGGAGTAAAAGACAGGAAAGAGACAGTCTCTCTCCTCTCCTTCCCTCCACCCCACCCCCCCGACCTCAGAGCACAGCAATAAGGTGGCCACCTGCAAATCAAGCAGATGGCAGCATGGCTGCAACCATTTCTCATGAGGGATTAAGCAGCGCCTTTGATCTTGGATTCCCCAGCTTTCAGAATTATGGGGAATAAGTTTCTATTGTTTAATCCACTTGGTGATATTTTTGTTAGAGCAGAGCAAACCTACCGACACAGGCACACATAGTCTTCACACATCAGAAGAAAAATAGTGGCATAGAAGGAAACTAACCAGTGAGGTGAAACTTATTTCTCCATTCTGAATAAACTTAATTAAGGAAATTTTAATCTGTGGTTAAAAATCTGCTGACTAGTAATGCACCAGGACCAGAAGCTGCCCTCAAACTCCTGGGCTCCATCAATCCTCCTGCCTAAGGCGCCCAAGTAGTTGGGGTTCCAGGTACATGCCACTACACCTGGCTTACAGGTAAGCTTTAACAAGACCACCAAGGAACAGATCACCTCAGTCTTATACCAACTGCTCTCCAGAAGAGAAAAGGATGGGATGTTAAATGTTATGGGTCAAATAAGACCTGTACACTAAAACTCAGGAAAGACAGAACAAAAGAGGTAAATTATAGGCCAAACTCATGTAAACACAGATACAAAAATCCTAAGAAAACAGCCAAGTGAACCCATAACTTTGTAGGAAGAATCATGAAATATAGGTTTATCATGAGAATGTCAACATAGCATAGTATCAGAAAGGCTATTAATGGTATCACATAATTCATCACATTAACAAATTGTCTCAATCGATGCAGAAACCATCTTAGAAATTCAAATTTATAATGCATTCATAATTAAGGAGAGAAAAAAGAAGAAAATAAACCTTAGCAAATTAGGACCATAAAGGGACTTCCTTAACAGAGTAACTATCTACAAATCTTGGTAAATACCATACTTAATCGTTAGATATGGCCCTACAGGATAAGATAACACAAGATTTCAGAATATACTTCTTCTGCTTAACACTGTCTCATTGCTCCTAAACAAAGAGAGAAGAAAACATGAGCTCCAACTGTCATTACTTGCAAGATATCTTACAAATTAATCAGCAAAGCTATTGGACAGCAAATCAAGACACAAACTCAATGACCATCAGGAAAGGTCATTTCCATAGAGATGCCACTGAATAGTACTCAAAAACTGATACCTAGAAACTAAACCAATGTAAAGTATGTAAAACCTTTACCAAAAAATATCTGTTAGTTTATTGAAAGGCATAAAAGAAGACCTGCCAAAATAAAGACCTTCATGTGCCATACTCGGGCTTTGATTTGGAGTATTGACTCTTGAGAGGGCTTGATTCAAGTATGTAAGGTATCTACAAATATACCACAAAGAAACCCAAATGCTATTCAATTAATGTGCACAGTAAAAAAATAAAATAAAATAGCTGGACGTAGGGCACACAATCTATAATAACAGCAACTCCAGTGGCTGAAGCAAGAGGATTGAAAGTTCAAGACCAGCCTGGGCAAGTTGGCAAAACCCTGTCTCAGACTAAAAAACAAATGAATAATAAAGGGTGGGGGTGTAGCTCAGTGGTAAAGCACCCCTGGGTTCAAACTTCAATTCAATAATTATAATAATACAAAATAAGTCTATGCAGGTGCACTGATCCCCATTCCAAGGGCCAGAACAATGCCAAAAGAGTGTGCTGTCAAACTTGGAGTTTTGCCAGTATGAGAGTAAAAATGGTATCTTGGTGTGATTTTAATGTACATTTCTCTTGTGTTAAAAGTTGGTCATCTTATTCATACAAAGTACCGTTTGCATTTATTTCTCTGTAAATTACCTGCTGAGATTTTTTGCCCATTTTCTATTTTTTTATCCATTTACTGTTAATTTTTATTAACTTTATATTTTAGAGGAATGAGCTTTGGGAAAAAAAATTCAAATATTTCTTTTGGTTTATTTTTTTCACATTACTTATGGTGTTTTCTTCCTCATACAAAATGGTTTTTTCCCTAATGCAATTGGATTTATCAATCTGTTCTTGGGTTGCTTTTGGATTTTTAACAACAATTTTGCCCATCTGCAGATTATAATAAACAATTTGCCTGCATTTTCTTCTAGTTCTTATGGTAACCTGTTTGGAGCCACTTGAAACATATGCTGGTATATGATAAAAGGCATCAAACTTTATCTTTATCCAAGATATAAATAAACCTGGCTATCCAGGTTTCCCAAAATCATTTATAAAAAATTCTCTGTAGAGCTGGGATGCAGCTTAGTAGTAAAGCACTTGCCAAGTCTGGGTGAGGCCCTGGGTTCAACCCCCAGTATGGTCCATAACAAACAAACAAAAAGAATTCTCTCATTTATTGAATAATCTTTAAGTTTATCTTTCTAAACTCTGGAATTACTTAAGTTGTATTGAGATTATCTGTGCTTTGCAATTTTGATAGAATTCTACTCTGCAAACATACAAGTTTGGAGATTTTCTATTTTCTTCTTCCCAACAGAAATCAGTTGCTTACCATTTGGTGTCTACTGGGGTCAATTTGGGTAAATTATATTTTTCTAGAAAAGTAGTCTTTCTACCCAGATCTTCATATTTATTTGCATGGCTTTATGCAAAATAATTCTCTTTAGTGTACTCCATATTGTTGGTTATTTCCATATATTTCCATTTATTATATCATAAATATAATAAAGACGTTTTCTAATATTCAATATTTTGCATATTTAGTAGTTCTATTTTTTCTCTTTTCTAATTTATTAAGTTTCCATCTTTGTCATTCTGCTCTCAATTTGCTCAGCTTTTTTACCTAACATTTTGATGTCATACATGTTTATTTGTTTTTATATTTGAGGCAAGAGCCACAGCTTTGTTTGTATCCCTATAGACTAATATATTTTCATTATCATCATATTCTAGATATTATGCAATTTGGGTTTGTATATTTCCTTTTATCAAAGAACTTAGTTAACTGAATTGAATTTTGTAATTTTCCAAACTGTAGGACCTTTTTGAATTTTTTATTCTATGATTAATTTATAGTTTTATTGCACTATGATCACAGAATGTTTCTTATATTATTTCTAGGTTACAGACTTATTGAGGTTTCCTTTGTAACCTAATATATGTCAGCTTTCATAAATGTTCTATGTAGTCTTGAAATGAAGTTGTATTCTCTATTACCATGGTACAAGTCTGATATGTTTGAGACGTATTTTTTGTCACTTTCCCATGTCTTCAACTGAGAGGCTGTCCCAATATCCTGGAAATAGTGTGCTCTTTTTTTTTTAAATCTAGGGAATTGCTTATTTTATTTAAGTTTTCATTAGTCCTTTAGGTTAAAAATTAACAATAATATACTATATAACATTTGAAAGTTGCTCTACTTCTAATTAATGTATATTCATATGTGATTACTTGAAAAATAATTTTTATTCAATTTTTATGCCTCCTTTTAGTCACTGAATAATCATTCAATGTGGTGTCTTTATTTTATGACTGCTATTCTAGCACATTATTAAATACATTTTCCAATGTATATGATGCTATTGAAAATAACTTAATTAAAAAATAAAAGTTGAAATCATGGGATAATCATCTACAGTTTGTATATTTATAAAACATTTACATTTAATATTTGTAATATGTAATTTAATTTTATGAATCCCTTTGATATGAATGTTAACAATTATTAATACAAATTTCCTTCTATTTCATTGACTTAGAAATTCCCATTGCTATAAAACATATGATATGAAGGCTATAGTTCAATAAATATTATTAGAAATAATTAATGAACTGAAATTTTCTTTTTTTAAATTTATTTCTTATATACATGACAATAGTGGAGTGCATTACATTCATAATTATCCATTCACAGCACCATTTTTCGTAACTCTGTATATAAAGTATGTTCATGCCAAATTATGCCATTATACATGAGCTCTCTTATTTTTTGTTTGTTTGTTTTTGTTTTTGTGTGCTTTTATATCTCCCTGCCTCACCCATGGTTTCTGCTAGTGCAGGTCCTGGCCATGTTATGTGGAGCATACATAACCACAGCTGCTACATCTTGTCTGTAAATTGCAGCCATTAGTGTTATACAGTGTCCCTCTTTGTTTCAGTTAGTGTCTTTGTCTTGAATTCTACCCTGGTTGAAATCAGGATTAAAACCATTGATTTTCCTTTTCTTTCTGTAGGTTTCATTGCTATAAACCCGCCTGTCATTTTCAGCCTTTCTAAATCACTTTAATGTAGACATAATTCCTTTAAACAGTAGAGCACTGGGTTTCGTTGTGTGAGCCTTCAGTAAGTCTTCTCTTGTAGTAGGTGGACTCATTTCATTTGAATGTATTGATGTGTTGACGAGGTTTGGTTTCCACTTGACTGATTACATTGTATTCTATTTACTGGGCATATTGCACAATGTGCTCTATTTCCTTTCCTCCTTTAAAATTTTTTTGTGATTTTTAATTTGGAGGGTATTCAGGAGGGTCTATTTTTTGCTTCAGTTGTCATCCTTATTCCAATGCTTTTCACTATCTGATTTGTCAATTTTCCATGTTAGACTTTGGCTTCATCTTCTTACCTGCACAACAATTAATGAGCTGATTCTTTTTCCCTCTTTTTTCTTCCTGTTCCACCTGTATTTGTAATTGATCACTTCCATTTTGCCAGAAAATATGGCATTTATATCTATTCTGCCACATTGATCTCTGCCTTTGTTTTACTCTTTAAAAAAATATTTAATACTCAGTACTTCTGCAAAGTTTCCTACATCATATTTTAACTGAATTTGTTTGTTTGAGTTTTAAATTGTTGTTACATAGCATATGTAATTACTTATCACCCAAAGTGGACCATTTCTAATATCTCTGTCTTCTAATGTGACCAAAATATTTCCAATAATTATCACAATAACCATTATTTCCTTGGTTGATCTGTAGTTATTAAAACAATGAACATCTTTCAAAGAAGAATTCCAGTCCTAGAGATATAATTCACATGCAGCAAAATATTTCATTTGTCAACTAAAAACGCCACTTAACAGTGAGAATATTCTACCTCGCACTTGTGCTCTGTTACACTCTTTAAATTTTAAGCACAAATAAAAATGCCACAGGTCACACAGAATGACAGAACTAAAAATACTCACTCCAGGGTCTGCACCTTTACAACTATGTGCTATTGTCACTTATTTCTAATCTGCTGTTTACACAGAGGAATATGCAATGCCAAAGACAGAGGCCACCTCTGAAGGGGAATTAAATGATCCTGGAATGTTCTGAACTTGCTCTAAAAGTATACACCAGTACCTCAGTCTGCATAGGTCAAGGTCATTGGTATATTTAGGAATTCTCCAAATAAACTGCCATGTAAGATACAATGCTTACTAAAGCATAATTAATAAAAATGTGCAACTTTGAAGTGTGTAAGCATTACTAGAATTCAATAGTAATAGAAAAATTGTTTAAGAATTAGACAAAGAAAGGTTTTTATGGGGAGGGACTTTTTGGGGGGTACCTAGGATTGAACCCATGGATGCTTAACCACTGAGTCACATCCTCAGCCCTTTTTAAAACATATTTTATTTAGAGACAGGGTCCCAGTAAGTTGCTCAGGGCCTTGCTAAGTTTCTGAGGCTGGCTCTGAACTGGCAATCTGCCTGCCTCAGCCTCCCTGCTGGGATTACAGGCATGTGTCACCATGCCCTGTGGGAGGAGCACTTTTCAACAGACATTGTTTAAAAGTGCTAGAGCGTGATGACAACCTAAGGCACAGTGACATTAGAAAGAGAAGAAACAGTTTCATTACTGTTCTTAAGTTACCTACAGGTGATGCCATGCCACTCTGTTGCTTGCATCCAGTGCAAAGCCCACATACCACTAATTCTATTAGATTCCTTAAGTGTGGCAGGTGGGCATAATATACTTTTGGTTCGTGTATTAAATGATTGTAAGCTGGCTAGAAAATTCTACCTTGCACTTTTCAATTTCGTGGAAATGGTGTGCCCCTGTCATCTTGCTTTGCTGTACTGTCGCCAAGGCTGATGTCAAGCTGCTTTCCAATCCTTTGTAAGAAGGTTAACGTGATCTTTTTGCCTAGAGTCCCACTGATATATCTTTAAAATTTACTATTTTTAGAGCATAAGTGTTGAGTTGAAGTTGTCCATTCCCAGAATGACACTGGACTCTTTCCATGTAGATTCGGTTCTTATTTAACTTCAGGAAAGTTTTTGTTTTACTTGTTTGTTTTCTTTTTAAATTTTAGTTCTGTTCCATTGCCTTGGTTTTATTTTCTTTGGGGTCTCCAATATTGGATGTTGGATCTTTTTTTCCAACTGACACCTTTTTTTTTTTAATTCTTTCCACCTCTTCCAGTTCTATTTTCTTGATTTATTTGTATCCCTACTGCACTTTCAGTGGTAGCTATTGTCCCCTTAGAGCATCTTATTATTTACTATTATTTCAAAGATCATTTTACATTTTTCCTCAATTTCTTTCATTACTCAATTCCCTTTTCATATCTTCTATTGTCTATCCACTTCTACTCTCTCATTTTTTGAATTGCTGGCTCATGGTTTTCTTTCACATTTATAATTACTATTAATTGTATTTCATTTGTGTCTCCATCACCAGCACCACTTTTCTTTCTTTCTCTCTTTTCTTTTTCCTGTTTCTGTATGTGTAGACATTGTTACATATCTTGTATCTTTCTTTCTTATGGTACTACGGTGTGAGTTCTAGGTGTGCTTAAACTTGTTTTCCTTTTAGTTGGACCTTCTAGTCCCTTGGTAAGAGATTAGCCAAGCGGAGCAGCCAGGAAGGGATTCGTGTGACTTGTTGAGGTCTAGTCATGGCCTTTCCTCTCTCTGCTCTGAAGTAGTTGCTCTAATTAACAGCAGAGGTTTTCCTTCTCTTCCTAACTGCTCCCCTTCCACCTCCTTGGTCTTTCTTGTTTGTAGTCTTTGATGCTTTATTTCACCAAGTTTCTTATCTTCAGCTGGTCCCTTCTTCCCATTAACATCAGACCTTCTGGGAACATTCCCTCTTGGTGGAATCTCCTGCTCCCAGAAGCTAAACCCCTTATCCCAAGCCCCTCTCTTTCACTCCCTCAACAGCCAATACGCTGAGTTACCAGGTCTCAGACCTGGTCTTGGTATTTCCCCTGTTCTGGGAACTAACCCCAGTTGATGCCATCCCTCTCTGGCACCCTATTGCACTCTTGTGTTCTACCCTGACAGGACTGGGCTCTAGAACTCACTCTCCTGGTCCTGGAAGTTCACTCCTCCTTCAGATGATTAATGAAGAGATTTGTTACATGAATGGTCTCCTCGTTAACGGTAGGACCAATGCCTACAGATGACGTTATTTCTTTCCTGGTTGATCATATGGTTTACAGAGAAACAGACGGGAAGAGTCTACTTTTGGTGATTGCCATTATCCTACAAGAATCCTTCTTTACCAACATGATTAAAAAAAAAGAAAAAAGAAAAAAAAACACCGCATGCATAGATGGAAAGGAAATCTTGAATAAAAACAACTTCACACCCATTATAAATACAGTGGAAAAGCAAAGTTTTTATAAACAATAAGACCTAGGATAATTCATTGTTGAAGAAATTTGGCATAAATTAAATAAAAAACAGAAGAAGCAATTTACATGGTGAGAGAAAAATGGAAGCAAGGATGATTGTGCTGGTAGTCCTGGTGTCAGGTGTGGTCTGAGGGACTCTAAGTAGGCTAAGCAATGTGAAGGCAAAACACTGGTATCATGCGTGTGCCTGGTAATTCAAATGGGATCTGTTGTGTCTGTGTGCACACACACGTGTATACACCTGAGTGTATGAATGAGAAAGAGAGGGCATTGAGATGGGGCTTCCTTTACCAGTTTTGTGCCCTGCTTCACCCACTTACCACTCTCACTGGGCTCAACCCCAACTCCCACCTCAGAAAAACAAAATGAATAGGAATGTTCTTATCCTCCCTCATACAGTGTGAAGTTCTCTGGTCATGACGACTATTAGAAGTATACGACATAAGAATGAATTTTGCAAGACATTTTAAGTGACAAAATATAGACATAGACTTAACTACATAGAAAAAGTAAAGTGTATTTCTAAAACTGTTCTTTAAAATTAATGTCAAAGGGCTGGAGGTGCAGCTCAGTGTTAGAGTGCTTGCCAAGCATGTGTGAGGCTCTGGTTTTGATCCTCATCACTGAAAAAAAAAAGCAGCAGGAATAATAATAACAAATTATTATTCTAATTATAGTAATTATAATACATAGTATATTATGTTATATATTATATATACTATGCTATATACATTATATATTATATAATCATGTTCTACAAATAAACTTATATTAAGATAAATTTTGTTATATAAAATTTGGTAATAAATAATAGAATAATAATCATAGGAATCAGAAGATATGTGCTTCTGTGTATTATTTTCAAAACCATTGGCATGGGCATCCACAGCTGTTTTGCAATAGGTAGGTAGTCTGGTGTGCATTGCATCATTTGGGTTTTGCAGAATAATGGAAAAGGTCTAATATCATTCTGCACCTAAAGGAAAACATGAGGACAGACGAGAGGCAAAGCCACCCAGTCCAAAAATCATATTCCAATTTGAGCAGGCAGTGAAAATCTCTAGTGTGCTTCTGAAATTGATGAATTCACCAATCCAGGCAGGTAGTTAGGAAGTTCTGCACATCCAGCCTCCCTTGAGGGAGACTGGCATTTCCTTGGCAGACACAACACTCAGACAGGCTGTGCAAGGAAGGATCTATCTCCGACTCTGGATTCAACACCTAAGGGAGAACATTCTGGGAACTATAGAATAATTCATGCCTGAGTCCATCTCACAGCTCCACGTGGAGTTTTGTAAGTTTTTGGCCCCTTTAATCCTTAACCATACTTAGTCTCCTCATCAGTCATGGGAATCACTGTCATTGCTTCATGGGTACCCTGGAGGTCACCTCCATTTTCTGGTTGCCTCAGCAAACCGCTTTCTGTGTAAAAGGTCAGGAAGCTGAGGATTCACCAGAACATGTGCTGGTTTGTCGGGGAAACGTTTCAAAACACACCTGAGTTTCCTATGATCTCCACATTGAAAGCCCAAGCAGAATTTGAAGTTATTTTATTTTTTTATTTAAAACAGGAAGTTAAAACTGCTTTATCACCTTAAAATCTATTTCAATATTCTTTTAGTTGACTTTTTCTGTGAGGACTGGTATGGTAAATTCAGAACCACCTAAGGGGCAGCATGGGACTGGTTAAGATCTACTCAGGTCTCATCAGAACTAATCAGAACTTGAGCAGATTCACTGCAGACACACAGCTCTCCATATTATTTTCCTACAAATCAGTCTTACCAATACCAGCACATGCTCATAGCCCTTCCAAGTTTGCTCCTGCACAATTATGATTGTGTCCTTGATAAAAAAGGGAAATTTGGCACGGACACACAGACAGTGAGAATGGCACATAAAGGTAAAGATAGAGCTCTATAAGCCAAAATGTATCATAGATCACCAGCAGAACACCAGAACAGAGGAGGGGCCCAGAACAGATTCTCCCTTATGATCCCCTGAGGAACAATCCTGCTGACACCTTGATGGCAGACTGCCAGCCTCCAGAATGGGGAGGAAATGAATTTATGTTCATGTTATCTTCCAGCCTCAATAGATCTCTGGGTCTATTTTTGTGCTAAATGTAAAAGAAGGTTTGCTGAAGGTCACTAGGGTTTGAATGTGGTCTTTCACCACAAAACTCATGAATGAAATCCGATTCTCACTGTAGCGGTGTTGGGAGGTGGGCCTTTAAGAGAGATTCATGTCTTTCTTGCAGTACTGGATTAGTTCCCCCAGAAATGGGTTAGTTCTCATGAGAGTCAGCCATTATAAATTAAGTCCACTCCTTTGATCCCCTCTTTTTCACACATGCAGCTCATGTCCTTCCACTTTCCTCCATTAGATGCCACATCACGTGGCTCTCACCAAAGCTAAACAGACACTGGCACCAATGCTACTGGACCTGCAGGACCATAAGCCACAATAAATCTTTTTTCTTTATAAATTATCCAGTCTCAGTTGTTCTGTTATAGCAACACAAAACAATAGTTTCCTCATCAGTCACATGGGAATCTGTATCATTACCTCATGAGTACCCTGGATAAAGCCCTAAAAAAGACAAATCAGAAAAGAATGGCTATTCAGATCATCACCATTAGGGGAGTAAGGACTCAGAGGACAGATGCAGCCTCCTTCACCCAACCTGTCCAAGATACTCTGCATCACCCAGAGTCATGAGGCACTACTTAGTATCGGGGATATCCCACTCATCTTCAGTCATCTCTATAAATTTCTAGAGTCACCTAGATAGAGGGTGGATGGAGTGAAAGGAAAGCAAAAAGTGGGAGACAGGTGAGTGAAAAATGAAAGACCAAGCAGAGACACACATGAGAGTTTATTTGTCAGAGGTGACAAATAAAGGCACATCTCTCGATAGGCGGAGAGAGACAAAGCAGGCTTGGGGTTTGGGACTTTTATGGGGCAGGCTCAGGGACTGGCTGGGTGGGTCCTAATGGTGGGGTTGGTATGAGGGAGTGGTGAGCCTTTCTCAGAAACACTCTTGGGCAGGAAAGCAAAATTTTTCTTAAAATGGTGGCTATCACTTAAGATGGCCGTCCAGATGCTAAGCAAGGTCCTTATAGGGATTCCCAGGGTCCTTGACCCGGAGGGTTCTGCCACAGCTTCTCTCCTCGCCACGTGGCATCAGAACAGTGCACTCCACATAACCCAATGTTTCCTCTTTCTCTTTCTTATTGCCCAAACTTCTCAGTGATATCACTAAAGGAATGTTCCAGATCTTGAGCCTAAGGTGCTTGCCTACCAGGAACTAATAGGTGGCATCTCTCCTTTCCAAATGTACCTTCTGGTGTTTTGTGGATCTGAACTGGCAATGTGGCAGAATCACAAAAAAGAATGGGCATGCTGCCAAGTGTCATGTATTCAGTTGCAGCATACTTAGAGCACAGGCAAAAAAGCAAAGCTTTGAGGCAGGATTCAGGGAGACAGCAGTGTTGCCAGTTGCATGGCTGATAAATCTCCCTGAATGCCCACGTAAAACACATACAGCAACTACATGGTATATTAAAACCCAAAACACACAGACAACATTTACAACACAACAAAATGACAATGTTTTCCCACAGACTCAAAAATACAAGCAAGGTGGAAACAAGCTATTAATAGTCTCAAGACCTGTGTGGTCTCGGCATCTGCAGAAGACACTATGGGAGCCAGCAGGTTGGTAGGAAAACTGAGAACAGGAGGTCCCCAAAATAACCAACAAATATTCATGGAGAAGCCTGGCAAGACAGCAGAGGAGGGAGCCAGAAGGGACTTACCCACAGCCACAGTGAAAGAGCCTCAGTGGGGACCAAGGTGGTACAGACTCTTGGAATTGAAAGCAGGGCTGTTCCCAACTCACAACCAACCCTGGGCAAACACCCCAGGGAAGGCATCAGAACGAAGCAGGACAAAGACTGCAGAAACAGAAGGTCCAGGAAAACATAGGGAAGGGATGTGAGATTCAGATGGTTCAGAAAGTCAGAACTTTTTTACGATACGACATATAAATAACAACAACAAAAAAGTTCCTAAGAATGTAGAAAAGTTATGCTGAACCATGTCTTAAAAGTTTAGGAAAACTAATTTCATATGAAAAAAAGAGAAGAAGAAAAAAGAAAAAGATCAAGATGAAATATTATACAAGATCATTACAAGGGGGGAAAAAAGCAGAATAACCTCCCTCCAATCAAAGAATCCAAAAATACATGCTCACAGTACGGTTACCTTTGTTCTAAAAGGAGTTAAGAGAAAGTAAGAAAAGACATGGAAAAATGATGTGAATCAAAATCAGAAACTAATAATACAATTCAAGAAAGAATTAGAAATACATTCACTGGTAGTGAAAAATTATGTTAGGAATTTAAATGTAACCTAAAGGAGCACAAGAGCATAAAAAGAAAAGGAATTCCATTTAAAAAATAGTAAGTTAAAAGGAGGAAGAGTATTGAAACATAAAACTAAGGAGAGAAAAAAGAAATTCTAGACAAAATAACAACTACAGGAGGTAACCAGAGCAAAGAAGATAGGTTCAGAGCAAGAGATCCTAAGTAAGAAAACAAAAGCAAAGGAAACCTTACTTTAACAAACATTCCTTAAATTAAAAAAAATTAATTACAGATTGAAAGAGTCCACCAAGTACCTAGGAATATTGATCCAGAATGATCAATATTAATATACATTCTAGTAAAATTACTAGACTTCTAAAAATAGGAAAAATATCTATTGAGCATCTACAAAAATCTATTGAGTATCTAAAAATAATTTCCTTTCTCTTATATCACACGTAAGAAAGAGAAAATTAGATTATCATCAAACGTTTTGACAGTAGCAATTACCACCAGAAGAAAATGGAGTAGTATATTTTAGGGAAGTCAAAGATTTACTATATAGCAAATCTTTCAAGGACAAAGGCCAAGAAATAGGTATCTTCATGTTCATATGATACTGCTGTGTCTTTACATTATCTTCCCTCTGTATGTGATGTGTCCAAATTTTCTCTTCTTATAAGGACACAAGTCATTTGGATTAGGGTTCTTGTCAATGTTCTCATTTTAACTTGACAACCTCTGCAAAGACTGTTTCTGCAAATAAGGTAACTCTGAGAGTTGGGAATTCCAATATGTAATTTTAGGAAAGATATGATTCAACTCAATAGAGTGGTCATGAGCATCAACAGCCACTAAACTCATGAAAGAGGGATGTAGAGACACTTCATGCTTCCTCGAATCTTGCCAAAGGGATGGAACCCAAGCCTGGTGAAGGGACTGGATCCAGCTGCCAACGTCCAAGAGAGAAAGGACAAAGGGATACATTGAACTTCATCTGTGCATCCACTCTAAACAAAACTGATGCATTCCCCAGATCAAATACCCCAGATCTTCAACAGTGTTTTAGCCAGCATTTTCACTGCTATGACCAAAAGACCTGACAAGAACAATTAGAAGAGAAAATTTTATTTGGGACTTCCATTTCAAAGTTCCTAGTCTATAGCCAGCTGGCTCCATTCCTCAGGGCTTGGGATGAAGCAGAACATAATGGCGGGAAGAGCGCAGTGCAGACGTCATACCAGGAAGCAGTGAAAGTAAGCTCTTTTCCACAAAGACAAAATATAAACCCCATAGGCACACCCCCAGAAACCCACCTCCTCCAGCCACACCTTACTTGCTACAGTTACCACCAAGATAATCACTATCAGGAGATTAATGCACTGATTAGGTTAAACCTCTTATAACCCAATCATTTAAACTAAATTTTCTTGCATCGTCTCACACATCAGCTTTTGGGGGACACCTAATATATAAACCATAACAAACATATTTTGTAAGGAAAATACAGGAATAGATAATATGGTGATTTCTCAAATTTTTAAGACAGAATTACCATATCATCGTTTAACAATTCTTCTTCTGGGTATATACCCAAAAGAATTGTAAGCAGGGTCTCAAAGAGATATTTGTATACCCATGTTCATAGTAGTATTATTGGATGGTACCCAAAAGGTGGAAGCAATCCAAGTGTCCATCAGCAGGTAACCTGATGTATAAAATGTGATGTATTCATATAATAAAATAAAAGAAAATTCTGGACTGTGCCACAGCATTATAAAAGAAGCACCCCGGGCCCCCACACACTATGATTCTTCTTATATGTGGTACACAGAATAGTCAAATTAATAGAGAGAGAGAGAGTGGAATGATGGTTGCCAGGGGCTGGCAGGAAAGGGGATGGGGGGTTAGAGTTTATTGGGTACAGAGTTTCAGTTTTGTGCAATGAAAGAAATTTTGGAGATTAGTGGCACAACAATGTGAATATACTCAATGCCACTGAGCTGCACACTTGAAAAAAGTCAAGATGGTAAATTTTATATACAGAGGTTACACACTTGGTACAGTTTGGAATTGACCTTATTTGGACATAATCTGCCAAACTTCCACTGGGATTGGCTGGGAGTCAGTTATTATTGGCTGAGCCTCAGTTGCTTGATTAATAGTTGATTAGTTGACATATGAGAATCTTGCTTACCCGTGCGTCAAGCTGCGTCACAGTTCACTATATACAGCGGCCACCTGGGATGAAATTTAATCACTCAAATATGGAGGCTGATTTGGGCCAAATTTAACACAATCAAAGCTGGACACGGTGGCACACGCCTATAATTCCAGTGGCTTAGTAGGCTGAGGCAAGAGGATCACAAGTTCAAAGTCAGCCTCAGCAAAAATGAGGCACTAAGCAACTCAGTGAGACCCTGTCTCCAAATAAAATACAAAATAGGGCTGGAGACTTGGCTCAGTGACCGAGTGTCCCTGAGTTCAATCTCTGATACCAAAAAAATAAATAAAAAAATTCATGCTCATTTTTATTCATTGAAACCTTTGGATCTTGCCCTCTACTCATCACAGCACTCTGTCAACTTCCTCAATGTACCTGAAACTCATACCCATAGTTTTCAACCCTGGATTGCCACCGAGGTCTCCTGGGCAGTTTTCGAAACCTACTTATGTCTATATGTAAAGTCCTTGTATTGTCCAGGAAAATGTGAAAGTGTCAGTTAAATATATTGTAAATCACGATAGTCTGATGAGTCAACACTGTGTTATAATCTCTAGAACAACTAGTAAAAGGACAATAAAGGAACCCAACCCTAAGGAGCAAGTGGGGGAGGGATGGAAAATAAAATGAATTTTTAAAAGGAAAGAAAGCACTCAGGTATGACTCGGATTGTTTCAAAAGGCCTCAGGGGCCAAGTTGAAGACACATTCATTGGCCAGAGACTGAACATTCTGAGCTTCAATAAGGATCATAATTGTCATAGTTTGAACTCTATCCAATATGTTCACAAGTTTTAAATGATAGTTTTTAAAAATTAGTTGGTCCCCTTTGGAAGGTCATGGGTGTTATGGTTTGAATATGGTTTGTCCCCACCAAAACTCATGTGAAGGCTTGATCCCCAGTGTGACAGACTCAGGAGCCCCAGGAGTAGATAGTGCTGTCCTGTGCAAATGGGTAAGCTATCACAGAAATGGACCCCCTTTTCTCTCTTGTGCACAAACCTACTTTCCCTTCTGCCTTCCCCGTGAGGCCTTCACAGAGCAGATGCTGGTGCCATGATCATGGACTTCTTTGCCTTCGAAACCAACAACCCAAATAAACCTCTTTTTACAAATTAACCAGTCCCAGGCATTCTGTTTAATCAACAAAACGTTGACCAAGAAAAATGTCAAAATAAATTTGTCATCTTCAAAATTAATAAATGCTTTTTCTCTATCAACTGTCCCGCTGGTTAACCAAATACCAGAAGGGCGGTACCTCTTTGACAGAGCAGTACAGCTGAGAAGTGAAAAAGAAATGAAAAAATTAAAATATCACGTCATTTAAAAAATATGCTTAAAAAAATACTAAAATCTGGAATCTATACCCCACAGACCAGTTAAACCCAAATCCTTGGGAGTGAGGCCCAAAAAGGTTATGTTTAAAAATGCCCTTCAATGGCTAGACTGTGTACCCAGAGTTGAGAAGAGCTGGGAATCCCTTCCACTTTCTGACTCTTACCTTTCACAAGCTTCTCCTTCCACCTACCTCAGGTGCCTGTTGTGTCCCCCAGGATCCTGTTCTTCCATTTGGAATCCCCTTCAGAAATCTCCCTTCACCAAAAAGACACTTAGTCCTTCACATTCGGCTCAAAGCCTTCTTTCTCCAAAAAGACACCCTTGATTTTCCACAGAATTAAGTGATTTTCACAGTTTCGCCAAGATATAACTTATGTACCATAGAATTCACCCACAGTAAGTGGGAACCATTTTTACTGAATGTTGCTCAGGCATTACCACAAGGCAGGTTTAGACCATGCATCTACCCCAATGCTCCCTTCATGTCTGTTTGCAGAGGATCTCCACTTATATCCCCAGACCTAGGCAACCTCTCATCCTGCCTTCTGTCCCTGTAATAAGTCATTTTCTAGAAATGTCCCATAAACAGAACTGTACAACATGTAGTCTTTCATGTTTGGCTTCTCTCACTCAGCCTAATGTTTCTGAGTGCACTGGGTATTCTTAAATGTACATGAGGGTTTAGTATTCAAAGTCATCCTGAATGAATCCATCAATAAGCCAATGAATCATTTCATATTGTGATTCATCATTCCCCCATTTACTTACTATATTAAATAATGTTTGCGTCTTGGTCAACCTTGGACCCAGCTTTCTCTCAGGGGTGATTTTGCATTCTGGCCCACATGATAGGTTTGGCTTGATGGAGGCAAAGACGTTGGGGCCAGAATGCTCATTCCATTTTCACCCACTGTTAAGCTTTGTCTCCCCCAAAATTCAGTTGCTGAAATTTTGGTCTCCAGAGTGTTGGTGTTAATGCGACAGAATCTTTAGGAGCTGGGGCCCAATAGAAGGCAATTAGGTCATGGGGGCACAATCCTCAAAGGTGATGAATGCTAGTCCCACAGGAGTAGATTATTTCTCCCTACAGAGGGGTATTAAAAAGTGAGGCTACTCCTTGGTCCTTCTGCACACAGCCAATTCTCTTTCCATGTCTCCACCATATTGTAATGCAACCGAGGAGGGGGGGACAGTTTGCCAGAGCACTAGCACTATGCTCTTGGAGCCCTCCAGTCACAAGAATAATAAGCCAAATAAATCTCTTTATAACTTACCCAGTTTTGAGTATTTTGTTATAGCAACCCCAAACAGACTAATACATCCATTTACATAACAAACCCACCCAGTGCCTGAAGCTTCAGTTCAAAACTGGTAAGCCTAGGAGGGTCTGGGTATCCACTTGCATACTCTGCACTGCTAGAAAACCATCCATGTGTCGGTTAGGGTTTCTAAGATATGTAGATGTCAGAGGCTTATGAAAACTCAAACTGTTCTTAGGCAAAGCTTGTCCTTACACATTTTCGCAGTTTTCAGAGAAATGAGCTTCCCAAGAGTAGGTGCTATCTCTAATTCTCTTCTGCATGCCCCAGGCTCCAGGTATATCAGGGCAGTCCATGAAAACTGCTTAAAAGTTGAAAATACTAAAAGTGGAAGATAGTACATGGCAAATATATTCATCTGTTTAGGCTGCTATTGGCTAACAAGGTAACATGTACTGGGTGAAGGAAACAATAGTTTCCCTACTTTTGGAAGCTAGAAATCCAAGATCAAGGTGCCAGCAAGGATGGTTTATTCTGAGTCTACTCTCCTTAGCTTGCACATGGCCATCTTCTCCCTGGTACTTACATAGCCATCCTGTGTGTGTGTTTGTGAGGTAATTGAGACTAAACCCAGAACCTCACACATGCTAGCCAACCATTCTACCACTGACCTACAGCTGCAGCCCCTTTTATTTTATTCGAGGCCCAGTCTGGCCTCGAATTTGCGATCCTTCTGCCTCAGCCTCCCAAGTCACTTGGATTATAGGCATGTGCACAGTGCCTGTCTTATTTTAATTTAATCATCTCTTTAAAGACTCATTGCCAAATAAGATCATATTCTAAGGCACTAGGAATTAGGCTTTCAACATGTGGATTTAGGGAAAGCACAATAAGCCCCTAACAGGGACTGATGATATCACTTTCTTTGCTTTTGTGTATATTCAAAAAGTTCTACAATGCAAAGTTAGCTTAAAATAGAAAAGATTTGTTTAGTGAGTAGTCCCTCGCTGACCACTGAAGTACTAAAAATATGACTATAGCTAAATAGGGAAGGTCTTGAAAATTTTATGATATTAAAAAGACATTTCTGTAGTCAAAACAAAATTGGGGAACAGCTACTAAAAAAAAAAAAAAAGATTCTCTTGCTTTGCAAGTGTAATGAGGTCCACAGAGTCTGGGGTTGTCTCCTAACATTTAAATAAGCTCAGAATTTGATAAGCACTGGAAAACACAGAGGCCATTAACTCCAGGCAGAGCTGCACTGTTCATGAGTTCTCATCAGTTTCAAACCCCACCTGGGGCAGGCTGCAGGCAATCACACGCGGCTATGCACCACTGGCAAAATGAAATCATTAATGTCTGATAATTAACTCTTCAGCAAGAGACTTACCTACAGGAAAATGCAACCCATTCATTCAGTCTCAAGTCTGCTCTGCTACCCCTGAGGGTTCATTACATTGAGATATTAAGAAGCATACGCACTTTTCCCAAGATGTTGTTTTCATCTTAACCTATTTTTGCACTTACAACACTTCCCAGGTCCCTTCTGGATCCATCAGGATAGGGTAGGTTGTGCTGCAGTAACAAACAACTCCTAATTCACTGTGCCTTTGTTTTTCAGTAATGGTTTCTATGTTTCTCAAGTCTACTGTGAGTCAAAGGCAGACAACAGTCCCTTGATATTAAGACACCTCCTCCTTAACATATTCACCTAGGGTTGATGTGATTGAGGAAAAGAACCTGGAAAGTCTCTTAAAGCTTCTACCCCACACGTCACTGCTACTAACATTTCATTGGCCAAAGCAAGTCACATGACCATATCTAAAATTGAGGAAGTGAAGAAGCACAATCCTCACATGTGCCCAGAAGAAGTAGTATTGGTACATATGCAGTCCACTTCAGCAAAGACACCCACGGCAAGGCACCCATCCTTCACATGTTCCATTTTGGCTTCTCTGACTCCAGCACAGTAAAAAATGGTTGTAGGGCAACTATGGAAGGACTGGTGCAGACAACACACCAAACTAGACAGTGAGTGCTTCCTGTTCATGGAAGGACAGTATCCTGGACACACCAAGTTCCCACAGAAGCCACTGGTATAGTTCAGACCTGGAATATCCCCTAAATGCCCATGCATTGAAGGCCTGGTCCTCAGCTTGATGCTATTGAGAAGAGGTAAAAACTTCAAGAGATAAGGCCTCGCAGAAGGTCTCTGGGTTGTTGGGGGATGTGCTCTTGAAGGGGTCGGTGGGACCCCACTGCCTTCTTCTTTTCTTTCATGTCTCTGCCACAAGGTGAACAGTTTTCTCTGCCATGATATGCTGCCTGGCCCATAACAATAGTGCCAATGGATTGTGGACTGAAACCTCCGAAACTATAAGCTAAAATAAACTGTTCCACCTTCTACACTTATTATCTAAGGTCTTTATTATAGTATTGGAAAGCTTACTAACAGAGTCACCAAAGCAGCGTGGAGAAGGTCAGATTTGCAGGTACAAGGGGCAGCATCCCCACCACCAACATCCTTAAGCCTGGTCCATAATGAGCAGCACTGCCTTTATCTCTCAACACCCCTCTGCACGGCCTCCCCAACACAGAGCACTATGTGCTCCCTGTGCAGCTCAGCAGGCCATAAAACTCTTGCACAAGGCCAGGTGCTCTTTACCATTGATCCTAACATAAATGCCAATCAAAACCATGATGGGATACCACCTCACTCCCAGCAGCGTGGCCAGTATTAAAAAAAACAACACAGAAAATAACATTTGGTTGACAATGTGGGAAAAATCGGAACCCTTGTGCAGTGTTGGTGGGATTATAAAGTGGTGCAGCCACTGTGCAAAACAGTGTTGCACTCCCTCAAAAACATAAAAATAGAATTTCCCTATACTCCAGCAATTCCTCTTTTGAGTTCATATATATCCAAAAGAAAAGAAAGCAGAGATTCTGTATGCCCACGGTCACAGCAGCATTATTCACAGCAGCCAAATGGTTGAAACAACCCAATAGTCCATCCTAGGATGAATGTATAAACAAAAATGTGTTTTGTACATACAATGGAATATTATTAATGCTTAAAGAGAAAGGAAATCTTCACACATGCTATACCATGGTTGGACCTTGAGAACATTATACTAAGTGAAATATGTCAATCCCAAAAAGGACAAATACAGTGCGATTCGCTTATCTGAATGAGTTACCAAGAATCACCAAATTCATAGAGACTGAAAACGGGATGTTGGTGGCTAGGGGTTGGGGAGGAGAAAGGACAGGGAGGTGGTGTTTAATGGGTACAAGATTTCAGTTGGAAATATGTAAACATATTCTGTGGATGGATGTTGATGATGGTCACACAACAATGTGAATGTTCCTAATGCCACTGAATATGTATTTGAAATGGTTCAGATGGTAAATTTTATATTATGTGTATATAAATGATTTTTGCAGTTAAATTTTAAGTTAAAAATTTTTGCAATGGCTCCCACACGTACTAGAGAAGTTAAATACCTAAAATTATGACTTAAATCCTTCCAGAACCTTGACATCATTTGCCTCCATCCAGACAGTAGAGTTCCCTTGTCTGTACCCAGAGTCCTCCCACCTGTGCACCTGTCATCATGCAGCTCCCCACCATGCCTCAGGTCCCTTCCTCACCTGTCCTTTCTTCCCACATCTACATCCAGCTGCTTTCTGAAGCACAATTATGCATGGCTCCCATGTTTCCCCCTCTACAAAAATCTTCACATGGCAGGACAGAGCTCTTCCCTGCTTCTTTAATACCCTAGCACCTGGCATGGTGCCTACATATGACAATCAAACTATATCATCTCTGCTGCTGAAGATTCCCAACTTGAGAAAAATCATAGCCCAAAGAAAGACACACATGCTCAGTCTAGAGCTGCTCCAGCCATGACATATGTGCAAACCATCGGTCTTATGGGCCCCACCTGCCTCCCTAAGCACCCAGGTAGCATTTTAGTGAACACTCTTTCTAATTCAAATCATACGTTCCTGCAGATGGAATCAGCTTTTTTATTTAACTTCATTGTTATCTACAGTTCAATCCATTACTATAAATCCAGCTTCTTAGACCCTCTTAATAACCCAGAAGAGAATACACAAAAGATGCATTTCCCTGAATAGAGCAGGTGGGCAGCTACAATAAAAATTCTTTAATAGAGCTAATGCTCCTCCTGGGGTAATTTAAATAAGCCACAATGGTGCAATCATTAGAATTAATTTTATAGGATCCTTAAAAAGAGTAACAGGAAGGGAATCAGAGGACAGGATTCCAGTTGTGGTTCTTTGGCAAATCCACTGATGTGCCCTTAGCTAGACTCTTAGCCTCTCTACAGCTCAACTTTCTCATCTATAATAAAATTACGATGGTCGAGAGAGCTGTGGCTCAGGATTGCTGGGGACCCACAGGCAGACATGAGTTAATTTACTGGACAGCACCAGAATTCTAAAAACAAAATAGAATGTTGTACAAAATGCATCACCTCTAGTGAGTATAAGGAACTATTTGCTAAAACTTCTGCAGATTCTATACAAATACAACGCCATTTCCTATAAGGGACCTGAGCATCCACAGATTTTGATATCTATGTAGGGTAGTCCTGAAATCTGTCCCTGACAAACATTGAGGAACAACTGTACTCACAGATGAGCAGAGTGACAGCAGTAAGGTCCAGGGACTGAGTAAACCATTGGTTTCATAACATGCTGGGACAGATTATGCCTCTAGCCAAGTTCCATGTGGGGACACCAAGCTGACCAATCTATGTCCACATACACACCACCTAATAGTCAGAGAACAGGCCCCTTCCTGAGTAAAAATCTGCAGAAGCCAAGCACCCAAGTCTTAGGAAGTTCCTAGGGTTCCAAGGACATTGGGCAGATGAAACAAGAAATTACTTGACTTAGCTTCAGGACAAAGGAGAGGTAAGTGAAGGACCCCAGAGTGCAAAATTTAAGGAGCCCTTCCATTCAAGTGCAAATTGTGCATTTGCACCAGCCTGAAATGAGTATCTCCTTGAATCATGGGGCAGATCCCAAGAACAAACCCAGGGTGAATGAGGCTTAGACTCATGAGGTCTCTGGGTTTCCTCTCTGGTGGGGGTGCAGAAAATAATCAATAAATAAATTTGGGAGTTAATGGAGAAGGTACTTATGTATGGCAAGGGGGTTACCAGTGCTGAATGCAGGTCAATACCAAATGTGCTGGACTATAGAAGCCACACAGGGAAAGAAATGTTTGAACCACCATATAAAGGTGATAAAGTTAATGAGGAAAATTTCTACAGGATATAGTTTTAGGAAATAAATTCAGAGAGAAAATAGTTAATAAGGGACCATTGGCTTTTACAGCAAGTGAGACAGGGGCACTGAAGACTTCTGGCCCAAGGGGTGACATGGTCTAATCTGAGTTCTAAAGTGATAACCCATCTGTTATACAGATATGAACCTGGGTAGGAAGTTGTGGAGTCAGGGTAGGAACAGGAACCTTGTTAGGAGGCTGGTGCAATAATTTAGGGGGCAAGATGACAGTCACACCACACAGTGACAGTGCAGGTGACCAGGGATGGTATTCTGGGACAGATTAGACATAGAACTTGAAGAAAAAGGTTGACACGAAGTCTATATAGTTCAGGCATCTTGAAGGATGGAGTAGCCACTTACTGAGACAAGAGACTAGGGTTGAGAGGAATGGAAAGGGACAGCTTGGCAACTGTTGTGCTGAGATGCCCACTAGTCTCCAAGAGGAGGCAATGTGTGGGCAATTGGATAAACAAGCCCAGGGCTCAGAAGAGAAGACTGAACTAAGATATAAATATGGGATTCTTCAGCATATGGATGGTATTTAATGACACAGGATTGAATACAGCCAATTACAGTGTGCATGTGGATTAGGCAAAGAGGAGGTCCATGAATGGACCCTCAGGGATCCACTCCAACACTCAGACATCAGTAAAGAGACCGAGTGAAGTCTAGTGAGGCAGGAAGAAAATTTCAGGCATATGGCGGCCCAAAGACCAAGAGACAAAAATGTTTCCTGGGGGAGGGAGAGGACAAGTTGCCATATGCTGCTGGAGAGTCAAGTGAGAAGAGGCCTGAGGATGGACCACTGGACCTGGAGCCATGAGGGTTTTATTGTCCTTGATAGGAACAATTCCAGTGTCAAAGTGTCAGCAGAAGTTATCAAAAGAAGTGGTGAAAGCCTGATGAGAGTGGATATGAGAACAGGACACGAGGAATTGGAAACAGCCAGTAAAGACAAATCTTCTCAGAAGCTGTACAGCAAAACACATCAGAAAAATAGGACAGTAGAAGGAGGAGGAAAGCAAAAGAGATTTTTTGTTTTCTCTTTTCTAAGATGAGAGAGAAAAGCAGCTGTTCAAATGTGCAGGGAACCATCCAAGAGACACAGGAAGTGCTGCTACAGGGCAGAGCAACATTGAGGGGTGGCATCTGGTGCTAAACACAGAGGGGGTGACTCCAGAGCCGGATGCATTATTTCCAGTCTCAGAAGGAGGGTGAAGGATACTGCACAGACGCTGGTGGGGAGGGATGAGTGAGTGCGAGTCTCAGCCAACCATGAGTCCTCATTTCATCGAAATTCCTGAAGCCTGAAAAATCTGATCAAGAATGGTATTCCAGGGGCTGGGGATGTGGCTCAAGCGGTAGCGCGCTCGCCTGGCATGCGTGCTGCCCGGGTTCGATCCTCAGCACCACATACAAACAAAGATGTTGTGTCCACCGAGAACTAAAAAATAGATAAATAAATAAATAAATAAAGAATGATATTCCAGGTAGAGGAAAACCCAGGACTCCAGAAGTCACGGGAGCCACAGTTGTGATATGACCAAGGAGACCCATTTGTTCTTCCTTTCCTCAACACATCTCAACATTTAACCAAGACAAAGAACATGAACTTGGGCCCTGAAAATGCAGACGTGAACCCACTTTTTTCACCTGCTTGAAGTTAGCAATAATCACATCTTGGCTGGAAGTTACCTGTTTCTCTGTACAATGGAGAGAGTGGATCTTGCTTTTCTCAGGATTGCTGAGATGATATAAATAGATGTAAAAAAATTTGAAAATTCAAGTTGCAGGAACACAGTAAAATAGCATTTCCTTAGAGTTTGAGAGTATACAAAACAATGAGATATGTCATTTCAGCATAGACTCAGTATAAAACTAGGAAAACGTGCTCCCAAATAATAAACAGTAACTTAAATATAGTGGGTCTTACAAGGGGATTGGAGTGACATATTCATGGAAGGTTGAACTGTATTTGTACATGTTTTATTTTTTAAACTCAGTGGTAGGTACCTTGCTGTTCCTCTTATTATTCTCTGTATTTTTTGTGTATCTGGAAAATATTCTTTCAGATTTCTGAGTCTTTTATTTGCTCCTGTCTACAGGTTTCCAATAAGAGGAAACAGGGATCCTTGGAGAAATAGCTGATTACAGGGATGAGGTAGGACAGACTAGATGAACCTGGAGTGTCTTTTGCCAGAAAGTAAGGAAATGCTCAAAAAATGAAAAGGTAAGTGTTTGTCAAAGTTATCCAGTAGGAAACCTAAAAGAATTTCCAGTGATCAAAGCTTTTGAACAATTTGATCAACAAAATAAATTAATGTAGTACAGTGGACTCTGGGAATCCATGGTAGAAGTTGGTTCCAGGACTCTCTGTATATATCATAATCTAAGATGCTCAAGTCCCTTATATAAAATGGCATAGTATTTACATAGAATCTATACTTATCTTCCTCTGTGTTTTAAATCATCTCTGGATGACTTATGATATCTAACACAATGTAAATGTTATGTAAATAGTTGTTACACTGTATTGTTTAGATAATGATGACAAAGTCTGTACATGTTTAGTACACATTCAATGTTTTCCCAATTACTGTCCCAATCCACAGATGAAAGAATCTGCAGGTGTAGTACCTATGGATATAAAAGGATGACTATATTAAATTATACAGTAAAGTATAAAATAAATACCCATGAATCCATAGCAATGTGAGTAAAGTTTGAACAAAAAGAATGAATAAATAAATAATTCAGGGAGAAATAGACAAATCTCCAACACAGAAAAATTCCAAATAGAGGTCAGGGATGGATCTCAATGGCAGAATGCTTGCTTAGCATGCACAAGGCCCTGACTTTGAATTCCAGCACTACCAAAATTATCATCATCATCATCATCATCATCATCATCATCATTGCCATCATCCTGGGGATTCAAGATGGCAGACTAGAGAAAGGGTGCCTTCCTAGATTCTCCATGGCTTGCAGGAGTACTGCTTCTCTGTGACATGGATAAAAGAGGGATTTCACTAAAACTCAATAGTGGACAATAAGAGTATCTTAGATACTCAGCTTTGGGTACATTAAACAAAGAAGAAAAACTACATTGGAGCCAAGTCAGTTGCAGAAGCCACAGCAGCAGAAGCACTATGTTTCAGCACAGAAGAAGGGGGAACACAAAGAGAAACACTACGGACAGATTTAGTGTGGAAGAACCTGAGATCAGAAAAACAATCTGCCCTTAGCTGATCCAGAGGCTGCACTGTGCAGTGGGGCTCAAAAAGTGCACAGTGTTTCCCAGCTGGCTATAGAGAGCTGAGGTAGGAGTCATCCTTTTCTGGGGGGGGGGGTGGGTACTGAAGATTCAACTCAGGGGCACTCAACTATTGAGCCACATCCTCAGCCCTTTTTTGTATTTTATTTAGAGACAGGGTCTCACTGAGTTGCTTAACGCCTTGCTGTTGCTGAGGCTGGCTTTGAACTCTCCATCCTCCTGCGACAGCCTCCAGAGCCACTGGGATTACCAGCATGTGCCTCTATACCCAGCAGTGAGAGCCATCTTGAAGCAACCACACCGCAGCTAACGCCTCAGAGCAGGGAAATTACAGGAAAAAACACTGCCACACTGTCCCAGCAAGCACATACTGTGTGGCCTAGGGAATACCTAGAACAGAAGCAAAACAGCACACAGAATATTTTACTCATGGAGTTAAAGTTGGAAAAGCCTCCTCCTTCGATTCTGGTGGCTCATGTGAACAGCAGAAGCTGGTCAGGAATCTGAACAGGCAGGTGTGAATACACTCAGGGACTAAGCCTGGAAAGGCTGCATTCATGGGCAGCACAGGGGTAAAGGACTGGCTTCCCCACCCCACGAGCAGAATCCTCTAGATTCCCAAGATCCAGACTCCCAGCAGAGATCAGCAACTGCCAGGCCCTAGAGGTGTGTTAATCTAATCTCTCCAGAGCAGAAACCATCTATCAAAGTCCTAATCCCTGATTAGACCTAAGCCTCACCTGCTGGAACTCTACTCATAAAACTCTACAGTGGTCCCACCCTGGGAATGTATCCATCTGGTCTGTGCAAAAAAATTCCAACTGACAATACAGTTTTGACCACCTCAGTGGAAATGATTATTTAATTTTTCATTAAAAATTTTTTTTGGTGTGTGTGTGTGTGTGTTGTTTGCTGTGGTGATTGGTTTATAGACATATATACATATTTGTTTCTTTTCACCTCACTTTTAGCATTTTTAAAATGTAGTTATTTTTCCTATCCTTGTCTTTTGAGGGTTAGAGGTTTTGAGTAGTATATTCTGGTTTTGTTTTGAATTTGTCTGTTTCTCTTTCTCTTGTTTCTTCTGCTAACAGCAAAATTCTATTGTTCTCTTTCACTCTCCCTTTGTTATTTCTATTTCCTCTCCTCCTTCCCTATAACCATCATATGCTACATCTCTTCTGCATTTTCTTTGTTCACTTTTTGAAATTACGAACTCTTTTATGCCTTTCTATCACATTTTCTTTTCTCTTAAGTAACTGTATTCTTACAATTTTTAGCACTAATTGGTTTATATAACTCCTGCCCTCACCACTAATGCTATTGCTGTATATGCCATAGTTGATATCTGTTCTTTGCTTTAATGCTAGATAAAGATTATGGTATTACTCACTGATTTTACTGTTGGAAGTTGCTAACCTTAATATTTCTGTTTTGTGTGCTAATTAATACTGTAGCTGTCATAGTAAGAACCAAGTATTCAGTTTAATGCTGTATATTCTTTGCATTGGTTTTACTATTGTTTGTTTCCTCCTATTCTGTGAGGTGCTGGGAACCTACAGGGACACTACAAGCTCACATGGTAGAAACTCTGTTGCTGAACTATATTCAACCAAAAGACAGCACATCTTGCTCCACACACAAATTAATGACACTCAATCTTCAGCTACACTTTAATACAAAGAATAGAAGAGACAAACAGCCAAACTAACAACCAGGCCCCAAGTAGAAACAGCTAGGTGTGGGCCCCAGGTCCTATGTATGGACATTCACTGCCAGAGCAAAAGCAGAGCAATAACACAAAGGCTGTGGGCACCATGCTTATGAGAGGGGTCTGAATTCAGATCACTCGAGTACACTTTGGCAAGTTAAAACTGTGGCCTAAAAAGGTCCACATGTAAGAGTAGAAAAAAAATCTCTTCTAACAGGTGAATGAATGCCAACACATGAATAAAATAAATATGTAAAAAGCAGGCTACCACAACACCTCCTAAAGCTCATAATTCTCTAGCAAATGACCCTAAAAATATTAAAGTAGATGAGAAACATCAGGAAAGAAATTCAAAAGAATCATGAAAATTATCAATGATTTCCAAGGAACACAGAAAAACAACTATATGAATTAAGAAAGTCAATATATAATATGAATGAAAAATTCAATAAGGAGATAGAAATATTAAAAAAGAACCAAACAGAAATAATTGGAAGTGAAAGAATCAATAAATCAAATAAAATGTTCAGTTCAGAATCTCTCTAATAGAGTAGATCATGCTAAAGATGGGATTTCATAGCTGGAAGACAAAGTGGACATCCTCTGACACTTAGATAGTATTAAGTAACTATGATCAGAAAATATAAGAACTCTAGGATAATATGAACAGACCAAATTTAAGAATCACTAGACTTGAGGGGGGCTAATGAGATGGATAAACTCTTAAGGGAAATAATATAAATATTTTTCCAAATCTTCAGAATGAAATGGACATCCAGATACAGAAGGCATTCCAAACCCTAAGTAGACAAGATCAAAAAAGAACCTCTCCACAACACATTATAATTAAAATGCCTAATGTACAGAACCAGAATAGAATTTTAAAAGTCTCAATTGAGGGGCTGGGGTTGTAGCTCAGTGATTCAGCGCTTGCCTTGCATGTGTGAGGCACTGGATTCAATCCTCAACACCACATAAAAATATATATATATAAAACAAAGATATTGTGTCCATCTACAACTAAAAAAAAAAACTCAAGAGAAAAAAACATTGTGCTAAGTCAATCAGAATCACTTCTGATTTCTCAGCACAAACTCTATAAGCCAGGAGGGCTTGTAGAGCCCTGAAAGTCCTCAAAGAAAATAACTGTCAACCAAGACTGTTATATCCAGCAAAGCTATCACTCAAAATCAAAGACGAAATTAAAAAAAAAACTTTCCAAGATAAGCAGAAACTTAAAGAATTCATGACTACTAAGACAGCACTATAAAACTTACTTTAAGAAATACAGTCTACAGAAGAAATAAAAAACAAACCTCAGAGCTCACAAAAGAACAAATCTCATTTGAAGAGTAGCTAAGCAAATGAGAAACAGGACAAGGCCAAATGAAATAGGATAAATAAATCAAAATGGGAGGAGTTAATGAACATCTCTCTATAATAACACTGAATGTAAATGGTCTCAACTTTCCAATTCAAAGACACAGGCTGGCATAATGTATTTAAAAAAAAAAAAAAAAAAAACAAGACCCAACTACATGTTGTTTGTAAGAAATGTACCTTCCAGGCAAAGACATTTCACTTCCGCTACAGGCGGAAAGTGAAAGCCTGAAAATTGACATACCGTGAAAATGGAGCCCCCAAACAAGCAGAAGTAACTACTCTCATATCTGACAAAGCAGATTTCACACAAAAATTCATCAAAAGAAACAAAAAATGTCACTTCATACTAGTAAAAGGAACAATCCAACAAGAAGATATAACAATAATAAATATTTATGCCCCAAATGTGGGTGCAACTAATTACATAAAGGAGACATTACTCAAATTGAAGCCTCAGATAGACACCATTACAGTAATACTAGGTGATTGCTACACCTCTATCACTACTTGGTAAGTCATCCAGACATAAATTCATTAAAGAATCTTTGGATCTGAAAAATACCACAAATCAAATGGACCAAACAGACAAATATAGAATATTTCATCCAACAATAGTTGGATACACTTTCTTCTCAGTGGCTAATGGAACCTTCTCCAAAATAGGCCATATTTCAGGCCACAAAGCAACTCTTAGCAAATACAAATATGTTGATATAATTCCTTGCATCTTATCAGAGCATAATGAAATGAAATTAGAAATCAACACAACCAAACCCTATAGAAACTATATAAACACATGGAGATTGAAAAATAATGCTAAAGCTAATAAACAAATTTGGCAAAGTAGCAGTTTACAAAATCAACATACAAAAATCAATCCCTTGGGGCTGTAGTTGTGGCACAATGATAGAGCACTTGCCTGACACTATGTGAGGTGCTGGGTTCAATCCTCAGGACCACACAAAAATAAATAACTAAAATAAAGGTATTATGTCCATTTATAACTAAAAAATATATTTTTTAAAAAAATATGTTTTAGAAAAAAAAATCAATTTGCTTTCCCATATAACAACAATGAATCTGCTGAGAAAGAAATTAGGAAAACAATTCCATTCACATTAGCATCAAAAATAAAATAAAATACACATTAATAAATCTAACCAAGGAGGTGAAAGACCTCTATAATGAAAACTAAAGAAAGCTGAAAAAAGAAATTGAAGTAGACCTCAGAAGAAGGAAAGATCTCCCATGTTCATGGATAAGCAGAATTAATATTATTAAAATGGCCATACTACCCAAAGCAATATACAGATTCAATGAAATCCCCATCAAAATACCAATGACATTCCTCAAAGAACTAGAAAAAACAGTCCCAAAATTCATTTGGAAGAATAAAAAATCTGTAACAGCCAAAAAAAAAAAAAAGAGAGAGAAAGAAAGAAAGAAACAATGCTGGAGGAATCAGAATATCAGACTTCAAATTGTACTACAGGGGTATATTAACAAAAACTGCATGGTACAGGCATAAAAACAGACACATAGACTAACAACACAGAATAGGAGACACAAAGACAAACTCATACATCTATGGTCATCTGATTGTTGACAAAGGTGCCAAAAACATACAATGGAAAAAAGACAGCCATTTTAACAAAGGGTGCTGGATCAACTGATTATCCATATCAAGAAGAATGAAACTGGACCTTCATTTCTCACCTAGCACAAAAATCAACTCAAAATGGACAAAGTCTTCAGAACTAGACCAGAAACTATGCAACTCCTAGAAGAAAACACTGGCTTTTAGGCTTAGGCAACTTTCTCAGTAGGACCCCTAAAGCTTGCTTAGGACATAAGGCAAATGAGTTAATAAATGGGAAAGCATCAACTTAATAAGCTTATGCACAGCAAAGGAAACAATTAGGAATGTGAAGAGAGATCCCATAGAATGAGAGAAAATCTTTGCTAGCTACTCTTCTGACAAAGAGTTAATAAATAGAATATAGAAAGAGCTCAACAACAAGTCAAATAACCCAATTAATAAATAGGCAAGTGAATTAAATAGACACTTCTAAAACGAAGAAATACAAGTGGCCAACAAATATATTTTTTTAAATATTCAACATCATTACCAATTAGGGAAATGCAAATCAGAAATACACTGAGATTTCATTTCATTTCACATCAGTGAGAATAGTCATCAAGAATATAAATAATAATAAATTCTGAAGAGAGTGTGGAGAAAAAGGATCACTGTTTTTTCTTTTTTTATTTGTTGTTTTCAGTTATACATAACATTAGAATATATTTTGAGATATAATACATGGAGTAAACTTCCCATTTTTGTGGTTGTACATGATGTGGAGTTACACTGGTTGTGTATTCATATATGAACATAGGAAAGTTATGTCCAATTCATTCTACTGTCTTTTCCATTCCCACACTCCCTCCCTTCCCCCAACTCCATTTTATTCAATCTGGTGAACCATCCTTCCTCCTCACCCAACTCTTTCCTATTTTGAGTCAACATCTGCATATCAGAGAGGACATTTGGCCTTTGATTTTTGGGGACTGGCTTATTTCACTTAGCATAATAGTCTCCAGTTCCATCCATTGGCTGGCAAATGCCACAATTTTATTCTTTTTTATGGCTTCTATATCCCATTGTGTATATGTACCACATTTTCTTTATCCATTCATCTGTTGAAGGGTACCTAGGTTGGCTCCATAGTTTAGTTATTGTGAATTGAGCTGCTATAAACATTAATGTGGCTATGTCACTACAGTATACTGATTTGAAGTCCTCTGGGTATATGCCAAGAAATGGGATAATTGGGTCAAATGGTGGTTTCACTCCAAGTTTTCTGAGGAATCTCTATACTGCTTTCCAGAGTGATGCACCAATTTGTAGTCCCACCTGCAATGTATGAGTGTATCTTCCCCTCACACACATCCTCACAAACATTGTTACTTGTATTCTTAATAATTGATTTCTGACTGGAATGAGATGAAACTTCAGTGTAGTTTTAATTTGCATTTCTCTAATAGCTAGTGATGTTGAACATTTTTTCATATATTTGTTGACCATTCAATTTTCTTCTTCTGTGAAGTGTCTGTTCAGTTCCTTAAAGCAATTATTGATTGGGTTCTTTGGAAGGTTTTTGGTGTTAGGTTCCTGGAGATTAATGCTCTGAGGTGCAGTAGCAAAGATTTTCTCCCGTTCTGTAGGCTCTCTCTTCATGTTCTTGATTGTTTCCTTTGCTATGAAGAAGCTTTTTAGTTTGATACCATCCCATTTATTGATTTTTTTTAATTTTCCTTCTAGTGCTTTAGGAGTCTCATTGAGGAATTACATTTCTAAGCCAATATGATGGAGAATTGGGCCTACTTCTTCTAGTAAGCACAGGGTCTCTGGTCTAATGCCTAGTCCTTGATTCACTTAGAAAGGAGTTTTGTGCAGAGTGAGAGATAGGGGTCTGTGGGGAGCCACTCTGAAAGATTTGTGCATTCCATCCTGGAGTGGAGAGGCTTTGACCGGTCACTACAACTCGTGGTGACCTGGACATTGCCCAGGTCCAGGAAGTTTGAGAGCATGTCTTTAGACGTAGGCGTGTTGCCCCATGGATTGAGCTACACTCACGTATTCCTTTGTAATATTAACCCTTTGCCCTGTTTGGGATAGAATGTTCCATGGAAATGTCCTTTTTGTGTCCCCTTCTCTTGCTCTGCCTTTGGGTGTGGCTTTCCTAGATGTCAATCAAACCATCTGATATCACAAAGCCAGACTCAACCCCCTGAAACCTGACCCCTTGTCTCATTTTATGGCTTCTCCTCAGTAAAAGGATTCAGCATGTGCTCGCTCGCTCGCTCTCTCTCTCTCTCTCTCTCTCTCTCTCTCTCTCTCTCTCTCTCTGCAGACCCTTAAGATCAAAGAAGCCATCACAGGACCCAAAGAAAAAGGTATCTCTGTCACTTTTGTGGTTATTTCGTACAGCCCAGTTCACCTGGAGTGACCCTGAGTGTTTTAGTCGTAAGGAACTCAACAGGGATCTAATTTCATTTTGTTATGTATGGACTTACAGTTTTCCCAGAATCATTTGTTGAAGAGGCTATCTTTTCTCCAATGTATGTTTAAGGCGCCTTTGTCTAGTATGAGTTAACGGTTTAAAAGGACACACTGTTGGTGGAACTGTCCATTACCAAAACCACTATGGAAAGCCTCAAAAAAGCATGGAATCACAGTATGACCCAGCTATACCACTTCTCGGTATTTACCCTGAAGAATTAAAGTCGTCTTGCTACAATAATACATGCATACCCATGTTTATAGCAGCACAATTCACAATAGCCAAATTATGAAACCAGTCTAGATGTCCATCAATGGATGAATGGATTAAGAAAATGTGGTATATATGCACAATGGACTTTTATTCATCTAAAAATTAAAGATAAAATTATGGCACTTGCAGGAAAATAAATGGAACTAGAGACCATTATGTTAAGCAAAATAAGTCAACTCAGGAGGTTAAGGGTCATATATTTTCTCTCATATGCAGAAGCTAGAGAGGAAAAGGAAAAGTGGGGGAATCACCTAAAATTGGAAGGCAGATCACTAGAGGAAAGGAACCAAGCAATAAGACAGAGTGAGGGCAAGGGGAAATGCTGTGGAATGATATTGACCAAATTATATTGTTATATTGTAGGCATGTATGGACATGTAGCAACAAATCCCACCAATATGTACAACTATAAGGAACCAATAAAAATGTTTAAAATCCTAAAAATGTATATACATAATACCAATAAAACTCCCTGCTGCTTAAATGTGAGCTATTCATAGTGATTTCCTTCTGAAGAGTACACTGAAAAGGAGATGGGGTAATTTTACTGTGAAAAATGAGCAAATGCTACAGTCAGATCATCAAGGTCAATATCAATAGCATTAAATAATATTGATAGCGTGTAATGTTGAAAATGCCACTTCACCCTGAAGGTTTTCCCCCCAAAACCCATAATTCCAGTCTAACCATGAGAAAAACATCAAATAAATCCAAAATGAAGGACATTCTACAAAATACCCAGCCCCCTTATATGCCTCAAAACTGTCAAGGTAATTGAAAACAAGGAAAGTTGAGAAACTGTCACAGACCAAAGGAGGTTAACAGGACATATTTCATGACTAAATGGAATATGATACCCCGAGTGAGATCTTGGGTCAGAACAAGGACACTAGGTAAAAACTAAGAAAAAATAACAAGCTTCAGAGTTCAGTTTATTATATTACAACAAAGTTAGTGTATTTGTTTTTTAGAATTGTGATAAAACACATGAGAAAAACAACTTGAAGGAGGAAAGGTTCATTTTTCTCACATTTTTAGAGGTTTCAGTCCATGTTTTCCTGGCTCTATTGCTTTTAAGCCTGCAGCAAAACTGAAACATCATGACAAAAGGGCAGAGCAGAGGGAAGCTGCTCACTTCATGACACACATGTCAGGAATCAGAGAGAGAGAGGGAGGGGCCAAAGACAAGGTAGAGTACTCAACCCAAGGATCTACTCCCTTCAACCAGTTCCCACCTCCTACAGTTTTCACCACCTCCCAATAGTCTATTCAGCTATGAATCTACCAGTGGATTAATCCATTGATGAGGACTGAACCCTCATAATCCAATCAGTTCCTAAAAGCCCCACCTCTCAACACTACTGTATTGGGGACCAAGCCTTCAACACATGAGCCTTTTGGGAGATGTTCCAGATCCAGACCAAAACCGCTGTTTTCATAGTTGTGCCAAATACAACACTGTGAAGTAAGATGTTAACAAGAAAAGAAACTGGGTAAGGGGACATGGGAATTCTCTAGGTTACCTTTGCAACTTTCGGGTGAATCTAAAATTGTTCTAAAAGTAAAAGTTTAGTAGCAACAACAACAAAAGTAAAATATAAGTATGCAGACAGATCTTCTTTGTGAACCAAAGGAACCAGCTGGCTCACATACCTACCCAAGCATCCTGGAAAGCCCCACCGAGACTTCAGCAGATACCCCAGGGCTTCTTTCTTTGAAGCCATTCTGCTCCTGACTTGCTGTCTCCATGGAATGGGCCTCTAGGAGCTTCACCCTCTTGCAGACACTTTGCACTTTCAGATAAACACACATGTCATGCCCAAGCTGTTCTGCAGGGGTGACCCTTTTCCAAAAGTTTCCAGAGCACAGGAGTCTGTATTGCAAACCACTATAACCCAAGCAGATGACCTGCTAAGTTAAATCCTCTGCCAACCTGTCAATGCAGCTCAGTCATCCTCTCTCTCTCCTCCCTTCTCAGTCTATTCTCCTCACATGAAAAAAAAAAATCAAGTAAAGCCAAAGACAAGCTCCTTCCATTTCTCAGGCAGAGCCTCTTGGTTCTGTTCTGCTTCCTCAAGCTGGACTTGCCAGCTGCCCCCAGATGACCCCCACTTTACAGCTTCAGGTGACCTTCTCATACCAACTGTCACAGACCTTGCCATTTCCTAGTCACCAATACTGACTGAGCAGCTGCTCTATGCCTGTCACTGTGTGGGGCAGGGTAGAGACCCAGAATTTTCCCACCACTTAGCACATTCCCATAATATTGTTAGAAGTGAATTATAGAAGATGCCAGAAGCCCCAACACTCAAGACCACAGGACACATGCTGTGCTTATCACATTTGCCCTACAACAAGAGAACGGGTACAGTAAGACCACAAAACACTGACCCAGAGAGGACAAAAAAGAAAAAAAGCAGAAATTCTTATTAAATGTCACTGGCTGACAGTCTATGAGTTGCTAAAACACACAGAACCCAGCAGAACTTTGACAAGTTAGGTGGCAGGGGAAAAACGGAGGACACCAGCACTCTCAAATGGACAGATTTCCCCTTCAAAAATTCCGAAGTCACAAGGACAGGAAGCTAAAAAGCTTAAGAGTGGAGGGCTGGGGTGATGGCTCAGTGGTAGAGCACTTGTCTAGCATGTATGAAGCACTGGGTTCAATTCTCAGCACCACATATAAATAAATAAAGATCCAATGACAACTAAGAAAATATTAAAAAAAAGAAGAGTGTAAGTCAGGTACAGTGGCACACACCTATAATCCCAGCTAAGAAAGAAAGAAAGACATTTTCCTCAGTCTCACAGTCTTGGGTTCAAGAACTGTAATGCTTTTTTTCTTTTTAAGAATAACCAGAACTTGTCTCAGAACTTGTCATTGGTCAAACAGATATGGTGCAAGGAGAAGAGACATTATGGCAAAGAATGGAAAGTACATACCAGAAAGAGCACTGGCCTCAGGCCTAAATGCAAGCAACCCCTCTTAAGGACTAGTGACCCTGAGCATCAGTGAGCTCCACTTTCCTCCCTCCATACATACCAGTCCTGCCCATACTCTTTTGGAAATCAAAAGAAAGCACAGATATCAATGCTCCCCAACACAGTTAAACTCTGCACATGGAAATACATAACCATGTCATCACTTCTCTTGAATGACGCAAGGACCCAGATTTCTATGTCCCTGTGTGGAAAACTGTGTTTCCCAGCACCCTCAGAGGCAGACAGAAGAGATATGACTTGGATCCAAGTCTCGTTATGCTAATTAATCTTTTAGTTTGTTAGTGTTCCTTGAAAAGCTGCTTTATTTATAAATAAGTTGCCTGACAGCAAATCTTGAAGCAGAAGCATTAGTCAGCATTGAAAATTTCCACTTCCAACATTAGCAATTTAGAGAAAAAAAAATGGGCTTGTATGTAGTCCTGGTATTGAATAATAAGTTGATCAAGCTCCGAGTGAGGCCTACACTGTGTTTTTAATCTTTGGAGGTGATTCTTGGATGCCAAAGCAGCTCTGCATTTAAGGACCATTGCTAAGATGACACAGGTCAAGGAGCTCTGGTCCTCAGGAGTCTGTGCAGCCAGACTTTCCATTCCTAATGGTGGGAAACAAGCTACCAGGCCAGAAGAAATGCAGAAGGCTGCAGAAGCCAGACCTGAGGGCAGCCACCTCATCCCCGAGCCTGCCTGTTCAAGGGACCCAGTGCTGATGGCAGAATAGTCAGGACATATGAGCAATGAAACCGTTCCCTGATGGCTCTGGCTCTGGCAGAAGCAGGGAAAGACATTTACCTTTTAAGGACACTCCAGCCTCTTGGTCTACCTACACCCACACGGGGCATGCATAGGAGGACAGAGTGGGGCTTTCCAGGATGTGGCTACAATGCTTGACCACAAAACCTCCCAGAAGACAGCATCCCCAGTGCTGGCTCTGAAGGGTCCACTACAGGTCCTGGTTCAGCCCGTCACCCAAGAAGATTCCTCCATTTCACCAGATGAAGAGAGGGCAAAGCTTGTACCTCCCAAGTGGTGTGAGTACACCATGGCAGGAAAAAGGGGATGCCCAAAATAAGCTCCCTCATGAAAGGAGGGACAATTCTACAAAGTGGAGCAGCATCAGAGCCCAGGGGTGGATAAGGACAGCTGGTCAACTTTGATGCCACACCATGGCTTGGTCAATGGTCCTCTGTGTGAGCTTCCTGTGGCTGCTCTAACAAACCACCATACATTTACAGGTGCCTGTAAATACAGCATTGCCCTTTGCAGAGCATGCTTTCCCTCCATCAGTCTGCATGGGGAAGCTCAAAACAAAAATCCATAAGTGACTTAAAACAACACAAATTTACTGTCTTACAGTTCTGCAGTTCAGAAATCCAATATGGATGCCGGGATTTGAATGTGTCCCCACAAAGTTCATGTGTTGGAAATTTAAGCCTCAATGCAACAGCACTGAGAGATGGGACCTCTAAGAGATTGTTAAGTCAGGAGGGCTCTGGTCAATGGATTCCTGATAAATGGATGAGTTTGGCTTTTGCTCAGCCCTTGCTCTCTTCTCCCACAATGGGATGATGCAGCAAAGGTCCCCACCACATGCCACACCTTGATATTGAACTTCTGGCTTCCAAACTGTGAGAAATAATTTTGTTTTATAAATTATCCAAGCTATGGTATTATTCTGTTATGGCAACACACAAGGGATTAAGATAGTAGGAATTACTGGGCTTACATCAATATTTAACCTTGGGCTGGTTCCTTCTAGAGGCTCTCAGGGTGAATCTGCTTCCATCCCTTTTCCAGCTTCTAGAAGCCACCTGTATTCCTTGGCAGGTAACCAACTTAAAAAGAGGAATACATTTTTCTGCCAACCCTGGATCAGTTCCAAGACCCCTGCAGATACCAAAATCTGTGGATGCTCAAGTCCCTTATATAAAATGGCCTATTATTTTCGTAGAACCTACACATATCCTTGCATAGACTTTAAGTCATCTCTAGATGACTTATAATACCTGATACAATGTAAGTGCTATGAGAACAGCCATTCTACTGTATCATTTAGGAAATAACAAAGAAAAGTCTGTACATGTTCAATACAGATGGAATTTCTTTCCCAAATATTTTCCGATCCACAGTTGATTGAATCTGCTGATATGGAGGCCTGGTGTACTCTTAAAATTGAAATTCTATTAGCAACAAAAATAAGATCTAAATTAATAAGTTTTTTTAAAAGCAAAACTTGAGGCATAAACACACACATGGAGGGTCAATCCACACAGTGACATAACAGTAATAAGCTTGCCACTTGCCAACTTCAACCAATTGCTCCAAGCATGGACAGACAAACAGCCTTGTCAGTGAAAATCCCCACACTGCAGTCCCAGAGTTCGTCTCTTAACCATGATTCGATGAAGGTGCCTGTAAAAACAGCATTGGCCCTTTCCAGAGCTTGCTTTCCCTCCATCAGTCTGCAAGGGGAAGCTCAAAACAAAAATCCATAAGTGTGGATTGTAACTTTAAGATTTCTCACCACCAGCAATCCCCAATGTACACTGAAAATTTCACTTCTCCCTTTCTGCTGATTTGAACTTTTCACACATCCAAATCCTCAATGCTAACAAAACAATTCTGAAAACATCACCCAGAGGTTATTTCAGGCACCTTGGAAGGCTGTAGGAATCAATGTGATTGTGAACATGAATAACTGTCAGCAGCCAAAATCACCTGACATGTCCTGATGCCTGCCTGGATTTCAACTTCAACTTTTTAATTATCAAATTAAATGTTTATGCTATACTAATCTCCTTCCCTCTGGGCCTCCCCATTCCAAACAAAAATCTTCTAATAAGGCTGGACAGTCAGACAAACCATGAGGTGCCATGTGATTCTGCCTGTTGCCTCCTTTACCTTCTGAAGAGCTGCAGTGTTTGGAAAGCATCGGGCTTCCCAAGACAGCTGTAAGAGCAAGGAAGGCCCCATTCTCCAGGGCAAGGTGTAAAGGGAGGAAGCCTCTGCTTCCCTAGGTGAGGTGGAGAGCCCCAGTCAGCCTCCGCTCCACCTATTCTTCCAAATGCCACCAAACTGGAGAACCTAAATGAGTCAGCAATGCAACGTGGCTGTGACCACTATCTGGACCCCTCCACATACCATCCCAAGCCACACATCTCTTTTTTACACTCAAATATGTTATTTCCCATCTCTGCATATACCTTTGCCCAGGAGAACTGCTCCATTCATCCCTCAAATATCACCTCTGCTCCTTCTTCATGCTTATTCCCATACCAGGTTACAAAAGGCATGCATCCTCCTGCCCACAAAGAGCCCACACCCTAGGGGACATCAAGTCCAAGAAACAAGTGAGTACCCAGGGCCCTAACCCAGCCTGGGAAGATCTCAGGGGTAGAGCTAAAGTAAATCCATGTGCAGATGGAAAACAAGAGTCAGTCAGGTGATGGGGACAGAGAAGAGGCATCCCAGGTAGACAACACACCATGGGCAATGGCCCAGAAATAAATCCAAGAACCAGAAAAAATGTTCTGGAGTGACTGAAGTCTGCTGGATGGAAGGTAAAAGGAGGTAGAGTTAGAAGGTGAGCCAGGCCCTTGCACCCTGTGATACCCCCTTGATTCCAGGGCAGCAGTACCCATTCATTATCAACACCTGGTCAGATGTCTTCTGGAAAAGATCACCAGCTGGAGGCAGCAGGACAGAAAGGTTAGGTTGAGTATCCAGGAGAAGCAGTGGGGAGGTGGGGTAGTTCTGAAGGTAAAGTTCTGGCTACAGCAAGGCATCATGGACAGACCACTGTCCCTCTTCAGGACAGAGAGGTCCATCCAAGATCCATCAAAAGCCCCCTGGGCACACCTGGCAGGGCTAGGTGCAGTCAGCCTTTAGGTCCTTGGGCGTGGAGTAGGTAAAGCCTGGGGGCAGCCACAGTCCAAGGAAGGGACTGAAGCAGCCAGCACAGAAGATAAACCACCTGGGGAAAAGGGACCCCGACTTGTGATGAAGAAGGCCCAGAACATAGCAGAAGTCAAAAGAGAGCCAGTGACATCCATCCAGGGACAAGTGAAACAATGGCTGCTCTGAATTCTGCCTCCCTGGTGTGGTACCCAAAGTCCACTGAGGAGCCTCAGTTTCCTAACTTGACAAACACGATTAACTGCATCTGCCAGAAAGAGCTTGCTGTGGGGTTCACAGGACAGTGCAAGCTGATGCTCTTTTAGAAGCTTAAGAAGTTCAAAGGTTCTGGGCACATAGGTGGTCATACACGGTTCCTGCTCATCAAATAGCTTATGTCCCTGACATTTCCCCGCCTCCCTGGAGTAGGCCAGTCGCAGTTCTGACCCATGGAGTGTGAGCAGAGAGGAGACTGTGACACTCTAGGATGGAGGCAGATAAGAACTATAAGCCCCCTCTACCTCCAAGATGGAGGGGCGGCCTAACCAGAAGCAGTGTCCCTGGGCAAGAAAGAATCCTTTGACATGTCAGCATCTCAGAGTTCACCTATCTTGACTGGCCAGGAATCAGTAAGACTACAAATACTCTTGTGGCCTCCATTAGAGGACTGTCCCATTTTTGTGTGTGAGTTTTCAAAGAATGTAATATTTTAGATAAATAGATTAAATAATCCTGTATAGCCTAATATACCATTTAAAGAGAGTCAAGTCTTCAATCTCAGGGGACTGTCTCATTGTAAACAGAAATTTCAAAAACTCAAGGAACTATGTAAAAGAAGAAGAGGGAATTTATAAATTCTTGGTTCCATTAGCTCTGCTCTGTAATTCTGAATGAGTCATAGTATTTACAAATGAGAATGCTGAGAATATTTCAGAGTGATATTCTGGCAGAAGCTTCTGCTGAGGATGGGGAAACTGAGGCCCATGGAGGAGGAAGTCGCTTGGGGGCTGGTCCAGTGGTCACAGGCTTCAACAGTAACAAAGGCCTGGTCCCGTAAGGGTCTAAGCCTGAAATTCTCTCTTTCCCTGGTATAAAGTCCCAGTAGGAAGAAGGGCCAGTCACACATGTGAACATGTGGATCCTCCAGTCTGCAATCTGGGGTCTCCAACAGACAGGCACTCTGGGCCTGGGGGTGAGGTCATAGATCACTTGGTCTGACCTGGTCCAGGAGGAAGAGAAAAGTGCAGGCTACAGCAATGAGGGATAAAGATTAGGGGCAGCAGGGACCAAGCAATCATGTCAGCAACTGGCCTCAGGGTTAACTTGGTTGACAGTAAACCACTCTGTGTTCCTCCCAGGAAACTCCAAAATGACAGCAGCAAGTTTATATGTACTCCTTCCATTAATTCCTTACAAGGAAAGCCAAAAGGCATTACAACAGAACCATCACACTTTTCCTGAGCTCCCGCATAGTAATGGCTGGCTGGATCTGGTTCTATATGCTAAGGAATGCTTTCTTCCCCATCCTGAGGCAGGTCCTATGGCCACTCCTATTCTACAGATGCTAGAACAGGCATATCAGGGCTTGGAAACTGGCCCAGGACCACTTGGAGGCACTGTCAGGATTCAAACCCAGCTGCCTGGCTTCAGAGCTCCTAAGGACTGTACCATTCAGCCTCTGGCCATAATTCCTGTAAACATTTGATGCCAAGGCAAAATGCTACCTACCAAAATCAGCTTTTCAGTGATTAATTCCAAAATTCTGACATACCACAACCATGTCTGCATGGGCCCTACCTCTGCAGGGACAGAGGCACAACGAGGACCCAAGTACTGCCACCTTCCTTGGTCTGCAGACTAGAAACATCCACCTGTCCTCTTCTTCCTTGTGTCTCATGAAGTGGCACCCCTTTCACCACAGAAAAGCCTTAACTGAGCTTCTCCAAAAATCTTCACCATGGCTGATTTTAGGACTATCAGCAAAAGAGTCTCTGCAAAAGAGTTCAATGTAGATAAACTTCCTATTTTCGTGTCGCCCAGTTTACTTGGCCACCGGCTGAGAAGATACCAACACTCCAGGTGCTGGACACCCTCTTACTAGTTTTTCACAAACATTGATCCAGTATAGTAGTTTGTAGAAATGTGCAAACAAGGCCTCTGGCCTTGAGTTGGGCTTCACAGAGATGTCTACATTTTTAAGATAAGTTACCAACTGGGCTTCATGGTAACAATTGGTAGGGGGAGGAAAGAAAGGGGAGAAGAAGCACTCCCCTTCCCAGATGTTGTCCTTGAAGAGTTAACTTGCTCAAAACAGTGAAAGGAAAAGCTGCTTTTACGTGAACTTCTACAGACTGGGAACTTCTGAGCCCCTCCCCTTACATGCTAAGTATAAAACTCTGCAACTACCTGAACTCGGGGTTCAGGGGATTGATTGATTACAGCAAAAGCTGTGTCCTCTGAGCCTGGCTGCAGCCAAATAAAACTGTTTCCTGCTATTTTGGTGTCTTGCCTCATTTGTCCCTATAATAATCAGAGTTCTGTCTCTCGGTCCCCTCTCAGGCATATCCCTCAGTAAAATCTACCTATAGTTAATCCTGTCTTGGTAGCTCTTCAGATGACCAGAACTGACAGTTCCTTATGGGAAAGAAAGCAAAGTCAAGTCACAGCCGACAAAAGGATGCCAAATCCACCCTGTGAAGCTCAGAACCAAAGACAATGAAACATCCTGTGGGCCGGGCTTGATGCCACTCACCTGACACTCTAGCTTCACAGGAGGCTGGAACAGCAGGATCACAAATTAGCCTTGGCAAGTTAGCAAGACCTTGTTTTAAAATAAAATAAAGGGCTCAGGGTATAGCTCAGAGGTAGCAAGTGTGGATCCTGGATTCAATCCCCAGTACTGCAAAAAAAAAAAAAAAAGAAAACTAAGATGGAAAGCACTGGAAAGGACAACAGTCAGCTGCGTGTGCTGCAAGGAAGGATGGGAACACAAAGCAATGGGACACTTCTCACCCCTATGACAAGAGGCAGCTTTCCACCCTCACAACACTTCAGAACTGCCCACTTAGGACATCAAGACCTGCTCTCCTGCAATCACTTCTTCCTTCAATAATTCTAGTGTTAAAATAACTCAATTTAAAAAATAATAAAGCAAAAATTTGACTTAATAATTAACCACCTAAAATCCCCAGGCATGGGAGAAGACAGATGGTGCCACTCACCCCTGCTCTCTGAGATGGGGCCTCTCATGTGCCCTTGTCCTGACTGTAGGGTAATCACAGACCCACACTGCTTTCACATCTTGCCATTCAGTGCATATCCCTAAACAGAAAGGTTGTGCATTTCTAATGTCCCCTTTAATCTATAGGTTATGCTTCCAATATCTTTTCCCCCACTTTCTATTTATTCATTGAAGAAACTGAGTGATCAGTCCTACAGTAATTCCCACAGTTGGGTTTTGTTTTTGTTTGTTGTTGTTGTTATTTGTTTGGTGGTGCTGGGGCTTGAACCTAAGACCTCCCACATACTAGGCAAATGCCACATCCCCAGCCACCCATGGTTGGGTTTTGATGGTTGTATCCCTATAGCACAACCAAACATCACTATCTATCTTTTATGTCCCTGCAAATTGGTAGTTGGATGGATCTGAAATCTGAATCTTGGGGACAGACCTTGTTCCAGTTTAGATATGAGGTGTCCCCCAAAAGCTCATGTGGGAGATAATGCAAGAGCATTCAGAGGTGAATGATCAGATTATGAGAAATGCAGCCTAATCAATGGATTAATCCACTGATCAGGATGAACTGGGCAATAATCATTAGCAGGTTAGGGTGTGGCTTGAGGAAGTGGGTCACTGGGCACACGCCTTTAGGGTTTATATTTTGTCCCTGGTGAATGGAGTTCTCTCCTTGCTTCCTGATTTCCATGTCCTGAGCCACCTTCCTCTTCCACACCTGTCTACCATGATGTTCTGCCTCTCTCGGGGCCCAGAGCAATGGAGCCATCTATGGACTGAGACCTCTGAAACTATGAGTGCCTAATAAACTTTTCCTCCTCCAAAATTGCTCTTGACAGGTCTTTTGGTGACAACAGCAAAAATGCTGACTAAATAATACCCCTCACCAGGCAGTGTGCCTCTTCAGCCCTTCCTGAGGTCAGCAGGCTCCAATGACCACAGGTCCCCGTTAACTAATGCACACATGTGCTAGAATTCTTCACTATGCAGAACGTCTCCTCACCAGCCACTGAGTGACCCAGTGGTGCAGCCTGCTTAGGAAAATCAGGATGTTTCAGTCTTTCTCTTTATTTACCAATGTTCAAAATAAATAACTGATTCCCCAGCAATCTCCAAAGGGGACTGATTAGGTTTGCACTTTGTCTGTTTTCTTGGTATTATGAAAAATCCATGGATTTAAACATATTTGATGTATTCTCACCCACTGCAGCTGCTACTCTTACTGATGTTCAAATTGTCCCACCTTTGGCCTCTCTGGGGCAGCTTCCAGGTCTTCTAAATACCACCCTCGTGGTCTTTGATGGCTCTTTTACTATCTACTATGACCAATTGTTCCAGGAACAACTAGTACATTTCCTGTGCCTGGCCTGTCATTTGTCTAGGCAGTGTGGTTTATTTCAACAGAAAAAAAATTAATTTCAAGACACAATCAGAGCCCCGCAGATGCTCCCTGTTGGGTTGTTGGATTGTTGGGTTGGCCCCTGTTTCCAGAGCTCCCCAAGGTACACAGTTAGTTCACAAGTTCATGCTGATCCTTGTCAGTCAAGTTCAGGACTACAGGGATCTCCTAACATCATGGATCTTTTCTCTTTATCTCCTTTCTCCCCCCACTGAAAATCCTGATCAAGGCCCCCAGATTTAGATCACATAATTATTGCTTCATCTTACATTACACACAAAACATGCTGGGAATAGCAATGCTGATACTGTTCAGCACCACATGACTGGAATTCTTCACTATGCAGAAACACAAAATGTTTTATCTACAGTCTCTCCCATTCTCTCCCCATTTTTATAGTTGTAAGAACACAGATGAGTGAAAGGCCATTTCTACTATACCCATTCCATTGCTTCCCTAAGCTCATCTTCATGACATAACTGAGGATTTATTTTCTCCTCCATTTATACGTTACTGTCTCTCCAGTCACTCACCAGTCGGAAGCTCGCCGGCCAGTACTGTGGTTCCCAAACTGTGCACTGATGTACCTCAGGGTCCCTAATTCACCCACAGGGACATGACAGCATAGTCCATATTTCCAAGGTGAGCACAGCAAAGCTTGACATCTGCCCAGGCTGTGTACACCACCGCCGGAAGAGCTCCGAGTTTCAACCTCAGATCACACTACAAATTCCCCTTGAGAATACCCTGTGAGGATGGTGACCGCCAAAATTAACAGCAAAGCCCTTTCGCTCACACCCGTTAGGGTGGCTACCAGAAATAAATGAGAAAGAAAAAGAAAAATCAGAAAAAGAAAAGGAGGAGGAGGAGGAAGAAGAAAATAACAAGTTCTTGTGCTGGTGCTGGTAAGGATGTGAAAAAAATCGGAACCTTCGTGCACTGTTGGTGTGAATGCAAAACGGTGCAGCCACTGAGGAAAATGACAGTTCCTCAAAACATGAAAAACAGAACTGTCACCTGCATGATGCACACCTGTGATCCCAGGGGCTCAGGAGGCGGAGGCAGGAGGATAGAGAGAGTTCAAAGCCAGCCTCAGCAACTTAGCCAGGACCTAAGCAACTCAGCCGGACTCTGTCTCTACATCAAATACAAAAAAGGGTGGGGATGTGGCTCAGTGGAGAGCGTCCCTGGGTTCAATCCCTGCCCCCCCCCAAAAAAAAGAAAGTGAGAAGCCATCAGGAAATCCTTTCTCCTCTGACTTCAAATCTTTAGAACTGAGGGAGCCTAGACCTTGGTCTCCCTGAGCAGCCACACTCCAGATAAACCCGCCAACAATGGTCAGCACCACACACCAAGCACATTCTGTCATGTGCAAACTCAGCTGTGACGGAACAGCCTGGAAGATATGCACCTAAACATAACTTTTTTCTCTTAATTTTCTTTGTGGTTTGATTTTTGGTTTTTATTTGTTTGTTATTGGTTTTGGTCTTTTTGTCTTTTCAGTGCTGGGGCTGGAACACAGGGTCTTGTGCACTCCATGCAAGTGCCCTATCTCCGAGTTGCTTCCGCAGCCCTAAACATGACTATCATGATACATCCCTGGATAGATCACACTACATTCCCCTCAAGTATCTAAGCAAAGTGCCTCCATCCCAGCTAGATATGAAAGAAGACAGGAAGTGCCTTGCATCCTAGCTCAGCATCCCTGCTGTGAGGCTTAAGCCTCTTCTGATGTGCCTCCTGGTAGTACACTGCCCACCTAATAGAGAATCTTGGATGATGGCTCAAATGATCCCTGAACCAGCATCAGGCACACAGCAGGCCCACATCTTACAAGATAGCAAAGTCTACTAACCTGGAAATAGAACTTGGGAGGTCTGAATAATACTCTGCAGCTTATGAACTTGCCTTCTCTGCCTAACCAGGTGTATGAGATGCACATTTCTATTCTGCCCATTGCACAGTCCAGACAGGGAGAATAAGGCTGAGAGAGGCACCACATGCCAAAAGATGCCACTGTCAGTGAGAGGATGGGTCAAGGCCCATCTCTGTCATTGGCTTATGAGCCCCTCTCTGCTATGAAAGAGCTCCTGCCACCTCATACCCATCATCATGGGATCTTCCAACTCACATCCTGTCCAGGTCCTCAAGTGCTTCCCTTAACTTTCCCGCCCATGAATGGTACAGCCCTTCCAAGCAGGAAGCCCAGAGACTCTGTGGACTCTAGCCTTTACCAGCCAACTCTCTAGATCCTTGTTCCTCTCTGTGGGGAAAAGAGGAACAAGAGGAAAAAGAGACTGGGTACTTGATTGCAAGTACCCAGCATGTGCCCAACCATGGACATAAGTGTCTTGCAGTTGTATCTATTATGGTTTCTATGGGATACACTGGCCTCCAAGACACAGAACCAGTCAACTAGAATCCTCTTCTGAGTGGGAAAGTCACTCACCAAGTTCACAAGAGCTGCTGTAGGCATGGGCCTGGCACACTGTAGCTGGTGTGCAAGGATGCTTCGCCTGCCTATCACTTTATATCCCTGCATGAAGCTAATTTGACAAGTCACAGAAGGACAGCAAGCTTAGGACCAGATGTCCATGACCTGTACTTGGGATGTCGTGCTCAAGAACTAATACATGCAAGTGGACTAGCAGCAAGACAGCCAATCTGCAAAGCTAGAGAAGCAAATCACAAACAACCGTGTCTTCCACATTAATATATCCAGGACTTCCTCTAGCACCTCCAACAGACCCACCACCGTCCTTACAGGAGGTGCTAGGACTTTATTCTCTTTTCCTGGGATCACTGCAAAACCAAACTCTATCAATTTTCAACTAGAATGAAAAACCTCTCAGGAGAAAACAATTCTTTTCCAGTGGGCTAGAAAAATTCATTCCTGTACATGAAATTAAATGAAAATGCAACAGAATAAAATCAAGACTTTGAAAATGCGTAGGAATACTCATTCTTTGTTCCACCCTGGTGCAGGAATAAACAGGGGTTTCTGCCTAATCCTATATTCTCATTAACAGAGACATGCTCTGCATGAATAAACTGATTGTTAAAGAATGTGAACTAAAACAGTATAAAATAAGGTAAACAGAAATTAACTCTTCTCTTCTCTTAGACAACTAGGGGACCTTAATTAGGAATGTACTCACTGGCTCCTGCTCTGACTCTCTTTCCATAACCTCAGCTAAGACAAGCTGACTCTCCTGATGCAGGCTTATCCTTGAATCTATCCTGTGCTGGGTAGACTTTGGAGGTGAAGGTAAAGACATGGCTTACTCCTCTACTTCCCTGTTCCAATGCTCCAGCTAGAGCTCAGTCCTGTGAAGATCTGCACTGCAACTTTGAACTTCAGCCCTGTCTTTATCCATTTTCTGCTCCTATAACAAAATATCTGACACCCGAAAATTTATAAAGAATGAGAGTTTATTTGGCTCATAGTTCTAGGGACTGCAAAGTCCAAACACAGGGTGCCAGCATCCGCTCAGTATCTAGTGAGGGCCTTATTGCGGTATTATAACATGGTAGAGGGCGTTACATGGCAAGACAGAAAAAGGATGTAGCTAGTATGTCTCTTCCTCTTCTTACAAAGTCACTAATATCATCATGGGGCTCCACCTTCATGACTTCATCTATCCTAATTACCTCCCAAAGAAACTACCTCCAAATACCAATAACTATGGGGATTGAGTTTTCAACACATGAACTTCTGGAAACACCTCCCCACAGCAGTAAGCCACCATCCCATGCTAACTCCTGCTGCCCTAAGCCCTGGACAGCCTTTGCCCTTCCCAGAGAGGCTCACCCAGAAGTTTATGACTCAGTATATCCAGCTTCCCTGGGCAATGGCACTCAGCTCTTCTGACCCTAGAATTCCCCAAGGATGATTTAAATCCCCCTGCCTGGACACCAAGTTGTAGGTTCCAACTCTCCATGGCCACCCTGACTGTACAGGTTACACATTATGAAACAAACAGTGCTCTGCCCAGTAGCAGATAAAGGCAGGGTGGGGTTGGGAGAGCAGCAGGACCTCAAGGTGCAGCATATGGAAGGAGCCCAGTTCCAGGTCACTTGCTCTCCTTAAGGACATCTGTAATTTAAGCACTAGCAACCAACCAAAAATGTAAAAAATATATACATAGTGTTGGGGAAATTACAATCTGTCTTTGTTCAGATTCACCCTGTGGGGAAGAAGTGAAGAGTCCCTGCTTTTTTCATGCTCCATATCCATATGGAGCATGCCAGGAACTGTGTGGCTCAGAGTGCATGGTCATTCTCACGATGCCCTAGAGGACAGAGGAGGCCTGCCCTCTCTTGACAAGCATGCAACTGCTCCATTCAACAGAGAAGATGACACCCAGGGCTTCAGCCCCACTCCTGGTTCAGGGCCTGCCTTCTGCCAGACATTCAATCAAACCTTCCATCAGAACTTCCAGGAAAGCAAAGAACCAGTCAAAGCCATGTCCAAGAGGCAGGGAAAGCCAGAGCAGAGCCCATGAGGTCCCTGTACTTAGTACACTTGGGAAAGATGAGATAAAGAGAGGAAGGGGGAAAGAAGGAAGGCAAACAGGGTGCTTCAGAGTAGAGAGACAAAGGCAGGCAGGTGTTTCTGGAAGGACTGGCATTGGCAGGACAGCATCCATCTCCATTTTCTTCTTTAGGAACAGAATTGGGATTTTAAACTAAACCACATACAATTCTCCCTTTCAGATAATTGGGCTATATAATATAAAAATATATACATGTGGTCCAAAAGATATAAATGAATGGCATGGTGATTCCCAGGGAGAATTCTTAAAGGCAGCTGAATGGGTGGGGACATGAGCCCCTGTGCTAAAGCTTCCTCCTTACAGGTTCTAGAATGCCTGCCTGATTGCTGGAACCACAAGGTGTTTTGCAATGTAAGTCATGTATTAAGATGGTGGAGCAAAGAGTCCCTGATGATCCCAGAGAGCTGATCACCCTTTCACTTCTTTTAAGTGGGAGAAATGATGAATTTCTTTCTGGTTTAAAATTCTATGGCTTTGTATTTTCTGCTCTATGGAGCCAGACTCCACTAAGGATGTAACAGCCCAGGCAGCTCCTGCACATTCTGCCTGAACATCCTTTTTCCTCTTATTTGGCCTCTCTATCTCTCTGACAGGTAAGGTCAGAACAGACAGCACTGGGTGACGGAGCTCCTAGATGCAGCATGGGGCAAATCTTCAGGTGTGAGCCATCCTAGGGCTCTGAAGGTCCCTTCAGGGATAAATCATGAGACTGGCAAGTGACAGTCTGCTGAGGACCACCAGATCCGGCAAGGAAGGAACCCATAGCCATGGCAGCAGTTAACCTGGCAGCATCATCTGGTTCCTGGCCTCCCACACAGGTCCCCAGAAACCACACCCACTTAGACCCCCATGATGTCACTTGTCACCACAGGCCATTGCTCTACATCCCAAGTTTTTCTCTCTTCATCGGCCCAGAAACACCAGCATTTCAGTCACCAGCCCTTGACAATGGGGGTCCAGAAACCAGCTGTAGACACCTGGTCTCCAGGCACAATCAGAACACATACTGATCCCTGGTACTCACCTGTAAACAGGCGTCTACAGCTCCTTGGCCTGCTTCCTGTCCCAAACCCACTCCCCACACTCAGAATCATGAAGTGCAAGCTTTTTCGAGTCTTTACTCCACTCTGACCTCTTCAATGGTCCCAGGACACCACTGAAACTCCTTATGACCAAGGCTAATGAGGACCAGTCTACCTGTGGGTCCTGCTCACCTACACTGCAGCCTCTTCTCCCAGCACCTGCTCTCCCTGGCTTACACCCTCCAACTAGTCCCACGCCCTGCTCACGCCTTTCTCCTGATCTGACTCTGCTCTCGAAGCCTCAGCTCATAACCACTTCTTTCTGGAAGTTTTCGTAGTACCCTCTGTCCCCTGCCACATGGGCTGCCCCTCATTGGGCTTTAGTGTCAAACCCCAGCCTGTGGGGTCCTCAAGGGCAGCAGCTCTGCTTGTCATGACTCTACCTTCAGCTTGACCTGGGTCTGGCACACAGCCAGAGGATAAAAGTGCACTTGAGAAAAATGCTCCACAGGACAAATGTGCAACCTTCTGGGGCCTCAACCAGACTTGACTTCAGACCAGAAGCACCCGAGTTCCAGAACTTTCCTCATAATCCAGTGGTAAGATCTTAAAATCTAAATCTAGTTAAGGCTTTGCATAGCCTCTGTAGCTCTGTTTACTGGGAAACAGTGACTCCACACTCTCTTTCATAGGACAAAACATTTGTTTAAAGGGTTTCTGATTCCATTTGAGGTATGCATTGTCTATTCCTGTTGCTACAATACAATGCAGGATACTGAATACTTTATAAGGAAAAGAGGTTCATTTAGCTTACAGTTTAGGGGGCTGAAAGCCCAAGATTAGGTGGTCACATGGGTTCAGTCTCTGGAGAGGGCCTGATAGTAGATGACATAAAGGCAGGAATATGTGGAGAAAGGAATGCTCACATGGAAAGACAGGAACCAGGAAGGGTCAAGGGCTAGGATCATTCTTTTTAGAACAATCAGCTCTTGAGAGAACTAATTATGGTCCCATGAAGGGACATCACCCCCAATAACATAACCCTCTTCCATCAAGTCCCACCCCTTGAGGATCTCAACAATGCCACACTGGGGACCAAGCTTTTAACATAAGAACCGTTAGAGAACACACTCAAACCGTACCAAACCACAGCAGGTGTCATAACAGAATACTATAAATGGGAGGCTTATAAACAACAGAAATTTATTTCTCACCATTATCAAGGCTGGGAAGCCAAAGATCAAGGCACAGTAGATTTATTGTCCAAAGGGAACAGCTTTCTGGCTCAAAGACGGCACTTTCCTACCGTGTCCTCAGTGGAAGGGGTAAGTGGTCTTCCTCAGGCCTCTTCAGTCAGGCTCCAATCCCACTTGTGAGGCCTCCACCCTCAGGACCAAATCACCTCCCAAAAGCTCCACCTCCTTAATACTGTCACCTTGCAGGTAACTTCAACATATCAATTTGGCGGGGACACAAACATTAGCCCATGGCAAAGGGCCCTTCATTTTTATTCCCTTTGTAGCCAGGACCAGACATAGCTTTAAAGTGACCAGTACTATAATGGGCAGCACCAGCTACTGAGGCTACTGGTCACTTCCATTGGTGAGACAAGACCAACCCTCTTGGGACTGTCAACCCTCAGAAGCCCTGAGCATCCTGCCACAGCTTTCTGCAAAAGGCTAAGCCACATGGAAATTATTTTTACCACCCCGTGAGGTATAGAGCTTGCACAAAACTCATCTGTGTCTCTAAGGGGACCGTGGCCCACAGACCCTCCACACAGCAAGCAGGTCCTGTATGTGCTCAGGGGAGAGGGACTCTGCTCACAAGGTCATCCTCCAGGAGAGATACCTTCTAGATTTGAAACTGCTCACCACAGGTGATCCCACCTTGTGACCCATGTCCAGGAATCCTGGGACACAGGGCTAGCAACCCCATGTTGTGGGCTACGGAGGCCCACCATGCACCCTGGGCTCTCCGTAGCTTGGAAAAGCCTCCCAGGGAACCTGACCCCTACTGCCCATGAGTGTGGACACACAGCCTCAAGGACTATCTCACCTACCACCTGCCTTCCCCCCTCCCCCCAACCAGTGGCTTCTCCCACAGATGACTCACCAGAAGCAGGACGTTGACTCCGACACTGGTTGTAGCTGTGGCTCAGTGGCTTTGTTCCCCACACTGTACAGTGGTCCTAAGTTATTAGAGGTTTAAGTAGAAAATTTCAGAAATAAACAATTCATCAATCTTAAATAGTCTTTCTTACAGTGGGTTACCATAATTGTTTCATTTTATCATTAGTAATTGCTGTTAATCTCTTACTGTGCCTAATTTGTAAGTTCAAGTTTATCCTAGGTATGTATGTATAGGAAAAAAAACCTAGTAAATATATAGGCCTTGGTATTATCCGAGGTTTCAGAAACCCACATTTCAGAACATCTTGAAATGTATCCCCAGAGATAAGCAGGGTCTCCTGGACTGGGAAAGGGGGGCTGAACTCAGGTACTGCCTTCCTGAATAAAAGGCCTACAGCCAGGCTGAGACTCAGGTCAGACCCTGCTGCAGAAACCATCTCAGATGCTCCGGTGCCAGGGCTGAAGCTTACCCACAGGGACCTTTCTCTACGTGAACATCTGTGCATTTTAATATAACTTCCCAAAATATTACTGTGCAATTATTTCCAAAGACTTCAATGGGATCCCCAAATACATACAATTAAGACAGAAATTGTAATTTTAAATTACTGTTAATTTGAATAAACATAAAACTCTCTCATCTCTAAGCCAAATGAAGATACCCACATTCTAATTAACCCTGAGATGCTGCTGAACTCCTGAAAACCACCACTCTGGAAGTTCTGAGGGAGAAGCAACTCCTGGATGGTGGAGAAGCCTAGTGGAAATGGTCCTCATGGGCCACCTCGACAGTGAAAACCAATCTCCAGCCAAGCACTGAAGGAGGACCACAACCTTGTCAAATGGGTGGCTAGTGACTTGAGCGCTGCCATGGTGCCACACCAGGTCCTGTGGACAGGGGAGAAGGACACAAGGTCGCCCTCACAGCCCTGCTTTGCTGGGTGGCAGCAGGTAGCAGGCTGGAGCACAAGACTCCTGTAACCTCTGGTTCCTGAGCCTCCTCAAGGGTCCAGGAACTACTGAACTCAGGCAGGCTCTTCTGAGAGATGAACAGGGCTGGGGCGGGATGCTCAGCATAACCTAATCTGCACAGAGGGCTGGAAGAGGTGACAACATACTCACCTCCTCCACCAGAAGAGGTCCCCCTCCTCCCACCCAGACCATTTTCCCAGTGTTCTGATCCACAGGAGACCAAGAAGGGAGCAAGTGGCTTACTCTGGAGGGCTATGCCCTTGGAGGAGGGGAAGGTGGCTTTGCCTTGCCCCACAAGCAGGGACCAAGGGATGGCTGCCCTGAGTCTCCAGCATCTGGGAAACCATTGTCTGTACTGCCTGAGAATCCAGAGCCAGAGGCCATCACCAGAACCTTCTTCACCAGGACTGAAGAATAGCTTCCCAGGGAGGAGCTTCCTGCTGCCCCTTGGATGTGAGGTGCTCCCCTGGAGACTCCTTGGAGGACTACCCATAGGGTCTGAGAATGGAAAGCACAGTCACCCAGTCACCAGGCCAATAAGTTCTCAGCAGCAGCATGTCTGAGGAAGTCACACAAGCGCCCCTCGAGAAAACAAGTTAGAATTAAAACTTGGTGGAGCCTGAAAGTGCCAACCAGGCCACTGGTGGAAAGACTGCCCTTTCCCCTGACATGCCATGCCTGAGGCTCACCCTGGCCAGCAAGAGCAAATGAGCAAGCCCAGGTGCAGGCCAGCAAGCAGGGAGACCACAGGAGAGGGAAGGGAGCACACATACAGCCCCCTGTCCCCTCCCGCCTTCCAGGACTCCACCAGACAGGAGGAAGCTCCAGAGGTTCCATGAAGACTGTCATTTGAGCTTCCTAGGGCTCAAAGTAACCCGTGAACTTCCCATTGCCTTAGAACAGAAAGCTCCTGGCTGCCTGAACACTCATTTGGCAGGGAAAGAACCAACTTCCAGGACAGACTCAGAGGGACAGTGGAAATGAAGTTAAAAGCCCCTTTCTGTTCCCTTCTTACCAGATCTACGTGGGACAATGTGAGAACCACAGCAGCACTGGGCTCTGACAGCCCCGAGAGACACCAGTATTGGTGACACACTGGGTATTGGACATGACACTCTTCTCCAATACAGTTCTCAACCTGGTGTCCACTAGCCACCAAACTCCATGTGTGCCATGCCCACGTACATTCTGTCGGGTGTCTGGCCCAATCCCAGTTCAGAACCATGTCCACGCCATCTGCTGCGTGGAGTGCAAGGGCAGAGGAGGTACCCACCCAGTCTCTGCCAGTCCTTTCCTATACTGGTGAGGCTATGAAGCTGGGAGGCTGGAGTATCAGGAAGAGGTAGGGGACACAGCCTCCGATCTCCCCTGTCAACTCAGCTACTTCCACTTTTTATAGAGATGTAAGTGGGCCGATTTTACCATTTAGGTAAAATAATCGCTGGGAAGCTTTAATATTAGGCAGAAGCCACTTCATCTTTAGCAGTAGATGGCAGATCCACATGCAAGAACTGTGGTCTTTGGAATATACAATATTCTCCCTTTAGTGGAATTAGGACAATAATATTTTTTTACGCTTGTAATTAAGGGAAGAACAGATGGTGGTGGTTTAAAAAATCTGTTCATGAGAATTAAAGCTGGTGGTGGGATCATCAACAAGATGTGGGAAATGAGGGAGAAACTGTTTTTCTGGATGTGCAGAAGTCCCACTACTGTAATCCCTAAAGCAGAGTGCTAGGAATATAGGGTGGAGGTAGATATAAGGTTTACCTGTAGTAAGAGCTGGCAATTTAGAAATGACCATAGTAATGACAGCTGGGTTAACCCAGATACCCAAGGGAGGCCCTGGCTCCAATACTATCACAGGGTGCCCTTCTAAAGACAGACCACCATGCCCAGTGAGACGTACACAGCACCAAAACATTTGGCATGGCTACAGTGGGCTGGGTCCTTTATTCTCTGAGGACCTCTGGGAACCATCCATCTGCCATCAGTCTTAGTCCATTTTCTGTTCCGACAACAATATACCTGGTGCTGGATACATTATTAAAGAAAAGAAGTTTATTTGGCTCATATTTTTAGAGGCCAAAAGTGCAGGATTAGGCATTCTTTCAGCCTCTGGTAAAGGATCCCTTGGTTGCATCCCAACATGGTGGGAAATTGGTAAAAGAAACAGCTGCATACAGAAAGGTCCTGTGAGAACTACATTAATCCCTTTCAAGGACACATCCCCAATGACCTGATCATTCCTACTAGGCCACACTCTTTAAGGTTCCACCACCTCCCAACATCATCACACTGGGTCCACCCTTCCAACACATAAACCTTAGAGAAAAAAACAAATCCAAATCATCGCCCAGTCTAACTTATCTGTATCCCAGGTTCACGTAAACTCAAGGCACAGAAGAAACCCTACAAGTTATCAGCCACTTCAATGAGGTGGCTTAGCCTTGTTATTTATCACTTTGGGGGTATATTCATCCACATTATGCCAAGCTCTCTTCTGGCTGCAAGAGTGAGAGGGAACATATAGATGACATTCCAGCCCCTGGTACCTGTGCTCTAATGAAGAAGACAGAAAAAAGAGACAACTATCAAGTGAAGAACATAATTCTTAAGAGTCATAAGGAAAATGATAAGAGTCATAAGGAAAATCAAAGCAGAGCAAGAAGCAGGGTTTCAGCTCTAACACATGAAGACCTTGGAAGCCATCACCCATCACCCTTGTCCTTAAGACAAGAAAAAAAAAAAAAAAACAGATGAACCAAAAACTAGTGAATCTTCTCAGACCTATTGGTGAACTCAGTTTGCAAACCTCTCCCTTCTCTCACCCAAGCAGCTTCCCTGAGATCTGAAGAGGCAGACGAGTCCACAGAGCCAGCTGCTGGATGTGCTGACCTGGAGCAGATGTCCAAAGTCCACCCAATAGTTTGGGTGATTTTGACAAACTGCTGGAGGCCAAGTATAGATTCACATGACAGTGAGAATTAGCTGGGGGTCACTGTCCTGGGGGGTCCCCAAACTTTCTTGTGCTTTATCTACTCTATTTTTTTAATATTTATTTTTTTAGTTGTAGTTGCACACAAACTATTTTTACTTGGTTCTCACTGTGAAGAGCCAAGAAATATCTGCTGGTGGCTCTGGCAGATGCAGGGGGTAAATAATACTTGTGAAATACACCCAGAGCCTTCTGGAAGGAGGGTTTTTTGCCAAAACCTGTCTCAAAACCATGGGGGAAGGGCCCTCCTCTGACTCCAGCCCTCTCTAGCCTTCCTGTCTTGTTTCACCTCATCCTCCAGCATTGAAATAGCTATACAGATGGTCCCATGATGCTTTGACTTCGGATTTCCACTAATATGTGGACTATAATGGTGTAAAATCATACATATACAACCACTGTTTTTCACCTGCAGTAGATTATGCACTAAATTACCTGAGATATTCAACACTTTATTATCAAACAGGCTTTGTGTTAGATGGTTTTACTCACTGTAGTCTAATGTAAGTGTTCAGGGTCAAGCTGAACATGGGCTAGGCAATGTCATGACACTCAGTGGATTAAAAGTATTAAATGCATTTTCAACTTAGGATATTTTCAATTTATGATGACATTATCAAACATGACCCCACAGTAAGTCCAGAAGCACCTGCACAAGAAGAAACTCATGTGAAGGTCACAGGCCAAGGACAAAGACCCAGTGAAAGACTGAGATATAATGAGAGGATTAGAAAGTGCTGGCTTCCCCCACACCTCACAACTACACCGACGGAGCCCCAGGGAGTAGCATCCTAAAGTCAGACATGTCACACAAAAGTCACATATATTATAATTTCTGATTTACAGGAAACATTTAGGATAGGTAAATTCATAGAGACAGAAAGCAGGACAAGGGGGCATAAGAAATGACGTCTCTGAGATGATAAAAGGTCTTGGAGTTAGAGATGGTGGCCAGACAGCATTGGAAAGACAATTAATACTTAACTGTTCAACTGAGGATTGGATAAAGAAATGTGGTTCATAAACTCTGTAAAATGCCATTCAAGCATTTAAAAAAAATGAAATCCTGTCTTTTGCCTCAATATGGGTGGACCTGAAGATTCCTATGTTAAGTGAGATAAGCCAGACACAGAAAGACAAGTACCTTGTTAACTCACTAATATGTGGAATATGCAAAGTCAACCTCACTGATATCGAAAGTAGAACAGTGTTTTCCAGAGGCTGGGGAGAGAAGTGGGAGGAGGGGAAAGTGGAAGTCCATCAACAGACATCAGTTACTGTTGGATAGACAAAAGTAGTTCTGGGGTACCACTGCCCAGACTATAGATAATGATAAGGTGCTGTACATTACAAAATGTTATAAGAGAGGATTTTGAGTATTTTCACCATGAAGAAATGATAAATGTTTAAGGAGATAGAAATACTCATCCTGATTGGAACATTACACAATGCACACATGTATCAAAACATCACATGATACCCCACAAACATGTAAAATTTTTACATCACAATCTTAAAAATGAATTGAATGAGACAGTTAATTCTATGTGAATTTTACCTCAATTTTTAAAAACCAACACATCATATTCAAGAGTGAGAAACTGGACACTTGTTCTAAGACTGAAAATGAGGCCAGGAGAGGGGAGAGCACAGCGTCCAGGGCCACAGGCATTCAGAAGGATGAGGACAGAGGTTGTCTATTGGATCTGCCCACTGGGAGCTGTATCAGCACAGAGGGACTGGAGTAGGCTGAAGTGACCAGACTGAAGGTGACCAGGCTGACTTCCAGTTTTAGGAAGGAGGGTTCCAGCCTTTCTGCGGCTTCTCTTGAAGTCACTCAAAAACAGGAGCACAAGAAGCACCTAAAATCTGAGTCTACAAGCCACACCAGACAGGGTGCTAAAGGAGGTGCAGGGATAAAGAGCCCCAGAGGTGGGGTGAAGAGAAGCAGCCCCTTCCAGCCCCCATTCACCCTCTACCTCCCAACCCCAAAAGACCAAAGCATAGAAAGGGGATGAAGTTTAAAAACCAAAGCACAAAAAGGGGCTAAAGAACACTATGAACAGGGAGCAGCCAGCCCCTGGCCACTCAGAGGAGGGGAGGGACGTACTCTGGGAAAACGGCAAACAGACAAGGTGACAGCAGCACAGAAGACACCGAACACAGGGACACAGCAAAGAATCTGCTTGCTAAGTGCTGAGGCCCCACAGCCCCACTATTACTCCCTCACTGACCGGCCCACAGGCCATTCCCTGTCCCCAGAACAGAAGGCCATGGCCTCTTAAGAAAGTGAACTATGGACATACCTCAGAGATACAGTTCAGTTCCAGACCACTGCAATAAAATGAATATCAAAATAAATTGAGTTGCAAGAATATCTTGATTTCCTGGTGCAGATATAAAAGTTATGATCACACTGTGCTGTGTCTATTAAGTGTACAACAATACTCTGTCTAAAAAAATCCAATATACACACCTAGTTAGAAAATAACAGTGAAAAATGTCAACACTCATCTGAGCTGTTGGAAAATAGCACTCACAGATTGTTTAATGCTGGGTTACCTCAAACTCTAAATTTGTTTAAAAAAAATGCAAACACAACACAATGAAGCAAATAAAACAGATATGCCTATATTTCAGATTTGGGGGATGTTTATTACTATGGCATGATGGGTAATAGACCCTATATAAGAGTTTAACCCAAAATGATGATAAAATTGTATTTGTTGGATGGAAGGAGGATTTGCATGTTAGAATCAACTTTACCACAATAGGTAATAAAGAAATATCAGTGCAGGACCAGGGATATAGCACAGTGGTAGAGTGCTTAATTAGCATGTGCTAGGCCCTGGGTTCAATCTCTAACACATACATATACACACACACACACACACAGAGAGAGAAAGAGAGAGAGATCAGTACTACATATTTTTTACGACTATGGAGATAATTCCCAGAAGAAACAGCTGGAAGTGGTGGCATATAGAGAGTGGGATGGGGGAGGGGATGCATAAAGAAAGTGCCATTTTTAATAAACCTTTAAGATATGTACATGTATTATACTGATAAAATAAAAATAAATTTTGAAAAAGTAAATGGAGACATTGGCCATGAAGGGGGCCCAGGGTGGTTGGTACATGTCATATCACAGCAAGCAGTGACCTGGCCTAGAAGGCTATGTAAGTAACTCTACACATAGGCCAGTCCTAGCTGCCTTGGTCTTTCCAAGGTCAGGGCCTGGTGCAGTGACAGAGGCATGGTTGAAGCTTTGGAAGGATAGGACAAGGGTTTGGATTCTGGCTCCATCACTCATGACTGGGGGCAACAACATCAGTTTTCTCCTGGGCCTTTGGTGGTGACAGTAGCCCTCAGCACCATGCATGGTTCAGGTGCAATAAATGGTGATATCACTACTTTTAAAGTCTCAACAAATACTCTAGATGCTTAACAATGAATATACATTCTGAGAACTGCATAATTAGGTGATTGCTATGCAAACATCACAGAATGTACTTACACAAACCTTGATGCTATAGCCTGCTATACTCCTAGGTTACGTGATGTATATATATATAAAGGTCTAGCCTATTGTTCTAGGGCCATGATGAGCAAACAAATAAAAAATTCAGTCATACATAAGAAAGATGATGTAATCAAGCGATAGGGTAAACATGAGATATACAAAATTGCTTGCCAGCATAAAGCAGCATACTCGTTTATGGTAAACTGGTATTTTTTTTAATAAATGAAAGGAGTACATTCTAAAATAAGGATTAAAAGTATAATATAGTAAAAACATAAAGCAGTCACATATTCATTTATTGTGTTAGTTAGCTTTCCATTACTGTAAGAAAATACCTGAGATAATAAACTTACAAAGAGAAAAAGTTGATTTGCCTCAGAGTTTGGAGGTTTCAGTCCATAGATGATTGGCCCCATTTCTTTTGGACCTTAACAAGGCAGCACATCACAACTGAGCACATGGTGGAGCAAAGCTGCTCATCTCATTGCCAGGATGCACAGAAGAGAGAAGAAGAGGAAGGGACTAGAGTGTCGTGATCCTCTTCCAGGGCACACCCCTAAAGACCAAAGACCTCCCAGTAAGCCCTGGGTCTCTTAAAGTTCTACAACCTCCTGAGCGCCACTGTGAGGAAAAATCCTTTAACACATGGGCATTTGGAGGACAGTCTAGATCCAAACTACAGCACTAATCAATATCAAATTTCCCTGTACTGTGCATAAGTGTATGTGCTATACTTTTATATAAATGGCAGTACAGCAGGTTTGTTCACTCCAGCATCACCACAGATATGTGACTTCTGCATTGCACTCTGATGTCATGAGAGCTATGATGTCACTAAGCAAAAGGAATTTTTCAGCTCCACTATAATCTTATGGAACCACTGTCACATCTCTAGTCCACGGTCGACTGGGGAGTCACTACCAGGTGCATGGCTGTACTGGAAGACGATGCAGTGCAATGTCAGGAGCAGACCAGGCGGGGCAGCCAGGATGTTTCCTGAAAGAAGTCAGGAAGTGGGCTTGGCATTGAGCCACCACAGCAGGAAGAGGTCTGGGTTAGGGTCAGGAACTGTGGGGAGGCTGGTGTAGCAAGATTGTCAGTGGAAGGCAGTGTGGGAGCCAAACAGGGGCCTGTATTGGCACAAGAGGCTGGAACTTAGATCTGATCATCAACCAAGGGACAGAGCGTGGGCCCTGCTGTGTACAGCACATAGATATGCTAGCAGGAAGAGGACCATGCAGGCCTATTTCTAGGCTGTTGATGATCTCTCCCCTCAGCAGGAGGGGTCAAGCTACTCTAAAGACCACATCCCACAGACAGCTTGAGAATGGACCCTGCCCCTAGAAGAGGACATGTTGTGGGTTAAATTATGCCTCCTCCCAAAATAATGCTGACGTTTTAACCCTGAGTACCTGCACTTGTGGCCCTGTATGGAAATAAGGTCTTTGCAGAAGATCAAGTTAAATTGAGGTCAGTTGAGTGGGCCCTAATTTAATATTCCCTTATGAAATAAAAGGAAACTTCAGATATGGAGATAAGGACACAGGGAGAAGGCCATGTAAATATTAAAATTATGCTACCACAGACTGCTGGCAAACCATAAAAAGCTAAAAGAGAGGCACAGAATACATCTTTCCTACCCGGCACTCAAAAGGAACGACACTGTTAACCTTGCTCTCTGTCGTCTAGCCTCCAGAACTAAGAAACAATAAATTTCTATTATATAAACTACCAATTCAATGGTACTTTGTTATGGCTGCCCCAGGAAACACACAGGCCTGGTTATTGTCATTCTCCAGCAGGTGACATCCCAAAGGTGACACATTTTTGCACCTGACTTTGGTTCAGGTGCCTCAGACATAGCTCAAAATACCCTAAACAATCCACTTTTAGGACTCTTCAGCAGAAACCTCCAATGTTTCCAGCCGTCCTGCCTGCTGTCACTAAAGAAGTCCCTGCCTAGGGGCTGGGGTGGTGGCTTAGTGGTAACAGCATTTGCCTAGCATGTGTGAGGCCCTGGGTTCGATTCTCAGCACCACATACAAATAAATGAATAAAATAAAGGTCCAGAAAGTCTAAGAAATATATTTTTAAAAAAAGGAAGTCCCTGTCTACACCAACAGTCCCTTGGACTAGCCACTGGGTCAGTGCTGAATGGCCAAGAGAAGGCACCTTTTTAAGTACTACCATGTGGGGCAGGGAGAACCTTCCTACCTCCTGCTGGCTTCAACTTCCTGGGCTCCCAGAGAGAACTGATCACCTGGATGCCCTGAGCCACATAAGCACCCAGACAGGAAGAGAGAGCACCCAAACTGGTGGCTCCCATGGACAGGATTTCTGAGGTACGATTGTCAGGGGCATAGGAAATGTGAGGTCCACTGTCTGGCCATTTGTCCTTGAGGAGTGCCTGTTCTCCTTCTTGTCCTTCTTCTCAAGATACACTCAACCCTCAGTATCTGCAGATTCCACACGCATGGATTCAATCAACCATAGATCAAGAACATTTTTTTTTAATTCTAGAAAGTTCCGAAAGTAAAACTTGAATTTGCCACACACCAAGCACCACACTGAATTAAAATGAATGAAGTGATATGGAGGCTACCGTGTCTTTTCCACCATCTCACAGATCTCAGTCTTTACGGCACTTATTATTGAAGCGCTAATCATGTTGTGATTATTTCATATACTTTGCAATTAAGCCTATGATGACTGGCATCTGTACTTAACATGTACATACTCTGTTCTTGTCATTATTCCCTAAACAATGCAGCATAACAACTATTTACATAGCATTTACATTGTGTTAGGCATACAAGTCATCCGTATTGGGGAGGATATGTATAGGTTCTATACAAATTCTAGGCCGTTTTATATAAGATGTTGAGCATCCTCAGATTTTGGTAACTGCCCCCATGCATACCAAGCAATGACTGTAAATGTAAATTTGTAAAAACAGAAAATTATGAAAAAAAATGTGCATAGTTCACTTAAGCTTTCATCAGAGAAAGGTGAGGACGCCAACAGGTATTAACTATTCTCGCAGCTCCCTCTTGGCACATTAGCCGAGACTCCTACACAAATGGCACGTCAAGCGAAGCGCGACAGGGATGGAGACGTGTCCTACTCACTGGGAATCTCCAGGAACAAGATGATTTTCGTTGGGTCCACAGGATAGTCCGGGCTTTTGTGGTGGTTCTTCCACACGAGATTCAGCAATACTTATTCAGGAGATTATTCAGGAGACTATAGTGAAAAAGATCACAAACAGGGCATTAGCCAGTGAAAAAGCAAACTGTTCATTCATAAACAGAGGGGTCATATACTAAAATTACAGAGCTAATGGCCCATAACCTCAAAAGCAGCTCAAAATAGGATCGGAACTCCAAGGTTCCCCAAGGTTGCCCAGGGTAGGCAGTTGATCATGAATCTCTCCAAGTTTTCAAGGGAGTCCTCATATTTATACACAAAGGACAGAGAACATGGATAATAAATGGCATGAGCTTGTATGCAGCTGGACTTCACTCTAAGTGCATGGGGGATATATTTTTCAAACCCTCTTGGAGAAAGATATGGGAAACCCAAAGCTATTAATATTTCAGGTTTCATTCACTCTCACAGGAAATGAAAAGCATTTATCAAGGCTCTGTTCCTAACTTGTTTTTTCCACAGTAGTAAAATGCTACAGGAGATTCAGAGCTTGGCATGATGTGGGCTATTTATTTTAAAATAGCATTTGCAGCACATGAGCTGGGAGATTCCTACCAAAAGCAATGAACAAAAACCTTTGCAAGGTTGGTGCACGTGTGTCGGCGCCCAGAGCGAGCCACCGGATTGACAAGTGGCAGTGCTTCCTCCCTGAGACGCAGGCGGCTGTCAGCGCTCAGCCAGCCACTCCTCACAGAGCAGCGCCGACCTCAAGTCAGCCAGCCCCCACGTCTCCTTACAGAAAGGAGTTGCAGAGACAGTCACCTATGTTCACATCCCAGCTCTGCCACCGATAGCCTGGGAAGTTTAAGTAACCTACCCGTGCCTCAGTTTCCTTACCTCAAAAAGATCATGAGTCTGAGATATTGTTAACTCAGGCTCCACCTCCAGACCTATCCCCAACTCTTCTCTCCTTCATCTTTCTAACATGTCCAATGAGGGAGCTGATCTTTATGATTTATGAGGTTTCTGGGGCTTTAAATGCCAACAACTACTAAGGACTGAGTTCTTTCCTCTGGTCTGTACTTCTTGCCTGTGGGGCAGGCCACCCAGCTAAAACCTCCAAATATCAACCTCCCCCATGCTCCACAAGCCAAACCACACCCCACCATAATGTAAGCGTGAGAAGCACACTTGTAGCCAGGTTCTCTAACAGGCTGTGTGGAGGCACACCACGGAATGACAACCTCATTCACTCTGAACCACAGCAGGTAGGGTAACTGAGGTCCTGGGCCTAAGCTCCACCCACAGTCACAGCTTTGCCTCATCAGACCCCAAGGCCACACACCACCTGTGCTTACCTCTTCCATGCTTGTGTCTGAGCCTTTTTGTTCCTATGGAATCTTCTCCAAACTCCTATTCATTCTTCAAAACCCACTGGGGGCAGGCATCCCTGAACTTACAGTGGTAATCACATCTTAGCCCTATCTTGTTCTGCAGTTCTCACAATCACTCCTGAGGATCTCCTGATCCCACCAGGGCTCTGGCTCCCTCTACAGGCCTGCCTAGTCCCATAAGGGAGCCACTTTTTAGACTGGAAACACTTGCAGGCCGGGAAACCCTCAAACACAGCCTCAAAGAAAGAGGAGGATAAATGTAAGGAATTGCAATGAGTGGGGAAAGTATTCTAAAGAGTGGGGACAGAGCATCTGGAACGTGTGGCTGAAGCTGTACAGAGCACAGATCACCACACTCAACCTGGGTCTTCTCTCACAGGCAAAGGGGGTCACCTGAAGTTTCTGACTATAGAGGAGAGTTTCTCCATCAGTGTGGTGCTGGATGACCCGGGAGGGGCAGCGCCCATCTAGGAGTGCCCCAGAATGAAAATACAGAGGTAATTCTGAGGGGAAAATTTGCATAGACTCTCCAGGTGAAGACAGCAGCAGGATACTCTGAGCATCTCCCCTCCTAGGACATGCTGACAGAGTTGTTCAGGAGAAGATTCCCAATGGCCATCAGTTCCCAGCAGATCTCACCTGGCATCCTCAGTGGGAAAAGGTCTGGCCTGTCCAACTGTGCCAAGAACCACTTGCCAGCCCCAAAGCACAGGCCCATCACCACCACACTACCAAAGCACCTTTAACAACCTGCCTGTGAACTGCCACAAGGCTGCAGGCTGCCACTTGCAGTGTATTCCCAAGGCTAAGAATACAGTGAGCTTCTCAGCCACACTCTTCCTTTACAGAAGGTCCCAGGAGCAGAGGGTCTACTGCCTGGGAGCCAGGGAGTCTGCGATTGTTCACTTTCCCTCTGTTCAGTAACCATCAGTGAAGCCAGTCCATGGGCCCCAAGCTCAGACTCTTGGCTTTCTGCATGTTGCAATGCCTGGCAGATGACCTTCCTGGTTAGGTACATACAGCATCCCCCACTCCCTCCTTGGGCTCAACCACTCTCCAGGCCCACCCAGGAGAAACATTTGAAGGGAAGTGCAAAACCCTCTGTCAACTAACAAATCCCCACAAATTGTTAACTGGTACATGGTAGAGCAGGGTTCCCAGGGACCAGATGCTGGCCCTGTCCTGATGCCTGACCCAGAAAGAACTGGGAAGGCAAGGATTGGGTTCAGCAACCCAGGCCCATCCAGCTCTGTGCTCCTAGTAACTAACCACTATGGCCCACCTCATGATGTCCCTGCCAGAGGACAACCTGGCCTATAAGGAAAGACACTGATTCTGGCAGCATTAAAACTTCCATCTCCAGGCCCTGACTGGCCCTGGGCCCTGGACAGCTGTATAATGGTCAAGCCCTAGAGAGCATAATTCCTAAAGTCAGCCTGTCCCCAGTGTCAGGGGTCACTTCACCCTCCCTAACTGCTAGAGTCGTCTCCTGGCAGGAGCCAGCTTCATACACTGCAGTCAGGCCACACAAACCTGCTCACACTCACACCAGACAGCAAGTGCACAGGCCTCCACCACTTGAAGGCCTTTTTCAGTTGATGGGGAGAGTTCCCACCATCTTCCCACCCCACCTCCCACCCAGTCAGCTCAGCAAGTCCTTTCTTGACCTGGTCCCTGCAGAATCTGATTTGGCTTACAGGAAAAACATAAACTCAGGTCTGGGAATGAGAGTAATGCAGACCAGGAAGCAGGGGCCAGACGTGCAGACCAGAAGGCTCCAGGCAGTCCAATAGCAGACGGTGCAACTTCATCCAAGTGACACATAGGCCCTAGGGCATTTATGGCACTGAGTTTCCATGAAGCCCTTCATGTTCCCTCTACCCAAGAGCTGGAGAATCAGGTAAACACTGTGAGTCCCCTGACTCATAGAATTGGAGAATCACTATTACCTTCTCCCAGTCTTCCTGTTTCAGTTGATGGCTACAGTGCTTAGCTGGTCAGGCTGAAGCCTTGGAGCCATCCTGGACCCTCTTGCTCACTCATCCCGTATACATCCATGCTGGTCCCACCTCTGCATTCCATAGAGACTCCCAGCACTGTCCCTGCTCCCACCAGTTCCCTGGACAGGGCCTCCAAGCCCAGGACAGTTGCAGTGGCCCCAATAGCTCACTGCTCCCATACTGGCCCCCTTCCAGCCTCCGCATACCAGCCCAAGTGATTCTTCCCAATGTCAAGTCTTTACCATGGTCTCTGAGGCCCTACATATCTGGTCCCCACCCTCCAACTCCTCCAATGACCTGGCTTCCTATTCTTCCTTAAACACACAAGCAGATGCTACCCAGGGCCTCTGCACAGGGCATTCTCCTGCATTGTCACCCCTCATCACCCTACTTACAACATTAACAACACCCTCCCAGCCTCTCCTGGACTCCTCCCCTGCTTTGTGTTTCTCCACAGCACTTACCACCCCCTCCTATCTTTCTTTACCACGGTCATCATCTGCCTTCCCTCCCTGGGAAGGGAAGGCAGCAGCCTCTAAAGGGCAGGGATCCTGATCAACACTCAATAAATGTAGAAAGAAGGAATGAGTCTGTGTCCTCGACCTGGGAGGCCAGCGGGACATGTGCAGAGCACAGTCAGGCCCACACCAGCCCCAAAAGCCCTCATCCCTCTGTGCTGGTGTCTAATTCACATGGTGACAATGACAAGACTCCTGCTCTTTCAAGGCAAAGAACGTGCTCCTTGATGCCTTCTGAACAATGCTTTGTAGGTCACAGGAAATATCAAGGTTCACCACAATTTTCCTGAAAAAAATAAAATAACACTTCCTTCATAAGACGAAATAACCACATCATGACTACACAAGAACAGCTGTCCACAGATATGCCCATCACTGGACGATGGGCCCTGGAGCCAGAGGCCCCATCAAGCACTCTCTCACTGTCAGCCAGGGCTCCCTGACGGAACCCATGACACACACCTAGTACAGGAGCTTCCTCTTCCTGCTGAGGACAGTTCATGCTCTTTCACAAAAACTCAAACCCACAGGCACACACCTCCTCTGAACCTTTCAGATGACCCCGGGAGCCCAGGCATGTTCTGTGAACATCCCCCTGTTGGGGGCTGTTGGGCTTCAGGCACTCACAGCCCCAGCCACTACAGTTTGATGATGGTCCCTGGATGCCTGTGCAGGCTCTAGGCAGAAGGCCACCCTGGCAAGTGTAAGGGGTAAAAGAATCAGGATCAACTGTCAAAAGCACTGTAAGAGCACTAACCAACGGTTCCATGCACCTCAGAGTGGTCCTGGGCAGGAGGGGCAGGAGGCAAGACCCAGACCTAGCAGAAAGCACAGAGGTACAGAGGATCAGTGGTTTAGGCTAGAGACACTGGGGCAGATCCATCCTGCCATTCCCAGGTAGAGGGTTATCTGCTGATGGACGCCTTTTATCCTACAAACTACAATCTGGAAAGTTCTACTTTGGGGAGGACTCCAGACCAAAGCATTCAGGAGGGGGAAAGCTGGCAGTAACTGAATCTGCTCCTGAGGAGCTTGTTGCTGGGTGAAAGCCCTGAGGGAGTTCTATTCTTGTCCCACCAAAGCGTAGGAAGGGCAAGTCATTTGATCGAGGTCGCAGAACTAAGTCCCAGGTTGAATCAAGGCACAAACTTTGGGTGGCCATGTCCAGAGTTTTCTCTGCCCGTGTTTCCACTTCCACGTGAGTAGGGCAGAAACCCAGGCTTAGCACATTTGTCACACTGAATGCAGGATATGAAAAGTAGACACATTTAAGTATTTTCAGGTATCTTTTTCTGCTTTGCCAACTTTTGAGAATGTTGAGACTTCACTTGATACAAAAGGGGCACATCTTTTTTAACTTTCCAAAAATACCCTCAAGATGGTCAAAGAGACAAAAATGATGAAAATGCCTCAAATTGTACCAATTCTCCAAGTGAACCAAATTTTTGTGTGCTACATGAAACATTCTAAATTGGATGGATATAAGTTTGGGGGACATTGGAGGGGAATATGGCACCTGGCTAGGGCCTAGACAAGTGAAGACTATAAATAGTCACTAAGCTCCCAAACACCTCCCTTGCCTCTGGCCTGAGCAGCCACTCCTGGCCGAGGTCCCTTGGAGTACATAGCAGATCTACTGTCATTTGGATTGCTTGCATCTATCATCCCGTGAGCTATCATTTGACCTACACAACCCCTAGCCCATGACAAAGGACAAGACAAGACCCATGAACACCTCTAAGGCACATCTAAAAGGCATCTCAAGCTGAGCATGATCAAGCTGGATCAAACATCACCCCATAAGACCCAGCTCCATTCTTCCCAGCTGACGGCAACTCATCACCATAGGGGCCCCCTAAACTTCCTTTCTCTCCCACCATATGTGGGAGCCATCAGTAAATGGAATAGGCCCCAGCTTCAGATTCCCCTAGAACCCCTACCTCCTCCCATCCCCTCCACCACACATCCTGGTCTCAGCCTCCAAGCCCTTGCACCTCCCTCCAGGATTTCCTGTTTCAGCTCAAGCCCAAGGATCCACTCCACACACCTACCAGAGTAATCCTGTCAGCAGCACCTAACCCTCACTGCACACCCAAGATGTGCACATGCCTTTATGGTGGTGAGACCTCAACAAACCATTCTCCTCAAGAAACCAGCAAGGTCTGGGGAAGTCCGAGGGAATAAATAGTTACTGTGAATGGGTACGGGTGATAGAATGTTCTAGAATTAGTGATGCTGAATGTCATGAATTGCCCAGTGAATTGGACACTTTAAGGGGATAAACTTTATGTTAATTATATTGCTGCAAAGTTGGTAAAAAAAAAAAATTTAAACCATAAGGCAAACTCCATTCTCTTTCCCTCCATCACATCCTCCAACAGCTCCTCTGATACTCAAAGTCCTCAGAATGGTGGGAAAAGCTTACGAGCCCAGCCTCCATATCCTCTGGCCTTCCTCCCCTGATGCTCACTCTGCCCCAGTCTCACAAGGTCTCTGCCACTCCTCAGACACCCGACTCTCAGCCAGTCCTGTTCCTGGTGGACACCGAGCACTGCTGACCTCCTTAGAGCCCTGTGGACACCACCTGTGGTTCACCCCTCCTTCCTCTCCTCGTGTATATTGTGCTCTTTGTTTATTACCAGCCTCGCCCTCTGGGATGGAGGCCCCATGATTTTCATCTGCTGGGTCCTAGGGATCCCCCAGCACCTATGACAGGACTCCATGGTGACCCACTAAATGACGACTTGATGACAGGCTTTTCCCCTGTGCAAACATGGAAGGATGCTGCTCAGGGAGATCAGTGGCTTCCCAGGCCACACTTCAGGGTCAGGGGACTCCCAACGTTAGCTCTTCCCTCCTGCCAAATGCTGCATTACATCCACTTATTCATGAATAGTGAAATCCTCATAAGCACCCCCTACATCTGGAAATGGGGCCAAGGTAAGAAAAAAAGCCCCTTAGTATGGCCTGGAGACCTGTCTGGCCACAGTTGGTGGGAAAAGGCCTTGCCCCTCCCAGACCTCTGGCTATGAGTGCCCTGGGGGACCCAGCCTGCTGCAGAGGAGCCCACCCCTGAGGGCTGGAGGATAAGCTCCGCCCTCTGAATGGCCACAGCAAATAGCACTGGGCCAGGCTTCCCTGTGGGGTGGGGAGGAAAGGCCTGTTCCAACAGAGCCACCCACATCCCCACCATTTCCTGTTTCAACAAAAAAGAGAGGCTGGTTCTCATACTGAAAATCTCTAAATCCCTTCCCACCATGTGTCTATTCATCCTCACAGTGAGCAGGCGGGGACAGGAACACTCAGTGACGTGGGCACACCCTGAGGTATGTAATGGCAGGAAAACACAGGCCATGTGCCCTCCCGCTGATCTGGAACAACAGCCCCACGCAGAACATCCCACCATTGCCCACTCACGCACCACTGTGGGGACACCAGGGCTGAGCTGCAGCCACCCTCCTTCCCCCCGCCCCAGGCCTTGATCCTCCACAGCCCCCAAGGCACCCACAGCCACCCTACACACCCATACCCAGTTTCCTTTAAAATATTCCATCCTTCCAGAAATGTTCCCCAACAAATAATACCAAGGATTCAAGAGAGAATAAGAGGGAAACTGGCAAAGAGGTGCAGAGGAGACTCTTTCTAGCCAGGGAAGCCATGTACTTCACCTTCTTCTGATTTCAGAATCCTCACCTTCCTGAGGTCAAGGGCATGGGATGCAGGAGCTGCAGCTATATCAGGGCTGCTCCAGTGTTGTTCCTGTCCCTGGATGAATGGGCCATGGCCTTTTTTTTTTTTTTTTTTTTAACCTGAGTTCTCACTGTGTGCCAATTGCCATTCCAGTTGGCTGGTTGGCCATTCCAAAATAAAGAAGGAATTTGGCTCTGGAGCTCAGCTGCCTGGGCTAGAATAGCAAGTGCAGCATTGAATAGGCTCTGTGACATCAGGGACATTTCTTAACCTCTCTGTGCTTTTTTCCCTTACCCATGGAATGGAAATAACCACTTTCCATTACAATGTTGTAAGACATCAAGGAAACAGCCTATGTGCTCTTAAGAGGGAACCTGCTGCCTCCTAACTATTCTGTAAATGCCTACTGCCGTTATTATTCCTAATAGGTAGCCGACAGACGTAGGCAGTGGGAACATGATGCTCAGGGGATAATTTTATGAATTGAGCCCACTGTGCTGACCCCCCACTTACTTTCTTTAAAAAGCAACTGACCTGAAGCCACCTTGGCCCTGTCCTGGCCTAAGTCACTTGGATGTGCTGCGTTCCTCAGCAAACAGCCTCTGCAAAAACGCAGACCCAGAGACACCTACAGATAAGAACGACATTACCCACCAGGCTGGAGTGGGTGGGTGGGAGGCGTTTGTGACCTTTACACAGACCAGATTCCAGGACTCCGGGGAGACAGAAAAATTAGAAGAAACCCCACCACCACCACCACAGAATCTGTAAGAATAAATTCCAATGAGAACTGGTCAGCATGGGCCAAGGTAATTCGGAATTCCTTGAGCCTTTAACATGTTATTTTAATAGTAAAATCTCCCCTCCAGAGGGTAAGACACACACAGGGAGGACTTGAAGGTCTGGTGTCATTCTGCCCTCGGAAGACAAGAGGTGAACCTGGGCAGGACTCTTCTGGAAACTTCCCTGGAAACTCCAATAAAAAAGGAGGATTGTGGGGAGGCACACAGTCCCTCTACTCTCTGAGAAAATCCACTCCCTTTCTCCCTTGAAAGTGTCCCTTTTTCTCTTTTCCTTTATCCTCTAATAAACTCCTGTCTGCTACTACTATGTGCAACTCACTTGAAACAGGCAAGATGGCAAGATCCGGTGATCACAGGTCCCCATGGTCACTTCAGCTCCATGGGTGGATCTCGTTCTGGAACACTCCTATTTGGGCTGATCCTTAGAGGAACAGAGCTGAGGCACTTCCACGGCAGCACCGCAAAGTCCAAGCAGTGGGCAGCCCTGTTGAGGCAGGCACATGGAAGTGGCCAGGGAAGGTGCTGAGACCAGGAGGGTACAGACTTTGGGGAGCAGCAGGACACAGTGAGCACCACTCCCCAGAGGGCAGCCAGCCTCTCAGCACCCTACAGTTAGTTCCCCATAGCACAGAAGGCAAAGATGAAAAAGGATATGATAAGGGGGCATTCTTAGTCAAGAGTAAGTTAAGGAGACAAACAACTAACAATCTAGTCAAACACAAATGTTAGTTAAGTCACTATACATGGGTCAAAACCCAAGAAATGCTCAAAGCAAAGAGTGAACCAGAAAGTATACAGTGGACTTTAGTAAATAATCATGTATTGACGTTTGGTTCCTCAGTTGTTAACTGAAGTAGCACACAAGTGTGAAGATGTCAGCAATAGAAGAGGCTGGAGGAATGCGGGGAGGGGTGCTAGTGAATAAAGAACTTTCTGCTTAATTTTTCCTACAAATCAAAAACTGCTGGAAAAAAAAACTTAACCTAGTATTTTTTAAATATGGTAGATAATACATTCTGAGCATTCATATGGGCTAAACATAGAAACAGATATAATTCAAGAGCCAATGAGTGACCTAGAAGATGGTACTAAGTGACGTTCCCAGAATGCAGTGCAAACAGACCCTGGGAAGGGCCCTGAAGGAGAAGAGGTCTATATGGACCCTGGCAGGGGCCTCCCAATTCTACCCCCAGTTCCTCTCTCTTCAAATTGAGGACATTAATGCAAATTCTCAGAAATTTTTTCACATTCTTTTCCCCATACTGACTTTTTTTTTAGGGGGGCAGGGGGAGGGTATAGGGAGAGAGGCATTACAGGAAATCTTAGAAACCATCTCAACCTTTGAGTCCTTGCTTTTTACCAGGCTGCAACATTTCACAGTTCAAGGCCCAAATGAGTATCCATCTCTGTATTTGTCTATTATTGTATTTGTCTGTTAAAAAAAAAAAGGAAAAAATGGCAAAATAATCACTTGGGCTGGGATTGTAGCTCAGTGGAAGAGTGCTTGCCTAGCATGTGTGAGGCACTGGGTTTGATTCTTTGCACCATATATACATAAACAAAATGAAGTCCATCAACAACTAAAAAATATTTTTTTTAAATATTTCTTTAGGGGGAGCCCCAGAGAAGTCTTCCAGAAAAGCAATGCAGCATTCTATCACCAATGTAAATGTGGCTACCCTCCTCCCTAATAATTCCATTTCCAGGAGGGCTCACACATCTCTGAGACAATGTCAGTGTGGGGATTTTTCTTGCAACAATATTTCAAAACACTAGAAACAATCTAAGTGCTTATAAATTGGAGATTGGTTAAATGATGCCAGAGTTCACATGCTAGAATAAGCTGAAGTATTAAAAAAATAGCAACAAGCAAACAAAAAAAAAACAGGTAGATGAAAATGTAAGACAGTCACAAGCATATGTATTGATTCCAGTTATAGATGCATCGAGCCAGCTAGAAAATATACACACATTCACAAGCCCATGTATGAACCTGACGTCACACAGAAGGGAATGAAAGGGCCCCCACGGAACACCTGTTAACCAGCAGCTTTCTTTGGGAAAGGGAGAAGAGATCAGAGTGGGAGGCTTCGGGGGCTTTCACCTTTTGCTTTATTAAATATGCATGCACTGGGGCTGGGTTTGTGGCTCAGCGATAGAGGGCTTGCCTTAGCATGTGCGAGGCCCTGAGTTCAATCCTCAACACCACCTATAAATAAATAAAACAAAGGTATTGACAACTACAACTAAAAAATAAATATTTTTTTAAAAATATGCATGCACTGGTTGAGTCTTTTACCAAAATGAATTTATATTTACCAGCATTATAATCAAACCCAGACTACGCCTTCAAGGATTTCTTATTCTAGTTGGGAAGATGTCAACACTAATAACAACCTGTGGGAAAGGTCAGATAGGGCTGCAAGAAGCAGGACTTCCCACAGGAGATGCCACTTCTGTGACAAGGAAGGCTGTAGGCAGCAGAAGAGTGATCTTCTTCTGGATGGGAACTCTCGGGGCATGGGTGACAACACCCAAATGCCTGGGACGTACATACACATCACGGCAAACCCTGAGAAATGAAAACACAAAGGAGGAGGTGATGAAGAGCGGGAGGTGACCAAGGCTTGGGGCCTCAGAGGTCAGGGAATGTGGTAGGACAGGACAGCAGGAGGAGCCAGGGATCTTTGGTATAAATTTTGGGAGAAAACTAAAGAATTCAGTTGCATTCACTTAACTCACATGCAAGCGCGAGAGTGGGGGATGGGGAGTGCTGAATGTGGTATATGTGGTATGGCATGGCTACGTAGTGTATGCAACGTGTGTGTGTGTGTGTGTGTGTGTACATTGTGTACATGTGTATGGGCACGTGTGTATGCTCTTAGGGAGTCCTGGTGCGTGTGGTACATGTGTGTGGAGTTGCATGTGTATGGTATGTGGGAGTGTGGGCCAGATGTGTGTGGGGGTGTGGTCAGGTGGTGTGTGAGTAGTAGGTGTGGTGTATGTAGGTGTGGTAGTGTAGCATGTAGTGATGTGTACATGTGTAGTTTGTGTGTATGGTGCAGTTATGTGGCATGATATAATGTGAACGATGGTGAGTGTGGTGTGATGATATGTGTGGGGAGTGTGGTATGGGGTGTAGTGTATGTGTGATTTGCGTGCTTGCTGTAGGGTGTGGGGTATGTGTGTGGTGTGTGCCATGTGTGGATAATGCAAGTCTTTATGCACATGCACATATATGTGTTGCAGACAATGGGCTGGCTGGCAATATAGAACCTGCAGCAGTAACCAGGTACACCTAGGCAGGGTTTAGGGCATGGAGGTGCTGAGTGGACAAGCCCCGACGTCTCAGGCTCCCTCAGGTTCTAAGACTCCAGATGGAGAGAACCAGTAGTATCCCACACCTCCACCCAAGGCAGCACCTACAAAGGGGCTGATCAAGGTCAGAGCAGCCCAGAAATCCTTTGGACAAAATTTGCTTTAACTTTTTGTAGGGGTAGGGAAAGTCTAGGGTTAGCCCATAAGGAGAAGCCCTGTAGTGGGATCTGTAGCAGAGAGGAGGTGACAGGCAGTGGGGCAGGGTGGCAGAAGCATGTTGGTAAAACAGCTATCCCTTCTGTAAATTAGACAAAATATCTCACCCCACACTGCAGGCCCTGTGGGAATCCTCAGAAGAGTAAGCGCATGCCACAAAAACCATGCTGCCATTTCAAATCCTCCATAGCCAAAATCCTAACATGCAGTATTCTCACATGTACAGATCTTCTTTTAAAAACTGCTTTCCTTTCAAAGGCACCTAATTCAACTGAATTACCATATAAACCATGCTTGGAAGTGCATTGATTTCCTGAGGTGCAAAAAAGCAGGGAGCCCAGGGATAGCATAAGGGGAGTTTGATCCCTCCTTTCCTCTGTCTCCTCTTTCAACTGCAATACGACTGAGACTGCTAACTCAAAGTGCAAGGAGAAAATTTCCAGTCCATCTGTTAGGAGGCACTCTGCATAATCAAAAGGCAAATAAGTAATTTTCAGACTAGACATAATGGAAATCTAAAACATTTTTTAAAGAGCAACCATTTCTTCTGAAGTTTCTACTCAAGTACTTGCTCATGGAAGAAGGGAAAACATGCTACTGGAATAAATATGCAGGTCCTAGGCCCTGATACTCCTAGAGTGCTATAAGTACACCCAATAGGCCTACAGTCTGTCACTGAAGCCCAGAAGAGGAGGCCGAGGGTAGGAGCCAGAGCTGCAGGGAGCTATTCATCTACCTAGATGTCAGACCAAAGCAAGTATTATTCATGGAAGAGAATCTGCCAAAAAAGGTTTCAAAATACATTTTATGCAGTGTTTTAGGGTTCCCTAAATATACTGAGTAAAGCTAGGTGATTTTATGCTATAACTACTGGAATTTTTTCTAAATTTTTAAGGACTCTAAAAATTCTGAATATAATGTTAAATTAAAATGTGGACCATATATATAGAATCCTTGAGCAGGCAGAGTCAGTTTGGCTTCATAAGTGACCTCAATTTGAATTGCAATCACAACTATATCTTGAGTCATTTCTGGTAAATGCCTAGGTTTAAAAAAAAAAAAAACAGAACTTAGGCTCAACCAAACAGAAGCAGCTAAAAATATCACATAATATCACAGGCCCAACAAGCCACTGTACAATTGTAACCAATTAAATGTTTTCTTTGCTTCACTTCCAGATTCATCCTCTCAAAACCTCACCCTGGCATTCACTCTGTGGAACCCCTAAACTGCTTCTGGTTTGGAGCTTCCCAATTCATGAATCACTGTTTGCTCAAACAAATTCTTTAAATCTTTATGGTGCCTCAGTTTGCTTTTTAACCATGGTAAGCCCCACAAGTAAGGGCTGCCCCTATCTTATCAACTGCTGGAACTCCATCACTTGACCCAGCACCCAGCACACAGTGGGGCTCCTTAAGGATTCATTGAATCCATCCAATAACTGCTTGAAAAGACCAGTGGTTGACAAACTGTCCCATTCCACCTCCTGGTGGTAGTGTACCGGAAAGTGGAAGGGCACTCCCAGGAACTGCTTCCCAAGGAGTACCTTGAAAACCCAGGCCCACAGGGCTAAAGTTGGATCCTAGGGGACGGCACATATATCCAAAGATACAGTGGCCTGGAAAGGTCCTTGAGATGGAACAAGAGCAGCATGCTACAGCCTCCTGATCCCCAGGGAGGCATGAGCTGGGCTGGAGCCTCAGCCTGCTGCCCTGCCCACCCTTTGGGCCACAGACAGATGTGAAGGTTCTGGTGTCACACAAACAGCAGGGATCACCAGGTCAGGAAGGCAGCACCACGTGCTTTAACCTTGGTTACTGAGTAGATTGACCCACGCTGATCCCTTCTGGTCCTAAAGCTCTCACATTCAGTCCTTGCTGATTTCCCCTGTATACAAACAGTGGTGCTCTAGAAGCATTCTGCTTTACGTATGGCAAACTCACCAGTCCTTCCTTGCCCCTTGTCCCAAACAGTACTGATATGTTAGAATAACTGAGATACTAAAAGGCAAGCTCCATGGAGCAAGAAGACCCTCTAGCTCTCCCCCTCAGTGTCTGGCACACAGTCCTGGGGGTACAACAAGCTTTTGCTGAATGTCAAGGGAAAAGATAAATAGATGGATATTATATTCTTTGGAATATTTTCCTTACCCCCAAAAAAGATATTTTTATCTATCTATTTATTTATTTGTTTTCATTCTGGGGACCAAACCCAGCGGTGCTTTACCACTGAGCCACCGCCTTGCTAAGTTGCTGAGATCCTCCTGGAATTTGCAATTTTACTGCTTCAAGTCTACCAAGTCACTGGGATTACAGGTGTGTACCACCATGCCCAGCTCTTTACCAAATTTTTAATGTGTAATTTTAAAAGTAAATATATAATAAACACGATCTCACAGAACCTTTAAGGTAAATGGGCCAGGAAACAAAGGATAAAAATTAGAAGACATTAGGGTCAGGGGCTCATCCTCCAACACTCCTGCAGCCTGGCTTCATTCAATAATTGTATAAGGGCATCTACAAGAAATGAAGCCAGCTCCTCTCATGTCTCCAGGAAATGTGAAGAGTAAAGAAGAGAGATAACCTTGAGAGGGTACCAGGCTATGTCTCCACGAGGCCAGAGTTGCAGGATCACAACAGGTCACCATCCAGACTCCCCAGCCTGAGACCTCCTCACCCGACTCCTGCCCAAGTAAGTGGCCAGCAGCTTCATCTCAGGGCTTTATATGGGATACGGTCTGTGGCTGGAAATGGTTCCTGAATATAATCCAGTCCTGCCTGGAGACAGGAACCTAGTCAGCCCCCTCACAGATTCTAAAACTCCTCCTATTGAGGCCACAGCTTCTGCTTTTCAGATTACAAAGCACAAAAGGACAGATCTTTAAATAACTCCTGCTTCCTAATCCATAATACATTCTCAGAAAACATCAAGTCTCTCCTCAGCCTCACCATGGAATGGCCTGGCTCTTCACATGTCACAAAATGGAAGGGAGGCAGCACCTCTGTGACCCAAATACCCACACTCGAAATGCTCCTGGGCCTCCCAATTAGAAATATATATATATATATGTAAAATAATTTAATATTAAGCCCATTTCATAGAAGTCAAATATATCAAACAAATACTATTAAAAGGGAACCGATATGAAACTTAAAATCCAAATAGATACAAAAACATAAATGAAAAAAAAAATGAAATACTCCAAAAAAATCATTTCATCATTACATGGGATTTCCAAAAGTAATGCTCTTGAAATTTCTTTTAAAACAATATGTTCCAACTTCCCACTAATCCAAATTACTCTGGTGACGTCTGGTTCAGCATCTCGTTGCAAATATGCAGCCTCATTATTTTACTTGGAATGGTAATAACACGGAAGCATCTATTTCCATCTCTCCATCACTAAAGCTAACATAAACCTATAATCTGCACTGAAACAACTCCATTTCTGATTAGGATCAGTAACATTTCCAGCCGGGCTCAGGACAGCCTAGGGGGACTGCTCCCAAGGCTGTGGCACATGTGCAGGTGGGCAAGAGGATCACTGCCGCAGTGTTTTCATAAATGTGAGACATTTTGTGAATGGCTTAGTGTATTTTAATTTAAAAGCTCCATTAAAATGAAGAGAGAAATAGAACCCACACACAGCTCCGGAGAAAACAAGGGAATATTATTAATCACAGAAATGTAAATGAGATTGGGGGCAGGAGGGAGTGAGTGTGCTGAATTAAACTCCTTCCATGGTGACCCCTGAGTAACTGTAGTGAGTCTCGGCATTTTATCTCCACCACGCAGGCAGCAGGCCGCCACCATAAGGCCCCATGCAAATCATGGGTGCTGTCCCTAAGCGTAGGTGAGTGACTTTCTTATTTGTTCAGAAGTAAAATGATCCAGAACTGGTCACTGTGCTTTCTTCCCAAAGAGACCTAATGGCTGTTGTCCTTCCTGGGGATCCTGTTTGCCTGAATAAAGTAGGAGTGTGGCCAGCAAAACCCAAACTGTTCTGCTCTACCAACTTCGCCCTAGTGGATCAGAACTCATCACACCACCATTTACAAACCAAAAATGAAGAATTCATGGGCAGAGAACCTTCTTGAAGGCATTTATATGAAGTCAAAATCAAAATCACATCTTCTTAGGGTTCTTTTTTTTTTAAGAGAGAGAATTTTTTAATATTTTTTTTTTTTGTTTTCGGCGGACACAACATCTTTCTTTGTATGTGGTGCTGAGGTTCGAACCCGGGCCGCACACATGCCAGGTGAGCACACTACCGCTTGAGCCACATCCCCAGCCCTTCTTAGGGTTCTTAAAAAAAAAAAATTAACTGATTAATTGATGAATGCTTCTTACTATAAAACCTAGAAGATGTTCAACAGAAATACTTATTGAAAAGCCAGAAAATGTAACATTGATTTAGGGACCCTTCTTTTTTGGAAAAACAGAACATTGGATGACATAAGGATGTTCCCTGAAAATCAAGACCTTTGGCCCCAATGAAGCTCTAAATATTTGAATTTTAAATTGCATATTTGTAATGCCATATTTTCCCCACTTAATAGAATGTGCATTATCTCAGGTGAATACACTATTAGATGAAATGAATATAAAACTAAAATTTCAAATAGATGTGGCTATGTAAGAAAAAATAAAAAGAGAAAACTCATGTTCAATGAATAGGATTTGCAAGTGCTATATTCTTAAGCCCTGTTGTGGATCTGATGTCCAGGAAACCGATGCAGTGCCTTGGGACAAGTCCTGACAGAAGGGTGGTGGACCTCACTTTCCCAACTGATGCAGGCACTGTGATTGGGAGGCAGCAAGCACAGCCAGGGTGCCCCAGGTTGAAAACTCCTTCCCTGCTCCCCTCCACAGGGAGATGAATGCCCAGATCCTTATTTCTTGGACACAAAACTTTAAAGAGTTTGCTACACAATGCTAGTCCCATCAGGCTGGGGCAGTACTTTAATTAATAGTCCACCACTAAGATTTTTGGCAGGAATAACTGTGCCAGATATCATGATCCCACCCATCACTGAGCACCTCTCATTTCCTGCCTGTCTTTTGAATACTTCATGCATCTGCCTTCACTGCCCTACCCACCTCTGGCTCAGCATTACTAGGCAAACTGACCAATGTGCCTGACAGATTGTCAGTCATTTGCTGTGCACAGCCCTAAAGAAATGAGACTATTGCTTCACTCAGACTAAGAGAATCCAGTGCCAAAAGAGCCTCTATGAAGAGTTACAGTCCCTGATCTGGATGCTGGCAATCCTTTTCATCAATTCCAATTTTAAGTCTTCTGATGGTTATTCTAACTCCCTAATTTTTTAACTGTATTTCTGGGTATATCTATTGAAGACATTTATTGACCTCCTTAAAAGAAGTGAGCTTTAAAGGTGAGGGACTTCTAAGCTATGGTGCAATTGGCCATGATCACACCAGCTCCTGCAAACAGTGAGGAACTTTCTATTCTTATCAAAGGCACTGGGAAGAAATAGATTCCATTCAATTCTTAGAACAGAGAGGCATCCTTTGGAAATCCAGGGACCATACTCCTTCAGAACTTTATTTTTTTAATGGTATTATTGTATTCTTTATACCTTTATTTTATTTGTTTATATTTATGTGGTGCTGGGGATTGAACCCAGTGCCTTATGCATGCTCGGCAAGCCTTCTACCACTCAGCTACAGGCCCAGCCCTGGATGCAGTTTCTCTATCGATGATACCTTTTCTTTTAACTCTGCAAAACTCAGGATATGAGCTGGCCCTAACTGGCATGTCACGGCTACTCTTTGAGAGCAGAAACTAGTTCCTGTTCCTGTTTGCAACCTCTGCACTCAGCACCAGAATCCAATGCTTGTGAGGGTTCAGTGCATGCCTATTCAATGCAGGAGTAAACAGGTCTTCCTAGACTGTCTTCCCCACTATGTCACCACAGAGATCATGAGCAACCAAGATTGAGCCTTCCCTTGAGTTTTCATTGCTTTCTATTATGTGATATGCTCTTGATGCCTGATGAATAAATGGATAAACAAAATGTAGCAAACACAAACAATGTTCCGGAGCACTATTGCACAGAAATGATGCTGATTGCACAGAAATAATGTACTGTATATTTTTAAAAGCTAGAAGAAATAATTTTTAAAAGATTTTCTCCTAATGAAATGATAAATGTTTGAGGAAATAGACATGGTTACCATGATTTAAACACTATACAATGTATACATGTATAAAAACATCACTTGGTACCCCATTAATTATGTTCTGAAGTATCAGTTAAAAATACATTTTGAAAACAGGAAGGAAATTCTGACACATGTTACAGCATGGAGAAACTTTGAAGGCATTGTGCTAAATGAAATGAGCAGGTTAGAAAAGGACAAATACTGTATGATTCTACTTACTTAAGGTACCTAGAGAGGTTGAATTCATAGAGACAGAAAGTAGAATGGTGGTTGCCAAGGGCTGAGGGAAGGAGAAATGGGGAATTATTATTTAATGGGTACAGACTGCCAGTTCTGCACAATGAGAAAAGTACTGGGGCGTGAGTTGATGGCTGTAGAACACTGTGAAATACTTAATGCTACCAAATTTAATACCTTAAATTGGTCCAGATGGTAAATTTCCTGTTATAAGTATTTTACCACAATTTTTGTAGCTAAGAAAACAAAGGTATTCTTGATGTTGGAAGACATCACTGAGTCAGTCATCTCATCAGTGATCCTCCCAAAGTGTTCCATCAACGAAGTGACCATGAGCCTGGAACATCCCAAAGAGAAGCTGCTAACCAACAAAAAAATGTTGGGTGGACTGGCTCTCCTGGGGAGCCAACAGCATGGCTTACTGTAAGAGGCAGAAACCAAAGAGAGCTCATGCCTGCCTTTAGTGTGAAGACAAAGGACCTTCTTATGAAGATCAGGATGAGCTGCCCTTTCCATAGCCAAGTAGCGCAAGGCCAGGCTCTAGGCCAGGGGCTGGTGAAGACCAAGATCCAGCCAGATAATGAACCTCAGAGAGGCCAGAAGTATGATTCGCAAACACATGATAGGATATTTTCACCAATGACAAAGTAAATTTCTTTTTCATAACATGAAGGGTTTTGTGTGCATGGGTGCATGTGTGTGTGTTTGTTTTCGTTTTTGTTTGTGTGGTCCTGGAGATCAAACCCAGGGCTCTGAGCATGCCAGGTAAGCACTTCCCACTGAGCTACATCCCCAGCTCTAACACAGGTTCTAAATGAAAGGGCTCAAAAAGTCGGGGGTGGGGGAGCACTTCTGTCTAGTGGTATACATAGGGCAACTTGATTGCTCTTCATGCAGAATCAACAACAAGAGATTTTGGAAGCATAACTTTCTGGTACTTGGGCAGCTTGTTCCCAGTTCCTTTTTTTTTTCCACCATACATGGATGAATGAGTATAGGGGGAGATAGACTTAATGATCTATGATGGCTTTCCTATGACATTTGCCAAAAGAAATGGAAGTAGACAGTGATTTTACAAGAAGTGTTACAGGAATAACAAATTGAAAAGTTTTATTTTATAGGCTCAAGTGTCTTTTTTGTCAAAAACTAGAAGCGTGGCCAGGCACAGTATAATTCCAGCAACTCAGAAGGCTGAGACAGGAGGATTGCAAGTTCAAGGGCAACCTCAGCAATTTAGCAAGATCCTGTGTCAAAAATAAAAAGGGCTGAGGATGTGGCTCATTAGTAAATCTTCCTTGGGTTCAATCCCCAGTACAGAAGGAAGGAAGGAAGGAAAGAAGAAAAGGAAGGAAGGAAAGGGCTCTCCTCTGCATATGTCAAGAGTTTTCTTTCTGAAAACTAGTTTTGTTTTTTTTTTTCTGAAACTTGGACAGACCCCTTCAGGGTTGGTTCAAATAGAAAATACATCATCTGCACTTGCTCCTCTGGGGAAAGGCAGATTTTATGGCTCTCCTGGGTTTAAGCTGCTCAGATGCACATTCATTCCACAAACACTTTGTGAGCCAGCTTTGGGAAAAAGTCATAAGCACTCTCATGGATGATAGGACACCCTTGCTGGACCTGTCCCAAGCCCAATCCCAACACACTGATGTCCACAAAAGCGAATCATTCAGTGCAGAGACTCCACAATGACAACTCCCCCGGTACTTTTGCCTGACTCCTCATCTGAGAACACATCTGCCAACACGGAAGCCAATCCACAGCTGCTCTGCCTTGTTCCTGCAGAAGGCTAACAGCAGAGCAACTCTGCCCTGAATGTGAAATGTTTCTGGACAACAGAGAGTACAATAAAAGCCATGTGGGCCCTTGAGCTCACACTCGGGGTTCCCCTTGGCCCCCATTTCCTGGGCTGTGGCTGGCATGTCCCACCACAGCCCTGGAAGATGAGCCAGGATCTGCAGGCCTCTGTGGGGTACAACTGTGAGGCAGGATTCAGCTAGGCATATCCCACTGAATGAGGGGAAAATGGATTATTGTGAGGAGAGTCACATGAAGGCAGTTAAAGGCTGTCACAGTCTACTCATTCGAAATAAAACCCATCCCATTAGGGACACGGTAATTGAGGCCCAATTCCAACATTCTGCTCTGTGTAAGGCCGAATGTCGGAAGATAAGGTTTAAAATTGAAAATCAAAGAGCCGTTGCTCAGTTTCATACCCAGGAAATGAGGTACACATGGGCAGATATTAAACTCACCCACACGAAGATGTGCCCCAGACCCACACCAAGAATCCTGAAAGTTACTTTATAGCTTGCTCACTCCCAGGCAATACACAATAATATAAATAAGTCCTTGATAAAGCCGCACTGGTTAAGTGGCTGGATTCTAGTAATGCCATCTCTCCGTTACAGGGTGCCTGAAAAGGCTAATCCCACGGTCATGCAAAGCTACATGCCCATTTTTCATCATCTGCCTTAACAACTCCAAAACCCACCCCAAACCCAAACTGGAAGGAAGGATTCAACTGCATAGGACTCATACTCAGCAAATGTGCCCTCCTGGGAAAATGAAGACCCAGATGCCAGACAGCACACTGCTGTTGCTTCCTGAGCCCATCCAGATCTTGCTGGAAAACAACAAGCAACACACACAGCCTCAGGGACAGGACATCCACATTCAGGCAAAAGCACTCAATGCACCAGGAAACAAAAGGCCAGGACTGATCACAGCTGCTGTTCAAGATTTCAAAGCTGGAGGGAGGAGCTTGAAGCAGGAGACCCTGAGCCTGCAGACAGAGGACCACAGGCCACTGAGCTGGTGACATCTCACAACTGTGCAGCCATCAGTCAGCTGCACAGGAAGGAAGGGCACCACCTCAACTGTCCAGTGCTCCATGATATCAACTCCCTTCCTCTTCTAGTGGTGTGTTTTCTATATGCGACTAAACTAAGGTATTTAAAAAAAAAATACTCTTCACACTTAATTTGAAAACAGGCAGTTCTGAGTAGTACATTAAGAGATTGCCAAATTGATCCAGTACATACGTCTCTAATCTTGTGGTGAATTTCATCCTTATGACTCATTCCCAAAGTCAAGCACATTGACTCTTAAAAATACCTCCTTGGAAGCATGCGATTGATTTCCTGCTGGGAGGTCCTGCCGCTTACTGGTTAAGCACGAAAGCCCTGGAGTCAGAGAGGGTTCAAATCTCCCTTCTGCCACTCTTAGCACTTACACATGCTGCACCCACCCCATCTCTGGCAGATATTTTCCCAGGCCTCCAATGTCCTAGGAGACAGCTGTATCCACACTGCACTTCTAACTATCTCCAACCAATCTCCTGGTACCACAGGGTAGAGCGGCTCTTTTGCTAGTTGTTTCTCCACACAGCTGGTCTGGCTCGGCCTCCATCTGCTCTGAAGACAGCATGAACAGCTCTTCCATCTCTTCCCAACCAGACACACACCTCTATAAGGAAAGACACAGGGCCTGAACAAGGTCCAAAATGGAGTTTCCTAGGGGCTGGAATAGGGAATGGATTCCTGACAGATGGAATGGTCAAAAACAAACAAAAACTCCAGGCCAGGCACTACACCTGCAAACAGGTTCCCTCTCCTCTCAATCAGACTTCTGATGTCCTGGGCCTGGACCACCCCCTGCAAAGTATGACGAGGGACCCAGACCACCAGTAGAGGGCAGCATGGAGCCATGTGTCCCTAGTGTTCCAGGCCTGGTTGGAAGAGTATTAATTTATCACAACACCCACCCACCAGTTCCCAAGGTGACAAACACTAATGTGACCATCCTGAGGGTGTCAGGTTGGCTGGTTTACCTCATGAAGTGAGAAAATTATAACCTTCATCACACACACATTATGAACCAGTATTGATAGTTGTAACGCTCTCCACAAAGATTCTATATGAAAATGGTGAAAAATGGCACACAAAAAGTCCATGATGGGCAAGATGACTTAGGAATCTCAACTAGCAAGAGTGGCTCCCTCTCACTCGTCAAAAGAGAGTACCAAGAACTCACAGTAACTGGCAGGCTCTGCAGGGTGGGCATTCCAAGGCCAAGGATACTGCATAAATGACATAAATGAGAGGAAGCGACTGAGGGTGACATCTATGATCAGAATCACAGATTCCAGGGTCCCCCCCAAGGGCCACAGTTTCATGGTGGGAATTTGGTGGCACAATAAGTATCTCTCGGCACAGAGTGGGATCTTCCCTCATCTCATTTAGCCAAACCCCATGCTCCCCACCTCACCTGTGCTGACCCCACAACGTGCAGAGGGGAGCTATGGGTAACAGCATTGCATCCAGCGCTCCCATCCCACCTCACTCCACGTGCCCATGTCCTCACGGGGCACCCCTTCAATTTGCAGGAAGAGGCAGAGGCCATCAGCAGCTTCCAGCCTACTTGCTGGGACTCCTCAGCAAGGTCACCACCATGTGCACTGACATGCTCTGAGGAGACACAGTCCTTGGAGCCCCCTGCTGGAGGGCCAAGCGGAGAACAAGTCACCTTCTCTAAGACCCAGTGTTTGAGCACCCACCAGAACCAGAAAGTTCCAGTGGAACTGCTGCCCTTGCCTGAAGAAGCCTTTCCACAAGATCTCTCCCCTTCAGCCCACTCCAACTACACAGAAAAAAAAAAAATCACCTCTACTGACCACCAGCTTGTTCCCAGGCTGACCCAGTGGCCTGAAGGGCTGCACAGAAATCAGAGGCTCCAGTTTAAGGGTTTAGTCACTGAGTGCAAAGCAAAAGAGACCATTCTGAGGGGCCTCCAAGACCCCAGGAGCCCACAGAATGAACTAATCAAGACTCCCGACCCTAATAACACAGAGGCATAAATATCAGAAAGGAAAGGCCAATGTTGAAAAATGGTTTCCTGATCTGAAAACCCAAGAAGAACCAACAAGCCATTTAAGCCAACGAAGAGATGTAAGCAAAGTGCCAGTCCTGATATCCCAAAGTCAATGGCCCTCCTACCCACCACATAATCAGCTAGAAGGAGAGGAGAGAGGGGGATTATCTCAGTGATGACAGTGACCCTGGCCATAAAATCTAACTGGAAACCTAACAAGAAGTGTGCCAAACCCATGAGCAAAATAATAAGACACTAGAGAAAGATGTAAATAAATCAAACACCCGGATCAGAGGAAAACATTAAAAAGACATCTCTTTTCATTTAAATAAACCTATAGAGTATGCCAATCAAAGTCCCATTCAGATTCTAGGATGAATTTCACTTATTCCAAAGTTTATCTAGTTGAAAAAAAAATGAGAAAGGTTAGAAAAAGATGGAAAAAGAATAAATAACTAGTTAAGATAATGAAGAACAGCCATGAGTCATACCATGATATTTCTTCAAAGATGGGCCACACACACAACGATGCTCCTATAAGATTCTATGGCCCAATGGCTGCATCTTAGTAAGAGCATTCAATGATGTTGGACAACATCAAGGACAAGGACAACATCGCCTGATGTATTACAAAAAGTCACAGTAATTTAAACTGTAGATATTGGCAAAAGAATAAACCAGTAAATTAGAATGGAGAATCCAGAAATGCAGGAGGAACAACCAGAACACAGTAGTAACTACTCATGCTCTAAATGTCCAAGCCCTTTGGCTCTATGACAAACATGAATCTCAAGACAGAGAGGTAAAGGCTAGCAGGTTTAACCCAGTGGAAGAGCCAATGCTTAGCACACACAAGGCCCTGGGTTCAATCCCCAGCACCAATACAAAAGAAAAGAAATCAAAACAGACATATAAAGATAGCTCATTAATAAATGATGTTGGGAAACTGAATGTTTGCATAAAAAAAATTATGTGCTTAATTGATAGCATACCTAAAAATAAATTCCAGATGAATAAAAGATGTAAATGTAAAAAAAGTCTGAACTATCAAATATTAGAGAAAATATAGGAGGATGTTTATATGCACTTGGGGTAGGAAAGCCCATTGTCTAGGTTAAAATACAAAATTCAAGAACCAAAGGGAGATCAGCAGAGTAGAGAAAAGGGATTTAGGGTGGGGGATTTTATGCGTGATACTGGCCAAACTATATTTTGATATTGTGTGCATGTACAAATATTTAATTAAAAAATCCCACCATTATGTACAACAATAATGCACCAATTAACAAATGTGAAAAAAATCCAGGAGCCATACAATAAAAGCTTCACAGATTTGGCAACATAAAATCCAAAGTTTTACATTGCCAAAAATGTCTTTTATACAAAGTCAAAGGATGCAAAGACATCTGGGAGAAAATATCTTCAATGTATATAGCAATGAGTAATAACCCTGCTGTACTAAAAATGGCAATAAATCACCACAGAAAATCTGGACAAGTCAAAAGAAAAACAGACAAGAATAAAAAAAAGTAAAAGAGAAAATTCAAATTGTTATTAAGGAAATGAGAAATAGCTTCTTATCATTTGTAATTTTAAAACACAAAATGAAATACAGTAATCCACTTTATTTTAGAGGAATGGATTGCAAGAGTCCCAGTGGGTAAAGCTCAGGCTAAAACCATGCACATTACTGAACCTTATACAAACTACACTTTTTTTTCTACAAATAAATATCTATGAAAATCTTTTTTTATTTTTTATTTTTTTATTAGTTGCTCATGACAATACAATGATCTTGACATATCACACATTTGAATCAAATGGGGTATGAATTCTCATTTTTCCAAGTGTACAGTTTGCAGAATCGCATTGGTTATATGGCCACATATATGCATACAGCAATACTAGTGTCTATCTTTACTTATAAATTAAGCACAGTAAGAGACTAACCGTAGTAAATAATAATGAGGTAGAACAATTGTAACAATATGTCTGTAATAAAAGTTATATGAATGTGGTCTCTTTCTTTCCAAAGAGTCAAAACAAATAATACTATCTTAGGAACACAGTTGAGAGCAGGTAACTAAACTAAGGAATGTAAGTGCAAATAAGGGGGTCTACTATAAGTTTGTAACATTATACTCACAATATGGAGTGCAACTGCATCAACTGATGGCATCCACTTGCCATGAACAACTCAAAGGGGATGATGTTTAAGATCATCAATGCTTGGGATGGGTGAGAGCTCTAATTACAATGTTTACACAGGTTTGGGACCAGAGGTGCTATGGATTTCAGATATTTCTTTTGGGGAGGGGGGATTCTGGAATACCTACAGATATATCTTAGGATGGAATCCAAGTCTGAACACAAATTTCACTTCTGTTTCATATACTTTCTACACGTATAGTCTGGAGGTGATTTTACATGTTATTTTAAAGTTGTATGCAATCTGATATCTTGGATAATTTTGTGCACAAAGTTTGCATATATGAGGTTAGGGATGAAATTGCCCACCTCTGACATCATATTGGTACTCAAAAAGTTTCAGATTTTGGAACATTCAGATTAAGGAGACTCAAATTGTAATTTGATCCCACGTTGTTGAAAAATGTTAAAAGTAATAATTATGTATGTTTCCATATAAAACATAAGCAAAATATTTCCATAGAAATACAAAAAAAGGGAAGACACTGCACCAAATGGTTAATAATGGTTGTCCATGCAGGGGCTAAATAGGGAGAAGGGGGTTGGAATGGGGGGGGTGGCTTTCATTTTCTTCATTATGTATTTCTCTGTAAGTTTTGAATTTTTGTCATGATTGCAAAGTAATTTCACAATCAGAAAAAAATATGAGAAAAAAAATCTGCTCATGCAAAATCAAATACAAAAGACTCTGGGTCTAGAATATGACAGACACCTGCCCCTGTTGATGAGACCAGAGTCCTCCTGAACACCAACACTGCTGCCAGAAAAAATGGCTCTCTCCTCCAGAGATGCAAGATAATTGCTACAAGGCATGATTTTTAAAATAGTGATGTCAGATCTATTTATTTTCATTATTAGCTCTTTTATTGTTAGATAATGAAACAATACACAAAATCTTTGCCTCCCAGCTGACAGCCTGAACCTAAAACCTGCTCAAAATCACTTCTCTATTTCATTCCATTCTTTCCATGTCTTTCAGAATCTTCAAGTAGAGGGAAAAGAATGCTTACCCTCACTGAAAAACAATGCAGCTGACCCAGAAAGAGTGGCTGCAGAAAGGTAGGCCTCCCTAGCACCCCCCCTTTCATTCTCACTAGGGGTGGTGGATGCTGCCCCCTCAGACCCTGACTGGTCCCTGGCAGCCTCTGGTTTTTAAGACTTCTCCATCTTGGAGAACAAAACAAAATAGACAAGCACTTTAAAATTCATTACCAGAAGGTTCCCAAGGAATATGCTTCCATGCATAGAAAATAATCGAGTCCATTTTTCCAAGAACTTGCTTCAAAGTCCAATTTTGGGGAATTGATGTAGATTGTTCCATTTTAAGTTCTTCAACCAGAGGAAATCTAAAAATTCTTCCTTCCAGCTCAACAGAGCGAATCCCCGTGAATCTACTGCTTTTGCAAAAGGAGGACAAAGATCCTCCTGGGGCCACAGAATTCGGCATCTTTTCCTGGGATGCTCAGGGCAGCCAACAGCTCTGGGACATCGGGACACCAGGCCAAGCTTCAAACGGCAGCCTCCAGGCTAGCCATCCTACAGACACACACCAGCGGTCCCCAGCGGTTAAGGAAGAAGGGTTTGGTTTCAATCCATTTGCCAAATAACCAGAAATAAAATGCAATTTTAAAATAAATAATTGCACATGAGTCCAGGTTTCTGGCCAGCAGCCTATCTCTCAGTATGTATGTATGGAGGAGAGGCAAGGTGCTGATCAGAAAAGGAATGTGTCCCTGGAATAACTTACCACTCCACCTGGCTTGCCAGGCACAGGAAGTCTCTGAAACTCCGCACAGGCTTCCCCACAAATTCTTGATGTCCTCTCGGAATACAACCAGCCAACCTTGGAGGAGGTGCCAGCCATAGGAAGACTGTGCACTATGAGGGGAGAGGGGCAGCTGAAATGCTCTTTGATGGACCCAAGCTCATAAGTGTGTCATCAACACTCATTCATTGCTGGTGGGACTGCAAATTGGTGCAACCACTCTGGAAAGCAGTATGGAGATTCCTTAGAAAACTTGGAATGGAACCACCATCTGACACAGCTATCCCATTCCTCGGTTTGTACCCAAAGGACTTAAAATCAGCATACTACAGTAACTCAGCCACATCAATGCTTATATCAGCTCAAATCACAACAGCTAAACTGTGGAAGCAACATAGATTCCCTTCAATAGATGAATGGATAAAGAAACTGTGATATATATACACAATGGAATATTATTCAGCATTAAAAGAGAATAAAATTATGGCATTTGCTGGTAAGTGGATGGAGTTAGAGAATGTCATGCTAAGTGAAGTAAGTCAATCCCAAAAAACCAAAGGCCGACGGTTCTCTCTGATAAGTGGATGCTGATCCATAATGGGGGGACATGGGAAAAATGGAGGAACTTGATGGGGCAAAGGAAGGGAGGGGTAGGGAGTGGGCGTGGGGATAGGAAAGTTGATGGAATGAGATGGACACCATTACCCTAGGTGCACTGATGGTGTGACGCTACATCATGTACAACCATAGAAATGTGAAGTTGTGCTGCGATTGTGTACAATGAATCAAAATGCATTCTGCTGTCATGTATACCTAATTTAAATTAATTAATTAATTAAAAAGTGTGCCATCAAACAAGACAGGGAGAAGGAGGGAGAGGAACGCAGAGCGGAGGGGAACGACAAAGGACGTACATGTAAAGGGGAAGCAGGGCACAGTGGTGCACACCTGTAATCCCAGTGGCTGGGGCGGCTAAGGCTGGAGGATTGAAAGTTCAAAGCCAGCCTCAGCAACTTAGCGGCGTCCTGAGTAACTTATTTAGACCTTGTTTCATAATAAATAATAAAAAGGGCTGGGGATATTTCTCAGTGATTAAGAACTCCTGGGTTCAATCCCTGGTATTAAAAAAAAAAAAAAGGATTGAAGGGAAGGGAAAGAGGGGAGAGAGGAGAGGAAGGAAGGAGAGGGAGAGAGGTAAGGAATGAAAGGGAGAAAAAAATAGGAGGGAGAGAGGGCCAAGGAGAAAGAGCCTCCCTCTCCTACTGTGAGTGGGCAATTAAACATTTCCGCAGGTCAATCTGAAGCCCCTACTATTTGTCCAGCAATTCTACTCGAAAAAAACTTATCATAAAGAAACAATCATGAGTATCTGAAAGAAGGAAGGGAGAGAGGGAAGGAAAAACGGGAGAAAAGAGAGAGGGAGGGGAAAAGGGAGGGAGGGAGAAAAGAAAACAGCGACAAGGACATTTATTAGAGCCTGGTTCACAGAAGGAAAACATTCTCAGCTACTCCAACATCTAATCCTGGGGGTTCGTTCAAAGAGTGATAGTACAAACTCAGACAGCTGGGTGTGGGAGAAAGCTTCCATGAACTTGGACAGCGGCTCTTGATCCATGATGGAAGAGAAAGGGGTCTGGCAGTTATGTGCATCCAAGCACAGTTAAAGAGACCTGTAGAACAACAGGCCCTGGTGGGAAGAATAAGGTGTCTCAAGTTCCTTCTTTACACTTATCTTTATTTTCTAATGCACTGAATTCATATATAAGTAATAAGTAAAAATAATGCTTTTAAAATAAAAGTGTTTGCTCGTGCCAAAAACTGCTTTAATGCTAAAGTGAGCTGAAGCATATGGAATTTTGCCTATATTTGGCATTAAAAAACAGCAAGTTTTATATGGTTCAAACTAATTTTGTCAAACAATCCAGATGAGTGGTAAGACCTTCAGGAATCACTTCATCTTACTGGCTCAGTGAGAAGTAAGGAGGCCATGACTAGTCTAGCATCCCTGTGTTAGTCAGATTTCTGTCCCTGGAACAAAATGCCTGAGAAAAATAACTTATAAAGAGAAAAAGGTTATTTTGGCTTCAGTTTTGGAGTTTCCCGTCCATAATGGGGTCTACCCATTGCTCTGTGCCTTGGTGGGCATGCTGGATGGCAACAGCAGAAAACATGTGGCAGAGCAAACTGCTCACCTGATGGCCAGGAAGCAAAAAAGAAAAAGAGAAGACAGGGCCAGGATCCCATAATCCCCATTTGGGGGAATGCCCCCCAATTACCTAAGGACTTTCCACAAGACCCCATCCCTTAAAGGTCCAGAGCACCTCCAAACAGCACCACCTTTGGGACCAAGCCTTTAATACAAGGACCTTGTGGTATACTTATCAAACAGTGGCAGTCCCTGACAATGCAGGTCTTGTGCATTCCATGGGGGCGTCCTTTCCATCCAGCCCTACCACTCAACTTCACTTGTCCCACACCACACAACTCCCATGTGCCAGCTCCAATCTCATTCATCACTCAACAAGGTCTTGCAAAGCAGGTGTCATGGATGCTACAAATGGAGGAGCTGGGGTCCCACTGTTGCACTGGATGAGAGGAGCAGGCTGGGTCCTGGCAGGCCCGTCAGACTCTCCACTAAGCCCCAGCCATCCTTGCTGGCTACATGACAACAGGCCTGCACCCACTTATAGGATGAGGTCTCCCTCTCTTGTGAAACTCACCCCTTTCCTCTTCATCCTATGCCTCTACCAAAAACACAGGGGTTGACACTTATGGAAGTTAGAGAAGATGAAATTACTTGAAGCCCAGGGTTTTCCCTGTGGTCTTATTGTCTTCTGTGTCCCCACCAGGTCGCCCTTTCTGTGGGGAACAAAGGGAGTCAATCCCAGCATGGCCTCATCCATAAATCTTTAAAATGCCAGCCCAGGCCACACAGACTCAGCTCTCTTTGCCTCCTCACTGGGCCATCAATTGCACACACACCAGCTTTGGTCACTATTGTCTATTGTTACCCTCCACCAATGTTACCCTCTACCCTAAAAAAAAAAAAAAAAAAATGGCCACTGGTCACTACCTGTGCGACTCCAGAGGCTGATCAGGAAGGGCAGCATCAATGTTCAATACCCATTTCTGGTGAATACAAAAAGCAGCAGAGACCCAGCGCACTGCTATGCCAGGTCACTGGGCCAATGAAAACTGGCTAGTGCCCCTCAGAGTATGCTCAGCAGCACAGGAGCAAGATTCCCTGGGCTACCGATGTCAGCAACTGGGCTTCTGATTTTTTGTGTTTGAAATCTTTCATGCTCATACCATTGGGCTTCCTTCTCCTGTGGATGACCTTCCCAGCCCCAGCTCAGTCTGCATCTGAGAAACTGGCTATTTTCAAGCACCCAGAACTTTGGGGATATATATATTTTTTTTCTTTTCTTTTTTTCTAAATAATAAACTGAACTTCCTCCAACCCCAGGTAAAGGAAGTCCAATGGGGACAACTCAGCTGAGTGTCTGGAAGTTCTTACCACCAAAGGACACAGAGGTGATGGGACTCAACCAGCTCCCAATTTTCTCATGTACTTTCTGTTTTTGGAAGCTTTAGACTTGAAGCAAAATCAAGCAGATTGAACATGGTCCCCACATAACCTATACCCATTCTGCCCTTTTATCAGCATCTTACATTAGTACAGTACATCACAACCAATGAAGCAAGATTGATCCATTGTTGTTATTAAGGCCATAGCTCATTCACATTTCCTTGGTGTTTTCCTAATGGCCTTTTCTGTTCCAGGATCCCATCCACGACACCACATCACATGTAGTCATCAAGTCTCCTCAGGCTACTCCTGGGTGTGATAGTTTCTCACTTTCTTTTTGATGACCTTGACATTTTTGGAGAGTGCTAGGGAAACATTTTGTAGAATGTCCCTCAATGGGAATTTGTCTAAAGTTGGTTTGTTTTGTTGTTGTTGTTGTTGTTTATCCTCATGATGAGACTAAGGTCATAGGTTCCGGGGAGGAAAACCCCAGCAGTGAAGCACACCCTATGGGCTCAACTCACTGTTGATATGGCCCTTGACCACCAGCTGAAGCAGTGCCTGTGGGGTTTCTGTTTTCCCTTTGCACGTTGTCCTTTGTCAGGAAGTCACTGTGTGCAATCTGCATCTGAGGAGTGGCAGTGATGCCCACCTGCTTTACCCTCAGGTTGCTACTAGCCCCCATCAGTGATGACCGCTTCATTCAAGGCTGAATCTCGCACCCTGCTGCAACGCCTTGCTCCAGCCCCGTATGGCTTTTGCCTTCTACCTCCCCACGAACACACACAAGTCAACAGCTCCCTGAAGGTAAGGTCCAACCTTCCTCATTGGCTTGTATGTGTGCCAGAACCAAGCGTGATGGCTGAGTTTCACACCATGAACACCAAGATGCGTACTCCTGAGAGGTCCTGGTCTCCCCAAGGTGATCAGATGGCAGGGAGCAATTCTCAAGCCACAGCGGTGAGATGAGGATGTACATATCTAGACTCCCGAGCTACAAAGCCCATTCTTAAAACCCAGACCACAATCCAGGCAATGGCAGCCCCTCCAGAAGCAGAATAGCTTCCATATCACAAATACCAGCAAAGAGACTCTGGAGACAGCCTGTGCCAGGCTGGCTCTCAACAGGCCTGGGAGTGTGAGGGCCACCGCAGAGCCAGCCCTTAGACCCCCACACCTTGGGGACAACAACCCCAGGCTCTTCCTATCCAAGGGGTGCTATCCCCATTGGCTGTCCTTTCTGGTCCTCAGGCCATGTGATGAAACTGTCATGTTCCCAGGACGGGGCCAAGAGTGCACCCAGAGTGAAGCTGGAGACATAGAATCTCTGAGGCCACAGCGGGCTTTGTCACTTGTCACTATCCTACTTCACAACCCTGCTCATCTCTTGGGAACAACTGCAGAAAAGACATCTGGAGCAGAGCTGTGTCCTGTACTGTTTTTTGTGAAATGGGGCATAGGTGTGGAGCTGGTAAAACATCATTTGGCCATTTTTACTGAGCAGCTGCTGAGTTCTGGGCACTGTGCTGGGTGCTGGGACCCAGAAGTAACCTTAGGTGACAAGGGAGTAGATGAAGCTGGGACCCAGAGAGCAGCCCTACCCAGGGACAGGGCAATAGATGGCATGTATTTAGAAGAGAGAAAAGCTGTAAAAATATAACTTACACTACAGATAGTCATTCACAGCTTTGAGGGAAGAGAGCAGAGAAGCAAACACCTGCTCTCCATTGGGTGGTCATTCAGCTCCCAGGACAATGACAGGCAAAAAGTCCCTAGAGGGTGACAAGGCATACAGATGGGGCAGAACATCCCAGATAGAAAAACAAGATGCACCTGTAATTTGTGCTCAGCTAGTCCAGCCCTACATCTGTAGAGGCAGCCTCAGCAATGGAGACCACAGCAGAACCATCACATTCACAAATGTCACCAAACACACCACAGTAGCAAAATGCCAAGGTGACAGGGAGAGACCATCAGGACAGCTCCCCTGGCTGAAAAGAAGATGACAAGATCACAGGGAAGCTTTGGTTGGAACAGCACGATACGTCACAGAGTGTAAAACAACCCTGAGTGTGCAGCCAGGAAAGTGGGCTCTGGCCTCTGACATGGGGGACCCTCTGGAACACCTGAGAGGTTAGAAAGGACATTTTCTAAGATCCACTCAGTGCTGCCACCGCTAAGAGGCTGACATTATAAATAATGCCCACGATCAGCTGGGGGAGAACAGCACCTGTCACCCATTCCCACAAAGAGCCACGCTGTGGTCTGATGAGCCAGAGAAGCCAGGGTCCAGCTGGGAAAGGCTCTGAGGACCTACAGGGTCAAGGCCTGTTGCAAACATAGGCTCTGCTTTTGCCACCTCATGATGTTGGCCTAACACTCATCTGAGATTCTATCTCCTTATCTCCAGAGGGGCTAATCGCACTGAGTGCCCTCTCCCTGGAACTCCTCTTCCAAACCAGAAGCAGCTGCAGGTAACACCATGCACAGGTGACATGACTCGGAGCACACACACCACCAACCCCAAATCTATGGTCCTGCTGAGGAGGAAGTGAGCTCATGTACATGGGTGAGCTGCTGCTCAGGGCGGTGCCAGCCACACAGGATGTCCTGAGAATACCAAAGCCTCCAACAGGCTGCCACACAACAGGACTCCTACAAAGGTTTAGAGGACTCCATGGCCACAGTGGAACTCACTGAAGCCAACTGTCTAGCCCATGAGGCCAAGGTGTCATAAGGTTGGCAGTCTCTGTCCTCTGCAGGCAGTGACATAGCTCCATTCTGATGGCTCACAGCCAGTACAAGAGCTCTGAGGACAGCGGGGGACAGAGCTGGAGCAAAGTCGCTATGGTTTGGGTAAGTGTCTCCCAAAGGCTCATAAGCTAAAGGTTTAGGTACCAGTCCATGGCACTAATGACAGTCAAAACCTTTAAGAGGTGGGGCCTAGAAGGAAGAAGTTAGGTCACTGGGGACATGTCCTTGAAGGGGATACTGGGACCCCAGCCCTTTCTTTTCTCTCATTGTTTCCCAGCCACCATCAGATGAACTGGTGGAGATTGGCTCCACCACATGCTCCTCCACCACATGCTGCAACAGACCCGAAGCAACAGAGCCAAACAACTATGGACTGAAAGCTCTGAAAGAGTGGGCCAAAATAAGCCTTTCTTCTTCTTAAGATGATCAACTCAGGCATTTTATCACAGTGATAGAGAGCTGATTAACACAGAGCTCATGGATGGAAACAGTATGCCGGGGAAGGACATAGGAAAAGACAAAAGCCCCCTCTGGGAGCTGGGGTGATGGGACCCTGCCTGGACAGAACCTCCACTTATGATTCCTGGGCTGCCAGGAACACAGGACTGACCCAAAGGAATTGTTCATGTGCACTCATTCCTTCTGATCATTCTTCTTAAAGCTCTTTAAGTTTCTTACTTAATATAAATCACAACATTTGATGCTTCAACATTTGGGTTATTTGTGTGATTTTCTTAAGGACTATGCCTCCTTTTACATGCAGGGGAAAAAGCTCATTTTATCTAGATAACTTAACCATACCAATTAAATCTGTATAGATTTTACTATCTTTCTTGGGTTTTACATAACTTGCTCTCATTTAGAAAACAGAGTTTGTGTCTAAATATTAATAAGTATTCATTGTAATAGCAAAATTTAATTATTTTACATTAAATGTAATCTTGATTCAGATAGTATTGTTCCAGCAATAATATAAGCCATGAGTTGGTCAATTCAAAGTTTTCCTTGAAAATTCCAAGATGACGTGCTGCACTTTTTAAAAACTTTTTAATGAAAAACAATATACGTACAGTAAAGCTCTATATCCATGCATTCATCCATACAACCCAACATCGAGATTTTTTAAATGGAGCATTATTAGCACCTGCAGAAGGTCTGCTGCTCATGTCTCCCCTAATTACCATCTCCCAAGAACAACTGATTTCCAACACCACAGATAAGTTGCCTGTTGACTTTCACATAAATGGGATCCTGCAGTCTGGACTCTATAGTGTTTAGGTATTTTCACTTGACACTATGTTGCAGAATGCATCCATGCTGTGACATACACTTATGGAGAGTTCACTCTCAGTTTGCTATATAGTATCTATGCAGGAATAAATCTATGTCTTGATCTGCTCTTCTGATGGTTATCTGGCTTGTTTGCATTTTGGCAATTAATCATACTTTGGGTGTGTCCCCTAAGGACTGTATCAATTCCCTTGGGCGGCTATAATGAATAATCATGTATCTAGGTGGCTTCAGACACACATTTATATTCTCACAGTTCTGGAGACTAAAATCTAAAAAAAACTTTCACTGGGTAGAAACAGTCCCTCTGGGAGGTGGTAAGGGAAAATCCATTTCTCACCTCATCTGGTTTCTCGTGGCTGCTGGTGTTCCTTCAGTCATGAGTGCATCACTCCAATCTTTGCCTCTGTGCTCATGTTGGCTCCCCTTCTGCGTGTCCAATCTCCCTCTGCCTTTCTCTAGTGGCCACATGCACACTTCACTCAGTTTAATTGGGATTGGGACTGCTGGTAATAGAGCATATGTAAATTTAACTTTAGTTGATCTGCAGTTTCCCAAGCACTTGTAGGAATCTATGCCCCAGTGAGTTCCAGTTACACCACATCCTAACGCCTGCCATTTGCTGCTCTTTTGACTTTAGCCTAGAGGATGTGTGATGGTCTCAAACTTTACAATTTAGTTTGCCTCTCCCTAACAACTAATGGAGTTGAGCACCTTTTCATCTCTTTATCAAACATCGTGTGTGTGTGTATGTGTGTGTGTGTGTGTCTTTTGCTCCTTTCCTTATTAGTTTGTCTGCCTTTTTCTCATTACTTATATAGTGCATTATTGTATTTTAAGTGAGTTGTTTTGTTAAAAATAGGTTCCACTATAGACACGTGGGAGAAATAAAATTTCTCATGTCAAAAGTTTCTGGGGGGAAAAAAAGTTTCTGAGATGTAAGGTCCAGTAGAGTCTAAGTGATCAGTTAGTTGACATGAATTCTAGATAATGAATACTCGGAAGGGAGTTCGGGTCTTGGTCAGCTTGGACAGTTTCCAGTAAGGAATATCGTGTGATAGCTTGGGAACCACTGTCAGAAAACGGATGAGTGGAATGAAAATCAGTCCCACATTAATGTCTTCCAAAATAGCACAGCATGTCTATCTCCCTTTACTTCCTGACAACCAAAACTGATTTGACCTAAAAGAGGGCAAACTCTTATGTGTAGCTCCACAAATACATATGGATTTTATGAGACTTTCCTGGTTCCATAGATACCTTCAGGCAAAGCTATGCCTGATCAAGTCAGCACAGTGATGGCCCATGTCCAGAGTAAGGCAGTGGCTCCCTCCTGCAGACATTTCCCTTGAGTAGAGAAAGGCAGAGATACCACCAACTACAACCAGCAGTATTTCTTCTGTGAAATAATGAGAGCTTAAATACATCAGATTTAGGCTTCTCTATAACATAAGGGAAGAAAGAAAGTTTGGGACATCAGTCAATGTGAACCACACTGTAATATTATGTGCCTGATGAAAACCATGAAGATGGCAGAAAGTTCTGCACACAGGGATGTCTCCCCCGACATCATTGCAGCTTTCTCCCCTTCCGGTCCTCATTTCTAAACACCCCAATAATCAACAGGATGTCCCTAGTTATGGGGCTTGGAAGTAACAAAGGCAGACTTAGCCCCTTCTGAGCTCCAGCAGACATTGATAAAGGGAACCATGGACCTCATGACAGGGATTACAGTCCTATACCTCTGCCCTGAGCCACAGAGGAAAAGCAGATCGACTGCATCTCTAAAAAGGAGCACAACTTGGGCTGGGGTTATGGTTCAACGGTAGCATGCTTGCCTGGCATGCGTGAGGCACTGGGTTCGAGTCTCAGCACCACATATAAGTAAATAAATAAAGGTCAATCAATGAATAATTAAAAAAAAAAGGAGCACAACTTATCTATAAAACTGGGATTTCCCACGGCTTGACATGATCAGGTCATCGCCCAGAGTTGAATGGATACCTCATCCTCTTCAGGACTGGATGGGAATGGAATGGCAAGAGCTGCGGGCATCCCAAGGGCTCTTGGCCACAAGATGGATGCATCATAGTGCACATCTGTAATCCCAGTGACTTGGGAGGCTGAGGCAAGAGGATAGCAAGTTCAAGGCCAACCTGAGCAACTCAGTGAGACCCTGTGTCTCAAAATTAAAAACAAAACAAAAAAGTGTGGGGGCTAGGAAAGTAGCTCGGTGGTAGAGTGCTTGCCTAGCATGCATGAGGTCCTGGGTTCAATCTCCAGTACTACAAATAATAGTAATAAAAAATAAACAGGAGGCCTGTGAATCAGCTTCCTACAGTGCAGTGTGGTTCAGAATATCTGACCACAGGTGCAGCTCTGCCCTGACCTTCCCAAATCACCTTGGCCAGTGAAGAAACTGCACTCCTTTTTCCCAGTAGAGACCAGAAAACCATCAGAAGGCCCTATAATGACTGCCTGTGTCCCTAGACAGCCCGAGGCCAGTCATGAGGTGGGCAAAGAGGCATACCACCCTCTGCAGCCCGCGGTCCCTGTCCCACTGCAAGTCTCTCCAGCATGCTGCCTGTGCTCCACAGACAACGGGAACCAGCATGGGGTGAGGGGTGTGTGGAAGTCAGCAGAGCAACATGGGTTAACTCTGTGAGAGCAAATTAATAACGTGATATATGGTTTTGTCGTAGATTTTGTCGTGCTTGTAAGAGAACAGGGCAATTTAACCTAGAAAGCCTGTAAATCTCTAAAGGGTAAAATGAAACATCTGTGGGAGCAAGACTGGGACTTGGCAACCTCAGCCCCCAACAGAACGCAGTGGGAAGGGAGGCTCCTAGTGTCCACTCCCTCGCCCTGCATCCTCACGGTACCCCTCCCTCAGGTACCCAGACCTGCCCCCTACCCTTCAATGTGCCCTGTCCTGTGTCCTCCCTGTCCCTCTAGGCACCTTCACCTCACCTCTGAATGTGCCCCTCCAAGAGCCCCTTTGGCACCCCTCCCCCATGTCCCACCCTGTCAATTCAAGAAGCTTGGTGACAGAGAATTTTCTTGGCAAACTGTGTAGATTATTGTTGCCCCACCTGCTCTGCTCCCGATCCATAGCCAGGACTCTCAGGGCCATCCAGGGCAGCTCCACTCCTGGATGGTCAGGAGGCATCCCTCCTCCCCATTCACCATCTCCAGCTCTGACCTACACAAACCACAAAACCTGCTGCCCCAAACTGGACACTCCCTGTGCCCAGGGTGCCCCCCTCTTGGCTGGCTCTTCTGCGCTGAAGGAGCAAATACACACTTTTCCAGAATAGGGCCCATGACCAGACCTCAGTCACCCTGGCACTCTTGCATCCCCTGGATTATGCTTCTCTAGGAGGACCCTAGTCCCAGAACCAGGATGCCAGCACATGTTCTCCAGCAATTCCTTTCCACTCCCTTCCCATCTATAGCTGGGAACGACTCTACCCATCTATAGCTGGGAAAGAAGAAAGATGGATCTCAGCAGGTGCTCAGAAAATAAATACCCGATGGATGGATGAATGGATGGATGGACGGACAAAACTCCCAGCAAAGGGATCTAGGAGTACCTAAGTGAAGAACACTTTCCCTCAGTTCTAGCATTGCAGAGTCCTCCAGTATCAAAGGATATGAATAACGGGGGCAAGGTAAGGGGTTGCCCTTTAAATGCCCAGCCACCCTCTATTTCCATACCAGATAAACCTTCCTACATGATGGATAAAAGGAACAGCACATTCAGAGACTTAAGGAAAAGGGTCCTAAAGCAAGGCAGAGAAGGCTGCCAGCCCAGGGGTCCCCCAAGGCAGTTCCCCACAGGAAGTCAATGCAAGTCAGAGGCGGCACTGCCTCTGGGTGCAGCAAATCAACTGCAGTAGCACAAGTCACCACTGCTGATTAAGCACACACCCGCCTGTGATCAAGAAGAAAACCATTACTTAATAAAATGCAATTAATTTTGAAGCTAAAATTGGTTGAAGCCCAAGGGAAAGTCAAGATCAGTAGTTTCCAAGCTAACACAAAGATGTTCCCTAAAGAACCAAAGGCAGGCCACACATCCAACTTGAAATACCCTGGCACACTTCCCTCCAGCCGCCTGATTCCTAGCACTCCAAGGGAAGTATCTTCACAGTACATGTGCACAAAGTGAGGCACATCTAGTAGGGACTGTGAGACAGGAAAAATTCACACCTTAGCCTATTCCTGGAGAAACAGCCACCACGTTGACTAATGAAGTCCCACCTCAGAGGCTCAGGATCTAGAAGTCAGGCCAGGAGGACAGCACTGGGACCTGTGGCTAGAATCAATTCGTCCATCAGTCAGCCAACTGCTTTCACTGTTGCCATCTAGAATCTGAGCCAGCTAGAAGGGCCCAAAGTGGTAACAGGTATTTAAGATGGCAAACAAGCTGAGAACACACGTGTATACACACACACACACACACACACACACACACACACACACACCCTAACCTGTGACTGTACTGACCAAGCACTTCACTGTAACAGAATGTTTGCACACATCTCATCTCATGTCATACTCACAGTCATTCGGTAGCCACTAAAGAAGGAAGCACAGACCCGCATGTGCCCTCCTTATGATGAGTCAAGTCAAACTCTGAGCAGTGGCATTTCTACAGCTGGCGGGTGGAGGCCAAGCCTGGCTTTCTCAAGCTTCTGATTTCTAATACAAACCCCAGCTCCACTTCACCCCACCAATGACAGCTGTCACCAGCTCTGGATAATATGGACAGATGTTAGAGCACATGGCTCACTTACTACACCAAAGGACTGAGAAACACACACGGCAGTTTTATTTGAACAAGGCACACACTTGCTGTCAGACCAAAAAAATCCATCATCCCTAAATACATGCATTCAATTAATGGTCTTCCTATGTTTGAAATGATACATTTTTCCATGAAATTAATAATTAAACAAACTGGAGAAAACATGTATGCATGTTTTTTAAATTAATAATGCATATAATAGTTCAGAGAAATTCCTAGTTAGAGCTGCTAACAAAGCCCAGAACTATAAAACCAACCAAACACACACAGACACACACACACACCCAACTTAAAATTTTAGATGTCCATACTGTTCTTCTACTTAGTATTTACTAATGCATCTTTGCTCAGGATAAGTGGCTGAGTGGTTCAGAACCAAATATCTCCTTGCTAATTGATTCTAGAGACAAGAAGTGCAAAGTATCCATGTTCACTTCGAGTGCAGAAAGGAAACATCTAGAGACCCACCAACAATGGCTGTTTTCCTGTATGGCAGGCCCTCAAGCCTCCTCTCCAGCTCTGTGAAGAGCCCCGATTATCTAGGACACATCCTCAACTCTCCAACCACTAGGCATTAGGTTCTCTAGGCACACATTGAAAATTAACCCCTATACATGTCACATGAGTGGTCACAAGTACTAGTCATACTCACCCAGTTGAAAAACAACTCTAATGTAAAATGGGTTCCCATAGGCCACAGGTATGGAGCATGCTCTTCACACTCTCCTCTCCCAATTCAGGCTCACATGTGGCACTGCCCTCCAACAGCAGTGTGCCTTAGGGCAAGTCACAGTTGCCCAGTCCTCAGTCTCCTTGCTGAGAAGTTAAGACGAGGCCTGCTTTTGGGGTTTAATGGGAAATTACTTACAACAGCACAGAGGATCAGAACTCAACACACAGAACTGCCCCCACAATGTGATTTTAATTACACTGGAATTAAATGTTGGAGTGTTTCAGTTTCCAGAAAACCTTAAGATTTTTTGCAGTCAATGCAGGAATCTCAACTGCATGTTTTTTTTTTCTTTCTTAGTTTTGATCCTTCAAACACAAAACAACAGATGTAGCACCTTACACTGGAACCTCACTTCATAGTTTATGAAGTGTCTATACACTTTCTTACTGGGCTGTAGTTGTAACTCACAAACCTGACCCATGCAACGCCCAGCAAAAAAGGAGAAGCCATAACAGGCCTGAGCCTACACAGGCACCACATGAAGACTTTGCTGTCATAATGATACCCTGCACCAGGTCAATTCTGAATTTCATTCGTGCATCAAAACAACCTTGAGCAAGAGGTGCAATGCATGGATTACAGATACTAAGAAAGGCTCCCAAGGTCCGTGGTTTGCAGAGGTCCTAGGGATTAGCAACACAACCAGGCTGGAATTTAGCTCTTGTTATTCTAGATTCCAACCTGGTTTCCTATCTTACCCTGCCTGTCTCATAAAACCAGAGTGCTTCTCCTGGCCAGGTCAAAACACAAGCAAAAGAAAGTCAGGCAAGAAAAGGTTTGTGGAAGGAAAGACCAGCCAATAGGACAAACAGAACAGCTGGGACCTGACATGAGGTTCTAGACAAGTTTAGAAACATCCAGATGGAAGAGGAAGAGAAACTGGGAAAGAGGGTGCCTCTTTCCCAGTGTATGTGCATCCAAGATGACTTCAGGGAGAATGTAGGCTGGCCGGCTCTAGAAGCAGGGAATACCTGACAACCAAAACAACCAAAAAAACCAAAGGAATTTCATTGCAAAATCAGAATGCCCACTCTGTGGGATGGATTACTTTCCCAAACAGTTTCTTCTGTCCCATGTGAAAACTGGCTTGCACTGTACAATCCATAGCTCTACCCTGCCTCCCCAGTGAGCAAAAGAGTCTGTGCTCACTTCTAGGAGGGATCCAAATGTGAATACAACTTGATGCCTGCTCTGGGTCTCAGGGAAAGGAGAAGTGGGGAGTCAAGCAGGGTGAAAGGCAGAATGATGCTCCTGCATTTCATTCATTCTTACATTCAACCAACAATAGCACTGAGGGTTTACTATGTGCCAGGCACTATTGGAGCTACTGGGGATACAGAGGTGAACAAAGTCTTTACATTTGAGTGGTAAGAGACGGACAATAAACAAACAAGTACTGTACATAAATGAGACATTGAATGATAAGCATTAAGGAGAATCACAAAACAGGATTCACAAGAAAAGAAAGAAGTGATATCAATTTACAGAGGCTGATTAGGGAGTTGGCATGTATGTAGAGAAGTGAAATCAGGGAGGGAGCAAGCCAGGTGGATACCTGGGGGAGGTACAGACAAGGCAGCAGGAATAGCAGGCACAAAGGCCTTGAGACAGAAGGAGCCAAGCAAAATTGAGGACCAAAGGAATAAAAGGAAATAACCCACATTCATTTGAGATCATTAAGGACAGACTCAAGGGCCTGGGCCAAGGTCTTGGGACAACAGGGCAGGGACAACTCAAGGCAAATCTGGGCAGATATTCTGTCTGACTGGAGGCTGGGCAGCTTATTGAGAGCATGCTTGGGAGTGAGGGCTCAGAAAATCTTGTGGAGGAATATGGGTGTGGAGTAGGCACTGGGGAGCCATTGAAGGTTTGAGAAAATGAGAGACGGGCATGGGTCCAATCTACAGAGGGGCAATCCCAGCACCCAACTCTGGGAAATGCCAAAGCTGGCACAGGAAAAAAAAAATTCACATAGCAAAGGCATTCCCCTGATGTGTACGGTTCCTCAAAGAGAGCCTGATGGTTCGACCTTGAGGGCACTGTCCTCCCTGGGCTTTCTTGAATGTCTGGATGGGGACAGAGGAGAGGACTGGCTGCAGGAGAGGCGAGAGAAGACAGTGCCCACGACAGCTGACTCAGCCTGTGCCAGCAGGCTGCTCAGAGACTCCAGCTGGCCCTGACCCAGGTGGTGGGTGGGGGGACTTGGGGAGGAGGAAGGAGGCATAGAATCCTCCCTGTGGGCTATCAGCCCAACCACCATCCAAGAGACCAAATGAGCATCACTCCAGCTCCTGCCAGGCACCCAGGCTGCCTCCTAGTACATGACCCAGAGAATGCCTGCCTACAGGTCAGTGGCTACACCACTCCCTACCATGGCCTGCACATTGCCAGTCCTCACGGCCACCAGCAGAGGTAAGGAACTGGGAGCAGTAAGCAAGGGTACAGTCTGTGAATGCTACAGCCATGAATGCCACTCATGCTCAGGGCTCTCTCCTGATCTCTAAGGACCATTCTTAAGGGCAGGATATGCAGGTGAATACCACTTGTTCTGGAAGGCCCTAGAGGCCAGCCAGAGATGTGTTCAGGTCCTCCATGTCCATCTGCCACTAGCCATTTCAGACTCCCCACATGAAAGTAAAGATTTCTCGAAGACTTCAGACAGGAGGTTCTCACCTGTTGAGTCACCAGGGCAGATATTTGGGGCAGGAAACACAGAGGAACACTTGGGAGAAGTGAGGTCTGGAGGGGACCTCTGCATCCATGTTCTGTCTATGCTCTGCCCCCTCTGACAGGCCTCACTGACCACCACCCAATCCAAACAAAGCCCAGCCCAACCTTACCATCAAATGTGTTTTTCCTCTGAGTTCCTCAGTTTTGTCTAGGAAAAATCAAGGTGTTTTAGCACTCTCTCAGCTTCCAGGGGTGCGATTGGTGTCTTTTACAATTATCTTTTATTTTTATCTAGCATTCTTAGCTCAGTTGGCAAATTAGATATTTATGTGCCTCCATTTCACAATCCATCCCCACCAATTATTCCTGTGAAACTAATATTTAATTTTAAAAAGGGGGGAGGGCATAGAACAACTCAAAGGACAGTTACGCAAACAAGCAAACAAGCCACAACTTGGGCCTGAGGTACCCCCAGAAAGCAAACAAGATGAGAGAGAACAAGAAGTTGATCATCACAGGCCCACCCCACCTCCCAGCTCACACACACTCACAGACCACCTGATTCAGCTTGCAGGAATCCAGTACCCCACAGATGAAAAGGCAGGCCAGTGGGGAGGAGCACAGCCACTTCCCTAACACATGAGAGAGAAGACCCCCACCAGGGCCATCATCCAGATCCAATCCAGCTCCAGAGATAGGGCCTCCTCACCAGTGCTGGTGCTGCCCACCTGGGGAGGGTTGTCAGCACCGAGGGCTGACAACAGCCATATTCCAACTCATCCACTTACACCCTTAATGCTGCTCAGAGTCCCAGCAGGTTCCAAATCTGTATTATTCCTGCCCAGAAGATCCTAAGTTCAGAGATCCTTTCCAGTGACAGCTGAGTATAAAGGAGAACGTATGGCCACCCAGCAGTAAGGGTGCAGGACAAGGCATTGTAGTTGCTCTGTGTCCACCCCTGCCTATTGGCTGCTGCTCACCAGAGAACCCTCTGCCTCATCTCACTGGAGGAATCCTGCTCCAAAGGAAGACTACCCACAGGCTCTGGGCTCAGCAGAGCTGTGACAGTGGAAAAAGTTGTCATACTCTGACCCTCAAAGCTTTCAGGTCTTTATTTGTAAAACCACTGTCTTTCCTCAAAGGAGTGGGAGACAATACCCAGAAAGAACAGGAGGTTGAAGAGGCCAGGGACAGATGAGCCCACGTATGAAGTGTCAGGTACAAGATGCCAGATTTTGGATACTTCACCTTGGCATAGCTATTGGTGAGTTGACTACACGAATCCACAGATTTAAGTCTGGCCCCTGTCAGGTCCTATCTGAATTGATCTGAAACAATTAAAAGTCTTCCTTCTGCAAGTAAATACTAAGTTAAGACTATCAGGCATCCTATAAGGCAGCAGTAGGGCAGAACTCTCTCGTCAGGACCCTCCGGATCCCCCGGACCCTTCTTCTACACGCTGACCCAAGGGGAGTTCACTCCTAGCTTTGGCTTACAGAGGCCCACCACACACTGTCCACCGCCCACTGCCCTGTGTAAAGCACTGCTTGGGGGACGGGAGATCAATGTTTGCCTTCATAATCTGTGGCCAGATCTCCTGTCAACAGTCTTGTCAGGCTGTGCCTGCCATAGGGAAGGGGCCAGACTAAGAAGCATAGCCACATGCCCCCAGCCCCACTCAGGCTGCCCAGGGGAAAGGGTGTGTGGAATTTTTAATTGAGGAGTTTTCCTCCTGGGCCTCATTATAAAGGAAAAGGGGAGGAGGAGAAATCAGAGCTCGATTCCCCGGAGGCAGCGAATCCAACAGCGACCCCAAACTCGGGAGTTGCCGCCCGGTACCGGGACTTGGTGCCAGCACCAAGCGGGGGCCCCAGAACGCACTAGCGGCCCGGCCAGTCCAGCGGGACTGAAGCGGGCAACCACCGCCGACCAGCGCCTCTTGCCAGCACCGGGTCGCCCCTCACCGCGGAGCCCCAGCCCTGGATGCAGGAGTCGCCCGCTGGTCCCCACCGCGCCCGCCCGCCGGTCAGTGGGGGCAGGGACCGGCTGGTCTGGTGAAGTGGGGCCGCGGGTCTCCACCCCCACAACCAAGCGGCAATCCGACCCGCCGATCGACCCCCTCCGCTGCCGCTCCGAAGCCCCGCCGAGTCTGGGGGTCAGCACAGGAGCTGCAGCATCTGCGTCCCCCTATCCGCCCCCCGATCCCCGCGCCGACCCGGGCGCCCCCAGGCTGCGGCCACCGGCGACTCAGGAAGCCAGGGACCCCCAGCTTACCTGGCTCTGGCACCAGGCTGCGCGAGTGCGCCGCCGCACCCGCCCCGCCGCAGCCACTGCCGCCGCCACCGCCACCGGCTCTGTCCGCGAGGCCGAGCGCTGGGCGCCGCCGCAGCTCTTTGTGAGCCCGCGCCGAGCCGCACACGGAGACTGCTAATGAGCCCGGGAAGCTGAATAGCGGCGGGCGCGCCCGGGACGCGGCGTACGGCACGCAGAGCCGCCTCTGCCGGGTGCACGCGGCGCGGCCGTGGGGCGCACCCCGCACCCGCCTGCGGCTGGCCGGCCCGCGCCCCCGCCTCGGCCTCTCCTACCGCCCCCAGCTCCACCCGCGCCCAGAAAATGGGGATCGGAAAATGCTTCCTGGAAAGAGCGCGAGGCGGGAAGGAAAGGAAGACAAAGATGCTTTCTTGCCGGGTGCTACCTCCCCCGGCCCCAAAGCAAGGACAGTCGGCAAAACGGGCAGGCACACCTGGGATCTGGGTCCTTCGGGGATGGCTTCGGGGACAGGGACTGGAGCCCAGGTTCTGGAAGCCTGGGCGGCGCCCTGGGGAGCACACAGATTCCCGGGTGTGCCCCCAGACCTGCTGGCTTGGGAGCTGTAGGGGTCTGGTCCTCCAGCGGGTAGAACAGGTGAAGGCGAAGCTCTACTGCGCCGGTACCCTGCCCCGGGCGCCGCGCTGCCCCCTGGCGGGCTCGAGAGCCCTTGCTGCGCTGAGGGGCTGTGGCGACCGCGCCCTGCTCTGCCCTTCCCGACTGCGTGCTGGGGCCCTGGAAAGAATCCCTTGAGAATCGCGGCTTCGGAAAACCCCTGTAGCAAGGAAGGCCCCCTGCTACCTCCACACCGCAGATCCCCCAGACGAGTTTTGGCGACCAGTTCTTATCTCTTGGTCCCTTGTAACCATCCCACCATCCGGTTTCGATACCAGGTGCTGCTTTGGTCCCAACCCCAGGGCCCCACTCTGGCCCTTCCTCTCCTTGCTGTCTTGAGTTGGTGGACCCTAACCTCAAACACTCCCAGACACACTCATGTATCCCAAAGAGAGTCACTATCCACTACACAGTGTGAATAATCCCCTTGAAGCCCATAAAGGTCGTGTAAAGGCTGTCGTGGGCCCTTTCATTCAGTCCCATGAAGATGTGATAATCTGCAGGTCTACATGGGAAAGTGAACAGGGTGCCTTCTCCCGGCAGAATTGGGGCTCAAAGACCTCCTTTGCCTGAACCCTTCTATTTGCCCTGTTTTTCAGCTGCGTTTGGCAGATTAGGGTGAACCTATGGTGCTGGAGTTTCTGAAGGGGAGTAGAACAGGAGAAAAAAGGGAACTGAGAGGGTGAAGAAAGCCTCTTTCTACTGCCCTGAGGAGGGGAGCTGACACCCTAAGGAGAGGGCCTGGAGGAAAGCTGGGTCCTCAGCTGGGCTAAGGGCGGACATAGTGTGGATTTCCTGTGACCTCACCCCTCATCTCTCCTCTTCATCTCTTCTTCTTAGCCCAAGTTACAAACAAAAACACCAAGGGCATAAACCCAAAGCAGACCAACCACGAGTTCCAGAATCATTCCCCATCCACATCTTGAGGTGAATGTATGTTCGTTGTTTATTTTTCACCTACTTAAACATTCTGGTCACTCAACCAACAACAAGTTTAGCTTCATCTCAACTTCCGTGGCCCAGCTTTTCTCCAAATGCCAGTAAGCAGATAGGAACATTTGGAAAGAAAAGAGTCCATGGCTTTAAATATTAAGTGTGAAGGCCAAACGTGCACATCTTCTGGCCTTGTCTTACTTGAATGTAGATAAATCACATAGGAAACCAGATTACTAGGCCTGAAGATGACCCACACGATGCCATTCGAATGTGGATGTGGATGAACCAGCTAGTTTGAGGCTGTTTCCTTCAACAATTGCCCTTGAACTCTTCTGTGGGAAAGCTCTGGACCAAGCACTGTGAATTAGACTCCATTCCTCTACTCAGGAGCAGTAGTATCTGATGTCCGAAGAGTCAAAGGTTCAGGCCCACCCTTAACCTCATTCAGGACCCTAAATCTGGTGGTCTAGAGTCAATTCACTGTTCAGAGAATTTTTTATTTATTTATTTTTTATTCAAACACTTTTTGAAGAATCTTGAAGTGGGGAAGATCCTTCTAAGTATGCTACAAAGTGCATGATGGAAAAACACAATAATAACACAGAAGTGATAACATAAAAGATGGCCAAATTTGACTACAGAAAAAAATCCTGCCTAATAATCACCTCCATGAGCAACTCAACAACAAATCAGGAAAAAAGTATTTGTAACGTATATCACATTTAATTTCCCTCATACATAAATAAGATTGAGAAATATATAACAAAAAAAGATCAAGCCAGATGCAGTGGCTCACACCTGTAATCCAGGCAGCTCAGAAGGCTGAGGTAGAGGATTGCACATTCAAAGCCAGCCTCAGCAATTTATCGAAGTCCTATGCAACTTAGAAAAACCCTCTCTCAAAATTTAAAATTAAAAAACAGACCCGGTGAGGCGGGGGCAGGTGCTGGGGCTATAGCTCAGTGACAGAGCACTTGCCTAGCATGTGTAGGCACTGGGTTCGATCCTTAGCACCACATACAATTAAATAAATAAAATAAAAGTACTGTGTCCATCTACAACTGAAATAAATAAATAGGTAAATAGATAAATAAAAATGACACTGACATTAAAGGTACTATTTTTTAAAAAACGAACTGGGGATATGGCTCAGTATTAAAAAAACAGAAGAAGAAGAAAAAAAAAAAAGAAAGAGAAAGAAAAAGATGGGGGCTGGGGATGTGGCTCAAGTGGTAGCGCTCTGGCCTGGCATGTGCGAGGCACTGGGTTCCATCATCAGCACCACATAAAAATAAATAAAGATTATTGTGCCCACTAAAACAAAAAAAAATAAATATGAAAAAAGGAAAAAGATCAACTCAATTTTTAAAAATAGACAAAGGGAAAGGGGCAGTTCATAAGAAACAAAAATACAAATGAATTTAAAATCTGAAAAGATGTCCTTCCTTAATCATAATAAGAAATGCAGGTCTGGGGTGTAGCTAAATGGGAAAGCTCCTGCCTAGTAGGCTTGAGGCCCTGAGTTCCATCCCCAAAAAAGCAAAATCAAAACAACATAACTATACTGAGATCCCTTTGCTTTTACCTGTCAGAGACTCAGAAGTGCAATAACACAACATGTTCCAGAGAGAAAGGGGAAATTGGCAGGCTCCCTCATTGGCTGTGGGAGTATAAATTGTACACCTTCTTTTGGAGGAAAAATAGATCACTTCAATCAGAACTACAAATGGACAAGTTCTGTGTTAGCTTTCCCTTATGGTAATAAATACTTGAGATAATCAACTTATTAAAAGAAAAGATTTGTTTGGGCTCACAGTTTTACAAGTCCCTTTCCACGGTCATTTGGCCCCGTTGCTTTGGGGCTTTTGGTGAAGCTCCATCATGGTGGAAGCACGTGGTGGAACAAAGCTGCTCACTTCATGGTGTCCAGAAAGTGAAAGATAGGAAGAGACCAGGGTCCCACAGTTACCTATAAGGGCTTGCCCCCAGTAATATAAGGTCCTCCCACTAGGATCCACCCCAAAATGTTCTACCATCTTCCATTAGCACTAATCCGGGGACCAAGCTCTTAATACATGCACCTTTGTGGGGCAGTTATCAAAACCATAGGAGGCCCTTTGACCTAAGAATTTTATATATATATATTACATGTGAAAAATAGTCATAGGCAGAGTTATTCATTGTGTTAATGTTTGTTTAATAAGTAGCCACAAACACCATCTCTGTGAATAGAGGATTATTAAGTATATGAGGACACATCTGAACACTGAAATATTATGCAGCCATAAAAGGAGGAAATGGATGATGAATTCACATGAAAAGTTCTCCAAGACGTATTGTTCAGTGAAAGAACAAAAAGCAGAAGATTTGTGTATTATGCCACCATGTGTAAAAGAAAAAAAAAGGAAAAAGGAAGAAAGATTGAGACAACAGATGCTCTTCTGAAATCATAAGCTTCTCTGAAATAATCACAAGAAATTTTAAAAAATGTTGGTCACCTGTAGGAAGGAAATTAAAACAGGAAAGACAAGAAAACTTTTCATTGCTGTTTTTAAATCTTGAATTATGTAATATTATCTTCTCTAATTTTTAAAAACAATTATTATTCATAGCCCTGGTTCTTAATCCTTTGGAGGATAATGATCTGTGAAATTTCTGTGTGGCTAAGGAAGCTGCTCACTTCATGGTGACAGGAAGTGAGAGAGAGAGCTATCAGGATCCCATAGTACCCTTCAAGGGCTCACCTCTCCAATGACCTAAGTTCTTTCCCTAGGTCCTGCTTCTTAAAGTTTCCACCCCATTCCCAATAATAACAAGCTATCTAAGCCTCTAGCACAATGTCCTTTGGGGGACACTTGAAATTTCTGGTCTGTCCTTTTTTTCCATGGGGAGGGGGCAGACCCTCTAGTCCTGTGTGGGAGCTCTGAATCCACCTTCTTGCTTCCTTTCTGAGTAGATAGATACCTCTATAACTGGACCACATGGCTGTGCTACCTACTGCCACCTAGTGACAGTATATATGAATTGCAGGATTGCTGCCAAGAGGGTTCTGCCCAAAGGAGCAACTTGACCAGCCACATTTCCTGCAAGGCATTGTGACGTACTGCCAGAAACTTGTCATTCCTCAGCACTCACCATATATTATTTTGTAAATCCTTATATAAGATAGAAGATTAATATTTGGTTTATAGGCTGGGGAGATGTTATGGTTTAGATATGAGGTGTCCCCTAAAAGTTCATGTGTTAAACACTGCAAGAAAATTTACAGGTGAAATGATTGGGTTATAAGAACCTTTACCTAATTAGTGCATTAATCCACTTGATTAACTGGGTGGTGCCTGTAGGCAAGTAGGGTGTGGCTGGAGGAGGTGGGTCCCTGGGGCATGCCTTTGGAGTATATATTTTATTTCTGGTTCTGCCTCACATCAGGCCCAGAGCAATGGAGCTGACTGTCTGTACTAAGACCTTTGAAACTGTGAGTGTCAAATAAACTTTTCCTCCTCTATGTTGTTCCTTGTTGGATCTATTGGTCACAGCAGAAAAAAAAAAAAGCTGACTAAAACAGAATGGTGTTCTCTTATAAAACTACCAATAACACAATGACTTTTCTTTCATTTCTATGCTGAGTGTATAAATGCATTAGAAGGATAAAGATATGTCTTCTCTCTATGGGAATAACAGAAACTCTCCCCTCCACAAAGTTACTGCTTGGCAAGAGAAGCCTTGGTTCTTACCTCTCTTGTTATACCAACTACTTGAGCTCCTCTTCCTCACCTCTCCCTTCATCCTTGTGTAGTCAAAAGGGTCCTGAGCTAGAAGCTGGGGTCCTATATTCTGGTCCAACTTAAGGCACCAGTCAGAGTGGGGCCTCAGGCAAATCATCCAGGAGGGAGGTTTGTGTTGCAGTTTCCTCCTCTGTTCAGATGTGGAGGCTGGCCTTGAAAATCCCTAAGGCCCAGGATGTCTAAGAAGGAAATACAATCTAAACCACACTATCAGAGTCTTTGTTCTTTTGCCTTCAGGATTTTTCATTTATACGTATCAATTGCATATAATAATAGGGTTCAGTGCATGCATACAATGTGCACTGATCAAATTCAATCTCCCTTTATCTAATGTTCCCCATCCTCTTCCCAACCTCTAGAAATCATTCTACATTCAGGTTGACTTCTTCTAAACTTCTGGATTTGAGTCAGTGGGGGGAAATCACCAACCAGATCATATTCCAAGGCCCAGTGTTTTGGAAGAGACATAGCATGAAAATGCCTTCAACAATCATGGAAGCAAAGTACCTTCCTAAAAAGTAAATACCATTGATTTCTTGGCTGATTTCAGGATGCAGATTCTGCAAAATTCAGGCTCTACAGCAACAAGCAAATAATTATAAACAATGAAAATCTGTGGCTCCCAATGCTCCAGATCCTAGCTAGCATTAAGAGCCAAAGAGGAAGGCTGCAAGGCAAGTAGGTGCCTCAGGAGGAAAATGAAGCTCGGAGCTTGCCTTTGGGCAGAGACCCTGAGGCAGGACTCTAGGTGTGGATATTTGCATGTCTTGGAAAAGCAAAGGTTTGTTCTTCTCATGAGACAAGTTACCAACTGCATTTTTGAAGAGGTGGGGTGGAAAATCACCACAGTGCAGACCACCTTTCTTCTTGAGCTTCTGGCATAAAAAACAGGGCAAGTTCATAGAGATAAGGTGTGGATTAAATGGCACTTAATGGTACAAGTGGTAGAGTATAGGTATGTCATAGAGATAGCAGATTCACTACAGTATATATTTGGCCTTGAACTTTTGTTCTAGCAAGTACTGTAAGTAAGTACTAGGAAGAACCAAAACTTGAGATTTCAGAAAGAGCACTAGCATTTACCATCATAGAGCCTATTTCAGTTCCAGAAAACAATCTAACATAGGCAGCCTCTGGGGCTTTAGAACCACTTCCATGAAGGAACATAAAGGGTTGTGTACATCAAGCTGTGAAAGGAACAGCTCAGACCTGCCTTCAAAGGCTGGAAGGACTAGGGAGGCATAAATTCATGCTGAGACCAAAGTGGGGTCAATATTCTGGAGGGTTGCTATAAAGAGAAGCTTCTCAATGGCTAGCTCTAAACTTTGCAATGAACTTCAACACAGAATGGGCTAGCTTGATGGTCCTGGAGCCACACAAGGAAACTTCAAGGAGGACTGCACAGTGTGGCTCTCCATGGGCTGAGAGCCTGACCGTATGACTATATGACCTTATGGGAGGCTTGAAGCCAATCTTTCCTTCTTGTCTGTTCTTGCATACTTGGTTTATACAAGAGTGACCACATTTCCTAGTTTCCCATCAGAACTCGGGGTCTGATCCAGTATTTTAGTTGTCAACTGGGGGCGATTTTGCAATGGTCTGGTACAGTCAGGACATGTTTCTGTTTGTCACATTTACCAGGGTGATGCCACTGACAGGTAGACTAGGAAGGCTATCCAACATACTACGATGCACAAGACAGAAGTCCCCTCAAACAGTAATCTGTTCCAAACCAAGATGTCTACAGTACCAACACTGAGAAACCCTACCATACTGTCTTCTAATGTGTCCATTTCTTTACATGGAATAGATCTTAGAAATATATCAAAGTTGCCAGGCACAGTGCTGCACACTTGTCATCCCAGAAACTCAGGCAGCTGAGGCAGGAAGATTGCCAGTTTGAGGCCAAACTCAGAAATTTAGCAGAGCCCTAAGCAAATTAGTGAGATTGTTAAATCCCCAGGACAAACAAAACAAACAAACAAATATGTCTACATCAATCACAAGTAGGGAATGACTCAGAACAAGGAAAAAATCCATTGCTGTATTTCCATGGCATGGGCATGGGAGACAGAGATCCAGTCAGTGACAGGGCTATGACCGTAAACTTTGGGCCCAGCCTGAGAAGCCTGGGATAAGTGGACTTCGCCCTGCCCACCTCTTCTTCTGACTGTTTAAAAATAAGCACTTAGGAATAATGCCAGCCAAGCCCATCCTTGAGACACAGACTTGGAGGTTATCTCAGATCCAAGAGCAAATGCTCCCAGCACAAGCTTTCTCTTCTACAAGCACAATCCAGTGCCTGCTGTGCGGCATGAGGCCCCAGACTTTGCCCTGGTCAGGCCCAATAGAATGCAGTGCTGAGAGACAGGACAACCCTGACCCCTACGTTAGGAGCAAATGACAGGTAGGGTATGGGTGTGCTGTATGTAGGGTATGGAGAGAGCGTGCAGACATTGAATCCACCCTCTTGCTGGCCATCTGGGCTGTCTTGAACCCTGGTTCTTACATCACCTCGGATGCCCCCCACACTGCCCACCTCCACCCAGTACCTCATCTCCCACCCCCGCCCTGTACCAAAGGCTGTGCCCATCCGGCTCATTTCCCTGGATCTGGCTGCCTGTCTTGGAAACATTCCTGGAACTCTTTACACGGAATTTAGCGAGCCCAGGAAGCCTTCTTATAGTTCCCAGAGAAAAGACTTTGAGAGATTGTTCCCTGACTGCGGGGTCGCTTTCTCTCCGCTGTGGTGTCTTTGATGTATTCGTAGAGCTCTTGTTCAAGCCACTTCCCACAGAAAGCCAGGCCTTCCGGGCGTGGAGTTCCTGCTGTGGGCCTGGCAGCTTCTCTCCCCGCTGCACCCAGCTCTGCAGGCAGGGGAGGCTGGTCTGTCCTGACGCCACAGGCCCTGCTTCACAGTGGTTTGCCATATTCCACAATATCTCTTTTCTCCCCCAGTGATCCAAGAAAGGCTTCTCTAACTAGCCACCCACTTGGCAAGATCTCTGGGGGCTGTTTGCTCATCCCAGCCTGACTCTTTATTTCACTTGTAATCCTTTCTTCACCGTGTGCTTAATGGTGTCCTCCCTCTCTCTCTCTCTCTCTTCTCTCTCTCTCTCTCTCTCTCTCTCTCTCTCTCCCTCCCTCCCTCCCTCCCTCCCTCTGCCTACTTTGATACCCTACATACACACACACCATGAATTATAAGTCCATAGCATAGTATCTATCACAAAGTAGGCCCTCAGTAGAGATTTGTAGACTGAATGAATGAACAAACAAAAGAAGATATTTAAGATATTTGATCTCTTGACTTTGACTTTGAAATTGGTCCTCCAAGACATGTTGGGATCAAATGATGCTTACAGGTGTGGAAACAGCAAGAGAACACATGAGACGGGCTAACCTCCCCTTGAGGGTTATCACAGGGCCTGTAAGTCACAGGTCAGCCTTGTGGGCAGGAAGAAGGGCACCCATCCTCTGGCAATGAGTACTTGATGAAGGGTGGACTCCTCTGAGCTGCCTGAAGATGACTGCACTTCTTGCGGGCCCCACCTGTCCTGAACAATACCCTTCCACATGACACCAGAAGTACACATTCAACTGATGGGATGTGGCCTTTAAGGATCACATTTTTTTTATTTAGAATGTGTTGTCATTTTGGTCCATGTACAACCATAGGACTATGTTATGTGTGGGAATGTTTTGTGCATTTAGGACTGTATGTCATTAGACTAGGTCCTAATGCTATGTCACTGATGTATTTATTTTAAAAAGAGAGAACTGTAAACACAGAGACAGAACGACACAAAGAGAAAATCAAGCGAGGACACACAGGGAGAAGGCCATCTACAAGTCACAGGACACCTGAGGCTGTCCTAAACTAGCAGGGAAGCATACAGCAAATTTTTCCTTCCAGCCCTCAAAAGGAGCCACCCTGATGACTCCTTGATTTCTGTGAGACAACAAACTTCTGTCATTTAAGCCACCCAATTTGTGGTACAATTGACCCTTGTATCTGTAGGTTCCACATCTACAGATTCCAACAACTCAGATCAAAATTATTTGAAAAACTTCTTTTCTGTACTGAATATGTACAGACTTTTTGTCATTATTCCCAAAATAGTACAGCGTAACAACTATTGACATAGCACTTGTATTGTGGTATTTTGTACAAACGCTATCTAGAGATTAGTTAAAGTATGTGGGGGGGTGTATATAGGTTCTGTGTAATACTATGCCATTTTATAGAAGAGAATTGAGCATCCCCGAATTTTGGTATCCCTGGGGATCATGGACCAAACCTCCAACAGATACTGAGAAACAACTGTACATTGCTACAGAAACCCCAGGAAACCAACACAATTGAAATGCATCAGCTGCATAATGCAGCAGGCACTAGCAGTACCACAAGTCCCCTGTGTACCCATTTACCAGCTTCCCTGGGTTTTCTTCTAGGCCTGTACCTCTATACTTAATGGAGAAGTCCCCCTGACACTACTAGAGTGGCTTTGCTTTCACAATCAGAGAGGTGGAATAGTACAGGTGTATATAATCTGTTATGGTTTGGATATGAGGCATCCCCCAAAAACCTCTTGTGTTAATGCAGGAGATGACATGACTAGATTATGAGGGGCACAGTCAGTGGATTAATTCACTTGACTAATTAATAATTTAAGTGGATTTTGGGGTAGTAACTATAGGCAGGTGAGGCATGGCTGGAAGAAGTAGGTATACCGCTGGGGGTGTGCCTTGGGGATTATGTATTTTGTCCCTGGCTCCTCCCATTCTCTCTCTCTCTCTCTCTCTCTGCTCTCTGGCCTCCATGAGCTGAGAAGCTTTCCTCTGCCATGCCCTTCTGCCATGATGCTGTACCTCACCTTGATCCCAGAGCAATGGAGTTGGCTAACCGTGGACTGAATCTCTGAAACCATGAGTTCAAAATGAACTTTTCCTCCTCTAAGTTGTTCTGGCCAGGTATTTCGATCACAGTGATGAAAATCTGACTAACACACACCTCGTTCCCCTACCCATCCACCCAGTCTCAAACAGCTATGAGATCAGAGAGCTCTTTTACCTACCTTGAGAAGGGCCCAACCCTGAGATCCCTCCTAGAGCTCCCCATAGGATTAAGATAAGAAAGTCACCTGGAATCACACTTTGCTCAGCTTCGTCCATTGCCATGGCCTGCTCTCCCTGTCCCTGCCCTGCTCTCTCCTGGGAGCACCTCTCTAGGGAGGCAGTTAGCCAGGGGGTTTCATCTTAGCTTCTGTCTCCAGAACACCAGACAGACCAAGAACCATAGCATAGAAGTGACTCCAGGAGACTGATACTGAAACGGAGACTCTGGAGATGGGTGACAGCCTGCCAGAGTGTAAGAAGGTCCCCATCCCCAGGGGTGAGTGGAGTGCTGTGACCTCTGCATACTTCCCTCCTGCAGCACTGCAGTTGCTGGGGTCCTCAGTAGTGGTGAATACACTGGAAGCTAGGTGGAAGGGCATGCCTTGGATGATGCAATCCTTCTGGTGATTGGAGGGAGGAGGGGAAGGAGAGAACATGACAGATTTGGGTTTATCAAGGACGCATTGACCAGACTGAAGCCAGTTGAAAAGCCTAGTGTGTTGATCAACTTTCCGTCACTGTGACCAAATACCTGAGCTAAATTTAGGAGAAAAGATTTATTTTGACTCACAGTTTTCAGAGGTTTCAGTCCGTGGTTGGTTAGCCCCTTCACTTTGGGCTTTAGTAGAAAGAACGTCACTTCAGAGAACACATGGAAAAACAAAGTTGCTCACCTCATGGTGGCATGAAAACAAAGAGAAAGAGGAAAAAGAATGAGGGTCCCAATAGCCCCTTGAAAGGCATGTTACCAATGAATAACCTACCTCCTTCTACTAGGCCCCACCTCCAAAAGGTTTCACTACCTCCCAATAGTACCACAGACTGGCACCAAGCTTTTATCATATGGCGTTTGAGGGATATTTCAGAGCCAAACCAAATGCCCAGCGTCCCTTGATTGAAAGGAGGCTGGGTATCCCCCAAAAGAGCCCTGTAACCCTGTCACAGTTATATGCTATAAATCTTTCTCCTTCAATTCTTTCCTATAAGGCCTTTGGCCATTTATCAGGTCCATGTGTACAATGGAAAAAAGGAAATGCCAAGATCTTTTGGGGATTTCCAGACATGCGCTTTGAAATGACATTAAATCTTAAGACATTTTTAGAAAATGCTTAGGAGAACAAAATGTCACTGTGTTCTGCCAAAGTGGAGACTCATGGTAGTCAGGTGATACGTGGAGTTCTGGCCCAAATCTGATTCTGCAAACCTGCCCTATGGTTTACTCCCCATTTCCAAAATGTGTCATTGGAATAGGCGCACATAGCCCCTCACAGAGTCTCCAAGCGGTTCTCCTGACACACAGAATGAGGCAATTGCAATAAAAAAGGCTAAGGAAGTGCCTCCCTCCTGGGATAGTAAGCCTGGGGAAGCTGCAGACATCACTGTCACCATAAGAGGCTGGAAGGATGCAGGGTAGGATGCCTGTCACTGTCCCATTTGATTTGCCTCTTTGCCCTGTGTAGATGTCATATAAATCTTGGGAAATCACAACAGATTGTCATAAACTTGATGTGACTCCAATTACAGCTGCTGCTACAGATGTGGCTCAGGAGCATTCCAGATGTGTGTACAGATTGCTGCAGAACAACATGGTCCCTGACACCTAGAATGCTTTATGTTAACTAATTGTTTCTTTCCTCCTGCTTCTTCCTATGATCAAAACAGGTGCACATTGTAGGTTCCAAGTGAGAGTAACACCCATAGTCACTGATATGATCATGCCCAGAGAAATAGCAGGAGAGTAAAGTAGTGGATGACACGGGTTCTCTTTTCTTGATCCTCCATGAGTACACCCCACCCTGTTCCCCACCCTGCTCTGCATCCAGGAAGCCAAACTATATAGACTGTATCTATGAGTTTCCTAGCCTTCTGGCTTCCAGTTTAATACTGGAAGACTGGAGGAAGTAAAGAGAGTGATACTGGTGGATTTCCTCCCCTGCTCCCTTGCTGTCTTCCCTTGGAAGCACAGTGAATTGGTCTGTGCTCCTGCTGCACAGTCTTTTCCCATAGCTACTGATCTCAGTAGCACCCATTAATTGCACCCACAACTTGCTCCTTTAGGCCTGGGGGTGCTAACAGCTCCCCAGCATTGCTAGCCCTAGAGTGCTATACTGTTGACTTTGCTTAACCTGCCTCACCTTTGTAAACAATCCTTTGACTATGCTCTCCTCATTTGCCCCATCTGAAGTTACCTTCTGTTTCCTTGTGAGACTCTGATTCCAGGAAGAGAATTAATTCAGTCACTTTATATTTATTGAGTAGTTATATTGTGTATGGGAAAGGGTTCTCCAGAGAGAAGGGCGAGGGCAGGGGGAGAAGGGTGGGTAGAAAAAGGAAGGAAATGGAAGGCAGGGAAGAGGAGAAGAGATTTAGTAGGGGAATTTCCTCATGTGATTAGGAGGACTGAGAAGTCCTCCAACAGGTCAAGTGGAAACCCTGAGAGGCAAGGTTATCCAACTTCAAAAGCCTCATAACCAGGGACGCTGATGTTATAAATTCTGCTTAATAAGTTGAAAAAGGGGAACCAAAGTTCTGATGTCCAAGGGCAGGAGAGAGAAACCAATTCACCTTTCCTCTGTTTTTGTTCTTTCTGGTCCCCTGGTCAATTAGATGTTGCCCTCCCACATTAAGGGCAAATCTCACCTCACTTAGTCTTCTGACTCACACACTCATCTCTGTGAAACACCTTCACGGACACACCCAGAAATAATGCTTTAGCCCTTCTCTAGGTATTCCTTATTCCAGTCTAGTTGATACCTAAAGTAAACTATCACACCATGTAATCCATGCTAGGCATGCTCACCATGGTGCTCACCACCAGACATGCTCACCACCTCAGAGTTTCTGGGAAAGACAGACATTAATCCAATAATCTTTCAAACAAAGAAAAATTACAAATGAGGCAAAGAGAAGGAAGGATGACTCTTAGTCCTGTGAAATTTCATAATGGGAGAAGGGGTGTTCTCTCCTTATGTTTGGATTGGTGTTGCAAATAGTGATAACAACACATGCAAAGGCCTTGGAGCTGTCAGGAATGTAACACTTTGAGGGGTTTAAGAAAACCTTGGGTAAAGGAAGCTATAAAAGCAGGAGGGCTTTGCAGGTGGCAGATAGGCCTCCTAGGCTTTATCAAATAATTTATCCTAATGAAAACAAGTAAGGCCACGAGAGCACGTGGTTAGGTGGCTCTAAAATGGTCCCCCATGCTCCCTGCCTCCCAAGATTCATGTCTTTTTGTAATCTCCTCCTTCGAATGTGGGTTGGACTTAATTCTAATGAACAGAATATGGAAGAAGTGAAGGCATGGTGGGATATCTGAGCTTGGGTTACATAAACAGATTGTGGCTTCCATTTTGGGTGCCCTTTCTCATTCTTTCCCTCTCTCCCTCAGCTCCACAGCTGTTGCACAGAGAAGAAACTCAGGTAGCCTATGGGATGGCCCATGTAGTAAGGAACCCAGACCTGATAGCAACCATGGGAGTGAGCTTGAAGTGGATTGTCTCAGGCCTGCCAACATCCACAGGTGTGAGCTCATCTGCAGATTTTCCAGGCCCAGTCAAGCTTTCAGGTGACTACAACCAGCCCCATCTGTAATCTGAACTACAGCCTCCCTAGGGACTCTGAGCCAGGGCACCCAACTAAGCCATGTTCATATCTCTGACCCACACAGACCAAGGGATAAATACACGATTGTTTTAAGGGGCCAAGTGTTAGAGTAATTTGTTATGCAAAGATAGTTATCCTTAGATAACTGTCTCAGTCAGCTTTCTATCGCTGTGACAAATACCCAAGATAAATCAACTTAAAGGGAGGAAAGGTTTACTTTGGCTTACAGTTTCAAAGATTTCAGTCTGTTGGCTCCATTGCCTTTGGGCCTTTGGAGAGGCAGCACATCTTGGTGGGGAACAGGTGGTGCAGCAAAGCCGTTCATCTCCAGGCAGCCAGGAAACAGAGAGAAAGCAAGGGACCAGGATCCTAGAAGCCTCTTCAAGACTATGGCTCCCAGGGACCTACTTCCTCTCACTAGGCCCCACCTCCTAAAGGTTTTATCACCTCCCAGGAGTGATGAGGACCAGGCTGAGGACCAGGCCTTCAATACATGGGCTTTTGAGAAATACTCCAAACCATATTCCATAGTAAGATAGCATATTTCATTCATTCAATAAATACTGAAAAACTGCTAAATACCAGATATATTTTAGGTGCTGACAACATACATTTTAAATATTTTTACATATTTATTTTTTGAATTTGTAACATGAGAATAGGGTTTGAAATTCTAAAGTAACCCTCTAAAAACTGGAACAAGACAGGGATGCCCTCTTTCACCACTTCTATTTAACATAGTTCTTGAAACACTGGCCAGAGCAATTAGACAAAAGAAATTAAAGGGATATGTATAGGAAACGAAGAACTTAAATTAGCACTATTTGCTGGCAATATGATTCTATACCTAGAAGACCCAAAAAGATCCACCAGAAAATTTCTAGATTTAGTAAATGAATTCAGCAAAGTAGCAGGTTGTAAAATCAACACCCATAAATCAAAGGCATTTCTGTATATCAGTGACAAATCCTCTGAGAGGGAAATGAGGAAAACTGCCACATTTACAGTAGCCTCAAAAAAAAAAAAAAAAACAACTTGGTAATCAACTTAACGAAAGAGGTGAAAGATCTAAACAATGAAAACTATAGAACCCTAAAGAAAGAAATCAAAGAAGACCTTAGAAGATAGTCTTTTTGTAATCTCAAAATGACCATACTACCAAAAGCATTATACAGATTTAATGCAATTCCAATCAAAATCCCAATGACATTCCTCATAGAAATAGAAAAAGTAATCATGAAATTCATCTGGAAAAATAAGAGACCCATAATAGCTAAAGCAATCCTTAGCAAGAAGAGTGAAGCAGGTGGCATCTCTATACCAGATCTTAAACTATACTACAGAGCAATAGTAATAAAAACAGCATGGTATTTGCACCAAAACAGACTGGTAGGCCAATGGTATAGAATAGAGGACACAGAGACTAACCCACAAAACTATAATTATCTTATATTAGACAAAGGTGCCAAAAACATGCAGTGGAGAAAAGATAGCCTCTTCAACAAACGGTGCTGGGAAAACTGGAAATCCATATGCAACAAAATGAAATTAAACTCCTATTTCTTCCCATGCACAAAACTCAACTCAAAGTGAATTAAGAACCTAGGAATTAGACCAGAGACTCTGCATCTAATAGAAGAAAAAGTTGGCCCTAATCTTCATAATGTGGGATTAGGCCCCAACTTCCTTAATAAGACTCCTATAGTACAAGAATTAAAACCAAAAATCAATAAATGGGATGGAAGCAAACTAAAAAGTTTCTTCTCAGCAAAAGAAACAATCTGTGAGGTGAACAAAGACCCTACATCTTGGGAACAAATTTTTACCCCTCACACATCAGATAAAGCACTAATCTCTAGGGTATATAAAGAACTCAAAAAGCTAAGCACCAAAAAACCCCCACAAATAAACTAATCAATAAATGGGCCAAGGACCTGAAAAGATACTTTTCAGAAGATATACAATAAATCAACAAATATATGAAAAAATTCTCATCATCACTAGCAATTAGAAAAATGCAAATCAAAACTCGTCTAAGATACCACCTCACTCCAGTCAGAATGGCAGTTATTATGAATACAAAAAACAATAAGTGTTGTCGAGGATGTGGGGAAAAAGGCACACTCATATATTGCTGGTAGGACTACAAATTGGTGCAGCCAATATGGAAAGCAGTATGAAGATTCCTTGGAAATCTGGGAATGGAACACCATTTGACCTAGCTATCCCTCTCCTTGGTATATACCCAAAGGACTTAAAAACTGCATACTACAGGAACATAGCCACATCAATGTTGATAGCAGCACAATTCACAATAGCTAAACTGTGGAACCAACCTAGATGCCCTTCAGTAGATGAATGGATACACACACACACACACACACACACACACACACACACACACAAAATAGAATACTGCTCAGCAATAAAAGAGAATAAATTCATGGCATTTGCAGGTAAATGGATGGCATCGGAGAAGATAATGCTAAGTGAAGTTGGACAATCCCAAAAAAACAAATGCCGAATGTTTTCTCTGATATAAGGAGACTGATTCATAGTGGGGTAGTAGGGGGAGCATGGGAGGAATAGACAAACTCTAGCTAGGGCAGGGGGGTGGGAGGGGAAGGGAGGGGGCAGGGGGTTAGCAAGGATGGTGAAATGTGATGGATGTCATTATCCAAAGTGCATGTATTAAGACCCTAATTTGTGTGAACATTCTTTATATACAACTATAGATATGAAAAAGTGAGCTCTATATGTGTAATAAGACTTGTAATGCATTCTGCTGTCATTTATTTTTTTAAAATCAATTTTTAAAATTAAAAAAAATCTTTAAAAATATTTTAAAGTAACAATAGGGAACACAGGGAAAATCTCCTTCCCCACAGATACCCAATTCCCTTATCATGGCTTAATGTTATCAGTTTCTGGTGTGCCCTTCCAGAAAGATTTTATGTACATACAAGCAGATATGTAATTCACAACATCATTCTGCAACTAGTTTTTTTCACATATCTTAAATAACATTCTGTGTCTATATAGAGAGATTTCTATATTTGCACAGCCATGTAGAATTCCATTATATGAATGTATCTTTATACATTTTCTCCCATCCCCTCAATTGCTGACAATTTAGTTATTTCCAACCATTTGCTATTACAAATAGTGGCTTAATAATAATTTTCACCCTATAACATTTTGCACTACAGGATAAATTTGTACAAGTGGGTCAAAAAGTGTGCGTGTGTGTGTGTGTGTGTGTGTGTGTACTTTTGATAAATTTATAATTTTGATAAATATTGCTAATTACAGTGGCAGTGGTATAGTTGGTAGAAAGCCATCAGCAACAGGTAAGAGTGTCTGCTTCCTGCACAAATGTCAACAGCGTTATCAAGCCATTCCCATCTTTGCCAGTCTGGTCAATGAGAAATGGCTGGCATCTCAGGGAGGCCTGAAGTCAGCCCGCCCTTATTATGCTTGCAGTGGAGAATCTTTTGTCATGTATAAGAGCCGCTGATAACACAGGTGTGCTATAAAAAAATAACAAATACATAAATACATAGCACTGTGCCAAGTGTAGAGCAGATTGTGAGAACCAAAGCGGATGGCGTCGCCTAGATGGGGGGTGGGGGCAGATAGAATATAACAGATGGACTGAAAGCTATTTGAGAGACTAAAGAAAGAGGCCTTTGTGAGCTGTGTGTATGTGTGCGTATGTGCGCGCCTGCCCTCTTAGAGGAAGGCTGGTGAGCAAGAGGCCTTGCCAGCATTTGTCTTGTCTCTGGCTTGTGCAACTTGAAGAAAGATGGTGCCTTCGCCAAGACAGGCAGGGCTGAAGGAAGTCCAGGTTTGTGGGGGATGCTCAAATATGTTTTCTGTGGTTGCTATGAGAACCATGAACTTCTTGCATTTACTATGTGCTAGGCCTTCCTCCTACACCTTATTGGAGTTTTACATTTTTAACACGTCTTAGATTTAACATATTTAAAATACCAACTAGTAAATCACATACACAAAGAGATATGCCACACCATCTATAAAATGTTAATTATTTTTCTGATCGACAATGCATTGAGGGATCATTTGCATGCGAAAGTGGTGGGAATCACCTGGAGGGATGTTCAGCCATGGACAAAGCTGCTTAAATAACTTGCACTAATGATACAGGCGGGCAAGTATCCTCGGAATTGGTTTCCTTCCCTCTGTGCCATGTGAAGTCACTTGAGACATCTGAAATTCTTCAGTTTCTCACTTCTGAGGGTCCCTCTGGTCCAGGGTGTGTAATATTAATATTCATTGGGTCGTGGCACCAGATCCCAGCTGATTCCCAGAATCTAGTATCCCACATGACAGAGGGAACAACTACAGAAAGAAAAAAAAATAGTGATTTAAAAGTTCTATGTACGTATAACTTCTTGTAGAAAAAACCACCATCACCCTAAAATAACTTTGGACTAAAATTGGACTTATGGTCTTATGATAATCCATGTAGGTTTTCTTTTTTTTTTTTTTCTCCCATGACCCTTCACTTCCCAATGCTCCAGCTCAGACTGCTAGCTGTGAGTACTACCCATTAGCTGGTAAAATCAGAGAATAAATAGGTCAAAGTCCTGGCTTTGATTCTTCAAAAACCAAGGTAAAGCATAAAAGAAAGAATCAGCTTCCTTTTTGTCTGTCTAGGCCAGTGATTCTCAAATGTGGTCCCCTAACTAGAAGCACTGGCATTACCTGGTAGCTGATTAGAAATGTAAAATCTCAGACCTTGCTTCAGATCCATGGAATTAGTACAGTGCCTAGAAATCCATATTTTAATAAGCCCACCAGATAATTCTGATGCACAACAAAGTTGGAGAACCACTGGCCTTTGATAACTTCTAATTTGAGAACCAAAGTCTAAGAAAGTTCTCCAAGTCACATAGGGAGGATTAGAGGAAACATAGTTGAAGAGTTACATGTTTAGATGAGCTGTCTTAGTCCATTTTCTATTGCTATAACAGAACGCCTTAGAATGGGTTCTTTATAAAGCAAAGAGATTTTTTAAGTTCTTCAAGTATAAGAGCATAGCACCAGAATCTGCTTCTGATGTCAGACAGCTTGATACAGTAGGAATGTTTGTAGGAGGGTGTTACACTGTGAGAGAGGAAGCAAGAGACCAGAGAGAGATCAGAACCATTCTTTTATAAATACCTGTTCTTGTGGGGAAAATCCACTCCTGAGACCTAACCCACTCTGAGAGGCTAGCACTAATCCCATCACAAAGCTGGTAATGACTATATCACTTCCCACTAGATCCCACCTGTTTTTTAATATAGTATTTTTAGTGGAACATAACAAATGTACAGAAAGGTACACCACTCATAGATGTATAGCTCAATAAATGTGCATAAACTGAACATCTCTATATAACCACCACACAGATTAAGAACACAACATTATATAGAGAGAAGATGGGAGGGGAGGGGAGGGGGGATAGCAGAGGATAGGAAAGGTAGCAGAATACAACAGTTACTAATATGGAATTACGTAAAAATGTGGATGTGTAACCGATGTGATTCTGCAATCTGTATTTGGGGTAAAAATGGGAGTTCATAACCCACTTGAATCTAATGTATGAAATATGATATGTCAAGAGCTTTGTAATGTTTTGAACAACCAATGATAAAAAAAAAAACACAATATTACCAAGACTTTAGGGATCCTTCTCCTGTCCTCTCCAAATCACTACCATACCCACAAAAGGAGACACCATCTTGACTTTCAAACACAATAGTTTAGTTGCTTGTTTTTGAAATTAATCTGCATCCAGAGAAGAGAGGGTAGCATAGAAAAGCAGAACTCCAAAAAACCCATCTTTTGTGTGTGGGCAGAATGGAATGCTTCCTGCAGGCCTCACCTCTTAAAGATCCCATTTCCTTTCAATGCTACCACACTGAGGATCCAACCACCCTTGGAGGACCAATCCCATCCAAACCATAGCATAGGCCTAAGGAAGAGACCTCACAGACTGCCCTAAGGAGCATCCCAACATCTCCTTTGAAGCCTGGAAGTCTGTGGGTATAGGTAAGACTCTCCCAGCCAACTACTCTGAGCTCAGAACAAGTTGATGCTAAAGCATGAAGAGTTTGCAGGCGAGGTCCAGGTACCAGAGATGGGCAAGAACACCACAGCAGACACCAACATAGAGAGGGATGATTACATGTGAGAGAAGCCCCATGCAGAGCTGCCAGCATGAGCCAGAGGACTCTGCTGCTCTGCTCTGCCATCCGCACTCTTGTCTGGAGCTAGATTTAGCTTCTGGCCTGAGGGTCTTATTATTTCATGGAGTTGACAAACATAAACCTACTGTCAAGATAGCCCCTAAACCATATGTTAAAATTGCTTCCTTCTACACAACATCCTTAGATATGGTAAATTAAAATATGTCAAAGCAAAGTTATAAACTGGTAGATAACACTAGAGTCCCAAGAAGGAGCAATCCTTGTACTTAAAATGATGATTTTTTTTCTTTACAAAAAGACAATGCCTGTGAAAAACAGGGGCGACAAACAGAGGGTGTGACTCCCTGTACCCTGGAGGCTGGAAATAAAAAAAACGTAATTATTGAAATTAAAAGTCCATACACAGCTGATATACATGGTACTGAACTTGAAATGAATCATGTAAGCATGCACCTGTACATACCTATACATGTACAATGCATAAATACATGCACAATTAAACTTTAGAATATCAAAGATAAAGAAAAAGAAGCTGCCAGAGAAAAAAGATCACGAATTTCTTCTAAAACATAAAAGTCAGACCACATCCTATTTGTCATCAGCAACCTTGAATACACAAAGTGATGAATGAAAAGCTTCAAAGTGCTGAGGGAAAATACCAGTGTAACTTTGAGCCCAGAATTCTGTAGCCAGGAATTATTTTACAAGAGTAAGAATGAATCCAGGCACAGTGGCACAAGCCTATAATCCCAGCAGCTGAGGCAGGAAGATCGTGAGTTCAAAGCCAGCCTCAGCAAAAATGAGGCACTAAGTAACTCAGTGAAACCCTGTCTCTAAATAAAATACAAAATAGGGCTTCGGATGTGACTCAATGGTTGAGAACCCCTGAGCTCAGTTCCTGATACCCCTCCCCCAAAAAAGAGTAAGAATGAAACAAAGAAACTTTCTTTCAGACACTTAGAAAAATTCCCACCCCTAGACCTTTGCAGAAAAAAAAAAAACTACTACAGGATAATGCAAGGAGGAAATGAATCCAGAGGAAATCATAGAAAGCCAGAAAAAAGGATGATCATAAGTCGGTAAAACATATCAGTGCATTTAAATACGTTTAATATGGAGGGCTGTCTTTGAACAGCATGCTGAGAACAAAGTTTTGCGGCAAGAGATTCTCAACAATCTCTTCTGGCTTATCAAAATAGAAAACAAATCTAACAAATGACATTGGGCAAATCACAGCATCTGCAAAAGGACCAGTGCTCTGGCTTAGGCTAGATGGAAGAAACAGTGCCCAGTGTACACTATAGAGCCTATGCCAGAGAATCCCTACTCTTCCCATTGCCCCCTCAGCTAGTCAGACACATACCAGCTCTCCATAGTTCATGCTGCTGCCATTGCAGCCCTGGAAAACCAATGTCTACCACTTCTGCAGCTAGAATGGATTTTGCATGATGTCTTCTTCTTTGTCTCTTTCCTAAATCAAATTTTATGAAGTTAGGTCTGTCTAGCCACATTCCTGTGCTTTGGGTACAAAGTGTATGGCAGGGGTGGGCTGGGGGGTGAATATGTGAATTTATGGTTTCTGACTTTGGGAAGACAGGGGTCAAAAGATTTGAAGTGTCTCCAAACTTAGGAAATTAGGAAACTTGTTTAGAAGACACTAGGTAACCAAAAAGCATGAAAGATTTCCATTATAGAAGGAAAGGTAGGGGGAGTATAATAAATACAAAACACAAATTATCAGGAAAAAAATCAAAATATATCTATAATTCCCCAAACCTAAATGAATTAAATTTATCCATTACAAAACAGAGACTCTCATATCGGATATTTTTGAAATTATATTTATATGCTAACTTAACAATAAAATACATTTATATAATTATTATGTATCTGGAAGGAAATTGATGGCCCACACAAATTGAAAAGAGCTCATTAGTGATAGGTATTTGAAGAAAAACAAAAATAAACCTTTTTCAAGTATAATAAGAAAAATCAACATTAGAGACAAATGAGGATGTAAGACTATGACTATATATATGTATATATCTATACATATATATATATAGTTGTGTGTGTATATATGTGTGTATATATAAACAGAAGACACTTTCAAAAATCATAATTATAAGAGGATATAATTAAAGTTTATCTGTTTCCTTCTAATGTAAATCACCTTTAAAAATTAAAACATAAGGCAACAGATATACTCGCACAGTGGCAAAATTTTGAAAAATTTCCCCCAAATTTGGGATGCAATAAGAATGGTCACAGTCATCACAGACACTTCAATATTGTATGGGAATCACTTTTGAGTGCAATGGGATAAGAAAACCAATTAATATTGCTTGACTTAGAATGAAATAAATGAAGCTGTTATGATTTGCTCATGACATATAGAATCCAAAGAAATCTATATAAAAACTAATAAAACTAATAAATAAATTCAGCCATAACACTAGATAAGGACAATAAGCTAAAATCAATTTGAATGCTTTATGTTAACAAAAAAAAAATTTTTAGAATAATTCCATTTGAAATAGAATCAAAAGGCATCCTTTATCCAAGATAAATATAACCTTGGGGCTGGGGTTATAGCTCAGTGGTACAGCACTTGCCTTGCACATATGAGGCCCTGGGTTCGAGCCTCAGCACCACATAAAAATAAATAAAATAAATAAAGATTGTGTCCATCTTTTAAAAAAATCTTTAAAAAATATATAACCTCTATGTGCAATATTGTGGCATAGAAAAATATACAATATACTTGAAATACTTGATACAATCCTAGTCAAAATCCAAGCAGTTGTGAGTTCATGTTGTGTGCACATATATGTAAGTTGAAAGCTAATTATATGCAAGTGCAAGGGGCATAAATAGCCCAAAACAAACAATAATTAAGTTAACATGTTAAGTGATGTGAAAATAGACATAGATCAACATACAAGAATGTTCATAGTATTTTTAATGCACATTATCTAAAATAACCTAAAGCTACATCAGCAATGACATAAACAAATTTTGATATACTTATACAAAGGAATACTATACAATAATGAAAATAAACAAGCTATAGATTCACATAATAACAAGAATGAACCATATAAATATAATTGTGACCAAAAGAAGCCACACACAATGTAATGCATTCTGTCCATTTATGTGCAGTTCAAAATTAGGCCAAACTTCTCAATGATATTGAGAGTTAGACATTGATTACTTCTGAACAAGAAAGAGGGAGAAAGGATAGGAAAAGGGGTCCTTGGGAGTGTTTATAAGTCATATTTTTACAATCTGGATGTGGTTATAAGACAGGTTCCCTTTCTCCAATTCCTCAAAGTACACACTTGTGATTTATGCATGTTTTGAGAAATTGTTTATTCAAAATAAAAATGGCATAAGATGATTGACTAGGGTTTATTACAGAAATTTAAAGATAATTTAACTTTATAAAATTTACATCATTAAGGGCTGGGGTTATAGACACTGGATTCCAACCTCAGCACCACATAAAAATAAATAAAGATATTGTGTCCATCTTTAAAAAATTATATCATTAAAAAATGTCTATCATGGTAAAAAAATATCATAAGGTTAATTCAATTGATGCCCTCAAATTAAAATTAATTAAATTTCATGACTGTAAACTGATTAGACTAGAAATGAAATGTAGCACCTGGAAAGGGCATCATGGCAAAGACTACTTGTCGCTTACTTGCTATCCATTACCGGCTTCTTCCTTGTTGATAGAAGTGGTGACATCCAAATAAAAAACACTCATCTCTTGCAGCTGAGGACAGTGACATGACCTAGTTGCAGCCAGAAGAAGAAAATTGAAGTATAGTCTTAAATTTTTTGAGAAATCTATTACTTTTCAGATAAAAAGGAACAGATTCATGTGAGAAAGACAGAATAGAAAATAAATTTCCTGGAAATAAAAGCACAAGGTAAAACTTCTCATCTGAAACAAAAATCTTGTTTATGATATTTTAAAAATAAACTAAAAAGGGTTTCTTTGTTTTTTTGTTGCTATACAAAATACCTGAGTTAGACTAACTTTATAAAGAAGAGTATATATACCACACAGTGTCAGATGATAAAATGCAAACAGCATGGCACAGGCTCTGGCAAAAGCTGCTCTTAACTGCATCATCTCTTGGTGGTGATGGTGTCAAGAGTGGAGGAAGAAACCAAATCTTTCTCATGCATGAGGAAGCCATGAGGCTAGAATCCTACCACCATTCTGAAGACAAGGCCTCCAATACATGAAACCTTGAGGGACAAAATGTAAACCATACCCAAATCATAGCTGTCTTCAATCACTGTAGTGTTTACTAGTATTCTATTGATACATGTAAAAAGACAGATGTAACAGTTTTGATTTAAAATATCAACATTTATAGTATACCCTGAACTTCTGTACTTTGCAATTATTTGAACTCATGATAAAACACTTTTTTAGTATGTCAACTTATAACAAGCAAGGAGCTACACAATTTTTCCTAAGAATTTTATGGATATGCACGCATATAATTTTGAGGCTGTTGCTCCAAATCACTATGATTTGCTGCAGGTTTTCTGGAAGATATAGCCAGGGGATTGCTTACTCAGTGAACACCTTAACTCCTTACAACATTTCTTGAACAGTCTAGCCCCTGTCTGCTCAGCAGTTACTCTAACATCTCTCTGTCATTGATGCCTCCCTGCACACACACACACATACAGGGCACCTGTATCTTCTCCACAACATGTAGTTCCTGCACTCTGTCTAGTTTCTGTGCCTCTGGCCTGTGTACCCTTGAGAGGCAGAGACTGGCTTCCCACTCGGATGGCTCCTTTTCTTGGAGTGGGACATTTTTCCTTTCATATCATATGGGTTGAGGAGTCTTGGTGCCTTGTATAATTGTTTTTTCCTGGACCACATTCTGGCACTATGTCATTAGTCTTCACAGACAGACATTACAATAAAGAACTATTTGAAACATTTTCCTTATTTATTGTGGGGATGCTGTGGAGAACAATTTCTATAAGCTCCACGTGCCTTCTTTAGGGATCTCAGCACCAGGCCAACTGGCTTGTCTTAGACTACAAAATAGCTTTGATCTTTCAGAACCCGTGAAATTTGTAACTGATAGGGCTCTTGTGTTGTTGAGATAGTAACAAGATCAGAGTCAGATGTATGGGAAGCCTCCAGAAATTGCACAGGTACTAATGGCAGGTATTACTTTACTATCACATTTCCATTGACTGTGACTTCAAAAATCTATTTAATTGCTACATTGTATGTTTCTTTGTAACATACATACATGTACAGTATTGCTCTCAAATGAGGCAGTTTGTATAAAGTACACTAAAAAATTACAAACAAATGAAATGTGAATTTTCTAATTATCTTTAGCTGCAGCTTATATCAAGCTATCTTGCAACAATGAGTACACACTGAGAAGGCCAGCTCTCTGCCATGAAGCTTAGAAGTGTAATTTACTTTGGTTTGTCTCCAAGTCTGCCAACAGAGACCAATTTGGGTATGACCCTATTGATCTTGTCTTATAGCGGTAGATTTACTTTAACCAAATTCTGATATATAAGCCAGAATTTCATAGTATTAACTAATTAATTTGGAAGGGTTGCTTGGGGTTGAATCCAGAGGCACTTTACCATTGAGCCACATCCCCAGCCCTTTTCATTTTTTATTTTAAGATAGCATCTTGCTAAGTTACTTAGGACCTTACTAAGTTGCTGAGGCTGGGCTCAAACTTGTGATCCTCCTGCCTCAGCCCATCATGTTGCTAGGATTATGGGCATGCACCACTGCATCTGACCATAGTATTATTTTATGATGAAAAAACACACTCATCAAATGTTAGTACTGATATGTTTGATGAACAAAAAAATGATAACCAAGAGAGCAAATTTCATGCTCAGAAACAGGAATGCACAAACCCTAAGGGTCTCACTGCACACAGCTAGGATGGCATGCTCTGGGATGGTGATCAGAAAGGACCTACCAATCCCCAGCTCCCTGGGCTCCACTTTCTCCGTTCTCAGAGGATCATTCTTACCATGACCGTCATCAAGTTCCAGACGGTTGAGCTTTTAATTAGTGAATTATCTATATCTTCCTGTTTTTCACAATGTCATCACCGTGACAGGGGTTTGAGGATGACTACTTAGTCATACATCTGAAAACAACCTTTTGGTTTATTCTCTGAAGAGATCATCTTGTCATATCCACGGCCTGTGGATTTTCCTTGTGTGTCTGGGGGAGGGCAACCCCATATGCCTCATCTCCCAGGGCTCAGGAGGCATTTCTCAGCTCCTCACACAGTAAAAACATGGCATTATTCTTCCCTGAAGAAAATTAATTATTTTGATTCAAAGAAATGAAGAATATTTTTTATTTTTGAATAAATAAGATTTAAATTAAAACTAATTTAAATTAAAACTATTATATATAATGAGAGATTTAAAATAGAACATTTGCCAACTGATGAACAGCAAAGAACTAACAGCTGATCTTGTTCTAAACTCTGCAGGGTCCCCTGATCCATGCTCACAAACATATGGTAGAGGGGTAACACCTTGATAGGTCACCTTGAGACACAGAAGCATCTTGTTTCTGTCACTTATAGACGGACATGGTTTTCAAAGAGAACACACAAACTCAAAACTCTCAACAGTTCCAAGAAATAGACTTGAAAAATATGTTAACAGATACACAAGAAAAAAAAAGTATTATATTCTCCTACCTCACATTCCCAGAATAACTTTCAAGATTAGCTCTTCCCTTTCATGAGAACATTGCTTCTGGTCCTAACTTTTTGAAGGAATGTTTCTTGCTGTACTTGCATCAGCCCTGTGCCCATCAATGTAAACAGAAGGAACTGTGGGTTTGCATGAACTACCTAGAGGTAGGCAGGTCCAGATTCTGACCTCCAGGTAGATATAGAGATTCCTTAAAACATTTCATTATTTTTCCCTTGGAGGTAGAAACAGTATCAGTAGCAAATTTTAAGGAGATCAGGCAAAGTGGGTTTAATTTACCCCAGCCATGTCCTCATTCATAAAATGGGGTTAATAATAGTGCCTAATCTTTTAGAATGGCTGTGAATTTAAAATGTTTAGCATCAGTTGGAGTTTTGGAGATTGTGCTTGTATAAATAGTATTTTTTAGGGTAAGATGAGAATCATCTACTTGGGCAGGGAACTCAGAGAAGGAAGAATGGATATGGGGCAATTCCATGAGGCAGATGAGGGAGAAGATTCCTCCAGAATGAAGGGAAACTGACAGTTCAAACTTTCACCTGTGATTGCACCTGGGCTAAAAGGAGGGGAGAAAACACAGAGAGAAGCCAGTGGCAGATGGAGCAGATTCCAGACTGTCTCCCCTCACAGTTCTGGGAGGACAGTGTCTACTGTCTGCTCATCTGTACAGTGTCATGGAGCTGCCTAGGTCTCCAGCTCTGAAGGGTCCCTGTCCTGTGCCAATGGTAAGAGGGCCAATGAAAAGGCAGCAGCAGCAGACAACCCCTTTTTCCTCCCCTTTGTCCACAGGGAGAAGAACAAGTGGTCTTTGAACTTTCCTAATTATGCATCCTTGTCAGTAAAAACATCTTAAGCCTATTTCCCTATATAGGAATATCTTATTATTTTAACTTATATTATTATGTACATTATGTGGCACAAACCAAAATGGAAAATTTTAGAAGATATCATGAAAATTAAATGTAAATGGAAGTTATAGAATTGTAGACCCTCTTATCTGAGATATGTTCCAAGACCCCCAATGGATTCTTAAAACTATAGATAGTGCCAAATTACTCTCTATATATACAATTACTTTTATGTTTCTCCCTATACATGCACCCATGTATAACGTTTAATTTATAAATTAGGCACAGTAAGAGATCAATAGTAAGCAATAATAGAACAGTTTTAACAATATGTTATCATAAAGTTATTTAAAATTTACAAATTGTTTATTTCTGGATTTTTAAAAATTTACTAATTTAAGGCCATAGTTGGCCTTGAGCAACTGAAATTGCAAATGGGGAAAAGGGTGGGTATTGTGTTTTCTTCCTTGAATTCCAATGGATTGTCTTATGCATAATTTAAAATCCTTGTGTCCCTTCCTCAGTAACCTCAGATTAAAAGGAGAAATTACAGTAATGGGAACCCTAAAAAAAAAAAATCTGTGACTTGGACTTTGAAATTATGAAGGCTTTCCTCCAAAGAGCCATTTTAGTGTATCTCTGAAACCCTCTCCAGCTTAACATGGCATCTTTGGATTTTGGTGTCAAAACTCTGTAAAATTTAAAAACTTGAATGTCCAGTGTTGTCTTTCATTAAAGAGATAATGACTCAAAAGGAAAAAATATACTTGAATGTGAGCATCCATATTTGACAAAACCAATATTTATTTGTTTTCATTTATTAATGTCCCTAGTTTGTGCTCCTTCATCTGCCACTATTCCTGACTCACTGTAGGTACTGAATCATACCTTAATTGTGGTCGTTATGAATCATTGATCCAGCTATCTTGGTCTGAAATCCCAACATATGGCAACAAGGAAGATATGGAAATTGTTTTACTAATTATGAAATGAAATATTTTGAAACTCCTTTAAATAATTATTACAAAAACCTTATGCCTTTATATATTCCTTTAAACAGTGAAACATCCAGATAGCCATCAAGCAAGTATCAGATGGAAATGCTTACAAGTAGCCCTTTTTTCAATTTGGGAGCGATTTATTTGGTCTGAATTCAGAAACCGTAACTCACTGAAACTAGTGTCATCCCCTCCATTCACATCAAAAAAGATGAGACTTGCTATAGTAAATGACGCCCCAATAAGTCAAAGAAATGATTTGGTTTTCTTTATTTGCTTTGAATAAGCATCAAGCCTAAGAAATCATACCTTTACATTTTATTTAACTATGTCTTAGAGAGGATAAGCCAAAAAAAAAAATAATTAATTCAACAGAAATTTCCTGAGCACTGACTAGGGGCAAGGAAATACAAGCATTAAACAAAATGGCTTGAACCTGAAAACATTCTTGCAACATCAAAACCATGATCACTACTAATTAGGCTTTTCCGTTTTAGAAGATAAAATATAATATTTTAAAACCTATTTGAATAGATTACAAGAGTTCAATGGGTTCTCAATGGGTTAGCTATGAATACTTGTAATACTGACTAGATATTATTCATAATTGTGAGGTTTTTTTGTTTTTTTGTTTTTTCGTTTTTATGGCCAACTCTACTTTATCTGGATGTTTTTAATCTCGAGTAACTGAAGAGTCAACTGACTTAAAAAATAAAGAAATCAACTAGCTTTTATATGAGGTAGTTTAGAGGGAGGATGATTTCAGAACTGAATAATTCAATAGTTTAAAATGTTCTTGAAAAGTGGCCTGACCTGTAAGGTTTTCAAATGTCTATCTATCCTCACAGCAAGTAAAAAGATGAACATACTGAAAAATCAACAACTCCTCTTAGTTCTGTCAGAGGGAGTCACAGGGAGTACTGCTGCCCGTGCCCCCCCCCACACAAAATCGGGGAGACATGTGGAAAAAGAGAATCACAACTTACAATAGAAAAAACACAAGAGCAAAACCTCCACAAAAAATCAGAACCACAGTAGGAAACCTGAACTGTAACTGATGAATTGCTAAAAGCTTGGTTTCAACAAATCTGTGAGTTAAAACCTCCAGGGGACCCAGTCATAAGTGGACTCCATGCTTTTGTGACTTTTACCTCTAAGAACTCTGCAAGGTCCTCTGTGAATATTGGAGAAAAATCTCCTCAGGTTTCCAGTAGAAGAGAGGGAAAGTACACCAGAAAATTTTGTTCTTTTTTTTTTTTTTTTAAAGCTCTGCCCTCAAGAGAAACTGGTTTATTAGAGCTAACCTGTTGGTGCCTGATCAGAATGTAACAAGCTACAGGGGGTAGTACCCAATTCCAGACTCCTGTCCCAACTAAGGTGGGGAAAAACTGGGAGGCCCTTGTGAAGTTTGCAGCCCAGGAGCACAATCTTACTGAAAGATTGAGACCAAATTATGGGACTATTAGAATGCTTCTCCTCCCTCCAAATCTTACAGTCACCATTAATAATGAAAGGTCTTTGTATCAGAGTTAAATTCACCTAGTCTATTATGTCTGACTTTGAACAAAAAAGTTGCAAGGCATACTAAAAGTTAAAAAACACATTTTGAAGAGACAGAAAAAGCATCAGAACCACTCAGACATGGTAAGGATGTTGGAATGGTCAGAACAGGAATTTAAAACAACTATGATTAATATGCCAAGGGCCCTAATGAAAAAAAGACAATAGAGAATACAAATGGATACTGTAAGCAAAGAGATGAAAATTCTAAGAATGAACACAAAAAAAAGTGCTAGAAATAAAAACCAGTGTTAATAAAAGTGAAAAATGCCTTTAAAAAGGCTCATTGGTAGAATGTTCACAGCAGCACAATTCACAATAGCTAGACTGTGGAACCAACCTAGATGCCCTTCAATAGATGAATGGATTAAAAACAATGTGGCATTTATACACAATGGAATATTACTCAGCACTAAAAAACAACAAAATCATGGCATTTGCAGGGAAATGGATGGCATTAGAGCAGATTATGCTAAGTGAAGCTAGCCAATCTCTAAAAAACAAATGCAGAATGTCTTCTTTGATATAAGGCGGGGGGGGGGCAACTCAAAACAGAGCAGGGAGGAAGAGCATGAGAAGAAGATTACCATTAAATAGGGATGAGAGGTGCAGAGGTGTGTGTGATTGGGAGAGAGAAGGGGAATTGCACAGAAGATGGTAGGAGACCCTCATTGTTATGCAAAATTACATATAAGATGGTGTGAGGGGGAAGAAAAAAGAGAGAGAAAGAAACGTGTCACAGTAGATTGGGTAGAAAGAGGGGAGGGGAGGGGAGGGGAGGATAGGAAGGGCAGCACAATACAATAGACACTAGTATGGCCCTATGTATAAACGTGGCTGTATAACCAATGTGATCCTGCAATCTGTACCCGTGGAAAAATAAGATTAAGATTACGTACCCCATTTGAATCAAATGTATGATATGTCAAGATCATTGTAATGTTGTGAGCAACTAATAAAAAAATTAAGAAAACAAAACAAAACAAAAAAAAGGCTCATCGATGGATTGGACAAGACTGAGGAAAGAATCTCTGAACCTAAGGATATGTCAATAAAAACTTCCAAAACTGCATAGGCATTTGTCAAAAGAAGAGATGCAACTGGTCAACAGGTATATGAAAAAATGTTTAACATCCTAATCATCAGGAAAATACAAATTAAAAACACAGAGATGTCCCCTTGAACCCGTTAAAATGGCTATTATAAAAAAAGACAAACCATAACTTGATAAAGATGTGAAGAAACAGAAATCCTTATATTCTGGTGGTGGGAATGTAAATTAAGACAACCATTATGGAAAACAATATGGAAGTTCCTCAAAACAATTTTTATATATACATATACATATATATTTAGTTGTAGTTGGACATAATACCTTTATTTTATTTATTTATTTTTATGTGGTGCTGAGGATTGAACCCAGCACCTCGAACATGCTAGGCTAGTGCTCTACTGCTGAGCCATAACCCCAGCTTATCTTTGTTTTTATTTTTTTTAAATTTAAGTTTTTTATTAATTCATTATAATTATGCATAATCACACATGCATGGAATATAATTTGTTCCCCTTCAGTCCCCAGTACTTCCTATTCCTGCCCCCTCATTTCTCTTCCTCCACTCTACTGGTCTTCTTCCTATTGTTTTTTTTTTAATTGGTGCTTTATTGGTATACATAAAGGTGGAATTCATTCTGGAATATTCAAACACATACATGGCATAATGTGGTCCAATTCAAGGAGTCTGGCTTATTTCACTCAGCATGATGTTCTCTGCTCCCATCATTTTACCATTTTCCTTTATGGCTGAGTTAAACTCCACTGTGTATTTATACATTTTCTTAATTCACTCATCTGTTAACAGGCACCTGGGTTTCATAACTTGGCTATTGTGAATTATGCTGATACAAACACTGAAGTGCCTGAACACTGTTGCATGCTGATTTTAGTTCTTTTAGATAAATACCAAGGAGTAGGACAGCTGGGTCATATGGGGTTCCATTCCTAGTCTTTTGAGAAATCTCCATACAGTTTTCCAAAGTGGTGGTGCTAATTTGTAGTTCCACCAACAACGTATGAGTTACCTTTACTTCCACATTCTCTCCAGCATTTATAGTCTTGATGGCTACCATTCCAAATGGAGGGAGAGGAAATCTCCATGTAGTTTTGATTTGCATTTCCCTGATTGCAAGGAATGTTAAATATTTTTTCATGTATTTGTTGGCCATTTGTATTTCTTCCTTGGAGAAATGTCTGTTTATTTTCCACATTTACTGATTGCATTATTTATTTGTGCCAAGTTTTTTGAGTTCTTTACATATTCTGGATATTAATCCCTTATCAGAGGAGTAACTGGCAAAGATTTTCCCCGCTTTTGTAGACTCACTCTTCACATATTATTGTTTCCTTTGCTATGAAGAGCTTTTTATTTGAATGCTGTCCCACTTATTGATTCTTGGGTTTTTCTCTATTAGCTACACATGACAGTACAATGATCTTGACAATTCATACATTTGAATCAAATGGGGTATAATTTCTTATTTTTCTGATTGTACAGGTTGCAGAATCACATTGGTCATACAGTCACCTATTTACATACAGTAATAATAATGTCTATTTTATTCTGCTGCCCTTCCTATCCCCGCTTCCCCCTCCCTCCAAAAAACAATTTTTTAAAATGGAAAAACCAGGGCTGGATTTGTGGCTCAGTAGTAGAGTGCTTTCCTCACATGAGTGGGGCACTGGTTCAATCTTAAGCACCACATAAATAAAATAAAAGTATCATATCCCTATACAACTCAAATTTTTTTTAAAAAAATGGAAAAACCAATAACCCCCAAGTTCCATTTCTGATCATATTTCCATAGGCAATAAAATCAGTAAGTCAAAGAGATCTGCACTATCATATTCATTGCAACATTAGTCACAATAGCCAAGATATGAAATCAAAGTGTCCATCAACACATGAGTGGATAAAGAAAATGTGGCACATGTACACAATGGAATACTATTGGCCTTTATGATAAAGGGAATCCTATTATTTGTGATAACATGGATGACCAGGAGGACATTATGCTAAGTGAAATGATCCAGGAATAAAAAGACAAATACTCCATGGTCTCATTAACTCGTGGAATCTAAAAATTCTGAGTTAACAGAAACAGAGAAAAGAATGGTCATTGACCTGAAATGGGGGAATGGGGAGATGTTGATGAAAATGTACAAAGTTAACAGACAAGAGGAATGAGTTTCAGACATCTCTGGTATAGCATGGTAGTTGTTATTAATAACTATGAATTGTATACTTAAGAGTAGTAGAGTAATTCTAAATGTTCTTACTGTAAAAAAGATAAGTATGTTGAAAGGATGGATATTACCTTATTGATTGAATCATTTCACAATGTGTGTGAAGTGTCAAAATGTTAAAATATCATGTTATACATCATAAATATATAAGTTTTCTGTTGAGTCTATTTATCATAGAGTTTAATTTTTAAATTTTATTTAAGAATTTTTATGACAGCAGAATGTATTTCAATTCATAGTACACATATAGAGTGATTTTTCATGTCTCTGGTTGTATGCAAAGTAGAGTCACACCATTCGTGTCTTCATACATGTACTTAGGATAATGACGTTCATCTTATTCCACTACCTTTCCTACCCCCATGCCCCCTCCCTTACCCTCCCTTTCAGCCTCCTATTATAATGGATAAAATTGCTATTGTCATTATTAGGGAAAAGTTGCCTGAAGGTGCAATTTGGAATATAATAGAGATTGGGGAAATTTTTGTCATGTTGTCATGTCAGTAAGATTAAACCTGATGTAAGTGGGACTCTTTGGGTAACTTCTGGGACTCAAAGGTAAAACGGAGTCAGTCCTATTTTTATTGATAGTGTGATAGTAAATATAAGGGATGAAATTTGGTTATCATTGTCTTGAGTCTATGAGGTTAATGATTGCATCTATTATCCAGATTATTGATGCAGTAGCTTGGATTAAGAAGTACTTGCATGAGGCTTCTGTGGATCACTGGTTTGCTTTGTCAATAAGAATAAGGATAATAGCTAGTATACTTATTTCTAGTCCTACTCAGATGAGTAGTCAGTGGGAACTAAATAGTGTAATAAAAGTTCCTGAAAATAGGATGAGGTAGATGATAGAGGAAGTTAAGGGATTAATTAGTATGGGAAGGATATAAACTAACATTTTCAGGGTATGGGCCCGATAGCTTATTTAGCTGACCTTACTGGTAGCTAAATGGTGTAAGAGGTAGCACAAGGAATTTTGAATTCTTAGGATTAGGTCCAAATCCTATAGTTCTAGAAATAAGAGGGTTTAAACCTCTATTATTTACTCTATCAAATAACTCTTCTGTCAGACATATTTCTTTAGGTTTGAGGAGGTACACATCCTGTAATGACAGGCAGGGAATTGTGTCATATACATAGGTCTGGTGTTAGGAATAGGAAAGTTTTACATAATAGATGTATGAGTTGGTCATATCAGAATTGTGGGTATGATACTCAAATTCATAGGAAAGTGGAAGTTAGAATGGTAGGGTAAACTTAAATGTAAAGGTTTCAGGAAGTAGAGGATTAAAGAGTGTCCCTATAAATAAAATTGTTGTTAAAGCATTTATTATAATGATGTTAGTATATTCAGCTATAAAAACATAAGGCAAAGGGGCCTGTTGTATATTCGATGTTAAATCTTGATACAAGTTCTGATTCTCCTTTTGTCAAGTCAAAGGGAGCCGGGTTTGTTTCTAAAATTGAAATAAATCATATCATTGATATGGGTCATGTTGTTAGTAGTAGTCATATAAATTGTTGAGTTGTGATTAGGGTAGAAAGGGTAAAGGAACCATTTATAAGTAAGACAGATAATAAAATGAAGCTAGGGTTACTTCATAGGAGATTGTCTGTGCTGCAGCTTGAAATTCTCCAATTAGAACATATTTGAAATGGGAAGCTCCTGATCATAAAATTGCATATGTCGCTAGACTTGAGGTGGCAGGATAAAGAGTAGCCCCATATTTATATTAATGAGAGATTGCAGTATGGGTAAGGGAATTCACATAGTAAATGCTAGGGAGAGGGCTAGAGATGGTACAATAATTAATAAATAGAATAATAGATGACTTTAGGGATTTAAGTGGCTCTTTAATAAATAATTTTATTGCATCAGCAAATGGTTGAAGTAAAACGTAGGGTACTACAATGTTTGGGCCTTTTGGAAGTTGTAGCCTAGTGTTTTTTTGTTCAGCTAAAGTTAAGAAAGCTATGGCTACTGGGAGTGGGACAATTAATAGGAGTAGGTTTATTAAAAATATATGTGTTAAGAAGAGGAGTTGAACCTCTGATTATAAAGTTTTAAGTCTTACACAATTGCTGGGCCCTGCTATCTTAACAAACCCTGTTCTAAGGCAAAGGTTTCTGTAGGCCAAATGCTATCTAAAGTTCCTCTATTCCTCCTGTGCTCTCTCCCCATTCCCATTATAGATCAGCATCCACATATCAGAGAAAACATTCAGCATTTGTATTTTTTGGAATTGGCTTACTTCATTTAGCATAATATTCTCCACTCCATCCATTCCCTGCAAATGCCATGATTTTATTCTCTTTTAATACTGAGTAATATTCCATTGTGTGTATATACCACATATTCTTTATCCACTCATCTACCAAAGGGCATCTAGGTTGGTTCCACAATTTAGCTGTTGTGAATTGTGCTGCGATAAACATTGATGTGGCTGTGTCACTGTTTTTAAGTCCTTTCAGTATAATCTGAGAAGTGGGATACCTGGGTCAAATGGTGGTTTCATTCCAAGTTTTCCAAGAAATCTCCATATTGCTTTCCAGGGTGATTGCACCAATTTGCAGTCCTACCAACAACATATGAGTTCACCTTTTCCCCTACATCCTTGCCAACACTTATTATTGTTTGTATTCTTAGTAGCTGCCATTCTGACTGGGGTGAGATGAAATCCTTTTTTGTAGTTTTGATTTGCATTTGAGTAGTTTTAATTGCATTTCTCTAATTGCTAGAGATGTTGAACTTTTTGCATATATTTGATTGACTTTTTCATATATTGATTGTATATTATCTTCTGAGAAGTGTCTGTTCAGTTCCTTGACCCATTTGTCGATTGGGTTATTTGTTTTTTTGGAGTTTAGATTTTTGAGTTCTTTATATATCCTACATATTAGTGCTCTATTTGATGTTCATGTAGTAAAAGTTTGCTCCCTTGCTATAGGCTCTCTCATCATCTCACTGATTGTTTCTTTTGCCGAGAAGAAGCTTTTCAGTTTGAATCTATCCCATTTATTGATTATTGATTTTATTTCTTATGCTATAGGAGTCTTGTTAAGGAAGTTGGGGCCTAATCCTACATGAAGATTAGGGCCTACTTTTTTTTCTATCAGGCACAAGGTCTCTGGTCTAATTGTTAGGTCCTTGATCCAGTTTGAGTTGAGTTTTGTGCATGGTGAGAGATAGGGGCTTACTTTCATTTTGCTGCATATGGATTTCCAGTTTTTCCAGCACCCTTTGTTGAAGAGGCTATCTTTTCTCTAATCTATGTTTTTGGCATCTTTGCCTAGAATGAGATAACTGTGGGTTTGTCTCTGTGTCCTCTATTATGTACCATTGGTCTACAAGTCTATTTTGGTGCCAATACCATGCCATTTTTGTTACTGTTTCTCTGTAGCATAGTTTAAAGTCTGGTAGAGTGATGTCACCTGCTTCACTCCTCTTGCTAATGATTGCTCTGGCTATTTTGGGTCTCTTATTTTTCCAGATGAATTTCATGATTGCTTTTTCTATTTCTATGAGGAATGTCATTGGGATTTTAATTAGAATTGCACTAAATCTGTATAGTGCTTTTGGTAGTATGGTCATTTTCACAATGTTAATTCTGCCTATTCAAGAACAAGGTAGATCTTTCCATCTTCTAAGGTTTTCTTTAACTTCTTTCTTTAGTGTTTTGTAATTTTCATTGTAGAGGTCTTTCACCTCCTTCGTTGATCCCCAAGTATTTTTTTTTTGAGGCTATTGTAAATGGGGTAGTTTTCCTAGTTTCTCTTTCAGAGGATTTGTCACTGATGTACAATATCTTTTATTTATAGGTGTTGATTTTATATCCTGCTAATTTGTTGAATTCATTTGTTAGTTATAGAAGTTTTCTGGTGGAATTTTTTGGATACTCTAGGTATAGAATCATGTCATTGGCAAATAGTGATAGTGTAAGTTCTTCTTTCCTATCCTTATCCCTTTAATTTCTTTCTTCTGTCTAATTGCTCTGGCTAGAGTTTCAAGAACCATGTTAAAGAGAAGTGGTGAAAGAGGGCACCCCTGTCTTATTTCAGTTTTTAGAGGGATATACTTTCAATTTTTCTTCATTTAGAATGATGTTGGCCTGAGGTTTAGCATAGATAGCTTTTACAATGTTGAGATATGTTCCTGTTATCCCTAGTTTTTCTAGTGTTTTGAACATGAAAGGGTGGTGTATTTTGTCAAATGCTTTTTCTGCATCTATTGAGAGAATCATAGGATTCTTATCTTTAAGTTTATTGATATGATGAATTACATTTATTGATTTCTGTATGTTTAACCAATCTTCCATCCCTGAGATGAACCCCACTTGATTGTGATGCACTATCTTTTAAAAAAATTTTTTAAATTAATAACAGCAGAATGCATTACAATTCTTATTACACATGTACAGCACAATTCTTCATATCTCTGGTTGTATATAAAGTATGTTGACACCAATTTGTGACTCCATACATGTACTTTGGATAATGATGTCTATCACATTCCACCATCCTTGCTAATCCCCTGCCCCCTCACTTTCCCTCCCACCCCTCTGCCTTATCTAGAATTCATCTATTCCTCCCATGCTCCCTATCTTTTTGATATGCTTTTTGTATTTGATTTGCCAGAATTTTATTGAGAATTTTTGCATCTATGTTTATTAGAGATATTGGTCTGAAGTTTTCTTTCTTTGATGTGTCTTTGGTTTTGGAATCAGAGCAATGTTGGCCTCATAGAATGAGTTTAGAAGTGTTCTTCCTTTTTCTATTTCATGGAATAATTTGAGGAGTATTGGTATTAGTCCTTCTTTGAAGATCTTGTGGAACTCATCTGGGTATCCATCTGTTCCTGGGCTTTTCTTGGTTGGTAGGCTTCTGATGGTGTCTTCTATTTCACTGCTTGAAATTAATCTGTTTAACTGTGTATATCATCCTGATTCAGTTTGGGCAAATCATATGACTCAAGAAATCTGTTGATGCCTTTGATATTTTCTATTGAATTGGAGTACACATTTTCAAAATAGTTTCTAATTATCTTCTGTATTTCTGTAGTGCCCATCATGATATTTCCTTTTTCATCATGGATGTTAGAATTTGAATTTTCCCTCTCTTTCTCTTCATTAGCATGGCTAAGGATTTATCAATTCTATCATTTTTTTTCAAAGAACCAACTTTTTGTTTTGTTAATTTTTTCAATTGTTTCTTTTGTTAAAATTTAATTGATTTCAGCTCTGATTTTAATTTATTTCCTGTCTTCTTCTTTTGTTGTTGATTTATTCTTCTTTTTCTATGGCTTTGAGATGTAATTTTTGGTCAATATTTGTTGACTTTTTCTTCTTTTAAGGAATTAACTCTACGATAGGAAAAGACATACACAGGCTGAAGGTGAAAGGTTGGGGAAAATCATACCACTCACATGGACCTCAGAAGCAAGCAGGGGTGGCCATACTCATATCAGATAAAATTGACTTCAAGCCTAAGTTAATCAAAAATGATAGCGAAGGACACTATATACTGTTAAAGGGAACCATTCATCAACAAGACATAACAACCATCAATATATATGCTCCAAACAATGGTGCTGCTATGTTCATAAAACAAACTCTCTTCAAGTTCAAGAGACAAATAGACCACAACACAATAATTATGGGAGACTTTAATACACCTATCTCTCCACTGGACAGATCTTCCAAACAAAAGTTTAATAAAGAAACTATAGAACTCAATAACACAATTAATAACCTAGACTTAACTGACATATATAGAATGTATCAACCATCATCAAACGGATATACTTTTTTCTCAGAAGCACATGGATCCTTCTCAAAAATAGACCATATATTATGCCATAGGGAAACTCTTAGCAATTATAAAGGAGTAGAGATAATACTATGCATCTTATCTGATCATAATGGAATGAAACTGGAAATCAACGATAAAAGAAGGAAGAAAAACTCCTATATCACTTGGAGAATGAACAATGTTACTGAATGAACAATGAGTTACAGAAGACATCAAGGAGGAAATTAAAAAATTCTTAGAGATAAATGAAAACACAGACATAATGGAATCTATGGGAAACTATGAAAGCAGTACTAAAAGGAAAATTCATTGCTTGGAGTTCATTCCTCAAAAAAAAAAAAAAAAAAAAAACCAACAAATAAATGATCTCACACTTTATCTCAAAGCCCTAGAAAAAGAAGAGCAAAACAGCAGCAAATGCAGTAGAAGGCAAGAAATAATTAAAATCAAAGCTGAAATCAATGAAATCGAACTAAAAGAAAGAATTGAAAAAATTGATAAAACTAAAAGTTGGTTCTTTAAAAAAATAAATAAGATTGACAGACCCTTAGCCATGCTAATGAAGAGAAGAAGAGAGAGAACTTAAATTACTAGCATACAGGATGAAAAAGGCAATATCACAACAGACACTACAGAAATATAGAAGATAATTAGAAATTATTTTGAAACCTTATACTCCAATAAAATAGAAGATAGTGAAGGCATTGATAAATTTCTTAAGTCATACGATCTGCCCAGATTGAGTCAGGAGGATTTACACAACTTAAACAGACCAATATCAATTGAGGAAATAGAAGAAGACATCAAAAGACTACCAACCAAGAAAAGCCCAGGACCCGCTGGATATACAGCAGAGTTTTACAAAACATTTAAAGAGGAAATAATGCCAATACTTTTCAAGCTATTTCAGGAAATAGAAAAAGAGGGAGTACTTCCAAATTCATTCTATGAGGCCAACATCACCCTGATTCCTAAACCAGACAAAGACACTTCAAAGAAAGAAAACTACAGACCAATATCTCTAATGAACATAGATGCAAAAATCCTCAATAAAATTCTGGCAAATCGATACAAAAACATATCAAAAAGATCGTGCACCATGATCAAGTAGGATTCATCCCTGGGATGCAAGGCTGGTTCAATATACAGAAATCAATAAATGTAATTCACCACATCAATAGACTTAAAGATAAGAACCATATGATCATCTCCATAGACGCAGAAAAAGCATTTGACAAAATACAGTATCCCTTTATGTCCAAAACACTAGAAAAACTAGGGATAATAGGAACTTACCTCAACATTGTAAAAGCTATTTATGCTAAGCCTCAGGCGAGCATCATTCTAAATGGAGAAAAACTGAAGGCATTCCCTCTAAAATCTGGAACAAGACAGGGATGCCCTCTCTCACCACTTCTATTCAACATAGTTCTCAAAACAATGGCCAGAGCAATTAGACAGATGAAAGAAATTAAAGGCATAAAGATAGGAAAAGAAGAACTTAAATTAGCACTATTTGCTGATGACATGATCCTATACCTAGTAGACTCAAAAGGTTCTACCAAGAAACTTCTAGAACTAGTAAATGAATTCAGCAAAGTGCCAGGATATAAAATTAACATGCATAAATCAAATCCTCTGAAATGAAAATGAGGAATTAACTCTATGCAATAAACTTTCCTCTTCTTTCTGCCTTCATAGTGTCCCAGAGATTCTGATATGTTGTATCAGTGTTCTCATTTACCTCTAAGAATTTTTTAATATCATCTTTAATGTCTTCTGTAATCCATTGTTCATTCAATAGCATATTAATTAGTCTCCAGGTGTTAGAGTAGCTTTTTAAAAAATTTTATCATTTATTTCTAATTTCATTTCATTTTGATCTAATAGAATGCAGGGTCTTATCTGTATTTCTTTGTATTTGCCACAACACCCAGCTGAAAATATTTTGAAAACTAAGACCATTAACATTCAGAGTTATTATTGAGACATGATTTGTATTCCCAGTCATTTTTGTTTATTTTTGGTAATTTAATTTGACTTGGTTTCTCTTTGTTTTTTTTTCTTTAGTTTAATACTTTTCTTTGCTGATTTTCATTGTTGTTTTTCGTTTCCTCCTCATGAAATATTTTGCTTTGTGGCATAATATGTGGTCTATTTTAGAGAAGGATTCATGTGCTGCTGAGAAGAAAGTGCATTCAGTCATTAATGAATGAAATATTCTATATATGTTTGTTAAGTCTAAGTTATTGATTGTATTATTGAGTTCTACAGTTTCTTTGTTTAGCTTTTGTTTAGAAGATCTACCCAGTGGTGAAAGAGGTGTTTTAAAGTCATCCAAAATTACTGTGTTGTGGTCTATTTGACTCTTGAACTTGAGAAGAGTTTGTTTGATGAACGTAGATGCTCTATTGTTTGGGGCATATATATTTATAATTGTTATGTCTTGTTCATGTATGTTTCCCTTACGCAGTATGTAATATCCTTCTTTATCCCTTTTGATTAACTTTGGCTTGAAGTCTACGTTATTTTATGTGAGGAAGGAAACCTCTGCTTGTTTTTGAAGTCCATGTGAATAGTATGTTTTTTCCAAATCTTTCATCTTCTTCAATCTGTGGATGTCTTTTCCTAGGAGATGAGTCTTTTGAAGGCAGCATATTGTTGGGTCTTTTTTTTTTTAATCCAATCTGCCAGTCTATGTCTTTTGATTGGTGAGTTTATTTTATTTTTCCCTTGGAAAGTTTTTTTTTTTAATTTAAAATATATTTTTAGTTGGGCACAATTCCTTTATTTCCTGAGGATTGAACCCAGTGTCTCACACATGCTAGATGAGTACTCTCACACTGAGCCACAACCCAGCCCCTTGGAAAGGTTTTGAGCATTTTTTCCATGATATTTATAAGTTTTTCTGAGTATTACATAAATGTTTGTTTTTTAAAGGCAAGAGAAATTCACCAAATAACTCTTCTAACAGTTCTATTTTTTAAAAAAATGTGAAGCCATACTAAAAATCATCATTTTTTGAGACAGTCATAATACCAATAAAGCTGTATTATGTCCTATGGTTATATTAACGGATCTCCACACACTTGTGGCTTAACTCACAGTTTCTGTGGGTCAGAAGTCTGGGCATAGAACTTACAGGTTCTCGCAAGATTGTAATCAAGGTATCAGAAGGGCTGTGTTCTCATCTGGAGGCTCAATTGGGAAAGAATGTGCTTTCAAGATTTTTTGGTGTTGCCAGGATTTATTTGCCATGGCTGTATGATGAGGATCCCCGCTCTTAGCTTGTAGTCACTGTCAGATCCTAGAAGCTGAGTTAAGATCCTTGCTATATATATTTCTTCAAAATAACTGTTTACTTCAAGTCAGCAAGGAGACTTCCTCACTTCATTCTGCTAGGATGGAGTCTTATATAGCATAACATTGCAGGAATGATTGTCCATCACCTTTGCCATGCCATTGGGAGACAGAATCACACAAAAGTATGGAAACAAATGAAGGAAATAAGTGGAAGCCCCGTAGGTCTGTCTGCTGTATGAGTCTATGAAATTTATATATACATGTATTTTAGTACTGGGGATAGAACACAGGTACTCTCAACCACGAGCCACATCCCCAGCCCTTTTCCTTTTTAATTTTGAGACAGAGTCTCATTAAGTTGCTTACAGCCTCACTAAGTTGCTGAGGCTGCTTTTGAACTTGTAATCCTCCTGCTTCAGTCTCCTGAGCTGCTGGAATTACAGGTGTGTGCCACCATACCCAGCTGAAAATATTTTGAAAGCTAAGACCATTAACATTGAGAATCATTATTGAGACATGATTTGTATTCCCAGTCATTTTTGGTAATTTAATTTGACTTGGTTTCTCCTTTGATTGGTTTTTCCTTTAGTGTAATACTTCCCTTTACTGATTTTCATTGTTGTTTTTCGTTTCCTCATATTTTGCTGAGGATGTTCTGTAGTGCAGGCTTTCTAGTTTTAAATTCTTTTAACTTTTGTTTATCATGGAAGGTTTTTATTTCATCCTCAAATCTAAAGCTTAATTTTTCTGGATATGATTCTTGGTTGGCATCCATTTTCTTTCAGAGACTGGTATATGTTGTACCAGTATCTTCTAGCTTTGAGGGTCTGGGTTGAAAATCTACAGATATACTAATTGGTTTCTCGCTATATGTAATCTGATTCCTTGCTCTTGTGGCTTTGAAATTCTTTCCTTATTCTGTATGCTAGGCATTCTCATTGTAATGTGGCTTAATGTAGATATGTTGTGATTTTTTACATTTGATGTCCTGTAAATTCTCTTGTATTTAATTTTCCAATTCATTCTTCATGTTTGGAAAATTTTCTGATATTATTTCATTGAATAGATGGTTCATTCCTTTGGTTTGTAACTCTATGGCTTCCTTTATCGCAATAATTCTTAAATTTGTCTATTTATGTTATCCCATAATTCTTGAAAGTTCTGATCATGTTTTCTTACTGTCTTCACTGAGTGGTCAACTTTATTTTCAATATTATATATTTTGTCCTCATTGTCTGAGGTTCTGTCTTCCAAGTGATCTAATCTGTTGGTGATACTTTCTATTGAGTTTTTAATTTGGTTTATTGTTTTCTTCATTTCAAGGATTTCTTTTTTTTTTCTTTAGAACTTCTATCTCATTATTGAAATAATCTTTTGTTTCCTGTATTTGCTTATGTAGCTCTTTATTTAAATGATCTTTTGTTGCCTGTTATTTGCTGTCTTATATAATCCTTTAATTCATAGAACATTTTAATTATGTACATTCTGAACTCCTTCTCTGTCATGTCTTCTGTTGTGCTGGCCATGGATTCTAATAGTGTACTCTAATAATGTAGTGTCTTGATTTGTTTGGGGCACTTTCTTCCCTTGTTTTTTCATGTTGTTGTGTCTTCCCTTCTAGCACTGCAGATCTGAGGTGTTATAGTTTTTATCCTATAGGCTTATAATGTCCTTGAAGAGTTCTCCTTTAACGGGGAGAATAATATTAACAGAAACTCAAACAATATACAGCCTTAAACCAAATAGCTGCTACTATGACATTTACAGTTTTGTCACAATTTACAGAAATGGTGAGTTCAATTATTATCTACAATATAAACAGTAAGTTTCAAAAGGGTCTATAGTTTCTGATGGTGGACCGGGGGTGGAAAACCAGGGATGGGTTGTAGGATGAGATATTAAGGAGGTAGAAGGTGAGGATATAGAGTTACAAGATCTTATGAAGTATGAAAGAGGAATCTAAAGAAGTTGACTAGTAGCAGGAGAAAAGGGAGAAAGTGATTTTGGGGAGACAAGCAAGTGGGAAGACAATAGAGGGAGTACAAAAAACAAACATAAAAATTAAGAAAAATAAGGACTGGGGTTGTGGCTCAGTGGTAGCACATTTGTTTGACATGTGTGGGGCACTGGGTTCGATTCTCAGTACTGTATGTAAATAAATAAAATAAAGGTTTGTCAACAACTAAAAAAATTAAAAAACAAATTAAGAAAAATAAAAAATGTAAAAATAGGAGATAAAAGAATATACAACACAACTGTAATATACTAGTCAGACACTCCAGACCTCAGTGGCCTAATTCATGAAAAGTACTTGGTTTCACAAATGTTGGGGATGTGAGAGTGGGAGAAGAGAGAAAAAAGAAGAAAAAAAAAATCTCAAAGGAAAATATTAGGATTGTTTTTGTTGGAGTTCAGTGTCTTTCCTGCTTCCCTTTACATCCAATAGGTGGAGTTGTCTGTTGTTTGCTGGTAACTTCATCCTCAAAATGGTGAAGGTTATTAGGGTGGGAGGGTTGGTCTTGGGGGAGCTCCTGGAGGTGGGGTGTAGCACTTGTTAGTCTGGATAAGAGACTGCACCCCAAGAATCTCCTTTGCTGCCAACTCCTGTGATGTGGGCGCCTGATCTTATCTTCTTATATCGCCTGTAGGCCTCACAATTCCTGGTCTTTAATTTAGTCTCTGAACTGTATATGTCACTCACCTCTTCCCTTTCTACTTCTCAGTCAGGAACATCTCTCTCAGGAGGTCTTTTGGGCTGTACTCTGGGGGCTTCACACCTGTCACGGAGAGCTGTTTTGTATTGGGCAGTTCAGGGCTAGGCTTTGTAAGCTAGAACTGGCCACATAGCTGCAAGCACTATGCCAGTTTAGTGGCTGCAGGGAAGAAGGGGGTTTTGGGGACTATAGGTATCTTGATGTTGCTCCTGGTCCCCAGCCGATGTCCCAAGCTAGGAGTTGCCCCAACTAAAGATGACATCAAAGGTGTCTCAAGATGGAGGTGGCTACTTTCAGAGATGGGGTATGGGGAGGGGGGGGCCAGGTCATGACATTGGGTGGCATGTTCACAGATGTAGCTCTGTGGCATGCAATGTTGTGGCTGGAGGCTGTCTCCAGTCCCTGTCCTGTGCCCCCAGTGCAGGCTACCACATGTAGTGAACTGTGGCAGTGGTTGCAGTGTCCCAAGATGGAGGTGACCAGGGAGCTCCACATTTATAGATGGCGGTCCACATGGGAGTGGCGGCTGGAAGTCCTGTGTGGGTGAATGGCCAGGGGTCCTGCACAGGCACTGATGCCAGTGGTCCTGCTCTGGCACAGTGGCTAGAGGTCTTGCATGGATGAGCTGCCGGAAGTCCTGTACTGATGCTGAGGCCTGGCAAACTGTGCAGGCACGGCAGCCAGGATTCTTGCATGGGAGCAGCTGTTGGGGGTCCTCTAATAACTCGCAGAGAAATACTATTTCCACCACTAGAATATCAAGTCACGGAGTGTCACAGAATGCAGCCTCACTTTAGTCCGCCATCTTGGATCCCCCTAGAGTTTAATTTTTTAACAATAATAGTGTATTTGTTTATTTCTCTGTGAGATTTTATCAGTTTTTGACTTACATGTTTTGATGCTCTGTTGTTAGTCACATAAACATTGATTGTTGTGTATCTAGGAGAATTGACCCCTTTATCATTCAGTAAAGTCCCTCTTTATCCCTGATGATTTTTCTGTTCTGTAGTTTGATCTGCCTGAAATATAGATATTCCAGCTTTCTTTTGATTAGTGTTAGCATGTGTATCTTCTACATTCCTTTACTGTTAATCTATAGCTGTCTTGACATTTAAAGCAGAAAACCAGCAAAGGCATAGCTGAACTCAACAATACCATCAATCAACCAGATATACCTGACATCTACTAACAACTTCATCCAGAAACAGAAGAATACACATTCTTTCCAAGCTCATGCGAACATACACCAAATAGGCCACATTCTGTACTACAAAACACAATTTACTAAGTTTAAAGAAATAGAAATAATTCAATGTATGCTCTCAGATTACATTAGAAATCAGTAACAGAAAAATGGTGTTGTATTATTTCATCACTGTGACCAAAGACTAGACAGGAACAACTTAAAGGAGGAAAAGTTCATTTTGGCTCAGAGTTTCAGAGTTCAATCCATGGTTGTGCAACTCCCATAGCTCTGGGCCCAAGGAAATGCAGAACATCATGGTATAAAGGCATGGGAGGAGAAAGCTACTCAGAACACTACAACCAGGAAGCAGGGAGGTGGGGTAGGGGGAGAGTGCTTCTCTCACCAAGAACAAAATATAAACCTCAAAATCACACTCCAGTGACCTATGTCTTTCAGTCACACCCTACCTGCCTACAGCTACAACCCAGTTAATTCATATCCATGGATTAATTCACCATTAGGTTACAACTCTCATATTATAATCATTTCACCTCTGAACACTCTTGTTGTATCTCACACATGACCTTGTGAAGACACTTCATATATAAATCATAACAGATGGTTGGTAAACAACAAAATACCCAAAGTTTAAACAAGAAATTTCTAGGTAATACTTAAGCCAAAGAAGAAATCTCAAGAGAAAATTAAAAATATGCTGAACTAAATGAAAATTCAATTTACTAAATCTCAGGATGCAGCAAAAGCAGTGATTAGAAGGAAATGTATGGCACTGAATGCACACATTAGAATAAATCTAAACTCAATCAATGCTTCCACCTCAGCAAATTTGAAAAATAAAAGTAAATTAAATACGATGTAATCAATGAAAGGAAATAACAAAAAATAGAGCAGGGGTCAATGAATTTGAAAACAGGAATTCATTAGAGAAAACGAAAAGAAATCAATGAAACTAAAAGCTGCTTCTTTGAAAAGATCAACAAAATCAGTAAGCCTCTACTAATGCTAATTAAGAAAAACTAGACATGACAAACTTTATTTATATGCCAATGCTCCTCAAATTATTTTATGAAATATAAAGGTATAGAACACTTCCAAATTCAAACTATGAGACCAGTATCACCTGATATCAAAACCAGATATCAAGAAAAGAACTATAGATGTCTTTTGAAATGAAAGCAGGGACATCACTACAGATCTTTTCAGCATTAACAAGATAGTAAAAGAATACTATGAACCAAGGCTGAGACAGGAGGATCCCGAGTTCAAAGCCAATCTCAGCAACTTGGCAAGGCTATAAGTAACTTAGCAGACCCTATCTCTAAGTAAAATATATTTAAAAGAGAATACTGTAATACAAGTCTATGCCCACAAATTTAATAACCTAGACGAAACGAAACAATTATTTTAAATACACCATCTGCCAAAACTCTCAAAAGAAGAAGTAAGATAATCTGAATAGGCCTCTATTTGGTTAAAAGACCTAGTTAAAACAAAAACAAAAAAACAACTGACCATTTTCTCTCATTAAAAAATCCTAAACAAGGGGCTGGGGCTGTAGCTCAGTGGTAGAGCACTTGCCTTGCACATGTGAGGCACAAGGTTCAATCCCCAGCACCACATAAAAATAAATAAATAAAGATATGATGTCCATCTTCAACAACAACAACAACAACAACAACAAATATTTTTAAGAAATCATCAACAAAATACTAGCAAATTAAATTTAAAAACTTATAAAAGTAAATATGAACATAGTCAAATGAGATTTATTCCAGGTATTCAAGGCTCATTCAACATTCAAAATCCAATGTAAATTCCAATACATCAACAGGCTAAAGAAGAAAAATAACATGATAATATCAATAAACATGGAAAAAGGGTTTGACAAAATCTAATACTCATTCTTGATAGTAATAAAAGTTTAAAAAAAACTCAGCAAACTAATAATAGAAGGGAACTTTCTCAAATTGGAATTTGTTTTTGTAAATAAGGAATATTTACAAAAACCCTAGAGCTGACATCATACTTAATGATTACAATCTGGAAGCCTTTCTGTTAAGATCAGGAACAAAGATCAGGAACCACTTCTTCTCAAAATTATATTAGAAGCCCTAGCTAATGCAACAAAACAAGAAAAATAAATGTGATACAGATAAGGAAGGAAGAAATAAAATTGTCTTTTCCACAGATAACAGATAATATGATCATTTATGTAGAAAATCCAAACCACCAACAACAAAAACAAAAAATTTACTGGAACTATGGGTGATTACAGTAAGGCTGACAGACACAAAGTTAATATATGAAAGTCAATGATTTTACTCTGTAACAGGAATTAACAAGTAGAATTTGAAATAAAAAACCATGTTACAATTTATATCAACATCTCCCAAAAGTGAAATTCTTAGGTATAAGTTTAATAAAATAATTTACAATCTATGTGAGAAAACTTTAAAAGCTCTGGTGAAAAAAAATAAAACTAAGTAAATGAATAGATACTCCATACTCATATAGGAATGCCGAAGTCTGGCTGGGCACAAAATAACCCAGCCACCACAAAAACTTGTAGATTCCAACAGCAACTCTTTATTCCCGAACTCTCACCGGCACATTCTGGGGAAAAAACACCCTCCACAGGGCTCTGCATACCAAATACCCTCTGAATCCTGGGAGAACTCAACGGGAACTCAAGGAGCAGGCGCCTGAGGCAGCAGGATATGCCCTATTCCCAGCAAGATCCACCTTAAACCTGGAACCGCCCTATTCCCAGCAGGATCCACCCTAAACCCAGATCCACCCTAAACCTGGATCCACCCTAATCCCTGAGCAAGGTCACCTTTCAAATCAAAACTCTCAAACATTCATGCAATGTCATTGCAAATGACCTGGTCCAAGGCAAGCCCATTTCCACAATGGAGAGTCCTCCCTCTAAGCAACATTGGGTAGGCTGACAAGGAAATTGCCATGCGTCATTCCTACTTGGCTATGGCTCTCAGCATAGGAAGACTTAATTTTGTGAAGATGTCAATTCTTCCCAATTTGAGCTATAGATTCAATTCAATCTCAATCAAATCACACTATGTTATTTTGTAAACATCAACAAGCCAATTCTAAAGTTTATATTAAAAGGCAAAAAAAAAATAGACAATTCAACACTGAAGGAGAAAAACAAAGTTGGACAGCAAATACTACTTGACTTCAAGACATCATATAAAAGCTATAATAATTAAGACAGTGTGGAATCAGTGAACAAAGTGATAAGTAGGTCAATGGAATAAAATAAGAAGTCCAGAAATAGGCCTACATAAATACAGTCAACTTATTTAAGCAATACAATTGAGCAAAGAGTCTTTAACAATGACATCTATGCTCCAAAAATGAATATGGACACAGGCTTTGCTCTTTTCACAAAAATTAACTCAAGCTTGATTGTATACCTAAATGTAAAACTATGAAAGTCCTAGAAGAGAATAGGAGAAAACCTAGATTATCCTATGTTTTGTGATGACTACTTTATGTATAACACCAAAGACATGATTCATGAAAGAAAAAGGTCAAAAGCTAAAGAAATAATTGATAAGTGGGACAGGATTTTTAAAAAGATTTCTGTGAGAGACACTGTCAAGAGGTTGAGAAGACAAGCCGGAGACTGAGAGTAAATATTTGCAAAATACATATCTCATAAAAGACTTATCTGAATTATACAGAGAGCACATAAAACTCATCAATAAGAAAACAAGCAATCTAATTTAAAAATGGATAAAAGATCTGAACAGATCTGAATGGATAAAGATGGCAAATAAGCATAAGAAAAGATGCTCCACATCACTTGTCATCAAGAAAATGCAAATTAAACAATGAGATACCACTACGTAACTGTTAGAGTGGCCAAAATCTAGGACATTGACAACACCAAATGCTGGCAAGGACATGGAGTAACAAGAACCCTCATTTATTGCTGGTGAGACTGCAAAATGGTACAGCCATTTTGGGATATAGATTGAAATTTAAAAAAAAAAAACTTAACTCTTTGAAAACATACTCTTAGCAGATGATCAAGTGATTGCACTCCTTGTTATTGACCCAAATGAACAGAAAAACTGTCCACACAAAAAACTTAGCAACTTTGGGCTGGCATCATGGTTCAGAGGTGGAACACTTGCCTAGCATGAGGCCCTGAGTTCCCAAACACTGGGAAGAAGATGAAGAATAAGAAAATGAGAAAAGATAAAGGAGCAGGAGGAAGCAGGATTACCAGTTTTATTCATAGGTGCCCAAACTTGGAAGCACTAAGATGGCCTTCAGTAGGCTAATGAATAAACATCAATACATCCAGACAATATAATGTTATTCAATACTAAATGGAAGTGTGTTATCAGGTGATGAAAAGATATGAAGATTTACCTAGTAAAAGAAGGTAATCTGGAAGGAACATACTGTATAATTCCAACTATTTGTTATTCTGGGAAAGGCAACACTATAAAGGTAGTAAAAAGATCAATGATTGACAAGATGTATGAGTGAAAGAAGGGAAGTCTGATATAGGCAGTGAATATCTATCTTGTTGACCGTATTAATTACCTTAGCAAAGACAATTCTTTTATGTTTCATTAAGAGTTTTTTTTTTTGTGTGTGTGTGTGTGTGTATGTGTGTGGTCTTGCTGCATTTTCTGATTGGTTCATTAATATACACATATACACATACTTGTTTCTTTTTTCACATTTTTTTCTTATTATTATCCATTTGTTATTTTGTTGGGTTTTGTCTTTTCATCCCTGGGATGCAAGGCTGGTTCAATATACGGAAATCAATAAATGCTATTCACCACATCAATAGGCTTAAAGACAAGAACCATATGATCATCTCGATAGATGCAGAAAAAGCATTTGACAAAATACAGCATCCCTTTATGTTCAAAACACTAGAAAAACTAGGGATAACAGGAACTTACCTCAACATTGTAAAAGCTATATATGCTAAACCTCAGGCTAGCATCATCCTAAATGGAGAAAAACTGAAGGCATTCCCTCTAAAATCTGGAACAAGACAGGGATGTCCTCTATCACCACTTCTATTCAATTTAGTTCTCGAAGTACTAGCCAGAGCAATTAGACAGACAAAAGAAATTAAAGGCATAAAAATAGGAAAAGAAGAAATTAAATTATCGCTATTTGCGGATGACATGATAATATACTTAACAGACCCAAAAGGATCTACAAAGAAGCTGCTAGAGTTAATAAATGAATTCAGCAAAGTGGCAGGATATAAAATCAACATGCACAAATCAAAGGCATTCCTGTATATCAGCAATAAAACCTCTGAAATGGAAATAAGGAAAACCACTCCATTCACAATATCCTCAAAGAAAATAAGATACTTGGGAATCAACCTAACAAAAGAGGTGAAAGATTTATACAATGAAAACTACAGAACCCTAAAGAGAGAGATAGAAGAAGATCTCAGAAGATGGAAAAATGTACCCTGTTCATGGATAGGCAGAACTAACATCATCAAAATGGCCATATTACCCAAAGTTCTCTACAGGTTTAATGCGATGCCAATCAGAATCCCAAAAGCATTTCTTGTAGAAATAGATAAAGCAATCATGAAATTCATATGGAAAAACAAAAGACCCAGAATAGCAAAAGCAATTCTAAGCAGGAAGTGTGAATCTGGAGGTATAGCAATACCAGAGCTCAAACTGTACTACAAAGCAATAGTAACAAAAACAGCATGGTACTGGTACCAAAACAGGCAGGTGGACCAATGGTACAGAATAGAGGACACAGAGACTAATCCACAAAGTTACAACTATCTTATATTTGATAAAGGGGCTAAAAACATGCAATGGAGGAAGGATAGCATCTTCAACAAATGGTGTTGGGAAAATTGGAAATCCATATGCAACAAAATGAAATTGAATCCCTTTCTCTCGCCAGCCACAAAAGTTAACTCAAAATGGATCAAGGAGCTAGATATCAAATCAGAGACACTGCGTCTGATAGAAGAAAAAGTTGGCTACGATCTACATATTGTGGGGTATCACCTAATATCAAAACCAGATAAGGACATATCAAGAAAACTATAGATCAATATACTTGATAAATATAAATGCAAAAATCTCAATAAAATATTAGGAAATCATATCCAACAATATATTAAGAAGATTGTACATCATGATCAAGTTGAATTAATTCCTTGGATGCAAGGATGGTTCCATATATGCAAATCAATAAGTATAATTCATTACATAAATAGAATTAAGGACAAAAATCATATAGTCATCTTAACAGATGAAGAGGAAGCCTTTGACAAAATTTGGCACCCATTCACGATAAATATACTGAAGAAACTAGAGATAGAGGGAATTTCCTCAACATTATAAAGGATATATATGACAAATTCAAATCCAACATCACAATGAATGAGGGAAAACTGAAAGCATTTCCTTTAAAATCAGGAACAAGACAAGGATGTCCCACTCTCAGCTCTCCTATTCAATATAGTTCTTGAAACTTTAGCCATATCAATTAGGCAATAGAAGGAAATAAAAGGTATACAAATAGGAAAGGAAGAAGTCAAAATATCACTCTTCTTCTTTTTTTAAAAAAAATTTAAATTTGTTCTAATAAGTTAAAAATTTCACTCTTTGCAAATGATATGTTGCTACATTTAGAAAATCCAAAAAGGCCCACCAGAAGACTTTTTTTAGAGCTAATAAACAAAGTCATAGGATATAAAATCAACATACAAAAATCAATAGCTTTCCTATACACCAACAATAAATTTTGTAAAAAAAAGAACCAGGAAAATAATTCCATTCATAATTGCCCAAAAAAATAAAACTAACAAACAAACAAACAAAAACACTAGAAATAAATTTAACCAAGGAGGTGAAAGACTTCTACAAATAAAATGATAGCACATTAAAGATAAAAGAACTGTAGAAGACATAAGAAAGACCTCCCATGTTCATGGATAGGAAGAATTGCTAAAATGGCCATATTACCAAAGTGTTATACAATTTCAATGAAATCTACATCAAAATACTAATGATGTTCTTCACAGAACTGGAAAAATTGTACTAAAATTCATTTAAAGAACAGGAGACCCAGTAGCCAAAGCAATTCTAAGTCAAAAAAGGCTGGCAGCATGATAATTGACCTTAAATTATTCTATAAAACTACAGTAACAAAAACTGCATAGTACTGGCATAAAAACAGACACACAGACCAATAGAACAGAACATAAGACAGAAATAAACCTACATAGATATAGTCATCTGATGTTTGACAAAGGTGACAAAACATACATGGAAGAAAAGACAACCTTTTAAACAAATGGTGCTGGGAAAACTGTATATCCATATGTAGAAGAAGGAAGCTAAATCCCTATTTCTCACCTTGCACACAAGTCAACTCAAAATGGATCAAAGAGTTATGATTTAGTCCAGAAACTCTGCAGTACAGGTCAACATTTCAACATGTAGATGCAGGCTGTGACTTTCTCAATAAGACTCTAACAAATAATAATAGGAAATAATACCAAGGATTAATAAATTGGATGGCATCAAATTAAAAGCTTATACACAGCAAAACAAAGAATCAAGAGCATGAAGAGAGTGACTACGAGAATGGGATAAAATATTTGATAGCTACTCTTCTGACAGGGGATTAATATTGCAAATATATGAAGAACTCAAATTGAATACCAACAAACAAATGAATAACCAATGAATAAATGGGTAAATGAACTACAAAGACACTTCTCAAAAGAAGTATAAATGGCCAACAAATATGTGAAAAAATGTTCAACATCTTTAGCATTTAGAGAAATGCAAATAAAACTATCTCAGTCCAGTTAGAATTGCAGCAACTAAGAGTACAAATAACAATAAATGCTGGAGAGGATATGGGGAAAGATGAATACTTTACACTGTTGGCAGGATTGTAAACTAGTACAACCACTAAAGAATTCAGTATGAAGTTTTCTCAAAGACTAGGAATGGAACCATCACATGACCCAGATACACAACTCCTTGGTATTTATTCTACAGAATTAGTCAGCATACACACATACCTATGTTTATTGCAACAACAACAAGAACAAAACTCACAATAGTCAAATTATGGAACCAGTCTAAATGTACATCAATGTATGGATAAAGAAAATGTGGTATGTATATACCATGGGGTTTTATGCAGCCATAAAGAAGACTGAAATTATGCTATTCACAGGTAAATGTATGGAACTGAAGAACACCATATGAAGTGAAATGAGTCAAATTCAGAAAATAAAGGTTTGTATGTTTTCTCTCATATTTGGAATTTAGAGAGAAAAAAGAGAAAAAAATTTAGTGGGATCTCATGAAAGTAGAAGGGAGACCAGTAGAGAAGAGAAAGGGATCCAGGAGGAGGCAGGAGGAAAGGGAAAAGGGGAGATACTGGGGAATGAAACTGACCAAATTATAGTTATATTGTGTGTACACGTAGAGTAACAAAAAATCCCATTATGTGTAATTATAGTGCACTAATAAAAAGGAAAAATATGTACTACTCTTGTGTGGAATGTTGATAATGGGGAGCTTGTGCATGTGTAGGGAAAGAGGTGAATGAGAACTCTTTTATATTTCTGCTCAGTTTTGCTATAAACCTAAAATTGCTCTAGAAAATAATGTCTATTTAAAAAGAAAAAAATGATCTACAAAGAGTTAATCAAATATGTCAACCATTTTCCAACTGTAAACTATAACTGTAATTTTGGAGAAAACTGTAAATAATTTTATTTTTTAAAATACTGACATGCAGAAAAAATAAATTTTTAAGAAAATAACGAGATGTCACAGATGTAAGGCACTGAGTAATTATTTGGCTTGTTTTGTTTTACTGTTCAAATAATGTAAATCAAACATTTAAAAATTATGTGAATATACTGGATAATTATTAATTTTTAGAAACATTATTAGCAAAAATTATTTTTCTTTAATTTTTGTTTTTTGTACCAGAGATGGAATCCATGTGCTTAACCAATGAACCATATCCCCAGTCCTTTTCATTTTTTGAGACGGTCTCACTAAGTTGCTTAAGGCCTTTCTAAATTGTGGAGATTGGTTTTGAACTTGAGATCCTCTTGCTTCAGCCTCCCAAGTTGCTGGCATTACAGGTGTGTGCCACTGTGCCCCACAATTTTTCCTTAATTTAAAAAATTCCATAAATATAATGAAATTAACTTATTATTCAATAGGAAACGTATTTTTAAAAATGTGTTAAAAAACTGCTTTTTTAATCTTAACTCTGCTGAGAGTGATCATCATTTTCCTAAAGGACTTTTTTTTTCTAATTTTTCTATAGTTATTGATGGTTGCTAGTAGCAACCAGGATGAACTGTCTCCTTGTTCATCTCTGGTAGGAGAGAGACTGACTTTTCAAGGCTCTCACCTACTCACCTAGGAGTAGGAAAGAGCATTCCCAGCAGCTTCTAGGAAATGCTCTTCAGTGTTCTTTGTCCAGGTATGGATTACATGACCATGAGCCCACCACTGGCAAAAGTGTTAGAAGTCTAACCTTGAGTCTTTCCTGGTGTGTAAAGGGATAAGGCTGGATACTTAACAAAGCCAGAATTCTATTGTGGGAGAAAAGATGGGTAAATCCTAGGAAACTAACACTATCTATTACATATACTATTTTGCATATATTGCTACCAAATTCCATTCTTAAGAAAGCAGAATTTCATTAAATTATCAATTTATGAGTTAAATTTAAAAATTGTTGGATTTGGGCCTGCAGTTGTAGCTCAATGGTTGAGTACTTGCCTAGCATGTGTGAGGCACTGGGTTCAATCCTCAGCATCACATTAAATGAACAAATAAATAAAGGTTTTTAAAAAAACTACATTATAAAAAACTGTTATTTTATAAACATTACTATGTTGTATCTCCATTTTCAACAGCTTAAGACATTTTTTACTCTGAGATTTACTGCCAAATTTCAGCTCTCTGTGCGCCCAGAGATCATTCACCAAATTTCCCACAAAAATTCCCATTCATACACCTAAACCTAATATCTCAAATACCTCACCCTAAGGAACGCATGATCATGAATTGTTCCCAAAGAGCAAATATTTTGAGATAAAACTCCATAAACTTGAACAATTCCCTCTGAAACATGTAGTCCTAGATTTTTCTTTCTTTTTTTTTTTTTTGTTGTTATTTTTCACATATGAGAGAACATTTGGTACTTGTCTGTGTCTGGCTTATTTCCTTTAACATAATATCCCCCAATTTCATTCTTTTTGTGACAGGATTTCATTCTTTATGGAATAATCCTCCATTTTGTATATATATGATACTTTCTTTACCCATTCATCTATTGATGGGCACCTAGGCTTGATTCCATATCTTAGGTATTGTGAATAGTGCTGCAAAATACCCTGGTATAGAGGTATCTCTTTGCTATGCTTTCATTTCCTTTGGATATTTACCCAGAAGTGGGATAATTGTATTTAATGTTCTTTCATATGGGGAAGCTAAAAAAAGTCAACTGAAAGTAGAATAACGATTATTAGGGTCTGGTAAATGCAAAGAGGGAAGATTATAGAAAAAGGAAGATTGGATTTGACCCATGCACACTGTGGGCATGTATGAAAATATCACACCAAACCCCATTAATATGTACAATTAATTTTAAAAATTAATCATTAAAAATTAATTTAATAAATTAATGTGTTAAAATGAAAAAATAAAAAGCAAAAAATTTTAATTTAAAAATAAATGGTGGACTTTGGAAAATTGTTTTAAAAATTAAAAGCTTAGTTTTTAACATTCTTGAAAACAGCTTTGTCTCAAATATGTCATGTAACTCTCAGGTATACTTTCATAACTCCTTTGTACATCTAATCTGCTTCACACAGCCACATCCACACCCTTTAAATAGATAACATACTGTACTCAATTACTATTTTAAATGGGAGTAATTTATTTCTATGAATATGATTTTAATAATTTTCCCTAAGCATTTAATAAACAAGGCTTTTTCCAAATCTAATTTATACATATGTATGTACATATATTATATAATTTTAATATTTCAGTAATTTAGTCTTTAACTTTGGAAGCAGTACCATAATACATTTTGAGAGTGTTTAAAAGGATTTTTAGGGAAATTAATTAAGTTTCTTGCAAATATAAATCAAGCTTGCTCCAGTTCTATAAGAACTCCACCACAGTCTTTAGGATGGAGAAAAATAACTGGTTTTCCATGTGCTCCTATTTTGACTTCTTCACTTAGAATACGGATCTTCTTTTTTTTCAAATCCATCATCACTGCATTTATATTATCCACCTTGAAAAAAGAAATAAGAACATAAAAAAGATCATAAATAAAGCAAGTTATAGTATCATAAAGACTTAGAAACAACTTTGAGAACTTACACAGCATTATCTCCTCTATCTTTGGAAAAGACTATTCTTAAGCCACCACATGAAATGAAAGCAGGGCTAGGGTGTAGCTCAGTGGCACAGTGCTTGTCTAACATGCATGAGACTCTTGAGTTCAAGTCCCAGGATGGGAAAAAAAAATGAAAAATAAACTCAAACAGAGAAGTAAATGAAGTTACTAAATCTTAGGTGAGCAATTGTAATGCCATAAAAAACTCATTGTGGGTAAATGTTACCCGTTATAACTTAAATAGTATGTCCTTCTCTTTATCAGTTTCTTCTGGAAGTAATATTGGTGATTTTGGACAAATTGTTTTTTCCTGAGAACCTTGTGTTCCTCAAACCAAGGAAATGAGGAGGCTGTAGTTTGGACTTTAAGTATCTTCCAAAGATCCACATGGTAAAAGTTTGAATCTTGGGGTAGTGCTATTGTGAGGTGGCAGAGCTTTTAGGAGATGGAAATTAGTGGGAAATCTTCGGGTAATTTCGAATGTACTCTTGAAGGGGACAGTGGGACCTCAGTCCCTTCCTCTTCCTTTCTCTCTTTAGCTCCTTAGCCATGAGGTGAGCAGTTTTTCCACTGCTGTGTGTTTCTTGCCAGGACATGCTGCTTTGCCACAGGCCCAAAAGCATTGGGGCTAACCAAACATAAACTGAAACCTCAAAAACTGTGAGTCAGAATAAACGTTTTTTCTTTATAAAATTATTATTTCAGGTATTTATTTGATATAGTGATGGAAAGCTAACAATAGTCCTACCATATAAATTGACTATAGATTAAAATGAGATAACAGAGTTTTCCCCTCCCAAATTAATTGGTTATTAACTCTGAAATTTAAACTTGAAATACATAAAAATCGTTATTAAACTGCTATCAAAATATAGGTTGGGGTTGTGGCTCAAGCGGTAGCACCCTCACCTGGCATGCGTGCGGCCTGGGTTCGATCCTCAGCACCACATACATACAAAGATGTTGTGTCCACCAAAAACTAAAAAAAAAAAATTAAAAAATTCTCTCTCTCTCTCTCAAAAAAAAGTGCTATAAAAATGTTATTCTTATTCCAAAAAATCGAGAATTTTTTTATAATTTTGTAATTCTCTTCTAAATTATTTCTATTTGCTTCATATTTATTTGCAATCTAGGAAATAATAAAGAAATGATCCTCCTCTATCTTGGAAAGTCAGCCTCTCAGACAGGGAACCTGGAAATGGGTTAAATGACCACATTCCCAGGCAGTCTGAACTCACCCTAGAATTCAATGACTTAATAGCATTCCAAATATCAAAAGTGGGGGTGTATGGGGGGGTAGCAGAGGATAATAGAAGACTGATTTCCCACCAAACAGATCTAACATGTTAATATTTATGTAATCTTATTTCCAAAGAACCAAAGGTTGTATATTGAATTCTAAAACTGACCAAACAACTAGTGAGAATACTGAATGTTACCATAAACTATGACTTCTTCATATGATATACATTCTACTTGTATTCCTATAATGTTTTAAAACTCCTAGTCATGTCTACATTATGACTATGTTCATTTCATGTTAATTTGTATGGTAGCTGCTCTATTCTCATTTTTTTCTAAAAAGAACATGCATGAGCTGGTTGAGTGAGTGGCCACGCCCACTGGATCATTCTTCGGAAAATTAGTTCTCACCAAAGTCAGGCATTGTCAATTTTATTTTTTAAAATAGTTTTTTAGTTATAGGTAGACAAAATACCTTTGTTTTATTTTTTAAAATTTCTTTTAGTTATACACGGTCACAATATCTTTATTTTGTTTATTTATTTTTATGTGGTGCTGAGGATCGAACCCAGGGTCTCACAAGTGCGAGACGAGCACTCTACCATCGAGCCACAACCCCAGTCCCACCTTTATTTTATTTATTTACATGAGGTGCTCAGGATTGAACCCAGTACCTCACACGTGTTAGGTAAGTGCTCAACGGCTGAGACACAACCTCAGCCCTTTACCTTATTTTTAAAAATTTCTATAAATATTGTTGAGCTTTGTTCTGATTGTTAGATGGAATTGGAACAGTCTCTAGTCTAGACTAATTTCTCTTACTCCTGAAAGCACTTTTGAATACTCTACCCACTGCCCCCATATATTTCAAGGTTTTTTCACTATGACTGGCAAGAACAAACCACTCCACCTCTGTGTGATGTTTGTTCCCTCTGATCCTTTCAGAGGGCTCTGCGTTCAGCAACAGGTAGCTTCCTAACATGCATCCCTACCTGATTCTCAGATGGCGATGTGAAAGGCTATAGATCTTTGGAGCATCTATGCAGCTCTTTCCTTTTAGCACATTACATTATCAACTCCAAGAACCAAGAATGAAGAACCAAGGCTTCCTCAGACTCCTAACTTCTAAGTTCTCAGTTTGGCAAAACTGTGAAGTTCCACTGGATTCCCCTGTCCTACAAGGAAGACTTGGAAACTCTTAAGCCATATCTGGTTGAGAAATTGCAGGCGTCCTTTTATTTGCTTCCCGTCTCTCAGGGGATTAGCTTTCTTTGCTGCTTGACATTCAATGCCAGACAACCACTCTTTGGTATACTTTGTTTACACTGTTTCAAGGAGGAGGATAAACTGCTCTCTGTTATTCCACCTTAGCTGAAATTAGAATTCTAAATTGTAGGGATTTTTGGTTATTACTTAACCAGTGTTATTACATGTTATTCTATAATTTTTGTGTCTTTTTTTCTGATTGCTTAAATGATTTGACCTTCATCCTGGTTTTCAGCTTGATGATGGTATGCTTAAGTTTTTTGTTTTATTGCATTTGTCCTACTTGGGGTTGCTGAGCTTAATGAATATATGGGTTGATACCTTATATCAGATTGGTAATGTCCTTGTTGACTATTCAATTATTGCTTCTATTTTATTTTTCTCTTGCCTTCCTTTCCAGGACTCCACCCTGTGCTAGAACTTTTGACCACATTCTTCATCTCTCTTATGCTCTCTCTTTTCTTTTCCTTTCATAGTGTTTTACTCTGCCCCACCCCTCTCCATATTTTTTGCCTCTTGATTTTTGGACTTCTAGCCTATAGGATAGGCTAGAACCATGAGAGGATAAATTTTTGTTATGCTAAGCTGCTGAGTTTGTGGTGATTCTTTACGAGAGACGAACTCTAGATAGGGCAGAGGGGTTGGAGGGGCAGGGAGATGGCATGGGGTTATTAATGATGGTGTAATGTGATAATCATTATTATCTAATGTACAGGTATGAAGACATGAATTGGTATGAATATACTGTGTATACAACCAGAGATATGAAAAATTGTGCTCTATATGTGTAATAAGAATTGTATGGGTTGGGGTTGTGGCTTAGCAGTAGAGCGCTCGCCTAGCACTTACAAGACCCTGGGTTCGATCCTCAGCACCACATAAAAAATAAACAAACAAATAAAATAAAGATATTAAAAATTTGGGCTGGGGATGTGGCTCAAGCGGTAGCGCACTTGCCTGGCATGTGCGGGGCGCTGGGTTCGATCCTCAGCACCACATAAAAATAAAATAAAGATGTTGTGTCCACCAAAAACTATAAAATAAATATTAAAAAATTCTCTCTCTCTCAGAAAAAATTGTAATGCATTCTGATGTCATATATACATAAGAAAGTAAAAAAAGAACTCCAGGAAACTCATACAATAACTATATATGTGTACTGAAACTGAATAATTAAGGACACTAATATGACAACCAGGGAATTGTAATGTTGTGCTCTATTTGTGTACAATGAATTGATATGCATTCTGCTGCCATGTATAACTAAGTAAAACAAACAAACAAACAAATAACACTAATATCAGATGGTGAGTGCCAAGTTTTTCATTTATACATACCCAAGTTGGGATTCGGAGCTATGTAGAGAAGCAAGGGAAAGGTCAGAGTAATTCAAGTGATAGAGTTGGAGACATCAGTGTAAATTCATGAGCTTATGTTATTTTGTGAGCCCAACATGGTTTACATATAGAAATATTTACACATAAGTTTAAACGTACAGTATATAAACACATATTTCCTTTCTGTGTTACTTCAAAGGGCCTAGACCAAAGATACACCAGCAGCAATGAGCACACCTAGAGAGCCCATCTTGGTTTCTAACACCATTTTCCAGTAATAAGAACCAAAGCTTCTTAGAGAAACAACTGGTTCTAGAATTAGGGTAAGGAATATGAGTTTGGAGAACCTTGTAATCCCAGGAAATAAGGAAATTCTCAAAAAAAAAAAAAATCATAGGGTATGCCAAAGGGACACAAGTGCCAAACAAGAGTTTTTCAATGGTCAAAGTTAAAATGATTTGAGAGATAAAGTATAAAATAAATATCCACAAGCACATATTGATCTATCTACTCCTGAAGTGTGGACATCCCACAATGACCTCCTTCCAAAGAGCACAGTATGAAAGAGAAAGAAAAAAAAAAGTAACTTTAAAGTGAAGACATCTGACAATACCGCCTCAATTAGGAGATGAGGGTTCATATCAACAGTGATAAGTCATGTTGATAGGATTTGTCCTTATAGGATGTGATGATAATGGTACTTCATCTCTGTGGTCTTTCTTCCCAGAATAACCTCATTTAATCAGAAGAAAAAAATACAAATATCAAGTGGGGGATAGTTTACAAAATATCTGGCCAGAAATCCTCAAGAGTATCTAGGTCATCAAAACACAGAAAGTCTGAGAAACTATCATAGGCAAGAGGAGACATGATTATGTGATGTGTGATCCTGGAGGGGATTCTGGAACAGAAAAAGGATGCTGGAAAGAAGAATGAAATTGTGGCATTTGCTGGTAAATGGATGGAACTGGACAATACCATGCTAAGCAAAACAAGCCAATCTCAAAGAACCAAAGGTTGAATGTTTTCTTTGATATTTGGATGATAGTTCACAATGGGGGGGTGGCTAGGGAAGAATAGAGAGAATTTGAATTAGACAGAGGGAGGAGAGGGAGATGGGGGTTAGGAATGACAGTAGAATGAATTAGACATATATGCAATTCTATGTGTATATATGATTACATGACTGGTGTAACTATACAACCGAAGAATGAGAAGGTATACTCCATCTATGTATGATGTAAAAATGCATTCTACTGTCATGTATAACCAGAAAAAAAAAAGGATGCTGGGTAAAAACAAAGGAAGTCTGAATAATGAACATTAGTGTACTATATTAGATCATTATTTATTCATTAATGGTGACAACTGCATCATATTAATGTTAAGATGTTAATATTTTTTAAAGAATCGGAGGAGATTAATCACTATATGTAATGAGTGAATCTTATTAGAATACTGATTAGAACAAGTCAACTACAAAAAGACACTGGTAACTCAATCTCGAAAATTTGAGTTACAAATTGTGTATAGATGTCTTTAAAGATTTACCTCTAATTTTGATCAACAGGATAATGCCATTATGGTTATTTACTTCTTAGAGATACAAACTGAATAGGGGCAAAATGAAGTTGCAAATTACTAAAAGTTTTAATAAAGGGGAAAGAAAGATGGTGTGGGTGTTGAATCCGGATGATGGATGTTTGGAGGTTCATTACATTATTTTTTCTACTTCTTGTATGTTTGAAATTTTTCATAATATAATCATGAGTCTTTTCATATTGCCCTTTTGGTAACTTCTGTTTTCTTCATGAATGTTCAACTTAGAGAACATTCTACTTAAGTATAAATATGTAGAATTCTGATGCTCAGGGCTTATCCTCTAAGATTTAAATTAGGTTTATTTTTTTATATGCCTAATTAACATTAGACTGGCATCTTTATTTGTTACTATTTCTATCACTAACTTTGATTTTAAAGATCTTGTATCATATTAATTCTTCTCTTAGTGTTGCTATAAAATTTACAATTCTTTAAGAGTACTCTGAATGTTTTGTTTGGTGGTAATAAAAAGAATGGAAGAAAAATGTCTTAATTTTCTGAGCTGAAAGTACATTTGATAGTTATAAGAAATGCAAAGCAATTTTATTTGAGAAATTAAGTCTTAAAAATGTGTTTTCAGTCTTTTAAAAGTGCTTTTATAGTCTGTCAAACAATCAAAGTTGTGCATCAGATAACTCTCTAAAGCCTTAAGTGTCATTAATGAAAATGTGGGCAGATTCTCACTTCAAATTCTTGTGTGTGAGTTTATACTGATTTTCTTTGTCATTGTATATTAAGTGGCAATAATCCAAATTAAAAATGTTTGGATTATTATGATCAGAATTCAGAATCTTCTTTGGTCTTATATCTTCTTTGTGCTCAGCTGCCCCATCTAAAGATGGCAATGCAATTTTGTTTGTTGGAAGGCAAGTCATTTTGTAAATAACATCTTTTAATCTTAAGTTATGTAACTCTAGTTTTATGAACAAGTAAACTTTTATGAACAAGTAATAAAGTGCCACTTTTAATAGTGCTTTAAATTTTGATTGACTTAATAAACAGGCTATTATTTTACATAGAATTATAATGGTGTAAATTCATGTCAATAATGAATGAATCCAATACTCAAAATTCATTTAAATCTATGAAAGTTAAAATGAAATGTTGGCATTAAATATTTACGTTGCAATTGTCTCTCCCCTAAAGCTAAAAACTAAGTGAATTAAACAAACCTAACATTGTTCTTACTTTGCAAGTTTTAGAAGTTTTTATGTTTTTTTGGGAATTATTTCAGAATGTGTATGTTACCTTAAGTTTGCATGGTTTCTATACAGTCTAGTGATTGTTACGGACAGTATTTCCCAAATGCTCATCTCCCCTGAAATGTTCACCAGTTGAAAAAAACTTTTTTTTTTTTAAAAGGAAAAACCCAAAAATAAACCTGTAGATTTATTTAATTGATAAGTATCTTAGTTTGTATCTTGAATGGGCCCTCAAGACCCTGTATAAAGGATTGGACCCCAAGTGATGTCACTACTGGAAGGTGGTAGAACCTTTAAGAGGTGGGGTCTAATGGAAGGAAGTTAAGTCATTAGGAGCCTATTCTTGAAGGGGATATTGGAACCCCACCCTTCCTCATTTTTTTCTCCTCTCTTTCTTATGTTTTGCTTCCTGGCTGCCATAAAGCGAACAGGCTTCCTTTGGAATCTGCTCCCAACATGATATTCATTGCCACCACATGCCCAAAGTAACAGGCCCCAGTGACCATGATCTGAAATCTATAAACCATGAGATAAAATAAATCTTTCCTTCTTGTAAGTTGATTTTCTTAGGTACTTTGTCACAATGATGGAAAGATGACTGATACAACGGGATTCTTTTATTCCAAAAAGATTTCTCACTTTATTACTTTTTTTTCCCTCTCTCTCTCTAATAAAATGCCCTTTGTGAGGCTGGGGATGTGGCTCAAGCGGTAGCGCGCTCGCCTGGCATGCGTGCGGCCCGGGTTCGATCCTCAGCACCACATACAAACAAAGATGTTGTGTCCGCCGAAAACTGAAAAATAAATATTAAAAAAAAATTCTCTCTCTCTCTCTCTTTAAAAAAAAAATGCCCTTTGTTTTGGAAAATGTTAGTATTGGATGGTGGTTTTAGTAGCACAGAAAGTTAAAAATCTCACCAAATGGTCCATTTTGTTTTGTTTTGCTTTGTTCTCTGAAAATTTTGTCATACTATAAAATCCACACACATGGGAACCTATGATACAGAGTTCACTAGTAGAAGTATTTATTCCTGGGGTTTATTGTAAGCCAAAGCCAAAATGAGAAGAGACTTTGTGTGTGTGTGTGTGTGTGTGTGTGTGTGTGTGTGTGATGGGATCTTACAATGTTGCCCAGGCTGGCTTATAACACCTTGGCTCAACAGGCTCCTGCCTCAGACTGCCCTGTAGCTTGGACTCTAGGCACCATATCACCACCATACCTGGCTACAAAGGATTTTTTTTTTTTTGTAAAGTGCTTGTCTAGCATGTGTGAGGCACTGGGTTTGATCCTCAGCACCACAAAAAAATAAGGATTTTTTTTTTTTTTTTAAAGGGGTAATTTCTGTCTTCTTGAATGAAGACCATATCCTAGCATTTGGAAAAGAAGTTATCTCATTAGTCTTTTATTTTAAAGTTATAAAATTTTACTTTCATTTGGCATACGTGCTCAATGATAAAATTTGTAAAACACACAGAACAAGTCATTGATTTTGTGACCACTTGGAAAATAAGAGCATTTCTTTACATTTTGCTGTTTTTTCTTTTGTTTTTTTTTTTTTTTTTTTTTTGCTTTTTTTGGTGCTACGGGTTGGACCCAGAGGCGCTACTACTGTGCTACATCCCCAGTCCTTTTTTATTTTTTATTTTTAGGCAGGGTCTCATTAAGTTGCCCAAGTTGGCATAGAACTTGCAATTCTCCTGACTCATCCTTCTGAATAGTTGGGACTATAGGTACATGGCCACACCTGGCATTTAGATCATCTTGAAGCTGTTTGTCCTATATTCTCTCTGTGCCTTCTCTTCCCTCTGACTAGTAAATAGTGATGCCTGAAGCAATCCTGTCAGTCATATATTACAGATGACAGAGTTGCATCTGTAATACTGGGCATCACTGGGACAGCTCACTTTTAGACTGAGAATAAGAAAATAAAATCTCTAGTTAAGCCATTATTTTTTGTGCATGTTGTGGAATGATGATAGATGGATGTCAGGCTAAAGTAGCAAACAACCACTTTGCATATTTTTTCCTATTACCTACCTTTATTTTATACTTATATACATTATTATTTCTCCCTTTTGATCTCTACTTTTGAATTTGCTGTTACTTTACTGAACTTCACTTTTCTTTACTTCACTGAACTTCTAACTTACACAGTCAGCCTCCTTTGAAGGCATAGGCTCTCTTGATGTAGAACCCAGATAGTACAGTGTGGGAGAGAGGAGAGTAGATTCAAAGGCAGATGGTCCTGTTCTCATCCTGTGGGGCTTACACAAACCCTCGGGTCCACTGATAAAACCTGCAGCCAAAGTAACCTCCTAAGACTGAAATAGAGACTAAATATTAGACTTTGTATAGTTCCCTGGTCTAATATCTTATAGCTCCCCCACCTCAAATTTTTTTGAGAGAGACAAAGAGAGGGGGGGGGGAGGGGGAGGGAGGGGGGGAGAGAGAGAGAGAATATGAATTTTTTTTTAATCTTTTTATTATAATTACTTATTTTTATGTGGTGCTGAGGATCGAACCCAGTGCCTCACATGTGTGAGGCAAGTGCTCACTGAGCCACAACCCCAGCCCCGAGAGAAATTTTTTAATATTTATTTTTCAGTGTTTTAGGTGGACACAACATCTTTATTTTTTAATTTTCATGTGGTACTGAGGATCAAACTCAGCGCCCCGCGCATGCCAGGCGAGCACGTTACCACTTGAGCTACATCCCTAGCCCCACGCAACTTCAAATTTTAAGCTCAGGTAATACAATGAAAGCAAATGGCCTCATGGCTGAGAGTGCAGACCCTAGAATCAGAACAAATTTGGGTTTGAACCCCAGCCTTGCCACCTACAACTAATGCTATTGTGGGCAAGTTAACAAAATATGTTTTCTTACTTGTTAAATGGGGTTAATAGCACCCTCATGGATTAGTTATGAGAATTAGAGAAAATAATGAATGTTTAGTACTTCATATATTGCAAAAGATACTCAGTAAGTATTAGTTGTTATAACTTTATGTCTTTCCACATGCTAGTCCCTCTGCCTGGAACACCTTTTTCCTCTTATTCATCTGGGGAATCCCTTCACAGTCATTGTAACTCATGCTCTATAAGAACGTTCCCAGCTCCTTGGCCTGGTAAGAATGATCAATACTTCCCTTTGTTTGGGCACTGAGAAGACACATATGTTAATCTTAATCTTAAATCATATATTAATATTAAACTAATCACAGTATAATTTACTTGCTTATTTAAATATCTGTTCCTTCTAACTGTGAACATGGTCTATGTTGCATTCATTGCTAAATCTTAAGTACGCAGAACAGTCTATATTATAGGTTCTCATATGTGTTTGAGACAACAAACTGAATACATCCTTAACTTCATTCTACAATTGACCCACCTTTCTTCTGGGTTAGGAATGAGACCTAAATATTAATTATCTCACTATTATTATCAATAAATTTGTCTTACTAAATTAGTTTAAATTGAAGCCTAATTGGCATTGCTGGTATTTTAAAAGGCAGTTATCTGAACATGAATTTCTACCGATAAATGTTCTATAATGAAAATGCTCTCATCTAACATTTCTTAGTGTTTTCTCAGAAATTGTTAGCAAATGCAATTTAGAAAATCTTAAAAATCATAGTCAGCAATTGAAAATGTACTGCTTTTATAAAAGGAAGAAGTTATTAAAATTTTAAGGACAGAAAATAATTATAAGAATACTTTAGGCAGGGAGTATAGCTCAGTAGTAGAGTGCATGCTTAGCTTATATGAGGCCCTGGGTTCAATCCCCTGTACCAAAAGAAAAAAGAAAAGAATACTTTGCATGTGTATGGAAATTCTTACCCTATAACACCTTTCACCAGCTTCTCCTATTTGCCTATGATAGTGAAAACAATTACATTCCTATTACATGGGAAAACATTTACTATAGATAAAACCTAGAGTAAAGATTATGATTTACCCAACTTTGGTGGCCTTTTCAGTGGCGGTTGAATCTAGATTTCAATTAAATACATTATTTTTGCAGTTTTCTAGAAGGAAAGAGAATACACACACACGTGTGTGTGTGCGTGTGTGCTCACCTTTGAAGATTTTTATTTCCTTTAAAGAACTTAAATAAAATTTTTGATGACAGTGACTATATGTTGTCTTAAAAAGTAAAACACATTTTGTTAATGAGAGATTTAAAATACCAACAATAAAATAATAAAAATACCTCAATGCAGATGTGATGCATTCCTCCAGCCTTGTTTTTCTGCAGAAATCCTGCAATTGGACTGTCATTTCCCAGTGGATGAAGCAATTCCATCTTGGTATTTCCCAGGTTGACAAAAACAACAGATACTCCATGTTCAGGAAGAGGGACCACTTCACTTACCTGGGCCCCCAAAATATTCTGATAAAATGCTGTGGACTTTTTCAAATCTGGCACTGCAATGGCTACATGATTGAGTCGACTAAGATTCCATACAGGATCTGCCACCTGATGCAAGGACTGTGATGCAGAAAAACTTCTCACTGCTGGAACGGGATTTAGGAATTTTGAAAAATACCCTGAAAAATTCAACAGTCATTGGTATCCTTCTTTTGAGAATTAATGCATTTCAAATTATAATTTTAAAAAACGAAACAAATAATACATAAGAAAATTAATTATTTAATGTCTATTCTTTTAATTATTGAAATTAACTCAGGGGAAATACATGGAAAAACTTATGTTAAAATTACTTTGTGCTGCCCAGAATTAAAAAGCTAATTGTCCAAAATTAAGAAAAGTAATTCTGAGCTAAGCACAGTGGTGCAAGCCTGTAATCCCAGCAACTCAGGAGGCTGAAGCAAGAGAGAACAAGTTCAAGATCAACTTCAGCAACTGAGAGAGGCTGTCTTAAAATAAAAAGGCTATGGTATTGCTCAGTGGTAGAGGGTCTCTGGATTCAATTCCTACTATTATACACACACACACACTGCTAATTCTGAACTTCAATTGGATTTTGAACAAAGAATGACACTTTTTATAATCATTTCTATTTACTGGTAACACTTGAAGTATAATGGCATATTAAGAATTACTTGTTAAACTCTGAAGGGGTTAAGTCTGCATGTAACAGTGATACAACATACACTTAATGATAAAAGCAAGCCACTTTCTTTCCCACCTAAACACAATTTTTTGTTTATAATCTGTAATAAAGTCATGAAATGCATATCTATACAATACTTTTTTAATGTGTATTTTATTTGAATGATTATCAACCAAGGAAAATATATCATCGTTGGGAGGATAAGCAAAGATCAAGGCAATAGTTAATTTATGAGAATTTCCTCTGACACCAGACTTTTTGTCATTTTGAAGGATTAGAGGCAGAACTTTGCTAATCTCCTTTCATTCAGTTGAAACCTCCTTTCATTCAGTAACTGAAGAAGGCTGCAAGACTTTCCCATTCCCACAAACAGAATGAAAAATACATAAATGTATGAAGTCTAAATATAATTATGTAAAACTATATCACTTAATAACTTGGTATGAAATAGCAAGATGAAGATCATATACAGTATTTTTTTAAACAATAGGTGGGTAGTGAAAAAAACTTTACATAGTACCAAGTACAGCACAGCTATAGCTAATAAAATACCTCTTAACTGAAATTTTCTTTAGGAAGAAAATTAAAGTGATACTATTTTGTTTTATTTAACCTGATACACTGTAAGTCAGTAGAAGTCAAAATTCAGCCTAAGATGGTCTTCTACCCTGCCCCAGTCTATATTATGGGTTACTGAAATACTTAAAGGTTCTCATTACCAATAGGGCAATATAGTTCTGTTTTATGGACTCACTGCTATTATGAAATCCAAATGTATTACAACTCAGCATATATATATGCACACACACACACACAAACTCAGCATACACACACACACACACACACACACACACATATATAAATGTACAACTGAAATGAAATTACATAAAAAGAATACCCAATCCTTATATAATGGCATAAAATTAAAAAAATAAAAATAAATGAAAAAAGAATACCCAATCTTTACTAGAAGTGATGTGCTTTTTTATCCATCATTTGTTATTTCAGATTTAAAAAAAATTAGTATTACCCACTAAATATGTAACTTTGTTTGTTGTGTAGACAGTTGGTGCCCAAACAATACAGTACCAGACATACATAGATATACAACAAATTCATCCATTCTTATTGTTATTGATATATAATGATGATTTTCTAGCTGAGTGGCACAAGGGATTTTCTGCAGAGATGTGGTGATAATGAACTTTACAAAGACTAACAAAACCATTGCAAGCTGCTCCTCCTTTCTTTCTTCTCATGTTTACTGTATTTGCAACTTGCAATGGAAGTTTAATGAAGTATTTATATTATAAAAAAATTGTATAAAGGATTAACGAGCTTTTGGGTAGTATGCACACTACTGTCATTGAAAGTTTAAGGGTATGTCAAATATTGTGCTGGTATCTGGATTGTCCTTAACAGAATTACTTCTATAAGAGATGGAGCAGGTAGAGATCCTTGACTAATATAATTAATTAATAGAATATAAAATAATTAATATAATTAATATAACACTATCATAACCATTTGAATATACAGACATGTTAAAGGAACAAATTATAGGATATTTAAATGAAAGCAAAGTTTTATACCTTATGCCACTTTGCTTTAGGAATATTGAAAAAACTCTTGTCACTGAAAATGAAGGCCAATTCATGTTATTTGAAGCCTCACTGTAGAATTCCTCTATAACTATTTTATCATTTGATTTACCAGGACAGGTTTTTTTTTTTTTAATAGAAAACAAAATCTGCTTTATATGTTAGAGAGACCACAGCATTTTTCATATTATAAAAATTTAAGATTTTGAAGCCACCTAGGTTTATCTTTTCTCTAGAGATGGGAAATGGTTTCAGGAATACAATATAATTCTTTGTTGGTTTCTTTGGCCCCTAAGACATACATTCTAGAATTAGGATAGAAAAAAATACAGCAATACCAATGAAAATTCAATAATTTAGCTTCTTTAAAAGGAGAGGATAGAGCCAGGTACAGGGGTACATGCCTCCCAGCAGCTCAGGAGGCTGAGGCAGGAGGATCATGAATTCAAAGCCAGCCTCAGCAAGGGTGAGGTGCTAAGCAACTCAGTGAGACCTTGTCTCTAAATAAAATACAAAATAGGGTTGGGGATGTGGCTCAGTGGTTGAGTGTCCATGAGTTTAATCCCTGGTACCAAAAAAAAAAAAAAAAGGATAGGATATAAAAATGGCCAACAAACATATCAGATATTCAATAATATTAGTGATTAAAGAAAAGCCAATCAAATCCATGATGAGATACTACTTCACAGCCACCAAGAAAAACAAAATAAGCAAGTGTTGATGAGTATGTAGAGAAACTGGAACCCTTGTATTTTGTTGATAAAAATGTAAAATGGTGCAGCTGTAAAGGGATGGTTTGTCAGTTCCTTAGAAAATTAAACAAATTATCATATGACCCAGGAATTCCACACCTAAGTACCCCAAATAGCTGCAAACAGGAATTTGAAATCTTGTACACTAACAATCACAGTAGCAGCATTCCCAATAGACAAACAATGAAATATTATTCATATCTACATAAGGAAGTATCATCTGGATGTAAAGTATTCATACATGCTACAATGTGGATGAATGTATAATATATATGTAATATGTAACTAATATTAGTGATAGAAAGCTGGCATAAAAGGTCACATGATGTATGATCCTAATTATATATAATATCTAGAATAGGTAAATCTATAGTGACAGAAGGCAAAACAATGGTTGCCAGAGGCTGGAAGGAGGAGGGAACAGAAACAACTGCTTAATATGAATGGGTTTATTTTTGGGGTGACAAAAATGTTTTGGAACTGGATAAAGGTAACAGCTGCACAACATTGCAAGTGTAATAAATACTGTTAAATTGTACATTTTTATTTCTCCCCAGGGCCAAGGATCTAACCCAGAGTCTTGTGTTTGTTAGTAACCGTATATTTTTTAATGGTTAATTTTATGTTATGTGAACTTTACCTTGATGTGGAAGAGGAAGATGAAAATGAGGAGGAATGATAACAATCCTAGCAGTAAAAATCTGTGGTAAAACTCTGTAGACCAAGCAAACTCGGTAAGGAACAGGGAACAAAGGCTTTTAAATAATATATGTGTGTGTATTATATACATTAGTGATTATTGATTAGTTAGTGACAATACATACACACACACACATATATATATATATATATTTTTTCCAGTGTTACTGAGATATGATGGACAAATTGAAATTGCATGTACTGAAAGTTTTTTAATATGTATGTAATGTGAAATGATTTTCACAAACTAATTTTTTTCAAATATTTATTTTTTAGTTGTAGTTGGACACTATCTTTATTTTATTTTTATGTGTGCTGAGGATCAAACCCAGGGCCTTGCACATCCTAGGCAAGGACTCTACCACTGGGCCATAATCCCAGCCCCTCAAACTAACTTTTTTTAAAAAATATTTATTTTTTAGTTATAGGTAGACATAATATCTTTATTTTATTTTTATGTGGTGCTGGTGATCGAACCCAGTACCTCATGCATGGTAGGTGAGCACTTACCAACCCATCAAACTAACTTTTTAAAAACATATTATTTCATATTTTCACCCAACTGGTAGGAACTCTCAACTCTAGAATTAGATTTCTGTCTCTGAGCTCAGAAGGGTGCAGTACAATTGTATTGCTTTGAACTCCACAGTGGGTCATTTGTAATTATTCCAATAAGGGTTTTTTTTATAAAAATAAACTACAAAGTGTAACTATGTGTGAATAAACATGTAAAATACTTGAAAATAGGAGGATTAAAAACCAAGAGTGTAAAGATGAATAATTATTTTAAAACAACTTACTTTCACACACATCAGAAATGTGGTATATGAGTTATGTGTATATATATATTACTACAAAATCTAGTATGTTAACTCTTAATTCTTACCTTCCTGTGTATCAGTTCTCATTAATCATGTTCTTACTAATAACTTCTACTGTTTTGACTTAAAAATAACATGCCTTTCTTTCAGTTCAGATTTAGCATTTCAGATTAGATTTTCCAGACAGTTTCCAAATAAATAAAGGTTTACCTTCAAGAGTTTATACTGAAATTCATTATGGGTACTTAGTATTTGAACAAATTAGATGTTAACTTTGTATATAAAGTGTCATAAAATTGTGACTAATCACTTGTAATAAGTTTTTCAACAGCTTTATCTCAACAGTTATATTTAGAAAACAGATTTATAATTTACATATCATGAAGTTCACCAATTTGAGGTGTAAATTCAGTAGTTTTTAGAATATTTGCAAAGTTGTGCAACCTTCACATAATTTTCATTTTCAAATTTAGATTTTAGGTTCAAGTATTATTATGTAAGAGGCAGTAGTGTGCCTTATGGTTAGGAATATGGGCTCTAGTGCTAGAATGTTCTAATTCAAACCTTGACCTTACCATTCAGTTGTGTTACTGAGCTAGTTACTCAACCACTCTATACCAGTATTTCTGCATATATAAAATGAAAACAGTATCTATCTCATAGGGAATGTCATAAAACTAAATGGTAAATATATATAAAGAATTGAAAAAAGAGCCCAGCACAAAGTAAATAATAAATACCAAGAGTTACCATTACTGGCACCTTTAGAAAGGTTACATCAACAACTTGCTTACAAATGTAAGCATCTCTGACTACTAATGTACTTTATGCTTTTAAAGGATCCCATGAAAGTTAACTCTGTACTACCTCAGTCACAGTATTGCCCTTCTGCTATAATCTCATTCAATAGCTAAAATAACTTGTATACACAGTGCTTTTGTATTCACTAATTCATTCATTAATGCAGTTTACTATTTTTCATGATAAGGAGACCACTCACCTCCTTTCTCTCTAGAAAATTGTGTGGGCTACAATTTGAGAACATTGTTGGTAGTAATTGAGTATTTAGTGATTGATATCATGTTGTAGTTTTGCTGTTGGGAGGTATTAGAAGCATAGTATTCTGTTTAATTTTTAGTGTAGAAATACAGATTTACCATTTTGCTGAGTTAAAATTAGTTGCTAATGATAACTCTCCAACACACACTGATCATGACTGGTAATTTTTGGAAACTTCTTTTAATATCATAAACAAATAGAAACTACACATTATGCCTTTATAAGAACCTATAAGCTGGCTATTATCCCCAAAGCTAGTATGTTCCAAATCATCTCTAGGTATTTTCTATATTTTGTTAACAGCTGTGATTTATTAATAGTGAAGTACAGAATCCCCTGGGGTAAAATCTGGCTGATTTTACCTGACCTTTCCAGTATAGACCTGTGGGCTTATTTCATTGTTAAAGATTTATGCATCAATGTTCCTATGTAGTATTGTCTAAATCTGTAATCCTGCCTAACTAAACTGAAATTACAAATACTGATTTGGGAGTGTACCATGTGGTAGCCTGACTCATCCTATTAGTGTTTGTAGCCATTGAAATAATGGTCACAAAGAATAATGAAGTGAGAATGTTATTTTATTTAATCCTCACAAAAATTCTATGGATTAGATAATATTATTTTCCTCATCTTTTTAGAAATAAGGAAATAGGCTAAACAGATCACAAGTGATTTTCCTCAATATCACAATAAATTGCAAAGTGGGGCCACTAGCCCTGGTCTGTCAAACATTGAAGTTGATGTCATTAAATGGATTATGTTTAACTCTCATACCTCTAAAATTCTTTACCATTCTTTCAATTCTCAGTTTTCAATGTCTTTGGCTTATGCAATTACCTAAGAGATGTCTTGCTAAGAAATAACAAGAAAGTTTTTTGTTTTATGAGTTTTTTACAAAGAGTTATGTGCAATGGTATGTGAGCTAAAATGCTGACCTGTATTTTGCCAAGGATATAAAGGCCAATAGTGTTAATTTGATAACAAAATCTGAATATTATGTTAACTAGATATTCATTTTAACTGTGCTCAGTATTTTTTCATGTGTATACATATATTTCACTTTTTAAAACTGATTTAAGTTGAGACAGCTAAACCTACTAAGTACACTTTTTCTTTGCATATGGATGCTCATCATTTAACCTTGGATATGTTAGATAATTAAGAAATTCTGTGACTAATGAGAAAGGCTTGAGTGATCAATAAAGAACTGATCCAGTTTGAGATGGACTTCAATGGATGGCTAGGACTTCAGGTTTCAATAGGCTGACTACAGAGGACACTTTTTAGGAGAGAAACCTAACAAAACTTTATTCCCTGGGCTAGGGCTGCAGCTCAGTGGTGGAGCGCTTGCCTGTAAGCTGAGACACTGGGTTCTATCCTCAGCACTACACAAAAGTAAATAGATTGTGTCCATTTACAACTAAAAAAATTAAAAACCAAAACCAAAACCACTATTTCCTTGAACACTTTTGAAGGTGCTGGCTGAAGGATTTGCCAAAACTATGTTCAGGAGTAAGTCTGGTAATTATCACGTTGTTATCAAATAGGAAATCTCAGATGGGGGTGGGGGAATGCTTCTGTTTGTAAAGAGAGAAAGAGAAGAAAAAGGAGGAGAAAGTGGGAAACTCAGAAAACTTGACCACTAGTCATCACAGATTCCATGTAGACATAAAGAAAAAAAAGTGGAGGTGGAGCGACCTTGAGGAGTTTCAAAATACTTCTCTGTTTATATAGAAGAAGATAAATACACTAGGGCACGTGAGTAAGATATTTCTTTGGTATTCTTTACCCCACTGACTTTCAGTTGTTCCTGCAGGGGTTCCATGCTTGAATTCAGCTTAAGTCCACAGGACTTGCCCTCTTTTCTATATTTTCCCCAATGTCTTATGGTGAACACTCAGATTCTCCTCCATTTACTTCTTTCCTTTTCATCTGTCCCTGCCTTGCAGGTCCCACACACAGCTCACAGGGTGGCACACTAAGACACCCACCCCCACCCCCGCCCCCGCCCCGCTCCCCCTGCTTTTAAGTGACTGCTGGCTAAGGTGCTGAAGAAGCTGCGAAAGGCGGCTCCGTAGGGCAGGACGCTTTAGACCCAGGTGGTTGGCCACCGGTGGTCTCCTCCGCCCCGGGCCTCCGGTTCGGCGCACACCGCCCCGTCCCGCCCCACGGTGATCCCAACGGTGCCGGTATTCACCTACGGCCAACGCAGCCCCCGCCATGGCAGCCCCCGCCACTGCCGTCAACACACGCGCCATCTTGGGAAGCTACCTGCTAGGTCCCGACTGGCTGCAGAGCCGACGAGGAAAGAGCGCGAGGGGCGGCGCCACGTGGCGAGGTGACTGGCTGGAGACCTAAGGGGCGGGGAAAGGCGGCCAGGGGGCGTGGCGAGCGTGTTTGGATTCCTAGGGATGATGGGAGAGACCCGCCCTTCTGGTAACGGCGTTCCTGTTACCTTGCACAATTTGACTCTCACCGGGCTCTAAAACTCGCCACCTACTGTATCCAAAGAAGAAACGTAAAAGACCACGCGTCACCAGTTGTAGGCCCCTCAGGAAACCCAAACATAAAGTTTGGAGGAAATTCAACGATTTCTGGACTGACCAGTAGCTATTTTCTGTCTCCTGCCCCGCCCCACTACGCAAGCCCAGTGAAAGTTCTCACGCTATCATTGGCTCCGATTGAGGTGGGTCCGGAACCTATGCACGACGGAACCTTCGGCTGTGAGTTGCGGGTTACGCTAGGCAACTTTTTGCCGCGGAATTTCCGTTTTAGCTCTCTTCCGGATCGGCTCTCTTCCCTTGCATGAGGTGCTGTATCTGGAGTAGCTGACGGCGATGGCTCCTCGGGTCTGGCGTCGGCGGACCCTGGAGCGGTGTCTGAGAGAGGTCGGTAAAGCCACCAGCCAACCCGAACGCTTTCTCACGTAAGTGCACGTATCCCGGGCTCGGAGACTAGTTCTCACGTGGGCGTGGGTTGCCGGCAGCCTGCAAATTCTGTATGGGAAGAAAAGGGAGTATAGATTATTTCTTCCCATATATCAGTTTATGATTCCATGGCCTAACAACTCCTAGATTGCTTAGGGCCTCTGTATGTTGCTGAGACTGGCTTTGAATTTGTGATCCTCCTGCCTCATCTTCCTGAGCTGCTGTGATTACAGGCATATGCTCCTGTGCCTGGCTCAGAATCTATACTTAAAATTCATCGTTTGTGTTTGATTTTTTTTGCACTTGAGTTGAATCTTATTTTTCTTTTAATTCAGAGGTCTGTGAAATTACTACCTATAAGTTTTATATGTCTTTTGATCTCCTCCCCCAATAGGATTCAAGATGGATTAGCATCAAACTTTACTTCTTTAACAAAAGTTCTTTATGACTTCAATAAAATACTAGAGAATGGTAGGATTCTTGGAAGTCCTTTACAAAAACTTGTGATAAACAATTTTGATGATGAGCAAATTTGGCAACAACTGGAATTGCAAAATGAACCAGTTTTACAATACTTCCAGAAGGAAGTTAGTGAAACAATTAAAAATGAAGACATCACTCTTCTTCCAAAGAATAAAGAGCAGGATTGTGAAGAGAATGGCTCAGAGATGGAGGCTGATAACCAGGAGAACCTAGAAGATTTGGAAGAGGAGGAGAAAGTGTCAGATTTGGGTGATAATGATCCTAAAGCTGGTGAAAAGCCTAAAAACTCAAGCAAATTTGATCAGAGGAAAAGCTCAGTTTTCAGTGATGAGGATTCTGATCTTGACTTTGATATTAGCAAATTGGAACAGCAGAGTAAGGTGCAAAATAAACTGCCAGAGAAGTCAAGGGAAAAGTCTATAGTAGATGACAAATTCTTTAAACTATCTGAAATGGAGACCTTTTTGGAGAACATAGAAAAAGAAGAACAAAAAAAAGATGAAGAGGAGGAGAAAGAAGATATTGACTTTTTTGAAGATATTGATTCTGATGAAGAAGATGAGGAAGAATTGTTTAGAAATCAAAAACTTAAGGTAAAATTATGGAAGAGGAGAAGAGAGTACTTTCTTCCTCCTCAATTAAGATTTTATTCTGTTTTCTAAGAGAGATTTTAAGCACTTCAGAATTCATCAGGACACATATGAAGTATTAGATCAATTGAAAAAAAATTGGTGAAATTAAACTGAAGCTATCATTTCCTTGTCACAAAATAATTCTCTTGATAGATAGTTTAAGAATCATAATCACACATTAGAGGTATTCATAGGTTTCCCTCAAACATATTTTCAACAAACATAAAAAATAATTGGGAATGAAAATATTTAATACTTATGTAGGCAGGGGTGTTTTGGAAATAATTATAGTTAAAAGATTTAGAGATAGGAATAGTGGGTTCTTGTTTTGTCAATTATAAATAAGACTATACAGGCTGGGTGTGTAGCTCAGTGACAGAGTGCTTGCCTAGCACTTGTGAGGCACTGGGTTCTATCCTCAGAACCACATAAAAATAAATAAAAGTATTGTGTCCAATAAATAAATAAATACTGTACTTACATCCAGTTTATTATATCTCAGTTCTTAATGATTTTGTGGTAGTGTTATTGATTACTAGTTTCCTGTAATTATTTTTTGACTGGTAATGTTGAAGTAGTCAAGCAATATATATATATATATATATAAATGCCTATGTACATATCTACAAATGGATCTGTACTTCCATTTAGTTTGTAACATTCCAGTTCTTGTGGTTTTATAACAATGTTACTAGTTACGAGTTTCCCCTAATTATTTTGGCTACAAGTGTTAAAGTAGGAAAGGTGTGTGTGTTTGTGTGTGTGTGTGTGTGTGTGTGTAGTACATATATACACATGCATTTTTTATGTATTTTTCTATCTTCCATTAAATGTTTTTAAAATCTTCTTGTTTAGTCAGATAAAAGTTCAAGAAATCTGAAATACAAAGATTTTTTTGATCCAGTTGAAAGTGATGAAGACATGGTAAGTGGTGATGATGGGCTGGATTCAAACAAAGAAGAGGAAGAAATTGCTGAAGAAGAAGCAGAAGAAAGCATTTCTGAAACGTGAGTATTTTAAATAATCCTTTACATTATAAACTGGAAATGTATGTATGCTCATAATTGTCAGCTATGTTTGTCTTAAGCAGTTAAATTCTCAAATAGTAGATTCTCTGATTTCAGATTATCTCATATAGCTTGAAAGAACATTAGAGTTAATGAAGAAAAATATTTCTGGCAGTAACAGTCAAACCTTTGTTACAAGAAAGGAGCTTTTTTTTTTTTTTGAGTTTTGGTTTGTTTTTAAAGATGGTAATCTGTTTTTATACCTTTATTTTATTTACTTATTTTTTATGTGGTTCTGAGGCTTGAACCCAGTACCTCACATGTGCTGAGCAAGTGCTCTACCACTGAGCTACAATCCCAGCCCTGATATGGGTTTTGTGCTAGTAATCCTTGAGGTTCTTTCTGTGAAATAAGAACTTTGTATTATAGATTGATGAATAATTTATTTGCACATATTGGGCCCCTTTGTTCTATTTCTTACATAGCATTTTACCTAAATAATTCCTTCTGTTGTTTTTAAATAATTTAATGACTTTGGAAGTTCTGAATATATTTGGGACATTAGAGATACAAAAGAACTTCAATAGAGGAAAATTGAATTTGTTTTCTAGTGAAAAGTTGTTTTTCCTTTGATACACATTTTGGTATTACAGGGATGAGGATAATGACCTTGAAGAAAGTGAAGATAGTGAACAGCATAAAGGCTCAAAAAGAGTGACCTTTGCTTTGCCAGATGATAAAGAAACTGAAGATACAGATGTGTTAAATGTAAAGAAAGATCCTGATGAAGTTAAATCCTCTTTTGAAAAAAGACAGGAGAAGGTAATTTTTAAGGAATTTAAGAAATGTTTTATGCGCTTTACATGACTGTGGAACTCAGTCTAATCTATCATATTTTTCCTGTGGGAAATACCGACTGTACTTTAAGAATGAAAATCTTGCAGCCACTCTAAACACAGTGTATGTAGATGCCACATTGAAAGCTTCTAATTTGCAAAAGTCAGTTCCTGCATTTCTTAGCCTTGGGGGCCTATTCTTTTTTTTTCTTTCGTTTGTTTCTTTTCTTTATGCCTGATGTCTTTAAAGTGCTGTGTAAATTATTTTTGTGGGTGTTATATATAGCCTGTATTTTAGTTAAAACCATCTCAAACACATCTTCCAAATTGATGGAAATTGTTTGCTTATGACATAATTTCAGGTAGATGACATGTCACTTAATTTTAATAGAGGTAATATGGCTCCAATCATTTGGCTTTATTATTTGTCCACCTTAAAATTATACAATTAGATCTCTAGATAGGGAATAGGGGTGGGAGGGAAAGGGAGGGAGAAGGGGAATAGCATGGATGGTGAAAGGAGACCCTCATCATTATACAAAATACATGTATGAAGATGTGAATTTGGTGTCAACATACCTTATATATAATCAGAGATATGATAAATTATTGAATAATGGTGTATTAAGAATCGTAAAGCAAAAAATAAATAAATAAATAATTGTGATGCAAAAAAATTATACAATTAGAAATGAGAATAGGCAGATAATCAAAGATAACAAGATACTGAAATAATTATAAAAAGTATGAGAATCTGAATTAAATTCACGATTGCCAGATTGTCTCCAAAAGAAGTCTGAGGAAAAAAGCACCATAAAAGAAAACAAATTTGAGTCTGGGGTTGTGGCTCAGCAGTAGAGTACTCGCCTAGCATGTTCGAGGCACTGGGTTCAATCCTCAGTGCCACATAAAAATAAATAAATACAATAAAGGTATTGTGTCCAACTACAACTAAAAAATAAAAATTAAAAAAAGAAATGTCTTCACCTCATTTCTCCCACCCTCCTCTGACAAAATGAAAGCTTTGGTTTTACTGTGAAATTATATCAGACCTTCAAGAAATAGGTAATTTAATGCTGTTTAATTAATTTCCACATTAAGTAAAGAGTAAAGTAAAACTTCAAAACATCTTTTTTTCTTGGGAAATTGTTATAATATGGAATGCTAACCCTGACAAAGATGAAAATAAAATATACACACACTCAGTCTCATTTAAGAATAATGATACAAAAATCCCAAATAATCAAATGAAAAAATAATGCCATAAAAGCAAGTGGGTCTCATTCTTTTGAATCATTTTAGGAAGTCTAATGTGATTCTTGGTTTTAAGAGGTTAAGGGAAAAAGTCTGTGTCAGAAAGACTTGCCAGAATTCAATATTCATGTCCTGTTTTATTGTTTGTGTTTTATTTATATATATATATATGTATATATATATGTATATTTTGTGTGTGTGTATGTGGTGCTGGGAATTCAACCCAGGGCCTTGTATGCAAGGCAAGCACTCTATCAACTGAACCCATTGTTATTTTTATACTTCTCATGAGATACAAATACATCTGTCCAAAAGCCATCATATATAGTGGTAAAGTTCTAGAAATGTCTCTTTAAAATCAAAAGCTTTCATCATGCATAATGGTAAAATTCTAGAAATTTCTTTAAAATCAGGAATAAGAAAAGATATCCACTGTTACAGTTACCATTTCTTTAGAAATGTTAGCCACTGTAGCCACAAAAGAAGGAAAATAAGAGGTAGGGAAAACTAAAATGAAGGCACAAGATACTAGAAGAATCAGCAGTTGAGCAACAGAATAGTTAGGAAAATTTAAAAGCATTCTGTAAGGTAGCTGTACAACCTGCTTTTTTATACAGTAAAGTCTTCATAATTGTTGCCTTTTAAAAGTTAAGAGAATTGGCGTGCATAGTCCCAAGAGTCAGGCTACATTAGCTATAAGTAATAAAATAAGTAATAAAAAACTAGAGAGCTCGGGATATAGCTCAGTGGTAGAATATTTGCATATTCAAGGCTCTGGGTTTGATCCCCAGCACTGGCAAAAAAAAAAAAAAAGATTAAAATGCTCTAATAATTAAAACTGATACTGGACTGTAAATAGATAGATCATTTGGATAGAATAGAGCCTAGAAATACATCAAATGTTTACTAAACAATTTCCAGTATTTAAGAATAAAACAAGTACATTGAGGAATAATACATTTCTTTCCTACTTTTAAAATGTTATACCCTTTTACATGAGTATAAGTTTAATTTTTAAGTAAAAACTTTTGTCTTTTTCCTAGATGAATGAAAAAATTGCATCTTTAGAAAAAGAGTTGTTGGAAAAAAAGCCTTGGCAGCTTCAAGGGGAAGTGACAGCACAAAAGCGACCAGAGAACAGTCTCCTAGAGGAGAACCTGCACTTTGATCATGCTGTCCGGATGGGTATGGTGCCCACTGGGCTTCTGCAGACTCTTCGTTTCTGTGCTTTTTGTATTATTCTGTTTCCATAGAAAATTTGGGGGGGGCATTTCTTTTTCCCCAACCTTTTATAAAACATGCAAACATACAGAAAAGGTGAAAAAAATAATTTATTAAATATCTATATGCCATGCCATTCAGTTGGATTCCCCAGTTATTAAATATGTTTTTGTTTTTTTTTCTTTTAAAGAGAGAGAGAAAGAGAATTTTTTTTAATATTTATTTTTCACTTTTGGTGGACACAACATCTTTATTTTATTTTTATGTGGTGCTAAGGATTGAACCCAGCGCCCCGTGCATGCCAGGCGAGTGTGTTACCACTTGAGCCACATCCCCAGCCTTAGTTGTTAATATTTTGCCATTTTTATCTTTTTTTTTTTTTCCCCTGGTACCACTAAGATATATCCCAGCGTTTTTTTAAATATTTTACTTAGAGACAGGTTCTCATTGAGTTGCTTAGGGTCTCACCAAGTTACTGAGGCTGACTTTGAACTCAATCCTCTTACCTCAGTCTCCCTAGCTGCTGGGATTACAGATGTACGCCACTGTGCCCTGCCATTTTTATCTTTTTTCTCCTTACATGTATTTGTGATTGTGTATATGCTTTTTTTCCTGCTGAATTGTTTGAAAGTAGTATCCTAAGTCACTCTTAAATACTTTTATGTGTATCTTCCAGGAACTAGAACATTCTCCTGTGTAACTGTAGTACTATTAATCCGCTCAAATTTGACATTGCTATGCTAATGAAACCAATAGATAGATATCAGGTTTCTTCAAGTGCTCTGTTTATGAGGCTTGCAACCTGTCATGGCCAACTGAATTATAAACTTCTGCCTAAAACCCTAGTCATCTCATCTTTTTTGTGCCCATTGAGTTCAAATGAGTTTCCATTTTATTTCAGCAAAAGAGAGAATGGAAAACAGGGGAAAAGCCCCCAGTTACATGGGATAGATGTATTAGCACTTATTACCACATATATTCTAATGTGGTTCTCAAGCTTGACGGAACATCAGAACTAAAACGTGGACAGCTGTTCTCCTTCTCACTTTGTGATTCAGGAAGTAAGGGGTCAGCCCAAGAATTTGCATTTCCAGCAAGTTCCCAGGTGTTGCTGATGCTGTAAGTCCAAGGACCACAATTTGAAAATCATTAATATGTATCTTCTTAATGAAAATGTGTGTATGGGCTGGAGTCATAGCTCAGTGACAGAGCACTTGCCCAGCATGCATGAGGCACTGGGTTCGATCCTCGGTACCACATAAAAATAAATGAATTAAATAAAAAAAATTTTAAAAAGTTTTTTTTTTTTTTAATGTTGTGTTTCATTTAGCACCTGTGATCACAGAGGAAACCACCTTCCAACTAGAAGATATCATTAAGCAGAGAATACGAGATCAGGTCAGTAAGAATGAAATTGAACTTAATTTAGACTTCACTAAAATTTTTAGAAATAATATGAGAGGATTTAAGTAGGAAGAATAATGCTTTCTTCATTTCCACTCAATAATGTTCTTTACTTAGCTTTATGACTAGGAGCCAGGTGCAGTGGTGTGTACCTGTAATCCCAGCTATTTGGGAGGCTGAGGTAGGATAGTGAGTTACTTGGGCAATGTAGCCAGACTCCTATCTCAATAGAAAGCAGGGTCACAGGGTTGTGGCAGGGGAATAGTCTCAGGTTGTCTTCAGCTTCTGTTGTTTGAGGTTCTGCTCTTCACTAGTACCCAGGAAAGACAGGCATTGTGCCTGAGGGGAGAAGGTAATCACAAGTCATTGCCGCCATCTTCCCTTCTAAGTTTTGCTGACCTGTTGAGTGGTAAGAGTGGTTACTGGTATCTTGACTTGCCATGGTCACACTTGGGACCATTGGTCTAGACATAGTATCTAGCCTAACAAATAAAGAGAATGTCTTTTCAAATGTTAGTAATCTAGGAAAGAATTTTTTAAGAGTTGATCTGATTTTGTAAACTTCAAATAAAAGGAATATGACATGCACTATATGAGATGGCTTTAAAATGTATGTACAATGTTTACCTGAACTTGTGTCTAAAAATACAGGGATATGAAGGGAGAGGGTACTATATGCATAGTAGCTTAAAATTGGAAATGAAAAAATGAACACAAGGCTTGATTCTTTGACAAACTGTGACGAGAAAAAGTGGAATTAAAGTTGGTAACCAGAAGACTTATTTAAAATAAAGGTGAAAAGGATATCTAAGTTAATGTCCTCTTTGTTTTTCATAATCCTTTGTGACTTGACGTTGCTTAAGTTGAAAATTACTCTCTCTTTTGCTCCAATTTTTGTGTAAGCCTGGGAATTATTGTGTTAAGTTGTGCTGCACTTTACCCTGTATATTTTAGGCTTGGGATGATGTTGTACGTAAAGAAAAACCTAAAGAAGATGCATATGAGTATAAAAAGCGTTTAACATTAGACCATGAGAAGAGTAAATTGAGCCTTGCTGAAATATATGAACAAGAATACATCAAACTTAACCAGGTAAGGAGGCCTCCAAGGCAATGCTATTATTATGAAAGGAACGGAAGAAAAGAACCATTCATTTTGTGATTGTTGAAATCCTGAAATGGCCCTTCTGTCATCTCATACGTGTGAGACAAAGCATGCTTGGAATATTGAGGTTATGATATTTCTACTGAATGCTTAGGATCAGGAGGTTTGCTTTACAATTAGACATTGATCACCATATACTTCTGCATCCTGTTACTAACTTTCCAGCAATTATTATACAGTGCTATACTTTAAAAAATGATTTCTTATTGATATTTTGAAGTTATTGATATATGATTGTGAATTCACCAAAGTAATCTCTGGTTAGACAGCAGGACAAGATCATAATTCCAAGATTAAGTAATTGAATTATGTCTTCACTTTGGGTCTGTTGAACATATGGTCAATATGTGACCATGCTTAAATGGTATTTTTTTCCTGCAAGAGCCTTATAAAGTTGCTGTCAGATTCTATTAATTAATGCTACTCAAGCATTAACAGCAAACCAGTATTCCACACTGTGAAGTGGAAGAACTAGAAATATTTGAATAAAATTACTTCCTGGCTGCCTTGCAACCCAAGGCAGTAGTTGAAGGACAGTGTATATACAGCTTAAGTCAATGATTGCTATCCAGTTTTCTGGCTACTTTGAAGAGACTCAATAAATAAAGGAAATATTTGGTAACCATGAAAAAGAAAATGAAATACTGCAACAACTTAATGCAAGTTGTAAAAATGATAGTTTTATTTTTCTCTTGGAAGTCGGTGGTCAATTATGTTTTTTGACAATGAACTTTGGAGTTCCTGTATATTAATTAAATTAGCCAGGCTAATTTTAGACCCATTCCATTAGAAGTTTAGGATGATGACCAGTATCCATTCTAAAAGTAATAAGCAAGGTGATAGTAGACAGCATGTGGATCAGCCTTATAGATGTGTATGTAATGTGGATCATAAAAATTAAATATATGATTTCACAGATATTATTGTCTAGGATGAGGTGAAAAGACACGTATAGAAGTTTCTGTCTTGAGACAGTGTTTCACTGTGTTGTCCAGGCTGGTCCAGGCTGATCTTAAACTCCTGGGCTCACAATGATTCTCTTGACTCAGCCTCCCAAGGAGCTGGAACTGTAGGTGCATACCATACCTATACCTGTCTTTAAGAATTTTTAAAAAGTGAGTTAAGTTAAAAAAAAGAAGCAGTATAGCATAGTACCTGGACAGGCGCCAATGACAGACCTCAGAAATAATCTGGATGCTTCTTTGGCATCAGGGTCATGGAGGCAGAGCACCAATGCTTCCTAGTTCTTTCATTTTCCTTCCTGTTTTAATAAAAACAAATAAACCAAAAAAATATTCTTTTAGAATAAGAATTTGGGTCAAAAGAGAAATGTATGAAATTTACATTTTCTCCTCAGTAGAATTAAGATTGCTGTCAATTTTTTCAGTGTTGCTAATCAAAATAAACTTTAACAAATTCCATATAAATAAAATGAAAGAAGTCCCTATAGTCCAAATGGGTATTTGGATAATTCTATAAAATCTAATTATTATTAATACTTTAGTTCTTTTTTTAAAATTTCCCTTGTTGACATGTACATAAAATTAAGTGAACAGTTCAGGAGCATTTAGTATAGTGTTGTGCAAGTTCTGCTTGTCTGTGCTTCAGAAACATTTTACTGTCTCAGAATAAGCCCACTTTATTAAGTAGTTGCTCCTCATTCTTCCCTCGCCCTGGCTCTGGACAACTACCAATCTGCATCCTATTCCTGTGAATTTAGTATTTTATTTTGGACATTTTGTATAAATGGAGTCATATGATATGTGACTGACTTAGCAGGTTTTCAAGATCATGGCATGTATCAGTACTTCTTTGTTATGGCTGAATAGTCTTCATTCGTGTGTGTGTGTGTGTGTGTGTGTGTGTGTGTACATACATACATACATACACACACATATATACACACATCTGTATGCCACAACTTGTCTACTCATCCGTTAATGGTCATTTGGTCTGTTTCCACCTTTTAGATAGTGCAGATAGTGCTGTGTAAGTGTGTTTTTGTTTTAAGTATATATTTTTAATTATCTTGAAGGTATATCTAGGAGTGGAAATGCTGGGCCATGTGGTAGTTCTCTGTTTAATCTTTAGTGGAGGTGCCAAACTTATTGCCATACCATTTTACATTTCTACAAGCCATACACAGAGTCTAATTTCTTCATATCCTCACCTTGTTACCACTTGATATTTTCCCCTCTTCTTTCTAAATTATAGCCATCCTAGTGAAAGTAACTTAGTTCTTGAAAGAAATAAATACCAAGGAAATTAAACTGTAAGTTCTAAATGTCAGCAGTGTGGTTTCTATGGCTCCCAAAGGGAAAACATCCCTTGTTGATAAGTGCTTACTGATAACTTTAATTTTACCTTTGCACTGTTTCTTTATAGATGAAAGATTGGTGCTAAGAAATTGGGAATGTCCTCAGTGGTCTTTATTGTCTTAAATATGATTTATTTTATCTTTTTGCTCTGATGTTGTTGACCTTATTTCCTAAGCAAAAAATAGAAGAAGAAGAAAATCCAGAACATGTAGAAATTCAGAAGATGATGGATTCTCTCTTTTTAAAATTGGATGCCCTGTCAAACTTCCACTTCATTCCTAAACCAGTAAGTGTGATAACAGTTAAATGTGTTGATACAGCAGACATGACTTTAATAAAACTTGCTGAGCTTTTGTGAAACTATTTATTTGGTTTCAGAATTTAGACCTGAAAATTTCTTCCTGTAAATTACATTCAGGACCTGTATTTTGTCCCCATTCCTCCTCCCTTTATGTGTTATTACTTTGTTAGTTCTCTTTTCATTCCATAGTACACTTGCAAAGATTGGGCTGGTTGTTCCCTATTCATGTTCAGGTTGACACAAAATGTGTGTGATATTTCATTATTGTGTTCCTCACCCTGTCCCAGTTCCTGACACAAGGAAATCCTCAAGCATTTTTTGAAATCTTGGGACTTGAAGGAGGAGTGAATGTGTATCTACTTGACTACAAATATATATATATATATATTTTTTTTTCCTTCTCCCCAGAAATGTATATTGCCAGTATTGGTTTCCCCTTGATATTCCTTTTTTCATATTTAGATTGGTTTTTCACATGCTGTCTCTGCAGACTTGATTTACCAATCATCAGCCATCATTTTTTGTTGTGTTTATACTGTCTCTTTTTGCTTCATATTTTTCTTTAAATTGTAGACTAGAATACAATATCCCTAGTAAATAATTGAAAAATGGTCCAGTGGAAGAAATGGTTTCTCTGACATTCTGACATTTCTCTCTTACTTAGAATCCAGGATCCTGCTGTTTTTCTAGCTTATTCTTTGTTGGGAATTTTCCTGGGGCAAATACCTCCCTAATTAACTAGAATATTCACAGGACTGTGAAAAGGAAAATGAGAGGTTAGAGGAGTTGTTAACCTGCTTTGCCGTAGCAGCCTGGTCACCTAAGTTTCAGTCTTGTTCCTTCCCATACCCCAGTCTTTCCCTGACTGAGGCAATAGAAGTGTCTGAAGTCATTCTCTTGCTCTTCATTCTTTGGTGTTCCTCACAGGGACAAGTAAGAATTAGATACACCAGCATGGGTGATCTTTTATTAGCATGATTGGTATAAATCCTATGTTAAGTTTTGAGTTTCTTTGGTACTTTCTAAACAAGAAGGGGAGGTGGGGGACAAAAAACAGAAAGTAAATGGATTTTGAGTTAGTGTTGTATTCTTTTCTCCTTTTCATATTTATTATGTTTGATTTATTTTGATACTGCTTTATCAGATAGTCTGTACTCCCACCATTATGTGCAACTAAAATGCACCAATTAAAAAATGTTGGGAAAAAATAGTCTATACTTTTACTCTTGTTCCCACAAGCATTTTCTTTGCATCTTTCTCTGTATATGTGCCAGCATTTTTTCCATAACCAAAGGCAAGATAATATTAACAGAAATCAACTTTTTTATAAAGTTATAGATAGGATTTTTTGAGAATGTCCATATAGGTGGCAGATGGGACTAGTTTATTAACAGATGAAAGAACTGGTGTTTGAATATGGCAGAAATGTCATGTGAAACTGTAGAAATAAATGCTATTGGAATGATTTTGTGACAAAAGACCCCTAAATTACCTCATTCTCATAGGATTTCAGAGGCATCCTGTGCTGCCCACTAGTACTGTTACAATTCCAGTTAGCTTCAGACCTTGACTGTCAACATATTTAACATACTAAATAATTCCTATAAAATATTATATATGTGTATGTGTATATGTTAGGGCTATTTCTGACTTCCCATTAAATGTATTGTCTCTCTTCAAGCCTGTACCAGAGATTAAGGTTGTGTCAAATCTGCCAGCTATAACCATGGAAGAAGTAGCTCCAGTGAGTGTCAGTGATGCAGCCCTTCTGGCCCCAGAGGAAATCAAGGTAAGAAGCCGGTGTTGAAACATTCAATATCTGATTAGAAGTTAATTGATTATTGGGCTGGGGATGTGGCTCAAGCGGTAGCGCGCTCGCCTGGCATGCGTGCGGCCCGGGTTCGATCCTCAGCACCACATACCAACAAAGATGTTGTGTCCGCCGAGAACTAAAAAATAAATATTAAAAATTCTCTCTCTCTCTCACTCTCTCTCCTCTCTCACTCTCTCTTTTAAAAAAAAAAGAAGTTAATTGATTATTGCCAGATCTCCCTTTGTTGAATGTCATTTTCCTTGAATTGGTATTTTTTGTTCTAATTTATGTTAGCTCTTTCTTGGTACAGTCAGTTCTCCATACCTGTGGATTCTGCTTCCATAGAGTCAACCAACCATAGATTGAAAATACTCAAGGAAAAAAAAAATTGCATCTGGCTTGGTGATAGAGCACTTGTTTAGCATGTGTGAGACACTGCAAAAAAAATTTAAAAATAAATAAAAGAATCTATACTAAACGTGTACATACTCTTTCCTTGTCACTGTTCCTAAACAATGCTGTATAGCAGCTATTAGCATAGCATTTGTGTTGTATTAGGTATTATGAGTCATCTAAAGATGGTTCAAAGTCTAAGAGAAGATGCACATAAGTTACATACAAATGCTTAACCCTTATATATGAGGAATCTGAGCATCTGTGGATTGTGGTACCTGCAGTGATCTTGAACCAGTCCCTTGTAAATACAGGAGAATGAGAATGTCATCAAACTGATGCTATGTTATGATATTTAAACCCTAGTCTCCATCTTCACTCATTATTAGGAGGGACAGGTAAGAGAATTATTACAAAAGCAGTTTTAATTATTTAATCAGAATAATTATTTGTGATAATCAAATGCAAATATCAGCAGTGATGTTAAGTTTCAAACAGATTGTTTATACAATAACATTAATTTAATCAGCATCTCCCCACTTGTTCTATCCATGTAATGCTCATCAGCAATGAAATCTGGAATAGAATAGAGCATTTTGATATTGGAAGAAATCTATGCCTTGTGAACATTGAAGCTCTTGCCTTATGTAATAATGATGATTTTTTTTAGGCCCTCATCTTCTGGCTGGTTTAGCAGCAGGCCTTCTGTTTTCTTCCTCATTTTCTTTTCTGTAGCTACAGCCATCCTTATGTTAATCTCTTTCCATCTGTATGCAGGTGACAGCATAAGGCACCTAAGGAGAAAAGAGGAAATTGATCCTCACTAAAGTGAGATTTCCCTTCCCTCTCTGTCCTCAGTCTCTGGGAACCTTTGACCTCAGCCCAGAGGTTGTCATTATCATTTTATTGGGACAACCTCAGGCATTTCCCTGAAGCCCTTGCTGAAGTCTAAATGCTGCAGAGGACTTGCTTTGCTGGTCTGTAAACTTGAGTATCTAGCTTTCCATGCTTTCTGTGTAATTAGTTTGGAGGCTGAACAGTCTATGACTCTCTTCTGTCAAAGAAAACATTCTAGGTTTTAGAGTTAGCAGAGCTGTCTGAAACATAGGCAGGGATTGCTCTCTAGCCTCATGTGCTGTACCATAGACATACAGCACCTTGGCTACCTACTATTGAGGTTTCCTCTTTTCTTTTTGATTCCCTGAGTTGATATTAGGTTAGATTAATTGATACATTGGTGGTTATATTTTAATAGGAGAAAAATAAAGCTGGAGATCTAAAAACAGCTGCTGAGAAAACGGCTACAGACAAGAAACGAGAACGGAGGAAAAAGAAATATCAAAAACGTTTGAAAATAAAGGAGAAGGAGAAACGGAAAAAATTGCTTGAAAAGAGCAACCCAGATCAAACAGGGAAATACACGAAAGCAGTAGCATCAGAGAAGTTGAAACAACTGACCAAAACTGGCAGAGTTTCCTTATTAAAGGTAAGGGCAAGGAAGGAAAACTACTGCAGAGACCTTTGGGAGCAAGTGAGTGGTATGCATTGGGCTGTCCCCTTTACTTGAGTGTCTGAGCCAGCAACACAGCCCACCTGTGGTACTAAGGGGAACACTGCTGACTTAGCTGCAACATTAGCCTTAAGTGTTATTGAGTTATTCCTGTAGAGTCCTCAGAGTAATCTGGGTCCTCTACCTGTTTTTCTTCCTCTCTCTTAAGTTGCAAGAAAGTTAGAGTAATATAGAATGTATAGAATACCTCTATGCTAATTAATGTATTATATTGTAATTCTAGTCTATTTTCCTATTTATATTTTAATACATTGTTTTAATCATAACATACTTTTATATTTTGGGTTGTTTTTCCATGTGATCATATACCTTATAGTATGAGCATGTATTGTTTTTAATTGCAGGATGAAGGAAAAGACAAGGCCCTAAAGTCATCTCAGGCATTCTTTTCTAAATTACAAGATCAAGTAAAAATGCAAATCAATGATGCCAAAAAATCAGAAAAGAAAAAGAAGAAAAAACAGGATATTTCTGTTCATAAATTGAAGCTATAGTATACTATGAATGTAATATATATATTAATGTATAAGCTTATATTCTGTCATTGTTTTTTTTTATAATAAAATTAATGAGATCCTTCTTTGCATTAATGGAGGATATTTGAGAATTCCACCATGTGCAATAACAAACTCTTAACACGTTTGGAAAGTCTGCCTGGGTTTTTCTGGATGTGAAGCAGGACCTAACTCCCTAGGCCTTTTCTATACTGATGCTGCCTGAGCTGATCCTCCTGAGCTCTCTCCCTCTGGATAGTCCAGCTCCTGCTTGCCAGCTAATAATCATAACTGGTCTGCAGGATGAGGAGGGTACAAAGCCAGCCACCTCCTTCATCCCCAGCTATCCACAGTAGAAGTCCATGCTGTGGTCTTGACTTTCTTTTCCCACTATCATCATTTAACAGAACAGTTACATTTTGATTCATTTATACCTTTTCTCTTTGGAAAAGAATCCCATATCACCTGACTAAAGAGACTAAACTACAGATTACTGTCTGTAATCAGATACAGGGAGGACAGGTGTAATCTAAAAGTGATGGAAGTTCAATACAGCCAGGAAGGTGAACTAACAAGTCTGCAGAGAGCTGGCTCTGACCACTAGCTGCTCATTGTTTCAACCTCCCCATTCAGGAAAAATATATTTGTCTAGTATGATCTCATATTATGATTTCATAGGAATGCATTAAAACCTAAGCCCATGTGAGTAGAGGGTGAGAACAGGATTCACCTAAAGCAACAGGGAAAGCCCTCTGGTTTAGTGTCTATAGAGGCCAGTATAAAAAATCCTGTGGAGGTTTGTTTATTAATGCAGAAGCTGTTTTCAGCTGGAAAGAACTAGGCTATACTGAGCTCAATTAAGCACCAACTCTCAGTCCTTTTGTGGTATTATAACAATTCCTGAGACTGGGTAATTTATAGACAATAGAATTTAGCTTCTTATAACTTTAGAGGCTGGAAAGTTAAAGGTCAAAGGACAAGAGAGTTTAGTGTCTGTCTGTTAATGGGTCTATGCTTCAAAATGGTGCTTTGTTCCTATGTCCTCACATGGCAAAAGGACAAAAGGGGTCAGAATTCACTCCCTCAAGTTCTTTATCAAGTGTGCAAATCCCATCTCTTTGGGCTATGCTATTATTAATCATTTCCTAATAGTCCTATCTCTTAACACCATCACATTGACCATGAAGTTTCAACACATGAATTTGGAAGATTATAGCACCTATAAATACTGACTTGTAATTGTTTTAATCCAAGCGGTAGAGTGCTCGCCCAGCATGTGTGAGGACCAGGGTTTGATCCTCAGCACCATATAAAAATAAATAAATAAATATTAAAAACATAAAATAGAGTTCACTAGTATACCTTCACCTTCTAACCAAGTACTTTGAGTATCCTCTGGTCTCCTAGGCTTAGCAAAGGTGGTATTTTTCAGTGATGATTTGAGTATCAACATCGCTCTAGGAATTTATATTTTTGTAGTTCTTTTGAAGTTACAACTGCTTTCCAGTTTCTACTCATTACTGGCTTAATTCTCTTTCTCTTGATTATTTTATTTGTCAGGATTAGGTGTTGACTTGGAGAGGTGATTCATTTTATCTGTCCAAGGATAGTTAGGTATTCACAGAGTTTATATAACCTTTATATTTGCTTTGTGTTTTAATATCTTCACTTCTAGGAAAGATGTGTCAGTCCATTCACTTTTTCAATGTAATATTTGATGTATTCTACAGTTTATATTCATTATAGATTCTTGTTTGTACCAGAGGCCAGGCATTGTTGTTGGAACCACAGAAAAAATCCTTCCCTTATTAAAAAAAAAACTCATTGTAGTAGAATATTTACACACATCTTGTATATACATGAGAAATACAATAGGACATTCATGAAACTACCCTTAACCTGAAAACCAACACTTGGGCACCTCCCCAATACTTCACTCATCACTAGAGAGAGAGCTAAGGAGGAAATAAATGGTGGTTACATCTGAGTGGGCTGTTGATCATTCCTTTCGATTTGTATACATTTTATCACACATGCATGTATCTCAAGGCAATGTATTATTTAGCATTTGCTAGCATTTGAATTATGAAAATAGAATGTTTTTATTTGGTTTATTTTTTTCATTTGATTTCTCTCAAATTCATTCAAAATACAGTCATCCCTCTGTAGGTTTTGCAACTGTGGATTCAACCAATGCTGGATCAAAAATATAATAGTGGCACATGCCTGTAATCCCAGCTATTTGGGAAGAAAAAAAATTGCATCTGTGCAGAACATGTACAGACTTTTCTTTCTTGCTATTCCCCAATAAATAATGTAGCAATTATTTATATAACATTTATATTAGGTATAATTCATCTAGGGATTATTTAATGAATACAGGAGAGCATGCTTTGGTTCTATGCAAACATGACACCATTTTGTACAAGAGACTTAAGCATTCATGGATTTTGGTATTTGTAGGATCCTGGAGCCAATCCCCCACAGATCCAAAGAGACAACTATGTATTTGAAATTATGCATCACTTTACTGCTGCATAATATTGTATGAATATACTACAATTTTATTTGCCCATTCTCTTGAACACATTGATGTCCAGTTTCCACTATGGTGAATATGACGTTTTGACCTCCTGGTCACAGTGTTAAAAATTTAGCTCTCATCTAAGAATAGAATTGCTAGGTGGACCTTCTAAAACAATGCCAAATTATTTTCCAGATTAGTTGCAAAAATTTGCACTTCTGTTACATCTTTATCAGTATTTGTTATTGGTGAACTTAAAATAATATTTTTGCCCTTCTAGTGGGTAAAAATATTGCATGTCTGTGTGTCTCTGATTGTTGGTAAAATTGTGTATTTTGTCATGTTTTTTTCCCCCTGTGTATTTTTTTTTTCATTTTTTTTTTCAGTGCTGGAAATTGAAACCAGGGCCTTGTATACATGCTAGGCAAATACTTTACCATTGGGTTACACTCCCATGCCCCCTGTGCATCATTTTTTTTTTTTAAAGAGAGAGTGAGAGAGGAGAGAAAGAGAGAATTTTTAATATTTATTTTTTAGTTCTCGGCGGACACAACATCTTTGTTGGTATGTGGTGCTGAGGATCGAACCCGGGTCGTACGCATACCAGGCGAGCGCGCTACCGCTTGAGCCACATCCCCAGCCCCGTGTGTATCATTTTTAAGAGGTTTATACATTTTGAAATTTTAAAATTCCAGAAAATTCTAATAATTTTAGCCCCATTTGCCTCATTCTTTCTTTTTTCTGAACAAGTTGTATGGTTCTTCACCTATCAATACCTGAGTATTTCCCAAGAATAAGGTCCTTCACTTACATAGCAACACAATATAATCAAAATCATGAATAAAATGTTATATAATCCATAGCCTATATTCAAATTTTGCCAATTGTCCCAATAGTGTCCTTCATAGATTTGTTTTCCCTCCTAGTCCAGGATCATTCCAAGATCACTTGTATTTCATTGTCATGTCTCTATTTTCCAGTTACCTGTTAAAGTTCCTGAGTTTTGTCTTTCTTCACTAACATTTTTGAAGTGTACAGATCAGATATCCTTCAGATTTTGATTCGTATTTTCTCATGATTAGATCTAGGTTATACAATGTGGGCAGGAAAACCACAGCAGTGGATGTCTTCAGTGCCTCATATGAAGATATTTTGTCCTAATGAAGCTAATAATGGCAATGATCATTTGATTAAGGTAATGGCCACCAGGTTTCCCCACTGGAAATTTAATATTTTCCTTTTTAATTGGTCACTTATGAGGAAGACACTTTGATGCTATAACTATCTGTTCCTCATCAAACTTTCACTCACCAATTACAGCATCAGTTGTTGATTTATTTCTTCTATACAAACTGGTTGGCATTCTACTATAAGGAGCAGCTTTCCCTTCTCAGTTATTTATCTCAATTTGGACCTGATTTTTATGTTATGTAATGCTTTATAGTTCTTTATCATTATTTGCTTTGATGCTCTAATTGTCTCTGAATTGAGCAGCAGAAGACCTTTTGAAGTTTACCCCTGAGTCCTTTTGATATGTCCCTATTGTTCTTTGAGCATTTTTATTTTCTGTTGCTATTATATGTTCCATTCTTATCTTTTACTTTCCTTGGAATCAGTCATTTTCTGAAGGAACCCATTTTCCCTAATAGAGAATGATATTTATAGCCCAATTTCTTGTGTCTCATTGCTACTAGGCCCATTCAACAGAGGCAGAAAACTATGATTGTGTGTTTATGGGGATAAAAGTTGGGGGAATATGTGATATGTATGCCATTCATGAGTTCATACCAATACCTCCAATTCCAATTAAACACCACCATAAGTTACAATCTTGCTTTTTCACTCTTCCCACATTTGTAACACCTTTTTTGACAGTAAGAAAACTTGCTTTCACTATCTTCAATGTATTAATTTGCACAAGCCTAGAAAATACTGGAAGTAGTTTCAGAATTATTAACTCTATAACACTGGGAAAAGGAAGAAATGTGTACAGTTCAGTATAATGTTCCATACTTCAATTAGTCCAAAGCTTTGACAGTTATTTTTCAGATATTCTGTATCTTTACTGATTTTTTTTGTCTGTTTCTAGCATTTACTTATTTCTTCATTTGCTTAGAAATCTTGTTGTTTTTTTTTAAAGAGAGAGAGAGAGAATTTTTTAATATTTATTTTTTAGTTATCGGTGGACGCAACATCTTTGTTTGTATGTGGTGCTGAGGATCGAACCTATGCCGCACGCATGCCAGGCGAGCGCGCTACCGCTTGAGCCACATCCCCAGCCCCATAGAAACCTTGTTAATAGGTATATGCCTACTTATGATTTTGATGCCTTGTTTGTGAATTGCCCCTTTTGACTTGACTTTATAAAATGACCTTGTTTTTTTCTGGTAGTTACTCCCATCAGGAAGACTACTTTGTTTCAATATAGCATTACAGTTATTTTGGTTAGTATTTGAATACTGTATGTTTGTGATAACTCTGGTTGCTTACCAGTGATGAGTTCTGCTTCCTCACATGTTGAAATCTAACTTTAGAAAAGCATGAGGAGGCAAGCAGAAAAAGTAGAGTTTATGGGCTGGGATTGTGGCTCAGCAGTAGAGAGCTCGCCTAGCCCGTGCTAAGCCCTGGGTTAGATCCTCAGCACCACATAAAAACAAACAAATAAATAAATAAAGGTACTGTGCCCAACTACATCTATAGAAAAACCGAAAACAAACAAACAAAACAACAACAAAAAAAAAAGGGTTTATTTTAAAAGGGGTAACAGACTTCTCCCAGGAGGAGAAGTCTTAGGCTTTCTTCTCCTGCTCTCCTTTCCTTATCTCTTTGCTATCAAATGTTAGTTTCTCCACTAATATTTTAGCTCTACCGCTTTGCATTAATTTTTACTTTTTCTAGGAACTACAATATGCATCCTTATCACAGTCTACTTGGAATTAATATGGTACCTCTTCATTTAAAAAGTAAGACCATGCAATAGTATAGTTTCATTTGCATTCTTCTCCCTTTTGCTATTGTTACCACATATATAAAGTCTACTTAGCCACAGAAAAGGTGTTCTGGGGCACACTGCCCAAGTGTGAAAGTTAGGAGGTATCTAGGGCTCTCTCAGGGGCACAGTTAGTGTGAGCCCATCAGTTTGGGATTTTCTAGGAGGCAAGGAAAGGAGATCGATCACTCGAGCCTCCTCTTGCTGAGCCTGTGGAATCGAGACGCTAGATCGGCTGGGAATGCCTGGAGTGCCGGCGCGCGGAGCCTGGAGGGAAGTCGGGGCTGCGGGGACGAATGTGAGTGGCGCTGATGGCCCGCGCAAAGGGAGGAAGGGGAGGGGCGCAGGGCGGGAGGACGCCGGGCGGTCGTGTGGCCGCGGGTGCGCTACCCAGGGACGCATCCCAGGCCCGCGGATTTGGCCTCGCTGCTCTGGCCGTGCTCACTGGCCCCCCAGGGGCTTTGCAGCGGAAGCTGTGGCGGTGGCAGCCACGCGTGTGTGCAGATCCCCGGGACGACTGTGGGCGTTCGTCTGTGCAGGCCTGAGGCGGGAGCTGCCTTGGGGAACCATCCCGATGGGCACCATCTCCCACGGAAAATGTTACCGATGCTGTGCTTTTATAGAAGGATCTGGAATAGTAAAAAAAATCCCTTTTTTAAAACGGGTAATTTTAGATGTTTAAAAGGTCTCAACTTTATAAGTTAACCTTATAAGTCTAGTCTGTCATTTTATGATAAAAGACACATTAAAATTGCGTGCAGCCTCCGTGTTCTGTCTCAAGCCTAGGGTTCTCTTGCCCCAGGAAATGTTTAATTTCCTGGAAATTAAATGTTCCACGTTTAATTTCATGAAGATGGTTTTAACCCATATGTGTTTTATTTTGTAGGAAGAAGAAATTTAAACGAATAACATGAGGTTACATAAAGTCCCCGTTTTTATTAGTTCAAGCCAAGAGAGTAAAAGTAAAGCATTGCTATCTTTCACCAGAAATAGCTTGTGTTTTATTACTTGGATCACCCAATTTTTCTAATACTCATAATGCCAGAAGGGAAATCGCCTGACAAAAAAAGACCTCGGAGAAGCTTGTCAATCAACAAAACTAAAAAAAATTCATCTAACTCTATCGTTTCGTATTTTAACAATGCACCACCTGCTAAACTTGCTTGCCCCATTTGTAGTAAAATGGTGCCCCGGTATAACTTAAACCAGCACCTTGATGAAATGTGTGCTAACAATGGTGATGTCATTCAAACGAATCCAGTACAGGTTAACTTAATGAATTCAAATGTGACCACAGTAGATTTAACGAATACTGCCTTAGAAGATGTAAGACCAAGGAAGTCACCACCAAAGACAAGTCCAATACCTCACCGAAGTGGTTTGGCAAAAATGAGCGCAAAACAGCAGACCAGTCCTTACTTTAAAAGTACTGATGCCTTGGTGTGCAAAAATCAAGATGAGCTGATAAGTCATTCTGTGAAAGTCATTTCTTTGGGAAGCCTGTCAACTAAATTGTCCAGGAAATACATAAAGGCTAAAAAGTCTCTAAGTAAGAATGAGGAATTTAGCAATAATTGTCTACAGAGTTCCCCATCCACAGCTGTTAAAAGCCTGATTGCTAACTGTTTAGAAATTGAGGACAAGGATCAAATTTTGGAGAACAGTTCTCAAAAAGAAAATATTTTTACATGTGATTCTCTAAAGGAAGAGAATATTTCTGAACCTATGGTAAAAGGTGATAAAATAGTGGAAGCTGAAAGCCAAAAGACTGCTCAGAAATGTGGGAAATTCACCCTTACCCCTGGGTTCTCTGATAAAGCTCCCATGTTATTTTCTCCAGATTTGTTCCTTGGGAATAATTTAAAGTATACTTCAGAAGATAGTCTTGTAAAGCAAGAGAATGTCAAAGATATAGATGATAAAGGTGTTGAAAAACTTGAGGCATGTAATTGTAAAGAAGTAGAAATGACTGTTGTTTCAGAACTTAAAACACAGTTGTCAAATTCAGAGGCAGATTTTCCAAGTTCTACAATTGCTTCTGAGTGGAGTAACTTTCAAGAAGTTTTGGAAGGTGAGAGTGGCTTAAAGAGTAAAATCACTTGTAGCACTGCTGTGGAGCAAGGGTCAAGCTGTGGTGTTCCTGATAAGATGCCGCAAACACTGAGTCATCCTTACTATCTTCGGAATTTCCATGTGGTACTGAAAGCTGTACTTGAGAATGAAGATGATATGATGCTCTTTGATGAAGAGGAGAAGGGAATTATAAGTAAATTTCATCAGTTATCAGGTATCTTCAGCCTGTTTGCTTTCAATTTTTTGTTTCCCATTTGCTGTCCTAATTGAAGGGTGATGTGATGGGCAGTGACCTAATGACTAGTAGAAATCATTGTGATTTTGTAAATGGGAATCTGAGCTTCCTATAAGACTTGTATCAAGGATATGCAGGTAGGTGCTATCTACTGTGCAAGCAGAACTTGGATTGCCATGGAAGCAGTTGTTTTTTTCCTTTATAGATATGTTTGATGGATGTAAAATGACCCTGCCAGATTTTTTAAAGAATACACTGAAAAAAACATAACTTTGCATTTTGGGCATGTAATCAAGCTTCCTGTTAGATTGTTTTGTTTTCACAGTTCATTTCCTCAAAAATGAAAGTAAAATAATATAAAATTTAGGAAAAATAACAAACCAATCTGAGGCACAATTTTTTTCCAACAGTGTTTAGATTCTTGGACTTGACCTCTTCAAGTCAGGTTGTAGAGAAAATGGAAGTTCTCAGGCTTAAATTAGTACCTTTAAAAATATTAGTCTGTGCCTCAAATCATTAGCCAGTGGTGGCACCAAGTTGGTCTTGCAGGTTTGAAGAAAAGGGCACCCTGGTGTGGCTGCCCTGTTACAAAGGATCATGACGGCTCTAGAACTGAATCACTTCAAGGTTGGAATAGCTTACTTTGTGGCTGAACTGTTTACATGGTTTTCACACTGTCCTCTAGTGCAGTATGGGCATGTCTGTCTCTTCAGTTGATTAAAAGAAGAACATCCTAGATATTGCTACTAATATTTAATGCTTTTATTGTTATTTTGAGTTTGGGTCTTTCTAAGTTGCCCAAGCTGCCCTCAAACTTGGGATCCTCCTTCCTCAGCCTCTTAAGTACCTGGGATTACAGGTGTGTACCACCATACCCAGCTACTACTAATATTTAAGAAACTACACACAGTGGAATTATCAGGATATTCCTTGTATTATTTTTTAACAGGTGACTTGCACTTCTCAGCAAGTTGTGTAAAGTGTCCATACAGCCTCTATCTCATTCTTTTCTCACCAGGGTATGGACATAAAGGCATCGCATTGGCTCTTTAATCCAGACTGGCCACAGTTCTTTGGATGGGTGCTGATTATATTGACTTTTTTTTTTTTTGGGATACTGGGGATTGAACTCAGGGGCTCTTAACCACTCAACAACATCCCCAGCCCTATTTTATATTTTATTTAGAAATAGGGTCTTACTGAGTTGCTGAGACTGATTTTGAATTTGCAGTCCTCCTGCTTTGGAATTACAGGTGTGTGCCACCATGCCCAGCTTATGTGACTTTTTGGGTAGTTGATGGATCTGGGCCTCCATATAACTGGAAAATATGAACAGTTTACCTTGTGCAAGTTTAACAAATTCATTGAATTGCTTTCCATGGAGAATCACGTACAATGTGTCTTAAGTAAAAGCTGCCTCTTTAAAGGAAAGAAAGGAAAATGTAGAAAAATTTAAAAGCTATAATATTATTTTAGAGTTGGCAGAAATTTAAAAATAATTCAAGTAGTAAGGAAATAGACCTAACAGGTTAATTATGTAAGTTGGAATAGAACTCTGAGGTAGAGATGACTGTCCTATCTAAGCTAGGCACTGTTTTGGAAAATTCAGACTATTTTTGGCCCTAAATGGACTAATGTGTATTAAACTGAAAGCAGAGAACAAAATTACTATAGAATTGTAGGTAAGGTTTCTTTTAGGAAGAAGAAATATTGACTAGAAAATAGGGGGATTTGATTTTAGAAGTTTTAAAATGACTCATGTTCATTACTAAATTGGAACTTTGTAAAATGACTTATATGAAATTATATCATTATGCATAAGGTAAGAAAATGTATATTCCTAGTATAGTATATTTACTCACTTCAGGTTTTAAAAGTAAATGGGTAATTTGTATATTGTTTTTGAGAAAAAAAAGTAATATTTTTTCTATTTTTCTTAACTTTATCACAGCTAGTGGTCAGAAATTATATGTAAGGCTCTTTCAACGTAAATTAAGCTGGATTAAGATGAATAAATTAGAATATGAAGAGATTGCTTCAGACTTAATACCTGTGATTGAAGAATTGAAGCACGCAGGCTTTCTTCAGATAGGTATGATCAGTAGATAATACTAAGAAAATAAATGGTAACCTGAAGAGTTCAGTTTCTGCAGAATGATGGTACTGTTAGTATGGTGCCATCTCCTGGTTGTTGCCTGGTAATAGTAATTGCTTTTTTAAAATCAAGTTTTTAAACTTAGTGCAACAGATTATTCATGTGATGAGATAAGACCACCAGGACAGTGAAAACTTGTCTGCTCTTGCTTTAAAACCATGAAATCACCCAGGTAGAGATTGTGCCACAGAAGAAATGCATCCCTCCTTGTCTCTTTCTTTCCAGCAAGAAGTTGAGTAATTTTACTCAGATTCTTTCATCTTTATAAAAGAACAAGGCTGGCTTATTTGAAATGTGTATTTCTTCTAAAAACTTTATCTACCCACATGTGCACACACATATAGCTCTTATGCATTGATTGCCTGGAGAATTTTTAATTGATTTAAACCTATGTAAACAGTAAAGGAGAATATGTCTTCTCCAGTGATACCCTGGGTTGTCTTGTCAGAAGTCTTCACTGAATACCTACCTACACGATATTGTGTGGAAACTTATTTATGAGGAAAACGAAAACTGGTGAGCTTTGGATTCAGGTTGCTTACATTTTAGCAAAATAAGCAAATTGAGCCGAATGGTTCCTTTGGGGCAGAGTTTGTTATGGGAGAGCAGCAGGTAAAGATGAAGTTAGGGTGGGGCTAGATAGGGTGGACATGGGGGTCATGGGGGGAAGTCATGGAGGCTCATCAAAAGAGCGTGGATATGAGTAGTTAGGTAGTAGGAACTGAGGCCCTCCATGGAGCATTGCTTCCCACATGTTGTTGCCATCAGGGTCACCTGGGAAAGGGAATCTTGATCCCTACTTGATGGGAAAGATCTGGGCAGATTCCATAAATTGATATGGTTGACCAGCATCCCAGCTGACTGCTGCTGTGACCTACCTTTAAATAACCTTTCAGTAACAAAACCAGAACCCAGATGTTGCATTATTGCACTCAGTCAAATCCAAGCCCTACTGATGATGCAACATCTCTCTAGCTGTTTCTCTGACCTTGTGGCTGCCCTCTCACTCCCTCTGCTGCAGCCACACAGCTTCAGTGCTCTTCACCATGCTGAGTGCACTCCTGTTTCAGAAACTTGGCCTCAATATCCCCTCCATGTAGGAGAGTTTCCATTGTCTGGCCACGTGGCTTATTCCTGGTTCCATTCACCTCTGTGCTATGTTAGCTCATCAGAAATTTGCCTGACTACCCTGTGTGAAACGGCCAGCCTCCCTGCGAGGCTCCCTTATCTCACCTGTTTCTTTCTCCTTCTAGCAGTTATTACCACCTAACATATAATCATTGGTTTATTTACTATGCCAGGAGGTAAGCTTCTTGTGGAAAGGCAATTTCCACAAAAATACCTTGTAGTGTGCCCAAGGTCTTAACATCACCCAGCATGAGTGCACATTTAGTAATATTTGTTGTGTGTAAGAAGGCACTGCTTAAACTGTGAGTGCCTTATAGGCAGAGACCAGCCAGGCCAAATGTGTAGGGCTTGGTGTGGTGTCTGGGGCCCATAAAAGCAGAATATGATTTCTGTGTGCCAAATGAGTGAGCCAATGAAAGGATTTCCAGTCTGAAGAACGTGAGCAGGGAAGGGACTGTGGGAAGAAGAGGATGATCACTCTAACCTGGTTTGGAAAGTCCTTTTAGAGGTTTTGTAATGACAAAGATAGGGAATATATAGTCAAGTAATTTATTTGAGCAGCATGCCCAAACCATAATAGCTTTCCACATGTGTCTTTTTTGTAATCATATTTTCCTTTTTGTGAGAAATTCTGTTATTTCAGAACTTTTAAGATGTATCTATCTTCCATGGTCTTTAATGGAGAGAATTTGGCAAACTCACCAAATTAGTTTTGGGTTTTGGCAAACTACCTAAATTTTATACAGTAAAAATTCATTTTATTTGTATCTACCTAAGCTTCCTTCTTTATTTTTTATTTATATATGACAATGGAAGGCATTATACTTCCTTCTTTCTTTTACTATTCTACTTACTAGAAAGTAGTAAAATTCCTTAGAACAATTTTTCATTTATTTTAAAAAAAACTATTTCAGAATCTGAATTGCAAGAACTCTCTGAAGTGCTTGAACTTCTTTCTGCTCCTGAGCTGAAAACTCTGGCTAAGACCTTCCACTTGGTAAATCCCAATGGACAGAAACAGCAGCTAGTGGATGACTTTCTCAAATTGGCCAAACAGCGTTCAGTCTGCACTTGGGGCAAGAGTCAGTCTGGAATCAGAGCAGTGATTTTAAAAAGGTTTGTTCACTTTATAAGAGTAAAATTATTTAAAATGTTGATAACAAATGCTAACTTATTGTAGATTGTATGCTTTTTATAATTGTAATCCTTATTTCAGTTGAAATTAGATTGAGAAGCCTGGAAGAGCCTTATTTATAATAACTTAGGTTCTTTTTTAGCTTATTTTAAGCTTAAGATCATACTAGCCAGGCTCAGTTGCACATGCCTGTAATCCCAGTGACTCAGGAGGCTGAGGCAGGAGGATCACAAGTTCAGAGTCATACTCAGTAACTTAATGAGATGCTGTCTCAAAATAAAAAAATAAAAGGGATTGGGATTCATCACAGTAGTAAAGTGCCCCTGGGTGTGATCCTGTGTCCAAACAAAACAAAACAAAAAAACCCATTTTAATTTCTAGCACCAAAAACAGTAGTCAATAGAACAAAGACAGTAAATTCTTAGGTAATTTTTTAATCTTGAAACATGGTTGCACTATGTTGCTTAGGACTTTGCTAAATTGATGAATTTGACTCCTCCACAGCCTCCTGAGTCACTGGGATTATAGGTGTGTACCACTGTGGCCAACAGAAATGGGTACTTTTTGACAGTCTCTGTAGATGAATAGTTTTCAATAAAATGTTGGTGTGATAGGAACCCTACTCTTTTCCCTCAGGTCTCTGATAGTAGCACTAAATCTCTTTAGTGCTCCCAGGGATGCAGCACTGTCTGCTTTTGGTTTCATATCTTCTGGATGAGTTGGTATGAAGTCCTTACCAGGATAGTGGTTCTCAAGTGATTTTTAACCACCAGCGAGTATTTGGCATCATCTGGGCACATGTTTGGTTGCTGTCACTGGAGATACTGATGCTAATGGCTTCCATTGAGTAGAGATCAGAGATGCTGCTGAACATCATCTGAGGCATGAGATAGACCCGACAATGAAGTATTATCCAGCCTAAATACAGTAGTGCTGAGGCTGAGAAACCCTGCTACAGGTCGTAGTCTTTAATTCAGACCTTCAAACCTACACTGCCGACATCCAGAATTGAACTGAATTGTCTCTGAGATGACCCTGGAATGGAGATGAAACCATTTGAAGATGTTTCTTTCTTACATGCAGTTCTAATGTTCAGGGAGAATGTAGAAATGTGCTTAGGTTATGGTTGCCAAAAACAGTGTGTTTTCCCTGACTTATTTCTAGGGTGAAGAAATAAGCCATCTCCTATTCCTTCTAGAAAGTAGGTATGTTGTAATAAAATAACACAAATAATGAACTTTGTACATTAGTAAGTAGCACCAAACCTTGGTACAGATTTGTACCATTTCCGGGTACACAAATGATGCTGCCTTACTAAGAGCTTTTGAGCTACCAAAATCAATAGCTGAGAATTAGTGATGTTGAAGAGATATTACTTTTATGAGTTTTCTTGATATTTTAAGTGTTCATGACCATGGTAAACCTCATCCTATTCTGTGGTTAGGGAAGGAAACACTTTTATTGAGCCAAACAATATGTGAAAACATTTGAAGACATAAATTCAATCAATCCTGTGTCTCTAAGTGGGTCTCTGAGCTCTGGAGAGGTTAAGCTTTACATGGTTGGAGGTGGTAGATTTGCTTTAGGTTTAGGATAATGAGTGCCATTTACCTTATTGTACCTGAGACTAATATGCAAAATGTGACATTTAAATACTTAATAACCAGAAGGACATTTGTATATTATATATTTTTTGCAGAGCCAAAGACTTGGCTGGACAGTCACTGCGAGTCTGTAAAGGCCCCAGGGCTGTGTTTTCCCGGATCTTGCTACTGTTTTCATTGACAGACACCATGGAAGATGAAGAAGCTGCTTGTGGTGGCCAAGGTCAGCTTTCTACTGTGCTGTTGGTCAATCTCGGCCGAATGGAGTTTCCTAGTTATACTGTCAATCGGAAAACACAAATTTTTCAAGACAGAGAAGATCTTATCAGGTAGGAGGATGTTAATTCACTATAATATCTGTGTGTAAAATGAAAATTTAATAGATTTTATTATTTTTCCTTCCAGCCAAAGTAGAAACATTTAAGTTCAAAGCCAAAACCATTTTGAAGTTTTCCTTTTTTAGTTTTTGCCTTACTTACATGCATTTCCAATGTTCAGGGAGAATGTAGAAATGTGCTTAGGTTATGGTTGCCAAAAACAATGTGTTTTTAGTTAGAGCTACAAAAATTTTCCCTGACTTATGTTCCCAAATAGTTTTGGCAGGAAGCAATTTTTTAATACAGACTTTTAAACAAACCTGCCTTGTGAATATGTTATTAGTATGAATAAGTGGAAAATGAATGTTTTCCTAGGAATAACACTTCAGATAAAGCTGATAATAACTTTTTTACTAATTTATGTTAGTACATGGTTTTAGTGAAAATTTGGTTTGATCAGCAAAAGTAGGGGTTGATAAAAGGTTTTATAGGCAAAACAAAACAAAACAAAAAAGAACAAAAAACAAAACAACTTGTATATAAAAAAAATTTTGCATTTTAAAATGTCACTTTTGATTCTTGATTTAAGATTTATGACTCAAAGTTAACTGAATTGATTCAGATATTGTTTTTGAGAAAGTTTTTTAAGTGTTGTCTAGAATAGCCATGTGCTTTAAAAAGTAAGTTATTGAGGAAAAAGTAAGTTATTGAGGGGATGTAGCTCAGTGGTGAAGTTTTGACTAATGTGCATGAGACCTTGGGTTCTATCCCCAGCATTACCAAAAGCAGGGAGGGTAAGTAAGTTATTGAAATTATTTAACAATTTCAGTTTTTAATTAGTTTTTAATCAGTTTAGCGTAAACTGAGTTTAGCCTATTTTGCCTTAGCTGTTAGAAAGCTTAATATCTTACTTGGGTTCAAATGGAACTTTCTTAGCCAAATCTTTGTTTTTGTTTTTGGTACTGGTATTAAACCCAGGGTGCTTAACCACTGAGCCACATCCTCCTGCCTTAGCCTCCCTAACTTCTGGGGTTATACATTCACATCACCATGACCAGCTCTTAGCCAGATCTTTTAACATGGCTATTTCCTTTACTCTACCTTCAGTTATCTTACATCTTTTTACCTTTTTTGTTATTAGTGGCTTTGTGCTTTTCCCTTTTATGAGGCGCTGTACTTTGAAGCTAAGTTTCAGTTTCACTATATTCATGATCTGTGAAACCACTCAGACAAGCATACTTGTCTGTAAAATGGGGAGAATAATAGTATATTCTTACAGATATATGTGGACACACATAAAGTGCTCACCACCTGACCTTTGCAAAATACTTAGTACATGTTAGTTATTATTGTAATTGTCATTCTTACTGTTATATCTATGAGAATTGCTTTTTAGTCCTGTGATTGACAAAACCATAGTTGACAATTTCATAAGTCAGAGGACTAGGGTGAAGAAATAAGCCATCTCCTATTCCTTCTAGAAAGTAGGTATGTTGTAATAAAATAACTAAAATTCTCTTTCTTATGAAGAGGGCCTTAGCATGATAAATAAAATCAGATTTAATTGACTTCAGGAAGAGGTCATATTATATAGTAGCTGGTAATTTGACATGTGGCCTGGAAACCCTTTCTGCTCATTTCTGTACATGAAATAATTGATCCTTGTTTATTCAGTAAAAATGGGTTGAGTGTTAAAAATCTGTTATGTCCCTGAGTAGTAGAATTGCAGCAGTGAACAAGGTAGGGTTGCTGTCATCATGCGGTTACATCTCCCTGGAGAGATAGGTAGTAAATAGAGTAACTGTAGTGTGTGAAAAGTGTCCTGACATTTGAGGAGAAAGGTAGAGAAATTCTACTTTGTAGAGAGTGTGTGTGTGGGGGGGAGGTCCTGGAACGTGACCCTGGAAAATAAGACATAAGAATAGAGAGGAGGTAGGCATGTCAGGGTCTGTGTTTCAGGCAGCTTTTTCATCACTGGGATTAAAAAACCTGATAAAAACAATTAGAAGAGGAAAAGCTTATTTTGGCTTATGGTTTCAGAAGTTTCAGTATTTTGATGGCTCACTTTATAACCCTAGGTCTGAGATGAGGCAGAACATCATGGCAAAAGGGCAAGGTAGATGAAAACAGCTTAGGACATGGCAACTAGGAGCAGAGAAAGAGGCCCACTCACCAACGATGAAATATATACCTGAAAGTTAGACCTCCAATAAACTACTTTCTCTGGCTACATCCTACCTCTCTAAAGTTACCACCCAGTAAATCCATCAGTGGATCAATCCACCATTAGATTGCATCTCTCATAATGCATTTCACCTTTGGACATTCTTGCATTATCTCACAGATGAACTTTTTGAGGAAACCTTATATTTAAACTATAAGAGTCTGGATCCCTGCTTCTAGGTGATGAGGTGAGCTGTGTATACACAGGCCTTCAGGCAGAAAAGAACTGGCTGAGTTGGAGAAATTCCAGAGGTCTCTGGCTAAGGCTCCAGAGGTGTGGGGAGAGGTCAGTGGTGCAAGGGGAGGTTACTTACAGACCAGGATTGCAGGGGTCAGAGGATACTCAGCTTCTAAGCTCTAGTGAATAGACTGAATCTGTTCTCTGAGCAGTGGGAAGCTGTAGAAGAGATTAGGCAGGTAGCCAATCCATTTCCTGTTTTTAACCAAAGCGTCCAATGGAGTCATAGTTGGAGGGGAGCAAGAGAAGCCACAGAGAGGCTAGTTTGACCTTGGTGGTGGGAGCAGGTAGATAAGCTGAGGAAGGAAGTGCTTATATGAAATCTGTGGTGATGAGTCAAGCAAAACCAGTTAGCCTGGTTATGTGTTTTCTTCAGCAACATTCAGAGCCCTGGGCCCAGGCTATGAGGAAGTGGTCAGTGTGCACACCATGACTGTGGCCCAGGTAAACAAGGCGTGTTTCTCAGGGAGAGCTAGGCTAATATGCTCTGGTTGGGTATGCAGGCTGTAAGGACAGGAGACCTGTGACTGATGGATAATGATGGTCAGAGTACCAGCTATGGTCTTAGAGAGTGGGAGGAATTATCAGCAGTAAATGAGCTGGAAAGCTTTATGGGGGGTGGGTCTTGCTTAGTGGATTAAATGCTGAAAGTCAAGGTTTTTGAGGATGACATGTAGATTGGAGACAGAAGTCTCTACAGCTGTTGGCACATTGGCAGTGGAAGACAGGTGGAAAAGGGATTATTGGTGAGAAGGTCTAGGATCTAAGAGTGCTCTTTGCCCTCATTGATGTCAAAGTCACCAGGCCATTGTTATAGGAAACACAGAGGTAGAGAAAGGAAGTAGGTAGCAGTTTCAGAAAATGGTAGAAATTAATCTGTCCAGGAGTCACATGCCCTAAGGGAGGCAGGGGACCTCCCAGGAATGTGGGTTTCCAAGTGTGTAGGAGAATGATTTGGGATTCGCAGTTGGTGGAAGGGACTCATCTATGTGTCCCAGCCCTGAGTTGAGACCATTGGAGTGTCCTGTGTAAGAAGGCAGGGTGGAGGGAAGAACCTGGGGATGTGAAGGAGAATGCTGTTCCCAGTTTAGCAGTTCCAGTTTGAGTCCGATAAGTGATAGGCACTACATGATGAGTCCAGATGGTGACAGGGGTTGGCCTGGTGTTGATGGAAGGAGATGGGTGAAGTTTGACAGGGTTGATTTCAGGTGGCCTCTTGGAATTAGAGTATGGATCAAGCAGGTTGTGATTTCTGTTTTTTTTTTTTTTTTTAACCTCAGGATTATCCATTTGCAAAGTCATGAAATTATTAGATCTAAGAGTTTGTAAGCAGATTTTTACATTTGGAGTCATTTTCCTTTCCTCTTAATGTGTAGTGTTTGTACATACTGGTACTACATGCTTTAAGACATGAGTCAAATACAGTGAATATGTACCCAAAAGTGCTATGGAATCCACTGGTCAAATGTTTTTAATTTTGATATCTAGAAAAGTGATGAAAAGTCATATTTTTTCAGCTAATTGGTGTTATAAAGTTTCAGCATTGCTGTCTCCTACAGTGAATTCCTAGTTATATTCAAAATAATCTAAGTAATTCTTTTTCTTTAACACTTATTTCTTAGTTGTAGGTGGAAATAATACCTTTATTTTATTTTTATGTGGTGCTGAGGATTAAACCCAGTGCCTCACATATGCTATGCAAGCGCTCAACCACTGAGCTACAGCCCCAACCTCTAAGTAATTCTCTTAACTTGGAATACATGCCTCTGGCTACCTTTGACTACAAATGATTAAATTATCAAATTGACATCTTCTTATAATTCTGAAGTCAATTATGTGTTTATTTGGTGGCTGCCAAATTGTTGAATGAATGGAAGAATCTCAAAACATAGGAATGATGAACTGATGAATATCACATCACATTTATACAGTGAAATGTATTATGTAATCATACAGTGTAAATTGGGCAGCCTATATCAGTTCTTTAGGGCCTTTCCAGTTATGTTAAATTAGTGCTAGAATAAAATTTAAATAACCTTCACATTTTAACAAAACACACTTTTATCCTTCAGAGTTAGATCTAGCAGCTAGGATGCAGTAATTTTTATGGAAACACTCCTTAACATTTGAAATTTGGATGGCATTTTTCCTCAGATATGCAGCAGCTGCGCACATGCTGAGTGACATTTCTACCGCGATGGCCAGTGGGAACTGGGAAGAAGCTAAGGAGCTCTCTCAAAGTGCAAAAAGGGATTGGAACAAACTGAAAAATCACCCTTCCCTAAGGTTAGAGGTTTTTTCCTCCTTCTTCAGTGCTGGGAATGGAACTCAGGGCCTCACATGTTAAGCAAGAGCTCTACCACTGAGCCAGACCTTTAGCAAGATTTTTTTTTTTTTAAGATACCTGCCAAATTTTATTGTTGATCATTTTGTTCCAACTACTCAAGGTAATTTTATTCATGAATATTATCCTCCAGTTGGTCTTTGGTCAAACCAGGGTAGAGCTGTAAGTTTCTACTGGATTTTGAATGTTTTCCCCGTGAAGAGTTAAGCAAATTTTATATAACTCAGATCCTTGAACAATAGACATTCAAGTGAATACTTACTCAGTGTTTAGCTTGCCATCTTTAAGCGTGTTGGCTTCCCTGAGTATCAGAGAGCTGAATTTAAATGATGGGGAAACCAGCAGCAGGACAGAGATGTGGCATGTAATAGGTGGGTTTTTGCAGTGAAAACTCAAGACAGTGTAAGTGAGCACTGAAAGTTCCAAGAGCACAAAGCGTGATCTTTTATTGTTTAGTTTAGTAAATTTTAAACATCTTTGGTATTTATTAAGAAATGTTTTCCTTTATTGTTGTATGGTGATCAGAAAATAATTAGGTTTACTCAGTGCCTCTTTCAGAAAAACATTTAGGAAACATTTATAATGAAAATCATAGTCAGGAAGTTAGATTACTGTAGAACAGACTGAAAACCTTCCTCTACCAAAGGCCAGAGAATTCATACTCAAGGCTTTGATTTTGTGTGGTAGCGACTTTACTCTGCCATTGTGTAGAAACAGGTACTGGAGAGAAAGAAATGAATGAGCATGGCTGTATTCTAGAAAACTGTATATGTGGACACTGAAATTTGAGTTCCATGTTAATTTTCACATGCCTTGGAGTATTATTCTCCTTTTGGTGTATTTTATTTAAAATGGTAAAATTCTAGGAGGAGGAAGGACTGGAGAAAAGTTGACCAAGGGGTACTAAGTTATAGTTTGATAGCAGTAAGAAGTAGCTTGATAAAGAAAACAATGATTGTGGGCTGGGGCTGTAGCTCAGTGGCAGAGCTCTTGCCTAGCATGCATGAGGCACTAGGTTTCATCCTCAGCACCACATAAAAATAAAACAAGTAGAAAAAGAAAGAAATTTTGAACGTTCATCTCAAAAAATTAGAAGGATTTTGAGTGTGTTTTTCATAAACAGGTAATTGATGTTTGAAGAGATAGGTATGTTTAACCTGATTTTACATGGTCACCGAAACAATACATGGTACTCCACTAACTTGTACAGTTTTTGTGGGTTTATGTGTCGGTTAAAAACAAAAATAGGTAATAGCAACGCATACAGAAAAGGAAATACAAAATACATTTTGTAATATATATTTTTTAAAAAGGTAAAAGCCATTTTAGCTTAGAAAATTAGGGAGTTGGCCCTGGGTTTGGCCTGTGGGCTGGGGTTTGCTGACCTTGATTTAGAATATTACATATTGTTCTCATCTCTGTCTGCCATCTGAGTGACCTGGGATAGGGTGACTAGTTATGAGAATGTAGGTTTGTGGTGTAAGAAATTGTATACAATTTTAGAATACTTAAAAGACAAGAATTCAGCTGAGTATGGTGGCACATACCTAGAATCCCAGCTACTCAGGCTGAAGCAAGGGGATCCCAAGTTCAAGGCCAACATCAGCAATTTAGTGAAACCCTGTCTCAAAGTAAAAAATAGAAAGGGCTGGGGTTGTAGCTCAGTAGTAGAGTATTCCTGGGTTCATATCCCTAGGATAAGAACGAAATAAAAAATAATATAGGAATTTGATCTGCTTTTCACTTATAATTCTATATAACAAATAAACTAAAACTAATGGTATACATTTTTATTTTAGATACCATGAGGAGTTACCACTCTTTCTTCGGTGTTTTACTGTTGGGTGGATATATACAAGGATTTTGTCTCGGACTGTTGAAATCTTGCAGAGACTTCACATGTATGAGGTTAGAGCACCAGTCCCTCCCCTACCCTATTCTGAGATGGCAGCAATAAACATGTGAAGGAAACCTGCTAGGCTCTCTGCTTTGCTGCATACACGGTCATCACACAGTAACACAATGAGAGTGTTTAATGTAAGTAACCTGCTGTCTCTCGGGTTAGTAGAAAGAGGACAGCTGAAGACCAACAGCTGTTTTGTTTGCTCCTGAGTTAATGAGTCACTGTACTGGAATGGTCGTGGACAAAGCCCAGTAGGGATCATGGACAAGTCTCTACAGCTTACGACTCAATCTCTTTCAGGACTTTGCAAGACTTGGACTTGGGAGATTTCCCCAAATCACTGAGGTGGAACTCTAAAGTCTCCTTAAGCTTCCCTGTCAGGTGCCATGGATTGTCTGAAAATAATCTACAGTTACAAATCAGAAACATGATTGGGTTTTCATACTAAACATAGTGAAGTTGCCAGAGCTCCCTTTTGTTGTATTTGATATTTTTGTTGAAGAATGATGTTTTTGTGAAGAGGATATACTAAGCTGGGTATTAACCTGGGATCTGTGAATCTCAAATGGTATCAATGATGAGTTTTAGGGTATCTGTGAACCCCAGAATTGCATGTATACAGGAGTTTTGTATTTTTCTGGGGTAAACATTACATGTTTGAAAGAGATATGAACCACAGAAAATTAAGAATGACCGAAGAGCTGGATGTGGTGATGCGCCTGGGAGGCTGAGGCAGGAGGATTGCTAGTTCAAAGCCAGCCTCAGCAAGAGTAAGATACTAAGCAATTCTGTGAGACCTTGTCTCTAAATAAAATATAAAATAGGGTTGGGGATGTGACTCAGTGGTTGAGTGCCCCCGAGTTCAATCCCTGGTACTTGCTGCCCCTACCCACACCCCCCCAAAAAAAAGAATGACCAAAGAGTCTACATACATCTTGACCAGAGAGTCTTCTTATTGAAGTGGAGTGTTTGGATGAGCACACCCATTATCACCGGCCTGCCTGCCTTAAATTCCTCTTTCTGTGGGTCCTCTGACCTGCTGGGTTCCCATACGTATGTAAGTTTTTCAGCCCTGCATAGTGTGTCTGCTTCTGTGCTGGCCAGTGTGACTTGAAGAGAATGACCTTCGGTACCCACAACCACCAAAAACTCAGTGCTAGCCCGTAGAGGACCTGTCTGTAAAACAAGGAAACTTCAGGGAATTCGTGTCTACTGCAGAAGGGCATCTCCAAGCACTTCTTCTGTCAGCTCTGATCCTTGGCTTTAGAAAGATATGCATTATAAATATACTTTATAGTCATGTTGTCTTCTAAATAAAATTAAGTTGATTTTTTTTTTTAAGTCTAATGGGCTTTCTCTGTTATTATTGCAATAGGAAGCTGTTAAGGAACTTGAAAACCTTTTGTCACAGAAAATTTATTGCCCTGATAGCAGAGGCAGATGGTGGGATCGACTGGCTCTTAACTTACACCAGCACTTGAAGCGCTTGGAACCGGTATGCAAGAATATACCCAATGCTTTTGTTACTTCTGAATGAGTTTTTTAAATATGATAAATTATTAAGTACTTTATTCATTCATTTTGGTGCTGGGGGTCAAACCCAGGACCTTGCACTTACTATGCAAGCAGTTACCACTGAGCTATACCCGCAGCTATACCTCCAGCCTGTTATATTCTGAATATAATTAGAATATTTATTTCTTTTTGTTAACATTCTTTGTCTGACTTGTTTCAATCCAAGTAGAAATAACACAACCTTTAAAGACAGGAGACTGCTATCTTCTCTTCCATTATTTGGAAGATGGGTTCACAGTGGACTGTGTTGGGATTCAGGAGTTAGGATCTAGAACTCAAGGGAGATGATCAGTTCTCAACACTGCCTTCACGACAGTGTGTTTTGTTTTGTTTTTGTTTGGTGGTGCTGGGGATGGAACCACAACCTTACTCATGCTATGCAAGCATTTTCAGGAAGTTACATCCCCAGTACCTAAGGTAATGTTTTTGTTTTGGAAATAGTGATTTTATTTGCTTGTTGCCCTGATGGAAATGTTACTTTCCTTATCTTAACTGCAAGTGCTTTATGAGTAACTCTTTGTACTTCTGTGAGGTATTTTGCTGTGCCCCTTGGACATGTGTTGTCTCAATTGTAAACAGGCCACCACCTCTTGAGGGCACCAGGGCTCCCTATTCTGGCATCTTGGGGACTTGGAAGTAGAGGGATTCTGCTGCCACTATATCCAGCAGGGTGGGGCTTCAGAGCTGCTGCTGCTGAGCCAGGCAACAACAGTGGCTCTTTGTGTTGCTGCCTGCGGGTCCCCCTCCCTGTCTACATTCCAGCCTGAATTCAAGTTGAATGAAGGGGACTGTGCCTCTGGGAGGTTTTGTTTTTTCCAGTGGCATATTAAATGAATCAGGGTGATACAGGAGTGGAAAAAATTGGCCATGGAATGTGGAACTGTGATGTAGTGTTTTTGCTGCCTTCCACTGAAAAAGTGCCTTGTTACCTCAGGTACCTGTGAAAAGCCACTGGAAGCTGTTTTGTTGTGGAGGTGGGCATGGTGCCCCCTTTCCTGCCAGTGTTCTTTGAGGCTACAGTAGCAAGAGAAGGCGTCTCTTGGCCCAGCACTAAGAGTGAAAGAGACAGAGCTTGTGCTCTTGCTGCTGCTTTCTTTGTTCATAGTAAAGGCTCAAGGATGTTGCAGCTCTCTCCCTGGTTCACAGTGCTGCTCACAGGAGCCTTCCCTCAGAGTCACAGGGGCAGATAGGCTCCTGAGCTTATTTTTGATTGATAGTAAGAAACGTATAGTTCCTTTTAACCTTTCTCAGCAATCTCACTGGCTACACTCACAGGCCTCATGATCATGTTACTATTCCTTATGTGCTTTATGTCAGTCCCTAGAGCAGAAGCCATTAGCAAGAGTGCTTATTCTTGCAGATTTCCAGGGGCCAGCCAGGGGCCCCAGAGCCAGGGTGGAGCTAGTCTGGCTATTCCCTCCCTATTCCAGGCCTCTGCTGCCTGCTGTCTCCTGCCAAGGTACAGAACACTCTCAGATGGCCCATTCTCACTGTTGACTCCTTTTATCCCCTCAATTCCTCATGGCCCGAGCCTTCATTGATATTTAAGTTTCTTTTCTCTCTTTTTTATTTTTTTTACTGTAAGATATGTAACATATGTAAAATTTGTCATTTTAACAAATTTTAAGTGTACAATTCAGTGGCATTGATTATGCCATGTTGTACAAGCATTACTCTAGTGTCTATCACTCCAAACAGAAACTCTGTAATCATTATGTAAATTCTCTCTGTTTTCTCCTTCCACAAACCTCACTTTACTTTCTGTGAATGTGCCTCTTGTGTATATTTCAAAAAAGCTGAATCACACAATATTTGCCCTTTTGTGTCTGAATTATTTCACTTAGCATAATGTTTCCAAGCTTCATCCATGTTGCAGCATGTCAGAACTTCATTTTTATGGCTGAATTATAAATAATTTATTGTATATAAACCTCCTTTGGTTTATTCAGTCACCTATAAACGGATGCTTGGGTTGCTTTCCACCTTTTGGCTGTTTTTACTAATGCCCCCATGAACATGCATGTACAAATGTATGTCTATGTCCCTGTTTTGATTTCTTTTGGGATATTCCTAGGTGTGGATTTTTTTAGTCATTTTGGTAATTTTATTTTTGCTTCAGAAACTGCCAAACTGTTCTTCAGAGTGTTTGCAGTTTTTATATTTCCACCAACAAGGAACAAGGATTTCAATTTCTCTATATCCTTGCCAACGCTTGTTATTTTCTGATTTCACCAATCATAACAGGAATAAAGTGGTACCTTTTTCTAGTTTTCAGTATTTCTCTTTGTTTATTTGTCCAACTTGGAACAACCTTGGGAAACATGTTAGATTCCTCCAAACTCTAGGTACCTCTCCTGTAAATAAGGAATTGGGCCCAGCTCTGCAGTTCTGACTCTACATGAGAGCCACCTAGAAGTTTTGACTGGTCAGTTTCCTAGGTGCCTGTTGTGGAATTCATCTCATTTTGTAGATCAAGGGTGGGACACACATTTTCTTTCACTGCCCCCTCACCCAGAAGAAATTCTGAGAACTATAGACCCAAGTGTTCTTCTAAATTCTTTTCTAGCCCATAATACAGGGATGTCCTGAGGGGCATGCTCTTGGTGAGGAAGGGGCCATGGGATGTTCTGTCCCCATGAATAATGAATAACATGCTGGTTGTGCTCCTGCACTTAACAATGAGGATTATAGTTAATCTGTATGTTAAAAATATCAGAATAAGATCTAAGAAAATAGTTTGTATCTCTAGAAGTGCTATTTGATTACTTGCATATTAGTAAAACTGAATAATTAGTAGTGAAATTTTCTTACTCTGTTAAGTAGATGCTGCCATAGGGTTTTTTAGGATCTTGATATGTGACATGTTATTTACTAGGCTATCAGGTGCATTATTAAAGGGCTGGCAGATCCAGAGGTAAGGACAGGACACCGTCTTTCACTTTATCAGAGAGCCATGCGCCTGCGAGAGTCTCCAAGCTGTAAAAAGTATAAGCACCTCTTTCATCAGCTGCCAGAAATTGCTGTCGAAGATGTTAAACATGTAAGTAGTTTCCTTTGGGAGCTTTGTTTGTCTTGAGTACTGGATTGAACCCAGGGTATTTCGGTTTTAAGTGCATGCTCTACCACTGAGCATCCTCCTCAGCCCTTTTTGTGTGCTTTGGATTTAAACACGTTTACTTGTTTGTTTTTCTGACTGAAAGCAACCTAAGAACAGTTTTAGTGTGCATTTTCATTAGGAAATGGAACAGTCTAATGTGCATTTTGGATAATGACATGGCCATTGCTCCCATTTTCACTCTAATACTCTCTCCCCAGTAAGAATGGGTCAGCTGGTGTGGTCACACCTGAATTAAGTGATTGAACTTTTGAGCAGGAGCTCAGAACATCTGGTGGTTTCTCCTGGAAATGGGGGATCTGGAGAGTTCCTCCCATGACAGATGCTTTCCAAAGGCCAGAACCTTATAGGTGTGCCAGTGTGGGTCACACACTTTGTACTCTGTTAAAAGCAGAGCTTTAGCATTAGGAAGGTTTATCCCCAGGACTCTACAGGCAGGCTTACAGGTACTTTGAGGTGAAGTGAAGCTAATGGATGTTCTTCTGCTGCTGTCCCAGGTGACCATCACGGGCAGGCTGTGCCCACAGCGTGGGATGGGCAAGTCTGTATTTGTCATGGAGTCTGGGGATACTACTGACCCCACCACAGTACTGTGCTCTGTGGAGGAGCTGGCGCTGGACTATTACAGATGCAACGGCTTTGACCAGGGTAAACAGAAAACATTTCACCTATTCCAGACAATCAGCGTGTAGGCGAACAGCATTTCCTGATGGTTTGTCAATAGTGGGTTGCCATCATCTCTCTTTCCTCTGCCCATGGTAGAATACACTGCTAAGCCAGGCCCAGCTGCTTTTGAGGATCACAAATTTGATGCTAGCCTCAACAACTTGGTAAGACCCTATACTGAAATAAAATAAAAAGGGCTGAAGATGTAGTTCCTTGGTAGAATACTTAACCTGGTATATACTGGGCCCTGTTCAATCCTCTGTACTTCTGTGGGGGAAAAAAAAAAGATACTGCTGATCAAGGAGTATAGAAAAGAGTTTTACTAGCTACAATTTTTAAAGGGGGTCTTCTTCCCATTCCCCAGTATTCCCCACCTAATGCCTGTGAAGATTAGTGTTCTCTGGTGGGACATTAGAGACTGTTTTAGCTGTCATAGCTGTTAGTGAGCAGTAAGAAAGGGCAGAGGATGCTGGGTGCTGTGGCACTCGCCTACAGTCCCAGCGGATGGGGACGCTGAGACAGGAGAATAGTAAGTTCAAAGCCAGCCTCAGCAAGGGTGAGGTACTAAGCAGCTCAGTGAGACCCTTTCTCTAAATAAAATACAAAATCAGGTTGGGAATGTGACTCAGTGGTCAAGTGCCCCTGACTTCAATCCCCAGTATAAAACAAAAAAGAAAGGGCAGAGGACTGCCCGAGAGGCTGCCTGATGTCAAACCTGGTGCAGGGACTGAGGGCTGCGCTGCTTCTGAGAGGGTTATCAGACCCAGAATCAGGTCATAAATGAAAGGAGCTTGAAGGATCTGCTCCTCCTAGAGTGATGAACTTGGACCCCAAGTCCTGCTACCTCATTTCCTTGGAGAATCCATTGTCCGTGTACCTCTCGACTCAAGAATAAGTGGAGCTGACCTCTGGTTGCCTCCTGCCCAACTGTGTGCTATTCTTAAGAATGTTAGGATATTTCAGTCTGTGACAACAGTCAATCTCTGGGGGCTCCACCTGGTGAGTTTATGAATATGCTGAGCAGGTCTAAGAGAGGAAGTGCACATTTGACTATGACAAAGTTCATATTTTGGAGCTGGGACTGGCCATTTGAGAAAAATATACATGAGTTAGTTTAAATGTGCTTGCTCTTCCTTTTCATATCATGGTTGTTGCAGACATTTCACTCAGTCAGTTAGTAGATTTGAGGTGTTAGCTTTCCTCTTAGGGCTTCTTTCTTGTATACACAGACATGATAGAGGATGAACCCTCCCGTACCACAGCTCAGAAGGGCCTGTTGGCCATGGCTGTATCGCCTAGGAGTGAGGCACAGTTGTGGACCACATGTGTTATGGTTGAATCCTGCTTGTGCAGGCTGTATGTTTGTGGAGTCACTCAGAAAGAGAGCTGCTTTGGATGTCTCTTGTCACAAGCACTATTACATAACAACAGATAAGGGTTTCATTTTTTACAAAATAACTGACTCATTTCTTAGGTCACTTAGAAACTCCTTCTGTTTGGGTATTCACCAACATCAGCTTCTCTTCCCCTCTTTTATTCTTTCTTTGATTTTGGTCTCGGAGAATTTTGATCTCACTGTAAATTCAGTGCTTTATCTAAGGTTCAGGGTCAAGTGAAGACATTGAGCACTTACTTGCCTTATAATTGGTAAAATAAAATTGTCATTCCTGGCCCTTAGTAGAATCTAGTACTGAGTAGAAGAATAAAAGTAAATCAAGAGGGAAGAATTACAGAGGAATCTCCTTTGTTCTAAATTTAAGATAAGGAATAAAGTAGGGCTAGTTGTCCTGGAAATACCCTGAGGGCCTGGCTCTAATGTTTTGTTTTGATTTTTGATTTCTATGAAACTTTTTATTATGGAGGATAGTGACCATGATTCTGCAAAAGTGGAAAACCTTGGGGCTGAGGTTGTGACTCAGTGATAGAAGGCTCACCTAGCACATGTGTGGTGCTGTGTTCAATCCTCAACACCACATAAAAATAAAAACAAATGAAAATAAAGGTATTGTGTCCAACTGTAACTAAAAAAAAAAAAAAAATTAAAAAACTGGAAAACCTTTCTGATCTTCTAAACTCACCCAGCTCTAGTCTTCTTTCTCTCTTTTCCTACCGATTTCCCCTAGAATTTGGAAGCTGACCCCAGGTGTCCTCTCATGGTACTTGTTTTGCAGCTCACATGGGCCACTCCTGGGGACAAGTCTTTCCCATCCTCACGTCCAGGCAGCATTTTCCCTGTGCCTGTGCTGTAGGGATACTAGTGTGAAAAAACACTCGATATCTTCAGATAGGTAAAAATCAAGACATTACTCCATTTCAGCATCATGTGAGTGTTCAGATTAATGACAGTTTTAGAAGGATAACTACAAGATAGAATTTTACAAAATATGGGTTTCTTTCTGGTGAGTGCTAAGATTAATCTATATAATCTTTATTATAGGGAAGGGTGATGCTATTGGGGAAGAAGTGTGGAGGCCAGTGAAAACAGAGATACAGTAGGCCTGAAAAGCCTAGACAGAAAAGAACAGAATGAGAATTCCAGCTCCCAGATAATGTCATAGGAGATGTAAAGCTGGGCAGTTGCTGAAAGAAAGGGCAGGCTGTAAACCAAGCCATTACCCTGACAAACTGTTGGAAAATTCTCTTCATAGAATACTAAATAGTTTTTATAAAAATATATTTCTGTATAAATATATTTTTCATTTTTTAATTTTGGTGCAATGAAAATGAGCTGAATACTTGCTGGGCTTTAGTCTAGAGGGGATTTCACATAAGGGTAATCTCAAACCCCTTTAGGGATGATTATTTCTGGATTTCTCAGAAGGATTGCACCAAAAATGACTTTAGTTGGAGTCCACATGCATCACGTGGCTTGCCACGAAGTTCAGGAACAATTCTGGCCTCCATATTCCTGACTGAGCAGTATATACAAAAGGACAGGAAGCTGATTAGAAGTCAAGGCCTAACTTTCTTCCTGGCAGGACAGGAGCCCAGTATCCTGGTACAAAGCTTTTTAGTAAAGTTCAAGGCTTTAGCCAGTGGCTCCAAACAAGTCCTGATTTTGCCTCTGTTCTTTTGAATCATAGAGACAGGCTGCAGAGACCAGGGGCTAGAACTAAGACAGGGACAGAACAAAGAGAGTCTGGTACAGCTCAGGAATGCAGGACAGAGGAACAGGTCATATACTCTGCTGATGGAGACTCTGGTCTCTGTCCCAAGAGCACTTTTTTGTGCCCATGAGGCCAGACTGCAGATAATTCACAGCGTCCCTGCAGAGAACCTGCGAGCCGGGGTGGCAGCCACATGGCAGGCCCAAGAAGGCACATAGTGAGCAAGCAGCCCCTCAGGCCAGCCTCCCAAGCAGATGAGTGGTGTTGTCTGGTCTCGGCTTTCTGCCCTGTGCTCATTGTGGCCTTACACATGTGGACCAGGGCCTGCAGTGTCAAGAGTCTGGCCAGCCAGAGGAACTTTCTTGCCAGTGTGCATAGTGTGTCAGAAATGGGGTCTGTTGTTTGGTGCCTCCTTTAGCCAAAGCAGTAATGTGCAGAGAGGTATCCATGTGGTTGCCTTCCCTTTTGGGTGTGGTGATATACAGAGAAGCTCAGCTCAGAATAGCTCTACAAACAGGAACTCTCTGGAGACAGAGGTATGGGGCTATGCCAAAACCCATTTTTAAAAAATTAAGTTAATTTTATTATGGAATGAAAAATATCAGCCAAAGGAGAGGTAAAGAATGGTTGGTGGATGAATGACCAACCCATTTAATGGTATCCCATTTAGCAAAACAGCCAAAGCCCACTCTTATCTGGTTGTGGACTCTGCCTTTGGCTTTCAGTGATCTGGCACTTTATTTCTTTCTCTGAGGTGATCTCCCAGTTAGTAATGTATGTGGGACATGAGGATGGAGTATCTAAATTAAATGGTTTTTAAGACTGAAAGCTTCTATAAAAGCCTTGAATACTGGAAACACTGGGAAGACCTTGTTCAGGCCAAAGCAATATAGTGTGTAGGTAAGTGAGGTGAAGTGTAGCATCACCTGCTAAGTCTAGGGGTGTGGACATGGCCACTGCTCCCCAGTCTCCTCCTGTCAGTCCCTTTATGGACATGTTCTTGAGGGGTATTGGGGGATGCCTGACACAGAGCCTGCTTGTGGATTCTGCACCCAGCTCAGCCTCCACCACTAAATCAGAGCTGAAGAGGGAACCTGCTTTTTTATTATTAGTATTTTTTTTTAAGAAAACATGTTCCTTAGGTTATTCACTAAAGTGAAAAACACTGCTTTGTGGCTTTGCAATGTTCATTTGAACTTTTCCATGATTACTAAGATTTTCACCCTTCAGTGGGCTTCTGTATGCAAATAATATAAGAAAATGATTTAGGAATGGCATGAAACTAGCATTTTCTTCAGACTAAAAATATTTATTATTTCCTTGAAATTGAATATGCAGCAGATGACAGTGGCATTTTCGAAAAAGAAAACAGACAAAACTGATTTTTCCTCCATGTGTATGATTTGTTGCAGGGATCCATGGAGAAGGGTCTACCTTCAGCACCCTGTATGGCCTCCTTCTGTGGGATATAATCTTCATGGATGGGATACCAGACGTCTTCAGAAACGCCTACCAGGTAAGTCGTCAGTGCTGCTCATGAGGAGACCCTTCTGCATGCACCTGTGATTCACACCCACTTGTGTAATAAATTCCTTTCATATTGGTTATATATATCAGATAATTTTTGCAAACCTTTTGAGAAGAAGAATGTTTCAACCAACTGGCCATTTTCCAAATTGCATAGGTTTTGAGTATTGTTGAGGAGTCTGCTCTCTAGGCATGCTGTGAGAGCTTGCTTTCTCTGTGACACAGGCATCCCCACTGGACTTGTGCACAGACAGCTTCTTCACCAGCAGGGGCCCAGCCCTTGAGGCCAGACTGCAGATGATTCACAGTGCCCCTGCAGAGAGCCTGCGAGCCTGGGTGGCAGCCACATGGCAGGCCCAGGAAGGCAGAGTGGCTTCTCTTGTCAGATGGGACCGCTTCACTTCTCTTCGGCAAGCTCAGGTAACAGTTCATATGTGTGGCAAGAGCTGGTCCCAAAGTGATGTCTCCCTGGTCCGGGGTGTCTTTTTGGCAACTATCAAAATGCACACAGGTGTGTATGTGTGTGTGTGTGTGTGTGTGAGAGAGAGAGAGAGAAAGAAAGAGAGGGACACACACACACACACATACAGATAGCTTCTTTTTGCTTGACAGGACTCTTTTCTGTCTCTTTTTAACTACTGGCCTCTATGAGTCATTGCAGTCATATTCCTGAGTTCTGACTCTAAAGTTCCTTCTTCCTCAGATGTTCCCCAGAATGTTCACACAGGGCAGAAGCCTGATAACTGACTGAAGAGAACTGGTTCCCCAGAGCTCATTAGTGGGGATTTTTGGCAGTGGCTCTGGTCCCTGTATAAGCAGCAAAACAATCTTTGGTGTATCTGGAATCCATTTCTGTTGGACTACTCTGGAGTTGTTCTTTGTCTCATAGTTGCTGAAGCCTATTTGAGGATGAAATACAACATGAAATATTCATGTGTTTTGTGTTCAGGATCTTGTCTCCTGCTTGGGGGGTCCCATCCTCAGTGGTGTGTGCAGGCGACTGGCTGCTGACTTTCGACACTGCCGAGGGGGCCTCCCTGACTTGGTGGTGTGGAACTCCCAGAATCACCGCTTTAAGGTCAGTGGAACGAGAATGGAAAGTTATGTTTGTAATTTTGTTTGCAACTGAATCAGAGGCCTCACTTTAGACACTACTTGTGTGGCTGCTTCCAAAACTGAATTCCTCAAGAGCTCCTGGGCCAAGGGCAGGGGTTTGGGCAGGGGGTGTCTGTCCTCCCTCAGGCTGTGCACCACAAAGTAGCTTGTTTCATCAGAGCAGGTGAGTAAGAGGAGCCATTGAGCCTGATGGAAGGCCAGGTCTCCTGCACTTTCATCATGGAAGTGGCAATCCATCATTCTTGTTTCTGTTCTCAGAATAAGTCACCAGGTCCGGCACACACTCAGAGGGAGTGGGTCCCATAGGGTGTAGACACAAAGAGCTTTGTTGTGCTCCCTGAGAGTGAGCACCTCCTCAGTTGTTGTCCATGGGGTACCTTACTTGCCTACCCTGAATCCTGCCCTGCTATGCTGCACTGGTTGGTTGGTTGCTTCTTATTGAGTTTCGAGATTAAAAATAAACTTGTGTGTATATTATGTATATTATATGATATATATATTTCCTGGATACAAGTCTCTGTTGTATTTCATCTAGGTCTATGGCTTCTCTTTTCGTTTTCATAATAGTGTCTTGGAAGAGCAGAAGTATTAAATCTTGACAAAATTCAGCTTACCTTTCTTTAATGAATCATATTTTTGGTCAGATATCAAAAAGGTTCTTAAACTAATAAAAGGACATATCAAGTTTTCAGAATACAAATCAATATGTAAGAATCAATTATATTTCTATATAGTAGCAGCAAGCAAACTGGAAGTTGAAGAAGCAGCATCAAAAATATAAAATATTTAATAAGGATCAACCTGTTAAAAGATATACAAAACCTGAACACTGAAAACTAAAAACATTTCTAAGAGAAATTAAAATATAAGTTGATCCTTATTAAGTATTTTATATTTTTGATGCTACTTATTCAACTTCCAGTTGTTTGCTCCTACTATATAGAAATATAGTTGATTCTTGCACATTGATTTGTATTCTGAAAACTTTTTGGTGTATTTCATTGGATTTTCTACATTAGCATTCAGATTGTCTGCTAAGAAAGAGAGTCTTAATTTCTTCCTTTCTAGTATTGATATTTTCTTTCCTCTTTCCTGACTGATTGCACTGGCAGAACCTCCTATATAGAGTGTAAGTGGGAAGACTGGCATCCCTTGTTTCTGATCTTAAGGGAAAGCTCTTAGTCTTTCATTATTAAGTATTGTGTCAGATGCAGATATTTTGTAAGTACCTTTTATCAGATTAAGAGATTTTCCTTTATATCTAAGTTTTCTAAGAGTTTTTTATCAGGAGTTAGTTGGGTTTTGTCAAATGTTTTTAAAAAATTAGGGGTGGAGTTGTGGCTCAGTGGTGGAGTGCTTGCCTCACTCATGAGAGGCACTCAGTTTGATCCGTAGCACTACATTAAAGTAAATAAATAAGATAAAGGCATTGTGTCCATCTGCAATGAAAAATATTTAAAAATTTGACATTATTATATGATTTTCTCTTTACTATGTTAATAACATAATTTACATTGGTTTTTGAATCTTTAAATATTTTATTACATATTCTAAAGAAGTTACAAAGGCACACAATAGTCAGGTTAGCAGTTATGTATAGTTAATTAGTACTTGTATAAGTCAAAGACAGGACTGTTGTAAACTGTACAGCAGAGCTCATTGAGATAGTACATAAGGCCTTCCAAACAGTGGTTATCAGAACCACCCAAGGAAGTTCAAAGAAAACTACAGATTCCTGCTAGGCATGGTGGCACATGCCTGTAATCTCAGTGGCTTGGGAGGCTGAGGCAGAAGGATCCTGAGTTCAGAGCCAGCCTCAGCAACAGCAGGTGCTAAGCAACTCAGTGAGACCCTGTGTCTAAACAAAATATAAAATAGGGCTGGGATGTGTCTCAGTGGTCCAGTGCCCCTGAGTTCAGACTCTGGTACAAAAAAAAAAAAAAAAAAAAGGCAACAGAAAACTACAGATTCCTGTGTCCACATCCCCCAAATTATGATTCAAAGGGTGTGAGTGAGGGTGTGTACAATCAGGCTTGAACCAGTGATATAGAACACAATCCTTTCTTGATTGGATATGGGTGGCTGAGGATACTGAAGTGACAAAAGTAAAGACATTTTAGACCCAGAAATTGGTGATGGGTATTAAGTTTCACAGTAAGAAGCATTTCTTCATTATGGCTATGGCTTAAGGAAACTGTTGGCTTCCTCAAGTCTTGGCTGGCCCTTTTATTCAGAATTCCATCTACTCATTGCTTGATCTCAACAGCTGTTCAACATCACTCTAGCCACAAGTCACCACAGGCCAAGAGCAGCCAGAGGCCCAAGAGACTCAAGAACTTCCCGATCAACCATTCACTCCAGTGAGATTCTTGCCTGTTTTTTAATAGAACTCCAGGCCTAAATACTGAGTAACAATAAAATTAAATATTTCTTTAGCCCTGGCTTCCACTTCTCTCTTAACTTGTAGATATTAAAAATTACTCAACTTATCTGTACCTTTGGATAAAAGCAGGTTGAAATGTTTGCACCCTTCTACTCTGGATGACGTGGCAGACTTTAGCACATAATCTTAGTCAAAATAAACAAATTTTTCCATCCTGGGTACTTTTCTGGTACCCAGACGACGGTATCCAACATCGTGACTTTGAAAGCATCCAACTTTACAATGTCTACCACTGCTTCATGCACAGTATCCTGGGCTTCCTCATCAAAAGTCAGCTTTCTCCAGCCAGTGAGAAAACTGGAAACACTTTGGAAAACTGGCTCAGTTCTAGGATTGTTTTTAAGATCATTTCAGCAAGTTTCTCTCTTCTGGTACCCAGAATGCAGATGGATTTATTCTGTATTCTAAAGTCTTTCTGAAGATTCTGCAGTTCCTCTGGGCCATGATGGTTCATCTTCCAGGTGATTTCACTGTCCCTCATTTCCCAGAAGAGCTTGGTTTGGAATCTTTATTTATTTGTTTTGTTTTTACAGTGCTGAGGATCAAACCCAAGACCTCCTGTATGCTGGGTAAATGCTCTACCACTTGATTTTTCAATCTTACAACCTAACTTGCATTTCTTAGATATGCCTCACATAATAATTGTGATAAAGTGTGGATTTGATTTTGTAAAATATTATAATTTTTGCATATATGTTCATGAAAGATATTGATCTGTAGTTTTCTTATAATATCTTTGTTGAGTTTTGGTTTCAGGGCAATATATTACTGGCCTTTATAGAATGGGATGGAAAATAACATTTTTGGTCTTCAGGAATAGTTTGTTTACAATTATTATTAGTCCATAAAATCTTTGGTGGAATTAAACAGGGAAGCCCAACAGGCCTGGAGTTTTCTTTTTGGGAAACTTCAAAACTCTACATTTCTTTTTTAATCAACATAGAGCTATTCATGTTATATTGATTGAACTTTGGGAGTTTGTGTCTTGAGAAGTTGTCCATTTCATGTAAATTGTTGAATTTTTTTGGCATAAAATTGTTCCTGTTTCTCCTTGTTATTTAAATATCTGTAGAATCATTTTATTTCTATCATGCTTTTATTCTGTATCTTTTCTTTTTGTGACCTATCTGGTAGGAGATTTATCAATTTTATTGATTTTTCTCAAAGAACCAGCTTTTGTTATCATTGATTTTTTTCTAATGTCTTTGTTTCATTGATTTCTGCACTTCTCTTTATAAGTTCCATTCTTCTGATTACTTTGGATTTAATTGTTATTTATGGTTTCTTAGAGAGGAAGTTGTAACCATTACTTTGAAAGTTTCTTTTTATAAGTCCAGTTTCAAATATCATATTCTAATTATGTAGTACTGGTGCATGGTTACACCTTAATATTATGTTTGGTCGGTTTCCTAAACTTACTTATTATGCTCAATAAAGTTACTGATTATTTCTTTGTTGATTATATTGGATTATTCATAGGAAAACACAGTGTATTTGTTTGGGAAGTAAATTTGCTTTGTCATTTGCAAAAAAAGCAAAAGTTTCTTTTTCTAATAGAAGTTAATTGGATTAGACAAAGGGGAATGAAGGGAAGGGAGAGGGGAAAGGAATAGGAAAGACAGTAGAATGAGTCAGACATAACTTTCCTATGTTCATATATAAATACACAACCAGTGAAACTCCATGTATGTATAATATGTCAAAATGTTATGTATATCTAAAAAGAACAATTTTAAAAAGTTTCTAATAAAGGTGTTTAGCACTATACATTTCTTTAAGCACTGCTTTACCTGAATCTCACAAATCTGATATGTTGTTTTCATTTTCATTCAGTTCAAAATACTTTTTTGGAACTGGGAATGCAGCTCAGTAGTAGAGTGCTTGTATGCAGGGTCCTGAGTTTGATTCCCTAGCACCCAGAAAAACAGAAAAAAGAAAAACCCACAACTTTCTTCTTTCCCTTTTGATTTCTTTTTTGAACCACAACTTGATTACAAGTGAGTCAATTTATCCAGTTATCTTTCAGCTGTTGATTTGTGGTTTCCTCTACTAAAATCAGAGGGCATGTTTTATATGACTAGGATCTTAGCAAATTTGAGACTTAGACGTTTTATATAGTCTTACTTACACGGTTTGCTTTGGTGACTCTTCTGTTTGCAAACTTAAATATGTGTTTAACTTGTTGGGAAAGAGGAACAGTATTTTAAAATGTCAATCAATTATCTCAGGTTGATTTATACTGTTGTTTGAGTTTTCTGTGTCCTTACTATTCCTTATTAACTTGCTCTATAAACTTTTGAGAGAAGAACATTAACATCTCTGATTATAACTGTGAATTTGTATGTTTCTTCTTGCATCTCTATCAATATTTGCTTCATGCATTTTGAAATTAGGATTAGATGCATACATTTAGAGTTGTCAGGTCCTTTTGACAAATCAAACCTTTTATCATTTTGAAATGTCCTTCCTTTATTCCTGATAATTTTTTTTAAATTTAGAAATCAAATTTCTCAGCATTCTTTTGTTTAGTGTTAATATGATACATCTTTTTCCACACTTGTACTGTTTGGGGGGCCGTATTGGGGGTTGAACTCAGGGGCACTTGACCACCAAATCACATCCCCAGCACTGAATTGCTTAGTGCCTTGCTTTTGCTGAGGCTGGCTTCAAACTCAGGATCCTCCTGCCTCCAAAATAGCTGCTGGGATTATAGGTGTACACCACCATGTTTGGCTTCCATTCTTTCACTTTTAACCTATTTTATCTTTATATTTCTATGAGTTTCTTATAGGCAGCATATAATTGCATCTTGCCTTTTAGTCTTTTTAATCCAGCCTAACTTTTGCCTTTAATCGTGGTGTCTAACTTTTGTCTTTAATATTTAAATTTAATGTAATTACTGAAATGCTTGGTTTTGAATCTTAATACTTGTTTTCTCTTTGTCTCAGGTCTCTTTTGTTCTCCCTTTTCTTCTTTTTCTTTCTTTTAAAGATTGCATTTTTTTACCTTAACTTATAGGATACAACTCTGTTGTGTTTCTTACATGGTCGTACTAATCTTAAAAGTTACTGTCTACCTTCAAGTGATACTACACATTTCATGTATGGTATGAATAACTGTGCAACAGATTATTCTTATATCTATCTCCCTCCTAGCATTTGTGTTCTCATGCATTTCACTTCTACACATAATAAATTCCGTAACACATTATTTTTGCTTTCTGCAGCTGAGTTAAATACTTAATGGGTCTATTTACACACATAGACCAGTTCTAATGCTTGTTATTCCTTTGTACAGATCCACATTTCCCTTTGGTATCATTTTCCTAGTTGAAAAATTTCTTTTAACATCTTCTTGAAGCAGAGGTCTTCCAATCATATTTTTTAGGTCTTATAGGACTTCTGAAAAGTCTTTATTTAGCCATTATTTTTGGAAGATTATTTTCTCTGTGCACAGAATTCTATGTTGACAGTTCTTTTAATACTTTTAAAATACTGGTTCACTCTCTTCTAGCTAGCATTTAAAAAATCCTGGCTGTTTCTAAAGATAATCCCTTTATTGATGATTATACTTTTTAATCATTGTATTTCTTAGTGTAGTACTATCCTTGATATTTCTGGGCTTGGGTTCATTAAAGTTTTGTGTTTCTAGTTTTCATCATATCTGGAAAAAATTTGGCCATTACTCAGTAAAAATAATTTTTTTTCTCCTCTCTTTCCTTTGGGGACCCTAAATGTCCATTAGGCTACAGAATACTGTTTTAAAAAGTTTTTTTCTATACTTCCCCTGGGATTGTTTTTATTTCTGTCTCCTAGTTCAGTAGTGTGCAGTGAACAGAACTGACAGAGTTCCTGCCTTTATGGAATTGATCTGTAATAAAAATATCTATCTTGTGATAAATTGCCATGAAGTAAATAAGTACATGAAGCTCCATCCATCTCCTTAGAGATATGGTGGACCTGTGAGATAGGTTCAAGCTGCTTGAAAGATAAGAAATCAGGCATATGAAAAACAGGGAGAAATGTCCTTTAATAGAGGAATAGTGTGAGGGCCCTTGGAAAGAGCATAGGTTAATCTGAAAGGAGGCTTTTGGAATGATTGGTAGGGCCCAGATCCTAGTTTTGTAGGTTAGGATAAGAAATTTAGATTCAGTTGTAAATATAACAAGTAATTGGATGGTTTTAAATAGGGGAATAACAATAATATTTGCTTTAAAATAAATTTTCAATAGTTTTATACTAAGAATCAATTTGCAAATTCCTTATGAATAACTGCCTAGTTTCTACTGAACAGAAATATTTCTCAATTTATTTTACATATGTATTGCTTTGTATATGTAAAGAGTAGTGTAATAGAGTAAGTCATTTATAAATAATTGTGAGTGAAAATGACTATAGCTAACATCTGGGTAACTGTTCAGTTTCAGTAAAATACTAATTTTTGAAAAGTTTCAGTAGAATACTAATTTTTAAAAATTTATCTTCCAGCTTGTAGAAGTTAAAGGTCCCAGTGATCGACTTTCACAAAAGCAAATGATCTGGTTGGATGAACTGCAGAAGTTGGGGGCTGAAGTAGAAGTCTGCCATGTGGTTGCAGTTGGAGCTAAGAGCAAAGGCCTCAGCTAAAGCCATCAAATTGGGAATATTTACTCATACAGTAGTATTTTTAAAAGCATAAAGTAGTATTACATTGTATTTAATTTTGATTTTATCATCAGTTATAAACCTGAATTACTAATTGATTATTGTATAGTGTCTGTATCTCGGAGAACTTGGTGTCTGTTTGAAATACATGAATTGATGCCACACAGTGGATAATGGTCTTTTTTATAAATGGTCAAAACCCCGTTGGCCATTTTAGGAGCTGAATACATCTATGCCAATAAATTAGACTTAAGAAAAATAAAAGCAAAAACAAAAATGCAAACATAGTTCATAGCTTTCAGCTGAGGTCTTCTATAAAAGTAACAAATAATTTGGAAACGAAGACCCTTGAATTCAAGTCTTTCTATACTCTTTTACACATTTAGCTGTTAAATATTCTTGTTTTGTGACTACTCAAGAAGGGCAGAAACAACAGTGCAGATTCAGATTGCCTCAGGAATTATACAATTCTCTTGAATTTCTTAACTTCTTATAGTACAGCATCTGTAGATGCTTGCTATTACCAGTTAGGGCAAGATTGCCAATAGCATGAGCAGTATTTTTCAAGGCAGTTTTACCTCCTCATCCTCTATGTTGAAACAAGGCTGCTCATCACCATTGTTGGGTCTCAAGCAGGTAGAAAGGTGATTTAAATAAATGCTAGGCCCAGGATGTGGGCTAGAGGAGTCCTTGGTCTCCCATAGACTGGGAACTTCTGGGAGAAACTTAACTCCCAGTTTTTGTGTTTATTATATGGAAGGACCAGTTAGGGCTTGGTCTATTATTACCCACATGGCCTAAATACAGCCATTTCTAAAATGTAAAAATTGTTACTGATCATGACTCCATTTTAGAGGGCAAGCAAAACCCTGTGTGAATGAGGCAGTATGTATAGGTAAGAGAGGTATTTACACATCTTCAGTCACTGTGCTCTGGCATATTTCATATTAATAATTATGACAAATAATTTCATGGAAATTTTATTCAGCATCAAGATTTCCTTCACATTCATTCTGCTGAACAAGATCTTTCCTACTCGTCCTACTTTAACTCAAGTCATCAGTTTTAGGCACAAAGGTTTTGTTTTCTAAGTCAAGTTTTAACTACTTGAGGTTACTGCCACAGCAAGAAGATTTTGTTGAAAGTTGTGTTGAACAGTTTTCACCATGTTAGTACAAATTAATATCCTTTCCTTAAATAAAGTTAGTCAGACAATTTTGGTTTTAAAATTGGTTCCCATCATAAAACAACAGTGAGACACTGTACATCTTCAAGTCCAACACTAGGAAGTCCAATGCCATCTGGCCTTTGCCTGGATTCCATCACCACAGGCTCCACAGGGCCACGGGGACTACGGGTGTTGAGCTCTCTTTGGTACATTGCACGCAGCCATACTTACCATTTCTGTCACCACAGTGTCATTTTTGTTCGTAGAGATGCCAAGCAGCTTTATAATGGCCCAGACTTAAGGCTGTTAATAGTTGTTTTTCATATTATGCACAATGAACTGTGACACAATAATCATGATAATAACAACTATTCAGTAAAAATAAGACAAACCCCATATTTTACTACATTTGATTATCATACAAAAATATGCATTTTTCTATTTTAAAACAGTATTAATAGTACCTAATCTTTTTTAAACTTATAAATTCACACACAAAAAAAAAATCTAAAGGAGTTGAAATAAATGTGTGAGGAAAGAAAATTATACAGAAATAGGTGTTCAATTCAAAAAATAAATTTAGAACAATTTATAATAATAAAAAAGCAGCTTAGTGAAGAAGGGGGAATTATTAAAATTTCAATAGCAGAAAATACTATGGTGTCTTAAAGGGGTTGGGGCTGGTTTCTAATCAAGGATTATAAAATCTTTAGTGACAATAATGTTATTTGTACATACTGAAAATAGCTCCTGTTTTCTACGCAACAAGTTGGCTTTAAAAACATTGCATTTATCCACAAAATGATAAATTTCCTAAGACACTTTTAAGAAAAAACAATTTTTAAAAGGCATACAATTAAAGTAGAAATAGCTGTTTAATACACAAATAGGTAAAACTATCCTGAAAAAAACTTGTTTGGGGAAAGGAAATAAGCTAACTAGATACTTTACTATAATTTTTCAAAATTCTTAAGATGGCAGTTTAAGGAACTTTAACATAGTCAGATTTGAATACATGTATCTTTTAAGCAGATGGGGATTTGTTGGGGGGGAATGGCACTAAATGCCACTACCAGTAGCACCATTTTAAGGAGCTTAAGCTTGGACCTTGGCTAGGTTCTTGTAGTTTGAAAACGGGAATTTCAGATCAGGAATATACCTTTTTAAATTTATTGGTCTCCTCTTAATATTGCTGTCAAAAGTCAGGAAAGCATGTGAGGGAGTTCTTTGTATTAGAACAGCAGTATTTTGAGAGAAGTACACTTTCATTTCTCCTGTTCTTTATTTGTAAGCATTAAGAACTTTAGGAGAAGCACTTCTGTGCAGGTGCCCTGACTTGTGACTTCACTAGTTATTTCCATGGTGTGTGCTGCCAGCAACACTTCACCAGGCTGGGAATGCTGACAGGGAAGCCAGGGATGCCTCCAAGCAGGCCTTGGGGTCTATGCAGATAGCACTCTACTGTCTAGGAACCAGTCTGCCAGAGCTAGGGCTGGATGGCCTGACAAACTTCTCAGGATTAGAACTCAGGCTGCTGTGTCCTCAGTGATTTTCAAAGGGACAGAAATTTACTTTGGGAACTCCTGGCAACTGTTATGAAGCTTAGTATGAAAAAACTATTTTCAGTATTTTAACCTCCTAATTTTAAAAAGTGAAATTAGATTTCCTGTGTTATTCATATCTTAATGTCAAAGGCACTTCTTTTATTATCTACGGTGAATACTTGAAAGTTACAGTACACACTGTTTTAAAGTTAGTCCTGTGGATTTAAAAGCAAGTTCATGATTTCAAAACACAGTAATCTAAGTACCCAAACAAAGTGATCTAAAATAATAAATTTGGTCTCAAAATAATGAATGAATTGAGCTCAATTTGAGAAACAGAAAGTGACCAGAAAAAATACAGGAATACCTACTGAAGTCTTTTGGGGGTTTTCCTAGAGATTCCTGGAAGTATACTAAATACTAATTTCTTAACTTTCCTGATGTCTACTTCTTTAGGTTGGTAATCCAACCAAGTATCTAGTAAGCTTTAGTAGGGGATACAAAGAATGAATGCAGACAAAATAAAATAGTAGAGAAAACCTGATTGGTTTGATCATAGTTAAAAGAATGGAGAACGTTATCTGCACATCACCTAAAATAAGCCAGAACTCTAATGCTAGAGAACATAAAAAACAAAAATTACATTTCTCTTAAAGCCACTATAAAGGGAGAGTGATTCAACATATTTTTAAAATATTAGTGCAAATTTCATCTATTATTCTTATATATAAAATTATCAGTTTTAAATGCCTAGGTTAACAATTTTGATTCAGAGGGAAAAATTTATAGAGCTTCCCTTCAAATGTTCAGAAAATACTACATTTTAGTCTTCATTTGCAAGTGTCTCAGTAGATAACCATATTTTGGCCCCACTTAAAAATTTGCTTAATGGCGTTCCTGAAATACTTCGTCTGCACAGATTTCCTACAGGAGAAAACGGAAAGGAAGAGGAGAGAAACTCTGGTGTCCCAGAGGTATCATGAGGGCCGCTGGCTCTGAAATACATCCTGCTGTGGTCCAGCTCTGCATAGCAGGCTTCTAACGGGCCACTCCGCTGCTGCCGCAGCATCCTACTGAGCACATCAACTTCATCAGCCAGAAGGGAGAGCTTGTGAAAGGCGGTGATGGAGCCCCCAAGGTTGATCTGAGCCTCGGGGATCCAGCGGAAGTAGCATAGTTTCCACAGTTTTATGTGTGTTCCAGAGAGATGCGGCAGTATAACCCCGTGCAGGTCAGCTGGTTTAGAAAACCATTCTCTAAAATACTGCTCCATATCACTGTTCTGGCTGTCGGTGTGCTGAAGTGGGTCTGGCTTTAGTTTTAATATTAATGAATTTCTCCTGGGCAGTAATTCTTGGTCACTGATGATTCCATTCTTTATGGAAGATGGCATTCCTCTTAGTGTGGAGCTGTAGCTTTTCTACAGAGAAGAGAGATCTTAGCATTATTTTCCTGGAGCGTCCCTTTTTAAGAAAGACCAAAGGTACAATGGCAAACATAAACTCAGTATTTATGGAACTTGGATGGAATTTCAGCTGCAGAGAACATTTTCATCCCTTCCCTTATGCTTAATGCTTATTCCAATTCTCCTTCCCTGGAATAACAGTTTTTAGGGGTTAACTCTCCTTAAGGCTCTAACACCTGAATAGGGGTAGAAGGTGAGTGAGTAATCCTTGAGTGCACATTTATGGCTTCTGAGTTAGGAAAAAAAAAAAAACAACTAGGCTTTGCTAATTCTAGAAAGAATGGGCAGACTAGATGTGTTTCAGAAACCAGGGTTCTAGGCACAGAGTATGATCTGCCAACTCTCAGTTGCTGATTAGGCTTTGTGAGCCTCACACACCAAGAAGAAAAGTCAAATATGGTTACATTAGTAAAAAAGGAAATGATCCCTCAAAACCCTGCATTAACAGTGTTGCTTGGGAAGTGACTTTACTGTTTTTTTTTAAAGAATTGTTTATTTTCTTTTAGTGAGATCTGCAGTTTATCACATTTGCTATATTCTTTCAAGTTTTCTAGAAATAAGTACTCATCTTTGACTATGGCTCTCATTAATGTACCTCTAAATAGCAACTTCTTTTTCCCTTTTTTAATTGATTCTTTTTAGCTACACGTCAATAGAATTTATTTTGACATAATTATAAAAACATGCAATATAATTTGTTCTAATTCAGTCCCCAGCACTTCTCCTTCCCATCCCTTCCTCCTACCCCTTGTTCCCTTCCCTTTATTCTACTGATCTTTCTGCTATTTTAGTTTTTTTTTTTTCATTCGTGTCTTATGGATGTACATGTTGGTGAGATTCACTGTGGTATATGTATGTAGGAATGTGAGGTCAGTTTATTCTACTGTCTTTGGGGAGATAAAAATTAGAAGAAAGATCAATGGAATGACTACTTTTAATACCTGTGTTCTGAAAAAGATGTTTTGGTTATGTGTGAGCCAACATGAGGTTTTTATTGGTGGTGCCCTATTGGAACCAACAACAAAACAAAACCAACAAAAAAAAACCCAACAACCAACCTTCGTTCGCTTAAAAGACTTCATTGAGCCATTCTGTATGCAAGGCGTGCTCTTTCCAATGTAGAAGGGGTTGTGGAAAAGCGTCCGATCCTTTGCTGTGAACTGAAGAGACCAGTCCCAAACTGAGGGGAATTTTAAGCCCTTTTCATCACCCAATTGGATATTTTTGCTTATAGCGAATTCCTGCAAAGTAAAACATTTGAACATGTGTGAAAGGATGCACAGCTAAAGATTTTCTCATTTCAGCTCCTTTCTTTTGATGAGCCCTCATCATTACGCAAGTGAAAGGTTCTGAACTAGAGCATCCAAAACCCCCAGAACAGTACTTGTTGCCCTGTAAGCAAATGCAGCAGACTCTTCATCGAGCTCCCAGCCTTCAAACCAGGAAGACAATAAGGATGTTAATAAGAGAAGATACCATAAAAAGTCTTAGAATGTGCCAAAGCCCCCACTTTGGAATGATGAAGCCTGGTGATCTGGTTTTCACCACAATAAATGGAGGCAACCTAAGGCCATGGGGTGACATCCAGGCCCTCACTGTGGAAGAGGGCATAGGGCTCCTCTGGATGGCAGCCTCCAGAAAACTCAAACTAAGCATTCACCTTTAACAGTGTGGAGAAAGGACCCTCATCTTAACTAACGCAGGCTACCTCAAGTTTATGCATAACAGTTCCCTGGAGGAAATAATACCTAATACTGAGTTTGTAGGAAAGATTGATTTTTATTTTCTGTTCTATATATTTCAATATTTTCCAAATTTGCTACAAAACAAAAATAAGTTTTTTTTAATAAATTAGTAAAAATGCAAAGAATAAATATTTTTAAAAGTACAGCAATTAGGAGACTGTGGCTGTGTCACAGCTAGGCATATTCTTTACTGCAATGATGGCTTAGAATCATCAAAAAATGGTTACCTATGAAATGGCAGTGCATTTTTAAGAAGCTTTAGAAAATATTTTTATTTCAAATAATTAAAAATTCATTAAGCAAATGTACCTAAAAGGTTTTTTTAAGTTATTTGAAATTTTGTCCTATATATGGATGGATAAAAACAACCCATCTTCTTTAAATTGTTGAAATCAAGTAAAACAGAAGCCTCAAATTCCTTAGCAAAGTATATAAAAAACAATCATTTTTTTTAAAATATGAAAACTGAAAATATGTATCTCCAAGGAAAATCAGATTTTCCACAAACAGCTCCTGACCACTAATGTCCAAGGTGGCCTCAGAATGGAAAAAACAGGAACTACCATTGGCTTATGGCAAACGTGTAGAAGGGGAAGACTACAGCAGTTATGTTAGTTCCCAGGAAGGATTCCTGATAGTATGTGTCTGAGAAACAACTTCTGAAATAGCCAAATTAAATAAATAAATAAATAAATAAAGCACTAGGACATGAAACAGAAAGCAGATGCAATACTATAAAAACTCTACCTTTTATTTCTAATAAAGATCTATTTGTCAGTAAATCTTGACATATCCAGAATCTAGTCAAGTAGATGGGATAAGCAACAGTATCTCTGGGCCCAAGTTCTTCACTCAGGAGTCCACCCAAAGCAATGCCATGTCATCAGGACCCCAAAGCCAATGTCCTCTCATTGGACATTTTAGTCAAATATGGTGGTAGGCATCCTGGTCCCTTGTCCCTTTCCCAAGCTCCCACTGTGTGTCTGTGTGCATGGGTGAACAGCTGTGTGCACAGGGCAGCAAAGGAAAAGGTGGAGAGAGCCAAGGGGCAAGCAGAGCCCAGGAAAGGATGAGCTCTCAGTCAGAAAGGCACAAAAATGATGACAGTGTGTAATAAATGAAAGCAAGGAACTGGAAGAACATTATCTTAGGAATAAGTAAGCTTTACCAACTTTACATAGCTCTCTTCATCACTGGTTCTCAGTTCAGTTTTTGGAAAGGTTCAATCCTTTTAAGAAAGCAGGTTTATATAAATTTCCTTCCCAAGGTATTCAATCTAAAACACAGAGAGGACTGAGTTTCTCTGAGCCCTGAGCTCCCCAAGAATGGCAATGCTGGGCCAGCCTTACCTCCTTACCTTCTGTGTTCTAAGAACTGGCTTCCATGCCTGAGATGAGACCAGCCTCCACTCTCCCTCACAGAACCCATTTTCTGCCTCTATAATCAAACCCCACATTCAGTCCCTTTCTTTGGGATGCTCCTCATTAATGAAATTCTCCCTACTGTGAGTACTAATACTCCATTTTGTCTTTCATACATACAATCCAGAAAAACTCCTCTCTCTCCAGAATAATTTACAAAATATTTCACAATTTACAAAACATTTTCATCTTGTACAATGAGGCCCAAAACATGACTATTAGATCGATGGATCTACGTTACAGATGATGAACCGGGCTCACAGGTTTAATCCTGAGCGAACTGGAGGCTTAGAATTTTTCTAGACCAGGACCTTAATACTGAGGCTGAAGACCCCAGGGGTCACTGTGATGAAAATCCCCTTCTCATATAGTTTCCCTCATGCTTATATGGGCCGCCCTTTGATTTCTCTCCCTGGTCACTGCACTATTTATGGGTGAGACTTGTTGGCTCACAGGAAGGTAGATACAACTGTGTTCAGAAGGTTTCTACACACATCAAGAGGAGAAAATTTCTAGTTTGGCACGAGATTCTCCTTAATACTGATTCTGACTGTAGGTCAATAAACTATTATCATATAGTTATAACCATACCTAAAAGTAAAATGCCACGTGACAGAAGAGACTCTGAGAACACATGGTTAAGGGAATGCCCAGAGTTTCAATCTACTGCTGTACCTACACTTCATTTCTTTTCTTTAGAACTCGGGATTTAACTCAGGGACACTTTGCCACTGAGCTATATCCCCAGTCATTTCATTTTTATCAAGACAGGGCCTCTCTAAATTATTTTTCAGGCCTTGATAATTTACCCAAGCTGGCCTTAAACTTACAATCCTCCTGCTTCAGACTTCCAAGTAACTGGGATTACAGGTATGTGCCACCATATCCGGCCTCTATACTTCATCTCCAAACCTCCTGCTCCTTGACTCTCAAAGAGAAATGATCTTACAGGGCACACCTTTTATTCACTGAAATAATGTCTTCAGACAACACCATTTTTATTAACCAACCCAAATGTGAAAATATAAATCCCAAAGCACAACACATAAGGTGGTTAAAGTAATTTACATTCTTGATCAGTGGACTGGAAAACGATGGAAGTGAGTTAGGCAGTGAATCCTGAACTCCTCAAAACACAGTAAGAAGGCAGCACAGGAAAAGCAGAATTGAGAGGGCTTTTAAGAGAAAGTAGCTCACAAAGTAGTCCTTTGTTTAAAAAGTGAAAACTAAATCAATAGATGGGTAGACATACAAACAATATGAAAAAAGGAAGGAAACAAACCATCCCAAACAGCCCATAATGCTTCAACAATTGACTTCATTGATACCACAGTGGAGGAGATGTCAGAGAAAGAATTTGGAAAGCTCATAGTGAAAATGTTTTATGAAGTAGAAGAAGATGTAAGGAGTAAAATCAGAGAAAATACAGCAAGTGAAAGATCACATCAATAAAGAGATAGAGATTCTGAAAAAGAACCAAACAGAAATCCTTAAAATGAAAGAATCAGGGCTGGGGATGTGGCTCAAGCGGTAGCGCGCTCGCCTGGCATGTGTGCAGCCCGGGTTCGATTCTCAGCACCACATACAAACAAAGATGTTGTGTCTGCCAATAACTAAAGCATAATGAAGCTTGGGTAAATTATCAGCATAATGAAGCTTCATAATTGAATATGAAATAAAAATTAGACAGATAGAAGCTAAAAAATTCATAACTAGAAAGTCTGCACTACAAAACATACCAAATGTTTCATGAAGAAGAAATGAAAAATTTTTAAAAAAGGATAGGGAGGAGTTAAACTAGAATAATGATCTATTAAAGGAGACTCAAGTTCAATTTTTAAACATTAGAAATAAATCCAAATGGCAGGAAATAAAAATCTTGTCTCAATAACAGTAATGTAAACAGTCTAAACTCTTCAATCAAAAGAAACAGGCTGGCAAACTGGGTTAAAAAAAAGGACCCAACACCATGCAAAAGATTCACCTCATAAGAAAATACATCCACAGACTGGAGGTGAAAGGATGGGGAAAAAACATACCATTTATGTGGGATTCATAAACAAACAGAGCTAGCTATTCCCATATCAGATAAAGTGGACTTTAAGCCAAGATTGATCAGAAGAGACAAAGAAGATCACTTTATACTGCTTAAGATAATCATACATCAATAAAATATAATGATCATAAATATTTATGTCCCAAACAATAGAACGTCTATGCAATCAAACAAACTCAATATTAAGAATCAAATGGACCACAGTATAATAATACTGAGTGACTTTAATATACCTCTCTCATTAGTGGATAGATCACTTAAACATAAACTAAGTGAAGATTCTACAGAACTAAAAACATAATAATATGGACCCAACCGACATCTATAGAATACTTCATCCATTAATGACTGAATTTACTTTCTTCTCATCAGGACATGGAACATTTTCTAAAATAGACCATATTTTAGGACACAAACCAAATTTTAGCAAATACAAAATAGATAATATGTGGGATTCTATCAGATCACAATGGAATGAAATTAGAAATCAACAATATGATAAAAAAATAGAAAGCACTCTAACACCTGGAGATTAAAATAATACAATTTTGAATGATGAATGGATACCAGAAAAAATTAGGAGAAAAATTTAAAAAATTCTTAGAAATAAATGAGAATAGTGATACAACATATCAAAAGCTCAGGAACAATATGAGAGCAGTCCTAAAAGGAAAGCTGATAGCACCAAGCTCACACATTAAAAAAATAGAAAGATACCCAAGTAACTAATCTAACACTACATCTCAAGGGCCTTGAAAAAGAACAAACCAACACCAAAATCAGTAGCAGACAGAAAATAATTAAAATCAGAGCCAAAATCAATGAAATTGAGATTTAAGAAATACAAAATATCAACAAAACAGAGTTGGATTTTTGAAAGGATAAACAAAATTGATAAACCTTTAGCCAAACTAACAAAAGAAAGTGGGGAAAAACTCAACTTATCAAAATCTAAAATGTAAAATGAAATATCATCATAGACACTTCTGTGATCCAGAGTATCATCAGAAACTATTTTAAAAATTTATACTCCAATAAGCTAAAGAATCTTGAAGATACTAACAAAGTCCTAGAGACATAACCAACCAAAACTGAACTATGAGAATATAGAAAGCTTAAACAGATCAATTTCATTGAGGATATATAAAGAACTCAAAAACTTAACAACAAAAAAATAAATAACCCAATCAAATAAGTGGGCAAAGGAACTAAATAGACATTTCTGAAAACACCAAAATACAAATATTCAACAAATATATGAAAAATGTTCAATATCTCCGCCAATTAGGGAAAATAAAAATTAAAACAATGTACACTGAGATTTGAGGATGTAGAAAAAAGGGTACACTCATACCTTGTTGGTAGGATTGCAAATTAGTGCAGTCACTCTGGAAAGCATTATGGAGATTCCTTAAAAAACTAGGAATGAAGTACCGTATGACCCAGCTATCCCACTCCTCAGTATATATCCAAAAGATGTAAAATCAACATACTACTGTGACACAGACTCATCAATGTTTATAATGGCACAATTCACAATAGCTAAGCAAAGGCACCAACCTAGATGCCCTTCTACAGTTGAATGGATAAAGAAAATGTGGAATATATACACAATGGAGTCTTTCTCTGCCATAAAGAAAAATGAGTTTATAGCATTTATCAGTAAATGAATGGAACTGGAGACTATCATGCTAAGTGAAATACTCCAGTCCCCAAAAGTCAAATGTCAAATATTTTCTCTGATATGTAGAAACTAATCCAAAATAAGAGTAGAGGGATTAAAAAAAAAAAAGATTAGTGGAGTAGACAAAGGGGAATGAAGAGAAGAGAGGAGGAATGAGATAGGGAGAGTAGAATGAATCTAACCTAACATTCTATGTACATATATGAATGTACCACAGTGAATCTCACCATCATATACACCCATCAGACACTAATTTAAACAAACAAACAAACAAAGTAAAGAGCAGAAAGATCAGTTGGGTAGAGGGAAGAGGATGCAGAGTGGGGGAAATGATGGGGTACTGGGGACTGAATTAGAACAAATAATAATCCATGCTTTTATAATTATGTCAAAATGAATCCTATTGTCATATATAACTAAAAGGAACACATGAAATTTTTAAGAAAGTAATCATATTCTTTTTTTTTAAAGAGAGAGAGAATTTTTTAATATTTATTTTTTTTTTTTAGTTTTCGGCAGACATTTGTTTGTTTGTCGTGCTGAGGATTGAACCTGGGCCGCACGCATGCCAGGCGAGCGTGCTACCGCTTGAGCCACATCCCCAGCCCCAAAGTAATCATATTCTTAAATTCGTTTATTATGAATTAGAGAAAACACAAAATGTTCATTTATAAAAAATAATTTTCAAAAGCAATTTTAAAAAAGCAATTAAAAATAACTTTCTAGGGTTTTGTCTTTAATGCATTCAAAAATTTCAGCTTGAAAGAGTAATATTTTAAAAATATGCTGTTAATTATAGTTCAATTACATTTCAAAGTTGTAAGTAACAAAAAGACAAAAAAACACATAGCTTCAGCCACCATGTCACTTACTGTGCTTTGCTTCACCCGTTGGTGAGGAGAGTTGAACAGGAAGGTGCCAAACAGTGAAATCCGGGTACTGTCACAAAGCACTGCTAAGTAAGTCTCAGAAAACTCAAAGGCTGCCGGGTATTGTTCTAACAGTTGCCATGTTGCATCCAAGAAGAGCAAAAATAAAGGAGACTGGCAAATACAGACAATGAGATTATTTAATGATGTTCACATTAATTTCCAAATTATTTCTGTTATTAAGGGATTAATAAGAAAACAGCTAAGTCTAAAACATTTGGCTCCTACGTTCAGTCAAGACAGTGTGAACAGAACAAACGTATCTATGTCAAACCTAAGAAATGTGTTTGATCATGATAAACATCATAACCTTTATTTGCCTGTTAAGTATAAGCTAAAGTGGAAAAGCAAACAGATGAGCAGGTTGCCACTGCATGAATGGGGAAGAGCAAAATATGTGTTTAAGCATGTCTTGGAAACAGTTCTTTAGAACATAGAACACTCTACCAAATTCTGTAACTAATTTTTTATTTCACCTTCTGGGCTCAGCATTCAGAAAACTTCCCCAAATTTCAGAAAACAGTTTGGTATCAGGCTCTAGGCCACATGGTATGCGGCCCAGGGCAGCCACTGCCAACATCTCTTATACCTGTGTTCCCACAGGTTAAATAGTCCTCTCTGAAACACCCTGTAAAAACTGACCTCCCTGTCTGGCCCATAAGATACTGTAGGGCCTTCCACAGCCTAATTATGGGTTCAAGGCAGCCACTACCCCACAGATGTTACAAGGATGCCCTCCCCCAAAAAACTCAAGTTCTTAACTCATGCACCTCATTTTAAGGAAATGTGACCTTCCAAAAGTGATTTTCATTTACTTACATAGTTATTATAAACTCTTATTAGACATTTGTTACCTCTTTTTCTGATCTCTTCAAATGGTTGCATCTGTCTAGGAACTGAAATCCTGCCATGACCCATTCCTTCTGTATCAGACTCTGAAATCCAGTAATTGTCCTAAAATATGGATCCAGCATCACTTGCACAAGAGAAGCTATAAGACAGCTTAAGTCTCTTCCCTCTTCCTCTGTCAATAAAATGGAAAGAAAATGATTACAACAAACAGAAATGGTGAAGGGAAGTAGAGATAAACTAGATAATTCAGTATTCTAGGCAAAGGTTATCTTCAAAATAATCTATGTAGGGAAATTATACTGGATTCTAGCAAGTATAAAACATTGTAGACTTTTAGATAAATTAGTGTTTTAAAATGGACCATAGAGCTAAATGTAAGAGCTAAAACTATAAAAATTCTATATAGGAGGAAACACAGAACAATTCATATATAAATTTTTTTATATATGAATATTTGCCAAATAATAACAGCTAATCCCTCAACGTCCTTACATTTCAAGGGTTTACTATAAAAAAATCCTCATAGATCCATTCTACTACTGTCAAAGATATTAAGTATAATCCATTCTACTACTGTCAAAGATATTAAGTATAATGTAATCTTCCTACTACAACTCCACATGGTAATGATTCAGAGGTAAATGGGGAAGAGGGACTGTTCACTATTATTGGAAAAGGTAACAAATATTTCCTTCCTGTCTCATTTTCAGTGAGACTAGATTACCCTGATATTAAAGCCAGTCAAAGAAATGAGAAAACTATCAACCAAAATCCTTTATAATTACAGATGTAAAAATTACCAACAAAATGTTAATAAATTACTCCAGAAATCCAAGGACTTATCCCAAGAATGGAAGGCTTGTTTAACATCTGCCAATCAAATTAATATATCCTATGAATAAAGGGCAACAATATGATCATTTCATTAGATGCAGGAAAAGCATCTGACATGATTCTACATTCATTCCTGATAAAAACTCTTAGCAAACTAGGAATAGAGGGAATTTCTTCAATCTGATCAAAACCCTACAATAGCAGTCTCAATAGTAAAACCCCTGATGCTTTCCCCTATGACTGGGAATAAGATAAGGATGTCTGCTTTTGATACTTCTATAGTACTTTGTACTGGAGGTTCTAGCCAGAGCAATTAGGCAAGAAAAAGAAATAAAAGGCACACAAATCATGAAGGATATAAAAACTGTATTTGCCAACAAGATTCAATATATAAAAAAATCCTAAGGAAGCTGCAAAGTAATACTAGAACTAATATATGAATTCAGTAAGATCACAAAAATTCTATACACAGTAACAATCTGAATACACAATAAATCTGAAAAGGAAGTTAAGAAAACGATAATCACAGCCATTAAAAATACTTGAAATTTAATAAACAAAAGACTTGTATAATAAAATCAATAAAATATTGCTGATAAAATGAAAGAAGACCTAAATAAACACAGACATTTACCTCACAGATTGGCAGATTCAATATGATGGCATTCTTACTAAACTGATCTATAGGTTCAACACATTCCTATATCAACATCCCAAGAGAATTTTTTTGTTTTTTTCTGAGTCTGAAAGTTATATAGAAATACAAAAAAAAAACAAAATAAAACAAAACAAAAAAACCAAGCCAAAACAATTTCAAAAGCAAAGTTGGAATACTCACGTCTCAATTTCAAAATTTACTATACAAGTATACAGTACTCAGTGTGGTACTGGTACTGGCAAAAGAAATGACAAAGATCAATAGAATAAAATAGAGTCCAAAAATAAACCTTAGTATTTATAGTCAATGATTTTTGATAAATGTATGAAGGCAATTTAATAGAGATAGGACATTTTTCAACAAATGGTGCTGGATATTTTAATATCCCCATATGTAAAAGAAATGAATTTATACTCTTCCCTCAGAACACATGCAAAAATTCATTCAAAATGGACCATATAGCTAAATGTAAGAGCTAAAACTATAAAAATTCTATATAAGAGGAAACGTAGAGAAAAAATATTCATGACTTGCATTAGAAAAATATTTATTAGATATGACATCAAAAACATGATCCAAGAAGGAAAAAAAATGGATAAAAAGTACTTCACCAAATTTTAAAATTAGTGCTTCAAAAGATATTAGGAAAATATTTGAAAGTCATAGAGTAGGAGAAAATATTGTCAAAATCACAATACTACCAAAAGCACTATACAACAGATTTAAGGCAATTCCTATTAAGGTTTTGATATGTTCTTCATAGATATAGAAAAGGCATCATGAAATTCATTTGGAAAAATAGGAGGTCCTGAATAGCCAAAGCAATCTTCAGCAAGAGTGATGCAGGAGGCATCACAAAAATGGCATGATATTGACACCAAAACAGACATGAAGACCAATGGTACAGAATAGAAGACAGAGACAAAGGCACCATAAACATACATTGAAAGAAAAGACAGCCTCTTCAGCAAATGATCCTGGGAAAACTGAAAATCCATATGTAATAGAAAGAAATGAGACGACTCTCACCCTGTACGAAACTCAACTCTAAGTGATCAAGGACCTAGGTTTTAGACTGGAGACCCCATTCCTACTAGAAGAAAATCTAGGCCCAAATCTCCATCATGTCAGTTTAGAAACTGAATTCCTCAACAAGACCCCAAAAGCACAAGAAGTAAAATCAAGAATCAATAAATGGGATTGTATCAAAGTAAAAAGCTTCTTACAAAAAAAGTAAACAATCAAGAACATGGAGAGAACCTATAGAATGGGAGAAAATCTTTGCCACCTGCACCTCAGATAGAGCATTAATCTCCAGGATATATAAAGAACTCAAAAAACTTAATACCAACAAAACAAACAAACAAATAACCCAATCAATAAATGGGCAAAGAAACTGAACAGACACTTCACAGAAGAGAAATTACAAATAGTTAACAAATATTATGAAAAAATATTAAACATCTCTAGCAATTAAAAAAATGCAAATTAAAATTACAGTAAGTTTTCATCTCACTCTAGTCAGAATGGCAATTATCAAAAATATAATTACAATAAATGTTGGCAGGGATGTGGGAGAAATTTCGTACACTGCTGGTGGGACTAAAAATTGGTGCAACAACTATGGGAAGCAGTATAGTGAAAACTTGGAATGGGAGTCTTATTAAGGAAGTTGGAGCCTAAACCCACATGATGAAGACTAGGGTCTACTTTTTCTTCTATTAGACACAGAGTCTCTGGTCTAATTCCTAGGTCCTTGATCCACTTTGAGTTTTGTGCATGGTGAGAGATAGGGGTTTAATTTCATTTTGTTGCATATGGATTTCCAGTTTTCCCAGCACTATTTGTTGAAGATGCTATCTTTTCTCCACTGCATGTTTTTGGCACCTTTGTCTAACATAAGATAATTGTAATTATGTTGGTTTGTTTCTGTCTCCTCTACTCTGTACCATTGGTCTACCAGTATGTTTTGGTGCCAATACCATGCTGTTTTTGTTACTATTGCTCTGTAATATAGTTTAAGGTCTTGTATGGTGATGCCACTTGCTTCACTCTTCCTGCTAAGGACTGTGTAAGCTATTCTGCGTCTTTTATTTTTCCAGATGAATTTCATGATTGCTTTTTCTATTTCTATGAGGAATGCTATTGGGATGTTGATTGGAATTGCATTAAATCTGTATAATGCTTTTGGTAGTATGGTCATTTTGATAATATTAATTCTGCCTATCCAAGAGCCAAGGTAGCAAGAATTAAAACCAAGAATCAATAAATGGGATGGAATCAAACTAAAAAGTTTCTTTTCAGCAAAAGAAACAATCTGTGAGGTAAACAGAGAGCCTACATCCCGGGAGCAAATTTTTACCCCTCACACATCAGATACAGTACTAATCTCTGGGGTATATAAAGAACTCAAAAAGCTAAGCATCAAAAAAACAAAAACAAAAACAAAACAAAAAAACCAAATAACCCAATCAACAAATGGGCCAAGGACCTGAACAGATACTTCTCTGAAGAGGATACACAATCAATCAACAAATATATGAAAAAATATTCATCATTTCTAGCAATCAGAGAAATGAAAATCAAAACTACTCTAAGATATCATCTCACTCCAGTCAAAATGGCAGCTATTATGAAGATAAACAACAATAAGCATTGGCGAGGATGTGGGGAAAAGGTACACTGATACATTGCTGGTGGGACTGCAAATTGGTGCAGCCAATATGGAAAGCAGTATGGAGATTCCTTGGAAAGCTGGGAATGGAACCACCATTTGACCCAACTATCCCTCTCCTCGGTTTATACTCAAAAGACTTAAAAACAGCATACTACAGGGACAGAGCCACATCAATGTTTATAGAAGCACAATTCACAATAGCTAAACTGTGGAGCCAACCTAGATGCCCTTCAGTGGATGAACGGATAAAAAAAAAAATGTGGCATATATACACTATGGAATTTTACTCAGCAATAAAAGAGAATAAAATCATGGCATTTGCAGGTAAATGGATGGTGTTGGAGAAGATAATGCTAAGTGAAGTTAGTCAATCCCAAAAAAATAAATGCCGAATGTTTTGTCTGATATAAGGAGGCAGATTCATATTGGGGTAGGGAGGGGGAGCATGGGAGGAATAGATGAATTCTAGATAGGGCAGAGGGGTGGGAGGAAAAGGGAGGTGGCAGGGGATTAGCAAGGATGGTAGAATGTGATGGACATCATTATCCAAAGTACATGTATGAAGACACAAATTGGTGTCAACATACTTTATATACAACCAGAGATATGAAAAATTGTACTGTATACATGTAATAAGAATTGTAATGCATTCCACTGTCATTTATTTTCTTAAAAAAATCAATTAAAAAAAAGAAAAAGAAAACTTGGAATGGAACCATCATTTGACCCAGCTATCCCACTCCTTGGTTTATATCCAAAGGACTTAAAATCAGCATATTATAGGGACGTGGACACATCAATGTTCAAGGCAGCTCAACACACAATAGGTAAACTATTGAATCAATCTAGGTTCCCTTAAATAAATGAATGGATAAAGAAAATGTGGTACATACACACAATGTAATATTACTCAGGCTTAAAGAATAATAAAATTATGGCACTTTCCAGTAAATGGATGAAACTGTAAGCTATCATGCTAAGTGAAATAACCAATCCCTTAAAACACCAAAAGCTGAATGTTCTCTGTGATATGCTGATGCTAACTCACAATAGGCAGTGGGGAGGGAGGAGTGCAGGTTCACTGGATTGGACAGGGGGTAGTGGGGGGGAGGGGCAATGGGAATGGGAAAGACAGTAGAATGTATTAGACATAAATTTCCTATGTTCATATATGAATATATGACACATCACATACAACCACAAGAATGGGAAATTATACTCCATGTATGTGTGATGTATCAAAACACATTCTACGGTCATGTATAACTAAAAAGAAAAAAACTTTAAAAATCACATTTAAAAAAAAGATAGCTAAAAGTGATGTAATTTACTTGACGATGAACTATCAATCACCAAAGCTGACTGGCATGGTGTTTCAAGAATTATTTAAATTACCTTGTAGTATTATAGAGAGATGTTTGCTTTCTAGCATGTACACAAGTTCTGCTGAATGTTTAAGAAAAGCCCTGAAAAGAGAAAGGGAAAAATACTGTTAAATATCAACATTCCACCACAAATACATTTTAAAAGTGCATGAAATCAAGTAAAACTCAACTTTCATTGTATACATTTATATTCTCAATGTTTATGAATTTCTTTGGTATATATATGATTCTTCAGAGTATATATTATGATTTTTGTATTGGGAAAATCATTAACCCTTTATAAAAAGGAAGGGATTATTTATATAACATTCATGAGAAGGAAGTAGAGACCCAACTGTAACAGGGGCAGCACAAAGAAGCCCTGTGGTGATGGAATAGTTCTGTACCTTGACTATAGTAGTAGTTCTGTGAATCTATACATGTGACAAGATTGCACAGAAGTACATGTGCATGCACACCCCCCCCCACACAGAACATTCATAAACTGGTGAAATCAATGTTGATTTCATAGTTTTCATTCTATATTTCAGTTATTTAACATGTTACTACTGGGGGATGCAGGTGAAAAATGCATAGTTCTCTCTACCACTTTTGCACCTTCTGTGAGTCTACAATTATTTCAAAATAAAATGTTAAAATAAAAAAGGAGGAAGAAGTTGGCAAACCTGACATATTCTAACCACCGAGTATTTTCTAGTGAAGACAGCCATTTCTCTTCAGTTTCTTCGAAAGGCTCTGTAATACATATGGCAGGTATATGTAAGTGTGTATACACATACACACAAACACATTTTTAGGCTTTTAAAAGTTATTTTTACATGATTGTTAATCAGAGTTAAGAGATAAAACAGCATAGTTTCTAATACTAAAAGTTGGCTTTAAGAAAATATCATGCATTTTTACTTTAGTAAACATGTAAGACAATTCTATTAAAAAGCAAAACAAAGCATTCCCTGAATCCCTATCTTTTACTCTTTGGCTCTTTCAGGGAAATATGAGTCTGACTCTCTCCTGAGAGTTTGTGATTCCCAGTCTTCCTGGTCAGCTCCCACCTCTACTTAGGTACTCCAGAACTGTGCAAATAGCTGTCCAGGCCCCACCTCACAGCTTCCTTACTGCAGAGTTCTGTCCTCCCCTGCTGTCTTTCTCTGTACATGGACCTGGGGGCTGACCAGTATAGGCATGAGAGGGCACCTTTACTGCCCCACCCAGGGTGTGGATAATCATTCAAGGTACTGTGTTTTTAAAATACCTTGCCCCTGAAAAGCTCTCCTTGGAGGACAGTGCCCACACACATTCCAGACCTACTACAAGACCACCTCTCCTGATTCTCAAGTAATACAGGGGCTCTCTCAAGGAGAAACTGTTTTTGCTAAATATACCTTAATGTGACTTCCACAGGGCACCCTCTAACCACTTAAGAGTTTGCTCAGAGATAAGAACTCTGAGGCCATACTTACAACATGGCTTTAATGGAGACCCATATTAAGTCACCATCTCAAAATGTATGTAACTATATGCATTAAAATCTGTAAGGTAATACAGTACTCTACTTAGCAAATGCTTTTGTAAAGATATTCTATTATAACTTTCATGATTTGGAGGAGATTTAACAGGTTCATTTTTTTTCTCCAAAATAGAAAGCAGTGTAAAACTTCATTTTCTGGGGGTTGGCAGTCTCATACAATAAAATGTAAATTGAAAAAAATATAGTCTTCTTAAATATATCTATTTCTATGTTTTTAAGAAACATCACCTCTCCTGACAGTTCTCATATAATTCTTCATTCCTCTAGTCATTATATTACATCTATAGACAAAATAAAAAGGAAATTACCATTAACACATAGTTGCTTAAGTTTTACAAATGCCGCCTGTATTTCTTGAATATTAGGCAAGATCTTATCCAAATCTGATTTGTAAACATCACTTCTTTGTGGATGACTTTTAGTTATTGCATTACAAATCCTAATAAAGACAAATTCTTTAGTTAATAATCAGTAATTTCTTCAACTTGTATTTATTGAGTACTTTAAATCAAAGCATTATCCTAATAGCTGGAAATAGAGATATAAACAAGATGGGCTAGGTCTCTACCCTCATGGAGATAACATTCTGGTTGGTGATAAGGTAAATAATGGAAAAATAACAGGCTATGGTTAATGCTCTGGAAGATGCAATCAAGTAACTACAGACTATGTTATACAGTCAGCAAAAGGTTCCTCTGTGAAAACGATACTGAAGCTGAACTCTCATGATGAGTGACACAAAACTCTAGGGGAAAGTATTGTAGGCAGAAGGATAGTGCAAAGGCCCTGTGGAGGAAAACAAGTGTATCTGTTACAGAAACCTTTCTTCTGAAGGAAAAAATGTGCAGATGATTGGACAACAAAGAGAATCTGTACTATTTATAAAGAATAGGATTGCTAAAAAACCCAGAGTACTAAAATAATACTTAGTCTAAGAAATTAAATAATTAAAATGGTCACTGCTTATAAGATTTTCTAATTAACTCTCATCCAGTAGTGCTGCAATCTTTCTTTCAATGGCAAAATTCCTAACTGAGCATTTAAGTAGTATGTGTTAGTGAAAATAAAACTTGAAGTATATATAACCGAAGGGTCAGTGAATTCTAATAGGATAAAGATAAAAGTAAAATCCATCTAACATGATTAAGATAAATTAAAATAAGGATTAATGTGAATGGTTGTACTTTTTTAGAAAACTGAAGGGTCATTTCAAGATAACTTGACAGCTACTTGCTTTGGTAAATGTGACTTTCAACTTTTGACTGTTGAAAAAACCCTAAGATCAGGCTGTTCCAAAAACAAACTGTGACATTTGGATGTTCTATAAGTCTGTTTTCTAAGATCTGTTCATTTTTTCCTCATTTACTCAACAAGAAATTTAATAAATATTGGGATAACTATATAATGGTACATAACACAGACACATTCACCATAGGGTCTACAGTCTAGTGAGAAAAGATCAGGAATCAAACTGTAATACACAACACGTAGTATGACAGAATCAAGTGTGATGAAAAAAAGTTCAAGGGCTCTAGAACATGCAGAACTGAGTCCTGATCTCATTTTGGACATGGAGAAGGTTTATCTTTTTAAAAAAATTTTTAAATTTGTTTTAATTAGTTACACATGACAGTAGAATGCATTTATGCACTTTGATATACATAGATGGAATATAATTTCTCATTTTCTGAGTGTATGTTACAGAATCATATTGGTCATGTAGTTACATATATACATACAGTATAAATGTCTGTTTCATTCTACTATTTTTCCTATCCCCACATCCCCTTCCCCTTCCCTCCCTTCCCCTACCATCACTTTCCTCTACCTAATATAAGATAATGCTATTCTCCCCTAGTGTGCCCCCCGCACCCCGCTGCCTAATTATGAATTAGCATCCGCATATTAGAGAACACAGTTTTTGGTTTTGTGGGATTGGAGAAGGTTTATGTTAAGGAGGAGAATCTGAACTGAGAAAGAAGGAGCAAGTACCAAGTGGATGGAGTGAAGTATACTCACAGAAAAGCATAAAGAAGGTGGCACAGGAAGAAGAAAGAGCAATGGAAAATGCCAGGAAAGCAAAAAGACTAGGATACATCCAGGTAGCTAGGGCCCTGGAGGAGAGGGGACCCAGAAGGAAGAAATCATAGATAAGGCATAAGGATAGGGCAAAGCTACAGTAGAAGCACATGGGCTTATAAGAATTCTGAAAAGTGAAGTGACAAAATCTGATGAGGGACTGGAGATGGGGAAGGAAAGGAAAGAGGAAGACATTAAAGCTAATCCCTTGGTTTCTGAGAGCAGGCTGGGGGAGGCATGATGGCCATATTGTTGAGTCTGGTTTTTGGACATAATGAGTTTAAAGGGCCTTAGAGATCTCCATATGAAAGATGTCAAATTAGACTGGAGATATAAATATGGTGATCATTAAAGCCACAAACTGAGTGATCTTCATTAGGAAGAGAACTTAGAGTATGAGGAGGAAGTGGCCTTAGACTTTATATGATGTCTAGAGAAGGAAAAGGATGGGCCTGCAGAGGACACAGAGTGGTGGCCAGGAAAGGGGCAGCGGGACATTGGAAAGCAGCAGCAGTTGAGAATGTAAGGGCATTATAGAGTGAGAATTATTAAGAGTGTGCCCACTGCAATGAGGATATCTGAGAAATGCCTTCTACTTCAGTAATACAGAGGTTACTGCTCACTAGCAGACGCTGTCAAACTTGTTTTAAAATATTTCCAAAAGTTTCAAAACCACTGTCTTAGGTATCATGACATCACAGACCTAAAGAAAACACACTGCACCATAAGGAAAGTTTGATTTATTCTGAACTGTGTCAACTGGAAATCAAGTACTCTGAAAGTTGTTAAAGGCAATATTATTGCAAAATGCCAATGAAATAAGGTACAAAGGTGTTTTATAAACCAAAGAATTAAATTATATTGACTATAACTTTTAATTTTAATATATTCATATTTTTTACAAAATGGCAATTCTTATATAGAATATATGATGGTAACTAATAAGACCATGCCAACTATTTGCAATTAGTAAGAGACTTACTACACCTATTTATGACAAGTAAAACTTCCTAAAATATCAAAGATCAACTGTCAATTACCTCTGGTCAATTTTCCTCTGCTGCAACACATCTTTGATAAGGGCCATTCGCACAAGAGCACTGCCATTTGAGTGGCTCCAACACCAGAGCTACAAGAGAGACAGAATCTGTACTTCACTGGGTAGAAACAATGGATATCAGCATCAATCACATCCAACAGAAAGCACTTACTGGCATCCTTCTTCCAACAAAAGAATGGGAAAAGATTTTCAGATCTTGGTCTGCTAAAGAACTTGGCACTACAAAGTATTCTGGAAGGCTGGAGAGGAAAAAAAAAAAAAGAGAGAGAGAGATCATACATGAGTCCTGTACTCAAGACAGAACAATGGACTGTGGAGAACTCATCTATAATTAAACAAATTTATCCCTACTAAATGTGTATTCCACTTAATAGCCATGTTGGTGAGGGGCACTGACGATCCTGCACTTCTCAGTCTGTAATTTGTGAAGTAGTCAATTCTCACAAATTTAAAATTTACAGCATGAGAAAAATTCTTTAAAATGAAATATTTTCCAGAAGACTAATCAAACACACGCTAGACTACTAATCAAACATGCACTCTCTTGAAAGGCTATGGGTAAGAAAATGCCAGGTGAACAAAACAAACCCCATAAATCTACCAAGAAATTTTAGCTACTGTTCTCTTATTTTCATCATCTATCCTATTCATCCCTTTAAAGCACTGTCAGATTCTAGGATACAGACCAAACAACAATTACTAGTGGGTGTGCTCACTGCAACCTCAAAAACAACAACAACAACAAAAACCCTCCTTTTTTTCTTCATTCTGCCTGGAAGATGGACAGAGGCAGGTTATTTAGGCCCTATAATATGCTTCTTACATGTATACCAGGACAGAATGGCCACACAGGTCAAATTCAAGAGGAAGTGGAAGACAACAGCTACATGCCCCAACATACATTCCCCAGATCTGTACACTTAAAAGTTCCCAAAGTTCCCAGTACTGGATCAACCAGTAATAACAGGGTAGCACATGTTAAGGTAATTATGTGCATGAACCACTGAGGATATCAATGATCTTAAAACATTCCAAAACTTTCACCAGTACTAAATGATATTAGACAAATTAAAAAAAAATTCCTGGTCACTTATGAAGGATTCTAGTGAACTAGCTCACTATTCTAAAAAGCTATAAGTAAAGGAGAAAAAGTAAAGATGTACACTGCTTTTCTTGTATGAACTGTATTTAGGGTATTATAGAGCTGTTGGGGAAAAAAAAGTTTGATAGAAAACCAAAAGATGACAGAATTAGAATATGACTAATATTAATCCTTAATAAAATGATGGATTAGGTAATCATCCTCACTCTTAGTGAAAACTATTTTTGCAGCTAAAACCCTGTTATAAAAAAGGTAAATCTGCACTGGATGAAGCAGGCTGACAGCTCTACAGCCTACTGGTCAGTGAGCACTATAAATGTATGGGGGTGGAGAGTACACAGGCAGACACAGAAAAAGAAAGACAAAGTGAGACAACCTGAGAGAGACAGAAACACACAGACACATCAAATGACTAGCTGGAGACTGGACTTAATATACCAGGAGGCACAGAGCACCACCTAATGAAACATTCTTGCCAAAAATACTAAACCTGGATCCAATTGCACCTCTAGAGCTAATGTTTTAGAGGAAATACAAGAGGTAGAGGATATCATAAGGAAAAAACAAGCAATATCTAGAATGGAAAATTCCACAGAACAAATGACCTGGCTTTGTTTGGAAATAAGTGCTAAGTATAAAGGAGGTAGGAGAAGACCATTTACATTAAAAAGGCTAAGAAATAGATGAAGCAAATTCAGCATAAACTTCTTTGGACTTTGATGTGAACAAACCAACTTTAAAAGATAATTACAAAATAAAATACAAACAAGCACTGATCAAATTATTCTTGACAATAAGGAGTAAATGTCAACTTCTTTCAAAGGATATTGGTACTATGAAATGTAAAAAAGCCTTTGTCTTTAAAATAATATATCTGTTAAAACATTAATTAAAAATATTCTTTTAACCATAACCTGAAAATTATCAAAGGCAGAATTTTATTATTCCTCTCAGAAAAGTCACTTCGAGTTATATATAATATTGTTAAAATTGGACTTACCAAGTAGATATCATGTAACCCTCATTAATAGAACAAACTCTCCACCCAGAAGCACCAGTCCTCTTGATCTCTCTGTCCCAATCTGAGTAAGTTTCAAATAGTGGAGTTCTCTGGCCACTAGCTCCATTCCCTCCTCCTCCTCCACATCCTGAGGGTATTCCATTAATTTTGTTAGCTGCAGGAAAAGCAATATTATTAATTTTTAAAAAATAATTTATTTTTTAGTTGTAATTGGACAGGAAACCTTTGTTTTATTTATTTTTATGTGGTGCTGAGGACTAAACCCATGCTAGTTGAGTGTTCTACTGCTGAGCCACAACCCCCAACCCCAATATTATTAATTTTAACAGTTACATTTTGGCCACATTTGCTCTGCTCTTTCTGTGCCTCCTGCCACATCCATGCTCTGATGTGGTACCTCATCCCTGCTTTATCTTTCAATATTCCAAGAACAGTCTAACCTTTTCCATTTAAAATTAACTAGTCTCATCCTTATCCAACTCTTTCCTCACTCCTTAAATGTCTTTGATTTTATTTCTACTGGCTCTATCTCCTCTGTCTTCAAACACAAACAGGTCAGCTTGTTTCTGAAACTAGTTTAATTTCCTTCCTTTTACTGACCACCTTCTGACATGGTGAAGAATGCCTGCTTGACCATATTTCCTCTCCATATATTTTATCTTTATATTTCAATTGTCTTCCATCATTATCATTCTAGGAAAACTATTCCTGACGACCCGCTGCCTGCCCATTTTTTCCTTAACCCAAATCATGGGGTAAGCCCAAGATATTTGCTTGTTTTCTCCACATATTTTGCCTGAAAAAATGAACCATTATTTCTGTTCTCAAGCCCTCCTAATCTTTCCTTTTTCTAATACCAACTTCTCATCTATCTACCATTAGAAAATTCTTAGTATCCTGCATTTACTCCATTTGCCTTTGAAAAGCTCACAAAGTTGTTTATACTGCACTAGAGTGCTGGTCCCATATGGAGATTTCAGCTGGTGTGTATGTGAGGGGCGGGCAGGCTTGAATTAGCAAGATGCCTTCCCTAAGAAAAGAACACAGTCACAGCTGGGAGCACCTGCAAAGTGGCTAGATAAAAAGAAGCTGCCTCAATATTAAGGCAGATCTGCTCTGGGGTGACATATGCTACAATTCTTCATGGCCCAGTGTCTTGATGCCACAGGCTGCCAACTGTGTCAAGTTGCCAGGCTGACACCCCTGACTGGATATTCTCTACTTGAATCCACCAGTGGCTTAACACAAGACATAATGCCCTGAAAAGATGCTTAGCCTCTTGCCCAGAACTTTCAATCATGCTCATTTTCTGATGGAATCAAGCAAACCTAAATGGCTTCTCTTGAATTCAAAGAGCCTTATATAATGGTTTATTTACCATTATTCCCAAGTCCCATACTTCCCTGTAGACACACAAAAAACTCTCCCACGAACATGCCTTGCCCATTCCTACTGATTATTTATTAACTCCTGGTATAAGTCAGGTATTTTCTGAGAACCTATAATGTACTAAAGCCTGAGAGCAGAAAGATAAATATAAAGATAAAGATAAGTGCTTTCTACTTTGAAAGTACTAAAAAGACAGTAGGGAGTTAAGTGTAATAATCACAGTACACTGGATGTCTAAGTACAGTGAGGATACAGAAGAGGAAGCCCCAACACTTCTGAGGAAAGCTGGGCCAAGAAAGGCTTCATGACTTGACCACACTTAAATGGAGTCCTCAGGAATGAACCATAAGTCGCCAGGTGGCTGGTAAGGAGGCATGCTGGGCAGAGAACATTTAAGAACATTTAAACAGCACAGTACAATTGTAAAACATCAAGTAATTAAATTCAGCTAGAACGTAAGGGATGCAAGAGGTGGTGGAAGGCAGTATAGAAGATTAGATAAGGCCTAGACTCCAGATCTGTGTTGCCTCAAAGTGTAACCACTAGCGAGCCACATGTGTCCATTTAAATTGAAATTGAAATGAAAATGAAATAATAATTTTAAAAAGCCAGTCCTTCAGTTGGACTAACCACATTTCAAGTGCTTAAAAACATATTTGGCTAGACAGTGCAGGAGGGAACACTTGTTTTGTTTTGTTAACAGGGATTGAACCCACGGGCGCTTAAAAACTGAGACACACTCCCAGCCTTTTTTTATTGAGGCAGGGTTTCTCTAAGTTGTTTAGAGCCTTGCTAACTTGCTGAGGCTGGCTTTGAACTTACTATCCTCCTGCTTCAGCCTCTCAAGTAGCTAGGACTACAGTGTATGCTACTCCACTTGGCTGACCATGCAAGGTTTTATTTGTCAGATTAGGAATTCTGCACTTTATCGTTCTTATGGCACTGGAATTAACTCAGTTGATTCTGATTTTGTCAGTGTGTTAAGAATCAATGTGTTAATAAGCCTATCATCACATTCACACTATCTCAGCATTTTCTCTGGGTAATACAACAACTAGAAATGTGCTGGGTGACTTGGGAGTTGTCAGCTCTCCAGAACACAAAGTCTGCATGGACTTTTCAGGTAATTCTGAAGCTATACAGTGTTCCAGAGCACGAAAACACAGAAAGCTATTCAACATTAGAAAACCTAAGCAATTTATCATATGACTAAAGGGGGAAAATCGATTCATTCAGTAACCATTTGACAGAGTTTGACACATTTGTGATTTAAAAAAAAATAGCCTTCATCAAATGAAATGAAAATTTTAAATGAAAATTTAAAATTTTAAATGAAAATTTTCTAGACTTGATAAAGGGTATTTATCAAAAATACCTTGAAAATAGCATTATCATTAAAACCAAAGACAAAAACAATGCCTGCTAGCATTACTGCTATTCAACATTGTACCACAGGTCCTAGACACACAATGGGATAACTATACCATCAAAAAGGAAGCATAACAAACACACTAAAGATTTTGGAACAGGTATGTGAATTTGTGAACAGTTTGGTAGTATGCCACTAGCTAAGGGTCTAAAACTGAATAATTTTTAGTGTTTTGAGTTACAAACTTTAATAATTAAGGTGAAAATGTGCTATTATTTCTCTGGCCAAATTTAGCCACCAGATTTATCCAAGAACAGACTGATTTTGCTGAACATAAAGTGAAAGCATATATAGGATCTTGTGTTGTTTGTTATTTTAAATGTTTCTCATGTTCAAATCCTGTACATTTCTCAACAGTTGGGACTAGACCTTTATTCATTCTATATTTTCTTCAATGAGAATTCACTATTGATTGGGTAGCAGATTCTCAATGTGGTTTTATAGTCTGGAAATTCTAATGCTGCCCAGAAAGCTCCCAAAGCCTAATGCCAGTGACCTACTCCATGTGGGGCACCCTGAGGGGCTGGAGCATCAAACTGGCAAAGTGGGTCATCTCAGGAGACCTGGCTTCTCTGACAATTACCTGACTGAAATTTTATGACATAGCTCCTCAGCAGAATAAACGCGAAACTAGTTACTAAATGCTTCTGGCCTTGGCCACCTTCTGTGATATACTTCAGAAGTCTAATCCTAGACTGTGAGATTATTTTAAGGAATTTTTACTTAATTGATCCTACTGACACCTAAAACAGCCTAAAGCAAATATCAAGGAAAGATATTAAAAATGGTCAACATATGAAAAGAAAGCCTATAATTCTGATCATAAGGCAGAAATTAGAAGTAAAAAACAATAGTGAAGAAGATATAAAGAGAATTGTGATCATTAATAACTTCAAAATAGGTGAGTCAACAAAATGGTTCTTAACTGCAGATTCTATGGGCCTGTGCCACAGTCAACATAGCTGTATTTCTAAAGACTCTTCCAGTGATTTTGATGCACATGGCTAGTTAAGAACTACCAATATTCAAGTGATTAGAGCATTAGTCACAATCATTTAGAGCTATACTGAGACCCTTTAGAGAACTGACAAGTGACAACTGTGAAAAAATTCCTACACTGTTTGACATGGATTGTGTACCTGGATTTCAAATAAGCACTTAAAAAAACCTAATATCAAGATTTGTGTTACTTTTTAGTAATATAAAGTTAACAATGTTCACTGAAAAGTCATTTAGTCTGATGTGAAGCTACATTCTACTTTCAGATTACATCACACAGCATTTATAAGCATGTCTGTTATGACCTAGAGTTGCTGATGCTGAGCCTACAGACAACTTCATGAGGTTTTCAATTTTTTAGTCCAGAAGCATAATCTGACATCTTATCAATTTAATAACAAAGATGAATCTGTATTTTTGACATTATTTGCCCAATAATAATCTGACTGAGGAACACAGAATCCTCATAGTTTCTTTGACGTTAAAAGAGAAAAACAGAATTATTATTGCTTGTGAGAAATGTCTGGAAGCCTGTAGGAGCAACACATCTTCCTGTACAGAACTGGTTTTTACTAATGAGATACTGGGTCTGAAAGAATACCTCAGAATGCTTAAGGCCAGCTAAGGGATTCTTTTCCTACATAACTGCAAGGGACATCTTCCAACTTTGAATCTTAATTGTGCAAACAGCTTTATCACCTACCTGCCTGCAAAAAGGACTTCTTTAATCCAGCCAATGAATCAAGGTGCCATCCAGAAGTTCAAGAGTGGATTATTGGGCATCTTTCACTCTCAAATTAAGAATTCTGACTGTAGTGTGTGGAAATTTCAGGCTTCTTTTGATCTTAAAGATGCAGTTTATGCTTCTGTAATAGCATGGAAGGATATTAACAGATGGTACCCTATGAAGATACTGAATAAAACTTTGGCCAGTGTTATGTTTATGAAGTACTTGCTGAAGAAGAAGGAATCCGAAGGATGTAATAACAAAAAGTGTTCCTGAATATCTTAAGTATTAATCATCAAATTTTATCAAGTTATATAAAGAAGTGAGAAGAACTGATTGGCAGAAAATCTAGGAATAAAAGAGTTATGAATCAATAAACTATTTAAAGTATAATAAACCAGAGATGCCCACAAGGAATGAACAAAGGAAAATGTGAAAAGTAGTAAAGCAGGCATCAGGTTTCCAACTGTATAATGAAGCTGACTGTATTTACTGAGCCCAAGTAATTATATTCTTGCAGAAATCATGTATCTTTACATGAAACTAAATCACTGCTGTCAGAGAAAATAGCATGAAGAACTGGGCTATATTAAAAACAAACTGAACTAGGAAATTGAAGACTATCTCCTACAACCCTGTATCTCTTGAAACTTTCATTTCAGCTACTCTCTTGCAACTCTATATGAGGATCTAATTGAAGATAACCTTGATGATCACTGTTCTGTAGCCTGATGATGATCCAAAGAAACAGTTACATGACTAATGGTACAGGCTCTATACTGCTTTATTTTTAGGCAATAAGTGAATTTACTTTTTATTAATACAAACTTAAAAAAAAACTGTGTTGCTCAAGCCTAAGCTATAATTAATATACATTTTAATAAGAAAAGTTAAATATTTTTGTTATTCAATTTCTATACAGTCCAGGATAAAAGCTGTTCTATGCACATTATTTTCATATATCATCTTTAGTGTTGATTAGTATCTTTTAAAGTAATGAAAGTGTAGTTATACCATCTGCATTTGTGGACACTGTGTACTTATACTACATTTTAATGCATTTACAATATAGTGATACTGGAATACTTTAATTATACAGGTTATTTCAATTATATATTTTAATGTAATACATATATAATTCCAGTACAATTAATAATCTGTTAGCCCCAGGCTATGCTGGCATGAATGGATCCTTCACTATAAATACACAATTGGTTTATTTTTCTTCCTTAGACAGTGAGAGAACACATGATTCAGTCAGCAAGTCGATGTGCAAGTTGCTAATAAACAAGGGGGCTAATAGGAAACATGGACTCTTTTCTCTATCCTTTTATGAATTTTAAAACATGGTTGATTAAAAATTACATGACATATAAACAGGATGTACAGAATGACATGATCATCTAGAATTTTCCTTGGTGATATCATGGCTGACACAAAAATATGGACAAAACTATTTTACTGTCACAAAACTGCCTAGAAGCTACCTGTATTTTTAGCAAAATGCTCATTTTCCTCTCTGTAATTTTATTCATAAATATAAAATCAGTATTTTGACAATCTTAATGAACTCCACTTCAAAATTTCAAAAGTTTTGAAGCATTTCAAGTTTTGCATAAAATCACATATTGCCGGAAGAGTTTATATGCTTTCAACTCTTTTTAAAGTTAAGATTACTTTGACTCAAACTACCAATTAAAAAGGGTAGAGGATATATTCTTCACTGCAAAATATAAGCCAGTGACTGGAGGTAAAATATATGACTTTTATGAGCCCATATTTTCAGCTGTTTACAAGTTTTTCCAGGTTTTTTTCAAGGAAAAAAATATGGCAAATGTTGGCTTTTGCAGTATATAGTGCTTATTTTTCTAACAATTATGAAGCTAATAATTCTAAAGTTGTTAAAGCCCATGTTCATGGAGGCTTCTGATAAACATAAGAATAAAATTTACACATGTAAAGTTAGTCACAAATTTAATATTTTCATATTTACCTGAATTGTGGTATTTTTTCCCAACATATTCAAATGCAAAGAGTAGCTGGAGGTCTGTTGGCTGGGAATAATGAGCTATTGCAAGGCATACCTAGGAAAAATTCTACATTTAGAATTTGATTTTAACACACTTAGTTAAATGAAATGTACAATAAGGCCTTGGTCACTGGGAGCATCATCCTGGGGCAATGACTACAGTACTATTTACATGCTTTCTGTTGACCTAAAATGTGAAGGGGCTCCTGAAGGCCAGATATCTCATTCATTGTTGTGCTCCCTAGACATTGTTTAATCTTTAGTTGGACCATGATAAGTATTCAGTATGTATATGCTAAGTTGAAATTTAACTGTAAAATAATTTTATTCTAATAAATGAAACTTGAATGCAAAAGAAGCATTTTCCAAAAAGTAATGACAACATATTCACTTCAAAAAAAAAAAAAAGTTTCAATCTTGATGGACCTTTAGGCTTAATATAAGGCATGAAATTTTAATGTTTACACCTCATGTATCGAAACAAGATTAAATTTAATAAAGAAGCCACAATCAAAAAATAGTTAAAACCAACAAGAAACTAAAAAAAAAACAACAACAACAACAACAAAAAAAAACAGGTGGCACAGAGAAATATATATATTTTTTTAAAAAAACAAGTTTACATAAAATGGTTTGAGACTGTGCTCTGTGTTGGAGAAAATGTCAGTTTTCTAGTTAAACAGATCAGGGACTAAACTTAAGTTCTAGTTCTAATCAAGTCCTTGCTGCACAATCCATGTGCAGTCAATTCCTGTCTCCCAGCTTGTTTGCTCATCTGTGAAATGAAGATAATATGTAGGCTGTTGCAAGTATTAACAATCTTAATGCATGCTTGGCCTTCAGAGGAACTCTGAATGTGGAAATATGGCTGTTATTCTCAACTGCAACTGATTAGAATGAAGAACGACTGTCTGTATGTATAAAACCTACTAGATTGTGGGCAAAATGTCTTCAAATGACCAAAGAGGGAAGAAGAAATTAAGACACATGCAAAGCAAGAAATGCAGAAGACCTTATTTAAAAAGATTAAGTAAGAAGGTAAAGCACTAATCAAGAAAGATATATTTTCAACAGTGAGCAAGAAAGAAAATTTGAGTTGTTAGTTCATGTCAAATCAGTGGTGTCTGGAGTAAAGGAAGGCAAATTCCATTAACCTTTAAGTATGTTTCAGCCTGTTGTTTAAACTACGTTTTTAAATCTTATAAAGAATGAGCATATCCTATCTTACTAAATTGAAATATACAACCAAAGTGTCAGAATTTATCATGAGTTCTGACCAAAAAGAAAAAAGGCAACTTCCTTAAACTGACTTATTTCACATTTCAATGCTTATTTAGAGAGCCTTCTGTGAGAATCCCACTTAACAAAATTTAGGAGATGGGTATATACATTCTCATTCTTAATCTGTTCAATAGTCTTCCTTTAAGTACTTCTAAGAGCAAAACTACTAAAATCTGTACCTTGATAAGGTCCTCATTACTTCCTATTCCTCTGGCCAGATACATAGTTTATAAGCTTTGTTGCATTTTTCACTAGAAATTTTCATGTTTGTCCCTTTTGCTACACTGCCATAGCCACATCGTTAAACCATACTTACTTTATGGCACCTCGGTGGGCTTTCCTACATTCTAGAAATCCCCAAGACTTAAGAATTCTCTTCTATAGATATAATTTTGGCTAATAATTGTTATCTGCTGATTCCCAGGTACTTGCATAATAAATTAAATCTCCTAATTCTTGTTCCATCACAAAACTGGCTCTCCTCACCAAATAGCTCTTAACTTCCCCAAATTCCCTCAGTAGTCGGTGGTCAGAGAAAATGTTTTGTACACATTCTGTCTGACTTGATTCCAGGCATCTCCTGTCATGCTCATTGCTTGGAAAATCCTTCTCCCCCTCTCAACCAACCATGCTTTCTTGGAAATTGTCATGTCTGTTCAACACTACTTTCTTCCCAAACCTTGCTAGACTGAGCCAATGTCAGAGTATTAATTCCAGAAACCCCTGCTGTCTCCAAGCAATGACAGTTCCAATATAAAGTACCTCTTTAGTGCTTATATAGCTGTTCATTCAAGGTATACACATAATTTTCATGAGTATGGATAAAAAGTAGCATGTAGCTGGTCCTTGATCATATTTTTATCATTAAGTTCAATTCCTTCAGGGTAGATGCTACATTTCACATTCATTCAACAAATATTTATTGAGCATCTACCATATTCAAAGCCCTAGGGATGCAGTGAACAAAACAGATACAATCTACATCATCATTAAACTAACAGAAGACAAGACACTAAACAAGATCAACAAGAACACAAAAATGGAAAGTTAGATAATTATAAATGCTAAAGAAGCAGGGAAGAGAACTATGAAGTTTTATAGTGAAGAGAAGAGGGAAGCATGTTAAAAATTTAGAGAAGACCAAGAAGACCTCTCTACACAAACTCAGTAAAGATCTGAAGACTTCCACATTTTGTAGCATCACTTCAGTAGCTTTCTGAAGGTGAACTGCATCAAATAGTGGCAAAAATACTAGTCGGCAAAATTAGTCACTAACATTAATGCATATGCTCCTGACTACTAATACTAGCATATTTCCATCTCTCAGACAATTAAAAAGCAGTCACATGCCCTGTTTATGCAAAAGAGATTCACTGATCATTGATAATGCAACATGTCTTTTTGTGGCTATGAGGCAAAAAAGAAAAAAAGCCTATCTGCAAAGCAAACTCCAAACAGTCTATTTCTCTCCTTAAAAATAATAGTATAACATTAAATTAGGAAAAACAATGAGTATGTCCAATAGTATATACATTTAAAGAAGACTATAAAAATTATTGTGAAACTGAAACTCAAGTTTAATGACTTCCACAGTGGTTCATTTTCTTGTATTATGGGCTGGGGGTAATTAAATCTGTTGTTCATTAGTGTAATTACAAGTGAGCATAACTTATTTTCACATAACCTAAGTAAAAGGATCCTAGGTACATACAAAGGCACATACAAACTTGTGTGTCTAGATGACATTCACACTGTTACTGTGGAACACTCTGAGAAGAGAAAGAAAGCCAGATATTCTTTCTTTTGTACTTTTACATAATACTATTTTAAAAGTCTATGTCTAAATTCCTAGCTTCCATTTCTTCAGTTCCTGAAAGACTTTTTAAAAGTAGGTCTCATTTCCACACAAAATTATTCTTATTTTGCAAATATTCCCTAGGCAATTAAAAATTTTAGAGAAACTCCAGCACTACAGCTGATAATTTCTCTAAGACCAGCTGGGAGCACAGCACTGAGAAGCTCAAATCCAGGAGACATTTAAATTTCTAGTTCCACCACATTTATTACCAAAACTGGTTTCCTGTATTTCTGTGGTCTGAAAGCCAACAATAAGTATCTGATTCCTTGGCAAAAATGATAGTCCAGGAAAAGGCCAACCTGTTATTTAATTAGATTAACTGAATCCGCTTCTAGAAAGCATGCCTGAACAAGTGGCTCACAATTAACTAAATTAAGAATAAATTAGAGACAAAAGGCATATCTTTAGCTTAACATCCATCCATCTATATTTTTAAAATGATAAATTGTTTAAAATAATCCTTTTTCCTCCTTGTTTTTAGTAAAGAATCCTTCAAAAGGAAATGGGTAACTCAAAGTTGCTACGAGATTAGATGTCCAATTTCCTATCATCACATTCCTTCTTCCTTCATATAAACCTTTCCCAAATATCATTATTTTCCCATAATAGCCCAAGGACAATGAGGATGAATGATAATGGATGCAGCTGCACAAAGTGATCTAATTTAGTCATAACACATTGCAAGAAAACCAACTAGACAGGTTTTAGAGCAACATTTAATAAAATATGAATCAATTTAGTATTCTGAGACTTCATATTCCAAACAAGAATTTAAATGCTTTTGATATTTCAAAACAAATTGATAGCTCACCCAGAGAACTCCAAGCATACATTTGATAATTTTTAAACAAATTATAAAACAATTTCCAGAGAAAATTTAGCATTCAAAAGCTTCCAAAGGTAAAAATGAGCCATAACTTCTGAATTACTAATTTTAGATAAAAAAAATTTTAATTGAAATAAGAGTATGCCAGAATTTTTTTTTTTAACTCACAAAGTCATTAAGCTTTGGTAACCACACATGATTTGAACTCTTGTGTTTGAAAACGTAAGAATCAGAGAAAAAATTCCCTACATACATTTTTACTTTCCCTCATGACTGTATAAAATACAAAGAGTACTTCCTTCAGGCCTGAGGTAATATGCTTTTTATATTTTAAGACAACAGGTTGGGGCTGGGGATGTGGCTCAAGCGGTAGCGCGCTCGCCTGGCATGCGTGCAGCCCGGGTTGGATCTTCAGCACCACATACAAACGAAGATGTTGTGTCCCCCAAAAACTAAAAAATAAATATTAAAAAATTCTCTCTTTCTCTCCCCCCGCCCTCACACTCTCTTAAAAAAAAAAAAAGACAACAGGAAAAGGATTTTTGTCAGAAACTTGTTCTTGGGAAAGGGAACTAGCTTGTCCTATGTGGGTGTGTCAATGAAGACTTCATCATTCACCAGCTGTACAACAATCAAGGGAGATCCTGAATTTACAGAGAGAGCACTTAACTATGTTTTGTTCACTTGGCAACTAATCATTTGTGGGAGGACATCTTTTGTGCTACCACTCTGCACTGTTATTTAATATTCATTTGTTTCTGCTTTACTTTCTCAATTAGACTGAAACCCTTCAGGGAAAGAAACTGCATCTTACACCTTTCTTTCTAACTTGCAAAGTTTAGGACACTGCTTCAAGTGTCAAAAAGACCTAAGTCTCAAGACCTAAGTCAAATAATTATGATTTCCATTTACTAAAATACTGTCCTCTAAAATATACGATAGGAGTGGGAGAGTTTTAACTGGTAAGAGTATTGGCCCAAATACATCAATTTTTCATTTTAAAAATTTTATCCTAACTTGATCTCACAAGTTCTGTGTGGTCCCTATTCTTAAGATTCTATATATTTTTTTTTCTTTGTGGGTATGGGGGGTGTTGGTACTAGGATTTGAACTCAGGGGTGTTTAACCATGGAGTCACATCCCTAGCCCTTTTGATTTTGAGACAAGATCTCACTAAGTTACCTAGGGCCTCACTAAATTGCTGAGGCTGGCTTTGATCTTGTGATCCTCCTGCCTCAGCCTCTTGAGTCACTGGGATTACAGCTGTGGGCCACTATGCCTGGCGAGATAGTATATATCTTAAAGTTAATATTTTCATAAAAGGGTTCCTGCTGCTTTAGTCAATGAAATATAAATATAATTTAAGTCTGAGAAAGTAACTTGGCTAAACATTTTATGTATAGTGTACTACCTAATCAATTCTAAAGCTTTTCTATATAAGAATAGGCATCTCAAATTGGAAATGCCACAATCACAATCACATATAACAGAATCAAATGGCTGAATGTGACCTTAAAAGTTATCAAGTAACATTTTCAAAAATACAGCATTCTGAGAAACAGCTATAGAGATTTGGTTTGAAAACTTTTAGCCACAGGCTTGCTATCACTCTGCTGGACAGCCCCAGTGATCATGCATTTTCACATATTCACCTCATGTTTGCCTTCCTGTGAAGAAACTGTTGGTTCTAATTCTAAAAGCAGATCAACTACCTCATAACCATTGTATATGAAGATACCTGCCTCAAGATCTTTTTGACAGCCTCATTTGATATCAACAGAAACTTAAGCAGTGAGTCTACTGACCATGAAAAACTAATGTGCTCTTGCTGGCCCAAAGACTGCTTCTACTCTAAGAGAAGGCAGAGTCCTAGTCCATTAAGACACTGTTGTTCTAGTCTGGTTCATGGGAGCACACTTTCCTCTGGAAATTCTGTTACTATTTTCTACATTTGCTACATCAGACTGGAACAGAGAGGCATTAGTTCTGTCATCCTCATTCCTTTGGAAAACAAAAACATGGAATCAAGAAGTGAAGACTTTTGCTCTTGAATTTTACTCTACAAGTAGGTAATAAACATTCCTTGGAAGGCAGGGAAGAAAAAAGCCAATTAAAAAGTTCATAATTTTGAGTTTTCCTTGTCAAGTATCACTCAAATTAATCCATTAATATTTTCTTTAAACCACTAATAATTATTAGCCCTCTTCTATAATTAAACATTACTATTCCTTATGTAACCTAAATCTAACTTTCAGTTTGTTGGTAAGGTTCTGTGGTGCTATATTAAAAGTCTTACCAAACCTCAATTACAGTATATTCTCCAACTTTTCAACCTTATTAACAAAAGAAGAAGAAGAAGAAGAAGAAGAAGAAAAGAAAGAAAGAAACAAACAAACAAACTAGCTAGCGATGGTTATAATGGAAAAGACATGCTAATTTCCATGACAATCTTTAATAGGAACTGATAAAAAAGTATATAGAGTACTTTAGAGTAGACATAAACTAATACACGGAAGTAGTTCTATTAATATTCTTGGCTTTGACTTTACTTAAGGAGGTATTCAATAACTTCCCCTAAAAACAATCTGAACAATTGAAAATGAAAACTTCTACACAGAACTGAAATTGGTAAATGTAGCACAGAATCCAAAATTCATAAAACTTAACAGTATTACCTTTTTGGCACTTTCAGGACCTGATTCATCAAAGCGAAATCTGACAATTCTGAAATCTTTACAATAAATAATTAACTCCGTTGGATTAAATTTCAATTTCTGGTTGGGGCCTAGGACTTTCTGCTTCCTCTTATGGTCATTTACTAAAAAAGAGGAAAAAAGAAAATGTAATGTTATTACTTACACTTTCATACACTTCAGTAAAATCCTTAGGGAAAATCATTTCAAGGTCCCCCATCACCTGAGAACTAGTTCTCCAAAATCTTCATATTTGTCTATAATCTCTAGAATTTTTGTGGGGGGAGGGGACAGTTTTAACTCTGCTTTTTGAAGATAAAAGATTCTTTGCACAAAACCACCACCATCTAGATACATTTAGTGGTTAAAATTTTTATTAAAAAGAGGATAAAATTTAGAAACTATAAAAAGCTATATCTCCATTTTAAAATAGTTCTATATCCCCATATTAAAATAATTTCTTGACTTCTTTCTCTTTTTTCTACTTCCAGGAACTCAAAGAGAGAGAGAAAGAGAAAAAAAAAAAAAAGAAGGTAAAACTAAACCTAAACCTACAGAAATAAAATTTCAACTCAAGTATTTCAAGGAATACACCAGAATGGAATCAACTTTTAGAGACCAATTACATTTTTTTTTTTAAATGTAGGGTCTTGCTATACTCTTAGGCTGTCCCCTGCAACTCCTAGACATCCTGTAAGCTCTGCACCATCACACTCAGCTTCAATTTTGAGAGGGAATACATGCAGAATACTACATACCTGTGACAATTTGTTCAATACATGTTAAAGGAACATCATGTTCTCCAAGAAGAAGGTTTCTGTAATAGAATTTCTGAAATAAAAAATCATCTTTACATTAATTCTTTCCTTAATCTCACAGCAGTAATATAAGCATTACTTTTAAATGTGATGGGAAAGTGTGACTACTACCTCTAAAACACACAAAAAACTTCTGCAAACATAGCCAGGACCATTCTAAGTATACAGTATTTTAGGACACACTTTGGTAGCACAGAGAAAGAAATGTATGTTGTATTCATGTTCTCTCCATCTTTCTCCCACACTTTAACAATGGAAATGAAGTTGAAAAGTACACCATAATACCACGTTAATATCCAAGAAATGTAATATGATCAATTACTTCACAGGCAAACATCTGCATGTCTGGTGCTAGATAAACTATTCACAAAGTAAGGAAGATGAAGGACTGCTATGTCACTAGATTTTAATGGGTAAAATACTTGATTTTCACAGTGAATATTTTAGAGGAAAAGTAACAATTTTTTAGAATAGAAAGTCTACTAGAAATAAAAATCTTTAAAAAAAAGCTTTTGGCAACTAGAGCTCACTGTTTTTACCTGCTAACAATTTGTTTCCATTTCAAACTAAAGACATAGCTGACACAATTAACCTATTGTTGGTATAGCATTGGTTTATTTTTTCTATTGTTGTTACTAGATTTGAGCTATTCAAGGTATATGCTTCTCACTGACAGTGAAGTCTAGGGCCAGAGATCATTTAATGAAGCTAAAAACAAAGGGGAAAACCCAAGTGCACATCAAAATAAGCTATTATCCATATCTACTAGATATTTCTAAAGACCTCAAACATAGTCTAAATACAGACATATATTAACAAACACACAAATATAAAGGAAAATTTATGATAAATTAATGAATGGCTATATGAAATTTACTCACAGACCATTCAAAACAAGTTCATAGTTAATAAGAAAGGGTTTCATTATAGAACAATCATTGCTATAAGATCTTAGAGGCAAAAATGTGTAACACTTTGCAAAGCAAAATACAACTGAGTTAAGAGAAAAGTCTAGGACTTTTAATTTAATCAAATAAATACTTGACTTTAAAAAAATTAAAATTATGTAGAATTATTACTTTGCAGTAAGAATATAAAATGGCAAAAGGGTTATTAAAGAATCATTTTATCAACTTTTTTTTGCACTCTTACTGTATACTAGAAACTAGAATTTGACATTTTGGGGAAAGGATTATTTGTTTAAAAAATATGAAATCAGTAAAATGCTCAGCATTTACAAGATTATTTACTAAATAAATGAGTTTTTCTCTTCATAACTAGTTTAAAAGAATATCTTTACTGTCATAAATAATTTAAAAGATTTAGAAGGGAGGAAATAACTCCCTTATTGAAAAGTATATATAACCAATGATCACAGAGAATAAACAAAACAAGGTAACTTAAAATCATCTAATTCTATTCCTCAAGCAAATCCCAAAAGTCTGCTTACCTTTTTCTGAATTTTAATAGAATATATTCCCAACATTATGATAATCATTTATCAATAAATTTATTATATTTTTTATACCTGTGATTTATATAACAAATATGTTCTGCTTAGAGGTGAATCCTTAACACAGTGAAATAGTATACAAATAAAACACACCTGTAATGGCATTGGGTCATCCGTAATAAAGGAGATTTTGAAGTTACTGCACACCAGCTTTCCCCACAAATCATACTGACTTGTGTCTGTTGCAATGCATTTTCTCACAAAATTTACTTCATTTACAACAATTTCTCCTTAAAAATAACAAAAAAAAATAATTGGACTGAGTTCTGATTAAAACCATAAAATGTCAACAATCATTGGATCACCTAGAAGGAAAATTTCTTGATTTAATGATGACAGGAAGAAGAACATTCACAAATTGCTTACTAGGTGCTAAACACTGTGCTTTTGTATCTTCACAACAGAAACAGTAACAAGGCATCACTCTCCATTTGTAAGGTACAGAAACTGAGGCAAAAAGAGTTTTGGGGTCTGAACTGATTGAACTAGAAAGGCTATCCTACATCTGCACTCCTTACTTCTGCTATATTACCTCTCATTATTTCAAAGGAGAAGAAATAAGCTAAACCCTCTCCTTTGGAGTATTACTTGATAAAATATTTGTGTTTTATTAACATATGACTTGATTTCTTAAGTCATATTTTTTATCCTTTTTAGGTTTTTTTTTTCTTTTCTAGTATTGGGGATTAGAACCCAAGGGTGCTTTACCACTGAACTACATCTCTAACTCTTTTTTTTTTTTTTTAAAGAGAGAGTGAGAGAGGAGAGAGAGAGAGAGAGAGAGAGAGAGAGAGAGAGAGAGAGAGAGAGAGAGAGAGAGAATTTTTAATATTTATTTTTTAGTTCTCGGCGGACACAACATCTTTGTTGGTATGTGGTGCTGAGGATCGAACCCGGGCCGCGTGCATGCCAGGCGAGCGCGCTACCGCTTGAGCCACATCCCCAGCCCCCATCTCTAACTCTTTATATTTTTAATTTTGAGACAAGTTCTCACTAAGTTGCCCAGGATGGCTCCAAACTTGTGATCCTCCTGCCTCAGCTTCCCAAAATGCAGGAAATAGAGTCATGTGCCACTGGGCCTGGCTTTTGATCCCTTTTATAAAGAATGAGGAATAGCATTCAGCTTTATTTGTTTAAAAATCTATAAAGTCAAATTTATAATTTATTTTCCTTAATCAAATTATAACTTAGTAGGTGATAAAATTTTCAAATACAGCTTAAATTAAAAGGAAAGATTAAAGAGATAAATAGAAGAAACCAAAAGTTAAAAGTTGCTCTTAAAAAGAATAATTTTCTATAATTTATTTAAAGCTTAATTATCATTAAATCTTAATTTTAAGATATAAAATTTAATTAGATCAAACAACATTTCTAAGCCATCAGTCTTCATGGTCAACAATAGAAAAGTTAGGGTGCTGATCTACTTTGCCTATTTCTATCATTATAAAAACCCTTAATAGTGATAGACAAGGACCTGTTACTGACAATCCCTACCTACCAATTCATGAATAATGAAAAAAATCTCAAAACAACCCTCTAACAAAAATGTTACAATAAATTTGAGTTAGAAAATAATTTTATTCAAGTTCTTAAAAATTCACAAGGCTAGTTTTAAGCACAGCTTCCTGACACTTACTTGAAAATTTAATTCCAACATGCTCATGTCAAATTCCTGGCTCAAACCACTTACGTAAATTTCCATTCTGAACAGAAGCCTCCTTCAAGTGGTTGAAGGCCTTGTGTGCCTGGCCAGCCTCAGCTGTCTTCCTCACCCTCACTGCTCTAACCACAGCAGCTATCTATGAAGCCCTCATAAGTACCACAGGGCTTCCATCTGCGGGGTCTTTAAACATGATTCCATTTTTGGAAGATTCTTTCTTTTAGCTTAATCACTATCTCAGAAATGCCTTAAAAATATGCCTGCCTAGATTAAATGCTTCCTATCACAGCATCATAAACTTGTAATACTCATCACAGTTATAATTGTATATACATATATACTTAAACTAATACCTACCTCAAACTCAGTGTTATATGCCCCATGACAATATATTTTTTAAAAAAAGGACTAATTTTTATTCAATGCTGAAACTTTAGTACACAGAACAATATCTATCACATAGTAAGTGCCTTTTAAGCAAGTGCTGAATAAATGAATAAAATCACTTTAGTACCCTGGTTCACCACACAACCACTACCAGTTGGACAGAAGCTGTTCTAAACAGAACAAAAACCAGTAATTCAATATGGCTGAGTAGCCAAGCAGGGAGGAAGATAAGCACTGTTTTAAGTAAACTTATATGAAGATAGAGAGGGAAAAAAAAATCACAGAACTGCCACTGCTTGCCTACACATGCATAGAAAGCAATAAAAATCTAGCAAAGGGAGTTTCTCAGAATTTTTCTTAATTCAACAGCTTGTAAGGTAAGGAAGGCAGATGTTTTCTTTAATACACAGATAAGGGACCTGGGTCCAAAGAGGTTAAATCACTTTCCTAAGATCTTAAAAACAGTAAGAAGTAAACTTGAAACTTAGTGTTCTGACTCCAAATCCAACATAGTTGTCCCGTGGTATCTATGGAGGATTTATTCTAGTACCCTGCAGACACCCAAATCTATAGATGTTCAAGTCCTTATATAAAATGGTTAGTATTTGCAAATAACTTATCCACATCCTTTATATAATCTCTAGCTTAGAATACTTAATATAACATAAAGGCTATGTAAATACAGTATTGTATACTTATACAGTATTGTATAGGGAACAATGACAAAAAGTCTGTACATGTTCAGTACAGGGGCAATTTTCAGAATATTGTTGATTGGTAGTTGGTTGGATCTACAAATTGTAACCCACAGATTTAGAGGGTTATTTGTACTTGTTTCCCTACACTTGCATAAAATTAAATGTGCAGTAATGAGATAGAAAAAGTACCAAAACTGAATTAAAGATTCAAGATAGCCAGGCATGGTGTGAATACCTATAATCCCAGCAGCTCAGGAGGCTGAGGCAGGAGGATCACTTGCAGCTTTGAAGCCAGTCTCAGCAAATTAGCAAAGTTATAAGCAACTTAGACACTGTCTCAAAATAAAAAGTTTAAAAACGGGCTGAGGATGTGGCCCAGTGGTTAAGCACCCTGGGTTTCAATCCCTATTGTTAAAACAAAAACAAAAACAAACAAACAAACAAACAGCAACAACAACAAAAAAAAAAACACTAAGGTACTGATCTTAAATGAATTCTAACCAAAAAAAAAGAGGGGCTGGGGATGGGGCTCTCAGCAGTAGAGCGCTCACTTAGCATATGTGAGGTGCTGGGTTCAAGCCTCAGTACTACATAAAAGTAAATAAATAAAATAAAGGTATAGTGTCCAACTCAACTAAAAAAAAATTTTTAAAAAGACATGAAACTCATTAATTAAAATACATAAAATTCAAATCTTCTAGTTTCTTGAACACAAAGCTTATAAACTCCCTTATCAAAATCTGGATTATTGAATATTCAACCCTTTCTCTCCGATTTTAGCTACTATTTATAAGAGGCCCTCAACTTAAACAACTAATTATTCCCAGTTCAGACATAGGACATATTCCTTTAACAATGACTTCTCAATACAAAACTAGACTTACAAAGTATGACCTATATTGCCTTATACTGTGTCACCTTTCTTACCTAGTCAACTAATCCAGAAAGACTTGCAAAATATTGTTTCAAAAATTTATTCAGTTATTGCATTTATGATTCATACCTATTTTTCTCATATACCTACCATAGGATTTCAGGCTCCTGAGATGGGGAGCAAAGGAAATAGTGGGAATAAAGGGATGGTGTGCTCTCAGGACAGAACATGGTAGCCACACTAGCATCATCTGCCAATTTCATTTAAGAGGCACACATCTGGACAGACATTCTTCTTTAGAAACCTGACTCTTTTACCAATGCACAAGTGAAATGTCAGCCTTGTGAAGGTGGTGAGGATGAGTCCAAGAAAAGGAGAATGAATTTAATAGGTCCTGGGGATGGTAAATCATGTTCCATGGGATAAAAACAAACCACTGTTTCCATAAATTAAATTATTACTGATACAGCTACCCTCATTTACTATGTGCCACTTTACAGAAAAGATTTTCTGCAGAGATGGACATTTAAGTGAGAATTCTTATAATTATGTGAAACAATGCTAATAGGCACTTCCTATCTAAGGGCAAGTTCTCTCCACCTGTAACACTTAGAAAGCTTTCAAGTTCAACTTAGAACCAGGATGAGAACAGAAAAATCTTCTTTTAGGAATGTGTCCACCAGAGGCAGTTCAAAAGACTCCATTCTTACCAATGAGTTGTGGCACTCAGCAGAATGTGTTTTCTGCTCACACAAGCTATCTGCTCATAATGTTAAAAAATAGAAGAATAAGAGCTGTCATAAGCTACTATCCTGTACTATAATACTGTGGGCCAGAAAACTAGCAAGGAAAGACAGGATACAAAAGGGTCTCTTCTTAGGCAGGATGTGTGAAGAATACTGACATTATTCTTATTCACATTTTAAATTAGTGGCTATAATGGTTTCGATATGAGGTGTCTCCCAAAATCTCATATGAGATAGTGCAAGAAAGTTTAGAAGTGAAATGATTGGGTTATGACTGCCTTAACCTAATCATTGAATTAATTCCCTTTCAGGGATTAGCCGATGGTAACTAAAGGCAGGTATGGCTGGAAGAGGTAGATCAGGGGGCGTGCCTTTGGGTTATATATTTGTATCTAGTGAGTGGAGTCTGTGTCTCTGCTTCCTGTTATCCAGCTCCACTACATATTTCTACCATGATGTTCTGCCTAATCTTAGGACCTGAGGAATGGAGTCAGCTCTCTATGGACTGATATCTCTGAAACTGTTAGCTCCCAAATAAACTTTTCCTCCTCTAATTGTTCTTGTGAGGTCTTTTTGTCAAGGCAGTGAAAATGATGACCAAAATGGTGACCTTGAAAAGGAAATTCATAACAAAAGCTTTAAAACTCCAGGAGGAGTTTTCATGGAGGCTGTACTCCTTCACTTTTTCTGTGGTAATGGGGGACATGCTAGGGGTGGGTTGCACTCTGCTCATTTCTTGAGCTTCCTGCTCAGTGCCATTAGCAAAGTGGGACTGTTCATACCATCAGGCACTTCCCAGCATGTCACTATGGGAACTCACAGGGAGACCTCATGGAAGATAAAGTAAGCAGGAAATTAGCTTCAGTGTGTAGTAATCAAAAAGCATCATAAAACACTTTCTAGATTAGAAGACGAACCAAGAGTTTCTACCATGGTTGGGAAGGAATCAAAAAAAAATCAAAGTTTATTTTTTCAAGACCCTTCCATATGTAAAGAAATGTAAAAAAGAAAATACAAAGGTAACATCTCCAATGGTTTAGCTAGGAAAGTTTTTAACTCCCTGAGGTCCAAAAAAATCATGTTATATTATCTTTTATAACACTTTACACAGTTAGGAGGTCAATCTATATGTCACAAATAGAAATAAATTTTTCATAAATTTTAGTTTGGAAAACAGTTAAAGACAAAGTATCATTGTCCATAACGTCTAATTAACCTGTGGAATGCATATTGGCCAAAAGCATAATTCAACCCATGGATTTAAACAGGATGAGTAACTATTCTACTAAAAAATGCAGAAAGGGATGGCTGGGGATATAGCTCAGTTGGTAGAATGCTTGCCTTGCATGCACAAGGCCATGAGTTCAATCCCCAGTACCACATACACACACACACACACACACACACACACACACACACACACCAAAAAAAAGCAGAAAGGTACAAAATATTAAAATTAAAAAAGGAAAGTAAAACTCTCCTCCTTAAAAAAAAGAAAAAAAAATTACATAAAACATCCACAAAAGAGTCCTTTTGCTTCTAAGGTATTCACAATTCAACTTCAGAAATAAGATTTATGGTAAGGCAGAAATCAAGAACAGTATATAATGGTCCAGAGAGTGAAAATGTAAAAGATAAACAAGAATCTATACAACAATGGCTATTTTCATTTTCCAGATGGCCCATGCTCTTCTGATCTGACTACAAAAGGCTCTGACAATCAGCGTATTCATTATCAATCTAATAGTTCATCTCAATAATGAAAGTGCTGTTAGCATTGTAGATGGAAAGGAGAAAGAAGTGAGCTGACACACAGCCTTAGAACAGTGGCCAAGGCTTAGTAGGCACTCAGGATTCAGAGAACAAACACTTCCTGAGAAGCCTTTGTGAACACTCTTCACCCTACCCCACATTTGACTTAGGTGACCTTCCTCTGAGTTCTCACAACCTTTGGCCTTCTCTACTGAACCATTTCTCAAATGGACTGAAACTGTCTACAGGCAGGACCCCCATCTTTTCATTTCATTTCATGACCCTACCGCCAGGCAGCACTAAACATGCATTCAATGCCTGCTAAACAAAGAAATTCATTATTGTCAGTTATAACATTTTGACTCTTCTCCCTTCTACATACTAAATCCTTAAGAGGATCATGTCCTGGGGTTAGAAGGCAGAAAAAGCCATCAGACCCCACTCCTGATTAAACCTTACATTCTCATCACAAAGCTGCTGGCATTCTACCAGCCTCTGTTTTGGCAGAGCCAGTGACAGGAAGTCCACTGCCTCTCAAGACATTCCATTTTCTGGCAACTAAAATTGTTTGAAAGTTCCTTCTCAAGCAGGGTCAGAATCTGTCACTGCTATGAAAAGGGCACAGCCAAGGACAGAGTTCTTTTTACCTCACTAGAGAACTCCCTCTAGGCTGACATCCAATCTGCTCCTCTACAGTTCCAAAGCATAAATCTGTGCCCTAATGTCACAGTGCAGCCAGGTAAACTATGCTACTCCGTGGTAAAGGCACAGCCCAAGTGCCAAATATAGAACTCTGGCTTTACTCTCACAACACTGGGCAAATTACTCAACCTCTGAAACCATAGTTTTTCTCACCTGTCAAATGAAAATAAACTGGTATCTTAAAGACAGAGCTGTTATAAGAATTAATTAACCTGTAAACCATATTAGTTAAATATCTTAGGCAGAAGTATGAGAAACATGCCTAAATCTAGGCTAGCAAAAAAAAGAGAATTCTGTGGCTTTTGTGTTAGCTGAAGCTCAAGCACAATAAAACCCGGAGAACTGAACACCATCAGTCATTCCCTCAGTGTCCTTCACTCCTTGGGACAGGTTTTCTGGAATTGTGGATACTGGAAGTATTACTAAAAGGATCTCTTCCCTTAATACCAACCTGAAAATATCCAGAAGCTGAGATGTGCTCATGCTTTTAGTCTGGGGTGGGTTATTATCCTCATCGGCCACAATAGAACCCTAGGCTGGGTAGATTGGGTGAGAACAATTCATCAAAAAAGAGAGAATGCATTTTTTGGAAGATGGTGGAAGAATTTCTAGGCAGACAAAAGAATTGATATTCTCTGTATAAGTGCTCATTATACTGTATAATCTAATATAGTAATTGTACCCAGTGGTTTCCAATTTAGATTTCAAACTAGATATGCACAAAATAATTTAGGGGACTAACATATTTTGCCAACTTAAAAATATTTTTAAAACTATTACTACTATGATCATCCTTTTTTTTTTTTTTTTTTTGGTTAATGAAGATTGAACTCAGGGGTCCTCAACCACTGAGACACATCCTAAAACCCAAAACTAAGTTGATTAGTGCTTTTGCTGAAGCTTGCTTTGAACTTGTGATACTCTTGCCTCAGCCTCTGGAGCTGCTGGGATTACAAGGTGTGTGCCACGGTGCCTGGCTTATGATCATCATTTAACAAAATAAATATACCAAAAAAAGTTAGAAGGATATAATCTCAGAATAAAGTACAATTCTTTAAATCAAATTAATTTAGCTTTATGAAGAAAGTTGCATTCATTAATTTTCTCATTTTAACCAAGGACTGGCAAAATATCACCCAGCCAGTACTTGGGAGACTAAAGGAGAGGATCATCTAGGCCTAAGAGTTCAATACCAGCCTAAGGAAAAATAGTGAGGCCTCGGCTGAAATATGGGAACCTCTGATCCAAGTCATATAATCTTCCAGCCACATTACACCTCCAGCACCTTCTCCTGCACCTGGCACCCAAGAGGTTCACAGAATCTGTCAACTAGTCCAGCAGCTATAAATAAAAGACAGGAACACAGTCTGGCATTACATGCTCTTAATAAATATACACTGGAACATAAACATATACATGAGTACACACATTTAAAAATTCTCATACTCAATTTTCTAAAAGTATTAGAGCAACTTTACATATATACAATACAGTCATTCCAAGAAAAAGATTCATGTAATGAAAGAGTGATAAAGAGAAGGACTATATGAAGTATAACTGCTTTGACAAATTTCAATTACAGGCTCAGATATAATTCTCTTGAGATGTCTCACATGAAATAAGTCTCTCTTACTCTAAATCTAAGAGTTGGCCTGTCTGTGTATGTCATGGTTAAGAAAGTAGTTTATGCAGATGATCTAAAGTGTCCTTGATTCATTTACTCAATAAATATCTCAATATCTATCACATTTCAGGCACTATGTTAGACATCAGGTCCCTGAAGTTGAACTACATACAATCTCATCTTAAGGAATTTTATGAACCAGGGAAGCTGAAAATTACTAACATAAACCACAATCTAAATTAAATTACTAGTCATTTTCTTCAATTTTCCTTACTTAATAAAAGATAAGAACATCTTAAATTTAGCCTTGTTAAGTTCCAACAGAGCACATAGTGACTGCACACAAATAAACAATTGATTTTGTGTTCTAATTTTCATGTGCTTATGGAATTAAAAGTTCAAACTTAGGGCAACTGAAGTAGAATATCCTTGGACCAAAGGCATTATGCCGAGTACAGCATGCAATACTATACCTCCAAACAATCACTCCTTGCTCTGTATGCCTAGGTAAATCCACAGGTGACTTGGCCAAGTTTTCTCTTGATTTCTGAGTTCAATAAAGGCCAGAACTATATTATTCAATCCCTCTTAGTAAAAGCTCTTATCATAGCCTTTATGGTTTTTTGGTTGTTTGGTATTTGTTTTTTTGGTAGTACTAAGGATCAAACCCAGGGCTTTGCATATGTTAAGGGCACATTCTACCACTGTCCTACATCCCTAGCCGCTTAGTCTTAAGGTAACTTTTTACTTGCCTTCCAGATTTCATGGGTAGAGTAATAGGCTACAAGGCCAAAGAAGGGCCAATAGTAGGGTTCGGGTAGTCACACAATGTGACGACAGGTGAAGCAGGAAACAGAGACCACAACAGGACAGCAAAAATAAGAACACAACGAGGAAGACTTTGAGAAAGCCAGAACAAGGAGGTAAGAACAGAAGAAGTCAGGGGGACAAAAAACACTATAATTTAGAATTGGCTCAGTGCTCTATAAGGTTAAGTCAGAGGCAAATAGAATATTAGATGACAGAGCCATCACAAATGCATGTACATATTGTGACATGAAATTCAACCCAAGAAAAATCAACACAGGTCAGAGAGTCCCATAACATGAATAAAAGAGGATCCAGATTTAGCTTATATTTCTACAAGAATCACTTGTAGTCAGGAACTGGGTTTACACTCTTCCCCAGAAAACTGACTTTTTAGAAGAAAGGGAAGTTTTTAGTAATTTTAAAGAATAGATAAACCTTCGATGAGAAAGAAAATTCTCTAACTGATACTAAGTAACATTTTTCATAAGCATACCTTAGATTTAAAAGCTAGTTTTTTTTTAAAAAATCAAGCATTAGTACCCATAGTTAAGACCATGTTGTTTATTAGAGTCAAAGCATAATCTAAAAGGAGGAATGAAAGCCTATGAACCACCCTATTAAAGTCAAACAAGCCAAAGTTCAAGAGCTCACAGGCAGGCAGTCATTCAAGATGAATGCTGTTTCCCACCACTACCTTTTAAATGCCTAGAGTGACTAAGACTAAAAGAGCACACAAACAGGGAGCAAGGGTTACTTGGTAATTCTATTGTTCATTCTGAGGAAAAGTGTAAAGATTAATTAGTAAACACTGGGTGAAAAGTGCTAACAAAATCAAGGGAAAATATTTATAACTAACTCCCATGATAAAGTTTAAAAAAAAAAAACTTTTTTAAGAGTTAGAATCTACCATATGGAACAGGGACAATGTTTTTAACACATTTGTTCCTACTTAATATTTTAAAATTGTAAGTTTCCATATTTATTCAGTTACTACTTCCAAAGTTCTAGTTACTTCACTAAATTTGGCTCTAAGTATTAACTTACATTTTTAAATGTTGATAGCAGCCATACAATTGGTATTTGATTTGATTTCAGATTTAAAACAGGCTTTCCTAAGTATCTGGCTACTTCCCTTAATCATATTAAACAACTGAGTTTTCCTAATTCTTACATAATTATCACACAATTCAAAATACTAATCAATATTTTTTATATCCTAAAATAAAACTCTTATCTATCACCATTCCTTAGTTCTATCTCTAAGGTTCTCTAAGGTAAATTTTGTTTTAAACAATGATTCTCAGCCTGGAAAAGATTTTGTCCCCCAGGGTAATTTGTGCATGCACATGCACACACATGCACAAAGATGTGGCAGTGATTAGAGGCATTTTGGTTGTGGCAACTAGGCCAAAACTAGTGGCAAGGGATAGGGATGCCACTGACATCTAGTAGTAGGAGAGGCTAGGAATGCTGCTAAATTATGGACAGTCCCTCACAACAAAGAATTATCCACCCCAAAATGTCAATAATGACTCTGCTAGGAAACCCTGTTCTAAACTGAAACAAAAAAATTTGCAAATACAGCTGACAACTCCAAAAAACAATTGCTAACTAAGTAATTCAAAGTTCACTCAGCTTTGTTAGTAGTACAGAGAAACAGACATAATAAAAGCTTCTTTTCATGCTATCAAAATACATTAAAATGATGATCTATTAATCACAAATGCATTAGGTTGCTGACAGATATGAAAGGCGAAAAAGTACTTTCACTACCCAAGCAATTAAAGATATACTTCCTTGCAAAAAGAACATTTCAGAAAACAAAACAGAGTATGAGTTAGTCATGTTCTTGATAGTTTTCTATGAAACTCTATTATCTCTAACCACACTTTTTCTCCCCTCGGTCATCAGATTTTTAAATGGAGAAAATTTAAAATAAATAGAAGAGGGAAGTTAATTACGTGATACTAGTCGGTAGAATAAGATCAAAATACATTACTAAAGAATCTGTTAGAACTCCAAAGTTTACCTGGCAAAAGGACTGGCTCCAGTTTTTTAATCTTCGGTTCCGAATTGATCTTATCATCAGTCTGAAATACATTAACAAAATTAATCAAAATCGAAACTCCCCTCCCATATAAGAAAGGGGATACTAAGGCAATTTTCTGTTTTCTACATGATGACACATGCGACAGACACACATTCTCCCACTTCGACTCTTTCACGTCTTAACCGAGATCTGCTCTATGGCCATGGGAGCCTGACAATAAAAAAACATTAAAATCGCTTGTACCTGTTCCAAGTGTTTACATTTATGACAGTAACCTCCTCTTACCAGATGCCTACAAGCGCAGCAAGCACGCTGGCGGTCACAGTGGGGACCATTGCCCGGGCTAGGAACTAAACAAACCCGGCTCCGAACGCTCCCTAGGACAAGACTTCGAGTAGAGAGAATGGCTGCAGCAGAGTTTCACAAGTTTCTACCACAGAAGGGGAGGCTCCCAAAGAGGCGCGTTTCCGCGCCCCGGGGCTCAGACAACCGCGCGGCGGGGGGCACCCAGACAGACACAGCCTAGCGGGGTCCCTCCGCTCCGGGGGTTCGGCCCTGCGGCTCCCCGGAAGCGCCAAGGAGAGGACAGCTCGCGGGGAGGGGGATGTTTACCTGGGGCGGCGGCAAGAGGTAAGACCTGAAGGTGGGTCTGGGCGGCTTGAGGGAGAACATGGTGCCGCCGTCTTTTCGCCCCGGCCCAGTCGCGGGCCAGCAGCAGCTTGGAAGCCTCTGAACTCCTCCGGCCTGAGAGCTCCCGGAGCGGCCGCCCAGGCCCAGTTTGCTGCCCGCCCGGCCGGGCGGACAGTAGGGCGGAGACACAGCGGAGCGCCCGCCCGACTGGGGAGGAGCCGCGGCAGAGCCGGCCTACGCGGGCGCCAGGGGCCCATCCCCGGAAGGAGCCCGGCGCCCCGCCTCGAGAGACCGCTTGCGCAGGGCTGGCGGTCCGCCACTTCCAGCCTGTAGGCCCGGCTGACTCCGGAACGCAAGGACTGAGCTGAGCTTCGGCTGCCGGGCCCGCAGAGGGGACACCGTTAGACGCGGAGCAGGGTAGCCATCTTCAGAACGCGGCCTTGGGAGGGCGCTCCTGCGGCGGCCCCAGGCCATGGCGTTGAGTGCCCCCTATTATAGCGACCCCGCCCCGGACTCCCTCCTCCGGGACTTCTCCCAGAAGTGCTGCTCTTAGTCATCAGCTTGGGCGAGCATTGTTTTTGAAGCCCTGAGTGAGGAGCCCGGGGTGGAGGGAAGGGAACTCTGATTCCCCTGACTCAAGCAGTAACACCGTCTGCGCGCTGTGGAGGACCCAAACCCGTGCAGCCAAAAGTGACCCATTCAGTGTAGGCTGGACTGCCCGTGATAAAGTCCCCTCCAAAGTTCTCAAACTTGGTGAAGATTTTCTTCTGTCACCCCCTCTGTTGTCTTTGTTAAAAACTTGACACGGGGACGACCTCCTGCTAGTTGAGCTCACTGCTGGGATGCTCAGGTTTGGTGTGTGCTGTAGGGACTGGGATGTTGGCCAGCAACCTAGACTGCTCAGTTTAGATCGTTAATTTCTAATCTTCTTGTTAAGCTTTAATGTGGAAGAAGTTATTAAGCAATTTGCCTTTCCTTGCCCATCCTCACATATAAAGATGGTAAAGAGCTGATAAATGATCAAAAACCTAGCAAGAGTAGCCGTGTAGGGGACTTCAATCTGCCTGTTAGTTGCAAAGAACTTAAACCTGTCAAGTATATTTCTAAACTCAATGTTTTTAAATGGAGCAGCCTTTGGTGGGAGGAGGCCAGAGTGGTAGATGCTGGTGAGTCTACTGGTTGACAGTAGGTCTTTGTTATACTTTGAAGAATAAAATCCAATCCAGAATTTTATGATTAATGTCATGGGGAGTCTCTGATGTGGACAGTGCGAATCACAGTCATACAGACGAGTGTTGCTAATATTAAAAAATTGAAGCAAAGATTCAAAAGTTGTCTTTTTCTGAAATAACTTGTTCCAGATTTGGAACCCTGCTGATCTTTCTGGTTAACCTGTTTGAGTAACACTTGTATCCATTTTGCCCAGGAACCACAGTTGTCAATGTCAATTCTATTGTATTGTACATGTGGAAACACTGTTGTGCACATATTTTTTACTTTATGAATATTCTGTTATTTCCCTACATTAAATGGATTTTTCTCCACAGATGCTCTTCAAGCATTTTGTGGTTTCTTCCTTATACTTCTATGGCTTATTCTGGGATTTGGGTTTTGCTGTACAGGTTTCCTTAGGACCTATAATTCTCATGTGTATGTGACCATAGAATTAAAAATTGGAAAAACTCTGCTTTCCAGATTTGTTATTGATTTAGCACCAAATTTTATGATTTTCTGGATAACCAGTTGTATTAATCTGCTTGGGCTGTCATAACAAAATAGTACAGATTAGTAACTTAAATGACAGAATAGATAGATAATGAATTAGACAATGAATTCTCAGTGTCTCTTATAGGGACACTAATCCTGTCAAATTAGAACTTCATCCCTATGACTTAATTTAAGTTCTGTTGTTTTCCACACTTTTATTGGTACATTATAATTGTATATATTGATGGGACTTATTGTTAAATTCCTATATGCTCACAATGTAACAATATGATGTGGCCAGTATCACTCCTTAGCATTTCCCTTATTTAATCTTAATTGCCTCCTAATAATCTGTCTCCAAATATAGTCATATTGGGCATTAGGGTGTCAATGTGTGCACTTTGCGGGGACATAATTCAGGCCATAGCACTGGTTTTGGAGACTTCTCCTAGATCGTGATCTCATTGCCTACTTTATGTTTTATATAATTGACCATCCCCTTCTTGGGGGCTGTAATGTCACTATTTTGACCTGTTTCATCTTTTTCTGACTGTACATGTTTTCTTTTTTGGGGGGGAAAGGTACCAGGGATTGAACTTTGGGGCACTCGACCACTGAGCCATATCTCCAGCCCTGTTTTTTTTAATTTTATTTAGAGTCGGGGTGGTCTCACTGAGTTGTTTGGTGCCTCACTTTTTGCTGAGGCTGGCTTTGAACTTGTGATCCTCCTGTCTCAGCCTTCTGAGTCTCTGGGATTACTGGCATGTGCCGCTGCTCCCGACTTGTACATGTTTTTATTATTGATTCTTCTAACATAGGGAATAGTAACATTCCCTAAAGATTACTTCCTTTTCCTTGACAAGGAAAGAGCTAACACTTGTTGAATGTTAGGTGCTAGATAATTTATATATTCATTTAGTCACTTATTTAATTGGTTAGCAAATTTGCATTGAGTGTTAACTTTGTGCCAAGCACTATTTAAAATCCTAAGACAAAGAAGTTCCTATTTTCACGACACTTTTATTCTAGATAGAAAGATATTATTTACACACACACATTTAACATGTCATATGGTAACAAGTGTTGTGAAGAATAATAATGTGGGGAGACAAAAGAGAATGTATATATTTCTACATACATATGTTAGCTATGGTCAGGGAAAGTCTGATTGATGACATTTGAGCAGAGACCAAAAGGAGTGAGAAAGCAAGCCAAGTGGAAATCAGGAGGAAGAGTGTTTTGGACTGAGAGTTTAATACTAAATACCCTCAGGGGACAGCCTTGTTGTGTGTTTCAAGCAGCCTAATGCATTAGGAGAGGAGATTTAAGGGAAACAACAGGCTGGATCACATAGGCCTTGAGAGCTGAGAAGCTTTGCAGTGTTCTGAGTTGAAAGTCATATGACCTGATTCCAGCTGCCATAGTGGTATAGCAAGAGAGAAGCTGTGAAACAAATTGAGGAACTACTGTAATAGTCTAGATAAAAGTGGTTGATGGTGATAGCAGTGGAAGAGGTTAGTAATAGTTATATATCATTTCTACAAAATGATGTCACTGACTCAGCATATGTTCTTTAAGATAAGTAACTTACAAAATCTGTTTCTTGAAGAATTCTGGGATGATAACAGCAGCAGCAGTTTTTCAGTCTAAACATAAAAGCAGACAAAATATATACCAAAACCCAATATCCCACAATTTGCAATATAGAAGCATGTGGTACTAACAACCAAGGGCTGTCATAAAGTGACTGTGCATCAATAAAGGAAATCAATAAGCATCCGGAAAACTTCAAAATAGCCAAAAAGTATTTTCTAGAAGGTTCAGCCAGTTAGGTTGAGAACAATAGCAGAAATAGGAAGGGGTATTTATCTTCTCCAAAACATGAGAGTGCAAGGGGCTCATGGTAAAGTCTAAAAGGGCTGGAATAATATAACTGCAGGAACTCTGGAAACAAATCTTCGGGAATTCCTTCTAGGAGAGGGACCTACACCGAGTACTAACTCCCAGCATGGAAACCATATTGAGCAAAACAAACAACAGAGACAAAGGCAAGAGAATATCCAGATAAAAATGAAGAACAAGATTATCTCCAAATATAAGCTGAATTTAAAATTTAAATTTACCATATATTTAAAATATTTAAAAATATTTTAAATACATGGTAAATCCAGGTGCAGTGGTGCATACCTGTAATCCTGTGGCTGAGGCAGGAGGATCCTGAGTTCAAAGCCAGCCTCAGCAAAAGCGAGGCACTAAACAACTCAGTGAGACCCTGTCTCTAAATAAAATTTTAAAAAAAGGTCTGGAAATGTGGCTCAGTGGTCAAGTAAGTGCCTTTGAGTTCAATCCCCACTGCAAAAAAGAAAGAAAGAAAAGGTAAAAACAGAAGATGTTCTCTAACAGAAGTTAGAAAAGAAATTCTTCAAATAACCTCCTTCAAAAAGTTCAAGAAAACAATTTCACATAAAAATAACCACATGAAAGTATGGAAGTCAAATCCCTTAGAAAATTATTGTACCAAAAGAGAACAAGAACAGAATAACATTCCTACAGACAACAAAAGCATACCAGAAAGATGTGCTTTCTAAGCAAATCAAAATTACCGTCTACTATTTTAAAGTGAGCCAAAAAAAAAAAAGGGACATGATGAGTCATAAAGAACTATATAAATTAGAACTAGAAACACTTGAAATGAGTAGAACTAGAAATAAGAAATTATTCCTGAAATGAAAAGTAAACTAAAGGAAACCCAAGGATCAATAAACACAACTGATTGTGCATTAAGAGAAGTAGATGGTACCAGGAATTGAACCCGGGGGGGGCACTTAACCACTGAGCCACATCCTTGGCCCTTTTTTTATATTTTATGTTGAGATAGGGTCTCACTGAGTTACTTAGGGCCTCACTAAGTTGCTGAGGCTGGTTTTGAACTTGCAATCCTCCAGCTTCAGTCTTCCAAGCTGCTGGGTACAGATGTGCACCACTGTGCCCAGCCAGAAGAAAGAATTTAAAGGTCAAAAAGCAATGAAAGAAAACAGAGAGAAAGTGGCAAACATTGAAGAGATACAAATAGGATCCACCATACAGATAACAGGAGTCTCTAGTCCATAGAGGGGGGAAAAAAAAGGTGAGGAGGAAAATAAGGAAATCGAACAAATACTACAAACAATATTTCAAAAGAAATGAAAAGCTACATATATATATATATATGTATATACACACATATGTGTGTGTGTATATATATAGGCTTAACAACACTAAAACACATTCTTCTAAAATTGTTGTTCTTTTTTTTTTAAGAGAGAGGGAGAGAGAGAATTTTAATCTTTATTTTTTAGTATTTGGCGGACACAACATCTTTGTTTGTATGTGGTGCTGAGGATCGAACCCGGGCCGCACGCATGCCACGCGAGCGTGCTACCACTTGAGCCACATCCCCAGGCCAAAAATTGTTGTTCTTTAAATTTAAAAAATGTGAACATTTCTTTGGTTATCTAGGTGCACAGAGAAAGTGATTTTGGGGTGAAAGAAAATTAGATTATCATCAGACTTTGGGGCAGCAATGCTTTATCCAGAACAAAAGGGAATAACACAGTCAAAGTAGTTAAAGGAAGAAAATATCAGAGGATAATAACTAGAATGGATTAAAGCACAACCTACATGTTTAAAACCGTAAAATAGCAAAGATGCTTTTAAGAAACAGAACCATATCTGTCATCTTGGGAGTAAGATAAATAACAAATTTATTATTTTGAAATTTGGCAGATATATGGGGGAAAGTCATTAGCCTGCTGTATTGTATGAACTGCACTGCTATGCAATTAACTAGTAGGTGAAAGGAATCATCTCTTTACAGTCAATAAAATAAAAAGAATAGAGTTTGAATAATACAAATAATACTTTCAGCTTCCTATGAATTCAGAGATCTAGACATTGAGCATCAATAGCTGCTGAATTCACAAAATGACATGTAGGTGCAGGTGTTTTGTGATGGGAGAAGCAACACCACCTAAACAGCCTTGCCAAAAGGATCAAACCTAAGTCTAAATAAGTATGTGAATAAACCCAAGCCTAAATAAGCCAACATGCAGGAACAGGAAAACACCTCAAACTACTAATGAGTGTTCAGTAAGTAAAATTTAGACTGTAGGAAATTTTTCAAGATAAGTGGCCCCTGCTCTTCAACAGATGAATTGTAAGGAGGAGAAAGGAAGAAAGGAGAGATCAGCAGATCAATGCACATTCAAATTTTTAAAAAGAACATCAAACAAAAAAAATACAGTGCTTGCTAATGAACATTCAGGTGGTGAAACTATAATGAAATTCAAGTGCAGTAACTTTAAAACATGGCTGCACAATTTTTAAACATGTTCCTGTATATGAACTCTCCCCTTGAATCTTATTTATTTACACAGTTACATATTAAATGATTTGAACATACGCAGTGTTTTTATATTTTAATGTATTAGGTACTGCTAGCTTTGAACATTAATTCCTAATATTTGCTTCTCTATAGTTAGGAAAAAATTGTAATGACATTGGAAGCAATAATGTAATAATTAATAATGTAGTAATGTTATACAAGCAGACTGTCACATAGTTCTACATAAAAGATACTCAATACTTAAGTCCTACTGTGTTGGTGAAGTACATAAATAGCTATATGGTATGGTTTAAGGTGCTCAAGAATAGTTGACTTGCCACAGGTTCTGAAATTCCACCATCAGAATGTACTCATTTGGATCTGAGAAAACACTATATCAAAACTCACATTCAACTAACACTTTGACAGGAGATAGGTATTGCAAATCTTGGCAAGATTTTAAGGGAAGGAAACATGGGTCTCATACCTGAGGCAAAGTGGGAGCGAATTCAAAAAAGGGCGGCTGTGTAATAAATAGAAATGGAGGATTTTAAAGAAAAGCTTTACCTTCCTTGGACCAGTTCCATAAATAGTCATAGGTTTCCCTACTTAGTCTGTGAAATATATTTTTTCCCCTAGGATATGACAAAAGTCTGAAAGTATTTTTGTTACAAAAACGAAAGATTTTTGAAAGACATAAAATGATATGGGTAAGCAGTGAGTGAAAAATATACATATGTGGGCTGGGGCTATGCTCAGCAGCAGAGCACTTGCCTGGCATGTGGAGGCACTGAGTTCAATCCTTAGCAACATGTAAAAATAAATAAAATGAAGGCATTCTGTCCATCTACAAGTATAAAAAATTAAAAAATATATATGTATATGTGTGTGTATGTGTGTGTGTGTGTGTGTATAGCAGGATTGATTAAATAGTCTCAATGTACCAGTAGACATGCAATTAATAGTTTCATTTATTAAGTGAATATTATTGTTCATTAAATTTCAGAGCACATGACCCAGCAATGGCAGATCAGTCCTTTATGATAAATTCAGTCCTTAAATTTTCAAATCTTATTTTGAGAAAAAAGATTCATTTACATGTAGGTATTACCATCTCTGATCACTACCTTTGGATAATTTCAGTAAGCCTCTGCCATGGAATAGACCACAATCTCATTTGTTTCTCTGTCTCTGACTTTATGTGTCACTGTCTCCATCTGTCTTTTTGTGTGTCTATGCCTTTCTTTCCTCCTGGACGTGATAGTCTACATCTCTGATGAGAAGGGAAGTGTTGATCTCTTGTTTTATGATCATCTCCCTTTTCTGACATGTCCTCTGCCCACCACTACACCAGTTCCTAGATACTCTCTATCCAAAGGTTCTTTCTCAGTGAAGTAAGAGCTGTTCAGTGACTCCAGAGAAGATGATGTCCAGAGACTCCCCTGAGACCTTATAAGTGTTGCAGTTGGGAGGTATGAGAACCTAGAGTCTAACTTCCATTCTAGCCAGAGAAGAGCCCTTAATGCCCCCTCCACTCCTTTTTGTCAAGAGTAGTGCTGACCTTAAGAGTTCCTAGTCAGTTCCCCCTGCCCCTGAACTCTTGCATGGGTTGCTAATACTCTGATAGGTGTTTGTTTTTGTGAAAATTCATTATACAAACTGGAGTCACTCCTGGCACACCTCACTAAAATAAGTTGAGGGTGTGGGAAAAGGAAAACACCCAGGTCACAAATGCCTGCATCCAGAACTATGCCATGAGCCCAATCCAGTAGAATAGCCTGCCCTGGCTTTAAGATTCTGCTTAGCAACTGACAACATACCTACCAGCAGAACCTTAAGACTAGCTTTACATACAAATGCCTCCACTTGCCAGTTAAAGCTTGCCAGCTTCCAGAAGCAAGGAAAGTGTCAATGAATTTTCTTTTATTCTAACTTTCATAGATTTCTCTGTCCTAATAAACCCCCCCCCAATGTTTCCTTTGTTCTTTGGACATACCAGAAGCCACCCCGGCTTGTGCATGTGTGTCCTTGATTGCAATCCAATTCTTTCTTCCTAAATAAAGCTCCTTTTTTTTGGAGATTCATCTCTATATTGTTCTTGATTGTGTATCCTTTAGGTTTTAGCTATAGCTTTGACATAAATCATCACCTAGATACAATTGATTTGTGTTTGCTATTGATGACCATTTGACAACAGACAGATGCATACTGAATATTTTATTTTTACACATTAACAAAACTCTTGGTCACTCTAAATTGTTAGAGTGTGATGTGTGTTTGATGTAATTGTGTACTTTCCCCCCATTGTGCGATTTAAAAACAAAACATTGAAACATAAACAAAAAAACTCATGAGTTGTATGGCTCCTTCCCACTTCTTCTTGCACATAATAATCTTATTTTAAATCCCCCCTCAGCACCCCCTCTTTTTTTCCATTTTTGCTTACTTCTTAGGTGACCTGATGGCGATTTACATGCTGAAAGGCATTTCTTAGGCTACTCAGTGGCTCCCAGGAATAAAAATATCCTAATAATTAATTTTGCATGCTGATTAATCAGTTTATCTCCATTGCCATATTGTCACTTTCATTTGATCCTGCTTCAATTAAAAAAACCTCAGTTTGCTAGTATATGTTAACAAAATACTACTTTAAATGTAGTGCCTTGAAATTTAAATTCACATTTCCAGCATTTTTTAATGAAAACATTTTCAGCAATTGATGAAATTTAGATGGCCACGATGGCACCCATTTGTGGTTCTGGTTTAAAACAAAACAAAACAGATCAGCATTCAGTTTCTGTGGAAGTGTTCTCGTGCTCAATCTTTTGTTCTTCCATTGCAGTTGCAGACACAACTACTAGGTTACTTACACTGCTGGCTTGTCCGGACCTGTCTAATTTGTCCTGAAGGGGTTTAACATTCCTAGGATGGCCATGTAAACTTTTTGACCTGAGAGATGGGAATCCCAAAGTTTGGTCTGGTTTCACAGACAATGAGTTCTCCTTTTCCATTCTGTCAGTAACAGTGAAGGACAAATGAGAGATTTGAGGGATACTTTGAGAAACATAATTCTCATCTCTGCTATCTGTCGGCTGCTCTTTATGCTCTGCTTGCACTGCAGTTTCTGACGTGATGGAAGGGATATCTGTGCTACGAGACCGTGTGATCTTCTGCACCTGATATTTCCACTCGGCTGTCCATTGCTGAACTGTCGAGGGGCATGCTTGGTCCATGACTGAACTGTACTCAGCATTCCATTTGTTATACCCACCAACCACCTTTCTTCCCTCAGAATAGACAAAGCTTCTGGACTTCATTGTTTTAAAAGTATTGACTGCTTCATCGGGGTAATAGCGTGTAATTTTAGTTTCTTCCAGGGGATAGGAAATTGTGCCTTCCATCTTTGTCGTCTCTACTGTTAACTGAGTGTTTGGAAAATCTGATTTGTTCTGTCCGTGCATAACATCTGTTGGGTTTAAATCTGGAGAAACTGTTTCTGCTCTTTTAGAGTCTTCCTGTCTTTCATCACCTTCAGTTGAAATCCCAATATTTGGACCTACTTTGGGTTCTGAAGTGTTCTTGGAGTTGTCTACCCCAAGTCGATTGCGGTCTGGTGTTGCTGGTGGGCTTGGACTTGAAGAAAAGTGAAGGCTGTCCTGGCGTTCAGGGAGTAGGTGTATTTTTGAGTCCTTCTCTTCCTTCACACGAAAGGAACAGGTTTTCTTCCTGAATCCTGTCCCTGGTGACATGGAAAGAGAAGAATCCTCAAACAATAACTCCTCCCCATTAAAGTGATACCGATACATGCTGTAGCCATCGGCACTGTTGATGCTGCTTTGCCGTAGAAGGTACGCTGCATCACATTCTGATGAAGCTCTGGACCGGGTCTGTATCAGATCCGACTTGTCAATTCCTGCAAGATTTTCAAGAGCATTCACCATTCTGCTAGATAATTCTTCGAGTTGAGAAAGTCGAAGTTCAACAGTCTGTAGGGAAGTTTTCATAAAATTTTCTCGTTCATTGATTTCTTCCAGCCTCATTGACATGCTTTCAACTCTGGTGAATACAAAAGAGATATATTTGTTAAACCAAGATAACTGAATAATAAAAAATAAAAGGATGACATCATTGTTATATGATCTTTCAAGCGTTTGAGAATCATGGTGGGCATCTTTGAATCTCTCTAATATAACTACTCAAATGTCTGTGAAGTTAAGTCCTACATATTCATAACAGGAAATAATGGAAAAATAGTTAATACATAGATAGCTTACTACGTGTCAGTAATACTGCCAAGTACCTTACATATTCAATAACAAGTACTTGCTCAGGTGCTATTCTAGGCTTCCTTAATCCTCACAACTGCTCTGTGAGATAGGCACTATTATTATCATCTCCATTTTAGAGATGAGGAGATTAAGTCATGGGAAGTGTGAGTAATTTGCCTTAGGGTGCACAGGTAATCAGTGGTGGAGCTGGATTTGATATAATTTAGCTCCTGCATTTGCTCCAGTCATTTTACCTTAGCTGATACATCACACTGTCGCTAGTAATAAAGAAAGATTTAATTGTACCTCAGTTTCTGTAAGAGATTGGTCCCAGTACCTTCATGGATACCAGAATTCATTGAGGCTCAAGTCCTACATATCCAATGCTATAGTATTCGCATAGAACCTACACAACATCCTCTTATGTACTTTAAATCATCTCTAGATGATTTACAGAACCTAATGCAATGTAAATGCCATAAGAGTTGCTATACTGAATTATTTAGGGAATAATGATAAGAGAAGAAGTGTACATGTTTACTACAGATACAATTTTAAAAAATGTTTTCAAATTGAGGGATGCAGAGCCCATGGATATGGAGGACCAAATGTGCTAGCACTTAGTCTCTGAAATTTTAACTATGACCATCAGCAATAAATTGTTAAAATAAAGTCCTTACTCAAGTTCAAGGGGTTCAGAAAATGAATTGTTAATAATTAAGTTCAGATTATCAGATGATATGCTTGAATGACAATAGACCATTTAATTGTCTGAAGAATGCCAGTAACTTTAATTACTCTTTTTACTTAATATTCCTTTAATGAGGTTACACAAGAAAAGATCTTGGCAGATTATAAATGCCTAGTGTTAAGTAATTTTAAAAAATGCCTAGAAGATCAGGCAATAGCCTACAAAACTATAAATGTTGTCTGGACTAAAATCCATTGAAATTGACTTTGTTTTATATTCCAACATATACAGTACAATTTCTTTCAAACAGGTAGTAAGGTATGAGCAGGATTTAAGCCTGCCTTCTAAAAATTAAATTTGTAGTCAGCTGCAGTGGTGCACACCTGTAATCGTAGTGATTCAGAAAGCTGAGGCAGGAGGATTCCAAGTTTGAATCCAGCCTCAGGAACTTTAGTGAGGCCCTAAGCAAATTAGCAAGACTCAGTCTCAAAATGTAAAATAAAAAATAAAAAGAGCTGGGGACGTAGCTCAGTAATAGAGTGTCCCTGGGTTCAATCCCCACTATCAAAAAACCAACCAACCAACCCAACAACTTAATAAATAAGTTGAATTTGTTTCAGGGATGGGCATAGGAGTCCTGGCTCTCAGTTGAACAGTATGGTGGTCTGTTCCAGCAGATTTCTCCCTGTGTGAAGGCAAACAACTTGATCTGATTCCATTATGCTTTGATTTTTTTTCTCACACCTTTCTTAAAAATGGACAGTCTTACTGGGCACAACAGCACATGCCTGTAATCTCATTGACAAGGAGGATTTTAAGTTGAAAGCCAGCCTCAGCAGCTTAGTGAGACCCCAAGTAACTTAGCAAGACCCTGTCTGGAAAAAAAAGTGTTTTTTTTTTAAATACCTTTTTTTTATTGGTTGTTCACAACATTACAAAGCTCTTGACATATCATATTTCATACATTAGATTGAAGTGGGTTATGAACTCCCAATTCTACCCCAAATGCAGATTGCAGAATCATGTCGGTTACACATCCACAATTTTACATAATGCCCTATTAGTAATTGTTGTATTCTGCTACCTTTCCTATCCCCTACTATCCCTCAAAAGTGTTTTTTTTTTTTAAAGGGCTGGGGATGTGGTTTTATGGTTATGTGCCCCTGGGTTCAATTTCTGGTACAAAAATAAAAAGGAAAGAAAGAAAGAAAAAAAAAAGACAATCTCTGTAGTCACTTGGCTTGTAGTTTATTTTCAGGAAGACTCTGCTACCCTTGCTACATACCTCACTTGTTCTGCTTGCTTTCTTCTAACACACGATGGACCCCCCTTTTCTTATCTTTCGGACAGTGCTTGCACTGAAAAAGTTCTGTTCTGTGCCTGGCTCCATCTGGGCACCACACACACAATGCTGCTTCTGCAGCTGCATTGTCACTTTAGCTAATGTAGCTCTTCTATTGGTTACATTGACAGCTGCACTCTGATATGTGGCAGGGCCCCGGCTTCTATTCTTAACTTTTTTCTTGGGGAGAAAACTATTTATATGTCCCTTTGGAAGCCACATCACTTGAGCCAGGAAGGGTATGGCTTCCTGAAAGTTTGCCACCGGGGAGGACCAAAAATTCACCTTGAATGAGAAGTCCTGATTTCCTTCTTTTAAATAGACCTGTAGGTTTTAAGAGTTCTCTCTCATCTTGCATTTCAGAAGCCCACAGAAGAACTACTTACTGTACACTTTCCATCACTTTTGAGTAAGACTTGGTGTTCTCTTTCAAATGGCTCCTTGCTCCCTTCATGTCTATTACCCAAGATTCCTTTTATATTAAAGCAACTGTGCCTCTTTAACAGTCAAATTCATTGCCTTTAACAAATACTACAATCAGAGATAATGTAGCTATGCAAACTGGTAAACAGAGATAAGCATCTTTCCTTTCAGATCTTTATAATTCTCCCCTTATTTTTTCCCCTGTATTGCTTAATTCAGATAACAGCATTACCAAACATCCAGAAATTAAAAAGAAACCTCAAAGTCTTAGTATCCTTTGGTTTCTCTTATTCTTGCTCTCACCCTTCACCTCTCTACCCTTTCCTCCCTCCAACCTTGAATTAGCTACCAAACCCTGTGGGAAAGTCTTTCTTAAAGTCTCAGTCCTCCATTCCTACTGCCACTCCCTTCCTTGTAGCTGTGGGAGAAACAATGCTTTATGAAGTGGCTTTGGTTAAGAAAAATCATCAGCTGCTTGTTTTAAGCCTGTAAACAGCATGGAGATCGCACATTTTAAACAGTTTATGCCAAATCAAGGGAGGCTGTAGTGAGGCTTTTGCTTCAAAATGAGGTCTTCCTATGTTGCCCAAGCTGGTCTCAAATTCCTGGGCTTACGTAGTCTTCCTGCCTCAGGTCCTACATAGCTGGGACTATAGGTACATGCCACCACCTGGCTGTTTTTATAGCATGTGTAAAAGAAGAAAGAATAAAGGAGTTCAGGTTCACTTATGTCTGAAATAATTTACAAAAAGGACAAATGATGAACTATCTTCATTCCTAGCCATATTTTGAGACTTCCCACAATTATGAAAAGCTGTTTCAAAAACCTTAAAATCCAAGAAACAGTGGTTTCCATTTCACGTGGGAAAAGACAGGCTATCTGGCAATCAACTTGACAAAAGTCCTACATCTGTTTACATATTGAATAGCAGGAAAACATAAGGGAAACCATCATTTATGACAGATCTCATAGCGGGATATGATTAATCAGCAAGCATGTTATTTGTTTAGTTTTCTAAGTCTCAGTTCAGCTTTTCTTTTAGCACAGAGGAAAATATTTTCAGCACAGCATACAACACCAAAGTTGTCTAAGTCCAAGTGATTTGCTTTTCTTTCCCTTTAATTAAACTTCATTCTTAGAGAGAAAGAGGAGGTCCTAGGGAATGAAACTGACCAAATGATATTGTTACATTTTGTATACATATGAGACTCCAACAACAAATCCCATTATTATTTATAATTACAATATTAACAAAAAACAATAAGAAAAATAAATCTCCTAAAGATGTGTTTCTAGTTAGAATGTACTTATAGTACCTTTTTAAAATTTGCTCAAATTAGTTATACATAACAGCAGAAGGCATTTTAATTCATTGTACACAAACAGAACACAACTTTTCATTTCTCTAGTTGTACAGATGTAGAGTCACATGATTCATGCAATCATACATGTAACTAGGATAATTATGTCCATCTCATTCCCCACCATCTTTCCTATCCCCATGTCCCTTCTGCTCCCCTCATGCCCCTCTGCCCAATCCAGAGTTCCTCCATTCTTTCCTTGCCCCGCCCCATTATGAATCAGCATCAGAGAAAACATTTGGCTTTTGTTTTTTGGGGATTGGCTTATTTCACTTAGCATGATATTGCCAACTCCATCCATTTACCTGCACAAGCCTCAGTACATTTTGAAGGATATTTTAGTTGTTTCTATTTGGGGGACAAGTATGAAAAGATCTGGTAGGAACATTTATGCCCAGCCTCCATTTAATTTTTAAAATCCTCTGGCCCATAACTACATAATATCCTGCTGAAATTTTTCTAAGTATTGCATTAAATCTGAATATCGATTTGGGGAGAACTGAAATCTGTACTATACTGAATCTTTCAAAACATGAATATGATATATTTCCTTATTTGCTTAAGTCATTAATTATTTCTTTTAATAGTGTTTTAAAATATTTTGCATTTGGATTGCATTCTTATAAGATATATACCTAAGTATTTCATTTTGTCAGAGCTCTTGCTGAACTCTTGTTGAACTCTCAGTGTTGTTTAAAAATTTTTAAAGTTCAATTATGTTAGTATATAGAAATAAAATTGATTTTTGTGTGTTGCCCTTTTATTTAGTAGTTTTGATAAATTTACTTATTACTTTTAGTTTGTTTAGTTTTGTTACTTAACAATTTTATGTAATTTTCTTATAGACAACTGTGTCATTTACAAGTGAGAAAGCTTTAGTTCTTCCTTTTTAAGATGTATGTCTCTTATTTCTTTTTCTTGCCTTATTGCACTGGTTAAGACTTCCAGCATACTATTAAATAGCCATGGCTAAGAGTGGCTGTCCTTTTGTATTCCTAATTTTAAGAAAAAGTAATTTAGTTTTACATGTTGGTGTAGGGTTTTTTTTTCCTGTAAATTCTATTTCACCTTCTACCAGTTTTCTGAGGTTTTAAAATTTATTTTATTTTTATTATCATGAATGAATGTTGAATTTTGTCAAATACTTTTTCTATACCTATTGATAATTGATATAATCATGTGGGGGCTTCCTTTAAATTGTTAACATGATGGATTTCATCAATTGTCTTTAAATATTGATCTAATCCTTCACTCCTGCATTAAACTACCTGATTATAGCTAGAACCAGCTAGTATTTTATTATGAAGTTTTGTATTTATGCTCATGATGATGAACAGTACATTGGTGTATAGTTTTTTTTTCCAACCTCTTCATCTGGTTTTGATATCAGGATAATGCTGGTTTCAGAAAATAGTTGGGACATGATTATATCATTTACATAGATTTTATAGTAGTAGTTCTAAGGTTTACAAAATAGGTAGTAACATTTCAAAGTTTACTTAGCCTCAATATTTTATCACTTCAATTTGAATGTAAAAACTTTACTCCTATAAAGTTCTCTTTGTCATATCCTTTTATGTTAAAGTAGTCATATAATACATCTACATATATCATCAATCCCATCAAACAATATGACAGTTTTTAAAAAAATTTTTGGAGTTACTGGGAGTTGAATCCAGAGAGTCTCTACTACTGAGCCACACTACCAGCCCTTTCTGTTTGTTTTTGAGAAAGAATCTTGCTAAGTTGCTGAAGCTGGCATCGAGCTTGTATGTGATATTCCTGACTCAGCCTCCCAGGTCACTGGGATTACAGGTATGTGCCAATTTTTATCTTTAGCTGGCACCATTTTTGTTTTTGACTAGCAAATATACTTTAAAGACATTAATAAAAGATTCTTCTTTATATTTGTCAACATATTTATTATTTTAAATGTTCTTCCTTGTTTTTCCTAATGTTTCAAATTTACTTCTGATATTTCCTTCTGTTTTATTATCATGAATGAATGTTGAATTTTGTCAAATACTTTTTCTATACCTATTGATAATTGATATAATTATGTGGGGACTTCCTTTAAATTGTTAACATGATGGATTTCATCAATTGTCTTTAAATATTGATCTGATCCTTCACTCCTGCAATAAACTACCTGATTATAGCTAGAACCAGCTAGTAATTCTTTTAGACCTGCTCCAAAAGCAGTGAATTATTTGTCTAAGAATGTCTTTATTTAGCTGGGTGCAGGGACACATGCCTGTAATCCCAGCAGCTCCAGAGGCAGGAGGATCATGAGTTCAAAGTCAGCCTCAGCAAAAGCAGGGTGCTAAGCAACTCGGTGAGACCTTGTCTCAAAATACAATACAAAATAGGGCTGGGGATGTGGCTCAGTGGTCAAGTGCCCTGCGTTTAATTCCTGGTTCTCCCCCCCTCCCCTACCCCGCCCCCCAAAAAGAATGTCTTTATTTTCTCTCCATCCCTAAAGGATAGTTTTGTTAGGTATGGAATTCTGGATTGACAGTTCTCTTCTTTCAGCCCTTTAAAAACATGGTGCCACTTCTTCCTGGCCTCCGTGGTTTCTGACGAGAAATCTGCTATCATTCGGATCACCATTCCTTGAAGTAAAGGGTCATTTTTCTTGAGCTGTTCTCCGTTTTTCTTTGTCTTTAGTTTCCGGCAGTTTCTAAGATGTGGGTGTAGATATCTCTGATTTAATTCTGTGTAGGGTTCTCTAAATTTCTTAAATCTACAAGTTTATGTTTTTCAACCAAACTTGGGAAATTTTCAGTTACTTCTTCTAAAAGTTTTCTGAACCATACACTTTTTTCTACTGGGATTCTTATGACAAAAATGTTTTATCTTTTGTTATTGTCTTTCAGTTCCTGGAGGCTGCCCCACCCTTAGTCAATTTACTTTCTATTTTTCAATTTAGTCAATTTGTATTGAAATATCTTCAGTTTTACTAACTCTTCTGTCATCTTTATTTTGCTATTAAGTTTATCTAGTGAATTTTTAAGTTGTAAAATTTTCTTTGGTTCTAATTCTTATTTTTTTCCTGATACATCCATACTCTCCATTAGTTTCAAGACTCTGCAATTTTGTTCACATATTTTTATAATAGATGACTTAAAAGTCTTTTTTTTATATTTTGATGCATTTATTTGCAATTGTTTTTTTATATTTTTATTTTCTTTTTTTAAAAATTGTTTTTATTATTAGTTGTTCAAAACATTACAAAGCTCTTGACATATCATATTTCATACATTTGATTCAAGTCTTTGTCAGATAATGCCATTATCTGTGTTATCTTGGCATTGACATTTATTGATTATCTCCTTCTCAGGTGAGTTGAGATTTTCTAGGTTTTTCATATCCCAAATAACTTTGAATTACATCCAACTTTGGAATATTTTATCATGTGACTTGAAGTCTTGTTTAATTCCCATGGGGAATATTGATATTTTTGTTTTGGTAGGTTATCAATCTAGTTAGACTCAGTTTGCATGTTTCAAAATGCTTTCTATGGCTGATTCCAATTTCAGTTTAGTTTCAAAGACTACAGTGATTATCAGACCTCCAGTGGTGAGTCTTAACCTTTGTAGTGGTTTATTCATTAGTTCAATTCTAATGCTTTTGTGAATATTTCTTCTTTTTAAATGCCGGTTTTTACAATTATAAATATCTTTCTGAGTACTGCTTTTCTTGCATCCCAAAAGTTTTTGTATATTGTACTTTCATATTTGTTCACCCACCTTCTGATTTCTTCTTTGATCCACTTGTTATTTAATAGTATGTTAATTGTCATATTAATGAATTTTTGATTTCCTGTTGTAATAACAATTTAATTTCATTGTAGTTGGAAAATATACAACTTCAAATGTTTCAAAGCTTTTTGAGACTTGTTTCATGGCCTAGTCTTTGGTTTATTTTGGAAAATGTTGCATATGTTCTTGAGAAGAATATGTGTTTTGCTGTTGTTGAGTGGAATGTTCTATTAGTATCTTCTAGGTTAAACAGGCCAAAGAAATGTTCAAGTCTTCTATTTCTTTGATAATCTTCTGTCTAGTTTTATCACTGGTAAAAGTGGAGTAGTAGAGTTTACAATTGTTATTGTAGAACTGTCTACTTCTCCCTTCAGTTCTGTCAGTTTTTAGTTCACATATTATAAGGCTTTGCTATCAGGCGCACATATGCTTACATTCTAGAGAGACTGACTGTTTTATCATTGTATAATGCATTTCTTTGTCTCTAGTAACAATATTTATCTTAGAGGCTACTTTGGATATTAATATAGTCACTCCACCTCTCTTTTGGTTATTGTTTCCATTGAATAATTTTTCTTCCTTTTACTTCCAAACTATTTGGAGTGAATCAATGTAGACAGCATATAATTACATCATATTTTTTAATCTTTGAATTTGTTGATCCTTTAATCGGACTGCTCAAATCTGCTATTGATCTTTAATAGAAAAATTTCCATTTCAGTTATTATACTTTACAATAAAAATCAAGTTGTGAACTCCAGAACTCACCTTCCTTGTTCTCCCTTTCTGCCTTGTCTGGTTCTTTATCCTTAAATTTGCTCCAATATCCTTCACAAATATGCCATCATCATCAAAATAGAAAAAAAATGAAATTCTCTTAGAACTTGAGGATCTCAAACACCACGCATGTGGTATTCCTGATTTGGGAAAACCTATTCTAGAACTTGCAGCTACCTCTGATGTTTGTAGAAGCACCAGACAAATAAAAGTTGTCTGTGTGCTGCCAAAGACCTAACCATTACATATAAATGTGTGTTGCTATCCTGGGTTTAGATATTATTTAATTAGATTAACATGACTGCATTCTTTATTGTGTGGTTTTGAACAGTTTCAAAATAATATTTCTTTAAAAATGTATAAATACTCTCCCTGGATATTTCAAATTGTTTGGTCTAATCATGTATAATTTTTTTTTCTACATGACTAGTATTCAACTCAAAGGACCTATTTCTTGGGATGATGGATACTTCTGTGATGCAAAGTGTTCTTTCTTACCAATTAATTTCTTATCAGATCTTCTTGCCATTTCCCTCCAATTTGAGTTCTTGACTTTCATAACTATTTCTGTATTTGAATTTGCTTGTAGATTACATGATGTACCAGTACCATGTTTTTGTTTTGCACATTATGGTAGCACTTAACAGCAACAATTATTCCATTTAAGGACACTTTCAAAAAAAAGGCATGAAGGCCATTTTTCTAACCACCAAGCTCATGATTTCTCAACTTGCAGGCCTGCAGAACAATTTTCAAGTGCTGGCCTTCTGCATTCTAATATGAAAGGAAACTATAAACAAATGAAACCTATATACTGGGCCCCGATTAATCATTCTCTTGCCTTTGAATAGAATTTTAAGTACCACTTGATATATGGCACTATTTACCCTGCCCTTCACTGATTCATGTGTGTTCCTATTAAAGTCACTGAGGAGCCCATAACCTAATTTGTTTAATTGGCCTTGATCAATAATCGCTGTGTTTCCCACTCCCTTTGGATTCCTTTTTTGCTTGATTCAGAGATTAGTATAGATTGGTCTTTGGGTTCTTCTGTTAAAAAGGTGCACCTACTGCCCTAATTGGTTTCAAAACCTGGTGCGTATAGGTGTGTGTGTGTGTGTGTGTGTGCATGTTCATATGTGTATATACTTATTTTTTAAAATCCAGAAAGTGCAGTATAATGGTACTAGATTGACAACTGGCATTGTATATCCCGACTCTTTTTGTCTGTTTAGCTTGATTTTCAGAAAAACAGCAAGGTTGTTTTTGATTAAGATGTTGTCAACCTCAGGGTTCCTTTTGAGATGTGCTCAATTTCAAATTGGGGATAAAGTTGCCCCTCCAACTTCTCTTTATCAGGCGCCTGTCACTGTGAGTCCATTATAAAACAACAATAATATGTGTAGAATGATGGTGTTGTGAGAATTAAGGGAATTGTACACAAGAAAGTATCCATGAACTGTATAAGTGCTAAAATACACAATTATGTGAAATAAGGTGTCTTTGCAAATCTTCTCTGTATCTTGGCATATCTATTGCTAAGAGTACTTGATTTTGAGTACAATAACACTACCATTAAAGTAATTAAATGAAAACACATTTTTGATAAAATAATTTTAGATTACATTTTCTATTTTGTTGAAATACTAATACACACAACAGTATGGAATATGTATATGTAGAACTTTTGTAGTAACTTCCAAAAGACTACCTGCACATAATTTTATTGGACACTGAATAAACTCTAATCTATTTAATATGAGGTCCAAATTAATGTGCTCATGGTAAGAATCTTTATGTGTTTTTCAAAGGATAGGACTTAGACATTTGGAGTTCTGTACTAAGCCAGTTATTAAAACTTATTTTATGTGCAGTCATCTTTTTATGTAAAACAATCACCCTTTGCCTACACAAGGCATCTCATAAATTATATGGGACCATTTCCTTAATGACGAATTAAATGTTCACATGAAAAACATGATGTTAGTGGCATTAGGTCTAGTTCATACTTGAAGAACTCCATGTTTTACCCTTGAGTTCTAAGACTATTCCTATCTTGTAATTTTATTCCAGATCTATAGATTATAACATTGTCTAAACCATTCTAAATTTTACACCCAGCTATTTTAGTTTTCATCTATTTCCTTATATAAGACTGTCTTTTAAATTTAGTAATTACAGGGAGAACACCCAGGAAAGAACCTTGTGCTGACTTGCAAAGTTTTTATATATGAAAGACTGAGTGAAAACCACTAATAAAAGAACAAGACTGGAGTCTTAAATCTTCTGGTTTTCTCAGTCTTTGTAATAAACAACATACTGAATAGTTATTAAAAGGACATCAAGCTCTATGGAATTCTAGCTCTATGTTATTTACATATACTTACATGGTCATACTCAAACCTCCTGGGTTTCTAGAATTCAAGTGTTCTAAATCATTATCCTTTTCTGGTTATGCTCCGCTTTCTATTTGGGTCAGATTCTGTGGTTGGCCACCAATGGAGCCTTATTAATATCTCAGGTTATCTCTCCCTTACCTCTAACACAATAATGCCTATCCTAAACTCATCTTCTATCCTTATCAGGACTCCAGAGTTGGGCAAGGAGAAAAAAGGTGCCTGCAGGAGCACAGATAGCCAGCCCTTCAACCTCCCTGCCCTATGTGTGTTGACTTTTTGCATCTTTGCCTTTGGACTATAAAGTGTAACTGATGAAAGTCAAGGGAGCGACAATGACTTGACCCAATCCAAAGCCACGTTATTCAATTTTAGTTGGATCTTCAGTATTCCTGAGAAGCAATCTTCTTTCCTAGTATATTTCCCCTAAAAGTAAACTCACTTGACTTAAATTCTTACTGACTTCATGACCATAATCTTGATTGGGTTGGAGGTACTTTTTCCTCATTACTGTTTTTTTCTTTCTTTGTACCTAGACTTCTCATTAGATTAATGCTCCTGACCTCTCTCCAACAGTTTATTTCTTTTCAGGGAGGACTGCGTTTGTGATTGGAGTTTGGGAATCAGGACACCAGCATGCTTTTATTTCTGTCTTTGAAAAGGAACTGCCTGCTAGGAACTTGGTTCTCACTTTGTCTTGGTCCTATGGTAAGCTGAGTGGGAAGGCCGACTCAGCCCATGAGAAGGAGGCTGCAGGGGCCACTGCTGCCTATAACTGAGTGGGCATGTTCACTTCTGGATGTGAACACACCCTCCAGTAAACTTTTATGACTAAGAAAGTGGATATTTTTATCTGTATCTGCCTGATGTCTGCATCTTTTTCTGAACTGGCTCTCAAAATCAGATGAGTAACAAGATTGTCATTCACTGTGAACATTAAAATTCCATTAATTCCACTCCTTTCCTTTCATTCAAACATCTTTAACTTATATTAATTTATAAGATGATGACATTCAGCTGGGATCAACCCCAAATGACTTTCCCATCACTGCATATTTGTCTTTTCTATATGTCCTTCTTTACATCTGAGACATCATCCACCTCCCAAGACTGATCTCTGTTTCCATTCCTCTTCTAGTCACTAGCTTGTCTTCTTGTTTGGGTTTCTTCTGCTAGCACCTTCTTTTCCAACTCACATGGAAAGAGGATATCAAACAAAAATATTTCAAAGCCACATATTGCTGATAAAACCTTCAGCAAGTATGAGACCTTAACCCAGACTCATATACAAATCTGACCAAAAACCACTTAATAGAATATTTCAGCAGAATAAGAATCTGCTATGATAGGTTTGGCTAGTCTAATATCGATATCTCCTTAAGTACCGGGCCAACTGTATTGAAATATAATTTTAAAATTGCATTCTATACATTTTGAAATATACACCACACATTCTAAAAACCTAGTCTAATGTACTTACTCTAACCAAACATTAGGTTTGGTGCTAAGCTTGCATAAAGCCACAGAAAAAAGGAAAACACAATGGATAATATATGTCTCCTTGATGGAGAAGTTAAACTCTGACTAAGTTTTGTTAGGAAAGATTTTTTCCAACTTAATTGATGCTTTTGAACCTGTAGACCTGTGATAAGGGACGCTGAATCATAAAGAGAACAATGTGTTTCACAGTTGATTTACAGAAGACACAGAAGGAGTCTTGAAGCTCAAATTGATGATACACATAACTAGTTATTTACCTGGTATGATGAAAATAGAATATTCAGGTCGACAAGTTCTACCTTGGTTGTGCTAGCAGAAGTTATCTATCAAATGTTTTCAGCCCACCAGCTCTCTTGATTGTCTCAGGTTGTCCCTTCAAGCAGACATTACCTGCCAACACCAGCCCTTATTTTGGTGTTGCTGATATTAAGTATTCTTCCTGGCAATTTCGCCATAAACCTGTGTAACTTGAGGTCGTTCCTGGTTCCTAACAGGAAAATCAGTGTTTTGAACCCAGAGGAAGCATAGTTGATTCCCTCTTTTTTGATACTCTGGTTGAGGATAGGATAGAAATTTGTATTTGAGTCAGGAGAGATAAACTTTGAGTCATCCATGCATTCATTCAAAAACAAAAACAAAAACAAAAAATCTCCTTCCTACTATGTGGAGATGTGCAGATGCTAGACATCATTTGGCAAACAAAATATAGACATGGTGTCAGACTTCATGGATTTAGAAACCAAGGATCCTGAGCCAGTCTAAGGTGTGAGGTGGCAAGGGAAATTTTCCATCAGGAACTGGCATTTGAGCAGAGATTCAAAGGATGAACAGGGAGAAAGAGTGTGGTGTACCAAACAAAAAGAACAGTATGTGCAAAGCCCCGTGTGGCAGGAATGACTTGGAACTTTTAGTAAATAAAAGGCCAAGACTTGGAATATGGAGCGTGAAGATGAGAATAGCCTAGAGTAAGGCCAGAGACAAGGCAGGGCCTTGCAGCCCTGAGAACAGACCTTTAAAGGGAGCTGGTGGATGAGAGGCACAGGACCCAATTTGAGTCTGTAGAATGCAACACGGATTCAAAGAGCAGAAAGGGGTATGGAGACCTCAGTGTGTGCTGGCAGCAAAGACAGGAAGTGAGTGGACCCTACATTACCTGCAAGGGGAACTTGATTGTCAGTGAGGGAGAGGGAGGTGCCACAATATCTTGCCACTTTCTGTCTTGCTAAAGCAGCTGAACTATGATACCATTCACAGAGCCCATAGCACAGGAAATGTCCAAGTTTGGAAGGAGAACTGTGAGGAAGTGCTCACAGTTCTCCAGATCCAGGTGGGCATGCTGGGTACGACTTTGGCTTAACTATTGAGTTGCAACTCAATGTTACATTAACTCACTCATCTCACAAATCTCTTGCTAAGGGACTAAATGTTGGGTCTTACAAAATGTTGACATTTTATGATAAGAGTATGTGGTTAAATTGTTAGAATTTTACTTGTAATTTCCAAGCAGTAGGAGAAAGCTACAGATTTGGTTCCCACACGGAATCGTTCAACATACCCTTAAGAACATCTTTGTGAACATGATGGTATGAATGAGTTCTGAGAATTGCTGTCTCAGGAACCTTTTCCTGAAAAGGTTCTCAGGAAATAGGGAAACAGGGAAGGGAATGATGTACTTTTAACCAGACTCTGCACTAGGATGGTGCACAAACCACTGAGAGAAGAGCAGGAGAATCATCAAATGGTGAATGGTGATACAGAAAATAAAAATCAAATTAATATATCAAGAATATCGAAGAATTAGAAGAAGTGTCCAAATACTTAGAGATGGATATTAAAAGTAATAAAACAGGTGCTGAAAGTTAGGTACAAATAACTAATTTTCCTTCCATTCTTCCACCTTATCCCTTGCTCCCCAGCTGGCCTGATTAGAGGGAAGGAAGCTCCCTTCTCCCCAAACTTCTTTTTGTCTCAGGCATTCACCTGTGAGTCAGCTTTAGACAAGGTCAATAAAAGGAAATGGAGGGGCAGGAATGTGCTCCCATCACTTTTGGGGACCTGAGCCAAGGGAAACAGGAAGTAGTATTTTTTTTTCATTTCTATTACGTATGCACAGAGCCCCAGGAGAAAAATGCAATTTGGTAGTGATCTGATAACCACATTCTTGAAGCCTTGTTCCAAGAATGGTAAAAATCCAAACAATGCTGCGGGAAGGGAGAAGGTGGAGAGGTAGAGAAAAACAAAACACAATTTCCATTGTAAATGATTGTCCATGACTAAATTCAAGTTAATATCTAACTAAAAGGTGGAAATTTTTAGACTGTCTACAAGGGATAACTTGTTTTATGTAGAAATAATTTTTATATATTGAAAGTTTAGCAATTATTGTTAAAATATCAAATAAGTGTTTCAAAGTTTTATTGACAATGTACCTTACTAAGGCCAAAAGTTGGTGTAGGTAACCCTTGAGTTTGGCTGGTTGGGCTTGGTTGGATTACAAGGTGACTGGGACTAGGAGAGGAAAGGGGTCAGCTGTCAGAGACTTTTCCCTTCCAGTGGGTTAGGGTATAGTCAATTGCCTGGGCACATACCAGGGAAACTTCAAGGTATGTCTGTGAATTCTGATGTAAATGTTGGGTCTCTTGATTGGTACTTGTTTGCTGAAATGTCTTTTTGAAGTCCTACCATGATTTTGTTTTTCAATATACATATTTGAAAAACATTTGTATCAGAGCATTTTAATTTTGAGTACTCAAAAAACAAGAATGAGCCAGAATCCCCTTAGTCATGTCTCCTTTTCCATGCTCATTACACCCATATTGAGAGTTAAACTCATTAGAACTATGTATTATCAGTTATGAAGATATTTAACAAACTTAAATTGCTTTTAGTAAGTTATAATATTCTAAAAGATTATGATTTTTTTAAAAAACATAGCAAGGATTTATTGTTCTTGTCTAAAGTTTGCTGGTTACTCTTTCCCAATTTAGGGTAAGGCAATGTCATCAAGCTCCAAAAAATATCACTCTGTCCCTTCAGGACCTTCAGCTTTCATTTACTCATTCATGGATTCACACACTCATGAATTTATTCTTTTGGCATGATTAAGCACTATCGTGTGGACTATGATGATTCTGCTGGGTCCTGAGGATGTGTACTTGGAAATAGTCTAATAAAAGAGGTGAAAGATCTCTACAATGAAAACTACAGAACACTGAAGAAAGAAATTGAAGAAGACCTTAGAAGATGGAAAGATCTCATATGCTCCTAAATAGGCAGAATTAATATTGTCAAAATGGCCACACTACCAAAAGCATGATACAGAATCAATGTAATTCCTATCAAAATCCCAATGATATTCTTCATAGAACCAGAAAAAACAACCATGAAATTCATTTGGAAAAATAAGAGACCCAGAATAGCCAAAGCAATCCTTAGCAAGAAAAGTGAAGAAGGAGGCATCACAATACAAGACCTTGAACTATACTACAAAGCTATAGTAACAAAAATAGCATGGTATTGGCACCAAAGCAGACACATAGGCCAATGGTGCAGAATAGAAGACACAGAGATAAAACCACACACATACAGTTATCTCATACAGGACAAAGTTACCAAAAACATTCACTGAAGAAAAGAAAGCCTATTCAACAAATGGTGCTGGGAAAAATGGAAAGCCACATGTAACAAAATGAAATTAATCCTCTCTCTCACCCTGCACAAAACTCAACTCAAAGTGGATCAAAGACTTAGGCACTAGAACAGAGACCCTGCACTAACTAAAAGTAAAGTAGGCCCAAATCTTCACCATTGGACTAGGATCTGACTTCCTTAACATGACCCCTAAAGCACAAGTATTAAAATCAAGAATCAATAAATGGGATGGATTCAAACTAAAAAGCTTCTTCTCAGCAAAAGAAACAATCAATAATGTGAAGAGAAAGCTTCCAGATTGGGAGAAAATCTTTACCACCCCAGATAGAGCATTAATCTCTAGGCTATAAAAAGAACTCAAAACACACACACACACACACACACACAAAAAAAAAAAAAAAAAAAACCCCACCAAATAACCCAATCAACAAATGGGCTAAGGATCTAAATAGACACTTCACAGAAAAAGAGATACAATCAATCAAAAATATATGAAAAAATATTCAACATCTCTGGCAATTAGAAAAATGCAAGTCAAAACTAAGAGTTCATCTCACTCCAGTCAGAATGGCGATCATTAAGAATATAGGCAACAATAAATGTTGGCAGAATGTGGGGAAAAGGTACACTCATACATTGCTGGTGGAACTGCAAATTGGTGCAACCACTATGGAAGGTGGTATCTAGATTTCTCAGAAAACTTGGAATGGAACCACCATTTGACCCAGCTATCCCACTCCTTGGTTTAGACCCAAAGGACTTAAAATTAACCTTCTATAGTGACTTGGCCACATAAATTTTTATAGAAGCTCAATTCACAATAGCTAAGCTATGGAACCAACCCAAGTACCCTTCAGTAGATGAATGGATAAAGAAAATGTGACATATTTATTCAATGAAATATTACTCAGCTTTAAAGAATGAAATTATGGTATTTGCTAGTGAATGGATGGAGTTGGAGAATATTATGCTAAGTGAAATTAGCCAATTTCAAAAAACCAAAGGCTGAATGTTTTCTTTGAAATATGGATGCTAATTCATAAAAAGGGGATGGAGGCCCTAGGGAAAAATAGAGGTACTTTAGGTAGAGGGGAGTGAAGGGAGAGGATGAGATAGGAAGATAAGAAGGATAGTAGAATGAAACAGACATTATTACCTTATGTATGTTATGATCTGAATTAACCAATACAATTAATAAGTTAAAGATTATAGATTAAAAAATATAGATTAATAAAATAGTAAATATAGCCATAGTAACTCTATTATGGTTCTCATGTGAGACTGTTATATAAGCTGTTTTTTAAAAAGTATTAAAAATTTGTTTTTCTGTGCTTCATACATCTGCAAACGTACTCCAATCCAAGATGTACAACCACAACTGTGCTTGAACCCAGGATGTGGTTGTCTGATTCTGCTCTGCTAACTGCTTTTCTCAGCCCTTGAATCCTGCTTGCTTGCAATTTGCAGATTCCATAGGATGTGGATTTATTCCTTAATATTGGAACCTCAGACAGCCCAGTACACTTCTATCAGAAGGCTGTTTGGACATGGCAGAAGCGTCCTTAGCCAGGATAATATAGGTACAATAAAATTCTTTGATTTGTTTAAAATTTGGACTTAGTGTGTCTTCTGAGTGGTTGCCCCATAAAAATGTAAGTATATGACTGCATGATCAATGTGACCCTACACCATGTACAATCAAAAAATGAGAAATTATACCCCATTTATGTATGACATATCAAAGTGCATAAATGAATTCTACCGTAATAAGAACAAATAAAAAGTTATAAAGAAAAAAGGTGTTTGGAAGACCCCACTCTAATTTAGAGGACTCCACCCTCATGGGGAACAGACCTCATCCCACCCAGGTCCCAATCTCATGGGAGCACAGAGGTGAGGTTCTTGACCTCTGAACCCTAGGAAGGGTGTTTCAACTATAGCAACAGGCAGCGGGGCTGGATGAGGAGGTCAAGCCCTAGGGGAAGACTATGCTGGGCAAAAGGAACACCCTGTACCAATACAGGGTGAAAGAGGGCTTCTTCTGGCTTACCGTTCACTCCAATCATGCAAAACTTGTTTGTTTGTTTTTTTAAACTTAAATGGGGTAAATGCCCACACTTGGGAAGAGACCTTTTGGGCCTGAATGTTTGCAATAAATGTTATCATTTACTTCTCTGTACAAACCACAGTCACCACCTGGTAACTTTCACATTATTTTGGGGGAAAACTTTTAAAAACTTTTAAAAACTGAATCCACAGGAGAATGCAGAGCCAATGTTGAAATAAGCCTTAGCATCCCTCTTCAAAGGAGGGGCGGGAGTCTGCACACCCTTGGTCTAGGACCATCTGCTCGCACCTCTCACAAGTGACCCGGATGCGCTCGTCGTTGGACGACTGTTGCTCGTCCTCCTTCTCTTGGAAGTGCTCCTGCACGCATTGCTCCTCGAACTCGTGCAGCCTCTTCAGTTCCTCCTCGCTGAGGAAGAGCTCTGCATAAAGGGAGAAGTGTTGGCCACGTGAAAACCAAGCCAGATCCCTGAAGAATCATTTTAGTTGCATCACTGCGAATTTCATAGCAATTAAGTAAGCTCCCTTGTAGGTAGTTCTTTGACTCTTCCAATTGATTGTTAGCTAAGGGGTAGGGCTGTCATATGTAGTAATGGTCTTTCTACTGGAGCAAAATGATAACTTTTTGGTAAAAAAAAGAAAAAGAAAGAAAACAAACAGCCCTGATTACATCTATTAAGAAAGTGAAATGAAGTAATATTTTTCAGCAAATCTTTTGCATGTCTTTTATGAAAAAGTGTATAGCATTATTTTCTCATCATCTTTAGATGCAACAAATTCAAACATTTTGAAAGGAACATTGAATGCATATATAAATGTATATAGAAGAGATATTTTTAAAAACTCTCAGCTTATCTCCACGAGAAGACTTTCAGCAATACTAATTACTAATAAATGAACAACAATAGAAAAAAATCAACAGAAAATAAGAAGCATTCTGAAAAGCACAGTAGTTGGTTTGTTGTGTTTTTCACACATGTAAATAGTTTAGTGGGAGTTTTTATGTTGGTGTCCAGTGGAAAAAGTTTTCTAAAAAGTAAACCCAAAATAGAAATGGAAAGTCTTGAACATACTTAGTCCACGGTCCCGTTCTTCCTGGTCCCCTTCTCTCTTTTTCCTGCAGTGACCACTGAGACGCATAATGATTATGTAGATATGGCTTAAAATAATCATTGGAGGGGGCAGGACAGGCCTGTCATGAAATGTCATAATCAGCTGGTATCGCTGGAACTTCCACACTTGGTTGGATATTGACTTTACTTCAAAGAAGGTATTGCTTTTAAAAGAAAACATGTAACATATTACTTTTTATTGTGATTTCCCAAAGCTATCAGTTACTGACATTGAAATTATATGAAATGGCCTTTTAGTGTCAGTTGATTCCTTGATTACCTAATTTTTTGGTTTATCTATCAAAAGTTTGTTTGGTCTATCTATCAATCTATTATTTATACTTAATGATATTTTACTCATATAGATAATTAAGAATTAAGTGTATTAAATTGCTGCCCCCTGCTTTCTTGCATAAACCACATCATAGTCTATGCCGAGGAAATTTTGAGAAATATAATTTTGAGAAACATAAACTTTTTTATCAAACAACTAAATGATTTTTATTTGTTGGCAACTGAATCAACTATTGAACTTATTTGATTCAAGGCATGTTATTTAGGATGTAGGATAGGTACAAACTTTATTTTGTTTTAGCTTCCAATGGGAGACCATAAGCACAGGATTGTAGGATCTTCCAATACTGGGACTTTAGAAAAGCCAGTTACTGTCTTGTGACCTTAGTTTTCTCAAGCTAGGCATTAGGACCAGGTTCTCTTCTGTTTAGTTTTAAGATTTAAATTTCCATGAAGTATTTTTCCCTCATATTTTTCATCTTAGAAGTGAAAATAATTTTTCAACAGTTATTAAGCATTGTCAACATACTCATCATATAATGCCAGGTGGGCAAATTTTATAAGAAGCTTGATTCAGTAACTTAAACCATTTTTTCTTAGACCATTTATTCTGCAAATAATAAGAATATATGTTATAGTAATTGTAGCAGTGTCTGAAATTAGTTTTGCTTTCTGTGTCTCTTATCATGAATGAAAAGCACAACTTGACCAAATCTCTCAGGGAACTTTTGCTTAAGAAAACATTTTGATTAGATTAAAATACTACAGTGTTAAATTACAAATCAAGATTAAATTTAAGTGTATTCAAGTGCCAACTCTTGATTTATGAATACATTAGACTGATTAAAGTTGAATCAAAAAGACTACAACCATTCTATTCATATGAAAGCCCTAATGAGCTTCTTTGCAAATACTTGGTACATGGGTGATTTCTGAGATTAAACCAAAAATTTTAAAGGCAATAAATGTAAGGGCATGGTCATCAGCCATGACACGTACTTGAAAACAGCGATCAGCAGGTTAACCAGCAGGATGTTGGCTACTAGTAGATAGCATGCCATGAGAGCAGGTGTGAGCCAGGCCCCTGGGATGCAGGGAGGGAGCCTCTTGCCATCCTCGTCATAGAGGTTTTCACCACAAGGAGCTGAAAGAAATATTTGTGTTTTTGTGCTTGATTTTTACATATAATAAGAAAAGAATAAATATCCATTACATGCAATTAGATAGTCTCTTTCCTTTTTAATATGATTTTTCTTATTTCGTGTACGTTAATTTTCCAGTAAAAAATAACATACAAAGAAGGTAAGAAAACTCGTATCTGCACCCAGAGGTAGTCAATTTTAGTTTGTCGTATTTATAAGCATTTTCCCATTTCTTTATTGTTTTTCTTACACAAAAGTTCTTAATGATTAAACAGACAAATCCATCTTTATGATATCATCCAAATAGTTATCTACTAGAAAGTTATCATGTCTTCTAAGTATTTAATGTTAACTTATGTTGTATTCTGGTTCTTTTTTGATTATATTTGTACATTAACTTTGAAAATAACTTCATTCTAGAATGTGGGGTAAGGAACCCACTAACCTCTCAAATCAATTGTTCTGGGACCACATATGAAAAATAATCTTTTCTTTCTGTGCTCATTTGAAATGCCACCTTTATCATAGGAGATCTGTTTCCCAGAGGGGGAAAACAGGATAATCCCAATGTTGAATTTATACTTTGTTTATTTTTTACTTTCAGTTTAAAAAATCATTAACACCGGGAAACTAAAGATGTATTTGAAAACAGTATAAGAATATCAGTAATCGGGTAATAAAAAAGCTGTTTAGTAAACACATTTCATGAATTCAGATCATCAATTGCATGTAAACTTACGATTAATTTCCATGGCGTAGACTATACAATGATTGGAAAGCAGGAGTTTGTTTTGTTTTTTGTGACAGGAGGGGAGGAAAGAAAACAAGATGATAGTTGAGAGAAAAGTAAAGCATAATAACTGTTTTGCTGTCAAGAAATGCAGATATTTCAAGCTTGGAAATTATGGATTTTCTCACGGAAATTGCTTTGTTTAGAAAAATTGTACACATTATTAATTCTTAAAAATGCATTTTATGAATATTTATTTACCATATGTCATATGCAACAGCAAAAGCTCACTACTTAAAAATACTGTGAAAAATACATAATGTTACTGGCAGATGATCATTTTAGCTTACTGGTCAACCAATCAAACATTTCCTGTATTCCAATACAAGCACCTCATAAGCAAAAATAAATACAGAATTATTATGTAATGGATCAAGAACTGAAAACCTACATTTAATGGTATTACTGAAAATAATATATCTCTAAATTTACTTCTTTATCTCCACTCATTCCTCAATTTAATTTTAAAAACTGAACAATGAAAATATTGTAGCTTGTGTCTGGAGTCCAGAAAGTTTTAAGAAATATGCACATTTACTTACACTATTAATCTTTCAAAACTAATTAGATTTTTTTGTTCTGGTTTATCAAGCTACAAACACATCTAATAGTTGATTTTGTGATATCTGTAATAATAATGTGTTCAGAATCATGTGATACAAGATAGAAAGAATAAACTGAGTCAAATTGTTATCTGTCTAACATAGTGGCAGTATATCTATTGACAACCTGTGTTCACATAAGAGACAGATATCTGAAACTTTCTGTTCACAAACAGCAGAACTTCAAAAGCATCAGACATACTATTATATTGCTTTATGGTAAAATACAACTTGTATTTTATAAATAAATACATTAAATAAATACATTGGTACTGACATGAAAATAAGACTATAGCACCTTGCTCACTGGTGAAGACTTAACTGTCCTGATGAAACTGGTATAAGAACATTTGAACTTTATGTCCCTACAACTCAGGAGACACTGACCTAACAATTCAGTCTGCAGAGGTGCTGGGGTCTATATTCCCCAGAAGTCTGAGCAGGATTGTGACTCATTTGCTCTGGTACCATCTGGGTTATTGTTGACAATAAAAATAGCACTCCTGTATATAGGTTTTGAATCATCACACTTTACCCCATAAATATGTAAAATAAATTTTCAGTTAAAAAATAAACAAATACATTAAGAAGTTAAAGAACAATATCAGTAGTGAAGAAGAAATGGATCGCTATATAGAAAGTGGACTTTGATGGCTGGAAGAGGAGAATGATGAGAGGCATCAGGTACCCTACCATGCTTTCAGGTTCATTCTACTGAAATAAAACTACCAGCTTTATCCTTGGGGGAAAGACATTGGGATGAAAGAAAACCTGGGATATTGGCATTGGGACTATATTCATGTAACAAGATAGACATCAGGGCTGTCTTTCCCTTGAAGTAAGTGAGAATCTTTCAGAATTCTAGTGAATGGGTTTTAGAATAAAAGAAATGGTTTAGGTCTCAAAAAATCTATATTCCATAAACTGTACTTATTTTTTCATAAAATAATTTGATGCCTATGGCAGAATGAAAAAATGCTTTATTTCCAAATTAATACATAATCCAGTTAATTTGGGTCTGATCATCTGCCTCAGAAGCAGGGAAGAGAATCTTACTATGAATTCTATTCTTACGGTCTATCTGGTCTGCAAACACCTCTCCGTAGATCATCCAGTAGGGCATGTAGAAGATGTTTCGGGCCAGTTTCCAAGAAGGTTTCTCTTCTGGATGCAAAATGGCTTGACGGGCTACTCCAAAACTCATCAGCACGACCAGCATGATGACCACAAAGTAGAGCATGTCAATCATCTGAGTAGGAGAATATATGATTCATTATTGTCTTGACTCATGGGCCAAGTTCATACTTGTTCATTGCTCTCTCCAAAGACTCAACAAATACTTAATTAGGATGGAAAAAGCCTCTTTCTTTTTTTTCCTTCCCAACCATGGGTTACTTGTTTTTTCTATCCCACACAACATACATACCTTCCTCTAGAATTTTAACATCTTTATCAGCTCCTATTCCATCTGACCTCTCCTCTGTTATTGCTCATAGATATAGTTTGGATCTAGAATGTCCCACAAAGGTTCATGTGTTAAATAAAACCTTGGTCCCCAGTGTGGCATTATTAGGAAATGGTGGAGCTTTTAGGAGCTGGGGTGGGGGTGGGGTGGGGGGGTGGAGGCTAGTGGGAGGAAGTTAGGTCATTGGGGCATTCCCTTGAAGGGGATATTGGGACCCAGGCTCCTTCCTTTCTCTTTTTTGCCCCCTGGCTTGTGATTTGGGATTGTCTCACCATGTGTTTATGCTACTATGTGCTGCTTTGCCCCAGACTCAAAGCACCTGGGCCAATGAATAGTCAGATGATGAGCTAAAATAATTCCTTTAATTTATTGGTTGTATTTCGTTACTAACACTTCTGTAAACAGATATTCTTATAGTAACCGCAAATGTGAAGAATTGAGAAAAGATGGGGGTTTGTGAGAGAAAACAAGGAGTAAAAGGGAGATATACGTAAGTAGGCAAAAGGATAATTGAGAAATAAATTGAGAGTGTACCCCAATATTTATTCATACATCATACAAATGATGAATCGCAATAATGAACAATGCTCTGTTTACTGTGGATGCTAAAATGGTTAAATGAAATAAAATGAAATTCTAGTTTTTAACATCCCTGAGGATAAGGGCCCTTACTGAAATTGTCTAAAAGCCATTCCCCCTATAAAGAGTTATTCCTACACTTAGAAGGCTTCCTATCTTCTGGCACTAGTGCTAACACTGAGGCTTTTTAGGTAATGTAATGATAACCACCTGGTTCATGTTTAGTTTCATATTCTATGACTTGTTCAGAGTAAATTTCACAATAAATCTGTCTTGGCCTAATCACGTAAAGTACCTGTGTCTACTCCATGCTGCTCATGAGCTGGAGATGGTCTGGAGTACAGGTGAGGAAATAGCCCTGGGTCCCTGTTGTTTCTAACTTTTACTACAGATTAGGAGTTTGTCAATCATATTTTTTGCCATAAAAACATTTAAGTAGATGCAACCTCATAGAATTATCAAATCCATGTTCCTGTACTAAAGAATGCTAAAAATGTTTCCAGTCATCAAGGTGTAGAGTAAATATTTTGAGATACCTATCTTGCTACTGAATTCTGTTTGCATTAAAACCTGATGCTCTCTTCACCTGGTAAGGTGAAGCAAACTCTTATAAAAGAAGAAGATATTTTCTTTTATCTTTACTGTCAAAATGCAATTATTAATAATAAATCAGAAGTAATTTTTAAAAAATGAAAGTAGTTATATGAAAGAAAAAAGATGTATGCATTGAGTGCTTGATATATATTGAGAGATGCATGCATATATATGTAGGTGAGTACAGTAAGCCCTTAGCTCATTTTTCACTAGATTTTATTGTTATTAATATGTAGGAGAACTGTGTATTTCAAAGCAAAGGTTATTTCCTATAAGAAACCAGCTGCAAAGGAAAATCCAGAAGAAACTGAAGAAAGCCACACCCAAGGCCTGGTCTTTTATCCTAACCACAGCCAAAATATCCTTGGTTACTCATGTGAAATCATTACTAACCATCTTTCCAATCATCATCACGTAGGGCCCCAGATACTTGTTGACACCAAAGATGTCCAAGACACGGATATACCAGAGGATGATGTCCACACAGTAGATGACCCGACCATAGCCCATGTATGGCTGGTTCTGGAGGCGAAGGATTGCTCCAATCATGAACATGGAAATGGCCACAAGATCAGTGATGTTCCAGTACTCCTGAAGCCACACTTTTATTTTCTGGCTAAGTTTGCCTGGTTCTGACATGAGGATCTGAAAACAAACCGAAAAGAACAATAAACTAAGAGTGCATTGTTGGAGGCCTTGTCTTTTTCAGAATCTTGGAAAGATAAGGTTGGTGGAACATTCCAGGGCATCTGGTCTCTTTTCTGCTCAAGACCTCAGAACACTAATCTTCTCAGGCAGACAGATATCTAGAAAGGGAAATTCCATGGAATCCTCTGTATTCATAGATTCAGGGTTTCATAAACTCTCAGGAAATGCCTTCCAAATTATCTCCTTCTGGCTGTAATTAAAGCAGCTGCCTTTTGATTTCTTTTCTAATTATTGGACACATGCCTGTTGGCCCACATTCCAGACTTATACAAGAGGAAAAGTCTAGAGCAGGAATGAATCCTATGTGGTTACACAGTGGTGTGGTGTGGTGGTGGTGGGGGGTGAGATCCACATGGGCAGAATAAGGCTAGGAAATGGTTGATTTGCCAAAATTCTGTTGCAACTTAAATACGACAAGTCAGGGGAAAGTTGAACCAGGTTTCCCCCTACTTGTGATATTATCCTTTCAAAATCACCACTGATTAAAAGGAGACTTCCCCAGAGTAAAATGGAAAATATTTAGCAAGCAGTATGCATGGGCATGCAGTGATGCTGCAGTAGGCGGGAGGGCTGCCATGCCAGGGTATCCCTTTAGTTCTGCAGATTGTGGGTAGATTCCAGGGTCTCAGGCATAGGATGGGGTGATGACTATTGATCTGCCAACATAGAAGTGATTCCCTAGTCTAACAATCCTTTGGCACTGGCTGATGGATGCCTCTCTTTCCTGTAACTGGGGGGGGGCAGGCTTCTGGAATAACATGTCTTAATTCAGGGCTGATGCCCAGAAGGAGTACAATTGCACCAGAGGCATTCAGGTGGGCCACTTGGGAAGTCTCAGTTGTAGCAAGCACAAAAAGAAAGAGTAGTTGTAGAAAACTGATTGTACAGTCTTGGATTCAGCACTCTTTTGTTTTCTCAGGCTCTCATTAGACCTGTGACATAAAACTCACTATGCCTGGATGAGGTTAAGTGTCATATTTGTACAGTTCAGTAAAAGGGTCAATAGTAATCACAAAATAATAGTATTGGTTCTGTATTATTTGGGGAAAGGTTAGGAAATTGTGCTGTGTGATTTTTCAGTTCAAGTTCATGTTTTGCTTGGATACAAGCTTCCTCTTTTGAAATGAATATAGTGAATTCAAACCTGTGGATGATATCAGAAATTACCTGGCCCACATTTCCTGTGCTGCCTGCAGAAGTTGGCTTCTTGGCATTTCATTTTAATTTTAAGTCTTCTGAGATGTAAGATCCAAGTGTAAGACCGTATCTGTTCTATTTTAACACTTAGTTGAAAGTCTTATTCCCTCTGTAACAGATGCTCTGGGCCTTACCAAGAAAGATCACCTGGAGCTTTTTGCCAGGTGGGTGTGATCATACCATCTGCTACAGGTGCTGTTATTAGGCCCATACCTGCCCCTTATGGGAGGCTTGTTCTTGGGCAATTGTAATCGCTCCTCTGATGGGTGCCAAAGTTAGACTGATGTTCATACAATGCTCCACTCCCTTTTCTCAAGGTAGAACAGATTCTACAGTGTCCAATCAACTCAGATCCGTTGCAGGATTAAGCTGGGGACAGATTCTACTGGAAACCACAGTTCTCTTGACTCCTTTCCCTCCTCTGGCCTGTTTTTCTTGCTCCCTGTCATTAAGGGCCTTGCTTTTATATATTCTTGCACCATGCAAGTACACAGTGTGATCCAAAGTCTCAAATTTAAGGTGACAGAAAATGAAGCCAAATGTGTACCCAGTATAGTGATCGGTTTATCTCAAGTAGCTGGAAACATTTGCTTTTACTTTTGTATGCAATTAGACCTGTTTTTATTATTGTATATGATTTAGTTTAGCTTGTGTTTTTATTCACAAGTTCAAGTTCAGTTGAATAGAGAGGATGTACACATTTAAAAGAAGCGAATGGGGTAAATATGGGATGATGACACTCAAAAGAAAAGAGTCCTGATACTTATCATTTGTATGAAATGTTTTTGCAATAAAACTTGAAATTGGAGCCAGTACTTAGCTCAAGTACTTAGGCAAGTCTTTGGAGTAATCACCTCTCGTATTTTCTCTAATGCCAGGCTCACAATGTAGGAGATGACAATCCACTCCTGGAGAGAGGGCCAGCCGTCCATCCGCACCAGGATGACATAGTTAAACAGCAGTAAATAGCCCAAGTATGAAATCTGGAGGAAAGAAAAAGCTGTTAGCAATGTTTGAGGAGAGAACCTTGGAATCGGGTTTTAAAGTCTAATTTTTAGTATGGCACATCTTCTAAAGTGAATTTTCAATTTCTAAATGGACTTAGTTATTTAGAGGATACCCCCTCTTCACATCACCATTGCAGATAGAGAACGCTGAGATAGGTTGGAGGTATTTTATGCTTCAGCATGATATGGGCAATGACATTTCATTTTCTACCTGACAGTATATTTATTGGTACTGTCATCCTCATGGGGAAATTATGAAGTCGCAATAATTATGACACACAGGGAAACTTTGAATAGATTGCTGGTGTGCCTCCTATATTCTTAGAAATTGGAAAATGTTACTTACTCCTCTGTACCTCAGGAATTTCCTTCTTGAATCTCTCCATTATTTTCCCCATATTTTTATTGGTACAGGGTAGTCGTACATAATGATGGGATTTATTGTTACAGATTTGTACATGAACACAATATAACAATATAATTTGGCCAATATCATTCCCCAGTATTTCCTCTTTCCTTCTCCTCCTTCATCCCCCGGTCTTTCTCCTCTGCTCTACTGATCTGCCTTCATGAAACTCTCCACTATTGACAGACAGAAGTTATAAGGGAAGACGTGAAGAGATCATCTTCCTAGGCCATGGAGCTGACTGACCTAAGAGTCCCCTTGGCTACCAGTAACAAATCTGTGATATTTGGTGGCCACCACAGGTTCTCTGTCTTTTTTTTTTTTTTTTTTGGCAAGAAAAAAAGTAGAGTTGGAGGTGAAGGTGAGGCAAGGCATGTGGAGTAAGGTATGGGGTGGAAATAGTTTATCTGAAACTGATTTTCCCAGATTGGTTCACTACCAATCTGTGAAAACTTCAGCTTTGGGGCTCTTCACTGTCACAAACCTTTCTGAGGTCTTGTAGGAAGAGTGTAGCATTTGTGTATTTGTGATTTGACAGTATTCTTTCCCCCATGATCTGTCCCTCCTGATTCAATAAGTTTTACCAGGATGTAGGTAACATCCCCTGTGTTCATTGGGATGTGGTTCACTGGTTGTGATTCCTGCGAAAACTCATGTTGACCTATGATTCCCAAAAGGTGGTAGGGCCTACTGAGAGGTTTTTAGGCCATGAGGAGCCCTCATGAATAGATTAATGCCATTTCTCAGGAGGACTGAGTCCTTGCTCTAGTGGGACTGAGTTACTTCTTTCAGGAATGGATTTATTTTGGTGAGAATGGGTTGTTTTAAAACAGTTCAGCTCCTTTGCCCTTCCCTTTCTATTGCACATGGCTGCTTGCCCTTTGGCTTTACATCATGAGTTGAACTACTGCGAAACCCTCCTCCAAGGAGCATCATGCCAGTGCCATGCTCTTGGGCTTCTAGAGCTATAACCAAAACAATCTCTTTTCCTTACAATTACCCAGTATCAAGTGCTCTGTTACAGCAATATAAAATAGACAAAGACAAATATTTCCTCCTTACAGGAGGATTAGAGCCACAGTTCTCAATCTTTGGGCTAGTTAGAATTCTCCCGAAGCTGTACATCTCTCTTACATCCAGAGAGAGCATCAAGACTGTCTGTATGAGGCCTAAGGTTGAAAAGCCTGTCAGACTCCTGGCTTTGCCCTCCCTCAGTGCTGAGCAGTACTTTAGGTTATACACACCCCAGGTTCTCAACTGATTCTGACCAGAAAAGGAGGGTGGCCTTGGCTTCCGCTGCATCCTCAGATAGGGCTTCCAAGAGACTGGTTGTCCAGACCCATGGTTGATTTCCAAGGCAACCCCCCTTCTCTCCTCTGCCCCGTGCCCATCTTTATCCATTGCCCCATTCATGACCTTGTCATGCCATGAACTGTGGCTCAGTGCTTGGGATTTCATGAAAAATACTGTCCTTCCTTCAAACTGATATGGGTACCCAAGTCACAGTGTGTCTGGTCAACTCTGCGGGACTGCCTGCAGATAGCCAGTTTCACTCACTGGTGCTTCCTTCTACTCCCACTTCCTCTTCTGCTCTTGTTACCAGAAAGCCACACTCAGAGCAGTGGAAACCTGGATAATAGAGAGGATGCTGCCAAGTGGGTCAGTTTGGTGAACACTTTAGACAGGTCTTGATTTGCTTCCCTATCCTAGGAGTTTATGATCTGGGCTCAGCCACACCCTTCTAATAATCCCACCTGTTTGATGAAAAATGAAAAAATTATATTTCCCTAAGTTTCTATTACTAAAGATTTAAAAAAAATCATTTTAAGCAAATAGAATGTGACTAATTTGTTTTGTTTATTTGTTTGTTTGTTTGTTTCTTTATTTACTATGGTGCTGGGGTTTAAACCCAGGGTGTTACACATGCTATTTGAACACTCTACCACTGAGCCATATCCACAGCTTGACTATTTTGCTTTATGAAATGTTATATTTTGGGGAAAGGTTGGTCATATTTCTATATATATAAAATATATGACAGGGTATCTGGATTCAATTTTAGTTAAAGCTCTCAATTAGTACTGGTTTTGTTTAAGAATTAATTTCAGTTCAGTAAATTTTTAGACACAATTTTAAGCCTTTGAAGATTTTGTTGTTTCCAACCTATCCTGATATTCAAAACAGGCTAAATGGCAAATACTAAGGAGGTGGCCTTACTGTGTAAAACCAGAACTTGACAATGGGAGCGTTATAGAATTCACAGATCTTTGTTCCAATGGGAATACTTTTTTGCTTTTTGTGTGCATTCTCTTCGTCCCCCTTTCTTGAGCCAGCATCTGCATTTGCATCCTGGAAAACAGAGCACAGTACGTGGCAGGCATGGTGGCTAATTGGGAAATGAAACAAACCATAGCACATGAGCACCCTTAAAAAGAAGGAATCTAAAAACACCCCCCAGTTAGTACGATGTCTAATCCATGGTAGCAGACATATCAAGAATCATTAAAATGAGAGTTAATTGATACTCTTAAGATCAAGGTATCACTGACCATATTCTCATCTTCTTTTTCTTTGCCATCTTCATTTTCTTTGGATGTTTGGTATGAAAAATCATCATATGTGCGAAATTCCAAAAACAAGATGGTGGGGGGAAAAAGAATTCCCATGATAACCTATGAATGGTGAGAAATGAATTTATTATAAGCTTTGGAAATTCTATAAAAATTTCTCTAGTACAGTTGTCCCTCAAACTCCGTGGGGGTTTGCTCCCAGAGAGCTCAAATACCTTACAACAAATGGTGTAGTATGCATAAAACCTATGCACCTCCTCCCCTATACCTTACATCATCTTTATAGCTTGCAATAATTAATACAATGAAAGTGTCATGTAAATAGTTGGTATGTTGTATTTCACAGGGGAAAATGACAAGAAAAAACTCTGTGTATGTTCAATAAAGACAAATTTTTTTTCTCAAATATTTTCAGTCTGAGTTGTTTTGATTCATGGATGCAAATCTTTCAGGCAAGATAAGGAGGACTGATCATATAGTTAAAATTTTTAAGTTATAACTTTCAACATTAGTCAATAACCTAAGATCTCTGTATTATGTTTATCTCTGCTCTGGTGTTGTATGTCTTGTTGTGTTTTGTACACTGGTAGAATTAAAGACAGTGAAAAATTTAAGACTATTCATTAAAATTTAGATAAATGGTAAGCAGCATCATGCGTAATCCTGACTTTAAAAAAGTAAAGTTCTTATATTAAGTTTCAGAGCAAGTGAATCAAGCTGGGATGTAGCTCAGTGGTGGAATGTTTACCTGGCATGCATGAGGCCCTGGGTTTGATCCCCAGCACTGCGTCAAACAAGTAAGGTAAGCAAATCTTTAAATTAAAATAAAATATTATAAACAAATAAAATATACTAATAACTAGTGAGGTAGACTATAAGTATTTTATATAGAAATAACTTCAACATAAATGGGAATATGTGAACAAAGTTGGGAGGCTAACATGACTCAAAGAATAAGACTTAATTGAGCTCAGCCTGGACAATAAGAGGATATTCTGGCCCACAGATAGAAAACTCATTGGCATTTATATCAATGTGTTTCTACACTCTACCAATTGCTCAAATCATCCCAAATTTGAATTTGAATCATATAGAACTTTTACATTGTATGTATTTTTTTAAAATTTTTTCTTGAAAGTTAGACTCCCCTTCTATTTTCTTGTTAAGAATATAAATGGGTTTTTGTTTCCTTAACCTATATCCCTGATACTTTGTGGCTCTTTAATCATTCAATCTATTTATTGGGGTCAATTCTATTCTTCTTTTGTGGGTTTTTTTGGGGAGGTGGGGTACTGGGACTTGAACCCAGGAGCACTTTACCACTGAGCTATATCCCAAGCCCTTTTTCATTTTTATTTTAAAACAGGATTTCACTAAGTTGCTTAGGGCCTAAGATGCTGAGGCTGGTCTTGAACTTGCAGTTCTCCTGATTCAGCCTCCTGAGTTGCTGGGATTACAGGTGTGCACCACCATGCCTGGCTATTTTTCTTGAATATTTTCTTCTTGTGTTCTACTGACACTTTGTATTTATTTACTCTGACTGCCTTTCTCTCTGCTGCATGGGTTTAATATGGGAATTTGTAAAATATGGGACTTGTTTCTTCCATTTCACATTGCTTTCTTTTCTTTCCTTTTTGTCGGGGTGGTAGTGGTACTGGGGATTGAACTCAGGGGCACTCAGCCACTGAGCTCACACTCCCAGCCCTAGTTTGTATTTTATTTAGAGACAGGGTCTTACTGAGTTGCTTAGCATTTCGCTTTTGCTGAGTCTGGCTTTGAACCTGCTATCCTCTTGCCTCAGTCTCCCAAGCTGATGGGATTACAGGCACACACCACTTCACCCCAGCCTCACATTACTTTCTTTACTTATAATATTGTTTTAGTCAGATTTTCTGCTCAAGTGACCAAAAAATCCTGAAAAGAACAATTTTGGAGGAGGAAAATTTTATTTGACGCCTCACAGTTTCAGAGGTCTCAGTCCATAGAAAGTTGGCTACATTGCTTTGGGCCTGAGATGAGGCAGAACATCATGGCAGAGAGTGGTGGAGAAAAGCAGCTCAGGACATGGCCATCAAGAAGCAGAGGGAGAGCTGTGCTCACCAGGTATAAAATGTATATTCCAAAGCCATGCCCACAGTGACCTACCTCCTTCAGCCACACCCTACTGGTCTATAGCGCTACCCAGCTAATCCAGTCAAGTGGATTAATGCATTAATTAGGTTAAGGCTGTCAAACTCCATCATTTCATCCCTAAACTCCCACATCTCACATATGAGCTTTTAAGGGACCTCATATCTAAACCATAACAAATATTTAACTTTTTTTCCCTAGAATACCAGCTGAAGTAATTTTCTGAATGGATATGTACAAAGTATAGAATGTGAATCTTTTCCTTTTTATTTTTTAAAATTTTTGTAGTTGTAGATGGACAATGCCTTTATTTTATTTGTTTATTTTTATGTGGTGCTGAGGATTGAAACCAGTGCCTCACACATGCTAGGCAAGCGCTCTACCACTGAGCTACAGCCCCAGCTTTGAATCTTTTCCTTTTTAAAACAGATATTCTGTTCTCATCTTTTTATTTATTTTTAAAAATTTAGTTTTGCAGTGTTGGGAATTAAATCCAGGGTCTCATGCATGCTAAGTGAGTACCACTGAATTACAGTCCATGGCCCCTTTTATCTGTTTTAAATAGCTGGACCATGTTTAAAAAAGAAAATTCAGCTGAACATTTCCCCATCAGAACTGTCAAGGTCTTGTTTCACTGCCACCATCAGTGTTATTGGTGAAAATTGTGATGTCAAACTGATATTCATAACTTTGTGTGTGACCTGTTTCTTTAAAACCTGTAGGATTTCTTTATTTTTAGTATTCCAAAAACTACTTGTTTACAAATATTCAAAGTTATGTATAATATCAGCTTAGTGTATAAATGGACAGTTAGGCACAACATTCATATTTCTAAGAAACTGAATACCTTCCATTTGCCAGAGCCATGCTACGAAGTATAACATACAGGTTGAGCACCTCTAACAAAAAAACGTAAAATCTGAAATGCTCCAAAATCTGAAACTTTTTGAGTGCTGGTCACAAAGTGGCAAATTCCACACCAGACTTCATCTGATATGTCACAGTCAAAATGCAGGGGTACTAATAATATTGCATAAAATTGCCTTATATGTATAAGGTATGTGTGAAACATAAATGAAGTTTGTATTTAGACTTGGGTCTCATCCCCAAGATATCTCACTATGTATAGACAAAAAACCAATACAGGATATTCAACCTGTATTGGTTTTTTTTCTCTTATTATCATAACAATCTCATAAAATAGGTACAATATTACCATTAGATAGTTGGGGGATACCCTAAGATTAGTCTCTTCTCAAGATAACCTAGTGTATAGGAGTAGTAAACACACAAGTAGGGTTTAATTGCAATATGATTTTCTCCCCACTGCATGCTTTTCAAACCTTTCATAGCTTTGTATTCTCTCACAAGCCCCATATAATAAAAATGTCACCAGTTAAAGTAACAGCACACAGTTTTAGAGTTTGAGGGACTCTATAGAAGTCAAGCTAAGGTCCTTGCTTTAGTGGCAGGTAGATGACCTATCTAGGGTGCATGACTAATGCTGAAGGCATTGCTTGTGTTAGGGAGATTTGTAAGCCAGCTATGTTGGTTAGGTGAGACTCTGGCATTAGCCCACATGGGTTCAGTTTCTTTGTTGATCTACTAAGATCTAGGAGAGTTATCTAATCTTAAAGGTTCAGGTTCCTTATCTGTAAGACAAGGGTTGTCATATCATCTCTCATGGGGTTACTCAGAGGTATACAGTAGTTCTCCTTATCCTGAGGGATATGTTTCAAGACCCCCTGTGGATGCCTGAAACTCTAGATGGTACTGAACCCTTTATATTCTGTTTTGATTATAAGACCTGGAGTATTGCCATATAGTACCAGACCTAAACTGTCCTTCTGTGTTTTATGCCCTGGTGCCTCCTTTGCATCACTATTCTTGCTCTTCAAAGCCATTATTAAGTAAAATAAGGGTTACTGGAATGCAAGCACTGCAAAGCTGTGACAGTTGATCTGATAACCAAGATAGCTACTATCGATTTTGTTTACAGCCGTGGATACACTGGACAAAGGCAGGATTCCCATACTGGGTGGGATGCAGTAGGATCATGAGAGATTTCATCACAGTAATCAGAACAGTGAGTAATTTTAAACTCATGAATAGGATCTGGGGATGAAGTTCAGTGGTAGAGCATTTGCCTGGCATGTGTGAGGCCCTGGGTTCAATCCTTGGCATTGAAAAAACAATACCCCTCCCCCCAACTATGAATTACTCATTTCTGTAGTCTTCCATTTAATATTTTTGGAATGTGGGTGATTTCAGGTAACTAAAACCTAGCAAAGTGAAATTGGACCAGTGTGACTACTGTAAATGAAATAACTCACAGGGTGCTTAGCTCTGCCTCAGGGCTCAACAGATGTCACTTAATCACTGTCATCTGGGCAGTCTAATGGCCATGCCACACATACCTTCAGGCCAGGGTTTTTCCTCATTCGAAGCCTTCCCATCCACATGTCAGTCAGTAGCATCTGACTGCAGGTGTGAGCGATAAAGTCCCGGTGTTTGGCCGCCACAGCCAGTTTGAGGCAGGTTGAATTGCTCCAGTTTTTTAGCTCGTAGGTCAGCAGTTTCATGGCGATCTGCTCATCATGCTTATAGGACTGGTCTAACAACTCCACCGCAAGCTGGCCAAAGTCTCTGGAGTTAAAGAGATGGAATTGGGTGTGAAGCTGCAGTGGCCACAGGATTTTTCTTAGATAGATGTGGTCACAAGAGCACAGGGAGGCACAGGAGACAGAATCTACAATTAGAAGGGACTTCATTGTCCTCTAAAAGCAAGGATCTCTTGAGATTTGTCCTTAGAGGAGGACAGCCAGGGCCAGGGGCTCTGTGCTCAGTCAGGATGGGGAATGACTGCTCTTGCTGCAAATAGAGCTTTAGGTTGACTCCAAGACTGCCCGTCAGGTCCCCAGGACACAAAGACAAGGAGACAAAGTCTATTTCCTCAAGTTGTGCACAGATTAGGGAAGTAGACAGAACAGACAGTAAAGGCAAGTTCAGAAACAGGACTTGTGGGGTTAGAAGTCAGAACAGAGGCTGTTCTTGGGGGTGAAGAATAGGGAGGAAGGTGGACATTGAAGGGGACACCAGGAAGCTTGCTGGTGCCTGTTAGGTTCTGTTTCTGGGTGCTAGTGTGAACAGTTATCAAGCCACACATTTTATGTGTGTGTGTGTGTGTGTGTGTGTGTGTGTAATGATTCAATAATGCGTGAATTAAAGAGAATTCAGGACTGGGAAATTAGCTCAGTGGTGTAGTGCTTGCCTAGCATGCATGAGGACCTGGGCTCAATCCCCAGCACCACCACCACAACAAAAAGAATTCAACATTGTCAGTTAGACACAAAGCATATTTCTCATAGGACTCAGAACAAAGGAAAATTTTCACAGAGCCCTAACTGCTAATGAGAGGACAATGATAGAAGTAGAGGAGGCATGGAGAAGATGATACAAACTGAAATATGGAACATAGAATTTATTCCCTTTCTCACAGGGCCTTAATTTAAATATTTAATTATAGCCATAATCTTTGCTCATTTCTATGAACTTCTGTTGTGGACTTTGGTAAAGCTATGGCCACACAGCGATCACTCTGTTTTTGTTTTTCCATCTGATAGGGGATTTTATTGCAATTATGAGCTGAAGGATGAATACAGCAGAATTATGGATGGGGAACAGCCTTCCTTGTTCCTTGAAGAACAATGCTGTCTGCAGTACCTCCCAAGTCCTACACATTACCCTGGAAGCAAGGGGTGAATGTGTCCCCATTTTTAAATGGTCTTGAATTCCTCATATTTAGGAATTGGCTAGTAAGTTTAGAAATCACCAAATCCAAAACGAAAGCCACAGGTTTCAGAAAACAAAGATGTTAGATGTTGGCAGAGCTGTCTGTGTCTGTTCCAAATTTTTGTGCCTATAAAAAAGTCCCAGTTGTCCTGGGACTTCAGATCTCCAGTCTGGCGTGTAAGGAATTTGGAAGTGGCTAGTCTATCCTAACAAGAAAAATCAGAATGAACTGAAAAATCAACATTTCTTTTCAGCTCCATCAGAGAAGAGAGGTCATGGGGAAGTCTGCTGTACCCAGAACTGCAGGGACAGACAGGCAAGTACAAGAATCATTGTTTACTGGAGCAGAAATGTGTAGGAACCAGAACTGGGGTGTGCACCATGAGTTGTAACTGATGAATTGCTGGAAACTCAGTGTGGACAAGTTCAGAAGTTAAAAACCCCAGGGAAACCCAGTAATGCAAACTTCTGTTTTACATCCAGGAGACTGACTGGGTTCTCACAGTACATACAGGAGAAAAATCTCCTAGTGTTTCCATCGCAGAGAGGGAAAAAGAAGCCATTTTGAGATATGCTTCTGCCCTGGTCATCAGGAGTAAGTAGTCAACAGAGCCAACCCTGCTGGGCTTTATTAGAAATTAACCTACATGGCAGATAAACAATACTCAATTCCAATCCTCTTTAATATCTCCTCTTGCTAAGAAACTCTGGTGACATTCATAGATGAAGGCACAGGTGCACTAAAATTGTACACCCCATCAATGTGTGTTTCTTCATGGAAATTTGTTTCACTGTTTTTGCATTAATTGGGTTTCAATAATTTTCACGAGAAGGTAATAACCTAAAACAGCGACAGCACAGAAATACCCCAGAGATAGAAGGAAAAATACTAATGTGTTGGACAAAGCAGTTTACAGACAAGCATTGACTATAAACATGTTTAAGTGAGAAAATACAATGATCACCCTCCCTGCAAAGGGACAGTGTTCAGGACAACAGTTTCTCCTGGCCCTGAAATTTCCTCTAGACACTAACTTGGAATTGTTGTCCAAGTCCTGGGAGATGTCGTCCACTAGCTCGCTCTCGGAGGACTCATGGGCCATGGCCTTGTAGAGCTTGCAGGCCACCAAGGCTTTCGCCATGCATTCTTCCCCTCGCTGCCAGAGGAAGACTGCCATTTTCTGGCGTTTCATCAGCACGGCCCACACCATCAGCTCGTGGAAGGGGTACTGGAATCGACTCATGGCAGGGTCGTCCACATCAATGTCGACCTCTTCCTCTTTTTTCTTCTTTTTCTTTTTCTTTCCTTTGGCTGGAGGCTCATCATCCTGAAGGGAGGAAAAACACATTGTTTTTTTCATGGTTCTTCCTAAATGGGCAATAAAGGGTTCAGAACTACGGCAGAGAGGGAACCCTTTAGGTCAGAGGTAATAAAGAGACTCCTTCAGCACAACTCAAGTATCCACTCAGCATGTTCATTTTTTTTTAAAAAAAGATACACATTTATTATAAGTAAACCATTTAAAACCAAATAAGCTGAGAAGAAACATTGCTGTTTGCATAACTTATACCCTTGGGTTAGTAGGGTTTTAAGAAGACTTTAATGAGGCCATGCAGCAAAACTCAAGCAAAAATGAAATGTAAATAGCATCATGGAACAGGTAAAGTCCACAGTTTATTTTTTCAGGGAAGTCATGCAATGCAGCAAAACATTAACATTCATTTGCAGACATAGCTGAATCAGAAATTAATATAAAAATGTAAAAAAGGGACAGAGGCAAATGTTTTAGGTTTCGCTCCAATGTTTTAAGAAAGCAAACATTCCATTTTGAATGAGCACTGTCCTTTCCCCCATGTGGTGCAAACAAAAGGCCAACATTCCATTTCCTAAAGGGATTAGGAGAATGTTTCTGAAAGTGGAGCAAGCAAGCTCTGTAAGAAAGGCAGTTCAGGTTTGGGGGGAACTAACTGCTTGGAAGTCTGAAGTTTCAGCCATTTCAGGTTAAGACTTAGTACTCAGTGGAATGACAGAAACAGATACAATACCCCCAAGGTCTGCATGTTTGTATTTAACCAATTTTGGACTGAAAATATTTGGGGAAAAGAGTGCATCTATACTGAACATGTATAGACTTTGTTGTTTCTTGTCCTTACTTCCTAAATAATAATGTATAACAACTATTTACACAACATTTACATTGTATTAGGTATTGTAAGTCATCTAGAGATGATATAAAATATTCGGAGAGGATATGTGCAGATCCTATGGAAATTCCACACCATTATGTGTAAGGGACTTGAGCATTTGCAGATTTGATATACTCAAAGAATTCTGGAACAAGTCCCCTACAGATACTGAGGGATGATTGTATTTGCTATTTTGTACATGGCTTTCCAATCAATTATTATTATTATTGTTTTTTGTTTGTCTTTTCAGTGGTGTTGAGGATCCAATCCACCCCCAGATACAGGCTAAGCAAGCACTCTACCACCCAGTTACATCCCCAACCCAATTATGTGCTTTTATTCTTACGACGACTCTGAAAGGTTATGAATTCCTTCCATTCCTTCAGAGGATAAAATTGTGGCTCAAAGTCTGAATAATTTCTCTACATTCACACAACTGGAATGGGATGGAGCCTTGGGGGACCCTGGGGAATGTGGTTCTTAATTCCTATCACAAGCTGTTCACCAATGACAGAGTCCTTATGAGTTACAGCATCTTGCCTCAGATTTCAATGTTTTTGTTATAATTTTCTGATTTTGTCAAAGTAAAATACAGTTACAATAATTTAGGGAAGGTTAGTCTATATAGATTAAAAATTGGCATGATAGAAATTTAAAAACAGTTTGATTTTCAAGAATAGATAAAATGAAAATCAACTAATGGCTAACAAAAGTTTTGAAACAGAGTCCTATAAATCTACTTTTCAAAATAGCACACATTTTATCAAAATATTAATCGTATACTAATTTTCTTGAAATTATTGCCAGAAAGAGGATATAACAAACAAGGAGTAATTTTCCTAAAATGCAAAGGCCTGACACAAATTAATAAGGAAAATAATAATAACCCAATAAAATAACAAAAGACATGAACTGGAAGTATAAGGAGAAATTAATGCATCTATAATCTTGGTAAGAATCTTTAAACACATCTCACTTAGAAATGAGTTTGAAAAACAATTGTAAATATAAAAGCAAATCCAACAGCAGAATTACCAAGTTTGATTTGATGGATTAATATAAAAGCTGTACCCACAGAGTTTCACAAAAATCAACCAGGCATTATTGTTATTTTTTTTGTTTGTTTTTTTTGGTGATGTTGAGGTCTACATGTAAGGAATAAAATTAGAAATCAACCATAGAAGGATAATGACAATAGTCAGTATCTGGAAAATTTAAACTTTTAAATAACTCTTGAATTGCAGAGAAAATTATAAGCTCTTTAGAAGTAAATGCCAATGAAGGTTGCCGCCCATACTCACCCATACCTGTGGGATACCATGAAAACAATGCCCAGGGAAAAATTTATACCTTTGATGCATTTATTGGAATACAGGGAAGAGTAGCAATAAGTGACTTGACTTTCAGACTGAATCAATAAAAGCAACACAGTAACTCTAAAGAAAGTTCATGGTAGGAATGAATAAAAATAAAAGCAGACATTAACAAAATAGAAACAGAAAAAAAAGTTGCTTGATAAGGCAAAGATACCAAGAAGATAATTAGGCAACTTTGATTAAGGGAAAAAAAAAAGATAATTTTTTTTTTAAATCAGGAGAAATGTCAGACATCTATAAATATTGAGAAGATTGAAAAAGACTAGACTACTAAGTAAAAGTTAATACCAATGAACTTGAAAGTCTAGAGAAAATAATTATTTTTAGGAAAATATAAATTACCACAGTTAACTCAAGAAAATAAAAAAGTATGAATGGACTCATTTACAATTAACTGACAACAACAAAAATAAAAATACTAGAAAATGATGCCACTTGCATAAAATTTTAGAATCATGAATAATAACAAAATAAATTCAATTGAATATTTTAAAGTCCTCAAAAAGTAATTAAAAATGTCCAAGAATGCAAATGGAATTTAATATTGCTAGGTCCTTCATAGATTGTATCATATCAATAAATCAAAGGGGGGAAAAGATATGACATGTTTATATGTCACTAGATCCTTTATTTTTCTCTGCATTTTTTTATTGTTGTGTTATTATGTATATCATAATGTAATTTATTGTTTCATATTTGTTAATGCACACAATATAACGATATAATTTGACCAATATCATGCCCTAGCACTTGTCCTTGTCATTAGATCCTAAAAAGGAATTTGGAAAAATGTAAAATATTTCTTAATTTAAAAAAATTAGCTCACTGGAAAGAAAACAATGAATAAAATATATAGCAAAATACTTTCTTGATATGATAAAAATACATATGAGACTTATAGTAAGAAAAAAACATGACTAAGGAGCGAAGCCCTGAAGTCATTTCTATGAATATCAAGAATAAGACAAGGTTGCCTTTTATTATCCCCATTAATTTTCAAAAGTGTTCTGAAAATTCTACCATATGAACAAATTAATGTTAAAGAGAGAGTACCCAAAAGAAGGGACAAAATGGTTATCAAGAAAAAGTATTATTTTATATCTAGAAAATCCAGAGAAGTCTGCTAAAATTCCCTCAAGATAGGACAAAAGCAGTAGAAATGCCTTTATAAGCCACTTTAAAAACAAAGCACCAGACATCAAAATATTTAAGTGAATGGAAGAAATTCCACAAAGCAGAATATTAAGGCCAGCTATTGCAAAGATTCTCCTCAAATAAACTCATGAGTTAAGTAGCATCTCAATCCTGTATGGATTCAATATAGAAGGTCTTAATTCTGTATTCACAGCTGAGACTGATTTTTAGCATTTGCTTAATCTTTGTTTGCTTTGAAAACTGGTTGTGTGAATTCAGAAAATGAACTGGGTAGTTTTAACCTTTTCAAAAAATGTATATGATCCTTTTATATATAATAATGATATAATATAATATAATATGTATATAATAAAATTGAACCAAGTGATCTAAGGAGATTTTGACGAATTGTGTAGTAGATTTAGTCATGAAAAAACAAACTTAAGCAAATACAAAACTAAAAAGTTTATCTATATTTGATCAAAATATCATAGAACCATTGAAAACAGTCTACTTACTTCCATTCCCAAAAGTTTAAGAGCTTTAGGCTGCATAATGAAAGAAAAAAATATATATATTATATTACTGAGATAACTGTAGATAGTAGCAATGTATATGCTACATTAGTAGTATTGTTAATAGTGGACAGTAATAGATTAAAATGCTTTGTATCTTTACTAAATAATGACAATATCCAAAGAAAAGGAATGCTGTCATAGGGAAACTGCTTCTGTCAGCAGAAGTCAGTTGAGGAGCAAGATAAGCAGACATGTCCTATCTTTATTGCAGGTGGAACCAGAGAAGTGTCCTAACAAAAATCCAGACACGGAGCTATGGAGTTGGGGGTGAAGGGAAGACTTTGTGAAAGATCTGACTTTAGACTTGGGCTTTTGGTGAGAGGCAGATTTTGAAAGGTACAATCAGGGGGGATGAGCCATGGCAAGCACAGGAATAAAGTTCAATTTTGTTGGAGAAATATAGTCTACCGTGACAGGGTGGGGACAGCAGGCAGAGAGTCCTGGATGCTGTGATAATGAGTTTGGCCATGGTTGTTCAGGCAGCAGGGAACCCTGAGTGGATCTGGGCAGGGAGTGTGCTGTTGTGTCCCTTGCTTTGGAAGATGATGGTTGCTACAGTGGAAGGGTGGTCGGATGGATTGGAGGCAGGAGAGACGGTAGCTGTCTTCTCAGGAGGAAGGTTACTGTGGACAAAGGAGGGTAGATGCAATTGATTTGCTGTGCTGCTGACATGCTAAGGGGTGGGTTAGGGAGGAGGACGGTGCATGAAGCTGGCCATCCATGAGGTTGGAGAGGCCTCACATGGGGCAGTCACTGCAGGAGGCTGGAAATTTGTGTTGGAAGATGGTGCAAAGATTTGGCTTTGAATAGTCTGAGTTGTTGGAAAGCACAGCAAGGAACCATATGTCACTTTGGGAAACACAAAACACTGCACAGCCACTGAGCTGTACCCTCTTTGGTCCAAACAAGTTGTTGTATAGGGTCCGAAAACTTTTCCGAGTGTAGTTGCAGCGGTAGGCTCCTCCCATGAGGTACTCCAGCACAAGCCCTATGTCTATGAGGCTGATGTGGTAATCAGGTGGAAGGTTGCTCTGTTTTAAAAAAGAAAAAAAAATTTTTTTGTCTCAGTTCCTATAAAACATGCATTCACAGTATAGACATCATCTCACATATTGGCATAAGTGGCCATCTCCACTTGGGAGTTCATGTCATGTCATGTCATAGATGAGTGGTTACACAATATTCAATCTCTGTTCATGTGATTGAGGGAGATATTGGTTTAAACCAGATTCCAGAAAATGAAGTTAAGCTTTTCTAACAGGAAGAAAGGGTTAGAAATCTATACCACTATAGGGTTAATGATTGGGCAAGATTGTGGCCCAACACGTCAGTTTGCAGTTCTCATGTGTAAATGTAAGGAAATGGTATGGTGAAGCTGGCATACACCAGAGGAGTTTAGATGAGCAGGTGCTTCAGTAGCTGCTTGTAGAGAAGAGCCCAGCCTCATGGGGCAGGGGCCAGGTTTTATGCAAAGGAGAAAGACTTCATGGGAGGCCATGAGAGGTCAGAATTTTCCCAGGGACTGGAATTTTCTTGTGAAAGCCTTCATGGTGTCCAATCTAATTCTAGGGGAACCACCTTCCCAGCTCTTTAGTAATAATACAAACACCACATACCACCTGGTGTGTCTGGGAGTGGTGAAGGGGAAGAGTCTGTTAAGACAGAGTCAGTGGGAGAGAAGAGGAATAGAGAGAACAGAGGTGCCCCAGGTACTCATGGTCACTCATTCACATCCTGGGCTGGTTAATTTATCCAGGGAGCAGAGCTGACCAAATGTATAGGAATTTTTGCTCTGTGCCATTTATTGATGGGTTAATTTCATATAGTTGAAATGACGGTGGTATCTTGGGATCCATCACGTGACCATTACTCATTCCAAACATACTTCCTTTAAAACAGGACAGGCCACATTAACTAAAGAATTCACTCATGCATTACAAATTTGTTCCCCACCTATTGTGATCCTTGACCACATTTCTTATTAGTGATGAGAACTCTAGGGAGCCAGGTGTTGTGTAGCAAAACTGTCAACAGCCCCAATGCAGTAGAATATGCGATGCACAGGAGTGGCTGGAGTCTGCTTGGGTGGGCATTGGAAGGGTGAGTAAGCCTTCCAGGAAGAACTTCTAAGGCAGTTTGGAGCAGATGGAGCAGGGACAACGGGTGAGAAGGTAGAAGAATGCTGCAGAGGTGAGCACAGTGTGGTGCAGGACAGAACAGAGACTCCTCGGATGCTAGAGAGTTAGGTGGGGTTAGTATATAGTATGGTAGGGATGTGATAGGTTAGATTAGGGGATGTGGACATGTGCCAGGCCCAGTGGGGTGCATGTTCCTTGGAAGGAGCTTGAGTTTCATGTTGTGGCCCATTGAGAAACTTCAGACGACTTTAAGCTGGATGTAGGGGATAGAAGGAGATTACTGAAGCCGTTCAGGTGGGAAATTGTTGGGCCTGAACCAGGGTAACTATCACTTTTGAAAGTTTGACCTTCCTAATCATTCTTCCAGCTGGGTTCTATGGGGAAAAAATCAGAATCCTTATGTGGAAAATAGGGCTGTAAGTCAGAGGATTTTGGAGTTCCCTCTTAGTTCCCAGATCCACTGATTCTGTTTTCCTTCATGAATCTCTGCAGAAGTCACATTCTCATATATTATTGGAACCAAATATTTGTATTAAATCTGGGAAAACTCTGGCTGAAAACCCTATTCTTTGATTTCAGTTATTTTCTATTGCTCAGAAAACAAGTACATATTACAAACTCTGCGTGCCAGGCATTTTAACAAAACGAATCATTCTCCTTTGAACCTAATCGAATCCTCTAACCTATGGCAACAGGGCACAAGAAATACCACACTAGAATACCAAGAGAGGTATGTTGTATAAGAACACAGACTGCAAGTAGTCAGAAACGGTAGAAAGTGAGAAGAGCAGCTATAGCTTAACAACAAGGGAACAGAAAGGCCCGAAGACATCTGCTGCAATCTACAGGACACACAGAATTAATGAGGACCCCCTGTTGGTACTTATGGAAAGAGGCACAGTTAACGAGCGAGAGATCCCAAAGTAGGTATATAAGGCTGCCCTGGGGATGGTGGTGCTCAGGGGAGGGGAGGCAGGGTCCTTGCTGGCTGCTGCCCCTGGTTTGGCCATGGCACCATCCATAGTCAAGCAGACATCTAGCACATTCCTATCATGTGGGGATGCACAATCAACTTAGAAAAAGCTTGTCCTTTTCTCTTTTAGTTTTAAGGTAAACTCTTTATGAAGATATTTGTTATGTCCCGTGCATCCAATAACAAGGAGCTAATACATTTTGGAAATTTAAAAACCCACTTTTAAGAAATTTGTTTTAGTGAAAGATGACTATAGGTAAGAATTATAAAACAGTGGATGGACTGACCTTTTTTACATCCCTCACCAGAAGATGAAGTGTGTTTGGTGGACCCAGTCTCTGAAAGAGAAGCATTTAGCCATATTAAGCAAGTTTTTCTTTCATTCTTAGAACAAAATTCTGCTCTACTGTATAGAATTAATGACCTGCGAGAGTTGGAGTATAACCCATTATCAGACTATTTGTTTTAGGAGATAGAACTGATTTTGGTTAGGAAGTATCTGTCACCTTCAAAGGTATTTAAGATACTTTTTGTTGAATTACTTTAAAGAGTATATTACAGTGCACAATATAGCATTAAAGTTTCACTAAGTTTTAGCAAGAAGCTGCTGAGGACTATTTCTGCCACTTAAAATCTTAAAATGGGGAAGAATATATATTCTCAAAACTTGCAATATACACAAAACCAAGGAGATTTCATTCAAACACTTCCATTCTAATGCAGCAGAGCTCCTTGTATGAAAACTTAGTTGTACATTTTCCACCAAAGCCTGATAAAAATGTGAAGGTCCCAAGGGAAGAGTGATTAATGACCCCTGGTAGCTTATCAGACTGCTAATGACTTTAGGAAGCTAGATTCTTTCATCTCCTGAGTATGAATAAGAGTTCATACAGAGAATTCCTGACTTAGATAGTTTGTCATCAATTGTGAGACTTCACAATAGAATGAAAGTGGTACAGGTGCATTCAGTGGAAACTGAAATTAGAAGTTTGATCTTTTCTTCAAGTTAGTCATGTGCAGTCTATTCTACTCTCCATACCGGGTAGTGAAAGTGAGCCACAGTTCCCAGACAGCCCCATGACCACAGGGAAACAACCAAGACTCTTTAGCATTCGATGTTGCTAAACTATGATATTTGGTAGGATGGCTACATTAAATGCATGTTATACTTATAATATTTTTAACATGATGTGTTTATAGGCACATAAATCCATTGCAAGTCAAGGAGCATCTTCACCACTCCAGAAGAGTGTCTGGCTAGGCATAGCATTAGTTGATAAGAATGTGAACACATTTATGCATATTATGCGCCAGTGATAAAAATATTCATAGGGCTAGCTCTTTTCTGACCCCCTTTTCTAGAACACTCACTGTGTTATAGAGCTCCTCCAGCCTCGGAATGGTAAGAAAGTGTTGCATGTTCACTCCATTTTCAATCAGGAGCTTGACAAAGTCAACTCGATCTAAGACTAAAGCGTCCAGCATTGCTTGCTCTAGAGCATTCACCTGTATGAATCCAGAAAGGAGAGCTCATGAATGGCCTCTCAGAGAGATACTAGGCAGAACAATTGGAAACATCATGGAAAGAGTATTTGAAACCTCAAGATTTTGGAGTATTCAGAATGTGGTTCTGTGTTTCTCTCCCTCTTTCCCAACCCCTTTCTACCCGTCTCTCTTTTTTGTGGTGCTGGGGATAGAACCCCAGGGCTCCACACATGCTACACAATTGCCCTATCAATGTGCTTATGTTCCTAGCCCCTAGTTCTCCATGCTCTTTGACTTGAGTAAACCGGCCTCATCTCCTCTCCTTTCTTCTCACTTTGACTCCTATGTGTTCTATCAAAGCCTACAAAGGATTCTCTCCCTTTCAAAATGAACTGAAGAGATTCGAAAATTCAACACCATTTTGGTGTCGCTCTGTTCAATTTCTCTCATCTATTTCTTTACTGAGATATACTCTCGTGGCAGCCACAGGACCATGACAATGGCAAGGACATGCCCCTGCAGAGGCCCTGTTTCGACTGTGTCCTGGCAGCAGCAAGTTGGAGAACCACCATGCACATGTGGCTCTAGCCTTCCAGCTCAGACAGCTACAGTTACCTTCACATACCCATCACAGGCTCTATCTTTCAAGAAGGATTTACTGTGTGAATTGGGATTATGTGGTAATAATTGGCTTGTTTTCCTTGCATCAAGCATCTGCATATCTGCTAGGCAGAGAGAGCCACTATTAAGCAAGATGACCAGGACCACTTCTCCTAGTGGCATTTTCTTCCCAAAGCAGAAATGTGTGGTGTCTTTGACAGCTGACATCTGCATCACAGTGAGCATGTCATTTCTGTTGAAATATTGACATATTCCCATCAATCATTTCCCTCTGCCTCCTGGGACTCCGGGCCCTCACAGGACTAAAACAAAGGTGACAAGAACTGTCCCTACCACTGGAGAAGTAAGGTGATGCCAACTCCAGTCTCCTGGATCCCAAAAATCAAGAGCAAGGACTTTCCACAAACCCAGTTCAGCAGCTCGATCTTCCGGGGGTCAGTTTCTTCCTCTACTTCCTCTTTTGCTTTCCCTTTCTTCTTGCCTTTTCCTTTTCCTCTCCCCTTGGTGGTAGCTGTTGGTGGCTTCTTCTCCTTCTCTGTGGCTTTAGTATCCACTGGAGGGGCTAGACTTCCAAGGGGCTGCAGTTCACAGCAAGCAGAGTTGGAAAAAGGTATTAAGGCTGACCCTTGTCCTATATCAAGCATCCTGACCACCCCACCTGTGTATGATCAAACACACACACAGAGCATGCCCATTCACACATGGCACATGTGCACACACAAACTCACAAAACCTACATGTATGAAGGCAGCATACATGTGCATAGTCATATACACTCACATATATACACAGTGCATTTCCATGTATACAGCAAACATGCACACATCCCACACACTGCACTCATGAACATGTACATGAGTGCAAACATGTATATACACCTGTGTACACACTTACACAACCAATTGTGGCAGGCCTGGTTATTTGATGGAGATGGTCCTGATTGTGAACCACTGTTGCTCACATGCACTAATACATACTTGGTTTGATGCAATGGTTTTGTGTGTTTGAAGAGGCTGACATATTTGACTGACATGTATTTTTACACAAAGGAAAGAGTGCTTAGAATTAAGTTCAAAGGCACTGAAGAGATGTTCCCATGGTTGACTAATGATAGAACCTGATAGTGAAGGGGCCAGAGACAATGGATACAACTGCAGATGTTTGTCAGGATATAAACATGAACCAGAGCACTTATTGATTGGGTAAAGAAACTTTGCCAGGTGTCATGGAGCTGTATGCAATGTGGTGTTAGACTGGAGGGCACAGAGTGCTCTAGACTCAAGGGAACAGAGGGAGAACAGAAGTGGGACTGTCACCCTGACCTTGCTCCTGGCTATGTGAGAAACATGGGATTATGTCCTGGTGCAGACACAGAGTCAGCATTTGAAGAACTTTGACTCTCCTGATTATGTTCTCACCTGCTTTCTCCTCCAACTAAACTCTTCTGGTGAGTTTTTTGCCCATGGACGTTCTTTCCCTCTTTATTCTTTCCTCCACTTGCTCCACTGTTCTTCCCTGTCTGTCCACAGCTATGACTTTGGTCACTGATGACTGTGCTTGTGTCTAGAATTTCCTGTCCTCCTTGTGCTGGGTTTTCAGAGCATCTGGCTCTACCACCTGCTTCCTTGCTTCGTCTCTTCCCTTGATTTCCTGAGCTCCACAGGCTCCCGGCTTTCCTCTTTCTTGTTTGGCCATTGATTCACAGTGGCAAAGTTCTTGTGGTTTTTGTCTTCAATCCCTTTCCCTTTCACTCTACTCTGTCCCTTGGTGACCTCATTGACCACACCACCAGCCATCATTTATTTGTAAACAACCTATCCTGTCTAGATACAGTCCCTCCCTCCCCAGAGTTTCTGCTGCCTACTTGTCATCTCTACTTGCATGTCTCATAGACTCTTCAAGTTTGTTTAAGCCAAATTTCTGTTGCTTTTATAGAAAAGTGCCTGAAGCTAGATACTTAATAAAAGAAAAGTGGTTTATTTTAGCTTGTAGCTTTGAAGGTTGAAAGTCCGAATACCATGGCACTAGCTTTTTTTTTATGGCCCCTCCGGCTGCATTACATCATGGTAGATGGCACCATAGTGGGAGTGCTTGCTAGTGGTACCAATCATAGGCAAATCAGGAAACTGAAGACTGGGGGAAGATCCAGTCTGTTTCTAATTATAACAATCTGGTTTAACAGGAGCTAATCTGGGCCCTGCAAGAACCACATTGGTCCTTTTGGATAGAAATGCTTCTGTGACTCAATTACCTTGAAGTAGGACCCTATAGATACCTAATCACTGCCACACCAGGGCAACTTCTAGCACATGAAGTTATGGGGGACAAATCTTATTCAAAACAGAGCAAAGCTTACTATGTACAAGACCACACTCAGGAGACCTCCCCTCCAACCTGTTCCCCTTTCAGTGGCCCTCATTTCAGTCATGTGGCACCATAATTTACCAATTGTAAATTATGGTAATTATGGTAAAATTCTGTGCAAGTCAGAAAACTGTCAGTCATTGATGACTTCTTGCTTCTTCCTTACTGCCCTTCTCATGATTAATCTATGCAAAGATGAAACATGCTAAATGCTGCTCGATTCTGTCCAATTTTGTCTTTTTAGAGTCCCAAGAGCTATCTTTCAACTGACTTACTCTAATAGACCCTTAACAGGACCCTGCATATCTGCTATTGCACCTATCCAGTGCATTTTCCAGAGAGATCCTTAAATATATAAAAGGAAGCACATAATGTTCCTACTTGAAATTCCTAAGTAGTATGAAGTAGTAGAGATTACATCATGGGAAGTGTGTGTGCATTTGTGTAGCTTCTGGTCAACACAGAGATGTGGATGAAAGATCTTAACTGTTGTCATGTAAGTAAGACTATCATGGTCTTGAGTAAAAAGTGACACAGCATTTAACAAATGGTATTAGGAGAGTGGATATCCACAGGCACAAGAATGAAGTTGGAGCATTATTTTACACCATAAACAAATATCAAATAATAATTCAAAATGAATAAGAGACCTCAACATAAAAGCTAAAACTACAAATCTCTTAGAAGAAAACGCAGGGCAAAACCATGCAATATTGGGCTTGATTTGAATATGACACCAAAGGCAGAAAAGGAAAATTAGACAAATTGGACTTCACAAAAAAATTTGAGTTTTGTGTATCGAAAATACTATCAACGGGGGCTGTGGACGTAGCTCAGTGGGAGAGTGCTTGCCTTGCGTACACGAGGCCCTGGATTCCATCTCCTGCACTACAACAAACAAAACAACAACAAAATCTCACTATCAACTAGGTCATCCCACAAATGAGAGAATATATTTATACATTATGTATATGATAAAGGATTAATATCCAGAATATATAAAAAACTCTTAAAATTCACCATCAACAAAAACTCATCCAATTAAAAAATAGGCAAAGAAGTTGACTAGCTATTTCTTCAAGGAAGATATACGAATGTCTAATAAAATGCTTAATATCAGTAAATATTAGGGAAATGCAAATTGCTAAGAGCCATAGCCAAGTAGTATGATGCATGGCATTTTTGGTTGAAAGGTGACACCAGCAAGCCATTGAGATGATATGATTATGTTAAGATTTGCATTCTTATGGATATTAGACCCATGCTGTCCACCTCGGCCTGCTAAGGGACTCCTGGAGAGTTCCCATTGGTTGGGGAAGTGCGGTAGGAGGGAATTCCGGAGGAGGGACTTCCTTTTGGGGTCCGGGAGAACTCCACGTGTGTCTGTCGGCAGTTCCCCCCCCCCTCCCCCAGCGTCCATCTGGAGCATTGGCGGCAGTTTAAAAAAAAAAGTTTGTTCCTGCTTGAGTGGCTCGTGATTTTGTGCCCAGCCAGACTGCAGCAGCAAATTTAAATCACCTCACACCCATTAGGAGGACTGTTTTTAAAAACAAACAAACAAAAACCAACAATAATTGGCAGGAAAGTCAAGAAATTGGAACCCTTGTGCACTGTGGTGAAAAAATAAAATGTACAGTTGCTATGAAAAAGAATATTCCTCAAAAATTTAAACATAGAAGCTTGACATGATGGCACATGCCTATAATCCCCAGCTACCAGAGAAGCTGAGGCAGGAGGATAACAATCCCAGCCTGGGAAACTCAGCAAAACTTTGTCTCAAAACAATAATTCAAAAAGGCCTGGGTACTGTAGCTCAGTAGTAGAGTACTTGCCTAGCTTGTGTGGAGCCCTGGGTTCTAACTCCAGTACTGGGGATGGAGGGAGAAAAAAAATAAACATAGAATGGCCATATGACCCATGAATTCTGCTTTTGGGTATGTACTCAAAAGAAATGAAAGCAGGTACTCAAAGAAATATTTATACACCCATGTTCATAGCTGAATTATTCACAATAGCCATAATATAGAAGTAACACAACTGTCCAACAAAGTAAACTGTGGTATATATGCAAAGTAGAACATTTTTCAGTCTTAAAACAAAAGGAAATTCTGACACACACTACAACATGGATGAACCCTGAGGACACTATGCCAAGGAAAATAAACCAGTTACAAAAAAGCAAATTACTGTGTGAATTTTCACTTATCCAGATAGAGTACTAAAGTTCACAACAGAAAGTAGAATGTTTGTCGCCAGGGAATAATGGTGAAAATAAGGAGTTATTTTTTAATAGGTTTTGCAAGACGAAAAGTTTCTAGAGTTGGATGTTGCTGATGGCTGCATAGCAATATAAATGTACTTAATACTACTGAACCGTCACTTAAAATAACTAATATGGTGAATTTTATCAGGTGTATTTTATTATGACAAAAAATTGGAAAAAGGAAACAAAAATAATATCAATAGAAAGAAACAAAGAGGAAAGACTAAAAGGAAAAGCAAAAGTTTCCATTCACCATATTGTGAAGACATTCAAGGAACCTTGCAGAGAGTTTACATGGGAAGAAACCGAGGCTTCTATCCAACAGCCAACGTCAATGTGCCAGCCATTGTGACCTGCACTGGAAGTGAGACCTCCAGCCCCAGTCTAGCCTTCAGATGACTGCTGCCCCAGCCTACAGCTGGACTACAATCTCATGAGAGCTCCTGAACCACAATTTTACCCAGCTAAGTCACTCCCAAATTCCTGACCCTCAGAAACAATAAATGTTTATTGTTGTTTAAAAAGGAAAAGCCCTGAAGTGAATCTCCAAGCCCTGAGATCTTATTTGTAGGACTCTGCAGTGCACAGATGCTAGCCAGCTTGTAGCCTACCCTGAGTTATTCTTTTATCATTCTGCATTCCAGCCACCCTGGCCTTTTTCCTTCTTTCTTATTTTCTTGAAAATGCCTGGGGCTCTTCCTTGTCCTAGCCTGTTCTCATGCCCTTCCCTCTGCATGAAAGGTGCTCACCCCTCACTTCCAGCATTTATTCACCTGTCAGTTCTCAGTATTCATTCATTATTTTTTCCCCAGAGAGCCCTTCCCTGGTGCCTCAATACAAAGTAGCCCCCTTCCAACACCAGATTTGCTCTTGTGCAGTGTTATGCTTTGGATGTGAGGTGCCTCAATACAAAGTAGCCCCCTTCCAACACCCAAAAGCTCATGTGTAAGACAATGTAAGAAGGTTTGAAGGAGAAATGATTGGGTACAGCCTTAACATAATCAGTGAATTAATCCCTGATTGAATTAACTGAATGGTAACTGGAGGCAGATGGGGTTCGCCTGGAGGAAGTAGTTCATTGGAGGTGTGGCTGTAGAGTATGTATATATATTCTATATGGAGAGTGGAATTTTCTCTGTTTTCTGATCATCATGTGAGCTACTTCCCTCCGCCACATTCTTCTGCCCTGATGTTCTGTCTCACCTCGAGCCCTGAGGAATGGAGCCAACTGTTTATGAATGAGGACCTCTGAAACTGTGAGCTTTCAAATAAACTTTTCCTCCTCTACAATTGTTCTGGTCTGCTCCTTTAGTCACAGCAGTGAAAAAGCTGACTAAAAATGCAGCATGCATTTTCAATGTCAACACTCGCTACAATTTGTAATCCAATATTTATTTGATAACCTGTTTCACATCTTCCTCCCTCTTCTTGCCCATTCCCCACCCTCAAGTCAGTCCCAAGATCCTGTGGAGAGTTCAATAATGGCTGTAGCAGGTCAGTTTTATTCACCCTTGAGTCTGCAGCATCTGGAACAAAGACCTGACACACAAGAAGTAGTCAACCAACATTTGCTAACCAAATGAATGTTAACCAAATAACCAGTGGAATTTTTTTTTAACACAAGTTTGATTTGCCTCAAGAAGATGAAAGAGGAGATTGGTTCCACCATTTGCTGCTGCTGAGCAAATGAGAATCATCAGAATCTCTTTTCTCTGTGGCTTCCGACTTTGCTATTGAGGAGACTGAAAAGACAGAAAAGATGTGGTCAGGCATTGGAAGAGAGTTCCCTGGTACTCAGGTAAGTTCACCTTCTCTGCCTTCATGGGTCATGTCCAGGATTTTGAAAGCACTGTTGTAACCTTAAGGAGTAGCTTTGAGTCTGGGCCAGCAGAGCTTTGAGTTCTGAGGAGGGGTTTCAGGGGCTTCTAGGAGGAAGGTGGCTTATAGAATGAACTGAGCTTGTTGCTCATCTGTTTTACATGTTGAGACTGAGTACTAGGTATCACTTTTAGAAATGGCTCTTCCAACAAAAATAACTTGTAAGTGAAGCTTCTAGAGGAATCTCAAAGAATAAGAGGGATAGACTGGAAAGAGAGACAGGCTGCTTAAGTCATTTCGTTAGTCCTGAGGAAAGTAAGAAGGAAGATATAATTAGAATTTTAAATATCTTGACAGGCTATCATGATGGACTGAATCTAGCAAGCTTAAATACAACATCACTATCTGATCCAAGAACAGCTAACTCCAGGATGAAAGACATGTGGATTAGTAGGTGGTATACACGAGAAAATTCTTTGGATTTTCTGCAGATAAAACTTAAATTGTGTGAAAAGATGGTATGTTTCTATATTTCCCAAAGTGTAGAGACAGCACAAGGCAAGTGAAAGTCCTCAGGGCTGCAGGTGAGATTGCACCTAACACAGAGTGTTAAATTGTGAATGCCATACTTTAAAAAGAATGTGAGATGGCATAAACCACATCCACAGAGAGGAATTACTCCTTTACAACCTCAAATATGGGTTGAACAATCACTTGCTAGAGAGATTGTCTATAATATTTTTTTCTTATTTTTTAATGTTCATGGAACCTTTGTGATGTCTCTTATTTCTTTTTTTTTAATATTTCTTTTTTTTTAGTTTTCGGTGGACATAACATCTTTGTATGTGGTGCTGAGGATCGAACCCAGACCGCATGCATGCCAGACGAGCGAGCTACCACTTGAGCCACATCCCCAGCCCTCTTCTTTCATTTCTGATATTACTAATTTGAGTCTTTTCTCTTTTTTTTCTTAATTAGCCTGGATAGAAATTTATTAATTTCACTGATCTTTTAATAAAACTATATTTTTATTTTGTTGATTTCCTCAATTGGTTTTCTATTTTTAATGTTGTTAATTTCTACTCAAATTTTTGTTATTTATTTTCTTCTGCTTGCTTTGCATTTAATTTACTCTTCTTTCAATTTCTTTAGGTGGAAACTTTCTTCTTTTCTGATATGTAAGTGCTAGAAATTTCCCTCAAACCACTGCTTTTTCTGCATCTTGCAAACTTTGATAAGTTGCACTTACATTTTTATTTAATTCAAAATATTTAAAAATTTCTCTTTGGAATTCTTTGACATGTGTACTATTTAAAAGTCTCTTGAGCAAACTTAGGGGAAAAAATCACTTAACTTCTTGGGTCTCATCCCCTCAAACTATAAAATGAAGATATTTAGAGCTGCTTCAGAATTGGGAGAGTGAATCCAGTAATGTTCAAATACATGGGATAAAACTCAGTGTATGACTCAAACATAATCAGTAGATATTATCAATAATTATGAAAGCTAGAATCTCTTATCTTAGTTTTTATAATTACCTGATCTCTTTTATATTAGTTTTTATAATTTGAGATCACAGTTCTATCAGGGCAGGCCTCATGTCCACAAATGGAAATAATTCTTGTCCTGAAAAGTCAGAAGATATTTCTTCATGTTCCCCAAACCTCAGAGAGGGTGACTAAAAAGTTTGTAGATTTTGTCTTTAAAGTGTCCAGCAGTCATGATGTTTCCAGACCTCTCTCTTTTTTGCTCAGACCAAGTGTAACTTTTTTCCTTCAATAATTGTTAACCCAATTTTTTATGATTCAATATAAATACACAAAAATCTTTATTATTTGTATTTACCAAACATTTCTCTCTCTTTGTTGTTATGTTTAAAATCGTGTTTTGACAAAGGGCTTTATTGGGGCACCTTTCATTTTATTTTTATTTATTTACCAGTGACAAATGACATACATATGGCATACATGTGATGTTTTCGTAGATGTACACACTGTAGAATGCTTAGATCAAGCTAATTAACGTACCTCTTACTTCACATACTTATTACACTTTAGTGATGAAAAATTTTAAATCTACTCTCTCAGCAATTTTCAAATATACTATATATTATTATTAATTATAGACACTATGCTGTGCAATAGATCTCCAGAACTGATTTCTCCATCTAACTGAAACTGTATACTGTTTGGCCAGGATCTCCCTATCCCTCACACTCTCACCCCTAGTAACTACCATTATACTCTCAGTAAGCTTTTATTTTTGCATTAAATAATAGAAGATAGGAAACGAAGAAATTTGACTAGTAAAGTGCAACAAATTAGTCCAGGATTGGTTTGTTGTGTTGGAATTCTTAAGTCCTTCCTACCACAAACTCTCTTTTTATATTAAGAGTACACATCATTCCTAGGTGGGGAATTCCATTTCAATCCCCTCAGGGATGAGAAAAGCCCTGTTAGCAAAATAGGCTCCCCTACTAACTCAGCAATCCCATCCCCCATTCTGAAACATGAATAGGTAACCAAGGGTCAAGTGATATCTGAAGCCAACAGCAGTGCAATAGACTTCAAGAGCATCCAGGGCAGCTGGGTTTGAAATCATAGGATTTGAAAGATTCTCTAAGAAGAAATGAACAGTAATGATGAAGACAATAGAAAAATCTTAATGATGTGAAGGCAAATTAAGAAGATAAAAAGAGAATTAATTAGAAATGCAAAGAAAAACCAGAACTGCCTTTCCTTATCTTTGAGTTCAAGTTTACTGTGAAGTTCAGTAGTGAACAATCTTTCAGCAATCAGGACAATGTAAAATCTGTTGGTTTCTCCATTTTTAGAGGCCAAGTATGAAAGCTCCATGAGCAAGATATTGACAGAACTTTTAATAATAATTAAAGAATGGTTTGTAAACATCATTGGCCACATAAATAGCAAGGCTGATTGCATTAGGAAGGCTGATGGTATAAGGAGAAATAAAAAGTTGATTTCCTCATTTTACAAAATGAGAGTCTGAAACTGATGAAACAAGTGGAGGGTGTCATGTATTCTTTACCTTTATAAACGTGACCAGTGAAACAATTAAACAGGTAGCTGTCAAATCCAGGAGGAGCAGGGAGAGGTGGAAGAAGTGCAAGAGAGTTTCGTCTTTCTATTTCCAAATGAAGAATTGGCGGATATGTCTACATGTGTAATTAATCAAGAAACAATGATAAAACATATTTTGTCGATGTACACAAGCAACTGCCAGGAAACAGTAGAGACAGTTAAATTATTTGGGAGGTGGGACAGGGAACCTTCTGCTTGTGATTGTATGCTCATTTTCATTATTTGATTTTAAAACCATATTTATATATTAACTGAAAAATAGAAAGTGAAGAATACCAAGTCTTTTTTTTTTCAGAGAGAGTGAGAGAGAGAGAATTTTAATATTTATTTTTTAGTTTTCGGCGGACACAACATCTTTGTTTGTATGTGGTGCTGAGGATCGAACCCAGGCCGCATGCATGCCAGGCGAGCGCGCTACCGCTTGAGCCACATCCCCAGCCCAGAATACCAAGTCTTATTAAAGTAGCATTAGAAAGATGGCTAGAAAACATTTAAGACTAATAATATTGAGTGGGGAAAAAAGTTATAAAACAAACACAGTATTGTGGATTTTCTAGTTCTATGGTGGGGGCATAAACAATTGCTTGACTGAGTTTTAGATACTTTCTTCAGATTACTTGTTGCCTTTGTCTCGAGAGGATCAGATGCAGGCAGTCAAGTTAGGTCAGGCAGGTTCATTTTTCTAGAGTTAATCACCAAGTGCTCCGACTGATCCCTGGTTAGCTCTTTCTATAATTTGGAAAACATAGTTCTTCCTCTGTCTCTGTAGATGGCCTGGAAAGCTGCTTTTAAAAATAATAAAGTGGGGCTGGGGATGTGGTTCAAGCGGTAGCGCGCTCGCCTGGCATGCACGGGGTGCTGGGTTCGATCCTCAGCACCACATAAAAATAAAATAAAGATGTTATGTCCACTGAAAAAAACTAAAAAGTAAATATTAAAAAATTCTCTCTCTCTCTCAAAAATAATAATAATAAAGCAAAGATACTGGATGGGGGGACATTCCTCCTAAACAGAAAGTCTCAAGACATTCTTGAGTATCAAGCCCTTCCTTTGCAATTCATTCTGGAATCTTCTAGGTTCTCTGCCACAGCATTCTGTCTCATAGCCATTCATGAAATAATTCATTTTGCTTTGAATTCCTTTACCAAGAGTTGAGAAACCAAAATATTAGAAAGAGATTAAAGTGTTTAAGGTATCATACCATTTTTCTTAATTTAGGTAATTCAATAAGCAACATGCACAAACACCCCTTTTCCCAACACCTTATTTAATAGACTTATTCATAAATTGTTCATACCAGTTTGATAAAAAGTTGTCATAAAAAGTGAAGTGCATTTGAACAGAAAAATTCTAGGCATGTTTTGAGAAATATGATTTTTAAAAAGCCTGACATGAATCCTCTAAATACCCTACCCTCATGTGTAAGGAGGAGAGTCCTTTCCAAACCAAAATTCACTCTGAAACCAAATCTGAAGAACAGATCAAAGAAGCTGCTTTGACTAAAGAAATAAGAGGCCCAGAACTACTTATCACACATGGCCATTATTTACACACATACACACACACATCCCACCCATATGTATACGTACACAAAATTAATATATATGTATGTTTATATGTATGCATTTATTTATTTAAAATCAGCTTTTTTTTAGTTGTAGATGAACAAATACCTTTATTTTATTTGTTTATTTTTATGTAGTGCTGGGGATTGATCCCAGTGCCTTACATATGCTAGGCAAGTGCTCTACTACTGATCTACAACCCCAGCCCCTGTATGCATTTATATACATATATACATATATTCATATATATGTATCTCCACTTTTAACACTCACAGCCACACACAAAATATCCCCCAACCATGTACACCCCCCCATACACAGCTTGTCCCATATCACATTACACACACTTATTGTACTTTCCAACTACCCCATACTCTGTCTCTCCTCACTATACAACTCCACAATCATAAACAAACAAAATATCCCCCAACCTCACACACACTATACCACCCATGGCCCATACATTATTCACTAATTCATCATAATATCACATAGACACCCCCTTATGCACATGACATATCCACAACTTACCTCACACACAGACATTCCTTCACATATTACACATCATCCATGCTAAACCCCCACCCACATACTTTACACACGCATACACAGACATCACACACTAAACTGCATATGCATCACGCCACCTCCACACATCCCACACATATGTGGCATACAATAATTAAACCACACCACAAACACTAAAAATGCTACACAGAAAGACCACATACACAACTCACACACATAGTTCTCTAGGCCTCCAGGGTTTCATGAAACATAATTGAAAAATCAATGCCATGGTTGGAAGTATTGTATTTAATTTTAATGAGCTATTCTCTCTTCCTTTTTTCATTTTTAAAACGGTAAAGACCCACTTTGACCAACAATGATAAAAGATTTTTTGGTTAGTTTCCCCAAAGAATATCAGTTTGAATCTGAAATTAGTGCTCATAGCTCTTAATTCATTTTTGTTCTTTGAAGTTAAATACCACCTAATAATCTTAGTGATCATCCATCAGATCATTAGAAACCCCAGATTATTTCCTGAGATCCATGTCACAAAGGGGAATATACTAATATAATCTTTACAAAGTCACAATAAATGATATGGATTGAAAACACTTAGTTTCACCGGCCAATGGGGCCCAAAGACAAAGATCTGACTTCGTGCTATGTCAACACGGTTCCAAGCCAGTGCCAAGCTCAGCTGATCTGGAGCCGATGCATTGGTTCCTGGAAAGGCAAGAAGTAAGAGTGATTTTTCACTCCATGCCTGGCATCACCTGGGTTAGGCAGGTGCTGGGCAGTGAGCAGATGCTCCCTTTGGAACTAACTGCTGCCTTTGTTTTCACTCCTGATTACTACTAAGGCTCAGGCTAAGCACTCCACATTCTCCAAGAGCTTCCTGAGAAGAAGGTGGAGCCAATCTCTTCCCAATGCCAGCTCTGCATCATCTCCATGGGAGGAACAGAGGAGGAATCTAGTAACTCAAGAGATCATCTGCAAAAGGGCAGGGACTTTGGGATTGCCCAGATATCTGCCAGGCAAGGCCAAGGGGCAACACCCCCTTCAAGAGTACCGAGTCCTTTGGCCCACATGAAGACCAGTGTGGCACTGTCAGGCAGCCAGCCCACAGTGACCTCCTTCTCACGGCCCCAGTCTGGCTGAGAGGCAGGGAAGAAGTATGCATCCCAGAGTAGAAGCTGTCTCACAAGTGCCTGTTCCAAGCCTGTCATTATAGGCAGAATAGGGAAATTGAAAAGAGCCCTGCAGAATGCAGTGATGCAAAGGAACCCCAGTTCATGTTTACACTGTGAATAGAAGCCCTCAATGGACCAGTTACAAATGGAAATGGTTTTGACTTCAGCCCACCATGGTCCATGGGCACCTACAGACCCCTGCTCTTCAGAAACCCATTTGGAGTCTTATTCTAGTGTGGTTTTGTGCTGAGATTACTCCAGGCAGCATAGCTGGCTCAGAGTTCTGAAACCAACAGACACAATCCCCAGGTAGAGAAGACAGAGATGGCCCCAGGCCAGCCTGTCATTGAAAGGACAGGAATCACCGTTTCCTGAGAGCTCACCTTTGAGCAGCGCAGTTAAAATTGCCATCTCCACGTCCTGCTGACCCTCGGAACCCATTCTAAACACAGTGACCTGAAAATACGTGCATTGTGAAGAAAGTTAAAGTCAGAGAGAGAGTTGAAAACAAGAGTCAGGGTAGAGGTGCTTTAAAAAAAAAAAACAACCACAGAGACTGATGTGTGATGAGATGATTCAGAGAACTGAACAATTTCAAACCAAGTCTTTTTGATTTCCATCTTCGCTCTTACTGACTGTGAATGCTTGCCTGGATTCTGATTTTATCATTTATGTGATCTGCTCCAACCCTGGAGAAGGGGAAGCCCATTCAGGGTTTACATTCCAATATCCAAATAGCCACCTGAGATGATAAAAGCATATCTAATCTAATAGGACATATTTATAGGAAATTTTTAAATTAAAAAAATTTGAAGATGCCTTCTTATTTGCACAAGGAGTCCTCATTTCCTATGAACACAGGAAGTAAGAAGTGGGAAACAATTATGACATTTGGAAAGTGAAATGATTTCAACTTTGTAAGCACATCTAAGGGTGTTATATGCTGTTCTCTCCCAAGTCTTTAAATCTGATTCATATTTTGAAACACTAAGCTGTGTGATGCAACCTCCTATTTGCTAACGTCTGAAAGCACCTGGGACCCGCCGCTGTGTGAGCTTGTTCTGCTTCCATCACGTGGACACAAACCATCAATTTAGTGTGGATTTGTAAACTGCCTCTTGGAAAAGGCTGAACTAAAATATGAACAACTCCATCAAGCACACATGGGCAGAATTAGAAAAGGAAACATAATTCTCTCTGTGGAGATTGTTTGGAAATAAATTCAAGACACTTACGAGTTCTTTCTTCTTCATGCACTCCATTATAATTGCAAACAGCTGATGTGATTGTGTCTTACTGTAATTAAATGTTTTCTGAATGGTAACTAGAAGCTGATCCCTGAGGGACTCATTTATTATCCTGTTCAAAGGAAATGCAAAAGAGAACAAAACAAAGCAAGTTCAACTCATTTTTTAATCAATCAGACATCTCTATATTCATCTGTTATTTTTTATTTGAAACTATTGGAGGAGGGTATCTCTGCACAGAAGACAAAAAAAAAAAAAAAAAAGTCACCGTGGTCAAAAAATGCATTCACACTTGTCTCAAATTCCAGCCTTGTTGTAAACCTTATAAGGAAAATGAAGTTGGAAAGGAGAGTGTTCTGCCAGAGAGAGAATTCCGTCAGAAACAAGATGCTCCTGACAGCTCCCTCACATGCTGACCTTGGGAATGGGAGAGGAGATCTAGCAAATCTTCCTCAGTTAAGCATTTTTGGAATGTCTAAGCAGATCACTTCAGATGTTCTCTTTGGCCTAACAAGGCATTAAGAACCCACCCTTCATCACACATCAGAAATCCTACCCTCCTTCTTCACAGTACTTGTGTGCAAAGGACAAAATATCCGAGGCTCGTCCACTGCCATCACAGACCACCACGGGGACTGGAGGGTCTTCTCGGAGGTATTCCAAGACAATGGAAACCACGTTAGGGCCCCCTTCCACCACGAGGCCCACGACCGGCACACCCTGCCCCAGTCCTGCAACACAAACCACATTCACTGTTCGGACCGATGTTTAGCACCTTTAAACAGTCTCATTTTAATTCCTGAAACATGGTGAAGAGTACAAATTTTTCAACTTGACAGATGCTCCAGGTGGCTTTAGTATTTACCCTGAGGTGGAAAGGAATTCAGGCACATCATGATTGTTTTCATTTTTGCATTCAAACCTTGTATTATGTTCTCACTGGAAAACCCAGAAACTCAAAAATCTGAAACTTTCTGACTCCCCTGTGGTTGAACTCCATGTATAACTCACCTGGCATACAGGTGAGCCCTGAGAAGCACTAGACTATGCTCTGCCCTCTCTGTCCTGCCCTAGGGGTCTGAAATTCCCACCTGACTGGCTTTCCCTTAAAGAATGAAGCAGTGAAAGGGGGTCTAGGCCCAGGAGAGCTCACTTCAGTCCCTGGTCTTTCCCAAAGTAGTCTTAAATAAAAAAATAAAAAATTGAGGATATTGCTCAGTGGTTAAACACCCCTGGGTTCAATCCCCAGTACAAACCAAAACTAAAACCAAAACCAAAACAAAACAAAAACACCCTTTGGGCAATTACCAAACCACCGTGAGACTTAGATGACCATTTGTAAAAGGTGAATAATTACTAAGACCCCCTTCTCTCTTGAAGGAGCAAGAGATCTAAAATGGAAGAAAATCTTTGGCTATCAAAGTATATTGCAAACTTTAAGTAGCATGTAAATATGGTAGGTTGCTGTTATTTTTTCTGCCTTCAGTGCCTACAATAAGGTAGTCCAGGCTGAGCAACCCTAATCTGAAAATCTGAAAGCCCATAAGGAGAATGTTTCAACTTTCAGATTTTGGAATTTTGGATGAGGTATGCTCACCTAGTCTCTGCAAGTATTCCCAAATCTGAAAACTCTGAAATCTGAAACAATTCAGGTCCAGAGAATTTCAGATTAGGGATAATCATCCCATAAATGATCTTAGAAACAAACCCACTGACTACAATTAGCCCATCGATTAAAGGATTATTCCCTGAGTATTCCTTCTCCCTTAAAAAAAAATCAGATAATACGGTTCTCTAAGAACACAATAGTTGCATGCTAATAACTTGTAAAACCAGCAGAATGGGCTCTAGGAAGCAGGAAGTGACAGGGGATTCTAGGAAGCTGGAATTCTGAGTGAGTGGATAGTGACAAATATGCCTTCTCCACAATGTTCAAAGAACTGACCAGGACTGATTATACAGTTGTCCCTCAGTGGTTCCTGGACTTGCTCCTTGTGAATACCAAAATCTGAGGCTACTCAAGTCCTTTGTATAAGATGTTGTACTATCGTATCAAAACTACACAAATCTCCCATACACTTTAAATCATTGTTAGTTGACTTACAATACCTAATACAATGCAAATACTATGTAAATAATTATTATCCTGTAATGGTTAGGGAATAATGATAAGGGGAGAAAAAAGGCTGTACATGTGCAGTAAAGATGCAGTTTTTACTCCTGAATATTTCCCATCTGCAGTTGTTCAAATCCCTGGAGGCAGGGCCCAGGGATATGCAGGGCTGGCTGTACTCTGAGACTATTTCACCAGATGTCTGTTAATGATGGGAATTAATTGATTAACATTAGCAAACAACAACTAAGAAAAGTATCCTTGGTGCCACAGTTCTCAAGAGCTTCACATAAAATCTTCTAGCACAGGTTTTGAGAAGATATGAGAGTTTCAAGTAGGTGAAGTCAGAGTTTGTGGTTTGCTTTCACAATGCATTTCTATGTCAGGGATGCTTAAATAGTTTGAGATATTTTTCTGTCTTGTACAGGAATAATTACAGTTAGGTTCATTTTTAGCAAATAAGCAATGAAAGTCTGTTTTATACCAAGTCCTAAAAAAGAGATACTGGAAAATGGATTGAGATGGCATAAACTCTGCCCTTGAGATTTCCAACCCAAGCTAGGATTGGGGCTTTAAAGCTTCAGTAATATGGTGGCCAAATCACCTTCTTTTCTAGAAAAATAATAGAACTGTTTCTTCTTGGCTTAGGCTGGACTTCCTGAAGCTGCATGCTGTGGGAGGTGACGACTGAGCACCCCTTTGCTGTCCCTGCCCCACTCAAAGCCCTAGGCAAAGGATGACAAAGGGAAGCCCACAAGTCACATGATCAAGTGAAGTTGGGCAACGTGAAAACTTTCAGGTCCAGAAAAATTTAAAATATTAAGAGCAAAAACCAGTTCAACCAATTTATCCATCAAGATCTGTTGCTCAGAAACCTACAAGTTATTGTAGTAGGTCATCCCCATTCTAACCACTTAAGCAGTATCACAATCCTTTAAATTATGTTCTACAACGACCATTTAACAGGCCTAGATTGCCTTGCACAAAAACCTCACCAGTTATGGTAAAAACAAAATATTCTTTAGGATCCTTTAGCAATTGTTTGACAGTAAGGATTGTTGGGAAGAGGGGCATGTCCAAAAAGAGTACACCAGTTATTTTAATTCTAACCAGTTCTTATTGTTTCATCTGGTTGGATTCATATTTTTTATCTCTAGTGTGAGCTCCGATGTCTCCCAGCAGTGGCTATTCCTCCTCGGGATGTGCACCTGAACCAGCAAGGATGATGAAGCAAATGGCCCCTGCAGCCCTCTCTAATAGGTCTTCCCTTCTGGTCATCTTAGTCTGGGTGAGATACTCAGAGTTATAGAGATATTTAATAACGTTTAACACTTATTATTTGATGTAAGAAATCATACTAGATCTTTGAGTGAGAATTGCTTTTTTCCTGTTAAAGCATTTAAAAAATAATGACAGTAATTACAGGGAAAAAGAACCACAGGGCAACATGATGAGTGCTGCCATCACCATGACAACAACAGCAAGGTTGTTTCTTGCACCAACATGTGAACTTGAAGCAAAACATCACATGGAGCTCAGTGAATTCATGTTGGCAGGTGGCTAAGACATAAGGTCTAAATAAGTCATTTTCTATTGATCTAGCAAGAATCAAGGTTAAAGCTTTCAATAGCCTTGGGCAATTTCCTTCTCGGCTTGGTTTTCATGATCGTGGTGTCAGTCCAGTGGTGGTACTGTGGTCTTGGCTAGAACTTACTTGTGTTAATCTTCTGCAGAGAGATGTGCTTTTCCAGCTGCCTCCGCAGCTTCACCTCAGCACCATATTTGCCCAGGGTGCCATTATCAGCCAGGATGAAGTGAGTGTGAGAGTTGTTGAGCACAGAGAGCTTACTCAGAGGGTTGGACATGGTCTGGTACACTCTTGTTACCTGACAAAATGCACAACATGAATCAGAGCTGCAGAACTTTAATATTAAGACTAATGGGGAAACAAATGGAATACACGTGCTTGTAATGACTACACTTAAACCCATTCTCACTTCTATATCCTACTTATTAAAGGTTTTTTTTCCAATTGCTCTATTAAGACAGCAAAAACAATTGTATACCTAGCTATTTATTACAGAAAAATGAAAATTCATATTAACACAAAATCCTGAACACAAATGTATTTGGAAGCTTCATTCATAATTGACTCACTGCAATGACCCAGATGTCTTTCAACAGATAAATAGCCAAACCATCTGTGATAAGTCCATACCTTAAACTAGCACTCAGCAATAACAAGGAAGGAACTATTTTTTTAGATATTTTTAGTTATAGATGGACCCAATACTTTTATTTTATTTATTTATATGTGGTGCTGAGGATTGAACCCAGTGCCTCACACATGCCAGGCAAGAGCTCTACAACTGAGCCACACCCAGCCAAGGAAGGAACTATTGATACATATGACAATCTGGAGGGATGTTATGCAGAGTGGAAAAAAATTTTTTCCAAAGGTTTTATACTGTACGATCCCATTTATGTAATATTCTTGAACTGATAAAATTACAGAGATGTGTGGTACATTAGTGGTTGCCAGGAGATAAGGAGGAAGTGGAGGTGGGAAGGAATTAGATATAGATATTAAAGGGCAACAGAAGGGATCCTTGTGTTGATGGAAATGTTCTGTACCTTAACTGTATGTCACTGTCCTGACTGTGATGTGGTGCTATTGCTTTGCAAGATGCAAAACCTGGAGGAATGGGCAAAAGGTGGATGGGAGCTTTCTTTTTTGTTTCCTACAACTGCATGTGAATCTATAATTATCGAAAAATACAGACTTCAGTTTTTAAAAATTGTCAATGTCTTCAGAGAACACACTTACATCTTTTCCAACCAGGTCTTCCTTATTCTCCACCATGCCCCATGGAGCAATTCCTATAGCACAGACCCGGCCTCTGGACTTGGAGGAATGATCTTTCAAGGCATCCCCCACATGGCTGATGACACCTATGAGCAGGGATGAGTCACATTTTAGTCACTTCTAGTTCCCCTCACATCACACCACCCGTCATGAACTTCAGAGACAACCTCTATGAACTCCTACATTCCCTATGGAACAGGGATGAATGAGACATAGTTCTCTTTATCAGAGCTTATACTAACTGCTAGTCCTGCTTTCTGTCCTTGAAAAGGGAAAACAAAAACAAACCAAAGCAAATTGGTCAGTGACTTACTGTACATGTTTCTAAAACCTAAAGATAAATGTCATTGGGGTCTTTTTTTGTCAGTCCTTGACTGTATTCAGCTAAAGGTGAGAACCAGACCACCTGGCATGTTTCTTAACCTTTCTATGCCTCAGTTTACTGTACTGTGAACTGGAGAAAGGATTTTTGAACAGTCTAATTGAAGATGATGCTCACCCAGGGCTCAGTTCAAGGAAATGTGCATAGTAGGTGACCCAGAGATATTACTATTGTTACTATTACTATTGTGTAGTTTGGATCTTGAATGTCCCCCAAAGACCCATGCGTTGAAGGCTTGGTCCTTGACTTGGCGCTGTTGGAAAGTGGTGGGAACTTAAAGAGGTGGGGCCTAGTGTACAGTCTTTAGGCCACTGGGGATGTGCCCTTAAGGGGATTGCAGGACTCCAGTCTCTTCTTCTCTTTTTTGTTGCTGGTCTTGATGTTTTCGTATTCCCACCATGAATTGAACCTATACGCTATCACTGGATCAAAACAATGCAGCCAACTAACTGTGGACTAAAACATCTAAAACTGTAAACCAAAATAAACTTTTTCTCTTTTTTAGTTGATTGTTTCAGGCATAGTGATGGAAAGCTAACATAATTATGACATTTGCTGTTTAAACAAAATGAATAATACCAATTTTTTTTTTAAATCTATGGAATAAAGACTTCACTTTTGTCACAATTAACATCAAGATGCAACATATTTTGTCTTCTGACTATTATTACTAGGAAGCTTTTGGGGGTCCACAGTGAGTTCTGGGTATGTACATTTACAGTGAAGGAAGGGCCTGCTCTTACCAGTGCTGACGCCCCCTGTGAAGATCCAGGCCCCTGTGGTCACGGCGGCCTTGATCAGACCTTTCCCAAACACCTGCTTCAGCTTGGGCTGCATCTCAAAGTTCTGGAGACCACCATGCACGGATATTAAGAGCTTGGGGAGTTCCAGCTGCCAGTCTTTCACCATGAGATGAAGCAGGGAATCTGGCTTGGTGTCATAGGATACACGGATATACTGTAAAAGAGTGTGTGATGCTCAGCACCTGTTCTTGGTTTTGCTTCTCGTGTCAGAGGGGGTGCAGGGTTATTGCTCATGTCCAAGTAGGAGTTGTCTGTCTTGTCTCTCTCTCTGTCTGTGTCCCAGAGACCCCTGTGTGGGTCTGTAGCTGAGTGACTAAAGGCAACTTTGGGACGAGTTGTCAGGGTTAATGAATAAAAATACAGGATACTCAATACAGTGGTCCAAATATTTGTCTTTCCCCAACATGCATATATTGAAACTTTATCCTCAATGAAAATATTAATAGATTAACTTACAAGAGGTGACTAACCCACCTCCTAAAGGCTAATGAATAATGCCCTGAGGTCCAAGGGAGTTTGTTTACTCCTTCTTTCTTGTGAGTATCTATGAAGCAGAGGGTGAGACTTTACTAGACACTAAATCCGCTGACACCTTCATCTTGGACTTCTTAGCTTCTAGAACTGTGAGCAATAAATTTCTGTTGTTTATAAATTACCCAGTCTAAAATATTTAGTTATAGCAACTGAACAGACTAATTCACTCAGTCAAATTTGAACTTTAGATGAATAATGAAAAATATTTTAATACAATATTTCTACTAAATGCAATACAGCATGCAATATTTAGGACATACTTGTATTAAAAAATAATATGTTGCTTTTCTGAAATTTAAACTGAGTATCCTTTATTTTATCTGGCAACAATAACCTTGGAAGAATTAATTCCAAAGCTAGCTTAGCTAGAACAATGATCCAAGAAGTTGGACAAGGATATTATTGAATGAGAGGGAAAGGAGACCGTGGTCCTACATCTGAATATAACCACCTCCTCAAGGTGAAGGAGTTAATTATCAGAGACCTTAGTCTTTATAAGCTGCTTCTTCATGTCTTGCTAATATGTAGAGTGTCCCTATTCCAGAAGACCCTGTATTGTGGTATTTGGAATACATCTGAATTTTATTTGAGTGATGATTTCAGACTAGTGAAATAAAATGAAATTTCAAAAATGGTCTGACTGGGCACATGGAGTATTATTCCAAATTGACTGAAAGAACACACGCCTGGAATCTTTGAGAAACTGCATGTTTTGTACAATGATGTCCAGTCTCCAAGTCTTACTGCTAAAAATCCATGGGCACAGATATATTCCTTGGCTTTGTAGTGAAATATCTAGGAGGAACTGGACCACACAACCCATGAAGGTATCTGTAGCTGGGAGTTGGGGGACAGGCCCCTGATGAAAGCTGTGGTTCCCATGGCATCATGTCCGAATGCTCCCTCTTACCATGGCTTTATTGAAGTATCCACCACCCTGAAATTCAAGAATCCCATAGGAATCTGTTGGGTAGCTCTGGGTGTGTTTGCTGACAGACCATTTTTCTGGCTGAGTCTCCGCCTGTTTGTTCTCCTCTTCATTTTTGCTGGGTGTTGCACTAGGCAGAGGGGGGATATGCTGGTTGATTAGTTGACCACAGCAACACCTGGAAAAAAAAAAAAGCAAAGAAAGGTCTTTTACTTGTTAGCATTTCTGGCTTTTTTTTTTTTTTCCAGTACCGGTGATTAACCCCGGAGCACTCTATTTTTTATTTTGAGACAGGTCTTGCTCAGTGGCCCAGGGATGGTCTTCAACTTGTTATCCTCCCAAGTCACTGGGATTACAGGAGTGTGTCACCACGCTGGGTAAAGCAGTCTTTCAAAAAACATTTTTCTCCTTTCCCTTCTATTAGCAAAAGTAAATTAACCTGAAAATAGGTGAGTTGGGCCCAATCAGAGGTACTTATTCAGATAGATAATCCATGCTTATCTATTCATATACTATTCTATTTATATTGGATGACTACCCTTCCTTGCTGGACATATTTTAAATATTTTTTGAGAGAGGGGGGGGAATTTTTTTAAGTATTTATTTTTTAGTTTTTGGCAGATATAACATCTTTGTGGTGCTGAGGATCGAACATGGGCCGCACGCATGCCAGGCGAGCACGCTACCGCTTGAGCCACATCCCCAGCCCTTTAAATATTTTTGATGTCTTGATGACATTCATATGCGCTAAACATGCTGGACATTAATGAATATTCTGTGATGTAATGCAATCATGCCTTCTGAACATAGGATTGACCTTCCAGAACTTAGTAAAACATTTCTCTACCTGGTAATATTGGAAGTATTCCAATAAGTACCAGAATGTCTTTTCCTGCCCTGAGCAGCTGTGCCATTGGGCAATAACCTACCCTGGCTTCAGGGATCTCATTCTATAGCATCTCTCCATGACTCAGCCAGCCTTGTGTGCTCTCATGGTGTTCTCTCTTCTGGCTTTCTCCGTCCAAGATCCTTATTCTTGTGTAGCTTCCTTTCCTAGCAGCCTAGCTTAGGGTTTCCTTTGTCACTCAGTCACTTTCAGCTGCCACATATTTATGTGAACTAGATCCACCGAAACTTGAAATGTCTGCTTGGAAGAACAGCAGAATTCCAAGCAGTAGCCTGGAGTGATGTCTTGCTGCAGATGGGACCCAGGGGTAAGTGACATGGGAAAGAAGGGAGGGGAGGTCTGCTTCTGGGATGAGGAACTTCCTGAGGGCAGTCATGCACACCAGCAAGTGGGTGGGGGAGCCAGGGACTGGGAGATCTGGGGAGACGTGGGCTTGGGACAAGAGAGGATGTCTTTATTGGACGATATGTGTGAGCAATGTGCACGTGCTCTCTGTACTCATGCTGGCAGCCTTGGAATTTTCTCCCTGTCCTTCTGGATAATTCATTAGTGGCATGAGCCACCATTCCAGGTTTCCTTAGGGAAATGTCTATTCTTTCTATTCTTCCCTTTTTCCTTCCCTCCCTGTCTCTCTTTCCTCCTTTCCCTCACCTTTCTCCTTTCTTCCCTTTCTCCCTCCCCCTCACCTTTCCTCCTTTCCTCCCCACCCCTTCCCAACCTTCCCTTCCTTGTAAACTGTGTGTGTGCATGGGGGACTGGCGATTGAACCCAGGTGCACTCTACCACTGAGGCACTATCTCTTATTTTTTGAAACAGAGCCTCATTAAGTTGCCCAGGTTAACCTTGAACTTGCAATCATCCTGTGTCAGCCTCCTGAATTGCAAGGATTACAGGCTTGTATCACCACTCCCAGCAAAATAAAGCTTTATTGATATATAATTCATATACCACACAATTTGCTCATTTAAAGAGTATGATTTAATGGATTTTAGTATTGACAGATATGTGCAATCACCACCACAATTTTAGAACATTTTCAGCTTGTACATTTTGAAAATCTCCATTCCACTTGAACATCTATCTACTTTTTATCCACAACTACATGTCAACTTCCCTCCCACAGACATCATTAACCACAAATCTACTTTTGGTCTTTGTACATTACATACATCTACCTCTGCAGATTTCTACATATTTCATATAAGTAGAGTCATATAAGATGAAGTTTTTGTGGAGAGAGGGCTTCTTTCATTTAGCATGCTTTCAAGATTCATTCATGTTGAAGCACATGTCAGTACTTATTCCCATTTGTGGTTGAATAATATTCCAATATAGATGGATAAACTTTTTAATCGTACTTTGAGGGACATCTGAGTTGTTTTAACTTTTTGGCTACCATGAATAATGCTACTATGAACATTTATATACAGGTTTTTGTGGGAACACATACTTTTTCTTCTACTGGGAGTGGAAATACTGGATCATATGGTTACATTATGTTTAATCATTTGAAGAGCCACCACGCAGGTTAAAAGGACTGTACCACTGTGTATCTTAACTAGTAGTGTATGAGGCTTCTGATTTCTTCATACCCTCTCTGGAACTGTTGATTATTTGACATTTTTATTCTAGCCATCTTACCAGGTGTGCAGTAGGATTTCATTGTTGTTTTGATTTGCATTTCCCTCATGAATAATGATGTTAAGTATCTCATATCTTTTTTGGTTATCTGAATATCTTCCTTAGAGAAATGTCTATTCAGAGTCTTTGCCATTCAACTTGAACATTCCACTTGAACATTTTCAAGTTCCACTTGAAAAATTTGGGTTATTTACCTATTTTATTATTGAATTGTAAGAATTCTTTGTATTTCCTGGATATAAATCCCTTACGTAAGTGTGCACACACATGTGATATATATACATATATATATATACTTGATATATATCAAAGTTATATATATATATGATATATTCATATATATCAAAGTTTATATATTATATTTTTATGACTATATGTATTTTTATTTATTATATATAAATATATATAATAAATATATATTTATATATAAAAGTTGTTTCCACTATTCTGGGTTCTTTACAATTATGTGTGAACTTTACACTTGGATTGTTAGTTTCTACAAAGAAATTAATTGAGATTCTAACAGGAATTGAGTTAAATCTGTGTATCATTTGGACAGCATTGCCACTTTAACAATGATACATCTTCCAATCTGTTAACATTTTTTGTTTCCACAATTAGTTAAGTCTCTATTAATTTCGTTAAATAATGTTTTGCACTTTTTGTATCAGTATAGTATTGGCCTCATGGAACTTGTTGGAAAATATACCCTTCTCTTTTATTTCTGAAAGAGTTTGTGAAGAATTGATCTTAACTCTTCCTACAATGGTTTTTAAAATTCAGCAGAGAAGTCACCAGAACCTGTGCTTTATTGATTACTAGTCAAATACCAGCAAGGAGTTTTGGTTTTGGTTGTTGTTGTTTATTACTAATCTTCTATCTCTATCTATTATAAGTCTAATCAGATTGTGTATTTCTTCTTGTGTTAGTTTTGGTCTTTTTAGGAATTTGTGCATTTCATGAAAATTATCCAATTCATTGGTGTACAAATCATAATATTCCTTGTACACATTTTTGTTTATATAAAATTGGTAGTGATGTCTCACCTTTCACTTCTTATTCAAGTCACTTCGGTCTTCCTTCTTGTCATCAATCTAGCTAAAGGTTTGTCAGTTTAGTTGATCCTTTCCAAGAACAGTTTTGGATGGCATCGATTTTCTCTATCAAAAACTCTCTTTTCTCCAGTATGGAGGGCAGAGAATAGAATAGAACAGAATAGAATAGACTATCCTGTTAGAGTCTGTAAACAAGTCAAGATGGCGCCTGGCATTTTGCCAGAGGGAGTGGTTTGTGAAGTAACGCCAGAGAGCCATTAAGTGTGGAGATTCCTTATTGGTTAACTGCTGTATCTAGTTTATGTTAATTAAGATAAGCTGTGTGTAATGTATATATACCCCTCTTGTCCTACAATAAACGGCTCCCACTCCTGCTGTATCAGTGTACACAAGTTGCTTGTCACCCCCCCCACCCCCCGGCTATTTTGCCCAGCCAGCTGGGCTGTGGCACTATCTGTTCTATTCTCTCTTTTTAGTGAAGTCCACTTTAAGCATGATTTTTTTTTGTTTTCTTGCTTTAGTCTTAGTTGGTTTTATTTTCCCAGTCTCTTATGGTAAAAAGTTAGGTTATTTATTTAAAAACTTTCTTCTTCCTTACTGTAGGTATTTACAAGTACAATTTTTTTTCTCTCAGCACTGTTCTAGCTGCATTCCTTAGGTTTTGGCATGTTGTGACATTTTCATTATTTCACTTTTGATTTCTTCTTTGAGCCAATTGGTTATTTAAGAGTATGTGGCTTTAATATGCACATATTTATGAGTTCCCCAACTTTTTCATTCTTATTGGTTTCTTCTTTCCAATTTCATTATGGTTGGAGAACATATTTCGTATTATTTCTACCCTTTTAAATTTATCAAGACTTGTTTTATGAACTAACATATGGTCTATTTTGGAATATAGCTCAGAGCATCTTCCCACATGCACTTGAGAAGAATGTGGATTCTGTTCTTGGGTGGCATGTTCTATAGATGTTTGTTAAGTCTAATTGCTTTATAGTGTTGCTGAAGTCTTTTATTCCTTTGTTGATCTTCCAAGGGTTATGTTATTGAAAAAGGGATTTTTGAAGTCTCTATTATTGTTGAATTGCTTACATCTATCATTATTGCTGTCAATTTTGCTTCACGGATCTTGGTATGCTGTTGTTTTGTTTCATGTATTTTGGAATGTTGTTATTTTGGCACATATATGTCTACAATTGTATATAACTTCCTAGTGGGTTGACCCCTTTTTCATTTAAAAATATTCTTCTTAGTGCATGCCCATAAACTCAGCAGCTCAGGAGGCTGAAACAGGAGGATCACAAGTTCAAAGCCAGCCTCAGAAACTTAGTGAGGTCCTAAGCAACTTAGCCAGATCCTATCTCTAAATAAAACATTTAAGAAGGGATGGAGATGTGGCTCAGTGGTTAAAGGGGTTCAATCACTGGTACCCCCCCCAAAAAAATCCTCTTTATCTCTAGCAACACTTTTTGCCTTAATGTCTATTTTCTCCAAAATCAGTATAATTACTCCTATTTTCTCTGGCTGCTGCTCATGTACATGGGATTTGGATGGAAGGGAGCTCTCACCTCTCAACTGTTCTCACTCTGGACTTAGCCTCAACAATAGGTAGCAGAGGACTGGGTGAGAAATGCCAGAGTCCTGCTCCTCTCTGGACAAAGGAGTTTTGATTGGGAGCTGAGGGTAGAGGGAGTCCTGTGTTCTAGGCTATAACAGAGTGGAGTCTCCACCTTGCTGAGTTGGGAGTGGGGAAACTGTTTAAATTCCACAGATTTCTCCTACCAAACTTCAGTAGATTTCCTTGAATAAGATTTTTCCCCCCTTTGTTGTTTACCTTTGAGACTATTCACAGGGGCTTTAAATAGTTTTTGTTTGTTTAAATTCTAGCTTTTAGGAGTCCATGCTAGAGAATGCATAGAGCTCACAGAGGAAATCTGTGTGTGAGCCCTGAAGCTCTTCTGCCTCTTCTGCTGCCTGACCACTTGGCTGTGTGGCAGGCTGTCATGTTGGCAGGTGCTAACAGGGGCTAGCATGGATAGTTACTATAGAGGAGAGCTTAGGTGCCACAAAATAAAGAGGGACAATAAAGAAAAGACTTGTGTGATCACTGGCATTGTCCCATCATGGCATTTCTATCTTGAGGGACAATCACTGGGGTTCAAGCAGGAAGAAGAATGTGCAGGGTAGTATGTGGGGCAGGGGAGCTTGCGGACTTCTTGGGGAAACTGTGATTGCATGTGTAAAATTTGATCCAGGTGATCTCTAAGAGTCTGTGCACTTCGAAATCAGTGAGGTAGATGGATTTCATGGTTAATATATGGATAAATCAATTCTCCCATCCCTAAACTCAGCCTTACAAGTTTTTTTTCCCTCAGAAATGAAATGTTTTAGTTAAATCCATCTCTGATTTCTTGCATGACTTCAGAAGGCCTTATCTTCAGCTAATAACAGATGCAGTTTCATATATGTGAATGAAATTGTTTGACATTTGTGTACAAGTTAAGCCCTTTAAGAAAATTATATCTAATTACCTTAACCACCCAGATTGTCCTGTGATGGGAATTCCTTTTCATCTAAATTATGAAATTATTAAGGAAGCCCAGAAGATACCCTGGACATCTGTCCAAAATTCTCAAGATTTTGTTCTCATTAAGGGTAAGAGGAACACCGTAGGACCATCTGGTTTTGAGAGTTCATATTAGAGAAAGTGATAGACACTTTTTTCTAAGGCTATTTATATCTTAACAAAGGAACTTATTAGCTCAGTGACTGCCTTGTTAGTGACTCATTTAGGGACTAGATTCTGGTCACCCTATTTGATTCATCTCCTCCCTTCCCCCAAATACTAGGAGAACAGTTGATATTCCCAGGTCTGAATAATGTCTTAACTATGTATCCCAACTTACCTGTTTGGGTCTTTGGTGTTGGGAATTACAAAAATACACTCCCTTTTGCAAAATGTTTTCTCAATCCAAGCTTTCTGGCCCTGAAAGAGAAAGAAATAAAAATTAGACTGATATATCCACAAACCATCGACAGAGTTCATTATTTTACTTTTATAAAACTAATATGACACTAACAGGCATAAGTCTAAATAGTCACCTCCAATCAAGGTGAACTTAAGCCTTGCTAGTAATAAGGCTTGGAACGTTTATTTATGGTTCCCATTTGCTGAACCTAAGCACCCATATCTGTTGAAGATATTTTTTGTGCAAGGTGTCGTGGGGACTTCTGAGGACATGAACTACAAGGCAAGTGTTGTTCACCATCTGGAAATGGCAAATGTAGGGTGGAGGAGACACCAAGCTAAAGGGACAGCAGAGCTGTGGCTGGGTCCTAGAGCAGTGGCCGCACCCATGCCGGATGCCACAGCGGCCCCTGCTGGCTTTGTTGTGTGTGTCTTCTTATCCTCAGTCATATGGAGCACCCTCACATGGAGGTTCAAAGGAGGGAAGTGATCATATCAAAAGGCTCTGTTATTCTTGTCTCCTGCATACGTTCCTGTCACTGGTGTGGTCAATTAGTTGCTCAGCTACCTCAGTCGTGGGGGAGGGTGGGGGGAGGGTGTATGTGTGTGTGTGTGTGTGTGTATGTGTGTGTGTGTGTGTGTGTGTGTGTGTGTGTGTGCTCGCGCACGGGTAGAGACGCGGAATCAACACACAGACTCTGGAAGCTGGTGAGAGAACTGGCAGGAGACAATCCTCAAGTCGTAGTCCAGTAGCTCAGTTTATTTTTGGAAAGCATACAATTGTTATAGGGTTCTAGTGGGGCGTGCCCATCAATCATATATAAGCAAGGTAGTATCCATAAGCCAATCATCTTCTGCCTAATGTAACCATACTATGAGGATGCTCTAAATATTGCTATCATCAGGAAAGGTCTTTGTCCCTAGGTGAGAGGGTTTTCTAAGTAAGGAGTTTCATGCCTGAAGCTCCAGGCTATCAGTTTCCTGGTCCGGCAGCTTGGCAATGCTAACCACCAGTGCTAAGGCTGAGGTTTCACTAACGGCTTGCTACAGCAGAGCATCCCATCCTTCAGGCGTTCCTATCAGGCCTGTAGTGTAGATTTTTCAAGCACTCTGAGCTGCTCATAGCTGCTAGCTGCTAGCTGTAAACTGAAAGTTATTCCAACAGTCTCCCAGGACTGTGGGAGTCAGTAGGTAGAGAGAGGGGGAAGAGCCTTCCCAGGGAGGGTAGGGTGTACCAGCAGGCAGGGGTGTAGGAACCCAGAAGTCCCTGGCAGAGCAGGGTGGGAGGCAGGCTCAGAGTGCATTTGTGGTTTTTGTGTGTTTGTGGCATGTGTGTTGTATGATGTATTTGAGTCTATGTATGTGTGTGTATGATGTATGCTTGGTGAATGAATGTGTGTATGCTGGTGTGTGATGAGTGTTTATGTGAGTGGGTATTTATGTGTGTGGTAGGTATATGTGTGTCGTGCATCTATGGGGTATGTGTGTGTTTGTGTGGTGTGTGTGAGTGTGTGGTATGTGTTATGTATGTGGTATGTGTACATGTATTATGTGGTTTGTGTATGATGTGTGTGGTATGCGTATGTCTGGTATTTGTGTCTGTGTGCGTGTCTCTGGGGGCAGTAGTGGACTGTTTGGCAGATGCTTGGAAATGGAGATGGTTAGCATACAAATCCTGAGTCAGAGCTTAGAAAATGTATGGCCAGCACAGTCTGATGTCCTTGGTAATTTGCCGACGGTCTCCCTGGGCAGAATCACAGTATGATCTGAGACGAGGGTATGACATGAGGTGTTTAGTGGAATTGGCCTCAGTGCTGCCTTCCTGCTGTCCCACCCACAGGGCAATGCTGCTGATCTGGGGATTCCCTTGTCTCTTCGGAGGTTGCCTAACAGTGACAACCCAATGTCACAGAGGCCCCCTGACCAGATCTAGGTCAAGGACTTGATAACCCCAACTGCTGCTTCACAAGAGCCATTTCTAGCCCTACAGGTAGAACCTTCAGGTCCCTCCCTGGAGAGCCTTTCTGGGAGATCTCAGAAACAGCTGATCAATTGGCTTCTTTTTGAATAACTGGAATGATTATAATATAAAACTTTGTTCAGGGACCTTCAAAAGCAACACTGTCGCTGTTTCCCTCCAAATAATGACTGCTTGAACACTATGTCATTGGTGCTAAACATTTGTGCTAAAGAGAGGAAAGCATCCACTCAAAGGATAAAATGCTGAGAAGTCCTCGGCCTAGTCTTCTCATGTGGAATGTAAGAGCAGCTCAGCTCAAATAGCAAAGCAGAGCATTCTCTGACTGAAAGGAAATATGCGTTCCCCTTTTGCATTTCATGCCTCACTTCCCAGAGAAGCTAGGAGAGCATAATTGTGTTTGTTTATAAAAACACAGGGGTCATATTATTTGGACTATATGCCAACGAAAGACAATAAGAATTCTAAACAAATATCAAACTCTCTTGAATAGGTTACTCTGCCACGGAGACAGAGGATATCTCTGTGAAGTCAGCACACTAGAGTGATACATGCACACCCATGTCCCATGTCTATAGCAGTGTAGTTCATACTAGCTGAATTATGGAAATAGCCTAGGTGTCTGTCAACAGAGGATAGATAAAGAAAATGTGGTATATATACACATGGAGTTTTATTTTATTTTATTTTTTAAATTCTCCAATATTTTTAATTAATCCAAAAACTCAATTACATCAGGCTGCATTTTGCTTTTAATTTTTACATGAACTCAAGTAGTTTGGTTTCTTTTTTAATTTTTTTAAAAATTTGTTTTAATTAGATACACATGACAGTACAATGATCATGACATATCATACATGATGGAGTTTTATTTAGCTATGGAAAAGAATGAAATCATGTCATTTGCAGGAAAATGGATGGAACTGGAGGAGAGCATTATGCTAAATAAGTGAGACTCAGAAAGTCAAGGGTCATAAGTTTGCTCTCAGTGCGACTGAATTACAAAGAAGGAGTTAGTAACTTGATAGTAAAGAAATACAGTGAACAGCACCTAACACACAACGCGAATCACAGTAATGGAACAAAGTCCACGAGGCTCCTGAGTAAATGTACTGAGAAGAATACAAATGAAAAACCTAAATCTGATCAGGACACGTCAGACCACCCAAACTGAGAGACAGTCTGCAAAATAACCGGCCTGTGCCCTTAAAAGATGTGAAGCCAGTGAAAGAAGAAAAGACTAAGGCAGCACAGCAGAGGCTCAAAGGACAGGAGCACTGCCAGCTCCGCCCCTGCCCGCCCCGCCCACCGGCCCTGTCCCCTCCCGGCCCGGTTCCCTATGGTGCCTCTCCTCTTCTGCCACTCAATCTCCCCCTCCCAGCTCCCACTCTGGGGCCCTCCTTCTTAGCCCTGCCCTCTGTTCCCGCCCTATGGACTCTTTCCTTTCCGTCCTTTTCAGTCACCCTAGGATAAGGTACAGGCAAGAGGCATGGCCAAGGAAACCCTTGTCAACACGGGTATTTTAGAAAACCTGAGTCTTGCCCCTGAGGTTCGGGTTCCATATGATCAAAAGGAGCACATGCCTCTTGTCCTCCAGGGTTTGTGCCACCAAATTAAGGAAGAAGCTCCCGGAGCAGTATTGTGCCCCTGGCTCTTATTACTGAGTCTGTTCTGTCACGGCTGACATTTAAATACCTCCGTCATCGGAAGTGTGTCCCTGTCTCCTCCTTATCTTGCCTGTGCAGTATATCTGTGACTTCTCAGCAGGGCATTGGCCTTACATTTTGCCTTCCAAACTCTGAAAAGGAGGGCTTCTCTGGATGCAGAGTGCCAGCCATTGCTGGTGGCTCTGGGCAAGTGCAGCTGGCATCTAGAGTCCTTCTGCTTCACTGAAAATCCTCTCCCTCCTCCCACAGAAGTTCTAGAATGTTACTAACATATTCTCCCTGAGGAGTGAAGTGTTTTGCTTTAATATTAACCTTTGTTTTCTTTGAAACTTTGGTTGAGGAGAATATCTTCAGTTCAACAGGACATGTTACTACTGAGTCTCTAGAAATGTCATAGAACTTTCTGAGGATAAAAAGAGGGATGGGGGCCATTCTTTGCCTGCAGACTCTTTTTCCGGAAGCAAGACATACAAACCATGCCCTCCCCTTGTTCCAGCTTGTGTTCAAAATGTCTTCTCTTCAGTCAGGCTCCCTTGACTCTTCATCTCACCCCAGCTTCCTGCTTCCTTGTCCTTCACACACCTCTTCTCTTCTCAGTGATCTGCCATATTACCGTGCCTCCAGGAGTTCCTGATGAACAGTCCATACTCCATGCCTTCTCTCTCTCTCTCTCTCTCTCTCTCTCTCTCTCTCTCTTTCTCTCTCTTTTCTGGCAGTGCTGGGGATGGACCCCAGAGCCTTGTACATTCTAGGCAAGCACTCTACTAACAGAGTCACAACCCCAGCCACTAGATGCCTTTTAATGATTGAATGAATGAATCATCTGATGGACCACTGCCATGCTTCTCAGCCCTTATGCTGTGTACAGCAGCCTTATCCCTAGAGCTCACACCTGCCAAGCAGGGAACACACAACAGAAGGGAGCCGACCTGGGGTGCTCAATGAGTCTTTGCTCACCTGGGGAGGAGCTCAGCTCCTGAATGCTGCTCAGAGGCTAAGGTAGGTGAAAGGCAATGGGTGGAGGGCCCCCTTTGTCAAACATTCCTTCTTCCCTTCTTGTCACACTCCAGTGCTGAATAAATGCCATGGTTGTAACCAACAGCCACAAAATTGTTGAACCGATGCTTCCCAACTGCTTAGAAATTAGTCACACAAATTCTAGAGTGACTGTCCCACTGCAAGTTGGACTTTGTAAGCATCACCCATCTCATTCTTGCAAAACATGTCCTTGTGAAAGGAAGGAGGGCAGGGTCTCCCGTGATTCATGTACAAGCCCCTTTGGATCCCTCTACCTGAGGAGAGATATGCCCCATCCTGTGAAATATTCTTATTCACCAAGAATGGTCATTTTGAAAGCCTTAGTGAGAAATGATGGGAATGCTTTGTATTGGGGATTAAAATCTGCCCTTGAGGATGTTCATCCCAGCTGTGATGTCTGTCTGCCTGAATGAAGGCACAGTGGAGGTCACACTAGGGACAAAACAGGAGCACCACCAGCACAACTCTTAAGTCCTCTGAGCTATTTCTCATTTCTGAAACGGAAATGCTTTTGAGTGTTTTAAGCCTCATCTGGGATACCATTCATGTAGTATTTGGGAGATACTCGAATTAAGTGGGAATCTTAGTTATCACTAAATGACCCTTTTGCTGGGTACCACCTGTCTGTGATGAACCTTGAGGTGGGGGGAGTTGGAGATGTGCTACAACATGTCCAAGTTATCTTTTGTATAATATGGATGGTGGTCCAGGTACATGTTGCCATCATTCTCTGAATTTGTGTAGATTTATAATGAAAGGGTTGAGGAAGTGTGGACTTCAAATGTCACTCTGTGAGAAAGTTTTCTGTGAAGGGAACTGGGAAATGGGTGGTGGTGGGAAGCTAGGGGGCATGAGGGGATATGGGGGAGACTTAACAATCTGACCATCTAGAATGTGTTTACACCACATGAGGTGAGAACAGGAGGCAGTGGAGCACACTCTAAAGTAGGCTAGAGCAGGGACAAGAGTGAGGCTTGGGGGTCTGCTGTAAAGACAGGGTGTATGTACCTTTGGTCTGGGAAGATAGGACCATGGGAAGTGGCTTCCAAACATAAAAGCTAGTTTTTTGTTTTTTTGCTAGATGAGTCTGTTTACTCAATGGCGCTGTTTCTTGAGCCAAAATTAACAGCAAACCCCACAGTGAAATGACTGATTTGTGGACCAGTTTAGCCAGAAGAAACCACTTGTTTCATGTGTATATTTAAAGTAGATGACTCAAACTCTCACCCACTGCTGCATATGGCCCACACATGAGCTTGGTTTGTCCCTTGTATATAAATACAATTAGCTGTCATTATTAACCAAGAGAGAGACCATGATATCTGGCTTTTCTTCAGAGCCCTCTCCATGTAGGAACAGTGGCTGGTATTCTTCCACAGCTGCAGGTGCTGTGGGTCCCCATCTCTGCACTGATGACTCTCTGGGATCTGCCCTGGCCTGGTTCCTAGGGATACCTGTGGGCCCCACCTGAGGCAGCACCTGCATGCCTGGAAACTCTCCACTGCAGAGAATTAAACAAACTCCCCAGCCAAAGCACTGGCACAAACCACCCTTCCTTATGGGCACAAGGATGAAAACCCACAATCATTCCTTCCTGCTCCACCCTCCCGCCTACTTACCACCACTGCCCTTGGAGGTCATGGCCTAGGTCCAGCAGGCCATTTCTGGTGTGTTGGCTGAGACTCCCTGCTCTTCCCCTTAGGGACACACTCAGGTCAAATTCAGCCTCTCTGTACCATATGGCAAAGCAGCTCCTCACCTTGATGAGTGTTTTACAAGGTGGCCCATATTTATAGGCTGTAGACTGGAGTGAGACTCAATCTATGTATAATGTGTCAAAATGCATTCTACTGTCATGTATAACTAATTAGAACAAATTAAAAATATATATTTAAAAAAAGATCACCACTATTAAATCCAGAGCATTTTTCTGACCTCTAAAAAAAAAAAAACCTCCTGTCCCCATTAGCAATCACTTCCTATTCCTCCCTCACTGCACCCAGCCCCTGGCAATCTCTAATCTTTCTGTCCCTAAGGATTTGCCTCTTCTGAATATTTTATATGAACGGAATCATTCAATATGTGGCCTTTCATGCCTGGCTTTTCTTTCACTGAGCATAATGTTTCCAAGCTCCATCCATGTTGCAGCGCATGTCAGAACTTCATTCTCTTCTATGCCTCAGTAATAATCAATTGCAAGGATTCATCAATTGATTAAGTTGTTTGCTCTTTTTAGTTATTGTCAATAGTGTTCTTATGAAGACATTGTTCTTTTTAAAGAGAATACAGAACAAGAGGAAAAGAAAGGAAGGAAATTCATTAACTTATTCATCTTGTGGTTTTGATAGGGGATGCAGAATTTTTCTTATTTCTCCATTGTCCATTTTATATTCTGAATTTTCTAAGAAAAACATAGCTTGTTTTAAAAGGGAGGAGAAATAAACTGTGCCAAGAGTCTCTCTGTCAATATGAGGATGCTCCTGAATCCAGGATCTCCCCATCTGCAACAAGCTCTGATGTCCAGCTTTACAGTCACACTCTGGGTATATTTGTGGCATCACTAAAATTATCATTTTCCACTAGTGCTGCTGGTTTCTGGACCATCATCTTGGACTTATGCATATTTTAATCTACAATTGTCAATAATGGAATCATAGGATGTGCTTCTAATGCTACATAGTAGTTTTAATTCAGAGCAATGAAAAGATCACAAAAATGAAGTCTTATCAGAATTAAACAGTAGATTAAAAAAATTATCTGAGTATTATCTAAAATGTGAGTCCATGCCCATTTGTTTTTGGAGTTATTATGTGATTCAAAGGCCAATCATGTAAGATAATGCTCTAACTCAAGGTGTTTCTGGCCAGATGCCAAGAGCACCTGTTATACTTTGCCAGGCTGGTCTTGCCATGAATGGGGAGTTATTGAACTTTTGGGTTGAATACAGGGTGTTACTAATTAGCTCTGATCAAATGCAAATACAGTTTTCCCTTGTTATCTGAGGGAGACTGATTCCAGGGAACTGTTAGACTTCTCTGATCCCATGTATTCGATCACATACAAATAAGCCAGGCAGGCACTGCTAATCCTAATTTCACTTTATAGACACAAGCATCCCCTCCTGCCATCACAGGATGGGACCCTGGGTGGCGCCTGCTCTTTAGGATCATGCTTTTGTTAGAGGTGGTGCCCAGTGATGCCTCACCCTGGAATTGGGGAAAGTCACCAGTTTCTGGGTGCTAGAACCTGCATGATTCTTACAGGTTTCCTCTCTCTCTCTCTAGAGACCTGTGTCTCTGGGTGTTCAGGTCAGTGTTGCTGCCTTTCCTGGAATGGACCCAAAATGCTGAATGGAGTCAGCATCTTCTCCAGCTGGGGTCTTGCTCCTCTGCAGGTCCTGATCCTTAGAAACTTGCTTCTAGGAAGAGTCTACAGATTCTGTGCTAGCATACCTGAAGAGGAGTTTGTTAAAATGCAAGTATCTGGCAACCTATGACATGGGAGGAGTATTTGAAAATCATATATATGATAAGGAATTAATATTTGGAATGCAAACAGAACTTCTACAATCAAACAGTGATAATAAATGACCTGTCATAGTTTGGATCTTGAATGGTCCCTGAGGCTCATTTTTTAAAGGTTTGGTTCCCAGGGTGGTGCTATTGGGAAGTGGGGGAACTTTTTTAAGAGGTGGGGCCTAGTGGGTATCTCTAGGGTGTGTCCTAGACAGTGTTAGTGGGACAGCCCCCTTCGTCTTTTATTCCTGGCTATTAGGTGAGTGGGTGAGCTCTGCCACACACACTTTGGGCTGTTTATCCATGGCTCAAAGGCCAAGGGGCCTACCCATCATGGACTGAACTCTCAAAAACTATGAGCCCAAATAATCATTTTCTCTTTGTAAGTTAATTGACTCAGATATTTTGTTATCATAACAGAGGCTGATTAACACACAATGTGATTTTAAAAATGAGCCAAGAACTCGAGTATACATTTCTCCAAAGAAACACAAATGGGAAAGCACTTGGAAAGATGCTCAACATCAACAATCATGAGGGGAATACAAATCAAAACCACAAACGAGATATGTCATGTCACACCCATTAGGATGAATACTCTGAAGGAAAAAATCCCAATAAAGTAATAATTGTTGGAAAGAATATGGAGAAATGGGAATATTTGCTCATTGCTGGTAGGAATGTAAAATAGTACAGCCACTGTGGTAATATGGTGGTTTTCAAAGATTAAGCATAAAATTAGCAAATATCCAACAATTCTACTGAGTACATGCCCAAAAGACTTAAAAAATAGGGGCACAGAGGCATACCCCTGTAATCCCAGTGACTCAGGAGACTGAAGCAAGAGAATTGCATGTTGGAGGTCAGCCTCAGCAACTTACAGAGATCCTCATCAAATTAGTGAGACCCTGTCTCAAAATTAAAAAAAAAAAAAAAGAACTGGGAATGTAGCTCAGTAATAAAGCACTCTCCTGGGTTATCCCTTGTATCAAAGAATTATAAACAAGTCTTGAAAAGGTATTTGAACACCTGTATTCATAGCAGCATTATTCACAGTAGCCAAAGAGTGGAGGCAATCCAAGTGTCTGTTGATGGAAGAATGGGTAAACACAGTGTGGTATATTCATACAATGGAAGATTAAAAAAAAAAGAAATAAGAAGGAAATTCTGACACAGGCTACTATATGGATGAGCCTTGAGGACATTACGCTAAGTAAAGTAAGTAGGTCAGTCACAGAAGGACAGATCTTATATGATTCTACTTATATGAGATACTTAGAGGAGTCAAATTCATAAAAACAAAAAGTAGAATGGTGGTTGCCAGAAACTGGAGGAATTGTTGTTTAAGGAGCTCAGAGTTTCAGTTCATGAGATGAAAATAATTCTTGAACTTGATTGTACAATAATTTGAATGCACTTAACACCAGCAAACTAAACAATGGAAAATGGCTAATATATAAATTTTATGTCATGTGTATTCTACAACAATAAAAATTTAAAAATTAAAAATGCAGGGTCTGATGTGTAGCTCAGTGCTAGAGTGCTTGCCTACCATGTGTGAAGCCCTGGGTTTGATCCCTAGCATCATACACAAAAAATGGCAGAACTCTGGGCTCCGTTGCAGACCCTGGACTTGGAGACACAGTGAAAGATCCACTTCACATGTTGTGCTTAACTTCCTGACATCTGTTGAGGCCTTTCCAAGCCAGGCCTTTCCAGGAATTTCAAGTCATAGTGTTGGGGCAATGAGTCAGAGGAGAGGACTCTGATGGCAAAATAGTGGGACAGAAAATCTGCATCTGCCAACCAAAAGTCTGATGGTAGATATGCTTGGAAGCTGCCAAGTGTCATGATACCATCAGGCTCCTGGGCTTTCCTGGGTGATAGGCAGGGATGGGATTAGGGTGAGGTGGATTGAGGCACTCACCTATGGGCCAAAAATTCAATATTTAAGATAAACACCATTTAATGTCATTTTAAAAAATAAAATAAAAATAAATGCCAAAAAACACATGATGTAAACAATATTAAAATTTCAGAGGCAGGCTGATGTTTGTTTCATGACTTTGCCTTATTGTACAACAGAAAAGTTAATTGCCAATCAGCTCCTAGTTTCTGGATCATGTGGGCAGCATTTTCCTCACTGGTGGCTTTCTGATGAGGGTTGGGGATATTATGCCAACATATTGGGCAATTTGATGCTTTATGGGTAGTCATGGTTTTGATTGTAGAACTCTAACTTTTCCCGCTTGGTTCAAATTATGTAAGAATATTTTGGTACATGTATATGGTGACACTGCGGAGCCCCAAAACTTATACATAGACCAGTGAGGACACATAGTCTGTGTTGAATGTCACATTCCAGGATCAGTGGTGGATGAGGGCTGGGACACTTGAGAATCAACCTGGGTTCTGTAACACCAGGATATGAAGAGCTGAAGCCCCCATAGGATGATGCACTGCAAATCTGGGACGAGCCTTAGTTCTCCAAGGACTGGAAATTGATTAGGGACTCCTAATCTCTCCTTCTCATTAAATAGGTGCTCTCAAAATGTGTAAGCTTTGGGGCCCCACAGTGCCATAGGATGCACTTCCAGTTGCCCCTTTTGATGGAGGAGACACCTGTCTGTCCAAGGGCAGAGGGGCCACTGGTATGGGATGCGTGTGTTTTTTCCTTTTTGTTTAAAAACAAACAAAACACCCTAAACTCATATGTATTCAGTAAAATGTATTGCGAATACAGTTGGCTCTATATCTGTGGGTTCTACATTCGTGGATTCAACCAAATTTAGACTGGAAATATATGAAAAAATATACAACTATACTGAACATGTGCAGGTTTTGTGGTTATCTTCCTCTAAATAATACAGTAAAACAATGATTTACCCAGCATTTACATCATATTAGGTATTATAAGGCATTTAGAGATGACTTGAAGTATATGGGAAGATGTGCATAGGTCATGTAAGTATTGCAGGCACCATTTTATATTAGGTACTGGAGCATCCAAGGATTTGAGTATCCAAGCAGGGCCCTGGAACCAGTCCCCTGAGGATATCAAGCAACAACTATACTAATATTCAAACTGAAAGTGATTCTTATTCCTTTCCCCCTAATCCTATCCTTCAGTAGTAACCCCTGATCACTGATTGACATGTGCCCTTCAGATATTTCCTCCTGCTTATTCAAACACACTTACTTTTGTCCAAAACTTTTTAAAAATAAAACCTTAGCAAGTTTGTGAGCATCTTTTTGAACCATTGCACGGAGAGTCCCCTCCCCATTTTTTTTATCAGCTGCTTGGATTCCCTTGTGTGCCTGTACCAGGCGTTCTTGTTTTCTTGGCCTGATTCCATGAGGTATTTCTCGAATAAAAATACACCCTGGAAAAAATCTTCTCAAGGGGTCTGGTTGGTACCTAAAAGCTTTACTGTTACTTTATTTGGTATAAGGCTTTGAAGGTGACCCTGCTATAAAAATGCAGTAAATAGTGTGATGGACAGAGGAGGACTTTGGATTTGGACATACTGGAGTCAGTGCCTGATTTGCCATTTCTTTTTGTCTTTGTGACCTTGGCTAAGTTAATTTTCTGAGCCTTAATTAGTTTATCTGTAACATGTGAATAATTATGCTGACTTTTCCATGGTTTTTGTAAGGATTATTTATAATTAAGTGTGTAAAACTTAAGAATCCAATGTCTGGCAGTGATTGGTGCTCAGTAAACAGTTTTCAAGTTTCTTAAATAAGCATTAACTAATATAACATAAATGGGATCAGATTTCAGCTTCTGTTTAAATACTCAGAATCTAAAGGTTGGGTGGACTCTGAATGCATTGTCTTCAGTCTCTAGTCCATAGCTGAGGAACAGCAAGCCAGTGGGTTGGTGGAGCCCGGAGTCAAGCTGAGGCCTGGATCAGAGACACCAAGATGAGATGGAGATCTTTTCCTCCAGAACTCACAGCTCCTTTGTAATTTTTAACAATATCAGATGTAAATCTTATTGTTATGGTTTGGGTATTTGGTGTCTCCCCAAAGCTTTTGTGTTAATGTAGATATATTCAGGGGTGAAATTATTAGATTATGGGTTCTGCAACCTAATTAGTCCATCCTGGTTTGAAAAGATTATCTGGATGGTAACTGTAGGTAGGTGGGGTTGGCTAGAGGAGGTGGGTCCCCGGGGATGTGCCCTGGAGAGGTGCGTCCTCTCTGCAGCCCCTTTCCCTTTCTTTCTGCTTCCCCTGTTGCTAGTCCTCCTCTACCATTTCCTTCTGCCATGATGTTCTGCCTCACCTTGGGCCCAGAACAAGGGTGTAGATTCAGCTCAGACTGAACTTCTGAAGCTGTGAGCCAAAATAAACTCCTTGTCAGTTTTTTTTTTTTAATTTTTATTTTTTGGTCACAGCAAGGAAAAGCTGACTAACACATGTGGCTTGTTTTCCCACGACAAGTACAATCACACTACACAAAACAAGATTTCAGCAGATGATGGACCACATATATGACTGTGGTCCGGTAAGATTATAATGGAGCTGAAGTATTCCTGTTACCTAGTGAAGTCATCACAGCCCTAGCATCACATAATGTCATGCATTACTTGTGTTTGTGGTGATGCTGATGTAAACAAACCTATGGAACTGCCAGTGGTACAAAAGTGTAGAAAATACAACTCTGTATTATGTATTTGATAATGACAATCGACGTCTATGTTACTGGTTCGTGTATTTACTATGCCATGTTTTTTAATACCTCATACTGTTTTATTGTAGCTATGCAATTATGTAATTATATATTTTAGGAAATTATAAAGAATTTATTTTAATAATGTCAGATTCTATAAAATGTTTGAATATTATATACTATACTTTTAATTGTTATTTTAGAGTGTTCTTTTTGTACTTAAAAAGAAAGTTTCCTGTAAAACAGCATGCTATATCATGCCACCTAGCCTTTCACATCTCATGTTTACTGCATCTCTTGATTGCATTGTTTTTGACGACATCATTTCTTCTTGTGCTTCATTTAATTCATGCTGTTTCGTTTATCATGGCCCTAGGAAAACAGGCTAAACCACACATATGTCATGAGTGTGTAGTAGGCTGTACCACCTAGGTTTGTGTAGGTTCGCTCTATGATATCCACACAATGACACAATTGTGTAGCAGGGCATTTTGGAGATTGAGTTCTGTTGTTAAGCAGCACATGACTGTATTTGCCTACTCTGTCCTGTGAGGATGTTGTCATCCTCCATTGTAAATGGATTCCTGGATCCAGGGCACATGAATAAAGTCAGCAGCATCTGTCCTATTCAGCTTTCGTTTAGTAGATTGGTCAGGTTACAATTGTGGGGTCTAGAGAATGGGGCTGGGGCTAATTTGAGGAAAAGTTGGAAAAGTGGCATTTTGGGTACCCCTAAAGGGACCAATCCTGGGAGCAGCAGGGAGAAAGAACTTCTGGCAGGCAGGGCCCAGGGTGGAGGCTGTAGGAAAACAGCAAGAGCCTGGGTATGGAGGAGGCTGAGTGAGGTAAGCTGTCCCAAACAGATTTATATGTGTGCTATGTTCCTCTAGGGCTGTCCTGACCACAGTGCTCTGAAATGACCAGTGACTCAAGGTCTGAGCTGGTCATATATTTATGGATAGATGTTCCCACACACTGCTCAGCATTTAAAACACAGGAAAGTTATATTAAAAAAAAAAGTTATCCTTAGAAGGTCAGTGGGACCTTTGTAGCCGGGGCCATGAAAGAAGCCCTGCGTTCACATGGTCCCCTCTATTAACTCAGGAAGCTCCCCACATTGTTGGGCTTTGCTGGTTCCAGATGTGTTGAGTGGGCCAGCCCTCAGGACCCCATAAAGGTAAGTACAGTGGGCTGGGAGGAGGCAGGGGAAGGGGCAGGTATTTCTGCAAGTCTGGGGAGGCCCTTGTGGGTTGGGGTGGGCTGAAGAGGACATTGAACTGCGTTCTATGGGATGAAGAGAAATGCCCAGGGCAGGAGCCATAGGGAAAGGTGCTCTTGGAAGTGGAGCCAGCAGGAACAAGGCTGAATGTTGTATCTCCTGTGCTGGTCACTGTGGCTACCCTACAGAATGGAGATGTAGAGTGTATGGGCAGGTGAGGTAGTCTACAAAGATCATGAGCTCCCTCAATGTGGTATTACAGATAGAGAAACTGATGTTGAGGAGGGTTAGATGCTATTGGAGATAGACTATTACTGGGGAGCCCCAGCCCCAGCCCTCAGCACGTCCAGACAGCTGGATCTGACCCCCATCCACAGTCCTGTCCCTCATCACATAACTGTCTCTGGCAGATTCAAAAGGTTTTCTCCAGAATGGACATTTTCTTTTGAGCTCCTCCCTTGAAGGAGGACAGAATCCTTTTTGGCATTGTCTCAGAAAGCAGAGCAGTCACATGCTCTATAGCTTAGCAGTTCCACACTGAAGTTTACCCCAGCAAATGTGTGTATATGTGCACCAAGAGACCTCGTGAACATGTGCTCAGCAGCATCATTCATAAGAGCCCTGATGAAGAGCAATTTAGATGCGCAGCTGTGGTAGTATCTATAAGTACTTTATATTTATATTCACACAAGAGAATATCATTCTGCAATGAAAACAAACTATAACTACTACCCAGATGATTCTCAAAACATAACAAAGCAGAAAAAACAAGTCACCAAAGACATATACAATGTGATCCCATCTATATTAAGTTCAAATGACAGTAAAGTTGAACAACATATTGTTTAGGAATATAGATAAAGTTCAAAATAAAATGATAAGGAAAGTTGCCAAAGAACACACACACACAAAACAAAAAACAAAACAAAACAAAACTGCAGAAGCTAATTAACAAAGGTTCCAGATACAAGATCATTACAAGAACATTGGTTATGTTTCTATGTACCAGTAACAAACAATTCAAAAAGGAAATTAAGAAAACGATTTTACTAATAATAGCATTTTAAAATTCTAGCAATAATTTTAATCAAGATATGAAAAACGTTTACACTAAAAACTCTTAAGGCACTGCTGAAAGAAATTAAAAAGGCACACACTATAACTGCCCCCTCGCTCCCTCCCCCGACCCCCCATCCCCAAATCTTGTGTTTTTGGACTGGAAGACTTAACGTGACAATTTAAGATGGCAGGACTGCCCCAAAGCAATTTGAAGATTCAATGCCATTTCTATCGAAATTCTAGTGGCCTACTTTTCAGAAATGGAAAAGCTGATTCTCATATTCATAAGGAATTGCAGATGGCTCAATGGACCATGCAATCTAGAAAAACAGGAAAACAGTTAAAGGACTCAAAGTTCCCAATTTTAAAATTTCAAAGCTCCAGTAATCAAAACAGTGTGGAACTTATATAACAATAGACATATAGACTAATTGGGGGATTTTGAGTTCAGAAATAAATCCACGTATGAATTGCTTTTCAACAAAGTTACCAAAAGCATTCAATATGGGAAAGACAGTCTTTTCAACAAATGGTTCTAGGAAAACTGAATATCCATATACAAAAGAGTGGATTTGAACTTCTACCTCATGCCACTTACACAGATTAACTCAAAATGAATCAGACCTAAATGTAAGAGCTAAAATCATAAATCTCATAGAAGAAAACATAAGGGTAAACCTTCATGACCTTGGATTTGGCAGTGGATATTTCAATATGATACAAAAAGCAGTAAAGTTGAACAACATATTGTTTAGGAATATAGATAAAGTTCAAAATAAAAAGAAAAAATAAACTGGACTTCATTAAAATTAAAAACTGCATAAAACCGCATCAGAGGACACTATCAAGAAAGTGGAAAGACAACCTATAGAGTGAGAAAAATATTTGCAAATTGTATATTTGACAAGGATCTAGTACTGAGAATATGTGAAGAATTCTTACAACTCACAAAAAGACAACTCAATTTAAAAGTAAGCAAAGAACTTGAATAGACAGTTTTCTAAGAAATGCAAATGGCCAATAGCACATGAAAAGATGCTCAACATCATTAGTCTTTAGAGAAATGCAAATTAAGACCCACAATGAGGTACCATTTCACCCCTACTAGTATGGTTATAACTGCTCTCTCACTCCCTCCTAAAAACTACACACACAGTAACAAGTATTTGCCAGGATGTGAAAAAACTGGAAACTCATACATTGCTGGTGGAAATGCAAAGTGCTGTAGCCACTTTGGAAAACTAGACGGCAGTTCCTCAAAAAGTTAAATTTGAATGACTATATGACCCAGTAATTCTACTTGTAGGTATATTCACAAATAATTGAAAACAGAACCCAGACAAGTACATGTTCATAGTAGTACTATTCACACTAACCAAATGGTGGAAATGGCTCAAATGTCCAACAATGGACGCATGAATTGATAAACAAATTGTGGTATATAAACACGATGACATATTATTCAGTCATAAATGAGGTTCTCAAACATCCTACAACATGGGTGAACCTTGGAAACATTATGCTGAGTGAAAGAATCCAGACACAGAATGTTACATATTGTCAGCTTTCATTTAAATTAAAACATCTAGAATAGAATGATTCCATAGAAACACAGCACAGATTTGTGGTTTCTGGAGGCGGGGAGCAGGAAGGGAGAAAGGGGGGAAATTGCTCATGGATACAGGGTTGTACTTAACAATGATGGAAGTGTTTTGGATGGATAGAGGTGTTTGCACAACATTGTGAATGCACGAAATACCATTGAATTGCTCACTTTAAAGTGGTTAATTTCCCATTTTATAAATTTCATCTCAATAAGTTATTTAAAAAAAAACCTCAAAGCAGAAGATAAGAACAAGAGACAAAGCACTGCAAGGTTGGGCAATGCTATCTCTGGGAGGCAAGGAATGCAATCAGAAGAGGAGGACCTGGTGGCAATACACAAGGACCTGCTTTATTATTCTTTAAACGTCATGTAGACATTTCACACACTGTAGTCCCATATCACTTAGTGCAGTCCCACATTCTGAGAAAAGTGTCACGAGGTAATTTTGTTGTGAACATCAGTGTACGTACACAAATACTAGATATATGAGGCTGCTGCTAGTGTAACGTGGCAGGCACACCGTGGCAGTAAATTTCTTAAGAAATAAGAGTACACTCTGAAATGATAAAAAGTATTATGTAGTAAATATTGAAACGACTCTCTAGTCATTTATTCTCATTGTCAAGTCTTATGTACTATCCATAATTGCATGTCACTGGCAGTGCAGTAGGTCTGTTTACACCATTGTCACCACAAATGCATGAGTGATGTGTTGTGCTGTAATGTTTCCATAACTGTGACTTCACTAGGCAATAGGAATTTTTATCCCCCCAATAAAATCTCAGGAGAACACTATCATATATATGATCTGTCATTGACTAAAATGTCATTTTGTGGCAAATGACTATATTCCTGAATGCTTTTTTTTTTTTTTTTTGCCTGAGTGCCCGCCTGGACTTCAGGAACTAGGAGGGTGCAGTTCAGTGCCTACGGGAGAGAAGACCAGTCTCCAGGACCAGTCTCCAAGGCCAGTCTCCTCTATCACCTGGCTTCCATGGGCAACAATCTCTCCTTTCCAGTGCTCTTTGACCTTTGCCACCCCTTCAGGTCCCCATCTCTGGGATTCCTCACAAAGAGTTCCCAGGACCCCGGAAACTGTTGCACCATAGTGCCAGGGACTAGACCTGTGAGGTGTTAATATTTGCATAGCCAGTCCTTGTTTTCTCTCAGTAGCTAACATTAGGGACTGATTAGACCAATAATGACGGACCAAATGGTGAACTGTGAAATCATTAAAAAGAGTAAAATAGAACCATTCTAAAAGTATAAAATGTCTCTGTTATTAATTTTTTTAAGATTAGTCTAATAGGACCTAGTGTAGTGTGACAGGACAAGCTTCCTGGTATGAAAAAGTCTAGAGTTGATCTGTCCAACAAGGTAGACAGTGACTGTATGTGGCCGTTGAGCACCTGAAATGTGGTCTCAATTGAGATATGCTCTGAGTGAAAGTGTAAGATGGCACAATACCATTTACTGTATTTAAATGAGAGCCTAAGAACGCATCTGGCAGGATTTTGAAGACTTACTACAAAAAGGGGCATTAATAAGTTTTGATATAGACTACATATTGACCTGGTAATATTTTGGATATATTGTTCAACAAAGTATAGAATTAAAGTCAATTTCACTTATTTGTTTTAAATTTTTTTTAACCTGGATACTATGCTATTTAAAACTAAGTTGGTGGCTCACGTGCTATTTTTATTAGACTAGAATGATAACCATCAAACCATTAAGCATAGTCAGCAGCAAGGGGAGACAGTGAAGAGGGGAACCACGTAAGAAAGATTTTCACTTGACTCTTCTGTCTGGTTTTACATTACATATTCATGCATTATGGTTACAATGATTAACAAGCAAAAAGGACTCTTGGCCTTGATTCCTGACCTGCATGCTTTCCATCACTCCATGCTAGAGGAATCTGCCTGTCCTGATGCTGTCTGCAGGAAGAGCCTATGGCCACAGAAAGAAGCCACCTGCCATGGGCGTCACTTTTACCTTGAAGTCCTAACCCTGCTGGAATGAACATGGGACAGAAAAGTTGCATTGAGGGAAGAGAACAACTGTTTTGTCATGTTCATGGAGGGGAAAGACTAGGTGGGGTGGAGGCCAGGAATAGTGGGGAATGCACAGAAGTGAAGAGGCCACTGGCAGAGGGAAATCCTGTGGTTGAAATTAGCTTCCTTCCTTCTTTCCTTCCTCCTTCCTCCCTTCCTTCCTCCTTCCTCCCTCCCTTCCTCCTTCCTTCTTCTTTCCTTCCTTCCTTCCTTCTTCCTCCCTCCCTTCCTCCTCCCTCCCTTCCTCCTTCCTTCCTCCCTTCCTTCCTCCTTCCTCCCTTCCTTCCTCCTTCCTCCTTCCTTTCCTTCTTCCTTCCTTCCTTCCTTCCTTCCTTCCTTCCTTCCTTCCTTCCTTCCTTCCTTCCTTCTTTCCTTCCTCCTTTCACCCTTCCTCCCTCCCTCCTTCCTTCCTTCCTTCCCTCCTTCCTTCCTTTAATAGATGGACAAAATTATCTTTGTTCTATTTGTTGATTTTTATTTGGTGCTATGGATTGGGCCTGGTGCCTTACATGTGCTAGGCAAGCGCTCTGCCACTGAGCTACAGCCCCAGTCCTAGCCTCTTAAAGTCATCTCTAGCATTGTAAATGCATTTTTTCCCAGTTGGATAGTAACTGGAGACAATATTTCTGGAAACCAGTGAGATCAATACTAAAAGATGCTCTTGACAGGAGCCTGAGAAAATTGTGTGATGTGTGTCTGGAACAATAGATCAACCAGTTTCCTGGACCATGGCTACTCCCAGTGGATGTTGTAATTCATTCACCAATTGCCAAATGTAACTTTGGAGCTAGGAAAGGAGAGATATGGCAGGTACTGATTGGTCAGTTCCCTTTGCATATCACTAATAGTAATGTGTCTCTGGCTATTGACTTTAAAAAAAATTTTTTTTAGTTGTAGATGGACACAATGCCTTTATTTTATTTATTTTTATATGGTGCTGAGGATCAAACCCAGTGCCTCACACATGCTAGGCGAACACTCTACCACTGAGCCTCAGCTCCAGCCCCTCACTATAGTCTTTTTAATGGAAATTTTTAGACATTGAATTCCATTAACCTCTAAGTTGTGGAAGGCAATAGGGATTGGGACTTATTTTTCCTCTGGCTGAAGTCTTTCATTTCCCAAGTTCAGAATTTACACACACACACACACACACAAATTATAGAGCATCTTGAAAACAATTTTTTAACCAAAACAAAAGAATTTTCTAAAAACTCTAATGCCTTAAGTGAGGGGAATTCAGATTTTAGAAAATCCGTTTTATTTTCACTCAGTTAAGAAGGAAGATGACGAGTAAATTTGTTATTCCATTTCTTGTACTATTTTTCAACTTTGCAAAGCAAATAAATGAGGTTTCAAAGACCCAAACCAAACAACATTCTGAATTCTTTTAGACAATAACCAAGCAAACATAAACATTTACAGCAAACACATTCAACACTAGTTGGTGTTTCCAGTGACATTTTCTGGGACCTCAAAAAAGTTGCAAAGTGACCAATTTATGCTACAAATACAGTTTCAATGCCCTGAGTTAAAAACTGATGCTAGATAGTCCAAAAATAGTATTTGGTGAACATTAGCAGATACAATTTGTCCCAAAAATCAAACCCATATCTTCGAATCCACTCACAGAGAGGCTGGGCTCCTTTCTTAAATCCTCTCTACATATTTAATTCAGACTGAGCAAATTTTTTCTCATCTTCCTTCTCCCACATTTATTTTTCAATTCTTATCCCTTGTCAACCCAAGTATAATTCCTGCAGATGTTGTCATTGTCCCTTACCTCCCCCACTATTTATGAGAATTTTGCTGTTTTTTTTAAAAAAGGTATATTTTTTGTTAAAGAAGAAAATGTATTAGTCATAGAAAATAATTAAAGAAGAAGGGAAAGAAAGAGAAATGTAAAAATAAATAAATAAATATAGCTCTAAGTCCTCCATCTTAAAATAAAAACCAATAACATTTTCATATATTCCTAGGCTTTTTTTTCTATGAATAGATTAGACATGTGCATGTGCATAGAATAAAAAATATGGTCACTTTGCACATAATCAGTGTGTTTTTTTCTCTGTCATTTTAAAAGTGGCTCAATATTTTTTATCCTAAGGGCAGACAATGATTTATGTGCCAAATCTTCTATTTTTGGACATTTGGATTGTTCAACATGTTGCATGGTGGTAAACAATGCTATGTAAATTTTGGCATACTTTCAGGATCATTTGCTTTGGGTGGATTCTTAGACAAGGAATTGCTGGTCTTTGGCACATATTCCTGAATTGCCTTCCAAACACCAATTTCAAAAAATCATGCTCCCACTGGCACTGAGAGAGACCACGGGTCTCCCCTCAAAACCCAGTGTAATATATCCAATCTTTCCCCCAAGGCTTTCATAGTTAAAATTATTATGGGATAAAGGCTTACAGGTAGAAACTCCACCCTGCCCACTTCAGAGTTTCCTTGCAGAGGGAGGTTTTAAGGAAGATGCAGATTCCAAGGGAAGGAATGTGGAAGTAAGATGCTGAGAAATGATAGGCAAGACACCTGAGCCCTGGAGCTGGAGCTTCTGAGCAAATCCCTGGCACCTGCATTTAGAAACTGGCCCCAAGGGAAGTTCAGAGTATTTGAGCTGTTCTGAGGTTTTTCCGTCAGCCAATCAACCTGGTGGACCTCGCCTGAGAGCCTCTTGGAATTCAGGCTGAGCATGGATCTCGCATCCATTCCCTTTGCACAAGAGGAGCAAGAAGTCCCCGGGAAGTAAGCCTGCGATATGGGAACAGGAGCTTGCCCACATCTGAGCTTACCTGCCACAGCAATGGAGTGTGAAGGGTGCAGCCTGGTGTCCTCCAGCCTCCTCCTTGGGCCAGGGCAGGAAGTTGGGTGAGGGGGGCCCACGCTTTAAGAGGAGCAATCCACATGAGGAGCATGTGAGCGCTTGTGCACTGGCCCTCATGATCTCTGTGAGGCAATGGCCCCATGACTTAGCTCCCAGGCCAGAAAAGGAAACCAGGCTCCAAACTTTCAGGCCACTTAGCGTGGGATCCCACAAAAGCAGCCTTGGGACCAGAGAGATACGGGGCAGCTAGAGCATTCCCTTTGAAGTGGCTCCCCTACCTCCTCCTGCACCCCAGCCAGACCTTCCCCTGCTAGAAATGTCAGCCTGGTTTGCATAATTGAGACAATTGGACATAATCATTCTTCCAGAAGCCCCTCATCAGGAGGGCAGTGCCCAGGCCCTGGTGAACTGGGAAAAGGAGGCACATGGTACTAATTATTGCTAATCCTTTTATAAGTCATCTGAAGTTGGGCCAGAGGTCGAGGTGAACACAGCTGCAAATGCAGCTTGAGCCCCACATGACTCTCATCTCTGTCTGGATGCTTTAAATGCTCACGATCCCCACTCTACCAGCAGCCTGCTTGACTGATATCCAGAGTCACCCCAAAACCACCATTGGTGGGAGTTTTGGATTTGCTATGTGAATACTTATTTCAGCTTTTAGTGAGTTTTCTCAACCTAGCTATAAGGAAAATGCCCCAATCCTGAAATATTCCTTTGCCTCTCTCTCTTTTGGGGTGGGGGTGCTGTGTCTTCCCCAAACATCTGGAAGTTTTCTGGGCATGGGCTGCCTCCACCATCTTAAAAAGGAGCTGGCAGAGATGCAGATGGTTCAGATGAAAGAGCAGTTAGAGATATTCCTATTTCACAGGCGAGGACATTGAGGCCTATGAGTGGCTAACTTACCCAGAGGGCATGTGAGGTGGAGCAGGATGGGCCCAGATAGTTTAGTTCACTCCCTGAGCTCTGGGGGACACAGACTGAACCTGGAGCCACACTCCCAGACCCAAAGTTTCAGGAGGTGACAACGGACCCAGAAGGACACTGAGGGGTCTCAGGAAGTCTCTGAACTCCCATAATGGATGCAGGATTGTGCACATAGCCGGGCCATTTTCTGGGGAGGAGGGTCTGTCCTTCCTTTCATTAGCTTCTCTTAGGTCTGTGATGACCAAAGGTTGATAAGCTAGTCCAAACACAACGAGCACACACGGGTATGTGGGAGGGCAAAGCTTGACTTCCCACATGCTGTGCTGGGGTGCATATGACCTGAGGACGGATAGGGTCAGGTGTCACCTCCTGAAACTTGGGATCTGGGAGGGTGATCCCAGGTTCAGACTGTGAACTCAGGGAGTGAACTTGACAATCTGGGCCCACCCTGCTCCACCTCACATGCCCTCTGGGCAAGTTAGCCACCCAAAAGACTGCACAGTGTCAACCTTGTCCCAGCTCTTGGGCCATCCTTCTTGGCAACTCGTGTTTGGCTCCAGAGACCTGATAGACTCATGGCTGTAGCAGACTCCTTTCAGAGTCAGAAGGAGGGTGGTAAGTGGCTATCGTTCTGACAGCACAGGCAGAGGCAGTTCTGGAGGCAGAGTATTGCTGGGACATCAGTAATCAGCTTGGGAGTTGCCAGAGAAGGGCTCATGGAAAACTAAAGCCGAAGGTCAGTCCGTCATGGCTGAAAAGCATGGTGACCTGATGGTTGCTATAATTTGGAATCTTGAATGTCTTCCAAAAGAGACATTTTAGTCCCTAGCCCATGACACTGTTGGGAGATAGAGCCTAGTAGAAAGAAGTTGGGTCATTTGTGATATGCCTTTTATGGGACTATTAGAACGTCATCCCTCCTCTTTTGTCTCTCTCTTTGCTTCACCACCACCACCACCAGATGTGCAGTTATGTCCTATCACATGCCATTGCCATGAGATATTGTCTCATTACAGGCCTAAAATAATTGGCCCAACCAACCATGGACTGAAACCTCCAACTATGAGACAAAACTTTCCTCCTTGTAAGTGGCCAATCTCAAGCATTTTGTTGCAGTAACAGAAAGCTGGAATACTACAGTGGTCAATACCAATGACTAGTCGCATCCTTGTCACCTGACAGTAAGTCTTTCTCTGGGGAGAAAGACCTTTTCCTTGACAAATAGGACCTTCTCATATAATATGTAAGAAAGGGTGCCCCAGGCTTCCCAAAGAAGTCATCTCTCCTTCCCATGTCATACACAGTGAAGCTTAAAAACTGAGACTTGTGATGTCCCACACGGGACTACAAAGCACTTGATTACTGAGTACTCAAAATGAAGCCAGAGGTAGGTTCTGATATAAAAGAAACATGGGATTACCAAGACTTATGATGAAAATTTCTGCTTATTGCATATTGAAATATTTTGGCTATATCAAGTTGAATAAAATGTTATTATTTTTTTTAATCTGCTCCTATTTACTTTTTAAAAATGGACTACTAGAAAATTTAAAATGACAAATCTGATCTGTGGCTTACATTATGTTTCTGTTGGACAGCACTGAGCTGGAGGCACCGGTGGGAGCAGATCCCGAGCAGAATGCCCACACCCTAGAGGCACCATCCTCTGTGCATGTCACCTGGATGAACTGGTTCATGGAAACAATGTGTGAGAACCATAGAGAGATGCTGTTAGTGTCAGAGAATCTTTATGTATCCAGTGAGTCACCTGAACCATCAGCAAAAGCACTAACTGTAGGGATGTGTGTTGAGCAGTAATGGTGTGCAAGTCCTGTCCTATCTGCTCTTTGAATATTAACCCACTTGATCCACATCCAGCCTTGGAGGTGGGCATCCTTCTTATCGTGGGTGAGGAATAAGGACAATGTGGATCAGAGTGAAGAAGATGGTCACAGTTGGTGAAAGGTGTTGGGATAGTCACCTGGGCACTCACTCATGTGAAAGTGAAGGTAGCTTCCACTACCACTGAGAGAAGGTAGTGGGAGCCAGGTTGTTTGGCAGGGGATGGTGATGGAAACCCAGGGGGCCTTGGTTTAGGTTGCTTTGGAAGCAGACTCTGAGAAAAGTCAGTGATGTTTCTCATGCTCCTTGGTTCCCTGGATTTCCTGACCAACAGTCAAAGCTTGTTCAGATTCAAGGTGGATTTTGCCACTAGATTCTTTCATTGGTGATGCTCTCCTTCCATCAAGAGACATAAAATGTCTAGTTGTCCCTTTTGCAACATCAGCAGAATTCAATGATGATTGTCTAGAGACATTATATCACTAGGACTTGTCAAATGGAGATCTTCTAGTTTGATGTTGTCTTCTTCAGCTTTTGGCTGGAATTCATCTCAAAAGAGAAAGTTGCGCTGGTTGGATTTGGTTACTCTGATGTAGAGTTTGCATAGAAAGGGCAGGGAAGTGAATTTAGTTTCCAGTGTAATGAGTTGGTTTCTTGGCATCATCCCAAGGTGACTAATGTGTTTCTTTTTTCAGAATGTCAGTTTGAACTCGTGAGTTTGAACGTATTCACTGCATTACAATCCACAGCAGTTATTTTCCTTACTGTTGCTTTAATCATTCCCCCCCTCCCCCCGCCAAAATCTGCTCACTCATGGTGGCCAGGAAGCAGGCAGTGGGAGGTGGGTGGTGGGGGAGGGAGGTTTGGGGACAACAGGCATGTCCTCAGTGATCCCTCTCTTCTAACCAGGCCTCACCTGCTAAAGTTTCCTTCAACTCTCAATTGCACTGCAGTTTGGAATCCAAGCCTTCAATATAGGAGCCACTGGGGGAACATTCCAAACTATAACAGATGTCTTCCGACTGGGCATATAGTTTGAGTGGGACACTCCGGGGCAGATTTGAGGAATGGAGGCACTTTAGGCAAAAGAGCAGGAGGAGGAAGACTGCAGGGCATCATACAAGATCAGAGCATGGTTTCCGGGGCCATAAGAGGCAATAGTAGGGAAGACCAAAGGCAAAACTAAGAACAGAAGGCAGGGTGAGGGAGACTTGAAAAATTGGAGTCTCAGGCTGGCACTGGCTAAGAAATCCTGGCCTGGAAGCCCAAATCCAAACACTTTCTTTTTCAAAATCTTATTTGAGGTAAGATATGTCAGTGCCAAATATTAAATTGCTCCTGGGATTGGCTGCAGAGGTAGGCTTCTGCTTTCCATGTTTCTGAGTTATTTACTTATATTTTAAAACAAGATGGTCTTGACTTACAAATGACTCAATTGGCAGACTCTCTCTTAAATAAAGAAGCTGAAATAGAAGATTAAAAAACATACACTGGCTTTGTAAATTGACATCATACGTCTTCTCACAATGCTTCTGTGAATGAAGAAGGCCAGAGTGTAACTTAAATAGTTGCTGTTGTTACAAAAGATAATTATGCAAATAAATACATGGATATCTAGAGGAGGCAAAGATCAAGAGGTTTACCAATGCCTTCGATTGCCATGGATTTGCCTGCATTTCTCCAAAGACTGAGAAAAAGTAATGTAAATAAATTAAATTTTCTTGCCTGGGGGAAAGTAAGATATTTGGGCATTTGGAATGTGGACTTTGGAAGCCCCTCATCTTTGTCCAGAGGCACCAGGGTCTTCCTAGTGAGAAGACCAGTTTAGCTAAGTAGAATGAGGACAGAGCTCAAGGGCCCTGATGGCCCAAACATGCTGTTACTCTTCAAAGGATTCCAGGCCACATCAGTAATTTAACATTGGCAGCATCCTCCCACACCACACTTCTCCACTCCATGCAGCTCCAGGCTGATGGGAGCTAGAAGCTCCAGTGTGCCCCTTTTCCTGAGGGGAAGACACAGACTTTGTGAGACTCAACCATGGAGATATCTACAGGACCACCTGAATTGGGCAATGACTTCCTATCTGCTTAGAAGAGCTTTCTTTTACATTTTTTTTTCTTTGCTCTTTTTTTCTTTATTTTTTTGCTCCTCAGTGGGTTATGTTGCAATGCTGGCAGATGACGTGTGCTGGAATAACAAACACATGGGTGAAAAGAACCTGCCAATCATTTAACACTTTTTACTTTTTAGAATAACCTACAATGAAAATAAAACTGGCAGCTTTGCAGTGGAGATTGTACATTATGTTAAAGTTTTGTAGATGTCTCATGATAGTATACGAGTGTCAAGAACTCGTGTAGTCATGTGGGTATGTCCTGGGCCCTGCCATGATGAAGGGTCACAGCTGGAGCTTCCAGAAGTTCCAAGGAGGAAGCTTTAGCTGAGCTGGTTCTCCTCACTAAATTCCTGACATCTCGTTAATCCACAACTCCACCATCCACATGTCAGAAGTCCCAGTGTGTCACTGTGCTGGAATCCAAGCAAGCCTGAGAGTAACATTCTGCCCTCTGGTGGGATCTAATGGAGGACTTTGAAACTCCGTGACTAATGCCTCTTAAATTTTCACTTTGGAGCCATGGCGAACCTCCCAAAATGTGGGTCTAATTACATTCAAGTCAACTCAAACTTTTCTTTCTTCAAGACATCTGAAGTTCCTGAGAAGAAATTTGGGCAGGAACCATAATGAGAGATTATTTTGCTTCAATCAAGTCTGACTGCAAATTTCTTTTGTTTATAGCAGCTGACCGCAGGAAAAGAACAGAATCGTGGGGGCACAAAATGACGAGCATGAACTCCACTCAGCCAGCTGTGTCTTCTCACAGATCACACCGAAAGAAAGATGTCTCAGAGTTCTTGGGAGGGTTCAGCACACTGTGCTCCTCTCTGGCACCTGGCACACAAATGACCATTTCTACTTCAGACATTGTGCCCTATGGGAACCTGAGAGTTCATAGTAATCAAGGTAATCACCTGCTGGTCTCATCTCTTTTGAACATCTCCTCTCTCTCTCTTCACCACTACTAAAATTTGGATTTTGCCCAATTTAGTGACAGTGATCCATAAGAAGAAAATCACCTCCAAAGAGAAAGAAAATGTGGGGTACATGCCACAAATCTTAGAAAAAAAAAACTTTATACAAAAAGTTTAAACAAAAAGTTCTCAGAATGCTTGTGTTATTTGAATCTTCTGCTTAAACTAGTAGAAAGATTTTGTATTTTAATCATTTGACTATTTGAAAAACTCTCTAAAACACAGGCCATAAGGGAGGCTGCTAGGGAAACAAATAGAAAGTGTGAGTTCACAGAGCGTCCAGTGGATAAAGGCAAGTTCTGCAAGACTGGGAAGCAGCAGGAGGGGTTCTGACCCTACTTGTTAAAGCTTCTTCTTTCTTTCCCAGTTGATTTAGGAAGTGAGCAAATAAGACAACCTGGTTAAACAGATTAGCAATCAGTCCCAAATTCTCCCAGTTCTTTGCCTAGCAGTAGTTTTTCTTTTCCATTATGCCAGTTCCTTCTTCCCAAGAAATCAATGAGCTTTTTTGTATTTTTTTTTTTCAAGTGGCCAGGGTGAAGAGGAGTGGTGTCTACTTTGAGTGCTTCCGAGCTCAGAAATGGTGTCCCCTGTAGTATTGTATCATTCCAGGGACAACATTCTCCAATATTCTCTAAATTGGGTTCCCTGGGGGCTTGGGCATTCTCCTATAATGATTCCTCAGTGAACTGAACTTGGGCAGTTCTGCATACTGTATTTTCCTCTTAGAGATCCACAGTGCATATTAGGATATTAAATGCTCTTCAATGAAGAAGAATCCTTACTTTTGGCTAATAGCATCACTCAAAACTCATTTATCTGTGGAATCCCCTTTTATTTTGGAATACCTCTGACTATCACTTAGATCCACAGTGGCACAAGAAGGACTCCAGAGACTTATCCTCGGGTAGCCATGAGCTTAAACCATCTGAGGTGCCCCTGGCTGTTTTGAGGACCTATTTGAAGTTCTGGAAAAGGTTTCTGACAGTCCCTATTGAAGGCTCCCTTGGCTTTGGTGAAATGGGATCATTTCCCAGTGTTGGCTCAACGAGAAATGTTTCCACTGAGACTCTCTGTTCTTTGTCTGCTTTACTGAAGGAATGGTACTTGATGGGTCCTAGTCTCTCAACTAAATCAGCAGGAAGGAGAGGGGGAGACACGCTTCCCTGACTTCCGACCCCTCCCACCCCAAGCTCCAGGGAGAAAGGCTGCTTCCTGAGCTCTCCCCTCTGAGATCCTGGGATGATCTGGAGAGAACCAATGTCAGGGGATGCTCTGGCCACTCTCCTGTGGCCACCAGTTCTCTGAAGGGCCTCTTGTGTTTGGTATGCTGTGCAAACCCAGCCTCGGTGGTTCCACTTCCATAGCCATGGAACCAGCTGCCCCCCCCCACTTTCCCTGCAGAACTCTTCAAACATCCCCTATGGATTTATCTTTCTTGTTACTTTGTGTTTTATCTAGCATATTTGCTAAGCCTGGCCTTCCCTTTCTGTGGCCCACTTATGCTACACAAAGGGCAGCATCCCCATCAGGAAGTCTTCCCTAATGTACCCGGACTGGGGCCCATGCCCCTTCCCTGAGTACCTCTGTTCTAGCACCTGCTTCCATAAATAGGAACCTTGGTGTCCTTGCCTGTGCTCCACACCAGACTATGACCTCCCCGGGGCATCATCACAGTACATATGTCCCCAGGGGCCTGGCCTAGAGGGCACTCTGTAAATATGCAACAGAGCATTACATGCCCTAGACCTCCCCCTACTGATGTCCACTCTGGATTGTGGCTGCACACTCTGAGCTTCCTCTCTTTGGGAGCTCTGCTCTTGTGCTTGCTACAGCCCCCATAGGGTGACACACCTGGTATATCTGGTTGTATGCTCCTGAGGTTCCCATTCACCCTTACCTGGCTGCCGTGATGCCAAAGCTCTTCCAAGTTTCCTCCTCCTATTTTTGCTTGCTTCACTGTGAGCCACCTGGCTTTCTTGGGCCACCCCTTCCTGCTTCAGGCTCTCATCTCTGCCTCTCCAGACACAAGTCTGCTGGAAAGTCAACACCTCCCCCTCTGCCTGTGCTTCACTCACCCCACAGGGAGACCTAAGCCTTGTAGCCCCAACCTGCAGCTTAAATGGGATCCAATGTAGTATCTTGCTCTTGTTTGTAAAAGTTGCAAATAAAAATAATTTTTGTTTGTAACTAATTTTTTAACACTTTATATATATTCACATGTCACAAACATTTAGAACACACACACAGGTTTATAGTGAAGACTCCCTCCCACATAAGAAAATTCTCTACAGTTTCCACATGTCTAAATTTGGTAGTAAGTGGTTTGGTTTATTTTGTTACCATCCAGAGATTTTTCTCTGTGTACACACAAATATGATGACATGTTTAGCACTGGAAATACTTCTGGGGATTCTTCTCACCCACTCTGGAAACCACTGCCTTAATGTCAGGTCAGCTTTGGGTGTGGGGAATGGAACACTGCCCGAAGACAGGGATTTAGGAAATTTGGGGGTCTGGGCTAGGACTTCCATCTGGGACTGGAGAAAAGTCAGGATGAGGAGAAGGCAGTGGCTTCTCCATGACATGTTCAACAAGCCCAGAGATTCCTTTATGATAAATTGTAGTCCTCTTCATCTCCACTCAGAATGGCTAAAAATGGTCTACATTTTTTAAACGTGTGTTAGCCAGTTTTTCCTTGCTGTGATCAAATGAACAGCTACAGGAGGAACGATTATTTTGGCTCGCAGTTTCAGAGGTTTCAGTCCAAAGTTGACTAGCTCCGCTCTTTTGGGCCTGAGATAAGACAGACTATCATGGCAGTAGGGCATGGTGGAGGAAACCACTCAGCTCACGGCAACCAGGAAGCAGGGAGACAGAGGAAGAGAAAGGGGCCAGGGACAAGTTCCCTCCAGTGATCTACTTTCGCCAACTGGGTATGCCACTACAATTTCCATCACCTGCCAATAATGCCATCACCTTCTTAATCCATCAATGGATGAATCTCCTTTGATGAGGCCAGGCCCCTCATGATCATTTCACAAAAGCACCATTTCTGAACATTGCTGCATTGGGAGCCAGACCTTCAACGCCTGAGCCTTTGTGGGACACCATTGATTCAAACCACAACAATACTCATAAAGGAACTTATTAATTATTATTATTGCTATTGTACATGCTAGGCAAGTACTCTACCACTGAGTTATATCCCCACCTCTTTTTATCTTTTATTTTGACATTGGGTCTCATTAAATTGTCCAGAATAGCCTTGAACTTGTGATCCTCCTGCCTCACCCTTCCAAGTAGCTGGGATTACAGGTACCCAGCTAATTAACTTATTTTTAAAGAAAATTTTATGTGGTAAAGTATACATACAATTTGCCATCTTAACCACTTTAACGTGTACAGTTCGGCCGTGTCAAGTATATTCACACTGTAATGCAATGGTCAGCACTCCACCTTCAGAATTATTTCATAACACCAATCTGAAACTCTGTAATTGATGAATTGCAGAAGGTGACTGTGGACGAGCTAGGAGTGAAAGACTTCAGGGGGCCCAATCTTAAGAAGGGCCTTATGTTCCTATGAGTTTTACCTCCAAGCACCAAGTGAATAAGACAGAGGCAAAGGACAGGTAGTCAGCATTGAAAATAAGTGATGAGAAAGATGAGGGCTAATTATTAAAGAAAAGGAGAAATGGGTTGCTAAAACCTCCATCTTCACTTCCCCCTTCAACCAGGGGGAACACCTCTGAGGAATCACTCCACCTCAAAAAGGAGTTGTTAATGATTCCCCCCTGGGCTGCTCTTTCCCTGCCTTTGGGTACAAACAGTAGGTAGGATAGAAACAGAAGGTGGGGAGGGGGAGAGGTGATCTGGACCAGGACTTCTCTCTGGAGAAGTCTGATATCTCTGTTCTGTATATTTTCTAAGTAAAATTTGCTTTCTACGCTTGCCTCAGAGGTTCTTGGATGTTCAGTCTTCAACACCTGCGGAATACGAACCTGATCCTGATTTCCAAGTTTGCTATCATGAAGACCAGAGAAAAATCCCTTCAAGGAATATACCCAACGCCAGCTCCCTGTAGGCTTTCTATCTTCTGTAGCTGGGGCGAGATCTGAAAAGCACTTGTGAAAGCCACAACCTGAGTGTATGTACTCTCAAAAAGACTGAGAACTAGTCATAACACTCCAGGATGCTTCTCTACATCCCCTACCCCCCAATGACTTAGCGTTGCCACAAGAAAAGATCACAACTCAGGTTGTTTAGTGAGTTTGTAGGGAACCTAAAAATAACAGGGAGGGGAAAAAAGATTATAAAGAAAAGCAACGCCCCAAACTACAACCACAATAAACAGTAAACACAGTGTGTAACTCCTGGCCAGATAAACACAAACCCTCATCCTGAAGCCCTATTTACTTCATTTCCTATTGTCCCATACATGGTGTCTGCCTTTCAACAAAAAAAAATGACAAACTTTGCAAAGGGCTCTAATGAAAGAAATGGACAATGTTCAGGAATAGTTAAGTAACACAATCAGAAAGATGAAAACTTGGGCTGGGGATGTGGCTCAAGCAGTAGCGCGCTTGCCTGGCATGCATGCAGCCCGGGTTCGATCCTCAGCACCACATACAAACAAAGATGTTGTGTCTGCCGAAAATTAAAAAATAAATATTAAAAAAAGATGAAAACTTTAAGAAAAAAAATCAAGAGTTACTTCTAGATATCAAAAACACCATAAGAGCAATGAAAGTCTCTCTGATGGACGTGTCTGTGGACTGAATAGTCCTGAGAAAAGGATCAGTGAGTTAGAAGAGACAAGGGCAACCTCTAAAACTCAAGTGCAAAGGAGAAAAAGAATAATAAAAAAGCAACATAATATCCAAGAACAGTGGAACAATTACAAAAAGTGTAACATCGTATTGTAGGAATACTAGAGAAGAAACAGGGAAAGGAATAAAACAAATATTTGAAGTAACAATGGCTGAGAATTTTGCAAAATGAAGGGAAGACACCAAACTACAGAAACAAGGAAGTTGGAGAACACAATGTAGGCATTTCATATTGAAATTTCCAGAAAAGAGAGGAGAGAAATAGCACATCTTAGCTCAGGCTGCTGTGACAGAATATCATAGACTGGGTATTATAAACAGCAGAAATTTATTTTTCACAGTTATAGAGACTGGAAGTCTAAGATCAGAGCACCTCATGGTTGGATAAAAGCTCCCTTCTGGGTTATAGCATGCAACTTCCAATTGTGTCCTCTCAGGCTAGAAAAATAGCTAACTCACTCTCTGGCCTCTTATATGATCAACAATCCTAATCATGTTCATAGGACACAAACATTTGGTCCATTGCATAAAAGAATTAAAAAATTCCATAGACAAATAAAAACACAACTTATATCAGCATTCTTATATGAGAGAAGAAATTTGAATGAAATATTTATAGTATTGAAAAATCAAACCAACAACCCAGATTCTATATCCAGAGAAATGTCCTACAGAAATAAAAAAGAAATAAACACTTGCTCAGATCCATAGAACTAGATGAATTTGTTACTATTACAACTGCCTGGTCAAAAATAAATGAATAAATAAATAAAAGAAATCTTCAGAATATGGGTCAAGAACTCATATCTTCATAAAGAAAGTGTTAGATAAAGAATAAATGTAAGCAAAATAAATTTTTTTTCTTTCTAATTGATTTAATGGATAACTTCAAACTATTAACAACAACAGTATATATCATGTGGTTACAGCCCACAGGTAACTGAAACAAATGACAGCAATGTTATTTATAAGGGACAGAAAGGAGAAAGTAGAAATACTCCATTACAAAGTACTTATACCCACTACCCATGGAGTGGCATAGTATAAATTGAAATTTTGGATTCACATTCACTGTAAATGTATACTATAAACTCTAGGGCAGCCGCTAAAGTGATAATTGATGTTCTAAAAGAAGAAAGAAAATGGAATCACATAAAATGCTCAGTAAACTGAGACAAGGAAGGGAAAAAAAGGTGATTAGGAAAGAAAGAAAAATTCAATAGCTAGAAAAATATCACAAACATGGTGGATAATAATCCAACTATTTTACCAATCACTCTAAATGTGAATGGTATAAATACACTAACTAAAAGAAGAGATTTTCAAAATGGATAATTAAAAACAAGGCTCAGCTATATTTTGTCAATTTTGATCACAAAAGATATGGATAGATTAAAAGTAAAAATATGTGAAAAGATATACCATGTTTTAATACTGATCAAAAGAAAGCTACAGTATCTATATTAATTCCAGAGAAATAGCCTTCAGGAATAGAAAACTTACTGAGATAAAGAGTACATTACATAATAACAATTGGGTCAACTTTCCAAAATAACATAATAATCCCTAAGTACGAAAAGACACAGTGTCCATCTATATAAGGCAAAAACTGACAAAACTGCAAGGAGTAATATCAAATCCAATATTAGTTAGAGACTACAAAACATCTCTATTAGCAGTTTATAAACCTAACAGGAAAAACAGTAAGAATAAAATTGAAATAAACAGCACCATCAATAAACTGGATCTAATTGACACTTATGAAGTATTTCATTCAGGTACAGCAGAACACACATACCTCTCAAGTTCACAGGGATCATCACCACAAGATAACACATTCTGAGGAAAAAAATATCCCAACAAATCTAAAATAATAGAAACCATACAAAATATGCTCTCTGACCATAATAAAACCAGAAAAAATAAAAGAAAGATAACTGAAATATCTCTAAATACTTGGAGATTAAACAACATAGTTCAAATAACACATGATCAGAGAAGAAATTTCAAGAAGAGTTTATACTTTTTTGAACTAAATAAAAATGAAATAACTTAGCAAAGTTTTAGGATGCACTTCACTGCAGTGCTTAGAAATTTATCATACTGTATGCATATATGAGGAAAGAAGAAAGATCTAGAATCAATCATCTAAGCTTCCACTTTAGGAAACTGGAAAAAGAGGAACAAATTAAATCTTTTATAAACAGAAGAAAAAATAATTAAAATTGGTGCAGAAATCAATAAAAATAAAACAGGAAATCAGTAGAAAAAATAAATAAAACCAAAATTAATTATTTGAAAAGATCAATAAAAATGATAAAACCTAAGGCTAATCAAGAAAAAAGAGAGAAGACCAATTACTAATATCAGAAATCAAAGAGAAGTATAAGTCAGATTCCACAGACATTAAAAATATAATAAAGGAACTCTACAAACAACTCTTATGTCCACAAATTTGATGACTAACATGAAATGAACCAATTCTCTGAAAGACAAGATCTATCAAAATTCACATAAAAAGAAGTAGATGTATGAGTAGTCCCATATCTAGAAAATTAATAAGTAAATAATTAATAAACTTCCAATACAGGAAGCATCAGGCCTAGATGGCTTCACTGTTGAATTTTATACTTTATTTAAGGAAGAAAATGCACCAGTTCTCTTCGACCTCTACCAGAAAATGGATGAAGAATGAACACTTTCTAACTCTTTTTAAGAGGTTATTGTACCCTAAAACTGAAACTAGATGAAGACACTATAAGAAAAATATAGACCAATATTGTTCATGAATACAAATGCAAAAATTCCTTAACAAATCATTAAAAAATAGAGTCTATCAATACAAAAATAATGAAGTTGGATTTATTCCTGGTATGCAAGACTGGTTCAATATTCAAAAATTAGACAATATAATTTATTACACTAACAGATTAAAAGAGAAAATCATTTAATTTAAAAAAAGAGAAAATCACATAATCATATCAATTGATACAGCAAAAGCATTTGATAAAATCAATAAACACATATGATTAAAAACTCTCAGAAAACCAGGAATAAAGGAACCTTCAACAACTTGATAAAAATTATCTACAATAAAATCTACAGCTAAAATTATACTGAATGGTGAGAAACTACTCTCTCCCACTAAAATCAGGAATGAGGCAAAGATTTTCCCACTCCTTTCAGGAGGATATCACTCTTTTTTGGCATATATTGAAATTAGCTACCATAATAAGATAAAAAAAGGAAATGAAAAGTACATCAGTTGGAAAGGAAAGAATAAAACTTTTCACTCACAAATGAATTGATTGTCTTTAAAGAATCAACACAAAAGATCTTGAAACTAATAAGCAATAGCAGGAAATTTGCAGGATACAGGGTTAATAGATAAAAGTCAATTGGTTTCCTATGTGCTAGTAATGAATAATTGGACTTTGAAATAAAAAAACATAATACCATTTACATTAGCACCCCCCCCAAAAATGAAGGACTTAGTAATAAATCAAATAAAATATGTGCAACACGAAGAAAGCTTCAAAATTGTGATGAAAGCAATTAAAAGACTTAAATAAATGGAGAGCTATTCTATGTTCATGGATAGGAAAGCTCAATATTGTTAAGATGTCAATTTTTTCCAACATAATCTATAAATTCAAATTCCCAACAAACGAGTTATTTTTGGATATTCACAAACTGACAAACTAATGAGAGGCAAAAAGATCTGGAGTAGCTGACCCAAATACTGAAGAAAGACAAAAATGACTGATATTACTCAATTTCAAGACTTCCTATGATGGTACAGTAATTAAGACACTATGATATTGGTGAAATACTGGGAAAAAAGATCAATGGAATGGAATGGGGAACTCAGAAACTGAGACACATTAATATGATCAACTGATCTTTGATAAAAGAGAAAAGGCAATCCAATGGAGAAGCATTGGTCCACTCAACAAATAATGCTGTAACAACTGGACCATATGCAAATAAATTAAATCAATCAATAACCCTACACCTTTCACAAAAATTAACTCAGAGTAGATCCCTGAACTTACATGCAAGCCACAAAATTATAAAACATCTAGAAGAGAACATAGAAAATCAAGGAGGACTTGGGTTTGGTGATGAAAAGAGTGCATAACTTACAGTTCAACAGAGAAAAGCATATGTTTGAGTCAGATTTTTCTCTTCTGTGATTAAAAGACTGATAAGACCAATTATAGAGAAGGAAAAGTTTACTTGGGGTCTCATGGCTTCAGAGGTCAGTCCAGAGACAGCCAGCTCCATTCCTTGGGACTTGAGGTGAGGCAGAACACCATGACAGAAGATGTGGTGGAGGGAAGTGGCTCACACAATGATCAAGAAGCAGAGACAGATTCCACTTGCCAAAGGCACACCCACAATTACCCACCTCCTCCGGCCACACCCTGCCTGCTTTCACTTGGCCCTCAGTTAATTCCATCAGGGGATTAATTCACTGATTGGGTTAAGGCTCTTGTAACCCAATCATTTCTCCTCTAAACCTTCTTGCATTGTCTCACACAGAAACTTTTGGGGGATACTTCACATCCAAACCATAACAACATAATAATAAACTATTCAGCCAATTTAAAAGAAGTCAAAAAGGAAGAGAAACATGGATATAGAACAAATGGGACAAATATAAAGCATATGCATAGTAAGATGGTGGGTTTATATAACCTTGATAGAATTTATATTACATGTCAATGCAATAAAATGTTCTAAATAAAAATCTAAAATATTTATGCTTTATTTTAAAAATACTATCACATTTTATTTACAGAAGGTCCACCTAAAATATGAAGATATAGTGAGCTTGAAACCAAAAGGATGCTAAAATATAAAATCAATTTCAAGTTAAAATAGACCTTAAAGCAAAAGAAGTAACTAAAATGCAGAGAAAAGTGGAAATATTCAGTTCACCAAGGTGTTATCAGGATTTTAAATGAATATACAGCTAATAAGATAGCTTCAAAACATACAAAGCCAATATTAGCAGGATCACAGAAGAAATTATAATGAGAAATTTAAACACATCTTGCTTTGCAATAAACAGAGAAAAAAATCAATATGGATACAGATTTGAATTCATAGAAAAATCACACTCAACAGCTGCAAAAGACTATTGAAAAATACATGTGGGAGTGTGTTATTCTCTCATGCTTAACTCTTGTGATTAGTGCATGTGTACCTAGGACTCAAGGGCTCAGTAAAGGTACCCTTCTCCTCCCCTCCACCCCTCTTCCTTTCATAATTGTCTAACCCTCAGTAGAGTCAGAAGTACCTATAGTCTCAGAGATATAGTGCCTTCCTAGCATGAGTAAGTCCCTGGGTTTGATTGAGAGAGAGAGAGAGAAAGAGAATAAAAACAAAATCCCAGAAGTACCTATGGTTTCTTGTGGGTCTGTTGAGGAGGCCAGGAAGCCAGGAAATGAGAGGAGGGAGCCAACTCTAGCAGGGTGAGTTGCTGGCAGGTTTTAACCAAGCATTAATCAGAGGGAAAATGGTTTTATTTCAAAGCACTTTACAAATGCATTTGCCTAGCCATCTTCACAGTCTTCACAACTGCAACTGCAGAAGTTAGTGGAAAGAGTGCTAACATTTATACTTTCAGATGAGGAAATTAAGCGATTTGCCCAAGGAACTGGTGTGTGAATACCTAAAGCTGAGGCCCTAAGTTTACCCACTTCTCCTGTGTTTCTGAATAACTTCTGACCTTGGCAGTGGAGAAGGGACCATTGCAAAGCATAGCTCAAGAAGATCTCTTTAGTTGCCTCATCAGTTACATGTTTCCAAACCTCTGCCACTTGGGGTCTTGTGTGGGCAACTGCCATCTGGCTGCAATTTAGAGTTGCCCAAGGTTTACCAGGCCCCAAGGGAAGATGATCTTTAGTTTAGCAGAAAAGCATCCCCCCCCCTTTTTTTCCAAACCTAGAACCATATTCATAGAAGACAAGTATTATACTGTTGATCTATACTCCCAGCCTACAGAAAAGCATCCTAATAGTTGAATTTCTGTGGAAGGGAAAATTCTGAGGGATAGAGCTTAGAAGGGAGAATTCAGAACCATGGCAACAACACAGTTGTTTGTTTAAGAGATAAGAGGTGTCATGAGTTCTGAGGGAAGGTAGGAGAGGGGCCAGAGCTCTAGGGCAGTGAAAGACAGATACTGGGCACAGCCCAGGTCAGGGAGATGGTGATGCTAACACTTCATGTAGATCCTGTAGTTCTTCTCAATCCTTTGTTAGGACTTGGCCTCCTTCAACTGTCTTGACTGAGGGTTAGTTTGGGGATGGAAGCCACAAAGCAATTCAGTTCTGCACTCGGGCAAGGATAGGGTGTTAAGAGCTGCAGAAGGTTCAGGAGGCCTTGCAGGGAAGGAGTGGAGGGTGGACATCAAGAACTCAGAGGAATAGGTAGCAACCATGGAAAATATAACCTGAGGATCCTCTGAAGTCTTAGGCCAGGTGCTGGCCTCTCAGGTGGTGGAATACAAGGACATAAATATGATGGATGTGCTAAAAGAAAGTGATGCCTAGTGGGGCCCTGGTGGCTACTGGAATCTATTCCAGGAGTCCTTCTCAATTCTGTAAGGAAGAAAGAGTTGGCATCCTTTCTTCTGTCTTGCAGATGAGGAGCTTTGAGACCAGGAGGTGGTGACTTGGTTGATTTCACACAGCTGGTCTGTGGTAAAGCTAGGACTGAAGTCATATCTTTGTCACAAGGCCCTTGTCTGTGGACTCCAATCTGTGCCTCCCCTTTCCACTCTTTTGGCCAGGGCTTCTCTGCTTTCAGTAACATTATTTTAAACAATAAAGTTAGCATTTTTTTATTTTTCATGGAACCTGACAAATTTGGAAGCCACCCAGGGATCCTTGGGAGCTTTCAGGATTGGGAAGGAAAGCTGCATGAGACACATTGTTAAATGTGGGCTCAGTGTCTCAGGCACAAAGACTAGTGTGGCGATCAGCCTTTGGAGTATTTATGTGGCACTTCTTTGGCTGTCTCTCTTTCTCTCTTTACTGTGGACTGTGTTCAGGAAGAGGCTGGTAGGTCCTGTCTAGGAGGTTTGGCCTTGAGAATTTGGCAGATTAAACTGGGCAGGAGACACCAGGCCATGAGCTGCTGGTGCTAGTGTCAGAGCAACAGTGCCCAGTCTTTTGCTTATTGGTCAGTTTGTCCAGCTAAAGTACTCAGGCAGCCTGCTCATTTTCACTTTGAGTCATCTGCTAATACCCTGATGGGCCACTTTTCTTGCAGTGCTGTTGACAGACCTGCCAGCTCAGCTCTCTGCTGCCCCCATCTGGTGATCTCCAGAACTGTCCTGGTCCCCAACTCGTCACTCAGCTGCAATAATTTGCTCTAGTTTGCTAACTTTCTAAGAAAGAAAGAAAGAAAGAAAGAAAGAAAGAAAGAAAGAAAGAAAGAAAGAAAGAAAGAAAGAAAGAAAGAAAGAAAGAAAGAAAGAAAGAAAGAAAGAAAGAAAGAAAGAAAGAAAGAAAGAAAGAAAGAAAGAAAGAAAGAAAGAAAGAAAGAAAGAAAGAAAGAAAGAGAAAGAAAGAAAGAGAAAGAAAAGAAATCGCTGCCATTTGACTATTTTTGACTTTGCATAAACAGCAACTTAAAATGGTTCAAAATAATACTAATAGTTAGAAGGGCATTATAAAGGGTTGAGGTACAGAAAGGAGTAAAAGACATGTGTATTCTACATTCCAAAAATACAGTTTTAGTGTAAATTAAAGATAACCCAGCTGTGTCAGTTGTTTGTGGTCCATTTGGGGGCATATAACACTTGTGTGTGGTTCCCAGAGGTTAAAGAACACTGGGGAACACAGTGTAATGGCCTTAGGCTCCCATACGCTTCCAGTGGCTGGCTCTGTCAGGGATATTCTGCAGATTTGGCAAGCTCCTCAAGCCTTAGTTTTCCTACTTGTATTTGGGAACCCAAACACCTACCTCCTTTATGTCCCAGGAAGGCCTGGTCTTTGGCAAGGATGGAATTTTGGGGGTAGGGTACAATCTCTGTGTTCCTTTGTATCCAGGGGAATTTGATTATAGGATTCCCATGGACAAAATCTGCAGAAGTTCAAGTCCCTTATATGAAATATAATGTTTGCATTACCTATACACATCCTTTAAACCATCTCCAGTTTACTTAAATACAATCATAATCCAGTGCATTATAATGCTGTGTAAATAGTTGTTATACTATATTGTTGAGGGGATAATGACAAGAAAAAAGTGTATATGTTCACCACAGACACAATATTTTCCTTCAATACTTTTGAATCACAGATGGTTGAATCCCACAGATTCAAACCTATAGATATAAAGGGTCAATTATATATCAGGATGTTTCTGTAGAGGTCAGAAAGCAACCATTGCTATAGCTGCTGGATTGCCTGAGCCCTTCTCTGGGGTCCCTGGGGTCCTTGGGCACAGCTCTATGACTCAGCATCCAAAGGTTCACTCCAGTCACATTTAGAGCCTCCAAGATCTGCCACAGGGCTCCTATCTGGCATCTGACTTTTCTGTACCCATTCCCCTGATCACAGACTTGAGGTGAGGAAGAAATGACATTGTAGCAGAAAATGTGTTGACTGGGCCAGGTCAGGTGACTGGGCACCTGAAATCCAAGCAACTCAGGAAGCTGAGAGATAGGAGGGTAAGCAAGCCTTCACAACATAATGAGACCCTCGAAAGGAAGGAAGGAAGGAAGGAAGGAAGGAAGGAAGGAAGGAAGGAAGGAAGGAAGAAGGAAGGAAGGAAGGAAGGAAGGAAAGAACTGGGAATGTAGCTCAGAAGTAGAGCTTTCCATCACCAGTACCAAAAGAAAAAAGAAAAGATGTGTAAACTATATAGGGACAGATAACACATGGTACAGTCATGGTAAGACTACTGGTTATCCTGGAGTGGTCAAGGACAGGCCTGGAGAAATATTATGAGTCCAAGGGGAATTGGAGTAGGGGACAGTGATTGGGCTGGCTAAGTGTGAGGACCCTAGGGCCCCAGCTGTTTCCCATCTCCAATATTAGGCACAGTCCCATCTCCCTCTTGCCCCATGCCTGGGCTGTCTATGAATTTAGTTCTCTACTTCTTAACTTATTTTCCTTACATGTTAAAATGATAGCTTGGTTAAAATGCAAATCACTGAAATGACTCCAGGCTCCCAGCACAATATAAGTGATACCCATGGCTGGGTTTAGCAGTCGGGCCTGCTTTCCCAGGATCAAGGTTTTATCCACAGCCGTTAATCACATGAAAGCAGATATTAGGGAGCATTACCCAGAGCCAGCTGCTGCACCACTGCCTGGGCCATTAGGAGGATTACCCTCCCTGAGCGCCAGCTCCCAGCGCCCATTGTCCTGGGATTGTGGGACTGAGAGGGTGCAGCTTGCAGCCCGGACAACCGCGTAGCTGAATACATGCTCTCTTTCCCGCCCTCTGCAGGGAGGCCCTGGAAGAGGCTCCTCTTTTTATCTCCTGACTGAGGGGCCTCCATCTCCCTGAAGAGGTCCAGGTCACTTCCCCACCATCCACGCCTGACCTGGAGCGCAGTCAGAAGGGGTTGGTGGAGGGTGGGGTCACCCTGACAGTCTGTGGAAAGGAGGAGGCGCTCCTTTGGGCGGGGCCTGGAGAAAACAAGTTCCTGTATAAATGCCTCTGTGGGAAAGGACCTGTGAACCCAACCGGAGAGAAGCACAAGTCCAGTGGATGCTCAGCTGGCCCCAAGGCTGGATGGAGTGGGCAGAGCCTTGCAGGCAGTGAGCTGAGCCCAGACCCTCCGAAGGCTGTGCAGGTGTGCAAAGCCAACTTAGCCCTGAAGGCTTCTCAGCCCAGTCTATAGTGACCATGCGATGGCACCGCCTGCGCTTAGCTCATTAATTCAGCACTCTGGTCCCAAATTCCAGTACATACATGGCCAGGCATAGTCCACTTCTTTCACATGCTACCCAAGGAGCCCTAATATGGTAATGGAGAGGCCACCCGCTACACAACAAAATGAGGGTCCCTGAATGCTTCCAGCTGATGATGTTCCTTTTGTTAGTAACCATGATAACTACTGCCAAAAAGCACATTTGCTACAGCAGACTCAGGAAATATAGGGAAGGAAGCTCTCCCTGGATGAGAGAATCCTCTGGAGACCTCTAAAACCTTTGAACATCACCTGGTTTCTTGCATTGCGCCAGTGAACTGGAGGGCACATGCATTCGCTCCTTTTACTATCCTAATCAGAGATTCTCTTTGACCATGGAGGGATGTGGAGAGACTATCCCTGGGAGTCAGGCAGCAATTAGGAAATGAGGGGAAAGAGCAACAATGAACATTGTGCAAAGACCTGACCCAGAACAGGGCTTCATGGAAGACAAATCCTCAGACCTGTGAGACCTGAAAATGTAACCTTGTTTGCTGAGCTAGGACACCAGACAGACAGCTCCTGTTTTCTGGAGCTTTTACTCTACGAAGCCTGAGAATGAATCAAGAAGACACATCACATAAGGTGGTGAAATATAGGTCATGAGAGAGGCTGATTGAGATGAGGGTGGCCTGTGGAGTAATGAGTGGGCCAGTGGCTGTCTGAGATGAGGGCACTAGGGAGAGGGTACAAAAGCCTCTCTCAGGAGCAAGAGCAGGAGCAGAAGGAGCCCATGTGGATGGAAATGGGCAGGAGCAGGCCCATGAGCCTTGTAGGGCAGGGATAGGCCCAGCCAAGTTCAGCACATCTTTTTCTGAGCCTTAGTTTCCCCAAATGAAGGGTTTGAGCTGCTTCTAAGAATCTTAAATCATCTGTGTTCTAAAGTGCAGACATGTATGCTAATTATGATCCCAATAAGGTTCAGGACATGCCTCCTCAATATATGATATAGGGGACCAGAATATGCCACACCAAATATGCCTTTTTGTCTTAATAATTATTTTGAGCCAGTTATTTTGGGAAATCGCAAACACAAGAAAAGTTCGGAAAACAGAGTAGATGTGACCCTTTTGTAAGGGAAATTTACGTCTTTAAATGAATCTCCATTTTATAAAAGTGTCTTCTTCCCTGTGCCAGGAAGAGGACTCTAAACCACAAGATACAGTTAGGGGAGAAAGCGCCAACCTAAATCTGTATAACAAGACTTATCCTGTTTTTACAAGTCTTTCCCTGCACCCTCTTCATTTCAAGAGCAGTTGTATTTAAACCCGAAGTCTAAAACAACTGTTTGAGATCTGCTCTTGAAACTACTCTTCTCTCTGGATTATCTCCCATGTGTACAGGAGGAATACATGGTATTAAACTGTTTGCTTTTCTTGTGTCAATCAGCTTTTTCTTAGAGGGAGTCTCAGCTAAGATATCATGAAGGGTGAAGGGAAAAATGATTTTTTTTCTTCTCCATAATCCCATCTTTAGAAGCAAACACAGCTGAAAACCCTAGGCATATGTATACTTTCTACATACACACATACAAGTTTACTTAATCAGAGAGTTAAGGTGCATTACACACCCCCAAAGCTAATATAGACTTCCTGGGAAGAAAGAAGAAAGCCAAACAGTATAAAGACAGATCCCATTAACATACTTCGAAACGTCATGTTGAATGTTAATTTAAGAAAATCAAAGCTAAACAAAAATTTTTAATTAAAAAAAGAAGACTCTATTGCACTCAAGGACTTATGTGTAGATGAAATAACCAGAAATATAAGATAGAGTTAGATTTAAATCTATTAATTTGTAGGAAGAAATCCTGAAAGAATAAGTGAAGTGATAATAAAGTTACAGAGTTTATTCTGTTTTAATAAAGACAAGGCTGCCAATAAATCCCCTTTACTCTGTGTCTATAATGTGTGGCCATGGAGTCTCTCTAGGCAATGTGGGAGGATAAGGAATGGGGAGCTGTGACCCTTCCTCTGGGTGGGTGATGGGGAGAACAGCTCCAAGCCGGGCTTCCTAGGCTCTCCAAGGGAGCTGGAGGCACCCAGTGACCCAGACCTTGTCTCCATGACTCCACATGACTGTGCCTCCCCCCACCCGCCCCTGCCATGCTAGCCATATGAACAAAAGAACTATTATCTTTGACCACAAAATATACATTACAGCACTATTTAAAATCAGAAGGCGTCCCTAATACTTTATTATCCAAATAAGCATTTCCTGCAAGCACGTGGAATGTCATGTGGGGTAAATGCAGCCTTCAATCTCTACCAGGTAACTCATCTGCCATCATCACATGCTTCTGAAGCCATGCTCCCAGGTGGACAGTTAGCTCAACTTCCTAAAAAAAAAATAAATCCCAAGTTGCTTTCTCCTGACAAAACCCCTTTAACTCTTGAATCCAGAAACTTCATCATAGGTCAAAGCAAAGTGCATTAAGACACTTTACAGTGACCTAGGGAGTGGACAGGGCCTTATGACTTCTCCCTTCCCTGCCTTCCCCTCCCCACCCCTCTCTACTCTTCCCTTCTCCACTCTGCTTCTGCCCCTCTCTCAATTCTTGAACTCCCAAGACCTACACCTGCTGGCAGGCCTTTTTCCTGGCTGCTCCCTCAGCCTAAATGCTCTTTCCTGCGGGTACCTGCCTGGCTCCTGCTCTCACCCACTTCAGGCTTTTGCTCAGTGTAACCCTTCTCCTGATGTCTGGCTCCTCTGCTGCTCTGTATTTTTCCACAGCAGTTGCTCATCTTCTGTTGGACCCCACGGGGATGTCTGCTCCAGGAGGGTTGGGTCTTCTCATTTGTCATCCTTAGACCTGGCCTCCAGCTGCCGGGCACACAGCAGTGCTGAGACGTGCTTGTTGAGTGAACCATAACAAACATGTACCTTTATTAAAACACATGGTGGGGTTGCCGCAGTTCCAGGAATAACTCGCTAGCTGACCAGGGGGTCTTGGTTTGTTTATGAGTTGGTGTTCTAAACAGTAGATCTGTGACTTGTCACAAGGGTGTTTTCAAAACGCCATAGGGGACTGGGGTTGCAGCTCAGTGGAGCGCTTGCCTTGCACGTGAGGCACTGGGTTAGATCCTCAGTGTGGTATAAAATAAAGAAAGAAAATAAAGGTATTGTATCTATCTACAACTAAAAAATGTCTTTAAATGGCATAGAATATGTAGAAAATGAGGGTTTTTTCCCAGGGAAAGGCAAATTAATAACCATTTCATTTTATGGATGAGGAAACTAAGTCCAAGAGAGGTTGAACGACTTCCCAGGGTCACAATGCTGAACTGAGACTAGGATGAGAGTCCCCAGCATCTCTTTTCCACCATTGCTCATGGCTCTCAGATTAGCTGCTGGGGCAGTCTCTGAGCTGAGCCTTGGGGGCACCAGTGAGCCTCATTGCACATGTGGTCCACTGTCCGTCTTTTGGTGCCACTCAGAGTAACTTGGATCTTCCCATCCTGCATTCATTGGTTGGAGGGAATAGTTCCAAGGTTACACATAAACTAATGGGGACTGGGAGACTCTAACTTTTCTCAGCAGGTAAGACACTCTTGGGACAGATTCTGTTTTGAAAGGGGCCAAGGGAGCAGGGCTAATCCCCATGGAAGTGGGTAGCTGTCAAACTGCCTCCTAGGGGTGGCAGCCTGGTAGATGGCTTCAGTTTATGACTTTTGGTCTGCTGACATCTTGTCTTGGGCTGATATTCGAGAAGAATTGCTAGCACCAATGAAGAAATGTGTCCAGGAAGAGAGAGGCCAAAGAGGGACAATGGGAAGGGACAGAGACCACTAAGCCTGTCTCGGGACCTCAGTCTTTAAGATCTTCAAAACAATGTGTCTTTGAAGAGAGAGGAGCAAACCCCAAGGATCTACCAAAGGGGGAAAGCCATAAGCCAACTTTTCTGATATAAAGATCCTCAAGGGAAATGGATCCAATAGTGTAGACAGTGATTTGAATGAGACTCATGTTGAAATTTGATAGTTATTGTGGCAGAATTGGGAGGTAGGGCCTTTAAGAGGTGATTAGACTTAAGAGGGATAAATGCTTTTTTTCAAGGGAATGGATTGTCATAAACCTAGACTGCCTCTTGTGTTTTGTTGCTTTTTGCATGCAACAGCTTGCCCTTCTGATCTCTGCCATGTTCTGAAGGGGCACGAAGTCCTGACCAGATGCACTGCCTGATCTTGGACTTTCTAGCCTCCAAAACTATGAGTCAAAATAAACTTCTTCCTTTTGTAATTTACCCAGTCTCAACATTTTATTATAGCAACAATCTGGGCTCTTGATCTTTGGAAATGTGTTCATCAGCCAGAGGTGAACAGTGAGATTGTACATTTACAACCCTCCAGCTCCAGCCAGGGATTCTGACACAGCTGCACCCTGGGTTGTGTAGGAGAGAAGGTTTCATTCTGATTATGTAAATCAAAGTCCAACCATCCACATTATGCACTAGAAATGAATTAGTCAGCTGTGAGGGTGTGAATTTCAATGGGGTGTCAAGACCTCCCTCAGTGGAGGAGTGGCTTTGTTCTGTGAAAGGAAAGAAAGTAAATGCTTCATCATAAAGCTCCCACGCCTCACCAGGGACAATAAAAAAGACAAAAGAGCAGCTAGTGAGCGCTGTGCACATGGCAATTTCAGAAGCCTGTCATTCCACCCAGGTAAGAACATTCATGGGCAAGGTGCTCCATCTCCAATAGCAAAAGTGTTTAATCCGCCCCAGAAACCATAGAAGCAAGAGGTGGTTATCTGCTTTTAATCAGCACATGGACACTACCTTAGAATGGTCTCAGTTCTGTTGTCTGTAAGATGGCTGGGTGGCCTGATGCTCCTCAGAGCTTACTGGAAGCCAACAGCCAGGGTGAGCATCCAGGGGTTTCCTGCTTCCCTTCTTGCAGTCCTGGGACAATCTACAGATGCTCTGTACAGCACCCCTGGCAATAGCACAAAACCTCTCCACATACTCATGAAATGCAATCCCCGAGTGCAAGGGCCATCCCTGAGGTTGAGAATGGCTGGACCCTCGATGGGAATGGTTTCTGTGTGGATGATGTGACCAGTCTGGACAGACCAGGGCAGAAAATATTTGGTTAGCCTGATAGCCACATCACAGCTGTGCCCAGGAAGGACCCGAGGGTGAATGGGGGCAGGTACCAAGATGCCAGAGAAGGGCTGGGGAGGCCAGGCCAGGAGCAATTCTCATAATTGCTTCTGAACCAGGGAGGAAGATAGGAATCCAGAGAGAGCCTGGAGGAAAGACCTCCTGTCAAGGGCCCTGGCTCACAGTGGGGGACATTGTTCCAGGTTGCCAGCAGCATAGGGTGCAGTTATAGCTCCCTGGGCCTTGGAGGTACTCTAGGCTGTGTTTGAAAATATATGAATGGACAGAGAAAAGAGGGCAAAGGCTCTTGTTGGCTTTGAAGTAGATATGGGTGGGAGATTTGTATTTCAGAAGTCCCTGCCACCCCTGAGAGTTTATCCTGGTCTCTGATGAGTTACTTCTAGCTCTGTTCCTAAGAAGGTAGCACCCCAGTTCAGATGAGGGAGCAGGTCTGTGTGTGTTCTCTGACTGGTTTTAAGAAAACCAAGGGCTTCAAGTATTTCAGCAATTGCATACTTCTATGTTTAATGTAGCTTGCATCAGAACCAAAAGCTGCCCTTGTGGGTTGTTGAGAATAAAATGAGAACTACTTGTATCTCTTGGAAGTACTGACTACTCTGCCATGGTGTCATGTGCATCTTTAAATGTCTTCTCTGACTTGATATTCTGCCAAGTTGGTTGATACTGAAATTTGAACAATTCTATTGTGAATTTTGATGATTTGGTAATAACTTTTGGCAGCCAAATCTTTTTCATTTTTGTCTTTCTTAAACATTTTGACATCCTCTGCTTGGCTGCACCCTCTGGGGCAGAGCCTGAGGGTGAAGCGAGGAGCCCCATTCTCTTATTGTGCAGAAAGTCAGGAGTGGAGCTGTTTTTCCACTTCATCCTCAAGAGCTAACTCTCAATCTCGTGTTTCCTGTAGCCTAATGTGCTGTTTCCTGGCCTGAGACCCAGAAATGGTCATATAAACTTTACATGGAAAGAGTTTCTGCAGGGAACTCTGGGTTAAATGGAGGTTTCTCCTCTGCAAGACTTTACAGTCCTCAGTGTGCTTTGTGCATTGCAGAACTCTAACAGGGAACTCTGCTTTCCCTGGTTTGGGACTAGGCATGCCCTGGGGCTGGTGTTCCCAGGGTGCATTTCATTTAAGTTCTTGAGGGACTTTTGTGGGGCCCTGAAGAGGGAGATGCCTCAATTGTTTAAGCCAGTCCCAACTAATCAGGGTTTTTACTTAAGCCTCTTACCCTTCCCCCTTATTTCTCACGCCAACTAAACAAAGCAACCAAATGTTTTATGGTTCTCCCAGCCAGACCTTTCTCCAAAATTCACAGGCTGCCTTCTGTCTTGCACAGTCCCTTTCTAAGAGTTTCCCCTTGTGTTCTTCTCCTGCAGCCTGCAGGGTGGCCCATTTGGGGTCACGCAGTTCCTTGGCACATATTTCTCCTTTCTAAGCATTTTCCCCTACAGGTCTCCAGACCTTGGCAATTCAGCAGGTGTGTTGGGAGTGGGAGTGCTCCATCAGGGCAGAACTAGGAACAGCCACAAGCACAGTCCAGACCAATGGTGTATGTCAGCCCTGGCCAATCTGGTAGTACTTGTAAGCTCTGTCAAATCTGTTCACCCCTTACCAGTTCTGTCACCTGTGCCACCTCCTCAACCCTAGTGAACATTGTCTTTTGGGACAGTCTCCCCCACCTCATGTTTCCCTCATAGATTCTTTTCTCGTCTCCTTTTCTGGCTCTCCAAGGGCTATGTGCCTAGGGAAAAAATGACCCTGGCCCATTCCCTACCTTTTTCCCATCCCTCTAACCTAGTTTGAAACCTTGGTCATTTGGGGTCAGAGAACCAGGAAAGTACCTTCCTGCTGCTCAGCTAAAAGAAAGGCTCTCAGAAGAGCAGGAAAACCAAGAGAATGGGGCTCACACCTATATGGAAGGTGGGGGCTACCCCACAGGGTGCTGGACATGCTGGCCCTGGGAAGGCCTGCTGTCATGTGGCTGAAGGGACAGTTGGCAACCAACTGGTCAGTCTTCTATGGCACACCCCCACCTCAACTCAAGGGACTTGACCATATCACTTAGGCCCTGGGCCCCTTCACCCAAGGGAAGTTGCCTGGGCAGCTTGGTTCTGGTGTGTGGGGCTGGGGATGGTTCCTAGGGCTTAAGTGCCTGCCAGAGTCCTGTATTCCCACAGATGTGGGTCCACTTGCTCAACTTGGAGTCCATGGGTCAGCAGGAGCTGGCTGCAGGAGTTTCCCCAGGCTTAGGTGCAGATATCTTCAGCAGCTCCAGGAGCCACTGCCCTGGGAGATTCTATGTCTTCCAAAGTGGCAGACTGCAGAACCTTTGGGGAAATGGAGCCCAGTGTTTCCCTTGGACCAGGCACCCCACCTCTGAGATTCTTCCTCAGCTTGAAAGAGGACCAGAGTCGCTGGTTTAATACAGGTGACTTGGTTTATTCATACAGGGAGGATTGAATGGGATGTCCAGATTCCCCGCCCCCCCCACCCCCGATTTTCTTACTCAAGGTGTGCTTTAAGCAAGGACTGCAAACTTAACTGCTGGCCATAATAGGAGGGAGGAAAAAGCGAGATCCTTTATTTAGACATGATTTTAGCAATTTGAAGGAATCAAAAATATTCGATTTCATAATTTAAAAAACCCTAGGGCTTGGATTTTATATGTTTTTTTTTAAATCTCATTTTTGGATATTATTCTATGATTAATATGAAGCCTTAGGGAGATGGGCGAGGGTGTGATGGGTCTGTTACCTTCTAGGCCTTTACCAATGAGTAGGGAATGAACAGGGGTACCAGGATTCCCTCCTTCTCCAGGATGGGAATTTTTTCAGACTTGTGTGGAATTTTGCGTTCAAGTTGATTCTAAATACAGGTTGTATAGATGTACATGGAAATTCCCACAATTTCAGGAACACCTTCTGAGAAGTGGGGTGACATAACCTCACGAGGAGCCAGATCTGGTCCTGGTGCCTAGTTATTGAGATGAATGACAGTCCCATGTATCCTTAGTTGGGTACATGCCTGCTGCTACAGCTGTTCCATAGGGGAGTGGGCTACAGAGGGTAAGCTTTGTGGTAAAGACCCCTAACGGCAGCTCTAGAGCAAGCAAAGCTGTACTTACTAAGAGAAAGAAACTCAGATAAGCCAGGCCAAGTTTGTGGGAGTCCTTTCTTAACAACAGTGTATCATGGGTTTGTGCCTTAGGCAGAATGATCCTGGAGGCTGAGCTGTATCAGGTAGAGCAGCCCCCAACCCAGAACATACTGGTTGACCCTCACTCTCCCCATGGTTTACTTTAAAAGTGTGAAAACAATTCTAAATTATGAAAACATTCCTTTCATTTCAAAATCATAGAACAGGTGAAGATTCACATCCTGTTTTACAGATGGAATAACTTTCCATATGTGCTTACATTTTTTACTCTCTTCAAAAGAAAGAAGGAAGGAAGGAAGGGAAGGAGGGAGGGTGGGAGAAAAAGAAAGAACATTATAGATAGAGCCAACCATCTCTACCCTGCAGAAATATATGTCTTTATTTAGGATTTCCTTGTGTGTTTTGTATTTTCTATAAATAGTGTGCTTTGGGGGCTTATTTTTTATTCAACAGAGTGTGCTGAGATTTATCTATGTTGATACAGGTGGCTTGTTTATTCATTTTAAGTGATGTATGGTATTCCATTGTTTGAATGAACAAAAGCCTATCCATACTCTTATAGCTGGGCTATTTGGTTGCTTCTGGTTTTCTGTAGCACACAATGCTGACATGAGAGGTTTTGCACATTTCCTTGAGCACATGTGCCAGAATTGTTCCAAGATAGAATCTAGGGTAGAATTGCTAGGTTCTATTATTATTTCATTTTGTTTAGGATCTTGATCTTCAACTCTAGACTTTAAATGCATCCTTTAGCAAAATAAAATGTGAACAGGGAATGGAAGTGCTAGACAAGAAATCACATTTTCCATTTCCCGTATGAACGCTTGAAGGCTTTTCCTGGAAGAGGGATTGTTTTTGCCAGCGGGGACTCCCAGCAAGCAGGCTGCTGAGGGCAGGAGCTCCAGGAACCCCAGAGGTGACTGGGTTTTGTTCGTTGCCTTAGGACTCCACAGGTGCATCCTTGTGGGTCCATGACCAAGAGAAGAACTCCCATTGGGGAGAGCCAACCAGCCAAGGACAAAGGGTCAAGTCGGTTTTTTACTAAATCAGGGCCAGGCGAAAGGACCCTCGGAAAACTAGTAGAGTGTAGTTTGTGTTTGTTTCTTCCCATGGGGCAGCTGGTATGTTTTAGTAAACACTGGGCAGAAGGTGTAGCTTTTGGTTAGGAAACAGGGAACTGGTACCAAGAGGTCAAAGGAGGGTCAAGTATGTAAGAAAATTGTGAAAAACAATCTGTTTGTGCCTGTGTGATTTTTGTGAATGCTTCCTAGTACCCACCTCCTTAAAGAATAGCTCCTGGACAAACTATAGGTATTATCTTTCATTCTTCCATCAGTAAATTTAATTTGTGGCTTGAAGGTTGTTATAAATAGGCATTAGGGCCAGCTATGCCATTAAGACTTTTAACTATGCTGTGCTTTTGTCTTTTGTAGAAGTTTGGGATTTATGATTTTTTTTCTGTGATGCTAATGATTAAAAGCAGGTCATCATGTATGCTATGCAATGTTCTATCACTGAGTTACATTGTCAGTCCATTTGTAGGAGTTTGGCATGTAGCACCAGGGGATGAAGTCCCCTTGGAAAGGGCAAGATCATCCTTGCTCCTGGATTTGAAGTAAATTTTAGTGTTCTGCCCTAGAGGAATGGTTATGAGCATGTGTGCATGTGTGCGTGTGTGTGCACATGTGTGCGTGTGTAAATGAGGTGCTGTTTTTTCAATCTTGACCCAAATCTAAGTGCTTCTTTCCTCTAGTTGAATTCCCTGCTCCCAGACCCTATTGGTTGTGTGTGTTGTGGGGATGACTATTCATAAAGCAATATACCAGGAAGAGGTCAAGAGGACACATCAAATTCAAGAACAACAAAAGCCTGCTCCTTTTCAGAGCTTATCAGCAAGAACAGTGTAGGCTGGCTTTGTGTTTGGGGAGGGAGGGGTCACACGGAGGCATGTGGCCCTGGCTGCACAGCTAGTCAGTCTCTTGTTCCTGCCAAATGCGGCGGTAGATTCGTGAATGTTAATTTACACAAGACAGTTGGTGTGCACTGTCTCTAAAAATAATGCTGACTCTCACACATGCATGGGAAAGCAGATAGATGTGCCTGCCTGCCTCGGAGCCCCCACCCCCGCCATGGGATAGATCTTTTCTATCCTTGAAACAGGGGTAAGCTTTAACTCTCTATTTAAGAAGAAAGTCTTTTATTGTTTCTGTTTGCAATTTAGTTTTGGAGTGTCAGAGTCTTGCAAACACCTGGCCTGACTTCTGCCATACCCCGATTAATGGATAAGGAGACTGCAGCCTGCTGAGCTCTCTGCCTGGCCCAGGTATTCACTTGGTTCATGCTTCACCAGCTTCTTTCCCCAATGCCAGGGCACTGACTAGCGTGTCCTTGCTAAGAAAGTGTTCCTGAAGGGAAGCTTCTTCTCTGACCACACAAGGCTTTTTCCTATACCGCTCCCTCTTCTAAACACAATGGGCAGCAGCCCAGAAGAAGCTGAGATTCCCTCTGAGCCACTGGGGTTTGGCAAGAGGTACCCAAAGGCCTCCAGTGTGGCCTGGGTTGAGATCCTGCTTGGCCTGCCCCCCACTTGAAGGCAGCAAGGTGAGGTAGTGATCTCTCCAGGCCACCTAGGCCCAAAGAGTCATTTATTGCAGCCTGGGTGCTCAGGGTCACCATATCCATGGCTGACTTACAGTCATCTGGGAAAAGCAAGTCTAAGATTCAAATTGGCACACACTGTACTATGGCTCTGTCCAGAGGACAAATAAAGAACCTTCTATAAAGGTTTGCTCTCCTGAGAACTTCACTAGGGGTCACTTGGGCCCTCCATTCTGTTAGAAGCAAATGACCATCTCCTTTCCTCTGACCTGAGGGTGGGATCCACACCCTGGTCATCCTGGATCCTCAAGAGACCACACAGTACTCCTACAAATATCCAATGCAGGAAAAAAAAAAGGGATGGGCAAGCAAAGTTAAGTCATAGAGGGCTAAGGGTGCGTCCCCATCATGGGCAATAGAGCTATGCAAAACCCACGAATACTGACTCAAGAATGTGTTTGCCCATGCAGGATAAAGGATCTGCATGACTCACCCCCACCTGATACCTCCTATGGGTGTGGTGAGACACAAAAATGGGAGCTGCTGAAATAACAGGCATCAGGCACAGTGGCAGGAAATATGGGCCATCTCTCAAGAAGAGAGTCTGATGCTGGATATCTAAATGCTCAACCCCCTTATGCCCACCTCCACACAGTCTGAAAGGCGTCTGCTGATGCAGCATTCTGAGACCACAGAGTTGGAACCCTGTGTCCCTCTGTCCTTCCATCTTCTGCCCGCAGGCCCCCCACAAAGCTCACTCACCTTCTGGGACCCGGATGTGGAGCTCTTGAGTGAGCCCCGCTTGAATGAGCTGCTCATCTTCTTCAGGGAGCCCATGAGCAAGCCTCCTGCATCCCCCTTGTAGCAGGCCCACTGCAAGGGGGCTGCCCCCTCACTGTGTGAGCAGAGGCAAAGCAACACACAGCCACATTCTGCTGGTAGGTAAGAGCATCCCAAGCCTGAGGTAAGGCCTGCAGGCAGCTGGGTCAGCCCAGGAGGAGCAGGGACTGGTTCCTGCTGGCCACTCCTGCCTGACTCCCGCCCTGCTGATGCTCCTGGACTCTCTTCTATAACATCTGTAATCAGGCTTAATCTCTGCCTCCCCCAAAGGTTTATAGCGGACAGATTTAGCAAATGGCGATTGAAAGTAAATCTACTTTGAGAAAGTGGTGGCTGCAAAGGGTGGCCAAATGGGAAGGATTTGGGCATCCAGAAAGGCACATCACAAAAGAGGAGAGCCCTCCATAGCTGGCAATCCCTTGGAGGGCAGCAACCAGACTCCTGGAGGCTTAGAGATCACCTGGGTGACCCCAGATCTTGGAAGGATCTGCACCAGGCCCAGGCTGTGGGTCAAGAATCCTTCCTGCAAGTCATTATTGTGCATTTCCTCCCTGTTACTTTGGAGAACTGATGTGCATTTTTATGTATATCCTGCATCAAGTTTTATTTCCATTCTATACTGCTTCATGTGGGGAGTTCTCTTCATCATTTCCTTTTTCAGGCATGCCTACCTTGATTCTCTAAAGGGCAAAGTAGCTCTTTGCCTACTTCTCTGCTGTAGGCAAGTGGCAGGCCCAGCTACATTCACAGGTCACCCCAACCTGCCCTGAGTGTCATTCTTGTTGCTGGCCCTTCTTGTGCATCCTTCAGGCAAATGCATCACTTCCAATGTGCAGAGGAGCAGACAAGCTCAGAGCTGTGTATTCCTATTGGCATAGATAAATTTTTGAAGGATGAACAGGCTGAAGATAAATAAAAGATAAGTTGCTGGGACCACACAATCCACAAACTAGGGTTCTCCATCTCAGTGTCTGGTTTTTTTTTTTTTTTTTTAATCCAAGAGGTCTGTTCAACTATGGAGTTTCAGAGAGAGTAGAGGCATGGCCTCCTCCATTCAGAGTCTGGGTTAGGGGCTGGGGAGAGTTTCTTCTCTACAACATATCCCCCAACTGGGCAGAACTGGACCTCCATTTTCCAGCCCTTGCTTCTTACTGCTTCTTTCAATCATTCAACCCATATATTTTGAGCTTCTAATATGAGACACATACTGTATTTGCCAGTTGCTGGGGACACAGTGGTGAACTGCAGGTGAAAATTGTTGTCCTCTTGGAACCGATCTCATTATGGAGAGCTGACACCTTAAACAATAAAATGTACAGCATGCTGGAGGCTTGTGAGTGTCCATGAGGACAGAAACAATGAGAAAGGGCAGAGTGGGAGTGGTTGCAATTTTAAATAGGAAAAGTCTCAGAAGATCTTCAATCAATGATCAGGGATGAGTATGTGGTGAAGGAGCACACTGAGCAGGAATTTGGGAGGAGGGCTTGTAGTGCAATGGCCCGGGCAAAGAACTTGACTAGGGAGTGTTCTTGGCATGTTTGAAAAAAAAACTAAGAAGGTACAGGTGGCTGGAAGCTGCATGAGGGGATAAGGGTGGACTCACAGGGGGATGATCATGCAAGCCCTAGAAACCATTGAGACAGAACCTCGATATGTTACTAACACTGGCTTTAAGCTTGAGATCTTCCTGTCTCCCAGATTGCTGGGATTACAGGTGTGCACCACTGTGCCTGGAAGGACCTGGGGTTTTGTTCCCAATTCATGATCTGATTTGTAGTGTGAAAGATCATGGAGGTTTCTGGGCTGGACTAGCTGGAGAGAGCAGTGTGGAAATAGGGAGCCTCCTACTCAGTGGTGTGGTGGTAGTTGGAGCAGAACTGGCAGTGGTGTCATGGGTGATATTTTAAAGATAGAGCCAAGAGAATGTGCCAAAGGATGTGGGGTATAAGGAGACATAAGTCAGGAAACAGCAAGGTGTTAGGCCAGAGCTCCTGGAAAGATGGAGTCACCTCAAATAAGATGGAGAAAGCTGTGGGTGGAGCAGGTTTCAGGGATGATTTGAGACTTCTGTGTTGCTAAACCATATGGCAGTTTTAATCCTAATTTTCTGTGGCCTTACAAGAAGGACTGGACCCTGCTGATGCCTTCTTATCAGGCTGTCCTAGTTTTCTTCCTGGTCCCAAAGTCCTCAACACCCTGGATGGTCTATCCTTTTGCATCTAAATTGTTACTCTTCCTTAAGCCTCTGTGCAAGCCTTTATTCTTTCCCCAATCTTAGGTGACTTCTCCCTGGCACTCAGCTTTATGAACATTTGATAATTCCCCAGTGGCACCCTCCAACCCAAACCACCTTGCTGGGCTTTGTACTTTGTGCCTGTTTTCTGAGCTGACTCCTCATCTGCACAGCTCAAAGCCATGTGCCTTAAACTCAGCATTTCCCTGACTGCTCTCTGATCTGTTTCCCAGACCTGGTCTTCTTCCAGGTTCCCATCTCAGTGATGAGCATCTCATCAGGAAGATATGAAGCCGGAGGCCTTGGAGACTCTAAGACGACTTTTGTGCCCTGAGGTCCCTTTTCTAACCACTTCCACATTGTGGTCTCCTGGACAGCTTGAACATCAACATGGTCTACAACTATTCAATATAGAGTAATCATTTAAAACTGTAGATCTGGTCACATACTGCTTCTGCTTAACCGCACCCTCCTTGGGATTTAGACTGACCCAAATCCTCTTCTACCTTGGGGGTCCTGCCTCTGCCTGCCTCCCCTTTACTCCAGCGTCTGGTTTTGCTTTACAATAGAGCTGCCATGCTCCTTGGACATCACTGTATTCTCTTGTTCTCAGCAGTACTAAAACACCACCATTGCACCCAGGACTAAAGCATCACTTGGTTAACATGTACCTCCCTCTCTGGGCCTCTTTGGGGCCCATTCTGGATCTGTTAGACTCACTGTGGCCTAGTTCTACATATTTATAATTTTCAGAGCATGGAGAAAGTATGGAAATATCCCCAACTTGTTTTTTAAAGCTAGCACAATCCTAACATCAAAACGAGACAAGGAAAAGTCCTCTTAGGCCAGGTCACTTGTGAAACTAGATATAAAACTCATGAAGATTATGGAAACAAATTGAATCTACTGGAGTTCTAAAAGAACAATACTACATGATCGTACGGCTACACCTTATTCTTAGGAATACCAAGATGACTCAACACTAGAAAATTCATTCACATAGTTGAGCTTATTAACAAATTGACAAAAAATTTTCTATGGTCATCTTGGTAGATACCAAAACCACATGATATCTTTCCATAGGGGGAAAGAAAGAAAGGAAGAGAGAAAGAAAGAAAGAGAGAGAGAGAGAGAGAGAGAGAGAGAGAGAGAGAGAGAGAGAGAGAAGAAGAAGAAGAAGAAGAGAGAAAGAGAGGATTGAAGAAAAATAAAATGAAAGAGAAAGGGGGCAGAGAGAAACAACTGTCCCCATAATATTCAACATTTTTCCAGAGATCATAATCATGCAAGAGAGAAATAGTATAAGTATAGGAAAAGAATTTTAAAAATCTGTCCATGAAGAGCCATGAAAACCAGCAAATAAGCTATTCAAATTAATAAGAAGATTCAGCCAAATGGCCAGATACAAGGTCAAATCAGAAAAGAGGACTAGGTCTCCTGTTCTCAAGCATTTTTGATTAGATAATAATTTTCATCAAGTTGAAAAAAATTATAAAAAATCTAGCAAAAAAGCATTGTCAGATCTATGTGAAGAAAACAACAACAAATGTTTACTAAAGAATATAGAAGATGGCCTTAATAAGAGATATATTCTCTTTCATTATTGGAACACTTTTTGGAAATTAATTGAGAAATTTCTATTAAACTAAAATCTGTGAGGGGCTGGGGATGTAGCTCAGTGGTAGGGAGCCTGACCCACATGCAGGGAGACCCAAGGCCCTGGGTTCAATCTCCAACACTGCAAAAATAAATAAATAAGTAAATAAAAATAAAGTACACATAATCTTTGATCATTGACGCTCTCCTGAGAATTGATCCCATAGGAGAACTTCAAGCTCTAACATATAAAAATATATACGTATGTATTTAAGAATGTTAACTGTTGCACTGTTTGTAGTGGAAAAACAAACCTGGAAACAAAGTCAGTGCCCTTCAAAGAAATAAGTGAATAAATCATGGTACATACATGTAAAGAATAACATATAACCTTCAAAAACAGTGGTTCCATACCTGTTGACTTGGAAGGATTTTCATAATATATGATTACAGAAAACAAGCTGCAAAAAGGAGAAGGTTGTATATAATATGATGTAACTCTTTTTATAAAACAAAACACACATATGGATACAGATGTGCTTATGTATCTACTTGTCTATCCATCTAATGAATATTTATGGAAACTGAAAAAAGTGTGGGTGTTTAAATTCTAGTATTAATATTTAGCAAAATGATACACGTGTACTAAACAGTTACATGACCTACAAATGAAAACTTGCAATTCCTGACTCAGAGATAATAATTTTTAATTCATTTATCTGTTTCTTTGATATTTACCCTTCATATTCTAACATGTTTTAAATTTCTTTTATTTTTCATTGTTAAAGATATACTGACTTTTAATTAAGGAAGGGAAAGATATTGCACATCAGCTCTCCCCACCCCTCCCCATCCATGCTTTTCCTGAAGTCTTCTTTGTGGAGTGATAACATAGTTCTAGAGTTAAATCAATATATAGTGTTTTCATGGCTTTTATTATGAGATTATTAATGTATAATTCATAGTGTTTCTATTATTTCCTTCCAGCCTTTTGTTTTGCCTGAAGTTGACACTTGTTGAATTTTCCTTTATTTAATCAGTTTTCTGTGTTTCATTATGAACTAATTACTGAATTCTGTGCCTATCTATAATATTACTCTTAATACTGTCAAATTGGTGACACATGTCTTCCATTTCCTTCATTGAAACCAGACTGGTTCACTCTGGTGGCTTGAAAGACTTTCTTCACAACTGGAGTACCATGACTCACATGAACCATCATGGTGGGATTTCCCTTCACCTTGCTCCTGAGGAAGAACCCTCATTCTTGATTGGCTACCTTATTAGATGCTCAATATCCTTTTGATAAAGAATCTATGGGAGATAAATTTTTTGAGATATTGCATGTCTGAAAATGTTTTCATTCTCCATTCATCTCTGATAGATTGTTTGGCTGGGATAATCATTTTCCTCAGAACACCAAGCTTCATCAAGTTTACCTCCCAGGTTGTGTTGAGAAGTGCCAGGATATTGTGAATGTTTCTCTCTCTCTCTCTCTCTCTCTCTCTCTCTCTCTCTCTCTCTCTCTCTCTCTCTCTCTCTCATTAGAGATTAGCATTCTTTCTCTTGTGTATGAAAATGTCAATATGATGTCCCTTGGTTTGTTCCCCCCCCAATACTGGTGATTGAATCCAGGGGTGCTTTACCACTGAGCTACATCCCCAGCCTTTTTTATTTTTTAGAGAGAGAGGTTCTTGCTAAGTTGCTAGGACTGGCCTTAAACTTGCAATCCTCCAACCTCAGCCTTCCAAGAATCTGAGATTTCAACCATGCCTAGTTTGTTTGTTTGTTTTTGGTCTATTGTGGTGGATACATGAAAGAAAATCATGTTATTCAGTTCTAGGAAATATTATTGTTACTTCTTAAATTTTTGCCTCCCCCTTCTTCAGTTTTCTCAACTCTTCTACTTCCCCTTCTCCTTCCCCTTCTCCTTCTCCTTCTCCTTCTCCTTCTCCTTCTCTTTCTCCTTCTCCTTCTTCTTCTTCCTCTTCTTCTCAGGGATTGAACTCAGGGGCACTCAACCAATGGTTAGGTTGAGTTTAGCTAATGAATCATTTAATTTTCAAGAGCTATTGTATGCTTTCTAATTTTTAGAAACTGTCTAGAAATGTGTCATAGAGGCAGCACCTCTCTTGTGTCTATGAAGATATTAATTATATTTCTATATGATTTCCTTCTACTCCTCATTTCTATTTTTTTTTTTAGTTTGTTTTCACTTGATTTTTTTTCAATCTCTGTTTTTTCCTGTTAGGGACTCTGCTTAGTTCTTTTTAAGAACAGGAATTCTGACCTGACCAATGATATCAGTGATAAAGGGCGGGTCATGAACCTTGTATTTGGGGGCCTGCCAATATCTGGATATTTTGTTGTTATAATTTGATCTGGAACATTCCCCAGAGGCCCAAGTGTCCCTACGGTGGTGCTCTCCTGAGGTGGTGGGAACTTTAGGTGGTAGGGCCTAGTGAAAGGTCTTCAAGTCATTGGGGCATGCCCTCAAAGGGGATATTGGGATTCCAAACACTTCCTTTTTTTCTCTTTCACTTCCTGGTCATGAGGTGAGCATTTTTACTCCATCATGTGCCCCCAACATGATGTCCTACCATAGGCTCAAAGCACCAGGGCTAACTTATTATGGACTGAAACCTCTAAAACTGTGAGTCCAAATAAACCTTTTTTCTGTAGAAATTTATTTTCCCAGATATTTGTTATAGCAACAGAAAGCTGCCTGACACTTATCTATGAAGTAGATCCTGCAAAGAAGAATGCTTTTGCCTCCTTGGAAGATGTCTGTCTGCCAGGTTTCCCAAGTGTAAGAAGTTGAGCCAATCATTTCACACCAAACTGTGCCTGTGTTAAGAATGATCCTTTTTTTTTCCTAGCCTGTGCTTGGAGTTTCCACATCACAGACCTAGATTTAGGCCTCTCCAGGTAGCAAATTTTGTGTTCCAGTGGGGTAGGGCAGGGAAGTCACTTGGAGGTGGTGGGGTGAAGAGGGATCTGGAGATTTTCTTGTTTATTGAACTGACTTGCAACTGCTCTCATTTTCATATTTTCCTGAGGAGTTTCAGATGCCTTTAAATATTGAAGCTTTCTGGGATCATCAGTTACAAATCTGCTTGTGTCTTATTAGCTTCCCTTTGAAGGCCGTCAGGTTGGGGTTCTGCTTGCCCTGCCAAACCAGCAACTACGGGTCAACTCATCTGCTTCCCAGTTTCCTTAGTGTCGCAGCCTTTCTTGAGTGCTGTCCAGGATTCTGCTGATCCCTTTGTCCTCTAGGGATAATGCCTTTGTCATCCATTTGCTGTCATTTTAGTGGGGTTTTGAGAGGAAGCAGAGGTTAATGCATATTTTCAATCCACTGTGCTTAACCAGAAGTCCATAATAGATTAAAAAGATTAGTGCTTGAGGGAGGTGGGGAGTTTAAGGGAGAGAGAGAGAAGTTTAAAAGAAAAATGACTGTATTAAAAACATGTTTAAACTTTTATATAATGCATGTATGTTATGGTCCCGTTACCAGAAATCCATGTGCATAGATGCATGTGTACTGTGAAATAAAAGCAAAGATGGTCACAAAAAATGGTAATGTTTGTTATCTCGGGGTGATGATATTTTAGGTGCTATTTATTTTCTTTTTCAAAATTTTCTAGATAAAGGGAAAACATTAAATGTGCAAAGAATTTTTGCCTACTAGTTCAGAAGGAAAAGAGCCGCAACTATAAATATTCAAATGCACTTCTTGTTCATCTACCTCTGAGAGATAGTTGCACATAAAGGCAAAAATACATGAATATGATAAATAATGGAGTATAGATTGTAGTCGGGGGGAAAAAAACAAACAACTTAGGGTGTCTATTTGTAGAGGGAAGGATATGCCAAAAATGGTGCATCCATATTCGGAAATATTAGGCAATTGTTTCAAAGAATGAGGTGGGTCTGTGCCGTGGCTTGGAAGATCTCCCAGACAGACATATTGTTAAGTGGAAGCTGAAAGTTGCACGCAGCACATATGTTATGATACCAGTGATACAAAACAAAAGCAAAAGACCAGAAATCCTCCCCCAAACAAACCACATCCTCCTTGGGTTTATGTGTCTGTCCAGATGCTTTCTCTTATAAATTCATGGCCCAGAGTCAGAAAAGGACAAAACAACTGAGAAGAGTGGAGCTGGCAAGAGGAGCTGGGATTTGATGATGGGGGTGGGGGTGGGGCAGGGTAGACTTTTGCTTTTTGTGCATTTCTTGATTTTACACAAATGCAGTGTATTAAGGTAGGACTTATGTAATAACTATAATTAGATATGTATATAATTATATGCGTATGTGAATTACAAATTTAATCTTTTCATTTTCTTATTTTTTCTTTTATAAGAAAAGGGGGCAGGATTGTAGTTCCCTTTCTTCAGTGTCCTTCCTGGCTCGTCTAGTTTGCCTGCATACCTTTCCAGCAGCCCTGGAGCTCTGCATATTGAAGAGACTCTGGCAGACGCAGCCTTTGTTCAACTTCCTTCCAGGGCTGCTACTAAAGAGAGTCCCTCAGGAACAAAGAAAATGTGCTCCAAAAGGCCTGGCTGCTTTCACTGGGCAGAGAAGGAACTGGTCTCTTTTGCTTAAATGGTAGTTTCTCTTCCTTTAAAAAGAAATGGGACATTCTGCTTAACCAGACACTGTGTACTGTGTACCCACTGTATGTTTGTACATTTCTTCTGGTTCAAGCCAGAAGTACTCACCTTGAACCAGGCAAGAACACAGACAGCCTTGGCACGGGACTGGATCTTGGTCTTTCTGCCATCTCTCCCCAATCTCATCTTTGGCACGTGGGCTCAGGCCTTGGCTTCTGAGACAGTCATTCTTCTGTGGATGAAGAGGCTGTTGCCCAGGGATGGACTCTCTCTGTCCTGGTTTGGGTGCCTTGCTCACGCCTGTTTTCTGAGTAGGTGCCACCATGGAGCCCATATAGGGCTGCATGGTCAGGGAATTGTCGATGAGAATCGATTAGTCATGTGGCTCATGCTTTGTTGTTCCCTATATTTTATGCCTTATTTATAAATTTAGGGTCTTTCTTGTCACTGAAATCTAGACCTAATCCAACCCTGACTGTGGATGTGAAGTCCAAAATTATGCCAGGTCTTCTTCCTTGGAGAAGTTTCCCACAGCCCTGACTGTACAGGTCACACCAGGCCAAGAAGAACATGATGAAGGAGGAACGCATGTGTCTGACAGAGTCAGTCTCCCAGCTCACAACCAGGAGAACTTTTCCCCACGCCTTGTGATAACATAGGTGTGAGCCAGGCTGGGCAGAGCCAGGAGGATGGGGAAACGGGGCAGGGTCAGTAGTTGGTGTAGGAAGGCCACAGGCCCCTGTAGGAATCTTAGGCCTCTACCAAGACCTGGACCCCCCTGAGTGCTAGACTGAGACAGACAAACTGGATGAGCTGCAAGTTCATCTCAGTTTCTTGGAATTCCTGGGGTGGCAGGGTTGTGCTCAGACCAGAGCAGGTATCCCCAGTGATGGCATTGGGCTGTGGCTTACTGATCCTTTCTAGCACTGGAGAGAGAACACTACTACAGGGAAAAGATCTATAATTAAAATTAGAAGTACAGTTCTATCGAATGATGTAGCCTTTGCACCATCAAAAAGTAGAAAAGGAATTTGAACCATTGTAAGTTGGGGATTACATTCACATTAGTCTGAGGAAACTTCAATCAGTAGTTGGTTTAGAAAGCCCCATTCCAGTACTCTATCAGCTGCATTTATTGAATCATTCCATATAGATACGGCCTGCATCCTTTAGGTTGAGATGGAACTGGAAGTGATCCCTCTCTTCCTTCATCTGACTCTTCCCTCAACCCCATCCAAGTCTTCCTGGAGTCCTTGCTGACTCTCCTTCCAACTTGCTAAAAAAATTTATCCTTGGCTCTGTTTCCCAGAATTATAGACAAAGAAGAACCAGAGTCTCCTGATGGAGCTTTTTACCTTTCAACTCCAGGACACTGTGGGTTGAGCTGCTGAACTTGGGAGTAGGGCACAGGAGGAATTGATTCAGGGGGCATGAGCTCTAATGATTGATGCCATCCATTTTAGAAACCGTTGGCTCACTTTCATTCTGAAAAACATAATCCTGACCACCGGGGAGTGTCCCTTTGGCCAGAAAGAAGTACTTGTAAATATTAACCAGGCAGAATAAAATCACTACTCTGATTCAACCTGCCAAAAATCAGTCATCCCTCAGTCTCCCTGGAGGATGAGTTCCAGGATCCCCCCCTCCCTGCCCTGCCTTTTACAAAAATCTGTGGATGCTCAAGTCAATTCTGTAAAATGATATAGTATTTGCGTAGAATCTATGCACGCCCTCCTGCATTCTTTAAATCGTCTCTAGATGAATTTAACAACTAATACAATTTAAATGCTATGCAAATAGTTCTTACACTGTATTGTTTAGGGAATAATCACAAGAAAAAAGTCTGTACATGTTCAGTGCAAATATTGCTGATCCACAGTTTGTTGAGTCCATGGGTGCAGAACTGTACTGAGGGCTGACTGTGGTTGTGGTTGCCTGGTGTTCTGTGCTGAAAACACAATTGAAGAAACCTGGACAGTATATAAAGAACTGTGCAATGGGTCGGTTCTGTGTGCCAGGGTTGAATGTTGCAGCTCAGGCTGTGCATTCATCACCTCTGATATAGTGGTAGGAGCCACTGATTTTTCTAAGGACGTCATTTTTGCTATGAGTGCCTGAATCTCCTCCTCTGCATCTATCTATTGTTTTCTTTTTCCGCCTCTGTGTGGCTCTCTTCTTCCTTCTCCTTCTTCCAGATGACCTGTAATCTATCTTGTAAATGCATGTACAGCTAACACTCAATATTCACAAGTTCTGCATTTGTGGATTCAACCAATCAACTGAAAATACATGGAGAAACAACTGTAGACATGGAGAAACAACTGGTTTCTCCATGATTGGTTTTTCAGGACATAGAAAGGCTTTGCAGCTTTGGGGCCAATGAAGAACAAAGTCTTATAGGAATAGCATCCAAAGAAAAGTCAGGGCTGGGAGACTTTGGCAGGAGGGTTCTTTCTCACATGGGAGCAAGCTGTTTCTAAAAGTCAGTGGCCTGGAATCTCCTGCAGAAACAGAGATGACGAGAGCTTATGTGCCATTAAGTGCGCCATTAGAAATCTCCAGACCCCAAATAGTGAAAAGAATTAACCTCACGCTAAGCCTAAATGTTATTACTCTTGCTTTGTTCCCTAGGCTTAAGCTTCCTGCATTTTGAAGCATCCTAAATCAGGATTAAAGGCAAGCCTGTAGGGCTTGAGTCCCTAAGTGGAAGTTGAGAGCACCTGTATTGAGAGAATAGCCAAGGTCATCCCATGGCACAGAGAGAGGAAGTCTCCCCATCTCTGTGACCCATCTGGCTGCCCTCCTGCCCCTGTGTCACAGGACAAGAGATAGGAGGCTGCTCAAAAACCCATGTACTCTGTGCTAGGAGAGTACCCAGGCTCAGCACAGGTCCTGCCACTTGGAGCTGTGGGGCTTTGGGAGGGTTTACTTCCCGAAAGCTGTCAAAGCCCCATGTAGCTCTTCGTTTTTGATAAGAAGTCCTAATAAGTATAAAAGTCCTTTGTAAACTGTAGGAGGTTCGATCATTTAAGGAGTAAAATATGACTGCTATGATCAAGGTTTGAGGCTAACAGACTGGCCATTTTTATTGTGACCAACTTTGGCATCTGTAGACATATGTTGCTTCACTCTCACATCCACCGGCCAAGTGTCTTGATATTTGCAAAAGACAGAGTTCACTGCTAGGATTCATTGGTGAGACAGTCTTCCAGGACTCAGGAAAACTGCACAGAGAAAATAGAGTCTTGTTTTTGTGGCCCGCATTGCACTGCAGCCGAGGAACTTCCAAAATGCTCTTTCTTGGGTTTTATACCCTGGGGGTAACTGAGATCAGTATTGTAGTCTATCCTGTTCTGGGAGGATGTCCAGGCTCTTTTGGCCAGTTCCTTCTTACATCAAGACATGGCATTTTCAGTATACTTCTGCAGTCATTCTGAAAACTACAGGAAACAAAAGAAGATCTGGTTCATCCAAGGCCGTCCAGGGAACTGTATTCTGCAGGAAAGTTCACAGAAGTTCTTTCCCTCTGCCTCTGGCTTCCTCTAGACTCTGATTGCACGGTGCCACATCTGTTGTATCTTACCCTGGGTCACTTCTCCCTTCCCTTCTTACTCCTAAGTCCCAGGACAAACCAGAGACTGGAGACTGCACTTGTAAGGCCTCAGGGGACAGTGCATCATGTGCCCATCATTTTACTTCTGTGGGATGAGCTCGCCAATCCCGTCACTGCATCTTAGCCCCAAAGAGAATGTGTATAGAAGGACTCCCACAAGCACACCTTCCAGCAGGCTGAGGACACACTCCCAAGCATAGCTTGAGACACCATGAAGCTGCCATGATTCATTCCTGAGAGTGTGTAGAACTTCCCCACAGACAGCATGTCTCCCCGAGAGCTGAGGTTGGGACATGACCAACTTCAGTTTGAGAGGTTCAGGAGTCAGGATTTGACAGAGATATCCTTCTATATTTGAATCTTGAATGTCACCAAAAGACCTATGTGTTAATGACTTGGTCATCACTCTTTGGCATTATTGGGAGGTAGTGGAACCTTTAAGATGTGAGATGAGTGTGAGGAAGTTAGGTAATTGGGGGATACATGCCCTTGAAGGGGATATTGGAATCTTAGGCCCTTCTTTTCTTTTTGCTACTCATGGACTAAAACACCTGAAACCATAAGCCCAAAATAAAACTTTTTCCTTATTAAGTTTCTTTATCTCAGGTATTTGTCACAGTGACAGAAAGCAGACTAACACACATTCCTACTTGGCAATTATAACCATGTACTAAGACTACAAATAAAAATTTACAAATATTTAAAAAAGTCATTTCCCCCAGGAGATATTCAGGGACTTCTCAGAGAGAAGTGAGCAGGGAGTGATCTCACCATGGTTCTTAGGTTGTGTGTTGTTGACTCCTAGGGCCTTGGTTACCACATCCAGAGTGAAAAAGAAGATGGTCAGTTCTTGCGGCCAGGGAACCATTGGTTCATTCGGCACTCAGGAGGGCCTGTGTCTATCCATATGGACAGATGTGTCTAGAGAGGTAATAGGGGGTGAGGCTCACTCCTACTCCTGGCCTCTCCCCTAATACCTCCCCTGGAACCATATGACAACCTTCCTGAAGCATCTCTTGTATTAGTTAACTCCATACTATAACAAAATACCACAGACTCGGTGGCTTAAACAAGAGAATTTATTTTCTTAACAGTTCTAGGAGGCAGGAAGTCTTGAGAGCAAGGTGTCAACAGGATTAGTTTCTCCTGAGGCAAATCTCCTTGGCTTGCTGAGGTCACCTTCTCTCTGTGTGTTCCCATGGTCTTCCTCTGTGTATCTGTGTTCTAATTTCCTCTTCTTATAAGGACAAAATGGAACAGGGCCCCAGACTTCATCGTAACCTACTTCTCTTTTTCAAGGCCATTATCTTTTAAAATGGAATTTTTGAAGGTTGGGGCCTAAACAGAATGGATTTGGGGGGATATAAATCTGTCCATACACCCCTGAAGGAGGTACTCTCCTACCCCCAACCCCACTGTGTGTCTCCCTCTGGCTCCCAATGTCCCAAGAATCATTCCTGCTTCCCACCCCTTAGTTTCTCATGATACCCATTTTATTTGCTGCTCTGCCAAAATGAGTTTCTAGACGGACTCCTGGTGGGTCCATGTGGCATCAGTTCTGGGTGTGTTTGGCCTAGCCCAAGGCATGAGGGGCTCAGAACCTGCTCAAGAGTGAGCAGGTGAGTGAGGTAGGTGGTGGCTGCGAAGATGACATTCACAACTGTGTTTTCCTAGATGTGCAAGCTGGGCTGGAAAATAGGCAAAGCCTGGAGTGGTGGGTAAAGAACACACCCAGCTTGGCCCAGCCGCCATGTCTAATGGCCCCTCCACAGTGTGGACCTTGGCCTCCTTCCAAGCCCATTCTCCTATCTCTGTAGAAGAAAGAGGAGCCGGGATTGCAGAGGGGAGAATTCCCCTATAGCCACTACAGGGATTTGGGTTCTAGTTTACTATTGCTGAGTTGTTGAGTCACCTCTTCTTTATTTTCTCACGTTTTTTTGCCCACAGCAGGCATTGCAGTATCCTTTTGCTATTTGGTGACATTTGCAATGAGTAGCTAAAGGTTGCTTCATCATCTCATCTCTCTGTTTCAGCTCCTTCTTAAGGCTTGTATAGCTAAAAAGAAACCACACTTTTTGTATGTAAAAATCTAAGAACCACCCACCTTTAAATCTGACAGAATCTAGTGATTGTGCTCTCTCCATTAACAAAAGAGCAAGCAGATGAACTCATCTTAAAAGCACAACATACTTCAAATGAACTCCTTGACATCTCTGATTTTTGATACACTACCCAATGTTCTTCATTCAATCTTAAATCAGATTCTAGAAGGTTCTCAAGATGAACATTTCAGAGAAGAAATAATCTTGGTGGACTCACTTTGTTTAATGCCCTGGGGAACCCATGCTTGGCTGTGAAGACCAAACCCCTCCAAAACTCAGGATTACAGAAATAGCATTAAACTTTGGAAAGATGAAGACCCTGAGAGAAAGGGGGAAAAGAACCCCAGTGGCAGGTGTGCCATGATCAGGGCTGTGGTTTGGGCAGACCAAGGATTGACTAAAGGGTGAATATCTTCTATTGTGATAGCAGGGGCCTCTTAATCCCCCCAACAAGGCAGCCTTGAATGGGAGGCATAGTAACTCCCTGTTCTGTCCAGTGGGCCCACCTCCCTACTCAACTGGTACTGCCAGGCCTGAAGAAGGCGGCAGGGTGCTTCCCTCTGTGGAGGAACTTGGAGAAACCCAAGGAGTGGTATAGGTCTTGGCCCCAGGGATTAGCCATTGTCCTCACCCTGGCACAAGTGCCAGGCTGGGTTAGCTCTCAATATCTCTGGGATCTTTATGCTTTGAGAAGGACCCTGGGTCAAGGCCAGAAGAAGGAGTCTTAGTACTTAGGGCATTAGGGCACATTTGTGGGTGATTCTGAGGTACAAGAGAAGAAGAACTGGTTTCTGAAATCGCTTTATTATTTAATAAGACCCATCAATCTTACCAGCTGACATTGATAACTAAGGAGGATAATAGTACTATTCTAGGAAGCAGTATTTGGTGACAGTCCTAGCCAATAATACCCTAGGCAATTAACCAGGAATCCAATACGTGGCGTAACACACTGAGCTGATTCAGCTGGTTACTTAAAAGGGGAGAGAGAGAAATACAATAGTATAGAGAAAATGTTTGTTTTTTAACTGAATTATTAAAATTTTATTTTTGATCATGAACTTAAAATATGGCAAAAGATAGGATAAACAGTCCAGAATTGGCATCCATCTGTGTTCTCAGCATTTGTATTATTCCTTCCCTTTACAGTGACTCTCAGTGACACCCTACTATCTACACCTACTACCTGCATTTCTCTATCAACATTCTACTATCAGCTGGTCATGATGGTACATGCCTGTAATCTCTCCTATTTGAAAGGCAAACGGATCACAAGTTCAAGGCCAATCTGGGCTATAGTGAAACTATTTCAAACAAATACCTGACTGTCTATACTTGCCTCTTGAGCCCCAATGTGGACACCAGAGTGCTCAAATAAGGCTCATTAGGGAGAGGATTGTGAAAGCTAGGGCAGCCAGAGTCAGGGGCTTTTGGTCTGCAGTCTACCTGGACCCCAGAATGGCATGACCTTCTCATGATGTCTTCTATAAGAGATGTGAGATAGGCCTGCCCATCTCAATTGGTAGTACATGGCAGTCTCCTAAGGCTGTTAACACCCAGTTCCTAATAAACTCCTGGGGAGTCAATGCTGCTGGTTCTCAGACCATACATTGAGTGATAAGAACCCCAATGATTCTTTGACCAGAAGGACCCAGGGCTGACTATGTCATCATGAAGGTCGGGCCAGGTATGTGAATAATGCTAACTACCTCCTGCTCCCGTCCTTGGAGAAGCATGTGCCTATTTCCCCTGCTGGGTGGTGAAGTGTTCTTCTTCCTCTTTGTTACTACTTCATTTTCCTCCTCTCCTGTTTGGCTTGCCTGAAGAACAGACTCAATCCAGTATCTGCACCTGGGGAGGTTGACTTTCAAGCATGAAAATGAAAATCAATTTCTAGACATGGTGGGGTGAAGGGCCAGGAGGAGCCTGGGCCCCCAAGGGTGTCACAGAGCTCTTGTTTCCACCCCAAGCCAAACGCCTTCAGGCTTCTAGCTACCTGAGAAAAAAGTACCTCACTTGTTAGTTTCTTTATATGCTGTCAAATGAGATTTTAACCAATAATCCCCACTTGGGGTTTTCTTGGACAATATGAAAAAATTCACAAAACAGGCCACCTCAGAGGGATATAATGAGCCCAACCCTTCACACTCAGTGATGTTGATCTTACTTAATTTGGTACTTAAAGAAAACAGAGAATTGCTTGACAATAACAAAATGTACTCTAACTGCAAACACTGGAAGTAACCCCAAACCAAAGACAACCAAAGAAGAACTCTGAAAGGTTGTAAGATGAAAGTGAATTGGTTAGGGTTCCAGGATTGGACACATAGCATAGAGCTGGGCATCATGCTATGTGTAAAAACATGACCCAGGCCAAGTGTTTCCGCTGCCAATACAAGGTGGTCAAGGCAAACTCATTCCTCCTCCAGCTGGAGGTAGAGTCCCACTGGAAATACCAGGCAAGTGCAACAGAATCGTAGGGTGGATTGATCTATCAGTAGCCAAGTGGAAGGGTCTCCTTTCCTACCAGACCCAAGACTCTCCTTTCACAGCCTGGGAAACGTTTTTGTTGCTGTGAGCCTCTCACCTCCCCAATACTGAGATAAATACATCCAGACAGTGAGTGGTACTATCAAGAGAGAATCTAGCCGCAAGGCAAGTGCTATCCCACCATCACAAGAGCCTAGCCCCAGAAGCATGCTTGGCTTCTGGGGGCTTGAGACTCCCTTTCCTCACCTAGAGGCACAAGGCAGTTGGTCTGAGGAAGTTCCTTCTACTTCCTCAAGCAGCACCTGCAGAAACCAATAGGAGACTCAGTCATATGAGGAAAAGCAAGCAGACTAAAAAAAGCACAGCAAAGGCTCTGAAAATTAGATGTCATTGTAACCACAGCCCACAAAAGTAGGTCACACCTGCCTTGCTAAACCTAAACAGGGTGGCTGCCTACTAAAATAAGAAGTTTAAATAGAACCTGGAGTTTCCTAACATAAGAGCCCAAATTCCAGGCCACCATAGAAAAATCATTCATCATACCAACTTGGAAAGTTGCAACTTGATTGAGAAAAACAAAACTGATGCTAACATTGAGATGAATCAGATGTTGAAATTATTTGACAGAAAATTTTAAAGCAATGATGAAAATGATTCAATAATTAATTACCAATTCTCCTGAGGCAAATGAAAAATAGATAAACTTAGCAAGGGTACAGAAGTGATGAAGAAAGAATCCAATGTTAATTATAGAACTGAATAAAAATAGGACCCCATTCTTGTGGGTGGGCACGATGGTGGGTTTCACTTATTACTGTCTTTCCTATTCCTATCCCCCCTTCCTTCCTTTCAGTCTCCTTTCTCTAATCTACTTGAATAATAATTAGTACTGCTTAGAAAATGCTTTTTGAGGGACTGCTATAAATAAAGCACTGTACACAAAGGAAAAAGTACAACAAAAGAAAGAAAAATTCACTGGACAGACGTTGGAGATGGCCAACGACAGAGTTAAGCAGTGAGTTGAGGACAGACTTATAGAATTGACCCAATCTGAGAACCAGAGGGAAAATACATTGGAAAAAAAATGAATAAAGTCTTAGGGACTTATGAGACTATAGCAAAAGAGCCAATATTCATACCATCAGAGTCCCAGAAAAAGAAGACAAAGAGTGGGGCTGACAGTAGCAAATAAGTACATGAAAATATCACTCAACATCAACCATTTGGGAAAGGCAAATTAAAATCACAGTGAAATAGTACTACACACCTATCTAAAGTTAAAAAAAAAAGTGGTTACAGAAATATGGTAATAAACAGTGGTGACAAAAATATGTCAATATAGGTAGCTATAGATCCTCATTCCCCAAGAAAATACTGAAAAAACAGCAGCACATATACTAAAATAACTTATGAGTGAAAGCAAATGAAAGAGAAAGAAAAAGTAATGGAGATAGACCTCAATGAGTCAACGATGCTTTATTAAGCAGCAGAGGGGCATATTTTCAAGAGGAAAATGGCAACTGGTAACAATAGGGGTCTGAGTTTTACAGCGTTCAGTGAGACTGAGTCATGGCAGAATGTGTCGGTTGGGCAGTCAGAGGAACAGCTGTAGATACTAGAACTTGTGAAAGCCCAAGAGTCCATTCTTTTCCTTTTCTCCCTGGGGTTTGCTATTTTCCATATCCTTCAATGAGAATCCTAGAAAATAGTTAAGAGCTAAAGAAATCAAGCAAATGCCAAACCAAGGCAAAGATGCACTCAAAATGGTAGGAGATTTTTTGATGCTTTTGCTTGCCCTTGCCCCTACCTCCTTGCATCTCCTGGTGCATCCTGTCCCCATCAGGAGAAAGTTGGCCAATTCCTGGCTCATACCTCAGGGCACAGAGAAGAAGTCAGAACTTGCTTTCAATATTCTACCTTCTTTGAGGGATGTCCAGGGGATTGGCTTCTGCCTCACCTGATTTGAAATGCTCTTAGAATAAATAGTCTGGTACTATGATGGAGGCTGCGAAAAAGTGTGGCTTTTCACAGATAATACCAGGTAAGTGCAATAAACACTGAGGGGTGAGAAGATCAGATGTCCTGTTGATAATAGACAAGGGAAGAGCTTCCTTTCCCTGCCACATCTGAGATTCCCCTTTCATAGCTAGAGACAACATGCATCCTGGGAGTAGGGATGTGGGGTGGGGAGGGGAATGCATCTGCAAAGAGAATCCAGCCATGTCAATTGCTTGGCCCAGGCCGCACAGGAGAGAATTTCAAGGGGCTTGAAGATTGCCCCTTGAAAGGCAAGAGATTACCGGCAGAAAAACAACAGAAATCTAAGGCCCTGAGAAGAAGCAGGGTGAGGATCTTAGGAAAATTATGGCATTTAAAAGCAGTTGTGTTATGAGGGAACTGGAACAAAAACATGCACACACACACACACACACACACACACACACACACACACGTGCGCATACACACAGAACCAGGAAAGATGCATCCCTTTAAAGGTTTAAGAGGATTCTGAAATTTTACATGGTGTTAATTAATAAAGCAGACTGCAAAGGCTAGGAGAGATGACTGCTTTTTAAATGCCCAAATATCAAGGAGTCACAACACAAGGCTTATCCCATTCAAAGAAACAAAATAAATTTCCAGAAACTGACCCTAAAGAAACACAGATCTCTTACTTACTTGACACTGATTTTAAAGCAGTTGTCTTAAATTTGCTAAGGGAGAGCATTGATAGAAATCTAAATTAAGTCAGGAAAATGATAGATGAACAAAATGAGAATATCAAAACACAAACAAGAGTTATAAAGAAAAATGAACCAATGAAAAACCTGGAGCTGAAAAATATTAATAGTCAAGCTGAAAAATTCACCAAAGGGGTTTAATAGCCAACTTGAAAAGGCAGGAGAAGAATTAAAAAAGACCCAGCAATCTTGATGACAGGTAATTTTGAATTATTCAATGTGAGGAGCAAGAAGAAAAAAGAATGAGAAAAATGGAAGAGAGCTTGAAGGAGTTATGGGACACCATCTAGCAGACAAATCTATACAATTTGGTAATTCCAAAAGAAGAAAGAGAACAGCTTATTTGAACAAAAATGGCTGAAGATTTCCCAAATTTGAGGAAAGTAATGGATGTGTAAGAAGCTCAACAAATGCCAAGTTCAAATGAAAGGGTACTACACAGTAACCTAAAGCCATGTGAAAGTATAAAGCTTTATGGTAAAGATAAGGATACAAATAATTATAAAAATCTGTATTATTGTAGTTTTGGTTTATAATTATACTTTTATAGGACTTAAGACAAAAACACAAACTATAAATCTATGCTAAAGGGAACAAAATATATCAAGATAGAATTTGTGCCATCAACAATAAAAAGCAGGTAGAGCTATAAAGGAATACCATTTTTGTTTTTGTATACAATTCAAATTAAGTTGTTTTCCATTTTAAATATATTTTGTAACTTTAGAATGTTTGGAATCACTGTGATGACCATAAAGAAAAATAGCTACCAAGTGGGATCCAGTGATGGACTCCTGTAATCCCAGCTACTCCAGAGGCTGAGGTAGGAGGATCACAACTTTTAGGCTAGATGAGGTTTAATGCCCACTTTCAGTAATGGATAGAACAACTAGACAGAAAATTAATATGGAAATTGAAGATTTGAACAACAGTATAGACCAATTTATCCAACAGATATAAACGGAATGCTACACCCCAAACTTTGGGCTTTGGGGAAGCAGAAACACACTTTCTGAAGTGCACATTGAACATTCTCAGTATAGACTGTATGTTAAGTGACAAATTAATAAATTTAAAAAGATTAAAATCAGGCAAAGTGTGATCAAAGTAGGCTAAAGCCAGGAATCAATTACAGAAGGAAACTCTATAAATATGTGAAAATTAATCAGTGGAAATTAAATAAGATACTTTAAATAACCAATGGATCAAAGAGGAAATCACAAAGGATATTAGAAAATATCTTGATAAAAAAACAGAAAAAGGGCTTGGAGATATAGCTCAGTTGGTAGAGTGCTTGCCTAGTATGTACAAAGCCCTGAGTTCAATCCCCAGCACCACCAAACAAACAAACAAACAAACAAAAAACCATAATATGCCAACACTTCTGAAATACAGCAAAAGCTTATATTAAAAAAATCTCAATTCAATCATCTAATTTTATAACTTAAGGAACTAGAATAGAAGATAATATGAAATACAAGGTAGCAGAAAAAAAGGAAATAACAAAGATTAGAGCAGAGATAATAGAAAATTTATAGAGAAAATTAATGAAACTAGAAGTTGGTTCTTGGAAAAGATCATCAAAATTGAAAAACATTTAGCTAGTCTGAATTTAAAAAGAGAGAAGACTGAAGTAACTAAAATCAGAAATAAAAGAAGGTACATTATAGCTGATTTTTACAGAAATCAAAAGGATTATAGAATGCTATAAATAATTGCCCAAAAATGTGTAGCCTACATGAAGTGGATAAATTCCTAGAAACACACAATCTAAAAGACTGTATTATGAAGAAACAGAAAACCTGAACAAGCCTATAACCAGCAAGGAACCTGAATCAATAATCAAAAACCGCCCGAGAAAGGAGAGTCCAGGATCAGATGTATTCATTCTACCAAATATTTAATAACAATTCTCTACAAATGAGGGACAAAGAGGAGGAGGAGGAAGAGGAAAAAGGGGAGGAGGAGGAGAAGGAAGAAGAGGAGGAGGAGGAGGAAGAGGAGGAGGAAGAGGAGGAGGATGAGGAGAGGAACAATTTCTAACTCATTCACCCTTATACTAAAAGCCAGACAAAGACACCATAAGGAAGAAGAAAAAAATTAACAGACCAATATCCCTGATGAATATTAATGCAGAAATCCTAAAAAAAATACCAACTAACCAAATGAGATTTATCCTTGGAGTTCAGGGATAGTTTAACAAATGAAAATCAATCAATATACTACAATATATTGACAAATGAAGAAAAACAGCTACATATTAATCTCAGTTGATACCAAAAAAAAGCATTTGACAAAATTCAACACCCTTTCATACTAAAAAAAAACTCAACAAACTTAGAAGGAAACTACATCAACCTAATAAAAGATACATATGAAAATCTCTCAATAAACACAATACTCAGAGGTGAGAGTCTAAAAATTTCTCTTTAAGATCAGGAACAGAGCTGGGTGTGGTGGCACATACCTGTAATCCCAACAACTCTGGAGACTAAGGTAAGATAATCACAAATTCAAGGCCAGCTTTGGTCACTTAGAGAGACCCTGTCTCAAAATAAAAAATAAAATTGGCTGGGGATATAGCTCAGTAGTAGAGCACCCCTGGGTTCAATCCTCAATACTGAAAAAAAAATTATGAAAAATTTTTTTTTACTTCTTTTGAACACACAACTAGAAGTCCCAACTAGAGTAAATTGGACAAGAAAAGGTATCTAAATTGGAAAAAAGTACACAAACAATGTAATATTTTATATAGAAAACCTCAAATATTTCACAGAAGAACTATTAGTAAGCAAATTAAGCAAAGTTGTAGTATACAAAATCAATGTGCAAAAATCCACTTCATTTGTATATAAAAATGAAATGACATTCCAAAAGGTAAATTAATAAAATAATCCAATTTACTACAGCATTGAAATGAATGAAATACTTGGTAATAAATCTAACCAGAGGAAGAACACCTTGGAAAACTACAAAATGTTTTGCTAAAGAAATTAAGATGACAGAAGTCAGTGAAAATACATCCCATGTTCTGAATTGAAATATGTCAATACCACCCAAAGTGATCTACAGATTTAATATAATCCCTATGAAAATCCCAACTATGGTGTTTCATGTAGAATTAGAAAAATGCATTCTAAAATTTATAAGGAGCTTCAAGCAACCCCAAATAGAAAAGACAATCTTGAAGAAATAAATAAAATAAAGAGGTATCACACTTTCTTATTTCAAAACTCATCACAAAGCTACAGGAATCAAAAAAGTATAGTTCAGAAATAAGAGCATACTCATGGATCACTGGAATAGAATGTACAGTCCAGAAGTAAACTCACATGACTGGTCAAATAATTTCTATTTTATTTCTGTCTTTTTTTAATTGGCTTTATTTTCAATTCTAAAGTAGAGCACCCCTTCGTTCTATAAAATAGAATAAGTGTTCTTCAATGATTTTTCAACAAGAATGCCAATACCATTAAATGGGTAAAGGACAGTCTTTTTAACAATTGTTGTAGGGAAAACTGAATATTCATAGTCAAAAGAATGAAATTGAACCCTTATCTTATGCCATATATAAAAATTAACTCAAAGTGGATCAAAGAACTAAACAGGACTTTTAAAACTACAAATCTCTTAGGAAAAAAAATAAGGGAAATATTTCCCAGCATGGAGTTTGGGAATATTTCTTGATTGTGACACCAGAAACACAGATAATAAAACTAAAAATAGATTAATTTGACCATATAAAAATTTAAACTTTCTGTGCTTCAAAGAATACAAACAATACAATTAAAATAAAAACCTATGAAAAGGGGGAAAATATTTGCAAATTATATATTTCATAAAGGGGTTCATATCCAGAATATATAATGAACAGTAACAGCAAAAAAGAAATCAAACCACTCAATTAAAAAAATCAAAAAAGGACTTAAATAGATATGTCTCCAAAGAAGATATACAAATGGCCACAAACACATGAAAAGATGTTCAATGTTACTAATCATTATAGAAAATCACAATAAGATACCACTGCACACTCCTTCATTAGGACGGCTATACAAAAAAATTAAAAATAAAAATACAAGTGAAACAAAAACTAGGGTTAGGAAGGATGCAGAGAAATTGTAACTCTTGGGCTTTGTTAATGGCAATGTGAAATAGTGTAACTTCTCTGGAAATGGTGATTTCCTCAAAACTAGAAATAGCAGGCATGGTGACACGTACCTGTAACCTGTAATCCCAATGGCTTGGGAGGCTGAGGCAGGAGGACTGCGAATTCAAAGCCAGCTTCAGCAACTTAGCAAGGCCCTAACCAGCTTAGTGAGACCCCGTCTCAAAATAAAACAAAAAAAGAAAGGATTAGGGATGCAATTAAGTGTCCCTGGGTTCAATCCCCCATACCAAAAAAAAAAAAAAAAAGTCATTTATCTATACAATGAATACTATTTGACTATTTGATCTTCAAAGGGAAGGAAGTTCTGACAAATGCTACAAGAATGAATCTTGAAGACATTATGCAAAGTGAAATAAGCTGGTCACATAAGGACAAGTACTATATTATTCCACTTACCTGAGGTTCCTAGGGGTTATGGTTTGGATCTGGAATTTCTCCTAAAGTCTCATGTGTTAAGAGGTTGGGCTTTGGGGAATTGATTGGTTAATGAGGGCTCTGACCTCATCAGTGGATTAATCCATTGATGACTGAATCGACTATGGGGAGGTGGGACCTAGTTGGAGGAAGTAGGTCACTGGGGGTATGTGCCAGAAGAACTTATATTCTCCCCCATTGAGCAGCATTTCTCTGTCATGCCTTTCCATTATAAGGTTCTGTCTTACCTCAGGCCCAAAGAAGAACTGGCTGACCATAGACTGAACTTCTGAAAACTTAAGCCAAAATATACCTTTCCTCCTCTAAGTTGTTTGTTGTCAGGTATTTGGGTCCCACTGATGAAACACTGGCTAACAACACATTAGGGCAGTCAAATTCATAGCAACTGAAACGGGGTTGTGAGGAACTGGGGGAGGAGAGGAATGAGAAGTTAGTGTATCATGGGTAAAGAGTTCCAGATTTGCCAGATGAAAAGACTTCTGAAGACTGGTGGCACAACAATGTGAATCTACTTAAGACTACTGAATTGTACACCCATCCATGGTTCAGTGGATAATTTTTGTGTATGTATATTTGCCACAATTCAAATACTGGCCTGGATGTATAGAAAATGGACCACTTCAAGCTGGGTGCAATAAGGCACACCTGTAAACCCAGGAACTCCAGAGCTGAGGCAGGAGGATCACGAGTTTGAGACTATCCTGGGCAACTTAGCAAGACCCTGTCTCAAAATAATAATAATAATAATAATAATAATAATAATAATAATAATAATAATGAATTAAAAGGGCTAGGGGTGGGGTTGGGCTATATCTCCTCAGTGGAAGAACACTTGCCTTGCAGGTGTGAGGCCCTGGGTTCAATCTTCAGCACCACATAAAAATAAACAAACAAATAAATAAGTAAAGATATATATTTAAAAAGGCTGGGGGTGTAACTCATGGTAGAGTGTCTTCCAGGTTCATTACCCCATATCACATCAAAAAAGAAGGAGGAGGAGGAGGAGGAGGAGGAGGAGGAGAGGAGGAGGAGGAAGAGAAGAAGGAAGGAAGGAAGGGAGGAAGGAAAGGAGGGAGGGAGAGAGGAAGGGAGGAAGGGAACAGATTACTCCTACATAGAGGAGGGAATATAAAATGGCACACCTGCTCTGAAAAAAAAAAACAGTTCTGCAGTTTCTTTTAAAACTAAACATGCAACTACCATATGACCCAGCAATTGTAGTTTTGGGCATTTATCCCAGAGAAATGAAAACACAAAATTCTCTACGTGAGTGTTCATTAAAGATTTATTTGTAACATACTAAAAGTGGCAAAAACACAGATATTCTTCAACAGGTGGATGGTTAAGCTGTGGTGCATCCATACCATGCAGTACTAAAAAGAACAAACTCTATTGATATACACATCAACTTGAAAGAATCTCAAGGGGATTATACTGGGTGGGAAAAAAAGCCAATCCTACATGCTTATGTGATTCCATTTGTGTAACATTTTAGAAAGATAAAATTATAAAAATGGAGAATAGTGGTTGCCAGGGGTCAGGGAAAGACTATGAAGGAAGGCAGGTGGATATGGCTATAAAAGGACTCCAGGAAAATCTTGATGGAGTTAGAAATATGTGGTATGTTACTTGTTAAAATCCTGGTTGTGATACTCTGCCATAGTTTTGCAAGATGTTACCACTGGGGGAACTAGTGATGGGTTCAAGGGAATCTATATTATTGATGACTTTTGCATGAGATCTATAATTACCTCAAAATAAGAAGCTTAATTCTAAAAAGCTACAATCATCAGTTATTATCCCTTACAGTTTCTTGAGTGCAGTGTGACAGGTTGTCTTTGATCTGGTAGACTTGGACTTCAAGAAGAAGATCCCCAGGCTCGGGCTGGGACCAACCTAAGGCTGGTGCCCTGACATCTAGCAGTTAGTAGATGCTAGCTATTGGCTGAGCCTTGAGCTCTAGCAGTCATCCAGTGCACCTTCACATTGCTTCCAGATCACCTGGATGTCTTTGCAGCATGGTGACTGCTTAAGGGCAAATGGCCCACAAAAATAAGCAGAAAGAGTTGGAAAGCATCATCATTTACAACTGGGCCTCAGAAGTCACCTAACAAATATGCAGCCCTGAAGACTTCTCCAGGGCCAAGGGAAGGGACAAGATTCTACCTCTTGATGGGCATTGGCAAGGTTCTAGAAGGCTAAATACTGGTCACTTTTGCAAAACATCGCCTTCCACAAAGGTCTCCCAAAGTGTTGAAGCTTCAAACTTCAGCTCCTCCCTGAACTGTGCTCCCTGAGACTATCAAGGTTATAATCTGAACCCGGGCCACTTGACCTAGGAGTTAGAGAAAAAGAACATGAGTTGGGATTATGAAGAAATTCAGAGGACATTTTCATTGAACCCATGAGTCTGGAGCAGTGGCTGGAGGTAACTCCCTTCCATCCTTCATGGATGATGGATGATGTGTAGAGCATAGCTGTGGCCAGGACCAACACAGCCCAGAGGAACTGTTGTTATCAGCACAGAGTCAGGAGGAGGCTCAGTGAGGCCAGCTTGGGGACCAGGGCTGGAGTGTAGATCATTGCCACTGGAATACACCTGAAGACTGTAACCCCAGAACCTGAGAGTGGTTCAGCAGGAGGAGAGTGGAGGAAAGGCATTGGGCAGGAAGGAATCCCCACCCTGAGGTCTCATTGGAGGTGGAGTATCCCAGGGCTTCCTTAGACTAGAAGAGGTAACCTCTTCCATCCCTTTTGCCCTCAGAGAAATGACCTGGGGAAAATTCTTCAGGGTTTGACACATGCTCTTTCTTTCCTCCTTGTACCCACCTAGTTCCCTGGAACATGCTACTAGGATCACACATGTGCGAGGAGGGAGCCCAGGACAGTTCAGTGGGGGTCCAAGTGGACATTTGAAACCCACCACACTCAGTGCTTAATGCTAGGGCCAATCAAGGTATGTTATTGAGAGAACAGGGGCAGGAGGGAGACCCTCAGGGCCCAGAACAGTGAAGCTGCTGATGCCCCACGCTTGGGGTGAGGAGAGGAGGACACTGGAGCTCACAGCAAAACCTGGGCAAGCAGACATCCTGTAGGAGTCTCTGGTTAGGAGCTGCTGCTACAGGGAAAGCGGGTGCTAGGAATTCCCTTTATTGGTGCAGAGAAATGGCCAGGAAGAGAGACTCTGATTGAGGAGTTGGGGTAAACAAACAAACAAAAGAAAAATCCCAGATGGTGCTGTATGTGAAATAGCATTTTATTGCTGCTTGACAAACCACCACAATTTGATAATTGCTATAACAAAATACATGCAGCTGGGAACTTTATAAAGAAGAAATCTATTCAGCTCACAATTCTGGAGGTTCAAGAGCATGGCACTGGCCTTTGCTCTCTGATGAAGGACTCATGGCACATGGCATCACAGTGGCATGTGGTAGAGGGATATAGGGAAGGTGCCAGGCTCCCTTATAACAACATATTTTGTGGTAACTATTTCAGTTCCATGGGACCTGACTAATTCCTATAAGATAACAATAATCCATTCACAAAGATGGAGTCCCCAGGACTCAATTCCCTCCCACCAGTCTTCATGTCTTAAAGGTTCCACCACCCCCAAAACACCACACTTGAGACCAAACTTCCAGTACATGAAACTTTGGGGGTAAAAAACATATCCAAACCATCACAATGACCTAAGGCTACATGAACTTATTATCTCAAAGTTTCTGTGGGTCAGGAATCTGGGCAGAGATGAAGTAGATCCTTTGTGCAGGGTCCACCAGGCTCTGCTCAGAGTCACCTGCTTATTTGGAATTCAGCATCCTCTTCCAAGCTTATTCAGGTGGATGGTAAATTCCAGTTTGCAAGTTGCAGGCTTCCATTTGATATTGAGTTCCAAGATTGGAATTCCCTACTTTCTCGGCAGCTTGTCTCAACTTCATGAGGCCCTCTTGAATGGCAAGTTGATATTTTCCATGCCAATTATCTCTGATGCCTCCTTCCCTTTTCTAAAGTTCCTCATATTGAGTCAGGCATACCCAGAATAACCTGGATAGTCTCCCTCTTGGAACTTGAAATCAACTTATTGGTGACTAATCATGAGAATGACATTGTATTTTATTCACTGGTTCTGTACACACTCAAAAGGAAGGATTTATATAGAAAGTTTGTACCAGGAGGTGGGAATTTTGGTACTATCTTAGTATCCTACCTAAATACATATGGGTTTGGAGTCTGATTTTATACTTGTTTTGAGTTGTGGAAATTCCCAATATCAGCATAGAGTTGGTCCCCTGGGGCAGGAGATATCTTTGCAGTCTGTGGCAGAAGTAAATGGAAAAAATCTCATGGGGAAAAAAGAATTAATACTAAAGATAAAAAAAATGTAACCAAACACACAAACACTATCCACCATGTAAGAAAGTCATCAGGCAAAACAAACAGGTAGATTATTAGCACCTGGACACCTGGATATGATAGGACAAATGCACTTCTCTTCAATGTGCCCTGTCTTATCCATGGGGGGAAGGGGAGTTATGTGGGGGGGGGAGTTATGTTCCAAAGAATTCTACAGATGCCTGAAACCATAAATGAATGGTGCTGAGCCAATAAATTTCACAAAATAAATAACATTTTTCTATACACACACCTATGATAAAATGATTCATTAGTTAGCTACAGTAAGAGATTAAATAACAAATAAGAGATTAATAAGTAAGAGATTAGTAACTAATAATAAAATAGGATACTCATAACAATATACTATAATAAAAGTTATTTAAAATCTATGAATTGTTTATTTCTGGAAATTCCATTCAATATGTTTGGACCATTCAATATGATGAGGTAACTGAAACCACAGATAGTGACACTGTGATAAAGGAAACAATTATATTGATTCCATACTGTACTTGACTGCTGAATTTATGTATTAGAAAAACAGTGAGAATGCATGAAAATCATGATGTAAGTAATGAAAATTTTTATTATGAAATAAAAATATAAAATATTTTGTTATGTTTTTCAAACTAACGTAAATTTATCACCTGTGACCCATTAATGTATTTGATCATTATATGAACAATTTGTGGTCAATTTCCAAATCTACACATTGCTTTAAAATCTTAGTGATAATCCTAGTTGCCACTGCTTCAACAGAAAAAAGTTTCTCCAAATTGAAGTGAATTTAAAATATATGAACAACTATTTTGATACAAGAAGATTCCTCTAATTTGTCTCTATCATTTGAACATAGATCTGTGAAAAGCTTATCATAATAGTGATTTTGCTGAAATGAAAGAAAAGTAAATTTCACAAAATAAATAGCAAGTTTAGGAATTATGACCTTATTATTTATGCCACCAACACATCAACAGCACACCTGACATGCACAGTAATTAAACTCAGTCTCCTGTGACATTTTGCCAACTTTTAATCACATAAAAACTATAGTTTGACACATATTCGCTTGATTTGTGATTTCTGCATATTTAGACATGTGATCCAGGTGTCCTGAACAGTGGGTGCTTTAAGAATGTGGCTGGGGCCCTGGAATGTGGGGATGGGGCTCAGTGACAGAATTCTTACTTAGCATGAGCAAGGCCCTGAGTAGATTCCCAGCATGCAAGGATGGAGATGACCCTGGTGAGCACATGAAAGGGCAGCCCTGGTCAAATTGGGTCTGAAGGAGTGGAACCCCCTCCTAGAGAGACGTTGCCAGAGAGGCCAGTATGGCAGTCAACAAATTAATGGATTCTGTTGGACCTGCCTCAGTGGCGCCGCTGCGTGGTTGCTTAAAGCAATAACAGGAAGATGCCCTGCACCAAGCAAGCAAATTTGCCCCTAAAGTCTCAAGTCTCTCCTGGGCGGTTTTTTTTTTTTTTTTTTTTTTTTTTTTTTTTTTTTTTTTTTTTTTTAATAGCAGCATTGGAAGAGAGAGGGAACCACTAGGAAGGGGAAAAAAAGTTTTCTATTTTTAGAGCAGGTGAATACCAGAGTGACTGGTTTTAGAAAATAGTACACATTCTAAGTTTGTGGAGCAGTTTGTACTGGCTAAAAATACATAGCAAAAAAAAAAAAAAATGTGCATAGCAGCAGGGTAGTAAATGGTTAGATTCTGGGCCAAAACTTATGCGAGAGGGCTGGCTCTGTTACTGGTTGGCTGTGTACTTTGGCCAAGTTTCTTGGTACCTCCAAGTCTGCTTTCTCACACGTCCATGGGAGTCACAGGCAGCTTTAATGTCACAGAGACATTGAGATATGAGCTTTGCCTGGCTTACAGCACTCAATAAGAACTTGACCAATGTATCTGTCCTTCCTTTTCCTCTCCCCTCTCCCTTCTTCTCCCCCTGTTCCCTTCCCACGTGGCAATCATTGTGTACATGTGGGCAGGTTAATGGATGTAGAAGCTGGTCATGTAGGATGATGGAATCTGTTTCTCTGGGTTGCCTCACATCAGTGCTCATGTTGACTGGATGCCTGCCACATTTCCCTGGCACATTAGTCTCCCCCTCCTAGTCAGGTACTTCTAACTTTTACCATTGAGTATTCTGCATCGTGTTCCTCAGCTGTCTCCCAGCTGATGGTCTTGCATTCCACTTTGCAGAGAAGACATTCAGGGGCACCTCCCTTCCTTCACCTGTCCTACTGTCGGCTAGCTCCCTCTGCTTCCAGCTCTCCCTAGTCCCTCTGGTCCTGGTCTCTAACCTCCACGAAGAACTTAAGTGCTGCAATTATACCCTAAACCCCGGTTGTGGTTACCATCTCCTTAAAAATATCCCCACCCTTGTTCAAACTTGCTCACTCTTCAATCTTTAAAATAAACAAAACAAAAGAACATAGACACCCAGCCTTGCCCTGAGGCCATGCTGCCCTCCAGAGTCTGCCCAGTTCTATGCTCCACCCTCTTCACCCCTCCCTGCCCCACACCCTCCTGCTCCCTTCCCTGCACCCTCCTGGCCCAGCTTTTCTCCAAAAGGCTTGGGACTAAGTGCCCGAATTCTCCTCTTCCCTGAAACTGCTCTTTGTCAAGGTCATTAGCAACCTCCTTGGCCAAACGCAGGCCTGCCTCTGAAAATAGAGATGAGGGGAGGGAGGAAATTCTGTTGGTGGAATAGCCCCACTGGAAGCTTTGTAACTTTGCTTGGTGGGTGGAGTCCTCACCACAGGACCTGGAGTACAATCACCGAAACTTAAAGTTGTTGCTTACTGCCCAGGGCCTCCCCCTCCTGACTGACCAGTCCTCTCTGTCTTCCACCGGCTCCTACATCACAGGCACACCCCTCTGCCATGGTCTTGACTCAGGGCTGCCTGGGCCTGTTTTCACACAGGACTCACTTCTTTTCAGCCTGGAAACATCCACCTGCTTCAACATTCAACATTCACAGCCTCAGGAGTAGTTCACAGCACAATTCGGATATGGAGAGCCACTCCAATGTGTCCCCAGGACTCACTCCTCAACTTTTTAAGTCCTTCTCAGTACTTCATCCCAGCCCCCAAATTCTCCTTCTGGGAAATGTGTATGATTCCTGATGCCTCACGAAAGGCAGGGGAAGCTTATGTCAGGTCTCACAACATTACTTAGTGAGATCCCACTAGGCACCTACTTTTATTCCCAAAGCTCTTCTCTGCCACCCAGTCACCCTACACTACCCCCAACTTTTTTTTTTTTTTTTTTAGTACCAGGAATTAAATCTCCAGGGACGCTTAACCACTGAGTTCCATGCCCAGCCCTTTTAATTTTATTATTATTACTTTTTTTAAAATTTTGAGATAGGGTCTTGCTAAGTTGCTGAGGCTAGCTTTGAACCTACGGTCCTCCTGCCTCAGCCTCCCAAGCCACTGAAATTACAAGTATGCACTACGGAGTCTGGCACCCTACACCCTCTGTCTTTCTTCTAGAATCATACTCCTTGATCTGAGCTATTGACTCTACCCATCAGCTATAAAACCTCCAGCAAAGTGCAGGCCCAACATCAGCCTGCCTGTAGTCCTCAGGTAGCAGCTCCATGTACGCAATCTTTCATGCCCACCTCCTCCTAGGTCATCCTTGCCTAGGTCATACCAAGAGGGACCCTGGGGAACTATGCTCTGAGTTCAGCCTTACCCAAAAGACTTCTCTAAAGTAGCTTCAAATGAAGTTGGGACTTGGAGACCACAGAGTAGGGGCAGCCTGGGTCCCAGCCTCAACCTTACCACACTGCCAGCCTCTGCTTTGAGGTCCCAGGAGCAGTGAAGAAAGCCTGGCCTAAAACTGCTCAGAAGCTGTTGTGTGAGTGAAGCCTTCCGAGATAGGCAGAGGAAGCTTATGCCCTCTGACCTCTGACCTGACAGAGAGTGAGCAGAGGCCTTGTTGTAAGTGAATGTAAGTGGGGTCTAATAGGGACACACATTTCCTCCATTTGTCTCCTTCCTATTACCCTCTCTCACACCCTCACCTCTCACTCCAGAACCATGTTAGTGACATCCTATTTTCATGTCTATGTTATGGTAGGGCTTGGAATTCCCTGAAATGGGAGCAGAGAGAAGCTACCAAGGAACTCGTAATTGGCATCTCTAGTCTTCAGCCCTTCGGAGGTGGGGAGGGAGTGTTATTATATCTCTGGGTCCCAAGGGCCCCCTCTCTTTGCTGGCTGAGACCCTTGGAGGTGAAATGTGGTGGAGACTCTCATCCCTCCTCCCCCTGTGATTCAGACATGGAGCCCGCTACCCCTCCTCTCTGGGTCTCATCCTACAGGGTCATGCTTGGGGAGAATATTCAGAAGCAAATAATAAGATAACAGCTTCTTGGGGGTTCTTTCCACGAAGGAAGTGCATAACTCAGGAGCAGTTAAAAATGAGCAAATTGGCATTGGTTTCTTTGTATTTAAAATAAGTGTGTGTGTGTGTGTGTGTGTGTGTGTGTGTGTGTGTGTGTGTGTGTGTTTGTAATTGGTGAAACAATGGGATTTAAAGGAGAGAAAGAAACAAACACACTAGAACTCTGGACAAGGACAAGGATACTGGCTGCCCCCAGGGATCACCAGGGGTCCGGCTTGTTGACTGGAATCTCTGAGGGCCTCCCATCTGCCCACACCATCACCAGCAGGTGGGGACTGTCAGCCACTTTCTTGTCAAGCCTTCACAAGTCAGTGCTATGAGTTTCTTACCTGGAAGGAGCCAGTATTTGTCCTGGAGACACTTCTGCCCAAAGTCTTTTGGGAGAAAAGGAGCCTGGGAATTGGATTTTCACAGCAAAGGAGAGGCCCCATTCATGCAGGAGAAGCCCTGGAACCCCGGCTCAGACTGGCAAATTGGGTGCCCCTGGGCCTCGGCTTCCATTCACAGGAGCAGTGATCTACCCCTCTGACTTCAGGACTTGCCCCAGGTTATGTCACCAGGCCCTTTGTTTCAGAGCCCAGCTGCTAAGCCAGGTCTGAAACCTGGCTGCCCTTGACACCATCCTATGCTACCACTTCTCAGAGGGACTCAGCCCAGGACATGCTGTCCTGGGGGTGTAAGGCCCCTTCTTCTTCAGACACTAGTGCTGGCTTGTCTCTAGAAAGATCTGAACACTGGATGATTTGAGACTGGGGGGTCCTGGTTCTTGTTTCGGCTCAGTGACTCAGAGTGGTGGAGTAACAGCATCCCCTTCCCCCACCTCCATTTTCCTGGTCTTGTGTCTCTTCTGTACCCCTCTACCCTGGGTCCTTCTCATCTCCCTGCTTCCCCCTACTCTTAGCTGACTTCCCCTCCCCTCCCCCAGGCCCTACAACCTCCCTCACATGTAGAAGTTTTTGGCTAGACCCTTCCCCATGAGTTCCTGGGACCCCTAGGCAGCCAGCCTTTGGCCAGAGTAATATCAACTCCATCTGCCAACCTGTGGGGAGACAGGTGATCAGATCAAAACCCAAACCCACCAAGCAGCAAACTTTGTACACTTTCTGCATGGTTTACTGGCACATCTACTTTGTAATATTATTGCAAAATCTAGAAGTCCCATGTTTCTCATTATACAGTGGTCCATATCACGCTGTGCTTGGCTTCTAGCTGGAATTTGCCTTTTCCCACCCACCTGGATATTAATGTTGGCACTCACATTGTGTGCACCACTCTCTCTTTCTACCCATCTCCACCATTCCCCCCTCCCCCATCAAATAGATAGAACACCAAAAGACTCAAGGGACCTGGTGGTAATAAACTTTTCCACCTTGGTTTGCTCCCATTAGATTCCAGGAAATCCTTGCAGGGATGCAGTAAACTAGCATACAGGGGGCAGAAGATGTGGAGGCTATCCCTAAAGTGCTATAAGACTGAGCCAAAACCCAAGTGGGGACATGGGTGTCCTTGTCTATCATCTTGTCCTAACTTTACCCTAACACCTCTGAGGGGACACTCACCATTTTTCTCCAGCGAACCAAACCTCCTTAAGGTAAAGTGGCCCATTCTTCATCAGTCCCCTGATTGCTTGCTCATGTTCCTGTCTCCTCTATGTTGCTCTGTTAAGGAAGCTAAATCATCCTACATTATGGATTAGAAAAGCATTTGGGGAGAAATTTACTTGTAAAAAGGTTCGGTAGGTTCATTCAAGGATTTTGCTATCAAGTCAGTGTGATAGGGTGGACGCTTCACTTCCCACTGGGTTGTTGGTGCTAATTGTTCTTCATCTTAGGATTGCTAACCTGGGCCCCTCAGACCCTTGAAGATGATAATGGGTGAATTCCCCTGGGTCACTTTGCCATGTGAAATTCACGAGGGAGAGAACTTGAACCTATGACATGCAGTTTGTGAGGGCTCGTTGCTGTAGGCACCACTCTGTGTGGTGAAGGGTGTACTAGTCAGCTTTTTGTTGTTGTGACCCAAATACCTGACCACAGCAAAGTAGAGGAGGAAAAGCTTATTTTGTTTTATGGTTCAGCCCTCCCATTGCTCTGCGCCCAAGGTGAAGTAGAACATCATTGGTGAAGGGCATGATGTTCTGAAGGGCATTGCTGCTCTGCTCATGACATCCAGAGAGCAGGGAGAGAAAGAGGGAGGGAAGATGAACTTTTCCAGCTCACACCCCCAGTGATCCACCTCCTCCAGTCATGTCCCACCTGCCTACAGTTATCATCCAGTTAGGACATTCAAATTAGGACAAAGAGGTTCCAGCTCTTACAAGATCTGATCGTTGCACCTCTGAATATTCTTGCATTAACCAGGAGCTTTTGAGGGATGCCTCATTCAAACCATAACAGAGGGGACCAAGGAGTTGGCATTGTGGCTTCCATTCCTCCTTTCAGGTGAGCAGAAAAGGGCTGCCCAGCCAGTTTGGGATAAGCAAGAAGCCCAGGGCATATTTTTCCAAACAGTAGGTGGAACAGGGAGTTTGAAAGTTGCTCCTGATTATCAGTGGCCAATAATTTAATCAATTGTGTTTATGTAAGGAAGCCTCTATAAAACCCCAGAAGGATAGCATTGGTGGAGAAACATGTGGAGGTTCACATGCCGGGAGAGGGCCCATGCACCTCCTCCCATACCTTGCCCTTCATCTCTTCATCTGTGTTTTTTGTAATATCTTTTATAATAAATGATAAACTTAAGTAAGCATTTCTCTGAGCTCCGTGAAATGTTTGAGCAAGTTAATTGAAGCTAAGAAGGGGATTGTCGGAACCCTATGTATAACCCGAGGGTCAGAAGTGCAGGTAAAACAACCTGGGGCTTTCTATTGGCATCTACAGTGGCCTTGGAAAATGGTCAGTCTTGGGGGTCTGAGGATCTGACCTTGCTCTAGGTAGAAATAGTGTAACAACCAAATTAGATTAGAGGACATCCAGCTGATGTCCATTACAGGACTGATTGCTTGCTGGTGGGGAGAAATCCCCATACATCTTGTGTCAGAAGTGATCTATGTTGTGAGAGTAGAGTAGGAAAAATGGCCTTTTATTTTTTCTCTATATCTTCATAATATCTAAATGTACTTAAGGGACATAGCCAATACAATCTGTGGGCTTAATTGCACCCTGATTCAAACCAAGCAAGAATAAAAAATGTAAAACCAAACATTTGTGTGACAATTAGGGAAGTCTAAATGTTGAGTGGATGTTGTCAATAGTAAAGATTTGTAGTTAATTTTGTAGGCTGTGGTAATAGAACTGTGGTTATGTTAAAAAGGCAGGGAGAGTCCTTTACCTTTTAGAAATACACTCTGTGGTACACTGCTGCGGTAATGGGCTCCTTTTCTGTGTCATTTGCATATCCCCTCCCACATTAATTCTGGGCTTGGCTGCAGGACTTGTTTTGGCTAATGAGACATTAGCAAACATGATGCAAGCAGAGGCTTGAAGAGTACTTGCACATTGAGGCTTGCCTTCTCTTGCCTCTGGGAACTCTTGAAATGCTGCCACCACCATGGGAGCAAGCTCAAGCTAGCCAGCTGCAGAGGCCATGTTCACCAGTGAGATACCTTGCCCAACTGCCAGACATGTGACTGAGGCCATTAAATGCAGTTCAACCCCAGTCAAGTCACCAGCTGACTGTATCCACATGAGAGAATCCAGACAAAATTAACAGAAGAACCATCCAGCTGATCCCAGCCCAAAGTGTCCACCCACAGAATCATGATCTAATAATGATTGCTATTTCAAGTCACTAGCAATAGATAAATAATATGATTCTGAAGTATGTATAGAAAAAAATTACAGATGGCTAGGAATTTGCTGCTGGGGTGGTTGAAGAAAGTAGAGATGAAATAAGTTTGGTTATGTGTTGATAATTAATGAAGCTGGTTAGGGCTTCAGTTTGCTATTCTCTCTTTTGTTTATGTTTGAAATGACAATTTCCATAATAAAGAAATAACAGAAAAAAAAAGGAAGGATGAGGAATTGAAGGGAAGGGAAGGGGAGTAACTCTTCTATTAACAGATCAAATAATTAAGACAGAGAAGGAAAGTGAGTTCTGCAGTGTAACACAGTCAAGTTATAGGAGAGTTTAAATTGCTAAAGAGAGCTTTCCTGATTTCTGGGCCAGGTCCTTTCCATCACCCCACATGCTTACAACCAGGAAAGTTATATAGGAGGAGCAATGAATGTAGGAGTAATTTCTTCTCTTGTTTGAGAATAGGCTTGTGGCAGGTCTAAGACTTTAGAAGGTGGTGAAACTTTGATGACAAACGATTTTCACTTGTGGGATGCATTGCTTATCTAGTGTTTGGGGAAGAAATATTTGTCCTGCCATGTATGTGCATTACATCACATAAAAGACAGACAGGGAATACCTCCCTTTCACCTTTCATTCTGCTGCTTGGCACCAAAACTTGTTCTGTTTTCAAAAGTGTGTAGTAATGGTAACGGAGATAAGCAAGGATGTGTTATAGTGTGCCAGGACAGCAATACTAAAAACTCATCTTCAAGTCCAAATATATTAAAGTTGTCTCTTTCCCACACATACAAAATGAGCAAAGCTTTCATTATTCATCAAATGGGGGAATTAAATGCTGCAATTATCTGTCTATTGCCCCAGGACAGGCTGGGCTTCGTTTAATAAGACATTGCTATGTGAAGCTGCAGACTACGCCTGACCATAAGCAGACATTAAAGAGGGTTATTTAATAAAAAGTTTCCAGGTCTTCATATCCAGTGTTAGTTTTTCTGAGAACTTCTGAACCTTAGAACTCAGCTGGAGTTTAGGAGGAGGAAGGAAGATTCTAGAAGGTGATAACTGGGCCCATGACTAAAAAGACCAATACAACAAAGCTAAAATGAATTGTAATCTTTTGCCTAACCAAATTGGCAGGGCCCCTGTCTTCCTTCTCTTGGGAGTGGTGTTTACTGAGAGGACCTACAGGGCTCTGTATTTATGTTTGATGACTGGTCTAAAATCCTAAAGCCTTGGAGCCAGCTGGCAGAGCTTAGTGAGGCCTGCACGTTATCCAGGTCAGAAATTGGCAGCACTGGCTACAGTTCAAATCCAGCCCTGCAGGTCACTGTAAAACATGGAAGAATCCTGGGTGAGTAGAGGACCCTAGTTTTCCCTCACTTGAGGGGCCTTTAGGACTCCAAATTTCTGCAGACCACACTCAAAACCCACACTGATTTTTTCCTACTTGCCATTTACTTAACATGAGTTTTCAAGACAAGGGGTCCCTAGATGAGTGTGCTAAAAAGGTTAGGGGTTCTGGACCCAAAGGGGTTATGGTTCCTTTCACCCTAGAGTACCCATACTTAGTTGACTACGATTCTCACAGGCAGAAGGTCTGCCTGGAGTACACAGTGATGACCCTTCTTCCCTCCCATACCAGGGAGAAGCATGAGGGCACAGAGGATGTCCTCTTTGTCTGCAACCCTGGCCAACTGAAAATCTTCATGCTCAGGAGAGCAGAACCTGAGTCACTTTGCCTGAGTCCCTTCTTCCCCAGAAGCTGGAAAATATTACTCTCTCCACTCTCCCTTATACCCCACCTTCCCATCCTGCCACTTTGGGAAGTTTGTGGACATTCTCCTGTCCCCTTGCAGCAGACATAAAGGGCTTCCAAACCAATGCCAGCCCTTCTACAAGCCCAAGGGGAAACCAAACACATGCTAGCGCTGGCTGGGCCAGGTGCCGCTGCTGAGTACACACAAAGAAACACATGAAGGCTGACACAGCTAACATGGGCTTCCACGAGAAATATCTTCCCAGACCTGGAGTGAGAATGTAACAGCCCCTGAGCCTCTCTGAGTCTCCTTTTAGTGAAAAGTGGCTGATGTCAGCTGGTCACTGAAGACTGTGCCAGGAAGCCAGGAGATGGGGAAGCATTACAGTGAGACCTGGAAGGTTTCTGGGATAAGGGGAAACATTTATCAGGTGACCGTGGGAAAGGTTTTCCAGCAGGAGAGTTCAGAGTTAGGACCTGCTTCTACCATGGCATGCTACAGGACAAGGGCCTCTGGCCCCCAAGCCACTGCCTTCTTGCCAACTGAGTGGTGGACTGCCAAAGGGAACTCAGGGACTGATGTTTGAAAGGCCCCTATCCCCTGGCTGCTCTCGTGGCCAGTCCTTTCTCCAGGATCGTGACCCAGATCTGAGCCAGACCCTGTCAGCCCACAGAAGCAGGCATCCTAAGACTACAAGGGCACAAGGTGAAGACAGAGGACGTAAACAGATCCCGGCAGGGCCACGTCCAACACTGCCAAGGAGCAGCAAGGCATCGGGTGATATAGGCATGGTTCCCTCAAAAGGCTTCCCTGGAACAGAGCCAACACCCCTCACCCATTTCCCACTCTGAACAGAGCTCTGCAACCCATTCCAGGCATCAGAAATACGTTCCCAGAAGCGGACTCAAGGTTGCGGAGACCCGTGGTGGACACTAGGGGGCAGGGTGGGGTAGCAGGGTTGGCTCCAGGAGAAGGGAGCCACCTAGATCCAAGCCGGGGATCTGACCCAGAGCGGGCGTGGTGGGCGCCTGCGAACTCCGGCTCCGAGGTGCCCCATGTGGAGACCTCACTCGGAGAAATCAGACCCATGCGGAACGCGCCACCCCAACCCCGAAGGTCCCGCTCCAAAGTCCCCAGCGCGGTGCAGCCCCGGCACAACGCGGATCCGGGGACCAACAAGGCAGGCCCAGCGCCCGGGATCAGGAAGGGGCACAACCAGGGCGGTGTGGGGCCCGACGGCCTCGCCTAGAGGGCCCGACGCCCCCATTCAGGCGGCGGCTGGCCGGCCCCTTTGTGCCCGGCGTGTCACGCGGGGGCGCCTCCCGTTGCTGCGCCCGGGAGAGGCCTACTGTAGCCGGGGCCCTTTCCAAGCACAACAGCAGCCCCGTCGCGGCCCCGCGCTGACCCACTTTCCCTCCCACCTCCCCAGCCCCAGAACGAGAATAAACGCGGCAGCCGCCAAGCAGGTGCGAGCCCGCGGGCGGGGCGCCCCGGGCCACCGGGCTACCCCGCACCCGCCTCCGCCCCGCGGCGCCAGCCACGGCTTCCGGGGCGGGGGCCGGGAGATGAAGACAGGGGGGCGAGGGTTGGAGAGAGATGCCACCTCGGAGGAGAGGAAAGGCTGGAGAAATGACGGCGGAAGACAGGAGGAGGAAGAAGGGAGGAGAGAGGGAAAGGGGAAGAGAAAGGCAGAGGAGGGCCGAGGGAGAGAAGGGCTGAGAGGAAGGAGGAGGGAGACCGCGCCCCAGCCTCTTTCCTGGACCAAAGCCAGCTGGGGAGGAAATGTTGAAATGGGTGAAGTGCACATCCGCCTCCCAGGCCTAGGGGGTTCAGGGCTCTTGCTGCGTTAACCCCACCTTCCCCAGCCGGTTAGGTGCCCAAAGGCTGCATTTTTTTTTTTTTTTCCAAGCCCCATTGCCTGGGAAACTGTTCATACTGAGCTGAGTTAATGGAGCCTGGACCTGCCCCCAAGCATGTGCATTTTTAGATGAGACCACTTGTTCACCAAGTGACTGTGTCTACTAGGGTTGGCACCACAGCCTAGTGGAGCAACCTGGAGGGAAGAGGCAGGTGGCTAATGCTGAATGTCATGGCTTGGCACTGACAAAGCACGGGTCCTGAAGCCTCCTTCCTTGTCTCTGGGTCCCTTCGAGCCCGGACGAGAGACCTCACTGACAGGCATCGGATCTGGAAAAAAAACAGGGAAAGTCCCTTGTCCCAGGACAGGGTTCTACCTGCTCAATCCTTGTTCACTTCTGTGTACTTTCTACCTATTACCTACCTACATTTAATACTTGTTAGAAGAATTTATAAATAGATCCATCACAAAAGGGCATTCACATTGACCTCCCCCCCTTTTCCTTACTCATCCTCACATAGTAGTTGTATGTGTACAATTCTAGGCACATATCAACAAACAAGAATGCATATTAACATGCTTAGTACAGAAATGGGGTCAGTACATCATAAGAGCTAATGGGTAGTGAGTGTTCACCAAATGCCAAACCATTAGTCTGAGCACTTGGCATATGTTAACTCACTTAATCCTCACAAAACTCTTTAAGGTTTATTACTATCATCTCAATTATTCAGATGAGGAGCCTAAAGCACAGAGAGGTTAAGTAGCCTGCCAAAGATCATGAAACTACTAAGTAATACAGTCAGGAAAAGACCTTGGTTCCACAGCCCATAACGTAACAACTAGGCTTCCCACTCCTCTATGCATATTGTTCTATGAATTGTTTTTCCACTAAGAATATGCTATTTTCTACAACCACGGAAAGATTCCTAGAGGAGGAACTGTGCCTACTGAACATATGAGATTTTTATGGGTATTAACAAAATCTTCCAAAACAGTGGAAGTCTTGCATCTAGGCTCCATGTTCGACCCCATCTTTACCCCCATAAACAAGTATCCTTGGATTCTTTTAGGTCAGGGGTTGAGGAAGTGGGAAGTTCCCACACAGGGGCAGAGGCCCACACAGACCATGAAAATAAGCAGGGTGACAATTTTTTTTAGGTAGGAATTCAGGGAGACCACGATGTTAGAGACAGAGTACAAGAAAAATGTTGCTAGAGGATAAGACAGGGAGATGAGTCATTATGTCCCTGTTTAAGATAAGTCCCATTACCATGACAACTTCCTCCACTGAGGACTTACAGCCCATAATAGCACCTGACATAGGTTTGATGGTCTAAAATTACCAGTGGGAGGTAAAGTGGACGTGTTCTAATTAGGTATTCTACAATAACCAACCAATGGGAGGGGGGAAATTGGACAGTATTCTAATCAGGTACCAAAAGGTAGGTAACCAATGGTAACAAGTCAGGTCTGTATAGGGAAGAGAATGCTTCATAGTCCAGCATATTAGAATTTCCAGACTCTCTCTCTCCATCAGGCTCTCTGTCTCCATCCCCTCTCCCACCCATTCTGTTTTACCTTTCACCTTCACTTTCAATAAATCTGTACTTTGCCTGTTGCTTCTGTGTGACTTGCTCAATTCTTTGTTCAGGACACCAGAACCTGAACCCCAGCTAACAATAACAGTTTGAGCAGAGAACTCCAGGGGCCTGGACTTCCAAACTAGGAAAAGAAGAAGGTACTCAGAGTCATGCTAGTGGGATTGACTTTCTATAGCCATGTTCAGCTATGGCATCATGTCCTATGGCAGCCAGAGATTCTGAGCCAGCCTGCTTCTACCATTGACCCTTGCTCATTTTTCCAAAGCTGTTCTTCAAACATCCTCAAAATTCTTTGAGTGCAATAAAATCTCACAGTGAAATCCTTTTTTTGTAGTTGTTGCTATGAGAGTCCTGTTACATATAGTTGGTTGTTCTAAAACATTTAAATTTTGTTCATTTGATGAGGAGGAAAGGAAAGGGAAAGTCGAAGTCGTTCATGGATTTCATTTACATTTGCTTATTACTAGGTAGGTGAGGATGGAGAGTGCTTCCTACAAATAAAATCCATTTTCCCTTCTAGGACAACAAATCTGGAGCTAGGCAAACACTACAGAGTTGGACTACATTTCCCAGCCTACCTTGCAGCCTATCAACAGAGTAGGAGGAAACTGGTGACAGGAACCATTTCTGTTCTGGGCCTGCAAAGAGTGGGTGTTGTCCATTCTACTTTGGCTTTGGCAGCAGCCCAACTGTTGTAGAATAGTGCCCTAGGGGAAGGGCTTAAGATTCAAGACTCTCTAAAATTAGTTTTACTATTCTCAAAGATTCTATATCACTTTGTGGTTTTATTCAGTAAACATTTTGTAAAGTATTAAAAATGAGGAAGAGTTTTCTTTATCTTTTAAAAACAGATGCTCCTTGATTTGCAGTGGGGTTTATGTCCCAATAAACCCATTGTGGGTTGGAAATAAGTCAAAATGCATTTGATACACCTAACTTAAAAAAACATCAGTGTTTATCAATAGAGCACACTATAGAGGGTCAGTTATTTCTCCTGGTAATCTTTGGGTGGACTGAAACCTGTGGCTTACTTCCACTGCTCAACATCACAAGAGAACTGTACTGATCAGTACTAGTCTGGGAAAAAATCAAAATACAAAGTGTGATTTCTGCTCAATGTGTGTCTTTTTGGCACCATCATAAAGTTGGAAAATTGTAAGTCCAACTCAAGACAATATGTAAATAAATACCTCTGATTGGTTCTGTTTCTTTGGAGAACTTGAGACAGAAAAAGATCTGTTGGTTCCAGCCTCTGTATTATTGGGTTTCCTTGTTACAGCTGCTGAGCCATACCCCAACTAATTCAGAAGTTGATTAGTGTCCCTGTGTGTAGCCACTTCTAGTGTGGTCTTGGTGACCTTCCTGTACTTTAAGGTTTTTTAACTTCTTCACGTGACTCTCCAGGATTTTTATATATTAGAGGCATTATTAGTCTTTTGACTATAATATGTATTGAAAATATTTTATTATTGTCAATCACTTGTCCTTTCATTTTGCTTGGGGGTACATTCATCCTATAGACTAAATTAGTTACAGCTCTTGATGCCTATGACAGCAATCCAACCCAATTTAGTATAATCAGAGGGCTGTTTCCTGTGCAACTCATGTCACTGCCCTCTTCACAATACTGAAGGTCCCACAAGAAGCCTAATGTATCTCTCAATTTATGTCCCTTTTATAATCTTAAATTTTCTTTATGTAAGTCCTTCAGAAGTTTGGTTAGGTCTATGCCTAGATTACTTATGTTTTTCATTGCTATTGCAAATGCCATTCCCTACTTGGTGTACAGGGGAAGTATTGATTTTCATGTTTGTTCTGTGTCTACTTGCCATCTGATTGGTTCTTACTGAACCTCTTATTGAACCTCTCACAGGATATTAATTATACTAATTTTAATTTCCTCTTCTGATCCCTGCATCATACTGTGTTCTCCAAGGTTCCATTTGGTTCTTCTTCTGCATGCTGATGTTTTGGTATTTTTTTAAATGCATGATTGTCCAATTCCATCTGTGAATGAGTATCAGAACAGTGGTTCTCAAAGTGCAATCCATGGATCCTTGGGGTTCCTGTAATTTTTTTAAAGGTGCCTCTAAAGTCAAAACTATTTAAGAGGAATGCAAAGACTTTATTTTCTCATGGGTGTTCAATGGAGTTTTCTAGAGTCTACATGATGTATGATATCACAACAGCTTGGAAGCAGAAGCAGATATGAAAATCTAGTGGGATATTAAGAGAGATTTAATTGGAGAGATTTTCAAAAATACCAAACAGTGTCACTCTTTTAACTAAAACGTTTTTTTAAAAAATACAGTCATTTTTGTAAATATTATTTGAATAAGCATGTCATTGTTATTTTTAATAAATATTTGAACATTTTCTCCATTTGAACTTCTAAAGCAAATATTGATTTAACACATATATGCAAATGCACTTCTGAGGACCTTTCATCATGTCCTTCCATTCCTTCCTTCTCTCTCCAACTTTCTTTTAGAGATGTGTCAGGGGCCTAGGCTGGTATCAAACTCTTGATTCTCTTGCCTTGACCTCCCCAATAGCTGGAATTATAAGCTGTGCACTACTGCATCCAGTATCCTTCATTTTTAAGAGGGTGGGTTGGTCAGCTTTCCCAATTGTCTATGTTAGTTAGCTTCCTACCATTATAACAAATATCTGAGATAATCAACTTATAAAGAGAAAAGGTTTATTTTGGCTATAGTTTGGCCAATGTTTGCTATGGAGTATTTCCTGGCAAATTTGTCTCAGTGTTAATGGGGCACTCTTTATCTTGGCAGCAAACAGGGCACTATCCCAATTGCTCAGGTAACCCTTTAAGTAATTGCCCATGTCCCATGACCCATTCCTTCACTACTGGCAACCCCACCAATTCCAGATTTGGGGGAGTGTTTAATATAACCCCCCACACACACCTGTACAACACGGTAGGCTCCTTGGCTCTGTTGAACTTCATATGTATTGGATCTCTTCTGCTTTATGTCTTCCAGAAATTCTCCAATGTCTGGTCTACTGATGGCACTTCTCCTAGTTGTCTTGATCTTCTAAGCATTTATTTTGATATTTATTGTTCTATTTCAGAGGAAAGGAGTAAGGTATGTAGGAGAAGTCCCTGAATGTGCTTAATCAGCCCTCTTGAATCCGGTGGTTGAATGGATGAGTGAATGAACAGGCGCACTGGAGGTGGAACCTCAGGGCAGGGAACCCATCCCCTGTTGGTGTAGACCTTCCATGTCAGGGCTGTCAGGAGGAGCACATGGTAGAATGATTATAGACAGGGTGCCCTACCTGTGTGAGAGCACCTGTGAGTCAGGTGAAGTCAGGGTGAGGACTGTGCGTGTGTGATTGTTGTCCAGGAGTCAGCAATGGGTGAAAATCCAAAGAGAGACAACACACAGAAATTGTAGCAGATGTCCTCTCTCTTCAGGCTTAATTTAGCTGATGGGAGTTAAGCCACTGTGGCATAATTGCTAGAAGAAAAGAAAATGATGCCCACAGAGTTCCAATCCTGGTGACTTCAGGAAAACTATGGCTCATGTCTCCTGGGCACAGGGCCAAACATGAAGAAGGAGGGTGCTAGGAAGTATCCCCAGAGAAGAAGAGGGGCCCATCAGGACAGTATGTAGAGGATGCTGTGAGGCACTTTGAGTTTGGGGAACACCGTCCTTCCTTCTGCTTTGGGTCTGATCTGTTGATAGCATCGAGTTGGTCATGGTTGCCTTCTCATGAGAAGCAGAAAGAATCCTTTAACAATTCGGTCCCTACAGCAGCCTGAGGCCTGAGGTGATTAGAGAGCAAATCAGGGGAAGGAAACTTAGGTCGCCTCACATTTTATTTAAAAGAAAACACTTCCCTCCTGAAGCAGGGGGGTGAGCTATGTGCCTTGGCATGGACACAAAACCAAAGCAAACCCTCAGCTGCTTCTCTGGAAAGTCTGCTTCTCTGGAAAGTCTGGCCACACCCTCCGGACATGGGAAAGGCTTTCTTCTTTATTTCAAATGACCCTTTTTCGCCTTTTATAGATGCAAATGTTTATTTGGTCTGACTTTGAAATACTTCAGTGCAGCTGAAATAATTTAAGGCAGCCCTGTATGAAATGACCACTTCCTGACCTTCTAACATGTGAACCCTGTGCTGGGGCCACAGACAGAATTTGAGACACCTGAGCAGCAGTACCAGGTCCTCCTTCACCAGGCCTCCCTGACCACGTGGATGGGGTGGGCATTGTAAACAAGGATTTCACTGTGGCTGGGCAGATGGGCACTTGTGCAGGTTAGCAATGACAATTGAGAGGGTCATAGCATTTATCAGGGACTTGACATATGCTAATCATCACCTCTGGGAGAAGGGTGAGAAGTCATGGGCTTACCTGTTAGGAGTTATCTTATGCAAGAATCTACAGGTTCAGGATGTGCAGAAATCTGTAATGGAGAAATAATCTGCAAAGCTTTGTGAGAACTAAATTAGTAAAATATATTCATCCCTCCATATCTGCAAGGAATTGGTGCCAGGACCCCACAAATACGAGAATACTAAACATCAGAGCTGTAAGGTCAGAATTGGAGCCTGAGTCCAACAGGAGGCAGAGAGCCTGGCTATTTCTACATGGCAGTAAACATCTTGATTAGAGTTGAAAGACAAATGACAAACAGAAAAAAAGTATATAGCACATCCTTAAGGTGGAATTACCACACAGTCATTAGAAAGAATGAGGGATTGGGCTGGGGATGTGGCTCAAGTGGTAGCGCGCTCGCCTGGCATGCGTGCGGCCCGGGTTCGATCCTCAGCACCCCATACAAACAAAGATGTTGTGCTCGCCGAAAACTAAAAAATAAATATTAAAAAAATTCTCTCTCTCTCTCTCTCTTTAAAAAAGGAATGAGGGATATTTCTATTATCTGCATAATAAGGTGTGCAACTTATGTCCCAGGCAAAGGCTGCTGTAAATCTATAAGAGAGAAATCCAACAACTGAATTGGAAAATGGGCAACAGACAGAAATTCTTCCCAGGAAAGGAAAATGCTTCCAAACTTTTAAAATATGCTTACTTTCATTACAATAAAATAAATCATCTTAAAAAAAAATGCAAACTAAAACATCAGTGCTTCTGCTTTCCACATATCAGATTGACAAAGTTCCAGACTTTGATAGCTGCTGTGCAGATGCTATGGTTGGATATGGAATGTCCCCCAAAGGCCCATGCTTCATCCCCAGGTCATAGGGTGAGAGTGGAACCTCCTCCCATAGGGAAGGTGGCAAAAACTTTAGGAGGAGTGGACAAGTGGGTAGAAATTAGGTTATTATGGCTGTCCCCCTGAAGAGGATATTGGGACCCCAGCTCCTCCTCTTCCTCTTTTTTTTTTTTGCTTTCCAGAAACTCTGAGGAGAGCAACTTCCTCCATTACATGCTCCTGCCACAATATTCTGCCTCATCACAGCTCCCAAAGCAACAGGGCCAAAGGAACATGAACTGAAACCTCCAAAACTGTGAATCAAAATAAAGTTTTCTCTCTTTAAGTTGATAATCTCAGGTATTTTGTTAGAGTAATGGCAAGGTAACAGAGTGAGTAAGCTGGGAAGACAAGATTAGGAGGCAGGGGACCTTGGTCACATCTACCTACATTACAAATATGTGTGTTCTGCCTCTGCCCGCCCACTTTAGGACTTCATCCTATAGGTGTGTTTGCACATCTTCATGAGGATGCTTATCATGGAGGCTCATTGAAGCATTATTTGTGGTCATAAAAGGGTGGAAACAAATACTGTCAGCAATAATATTAATTAAATAAATTACATTGCATCTGTAGGATGGAATTACTATTTAATGTAATCCTTAAAAAGAATAAGATACATTTAGGTTTATGATATGAAGCAATCTTCAAAGGATATTATTTTAAAAAGAGGAAGATACAGAAATGTGTATATATCTCCCCTTACTTGTGTGTGTGCAAATGTGTGTATATTTGTATAGAAACATATATTTGTATATATGTATCCTTAGGAGGATACATAAAATGTGGAAAAATGGCATCACTGGTTTCCCCTGGTATTATACTCTGAATGTTTGTGGGCCCCCAAGACCCATATATAGAAACCCTCATTCCTCATCCCTGATGTCACATTAGGAGGTAGGATCTCTGGGATGATTAGGTCCCCAGGGTGCAGACTCTATGATGAGATTAGGCCCCTTGTAAAACGGACCCAAAATGCTCTTGTGTCTCTCTCTCTCTCTCTCTCTCTCTCTCTCTCTCTCTCTCTCTCTCTCTCTTATTTGAGGAGACAGCAAAAAGGTGGCCATGTGCAATCTGGGTGAGGGTCCTTGCCAGAACTTGACCATGATGGCACCTTGATCTGGGACTTCCACTCTCTAGACCTGTAAGAAATAAATATCCATTGTTTGTAAGTCACCTAGTCTATGGATCATGTTGACTAAGACATTCAGGGAAAGGGTTAGGGACCTGGGGTGGATGGTAGAATGCTTAATTCTATTGTCTCCTTCATTTGAATGTTTTGCTTGAAGCATCTTCAGTCCTTAAACAGTCAAAGCCATGCCTTGGGGATACTGCAGTCATTTCTGTCCCATCTTGGCCTGCTGCTGGCTAGGAGTGAGCCCAGCCAAGCTGTTCCCTGTGGGTCAAGTCTGCACCACCAGCTCTGGAAAGGGAACCTACAACATGGGCAGTGAATTACCCAGAAGTCACAGCCTGGGCTAAGGTCTGCATGTGGCAGGGAGGCAAAGGTGGCCAGACCCACAGACTCTGCTGCAATTAACTTATGTTCTTACTCCTCCTCCTCCTGTTACTGAGCACTTACCTGGGCATTGCTGATGTTCCCTGGGGAATTAACAAATTCGGTGAGGATCCCCAGTGGGCAGACTCCAGCAGGGCAGGGCTCTGAGCCTTGGGCTGTTTAGTGCACCATGAAGCCATCATTTTACACTGTCCTGGGAACTGTGGCTGATTGCTTCTCAGATGAAGCACAGAGGCAGCAGCTCCACACAGTGTGTGGGAGTGGATCTCTCTTGTAGCCATATATGCCCCTTCACCTCAGGTAGGGTCTCAGTTGCCTTAGGCCTTCCTTCCTTTAGAGTTTCAATCCCCTTCCCACATCTGTTCCCCTGAATGGGAGACAAGATCCCTGAGGTCAATAACACTCCCTTAGGAGAAAGAGGGGATTGTGACAAATGCTTTAATCCATAAGATGCACAGCTAAATGTATATCTTTCTGAACAAATGATGCCCTGGTTATTAAACAAAATACTCAGACTCACTGTCTTCCCAGAAATCCAGCTGAATATACACATCAGCCCTGTTACACAATCCAAGAAGGGTACAGCCATGGGAATGACATGACTGTATCTACATGTCTGATTGTACAGTCTATGATCTGGCCAGGCCTCTGAGCATGTGTGGCTCTAAGTAAAGCTTCATGCTCAGACAGCCCTAGGCTGGGATAGGCGGTAGGAGAATCCAGGTCACGGAGGCAGGCCTGGTCCCCTACCCTTTTCATTGTTCGTGTTAAATCATGTGAACAGCCTCTACTGGGAACATATGGCAGCAGAAGGGACACCTAGTATCATTTCAAGGGTTAAACGCCCAACAACACAAAGCAACTCACCTGCCCTTGAACAGTGCACGCCCACATCTTTATCATGCCAGTAATTATTCTTACTAAAGGTAGACATAATTTTGAAGGCAGGTAAAAGCTACTTGAAAAGTCAGTGGGCAGATGGTGTTGGTGTAGAACCTGCTCCTCCTCCTTTTCAATGTCAGCCTTACAGGTCTCAGCTGCCATCTCATACTATTATTATTGTTACTTTGCATTTGGGCACATCACTTTCTGTGGATGTGGAAGGAGGGGTCAAGCAAAGTCTCAGAGGCCACATACATCCTCTCAGAGACATGTTTGGTTTGGTGACTGGGTCATGCACTAATTGTCAGGGGCTCAGAGCATGTGCAGGGAATGGATTTCCCAGATTCTGCACACTCAACATAAGCGTGTTGCATCATCCCTGAGTTTAGCTCCTTTTCCTGGGTCTGTGTGGGCAAAACATAACCCACATTGGGGGACAAAGCCCGTCAAAAGGGCTGTTTTGATGACTCTCAATTGAGAACAAATGGCACCATCACCTCACAGCAACCCCAAGACTGAGGAACTATTATTATCCCTGTTTTCCTGATGGGTAGACTGAAGTTTAAAAGTGGTGGGAAAGGGAAAGGGGATGGGACCCAAGGACTTCAGGGACAAGGAGGAATGAGGTCCATTCATTCAGTTGAATCCAGATGCTGGGCAGTTAGATGTAGCTGGCACTACAGGAGATGGGATGAGTAGGGAATGTGGGTGCAAATAGAGGGGTTGATCTTCACTCTCTAGGAAACCCATGGGACCCCAGTCTTTCCATTGCACTCCCCAGGCACACCTGGAGGCTTGCTCTATGGAAAAATTGAAGAGCAGTGACTCTAAACTCAGGAACTACAGAAAGCAGAAGTGGAGTGAAACTTCAGACTGAAAATGGGTTGAGGTATAAGAAGAAAGACAATACACACCAAGAAATACCACCAAAGTCCCTTCCCTCATTCAACTCCCAAGAAATTGGCAGCCTAAGGCAGGACACATGTCCCTATTTTTAAGTAGAGACTTAAAAATCTTATACATGGAGGTCACCTTATAAAGAAATCTGCTCTACCCACCAGTCTAGTGCCACCCCACCAACAACAACAAGACTTCAAAGAGCTCTGGAGTGCTGCACTCTTAGACATGCATAGATTGCCAAGGATCATTGAACATGTGGATGAAGCCACCATTATAGAGGAAAACAAACAACAATCAGAAAAAGGAACTCAGAGGAATTAGAGAGAAGGGAGTCAAAGGTGAGCTCAAAATGAACCTCCAATCAATCATAATCTCAGGGAAATGAGAGAGGATACTGCATCCAAGAAAGGGTGAAGAAGGTACTAAAAGCACAAGTATGGAAATACCTAATCGAATCAAAGCAATCTCTAGGAAAAAAATAAAAAAGACAAAGAGATTGATAATAAGAAATAAAATTCCACCAGAAGGTCAATTACACAATTCAGCATCTTTCCTACTAACTAGAGTTGTGAAAGGATAGAACCAAGAAAACAAAAAGGGAGAGACTTCCAAAGAAATAATACAAGAAAATTAGTGACTAATGGATGACCACAAATGGAAAGACTACAAATGTTAAGCATCACCACAATTAAATACATTACGTTAATTCCACACACCACAATGTGTCATCATGAAATTTGAAGGCATGGGGATAAAGAGAAAATCTTACAAGTTAGATATTGGGGTGGGGTATAACACATATAAAGGCTTAAGGATTACAATGACAATAGACTTTACAGTAGCAGCATTGAAAGTCGGAAGACAATGGAATAGTGCCTTTGAAATGTTGACCTAAGTTTCTAAATCTGAGCAAATTATTTTTTGTATGAAGTAGTATAAATGTATTTTTAGGCATGCCACACATTTAGAATTTTTTCTCTTCTGCATATCTTTTCTTAGGAGACACTAGAAGATGTGTTTTACCAAAACAAGCAAGCGAACCAAGAAAGAAAAGAAGACAGGGGATGTAATCCAACAGAGAGGCCAAATGAAGCCCAGAAGGGAGGCTTCCAGGGAAGGGAGAATTACTAGATAATCTAATGTGTTATAATTTGAAATATTTGATAGGTGCTTGGCAGAAATAGGGAAGCTTTGGGGGAAAGCTAGCCATCAGGACAATGAAAACTAAATGAATGGTAAAAGGAAACATTTAGCTCTGGTACTGGGAGTGGGAATGGGTCATGAAAAAGGATCATATTCATCATATACACTCTGGCTCTCAAATGAAAATGATTTCATAGTCCTATTCATGTAAATACTCATTATTTATTTATTTAACCAAAAATTGTGATATTAAAATTTATTAGGATTATTAAAAGTGGAAAGTGAAAACATGGTGGGTTATGGCCATCAAATCCTCTGCCATTATAATAGAAAGCCAACAATTTATATCAAAATATAAGTGAAAATAATTATAAACCCTTATCTTTTCAGAAGCAATAAAAAAGAAAGTGATTTTGCCTGGAGAATAGGACTTTGGAATGAGAGATAAGCAGAGAAGAACCTCCACATTGCACTGTGAGTCTAAAGGATTTGGACTATGCACTCCACATATGAATCCCTTTCCAAAAAAAAAAAAATCTGGAAAAGGAAAGGAAACTCTCACCATGTGCTCACTGCTGTTGCTAATATATGACATGACCGGCTGTGGGGACCAGGGAACACTGTGGAACTGGGATATTTAGCAAATGGAAAAAATTTCAAGTGGGTGACCCAGAAGCAGAAATCCTGGTGTGGGGAACCAGTGGGAGCCTTTCTCTTTTGTGTGAACTGTTGTCCAAATTACAATAGTTGGATTTGTTAGTGGGCAAAGTCCTCCAAAGCATACCAGCCAGAAGTGCTGGGATGCATGGAAGAGATTTTCCCAGATGAAGAGTAATGGTCTTTGGACAACTTGGAGAAAATATGTTGGGGCATGGTTCCCTTGAGGTGAGATTAAAGGGATGGAGAAGACAGGAGGTTGTGTGAGGGACACATCTCTCTTAAGAAATGAGAGTGAGCCAATATGGAAGAGGAGTACAAGATCAAGTTTCCACATCAGGCCAGGGGACAGAGATATAAGTCTCCCTGGTTTCTGCAGTTCTCTGGCATCTGGTCCCTATGGCCTTAACTTTTTCTCTGTCTTGATCTATGATAGCCCTTGTGGGTGGCTCCTATTGGTCAAGGGCAAGAGGGTTGGTCTGCAGGGAAGGGAGGAAGTGAGAATCAGAGAGATGGAAAGCAGAAGGGAAGGTAGATTGCTAGAAGCAACTCAGCAGAGCCAGGAGGCAGAAACATGGGTAGGTAGTGTATCAGTTATCAATTGCTGTGCAAAAAATGACCTCCAAATCTAACTGAAAGCAACATGAATCTCTCGCACAATCTCTGAGGGTCAGAAATATGGGAGTCGTTTAGTTGGTTGTTCTGAGACTCAAGGATTATTCTGAGGTTGCAGTCAAGTTGTTGATCAGGGTTCTCTGAAGACTGGATTTTGGCAGGAGCAACTGCTGTGAAGCTCACTCACATGACTGTTGGTTGGAGCCCTCTTTTCCTCAATATATGGACATTGCAATGTGTCTGCTTACAACATGGCTTCTCCTAGAGCAGGTGGTCACAGAGAGTCAGAGATGAAGAGATAAGAATGCAGCCAAGAGGAAAGTCACAGTGCTTTTAAATTTGGAAGTGGCTCACTGTCACTTCTTGCTATAGTTTGAATCTTTAAAGTCTTCCAAAAGTGCATGTGGTAAAGCTTTGGTCCCTAACTGGACCTATTGGGAGGTAGAAATTGTATTATTCGGAGCCTAGTGGGAAGTCTTTGGGTCATTAAGTGTTTGCCCTTGAAGGGAATAGTGAGATCCCAGATTCTTCTTCTTTATTACTTCCCAACCATAAAGTTAATGGTTTTACTCTGCCACACACTTCACCATGATATGCCACCAAGGACCCAATGTGTCAGGGCCAATCAGTTATGGACTGAAGTCTACAAAACTGTGAGCCAAAGTAAATCTTTTCTCTTCATAAACTTATTATCTCAGGTATTTTTCATAGTGCCAGGAAGCTAAGACATCTCTGCCATGTTCTTCAGGTCCTGGGTACAGCACAGGAGGGTCTACACAAGGATGTGAGGCCAGGGGTTGGAATCATGGGGCATCATTGTAAAGACTGACTTCCACAGTAGTTGATTCCCACAGTAGTTGAAAGAGACTCACAGTTGGGTGCCTACTGTGTGCATGACTGTGATTTCAGCTGTGGCTGTGATAAGCCTTGAAGACACACCTGTTCCTGAGGCTCTTTAGCTCCTGGTGCAATTCCAGTTCTCCTGTCTGTACCCCATCCCATTTCTCATTTTGTTAATACAATCACTCTCTCATATCTGCTTCACCAGTTCCAGTCTTCTGATCTCATTTGCATCTCCATTAATAGATTCTCATGATATCTCTATTCTTTGTGTTGAGCATGTTTTATTAATTCCAGTTGGATGATAAAACAGAAATCACAGGGACACTGGCTCTATACTGGCCAACAACTTGACCTGCAGCAGTAAGCCTGCAGTGGGCGAACTGGGAAGAGAGCTGGAGACTCTGGGCTCTTTAGACACCCACCCCCATGGTGGCTTTCCATTTTTCCTTGCATTTCACAGATTCTAAGCACTGGGGATATGCCATGAATAGAAAAACCCTAGCTTTTCTGGTGCAGGAGATGGAACAGGCATTAGTCCAAGTATCTCACAGATAAATACATAATTACAAATGGAAAGCACTGATATGAAAGAAAGTGCAGGGTGAAATGAAATTACAGGGAGCCTGACTTGGCTCTGGGCCCAGGAAACACCTCTGAGGAGGAAGAAGGCAGCAGCAGTGGGTAATTCCTGCTTGTCACCAGGATCAGAGAACAAAGAGGGCCTCAACCTCCCATTTATCTTCAGGCTAATGTTAGCTTGTGAGACATGTGAATCATTTACTTTTTCTCACAAATGTTGTTAATACTGAGGGGTAAAGAGTAAAAGATTGAGTCCCAGACTAATAAATAAAGGCAACCTTCGGTGATATATTTCTGCACCAGGCAAGGTGTCTTCTTATAGGAACAGTAGAATCACCCAGAAACAAGCATCTAATTATAGCAGTGCCATCTGCGGAACTAAAATAAGGATGATTATCAACACTATCTTTCAGGTTTTTCACTAAGTCAGAACAATTTGCTAAAAATAATCTGTACTGTATCCGCAACGCCCCCAAACAATGTGTGTTTTCCAGTCACAGCAGCTTGCCAGCTCCCGATGGCCCCCTGAGGCCGAGGGGAGCACTAAGCCCAGCTGGCAGCCACAGTCCTTTTGTTGGCTGGCTTCCTACTGAGCTGTATCACTGGGGCAGTAGAAGATGGGGTGGAGGGAAAGTTCAAATTGGATTTCAGCCCACCATGGAAGGCCAGGCAGAGGACACCAGATTGGGCAGGAGGCCTGGACTGAAGAAAGCGGGGTACATTTCCTAAGAGGCTCTCAGGGGTTCTAGGGCCCAGGGCAGGGTTCTCAGTTCCTGGAATCTTGCTGGGTCCGATGAAGTTGAGTCAAACCCTCAACTGCCAGCATTAGGAGTTAAATTCATAAGCCAGGCATCAATTCACTTGTGTTCCATGGGGAGGTTTCCTTCTGCACCTGAAAATGAGGGTTGGGGATGTAGCTTGGTGGTAGAGTGCCTACCAAGTATGTCTGTTTGTTCAATTCCCAGCACTGAAACAAAGAAACAAATCCAGAAACAAACAAAAACAAACAAACAACAACAACAACAAAAAAACTTCTTTCTAGACCTGAAAATTCAGGTCCCCCACAGAGAGTTCCCCTTGCAGAGGTTCATTGCCAGTTTCCTTTTCCCAAAGGAAGTTTTGATAGATGTATTTCAGGGAGAAAGAAAGTGATCTCAGAGAAAGGATTGAGGTGAAGAAGGGATAAACTACAACGAAAGCACTGATGAGAGGAAGTAAGAACCACCATTAATCATATAAAGCAGAATTCTAGGGGACATAAGAAAACTTATGTCTAGGGGACATAAGAAAACCAGAACAGAGCTGAAGTTCTGGACAAACAAATACATATGCCAAGCACACGTTACCTGGAATTCAAGGGTTTGAAGTAGAAGGTAAAGGCATTGAGTTCAGAGTTTTATAAGAATTCCTGGAATAATTTACTAAGTCATTATCTTTCTTGATTATAAATGAAAAACTCTATGGTATTCACTGAAAGATTGGAGCAAGCAGAAAAGAAAGAAGTCTGCATTCTTAAGGAAGAGCAAAAAGATTTAAGAGATGAAGAGAGTGTCGAATTAGAGGCTATATTAAAATCCAACTATATAATAATTATAGATAGAATTCAGCTAAAGAACAAAGATATTGGATGAGGGTTTTAAAAATATATATATCTGTATACTTTTATGAGAGACTTCTGAAACAAAAGTTTAAAGAATAATTAAAAGGTCAGAAAAAAGATACATAGATACAAGGTATTTATTAGTCTGTTTTCCATTCCTATAATGAAATAACAGGATGGCTAATGAATACAGACAAGAAGTTTATTTAGCTCACAGTTCTGAGGGTTCAAGGGCAAGACACTGACATTCGCTTGGCTCTGGTAGGATCTCACCATGGAAGGCTTCACAGTGGCAATAGCACGAGCAAGAGGGAGAGATCATAGGGCAAAACAGAAACCAGAGTGAGGAGGGCCAAGCTTGTGGCCTTTCACTAGACCCCACTTCTCTATGTCGGGTACCAGGTTTCCAGCACATGAACCCTTTGGAGAAAGTCGAGCCATATCCAAACCACAGCACCTCCAAAACCCAAAAAGGTCTATTAAGCATTGTGCTTTTTCCTCAGAGGTAGAAAGTCCAAGGTGCAGTAACACACCTTTTATTTGAAGGGGTAACCCATCATGTCTTAGACTTCTAGGTCCCTAAAACACTACAAATGAGGCAGTTCTCTGAATCTCTGTAAGGTTTATTTCCTACCCTTGAGAGAATGTGTATCTTACCATGGCATCAACAGCACTTGCCACTTCCTGCTCTTTGGTCTGGTTGCCATGGTATCACATACCATGGACCAATGCTGCTCTGCAGGGAGTTCATACAGTCCTATTCCCTTCCTTCAGAGGAAAACAAAACAAACAAACAAACAAAACACAGCCCTGGGAAAAGCTCTGGGTGATTACTTTTGTCTACAACACACGAGTGAGGACTGTTTCTGATCTTCCTTCTGAGAGTAAGAAAAAGGCGGCATTCACCGGATCCACAGCAACATACCATATACTGGATCCTGGACTAACCTGCTCTAATGAAGAAACTCCATATGGAAGGGCATCTACAATTGAGGCTTCTACATGGTGAAGTATGTGGTAGCCACAGTCATTCACCGTGATCTGTGTGGTCTTTGCTGGGGAGATATTGCTGATTTAAACTGTAGTGAATTAAACTGAACACTAAATGGGGGATGTAATGGGGCTCACCACATAATGCACCCCTAAAATCATTGAAGGTAGCAGTACCCTCTGATAGACCTCCTCTAACCTATCCCCTCAGATATAAGATCATTTTTTATTTACTGTCTCAGATAGAAGTAGAAACTCAGGGACTTTCATCTGTCAAGTAAGTCCAGTCCAATCAAACACTTAAGAACCCAGGTCATAAAGTTTGGGTGTTTCCTTGAGTCCAGCAAGCCCATTGTGAGATGGCTCCAGACTTGAAATCCGCTTGTTACCTGCTTCTCATAGAGCGCATCATAGCACTTCGAATATCAAAATCAGCTTGGACTATACCCAGTTACCCTGTAAAGGCTTGTTAATTCCTTTTTCGTGATGAGTTTGCCCAGTGGGGTGTCATAGCCCCCTTTGGAGAAGGATGGGAGGAATTGTGACTGTCTACACTCATCATAGTGTTTCAGTGTTCATCCTCATGGGAACCCATACCTTTCTTTAGTCAATGGATTCTGAGTCTAAAAACTGGCTTAGGACTGGAAGATGGACAAAGGACTATGACTTTCGATAACCTTCAATGAACCCATCCATTTATCTTTCTCCCTTCCTTTATTTACTTTTTTCTTCCTGAAGATAGAAACTATAAAACATAAACCCCACCATTTTAAAATGTACAATCCAGTGGTTTTTTTAGTATATTCAAAGGTTATTCAATCCTTGCTACTATATGATTCTAAGACATATCCATCATCCAAAAAAGAAACCCTGCCTGTACCTGTTAGCAAATGTGTTCAATTCACCCTTTTCAAAATTCCCTGGCAGCCGTTAATCTGTTTGGGCTTTGTTTTGGGTATACGTTGATGTGTCCCCCAAGGTTTCATGTGCTGGGAATTTGTCCTCAGTGAGATAGTGGAACCTTTAACAGGTAGGGCCTATTTGGAGGTTGTTACTTGTCCCTCTCCATCCCTCTGTGGCTTCTGATCTTACTATGTGATTTTTCATTGTTTCATATACTCCATGATGCCATATCTATGATGTGAACCACCTGAGGGGACTCTTGCCAGAGGCCATATTGATGGGGCCACCTGATTATGAACTGTCAGCCTCCAAACCTGTGAGCTAGGTTCTTTTCTTTATAAAATACCCAGCTTCTACTTTGTGTGGATTTTCCAGAATACTGAATATTCCATGCAAATGAAATCACACAATATGTGTCCGTTTTATCTGACTTTTCATTCAACATGAACTTTTCCAGATTCATCTGTGTTGCAGCATGTGTCCCTTTTAAAACTAAATAATATTCCATGTTATGAATATGCCACATTTTGTTTACCCATTCATCTACTGATGTACACTTGGATATGAATCCATTCTTGACCCTTTTCATTATGTATAAGAGTCAGTGTCCAAGATGTTTAGATATGAGGTGTTATGATTTAGATATGAGATATCCCCCAAGAGCTCCTATATGAAACAATTCAAAAATGTTCAGAGGTGAAATGATTATTTTATGATAGTTATAATCTAATCAGTGTATTAATCAACTGATATGGGTTAATTGGGTGGTAACTATAGGCAAGTAGGGTGTGGCTAGAGGAAGTAGTTCACTGGGAACATGCGTTTGGGGTTTATATTTTGTCTCTCTTTAGTACAGTGTCGTTCTCTCCCTCTCCCTCTCCCTCTCCCTCTCCCTCTCCCTCTCCCTCTCCCTCTCCTCTCTCCTTCCTGGCTGTCATGTTCCAAGATGCTTTCCTTCCATGCCCTTCCTCCATGATGTTATGCCTTATCTCAGGCCCAGACCTATGATGTCAGTCAACCATGGACAGAACCCCTGAAACCATGAGCCAAAATAAACTTTTTCTCCTCTAAGTTGTTCTTGTCGGGTCTTTTGGTCACAGCCATGCAAAGCTAACTACAATGGTTTCCATCTATTTTGCCCCTAGGAACATCTCTTCTATTGGAGATCTCCATTTCATAAATCTCTGAACATTAGGATACCTACCTCCTTTCCCCTTATCTGAAGCCATGGCCTATGATTTTAATCACGCCCACATTGAAGAAGTGGGTGCTGCAGTTAAGTGCTACTCTCTGACCCTTGCTATTCAAGATATTATCACACCATTGTTCCTGGGAAGCCCTGCCCTGAGGTAGCACATCTCTTCCTCCACAGTCTGCTTGAAATTTCTGACATCATTTTCCATCAGTACTTTCTTAAAAAGCAGGCTATTGCTTTTATCCAAGCTTCTAAGAGTCATTGAAATCATCCTAGGGCCCTTTCCAGCATGTTAAATTCTATTATGCTTGAATGTCCTCATACTTATATCAATCAACCTCTCTTTTCCAGTTTACTCTTCTGTCGCCCTTGAGCCAATGCCCTCAGGACTGACTTCCACAGAGGTTGTATATAATTTCTCTTCTTCTTGAGCTATCCAAGCGTAAGACTGAATTCAGATAGGGAGGATTGAGGCCCTGACATTAGGATGGAGATATTTGGACTTGAGAATCTTGAGCCCCCAAATTCCTTTGTAACACTCTGGAGTTCCCCGGAGTTTAGCTTTCATGTATTAGAAGATAAAACCTTGAGCCATTCTTTGAAGATTATGCACAGGCTTCATATTCGATCAGTGCTTTTTAAGACCATGTTGGCTGTCCTCAGGGATAGCCCCACCTCCCCTTACGGGCATTGAACTTGTAACTAGAGCCTGGGATAAGTCAATTCAAACCAAATGGGCTGACTCCCAGAATTGGGCTTTCGAGAGAGTATTGGGTTTCCAGGAGGCAAAATCAAGCTTGGAGTCGCAACCATTTTCAAGGCCATGCCACTGGAATGGGACAGTTAGGATGCTGCTGCTGAGTAACTTTTGGAGAGGCTTATTGCCCTCTCTGGGTGTGGATTCTAGCTATTTCTTTGTGGCCATGTCTATCACTATGAGTCTAAGCCACATTCAGGAATGTCCTAGAACTTGAGCCCAAGCCTGGATCAACATCTTGACCCCTGCTAAGGTAGATGGACAGATGAAGAAGGATGGTCTTTGTGATGGTTTAGATGTGGTGTCCCCCCAAAAGCTCATGTGTGAGACAATGCAGGATGATTCAAAGGAGAAATGATTGGGTCAGAGCCTTAATCTAATCAGTTGATCAATCCCCGATGGGATTAACTGAGGATGGCTGGAGGCAGGTGGGGTGTGGCTAAAAGAAGTTGTTCATCGGGGGCTTGTCTATGGGGGTATATATTTTGTATCTGGAGAGTGGAGTCTCTTTCTTTGCTCTGATCATCATGTGAGCTGCCTCCCCATGCCACGCTCTCCTGCCATGATGTTCTGCCTCACCCTGAGCCCCAAGGAATAGAGCCTGCTGTCTGTGGACTGAGACCTCTGAAACTATGAGCCCCTAAATAAACTTTTCCTTCCCTAAAATTGTTCTAGTTGGGTCCTTTAGTCACAGCAGTGAAAAAGCTGACTAAAACAGAAATTTGTTTGTAACAATTTGTGGTTTGTGGGATTGTTGGTGTTTCTAACCTGTCTATGTGGTTCAGAAACTATTGGAGCTTTTTGGAATTGGTGGGAGAAGTTTTGAGATGCTTAGCAGTACAAGTTGGAAATGCTTTACATTGTTGTAAGCAGAGCTTAATGGCCAATTCTGTTGGGAGTTCAGCAGACCAAAATGACAATAGGACTGTGGACAGTGAAGACAGGGCTCAAAAAGGTTCATAAATGAAGTGCTCTATTGGAATTTGGAGTAGAGGCCATCTGTGTTATGTTATGGCTAAGAAATTGTCTATATTTTACCTGTGTCCTGAGACTTTCTGAGAGGATGATTTTAAAAGTGATGTACTTCTTAATCTGGCAGAAGAAATGTCTAGTCAGCATAGCATTCAGGAAGTGGCATTGGTATTGCTGGTGGCTTTTAGTCAAGTTTATTGTAATATTCAGAAGCAGAAACCTGAACAGAAATATTTGAAAAACTTGGACTTGAAAGGCAGGAGTAAAACTGGGGCTAAAGAAGTTGCAGTTGTTAAAGACATTACTGCCACTAAAGACTTTGTCCAGAGACAATAAGAACAATGGTTGGAGGGAATCTCAGAAGCTGGCAAGATCACACCCATCTCAGGCTCAGGAGTAAAAGTGAAAATTCTCTTGAGAAGAGACCAATGGGGAATTCTTGCACAAGGGACTCTAGGAAGGTTTTTCAATGTGCTTGGCCACCCAGACACTCAGAGGCTGCTGTAGCCAGGATCCCCAGAGGCTTGGCTACTGTTCAAGATAGAAGCAGACCTGGCGTCAACCACGTGGGTGCTGTTTCTGCAGGATACTGGAGTTAGTGTTCATGGAGGCTTCCACCAGGATTTCAAAGGAAGGTCTGGGAGTTCCAGGCAAAGTACAGAAGGGTTGGAGTCCCTGTGGGCACTCCCTGAGAAATCAAAGTGTGGAGATGCAAGAAGGAAGCCAAAGCTGGAGACCCCCAATAATAAGAAATGCCAGTAACATGGGATATAGAAAAGCTACGGGAATTGAGTAGAAACAAGCCAGCAGAAAGGCCACTTGGGCTGCAACAAGGCCACAGGGGCGGAGCTACACAAGCCCTTTGGAGAGAACATCACTATGCCGTGTGTCCCAGATGCCAGACATGGAGCTATAGGACTTGTTTTCCCAGTTGGACTTCAGTCTTACTTTGTTCCTATCCCTTCTTTCTATACCCATAATTTTGTGAATGGAAATATTTACATCTGTGTCATTATATATTGGATATTTGTAAAAGCTTTTAATTTTACAGGAGCTCACAATATGAGATTGCCTTGAGCCTCAGAGAAGACTTTGGACTTGAACTTTGAGCTATCTGGGATCTGTTGAGACCATGGGGACTCTTTAGAATGGACTAAATGTATTTCGCATTTCAAATGAGTGTGAGTTTTGGGGAGCCAGAGCGGAATATTGTGGTTTAGATGGGATACCCCTCCAAAAGCTCTCATGTGAGACAATGAAAGAAGGTTTGGAGGAGAAATAATTGAGTTATAGACTTAACCTAATCAGTAAATTAATCCCTAATGGGATTAACTGGGTGGTAACTGGAGGTAGGTGCCGTGTGGCTTAAGGAATTTGTTCATTGGGCCATGACTACAGGGTATTTATTTTGTATCTGGAAAGTGCAGTCTCTTCTCTTCTTCTTGATCACCATGTGAACTACTTTCCTCTGCCATACTCTTCCACCACGATGTTCAGTCTCACCTCGAGCCCTGAGGAATGGAGACTGCTGTAGACTGAGATCTCTGAAACCATAAGCCTCCAAATAAACCTTTCCTCCTGTACAGTTGTCCTGGTCAGGTCTTTTAGTCTCAGCAGTGAAAAAAAGCTAATAAAATAGTCTTGGTACTTTGGCTTTAGAAGTCTTCTCCTACCAAACTCCTATCATGTGGGATTCCCTGCCCATACAGAAGGTGATATTCAAGTGTCCCTTATCTTTCTGTGGACTGGGGAAAGTGCTGGGCTACTTCTTCAAATCTGCCACCAGGGCATATGCATGTTAGCAATATAGATGTTCTAGAATATAGCCCACCTTGAGAATATTTCTATTCTGTAGACATCATCCATAGGAGTGACTCGTCAGGAGATGGAAATCTAGACAGAAGGATAGGGAAAGATTCCAATCCCTTCTCAGCACCCTTGAAAACAGACCATGGGTTGGGTGGAGACTTCTTGACTATGCTTAAGCTTGAACCTGGTCTTATCCCATGGCATTCAACTGGAATGTGGAGACTTCCTTCGGAAGCAGGTCTGAGGATGGTTCTGTATGGGGCTTCTCTATCCAACCTCTTTGGTTTGGGTCATAGATTAAGTCACCCATATATCTGCATGTCTGGGAACATGGGATAGGTTAGATCTTGGGCCTAGAGCCTTAAACTTGATCAATAAATACTTCTCTCCAGGTCACAGGTTCTATAAATTAACCAAAAAGAATGGTGAGTTATGACCTAGCCAATTCTCAATTGAAAAAATATTCCTATCCCACAGGATTGTTCCCCCTCCCTAGTGAATGTGGCTCGCCTGCTTTTACTGGACAGGTAGCATGTTCTCAAAACAAGTGGAGTTAACCCAGGCATTATGGTCAGTATAACTCATCAATGAGTTTTGTGCTTCCCAGCATCCATGGCAGCCAAGGAAACCTAGTGACTTATGTTGCTCAGTTAATTAGAAGAGACAATTTTATTGGTCTGTAGGCTAGTTTGCTAGGGCTTCTACAACAAAATATCACAACAGGAATTTATTTTCTTATAGTTCTGGGGGCTAGAAATTTGAGAAAGTTGGCAAGTTTGGTTCATCTGTGACCTCCCTCCCTCACTGGCAGATAGCCACCTTCTCGACGCCTTTTCACGAGCTCATTCCTCTGTGCATGCATATTCTGACGTCTCTCTGTGTGTTGGACTCCACCATCAGCTTTCCATTACTATAGCAAATACCTGAAATAAATCAAGTACAAAGAAAACCATTTATTTTGGTTCACAGTTTTGGAGATTTCGGTGCATGGTCAAATAGCCCCATTGCTTTTGGGCCTGTAGTGAGGAAGCAGCACATCATGGAGGCAGCATGTGGCAGAGGCAGCCTGTCTATATCATGGCCAGAAATAAAAGAGACAGAAGAGTGGCAGGTGCCTCTGTTCCCTTCAGGGACACACACCAGTGTCCAGAACTCCCACTGGGCTCTACCTCTCAGAGTTCTACCACCTCCCAACAGGGACTTGGACTTTGACATATGGATCTTTAGGGCACATTTCAGATCCATGGCATAGCACCTCCCCTTCTTTTAAGGACTCCAGTCATCCTCAATTAGGGTTCGCCCTACAACCTTATTTTAACTTACCCATCTCTTAATATTGTCACATCCTGGGGTTCTGGGGGTTAGGGAATCAATACATGAATTGTGGAGAAACTAACAGTGTGAAATTCACATGAGGAACAGTGATGAACAGTTTGTCTTGGGCCTTCCTTCCTTAGCTCTGCCTGTCTGTTTACTGCAGCACACTCTGGCTTGGCCCTTGGAGAGCAATTCATGCTTCAATAGCATTCTTCTCTCCTTCTACACGACCTCATTACTTAGTCATGGTTGAATGCAGTGTGATTTTATTCTCAATAGGATGTGAGGGATGGAGATTCTTAATGTATGCTCCCTTTTTGCAAGATACACTTAGGAAGGAAGGAGGCAGCAATCTAGGAATGTGGTTTTAAGACCAGAAGTAGGTCAAACTAAAGAAGAGGAAGACAGTACTCCAGTCACCTTCACCTCTCAGCCCTTGGGCAACTGCTTGTATCCTGAGAACACAGAACTTTAGCTGGCTGCCAGTGTCCTTTAATTGTGTTGAATACCATTTTCCTCATCTGTAAAGTGGACATTGCTTCATGTCTACCCTACCTTGTTCTAGGATGTAGGTGACAATTTTATATGACAAATCAGTACACAGCACATACATATGTCCGTGGTCAATCGACTGGGAGTCAGCAATGAGGACTTCTGTAACTATTCACCTTTTGCTCCCTCATCTCATCTCCAGTGGCTTAGTTTGGGGGCTTCACTCATTGCAACATCCTCAAGAGGCCACCAATTACAGTTTTGCAAGGAAACTGTCCACAGCACGGCACTGCTGTCATGGATCTTGGAGGGATGCTACATGCTGTCAATGAGGTCTCCTTGTTCAGAGCTGACCAGTCTGAGCTCTGAAGCAGCTCAGGACTACTTGGTGAGTGATCAATAAGGAGGAGAACACAGGTCCTTGGACTTCTACCAGAGTCTCACTTTCCCTCCTTACCATGCTGAGAAAGAAAATACAGGTGCTGCTTAACTTATGAGGGGGTTATGTCCCAGTATACCCACTATCAGTTGAAAATCTGATAAGTCCAATTGTGTTCGCAGCCAAGGCCACACCTGTTGCTCTCTAATGCCAATACCTCCTCTAGCTCCACTAGCTTGGGCCAAAGGAGAAGCAGGGTAAGCAAGGAGGTCTTTCAACCATGGCTCCTACAAAGTAGACTGCCCACAAATTGACTGGTGGTAAAGCACCCAGGAAACAACTGGCTACAAAAGAAGCCCGTAAGAGTGCGCCCTCTACTGGAGGGGTGAAGACACTTCATTGCTACAGGTCTAGTACTGTGGCATTCCATGAAATTAGATGTTATCAAAAGTCCACTGAGCTTCTGATTTGAAAATTCCCCTTCCAGCATCTAGAGCGAGAAATTGTTCAGGGCCTCAAAACAAATCCGCACTTCCAGAGTGAAGCTATTGGTGCTTTGCAGGAGTCTAGTGTGGCCTATCTGGTTGACCTTTTTGAAAACACCTGTGTGCTATCCATTGCCAACATGAAAGAATTATGCCAAAAGCCATCTAGCTAGCATGCTGCATAGTTGGAGAATATGCTTAAGAATCACTGTGATGGGGGAGCTGGGGTTGTGGCCAGTAGCAGAATGCTTGCATGGCATATGTGAGGTACTGGGTTCAATCTCAGCACCACATAAAAAAATTAATACACCAAATTAAAGGTATTTTTTTAAAAGATTCACTATGATGGAAACATTTCATGCTCAAAAAACGTGTTTTCTTTCTTTTCTTCCTGTTATTGGTAGTTCTGAAGGTCAGATTTTTTTTCCCCATGGGGTCTACAATTGGGAGTGAAAAAATAGGGGACAGAAATCAGGTATTGGCTGTTTTTCCATTTTCATTTGTGTATGAATTTTTAATATAAATGCAGGGATGTAAAACATTAATGCCAGTCAAAATGTTTCAGTGAACTCGTGTCAGCAGTTCAACTTTATAACAATTATAAATAATACTATTAAATTTTTCTGGACAATACCAGCATTTGAATTTTTTAAAACAAGCAAATTTCTTGTTGATGGCAGCTAAATGGTGTTTGTGACATTTTTGTCATACAGTAGAAACTATACTTTTCTGAGTTGTCCTACATGCAAGTTCATGTTTTTAGTGTTGTCTGTCTTCTATGCGGTTCCTGCAAGTCTGCTACTAAAATACATTAAACTATAGAAAAAGAAAATATGATAAGTCAAAAATGTATTGTGCTGCAAAAAGTGAGCAAAGAGTTCTGTGTGCTGTGAGAGAGCAAGATGATAATAGAGAACAATAATGTACTGTACATTTCAAAAGGTACAAGAAAGGATTTTGAAAGTTTTCACCATAAAGAAATGATAAATTAGGAGATAGATATGTTTACCCTGATTTAAACATTTCACAACATATGCATGTATTGAAACAGATTATCCCATTAATATGTACATTTTTGTGTTTATGTATCAGTTTAAAATGAATTTAACTTAAAAAATACATTGAATATGCCTAACCTCATCTCCCTGCAACACAGCACACTAGAGATAGAATGCTAAGTGTTTCCCTGATAATCGCCCAGCTGGCCGGGAGCGGTCGTTCACTGCTATTGCTCAGCATTGTGAAAGGACTGGACTGCCTATCATTAGCCCCGGAACAGATCACAATTTGAAATATGGTTCCTACTGTAATCCTATAATTTTGTACCATTGTAAAGTCAAAAATTTAAAAATTTGTACATTGCTGGTGGGACTGCAAATTGATGCAACCACTATTGGGAATAGCACCACCATTTGACCCAGCTATCCTACTCCTTGGTTTATACCCAAAAAACTTACAGAAGCTCAATTCACAATAGCTAGACTATGGAACCAACCTAGGTGTCCCTCAATGGAATATTACATACTCAATGGAATATTACTCAGCTTTAAAGAAGAGTAAAATTACGGCATTTGCCAGTAAATGGTTGGAGTTGGAGAATATCATGATAAGCAAAATAAGCCAATCCCACAAAACCAAAGCCCAAATGTTTTCTCTAATATGCAGATGCTAATTCACAGTAGGGTGGGGAACACTAGGGAAGAATAGTATTACCTTAGATTAGGTAGAGGGAAGTGATGGGAGGGGAGGGGAGGGAATGTGGGGATAGGAAAGTTAGAAAGAAACAGACATTATTATTGTATGTTTATATGTGACTACATGACCAATATGGTTCTGCAACATGTACACTCAGAAAACTGAGAAATTATATCTCATCTATGTATGATATATCAAAGTGTATAAATGCATTCTACTGTCATGTATAACTAATTAAAACAAATAAAAAACATTGTTGAAACTGTCTATACAATGTCTGCTTCATCTAGAACTTTGTAGACAACAAATAAAAATTTTAATCTTCTTACTGCATTTAATAATCCAAATCATCCATTCTGCTGTTGAGAACACTGGGCCTGCCTAGGTCCCTTTGAACTTGACATGGCCTTGTGCCCTGATCTGCTCTGAAGAGTAACCATGAAAGCCTTCTTCATAGAATCCACTAATCTGGTGTCCCCTTGACACCATAACTAAAGGGACTGACAGTAGCACCACTAGGCTGACCAGATGCCAGGCATTTAGGACAAGCATTTCTCTTGTCTGATGATCATGTTTTGGGCACCTAGTAAGGCAACAGACATGTGGAAAGGGAGAGGCCAGAGAAGCAGGCAGAACAAAGTGGAGAGAGCAAGTCTTCCAGGTGGCATGGCATAGTGGAGGAAGAGGGCAGAGAACTTTCCTCGTCCTGTTAAAGCTTCACCCTTGTTGCAAGCCTGGCACACAGCAGCTGCTGGCAACTTGGGGCTTGTGTAGACAGGCCAGACACACTCTGGTGGCTGTCTCTGAGCCTCTCAGCACGTAGCTGATGTGGGCCTGTAGAGGCCACTGGGGTCCATGAACACTCTTGAGCCAGGAGAGGACAATAAGGCAGAAGTACCTGAAGCAAGGTGCTCTGCAAAGATGGATTGCTGCTGGCATGGGCATCAAAACAGACATGAAGACCAATGGAACAGAAAAGAAGACACAGAGGCAAACCCTCCTTCCTACTTACATTCATCTGATACTTGACAAAAGTGCCCAAAATATATGTTGGAGGAAAGACGGCCTTTTTAACAAATGGTGCTGGGAAAACTGGATATCCATATGTAGAAGAATGAAGCAAGATCCTTCTCTCTCACCCTGCACAAAGATCAACTCAAAGTGGATCAAAGACTTAGGAATTTGAACAGAAAAACCTTGAAACAACTAGAAGAAAACATAAGGTCAACACTCCATCATATTGGTGCAGGCATTGCCTTCCTTAACAAGACTCCTAAAGCTCAAGAAATAAAATCAAGAATCAATAAATGGGATGCCATCAAATTAGAAGGCTTTGGCACAGCAAGAAAATGATTAAGGTGTGAAGAGAGAGCCTGCATAATAGGAAAAAAAAATCTTTGCCAGCTGCTGCATGACAGGGGATTAATATTCAGAATGTATAAAGAACTTAATGACCCACAAACACACAAACAAACAAACAAATAAGTGGGGAAAACAACTAGGTAAACAATTCTCAAAAGAAGAAACACAAATGGCCAGCAGATAAATGAAAAAATGTTCAACATCCCTAGCAATTAGGGAAATGCAAATCAAAACTACACTAAGATTTCATCTCATTCCAGTCAGATTGGCAGTTATCAAGAACATAATAAGAAATGCTGGAAAGGGTGTGGGGGAAAAGGTATACTCGTGCATTGCTAGTAGGACTGCAAACTAGTACAACCACTCTGGAAAGCAGTTATGGAAATAACTAGGAATGGAATTACCATAGTACCCAATTATCCTATGCCTAGGAATTTACCCAAAAGAACTAAAATCAGCAGACTATAGCACTGCAGATACCTCCAACTTTACAGCAGCATGAATTCACAATAGAAAACATTATGGAATCAACCGGATATCTGTCAATAAATGAATGAATTAAGAAATGGTGGCATATATATACAATGGAGTTTTACTCAGCCAAAAAGAAGAATGAAATTTGGCATTTGCTGGTAAGTGGACAGAAATGGAGAACATCATGCCAAGTGAAATAAACCAGTCTCAGAAAATCAAGAATTGAATGTTTTCTCTCATATGTAGAAGGTAGAGCAAAATAAAGAAAAAAAGGAGAGAAGGATCAGATATCATAAAGATACAGGGAAATGAGTAAAGAAAAAGGAGATCAAGAGGGAGGGAGGAGGGATGGGAATAGGGAGGAAATGCAGAAAAAAATTTAAATAATGCTATATATGTATGTAAATATACCACAAGGAATTTCACCTTTAGTTATAAGTGGAAAGAATCAATCAAAAATAAATAAAATAGATGAGCAAAAGAAAGATCAGTAGAGGAAGGAGAATGGGGGAAGGCAAGGAGGAGAAGGAAAAAGGGGGAGGGAATGTGAACTGAAATTGAATTTCATGCATGTATGAGAGCGTCAGGATGAACCCAACTACTACGTACAACGATAATGCTCTAATAAGAAGAAGAAGAAGAAAAAAAAGAAGAGGAAGAGGAGGAGGAGGAAAAAGGAGGAAGAGGAGGGGGATTGCTGCTATAGTGGGTGGTGGTGATGATGGTGACTTTGATGGTGCCCAAATTCATGGGCACAGGGAAGCTATCACCTCACATCCCTCCTGACACCTGCCAGCCAAGCCTACATGGGACATCCACTTGCACTTCATAGTCCTTTGCTCCTGGTAAAAGACAAGCTCCAGGAGGGGATTCTTACTTCCATGTGGCTGAACTTGGGCTCTTTAGTCACCCATAGCACTACCCACTCTTCCTCTGAGAAGGCTTCTCTCCTTGCCCCTTTAACACTCGACCTTTGCCCTGCCCTGCCTTGGGCATGCTCAGGATTGGTATCCAACAGAAGTTTCTGGAGCACCTTTCCTGCTCTGGACTATTCCAAATTGACCTTGACATTCCAAGTCCAGGCAAAGGCATAAGCTGGTTGTTCTGGACTTCTCTTGTATAGGCCTACAGTTTTTAAATTAGTTAACAAATTGAAAGCTTCATATTGAAGCAGAATAGTTTTCTAGTCTAGGAAAAACTGGAAGATTTGGCATTCCCACAGGCCATCATCAGTGGGAGGGCACAGGCTCAGCTCCAGGTGCAGGCCCCACAGCTGGCCTCATTTGTCACAGTCCCTTTTGGTCCCCTTGCACCCTGCAGACATGTGAGTTAGCACCCTCCTCAGACTTAGGGAAGAGTACCTTTAAAATAGAAGAGTTGGAGAGAAACCATGCTCCCCCCCCCTTCTTGCTTTATGCTAATTCCTCAGGGCTACAGCACAATGGAGAGCCTCAGACTCCTGTAATAACAACAGTAGCAAGCTTGTAAGTAGCATTACCTAAAGCCTGGCACCACACTGAGCACTTTGCATGCTGTAGCTCATTTGATCCTCACAAGGCCTCCAGGAGGTGATACCTACATTATACAGAAGGAAACTGAGGCTTATCGACTTGAAACAATTCCTCAAGCCCCATGGCTTGTATGTGGTAAAACTGAGACTCAGACCCGGGAAGATGAAGGTCAGGATCTGATCTGTCCACCTCTCTGCCCACTGCTGAATATTTTTCAAGCATTTTTCTCCAATCTGTTGTTTGATTAGCATAATGACAGGGGATTCTGCCTGGGAGACTGGGCACCTGAGGGTTTCCACTGCTCCAGCCAGCATATCTGTGCCACCTTTGGGCTGTGGTCCTTTTTTTTCCCCACAGTCTGTAAATTTTATTGGGCAAACATACATGAAGGAATTAAATTTGTAAAAAAAAAAAAAAAAAATTAACACCTAAGTAAGTATTAAACAAAAAATAATGAGAAGCCCCAAAACTATATTTTGTTGGTAAAGCTGAACCATACGTCATGTGATTTTATTCTTAAGCATTTTATAGATCTATACAGAAGAAAATACAAAGACAAGAAGAAAATTACAGAAACTATGGTGAGAAGTTCTAAAACATTTTATTCTTTTTTCCTTTGTTTATAAAATTTTATTTTTTTAAAATTTATTTCTTACATATATGACAATAGTGGAATGCATTATATTCATAATTATTCATTCACAGCACAATTTTTTGTAACTCTGTATATAAAGTATGTTCACACCAACTTATGCCATTATACATGAGCTCTCTCTTTTTTTTTTTTGCATCACAATTCTTAATACACCTTTATAGCACACTTTATCATATCTCTGTTTGTATGTAAGGTATGTTGACACCAAATTCACATCTTCATACATGTATTTTGTATAATGATGAACGTGGTCCTTTTTGATCTGAGGTTGGCCTCTTTGGCATTCCTGCTAGTTTGTCGTCACATCAGGGGCAGATTGGGAGCCCGTGGGCCCTGTCATCACAGGATTCCCATATAACCTATATAAAAGCTCAGCAGGCTCATGATCCACTTTTGGCATACAGGCACAAAAAATAGAAGCTGAAAAAAAATGAAATGAAATAAAACAAAATACAACTGTCTTAATTTGCTGGAGCCACCATAACAAAATACCATAGGCAGTGTGGCTTAAACATTAGAAAATTATTCTCTCAATTCTGGAGACTGGAAACTCAAGATCAAGTTGTCAGAAGGTTGTTGTCTTGGGAAGCCTCTCTCCATGGCTTATAGGTGGCTCCCTTCTTGCTGTGTCCTTAGATGGCCTTTTCTCAGGGCACATGAAGAGATAGCCCTATCAAATTAGACACCCAGCCTTGTGACCATAATCACCTCCCAAAGGCCCTATCTCCAAATACAGTCACATTGGGAGGTAGAGCTTCAACATGTGAACTGGGCAGGGATGATACAAATATTCATTTTGTAACAACCATATCTCAGGTTTCCCTCTTGCTTTCGAGAAATCCCCAAAAAACTACTTAATAGATGCCCCCTCTTCTACACACATTATCCTCTCCTTAGGTAGCAAAAACCCTTCCCCACCCTAGATCCAAACTCCCAACCACAAATCTTCTGCAAGTTGCAAGTTGATCCCTAGCTTTCCTTCAGTTCTTTCCATCTTTGATCTAATCTACTGCTTCTGCTAGCATTTCTTCACCTCTCCTGGGCCTGGGTTTCTGCAAAAGGGAGACTTTGGACTATTATTAACAATGTAGAAAAAATTTCTTGCATTATTCATTTCTAGAAGGAAATGAAAAAGGAGTATTGGCCAATTTCTTGTTGTATGGCTTCTGCTTCTTAGGACCTTCCCTGGGGAGTCTTTAAGCAGCATGCAAGGAAGTTGTCCACCCTTATGAGAAGACTCTAGGAAAGAAAGGAGAGAGAGAGAATAACAAAAAGCCCCAGCTGTTCCATTTCCAGCTGTCTCAACCTTCTCCATGCAGGAACCAGACAGAAGCAAGGATGCTTTTGAGATGACCTATCCTAACTGAAAACTCAAACAAAAAGTGCCCCCTGATGCGCCTTGTCAACTCACAGATTCATCAGCTAAAGAACAGGTTGGTTTGTTTTTGTTTTTGTTTTTTATCCACTGTTTTTGGGGTGGTTTGTTATACAGTAATAGATAACTGACACAACAACCTAGGTTATCTAGCATTCCACTCCACTTCCTGATCTTGGCAGGACAGGGTTTATCCCTCCATTTGCCTGGTTCATGCTGCGGCTGCAGAACTTCAGATGTGCTAAAGCATTCACAGTCATCCCCTAGTGACCCACCGAGCTAGGACAAAGGGAAATTTGGTTGCTGGAAGCCCTTCTGATTTTGTGTGTGTGTGTGCAGGGATTCCCGCCTTCCCATTGAAGGAGTCTGACATTAAGTAACTGAGGAACACCTGTACCCTCTTTTTTTTGCCCACCTAAGCCCATGTTGCTTGCTGTGAGTTAGGATCCACATTTGATCTTGCTCCAGAGGCCAATAGGTACTCTCCTCTTTCCCTTCCCTGGCTCTGCTTAGTTCTCAACAGCAGCATCGGGCTCTAGAAACTAAAGTGTTTAAAATTTCCTGGCCATAAATTGGTCTTGCCAGGACCTGGTCCAATAGCAGTTTAATCCTTGCACTTTGCCCTTCCGCCCCTTGGTGGAAGTCTTGTGTGGCCTTCCCTCTACCTGGACAGACAGACCTACCAGCTGGACAGCACTGTCCATCTTTCCCCAGCCCCACATGGAGGCTCAGCCCTCTGGTTGCATATGTTTCCATGGAATAAGAAATCATCTAGAGTGATGGTTCTAATCCAGGAGTAGCTGAAATCTTCCACAGATCCAAAATCTTTGTCATGTCCCCAGAAGGGAGCTCAGATAGGGAAAACAATAAAAGCCCAACTTTTTGCAGGTCACAAGAACCTGCAGGTGCTAGAGGGACAAATCTGTTCCCTCAGCTTTATTAAGTTACATTTAAAGAGCATCCTCAACACCCTTTTGCTCTCAAGCAAATAGATGCCTCTGAATTTGCTTAGATTTCACCAAGAGAAATCCTTAACAACTTGCGACTGTGGTATGGTTGAAGCTGAGGACTTAGAAAACCAAACGTTCATGGTGAATCCTCTAGTATTTCTACCTGTATTAGCTTGTTTTCTGTTTCTGTAACAAATTACCTAAGGCCATTTACTTCACAAAGAAAGATCTTTGGTTAATTTTGTTCACAGATGTAAAGGCTGAAAGTCCATGATCTGTTTGAATTCTGGTGAGAGCCCTCTGGCAGAAACAAAGAAGGAACCAGTAGAAGGGAGCAATCTTATTGTAAGGACACACAGGGAGAATGTCATATGAAGATGGAGGGGGAGATGGGGTGATGCTTCTAGAAGCCAAGAAAGCTGAAAGAAACTACCAGAATTTAGGAGAGAAGCATGGAACAGATTGTGCCTCTAGGAACCAGCCTTTCAGACACCTTGAACTTGGCCTTCCAGCCTCCAGAACGGTGAGAGAACAGATTTTCCCCATTCCATCCACCAGCTTGTGGTACTGTTACAGCAGCTCGAGTGGGTGAAGGCAGGTAGAGGGCACTCAGAACCACTCTTCTCTGCAGAGGTCTTCCTACAAGGAAGGTTTGTCCCTCCCCAAATCATAATGTCCCCCCTCACCACAAAAAAACAAAACAAAACAAAACAAAATCTTATTGTAAAATAGGAAGCCAGAGAACAGGAGGCCAGTCTTGTTCTTTTTATAGCACTGCATACTCAGTCTGTGAGACCAGTATTAATTCCTTCTGAGAGCATGTCTGCAATATTGGTACACCTACCACTAGGCCCCACCTCTTAAAATATCCCCCACCTCAACACCACATTGAAGATCAAGCCTCTAGCACACAAACCCTTGGAATATAAGCATATTCTAATCACAGTGAATATTCTAGATGCTCTCTTAAGCTGACATAATCTTCCTTTTCAAGAGAATCGGAAGCTTTTCATACTTCATGAGTATTAAAAATCCATATTAAGAAATAATTTTTTAAATTTTTTTGTTTTAGTTAGTTATACATGACAGTAGAATGCATTTATGCACCTTGATATATATAGATGGGACATAATTTCATTTTTCTGAGTGTACATGTTGGAGAACCATATTGGTCATGTAGTCACATATATACATACAGTAATAATGTCTGTTTTGTTCTGCTATCTTTCCTATTCCTACATCCCCTCCCATCCCCTCCCATCACTTCCCTCTGCCTAATCTAAGGTAATGCTATTCTTCCCTAGTGCTCCTCGACTTATTGTGAATGAGCATCTTCATATTAGAGAAAACATTTGGGCTTTGGCTTTGTGGGATTGGCTTATTTTGCTTAGCATGATATTCTCCAACTTCAGCATTTACTGGCAAATGCCATAATTTTATTCTTCTTTAATTCTTATGAAGGACTTTCCAAATGTTTTAAGAAATGATAAATCATTTGATAAGATAATGTTTTGGGGAGAATTCTTTTGTTATTTGCCTGTGAATGCTGTATATTAAATATTCTAAGTAAAAATACTAACTATAATGAAGTATATATTAAAATTATATTAATACAACAACATCTCATATATAATCCTGAAAACTAACTTTAAAAGTACACACAATAGCATATTGAGCTGCATTTTGAGTTCATTAAACAAAATGAGTCATTATAATACTTTCATATTTACGCATAGGAAATTATATTATGAGGAGAATAATGTGTTTATAGGCAACCGGTCCCTCATGGAATTTGAATCATCTCAGAGAGAAAATTCACTATGTAGTTGGTATATTATACTCTACAGTTTCCCCCTCAATATCCGTGAAGGATTGTTTCCAGGATCTTTCTCAGATACCAAAATCTGATGCTCAAGTCTCTTATATAAAACGTCTTAGTATGTGCATAGAACATACACAATCCCCCCAAATACTTTAAATCATCTCTAGAAAGCTTATGATACCTAGTACAACGAATATGCCCAGTAAATGCTTGTTATATTGTACTCTTTAGGGAATAAAGACAAGGAACAAAGTCTGCACATGTTCAGTACAGGTGTAATCTTTTCTTCAGAATGTTTTCTAACCATAGTTGGTTGAATCCACTAATGGCAAACCTGCAGATCTGGAGAGTTGACATATTATTCATAAATAATAAAGTCAAACAAAGCAACTTCAAAAATAAAAGAATGTGGAAGAACTGAGTGTGACCTTGGAGATTAGGTCAAATCAGGCATTGTGGCTTCTTCCTTGCTTCCTCTGTCTTGGAGGAAACCAGTTGCCATGTCATGAAGACACTCAATGGCCCTGTGGAGAGGTACATGTGGCAAGAACTGAGGATCCCAGCCCACACCATGTGATTACATTGGAAGCAGACCCTCTCATCACTGTCCAACTTTCAGATGCCTGTAGGCCTGGCTGAGGTTTTGACTGCAACTTTATGAGAAATACTGATCCAGAGCCACCCAGCTAAGTAACATGCATATGAGATAATGAATCATATGAAATAATAAATGTTTGTTATTTTAAGCGGCAAGACCTGGGAACGATTGGTTATGTAATAACAAATAACAACCAACAAACCCATCCCATTCCCCCTTCCTTACTATCTTTTGTCATTATATGCGTGTCTTCACTCCCACCCCACTTCAGGGAAAGTCTGTTTGCATTAAGAAGTGAGAATGGCTTCAAGGTGCTTCCGCACAGCAGCATGGTGCAACCTCTCAAGCAGTTCATGGAAGAAGCTCACCTTCTTTTATGTTCTTTGTTTGTTTTGTGGTACTAGAGATGGAACCCAGGCCTCACACACAGTAAGCAAGTGTTCCATCACTGAACTACCTCCCTAGCCCTTCAAGGCTACAGCCTGAAGCTGTTCTTGATATTTTTATCCCAAGAGGACACTTCAAGGTCCTAAACTGGCTTCAGTGAGCCGCAGATGAGAAGGAGCCTGCTGGTTGCTGGAGCTTGCTCCCTGGAGCACAGGGGCCTATTGAATGTTTTACTCTGTACATGTGTTACCCATTCAAAAGTAGGTCAATTGAATACATTTATAGAGTCTTAATTTATCAGTTACTAAACTCTGCTTAGGTGTTTATCTAATCAGCTTTTTTGCCTCTATGACCAGAAGATCTGACAAGAACAATTAGAGGAAGAATCGTTTATGTGGAGGCTCATGGTTTCATAGGTCTCAGTTCATAGATGGCTGACTCCATTGCTCTGAGCTTGAGATGAAGAAGAACATCGTGGCAGAAAGATGTGGCAGAGGAAAACGGCTCAGGACATGGCACCAGGAAGTGGGTGGTGGGGGGGGGGCTGTCCCCCTCTCCAGGGACAAAATATAAACCCCAAGGGCACACCCCAACAACTCACTTCCTTCAGCCACACCCTACCTGCTTACAGTCATCACCCAGTTCATCCCTATCAGGGGGTTAATGCACTGACTAGGTTAAGGCTCTTATAACCCAATCATTTCACCTCTAAACCTTCTTGCATTGTCTCACACGTGAGCTTTTGGGGGACACCTCACATCTAAACCATAACAGTGTTCCTAAAGAGGAAGGTTTGGTGGTTACATCAGTCTGGGGAGTGCAGCTAATGTGTCCCCTTTCTGGAGTGTCGCGTTGGCATCTTAAGAATTTAAGTTCTATAGTAAAGAATGGAGTTTAATCTGCTTAAACCTGAATTTTCCAAATTTCTTTCAACCGCCCAGTTATGTTTTTCATGAATTCTACATAAAGAGCCTGGGTGATAAATAGCCAGCTGTGTGTTTTATGCCACAAGGCTCGGGACCTTGCCATTGAAAGCACAGTTCCAGTTACACATCCTTGAAGACCAGGTGCAGAGTCCAGAGGAAGGACACAGGGGGAGGGGAGTGGCCCAGCGTGAGCCTGGGGTTGGGGTTTGAGGAAATAGACATATTTGGAGCATGGAAAGGGGGTCCTCAGAGAGAAAAATCCCTAACCCATTGCGCTCATTTATTCCTTCATTCTTAATTCATTCAACATCCACTGCATTTTTGGCATAAGGCTAAATCAGAAAACTCCCTCCTAGTGAGGGAGGTGCATAGCCCCAGGACAATGCAGTCCTGTGGATTTAGGAAAGCCTCAGAAAGTGACCTGTGAGCCACACACAGTGTGAATCATTGTCACCCTGGTGGAGAACTGCAGAAAATATCTCCACTGTACTGGGGAGCCCAGAGCTTCAAGGACTGACAGCAGGTGTCTGCTCACTTAGAGCCACAAAGACCTGGAGCCAGGTGGAGCTGTGCTGGCAACTACCAGTAGCCCTGGGCCCCACCTGCCCCTGTGCTCTGCTCTGGGGATTGGATTTCTGCATTACCCAGGCGCCTCACCTGCTGTAGGACCTCACATAGCCGGCTCAGCAGGAGCTCAGGAGGCAGGAGGGAGAGAGAGAAGTGTCTGTTCTGATAGAATTGTAGTTGCAGCACCATCCTAACTGCTGAACAGCTGGGCAATTATAGAACCTATAATCCGTGGCATGGGTGACAGTTTTATCAACATTTACAGCCCTGGCTGAGAAGGTGTCCCCTCTTAGATCCAGAGCCAATAGCTCCTCCTGCAGTACGAGCTTCTTCCACAGCATCAGCTCCACTTGTAGCTCCTGCTTCTCCTCTAGGAGCAAGCTCTGGGCTCTAGCCCCAGGGCACTATGGTCCAAATGTTTGTTCAACAAAATTCATAAGTTAAAATTGTCACCCTGGATGTGGTGATATTAGTAGGTATGGCCTTTGGCAGTTAATAAGGTTAGGAGAGTGGACCCTTTTAAAAGAGTCCCTGGAGAGACCCCCTCATCTCTTCCCCTAAATGAGAATACAAGGAGAAGACACCATCTATGGACCAGGAGGTCCTCACTAGACTTTAAATTTGCTGGTGCTTTGATCTTGTATTTCCCAGCCTCCAATTTTGTGGAAAAATGAATTCCTATTGTCTGTAAGTCATCTGGTTTATGATACTCTGTTATAGCAGCACTAAACGAGGAAGACAATTCTTCTTCTTCTTTTTTTTTTTCTTAGAGTAGAAATTAGAAGTTTATTAAAGGACAGCAGAAAAGACTTCTCCCTTCTCCCAGAGGAAGAAGGGGACCCAGAGGTGGAATCTGTGGAAGTGCGGTTGTTTCCCCTTTTTAAAGTTTTCGGTGATGGAATGTAGGTGGGAAGGCCCGAGGGGTGGGACACAGGTGGGCCAAAGAAGTAATCTGGGCAGGAAGGACTCCTGAGGCAGCATCTCCAAGTTTGCTGTTCATAAACATTTCTTTGGGATGGGCTATCTTCAAATCTGCTGGGGCTGTTTCCTGGATTTCATTAACATTCCAAGAGTTGCTCAACTTTTCCAGGAATTCATTCTCATGGCCTTCATTTTAGATTTCACTGGATATTAGATCCGATTTACCTAACTACACTGACTACCTAACTTTCTTCAGGCTGAAAGGGGACGATGTTGGGCAAGTAGTTAGTCCCCTTTAAAAATCGGTTTATAGAGTGGTCCATGATAGAAGTCTGATTAAGAAGTAATAGGCTGGAAGGCCATTTGAGTGATGGGTGGTCTATAAATTAAGCTTTAGAAATTCCCAAGACCGTTGCTATTCAATTGCCGCAGTCTGGCTGGGCACAAAATCACGAGCCAAGCAGGAACAAACTTTATTTCTGAAACTCCCGCCAATGCCACCTGTGCTCGGGAAATATGCCGAACCACACACTCCGAGTTCTCCCAGGGCATACTACACCAACAGGAAGGTCCCTCTTCCGGAAATCCCTCCTACCACATTTCCCCAACCAATGGGAACTCTCCGGGAGTCCAGCTAGAGCTCCAAAGTAGCAGGCCAAGGCAGACAGCAGGGGTCTAATATCCAATTGAGTGCAGATCTTAACATATTCATATCATCTCAATGGCTTGCTGGCGTCACCTTTCAACCAAAAATGCCATGCATCATTCCTACTTGGCTATGGCTCTCAGCATTCAATGTCATTTCAATAAGCCAGACCAATGTCCCAATCCAACACTTTTCTTTCCTAAATCCTACACACTGAGGGGAACAGATACCCTATCATAATTTACTATCCTTGTCCAAATTAATGCACTGGTACACCTGTTTTAAAGGTTATTATAGATTGTTTCTTGGGGATAATCTAGGCTGAATGTGTGTCTAAAAGACGATTTTTATTGTAACAATCTGCTATCTGAATGAGTTTTTGAAGCATTGCATAATCTTGCAGTTAAAAGTTGGGTTTAGGTAATTGTTTGGTTTATTTCAGATAGTTCATGCCAGAGAACTTAAATACTTAGGAAGGAAAATTACTTCCAAGTTTGCAAGTAACTCCCAATCATTTAGTTTTATTTTTTCATCAATTTTTGAACTGGGTAGCCTGGAAAGATGTCACTAGGAAGACAATTCTTTACATGGGTACCACCCTTTCTTCCTTTGGCTCTTCAGTCCTCTCTTCCTGTTGACTCTTTCATCCATCCATCCTTCTACCCTTTTCCCTTTGTCATCAGTTCTCTGCATATTAATTTCCATGTGAAATATTTATATGTGTTCCATTTCCTGACTAGGCCTTGACTGATTTCAGAAACAGACCCTTGGAGTTGGGCCTCTGGTTGGGTTATTCTCCTGTGAGAGTATAAATGCAGAGATAAACTTGTGACTCATGGCAGACGGGATACTGGTCACCTGTGGCATCACAAATACTTGATTATCACCTATGGTTGCTTAGGAGGTGGCACCTAGAGAAGGTAAGACTTTGGGACAGGAAGTTGCCATTGCTCTCATCTATTATGGTAAAATGCATGTCCACAAAGACTGTGGGGGGGATGGCTCCTGACTACCCTGAAGAGATTGCTAAAGAGAAGATAATGACAACAGCGACAATGAAGATGGAGAGGGGAAGGACAATGGGGAGGAGGAGGAGAAGAAGAGAGGAGGACAAGGAGGGGAGGAGAGAAAGAAGAAAATGGATAAAGTGGACTATATTAAAATTAAGAACTTGGATTTAAAAGATTCATTCAAAAAATTAAATACAAATAAAAAAATAAAAGATTCATTAAGAGAGTAAAAGGGCAAGACACAGCTGGGGGGAGATGCTTATAACATACATATTTGACAAATGACTCATATCTACAATATATAAAAAAAAAACTCCTAGAAATCAATATGAAATGGCAGATAATCCAACAGGAAAAAGAAGGCTAAAGGGCTTGAGAGGGCACTTCACAAAAGAGTCTGAACTAGTGTCCAATAAATATGTGAGAAGATGCTCAGCCTCATTAGTTATCAAGGAAACACTAAAACTGCATTGTATCAAAACTACACTGAGATAGTCCTTCATACCCACAAGGGCTATGGCTATGGCTACAATGAAAAAATATGCAGGCAATAGCAAATGTTGGAAAGGATGTAGAGAAATTGGAACCCCTCTATATTTCCGGATAGGAATGTAAAATGGCGTTTTCTGGAGTGTATAGCCCATGTGTTAGTTTGCAATAGCTGCCATAACAAAGTATCACAGAATAAGAGTCTTAAACAACAGAAATTTATTTTCTCACAGTTCTGGAGACTGGAAGTCAGCAGAATTCAAAGTATCAGCCGGGTTGGTTTCTAATAAGTCCTCTCTCCTTGACTTGTAGTTGGCAGTCTTTTCCCTGTGTCCTCACATGGTCTTTCCTTCTGGCATGACCTTGGTATCTGTGTGTTTCCTAATCTCCTCTTCTTATAAGGACACCAGATACACTGGATCAGAGCCTGTTCTAATGGTCTCATTTTAATTTAGTTTCTCTTTAAGACACTTATCTTCAAATACAGTCGCATTCTGAGGTCTGAGGGTCAAGGCTGCAAAACAGGAATTTTGGGGAGGCACAGTTCAACCCATAACAGCTCATTTGCCCCCCCACCCCAGGCCCAAATGCTAGGATACCCAGGAAAGCAGGGCACGTCTGGGGTTATTGACAGGGGAGGGGATATTGGGAAGAGAGTGCTGTGAGCAACAGGCAGCTGGAGCCTTGGGAAATATGGTTTTGTGGGTAGTCCGTAAGGCAGAGAAGAGGAAAGAGCACCCAAGGCAGTGGGAGCAGTGCAACTCAGGGCCCACCACCTTTAAGGGTGAGTTTTCAGTGAGGCCAGAGGAGGGTGCTTTGCAAACAGTAGCACCTGTGGCCAATAGGGATCCAATCTCTCTGGAGATGTGGTGCTCTTTGCAGGCCTGGGGTCTCTTGTAGAATTTTAAGCAGGGGGAGATAAGATGAGTAGCTAAATGCAACAGGCAGACAGTGCTCATGGTGTGGCAGTGCCAAAGACATGTGGATGGGAGACGGGGCCTAAGAGGCCCATACTCTGTGGGCCTCTGACAATCCATGCTACTTCACCGCAGAATAGGGGCTGTAGAATCTTAGGAATCTGGTTTAAACTTCCTGCCCAGCATCTACCAGATGTGTGAACTTGGGGACAAGATCAAGTCAAGGCTGTGGTCTCTTTGTGTGTAAAGATACGGGTCGTTGTGAGGATTAAAAAGATAACGTGACCTGACACATGGCTAAAGCAAGGACACTGTGTGCCTTGTTTTGCTTTGGCCATCTCTGCAAGTTGTTTCTTTGTCCCTTTGTAAAATGAGGCAGACATGAAGCCAGATATAGAAGGTACTAAAACCACAGTGCTGGAGTACAAGAGGACCTGGATGGGCCAGTCCAGTGGAAGACCATGTGATCCCTGCCTGAGACCCGAGGGCCACAGGAAGGTCAGCACTGGGCCTCCTACCCACAGGAGCCCAAGTAGAGGGAGGCTTTTGAGGGAAGGCATGAAGGAGCCATGAGCCAGCACCCTAGCCCCTGTATACACAACCCAAAGCTGCCATTCCGATTCATGGACCAGGAATCCAAGGTCCTTGCAGACCCCAGGGAAGAACACGCTGGCTCAGGAAACTTGTGCTATGAGGAAGAAGGAGGCCGTGATAGCCTAGGTAGGAGGGAGAACTTGATGCTAGGGATAGGGGGGTCTGTGTATTTTTCAAACTGATTCCAAAGGTGTGTTCAGGATTTACCCTGGGGAAAGAGAAAGTGAGAAAGGAGGAAGGGAACTCATCTTAGGCATCTGTGCTCATCCTCAGGGATACCTTGAGGATTATTATCACATAGGATTATTTTTTTGGGAAAAATTTTGCTTAAGACACACACAGACAGAGAAAGAGAAAGAAAGAGGGGGAGAGAAGAAGACAACTAGAGTCAAGTTAAATTTTAAGTTTTCTTTCTCCTATAGGTGATAGTGACCTATCAGCCAAGTTCCCTATGGTAAGTCCTTATGAGCAGAAGAGGAGCCTTATTTTATATCTTTGTGCCCTCAGGGCATGGCTTATTGTGGCAGGCAAGCCCTTGATGACTACTTTTTGTCCAAGCTGAACACTGAAAGATCACAGAGCCAACCAGACACATGAGCATCTTACAAAAATCAAGAAACTTACCTGTCCCTAATCTGTAGATGTAGCAATCACACACGTAAACATGGCTGCACTGTGATTTGGGGAGGCAAATATATACACACGTGCCATTTCCTCTATATAAATCAGATTGTGGGGTATGCATGTGTGTGTGCATCTGTATGATGTGTGTTGTATGTGAATATGTGTGTACATGTGCTGTACATATGTGTGTATGTGAGACCCACATCCTCAGCACCACCTCGCACTTGCCTGGGATCTGCTCCTTCTGATTCAGGTTTGGGGATGCTTTTCTACAGTATGACTTGCCCCTGCACCAGCCACATTTGATTGGTCCCGAGATGGGCCCCTGACTCAAGCCAAGCCAATCAGAGCTGGCTCCTCAGGAGCATGGAACTGGCCCCAGAAGATCAGAAATAATTTTTCAGTTTACAGAGAAATAAATTTGGGGAGATTTGAAGCAATCATTTTCCACAGCAGGGTCTAGCCAGCAAGGTGCAGAGAAAGAAGCTCCATGCTAATGCAGGGGGATCCCAGAGGCACCCTGAGTCCTGTAGGCAACCAGGTCCAATTTCAGAGGCCACCACATCCTGCTCTAGGTCTCTTTGGAGCTTCAGTGTGACTTCCTTGTCTCAAGGTCCTCTTTTTGGTAGTCAGCTAGAATTGGTTTTTTTTTTTTTTTGCTAAAGACTTAAATTGTGCATAGACTTTTTGCCAAAATCTTCCTTATAAGACATCTGGCCTAAACATGAAGACCCTAGAAACTGCAACCCATCACATTCTATAGCGCATTATTTGATGAGGGTAAACTGAAACTGGATTTCTTCCTGGAAAGGTGATTGTCTTTCTTTCTAGCTTTTAACTGTGTCCTGGGTCTCTTAACTTGAACCGAGAAATTTCCTATGCCATTTGAGGGGATTGCGGCCCACAATCTACTACTCACAACAGCCCTGTCTTACTCACCTCCTCAAGAAGCCATAGCAATCCTGCCTTCCCAATGCTGCCACCCACACTGTTGATATCTTCCAGAAACTGTAGCCTTAGTTTGTTGCTCGCTGGCTGACAGACTCCTGCCCTGCTCTGGCCCTGGTCACCTTTCCTGCCTCCAGCCCAATGACCAACTGGCATGCCTATCACCCTCTCTTCACTGGTCTCTCCCCAACACTGGTAAAAACCTACTTTCCCCTCCACAGTCAGCCGAACTGCTGGGGACCTCTCTGGGGACCGGCCTCCCATGTGCACCTGTAAACAGCTTTTCCTTGGTGCCATCTGCTTAGAGCAGATGCTAAGGAGGGCAGGCCTGTATCACCTTCCTCTTGGCACCTTCCCAAGGTTGAGCACCCTGCCTGGCACAAAGCTGGAGTTCCGCAAATGCTGGTTGAACCGAAACCCACTGTGGTTGTGGGTTCCTGAACTGTTCTTTCTTCTTGTTCCCACGCCCGGCTCCCAGTCACGGGGCAGGGGGCCCTGCCTGTGTCCAGGCTCCCTCATTTGCAGTCAAAACAGAGTTTTCCCAGGGGGTCTCTGTCATTGGGGATCCTGCCTGTTCTCCCAGGATTCCCCTAGCCTGCTCTGGTGTTCTGGGCTATGTTGAGAACCTGGCCCTGCTCTGCTTGGCCTCCAGGAAGGACTTTCTATTCCTGGCCAGAACTGAACAGCCAATTCCAGGGGGTGGGGTGGGACCAACCCCACCATTCTGGTCATCCAGCTGAGCAGCACCTGGGCTTGCAGAGACCCCTACCTCATCTCCCTTCTTGTGTCTCCTTGTCAGGGCTGCTTTTAGGGGATGTGTGTACTTACCAGGCTGCAGCCCCAAATTTCGTTACCAGCTGAGGATCCAGGGCAACAACCCTGAGGAGTGGCACCCAGAGAATTGTGGTATTGAGAAGAAATGTGGGGACAAGGGCAGGAGGTGGGAGTGGCTTCAAGGCCCTGAACTTGGGGCTGAGGACCGCTCTCTCTCACACATACATGCACACACACACACACACACACACACACACACACACAACACACACACACACGAAACACACATACCATGTACAAGGCGAAGGAGGGGTATCAGCTTCAGGGAGCTCATATGATGGTCCCCAGGCCTCCAACAGACCCCTTCCATCTGTCCTGGAATGAGCACTAGGGAAAGGACTGCAAGGAGTAGAAGACTGTGGGTCCCCTGGTGTGACATGGGGTGAAAGGGAGGGTCAAGAGGGCACAGAAAGAATGTGCATGTCAGAAAGCACCTTCACCCTGGCTGGTTACAAAATAACTGACCATGCAGATTCCAGGTGAGCTAGCCCTGCAGGAGGTCTTCCCCTGGAGAGCCATCTGATACCTTATCAATTTCTTTTTGCAGATCTGAGACAGAGAGGAAGGCAATCAGCCTTCTGGAGGCCCACATCGTCACAGAGGTAAAACCTGCACTGAGGCTGTTACAGTGAGCTGATGGGCAGGACCACCTCCATAGGGAGTAGGATTTCATTCTTGAAGCTGTGGAATGCTAGGGAGTGGGAGTCATGGCATACCGCCCCTCCCCCACTTCTCTACTGCAAGGGCTTCCCAGGGCCCACTGGGGCAGTAGCCAGGAATGAGTCTGGCTGAATCTGGCTGCAGGGAGCAGGGACAGACACTGGAGTGTGGTTCAGGCTCAACTATCTTAGAGCATCCTCTGGGCCTTCCTCACAATGAGATGGCTTCCAACATTAGGCCCACCTTCAAGTAGTAAGAAGGATCAGGGACCTTGCCACCTACATCCTTTCCCTGTATGGTTAAAGCAACAGATTTTCCCAGCTGACCATGGTGTGGGGTCACAGGCCATGCAAACTTCAGAAGGCTGGCAAAGCAGAGAACAAGGGTGTCAAAATTGATTTTGGACCACAGCTGCCCCAACAACATCTGTGGAGTGGGACTAGATGTTGGCAAACACAGTGTGGCTCCACATGGCCACAGCCAGGCAGGGTGGAATCTGACCAGGGGCAGGAGGGACTGAGGACCTAAAGACTGCAATTGGGGAGCAGTGCATCAAGGTGGCAGCTCCTGAGATCCTGTGTGAAGTACTCAGGCCCCAAAGTAGGGAGCCACTACCCAAGTTAAGGGGGTGCCCCTTCCTGGGTGCAGAAGCCAATATGGGTCATCTTGGCACACAGAAGTGTAAGGCACCCTCTGATGCCCTTTGCAAGTGCCACTGTGGCCTTGTAGGCACCAGGCCTGAGTTGAAGCCCTACTCAACTCAGTGAAGTTCACTGTCACCCCATGGTGACTACCCAGAAGTGAACCAACAAGTGGTCAAAACTTTGAATCTGGCAGGGATGCCCCCAAGTGGCCCTTAGAGGAGGCAATGGGGCCAGCTGGGGCTGTGGGGTAGAGAAAGAGAGCTGAGACAAGGAACTAGGGCAGACTTCCAGGAAGTGGGGACATGGGGTCCCAGCCTAGACCAGCCTGGTCATTGGAGAGCAGGTGCTGGCCTAGTGCCTGGGGGTCTTTGCAGTGGATGGTAGTGTGGTGACTGCCCTGGAGCAGTGCCTGCTGGTCAGACACTCACTGTGTCCTAATCCTAATTGAACACTCCTGGGTCAGCCTTGCCCTCTGCCCAGGACCGTCCAGGGAACACTGGGGCTTCTCACTGCTGCATTAATTAATAGGCTCAGAAGGTGCCCAGGGACTCCATAGGCTGACGTGGAGCAGCTCTCCAACCCAAGTCTCCCAGCCCCCTCCACTGATGAGACTATGTTGACACTGTGGAGAGAGGCCAGCTCTGTTGGTCGTTATGCTGAGAAATGAAACATTGCCTAACCCGGAGGAGAAACCACAAGAAGAGAAAAACACGCAATGTCGCTGCAGCTGGGTCTGAGAGCTCAGCCTCCAGCTAGCTATCTTCATGGCAGGTGGGGCTGTCATGTTTGATTGTATTAAAAGAAAGACAAAAAATTTTCCTGGGGGGGGGACAATTTTTAAGTCCCCCCAAATCCACCTCTCCCAGAGGAAAAGTGGCATTTGTTTAGGAACAATGGGTCTGGGCTCTTTGTCATTCAGTCCTGCTCTCTGGACACCCCTGACTGAGCGGCACCTGCACTGGAGTGGGGGAGCAGAGTTCCCCCTCCCCAGGTGTGGGATGCCTCAGCACTCTTGAGGTGCATCAGGACTGAGGCTGCTGCCGCCCAACAGCCTCCACAGATCTCAGAGCAGGGCTGGGCCATGTGTTGGGGGAGGGGGATCATCACCGCAAAGGTGGTACCTGGGAGTCAGGAGGCCTAGAAAGGAGCTTTTTCCATTTTAGCGGAAGAGCGCATTTTGTGTTTGCAGTTTGGGGTGGAAACCACCATCTTTTATCCTTAAGGAGGGGTACACAGACCTTTGCCACCAGCATCTGTGGATAGGCTACTGGTCAAAAACCCAGCTCTGATTCTCCTCCTTCCAGAACACCTCTGGTCAGTTCCCTGCCTACTTCTACCCCTGCTTCTGTCTCCTTCGAAGGCAAAGTACCAGGAATCTGGTGCTATTCCTGAGGTGGGTACCAGAATCATGTTTTAGGGCCCAGCCTCAATGGCAGGGAAGTTAATCCCAGCCGTCACAGGGGGTGACCAGGTGCTAATAATGCCCCACCACTGAAACCCCAAACTAGTCCCCTGCAGGATTTGGGTGCTATCTGGCCAGTTGTCCCCGCTCTCACAGCTGCTGCTTGCCTTCATATCCTCTTGCTAGGCCCCATCACGAGTCCCCGCGCCCACCTGCCATACAGAGGCTGTGCTGCACACAAATGCAATAATAGGTGCATGTACACACACACACACACACACACACACACACACAAACCAGGAGCTCTCCCTCACCAGAGCTTTGGGCTTCCCCTTTATGAGCTCTGAACCTGTTTGTGTTACTTACTACATGTCTCATGTACACAAAGCCATTTAAGTTCCCACCTGTGCAGTGTCCTTGAGGGTGGTGGCCCTGTAATTCTTTGTGTGATCTGATTAACCCCTGCCCTTGGGTCCTCTTTACCACTTAAAAGCTGAAGGCCCTTGGGGAGATGGTGGTGGCCTGTCATCAGGATCACACACAGGCTAGCCTTTGAGCCTGACAGCTGCACCTGTGAATCTAAATACAGACCTGAGAAAATCATGCCGATGCAGGGGGGCAATCTTATCAAACACCTGCGCGTTATGAGAGATTAGGTCCAGGAGGGGCTGAGTTCACCTCTGAATAATTTTTTTTTTTCTCAGCAGAAAAAAAGGTCAAATGGGAAACTAGGTAGAAAATGGAACAGGTGCTGCCATCTGTGCCTGCCTGTGCTTCCTTCCTGTGTGCCAGGGGGCGTGGGGAAAGCACATAACCCCTGAGTGGGCACACTTCAATGCCTTTGGTTCTGGGACTGTCACGAGGGACAAAAATGGCATTATCTTATGTGTCACTAAACCTTGGAGAAGAGGGGCAGGGCAGAAGGATTGCTCAAAGCTCACTGAAACACCCCCTGATAATGAAGGTGAGATGCCCGTATTGGCCTCTTTCCTCTATTAAACATAGTTTAAATGGCAAGGATAGGCTATTCAGTAATAACTATTGCAATAGGGAAGAGAATTGAGAAAAACTGATCTCAATCTTACCAGAACAGAAGGGGGAACACTATATAAAGGCTGGGGTATCCTCAGGAAATGACTTCAAGGAGAGTTAAGACAGAGTTGGTTCTTATCTGGAAGAGAAACATACTTCTCTCTCTATTTTTAAATTGACACATAATAATTTTACATACTCACAAAGTACCGTGTGCTATTTCCATACAAGTATACAACATGTAATGATCACATATGGGTAATTGGCTTTTTCATCACCCCAAACATTCACAATAGTCAAGATTACAATCAACCTAGGTGTTCATGGATGGAAGAACAGATAAAGAAAATGTGGTATATACACAAATGGAATATTATTCAGCCATAAAAGGAAATGAAATCCAACATGGATGGACTTGAATATCATCATGTTAAGTGGAATAACTAGGCACAGAAAGACAAATAGTGCATGTCCTCATTCACATGTGGAATATGAAAAGTCAAATTTAGAAATAGAGGGTAGAATGGTAATCACCAGATGTTGGGAAGGGGATGTGGGAAGGGGATTAGAGAGATGTTGGCTAATGGGTTCCAAAATACAATTAGCTAGGAGGAATATACAGCACAGTGGAGTGACAATAATTTACAACAGTTTATTAGATATCTCTCATATCTGTTGACAGGAGGCCGTAGTACACATCAGAGTAAGAAGCCCACCCTGTCAGGTACCTCTCTCCCACAGGGACTGGGGCAAGAATCAGAGCCAGAGCATCTTCCTGATGCTCTTGCTTTTCAAAGAGATGACTCACAGGTCCTCATAGTGACAGTTCTGAATGGTGCAAGCTTTTTATACTCAATGAGACAGAGCAAGGATTTACAATTGCAAGCTTTTGACAGTAATGGCTCTACAAGGGCATTTGGGGGCCTATCTATCTATCTATCTCCAGGTTTTGATTGGAAACAAATAGTAAATTCTCCTCATCATGTTGAGTTGCCTCCAGAAGGCACTTAAGGCGGGTATGACCTTGAGATATTAGCAAGTATTTTTCATATCTCTTAGTGGGTGGATGGGGGAGGGGCAGGCAAAAGCATTTGTACTGAAAGCATTTGTACTGAAAGTTTGCAGTTTTATGAACCAACTTTGAAGCCTAGCTGAGCAGAGGAACCTGAAATAGTTCTTTGGTGGAGGAAAGAACATTTTTTGGGGGGGCGGGGGCGGGAAGTACTGGGGATTGAACCCAGTGCCTTGCATGCCCTGTACAGGGTCTTTGTTACCTCCTCCCGCTGCCATACCTGGAAGTTCCTCCCCTTCAGGATGCTGCCCCTATTATACTAGTTATTATCTGGCTACTGCTTAAGCATTGTAGCAATACACAGGTTCCTGTTGAGCATTGTAGCAATACACAGGTACCTGTGACAGTGAGGGGAGAACTCAGAGAACACTGTCACAGGAACATGTATTAGATGGGTCTTCAAAGAGTGGAGCCTAGCCCCTGATCACAAGTGGAGGGAATAGATGAGGGAAGCTTTCCTGTCCTTCCAACCCAACCCAGCTACTAAACACAATAACAGCTATGCTATGACCCCAGTCAGTGCCATGTGACTGCAGTGGTCCACAGAACCATGAGAAATAAGAGATCATCTGGGAGGTGGGGACTAGGCAGCAATATGCAATGGAAGTATTTGAGGTCTATCGGGTGGTGTTCTTTGAAATTGTCCCAGAAAATGCAGGAAAGGTGGTATGTTCATGTGTCACCTTCCAGAAACTGTTGTCCCTATAAAGATGGTGTGGGGCCACATTGTGATTGTATACTTGGATATTTTCATCAGAAACAAACTGTAAAGGAGAAGGGTGAACTAGGGAAAGAGAAAGAGAGTAAGCGGGGAAATGGAAGTGGGATCCCATGATCCTAGGAAATTGGACTGAAATAAGAGCAGCTCACTACACATTCAGAAATAAAGCCAGATTTAAGAACCCAGAAATTCTTAATTCTTGGAATATGCTATGGTTTGGGTGTGTCTCCTAAAAGATTATGTGTTGGAAACTTAATTCCTCAGTGCAGCAGTGTTGGGAAGTAGGGCCCAGTGGAAGTTGTTTGGGTCACAGGGCACAGACTTCATGAAGGGATTAAGGCCTTTCTCACAGGAATAGTTAGCCATCACAGGAATTCAGCCCCCTTTTTCCTTATACACGTGTCTCTCTCCTTTTGACTTCTGCTACATTAAGGAGCAGCACGGGACCCTCACCAGGTGAAGCCACCTGATCTTGCACTTCCCAGTCTCTCTGACTGTGAGTCTAAATAACCCTCTTTTCATTATAATGCACCCTGTCTCCAATATTCCTTTGAAAATGGACTTATGATTTGGCCAAGGCTGAGGTTCAGGATGACAGTTTACAGCAGAGGCAAAAGTTGGCCCTGGAAATCACACAGTGGACAGGGTCTCTGAGACATTTCCCTCAGAACAACTGGTGCTGACACTCAGATTCTGGGCTTATAGAAGATATGCATGCAAGAAGGTTCTAGATTGGAAATAGATAAGTCATCATCTGGGCCAAAGATTGGGCAGGCTCCCCCTGGTAAGATCTTTTATGTGGATATTAAAGGGTCTACTGCCTGCCTGCCTCTGGCATCTACTGTGGCTGCAAGGTGAAGGAGCCCTCTCTGGAATATCTTGCTTGCCCTCCTTCTAGTTCCCTTTGCCTTTGCCATGTTGAGGACTTCAGTTCCCAATGAGGAGTAGGGGACTACAGCCTACCCATCTTTACGTTCCTAGCCCAGTGTCTGGCAGTGTTCTACAAATCCGACATGCTGACCTCTTGGATGGCTAAACTTAGTTGGGAGACCCAAATATGATCCAGCCTGGCCTGGGACAAGGGGGCATAATGAACTCCTGGTAACCTGGGCCACTGAGGATGCTCAGAGTGGATCAAGCTTTTTTTTTTTTTTAGAATTTTAATATTTATTTAGTTAGTTAGTTAGTTCTCGGCGGACACAACATCTTTGTTTGTATGTGGTGCTGAGGATCGAACCCAGGCTGCACGCATGCCAGGCAAGCGCGCTACAGTTTGAGCCACATCCCCAGCCCTGGATCAAGCTTTTGATCCAAGCTCCAGCCTTTTTGGTTTTGGCTTCAGAAAACTCAAGTGCAAGATGAAACTAATAATAACACCACTGAGGATGGCATATGGCCCTGGTGGGGACTCTACCATCTTGAAAGTGCATCTGTGAGTCCCAACACGTTAGCAGGAGCCTGGCATGAATGAAAGTTCAGAACCCACTGGGCCATGGGGTGTGGGAACAGGTGGGTTTCCCCAACAGACCAGCCAGCATGGAGAGGAGGGGCAGGGACAGTACACTGTTCATTCCAGGAGCTGCTGGTGGTCAGTTTGGCAAGGGTCTGGCAGGTCCCCATGGTAGGAGGTTTTGCTGTCAGTTTGAGAAATTTGGACTTAGGGAGTGAAAGGGAAGACTAGACTGTAAAAAGAAGAAGGAGAACAAGGAGGAGGAGGAGAAGGAGGAGGAGGAGGGAAAGAAAGAAAAACAAAAAACAAAACAAAACAAAAAACAGTGCTTTGGAAGAAGTGGCGTTGGTAGAGTCCTGGGTACAATCCAGAATCCAGGAGAGTGTGACTGAGCCTCAGGGCTGGGCAGGCCAGAATCCCACATATCCTGCTCTCAAGGACTCCTCCTTGCTTGGCCCTTGACTCCCACCTCAAGAGGGTGTTTTCCAAAGAAGCCCAAAGGCCTGCCCCTGCAGGTGGAGGAGCTTAGTGGAACATGCACATGCTGTACCAGGTGGAGCTTCACCTTGGCCAGGAACCTGCACAGGCAGAGCAGCTGGCCATGCTGCTCTACCCCAAGGAGAGGAGACTATTTTGGGTTCAGGATCAGGCCGAATGGATTCTGTATCTAGAGAGCTTCTGCTGCAGTCCTGGGAGCTCCATCTGCTCTGGAAACAGGCTGCAAGCTCCATCAGATGGTCCCTCAAATCCAAGCACTCTTCTGCTCTACGGAGGCCTGCCTGGGCTTGCACCACTTCTGACTATGTCTTCCAGCCTGGCTTGGAGGCCCCTGCCTTACGGAGGGCCAGGGCAGTTCCACTCAGACAGAAACCTGACTTGTATGCAGTAACCGGTACCAGGCAGAGACTTTTCCCTTCATTATCCTGCTTCATCCTCACAAAATGTTGGGATGGGGGAGGGTGCAATTTTAATCCCATTTTATAAATCCGGAAGCTTTGGTTTACAGAATTACATAACTTTCTCAGGGGATGAGGCTAGCAAGCAATGGAACAGGGATTTGGACCTGGGCCATCCCCCGACTCGACCTCATGAGGTCAATCAAGCTGCACCTTGATCAACTGCCTCCCAGGTCTGATTGAATCCAAATTACCTTGGAGAAGAAATGAGCAAAGGTGAGCCCACGACTCTGAAGCAAAGTCTCTGGGCTGAAAGAGGACTTTCCACCAGCATGTCCAGCTTGACTGGAATCTGTGTAGGATGCCCATGTCCACGGCAAGTTCTGGCCTTTGCAGTGTTGTCTCGGGCTTCACTTCTGTCCTGAGTGCAGACTCCAGGACCCTGCAGCTATCCCTGTCTTACCACCAAAGACCTCAATTCTGCCCCCATAGTCATCTGGACCATGAGTGCTTCGAAGGAGACCTTGGGTATGTAGGGCTTCTCTCTCTGAGGGTTCTTTCTCTTTAAACTTCAGGCTCTGCATTTTTCAGGAGCTGCCCCAGCCATGTGAGTGCTATGCTTTGAATGTGTTCCCCAAAGTTTATAGGTTGGAAACTTAATCCAACTGCAATGGAACAGTGCTGCAAGGTGAGAACTTACGAAGTAATTAGGTCTGGAGCACTGACTCTGTCCTCATAAATGCCCTCCTTAGATGCCATTATCTAGGGAGTAGGTGAATTATCATGCTAGTAGCTTCCTGATAAAAACAGGAGTTTGGCCTCCTTTGCTCCATCCCTTATCCAGACCCCTGCAACTCCCACCCCCCATCCCAGAACCTGCATATTCTCTCTCTCTCTCTCTCTCTCTCTCTCTCTCTCTCTCTGGCTCTCACATTCTTGCCTTTCTGCTTTTCACCACAGGATGAGAAGCAAGAAAACTCACCAGATGTAGCCCTTTGACTAGCCCTTTGACCTTGTACTTCCCATCTTCCAAACAAGAAGTAATTCTCTTGAACGACCAACAATAAAAAAAATAAAAAATAAAAAAAAAAAAGAAGTAATTCTCTGTTCCTTATAATCGACCCAGTCTTGGGCATTCTGTTATAGCCACACACTAAGTTTCGGGGGTTCTGGACATCTCTTAGGACATGTCTTACTCTTAAGACTTATGTGCCCAGAACACTATTGAGAAGATGATATGACTTTAGTCTCTGAAAACGTTGGGGCAAATAAACATTACACCAACACATAGAGGGGCAGAAACTGATCTTAAGAAAACATGCCTATATTCATCTTCACAACCTTTATTTAAAAATTCCAAAAGATCTCTTTTTAAACAAACAATAGAAAGGTGTGTTGACGTGCTGTACAGCCAAGGGTTGTTCAGAGACCTAAGCATGTCAGGCTTGGAATAGGAGGTCAGGTCTTTCCCAAATGCCCTATGGGCCAAGCATATGGGACCTGGAACATATGTAGCCTCTAATCCTCCAGCTGAGGTGGCAGCCAGGGTCAGGCAAAAAGCAGGTGGGCACACAGGAGAGGGGCACATTAAGAAAGACTGTGAGTGGGATGCAGGGATCCTGATGGTCCCAGGATTGCTGCAGCTGGCAGGGGCACTGAAGGCTTTGCAGCCCTCAAGGAGTCCTGCAGCTGTAGGAGAGGTAGGGCAGGAGCTGGAGCCTCCTCCTCCCCCAAAACCTCTTATTGGTGAGGAGTGTGTTCATGAGGTCCAGAGGAGGGTGGAGGGGATTGTGCATCCTGTGGGTTAGGCGAGGAGCTCCTCTATACTTGGCCTCACACCTCCTCTTCTCAGAAATCCTGAGGCCTGGAGGGAGGTTCCGTGATTGGCGCATTGTAGGTGTGGGGAAGGTGCTATTTCAGGACCATTTCAGGGAGTCCCAGCTCACTCCATCCTCTTGATCAATTCCCAAAGGAACAAGACAGAGGCACTTTTATCATCCTGCTCTATGGTTGGGGAGTTTCCCTTTAGAAGAAGCAATGGCAAATGAGCCCTGAGGGTAGAAAGTGGGCCCCACGGGGCTGGGTAGAGCTAGATAGCACCAATGCTCCAAAACACCTGCAGAGCAGGGTAAAGGTAGAGGCTGGGGGCTGAGGGCGGTGTGGGGAAGGAGAGCTTGCCACAGTGTCTAGAGGTGTGCGAGGCCAGCCCATCTATTACATCCTCTCCATTTGGGGATGTTATGTAGGGGTCTCTGGGATTGAGGCTTATATTTGGACATCTACAGGGCAGAAGAGACCAAGCTGGGCTCATGTCAGATAGATTCAGAAGAAACACAAGTTCTAGGACTTTATCCACATCTCAGGGTCACTTGCAGGCTCCAGGCCATGCCCTGGTGGCTGTCAGTCCTCAGCATGCTGCCTGAGTGAAGTTCCACCCAGGACACTGCCCTTGGGGCCCAAGGGTCATTTCTGAATAGATAGAGACAAAATTGCCAAGTGGACTAGCAGAGTTCTGACTGACCATCATGTTTAATACTTCATCACTCACTTCTGTCTCTGAGATCTTTTGAGATCTGCCTTATTGATCCCTAATATGATCCCAGGCCCACCTGGGCCTTGAACAGTGCATGTCCCATTCCCCTGACAGACCATGAAGTCCACCCCTGCCTCTGGTGAGTCATCCTGGACATGTGCACGGATGTATTCTCCAGTGCCCCTCCCCTTGCCAGGTCTGTCCTACCATTGGGCTGACTTTCTGTCACCCCCTTCTTGTGGGTGGCCCTTTACTGGACCCGGACCCCCTGGACCCTTACTCTTTCAGCGGTCTCAGTACATCTCATCCTTCAGCCAGCTCCCACCATGAACCTGGCATAAGTGATTTTTCACCTATTTCTCTAGGCAAGCCAAAACCCACTGAATTTGTGTGTGGTAAGCATGGAGGACAAGCCAACTGTAGGTAGAATCCAATATACATAAATCTACTGTGGCATGACCAGACGGTCCAGGTCCCTTTGGATAAAGTGTATTGTTGTTCACCTGACACAAATGCAAATGCCTCTGAGCCTGTTCTTGTAGTAATGGAAAGGGAATTCCTTAGGGGTGGCTGAAAGCCAGGCCTCTGACCTGAGTGAATCTGTTCTACTTAAGACACTGCCTTTGACATAACGAGTGTAATGTTGTGTTAGTCAGCTTTCTGTTACTGTGACAAATTATGTGAAATAACCAAGTTATAAGGAAGAAAGGGTTACTTTAGCTCACAGTTTTAGAGGTTTTAGTCCATGGTCTGTTGGCCCTGCTGCTTTGGAGGTTATGATGAGGCAGCACATTATGGCAGGGAATACATGGTTGGACAAAGCCGTTCACCTCGTGGTAGTCAGGAACAGGGAGAAACAGGAAGAATCTAGATTTCCACAATCTGCTTCAAGGGTATGCCCCAAATGACCTCACTTCCTTCACGCTAGGCCCCACCTCTCAAAGGATCCTCAATCTCCCAGCGATTCTATGACTGGGGACCAAGCCTTCAGCACACACCCTTTGGTGGACACTTATTCAAATATAGTAGATGGGAGCACTGCTCGGTTAAGTTTGTAGAACCCCTATGACTGTTATCATATACTTAGTTTTTATAGGGTCCAGCCTTGTGAATTACATGGAGATATGATGTCCCGAAACTACCAGATTTTTTGAGGGTGGCACTAACCACATTTGATTTTCTATCCTGACCAGAGGAGGGGGCAGTTTCAGAGGCCTGCACCTGGTCCTATCCCTACTCTGATAAGCTCTTCCCCCACAGGTAAAGAGCCTTGGGGCGGCAGGGGGGTGTTCTGCTGACTGCCAACAAACTTCACCCTAACAATTCCTTCAAGAAATGGAGAAACAACCCCATGGACACAGTGGGCCAGACCCGAGACCCATTACCATGTGCTTCAAGTCCCCCACAAGGGCTGTGGTAACACTGGTGTCTCCATTCATCAATGTCAATTTAGATCCTGTGTCCCACAGTCCTAAAAATTCTAGACACTCCCTACTCCCCTGTGCATGAATACCCAAGTGAATGTCTGGGGTAACAGTCTGTCCTCAGAGAATCTGCCTCTCCTTCAGTCTGAGATCTGGGGTCTGAACATTGGCTCAGGGCCAGAAATTGGCCAAGATATTATGATTTAGGGGCTGCAGAGGGGAGAGGTCACCTTCAAGCTCCTTATTTTCCATCTTGGATGTTAGTTATTGCAAAGTTAGACAATGTCTGAGTTAACTATCCCAGTCCACCTTTGGGTTCTGAGAATGGTTCCTTGGCTTTCTGCATGTCAGGCCCCCAGATGCTATCTGACTGACACCTCTCTGACATAATTGCACTCACCTTGCTGTTGGTATAACACCACCATCTGCCATCTGTTCCACTGAGACCCTGTCATTTTTATGGGGGTCCCTCTGGTATCCTCTACTGTAAGCTCTGACCTCAAAGGACACATCCTCTAAGTTTCTCAGTAACACATCACCCTTCACTGGTACTCTCTTGGTCACTTTGATAAATGGGAGGGGTAGTAGTCCAGCTTGGATTTTCTGTCCTTACTGAGAGGCTTTGGTCCCTTACATGTGCACTGTCCCCTCCCAGCTTTCCAAAGAGTCATCCTAGTTACAGGAGCTACATCTCCTGGGATCCCTGCCAGGACACGAAGTTCCATATCAGGGAGGGTATGGCCACATGCATGGGCTCTTTCTCATCCTAAGCTCCACTCTCTTTGCTCTAGCACCCTAAGAACCAGACCCAGGCCCAGGCACATGCTACTGGTCTTCCATTATAGCCTGGGCCTGCAGCTTTCAGGGCATGAACTCCCTCCCTGCCTATTCTGATGCATGCTATGACTATGCTAAACCTTGAAGACATTATGCTGAGCAAGACACACCAGTTACAGGACAAGTCCTGTACAATTCCACTCATGTGAGCTGTCTGGAGCAGGAGACTAGAGAAAGGAAAGTGAAGGGTGGTTGCCAGGAGCTGGGGGAGGAGAAATGGGGAGTTAGTTTAATGGGGACAGAGTTTCAGTTCTGCAAGATGAAGAGTTCTGTGGATGGATGTGGTGATGATTGCACAACCATACTAATTTACTCAACGTTACTGAGGTAGACACTTAAAAATGGCAAACATGGAAAATTTTCCAAACGTTTTAAAATTAAACTAACAAACCCTTTCCCCACTTAGCAGGTCCAGCACCTGGTTTGATACTGCACTGAGATTTGCCCCTCCTTTGTCTATCAGCCTGGCTCCCCCAGACTGATTAGAGGGAGGTCCTGAGGGAGCAAGCTTCATCTTGTTGGGCAATGCTCCTCTTGAGGCCTTTGCGTGCTCTTCAAGCAGGATGGGGGAAGGAACACTCTCGCCTACCAAGGAGGGTTGTCACTTCTGCAGACCCAGCATGTTCAAGGGAATCTGAATTTCCAGATTATCCACTGCACATCCCCATCCCAGGTCTCAGGACCACCCCTTCCTGTCTCAGACCTGACTTACACAAGACCCCCTTGGAGGCTGACAGCTCTTTCACTCCTGTGAATAACTTCTGAGCCTGGTCCCCTGCACCATCAATCTTTTCCCTTCCATCCCATCAACACTATTGTTCCAACATCTGGAAATTAGGGATTCCTTGAATTCTCCAAGGAGGCCCTCTGTTTCTCACACATTGACTAAATTGGTTTTCTCTCTTCCTCATCATATGATGAGTATTAAGAGCAGCCTGTCCTCCCAGCTCCAGGCACTTCAGATCTCTTACATCCCAGGATGTTGTAGCAGTCAGCAGGCCTCCATCCCCAAATCCCTCCTGGTTCACTGCCTTTGAAAGAGTGACTATCACTCTGCCAGGGCATACTCCACCTGAGTGCCTGTGAAGGCCGTCTGTGATGGGCCCTCAGTGCATGCTGTTGGCAAATGATCCCAGGCCAAGTCTGCTTCCTGGAGGACATGCCTGGAAGGAGTGAGGAGGACAGGAATGCACAGAGGAAGAGAAGAACCCAAAATGGTCCCAGATCTGCACCAAAGACATCAGTGGTCATTGGCCATAGGCAAGCACTTGGGGACATCATCTTGGGTAAGGGCTTTTTCTGAGTTGGAATATAGTTTCTGAAAAGGAGAGAGGTGTGAACCCTCAGCAGTCTATTTCCAGTGGGTGCAGGTGGATGTGTGGGCCACCAGATTTAGGTAGAGCACTTCCCATCTACTCCCATTTCCAGTTCAGCCTACTTCACGTAGACTTCCAAATGTGACTCTGGTTCTCCTGCTGTGCTCCCACCCCAATCCCTGCAGTGCACAAAGCACTCTACCACCTTGCAAGCTGGAAGCAGATTTATCCTAGGAAGGTGGGGGAAAGACCTGGAGGCAGGCCCAGCTCAATGGGTGAATACCCTACAGCCACACCACACCTGCCAGTGCTTAGAAGATGGTTGAGGCTTGGATTCAGCACTCTGCGGTCACTACCTTAGAACTCTTCACAATCTTATCCTTGAATTTGTGTTTTGTAAGTGAAGCTGATGGGACAATGGGGTGCTCGTGGGGGATCCCTTCTCCTGCTTCTTTTCCACTTTCCAGTAAGGGTTTTGGCTATGCCTTCTTCAGCCCAGTGCCCGGGAACCTCTGCCAGGCATGGTTCAGGAGTCAGCTGCAGACACTCCACACCTGTAGGGCAGAACCCTGAGTGCCTGTGAAGGTCTGTGTGAGCCCAGGAGGGTGTGATATTGGATAGCAAATCAAAACACCATTCCATTTTGAACAAGAGGCCCCATGCCATCATTTTGTGCTACCTATCTGCTCGCATATCTGCCTCTTTGTCTACACATTCCTTTCTTATCAGAGGAACCCAAGCCGTGCCTTGAGTGCTCACTTACCTTACTTCTGCATCAGAAAAAGGTCCATCTGTTTTCTGGAATGTACTTTAGGGCTCCTTCCTAGTAACTTGGCGCAGATGGAGGTGTTAAGATTTTCATGATTTTCCAAGAAAGAACCTACAACTGATTTGGGAAGCCTTGCAGGGAGCATCAGCCATATCCTGCCCCATAGGCCCAGTTTCGGTGGCCTCAGTGGTGACCAGGTTGGCACCAACGGCTCTGCCTTGGCCTAGACACTTCATGATCTTGAGTGCTGGAACAAAGAGGCTGGATTGACACCTGTCCCCAGCTCATGGAACTGTAAGTGTTTGAAGTTCATTTACTGTGTTTTTTTCCCTCAGGGTGTGACAAATGACTCCTGGCCCCTGATGCCAGACCTAGCAATCCAAACAGGGTTGGGCTGTCTCCCATCTGCCTGGGGCTCAGGGAGTCCCTAGGTTGCTCTCCCATCCCCCCACTCCCCACCTCCCAGCACACGTAGCTTGGAGCCCTGAGGCCCCTGGGGACCCATCTGCGCTGTTTGTTTGGGTAAGAGCTCCGTATTTATAGCCGCCTTGCAGGCAGCCAGCAGAGGGAAAGCCGTGCCAAGTGGGTATCAAGCAACAGCTGGGCACACGCTCCACATGACACACGCCACAGGAGGTACAACCCTCCCCCGCACCCTGGGGGAGCTGCCTCCCTAATAATCCCTCCCTTGGCTCCCTGGGGAGGGGCGGGAGAACACAGGACAATTGTCACAGATCATGTGCTGGGGCGAGAGCCACACAGACCTGAGGCTGGGGAGAGGGGGCGATGAAAACAACCCTTTGTCCAGGGCCTCGTCTGCCACACACTGGGCTTGTGTTTCTTGCTTTATGACAATTGGGTGAAACATTAGACCAGGGCATCAATTATTCAGATTTCACTGTGAGGTCAGAACACAGCAGCTCGGTCCTGCCCCCACCCGGAGAGAGTCAGTTCCAGGAGGGAAGCTGTGGGAACTCAGGCTTCAGGGCCTGGGAGTATGAGCTCCTGCACCCTCAGGTCTTGGCAGCTCAGCGCCCATCAGATCTAACCGGTGCTTTCCTGGCTTTTCCAGGCATTTGAGTGGCATGGAATATAACCAAAAGCATTACTTTGTTTTCAGCCAGAAAAATGCACTCTAGAGAATTTTGTAGGACTCAAGAAGCTAAAGCAACCCTCCCCCCAACACACACACACACACAGACACACAAACACATGGCACACATTTACCTCTCTGGCTCCATCTGATTGCTCTGGACCCTGAGCTGATCCCTTGCTCTGCCCAGTAGCCCTTTAACCTCTCCCAGAGAGTCATTGGCACATGACTGTGTTGCTCCTGTCACCCATCTTTCTGCTTTCTAATACAAGCTTTCAAACCACACGTTTCCCTCCAAGCCCTGTTTAGCTTCATCCTGAGATTTGGACAGGTTGTGTTTTCACTGTCATTCAATTCCAAAGACTTTGTCATTCTCCTCGTTATTTCTTTTTTGACCCACGGAATATGTAGAAGTATTTTGTTTAACTTCCACATATTTGGGGACTCTCCAGACATCTTGACGTGATTGATTTCTCCTTTAATTCCTCTGTGGTCAGAACACATTTTTTGGTATGATTTCCAGGTCTTTTCAATATATTGAGACTTGTTTTATGATCCAGCATATGGTCTGTTTGGGTGAACATGAAAATAATGTGCCTTCTGCAGTTGGGGTAGGAAATGTTGTGTGAATATCAATTGGGTCAAGCTGGTTGCTAGCGTTGTTCAAGTCTCCTGTCACTGTGGGAGATTTCAACACTGCAGACAGAAAGTCCAATCGGCCTATTTCTCCTTTCGTTTCTGTTAGTTCTTGCCTTGTGTATTTCAACACTCTTAGTATGTCATGCACATTTAAAACAGTGTCTTTGTCTGTTCAGGATGCTGTAACAAAATACCATAGACTGGGTCGCTTCAACAGTACAAATTAATTTTCTCACAATTCAGGAGGCTGCAAAGTCCAAGATCAGAGTGCCAGCTGGACAGGTTTGGGTGCAGGCTCTCTTCCTAGGCTTGTAGACAGCTGCCTTTTCACCGTGTGTTCAGACAGGCTTTCCTCCAATCATGCACACAGAGACAGAGGAAGATCTCTCACATCTTCTTTTTAACAGGAGAATAATCTCTGGGCATGGTGGCACATGCCTGTAATCTCCTAGAAACTCAGGAAGTGAGGCAGGAGGATTGCAAATTTGAGGCCAGTCTCAGCAACTTACTGAGACTTTAAGCAATTTAGTGAGATCCTGTCTCAAAATAAAAAATAAAAAGACTGGAATGTGGCTTAGTGGTAGAGCATCCCTCGGTTCAATCCCCAACACCAAAAGAAAAAAAAAACAAAAGGGACACTAAACCTTTCATATAATGGACCTATCTCATAATCTCATTCAACCTTAGCTGAAGGCCCTATCTCCAAATACACAGTGGGGGGGGGGGGTGTAAAGGCTTCAAAATATGAAATTCAATATATGAATTTTGGGGAGGGCAAAATTTAGTTCATAGAAAATAATTATGTTTTTTTGATGAACTTACACTTTTATTGGTATAAAACACCCCTTCTTATGCTCAGTAGTATTCTTTTTTCTGAAACCTGATATTAATGAAGTGATATTAATGAAGCAATCCATATTACCTATGATTGTCCACATTTTTGTAGGCTTAACTAGTTCCCTGGGATTTAGATTAAGAATAAATTTTGTGAAGCTGGGGCTGGGGCTCAGTGGTAGAGCACTTGCCTGGCACTCCTGAGACAACTGGATTCGATCCTTGGCACCACATAAAAAAATAAAATAAAATAAAATATTGTGTCTACCTAAAACTAAAACATAAATATTTTTTAAAAAGAATAAATCTGTGAATAATAGGTACTAGGTTGAAATTGAGATAAGAGTAAGAAATTCTATAGTGCTATTTTTTGCACAGTAGGGTGACTATAGATGGTGGTTGTGTACTATAGATTTCAAAAAGCCAGAAAAGAAGATTTTGAGTGATTTTCCATAATGAAGTAATAAATGTTTGAGGACATAAATATGTTTAACCAGATTACAATGTATACATGCATTGAAATTTTACATGGTACCCCATCAATATATATAATTTTTATATTTTTATATTTCAGTTTAAAAATAAGTCGAATTTTTAAAAAATTATACATTTTATAGATAATATATTTGATGATTTTTTAAAAAGTTTATCATGAACATCTCTGCCTTGCATTTTAATTAATGAATTAATTTTTAGTTATAGGGGAAATTGACTTAAAATTTGCCATATTGCTATTTGTCTTCATTTTGTCCAGATGTTCCTTTTTTTTCTGCCTTTTTTTGAACTGTGTAATTTTAAATATTCCATTTTCATCTACTCTATTAGCTTATACCTATTATATCTATTCTTTTAGTTTTTGCTTTAAAATTCATGATAATCATCCAGGCACAATGGCACATGTCTATAATCCCAGCAGCTCAGGAGGCTGAGGCAGGAGGATTGCAAGTTCAAAGCCAGCCTCAGCAACTTATTGAGGCCCTAAGCAACTCAGTGAGACCTTGTCTCTAAATAAAATACAAAAAAGGGCTGAGGATGTGGCTCAGTAGTTAAGTGTCCCTGGGTTCAATCCCTGGTACCACACCCCCCACCCCAAAAAAAGAATTCATGATCTTAATTATTGACTTAACAAATATTAGTATACTTGCTTACATAAAAGGTAAAATCTTCAAGTATTATCCTCTTATTCCTTACTTTTATCCTTTATTTTCCTATTGCTATCCTTCCATTCTATTATTACCAGATACATAACTTCTACATCTGTTAAACCCGATAATGTCATTGTTGTTGCTAAATAGTTCTTCTCTCTCTCTCTCTCTCTCTCTCTCTCTCTCTCCCTCTCTCAAAGAAAAATTCTATGTGGTGCTGGGGATTGAACCCAGGACACTCCACCACTGAGCTATATCTTCAACACCGTTTTATTTTTTAATTTGAAATAAGATTCTGCCTGGACTAGCTCTGAACTTAATATTCTCCTGCCTCAGCCTCTCTAGTAACTGGGATTATAGATGTGTACCACCACACCTGGCCCTGAAGATAAGTTTTGAAAATTTTAATTTAAAGTGTCTCCAACACTTCAAAGATATCCATTTAACTATCTCCCACCTATATTTTTCTGATGGTTATTATTTTTGATCCCTATATATAATGTGCCTTTCAAAAAATATAGACTTTATTTTTTAGAGCACTTTTAGTTTCACAGAAAAACAGAGTGGAAGGTACAGAAATTCCCTAACACATGCACAACCTCCCTATCAACACCCTCCACAAGAGGTTGCTATGTTTGTTTTAAGCGATGAACCTACCTTGACACATCAGGCCACGATTTATATTGGGGTTCATTCTTTGTGTTGTCCATTCTGTGGGCTTGGACAAATCCAGAGTGGCATGAATCCACACTACAGTATGTACATAGTAGTTCCACTGTCATCAAAATCCTTAGTGCTCCACCTGTACTTCCCTCCTCCCCCAATGCCTGAAATACTGTTCTTGTTGCTATTTCCGTAGATTTGCCCTTTTCAGAATGTCATAGACCTGGAATCATGCAGTATGCAACCACTTCAAATCAACTTGTTTCACTTAGTAATATGAAACCTGTTTCTTCCATCTCTCTTCACAGTATAGTAACTCTTAAGTTAATGATATTTCATGATTGGACATGTCCTGGTTTATTTATCTGTTCATCTACTTTAGGTCATATTGGTTGCTTTCAAGCTTTTGCAGTTATGAATAAAGCTACTATAAACTTCCATGTGTAGGGTTTTGTGAGGATATAAGTTTTCAACTCATTTGGGTAAATACCAAGGGGCCCATTGCTGGATCATATGGTAAGAGCATGTTTAGTGTTGCAAGAAACCACCAAACTATTTTCCAAAGTGGCTGTGCCATTTTGTATTCCCATCAACAATGAGTAAGGGTTCTAGCTGCTCCACATCCTCACCAGCGTCGGGTGTTGTCAGTGTCCTGGATTGTGGCCACTATGATAGGTGTGCATTGGTAGATCATCATTATTGCAATTTGCATCTCCTTATTGACACATGATATGGAGCACCATTGTATATGCTCATCTGTCATCTGTATATCATTTTATTGTTTTTAGTTACATATGATAGTTGAATCCATTCTGACATAATTATAAAAACATGGACTATATCTTGTCCTAGTTCAGACCCCATTACCTCTCCTTTCCTTTCCCTCTCCCCACCCCTTTCCCCTTCCCTCCATTAATCTTTCTGCCATTTACCCAAGATTATTATTTTTTTAATTAATTTCTTGTGGATATACGTGATGGTGAGATTCACTGCAGTATATTCATATATGTACATAGGAAAGTTATGTCAGATTAATTCCACTGTCTTTTCTTTTTCCATCCCTACCTCCCTTCTCTTCCTTTCATTCTCCTTTGTCTAATCCACTGAACTTCTATCCCCACCCCCTTCGCTTATTGTGAGTTAGATCCACATATCAGAGAAAACATTTGAACTTTGTTTTGGGGGGATTGGCTTATTTTACCTAACATGGTAGTCTCCAGATCCATCCATTTACTGACAAATGTCATAATGACATTCTTCTTTATGGCTGAGTGATACTCCACTGTGTATTTATACCACATCTTCTTTATCCATTAATCTGTTAAAGGCCACCTAGGTTGACTCCATAACTTAGCTATTGTGAATTGTGCTGCTATAAAAATTAGTGTGGCTGTATCACTGTAGTGTGCTGATTTTAAATCCTTTGGATATATACTTAGCAGTGTGATAACTAGGTCAAATGGTGGTTTCATTCCTAGTTTTTTAAGGAATCTCCATACTGCTTTCCAGAGTGGTTGCACCAATTTGCAGTCCCACCAACAATGTATGAGCATATCTTGTTCCCCACATCTTCACCAACACTCCAGCATTTATTGTTACTTGTATTCTTGATAATTGCCATTCTGACTGGAATGAGATGTCATCTGTATATCTTGTTAGGTGAGAGACAATATTATAATATTTCTTTTATTGCTGGCTTAGTGAGATTTTTCTCTTCATTGAAAGTTTTCAGTAGTTGGATATGGTGATTTTTCTATGATTTTCTTTGTGTTGCTTCTTCTTAAGTTTTATTGCATCTAGACTTGTATGCTTGAGACCAGATACATATATATATATATATAAAATTTGCCCATGACCTCTTTCAAAACTCCCAGTAGAGATGAATAATATATCTTGACCTTTTTTGCTGGCTTGTTTTTCTCAGGTCATTTTTCTCTCTGTGCTTTAGTTTGAGTAGCTCTCTGGTACCTTGTCTTCAAGTTTACTGCCTTTTCTTCTGTTAAGTCTCTGTCTACATTCTGTTAAACCCCTTTTTATATATATTTTTTTCAATTAGCACACAGTATACAGAATTTTTGTTTTACTTTTTTTTCTTTAAGTATACCATTCTACGAGTTTTAGATTATGTATAGATTCATGTAACCATTACCTTAATGAGGATACAGAAGAGTTCCATCACACCTCTCCCATTAAAAAAAAAAAAAAAAAAATCCCCACAAAACTTGTGTTCCTCTTTGCAATTAGATTCCATACACACTTCTAACTCCTGGCAGCCTTTAATCTGTTCTCTCCACTGCCACCCCCCTTGTTTGTTGCGGAGAGTCCTCTCTCACCAGGTGATCGCTTAAATAGGCACCACGGCTCTCTCATTGGTTCCTGGCCTGTGACGTCATCCTCCATATTGTAAAATTGACAGAGGACCCTCACTAGAGGACTCTCACCTGAGGCCAACCAGCTGCAGGGTAGCCTTGGACTTACAGCCTCCAAAACTGTTAGTTTAATAAACAACAACAGCTTCTTCTTCTTCTTCTTCTTCTTCTTCTTCTTCTTCTTCTTCTTCTTCTTCTTCTTCTTCTTCTTCTTCTTCTATGCAGTTAAAGAAAAGAGAAAGAAGGAAAATACGTTGAGATAAATTAATCAAAGCAAATCATACCAAAACAGATTCAGTGAAACCAGTGCGTAGAGGGTAATTTATAGCTATAAACATCTGCATTAAAGAAGAAGATGTCAAATCAAAACTTAGAGAAAACGAAACTGAAATCAAGCCGAGGAAGGAAATAGTAGAAATTAGAGATGAAGTTGAGAGCAGAAAAAAAGATTTTAAAAAATCTTTGACAAACCTTTAGATAGACTGATCAAGAAGAAGAAAAAGAGGACTCAATGACTAAATAAATATTGGAAGAGGAGATATTTCTTCCACTCTTACAGAAATTAAAAGGATCATAAAGAAATAAATGAACAATTGCATACCAACGATTGGATAATGTAGGTGAACTGATGAGTTTTTAGAAAGATAGAAACTTTTGATATTGACTTAAGAAGAAAAAGAAATTCTAACTAGACCTACAGCAAAAGAAGAAATTGAATTAGCAATCAAAAACTTCACTTCCAAAAGCCCAGGGCAAATAGCTTCACTGATGAATTCTACCAAATGTTTAAATAATATTAACAGAAATAATTCACAAACCCATACAAAAAAAAATAGAAGAGATGGAACATGACCTGATTCATTCTTTGAGACCATTATTTACTCTGATTCCAAAAACAAAGACATCACAAGAGAACTAAAGACCAATATCTCTCATAAATATAGATGTGAAAATTTTTAACAAAATACTGACAAACCAAATGTGGCAACAAATAAAAAGAATTTCACACCAAGACAAAGTGGGATTTATGCCAGGAATGCAAAGTTGGTTCAACATATGAAAACCAAACAATGTAATGAACCTATTAATAGAATAAAAGACAAAACCACATGATTATCCTTATGTGTAGAGAAAAAGCATTTGACAAATCCAATACCATTTTATGATTAAAAAATAATGTTACTCAATAAACTGTGTTATAGGTTCCTGGAGATCTATGAAAAATACACAGGTTAACATCCTACTCAATGAAGAAAGAATGAATGATTTCCCTTTATGAGGAACCAAAAATGTTTGTCTGTTCTGACTACTATTACTCATGTTAGACTAGAGGTTCTAGCCATGGAGATTTGACCAGAAAAATCAATGAAAGACATTCAGATTGGAAAAGAAGTAGAACAACCTCTAATTGCATATGGCATGATAATGTATATAGAAAATCACAAGGAATTTCACTAAAAAAATAATTACAACCAGTAAATGAGTTCAATATTATGGTATACAAGATAAATATACAGCTACTTTCCTATACACTAGCAATGAACAATCTAAATATTAAATTGATAAGACAAATTTACAATAGCAGCAAAAAGAATAAAATACTTAGGTATAAATTTAACAATAGACACTCAATACTTGTTCATTGAAAACTACAAAATATCATTGCAAGAAATGAAAGAAGACCTAAATAAGCGAAAAGACATCTCATATTTATTGATTGGAAGACTTCGTATTGTTAAGATAACAATTGCCCCCAGATTAATCTTCTGATTCATTCCAATTCCTATCAAAATCCCTGTGACTTTTCTGCAAAAATTGACAAGCTGATCCTAATATTCCTAAAAAAATACAAATGACCCAAAATAGCCAAAATATTTTCAAGAGCGAGCAAAGTTGGAGGATTTCCAATTCCCAATTCCAAAACTTGTTATAAAGCTACTATAATCAATACTATATAGCACTGGAATACTTATAGACACATAGATTGAGAATTCACAAATAAACCAATACACTTGTAGACAATTGATTTTCAACAAGGATGCCAAAACAATTCATTGGGGGAAATAAAAGTCTTTTTAATAAATGGTGCTGGGAACAACTAGATAGCCCCAGATGTAACAATGAAAATGGGCCCTTATATTAATTATAGTAATTAATGAAGATTTATCCAAAATCTAAATGTAAGAGCTAAAACTATGAAACTTTTGGAAAATATAAGCATAGATCTCCATCGTCATGTATTAGGTAATGGTTTTGGTTTCTTAGAGTTGACACTTAAAAGCTGACATACCTACAATCCCAGCTTCTCAGGAGCTAAGGAAGAAGTATGGCAAGTTTGAGTCCAGCCTGGGCAACTAAGTAAGACCCTGTCTCAAATTCAAGAGGGCTGAGGGTATAGATCAGTGATAGAGTGCTTGCCCAGTACTCTTTGAGGCCCTGGGTTTAATCCCTAGCACCTGGTATGTGGGGGAGAGGTGATATTTAAGACACAAGAGATAAAAGTTAAAACTATTGTGTTTCAAAGGACACTATTGCAAATGAAAAGACAACCCACAGTATTTACAAATCATATACATCTTTGATAAGTGTCAAATATCCAGAATAAGTGCACAAAATAACTCTTATAACACAATTTTTAAAATGAGCTAATTAAATCATGGACCTAGGATTCAAATAGACATTTCTCCAAAGATGTATACAAATGATCATCATCTTTTGTTACCAGTGACATGTAAATCAAGATAACAATAACACACCAGTTTAAACTTACCAGGATGACTTATAATTAAATATCTCAGACACATCAGAAAGGATGGCAAGGTTGAAAAGGATTAGAATACTTCCTACACTACTGATAAGAATGTAAAATGATTCAGCGATTTTAGAAAACATCTGGCAGTCCCTCAGACACTGAAACAGAGTTACTGTATAACCCTGTTATTTTACTTAAAGGTATAATCCTAAAATAAGTGAAAACTTGTATAAAATCATGTATCATAAAAGTCATAGCAGCATTATTCAAACAGCCCAAAGTGGAAATAACCTAAATGCCCACCAACCAATTCATGGATAAATAAAATGTAGTATATCCATGAAATGATATATTATTTAGCCATCAAAAGGAATAAAGGATTGAAAGGTATGGCAACATGGATGAACCTTGAAGAAATTTAATTAATGAAATAAACCAGAAATAAAAGAACACATATTTTATGATATCATTTATATAAAATGTCTAGAAAAGGCAAATCCAGAGAGACAGAAAGCAAATTAATGGTTTCTAGGTTATAGAAGAGGAAAGAATGGGAGAGTCACTATTAATGGTATGGGTTTTTTTTTTTTGGTTTTATTTCATTTTTAGGGGTGGTGAGAATATTGTGTTTGCACAATTTGTGAATATATGTAAAACAACTAAATTTTCTACTTTAAAGAGGTGGATTTTTCTGCAATCTGTACACTCAGAAAAATGAGAAGTTATATCCCATCTGATTCAAATGTATGTCAAGATCATTGTACTGTCATGTGTAACTAATTAAAACAAATTAAAAAAAATTTAACCTAAAAAAAGGTGAATTTTATGGTATGTGAATTATATCTAGATTTTCTAAATGTTTTTAAAAACTCAATTGGATGCATTCATGTGGGCCAGTTTCCAGAACTCCTAATTGATTCCATCTATCTATGTATTTATCCTTTCTCCAATACCATACTACTTTCATTGCTGAAGCTATGTAGTAAGTCTTAAAAGTGGATAGTGTGAATGCTTAAGTTTTATTTTTCAAAATTCCTTTTTGTCTTCTAACTTTTTTCCATCACATATAAATCTTATAGTCGTCTAGTCTATTTATACAAGAACAAGTACTGGTAAGGAGGTGCTGGGATTTTGATTGGAATTTGTTGCATCTAGTGATCAACTTGGAGAAAACTGACATATAAACTATATATTGAGCTTTCCAACCCATGAGCATGGTATCTTTCTCTATTTATTTAGATCTTTTATTTCTTTCATTCATGTTTTGTTGCCTTTAGAATATAGATCCTTAACATGTTTTGTTATATTTTTACTAAACATGTCATTTTTTGGAACTACTATACGTGATGTTTTCTAAAAATTTGCTTTCAAACGTGTGTTACCAGTATAAATAGTTGATTTTTACATGTTTACTTTTTATCCTGATTCTCTGTGGAACTCGTTAATTAAACTTTTTTGTAGATCTGTTAGAATTTTCTACACAGATGATACCTGTCAATAGGGACATTTTAATTTCTTGTTATAGATGGTATATGCCTTTATTTCGTTTTCTTACACAGCTGCACATGTTAATGCTTCTATTATAATATTGCATAGAGACAGTAAAAGGAAGCTTCTTGCTTTGTTCCTGATCTTTGGATCTTCTGGTTTTTTACCATTAAGTTTGTTGTTAGATATGGGTTTCTACAGAAGCCCTTGATCATATTAAGGAAGTTCCTTCTAGTCCTAGATTGTACCAAAGTTGTTTTTGTTTTTAATTAAGAATGAGTGTTTAGAATTTTCTACCTCAATTGACATGATCATACGCCTTTTCTTCTTTAGCATATTACCACAGTGAATTATACTGTTTAATTTTCAAATATTGAACTAGCCTTACATTGCTGCCTTACACCCCATTTAGGCATGATATATTTTTAAACATATATTTCTAGTTTCTCTTTTGATAATATGATATTCTCAAATATTATTGAAGTTGTTTGTGTCTGTATCTGTGAAGGCCACCACCCTGTACTTGTTTTTTCCTGTACTGGTGCCTGGTTTTAATAGTAGCATAAAGACAACCATAAATTGAGAACTGTTTCCTCCTATTTTATTTATTTATTTAACGGATTGTGCAGAATTGGAATTATTTCCTCTGTAAGTAGTTAGTTGGTAGGATTCACCAATGAAATCCTCTGAACCTAGAAATTTATTTCTCCAAGAAAAAGGAAAAGAAGGAAGAAAGAAAGAAGAGAGAAAGAAAGAAAGAAAGAAAGAAAGAAAGAAAGAAAGAAAGAAAGAAAGAAAGAAAGAAAGAAAGAAAGAAAGAAAGAGAAAAGGAAAGCCGGGGAAGGGAGGAGGCGGGAGGGAGGAAGGAAGGAAAAAGAATGAAAATTCAGTTTCTTTTAATGATGTAGAATTATTCATGCTGTCTGTTTCTTCGTAGGTGGGTTTTCAAATAATCTGTGCACCTACTCTCCATTACTTAATGTATGTGCATTGGGTTGCTCTTAAAATTTTCTTATTATCCTTTTAATGTCTGTGAAATATATTGATATGTATTTCCCACTTGTAAGGTACTGATACAGGTCCCTTTCTCTCTTTTTTCTTAGTCTGACTAGAACTTCTCAAAGAACCACATTTCTGCTTCATTGTTTTTTCTGTTTTCAATTTCATTGATTTCTCCCCTTATCTTTATGACTTCCTTCATTTTGCTTACTTCAAGTGCATTTTTTTGCCTTCCTTTGTTTTTTAAGGAAGAGGCTCAGATTTTTTATGTGAATTCTTGCTGCTTCTTTACTAAAAAATAAACTAAAATAAGTGCTAATAAATTCCTCTAACAAATGCTTTGGTATATCCTTCAGATTTGGATGTATTGTGTATTCAATTTCATGTAATTAAAAATATTTTCTAATTTCTCCTAAAATTGCCTCTGATTATATGGATTATTTAGAAAGGTTTGTTTATATGTGTTTGCTGATTTTCTAGTTACCTTCTGATATTGATTGCTAATTTAATTTCATTACTGTCAAATAACACACTTGGGATTATTTAAATTCTGTTAAAGTTATTAAAGTTGTCTTATGACACAAGATATGCTCTACTGTGGTGAATGTTCCATGTGCACTTGAAAAGAAAGAATTTGTGTTCTGATGTTGTTGAATGGAGTATTCCATGCATGTAAAATGAATCCCATTTGGTAAGACATGTTGTTCAGTTCTTCTAAAACCTTCTGATTTTTGCTGTCCACTTGTTTTATTGATTACTGAGAAGGGAGAATTGACACTTTAAATAGTCATTGTGATCTTATCCATTTACCTTTTTTGTTTTATCATTTTTGCTTCATTTGTCTTGAAACTCTGTTGTTACATATGTACATATTTAGGACTGTTAGGTCTTCTTTGTGAGTGGACCACTTTATCATGGTGTGGAATTTGCTTTTTTTTTTTATATATTTATATACCCAGTTCAGCTTGTTAGCATGGTGTTTCATTTTTATCCTTTCACTGTTATATTATCTATATAGCAATGACTAAAGTGGGTTTCTTATAGATAGAACAGAACTGGTTCTTGTTTTTTTAATGCCATTTTTTATAATCTTTCCTTTTTAACTTGTATGTTAAACCATTTACAATTAATGTAATTTAAAAATCTGTTCCATTTATTGTTTTTATTTATTTATTTATTTTTCTAACTTTTTCCTTTTCCTTCCTTCATTTGGATTATTTTAATATTTTTAGTATTCAAACTTCATTTAATTCTCGAGGATTCCCTCCCAATATATATTTTACTTTTTAAAGTGATGTTGTATGGATTATAATATACAACATTAATATTACTTCTATATAGATTCTTTCTACAATCTATATAGAAGTGATATTTTTTCACTCACTGGCATAGATGTATTTTTACCATCTTTTTATTCTGTAGTTGCCAAATGTTTTATATCAACATACCTTATAATACTGTCACACAGTGTTAGGCTTTGTACGTTCAATGGTCACACAGATTTTAAAGAATTTAAGAAGATAAAAGCAGTCTGTTATATTTGTCATTTGTCTCAAATATTTGTCATTTTTTATTTTTTTTCTTATTTCCTGATGTTCTAAACCTCTGGTATCACTTTCCTCCATATGGAAAATGAAAAAAAAGTGACTTTAGAACTTTTTGTGTGTGTGTCCTAGGGATTGAACCCAGGAGCACTTTACCACAGATCTACATTCCCATCCCTGTTTATTTTTTATTTTGAGACAGGGCCTCGCTAAGTTGCTGAGGCTGTCCTTGAGCTCATGATCCTTCTGCCTCAGCCTCCCAAATTGCTGGGATTACAGGCATGTACGCCATTATCATCTTCATTCCTATAGGATATTTTCACTGGATATTGACTTCTGGACAAACATGTTTTTTTTTTTTCTCAGTATTTTATCACTTTCTTCTATCCCCCATGGTTTCTAATGAGAAATCCACTGTCATTCCATAGGGGCAAATCTTAGTGCTCATACTTAATGTGCCACTTTTCTCTGACTACTTTCAAGGGTTTTTCCTTCATCTTTATATTTAGCAATTTTGTCATGCTATGTCTGGTCATGGATTTCTTTGAGTTTATCCTGCTTGGAATGCCTTAAATCTCCTGGATGTTTATGTTAAGTTTATGTCTTTCACCAGATTTGGGGATTTTTCAGCCAACATTTTTTAAGTACTATTTCAGCACTATAATCTTTCTCTTATTCTGTGACTCCAGTGATACAAATATTAGTTCTCTTGGTATTATCCCACAGGTTCCCAATGCTCTGAGCATTATTTTTTGTCCTCTCTCTCAGACCAGATCAGATAACTTCTATTACTCTCTTCTCAAGTATACTGACTCTTCTGTTTCCCATTCTGCTGTTGAGTCCATCATTGTAACTTTCATTTCTATAAATTTTCATTTAGTTCTTGTGTATGTTTTCTATTTCTTTGCTAAGTTTTTCAATCCCTCCTCTCATCTCAAGAATGTTTCCCCTTACTATTGAAGCATGGTTATAATGGCTCCTTTAATTCTTTGGTGGTTGAATCTGTGGTCACATTACGGTTCCTATAGATTGAGATTTTTCTGGTTCTTCATAAGGAAGGCATTTGGGATTGTATCCTATGCCTTTTCAGTGTTGTGTTATGAGACCCCGTGTCTTCTTTAAATCCTACAAATTATGTTGCTTTTTTGTTTTAGCTGACAATCTGGTGAGGTTCAGGCTATAAGTTTGGACCCAAAATCTGTGAGCTACAACTCCAATGTTATTCAGTTTTCAAAGACTTTACTAATGTTATCTGGATCTGCTCCGCCTATGCATCCTCTGTGGGTTTGCTGGGGGCCTGGGTGGTGGTCTGTCTTTTAGTTCAATTCTTGAAGCCTTTAGAGACAGATTCATGCATGTGAAGATCAGAGGTGAGCCTCGGAATTTATACACAACTCTGTGGGATTTCTCTATGGACTCCAGTCCCGCTGCCATTCTGTGACCATGAACCAGGGCTTTAGTTTCCCCTTTTTCTGAACACTTTCCATGATTATGACTGCATCTAGGCGCAGTCTGTGGGAGGATACAGGGAAAGATGTAACAATGAGACTTTGTCCCACACTCTGGGAACCATGGCTCTTTTGGTCAGAAAAGAAGGGTTCTTGTTCTTTAAGAGTTTTAGGCACCCTCCCAACAGCCACTGCCATTGTTGTGACCACTTTCATCACTGCCACTGTGAGATTGCTTGGAGATGGGGAGTGGGGAGAGAAAAAAAAAAAGAAAAATAACCAGGGTATTCTCATTTTCTGAACTCTTAGGAACTCTTAGGAGTTCCCTTTCCTGTTCCTTGAATTGGGAAGAGGTGGTTTCCCTTGTAGCTTTTGTGTTCACACCCATCGCGCCCTTCCTGAGGGACCTTTGAATCCAGGCTGGTCAATATCAGAGCAAAAAGAAATAATGCACCATCAATCTGGTGGTTGTATTAGTCTACTATTGCTATAACAAAATACCTGAGGTTGGATAGTTTCTTTAGCTTATAGTTTTTGAGGCTGAAAATCCAAGATCACGCAGCTCTTTCAGTTGAGCCTCTGGTCAGGGGCCTCCATGGCTATGTTACATCATATCAGAAGACAGAGCACATCTGAGAGAAAGAGATTACATGGAAAGACAGGAAGCCAGAGAGCAGAAAGGAGCCTGTCTTGCTTTTTTAAGGCAACTCTCTCTATTGGGCACTAACTAGGATTCCACATGAACTACCTCAATCCCTTCTAAGGTCAATGTCTTCCAGCCATCTCACGGCTTTGCACCAGGTTGCCCCCCTTGAAGGCCCCACCCATCTCTTAACATTACCGCACAAAGGACTGAACTGCTAACATAGGAGCCTTGGGGGCAAACCATACCCAAATCCTACCAGTGGCACTTTTAATTCTTGACTCATTCCATCTGCCTGCCATTTCCTTTTCAGATGACTGCTCCATGCCTTCTGTCTAGGAATCACAGTTTGAGGGATGGTGTTGAATGTACTTGCTCCATCTTGCTCAGATCAGAAGCTTTCGTTGATTTCATTTTCCATTTAAGATATTGTATTTTCACAGCTCTAGAGTTTTCATTTTTCCCCTTTTTTCCAAGCTTTTAATGACTCCCTTCATTGTGTTTGTTTTTTTGCTTTTTAAATTTTGGAAAAAAAAATATATATATATAGTAGTTGTTGTAAAGCCCGTGACTACTGATTCTCTCATTTCTGTTACTTACTGGGTTGTTACTGTTGATTTCTTTTGCTTTCCATTATGGGTTACATTTTCTCACCTTTTTATACATCTAATAATTCTTATTGAATACTGAACTTCAGAATTTTATCCTGTAGAATATCTGAATTTTGTTGTGTTCCTGTTGAATAAGCAGTTTATTTTACAATGTTACCTGATAAAATTGCCTCAGGCATTTAATTGGAGTTAAGTTTTGGAATGCCTTTTTAGATAAATTTCTGTGAAAATGCCCTAAGATCCTGTTGAGAAGGTTGTGTTTTGTTTTGACATGCACTTAATTCTTTTGTGTATCACTTGAGCCTTTCAAGTCTTATTTTTAAACTTTGTTAAATCTAGCTGAGGTTGTTTCTTTCTGCAGTCTCTATGAAACAAGGAGGACTTCTCACACTGTTCAGAACTCCCAGGCCTCTGAACTCTGCTGGTTGCACTGCCCATATTAGTATTCACACAAAGACTCAAGGGACACCTATACAGACATAGAAACCTCTTTGTTTGCCTGGATTCTTCCTGTTTGCTTCTCTGCCCCTCAAAATTCCAGTTTCTTTGCCTGTCCTACCCCTAAACTCCAAACTATCTCCTCAGCTCAGAGGGACCACTGCTCTCCGCTGGATCCCTTCTTTGCACCAGGGTCCTGTAGAATATCTGTAGCAAGAAGCCAGATAGATTGTAGGGCTCATGCTTTAAGTTTGTCTGTCTGAGGGATGAAGTTTCTGCACTGCCTGTTGTCCAAAGTCTGCAAATTGTTGTTATATTTAGTTTATTTAATTTTAACTTGTTTGCAGCAGGAGGGCTAGTCTGCTGCCAATTGATCTGTCATGACTAGAAGTGAATATTTATTTTAATTAGAATTATTGAATTGTTTGCTTTGATGACATGTAGACAAAACATAAGCAGCTTATTTTAAAATGTTACCTGATAAATAGCCTCAGGCATTTAATTGGAGTTAAGTTTTGGATTGCATTTTTAGATAAATTTCTGTGAAAATGCCCTAAGATCCAGCAAAGCTGTTGTTTTCATACTCTGAGAAATTATTCTAGAATTGTATTTGCAAAGGGAATTGAAGACAGACATGTACTTCATATTGTTATTTTGAAAGTAGTATTTATTAATCATTGAAAATTTAAAAAATAATGGCAAGCTCCACAAAAAAGAATCACCCATACTCTCCATCATTTAGCAATTAACACTCCTTTATGTAGTGACTAAATATGTGTATTCCATTATGTGTAGTTTTTAGGAAAATTAGCTCTCATGGTGTATTAGTCAGATGTTCATTGCTGTGACAAAACACCTAAGAAAAACAATTTAAAAATACAAGAAAGATGTATTTTAGCTCATGGTTTCAAAGTTTTCAGTGATGGTCAACTGGCTCCATTGCTTTGGGTGTGAGGTGAGGCAAAATATCAATGCAACAGGGCATAGGGGAGGAAAGCTGATCACTTCCCAGCAGGCAGGAAACAGGGAAATTGGGGAGGGGAGGGGAAGGAGAGCGGGGCGGGGACTGGGGAGCAAAACATAGTGCACACCTTCAAGAACCCACTCCCTGTAATTATGTTCCACCTCCTGTAGTTTCTACCTTCTCCCCATGGTCCATTCAACTATAAATCTATCAGTGGCTTTCATGATCCAAATAATTGCCCAAATCCTTACCTCTGCATTAACAAGTCTTTAATGCACAAGTCTTTGGGGGGATACTTCATATCCAAACTATAATATATGACTTGTGCAACTATTATTTTTAAGTATCCCAAAAAAGGTGGCTTTGATGTAATAATTAGAGAGAAGCTGGTCAACAAAGCAAATCCACAAGCAAATTATTTTCTGCACCGACCTGAAGTAGGCTCATGGCTGCGTCTGAGTGGTGGCTGAATGTATGAGTAGATGAGTTGACTGAGAAGAGGCTGAGAGCTGTGGTCACAGGGGATGTCAAGGGAGAGTCCTTTGTCTCTTCTGGGCATACAGAGGACGCACAGAAGGAATCAATCCATAATCATGCCAGCCCCTCCTCCATCCCTATTCCACCCCCACGAGGCAGGGTGGCAGACAGGGACATTTAGGAACCATCTGTCCTAATAGTTTCTAGAATATTTCTGGATTCACTTTTTTTTTGCAATAAGTTTATACTCATTTATTTAAAAAATTATAATGTGAAACAGGTTCAAATAAGAGTCCAATTCAAGAACACCATATTGCACAGATAATTTTTCAAATGCCAAGTTGTAGAAAGGATAATTGTACTAAGAAACTTTAGACAAAAGCTAATTGCAGTGAATTCGCTTAATTATTTAAACTTGACCTTCTTGGCAGTCAGGGCAAAAATGGGAAATAAAGAGTATTATAAAGTTCTTGCTATCTAACACAGTTCCTCAATTCCTTATCAGAAATCCCTGGAGGGGTGAATATTTCTCTGAATTCTGAACATTTGGAGTTTAGACCAGTGATTATGTACATATATTGTGTACATTAAATAACAATTCAACAGGATTCAGGCCATTTCCAAACCTGTGTACATTTCTGTGGTTGAAGTTGTAATATTAACATCAAGTCTTTAATCCTCAAATATGACCAGGTCAGGTTTTGCCACCAAATAGGTTTGCCATTAACTTACGGGAAAAGTCTTGGTTTTCAGAAATATTTAGATTTCGGCACTGTGCATTAGAGACTGTGGGCCTGCAATAGAAGCTGTTAATTAATCTCTAGAGAGAAAGAAATGTTTTCCTAGTTCAGAAATCTAATACCGTGTGGACTTAAAAGATATTACACAACAAAACAAGCAGGTTCACCAAATGGATGTGTCCCCCCACACCACCACCACCAAAAAAAGCATTGTTGCAACAAATTCTACTGAATGCTATTGGATAGGCATCTAGCCTGTCACCAGGATGTGGGGGAGGGCAAGGCACAGCCATGGAGAAGGGATAACCTCCACCTTCAGGCACCTAGAATGGGGCCAGGTGCCAATGTGAGGACAGAAGGTCAGAGGAGGCTTCACAGGGGATGGGGTCAAGGTGAAACAAGTTTGGCTGCAAGTAACAAAGACAAGCTCATGTTGGATGCACTAGTGGGGACCTAGTAGAAAGTACAGAGGCAAGCCAGCACCACATGCCTGGCTCCAGGGCCTCTCTCTGGGCTTGGCCCTCCTCAGAGTGTGACCTTACCTTCCACTGGTTAAAACATGTTAACATTCTAATATACAAAAATCCAGAAGAACAGCCTATTGCTTCCTGTGGGTCTATTTTATCAGAAAGTAAACCCTATCCAGAAACTCCTAGGAGACTTTTGCTCATGTCTCATTGATGGGACAGGATTCCCATTGCCGCAGCAAAGAAGATGAGACTAGAATAGCTGATAGTAACTGCCCAGGACTGATGCCTGAGTCCCCATGGATTGAGAGAGGTGAATCAAAGTTGGCCAAAGTGAATCAAAGGAAATGGGGAATGGCGGATGGGCCAATCAGCCATTATGATAACCTGGAGCAGGGAGAAGGGTATGGAAGAGAAGACAGAGATGTGGGGAGGTCACTACCCAAACCCTGGAATCATAGTGCAAGGATAAGGGTTGATGACTGCCAAAAGGAGTTACTGTGCCTCAGGCATGTAGAGCAAGGAGCCAGAGTGGGTAGGAGGCTGCAGAGTCGGGAGCCAGACTCTCCAACTCACCTGTGAACTGTCCCTCCAGCAGGAAAGGGGTCCTGTCTGTTTCCGTAAGTGAAGGAAAGGTGAGTAGTTAGCCCCAGGCCCCTCCAGCCTTGCAGGGGACAGATTCAGGCATCCTTCAAGACTGCAGAGCAGAGCCACTGCTCTAGATCTATATAGAGAAGACGAGCTGTGCTTCTTCAATCCATTCACCCAACACTTCTGGTATCCACATGTGTGAGTTTTTTTCCCCACACCATGCAAGTCAACTCTAATTCTCTGCAGACATCAAATGAGTGTCCCCACAATTCTGACCCAGTCTCTAAAGTTAGCATCTGAACCCACAGGTTGAAGGCTCTGTCCCACAAGGCTGCCCCCATTTCAGATGACAGTCTTAAGTCAGGTTGTCATCTGTGCTTCTGACCGACTTGCTATAAATCAGCAGGTTCCCATGGTCCTCTCCTTGGCTCAATCATTTACTAGAAGGGCTCACAGAAGGCAGGAAAACACTTTATTTAATGTTAACTGGTTTATTATAAAAGATATTATATAAGACATTATATAGGGCAACTATATGGGAAGTGGCAGGAGCTTCCATGTCCCCCACAAGGCCATCCACCCTCCAGGTACCCCCATTTTTTCAGCAGCTGGAAGCTCTTGAAACCCTGTCCCTGTGTGGTGTTTTGGAAACTTTATTACATAGACATGATTGATTACATCATTGGCCACTGGTGATCAACTCAACCTTTAGCCCCTCTCTCTTCCCCACAGTTTGTGGGTGGGGCTGAAATTTCAAGTGTTTTAATCCTGTGGTTGGTTCCCCTGGCAACCAAACTACATTCTCTGGCCAGTAGTTACCTCATTAGTGCACAAAAAAAGACACTTATCCCTTTGGAGATGCCTTGGGTTTTAGGAGCTATATTCCATGAAAAGCAAGGGAGTGGGGGAACTGACCATAAAAATTGTGTTAGTCAGCTTTCCATTATTGTGACAAAATACCTGAGATAATCTATTTATAAGGAGGAGAAATTTATTTGGCTCACAGTTTCAGAGGTTTCAGTCCATGGTTGGTTGTTTCCACTGCCTTTAGGCCTGTGGCAAAGCAGCACATCATGGTAGGAAGCATATGGTAGAGTAAAGTTGCTCATCTCATGGTGGCCAGGAAACAAAGAGACAGAAAGAGTCTTGGATTCCCATATCCTCTTCAAGGACATGTGTCCAGTGATCTAGGCCTCACTTTCGTACGTTTCCACCAGCTTCCAGTACCATCAGGTTGGAGGACCAAGCCTTCAACATAAGGGCCTTTGGGAAACATTCCAGGTCCAAACTATATTGGACCAAATACGTATTTCTTATTATATTACAATATCACAGCATCGTCATGTGGGAGAGTGAAGGCTAAGCCAGACAAACTCTTAATCTTCCTTGACACACAAGCTTTCACGATGACCTGGAAGCCTCAGTCAATTGCAGAGTCTCCACAGGTATGCACGTCTGCAGAGAAGAGACGCTGGAGAGAGGCCCATGAGGGTGTTTGACATGCTGCATGGTCTAAAACAGGCACAGGCTCTGGGTAGGCATGTCCCCTGGACCCATAGACCCCCTCACCCATAGGGAACAGTACAGCTGTAGGGAGGCCCCCAAACAGGGGCTCCTCTTGAGCTCTGAGAGCGGCCCTGGCCTCCACACAGTGAGTGAAAATAGGATACAGGTAATGAAGGGAAGGAGGACTTTAGGAAGAAACCCTGGGCTCTGGTTTGGGTCAGAAAGATGGTGCCTCCTTCACCACAATGGGCCTTCCAGGGAAATAGGTGGACATGCATTCTTTTCATATTTATTTATGGTCATTGTATATTTTTTAAGTGTTTTTAGTTGCCAATGGATATTTTATTTTATTTGTTTATTCATATGTGGTGCTGAGGATTGAACCCAGGGCCTCATATACATGCTAGGCAAGCGCTCTACCACTGAGCCACAGCTCCAGTCCCAGGGGTCATTGTAAGTATTTTTTAAGTGGCATAATATTGTATTGTGTAGAAGGTGTCACATAAGATACTAATTACCCCCCCCCCCGACCCTCTGTGCTAGTCAGCTTTCCATTACTCTAGCAAACCACCATAAACAATCAACTTCAAAAAAGAAAAATGTTTATTTTGGCTCATAGTTTTATAGGCTTTAGTCCGTTATTGGTTGGTCCTGTTGTTTTGGGCTGGTGGTGGCACATCATGCAGGTGCACGTGGTGGAGCAAAGCTGCTCACCTCATGGCCAGAAAGCTAAAAAGAGAAAGAAAGAGACAGGGATTACACAATTTCCTTTGAAGGTACAACCCCAATGATCCAAAGACCTCCCACTAGGCTCCTCTTAAAAGTTCTACCACCTCCCAATAGCACCAACATAGGGACCAAACCTTCAACACATGGGCCTCTGGGGATCATTTAAGATCCAAACTATAGCACTCTCCACCTGCAGTCATTCTAATGTGTGGAACATGCTGTTTGGAGGCCCGGAAAGAAGAGGAATGTGGTAGTGAGCTGGGGAGAAGGATTGCTCCAAGAAGAACCCTCGGCTGGTTTTGGGGGTGTGTTTTTTTGTGGGTTTGTCTCTTAGTTTGTGAGAGGTTGAGCATGCCTGGGGCTCACAGGAAGGAGTCGGTGGCTTGAGAGAGCATTCTTGCTGTTTTTGCTCATGTGTGAAAGCTGCACTTCTAGAGGTTAAACCTCTGGGTGGCCGGAAGCCCTGACTGAGCTCAGGGGCTCCTTTCCTCCTTCAGCTGAACTGGCTCAGGCTGAGGTCAGTCATCAACAGGAAGGGAAAGGGAGTGCTAGAGCCCAGGGCTGGCCCTGCCTCACTGGTCAGCCTGTCGTGAATCCTCAAAAACCCACTCTGGGCCTCAGAACCCAGGCTCCTTCACACAGAGAATGCTGAACTCAAGGACCCTGTCATCACAGGGGTGGTGAGAGCTGGCAGTGACAATCAGAGACAAAAGGACCAGGCTCTGGGTGAAGTCAGAACCTGAGTCCTGGCTGACCCCAGAAGGAGCCCACCTGGGGCCCTGTTAATGCCTCCTTCAGGGTATTGAAATCGTGTTTTCTCATCCTCATGGATCCCTCAGCTCCCCAACTGGCTCTTGCTGTGTGGGGTCAAGGCAAGGATGCAGAGTCCTGGCCTGGAGGAAGGCAGCAGGGCACACCCGTCCGGCAGCCACCCACCATCTGCAGTCACGTGCTTGCCCTCCAGGCGGAGGCCCACAATGTGGCTTTGTGCAGCAGCTGGCTTCAGGCACAAGTGAGTGTCTGGGGCAGCCCTTGCATGGCCGGCGTGCCAGCCCTGGAAGACAGAGATGTCAGGCTTGGGAGGGAGGATGTGTCCTGTCCACCTGCTCCAGGGCCCACAGCCAGAACTCTTCAGGAAACACCTGGGTTGGCCAGTTTGCTTCAGGGGACACCCAGGAGTTTGGCGTGTGGGTAACTTCCAGAAGAGGCCTGGCCATCAGCCCTATCACAAGCAGGGCCTGAAGAGTGCCCAGGAATCACCCTGCCCACTTAGCTGGACCAAATGAGATTGTCTTTGGGATTTTTGCAGAGCTCTCAGGTCTCGAATGAAATGGAAAAAAAAAAAAAAGAGGAGAGAGAGAGAGAACAGCTTTGTCAAATTTTATGATGCTGAATATTTCAGCTTTTTTATGAGATTATTTTAAAGTTAAAACTTCCTTTTTACATGAAGCGGTAATAGCAGACAGGGGTTGTTTTGTGACAACATCCTCCATTGGCAAAATAAAATGTTGACAACTCTATTTTCATCCCTTAAAAAAAGTTCACAAAGCCCCCCAAGATTGACTCCATAGCATTGGCTGGGCCAGCTTGGACCCCCTATGAGAGCAATTGGGCAGTTGGTGGAGCAATTGGTGGGCAGTCACAAGGGGAGGGTGGGGGGTTCAGAGACTTCTGGGTGTGAGATGCCCCAGAGTTTTAAGGAGCTACATGGATGGAAGTGGGGATGGGGAACTCCCCTGAACATACACCTCTGGTCAGTCCTGTGCAGCTCCCTTCCAGCCCACAGGTACCAGGAGTGGGCAGAGTCTGGGATCCTGGGATCCAGCCTAACTCTCAGGAACACTGTGTGCAACCCTGGGCAGGGGGCCCCCTCCTCCTTTCTTCCCCTGGCAGATGAGGGTGGTGTTAGTGGTTTCTCTGCATCTTCCCGTTTTGCAGCGGTCAGAGTATTGTCTTCAAACATAGCATACAGAAGGAAGGAACAGGCTTCTTGCCTGAGTAACTTGGCAGGACCTGAGAAAAACAGCCATTCTTTGGCCACAGGGACTGTCCCTTGCCTCATGGGGGCATCCACTTGTGTGGGCAGGAGGGGACAGCCTATCCATCATGGCAGCCCAGCTGCAGGATCCTATCCCTCTGGGACTCTGCAGTTACATAGGTCCATAGGTCCATAGGACCTTAACATGGCCAAACCTACCCAGAGATCTTATTAGGACTGAGATGTTCCTTAGAAGATGAGGCCACCTGGTCTAGCAGGAAAGTTGCTTCTCATTCATGGACATGTTTAAGTAACAAGGGGAATGTCTGTTTGGATTCATCTTTTTGAATAACACAGTAATGTGTCAAACTCAATTTAAGAAGAAATACCTCAAATATTTTTAACTCCTTTTTGCATTGTATTTGCATGGAGGATTCCCCTCACCCCAGGCTTGGTACAAAGGATTAAACTCAGGGGTGCTTTACCACTGAGCTACATCACCAACCCTTTTAATTTTTTATTTTAAGATAGAGTCTTGCTGAGTTGTTGAGTCTGACCTGGAACTTGCAATCCTCCTACCTCAGCCTCCCAAGTTGCTGGGATTATAGGCATGTGCCATTGCACCCATCTGCATGAAGGTCTTTAAAAATGCAAAGTCCCTTTTTACCTGGGACTGAGTCTCACAAGGTTTCTGACCTATTTTGGTACTATGTTTAACAAGACATACCTGATTGATAAGGTTGCTTTTCCCAGACCAGGATAGAAAGGCTCCAGTCCTGAGTGGCTCCCTGTTCTGGAAACAACAGTAGTAACAACTCTGTTCAGGGAGAAATAAGTGAAAAGATGCCCTGGGCTTGGCACACCCTTCTGTGTTGGAGGCCATGATCCCTATGCTGGGACCCCCAAGCCCTGTCTGGCCTCAGTGAAGTTCTTGGTCTAATAGAAGGCCCAGTGGGCAAACAGAAACAGCAGTAAATAATCGCACAGTGCCCAGGTTGCAGGGAGAATGTGTGGGTGGAGCAGTCACTCAGAGCAGAAAAAGGAATGACAGGTGTATGAGCCTGGGAAGGCATCCAATCAGGCCAGGGAGCAGCGTGCATGAAGGCCGTGAGGAATGTGCATGCTACAAAGCCCAGTGTGCAGTCTGACTGGGAGGGTCACCTGGCTGTGAGTCCAAATCACTGAGCTGCCAAGTCTGAAGAGCAAGATTCTCCAGCCCTTCTCTGGAGAGGGGAAGCCATGGCTGTAGCCAGATATCGCTGGTAGAACACCTGGAGACCCAGGGTAAGGGGGTGTGAAGTGGCAGGTCATAAATGACTGGTAGAAGTTCAAATCACCTCTCTGAGCCAGTTTCTCCAGATAGTGCCAGGTGTCAAGGGGACAGAGGGGCAGCATTAGGACAGGCTCCAGAGAACTGTGTGCCCCGGGATGGCTGTAGCCCTTTCAGCTGCTGGGTGGTGTGTGTGTGTATGTGGGGGGAGGGGTGTCCTTGCTGAGCCCTGGCCCAAAGGGGAGATGGAGTTGAGAGTGGAGTTCACTCATTGACTGCAAACTGGTCACCACTCTTGTATTATGCTGTAGGAGATTGCTCATCTCTTCTTACCCCTCTGCACTGGGCACCTTATTTCTGGGACTTGTTGCTGTGGGGTTCCAGAGCTTTCTCTGTCAATGAGTTGAAGAAACTCTGGTATCATATCCCTTCTAAAACACCATCTTTCTAATCAGAATCAGAATGATCTGTAAATTTGATGCCATTAGAACTCAGATGAGAGTTGGGGGTGATAGGAAGGGGGAAGAGACCATGGAAAAATAGATAAAATTCTCCTACACTGGCTGGACCTGCAGAGCTGTGAGCTTATGAGCATCTAACTGAACTGGGGTCCAAGTCCACCCTCTCCAATCTCAGATAGGGGCACTGAGGCCTGAGGAGATCTCACAATTGTCCCCCAAAACTTAAAATGCCTATAGAAACACACTGAAAGACAGCATGTAAGCTGGAAGAAATGTAATCTTTAACCATGTTCAATCAGAAATAGAGTCTGACAACTAAATGACAGATGCTTAATTCTTTCACTATGGTGGAGTAGATATTATTGGTTTGTTCAAGTACAGGGCATTTTGCTTTTGGAAGGGAAGTTGTTGTATAGCATAAATGAGACTACATCTCAAACAAGAATCTGGGGTAACCCTGGGCCCCTAAACCAAGAGGACTCACCCTGCTCATCTGGCCTCCTCATCTGATCCAAGAGTGAGATTGTGCCAACAGTCCAGAAGCCCAAGCCTTGCCCAGGTCTACCTGGCTGGAGGAGCAGCTTCAAGTATCTAGGGGAGGAGACCTCAGGCTCCTCTGAAGCCTTACTCTCCTCTCCTTACCCCCACTTTCCACAGGAGACAATCATCTGTACGTATAGTTTGGATCTGGATGTCCCCTAAAGACTCGTGTGTTGAAGGTTTGGACCCCAGTGCAGCAATCTTCAGAGGTGGAGTTTTTGAGAAGTGATCGAATCATGAGGGCTTGACCTCATCAGTAGGCTAATCTATTGATGATTCACAGCTAGCTGGATGGATTACTGGGAGGTGGTAGGAACTATAGGAGGCAGGACCTAGTTGGAGGGAGTGAGCCCTTGAGGACTGTATCTTGTCCCTAGCTTTTCCCCCCTGTTCTTTTACTACGCTTTTCAGCAACCATGAGGTGAGCAACTCTGCTCCACCATGGCCTCTCTGCCGTGTTACTTTGTCTCACCACAGACCATAGCAATGAAGCCAGCCAATCAAGGATGGAAGACCTCTGAAACTGTAAACCAAAATAAATCTTTTCTCCTTGATGTTGTTTTTCTCTGGTATTTTGTCATAGCAATGGAAAACTAATTAACACATTATTCCTATCAAGATTAGAGAATGAGGGCTAGCAGGAATGTCTGTGAAAGGTGCTAAGAACATAAATTCATATCATGAGGGTCTCAGACTTTTCTCCAGCTGTCCCTACCAATAAATGAGAATAAATAAGGCCCAATAGGGTATCATGTGATGCTGCTTGCACAGGAGATTATCAGAGAATGTTATAGGGATTTTATATGCACTTCATCATACCTCTGTGATTGTTTTAACTATTCTTTAAAAGATGTTTGAAAACATTCATGGTTGCCTGTGGAGTATGGCTCACCTTCCCTGTCTATCCCAGAACTTAATTTGGGAACAAAGCTATAGACAAATAATTCTTCCCCAACTCATAAACCCAGATCCTTTGTAGCCCAGCTCAGAGCTGTGACTTTAGACCCATAGTGCTCAGGTGAGTGGGAGCAAGTGGGAAGGAGCTCCTGAGTGCCGGGGACACAACAGAGCTAATGAGCAACTTGTGGGGTGGCAGCAGTGGAGAGGGGGCCAGAGAGGCTGTTGCATTGATCTGGCCTGACCTGTTCCTGTTCTCTCTCATCTTTCTTCTTCCCCTACCTCAAGCACTACCTGACAACCTGCAGAAAGAACCATGCAGGAATATCTTCAGAAAGTGGCAAAAGTGAAGATAGGGCCCTTCCAGGTCCCTTGTCCTTCATGAGGCCCCGGATAGCCTTGCTTGCTCCTGCCTGTCATATTGATCTATAAGGCCAGTCCCATTAGGGGAAGCAGAACAATTTAGACCAACCCCACAGGACAGGGGAGGGGGTTCCTATTAGGCTGGGGCAGCCACACCTAGAGGTCAGAGTTCATCTGCCTTTCTTTCAGGGTCAGGCCTTATTGGTAATGAGCACCATGATCATAGTCCACCCAGCACAGCTACTGATATCCATCCAGCGTGAGGTCAGCTTCATGCCATTGGGCAATGCCAGTGGTCAGGTGGTACTTTCCTGGGAGAGACAGGGATGGTAGAATAACTTTGCAAGTGGTTTCCAAGGTTGGAAGGACTGGGGTGTGGGGTGAAAATGGGGGATTGGCAGTAGAGAGGTGGTTGATAAGCAGGCAGATTGCACCTGTAGGGAATCACACCTGTGTTCATACACCTTTATAACTTGACCAAATTGCCCAAGGATATGTCCTGCCCAAATAAAAGGCATCTGCCTTCTTCCTCTTCTCGGGTTCTTATATGTTTTTCTGGAAGATGCTTTAATGATAGAAATTCAGGGCTGCATGAAGGCATCTCTAATGAGGGTGATCAGGAATAGAAAAGGGTCTCTGTGGGTCTACTGTAGGCCAGAACCCTTCATGTTTACAGAACCCTGTGCCCACTTCAAAGCCTGGCTTTCTCTCAGTTTCTCCTCCCAGGCCTCATGGTGCAGGAGTGTTGGATCTTTATTTTACAGGGGAGAGAGTGAGGACGGGGAGCTATTGCTCTCCCAGATATAGACAAGCCAAACTGTGGCAGCCCTGCTGGTGGCCTGCGTTCTCTTCCTGTGCTCAAGGAGTTGCCTGCTGGCTGGAAATTACAACTGCCAGTTGTTGCCATGGTGACTGGTTGTGTTATTCCATCCTGCAGAGACTGAGTGCCCCGTTGCCCAAGAGGGTCTGTTTCTACTGGAGAGAACCTCTAGGGGCAGGGGGTGTATGTGTATGATGTACTCTGAATGCTGCACCTCCTACCTATCACTCCCTGCCTCTTCCCAGGCTTTTGGACCCTCTGTCCCACCTCAGCAGGCTACCAGGGCCCCATCCCACTCCTTTCTTAGGGGCATTGCCAGAAGGCCACATGCATATTCTGTGCAGGGTGCTTTACTTGCCTCCCAGCTCGGCATGATGTCAGCTCCCTGTAATAGTACACAAAGAGTGCCCTGGTTCTTGTTTCACCTGCAGAGTTCCCTGTTATAGTGGACAAACCATGAGCTGTTTAACCAGGCCTTGTACTTGCACAGTTGAGCCATGTCCAATTTCTGACTGGTACAAACTATGAAGAATAACCTTGAACATGTGTCATTTTGCTCTTGCAAGAATATTAGTAAAACTAAGTTCCTAGAAGTTGCATTATTGGGAAATGAGTGTGTACATTGTGTGCTGAGTACATGCCAGGCACCAAATTCAACATTTTATCTGGATTATTTAATTTCATCTCATCATTCCTATTCTTGTTTCACAGAGAAGTGAGCTGAGGCTCAGAAAAATTCAGAAACTTGCCAAATTACAGTCTGGGTTAGTTATGCAGTAGTACTGGGAGGGAAACTGGCTCTTGGCCCAGGACTCAGACCCTTCCATGTGGACACATGGGTCAGCCTTGGGCACCTGCCTCATCCAGTGGGCAGTCAGCCAGTCCTCAGTCCCCATCACCTGTTCCCTAACCCATGTTCAAGCTTCACACATACACACCCAGGATCCATGGACAGGCCTTTCTCACAACCTCGAGGTTTCCCCTGGGGCCAGGCATTGGCCATCCCACTTTGAAGCCTTGACACATACAGTTCCTTGCCTATGAGACTCTCCCCCATAAGATGGTCAGCCTGTCCTCAACCTGGCCGGCTGCATAATTTGAGATGATGTCTTCTGGCCTTTGCTGCTTTCCTTGGGTCCACTGATTCCTGGCCAAAATGAGAGTCAGAGCCAGAATTTCAGGCCCAGCACAGAGCCAGCACAGGCTCACCCTGCTAGGCCCAAGGAAGAACAATAGGAGAGGCATGGCAAGCTCAGGGACCCAGGAACACACAGCCTTTTTCCAGCCCAGCTTGCTTCATCTGAATGACAAAATGGTTAGCATGCAGGGAAAGCACTCGCCGGTAACCTCCGCCTGTATTTGCATGACAAAAGTGATTGCCCAACGGCTCTCTCGGGAGCTTTGTTGAGATCTTGCAGCCTCGCTCCAGCAGAGCCTTGGGAATTGTTCCCGGCACAGGTCGTTCCTGGGCTCTACAGCCACCCAGGCCTACAAAAGCCACATTGTGAGGCTGGCAGCAGCTGCCAGCACCTGCTCCTTAAACCACTGCTGTCCATGGGTGTGCCTGCTGCCCTTGCTAAGAACATGGCTAGCTTCAGACCCCAAGGTCATAGGCTTCATCCAGAACACAGTGATGGAGGAGGAACCTTACATGGTTCTCAGAGGGTCTGGAGAAATGGCAGGGCTGGGCAGTGATGAGGTAAGGACTTTTGACTTTTGGCTTAATGAGGGAAGAAAACTGCATATCACAGGCGTGCTATGCCCAGGCTGGAACATCGCATTATTTGCTCACAACAGAGGCTTTCCATGATCTTCAGATAAGGAAAGAGGTGCAGAAAGACTCACTAACTGGCCCAACATCACACAGCAGAACTGAGGTTTGATGGGCCCAGCCCTTGGCATGCTCCTCTCTGTGGGCCTAGAAGGTCCTCTTTCACTTTCTGAGCATCTTGATCTTCTCTCTCCCTCCCTCACCACCTGTCATTATGGTATCCAGCTGCTTTGGTTGGCAAACACATGGCCCTCTGCCCTTACAAAGCTCTTTGGGTTTCTGCCATCAGTAGGAATTACTTTCCTCAGGGAGCATTGCCTTCTGGCTGAGTGTAAGTCCCTGGCCCCCTAAGTACACCTCTCTAGTCCTGGACTGTGGTTGCTGGCCATATTCAGCCATCACACTAAAATTTCCTTGTGTCCTTTATGGACCCACAAACTCCTGTTAACCCTGGAAGTCCCTCTTGAGTTCTACCCCTCTGGGTCCTGTGGGCCCCTGTCCTGACTGTGTGATCCTGCATACCATTGGCACCTGGTACCTAGCCCAGAAGCCATACCTTAGTGCTTACAATCAGTCAACACCTGTGGAACGAATTGAACTTTATAACTATACTCCAAATGAGAAACTTGCAGCCCCACTGACTTAAGAGAGAAATGTTTAACCATGTATGTATCTCTGATTAACCTAAGGGGCAAGGGTCACCCTGGCCACAGAAGCAAAGGCATGCCCCTTGGGAGACCTTCTTGAGGTCTTCATAAAGCTGTGAACTGTGCAAGGAAAACTGTAGCGGGTGCATCGCCTGGGGATATTAAGGGCAGAAAAGGGATTGATTACCACCCACAATTACCATGCGTTGGAACAGCTGCACCTTAGACCTGGGAACAGCTGTGAGGGAAGGATTCCCCTCAGAGCCATGGCCTGTTCCCAAAAGACACAGCCAGCCTAAAGGGACCCTGAGGGGAGGATACTTTCTCCTGCCTCCCTAAGCCCTCCTGCTGGGATCCCCCATAGTCCAAAATCAACCAGAGAAAGGTCAAGGGAATCCAAGATACCACCCAGTGGAGGAGAGTAGAGGTATCCCTGCAGAGCCCCAGATCATATCCCATAAGTGAAAGAAAGCTTGAGCCCAGCTAGGGATAACATTGTGGCAAGACGCCATGGCTGTGGGAACAATCAATTGAAGAGTGGGGCTGAGCTCAGGCATCAAGAGGAGAAAGAGGCCAATGTCCTCTCCCAGGGGGGATCAGAGGAAAGAAAGGGAAGCATGGGGTAGGCTATGGTGTGGGCTGGGCCTAAAGGATATAGTGAGAAGGTCCTGGTCACCATGAGAATCAAGTGTCCCAGCCCAAGACAGGCTCAAATTGGGGAAGGAGGCACTGAGTCTTACAGGGCCCAAAGTCTTCCATGCAGAAACAGTCAAATTAATGGGAAAAGACAGAGCAATACTGCACAGTTGGAGGGAGAAGGATTGACCGACCAGTGATCTCCCTTTAGGTCCAGGAGACCACCTGGAGGCTCCATGGGCTCAGAACCAGCTCCAATAAGCTCACAATGAGCTTGAAAACCATATACCATCCTTCAGACAAATAGGCCAGCAATCCTCACCAGAAAAACTGGAAAATCTCAAAGAGGTAGGCAGGAGGTATGGAATTAGTTAGGAACATTTAATCCTCTGTTCCTTTCCACCAAAATGTTCTCCTTTTCTAGGTATCCAATTAAACTTTAATGAGCACTAGGAATTGGAATGAGTTTCCCATAGTATCTAGAGATATCAAACATGCTGAATTAGAAAGTAGGACTTCCAACAAGAACCCTAGTGGGGAGTGGGTGAGGGGTGGCCTGATCCAGTTGAACTCCGTAAGTAGCAGAATGAAATTTAAAGCACAAAAAGTAAAATCAAGAAGCAATAAATGGGATGGTGTCAAAATAAAAAACTTCTTCACAGCAAAGGAAACAACCAAGAGTGCGAATAGAGAGCCTACAGAATGGGAGAAAATCTTTACCACCTGCAACTCAGATAGAGCATTAATTTCCAGGATATATAAAGAACTTAAAAAACTTAATGCCAATAAAAACAGATAACCCAATTAATAACAAACACTTCACAGAAGAAGAAATACAAATGGCCAACAAATATATGAAAAAACATTCAACTTCTCTAGTGATTAGAGAAATGCAAATTAAACTAAACTACACTGAGATTTCATCTCACTCCAGTCAGATGCGGCAGGTACTTCTAGAGCAGAAATACAATGCTTTATGGATGGTGGCAGAGCAGCAAGAAGGAGGTAGGTCCCTGTTGGCACCCCTGGGTCCACTTCCCCAACCCAGGAAAGACCCACCATCAGACACCTGAAGAGGGGAGTCCCCATGTTGTTTAAGTGGCTATTGACTACATTCTGTTACTTGTATCTCAAAGTATTTCTAACTGATAAACTGGTCTTGGGACCAGAACAGAGCTGTGCCCTATGCCCTGGGTGTGACCTCAATGTGGCCCACTGTGCCTCTCAGAGCTGGTTTCCTTCCAGTACATTGAGATATGCTTCCCTACATCAAGGGTTGTCGTAGATGGCTAGAGGTGCTCTAACAAAATATCACAGTCTGGGTGGTTTAAACAATAGATATTTATTTCTCACCATTCTAGGGGCTGAGAAGTCTAAGATTAAGATGCTGGATGAATTGGCATCCAGTATCTGCTGAAGGCTTATAGATGGCCATCTTCTTGATGTATCCTCAAATGGTGGAAATGGCTCCCCTGCACTTCTCTCTTTCTCTCTTTTCTGATAATGGAACTAATCTAATCATGAGGACTTCATTTTCAAGAGCTACTCACCTCTCAAAGGCCCCATCTCCAAATGCCATCATATTGGGGGTTAAGGCCTCAACATATGAGTTTGGGGAGGCACAATTCAGTCAATAGCCATTTTGAGGGACACAAGTTAGCCAGTGGAGTCACTGAGAGGATTAGATAAGACTCTAAGAAGCCTGGTGCTTGAAGTCATCAATGGGTGGAAGAGTATATACTGTTTGCGAGTAAGCACCAATTTCCTCCAGAAATAATCCCCTACTCTCTGCAGAACAGTTAGAGGAGAAGGCGAAGAGTTTTATTTTTTTTTTTTTGTTTTTAAAATTTCTGTTTCTTGTAAATAAAGTCTTTGTGTGTGTGTGTGTGTGTGTGTGTGTGTGTGTGTGTGTGTGTGTGTGTATGCACACATGTATGCTGGGTGGGGATGAAACCCTGGGCTTCCTACATGTTAAGCATAAACTTTACCACTGAGTTACGTCTCAGGATAAGATGTTCATTTTTATTTTTCTTATCTTCTAGAAGGAATGGGACAGTGACGGGGTGAAGAATGATGGCTGTATGCCTGAGGATAGCCCTTTGACTTGAGGTATTTCAGATTGAGGCCAGAAAGGGTCTCAGGATCAAATACCTCAAAGGGAGGAAAACCAATGGTGCCTTTGTCAAGGCTCCACTCTGTCCCTTTGGACAGAGATGACAATGGAGTGATGAAATACACTGGTCCCTGAGACTGCCTGCTGGGAGACCCATCCTTAGGGCCTTGCCCAACCTCATAGGATTGAGGTGGATGGGCTCCATGAAAAGATCTAAAGTGGAGGGTTTAGGGGTGAGAGTGTAACAATCCAGTTCAGTTGATAAAGAAGAAATGTTTGGCTAGAAAAGAGATTTGGAGGTCATTTCAAAAAATTTAAATGTGGTCTGCATATTATATAATGTGAAGAAATTAACAATAAAGTTCTTAAGTGCAATAGAGGCTCTGTGGCTCCCAAGGAGCAAGTCCTTAATTTTGGAAGTACATATGGGTAAAATGTCATGATATCAGCAATTTATTTTCAGGTGCTTCAGGAAAAAAAAAAACTAGATAGATAGATAGGGAGAGAAATAAATCAATATGGTAAAAGCACAATCACTGGTGAATCTGCATAAAAGATGTTAAGTATATTATATAATTAAAACTTTCAAAATAAATGTTGGGGAGGAAATCAGGAGCTATTTGCCTCTATGCTGTGGTTCCTCAGTTTGAGGGTGTGTGACCTGGACAGTCCTGGCACTCTTGCCCATACTCTGCCTTGTCACCCTTTCTGCTTTCATGGGTGGGTGTCTCCTGTGGGCCAAGCACTCTGCAGAGCCCTTATCGACACTGAAGTAGCTGTTTAGACCCCCTAGCAAGAGAGGAAAGAGGATATTCTCTATTTTAGGATGAGAACTCCAGATGTTTGAGGAAATCCAGCTGGACTCCAGTGTAGCACTCTCTACCTCTGTGTGGCCCACCTTATGTGCTTCCTTGGCTCCAGCTGCATGCTTCTCACTTTGGTCCTGCTCCTTAGCAGATTGGATCTAAGATGTCACCCAGACATTAGGCCAATTGCTTCAATGACCAGAGCCAGCAAGGTGGTCTGCTCTGAGAACCAATAGAAGGGCTGTATGTCTGCTTACAAGATCTCCCTTGGGTAATCTGTGCCTGAAGACTCAGAGGGTCACAGAGGATGCTGAAGCTGAGTGGCATGAGAATGCTGGGAGAGGAAGCCCTGAGGGTGTGAGACAAAAGGAAGAGAGACAAAAGCCAGCAGAGAAGAGTGGCCACAGGGTCTGCAGGAGAAGAAAGGATAAAAGCCAGGAGGGGAGGCTTTTCTTGACTGTCAACCAGGTGATCCTTTCTTACAAGCATTGGATCATGTGATTGTTATCCTCCCATCCCATCCCACCTCTGTCCCTCCAGGCCCTTCCAGGGGACCTCTTCTCATTGTGTCCTTGAGAGGGGCAGAGCCCACCCTGGTCATTGTCCTGGGAACCCAATACAGTCCTGCTGCAGGGAGAGAAAGCCCTTTTTTCCACTCCCATAGAGCAGCCCAAAGGTGGGCTGTGGGTTAAGTCTGGCTGCTTCTTGGCCCCTGGGGCAGCCCCTGGAGTCTCAGCAAGGCCTTGGGTAGGTCTGGGAAGCAGGTGGTGGGAGAGTGGAAAGTTTGGCCCTCTCATCCATGGTTTCTTTGATACCGTAAGGGGCTGGCCCCCAAATGTAGTCATATGGCATGCCAGTTGCAAGGGAGACTGGGAAAGTGAGGGGTTTGGGGCTCTTTCTCACTCTGCCAGAGAGGCCCATGGGGAGATATATTTGGGTAGAGCCAGGCTCTCAGGAAGGGTCATCTTGGTCTGTCCCTCTGGGAAGTGGTCTTCAGTGCAAACTCTGGAACTGACTCTTGGGACACAGAAATCCCTCTCATGCCAGGAAAAAATTTCAGTGTATACAGTTCTAAAGAAGAGATCTGTCTCAACTTGACACTTGTGTGATTATATTTTACCTCTAAAATTAAAAAAATATCTATTTTCTCAAAAAGAAAGTTGGTTTCCTAGAGGGACATTAAGGGGCTGGTTTGTGGCATTTCTGGTTTTCCTAATGTCTTATGAATGATAATAGAAACAGGGAGCATCAAACTGTAGCACAATGAAAACTTGGGCATGATAACTCCCTGATGAAGACTGTATTTCCTAAAGAATGCCACGTAATGAATCCTGTTCCACTGCCCTTCTATAACTCTGCTACTCCCATTAAGAGGTGGAATCTATGTCCTCACTTCCCTTGAACCTGGGTACACCCTTTGACTGCCTGATCCTTACAGTATTGTGAACATGTTGCTATGTGAATTCTGAATGTAAAATTGTAAACATGCTGTGCATTTCCACCTGATCTCTTGGGATATTCACTCCTAGAATATAGCCAACCATTGTGTGAGGAAGGCGAAGGAGCATATAGAGAAATCCACTCATAGAGAAACCAAAGTCCTGGGCTCACAGCCTAATCTGAACTCCCAGTGAACAACCAGGACTCACTGGCCAGCCACGTGAGTGTGCCTGTCCTGTTGAACCTCCGCAGCTGCATTGTGTGAAGGAGAGAAGAGTCATCTTCTCTAAACTTTGTTCAGATAGCAGAACTATGAGCAAAATAAACAGCAATAAATGTTTTAAATCATTAAGTTCTAAGTGGTTCTTTTGAAACAGCTCCAGACAGCAGAGTTGATTTGCCCATTTCCCTAGACCTGTGGTGGTAGAAAGGAGACTTGAGGACTTCTGGCTATAGTTCTTCTGCTCCAGGTTGTCTGAGCAGATATGTGTTCTATCTGACAGTGGAGAGGACTGATATACTTCCTTCTCTTTCTGGAAATGAACCCTCAGAGATCACAAGAGTCATATGTCAATAAAAGTGACTTGGTATTTTAATGACCCTAGGGTTCTTCCAGGCTAGCCTGGACCCTCAAAAAATGACATACTCAGCAAAGAGCTTCTTTCATTTAGCTCCCAAATGACACACTGGATTACAGCCCCTCCTTGACTCACTTGGTCCTGTACTCCAGGAAGACTTCAATGATATTTTATTGCATAATATAGTCAACATGGTGGTGTACACCTATAATCCCAGCTACCTGGGAGGCTGAGGCAGGAGGCTTGCAAGTTAAAGGACAGTCTAGGCAACTTAGTAAGACCCAGTCTCAAAATAAAAAATAAAAGGTGATGGGGATCTATCACAGTGATAGAGTGCCCTGGGTTCAATTCCCAATAGTGCAATAAATTACTAAATAAATAAACAAAATAAAATTTGATCTTACCCAATAACTTCTGTTTATACCTTACTAACCTGTGATTCCATCAAGAGAGCCTAAGAAATGTAATATTTTAGCCAGGCATCTGGCTGTTTAGAATAAAATCACAGCAAGTAGGAAATAATAATACTTGGTAGATATGGCCATTTTTAAACATACCCCCAGTTTTGGGACATTTTTTTCCTTCAAAAAGTAGAGTCTAATTCCCCTTCCTTCAAATCTGGGCCAGACCTGGTAACTCAGAAGACCCAACTAAAATAATATGGAAGAAGTGATGCCAAATGACATCTGAAGCTAGGCCATAAAACCCCAAAATATCCACCTCTTGGCTCTTCCTGTTGATCACCAGCTCTAGGTCAGGAAAGTAACTGTCATACTGTAAGGGCACTCAAGCAACCTCATGGAAAGACACACGTGGGCAGGATTGAAGTTTTTCCACTAGCAACCATGATCAACTTGCTAGCCACTTGGGTCAACCATTGCAGGAGGCATTCTCCAGCTCAAATCAGGACTTTAAGTGACTGTAGCCCCAGCAAATGTCATAACTACTATCTCACAGGATGGATCCCAAGCCAGAATCTCCCAGGTTAGCCACTCTCAAATCCATAGAATCTGTGATTGTGGCAGTAAATGTTTACTGCTATTTTAAGCCTCTAACTTTTGGGTTATTTTGTTATTCAGTAAACAATTAGCAAGGGTTGTCACAATGCATAAAAGAAGAAAATTGGCCTATAAGATTGCAGAAAAGATACAACGATACAACAAGAAAGCTTTCGAAACATGAGGAAAGTATCAGAGGGAAAGGGTCTGAGATAGTCATACTCCTTATCCTCTCCCTGAGGAGGAGAAGATTATACTACAAGGACTCCAAATGGACATTGGCGATATGGGAGGGTGTGTGGAAATGGTCATCCCTCCTTGTATCAGAGTGGCTGTGAGGAGGCAAAGTTCATCATTTGGTGTTTCACCCGGCAGCATGAACACCAGGAAATCTTAGGTCAGTCCTTAAGTCAAACACAGGATTGATCAAATTGTCTTGAAGCTGTCTTGGCTCATCCATGGAGTACAGAGCTTAGACCCATGGCCATCCTTTGTTTGCATCCCCCAGGGGTCATTTTCCTTTGATTAAACATTAGGCCAGTAGTTTCTTATTTTATAGGGACCATATATTGTTGAGTGTATTAATCTGTTTTCTGTTGCTATAACTAAATACTATGGACCAGATAATTTATGAAAATTAAATAGCTCACAGTTCTGGAGGCTGGGGAATCTAATACATTGATGCCAGAATCTGGTGAAATCTGGTGGGGCCCTTCTTGCCTCATCATTAACATGGCTGAGAGCATCACATGGTAAGATAGAGCAAGCTAGTCAGAGAGAGCTTGCTTTTATAACAAAGACAATAATCCATTCATCAATCTATTAATGAATTAATCCATTCATTAGACTCTGCTTAATGACCTCCTAAAGGTCTCACCTTGCAACACTGCTGCATTGGAGGCCAAGCTTCCTTCCCCACACATGAAATTTGAGTTCACATTCATAACATAAAACAGTGTAACAAACAGCCCCAAACACAATGGTCTAAAACATCAACCAATGTTTCTTTGAATCAGAAGTTTGAAAGGGGGATGGTTTGTTTCTGTTCCACCTGGGTTCAGGATCTTGGCTGGGAGTTCAAGAAGACTGGGCAACTCAAACAGCTAAGGGCAATCTTATCCCATTGGAGAGGAACAGTTAGAAGGCCCACTTCCTGTCATTCACCAGAGACCCAATGCAGAACATTCAAAGGACCTCAATACATGGTTTCCAGAGGGAATTATTTCTGGACTTTCAGGAAATGACTTCAGGTAAGAGATGGCAACCTCTTGGCTGTTCTCGAGTTACCTGAAGTGTGATTAAATCTGATTCATTTTCAACTTCTCCTTTCCCTTTCCTTGGGGAAAACATTTCCAAATGTCCCCTCTCCCCAATTAAACAATCAATAGAACTGATTGTACAGCTCTCTTCTTTACAGATGAAAGAGGTTTCATACCTCAGAGCAAATGGAAAGCTCCCGAACAGAGAGACTCAAATAGAAAGAAAACTCACGTTACATTTTGAAAATATTTTAAATCATCTTGTTTAACTTTAGAATTGGATCTAATAGATACTGACTCGTACCATCCTACCTAAGAAGCCCAAAGCCCACAAAACCAGTGAACATACGGAGGATTTGAAGGATTGAGGATTTATTCTCTAGCTCCAAGTTAACAAACAGACCATGTGTGCCCAGGCTGAAGAGTTCGACCTGACCACAAGGACCCTGGCAGTTCATTTCCAGAGGCACTTTCTGAGATTTTTATGATACTTAAATAACTCACTCACTTCAGCTCTAACAAAAAAAGAATACTGCTTCATTTGTATCTGCCCACTAATGCCAGCCAGCCTTCAGTCTCAGATGCACAGTCCTGGATGCAGATAGCTAAGAATTAAAGGGAGTCGTAGTCGACATTGTTCATGGAAAATCCTCTCAATCCCATTAATGGGAATACTCATTAAACAGGATTCCCTTGAGAGCCTAGAGTGGACCAACCCTGCTCTTATTTAATTGACTTGATAAATCCCTACATTAATTAGCTAGTGAGTAGGGGCTCTATTGTGAAGTGAGAGGACACTAGGCTGAGAGTCTGGGCTCTGCATCTTGCTATTGGTGGCTTTGGGAAAGTCTTTCAGCCTGATAAAGGCTCAGTTTTCTGATCTGTAAAATGGAAAGAAACAGCACCTTCCATGTGGAGTTTCTATGTGTGTTAGTGAGTCAAGTGAGCACTGATGTGTTGGGACTTATTGCTGTTAACCTCAGGCTTAGCAAGGATCTGAGTTGAAAGGATAAAATGTAGTATTTGACCCTGAGCACCTGCAGAAGTGGGTGGGAATTTAGGGGGTGGTGCAAGGGAAGAATACCTGTTACAAATGGCAGATGACCATGGATTGAGGGAGGAGAGAGACACACAAGGACTAACAATTGTCATTGAGACCAGATGCCCTCCTAGACCATTATGAAGGAGGATGGTAACCCATGTGGGTTGTCATGTTTGGGAGTGAAAGCCATCTGTTCTGGCTAACCTGGATGGGACTATCCAGCATTGTAACAAGCTCCCTTCACACATTAGTTGCAGACATTCTAAATACCTCTCCAGTCTTTAGATGGCTTGGTTTCAGAATCATTTCTGGTTTTAATCTTTCCCTGTGTAAACGTGAACCAGATGTGAAGTTAGCTTTCATCATTTAGAACTTGATGAATTATTTTGCCCTCTGGAACAATGGGAGATGGGACATGAAAACAGTTTTCTAACTCACTCCCATGTAATTGTTATAACAGAGCATGGCTTGTTCTCCTTGTTACATGTCAAACTATTGGCGACTGAGATGCAGGCTTCAACTAGAAGTTCCTCAACCAATAATCTAATTCTGGTATGGTCATATTTCAGAGCAGTAAAATGTCTGGGATCAAAGTCTTCTTTGAATTGAATAATCCTTTAGTGACATTATGAGTAACTCAGGAGACAGGTAGAGAAGGTAGGAGAGTATATGGGAGATTCAAGACCTTAGGAGCAAGCCTGGGCTACTGGGTGAGGAGGTCACTGCTGAAGAGTGCTGAGTACTGACATTAGGAGATATCCTGGAAAAACCCATCCATCTTCCACTCCAGGCTGTGTGTTATGAGCAGTTGCAAAACTACAGTCAGTGTGTGCCCTGAGAAGAAGGAAGGACAGTGCTAAGAGTAGCATCTCTCAGCCTGGCTGCCACCAGGAAGCCAGTCCCACAGAGTAAGACTACAGAACAAAATGCAACTCTTATCGCACCTGGCACAATGTCCTCACTCCATATACTTCCAGTTGTTCTTGTTTACCTTCCCTGCACCATCTTCCACCTTCATATTAGTTAAGGTAATCTAATGTCCAGTAACCCCATACTATGCCTCAAACGCAGAGTTCAGAAGAGTGTTCTTGGCCAGATTTCTGGGTCCATACTATGGCCCAAATGCAGAGTCCAGAAGAGTGTTCTTGGCCAGATTTAATCCTTATGTCTAGTCCTGGGTCTATTTGGTGGCTCCAACATCCTCCAAAGCTATGTGGTCATAAACTTCCAGCTAACAGAGAAGAAGATGAAATATGGGGACTGCTAATAGTTTGGATCTTGAATGTCCCCTAAAATCCCCAGGGTGGTGGTATTGAGAAGGGATAGGAACTTTAAGAGATGAAGCCTAGTGGGAGGTCATGGGTGAAGGGTTATGGAACCCAGCCCTCTTCTCTCTCTCTTTTGCTTCCTTGCCAAGAGATAAATGGTTTTCCTCTGTGCTTCTGCCATGATGTACTACCTTGCCACAGATTCAAAGGAATGGTGTCACTGGGACCCCCAAAACTATGTGCAAAATGACTTTTATTTTTATAAGTTGATTATTTCAAGTATCTGACATAGTAATGATAAGCTGATAATACAAAGGCTCAACTTCTTCAAAATCCTAATGCAATGGGATGCTCCTCTGATCATTTGCAAATGTTTAGAAGTTGGTCGCTGCGTCACACCTAACTGCAAATGTTCCTGGGAAGTCTTGTCAGTTACTGCTGTTGACAGAGGAGATGGATCTCAATGGGCAACTAATAATCTCTGATAGTTTTGATCTCAGTTTTTCCTTACATCAAAGTTATACAGTCATTCCCATAGGGGATTGGTTCTAGAACCCCAAATGGATGGATCCAAAGTCCAAGGATCCTCAAGTCCCTTACATAAGATGGAGTAGTATTTGCTATAATCTATGCACATCCTAGATACTTGAAATCATCTTTAGATTATTTATAATACCTAATGTAATATAAATGCCACATAAATAGTTGGTATACTGTATTGTTTAGGGAATAATGCTTAAGAAGCCTATATGTTCAATACAAATGTAATTTTTGTTCAAATAGTTTTGATCTATAGGTGGACTGAATATTTGGTTGTGGAATGAATGGATACTGGGGGCCAACAGTACATACAAATGGCATTGTCTCTTTTACCAGACTGTTTTTTCTGGGACTCATACAGTATGTGTATTATTTTTCCATTGTTGGATAACAAATGACCACAAGCTTAGGGGATTAAGATAATAATCTTTATTATTTTATGGTCTGTAAGTTAAAAGTCTGGGAATGGTACTGTTCTTTTCTGTTCAGGACCCCATGAGACTAAAATCAAGTTGCCTGGACTGTGGTTCCCATTTGGAGCTTGGGGTCCTTTTCCAAACTCATTCAGCTGTGGTAACAGTCTATTTTTTTGTGTGTGTGTGTGGTTGTAGGCTGAGGTCCCCATTTCTAGTTGGTTTTCAATCAGGGACTACTCTTATTTCCTGCCTGCATTCCTTGCCATGTCACCCCCTCCATTGCCATGTCACCCCTCCAATGTCCACTATAGTGGACATTCTTTTTGTCAAAGTCAGCAATGGAGCATCTTTCTCAATTCAAATATCTGTCATGTTTCCAATTTCTCTAACCTCCTTGTCTCTCTGGACTCAAACTGAAAGGAATAATGTGATCAGCTCAGATGCACTGAGATGATCACCCTATCTTAATGTCAGCTGATTAGAAAGCATAATCACATCACAAAATCTCTTACAAAAACACCTAGGGTATTAGTTGACTAACTGGGAGTGGATATGTATAGACTAGGGGCAGAATGTTGGGGAATCTTAGAATTCTGCTCACCATAGCATCACTACTTCTAATTTTTCCAATTTGGGGGGCTTACTGATATCTCATTATACAAATGTAGACTTCTTTTCCTCCCACTCCCTCCCTTGTGCCCACCCAGAGTGTTCCATTCCTCCATGAGAATGATGTGAAAAAGTTGATTTGTTCAGGGTTCAGTGTTGATCATTACCACTTTGAAAACATTATCTGCAACTGAGCCAAGCAGGCAACTACAGTGGACATTCCTTTTTGTTTCTTTGAAGCTCTTGCTTTTATGTTAATTTAGTTTTAAACCTACTTATTATTTGAATCCCAAACTCTGCCAGTTTTCTCAATTCAGATCAGGTTGATGCTTCCCTCAATAGCTTAGCTCCTGGTCTTCCAGAGACAGCCTGCTGGCTTCCTATGAGTGGGAAGGTGTCTTAATCTGTTTGGGGTTGGTATTACAAATACCATAGACTGGGTGGTATTAACAATTTGCTTCTCAGTTCCTCAGGCTGGTAGGTACATGATCAAACCTAGGCATCATGGTTCATAGATGGCTGTATTCTTACTATAACTTCATATGATGGAAGGGCAAAGGAGGTCTCTGAAATCTCTTTTGAAGTACACTAATTTCATTCAAGAAGGCTCCACTCTCATGATCTAATTCCTCTTCCAAAGAGTCCACCTGCAAATATCACAACATTTGGGCATTAGGATTTCAACATATGAACTCTGGGGAACACAAACATTTTCTATAGCAGATAGTCCATGTGACCAGTTATGAGCAAAAGAGATGTGTGTCATTTCTAGGCCAAGCATTTAATGGCCAACACAAGACCATCTAGAAAGTCCTTTTCTCTTCTGCCATATTGTCAGTTTTCCTAAGAATAGTGCTTTGTTAATCTGGGTACTAGGGTGAGGGAAATGACACAGAGCAGAGTCCCAAGCATCCTTAATAGACTAAAAATTAAATTTTGATATGATAAGCAATATCAAAACTTCTGGAACTATTTGTAACTGTTGCATAACGTAGCTAATCCTGACTGATACAAAGAATGGCAACCAAGAATGGAGTGGTGCTACATAAGTGGCACTGGCTTGAATGCTGATCAGTGAAAAAACAGATTTTTGGACGCATGGTCACCCTCTTATTGAATGGTATAAAATTTGATAAATTGCTCTCTGGGATAGCTGGCAAAGTTCAGAGAAAAGACACTAAAGGTGTTATTCTATCATCAAAGACTGAGAAACTCAGAATACCTGCAATTAAGTTGAGAAGGAACTATATCTTGAAAAGTACTGAGAGTAGCTATTAACAATACGGCTAAGAGAAATTAAACAGACCAGGTAAGGGATTAACTAGAATTTTGAGAAACTATAGTTGTGCCAAAAAATCAGGAACCAAGATTAATACAGTCTGTGGCTAACAATTAAATCAACCCTAGTCTCTAACCTAATACATTCCAAAAGTGGGGTGAGAGAACTGCTCAGCTCCCAAAGGGGCATATTCCCCAATGTGCAGTTAAGATACCGGCAAAGGAAGAACCTCCTGAGGATGGAGTGAGGGGCCTAAGAACAATGGACTGGCTGTGCTTCCCCAAAGTAGGATTGACACTATTCTAGGAACATTCTTGTTTCAGGGTAGGAGGCAATATCTATACAGCAAGATTTCAAGATTGTTGTGGATACTGTCTGCTGCATGTCTCCCTTTCCACCATTTTCTGAATTGGGCTGTTTTTTTAAAAAAAAATTTTTATTTTTATTTTTTTGTGATTGTGTCTCTTTGCCCCACTGTGCATTGGGTATGTGTATGGGGAAAGTGTATTTGTTCATTTTTTATTGTTATAACAAAACAGCTGATGTTGGGTACTTCATGAAGAAAAAGAGGTTTATTTCATCCACAGTTTTAAAGTCCAAGATCAGGTGACCCCATCACAGTATAGCAGATAAGATCATGGTAGAAGTGTGTACGTAAGAGAGCACATGGTGAGATAGGAGAACCATCCAAGGGTAAGATTTCCTTTTTATAACAACCCATTATCCTGGGAATTAACTTACTGTGAGAGACTAGAATTAATCCCTTCTGAGGTTGGTACCCCAGTGACCTAACCACTTTCCACTAGGCCCCACCTCTTAAAGGTTCCACTCACTACCTCTTAAAACCATCACATTGTTGACCAAATCTCCAGCACATAAACTTTTGTGGAAAAACCACATCAAATTCATAGTGATGGGAGAGGGGGCAAAAATTATCTCTATGTCATATATCTCTAGACAAAAGAAACCACCTAAAGAAACTAATAAGCCTTCCACACAGGTCTGTACTTTGAGTGGACACTGATGACCCTTGTCTTGAATCCTCATTATCCTGTCTCTAGCCTCCAGATCCAGATTAAAAAGGCATATGATATTGGATCAGGCCCACCTAGGAAGGGGAGAATATGTTGTGTATGGGGGAAAGATGGTATGAGTAACACCTCTGGGTGGATACTTTCTCTCTCCCTCTGCCATGGTAGCTGGCCCATTCTAGACAGACCGCTCTATCTACCTGGTATTCCCAAGTATCTCACTATGAACATGTCACATGGCCAGAAATAAGCCTTTTGAAATTCACTGATTGGGCCAGCTTTTATATGGCCTCTATCACCTCTTGCAGAAGCTTCTCAAAAGCTGAACTGCCCTAGCCTGGGTTGCTGCACCTGCCTTTAGCCCTGTGTTGAATGCACTGCTTTCTCAATTACATGTCCCCCACTCCCCATCTCTCTTGTTTTACTTCATTTTGATGAACCATAATCTCTGATAGCTTCTTACCAAGAGAAACAATGCATGGGAGGGAAATTTTTTTGAGATCTCATGTATTTAAAAATACAGTCACACTGCATAATGATGTTTCAGGTCAATGAAAGACTACATATATGATGGTGATCCCATATGGTTACAAAGGAGCAAACAAATTCCTATCACCTGTGACATGGTAGCTATTATAACATCATAATATAAATGCATTAGCTGTGTATAGGTGATGATGGTAGTGTAAACAAACCTAGCATACTGCCATTCATATAAAAGCATAGAACATAAAATTTCACACACAATAGTTTTTGTGTGTGTGTGTGTGTGGTGGGGGGTGGTGTTGGGAATTGAACCCAGGGCCTTGTGCATGCAAGGCAAGCACCCCACCAACTGAGCTTTATCCCCAGCCCCATACATAGTAGTTTTAATAAGTGATTATGTTACTGGTTTAGGCATTCACTATATATTTTGATCATTATTTTAGAATATTCTCTTAGTTACAAAAAGTTTATTGAAAAAATAATGTGTTAAGTCAGCTTCGTTACTATTAAAAAATACCCAAGAAAATCAATTTAAAAGGAGGAAAGATTTATTTTGACTTACAGTTTTGGAGGTTTCAGTTCAGGACTAATTGGTCCTGTTGCTTTGGGTCAGTGGTGGCACCATACATCATGGTGGGAGCATGAAGTAGAGGAGGGAAGCAAAGTAAGAGGAAGAGAAAGGGTGAGAGTCCCATATCTCCTTTAAGGGCACATCTAAGACCTCCTATCAGTCTCTGCCTCTTTAAGAGTCCACCACTTCCCAGTATCACCACGGATTGGGGACCAAACTTATCAAAAGCATTGCAAATGCCAGAGCTACACTGGCAGCAAACTCATTGATATGTTGAACATGTTTCTTCAATGCATCAATGGGCCACAGGGAGTGATTGACCTAAACCAACCAGGTTTGTTTAGCTCACTTTGTGATCACACAAAGATGAAACTGCCTAATGATGCTTTTCTCAGAGTATGCCCTTGTTAAGTGACTCATCACTGTACTTAGTTTGTAGTTTGGATGAGTGATGGTTGGAAAATAATTTTCCATTTCTCAAGGATTTATTTCCTTGATTTCTAACTTCTACTTGTTGTTCACAAGCCTACAGCAGGATTCTGATCCTTGTTTGTATGTAACCTGCTGGTAATGTGAAGACATTTTTGTACCCTGTATTCTGAAACAGTGATATGATGCTGGACCTCTTTTTTTTTTTTTTATTTTTTCCTTTGTGGTGCTGGGGATTGAACCCAGGACTTGTATTTGCAAGGCAAGCACTCTTCCAACTGAACTATACCCCCAGCCCTGGTGCTGGACCTTCTGTGGGCCCTTTCAGCACATGTTCTTTGGTCATAAAAACTTTTCTAGGATTAATTCATTGATGACTTTCTCTGATCACTCTGTTGGGGCCCTGTTATTTAATCAATAAACTTTCTGGTTGGCTAATTTTTTAAATTTTTCTCTATTTTCCTTTTTTTTTTCTTTGTGTGTGTGTGTGTGTGTGTGTGTGTGTTGCTTCTTTTCGTTTTGGTCATGGAGTTTTCTTCAACTTTCCCTTCTAATCCTTATATTGAAAACTTCTTTTAAGTTTCCAGGGACTCTTTTTTCTTCATATGTTTTCCCTTGATGTGTTGTAATATCTTTTGAATTTTCCTAAGTGACATTATTGATAGTTTCATGAATGTATTCTTTCTCTGCATGATTGGTTTTTTCCAACTTGCTTTTAAAAAATCTATTGTGGCTTTGTATTTCATGACACAGGCTTTCCTGCGATACCAGGTCAGCTCTGCCTGCCTGCTCAGATTTGCCTGGGAAGGCCTGAGACTGATTAGAAGTTTTATGCACAAGAGCAGCACCATTTACTGTGGCCATCCCTATAGAGAGAGCAAACTGTTTACTTTGGCAACTGCAGATATCAGAACATTTAGGTGTTTCTCCTTGGTCTTATTGGGTTCTGACAGACTTAAGATTCTTCACTGTTCAAACACATCTTGATCTACTTATCTTGGCTGCTCCGCTTCTGCTGTTTCTGTCAAAATCCTACCTAGAAAGAAAACTATGAACCCATTGCTATAGTGAGTTGTTCTCCAGGGAACATAACTGGACTCATCTTGAAGACAGTTCCACCTGGGTTTAGGACAAAGGAGACCAGGCTTGAGGCTCTAACAATCACCAAATGTTTGATGATTGGTTGGACTGAGAAAGCAAGGGACTGAGATTTATATCTAGAATGACACCAGGCACAGCTGAGACTCTCTGGGAAGACGCACCTATGGAAAACCTTTGGTTGGGGGCAGTCATAACCGAGATCCTTTAACTCAGCCCATGACCCTCTCCCTTCATTTAAGGCAATAGTAGCCTAGAGTATAATAGCCCAACAACTACAAGTTCTTCTGTACCCCTGTAGATAGCACTTGAAAGACTGGGCAAAATTCCACTGACTGGAGAGGGACAGGGAAGGGAAGTGTGGCTTCATTAGGCTCCTTCCTAATGAAGAAGTGACTGAGACATGTGGTGAAAATAGAGGAACATTCTGAATCATTACTTGGTCAGGAAACAAATCTCTTAAATGTCATCAACACAATCTGCCTGGTAGGAAGATGACTACTTTCTGCCAAAAAAGAGACCCTCCTCCAGGGACTTAAGCCAGCTTAACAAGCTTTGTAGTCTCCCCAGAGGGCAGAACTCAAGTCAGTGAGAGGGAATTTCAGGGTTTTGTTACAGATACCCAAACACTCAAATGTTGACACAAATTTACAGTTCACCACAACATGTAAACCAGAATGGCTTAGTTTCCCCCTTGGCTACCTGGCAATTGAGGTCTTTCCTACGTATGCTCCAAATTAACTCTGGGAAAACGAACCTTGCCATCGCCCTTAATTCCCAGCTTCTCTATTCTGGTCCACTGGGGCCAAATGCCTGAGTGGTCCTCACTTTCCCGACTTCTGTTGAAATTCAGCTCGGGTGTCTGACTTGTTCCAAGGCCATTTAGCCCAACAAACGAGTGGTTGCAGACTTTTGAGTTCAATGCTTCCAGTTTTGGGCCAGGAGCTGCCGTGGAGAGTCTGGTGAGGGCGAAGCTGTGAGGGGTGTATTAAAGTCGTTCCCAAGGCAGGAAGTTATGCACCAGTCTCTTCGCTGATGGCCCAAGACTTGGAGTTTGAGGGTGGGGAGCGCCTGCGATGGAAGTCAAGGGCAAGTTGGTCCAGACCCCGCAGGGACTAAGCCCAGCATTTCCTTCAGGCGGCCCAGTGGAAGGGTGGGGCGGGGTGGGCGGGGTCCTCGCAGCTGGTGGCTTTTGAAGCCTTCCCGACTGCGGTGGGAGAGGGGCAGCCTAGAGAAGTTGGCAGCGGGCCTGGGACGGAAGGGGGAGGAAGGGGCCCCACGTTCCCTGTACAGCAGCACCCGCTGCCCGGGCACGTAGTTCACTCCTATAAGCACAGGCCACGGTGGGCACATCACTTGGCGGCCAGATTAATCGCCAGACCAGAGCCAGTCCTGAGCCAGTTTAGCCGGGCTGAAAGGCTGCAGGGCGGCACCCTGTGTCCCCGGCTCCCGGAATGAGTCGGGGGAACGCCTGGCCCTCCCGTGTGAAAAGTCCAGTTCTATTCGTGTCCTTGCTCTGGCCAGTGCTGAGCTGAAGTGCAACAGAGAAAGAGCGAGGAGGTGGCCAGCGGCCTGAAGTTCTAGGCGCGGCTACCTGGGAAACCGGCAGCAGTGGGGCGCAGCGCGACCGAGTTCCGCCCCTAGGCGAGGGCGGCAGCTCAGCGCCCGGCCTCAATGGACACGCCTCCTTGCCAGCGCCCCTCACGGGAAGGACTGGAGGGACAAAGGGGTGTGCTCCAGAGCGATCCCTTCTACCGCGGGGCTTAAGGTTGTCATCGCACAAAAGCTCTGGCAGGGAAAAGCCGGCCGGGTTCCCCGCTGAGGCGGGTACAGACAGCGGCCCCGCGCGGTTACACCCAGACCCGCCATCCTCGAACGTCGTGCGTCAGCGTGCCCCTCACCCGGCTCTAATTTCCGCCCCTCCTCCCGCCGGCCAAGGAGGCACGCGCATTGGCGCGCGCAGGGCCTGCGGCCGAGTAAGCCCCTCTAGAAGCCCGGATTGGCCTGACCCGGTATTCTTCAGCCAATGGCGTCCAGCCCTGCCTTAGGCCACGCCCCCTCCCCAGACGCGAGCGCGCGACCGCTCGGCCCCGCCGGTGCGCGCCCCAGGCTCCCCGCCCCCTCCGCGCGCGCAGCTCCCTGCGGCCGCTGCCGCCTGTAACCTGCGCCGCCAGGATGTGGCTGGGGGCTGACGTCGGGTCCAGATGTGGCCCCAGCCCCGCCCACCCCCGAGGCCGGGCCGCCCACACCGAGCTGCGGCGCGCACGGCGGCTGTCCCGCCTGCCACAATGCGCGGCGAAGCTGTGCCCGCGACTTGACGCGGTCGTCCCTAACATCGCCACTCGACATCCTTAGGACAGGCCGCCCCTGACGCCGCGCTGGGACCCTACTCGCCCACGCCCCCCATGCGCTCACTCCCCGGTGCCGGGTCGGGCGGACGCGGAGCCGCGCGGGTGACGGCAGAGGCGGCTGCGCGCCCAGCCTAGCCCAGCCCAGCCGGAGGAGAGGGCGCGCCGCGCCCCCGCCCCCCGCCTGCTCTCCGGAGGCCGTGGGTGCGGATGCGCGGCTGACGACTCGTAGAGACTAGCACTGCCGCCCGCCCGCCGGCCGGAGCCCGCAGCATGGCAGCCGCCGCCTATGTGGACCACTTCGCCGCCGAGTGCCTCGTGTCCATGTCCAGCCGCGCAGTCGTGCACGGACCGCGGGAGGGGCCGGAGTCCCGGCCCGAGGGCGCGGCCGCCGCCGCCACCCCCGCACTGCCCCGCGTTGAGGAGCGCCGCGACGGCAAGGACAGCGCCTCGCTCTTCGTGGTGGCGCGGATCCTAGCGGACCTCAACCAACAAGCGCCAGCGCCCGCCCCAGCGGAGCGCAGAGAGGGTGCTGCTGCCCGGAAGGCGAGGACCCCCTGCCGACTGCCGCCCGCGCCACCCGCGCCGCCGCCTGCTTCCGAACCCGTCTCCCCCGGCGGAGAAGGTGCGGCAGCCGCGCCCCCCAGCCCCGCTTGGAGCGAGCCCGAGGCGGGACTAGATCCCGAGCGGGAGCCAGGACCCGCGGGGAGCGGCGAGTCCGGCCTCAGACAAAGGGGCCGGCGGGGCCGAAGTCGCGCCGACCTCGAGTCCCCGCAGAGAAAGCACAAGTGCCACTACGCTGGCTGTGAGAAAGTTTATGGGAAATCTTCGCACCTCAAGGCGCACCTGAGAACTCACACAGGTCAGTGGGGCGGCCCAGCGCCCAGAGCGCGCGGACAGGGGACGGCGCGGGCGGTCCAACCACGCCCCCGGAGCTGCCCGCGGGGCGCGAGGGGAGGGCTGGGCGCGGGGAACGGTCGGGCGGAGGACGATCGGGGCCTCGCCCCTTCCCTCGCCTCTCAGTCCTGCGGCCGGCTTCGCGCGCCGCGTGAGGCGGTCCGGGTTCTTGGAGCCGGCGCCCGCCCGGGGACCGCGCCCCCGCCGGGCACGCCCCCTCCCAGGCTCTCTCGGGCGGGGCCACGGGGGTGGATGTCGTCATCTGGGCCGGGGGCGGCGACCCCGCCCAGGCCTAGGGGCGACGCGGGCAGGTGCGCACGGATTGGGTGGGGGCTATAGGCGTCGCTCTGGTGGATGGGCAGCCGGGGCGCCTGGGAGCTGAGGGAGGGTAGTATTTTACTGGTCTTCGTACTCCCCTCCCCCGCCCACCGGGCACGCGCTGGGGAGGGGAAAGGGGACCGGCCCAGGCGCGCGTTGGGTGAAGTTCACGCGGGGACAGGGTTCCCTTTAGCCACTCGGCACATTCTTCGCTCTCCTCTTCCTGTAATTTTTCCAGCGTTCTAAGGTTTAATTTGTCGTAACCAGAGCCCGCGGCTGCACTGGCCGACGCGGGGGGCGGTCCCGGTTAGCTGTTCCCCGCCCGCGGCTCTTTGTGGGAGCACCCGCCCATCCGGCTAGCGGGGGCGCGCTGGGCCAGAGGGGGGTTACTCGGCCCCGCGACGCTTTCTCTGGAAAGAAGCGCCCTGCCCGCGGTCCGTCGGTCTGCGCCGCCTGTACTCAGCTCAGTTCTCACCTGCTGGTGACCGGGTGCGGCGGGCACGCGGCACCTGCCGGAGGACTGGAGGCCAGAGCCCGCAGCTGGGGGGGGGTCCGCGAACGGCCTTTCGCCGCCACCTACCCCAGGGGAGTATTTCCCATCGCTCGGGCCTGCTACTTTGTAGTAGATTCCGCTGTGAAAGTTTGTTGTTTGTTTAACCCCCTTTTCGTTTCTTTGTAACACAAAGACAACCATTTAATGGATAGCAACTCCCTTCCCCCGGTTTGTTTTAAAGATTGTTTCCCTGAACTCACGTGAATTCCTCTGGCACTTAACTCTTCCATTTTTGAGGCAGGTTCACAGCTTGAATACTTAATACCGTTACCTTGTTACCAAGGGTTGTGCATTTTTTTATGTAGTTCACATGCTGATTAAACAGTAAAGCAAACAAAAACCCTGCGGTCTTCAAGACCCCAGAGCTGGAGGCCCTTTTCTCTTGGTATATTGGGAATTGAGCGGCCCGAGATCTGCAGGTGTAGGGGTTGGTGTATCTCTTAACGACTTCCCTTCGGAGACTGCGCTCCCGGTCCTAGCCCCTCGCTGCAGCCTTCCCCGAACCACGTGGTTGATTCTGCGGTGGAGGGTGAACGTGGAGCCTTTTCTAGGCATTCGGGTCAGAATTAATTGTGTGTGGGTCCGGGGTGGGGCGGGGCTCTCAGTTCAGCTTGGGAACGCAGCCACGACGGTGGGTGTGGCCGTGGGGGAGGGGCCAAACTAGGTTCTGAAAGCAGGGGACTCTAGAGGGAGGGATGGGAGCAACACTTGGGGCGTGGCGGTGGTTAAGGTCTACCCGAGGGGTGGGGTATGAGGCCAGTGCTGGGCGGGGAACTTAATGATTGGGAAATCCTGGAAATCCTTCTGCAGCCTCTTTTATCCGCGGCCTAAAACCCGGCAGCACCAGGTAGCTGGCTTTTTGACTAGCCCAGGGTGAAGGAGGGGTGGGCGGGGCGGTAAGGGCTTCAGCCCCGGGATGTTTTCCTGATAGGGTCGCCCCCTCTTCGGGTGAGCAGACGTCTAGGCTAGAGAGAGGTGTGGAGCCCGGAGTGCTGGGGACTTGCGTCTCCCGCAGTGGGATGAGGGCCCTTTCCTATAGTTTCTGGAAACGCAAGATTGGCAGAAGCAACCCTCTTTGAGTGCTTGCAACAAAGTCTATTCTTTAAAGGGGGGAACCCTCTCTGTACTTCATGTGTGCTGAGATCAGAGTGAGGCTCCACCTATAGGTGAATGCAGGCACCTGGACCCCTCATGAGGGCGGGAATTTGAAATAGCACAGATTCTAAGCCGCAGAAGCTGAACTACTTAGTACACCATAGCTGGAAACTGTATTTATTTCGTACCCCAGGTGAATGTGATTATGAGAGTTGCACATCCTAAGCACCTGCCTGTGATGCAGGGCATCTCTGGGAAACCCAAGCCCCTGCTTGGGTGGGGGTACAGAGCATGCAATAACTGGCTTTCATAGGCATAGAAGGGGAGCTTGCTGGTGGAAGGAGACTGGTGTAGGACACATAAGGGAGAAGTCAGCAGGGATGGCCCCAGGGGGTGACTGAGTTGCCAGGTTTCCAGATAGACCCTGACTTAGAGGTGGCTGTGGTTTGGTTTGTGGGCCATCAGAAGTATTCTGGGGAGTCTCTGCAGGCAGTGGCTCAGGTCTTGCTGCATTTTCTACTTCATTAGGATCCTTCCTCCCAGGACCCATAGTGATTACATGGCAGGGTTGAATATTAAAACCACCTTAGCTAAGGAAGTAGGCAGCAGCTCTTTGATCAGGAAGGGGTTTCTAGACCTTGTGGCTTGGTGAGATCTATGCTTATCACCTGGAAAGTCCTTGGAGAAATAAGGTGGGGTGTGTGTGTGTGTGTGTGTGTGTGTGTGTGTGTGTATGAGAGAGAGAGAGAGAGAGAGAGAGAGAGAGAGAGAGAGAGAGAGAGAGAGAGAGAGAGAGAAACCCTGTGGGAATTGCAAGGGTCAGCCTTTATTTGTGGTGGTGGTGGTGGGGACCTGCCATCCTTATGCCAGGGCTTTGCTCTACTCTGCCCTCCCATCCTGACCCCTGAAGAGCTGCTTGCAAAGATTGCCCTTCTTAGTTAGCTGTGTGGGAGTGTTCTCTCCCTTTGCCACTTCCCTGATAGTCATCCTGTGGACCATTAACCCTCTGTCACATTTAGGTAATTGTTGATGTTAAAGCAAATGCATAGTAAAACAAACCTCTTTGCTGCTCAAACCACTTGTTTATGTAATTGGAACTTCTCAATCCAGATTTGGGAAATTTACTAAGTCTAACTTTGGGGAGTAGCAAGATGAGGTGCAGATTTTCTGGAGACTGAAGGGTTTTGGTGTGGAAAAGAGGACTTCCAGAAGATCAGGGCAGGCTGGGGCCCTCTTGAGAGCAAATAGTCCCTGTCTGAACCAGCTGTGTCCTGCATCTGGAGATTCCAGCTTATCTTCAGGTGGGGCCCAGTGGGCCGCTAGTAGAATGGCCACTCAGGCTTTCTTGGCAGCACTCTAAATACATTCCTACGTATTTGTTCCCATAAAGACTTGTTTTCCAAGGGACTCTGTGCCCTGTTTTCTCCCCAAGCACTGGGAGCCAAAATATCCTCTTGCATTCTGCCTAAACTGGGCCATTCAGGAGCTCTAGGGCTCCATAAGAAAAGTGGGTATGTGGGCCCAGCTGTTCACCTGCAGACCTTGAGTGATGCTTATGGTCACTGCCCTTGTTTGGGATTGGGATTCCCATAAGTAAGATTGTATTCTTTCAGCATTTCCAATAATCTTTAGTTTAAAATTTATCCTTGGGGCTGGGGATGTGGCTCAAGCGGTAGCGTGCTCGCCTGGCATGCATGTGGCCCGGGTTCGATCCTCAGCACCACATACAAACAAAGATGTTGTGTCCACCGAAAACTAAAAGATAAAATAAATATTAAAATTCTCTCTCTCTCTCTCTAAAGAAATGTTTTTTAAAAAAAATAAAATAAAATTTATCCTTACTCACTGAAGCAGGGATTGGATCCTGAGTGAGATTCTTGGGGCAGGGTTTTTTGGCCTCTTCTCCAAGTGCACTTTGGCCTTGGAGTCTGTTTCCAAACACACTGCTGGCTGTGTTTCTCACAGGTGCTCCCTGATGCAAGTGTCTGGTACAGCCTGTCAGAGTAAAGGGAGACTGTGTGGGATCTCCTTTACCCAGGCAAAACCAGGCTTATTAATGGCTACTGCTTTGTCCAGGGATGTGCCCAGGCCAGTGGCTCCTACCTCTGGCACCTCCACTGCCCCAGGCTTCAATCAGGCCTCCTTAGTGAAACTCCTCAAATAGTGCAGGAGCTGTGGAGAGAATGTTTGAGCCTGCTCCTTCCCCTACTAACCACCTCTACCCGATGCTGGTGCAGCCCCTTTCAGATCTTAATAGATTTACACATGTGTATCCACACAGATGTTTAAACACTAGAAAATAGTCTGCCCGAAACACTCTACTGCAGGTTATACATAGCTTTCATCCTGTTGATTACTTGGATCTTAGATGTAGCAAGTCAAAAGGAAAAGGATGAAATATATTGATAGCCACCCAAGGTAAGGGGAGAAACAAACCCAGTAAGTTACTAAGTTATGTGTGCTCATATGTGTGTGCATTTAACTTTATAACTGAAGAGACCCCACCAAACATAATTTCAGGACAAATGTGGGGCCCTGTCAAATATGTTGTTCCTTCTTTCAGTAGTCCCTGAAGCCTGCCTTAGCAACTCTGTAATAAGTGACATTTCTAACAGCGATTTTGAGATACCAGCACTCTGTAAAGTGTGTCTGGTTTGTGCTTTAAGAAGGCAGTTTAAAATTGTTCTTTAAAAAAAAAAAAAACCTTCTAGAATGGTCCACTCAGCATTCACAATCATATCTAAGACTTCCAGACTGCTTGGTAGTGGCAGATATTGTTCTGACTTCATTAGTTTATGAAGTTACTTAATCTTCAAAAGGGCCCTAGGAGGCAGACACTGATATTATTACTAATTTTCAAATAAGGAAAATAAGGCTCAGATAGGTTAAGAAACATTCCCAAAGTCACACAGCAAGTGAGGGTGGAATTAGGGTTTGCATCTGGACAGCTGTGTGCCTAAGTTTCAGTGTGCCTACCATACCCTTTGCCACTGTCTCTGGACCTGCATTCCTGGTGATGCAGGTAAGCAAGTTCCCTTCCCTAGTATTAGAAGGCTATGTGTCCCCCAGAACATTGTTCCCCCACAAGTTTTTACTGTTTCTGAAATGACAAGGGTGTATTACAGTGATCATGCACATACTCTTCCCCTAGTTTTGTCCATTAATGTTTTGTCACACATTTCTCCTTTTCTTCCTCCCTTTCTCTCTTTTTTCTCTAACGTATTATTTGATGTATAGACTGTATTCAGTTTCCCAAATGAGTCTCCCAAATGTTCCATAGGGGATCCAGAATCCACATTGTGTGTGGTCATCCTATCTCTTTAGTTTCCTTGAATCTAGAATAGTACATCTTTTGGTTGGTTCTTGCATTGACATTTTAAGGATTGAAGCCAGTTGACCTGTAGAACATTCCACAATCTGGTTAGATGCGATTGTTTTCCTCATGTTTAGGTGCTGCTTAAATAATTTTGGGCCACCAATAGGATACAGATAATGTTGGGCATTTCCACTGCAATGTAGCTGGGGTAGGAGCCAGCTGGATCACATGGTTAAGGTGGTGTTCACCAGGTCCTCGCAGGGACATTTTCCTCTTGGTAATTGTATTACAGCCTTTTGGAGGGGCAGGTGTGTACTTGTTGATCTTTAGTCACGCCCTTCCATATACCTGGTTGGTCTCTGCGTTGTTTTCCAATTTCTTGACTGTACAGGTGTTGACATTTTGGAGTTCTGCTTTGGAAGTCTTTTTTATAGTCTAAGGACAAGGTGATAGAGGCTTTGGCATTCCCTTCCTCAAATAAGACACCTTAATTTATTTTTAAAGGTGTTTCCAGGTGGTATTGATAGCCTGTTCTAAAGGTGGTTGGCATTGTGTTCTTGGTCAGCCCACTGTGCCTTGACTCATCCTATTTCTAGGGCTTGTGCAGTTCTTGCTGTCACTAACACCCTTAAGTCCTAGTGAGTCTTTACATGCTTTCAAGAAAAAACAAGTATAGATCTGAGTTCACACACCTCAGCCTGTTTTTCTTAATTTTGCAATTACAAATGGAGTTATTTTCTTGAGAAATCAGCTCCCTCTTAAAGTGAGAATAGATTTCTCTCCAGCTTGGTGGCTCCAAATAAATGCTGTGCTGTGTGACCAGGGTTGGGGTGGTGTAGAAAGCTGCTGATACAGTCTCCAGGGCAGGACGCACAGAGTTTGGAAAGCTGTGGTCACTGTTCTGGGTATATATAGTGGAGACTTAAACATTTTAGCTTTTTTGGCAGGGATTAAACAATAGGAACTTGTTAGAAGACATAAGAGGGCTGGGGTTGTGGCTCAGCGGTAGAGCACTCACCTAGCGTGTGCAGAGTCCTGCATTTGATCCTCAGCATCACATAAAAATAAATAAATAAAATAAAGGTATTGTGTCCAACTACAACTAAGAAATACATTTATTTAGGAAAAAAAGACACAAGAAATCCTTAACCAAGCCTACTGCTGTGACTTTGTCCACACACATATGCACATGCATATATGTTTTTACATGTGTATACACATCCGTCTCCATGTATATATAAATGTGGTGCCCTGTTCATTGTTGTGTCTGAATCATGCATCCTGACCCAGAACATGGTGACATTTGTAGATCTTCTGATTTCTAGTCCAATTTAGGTTCTAGAGTCCACCTGAAACCTCAGAGACTGTTGACAGCTATTAATGAGTTAGGGTGTTGGACAGAGGCACAGAGTTTCCTCAGTTGAAACTAGGACCTTGGTAGAGGCTGTTCATCTGCTCCACCCAAACTCCTGGCCCCTAATTCCCATACTGTTTTTTGTTACTTGGCTTTTGTTCTGTCTCCCACCCTGACCAGTTTCCCTCCTGATCAGGGCTGTACCCTCAACACTACTTGCCATTGAGCATTATGTGTGTGTGGTGGATAGGTGGGCACAACATGGCACTCTGGTTCTTAGCAATATTGTTCTGGACAAATGAAACCAAGGGCACACATCCCCAAGTTATTTATTTATTTATTTTTGTGTGTGGGGTGTGTGTGTCTGTTTATTGTTCTCCTTTTTTGAAGTTCATCACACAAAAACACTTGCTAACCAGGAACTTGGCCACAATCTGTGGCCATCAGCCAGTCTGTCCCAAGGTGACCTGTTCGGAAAAGAGCTGAGGCTTCATGCCTCAGACTAAATGTCCCTATGCAGCTACCACAGGGGCATGGCCTGCTTTACATGAGTGAGTGACCCTAGGTCCCTGGGCACTGGGCACAGGCTTATCTCCTTGGAACTGTATCCCAGGATGCATTGTGGAAGAGCTTTGCAAGACATAGGGGCCTGAAATTAAAAGTCATTCACCGGAGTTAGGGGCGTTACTGAGTGATAGAGTGCTTGCATAACATGCACCAAGTTCCTACGTTCCAACATTATCATTACAACCCACCCCCACCCCCCAAAAAGTCACTTGCCGAAGAGCTTCCTGCCCTGGACTCCTGTCTCGGGGACTTCTAAAGGGAGAGATCTGTTGCATGTCCATCTCCTGTGAACAAGGGCCAGTTGGAAGGAAGCCTGGCAATGGCAAGAGGGTGAAATAGGTCCATGCTGCCTTCTACTCAGGTCTACTACACAGACATGGGAGGGATCAGTGAGATGATGACTTGAGCAAGTCTAACAAGTGGTCAGGATTGATCTGACCTCAATCCTTTTTGGAGGACCCATAGTTGTTATCCCTTGTGAATATGAGCTCTTCCATAGTCCAGAATTCCTCCCATAGTAAGGAGAGCCCATGAACACAGTGGTGTCCCTAAGGTTTATCACCCTTTGGGACTTTGGAGGACTTGCAGTTTCATATGTAGGACTTCCCATCTCACTTCTGAGATGTCAGGGCAGGTTGCCTGCTCTTCTTAGGGGCTAGAATCCTTGCTGGGGATGGGTTCAATCTATGGATTTGGTAGCATGTCCTCTCTGGAGAGGTGGCTTAAGGAGATATACGAATCATTTTCCTCAGGCCACACCTGAGTATTTGCAGGATCTAGGACATAACCAGGAATGCCCTCCTCCCATAAATTCCTTCTCTGAGCCTTTTCATTGTTCTTAACTCTCTTTTATGTGTAAATGCTCACTAAAAAGAAACAGAATAAAGGGAACTTGATTTAGGACTAGAGGTAGAAGTTAAAAGTTAATGGCAGAGCAAAAACAGGGGCTCTGCAATGAAGTATTGAGAAAGTGGAAACAGAAAAGAGATGTGTGAGTCTCAGGCCGGCTCCTTGGTCCTCCAGGATGAGAGGCCAGATGGCTCAGACCCAGCAGGTCATTGGCCTGAAGGTACCAGGAGGGTTCCCCTGGACCCTTAGCTAGGTGACCTGTTCAATTCTGTCTGGATTCTGTTGAGGGTCTGAGAGCTGGGGCTAGGCACCAGGGGTATGCCTGGGCATCTTTCCAACCACAAACCCCACACATATTCTTTAAACAAGAGATAATAAATATGAGCTAATTACATAGTTGCCAGTTATGTGAATCTTATGAAATGTGTAAAAGTGACAGCAGTCTGGTTCTTTGGTAGACTCTCCATTGTCTTGGTCTATGCACTTGGCCCATCAGGTATTCTTGATGCACTGCTCTTGTCTTCACCCTGACAGCCTTGTCTGGTTTGCCTATTGGTCACTGGTGGTTATCATGTCTCCTCAGGTTCCACCATCCCATGCTTAGGTCTCCAATCTCAGAAGGATTCTCCTCATGCTTGTTTATCAGCTTCTGTTTGTCTCCTATCGCAAATGGCATGGTGAGAGAAGGAGGTACTTAGTGCAGCACCTGAAGGTCCTAAGGGACACTAGCCCCCTACAGCCCAGCATGGTGAGGCCAAGTTCCTCCGGTTTTATTTCTTTTCCAGAGTCCACCCATTTGTCTGGATGCATGACAGTTGCTTTTTTCTAAAAATGACTGCTGCTTGGCCTAAGGCACCAGGACATTCTCTGGTTGAGTCTAAGTGGCTATGCAGGATGTCACCTTTTGTCAAGGCTTAAATGTGGTTTGATTTTTTTATGCTGTGTCCCCTATGTGATGGGTCTGGCTGAAGGAGGCAGGCCCCTATGAGTGTTCACTGTTATGAGCATCATGCTACTATGTTGCAAGCTGAGCTGGTTGTCCTAAATTACTGTCAGACCTTAGGGTCTTGCGGAATATTCAGCATTGGCTACTGACAGGTTCTGATTTGAAGCCATCCTAGTGACGAACTGGGTGTTTTGCTTCAGACAAGTTGTGCCATTTTAAAGTTTACTCTTCTTTAGCTTTTTAAAAGCATCAATCTTTATTTTCCTGATCTTCCTCCCAGCTCTGAATTATGAGCCAGGGATCTTGGAAGATAGGTGTGTGTGTGTGTGTGTGTGTGTGTGTGTGTGTGTGTGCATGCGTGCGTGTATGCCTATGCCTGTATATGCATATGCATGTATGTTTATGTACACATATGTATGTGTGCATACATGTATGCATGTGATCAACCATGTAACCTAACATTCAGGATAGTTGTTCTTTTGACCAAAAGCCAGTTCTAAGATATCTGGCCAGGTGTGCAGGCTGCCCAGTAGGAATGATTGTTGCTACAGCAATATGAACCTCAGTAGAGCTGCTTTACTGAAAGGCTGATACCCCGCAGTAGCAGGGCAGGAGGGAGCCCACCATGGCTCTTCAGGCAGGACCAGCCTTGAAGGTGGAGAAGGACCCTAGAGCCGAATCCAACAGTATTGCTCCCTATTTTTCTGTTCCTCCTTCACAGATCAAGGAGCCCAGTGGCCTGGTATGGGGGCCTGGCCTGACCCAGAGAATGTATGAGACCTGAGCTCTTTAGCTGCTCAGCTGAGGATTCAGCCTGGGCCCTTCCTTTCTTCACCTCTTTCTTGTTCCCTGGGATCTGAGCTGTTTCTCATCTGCCTTCAGAGCTTTCTAGCCCTCAAGACAAGCTGGTGGGGAAAGGGCTGCAGGGGTTGGAGGAGAGAGGATGTAGGTGCCCCTCTTTGGTGCTGTGGACAGCTTTGCCTAGGAGACCCTGCAGGGGAAGCTGCAGCTTCCTCCTTCCGCCCTATGGGGACACCCTAGCACTGATCCCATGGGATGTTGGGAGGAGGTGGCTTGGTTGGCTGTTCCTGGTTGTAGTCAGGGTCCTCCTACACAGCAGAACTGGAGGTAAACACTGGGTTGCCTTGACAACCGAGCTGAGGCAAGGCTCCAAGTGCTTGTGGCTAGAGAAGTTCTCATTGTCTCAAGTTTCTAGGATGGGTTTCTATTTTGATTTTTTTTTAATTAGCTGGTATGACTAAGATAGCAAAATGCTTGACCTGGTTCCTATAATTTCTTAATAAACATTTATATTCCCTTTATAGGAGGAACATTTCAGTGCTTCATTGACTTTTTTTTGGCAGTGTTGAGGTAGGGTGGGGGCAGCACAGAGTACCCCTCCGACAGCTGGCAGGGCCATAGGCCAGACAGTGCTGGCCAAGGTCCAGGGACTAGGAGCGCTTACGTAAACGCCACATCAGAATTTTATTGGCTTTGAGGCCAATTAATTCCATGGAAAATTTTGGGGAGCTGCTTCTTTTCTCTTAGAATGTTCAGATGCCCCTAAGTGAAGCTTCTAGAAATAATCAGACCAGACCAAGAAGTCTGTCTGAGCCCAAGGAGTGCCCTCTCCACCCAGTGCCAGGCCCTCTCTGGAGGTCAAGATGGGAACTTTTTTTACAGCTTGGTACAGGTGACATTTCTGTTTGCTGTTGAACTATAACTGCTCATGCTGGCAGCCTGAGTAGGCTATATCTGGGCCCATGTCCTCCTTGCTTGTACTCTTGGTGGGATACCCTGATGGAAATGCCTTGGGCAGTGGCAGGGACTCAGTAGCAGGTTCTTGCATAGACCTGGACCTTTACCTTGTGTCTGCCTGGGCTTTCCTGCTCTGCCTAACTGCAAAGTACCTCATATAGAGTCAGTCACCTGCCTTAGCAAGGAGCCAAGGTAAGTCTACAAGAAGTGTTTTCATTCATTTTATCCCTAGAGCTGATCCAAGTGATCCAGTTGGGTAATGTGTCCTGTGAGCTATTCTGCAAAGCTACTACTTCTAGGTCTCTTTTTAGGGTCCCGTCCTCATGATGGTTGTACAGGGCCTTTTGAGTCCCTTGACACTGCCCATTCATGCCAGAGTGGACTGGGCTGCCTCATGGATCCTTTATCCCAGCTCTCATGACTAATTTGTAGGCACGGATCTACAGGAAAGTATCTCCCTGCAGCAGGGTCGTTCCAGTTGCCATGGGGTTAGGGCCCACCAACCCAGCACTCAAGGAAATGTTTAGATTTTGCTGTATTTATTTTAGAATACATCCCTGATGTATTCTAAAGTGCTTTTCTGCACTTTGAGCTTCCCAGCCTCTCTCCAGTTTTCCCCACTGAGTCCTGGGCAGTTGTCCCTCAGCCTGGTGCCCAACACCTGGGTGGAATACCAAATTAGTGCCCCCTCCCCTGAGCAGTCTTCCTCACCTGGACACTGAACAGCCTTCTCATCATTCTTTCTTTGTAGGGCACAAACAGTCCTGTTAACATAACCCCTTTCAGGGATGCATGAAGAACTTTATTTTATATAAAGAGTATATCGACCTGGTATTGAAGAGTATTACACATGGGAATTTTGTGAGATATCCAAGTGCCTAGCGCCTCTGTGTTGTTTGCAAGGTCTAACAGTTTGTGCTTTGGACTTTGAGCCCTACATCATTGCTGCATCTCTCTTCCTGGCCAACCATGTGGCAGTTTGACTCCATAGATGTTTTGTTTTAGAAACTTTTTTTTAGGAGTCTCTTAGTGTTTTATTTGTATCAGAGAAAGATCTTTTTTTTTTTGTCTGCTTATGCCTTGTTTTTTAAAAAGAGAGAAATTATGACATATTGATGAGAATGCTTGGCTTTGGAGTTGGAACAGGCAGAGCCCAGCACCGGGTTTTCATTAGTAAAGTGGGTTTGTCTGGTCATGCTGACCTTTGAGGAACACATGAGAACATAGACAAGACATCCAGGAGCATGGGGTTTGTGGCAAGGCTGTGTTTGTGTGTTTAATCTGCAAGAGCAGAATTTCATGTCCTACAATATTATTCACAGGTACCTGGATGAACAGTTTTGCTGCTTGTCCTTTTGAAAAGAGACATGATTCAGAATTATTTTTATGAAGTAGATTCTGGGTGGTGCCTAAGGATCCTTACTGCCTGCCCAGAACCTGCCCACCCACAGCTGTTCTGTGGCATGGAGCATGGGGTGGTCTTAGGTGCACAGCCTCAGCTTCTGTATCCATAAGGTACCCATCTCAAGGATGCCAGGAAATGAACCAGGACCCAGCTGTAGAAAAATGGTACAGACTGCAAGGTTTCACGATCATCCCATTGTTGCTGGGTATTGATCTATGCTCAGATTAGGGAGTAGTGGCCCTTTATCAGGTGAGCCTCCTTTGTTACCAGGTAACCAAGCCCTCCCAGTACCTGTTTTGTACCTGTCTGGACTCAAATTAGCAGAAGCAGCTGAAATAAAACCTCAAGGGAAAGATTTGGTCCTTGGTCACCAGAGCAGTTCTGGTCAAGCCAAAGTACTGACAGGATAAGACTCCTCCATCAGTAGTCTGGGCAGTTTCAGTGACAGGTGTCTGTGCTAGTCCTGCTAGCACAAGTCCCACCCAAGCAGAAGGACTTTTTGAGTCCCAGTATGCTTTGAGTAGTCTTAGGCAACGGAGACTAGCACCTGCAGGAGCCCTGCCTCTCCTCTTGAGACATAGGCACTATGACAGGTTTTGTACTTATGGCCCTTCTTCAACAGAAGGCCTATTTGCCGAAAGAATTGCATCATGTGACCACTCTAGAGGAGCCCTGGGAGTAGAGCTCACTCACTTCTGCTCTCAGAGTATCTTACATGTGCAGCCTAGGGAATCCCACTAGGACCTACTTTCACTGTTTTTATGTCTTGCCAGGGCTTCTCTGGTTTCAGCAGGCATTCTACTTCTTGTTTACAGAAGTGATTGCTTTTGTGAGCTTTGGGCCATCTGTGGATTTTTTTTTTTCCTTTTCTCTTTTTGGGGATAGCAACTCTGTGTTTGTAAATATGAGAATTGTTTCCTACAGTGAAGCAAGGAAGCATTCTTGAGGCTGACTTTCAGCTGTGAACAAGTTTCTTACCCCTTTCTTGCTTTCTTATCATCTTCATATGAAAGCATTTGGCAACAAAATGCTTCCTGTGTGGTCTGAGGTGAATATTTTGAATGACTGTAAGTAAGAGCATGGCTTCCTTTCTCTCTCCCTGCATGTTTGTTCTAGAGGATACCTATAAATGTGCCATCCCACAGAGCCCACTTGCTGGGTGGTGGTAGGGGGTTCTTTCTGGGGCTGAAGTTTCTTTGTCTTTCCCTGTTGTCCAGGCCTCTTTGCAGAGACAGCAGAGGACACACTGAGATTCATGTGCCATATCTGTGCCCTGTCTGTGTGATCTTGAGTGGGCCTCTTCCCTCTTCAGCTCTGAGCTCATTGGTTGTGACCAGCCCCTGGGCCGGGGTGGGGACTGTCCTGCACCTCTGCATAGGATTTGCCACTTAGGCATCTGCTTGTCACCATCCTGGAAGAAGCAGTGACAAGACCTGTGGTGGCAAGGCTGGAGGCTGTTGGAGCAGAGACATGTAGGATGGATTCAGTCTCCCAAAGAGCCTATTGCACCTGCCTGTGCACTGTCCCAGGCCACATACCATCCCAGGCCTCAACCTCTGGAGATGAGAGAGAGACTGCCTCCAGGCTACTCACCTGCAGGGAGAAGAAAAGGAAGCTAATGAGGGTGTCTAGCCTTCTGGGAGGACCAACAGGTGGGGTCTGTGTTCTGACCGGCCCTGGTAAGGATCATTTGCCCACCTATGCAGGCAGTACTCTGGGCTATAGTAACTCAAACTGATTTCATGTTAGGAAATGATTTCCACACACAGAAAATGACCTGGAAAATGTTTCTGTTTAAACTACTGAGATCTGGCTAGCAGACCTAGGTCCTAGATTAGGGACATTCTGACAGACAGGAAGTCCTCTTTGGGAAGATTTGAGGTGGGTGGCCTAAGGGCACCTTAGGCTTCAGTGCACAGTTAGCTGGCCCAGGTTCCTGAATAGACTCAGGAAGGTGACAACAAGGCTCCTGCCCTTGCAGTATTGAGGCCAGGGGCAGGCATAGGATTGTCCCACTTAAATATATTTTTTTTAATATTTATTTTTTAGTTCTCAGCGGACACAACATCTTTGTTTGTATGTGGTGCTGAGGCTCGAACCCAGGCCTCACGCATGCCAGGCGAGTGTGCTACCGCTTGAGCCATATCCCCAGACCCGCCCACTCAAATATTTCTTCCTTGGGGAGAGGTCTCTTGCCCACCCCACCTGCATTCACCTGCATGTCTTTGTGTATTTAGTGTTCCTCCTCCTTGTGAGAATGCGCATTGGTGCCGTGCTAGCAGAGGCAAGCAAGCCACAGAGCCTCATGGGCTGGTCAGCAGTCTGCAAATAGAGTACTTGTACACAAGTGGTCTGGTTGTCAGGGATGACTGTCCCAGGGAGATGCTCCCTGACTCCTGGGACACACACACACCATCACTTACCCAACTACCTCCCATTAGTCTTGTACCCATGATTTAGACTTGCCTTCTTGGTGTCCTGGCTGGTGGCCAGACCCATGACAGGAAGTGTCACCCATTTAGAAGCTGAGCTAGGTCAGCTAAGGGCCCTCTCTCTCTCTTTTCAGTGGGATGGGTTTGGGCCTAGGCCTCATTCCACACCCTCCCAGTGTGGCCTACACAAGGCTTGTTCTAACAGTATAGAGAATATAATCTGGGGTCCGCAGATTTTTTTTTCCCCTGAAAGTAGTAGGATCTTTATTTTAACAAAACCTCATGGAATGCAATGCAGAACAAAGCTGGGGACCACCTATAGGACAGGCAGAAATAAGAGCAGGAGGGCCCTGACTATGGCTGAGTGCTGCCCAGGCTTTCTCTGCTTACCTTGAGGAGAGGGTGCTGGGTAGTCTGAAGCTAGTGAAGGGTCCTCCCTCCACGCCCTCCCCCATATCGAAAAGGAGGCCGCCAGCTGAGTGGAGTAGGGCCAGGTAACCAAAAGAGACCAAAGTCCCAGCCTGTACCCGATGGTCATCCCAGGCATTCCGGCCACAGTTCTTTTGAAAGGTTCAGTCTAATCCTTGGGCTATGCCAGGAATGGGGCTTCTGCCCCAGTGTACCCCAGTGTTGAGGTCTGGGGCAGGAGCTTTTGAGGCTGTAGGTTCTGATCCTCTTCTGGCTCCTCACAGGAGTGCCACCATGGCCTTCTAGCCTTTGAACAGGTCGAGATTGGCTCTGGGCTTCTTGGGTTGGGCAGGAGGAAGCAGTGATGAGATCCTAGTTAGAGAACAGGGTAGGCTCACCAGCCTGAAAGCAGCAGAATCTGGACTCACAGCCTGGGCAGAAGCCTTGGACTCCCCAAAGGAGAAGGAAAGTGGCCAAGGTCAAAGTTATAGCACTGAGTTTGGAGGTGGGGCTGGCCTGACCAATAGCATACACTGGACCTGGCTGTGTAAAGCTGCATTTGTGGTATATCAGTGGACAGTGTGGAACAGCAGACATGGGGTTTGTTTCTTCACTTGTTCCCCAAGTGTCATGAGGGATCTGGCTCAACATCTAGCATGCTGTTATCTCTTCTTCCCACTTCATGCTTCTTTCCCTTGAGGGCTTGCTGTTTGTGAGGGCATTGCCCTGTGGCCTCATCCCACATGTTACTTTATGGGCCTGGGAAGCCCATGTTCCTGCCCCAGTGTACCTCACCTCTCACCTTCTCTGGTGTCTGCCTAGAGAGCACTGTGGGTGGGGCAGATCAGGGCCTGAGTGACTGCCTTGTGCCTAGAGGCAGTAGCCAGGGGATCCACTTTAAGTGTCACTAGATCACATCCTGAGACCAAAAGGAAGTTCCTGAGTGGGTGTGAGGAGGGTGTGGAGGAGTGGGTGGAGTCAAGAAAGCAAGGAAGTAAGCTGCTTCTGTGGCCTCCCCAGACCCTTTGCCAGTGACCCTTCCCCTGCCTTCTGGGCCCTGAGTTTCCCAAAGAGGTATCACCCTATATGACTGTAGTGTTGGCCCTGAAGTTGTTGCTACTATGAGGCTACAGTCTGAGACAGTTGGGCCCGTCACTCCTTCCCAATCACAATGCTGAACACACCAGGGCCTAGTGGCTTAGTTCCAACATGTGCCTCTGCAGATTCAGCCTGTCAGTTTGTGAAGGGCAGATGACCCCCAGCTGGGGAAGGCTCTATCTGTACCTTCACCTACTATTCATGGCCTCTGCTGCCCCAAGGGTATAGTTTGCAGCCACTGGTGGGAATAAATGTGCTCTTTTCCTTGTTCCAGAGGGAAAATATGAGAGCTGAGAGGGAGCACATGTCCAGAACATTTGTGTACAACAGCACCCATCTAGAAACCCAGGGCTGATCCACACAGAACATGTGGTCAATGATCTCGACATTGTTTCTGGGAAGAGCACCCATTTGGGACTTCCAGAAATCACCCTCTTCCTTTTTGTGAAACTTTCAGCCTTTCCCCTACTCTCTCCCCCTGTTTCCCTGCCTGATTTCTGTATTTCTGAGTCTGGAGAACTCTAAGTCCAGATGTTCCTCTGCAGACACCTCACCCTGGCTATGGGGTTGAGCTCCTGGCCAGCAGCCTTGTCTTTTTCTTCCTGGATTTGCTTCCTTCTAACCTGATCGCCACCTCTTATTATCAGTATTCTGCCACTCTGGAGTCACAGGCCCAGGCTGCCCAGTGGCTATGGGAAGCCCCCAGGGCACAGCATGGTGCTGTCTCTTCTCCAGCTTCTTCTTCTTCAGCAGTTTATGCTCAGATGGTGCCTCTCATGGCCTTGGGGACTTCCAGGGCAGGGTCCCAAAGCCTCTAGCTGCCCCCTCGCAGGGTCTCAGCCTCTTCTCTGAGTGGGGGGTGCCCCTCTTAGTGCAATCTTGGTCTGTCACAGGATGGTAGCTTATTTCTGTATCTTCTGTTTCAAAGGCATCATCTTTGACTGGAAGAAGAAATGAAAATACCACCTGCCCTTGAAATCTTTCAGTTTCTACATAGGGACATTCCAGACACTTGGTAGTAGGGCCAGGACTCCTGCTGGACCCCCTGCATGTCAGCATTAAGGTGATTGGTGGTTTCATTCCCACCTCACTATTCTAGGCAGGCAGCTAAGGGTCAGGAGAGGTGCAGATTGGAAGGGTGAGCTGCAGGGGATTCAGGCCTGGGATAAGTTCCCCCTCCCTACCCCATCCTGCTGGGCTTCATCTGGGCTGTGATGAGGTCAGATCTGTAACAGGGCACATGCTGAGCTCAGCAGGGAGAATTTGAGGGCTTGAGAAACTAGGGGATTAGACAGGGAGTTTGGTTTGGACACCCAGGATCAGCAGGCATCCCCACACTGCTCTGCCAGCAGCACCAGCCTTCTGAGAAAAAGACTTCTGCATGGACCCTGGGGACTACCTGAGGAAAGCAGGGCCGCCAGCTTCTTTGCTGGGACCCACAGAATCATTGCATCTCTGTAAGTGCTATCCTTGCCCACATAGGTGGGAAAAAGGAGTCTGGCCAGAGCTAGGAACAAGCTTATCCCTGAAAAGGATTGCTGGAAGGTGGGCTGTGAGTACTAGGGTAGAGGAGCCACCTTGGGTCTTCCTGAGTGGGGTGAGTGAGTGGGGCTGGTCATGTGACAATGGGGAGTGGCAAACCCTTTAGAATTAGGCATGCAGCTGTGAGTCTGCAGGGGCCCTTAGAAGGCTGGTCTGGAGAGAGGGGTTGCCTTTACTGTGTCAGTACAATACAAGAGGGTGTTCTCCTTTGGCGGTGTGGCTTCTGGGAAATGAGGGTGTCCTACCACAGGTCAGTGGGGACTGAATAGGAGGATGCTGCAATAGAGGAAAGGGGGGACGGTGTGACTTTGGAAGCCAAGGAAAGAAATGGCTATGGAAGCAACCTGTGTTGCTGTGGCTGGACCCAAGGCAGCAGCATGAGGGACTCAACCTCTCAGTGTCTTCTCCTGGTCTCTGAGACCCAGGGCTTGCATGTGGGGCTTCTGGATGGTAGAGTTTAGGTAGAACTTGAATGTATGATGTTGTCTTCTCGTGGATGGCACAGCCTTGAGAATGGTACTGGCCCTCTGTGCACACATCTTGGATCTCATCCTTGAGGATTTTTCCAGCTTTTTCTGGACACATTCATGTTTGAAGGTTGGAGGCAAGACACAATCCCCAGGTTTTCTTGCTGGTGGAGGAAAATGTAAATTGCTCAGGACTGTGGGAGGAAAGATGTCCTTACTTTCCCATAGATCAAGCATGGAGTTGGCATCTGTACTCACCTGTCTAGTCAGGATGGCCTCGGAAAAGAGAAAATGCCACAGTAGAAGAACACAGGAGTGACAGGTGCTTCCTGCTGCTCTCTTTACCTGTTTTTCACTGAAATAACATCAGAACACGCTGTGTCATCCCAGGCTTCAGTACCTTCCAGATGGGAAATACTATGCAGGCACATGCACATACATGAGCACACACTTTTTTTTTTTTAATTGAAAGTGATAGATTTACTGCAGCTCAAAGAACTTAAGTGGCACCCACAATATTGCCTTCTAAGTTCTATTTCTTAGTCCTGTTCTCACTGAAAACTTAGAAATGAACAGCCCAGGAAGTCCTTCTGGGCAACCGAGGCATAGTCCCATAATACAGATGTGCAGCCTGTCTGCTTCATCCACTGAACTGCACTTTTGTGAGTCTGGGATTCAGACTGCATTCCAGGCTTTGACACCTTGGATTGTAGTTGGAAGCGTCAGTTGCTTGCATTGGTTTTCACGTTTCCCAGGGCCATTTGTGGAGGCCTCATGTCTTAGTACTTTGGGTTGCTATAACAAAATATCATAGATTAGGTGGCTATGGTACACAACAGAAATTTATTTCTTATAATTCTGGAGACTGGAAGTTCAATATCAAGTTGCCTGCAGATACTGACTGGTAAAAATGACAGTAATGTCTCCTTCCTGTGTCTTTCACATGACAAAGGTATGAGGCAGCTCCCTAAAGGCACTAATCCCAATTGTGGGACCTTTACCCTCATAACCTAACCACTTTTCAAAGGCCTCACATTCTAAATACCATCATATTAAGGGTGAGGATTTCCGTGTATTGATTTTGGGGAGACACAAACATTTGGCCTATAGAGTACACAGTGTTCTTTCTGAAACTATATTGCACTGACGGTGGGGTGGGATGGATTGGGTTCTCTGTAGGCCAGTTCCCCTCACTAATAAGGGTTTTTTTTTTTTTTTTTTTTTTTTTTTTTTGTCCCCTGACTTTGGAGGATCATGTCTGTTATTTTTACTCCATTTTGGGGAATTTCAGGGCCATGGGGGAAATGATGCTCTCCATTTAGGGAGAGGAAGCTGATGCTGCATTCTTAGTGCCCTGCCTGTGTAGACTTCCATGTTGGTACTGTTTACTGGAGCTGGGGATTGAATGACAGCTATCTCCACTCATGTGGGAAGCCTGTGCCCAGGTAGACAGCAGTGGACACAACAGCCCTCAGTTGAATGGTAGTTATGCCAAGGAGTCGGGGATCTAGAGTGTGCTTGTCTCATTCTATGCTGACCTTAGACCTTAGTCTGTGGGTATAGGCTGACTGAAGACAGGCCCTGGCCTCTGTTTGATCACCTTACCTCTGATACTTACATGGCTCTTGCTACCTGAGTGTGTGGGTGGTGCCCTCTCAGAGCCTCACAGACACTGGGGAGGAAATGGGTTGATGTCTCGGGAGGAGTGTGGGTCAAGCCTTTGCCACTTCTGTCTGTGACCAGGTCAACGAAGACAGGAGCCAGCAGTTTGGGAGTGGAGGTCCCCAGTGAGGCTTCAAGTCTATTTCTTCTGGGCTTGCGTGGCTCTCTGGGGAGGAGGGTGGTGGTGTCACAGATTTCAGTGCCCCTCCTGCCAGTGTGAACTTGAGTGTGAATTAATGAAAGGCAGCTGAGTTCAGATGTCCCTAGAATTCCACATAAATTTAAATGGTAGAATATGATCAGCCATGTGTCCTTGGCTGAAGCAAATGTACTCAGAGAATTGCTGAAGTGGCCAAATTCTCAGAGCAATCTTTGTAGAATTTGTGAACAGTTCATAGGATGATACACTCTCTCCATCAAATGAAGCTCTACAAAAAAGTCTCCTGGCCTTCAACCATTCCAGGACTTAGAAGGTATAGCATGCGACCTCTGTTTGTTTATTTATTTATTTTTGAGACAGAATCAGACTGTGATGCCCAGGCTGGCCTTGAACTTGAGATCCTCCTGCCTCAGCCTCAAGTAGCTAGAATTACAAACATGTGCTGCCATGTCCAGCTGTGATCTCTATTCTAAGTCAATATGCACCTTACAGACTAGGAAGGAAACTGGGGAAGGTTTGCCCTAGTCACAGTGAGATAATTAAGCACCCTGGACCCAGAGATCCTGGATGGATAGATGAAGCCTTTAGAACTGAAGAATGTTAGAGAGAGGTATAACAGACCCCCAGAGACACAGGGTCCTTTAATGGCCACTTGTCATAACGTAGCTCTATTGTGTAGAACCTGTCCTGGGCTCTCCTCTGCCTGGTTTGAACGTTCTCAGAACAGCTGTCTTTGGCCAGGAAGGTGGACAACTGTGAGCAGATCTTATTGCAGATCTCAAAGTAGGAATGTATGTGGTTGCAGACAAGAATATTCCACTTACGTTCTGTCTTCATCAAGATGAAGGGGATAAGGAATTATGTCCCCCCAGGGTTTAGGATAGAGGAAATGATGTCCAGGACTTAGTCATTTGCATTTGTTTTACCCACCAAATGTTTATAGAGAAAGCAGTTTGATGTACAAGACAGCCTCTGGTCCAGCTCCCTTGACTTTCTCAGTGAAGTCTGGGACTTGGACAAGGACTTGCTCATTTTATTCAGTTTCCAGACCTTAAGGGATTCACAGAGCAGCTTGGGTCTGAGTATAGTCCTCCATATGGGCCTCAGGTGCCTAGCCCAGTGGAAAAAGCAAAGCCAACTGAACTCTGAGATGTACCCATAGCCAGACCATAGTCTAGGCCTGGTACCCACTGCCTAGGGTCCTTATGGCATACAACAGTTTTGAATAGGTAAGGAGCCTTGCTTTCCATGGTCTTCTGTGAGAATGTGATAATGACAATGAGAAGGAATGCCAAGAGGGAGCCTTGGTAGTTATCCAAGTGGAGATGTTTCTTCAAGAATGACTTGCTTTTTAAGATGACCCACATCCACCATCCCTGGATCTAATGGCAGATTCCAAATTGAGTCAAGTCCTGAAAAACATGAGTCAACATCAGAAAATGTTTACTTAACCTATATCATGGGTTTGCTTTTGGTGCTTTAACAGGATGAGATGTGTATTCCTATTTCTTGCAAGAAATTGCCTTGCTGGGAAACTGGTTTCTTTTGGGGGGTGGGGGGGTACTGGGGGATTGAACCCAGGGATCCTTTACCACTGAGCCATATTCCCAGCCCTTTTTATTTTTTATTTTGAGAGAGTGTCATGCATAGTTGCTTAGGACCTCACTAAGTTACTCAGGCTGGCCTCAAACTTCTGATCCTCCTGCCTCAGCATCCCAAGTTATTGGGATTACAGGTGTGCACCACTGTGCCTGGCTTGGAAAACTGATTTTAATGCTTTGCAATTGCTTATATTTCTGATTATAAAAGTTGAGTGTGTTAAGTTAAGATGATTTGGGAAACAGATGTCAAGAGACAATATGGTGGGAAACAAATAATCAGTAATTTTCTCATTTTTAACTTTCTAACATGATCACATTCCCAGGGCCTCACACCTATTAGGCAAGTGCTCTACCAGTGTGCTACAACCCATCCCACTAGCCTGATCTTCAATGGTTGCCTGCTTGTCTTTATCAGTTCATCTTGCAACCTCCCCACCCAAACCACTAGTTCAGGTAGCTGTGGTATCTCTAGTGATTTGCTCTTCTGGAGCAATGTGTGCCTCCTCATTTTCAGTGTGAACTCCTAGGCGTCAACAAAGGAATGTTCTGTTTGGGGGCAATCTGCCTTCTAGAAAGGTGGAATAAGTCTAATACTCAGCAGTAAGGCAGGAGACTTGCAGGGCAGGCAGTGAATATGTTGTTATTAGATATCAAAAGATTTTGCAGTGAAAAGAAGTCACTGTTGTAGTTTATGACAGAGGGGCCCTAGACCTACCTTTTACCCAGGTACTTTAGCATATTCTATGGCATGAGCTTCTCTGAACAATCAGGTCTAGAGGGTTTTGTGGTCCAGCCTTGGACACCAGGGTCCTGAAAGCTTGCAATCCAGGGACAGGAGACTATCTCACAGCAAGGCCTGGCCTGGGCTTGCTGCTATATGCTGGGTTCCATCCCCACTCTCAACCATTTTGTCCTTGAGGAGGTCCTTTACATGCATACATATCCCAGGGCAATTGTATAAGGAAAGATACCTGGGCTCTACAATTTACCCTGCAGGATCTTTGAGCCTTCAGCAGCCGGGATCCTGCTCAGGATGCACAGACTTCATGGCACCAGTGAGAAAGAACAGGCCAATCCAGCCCTGTCTGACCTAGGTGTGGGCTGGACATGGGCCACAAGGTCAGCCAGCAACCTCAGCAACTGCTGAGATTAACTCCTATATCATTTGGTATCATTAGCAGTGTCATTTTTTTTTTTGGTTTTAGTGTGGTTCTGGTTCCTGGCTCTGGGACCCCTCCCTACCACTAAGGACCCTGTACTCTCAGGACATAGACATGAAGGAGAAGAGGGACACCCCTTGTTGAGTTTGCTGCTGCTGCTTTTTTTTTTTTTTTTTTTTGGTACTGGGGCACTCGCCCACTGAGCCACATCCCCATCCCTATTTTATATTTTATTTAGGGACAGAAACTCATGAGTTGCTTAGTACCTCACTTTTGCTGAGGCTGGCTTTGAATTGGTGATCCTCCTACCTCAGCCTCCCAAGCCACTGGGATTACAGCATGCACAGCAAGCCTGGCAAATTTGTTTCTCTTTTTAAACTGAAACCACACTGCTTCCAGGAAAACAGCACACAGGAAGGGCCTCTGAGTATCTACTCTCTCCTAGGCATGGGAGCATTGTCCTTCAGAGCCAGGTCCTGGGCATCACAAGGCTGAACTAAGTTCCCTTAGGAGCAAAAGGAGAAAGGACATCTTTTCTAGGTCCCTAGCTGAGCTAAGTCCTTTCCTATGGGTTTCACCAGATAGAACCCCAAGACCACTGGGCATTAAGACTTTCATAATGACTATTCAGAGTTCGTGTGAGGAGAGAAGCTCCCTGATAAAGGAATTTGACAAGGCCAGGATATTCTCCCTATCTCTCTGCAGCTGCCATGCAGGTGGCCTGGGCTGTGGGCTCTGTTGGTACCTTCTTTGGGTGTAAACTGTTTAGACTGTGGGTGGACCTTCCAGAGAGAGAGGGACTGTGGTGACAGGGAATGGGTAGCTAACCACAGAGCTATGCTCAAGAATAGTGCCACCATTTGCTAACTATGCAACTGGCACCTCTCTCAGACCCTCCTTGGGCTTGATTTCTTGGCCTGTCACTTAGGGAGTTTTACTGGGTCTGCTGGAACCAGAGCAGGGGCTTGTCACCTTGGTTATATGGTGCAGTTACTGGAGACTTTTACAACTACAGTGCTTGGATCTCCCAGGAAAAGAAGTCATGGCCAGGGTAGTGCTTAGAGATCCTGTCTCAAGTTTTCTGAGACTGGAGCTATTGTGTCCTTGAGTATTGCCGCAGGATTGTAGCAGGACTGTAGAAAGCCTCCCCTTGAAGGGAGGTACCCTGGGGGGTTCTTGGGCAGAGCCTTGTCCCTGCCATCTGGCTTGGCCCACCTGGGACTGGCTTAGTGTCAGGCTTAGTCCCAGCAGGGGTTGGGCTGCTTCCAGATCTGTTTTCATTTTCAGTTCCCTTTATTGCTAAACCACCTCAGGGCCACTGAGAACAAACTGTTGTCCTCAGCTGACCTCAGATTCCTGGCCTCAATTGTTTGCCATTTGCTAATTTTAGCTTCTGATCATTTCCACCCTTATCCTCCCCCCCAAAGGGAGACACAGACCAAGAATAGCTGCCGGGAAGGGGGACTGTGGTGGTTGTGGCCAGAGTTCCCACAGTGATCTGGCAAGGCATGTGGATAGGGGAGGAGGGGCTCTCCCTAGGCAGGCCCCTCGTGGAGGACCCTGCATTCTTGGGGCATTCACATGCCTTAGAGGAGAAGACAACTCATGTTTGAATTTTTCTCCTTCCAAACAAAAACTAGTCTGCTTCCAGGAAAATAGTGCACCCTCATGGCCCTGCCTAGCACACAGAATCCCGGGACTTGCTAACTCCACCTACCACCCCAGACTCAAGGACCCAAGTACTAGCATGGGGTCAGATGTAGCACTCAGCCACAGCCAAGGTCCAGGATTCCTGTTAGGCCATGCATGTGTATTGCCTGCCCAGTGTGGCCTAGAGCCAGCTGAGCTCTGACCTCCCAAACTTCCATGTAGGCAATGGGAGGAGAACTGGGCCTGAGTGGATGTGTAGTGATAGCAGGCCCAGGGAACCAGGCCCAGGCTTACAGGACAAGACCTGCTTGGAAGGGCAGGCAGAGAAGCAACTGACCCAACCTCAAACCACAGGGAGCAGGCCCTGGGAGAGCAAGAGACGGAATGAACTCCAGCGTAGAGAACAATAGATGCCAGGGTAGACAGAAGCATGTAGCAAACCACCCACATCCTCAGCACGCCCTCTCACCCTTCCTGTGGTGCTGTCTCTTCTACCTTCCATCTCCCTAGCTCAGTTGTCTGGAATCATTTTATCATTCTCTCCATAATATTTTAGTGCTACACATTTTTAAATGAAAACACAGTATGTATAATTCTGATTCTAGGATGGCACTAAGTAAGCCGAATGAAGAAATTAAAAGCCAGAACACCCCCTGCCACACACATACACACTTTGAGTTTGGAGCCACCTTTGCAAAATGTGCTGAGGATGTAACTGAGTAGTATAGTATATTTTGTGCATACATTAGACCCTGCATTCTGTCCCCAGCAAACACACACACACACAACAGTAGGAGAAGGGAGGCAAGTATCTGCATCCTGTAGGTAACACTAGTTACAAGTAAAAAGGAGGCAACCAGAAAATAATGCTTCTGTCAGTGTTGAGCTGTTCAGACATATATATTAGAAATCAAAAGCAGCATTTGCCAAAAGTAGTCAAAAGTACTTTGATGGTAGCACAGTTAGGAAGAAGCCTAGCTGCCCAGTCTGTTTCCCTTGGGATGGTCCACCACCTCCCCCAGAGCAGGAAACAAGGTGTCACTTCCACATACCTTAGGGGGACTCTAGGGCCAGCTACCTCCCACAGTTTCTGAAGAGAGGTTAGGGAGGGAGGGAGGGAGGAAATTCTCTAAGGAAGGACCAACCATAGTGCCAAGAATGTCACACCCCATTTTGTAAATTATTTTTAAAATATTATGAGAGCAGCATATGCATTGATACATGAAGCTTAACCAAGTTCTTCTGCACATTTTATTATGATACACAGGTTCCTTGCTGTTCCCCCTACCTCTGCTTTCTCTACCACAAGCAACACTACAAGTTTTCTCTCTCTCCATGTCTTGCTCCTTGTGGTCTTTTTGATGTTCAGTTTTAGGCATTATCTCTTGATTTCAGTGGTGGCAAATGAGGACATGGCTCCCTGTTACCCCATCCACAGGCACCCTTCCCAGGCCCTGGTATGATAGGATTAGGTACCTATGTTTAGAGTCTGTAGCTGTCCTTTTACTTGATTTTCTTGGTGCTATTGTCACTGACTTGTCCCTATACCTCCTTGCCATGTGCAGCCTGCTGGGCATGGCCTGTAGGGTGTGTTCCCCTAGTGATTGGCTGTCACCTTGGAATTCCTCCCTGACACCTGGGCTCCCCTTTTCTTCTGTCTCTTGGTGGAGCCCCTCCTCCATAGCTGCCTAGAAGGGTGCATGAGAGGCCCCTGGGGAAACTTGCATTTGGCATTGGAGCTGCTGAACTGATCTTCCCCCATCTTCCTTCTATTTTATGATCTTTTCCCTCTTCTTGAAATCTGGATTTGTCCTTCTCTGTTTATTCATTTTTTTTTCCCCTGAGATTTTCTTGATGGTCTTTTCCGTCCCTGCCATTGGGGTTTTCATTTCTGCCCTATTTTCCCCTGGTGTGTCTTTACTTTCCAACTGAGCTTTCTTGGGGATGCTGCTTCTGTTGCGTGGTTTTTTGTTTTTTTGGTTTTTTTTTAAGAAAGCATCTGTTCTTGCTTCTGCCAATCCTTATCTTATCTACGAGGATCTTAGTGATAGCTCTGGAAGTTTCCTTCTCCTTACATGGCCTCTGCTTCCAGAATTGCTTTTTCTTGGATCTGTGGACCCCTGAGCCAGGGGCTATCTGAGGTGTTTGTTGATTCTGGTGTCTGGTGACACTGCCCAGAGGGCCAAGAGCTAACTGGGAGCGAATGGGACCCTGTGAAAGATCTGCTGGGCCATTTTCTTCAGGGCTTTCCCCAGAGAAGTCTTATGTCCTTGCCTTGGTGTGGATGGGTATGGATGATCCTGGCTGCAGCATTCAGAAGCAGCTGGGGCAGGAAGGTTGAGATGGCGGCATCAGTAACATGAGCTGTTTACCAAGCCTCTTTTGAGGCTGCCTTACCCTGAGCAATGCCACGTATCTAATCCAGAGCCCTGTCCCATGTAGACCCTCAGACAGACAACCATCTGTTGAGGGGAGGAACACCTTTATATGCATTGCCCCTCTAATGTTCAGGTGTCTCTCTCCCTCTTGCGGCCCCACTGTACCACACTACCACCTTCCAGAGGCTCCTGAGCCTTTGGGAGGGCACTGCACAGGGGTAATAAGGGTCTCTTCTTCACTTCCTCTGCTGCCTTTTCATTCCCCAGCTTCCAAATTATTATCGTTATCTTTTTTCCCCTTTTGCTTTGTTGAACCCTCCCCCCCACACACACTCACCTTTTCCCCTTTCTTATGTGGGACTGGGGGCTTGAAAGTGGTAGTTGCCCATGACTGATACCTACCTTTACCCAGAGTTTCTATTTGTCTTTAGTTCCAGTATGGAAGGTCTAAGGAGAGATGCAGGGTTAAGATGAGAACCAGGCAGGGGGGTGGGCACAGGGAGGATGATACCTTGTCAGCAGCCAGTGTCCTCCTTTTATTCTTGCCTAGTGATGTTATCCAAGATTAGCTTCACCAGCCCTGGACTATCTCAGTCAGGACCTGTAAATGCTTAGAAAAGGTAACATGGAACCTTAGGTCTGGATTCACTCCTTTCCCTGCATGATCATCTTCTTGTGAGCTGCCTTTGGTTGCTTCCAGAATGTTGCTCAAGTCTTAGGTCTATTACTCTAGTACCAGACAGAACAGTTTCATTACTCTAGAGATTTCCCTGTGCATCCCCTTTATAATAGCCAGTCCTGAATCTCCCTACCTCTGATGAGCTTTTCTGTGTAGATTTACCTTTTGTAGAGTACCATGTGAATAGAGTCATACAATGTATATATAGCCTTTAAGGTCTGGATTCTTCAACTTAGCAAAATTCATTGAAGATTTATCCATTTTGTTGTATGAATCCATAGATCCTTCCTTTTTTATCATTGAATAATATTCCATTGTATGGGTGTAGCACAATTTGTTTATCCATTCATCTATAGAAAGTACTTGCTTCTGGATGATTATGAATAAAGACGCTATAAGCATTTGTGTGCAAGTTTCTGTATAAACATAGGTTTTTAGTTTGCTTGGTAAATGCCTAGGAGTGGGATAACTGGGTTGTATAGTGTGTGTTTTCATAAGAAACTGACGAATTGTCTTCTAAATTGCACCGTGCTATATTTTCACCAGTAATGAATGAGGGTCCTGGTTACTTAAGCAGCACTTATTATTAACTTTTTTGGATTCTCTAACCATTCTTATGTGTAATACTGACTTTTTGTTTTAATTTGTATTTCTATAAGGACAGATGATGATGAGCACCTTTTCCCATAGTCATTTAACTTCTTGAATGGAATGTTCACATATTTCATTCAGTTTTTAAGCTGGGTGTTGAGATTGCTTATTGTTGAGATTGTTCTTCATATTGTGAATGCAAGTTGCCTTTACTTTTAGTCAGCCTCAAATGAAAAGCATTTTTATCAAGTAAATAAACCTGACTGGTTGGCATGCCACACCTGGGCTTTCAGCAGCTGTCAGGTAGCAGTGTCTGTGTGCTGCAGCACATTGTGGTGCCCAGAACCAGGTTGTTAGCCCAGGGCTCCTGAAGCAGGGGAACAGATGATTACTTTAGGGGGCAGGACTTGACACATGTCACTTTGTTTAGCTCAGGGAAGATGCTTTCAGCCTCCCTTGAGAGCCAGTTAATGAGCAGACCCTCAGAATAGAGAAAAAGGAAATGGAAATGTCTTTTCATTGGGTTCAGCTCACCCACTGATTGAAGGCCTCTGAATGTAGCATTCAGAGATATAGAAACTTTTGGAGCAGGGGATGGATACACATGCTTGTCCCTTCAAAAAAAATGAGGGGTGACTGTGTGTGGGGGGGGGGAGGGAGCGCGCCCACACTTGCACACGCCCTTGTCTGTTGTGGCTTCTAGCTGTCCGCTGGCAGACAGTATTTTATTATTACTGTTTTAAAGAGGACTTAGGAACGGAAATTTTCAAATGTGTTTTGTAACCCTTAGCAAAAGGAGGGAAAACACCTTTATGAAATTCCTGGCATGTAGTCCTTTGGACTTTTCCAGGCAACTGTACCAGTGTGTGTAAATTAGTGCTACTTCCTTAGAGGTCAGGGATGCCAGGTTCTGTGGAAGCTGTCCCAGTCATGAGCAGGGGATTGGGTGAAGTGTGTGTGTATACACAACTTTGTAATATAGTGTTACTGCATTCTTTCCAACTGCCCAAAGCACTTCTGTTGAAAAATACAGGAATGCCACAAAGGACAATCATGTAGGAATCTCATCTTTCTAAGATAACCCTTGTGTTTCCTTCCTGCAGTTAGAGATCCACAGCATGGAGCTCCATGCATTTCAATGGTGAGGCTCGGCTTCTGAGTTTCCCCTTGTCCACCCACCTCCCCAACAGATGAAACTAGGTTCTAGACATTGGAGGCAACACCAATGAAAACTGAGTGCCCTACCTTCCACCTTGGGGTTCTGAGGAAGAAAGACATGGCATAGAACCAGGCTCCTGCCCTGGTGGTTGTCCTGGCTTTCACTAGCCCTCCCTTGGTGTCAACAGATAGCCTCAGATCATAGAGTCCTTTGCAAAGCTATTGAGGGAAGGGTCGCTCCAATCCTGGGGTGAGGGGATAAGTAGAGTGGTATCCATTTTTCTTCCTGACTGGTATCCTTAGGGCCAGCTCCCTTAGGGTCTTGTTCCAGTTGAGAACTGTAAAGGGCATAGGAAACAGGATGGAGCGCCAGACAGGATGTGATATAACATGGACAGGGCATGGGACAGGGATGGTGCCAGGCTTTGTCTCCTAAGGAAAAGTGCCTCATGAATAGTTACTAGAGTATCTGCAGGCAGGGCTGAGGGGCAGGGCCCAAGGCTCCTGGTTCCTTGCCAAGCAAGCTCATTCTCTTCATGGGTTTTAAACCGTGATTTTCCCAGAAGATACTGGATATAAATTGCCGGTGACTGGAATCACTGGTGTGCCACTAGGGCCTGGGCTTCTCAGGAGAGACCCTGAGAGATTTCTTGGCCCTTCCTTGATGTCTGGAGTAGGGAGTCCCTAGCACTGTTCAGCTTTTCTACAAAGGACTGGTCAGAAAAGATTGGGCCTCAGTTTCATCAATAACCAAAGGTTACTGGCCTATGACAGTTCTAATTTACATACTTTAGAAAGTCAACTCTGAATAGTAGATTAGTGTGGTCCCGTCCAGTCCGCCCCCCCCCTCCCCCCCCCCCCCCCCCCCCCCGTGTTCAGCTAGAAATTGTTTTCCTGAGGAAAATGGAGCCTGCTGCTGTATGTGTCTACGTGGAGCATACCTGGTTGAGGGGACAGAGCTCTGGAGGCAGAGCCCATCTGGATTGCTAAAACCCCCAGCAGGATGACTTTGTCTACAGTGGGTACTCGGGCGGGTTCTCTCAGCTTTCCTCACTTAGGTGAAGCCTCAAAGAAAACAGCTTCCCAGCTCTTTCTGTACATTAGGCATAGCCTCCTGCTGTATAGGCATTGGGGACTGACTGATCCTCAAGCTGGCCATCCTTCTGCTGGAGGAGATCCCTCTCTCTTGCAGGCCTGCTATGAAATTGGAAATTGATCAAGTACTGCAGCCTGGCTATGGAGAGAGTTGCTGGCCCTTCCTGGTGAACCTGAGGTCCAGGATATGGAGGATGGGACCTTGCTATATTGTGAGTGAGGGCCATCTGGCAATGTGGCCTGCACTGGACCCAACTATCTTTGTCCATCAGATAGAGCATTTGCTTTCATGGTTCCTCATCTTTTCTAACCTCCTGGAACAAGAATGGCTTGGGCAGCTTTTAGCAATTCTTCATTCACCGTGGGGAGATCCTGTGAAAATTTCTTCTTTCTAGGTGAAATATAGGCTGAATTCTTGGTGTAGTAGTTTGACTCCTCATTGCTGAGATTGGTCCTATACTGACACTTTCCTGTCTTAGGTTGGTAGAGTTAGATGAGCTGACCCAGGCTGAAAGTAAAACTCCATCTCTTGAAGTACATGCCTGCAGCTGTCTTGTGAATTGCTCTTGCCATTGGAGCATTTGCAGCAAGGTACAGCTTAGGTCTCTGCCAGCACCCAGGGAAAGAGCAGAGGGAGGAAATAAAGGCTGGGGGAAGGGGAGCACCGGAAGAGGAAGTGGAGCACAATGATTGCCAAAGAAGGGGCCCTCCCTCAGTTGCTAAGAGAACATGGGGGCCCTGGAGTGCGGAGCTGAGTCAGGGGCGGGGCAGGGGAGCTGGCTGTGTACACTGGTAAATGGCACAGGAAAGGAATTCATGTCTCTACCCACACCATACCATGTCCTCTCCCAAAGACCCTGACTGACACATCTCTCCCCTTCCTCTCCATAGTCTGAAGAAAATCTGCCAGATGACCATTGCTATTGTTTTTTTTATTAGTGCATTATACTTATACACAATAATTGGATTCATTTTGACAAAATCATATATGCATGGGATTTCAGTCCCCAGCATCCCCACTTTCTTTCCTCTCCTCCCTTGATCACTGTTATTTTAAGGGAAGCTTTTGTGAGTAGTGATTTTGGGAGGCCTGCTGCAGAATACAAGGCTGCACCTAATCCAGAATTGGGATCCTGACTGGGAGTGTGCAAAGAGTGTGTAATGTCTCTTTTAAAATTAGCACTTATGAGCAGCAAGAGCCAGTTTGCTGTGTATCTTTTGTTTTCAGTTTTTGAATCGGCAGTGCATTTATGTGTTTCAGAATCCAAAAGGTTTTAGTAGTTTTCCATGGAAAATTCTCACCAACCTTCATGTCCTCCACCTGCTTAGTCTCCCCCAGTTGATTTCTTCCTACTTTTCTAGGTAGCCTCCTAGAATGTCTTTTTGGACATATAGGTAGGTTCATACAGCTGTCTGTAATATTTATTTTTCCTCCTGTTTCATGCATTCTGCTCTGGACCTGGTTTTCTTCCCTCAGCAGTATGGCTTGGAGATCTTTCCATATAGTATCATAAGGAACTCCTATTTCTTTTTCATATCATCAAATGGGAGTTCCGCGATTTGATCAAATACTAACAGAAGGACAGAAGTTGTTTTTAGGCTTCTGCTGCATTGAAGAATCAGGCACATATCCTATTTTGTAGGTATGCAGGTGAATTTGTAGGATAGGTTCCCAAAAGTTTAGTTGTGGGATCATAGACACATTTGTCATTTTGATAGGTATCACCAATTACCCTGCAAGGAACGTGTAGCAATTTGTCTTTCCATCAGCAAATTATTAGAGTGCCTGTTTCCCCATGGCCTCCCTAGTCTGATAGGTATAAAGTTGTATTTCACTTGGGTTCCTTTGCCTTTAACCCCTGATGAGGGAGGTTGAGAATGTTTTCAGGTGTTCAGGAACCATTTGTATTTCCCTTTATATGAACTTTCTATGGGGTGTTGTTTTTCTTCTAATTTCTGTGAGTTCTTCTCATATTAGAGATTAGCCCTTTGTGATATCAGCTGAAGCTATATTATTTTCTCTCATTTATCTTTTGCCATTGTTTATGATAACTTTGTCCATGAAGTATAGTCAAATTTATCAATGTTTCCTTTATGGCTTCTGTACTTTGATTTATATGGTAACAACATCTATCCTTGTAATATAAAACCATTTGCTTATGTTTTCTTATAGAACATTTGTGGTTTCATTTTTCACATTTAAGTCTTTGACCAATTTAAAATTTAAAAAATAAAAAAAAACTGATAAATAAAAATTGTACAATTGCCTAATTGTAAAAATTGGTATACCATATAGTGTTTTGATACCATTTATCCTGGTATAAAATGTGTAGTATGGATCCAATCTTTAAAAAATGCTACTTTATTGTTCTAATACATTTATTGACCCTCACCACCTGGGGACTGAGATGTCACTTCTTCCTGCAGTTGCTTCTGCCTACCGGGTCCATTCTGGCCTTCCTTCTCTGCCCCATTGGCCAGTTAGTAGCTAATACAACAATATATTGATTATCCTTTCATCTAGTTACCTGTCCCCCAACATCATACTTCATTTACAGAAGTTTTCTGGCTATTTATTTTTCCAGGTGATTTAGGATAAAGTTATCCTGCAGCAAATCACACAAAGCAGAACAACAACCAAAATATCTATTTTAAAAAACATCTTTGCATCCATTGTAGAAACACAAGACACTCATTAGTCCAAGGTGAACTCTGAGGTTGTATGTGACAGTCTCCAGCCAGACCTGTCTCCCTCCAGCATCCTGATAGCCCTTGCATGTGAGCTGTATAGGAGTGCAGGATCAGCAACACTGATGCACCCACCATAGCACCACCAGGCCAGAGAGCTCTGGGCAAGGGCAAGGGTAGTTTCTGTAGCTAACAGTTACTGTCCCAGATAGTGCCACAGGCTCACTTATGCACACACCTCTCAGGAGCCCTTGGCTCATAGGTGATAACAGTATATCGCACTACTTTGTACAGGCACTCACTTTCCAGTGAATTCTCCCTTAACCCTCACAGTAACTGAGAATCAGGCAAGTTGACAACTCCAAGCATCACAAAGGAGTGGGGCAGGGAGGACTATTTCCTCTCAACAGGCACCTCCTCTGCTACAGACTGAGTCCTAAGCCTTGAGGGGTCCCAGCTGTTCCTCCTTTGGCTTGGCCAGCTGAGTTGCAGCTCCTCTCTCCACCTGGACCTCACTTCTTTTCACCTGTTCAATAGTTTGGTATGAGCTTTCAACCTGGGAGGTCATCTGCATATCAGATCCATGTGGCTTCATAAACCACTGGCATTTGTAGAGAGCAGAGCAGCCAAATGGCCTCCTAAAGAATTAGAAAAGCTCTCTACCCCACCCTTGCCTCAGAGGACAGGCCTTTCTTATATCTTCCAAGATAGTGTGACTGGCTTTCTTCGGCAATTTAGCAGTTGATCATCACTAGTGTTTGACCCTCCAATGAGCTGCCCTAGAGCGGGAGGGCAAGTAGGCCTCCCTGGAGTAAAGAACGCGGCAGGCTTGAGGTTGGGAGGTGGAAATGGCCCCAAGCCAGTGCCCACAGATCAAATCTATTGATGAATGACAGCCTGCTCTCCAGTGCTGAATAGCCAGAAACTGGGAGCCTAGGAAGAAGCTGTTTCTCTTCAGAGGCCTCCCTTTGTGCCTCCCTCTCACCTCCCCATCTTATACCACACAAGCATCCCTGGCACACACCCATGTGGATTCCTTGTGGGCCCCCCAGAGGGTTTTTTTTTTTTTTGATCCAGGAACTCTGTGAAATTGATGATTCATATGCCTTTCCAGAGGCCCTTGTTCAGATACATTCCCTCCCTTCTTTAGAGGGGAGCTCCACCACGTCTCCTCAAGCCCAGTGGGTTGGTGCAGTCAACCTGATCTGAGGCTAAATAGGAAGGATGTGCTGGCAAAAAGCCTGGTGGGAGACAACAGCTCTGACCCCGCTCAATGCTAGGCATTGAGGAGATTGTAAAAAGTGACACCTCCCACCCAAACTGCCCACAAAAGGCTCACAGACCCACCCCACCCCCAAAATTGTACAGGTGCTCTTGAAGCTCTGAGGAGCTCATTCCCCTTATGGGTGGGATGGTCAAGGGTGTGTGACTTGTGCCAGATAATTGAGAGTTGTGTCTTTCGGACAAGAGGGAAGAGCAGAAGGGAGCCAGTGCTAGGGCCCAAGTCTGAGATCAGTCTTTGAGCTGGAACTAAGTGCTCAGAACCAAGCTGCACTTGTATGTGGCTGCTGCAGAGAAGGGTGGGTGCTGTGTCCGGGCTTTAGTGGGAGGGGATATCCCCTGCACTCCACTCCTGGCCGGCCTCTGGGAGGGAACACACTGTTCCCGCCCAGGCCTGTGGCTTGGGCAAGACCAGCCTGTGGGACGCTGTGTTCCCTGATAAGATGAAGCAATCGCTCTCAGTGTGCACTGCTCAGCTTGTGGCGGCCTCGCGGCGGCGCCAGGGAACATTTATGTAACCTCAGTCCCTGCCCACTCCGCGTCCCTTCTCCACACTGCACACTCCACCCTGCACCCCCACCCCACGCATCGGCCCCCGGCAGCATGTCCCCGAGCCCCTGTACCCAGGTACATTCCCTGTCTCTGTGTGTCTCCTCCCCCCACTGGCTTTTCACCCAGCAGCCTGGCATACTTGTGATCAGGCACCTGAAGACTTCCTCACCCTGAGATACCAGCAAACCCTCCCAAACCCCACAGGGCCTGGCTTCTCCTTCAACCCCCACACAGTGGTGGGGCCCTCCCACAGTCTCCCTTCTGCTCCCTCCCTGCACTCAGCCTCCACACAGCCAGTCCCCAGCCCCCTTCCTCTCAGCCCATTTCCTCTTCACAAAGCTTAATCGCCATCCTGTCTTGTGCCTTTCATTCTCCTGCTATCCCCACCCCCAAAACACACAAGCATACACAGTTCAGGCCCCCTGAGCTGTCCTAGCTTCCAGAGTGGGGTCTCCTGGGATCTGGAGTGGCTTTGAGATTCTAGGAAGACCAGCTACCTTATGGGGGTCTGGATATACAGTCCCAGCTCCCCTTCCTGAAAGCCACAGCCACTGTTATTTCTGAGTTAGTTGAGCCCTCTCCTTGGGAGTGTTGTGTCATACTACTTCTGCCTCCTTGTCGCATGCGTAGGAAGAGGCAGATACAGGATTTGGGTCCAGCAAGGGGAACACAAGTTTGCTTAGTCCAGTGGTGCCCTTTGCAGTGAAATGGGAGCTGGGCTCACTCCCTGTAGGATGCCCATCTGGCCCCACCCTCACTCTGGTTTGCTCTGGTGCCCATTCAGCTCAGCCACACCACCCTGAGGTGGGTCCCCAGAACAGCGGTTTTTCAGTGATGCCAGAGAATGACACCTACTAGTACCTGAAACACTTTCAGGGTCCACAAGATCAGAGTTCTTTTCATAACAATCACATTATTTGCCCTTCATTCTCCCAAGAGTACAGTGGAATATTGCCGCGGCTACTTCATGTGTGATGACATCATCCCTCTGGACAGCTACTAGAATGTATGCTTGGGTTTAAGATTTTTTTTCTTTTCTAATACAATACATATCAATGGATATTACCCATAAAAGCAAAGGCTCTTTAGGGACCCCACTGAGATTATAAGCAAAAGTGCCCTGGTTTATGAAGTTTTCTGTCCCTCTTTCCCCCAGCTCCTCTTCATTCTTCTGGCTTCTCCTTGTTAGCCTCCTGGAGGCCACTTGAATGCCTCCACTCGGGCTACCCAGCCAGAGTTGGTGCTGTTCCTTGCCAGCATGAATCATAACTTCCATTTGTAGACCAGTTTACTGGCTGTTGCTTCTCCTAGAACAGGGATATGGAGGAATAGAGAACAGAATGGGAAGGATCACATCAGTCAGGACCTTGTCCCCAGGGCCAGGCATTGGGTACACATTCAGTAAAAGTATAAAGGGGCTGATGCCAGAGAGGCCATGAGCCAATTGCTGGTCAAGTGTCAATTTTAGACTTCTCCACCTTCCCCCATTTCAGCTTATCCTATATGCTGCAATTCTCTGCAGTCCCAGTATCACATGATCCATCTATAATTATACCTACTTTGTATGCTTCCCAGGAATATAAGCAGAAGGATCCTGAAAAGGACAAAGCCCCCAACAAGACCCTAGAGCTACTAAGAAGCAACAGTGAATCTGAGCCCACCAGACCCAGATCTGAAAGGACCCTGTTGATGGGGTAATGGATGAGAGCAGCAATGATAGCTAATATTTCAGGAGTAAATATTTGAAATATGCCAAACAGTGCCAAGGCTGGTTGCATATAACCCTCTGGAATCGTCACAGGAACCCCACTCAGAGAATAGGGCAGTATATTCATTTTCGGCTGCTATGACACCATAAACTGGGTGACTTAAAGGCAACAGAATTTTACATCTACCCCCCCCCCTCCAATCCAGTTGGGGATTGAATTCAGGAGTGGCCCCCCACCCTCAAACTGTATCCCCAGCCCTTTTTATTTATTTACTTTATTTGAGACAATTTCACTAAATTGCCCAAGCTGGCCTTGAACTTTCGATCCTCCTGCCTAAGCCTACTGAATAGTTGGGACTATAGGCATGTTGCACTGCACTTGGCCAGAAATTTACTCTTAATGTTCCTGAAACCAGAAGTCCAAAATCAATACATTGGCAGGATTAGTTGTTTCTGGAGACTCTGGGGAGAAAGCATCCCAAGCTTCTTTTCTATCTTCTGGTGCCAGGAACCTGTGGTGTTCTTGACTTGGAGATGTATCACTCCAGCTTCTGCCTCCATTTTCACATTACATTCTCCTTTCCCTCTCCTTGCCCCATCCCTATCCCTTCCTTTGCCTCTCCTCAGGATACTTGCATTCTCATCCTAAAATTTATGCCTTAATTGTATCTACAGACGCTTCTTCTTTTTCCACACTCAAAGATCCTGGAGGTCAGGACTTGGACATATCTTTTGGAAGGCTATTGTTCACTCCACTGCAGATAGTAAGGAACTTGTTAAAAACCATACCATCAGCATGTGATGGACACAGGGGCTGACCTGACACATTTAATACTGGACCATTTAATACCAGACCTTTCCGAGATTTTAGTGACTAATATGCATTATGAATGTCCAAGCATAGAATTAGCATGTAGCATTTCTCAAACTCTTTTGTAGAAAGGTTTTTTTTTCCTCCTGAAACCAATTAGCAGTTTATTTAATACTAACATTTCTTCAAACATCATGTAAGAAATGTTGGCTAGATATTTAAAAAATTATATTTAAATATTCCTTTTTATTTTTATTAAAGGAACGAATGCACATGATTTAAAAGACCAATAGCACAGAAAAGTTTACTACCAAAAGCATCTTCTCAAGTCAGCCCTACACCCCAGAGACCAACACTTTTCTTTCTGATTTTAGTTGTTTGGGTGGATTCTTCCATAAGTGAACTGATTTTATTCCTATTTCTCAATTTATAAAATTTAGGTTGTTACTTCTTTGCCATGAAACTTTGAGTATTTATTCCACTGCTATCCCTTCTCTGACCTCTCAAATTGATGAATATATTATTTAAATCCTTTTATTGATTATCTTTTTAACTCTCACCCTGTTTCTCACATATTTATTTCTTTTGTACACTGGATCTTCCACTTTTCCATGAAATTCTCTGCCAGGTCCACAATTTAGTCCTATGAGCGTAGCCTATAATATTGATCCGGAACACTGACATGTGGTGCTAGGGTTTGTGTGACCATGACTTGGAAGTTCACATCTGTCTTCCAGGACCTGTGCTGGAATCACATTTCCTTCTGCCATCTCATTGGGTTGTTCTGAAGGATAAATAATGTGACACATGAAAAGCTCCTAACACAGTTTTTTGATTTAGAGCCCTTCACTGATTGCACATAATCATGGTATTTTAGTTTGCTTCTGATTTGGACCACAGTTTTTTTGTGTCTTATATTTATCCTGTAGTTTCTAATTGTCTCTCTTTTTTTCCTTTAAAGAATAGTAACGTGGGCTGGGGATGTGGCTCCAGCGGTAGCCCGCTCGCCTGGCATGCGTGCGGCCCGGGTTCGATCCTCAGCACCACATACCAACAAAGATGTTGTGTCTGCCGAGAACTAAAAAATAAATATTAAAATTCTCTCTCTCTCTCTCTCTCTCTCTCTCTCTCTCTCTCTCTCTCTCTCTCTCTCTCTCTCCTCTCTCACTCTCTTTAAAAAAAAAAAAAAGAATAGTAACGTGCTTTCCCTGTGTCCTAAAGTTTATCCAGCTTCTTGGTTTACTTTCTGGTACACAGAACTCACTTTCTTCCTGGAATAGCCTCCTGTGAGCCCTGGTCTACTGTTCTCGTGGCCTCTGAGGCCTCAGCTTGTTCTTGACCTGAGATGCCCCTTCACTATTTACTCATGTCTCTAGCTTCTCAGTTTTCTCTCATTTTTGCTGGAGCCTGTGAGATGTAAACTTTTAAGTCCCTAATCTGCTTCTAGCATCGGTTGTGACTTAGGAAAAGACTGGTATTTGTTCCAGCAGTTGTTCCCTCATAGATAACCTGGTATTTGTTTCTCCCTTCCCTGTTTATTAAGTTTTGTGATCTCTTCTTTTTACTCAGTGTTTTTACTTTTCAGAGATTCTCTCACAGCAGGGGCCACCTTTCCTCACTTCCCTGCCCACCTTTGTTAGTCTCCTGACTTGGTTAATGTCTTCTCCTTCCCCACCCTCCCTCTTTTATCTTTTTTAAACTCAAACAAAAGCTATCTTATTTTGTTGTAATTTCTTGTACTCTTTTTTTTTCTCTATTTTCCCAATCCATACCTTCTATTAGATAGACATTGACCTCCTGGATCAATTCCCTGTAGCTTTCAACTTTTAGCCCCTCCTATTTAACTGTCAAATAGATATGGGAAATGATGATGGCTACTTGGTTTTCAAAGTCCCCTAAATACCCTTCCCCAGAAGAAGAGAAATAATGAGAATAAATTCAGCCTCACGTAGACCTGGGCTTCAGCAGTACTAGGAAACAGAACACTGCAACATTCACATTTTCTGGGATGCTTCCTTGCATATATTTCCAGCTTTTTAATGGAATTTTTTGTTTGAGCAGTGAAATTTTCAATTTCTAAATGTTATTTTTTGTTGTGGTTGTGGTGATGGTTCTCTGTGGTGTTCTGTTTGCTTTATGCATCAAATTTTGTCTCCAGTTCCTCAAAGAATTACTAATTAGAATTGTTAGGTTAACTTTCTCTTCTGTTTCCTGGCTTCACTCTTTTTCATCTGGAATTGGTGATTTTGTTGTTCTTGGCCTTTCCCTTTTGTGCTGCTGATTTTCCTTAGCTGTCTGACTATTCTTGAGTGTCTGTTTATATTTAAATCTTTATATTTAAAGATGTGTGGGTGGTGTGGATTTCCTCTGCTGAGCATAGGTGGGCCAGTTTCAAAGACTGGCAGTCTGCTTTAGGGTCTGTGTAGAGGAGGGAGGAAGAGTGACTGTGTCCCAGTGCTGGAAAGGCTAAAGGTGCCAAAGCACCCCCATCCACACCAATTCTCCTTAAACAATTAATGTGATTTTTTTTGTTTGTTTTGCTTTGGTAAATGCAAGCCTGTTTCATGTTCTGAGCAAGGTGTGGGAGAAGAGGAGAAGAATCTTGACTATAAACTGATCTTCATGACCTCCCAACTGGGCTCACTGTGTTTGCTTTCTCCCCAACTGTGTAGGCCCCTTTTGGAGTGTTCTGGGCCACCGCCCTATCTGTTACCATGCTCGAATCTAACAGGAACCTGTTGAAGTCTCCTCTGCTGGCCTTTGTTGGCTAGCCACACAAAGTTCTCTCAGAGAAAGAGGAGGAGGCTGGGCCCTGGAAAATGCCCAGACTAACCCCCTCTTGTTACATACTGAAGAAACTGAGAAGGTTGGAGTGGTGACAGGACTCTTAGGTGTAGACATTGTCTTCTTGCTGTTCAGGGATCTGGGAGCTGAGGTGTGGTTCCCATAGGGCCAGTGTGGGCCAACTTGGCTCCTGCAAGCAGGTGGAACCACAGCATGAGCCTATACCCCCACTCCCCTAGGGCTGGGGAGAGCTAACCCTGCATGGGCATGTTGGATGCCATATACTTAGGGGGTCCAATGCCAGGGACCACCAGTCCTGGCCCATATACAAACCATATACTCTACAATTTCTATGCTGGAAATGCTGCTGTTTTATCCTGGGAGCTGTCATCTGCTTCCATCCCAAGTGTGGCGGCTTGGAGGCCATGGTTCACCTTCACCTTTACCCTGATGTATTTGACACAGAAGATGAAGAAGATAGGGCAGGGGGCATTGATGAGAAGTCATAGTAAATGAGATGGAGTGGAGCAGGAGTGTAGGGATAGAGAGCCACTCTGGGGGATGGTGAGTGGACACACCTTGGCCATGGGGGAGGGCAGGGACACATACAGAAGATCCTAGGTGTCACTGTGCACGCTGAGACTGATCCTCTGCTTCTGTCGCCCCACAGGTGAGAGGCCCTTTGCTTGCAGCTGGCAGGACTGCAACAAGAAGTTCGCACGCTCTGATGAGCTGGCACGGCACTACCGCACACACACTGGTGAGAAGAAGTTCAGCTGCCCTATCTGCGAGAAGCGCTTCATGCGCAGCGATCACCTGACGAAGCATGCTCGCCGCCACGCCAACTTCCACCCCGGCATGCTGCAGCGGCGTGGTGGGGGCTCGCGGACCGGCTCACTCAGCGACTACAGCCGCTCTGATGCCAGCAGCCCCACCATCAGCCCAGCCAGTTCACCCTGAGCCCCACTGGACCCACAGCAGCACAGCCCCGCCAGTCCCTCCGCCAGCCCCGCGCCCAGCCAAGGACCCCTACCCTGACAACAGCCATGAGCAGCCGCTCTCACCTCCTCTTTGTCAGTCCGTGCCCTTTCCTTTTGTAATAAGAAAAAAAGAGCAAGAACTTCATGAAAAGTCCACGTAAAAACACTTTTCTTCACCTCAGGTGTCAAAGTCAATTTGTAAAAAAAAAAAAAAAAAAAAAGCAAAACAAAAAAAAAATCAAAAGAAGAAAAAAACAAAAAAAAATTTCAAAAAACATCATCCACAAATTGCACAATGGAGATACCCACAAAGTTGCGATTCAGCGGTGTCGAACCCCCTTTCTCAGGGATGGACACGTTCCACGAGGTCAGTGAGGGCACCCCTTCCTGCCGCCTTACTCTGTACATAGATTTGCACTCTGGAATTTTCTATTAGGTTTGGGAACACACTGGGGACAGAGCAGGCCAACCAGTGCAGGTGGAGCTCAGCATGCATGTGGGTCAGTCCATCAGCTGGGAGTAGATGTGGTCACTGACATTTGTGATTCCAAGGCAGATCTTTTAGTGGTGAGGCGTGTCCTCCCCCTCCCTTCTACCCATCCACTCAGCCTCCATCCTTGGCCACATAGGCTTGGCTCAAAATGCAGATGGGTCTGAGGGACAGGCCACCTAACGAGGGATGCCTTAAGCCATGACAGGTCAAAGGAGCACTCCACTTGGGGAAATTGTGGAGAGTGTCATCTGCCCTCCATGACTGGCACTGCCTGTCTCACTCCCTACCTTCAGGAGTCCTCTCCTGGGCCCCTTGGAAAAATGGAAGCAGAGACACAAGCCCTGGCTGGGCACAACATCACACCATTCAGTCTCTAAGGAGACAGCCTGGGTTCCACCTGTCTGGGCCCCCACTGCCCAACAGACAGCACCAGGGACCTTCACTATTATACCATATTCTCTGACTGGAAAATAGAGCCTGGGAATTCTGGTTTTCTAAAATGATTTTATGAAGTGTCGGTGTACCCAGTTCCCTAGCTCTCCCATGCTGCTATGGAGTCACCTTTGTTTGAAACAGTGGGCAAGACCATCATGTTGCTTTCTCAGTCAGAAGGTCTATGTGAGTGGCCATGTGTGTGCATGTGTTCGCAGCACTTCACAGAGACCGTTCAGTGGCAAAAGACCAGAACATTGTGACTCGGAACTTTTCAAGAGTGGCGCAGCCAATGTCATGGGAAGTGCTGTTGGAGAATGTGCATTCTCTTTTCTCCCCAGGGAACACCAGACGGAAAGTTGTGGGAAACACTTTTCTCAGACCCTTCATGTCTGGTGGTACAGACTGAGCAAACCTCCGGCTTCTCGTCGCCAGAACTTATCTCCCTTTCCCTCTTGCTTCTGCCTACCCTGCCTGGAGACCCCAGGCCACGCCTAGCCTGCATCGCCCCATTGCCAGCCTTTTGGTAGGGGAGGAAAAGCAGAGAGCTGAGGCAGTTTCTTATGAAGCCTTGACCTGGGCTGGGTTGGTGTTCAAGCCCCAGACCAGGGCAGTTAGGCTGGATTCCAGCAAGCACCTCTGCAGACCTGTGGAGTGTCCAGCCTAGCCCTGCAAGGCCCATGTTGCGCCTTGCCTTCCTTTCAAGGGTTGGGGCCTGTAAATACAAGGCCCCAGGACAGAGTGTGTATGTGTGTGTGTGTGTGTGTGTGTGTGTGTGTGTGTGTGTGTGTGTGTATTGTGTTGGGATGAGTTGGGATGAACTCGGGTTATAGTATCTTGCAGAGATCTCTCACTTTGATGAGGAATGGCCCTTGGGACTCAGTGGGCCATAGATGGGCTTCCTAGGCCCAGAGTGCCTTGGTTGTAGTCATTCTGCTTCCATCCCAGCCCACACATTGTGTGGGGTGCAGCACAGAAAAACCCCAGCGATCCAGGCCCAGCTGGAGCCTGTAGCTTCTGGCTGATGTGTCATGCCAACTTCAGAGTGGATGGGTGCCCTCTATCTACAGCAGCTGTGCACGTGGCACCATGCCATCTGTGATGCTATGGATACCTGTTTCCAGCTCTACTTATCTGGAAGTGGCTAATGGCATGTGGTGGCTTCTGTGTAGCACAGTAGGTACCCATTTGGTCTGTGACATTGTTTGTGCTGTGGGTGGGGATGGTGGGGCAGGGGCTATCTCGTTAGTGCAGATTCGGCCCCTCTGGCCCCCCTGCTGCCTTTGGGCCCTATAATAGCTCAGCTTGCATTTGGTTTGGGAGAGAGTAGAATATGTGGTATGGACCTTGAAGAAGAGAGCCCTGGATGCTGGGGATGTGGCAATCTTCATGTCTGGTTCCAAAGTGAGGTCCCTCCCAAAGTTGTTTCTGTGTGAGGCAGAGAAAGCCACACTCTGACCACATTTCATGTCTCAGGAATTCACATTCCAGGTTCAGGAATTTTATTCCAAAGTCCTTTGGTGCACCCGTGTTTATGGTTCCGAAGGCAGGGAGAGGGAGTGGCATGTCCCACACGGCCAGAAAAGCACTCTCCACTGGAGGAGCCAGGTGTCTCCTTGTGACTTGCCTACAGCGTCACAAGGGGTTTTCTAACTTCACATCTGTCTGCACATAGGAAGGGGAAAAAGAACTCTAAACCCAGTCATATTGGAATAAAAGAAAGAGCTGGTTTGTTTTAGAGTGGGGTGGGGGGTGGGGGAGGGAAAGTGGGATAGGCTGTTTCCAAAGAGAGCACTTAATTTAATTTTCCCTCTAAATGACCCAGGGCTGTTCCATCTGATAGATGGAAGGGTAATATTGCCTTAAAACAGAAATATGCAGGCATTGGCTATTTTTGGCAAATGAGTGTGTCTTCATTCCCAAAGTGGTTCTCCTGTAATGGCAGGGTGCGGTCCTTCAGCCATAGGCCTGGCCTGGGAGATGGGGGCAGGGCACCCGGAGGGAGTTCCCCCCTGGGCATCCTGGCTGCACCCTCCAGAATCATCTGGGGCTTAAATTCATCTCATTGAAGGGTGGGGGGGAAGAATCTAAATCTCAGGCTCAGTTCACATGGGTTCTCATTAGCAGGTTTCCATCTCATCATGAAACGAGGGATGCCTTCTAAGATGTAGATTGTCTTCCCAGCCTGGGTCTACTTCAGGGTCTTTCATTTTTGTAGTTTATGGCCATGATTGCTGGTTTCAGTGGGATTAAGGAACCCATAGGGCTCCCAGAATAATAGTGAAAAATCAAATCTTTATTTGGGGACATACTTCAGCTCTAGCAGGCCACAGAGGCAGAGATCTCAAAATGAAGGGTGCCTGAGTAAAGGGAGAGTTTCCCTTAAATTAAAAAAAAAAAAAAAAAAAAAAGACGTCTAAAAGTGACTGGACCCAGCCATCAGAAGGCTGGTGTTCGGCTCATGTCCCAAACAAGAAAACCCCTTGTCAGCCATATTAGGGGAATGGTTGTAAACTCCCCAAATGCCTACTGAATCCTACAGCCATATGGAAAAACAGACAACACAGCCCTTTCCACAAAGGGCCTTGGAGTCCTCTCCTGATGGGTGCTACACAGAGATGGGCAGTGATGTTCTGGAAGAGAATGTGGTCCTGGATATGCCCCTATGCATCTTGCTGCACTCTCCACCCATGGGATTTGAGGTGCAAGATTGCCCCCCTCCAACACACCCACCTCTACTTTGAGGCCATGCATCGGGGTAGGTGCAGGATTTGCCACGGTGCAGCCTCCAGGTGCAGACCTCCGCACACTGGTGACCCCAGACCTCACCTGGGCAAGGGCTCAGATCCCTGGAGGATGATTCAGAGGTGAGGATGAGTAGAGAGGGTTGGTGGCTTTCTGAGGTCCTGAGTGAGTGGTAGAAGAACTACTGGGTCTTCATTCAAGATTTCTGTCTCCCAGTCATGTGGCCCAGCCTCTTTCTTGCCAGAAGCAGGTACTTAAATGTACTGCACAGGGTTTTAGCACTTCCTAGGATCTCATCCAGGATCTCCGCTGGGCAGATACGCTACCCTACAGGAAGATGTGATCTGGGCAATAGTGTGGCCTCGTTTCTCAGCTCCTGTTTTTTTTTTTTTTTTTTTTTTTTAACAAGGCTACCTGATTATTTTGATTTCTGAGAGGTGTCACTGATTTTTTTTTTTAAACCCATGTTTAAAAAGGCCATTTGGTCAAAACTGCTGGAAGTTTTAAAGAGCTTGATGTATTAGACACATTTTGAATGATAAGAAATGCTTAATAAGTTAACCATATCTTTTGCTACCCAACATTTCTGTATGTCATCCTGAAGACTATATCTTCCAAAGCTAAAATGCCGATGTGGGCTGATAGGTTTTGAAAGCAAAGTAGCCCCTGGAAGAGCCAGGTCCTGTGGCTAATTTTCCTGATTCTGAAGTTTCAAAGATTTGTCCTGGACACATTCCAGAGAATTTTGTACCAGAATTTGGATGTAGTCCAGCTTACTACTGATAGATGCCTGAACACCATTGAGGGAGAGACCCTTCCTCCTGTTGGCTGGCTCTAGCCCTGAGAAGAGTGGAATCAGGCAGGAGCCCTGTGTCCAGGAGGGAAGAGGTTTCTACTAGCCCCTACCACTATTGGACTTGCAGTGTAGCCACCTGGCTTTGCCCAGCCTCTCCCTTCTCAATACAGCTTTAAAACATTACTACTTTTATTTAAAAATAAACAGGATGGGAGAGAGGCAGCCTCCCCTGCCCTGCATCATACATTCCAGGATGGGGGCAGGTGGAATGGGACAGGAAGTCAGAAAGGGGACAGGATGGATGCACGTGCAACTTTCTCCTGGGGACTCTGGAGTCTTTTCTCACTGATGCCCTCCTAGAGGACCTGTTGACTGATTACTGCACATGCTTGTTTGGAAACCAGTGTGCAAGCTGAATGCTTGCAGGAGACCATCACTGGTCAGTTTGTCCCTTCCACTCAGCACAGGAGCCTATTCCTTGTGCTTGGAAGATCCCTCTCCACATTTCCACGCTCCCCCTCTTCCCAGCTTGGCACAGGCACCATAATGGGGTGTTATCAACCCCAGTGTCTCTTCTCCAGTCAGTGTCTGTGGGTGTCTGAGTGGGAGACTTTTCCCCTCCCTCACCTGGGAGAAGCCTCAGGTGCCCAGTGCTGAGGACCCCCATCAATGTCAGCATGGGGCTCTCTACTGAGCAACTATGCATTGGTGGGTTTGGAGCTGCTTACCGTGGCTCCCTGGTGACCAGGAACTGCTTGGGTAGTTACACTGGGTACACCCAAGTGACCCTTTCCCACCCAAAACCATCGGTGGAGCTTCTCTGGAATCATTTGCCAAAATCCCAAGGCAGAATCCAAGGGTCCAACACCATTTCCATCAAGTTCACAATTTCCTTTTCTGTAGAAATATTGTTTTGTTTTTGTTGTTTTTTAAAACCAATTCCCCACCATGCTTCCGAAGGCCACATTTCATCTTTTCTGGATCACTACAGTGAAGTATTACAGTTGTACAGTTCCCAATCTGGCCTTGGCTTGCTCGGATTAAACTTTGTATGTATTTTGTAAGGCATAGATTCTATATTGTAATGATGTCCTATGCAAAAAAAAAATTAACGAAATTGTAAATTTTATTGTTTTAACATGTATGCATGTTTAGTGACGTTTACATTTTGAATAAAATTTATGATTCATTATTTTATTGCCAGAGCTGGTTCCTACAATGGGCATGTCTTGCAGAGGCTCTGGGAGGGGAAGGGAACTGAAATGGAAGTGAAACTCAAGCTGCCCTTATTGGCTGAGGGGCAGCAACTTACCTGGAACTTTGCAGGCCTTATCCTGGCAGGAAGACTATATAATGGTCGTATGGAGGGTAGGTTCTCTTCTGGCTGTCCCTTCCTGCCTGTAGGGTTCTATTTCAGATCTTGAGGGCTCCATTTCTCCTTCCATCCCAGTGAGCACAGAGGACAAAGGGAGATGGTGACAGCAGTTTCTTTCAAAAGGCATTACACTTTTCCTAAAATGTTTTAGCTCTTCGTTACTGTAACATATACCTGAGATAATCAACTTATAAAGAAAAAAGGATTACTTTGGTTTGTGCTTTCAGTCCATGGTTGGTCCCACTGCGTTTAGGCCTGTGGTGAGGCAGCACATTATGGTAAGAATGGGTAGCAGATCACAGCTGTTTGCCCCAAGACCAAGAAGAGGAAAAAAAGTGGGTGGGGTCCCTCAATCCCTTCCAAGGGCATGCTCCTAATGGCCAAAAGACCTCCCACTAAACCCCACTTAAAGCCTTGATCACCTCCCCGTAGTGCCATCTTGGGGAGCAAGATTTTGTCACCTGGGCTTTACGGGACACTTAGGATCTAAACTACAGCGTCCCACACAAACACCTAGGTATTTCCTCCCCCTGGGCAGCAACAGTTGCATCTCTCCGTCTCAGATACCTGTTCCTCTAAACCTTCTGCCCAGAGTCTAGAAACTATTCCCACTCCTTGCTACTAAAGTTCTTGCAGTCAATCAGGGACACTGACTATAAAGTACACTGCCAGAGGGACAGGTCCAGGGAGCTGGAAGGTGTCTATTGATACCAGATGTGATCATTAACTGCTCCTGGCTACCCTCAGAGGCAGGTGATGGTTCTCAACAGAGGTGATGGGAAGCCCACCATTAGGTGGGTGAGTGGGTCAGACCCTTGGCCTGTGCCTGCTATAGCGTGTAAAAGAAGATACATGTGCCTCTGCATCCTCAGCCTGGATCCACACACTGCACACTGTTCTTAAATCAATACCTCTTTACAAAGTAAATGAAAACCACCAAGAGATTTAAAATATAAAAAACAAATGAAGGCATTGTAGTTGATCAATGGTGTGGTTTTTGTTTGTTTGTTTTTTCTGAAGCTACAAGGACACTGGCAGGCATTCCCTGATAGACATTCCTGATAGACATTGTGTCTGAGATTAGGAGGAGGGGGTGTGAAATGAATACACCCAAGCACATACTGAACAGCCATAAACACAAGGACACATTTTCAAACAAAATCCTTGCTGGTGCCAAGACATTTGGAGCCCATTATCAGCTGGAGTCTTTCCCCAGGACAGCCGCTGTTCTGCCTTCTCTGAGACAGTTTCCTTCTTGCTCAGGAACTTTTGTAGCTGGCAACTGCAGGATGGATCCACTTCCATAAATAGTGGTGTGTTGATAGGATCCCTAGATGCTTTAAAAATATTGACAGGAAAAAAGGAAAAAGTGGTCCATCAGTTATGTCACAGCTGAGATTTGAAAGAGGCTATAAATTCCTGCTGGAGTTCCTTTCCAGAAGACTGGACCATATCTCAGGAACCAGGAGTCTCCTGAGTCCTGAAACCTCCTCAATAATGTAGGAGGAAGACAAGACTTCAATAAGTGTGTTTATCAGCTTTTTTTTTTTTTTTTTTTTTTTTTTTTTTTTTTTGCTGTGGCCAAAATACCCAACAAGAACAACTTAGAGTAGGAAAGACTTATTTTGCCTCATAATTTCAGAGGATTTAGTTCATGGTCAGCCAACTCCATTGCCTTGGGCTTGACTAGGGGCAGAACATCATGGGGGGGGGGAGGCGTGGCAAAGGAAAGCTGCTCAGCTCATGGCAGGAAAGACAGAGAGAGTGGGGGGACCAGGTACAAGATACAGTCCCCAAGGGCACATCCTCAGTGACCTACTTCCTCCAACATGCCCCATCTGCCTATAGGTATCATTCCAGTAGTCTATTCAAATAATTAATCCTTCAGATGGATTAATCCACTAATGAGTCCCACCTCTGAACTTCCCTACATCACCGTCAATATATGAGCTTTTGGGGAACATTCCATATCTAAACCATCACAGCAAGCCAGAGGCTTTACTGTTGTGGTGTTTTAATAAATAAATATATTAGTATGTTTTACATGCCACATAGCACATTTTCTTCTCATTGTCCTGTAGACAATGAGGAAAAGTAGGCACAATAATAAAGCATTTTGAGGAGGATCTGTGGCTGGCAAGACCTCTGTGACTCAAGGTCCTGAGTGATCAGTTTCAGGACATTCCTGAGGCTGAATCCCTCTGCATTTTTTTTTTTTATCAGAACTTGGTTTAAAAAGTCAAAAATTTTGCCATTAGGTGAAGGGCCAAGGCTGGTGGCATCCTGGTCAGGTTTAGGATAGCATTTGGTGGAGGGAATAACAGGCTCCTGTCATCCTAGAGGACAGAGACTGGCCCAGGCCCACAAATTACATCTGCCTCTCAAAGAAAGGACTTACCACTGACCTGAGTCTGTTTCCTGTTGCCAATAATATAATATCACAGACTGGGTAAGTTATAAAGAAAAGAGGTTGATTTTTGTTTCCGAGTGCTAATGATTGAGGGGTCGCATCTGATGATGACCTTCTAGCAGGCGGAGTCCTGAAACAGCACTGTCCCTCAGTGCTGGCCTGCTGGCAGTGACTGCCCTGTTGCTGGAGGAATTCAAGCAGGTGCTGAAGCACTGCTTGCTAGAAAGGCCATGAAATAATTTTATTCTAGAAGGAGCCTGGTGAGTGTACAAAGGAAAGGCCACAGGGTTTTCCAGGGGGACTCACTGGGGCATAATCGTCAAGACCTTCAGACATTTTCTCCTAGTCTGTCAGTAATGTTGGAGTATGCATTGGCCTTTGGTAGGTTGGGGTTGACTGCTGAGGACCTTGAATAATAGGTGAGGCAGTGCGTAATTTACACTCATATGTAATGAGGAAGAGGGCGCCTCTATCCCCTTCCACCCCGTCAAACATCACATGTACGCCATGATACAGTTCTTACTGTTAGCCCCACTCCTAAGGTCTTCTTAGTGGGAAAGTGATCACACCCAGTAAAGGCACCCAATTTTTCCTGGCAGGGGTAATTTCTCTGCCCAATTTTATTGCACAATCACAGATCAGGGAGCAAGATTCCATAGCAGTAGTGATAAGACAGGTATGTTTAAATAGAAGGTAGTGTTCAAAATCTGGGAACTGGATTAATTCCCTATTACTGTTGTAGCAAGTTTCCACAAACATTGGCCTAGAGCAATCCATGTTTATTCTCTTATAGCTCTAGAGGTCTTAGCTATGAGAGTCTTACCAGGGCTAAAACCAAAGTTAGTTCCTCCTGGAGTCTCTTAGAAGCCACCTACATTCCTTGGCTTGTGGCCTCTCTCTGTCTTCAAAGCCAGCCAGGGTAACCTCTCTCTGACCTCCTGCTTTCCCCCTATGAGGACCCTTATGATTGCATCTGGCCCACCGGATAATCCAAGGTTCTCCCACCACCGGTAGGTCCTTCTTACATCTTCCTGAGCCCAGGGAACAGAGCAGCAGTGCAGGCTGCGTGAGAGAAACGCAGGGTTGGATGAACTGCCTCCTGTCTGGGTGGAGACCCCTGTGGTCCCTACAAGGGAAGTATATGTGGTTGAATTAAACTAAACTGTTTCTTCCAGCTGTGATTTTTTAGTCCTTCATAGTATTTTCCTTTAATTCCTCACCTTTGAAAAGCAGAATACCAATGAAATTATTTATCACTGTGCTACAGTTCTTATAAACAGGTTGGTCCTCGAGGGCTGGCACCCAGGTGACTGGCCACTGCCCGCCCAGTGCGCAGAGCCTTGCTCACAGTGGTGACCTCACAGTGCTGGGGAAAGGACTTGGATCTTCATGCCAGGCACAACCAGCCTGAGCCTTCAGCTCTCAAGAGGCTGTCCATGCAGCCTTGGAGAAGTCTTTTGAGGCTCGTCTTCCATGGCAGTAACCAGTCTTGGCCATGGACTGTATCAGGTTATCAGAAATTCTCAGGAGTCATTACGTGCCAGGAGCCAAGGCGGCTGGAATTGTGCCTGTGCCTAGGCCCTCAGCCCCCTCAGGACCTGGCCTCTACTCCCATATTTTCTGGGAAAGGGATCTGTGGGGAGCAAGCCCTGCTGGACTATCTCAATATGGAGGGGACCAGGACCAAACTGTGGGAAATGGAGGCTGACTGGCCCACATGGCAGTCCCCTGCCCCAGACACCTGCAGGCACCAGGTGGTCCAGCTTCTCCATTTTCCCTTAATATTTGACATGCATCTGCCCACTGCAGACTAGGTGCCATGCTGTGAACTTGTTATGTCATTGTCATCTGAGCCATCTCAGAGGGAGGTGTGAACATTCCTCATTCAGGGTCACAGAGGAAATGAGGCTTGAAGAAGTAAAGTGGCTTTCCCAGAGTACATACTGACAAAAGTCAGGGAAGGATCTTGATCGGATGGGTCCATTGACCACCACTGCCTTAAACTCTGGATTAAAGAGAGAATTATTCTAACTAATTTGGGGGTGCCCCTTTCTATTCCCTGTCATCAGAGGGTTGTCCCAGAAGACCAGTGACTTAACAACATGGAGCTGGACACTCATCTCTGTTCTGGTTGCTTGTTATGGGCCTATGCCCAGCAGCCTGTCATTTCCAATACAGTGTCCCCCAAGATGACACACAAACTGCCCCCTGGGGACCAGTCCCAGGCACTGTGGGTCTCAGGCCTCCCTTTGGAGCCCTCCAAGCAGCCAAGCAAAGCCTTTCACCTACATAGCCATGGTTTCCCTAGGCTACCCGTGTGTCGAGAGGCTGCACCCACCCACTCAGACCTCCTGGCACCTAGAGACGGCCAGCGCAGAGCAGTGACAATCATTGCTCTTATTTCCAAACAGGTGGGAAGCCCTGGTGACCTCAGTAGGTCTCCTGATCCCAGTTCCAGGGCTTCCTTTCTTTAAAAATGTTTTGATTGACACAAATAATAATATTCCACTGTGTATATGTTCTATATTTTCTCTATCCATTCATTAGTTGATGGACACTTAGGTTGTTTCACTATCTTGGCTATTGTGAACAGTGCTGCAGTTTAAACACAGGAATGTGGATATCTCTTCAACATACTGGTTTCATTTCCCTTAACTGTATTCCCCCAGAATGGGGTTGCTGGAACATACGGTAGTTCTAGTTTTAATTTTTTGAGGAACCTGTGCATTGTTCTTCATATTAATTGTACTAATTTATATTCCCACCAAAAGGATGCAAGGATTCTGCCCTTTTCTCTAAATTCTTGCCAACACTTGTTATCTTTTGTCTTTTGATAATTCTGGGGCTCATTCTTTATGACTGTCCCTATCCTAATTTCTTCCATTCCCAACCTCACAGCATTTGGGTCATGATTTACTTATGAATTCTCCAGGAGCACCAGGTGAGGATCCACAATAAATATCAATATGACCTGTACAATCAGCTGCTCCCTGTGCACCTCTTAGGAAGAATCATCAACACAGATCCCTGCACACAAGGTTGCTGACTGATTCACAATAGTGGTTTTGGCAAATTGTCATTGCAAGCTTACACTGATGAACAGAACTGTCCCCTGCCTCTTGTCTGTCTTTTAACCATAAACATACTCTTAAGAGTTCTCCCATATCAATTGCTGGCTTTACAAAAAAAAAATTTTAAAAGCAGGTTACAAAACACTATGCAAAGTAGAACCACATCATATGTAAACATTTTTCTCTATGTGATTATGTTGTCATATAGACATGCCCACAAAAAAAGGCACACAAGAGACTTAAACTCCAGCCCTTGTTATCTTAGAGTAATGAAAAGCCAGATGACTTATTTCTTTGTTTTTGTTTGTTTTCTAAGTTTTCCAAACTACTCACATACAACTTTCAGCAGCACTTCTGTGAGGCAAAGATCTTGCCAAAGGCAAGGTACAATGTGCCCCAAATCCATCCCAGGGACCTCCACCAGCAGTCACGGCCCTGCCCTTGAGGAAAGGGTGTTGGGACTCACCCCACCTGACCCCAGCATGAGTTCACATGCATACGTGCCCCCATGGTCACCTATACATCAGTGCAATGGCGTGATGTAAAGCTGGATGTGTCACACTACCATCCAAAAGTGGCACCGCCAAGTTAGCAAGCTGCAAAGGAGCAGGAAACATACCTAGCAACGCCAGGTGCTCCTCCTGGCGCCAAACCTGCCATGGACTGGATGCCTGTCCCCCTCCCCCAACCCCCACCCCACCCAGAATTCATAGGTTGAAACCTAATTCCCCAATGGGATGGTGCTTGGAGGTGGAGTGTTTGGGAAGTGATGAAGTCAGAGGGTGGATCTCATGATTTCATAATCCTCCTAAATTGAATCTGTGCCTTTGTAAGAGACACAAGAGGGATAAATTCCGTCTTGGCCATGGGAGGATACAAGGAGTAGGCAGCCCTCTGCAAAAACCCAGGAGGCATGCCCTCACCAGACATTGGATCTGCTGAGGTCTTGATCTTGAACTTCCCTGTCCTCAGAAATGTAAGTAATACATGTTTAAGTCACCCAGTGTATGGTAGTTGGTTTCAGTAGCCTGAGCTGACAAATATCCTACCCACCATGAAATCACATGGGGAAGGTTAACCCCAAGGTCAGGACAGGGTGGTTCAGAAGGGGCCCAAGGGGGCTTCAACTGTGGCCTGCAACATTACATTGATTTAGGATTTATTAGAGCAGTTGTCGGGAGCAATGGGTTTATTGTTTCCTTTCTCTGTATTTTTCTAAGTAGGAAACATTTGAGTTACTTGGTCTAAGGATGGGGCTCCCGTGTGTGTCACCTGGGCTTATCCAACTGCAATGTGCAGATGTGTGTACAGATGGCTGTGACCAGGCTGCACCCTTCACTGGGCAGAGGTTTGCTCCAACATAGGAGTGCTTCCAGGGAGTCTGGCCGCTGGATCACAGCACTAATTTGGACACACGCCACCAAATAACATGGGGTGGGGGTGGAAAGACCGACTGCTCTGTCTCCAGCCAGGGAGGAGAAGGGGCTGAGCTCCTTGATGAGATGCCTCTGAAACAAGAGCAGTTTTCATGAATCTGCCCTAGTGTGGCAAGGGATGGCAGATACCCGCCCTGGCACCTGCAGACTCCTGAACACCAAGGGCGGTTGCTGTTCTTCTCCCCAGATGGCACTGTGCCCTGGGACAAGCACCGGAAACTGTTTGTTTTTCCTTCCTGTGAACAATAGGGTAAAGAAGGCATGGTCTGTCTACATTTGGTGATGGTTGTAAAACTAACTGAGAAAAGGCAGTGGAAACCTTAAAAGAAGTCAAACAGCAAAATCCGTGTATTTTAGGGAGTGTTGAGTCACGGTGTTCAAAGACTTGGAAAGTAATTCGATTTGTTCTAGTTTTTAAATTTGAAAATTCTAGTCAAAGTAACCCCCAATAAATAGGCTTTACAAAAGCAAATAAAACACAAAACAAAACCTAATGGTAAAATCTCTCTCCATCCTCTCCCACCTCTGACTACCCTACCTTCCACACCAGTTCCACCATCCCAGGCAGGGTTAAACCCTTTCTTACCTTTCTGTTTTTCATTGGCCATTCTCTTAAGCCTCAATAAAATGCTGGTCCTCCTGTTTTGTGTTTTATGAGCCTTTGATAAGATATACCGACTCTCTGATATGGAGGCTGAATACAGTAATTAGCTCCTTCTCCTCCCTGTCCCTCCCACATTCTCCACCTCCCGTTCATGGGGAATGTTTCAACTCTTCCGGAAGGTTCTCCCTGAAACTACTAACACACTTTCTCTCTCCTGTCTGCTATTCCACCTTTGCTCTGTGTTTTGACTCCCTTTCTACTCACTCCCCGCAGCCCCAGGTGCTTTTGCAAAGTTTGACTATAATAAAGGTGGATTCCAATGGTTCCACCCTGGGCTGAGCCCACCAATATTACAGTACTCACTGCACAGGGAAACTGAGCCCAGGGAGCCTAATGTGGACACCTCCATCTCAGCTCACTCAAAGAATACATTCCCAGGATCAAGAGCAGATTGGGAGCTGGGTTTGGTGTTGTGCTGGTGCAGCTACTCAGCAGGCTGAGGCAGGAAGAATCTCTTGAGCTCCAAAGTTCCAGGCCAGCATGAGGAATACAGTAAGAACCTCTTACAAGATAAAAATAAACAAATAAAGGAGCAAATTCATTAGGTGAATCCATTTTTCACTTTATCTGTACCTCCAAGTCATATCACATTTTAGTTTGCTATGTATTTTATTATACACTTAATTTTTTTATACACGTAATTTTTTTTCTATAGCTTTTAATCCTTACCTATTTATTTATCTGTTTATTTTTGGAAGCAGGAATCGAACCCAGGGGCACTTAACAATTGAGCCACATCTTCAACCCTTTTTATTTATTATTATTATTTTTTTTTTTTGAGACAGGGTCTCTCTAAATTGCTTAGGGCCTTGCTAAATTGCTGAGGCTGGCTTTGAATTTGTAATCCTCCTGCCTCAGCCTCCTGAGCCACTGGGATTACAGGCGTATGCCACCTTGCCCAACTTCCTTTTTTTTTTTTTTTTTTTTTCAGAGAGAGAGAGAGAGAGAGAGAGAGAGAGAGAGAGAGAAAGAATTTTTTTTTAATATTTATTTTTTAGTTCTCGGCAGACACAACATCTTTGTTGGTATGTGGTGCTGAGGATCGAACCCGGGCCGCACACATGCCAGGCGAGCGTGCTACCACTTGAGCCACATCCCCAGCCCTTGCCCAACTTCCTTACCTCTTATTTGCAGAATAATAACATGCTTGTGCCTCACCTCAGTTTTACTCTTTTTGTCCCCTTGCCTCCTCTCCTTCTCTAATCTCCTCCCCATCCCAAGTCTACACATAGTACTTGAGACTCACCACCCTCTGGTGAGTCAGTGCATAGTATAAATCTCATATCTTTCTTTCTCACTTTCCTGGAATATATTCTCAAATAATGGTCCCAGAAAGGATTGTGGCAGGTGGGTTTGTTTTTTACTTATTCTTTTTTTTAAATACTTTTTTTTTCCTTCCATTTGGGAATACTCTACCACTGAGCTACATCCCAGTCTTTTTCATTTTTGAGACAGGATCTTTCTTTTTTTTCTTTTTTATCTTTTTAATTTATTTTTTAGTTGTAGTTGGATACAACACCTTTATTTCACTTGTTTATTTTTTTGTATGTGGTGCTGAGGATGGAACCCAAGGTCTCGCCCGTGCGAGGCTGCGAGGCGAGTGCTCTACCACTGAGCCACAACCTCAGCCCAGAGAGACAGGGTCTTTCTAAGTCGATGAGGTAAGCCTTGAACTTGTGATCCTCCTGCCTCCATCTGCAGAACAGCTGAGTTTACAGGCACGTACCACTACATCTGGCTGTTTTGAAACCTCAAAGTTCTGAAAATATTGTTCTTCTGCCCCTTATTGATTGATAATTTAGCCCAATATAGAAAACTAAGTTCAAAATTACTTTCCTGTTCTTTTGGGAGCGTGGTAACACATGGGAAGTCTGACGCACTAGGGTTCTCAGCCTTTGCAGCAAACATCTTACTTTTTACTGTTTTGGAAGTCAGGCAGCTGATCTTGTCCACTGTTGCTCTGCACTTTCTTACGGCCCTTTCTAAGAGCAGACATTGTTCCTTCAGCCTGTATTCCATGGACCCCTCCATCTGAAGACTCTGTCTCTGTAGGTCTGAAATGTGTCTCATACATCACTGCTCCTTTTCCTCCTTCACTGTTCTTTCCTTTATGGGCTCCATGTTACTTGAAGGCGGACTTGCTGAATTGATCTTCCTATCTCTTACTCTTTCTTTCTGGATTAGCCCTGTGTTTACTTTCCTGTTTTTCTCCTGGTCTGCTCCCAAGCTGAGACAGGCCTCTGGACTCAAATTTCACTCATCCTCTGAAGCCCAGACCACACATCATGCCCTGACCCTGACTTTCTTGGCATCTGTGCTGAGGAAGTGCCCATGGCCCCCCTCAGTGTGGCACCTTGTCCTGATCCTTACTAGGTTGCTGATACAGGAAAGGACTCTTCATTCTCAATGGGCTGTGGACGAGATGGAGGATCTGGGGAGAGCGGAAAGGGCGCTCTGGAAAGTTATGGGGAGGGTGTTGAGGGACTGAGAGGAACTCTGAGTTAGGGCTGTGTGGGAAGTTGGGGGGTGTTCAGTGGGGCTTTAAATGACTGTGGGGGGCCAAGGAGGACTGTGGATTGGCTTAGGGTGGGGTTTGGGGGGACCATGGGTAGGACTGTGGGAAGCTGGGGGTGGGACTATGGGGAGCTTGAGGAAGCTGTGGGTTGGGCTTTAGGGACTGGGGGTGCACAGAAGCTATGTCTGTCAGTCCTTGGGGGGCTGGGGGTGATACTATGGGGTACTGCCCTGTTCAGACCATCAGGGGCTCCAGGAACAGGGAGAGCAAGAGGGAGGGAACAGGCCAGGGGCCCTTCCACAGATTCCCAAGGCTCTAGTAAATTCCTGGAATTCATGAACTGCTTGCCTTGAGGGGTTTTCCAGGAAACCAGGAAGGCCTGTGATTCCTGTGTGGCCTGATAGGTTGAGATAGCACTGGTGACTGTAGGGAGACCTCTGGTGAGGAGGGGTCCTGACATGTGTCATTCCCTGCAATGCAGACTGGCCACATTGTCTAAGGCCCACAGATTCTGCTTTCCTTCACAGGCCACTGACCTCTGGGGGAGATGACAATGCCTCATGTCCTCGTGTCCTGTTCAGTCTCTAACACAACACTCCCAACCCCCCACTCCCTCCACCCCTGCACAGCAGCCCGTGCCCTGAAGGCAGCCTGGCCCTACCCTATGGGACCCTGACCTGTGACCACCACCGGACATCCCTATCCCCTGGAGTGTTCACCCTGCCCCTTCCCCGTGCTCACATTCCAGTGGGGGTGGGTGGGGGGTGGGGGGGTGGGGGGGTGGCCTCTGTCTTGGCCTTCATGGTGCGGATGCAGTTGGTTGTAGGCCTCAGAACTGGTTGGCTGTCACTGTGGCTGCTAGAGTTTGTGTTTCTGACCTTCCAAAAGTCCTTCTACCCCCGAGAATAGGCGGCACCTACCCTGAGACCCCCACCCTGCATACTACTTCCATGAAAGAAAAATGATGCTGTGTGGTGGTTTCAGGTAATCGTGATCATCACTCGCATCCATCTTTGCATGTTGTAATTTTAAGGTGCTGACAAAGACCCTCGGGGAGAGTTGGGGTGACTCCACCCTTCTCATTTCTGAGGGGGCCTGGGTCTCAGAGTCTCCGCACCTCACCTCAATGTGACTGGCCTCTGCACTTCTAGGCCCTAACTTGCCCTGCCCATCATGACCTGTTCCAGCATGGAGGCTGCCCCGACCAGTGTCCTTATAATTGGACTCACCAGGTTCCTCTGGTCCCGACCCTGACCTCTAATCATGTGATCATCTGCCCCTGCAGAGGCCTGCAGGTACCCAGAGTTACTGCCTCTTCCTGTCCCCAAAGGTCATGCTGGGGACAACTGCTGCTCTTTCTTTCCTCAGGCTCCTTCCTCCCTGTGCTGGAGCTGTCTGGGGATAGTCAGGAGGAACCCTGGAGATATCTTGGGCAAGACGCACATAGAGACCAAGTAGCAGAGTGACTTGAGCAGGTGATAGTTTGGAAATTCAGTGAAGAGTCTGTTCAAATTATTTTAACAGTGGGGGCTTCTGCCATGATGCTTTAGAAGTTTTTCTTTTTTCTTAATTGTTGTTTTTCTTTCTCTTTTCAGCAGAGGGGACCTGTTGCTAGAAGCTCTAGATTCATTCATGCTCAGGCTCAAAAGAGGATCTGCTACCCATGAAGATGGGTAGGTGTAAATTCTGTTGGTTCCACCATCAAAGTAGATTCCACCCAGAAGACTCCAGGGTCTCTTTCCTGGACTAAGACACCAGCCACCCCCTGTCCGCAGTCAAGCCTTCTCAGATAGCCTTTAACTCTGGATCCCTTCTTATTCCCAAAGGTCTCTGGACCCTTCCTGATCTAGGCACCTGCCTCTCCTCTCAAATTCTGCTTCGTCCGTCCTTACCTTCCTGCCAGCCCCATCCTGCAGAGCCTCCCTGCAGTTTCCTGTCTACAGCAAGAGGCTGCTGGTCTCTGGGGCCGTGGCAGGCACTCTCCTCTCCAGATATGGAGGCCTGCTGCTCACTTCTCGCAGGCCTCCACTCGATCGCCTCTCACTGGAGAGCCATCCCCAAATTCCAGCTGAGGAGCACCCCTCCCATCACTCTCAAGTTGCTCCCCAAGTCATCCTTTGATCCCCGAGGACGTGTTGGCCAGAGGATGGGTGCATTGGTCGGGCCACCCCCTCCCACATCCCTTCTAGGTCCTCTCACTAGCCCATTTATCCCCCCACTTCCTCCAGGCCCAGCCCCACTGTGCTTTGGAGCGACAGCTGCAGCTGCTTCCACTCCCTAAGATGAAAGAGGAAGCTCCTCTGGAGTGGCCAGCAGCACTTTCTCAGCCACACGTTGGCTGGCTTAGTCTAGAGGGTGAGGGTGATAAGAAGGAAGCCCGCGGGAATCCTGTGTACCATTGAGATCCCAGATGCTTTCTAAATACTGGGCCCCGTGTGACTCACTCCATTCCCTCAGCAACCTGGTTTACAGATGAGGCCACCAAGGCATATGTGGAGAATCAGCACTTGTCATGGGGCTGGAGGGACAGCACCTTGACTCTGCTCTTACCTGCAGAGGGGAATTCGGCAGTATCTACCACACCTGCGGCCCTGGAACTCACGAGCCTCTCCCAGGGAATCACTCTGATGGAGACGAAGCAAAGGACAGGCAAGGTTATTCTAGGTAGCATATTTTGTGATGCCTAATATACCCACTTTGAAGTACTATACATCCATCAAAAAGAATGTGAGGGAGCTAGGGGTGTGGCTTGGTAAAGAAAAAATTAAAAAGAGAAAGTTCTATAGTACACAGAGGATACTACTACTTGTTTAAGAAAGTAGGGAACATTTTTAAAAAGTTATATGTGTACATATCTATGCATCTATGTATATTTCATTTTTGTAAAAAGAGGGAATAGAGTGGAAGCCACATTTCTCCAGGTGTGTTTCTTCCTACAACTTTATTGAGATATAGTTCACACATTATACAATTCATCCATTTAATGACCAGACTTCAATGGATTTTAATATATTCACAGACATACCCGACCATCACCCAGTCGATTTGAGAATGTCCCTCATAAAGGAAATCTTGCACACAACTATCACCCATCCCCCTCCACCCTAAGCAACCACTAATCTACTTTCTGTCCCTATGGGTCTGCCTCCTCTGAATATTTCATATAAATTGAGTCATACCATTTGTGGCCTCTGTATCTTGCTTTAATGTAGCTGTTATGGTTTGGATATGAGGTGTCCCCCAAAAGCTCATGTGTCAGAAAATGAAAGAATGTTCAGAGGTGAAATGAGTGGATTAGGAGGGTTGTGACCTAATCAGTGGATTAATTCACTAATATGGATTAACCTGGTGATAAATGTGGGCTGGTAGGGTGTGGTGGGAGGAAGTAGATCACTGGGGACATGCCTTTAGGGGCTCCTTTTTGTCCCTGGTGACTGAAGATCTCTCCCTCTCTCTCTGCTTCCTGTTCCCATGTCCAGAGCTGCCTTCCTCCCCTCACTTTTCTGCCATGATGTCCTTGCTCACCTCTGGCCCGGAACAATGGCGTTGGCCATCTATGGACTGAGACCTCCGAAACTGTGAGTCCCAAATAAGCTATTCCTTCTCTACATTGCTCTTGTCAGGTTTTTTTAGTTGCACCAATGAAAAAGCTGACTCCAACAGTGGCATAATATTTTTAAGAAACATCCATGTGGTAGCACATTATATTCCATTCCCTTGTGGCCAAATAATGACGTAGTGTATGGATAGAACTTCTTTGAATCTATTCACAACTGGTGGATGTTGGGTTGTGCCTGTTTGGGGGCTGTTAGGAATGATGCTGCTCTGAACATTTCTGTGTAAGTTTTTAACGTGGACACATGTATTTATTTCCCTTGAGGATATACCCAAACCTGAAGACCCTGGGTCCTGTGGTGACTCTACATTTAGCTATTTGAAGGCCTGCCAGACTGCTTCCAGCTGCACCATTTTACTTTCCCACTGGTGATCTAGGAGAGGTCTCATTTCTCCATGGCCTAATACTCGTTATTGTCCACTTTTGGATAACAGCCATCCTAATGGATGTGAAGTGGTACCTCACTGTGGTTCTACTTCACATTTCTCTGATCATTAGAGTGAACATTTTTACCTCCACTTTTGCTTTCATTTAATGATATCATATCAAAATTCATTTGATAAAATGAAATAGAAATGAGGGTGACAGTCCCATGTTCACTACCATCTTGGACCGTTGACCCTCATGAGCCCTTGATGCAAGTGTCCCGGGCCTGAGCCCACCATTCTGTCATGGGTCAATCAGGCCTCTGCTTCCTGAGGCAGCAACTTCCTCAGCCTACGAGGACGACATTGGCTCTTCTGCACAGCAGTCAGCATCCAGAGCACCTGTGGTGGCCTTTCCTATGGCCTCTTTGCTGGCATTGGATGATCCCTCTCCTTACTGCTCCCCAGGCCACCCAAGATGCTGGTACCTGAGAAAACCCTCCATTTCTGGCCCTCAACCCAATATAGGAAGCAACTGGAGGGAGGGATACTGGGACATTTCCTATCCTGCCAGTGGCCAGGAGAAGCTTGAGGAGATACTGCTTCTGGGAGGGTACCCCATGGCTGGTGAAAGGAGTTTGTTTCCATGCACATTCATATTCAGGAGCCCTAGAGAGCTGGGACACCCTGTCATCCTATCCTGCTGCTGGATATCCGGCTGGGGCAGGCTGGGGCCACTAGCAGCACCGTTGCCTTGGGGAGAAGACAGCCTGATTAGGGAGAAGATCATCAGGGCTCAGTGTGTTAGGCAGGTTTTTTTAGTGACCAAAATACCAGATAGGATCAGCTTAGAGGAGGGAAAGTTCATTTTGGCTTATGATTTCAGAGGTTCAGTCCACAGCGGGTGACTCCACTGCTCTGGGCCCAAGATGAGGCAGCAGGCACATCACGGCAGAAGTGCCTGGTGGAGGGAATCTTCCAGGTCATGCCCCCAGTGACCCATCTCCTCAAGTCACCATCCCTCACACACCCATAGTTACCACCCAGTCAGGGCATTCAAACTCGGAGGGACTGACTAGGTTCTAGCTCTCATAATCTAATTATTTCACCTCTGAATATCCCTGCATCAATGCAGGAGCTTTTGGGAGACACTTTATGTCCACTTGGGGAATAGCACTACCAAGCAGTTTCCGTCAGGTATCACCAGTTAGGGAAGAGTCATCAAGATGCCACTTAAATACCTGTTGGCTCTGGAAAGTCCAGAAGAAAATCCAGAACCACATGAAGCAATAAATGACTAGCAGGACCCAATAAAGCATGGGCCGGGGTGGGGTGAGCTTCCTGAAGAGAGATTCTAATTACGTGACTTGTGACCAGAGTCAGGGACTTGAAGAGGAGGACTCCCCCTCTCCTGCCACGTGGAAGGAATTGGCAGAGCAACCTCAACACAGTCTCAGCCCCCTGGCTGGGTGCCAGCCAAGCAGGGCCACTCCATTGAACTCTCTGCCAGCCAAGAATGTAACCCGACGTGCCTCGGGAAGGTAACTCTGACACTGTCTTGGATAACCAAATCGTAGAATCATTCATCCAAATGTTAACGAGAATCAAACCCACAATTTTAACCTTATTAAACATGTGCATTGGGTCTTGTCAGTGTTTGTGGTGTTTAAGATAATCCAGCTCATTAGACTCCTTAGGCCAGCTTTTTACTGAAATTTTAAAGTTGTAATTGAGTGATTAACTTAGACTTGAGATTTTTAACTTGAAATCTAAGTCTTATAAAATATTGGGACACTAAGAGAACGTGTCATAATATTTTAATGTGTTAGATTTATAACTAATACTTAAGGGTTTTCTTTTCTCTTCCTTTGCCTTATTCCTTGTTATTGAGATCAGTGGAGGACTTTTTTAAAAAGCAAATTAAAATTAAATGTACAAATTTGTAGAGTTTTTGTTTGTTTATTTTTTTTTTTTGATACTGGGCATTAGACCCAGGAGCACTTACCCACTGAGCCCCTCTCCTAGTTTTAATTTTGAGACAGGGTCTCACTAAGTTGTTTAGGGCTTTGCAAAACTGCTGAGACTGGCCTCAAACTTGTAATCCTCCTGCCTCAGCCTCCCATTGCTGGGATTACAGGCAAGTGCCATGCCTCCTGGTTTCTATGCTTCTTTATAAAATAAGTACATTAGTAAATTGAATTTAAAAGCTGAAGAAAGAACTAGAACTTTTAACATTTGTAAATTTAGTGAATATCAACTTACAGAATTTTAAATGCTAAATAAAAAGTTTTGAATTGTGTGCACAAAATGTCCCCTTTGAGGATCTCAACATCTCCTGGTGAATGGGTGTGGAATTCGAGGCTCGAGTGGGGGTTTAGGGAATTCTGTTCACTGCTCTGGCACGCGGGGTTTAGCCCTGCCATCCAGCCAGGGCTGTTTCGCCGTTGGCACTGGCATATAGCCATCAGTCCATCTGGCTGTGTCTTCAGTCTATCTGCACCACAGCCAAAAAAATGCCACCAACCTGTTCCCATCACTCAGAATCACCACCCTCTGCCTAGTGGCTCTGACCACCTGAATTTGCTGCCCTCTCGGGGGCAGATCTGTCACTGCCTCGGGGTTCCTCCCCACCATTTAGCCTCCTTGGCCTGTTTGTCCCTGGAATGACTGAGGGGCTCGGGTCTAGAGACTGCACGGGCTGCTCCCTCCCAGTGGGCACTCCTTCCTACCTCTCCCTGCCAGTTCCTTCTTGCCTTTCCTCTCTTCTCAGAGGCCCCTGACTCCCCCGTCTGAAGGAGCCCCTGTTGCCCCTTGAAACTTTATCCTCTTTTCCTTCTCCCCTCACTGACTGCCATTTTGTTATATTTATGGGTTTTGTTGGGTGTTAGTTGTCTTCTCCATCAAAATGCTCAGAGCACAAAAAGCCTCCTTTGTGTCTGAGAACGTTGAAGACTCTAGTTGATGTGCAATAGATATTTATTGAGCATGGGAATGATTAAGGAACACGTGGGAAGGATCACTGTACAGGTGAGAAAACAAGCTCGCAGGATCACTTGGCCAGTGTTGCTCAGCTCCTGATGAGCAGGGCTGCATTCTCTGACTCATGCCACCTATGTACCTGAACCTGTGGCAGGGGCTGGGGAGGTGGGCAGAGAACACTTCCAGATGAGTGATGGATGAGCCCTTGTTGTGGTTAGAATGTTTGTCCTCCAGAATACCGGTGTTGGAAACTGAATCTCCAAATTCATATGTTAATGATATTTGAAGGTGAGGTCTTTGGGAGATGGTTAGGATTAGATGAGGTCATGAGAGTGGGGCTCCCATGATGGCATTGGTGGCTATGTAAGAAGAGGAAGAAAGATTCAAGCTCTCATGCTTGTTCTGTCTTTCCATGTGATGCACTCCACCATGTCACTATGCAGCAAGAAAGCCCTCACCAGATGCCATGCCATGCTCTTGGATTTTATAAACTCCAGAAACATAAGTCAAATAAACTTCTTTTCTTTACTGGTTACCCAATCTCAGATATTTTCTTATAGAGACAGAAGATGTAGTAAGATAGCCTTCAAGGGATGGATGGAGGACTTTGTCAGGGAGAGGACAAGGACACAAGGTACTACTTCAAAGGAAAAGACACAAAGACCCAGGAGATGCACAGAGTTGGGCGGAGAGGAAGTACCAGTGTTTGTGGGATTCAGGAGCAAAGGGCATACCTGGTACAGAAGCCATACATCATCTGATGGCTGGTTTAGTTGGACATGGGGACAAAGAAAGGGTGGGTGAGATGGCAGGGCCCAGTAGGAACTTGGAAGGCTCTGCCCTGGGATTTGGGAATAGGGCTAAGTAGTTCCAGGAACTTTTTACACCTGTGTGATGTGACTCACATTTTCAGCATGGTTAGCTGGATAGGGGATTGGGTTGGCCATGAAATCGAATCCTATCAGCACTGATGTGGACAGAGGCAGTGGAAGGAGGGTCAGAGTACCCAGGCAGGTGGCCTCTTGGAGTGTAGGTCTTGTACCTTGCTATGAAATTCATCCTCACACTGCAAGGTCTTTCTGTTTCGTATGTCTCTGGTGAGCTGAGGTTGCAGAGTGTCCCATTCTGTCCCTGCTTAGAAGCCTGGAACTGCCTTTGAAGAAAGGAGACCAGCATAGAGATAGACCTGTGACCTCCTGTGACCTCCAGCCTGGATGAAAGATAAGTTTTTATAGGGCAGGGGCTTCCAGCCTATTAAGCCAAGGAGGGGCTTTGACTCCACATCACTCACACACCCAAATCCTACCACTGATGAGAGAGACTTTTAGACAGATTAGGAGATCCAGGAGTCACAGATGTTTGTGGTTCATAGACAAAAGGAATTGATGGGGAGCTCTGGAGCAGTTTTTGAGTGGAGCTGCTGAACTTGGAAGGAAGAGAATTGTGGGATTCAATGGTGGGGCTCAGGTTGGAGGGTTATCAGAGGGAAGCTTGAAAGCATGAGGTCTCATACCATGACTGGCATCAGAATCTTCTGCAGAGCTTGTTAAACACAGAGTTTCTAATTCAGGGAGTCAGGGAAGGGCCTGTGCTTACCAGCAGATTCTCAGGGAGTGCTACAGCTGCTGGTCCTGATAATACCCTGAAAAAAATCAGCATTATAAACCGAGGCTGTGTCCATTCTTTTTATTTCATGAAAAAATAAAGCAATGAGAGGAGATGAGCAAGTCCATTTAAGCCTGTTGGGTCCAATATTGGGGAACTTGATGTGCCTCCTCTTTGAAAACTGTACCACATGGTGAAGCAGGTAGGCCTGTAATCCCAGCCACTCCAGAGGCTGAGGCAGGTTGGAGGCCAGCCTCTGTAACTTAGCAAAAACTCAAAATAAAAAATAAATAAATAAAAGGGCTGGGGAATGTAGCTCAGTGATAGAGCAACCTTGAGCTCAATCCCCTGTGCTGCAAAAGCAAACACAAAAAATAAAAAATAAAAATAATAAAAATGAACCCAAATCTGGTGTAGTGGTGTGGGAGACGCAAGGATTTTAGGGAAGGGATCTGGAGTTTATTTCCTTGTGGCCCCCAATGTAAGAGGTCTTTTGTCTTGTCTGTCTTGTCATGTCTTTGGCTCTGTCCCAGCCTGGTGGATCCTTCCTGAGCAAAGAATGAGTCCTTATTCCTGTCTTCCAGCTTCCCAGCCCAAGAGGGACACATAGGCTGTGAGGAGGGTTCTGGGATCTGGAGAATGGGGCTGGGAGTGTGATATGGGGTGCTCAGAGAGGAAGGGGACTAGGTGGCGCTGTGTGTCAGGCCTTGTATATAGAGACGGGCCAATGAGGGACAACAGGGCTGAAGAGGAGACTGGCTGGGCAAGAAAGGTCTCCGCGTTCAAGCTTTGGGCCCAACTTGGAGAAGTGGGTGGCGCAGGGACCTCCCTCTGTCCCCACAAGTCCAGGGGACACACTCCCTTCTCCAATACAGGTTTATCTTCTGACACTGACACAGTTAGAGTCCCAGAGATCATTTCCCATGGGGCTTGAAATTGACCAGGGCAAGTGGCAAAGAGTGGGTGAGAACATGCCAGGTCCAGGGCCCTCAAGAGCGTGGCGGGCCTGGCAGGCTCCCGGGCACTCCGCCCAGCCTGAGCAGCCAGGCTAATTACCCTACCCTAAAAGCCCTGCAGGAGCAGCAGACCGCGCCCACCTACCGGCTGCGTGCTCCAGGCCCCGCCCACAACTCGCTGGCACTCCTAGCTCCCCAGTGACTTGTGGCAGAGGCTGCCAGTCAAGAGGCCTAGCAGCCTTGGAGAAGGCGGAGCCAGTGGCCTTCCGAGTCATCTGACCTTGAGGGAAGGTCGCTTGGTTCTCCACGTGCCACAAGTCTGTCTGTCCTAGGAGGTCTCTGCTCCTGCTTACCCTTTAGCCCCGTCCTGCTTCTTGATTTTCAGGCTCTCCTGGCTGCTAGCGAGTCGCTTAACATCCTTAGTCTCAGTCTCCCCACGTATAAAACGAGGATGGATTTGTTTCCAGGTCTAAATGAGCTAATGTGTGTACAATGTAAAGCTTATCTTATTAGTTATATCACTAACACCATCATCATTATAATTGCCGATCTTATCCAGTGGCCAGCAGTTCCTGTCTGGCACATCATAAATGTCAGAGGGATGAACTTGACAGATCTTTACAGATGAGAAAGTGTGTGTGTGTGTGTGTGAGGGGGCAGGGGGAAGCAAGGTTTGGGGGTGGGATCTGCAAACTTCTCAACTCTTTAAGGGATCACCTCCTCCCATCGTTTCTTCAGGCATTCCCCCCCCCCCCCCCATGATTCAGCCTGAGGATCTTTAGCAAAATCACCTCCCAAGGAAAACATCACCTTGGAGCTGCTCCCTTGACCGACCCCGACTTTATCGTGTGTATTACGCAGTACTGGGGAGCCCAGGAGCCCATAATTAACCTAATAAGGTGTCTGCTGCTCACACATTGGTGCTCAGGCTCTGCTCCAATGGCTACCTAGTAATTTGCCTGATCTCTGGGATAAGACCTTTGCCTGGACAGGTTCCTACCACAAAGCACCCCATGTTCCAGGTGGAGCCCGTAATTGATGTTTTCATGCTCTCCACTCACTCCCCTACTGCCCTTAGTCCTCTTGAGCCCAGTCTTCAGAGATGAGGCCATTGCACCAAGGTCATATATCAGAGGGACAGGGCTACTCAGGGAGAGAGCAGAAACAATGTGGGTTGCACTAAGCGACATTAGATGGCACTGGGGAAGAAGGCAACCAAACCAAGCCAGCTGATGGCATTTGGGGACGCAATGAGGAAGTCGTTCTACAGCCAACCCAGCAGCCGCCAGCCAGGCTCCCATCCAGCTTCTGTTCCAGGAACCTGTTGGGTGCTGCTGCTACCAACCCCAGGGTTCTCGACCTGGAGCCAGGTCATGTTGACTTCTGAGCTCCACAGGGACAAGAGCCACCCTCTCATACTAGAGCTCCGAGTACTATGCTGCTACCAAGTTCTTCCAAGCCACCTTTTTCTTCAGCCATAGTTACTAGGGGTTGACTCTGAAAAAGAAGCCTAGGCCCTGGAGGAACCAAGCAGGACGCCAAGGCTATTAGAGCTTAGAAGAGGCAAAAGGAGTCCACCACTTTGCAGCGCCCCTCCCCCACCCCCACTGCTGCCACAGGCGCCCAGTGGGCGGGCAGAACCCACAGTCAGGCCCGGAAGCGCTGGGCAAGCCCTGTGGTCTTCTGAGCGCTCGCCCACGCAGCTCCCTTTGATCAGCTCTGCTGGGCAGGTTGCATCATCAGGTAGATTTTCCTGGAGACTATGCCCAAGGAGCTTAGCCATACCCTGGCCAGAAGATCTTGTGTGTCCCAGGCAGAGTGTGAGTCCCTCACCCTGCCTTCGTGGATAGGGCAGTACTGGCTGCCCTGGAGGAGGTACAGGCTGGGCAGAGAGGTGGAGCAGAGCTCTCAGAGGGCCATGATGCCCAACCCCCCTCCAGGGGAGCTGGACTTCTTTTGAAAACAAGCACCCCCACCCCCGCAGATGGGGGTTGGTAGCTGCATCGCTGACTTTTCTGCACTCAGCCTGCCAAACCGCCACATAATCCCCTTGGGTTCCCAGAGCCATCCTGCCCACACAGGTGCTAAGTCCAGCCCTGGGGGATTCCTTGACACCCACTGCTCCAGGTCCAGGCCTGTCCCCAGATGAGGTCCAGGGGTGCTGAAACCCTCCCTAACCTCCTTCCACCGCTGGGTACAGGATAATGGGTGGGGTCTGAGTCAGAGCTAGCTCACCTTGGTTGGGTAGGTGTGTGAGGGTGGGGTCCCTGTGGGGCAGGGGAACACCAGACACGGGGAGGGAGGGTCCGATGGTTTAAGGGCTGTTTGTGCACAGAGCATTTATTCTTCCTGGTCTGCCAGGGTGGGCCACAAGGAGGGCTAAGAAGCCAGCTGTGAGCTTCGGATCTGCCACACTAGATTCTAAGCTTCTACCCCTTGTTCTCTGGATGATCCTTCAAAGTTCCTGCTGTTTCTTGTGAACCTGGCCTCTGTCCCTCAATCAGAGGTTTCCCTCTGTGTTACCCACCAAAAGGGAGACTCAGACCCCAGGCTGCCATTAGTACTGGTTGGACACACAGGAGCAGAAGGCACATGGTCTAGGGTGAAGGGAGGCTGGAGCCTCCCCACCCAGTTCTCACAGCTAGCTGGGTTCTACTCTCTCACTCCATCCCCGCTCTCCTCTTCCTCTACCTGGACTTCATCGTGGGGGTCGTACATTTCCACTTCATGCCGTTTCCAGGAACAGATGAGAACAGAGCCCTGCCTTCACTTTCATCCTTGTATTTTAATTGAGGAGGAGCAATAAATACAGAGTGGGCATTCCTTATCTGAAATGTTTGGGACCAGAAGTGCTTTGGATTTTGGAATATTTGCATGTCGACAATGAGATATTGTAGGGATGGCACCCAAGTCAAAACAGGAAACTCATTTGTGTTTCATATGTCTGAATGTAATTTTATACAATATTTTAAATAATTTTGTGCATGAAACAAAGTTTCTGGATATGGAATTTTCCATTTATAGGTCTCTAATGACCAAAAAGTATTGAATCTGGGGTTTTTGGACTAAGGATGCTCAAATTGTACTAAGTATGTGGGTCAGGTGGCAACCATGATAAATAAAAATCAGAGACAAAGAGACCGTAAAGAGAGGGGATAGTGGGTAGATAGGTAAATTGAGCAGGTGACTTTTAAATAAAGACCTGAAAAAAAAATGATTTAGTGAGACTTGCAAAGTGTTTTCCAGGCAGAGAGAACTCAGACACTAGGTTGTTCTCTGAGAGGGAAGTGTCTGGTATGGTGGGGACAGCAGAAGGCCAGGGGCTTGAGTTGAAGGGTTAGGAAGAGGGACCAGAGGAGGTTAGAGGTGAGAGTGAGGCACATTCTGCAGGGAAATGGGAAGCCCCTGAGGGTTCTAGCAGAGGGGTGACAGGTTCCAAGATGGGTTTTAATTGGGTTATTCTGCAGCATGGAAAATGGGGTGAGGATGGGGGTGGTGTGAAAGTAGGAAGCCAGGCTAAGGGTAGATCCAGGAGAGAGGTGAGGGGTATCCTAGCCTAGGATGGATGGTATAGGGTGAGAGCAGTTGGATGTCCACTGCTCTCTAAAGGCTGCCAGGCTGGGTATGATTGATATGCTGGGGTGGGGAGATATAAAGGGAAGATGAGTTGACTCTGAGATATGGGCTTGAGCACCCACTAGGGGACCTTCTGAGGAAGCACTAAGTCCCCATGGATATATAAGAGAATGTCTTCTAGCCTGCAAAATTATGCTTTCCTTATTAAAGCACTGCCCATTCCTTGGGTCTGATGCCCCCTGTTGGGTGATGTGTTCAAGCAGGCCTGAGTCAGGGTGGGGCATGGGTGGGAAGGGGTGAAGGAGGTGATGGGTCTTCTGCTCTGAGTCGGGAGGAATTGAGCATACTGCTAGAACTTGAACTGTACCCTCTAGTCACAGGGGCCTGGGCTTGGTGTAAAAGCCTCTGCTAGGGAGAAGGGACCAGTTCTGAATGGGTGCCACCTTGTGTGGGGGGTGGGATGGGCCTTTCCCATGGGAATTTGATCCTAGTAATTCAGTGAGAAAAAGACTATATCGTGCCCATTCCACAAGGCTCAGAGATGGAGAGCTTGGCCCAGCCATACCACTGCAGACATCTATCTGCATGCAGCGATCTGGCTGCCACCTAGCCTCCCCACGGCCAGCTTGAGCTTTCTCACAGCATAGGAATATCCCAAGAGAACCGAGGAGAAACTCTTCCACCTTGTGTTCTAGCCTCAGAAGTCACAGAGTGTCACTGATCCCCAAATGGCACACCTGCCTACATTGGAGAGGAGGGAAACTGGCCCTCACCTCTGAGCAGGACTGTCAAAGTCTCCTTGCAAGAAGAGCACTTTGGTAAGAATTGTATTGCTGTCGACTTCAGAAAATATAGTACACCCCAGAGGAGAAGTGGCCTATGGGTGGATGAATGGCACTGATGCCCACCCCAGCAGGCTCTGAGCCCAAGGCACAGGTTCAACTCGTAGTGCTCTTGTTCCCCAGCCTCTTGACCCTGGGTGGGTCCTTGTGCCCTCTGAAGGTGACCCCTCTAGGGGCGCCTACCCTGCCAGCTTCTGAAAGGAGGATGAGGAGTGGATGTTGGGAGATGCTCTCCAGCTGGGGACCCATGTCACCGAGGCACACTGGGGTAAGGGGGATGACACTGATGCGCTCAGGAAGCCTTAGCTGCTCTAGTGACAAGGCTGGGCTGAGACTTCAAGCCAAAGTTCTCAGGTAGTCCCAGGTGACCAAGGCCCAGAAAGGCAGTTTCAGTTGGGGAGAGTGATGGCTTCATGTGGAGAAGACACTCAGGAAGTCGGTTGAGCTCCAGTGTCCCCATCTGAAGCAGGGCTCCGTGGCCACATCCTGCCTCATTGTCAGCAGGCATTGGGCTCCAGGGCTGCCATACTGTCCCAACTGCCAGGGATGAAGGAGCTGTCTCTTGGCAGCAGCTGCCACACAAAGCCCAGGGAAGATGAGCTCAGGGAGGCTGGCCCAGGGTTCACAGCTTGTCACCAAACACGTATTTCTGCAGCTCATTAGTCTGGAATTCTTTCTATTCCAGCAGGCCCTCCCCTGGGATGTGTAGACTGTTCTGGCTCAGCCAACAGCAGTAAATGGGCCTTATCAAAACACAAAATGCTAAAATGTGGGAAAAAATACTTTAAAAATGTTTACATGGGAGGGACAGGCAAGAGTATTGTTGAACTGTTTTCTTCTTTCATAAGCAGCTGGGCCAGCTGAACTGAAGCTCAAGGCCAAGACCCTGGGGACCCAGCAGGAAGAACGGATGAGCGAGGGGCAGGCTACACAAAGACCTGGGGGAAACAACTTATTTTCCATTTGCTTTCTCTTTGTCACTCTGTGGCGAATTCAAACCGACAGTCTTCACTCCCAAAATTTTGACTGTGGATATGGTCACTGATTGTCCTGATCCTTTAGTGTCCTTTCTACTCTGAACCAATTTAGAGAAAGACCTTTTGCTCAGGTCTGGGTAACATGGAGTGATGTATTTGGAACCAAAGGCTACGGTAAAACTGGGTGGATGGCAAGTATTCATGAGCATGGTTCCAGGATTCCTATCTCTAGACTAGAAAAAAATCACAAAGGGGATATGGCACCTGTCAGGACCTCCAGCATACAGATTCCCTTCCTTAATAATTTAACCTTTAGTTCTAAGCTTGGCACATGACTCTCTGGACCAAATCTGACTGAGTGGAGTGGGGGTGGTGAGTGCAGGTGTCATGAAGCAGCTTCCATGCCAGAATGTAACAATAAAAGGAATTTGTGAGCCCTTCCTCCCTTTTTCTACTTCTGTTATCTGAAATATGAATATGATAGTTGGGCCATGAGGTGATCTTGGAGATGGAAGCCATGTAAGCTAACCCCATATAATTAGAGCCTGAGTCCCTGACATGGTGTAGCCTCCAAAATTGGACTTTCTACCTCCCACATTGAGTAAACGGCTGCCTTGTTGACACCACTATGGTGTTAGGGTTTCTTTAACCCAGAGCCAAAGATAACCCTCTCTCGGAGAGTTTACAGTCAATTATGTTTCTTATTCAAAAAGTTAGCCAGTGGTTATAGGTCAGGTTGGGCTGGAGCATCGTAGCTGAATGAAGACAATTAATTTGTGGGACTGCTCTGTCCTTGTCAGGGAAGAGGACTCCTCCCTCAAACAGACATGTCACCATGAGTATGGTGTTGACTGAGTGTGTCAGGGACATACGGACAGATTGGAGGATTGCCCCAGCCTAGACGTGCGAAAGGAAGACTGAATACCCGCTGTACTTCCTTCCCACTTCAGCTCCCCTAGAAATAGCTCAATAACATAATTGCAGGGAGAAGCAACAGAGAGTATGAGGCACAGGTGAGTCCTTGTGGGTCTTGGCTTTCCTGGATTTTGAGAAAGTAAAAAGACTGATCTGTCATGCAGATTGACACCCCAAAGCAGAGGTGATTGCAAACCAGCAAATTAGCAGAAGAGATTGTATGTGGCAGGGAAGGGGGTCCTTGGAAAGAGATGTTACACTCCTTCCACACCTGGAGGGACCGAAAGCTCGGGGCCCATGGTTTGAGAAGAGAAGTGGGCCAGGAGATAGGAAGAGTGAGTTCTTTGCTCGCCTCTAAACCCAGCTCCACTGTGCCTGAGAGAGGACCTTGGAATGATGTTTGCACCAGGACAAAACCAACGATGTGCTTGTGCTATCAGTTAATCTCTCCCCCAGACTCATAGGTTGAGACCTAACCCCCAAGGTATTAGGAGATGGGCCTGCAAGAGGTGATTAGGTCATGAGGGTGGATCATTGGGATTATGCCCTAGAGATCTTCCTCTTCCTTTCCACTTTATGAGGACACAGCAAGCAGAGGGCCATCTATGGATGGAGGAGAGCCCTCATCAGATACTGAATCTGCTATCATTTTGATCTTGGATTTCCTAGCCTCTCAAACTGTGAGGAATAGATTTCAATTGTTTCTAAGCCATACAGTATGATATTGTGTTATAACAGAACAAACTGAGGCATCTTGCTAAGAAACTAAGGTGAAGTTGGGAGGAGGGTTAGTATCCACTAGAGTAAAAGCCCTCATTGATTTGTTATTTTAATGGAGACAAGGGAGCTTGGTACCCTCTAGTGAAGGCTGTCAGTTACTATAACTTACCCCTACCTGGAGAACTCAACCTCGCCTTCCCAGGAAGGGGAGAGGCCTGCTGTGTAAACGAAAATGGGAAACATGAAGGGAATCCTTGCCAGCTCTTGAGAGGCAACAGTTTTGTCTTTCATACATGTGTACAAACAGGCAACCAAGAAAGCAATCACCACAATACAGAAGGACCAAGATGAGCAGATTTAACACTGGAAGAAATTGATTGGAAAGGCAGTGAATAGAAGCTAAGAGTAAAAATGAACCCCTGAGACATTTGAGGAGACATTGCATTCACAAAGCAAGAACAGAAACCTATAAAAAAGGAAAAGTCAGGGAATAATGAAAAGTTGAGATATTAAAGATATGAGTGTCAAAATTTGTCAAAATCAGGAAAAAGTTGGAAAATATAATTGAAGTAACTCCCTAGACTTTAGAAAAAGAAGATAAAAAGATGAAGAGTATGAAGGAACAGTTAAGAAATGCATGCATTGATCCAGTCCATCTAAACGGTGAGTATAACAAAGTAGCACAAACTTAGTGACTTAATGCTACATAAGTTTATTGTCTGGCAGCTATGGAGGTCGAAATCCTAAGAAGGAGGTGTTAGGAGTTCCATTCCTCCTGGAAACCATAGGAAAGGATCCATTTCCCCCATCTTCAAGGTCAGCAGTGGAGCTGACCAGTATGTCTGCTTCCATCATGTGTCTTTCTTTCTCCTTCTGCTTGTACTATCACATTCCTTTCTCTGATCTTGACTCTCTCTCTTTCCTCCTATGGGTATCCATTGGTGAGCATTGAGCTCACCAAGATAAAACAGGGAAGTCTACCCATCTCAAGATTTTTAATTTAATCACATCTGAAAAGTCCCTTTTTTTCCCTGTAAGATCACATATTCAAGGATTCCAGGGACTAGGATGTGTCACCTTTGGTGGACCACTCTTTTTTTTTTTTTTTTTTGCTACAATGGGAAATAATAACTAAAGAGGGAATAACCTTTGTTTTTTAATTTAAAAAGAGAGAGGAGGTTTTAAATTTAGAATCCCTCTGAGTTACTTAATAGGATGATTGAGAAAAAAAAAAGTTCACACCTGGGTACTTCATCATGAGTTTTTAGGAAGATGAAGGGAGAGAGATGGCACAGGTCTCTGGCAGAGGAGTGAGATTAAATGCAGTATGCAAAAGAGAAATAGAAGACTTCATTCAAGTCTTGAGTGGAAATTATCTTGACTTGAAAATGATTCCATCAGCCAATCTATTAGGTATGAAAATTTTAAATAAATTTTAATGTATAAGAAAGTTAACCTCCCATGAACTTATTCTGAGGAAGTACAATGTGAAATGTACTCTGGTCACAAGAAAATAAAAAACCAAAAGGAAAATAAGGACTTTCCCAAATCATAGAACTAAGTCAGTACTACAGTGCAAAGAAATTCTATGCCATGAATATGATGATTAAATAATAAGAAATCTATGAAAACTTTCCAGATTAATAAGTTGAAGACTTTAAGTAGTTTCAACACCCATTTTTCCTTAGCCTTGACATCATGGATGAATACAGCTTTATCATGATGATATGTAAATGCTTCAGTCCTAAAGTCAGTGATTTACTTAATGCAGAAACACTAAAAACATTCATACTAAGGTCAGAAACAAAGCCATATATTTTTTTTACTTCTACTATTACTTAACACACTGCCAATGCAATCATATATAACAACTAGAGGCTTAATAAAGAGTAGAAATATTCTCTGATTGCAGATGACAATACAATGTACCTGGAAGTCTCTAGTGAATATTTTTCAAAACTACCCCAGAGATTAAAAGAATTCTAAAAGACAGCAAAGAGGTTGTAAAATCAGCATATCAATAGACTTTATATGTTTTATATGATTTTCACATATGAAGTTAAAAATTAAAATAAATAAAAATTAAAATAAATCTTACCAGGTATTCTCAAGGAAGACAGAAGGCTCTTGGGAAAGTTTGTTAGTGGTATAGTAACTTCTCCTCTGTCCAGGGGGAAAAAAAGCCATAAACTGTGGAGATGGGATAGTGTCTTCCTTAGGAGACAGTGAAGTAAAAGCTGTAGCAAAACAGCCCTCATCCTAAATACAAGGTTACATTAGAATCTAAAGTCGGTTATAACATTAGGGTAACCATTGCAACACTAACCCTCAGTCCCAGCCCACCTCCTGACTCAATTAATAAACATCTACATTAAAGACCCAAGTGGGCTCACTTCCAAGCATGAAAATGATTTACATCAATCTCTACTATCTAATGTCTGTTACCAAAAAAAAAAAAAAAAAAAAGCTGGTCACTGTGATGCACACCTGTATTCCCAGTGGCTCATGAGGCGGAGACAGGAGGATCAAGAGTTCAAAGCCAGCCTCAGCAATGGCAAGACGCTAAGCAACTCATTAAGACCTGTCTCTAAATAAAATACGAAATAGGCTGGATTTTAGCTCAGTGGTGGAGCGCTTGCCTGGCACATGTGAGGCACTGGGTTCGATCCTCAGCACCCCATTAAAATAAAGATATTTTTAAAAATTAAAAAACAAGTATAACCTTATGAAAAAGTAAGAGACTGGAACTATCAGGTGAGAAATTTAAAATAATAATCATAAATATGCTTATGACTCTAAAGAAAAATGTGGGAATATGCAAAATCTGAGGGATAATTTCAGCAGAGTTGGAAATGATTTGAAGGAAATGGATGGAGATACTAGAAATGAGAAACTGACAAAAGATGAGAAATGCCTTCAACAGCTCATTAGTAGACAGTCAAGGTAAAAGTTGAGGTCATTTTGAAGATAAGCCAATAGAAACCCAAAAAGAAAAAAAGGAGTAAAAATCCCCAAAAGAAAAGTGCATTCAAGGGTTCTGGGACAATACTAGATGATATTATACATTATTTAAATCTCAAGAAGAGAAAGGAAAAAAGAAAAATGTATTTGAGAAATATTATTTTTTTTCTGTTTCAAATTTTATTTAACATCCTCCCATTATTGATTTTATTTTATTTTATTTTATTTGCATTTGGGGTGTTTTATTTATTTATTTATTTGTTTGTTTGTTTGTTTGTTTGTTTGTTTGTTTATTTATCTATCTATCTATCTATCTATCTATCTATCTATCTATTTATTTATTTATTTATTTATTTATTTATTTTGCAGAGCTGGGAATCAAGTCCAGGTGCTGGGCATGGAATCCAGGACCTTTTGCATGCTAAGCAAGTGCTCTACTATTGAGCTTCAACCTTAGCCTGTTTTTTTTTAAATTTACATATAAAAACTGCACATAGGGCATAGTGTAATAATTCAATACATGTGTACAATATATATTGTTCAAATCAGGGTAGTTAGCACTTCCCTTTCCTAAAAATTTATCAAATCATTTGTGTTGAGAACCTTCTAACTCCTCTTTTCTCATTTTTTATAAAATGTGTATTCAAAACTATTGTAATGTTTTGGAATTAATTTTATATTTGCTCCTTAGGATTTTAAAATTTTGGACACAAAATATATTACATATATATATATATATATATATATATATATATATGTAGATATATAGATATCTATCTCTAGGAATTAAACCCAGGGGTGCTAAATTGCTAAGACTGGCACTGGCTTTGAATTTGCCATCCTCTTGCCTCATCCTCCCCAGCTGCTGGGATTACAGGCATATACCATTGCACTTACAGATGGGTTTGAACTGTAAGCACCCTGCTTTGTTGTAGAATACTGGGACTCATTACTCCCACGTGACTGTGCATTGGTACCCATTAACCAACCTCCCTGTCTCCTTTCCCCAACCTTTCCTAACTTAGCTCTGCTGATCACAATCCTACATTGATTTTTAAAATATTCTCCAAATTTTTATTAGAATGTACTCTCTCTATATTAGCTGGGATTACAGACATGCACCACCATACCTGGCTAAGAAATATAGTTTTTTAAAAAAGAATTTGTCCCTATTTTCAGATGATATATTTATATAAGTAGAAAAGTCCAAAGTATCTATGAAAAAATTCTAGAATTAAGCATTATTGATAAAGTATTTATCTAGAGTACAAAATCCAAGTTCAATATACAAAATCAGTTTTATTTACTTTCTGTACAGCAGCAATGGACAATTAGAATTTAGGATTTTTAAAATTATTATTTAAAAGAGAAAAAAAGGTACTTAAATCTAAATCTACCCAAATACATATATCATTTGAACACTAAAAGCTATAAAAATAAGTGAAATAATAAATGAAGACCTAAACAGAGTTTTCAACAATATACATTGATCGGAAGACCTAATAATTTTAGGTTTACAATTCTCTACAAATTTAATTATAGGTTAAACGAAATATCAATCAAATGTTCAACACATTTTATTATATAGATATAGACAAACTGATTCTACAATTGAATGTACATGTAAAGTTACTTTATTAGTAAACAACTTTGTAAAATACAAGCAAGTTCAGAGAATTTACATTTCATGAACTTAAGACTTTAAATGCCATAGTGATTAAGATAGTACAGCATTAGAATAAAGATAGAAAGTAGATCGATTTTAGAGAATAGATTGTCCAAAAGTAGGCCCATACATATATGATCAATTGTTATCTGAAAAAGTTAACAGGGGTGTTCAGTGGAGAAAGGATAGTTCTCGAAACAAATAGTGTTTGAACAATTCACTCCTCATATGAAAAAATGCACTTTGATCCATAGATTTTACCTTACAAAAGAAAATTAACCCTGAAAGGACCACAGACTTAAATGTGAAACAAAAAACTTTGAACCTTACAGAAGAAAGTGCAGGGATAGACCTTCATTATCTTGGGTTAGCTAAAGATTTCCTACACATGACAATAAAATTATGACTCATCAAAGAACAAATTGAGCAAACTGCCTGAGGAGCTCCACTGGCCCACACCTCAATGAAAGTGAAAATTATTCAAAAAAAATTATCAAAAGTGAAAGTGATCCTAATGACAAACACCAAACACAGATCCATCTATCCAAAAATTTTGGACTTTTGGTGGTAAGGGCGAGAGCCTATGATATTTGAGACAAGATTTCATCCATTTTCTGCTTTCTGGAGTCTCCATTCCAGACTGCTAAAGTCCAGAAAGACATTATGTCCCACACCTGCAGCTCTAGAGCCCTGTTCAAAATTTCATCTTGTATGAGAAGCGAATTCTAAAACAGACATCTCCCAATCTCTTCTCAAAGAAACTTATTTCACTTGCAAAAATGAAATATGGAGAAGTTCAAACCTAAGCACACACTCAAGAATAGTGGAGATTGTGGGGGAGAGGAAGTGAAGAAGAGATTAATGAATTCAATGAACATAAAGCCTGTATTGTAAGTGGCTGATTTGTATACAGAACTGAGGAATAAAAAATAAATAAATAAATAAATAAATAAATAAAAACCATCAAGAGCTGGGGTTGTGTCTCAGTGGTAGAGCACTTGCCTTGCACATTTGAGGCACTGGGTTTGATCCTCAACACCACATATAAATAAATAAAGATATTGTGTCTATCTACAAGTTAAAATTTTTTTTAATCAAATATGAGCTCAGGAAAAAAAAATCAAACATGGATCTTAGAAACTAGTCCTTCAAAGGAATTACAATTTAATTGGACTTGTTTGCAGAGACATCAATACTCAGGGGATTTTTTTGAAACAATAGAACAATAATCCATCAATCAATGAAGCATAATATCTGGACATGGTCACATAGAAAGAGAATCCAAAGAATGTCAAATTATAAAGAAAGAAGAAAAAAATCTCTATTTGCAAGTTATAAGAAGTTATATGTGCATAACCCTAAGGAATCCACTAAAATTGTATTAGCTCCACTAAAATTTTATTAGCACTAATAAATGAGTTTAGTAATATTGAAAGATGCTAAAAAATAAATTGTATTTCTATATAATTTTAATGAATAATCAAAAAATGAAATTAATAAAACAATTTCATCATCAAAATTCTCAGAGAATAAATACTTAGGAGTAAGCTTAACAAAAGCAATGCAAAACTTGCATGCTGAAAGTTATAAAATACTCTTCAGTGAAAATTTAAAAAGACATAAGTAAATGGAAAAACATCCCATGTTTTACTTACCAGGAAACTTGACATTGTTAAGATGAAATATTTCCCAAGTTGACCTACAGACACAACTCAAGCCCCAACAGCAACTGATTTCTATAGAAATTGACAAACTGAGTCTAATATTCACATGGAATTAAGAGGTATCCAGAGTAGTCAAAACAATCCTGAAAGTTTAAGTAGGATAATTTATACTTCTCAGTGTCAAACTTACTATAAAGCAAAGTAATCAAGAAAGTGTAATGTTAGTAAAAAGTTTAGACATAAATAGATCAATGTAATAGAACTGAGAGACCAAGAATAAACCTATACAGTCAATTAATGTCTCTAAAAGGGTATTGAGACCATCCAATAGAGGAAGAATAGTCTTTTGAACAAATGATGCTGTGAAGATTGGCTAGTCACATACAAAAAATGATGTTAGACTTCAAATTATTCACCTTACATTATGTATTTTGTATATAATGTGCTTCACATTATATGCAAAAGTTAACTTCAAGTGAGATTAAGGACCTAAATCTTAATTTAGAGCTAAAACTTAAGAATTATTTTTTTAAAAAAACATAACAGTAATATTTCAAGACCCTTATTTGTCCAAGGATTCTGAGATGTGACACAAAAAAAAACATGAGAAAGAAAAGAAAAAGTAGAAAAATTGCATGTTTTTAAAATAAAAATAAAACTATTGTGCTTCAAAGAACACCACTGAGACAATAAAAGATAACACACAGAATGAAAGAAAATATTTGCTCTCTAATATGAGAAAATATGAGAGAAATTGATATATTTGATAAGGACTTGGCATCTAGAATACAAAAAGAACACTTGTAACTTAGTAATAAAAAGGGAAATAACACTATTTAAAATGGAATAAAGATATGAATGGAGGAGTCTTCAAGGAAGATATTCAAATGGCCAATGAACAAGTGTGAAGAGGCTCAACATCACAGTAATTAGGGAAATGAATGGGAAAAAATACTAATTACCAAAGTATACACGATAAGAAAGAGTCTTAAAGAAATTTTTATCAATAAGCAAAAATCGTTCCATGAAGAAACACAAAGCTATAATGGCTTTCTTGGCAGGTTCTATCATATATTTAAGAAAAAAAAATAATGACCAATCTTGTACAAATTGTTCAGGATATACTTATCCTAGCATTTTGTGGGTCCAGAATAGAATTGGTATAAAAATATGACAGAAGCAATTTGAAAAATACAATTTATAGGTCAATTATACCCATGAACACAAATGTAAAAGTCAAAATAAAATTCAGCAATATATAATAAAGCATAATATGTCATTATCAATTTGAGTTTATACCAGGAATGCAAGGATTAACACTAAAAATTAATGTACTTTGTTATATTAACATTAAATTATTTAAGATTACATAGCATTATTACATAGTACATAAAATTTTTAAAAAATAATAAAAATTACTTTAAGTGATGCAGAATAAGCATTTGAAAAAAATTTAATATCCCTTTATGAAAAAGCATTTTATCACACTAGGAATCAAGGAGAACATCCTTAATCTAATAAAGAGTATCTATAAAAGAACTCTGGTCAATATATTTAGTGGTAAAAAGAGAAAAATGCTACTTTGGGAACTAAGATGAGACAATGTTGACACAGATCATGTGCTTGCCTACATAAAAAAACTATAGGTAAATTATAAGAATAAGTAAAATTGTTCACTGAGTTTGATTTTAAGTAGTCAATAGGCAAAAATCAACTTAAATATATATAAGAATAAAATTTTATGATTTTATATATATATATATATATATATATATATATATATAATTTTTTAAAAAGATACAAATATAAAAAGTATAAAAAGTGAAGATAGTATCATCAGGAAGGTTGCAAATAGAAAGCCCATATCAAATTCCCTTACAAAGATACCAGCTGAACAATATTCAATCCACACTGCCTGTATGAGAACTCCCCGAATAGTCACAGCACCCCAGGCAAGCTCAAAACTAAACACAGCAGGTGTGTAAAACTTTTTCGTGGGTGATGGTTATTCCTTCAAGCTAGCAATCCAATTTTCTCCTGGGGCAACCAATATAAAATGAACAACCAATCCATGGCTTCTCCTCTCAGAGAAAAACAGAAGTGTGGAACACACTGACAATTTTTCAGCTTTGGAGGAAACTGCCAGAGAAATTATTTTCTGTTTAGTCTGACTACTAACTTCTGAAGGAACTGGCATATCTGGGGGCAGCTGAAAACAAGCTCAGTGCTTACTGCAATGCCAGAGAACCTGCAATACTGATCACACATACTAGAGGGAGCAAAAAATTACAAGGCTGTGAAAAACCACAAAATCTCTCTCCCTGGGAATTGTACACACAAGTCCAGAGAAGGTGTATCGCCAGAAAAGGTGTAACAGGCTCCCGAAATTACTAGTTGGGCTTTTTGGTGAAGATCTTTCAGTATAAGTTCATTCATGAACACTAAAGAGTTGGCTGTTTTTTCAAGCGTACTAATCTGAGAAAAAAGAAATAACAAGGCATATGAAAAAACAAACAAACAAACAAACAGGGAAATATGGCCCAATCAAAGGAATAAAATGTTCTCCAGAAACTGACTGTTAAATAAAGATATCACGAATGACCTAAAATAACAATAATCTGAAAGAAGTTCACTGTGTTATAAAAGAACACAGAAAAATAACTAAACCAAATCACAGAGAACACAGAAAAACAACTAAACAAAGTCAAAATGATGTATGAACAAATTGAGAAAAACATCAAAGAACTACAAACTATAAGCAAGAACTAAATAGGAATTTTAGAACTGAATGATATAATAACTGAATTATAAAATTTACTATAAGTGTTCAAAAACTGACTTGGTCAAGCAGAAGAAAGAATCAGTGATGTTGGGGCTGGGGTTGTGGCTCAGTGGTAGAGCACACACCTTGCATATGTGAGGCACTGGGTTCGATCCCCAGCACCACATAAAAATGAATAAAGGTATTGTTTCCACCTACAACTAAAAAAATATTTTAAAAAATCAGTGATGTTGAAGATAGGTCATTTTGAAGTTATTGAGTAAGAAGAACAAAAGGAATAAAGAAAAGTGAAAAGAAACCAAGAGATTTGTGGGAAATGATCAGGAAAATTGATATACATATTATAGATGTTTTAGAAGAAGAAAAGAAAGGGGTAGAGAGACTATTTGAAGAAACAATGACTGAAAATGCCCCAAATTTGAAGTGGCAATATAAGCAAATTCAAGAAGCTCAAAGGATCCCAATTAGAATAAAACCAAAGAAGCCTACACCAAGACACATTATAAGCAACTGTAAAAATCAAAGACAAAAAAAAAATCTTAAAAACAGCAAGAAAATGCAACTTGTAAGATACAAGGTAGCTCCCCAAAGATTATCTTATGATTTCTGAAAAGAAATATTGTATGCCAGAAAAGACTAGGATATTGTACTTAAACTGTCAAAATAAAAAAAAAATCAGCCAGTAAGGAATATTAAGCCAGGAAAATTATATTTCAAAAATCAAGGATAAAAGTCTTCCTAAATAAAGAAAAGCTGTAGGAGTTATCAACACTAAACCTGTCTCATAAATATTGGTAAAGAGAAAAGCTAAACAGTAACAACACAAAAGCATAAAAAAACATGAAACTCTCTGGTAAAGATGTAGAAAATACAGAATCCTGTAATACTATAATGGTAGTATATAAATAATTTTTAATTCTGGCATAAAATCTAAGATATAATAACATAAAAATAGCTATGACTATAAAACTATGTCGATGGATACAAAATATAAAAGCATGTGGTTTGTAATACCAATAACAAAGTGAGGGGGTGTAAGGAGTAGGTAAAATTTTGGCAGGCGGTTGAAATTAAGTTTTTGTTAATTTAAAATAGGTTGTTATAATTATGTTTTATTTAATGACTGTGGTAACCAAAAAGAAATATCTGTATCAGAAGCACATGAGAAACAAGAAAGGAATAAAAATATGTTACTACAAAAAATTAATGAAGCAGAAAGGAAGACCTCATGACAGAGCGGGAACAAGTAACTAAACCACAAGACCATTAACAAAATGGCATTGGCAAGTCTTTCCTAATAGTGATTACTTTACTAAGTAAAGTTGGCAATTTTGTTAAGGTTGGGTCCACACGAGTTGGACCCAACACACACATACAGAACACTCTATTCAACTCTAGAAAAATACAAATTCTTCTCAAGTTCATGTGGAACATTCTTTAGAATAAATCACATGTCAGGCCACAAAATAAGTCTTAAAAATTTTAAGAATACCAAAATCATACCAATTATCTTTTCTGACCATAGTGGATTGAAACTAGAAGTGATAGCAAAAGGAAAACTGGAAAATCACAAATATGTGGAAATTAAACAATAGACTTTTGAGCAGTTAAAATGGATCAGTGAAGAAATTCACAAGGGAAATAAGGACATATCTTAAGACACATTTAACCAAAACCAAAATAAAACTTTTGGGATGCAGAGAAAGCAGTACTAAGAGGAAATTTTCTGGTAATAGACACCTACATTAAAAAATTTAAGAAACTTCAAATCAGCAACCAATTTTTATATACAAAATAACCAGAACAAAAGAATAAACTAAAAACCAAGTAAACAGGAGAAATAAAATAATAAAAATTAGATGAGAAATGAATGATACAGGAGAAAAGCAATTAAAAAACAACAAAATTAATATTTTTTCATAAAAAGGAGTTTTTAAAAAAATCAGCAGAATTATTGAACATATAATTAGACTAATAAAGAAGAAAAGGCTCACTGGGGTTGTGGCTCAGCAGTGGAGAACTCACCTTGCATGTGCAGGGACCTGGGTTCGATCCTCAGCACCACATAAAAACAAATAAATAAAATAGAGGTATTGTGTCCAACTGGAACTGAAAAATAATTTTTTTTAAAAAAGTAGAAGAAAAAGGCTCAAATAACAATAATTAGAAATGAAAAAATCAGACATTGCAATTCATGCCATAGAAATAATAAGGAAAACAATGGGGTACTATAAACAGTTATGTCAACAAATTAGATAATCTAGATGAAAACATACATTTTAGAAAGAAGTAAAATTTAGGAAGAAGTAAAATTATTTTTGTTCACATATGACATGAAATTCTACGTAGAAAAACTGAAAGATTCCATAACATACTTAATTGTACTAACAAAGAAATTCAGCAAATTTTCAGGATAAAATATCAATACAAAAAATAGAGCTTTATATCTATACAATATCACTGAACATTCAGAAAAGAAAATTAAGGAAACAATTGCATTTACAATTGCATAAAAGAAAATAAAATACATAGGAATAAACTTAACCCAGGAGGTGAAAAACTTGTACATGGAAAATGGGAAACTATTGTCAATAGAAATTAAAAACAAAAATAAATAAAAAGGGCTGTGGGTGCAACTCAGTAGTAGAGCCCTTGCCTAACCTGCACCCTGAGTTTAATCCCCAGCACTGCAAAAAAGAAGAGAAGAGAAGGCAAGAGGAGAGATAGAGAGAGCATTATTCATAGATTAGAGGACTTTATATTGTTAAAATGTCCATACTATTTAAAGCAATCTACCAATTCAATGCAATCCCTATTAAAACCCCAAAGGCATTATTTCTTTTGTAGAAATAGAAAATGCTCAAATTCATATGGAATCCCAAGGGACCCTGAATAGCCAAAACAATCTTGCAAAATAAAGCTGGAGGCCCCCATTTCAAAATATACTACTATGCAGTGAAAATCAAAACAGTCTGGTACCCGCATAAAGACATAGATCACTGGAACATAATAGCCCAGAAATAAGCCCACTGAGATATGGTCAAATGATGTTTCACAGCAGTACCATAGATGCACTGTGCGGGAAAGGAGAGTATCTTCAACTCTTGGGGCTGGGAACACTGGATATCAACATGCAAAAGAATGAAGTTTGATTCTACCTACACCATATACGAAAATTAAACCTGAATGGTTAAAAGACCCAAGCATAAGAACTGAAACTGAAAATACACACACAGAAAGTTTTATTTAATACATTAGATTTGGCAATAGTTTCCTGGATATAATACAAAAGGCATATGTAATAAGTGTAAAAATAGACTAATGGGACTAGATCAATGGGAGAAAAATATTTGAAAATCACATATCTGATGAAGAGTTAATGTCCATAATACATAAAGACCTATGATTCAACAGTAACAAAAACAACACCTGATTTATTTATTTTTCTTTTAATTTTTATTTGTTCTTTTTAGATACATATGACAGTAGAGTGTATTTTGACATTTTATACATACATGGATTATAAATTATTCTAGTTAGGATTCTATTAGAATAAATCATATGTCAGACAGCTGTATATGATGTGGAATTTCATGGTTGTGTGTTCATATGTGTACATAGGAAAATTATGTCTGATTCATTTTATTCTTTCCTGTTCCCATTCCCATCCCTTTCCTTCATTCCCCTTTGTTTAATCCAATGAACTCCTATTCTTCCTTCCCCACCCCCTTATTTTGTGTCAGCATCCACCTATCAGAGAAAACACTTGGCCTTTGGTTTTTGGGGATTGGCTTATTTCACTTAACATGATAGTCTCCAGTTCCGTTCAGTTACTGGCAAATGCCATAATTTCATTCTTTATGGCTGAGTAATATTTCATTGTGTATATATACCACATTTTCTTAATCCATTCATCTGTTGAAGGGCACCTAGGTTAGTGCCATAGTTTAGCTATTGTGAATTGAGCTGCTGTAAAACATTAATGAGGCTGTATTGATTTTAAGTCCTTTGGGTATATACCAAGGAGTGGGATAACTGGGTTCAATGGTGGTTCCATTCCAAGTAAAATATCTGATTTAAAAAAAAACAAAACAATAAAGAGCTTGAATAGATATTTCTTCAAAGAAGATACATATAAATGGCCAAAACAAACAAACAAACAAACAAAACAAAATAAAAACCAAAAAAAAAAAAAAAACAAACCAAAACAAAAAACACAGATGGATGCTCAGCTTCACCAATCATCAGGGAGATTCAAATCAAAACCACCATGAAATACTACCTCAGAACCCCTAGGAGAGCTACAATTAAAAGAAAAAGCACAGCAAATAGCAAAATTTATTGAGAATATGGGGAAACCGAAACTCCTGTGTGCTGTTGGTAGGAATGTAAAATGTTGCAGCTGCTATGGAGGATAATATAGACATTACTCAAAAAATTAAAAATAGGATTATATTAAGATCTAGCAAGCTCATGTGTGGGTACAAATCCAAAAGATCTGAAAACAGAATCTTGACAAGATATTTTTGCACACTCATGTTTTATCGCAGCATTATTCACATAGACAAGAAGTGGACACATCCTGGATGTCCTTGGACGGACAAACTGATAAGCAAAATGGCATATACAGAAATGAAATATTATCCCTTCCTGACAATAAAAAGGAAACCTTTTCTTATGCTACAACATGCTTAAATCTTGAGCGCAGTATGATAGGTGAAATAAGCTAGTTACAAAAAGACCAATACTGCATGCTTCCACTTACATGTGTAGTCAAGCCCTTGGAGACAGGAAGTAGGATGGCAGGGATGGAGTGTGGGGTGGAGACTGCTATTCAGTGGGTCCAGAGTTTCAGTTGCAAGATGAAATGTTCTAGAGACCTGTTCTACGGCAACTTGCATATAATTGATAGTATAGTACCAAACAGACAAAATGGGAAATTTGATGTTGTTTTTATCACAATTTTAAAAAATCAAGTCCCTGGGATATTTGTGCTACATGGGAAAGGATGAAAATACAATTTAAAAAATACTAAGAAACCTATGTATCTAGGGGAATTAATGATGTTTATGGATCGGAAGCCTCCGTATATCTCCAAATTTTGATCCATAGATTTCATATAAGAGTTTCAGTACTTTTTTTCCCCTTTTTCGTGAAACTTAAGAAACTCACTCTAAATTGTATACGGAAATACTGTTTTAGTCCCCAATGCTGCTACAACAGAAACTACAGACTGACTAATTTATAATGAGCAGAAATTTATTTGGCTAATAGTTCTAGTGGCTGGGAAGTCCAAGATTGAGGAGACACGTTTGGTGAGGGTCTTCTTGCTGAGTCGCACTACGGCAGAAGTCATTATCTAGGGGAGAGAGACAGGGAAGGGGCAAACTCATCCTTTTATCAGGAACCTATATCAGCAATAGCTAACCCACTCCTCTGATGATGGACAGAGCCCTTATGACCTGATGGCCTCTCCAAGGTCCTACTTCTCTACAGTGCTGCCTTAGAAATTGTTTCCAACACACGAACTTGGGGAGACACAAACCACAGCAAATTCCAAAACCAAAAGTAGCCAAGATGTTCTTTTTTTTTTTTTTAGTTGTAGTTGGACACAATATCTTTAATTTATTTATTTTTATGTGGTGCTAAGGATCGAACCCAGGGCCTTGCACATGCGAGTGCTCTACCACTGAGCCACAACTCCAGCCCCCCAAGATGTTCTTGAGGGACATATTGGAAGAAAGTGGTAAGACTTGTTCTACCAGTTTTTAAACTTATTCTAAAAGTGTAATCATCCACACAATCGGTCATTGGAAGACAATCTACATAATTTGCAAGACCCATGCAAAATGGAAATGCAGTGCTCCTTGCTCAAAAATTATTAAAAAGATCAACAGAGGAACATTGAAGACAAGGCCCTTGTGAGCATGGGGTCCTACGTGGCTCTGCATTTCATGTGGTTGTGAATTTGGGGCCTGGATTATTGGTTCAAACATTGTCTTGAAATGTAGAAACAAACTAATGAATCAGAACAGGGAGCCCAGAAATGGTCCCCAAAGAACAGACTCATTAGAGATATGACAAACACACCACAGAACAATAGGGTAGGATAGTCTTCATAATTGATGGTAAGAGGACACGTAGTTGTCCAAGTAAAGAAATGATAGATTTAAAAACAGGAAAATTCCTTAAAAAGGAAGGAAACTGAGACACTTGTTGCAACATAGATGAACCTTGGAGACCCACTGCTAGAAATAATACAGATGCAAAATGGAAAATACGATATGATTCCCTGTTATACATGTTATACATTCCTGTTATACATGACACCAAGATGCCTAGAAACTCCTAGAAACAGAAAGAAGAATGGTGGTTGCCAATAGCGGGGAAGAGGGAGAAAATAGGGAGTGTTTAATGAGTACAGAATTCCAATTTAGAAAGTGCTGGAAATGGATAGTGGTTAAGGATGCACGGCAATTTGAATAAATTTAATGCCACTGAATTGTACACTTGAAAAATGGCTAAATGGTAAATTTTATGTTAGCAAATTTTACCGCAGTTTTTAAAAAGATGAAAAGCAAAACAATATAGCTGTAGAATAAAGAAAAATAGCTTTATAATCTTAATATCATCAAAGATATTTTTAAAATATCCAAAAAGGACTAACAGTGAGATGTGTGATAATCGTGATTCATTAGAATTAAGAAACATTTCTTCATTAAATGACATATCAAAAGAGTGAAAAGTTAAGTCAAAGAGTGGAATGTTTGCAGGGCATGTCACTGGCAAAGGGCTCCTATACAGAATATATAAAGCACATCTAAAAATCAATAAGATAGAACAGTGACTAAAATAGAAAAATGGTTGTCGATCCATTTTGTGTTGCTGTAACGAAACGCCAAGGACTAGATAATTTATAAGAATAGAAATTTATTTTCCCATAGTTCAAGAGACGGGGAAGTCAAAGATCAATGTGCCAGCATCCAGCAGGAGGCTTCTTGCTCTGTTATGGACATGGTGGAAGACATCACGTAGCAGAAGAGCAAAGAGGAGGTAAAAGAGAGAGAGCAAGAGGGGTCCAAACTCCTTCCACCCCTTTTTATTGAACCCACTCCTGCAATAAGAGAATTAATTCATTGACTCTGCCCTCCTGGCCTTCTCTCCTCTCAGGGAGTCCCATCTCTCAACACTGTTGCACTGGGGATTAAGTTTCCAACACATGCTTTTTGCAGGGACACATTCAAACCAAAACAATGGACAAAATGTTTGAACAGGTACCTCAGAAGAGAAGATATCCAAATAGCCAGTAAACATGTAAATGTTCCTTAACCATTTGCAACTTGCAAATTTAAATCACGACCTGTTATGGTTTAGACAGGAGGTGTCCCCCAAAAGCTCTCGTGTGAGTCAATGTAAGAATTTTTGGAGGCTAAATTACAGGGTTATGAGAACTTTAATCTAATCAGTACATTAACCCACTTGAATGGATTAACTGAATGGTAACTATAGGCGGGTAGGGTGTGGCTGGAGGAGGTTATTGAGGGTGAACCTGTGGGATATATATTTTGTCCCTGGTGAGCAGAGTTCTCTGCTTCCCAGATCCTGAGCTGCTTTCCTCCTCCATACCATTCCATCATGGTGTTCTGCCTCATTCTGGGCACAGAGCAACAGAGTTACCCATCTATGAACTGAGGCCTCTGAAATTGTGAGCCCAGATAAACTTTTCCTCCTCTAAAATTGTGCTTGTCTGGTCTTTTGGTCACTGTGGTAAAAAAGTGAACTAGTACACCACCAGATAGCTCCATGCACTACGAGACTAACAGTACCAAGTGCTGAAAGTCTTAGAAGTCACAGAAACTGCTGATGGTATAATCACTTAGGAAAATGATATAGTATCTATTAAAGCCGAAGATACACATGCTAGGAGCCTTCGTGTGTGTGTGTGTGTGTGTGTGTGTGTTGGTTAAATATATATATATCTACATATATATTTTTGTTAACAAGTTTATATTAATATTCTGTTACTGTATTAAATACCTGAGATAATCAATTGATAAATATGAAAGGTTTGTTTTGGCAGTTTTAATCCATATTTAAATCATAGGCCTTTGGGGTCTGTGGCCTAGGGCAGGAATGGGTGATAGAGGAAACCTTTTACCTCCTGGCTTGGGATGAAAGAGAACAGAGGAAGGGGCACACCCCCAATGACTGGAAGACTTTCACTAAGTCCCACCTCTTTTAAGATTCCACCACCTCCCAGTAATCCCAATTGGAGTTCTAAGTCTTTAACACATGGACTTTCAGGGGACACTCAAAATCCAAACTATGCCAAGTGCCTGATAGGTCTGCTAGGAGCTAAAGATATGTGTCTCTCCAAAATTTCTATGCTGAAATTCGAATTCTCCAGGTGGTAGTATTTGGAAATGGGGCATTTGGAAGGTGAGTAGGTCATGAAGATGGAGACCTCATGTGGGATTTATGACTTTATAAGAAGAGACACACTAAAACCTGCTTCCTTTTCCTCTCTTTTCTCCTTGTGAGGACACAGTGAGAAGGCAGCCATTTGCAACTTGGAACATAGTTGATTCACCAGGAACCAACTATGCTGGCACCCGGATCTCAGACATCCAGCCTCCAGAACTGTGACAAATAAGTGATTGTGATTTAAGCCCCCTAGTCTATGGTTATTTTGTCATAACAGTCCAAACCAACTAAGAGAGCCTTGAAATAAACAAACAAACAAACAAACAAAAAACCCCAAACACAAAGCATCCATCAATTGTGGGATGGACTAAAAATTGCATATTCAGACAATAGATTTTATATTGCCCAGGAATTACAAATGCATACAGCAACACAGTTAAATCTTAGTACCATGAAATTGAAAGAAAAAAGCCAGATCTAAAGCCATGTGTTCAACAGCATGATTCCATTTCTGTACATGGCACCAACCTGCAGACATGCCCTTATGGTGAAAGGATCTTTGCTTGTGTAGTGAACTATACAGCAGCTTAAGGAAGTGCTGATTGGGACTGCCAGCTGGTGGAGATCAGGGAAAAGGAACTGCAAGGGACGAGGTATAATTTGGATGAAGCTGTGTGGTGGCTATACAGGTGCTTGCTTTGTGATAACTTGCTAGGCTAAACGTTTATATTTGAGCATAGAGGTTACAGCAACTGTAAAAACCCTTTTGTGTCATTTTGTTGAAAAAGGAAGGTTGCTGGAGGGGGAAGTGGAGATGAGGGGTTCCCTCCTGGTTCTTTTATGTATTTAATAACATCTTTCTCTGTCCCTAACACCCTTGACCCCAAATTCTTATTAGAAGCTTGTGCAGGAAAAGGAGAGGGCCCTTCCTCACCATGTGTCCCCTTTTTCTGCTTTTGCAGCTAGACAGGGCCTCTGCCCTACATGGAAGGCTCTGAACCAGTCAACTGAGTCAGATCTAATGCTTCTCATTATAGGGCATGCTTTCCTACTTCTTTGTGTGCCTGCTTGCTTTCATGGGTTGCTGGATATTGTGCATCTTACCTTGTTGGATGCTGGAATTTTTTTTTTTTGAATTCTTATAAAGATTCTTTCTCTTTCTTGTGAGATGCAGTGAATTTACTTAGAAACTCTTTGGTCATGTTGACTATTGCTTTTTGATATGTTAGGAGGTTTTGGAGAAGTGCTCAGCCTTGGGCTAGGTCCAGGCTGCCCAATGAGTGTTCTGCTAATACCCAGTGAAACAGGAAGTGTCCAGTCTGGCATGAGGGAGCTTATAAAGGCATCAGAACCAGCCATTGTCCTTTATTTCCCTAGGGTGGTTTTGCCCTGACCTCAGGCTGTTTCTTTCTATGCAAGCAGCACTGAATACTCAGAGACCTCTACGGATCTCCAGGGATGACTCTTGCCAGTTCTGCTTCTGTCTTGAAAACTCCAGTCACGTTGGTCTCCCTGGACTCTCAGTCCTGTTATGTCCACCCAGGGAGCCCACTTATTCTTCCAGGACCCCCTCCTTCACTCTGTAGCCTGTTCAGGCTCTGTGAGGGCACACTCTGTCCATTTCCCATCTCCCAGGACCACCGTCCTTCTTGTTTTGATAATCCATTGTTCACTTATCGTGGCTAGTTTTGTTGCTTGCTTCAGAGGTGGGGGAGGCAAATCTGATCCTTGCTACTCCATCTTGGTAGAAGAGGAGGGCAGGAGAAGATTGGTTTAAATGTGGGAGTCATGATGACATGGTCTACTCATGGGAGCACTCTGGTAAGAATGAAAAATTGATAGTGCAAAAGAGAGAAAGGAGAACACACATAAGTCATGTCCTTGACAGAGGCAAAGGCAGGATTGGGGACAGCAGTGACAAGGGGCAGGACCACTGGTTCTCAGGAAAGAAGCCTTTGGCCACAGACGGGGGCAGGCAGAGGTCTTGAAATTTCTCTGTGAGTACAGTTAGTTGACTGGGGAATCCTTCATGATGCCTATGGAATTCTTGTGGCCCCATGCCAGGAGGGCTGGGGGTGAGCCCAGCTCATACTGGTCTATTTCTGGCCTGAGGCAGCTGCACGTGTCTAGGTAGGATTCTCAAGTCTTGCCTTATAACTGCCAAAGAAATGGGGTCCCCTGGATTCACCCAACTGAAGTCACCTTCATAACACTCGTTTTCAAATGTGCTCAGTCCATGCAAATCTATCCCACCAGGCTTGCTGGTCTTCTCGGGGCCTGGCATTTCCTTGGCCTTGGATCTACAGCCCTCTTTCTTTAAAACAGGCCTGAGAACTGCCCTTGTGTTTGGGAAAAGCCAGAAACACTCAACAAGCCTCTGTCCTGAAATCCTCAAGAACAATGTATCTGTTTCCACTGAGGAACAAGAGCCTCTGTCTAGAAAATCCAAGTGACCTTGGCAACAATGCTGCCCGCAGCACATTCAAGTGGACAGCTCGGCTCCCCGCCCTCTCCCTTCCACACAGTCCTCCGGCCTCTCCGTACACTGTGGGGCTGTCTGTGTAGAAGCCAGAGGGCAGCCCCCCATGGGTGTCTGGCCTCACTGACTGGTAGAGGCTCAGTGTTTCTACAAGACACAGGACAGAGGCAAGCTCCAGTCCCAGTTCTTCCTCTCCCTGGATAGATGTGTCTGCATGACCTGTCTTCTTAGATCACAAAGGAGGTCCAGTCAATCTGTGATGGACCAAGACAGCCATTCTCTGGTGGTCCTTCTCTGCTGGAGCACAACACAGGACCCAAGAACATTAGTCTTTCTTTCTTCATCCATTACTGGCCTTTGGAAGGGAACAGGAGGAGTGTCCAGCTTCATCTCCTTCTTCTTGTCTATTCCCAGAGGCACAAGCTGCATGGGTGATGGGTCTTTAACAAACCAGACCTAGGAGCAGTTCCCTGGCCTCTATGGCCAGGCAGTCCATGCTCGACTCTGTTCTACTGAAGGTCTCCAATGAGGATGTCTGTCCACTGCAGCCTTAGACTGCAGCCTCTTTATGGGCCCTGTGGACACACCCACACTGAGAGCTCAGCCCTGAGAGCTCTTCCCAAGCCTTTGTTTGGATGCAGTCCCACCCCTGTGTGGACCAGCATTAACTGGCATCTCCAGCCTCTGTGCTGTGGAAGTAGGTCCCAGGCCAGTCCCTGGCAGCCAAAGCCAACCTCCAGCCACTCTTGCTTCTCCTGTGGAAGGTGCTGTATGCCTCACTCTGGCTTTTGACTGACCTATATCATTTGGAGTCTCCTAGCCCCAGACCACCAGGGTATATCACTTTTCACAACTCTTTCTCTGAACACTTCCATATGCAGGCAAGATTATATAGGCATGAATGGGGAAGCTGGAGGAAGAATTGGCAGGTGCTGCTCTAGAGATTACCATCTGGAGGAGGATAAAGACTCATCATCAATCTCACCATTGAAGTAATAATTCCGGCAACACTAATGATGGGAGGGTCCTATGTGCTGGGCTCGTGGCTTTGCATGCTTTGCCCCATCTCCACTGGCAGCTCAATATCCTCATTCTACAGATGGAGAATGTGCTTAAAGAGCTGAAGTGACTTACTTAGCTCACATAGCTGGACATGTAACTGCCAACATGGTAAGACGCTAGGATCAGTGACAGTGAGAGAAGAGGGACTTTCTGGCTGGGTAGACTGGGTAGGTGCACAGAGGAGATGTCATTGAGCTGGGCCCAGGGGACAGGCAGGACTTGGACAGAAGACAGGGAAGAAGGACAGAGAATCAACAGTGCAGACAAAGGGAGGTATGAATAAGCATGCTTGCCTCAGATGGAGCAAGTGCTTGGAAAGCAGGGGAGGCTGCGTAGAGGAGGGTGGAGTGAGATAGGCTTACAATTGGGTCATGCAGTTAATCACTCAGTGCTCGGAGGCATGGAAGGACTTTGAGTTAGAAAGTATCATGCTTGGAACTACCCTGGTTCCAAAGGGCTGGACCTTTGCAAATCAAAAACAGGTTTGTTGTTGAGTCAGTCACTAGGAGTACACAGTGAGAACAGACTTTTGGAGGTCCACTTCTTCCCTCAGCCCTGCACACTGGGCAGCTGCCCACTCCTCCCTGCCCCCTGCCACAACCCCTGCCATGCTGACCAACTGTGGTTTTTGCTCAGCCTGCCTGGTTCCCACCCCACTCGACTGAACAGCAGCCCACTGAGCCCTTCCTGAGCAGATGTCCACCCTCACTGCTGTGTCTAGACAACAAACACTACTAGTGCTGGGGGGGAGGGAGCATGGGTGGGGGGACCAGGAAGGGACACAGTGGGGGGCAGGGTGACTGGCCAGAACTACGTCTGAAATCTTCTTCAAAACCACAGTCAGGCTTGTTGGAAAGTATTCCTTCCTTGAGACATTGCAGTTCTGCCTCCTTGAATCACCCAGCCGCTTCCTTCCTGTGTGTATCTTACGCACGCTAGGACGGGGCGGGCTCAGCCTGTATGTTTTTGTTTCTTTTAAGTTTTTGTCTATGTTTTGTTGCTTTGGTGAGTTGCAGGCTATGAGGGCGGGATTACTTCTGAGGAGACTTTGTCACTGTGCAGGATCCTGGGTATGGCTCAGGCTTTGTCTGCAAGATAAAAATCTTTGTCTGTGCAGATCAGAAGGAGGAAGGGTTCTCAGCGCTGTTAGGACCTTTCCCATGTGATGATGTGTTTCATCTCTACACAACCTGAAGAGGTGGCTTTATAGGTAAGATTTTTAAGGATCAGGGAGGCTTGAGAGCTGGCCAAGGTTTTCTGCCTCAGGAGCCCGAGTCCTTTCCTGCAGACAATGTCAACACGCCCCCCAGTGTCTGTGGCAGGCGAGGGCAGTCTCTGCTAGAGATCTTTTTACCCTGTGCTAAAAATGTCTACCAGCCTATTTCCTGACAAGCCCAGGGACTTTTGGCTGCTACTTTTTCTTTCTCTTGAAGTAAACAGAGTAAGAGAGCTGTACAAACTTCTTCGACTGTGACTCACAGGAAATTATACAAGTGACATGGCCACCCCATTCACATGTGCATATATGTGTATAAGCACATGCATGTCTGGATGTGTGTATATAATCATGTGTATATATCTATAACTGATATCATTTTCATAACAGAATACTTACTCTTACATGTGATAAATCCACCCTTCAGGTACTGTAGGTGTTTGTATGTATGTGTGTCTATATAGATGTCTGTACATATATACACAGTCTCCAACTTACTTGACTTATGATTTTTTAACTTCATAATTGTGTGAAAGTGATATGCATTCAGTAGAGATCATACTCTGAGTTTTGGATTTTGATTTGGTTCTTTTCCCAGGCTGGTGATATGTAGTATGATTCTCTCTCGCCTGAGGCTGGAATAGTGACAGCAAACCACAGTTCTCAGTCACGAGATCACCAGGGAAACAATCAACGCTTCAGCAGGCTGTGTTACTAAACAAGGACGTTCTGTAGTTTAGGTGTGTTCAATGCACTTTCCATTTATGACCCTTTTTGACTCACAATGGTTTTATGAGGATGTAACCCCATTGCAAATTGAGGAGCATCTATACATACATATAAATGTATATTCATAAACCATACCATTTTCATTAAACCACACCCATGATGGTGTTACACTCTGTGTGTGATACACTCCCATTTCTACCCATTGATAGTCTTCCCAGACCTTAGTGGGTCACAATCTGAAGCCTGGAAAATACTGAACAGGAAGAAATTTTGTCTGGGGTTCCCCAAGAGTCCTGGCATTTGGCCTGGACACCACGTTCCACCTAGTCCAGCACATGCATGTATGTGTTCCTGGAGGAAGGAAGGAGCACTTTTGTTACTAAGGTTTCTTAGGGGATGAAAGATTTTGGGGGTCCCAGGTATGATGAGAGTTTGCCTCTCCAAAGGTGTGAGTTGGTGTGGCAGCATATTGCAACTTATTGAGTTTCTCTGAGCTCCCTGAACCCTTGTTTTCTCTAAACATAGGGGATAATGATAATAACCCATGCACAGCTGGAGGCTCCATTCACATCTTGACTCTTTGTGTGGCAGGTGTGTAGGGTGGATGTGCTCCTAATTCATACTTGACCTTGAGGTTCTTCTTACTCTCACAGCTCAGCATGAGTGGGTGCAGGTGGCAGGAGTGGCAGAAGGCAGGGACCAAGGAGCTCTATGCACTACTCAGGTTGCCCCGGGCGTGGGGGGGGGTGTTCCAGACTAAGAGGTTGGTCAAACAGGAGTGCTGGGGCTTGTTTCCTGTGGCTCTGAGGCCTCTTTACTCCATGTTTTGTGGGAAGGTTACCCATCTGGGGCCTGACAAGTGAGCCCTTTTTCATAGTCACTATCCTGGCAGGCGGCCACAGTGGCTAGGAAAGGAACTAATATCGAGCCCACCACCCTCCTAGAGCTTGGGCCACCAAGCTGCAGGGACTTGGCTGCCCCATTCAATGTGCCACCATAAGGCTGAGTCCCCACATCCCTTAGGCAACCACTGTGGGAGTGGCTGCAAAGTTCAAGCTGCTCAGGATTCGCCTTCCTCAGGATACTCCCAGGTGTGTGTGAGCCACCAGCCCTGCCCCTCAGGGTCCTCTGAGATGGATTCATTTCCCCCTGGGCACTTTCATGGAGTACAGGCAAAGGTGAGAGAGAGAGCAGACATTTATCATCTTTCCATGGAAAGAAACTCCCTGGACCACATTAGAGATGACCCCAGCTGTTTAATACTCCACAAAACTGCTGTGAGGTTCACATGGCCATTTCTGGGAGCAGCTACCTGCCAGGGGACAGGGTCTCAGAGTGCCAGTTATCCAAGTTGTCTAGAATGGGCAATACAGTAGGACAGCTAGGTGCCTCTTTTTTTTTTTTTTTTTTTTGTCATGCCTCATGCTGGGGTTTGCTTTGGTGGCCCTGTAGTCATCTACCAGAGTGATGTGGTAAGCCCATCCACATTTTACCTGGCAGCTCTGCCTTCTAGACCTTGGGCTCTGTGGTTGAGCCTCTGAACCTGAAGTCTGCATTGATTGTGAGCTGAGGCTGCTGGCCTGGGCTAGCCAGGGCTGTTCCCTAGACAGCAGAGATGGTATGCAGAGAGTACTTGTGGGCAGAACCCACTGGAGGAGCCAGACCCTGCAGGCCCAGGACGGAGAAGCTGCATGTGTTCCCAGGGACCCATGAGCCCTCACATGGTAGGCTGTGGTCTCCTGTGGCTAAAGAAATCCTTCTCCACCCAACTTTACTTGACAGGATCTCTATTTCCCTAGCCTGCAGTGGGACATGGGTCACAAGTTATTCTTTCACAGGGCTGCAGAGGGGGCTCATTCAGTTGACCTCTAGGCCACTCCATATCAGAGAAGGGGCCCGATAGCAGTCTGGGGGTGCACCTCATTTATGCATGTCCTAAGCCCCGGACCCACAGGATATGAGATGAAAGGGGAAAAAGATTGGATACTAGAGGAATGTTCAGGGGTAGCTCCCCTGCCAACAGAAGAGCCTGTGTCTTTTTTCTCCCACACCAAGACCAAGTCATTTTCTGCTTTTTTTTTTTTTTTTTTTTTTAACTAAAAGGTTGTTTTAGAGGAAAGGGTGCTTCCTTGAATTCTAGCCTTCACTAAATGAAGGCTTAATTCTTCACTAGGTTTTGTAGCCCAAGGGCATTTGGTAATTGTATTACTCAGGATTTTTTCATTTGTAATTATTTGACAATATACTTTGAATTCATCTAAACAGAAAGAGAAAATGCATTGGTGGTGTAACTGGGTCACACCTTCAGGCACCATTGGATCCAGGAGCTCAAATTGCATACTTATCTCTCTCTCTCTCTCTCTCTCTCTCTCTCTCTCTCTCTCTCTCTCTGCCTCCCTCCCTCCCTCCCTCCTTCCCTTCCTCCCCTCCTCCCCCGCTTCCTCCCTCCCTCTAATTTCTCTACAATTCTGTTTATCCCACTTCTTGGCTTTTTCCTGAGGCCAGCTCCCCCATATGTTGGCAAGAAGAGTATCAACAGCTCCAAGTTTAGGAAAACTAGAGATCCAGAGCACAGTGCTTAAAAGAAAGTCCTTGGGTTCTCCTTGAATTGGTTCCCTTTGGGCCCTACCCTGAACGGATTCCTGTGGCTGTGTGGCAGAGCTCTGGCCTGGGTCCTGTGCCTACTGCTGTGCACGAAGGAGGTATATATACCAAGGAGGAAAAGGGAAGTTGGTCAGACAGCCCCTGGCCTCTGCAGTCTATCCCCATATGAAATTCTCTGCTTGCCTCAGTGGTGCATGAATTTCTATTTAGGGCCTCACAGGGAGGAAAGATGGTTTATTTGAGGGTGACTTCAGTTAATACTTCACAGAAATCTTCTTCTCCATATCACCTCAAGGAGCACACATTATTGTGACTTTTAAAAAGTGAATTGGAAGGCTGTGCAATTATGCAGCTGACAGATGACATGGGCAGAGCCTCAGGCAGCCAACCTCCTGCCACCAGTCTGTTGGTAATGGAGACTTCCAGCACTGAGCCCATCTGGTTCTCCTCTTCTTCCAGGCCCTGGGAGATGACACTCCTAGAATCCTCACAGTACAGTCAGGTGACAGATTCTGGCAGTGTGGACTGGACCTCCTGTCACTTCTAGAGGGAGGCATTTTCTTGCTATCCTGGTTCTCCAGGCCTTCTCCTACTTCCCTGCCAGGATGACCATGTAGGAGATCTTCTGTGGGGATGGAGCCACAAGATAGATGCAACCGAGAAAGCTGTCTGCCACGAGGACAGCTGTGTTCCTGAGCTGGTCAGATCTGAAGAGCACTGTGTGCAGGGGGAAGATACACATAGTTAAGCTCAGATTTGGTGTTGTTTGTGGCTGCAGCTTCTGTGGCCTCTCTAACACCTTCACAGTCTCTTAACCAATTTGAAGCATTTCCTGGCCCTGTGATGGTCACAATCTACTCATCCTCTCAGTTCCTTATGATCTGTGCTCCTACTTTCCTTCTCTGTTAGATATACCTGGGTGGCCTGTTGGAGATGCTAATTTGAGCCTTTTTTTGGGGGGGATAACTTATTTTGTAAATCAAACAAAAATTGTATATATTTAGATATACAACATGACATATATAGTGTGTTTATGTATGCATACACACATATACATACATACATATATTGTGGAAAGGTTAAATCAAGCTTTTTGATGTATCTATTACCTTTTTCATCTTTTTTGGAATGTGTTTGAGTAAGAGCAAAAACCCTTAAAAATATACTCTTTTAGTAGTTTGCAAGTATGTAATACATTGTTATCAACTATGGTTACCATGTTGCAGTAGTTATCCTGAACTTATTCCCCCTCAGTAACTGAATTTTTGTGTCCTTTGGCCAACATCTCTCATCCCTCTACATCCTCTACCCCAACCGTCCTGATGTTTTACCAGGTGACCTGCGTTAATCTTGTTTAGCCATCAGGTAGCCTTATTTCCCACCAAACATTCTCTTATCCTTAAATCATAACCAAACTGAGCTTTCTCTGGGGATTCCTCACCTGGACCTGTCCTGTCCTGTCTCCTGCATGGGGCTTTGCTCCCTATTTGCACTGGTGCACACCACTGCAATCCTTTAAAGGACTCCTAGACTACTCTCCCAGATTCCAGACCCGATTCATCTTGGCTTGGCATCTGGGCTTGTCTTCCTCCCTATAGACTGGGGGTTCCTGGAGGGTAGGTGAGAAAGTTGGGAGTGCAGCCTCTTCCCCCAAACCCACACATTCCTATGGACTCTTTATTTGCCCACTGAGCCCACATTAGGAGAACCGGGCAGGCTTTAATCTATCAGAAGAGTCACGGTGGAAGATGGTGCCCCGCCCCAATCTTTGGGGTAGGGGAGGAGCCTGTAGCGCTTGGGTACAAATAGCCCCTAGTGTGGCAGACGTACTCCCCACCCGCGCCCCCGACAGGCTGATGGGGTAGTAGTCTGCGGAGAAGGAGGAGGCAGCCTTTCGCAGTTCCCAGCAACAGCTCCGCCCGGTGGAGCAAGCAGAAAACGCGAGTCCAGGTCATGGTGACCTGCCAGAGAGGGAGGCTGAGGGTGGGGCCGGGCGGTGACTGCAGACCAACCCAGGAGTCGCCCAGTGCAGGTCCACCCGGGGCCACAGCACTGCTTACTGCTCCACCCTCCAAAGCACGCTCTTCCTGCAACACCCAGCCTCAACTTTACCCAGAACTTTTTTAAACCTGGAAGCTGGCTAGAGGACCTTGAATTTTTAAAAGGAGGTGTATCAATGAAAGACAAAGTAAGGAGTATTAGTGTAGGGTGAGTTGGCCACAGAAAACCTTTGATGTTTTTTATATAGCTATGGGACAGAGCAGCTAATTTACATGTAACCCTTACTGGCTGAACTCTTGTGGGTACTGAAAAGGGGCTGGTGGTGATGGTGGTGGTGGTGGTGGTGGTGATGATAATGATGATGACGACGACGACAACGACAATGGCACAGTACCAAGGGCATATATTATTATCCCAACAATCTTTCTAAATTGAAGAACACGTGCATCACTCTAAAGCATTTACCTCCTCTCAGCCTCAGATTGCATTTACTTTAGCAAACCGTTCCCAAACTAACTTAACAATGCCAACATTTATTTTGCTCACAAATCTGCAAATTGTATGGGACTTGGCTGAAGGAGCTGTCTTAAAGTCCCCACTTGCTCTCAGGAGTACTTCAGTCTTTCTCTGCCCTGGGTCACTGAAGCCTATTTGGAAGTTTGGGAGTTGGTGATGGGGTAGGGGCAGTTGTGCTGGCTGCCAGGATCTGCAGAGCTACCCAGCAGTGGGTAATTCTGCACCCTGATGCTGGAGAGTCAGGAACAAATGGCCCTGCTCAAGTTCTCCAAAATCACTAAGCAGTTAAACTAGACAGGAGAAGGGTGGATTTAAGAGTATGGTGAATTGGTAGTCTAGGCTTTCTTCACAACATTATTTTTTCACAAACTCCAGGAAGCCTGAAGCCCAGTGCCCTGGTTCATGGATACCGCCAGTCCATGACCTGATTTACACTCAGCCTCCCACAAACCCTGCTAGTCCCAGCAGATGGAGAAAAACATTTTGGAAAGGTCTAGCTAGATGTGGAGGGAATCTGAGAGGGGATCCTAGATGCCCCATCCTTTGGCCTACAGGGTGATGAGAATAGGCCTTTGCTTTATTTATTTAAATTTTTTTTCCTTTGTGGTGATGGGGATCCAGGGTCTGGCACATGCTTAGCATGTGCTACACCCTCAGCCTGAGTATTTTTATTCTCATCAATTCATTGAATTTTGTTTTTATCCTAATGCATGTGTTTCTTTTAAAACACATTCCTCTCATCTCATTTCTGTTTTCCTAGCTTCTTATGTTGAGTATTCATCTTATTTATAGTCATTCCTTTTTTTCTTAGAAATAAAAACAGGCTGGTGTTATGTCCTGTATATTTTGCTCAGCAGTTTCATCATCATTCTGTCTATGTGATTGCAGTTTTTATTTTCTCTGTGAGTGGACATTTCTTTTTTTTTTTTATTCTTAGATTTATTGATCCTGCAAATCTTGATCAATGTTTAATGCGACATCAGAAAACATTGATTCATCAAGTTCTTCTACTCTGCTCAAGTTAGGTGCTCCATATCTATCACTAATTTCAGCAAGTGTTTTGCTTGTGTCTAGAAATCCTTCCTCTGAATAAAAAGTATCCTCACTCTTAGGCATACTTTCCACACTTGTTCTCATCTCCTTCTCTAATTGTTCTTGAGTTCTCTGAAGTTCTTCTAGTCTCTCTTTCTCTTTTTTTTGCATTTCCAACTCCATTTGTAATGCCAGTTGTTGCTGCTGCAACAAGAGCTCCTCTGCCTTGAGCCGCTCCATAATTTCCTGCTCCCTCGGAGCCAACTCTCTTTCATGCTCCAAGTCCACCATTTCTTGTTGCCTCAGTTGTTCCATGGTTAAATTTTCCTTATACTTGTAAATCCACAATGCTAAATATTCTATTGGATCCGCTGGGCGAACTCTTGCTACTTCTGCAAGACCTAGAGTTAGACACATTCCAAGGTGCTTTTGAAGATATGACGACTCCATTTCTAACCCCTAAACAAAAACCTCTCCACCTTGTGATCCTCCTGCCTCAGCCTCCTCCGTAGTGTCTGAGTTTACAGGCATGCATGACCAGTGACCAGGCCAACTTCCCAGGTTCTGTTTTAATTTATGGGTGTAGCATTACTGTTTCAGAGGTCTTCATCCATAGAAGGCTGGCCCCATTGCTAGGGTCTTTAGATGAGGCTGAACATCATGGTAGAGTGTGTGGCCGAGGGAAGCAGCTCACATCATGGTGATCAAGAAGCAGCTGGACATTTCTTAAGGAGAGTGATTTTAAACTTCAAGAGGTTAGACTTGAAAAATTGAGGTATGATTTACATATGGTACATTTTAAAAATTTCCCTAGTCACTAACTTGTAGAATTATTGTACTGAGATTTTAATATCTCAACATACTTTCTGCTTTGGGATGTTTATTGAGGTTTTCCCTGGGTAGCCAATATATAATCAATTATATGAATATTGCTTAAGTGCTAGAAAACAGTCAAGTTTGATATTAAATTTGATGTAGATATGGCTCACAGGCTACAAGCCTTGACCACAAAATAACATGCATGTTCTTGTTAAAATAAAACAATGAAGGCATGATGAGCTCCCCTTTCCCACCCATTGCCAAGGGCACAGTCTTTCAGGGAATATAGTGCATGTCCCTGTAGCAATGGACAGACTCAAGTGCATATAGTCAGTTTTTGTTTTGTTATTGTTGCTGTTGTTTTGTTTGGGTACTGAGGATTGAATCTAGGGAAGTTCTACCACGGAGCTACATCCCCAGCTCTTTTTATTTTTCATTTTGAGACAGTGTCTCACTAAATTAATTAGGTTGGCCTGGACTTTGCGATCTTCCTGCCTCAGACTTCTGAGTCTCTGGGATCACAAGCATGCACCACTGTCCCTAGCAAGGCATATAACCAGTTCAAAGCCACACTTTGTCACCTGGATCAAGCAGAGCATCCCTTGTGTTCCAGGTTGGTTTCTAAGACTTTCCCTTCCATAATTAGGTAACCTCAGACTATCACTTCATGACTAGAAATTTATCACAGTGCATATTGAAACAGCAGTATTGATTATGTTATTTAAGGTCTGTATGTTCCTGTTGTGTTTTTGGTTTTTGGTACTGGAGTTTGAACCTGGCGCACTTTATCACTGAGTCATGTCTCCAGTCTCCTCTGCCTTTTATTTTATTTTTTAAAATTTTGAGACAGGATCTCTTGCTAATTTCTCAGGCTGGCTTTGAACTTGCAGTCCTCCTGCCTCAGCCTCCCGAGCAGCTGGGATTATAGGCAAATACCACCATGTCTGACTCCTATTGATTTTTGATATACTGTTTCAGCTTCCTGTCACTATGACAAAATACCTGAGATAAACAACTTATCCAGATGAAAGATTTATTTTGAGTCACAGTTTCAGAGTTTTCTGTCCATGATCCCTTGGCCCTGTCACTTTGGGCCTATGTCAAGGCAGCACACCATCGTGGCGGAGGGGGTGGGGTGGGGTGGTGGAGAGAAAGAAAGAGAAGCGAGAGAAAATAAATTCCATCCAGGGCACACCCCGGTGGCCTACTCCTTCTAACTGGGTTCCAACTCCCAGTAATCCATCTAGCTATCAAAGGATTCATCCATTTGGTAAATATATCAACTGATGAGGTCAGTACCCTCTTGATCCAATTTTGTCTAAAAGCACTGGGGACCATGCTTTCAACATATGAGATTTTGGAGGAAATTCAAGATCCAAACCATAAAAATATCATATTATTGTTAGAAGCCCAAAGATACATTGTCATAATTTGTATATGATCATGCTTCACTTAATGATAGGGACAATTCTGAGAATGCATCATTAGGTGATCAGAGAGTATGCTTACACAAACCTAGATGATATAGCCTACTGCACACCTAGGTTCTATGGCATAGTCCATTGTGCCTCGATTACAAATCTGGATAGCACATTACTCTGCTGAATATGATAGGCGACTTTGACACAATGGTAAGTATTGGTGAATCTAAACATAGAAAAATGGCTGGGTGTGGTAGTGCATGCCTGTAATCCCAGCCACCCAGGAGGCTGTGGCAGGAAGATCACAAGTTCATAGCCAGCCTTAGCAACTTAGCAAGAACCTGACTCAAAATGAAAAAAATAAAAAGGACTGGAATGTAGCTCAGTGGTTAAGTGCCCCTGGGTTCAATCCCTGGTACAAAAAAAGAAAAAAAAATTTAAAACAGTACACCTGTACCAGGCATTTCCCATGATTGGGGTGTGCAGAACTGGAGATTGTTCTGAGTGAGTCAGTGAGTTTGCCGAGTCAATGTGGAGAATTATGACACCACTGTACCTGGCTTTATAGATGGCTTTATAGATGACATGCACTTAGGCTACACTAAATTTACTTAAGCATTTTTTCATTAATAGTTTTCCTTAGCATACTGGAACTTTTTGAATTTTTAATTATAAACTTAAAATTTTAAAAACTTTTTTTTGCAACAACTTGAAACAAACACATTAAACCTTTTGTACAGCCATACAAAATATTTTCTTTCTTTCTATCCTTATTCTATAAGCTTTTTCTATTTTTAAATTTATTTTTTATTTCTTTTTACTTTTTGAAACTTTTATGTCAAGAAGTAAGACACAAACACAACCTGTAGCCTAGGCCTGCAAGTGTCAGGCTCATCAACGCCACTGTCTTCCACTCCACATCCTGTCCCACTGGAAGGTCTCCTGGGGAGATGAAAAACATGCAACTGCCATCTCCTATGATAACAATACCACTTTTTAGAACACCCCCTGAAAGGGCCTGCCTGAGATGGTTTTACAACTAACTTTTTTTTTTTTTTCCAAGTTGCTGGGGATTGAACCCAGGGACTTGTGCATACAAGGCACTCTACCAACTGAGCTATATCCCCAGTCCCAATTAATTTGTTTTTAATGAGTGGAAATAGTATATGCTAAAATAATGACAAAATATAGTATTGTAAATACATAAACCAGTAACATAGTCATTCATTATCATTATCAAGTGTTATGTCCTGCCCATATTTGAGTGTGCCATCCTATTATGTGACAGGGCAGCAGCACCACACGTACCCATGGGCATTACATTGCATTATGACACTACAACAGCTAGGCTATCTGTAGGTGTTAGGAATTTCTTAGCTTCATTATAATCTTATGGCACCACTGCCATATATATGCAGCCCACCATTGAGTGAATGTCATTGTACAGCAATTTATGTCTTTTAATTAATTGAAGAGAAGAAAACAGGAATATATTTGTAGCTTCTGTTAATTAACTGTTCCTATTTATCATTTCTGTCTCTCTACATTTGTTCCCATGTATTCAAGTTACCGTCTTGTTATGGTTTAGACATGAGGTACTCCCCAAAAGCTCATGTGTAAGGCAAGGCAATAAAGTTTAGAAGTGGAATGATTGCATTATGAGAGCTTTTACATAAGCACTGGATCAATCTACTTGAGTATTTTAACTGGCAGGTAGCGTGTGGCTCGAGGAGGTGGGTCACTAGGCACTGCCTTTGGGGTCTGCATTTTGTCCCTGGGAACTCTGCTTCCAGGAGCCAGGTCCTACGCTGCTTTCTTTCCCCGCCCCTTTCCACCACGATATTCTGCCTCACCTCCATCCCAGAGCAATGGAATTGGACTGAGACCGCTAAACCCTGAGTGACAAATAAACTTTCCTCCTCTAAAATTGTTTTTGTCAGGTATTTTGGTCACAGCAACAAAAAACTTGACTAAAACACATCTGGAATCATTTTCTTATCCCAATTCAGTTTTGCTGCCACTCACCTTTTCTGTGTAGTTACTGGAAAATATTTTACATTTCTATGTTTATATGCCCAGCTCTATGTTGTATGCATATTGTCTTCTATAACTGCTTTTTAAACTAGAAGAGAAAAAGTATGCATTTTGTAGTGTCTTTTACAGTTACGCAATATGGTTACGTAATCACTGATACTGGTGATGTGTGTGTGTGTATGTTCTTTTTCTTTTGTGTGTGTGTGTAACAGGAACTGAACCCAGGAGCCCTTAATCTCGGAGCCAAATCCCCATCCCCTTTTTACATTTCATTTTGAGACAGGACCTCACTAAGTTGCTTAGGGCCTCGCTAAGTTGCTGAGGCTAGCATTGAGTTCACAAACTCCTGCCTCAGCCTCCGAGCTGGTGAGATTATAGGCATGTGCCACCGTGCCCAGCTGGGTGTGTATTCTAATTACCCTCTAAGGTTACTTGTTTCAGCCTGAACAACTTCCTGTTAGGGAGAGAGTAGAAGCTGTTAGCAACAAAATCTGTCAGTTTTTGTGGGAAGCTTTATTTGACCTTAATATTTGAAATATACTGGTAGCTTTGCTGGATGTAAGACTCTTGGTTAAGTTTTTTTTTTTTTTTTCTTTCAGCACTTGGAATGTCATCCCATTGCCTTTTGGCCATCATTGTTTCTGATGGAAATTCAGCTACTGGGAATACTGAAGCTTCTTTGTAAGTTACAAGTTGTTTTCCTCTTGGTGTTATCAAGATTTTCTATTGGTCTTTGGCTTTCAGCATATTTACTGTTTGTACTATTGTATATATTTGGGTTTGTGGCTCTCTTTGCATTTATCAGGCTTGGAGCTTGTTGAGCTTCCTGAGTGTGTATTGTTTTTTTCAGCCAATTTACTCATCATTTCTTCAAGTATTTTTCCTTCTCCATTTTCTTTCCTCTCCTGTCATTTTCATTCTGTGAATGTCAGTGTGCTTAATGGTGTCCCACATATCTCTCAGGCTCTGATAACTTTTCTTCATTTATTTCCTTTTTGTTCTTTGTCTTGCATACTCTCTGTTGATTTATCTTCAAGTAAGCTAATTCTTTCTTCTGATAGTTCAAATGTACTGTCCAACCCATTTAGCAAAATTTTGTTTTCCTTATTGTACTCTCAATTTCCAGGATTTGCATTTGATTTAAAAAGTCTCACTTTATGTTGATAGTCTCTATTTGATGTAATATTCTTACAGTAAATTTTCTTTCTTTTCTTGTAAATAATTTTATTTCATTTCCATTTGTTTTCTCCTAGTACACAGAAATATCACTGAAATTTGCATATTAGCTGGGCACAGTGGTGCTGGCGCAGGATGATGGCAAGTTGACACCAGCTGAGCAACTTAGCAAGACCTTGACTCAGTAAAACAAGAACAAAATAAAAACAAAAAGGGTGAAGGTGTAGGTCAGTAGTAAAGCACTTGTGAGTTCATTTCTCAGTACCTCAAAAAGAAAAATTGTGTATCTGGAGGTTTTCTTTAATTTACCAAGTTTATTTTCATAAATTTATTCCTAATATTCTCTTATTATACTTCTAATATCAGTTAGATATGTAAAATAATTTTTCTTTAATTCCTGGTAGTATTAATTTTTTCCATCATTCTTTGCTTCTTCAGTCATGGTTTTCTTTTATTCTTTGAACGTATTCTAAAGGCTACTTTGAAGTCTGCAAAATCTGACACTGAGTCCCTCACAGACGGTCTCTTGTATTTTTGCTGGTGTATGGATTTTGCTTTCCTGCTTCTTTGCATGTTTCATTATTTTTTTGCTGGAATACTTTAGATAGTATATTGGAGCAATTCTGGGTACCAGTCCCAACTCCCACAAAGGGCTTGTTATTTTCTTGTTTATTTGTATAGTGAATGGCTGGATTGTTTTAATGAAATCTGTTCACTCCTCCCCACCCCAACATTTGCTGTTGCTCCTTAAGGCAGGGAAGGATGGCCTGAGGTTTACACACAGTCACTGTGAGGACAGTGCTTTGGGCACTCCCCTCTTCTCTCTCCATGAGCTCACCTGGCTATTAAGCTTCATTAATTGCTGGCCAATGCTGTGATGCTCTTAACAATGTCTTTGGGCTAATTGCTCTACAGGTTAATTCAATCCAATTTGAGCTCCTCATGAGTGACTCTGGGGATCAGTTTTGATATTTTTCTGACCCCAGTGTCTCTTTATCAGGTTCCCTGCTTTTCCTTCCTAAATAATCTCTGAGCCATAACTGTTCAGTTGAAAGTAGGGCTGTTGGGTGACACCAGGTGACACCCACTTTAGGAGCTGGACACTTGGTGGGTAGGGATGGGAAGTAGCTTTCAGGTTTTCTCATCTTGCCTCTTCAGTTCTCACCAATGACACTCTGCCCAAGATACAGCCTTCATCCCATGAATGGTGGCTGGTGCAAGGGAGCCCTACCTCCTAGTCACATGCACCTTGAGCCTCAGGCAGCTAGAGGCAGGATAAGAGATGCTAGGAATTTGCTGTAGCTCTCCAACTGGGATCCCAGGAGGAAGGGAATCCTGTGTTCTTGGCTGTTTTCATCTGAAATGGAATTTCAGTCTGGCAAAGTTGGGAGCAAGGAGAGAGGTAGCAGATCTTAGTTCAAGTACCAGACTCTTGCTTTTGCACTGAGTTACAATAAGTTTTAGATTTTAGGGAATAAATGATTAATTTTTTGCTGTATATTTTAGAACCATTACTAGATGCTCTAAGGAGTCTTTTTTTTCACCAGTTTCGTTGTTGTTATAGTTTGGAGCTTGAGTGTTAAGCATTGTGTTAAAGCTTGGTCCCCAGAGTGGTGCTTTTGGGAGGTGGCAGGACCTTGAGGAGGTGAGGCCTAGGGATGGGGTCTTAGGTCACTGGGGACAGTCCCTTGAAGGAAACTTCAGGACTTTGGTGCCTTCTTCTTTCTGTCTTTGGCTCCCTGTCTTGTGATGTTAGTGGTTTTTCTCTGTCACACGCTCCTTCCTTGATGTGCTCTGTTACTACTGAGATCAAGCACTGGTGCCTCTAAAACTTCAAGCTAAAGTCAACCTTTTCTCCTTATAAGTTAATCATCTTCTCAGGTTTTTCATTACAGCCATGGGAAGCTGACCAACACAACTGGTGTGGGTCCATGACAGCATGAGCTGTCATGCCCAAAGTCCTTCTTCTTTTTCCTACTGTAAACTTTTTTTTTTTAATTTTTTTTTTTAAAGAGAGAGTGAGAGAGAGAGGAGAGAGAGAGAATTTTTAATATTTATTTTTCAGTTTTCGGCGGATACAACATCTTTGTTTGTATGTGGTGCTGAGGATTGAACCCGGGCCGCACGCATGCCAGGCGAGCGCGCTACCACTTGAGCCACATCCCCAGCCCCTACTGTAAACTTTTAATGCTGTAAATTTCCCACTCAGCACTGCTTTGGCTGCATCCCACTTATTTGATAAGCTGTGTTTTCATTTTTACTGCTCAGGGTTCTGCAGAGAAACAGAACCAATAGAATCTCTCTCTCTCTCTCTCTCTCTCTCTCTCTCTCTCCATATAAAAATATTACATATGTAGATGCAATATCATAAGTATTATGTATATTATATAAGATGTAATATTATAAGTATTAGCTCACACGGTTATTGAGACTGAGAAGTCCCCAAATACACCAACCATAAGATGGGGGTCAGAGAGCCAATGGTGTCGCTCAAACGCCTGAGAGCTGGAGAGGCGATGGTGCAGATTCCAGTCCAGGTCTGAAGGCTTGAGAATCAGGAGCACTAAGAGTAGGAGAAGACCTATGTCCCAGCTCAAGCACTCATGCAAAGTTGATCCAACCTTCCTCTAACTTTATTTTTCTATTCAGGTCCTCACTGGATTGAATGATGCCCCTCACTTTGAGAGAGTCACTTGTGTTAAGCATCTAGCAATTCAAATATACCTTCTACCAGAAACGATCTCATGGACACATCCAGAAATAATGTCTAATTACCTATCTGGGCATCCTGTGACTCAAGCAAGTTGACATGTACCGTTAACCTTCTTCAATTTTAATTGTTTGCATATTCTTTAAAATTTTCTTTGAGACTCCCTCTTCAAAATATGAACTATTTAGACTGGTATTGTTTAGCTTTCAGTATTTATAGATCTTCCTATTGTGTTTTGGCATTGATTCTACTTTGATTACATTTTGGTTTGAGAACGTATGCTTTATTATTGTATTCAAAATTTCAAAAGGAGATTTCTAAAGGGGAGATAGTTCATCTCACCAACTCTCTCACTATTCAGATGTACAATAGACACATGTTCTGTAGGAGGAAATTCTAGAAATAGGAGGTGGGAAGCAAGAGCCATCACTGTGTTCTTAAGAGTCTCCAGACCACCCTGGATGAAGACAAAACCATGAGTGATGGGGCCCAGACCATGAGTCTGGTTATCCATGTGGAGTCAAAGTCCCATCAGTCTCAGAATAAGGCCACTCTACTGTTACAGTTTGCCAGACTACAGCTTGCTCAGCTTTGGGCACTAAGCATGAATATGGGAGTGGAGGGAGCCCCATAGCAAACCTGAGTATTTGGAGGCATCCAGCACAGGCTTCTAAAGAAGAAGAAGGTACCCTGGTTTCTCACTGGAGCCGATAGCTACCCATTATGACCCACAAATTCTGTCCAGAGCAGATCTTGTCCTAGAGTAGCTTGGCGCTTGACAAGGATGTGGCCAACTTTGAATGGGATAAACCAGAGCTTGGGGAGTAAGAGAATGAAGTTTTAGTCTATTTTCAGTTGCTATAATATAATGCGTGAGACTAAGTGATTTATAAAGAATAGAGGTTTATTTTGGCTGATGTTTCTGGAGGCAGGGAAGACCAAGGGTATGGTGCCAGCATATGCTTAGCTTCTGGTAAGGGCCTTGCATGGCTTCAACTCATGACACAGAAGCAGAAGGGCAAGCAGATGGGTTCAAAACAATGAAACATAAAGACTGGCCTTGCTGTATCACAACCTGCTCTTGTGCCAGCTAACCCAGTCCTGCAAGAACTGTATTACTCCCTCTTAATGAACTACTCATCTCTGAAAAGTCCCCACCTTCCCAAATCACCATAGTAGCAAATTTCAACATGAGTTTCAGAAGGGACAAATTATATTCAAATCATAGCACAAGGGTGGAGAAGTCATGCTGAAGCTGGGTTACTCTGCTCTTCTCTTAGGTGCAGGGAATGCAGCTTCTTCCCACTCTCATTCTTGGAATAGTTGGTCCTCACCAGCCACAACTTGCCCCTTGTGCTGGAGGGTCAATAGGGAGACTGGACATGGTGCTCTTCTATTCCTCTTGGTCAGATTTCAAATGAGCAAAGCCTCATAGGAGCCAACATAGCCTCACTAGATGACAGAATGTTGTCCCGGCTCTCCTCTCCTAATCCTCTCTAAGAAAATGCTGGGTGCAGGTGTCCACATGTCCTAGGGCATGCTGGCCCTGATTCTCTGCTCTCAGTGGAGCATGCAATTGAGGTCAGTAGCCTTGTGGCTGGTATGTGCTCAGAATGGACTTCTTGGTGACTGCTCACTTCCATTCCTCATGACACCAGTAATGTCACTCAAAGTGTGCTTGCACACACATGGCACAGTGATTCCTTCTGTAGGGTTTCATCCTGCAGACGAGCTCACAATTGAGCCAAGACAAATGGTAAGTTGTTCATGACAGCAGTGCTTGTGACAAAAGTTAGGAAATACTTGGTGCCCACCAAATAGGGACAACTTCAGTAGAGTATCCTTCATTTACCCAGTCTCGAGTGTCTGTTCCAGAAAACAGGATGGAGCAGATCAAGATGTTCTGATATGTGCACAGTATGCTCCTATCTGTATGAAAATCCTCCATAAATATCCTCACACCTGCTCAGACACACCTAGGCAGCCAGAAAGACAGCACACCACAGTCTGCGACTGCCTTGAGTGTGGGCGTCCAGACCCCACCTCCCTGCATCAGCTTGTTTTCTTTAGCTAAATCACATGCCATTCCTTTGAAGCTGACTTTTCACATCCTTCTATTGTACATGTTTTAAAACCATTCAAAACTCTATGAAAACATTTCTTTGGAAAAAAAAGTGAGCCTGGAAAGAAAGTGTGAATTATGAGTTCTGTTTTTCCTTAAATGATCCATTTTCACCCAGACTTTGGCAAGTCATTTTCATGAGCCACTTAGGAATTTCCTGTTTATTTACTGTGGGTTCCAGACAAACCCAAACTCCTGCATCTCACAGCCCAATGAGCCCCAGTTTTGGCCCAAGGAGCTGTCTGGGCTATGGCTAAGAGTGTGACTCACCTTGAACCTACTCTCCCCAACTTGCCCCTGCCTGCTGTAGGGTCATAAGCATCTGCATCTCAAGACTGAGGGAATTCCCATAGCCCACCCTCTGATTAGAGAGAAGAGCTGCCAGGATTTCTGCCTACAACTACAAGATATGTGGAATTGGCCTCTTTTTCCTCCTAGAGCATCAAAGACAAAGATTCCAGGGGCAGCTATGGAGGAAGAAAACATGCTGTATGCAGGGGCACAAGCATGTGTGCACCCACCAAAACACAGATGCAGACATTCTGGCAGATGCAGACATGTGGAGACAGGCGCGCGCGCACACACACACACACACACACACACACACAGATAATCACACATGGTGACACTGAAAGAGACAGACACAGGCACACACATGCACCTCTGTGCTCAGCAAGAGCTTCCAGGGCACTTAATTTTTTTTTTTTTTTTTTTGTGCATTGCTGGGAATTGAACCCAGGGCCTTGCTCATGGTAGGCAAGTACTGTATCACTTAGCTAAATCCTCAGCCCCCTGGGGCATTAATCTTCTTTATTCTTCCTGTGGAGGCTGTCTGAGAGCCTGGTACTTGGCTGTCTTGCCTGGGATTCAGGCCCTAAGGCACTTCACACCTTGGGCAGGTGTGAAGGTAGGCTTCTCCCTGTCTATGTACCCTGTCTCAGATGCTACTGGAAAGGTAAATTCTCCACTGATCAGCCCATTCTTCAGATATGAGTCATTTTCCATGCCAGAGGGGAGGGGGCCTCAGTGCTCCAAGGCTGTGGGGGCTCCGAGGGGCTCTGACAAGTACATAGCCCTTCTGAGCTCAGTGCCACTGGGCACCCTAGCAATGCATGTGTGGTCACCCACATTGTTGCTTCCTGTCACCTCCAACCCTGCAAAGCCCCCTCCCCAGCAGGCCTGTCAGGGCAGCTCAGGCAGCTCATGCAGCGAAGGTGTTCTCTGAAGTCCTTTCCCTTTATCCGGTCTTGCTTGCCCTCTCATGAGAAGGCCCATTTGAAGACACTGGGTCATGAATTCATGGGATGAAGTTTTCAAAATTACTTAATATCAACATAAGCAGGGAGGACCCATCTTCTCCCCAGGTAGTTGGTGAGAACACCAGCCAATCAGGAGTCACCTAGGCTGGGGTAGCCAGAGAAAATAGTGGATGTTCAGTTGAATTTGGATTTCAGACAAAAATGCCAAAATATCATTGAGATATTGCCTGGAACATATTTATATTAACAATTGTATTCACTGTTTATCAGAAATTCAAATTTAATTGAGCATTCGTTTTTGTTTTCAGAATCAGGCCACCTATGCAGATCCATACCTTTGAGGATGATTTTCTTCCATGAAGTAGCTGAGCTGGGGGAGTCTAGGCGGCTTCCAAGCTTGAGATGGAGACATATGTGCTTGCTCCCTCCAGGACCTTAACCTTGGTAAGGAAATATCTCCTAGTGTGCTCTCTCTTTAGTGCCACTTTCTAGTATCAGATTTTGCTTAGAGTGCACAATATGTCCCCCAGTAGTAGTGTCTTTCATTCTATCCCTTTGGATTTGCCTGTGCAGTGCCCATGAAATATGTCTGATGCACATGTTCATTCTACCCCTGGCTGAGTCTCCCTCACTATACTATGAGCTCACTGAGCATGGACCCTGCTTCATCTCTTGCTCCCCTCCCTGTCTTTCTTCCATCAACAAATGTTCACTTCCAGCCACAGCATAGGTAGGAGATGAATGGAGGGAGAATAGATCTAGCCCTACTCTCAAGGTCTCCCCATGCTGGGCCCCACTGAGACTTTCATGGGTCTGCAATCAATGCACAGGCTACTGTGCCTGGTCAGATGAGGTCACAGAAGCTCTGCAGAAATGCCAGCTTTCCTGAAGTTTCAGCTCTGAGCTGATGTTGGGAGAGGGCAGCTCACTACCACAGGAGGGTCTGAGGCTGCAGATCCCGAGGATCAAGCCAGCTGGTAGGCAGCATTTCTTTTTCTGAAGTGGTCATCTTAAAGTCACAACTGGTCACCTGTGCAGCTGACAAGGCTGGGATTGAATCCAGGGCTATTTGTTTCCAAAGCCTTTTGAGTGTGCCCCCACCTTATGGTCCTGTGGATGTCATCATTCTGTGGCTTTTGGAAGGTAGCCCTGGAAGAAGGTAGTTCAAGTCAATTTGAGACCCCAGAGGCACTTCATGCAAACCTTTGGCCTGCAAGGTGGCCTGGTGATCCATGCAGATCAGGCATTGACAACTTTTGGATCTTACAAACTGTGGTAAAAGTAGAAGGAATAGTTTACTAGGTCAGGAAAGCTGTGGTCCCATCTTATCAAAGTCCCCATGATGCCAGCACAGATGCATTCTGTCACTGGCATTTATGGGCTGGATCCAAGTTGAAGCTTTAGCTAGGCCTAGGGCAACCTTGGGGGATTTTGTGAAGGAGCATGTCCCTATGGTTGGAGTGGATATAGGAGTGGCTGTGCAGAGGGAGAGAGAATAAGAGTTTACCAGGGATCACTTGGGGGAAGGGTTATTGTTGAATTTTTCTAGCAGGACTGGCCAAAGGGATTTAAGTGTTCTGGCAGCCAAGGAGAAACCACACCTTGCCTTGTATACATACAATGCACATACAACCTTATACAGAATAATTTTCATAAGGAGAATTACATTTAAATTTTTTTTTTAGTTGTATATGGATACTATATCTTTATTTATTTATTTTTATGTGGTGCTGAGAATCAAACCCAGTGCCTCACACCTTCGAGGCAGGTGCTCTACCACTGAGCCCCAACCCCAGCTCCAGCATTACATTTTTTTAGAGAATTTTTAATATTTATTTTTTAGTTCTCGGCCGACACAACATCTTTGTTGGTATGTGGTGCTGAGGATCGAACCCGGGCCGCACGCATGCCAGGCGAGCGCGCTACTGCTTGAGCCACATCCCCAGCCCCCCAGCATTACATTTTAAAACACTGGAAATTGAATCTGTGCATTTGATTTGTATTTTGTTATACTGGAAGAAGAAGGGAATAACATTCAATGTGGGAAGGTAACACTGATAGTAAATCTCTGAATGTCTTCCTCTTCCTTTGTACCTACCACAGGTATGCAATGTCTTGAGACAATGCATTATAAGAAAAATGTCATAGCTTTATAAGATTTTACTCTATAAGGAAGTAATGAGAAAGTAAACAGGGCAAATCAATGGCATTAACTTTTCTTCTTATTGAAAAATGTAACCAGCCAGGCATGGTGGAATATGCCTATAATTCTACAGTCTGGGAGGCTGCAGCAGGAGGATCACAAATTCAAAGCCAGCCTTGGCAACTTATTGAGGCCTTAAGCAACTTAGCAAGACCTTGTCTCAAAATAAAAAATAAAACAGGCTGGGGATGTTGTTCAGTGGTTGAGCACCCCTGTACTGGAAAAAAAAAGGAAAAGAAAAAGAAAAATGTAACACAGCATGTTAGTCAGCCTCTCATCATTGTGACCAAATTACGTGATTTATTTTGGCTCACAATTTCAGTCCACGGTTGGATGGTGTCGAGGCAGAAACATGACAGAGGAAAGCTGCTCAGCATTTGGTAACCATGAAGGAGAGCGAGAGATAGAGATAGAGATAGAGATAGAGAGAGAGAGAGAGAGAGAGAGAGAGAGAGAGAGAGAGAGAGAGAGAGAAAGAGAGAGAGAGAGAATGAGAACACGAACATGAGAGCAAGTGCATGCAGAACCAGGGATATGATATCTGTCTACAGTTTCCACCATGTCCTGGTGGCCCATTTAAACTATCAATTCATCAAATGCACTAATCTACTGATGAGATCAGAACCCTCATGATCTAATCACTTCCCCAAACCCTACCTCTGGACGTTGCTGCACTGGGGAAGAGTCTTCAACACATAAACTTTTGGGGAATATTCCAGATCCAAAACCTAACATGCAGTTTATTTTTAATTATGGAAATAATCATTTTTGCAGCTTTCAGGCAAAGGCTAGCACTTTGTCTATGTAAAACTTATGAGGAAAGAGGTCAAAAGAGAACATCTAATTATAAACGGTGACAACATTAATTCACGTCTTTGGCTCCATCCTGGATATATCACTAGTGATCTGTAGTAGAAATTCTTTTCAACAATTGGAAATTTGTGCTATAGTAATGTATTCATCAACATTATTTCTTAAAAGCAAAACCTAAAAATTTAGCTTTCCTGAGGTGCTCATGCACTAATATTTTGCAACCCTCTTCCTACATTGGAGAAATCCTATTTCTTACTGTCACAATGATTACAAACTCACTGTTAGTAGAGAGAGTATCCTGGAAGAACAAAGATTTTTGGTCACTAATGTTCACATTAAAATATGTATTTTTAACCACTCTATCTTCTGTCTTCCTATTTTGGGGATGTATGCATAATTTCATTCATAGAAACATGGTATAGGATGATGTTTTCTCTGCATTATCCAGCCTGATTACAATAACCTTGTGCTTCTGGTGAATGAAGAGACTTCATGATCTGGGGGTCAGAAGGATTCCCCTTCTGAGGTGACAGACTTCTGTGCAAACACCCACACCACTCAGCCTCCCCCAACTCAGGTTGCAGGGGAGCAAAGATGTTCCGCAGCCTCTCTCTCTTCCCTTGCCTGCTTTCCATTACCATAGAGAAGCCAAAGCCTAGGGCTGCTGCCCCAGCTGCTATGCCCCAGAATTAGCAGTTCTCTGAGGAGTACTGTTTTCTCTTGTGGGAAAACAGTATCTAAAACAAAGATCTGGGAGTGGGGTGTGCTCCTTGAGACTTGGGGTTTGGCTGTTCCCAGCCAGTCTCAGTGGACAGAGCTAGGAAGTGCATGTGTGTACATTTACTCATTTAGAAATCAGTTGTTTTTCTTGATTTCACTCCGTCCTTCTATCTCTACATTGAGCCAAGCATGAATCCATACCGAGGTCTCAGATCTCAGACTGTGGCCAGGCTATGGGTCACATTCTCACCTCCCCCTTTCAGACCTGTACCCCTCCACTCCCAGCAAGATGCAAGATACCAGCTGCTACCACCCAAAGTGCCCTCATCTCTGTGTTCAACCCCAGAATAGATGTAAGACAATTTCAAAATTGCTAACCTACTCTTACTTGAAATAAATTTTCTAACTGAAGTGTAGTTCCTTCTATCTGAACTCTTAAGGGTTCCCATCAATATACCATTTTTCACTGTTGCTCAGACCAGTTGCTTTCCCCATCCCTGCACAAAGGCCCTGTGACCATTTGTATGCAGTAAGAATCTCTTGTCACATTCTGAGTTCTGTCCTGGGATACGCCAGCCTCCTGCATGATTTTTAAACATTTTCATCTATTACAGCTACTCTCTGTGAGTACGGTTCTATCTATGGGTTTTGAAAAATGTAGAGGTTCCTATAATTTCCCTGTGCCATCCCCTACATAGTCAACTTGTCCCCAATCCCCCAAATCTTACAACTTTCAGTGTGTTTTCTGTCTGTATGGTTTTGCCTTTTGCAGGCTATCATATGAATGCAATCATGCAGCATAGAGCTTTTACAGTCTATCTTCTTTCATTTATGCTGTGCCACTAAACACACACACACACACACACACACACACACACACACACACATACACACATGAAAACAAACAAGATCACTTTCAAGTTCACCAAAATTCCCAATCTTTTGCTTATTCCTCCTTGAAAGTAGCAAGCACAGCTAGTTAAAAATTGTTTGTTTTTTTTTTTTTTTGCTTCACATTAGTTAAAAATGTATATGTGATATTTTACTCTCTAGGACTTGCATGAGCTTATTTCTATTGCTCATTGTTTCTGCTAGTTTTCATTTGTGTTGATTTGTCTTCTTGAATGCCTGGTTATATTTTATTGTTTGTTGTTATATATTTTATTGTTTGTATATGCACAATTGTTTGTAGAAATACTTTGAAGCATAGGTTACTGCTTTTGTTTGCTTGTTTTTAAAGAAAATTCTCAATTGCTTCTGGCAACTTAATGGCATACAAGTTTTCCTCAGTCCAGTTCATGAATCAAGGTATCCTGAGCCAACCTGAAAACTGAAGTCAGGGTGCAGTCTCTGTAAGGGTTAATTTTCTTGTTTTTCCCTTAGATGACTATTCTTTGATATCCTAGCCCCCAAATATTCCCACCCTTTAGGGCTTCTACTCTTGAAGGGCCCTGAATTCTTCTTTTTGTCCCCTTAATCCTACAGAGGATTTTTTTTTACCACTTTTCTAGCATTAGTAGTACCCTTCAGATAAAAAATAGCCCCACATGTGCTGAAAATTGAACCCCAGGGTGATGGTGTTGAGAGAGAATGTGGAATCTTTAAGAGGTGGAGTCTACTGGGAGGTCCTTAGGTCACTGGGGGAAATGCCTTGGAAGGGATTAAGGTGAGTCTTAAGGGACCTTTGACAGTTATGTTTAACAGATGTCCCTTACATTTTCAGCAGTCTCTAGTGGTTGGATGGGTTGATAGATGAGTGGGCTAGGTGTGTTGATTCACATTACTTGGTTCACCCTTAGTCCGAGTGGAGATTCCTGTACCTCTTTCAGGCCATCTTTCTGTTGGGCCAATTTTTTATGGCTATAAAAATTATACAAGTTAGGTTAACTATATGCAGTAAAGATGTTTACTTGGCTCACGTTTCTGGAGTTTCAAAGTCCAAGATCAGATTGGTTCAGCCTCTGGGGAGGGAACAATTGGGTCACAGTGGTGAAAGTGAGTATGGGAAGAAGAGATCACATCTCAGAACAGAAAGCCAGAAAGCAATCAGGGGTTGAACTCACATTTAAAACAAATCTTGAGACAGAGCTCAGAGGTTCTATGAGAGCCACCTTAATCTCTTCCAAGGGCCTGTCACCCTGTGATCTAAGGATCTCCCAGTAGACCACACTATCACCTAACACCTCCTTCCTGGGGATCAAGTGTCCAACACATGAACCTTTGGAGGACAAACCATTTCAAAACCATAGCACTCTCCAACCAGAGTTGTAGGCCTCTGGGATGACTCCACTGAAGGCTTGGAATTTGAACTTGATCTTCACTCTGGACCATTAGGATCCATTTTCAAGAGAGATCCATGCACTGAATCTGAGGGATGTTCCTGCAGAGGTTCCCCAGATACTCTGTGACTATCCTCTTGTGGGCAACATCCTAGGAGTACTCTGAGGTGGTCCTGGCATGCCTGCCAGTTTCCCACCCTCTTTTCCTTTATGAGAATCCCAGTTAGGACTTCTTTCTCTTTTTCCAGAAAGTTTATTAATAATATTTATATGATCAAGTGGAAAAGAATATTTCCACCATTTATCACATACAGACTTTGAGTGATCCATAGAATGAAGTCTCATGAGTTCAAAATCAGAGCAACACTGACACTCATTTCTTCAAGCCTTAGATGGGCAACACAGGGAGCATTATAACTATTACTCTGAGTTTTTCAGATGGGGGCATGAACACAACTTCCCAGAACACAGCCAGTTTCTGCCCAGGGCCCTCTGTCTTCTCCTCACTCACTGTCTTTTGCTGTTTTCAGTGTCTGGGGGCCCGATGGTCTTAGCACCCTATAGTGGTGGGTGTACTGTGACACTGTGGTCGCTCATCCAAGGCTGCAAAGCATCTGCAAAACTGACCAGAAGAGCAGCATCTGTGGAGGGAAATAACTGTGAGGGTTAACCAAGCAGGAAAGGGTCCTAGCTCTGAAGTGGGTACCATAAAAATATTCAGATGCCCTCTCACTGAGGCCATGAAAACCATTTTTTAGGCAATTTCCCCACCAGAGGAGGGAGGTAGTTTCTGTATGTGTTCATCTCTCTTGGTTAGAAAGGTTCCTCAAGGTGGCAGTGCTGAGGCACCTAGGAAAGGAATTTTTAAAAATCTGGCTTTAAAAAAAAAAAATCTAACTGACGATGTTGATTACTTTTAAAGAAGTTGCTTTTGGAGTTAACATGTTGGGTGTCTTTATTCATTTCTAGTTGTCATCAAGGAAGTGTACGGATTGAGTGTTTCCCTCTAACTACTGGCCGGTAGCAAAGGAATAGAAACTGTTAGGCTTGATTTGATGATAAAGTGCTAAACCCAACTTTATGATTTATTATTGTTGAGTGTGTTGCAGTAGGTTTTGAATTTCAGATGACAGATCACAGCCCTTGGCCAAAAAATCTAGAACTACAGAACGAACTATTCGGTCAAGATAGTAGATTTAAAAGGAGTAGTAAATCATTGGTTAGTCAAAAGCAACTTATTGAGTTTATCTCCTATGTGTAACAAACAAACAAACAAACCAAAACATTGAATAATCCTGTTGTAAATTTTCTGGCTTTCCTGACATCTAAGATGAGGAAAGCTTCAAAGACCCCCCGCCCCACCACCACCCGGACACCTCTGATCCAGTATGATAGCCTGACTGGGGATTTGCTCCAATGAAGTCAGCCATCTGTGCACTGTGAGGCAGCTGGTTGCATTTTTTCCTCTACCCAGAGGGCAAACACACACATCACAAAACTGGGTTATGATGAAGGGAAGAATTAATATATTTATTACTATAGAAATGTAAGATTATTAACTCACAGGTTTATAATTGGTACCAAGCCCAAAAGAATAGTTAGTCCCCAACTCAATCATCTGAGAGGGTTTTAATTTGCCCCTCACCTGACTTTTCACATCCTTTCTACTGGCTTAAAATATATAGAAAACAAAGGCAATTAAAAGCTCTCCCCAGGCTCAATCTAAGAAAAAAAATTTACTGTGAATTTTCTTATCATCTTCTGGGTCTTTTTATTTTCTTTATGTTTTTCTTCTTATAACTTAAGTGCAGCTTCAGAGACTCTGAGAACAAAGCCACTGAATGTCCTCTGAAAGCACCAAGCCTTTCCTCCTCAGCAGATGGGGCTGACCACGACACATCCAGACCAACTGGGAACAAGGGTCCAAATGCACTTTCCATGAAGTCAATGCTGATTGCATCCAGAAGGTCTGGGCCCCTCTAGATTTGACACCCAGTTTGTAACCGTTCTGGTGGCCCCATCTCACCAGTGTCACAGAGCAGATGCAATGACTGGGTGAGTGTCGTGCCTAACACTGTGGACAGTGGTTCCTGGTGGAGGAGGGGGAACAGTGGAATTGAGGAGGGCCGGCAGCACCATGACCCCAGTGACAGACTTCTGCCCACTCAGCTTCCTCACCCACCATCTCTTGCTCTCTCCAGAGCCTTTGCACTTATCAGGGCCCAACTCCACAACTTCTTCTTCCTCATGAATCTAAAACCCTTTGGAACTTGTGTTGATGAGTGTGCCCTCTGGCCGGTCTCTAGAGTCTCCACTCGGGTATGCCCAGCTTTCCAGCCAAGTCAAGTCCCATCATTCCTGGTACCATTTCCTCTGTTGCTCACATTCTTCATCTCTGCCCATTGGCTCTCCAGAGGGATCTGCTCTGCTCCATTAGTGGAATGAAACTGTAGGGGTCTAAATCCATCTCCTGCAGCACATATTTGGCAAATGCTCTGTCCCATGGGGGTCTTCTATTCCAGGGTGGTCATCAGGTAGGATTTTTAGCTTTCACATTACTGATCAGGACCAACTATTTTTCCAGAACATAGGAGCTTCCATGGCAATGGATCTTGGACTGACAGAACCATTTAAACACCATACTTGCTCACAACCACAAACTTTCCTCTGAGGTGCTCACGGTGGTCTTGGGAGGCCCATAGCTGGCAGGCATGGCTTTTACCATTTCTCTTTCCAGGCTCCTCCTTCTGTCATTCCTCTTAACTGCTCAATGAAGGGCTGTCCAGCTGGTCATGACTCATCCACTCCTGATCTAGTTCCTGCAGTAAGTTCTCATTTTAGTGGTTGAAATGCTGCTATCAATATCTGGAAATTAAATAATGCAGACCACAGGGCCTGGAAGTACAGCTCAGTGGTAGAACACTTTCCTAACACAGACAAGGCCTTGGGTTCAGTCCTCATTATTTCAGAAAAACAAACAAACCAAAATTCATACCTCAAACTTGGACCTGAATCTGAAGAATGGGGATTCCCTTGGACACAGGGACTCAGGAGAGAGGCTGGCCCCATGGTTCTGCCAGGACAAAAGGAGCTGGGAAGGAGGACGTGGTCATTTTCCACTTCCCTTTGTGGCCCTTGCATTGTTTGTGTGATTGACAGGCCAGAGGTTAAGGGGCCCAAGGGGATGGTCTTCTTTGCACCCTCTCGATGACCTCTAGGGCTGCCTGTGGGATGCACTCCCATTTTCCTGATAAATCTGATCTTCCTGTCTCTCTGAAGGCAAGTCCCACATACGCACAGACTTAGGGGGTCAGTCCCAGCTTCCCTGTAGCATGGCTGGTTCCTTCCTTGCTGTATGGCCTTGGGGAGATGATGTGTGATCTTAGTTTCTTGGGCCATAAAAGTGTGATGATGACCCTCCTTATTTGAGCCGTGAGATACATCCCCAGGCCCATTGCCCATAGGAGGTGCTCCCTGAAGTCTTCCTCATCCCTTGGTCCCAGAGGGAAGTGGCTGGACCCCAGGGTTCCTGTACTTTCTCACTGTAGCAACTTCTCTGCTGTCTGGTAGCTGCCTCCTCCCTGTCTTTCCTCCCACCAGGTGAGGAAGTTCATCTCTTATTCCTAGGTGATTACCCAGGTGATTTAGCAAGCCCAACACAAAGCAGTCTACAATCAGTGTTTGTGGAAGGAGTATAGGTTCTGCTTGCTGGAATGTCCCTTTGTCTCCTGCTCTGTCTGATGAGATTGAGACCCTGTGCCACACTCACCTCCCCTGAGAATTCTTCCTTACGAGGCAGTTTCTACCCTGGGTATAGCTGAGCACTGCATGGGGTAGAACATCCTCTGGGGTACTGCCAGCTGTTTCCTGGGGATTACAGACAGATAGTCATCTTCATGTCCTTCGATGAGGGGGTATGCCTTGGGTGAATGTTGTATTCCTGGCTCACCTAGATGCACCCAGGAGGGCTTCTCTTTTGCACAGATGAAAAAGATGCTGGGCCTTTGTGGGCCACAAGGTAAACCAGACACATATCCTGACACTCAGGAACCACACTCTTAAAGGAGATGAGGCACACCCAAGGTTACTAGTACATAGGGCAAAATGTGAGCTCAGCCTCCAAGAAGAAGGGAGTAGAAGGGAGGCATGGGATAAGTAGGTTTGCTGGAAGATGGGTACATGACCCAGGTTTGTGCAAAAACTGTGGGCTATGAAGAGATCTTGTGCTTCTTACACATGTCCCTGACTCAGGTGTGTCAAACCTTGAACAGACATCCACTTGGGCTGTTCCAGGTAAGGGGGGATTGTTAGAAGGCTGTGGAGGCTACTGCATGGGCACCAGAAAGAACAGACAAGGTATGTTTCTGTCTCAAGTAACTGAAGCCATTTGCTAGTGGGCAAAAACCATACAATCAGTTTGGAACATGGGGTATTTCTGATAAAGTTTAATGTACACTCAGTATATAATCCAGCAATTTCATTCTTTGTATTCATCCAGAAGAAACAAAAGCCTATATCTTCCAGATGTCTGTAAGTATTCAGAGTAGCTTAATTCCCAAACTGAAAACAACTCAAATGCCCATTAGTAGGAAAACGGATATACAAAGGGTGGTATCATCATACAATGTATATAATACAGTAATTAAAAAGTTAGAAATGACTGGTGTTCACAGTAATGTGAATGAATCTTAAAAACATCATGTTGAGCAAGTGAAAACTGATACAAAACAGTAATATTATGATTCCATTTGTATGACGTTTGAGGACAGAAAATATCCAAAGCGATGGAAACCTGCACAATTGCTGCTTCTGGGAATGGAAGTGCAGTGGAGGTTGGGTAGAGGGTCTCTGGATCTTGCTTATAGTAATAACAGGGTGGTATTCTTTTGTCAGAACTCATCAATTTTTGATATTTGAGCATTTTACTGTGTAGAAAATAAGCCTCAATAAAATTTTATTTTAAAAAATCAGATTTGTGTTAGCTTTCTATTACTATAACAAAATTACTGAGATAATAAACTTATATAGATAAAAGATTTACTTTGGTTCATAATTTTGGAGTTTCCAGTCTACGATTGGTTGGCCCTAGAGCTTTTATGGAAATAGCATGTGGCACTGAAAAACTTTCACCTCATCATCAGGAAGGAAAAAAAAAAATAGAGAAAGAAGAGGTCAAGGTCCCATAAGTTCCTTTGAGGGCACACCCCTGGTCACCTAAAGACCTCCACTAGGCTCTGCCTTTTAAAAGTTCTGCCACTTCCCAATAGTGCTACCCTGGTGACCAAACCTTTAACATGTGAGTCTTTGGGAGAGAGTCAATTTCCAAACAATAGTAGGTTTGGAGTCAAAATTCCTTACTTCAGTAGTCATAATGCAGAGTCACTCATCAAGTTTCTAGATCTGAGCCACTTGACAGGAATGGAACCCCTTCATTAAATATGAGGCAGGGCCCCTTGAGAAAAGACTGAAATAATAGTCCAAGTCTCCTAGAGGTGCCTGGAGCCTGTCTTTAGAGTGACTGTCCTGACAAATGTGTTCTACCTGTAAACATTAGGGGGAAGGAATATCCTGATTATTCAGGGATTTCTTGGGACTGGCTTTGAGATGTCATTAATTTGGAGGGAATTAAAAACACCATTGTGACCCAGCATAAAAGTGAGGAGTATGGAGGTTTGAATATAAAAAATATTTTTGTCTCAAGTGTGAATTTCCACAAGCTGATGTGTGTGGGGGCTCCCTGTTGGTCACTTCTCAGTTTCTGAATGCACAGTGGGACTCATTATCCTCCTCAGCCAGCAAAGCCCCCACGGCTATCTTTCTATGGAGCTCGTGCTATATTGGTAACAAGTAAATAGCAAGTAAAAAGAAAGTGAAAGCCCTGGAATTTGCCTCCCTGCAGACCCCGGAGAGGTTCTTTTTGTTTGTTTGTTTGTTTTAAGTCGTAGATAGACATAATATCTTTGTTTATCTATTTATTTTTATTTGGTGCTGAGCATCGAATCCAGTGCTTTACCCATGCAATGCAAGCGCTCTACCATAAGCCATGTAGATGAAACTCAACTCACTGTTTCTGCTGGCAGGTGGGGTCTGCACAAGCTGCAGGCATCTGTAGCCGAAAAGTGTCTCAGCTCACAATGGCAGGCCATGCCCTGCAATGTTGCAGTGGACTCTGGCAGCTCCCTGTCAATGACTTCCTCTTTCAGGGTTCTTGACTCCATGAATTTGAAGAATGAAATCCACAGTCAAGGATGAGTGAGTTTTATAAGAGTAGGATTTATTGAAGAGTGGAAACAGGAACAGAACTCTTATACTGCAAGAGGGGACCCGATAGCAAGTATTCTCCATCAGAGTGTGCTGGTTTAGTGGTTTGGATTGCACTTGGTTCACTGCTAATGGTACAAACTTATGCTAATTAGGGTTTGGAAGAAGTACCAATGGTATTGATCCAAATTTGTACTAATTCGAGTTTGGAAAAATACTGAGGCTATTGGTCAATTCCTGAGTCCCAACTTTCCTTCAAGTCTACCCCACTTCCGTTTTCTCCTGGCAGGTCAGGAAACCAGAGTTGAGATCATGGGATGGGGCAGCAGCACCTCATGGAGCGTGCTTCTGCTGCGGTTATCCCCACTGTGTGCAGGCCCCTCTGCCACAGGGTGACAGGTCAGCACGCCTTGGCTCACCTCTGTGCTGGCTCACAGTGCCTGCATGACAGGCTCCACATGGCCTTGCTTATTGCCTATCCTGTGACCTACCGTGCTGCCACTCTGCTGCTCCACCTCTTCACTGCTCTGCTGCCACTTCTGGGCAGGGACCAGTAGGCCCACCATGCCGCTTGGCAGCCAAGCAGCAATGTTACTACCATAATGGTAAATCGAAGGTAAGGAATTCCATATCCTGGGGTAATTATCAAGATGACTACTGTTATCAAAAACGTGAGAAATTTAAGGTAGAAGTTCCTATTATGTCCCCACATCACTGACTTGTTTGATCCTATAGAAGATAGATGCATCTTGGAGAAAGAGAGTGGGTCACAGCAAACATATCCTGTTGATAACTCCCATTATACCTGTTGTTCGGTGTGAATTCTCTTTACTGGAACTGTAATGCAGCCCATGGAAGATGAGGACAGATGGTTGGCTCTTGTTCTCTGTATCAGTTTGCAAGCACCATAGTTTGCTTACATCAAGGCGTTTCAACAGCACACCTTTCCACCTTACCTTGGGGTATGCCAGTTTTCCTGATCTCTGCCATGATAGTGTTTGCAGAGGAACCACAACACCTCACTAGATCACACCCTTGAAATCATGCAGAGTGGACCTGATGGGCAGGGAGTAGCAAGTACATAGGAGACTTGGTAAGTTACAAAAGTAAAAAGAAAATTCCATAATATTCAACTTAGTGAAGTTGCTTGGGGTCCTATGCATTTCAACATATACGTATACAACATTTTGAAGGATAAATTGCTACCCTCCAAAATGGAGCACAATGATTGTTAAGACTTTTTGCATTTTGAAGTTATTATATGCTATTTCGGTGTGCTATCTCATATCCCAGTACATTTATCAAGGAGACTCTAAGAGCAACAACCATGAGTGAGGACACCTGGGCCTCATCACCTAAGAATACAATAGTGCTCAAGTATTTATGGCCAATAACAATGTGAAGAGTCCAAATAGGAGAATCTTAGGACAGAACTCCAGCTTCTGAAAAAGAATTATACCTTCTGCACATAACTATTCTTCCTAATAAATAGCTCCTGGCATCCTCTTAGGGATTGAATAACTGGACAGGGGAATCAACTAACTCTGAAATCCTGAGCTGGCTATCATGGATTGAGTACTCTCTGACCTGCCCATCCAAGTGGTTGGCCAAAGAAGCTGCAATTCATCAAGTAGATAGAGTAAACGAGAGGCTCTGAATGACTTGTTAGTGTGTGAGCAGGTAGCTCACACCTGTGACGGATAACCCTGCCTATGTCGTCTCCTCTCCCTCAATCTACACCTCCAGCTTCCTGGGAAGTTCCTTAGGATGAGATGGCTGAGGAGGCCTGCCTTCAGATGGTTCTCTGTGATCTGTTGGTACCAGCCAAGCATGGGCTGTGGTACATGACAACTCCAATACGGAGTGTCCTTGAAAGATACTGGGGAAGGGAAACTCTCCCAGTGGATGGGGCTTGAACAGAACAAATAATTATCACCTTTCTGGACTGGAAAACAGAAGAATTAACACCTACCCCAGTGATTTTCAACAGAGTTTGTTCATCCTCTGTCCCCGAAACTTCAAGAATATTCGATGATGTCAGACATTTTTGATTGTCACAACTATGTAGGGGGTGCTCCTGTCATCTAGTGAAAAGACGTCATTGTATGAGGGTTCTCCAGAGAAATGTAAGCTATGTCTATGTATCAATACACAGATATGTATAAAGAAATTTATTAGGAGAGATAGCTTACAAGATTATGGAATTTGAGAAGTCACAAGATCTGCCATCTGCAAACTGAAGTCCCAGGAACACCAGGGGTAGGTCTAGCGCTAAAATGAAGGCCTGAGAGCCAGGAGCTCTGATGTCTCCTGAGAACCAGTAGGAGGGCAGGAGAAGACAGGTGGCTCAGCTCAAGTAAAGAGAGTAGATTTGCCCTTCATCTGTTTTTCTGTTCCTCAGAAAACAGAGGTTTGCTGGGTTTTGTGTCTTTAACACATTGGATGATGCCTACTCACATTCCTGTGGGCTTACCTTTATTCAGTCTACCTATTCAAATGCTAATCTCTTCCTGAAACACTTCAGAAATGCACCTAGAAATAATGGTTCACTATTTATCTGGGTAGCTCTTAACACATTCAATAGACACATAAAAATTAACCATCTAACAGGGATTCTGCTAAACATTTCACAATGTGCACAGGACAGTCTCTTAACAATAAAATTATCTGGTCCCAAATGTCAATGGTGCTACCTACTATTAGGAGACCCTGATCTATACTGATTTATGGGCAGGTGCAAATAATTTATATGGTCAGGAACTTGGAAGAAACAGGGTTCAAAGCTTGACAAGATATATGGTGACAGATGTATGTATATGGGAGATGTCTGAGGACGGATCTGTCAGAGTGTAGGAAGAGTGGGGAGATGTTGGATGCCATGTTTTTGCTCATCAAAAGAATCCTGTGTGAAGGAGACTATTGAGTTTCAGGTGGGCAAGACTGACTGTGCTGTGATTCTAGTTAACCCTTTAGCAGTTTATCTTGATATTATTCAGTAGCCTACATACAAAGGCCCATGGTTGCATGAGGTGTGGAAGGGGGAGAAACAGAGATTTCCTCACTCCAACACTATCCCAGAAAGCTGCCACTGCTATGCTCATGTGACCTTCTGACAAAAGAGACCTCTGTTGTGTCTTGCTGATTACATTGGACCCCTATCAATAGGTACAGTTTGGACTTTGAATGCCCGCAAAAGTCCATGTGTTAAAGTCTTGGTCTCCAGTTTGGCACTATTGGAAACCTTAACAGATGGGCTTAGTGGGAGGTTTCCAATCACTGGGCCTATGCTCTCAAAGGGACTTATGGGACTCCTGTTTCTTCTTCTTCATCTCTTGTTTGTATCCAGCTATAAGGTGAATAACTCTACTCCTCCACATGTTTCCTGCTATGATATGCTGCCTGGTTTGCCACAGGCCTAAAGTAACTGGGCCAATCTATCCTGGATGGAAACCTCCCAAACTGTAAGCCAAAACAAACCTTTCCACTTTATAAGTTGATTATCTCATGTATTTGTTACAGTCACAGAAGGATGACTAACACAAAAGGAAAATAATTAGATATGCCCTTTCCTGCATGCCATGTTCCTGCCAAAAAACTGCTATCATGGATTTAAAGAGCACCTTGCTCATCATTCTGGGTTTTATGCTGTGTTGATTCTAAGAATTTCAATTTTACAGCAAAGGGATCATGCACATAGAATTTACTTACTACACATTGCCTCAGAAGCAGCTGGCCTGATAGAGCTTAGGACCTGTCCACTGAAGATAGCTAGGATGCTAGAAGGGAGACAACTCCCTGAAAGGTAAGAGTTCTATCTTCCAGATGCAGTTGATGGTTTGAATCCGCTGCTGCCCTATGGTGGTGTTTATTTCATGACCAAACACAATCTGGGAAATAAGAGGTGGGTGTGTCACCATTATGTCTTATAAACAAGAACCAGTGCTTTCTCTCCCCACACCTGAGGCCTTTTCTGTAGTTCTTAGTTCCCAAGGAAGGATGCTTCAAGCAGGTGGCACAGTGATTTCACCAACTGGAAGGTGAGATCTGGTGATCTGGGGCTTTGCAAGCCACCGAATTAATACAAATAAGGTCACTACTCTATTGGCTGGGTTATTGAACCTATTGTGAATAAAAAATTGATTTGTTTCTACACAATGGAGGCTGAGGGGAAGCTGTGTGAAATCCAGGGGACGTTGGGGGTGCCTTTAATTATATCCATGTCCCCAAATCAAAGTTCACTGTAAACTATAACATTAAAAAAAAAAAAAGACTTTGTGAGGTCTCAGCCCCTTTAGGAATGAAAATTTGGAGCAGGTAAAGATTCCAGCAAGATAAAGATCCCAGAAGGGTACAAAGGAAACACGGAATGTCCATAGAAGAAGTAAGTTGCGAATTATCAACAACGGGCCGTGGTCAGCTTCTCCTGTTCCAGTTCTGTGGGGTCTGTGGCAGACAGGATATTCACCTTTCTTTTCAGTAAGTGTGTCCATATATATTACGCGTGCAGTTAGCCCTCCATATCTGTGGCTTCTACATCTGTGGCTTCAACATAACTGTAAATCAAAAATGTTCCTGGAAGGGGATGCAGCTCTGTTGGTGGAGCACTTGCCTAGCATGCACAAAGTCCTGGGTTCAAAGCCCAGCACCACAAGAAAACAAATAAACCCTCCAGGGGAGAAAAACATCTGTACTGAACATGTATGGGCAAACTCTTTTTCTTGTCATTATTCCCTAGACAATACAGTGTAACAACTACTTACATAGCATTAACATTGTACAATGTATCTAAGTCTTCCAGAGATGATTCAAAATAGACAGCAGATTGTATTGTCATGAGCAATAGAAAAAAAAAAAAAGACTGTGCTACAATCACTGTTGCTGCTACTATTTTTCTTCTTCTTCCCTTTAAGTTTTCTTTTAATTGACAAATAACAATTGCATGCATTTATGAGGTACAATGTGATGTTCTGAAATCTACTTACAATGTGGACTTATATCTCAATCTAATAAATAGATTTACCTATAAAAAATAAAAAAATAAAAGAGACAGCAGGAGATCTGAACGTTATATTCAAATTCTATGCCATTTTATATAAGTGACTTGAATATTCTCAGGTTTCAGTATTTGTGGGGGATCCTGGAACCAGTCTGAGGGACAGCTGTGCATACAAACATACATACTAAACATACATACGTGCAAATATGTGTGTGTGTGTTTGTGTGTGTACAGACACACACACAAGGCACCTGCTATTTCTTTTTGAATCCATTGCCAGTGTTGTCCTAGCAACAGTCCTTCCCTTGCTAGTTACAGTTTGATCCCATTTTGTTTTTTTTCCACATAGAAGAATTTGCCACATCATGCCCCCCTCAGAGATACCAGCAACCCTTGCAACCCTCTTCAGAGATCTGAGTTTAGCTCTGTGAGCTAAACTGGGCTCTTCAGGCAAGAGTTCCAGCTAGCAGGGCTCCTTCTTCACAGGTCTAAGTCCCATTCTGTGGAGTCCCCTCCTCTCTGCTCACAGATCTCTCTCTTTTTGTTCAGTTCTGGGGATTGAACCCTCAGGCTGCACACATGCTAGGCAAGTACTCTATCCCTGAGCTGCATCCCCAGATCCTGATTGAAGCTTTTAACTACTAGACTTCTTTGCTCTGCCCCTGCTCTGAGATAAAGCTGCCTCTGCAGGCTTTTTCTCCACGTGAACTCTGTTTCCTTTTTGTGTTTTGCTCCCCTGATACCTGCTTAGGCCAGTTCTCCCATAAATTCTCTGTGTTAAAATAACTCAGGTGACTTCTGTTTTCCTAAATGACACACAGATTCCTTGATGTAGTGGAGAAGAACTTTGAATCCCTCATTTTATAGAATAGAAATCAGAAGCTAGGAGGTGAGAGACACCTTTCTCAAGGTCAGTTTCACAGCCAGACTTTCTGTCTCCCAATCCAGCACCCCTACCATTATTCTGCAGTCTCTTAAGCACCTTTCCAAACTTCAAATGGAATAACAGGCTTTTAATGTGGGGTTCTCTGCCTGTCTCACAGAACTAAAAATAGTCTCATGTTTCTTAGTGTTAAAGAACATCAAAGCCAGAAATAGATGATGTTTTATGGGACTTAACATGATCCTAGGAATGTGTAGAGTCATTGCTCCAGTGAATGCCACAGGCCAGCTGAGCATCTTTCTGATCCTTCCTTCAACTGTGCTAATTCACCCTCCCTCTACTTCTTGGAAATGAGATGAAACCATATGTATCAGCTTCCCCAGACTGTGAGCTCCTGCTAGCAGGGGCCTTGCCCCATCTCCAGGTGGCAGAATACCGCAGTGTGTTCTGTAGCTGGGAGCACAGGTTCTCAAGTCAGGCAAACCTGAGCCAGAATTTTTGCTTCATGACTTACCTTGCCAAACTTACTCTTCTCATCTACAAGATGGGAGTTTTATTTTGAACTGACATGGCTGCTGCATGGAGTGAATTCTACCACACGCAGAATGTGCCACACCCCACAGTGGCCATTCAGTGCATGAGGCACTGTCATCATCACATCTGTCCCTGTCCCAGCACTGAACATGGTGCAGGGCACACAGCGGGCCCTTGATCTGTGGTTGTGTTTGGGTCCTATGCTCATCACACCCACCTGACACAGGCCTGTGGCCCTGGAGCCCATCCCCAGCCTTTCCAGGAAGCCTCGTCCTTGGTGCCTCTTCTTCACAGAAAAGTGTGCAGAAATACCAATTCACGATAAATTGCATCTCATCTTCTGTGCTTCTAGCTGTTGTCCTTGTGCTTCTTGCTGCAACGTCTGGTGATTACATGTTAAGGAAAATTCTACTCATTTTTCATTCTGGTGGAAAGTGTCATGTGCATTTTAAGGAGAGAACCATTATTCCTCTTGTATGAGCAAAACTGTGATAATGGAATTTACATCTCATCCGGCTAGAAAAACACTTCTCCCCTCCACTGGTGTTGGGGATGCCTATAGACAGATGCCTCTTCCTCTTTGGTCATAAAGCTTTACTTTGATGGTATTTTACCAAGAACACAGGTGTGAGTGGGCAAATAATTGGACCAACCAATGCTTTACAAACATGTTAATTTTATTGAGTAGGCATCAAAGCTTCTCTCTGTGTCAAGTAATGGAGAAGCCGTGTCACACGGATTACAGAGCTATTTTTACTTGAAATAATCTTTCATAAAAGAAAGAAATTAAATACAGTTCTTCTATAAAAAGTGCAGTAGTCATTACTGGAAGTTTTCCAAAATGAAAGCAAGATTTACTATATATTGCAAAAATTGGTTTAGTGCTTTAATACTTTACAAAGTAACAACCCAACCACCAAAGACAGCTCTTACAATGGGTTTCTTCTCCAAGAATGAACCAGATGGAAAATAATATTTGCATTGAATCGGATTTAACACTCATAGGTAGAAAAGGGTTCTGAACAGCTTGGTCAAAGTAATGTGATTTATGACCCATTTTTTGCCTCAAATATTTTCCTTTATCCACTGTAATCAAATAAATAAGGCAAAGCAACTTATTTCATCCAGGAATCAGTCAATTAAACAACAAAAAAAAAAAAAAAGAAAGAAAGAAAGAAAGAAAAAGAAGAAAAGAAAAGATAAAGGAAAATGAGAACAATATTTCTACTGACATCCTTAGGTCAAATACATGTTTAAAGGAATAAAGAAAATACAGGGTGAGGAGGTCCTTTTAAATTATTATAAATGACTTTGATGAGCCTCAATTATAACGGATGAGACTGAACAGTTCATCAGAAATGATGTTGAGTGGATTTCAGGCTCTGCAGATGAGGCAGTGGTTGGTCACCAAGGAGATTTGTCCCTGCTTGGACTCAGGTGAGCCAATGCCCTGCTCCTAAGTGTTCCTTTATTTGATGACTGAGAGCCCAGCATTTCTCACCTGGGTGTGTGGGAGGGGCAAGCTCCTACTGAATGGAGACTGGCTCTGGAGAGGGCGTTTGCTTCTGTGTGGACCAGGGCCTAAGACATGGCTGATATCCAACACGTGCACTTGGTGATTTTACTTATTTTGAACTTAAGTGAGTAGACACAAGCTGCTCCACTCCCACTTGCCAACTCATAATACTAAAATAGGTGCTTCAAATCAGGAAGGATATATGCAAAGAGCCGGACGGCCCACAGGGCTTGGGAGACCTCTGTGGGTACCTGCTACAGAGACAGCTCTGTGTGGGCCAAGGACACGGGCCTTTGGAAAGCATACTTCCTTTCTCTGGGTCCTGGCAGGAGCATATCCCAGGCTGTTTGGGCAGTAACAAAAGGGACGTGGTTTATTTGGCAATTTAAATGCAGGGACACACACATGTGCCCACTCCCTGCTGGACAGCTGCACAGAGGGTGTTACAAAGAGAACCAATCCCCTGAGAGACCCCAAAAGATGGCATCCAGAGAAATGAAAGCAAAAACCATGGAAGAGGAGTAAAGAGGATGAAGCCTTTTAACCAGGACACAGCAGGACAAAGGTTCTATAAGCAGCTGGTAACAGTATTTTGCCAAAAACTCTTAGAGGAAAACATATTTGGCCAAAGGATCTGGAAGTAAACACCAATCACTATTAGGTAGTTGTGAAAATCATCTGGCAGAGGGAGGCAGCTCAGAGGGGGATCATCCCTCCTCTGCTGTGGGTGAAGTCGCTTGAGGACCACCGCTCTGGGGCCTGGGCCCAAGGAGGTGTATGTTGTTTGGCTCTGTGGTGGGAAGGCTCTGACACTCCACTGCACACCAGCAGTGACTGAGTCTTGGGGAACTTGGCTCTCTCAGCTCTCTGCTGTTTCCACATTTGTCAACATAGCTACCCACCCCTGTGCCAGTTATTCTGTGTGACAAGTTCCTTTTCCTTTGTTGCCCTGCTTTTTGGTGACTGAAGAATGGGTTTTCTAGTTGTCAGGATCCCTTTGCTTGGCTGGACTATCCATTGCCACTGTTTATGGGTTAGAAAGAATTAAGAGATACCTAAGGATTGCTTATAAAGGCTTCTGTAGAATGGTCCAGGTCTACAATGACATCAAGGAAGGACATGATGGGTGCCCCTCACAGTGCATCTGATTATAAGAACTAACCAGGAGGAAACAGTTCCAAAGTTCCTGACCCACAGAGCAGATGTTCAGAGTCAGAGACAGGCTACTGCTGCCACCAGGTGGATAAGCTCACTACCATATCTAGCCTTCTTGTACTTGTATGCAGGAGAAGGAACCAAGCCATTTAATCAGCTAACAGTCTCCGTAAGTAGGGACAGCAGAAGAATTTGGACTTCTTTTTCTTTCTTTTTTTTTTTTTTTTTGGTGGTGCTGGGGATTGAAACCAGGGCCTTATGCATGTGAGGCAAGCACTCTATCGACTGAGCTATATCCCCAGGTCCAAGAATTTGGATTTGATGATGGCCAAAATTGACATTTATTTTTGGCCTCTTAATAGCTATCAAATTACTGATAGCATTTCCTTTCTTCAATGTATATTTATCCAGTGTCTAATAGGTATTAGGCACTGTTATAGGTGCCAGCATACAGCAGTAAGACATACATGAAGTCCTGCCCACATGGAGCTTACATTCTATGGAAGCTTGGTGGATGTAATAAATGGATCAATGAATAATTCACACATGCAGTGCTCAGACAAGTGCACAAGAGGAAGATGCATGGGGAAGTGGGTACAGTGGGTGGGATGTGTTATGTTTTTAAATCAAGAAAGCAAGGAAAACCTTGTTGAGGGGTGCATTGGCGCAAAGACTGACAGGTAGTGAGGTGTGAGTAATGGGCTCTCTTCAAAGAGACTGTCCCAGGTAGAAGAGATAGCACATGTGAAGGCCCTGAGGCAGGAAGGTGACTGTTGATTAAAGATGGCCTCAGTCTCTGGGCAAAGACATACACGGGTGGGAGTAGTCTTTGTAAGGTCTTGGTTTTTGTTCTGTGATGGGAAGCTAGTTCTTCATTTAATGTAGTCCTTCAGTATTTGGAGATACATTCTGAAATAGCTACTTGTCCTTATTACATTAACAGATTGCTTTGGTCTTGGGCAGATTCTGCCTATATTTACCCTTCAAACCAACTGGTACTCCTCATCTGGTGTCAAATTAATAGTTGGTATGTGTATATATGTATCTCTTTGAGATGCTCTTCGGGAGGAATAAAAAAGAAGCAATATGCATCATTTGGTATATACATAGTTAGGGTTGGCAGGACCCAGTTTATTTACTTATTTATTTTTTGCAAGTCTAAAATTCTAAAAATGCAAATTTCAAAAAATTATTTTGGAAAATAAATAGAAAGTCACATTTCTAGTGTATCTGTAGATAATGGCTTCTGTGCTGTTCCTGTGAGTATGTTTTCGGCTCAGCCTGAAATTCTCTGCACTGATTAGATGCATGCCTGGCTGCTCCTGGGGTGGGGGGGTGTCCCCGTAGGGCATCTTCTCTCTTCTCTGTTGGGGTTGGAGTAGGACGGAAGAATGAGACTTGGGAAAGTTACCTGCATACCTGCTAATAGACCATCTTGCACACTGCTTATAGCTGTCATGAAAATCTCATAAAACAGTAACCCCTGGGCCTCTGGGGTGCATATGGGGGCCCTCAGCATCGCAAGTATGGGGCAGAGTCTGGGTGTGTGTTGGTCTCTCTAGGATGAACTACCCTGGCCCCACCTCCCTGATAACTAGGTGATACTACACAACCACCTTCTGGGCCAACAGGATCAGTGCTGCAGAATGGACAAGGGCAGTGGGGTGGATTGGATTTAAGCAAGAATGAAGTTGAGGTCCCTGCCCTGAAGAGCCACACCAGAATGGCCATTATATTAGAAAAGAGAGGTCAGAGTCAGGAGTAACAGGGAAGTGGGAAGAAGTCTCCAGAGAGCCAACACTTTAAAGCTTTTTGGAAGGGGCTGCCTGCTCTCTGGAGCCAGGAGCACCGGCCACCTTTGGGCCCTTTGTACATGCCTATCTTGAAGTGACAGAAGAATCAGACTCTCAGTCAGAGCAGGTGCTACCTCTGTAGCCCAATGGGGCCAAGGCCACAGCTTGACTGTGGCTCAGCCACAGAAACATATCGAATTTTTATTTATTAGAAGTACTGGAAGAAATGAACAGAATGCTGGAAGAACTTAATTTGTGAAGTCCCCACTAGGTGGGGAGTCTCAAACATCCAGTTGATGCCTTCAACATGTCTCAGTAAACAAAAAAGACTCATTAAATGGAACTTACACACACTGGTTTGGAAGTCTTTTTTCTTTCTTTCTTTGCAAAAATTTCCCATCATTCATAGGTACAGCCCTTTTTTAAAGAAAACAAACTAATATGACATATATTTGCTAGATGAAGTTTGTATTTGGATAATAAGCAGGGGGCAGTGAGGCACCCACCATCCCTCCCCTCCCCCTGCAAGACATGGGTGGGTGGCACATGGAGGATTTTGACATCCTGAGGTGTGCACCTGGGGATGCGGAGAGTCTTTTTATCTCATGCCACCTAATTTCTGATAGTAAACCAGTAGAATTAATAAATTATTTTGGAAAACATTAAATTTGTAAAGTAAGGGATTCAAATGACACTGTGTAGTAATAGCTAAGAAAAGGTCCAGAGTAACTTAGTGAATATAAAATATTCAGGAAAGGTGCAGTACGAAAAACCTATGAACAGGAAAAGGAAAATAAAGCTCTCAATTAAAAAAGAAAGGACATTTATGCATTTCTGCTTTCAGAGGGTATTTGCACAAACAGCAAAAAGCACTTAAATCCCAAGAGCCCAGAGTGGTGTCCCTTCCCACAGCAAGTTACCCTTTTAAGGGACAACCCTGTGACAATAATGGTGCAAAATATTGCTCTGTGGCATGTTCTGAAAATAATATAAAAATAATCTCTATAGTACAGTTTAAACTTGACTTGTAAAATTTCAATGTAACATTCCACGAAATCCACAAGCAGAATACACTGAAAAACACCTTCCCTTAAGAATATTTTTTTTAAAAACTGTTTACCCGGGTAAAGCATGTACAGGAAATGTGAAGTAAATTTCTGAAATAACCTCCACAGGAGCTTAGAAGTATCTGGGATCCTTCTGGAAACATGCTTTTTGTTGCTCAGAGATATCCATCCATCCTTCATAGAAAGGGAAGTTTGGCCAGATCAGATGGGTAAGCAGCTCATGGTCAGAGTCTGCCATGGCACAGGTGGCACTTGCCTTCTTCCCTTTTCCTAAACTACAAAGGGCCCACAAACCATAGAAGAATATTAGAGAATTTCATGTACCACATATAATTAACACAGCTTTTAATAGTTCCTGCCCCAAGCCAGAACTAAGAGGGCCTTTGGCCAGAGACCAAGTCTAAAGAGCTCTTGTGAACAACCTGGAGCATGATGTGGGTGTTCAGGTCTAGAACATTTCATATCACAATCTACTCTTTCACTTTTTAATTTTTAAACTCTGTTTAAAGGATGGTTCTCTCAAAAAAGAAAATGGTATTCTTAAATTGTGTGGACTGAGTTGTAAGGTGGCAGCATGGAGCAGGCACCAATAGGTGCCTAGGCTTATCTAGCTCACTCTGTGACCAAGCAGAGGGACTAGAGGCCTTTCACATGGCCAGAGAAGCCAAAGTTACAGTCAGAGGCTATATCCCAGGCTCTCATTTATGGCACATCTGTCATCAGATGGAGGTGGAGTGGAGATAACTTGGCAATGCAAGCACACAGAACACGTCCTCATTTTTTTTTGATAATACATATATACTACTCTGCCTGTTTAGAAGGTTTTCCTTTATTACAATGAACTGCTTTTAGTTTCAGTTTGTCTTTTTGTTTGAAATATGGATGAGAGCATGAAAAAGATGAGATTTGCATAGCCAGTTTTGGAAATTTCTAGTTGGCTGTCTTAACATTAAAAAATTGAAAAAAATCTGAGTATTTATATTCCTTAATTTTTTGTGCATGAGTTTGGTTGCTGAATGCACATTTAAGCATTTTTAAGGTTGGCTCTCTTAACCTTCTAAGGATAAGGAGCATAAGCAGGTGCTATCTACACTGGGAGCAATACTTTCTGTGACCCACAGCTTTGGAAGGTGAAGTAGCTGTTCAGAGTGATGTGATGAAAGGAACCAGTCCAAAAAAGCTGCCACAGACCCTCTCAATGAGAGATTTTTTTTAAAACTACTTTTTTTTTCTCTGAGTAATAAAAGAAACCCAGTACTATTAGGGAGGTGGATGCTAGTAATTATCTCACATTGAAAGTATTTTCATCAGCATGAAAAGTAAAACTTTGAAAAAAGTCTTAAAGATTCTATTTAATAAATAATCTGATCTAAGGAACCACTTCTGCAAAACTTCAATAAATTACTGAAAACTCTACGGGCTGTGGGATAATTAAAAACAAAAAATAATTACTCACAGGAGATATACTCAGTTATTTTATTATAATTTTTCAAACAAGTAAAAAAATTCCCTCCCCATCTTTTTTAAATTTTTATTTACTTATTTAGTTTTTTTTGCTTTTGCTGCTCTTTATGTCACAGGGAAAAAGCATCCTTTCAGGAGAAGAAGCTGGCCCCAATGAAGAGATGACCCCCCACCCCCACCCCATTGCTCCTGAATTTTCTGAGGATAAGCTGACTGGAAGCCAGGTGCTTTCTCCTTTCTTTCTTTAGGATTATCAGAGACTATTCTAAAGCTCTCACAGGTTTGGAAGTATTAGTTTGTTAGTGAGGATTTTGCCCATCTTATCCTTATTTCCTGGAAACAAGCTCTTTTCTTAGTGAGGCAGGTTTAGCTCCTCAGTGTCCTTGGCCAAGAATGGTAGTCTCCAGAGGTAATCTTGGAAGGAAAAGGCTGCATATTGCTGCTCAAAACAGGGTAGCTAAGGACACATTTTTTTTTTTTTTTAAATTTCCTCAAGAAATGTAGGAGGCACCAAAAAAGACGGCTCGGATATCGGGCTGTTCCCTCAATGTGTTATGAAGCCAGAGGCAGGACCATTCCTGCCTTGTGGATGGGCCCCAATCACAGTGAGCCCCATTACCTGGCTGAACCCAGACAGATGCAAGTGAGGTGTGGGGTGGATTTGCTTCCTTACCAGGAGCGGGCATCCTTCAGCCCCTTCTCTTTGGAAAGAGGGCCAGGCCGGGTTTCAAAGCAGCCTAGTAGGGGCTTACACAGTTCTTTGTCTCTCTTCTGGGTCACAGAAGTGCTATCACCTTATAAGAGGCCCTCCAGCGACAGTCCACTGTGGAAGTGTCTTCAAAGGAGAAATGTGAGCAGGCTGTCATGTTTGCTCTTATTTAGGCCAATCCAACTTGTGAGTTCAGAACCTTGTTTTATGGACCCATGGTGTCTTTGGAAAAACTCCTGGCACCTGAGCTGCCCGGCACCGGGATAGATTAACTACACCTCACCACGCCCTGCGAGGTAGGTTTTCTGGTGCCCACTCTACAGTCCCCCGCGGCTTGGATGGCAGTGTGAATGTTGCTTGAGACGAGGGTTGTGGGAGTAGGTTTTGCTTATGAAATGGAGCCGTGTATTCCTAAAGGGCCATAGTGACCACTACAGCGTCAGCGGGCGGCAAGGTCCCTGCTTTCTCCAAGAACCTAGGTGGGATGGAAAGCAGGTGGGAGCCGCAGAGGAGCCTCCACCCCAGTCCGGGACTGCGCATTTGCTCCTAAACCCTGGGTGCTACCAACCGCACGCAAGTGACCGCTACCTGGAAGAGGTCAGTCGCTAGGTTAGGAAAAAGATGAAATGAGAGGGGAAAAAAAGCATGTAAAACACTCCCTTCTAAAAACAAAGGGCTGCGAATTTCTTTATTTCTCTTATAGAGGAACAAAAATACTCTTGCAATGGCTATTGAGTTTCCACAGGTACGAGGCAGATGCTAGGCTAGCACACCCACTTCCAACAGTATGACTTGTTTCCTATCCGTCTACTACCTGAGTGGCGTCAGTGTAGGTTCAGGCACCATTAGGAACGTTTGACCAAACACGTACACGGCACTGACAGAGGAGGCGCCGGCCTTTCGGTTGACCAGAGCATGTAAAAAAGACACCGACAGAATGGAAAAGAAATCCTTTTGGGGGAAACCTCGCCGCCCGCACACCACGCGCTCAGGGCCGTGGCCCGCGTGCCTCGCGCCGCCGCCGCAGCTCCTCGCGGTAGCAGTACGAGCAGTAGTGCTCCGTCTCTGCGCGCCCATAGAACGCACAGTTCTCGCGCTGGCAACGCCGCTGCGCCGGCCCAGGGCCGCTGCGACCGCACTCACCGTTCGAGCTCGAGCGTGCGGCTGGCGGGTCGGCGTCTGCGAACTCTAGGCCTTCGCGTGTAGCGCCAAAGCCATTTGTATAGGTCTGCGATTTGTGCTCGGCTGCTGCCGTGGCTCCTGTGACGCCGGGGAGGGTGGTGGGCACAGCGCGCGCAAGCGACTCAACCGTATTGACCGTACGCAGGGCAGCGGCCCGCGCAGGGCTGTAGCTCTGTGAAGACAGCGAGCGGTTCTGCTGCGGGTACGTGGCACATGGCCGTAATGCGCCCACGGTCGGTGCACAGGCCTCGTCCCGGGCACCCGCTGCCTGCACGTGGATAACGCTCTGGCGCGCTGGCGCCGGCGGGCTTCGGCCAGGGGTCTGTCCGCTGGCGCCTGCACGCCGGGTGCCGCCGCTGCTAGGAGAGGCGGTGCCGCCCGCTGCCACCCTTGCGGCCCGCGAGCCCCCAGCGGACCCTGGACTCGGGCGCTCTTTGAGCTTAAGCACCAGCTGCGTGGGCTGCCCGGCCGGCGGGCCCGGAGAGGCACGCTCAGTTCCAGGAGTGCCCTCGGCCTCTGGCCTGCGCTGTGGCCGTTTGGTCGTGGAGGTGGCAGCGGCGGCGGCGGCGGCTGCATTGGCCGCGGCGTCGCGGCGCCGCTGCTCCTGCTCCGCACTGAAACGCTCCTGCGCGCTGGTCAAGTAGTAGCCAATCATTTCCTCGTGGAACTGGTGCCGGTGGCTGGTGAGCAACAGACCGGCAAAGATAAACTTGCGCTCGCCTTGCATGGCAGCGCGCAGAATGTTGAGGCTCAGCTTCACGTCAGTGCTATACTTCCAGGCGTCACCCCTTGTCCCGCCTCCCTTCTCGGCCGGGGATGAGCCTGCCGCTTTGTCCGTGGGCGACGGCGTGGTCTTCTCTGACGGCGATGTGCTTGCTGATGCACCGGATTCCTCTTTGCTGCCTTTGCGAGACTTGGTCTTCTTTTCCTTGGTGCGCTCGGCTGTGTCTCCGTTCTTGCCATTTGCGGAGTTGGCACGGCCCATCTTACCGTGTACCAGGCCTCCCAGGCCACCCATGTTTTTCTTTAGCTTGATGCCCAGGGTCTTGCTGAAGCTGCCTAACTTGTTGGCCACCGAGTCCGCTCGGGTCTTGTCCTTCTCTTTGCGCTGTTTCTCCTTGTCTTTGTCTTTGCCATTCTTGCCATTATTGCTGTTGGAATTGCTGCACACGGAGTCACGATCTGAGTCAAGGGAATCGGCCAGGGACTGCACATCCTCCCCAGCTGATGCCGTTGGGGACTCTGGTTGCGCCAGGGGAGCCTAGGGGCAGAGAAGAAAAGTGGGGAAGGAAGGTGGTTGGAGAAGAGCTGTCCTCACTGCAGTCCACGAGGACAGACCCTGCCCATGTGTTGCTTGCCCATGTGTTGCTTTCCCATGTGTTGCTGAAGCTGGGAATCTGGCACTTAGGTCCAGTCCAGACTACCCCTCCAGTGCTACAAAAGTGGGATGGGATGTGCTTAAGGGAAAGAAGCCCAGAGGAGTGGGCCTTGGTTTTCTGCAATGATGAAAAGATAGGTGTTTTCAGAAGGCTGTGGTAGGGGTCTTTTATCTAAGGATGCCATCTGGCCAGTGAGGCTGGACTGCCCTCATTTTCTCTCTGAATTCAGAGACCTAAGAGTTTAGAATCCTGAGTCAGATGGGAGTGGGGGAATGCAGGCAGGGTACATATAACCTACCTGGCTTAGAGCTTTAGAGTCATAGTTAGGGTTAACAAGCCCAGACTTTGGCTTTCTATCCCTGGCCAGACTATCTTGCTCTAAGAACCTGTCTTTGCATCTTGGAAAAAACACTCCTTTGATTTGGTGATGACAAATCACTTTGGGGGTTCCTTTCCCAGTTTGGAAATGTGGAATGCTAATTTGAGAAGTATTCTGAAATAGGTCTGGGCTCAGTAGAAAAGATGTTCCCAGTTCCCAGAAAAGGTCTTCTATGGGGGTGTGAAGTTGGGTGGGGGAACACTAGGGAAAGAGCATCTTTGTGAACACCTTGGATGACAACCACTGTGGAAACATGGTTAAGACCAATCTCTGGGGCAGGTGAGGAACCTGAGAAGGAGCTGAGAGGACGGTGGAGGAGAAGTAGCTCCTATTGCTGATTTGCAGAGGGACATCCCCAGGTGAGGAGAGAGAATGCTGACCCAATGTCACTGGAATGGCAAGGCCCCTCATGCCAGCATCTGGGTGTGGCAGAACTGGTATATACCTCAATAGGCTTCCTGGCCTCCAAAGGAGCCCAAGAGAAGGCTCATTGCTCCCCATTTAGTTTTTTTCTTTCCCCCTAAGTAGGTTGAAGAGAGGGGTCACTGTCCTTTGGTCAGGTCTCCCAAAAGCAAGGGCTGGAAGAACTGGCTTCACCACTTCCCATGTCTCAAGCCAGTTTTCCATAGACACTAAAGTGTGGAAGTTCAGGGCCTAGAACCAGGAAAGGGAGAGATGCTTGGTCCCAGGACTGCCTGTGGGAAATACAAGAAGGAATTTAGGCTGTCATGTCCTGGGGCTGACAGGGCCATTATTAGAATTTTTCTACTGAGAACTCTGTGTTTGATATGGTGGCCACCAAATCCTAGCCAAGGGCCCTTCTCATTGCAGGGCAGAGATATGCCTGGACAGAGTCCTGATTCTGGATCTAGGATTGCTGCCATCATACCAGAACGTGAGTGCTGAAGAATATCTGCAGCAACACTGGCATCCTCCAGGCAGTTCAGAGGCAGGACTCAGACTGCTACCAACTGGCTGTCACTTGTGCCATTAATAAAATGGAATATCAGTAGCTGCCTGGGGATCCCTATGAAGTAAGGAACTGTGAGAGCACTGAGCAGTGCCCAGCACCCCAAGAACTGACTCTTCCAGTCTACTTGCTTTCCTCATCCCACTCCTTTAACATTACTGATAAGCTCCACTTGATGCCTAAGTAAATTGATATCTAGAGAGGACCAATGATTTGCAAGGTATTTTTTTTTAATCCCTTCCCCTGGGAGTTCTCTACTAAGATTAAAAAAAAGAAGAAGAAATTAGTCAGATACTTAACATGAATCTCAGCATCTGCAAGCAGGGGCGGCAAACCCCAGGGCTGGCAGCTTTGAGGGTGATGTGCTGCCTCCAGAGAGAAGGAAGAGGAGGGGCCACTGAGGACTTGCACCCTCGGTTCCCTGGCTCTTCCAAGGACCCACACACAGTTTATAATTAATTCCACTCCCCTGCAGCACATTGTGTTCTGATCTCAACAGAGATAGTTTTGTTGTGACTTGCCTAGAGTTTGTTTTCTGAGGCATGCTTATACCTCTCCCATAGAAAATAAGGGGACAAAAATCCCCTAATCGGAACGCATGTTTGCATGCACACATACACCCACCTACACACATATACCTATACCCCTGATCCAACAGGAGTTGTCTGGAGCTAGAGCCAGGGTGGCTTTGGCTGGGACAGAGGGAGCTGGGGGCAGGGCTAGTGGGGCTTGGTATGGGCAGCTGGATGGCACATGGGTGAGCTTTTGGTAGCATTTGGAAGGATGCCCATTGGCCAGGATGGCACAAAGCGGCCACCACCTCTTTACCAGGAGTACATGAGGCTCACCCGGGTCTCTGAAGGGATCCGGATCCATGTCACATTCATATAGCTGTGGAGAAGGTTCAGCTTGGCTTCTAGCGACAGGATGAGGCTGACAAGACAAGAACACTGAGTGAACACAGCTGGTCCAGTCTTGCACCCCACCCTTCTGCCCCCAAGCTAGGAGGCACAGGGGCGGTCCAGCCCTGCCCTGGGAAAACCTCCTTAGTACAGCCCTCCCTTTGGGGTGCCAGGGGAGTCAGGTCAGGGGACAGTCTTACTGGGCTAGCCGGGCGTTATCATTGTCGTCTTTCCCCCACTCCCAGTCCTTCCCTGGGTCCACCGCGAAGTGCAGGGGTAGGAGCTTGTGCTCAGAATCTGTCAGGGGGATCACAGCTGGAACAGAAGAGAGAGACCAGGTGCCAGGCAGCCCACTGGTGGGTCAGGAGCCTGGAAGCCTCCAGCAACATCCAGGGAGGGCAAAAAGGGAATTCCAGTGCCAGGTGTCCTTGTTGTAAATGAACCCAATGGAGACACACACAGACCATCATGCCAGTAGGATAGTTAAGACTATAGGTTTCAAAACTGATAGTGTTGGGGCTGGGGTTGCGTGGCTCAGCAGTAGAGTGCTCACCTAGCACGGACGAGGCCCTGGGTTCAATCCTCAGCACCACAAATAAATAAATAAATGGCATTGTATCTAACTACAACCAAAAAATAAATATATTTAAAAAAACTGAACTCTGGGTCTCCTTGGGCTTGTCAAATGGCATGTCCTCCATTAAGCATCAGGGTGGGAAAAAAATTGATTTCTGCTTGTTATTTCTGAGGAAGGACCAGGCAGGTGAGGTATACTGTGTAAGGACACTTTGCAGATGGCCTGCTCCTCACCTCCGTCTCATACTAGAGATGGAGAGTGCAAATTAGAAGAGAGTGGACACTGCTGACCTCTGCTCATTTGCGATTTCATGCAATAGGACTGTATCAGTACCTGAGTCTCAGGGATCCACTGGGACCTGCTCATAGGGAACTCACCCATGCAGGACACAGATAAGCAGGTTAACGAACACCTCACTTCAAAATGTCAGGTGGTGATGAGTCTGGGAAAGAAGCCTAACCAACAGGCAGAAGGCAGTGATGGTGAAGCCTTTGCGGGGCATAGTGAGGGAACCTTTGAGGAAGTCACATGTATTGGGGGACTGCAGTAAGGAGTAACTGGTTTGTCATTTCTCAGAGGGGTTGATTCTTCACACACCATCTTGAATAAAGAGCTCCAAATGTGGAAAATCAGGAGGGCGAGGAGAGGGGTGATGTCTATAATTATATTTGGGATTTGCTAGGAGATCCTGAGCTGCTGTTCTATCCAGTGAAATCCTAATGATACAGCCAATTACACAAGAGTATTGTCATAGATGAGAAGCAGGAAGGAGTGGGGAGACAGCTTTCCCAATTCTGTATTCCAACTGAGTGACAGCATCCTTCTGTGGAGGATTCACTTAGTTTTCCTGTAGGCCCCATTCCTGGGAGTCGTAGCAGAGAAATTCACCCCAGGGCCTCTGGACATCTGCTTTGTTTTTTTGCCAGAGTCCATGATTCATGCTAAGGGTGCCATGGCAAGAGCAAAAAGGCAAATAAATACATAAAATCTAAGACTGAACTATGAATAGTAGCTTTTCTGTTTAGAAATTGGAAATTTGACAATGCTGCCCTCTAGTGTTGCTAAAGAGAAAATGTGAGCACAAATATTCTCTTCCCTCCTTTCTCATCCCCACCCTAAATAAGGGGAAAGCATTGACCAAGAACCCGCTCAGGGGTTTTCATTTAATTTGGCAGTAAAATGTCTGGTTTGGGAGATCGGGGTGGCTCAGCCTGCCTCTGTTGCAGGCTGCTGTGTTCTATCTTGACGTGGCTGCCCTTCCCAGGGCTGAGCTTCTGGGTGGACACACCCAGGGAGGACTAAAGAGCTGGCTCAGAAACAGGCCTCCTTTGGGTGATACCCAGAAGCCTGTCCCATGGTTCCATGAGTCATCACACAAACAGAGAGGGCTTGGCCTGTTTTTCCCACCCATAGGGCTGGGGGTGGGTGGCAGAGGCTCTGTCTATCAACACTGTTTTTAGAATGGCTAGAGCAGCATGGCTTTCTGGAGTTCCAGGTCCTCAGGCATAGATGGCCAGTTTGGGAAGAGTATTCAAGAACTACATTTTAAATAAACATCCCCTGTTCGTGAAATCAGACAATTTGGGAAAATATTGTTTCAGACAATAATGTGTTCAAAGCAGTTCCTATGGTTACAACTTGGGCATTTCAGGTCTGGCTGTTCTCCCCTTTCCTGAGGGTAGAGTTGCCATTGGAAATACCCATCCAGCCACAACTACATTCCTCAGTCCCCAGGCCCCCAGCATTTGGGAGGAAACAGGTGCCTTGCTGTACCCATGGGCTATGAGAAAAACAACATGGGAAGTGCTGGGGGATGTGACTAGGAGTGTGTGTGTGTGTGTGTGTGTGTGTGTGCGCGCGCGCGCCAGGGGGCTCTCCTCCTCTTCCCTTCTCTATCCATGCTTCCTGCAGGAGATGGTGGTACTACATGATGGCAGCCATGAACTCCCGACTCCTCACTTAGGGAAGAACTGCCTGCCAATCAGAGCACAGTTTAGATTTTATTTGCACGAGACCCCTACTTCCATTATGTTATACCACTATGATTTTGGCTTTCTCACCACTCTCCAAGATAAACCACTTAAACTAGGACAGCTCCATACCCCTGTGGCCCTTACCTCCCTATTATGGGGGAATTCCTATCCTCAAAGTTGGGCTGGAACCAACTCCCTGGCCTGCCCACTACTGAGCAGACAGACCGATATACCTGAAGGTGCTACTTCCTGCCCACTTTGAAGGTTCTAGGCAGCCTCTCAGGTTTTGATGGAGCAAAGGTTAGGTACTGAGTGAGGCGCTGGGAATATGCGTGCTCACAATTAAAAACAACCAGAGAATAAATGAAGTTATCTGATCTCTACAGAAGGTAAGCTGTGGCCCGTTGAAAGGACTGGGGTCTCAATGTCCTGAGAACTCAGAAAACAGACTCTCTTTCTGAACATCAGTTGCTTTGAGTGCCTCTGCCTTTCACAGTGCACAGTGAAATTTCCCTTTTGGAAACCTGGCCTAACCTAATGAGGTGTAGTCATGTGGCCAGTTGCCTCCTTGTGGCAGATGTTGAGAATAGCAAATGCTTTCCAAAATAAGCCTGCAAAGTTTTGTTTTAAAAATAACTTTTTCCCCAGACCTGGGGATGGAACCAAGGGCTTTACACACAATAGGCAAGTGTTCTACAACTGAGCTACATACCAGCCCAGTTTGGGGGGATTCTATCCTGTCTTTTAGCCTGGAAACACATAGGACCATCTCAAACTAGCATGGACATATTTGGAATACTTATTTTTCAAAAAAGAATGTATATTTCTATTTGAGGCATAAAAAGCTGTCTCACCATTACAATGCTAAGTCAGACAAACTGAAGATTCATAGCTTGTCTTTAAAGCACTGGAGAGCTGAAGTCATGGGAGATCCAATGAACCAGAAATGTAAAGAAAGACAGAGACTTCAAGGAGAGATGAACATGAGCTTAAGAGAGGCTGACTCAGCTAGATTCTACTAATAATAATTCAGTGAAAATGGCTAAAATGGTAAAAGGAGAGTATAGTCTAGAGAAATAATATAGACCCTGGGAGGGTGAAGGTATGAAGGAAATATATATGTACAGGACCTAACTTGGTGCTCATAGAAAAGACTGGTGTAAATTCTATGAAAGTGTCCTTTAGAGAGCTTTGGTTCCTATCTCTACTAAGCAGTGAAAGCTTAAATTACAGGGTCACAAAATCTAGCTGCATTGAGAATAGGCTCTGTACCTGTCCCCCAGTAAGGGGTGACCTCCCTTAGCTGTCCTGATTAGACTGATCCAAAAAAAGGAAAGGCACAGGGGCTGGGGTTGTGGCTCAGTGGTAGCGCGCTTGCCTAGCATGCATGATGCCCTGGGTTCCATTCTCAGCACCATATACAAATAAATAAAATAAAGGTCCATCAACAACTAAAAAATATTTTAAAAAAGGAAAGGCATGTCAGTTTTTAGGAATAAAAGTGATTTATCTCAATCTTCACTGTCTTATCAAGTGACTGTCTTTCAACAATAAAACGATGAGGAATCAAAAAGAAATATCCACATTGACAAGAAACAAAGCAGTTGACAGTATAAGACTCAAAGGAGACATAGGTGTTGAAACTATCAAGTATGGAATTTAAAATAACTGATTGGTAAGTTAGAGATGGATATTGTGGATGCTGTAATATTTGATGGTTGGTTTTAGCAGAGAGATGGAATCTCTAAGAAAGAATAAAGGGAATTGCTAGAAAGGAACACACACATACACTAATATAGATTAAGAATGGCTTTAAGGAGCTGATTGGTTGACTTCACACAACTGAAAAAGAATCTGAACCTCAGGATCAGTCAGCTAAAATTTCCCAACTGGAATACCAAAAGAAAATGGGGGCGGGGGTAGTTAACAGGACAGAACAGCTGAGAACTGTGAGACAATAACAAACAGTGCAAGATCTGTGTAGATGTAAAACCAGAAAAAGCCAGAGAGAATAAGACAGTAGAAATATTTAAAGAAAAAGCGGCTGACAATTTTCCAAATTTAACAACTAAACCCACCTTAGCTCCAAGAAACTAAGAGAACACCAAACAAGAAAACTAACCATAATAAAAAAACATTTCTATGTATAAAACTTTTGGAAACCAAAATAGAAAATGATTAAGACAGGTAAAGAAAAAGATACAGTAAATGCAGAGAAACAAAGAGAATAATTACAACAAGCTCTTTGTAATAAAACAGGTAAGGCAGAAGATAATGGAGTAGCATCTCAAAGGCCTGAAAGAAAGAAAAAACACTGCTAATCTAGAATTCTATACCCAGCAAAGGTATCTCTGAAACAAAGGACACATAAAGGCTTTCTCAGATAAAAATGAGTAAATTTATTACCTGTAGACCTGCATTAGAGGAAACAGTAAAGAAAAAATTTCAGGCAGTAGGAATATGGTACCAGAAGAAACTTGGATTTACATAATTAAGAGTAATGGAATGGAATAAATTAACATGAAATTTTTTTCCTTTCATTTAATTGCTCTGAGATTAAGCAACTGTCTAAAGTAAAGAAGCAGTACACAACAGAGGAAGTGGAAATATTACTTGCAAAAGAATATCATTAATTAAAGATGTTTATTGTAGAACCTAGGGAAACTCCTAATAATTAAAACTAGAGGTATAATAATAGATTAATAAAGGGGATAAACAGAACCATTAAAAAGTTCAATCCATCTAAAATACGACAGCAAAAAAATAAATAAAAAGAACAAAGAACAGATGGAACAGATAGAAAAGAGTTAACAGGATGGTATCTTTTAATCCATATATATAATTCATGCAATCAAATGGAAATTGCCAAAACTATCAACAAAAAGATAAAATTGGCCGGGTGTAGTGGTATACATCTGTATCCCAGGGGCTTGTGAAGCTGATGCCGGAGGATCACAAACTTAAAGTCAGTCTCAGTAACTTAGTGAGGTCCTAAACAATTTAGTGAGATCCTGGACCAAAATAAAAAATAAAAAAAGGTTGCAGATATGTCTAAGTGTTTAAGCACCCCTGGGTTCAATCTCTGGTACCAAAACAAACAAAACAAAACAAAAAATACAAAATTAGAAAACTGTCATATTGGATTTAAAAAAAGAAAGCAAAATGCAAGTATATACTGTTTATAAGAACCCCACTATAAATCTAAAACATAGATAGGTTAAAAGATATTCACCAATGAAAAGAGAACCAGAAAGAGCCATACTAATATCCAACAAAATACATAACAAGGATTGTTACCAAAGGAAAAGAAGAACATTACATAATGATAAAGGGGTCAATTCTCAAGAAGATATAACAACTCTATATGTATGCATGCTCTGAACAACATTATTTCAAAGTACACAAAGCAAACACTCTAGCTCTTCCTTATCTATATTCCAAGACCCCTGTGGATGCCTGAAATCTGGGATAGTAGTGAACCACAGGGATACTATATTTTCCCCTTATAGAAATATACCTATGATAAAGTTTGATTTATAAATTGGGCACAGTAAGAGATTAATAACAATAACAATAGAACAACTGCACTGTAATAGCATTCATGTAAATGTGGTCTCTCTGTTTTCTGAAATTTCCCATTTAATATTTTAGATGTTAGCCTACCACTGGTAACTTGAAACCATGGAAACCAAAACCAGGGGAAAAGGGAGGTACTACTGTGCTAGCAAAAAAAACAAAGGAGAACTAGACAAATGCAGTATAGTGGGAGGCTTCACCACTTTTTGAAGCCAGATTTTTAAAGACAGGTAGTCAGTGTAGGTAAATTGGGTCAGAAGGGGGAAACTGGAAACTACCCCCTGGGAGATTGGAATCCCTCCCCAAAAGGTTGTTAATTAACTGCTGAGCAGTCCAGGAGCTGCAAATCAATACCTCCAGGGGTGCCACTCCCTTCCGGCCACCTAGGCCCTTCCAGCCCACCTGCTCACTCCCTGGCCCTTCTACCAATGTCCCCCAGTCACTAGGCAGGTTGAGGTGAAATTAACAAGATAAGGGAGAAGAATGCAGGAGAACAAGGGAAATTGTCGAAGTATAAAAGGGACAGGACTTCCTTATCCCAAGGATTCTGCTTTTGGGTTCCCTTCTTCCACCAGGGAGAAGTCTGTTTTACTATCCTTTAATAAAGCTTCTTACTTTCTACTCTACACTTGCCTTAGTGTGCTTCTCTGGTGTTATACTTCAACATTTGAGGAAGCAGGACCCGTCAAGGTATCCAGTAACCAGTGGTATCATTTTTCTCTCAGTAATTGATAGAAAAGGGAACTAGTAAGGGGAGAGTATCAAGGCCACGGGTGGCAGAAACAAATTCACTTAAAGTTTATATGCAGATCCTTGGCTCAGTTATCAGTCTATGGAATAAACTTGCTATAGAATGAATATTGGAGCCCCTTCAAATTCACATTGAGGTCCATTCCCCATGTGATGGTGTTAGGAAATGGAACCTTTGAGAGGTGATTAGGTTTTGAGGGCAGAGTGCACGATGGAACTGGTGTCCTTTTAACACGAAACACGAGAGACTCCTCACTCTCCACAACGTGAGGACACAGTGAGAAGGTGGCTGGCTGCAGACTAAGAAGTGAGCCCTCACCAGACACTAAATCTGCCAGCATCTTGATCTTGTACTTCCAGCCTTCAGAACTGTGAGAAATAGACTTTTGTTGTTTGTGAGCCACACAGTCTATGGCATCCTGTTGTAGTCACTTAAACTGATGACACTGGAAAATGCACGAAGCAGAATTAAGACAACCATGCTGCTGAAGATATTTTTAGGCTAAGGGAGCAATCAACCTCTAAGACTATCCTTAAGCTCCTGCCTCATGCCAAATGTGGGTGGTGATTTCCTCATCCCCCAGTGGGTGTTCTCAGTACATGCATCCGATGTAGCCCTGGGAAACACTGACAATGAGAGGAATTCTCAGAAAGCACCACTAGGTGACACACCAGTAGACCCAGACTCATTCTCTATATTCAGGGCAGTGAGTCCTGGCTGCTTCTGTCCAGCAAGCAGAACAAGTGGCCAACACTGTTGCCTTTCCCTCCACTAAAAGGGGATTTGGTGGAGAACATGCTTTTACTCCAGCACTACACATGGGTGGCATGTGGGTGTCCAGGAGCCACCTGATAGACGGACTGGCACATCACTCAGAGATCAGGGTAAAGCTCATTAAGAGGGATGGTGACAGCAGCTGGTATTCCTGTGATGGCACTCCTTCTGTGGGCAGGGACACTTTGGGAGGCTGAGTGTCTGTGCCTGCTGTGTAGCTCAGGAGGGTGCAGGGACAGGACTCATGCAGGAGGCTGGCATCTGGGCTAACTCCTGTGTTCACATCTCTTCAAGCCTTCAGGCACCAGTTAAAGACCCTTAGCCAGTTCTTTCTAAACTTTTGCTGGCATCCTCGTGCACCTGTGCTTTGAGCTCCTGAGCCAATGATCCTTAGGGCCGGGTATGAAGCAATGGGCAGCTGTCTTGCACATTTAGTCAGCTCTCTAGAGCTGCACCCTCTGTAAGCTGAGGAAGAGGGGCATCCAGGTCTGTGCATTCCAAGGCTGTCTCCTTTGACATGATTGGGCCTTTTTAATTTTTGGTTGATTTGACTTGCAAATCAAGAAACTTGCAAAGGGCCAGGAGGCTGCTTGGAGCTGTAAGCAGAACTTAATGGCTCCTCAGAGGCTCATGCTCTGCAGTTCCTAAGAGGAGCAGCAGAGGAAAGTGGCCCACTGAAGCTGGCTACAGCCTCCGCTCCCCTCCCCAGGGCAGGAAAAGCTGCACTCTATCCTCCCATGCTGGCAGACCTTTCCTGGCAACTGGCAAACTTATAAATTAGCTGAAGAGAAGAGAGGCTAACCACAAAGAAAATGAAGGTAATTCACATTTTTTAGGCACTTTCTGGTTTCTTACGCCTTTTTTTTTTTTTTGACCACAAACTCGTGATTCTTACCACAATGTCCCTTCATCGGTGTTATTACATATTTCCTTCAATATTGTTTCCAGATAGGTACACAGATGGGTCAATTTGATTTGAATATAATAAAAAAGTGATTCTGAATAAAAGTCATTTTGTTTTTAGATCACTATATTAACAGTTATGTTATAAAAATTATTTAGGTAGAATTTTTAATAATATTCATAACATGTGAAGACAAATTCCTACTAAAAAGAGATTGGTTCTGTTTACTATAAAGTAGTCCTATAGGACAAAGTATAGGGTGTTGTCAAATATATTGGAAATGATATTATAATCATGACCGGGGATGTAGCTCAGTGATAGAGCATTTCCCTCACATGTCTGAGGCCCTGGGTTCCATCCCAGTACCTCAACAACAAAACAAAACAAAAAGCAAAAAAGATGTGACAATTTATTTGATTAGGGAACATTAAAACACAGATTAGTATTTGATTTAATTACAAGTTACACATCAAATACAGATGAAAATCTGCTTTCCTGACTTGCTATGCCGAATGATTCTATTGGCTCCTTGGCTCATTTTATAAATGTTGTTAATACATTGTTTCTCTAAGGTTGCAAGCTGCTCTTTGCAATGCTTTCCCCCACCCCCAAACTACATTTTGGTTGTGTTGAGTCTTTTCAATCAGAGAATAGTAAACCATGGTGTGATCTCTGTGAGCCTCCATCCTAGAAGTATGAAGTTTTTTGATGACTCCTTATTCACCCCAGCCCCTCCTCATCACTCTCTAACCAGTGGGTTCTCTAAGGGCTGCAAGGCTACCCTCTCTGAGCTCACTGAACAGGACTTCTGAGGAAAGGTACCAGGGAAACGGTCCAGGTTCCTTGACCTTTATGCCCTGGGTAGGCCTCAGTGGTTCACAGGCTGTTTGCATTTAGGAGGAAACACTAATTCAACAGTTACCTAATATCTTGTCTTTTTCACAAAGAATAGAAATAGATGGTATTAATGCCTACCATGAAGCAAAGCCTGCTCAACCCCTACCTTCTACAACCCTGAAGATTTCTGCATTTTATCAGGAGGGAGATACTATTTTATTAAAGCAAGCTTTGACATGGGGTCATACTTCCTGAACACCCTCTTGCATGTCTTATATCACTACCCTTTTTGGCCAAGTGTCCCTTTTGGAAGCTCCACCATCTACCCTACCAGCTTGTCCTAACAATGCTTCATGGCTATGACTATTCCCTGGGGATGCTTCTTCATTCCTCACTTTCCTCCTCTACAAAGTGGGGATAGAAATCAGGAAGGATTAAATAGTTCCCCCTGAAAAGGACCTAGAGTCACACCTGTGCAACAGAAACACAAAAAAAATTAATGTGACCACACAGGGTGCAGATCCAGCCAGAGCTCCCACATACCCAGCTTAGAGTCAGCACAAGTGCATGAAGGATACCCGCACATTCTATATCCACAGAAGGTCAAAGGGAGACAGGACAAGGCTGTGCTTAACTTGTTTGGAACTTTATCAGAGTTAATTGTCCTTTTAGAAAATCTTGCCACCAAATGCAGAGGCTCAGCACATGGGTGTTCCTCTGCTATGTAATTGAGGCGCTATTATGCATGGAGATGCCACATTTAGATAACAGCGTCTGACTTCTTCATTAAGCCTTTTGGTACGGCTGTGCTGGAGCACTTACAGACTGAAGTGCCACAGGCCCAAAGAAATGAGGCCAATTGGTTAAGGACTAGAACTTCCAAAATGTGAATCAAGTAACCCTTTTCTAAGTTACTTATCTCAGGGATTTCATCATAGTGACAGAAAGCTGACTTTGTGTTTTCATAACTCTCACAATCGCTCAGTGATCAGAATGAACTTCCCTGAGCGAGGTTCTGAGACAGTGCCTGGATCTGAGCTTTCAGAGTGCTCCCAGGCCATTTGAGGACTTGGTGGCAGGGAGGCCACCTGGGGCTTTGCCTTTGTGAACTGCTTCCTGAAACAGGCTGGAAGAGCCAGGGCCCAGAGTGTCATGGAAGGCAAGGGACTAATATTCTTCCCTGGAGAAATCAGTGGCCATCATTTGTGGAAGTTACAATGAAAGTATGCCTAAGTTTCATTTAACACATCCTGAAAATAAATTGGCAAAGCTTTGCCCATTCATCTCGCCAGCAGCGAACCTATTCCCTCAGATCCCAATCTTTTACCACAATCTTTCCTCCTCCCCACATGCACACCTGGCCCCAGCAGATTCTTGGACTTGAAGAGGGCCAGTGGTGGCATCAGCAGTGGCTGGCTATGGCAATAGAAGCTGTAAGAGGAAGTGGGTTCTTTCATAAAGTTGTTTCAACTCAGAGAAAGCATTTGGATGAGAAGTTTGAAGAAAGTCACACGTGTTTTTAAGTCTTCAGGAGCTCAGGCACGTGAAGATGAGATATGATGGGCCAAGTGAAAGGAGGATAGGGGAGGGAGTCTCATCTTAAAGCCTAGAATACATTTTTTAATCTCACTTTGATGTTCCCAAGTCATCCCTCAGATGCAAAGACAAGATGCTTGCTCCTTCTGGGTCCTGTGATTACTGTATTTATTTGCTTCCATCAGGAGATGCCTCCTACAGGTGCCCTTTGTGTGGGGCATGGCACCACTGTGGCTACAGGACAGCAGTGCATGGTCCAGTAGGGATCAGTGGGTATTCTGGGGTTCCATGTTCCTAAGTGTCACATTCCCTGTCTCCTACTTGGCTCAGGATCTCAGTGACTTTGCAGACTGAGTAGCTCACTCCCACAGGCTTGATTCTGAGCTCCATCATGTTCTGAGAGTCTCTCATGTTTTGAAGGATGCCTGCTGTATCCTGGGGACTGCAGCATGACTAGTTTCAGTGTTCTTTAAGCCACAGAGGGAGGACTGCAGGTGTGATGGTCTAACAGGTGACAAAGAGTGCAATCACTGCCCATAGCAGGCTCTCCTTTCAGAGGCCTCCAGATTGGGGGTCACCTTCCCTGAGTTTGAAGTACCTGGCACTGGAGTTCACAATGGCCACATCTGAGATGTCTCTTCTAGAATCCAGGTCAGCATTGCTGGGCCCATGCATGAGGCCAGGCCATCCTAGGAGGCCTTTCCCCATGAGTTGGGGAACCTAGACCCAGGCACTCACTATGCCAGACATCACACCTGTCACCCAATGTAACTGTCACAGTCACAAGCATCTGAAATTGTGCCTGTCACATAAACACATTTGCAGTGAATATTTGTTGAAGGGATATCCTTGCTACCAACTTCACAGGGAGGTAGGTACTTTCCAGGCCCCCGCACGGTGTTCATAGAGTATGAGAGCCACCTGTGACCTGTCCTGCTGAGCATGGGCTAGCTGGTTGTTGCCCAGACTCAGACCCTGCTTTTGGAGTACCTGGCACTAGATTAGGGTTTTGAATACCTTGCCCATGTGTCTCTTTTGCTCTTCAGTGCCACCCAGAGGGACATCCCCACTTTCCCTGGAGAGTAGGTATGGAGATTAGCCACATTCCAAATATCTGCTAGGGGCTTGGATCTACAGAATATGACTTTGATAAATAATTTAGCACCAGGTATAATAGCTCCCAGGATCAGATTTGGTGGCTGAGGCGCCAGGAGGCACACCCACTGAGTAAGCTGTAAAGGGATCTGCATGCACGTCCATTGGTCAAGAGAGTTATGATGACAGATTGATTCACAAATCTCTGGATATCTAGAAGTTCTGCCTTTTGAATGGACCCTTGGGTTTCCACGTGTATGAGATGCCCATCTCTTCCCTCTCCATTCAGCAATACTTTCTCATTCATCCTTAAGCTCCCAGAGCCACGTTGGTTTCTCCTTGGTCTTGAACTTTTGGGCCTCTCCCCATAGCCAGGGTTCAGCATGTACATATCCTTGCCTGTGAGGCTGTGCTGGGTTCCCTACATGGGTCTGGACAGCACTATCAGCTCTCTTTCCTAATTGCCTGAATTCCCTTGGTCAGAAGAAGCATCTCCAGTGACCATACACACTCCTTGCTGCACGCCTCTGGCTCAGGCTGGCCCCTGCTGAGCAGCCACATGTGATGTGAGCAGGAACCTCCTTGCTCCTAAACCCTGAGTCTTGTCTGGGGGAGGGATGATAAAGGAAAAGGGGGGTAGTGGGAGACTGGGATGGCAGGGGACCCAAGCCACATCTTTCTTCCCAGTCTTCTTCTGGGGACTGAAAACCACTAGGGTTGGCAGAAGCACATTTCTGTCTGTCACAGGAAATAGGTGTTTCCCCTCACATCTTCTATGAAGGCCACTTGGAGTTGAATTTCCACTTCTGGAAGCTGAAGGTATCTAACTGGAATAAGTGAAGACTGTTTTCCCACTTTCTTTTTAGTTGCCCATCCTCTGGGATGAGGACGCCAGTGGGGATGGTGACCTCATCTTTGAGAGATGATAAGTATCTGCAGGAAGCTTTCTGTTTCACAAAGGCTGGAGTGGCTCTCTGGGGCACATTGAACATGGCCCAGAGGCATGGAGCTAGAGACTTTAAGCGGGGAGCAGAATGCCCTGTGCCAGCCAGGTTCTCAGCTCAGAAGCCATCTTAAGAGCTCTGTTGCTGCTTTGGAAGCTCCTGGCAGAGGCCCAGGGTTCAAGGAGAGAGAGGCTGCCTGAACATGAAACTACCAGGTGGCATTAGATGTGGGAGGCATGGGAGCACATCATTGAATCAGCTATCTGCTGTCATGTCTGGAGTCACTGCTAGAGCCACAAGTGTGCATGCACTCTTGACTCTTGAGATGCAAAGGGAATTGAGTGGTACTGGTGGACAACAAGTCTGCTTATCTCTGAACATCCTGACAGCTTAGGCACCATGCTATTGGAGGGGAATGGGTACATTCATCCTGATTGAAAACCTATCAGCCAATGGTGGTTCATTTCCAGACAAGGGTCCAGTTGATAAAGAATTTATTTATTTATACACTTTTGTGTATAAAAAAAGAATTTATTTATTTATACACTTTTGTGTAAGGGGACTGTCCAGATGGAAATGCCTGGAAAACATCATACTGTGTCTTATGCCAATTCAGAGTTGGCTTGCTTCCTCCTTCCCCCAGTGCACTTTTCAGGTTGCTCTGCAGCCAGGAAACTGCAAGTGGGGAGTTCAGCTATGGGTATGTGAAGTGAGGAGGCTTTCTTTCCACATGAAAGACAAACATTTTAGAAAGAGAGGCATTTGGCCCAGCCTAGAATGTGAATGTAATACCTGGAGCTGGAGCACTCACCATATGACCATGAGGCTGAGATCACAAAATAAGGATAGATCAGGGAGAGGCTGGGGGCCTGAGTTCTGGAGAATATCTAGAGTTTCTGCATCCTCAGGTATTTCTGTTACAGAAGCAACAGCTGTTCCTGTTTCAGTCCCTTGCAGCCTAATGCTATTCTGGACATATCTTCATTAAGGGGCTTAGATCAGTGACTTTCTGCACTGCTTCCTTTCTACCATAAAGGCTGTGAAGAGAGGCTGAGTCTGTTTCCTGGTTGGGGTTCTTATGTCTTTTCTGTTTCTCCTCATCACCCTCAACCCCTGTGTAATAGAGATTGCTAGGGTCTGGTATTCACCAATTTCCTGCAGCCTGTCACAGGCCCAGAAGGAAGGTATCATTTATGGTTCCCAGCATCCCTGAGGGGTGTCTTAAAAGTGTCTCTCTAGGGGATACTGGGGAGCTATTTTTTGTACTTAAAGGCTCCAAGTCTGCAGAGCCCTTTTGTCCCCTCAAGGACCTGTCACTGATCAGAAGCTACCCAGGGTGTGGGAGCTGCTCCTATGTTCTCTGCCTCTGCAGGATTGTGTGAAGGCAGCAGAGCAGCATCTGCCCTTCTGCAGGTCAAGAGTACTGGATGGGTGAATGTGCAGAGCTGAGCAATGGCTCAGAGGACCGGTCTAGCAGGCTGTTCACAGCTGAGCGGGAGCCCTGGCTGCCCCACTGTGGCTGCTTATATAGTGAACTCTGGCCAGAACCCCTTGTCAGGGAAAAAAAAACCCAAAAAACAAGTCCTCAGGAGCAAAACCACCCACACCTCTGCAACACTCCTGAGAAGGGCCAGGCAGTAGCATCCTCCACAGTTGTCCTTTTATTGAAGAAAGCCTTAATACTCATTGGAGAAACACCCCAAAGCAGAATCTAGAGGGCCTAAAAGACAGCTCAGTGCCTCTGTGAGGAGGCCTTGGGCATCTGAACCCCTTGCTTAGCTATGGGAGATGTCAACCCTGGGATCATCATTCTTCTGTGGCCATAGAAATTTTCCAGGGCACTGAAAAGGGAGGCCAAGTCCCCAGCCTGAGTTCCAGACCCTGAGAAAGGCCTTCTCACCTTGCAAGAGCTGTAGCAAGTCCTGAGAAGAGCTAAAAACCCAGGGAAGGCTGGGCACACTGGCACTGCCTGTAGTTCCAGCTACTGGGAGGCTGAGGCAGGAGGATCACTTGGGCCCAGGAGTTTGAGACCAATTTGGGCAAGATAGAGAGATCCTGCCTCCAAAAAGGAAAAATGAAAATTCAGGAAGGAGGTGTAGGTGCCAGTGGACACAAAGCAAAGAAACAACAACAAAAAAGGTAAAAAAAACCTCCCAGGTTTTAGTGATTCAATATTTCTTTCTGTGGCAGTATGGAGAGGTCTATAAATAATAAAGAAGATATTCCTATTACAGCTGGCTCCAGTCTCTGTCTCCTTTTCATTCCTTACATCCCCACCTGCACCAAATGTGTGATTTTTCTGAGTCTCCATCAGCTGTTGGGAAGGGGAACAGCTCCTCACCCCTTTACTCCTGAGGAGCAGGCCAAGAGGCAAACACATTGATGAGTTGAAGGAGGCAGAGTTCTGTCGATATATCGTGTGCATCCTTTCCGCGCCAGCTATCTTCAGGAAGGGGTAGCCTTCGGAAGCCCTGATGATGGCGATTTTAGCACTGTATTTACCTCCCAGGCTACACACTCAGTGTAAAAGGATAGAATTGAACACCCTGCGCTTCCTGCCCTGTGGGAGGCCTGGACAAATCCCTTGGAATTCTTGGGACTATACCCAAAGGCAGGGACCCTGAAACTAGCCTAGCCTGCCTACCCTTCAGTCTTCTAGGACATAATCTGCCTATAGTGAAAACAAGAATAAGAGATTCCCCTCCCAACTCAACTAATCACACAGCTATCAGGGCTAACAAGAGAAAACAGCAAACTTAAAACAAAAACAAAAACAAAAACAAAAACAAAAAAACACCCAAGTTCCCCAACAAAGACATTGTATTGACTGAGAACAAGTCCTACATGTGCCTAGGGCAGGTGGCTGGAACTGTACAGTGTGCAGCCTGTGGGACAGCGCAGTGACCACAAAAGTACTGAAATGGTTACTTGCGGAAACTTGGCTGTAATGAAGGGAAATATCAACCACTTGATTCAGAAGCTTACTGTAGAGCAGGGTGGGTAAACATTTCCTGTACAGCAGTAGTTAGTAGGCTACCCAGACTATGTGGCTACTCTCAACTCTGCTGTAGTAATGCAAAAGCAGTCACAGATAATGAATGTGTCTATTCCAACAAAAGTTTACATATAAAAATAGGTGGTGGGCCATAGTATTCTAATCCCTGCTTTAGACGAACTTTCTTTTTAAAATTATTACTCAGATAAATTATAGCTATATAAATATGCATGTACTATATTAACAATAATTGGTCTTAGAAGTAATTTTTAGAAACCCCTTTAAAATAGGGACACTGTCTTTCAAAAAATTGGAAGATTTTGAAAGCTTTCGACATAAAGCACTGATAAATGTTTGGAGAGAGAAAAAAAGTGTTTAAAGAGATAGGTATATGTTTACCCTGATTTGAAGATTATGCAGTGTGTACATGTATCAAAACATCACATGGTATCCCATAAATGCATAATTTTATGATCTTATGTATCAGTTAAAATAAAATTTAAATTAAAAATATATTTGCATACATGTGAAAAAGGAACAACTAGGAAAAGCCATTTAAGCCTGGTGGAATTATTATTTTTGTTCAATTTTTTAAATGAAACATTGTCTTTGACATTGTTATTTTTAGTGGAAACATTTGCACACATGTACAGTAGTTTTACACAGAAACCATCCTTGCTGTGTGTGCACAGGTGTGCTTCTAAAGAGAGCTGTCCGAATTCCACCTCTTGCATCTTTTCTGCCCACCAAGGCTGTCCCTTTCCATGGCTTTGCCCTACCCGACCCCTGTGCGCCCTGTCTCTCAGGGGCTAGGCATACCTTGTTCTCTTTGCTGGTCTCTCTGTTCCATGGACACGAGAGCTGAGAAATGCGCTTGATCATAGGCTAGAACCAGAGGTGAGCAGTGACATCTGTTGGGAGGTACCTCCAAAGGCAAGTAAATTCCTCCGAATGGGATGGGTGCAAAGGCTACAGACAAAAACAGGGGAGAGGCTTGAGGAGCAGGAGGTTCTGAACCAGGAGGGAAGGAAAGGGTGACACAAACAATACTGAGGGCCAGGGCTGTCAGGTTTCTATGGTGATCTGTTCTCATCCTGGATAGCTGGATGCCCTAAGCCCTGTGGACAGGGATGAAACCAAGATGGTCAGAATAACATGCTCTTCAGTCCACTTGGAAAGCCATGTGTTTTCTGGATGTATCTCTCCCTTTCCTAGTGTCCATTAAAATGTTTGCATATAAAACAATATCTTCACATCTTTAGAGTGTGTTTGTTCTTTATTTTGAGAGCCTCTTCTGTTGAATCAGAAGGGAGGAACCAGAGAGCTCTAATACTAAGCTGAAAGTCAGCCAGGAAATAAGAAACAGGGTCCAATTCTTGGGTGATGAGACACAATCTTGTGTTTCATTAATCATAAAAAAGAGGGAAGTGAAACCCAAAATCTTTGCCGAAACAGACTCACTTCTGGAAATATCTTCCCTAAAACAGCATCAGTACTTTGATTGTAAAGACTTGCATCTGGCCCCAGTCAGGGATGCATGGCATTCCTCTGAGCAGAATGCAGGAAGAGTCACCTTCAGTGCTGTCTTTGTTGACTTCTTGGGTTCCTTCCCTACCCTTGCTCTATCTATATTGGTCAGTGCAAGGGAGAATCCTGCAAGAGGTGAGGATCCACCTGAAAGAGGCTGCACGAAGAATGGATGGAAGTGGGTCTGTGGGCATTGGGAGCTGGGCATGCATGGCAGGGCTCCAAGTGAGTACTGTCACTGCTCTTGAAAGCTGCAGCCCTCAGCAGGCTTTGGGTCCCTGGGCCTCACAGAGAAAGTGGTGGCAAGAGGAAGGCCCCTGTGTTCTACTGGCCTCCTGCCCATGTTACATTCATGGACAGATTGGACTTTCTCAGTGATTTATCATGAAGAACCACAGCCTAATTTGTAGAATCACTGGAAGATTGTTAAGGTGCAGGTTTAAATTTAAGTGGGGCTGGAGGAACATGCTGCTGGACTACTCACTGTCTGGAACTGCCTAGCTGGAAATAGGTTCATAATGGTCATGGGAGTGAAGAGAGTGAAAATTGACTAGAGGAGGGGTTGAGAGGTGAGGCAGGTGCATGGGGGACCAGAGGGTGTCACGCATCCCACCATCGGGCTCTTCCTCCTTCCCGCCTCTTCAGAGAGTATGGCAGGCCCCATGGGCTCCAGGGTGCACCCTGCCATGACTCTAGCAACTCTGGGAGGCTGTAGGTTTGAGGGAGGACATATGGTGCAACACTCCCTGCCCTGGGATGAACCTGGATGGGGACACTGCTTAACCTCTCTGGCCTTCAGTTTCCTATCAGTAAAGAAGGGACTGTGGTGACTTCACACTTTCTATCTTCCTTTCTTTTCTCTTTGACAGTTGTGTACTCTGCATAGGGGCAGGAGGGGACTTAAGTGGCTAAGCCCAGGGAGACAAGGCCTGGGGCTTTTGGAGAGAATAGGCTGTCTGCTGTGCTCTGGATGTACGATGGGGGCTCCTAGCAGTCCAACAGCCAGATTTCTCAAGGCTACCTGATGTCAACTTGCAAGAAGATGGGCAAGAGCAGTGCCTGCGGCCACCTGCTGCCTCCAGGGAGGAAGAAGAACTACAGGGAATAATGTGATCTTTGGGCAGAGGGAGGCTTGGTGGCCTTCTGGGAGCCTAAAAACTCCCAGAAAGAACATAATGAACAGAAGAAGGTGGCTGCCTGTTCTTCTAGGGGGACGTTGAAGCTTTCTGGGCCACGATGAAACAGCTCCTCGAGGCACTCACCCTCTCCACCTGAGTCTCTCAGCATTGTATCTGCCACGACGACAATCGGTCTTCTTAGTATATGGGCTAAGACAAAAACGTGGAACTCCTCCAGGCTCTCGTACACAGGGTCCTCAGAGTTGTCCACACTAGGGAACAAAATAAAGTAAGCTTGTCATTAGACTAGATCAGAATGGAGGAAGGAGAAAATGGAAGGGACTCCGTAGGGACTGACCATTCCCTCTCTGGATCCTATCCTCAGAGTCCTGGCCAGCTGTGCCATCTAAGGATACCTTCCATGCCATCCACCAAGGGCAGATGCACAAGTCCCAGCTTCCCACTCCCACCCTGGGTTGTGTGGTCTCAGGGGACAAGTCAGAGAGAATCTGCAGGTGAGGGCTGCTGGCCAGAATCTGCAGGTGAGGGCTGCTGGTCTCTCTGCAGGTACAGATAGCCCACCAGAGCCTGTGGCAGCTGGGCAGCTTGTTCTCTGGGATGTTTAACAAGGATGCAGTGGAGGCTGGAAGATGGAGCCTCCTCTTCTGTTCATTTCTACATACAGAAGCTGAGGCTGAAGCCTCATGCCTCAGAGTCTCCAGGAACACCCAGGGAACATAAGACTCCAAATTAGTGGGGTTCATTGCTGCCAACATCTGAAAAACCTTCTAAGCAAAACTCTGATGGAAGATTCAGGGAGAAGGCTGCCTGCATTTCAACCCTCAGAGTGGGAGGGAGGAAGTCACTGTGAATGTACAACCTATCTACCTGGGGACCTTCCTTAGCTCATGCCTCTCGCTCCTGCCTGAGGCTTAAGGAAAGAGTGGGTGCCAGGAACTGCTTTCACTCAAACTCTCAGATGTTTGGGCAGAGGACTGGAGCCTTGATGTCCCCCAATAACAGGGCCACCTTCAAAGGGAAGATCACATAGAAAGGAGAGCTTACAATGTGATGGGAGTATCAGCTATACCCACAGTGCCAGCCAGGTGGCAGTGTCCAGCCAAGACCACATGGAAGTTCTGGGGTTTGCTACTGAGCACCCTAGGGATGCCCCAAAGTAAGCAAGGGAGATCTCTGAAGACTAGATGGGTGGGGCCGCAGCCAGCAAATGCAAGCTTATTTGAGAATATAGTCACTATTTGCATCAGTGGGTTCTACATACAAGGGTTGAAAATATATCTAAAAAAATTCCAGCCAAGTGTGAAAACACACATCTGTAATCCCAGTGACTGTGAAGGCGGAGGCAGGAAGATCCAGCCTCAGTAATTTAGTGAGGCTCTAAGCAACTTAGTGAGACCCTATCTCAAAGTAAAAACAAAACAAAACAAAAAGGACTGGGGACATAGCGCAGTGGTAAAGTGCCTCTGAATTCAATCCCCACAATGAAAATAAGTGAACAAATGAAATATTCCAGAAATTTCCTAAAGGAAAAAGTTGAATTTGCTGTGCTCCAAGCACTATACTACATCACATGAATGAGTGATGCGGAGGCATATCTTGTTTTAGGTATTACTAGTAATCTAGGGAGGATTTAAAGTACATGGAAGGGCATGCTAGGCTATATGTAAGTACTAGGCCATTTTATGGAAGGGACTTCAGCATCCTTGGACTTGGGCAGTGAGGCTGGAACAAGTCTCGTGCAGATACTGCACGGGTTGGCACAGGCCTAAGGAAATAGCTCCATGTTCCTATCTCTCAGCCAACTGATTCAATTATTTCCAGAACAAATGCTGTGATTTTTGGTGGTATGGTTTTGATATTAGGCGTCCCTCAAAAGCTCATTTGTGAGACAATGCAAGAAAGTTTAGATGAAATGATTGGGTTATAGGAGGTTTAAGCTAATCCCCTGATAGGGATTAATGTGGAGGTAACTGGGTCCCTGGGGTTGTGCCTTTGGGGTATGTACTTTGTCCTTGTTGAACAGACCTCTCTCTCTGCTTCCTGAGCTACCTTCCTCCAGCACACTTTTCTGCCAGGATATTTTGCCCCAAGGAATGAAACTGTTTATGGACTGAGAGCTCTGAAACCAGGAGCCCCCAAATAACCTTTTTCTGTTCTAATTTTTCTTATCAGGTCTGTTTAGTCATAGCAGTGAAAAAGTTGACTAAAACATCTAGGAAAATTATAAAATCATTTATATTATAAAATATAAATTATAATTATATAATATAAATATTTTTATAATTTTATAATTTTATAAATTATAAAAATATTTATATTATAATGCCTATATTTTTTCTTTTCTTTTCCTGATTCAATTTACCTTATTTTAATAATTCAAAATGTTTGGAAGCAGTCCCACACCTTGGCTATTTGGAAATAAATCTCTAATCTGATGCCCAATTACTCTGGAGAAGTTTAGTGTGTATTGCTATGAGCAGGACGTTCTTCTACACAACCAGAACACAAAATCTGAAATTAACAAGGATACATCAAGTCACCAGACCCCATTCATGGTGGTGTGCCAGTTGTCCCAATAATGCCCTTTAGAACAAAGGCTCTGGCTCAGGATCCTGAGCTGCTCTTAGCTGTGATGCCTTAACATTAGATTCTCTCAGCTGGAAATGTTTCTTAGGATTTCCTTGACTTCTATGATCCTGACACTTGCATGACCTTGAAGATTATAGGTCAGGCCTTTCACAGAATGAGTTTAATTTGGGTTTCTCTGTTTCTTCATTAATAAATTGGGTCACACTGAGTCCTTGTGGTTTCTTATCAGGTGGTGTGGAATGGCAGGCAGGTTGTCCCACTGTGGGAGATGGTGACTTGGTCACTCTTCATCTGCCAGGGCTCACTCCTGCAGAGCAGCTTGTTTCCTCTATGGAATTAGGAAGCATTGTGTGGGGGAGAACTGTGAATATATGCAAATCCTCCATACCTCACTCAACCTTTATACACTTACTAACAACACTAGGGATTTCTGGTTTTCTCTTTTATTCAAGGGTTTATAATACATTTGTGATATTTTAATGCTCAAATATTCTTTGATTTTGTCATTGTGACTTATTTCAGTAGTTCTACATCCTTAGAGTACCCTCCTATCAAGTTTTGGAGCAGTTTCTTGATCCTTGGCATAGGTGGTTGAAGTTCATACCTACACATGTAATTTGCATCTTTAGTTTCAGGTCTCTTTCTCTCTATGATCTACTTTAATGTTTACAGGAAACATGAGTTCACTGATACCTCCAATTCTAACTCAATACTGCAAAGTTCATTCTACTTGTAACTTTCTTCTCCAAAAGTGAGAAGCCTTATTTCTATTAATATTATTATTATTTTGCATTCATTTGATCAGTCTCCTGATTTGTGAGCAATCTCCCATCTATGCTGGAATCTCCTTATCCCACCTGAAGTAGTCCTCTTCACCCTCTTTAGGTCTGACCATGATCATATTTTGATTCTCCCATCTTACATTCTCTGCAGATATCCACCCTGTTTTGCCCCACTTAATGGCTTAAAGGCAGAATATCTTAGGAAGTGATGGAAAGAGGAAAAGGCATGTTTTTAATATGTATTGATTTTAAAAATATATATCATCAGTCCTCTGTATCTGTGGGTTTTGCATCTGTATATTCAACCCACTGCAGATGAAAAATAATACAAAACAATTGTATGCACTTATTTTCTTATCATTAACTATTCAGTATAACAACTACTTACATAGCATTCACATTATATTATGTATTATAAGTTTATGGGATTATATTCATGAGTTCTATGCAAATATTTCATCATTTTATCTAAAGAACTTGAGAATCTGTGGTTTTGGTATCCTTGGGGGTTCTGGAACTAATTCCCTACAGATACACGGGAACATGAACAAAAATTTTATATGTGTATGTACTATAAATACACACACGTAATATACACACACACATATATATATATACACATACTTACATACACATTTATAATATTTATATGTATATATGTATATGTGTGTGTGTGTGTATATGTATATGTATATGTGTGTGTGTGTGTGTGTGTGTGTGTGTGTATGCCAAGTCTAAGCACAATGCTCCTGGGTGTGCATTTTCAGCACCTCAGGTGATTATCCTTGCCCATCTGAACCTTAGAGCCAATATGCAGGTGTTCAGGGTCAAGTACTTCAGTAGGTTGCTTGTTCATCTCTGTCACACAGTACTTACTCACTGAGTAAGTATCAGGCAAGTGGATGGGTGAACAATACAACAAGCAGCACAAAGAGGAGAGAACATGGAGTAACAACCGGCACACTCAGGGAAAAAAACTCTCTGATTAGAAACGTGGAGTACTGCTCCTTCCTTAATTCAATGAATAGAAAGGTCACCATCGAAAAGAGATGAGCTGTTCATGAGTCAGATATTGAGCTGAAAGAAGGAAGGCCACTCCATGATGGAACACTCTGGCATCTGAATGGCTATGCAGAGGGACCCCACTGTAACAACAGCAAAAGGGCTAAGTACTAGGCACCACTGTACTGGCATGGCATTCTTCTCATGCAAAATTTGAAGTAGGTCATTGTGTTTCAAACTGAAAAAACAGAAAATGTTCATTGAACATTTAATATGTGTTGGAGCTATGAAAGGCACTCTAAAGGCCTTCAGGTTAACTAGACCTCATGTCACAGGCATCTATCCACTCATTTATCCATCCATCTATACATTCACCAACTGTCCACTCATCCATTCATCTGCTCATCCACCCACTCCCTGCCCATCCTAGTGCTATAACAGGGCTAGGGCATGGAGTTGGGCCATGCCTAGCATGCAGGCTTGTGGCTGGACATTGGCAGCAGCTGTTGAACACAGGTGCCATCTCAGCAAAAGAGAAACTGCTCAGTGACTCTGAAGGTGGCAGAAAGGGTCTTATACACACATATACACATACACCCCCCCCACAATAAGATTTATGTATATTTTTTTCTATTTCTCTGGAGAATACTGACTAATATATAACTTAATATTTTGAATCTATGCTTCTCAGTTCTTGGCATTGATAATAATAGCTTCAAACACCTACCTGACATGCAATTGGAGCTCAGTATGTGGTACTGTTCTAATTCCTATCTAACCACACTAAACCTTCTCCAATCTCTGGGGAATCCTGGCCCCCTAAGAGAGCCAGCCCTCCCTACTCTGACTCCCAGACAAAGTCTGTGCAGGGAAATGGATGAGCACCCATTAGTGGGGGCTAAGCTTTGCTCCCTGTCTCCTCATGTATTGGATCTGAGTGATGGTGTGTGTGGCTTGAGGAGAGTGGTCAGCTCCATGCCTCCTGGCCCTGGTTCTAACTCTTTTATGTACTTACAGGACTATGTCCTTAGCATTCAGCTAGGGTTTGAAAGACAATCAAAAGAAAGGGTTTGGTTGGACTGCACCATGAGGATGCTGCAGTCTGAATGGGCAGACAAAATATAATATAATGAAATCTCAAAAGAGCTGGTGCTCAGAACGGGGCTGTGTATACTTCAGGGAAACATCTCTCTGGGTAAGAAACAAACCAACAAGTGGAACCTGAAAGAAACAATGCAGAGGTGAAGTCTGCCCCAGCCCCCAAGATGTGCATCACAGATTAAATCCATGTTATTGAAGAGTTTGAATATATACATTAAATAAATGTATCTCTGGTAAAATCAACCTTTGAGTGACTTGCAAACATGTCCCTCGTTTTCTTATCCCATGGACCACTTCCTACACAAGAATTTTCTTTTCTTGGAGGGGTGGGGGGTGTCAGGCATCAAACCACTTAGCCACATCCCCAACCCTAATTTGTATTTTATTTAGAGACAGGGTTTCACTGAGTTGCTTTGTGCCTCACTTTTTGCTGAGGTTGGCTTTGAACTTGCAATCCTCCTGTCTCTGCCTCCCAAGCTGCTGGGATTATAGGTGCTACTGCACCTGGCACCATCCTGTTCTTGACATGCAAGTAAATAGAATAAAAACAGAAGCACCTAAAATTCATGTTTTCTAGAGTTATGACTTCCAAAATCTTGAATCAGAAAGATATTCTGGAGCTTCCATGTTTTTGGTGAGATGACAAAAGAGGACACCAAACTTTAGAGGAGAGCTTGAGCATAATCATCGTGGAAGACTGGACCAGAAAAGAAGGTGGCATTATTTCATCATTCACAGAACTCAATGTCAGAGAGGAGCAAGACTCCAGTTTTTGGGACTCATAGAGATAAAGATTTCTGAGCTACAGAGAAAAAGACACTTGGGAGCAGAACACCTGGACTTGAAGTATGGCTTTATGGGAATGCGAAGATTCCAACTCTATCTAGGAGCACCAAAAACTAAGAAGCACTTGTAATATGCCCCATAGTGTTCTAATTTTTTTTTTTGGTATTTTTCTTTCTCCACTGGAAAGTAAACCTATTACTGACACCCTAGAAGTAGCCCTACATCACTGGCTCAGGATTCCAACTTAAGCATTCATATATGGGGACTGAAGTGATTGTGTCCTTGCTCCTGTTGCCCCAACCCTGAGGGGTGGCTTTGTTTTCAGGATGATCCATCAACTAAGTTTTTATAAACTGTGTTGTATTTAAGAGATTTTGTTGGGTTGTGGGACACACTCCAATAGACCAAATATTAACAATAGACCAAGTTCCTACTACTTGGCTCCTCCAATTATCATTTTTGTGATCTTGGAAAGGTCATTTCATCCCATCATTCTGACTCGGCTGTGGCTCTCAACACTGAGGCTCAGTTTTCTAGTCTATGAAAGGGGTGCCCAGGTTTGCAGGACAGGGTTTGATGGGAGGGGTATGGAGCCACGGTCTCTGCTGCCAGCCCATGCTCCTGGGTCTCACCCATTTCCTTCAGACACTCAGTATCAACCATACTTTCTATCTCTGTCTCTCAATAGAGCCTAGAGTTTCATTCTTTAAACAAGAACATACACATCCCACCCTTGATTGCTGGTTTCTCCTCTATGAATTTTCTACAGATTCTTTATTTTTTCCTGTGAGGTGTAACCAGAACTGTGAATTCCAGGCATGGGGACATTTTTGTATAAACTTGAACAATGCCTGGGTCATCTTAGAGATTCATAAAGGTACCTAAATCCTTTTGTTAGGTTGTGATTGAGTACTCAGACCCTACCCTTTAATGTTTTATGAACAGGTACTTGTATTGGTAATTTTAGGTTATGGAAGTGATTCACATTCATTGTCAAAAGAAAAAAAAAAGTACAGAAGTGTAAAGGACAAAAAGTGAGATTGTCTAATGAGAGTGGTGATTTAAGAGGTGTTTCTCAATAGTGCCAGGGCACCAATGTGGATGGCCCTGGCTCTTTGTAGCTTCTGGGACTTACTAACTGCTGTGGGTGGGTCACTATCCAGTGTAGGCTGCAGACATTGGGCCTGACAACCTGAGCCCTGCATGAGAAGGCCATGCGGTTGGGGAATGGATTTGAGCCTTAGGAACCACTGAAAACCCAGGTGAAACTAGCCACAAGGGCTTAGGTACATGCTGGACAGCATCTCCTTGCCCTGGTCTAGGAAGATGGACAGAGGCAGGAGGGTTCCTGCGGCCCTAGTGGCTGCACTGGCTGGTACTGTCTCTCTCCTTGTCTTTAGAGACAGTGGCTTCAGTCTTGCTGTTTCCCAAACCTGCTGGTCCCTGTAACAGTAGAGTGGGAGACTCAAAAGACCAGGAACTATCCTGGGAAAAACAACATCCTTCATCTGTCATTCATTGCTCCTGACCAGGAACATTTTAATCATTGCAATAGAAACTGAACTGGTGAACGGGGTGCCAGTGGTCCAACAAAATCCTCAGGAGTCCTAAGAGGAGGGGGAGGTCCGTAGAGGCACATGACAACTCCTGCTTGACTAACAGGATCAGAGCAGGTCTCAGCAACACCAACACAGCCTTCCTGAAGGCCTAAGTGCCCCCACACCCCACTTATTCTCAGGGTGGAAGAAAGGGTAGAACCAATAGAGAACAAGAGCTGCTGTCCATCACTGAGGAGGCCTTCTCTGCTGCTGTCTGTTCTGCTTCTAAAGGAGGGGTGGAGCTTAATTCCAGTACTCCTTCTACCTCCATTCCCATCAGAATCCTCTAAGTTCCAGAAAGCAGGCAGCAGAAACTGAGGCTGTGGCTTAGAAGTTGGATGGGCTGGACCAGCCATGGGGCTATGGGCAAACCCTCCTGAATGGGGGTCTCAGGAGGCACATATATATATGTGGTGATAGTTACTCATTGCTATGGTTTACAGATCGCTTGAGTGGGTCCTCCAAAGGTTCATGTGTAAGAAGCTTGGTCCTCAAAGTGGCAATTATGGAAGATGGTGGAACCTTTTTTAAGGGGAGGGGGCTAGTGGGAGGTTGTTAGGTCATTGAAGGAGTTACGTTCAGAAGGAATCAAGGCAGTTCTCATGGGACCTTGAGTTAGTTCTCTCTAGAGGGCTGTTATAAAAAGAGCAAGTCTGGCTCCTTTCTGAGCTCTGGCTTCCTCTCTTGTCATGTGGTTTCTCCTTTGTGTATGCACTCCCATCATGGCCTCATCCACTATGATCAAATAGTCGGGGAGTCCCTCACCAGAGCCATTGCTATGCTCTTTGGACTTTCAGCCTCCAAAATTATGAGCTAAATAAATCAAGTTTCTTCCTAAGTACCCAGCTTCAGGTATTTTGTTATAGCAATGGAAAACAGACTAATATACTTATTATTATTGCTGCTATTTTTCCCAACCACTCCTGTATCCTGGTAGAAATATTTGGACTAAATCCAATTCTCCAGAATTTAATCAGATAACTACCCTGTGGCAGATGCAAGTCAGTGAAAGAGATGCTGAGGAATGCCTGAAACCCATCAGGGTGGGACCTGGGAGATGTGAAGAAGAAAAGATTTATGTGCTTTGGAACTAAGTCTTCAGGATGCCTGTCTCCAAACATCCAAACATGCTCTTCTCTCTATAAGATGGATTGTTGATACTGACATGTCACATCATTAAAAACAGTAACAAACAATTCTGTAGAAACTGTGTTTGTGGAGTTCCGCATCTAAAGTATCTAATCTTGGAACACAGTCTAAGCTGCTGCTGCTGCTGTTGTGGGCCCCATTGGAACCTGTTTGATAGCTGGGAGACTCAAATGAGGGGTGGGCCCAGGAGGCACCAGGCTCCACTGTGGTGGGTGTGTGAGGACCTACACAGCTTTTTCTAGGCCTGTGAGTCTGAGGCTGGCCATGAGCTACACATACTCTCTGATCCTTTTGCAGGTCTCTTTAGTGTCAATGCTTACACTTTCGGTTGTTTTTCTGAGACCTTTCCTGGGGGCAACACTTGCCATCAGGTTCAAAAAAAGCATGAACCAAAACACACACCCTTTGAAACATTACGTCTACCTTGTTTTTCAGGCCAGCTCTTCATTCCCACACTGGAACATTTGAGTAGAGCCTTCAGGAACATGCTACTCCTAAATGCACATTGAACATGTGAAGCCTTTTGCTAGGAACATATATAATATCCACAGAGCCTAGCTGAGAAATGCTAAGTATATTAAATGATATTTTGGCTTTCTGTGTGACTTGAAACCAAAGATTACATAGATATTTAGTTAGGAAATAAAACCCAGACCCAGCAGCTAGGGCATTCAGAGCCTGATTCATGCAGTGGCAGTGTGTGGAAATGACCCCTGTCATAGGCTCCCTCCAGGGGCTGCTTATGCCCTCAGTCCCCTCCCTGGCAGTGCCTGCTCTGCATAATGAGGCTTGAGGAAATGGGACTGAGAAGCTTATGTCAGCTTGAGTCTCTGCTTGCAAAATACATATGCAGGTTGGTACACCTCCCAGTATCCGGCAGGATCCAGCTGTCCCCTACAACCTCCCATGCAGCCTCATTCAAAATCTAGTATTTGAAAATTGCAACCTTTCTTTCTTCCACAGCTTTTGGGTACCATACTGTGTCTTTACCACTCCCATGCTGTGTGAAGCCCTAGGTGGCTGGGAGCTCAAGACCACCCTCAGAGAATAGAAAGGACAGCACTTACCCTCCACCTGTGCCACCATTCTTGCTGAAATGTGTACGTGGCTCGCTGGAGGCCAGCTTCAGCAGCTCCGTCCACTCTCGCTCCCACTCCTCCTCTGTGTACACCAGCCCTGACTAGCACAAATGGAAGCCAGTTCAGGAGTTGGGAAGGCCATAGAAGCAATGCCCTCATCTCCCCTCTCCACACTTGCAGCCACACCTGATCAATGGGCTTGGTCAAAGCCACACTGAGTCACCCAGCTGAACAACTGTTAATGTCCTCCAATGGTCACCTTTTGTTTGGACTATATATTTTCAGAAGCTGTAGTCTCTAATTTTAGAGCTAATAAGAGTCTACCACTAGCTAGGGTCATTCCTAGGGATGGGAATAAGGAAACATTAGCCTATACATATGCTTGGCTGGGGGCTGACCATTCAGTTTTTTGAAGGGTCAGTAGGCCACCTTTAATCAGAAAGAAGGCAGAGTCTTCTAAAAGAGCAAAGTGCTAATGTTCTCGTGGTAAGGGACACTTGGTAATCTGGATTGAGCTCACACACAGAGACTGGAAATCCATAGTCTGTACCTGCTAGTAGGTGACTACATAATTCATCATCAACGTTGGGACACTTGAGAGTGAAGGTGGTGGTTTTCCTAACTGGCAAGCCATGAGCATATTGCTGCATCCACAAGGCTGTGCTGTTGTAATGAGGCTCCTCTGACATGAGGTTGAGTGGGGAAATCTCATTAATCCCAGAAGTTGTCTATTCCTGGCCTTACAAGATGGACTTGGACCTGGGGCCACACTCTGGACTCCAGTATGGCTCAAGGCTGCATCTGGTATGGATCCTGGACTCCAACCAGGTCCGCAGATACCAACCTCCTTGTTCTGCTGTGTCTGTTGCCACCTCCACCTCCGCTTCAGGGCTTCCCGCTCAGCACCCGTCCTCATCATGGTGTAGAGAGCTTTTCGTAAAACCAGGTCCCGATCATGAAACCCCCACATTCCTGCAGCCAGGAGACCATAAGGAGCAAAGAAGAGAGAAAGGACATAAGGAAGCTGAAAGCTAGAAGGAACTCAAATTCTCCTACCTACCAGGATGGCCTCCTGTGTCTGCCCAGACAAAGGTAATAACATGTTAGCTGTTTAGTTGTCATCATTCAGAGTTCCTTTTCTTTTGCCAATGCTTCCCTAAACTCAAATGGGTGAAGGAAGTAGTGCAAATACTTCTTAGTGAAACAATAGTGGGTGAAAAGTGACTACTGACTCTCTTTGGCTATCTACCCCAAATCCTGCAGGTTTGCTTTAAGAGACCAAGTGGTCACTGTCTAGGTCTTGTGTTTGGGCGAGGGACTGCCTTTGAAGACAAGTTGATATGTCCTCACCAAGGGCCCCATGCTGGGATGACCAATATCATTCTGGCTTCTCCAAGGTTCTTCCAGATTTGATGTTCAAGGGCATCTCAACTTCATAAGAAGACTGTCAGTGGATGCCACTGCATGCATCTGAGCCAGGAAAGGGCACCTGCCTCCCCAGGAGAAGGTCTCTCACCTGTAGTGGGTGCCGAGGAGCTATAAAGATATGCCAGCCATCTCTGAGTACATGCTCTGGGTAGCTCAGATGTGGTCAAGAAACCCAACCAATGGGATAAGCACTGAAGAGGTGTATAGCCCTAGCTATAGGGGAAAAATTGGGTAAATTCTTCCATCCATCCATCCAAGGTGCTAGGAATGTGTATAGCAGGGACTAAGACACATGAAGATCCTAAAACCTGACAGAGCACACATTGTAGGAAAGTAGTAAGTCAGGCAATCATTAAATCACTGCACAATGTACAATGTCAACACAAGAAGGAATGATAAAGCAGATGAAGAAGACAGAGTGGCAGGTGCATTTGTTATGGTGTGAATGGATGGAGACATCAGAGCAAAGGTTCAAAAGAGTGAAGGAAGGAGCTGAGATGCTATCCCAGGTGGAGGGAAAGGCTAGGGATGGCCCCTCTGCCAAATGAGTGGTCCATATGGTGCCCTTGAGAAAAGGCAAGAGGGAAAGGTGGCTGGTGCTAGGATGAAGGGGACATGGCAACAAGGAAACAGGCAGGCTTTCAAGTGAGCTGGAGCCTCTGGAGAGTTTGACCTTAACTGATTGCTGTTTGTAAAGGCTCAGGCTGGCTTTGATCCTTGGATAAGCAATAATCAGAGACTGCTGTGGGCTTTCTAGTAGGCAGGCTTTTATCTTTCTCTACAGGACAGACAGAGGACATGGCCTTCATTGCTCCTTACTCATTCTCTGACTGTTTTAGCTGTCTTCTGGGGCTCTGAGCATTCTCAGCTCCCATGGATCTTAGTGCAGTCTTTCTCACACAGAGGGTCTCCTTGTCCTATACAAGGTTGCCTCCAGGCCTGACTCCAGGATCACTGTCATCTCTATGTGTGCCCAATAATCCCAGTGTAACATCAGGCCCCCTCAGCTGTTCAACAGCATTGCTGGTGGATGTCACATGGCCTTTTGGCAGTCCTGGTTCTGTGGAGTTTAGCTATGCAAGCACAAAAATGAAAACAAAGTAAAGGTTGAATATCCCTTATCTGAAATTCTTGGGATCAGAAATGTTTTAGATTTTGGATTTGTTCAGATTTTAAAATATGTTCTATATATTCCTTATACACATACCTGAAGGTGATTTATATAATACTTTTAATACTTTTGAACATGGAACAATGTTTCATAGTGTGGAATTTTCCACTTGTGTCATCTTGGTTCTAAAAAAAATTCCCAGATTTGGGGACAATTTGGATTTTGAGATTTGGAATGCTTAACTCATACTGGGAAAAAGGGCCAGCTGCCTTTTAGGTCTGAGCTCATTGTATTGTGGGGGATTCTCAGAGGAGAGCCTTGCAACTCTGGTCAGTCATGGCTTAGTCCTCCCATAGATGGAACAAGGCCCAGGGGAAGACTGCTCTTCCCAGGCAGGCCTAGCAGTCCCATTGTGCTCATGGGGTAAGTGCCATCAGAAGACTCCACAGTGGCATGTGGCCTTCCCACCTGTGGTGCTGATGGGGATAGTGACTCTATATACTGCAGTATCTGAAGGATAAAGCCATTTCCATACCCGAGACTTTGCAACAAGGCCTCTGTTTGACATAGATGAGAGATTTTTCTCTTTTATTCTTTCTCCAGGTTTTATAGAAAACAAAGTAAAATGCATTCAATAGAAGTAGAATAGTTAGTATTAAATATTGTAATGAAATATGACCCAAATACTAAAATCACATTTTTTGCAGAATAGCATGGAAAATTCTCCAAAAAATTTAAGATTACTATACCTCATAAATATGTATAATTATTATATGATGATTAATTTATGATAAAGCAAAAGGCATATTTAAAAAAATATAAAGAGAAAATAACAAATTCCAAGCTGTAAACTAGTGAGATTATAATTTTACTTTAAGAATAGATAAAAGATGAGAAGACAAGATGCTAAAATATTAAAAGAGGTCAACAATGAGTGGTGGAGTTATTGATTTTTATTTTCTTACCATGATAATTGTAGAATGCATTTCAATGCCAACCAAACAAAACAAATCAGATATAATAGTTTTCATGGAAAGGGAGGAGGCAGGTGGATGCATTTGTCCTTCACCATCATCAAGTCCATGAAATGTTCCCCTTACTCTCAGTTGCCATACTCCTCTGGGCCTCCCTATGTCCTTCTCAGACCCTGATGCATTTCCCTTAAAACCCTGTACAATCTGATCTTCATCCACCTCTTACTGAAGTCTAGATGGGTCTGGGGCCTAGCCATTGCTCTGGATCACAGTACCCGTTAAGGCCACATTCACCTGGGAAGGTGGGTTTGCCCACCAAAGACCACATTCTTGTTCGAGAGCCCCATTTCCTGGACAGAGATTATGTTCTCCAGGACTGAAGAGGAATAACTGGCCTGATAGTGAGGCCACTGGTACAAATTCAGACTTGCTTTTGAAAATGAATTTGGCCTTGTGCATGTAAGCAGGACCTCAAGAGAATGAATGAACTTTGAGAAAGTCCACTATGACTCTCAATCATCCCAATATTGCCAAATATTGCCACCCATACTCATGTATCTGCAAATATTTGTTTCCTATTGGGGAAGCTTGCTGATATGTCAGCTGTATATTCTGACCATGGTAATTCCCCTAAGCAATACCTATGCCTATCTTCTTATCAGTTCAGATGCATTATAGATTGCTGTCAATATGATGGTCCCACCATTACCCAACCTCATGTACAGCCTCCCAATCCTCCTGCTAGAACCCCACCTTGTGTTCTGCCTCTAAACACCCTTTTGATTCCTGCCTTTGTACTTTATTTCCCTGGTGTACCTGCCTGGAATGTCTTCTTTTCTACTCTTTTTGGTTCTTCAAGTTTCAGTAAAGATCTTGACTCTTCTAGGAAATCCTCTTGGATATTTTAGGCCAGGGTCTCTAATTCTCATTCCTGAAGTTCTTACTCAAGGCCTCTTTTATTATGACAGGTCTTTTCTAACATGTGTTTCATTGTCCATCAACCCAGTGAGTTACTTCACCAGAAGGGCCAGGATTATTGACTCCATCTCATGGGAACTCTTCCAGATGATAGTGACATGGTGGCTCTACTTAGCATATGTCTGTGCTTTAACCATGCTTTAACCATGCATTTAACCTGGAGCCCTGCCACTCTGTGTGTGCTGCAGAGCTTACCCAGTGAGGCGGCATGTAAAAGGCAGTTTCCATCCCCTGTCGTGGCCAAAGGAAGAAGCCGTTTACAGCTCGTGCACACGGTGGACCACCAGTTCAAGCGACCTGGAACAGAAGTTCACCTTAGAACAGAAGCCTAGAAAAGGCAGGGATCACCAGAAGTGTGTTTGCTAAGCAATCACAAAACATCAGTGAAAGATTTTCTAAAGAATCTCAGTGGGAAGATAGAACATTGTGGCCACTTTTTCTCAAATAAAAAAAGAGCAAAATAGGAGCAAATATGAGTTTAGAAAACTCAAGAGTTTTCTAAATTATATTTAATGGTAGAAACAAAAATTATAACATTGTATGTCTCAATATATACCCAGTTCATATTTAAGACAATCATATTATGAAGGGTGGAGGATGAAGAAACACAAAGGCAGGAAAGAGTTATAGGTTTCACTAAATGTGGTTAAATGTCAACTCCAGTAATCTTTGATAAGGTATATATGTATATATGTAATAGTTAGAACTACCACCAATCAACCGCTATTAGAGTTACCCTCAAAATCCAACCCCATCCAATTTATTCTAGAAAACAGCCAATATTACCTTGACACCAAAATCCAATGAAGAAAGTACAAAAATAGAAAAGTGTAGAATAATATCTTTCCTGGACATGCTAGAAAATTGTTAACAAAATATAAACTTAGCAATATATACAAAGAATTGTAACAAAATAGCACCTAGCAATATATACAAAGGTTTGTACAACATGACCAGTTATTCTAGGGATGCAAGGCTGGATTAATATTTTAAAATTAATCAATTAATATTCCATAGTAATAAACTACAGAAAAAAAGAACCACATAGTCATAGCATGAATGGAGAAAAAGCATTTGATATAAAATTAAATTCTCATTCATGATTAAAACTTTCATAAAATGAGGAAAAGAAGGAAACTTCCTTAACTTGATAAACAACATATACCAAACCATATAGCTAACATCTTACTTAGTGGAGGGAGATTGAATGCTTTACTTCTAAGTGTGGGGAAAAGGTGAGGATATCCACTCTCACAATTGCTATTCAACATAGTACCAGAAGTCATAGCCAGTGAAGCAATAAGAAAAAATAAATTAAAAAGAAAGAAAATAAAGTAGAACCTTTAGTTACAGATTAGAAAGGAAGATATAACACTATTCTTATTGGCAAATGCCAGGGTTTACGTAGAAAATCAGATGGAAACTTAAAAAAGAACTCCTAAAATGAGTTATTTTGTCAAGGTCTCAGGATATGAGATCAATACATATAGATCAATTGTATTTCTATTCACTAGCAATGAAAACATGGGAATTCTAAGATTATAATACCATTTATAATCACTCAAAAATGACTTAGGTATAGATCTAACACAAGTGTCAGTACTTATATGCTAAAAACTATAAAATTCTCATGAAAGAAATCAAAGATCTAAAACAAATGGAAATACATACTGTTTATGAATTAGAAAACACTCAACATAGTAAAGGTGAGTTCAATCCAAATTGACTCTAGGTTAATAGCAATTCCTATCAAAATCTTAGCAAGGTTCTTGTAGAAAGGAAATTATTACCAACTAGAATTCTGTATTTCAGATAAACACAGAATTTATTACCACTGGACCTACAGTAAAAATATAAAAGGTAGAAGGAAAATGATCCTGGATGAAAGCAGGATTATACAAAAGAAATAAAGAGATTTGAAAGGGCAAATATGTTGGTAAATGTAAATAGATACTGACTGTTTAAAGTGACATCAGTAATGTCTTTTGGGAATTAAGTCACACGTAGAATTAAAACAAATGACAGCAGTAGCACAAAATATGACAATGTGTAATAAATGACGTAAGTATTATGGTCCATACATTGGCCAGGAAGTGGTAAAAGTACTAAGATCTATTCCTAAGTAAATTCTAATAATTCAAAGATGCATTTTATAACCTGTGGGATACCCACCCCCAAACCAACAAGCTAACAGAGGAGAAAAGAGAATAGTAAATATTCTTAAATAATTCAAGAGAGTACAAGAAAGAGTTAAAAAAGGAACACATAAATAACAAGATAACATTTAGATTTAAACCAAGATAATAGATTTAAATTAACATATCAGTATTTAAATATGAATGAACTAAATTATTAAATATGAATGATCTAGATATTCCAAAATATCTGAGTCTCATTTATACAGAATGAATAAGTTCTATAGGTCTATTGTAGACCACAGTTGTTAATGCCATATTGTATAGTTGAAATTTGCTAAGGCATAGATATTAAGTGTTCTCACACACCAAAAGTGGTAACTGTGTGAGGTGATGGATGTGCCAATCAACCTAATGGGGGTAATCATCTCACAATGTACATCATTACAGCACAGCGAAGCATGAGCCTCATATTTATGTCAGATCATCGCATCCCCAAATCTCACAGGGGTGGTTCAGAAGCAGGCACAGGTGGACACGGTACACTTAGTGAATTTGTGTTACTGTTGGGGAACCTCAAGCTTAATGAATGCTACACTTTTACAATAGACTGCAAGCAAACCTTTCCAAACTTCGTTCTGGAGGGAGACATTATCTTTATTTTGGTGAACAGTGAACACACCTGTCCTCTGCCACAGAGAGACATTATCTCTATTTTCAAATAAGAATTATTATACTTTGTAATCTCCCTATAGTGGTTCCAAATTCTGCTTCATTGCTAAGGCTTTCTGCTTAGGTTTTTAGTCACTTCAGCTGTGTTCAGCAAAGGATCTCAGGGAAAATCTTTCAAAAAAGTCATTTACAGGCAAGGTTGATATATGCCTAAAATTCCTGAGTGTCACCAAAATCTTTCCCTCCACCCCAATTTTGCAACAACTCTCAGAGTAAAAGCAATCACATCTTTGGGCTTCTCGGGTTTTCCTGTCTCCAGTTTCTTACCCCTTTTAATTCTAAGCACTGTAGCAGCTTTCAGATGCTCTTCTAAAGGAAGTTCTACATTTCTCTCTCTTTTTTCACTGTGGCAGGCAAACAGGCAGGTTTATCATTAGCTATTCCATTGCTCCTGGAAGCAGGAGATGGTCAGTGGATTATTTTTTTTTTGAATATCAATCCAACTCACATTCCTGGAATAAATCCAACTTTGTTATAATGCATTGATGGGTTAAATTTGCTATTTTTTTTGTTTATAGTTGTTATGATTGTTCATGAAAGACTCATGGGTCTATCACTTGTCAAATGGAAATGGCATCCAAGAATAGAGCTGGCTTGGTCCCAGTGGCATTTTGGGATTACATGAAAAAGTGACAACAAATCCCTCTGAAGGAAACTATCCTCTACACTGCTGCCCAAAGTAAAAGTGCTGACCCTGTGGGGCTCTTGATACAGAGTCCTCTAAATCCCTAGACCTGGATTACTGATGCCTCCACTAAGCTAAAATCTGGTGGCGTTCACTGAGTGGTGCCGCCGTTCGCTCCAGCACCAGCTATGCAGGACTGGAAGCAGAGCTGGCCATCTGTTCACTGGGCAGGACTTGAGGCTGTACTCATAGATCTAGCCAGCATTCATTGATGAAGCTTATTATATTTTTACTGATTCTTGGGATATTGTCAATGACCTGGCAATTTGGTCTGCCTTTTGGGAAACTACAGACTGGTAGATTAAAGTCACCATCTTTGGGACCACAAAATGGGATAGCAAATTAAAACTGCTGATCCAAATATCTTGGCCACTCACATCAATGTACATAGTGAGCTTTGTCCTCTGATGAGATGACCTGTGGAGCCTGCACCTCCTAGACTGACACCATGGCTGCCTGAGCCCTCACCAGCCACACAGAGCCACACTCTCACCATCACAGAGGGGCAGAAGTGAAGGATTTTATATTAGGATGCAGAGGTTGCCACTGTATGTATCCTCAACTCACTGTCTCATGGACAAGGAGGATATGCTGCTTGAGATGCTGCTCCTGCCTGCTCCTGGAAGACTGACTTTCAGGGCTGGCACTGCCTCACTGCTGCTGACACGTTCTCAGGTAAGAGAGCTGCAGCTCTGGTCTGTCAGTCTGTAGCTTTGTCTGGTGAGTCAACTCTGACAACACCATTATGACCCTTACGACTCATGTATGTCTGCTTTTGGCTTTCAGCCTGATGATCATGTGCCTTTTATTAAAAAGCTATCAACAAAGGGCTGATAGTGGACATCTTCAATGGGGTTTCCATGTTCTCTACCATCCAAAGGTACCTGATATAATGGAGCATGGGGTGGCCTTCTAAAAAGTAGCCTCAAAAATATTTCTGGTTGTAATGGTCTGAATGTTTGTGTCCCTCAACAGTTCACACATTGAAACTTAATCCCCAGGCCAGTGGTGTTGAGAGCTGGGGCATCTAGGCAGGGGTTCATTTGGAAGAGCTCTTCCCTCATGAATGATATTAGTACTCTTATAAAAGAGGTCTGAGAGAGCCTGTTGGTCCATTCTATCATGTGAGGACATATAGAAGAAACCCTGTGCAAAGAATGAGCCCTCACCAGAAACCAAATCTGCTAGCACCTTAATCTTGGGATTATTAGCCTCTAGAACTGTAAACAACAGAATTCTGTTGTTTCTAAATTAACCAGTGTAAGGCACTTTGTTCTAGCAGCCTGAACAGACTAAAACACTGACCCTCTCTCCCTGCCTTTCTCCTGATGTGCACTTGTCTCAGGCAGCTTCTGGGCTTTATAGCTGTAGCTGCTGTAGACCAAGTGGCTTAAACATTACCGTTCCCAGATCAAGTTGTCAGCTGATATGGTTCCTGAAAAAGGCTCTCTTCCTGGCTTGTACATGGCCACCTTCTTATCATGTCCTCACATGAGCGAGTGAGTGAACTCTGGTGTCTCTTCTTCTTACAAGGACACGGATCTCATCATGGCGGCCATCCTCATGACCTCATCGAAACCTAATTTCCTTCCAAAGGCTCTACTTCCTAATACAATAAAATTGGGGTTTCAGGCTCCAACATATGCAATTTTGGGGGATGTGACTGCCTTAGTAAGGCAGTTTGTTCACTGTATGAGTTTGTTACAAAAAGGTATCATCTCCTTTCAGCTATTTCCTGGTTAGTGATCAGGATGAACAGGATAGGAGTTGCATAGGCCTATTTTTGAAAATCCAGATTCCACCTGAGCATCTCTGATCATTTTGAATAGCTCGTTTTCCTCTGGTCACTCCTAGGTGTTTGGCATATTTGAGTGTCAGTCCAGCCAAAAGGAAACCTAGAAAATTCAGATGGAATTATGGTTCAATTTTATAAAGAACTTTTGTTCCTCTTGTTGTTTACCTTGAGAGATAGTTGTAATCAGGTGATGATTTTTTTTGAAGGATGAGTTAGTTTTGGTAATATGGTTGAACACATCAATTTTGTGAGGGGTAGAGGAGCAACAACCAACCCCAGCACATGAGGGGAGAAGATCTTAATACCCTAGAAAATAAAGGGGCAGATGGGACACAGTGACAATGTTTGTTTTCTAGAACTAACCCTGGAGAATTCTGCATGAAGAAATGTGCCCTGGGGTAGATCTCCAAAACTGTTGCATGTGCCTTAAATAGAACAGTGTCCTCCTCTGATTCAGGAGTTTCAGGTCTTCTGTCAACCACCATGAAACCATGGAAGACTAGTTTGTTTTAGCTTGCAAGCAGAGTAAAAAATCTCAGACATTTCACAGTTTTTGTCATAAAGCAGATTTTTTTTCAGATGGTTCATGAGATATAGAGTGTACTATCCATGAGGAGAGGGAGGTCTCACAAAATATAACAGGATGAGTTGAATATATTAGATAATCAGGCATGAATTTGAAGTAGACGGAGCCCTATCAGGACTGAAAAACAGCCTCAGTCCTATAGTCCCTGACTACAGTAAGGTAGTCGGGCACCAAAGGGAAGGGAAGACCCTCTCTGGAGAAGTGTAACATCATGTAGAATCTACAATTTTATGTGCATAATGTCTGAAAGCAGATAAAAAATTACTAGGCATATAAATAAACAAATACCCATCCGGAATTATATGGATGAAATAAAAATGAGCTAAAAAAACAAGACACCTGGATGATCCAGATTTTAAGATTACCTTGACAGGGATTTGGAAGTAACTTGGATTAATATTTTCAAGAAAACAGAGAAAATGGACCAGAAGCCATATTTGAACAAATAATGTTCAAGTATTTTCCAAATTTGGTGAAAGACAGATTATGGGACATCTTGAAACCCTCTGAAGAATTAATACAAAAAAAAAAAAAAAAAACCATGACAAGACATGTGGGAAAACTGTTGGAAATTAAACATAAACTCTTAAAAGTAGAGAAAAATGTTACAAAGAGAACAATAAGACAGAGTTCTCATACAATGCAATGAGAGCATTGAAGTGCTGAATGAAAATAACCTCCACTCTAGACTAGAGTCTGTCCCCAGAAAAATTAACCTTCAAAAATGAAATTGCTAGGGAAATAAAGAAAATTCTCAATTTAATACAGGTCATCTATGGAAACCCTAAGTTAACACGATACTTAATGGCACGATACTGCATGCTTCCAACTAAGAAAGAAAACAATATTTAATACTGATAAAGGTCTAAGTCAGGGCAATTATATAAGAATAAAAAAATAAAAGGCAAAAATATGGGACAGCAATAAGTGAAACTGTATTTACTGGTAGATGGAATAATTTTATGTAGAAAATACTTAAAATCTACCAAAAACTCCTTGATCTAATGAATGAATTCAAATTTTCCAAGGTAAACACCTATTTATATACTAATAAAAACAATAGAATAACATTAAAAATATAAATACTTAAACATACATTTAATGAAACACAAGTGATATCTAAACTGAAAGCTATAAGACATTCCTATAAGAATGTCAAGACTTATATAAGAGATTTATCATATGCATGGATTAGACTTCTTGTCAATAAGATACCAACTTCCCCTAAAATTCATATATAGACAATGTAAGCCCCACTCAAAATTTCAGAAGGCTAAATTTTCAGAAAGTGACAAGTTGATTCTGAATTTATATGATTATAAAAAAAGTAATTGGCCCATATAATCTTAAAGACAAACCAAGTTGCAGCACTTATAATTCCTGTTTTAATAATTTATTATAATGCTACAGTAATCAAGATTTTATAGTACTGGCATAGAAAAGACAAATAGATCAGTGGAAAAAATCCAGACTGGAAAAGACACATACAGTTTAATGGTCAAGTGATTTTCCATGGAAAATGAAGCCTGTAAAAGGGAAATGAAACTATTTTTCAACAAATGGTAATAGAATTATTGGATTCATGAAAACACCTTCAATATCTTTTTTGCACCATAAACATAAATTAACTTGATCTGGATTCTAGACACATGTTTAAAAATTAACCTTACAAAGATTTTACAGACCTCCATATAAAAGCTAAAACTATAAAGTGTCTCAGAAAAAAGGAAGAGAATATTATTGGGATAGGCAAAGAAAAATTATTAGCACATTTTACTGGATATATTAGAAAGTCCCAAAAAATCAATAAGAACTAGACAACCAACTTAATAAAAATGTGCAAAAGACTTAAGAAAGACATTTCACCATAAAGGAATAAAAAAAGCAAAAAAAAAAAAAAAGACAAAAAGATGCTATACATTAATTTTCATCAATGTAAAACAAACTAAAACTGCAAGACGTCATCACTTTATGCTCTATTGGAGCAGTAATAGTAACACTACTAAAAACAGCAAATGTCAGTGATCTAGAACAACTAGAACTTTCATATTTTGCTGTTGCAAATGTAAAATGGCACAATGATTTTTGAATAGCTTTTGACAATTTCTAGCAAAGTTAACCATACACAAACCATATGATCCAGAAATTTCAATCTTGGATATTCCCCAAGTGGTATAAAATTAAAAAAGAAGATTTGGACATGAACATTCACAGTAGCCTTAGTATTCAACAAAGTCAATTGTTACCAAGTCTGAGATTGTAGCTCCAAAATAACTTGCACTTAATAGTGATCTTAGGCTCTGTTTTCTAGTGAATCTGTATTAGTCTGTTTTCCATGGGTAATAACAAAATACCTGAACTTTATAAACGAAAGAGGTTTATATAGCTCACAAGTTTTGAGGCTAAAAGTCCAAGATCAGGCAGCTATATCTGTTTAGTCTAGTGAGGGCCTCATAGTTGGATTGCATCATGGTGGGAGCATATGAGAGAGTGAGAGAGAAGTCACATGGTGATGCTGGAAGCCAGAGAGATCAGGGGTCAGGTTTGCTGTTTTACAACCTCTTACTCTCATGGGAACTAAACAAGGTCCCATGATAACTGTATTAGTCTGTTTTCCATGGGTAATAACAAAATACCTTCCGAGAGTAGCAACGACCTAACTATCTTCATTTATGCTCCATTGGAGCAGTAATAGTAACACTACTAAAAACAGCAAATGTCGGTGATCTAGAACAACTAGAACTTTCATATTTTGCTGTTGCAAATGTAAAATAACAAATTCCTTCCGAGAGTAGCAACGACCTAACTATCTTCCACTAGGCCCCACCTCTCATCCACAACTTCACACATGACCACACAGGGGACCATGTTTCCAATATATGAACTCTTGGAGGAATAATTGAAACATATCCAGATCATAGCATCAATATGACCTGGAAATTCCACACTTATTTACTCAAAATAAGTGAAAGCATAGGAATTGTACAAGAATATTAATAGTAGTCTTATTTATCCATGAAACCATTTACTAAGAAATCTGGGATGCATCTTAGAAATAAACAACATTAATAGATGTCAGGCTCTATGTCCCTGAGACTCTGGGCCAAGTCATCATCATGTCATTCACTCTTTCTCAGGAAGTTCTTAAGATAAAAACCAAAAGCGGGGGGAACACAAGAAATAGGAGGGGCATGGAATAGACCATGCAGGAGGAGTGAGGGAAAAGCAGTCTCCAGGATGATGCTGTGGGAGACACCAGTCTACCTGGATGGCAGGGGTGTTTGTGCTCTTAATTGCTTTTCAAAAGACTATCTGGTTTATCTGATGATGGTGTCACATGTACTGCGTGACAAAAATGTCATTTTACGTGTTGTTTCTGGGTTACTATTAAGATTGTTTAAGTTTGTGGATCAAGTTTATGTGTATTTATATATATATATATATATATATATGTTCGTGTGTTTGCTCTATGCTTATTATGTTTACATATGAATCAAGTTTATGAAACACGTTTATGAATCAAGTTTCTAATATTACCTGAGACTACTAATGACATACATACACATTTGTTATTGTTTTTTTTGTTTTTACTTAAGGGATGAAGACATTTGTCTACTTCTTAAGACCTTTAATTTTTTGTGAATTTCGATCAATTGAGAATTTTTACTGTAGACATTTCTAAGAAGTTGTAAAAATCATTTTTTTTAAAAAAGAGAGTAAGAATGATATGATATAAATAATTGAAGGGATATTATTTACATCTCTTCATTTCAACTGTCAATGCTAAGAGTATTGTTGTTGCTGTTGGATTTTATTTTATTTTTTTTGGCATTGCTGGGAATTGAACCCAGGGCCTGGTGCATACTAAGTAAATCTCTGGCCCAAGAATTAATTTTTAATACAAGGTGTTATTGCTTTCAGAACAGAAATAATGAAAGATAAAGATGACAAGTAGCACTTGAAAATTAAGGTTCTCAAAAGCACATTTACTTTAGAGTCAGTGAGATATTACCTAATATATCATCACGTTAATCAAGTTTAATATAATAAACTTCGTCAGTACTTTGTTTAAACTGAATCCCTATCTGGTCTGTAGTTAAGATTCAGTAATTCCATTTTAATGATAAGTGGCTTTATTGATATTAAAGAAACTATGCCTTTAATTCTAGATGAAAACATGTCCTAAAACTAACACTACAAAATTAAATAGGCAAGTATCAATTACATGAAGATGCTAATGCTTATGCTAACAATTGGTATATTCTTACCACCTGCAAATCATCTTATTAAAGCTAAATGAGAAATGCAATTAAGAGCCTTAATTAACAGTATCACCGGATGGCCTGTTGGAGGCATAATTGGAAAAAACATGCAATCACTTAGTAACTTCTTTTTCTCTAGGCTGTGAAATAGCAAGCTGTCTCACCTGACTTTAAGAAGTCTTTTTATAAATCCAGGCTAAGAGATATTAAAACTGCATCACCACAAAGTAAAAGAAAAATGACAAGATTCTTGCTTATCAAGGCATAAAACTCAACAAGGTGTCTGAAATATCTGCAAGCCTGACATGTTTAATATCAAAGTAGGCTGTCCTCATTCATTCTTTGAATTGGATCTAAGCTGCTACTGGCTCCAGGCAATAGTCAGTGGGTGTGCTTGTGGGGAGTGAGTGGGGGAGGCAGAAAAGGGATATGCTAGCCAGGCAAGTGTTGCATTGATGTGGCAGTACATTTTGTCCAAAGCCATAGCTTTCCCCTTCCATCCTTGCTCACAGAGCCTGAATCTTCCCTGTCCTAAGGGGACTGACTGATAGGTCTTGGAAAACCCATGAAATATCATTCCCTTCTTGGGGACTGGTGTTGGCTTGGCCATATGCTTTTACTGGCCCGGTAGATGTAAGAAATAATCTGTGAGGGACAGCTACCTGGAAAATGTTGTTCATTCTTCAAAAGGACCTTGTCAGGTGAGAGGAGATGTTGCCGGAAGCAGTATAGCCACACTGTATCCCCAGTGGAGCTAACACTGAGCTGCTGGGGAGGAAATATTAGGTAGCTAGTCAGCCGTGAACAATGGGTGAGGGAAGGACAACAAAGGGTGGTGCCTTACAGGGAGGACATCAGAATATACATCAAAGAGACTGCATAGGTTATAGGCAGGGAACCTTAGCAAAATAGCCAAACACCTGGAAAATGGGCACTGGATTGCCAAACCTGCCCCAGTCATAGTTAATTAAAACCCCTTAAGGGAACGATCATTTCAAGATCACGTCACACTCATCCCTTGCGAACAGGCCAACACCAAAACCAAGTCACACCTACTCCTTTTGACTAGGTCACCACGACTCTCACAGAGAGAAAATGTGCTTAGGGCTAATTTCTGGGGTATAAACTGTGTAAGGGTGTATTATAGAATGGGACAAGAATAAAGGGACTTCAAATCCTTAAAACTCCTAGACTTTGTTGTAAGAGCCATGCCGTTCTTTCCAGAGGTGATCTATGTAGTCTCTATACTGTATGTCATTCTCACTTCTCACTCTTGTTATTCTGTGTGATCTGTTTGAAATTCTTCCTGTGGGATCACAAGAGCCAGAGGCCATGAATCCCTGCAGCCACTTTGGCTCCACAGGCAGGTGGGTCTCCTCCTTTGCAACAGAAGACAGGGTTTGGTGTGTGTGGGTCCTGGAGCTGCCAGCCCTGCCATGAGCTTCCCTTATTTACTGTCCCTCTCGAGATGGCTCACATTGTCCCTTGAATGTATATCTGCTTTACTAAATAAATCTGTGACTCTGGCATGTGCTGAAATTCTTTTCTGTTGTGCATGTCAAAATTGTAAAGGTGCTTTTGAGGTCAGTTAAATATGGATTCTATGTTAGTTATCATTATTAAGTTGGTGGTATTTGTCTTAAGAGGGATAATATTCTTTTGGTCATAAGAAAGAATGTCTTTAGGTTTAGATGATACATGCTTCAAGGGGTAAAGTGTCTGTAATACACAGTCAAATGGTTCAGAATTGCATGACTGCATATATAAAGACTGATGAATTCACATATACATATCTATCTCTATATACCTATATCATCATACATATAAAGAGATTAAAAAAAGTGACAATAAAAACCAGTGACTCACACATACACATATCTATCTCTATACAACATATGTATCTCTATATACCTATATTATCATACATATAAAGAGATAAAAAAAGTGACAATGAAAACCAGTGACTCTTGATGCAAAACACATAGGTACTAATCTCTCAACTTTCCTGTAAATTTCAAAATGTACAACAAAAAGAACACCAACTGGGTTTACTCTACAGTTTTAGAAAATGGAGACATTCTATTCTGGTGCCAAAGACAATTTCTGTGTAAATTAACTCATTTGTCTTGATTAAGTTTAAAAAGATTGGATCAATTTTGTTAAACACACTTTGGGGGAATCTAATGGATGCAGTTACTAACTTGAGGGATTTTTTTTTTGCTTTTCTATAGATTAAGTTGGAATTTTTCCATGTTGGTTACAATGTTCAAATTCTTCAGGCACAAAATCCTGAAATGTACAGATGATTTCTCCCAATTGTCTCCTATCTATTCCCCGGCACTCATGGAAGACAGCGTTAATGAATCATAAAACTTTCCATGGCAGACATGCTAATTAATCATTACTCTTTCCACAAAAGAGGTAGAAGACCTGATTATTCTTCTCAACTCAGAGCTATAGGCAATAATGACTAGTTGTTTCAAGTTGACAATGAGGACAGAATGAATTATTACTCATTAAGTGGGCTTTGGAAAACCTACCCTTGCAGAATCTGTGAACAGATTTCTATTACTTTTTTACTTACTTTCCAGCTAAGTATAAGGCAACAGCAGTAGATTGGCACAGGGATTTTGAAGCTTGACTAACTGGATTCAAATCTCAGTTTCACCACTTCTTAGCAATGTGACCTTGGGCAAGTTACTTTACCTGTTCACATCTCAGTCCCTGATTCTGAAAACAGGATAACAGTAGTATTGACCTAATAGAGTTTTAATGAACATTATTTTATTTAATATATGGAAAACATTAAAACAGGGCTTGGCAAAGAGAAAGCACTATATATTTGTTTTTGTTAAAATAGGTCCTAAATTCTGGGTTAAATTTATGAATATGCCAGTGGATGAACAAATGGCCCCAAACTTTCTGTTTTAAAAAGTGCCCTCACCCACCAAGGTCCTTTCTAGGGTAGGTACAATTGCTTTTATATTCATGGAGGAAAGACCCAAAGGAAATTGTTCTCATGGCATTGAGTGCCTGGTATTGCTCCAAGTGAGGAGTGCTGACGCAGGATGAAGCAAGTATAGAAGTGGGAGGAAGTGCTCAGGAGCTGGGAAAGCAATGGGCAAACAGCTGCAATATTTTTTATTGAATATGTATAGATTGTCCATAGGTTGAAATTTTGAAAAAAAAAAAAAAGAAATAAAATGGTCCCTCAGTATAAATAGCTTGTGAAACACTGCTGAGAGATCTAAATTATACTCCCGAATGGAGGAGGCATCTAAACATAGCCTATTAAATTGTTTGCCTACAGTGATTGTCTAAGTTAGAGTATTAGGGGAAAGAGTCTTTTAAAGAGCAAAATCAAGTAGGTCTGAGGGAAAATGAACCATCTTAGGAACATGAGAAAGACCTGGCCTTATAGGTGCTTTTATGGTCAGAATGTGTCTCCTGTAATTTCATATATTGGAAATTTATGCCCAAATTCAAATGCTTATGGTAAGGGAGATAGTAATGCTTATGGTTTGGGAGTAGCCTTTGGGTAGTAATTAGGATTAGAATAGGTTAGGAGGCTGTGGGCCCTCAGGATGGCATTGGTGGCTTTGTAAGAAGAGAGACCAGGGCTAGCATGCTTGCTCTGTTGTGATGTCCTCTACATGTTATGAGGCACCCTGGAGCCTCATCAGATGCCAGCATAATGCTCGTAGCCTTCCCAGTCTCCACAAGTAGAAGGCACCAGCATTAGGTTGAGCACAGGGATTTTGAAGCTAGACTAACTGGATTCATGAACCATATAAAATTCTATTCTTTATCAGTTACCTTGTCCCAAATATTTCATTATATAGTAAGAGAATATGGACCAAGATAGGAGTCAAGCCTAATGGCCTAATCAGTCAAAGAAAACAACTCTTTGAAACAGTTAAAAATCTTTTTTTTTTCTTTTTCTTTTTATTTATTTATTTTTGTGGTGGTGGGGATTGGACCAGGGCCTTGTACATGCAAAGCAAGTGCTCTACCACTGTGCCCTGAAAATATTTCTTGTATTTTTACAACCTCCCATTGACTTTTACTTTTGTTATTCTATATTTTCTAAATTCTTGATTCCTCTGTAATACTTCATGAAAAATAATTAAAAATAACATTTTTTCTTGCATGAGCACAGAATTACAGAAAGAGTGGGAGCTGAAGACTTTGTTCCCAGTCTTTTGAAGAGAGAAGTCACCCTCCCCAAGATGAGTGGGAAGGGAAAGATTTAAAGTGAAAAGGAGGTCAGAGAAAATAAAAACACTCCTTTAAACAACCCTTTGAAATGCATATCTGTGCTTGGAAGAAAGTGCGGTAAATCCCCAATGACAAAAAGGGGAAGAAAAAGGAAATTAGATAAAAATACATACCAACCCTGCAACTGCTTATGTGTAGAGACATTTGTTTGTTCAGTCACTTTGCAAGAACCAGGAAGGCCTGAGACCCTGGGATGTGGGGACTGGGGATAACCCTTTCTTCTCATATAAATGTAGGGCTCTGCAAACCTATTTGGAGGGCAAGAATTAGAAGCAATTTTCCTACTGCAAATTTCCTTGAAAAGAAAATTTATCTCTTCTAGACTGAGTTTAGCAGAAGAAAGAAAGAAAGAAAGAGACCCCAGTACCAACAAAATCCAAAAACTTCCCTTGGAAATGTAATGACTAATTTTCTAATGAAAATTTGAGCTAACATCGATTTTTGTTGGAACCCTAAAGTCAAGAAATGGATATAAAACTGATTCTAATTACCATGGGTAATTTTCCCTAGGAGACTGGAGTAAATTAAACAAACCTCTCTGCAGAAGAGCACACTCCAAGACAGTCCATTCAGATTCCCACAGATAAGGTCCTGCTTACAACCTCAAATGACAAACACAGCAAGAAAAAAGAAAAATCCATAGAAAAGGAAGTTATCAGATAAATACCAGCTTGAGTTTAAAAATTGTCAGATAGAGACTGTAAACAAGTATGTTTAAAATGTTTAAAAGTCATAAAAGAATGAAACAAAGCATGACCAGAGAATAGGAGGTAGACTTAGAAAATAAAAATTGAATTTAAAAATGAAAAACATAATAATTAAAATTCAATTTAATATTAGATTAGACATCATTGAAGAAAATGATACCGTACACTTGAAGATTAGTCTGATGAGATGACTGAGAAAGAAACTAAAAGGGAAGAGAAAATATGAGAGAGAAGTTAGAGACATAAGAAGGAACCATAAAGGTCTAACAATTGTATCATTAAAATTCAGAGAGGAACAAAAAAGGAAATATTAAAGAGATAATGAGTGAGGATTTTCCATTAGAAATACATAAAAATAAATTCAAAGATTCAATAAGTCTAAGACAGTCCCAGAAAGAAAAACAGAATAGATTTAATCTTCAGCATATCCAAGTGAACTGTAGAATACAAAAGAATAGGAAGAGATCCTAAAGCAATTACAGATAAAAGATATCTTCAAATAGGTAGTAGTCTGACAGCTCACTCTCCAAAGAAACAATGGAAAACCAATGAAAACCAAAAGAGAGTTATTTTCAGTGTGCAGAATGAAAGGAACTGGAAACCTAGGTTACTTTACCCAGCAAAAAATGCATTTCAAAAATGAAGGTAAGGTGGCCACTGAATATGGTACTGCTAGTGGCCCTGGTGGGAGAGGACTGGTGGCATCAGGAGACAGTACACAGGATGAATGGATAACAGCAGAAGATGGTATTGGAGCAGTGGCAATCAGCAATTTTGTACAGAAAGCTCTGGGAGATGTTGTGTACTGTAGTATGTCTGAAGTTGGGACAAAATTGAAAGAACTAGATAAGGTTGGTGCTTTGGAAAAGTGTGAAAGCTCCAGTGAACTGTATTCGCCTCTATCACAGAAAGCAGTGCAGTTAATGAAGGATTTGCAGAAAATCCAGGAATTGTTAACAAATCTTGCTATGAAATTTGTTGGCTGGTAAAGCTGACACTGAGTAACTTCAGAACTAGATGACCTAATGAGAAAAGAAGCATGTGAAATACAAATACACACACACACACACACACACACACACACACACACACACACACACAGAGAGAGAGAAAATGGTACCCCTAAAAAAACTAGTGTAAAAATAACTTACTCCAGTATAGTTGTCCTAAATTACAGGTGGATGGAAGACTTGATGTAACAACTTTTAGAGAGACCACTGGAAAAGAAACTACTCAACACTGTTACTTCCTAATGATGACAGGTAAACACAATATGCATATTTTTTAAATATTTATTTTTCAGTTTTTGGTGGACACAACATCTTTATTTTATTTTATGTGGTGTTGAGGATCAAACCCAGTGCTCCGTTATTGCCAGGCGAGTGCGTTATCGCTTGAGTCACATCCCCAGCCCAATATGCATATTTTATACAATGATTTTTAGAGTAGGCTGCAGACTCTGGTGTTCAGAATTCGTGAAATTATCTATGGTAAAAGCTAGTTATAAAAGCATGTCATTTAAATTAACATTGTTAACATAAGCCTTATATAATATTTTAATTTGCCTACATCCATCTCCAGATTTGGATTAAAATACTTAATAATATTCTGTTTGGAAATAACTGGGAGTGCAGGAAAGTGTTTGTTAGTTGCACAGTGCCAGATGAAGGACAATCTACCTTAACTTTATAATATGCTGCATTTTCTGGTGCTATTTTTAATACAGTGAAACAACAGTTTTGTACCAAATTAGAAACAAAACATTTAACTTCTTCATTTAAAAAAATGAGGGTGAAACAAAAGTATTTTAAGACTAATAAAAATGGAGAGTAAAATCAGCAGACTCCAAGGAAATTCTAAAGGATGAACTTCAAACAAAAGAAAGATCTGATGTGCAAGAAGTGAAGAGAAAATAGTATATTAGGTGAACACTGACTCTATTAAACAATAATAATGACCAATGAGATTAAGTACAGGGAAAAAAAAAAGTAACATAAATTAGGGGTTGAGGGTGTAGCTCAGTGGTAGAGTGCCTAGCATATGTAAGGCCCTCTGTTCCATCCCCAGCACTGAAAACAAACAAACGAAATAGAAAACTAAAACAAATGACAATAACTGTATATCAAGTTACAAGGTGAAGGGATGAGTAAAATTAAATTACTCTAAGGGCCCTGTATTAACTGTGTAATTTGAGATGTAATTCATATGAATGTTGTATGATTTTCATATGAATGTTGTATGATTTAGGGTAACCTCTCAATAATATAAAGAGTGTACACTTTGAAAACTAGTGGAAGAAAAAGTGAAATAATTAAAAAATATTTAACTGAATTAAAACAAAGTTTGTAAAGAGAGAAAAAACCCACATAAAGTAGAGACAAATAAAAGTTACCTTTAACATATGCACCCATTAAAGACAAATGGCATCAAACTGAGTATGAGATCAATTTACAAGAGACACATCAAAGATATAGGAATATAAATCTGCTGAAGGTAAAAGTTTGTAGGATGGGAAATGGGGTATCAAGCAAATTTTAACTTGTAGAAAGTTAGTATAGATGTAACAACAGCACATTAAAAAACCTCTGAAAGGCAAAAAAGCATTGCTAGAGTTAAATAAGCATTCTTATTATGTTCAGCATCTCACTCCATGAGAAAGGTAAAAGTTTATTTATGGCATCTGATAATACTGCCTCATATCTATACATGCACTGAAAAATCGATAGAAATAAAAAGAAGATGTAGACAAGTGTACAATCATAACAGGAGATTTTAATGTAACTCTTTCAGTATGAGAGTACAAGCAGAAAACTTAATAAATATACAGATGTGAAAAACATAATGTGACCAAATGGACACATATAAATCAGTACAGTCAAAATAGAATACCATACATGCTTTTTAAGCATGTATGAAACATTACAAAAAGATTCATATTATGGACTATATAGAAGTCTCAACAAATTTTAAATCATACAGATCATGTTCTCTGACCACAATGCAATTAAACTAGATATTGATAACAAAAACCTTAACTAGAAATATTTCATATATTTGAAAACAGAACGGGCTAGGGCTGTAGCTCAGTGGCAGAGTGCCTGCCTTGCATGTGTGAGGCACTGGGTTCAATCCATAGCACCACATAAAAATAAATAAATAAAGATATTGTGTCTATCTACAAATAAAAAATATATTTTAAAAAGGAAAGAAAACAGAAAAAGTAATTCCAAATCATTCATGGGTCAAAGAATAAATCTAAATAAAAATCAGAAAATATTCTGAACTGTATAATAACCAAAATAATATATTTCAAAACTTGTAGGATATAACTAAAATAGTAATGAGAGAAAAATTAATAACCCTAGATGTTTATAATAAAATAAAAGAAAGAACTAAGAATTAATGAATTAAGCCAACTATCCAAAGATGTTAGAAAAGAACAGTAAATAAGTTTGAAGCAGAAAGAAGAAAATAATATAGATACGAATTCAGCAAATTTTGGCTTGGAAGAAGTATATGAAGTCGGTGGGAGAGAGAATAAGTATGTCATGGAGACACTGTGTGACCTGAATATTCTAGATATAGCACTTGAATACTTAAGAAAAATAATGGAATTTTCAGAACATCAAAAACCAGAGAGTTTAGGACCACAAGGTCTCTGCACCTAAAAATAGAACTGAAATTTTTACTTATTTGGATGGTATATCAATTCCAAATGCCTATCTTCCTGAGAGCATAGCTTCAACATACATAAAACAAAATTTCATAGAATTAAAGGAGAAATTTTTAAAAAACCCACAATTAAATTAGGGAAATTTTATGTTCTTTTTTCAATAGCTGGTAGAATAAGTGGACAGATACTCAGTTAAGGATAGAGAAAATCCAAATGAGAAAATTAACAAACTTGATAAAATTAACATATAAATACTATATATGAGAAGGACATAACTTCAGCTTTTTTTCCCCCAGTGGACATGGAATCTTTAACAAAATTCATTATATGATAGGTTATAAAACAAATATCAACAAATTTTAAATGCCCCAAATCATCCAATGTATATACTGTGATCTTAGATAAATTGCGGTAGGGGGAAAAAACTAGAAAAAATCCAATTTCCTTGGACATTAAGAATACACTTCAAAACAAACTAGAGTAAAAAATACAGGAGAAATTAGGAAAGGTCTTAAATTAAAAATAAAGACTTACATTTAAAACTGTAGGATTTAACTAAAACACTGAATAGAAAGAAGTTCATGACCTTATAGAAGTATATCATACAGCTGAAGAAGATAAGCTCTCAGACTCTGAACCCAGAAAACAGAATAGTATATCTAATCCAAAAGATAAAGACAAAAATTAAATTTAAGAGCAACAGTTATGAAATAGGAAATAAATATACAATGAAAAAAGGCAACAAAGAACAAAACAGTTGTTTGAATAGAATAATATAATTCATAAGTCCCTGTCAACAGTATTAACAAATGAACACAAAGGAAATTATAGAGTACCAACAATGAAAATAAAAAGGAGCCATTACTACAAATCCTACAGACAATAAAACCATTATTGTTAACATCAGTACATTTGGAAATTTAGATAGGAGAGGAAAATTCATTGAAAACATTTAAAAATAACATAAGAAGAAATAAAACTTCTAAACAGTTAAAAATTCAAATCTGTTATTTTGCAAAAAATTTTTTTTTGTGGTACTGCAGATTGAAACCAGGGCCTCATACATGCCAGAAGATCTACTATTGAGGTACACCTCAATAGTAGATTCTAGCCCTGGAATCTGTTATTTTTAAATGCTTAAAACAGAACTCATGATCACATAGCTTCATAGTGAATCTTCCCAATCGTTTAAGGAAGATATAATACCAGTCTTATAGAAACTCTTCCATTGAATAGAAATAGAGGAAAAACTTTATAGCTCTTGTCAGGTTAGAATAATTTTGATACCAAAACCTACCATGGACATTACTGGAAATGAAAATTAGAGACCAATTTTTCTCATAAATATAGGATATCAAAATCCTAATAAAAACATTAGCAAACAAACTTAGAAATATATAAAAGGATAATACTAAATGGGATTTATTCCAGGGATGCAAGTATTCACAATAATTTGAAAATCAATGTAAATTCAGTAATGAATAGGAAAAAAAGGAGATGGAGCAAAAGAATTTTATAATCTTTAAGCCAATTCATAGAAATAAAAACTCAGCACACTAGGATTAGAAGACTATTGCATTAATCTGACATAAAGTATAAATAAAAATCTATGGTTAACATCATATTTAATGTTGAAGTGGTAAAAGTTTCCCTCTGAGATTGGAAACTAGTCAAGGATATCAGCTGTTACCGTTTTAGTTCACAATTTTACTAGAAGGCCTAGCTAATACAACAAGGCAAAGAAAAGATATAATAATAATAATAAGCAGCCATGAGGACTGGAAAAGAAAAATAAACTGCCACTCTGCACTTTGTAGACTAAGAACCTAGAAAGCCTAAAATAAGATACAAATGAAGCAAAATTTTAAGTAAATTTATAATGATTCCAGAATACAAGATGAAGCAATAAAAATCAATTGTTATTTGTATGTCTCAGTTGTTACTTGCATTTAAAAAATATTTTTATATTATAAAATCAAATGATTAAGTCCAATGAATTATGTCTAAGGCCTTTACTTTGAAAATTACCATATATTCTTAAGAGGAATTAAGGAACATACTATGTGCATGGATAGAAGATTTAATATTCTAAATATTAAAGCTAAATAAATAATAAATAAATGAAAATATTGCTCCTATTTGTTTTAATTTATGTGGAATTTAATAGATTCCAGATAAGTTAATTTATATTGAAATGAAAAAAACTAGGGTTAGCAAAGACAAATTTTATTAAAAAAAACAAAATTGCAGAACTACACAGTATATGACTTATAAAACTAAGACTATTTTGTTCCAAGGATAGACAAACCAAGAAAATAGAACAGAGAACAGAATCAGAACACCTTCTATACACGGTCAATTCCTTTATCTCAAAGATTACTCTGCAGTGTAAGAAGAAAAAGATATTTTTTACAAATGGAACCAGATCAGGTATGGGAAAAAAGACTATCATCACATATTACACTACATATAAAAATTGTTTTAGGTGGATTACAGATTTTATTGTAGCATAATTCAAACTAACCATGACACACTATCAGCCAAGTGTCCATAAACTTATGAATGAATGAATGGCACATATACACAACAGAATGCTACTTATCACAAGAATAATGAAATCCTATCATTTGCAACAACATGAATAGAAATGGAGATCATTATGTTAACTGAAATAAGCCAGGCACAGAAATAAGCCAAGTCCTCAAAACCAAAGGCTGAATGTTTTCTCTGATAAGTGAATGCTAATCCATAATAGGGTGGGGTAGGGAAGAATGAAGGAATTTTGGATTACGCAGAGGGGAGTGAGGGGAAAGGAGGAGGTGTGGGGATGGGAAGGATGGTGGAATGAGATGGACATTATCACCCTATATACAAGTATGATTATACTACCGGTGTGATTCTGCACTATGTTCAGCCAGAGGAGGGAGAAGTTGTGCTCCATCTGTGTACAATTTGTCAAAATGCATTCTACTGTCATATATAATATTTATATTTTTATGTAACATACTTACATATAGATTTATTATAAAAGAAAAAGTATACAAAGCAATCAGAACTTTAAAAAGTGGACAGGCAAATTCATGCATCTACTTTGGGAAATATTTGGAAAACTACGATATAGCTGAATTTATATAAATCCTCTGATTCCCAATAATACTCCTGTTATGGTTTAGATTGAGGTGTCACCCCAAAACCTTGTGTGCGAGACAATGCAAGAATGTTCAGACATGAAATGATTAGATTATGAGAGTTGTAACCCGAGGACCACTCATATAGATTAATGGGCAGTAACTGTAGGTAGTTAGGGTGTGGTTGGAGGAAGTAGGTCAGTGAAGGTGTGACTTAGGGGTTTATATTTTGTCCCCGGTGAGAGGAACTCTCTCTCTGCTTTCTGGTTGCCTTATCCTGAGCTGCTCCCCTCTACCACTTACTTCTGCCATCCAGCCCAGTTGGCAGACCATGGGCTGAACCTCTGAAACCATGAGCCAAATAAACTTTTCCTCCTCTAAATTGGTCTTTTGGTTACAGTGATGAAAAAGCTGACTAAACAACTCATATGTATATATTCTAGAAATGTGTTCATGTATTCACTGAGAACATGTACACGAACCTTCATAGTAATACTACTTATAATCACCAACAAATGGAAAGGGCCCAGATATTATGAATCAAATGTGTCCCCGCCAAATTTATAGATTGAATTTTTAACCCCCCCAATGTGGCTATATTTTGGGAGGGGTTCTCTAAGGAAGTTATTAAATTAAATAAGATCATCAGGGTGGGACCTTGATTGAACAGGGTGCGTGTCCTTTTGGGACAATTCCCTACCCAGCTCATGCACACACTGAGGAAAAGTCATGAGAACATGGCTAGAAGGAAGCTGTCTACAAGCCAGAAAGACAGCCCTCAACAGGAACTAAATTGACCAGCAGCTTGATCTAGGACTTACAGCCTCCAGAACTGTTAGAAAATAAAACTTCTGTTATTTAAGCCACCTACTCTATGGTATTTTGTTATTTCAGCTTCAGCTAAGATGCTGCATTAGTTCATTTTCTATTGCCAATAAAATAATACCACAGATTGAGTAAGTCTGGATGAAAAGAGGTCTATTTTGGCTCACGGTTCTGGAGGTCCAAGGGTGAGGCCCTGCACCTGGTGTTGGCCTTCTTGCTGGCACCATCCCAAGGCAATTCAGGGCCTGGCATGGCAAGAGAAAGGAAGATGTCTGTGCATGCATGTGCGTATGTACTTGTGTACACATGTGTATGCATGTGTATGTGTGTTCTGGCCTCTCTTTCTTCTTATAGAGCCTCCAGGATTTGTTCAGGGGACTGGCGCTTATGACCTTATCCAATCCACATCACCTCCCAAAGGTCCCACCTCTGAAAACAATTGTGGGATCAAGTTTCCACCGTCTTAATACTTCACAGTGCAGGTTAAATTCCAACACAAGATGCTTCGGGAGACACACCCAAACCACAGACACCAAATGTCAATCAACAATGTATTGGATAAATGATCTGTAGTAAATGCACACACTGCAGTACATTACAACTCTAAGAATAAATACACCATAATTACATTTAACTATGGATGAATTGCATAAACTTAATGCTAGGTAAAAGAATCTAGAACTTAACCCATTCACTATACCATTTACATAAAATTCAAAAACAGATGAAATAAATCTATGCTGTCAACAGTCACTTTACTTGATCTGAGTCTTTGTTGTAAAATGCATTTTGTTCTATACTTAAGATCTGTTCCATAGTTATCTGTGTATTATGTTTCAGAAAGAGTTAAAAAATGACAAGGTAAGGGGTATAGCTCTGGAGATTATCATAATGGATGATGATCAAGATGGAAGCTTCCATCTGAGAAGCCATTCTGGAGGCCAAAGAAAAGATCCAGGTGGTGCATTTGCTGGAAGAAAAACCTTCAGAAAACTCCAACTTGCAAATATTTCCACCCTATATTATTTTCTCCAATAAAAAGTAAAGAAGTGTTTCTGAAATATTTAAGGGGCCCTCTAGATGTTTTCTGAGCCTATAAAACCCAAGGCTAAGTCATAAAACTCTTAATATATATTGTCACTATAGTTCAATTTAATACCACATTTTTTTCATATTTTCACCTAGAACTGTTGATAGGCTGGTTTTTCATAGATCAGAGCCACTTTAATTTTATTTCAACACTTTTGAAGTTTAAAAGTTCTGCTTTCTTAGCAATCCCTACCAACCAACTTTCTGTTCATGTCTAACACCTAAATTAAATGAGCACCTTTTTAGTGTTCCCCCTTTACACAAAAATAAAAATTAGAACACAGTGATAACTGAATAGTGACTTAATGAATATTTTTTCATCTTGTGAAAAAATGCTTAGCCACCATACATAATGGGACTGTTAAAGAAAAATTTTTTAAAAGGCCACAGTTTAGGTCTACCCCAAGGCCAACATCCATAACCACATAGCCAAAACTTAAGTCCCCCTGATTTAGGTCTCATCATGAAGGAAACACAAAATGTAAGCAATACTTCTTTGTCAGCATGATTAAATAAAATGAAGCCAATCAGCCATGAACGATTCAGTTTAACTAGCTCTCCTTGCTCTAAAAAGAATGTGTAACAAATCACAAAAAAGGTCCTGAGACTTCCTCTTCTATGCTTTATTAATGGTGCCATAACTGCTATTTCTGTCCATTCTCTGTTCAAATCTTTGGTTTGTGTATGCATAAATTTTACAGTTTTTCCTTACATGATCTGATTTTATTGACAAGATTTTGGAATCAGTCACCATGCATTAGGAGGAGGAGTATTAAGTGTGAAGACTGAGGATGGCTATAATCTGTGGGACCTCTGGGCCAGGACCACTTCACTCTGCATCTGTGTCAGACGCTCCTGTTTGGGATTCTGTGCAATGTGTCCTTCACTGTTACTTCATATTTGGCTTCTCAAAGAATGTTCCTTTAGAGTTTTTCTCCAGCGCTGGTGACTTACTTTTTAAAGAAAATGAAGACTTGTGCCACTCATATATGGAAGGTGGCATTTGGCAATAAGTTTCCTGAGGGTGAGGGTGACAGTTCGAAAGGTTCTAAGCTGGACCAAAGAGGTACTGTGTCATGGTCAGGGACAGGAGACTGCAGAGCTGGGCTCTGACCTGCCTCTGCCATTTTACAGACTGGGGAGGCAGGGATGGACTGTTTTTCTTCTCTGGGACTCTATTTTTTTTTTCATATCAGTAATCACATGCAGATAATGTGAGATTTGAAAGTAATTAATGGCACAATTAATTCACTTGAGATATGGTGGGCCCTCAATACATTATACAGTTACACTGTATAACTGTCTATAATACAGTTATCATAGTGCCTGTTTCACCCCACCCAAGATGACCATATCCATGGCTCTGATTGTCAAGAGAGCCCAGTAAAAGTAGTTTCCTTAGAGCTCTAAGAGACCTGCTGTTTGAAATTTGAAATCATTAAGAGTAGAATTCAGCAGATGCATGCTCTGCCTCTAACCACAGCATATTATAATACACAAATTCAGGTGCAATGGTTAGAAGTGGCACATTAGGAAATTGGGAAGATTTCCTTGGTTACCATATATCCAACATGATTTAGTCTCTCATTGTGTATCTTCTAGCATAACAGAATTGTCATCCTGTAAATAATACTGCTATATCTGCAGCAGATATTTCCAAGGTGATCCCAAGATTCCAACCTCCTGGGGTCCACCCCTGCATAATTCCCTCCCCTTGAGTGTGGATGAGACCTGCTCCTATGATGGAATATTTCCCTCATGATTAGGTTACAATACAGGGTGAAGTGAAGGTATTTTGTGGATTTAAGTAGCTGACTCAGAGTTAATCAAAGGGCAAATTATTTCTGGTTGGCTGGACCTAACTGGGAGAGCTCTTTAAAAGAGAGTTTAGCAGTCAGAGTGATTTGGGTAAAGGGTAGAATGGAAGAGCTGGAGGAAAAGATTAACATTAAACAGAGACATGAGGTGGGAGGGAAAGGGAAAGGGAGAGAAAAGGGAAATTGCATGGAAATGGAAGGAGACCCTCATTGTTATACAAAATTACATATAAGAGGTTGTGAGGGGAATGGGAAAAAAAACAAGGAGAGAAATGAATTACAGTAAATGGGGTAGAGAGAGAAGATGGGAGGGGAGGGGAGATAGTAGAGGATAGGAAAGGTAGCAGAATACAACAGTTACTTATATGGCATTATGTAAAAATGTGGATGTGTAACCGATGTGATTCTGCAATCTGTATTTGGGGTAAAAATGGGAGTTCATAACCCACTTGAATCATATGAAATATGATATGTCAAGAGCTTTGTAATGTTTTGAACAACCAATAAAAAGAATTAAAAAAAAAGAATTGAAAAAACTTAACACCAAAAAAACAAATAACCCAATCAATAAATTGGCTAAAGAACTGGACAAACACTTCACAGAAGAAGAAATACAATCGATCAACAAATATATGAAAAAGTGTTCACTATCTCAGCAATGCAAATCAAAACTACTCTAAGATTTCATCTTACTCCAAGAATGGCAGCTATCAAGAATACGAACAACAATAAATAAGGGGAAAAGGCACACTCATATATTGCTGGTGAGACTTCAAATTGGTGCAACCACTCTGAAAAGCAGTATGGAGATTCCTCAGAAAACTTGGAATGGAACCACCATTTGACCCAGTTATCTCACTCCTTGGTTTATTCCTAAAGGACTTAAAATCAGCACATTACAGTAATGCAGCCACGTCAATGTTTATAGCAGCTCAATTCACAATAGCTAAATTATGGAGCCAATCCAGATGCCCTTCAACAAATGAATGGATAAAGAAAATGAGGTATATATACTCAATGGAATATTACTCAGCTTTAAAGAAGAGTGAAATTATGGCATTTACCAGTAAATGGATGGAGTTGGAGAATATCAAGCTAATCGAAATAAGACAGTCCCAAAAAAACAAAGGCCGAATGTTTTCTCTAATATGCAAATACTAATTCACAATAAGATGAGGGGCACTAGAGAAAAATAGCGTTACCTTAGATTAGGTAGAGGGAAGTGATGGGAGGGGAGGAGAGGGGATGTGGGAACATAGTAGAATGAAACAGACATTATTACTTTATGTATATATGTGACTGCATGACCAATACGATCTACAACATGTACACTCAGAAAAATGAGAAATTATATTCCATCTATGTATATCAAAGTACATAAGTGCATTCTACTATCATGTATAACTAATTAAAATAAATTTTTAAAAAATCAAAAGAAAATAAAGGTATTGTCCATTTACAACTAAAAAAAATGTTAAAAAAAAAGAGAAACTAATGTGACTCCATTTTTGAGAAACCAGACTCTATCTCAGAGCAAAGCCTGTCCAAGGAAGGGGGCGTGACCCTTGTCCTTGGAAAAACCCACAGAGCACTTTTAAGCACATACCCACCCTGCTGAGTTGTTTGTCTGTAAATAACAGGAGAGGTCAGTGACAGCCGCCAGGTGTCCCTGATTCAGGCTAGGTGAGGACCCGTAGCAACCCCCCTAGCAACCTCCAATCAGTATTAGACAGGGAAAATACCTGGGATGCCAGATGACCGCCCCCGCCCCAGTAGTTTATGGTGGTTGACAACATGTTGGGAAACCATGTAGTTTAGCACGTACACCCCTCGTGGCCTAAACCAATCAGTTCAAAGGAACCCCCCTCTTGTACTAGCCAATCACCCCTACCCAACTTGTTCCCACCAGTGAATGTGCGAATCAATGTTAAGTGTTGCTGTTTGACTTTCCCGTGGTATGGAATGATTTGCTGTGTGATGTTGTGATGCATAGAGTATCTCTCCCCAAAACCTATAATATCTCACTGAACAAAGGACCGGGACTCATTCCCTGGGACCACTGCATCGTGAACAGTTGTGAGTCCAGGCTTGAGCTTGCAATAAAGACTCTTGTGTGATTGTATTGGATTTGGCTCCTGGAGGTCTATTGGGGTCCCACGAATCTGGCATAACAGAATGTAGAGGGAAGAGGAGAGAGTGGGAAGAGAAGAGAGGAATTCTCTGGCTGGCCTTGAGGAAGTAAGCTTTCACGTTGTGAAGAGAGCTACATGGCAAGGACCCAGTGCAGGACAATTCTCCAGGTGGCCTTGGATAGCCCCAGTTGGTCTCCTTTCCTTGTGTGTAATTCTCAAGAATAACTGCAGAACATGCTGGATATGCAACATCCTGAGATAAGGAGGGACCTTTTCAGAATAGCCTTGGCTCTGTGTTGTTTCCTCCTAGAAGAGCAAGTTCTTCATGCCTTAGCCCAGTGATATGTGTTTCCCCTGGGATATCAAGCTGCTTTCCAGGGTCCCTCAAGCGGGTATATGTAGATGAGACTCTCTGCCTTGGGTGGCTCTCTTGTGGTTTGCCATGAATCTTAGGTTTTTGTTGTCTCTTAGTGCCTGGCTGTAATAAACCTCTGCCATGTAACTTCTTAGGTATGTGAGTGCTCTGTCTCACCAGAATAGGGCAAGTAATCTCACACAGTGAACCTGCTTCACACCTTCTGAGCAGACTCTAGGAGCTAAGAGCATCTGTGGCCAACAGCTAGCAAGAAAATGGGATGTCAGTCATTCAGCTGCAAGGAACCTTCAATCTGAGAGAACTTAGAAGTGGATCCTCCCCTAGATAAGACTCCAGATGAGGACACAGCCAGCTGACACTTTAATTTCAGCCTGAGGGACTCTAAGCAGAATCTCAGACTTGGCTAAAACATTCCAAACTGCCAACTCACAGAAACTGTGAGATGATAAATTTGTGCTGTTTTAAGCTGCTAAGTGTCTGGTAATTTGTTATGCAGTACTGTGTCCTTTAGCCAAAGGGCATTTAAATGGAATTCTGTTCATCATTTCACATTCCTATCCCAGGAGTGTTTAGGTGATGTCTAGGATGCTTCCCTGTGTCCTTGAAGTTAAGGGGAGTTATGCAGGATGAAACACCTGAACCCACAAAGTCAAATGAACAGTTCCTGGGAGCTGTGCTAAGAACATTGTGACCTGGGCTAGTGATAACTTGCACAACCAGGAGAGGACAGACAGGCAGGCTATAGGCTGCCAGAGAGGCTAATGGGTGGATGACAAGGCTTAGTGGATTGACTTATGCTGGCTTCCAGAAGTCAAGACCCTAACCCAGCTGAGAGCATTCCTGGGGCTATACATTGGACATGATAACCCTGGGAAGAGAACCCCATCGTGTCAAATGCCAGCACTTCCCAACTTCAGGAGAATCAAAAATGGCTACATGGTATTCCAGCATTTCCAGCCAAAATCCAGAGTGGGATGCCCAAGAGGATGGCATTCTTCATATGCGGAATGCACTGTGAAGGTTCAAAGACGGTTCACAGTTCAAAGTTCCTATTTCTGGCTTTAACAGAGTGGTTATTTACATCTTCCTATGATATCACTTAAAAACATGAAAAAAAGGAGTTGGCATTGTGAATATCTTAAAACCTGAGCTCCTGTAACAAAACCAAAGAAAAAAAAATCACAAGCCAACACCATCAAGTGAGGCTGATGGTCTCGTGGGTGAGGAGCTATTAGTCACTTGTTCTGACTTTTGAGTAGCATTCCTTCGATTCATACATGATAATGGGACCGATTAACTTGAATATTGTAACAGATGGTTACCACACAGTTTAAAATAAGATGCCAGTTTGCTTATCCCCACAGAGACACTTCTATGAAAAAAAAACCCAAAATGTGACAATTCTTCATGAGAAAGATGAGGGATTCTTGCCCTAAGTGTGACCTTATGATTTCTTTTAATATCACTGAAGTGCACACCTCCCCCTAGAACTACCCGATCCTCTCTTTCTGGGGATTGCTGCACCTTGTAAGTGCTTCTGTGAGAGTTGCCTCCCTAGGACTGTGATGCTTGGCTCCCAGTCTGTCTTTCTTGTGTCTTTGGAGCTCCTTTGGGATAGGAACCTTGTGTTTCTTGTCTTAGTAGTTCTTGATACCAACAATAGTGTTTGGTCTACAATAGTTGTTCAATAAATGTTTTCTAAATGAATGGACAATTATAATGCTGGTGAAAATGATTTATCCTTTTGGTCAAATTCTTAAAAAAGAAATACCTATCACTCTATGCAAATAAAATATTACTAAAGCCAGCCATTGTTCAATATTTGGTATTTCTTGAGCACTGTGCAAACATCACTTGGTTATTTTTTGTAGTGGCCCTACAAGAAAGGCTAACTCATGGCCTGGTAACAGATAAGAATATGAAGCCCTATGATGGTGGCCTGATGAGGTTCATGCTATAACCAGTATGGTGCCAAGACATGAACCCTGATCTCTGAACCTCTGAAACTTGGTGCAAGTTTTGTGCTTATCATGTGCCAGGCCCACAGAGGAACATGGCACCTCCAGGCCTGCCCACCAGAGGCCTCTGCTGTGAATGATGGATGGAGGGTGCTCCAAGCACCACCTGTCAGAAGACAAATCTGGAGTTAGGAAACATGGGGAACTATTTTTAGGGGCAAGGAATGGTCCCATTAAATGGGAGGCCAATGGAAACCCCATGACACAGAAGGAAGGGGGGGGCATGCAATTGTATGGATCTTGAGTGTCCCTCAAAGGCACAAGTGTTGAAGTCTTGGTCCCCAGTTGTGATGCTAATGGAGGTGATGGGACCTGTAGGAGGTGGGATGTAGTGGGTGGAATTTAGGTGACTGGGGGCATGCCTTTGAAGGGATCACTAGGACCCCTTCTCTTTCTTTCTCTCTGATTCCTGACTGCCATGAGGTAAACAGACCTCCCCCAACATGCCTCCTACCCTGATTATATTGTGTCACCACAGGCCCAAAGAAACAGGGCCAAGCAACCATAGACTGAAACCTCTGAAACAGTAAGCCAAAATAAATCTTTCACTTATTAAGTTGATTATCTCAGGAATTCTGTTATAGTAACACAAAGCTGACTAACTCAGAGTAGAAACTGGAAGAAAGAGATGAATGCAGCAGCCCCTGAGAACTATTGGGTGGGAAGACACTTCCTGACCCTTCTCTGCCCACAAGCATAGTGTTGCTTCTAGTTCTTTGTTTCCCTGAAAACCTGGGTCTCAGCAGCCAAATCCACTCATCAATTCCTTGTGCTCAGAGGCACATTTGGTACCAGGCACAACTTCTTACTTGAAACACTTTCCCTAGGCTTCAGGCTCCTGTCATCCCTGGCTGGCTTTTTCTGTTTCCCAGTCCATGTGTTCTCTGTCTCCTCTGCAGGATGCCCCTCTGTCTCCTCCTGCAGAGGATGCTGCCCCTGCTGCTTGCAAGTCCTTAGTACTGGAGCACCACAGCTGGAGTCCTAGCATGGCTTCTCTTTTTCTGTCCCTGCTCCAGAATAATGCCTCTAACCAATGCTCACCATTGCAGAGAGCTGTGTCAGAGGCATGGTGGGAGGGTCCTCCAAGGAGCTCACTCCACCCTACATAATTTCACCATATATATTTGCATCCGTATCCCTGACCTCTGTAACTCCAGATTCACAAGTTCAACTAGACAGCAACTTTACAAAAATCTCAGGCTATTCCTGACAGTGCTGGCTTCTTCCTCTCCCCCAGCCCACCCGACACAGTAACATTATCTACCCACGTGGTAGGCGCAACATTCCGGGGGTCACGTTGACTCTTCTGTCTGCCACAGCCCCATCCAATCCCTCATCAAGGCCTGGAGGTCTACCATCAAAACATGTCCTGCTTTGATATCTACCAACTTCTTGTCATTCCCATTGCTCCCCCACGGCCCTGCCCACTTCCTTTCTCCTGGACTACAGCAGCTGCCTCCTGCCTATTCTTCCTGCTGCTTCTCTTTGTAACTCGGTCATCCATTCTTGATAGAGAAACTAGAATCTGTCAGATGTAAATTTAAATGTGTCACTCACCTTCTCAAACCCTCTGAAAGCGGCATATCCTCCCTAAAGTAATACCCCAAAGACTCTTGAAGGTGCCCTGGGCCTGGGCTCCAGTTCCCTTGCCTTCCTTCCTGGCTTTTCCAGCCCTTGCTCCACCTGCACACTTGACACTGCTTCTGTGAAGTACACCCAGTCTGTGATGCTGTGCCCCCTATGCCAGGAATGTTGATGTGCCGGCTGGTGTCATCACTCCCTGCCCTCCTCTGGTTTGCTTAGCCCCCTCCTTTCACCTTGTGCTTCCTTACCTTGCTTTTTGACTTCTTCACAGCAGCCAGCATTGTCTCATTTCATATTTATAAGTTTACTTGTTTATGGACTTTCATTCTCTGTGGAATTTCATCTCCTCCAGGGCAAAGATTTGTATCTGTTTGGTTTGTGAGGAAGCCCTTGACCTCAACAGGTCATTCAGTGGGAGCATAGCAAAGGTGTTCACTGGGGGACTCTATCTCAGTTTGGTAGCTGCTATGCATCTCTGACTTTTGGATGGAAGAGAATGCAGCTCCAGCAAGCCAAGCAACTTGTTCAAGCTCTCCCAGCTGACTGGGACTGAAGCCAGGGTTGAGATGCCTCTGAGGCCTGCAGACCTCCACATTTAGGACTTCTCTAGCAGATTCCCTCCAGTACCATTATCCTTGCATGGAAACAATTCAATGCCATGATTTAGGTGTCCCTAAATGTTTTCGGACATCTATATTACAATGTCCTGTTATGCAATGACTACTGTGTTATACAGACATGCTTCTGCCCTTTGGCTCATGAACATACTGCAGTGCCTCCCACAATCTTACACATGGCTGCTAGCTTCCAGATGAGGTAATGGATGTCACTTCCTAAACCTAGAGACCTCTGGTCTCTGAATCTTCTTACTTTTGAATACAGCAGGGCCACCCAATGGAGAAATGGATAGGCCCGTGGATGCTCTGGCTGGCTAGTCATTAAAAATGAAAACTGGTTTCTTTTCTATCTCTGAAGGTCAATCACTTTCAGTTGCTTCTAATGTGCCCAGAACTGTCGTGGGTTGGGTGTCACTATGCCCTCTGGGGTTGTAATTTAAAGGAAGACTGGTTCCCCGATCTGTGGGATTTTTGAATATTCAAGGCTGGCACTCCACTGGATATGGAGCCCTCAGAGATAGATGGGGCTGCCTGTCCCCGTGAACTGGGCAGACACCTGAGCACTGGAAAGAGGATACTGAGAAAGTAGAGTCAAGTACCCAGGATGGATGGACTAGCTGGAGAACAGGCAACACTAACTGAGCAAAGCCCATATTTTGCCAAGTTTTTGGACCATGTAATCCCTGGGTTATTATGTAGCCAAGGAAGGGGAAGTTTCCCCACTTGAAAAAAAGCTATTTCCTGCCCACCACAACTGGTTTAACTCTACTTGAAGCAAATGGACTTTTTTCACTAAATATTTTTTCCTATCTATTTTTCAATCTTACATGTGAACAGGAAATAATACTGCATATAAATAATAGTTTATTCACAACTCTTTTAAGCACTAAACTACTAGAAAGAAGAATTTATACCTCCTACCCAGTAGTACTGGGTATAAATCTCAGATCACAGATATTTGGAAGAGTTTTGTTTTCCCCATGGACAGTGACAGTTGAGGCCCCAGGAACACAGCCCATGGGTATGAGGGGAGCAGAAACTGCTGCCAGATGGGTTGTGGGGCTGGGGATCCCCACCAGAATTTGACCCTTAAGCAAGGGCTTAGACTAGACCCTTGCTTAAGGGTAGAGAAAAAGAAAAGTTCAAACAGGTCAGATGGATAGTGTGCTGGGTTTGTGTTCCTACCAGCCTAGAGATGGCCTTACTCTGCAGAGAGACATACACATAGACATTTGCCCATGTACCTCCCTTGTTTCCCATGTGGGCAGTGTGGAGACATGTTTTGTCATAGGCTGCCTTTTCGAAGCAGAACCCTGACCTTCAACCTCATTCCTCTATGTGCCTTTGACAGCCTCCTGAGGTATGGGCTGGTGGTGTGTCTCCTCAGCCTCTTGCTAGCATAGACCAGGCTGGGGCCTAGATCTCTGCTCCCATTCTTCTCCATTCTCAGTATACAATGTAAGCAATGAGCTGTTTGAGAATTTAACACATTAATTTGGTAAGTTTGGATTTTAAAGAGGTGTTTACCAAGACTGGATGATTGAAATTCCAATCAGACAAAATATAAATCAATATATGATACTGTAGTCTCCCCTTATCAGCAAGGGTATGTGTTCCAAGACCCCCAGTGAATAGTGCTGGATTCCAACATAGATTGTTTTCCTATACATATACACCTGTGATAAAGCTTAATTTATAAATTAGGCAAGGTAAGAGATTGATGATAATAACTAATAATAAAATAGAATAACTGTAACAATACATTGTAATCAAAGTTATTTAAGCTTACAAGTTCATCATTTCTGGAATTTTTCCATTTAATATTTTCAGAACATGTTTGATCATGAGTAACTGAAATGTGGGAAAGTAAAACTGCCAGTAAGGTAGGAAGCTGCTGCATATGGCCAAAAAATACAGGAAAAACAACCAAGAGAAGAACCAGCTTTTGTTAAGCATGATATGTCTGAAAGGAGAAAGACAATGTAGTAGACTCTACATATGCACCTTAAACAGGACTCTGAGCTTCAAATGAAGCAGTGTGTTAGTGCAATTACTCTGATACCAGCAATCTCTGGGGTTGAACTCCATACAGGTCTGAGCTGCTGCTGCATTTAATTGAGAGTAATGCATAAAACTGTTTTCTTCTCTATGAAGGGCGAAACTTGTTTAAAATACCATATCTCAATTAGTCACATGGAAGCATCAATGAAATAGCCAGCTTCCACAGCAGGTGGTTCAAATTACTGTCAACCCCTATGAATTGTTTCATGCTTGTGGATCAGTCATTGCTGTGGAGGTGAGACAGAGCAGGGATGTGGGTGCCAATCACTGAGGTGTTTTTGATGGCTGTGCAGAAGCTGAGATAATAATTTGTCCACAGTCACAATGTGAGTTCCAGTACAGTGACTGGGGAGACAGACCCTGTTCTAAAAATCAAGCACACTGTTAGTGAGGCTCTCCAGGTCCTATGACTGAGATATAACTGCAAATGTGCCCAACACAAAAAAGTCCCACGAATCATCATCCCTTTCTCAGTGTAGGTGCATCCTGCACCTCTCTCTTGCAGCAGATGGATGAGTATTATTCTGACAAGCAATGGCTTAAAACCAAGAATACACAGAAGCTCCAAGCTGGTCAAAACATCCAACACATTACTTTTTGGATGTTTCCCATTTGCCCTGAAGATCTACACTCTACCCTTCTGCATGCCATTCTCCTCCCAGAAGGTGAGCATGGACCACATCAATGAAATCTCTGCCATCTGTCCTACTAGTGAACGGCACTGGTCAGAGCTTGCATGGTGGAAGAAGAATATGGTTGGAGTCTTATTTCTCCATCGTTTTCTCTCTCTCCAAAGCCACAGCTCTCTCCATACAGCTACTCTCACCCCTTGACTTTCTGATATGCACAAGGGTGGCAATGGCCTCTCCTGGGCTACTGCCTGGCATGGCACTGTCATTCACTGGTATCCTCAAACCCTACCCATTCCTCAGCAAACAGTCCCTTTACAGAATCCCTTCATCTCATTAGGTATTGTGGGTCATCTTTCTTTCCTACTAGGGTCCTGACTAGTCCTCCCACCAATGTATAACCTGTAGATCCTTCATTACTGGTTTTTTTCTGAAACACTCAAAGGTGCTTAGCAATTTTCATTGGGTTTTGGCCAAGAGATAAAAGAAGCTCCATTCTCTAAGAGTGCATTGTTGGCTGCAGCCCTCAGCAGAACACTCTCTCCTCTAGCCAGCTCTGCTTTCCTGTTTGCCTGGAATGTCACACTGGGGTGCATCTTCAAGGGCCAGGGATCTGGAAGTGAGGCCACTCCCCAGCAGACAGAAAGAACTGGCTGAAGGCCAATCAGAATGAGAAGGCTATGCTTCCCATCTATAGCAGAAATGCTTCCCACGGATTGAGAACTCTATGTCCACTTCCAGAGGTGTGTGGCTTGGGAAGAAGAGCACAGAGTCTTCTAAATTATGTTTGTAAAGTTATGAATGTAGTTTTGCTATAATTTATACTGCAAGTGATCAAGAGTGGATAGGTATATAACTTTGCCTCAGGAAGAACCTTTTTCTGTTGCAGACATTGGGTTTGAACTACTTACTTTTTCCAAAGGGACTTCAAAGAAGAGACATTTGTGTTGTTCCCTGAGTGTCTTCCTTGTTGGAATATTAGGGTGAGGAGGAAATGTTCAGGAGAAGGAGAATGAACTTAGGCTTTGCTTCCTCAACCCAGAGGCCAGAAAGGCTGAGAGGGCAAGGGACTGACAGCTACATGAGGCATGTGCCACTGAGTACTCAGAGAGCTTCACAGGCCAGCTGTGTTCTCACCTTTGCAGACGGACAGCTGAGGCCCAGAGAGGTTACACAACTTGCTCATGTACATGGGAATAGACAAGAGTCTCCTATTTTTCTTTTAAGCTCAGGATCTTTCTTATCTTTTGTTCATCACCCATGGAGGAGCAGCATGGGTAAAAGAGAGAAGCAAGGCAGAGAAGCATGGAGTTCTCTTGGAGGAGTAGCTGGGATTTAGGAACAAAGGAAACAACTCAGAAAATATCAGCAAAGCATAACCTGCTCATATGCCCTACATCCTGCCAGCCCCAGGTGGGATCACATTCAGTCTTTACAGAAGGTTTGGTACCAGCACTGAGAGTCCTGATGGATCACTGCTGGGAACCTCAGAACATGCATCTCCCTCTTGCTCACTGAGTGGGTTAGGCCAGCTCGCTCAGTCACTGAACCTAAGGAAAGTGAGCCTGATGGCAGAAGCAACTCACCTGCCTGCTCCAAAGCTACCATGGTTGCCTGCTCTATCAAGTCCCGCTCGATGAAGCTCCTGAAGTCCTCACTGTACACACTCAGATCTGGCAACTGGAATGTGTAGATTGGCATCTCCAGAGGGAACTGTTCATTGTTGCATTCATTTGCTACGTGTGACCGGGCCAAGGAGACAATGGCTGAGCTGGCGTGAGAAATCCCCCGGGAAAGTCGCTTTTCTGCAGGGAAGAAGGAAAGACAGCCAGAGTAAGTCTAATAAGTGTGGCTCTGTGTACATGCAAATACATGAGAACACACAAAAGTCCTCATGCATGCACACATGACACCCAAACACATGTGTATGCACACACCATGCACATTCATTTATACATAGGCACACAGATATACACAAGCATATTTCTACCCTGCAGGCCTTTCTGCTGTGCGAATAAAATTTCCACCACCCAGTGTGTCACTTCCTCATGCCTGGCACAGAAGCACTCAGAGGTGAGCTGCAACTCCACTGCACAAGTGCACATTAAAATTGTCACAGGGCACCAGGCTTGCTTTTGGGTCTGTAGTTACATTTAACTTAATTCATCAGAGCTGTCCTCTCCTAGCATTGAATGGCACAAGGGTGGCTCCTTATTATTATTTTTTTTCATTTACGTATTTAAAGAAATAAGCGACCTACTCAAGCTTTTTTCCCCTGTTTCTAAGATTTTTAAAGATAGGTTATTTTACTAACATTCCTCTGATAAACACCTCCCACATGAACATCCTTGGGATATAAACATGAATCTTTACCTGTGTTTCTTTTCCATCTGTAAATACTTTTGTCACAGCATTCTCAGATATGATGGTCTACTCTGGTCTTGTTCTAGTCTAGGCTTTCTAAGCAATGAATAGTAATGCAGTGTAGAATCACCTAAAAAGTATGCATCTTTGTTCTCTTAATGCAGAAAAGCATATTTACTTTTTAAAGCCCTGTGTTTAATGGCTACATTTAACTTAAACAGGAATTCTTAAACATATGATGTGGGAAATAATTTTTCTTTGTTACAGTGAGTATTTGTAACTTTTAACAACAGTTCTCTTATTTTCCTCAGGAAAGGAGGATCACCAGTGTTTGAACTTGATTATTTTATAAACCCTGTGGAGAATTCCTAAGTATATTCCCTTGATTTATAAGGACCCCCATTTTATTTCAGATGAGCCTGCTCACTGGTAAGGATGCCCCCTGGAGGTGCACTGCTAGTGGACATACTATGGACATACAGAAAATCCCAGCCTGCACCTTCCTCCAGAGCAGGAGCTTCCTACATGCTCATTTATAGGATTAGCAGAGAGAAATGACATTAGTAGAATTTGGCTACAACAGACTCATAGGCAGAGGCTTTTGATCCTGTGTTAGTTTTTAAATTCAAAATTAATTCATAGAAGTCTCATGTATTTGCCCACTTAAATGAATGGAAAGTCAAAGACACAGAATATATTTATGGTTTTGATTTGCCCGCAATTTCATTCTGAGACAACAGGACTAAGTTGTTTTAAATTTTGAGAAAAAGCAAAAAGAGATGTATAATCACAGGCCTTTAAAAAGAAGAAAACTGGAACACTTGGACCTGTCATGTGTTGATGACCATTGTTTCCTCACTTGTTCCAGATCTTTAAGAGCAGGAGCCAAGGAGAGCCCAAGTAGATCTGCCTCTTGCATACCATGCTGAGCTCACGTATTTTTCATAGAATTTGTTTTTGAGTTTGAGAAAGAAGAAACTGCCTGGAACTGCCCCATCTTTGGGGTGTAATGGAAATGGACTTCAGATATTAGAGAATTGAGAGGCCATGCACACTCATAATCTGTTGGCCTTGGGTTGGACATCTTCTCCCCAGTCAGCCCACAAGGCTGCTGCAAAACAGTGGGAATTTTTTAACCAGGGGCAACCATTCTCCTTCTGCATTTAACAATCGGTAACAATTTATCAATTTATAAGATGCAATTAGGATCTTACAAACATTGTGATTAGAGGTAAAAAGTGATTAAGAAAATTTAAACATCAAATATTTGGAATCAGTCTCAAGAAAAAGCATTTTTTTTAACTAAAACAGATAAATTGAAGATCATATAATTAAAATATATGTTTCTAATTCTGACACCTCTCTGTCCCTATCATCACCTCCACGACTGCACATGGGTAACCACAGATACTCACATACTGACTTTTATTTTTCAGTGCTGGGGATGGAACCCAGTGCCTTCTACTTGATAGGCAAGTGCACTCAGTCACACTCTCAGCCCTGATTCTTTAAACGTGAACCCAGTGATTTTTCTTTTAGAGGTATAAATGAATAAAACATTTTATAAAAATTACCATGTTCACAGTTGTGCCTCATGAAACAGGAAGATAAAAAATAAAATCACAGTGAGAGCATGTACAGAATTTTCCACCTGCTGATAAAGCCAACTCCAACATTGATGATTTAGGCCAGGGGAGGTACATGACTGTATTTCTGGGTTTTTTTTTTTTTTTTTGTGTGTGTGTGTGTTTCTAAGATGCCCCACCCAAGGCCAAGCAAGTCTTAGAGGATGACTCTAAGGAGTGAATGTTTCATATGCAAACCAAGTAATTCAGAGTTTGAACCAGGTCTTCTGTCTGGCTCTGGGGACCCAGGACCCAATATTTCTTTGCTTTAATCACCCTTGGGTCCAGGTACCAGACAATCAAAGACAGGCCCCATGCCTCAGAGCCCACTGAAAGGATGGCAACTAGCCAGTCCAAGATCTGCTTGCCTTTCCACAGAACACATAATAAGAGATCTCACCCATGCTCCCCTCCCCACCCTGCTTCCTGACCCACCCTGTGTGCCTCCACATGGAATGCAGTTTTCAGGCAATTGTGAGGAAAACCTTCTTCCCCCATCCTTTCTGTGTCTGTGTGTCTTACTATACTTGATTAAAATAATCCTGAGTACATTTTAAAGCAGGTGGACAAGACTTTCATTGAGAGACATATACAAATATTTTAGACTCTGTAGGCCACACAGACTTAGTATTGAATACTCTGTAGCATTAAATCAGGCATAAACAATACATATGTGAATGGGCATGGGGGTGTTCCAATAAAAAATTATTTAGAAAACAGGCAGCAGCCCGATTTTGCTTTAGGGCCATCATTCGTTTACCTATGATTTAGACTGTGGAATGCTTTATTTATTTATTTTTTAATCACACTTTGATTTCGGAAAGACCTCAACTAGGAGAGACATAAACTTGATTCAGAAACTATATAATTTGTTCTATTAAAAATCAATATATCTGTCTTGTAGACTTATTTTACTGTGAGAGATTCTTTTTTTTTCTTGAACAATATCTGGTAAAATTCCAATAGAGCCGGTGCCAGTGACACTTATTAGGCCATGGTTCTGCCAATTGCTCTAGAAGCCGAGAAGCAGGTCCTTCTAGCATTCTCACAGGAGGATAAGATAATGGCAAGGATGTTTGCTGTCTGCAAACCTATGTTTGAGCAGGAACTGCCGTATTGACACCTGCCTGGAACTATTGCTGTCTGAGAGGAACCAAGAGCTTAACTCTGTGAGTCTGAAGGCATGGACAGTCTGGAGGCCCTCGGGGAGAATGGAAGAACACACCTGTCAAAGTAGTCCCTCCTGAACCAGATCTAATGGCAGAAAGGAAGCAGACCTTGAGAACAATATAACAAGAAGCACAAGACAGTGCACAAGCCTCAGCATTCTTCCCCTAAACCTTCTCCAGGGATGCATAGGAGCAGAGGGGTGGGAATGGGTGAGGCTCCACAGGCTGGCGCTGGGAGAGCATTCTGGTTGTGCCTTTGGTCTCCCCAGCAGAGCCCTGGCAGGTCACTGCCTCCCCCATTGTCACTGCAGTGTGGGTGAAGAGCTGCTCGAGCCAATGCCTGCTGAAGGATACTGCCAGGAAGAGGCACCAAAAACAGTGAGCACACACACCCTGACACACCCTGACAGCCTGGCAGTTACCAGAGAGTAGGCAGCCCCTGGAAACAAGCCATTTCTTGAACAGTGATGCTGGGAGGTTCCCTGAGGAGAAAAGCCAACTATGGGGAAGGCAGCAAGTGGGGAAAGTTTAGAGCCTGAATTAAAACATTCAAGGCTCAGCAATCCCAAGAGTGGGTATATATCCTAAGGAAAGGAAGTGAGTATGTTAAGACATTGCATTCCCATGAGCACTGCAGCATAACAGTCAAGAAATGGAACAACCTAAGTGTCCACCAGTGGATGAATAGATAGAGAAAATCTGGTGCATATATGCAACAGAATACCATACAGCCATAAAAGAATGAAATTCTGTCATTTGTGACAACATGGATGTACTAGAGATCATTAAGTGAACTAAGTCAGACACAGAAAGGCAAATTCCACAATATCTCACTCAGGTGTAGAAGCAAAAACAACTGATCTTGAAGAAGTAGAAAGTAAAATAGTGGTTATCAGAGGCTGGGGGTTGGGGGCTGAAAGAAAGATAAACTGAGGTTGGTGGTTGGCTACAAAATTACAGCAAGATTGGGTAATACATTCTAGGGTTCCACAGCAAAAAAAAAAAAAAGGATTACTGTAGTTAATAATAATGTATTGTGTATTTCAAAAATAGCTAGAAGAAAGGATTTTGAATGTTTATAACACAAAGAAATGATAAATGTTTGAGATGATGGAAATGCTAATTACCCTGATTTGATCATAATACATTGTATATGTGTATTAAGATACCCTCCATACCCCATTAATACATATGAATATTATATGTCAATTTAAAATAAAAGAAAAAAAATGAGGCTTTTTAACTTCAGTGCTTTTCTTTCACAATCTCTTTCAGAGCAAGACTAGTCCAGAGCCCAATGCCTTTCCCTGAAGTATGCTGATATGGCTGATAACCACAGGCACTAGGAGCTCACAAGGAAATGTGGGAAACATCTTATGAGTGCAAGCATAGTTAAGGGAAGTCCACAAATGGACCAAATTTAAAAATGAACCTCATAAACATGTTCAATGAGATAAAGAGAATATTCGAATATGAAATGCTACTAATGACAAAGAACTAATTTGTAATGAAAAATGCAAATGTTGACTCAAAGTGGATGCATATAGAAAATGAATCAGGAGGTCAGGATATCAGGGTCAAGCAAAGCTCTTAGCAGATATGAAATAAGAAGACATTGGAAGAAGGGTTGCAAAGAGTTCAAGGAAAATAATTCGAACTGAGAATTTTTATTCCACTAAACAAAAAGGTAAGTCTATCAAGTAAATGTATACAGGCACTTAAGGGCCTTAGGAGATTCACTAGGCCAAAACACTTTGGAAGTAGTCTTTGAGAAAATATTCTTTCAGCAACAGAGAAATGAAAATAGGCATGTGTCTCTTGAGGACAAGGATATATTCTGAGGAATGCATCACAGGGTAAATTTTACAGAGTGTGCTTATAAGAGACACAGATGATGTAAGACATTCTCTTGATGTGGCCACCTGCAATCAAGAGACATGGTCAACACTACAAGTGTGAGTCTGTTGCTAGTGTAACCTGGCACACTGTTTCACACTAAGCTATATTTTTATAAGTAGGATCACACTCTAAAATAATGATAAAAAGGATACTATAGCAAAAACCAGTAACACACATTAACAGTCACCTGTTATTCTTTATGCTTTTCTTTTTTTTTTTTTTTTGGCAGTGCTGGGGATTGAACATGGGTTTTGCCCATGCTAGGCAAATGCTCTACTGCTGAGCCACATACCTAGCCCAGGATATTATCCTTCCTTATCAAGTAACATGTAATTTAATATCAAATATCAATACTTGGTAATGATAATTAATGCATCATACTTTTATATGACTGGCAGTGAAATAGATTTGCTTACATCAGCATCACCACAAACACATGAATGATGTGCTACACTGTATTATTACATTGGCTGTGACATCAAAGGTGATTGGCGAAAAATTCTCAGCTCCATGATAAACTATGGGACCACCATTGTAGGTGTAGATTGTCATCACCGAAATGTCAGTTTGTGACATGTGACTGCAAATATGAGCAAACAAAGAAGTTAATTACTTCTTTACAAAATATACAAAGGCAACAGAAAGAACCTAAGTATGATTAAGGCCAAGTGGAGGTAGAAAGAGGGAAGGTAAGAGCACATGGATACACATGTATTTTTCAGGGTAAAATATAGTCGTCAGCAAGCTTTTTAAAATCATAAAAAGAAAACCTAAATACAGGTTTTAGTAGATTAGAGGTAATGTTCACCCAAGTAAAAATAGAATGCATACTTTTGAGAAGTAGAAAAAATTAGAAAGAAACAAAAGATAGAAAAGAGAAAAGCACATGAAAAAGCTTATCAAATAAAACATAAAATGTAAAGAAATACAGATATGAAGAAATTGAAAACTAAATAAACTAATGGTAAACTAAGTGAATTAAATTCCATACTTGAAAGACAAAGACTCTTGAATTATACAAAAAATATGATGATAAATAATCTTCAAGAACTACATTTACTATGAAAAGATAAGAAAAGTTTGAAAGTAACTTAGAAAATGACATTCTAGGCAAATATGAACCAATGGAAAGCCAGGGTAATAGTGTAATATCAACAAGAACCGATTAAAGGATAAAATCTTTACATGAGACAAAGTGTCAACTTATATACTGGTAAAATAAGAACGCTAGAGCAAGATGATCTAACACTTATAAAAACATATGCATCTAACCACATAACATCAAGAGAAATACAGAAAAAAGGATAAGATTAAGGGAGAAAAAAGATAATGCATATTATAATTTCTAACTCAATTGTGTTTTTTTTTTTAAGACAAGGTAAGCAGACAAAAGAACAATCTAAGATAGCTTAGATAATGAAGCTGAACTACAGAAATGAAAACAACATTTACAATGATTTTGGAGGACAAAATTGAACCAATTAGGTAAATATTAAAGAAGAATTCAAAATAATTTTAGATGATATGATTTTTATATATCTAGAAAACCCAATTCATCCCCTGGAACTCGATGTTAATATTAAGAGAATTTACATAGGTGACTGAATAAAAGATAAGTAAAAAATGAGTTGCTTTTTCTATACCTAGTCTTAACAGTAAATGAGTACATGAAGAAGTATAATAATTTTCTGGAATGGGTGAAAAATATCATAAATGCCAATTATTCTTAATCCATTTTGTCCCATTGTCTCAGGTGCGATATATCTATTAAAAATCTAAATATATATGATATATAATCACTCAAAAGAATAAAATTATATATTATTTATGATATAATAATATTAACTAATATAATACTGAAGGTAAGCTCTAGCTTGTTATTTGTAAGTTATTTTAATGCACCTGTATCATTTTGTTACAATGTTAGTAGAATTAAAAGCTTGGGACTTAGGGGTTAAAATAAAATAAAATTTTATTTTAAAAACCAAACTGCCTAACAAACAAATTCAATTTCAATCACACTTGCAAATTCAAGGTTTATATGGCAGAAAACACATGCAAAAATAGTGAAAAATTTTGAAAAATCAATAAATAGGTTTGCTTTAGCATAGAGTGATACTATATAAAACTATAAGTCAGAGGTAACAAGCTGGGCAGACACATGGGTGAACAGGACACAGACCTGGAACAGATTCTGGTATATTTGGTAATTTAATATATGGAATAGTTGTCATTTCAGTTCAGTGGATAAAGGATGCTTCGTTCAATAAAGATGCTTGAATAATTCAATCTCATTCCAGAAGAAATCAGAACAAAATCCTCTGCTATTATTTATAGAAATTTAAAACTGATGAAAAGACCTGAAGAATGAAATTTGAAAACCAACATTATTGGACAACGTTGTGGTGACTTTATATTCCAGGAGACTTTCTAAAGCAAGAGAGGAGCTCTCTATCCATGAATATATAATAATGGAAACATTCTGAATGCCAAAGAGTTCTGTAAACAAAGTCATAAGGCAAGTGATCCTGTGGGACACACACATATAAATACATATGTGTTGCAGGCTTCATTGAAGAGAAAGCTACAAGTTGATAAGGAAAAGCAAACCAATCAAACGAAAAATGGACTAGATATGCAAACAGGTAGGATGCGTAATGGAAAACCCAACTGCCTAACAAACAAATTTTGAGATCAAGCTTAAAATAAGACACCACTTTTCACCCTTGAGAACAGAAACACAGGTAAAACCACAGCAATAACTTCCAGTGCTGACTAGCATGAGGGAGACACTCAAATTCACGCACAGCAAGCCTAAATGTTTTTAGAAAGAAATCCTAACATTATTAAGCTAAAAACATACATATGTTGGCACAGCCTGCCCACACTGGAATGCTAACCTACAGATAGAAAAACGCCAGCATGGACTGAGGAGATAGCTGGGTTGGTAGAGTACTTGCCTAGCACACAAGGCCCTGGGTTCAATCCCCAGCGGCACCACCACCACACACACACAAAAAAAAGCGTACCAGCATATAAGATTTACAAGTATAAAGCTAGTTATTTACACATTGCTTATAGAGGTGAAAATGGACAACAACCAAAAAAACCCAAATGAAAACCTGGATAGCCATTTATATAGGTCTAAAAATTATACTACAGAGTAAAATTTAGCTATTAAAAGAATATGTTCACGATTTATTGCTCAGGAAATAAGCACTTTGCAGTGTACAATATGCATTTTACTCTGATGTGTTTGCCTTTTGAACATACCTAGCAGACCTGGATGATCCGTAGTTATTACTCTGGTAAGATTTGGGAATTAGGAGAAGAAAAAGTTTCCTTTTATATTGCCATATTCTTCCTTTGTTACAATAAGCATATCTTACTCTTGTAATGAAAAAAAAAAGAATAGAGAAGTTGAAGCACAGGGAACAATGAATATAATGTTGAACAGAGTTGAAGACCAAGCTGCTTGGGAAACAATTGAAAGAACTACAGATGTTTGGTCTGGAAAAATCAGGACTCTAGGAGGAATGCTAGTCTTCAATCTCTTAAAAGACTTGTTTTTCAAAGGAAAGGAATTGGATTCACATTCCTGCTTTTGGAGGCAGAGGTAACAGCTGTGGATGTATGCTGTGAAGACATTTCAGCCCACTGTAAGGAAGGATATACTGAGGGTCCAATTTATTTGCAGCAGGGAACTGATGATCTGGCTATTCTTTGGAACCCCAATCTACCTGCAAACCATGGTGCACCACTCCAGGCAGCTGTACCTTGGGCAATGTCGTCCTGCCTCTGCAGGCAGGGCCGCTCCACCTTGTGCCCAGGCTGGGGCAGCTCCCGCTCAGGCTGCTTGGGGCACCTCCCTTCATTGAACACATGTGGCAGGTTGGCTGTGTGCACCTGTCGGAGTTGCTCATAGTCGCTTAGAGCAGCTGTCAGGTCCCAGTTTTTGCCTATGGATTAGAATGACAAGAATTATTATTAAGACTATTAATGGATGAATAATGATATCATTGTAGAAAAGAACCATGGCAAGAAAGGGTGCCCATTAGTGCATTAACTAATGACCTTCTCACCAGTAGTTCTCATTTTTCAAGGGGGGTAATTGTCTCCTGCAGTCTCTGAAAGTAGAATTTTTTACCCACAAATGATGACCTGAAATATGTGAATTTCTAGTCTCTAGTCTCATAGCCTTTCTCCTCTCTCTCTCTCTCTCTCTCTCTCTCTCTCTCTCTCTCTCTCACACACACACACACACACACACACACACACACACACACACACACACACACGATGTGCCTAATTATCCTATTCTATCTCCCTTTGAAAATCAAGTTGTAGACCTTACTCTGTAAGGGGAATGGCAAGGAAGAACATCAAAGTGGCATGGCATTGATTTGAGACACTTACAATGGAATCTGGAGGACTTGTTAAACAACATTTTAGGCACATACCCACCCAGATAGATGCTGACCTTGGGGACTGTGCTGGACCAGGACTCTGGAAGGAAGTTCACTAGCCTTTGTAATAGTTGTGAACTCTCTACCACCCTGCCAGAGGCTGAGATCCTGCCCTATCCTTCTTTTAAAAACTCTTGTCACACCAGTCATGATTCCTGACAAAGTGAAGTAATGAATGCCCCATTTTGCATTCTAAGTTATAAAAGGAGCTCCAATCTTCTAAAACCTTGGAGCATATTTTGAAGGTTACAAATTTGGTGTCTCCCATTGCAACCCTAATAAACCCCAAATAAATGTAATTTTTCTAATTCTTAACTAACTGCCTTGATTTTCTCTTGGTTGGGAGGAACAAAGCATAAAGTAAAAAATAAAATAAAAGAAAGAGAATCCCAAAGTTTCTTTGTTTTTTTCCTATTATTATTATTATTATTAATTTTAACCTTAACACGGGAAAAGCAGCAGCTTGGAAGATATTCTGTTCTTAACAGCCTTAGTCACAGGCTGTGTGTGGGGAGAGATGCCCAGCTTAGTGCACAGGCTCACAACTCAGTCCCTGCCCACCAGGTGCTGTAGTTGACACTTCAGTGTCTATAAAAATGGTAAAAGGTGGAAAGTAGAATCATTTGCAGTTGTCTCAGCTGTAATACATGGGAATTCAAAGACAACGTTTAAAGTTGACATAGCAAATATACATGAAAGCGTGTTTAATGGTACAAAGCCAACAGTAAAATGGAGAAAAGATATTCTACTGATTTAAGAAGGGATTGTAGGAGAGAGAGAGTGAGGAGGGTATAGAAAGAAGACACAAACCCATTTCATTGAAGAATATCATAGAGAATGAATTAATATGTCTAAAAAAAGGGAAATAGGATGTTATGTAGACTTTTAGAAAGTAAACATTATTAATAAACACAATTTTTCTAAATAGCAGAAAAATATTTTTACATAAAAAAGCTAAGAGAACATGAAAGACATTTAAAATATTTTTATTGGGGCATTATAATTACAAACAACAGTGGGATTTGTTGCTACCTATTTGTACATGCACACAATATAACAATATAATTTGGTTAATTTCATTCCTTAATATCTCCCTTTCCAATTCTTATTCCTCTCTTCTGGTCCCCTTCTTCTACTCTATCATTCTTCCTTCTATTTTCAAGAGATCCTTCCCCTACCACCTTTTTTGGGGAAATATTTACATATAGAAATAGAGAATATAATACAACAAGGACAAATAGCAATAAATTAAAGTAGGCTTAACATAACTATTCAAAGAAAAAGATGTTCACATGATCTCAGGAAGGAAAGACTAGCTTTTGCTAAATATAAGAGACACATCTAGAGCAAAGTGACTTAGAAAGGTGACAACCAAAAGTGATGCTCACTGGTTTATCAGATCTACCAGACAGAGACAAAAACACCACCACAGAGAGCATCCTCTTGTATCAACATTGGAGGATTCAGTTCCCAAAGCATTAATGAAAATGGAGAAAGCAATTTTATAAGGCTTAAGGTTCAATTTACAATGAAGATGTGTTAGTCATGTCTTTTATCTTCTGAACTTTATAATGCTTTTACATCTTGGAGTCTTGTTGGCAGGGAGAACGGCGGCCCCTCCGGGGTCAGTTAATTCCTAAAGACAGAAAGAGACTCCTCTGCAGGCCTGTGACTTTTTATAGACAACCATCAATCCAAAGCCCACAATCCCTAACTGAGCTTCTTTATTGGTCTGTTCCATTCTTGTCCAATATTCCCTGGCTCTAATCACCCAAGGGCCAGGTACCAACAACCTGAACAGTTCTACCTTTGGAGCTTGCTGAAATTATTAGACTAGCTGATTCTACACCTGCTTATCCTGCCTTGCCCATTCCTCCCACAGAAACCATTAAAATGGCTTTGTCTATGCTTTACCCTTACTCCCTCTTCCTCCTGACAGACCCTGGTACTTCCCTGTGTGGCCCTGCATGGTATGCTGTGCCTCCTGCTTCTAGGGAAAACTTCCTTTATGATACTTACTTCAGTGTCTGCATATCTAATTAAAACAAATTTCAGGTATATATGCAAACAGAAGACATGTGAGGTATAGACATCTGCTTACTATATATTTTTTTAAGAGAGAGAGAGAGAGAGAGAGAGAGAGAGAGAGAGAGAGAGAGAGAGAGAGAGAGAGAGAGAATATGAATGAATGAATGAGAATTTAAATATTTATTTTTTAGTTTTTGGCAGACACAACATCTTGTATGTGGCGTTGAGGATCGAACCCGGGCCGCATGCATGCCAGGCGAGCGTGTTACCGCTTGAGCCACACCCCCAGCCCTCTGCTTACTATATTAAGAAGTAAAAATTACCAGAAGACTCTGAGATAAACACACTGACATACACCTGTTACAGAGAGAATGTCATAGATAGCAGGACAGAATTTTTTTTTCAGTGCTAGGTATGGAACCCAGGGCCTTGCACACATCAGGCAAGTGGTCTACCACTGAGTTACACCCCCAGGGTGCAGGAAAGATTCCAATGCAGTCACAATCAACCTCCAAAACCTGGAGGCAAAACAACAAAGACTTCACCTTTTCTTAGCTACCCATTTACCATGCACTGGCCTAGCTCTGTGCCACCTTCTCACTCCAGGATTCAGGGTGATAGGGTGACCATTCTTCTCTATGGCCTATCTTTTTGGAAGAGGGACAAAAAGCCAGAGAACATATCTTACCAATAGGAACACTCTGGTCCAGAAGTGACCATCACTTCTCTAATAATCCATGACTAGAACTCATCACAGGGTCCTATCTAACCCTGGGGGCCAGGAAGGATGTCCTTCGATGTGCCCATAAGGGGCAGTCAGAGAGTAGAACAGTCTATGAACAGTACTGATGATAAATACAATGGATATAAAATTAATATACTTGAATAAAAAAGCCTTAATATGTCAACATAACGGAAGAGAATATTTCATTTATAGTGGCAAAGATAAAACATTGAGGAATAAATTTAAATGTATAAAACACATATGGGGACACTTATAATACTTCTGAAAGGCAGAAAAGTAAAACTGCATATGCTGTGTCCTTAGTCTTTTTTTTTGGGGGGGGGGTTGTACTAGGATTTATTGAATAAATGAATTCCAGGTCTGCCAGGTTTCCTTACTTGCACAGCTGCTTTGGTTCACCCTCATCCTTAGAAACATCCTAACAGGCGAAGACTTTGCTGCTGAATCCCCAGCCTGCCCATCCCTGGACCTAGACTTCCCTCTACCCTATTTCCAAATAAGCACTCAGTCACATGAAGCCACAGGAAGCCCTCGGGGCAAAAGCAGCTATGCTTGCAGTCACCTTTCAGGTGAGGGCCAGGAGACACTGTCACTTAGTAGAAACAGAGGAGGATGAGACATAGGCAAAGTCATTTGGGGCTTTTATGTAAATCTTAAATCCTGAATTAAGAGTGCTCACTGTCTCTGAGAACCAAAACAAACCTACCTGCCCACTCAGGTTCCCAACATGAGGATACCTTTCTCTCTGCACTTCCCAGATGCTTCTAACAGGAATGTCCTGGAGGAGGCAGTGCCACTGCCTGGGTGGTTCCAGGACAGTATGCAGCATAATGGAGGCCATGGTCTCCTCCTCTGCTTGGCTAGACATCCTCATTGCCTTGGTTGAAACGTGACCTCTGCCTCCTTGGAACCCTGGGACCTCCGTCAAGGAGGTTAAGGAGCAGGCCACAGTGGGAGAAAGGCTAGTGTGGAGAGTGTCCAGTGTGGCCCTGGGAAGGCCCGGGAAGGTGGAATCAGGCAGAAGGTGGACAAACAAGCAGCCCAGGTACTTCTGGGGGATAGGCAGGACCTGTGCCAGTGTCTCACCCCTCTGGGATAAAGGGCCAAATCAGTTCTGGATCCCACAGTGACTCCTCAAGAGGCCGGTCCACATGGAAGTCATGGACATGAGGAGGTCCCGGGTGGGCCTTAGGAGCAGGCCCCCCTGGGCGCTGGGGAATTGGCAGCTCAGATGGGTGGGAGGGAAAGGGAGCTGTGAAGAAGTATTGATGCAGGAAAGCCTCGGAGGCTGCAACGCGCTGGCAAGGAGGGTAGAGGAGGAACTGACTCAGCAGGTCCAAGGCCTGAAGAGAGGCGTCTGACAGGACCTCCTCTAGGGGCATTGGCGCCTGTTCCTTAAAGGAGATCTTGTTGTAGTCTGGCAGCTCTGTGATCTCTGGCCAGACTTGAGGGCTAGGGGTGCCCAAGATGCGAAGCACACAGCAAAGCTGTTCAATGTCGTTCTCTCCGGGGAAAAGAGGGGACCCATTCAATAGCTCCCCCATGATGCAGCCCACAGCCCATAGGTCAACGCCCTGGTCATATTGGCGGGCACCATACAGGAGCACAGGGGCTCGGTACCACCTGGTAGCCACCTGGTGTGTGTAGAGGCGGCTGCTATCAGGAGAAAAGACCTGGGCCAGACCAAAGTCTGCTATCTTGAACTGGTCTGAAGCATTGATGAGCAGATTGGCAGTTTTCAGATCCTGATGCACAATGTTGTTGGCATGGCAGAAGGCCACACCCTTGAGCAGCATTTGCAGGTAGCTCTTGACCTGTGCTGGGGCCAGTGGCCTCTGAGCATGGCACACCACCTCTGCCAAGTCTGACAGCATGAACTCAAAGGCCAGCACGAAGCCTGCACCATGCGGGTACACGGGCTTTAGCTGCACCACAAACTGATTATCCTCAATTTCCTGCAAAGCCTTGATCTCCCGCAAACCTGGTTGAGGATGCCATCCTCTAGCCGCCGCAGGGCCACCTTCTTGAGGGCAACGATGTCGCCAGTCTCTACGTACTTGGCCTTGAAGATGATGCCGTGGGCGCCCTCCCCGATGCGGCCCAGGATGTAGTACTGGTCCATCAGCCCTTAGTTTTTAAAGCCTCAATATCATAACCTCTTCTTGAGCTAACATATATTTAGTATGATTCCAACATAAATAGTATTTTTCTATAGAATCAGACATGCTGATCTTAATGTTCATTTGGAAAAATAAGCGAAAATAACCAGGTAATGTTTGAAAAAGAAGAGCAAAGAGAGGAGATGGACGCTCCCAGACATTGAAGCTCACTCTGCCACCTCAGTACCTGGTCTATGCCTCAGGATCGGACACAAGGGAGCTACTGAAGAGCCCCAGAGACTCAATTACATGCAGAATGTCAAAAGACAAATGCTGATGGGGACAAATATTTGTAACTCATATCACATACAAGAGGCTTATTTCTGAAGTAGGTCAGTTCCCAGAAAAAATCTATGGAGGAAATTCACAGACAGGAAGCTTGTGGGAGGTGAAGTTGGCAATGGCTGCTGACCCACAAGGACATGCAGAGCCTCTGCCAAGTTTGTGGGCAGTGCAGAGCGGGGATGGCTCCTCACCTGGGTCCACACAGAGACATGAGGTCCAGCATTTACACCAGATGAGAAACAGTATCTGAGATGGGTATAATCCCAGGGAGAACCTTGGGCCAGGTGACTTCTTTGGAGGAAAATGCTGATGAGGGGCTGAACTGTGAGCCATCAGCAACACCTCTCCCAACTCAGGCTGAGAGGCCTGGGTTCCTCAATGAGGGATCAGAGCTCTGGAGAAAAACATTACAATCTCTGCTTTTGTGAGTGTGTATGTGTGTGTGTGTGTGTGTGTGTGTGTGTGTGTGTGTGTGTGTGTGTTTTGTCCAGAAACAAACAAATAAAAATTAACAAAATCTTTGATTTTGAAATAATTTGAATGAATTAGCTATCTAAAATCAATAGTTAAAAAAAGTTTTAAAACTTAAAAATAAGTTAAGATCCTAAGTATATTAGGTATAATAGAATGGGAACTTTTTCATAATATTGAGTTGGACACATTGCCAGAGCAAAGAGAGGAGATGGACGCTCCTAGACATTGAAGCTCACTCTGCCGCCTCAGTACCTGGTCTATGTACAAAAACTTCATCTGTATATTTTTTTCAGGCAACAGTTTTGGATTCTGTATCTGTTAAATACATACAAAGAGTTCATGGAAAAATAACAAATGGCCCCTAAACACAGAAAAGATGCTTTTAATTTCATCCACTAAAAGATATGCAAATTACAAATACATGGAAAAACCATTTTACAGATATCTAAATGGCAAAAAGCAATAGTTGGCAACCCACCTGGTTACCAGTCTGGATAAACAGGCTTGTACATCCACTTGCTGGTAGAAGTGCACATTATAAATCCTTAGTATTCATCAAAGATACAAATGCTTTTATCCATGGCCCAGAAATTCCATTTCTGGGAATTTATCCTACAGAAATACCTGTATATATGTATTCATGAAAATGAAGTATGTGCAATGTCATTGCAGCATTGTTTATAATGGCAAATCATGGAAATAAGCCAAGTGCCTATCTACAGAAAGAATATTTAAGTACACTGGAGTATGTGCTTCCTGACACAGTATTATGCTAGTGTATGAAAGAATGAGGAAGCTGCACGGAAGGATAGTTAGCCTACATTAAGGAGTAAAAATATTTATAATCTTACCGTGGAGTAAAGATAGAAATATGTACATATTCATTTTATACACACGCACACACACATACACAACACATGCATATGTATATGTGTATATATATTTGTTAATATCTGTATTTGTAAATGTATATACAAACATGTATAGACACTTATATTTGCACATGCAAATTCTGGAAGAGTAAATAAGAAAGCAACACAGGTGGTCACCCAGGGGTCAGAGAACAGTGGGCACAGAGGACAAAAAGAGGGCAGTATTTTCAATGTCTTCTTTTGATTTTGAAACAATTTAAATGAATTAGCTATCTAAAACCAATAGTAAAAAAAAGTTTTAAAACTTAAAAATGAGGAAGGTTTAAAATCCCAAGTATATTAGGTATAATAGAATGGGAACTTTTTCATAATATTGAGTTGGTCACATTGACAGAAATAAAAAAAAAAAAAACTTCATCCATATATTTTTTCAGCAACAATTTTGGATTCTATAGCTGTTAAATACAGACAGAAATACAAAGAACCAGTTGAAATAATTGATCTCTAAACCAGCTGACATTGATAATGTTAGTACTAATTAGCTTATTTTTATAGAAATATGGAAAAGGAAATTATCCCAAAGTTTGCCCAAACTAATCTTCCAGTAGGTCCTAGGCCACTGCATGCTTGTGTATTCTGAACTGAAATGAGGTTACTGATGTTTTGTTTAAGAATTTTTAATAGGGAACACTTAAAAGTTATTGGTATCATTTTTATTCCATGGCCAAATCTAGTGGCTAGTGTATGCAGTATATGTGGATGGACAAGAGACTTGTGTTTTCTCTTTGACCCTCTATAAAATAGATTTTGTGCACATCACTCTACTGACCACAGTTATTTTCAAGACTTCTACACAGCAAATCCAAGGTCTTGGCTGCCATTCAATATAGCTAACTTCTACTACCTTTTTGATTCACTCTCTTCTTACTTATTCCAAGACAGCACCTTCTCCTAATCATCCTCTTATGTCAAAAGGCTGCTCTAGTACTTTCTATTTAATAGTGTCTCCTCCTCCTTCACCTCTGGATGTTGTCATTCCTTAGAGCTCAGATCTAGATCAGATTCTATTGGGAAGCATTTGAAAGCACTTTTTAAAATGTCTGACTTAAAAGCATGCATATTGAGGAGGAGAGCTGACTTGTGCTGCTCATTCCCATGGTTACTACCTTGAAAGTTGACATGGTACCTGGAGCTGTGGCAACCATCTTGTAAACATGAAGTAACAAGCATGGTCTGCTAGGCCACTAGCCAAGAACAGTTTGAATGAAAACAAACAAAAAAACGTGAATAAGAATCTGGATGAATTCCTGACAGTAGTCACCTCTTCTTTTATTGTCAGAAAAGAAATATATATGCATGTATGTATGTATGTATGTATATGCGCGTGCATGTGCACACACACACACACACACACACACACACACACACTCAGATGCATCAACATCTACCTGATCATTTAAAAAGAACTAGTGTACATATATAATAGATTTGGGGAGATTTCAGGGAAGGACTGCTGAGTAAGAAGGGTAGTATGCTGGAAAGTATGCTCTGTGCAATCCAGTCTAGCAAGTTAAAATGAATCCGGTCCTGTTTGACCCATGCTATATTGTACCGAGGTCAATTTTGTACCATTGAAGCATTTATCTAACCCCATCCCCTAACTCTACTTGCTGGCAGCTGACTCTTCCCAGAATCCTCTGCCCCTCAATTTATTTCCAGTGACACCCTCCAGCAAGGGATACTAGTGCAAGATCTGGAATGTGGAAGAGGACAGGCTGCTTTTCTATGGAAGCAGTTGCAAGCACATACCTGGGCAAAGAGCAGAAATGAGATTTGATGTAGGTTCCAGCAAACTCCTGTGAAACATCTGCTTTGGGGATCTAAGCCACTGAGACAGTGGTGGTAGAGATGTCCCTTGGGACTCACAAGGATTCCTCAATTTCCAGTAAATGCCAGTGGACTTTCTGTTGGTACCAAGGCTTTTCCATATTCCTGTATTTACCCTGGTTGTGAAAACCTCAAGTTCCCCTTTCTCCTTGGAAGACCTAGAGCAGCTTCTATTTCCTTGAACAAATGCTGATGGATATAGAACATGGCTCTGTAAATGGTTTCAGAAACACAGAGATGAGATGAGATCCCTGATGATGGAAAGAATGGCATAGGACTTGCCCTTCTGGAAAGGAAAAAGGGTGAGATGGGCTTTTATCTGAGCTCCAGACTTGGCTGTGGAGCCAGAGTTTCCTCAACCTCTCTTAAGGAACAGCTTAGCTCTTCCAGCTATGGTGGCATTGATTCCAAAAGCTGAGATTTTTGATATTGCAAGTTGCAGAATCATATAAGTTGAACTCAAAGCCTGTCTAGATCTCCTGTGAACACAGTAGGACTGTGAAGAAGACAGCTGGATGGGATCCCAGGAATGTTTAGGTTGGTTATGAGCAACCTGAAGACCCCAAATCCTCATCATCCTGAACCCCTCTGGATGAGCAGAAGAGTCCCTCATCACTTGTCTGAGGCTAGCGTCTCCTTGTCTGAAGGCCTGGTAAGGACCACATCCGAGAAGATTTATGATGGGAAGATAACCAAGTCACCTTAAAACCTAGCTTTTTTTTTTTTCCTTGGTTACCAGATCCATAGCTAGGAAGACAGGAAATATCAGACACATTGAAAGAATACCAAGTTTCTTTTTTCCAGTAAAAATATGAAAAATGTATAGAAGTAGATTTACAAATGTTAAACCAGAACTTTTCCTGCATAGCACCAGCAGAAACTAAAGCTGAGCCCTTTAGATATAAAGTTCTGGGTGCTGGCAGGGGGTGGGGGGGGTAACAGACACAGTGGATGAAAATGTTACACACTTGTCACCAGATTCTTCAAAGGGCAGAGTTCCAGATCATAAGAATTTATTTATTTCTTGCTTAGTTACTTATCTACTGGTATACATGAATCCCTTGTGCCCCTTTCCCATCTTTGCCATAGGATATAAGGTAGACAAGCAGGGATGGAGTTGTTAATTTACAGCTCTTTAAGTCACACTTTACCAGAGTTGAGCTATGATCAAGCCAGGTGAGGAAGGAACAAAACTCAAGAAGAATTTAGTGACTTTTGGGACTCTGTATCTTCCCTTTTTGGTGAAAAGTGGGTACATCTGTGGGGGTTAGTGAGATATGAGGTCATTGCTCTTGCTTGCTAGTCTAAATATGGGTCCAAGGATATGGATGGATGAGGACATGACAAAAAGTGTGGGTAGCGCTAGAGAGCCTCTTACCAACTGGACCACTGTCCTTCCTGTGTCCTCCCCGTACCCCATTCTTGTCTGTGTAATTCAGGAGAAGCCTGGAATGGCACTTCCCAGATTGGTTTCCTGATAAGTTACAAGTTTCTAAATGAAAAGTGCTTGTGCACTATTTGGAAGGCAGCAAGAGAAGCCACCGTACTCTGAGGTTAGCAGGGAGAAGCTACAGCTCCTAGATGAACTTCAGGGAATCCCGTTCTCCATTCCTGAGATGGTGACAGTGGCTTTGATTGTGAGTCACAGCTGATTCCAGTAGAGTGCCTGCAAATGACCTGCCTTGCAGCTTTGGTTCAGTAGGAGGCCAGCAGTGGCAGCATGGCCTCTCTGGACTCCCCAAGGTTGAGTATGACTTGTCAGTCAACTGCCTCTATTCCAGGCTTGCCTGACCTTCACTCCTCCAGACCTCCCAGTGATGCTACAAGCTCCTGACTAAATGGAAACCCTTCTCATTTGCAAACCTAAAGTATTTGGGGGTTCTTAACAGGACCCTGGCTATAATCATATATGAATCCACATATGTATACAGTTGTCTCTCCCCCAGTATCCATGGGGGTTTGGCTCCAGGACCTTTGCAGATATTAAATTCTATGGATGGTCAATTCCTTTAAATAAAATGGTGTAATATTTGCATACAACCTACACACATTCTCCTGTATACTTTAAATCATATATAGATGTCTTATAATACCTCACACAATGTAAATGCTATGTAAATAGTTGTTACACTGTATTTTATTGACAAGAAAAAAAGTGTGTATATGTTCAGTGCAGATGGAAATTTTAAAAATATTTTCTACCTGAGGTGGTTGAATCCATGGATGCAGAATCCATGGGTACAGAAGGCTGACTGAACATTAAATCTATTTGTGTGTGTGTGCACATATGTGTCTGTAGATGAATATTTGAGCTTGAATAAAAATATGGGAGGATATACACTAGGTTATCAATATCGGCTTCTAAGAGCTGGTAGTGATATGGGCAAGAAAACAGGATGAACCCAGAAAAAGAGAAGACTTTTTCTAGGAATAAATGATTTTGTTAATCATTAATGCAAAATTACATATGTGAATGTATGTAAAACAGAAAAAGGTAGAAAGGGTTAGGGTAGGACTTAGTATGAATTCTGAAGAGCAAGGATGTGCTGGTTTAGTCTGTGAATAAGGGTCACCTGCCTGTTACTATTATGTGACTATCATCTATTCCTCTAAGAGTGGATCCATTATTTATTTCCCACCATGATAGAAGGACCAAAGAAGCACAGGGAGATGGAGGAAGAAGACAAAAACTACGCAGAAAGGGAAGACACAAAAGGTGAGATTCAGCTTTTACAGTACATCTCTCTAAATGAATTGACTTGAAACTTAAATGAAAGTCTCAAATCTATACATACAATGTGAGCAGCCCAAATATCTATCTGTTCCAAATAAGGTTATGGTGTATCAAATAGCAAGTCCTAAAATGACCGAGAGCAGGATTTTCATGTAAAAGTCCTTTTGCTGTGAGTAACACATGTATTGAGTCAGTGTACCCTGCAAATTCACCTATGAATCAGAGGCAGGGTGACTGGGAGTGAGGAGGGCAGGTAGGTCCTGGCCACAGCCCAGCCTCGAGCTTGCTTTGTGACCTTGGGCAATTTCAGTTTTCATCTTTTGTTTAGGTCCCTGTTTGGGCAACTTAAAGGAAACATGGTACACATTCATCTATAAAGGGCACTCTAAATCTTAAGATTATAAAAGCAATAAAAAAAGCTATAATATAGGGTTCTATTGTTTTTCAGAGATTCAACTGGAAACAAAATAGAAGAGCCAGGAAAGCATCCTGGTCTTGAGTAGGCCTGGACTCAAAAAGCTGAATCCACACTCTTCATTATGTATTAGCAATGGCCACTGAGTCAAAGGACTTGGGTAAGGATGGGGGGTGGAGCTGTCAGAGTAACCCTGGGAAGAGCAGAGGCATCACCAGGTAGAATTCTGGACTCATCTTCCCTCTCTGTTGCAACCTGAGTCTTTCCATTATCATCCCCTTTGACCCTGTTCCCTCATTTCTAACACTCCAGTGACATCACCCTTAGAATTAGCACCAATAACCAGAACTCTACCAACCCTCATATGGAACATTCAGCATTGATCACTCCCTTCTCCAACTATGCTCTTGGCAGCTGAGACACATTACTGCTTTTCTAAAAATTAAAAGATATTTATTAACATGTATCAATTGCACATAGCAATGGGGTTTAATGTGATATTCACAAACACGCATACAGCATGCACTAATTAAATCCAGTCTCCCTCTATCTAAAATATTCAGAAATCCCAACCTCTGGGTACAAAACCTAGAAAATGCCTATACATTTTGCCATAAGAACAAAGAGTCCTATTAAAAATGCATAGAGAAACTCTGTTCATAACAGCAGAAAAGAGATACAGGACAAAGGTTCAACAAAAGTAGAAAGAACAAATGCATTTTTGTTTTTACAAGCAACTGGATACTATGCAGCAAGGAAAAAGCAGTTAAACTTCTTTCAACAATACAGATGAATTTCAGAAACATGTCGCTAAAGAAAGAAGAAAGTTCCTAGAGATTCATACACTCTGGTTCCATTTACATAAAGTTCAAAGCATGTGATACTAAATAAAAGAGAGAGAGAGAGAGAGAGAGAGAGAGAGAGAGAAATACTAAAGAAAAGCCAGGGAAAAGAAAAGGTAAACACAGGAGTGGTAGCCTCCAAGGGGAGAGGCAGAAGAAACATGAAGGGATTTCAGTGTTAATGATAAAAGCCCATCATTCTATTCCCCACACCCTTTTAAAGGTGGTTTAAATTTGCAATATTAGAGGCTAAGGGTATAGTTCAGTAGTAGAGTGCTTTCCTGTACATGTGAGGCCTTGAGTTTCACTCTTCAGCCCTGCAAAAAACAAAACCTTCAATATTTTATAATTAGTTTTTTTTCTCTTCTTTTAGTACTAGGGATTGAACTCAGGGGCACTCAACCACTAAGCAACATCCCCAGCCCTATTTTGTATTTATTTAGAAATAGGGTCTCATTGAGTTGCTTAGTGCCTCGCTTTTGCTGAGGTGGGTTTTGAATTCACAATCCTCCTTTCTCAGACTCCCAAGATGCTGAGATTACAGGCACATACCACTGCGCCTGGCTTATAATTAGTTTTGATAAATATTATTTTGTATCATCTCAGTATTTAATAAATTCATGATCTAGGGTAGGTTAAGCTGTAGGTATCAGTAGAATTCTCCATCCCTCATCAACAGCATAAAGAAAAAAAGATTATTTCTTCTTACTCATGGAATTCAGGCTGGGAGTCCAGGGAAGTGGTGACTCTACTCCATATAGTCATCCAGGGATCCAGGTGTTGTCTTCTAAATGTGACTTCCAAGGCTGTCCTGGGTAGCCACAGTTTGCCCAGCCAGAAGGAGGAAGAATACAGAGGGACACTCTTTTCTCCCTTATTTTACTTCAGTCTCTTTCCACACCTCATCTCCTCAGACAGAAGATGACAGGTCATGCACAAAAGTGTACATGCTGCTCTCTGTCATTTCACTGTGGGAATTTACTGAGTGGCCATACTGGGCCTGGGCAATCAGGCCTAGTGGCCTGCTTAGGGAGAAGGAAGGATGGGTTTCAATAAACAGCAAGATTTTTCTACCCCAAACCCTGGAACATATATATGTATGTATGTATATGTATAGCATACATACACACAATACTCATATCTATACACATGTTATAAACATATGTACATAAACATATACAAAGAACTGAAAGAAGAGATCCTGGTCTAAAGAACTGGATCCTGAATGACTTTCATTTTCTCATTTTGTTTGTATTTTCTTTACTGAATTCCTACTAATGTTAAAGTATTCTCAGGGCCTGATTTTACCTGAATGGATGTAATTTGTTTGTCTAGCTAATGAACTGGCTCCTTTTTTTTGTTTTTAGAGAATATGAACATATCCAAAAACTAAAATAAACTGTGGACTCCCCCATTTCAAAAAACTGCTTAAACACTAGCAAATAAATATAGTCAGTTTTAGCATTGAATGAGAACTATGTTCTGTTACTCTGCAAGGTAAATATTAAAGCTACCAATTTCATAATAATAATTTATATATATATAAATCAGTGTATTTTGTGATAAAAATAATTTTGAAAAAACTTTCGATTTGATCATCTACAGCAATAGAATAAAAGAAAGACATTATAATTATATATTCATGGTAAATATTAACTCATTATTGACTTATTACACAAATGAAATTATTTTATTGCCCTATGACTATATACGTGCACATGTACTTACAGTCTGAGAAACTCTACTTTTGGATCACACACCTTCTGAGATTATAAACACAGTAACCTTAGGTATTTCTAGATGCTTGGGCTTTCCATGTTCAGAATGCAATTAATCTAAGTGATGATGAAAAATATATGGAGCATTATCTTTACAACAGCTACAGAAACAGCTAAAATGAGCATCCAAATTTATAAGAAAGGAAGTGTTCCAAGGCTGCATCTTAGGGAAGGTTAACTGCTTAGTGGCCATGGGCCTGCTCAGCAGACACCGATAGGGCTCCCAGCACATGCAGGCATCCCTGAGTGTTGCTGATATAAATATAAATAAAGACCTGTGTGTGCTTCTTTAGAGGTTAGTAAAGAAAGAATTAAGACAGTCATGGAAACAGCTGATGTGCACTGGGATGGTTGAGAGGTATGTACAGAGTGCAAAGAGTCTGCAAGGGGATGACACACCCCATTATTTATGAGTGAGGAGGAGGCTTTCCAAAAGAGGAAGAAGAAGAGCAGTGTGGGGGGAAAGCACACACAAGAGCCCAGAGGCTTGCAAAACCACCATCTGACCAGTGAATTGCAGAGAGGTGCTGGGGGTTGGGGGAGATTTGGGTATGAACAAGGAAAAAAATATATGACCATGAGGTGGCAGTAGAACACACAAGCTTTATGGGGGATGTTTCCACAGGGTTGAGTGCTGGAAATCCACTCATTGAAGGAGACTGTTCAGGGACTACAGTGGAGGAGGTAGTTTGCTATTTAGAAGGGGAGGAGGATATGGGAATTCTTCAGGGATAGACAGACTGGAGAGAGAGCTCACATGTGATGGTTAACTTTTAGTGTCAACTTGACTGGGCAACAGGGTGCCCAGATATTTGATTAAACATGATTTTGGGTGCATCTGTGAGGGTGTTTCTGAAGGAGATTAACATTTGAATCTGTAGATTGAGTCAAGAAGATTGCCTTCCCCAGTGTGGGTGTGTCTCACCCAATTTATTGAAGGTCTGAGTAGAACAAAATGAATAAATAAGGGAAAATTCACTCTTTCTGCCTGACAATGAGAGTTGTCTTTCAGATTCAGATTAGAACTTATACCATCAGGTCTCCTGGTTTTCCAGCTTACTGACTGCAGATCTCGGGACTTGAAAATCTTCATAAATGCATGAAGCAATTTCTTATGAGTCTCTCTTTCTCCCTCTATCTTCCTCTCCATGATATATACATACCTGTATGTATGTATGTGCACCTATAGATATCTCCTATTGCTGAGAACATAGGTTAACACATGTGAGCAGGTGACATCACTCAAAAGTGGAGTCTCCAGGTCAGAGAGCTCTAAAGGGCAGCAGTGGTTTGTAGTCTTATAACCACAAGGCTCTATCTTATCAATGACAAGCAAGATGCTGTGGAAGACTTAGCAGGCTATGCAAAACAGAAAGGCTCTAAATGGTTAAAACTCTGCTTTTTTTTAAAGCTATGTTTAAAACATTTGCGCTGGGGTATAGCTCAGTGGTAGAATGCTTGCCTCACATGCAAAAAACTCTGGGTTCAATCTAAAGGACTGAAAAAAATAAAAAGATATGTAAACATTTGAATTTGGGGCTGGCAGGATTTTAAGTTAATGGGTTCCAACCTACAGGGGAGAAACAACTAAGCTAGAAGCCAACACACAGAGCCTGTCTTGGTCTCATTTATATGAAACAAAGTCAGCAGGACAAAAATGATTCTCTCAGGTGGATTTATAGAAAATATATAATTTGATTTCAAAGTCTCAGATGGACTTTTTGAAAAAAAATATAATTTAGTTTCAAAGAAAAATGATTGAATTCATTTAACTAGCTCACACCCAGTCACATTCTGCCTTCACCCTGATGTCTAAGCCAATTGTCTCAGGGGATGTGGAAACCTATTGGAATAAAATGTCATATTGTAGAAAGCCATGATTAGCTTATGGCTCAATTTTCTTCTTATTGAGTTGAATCATTCTCTTTTTAGCCAGCCCAAAGCTACTTACTGAAATCATTACTTAGGTACTAGAGTCTGGATGTTGAATGTCTCCTAAGGGTCCTTGTGGTGAAGGACTGTCCCCATGGGGAGGGGTTTATTTGAGGTGGTGGGAATTTCTCTTAATGGGAGGTCTTTAGATCACTGGGAATATGCTCTCAAAGGAGATTATGGAACTCTGGCCCCTTCCTCGCTCTCCTTTTGCTTCCTGACTGATGAGGCAAGTGGTTTTGCTCTACCCCATACTCTCACCATGATGTGTTGTCACAGACCCAAAACAATGAATAATCTATTATTGACTGCAGACTCCAAAACTGTGAGCCAAAACATATCTTTTCTCTTTACAAACTAATTACCCTCATGTATTTTATTGTAGTGATGGAAAGCTCACTGACACATCAAGTAAGATCTCTTGGCCTTTAATCTTAAAATAGCTTTACAAAGAATCCAAATATGGATTTTCATAAAGTCTAAGAAAGCTAAGTCAACCGTCAAATGAATTTTGTGTTGAAAATTAAAGTGTGCCCTGCTGAGATTGACGGCAGCCTTCTGAGGTGAGATTTACCAGGAACCCTCATTTCTAGAGGACAACCTGGCTGTGCACCCTGTACTTTAGATCTGCATGGTGTTTAAGAAAGAAAACTATTCCTTTCAGTTAAATTATTTCTGTTAAAAGTTCCTCAGGCAGATTTTTAAAACTGAAATCAAATTAACTCCTGAAGATCTGAAAATAAAAAATCACTTCATTTATATTGGATGTCTGCCAATCTGGCCTCCAGGAGGAATCTTAATTTTTAACTTCTAAAGAAAATCTTCCAGCTCTTTCCATCCAGTTCTACAAGGAAGTTCACCAACTGCGCTGTGTCTGTGTATCACAAGGATGATGATGGAGACTGCTATAAGCCACTGGAGTCCAGGCTTCATAAACCCAGGCTAGTGCCTTCCCTGGGGGACTAGGAACACTGAAGAGGACTTTGCCCCCCACAAAGGAGTCATCAGCTCAGACGTGGGTAGTCAACACATGGCAGTCAGAAAGGCTGCTGGGTTCTGAGCATATTTTCTGCTTGTTCAGAGTAAAAGAAATACTGTTGTGAGTCTGTATTGACAAAACAGTGAAATCATACCCATGTAGTGATCAGGATTCAGGCAAGGTGTATCTACCCTCCTCTTCCCAGGTTCCCTAGGCAGAGTGCCAAGAGAGGCAGGCGTGGGCAATGAGAGTTGGTACAGACTCAGAACCCACTGTGCTAGGTAAGGCCTGAGCATGAGGAGTCTGTGTCCACCCAGGAGGCCATGTCCTCCCTGTAGATACTTCTACACAGAAGGCTACACCCATCTGGGAGCAGCATCTACCCAGCAGGAGGTCCACCAAAGAGGCTGCATCTCCCTAGGAGGTTATGTTTACCCAGCAGACCATGTCCCCACAGAGGCATATCTACCCAGGGGACAGTGTCTACACAGTGGGCTGCATCCAGCCAAGAGGCTGAATCTATTCAGAAGGCTGTGTCCTCACAAGAGCCCATGTGTCCAGGAGGGTTCACCTACCCTGAAGGCTGTGCCCATTTTGGAGGCTGCATCATCCAGGAGTCTGAGTCTCCCCAGGATACAGTTCATGCACTTAGCAGAGATCTAGAGAGCACCCCGTCTCTGCTGTTGTAGTACTCTACTCACACACTGAATAGTTCCTTAACAGGATGACTTTAGCAGAGACCATCCCCCGTTCAAAAAAAAAAAAAAAAAAAAACACGAGGAAGGGAGTCTTGCAGCTATTTGGAGGACAGCATTCTCAGTCATTAGAACAGCAAGGTTTAACTGTGCTGTGGGTCTGTGTAATTGTAGTACCTATAGGTAAACCTGGAGGAGTGACTTTGCAGGGCTGAGGTAAGGACATGGGGTTTTATTTTGGAAGAGGTGAGGTCTTAGCTGCAGAAAGAAATACTCCAACATGTCTTTAATTTTTAAAATGTTCATGGTATAATTTGTAGACAGTGGAATGAATTTTCAGAACTGTAACCACCAGCACAATTGAGATCTAGACCCTGTTCTTTCTATCAGCATGGCTGTCTTGTCCTTTCTCAGTTGGCACCTCTGTCATTGCTGCTGCCTAACATGTTATCACATATTTAGTGGCTTAAAAAACATCAATGTATTATCTTATGGTTTTGGAGGCCAGATGTACAGAGCGCTCAGTGGGTTTGTGTTCTCTGATTTCTTACAAGGTACAGTAATGGTTTCAGCAGGGCTGTGCCCCCTCCTGGATGCTCTAGAAAAAGAATCAGCTTCTGTGCTCCTTCAGGTTTGGTGGCTGGAGCAAAGAGTCCCTGTTGCCTTTGCAAGCTACTAGCTGGAGGTCATTGCCAATTTCCAGAGGCGATTGGATCCTTAAGCTGTTGGTTCCTCAAGCTCAAAGTAGTGGAATAAGTCACCTTCACACTTAAAAATCCTCTGACCTAAATGTCCTCATCTCTTATTCTTCTGTCTTGTCCAAGGACCCCTGATGTTACCTTGGACCCACCCAGATAATCGCTATTCTGTTTTATAATCAGCTGATCAGCAACTTGAATTCCATCTGCAGTCCCTTTGCAACATACAGTAGTCCTCCTTTATTTGTAGGGGATATATTCCAAGACCCTCGACAGATGCTGAAGCATCAGATAGTACCAAACCCTATATATGCTATGTTTTGTTCTCACTGTAGATCTTAGAAACTTCAGCATGTGATTCCCCCTGGGCCACCGCCACTTCCTTATTAAGTAAAGAACTTTCACCTTTTCACTTACAGGAAATACTTATTGTTTCTCTTTGGCATATCTGAATCATCAGACTCACTACACTTACACTTCAAGACCATTATTAAGTAAAATAAGGGTTACCTGAACACAAGCACTGCAATATGGTGACAGTTAATCTGACACTGAGCTACAAAGTGACTAATGGGTGGGTAATATATAAGTCATGGATACACTAGACTAAGGGATGATTTATGTCCTAGGATGAATGAAGAAGGGAGAGGCAAGATCTTACAATGCTTCTCACAATATATGTAATTTAAACCTTATGAATTATTTTTTTTTGGAATCTCCCATTTAATATTTTGGGGCTATATTAACTGCCAGCAACTGAAACCATGGAAAGAAAAACCATGGGTAAAGGGGAACTGCTGGATCTAGATCAGTGTTTGAACACTGGGGAACAGAGATCTTAAGACACATCTATCTGACTAATTTGAGCATCTTTTCACGGGCTCATTGGTCATTTGTGTGTGTGTGTGTGTGTGTGTGTGTGTGTGTGTGTGTGTGTGTGTATGTGTGTATATATGAATATATATGATTTATATTTTTATAATTAACTTGTAGTTGTTATTTATATATTCTAGATACAAGTGCTTCCTCAGTTATGTTTTATTACTATTAGTTCCCACTTTTTGAATTACCTTTTTATTTTTACCACAGGTTTTTTGATGAACAAAAATTTTTGGCTTTGAAGAAGTCCAATTTATCATTCATTTTCTGTTTTTTAGTTTTATTTTTCTTTTGTTTTTATTTTTGGGCCTCTATATTTGCCAATGAAAAACTACCCACTATGTGTTTAAGTGTATAAACAAATTACCAGAAAGTAATTTGCAATGTATGGTAGAAGACAGGGCCAACGTTAGTCTCTCCTTCCTTCCTGACTTCTTCCCTCTCCTTCCGCATTTCCTTCCTTCTTCCCTTCCTCTATCCTTCCCTTGCTCTCTCCCTCCACCTTTGCTTCTTCCTTTTAAAATAAATTCTGTTTTACAGTTGCTCCAATCCTTATATTAAAAAGACATTTTCATTCTCTTGTGACTAAAATTTTTAAATATATTTTTATTTGTTCTTATTAGTTATAGGATAATGTATTTTGATGTATTATACATATGTGGAGTATAATTTCTCATTCTTCTGGTTGTACATAATGTAGAATTACATCGATTATATAATCATATGTGCACACAGGATAGTAATGTCTGCTTCATTCTACTATATTTCCTATTCCCACGCCCCCCATTCCCTTCATACAACTTTGTCTAATCCAAGTACTTCTGTTCTTCCCTACACTTTCCTCCTTATTGTGAATTAGAGCTGTATATTCGAGAAAACATTCGACTTTTGTTTTTTTGGGGATTGGCCTATTTCACTTAGCATGATACTCTCCAGTTCCATCCATTTACCAGAAAATGCCATGATTTTGTTCTTCTTTATGTAATATTCCAGTGTGTGTGTGGGGGGGGTATAGAATAGAAGACACAGAGACAAACATACATAAATATAGTTACCTCATACTAAACAAAGGCATCAAAAATACACATTGGAGAAAATATAGCCTCTTTAACAAACGGTGCTGGGAAAACTGGAAATCCATTTGCAGCAAACCAAAATTAAACCCCTATCTCTCTCCTGCACAAAATTCAACTCAAAGTGGATCAAAGACTTAGGTATTAGATCAAAGACCTTGTGCTTAATAGAAGAAAATGTAGGCCCAAATCTATATCATGCCAGTTTAGGAACTGACTTCCTTAATAATACTCTTAAAGTTCAAGAAGTAAAATCAAGAATCAACAAATAGGATGGAATCAAACTAAAAAAAAAAACTTCTTCACAGCAAAGGAATCAATTCTGAATGTGAATAGAACCTACATAATAGGAGAAAATCTCTTGGTGACTTTTAAAAAGTAAACTTACCATTTGGTATAAGTCTATTTCAGGACTCTTTTTTGTTCCAGGATACACCTCTGGTTCATCCCATGCAAATATCACAGGGTTCTGATGACTACACCTGAGATCAGGTCCTGTAAGCCTTCCAGCTCTTCTCTTCCTCTGCAAAACTGTCTTCTCTAGGTTTTCAAAGAGTCAGTGTGATCCCAATCAAATTCCAGCACTCCCTTCCCAGCTCCTTGTTAGGACAAGCTGACCGTAAAATTTCATAGACATGACTTCTATTTTACATTTTACTCAGGTCCTTGTCTGAAGAGTGGAGATATTAGTGGGACAAACACAGAGTGGCTGGGTACTTGGGCTGCTGCCCTATAGCACAGGGACTGAATTTCTGAAGGACTTCCTGACAGCTTAGTTGTGGGTATAAGCACAAGTGGTGGAAGCTTCCTGCTTTCAGACAGGAAGAGCAGGGTGTTCCCTGCTTCCCCTCGCCAACACTGAGATGGCTAAGTGGGTTCACATGAGTGCCAAAGGTGCCTGTCCCAGTGTCCCTGGGGTATGACTATTATGTGGGTGATCCTGGGGGTTCTGCAGAGGTGATGCTGTCCTAGGAGAGGCCTGGGTTCCTTGTTCTCATGTTGCCCGAGCAGCTCTACCTTTTCAATGTTTCCTAAAATCATGGCTGAAAATTATGTCCAGGTGCTTCACAAAAATACTTCAAATAACAGCAAGAGTAGCGTGTTAAATGCACTGAGTTCATTACTTGGCTCATAACATGGCCAGAGAGAAGTGGGTCAGAGGACAGCGTGTGGCTCCCTCTCTGGAATCCACGAAGGATTCACAGGGCTGGGTGAGGTGTCAAGCCAAACCAGATGTGCAACTGTGCTAGAGCCTTTGGAAAAGCTGCACCTCTCACTTCTGCACTTTGTGGGATCAGGAGGCAGGTCCTGCTTGAGACTCTGGGTCCTAGTGAGTCATCACAGTAACCAGGAGCTTCTGTGAGCAACAGATGTGATCAGTAGAGCATTGCAGCAGAGATGCAGGGATGAGCTAAGGCCTTGCCTGTGGATGCAGTGGGTTGGAATGTATTATCAGGCCAGAAAAATATAGGGACTTCTATACTTACTTGCTTCTTTGCTTTTATGTTTTATTTTAGTTTGTTTTTTGTGGGAAGAATTTAGATATGCTGGGAGGCAGAACTCATTCTCTCCTTCATTCATTCATTTAATATTTGAGTACCTACTCAAACCAGCCAGCTGTTGTGCTATTTTATACAAATATGTTATCTTCTTTAATCTCATGGCAATCCTGCTAGTGTGGATGGGATGATGATGACGGTGTCTATTTTAGCACAAAAATCAAATAACTTAAAGACATCAGCTAGCTCGCTTGGCTCATACATATACAGGGAGTGAAAGCCCATCTGGACCTAGGAAATCTAAACTTCTAGAACTCACTCTCTCAACTTCCACCTTATGCTGCCTTCCAGAATAGAGTTGACCAACTCACAAGCTTGAGAAGCAGATAAGAAAGACAAATATCATTCCAATGTTCCAAGATTAAGAGCAAGTTCACACTAGTTTAATGCACATGTGAAATTCAGATTTGATATTTTATATTTTGTGTATGTCACAAATTACCAGCCACTATGATAAAAAGAAATGTTTGAATTCTCAATTTCTACAAATAGTAAACAATAAACAAAACCATTATGTGTTTTATTTAAAAACATAATATTTTAAAAAACCATAGAGTGTATACCTATAATGTTTTTAGTCCATCTAGATCAGGCCTTCCCTTCTGCTGCTCTCATTTCTATGTTGCCCTGAGGGATGATCAGAAAGGACAGAAAGAGGCTGGGACACAGGATCTGAGGAGCATGTAGAGGCAGGGGCTGCAACTGCCCTGTGATAGGCAGTGAGTATGTGCTCTGTGCATGTACTATGAGGTTAGTATGGGTATGATGTGTGTCTATGGTGTGCACAAGTGTAGTGAGTTTGGATGACATGTATATACTTTGTGGCATGTTGTGTTATAGCATTCATATGGGGCATGTATGCAGAATGCAGATTCTGTAGGTTTCTATAGTGACTATGGCATGCATATTGTATGTGGTATGGTGTTGTAAGTATGGGTGTTTGGTATGTGTGGTATATATGGCCTGTTGGTATATGTGGTGTGTTGTGTTGCCCAACATGCATGGTACATGAGTGGTATGTGATATGTATGTTTCAGGATGTGCATATGCACATTGGGTATGATATGGATATAAGTATCTGCACACATGAATGTGAGATATATACAAGGAATATGCATCTGCAATTTGTGTTTGTGAAATATGTATTATGTGATTAGTTCTATGTTGAATGTGGTATGTGTATAGGTGTGCATGCAGAATGTATTTAGTGTATGGTGTGTATGTTGTGTGTGTATGTGGTGTGTGTGGTATGTGTGTGTGATGGTGAATGTGTTATATTGTGCACATGTGTTTGCATGGTAAATGTGTTTTGTGCAAGCTGTGTATCTATGATGTATGGCATGTGGCATATGTTGTCAGATACATGTCATGGGTGATGTGAGTGTGTGTGATTGATGTGCAGGGTAGATGGATGGTAGGAGTAAATACGATACTCAGTTTCTTAACTGGTTCAGACTAAGCCTCAGGCCAAATATTCTGTTTTGATTATTTAAGGGATTCTGGTATCTGCCTTCCAGGGACATGCCACAGTGCTATGAAGAAGAATCTGGCTGACCTCTGCTCCTGAGCAAGGGTCTCCTCCCATCCAATCTCTTCTCTCCAGCACAAGGGGACTGTGTCAGGCTGCCTAAGACAGAGAATAACAAAGGGCAGAACTCATATTCCAGCATTGGACTATCTGTCCTGGAGTCATGGGGAAACTACAAATGCCTCAAGTAGCAGCATCAACATCAACAGCCCTCTCTGGACACTTTTGTTAGGTGTCCCATTAGGAGAACATTATTTAGAACAAAGCTTACTTCCCTCAATCCAGATGATGTTTTACCCAAATCTCTCGTTTGAGTATAGTGATCTGGATACGTCCTAACAACCCACTCAGAGCTGCTCTTGGCTCGCAAGTTATGGCCTGCAAAAAATGTAGAACAATCCATGCTTCCCAGGAACATCTCTTGCTATATATACAGGGTCATTCTGAAATTCTGATTTGCTATTTTACAAAATTCATTGGCAAAAGCTTAAGTTTGCCTCAGGGGAAGTAGAACAAAAGGGTTGTTTCCTTTGTTGCACTCGAAGTGGGCACAGGATGAAGCAGATTGTGGAGGTATTCATTATAAATACAGACATGTGAGCACATATAGAGGTAGAGAGCTAGAAAAGCCTTTGGTTTCCCTCATGAGGGAGAGTTAATTCTTAGTACTGGTGGTATATGAGGTTGTTTAAAACAAATCAATCAGGATGTCGATGGATAAGAAATTTAATTGGGTTTTCTAACATGACTGGTAAAATGTAAACGATGGTAGATAATCTGTGTTTATAGCTTTGAAAAATTCCCTTTGCTGTAAAAATATATTAAGTCAGACAGTAATGGAATTACACATCTTTACAAGATGCATCTGTGTAAACTGCAATGACAGAGCTACAAAACTAATGTCAACATCTGTCACATTAGCTGTCCAATGCACAACTTCTGATTTGGAAGTTAGCAGTCCTTTGTTCAACTGGCAAAATCGATACCATCTGGACTTTAAACAGGTAATATTTACAACCACTCTTTCCTGTACGTGAATTAAGTGATTATATTTTACTTCAATATTAGTTACATAATGCTGACATCAGTCAATTGGGATTCTTTGAGAAAATACACAGAAAACTGTTATAACCTTATTACACCATTGAAGTGATATCACAGTAAAAATCCAAACTGTGTAGGAGAGCTTGGTTTCAGACAATGGCAGACTGAAGAACAATACTCATGACAGAAGATTAGGAAGAAAGCTCTTTGATGACTTCAAAGGCAGTAAGAAATCTTAAGGTGAAAATCTGAGACAAAAACAGAGACAAGAGAGTTGAAGCTAGGATTCAGAGTCACTTTTCCCATTGGGAATATTGCAGTGACAAAGGCAGTGGCTGAGAAATTCATCAGCGGTCCCAACAAACCAAGACTCTTGATAGAGTTCAGGGTCTTCAAAGAACAGACCTTGGTACATATTCCAGACTTACAGCTAGAAACCTGAAGGGCTAACCCCAAAGAGTCAGAGTAAGTTAAAAATAGGAAAGTCATAGCAAGGAGCTATATCCAGCTGCAAATCACTAAAATCACTGAATCACTTAAAGTGGTATTGGATTGCTAATGCCTCCATGCTTGCTGCCTGAAATAAGCAAACCTAATCCTCCCTGGAAAAAGATAAACTCATCATTCAAAGCCTAAAATTCTGTTTCAAAATGTTAATATAAAATATCCAGGACCCAATTAAGATTACCAGGATGATGATAAATCAAGACAAGATAGAAAAATAAAAGCAGGCAGTAGAAACAAGAACAACAACAAAAAAAGGCATTCTAGACAATGGAGTTATAAAACCTACTTTAATTATAACTAATACATAGAAGATAAAGAATTTTGGCAAAGTTCTAGGAAATATAAAAATAAGTCAAGTAGAAGCTTTACAACTAAGAAGCAGAGTAACTAAAAATAAGAAGTGAGGGAAATGAGGGTGGTACACTGTGTGGTATACTGTGTGAGTCTCTGGGTTTAATCCACAGCAACCCAAACGCGCGCGCGCATGCGCGCGCGCGCACACACACACACACACACACACACACACACACACACACACTCACACATACTACCACAATGTTGAAAGATCACATTCTACTCCATTAATATGTATAATTTTATAGGTTAATAAAAATTCTCATAAATGCTAACTACCATTATCAGTGTTATATTCTAGGCTTTAAGAATTTCTAATTTAATGAAGAAAATAAGCATGTGATAAATTATAAAAGAAGGCACAATCAAATATATGCTAAAATTAAAGTCCACAAAATTCAGAGAGGTAACAAGGATGATAAATGATAAATGAATCCTAACTCTTCCTAGATAACATGGTATGTTTAAAAGCTGACTGGATATCCAGGAAAAGAGAAAAATTAATCTGAAATAAAGGTTAAATAAAAACAGCTAATTTGATACACACAACAAGGTGCAGGGTAGTAGAATGAGATACAAGCATAAATACAAACAAATAAAAGGAACACAAGATCAAATATATATATATATATATATATATATATATATATATATGTAACTGAATTCTAGAAAGAAAGAATAGAGAGGATGAGACAGAAGCAATATTTTAAAAGACAATGAGAATGTTTTTAGTATTAATGAATGATATCAAGCCACAGATTCAGAGGTGGTATGAACCTTAAGGATAAATAAAGGAACAAAATAAGTTGGCACATTATAATAAAGCTTCTGAAAACCTAAAACAAAGAAAAGCATTTTAGATTCAGGAAGAGTAAAAAATAATAAAAAAAGACATATTACTTTCAAGTGACTGATAAGACAGTTGACTTTTCAGTGGAAATAATGAAGATCTGAGGAAAATGGAATGATGTCTTCAGAGGGCTGAGAGAAAGTAAATGCTGGCCTATATTTCTATGTCTTATAAAATTATCTTTCAAAAGTTAAGGTAAAAATAAATTCCAGAGAAATAAAATCTGAGAACATTTATAGCCAGGGGATCACACTAAAGAAAACACTAAAGGGTGTTCTTTTAAAAAAAATTTCTCATTTTTAAAAATTAGCGCATTATAGTAGTACATATTGATGGGATTTGTTGTTACACGTTCGTACATGCACACAATATAACAATATAATTTGGCCAATATCACTCCCTTGCATTTCCCCTCTCCCTCCTTGTTTCCTACCCCTGGGTTTAAAGGGTGTTCTTTAAGTAGAAGGAAATGCTCCCAGATTAAAGCATGGAGATGTAGGAAAGAATAAGAAACAATGGAAAGCTTTTATGTGTCTAAATGAGCATTGAAACTCTGTGGAAAATAACAGTCCTTTATGAAGTTTAAAATGGGATAAGATTATGGGACAACATTAGTGTGAAAGGCTGGAGGGGATAAATAGAATGGAAAAGTTCTAAGGTCCTTGAATTGTCCATAGTATGACTAAAGCAAGAGGTAGCACCTCGTGGCCTCTCAGGCTCTAATGAGCCTTGGGGGTTTCTTACCCCAACTCACATTGGGATAGATATGCAGAATATAAAACCTCTTAACTGGAGCATTGAATAACCTCCTCAGAAACAGGGTCTCCATGTAACATCACTTATCCCCTTTTGCTGAAGTGTCTTCCTTCCTGGTATGTAGGACAAGGACCAAGAAACTGGCATCTTTGGCTACTCTTCTTTTCATCATGTAAGTAATAAACTGAATCTACAAGTAACTTGTATCTTCGATTGAAACAGGCAAGCCTTGCCAATGCCTTGTCTTGGGTGTGTGCTTGACAAAACTCAATAACACAAAGATAATTAGATAATGCTTAGCAATTAAATTGAAATGTAGAACTTCCACTATATAAATTGGAAACAAAAGGCTGACCTAAATAATCTAAATTGGGGGTTTGAAAATTGTGGCCCTATTTTTGTACAATGCATAAAAATTGATTCTACATTCATTCATTCATTCATTCATGAAGGAGCTTGAATCCAGGACCTCATTCATGTTAAGTGTGCATTCTACCCCTGAGCTACACACTCAGCCCACATCTTTATTTTTAAATGGCCAAAAAATTATATGTGACAGAGACCATATGTGGTTTTGCAAAACTAAAAGTACCTATTATTTGTTCTTTTATGGGATAAGTTGTCAATCCCTGATCTAAATATTTATCTCAAAGCGCTTACAAATAGCATATTTAATCAAAAGATAAAATAGGAATAAAAAGGAAACAAAGAGTAGATAAGACAAATAAAACAAAATGCAAAATCTGAGTTGATGAATCTATAACCAAATGTATTAAATATTCATAAATATAAGATCAGGTCTTAGCGAAATAGGTAACAAACAATGGAGAGCATCAACAAAGTCAAAAAATGTTTTCTTTGAAAACACTTATAAAGTATAAATAACACTGGCAAGACTGATTTATATCTATATTTATGTCAGTATTTATGTCTATATGCAAAAGAACTTATTCTAGAAAATGTAAGGAACAAATCACGATTATAAAAAAAAAACTACCCAGATTAAAAATGTACAAAGGATTTGCACAGACACTTCAGCAAAGAAGATATATGGATGGTAAATGGGTACATGAAAAGAAGAAGATCACTAATCATTAAGGAAATAAGATTAAAGCCAGAATAAAATATTTCTACATACAATCAGAATGACTAAAACCAAGAGAATGACCATACTAAATCTAAATAAGGGTGTGAAATAACCGATTCCTGATTTAGAAAGTCAAATGGTACAGTCATTTCAAAAGTTTTCTTAATTCTTGAAAGTTAAACATAGACTAAACATATATTCAGCAATTTTACTCCTAGGTGCAGTCATGTGCAAATCTTTTGCACATTTTTTATTTGGGTAGTTTCTTTCTTGTATAATTGAGTTTTTCAAGTTCTTTATATAAGTTTTTTTTTAATCAGATACAATGATTTACAAATATTTTCTTCCATTCTTAATATTATCCTCAAAGCAGTTTTCAATTTTTATGAAGTCCAATTTATCATTTCTGTATTATACCATGTATCATATTTAAAAGACTGTTGCCTAACTCAAGGTCAAAAAAATTTTTCTCCTGTGCCTTTTACTAAAAGACTTTTTATAGTTTTAGGTTTTATATTTAGTTGTACCATCATTTTTTTGTGTGTGAGTATGTGTGTGTATATGTATGTGTGTGGTTCGGGGGATGAAACCCAGGGTTTCACACATGCTGGCAAGCACCCTACCACTGAGTTAAACTCCTAGGCCCTCTATAACCATTTTGAGATAATTTTATAATATGTGAGATATGAATCAGAGTTCATTTTTTTGCATATAAACGTCCAATTATTCCACCACCATTTGTTGAAAATATTCTTTCTGAACTGCACTGCTTTTGTATATTTACTAAATGCCAGTTGTTAGCTGGGCATGGTGGTGAACTCCTATAATCCCAGGGGCTCAGGAGGCTGAGGCAGGAGGACTGTGAGTTCAAAGCCAGCCTCAGCATTAGTGAGGCACTAAGCAACTCAGTGAGACCCTGTGTCCAAATAAAATACAAAACAGGGCTGGGGATGTGGCTCAGTGGTTGAGTTTGATCCCTGGTACCAAAAAAACCAAACCAAAACAAACAAAAAAAGTTGTCAGTTGTTAAGATATATGATCTATTTCTTGATTTTTCCAATCTGTTTCACTGAGCTATTTCTCTCCTTTAAAAATTATTGTATGTTTATATTCAAGGTATTCATGATGTTTTGATATATATGGTGAAATGATTACTAAAATCAAGCAAATTAACATATCCATAATTTCAGTTACCTCTGTATATGTGTATGCATGTGTGAGCACCCATGTGTGGTAGGAGCCCATTAATGTACTCTTTCAGCAGGTTTCCAGTACACAATGCAGTATTATTATCTAGACTTCTTATGTGTACATCAGGTCAATATCACATTGTATTTTTATAATAAGACTTAATATCAAGTATTGTTAGTCATCCAATTGTATTCTATATTTCCAAGTTGTTTTGTTTGTTCTATGTCCTTGAATTTTTGTATCATGTTGAAGTCAGCTTGTCAGTTGCCACTGAAAAAATCTGCTATTATGGTTAGGATATGAAGTGTCCCCCATAAGCTCACTTGAGATAATGCAAGAAAAGTTAGGAAGAGAAATGATTGGATTGTGAGGAAATTAATCTTTGACGGGATTAACTGAGTGGTAACTAGAGGCAGGTGGGGTGTGGCTGGAGGAAGGGGGGCGGGTGGCTAAGGGTAATGTATTTTGTATCTGGAGGGGGAGTCTCTCTCTTTGTTTCCTGATGTGAGCTGCTTCCTTCTGCCACACTCTCCTGCCATGGTGTGCATCCTCACGTTGAGCCCTAAGGAATGGAGCTGGCCTTCTATGGATTAAGACCTCTGAAACCCTGAGCCCTCAAATAAACTTTTCCTCTTACAGTTGTTCTGGTCTGATCCTTTAGTCACAGCAGCAAAAAAGCTGGCTAAAACATCTGCTAAAATTTTGATTTGGACTGGAATGCATTTAAAGGTTGATTTGAAAAGAGCAGTATTGAGTTTTCTGAATCATGGACATGGTACATTTCACCATATATTTATGTCTTAAATTTTTATAAAAAGTGATTTGTAGTTTAGTGTATGGATCTTACATGTCTGCCAGATTATTTCTTTTTTGATGTTATTGAAAATATATTTTTAAAAACTTAACTTCCAACTATTCGTTGCAAATATGTGAACATTTGTATATAGAGATCTTGTATCATACAACACTACTAAACTTATTAGTTCCAATAGCTTTTTGTAAATTCTACTGTGCCTTCTTCAAAGATATGTTTTCTATGAATAAAGATAGTCTGTCTCTTCCTTTCCAATCTGGTGCTTTCTTGTTATATTTGTTTGCTTGACTGTTCTGACTAGAATCTCTAGGAAAATGCCGGTAGAAGTGGTGGAAATGGGCATCCTTGTCTTCTTCCTAATCTTTGGTGGAAAGTATTCTTTCTTTCATCAGTAAATGACATATCAACTGTAGGTTTTGGTTTTTGTTGTTTTGTTTTTGAAAACACTCCCCAGAAGATTAGAGAAGTATCCTTCTAGTTTTCTGAACTGCATTGATAATTTTTTTTAAATCAGAAATGAATGTTGGATTTTGTCAAAGAACTTCTGTATCTATTGAAATAATTATATCTTCTGTTTTTTAAATTTAATATGGCAAATCACATTAAATTATGATTTTACTAGTTAAACTAGTTTTGCATCTTGGGGATAAAACCCACATGGTCATGATATGCTGCTATCCTTTCTGTATATTGCTGAATTTAATTTGTTAAATTTTGATTAGAGTTTTCACATTGATGCTCATGAAGAATATTTGTCTGTGGCCTTCTTAGATGATGTTGACTTTACAGAATAAATTGAGAAGTATAGCTCCTCTTCAATTTTCAAGAAGACTTTGTATACAACTGGTATAATTTCTTTATTATGTGTGCAGTAGAATTTACTGGTGAAGAACTCAATGAAACCATAAGTAGGTTCCTTGAGATTGATAAAATTAACCAGCCCTTGCCCAAATAATAGGGGAAAATATATAATTTATAACATCAAAAATAAAAGACTACTATATACAACTATAATGTACCAATAAAAGCAAAACAAAACCAAAAACCCCAATCAGAGCCATACAGTAAGTGGACATGTGAGTCAGACTCAAGATTTCACTGAGTTTCTCTATTCTTCTATTTTCTATTTAATTGATTTCTGTTCTGATTTGTATTCTTTCATTTCTCATATTTATATTAGGTTTAATTTGTTCTTTTTTATAGTTTTCAGGATGGAAATTGAAGTAATTGATCTAAGGCCTTGCTTCTTTCCTAATAAAGGTGCTTAATGTTCTAAATTTCCCCAAAGGTACAGCTTTTGTTTGAATATTTTTTTTTCTGTTTCTCATGCCTCTTTTCAGGGGCTCCAATTACTTATTTTTAGCTTCTTCTATTTTTTTCCAGAGCTCAATTATTATTTTTTTTGGCAGTTCTAGGGTACTCTCTCACTGTGCTACATCCCCAGCCCTTTTTTATTTATTTTTTATTTTGAGAGAGGGTCTCCTCTTAACTTGCCAAGGCAGGCTTTGAACTTCTGATCCTCCTGCCTCAGCCTCTTGAGTAGCTGGTATTACAGGCATGCATCATGACTCCCCATACTCATTGATGCTTTTAAAATTTCTTTAATTTTATTTTCTCTGTGTTTTATTTTGGATATTTTCTATTGCCATGTCTTCATGTTCATGTGTCTTTTCCTATAAAATCTACTGTTAATTCTATTAAATCATATTTTATGTATTTTCATTTCAGATGTTGTAGTTTTCATCTCTGGAAGTTCAATTTGGGCTTTTAAAAATATCTTCCATACCTTTACTTAAATTTTTCAATGTACTGAATATAGCTGTAATAAATTTTAATGTCCTTATCTGATAATTCTAACATCAATGCACTTCTAATTTGGTTTTCATCAAATAGTTTCTCCTCATTATGGAACATATTTCCTGCTACTTTGTGTTCCTGGTAACTTTTGATTGGGTGTGAGACATTGTGAATTTTACATTGTTTGGTGCTAGACAAGTTTTATATTCCTATAAATATACTGAGCTTTGTTCTGGAATACAGCTACATTACTTGGGAATTGTTTGGGTCTTGCTTGTAAGTTTTGCTAGTTGTGATTAGAGCAGTTTTTGTCCTAGAGTTGATTATTCCCCATGACTGTGGCTAGACTCTTCTAGATTATATCTGTGTGTCTCTAGTTTGGTGCTTTTCTTGGCTCTGTCAGTACTAGACATTGTTCTCTCTAATCCTTTTAGGGGGCTCTCTTCCAGCTGCCTGTAGCTTCCTCTCATGGGCTCTGATCACCACTACTGACTGGCAGAGGCGAACCTCTGTGTGTGCAGCTCTTTCCTCTCCTGTGCTCTGGCCTCTGAACTCCAGCCTCCTGGCCTCCCAGGACTCTCAGCTGCCTCCTTACATGAGAGTGTGGCAGACTCTACCCAGGTACCTCCTCCTTACACCATACCCTGGAAACTCTCAATGCTGTGAACTGGCAAACACAGGGACAACTTGATTTTTTTTGCCCCCAATCTCTAGGGAATTACTGTCTCTCATTTAATGTTCAGTCTTGTTTCTCCTTTTTCATTTTTTTTCCTTTTCTTCTTTGTTTTTGGCAGGAGGGAAAACTCACTTTCTGACACTCTATTTTGGCTAGAAGCAGAGATTTCCTGTTGGTGTTTTTAAAACTTTTTATTTCAAAAAATTTTTTAACATATGCAGCAGAAGACACATAATTTTAATGCATCTGTGTGCACTTATTCCTTAGTTTTAATAACAGTCAACTCACAGCTAATCTGTTTCATTTTTTCTCTCACCAATTTCCCCATGCCCAGCATGGTATCATTATCATCATCATTTCATCCATCAATATTTCAGTGTATACCTTTTTCTTAGCACTACCATAAAACTTGTGATTCTCCTGCTGAGATTATAGGTGTGAACCACCGCACCTTACTGAGATTATTAAGTGTTCAAATTTTCCAGATTATCTTACAAATTTTCCCTTTTTACAATTCGAGCAAATCAGCATACAAAATGCATACATTATCACTGTTTGATAGAATTCTTCAGTCTTTTTAAAATCTATAGCAGGGGTTTGGCCAACTATGGCTCATAGGCTGGCTGCCTGTTATTGTAAATAAAGTTTTATTAGCACACAATTACTTGGGCAGAAAGGACCTTAAAGGTAGAAGTTTTTCTTCTTCTTTCCTGGATCTCTCAAACCCAGCTCAGAGAACCCCCCTATGGGCCTGCTGACTGACAACATGATGGTTTTGCTTAAAGGAGCAGTTCTTTAGAGGTAGCAATATCCCCTTTCCTGCTTAGTCAAAGAAAAATGTCTCAAACTGATTTCAGTGTGCACAGCAGCTTTTTATCTTCAAAAGTGTTTAACTATATAAGAACCTGAGTGTGAGCCACAATAACAGAGAATCTTTGGCCAGGGCTGCTGTTCTTTTGATCTTATCCTCTTCAACACCATTCAATGTGGTCCACGCATACAGTGCTCACTTGGGGCAGGTAATTTCCTGGGACTATGCTCAGGGTGACATTAAAAGGAACAACACATACTTCCTTGGATATGACCAAGGATCCTTGAAAGAATAAGCACATAAGTGAAGCAAAGTGGAGGAACACACAGTGGGGACACAGGTAGTGGAGAAGATTCTACCTATGTATAGATATCAAGACTCTGTGAGGTATATGGCTGACTCTCTAGGGAGGAAGCATTTAATTCCAAGAAGCAGGACGGGGTAGACTTCTGAGAAAAGCCAATAAACTAGGCCAATGGCAGTACTTGGGTTACAGCTTTCTCTAACAGAAAGAAAATGAGAGAAATACGATCTACTTAATTGATCTTGGTGACAAAGGGAAACTCACCACAAATGTGTTCATGGGTCTAAGTTTGTTTTCAAGAGTAAACCCATTCAATTATCTAAAGAGAGAATGTGTTCTCTTGAGGGGGACCAGGCCAGAGGAGATATCTTAGAATTCTGATCATAAAGGGGCACTTGTTGTTTTGTTTTGCCATTTTATGTCAAAAATGTCCAGTCCTGGGATGAATGTATGTCTCATGGTAGAATATGTGCTTTGAATGTAAAAGGCCATGGTTTAAATCCCTAATATTAAAAAAAAAAAAGTCTTATGACAGAGCTCTCCCTCGTGGGGACAGCAGAGTTGGAAAAACTGTCAGTGGTTTCATTTTGGTATTTCTGTAACTGACAAAGTTGTCCCAGCTCCAGTCCAAAGTTTCTCTCTCCCAACTTTTGCTTAAGATTCAGTCACTAGACCACCTTTTTGTGCCCACTCATTAATGAGAGACTTGCCAAAGAAGGTCTCTAATCAAACAGACTTGAAAAGTTAGAACAGTGAATTTGGTAAAACAGTATCCTGTGCATAAAAGTGGGCAGATCTAGCTTGATCACAGAGAAAGACTGCATAGGTCACATATACATGGCATATCTGACCTTGAGATGGATTTCTTTCTCATTTTAATTAAAAAAAGTGAGCATTCACTGCCTGTCTTTGTTTGTGTTTAAGTTAGTGTGGTTTGTAGGGCCAAAGCACCTGGGTTATAGCTTTGCAGTGGTAGCCAGTGGGTCTCTAGGCAAAGGCCCTCCAGGCTCCTCTGATCACTGCTCTACCTTCAGATTTCATTTTGCCTACTCTGGTAGGTTCTCCATGGGACAAATACACAGATTTGTTGCAACTGGATCCCATGACCAGCTGTTAGGCTAATGTGAGAATTTAACTAAATATGTCTGTCCCTTAGATGCCTTTACCTCTTTTTTCATACATTAGATGAACATTTGTTATTGGAATTACTCAAGTCAGCAGCTGCTGTCCCCAAATTGTGGAAAGTTTTCAATGGCCCAATGTAAATGCTAGCAGTAGTACCTGTCAAAATGGTGAGTGATTGGGAGTTGCTTCTCTACGTGAGCTAAACCAAGAAAATACACCATATACAAATTTCTAAACCACACATTCTTCAAACCCAGGGGATCCAGAACTGGAAAAGAAGGGATATAATTCCTCATAAAGCACTGAGAATTTTCATTCTGAAATTGTCATATCAATTGGTAAACATACATATATCTTAAGATACATGAATAGGCTTCCCATTTTTTTTAAAAAAATTTAACATATGAGGTTTTTCACTATGTTGCCCAAGCTGGCCCTGAATCCCTGGGATTAAGTAATCCTTCTGCCTCAGACTCATGAGTAGACACCACATAAGTATCTACTGTTTCACTCAGGAATTTTTTTCCTATGGATAACAACATAAGTGAGTCATAGATTTGATGGAAGGCTATCTTGGTAGAGCTGCAAGGTCTAAACTTCACAGTTATTACAAAAGCATGAGCACTGCTTTTTCCTTAGGTAGAGAACTCACACTTTATAAACAACTCCTGTGTTTGGCTCCTACTCAAAAATCTTCTTAACTACCTTTAATATATGGGAAGTAGCCAGACAGTATCTGGCACATGAATGGTAGCTGTTAGTTCTAATTTCTGAATACATTTTGTAGTCTATAGGAGTATGATTTAATCTGAAAATAAAAGTTAATTAGACACATTATAAAAAGGCTAAGTAAACTATACCTTTGGCAATTAGTGAAACCTCTTTTGAGTTCATAAGGCATACAAAGCATGGTTAAGTTCCAGAACTGCAGTGGATACAAAGCCAAGTGGGAGGTGATTTGGCTCTGCTGAAATAACTTGGCCTTTAGGGACATGAGTCAATTCAAATGCTGGTTTTGAACCTATTGCAGTGCATTTTGCTATATTCTGGCCATGCAACATTAGGGACTTTTCTGGGCCTCAGCTATTGTGCGTAATGTGATATCTAACATGTTGGTTGCTTATTCATTGTGAGGATTAAATGAGACATTACATTTAAATGGCTTAGTTTCTGACATTTAATAATGTCCTTATTATATATTTCATGAAGAGGTTGAAGAGGGGAACTCAAGGGACCCAAATACAAAGAAATGATAAGGAGAGAAGAATGCTAATCACCCTGATTTGATCAGTACTTGTTGTATGCATGTGTTGAAAGTTCTCAATCTATCCCATTAATATGTACAATTATTACTGGTTAATAAAAATTCTTATAAAGGCTAACTACTGTTATCAGTGTTATGTTCTTGGCTTTAAGAACTTCTAATTTAATGAAGAAAATAATCATGCGATTTTTTCACTTATAAAAGAAGGCACAGCCAAATATATGGTACAATTGAAGTCGACAAAATTCAAAGAGATAATAAGTAATGACCAATTAACTCTAACTCTTTCTAGAGTTACCTCCTCAAACATTTTTTTTTTCTGCTCAGATTCCTTTTCTTAAGTGCTTTCCTGACAATCCTAATTTTAAATTGCACTCACACCCATACCCTCTACCTCTTCCCTTGATTTAGGTTTTCTCTGTAGCTCCAACCAGCAGGACACTATACATGGAAAAGGAGTTTTGACTGGCTGCTCATTGCTGTATTCCCAGCAGCTAGGTCACTCTTTTGTGGGACCAGCACATGCTGGCTGGCACATAGTGTAGTCCCTTGTGTCTTGGAGCTCATAGTCCTACTTGGAGGAAGAGATGAATTTCAAAAGGGGAAAGAGTGTGTGTAGGGGATGTCAGTGGCACTAGCAAAGGGCTTAAGCAAAATCACATGGTAAATGGGATCATGAACCTGGTGAAGGGATGAAGGGCCTCAGAGGGGGCTGAAGTGGAAAAGATGGAAAAGGGCCAGATGCTGAAGAGACTTAATTGGCAGGTAGAGGAGTTTATTCTGCAGATGATTAAGGTTGCTATGGTTTGATTATGGTCTTTCCCTCTAAAATCACGTTGCAATTTGACTGCTGTTTGTGACAGTATCAGGAGGTGGGGCCTTTAAGAGGTGAGTAGGTTGTCTAGAAGGATTAATGCCTTTCATGCAAGAAGAGTTCTTGTTCTAGGGGGACGGGATCAGTTATCACAAGAGCAGATGGTTATGAAGCAAGACTATCCCTTATGTTTGGCCTCTTCTATATATACCCATTCTCTTTTCACTTTCCTTTATATGACTACACAGCATACATCCCTCACCAGAAGGTAAGCAGACACTGATGCCTTACTAAAGGACTTCTTGACTCCGGAACTGTGAGCCAAAGTGAACCTCTATTCCTTTTAAAATTACCTGGTCTCAGGTATTTGCTTATAACAATAGAAAATGTACTAAAATACAGACTTATAGGCTTTTGGGGAGGCAAATTCACCTGCTTTGATTTTGAGTCAGGACTACTTGGCAATGAAGCAATCAGGAGGTAGGCAGGAACACTTTCTTCCATCTGGAAGCAGATCTGTGTTTACTTTCTGTCTTCATCTCTGAATCTTGCTCTTCTATCCTGTCTCTTTCTGCCAGATTCTTTATCAATCAAGCTACTCTTTCTTCTCAGTGGCCTCCATCTGTTTCCCTGTGATCCTCATCATTGTGGTGTTTTTAAATTTTTTATTATCTTGAAACAAATAAATAATACTCAAAAACATTACCAAAGTAATACTAAGAAGGCCTCTGTACCTTTTATCCAGCTTTGAACATCACTGCATTTTAAAAATCCTTTTAGACACCTCTGCATTCTAAATCCCTATGTTATTTTTTATCTTCCCAGCCCATCTTTTTGAGGCCTGTTTATGAAAATATTTTATAATTTACATCACTGGCTTACAGAGGAATCTTGACCCAAATAACATCATGCCTTAAAGAATCTGCCATACAGATGTGACCACAGTCCTCTAGATTGTCGTAACAGAAGACAGGATTCAGTCCAGGCAAGATGGGCAAGAACACTGCATCTTCTGTCCTACTGAATGCAGCCACAACAGTGGACAGAGTGCAGAATGCACTACAGGGCCCTCAGGAAATGAGTCCATGATGAGATAGATGTCAACTCACTCCTTTTAGAATGACCATTATCAGCAAGTCAAAAGATAAGTGTGGTGGGGAGGTGAAGGAAAGGGAGCTACTGTTAACTGTTGGTGGGAATGTAAATTAGTTCAGCAATTATGGAAAACAGTATGGAGATCCCTCAGTGAATTAAAAATAGAACTGCCATGCGATCTAGCAATCCCACTATTGGGTATATATCCAAAGAAAATAAAATCGTTATGTTGAAGAGATATGCACTACCATGTTCATTGTAGCACCATTCACAATTGCCAAGATATGGAATTAACCCAAGAGTCTATCACCCAATGAAGAGATAAAGAAGATGTCACCTATATACAAAATAGGATATTATTCATCCTTGAAAAAGGATGAAATATTGTCATGTTTGAGAGCATGGTTAAGCCTGGAGTCTATTATGTTAAGAGAAACAAGCCAGTCATAGAAAGATAGCATGTGACTTCATAAGTGGCATTTTGGAAAGTGGAACTCATGGATGTAGAAGTAGAATGGAGGTCATTAGAGGCTGGGGGAAGGTTGTAGAGAAACGGGTCAAAGAATACAAAATTGTAATTAGGATGAATAAATTTTAAGAGATCTATTGCATAGCATGGTGACTATAATTAATAGTGATATATTGTATTAAAAAGTGCTATGAGAGTGAATGTTAAATGTTCTTGCCACCAAGTGATGAGATAATGCATATGCTAATTAGCTAGATTTAGCCATTCCATAATTCGTATACGTATATATTTTAAAATACGTTGTATATGACAAATACATACAATTTTATCTGTCAACTTAAAAATAAATATAAAAAGAAAAGAAAAACATTTACCCAGGCAGATGGAGGAAGAAGAACATCATTCAATGTACCATCAAACTAATAGTGATTTATTGCATTTTTCCCTTCTCTATATGAACTCAACGTAGACCCAAATCCAGAAGTCAGCATTCATTGCAAGAGAAACCCTCCAGCTCTGGTTCAGGTATCAAAAAAGGGGTCCCATTAAAACAAAAAAATCATGGAAATCCCTCATTTATTTATTTTCATTTTCCTTCTACATTTTTCTCAGTTCTCTGCACCTTAGAACTCAAGCAATTCTGTGACAGCAATGGGAAATGCTGTCTAAATACTAAAACTGGTTCTGTTTTAGTACAGAACCTGTCTACAGAGCTTTCTCTGTAGAACCTTTAGTACAGAGCTTTCTCTCCTACCAGAGGCTCTGTGGTCACTGGAGGGTGGGTGAGCCTCACTGTTTTTTTTTTTTTTTTCCTCTCTGGCTTTTGCTGTTGGGCTTTACCATGTTAATAGTCGATTCAAGTATGCTAAGCAGTAGGCAAGTAAAGCCCCAGTTATCCAAGCTGGCCGGAGGACTTGGAAAATGGAGCCCAGAGTGAGAGGATTATGATGGGAAAGACCAGTCCCTAAAGTTGTTTATGAACTCTTGGTTCTGTCCCAGAGCTGCACACCTATGGTTCTGCCTTAAACAGATTGAACAGACTTTGAATGTTGTCAGACATGTCAAAGTCCCTGAGTGGCCACTAGGTGGCATACAAGTGAGATGGATCCAAATGGCATGTCTTGAAGACTTGCTGGTGGAACCACAATCCACAGAACCGAGCTGGGAAGATTATATTCTAGAGCAAGTACAACAATATTTTCTGTAAGAGCTTAACAATAATGAGAATCTCAAAACATAATTTTCAAAAAGTCCCTAATACAATTTAAATTTCTTTACTATTCTAAAACAAAACAAAATCCCACGAAAGAACAACCAGAGAAATCTCAACGGCTATATTGGGATGAAACAATATATAAAGTCTTAGCAAGGAAATAGGAGATATGAATAAGAGCCAAGTGGAAAGGTTAGAAATAAAAGTATTTAACAATTAAAAAAAATCACTGGATGGGTTCAATAACATAATGGAGATAAGGGAGGAAAGAGTTGATAAATTTATTAATAAACAAATAGAAACAATCTAAACAATATACAGAGAAAAGATCAGAAAAGGAAATGATTAGAGCCATAGGAACCTGTAGGGCAGTTAAGAAAAGGTCTGTTATAACATCTGGGTCCAGAAGGAGAGGAGAATGTGTACAGCAGAAAAACATGATAAGAAATGACTGAAAGGTTGCTTTACTATTAGAAGACAATCACTGTCAGCTAGAATATTAACAGGTTTTAGGGGGAAAACATTTGACCCTATCAACTGATACAGAAAATGCAAAAGAATTCAACATCTTTTCATGATAAAACTCCCTGTAAACTAGAAATATAGAGGAATTCAACCTCCCTACCAAGATCATGTACAAAATTGCCACATTCTACTTAATGGTGGAAGATTAAATGCTTTTCCCTGAGATTAATATCTAGAGATGATGTGATTGTCAAGAAAATATCAAGGAATATGCAGGACAGGGGAGAGTTCTTAGAACAAATAATTGAGCAGTTTGGTTTTAGCAAGATTTTAGGATACAGCATCAACACATAAAAATAAACAATATTTCAGCTGGGTGTGGTGGTGCACACCTGTAATTCCAATGACCCAGGAGGCTGAGGCACAGGATCTCAAGTCTGAAGCCAGCTTGGGCAGCTTAGCAAGACCCTGTCTCAAAATAAAACAAAAAGGGCTGGGGATGTGGCTAAGAGGTAAAGGGTCCCTGGGTTCAATTCCCAGAAACAGAAAAATAAAACAAATAAAATAAATAAATTATATTTTACATACTAGCAAAGAAAAATTTGAAGCAAAAACCTTTTTAAATTATACAATTTTCTCAATAAATAAGATGGCTATATATAAATCTAACAAAACACATTTAGGTTCTAAATGCTAAAAACTATAAAATATTGAGCAAGGAACTCAAAGAAGGCTAAATAAACAGAACACTATATCTCATGGACTGAGATAATTAGGACTGACTTACAGATTTAACATAATTCCAATCATAATTCCAGTAGGACATTTCAAAGGGTAAGCTCTTCCTAAAATATGTACGGAAAAGCAAAGGAAAGGAGATATTTAAAATATGTCTGAAAAATAAACTGAATTTAGAAGAATCACATTACCTGATTTTAAGACTCATTACAAAGCTATAATCATCAAAATGGTGTTCTATTGGCAAAGAAATGACATTGATCAATGGAATACAACTGGTATCAAGAAATAGATTTTCACAGTTCTTGGTTATTACTATTTCTATAATCTTGGTTGGTTTTGACAAATATGCAAAGACAATTTAATGGAGGATGCATAATATTTTCAATAAATGGTGTTTAAACTCTTGGACATTCATAAGCGTAAAAATGGATCTTGACCTAAATCTTGTGCGTTCTACACAAAGCAACTCACAATAGGTCACAGATCTAAATGTTAAACATAAAAGCATAAAACTTTCAAAAGACCACATAGGAGAAAATCTTTATGACCTGGAATTATGCAAAGGTTCTTAGACATGCCACACAAAAGCATGATTCATAAAAGATAGAACTGGTAAGTTGGATTGCATCAAAATTAAAAGCCTTTGCTCTGCAAAAAAGCACTGTTAAAATAATGAAAAGACAAAGTACTGGGGAATGTATTTGACCAAATTACGTGCCTGTACAAATATGTATCAATAAAGCCTGTTATGTATAATTATAATGTACTGAAATTACCTTAATAAGTAAAAAAGAATGAAAATTCAAATACACACTGAGAGAAAATGTTTTCAAGTCACAAATCTGACTAATTATTTATACTCAATATTTAGGCTGTGCATGATGGTGTTCGTCTGTGATCCCAGCAGCTCGGGAGGCTGAAGAAGGAGGATCACAAGTTCAAAGCCAGCCTCAGCAAAAGCAAGGCACTAAGCAACTCAGTGAGACCCTATCTCTAAATAAACTACAAAATAGGGCTAGGGATGAGGCTCAGTGGTCGAGTGCCCTGGAGTTCAATCCCTGGTACTACCCACAAAACAAACAAAAACTGTATACTTAATATATAAAAAGAACTCTCAAAACTCAAGTATGAGAAAACAAACAACTCAATGTAGTAGCAGGCATAAAGTTTGAACAGATGTTTTATGAAGAGAATTCACAGATGAAGATAATTACCTGAAAAAATTTCAACATCATTAATCAATTAAGGAAATGAAAATTAAGCCATGAGGAAATATCATTGAACACCTATTTAAAATGGCCAAAATTAACAAAAATAAAGAAACATCAAATGCTGGTGAATATGTGGAGTACTGGACTTCTTGTACATTGCTGGTGGGAAATGCAAAATGGCTTAGCTACTCTGGAAAACAGTTCGGCAGTTTCCTATAAAGTTAAACATACCCTTACCATATGCACTGGTGATTCCACCACTATGTAATTTAACCTAGGATAATTAAAATTATATTTGCAAGAAACCTGTTCTTAAATATTTATAGGCACTCTAATCATATCTGCCCTCAACAAGAAACAACTGAAATGCCCTCAACAGATGAATGAATAAACAACTGTGGTTCATCTCTAGAATGAACCACTTTCATTAATAAAAACAAACAGAGTTATGCTGAGTAAAAAGATGCTGATTTCAAGAGATGAGGATCTGTGATTCTATGTATATGAAATTCTTGAAAAGAGACAAAATTAGTGATAGGATACAGTACTGTGGCTTCCAATGGATAAGGATGAGCCTTACTATAAAAGACAACAGGACATAGAATGTGGAGGTGGTGAAGGGGTATGGTGTCCTGACAGCTGTAGTAATCACACAAATCCAGGCATGTTAAAATTCATACAAATGAACACTAAGAAGTCAGTTTTTGTGTATCTTAATTTTAAAAATAAAGAAAAAGTAGATAATCACTCTTGCATCTCATTTAAGGCTGTCTAGAAATGAATACCAATTTAGTACTCGTTATGACATCAGCAACTACAAGTATGATCTACCTCCTTTTCGAGCATTTCCTACCTGCTGCTCACTCCTCCAGGCACTTTACATCATAACTTCTAATATGTACAATCACTCTTTAAGGTAGATTAGGCTCAACTTATAGGGGAAAAGAAATAAAACTAAGGTTAAGGGAAGTAAAATGATTTTCCCTACATCTCATAGCTGACAAGTGGCTGCATCTGGACTTGGACAAAGCTCTCATTGCTAACCTCATTCCCAAGCTCCTTCACGTTGCCACTCACTTAAATGAACAGAAGCAGTGGGAACCTACAGGGGTTCATTACATAATATCAAGAGTGGGAAGTAAGAATCACATTTTGACTCAGATATATCCACAAAGATTCTCTACACTTTTTTCATCCCAAACCCTGAGTGTGTTTGAAATTATCAGAGCCTGAGAGAAATTTCAAAACTATAATATTGCCATTGTCATTTTCTCACAATCTTCTAAGAGGAGGTTCTTAATTTATAATAGGATTGAATGGTTATCTCCATTTTTACAAATGTATAACCATTCATTTTTTTCTGTGAGTGACTGAAAGAATCACTGGGACTTACAATACTTGACTAAGTATTTACTAACTCTACAAATTGCAATTTATATACCTGAAACAAAAACTAATCATTTAAAAAGTTCCCTCCTCCCACCAATCTGACCATTTAGAGAAACGAAAACTGGCTCTTCCTACTTTACCTGGTTCCAACACCATCATTGTTACCTTTGTCAGGTAATGATACCAAAAAAAGAAAAAAAAACCGACAATAAGTATATCTATTTTAGAGACAGACTTTAATTTTCAGTCTATTATAGTTATTGCTGAATAAATACATGAAAGCATCATATACGTGAAAACACATTTTTTTCATGTAGCAAATGATACAAAAAACATTGAAGATAAAGTTTAATTTCCTGCTTGTGAATTATTTCCAACCTACTTAATTGGCTACCAGGTGGCTTTTTTCACCAATAACTTTTGACTAAACCATTTTCATCTCTTCATATGTTAGACAATGCCAATCTTCATATGTTCTATCACTGGTTAGAAGGTAGTCAGGCCCCAGAGGATGGTGTGTGGGAGAAGGTCAGCTTACCTTCCAGCAGGTCTCTGGCCAGACCAGGTTCTGCCCCCGTGGACCGAACAAAGTCTGACAGGACTGCGTCCATATCAAGCGTCATAGGATCATGTAGAAGTGCTGCCCAACACTCAGCCGAGGTGGGGTTTGGAAGCAGGCTAGAAACCATCCATCTGTACAAGAAATGGAGATGTGAGTGACCACACACACGGAGACCCAACAGAAAGAATGAAATGCTGCCACTGGCGTCTGTAGAGGCTTGAACTAGTTTGAGCCAACTCACTTATACTTCATGCTAGATATTATATCATAAAAGTCAACTGAAATGTCATTCCTCTGTACATACCATGCGAGAAGGTATGCGAGTTTGAATATTTGTGTCCCCCGATTCATATGTTGAAACCTAACTGCAGTTGATGATGTTAGGGGGTGGGGCCTTTTGGAGGTGATTAGGTCATGAGCATGGAAGCTTGGTGATGGGATTATTGTTTAGAAAGAGCCCTTAGAAGGGCTCGCTTGCCTCTTCCACATGTAAAGATGTTGGTCAGGAGAGCAGATGTGCTGGCTACCTTGATCTTGGACCTCCTAGCCTCCCAAACTGTGAGAAATAAATTTATGTTTTTGTTTTGTTTTGCATCACTGGGGACTGAACCCAATAACTAATCTACGACTGAGATATACCTCCAGCCTTTAAAAATATTTTGTTTTAAGAAAGAGTCTCATTAAGTTGCTGAGGCTGGCTTCAAACTTGTGATCCTCTTGCCTCAGCATCCCGAGTAACTGGGATGGCAGATGTATGCCACTGTGCCCAGAAAATTTATGTTGTATATAAGCCTTTTAGTTTGTGATATTTTTGTTATAGCAGCCTGAACAGATTAAAGCCAGGGGTCATCGTTAACTCTAGTGCCTCCAATCTTATATTCTATCAATTACAATTACTGATGGGGAAAAAAGTGCCCAAGTACATGTAGGGAGATTAATTTGGAATAACTAGATTTCTGATCCTCTTTTCCCTGTCTTGCCTTTATCATTGTGCTGCCCCACTTCCCTTAGCTCTTGCCCGTCACTTGGCTACTAGGAAGCACTCTTTGTTTGCTGGCAATTGACAAGAATACCAAATTTGCTGAAGATGACTATCAAAATATATGCCAACCCTCTAAGAGTTGTCAGATTCACAGTGATAATCTAACAAAATCCAAAAGGAAATCAGATTTCCTGGTCAGAGGAATTCAGTGGTCATCTAGGAGCTTGACCACTGGCTGATGGAGCAGATAGAAAGCAGCCATTACTCTGCATATGAAAGTGACTCTCATTAGTGAAGTAGTTTAGGGGCCATTGGTGGGTCTCAGTCATGACTGATAAGTACAAATGCATCCAAATTTGTATAGATAAGGGGCCAGTACATTATGGCCTGTAGACCAAATGTGACCCTCCACCTGTTCTTGTATGTAAAGTTTTATTGGGGCACAGCCATACTAATTGATTTATATAATGTCTGTGGATGTTTTTGTTCATGGCTTATAAGGTATTTAAAATAGAGACCATAAGGCCCACATAACTGAAAATATTTTCTAGTTGAGCCTTTATAGAAAAAAGTTTGCTTTTATTTTATAAGTAACCAGAACTTACTGACCCCAGTATATATGATGAAAATTTTATACTAGCAAACATGTAATTGAATTTACACACTATGTGGTAAGTTTAAATCCCCTGCATTAATGAATGTGCTTTGTCCTCCTTTCATGATGACCACAGGGATGGGCATTGTTCAGTGGGGCAGGTTCTATGGCAGTTGCTAAGGTGTTAAAGCCAAGCACACTGGCCTAGTCTGAGCCCAGTTCTGTTCCTTATCAGCTGTGACATGGTCATTGGTGAGCTCTGGGCCCATCTGGGATTCAGTAAGAATGGAAGAAATAAAGTTATTTATGCTCAAACTCTTGAGGACTAAGTGTCTTAGGCAGGGAGGTCTATAACTGGAACTATCCATTGTTATTCACCACTTTGTACATGGTTCATACTTGGGTGTAAGATTTTATTGGTATGGCTAAAAATGAATAAAATTGTTTGACCTGATGTATATAGTACCAATTAGGAAATTTCCTTCTTCCTTCTCTCCATGTACCGGAGCCTCGGCCTGGAGAGTTTTTTCTGTCAGTGCCACCTGTGGGACAAATCAGAGAATAAGGGAATATTATTCTCCTTACCCTGGAAAACTTTGCTTCTTGTCACAGGAGGCTGCATCTGGGGTGGGGCCAACAGCTGGAGGCATGTCCTCTGCCTTCCCAGGTGCTACATGCACTTGCTGACCACATGTACCACATCTACTCCTCTGTATCTCATTCTTAATGTAAAATAGAGGTGAAGGGTAGGCGTAAGATGAACGCTTTTGTGTGGCAAGGTTTCTGCTTTAAGACTTAATTCTTAAACCTAATGTCACCATGGCCATGATTTCAAATTCATGCCCTTTGAAGAGAGGGGAGGACAGTGGTCAATAAGGACCATCAGCCACCCTTGCCCTGCTGTCCCTCTTCAAAGTGCACTGCTGGGCCTTTTGACCTACTCAGCAGGTCAGACCTACTTAATCATACCATTAAGATATGATGCCACATCAATACAATTCAACTTAGCTATAGTGGTAAAATATGTAAACACAAAATATATTGGCCCAGGGCACATTCTCAATAAATATGAACTATTACTTATCTCTTATTCAACAGAGATTCTGGGACCGCCCTCTCCATTCTAGAACTCCACTGAGTGCCAGGATTGCTGCTACCAGCCTTCTGAAGGCAGAAAGAATGGGCCCACCTCTAACTGTGGCTCTGAATCATTGTGTCCATGCTGAATGGAGGTTCTTGCCTTCAATACCATAGTCTTTTCAGTACCCGAGCTCTTATTTTATAAGTAACCAGAACTTACTGAGCTGCTATTTTATTTAGGCCACTGTTATAGGGTCTGTGATGGGTCCCTTGGGCCTTCCCCAGGAGTTTCTAAGCAGAGAGAGACAGTTGCACACATAGGCACAGGCCTCTGAGACTGACTGTTAGATTTGGGAGACTATCAAGTAGAGGAGCTGTTCTAATCAAAGAGAGCAAAATTGAAGGACAGAGGTATAACAGGGTAAAGATGGAAATTGCCTCAGTTTTTCATTAACTTCTGTTTCAGTGGAACCCAAGTAAAACATGCCTGTAATGTTTTTGTCAGCAGATGTTATAATTGGAGTCTGGAAGGTAGGAACTTATGGTGAGTGGAGATTGAAACTGGAGATTAGGAGTAGAGGCTTGTGGTCTGACCACTGAAGACAGAGGAAGACTAGGATGAGGATGAGTGCCTACCTAGGGCTACCCCAGAGCTGCAAGATGGGATAGACTGTATTTTGTATGTAACATCTCTTCTGATAGAGGGCCAGGAGCCTGAGGGCTACTTTATTCTCTTTTCTATTCTCCAAGTTTCAGAATGCCTGGCACCCAGCAGGGTCAGGACCAAGGTGAGGCAAGCAAGGAACCTGCCACAGGTGCAAGGGAATGCAAAACCAATCAGAAACCAAGATCAACAATATTTTAGTGCATTTTTTTTAAACGAGGACAAATACATCCTTGAAGAACACAATATCAGCATTTTCAATGAAGGCATGATTTGCAAGACAGTTCTCCCTTTTGCCTCAGGCTCTGGATGTCTGGCGAGCATTGGCACACTTTCAGAATTGCTGACTGGTGCTTGGGAGGCAGGTTGAGGGAACTTACATTATAGCTACAAAGACTGATGTTCAGAGGGAGCCAACTTTGGGTCAGGGTTGCACAGGTTAAGTGGGGAGCAGGAAACTCGTCTAGGTCTGTCTGATGATGCAGCCTATAGCACACAGACACAAAAGAGCAGAGAGAATAGGTCTGAGGTTGAGCACCAGATGGGGAGTCAATGTCCTGACTGGGTGCAAATCTGCTACTGCAACCTTGCTGTATGACCTGGGCAAGCCATGTCACTTTATGGAGCCTTGGTTTCCTCATCTGAATAATGAGGGTAAGAACACCGCTGTCTCTCAAAATTGCTGTAAAGAGGAAATAAAATTATATCAAAAGAAGATGCACTATTATTACTATTATTAACACAGATTTAAAATAATTTAATGTATTATTCTGGTATTGGGAATCTTCACTCTACTTCCATGTATGCATACATCTCTACGTGGAGGATAAAATGCGAAAAAGCATCACAGATACCTAGATCTTGTCCTGCCTGGTGATGAAGCCCACCCTGGTGAAGAATTGACAGATGTACAGACTCCCTCAGTGGGATTAACTGGTGGTCTCAACTCAGATCTATCTTTCCTTCTGTTCTTCTTTCCTTCCTTGGTACTGGGGATTGAACCCAGGGTTTACCACTGAGCTATATCCCCATTAAGCTATATCCCTAGTCCTTTTTTATTTTGTTTTATAGTTGTTGATAGCCCTTTATTTATTTTATGTGATGCTGAGAATCGAACTGAGTGCCTCACACATGCCAGACAATTGCGCTACCACTGAGCCCCAGCCACAGCCCCCTAGTCCTTTTTACTTATTATTTGAGACAGTGCCTTGCTAAGTTTCTGAGGCTGGCCTTGAGCTTGTAAACCTCCTGCCTCAGCCTCTAAAATTGCTGGGATTACAGGTGTGCACCACCGGATCCAGAAGACATCATCATTTTTCTTTCCAGGAGTCTGGTTGGTCCATCCTTTGTCAGCCACCATTGAGCTTTTGGACAAAGCAGCAAAATAGGTTTTTGTGGATATCACATTAACAAACTGCATCTTATAGGACATTTTCATGGTTCAGAGGAAAAATAAGAGAGCAGTTCTATGAAGGGCATGAGTCTGGCTTTGCAAAGCATTCATATGCACAGGACATGTGGTCATTTTCAGGGTGTGTTCACATATATGATTTTAGTTGATGCCAACAAGCTAAAGATAGGTCCAAAAATAATTTTGGCTGCAACAAAGCAATTTCACCAGGAAATTCAACCTAAAAATCCTGAGAGGGCTTAAGAAGAGAAGGCTAGCAAGATCACTACAGACAGGCTGGCCTGAAAAACAAACGTGGCCACAGAAGTATCTGGTGTGTAGATTACAGATCTTCCCATTGTTGCAGGAGCACTTTGCTTTTTAGTCTTCCTCTTGGTAAGACTAAGAACTTGATGTTCTTCAAATGCCCAGTATCATGTCTTTTTCAGGTACTGAGAAAGCTCTGGGAGCAATGGAGGGCAGGGCACAGCACTTAGGCCAAGGCTTAAAGGGAGGCACCTGTGTGGGCACTGAATCCATTCCTCCTCTGGCACAGTAGATGCCATAGAGTGAGGCGTCTTCTAATCCAGGGGCCACAGCTGGGCCCTGTGTAGCTCTCAAAGCATACAGGGACACCTGATAGTTTAATTTACATGAGAAAGTAAGGCATTAAAAACTGTAAATACCACCTCAATTCCTCAAGCCCTATACACCTGAGCTTAGATTTTTAGGCTGACAAGGAGAAGGCAGAATGTAGCAATGGTATATATTTAAAATTTTTTTCCAATAGAAAAAATATGTATAAAAGTAGACTGAAAAATACGGATAAATGCCAATGTACACATCACTCAGGTATGACAATTACTAACTTTAAGTCTTATTACTGCTCTACATCTAACCACTTCCTCCTCCCACAATATTCTGAAACAAATCCCAGACAACATATTACTTCATCCATAAATATTTTGATATATCTCTAAATGGCTCTTTAAAACAGAACCACAATACCATTATCACTTTTACAAACTAATAATAATTTTTATCCAGTGGGTAAATTTCCAATGATTTCAAATGTCATAAATTCATATGATTTTTGTTTTCCATCTGTTTGAACTAGGATTCAAATAAAAGCTACACATTGTAATTGTATTTTGTAATCTGTTAGTTTTGCCTTATTTTTTTTTCTATTTATTGAAAAACCTGATCATTTTTCTTGTAGCATTTTCCACTATCTGACTTTTACTGATTATTCCAATTGCATCCTGTGGTCTCTATACTTCATTCAAATTAGTACTCAAATACAGAGAATTGATCAGATTTGGGTTCAGTTCTGTGCAAATTTTGGTACTGTCTCTTTTCAGCAGGTAAAATTGAATGACTTTTTTTTCTGTAATAGTAGCATCCACTGATGATCATTGCCTAGAGTAGTAATTAATTCAATATGGTTGCACGTACTGGCAGTCAAATTCTTTCGTTCCTTCTTCAATTGTTACTTGGAATTCTTAAATAAAAGAGAAGTTCCATTAATCTACTATTTGTTCAACCAGTGATAGATTTCAAATAGAAAGGTAACATAAATGCTTTGTTTACCACTTCTCAACCCTTTTTATTAGATGATATGGTTTGCTAGTTTCCTTATGATATTCTTTATCTTCCATTTTAAATATAATTTTGAGTTGCAGAGCACTTGCTTAGCATATACAAAGTCCTTAGTTTAATCTCTTGCACCTACATCATGACAAAAAAAATCATTTTGCATTCTTGGATTTGAACATATTTGATGCATTTCAATCATCTCAACATAAATGCAGATATCATCTGATGCTCAATTTTTACTAATTTTGGTCACTGAAAGCTTGTTCAAGTTGTCTCTGGGCTCCTGTGACCCTGGTATAGCTGACAAGGGGTGACAAGTTTTTTAAGGTTCCTCTTGCTCATTTATTGCTCCAAATATGGAAAATGATATCTTTCAATGGAACTAAGAGGATTTTTTTAACTTAAAAAAATTTTTAATACCTCATAGCAGTATACCTATTGGTACTGGGTTAGTCATCATTTTTAGAACTTTTTAGTGGACAGAGTTATAAAATTTTTATTTTAATACTAAATACATCTTGGGTTCATTCTAATATTTCCAATTCAAATGGAAGACTTCACAGTTTTCACTTAATCTCATTTAAATTACATATGAACCTCCTATCCCCACTTCTAATCCAGTTTGAAATAACATCAAGAATGATAGAATATCACCCAATTACTCATTCATTTGTATCCTATGATATATCTATATCTTTATCTAGATATATATCATATAAACATACCAGGATTTCAGAATAATAATGAAATACTAACAACAGCACAATGGTCTCTGCAAACAGTTTAGTTTGTTGCTATAAATGCAGCATTTGTTTTTTTGGTCTTAGGTCTATCCCATTACGGATGAACAAACTGCTGCATTTAAAAAATCACTTTGAGTAGTTCTCTCCCTGTAGCTATACCACCAACTAGAAATGCATTTACATTCACTTGCTTCATCTTACTGTTATAAAAGACTGCCTTTTGACAATGATTTTGTTTTATAGCTTTGTAAAATAGATTTCTACTTAAACCTCAAAATCAAGGTTTACTCAGGAAGTCTGACTTCTAGCCTGTCCCCTCTGCTCTATTCCCTTTTATGTTTAGTTATATGACTTACCTCCTTTTTAAATTTTAAGCAGATTTAAGAATTTCACATAGTATCCTCCATTGCTTGGATAAATGATACCATCTATAAGCACTTTTTCCCCACCTTGCTTTGCTACTTTACAGTACTTCCTCTAGATAAGTATGTACCATATCAAGTGATCATCTGTACTCATTATACCTTCTATTAAACAAAAGGCTGCAATCCACACAGATGTTCATCAACAGAGAACTGATCACAGCTCTGTGAAATGAGGATTTCTTGTGTAAAAACTTTCCATACTTTTTCAGTGTATCTTTGGCATACAGTCCTAAAAGTAAGACTGGAAGAAAAGGTAATGCTAGTGTCATTTTGCTAAATTCTGGCAGTGTCCTCCATAGAGACTTTACCAGTTTTCGTCGCCAATAGCAATGTAGGAAATGTAGCTTATGTTTTGCCATAACCTCAACTACAGAATGTGTTGTTGATCTTCTGGATTTTTGGCAATCTCGGAGGTTAGAAACCATTATCTTACTGTAGTTTTTTTTTTTTTTTTAATCTGCATTTCTCTTACTACATCTTAAAACAAATATCTTCTCACATGGCTAAGATCCACTATCATTACATTTTCTGTAAACTATCCATTTCTTCTAGTCCATTTCCTCTGTTTGAATATGGTTTTAGTCTTTATTTTTTCCTACCATAATTAGCTCACTATGTGTTAAAGACAAAATCATTCTCTTTGCTATGCATTGAAAATGCTTTCTATATTTTGACATTTGTCATTTTCCTTTGCTTTCAGTCTTTTTCCTTCCAATAAAAATAAAATTATATTGAGAGTGGGGAGGAATGAATGCATGGAAAACTGAGGATTTTTAGGGAAGTAGAACTGTTCTATATAATAATATAATGGTTATACATTTGTTCAAACTGGAAAAATATACAATACCAAGGGTGAACGCCAATGTAAACTATGGACTTTGTGTGATTATAATGTGTTAATGTAGGTTCATCAATTGTAATAAATGAACATTTTGATGTGGGTTGTTGATAGTGTGGCAGTTTGAGGAGTTACAGAATACATGCAAAAATCTATGTACCTTCTAGTAAATTTTTAATTTTGTAGTAGTGGGAGTTGAACAGAGGGCCTTGCACAAGCTAGGCAAGTGCTCTACCATTGAGCTACATCCCCAGCTTCTTTCTACTCTATTTTGCTGTGAACCTAAAGTTGTTCTAAATATAAAATGTCTATTAAGATGGCTTATAAATGGTTATATATCTTTTTCCTTAATGGTTCTGTATTTTGAGTCTTAATTTAAAAAATTGTCTCAATTGCTAGGTTATAGAGAGATTCACCCATATTTCCTTCTACCAATTCAATGGTTTCATTTTTTAAAACACTTAAAGCTCTAATGCAGTTGAAATTAATCCTGTTGCATGATGTGAGAAATGGATCTAATTTTATAATTTTCCCTATATTGCTCTAGCTATTCTAACACCACTTAGGAAAAAGAACATCAGTGGGTAAGCCTCACTGATTTGAGATGCTTCTATCATTGTATGATACATTTGCATATGCAATTGGTCTATTTCTGTATTTGCTTATGCCAAGGTATTTGTAAAAGGTATCTTTTTTCTTATTATGTGTGTCAACTTGTTATTGTATTTACAAGCAAAGCTGTTGATTTCTCTGTTAAATTCACATTCTGCTGTTTTACTAAAGTCTTACTATATTTAGCAATTTTTTTTCCATAGGGTTTTGTTTTGTTTTGTTTTGTTTGTTTTTCCAGATATACACCATGATAGCAAATGCAAATAGGGATTGTGTTAACATTTCATCTTCAATTATTCAGCCTCTATTTTCTTGTATCTGATTTCATTGATTCATGCCTCCTTTAATATGATTTTAAACATTTTTAGAGGTAATGGGCATCTTTGCTTTGCTCCAAACTTCAGTGAGAAAAACTTTAGTGTTTCAATATCAATGTGACAAGATGCTGGCTGCTGGATTTTGATCTAAACATACGTGTACCACACATTTAAAAGGTATCCATAAGTTGCCAGGCACAGTGGCACATGCCTGTAAACCCAGTGACTCAGGAGGCTGAGGCAGGAGAATCACAAGTTCAAAACCAGCCTCAGCAACTTAGCAAGGCTCTAAGCAACTTAATGAGACCCTTTCTTAAAATAAAAAGTAAGAAGGGCTGGAGATGTACTCAGTGGTTAAGCACCCCTGGGTTCAATCCCTGGTATCCCCCTTTGCCCCCCCAAAACAGTATCTATAAATTTCTTTTTTGGGTGGTTTTATAATAGATGGATACTATCTTTCATACTTTTTTTCCTCTTTTTATTTGGGGAGGCACCAGGGATTGAACTCAGAAACACTTGACCACTGAGCTACATCCCTAGCCCTTTTCTGTATTTTATTTAGAGACAGAGTCTCACTGAGTTGCTTAGCAACTCGCTTAAGGCTGGCTTTGAATACAGGATTCTCCTAACTCAGCTTCCTGAGCTGCTGGGATCACAGGCACATGCCACTGCACCCAGGAATTTTTTCTGTTAAGATTTATTAATATGATGAATTCTAGTAATGATATTCCGATTATTGCACCTCATTCATATTTCTGGAATAAATACCCTTAAATCATTCATTGGTGTTTCTTTTTATATGCTTTTAAACTCAATTTGTTATTTTATTTTATTTTTTTTAATTATAGATGGACACAAAATCTTAATTTTGTATGTTTATTTTTATGTGATGCTGAGGATCAAACCCAATGCTTCATATGTGCTAGGCAAGTGCTCTGCCACTGAGCCACAATCCCAGCCCCAGTCTGTTAATTTTTATTTAAGATTTTTACATTGACATAATGAATTAGATTAATGGTTTTTATTTTTATGTGCAACAATCAACATTATATACCTAAAATAAAATTCAATTTATTTTTTTCCTTTTCAATACTCTGCAGTGATCTAAGTAGCGTTGGGGTCATATGGTATTTGAAGGTTTAACAGATTTCCTCTGTGAATCAATCTGTTCCTGTGCTTCTTTTGTGGGTATCTCTTTTACAGTTTTCTCTATTTTTCCCCCTATGTTAATTACTCTTTTTAGATTTTCTCTCTCTGTAGGATTCAAATTTATTAGATTATATTTTCCTAAAGATTTATTCATTTTATCTTGGTGTTCAATTTTATTTGAATGGAGTTAAATAATGAAATGTTTCCATAGGCCTAAATCTTCTCTATGTTGAAATGAGGAAAACAAGTACTATTTGCAAAGTATTCACAATAACACTGACCATGTTAAGTGTTTTATGAATAAGTTACCTGTCATTCAGACAAGAGGTGCACAGTTTTATCCATTTAACTGAAGTCCAGAGATGCCATTGGCAGAGATAGTATTCCTACCTAGTCCTATTTTGATCCAAAGGTCACAATTCTGCCATCCACACAATGCCATTCATTATAAATGGAACAGGGCATCTTCACAAAATTTTGAAGCAAAAAGCATCTGATGCTTTGAAATACCTCATGTACATAGATGCATGATGGGAAGCAAAACATTTTCTTAGTTGGCACTTGATTACACCTTTCATGATTTTATCTTAAATATGAAAAAATGGAGGAAATGTCTCTTAAAATTTATATCTTTGGGAGTAGTGCAGGATCCACTGAGGTTTTCACTTGTATGCACTTAAATGATATATTAAGCAATGATATATAAAATTCTTCAAGGGTTCCTAATATGAGAGCAGATGTAGAACTGGGATCACAGTCATTAGCTCATGATCCCCAAAGATCTAAAGACTACTCTTTCTATACAATTTCCTGTCTTGAACTCATATAAAGACTAGGCAATTCTTAAAGAATACATAGGAATAATAATCATTAATTCTAAGAAATTACTTGAATCTGGAAATGAATTTTGTAAGGCCAGGAAACATGGCGACACTTCCTGACTCATGAAGAAACATGACTTTGCAACTGTGTACATGTCCACATCTTGAAATGATCACCTTCCAAGGGAACCTGAGTGTCAGAGGCATTATCTCATGCTTGAAAATCTGCAGTAGAGGTTCCCTGCACAATGCTAAACCTCCAGCATGGGATGCATGTAAGATTTATAATTTTATTTTCCAGATTTATAAATCTAGCTGTTACACTGGCATAAAATACGCGTCTATGTAGACTAATGTGCCCTAAACAAGGGTTTAAAAATTACAAACAACTCACTAACAGGTTGATACTTCTAATATTTATTTCAGTCATTTTATTCAGCATTTTATCTAGGTAAAGAAACATTCTGTACAAAGAAAAAACACATAGCCTCCTATTGCCATTGTGATGGGTGAGGGAAGACACCTTGAACCTTGAGCCCTGAGCTGTTGCCCTCAACCTGCTTGCTCCTTCCCTCTCTGAGGGCTTCTTTGGAGGGTGGAGTTCACATATTTGTCTTGTTACCACTGGTTGAAATATACCAGATGCTAAATACAAATGCTGAGTGAATGAACAAAAGGAAAATGAAAACCTTAAGCTGAACTTTCTTCTCTATTCTGTTGCACAGATATGAAAATCACCATAATTTAAAATTCAACTCAGATTAGAATAAATATAATGTTGTTTATGAGCAAATTCATAATTCAAGAACAGTACAGTTCCCTTTGCTTGGCAAAATGAATGAAAGAAGGATGAAGATAAGATAAGGTTTTTTTCCTTTTTTTTTTTTTTTTTTTTTAGTTTTGCAGAGCTGGGGAATAAATTCCAAGGCCTTGTGTATGTCAGGGAAATCCACCACTGAGCTACACCCTTGACCCAAGAGGAGTTTTTGAGGATTTAGGTAGTCTGAAAAAAGCATATTCTGGGCTGAAAAACAACACAGAGTCAAACAGCACAAAGACCCTTATATATCCAGGAGAGCCAGAGACTATGAAGGCTGTGGAGAAAGACTAGGGCCAACCATCTGGACTGTCACAGTGAGTAGACCTGACCATATCACAGGCCATGAGAGTTTCTGAGGATAGAAACATGAATAACAGGTGTTTTAGGAAAATGAACAAAGATACAAAAACTTGGTGATAGTGTGAAATATGTACCCAGAAGATGTAAAAATACCAGAAGGTACGGTACCCACAATTTTAGGTGTTTCCCACCCTCCACCTGACAGCCTACTACTGATAGAATCTTGTTCATCAGGGGGCAGTAGAGGCTCTGGATTCTACATAAGACAGACAGTATTCCTGGCACCTGGGATGTCAGTCAAAATTGGATGGTGGTAGTTTCATCTCCCTGGGCCTGCGATTCACCTGTCTGGACATGTCTGGGTTAAACGATCCAGTTTACCTCACCCAGTTAACTGGGTCTGGGTTATGAGAAAGCATTTGCTTCCTTAATAGAAAGGGAAACACTTAACTGGAATAGCTCTTTCCCATGTTGCTTTTCTATCATTTTTTTTTCTGTTTTAAGCAAGAGAATAATATCTGCACGTATACTCACTGTCTTGGGGCTATGAAGCAATCAGACAAAACCCACCAAAGGTTGGACGGAGTAGAAACACCATCCCTGCTGGTATCATTGAGCATGTGTGTCAGTCTTAGACAAACCACATTTGGAATTTTATTACAGTTTTCATAAAACATCTATTTGTTTAAGTTGATTAAGTCAAACATTTGAACTTATGTCTAATGAATAGATAAAAGAATGATTCAGAGGCTAAAACTAGAAAAGAAAGAACAGAGGAAAAGAAAATTGAAGGCAAGTGTCATTTTTCACAGATGTAAAACTCAAAGAGATGAGAAATTGCATCTAAACTGGAGAAAAAAACATAGAAAGACAAAGAAGGGCCCTGGAGCTGTCTTGTCTTGAGTCCTTGATTAAAGGGGGCTGTGAGGTGGAAGAAGGCGAGTGCATGGGAATTTCTGGAGATGCAAAATCGACTTTGGAATGCCTATCTTCAGACCTGCATGACAGAGAAATATATTTTCCTCTTACTAAATCCTCTATTATTTCCTTTCTCTGTAACAGCCAAACATATTTCTAATGGCAACATATAATATTAACATATAGTATATATTTGCTGTTAAATGCAAATAAAAAAACCCCACATGATGATCTCAAAAAATGCTAAAAACTCCACCCTAGCATATTATACCAACTCAACCTGGAATAGAGGGAACTTTCTTTAATTTACTAAAGGGTATTGATCCCAAACTAAGAGGAATGATCAGATCTAATAATGACAATTTTAGAAGTATTTCCATTGAAGTGCAGAACAGGTATATCACTAAGCACTAATACTAAGTACTAATACAAGAAAATTTTTAAATGGCTAGAACAGGTCAACATACAAAAATCAATACTTTTCCTATATACCAATTAGCCAATGAAGCATTTTAAATAAACAATGAAAATGATCCATTTTATAGTAGCTAATACCAAAATAGTATTCATTCTATGAACCAACTAGGGGAAACAATAAAAATAAGACATATTTTTATTTTGTTATTTTGCAGAAAACGATCAATCTTCATTTAAAAAGAGAATTTAAATATATGGGTTGGAAGATTGTATTTTAGGTTTTTTGTTTTGCTTTTTTTTTTTCAGTACTGGAGACTGAACCCAGGATCCTGTGCATGCTAGGCAAGTGCTCTACCACTGAGGTATATCCCCAGCCCAGAAGATTGTATGAATAACAAAATGGATGCAGAAGTCATCCTTCCACACATCAGACACAAAAACACTGTTATTAAAGCAGTGGTACAGGGAAAGAAAGTCAGACCAATGTGGGAGAAGGGGAAAACAGATTCTGTGTGTGTGTGTGTGTGTGTGTGTGTGTGTGTGTGAGAGAGAGAGAGAGAGAGAGAGAGAGAGAGAGAGAGAGAGAGAGAGAGAGAGAGAGAGAGAGACTCTGATTCACCCCACTGATTGGTCTAAGTAAATTGAGATGTTTTGGATCTCTGCTTTGTCAGTTTTTCTTACAGCTAAAAGTATCCATGTGACCAGTTCTCCTTCCACAATTCCCTAAAATTTAAGAGGAAATCTGCCAGGCTACTTTTAGCAAATATTTTTGCTTTCCTAATAAAAGGTGCATACATAGAATCCTCCCATTTCTCCCCAGTCTCTACTTGAAGTGTTGCAACATGAGAAGCTACAGCAGCTTGTGACCATGAGGGCAACATCAAGAGAACATCAAAGATGCTGCCCTGATACCACTGAGCAGCAAGCTCAACTACAGCACTGACTCAAGATCATTGTGCAAAAATAAACTTACCTTCAACTTATCTTGAAGCCCCTGGTGCTCCACTCTTTTGTCATTCAAAGCCAAGAGCATTGTTTACTGACAGAATGATAAATGTGGAAAATCCCAAATTGATATGAATCCAATGGGGGAAAGGAGTATACTATAAAATAAATTGGCAGTCCATGTGGAAAAATGAAGTTGAATTCCCTATATCATAACACCAACCAATAAATTCCACAGAAATTAAATAAGAAATAAAACAATTTCCTATCTATTAAATAAGAAGTAAAACTATAAGTGTGTCAGAAGAGAAAAGTATAGTTGATCATGTTTACAACCTGGAGATCAGAAAGCCCACTGAAGACCTCACCTGATGTGGTTCATAGCCCTTTCTTTTACATTTCTAGATTATACTTCCTGGTCTCTTGTGCAGTTGGCTGTGGCCATGTGGCTAAGTTCTTGGTCAGCAGAAGGTGATGTAGAAGTAATTTGGGCCATTTGGAGGTCTGGCCCTGAACTTACCCCTGCATCCCAACTTCTCTCTGATCTCACTCTCTCTCTCTCTCCCTCCCTCCCTTACTCCCCGCCACCCTCTATCTATCTATCTATCTATCTATCTATCTATCTATCTATCTATCTATCTATCTATTTATTTAGTTCTGGTACTAGGATTGAACCAAGGAATACTCAATTACTGAGCCATATCCCCAGATTCTGGTATTTTTTACTTTGAGACAAGGTCTTGCTAAAATGCTTAGGGCCTAACTAAGTTGCCTAGGCTGGTCTTGAACTTGTGATCCTCCTATCTCAGCCTCCTAAGTCACTGGGACTACTGGTGTACACTACCATGCCCTGCTTCTCTTATCTCTTATTTGCTGGCTCATTATAAATGACTTGAGGAGGGTCAGAGACGTCAGGACATGATGAACCCCCTGGATGAAAGAAGGGGGAGTCCATAAACAATGAAGGGAAGCAGGCTCTACTTGCTGATCTCACTGGGCTAACACATGAAAAGAAACATGGTGTGGTGCTTGAGGTGGGGATCCCTCAGCACAGTGCCTGGTGGTGAGCATGGACAAAAGGTTCAGGCAGGGCCACTGATGTAATTATCTGTGGATTTATTTGAAAATATGTTCTTAAGACAATAAACTTGGAAACCTAACAAAAACCCTCTGGAGTTCTATTCCTTCAGAAGATTTATTTTTGGTAAATTTTATATCATATCAAAAGAACTCAGACTTCTTAAAATGTTGTTTCTGTACTGAAACTTATGAATAGAAAATCCAAGAAAGAAACTGCATTTTTAAGTAGAAAGTGTATTTGTCTACACACTGTTGAGGAAAGAATGGGAAAACCAATTCCATTCAATCAGTGGGAACTGGCTCAAGACAAATAAGAAGCATTGCTGCCCGGGAGGACATAGCTTCAGCAAGTTTGAAGCAACTGATTTCCACAAAGAAAAAAAAAGTCTCTTGCTGTTGACCAAGAATGGACTATTTCTTTCTGAACTGCTCATGGTCTCTACAAATAAGCTGCCTCTGATTTCAACCTCTCTAATCAATAACCAAGGATGTGACCAGATCTGCAAAGACGACGAACGCAAAGGGAACAAGAACCAAGTAACTAAGAATGGAGGAGGAAGGAAGAAAGAGGAAGGAAGATTGAAGAAGCAGAGAAAAAGATGAATGAGCGCTGTACTGAGATGCACACATCCAAGTACAATCAATAGCATAAATCTCATGAATGCGATGTGAGCTTTCTATTGATGTTGAATCAATTACTCTCAAATTTAGAAACTTAAAACAATATACATTTACAATCTCGTTTTCTGAGGGCAAATATCAAGAGTACAGCTTAGCCAGGTGTCGTTCAGAGTCTCTCACAAGGCTGTAATCAAAATGTTGGTGGGGGCCAGGGGGAGGGGGCTGCATCCCATCTGAAGGTCAACTGAGGAATGAACTTGGCAGGATTGTTTTTGAGGGTTGTTGAATTAAGAACTTCAGTTCTTTGTAATGTGGTGTTATCATGGAGGAGACCATAAATAACTGCTTGCTTTATTTGACTGACAATATGAGAAGAGTCGGAGAGAGCATGACCAAGAGGGAAGTCGAAATCTTGGTGACCTGATCTTGGACAGATCTTTCTGAACCGATCTGTCATCAGCCCATCACATATGTTTCTGTTCATCAGGAGCAAGTCACTAAGAACAGCCCACATGCAAGGGCAGGGGCTATACATGATGGGTTGTCAGGAAGCAGTAATGTTTGGGAGGCATGTCAGTAGCTGCGTGCCAGAGGTGCCCTTTCAATATCTACACCAGGGCTCAAGTTCATTGTGGGATGAGCCTGAGGAAAGTGGAATCTTAAGACTTATTACACAATCACTCACAATTTAGCAGTCACATTCTTTTACCTAATTCTCATAGAAAAATTCATTTCAAATTAGAAAAAGGGAAAACCAGTGATTTCTTAAATTATATCCTGATGGAACACAAATAAGCTTGCTTGACCCTATTCTGAAGCTCTTGAGAAACATATAAAACATTTACCTAATAATTCACAGTAGATAAAATGCAGAGTTTATCATCCTGTAAAGTTAGAAGTCAGCCTACAGAAATTATCAATTTACTATGATATTTACCATCTAATAAAAAAGTTAACCCCAAATATGGTATTTTTTCTTGCTCTTAGAATTAGCTTAACGTAGCATCTTATTTCTATATCTCTTTTCCAACTAACTATAAATCTCTGTTATATAACTGCTCTTAGAGTCAAACCATTTGACTTCTTGTTGGTTCCCTTATTAATGAGTAAATGAAATAAAGCTTTGGCACATGCTAACAGATGATTTTGTCAAGAATTGAGCTTTTGTATGCTCTAGGAATGCCCATATTGTATAGAGGGAATTCAGCAAAGTGCTGAACAATGATTCCAATAGAAAATGGTCTTAATTTGAAAGCTGATTATTTAAAAGCTTCCTATGTTCATGTATCCTTGAAAAACAATGTGCCTTCAGGGATGATCAGGGCTCAATGACTGATATGATGTGAGGAGAAAGAGAAAGAATATTTATCTAAATCTAAGTAGGAGAAAACTATCAGACAAATCAATTTTGTGAGACTTTCTATTTAAAAAAATTAGCTTAGATTCTTCAAAAGTGTCAATATGTTGGGGCTGTGGGTGGAGATCAGTGGTAGATCCCTTGCCTAGCATATGGGAGACCATAGGTTCCATCCCTGAGCACCCCCTTAACACACACATACACATGTATACATACCCACAACATAAAATTGCTCCTTAATAATATATATTGGAATCTGGGATATAAAATACTTGCCTAGCATGATCATGGCCCTGGGTTCTATTTTAAGCAAAAAGGAAAATATAATCATCATAAAATTACAAACAAAAGCAGGGTTTTGGTTTAGAAAGATATAATGAAATCCAGTGCATGACACTAAATGCTAGACAGAAGAGTCATGATGAATATTTTGGGGGCAACCCAGAGTACCTCAACAGGAATAATATATTGGATAATTTTACTTTATCAGTTTAAATTCCACAGTGGTAATAATACTCGGGTTTTGTAGAAAATGGCTATATTCTTAGATCCAAGCCAAAGAATGCCATGATGCATGTGGTTTATGTTCAAATGTTTCGAGCCAAAAATTGAATACACAAATACATACTCACAAGTATAAACTGAAAACCCCCTGTGTGTATATGGGTGTAAGTAAATGATAAATCTGAGTAAAAACATGAGTTTTACTAAAAAAAATAAAGAGGTACAAATGGCCAATGAATATATGATAAAATGTCAACATCTTTAGCCATCAAGGAAATGCAAATCAAAACTAAACTGAGGGGGCTGGAGTTGTGGCTCAGTGGTAGAGTGCTTGCCTAGCATGTGCAAGGTGCTGGGTTCGATCCTCAGCACCACATAAAAATAAATAAATAAAATAAAGGTATTGTGTCCAACTACAACTGAAACAATATTTAAAGAATCCCATTTAAAAAAACAAAACTATGAATCCATCTCATTTCAGTCAGAATAATAATCATCAATAATATAAATAAAAAATGAGAGCAAGGATGCAGAAAAGGGGACCCTTAATTATATAAATTAGTACAGGATTTATGGGAATCAGTATAGAGGCTGTAAAAAAATTAAAAGTGGAACAATCATATGATTCTGCTAAACCATTGCTCAGTATCCATCAAAAAGAATTAATAACAAAATTCTTTAGAGATTCATGTATTCCCATCTTTATATGAGCACAACTGACCCTAGCCAAATTATGGAACCAGACTCATTGTCCATGAATACATGAAGAGTTAAAGAAAATGTGGTATATATACATAATAGAGTTTTATTAAACTATAAAAAGGAATGAAAGTATGTCATATTTAGGAAAATGGATGGTTCTAGAAAGTGTTATGTTAAGCGAAATAAGCCAGTTCAGACAAGTACCATATGATTTCTCTCATATGTAGAAGCTAGACAGAAAAAGAAAGGGAAAGAAGGGGGATCTCATAAAAATAGAAGGGATACTATTAGGATAGAGGAAAGGGACCAAGGGAGGGCAAAGGGAGGTACTAGGTAATAAAACTGATCCAAGTATGTTCATGTATGAATATGCCACAATAAAACACAATATTATATTTGATTAAGTGAACAATAAAAATTTTAAATATCCTTAAAAAGAATATATGAGTTTTCATTCTATTTATTCAACTTTTCCATAGATTTGAAGTTTTTCATAATAAAAAAGGATGTAAAAAAGTAAGTGAAAGTGTTTGCTACAAGGGACATAAGGCAAAGGATAAGTGTGTTAGCATATGAAGTAGATAAAAATCATATTTTTGGACAAGCACTAAAAGGAAATATTAAAAATGAAAATAATTAAGTGTGTTTAGATAATGAGAGTGTTTTCCTTTTGCTTATATTATTGTTATAATACTTTAAAATCAATCATAGTTATAACAGATGGTAATAGAGAATTATAAAGTAAATTTTTCACTGGTATAAATCAAGTCACTTGCCAATCACTATAGTTACATTCTTTTTTAGAATGTTTATTATTCTAAATTCAAATTCTAATGCAGTGTGACTACATCTCTGAATTCTTTGTCAGTGGACTTTAGTGGGTTCACTATACTGGGGTTTAGACATGATTTCTGGTGATCTCTCAGAACCTCTACAAGCTCTGTTATAGACATCTACTGCACCCACCTCTCTTGCACTCTCACCAGGACCCCATGAGCCAGGGACTTACTTTTCAGACACCTGGATTCTCTGGAGGTCAGTGGCAGTCAGGCATTCGGGTCAGCTCTGCACCATCCCTGCTGAAAGTGGTCCATTGTTGCTGCAGTGGAAGGCATGAGAGCACAGCCCGAGAGCTCTGGAAAAGAGGAGATTAGAGAATGTTCAGGAGGCACAAAAAGTGAGAATTTAAAATTTCAATGTCCAGACAATATTTTTTACACTAAAAATTAAAAATATGAATGTCTCAAAAATAATTTAAGTATCTAATGTGCCATGAGAAATGGTGTGGATGGTGAATTCCACTCTCAACACACCATTCCATACTTTAATTTTTAAATGAATACTGGTATCATTTTAAAAAGTCTTCTTTCTGCAGACTTAAGAGAAGTAGCTTTGGGTCAGAACCCTGAGAAGCTGACATTCCAGGAGAAGTAGACTATTCCTTCCACAGGGGCTCAGGAACTCAATCCTCACTTCTGAACTTCTTGGAGAAACTCTGGCATTGTAATCCATGGAGAATCTTTGTTAAAACTAAAACCCTTTCTCTTTCTACGCTACGGCTATATTTTGTCAAAATCATTTAATTATTAATTCCAAATTATTTTTACTTTTCATGTTTCTGTGTTCTTAACAATTGTTTCAAGTTTCATGATTATATTACTAATAAATGTAACATGCCATTGTGTTTTAAGGTTTGCTAATTGATCATGGATAATTTTTATCTCCTGTTTCTCTTATTTTTTTATTTTACTAGAAGTATTCCTTGACTAATCCTTTCAAAATTGTTTTGTAGGTAATCAATTTGAATTCTTAAACAAAAATCTAAACATAAGACAATGAGAATCAATGGCCAAACAATACTGACAAAGAACAAAGTTGGAGATCTCACAGCTCCTGATTTCAAAATATATTACACAGTTATGGAATCAGAACAGGAACAAAGACACACTTAAAGAATAGGGATAGAACGGGAACCCAGATTTTTTGATAAAGGTGCCAAGACCATTCAATTGGAAAGGACAGATTTTTGTTTGTGTGGATTTGATTTTTTACCACAGGATGAAGTGAAAAGTAGATATTCATATGAAAAAGAATTAAATTAGACCCTTTACTAACACTATTTATACATAAATGGATACAAAATGGACCAAAGATCTAAATATAAGGTCTAAAACTTTGAAAGTATTAGTAGGAAACATTAGGGGAAAGCTTTGTAACATGGGATTAGGCAGTTATTTCTGAGATATGACGCCAATCCCATTGGATGATCTTGGCATCCTTATCAAAAATCATTTGGCTATATATGTGATGGTTTACTTCTGGGTTTCCTATTCTATACCAGTGGTCTTTAAATGTATCTTTGATCTATAACACACTGTTCTGATTACCACAGCTTTGTAATGGGCACCAGAAGAAAATAAATAGATAAACAAGAGTTCATCAAAATTAAAAGCTTTTATGCATCAAAGGACACTATTAAGAGAATGAAAAGACAGTCCATCAAATGGCAGTCCATCTCATTAGTTACACATCATGTACAACCAGAAGAATAAGAAATTATACTCCATATATGTATGTCAAAATATATTCTATTATGATGTGTAACTAATTAGAACAAATAATATAAACAACAACAACAACATCAAAAGCCAAAAGAAAAAAGCCAGGGGACAGGAGTTAGGCATAATTTGGAATCTAAGATTGTATGGGCAGTGAAATTCTTTCAAGGGAAATGAACATGTAGACATGAACAGGCTCAGAAAGTTCCTTATCCCTAGACTCTAAAAATATTCATACAGAAAATACTCAAATAAAAAAAGAAATACAACATTAAAAGGTGAATCATTATTGAAGACAATCATTATGATGAATTAAAAATGATATAGCTGGGCATGGTGGCATATGCCTGTAATCCCAGTGGCTCCACAGGCTGAGGCAGGAGGATCATGAGTTCAAAGCCAGCCTCAGCAAAAGTTAGGTGCTCAGCAGCTCGGTGAGACCCTGTCCTAAATAAAATACAAAATAGGACTGGGGATGCTGCTCGGTGGTTGAGTGCCCCAAGTTCAATCTCCAGTACCAACCCCCCTAAAAAAAGACAAAGTAGTACTTATTTGGATTATTAAGTTAAAAAAAATGAAGTTAAAAATAAAAGGACAAGGGTTGGTGCTACAGTTCAGTGGTAGAGTGCTTGCCTCAGTGTGTGAGGCACTGGGTGTGATCCTCAGCATCACATAAAAATGATTATATAAAAAGATATTGTGTACATTTACAACTAAAAAAATTTTAAAAATAAAAGGACAAAATAAGTTATATTAGGATATTATTAAAATATGGAAAATTTATAGTACTATTAATATTCCACAAGATAAAATTCAAGATATAAAAATAGCTAATAAGCCCTTTTTAAAATTCCTTAGGAAGGAATGCCAAACTGGTGTTAAAGAGGGCTAGTTGTATCAAATTTTGAAAATAAAATAATAAAATAATAATCTGTAGTGAAATTATAGCAATTAAAAATTGCTTAGGGCAATGAACCTGTCAATATAAAACTCACAGGGAACTGGGGATGTAGCTCAGTGGTAGAATGCATGCCTAACATGCCCAAAGCCATAGGTTCCATCCCTGGAACAATAACAACAACAAAAAAACACCCAGAGATTTTGAACACATAACTATGATTCTCAATATATCACTTAACCCCAAAGACAAAAGAAGGAGTAACTATATACTAAATTCAGTCCCAGAGAAATACACCTTGGCTCATATGAGCCCGTACAAGATGTGCAAATGAAGTTGACAGGGATCCACAAACCAGGCCCATTAGGTACATTTCCCATGATGAGACTGATACCCGTGCTCAAGTCAGGAGACTATTCAGTGTGATTATGCCCCTAGCAATGGGTGGGGTGAAAGTCTCCCATGAGAATACTCATACACAGAATCAGGGGCTGTTTCTCCCCAAGGCTCAATATCCAGTTCTGTGATAGCAGGTGTTTACATGGATTATTACTTCTTTTTACTGTGGATCTCACTTACTGAGCATTTATTACACCCCAGGTAGCAGGCTGAAAGCACCACATGATTTCTTTCAATCTGACAAGAACATTGTGAGATCTCCCAGCCTGTGGAGTGACTTGCCTAATACCAGTGGCCAGTGGAAACTGGGTTCAGAATTAAATTATAGTTTAAGGCCAGTGTTATGAGGCCAGTTGTTGCCCTTCTCCTACTTCCGGTATCAATTTTCTTTGTTCACATTTTATCCCTGAGGATTTTCCAAAGCCTGCTTCTCTTCTGGCTCTACAGAAGACTCAGCTCAAATTTGTGTTCTTCATGAAACTTTCCTTATAATAGCCTTCACCCCAGGCAAAGTTTCATCTCCTAGCATCTTCCAAGCTGGACTTAGCACCCGGCCCACCTGCCAAGTAGCCCAACTCCATGGATGCTCAGCTGCTTGTCTAAAGAATAAAGGAAACTCTCCCATTCACAATGTTCATATACTTGCATTAGGACAGGCAGATAATGAGTGGTTTTATTTCTGAGTCATCCTAACAGCTTTAAGAGAAAAGAAGATTCCTAGGAAATGGGTCTTAACTCACATCTGATCACTCAGTTTGCCACAGGCCCAGGAAGGCTTGCCAGCTGTGTTTAGGCCAGGTGTTCATCATGACTTTGAGCCTGCTGGTATCCAGTTTCATTTCCAGTTCTCAAATGAAATCAAAACTTGCAATGTGTCCTGATCAATTTTCAGGAAATTTAAATTCAGAAAAAGTCTATTCACTTCTGGAAATAAAGATGAGATACTCTTTGTACTATAAGATATTGTAAGTCCAGTATATATCTGAAATGAATTATGTATGCAAAGACCTGGAAAGGCTTGAAGTCCTTCTCAAAATTCAAGTTCCCCCTAGAGAGAAAATTGCAACTGATTTAAAAACAAGTTCAGATTAGGAACAAAATAAGGGAGAGGGGAAAGGTAATCAGCCAACATTAAGGGAAGAACCAATGCTTTGTGGGCTCCTTAATCTTGGAAACTGAGTTGCTAAAATGAAATAACCCTTTAGCCCTGAATTCTGGCTCTGAAAGGCAACTGTGGCTGGATTGGGTGGGTTAATGCCTGCAGATACCACCCATTAGGAGACTGGGGATGCCCTTCTCAGTGATTCCCAACACTAATTGTGGGCCTAGGGAATGTGCTTATGGCTATGAACACAGGTGCCTTTTGGAAGTTCTGGAGAGATCAGATCCTCAATGCCAACATTAAAGCCTCCTCCCCACATGTCCCTCCACATCACCAACGGAGTCTAAGGGAACATTCACAGGCCTAGGATTGGTACCAGCCTTGTCCCCTGCCTAGTGTGGTCCTGGGAAGCTTCTTCAACTCTGCTTTATCCATCTGTTCATTACTAAAACACTTGGGTTATTCTAAGGGTCTGGGTGAAAATGAAAGGGGGGCAGGCTTCTGAAAATTCTCTAGGAACCCAAAGGAGCTCACTTCTGTAAGCTGACATTATTTTACAGTAAGAATATAGGTCCAGAGTGGTGCTAGAATCGTTGGAAGCAAGACCAGACATGCTTGCAGGCCTGGCTGATGGAAAACATCAGCAGGTGACCAAGTACCTTGCAAGTAAAGCTCAGAGAAGGTGGGACACTACCCCAATAACCATACAGGCAGCAGGAGCAGCAAGCACAAAGGAGGTGTGTCACAGGTCAACAGGCACAGAAGCCCTCTCTATCCTCCTTTTAACCCAACTGGGCACCACCCAGACCTTGGACTTCTGCTCCTTTTCCTACCTAAAGCTTGCTGCATTTCTCTACCTGGTCCCTCCTCTATCCTGACACTGCTTGGCCCTTCATAAGCCAAGGTGTCCTCAAAACCCACCACTCCCAGGAAATCTTTGATGATCATTCCACCAACAAGAATTTTAAAAACTGGCTTACTTTATTTATTCTCAGCAGTTTTCAAGTGTACAATACATTGTTATTAACCCCAGTCACCATGTTGTACAACAGAGCTCTTGAATTTAATCCTCCTGCCTAACTAAAATTTTGTATCCCATGACCAGTGTTTCTCCAGTCTCCAGGCAACTACTCTCTATTTCCATGAGTTCAACTTTTGTTTATTCCAAATATGAGTGAGGTCATGTGGTATTTGCCTTTTTGTACTTGGCTTATTTCACTTAACATAATGTCCTCTGAGTTCATTCATATTGTCTCAAATGACATTTTTTTCCTTTTTCAAGACTGAATAGCATTCTATTGCATATACTATAATTTCTTTATCCATTAAGGCATTGGTGGACACTTATATTGATTCCAGATCATGGCTACTGTGAATATTGCTGCAATAAACATGGGAGTGTGGGTGTTTCTTTGATATACTGATTTGGGACATATATTAGTAGTGGGATTGTAGGATTATATAGTTCTATTTTAATTTTTTTGAAAAACATTCATACTGTTTTTCATAGTGACTAATCTACATTCCCACCAATGGTGTGCAAGAATTCCTTTTTCTCCACATCTCAAGACTTGTTATATTTGTTCTTTTCTACAATAGCCATCCAAACAGGTGTGAAGTACTATCACATTGTGGTCAACAGGCAAACGTTTAATGAGCACTTACCTTGCCAGGACTTGTGGGCAGTGGGGCAGAAATAAAGTGGACTTGTTTTTGCCCTTAAGCACCCTATAGTATGAAATAGGAGACAGACCTGGGAACCAGTATCTGTAGCACTGCTTGCTCCATGTTGGTTATGCTGTGCCTTCAAGGAGCAATCCCTGTCCAGGGGATACCTCAGCTTTTTTTTGTTATTATCTCAAAAAGAGAAGGAGGCACTTTCTTGCCCCTCAATCACTGAATCAGAATTCCCCAAAGAAAGGAAAAACAGGCAGAGGGAATTGGCATTTGTTGAAGCCTGTACTGCATCATGCCCTGGACTAGGCAGGTGTTCATAAGTTCTCTCACATCACTCTCACAATCACAGCTGAGGAGAGGAGAGCACTTGAGCGGATCAACAGGCCTGTCCATCCACTACCCCATGGAAGAGAAATATTCACAGAAGGAAACTCATGTTCAAAGACATGGGTGGGACAGTTGGTAGCCTGCAAACGAAGGAGTCACTATGCATCCAGGGACTAGAAAGGATCCGATATAGATTCTGCAGGTGGGAGGGAGCGGTAGGAGGGCGACACAGGAGGAGCACAGAAGAGGCTGAGGATGGAAAACCAGGATTAATGTGCCCATGCAGCACCTTATAGAGAGATCACCTCTGCAGAGAGGGCAGCTATGGGTGCTCTGAGACTAGTGAGGTCTGAGACCAGAAGAGTATCTTGAAAGTGCACATTGGCTGCATGCTAGGGGCTGCTGCTCAGTCCAGGTGAATAAGGGTCAGAGCCTGAATCTGTGGAGCTCTCCACAGGAACAGAGGAGGAGATACTTTGCAGCTCTCATCTGCTTCCCTCTGGTCTGACATTCTCATGCCTTTCTAGGGCAGAACTGAGTCTCTTGTGTGTATTTTCTTGTGTGTGCATCTCTGCACTGAGGCTTTAGGTCCTCCATGTCCACTTCTTCACCTCTTGACAGTATCCAGCTTCTGCTTGCTCTCTACCAAGCCTGATTGTATCACTTTCCAGCACATTCCACACCTGTCTTTCCATTCAAGTATGATACATATCCATGGCAGAGTCCATCAGACAGCTCTAGAAGCTATCTCAAAGGGCTGTGGCTATGTGCTTGAGTAGCTCAGCAGGGTGTGCCCTTTTGAGAGGTACCACTCAACAGCTACTGGTCCAAGGAGAGCCTGTCACCCAGGTGTAACAAGAAACACAGAAGATATCCCAGAGGTGGCAACCTCTGTGGATCAAAAGGGGTTAGTCAACTTGGAGTGCCTAGTACCAGGAGACTTCAGACCTTAAGAGCATAGTGAGAACAGGCAAACAGGAAGGAGGAATGGAAATGCAGGCATCTTAAAACTTAGCAAAAGGATCCTTTATACTCAGGAAGCAAGTCCAGGGAGAAACTGGTGCTCCTCCATCCTTTAGAGGAGTTTATCAGAGGGAATTCTGCTTTCTTCCTCTTTGGGAAACTGCAATTCCTAAAATCATGTTTAAATTTCCCAATAGGAAGTCAGGCGCCAGCTGCCCTTCCATGTTTCCCAACCCCATTCTTCAGTCCCCCCACAAAGAGATAATCCCTTTTTCTTTTATCTTCTACTTGTTTTCAGTCGCCTGAGCATAATCACATTGCATTTGACCTTCAATAATCCTGGGTCCCTGTGGAAGGTCCAGGTGATGCCAGGATTTCAGAGTAAAACTCCTCCTTCTGAAGGCAGCCCCTTCTCACCCTCCAGGTTTGATGATGCTACCTCCTCAGAAAGGCATCCTTTGACCCCCTCTGTAATGTTACCCAACCCTTATCATCCATCACTAGTCTTTATTTTCTGTGGAAAATCTGCAATTGTCCTGTTCATCTGTTTACTTTCACGTGGCCAAGACCATTGCTAGGCTGGAATCCCATGTAGGCTCTGACCAAGGTCTTCCAGTAGCTTTATTTCCAGGGGACCATAATGACACAGGGCCTGTGGTTTTAGGTTCTAGAAGCCACAGATGACATGGATTTGAGAAGAATCAGACTTAGAACTGCTTGGGGCCCAGCAGGTAAAACTCAGAAGTCTTGTGTTTGAACTTGACTCAGCAAAGGATGTTTCTGAGTATACTTGCCACATTCTATATGATCTATCTTTACATTTTCACAATAAATCCTGTCCTAGACACAGAGGAATTAAGTAATCTGCTCAGGGCCAAACAACAAGTAAGTCATTTAAAATCTAAACAGTAAAGCTAATAATCCTACTTTGTTCAACAGGATGCCATTTCTCTAAATATCCTGAGATGAACAATGCTATATCCTAGCTTTGTGAAGGCATTGATCACATTAATCCCATAATTCCTAAAGCTCCAGAAGTCCTACTGCTGTTCCTCAACACATGGCTTCACCTGCCTCTCAACCACAACTGCAGCCATGGTTCTTCCTTCCTGCAACTAGGACATTCTTTCCTAACCTCGCCCTCCTCCACTAAGGATATTTTCTATTTGAAAATGGTTGAAATTATGCTGTAATAATTATACCTTATTCAAGATGAATTTTCCCCAAATTAGGAACGGATAAGGTCTATTATCCTCTGCTTCTGGGTTAAATTGGGAAAGTTTATATCACAGCTAAGAACCTGACACATTCTACTCTAACATTTTGGCATTTATTGAACTTTGGAACCTTTCATTTTTGTTGTTTCAAGAAGACTGTTAAAAGGGGTGGAGTACCCTGCAGTGACTGTCTTAGCCATGCCTCTCTTTCAAGCTCCCCTTTCACTACCTCCCGCTCGATACTTCCAGATGATCTACCCTGGGTGGCAATGGGAATCCTGAGCAGTGGTTCTTAAAGTAGAACCCCTGGACCTCAGCCTCAGCATCACTGTGAGACTTGTTAGAAATGCAGTTTCTCAAGTTCCACCCAGATCTACTGAATCAGAAATTCTGCAGGACAAGGGGCTTCTCAGGACTTTGTGATCTCACAAGCCATACCATTGGAAAACTACTCAGTTAGAGGATATTGAGGGTTTGGGTATTGACTTCTACTAATCTTCCAATTTTTTTTCTCTTCTCATGTGGTCTCAAGAACTCGCTTATTCTTGTTTCTCAAGAGACCCACCTTTCATGGCTATCCCTTTGCTACCCCAAACCCACAAGCTCTGTCTACCATTTAGTTCTCCCAGCTCTGTCAAACATGTCCAGGGGTCCTCTTCTTAAAAGGATAACTCCTTCCTCTTTCTTCCCTGCAACTCAAGTGTCCTTTAAAAGAATCAATTCTCCCTTTTAAAAACAGAGACAATGGTTCCTATTTAACGGGATGGTTCTGAGTTAATGAGAGACCATTAATACAGGGGATGTGTTATGAGGGTTAGGCAAGAAGTTGTAAGTTGTACTTGTGTGGAATAGAAAGTCCTGTGGTCTATTTTCAGAACGTAATATTTAGCCTTAAATGTAAAATCATGATGTAAGAAAGACAGCTGGAGAGAAGAAGGGAAAGTTACAAGAAGTATAAAAGAAGAGGTAAGAGGAAAGGAGCTTAATCAACTTCAACTTCAAAAGGTACTCAATTCCGGAAAGGACTTCCAGCCACAAGAGACCCAAGGGGGGTGGTGGGAACAACTAAAGGTATATTTCTTTAATTAACCCAATAGGAGACAGTAAAATATAGGAGTTTGGGAAGACTGTCATCCCCTAGTACTCAGCTAATGAGGGACTGGGGGAGGGACATTTTACCCTAGGGGAGAAAATGCCGATTTTACCCAATCTGGGTAAGTCTGCTCTCCACCAGACATCTGATCTTGCAAGCCTGTGTCTGTTAGTCCACTCTTTGGGTTTGGACAGGTAACCATGTTTCTCACTTTCTTAAACCTGACACCAAAAGCATTATCCAGAAAAGTAAATATTAATAATCATCAAAATTAAGAAATTTTTCTCTGTCAAAAAGGATAAAAAACAGCTAATGAATGGGAGAAAATATTTGCAAACCTCATATCTAACAAAAAATTACTATTGAGAACACATAAAGAATTCTCAAAAATCCATAATAACAAATTCCAATTCAAAAAAGACTTGAAGAGATATTTCACTGAAGAATATATGGATGGCAAATAAGGACATAAAAAGATGTTCAATATCAGTAGCATCAGGGCAATGAAAATTAAAACAAAATGAGATATCATAAATACTTATCAGAATGGCAAACAAAAAAAATAGTGACAACAATAAGGGCTGGCAAGGATATAGAGGAACACATCATTCATACATTATTTGTGGGGATATAAAATGATACAGCCACTCTGGAAAGTAATTTTACAATTTTTCAGAAAGCTAAACATGAAAGTAACTACAACTCAGCAATTGGACTCGTGGATATTTACCCAAGAAAAATCAAGTCTTATGTAAACATATAAAACATGTAAACCCTCCTTATAGGAATGTTCATAGCAGTCTTCATAATAGCCCAGAACAACCCAAAGACTTTAAGGGGTAAATGGTGAAACCAACTATAGAACTTCTGTATCATGGAATACTCCTCAGTAAGAAAAAGCAAGAAACTCCTGATGTGCCAATAATCTCAATGGACATCCAGATAATCATGTTGAGTGAAAACAACATATTGGTCAAATTAAAAAAAAATTTTATTGACTCCATTCATATAACATTCTTAAAATATAAAAATTATAGAAATAAAGAAAGATTCATGATCATCAGGGGTTAAGGATGGGGTTGGGTAAGACATTGTGGATATAAAAGAACAACATCAAGGATGCTCCTAGGGATGGAAATGTTTTATATTCTGACTAGGTTGATATAAATGCCCTGGTTTTAATACTGGACCATAGTTTTACAAGGTGCTATCACTGGGGGAGACTGGGTAAAGGGTATACTGGAACTCCATACTAGTTTCTTATAACTGCATATGAATTTATGATTATTTCTGAATTAAATGTTTAATTAAAATATACTATGGGGCTGGGGTTGTGGCTCAATGATAGAGTGTTTGTCTATCATGTGTGAGGCACTCAGTTCAATCCTCAGCGCCCACATAAAAATAAACAAAATAAAGGCATTATGTCCATTTACAAATGAAAAAAAATTAAAAAATATATACTTTGTCCATTTCTAGAGATCCTCTACAATTCTTCTTTAAGCATCAAATCTTCCTTAAATACTGCTTGTTATCAGGGCATTATTATAATTGAAAATCTTGATTCACTTATCTTATACCCTATCAAACCTCTGCCTGATTTTATGGGCTTTCACATACTGGCCTCTGCCCAATTATTTCCCACAAGTGGTTTTGAGTTTAGTAAATTCTGAATTTTAGTTACAACCACACAGCAGTTTCTTCTCTGTAAATCGTGAATCCTGTCTTTACATTTCTTCCTCTGCACCTTGCTATTCAAAGTGTAGTCCTCAGACCCAGCTGTAATGGCATATCCTCTAGCTGGTCAAAAATGAATGCTCCTGCACCCTACCCAAACCCACTGAGCCAGAACCTGCATTTTAGAGATTCATATGCATACTGAAGTTTGAGAAACATTGTTCTATAATGGTAATAATCCCTGATTCACAGAGTTGATTGATATTAGGATTACAGATCCTCACTAATTATTCTTTCTTCCATCAAAGCTGACCTAACGTCAGGAAGTAACTATCATCTAGAACTTCCTTGCCTGGTTAAGGAAGGAAAGCTATCCTTGAGGTACAATGTGGCATACAGGATAGAGAAGCCTAATGCCCTGTTCAATTGAGAAGCATTTATTCTCTTTTAGTTTCCCATAGCTGCAGAAACTTGTGTGAAGCTTTTGCAAAAATTCATATGCAGGGGCTGGGGTTGTGGCTCAGTGGTAGAGTGCTTGCCTCACATATGTGAAGTTCTGGGCTCAATTCTCAGCACCATGCAGCACAATTCACAATAGCAAGACTGTGGAACCAACCTAGATGCCCTTCAATAGACGAATGGATAAAAAAAAATGTGGCATTTATACACAATGGAGTATTACTCTGCATTAAAAAATGACAAAATCATAGAATTTGGAGGGAAATGGATGGCATTAGAGCAGATTATGCTAAGTGAAGCTAGCCAATCCCTAAAAAACAAATGCCAAATGTCTTCTTTGATATAAGGAGAGTAACTAAGAACAGAGTAGGGACGAAGAGCATGAGAAGAAGATTAACATTAAACAGGGATGAGAGGTGGGAGGGAAATCGAGAGAGAAGGGAAATTGCATGGAAATGGAAGGAGACCCTCAGGGTTATACAAAATTACATTCAAGAGGAAGTGAGGGGAAAGGGAAAAATAATACAAGGGGGAGAAATGAATTACAGTAGAGGGGGTAGAGAGAGAAGAGGGGAGGGGAGGGGAGGAGAGGGGGGATAGTAGAGGATAGGAAAGGCAGCAGAATACAACAGACATGAGTATGTCAATATGTAAATCAATGGAAGTGTAACTGATGTGATTCTGCAATCTGTATACGGGGTAAAAATGGGAGTTCATAACCCACTTGAATCAAAGTGTGAAATATGATATGTCAAGAACTATGTAATGTTTTGAACAACCAACAATAAAAAAACCAAATAAATAAAATAAAGGTATTGTGTCCAACTATAATTTAAAAAATTTTTAAAGCCAAATAATATGCAAATGTTATTCCCCTATGGAAACACTATCCTGAAAGGCATGAGGTCAGAACCTAGGCTGATGTGTAGCCAATACTGCCTGAAGCTGTGACTGCCCACAGGATGCCTCTTTTCTTCTAGATCTCTCTTCAAGAATTTTTTTGTAACATTGAATTACTGTCATAATTTGCAGAACCAAATTTTTAGTCCTCCTTCTAAGACTCCTAAAAGTGTTCATCTTATCAAAGTCCTCAGTGTGCTAGCAAAGAAAAGTCCCTTGAGATGGTGGAATGTGATGGACATTATTACCCTAGGTACATGTATGATGGCACATATGATGCAAGACTACATTGTGTACAATCAGAGAAATGAAAAGTTGTGCTGCAATTGTGTACAATGAATCAAAATGCATTCTGCTGTCCTATATACCTAATTAAAATGAATAATTTAAAAAAGAATTGCAGGGTAGTTTTATTCTTGTAGATAATGAAACGGAGTTGAATTTAAAATGGTCAAAGTAACTTCCTATGTATTAAATTTTACCTATAAAATCATTATACAGTGTGTTTTTGCGTCCAGTCCTGATTTGTGTAATAACACAAAGAAGATGCTAGCAAAGTCTGCCACTTACTATAACATCAGTTTGTTTTATTATCATGGAATATGTGATAATCTTAAAATTTAATTAAAAAATAATTATTGCTAATTATAGGTGAATAAAGACTATTTTCTATTTGAATATAAAAGGATCACCATGATGGGAAAAAAGTTCTTTGGACACATTGTTGATTTTATACATTAATTTTGCCACATGTATAACTGGCACCCTAAGGGATCTCATTGGAGTCCATCTTCTAATTATCCAGATAAATGGTATAGGGAAAAGATTGAATCAATTTCTTCCCGATTTATACTAAATAATGCTAATAACTTATTAAATGTTTTGTTTTCCTGCTGGAAACACTCATGAAGTCTAGTTTACTATATGACACTGGACTGTTCCTCCTGAGAGCTGTATCATGGTATATCATGTGTCTTGAACCTCAAATTTCTATGCAAGATGTTATATTTTCTATTTTTGAAATACAATTTAAAAGAATTGTGACTTTTATTTAAAAATGTAAACAAATGATAGCACCTGTACAAACTAGAGTATACAGAGACAATGAAATTACATTTTTGAAGTTTCATAGGCCACAGGGGAACACTTAGGAATCGAAAAAGCACAAAAGAAAACTGGGTATGTGAAATAATCTCAAGAATGCAAAGCTGCAAATATCAAAGACCAAGAGAAAATAGGCTAAAATGTTATCATACTATCAAATCTGCTAATCTATTTCTTTATCATTCTGGGATTCCTGCCTTACTTAAAAAGGTTTTCTTCAATTGAGATTGTATGGGATAATATTCTAAATTTTTAAATTATTATTATAATTTGGCTTTTTACCCTATTTCTATAATTTATTCACATACATAGGCACATTATTGTCATCTAATTTTATTTTCTTCCAACATCATTGACATTTATTGAATGTGTCATCTTTTCCTAGTAAATTAAAATACATCTATACTTCAATCTGATTGTTAAACTCTACTTTCTTTTGGTGATTTTTATTTTTTATTTTTTAATTTTGCTGCCAATATCATATACTCTTCTGACTAGAATTGTTATCTGATATTTGCAGTATATGACACAATTCTATTCTTACTATTCTTTTCCAAGTATTTCTTGCTTATATTTGAGGATACTTTGATCTCAGTTTAAAAAAAATCTAGGGTACTACATTACATTTATTTATTAATTTTAAAAGTATTGATGTCTTCAAATTTAGTTTCCCATCTATTTATGGTTTGAATATGGTTTGAACATGCCCCCCAAGCTTCTTAGGGCTGACCTTTCTTACTATCCTTAGCAAGAATATCGTCCAGAAATCCAGTCTTAGTAGAGATAGAGAAAGCAAGTAAGCAATTTTCTAAATCCCTACAGCTCCATTAGCACCTCAAGGGCATTCTGAGAGAGACCTAGATCTCAGATCAGATCACATGTTGGAAGATTGGTCCCAAAGTGGTGATGTTGAATGATGATGGAACCTTCAAAAGTTTAGTCTATGCCAGTCAGCTTTTTGTCACTATGACAAAATATCTGAGAATATCAACTTAAAGGAGAAAAATTCACTTTGGCTCATAGTTTCAGAGGTTTCAGTCCACGACTGGCTGGCTCTATTGCTATGGGCCTGTGATAAGTCAGAACATCAGGGTAGAGAGAAAGCATGGTGGAACAGAGTTGCCCACCTCATGGAGGCAGGGAAGCAGAGAGAGAGAAAAAGTCAGATGGGGAGGAAGGGCCAGGGGCAGGGAATAGTCCCTGTATTAGTTAGGTTTTTGTCACTGTGATCAAAATGCCTGATCAGACTAATTTAGAGGAAGAAAAGTTTATTTTAAGTTCATGGTTTCAGAGGTTTTAGTCCATGGTCAGCTGAATTCATGGCTCTGGGCACAAGGTGAGGCAGAACATCATGGTGGAAGACATGGTGAAAGAATGCTGCTCAAGACAGACAGGAAACAAAGACAGCCAGACCCAAGGACAAAATATAAACCTGAAAGGCACACCCCGCAGTGATCTTATTCTTTCAGCCACAGCCCACTTGGCTATAGTTACCACCCAGTAAGTTTATTTAAATTATTAATGCATCAAATGGATTACTCCACTGACTAGGCTAATACTCTCATAGTCTAATAATTTCACCTCTGAATATTCCTGCATTAATAAAAGGTCTTTTGGGGAACAACTCATATCCAAAGTCTCCAAGAGCACTCTTCAATTAGGTCCCACGTCCTACAGTTTCCATTATCTCCCAGTAGCACATTCAGTTATAAATTCATTAATAAATTAATTTATTGATGAGAGAAGAACTTTGATGATGAAATCACTTTCCCCCACCCAACTCTGAAACTCGCTGCATTGGGGACCAAGCCTTCAACCCGGGAGCCTTTGGGAGACATTCCAGATCCAAATGGTAACAAGGGCCTAGTGAAGATTGGTAGGTCATTGCAAGCATTGTTGTTGGAAGAGATCAATGTTGTTCTCATGGGATCCTAGTTAGTTGCCAAAAGAGTGAATTGTTATAAAACTATTAAGCCCGGTGCCTGAATCTCTCTTGCTTCCTGTTTTGCCATGCAATCACTCCCTCTCTAACAGGCTCCTGCCATGATGCCATTTGTCAGGTTGTGATGTAGCCAGAAGGTCCTCACCAGAGCCAAAGAGAAGCCAGCACCATTCTCTTGTACCTCCAAGGCTGGAAACTAAATACAGTACTTTTCTTTATGTATTTTCCTGGTCTTAGGTATTCCGTTGTTACAACAGAAAATAGACTAAAAACATGGTATAATTATCTATTAATTTAGCTTTTAAAGTCCTTTAATAAAAATTCACACTTCTCATTTTATATATATTTATGTAAGTGTGTAAATAAAGTAAAAAAAAGACATTGGGAGAAATTTCCATCAAATTTGACTAAATTTAGACTTACTAGCATATGAAGAAAGTACACAATTGATAATTAAAAAGAACAATAGAGTCAGATGCGTGCCAGTAGTCCCAGCAATTGCAAGGATAAGCCAAGAGGCTAAAAAGTTCTAGACTTTGGCAACTTAGTGAGACCCTGTCTAAAAATAAAAAGTAAAAAGGGCTGGGGGTATAGCTCAGTGTAATTAGAGCAACTATTTAGCATGTACAAGGCCCTGGGTTCAATTCACAGTGCTGCTAAATAAATAAAACAGTAGTCTTTGAGGATAATGGACAAAAGCTATTCTTGTAAATATATAGACAGCTGATTATGGTATGAAAAAATACATCATTTACTGTCTCATAAGGTGGTAAGAGAAGTGTGGAATGCAATGATAGTTTTGTTTTTTACTGAATAAGACTAGTGGTGGGGGAAGAGGTATGTGAATAAGCCCCTCATACATTAATGGTGGGGGGTGTGAATTGAAAAAGGATGTCCCAGCAGATACTAAAAATTAAATTGCACAAGCCCTTGAATCACGCTTTGAGGAGTTTATTCTACAGAAATTAAATAAAAAGAAATTAGTAGTTCCAGTAAAGAAAAATACATTTATAAAAGGTTTCCCCGCCTCAGCAATTTTTGTGATAGCAAAAATCTGAACATCACCCATAGGAAAGTGGTGGGAAAAATTCTTATCCAACCATACTCCACTGTAATGATAATACCATTTTGAACATTCACACATTTCCTCCTTAAATCATGTTGCTTTTGCAGCTTTCCCCTTTAAAGCTGACTTACATTTAGAATCAAAGAGACCACTGATCAGCTCTGAGTCTCAGTGCTATGCTGACCTTTCTTAATCTCCTTAGCAAGAACATAGTCTAGAAATCCAGGATTAGTGGAGATAAAAAAGCAAGTAAGCAATTTTTAAAATTCCAACAGCTCCATTAGCATCTCAAGGGCCTTTTGAGGGAGACCTAGATCAGACTAGATCATAAAATGTGACTATCTGCCAGGAACAGGGGACCCTCAAGAGTTGATGGTAAGAAATGAAAAGCCTACTGCTTCAAGGGACTTGGCAGGGAAAGGAGACAAGGATAGATATGGATGTCCTGTGCATTTCCTGGGCCAAAGCCTCCATGAAGAGAAATGTCAGAGAGGATGACAGAGAAAATAAAAGGATGGATTATATTGGATTCTTTTTGGGATTGTGGGAGAAGACTGGAAAGAATCTAAGCAGAATGCAGGAATATGAGGGGGTAATGCCGAAAGATATTCAGGAAAGGGAAGAAGAGGGCAGAAAGCTGAAAGGGAGTGGGAAGGCACAGGTCATGCTAAGCTGTGCCCATGAAGAGCAAGAATCCAGAAGTTTCAGTGTGCTTCTGCAGAGAAGTCATTAGGCAGACCTTCCAGCTATGCCTGTGGAGGGAAGGGTTACTAAGGACCACAGGACGAAGCACCCAAGATTCAGAGATAGAAAGAGGGTTGATTCCCTTCACCCATTCTCAGGCATGAACATGTCCTAGGAGAGAACAGGAATTCTGCCAGATGTGGACAGAAGTGTCAGCAGAAGACTGGGCTTGGATAGACCCCATGTTGCTCTGTATGCAGCAGCCTGAACTCAAATAGGATGCATATGGGCACCTAGCGTAGAGACTAGCACAAGAATAGCTGCAAGATTCCTGGATACAACTAGACTCATTATTAAAAGTGCCTTCTTTGCTCCCAAAGTATTGTATTTGTTCAACTGTTATGTGGCCAGGATGCCAAGAGGAGGCAGGGGCTTGGGAAGACTGAGAATTTTCCAAAGGAGGATCTGTAGCTACAGAGTGCAGGACAGCACTGATTCGAAGACTGAAGTTGAGACTCTCTGTCCTTCCCACTCTGGGAAGAAAGAGCATAGGAAGACACATCAATCACAGAAAGACAAACCTCCATGGCATTGCATATCTGTGCACAATGTTTGTATATGTAGCCTGCTGCCCATGAAATACTCTGCAGCTACCTAAAAAATGTGGGTTTGGGGGTCTAGGATTGTGGCTCAGTGGGAGAGTGCTTGCCTAGTACATGTGAGGCACTGGGTTCAATTCTCAGCATAGCATATAAATAAAATAAAGGTCCACTGACAACTGAAAAATATATTTTTTAAAAAATGTGGGTTTTGTGTATATACATATATATGTGGGCATGCATGTATGTGTGGGTATGTACATATATGTCTGTATGTGCACATGTATGTATATATGTACATACACACATAAAATATGTATGTGTGTATATTTGGAATATGTCCACAATTTATTGTTAACTGAAAGAAGCAAGTTGCAGAGAGATATATTACCTTGATAAGGCAAAATGAAATAAAATAAAGCTCTATAAATAGTTATATTTGTATAAGTTTTTTAAAAAAAAGGTATGGAAGGGCTGAGGTTGTGGCTCAGTGGTAGAGTTTGAGGCCCTGGGTTCAATCCTCAGCACCACATAAAAATAAATAAAATAAAGGTATTGAGTCCAACGACAACTAAAAAATATATACATTTTTTTAAGTATAGAAGGTTAAACTGTATCCTGGGAGATGGAATTGAGCTGGGGAAAACAAGACTACACGTCCAGAGTCATTGGTTCCCATGAGAATATACTGATAATTTGTAGTTGTAGATGGACAGAATGCCTTTGTTTTATTTGTTTAGTTTTATGTGGTGCTGAGGATCAAACTTAGTGACTCACACATGCTAAGCAAGCTCTCTGCTACTAAGCTATAGCCCCAGCCCATAGGTACTAATTTTTTATAATAAAAATAAGGAATAAAAAGCTTTTGAGTAACAGGATTCTAAGTAATTGTTAATTTCATCTTTGCTCTTTTATGTATTTTCTGAACTTTCCCTAATAGTCATATTAGTCTTTGTTATATTAAATAGTCTTTGTTATATTAAAAACAACAGTATCATTAAAACATTCCAATCATTCACCACAGAAAAGTTTTTTTTTTTTTCCTCCTAGCAAGGCCACAATCAATCCAGCTGAATGAGCAGGAAACAAGATCCATATCTGCGTGTGTGCCACAAGTATTTGTCCTCAAGATCAGCCTCTGCCACTGGGCCACCAGGACCTAGATTTTGTTCAGTGGCACTTCCATGTGGATACAGCCTGGAAAGTTCTCATGAAAGAGGTTCCTGCCCACAGCAGAGCAGGCTTCCCCGTCTTCACTGTGCATCATATCCTTGCAGTGACCTTTAGTGCTGCATAGAGGTGCACAGGGAAAGAGTGAGACCTCAGGGACCAGGGACAGGAGGGAGGCACTCAGGACAGTCAACACTTAGATGGTAAGAAGGAAAAGGACCTGTTTTGAGTTTGTGGCTCAGGTACCCAGCTGTCTCAGGAAGTAAAGCTGTAGAAATTTACAGGGGCTGCTTCCATGGACAGAGAAGGGAAAAAGAGACAGCAATACAATAATAGTAGGAGATTTCAGTATTCCACTGTCAATAATGCATGGATTATCCAGACAGAAAATACGAAAGGAAACAGCATACTTGAACAGTACATAGATGAAATGAACCTAGTAGATATATATAGAAAATTCCACCAATGGCAACAGAAGACACATTTTTAAGCCACATAGTACATTTTTCAGGGCAGATCATATGCTGGGTCACAAGATGAGCTTAACCAATTTAACAAAACTGAAATTGTATCAAACACTTTTTCAACCAGAATGAAATGAAACTGGGATAATTCACAAATATGTGGAATATAAACAACATACTCTTGAACAATCATTTTGTCAAAGAAGATGTCAAAGGGAAATTAGAAAATATCTTGAGACAAAGGGAAATGAAAATATAATATACCAAAACCTGTGGGATACATAAAGGCAGCTCTCAGAGGAAAGTTTAAGCATCTATATTAAAAAAGAAGAAAGCTCTCAATCTTTATACCTCGAGGACCTAAAAAGAACAAATTAGCCCAAAGTTAGCAGAAAGAAAGAAACAATAAATATTAATGAAGAAATAAATTAGAGAATAGAAAACTGGTGAAACTAAGGGTTTGTGTTTTTTTTTTTTTTGGTTTTGGAGGATAAAAAAATTAACACATTCTTAGACTAAGAAAAAAAGAAGACATAAATAAATCAAATTAGAAATGAAAAAGAAGACATTACAACTAATGGTATGGAAATAGAAAGAATGTTAAGGGACTATTTTGAACAATACATGTCAACAAATTGGACAACCTAGAAAAAATAGATAATTAGAAACATAACTTACTGAGACTGATTAAAGAAAAAATAAAAAACCTGAGAAGACCAATAACAAATAAAGGAGACTGAGAAATCAAACACCTCCCAACAATAAAAAGCCTAGGATAAGATGGCTTCAATGGTGAACTCTACTAAAGTTTTTTTTGTTTTGTTTTTTGTTTTTGTTTTTTTTTTTAGAGAGAGGGGGAGAGAGAGAGAGAGAGAGAATTTTTTAATATTTATTTTTCAGTTTTCGGTGGACACAACATCTTTATTTTATTTTTATGTGGTGCTGAGGATCGAACCCAGCGCCCCGCGCATGCCAGGCAAGCACGTTACCACTTGAGCCACATCCCCAGCCCTCTACTAAACATTTTAAGACAAATTAAACTCTTCAACAAAACAGAAAAAGGAGAACACTTCCAAATTCATTGTAAGAGGCCACCATCACCTTGATACCAAAACAAGCAAAAATACATCATGAAAAGAAAACTACTAATGTACCAGATGATCATGGATGCAAATATCACTAACTAAATAATATCAAACCACACAGTCATCAAACGAATCATACACTATTACCAAGTGGGGTTTATCTCTATGAGGCAAGGATGGTTTAATATATGCAAACTATTCAATGTGATTCACATTAACAGAATAAAGGACAAACATCACATATTCTTCTCAAGAGACCCAAAAAAATATCACTTGCCAAAATTCCAATAACCTTTTCAGATAAAAGCATAAATAAATGAAAGGAAGGTTAGAAGGAATTGACTCAACACAATAAAGTCCATTTGTGAAAAGCCCTCATCTAACATCACACTTAACAGTAAACAACTGAAAAATTTCCTCTAAGTTCAAGGCCAAGACAAGAGGATCAATTTCATCACTTAACATTCAACATAGTACTAGAAGTCCTAGCCAGAGCAATTATGTAAGAAGGCATAATGGAAGACATCCAGATAATTTTACTGGATTATCTCTGCAGATGACATGATTTCTATATGTAGAAAAACTGCAAAGAAAAAACTATTAGAAATAATAATGAACTTACTAAAGTTGCAGAATGCAAAACCAACCTACAAAAGTCCATTGCATTTCTATGCACTAATAATGAACTATCCAAAAAAGGAAATAAAGAAAGCAAGCCCATTTACAATAGTATCAAATATAATAAATTACTGACAAGTAAACTTAACCAAGAAGGTAAAAGACCTGAACACTGAAAACTATAAAATACTGATGAAAGAAATTAAAGGCCTTCAACAAAACAGAAATTTTATGAATAATAAAATGCCCAGTGAACATGAATGGGAAGAAGTACTAGTGTTCAGATGTCCATACTTCTCAAAGTGATCTACAAATCCAATATATCTATATCAAAATCACTATGACATTTTTACAGAAATAAAAAGAATACTAAAATTTCTATGGAATTACAAAATATCCTAAATAGCTGAGGTATTTTTTAGCAAGAAGAATAAAGCTGGAAGTATCACACTTTCTCATTTCAATATACATTATGAAGCCACAGTAATCAAAATCATATGGTGCTGGCATAAAAACAGATATACACAGGGCTGGGATTGTATACACAGAGCACTTGCATCACCCATATGAGGCACTGGGTTCGATCCTCAGCACCACATAAAAATAAATAAAAAAATAAAGGTATTGTGTCCATCTACAACTTAAAAAAAAAAAAAAAACAGACACACAGACTATTGGAATGAATTGAAACCCAGAAAGCAAGCAATACATATACAGTCAACTGATCCTCTAAAAGGGTGCCAAGAATACATGGCGGAGAAAATATAGTCTTTTCAACAAATAGTGTTGGGAAAACTAGATATTCACATACAAAAGAAAAAAATCATTCTTACACTACACACTAAAATAAACTCAAAATGGATTAAAAAATTAAATTTAAGACCTGAGACCGTAAAACTTCTAGAAGAAACATAGGTGGAAAACTTCTTGATTTCTTGAGTGAGATCCCAAAACACAAACAATGAAAGCACAAATAGAGAAGCAGGACTACATTGGACTAAACAGCTTCTGGACAACAATGGAAATGACAGAATGAAAAGGCAATTAAAGAATCAGAGAAAATATTTTCAAGCCAAGAGGTTAATCTTCGAAATATGTAGAAACATGCAACCTATTAACAAAACAAATCTGATTAAAATTAAGCAAAAGAATTTAGTGATATATGTGCAAGTCTGGTTCAATACTCAAACATTTATCAGTGTAACCTACCTCATTAATTGGCTAAAGAATAGAAGTCACATGACTATATCATAAAAATAATTCAGAACACTAGAGGCACAAGGGAAATTCCTTAGCTTGATACAGAAATCCAGAAATTCAACAGCTAACAGTATAGTTAATGATTAAAACTGACTTCTTTTCCCCTGTGGTTGGGGAAAAGGCACACACATCTGTTCTCATCACATTTTTGGGTGTGGGTAGGTACCAGGGATTGAACTCAGGAACACAGTAACCACGAGCCACATCCCTAGCCTTATTTTGTACTTTATTTAGAGACAGGGTTTCACTGAGTTGCTTAGTGCCTTGCTAAGTTGCTGAGGCTGGCTTTGAACTCATGATCCTCCTGTCCCAGCCTCCCTAGCCTCTGGGATTACAGGCATGCACCACCATGCCTGACCTGTTCTCATCACTTTTATTCCACAGGATACTGGAAATTCTAGACAGAGCAATAAGTGAAAAGGTAAGAAAAGGAAACAAAAGGCATACAGGTAGCAAAGGAAGAAATAAATAAATACCATGGCATCTACATTTGCATATGCCATGATATTCTACATAGGAAATCCCAAAGAATCTACAAAGATTCCTAGAACTAATACATGAGCTTAACAAGTTCATAGATACAAGTATAGCAAAATTAAAACTACAAAAGCATTATAACTATACTTGTGGAGTTATAATTGTAGCAAAGAAATATACCTACACAACTATAGCCAATTGATTTATTATTATCATTTGCATTTGGCTACATTAAAAAACTTTATTGAGATGTAATTCACATATCATACAGTTTGCCAACTTGAAGTGAATTATAATTGAATTATAATTCAATCGTTGTTGGTATATTAAATTACTGTTTTAAAAATATATAAAAAGCAACATGGAATGTATCATTTAAATTATTTCAAGTATATGATTCAGTGGCATTAATAAAATATGCTTCACAAAGTTACCCATCATCCTTGCATAGGGGCCATGATAGTTTTCTCTGTATTGTTCCATTTTTAGTACGTTTGCTGAAGCAAGAAATGGTCATATAATTTTTAACAAAAGTACAAAAGCAGTTGAATGGAGGAAGGATAGACTCATCCACAGATGGATATCCATTTGCAAACTGGATGCCCATCAGCAAAACCAAAATAAAACAACCTAACCTAAATATCACATTTTATACAATAATCAGTCAAGATGAATCATGGGTTTCTATGTAAAACACAAACCTATAAGGCTTTTAGAAGAAAACATAGGGGGAAACATTTGGGATATAGGGCCTCATGACTTCAAAAACAAAACAAAATTGAGAAAGTGGGCTTTAGTAAAATTGAAATCTTCTGCTTTGTGAAAGACCCTAAGAAGTGAAAAGCTATTTCAAATAGCTTGAGGAGAGAATTTTAAAGATTCCCTGTATGCCAAAATATACTCTACTGTTGGGGTGAGAGTTGTGGCTCAGTGGTAAAATGCTTGCCTCACATGTTTGAGACACTGGGTTCTATTCTCAGCATCACATATAAATAAATAAATAAAGGTCAAATGAAAATTAAAAATATTTTTAAAAAATGCTCTGCTATCATATATACCTAAAAAATAAAAATAAAAAGTGATAAATGTTTGAGGTGACAAAAAATACAAAAAATTATACATTGTACATAACAAAATACCACAGAGTATCTCATATGTATGTGCAATTATTACATGTCAATTAAGATTTTTTTTAAAGAAGTGAAAAGACAAGCCATGGAACCAAATAAAATATCTGTAACCCACATAGCTGACAAAGAAATTGTATTCAAAATATATAAAGAACTCTCAAAATCCAGTACTAAAAGACCCAACAATCCAATTAGAGCATGGCAAAAGACAAGACAGTTCCTCTAAGAGATATAATAAATAAGTGCTTTTATGTTCAGCACTATCACTGCTACTGTAGCTGGAATGTAAATGGGGCATGAAATAGTGAACCAGCAATACCCCAGATCCTCTAGCAGGGGAAAGTTTGTGGGTATAACCCAGGAAAGACGGCAGAGAAGGATGTCAACAAAGAAACAAGGTTGAGGGGACCCATGAACTTGTCCTTCCAATTGCTGAACAATTGGGAGGGAGATTGTGAGACTTTACAGAACATTGCAAAAAGATTCAATCTAATATTATAGCACCACTATAACAGGTCACTAACCAATAGGGACAGAAAAAGCTACCTTTCCCTACTCAAAGTACTTAAATCTCAAGTACAGTCAACTGGGGTTGACATGGAGACCTCTTTGGTGTTTCAACATCTTTTCTTCAGAATGGCTGCATGGAGAGGACAGATTGTCTTTGTTAGTCCCAAGTCCTCAGGTGAAGCAATACCCAACTTGGGTTCCATGGTGTGCACTGAGTGTCCCACAGCAAGGGTGTTTTTGCACACCTGGGGTTAGTAGATTAATATGTGAGAGGAGTCAAAATTACTAGGAACAACTATGGACAGTTGTGAGCTACAGAAGAGACTAGGGGTGAGCAAAACCCTGGCTCTGAAGGATGTCGTGAAGTAGGACAGAGAAGTTCCCTCAAGCATACAGCTTGTGGAAATCCATTGAGCAATGGGTAAGGAGGCTCAGTCAGGCTGGACAGGACACTATGCCTGGTCAGGTCTATGCTTTTACATATCTCAAAATGAGCTAACACCTTGCTACAGGTGTAGTTGTATATTAACTATGTCGTTATATTTCCTGTATTCTAATACTTAGACATCTGAGGTCTTGCTGATCTAGAGGCACTCCCCTTCCAGAGCTATCCCTACTCCTAAGGATAGTAAACAACTCTCCCAGCAAGGCAATTTTCATGTTCAAACAAACCAATACAGACTCTACATCCCCAACCAACTCCAATCACTGGAGTCTCACATTCCAAGCTTCTACCCATCTGCCCAAATCACCTTAGGACCAGGTACCAAACATCCTGAAACAGCAACATGCTCCAGAGCCCACAGCAATTATTCAAATCAGCCAATCCTAAATTTGCATACCCTATTTTCCTCATTCCTTTCTTTAACAGTACAACCAGGATGCTTGCTTGCAGTTCTGCTTTCTCCCTTTGTCTCCTGACCAATCCTGGTGCTTCTTTCTGTGGCTTTCTATGACATGGCATGTCCCTTTCTCTTAGGAACTATGAATAACAACTATAATTTCAATGAAAGCCATCAGTCCCCTCATTTATAGGCATTACTATACCTCAGATTTTCTCTTAATACACTATATTTTAAATCAATGTGCCTTTGAGATAATACTAAACTTCACATTCTTGGCCTCCATTTGAAAGGTTCCATTCTTTTCAACGAGACTATTTTTGGTTGTTTCATCAAATCCCAAGTTAAAAGAGATCCTTTAGAGTTCCTCTAATCTTACATGCTCCCCCTGCCAACCCCACTATGAATCAGCCTCCTTATATCAGAGAAAACATTTGGCATTTGACTAACTTCAGTTAGCATAGGGAAAAGGAGAGGGAGGGGAAGGGAGAGGGCAAGGGGTGTAAAAAAATGGTGAAATGAAAGGAACATCATTACCCTAAGTACATGTATGAAGACACAAATGGTGTGAATATACTTTTATACAAAAGGAGATACGAAAAATTGTACTCTATATGTGTACTATGGATTATAATGTTGTCACATATAACAAATAAGAATAAAAAATTTATAATAAAAAGGAGATCCTTTAGGTAGGATATTGAAAAAGAAATGGCACTAACTCCTCCAAGTTAGTTCCAAGAGCATGCAATGCAAATCAGTTACTCATCTTAGGGAATAAAGCACAGTAGGACTGAAAACCTCCCAGCATGCAGCATAAGACTCCCAACATCAAAAGCCAAATGTGGTTGTGGTAAGTCTAAATCAGTGTTGGGTATACTGATTATTTTTTTATAGTCTGTTAATGGTTCACAGAGGTCTCACACAAAATACGAGCATTGATTTGACAAAAAACAAAACAAACAACAACAATAACAACAAAACCAGGATCAGAGTGAGCAGCTATGAATGAAGCTTTAAATTAAATCTTGTTAGCTGGCTAGTTTGTGGATGAAGAAAGCTTGATTTCCAAAACTGGTTATGGGAAACAGTTTCCTATACAGAGGTGTGAGAGATGGAAAAGACTTTCATGTACACAAATGTGATGTGGGATGCAGGCTCTCAGTTATACCATTTGGGAGTAGCCCAGAGAAGGGCAATGTCCTGATTTGGTTATACTTCCTGTGTTAGCCGGTTTCCCAGGAGCTGATTCCAAAAGCAAACAGGGCAATGCCTCTTGGTACATCTTATTTCTTCCCTAAGCTTTAAATAGAATTACTTGGTTTTAGCTTCTCTGCTCAAAATTGTTTTCCTTCTTTTCTTTCTCCCTTTCTCTTGTCTCACCTTATTTATCACCAGTCTCCATGATTCTGCAAACTTCACTTGCTGTACATCACCCTGAAGACTCCTGATTCCCTAGGGAAAATAAATTCTAAATGGAATGATGATATCTGCAATACCTACAGAGTCTTGAAAAATGAAAAATGCAGACCAAGAATGAGAAAGACTCTACCTCTCTGAAATCTCTCAAAGCAAGATGTTTCACACAACTCTGTTGGTTTTAAGGTTGAAAGCTGGTTCCCTGGTTCACACTGAGGTTTAAACAACATAGGAGAACAATGCATATTCAACCCCACTGGAAATAATGGAGGAGGAATGTATTTTATGTTCCTGTCATCTCAGATAAAGATGCTTTCATTGCATTGTTTAAGTGACTCCCTCTGTGTATAATTTCAGTGGCTGGGAGGCCACATATCATACCAGGACAGTGGCCTGGTGGAGGATTTTCCTTGCCTACTTCAACATACGGTTATTGTGTTTCTACTTTTCTTTACTTTGGCAAAGATTTCTGGAGAACAAACATGTGCAGCAGCAAGGAAACACAGACATGCTCCAGGGCAAGAGACACTGGACTACAGGAGGCTTTCTCTCCCACAGGTGTGATAGGTCCTGAGTGATATATGACTCTATTTGGGGCACTGTTGAAGGTCAGAAGTTATCTACCTGAATAAAAGGAAACTGAATGAGCAAGACTTGGAGGATGAAATAAAAAACGCTTATCTTCCTCTGACCTCTTTAAATTGCATTTAGCTGGAAGAATTCAGAAGGGATGTTTCTGGCATTAAAAGGCCTGTGCTTGCCACTCATCTTATGCTGACTGGAGCTGGGGTTGGTGGTGCAGGGGCAGGAGGAGGGGAAGTTTAACCCGGGGGTCCTATTCCATACTCCGTCTTTTGCACAGGATGGAGGTTTTTTATTGCTTCATTTCAGATTTCTTGCCCCATGTGGCTACATGCTTGTTCTTAATCATTACTTTTAGCAATTTCAGCATCCTAGGAATCAGATGCCCACCTAGTGCTCTCTTGCTACTTTATTGTTACTGAGCCCCTGTCAGTCTCCACACAATTACAGCTTGTCTCAGGTCCTTGGAATCTAGGTACATACCTTGCTTTGAAACTTTGAAGAATGTGTCTGGTCCCATTTCTCATCCTCTAGACATCCAGATGTTTCCAATCAGGGGGTGGTAACTTAATTTTCAATATTCCCACTGATCTTTAGTCCTGGAGTCTCTAGGTAAGGGGTACCCCCCGCATGACCAGACAGAAGTAACTGACAATAGCATTCTAATTGCTTTTTCAAAAGTTTGCCTTCCCAGATTACTGTATACCTATATCCCTCAACCATCTGATATCTCCTTTATCTTCCTGATCAGCCTGAAGTGTCCAATAAGGGAAGTGATTCCTGCTCATTCATTCCTAACTGACATCTTCTGGTCTGGCACCTCATTTTCGTGGTGCTATACTTATGTTCCTGTATCAAACTTGAACATTGACGTGCTTTTGCATATAGCTTTATGAAAGAGATAATATTTGACAAAATTGCCATTGCAGACTGAAAGATTTATTTCCACAATAAATGTGATGAGTTGATGGGTCAGCAATAAGGGAAAATGTGTATTGATTCCTACTTCACAGCATGCACAAAAATCAAGTCCAAGTTGGTATTTCTGAGTGTGAAGGGTAAAATAATAAAGCCTCAATAGAGGAACTTATTCATGAACTTGGGATGGGCAAAGATTTCTGAAACAGTCTGTCAAAATTATCATTAAAATGATAAAGAAGGCTCATTAAAAACTTTTTTTCACTTGAAAACATCATAAAGAGGGTGAAAAGGTAAGACTCTCAGAAAAGATTATTGTTATCCATAGAGTAAAGAAAGGGCTATTATCCAGAACCCATACAGAAGAAGTTACTAAAAAATCCAAAAGAAAGTGAAAAGGTATTTGAACAGATACTTCCCTAGAGGACAAATGAATGACCAAGAATCAATGGAAAGTTGCTCAACTTAATTAATCATCAGTGAAGTTAAATTCAGATGACAGTTACATACCCACCAGAATGTCTAAAATTACAAACACTGAAAATACCAAGTGTTGGCAAAGCAACCAAAGCCCTCCTACAGTGAAACTGGTAAGACAACTTGATACTCAGCAATATCTATCAAAGCGCATCCTACACATAGCCAAGACCTAGTAATCACAGCATTTGATACACATACAACCAAATGTACATCAGAAGATAAGGAGAGTATTGGTATAGTAGCATTACTAAGCTAAAAACTAGACACAATACAAATTTTAACCAGTGGACCAACTGGATTATTGGCACATATTGATAAACTGTGAAATACAACCACACATGAACACATAGTATATTAATAGTATAGTATGAATGAATGATCTGCTGGTACACAAAAAATATGCTACAGGTTGACCATCATTAATCTGAAAATCCAAAATATGAAATGCTCCAAAATTTGAATCTTTTGAACACAGACATGGTACCACAAATGAAGAATTTCACACCTAACCTTATTTATGCAAATGCACTGAAAACATTGCATCAAATTGCCGTGTACATAGTGTATATGAAACATAGATAAATTTCAACTTTAGACTTGGGTTTCATCTTTAGGATATCTCATTGTGTATATGCAAATATTCACTAATTAAAAGAAATAAAAAATCTGAAACACTTCTGGTCCCAAGCAGAAAATGGGATATGCAACTTATATTTGATTTCATTCATCACATTAAGTTAAAAAACAGGCAAAAGTAATCTACAGGCTAAAGGTCATGGTTACAGAAGAGGAGACAGAAGAAAAAGGAGGTGAACTGGGGAGCAAGCATGGGGAGGGAGAAGGATGGTTGCAGACAATGGTCTATTTGTTTAGCTGAATGGTGACTAGAAAGGCACACTTAAATTTTTATAACTCATGAAGCTGTGCATTTTGATGTATGTGTTTTTCTAAATGTATGTTATTCTTCAATAAAAATGATGGTCAATAAAAACCTATTGACCATAAAAGAGCATTTATGTAAAGCTAATAAGGAGACTGGTAAAGGACTTCTGCAATCCAACTCTGTCTATACACATTTTTGAAAAATAGCTTTCCTATCATTTGGTTGGACATTTGCTAGTTCGCTATTGATCTGTTCATTCAGCTTCAATGTTTTTACTAACATCAGCAAACCACAGTCTGCCCTTTCCTCTAGTCTCAATACAGCTAGAAAGATCTTTAAAAGATGTAAATTATATCACGTAATTCCTTGCTTGAAACTCATTAATATCTTCCCACTCTATTGAAATAAGATCTAAGCTTCTTGCCAAGACCTCAGCTGTCTTGTGTCACCAGCTTCCCCTATGTATAACCAGCAATGCAGGCTCAGATTTCCATCTACCCTTACACACTGGCTACTTTTTTAACCCTTCCTTTTACTATGGTTGACTTTCCTGGAAGTGCTTCCCATCCTCCTTCTTTGATTTCAAGTTTCTGCCTCGATTTCACTTACCCCTAGGTAGGCCTTCTTTGACTCTCCCATCTGAACTACCATCCCCATTATTTAACTGCAAAATCTACTACTACTTATACAGCACTATCATTATCTGTAATAGTGTTACACACCCATCAACCCATCCACCCATCCATCCATCTCTTTGCTGGAGAATTTTAAGTTCTGGAACTTGCCTGTTTTGTCTTCTCTATCTGGGACCTAGCACAATTTATAGCATGTATTAGCTACTCAGAAAAGTCATATAATAAACATCACAAAGGAAAATAGCATTCAACATATTTCTCTGCTTCATATTTGAACATCTCATTGCTCTCCTAAGCTCCAAAGTGACCCTTTCTTAAAGAGTACATTGCTATTTCCACACTACTAAATGGGCGCACAAGACATGGATGATGTCCACATTTTCATAGTGGAGTGAGACATACATGGATTATTGTAGCTTAGACTGGTTTATAAGGAAGCTATACAATTGTAAAAAAATGATATATCCATTTTTATTTTTATATACATTTCATTTTTCACAATTTTTACAATTTATATGATGTATATATCAGAGCCCCCAAAAGAAGCAGAAAGAGAAGTTATTGGGAATTCTCCTAGTCTATTAATTAAAATTACTAATTAAAATATATATTTAGTACATAATTACATGTGTGTATGTATATTCAATAATTCAGTTTGTATTCACACCTTTATTTTGTGTTGTACAAGATTACTTTGTTGGGACACAAAGGCATTCAAAGGCAGTGGAGCAATAAATCATATACAACAGCTGAGTGGACACAGCCTCCACAGAAAGCAACGTGGCAGAAAGAAGTGAGAGTCATCAACTGTGCATAAACCTGGGCCTGCAATGGACCTATGAGAATGTGCTACAGGGCAAGACAGCATGTATTCTAATACCTTCATTATTGCATCCCCAGAACATGCTGGAAGCAAAGTGAGCCCCTGATGGGGGAATGCTATGATGAAATTTGCCCTAACAACTGCAGGGGGATATTTTTCAGATGAGGAGTTATGAAAAATTGAAGACTTCCTTAAAGGCATGTTCCCTTGGGATGGTGTTAATGCAGAATCAGTGCACAGGAGCAACACAGTTTGAGTGAGTCACTCCCCTGCTGGAAGCGGCCCAGAGATCTAGAATTTTCAGAATGAACCGTAAAGACTGCTGGATAAGTCACCAAGAATTGGTGACCACTAGGACTACTGGATAAGGTACTAAGAAGTATTACCTATTTATAGACTGGTCCATAATGTGGTGGAAAAGGCCACTTTTTATTTGACCTTGTCTTTCTTATTTACATTTTGTTTTATTCTGAAACAATTTTCGACTACAGAAAAGTCATAGAAATACTATGAGGGAATTCCCATATATCTTACAACTAGATTACAACTTATATATATCTTACAACTAGAAAGGTTAATGTTTGACATTTGTTTTACATTCTCTCTATATATGAATTGAATATAAAGACTGAATTTAAATCTTAACCACAGTATTAGTCTATTTTTAGTTGCTAAAAACATAAGGCCACAGGCTAGGGGAGTTATACAGAAAAGAGGTTTATTTTGGCTGGAAAATTTGAAGGTGGAAGATAGAGGGGCTGAATCTGTCAGTGGCTTTCTTGCTGTCAGGGTCCTGAGCAGTGCAGTGTGGGAAACAGATACATTCTGGCCCCTCTCTCTCTTCTCATAAAGCTATCAGGATTCAGCCAATGAGCCATACTTCTTCTTAGTTGGATCATAGTTGGATTAAGTGTCTACTGTCTCAATACCTCTCAATGGGGGTCAAACTTCAACACATGGATCTTGGGGACACTAAAACCATATAAAAGCCAGACATCCATTGTCCCAATAATGTTCTCTGAAGCATGGCAGTTGTTTTTGCAGGATTCTGAATGAATCCTGAATTGTATTTCATTCTCATATCTATAATCTAGTATTTTTTTTAAAAACTAAAAGATTTCTTGGTCTTTCATTTCATGACTGAGACACATTAGGCGTAGAATGTCCCTCACTTCAGGTCTGTCCTGTGATGCTTCATGATTAGACTCTGTTATGCACTTCTGGCACGAATACCATGAAAATAATGCTATGTCCCAGGGAACATCAGAGGACATATGACCTCCTTTTGGCCCATTACTAAAATTATGTTAATTTTGGTGTCTTGGTTAAGGTGATGCCCATTATGCTCCTCCACTAAAAATTAGAAAAGTTCCCATTTGTAATTAATATGTATCTTGCAAAGAGATACAGGGTGTGGCTATTCCATTTCTCATTGACCACCCCCCCCCCGCCACACACACAATACACACTGGTCTTAGCACTCAATAAAATACTTATCTGCAACAATTAGGACTTGGTGGTTGTCAAGTGGGGATTTCTAATCCCTTCCTTTCTTAAACTTATTGACTGATATTTCACTATGAAAGAGAGAGACTTCCTTATTTCCTTTTTATTTCCCTGTTAATTCATTTATTTCTATTAACATGGACAGGTACACTTTTCTTCCCCAAGAATTATTACCTATTTAATGAGTACCAACCTATTACTATATTAGTTTGAGTTTTAAATTGTCCCAATATTCATCTGATATGCTCTTTTACTCTCTGGTCACTTGTTTTCCCCCCTAAAGTTCAAGCTGTGCAAACATTCCATGCTTTCTCTGCACTTCTCCGTATAGCATCCTATACTTTGCTGGATAATTCCTACTGCTTTTCAGATAATTTAAATCATTTCTCCAACTTTTCTCTTGTCATTTTCCCTTCCCAAATTTGCTAGCACCATGATACCCCCTCATTATTACACACTCTGCACTATGCCTGGTTGCTTAGGCTTAAGCAGTGGGCCTATGACTTAAATTTCTTTGTTTCTCCTGTAATCCTGTAAAGCATATAATTGGTCAATAGGAGGAACTCAATAAATGATTGGTGAACAGATGAATAGAATTAAAACAAATATATCTAGTGGGAACCCTGTAATTTTTACATAATCTGCAATTTTACAGGCTCCATATATTAGAATCCCATTATTTTGTTGTTGAGATTTTCTATATATTGCTACTTTATTCTTGTTGTTTTAAATTACTTTGAAAGGCATCTAGTCTAGTCTCTTACAATTTCCATTTGTCATTTTCTCCATATTTCTCCTTATTGTTCATTGCTGAAAGTTGTGGCATTGCGTTTTAAATTCCTTTTCATTTTTTGGTTCCCAGGTACTCCCTTACTTCCTCACAAGTTGAATGTGTAATATATAAAACTAAATAAACACATCAAAACTCAGCTCTGGGGAGCCTCATATTTCTTTGCAAATCAAATCCTTTTGTAATATTTTTTATATTTGATCAGGGTAATCCGAGTCTCTCATTTGGCCAGACCAAAGATATAGTAGTCAACTTTAACAATTTTTTTTTTGCATCCTAAATCTGGCCCATCATCAAGTCCTGATGGGGTTCTAAAAATGATTTGAAAATAGAACTGCCCACTTCTCATGGCTCCCTGCTACTGTCCTTATCCAAATACTGTCATTCTCTCCTGCATTATTGCAATTGATTCCTTGCTAGTCTCCCTGTCTTGCAGCCACGATGATTATCTTTCCCCCACTTGATGGTTCATTGTTTTATTTTTAACTGATACAACAACTGCATAGCTTTAAGAAGTACAATGTGATCTTCTGATACAGGTAAACATTATATAATGATGACATTATGGTGATTAGCATATCCATAACCTCCTTTTTTCATTGGTGAAACCTTCAAAATCTTCTCTTCTGCTATTCTTAAATATACCATTCATTATTATTGACCATAGCTACCAGAATTTATTCTTCCTATCTAACTGTAACTTCTATCCATTGATTAACCTCTCCATATCCTGCCCTCTACCATTCCTCCTTAATTTCTGGTAACCACTATTCTACTCCCAACTTCCATAAGATTGACTTTTTTAGGTTCCAAATGTGAGTGAGATCATGTAGTATTTGTCTGTGCCTGACAAATACTAACATAATGATTCATTTGACATAATGTCCTCTAGGCTCAGACACATTGTTTCATTTTTTATGAATGAATAGTATTCCACACAGTGCTTTTGTTAAACTTACGTTATGATCAAGTTGTTCCATCCAAGACACTTTAGTGATGTCCCATCCTTACCCAGAGGAAATGCCAAAGTCTTACCACACCCTAGGATGCTCCAAATAACATGGCACTCTGTTCCACTGTGATCCAGTCTCCTTCTCTCACCTCCTTTACTAAGCATTCTCCCTAACTATTTCCAAAAAACTGTTAGCACATGCCAGCTACAGGCCTTTCCCATCCTTTCACTTCTTGGGATGGTCCATTTCCTATTCTTCAACCTCCCAATCTTCCACACCTCTTGGTAAGGGCTCCCTAGACTCTTTAGTCTAAATGTCCATCCTGCCTGCTATCCCATGCTTTAAATTTCCCTTCTCTGTTTTTTTTTGTTGTTGTTGTTCATCATTGTTCACCAACAATCTGCACATTATACATAAATTTTGTATTTACTGTCCATTCTCCCTCAATAAAATATAATTTCCATAAGGACAAGGAGTTCTGTTTGTTCATTAAAATGCAGTACCTGGCCTAAAATAGGTACACAACATACCTTAAAATTAATTGAAATCAGAGACTGACATTTGAGAAGATATTTCTTATATCTTATCTAGATTTTCCAGCTTAAGAAGTGCTATATCTCATGGGAAAGTTATACTGCATTTTTCCTATAAAAGGTAAAGCAGGTAGACTTGGGCTGCTCTTTACTCTTAAAACATTTTGCAAAACTGTAAATATACTGGTCATCTGTAATTAATGAAAATCCAATTGCATCATGTTATAGACAATCGGAGTCTCCATTTTCTTTATTTTTAAGCTTATGTTAATATATTATGTATCCAGAAATTAATAAATGTGGTTGCTCTCTTTATAAAACTCAATAAAATGTAAATGGTAATATTAATAGCAAGATAACTGAAACACTTCAAAACAAAGAACAAATCGTGGAAGGCTTTTAAATTGCTCTCAAGATACAGTCAGAAGGGAGCCCAGTGATTTTTTTCCCTCATTTTATAGACTGTTTAAGTAAGTTCCATCTGTGACCCATCCAACACAGTTGCTATTTATTTCTATAAACCAGTATGTTTATGTATCAGTGGTTTATGAATGCACTTATGGGTGTCTATGTAAGTATAGGTTCGTACTTGTGATGTATGTATGTGTGTGTTTGCATATATATGCATGCAGGTATATCTTTGAGATAATTAGGGTACAATATTACAGCACTAAGCAGCAGATGGTTTCGCAGTTGGGGAAAGCTATTACAACAATAGCATTAGGTTTGGGTGAAATCAAAGATGCAGCTGCTTTAAATGTACACTTTGTAAGAACCTGGAGCCTCTGAGTTACCACTGTGAGCTGTGCAATCAAAATAAGTGGCCTCAGGGGATTCCTTCCACTCCAGTGATCCTGTGTTTTCCTTCATCAATATGTCTTTTGTGCTCTCTTCCCTCACAGTAAAATCTTTAGCCATAGTTAGCCTTTTAAAGCATTTGGAAGGATAAAAGTTGAAAATCAAGTTAAAAAAATCCCTCACTATTCATTTTCTTTAGCATCACTTGAGAAAGAGCTTCAATACAAAATAACATAAGAATTTCTAAATCAATATCATTATTTGATTCTATTTTCTGCTCATAAAATTAAAAACTTAGTTGAGAGAATTGAACTTAATTGAGTATATATACAATGGAGAAGCCAAGTGATGCCTACTATACACACTTTGATTATGTAATACAACTTAAGGCAAAAGCTCAGCATATCTGCCTTCAAGTTGAACCCAAGGTCTCCAAGTGTCAGGGAATGCATTTTTTAAAGTCAAATTCCCTGCATATAGTGCAGTGTCTGATTCAAAGTAGGTGCTTATTATGGTTTGGATTTGGAATATCTCCCAAAGGAATCTATGTTGAAGGCCTGGTTTCTAGCTACTGGGAGGTGGTAGAAACTTTATGAGGGTGGGGCCTAGTTGAAAGAGACGGGTCACTGGAAATGTATCATTGAAGGCATATCTTGTCCCTGGCCCCTGCTCTCTCTTTCTTCCTCCTGTCTGCCCTGAGGTAAGCAGCTCTTTCTCCAAGCCCCCTTCTCTGCCATGGTGCTCTGCATCACCCCATAGCAATGGAGTCCACTGACTATGAACTAACACCTCAGAAACCATGAGCCAAAATAGATATTTGTTTTTTTAAGTTCCTCTATCAAAGAGATAGAAAGCAATAAAAAAATCTGCTGACCAGGGGCCTTACTCAATAAAAATTTGTTGACCAGGATCCCCACAGGATGTACTTTGTGGCTATTACAAATGGCTTCTTGGTAACTATCCCTGGATATCTCAGAAAATGGAAAGATCCTCATAGAATAGGACATAGGTGCCCATGAACTGGCTACATAAGCTTTCCCTGGCTGAAAACAGCAGGTGTGTGAATGTGCTCTGTGATGCACTGCCAGCTGCAAGGCACTGTCATGTGCCATGGATGAGTTTACATGGAGAGACCAGAGCCTTCAAGCTGCCACCACTAGGCTGGAGACCAGAGATTGCAACTCTGCTTCAGAGAATTAATCTTTTCAGAATTCTTTGTTACTTTAAAAAAAAAATTAAGTCACGTTATCTGTGTAAAAATAAAGTCATAAAATATGGGGAGCAAAGAAAAAAAAACTCTTTGCCAGGTTGTACTCCTTATGGCAGAAAAATTCAATTAAGAGGTTGTCAGGGACCAGTCAACAGCTGCCAGCCCAAGTAGCCATATTAGGGCTGAGTAGGATATTCAGGTTAAAAGGAGCCCAGCACCACCTGGTCTAGTCCTTGATCTTACAGATGTCAAACAGAGGCCTAGACAACATAAGATTACATTCCAGGGATTCTGACATATGCAAGGACTCCAGGGTTTCCAACTGGCTGTCAATCAGTCAAGTCCTGATCTCCTGGCTGACTGGTAGACTGAGCAGCTATCCAGAGCCCCTTGACAGACACAAGAATGAGAAAAAAGCAGCAAAGATGCAGCTGTTCAGCCTCCCTCAGGAGGACCTCAGATGCTGCTGAAGAGGAGGCTGGGCCCTCCTCTCAGGACAATGCAGCATTAATTGCAATTATTATGTTTCTACCACATCTGGAAGCAGGACAGTGGAGGGTAGGAGCAGGAGGGTGGCGCAGAAACAGAAGATAAAGGTTGGAGGAGTCAAAAGCAGGCAGCATAGGAGGCAAGGTTGAGGAGCACAACTAGAAGAGAGAGGAGGACCCACAGAGTCTGAGGAACTCACAAAGACTACTGAGGAAGAAACTCAAGTAGCAAGTGTGTATGTGTGTCTGTGTGTGCACGCGCACTTGCACACTGGGAAACAGCCTTTCAGCACAACTGGCCCTTAATGGAGGTACTAGCACTTAGTGTTACTCAGGGCACAGCACAAGTGACTTGCTGCCTTCAGCAATATGCTCCACCCTGCACTTGTGACATTTGAATGGGACTTCAGCTAAGTGGTTAGCCTTGCAGAAAGACACACTAGTTGTGCATCCTTCTGAACATTTCCTTTTCATAGACAGGTCCCCTCGACATTTTCAATGATATAATGAAGATCATAATCTGTGCTCTTGGTGATTTCTTTTTCATATACCATAGATATTTTTCCATGTCAGTCTCAGAGTTCATTCACTTTTCTACCCCAGCTACACAGCTTTACCTTGTACAGATGCTCTATTATTAATCTAACCATTTCTCTTTCTTGGACTTTTTCCTCCTATTTAAAATAAAAGTGAAATGGGAACTCTAACATAGCTTCTTGTCCTGCACAGGTAGAAACTGTAACAGGAAAAATTCTAGAAGTAGAGTTGCTGGGCCAAATGGAATTACATGTTAAGTTTGAATAGAAACTGCCTGCCATATTGTCCTTCAAGAATCATATATACACCACTGATCATGCAAGTGTTGGACTCCTCACATACTTATCAAGGATGGTTATCTTTAATCTTGTAAATTATTGCCAATTTGGTGAACAAAATGTGGTCAGAGTTTTATTGTTTTTAATTTGCACAGCCAGAAGAGAGTAACTGTAGTCAATTCCATGACTACACATGGAATTGATCAACTTTTCACATGTATATGGGCTAGTTGCATGTTTTTTTCTTCTGTGAGCTGCTTATGTATGGCCCCTGATTAATTTTCCTTTTTTATTTTTCCTATTGATTTGAGTCTCTCTTTGTGTATTATGTATATTACATGTTCAATTAATTTCTCATTATGAGTTATTTTTCTTTTCATTTTTATGTGTTGACTTTAACTTGCAGAAGTTGAAAATTTAATGAAATAAAATCTGGGCTCTTTTTCTTTGGCTTGTGGATTTTGTGGCTTGCTTAGCAAGTCCTCCTCCAACTCCAAATAAATATTATTCCCTGATATTTTCTTTACATAGCTATTGTAGTTATTTTTCTCCTAAAATGTTCACACCTTAATATATGTGGAATTAAATGTTGTGTATAGTAATAGATTTAGTTAGTGAGTAGTATTCATATGGATAACCAAGTTTTACTACATAGTTAAATGGTCTAGTTTTTCACTGTTGATTTAAAATGTGTATCACATTCATTAAACAATAAGTAATCCTTTGGTGCCATCCTAAGAAGACAAGAAAGTGGTAGAGTCCAAGGTGGAATAGATAAGGACTTTAAAGAACTGAGGTTAGTTTCTTCTATCCACAGTCTGGGATCTTGCATAGAAATTGAGCTATACAGTTACTTGTGCCCATCATAATTTTGCAGTCATTCTACAAGGGTAGGGGTGGTATGCTGCTAAAACCAAACTAAAAGGAGTCAATGACTTTTACCTGAAGGAGCGTTCTTTGGATTATGGTTGTTTGAAGGCTGATCCACACACATTTGAAAAACTAGGCACAAAGTTTCAGGGAAAAGAACTTAAGGGTATGTCTCACTGTTGAGCACCTACAATTAAGTCAAGAGAGAGGGGCAGGGTGGGAGCAGGAAAGCCAAGACATGCAGCATTTCTGAGAAGTCTCTAAGAGGAATGGAGCGTGGCAATATGCACCTGTGGTTGACTGAGGTCCACCAGATCCAAAGCCTATTGGAGGGCAGGACAGAGAAAGCATAGGCCTTAAGTAGTGGAGTTACTTAAGTAGCCTTAAGTAACTGTTCCAGACTTTAAATGACTTTGGAGTCCCCCAACCTACCATAGGTAGGAAGCAGGCTGAGAAAGCTGCCAACTACTATGAAGACCAAAGTTTTCAATGCCCTTTTCTCCAAAGAGCAAGGATCCAAGGTCAGAACAGTGGACAGGAGAACTGGGAAACAGAATGATCAAGGGTATGGGTCTCTGATAGCCTCTATCCAGAGGAATTTCAGGACTTTAGTGGCCAGTAATGCCTCCTATCTCCCATTCTCCTTTCTGAACAGGAGTGCTCACTGCAAGTATTCTGTTCCTGTCCCACTTCACTGTATAGTATAGTGTGTGTGTGTGTGTGTGTGTGTGTGTGTGTGTGTGTGTGTATGCACGCATATGGTTGTGTGCTATCAGGTAACTTGCCCTTTTGGTCCACAGAGGTCCCACATTAAGAGAAGTTATATTTGTATCCTCATGTAAAGACACTGGGAATCATGCAGAAATCTTGACTTTGAGGTTGAGGATGTTTCCCATGGGGAGCAATTAAATTTTTATATGTGAAGGAAGAAGACTGAATCAAATACCCAGTGAGAAGAAGGGTGGACTATGATAGGCATTAAAACTGTCCAGTAGTATCCACTTATAATTTGTTTCTGGGCACTGAGAAGAACTGCACTTTGTGGCCTTCCTGAAGCTACATATGGACATGTAACTTGCTTTGTCCAGTGAAACAGAAGTGACATATGTCATTTTGAGTGGATATATTTCATTTGTTTGTGATCAACATGTCCAGTTCTTTTCTTCCTTCTGTCACCAAGACTGGTGACTTTGCTCCATTAGCATCGATGAAAGTGGCCTGCAGAAAGCCCTCGCTGACCATGTGCCAGGAGTTGAAAGAAAAACCACTTGTGGTTTAAGCTACTGAGATCTGGTGGTTCTTTGTTACTCTGTCAGTCTTAAACTAATTGCATCTTCAACCCCAAGCAGCAGAATGTTTTTTTTTTATTTTTTTATTTTTTGGCTTTGGCTTTTCTTCTCAAAAGCAGAAAGTTCAAATGTTCACAGCTTACTCTTGAACTCCTTCTTCTCCATTTTCACTTTTCTCCTCAGTGATGCAATCTTATCCCATACCAGGCCCAGGTTATCAATGGAGCCACTAGTATTTTCCAAATTTAAAACTCTAGTCCCAACTAACAACTCTCTAGTAAGTCATACTTTATTCTTGAATAGTGTCTATACTGCTTACTCTGGGCTTTCAAAATGGAATATGAATATCATCTCTTGAATCTCACTACTGAATCAACCATTTTTACCTACAGGGCTGGGGGGATTTTCAAAAACAACAAAACACAGGCACACACTTTGTGAAAAAGCATTCACATTTTCCCCACTTAGGAAGCAAGACAGGAGGAAGTCTGATTTTGGGGGAGGGGAAGTAAAAGAAAAAAAAATTAAACAGCATGACAATAAGGAAAAGAAGAAGAATAGAGAGGAAACAGATGCAAGCTGGATCACATCAAAGAGTAAATGTAAGAACTGAAAAGGGAATGCTCTTTTACCTCCTTGGCAATGTTTTTCAATATATCATATTTGAGAAGCAGGAGACAGAATCTAAACCAGATCCCTTTTGTAAGACATGTATTCCTCAAGCAATGTGCCCTTGAGAACACTGCTCATAGAGGCCACAAAGTCATCAGGCAACTTCCCTGGTGGTTCTGATTGCTGCAATTATTCACTGCACCCCCCAGCCAGGAGCAGATACTGGAGGAGACCTGCAAGCTAGAAGAGACAGTGGCACTGTCAAAGCTCCATTTGTCAATAGTCTGCAATCTCCTTGGCCTGCAGTCTTTCCTTTATGGATTCACATGATCCTTCAGGTCTCAGGGTCTATGTCCTTTGCTCACAGTTTCCCAGGTTAATCGATCTGAATTAAAGCCCATCTGCATTTTTTTTTCATAAAACTTACTATTCCCCCTTTATTGTGTGGCATGTCAATTGTAATTCTTTGCATGTGTGTGTTAATATCTTTATCCTTCATTATACTGTGAAATCCAGATAGGGATGGGCCATATCCTAATTATGATCTTAAATTCATGAGAAAAAAGAGATAAAGCTCAGTAAATTCAGTGTCTAGTACAAGGCAGGAGACTAGGTCTAGCTGTAATCAGTCACATTAACTTAAAAGCTTAACTTCAGAGTATGATAGAAAGTGGTTACTGAGTATGGCCCTTTAAATGTTCTTCCTTTTAAAGTTAAAACAACATAACAGCTCTGACACCTAGTTTACCTTCAAGGACATTTCAAGTGGATCTGGGAAAAAGAAAGTACAGCTAAAACTGGGTGTTACTTTCCTCCTCCACTTTCAGACTCTAATCCTCTGCTTCCTGTACCCTTAATCCCATCTTGCCCACATTCCTGGTGAGAACCACTTATGTGTCTCTCTTGAGGGCACCTGTACCTTTCCATAAGCATAGCTTACACCCTCCTGGACCACAGTCCTCCTCCAGACCATGGTCACAGTTATAGCCCCCACTCTGCAGCGTTACTGTCCACATCTGCTCTATCATGCCCCCTCCTTTGCATGTTCCCCAGCCTTTGGCCACTAAGTCTGTCTTCCAACCTCATTTCTCCTACTGAGTCTCATGTGTGCTTATTTTTCCTTCACTCTCCCAGTATACTAAGGATCCTGCTATGGACTGAATGTTGTGTCCTCCTAAAATTCATATGCTGAAACCCAACTCCCAATGTGACCCTATTTAGAGAAAAAGCCTCAGGGAGGTAGTGAGGTCAGGAGGGTGGGATTAGTGTCCTTGTAAGAGTTATGAGAGAACTTCCTTCCTCTGTCTGCTCTCACCAGGCGAAAATGCAACAACAAAGCAGCTACATACAAACCAGGAAGAGTCCTTACTAGACCTCACCACGCTGCCCCTGTGATCTTGAACTTGCCAGCCTCTAGAACAGTGAGAGACAAACTTGTTTAAGGCACCTAGTCTCAACATCTAGTCTCAACACAGCAACCCAAACTGGCTAAGACAATTCTCTGTACTAAAAATTCTTGCCTTTCATGATGTTATTTTATTCTTCTTTCCTTCTTTCTGGCACTCTCTTGTACCTCCTTTAGTGCTGATTCTTCTTCTTTTCTAATGGACTTGCTGTGGATCTCCATCATGGCTTTCTTGACAGAGTTCATCTATTCACTTCCAATATTTCAAATACCCTGTATGAGTTTGGCTCTGGAAATGTCTACTTTCCAGCCAACCTCTCAACTCAAATTCAATTAATTCTTCATTGTCTGGTCAGGGAATCCTATTTGCTGGAACACTCATTATGGCAAGCATGACAGACAATATGAGGTCAAACTGGATCCTGTGAAGGGGTGGTGCAGAATGAGCTTCGACAGAGAAGACCTGGGCGAAAGGTCATCTGCTATCTCTGAACTGAATGTTACTGGAGAGGATACTAAAGGGTGGCCCCTTTTTACATTCTATAGAATTTTTTCATATTCAGGAGTTAGAAGATATTTTCTGATTTTGCATTCTGAAAGAAAAAGATAAGCACACAGATATTTGTAGCAGTTCACAATTCACAATTATTCATAGTCAAAAATTGGAAACAATCAAAATTAACTTCAGTAGTACTGGATAAACTGTGCCATGTCTAAGCAAAGGAATATTATTTAGCCCTTAAAAGAAATGAGCTATTATTGAGCCATGAAAAGACACACAGGAAGCTTCAATGCACCAATAAGCCAATATGAAAGGGTTAAATACCATAAGATTTCAACTATATATATTCTGGAAAAGGCAAACTGGAAATAAACAAACAAAAAAAAAAAGATCAATGACTTGCCAGAGATTAGTAGGGAGGGAGGGATAAACAGGTAAGGGTTAAGGACTAGAGGACTGTGAAATTATTCTTCATGAAAATACAGTAGTGGGTTCATGACTGTGCTAGTCAGTTTTCCTCTACTATAATAAAGACTTGAGATAATGGATTTATAAAGAGAGAAGGTTTGTTTTGGCGCAGTTTTCAGTCCATGATTAGTTGGCTCTGTTGCTTTGGGCAAGGCAGTATATCATTGCAGGAACATGTGGTGAAACAATACTGCTCACCTCATGGCCAGGAAACAAAAGAAAGAAGGGGCTGGGTGCCATCATTCCCTTCAAGGCCACATCCCCCATGGTCTGTAGTTCTTCCACTAGCTCCTATCTGCTAGAGACTCCATCATCTCCCAATAGTCCCACACTAAGGACTTTACTAGGTCCCACCCCAGGACCTTTGGAGGATACTCCTGATTCAAATTATGGCAATGGCATGTAGTCTAGACACACTCGACTGTATACTTTTAAATCTTCTTTAGATTACTTATAATTCTAAACACAATGTATGATGTACCTACTTGCCATAGTGTATTATTTATGAAATAATGACAAGAAAAATGTTGGTACATGTCTAGTACAAAGGTGATTTTAAAAAGTTTTTCCATCTGAGCATGGTTGAATTGGCAGATGCAGAACATACAGATACAGAGGTTCAAATATAATGGCCCCTCCCTCCACCCAGCAGCCGATCACAAAAAGCATAACTCGGCAAGTCTCCTGCACAAAACTCCTCAGCAATGTCTTAGCTGGCCACAGTAGAATCCAAGTTTCAAACCTGACTCACAGTCTGGCTGGGTGTGTCAACCTGGCCAAGTTGATGAATTGTCTGAGCTCCACTTTCCTTATGTCTAACTTACTGGATTATTGTGAAGGTGAAGTCGAGATAAACACAAAGGGTTAAGAACAGATCCCAATACAGAGCAGGTCTAAACAGATGACAGGGATGACAAGGACAGCTGCTATCATAATCTTTCATAATCCCAGCTCTTTGTGACCCCCTACCCCTACCCTTCATATTCATTGTGGGCCATTCATTTTCATGGTACCTGTAGGATCTGTGAAGAAGTTGATGCTTCTGACTAAATGCTTTTCCTACTGTCTTCTCCCTTCCCTTGATATTCACATCCTTCACCTCTGCCTGGCTCATTCCCATTGACTGTTGGGAATTCAACCTAAACACTTCTTCCTACAGGAAGCCCTCATGGCTGCCTAGACCAGGTCAGCCCTCCTACTCTCTGTCCTCAATGCATCCTTTGGTTCCAGTAGAGAACAGAGACTACATCTGTCTGTTTACCACTTTCTCTCCAGCTCCCATTATGACACAGGGCCATGACGAGGGCTCCACAAATATCTGCTGAATAAATTATATCCCAGCTGGAAATATGACCCTGGCAGTCAACTATACACAGAATGCTGTCTGAGTACTCTCAAACAGCAAGTCTGGCAGGAGAAGAATTCAGGATTCAGGTCTCAGCTACAGGGAGAGGAAATAAAATCAAAAGAGAACACACAAGCTGACCATCCCAGACTAGAATGCTCAGAGGACACTTTAAAGTCACAGGGTGTGGACACAGAACAAAATGGAGACACTGATCATGTTTCAACAGAAGGTGACATTATATAAATATCAATTCTTTCAAAAAAGATTGTAACATTGGAATTTAATGTCAACCAGAGTTCCAATGTTGTAATTGGATACAATAATTTTCAAGTATGAAGAAAGGCCTTGAGTAATATTAATAAAATCAGTGAATATTTTTATGTTTCTGGTTGTGCTGACCATGCTTGAGTGTACCCAAATAAACAACAAAGATAAGATTGATTACAACTTGGTGATTACAGAAGCTGGTAATGGGGTACATGGGATTTGGTATATTATTCTGTATACATCTGTAGGTGTTTAATATTTTTATAGCTAAATATTTAGAAATATAAGCAAAATAACATCAACAGAAAACAAAGAGAGACACATTCTTAGTTCTTTAACTCTACTAAGGCACTTCCAAGAGCAGACAAAAAAAAAAAAAAAACTGTGGAAGAAGCACAGGAAAGGAAAGTTTGCTTGACCACGAAGCTGTGCCAATCAGTCACTATGAGACAAATGTATGTCCAAAGCATTTTATTTCCCCAAGGAAGAGTAGTTCATTTAACAAATGAAGCTGGCAGAAGACAAATTTTTATTATTCCCCTCAAGTCACAGAAATACATTCAAGACACAAATTTAAAAAATTAATTGTAAACACATGACAAGAAGCTTCATTTGAATATCTGTATGATTTAATATGAGGACAACCTTCTTAAGCAATGCAAGATTCGTAGAAATCCTAAAGAAAATTATAGGTTCATGTAACCAGATAACGTTTTTTAATATAGCCAAAATAAATACACAATATAAAAAGACATTAATAGACTTAGAAAAATAATTGCAACACATATGCAGGCAAAGTTCTAACAGCCCTATGAACAAATAACTGCTCTAAACTATTAAGATGAAGACAAAAGACTACACAGAAACTCAGGCAAAAGATACAAAAAGGCAGCTGACAGAAAAGGAAATCCAGAGGGCTGGTAATACCTAAAAAGGTGTTCAATCTGAGAAGTCATGAAAAAGTAATGCAATTGTCAATGTGATATTATTTTCAAACAGAAATGACAAACAAACAAACAAAAAACCTCAACTGAGGATGACACCCAGGCTCAGAGACACTGTAGTGAACTCTGAATACTTTTGGAGTTTTGGTGGGGATGTGAATTTTTATGTTTTTTTTTTTTTGAAAAATAATCAGAAAACAACCATTCAAATTCAAAATATAAGCACTGATTGATTCAGTAATCTCAATTTTGGAAATATACAAACTTATAGAAATAAAAGAAAGTATGTTAGAACATGTCCAATGATTTTTTTTAAATTTATATATGACAGCAGAATGCATTACAATTCTTATTATACATATAGAGCACAATTTTTCATATCTCTGGTTGTATACAAAGTATATTCACACCAATTCATGTCTTCATACATGTACTTTGGATAATAATGATCACCACATTCCACCATTATTTATAACCCCATTCCCCCTCCCTTCCTCTCCAACCACTCTGCCCTATCTAGAGTTCATCTATTCCTCCCATGCTCCCTGACCCTATCCCATTATAAATCAGCCTCCTTACATCAAAGAAAACATTCAGCATTTGGTTTTTTGGGATTAGCTAACTTCACTTAGCATTTTCTTCTCTAACTCCATCCATTTACCTGCAACTGCCATGATTTTATTCTCTTTTATTGCTGAGTAATATTCCATTGTGTATATATACCACATTTTTTTTTATACATTCATCCATTGAAGGGCATCTAGGTTGGTTCCACAGTTTAGTTATTGTGAATTGTGCTTCTATAAACATTGATGTGGCTGTGTCCCTGTAATATGCTATATTTAAGTCTTTTGAGTATAAACCGAGGAGAGGGATAGCTGGGTCTAATGATGGTTCCATTCCCAATTTTCCAAGAAATCTCCATACTGCTTTCTATATTGGCTGGACCAATTTGCAATTCCACCAGCAATGTATAAGTGTACCTTTTCCCCCACATCCTTGTCAACACTTATTGTTGTTTGTCTTCATAACAGCTGCCATTCTGACTGGAGTGAAATAAAATATTAGAGTGGTTTTGATTTGCATTTATCTAATTGCTAGAGATAATGAACATGTTTTCATATATTTGTTGATTTATTGTATATCATCTTTTGTGAAGTGTCTGTTCAGTTCCTTGGCCCATTTATTGATTGGGTTATTTGCTTTTTAAAATTTTTTTTTGGTGCTTAGCTTTTTGAGTTCTTTATATACCCTAGAGATTAGTACTCTATCTGATGTGTGAGGGGTAAAGATTTGCTCCCAAGATGTAGTCTCTCTATCCATCTCACAGATTGTTTCTTTTGCTGAGAAGAAACTTTTTTAGTTTGAGTCCATCCCATTTATTGGTTCTTGATTTTAATTCTTGTGCTATAGGAGTCTTATTAAGGAAGCTGGGGTCTAATCCCACATGATGGAGATTAGGGCCTACTTTTTCTTCTATTAGACACAGGGTCTCTGGTTTTATTCTTAAGTCCTTGATCCATTTTGAGTTGAGTTTTGTGCATGGTGAGAGATAGGACTTTAATTTCATTTTGTTGCATATGGATTTCCAGTTTTCCTAGCACCATTTGTTGAAGAGGCTATCTTTTCTCCAATGCATGTTTTTGGCACCTTTGCCTAATATAAGATAATTGTAATTTTGTGGGTTAATCTTTGTGTCCTCTATTCTGTACCATTGGTCTAGCTGTCTGTTTTGGTGCCAGTACCATGCTGTTTTTGTTACTATTGCTCTGTAATATAGTTTAAGGTCTGATATAGTGATGTCACCTGCTTTACTATTCTGCTAAGCATTGCTTTAGCTACTCTGGGTCTCTTATTTTTCCAGATAAATTTTATGATTTATCTAAAATCTATTTCTATTTCTAAGAGGAATGTCATTTTTTCTATTTCTAAGAGGAATGTCATTGGGATTTTGATTGGGAATTGCATTAAATTCATATAGTGCTTTTGGAAATATGGTCATTTTGATAATGTTAATTCTGCCTATCCAAGAGCAAGGTAGATCTTTCCATTTTCTAAGGTCTTCTTTGACTTCTTTCCTTAGGGTTCTGTAATTTTCATGATATAGATTTTTTTCACCTCTTTCATTTTTCACCTCTTCTTTGACTTCTTCCCTTAGGGTTCTGTAATTTTCATCATATAGATTTTTCACATCTTTCATTAAGTTGATTCCCAAATTATTTTTTTGAGGCTATTGTAAATTGGGTAGTTTTCCTTGTTTCCCTTTTTGAGGATTTGTCACTGATATACAGAAATGCCTTTGATTTATGGGTGTTAATTTTATATCTTGCTACTTTGCTGAATTCATTTACTAATTCTAGAAGTATTTTGGTAGAACTTTTAGAGTCTTTCAGGTATAGAAACATGCCATCAACAAATAGTGCCAATTTAAGTTCTTCTTTTCCTATGTGTATCCCCTTAATTTCGTTCGTCTAATTGCTTTGGCCAGTGTTTCAAGAACTAAGTTAAATAGAAGTGGTGAAAGAGGGCATCCCTGTCTTGTTCCACTTATTAAAGGAAATGCCTTCAATTTTTTTTCCACTTAGAGTGATGTTGGTCTGGGGGTAGATAGCCTTTCACAGATACAACATATTGAAATCTCTGGGACACTATGGAAGCAGTTCTAAGAGGAAAGTTTATTGCATGGAGTTCATTCTTTAAAAGAAGAAAAAGTCATCAAATAAATGACTTAACATTACATCTCAAAGCTCTAGAAAAAGAAGAACAAATCAACACCAAAAGAAGCAGAAGTCAGGAAATGATTAAAATCAGAGCTGAAATCAATGAAATTGAAACAAAAGAAACAATTGAAAAAATTGACAGAACAAAAACTTGTTTTTTTGAAAAAATACATAAAGTTGACAGACTCTTAGTCATGCTAACAAACAGAAGGAGAGAGAAAACTCAAATCACTAACATACTTGATGAAAAAGGAAATATCACATCAGACACTACAGAAATACAGAAGATAATTAGAAATTGGTTTGAAAACTTGTACTCCAATAAAATAGAAAATATTGAAGGCATCAACAAATTTCTAGAGTCATATAATTTACCCAAATTGAATCAGGATGATATATACAATTTAAACAGGATGATATATACAATTTCCAGTGATGAAACAGGAAACACCACCAAAAGTCTACCAACCAAGAAAAGCCCAGGATTGGATGGATACACAGCCAAGTTCTACAAGACCTTTAAAGAAGAACTAATACCAATAGTCTCCAATTTATTTCAGGAAATAGAAAAAGAAGCAGCACTGTCAAACTCATTCTATGAAGCTAATATCATCCTGATTTCAAAACCAGGCAAAGACACATAAAAAAAAACCCCAAAAAACAAAAACTTCAGATCAATATCTTTAATGGACATAGATGCAAAAATTCTCAATAAAATTCTGGCAAATAGAATACAAAAACATATCAAAAAGTTTGTGCACCATAATCAAGTGGGATTCATCCAAGGAATGCAAGGTTGGTTCAACATATGGAAATCAATAAACGACATTCATCACATCAATAGACTTAAAGATAAGAATCATATGATCATCTCAATAAATGAAGAAAAAGCATTTAACAAAATACAGCACCCCTTTATGTTCAAAATACTAGAAAAATGAGGGATAACAGGAATACATCTCAACATCATAAAGGCTGGCTATGCTAAGCCCCAGGCCAACATCAATGATATTTAATGAAGAATTTTTTGAATTCTTTTAGAATTCAAATTCTGATTTTAGAGAAAATCAGAATGTTTCACAATGGAAAATAATCTGATAAACTGAATGTGTTCATATGAGATTGTTACAGCATTTAAATAAATCAGTCATGATTTGCTTATCTGGAAGGGTCTCTATGATGAAGAATTTACTAAGTCAAACTTAGAGTGTCTTGTAAAGAATCAGAGATATTTGTTTACAAAAACAAGCACATATCTATATTCATAGTTACAAAACAACAGGCATAGCTGGTCATTTCTGTAAAATATCTATCAGTTCAGTGAGGTATACATGGAGTGGCACTATTAACATTTTAAAAGTTCTTTTCATTGTTCCACTACCTAAAAGAATCTCCATGATTTTTGTGATAAATTTAATTGAGAGCATTCTGGTAAAAGGTGTCAGTTCTCCAGAGAAACTAAGTGAAGGGATAATTTCAAGGAGGAGACAGTTAAGTTAGAGCTATAAAGAACCAAGACGCCGAATACTTGTGAACAGGCTATCTGGATTTCCAGGAAACAGGCTACAGGTGCTGAAAGAAGTGGAGGGCCAGTAAGGAGGTCGCAGTAGATGATGAAGAGTCCCTGAGGGTCAGAGTCCTCTGGAGTTTATCTTCTAGCTCTATAACTAGTAGCCTAATTGAACAGAAGAAAGGTGAAGAGTTTGGCTGAGAATAGAGACCTGAGCACTATCAAGTCAGAGTAGAAGGAGGAAGGAAGGCCCTTACCATTTCATCAGCAAAGGCAGTTCAGGCAGGGAGACCTGCTTCCTGCATCCTCATTGGAGCTAGATGACATTCTGATAGAACAAGACAATGATCCTTAACTTCTACAATACAATCCAGAAGGATTATGTGCTACAACAGCTTTCCTCTGAGGAAAGGACCAGTGACTCTGCTGGCCAGGCTTGTTTTTTTTTTTTTTTTTTTTAAAAAAGATCTACAGCTTGTTGTGAGACCTGAAATCCAGTCCCCCAGAACCATGATACTTCAAAGATTATGTTCTTAGGACAGAACACAGATGCTGCTTGCTTCCTGCCTATGGAAGATCTGGAAACCACACCTCACCTGGTTCAGAGAAATGCAGAGAAACTGCAGATGCTTGTGTGCTGGGGCAGATCCTGCACCTCCTCCGTTCTGCTCTAACAGCCTGGATGCAGAAAAGCTTAGAGGAGGCCTTCCAAATTTTACAACTATTTAAATTGTTCCTCAGAGGAGGACTTTTCATTTATACCTGTCAGACTCTCCTAAAGCAGGGTATTCCCATAAGGATGCCAGGACTCCCTCAGATGCCAAATTGCATCAGATCAGAGGCTGAGTTCAGCAATCTCTGGGAGAGCTGAGGACCACTGGCGAGGGTGCTGGCATTCTACTACATAGGAGCTTCAGTAAAATCAAGAACAACAAGAACCCATAATCTGGGGGAGCAGCCCTGACTTATCAAAGGGGGATTTCTGGATATGGGGCCTGGGAATATAATTTTATAAGTACCTGAGGTATTTTTATGCCACTTGCCTTGGTTTAAATGGTTTTGGAAACCACTGAAGGCCCTTCCCTGCTGAGTATATATGTTAATGTATGAATTTGTAAATACCTGCAGCTTGGCCAATTTCTATAAAGAATACAACCTGAAGTCTTACGTCTTTCAGTTATGCAAAGTCAGCCAGTGCAACAGCCAAAATACTGAATTCAGTTTCTCATAAAACAACTGCAGCGCTTCACTGTTTGCCTATCTCCCTTGTCAAAAATAAATAGAGCTTCTTAAAAGTCATCACAGCTTATTGTTGCAAAGTTCTGGAGGAAAATAGCAGTTTTGGCTAACTTTAAGTTTTAATTAAGCATGCAATGTTGTCATTTCTCTGGTAATGTTAAAATTACAGAGCGTGAAACTTTCAAACAATTACAAAAGGAAATCAATATCTTTGGACTACTTTCTATGAGCTAGGCCCTACTGGAGACGCATGAAGTATATGACCAAAAGAGGCAGAAATCCTCCATAGGACTTCTTTTCTAAGGCAGACAAATCAACAAATTATACCAATATCAGTGCACTACATAAGGCATGAGAAGATAACCAGAAAAACAAAAGAAGGTAAAGGACAGGAGAAGGATGGTCGTGTTTGAGGACATATTAAATGGGACATTCAGAGCAGGACTCACTGAGAAAGTGACTCTGGAACAAGAACACAGGGGAGGTGAGCTGGTAGATGGGTGCTTGGTGTGGCAAGTTGAGAACTACAGACAGGCATGTTTGTGTGGAGTGAAGTATGTGGGGCACCGGTCAGAGCCGAGGCTGGGGAAGGGGGCCAGGAGCACCGTGATGCTCATAGCTTTCCCTAGGTAAAACCAGGAGGGGCTGCAGGCTTTACAGCTAAGGCATAACATGATGGAGCTCACATGCTCAGAGGCTCCCTTTGGATGCTGCTTAGTGAGCAGATGGCCGGGGGGAGGGTGGGAAGTGGGAGGAAGGAGAGAAGCGAGGAGATGAGTCAGGAGGCCACTGCCTCATCCAGAGGGAGGAGGAGAATGGTCTGTCGAGGATGGCAGCAGTGGGGGTGACAAGAAGTGGTTGGATTCTCAATACACTTTGGAAAATAAAGTTTAAAAAGAATCCAAAAGAAGGAAATAAACAAGAGGAGGAAAAAAAAATCAGATGATGTGAAACAAATAGAAAGCACAAGATAGGTAAATGCAAACTCAAATATGCCACTAATTAAATGTAAAGAGACCAGATGCTCCAGTTAAAAGCAATAAATTGGCAGACTGAATACAAAATTCAACTATAATCTGATTATAAAAGACATCTAAAATATACAATTAAATAAAGGATAAAATTAAAAGGGAAGGTGACAAATATAATAGGTAAACTGTAACCAACAGAAAACTGGTATAGCTATATTAATATCAGAACAAGTAGGCTTTGAGGTAAAAGCATTTAGTAGTGGGATAATTACTTCAAAATGACAAAATCAGACAAAAATAGGACATGGAAGATTTGAACATACTATTAACAAACTTTACTTAAAGGACAGATAGAATTACAAGCCCAAGAACTGAAGAATATGAAGGACTTTTAGTATACATGGACCATTTATATACAAAGTGCATCACAAAAGAATAAAATGATGAAATCATATAGACCATGTTCTCTGATCATACTATAATTAAATTACAAAGATATCAGCAAATCTCCATATGGTTAGAAGATTTAACACATATGGTAAATTAACCCATAAAATAACCTCAAAAGCAAAAGAAGTTGAGGTAGAAGTGTGTGCAAGGGTACAGGATAAACAACTCAATAATTCTAGAATCTGGGTGATGCGTACATGAAGATTCATCACACAATTCCATACATATTGCTGATGTTTAATATTTTCTACAGCTGAGTATTAAAAAATGAAAGTAAAATGAAATCAACAGAAAACTCACAAAGAAAAATAAAATATAAATAATAATTCAAGAGTGAAATAAGGAATTATAACTGAAATAATAAAATACTTTGAACTAAATGATGCAATATTTCATATCACAACTTGTAGGACACAATAAAAGCAATCAGTAGAAGAAGTTTTATTGCTTCATATATATGAAAAGAACCAAAAGTTTCTGAAGCAATTATCTATTTAAATAAGTTAGGAAAAAAATCACAAAATAAATATAAAGAAAATTGAAGAAAATAATAAAGATCAAAAATAAATGAAAAAAAACAAATGTGGTAGATAGGATCAACAAAATCAACCATGAGTTCTTTAATAATAATATTACTGATAACCTCTAATAAAAGTAAGTAAATAGATTGGCAAATATGGATAAAATGGGCCAAATTTGCCAAAATTGACTTAAAACAATACAAAACCTGAGTTTTTCCATAATTGTTAAATCAATAGATATTTTTCTATTGCTACAAAAAGATTTCCAAGAACAGATGGTTTCCTCATAAATGAAGAAATAATTCATTTTTATAATCTAATCTAAAATGCAGAATAAAAGGGTATATCCTCAACTCATGTTATGAATCTAGTCAATAATATTGGTGTGAAAATGTGAAATAAAAACATTACAAGGGAATCTAATTCACAAAAAATGATTATATATTTTATTATATGTTATATTTTTTTATTTATTTGGTACTGGAGATTAAATCCAGGTGCACTTGACCACTGAGCCACATCCCCAGCCATTTTTGTATTTTATCTAGAGGCAACTCATTAAGTTGCTTAGGGCCTTGATAAGTTGCTGAGGCTGGCCTTGAACTTGTGATCCTCTTGCCTCAGTCTCCCAAGCTACTGGGATTACAGGTGTGCATCACCATGCCCAGCTATATACTTTTATTATATAATATATCATGACAATTATGGGTTTATCACAGGAAGACAAGGATGGTTTAACATTATAATTTCTTCCACATCAAAAAATTAAAGGAGAAAATAAAGCAAATATATTCCCATACATTCATGCCAAAAAATCATTTTAAAAACTTCACACTATTTAAGATTTTTTAAGCCTTAAAAACTAGAAATCAGAGAAAATTTCCTTAATTCAATATATGGCTCCTTAAAACATACTGCACAGGTGTTTTAAATGTCAAAAGCTTTTCCTACCATAGAACGTAGAATTATATTTGAACATATAAATAACTCAATTAAATGTTCATAGACAAACTGCAGAATATCCTTCCAAGTTGCACTTAGATCATTCATTTCAATCAAAAGTCTGAGATTATAATATCAGATAAAAAAGCATGTCACAGCAATATGTCTACAAGAGACTCACTTGACATATAAAAACACACAGGTAGCTTAAACATAAAAGGATCACATCCTCAGCACTGAAAGGAGAGAAGATCTGAACAGCATATTTTATTCTGAATCTATATCTGTTTAGGAAATTATATATGAAAATTCTTACTTTAAAAACAAAAAAAGACATAGATAACTTCACAGGTGAAGTCTGCCAACACTTAAGGAAAAAATAATACCAAACCTTATAAAAAACTCTAAAAACAGAAGAAAAGGAAACACTTGTCCATTTCCCAAGTTTTCTATGAAGCTAGCATACTTCTGATATTAAAATCAGAGAATACTGAAAGAAATTTGTAGACCAATAACAATCATGAACATATGCATAATTATTCATAATTCAATATTAGTTGAAAAAAAAGAATGAAGACAAAGTAGAGTATATCCCAAGAATGTAAAGTTGGGTTAACATTAGAGTTCACCATATTAATAGAGAAAAAAAACTGACTAAAATTAATATTCATTTAAAAAATCCTGGAATATTGGAATAAAAGGAATTCCTTACTGGATAGAGGACATTTAAAAAATTCTACACCTAACATCATACTTTATAGCAAGATAGTGAATTGTTTTCTCCTTAGATTAAGAAAAAATTAAGAATACCCAATCTTACTACTTGTATGTGAGATCCAAGTCAGTGCACTAAGGTTAAAAAGAGAGATAGAGATTGAAAAAAATAATAATAGTTTCTCTATTTGCAGATGACATAAATCTTAGTGTAGAAAGTTCTAAGAGCAATGCAATTAATAAATTCATTTAGCAAGGCTGCAAGTCATAAGGTAAATATACAAAAAATAAATCATATTTCTTCATATTAGAAATATAGCAAACATCTGAAAAAGGAAATTAAAAGAAATGAATTTATCATGGATTTGAAAAAATATTATGCTGTTATGAATGAATTTAGCAAAGATAACAAAACTTTCTACAAAAAAACTATAAAAACTTTGCTGAGGGAAATCAAAGAAGAACCAAATCAAAAGAGGATATACTGCACTGTGGTTATGGCTCAGTGGTATATTGCTTGCCTAGAACTTGTGAGGCACTGGATTCGATAATCAGAACCACATATTAATAAATAAAATAAAGGTATTGTATCCATCTACAATGAAAAATATTTTTTAAAAAGAGGGTATATCATGTTTATGGATTCAAAAATAAATAGTGTGGTCAGTTCTCCCAAAATTAATCTATGGATTGTGTAATTTAATTTTTTTTAAAGAGAGAGAGAGGGAGAGAAAGAGAAAGAGAGAGAGAGAATCTTTTTTTTCTTTGTAGATGGACACAACTCAATGCCTTTTATTTTTTTTTTTTTTGTGGTGCTGAGAATCGAACCCGGGTCCCGCCCAGGCTAGGTGAGTGCTCTATCGCTGAGCCACAATCCCAGCCCTGTAATTTAATTTTTAAAACCTCAGAGGCATTTATTATGGAAACTGACAAAATTATTCTAAATGTTAAGTGAAAATAAAATTGAGCTAAAATAGCCAAAGTTATCATGGAAATGTGTAAAACTGGAAGTCTTACAGAACTTCAAGAGTTATTATAAAGCTAAAATAATCAAAATGTATGATATGGGCATAAATATTTATATATATATATATATCAATGGAAGAAAGAACAAGATACAAATCAATGGGATAAAATAGAAAAGAGTTCAGAAATGAACCTATACATTTGCTAAAGCAATACAATATTGGAAGGAAGGACTTCAACAAAAGGTTCTGGGAAATGTTGCATTTTTATATGGAAAAAATGTTCCTCAAACCCTTTTCTAAAAACACACATAAAAATAAATTTGAGATACATCACAAAACTTAACATTAAACCTAAAATATAGTACGGGATAGGAAAGGTAGCAGAATACAACAATTACTAATTGGGCATTATGTAAAATTGTGGATGTATAACTGATGTGATTCTGCAGTCTGCATTTGGGGTAAAATTGGGAGTTCATAACCCACTTCAATCTAATGTATGAAATATGATATGTCAAGAGCTTTGTAATGTTGTGAACAACCAATAAAAAAAATAAAAAATAAACCACTTTTTAGAATAAAACAGTGTTCTACTGGGGTTAGATCAAGATTTCTTAGAATACAGAAAGTAGTGATCCTAAGAGAAAAGAATGAGATGCTAGGATGTAACAAAATATAAAAACTTCCACTTTCCAAAAAGCACCTTTTAGAAAACAGACAAATCACAAAGTAGAAAAAATATTCACAAGACCTACATTTGACAAATCCCTTACTTTTTAATTCTACAGAAAGGTTTTATTACATAATAAGAAACAAATCATTCATTAAAAATGGGCAAAAAGTTTGGAATAGCAACTTCAAAGAAGGTATATAAGTGGCCAATAAATGCATGAAAAATGCTCAGTATCATTAGTTATTGGGAAATGGGTAACATAAATTACTAAATTAAATGTTTTTGGGCAAACTGCATAATATTCATCCCAAATTGCACAAAAAAAAATCATTCTTCAATTAAAATTCAGAGACTGTCATCTACATGAAAAAGCAAGACTCAACTAACTGTACACCATCAACAAGAGACTCACTTGAAATGTAAAGATTCAAGCAAATAGTGATCATAAAAAAGCTGGAATGGATATAAAAGTGATCCCACTTGATACCAGCTAGAATGATTGAAATTAAAAAGTCTGTTAAGTATGAGAAACAGCTGAAACTTTCATATTCATGTAGATAGGATTGAGATGACAACACATTAGAAAATAATATTATGGTTTTCTATAAAACAAAGTGCATACCAACCATATGACCCTGGAGTTCCACTTGTAGATTTTTAATATAATAGAAATGCACAAATGCTTCCACACAAAGACTTATACAAAATGATAAAAGCAGCTTGATTTCACAGTAGCACAAAAACTGTGAGCAACCCAATCTTCAACCACAAAAGAATGGGTAACTGATTGTGATATAAATTGATACAATAGAATACTTATTATTCCACAGTAAAAAGGAACCCAGTATGAATATATTTGGCCATATAGATGATCCTCACACAAGTTGGAAACAAGAAAATCAAACTGCATAGCTTCTTTTACATAAAGATTTTGATGTAGTGAATTGAATACATATGTAAATTTTTTAGAAAAATCATCATCTCTGAAGGATGTTGACCAGAACAGGGCAGAGTGAAGGTTGCTGAAATGAAGAAAAAAATTCTGTATCTTGATAGGGGTATCATCTGAATTTATTGAGTTGTACACTTAAATTGTGTATTTCATTTGTGTGAATTTTACTTAAAATACTCAAACACAAATATTGAACTATAGTTGTTTTTCTAAAAAATTGGTATGTAAAAGCAATTTTGATACCACTTTCTGGGCATAGATTTGAGCATTTGAGTAAATATATTAAAGCTATTGAAAGCAAAGTGTCTTACCTCTTGTAAAAGGAGTTGCAAATATGTAAAGGCTAGAATGGATTGGAGTTGAAATTATCAATATAAATTCTTTCTTTTGAAAGAAAAATGGATACATACATACGTTTCCCAGCTCTGACAGGGCCTAGGAGAAATAAGCATAGCTGACCCTCAGATCTTGATTTCTAAATAACAGTTTTTAATAAAAGTAATTAGAGTTCCTAAGGTAAGGTTGATTTTAGAGCTGGGACAAAGATATAGAAGGTGATCTAAGAAAATCACAAAGAAAGGAGGAGTTAATGATGAGCATAAACCCACAGGACAGAGAGCTATGTTGAAGGGATTCCCCAGCCAACCAAATCTGGGCAATCTGAGCATCAGAAGGATTAATGGTAGTAACAGAATACAACCTACTGATTAAAATGAGTTTCACAGTTCCATATAAGTTGATGAATAAGTAAGTGGAGAACATACAGAAAAATGCCAATATACAAGAGTGAGAGAAAAATTCATCAACGGATGCTTAAAACTAGTAGATAAATATTTGATGAGAAAAATCCTATTAGTTACAAAGGGAAAATATGTAATTTTACTGGAAGAAACCTACCAACATTACCTTAACCAAATGATCAAAGTTAACACCACTAGTAATGGGACAAATCGATATCACACACTTTTGATATAATGTACTAGGAGAAAAATAACACCACTTCTGTGGTATTATTGTCAAAAAAAAATTCAGTCACCACTTATCAGAACATTCAACCTTTGTATTTTGGAAGTTGGCTTACTTCACTTAGCATGATATTTTCCAGCTCAATCAATTTACCTACAAATGCCATAATATTCCATTGTGCATATATACCAGTTTTTTTATCCATTCATCTATTGAAGGGCATCTAGGTTGGTTCCATGGTTTAGCTACTATGAATTGAGCTGTTATAAACATTGATGTGGCTGCACTGAGTCCATCCCATTTATTAATTCTAGATTTTATTTGGGGACCATGGGAAAAATGGAGGAACTTTGATGGGGCAAAGGAAAGGGAGAGGTGGAAGGGAGTATGGGGGCAGGAAAGATGTTGGAATGAGAAGAACATCATTACCCTAGGTACATGTATGACTGCATATATAGTGTGATGCTACATCATATACAACCAGAGAAATGAAAAGTTGTGCTGAAATTATGTACAATGAATTAAAATGCATTCTGCTAACATATATACCTAATTAAAATAAATAATTTAAACAAAATAAGAACAAATAACAATTTTAAAATAAATAAAATAAAAATTCTGCAATTAAAAAAAAGGCCATATGATTCACAAAACTAAAAAGGAAATGAATTGAAGGCTTTATTCCTTTTATTAAAAAGAATGACACCTTGAATGATAATATCATTGAGGAGTTGATCACAATAAAAAAGAATACAAAACTAAATTAAGAATTAGAATGCTATAATCATATAGCTCTAAGAATATTCAAATAAATCTGATTCCAAAAAAGGAGGCTTTGTTTTTAAAGTATAGGGACAATTATGTGATAAGTAAGAGTGATTTTTATTTTTTCTAACTGCTTGAGTATTTGATTAGATTGTTTCCACAAGTGGTTTTATAATGAAGTAAAATAAATATAACAAAAACTTATTTATGCAGCAATGGAATACAAAGTTTTATAAAAAAAAAGAGGGACTCTAGAATATTACAAAAATATCTGGGTTTTTCACTGGTCTCTAAAATTATTTCAGTTAGTTAAGTAGTTATCTAAGAAGCTATTTTTGAAACAGTAGTTTTATGCTTTTCTCCAAAAGCTCTTTACTGTGGTTTGGATAAAACTTTAGGGTCCACAAAGGTTTATATGTTGGAAGCATGGTCCCAAGTGTGGTAATAGGAAGGATGTGGAACCGTTAAGAGGTGGGGCTTAGCAAGAGGTTCTCTGATCACTAGGGACACTACCTTCAGAAGGGATTCAGGTAACTCTTACAAGAACAAATAAACTGCTATAATAGCTTGAGTTTGACGCCTGAGCCTATCTCTGGCTTTCTGTTTGGTGATACGATTTCTTCCTGCAACATATACTTCCACCACTTCCAGCTGTTATGAGGTGACTCAGTTAAGGAGGGGCACTTACCAGAGCCTACACCATGTTGTTTGAGCTTATAGCCTCCAAAATTGTGAGCTACATAAACTTCTTGTCTTTAAAGTTAAAAGAAATCATAGTCAGACTGCAATAATAAGACACCCAGAAGACTCAAACTGGGGGACATTATACAAGATAACTGCTCTGTAATTTTGAAAAACATAAAAAATTAAGACATAAAACCTGTTCTAGATTAATTGACTACAGAGGCATGGCATTCAAGTGAACCTAAGATCCAGGATTGAACCCTGGATTAGGAAAATAATAGCTATGAAGGGCACTTCAAGGAGAATTGATAAAATTAAAAATCGACTGTGTATTGGATAACAGGACTTTTATCAGGGTCAAATTTTGTGATTTTGGTAATTGCAGTGTGCTTATGTATGAGATTATCTTTCAGGAAACAGAAGTTTATCATAGTAAAGGGATATAATGTCTCTAACAGTCTCAAATGATTCAAAAAAAGTAACAATCAATGTACATATATACATATTGATATATAAACTTGTGCTTGCACATATATACACAAATATGTATACATATATGCGTTATATCACACACAGAACAAGAAGTACAAATGAGGGAAGAATGTATACAAATTGGCTAATATGGGTAAAATACATATGATTCATGAAATGTTTTTATACATGGGATAGTATATAAAAATAAAATTTATGAAAAGATTAACAGTGGTAATGGACTATAAATTATTAAAACTACCACAGAAAACCACTTGGAAGTATCTACCAATGATAAACTTACAAATACTTTATAAACCAGTAATTCCATTTTTAGGTAGTTACTCAATGGAAATACACAGATAATGTCTTTTAAAAAATATGTACAGGAATAACCATAGAAAATTATCAGAATATAGTATTCCTTTGCATTAATATATCATAATTTACTTATGTATTCTATTGTTGGAGGACATTGGAATGTTTTCAGTATAGGGCTACTACAAATAGTATTAATTTATTACTTAATGTGGAAAAAATATATTCAAATTTCTATTCTAGGAGCACAAATTTTGAAATCAGTTTAAACCAAGTTTTTGTAAGGACTGGAGCAAAGAGATTTACCATCACTGCTAGTGGAAGTATTAATTGGTATATCGCTTTGGAAACGTTTGATGTTAACTATTATCATTAAAGACTTTATAAGTTAGCAATGTCACAATCTTTAATTTCCTCCAGATAAATTCAAGCATGTGCATACTAGAGGACAAGTCTAGGAGGGTTCATAGCCATTTATGGCCCAAACTCTAAAGAATATAAATGTCTTATTCAGTAACGTGCATATTTAAAGTGGTATATTCACACAATGAAATATAAAATAATGAAAAGGAAAGAACTCCATGTCCTCACAATAATGCAGATAAATCTCAAAGCATACGCTGAACAAAAGAAAACTTAATGGAAGAATACTTACAATTCCAATTATATATTTGAAAACATGTAACACTCAAGTATGATATGAAGGGACATACTAAAAAGGTTTAATTACAACAAAATCCAGGAATCATTTCCACAGAAGTCAAGATGAGGGCTACCTTAACAGCAATGGGGATTCTGATCAGCATTGGGCACATGGGTGGGGAAGGGGCTCTGAGATGGTATGTCTGAATAGGAGAGCAGTTCTAAAACCATTTTTGGTCTCAGGAACCCTTTATACTCTAAAAGCAACTGATGACCAAATAAAGCTTTTGTTCATGTTAATTATGGCGATTACAATTTTGTTAGTATGAATTAAAATTGAAAAATTTAACATATACCTTTATGGTAATTAAAAATGAAAAGATAACCATATTACATGTGGACATAAATTACATTTTACTGAACAATAACCATATTTTTTGAAATAAAAATTAACAGTGAGAAGAGTGGCAGTGTTTACATTTTTGCAAATATTTTTAATGTAGAGCTTCAGAGAAGACAGCTGGTTTCTCATATCTGCCTCTGTATTCAGTCTGTTGTTTTGATTGAAGTGTATAAAGAAATTCCAACCCCACACAGATATGCAGTTGGATAAGAGAGGAGTATTTTAGTAGTTTTTTTCCAAATAATTATAGTATATTCTTTTTATACTATAACAAGCTTAACAAGTGATAACTTAAAGGCTAGTGTGAATGTGGAATCTGAGACCACATCAAGGAACACTTTAACTCTTATTCCAAAATCCATTGGACTAGCATAAACTTTGAATGAAACTTTTATCTGTGCATCATTTTATGACATCATATATTAGTCATCTAGAAAGTTATGATTTGTTAAGAATGAAGCCTCTCAATATTGACATACTTCATCATGCAATGATCATGTAGTACATTGACTAATATCACTGCCAACATATCAATATAAATATCAATATCAATAGAGAAATTAAATATTGTTAAGTTCTTGAGATCATGTTTTCAAACATTCTAATGTTGTCTTGAAAGCTCAACTTTATTAATGGCAACAAACACTAGTGTTTTCTTGAAGGGAGAAGAATCTCATTCATGATTTTTGAAAAAAGTATTGGCCAAATAACAACGTCTAAGTAAGCATAGGTTTTTAGTCATTCCTTCAGATAAAAATGGTGTTGCGGGCTGGGGATGTGGCTCAAAAGGTAGTGCGCTCGCCTGGCATGTGTGTGGCCAGGGTTCGATCCTCAGCACCACATACAAACAAAGATGTTGTGTCCACCGAAAACTAAAAAATAAATATTAAAAAATTCTCTCTCTCTCTCTCTCTCTCTCTCTCTCTCTCTCTCTTTAAAAAAAATGGTGTTGCATGGGAAAACAGTGGGTAATTCAGCCTGAAACTCAAAACAATTGCACAGGGTTTTGTTTTGACCACCATAATAATATAACAGCAGAAGTACTCAGAATGTTAAAATGATGTACATTCAAAGTTCAATATTTTACGATTGATGCCACTGGCTTGGTTCAGGTTAACTTTGATCATGACTGCTTTTGTAACATTAGTATGCATGTCAAAATAATGAAAAAGTAAATTTTACTAGTATTTTGAAAATAATGTTGATCTTGTGAACCCCCTGGAAGTTTCTTTATGATCCCTAGGGTTCTAAAGACCACACTCTGAGAACTGCTCGGATGGGGCTATGAATGTATCCCTGAAATGACTAGTTTTCTGATGGACACTTGGCTGTCATTCATGTGAGAATAATAACAGAAGGAGTAGGTTTTGTGTGTGTGTGTGTGTGTGTGTGTGTGTGTGTGTGTGTGTGTGAGAGAGAGAGAGAGGGGGGAAACAGAGGGAAACAGAGGGAGAGAGACAGAGGGGGATATATTAAAGAAGGATAGGGATGGAAAGTAGAAAAAGTAGAAGAGAGTAAGGAAATAATGAAGATCAAAGAGAGGAACGGAGGAAGAAGAAAAGGAGAGAGGAAAGAAGGATGATGGCAGGAAGAGGACGGCAGGAAGTAATATGGGATATGTGTGTTTTCTTTTAGCTGATGGTTCAGGAAGCATTTGAAAATAGAGGAAGACTTTTTGTTATGCTCAAAGACGAATTAGAATGATACAGGGCAAGGACTTACAAAGGGTCCTTTCCTTTCAATTAGCATCAGGTATGAGGCATAATATAAAGGACAATTTAAAACTTGAAGTCTCTAAACAAAAATGCTGATCTTCATGGCCAAGAACATTTTTAATTTAAAAAAATGGCATTCTAATAGAGATGCTTCTTAATCTACTTCACTTTTGGTCCTGTCATTGTCTTGTTTTCTCCTCAGTGTGGCCTAGGCCACAGGTCTATTGGTAACTGACAGGCAGCCAGGCATCTAGGGAGACAAGGATGTACAAGTTCAACACTGTTTACCTGATGCTACCTACCAGGCATGGAGACCTGTTGTCCATTGGAAGGGGGTTATGGGTACAAGCACTATCTACTGAGGCTGGTCACAGAGCAAGAATGCCAAGAGGGACCCAAGATTCGTCTCCAGGGGGGACTCCAAAGGTGTGGGCAAACTCAGCTGCTGTCCCTTGCCCCGTCTAGTTCCACTAGTTAGGAAGCTGGCTGTGTCCAGGCACAAGTGACACTTTGGAGGTACCTGCTTTCAACTACCATTCCTCTGATCAGTGGCCTCAAGGGTTCCTAATATTTTTTTTAAAGAAAAAAACTCTTCTGCAGCTTTTTTTCTTTTTTGGTAGTGTGATTTTTTTTTTTTTACCAGCTCTCATTCATTAGTTCATTTCCCTTTTCACCTATTAAGTTGGAATAGAAAGTTCCAGTGCAAATAATAATTGAAAGGATAAGCTAAACTTTAAATAAGCCACCTCCCCTCCCCCCGCCAGGTGAAATGCCTAACGAAAGCCTCATCACTGTGGTTCCACAGGTTGTAAGGTCATCACTGTCACCCAAAGTCACTGTCCTCTCTAACACAACAACTGCAGCCTCCAACACTCCATTTTGGAGAGCTGTCACAGACCAGAGTGACAGAAACCATGCTGCACTCTCATGTCACTTACCAGGTCACAACAAAGATGCACACTCATTTTTTAATTAATCCCGAATCAGCTTAAGCTAAAGAATATGGGGATATTATATGAAACATAAATGAATAAGATGAGACTGGCTTTAAGTTTACCAGATTTGCAATTTTCACAAAATGTCTCACTTCCATAGCAGCTGCTCTGTAGACAATTATTTAGCATTCCAATTGCTTTTAAAGAAGGGTGTGAATAAGAGAGCAGTAAAGATTGTGTGCTGGATACAGAGGTGCCACTGCATAGCAATGATGGTAGGAAACCATCCTTTTCCCTAAGCTGGAAATGTCCAGCTTGCCTCCAGGAGCCACTGGAATACCAGTATGTGGGACAACTGAGCAAGGGTGACATCATAGGTGCACACTGCGTGGAGGATGTTCACCTCAGCTGTCCATGTAAACTCAACCTCATTGTGGTACCATATTTACTCCCACACTCCACCTCCTGCTTTCTATCAGGACAGAAGTGGATCACAGGAATCCACAGCTCCAGGCACTGTCCCAGGTGCTGAATCTCCAGGGATCAAAGGAACCCATATGACCAGGACTCTAATTCTCCTCCCCCCAAGGCTTGAGCAAGTTGTTTAACTTCCTCTTTTGGAAAATGAAGATGGAAATGGCACATTCCTCATAAGGTTACTGTAGGAATGAAATGAAACAAAATCAAAATTATCCTTAAAATTTAAAAACATTCAGATTCTCTTTGTGTAACACAATAGATCCATTGTATCCAATCTTGTGTTTTCCAGTTTCAGTTACCTATGATTAACATGAATTTTTTTTCCTTCTTCACATGTCATATATAAGGGATTGTTTCTTATCCCCTATTTTAGCAACTTCAGCATTTTTTTTTTTTTAGACTTCCTTACTAAGTCAAGAAATTTCATCTTTTCATTTAAAGGAAGAACTTTATTGCTCCTTTCTGGGATATTCAAATTGCTAGAATCATTACTATTGCCCTTTGAGGCCATTATTAACTAAATTACAGGTTACTTGATCATAAGCACTCTGATACAACAACAGTTAATCTAGTCATTGAGATGGCTAGTGTGATACTGTGTGAGAGTGAGACCACATTCACATAACTTATAGTACACTACATTGTTATAATTGTTCTTATTTTTAGTTATTATTGCAAATATATTCCTGTGCCTAGTTTATGAATTAAACTTTATCACAGTATGTATGTACAGAGAAAAACCCAGAGTAAATATAGGGCTCTATATTTTCTGCAGTTTCAGGCTCCCAATGGGGGTCTTGGAATGTATCCTCCATGGATACTCAAAATTTCATTTACTCAATCCAAATTACTTGGAATAAAAACATACAGGAAAACTTCACCTGCAAGGAAATAATATAACCAACATATGCCAACTTGAGATGACAGAAAACCTTGGCATTACCAGCAAAAGCAGTTATTATAACTTTGGTCAAAGAAGTAAAGACAAACACAGGCAAAGTGGGAAAGTCTGAACCAAGAAACAGAAGACATAAAGAAGAATCAAGTTGAAGTTTTAGAGATGAAAAAAAATAATAACTAAAATAAAAATACTTGTTGGATGAGTTAAGTATCACAATGGTTATGGAAGAAGAGGTTGTGAGCTGGGAGATTAATGAAAATCATCTAATTTGAACATCAGAAAGAGGAAAAAAAAAGAGATTTTAAAAAAACATTAAAAAATAAACTCAGGGATCTGAGGAAAAACTCCCAAATGGTTGATCATTTGTGTCATCAAAGTTCCTAGAGAGCAGTGAAAATCTGGTTCAGAAAAGAATATGGGAAGAAACAGTGGCTGAAATAGCCACAGATTTAGTGAAAATCAAACCTATAGATTCAGTAAATTCAGAGAACCCCCTTAGTACAACCTATTCCCAGACAAATCATAATCAAACAGCTGAAAACTAAGCACAGTAAAATCCTGAAGGAAGCCAGGAAAAAGCACTGCATTATAAATAGGGGAACAACCACATGAATGGCTGCAGATTTCTCATCAGAAACCAGAGGCACAACATTTTTAAAGGGATGAAAGGAAAGAACTGTTAACCCAGACTTCTACATTCAGTATAAATAACCTTCAAGAGTGAGGAAGAAATACAGATATTCTTAGATGAAGGAAACAAGAGAATTAGTCACTGGAATTGCTCTAAAAAAATGCTAAAGGAAGTTCCTCAGACAGGAGAATGACATTGGAAGAAAACCAGAAATTTCAGGAGTGAAAAATCAATAGAAACACTACACTTCTGGAAAATATAACAGATTATTCTTGTAATATCTATAAAATATCTATGATACAAAGAACAAGTGGTAACAAAGTCTTATGGGATTTTCAACAGTACCCCTGGCTCCTCACTTAACTGCAGTTTCATTTTCAGTGCGGACCAAAAATATTTAAAGGAAAATTCCAGAAATAAACAATTCATAGAGTAGAGGGAAGAAAGCAGGGGGCAGAAATGAGGGGATGGGAAGGGGAAATAATGGGCACTGAATTAAAGCAAATTATATTCCATGCTCTTATGAATATGTTAAAATTAACCCTAATGTTATATATAACTAGAAAAAAAAACAATAAAAAGGCAAAAAAAATCAGCAGTCATTCCAGGTAAAAATATAAACAAGAATAGAAAAAAACTTTGTAAGCGTGCCAAAGACTTACCTCCAAACCAGAAACATTATATACTATGAAGAAACACTAGATGTCACTTTAACAGACAACACAAATCAAGGATGTAGTCATCATGATTCTATACTATTTAGCATTTTTAGTGAGTCATTTAAGTAAATAAAATAAACTGTACAAATATTGTTAAAAGAAGAAACTAAATAATTATTTATAGGCAAATAAGGGTACATTTAAATAACTGAAACCTATTAAGAGAAAAAATATTTAGTGAGGAGTATTCCAGAGAAAAGAAAAAAAAATATGCTGAAGTAAAAATTCAGTATTAGAAAAAAAAATCTGTTCATACTAGCACCAAAAATACATGATACTAGGAATACTTTTAGTGAAGATTATATAGATCTGCATTTTGAAAACTAATATGAAATAAGTAACTGGGAATAAATATCATGTTCCCAGGTGGAAAAATTTAAAATCACAATGATGTCATTCCTTGTTAAACAAATATGTAAATTTAATGCCATCCCCAAAATAACCATATGCTATTCTGAATACAGCTCCATCCCACCTGGAATGTGAATCATCCCTTTGTCCAGTGTATCCACTCTGCTTATGCTACCTACCCATTAGTCTCACTGAGTAGCTGTCTAGGTTATCAGATTGACTGGTGCACTATGGTAATGCCCATGTTCCAAAACCCCTATGTAGCAGCCTAACACTATGTTGTAAGGCCTGTGTTACCAATCTCAGTTCACCTTATCAGGTAGGCACTGTATCTGTTCACCTCATCATGGGATGAAAGGTAAGTACAGGAAAATAAGATATTTTGAGAAAGAGAGAGACAGCACATGTTCATGTAACATTAATTATAGCATATTTTTATAAATGTCCTATATTATTATTGCTGTGCTTATTTTATAACAAACTTTATGATAGGTATGTATGTGTAGAAAAAAGCTATATATATTCATATACATAGGCTTTAATACTATCCAGTTTCAGGCACCCACTGGGTGTTTGGAATATCTCTGTGGATAAAGGGGAGATACTAAAGCTGTGACACACAAGACACCTACCCCATAAAGAAGGCAAAGCAAGGGAACTTTTATTAAGTTTTATGCATTCCATGTTAAGTGGTAAAATATTAATTCTACATAGACTGTGAAAAGTTAAGTATAAAAACTTGTATTCTCTTGAGTAATTACTAAAATGTATACAAAGAGCTAGAGAAAAAAATAGATAAGTTAGGATTAAGTGCTAAATTTAAGTATTGCTTAGGAATACAGAAAAGGGGAAACAGAAACAAATAATAAGCAAATAATAAAATTGCCCATCTGAATCCAAACACATCAATAACTCTATTAAATGCAAATGGTTGGACTAGACCAATTAAGAGACATAGATTGTTTGAATAGATTAAAAAAGATAAGACTCAATGACATGCTCTCTCCATGAAATCCACATTAAATATAATGAAATAGGCAAATCAAAAGTAAATGATAGACAAAGATGTTCCATTAAAACATGATAGTTACTAGATTATGTTTTTTATCTCATGTGCATGTATGAATATGTAACAATGAATCCCACCATTATATATAATTTTAGTGTACCAATTAGAATATGGGAAAATTTTAAAAATTAAAACATGAATGAAAAGAAAGCTGGCTTCACTTAAGACAAGACATACTGGGGCTGAGGTTGTGGCTTGGTGGTAGAGTGCTTGCCTAGCATGTGTGAATCCCTGGGTTTGATACTCAGTACCACATATAAATTAATAAAATAAAGGTCCATTGACAACGAAAAATATATATATTAAAAAAAATAAGGCATCCTGACATGAGACACAGTAGACTTTAGAGAAAGGGAAATAACCAGGGGTTGAGAAAGATAATATGTACTAATATAAAAAGAGTCAATTCACCAAAAATACATAACAATCTCAATGGGTATGCATCTAAGGAGAGAGCTTCACAATTTATGAGGAAAAAACCTTTGGAATATAGTGTGACAGTTTCTTATAAAATTGACCATAAAGTTACATATGGCCCTGTGATCCCATTTCTAGGTATCTGTTCTAGAGAAATGAAGATTTGGTTTTCAAAAAAAAAAAAAACTGTATGTGAATGTTCAGTCATTTACTTGTGGTAGCTCAAAACAGTTTTCTCAAATGTCTTTCAAAGGGTGAATGAATAAACAAACTGGTATATCCCTACCATGGCATACTAGTCAGCAATAAAAAGGATTTAGTCATCTTTCATTCACTATAACAAACATCTGAGATAAATCAACCTATGAGAAAAAAGGTTTGTTTTACCCAGTTTTAAAGGTACTAGACCATTATCAGTTGGACCTAGTGCCTGTAGTGAGACAGGTCCATGGTGGGAGCATGTGGCAGAGCAAAACTGCTCCTTTCATGGTGGCTGGGAAGCAAAAAAAGAGACAGGAAAAGGCCAGGATTCTATATTCCCTTTTAAGAACACACCCCAAAGGACCTAAACACCTCCTATTAGGCCCCATTTCTTAAAGGTTCTATGAACTCCCAAGAGTGCCATGCTAGGTACCAAGCCTTTATCACCTGGATGTTTGGGCAACATTCAACATCCAAACTGCAGCAGAAATGAATTGCTGATTCATACAACAGGGATAAAGCTGGGATGTGTTATGCTGAGTGAAAGAAGCCAGTCTTAATACACCACACAGATCACATCGGTGGTTCCCAGGGTAAGAGTAAAGGAGGGTTGATAAAGGGGCGGCTGGAGGGCGTTCTGTGGAGTGATGAAATTGTTTTGCAAACTGATTTCATGGTGGTTAAATGAATATACAACATGTGCTATACTCAGAACTACTCCAAAAAGGTCAATTGCATGGTATGATAATTTAAAAAAAAAACAGAACAAAATTTAACTGTATTAGGTAAGAAAGGCTTCAACTTCAAGAATGAAGAAACTAGAAAACAAGAGCACACCATCATTTCTATGGTTCTGCTTGAAATGAAGATAACTGGGAGTCAATGAAATGGAAAAAAAGATCAAAATTTTTTTCTTTGAAAAATATTAACAGAATTGACAAACCATTAGTGAGACAGATCAAGGATTCAAGAGAGGGCATAAATTTAAAAAATCATAAATAAAAGAGGAGTTACCACCTCCCAATCCACTGACACCAAAAGTATTATATGGGAATATTATGAATGACTTTATTCAAACAAACTCAGATGACTCACATGAGATGGACAAAATCTTAAAAATACAGAAATTATCACAGACTATTCAAGAAGAAAATAAAAAATGTGACTGGACAATTAACAGGCAAAGAATTTGAATCCGAAATAGTAATTCTTCCCACAAAACAAAGCCCAAGCCAAAATGTTTTCACTGGTACATTCTACCAAGCATTGAAAGAAAAATAATATCAATTGTTTAAAAATACTTACATAAAATACAGGAGGAAAGAACAGTGTTCAAATTATTCTATAAAGTTAGTACTACCCTAATATCAAAATCAAGGACATCACAAGAAAAGAAACTACTGAATAGTAGATGTAAAAAGCTTTAACAAAATCTGAGCTGACCATAATAAAAATAACATAATAAAAAATTATATGCTGTGACGAATTTGGATTTGTTCTAGCAATGTAAGGTTATTTTAACATTGAAAATCAATTAATATGGCATTAGAAGCATATTGATACAATAAATGCCTAAAACCCACATAATAATCTCAACAAATACATGAAATTCATGAAAAGCTTTTGACAAAATTAATTGTTCATTCTTGATAAAAACTGTCAATAATATGAGACTTTAAGGGGACTTCCTCAATCTGACAAAAGGCATACTTATAAACCCTACCACTAGCATCATGTCTAATTATGACAGTGTAAATGCTTTGCACTCAAGATCAGGAACAAAGAGAGTGTGTCCCATTCTTATCCCCTGAAGTCCACATCGTATTGGAAGTCCTAGCCAATAAACTAAGAACAACAATGACAGCAAACTAAAAGCATTCATTCAGATTAGCAAGAAGTAAATCTAAAAGGACATTTTTTTTGCAAATAACATGAGTCTATATGTAGAAAAATCTAATAAATTGGCAGAAAAGTAATACATGAATTTAACAAGATGGCAAGAGAATAGTCACTGAGGGGTGAACAAGGGCATTTCTGGTGGGCTGAGAATGTTGTTTTGTATTCTAGTTACTGGGTTATTCAACTGCCCATTTGTCAGTTCCATTCAGATGTCTAATAGACATCTCAAACCTGATTCATCAAATATAATTACTGAATTTTTTTCCCAAATCTAAATCTACTTCCACCTGCCCACAAACCATCTCCCTTTCCACTAAATGACATGAATATTCAACAAACTGCTCAGGTTAATCACTTGGCATTATCTCTAATTCCTTTTCTTCACATCACATTCAATTCATCAATGATTCCAGTGGATTCTATCTCCAAATCTGTCACGAATCCATCTCTACTTCGGAATCACTCTTCCCCAATACACAATCATCTATTATTTGACCAAATGCAATAGTCTCCACAGTAATTTTTTAAATGGCTAACTGAAGCTTTGTGCCAACCTCATCCCAAACCCCTTGCTTAATATAACCAATAGCTTCATAATATTCCAGGTCCAAATCATTGGTGAGGCTTAGAAGATCCTGCACCAGATGCCTCTCTTCAACCTCCTCATCAGCCTTTCCTGTGGGACACTTTAGCCTCCTGTTTGGTCTCAGAATCTGCCAAACTCTTTCCTGCCCTGCAATGTTCTATTCATGCATGCTGACTTGTTGCCTAGAATCACATTTAGTCTCTGCAACATCTTGTTCATGACCTTCTTTTCAGTTTCCATAATCTTTAAAAAAAAGATTTTAATGTGCTGATTTATTTACCTGTATACTAGACAAAATTTCAGGAGGGAGGGCAGTGCTATGCCTTCTTCACTCACCCCTATGTGCTCAGTGTCTGCACAAGACCCGGCAGATAGTTGGTGTTTATGGATGCATATGCACAGTAAATACATCATAAATCAATAAATTGATCAGAGAAAGAGAGAAACTGAAGCTTGAAGCCAGGGCCCCATGCACACTATTCTACTAGGCAAACATCCACCACTGATCTACATCCACAGTCTTGATGAGTTTTGAGGTATATTCAGAGACTAAATTAGATGATTCTTCACGTAATTCATATACTGGGGATTCCCAAGATTTGCTACACAATAGAATTATTAAACAGAATTTTTTAAATCTCAATATGCAGATTAAATCTTGTTTCTATTAGATCAGAATGGCTGTCACACATGTAAGAAATTCAAATGAGTCTTATAATGACTTTATGAGTCCAAGTACACTAAGATGTACTGTTAAATTCTGTTACTGATATGTACAATCACTTTTATTTGTTAATATTCGATACATTAAAGAAGTCTGAATATAATGTCCAGTGATGCTATATAAACACTTGTTTCAATATTGCCAATGTTAAAAGTGGTGTTTCCCTGTGCTATTTTCAATATTTAGGTGATTTAATTGATTACTATTGATATAAATTGGCTAATATAATTATAAATTATATAGATACATATATAGAGATGTCTTTAGATATCTAAATGGATACATTATATATATGTATATCTATATAGATAGATATCTATAGACATATATTGATTATAAATATGAATTCCACAAACATTTAATTCCACAACTATTATTTGGTAGGTAGGTACTCTGCTCAATAATATAGAATGCAGGAAGTTGAATATTGAGTTTCTGTTTATATAACATAGATTTTAATGGTCTACTAAGATGAGTGATGCATTTGTTTACAGAAGTTATTGTCAGCTGAAACAATATGTTCCATGTCCAATTCAGTTGTCTTGGCTAATTCTAGTTGCTATAACAAAATATCATTGGCTTAAACAATAGACATTTATTTCTCATAATTTTGGAGGCTAGAAATCCAACATCAAGGCACTGGAACACTCAGTATCTGGTGAGGGCCAATTTTCTGGTTCATACTTGATGACTTCTCCCTTGTTTCCATTAAATCAGAATGGCTGTCACACATGTATGAAATTCAAATAGCTCTTATAATATGGCTCCCTGAATCCTCATATGGTGGAAGATACAAAGGAGTGTTTGGGGTCTTCTTTATAAGGGTACTAACCCCATTCATGAGAACTCTACTCTCATAACTAACTGACCTCCTAAAGAGTCCATCTCCCAGTCCTATCATATTAGGGGTGAGGATTCAACATATGAACTTTGGGGTGACACAAATATCTGATTTGTCACATCACTTCAATTTGTCACATCATCTAAATTTATGAATTTAGGTGACTTTGTTACTCTTTATGTTTCAATTTTTTATCTGAAATGTAGAACAGCAAGTTGGGTGTTGCAGTTTTTGATAGGATTATATATCACATGAAACATAAAATTATACTGTTTGATTGATACATGTTTCTAATCAATCAACAGACACTCATGTAAATTAATTCTTCACTCCCCACAACACATTCACAGTGCCATAAAACAGGAAATATGGTGGTGGGAGGCTGCGGAGGCAATTTAGAATCATGTCACAATCTGTTGACCAGACCTATTAACATCAACAACAAAAAGAACTGATTATCATTAACCACACGGTTTAATTGCCAAGAAGAAAACTTTGTGTTGATCTTATTGAGATAACACTAACAGCACAGTGCATTAACAACAACAACAACAACAAAAAAAAAACAGGCTATCTGAAGATGAGTCAAGGGCAGCCACTGTGAAGGCTTCCTTTCTTCCCCAAAGCCCTCTGAGGGGTGCTCCATGGAAATGAATTCTGAAGACAGCAGTTGAAAATAGGTGGTGGAGTCTACAGGAAGCTCAATGGCTTCCTGGATCATGCCACAAAACCAGTCAATAGCAAGTTCCGATGAGCAAGGTACTCCAAAAAGAAACTGAAGCAGGCTAACCACTGCTTATTGGGTCACAACCATTCTCAGGGACAGCACTGTAGCCAACCCTGCAGTCACCCTAACCTTGGCCTACATGACTCAACCCAGGAGCCTCTGTACTGGCTTTTCCTCCAATTTAAATATTTCATTTTATTTCTGCTTAATATGTACTAGTTGTACATATTAATTGGTGGGGTTTAGTCTAATCTTCCAAAACTTGCATATAGTGTATACTAATCAAATCTAACCTGCCTTTATCCATTCTGCCATGCTCTTAGCACTATCACTATTTTATACTCAGGCAGACTTTGTTTAACTTCCATAGACGAGAGAACGTCTATGTGGTTCTTGTCTTTCTGTGTCTGGCTTATTTCACCTAATGTATGCCCTCCAGTTCCACTCATTTTGCTGCAAATAAAAAGAAAAACCATTCTTCTTTAAGGCCAAATAATACTCCATTATGTATGTTTTCTTTATTTACTCATCTGTTTATGGGCACCGAGGCTGATTCCATATCTTAGCTATTGTGAACAGTGCTGCAATAAACATGGGCTTGCAGTATGTCTTTGGTATGCTGATTTCATTTCCTTTGGATATAAAATCAGAAGATGAACAGCTAGATCATGTACTCACTGGCTCTTCATGACTGCTATAGACCTTTTAATCCCCAAGACATCCTGATACCTTGAAAAATACTATCCTCCTCCAGGGATGAAAAAAGAACTAGGACAATCCAGCCTAGAAGAAAAGTGAATGGCCATATGCATGCAATGAAACATTTTGACCCAAACCTGCCACTCCAAAATAAGTATCAAGATCCAGTGCATGTCTTTCAAAAAGGACATAAGAATAAATGGCACATAAAAGTAACTGGTATAGCTTCTGAGGGGAAACCTCACATCCTCAGCCCTGCAAGTTGCTGTGGCTAGATGCCACAGTTCCATGTGGCATCCAAAGATTATTCAGCTCATTTTTAACTTAAGTTTCAAAAGTGATTCCAGTTGTCTAGGAGATTGTCAGCCTCATAAATTAATTTAGGAGAGAAGAGACATTGTACTGAAATGGGAAATGTCATTAACACTTTTCTTTCATAACAAGAGATCTGAGGCTACTGTCAATCTCCTTGTGGGAAACAGGACATTTCATCAGGTGAAGTTGGCCTAGGTACCTTCTAAGTGGGACAATTTTGATTGAAATCAAGAGTTTAAAATGGTAATATTACTGGAAAGAAAGACACAACACATACCTAAATACAGCTCTCCTCTCTGCCCCACACATGCGTATGTGTGCATGTATGTATGCGCGCGCGCGCACACACACACACACACACACACACACACACACTCACACACTCCTTTCCTATTTTAAAATTAGCCATCCCAAAGTTCTAATAGGTTTGAGTACACTAATCATCATACTTATTTGCTTTCTTAAAGCCTCCTTTGTTTGAGAACAAAAATGTCCAAATGCATAGACCCATGTACACTTTTAAAATCCATAGGGTAAATTCATTTCAAATCACTAGTCTATAGTCATTCATCGATTCAATCATTTGTTCACGAAACAGAGATTGTATTAGGTGCTCAGCACACATTAGTGAACACACAAAATTCTCTGCCCTGGTAGGGTTTCTATTCTAGTAAGTGATAACTGGCAAATAACAAATAACTGGCATAAAAAATAAGTAAGCAATAATCTATGAGTCCATAAGTGACATAAATTAAATACAGGATCTGGCTGCCAAATAGGAAAGGGTGGGGAAAGCAGACTACAATTAAAGAGGCTCATGGAAAAGAAGACATTTGTGCAAGCACTGGAAGATGATGATAGGGTCAACTATGCAGATATCTAGGAGTAAAATATTCTTTAAAAACGGATCTTTTAAGCAATAAGATGTGATTTTCATTTTCCCATAGAAGAAAGATACCATTCTTCTAACTCAGTGCTAATGAATGAGCTTGTGAATCAGGGCATATGGCTTGCTCATGGATCCCTTCAGAAATATTATTTCAAATAGGAATCAGGACACTAAAGTCACTCTGGTGAGATGCAGATTAACCTACTTAGAAAAGCAATAAATGTGTGAAGTTAAAATATTTAAATAATATTAAAAAATAAAAGTGCCTATGTTGATTCATCTTAAAAAAAAAAAAAAGGAAGAAAGAGAACAAATGGGCAAGGCAGCAGGGGCAGTGGCTAGAAAGAGAATAAAGTAAGTTCTCAAGGGAAGTCCAAATCTTGAACTGGCTGAGCCTAGGATTGCACTTCAGGGACCCCCTGATTTCTCAATTTAGTTGTTAGGGTTCTGCCTAAAAGTACCAAGCAGAGGAATTCTGGATTACTCTCTGCAAGTTCTGTGCAGAAGTTGAAGGCAGAAGCCCATTAGGGAGACGGGGTTGCAGAATTCAGAGCAAAACATCCTAATCTACAGTGGTAGCAGAGAAGGGGAATGCAACCCAAGGAAATGAAGTGAATAGATGGAATGGTGGGAGGGGATGAGAAATGCAAGACTCCTCCCCAGTCTCCAGATCCAATTCTTAAGGAGAGGGAAGAACTCCCAGGGGGGCTTTATACATGGAGAGCCCCCCCCCCACCAAGAGAAGCTTATGGGGAAGAACAGGAAGGTTTTTTGTTTTGTTTTGTTTTTGTGGCCACAACAAGTGGAACAGGGAGATCTAGGGGTCTCATATTTGGGAAGAGGCCTGGGCTGTAGGGAGATTGTGCCGAAATTAAGTATCAGCACAAGAAACAAAGAATATAGTAGAGAGAGAGACAGGGAAAGGCAGAGAAAGGGAGCGTAAGGGGAGAGAAAGAAAGAAAAAGATGGAGAGATTGAGAAAGAGAGGGATAGGAAGAGACTGACTGATTATGAGTGCCACCTCCAAGGGACTCAGGGTCCCTCTTTTGCAAGGCTAGCTCTGCAGGAAGGTGTGAGCAGGAAGTGCTTTGTAACAATGATGTTTACAGATGAAACCACAGAGTGACAACTGCTCTAGGATGGGGATGTGTGATTTTAACTGGATTCCTCAAAGTAATAAAATGAATATGTCATAGTCTATTTTCTGTTGTTATAACAAAATTCCTGAGACTATCTAATTTATAAAAGAAAGAGATCTATTTGGCTTACAGTTATACAAGCTGGGAAATTGAAGATTATGGTGCTGGTGAGGACTTTGTGCTGCTCCAATGCGTGGTGGAAAGAAGAAGGGCAACCAGCACATTTGGAAGAGACAAAAGAGGAAGGCCTCCTTGCTTTTTAACAATCATATCTCTCTATAACTAATCTACTACCAAGAGTGTAAAAACTGCCTCTCTCCTCCCTCCCTCAAGAATTAATCCAGTTCTATGAGAGTAGCATTGATTGCTCTTAACAACTCAATCACTCCACTTTCCAACACCATCACAATGTCAATTAAATTTCAATATGAATTTTGATGAGGACAACCCCACCCAAATCATAACAGACCAGAAATATCAAATTTGCCATAGAGCAAATAATATTTTGAAAAGAAAGATGGCAAAACTCTTTTGCTTACCTAATAAGAACATATTCTAGTTGAAGAACGCCATGATCCACACACACAATGTACATACTGCCCTGGAGCAGGGTGCTGTTCACGAGAGGCAGCTCTGGTGTTTGGATAGCCCACCCGGATGCCACAAGTGCTTTTCTCCAGGCCAAAGTGTTAGCGTGGATTAATGGGATTTCTGGCTGAAAAGGAAAACTTCTCTTTAGCCATTTGGGCACTAGGGAAAGATCAAATAAGTTTAAGATATATGTATACATGGCACATATGCACAAGTACTTGGGGCCAGGCGTTCCTTTCTTTCTCTGCTCTTTCTCTCCCTTACCCCACCCCTAAAATCAAGAATAACTCCTTCACCATTTGGTTTTACAATTTACACATGACTAATGAAATGTGTATCAAATGTGGACTTGTATTTTTGGAGTAAACATGCAATATTTCAGCACTGCAAATGGAAATCAGATACCTGGCGGGGGGGGGGACAATATATCTTGAAAGGATCAATTCTACTTGGGGAAAATAAAATGTGATTTTAGGAATTTTTAATATATCTAAACATTTAATTTCCAAAGAAAGATTTGGATCATTTTTAAGAGACCATTCTCCCTTTGTAATATCTCCCAAAATTCATTCAAGGCTGAAGAATATTCCTTAATCCAGGATTGCTTCACACAAAGGCCAGGTGCATGTCCTGCCCTAGGGTCTCTGAGACCCATTTCCTTTGTGATACATTGCCCCAAACAAAACACTGTCCCCAGAATTCTGAAATGAAACTCCACCCAGGAAGAATCTCACTAATACTAATACAATTTGAAAAGTACATTTCACTGATTTAAACTTTTAGTCAAGGCAGCCAGGCAACATATGTATTTTATCTACATTTGTTGGTGGCTGTATAGGGAATATTTGCTTTTCAAAAAGTAAAGTTCTTAGAACTGTCTTACTGGTGTCATAAAGCAGATCATCTTATATAAATAGCATTTGCCTTACAGTACTCCCCCATTATCTGCAGTTCTGCTATCCGTGGTTTCAGCTACCCATAGTCAACCACAGTATGAAAATATTAAATGAACAACTTTAGAAAGAGACACAATTTATAAGTCTTAAATTGTATGCCATTTTGATTAACATGATGAAATCCTCCTCTGTCCTTCCTTGGATACAAGCCATTTCTTTGCCCAATGTATCCACAATGTATACACTACTTACCCATTAGGCACTTAGTAGTCATCTCAGTTATCTGATGAATCTTTAAGATATCATAGTGCTTTTGTTCAAGAAATGTTTATTTTACTTAATAATGGCCCCAAAGCACAAAAGTAGGGTTGCCAACAAATCAGACAAAAGAAAGAGAAGCCATAAAATATTTTAAGTGAAAAAATAAAGTATAATACATATTTTGAAAGAGAGAGACCACATTCAAGTAACTTTTATAGTATATTATTAGAATATTTTTATTTTATCATTGGTTATTGTTGTTAATCTCTTGCTGAATGTTATAAGTTAAACTTCATCATAAGTGTGTATGTATAGGAAAAAACAATTTATATGGAGTTTGATATTATCCATGGTTTCAGGCATCTACTCGGGGTACAGGGAATATTCAGGTATATTCCTTGAAGAAAAGGAAGGACTACTTGTTTTAAAAAAGTATACTGTTCCTTTGTATAGGCAGTATATAGTAAAGAAACAGGAAGAAGAGATCTTTATTCCTTTGCCTCCATACGCTAATAAGTTTTCTAATTGGGTTTGAAAGCCTAGAAGAGGACCTCAATAGATTGTCACACCTTTTAAACACAGCTCTGGGCTCCCAGTGAGACTTCCAGGCTGTTACTGTCAAGCCCTGACCAGCAGTCTCTTCCTGGGCCATTCTGGAGGCCCAAAAGGAAAGGTGGATGGTAGGAGACCACAGCATGGCAGAGACAGGGCTTGATCACCCTAGATCTGTCAGAAGTAAGATAAGAGTCTAGATTTGACACTCTCCAAGATTCTTACCAACTTCAACCTGAGATTCAGAATCTCATCTCCTTCCTGCTTTGAATATCCTTGGTGTGCCCAAGAAACCTCCATACCCCAGCCCAGAACAGAGCAGCATGGGGGTTGGAATCTGTCCCTCCTCAGAGATGGTGTGTTACCCTTCCACAGGAAAAAGAATGCCTGGCATGAATAAAGAATCAGGTGGCAGAAGCAAATGGGCCATGACATTTGGAATTAAAAGGCTCTTTCTGAAATATTTACCCCTTTGGTTTATAAAACCACTTAAAAATAAAGCAGCCATGCATTGATTTTGTTTGCCACTGCTTTCTTCACTTCTAGAAACATATGACTTAAATCTTAAATGTCCTCCAAAGGCTTCTCTGTTAAAGGCTTTGTCCCTAGTCCATGGTGCTACCAGGAGGTGGAGGAATCCATAAGCCTATGGGACCCCAGCTCCTTCCCCTCTCTTTCTTTGCTTCCTGGCTGCTGGAAAATGAGAAGCTTTGCTCCACCACGTGTTCCCTACCATGATGTTGTACCTAACCACAGATCCCAAAACAATTCAGTCCACCAAACACAGACTGAAACCTCTGAAACTGTGAGCAAAAACAAAGTTTCCCTTTTAAGTTTTTATCTCAGGTATTTTGTCACAGTGACAGAAAGCTAATGCACATGATTAGCACTTAACATTCAAACTAGTTTGTGTGTGTATAGGTAAAAGAAAACTAAATCGAGTATTATTTAAAGGTAATTTCTGACCAGTACTTAGGAGGTTGTGGCAGGAGCCCTCAGGTCTTGTGTGAGGGTAACGATCTGAACCAGGTCTATAGACTCGAAAGTCAGAGCTCTCAGTTATCCTAGAAGCACCCCCTTCCCCAGCAAAGGAACCAGTAAGGAACCTCCCACAGAAAGTCATTCTCTGAAGTACATCTTGTGGGGAGAAATTGTAAGTTAAAAGTTATTAAGTGGGGTCTTTGTTATGAGAGTCAAACATCAAGAAAGAGCTCTTCTTGATATACTGGGAACAATGCACAGGAGCTTCTGTGAGTATTCCCTCAAGCTTATTTGCCAAGCACATGTCTATAGAAAATAAATGGACTGGCATTGGATGCTGGTACTGCCATTAAATTCCTTGCATTCCCATGATCTAAAAATTCATCACCATCAGCAAACTTCCCACAGAGAAAGAATGCATTGACTATAGGCACAAATATTCTAGATCTAATAGTGAAATACCTAAAATAATTTTCAGGGTAAATTTTAAAAAGTAGGCACTATGGTTTGTCTTCACCAAAATGTATTTTGAAATTTGGTTTTCAATGTAATGGTGTTGGGAGATGGTGGGACTTTTAAGAGATCATTGCATCATGGGGACTTCCTCCTCATAAATATATTAATGTCTTTCTAATGTCTTTCTTGAGAGACTAGGTTAGACCTCTTGAGATTGGATTAGGTCTTGAGGAGTAAATTGAGTCTCATGGGATTGGATTAATTACTGTGAGCACAGTTGTTAAAAAGCAAGGTTACCCCTGGTGTTTTATCTCATCTGCATGTGTCTATTTGTCACTCTCTAACGTGCTCCCACCATTGTTATGTCATCCACTATGAGGTCCTCACCAGAAGCCAAACAGATGCCAGCACCATGTTCTTGGACCTCTAGAACTGTGAGATAAATAAATCTCTTTCCCTTATAAAGCACGCAGTCTCAAGTATTTGTTATAGCAACACAAAGGGCTCTTACACCATAGGGTTATACATCTAGACTCTTGTTTGGTTGGTTAAAATTATTTAATATCCCTGTGAAAAACTGTATTTTCTAAAGATGCCCATATATTTTCTAAAGATATTTGAATATCTTTGGTCACATTTATTTTTATGTTTGCCCAGTTCCTTGGCCACTTCAGGATATGAAGTTTTCTTACAGGCCAGAAAGTATGTTTTAGCGATGCTGTTGGGCATCACACACAGGGGATGAGCCCACTCTATGAAGGGCCATGCTGGCTGCTGGTACATGTTGTTGTCACCACCAACAACAATCAACAGTTGTGATCACCAAGCCCACTCTATGAAGGGCCATGCTGGCTGCTGGTACATGTTGTTGTCACCAACAACAATAATCAACAGTTGTGATCACCAAGCCCACTCTATGAAGGGCCATGCTGGCTGCTGGTACATGTTGTTGTCACCAACAACAATCAGCAGTTGTTATCACCAACCCTGCCAGATCCTGTGGTTAACCACAAACATCAGTAGTGCTAAGGGGTGCTATGATACAGTGATCTGCAGTGTATGCAGAAGCACATCAGAGAAGTAGATGGCTATTACTGAACTGAGAACTAAAGGAACATCAAAAAATGAGCATAACCTAGAACTGGCAAAAGACTGGGTGTGTTCCCAGAATACACTAGACTAGGTCAATGTGCTTGGACTTCAGGCACAAAGTAAGTTCACAAATCCAGGGACAAGCCAAACTGGGCAAGGCCCTGTGGTCACATGTAGATGCTAGAATTTACAGGGCAGTGGGAGGCCCAAAAAGTATTGAGCAGGAATGGGGAGGGACAACCTAGGTGTATTGAGAAATAATGTGGGGACTGGGTGGCTTCCAGTGCAGGCCAGGTGGAAGGTGATGACAATATCCTGGCAGGAGGCTTGAGGGTCTGGAGGAGGGAGTGGTAGACTGGTGGTGATGACAAAAGAAAAAGAAATTTTGGAAATGACTCCTCGTGACTTCATGACCCATAGGCCGTGAAGAGAAAGTAAGATGTTAAACATGACTCCACAATCTCTGAACATCTCTTTATTGAAGAAGGTATTTCCAGGAAGGGGGAGCAGGAAGAGAGGCATGGCTGATATAATCAGCTCCCTTTAGGTCATGAGGATATGTCACACCAGCAATTGGTAGAATAACCTGGGACCCAGAAGAAAGTTCTGAGCTGGAGAGGTAACTCTGGGACCTGCACAGATTTTTTAACTGGGACTTAAAGTTATGGGAATTGAGACCACCTACCCTACAAGAGCTGATTTAAAAAGGAATATTTCTCAGGGTTGAGCTTTCAAGAACACTAACATTTAAAGATTAGGTGGAGAAGGAAATACTAAGAACCAGGAAGATAGATGGGAAAGGGATGGTCATTGAGCTGGGCAGAAACTTAAAAGCCATGACACTCCTGAAAACAAGGGAGAATAATGCTTAAAGATGAGGAACACAAGGGCAGAATTCCCCAGCTACCATAAACCAGAGAAGGAGACACAGGCTTAACACTAATTCTTGCTCCTAGAGGAGTGCTTAAGGGGATGATGTCCTCACTACTTAAGGAAATAAATTTTAATGCTATGCAAGAATTCTAAAGCATAGATTCCACACATAAGATCAGGACTATTTCCACAACTATTCTAAAACAGATTTTTTTTTCCTTTTCACTGTGTTGCCACTAACGTGAAAACAATGGTAGTTATAAGTGCCAATGCCTTCATAGAAATCAAGGTGGTGTCAAACTCTACCTGTAGTCTTCATATTCTTCACCACCAGACACTCAAGAGTTACAAAAGCTCAAACTAAAAAACAGAAAACAGTTTAACTTATGAACATCCTTGAGGAAACAGTAAAAAGTGTCGGTTGTATTAACTGCAAACCTTGGGAGCAAGTATTCCTGATTTTCTAAGTACAGGTTGAGCATCTCTAATCCAAAAACCCCAAATTTCTTATACACCAACAGAGTGCCACCAGTGGAAAATTCCACAACTGACCTCAAGTTAAGGATAGCAGTCAAAATTCAGGCATACTAAAGATCCTGTATAAAATTACCTCCAGGCTGTGTATATAAGATGTATATGAAACATAAATGAATTTCATGTTTAGACTTAGGTCCCATCCCCAAGATATCTTATTATGTATGTGTACATATTCTAAAATCCAAAAAAAAATTCAAAATTTGATACATTTCTTGTCCTAAACAAATTGGATAATGGATATTCAATCTGTACTGTATTTTTGCTGTCTGCCAGAGTGATGAAGGTCTTGAGACAGAGCATCCTTGTGACTGTCAGTCAGGCATCCTGAATTAGCTGCATTTCTATGAAACACCATTGTCACCTGAAAGAATGATCAACTGACTGACAAACTATGGTTATTTGATGTAGGTGTTTGGCATGCATTCTCTTGAAAATGAATGGAGTAAGCATATCACTTCAAAAGAACTCTGACAGTATTTTATTTGAGCTTTCCAATGAAAATTCTTGAAGGCACTACTGGGAGTATTAATGACCTTTCTGACAAGATTGGTAATATTAAAGACATTAATTTCTGACAGTGTAAAATGAAATATGACAATACATAACTCAGTGAACTAATATTTTACCAATGACCAGTGTACCATCTTACCAGTCATATGCAGGCAAGCACAAGGAAGGTCCTAGGACTGTGATGTAAGACAGCAGGAAAACTCATTGATATTTCAGATTCCACAGACAACTAAATTTTAAGAAAATACCACTTGTCAAATTCAGGTATAATATTAAAGAGTATCCACAATTATTTGAAAAGAAAGAGAGTTACTTTCAATCAGGTAGAGGGAAATGAAGGGAGGGGGTATGGGGGTAGGAAGGGTAGTAGAATTAATCAGACATCATTACCCTATGTACATATATAAAATATATCCAGTTGGGTTCTACATCATGTATAACCAGAAGAAAGAGAAATTATTCTCCATTATATATGATGTATCAAAGTTTATTCTTCTGCCATGTATAACTAATTAAAACAAATAAAACATTTTTAAAAAAGCAACTGAAATACTTTATAAAGTCCTTTTCCAACTACATCCCTGTGTGGGGTCAGATGCATCTCATTCTTCAACTGAAATAATATATCTCAACCAATGTTGATGGAATGTAGACACAGATATTGATAGGGGACAGACAGATCCAAGTGGTGAGAACAACAAGGTTAAGGGAATAATTCTACAGAATGAGGTGACTGAGCTGACCCCCACATACTTTTCTTTTCCAAGAAGCAGTTTACCTGCAGTACTACCTAAGTGTACAAGATATGACACATTCCTCAGCAAACTACCTGTTATCTTCAGGAGAAGCAGGCCTGAAATAATATTAATCAGAAGAACCCAAGTCACCCTGGAGGGGGAGACTTTTGTGAACCTTTTCACAGACAAGATCCCAAAACTCAGGGAGATAAAGATAATTCCTCCTAACCAAGAAATCTGTAAGAATTTATGATTAAGAATCCAATTAGAACCAGTAAGTATGGGTCAAAGGAACCTAAAGTTGTCATGGTAGTGGGGACTTGAAAGTCTCATGTCATCCTGCTATCAGTCAAAAGTGACAAGGTGGACCTGGGTCCAATTCTCTGGAAACTTCTGTGGGATCCTCAATTAAACTGGAGTACCCAAGATACACACTGTCTCTCTCTTCTCTGAGAGGCCCATTTTTTCCCCTTTTCTTATCCCTTCAGTAAACTTATGCCTGTTAACTCTGAGCGACATGTCTGAAATCTTTCTGACTTGATCATAAGAATCAGGGTTTTAAAGGGTGGGGTATCTTCATGGAAGAAAAGAAATGGCAGCAGCAAGTGTAGATGATTCTTCTGTGTTTCCATAAAGAATGGAGTGGAGGCAGGTGGAGTCAGGATGGGTGTGCAGGAATTAGGCAGTTTCAGCTTGGACAAGGTAGACTCCATTCACCTGCGATGATCTCTTAGGTAAGTGCACAGAGACATCACGTGTGTATGAAATAGCTAATCCCCATAAGTATGTATGTGCACCATTTTTTTAGCTGAGTCTTTCCAAATTTTTAGTAAGCTTATGGGGCACTTTGAAAATTTTTGTAAATTCTAATCTATATATCTTTTCATTTGAAATTTTTCCCATTCCTTTCTGTTTAGAAATGACTTCCCTCACCCCAAGTTTGTAGTAATCTCTTTTTTTTTTTAATGAAAGAGGAAAAGAAAAAATAAGTGTGTGCCATTTCTAGACCCAATCCCTGGAATACCTCACATATCTTCTTTCATATTACCTTTTCCCATACTGTAGTGGAAGGGCAATGTGGGTCATCCTGGCCACCTTAAAAGACATCAGAGGCAATGCCCCTAAGAGGTTTGTGTCCTGCTTAACTCTGCCCCCAACCTTGGGCATCTAATCCAGACTAATATGCTTGTTGCATTTTAGCCAAGGCAAGAGGCTTGTTCCTTGGGCCTGTTTGGAAAACAGTTATAAGCCTGACCTATGTAAACCATGTATTAGCCATTCGACTTTAGACAAATGAAACACTCACATTATGCCTCAGTTTCTTTATCTAAAACAATGGGAGTTTCACTCTCCTAATAAGATTCGTTATAGGAGTAAGTGATACATGATAAGAACAAGAAATAGGACTGGATATGTTACAAACACTAAGTCAATATTAACTTATTGTTTATATGTTATTATCTACCAGAGCAAGTTCTCCATCCACAGTGGATGTTGCCAAATCTTCCTGGGCATTTCAGGCAAAGAATATTGAGGAATGGTCAGGAAATCTTTTTACTGGAATCTCTTCTTATAAGCCAGGCTGAGGGGTATGTGTACATGGACGGCAAGAGACTGACTGAGTGTGATCTGACAGGATATGGGTGCAGTGGGAGCCATAGGTGGTGTTAATGTGATGACTTCAAGAGCATGGTGCTCCTCTGCCATTACACCTCATAGTCACATGGGGTGGTTGCAGAGACTTGACACTAGGAAGGAAGCCAGGCAGTGAGTTGTAGTATGGAGATTTTCAGCAAGAAGGTGCAGTCAATTTGATCTGGGATGGGTAGGTCTAGGTAAGCCTCCCTTTGAAACTCTTGAGTAGGCAGAACTGTGTCTCAGAATCATAGTTTCCCCGGGGCTCTAACCAGGAACCTTGTAGTCATATCACAGACAGATTCTAGCCCCATTCCTCATTCCATCTTACTGTTCCATCTTACTTATATGAGCTGTGGTCTCAAAAAAATAAAAGAACCATAAGGAAGATAGAATTTTTTTAACATCTAAAAGTCCACATCTACTCTGGATATGTTTCAGGTTCTCCAGTTCAGACACCCAGGGGAACTGGCCCAATCTCCTAAGTCTAAAACTATGGCATAGAAAGATACATGTTACTCAGAGATGTGGCCATGATGGGGCTTTCTGGAAGCTGTATGAGTCTCTGATGCTGGGGAACTAACTGTCCAATCTCAGTGCTGGACACTGGTATTTTAAGTCAGAAGTCATCATCTTACTGGAGCAAAGAAAGGAATGTTGATGACTGAGCGGAAAAAAAAAATTGAGTTCTTAAAGGAAAAGACAAGAAAATACCTGAGTCTTTAAAAAGAGAAATGACAAGTTCTCCAAATTCAAAGTCAGGAGCTAAATAGCTATGGGAAAGTGTTTACCTATTTTTAAAAAAATGACTCTCCTAGGAATTTCAAATGGAGGAAAATCCAATAACTGAGGAAAATGGAAGTTCTATAGTCTAGGAGGCAGCCTTGGAATATCTGAGAGAATTTATACCCAGTGAATGTTATTATTGTGAGAAAGGTTTCAGTGAACATCAACAACTTTATCAACATGAAAGCACTGACACTGCTAACAAACACTTTGAATGTGACAAATGTGGGAAGTTTTACATTGAACACAGGTCTTGAAGTACACTAAAAATTCAAAATAATATGAATACTTTTGACTAATAACAATGCAAGAAGGCTTTTAGAAATAGCAGAAAATATCACACCTAGAGAAGTCATAGCAGTGGAAACTCCCTTCAATGAGTAGAATTTAGGGAACATTTTAAATATTGTTTGATACTTAATAGAAATAGGGAAGCTCATACTATCATAGGACCTTAGGAATATATCTCATGTGGGACACCCTCCAGTACTGGCCTGTATAGTTTGAATATGTTCCCCAAAAAACATGTAGCAGAAACATAGCCCCCATGAAATAGTTTTGGGGAGGTGGAGCCTAATGAGAAGTAATTAGGTCATGAACATGGAGTAATGGAATAATGCTTCTATCATGAGAGTGGGTTTGTTATCAAAGAGGGGGTTTGATCCCCTTTAATCTTGTCTCTCACCCTTTCTTGCCCTCACTACAATACAGCAAGAAGGCTTTCAAAAGATGCTAGCACCCAGATAGTGGACCTCACAGTCTCCAAAATTGTGAGGTAAGGAATTTTTGTTCATTATAAATTACGATCTCGGGTATTCTGTTATAGGAGAACAAAATGGGCTATGACATGGCCCAAATCCTGTTGGCCCAAACGAACACTGAAGAATTTGAAAAGTGCTTTATATAACATGAAAATCCTACTGTTATATAATGATCTTGTAATTGGATACTTTATGGAATACTTTCATAATTCTAAGTCATTTCACAATGCCAGATCCAGAATAACACTCAAGAATATAATTAATTTCCAAATAACTGGATGAATGAATAGATTCTCTTGAATTTGCCAGGTAAATTATCATATTGATTGCAAAGAATAATAATTTTGTTTCTCTCTAATATTTATACTGTTTTTCCTTCTTTGTAAGAACGTATTAAAGTAAGCTTTTAGACACTGAAAAATATGCATAAGACTTTGCACTAATGTGCCTGGAGTATGATCATGCCAAAGGACTCTTTGGGCTACACACCATAGGCACTCACATGAGATAGCTTCAGCAAATGCAGGACAGATGCTCCAAGAATCAGGACAGATCTAGACTTTGCAATTGGGCAGAAATCACGATCTACAATGCTGTGAGCTGCTCACATGGTCTTCTCTTGATTCTCATTTCTTTTCTTATTTTCCATCCAAGTGGCATTGATTGGCAAAGGCAATAGCCTATGTTCTATGGTATAGATTAAGCCACTCAATGACAGATCTGTCTTGAGGAACTATGTTCACATTTCCATCAAAGAATGCATCCCCCTTCAGGTGCCCCTCCTAGAGCCAATCACCCTCAGTCACATGTGGGGACTATAATGAACTCAACTTGACTCACCAATCAACTATAGGGGCAAGAGGAGAAGTGGACCACAGAGATGATTTTACAAACACTGCATCAATGTGAATGGAGGCGGGAAAGGGCAGCCTAGAAGAATGATATTGAAGTGGCCCTAAAGTTATCCACTGTGTTTATCAAACACTGTAGTTTGCAGAGCTCTCCATAGTTTATGAAGAGCTTACTCATATTACCTCAATTGCTTCATCCTTCATGGTAAGTTTCTTTTTAATGTTAATTTTTCACATGCATAGACTGGGGCTTAAAGATACACAGTGATTTCCAAGGCTGTTGAACTGCTAAATGTCAGGACCCAGACTCCAGATTCCACTTTTCCTTCAGTCTATCTGGCTACTGTTATAAGACAATTACCACAATCTTACACCCTGTTAGATCTCTGGCATAAGTAATGTCTTGAAGGAATTGATGTGATACTTTTCAGGGATGCGCTCTATTACACTAAGTGATAGATGTACAGAATGTCTACCAGTTTTCACTGAAACAACTGAGAATATCTCCTCCAAGCCCATACCTTCTTCAGATAGAAGAGAAACCAGAAGAAACTGCCAGAGCAGAGTCACATTTGCCTTCATGTTGAATCAAGTGACAATACCTATTTCTTCCTCTGCTGTGTTGTTCCCCAAGAGAGATAATAATTGTCTAGAAACTGGAGAGTAATCCTCACCAAAATTTTAATGTCATATATATTTTGAATACTACATGCTAATTTTCAAAAGAATGAAGGGGCTGGGAATATAGCTCAGTTGGTAGAGTGCTTGCCTCGCATACACAAAGCACTGGGTTCAATTCCCAGCACCTCAAAATAAATAAATAAATAAAATAATGAAGGCAGATCATTTCAAAATAAATGGCCTAAAATGAGAAGGGCAAAACATTTGTCTTCCTCCATGATTTTACTTCCTAAAAGTCAGATTCTTTCCATTTATAGTCCAGTGTCATCAAGGCTCAACATCCTTTGACTGGTCTGAGATTAACTTTGCTCATGCTTGAATTCTGACCTCATCAGGGACCTAGTGCATTCAAAAGAAACAGGCATGTCTCTGCAAGAAAAACTGCAGTTGATACTTTCACTGAGGACCTTTTAGAATGGAGAGCCATGCCACACAATATGGTGAGTCTGCCTGGCCTCCTGAGTGCTATCTAGCTCTTCAAAGTCCCAATCTGAGTCAGCTGCCCCCAGTAGCAGGACACTCCTTGGACTCCAGTCTTCTCTCTTAAGACCCCGAGTAGATGCCTGAAACTGCCAGTAGTACTAAACTCTCCATATACTATGACTTATCTTCTACAAACATACCTGTAAGAAATTTTAATTTATAAATTAGGGACAGCAAGATATCAACAATAACTAATAAAAAAATGGAACAATTATGGCAGTACTATAATAAAAGCTATGTGAAAGATGTCTAAAAACATGGAATTCCCCATTTAATATTCTCAGACCATGGTTGACCTCAATTAACTAGCACTGTGGAAAACAATACTGCAAATAAGGGGAGGGGCTAATGTAAAAATTATCTGAGCCTCTTATTTTCTCCCACTTCTGAGATTCATCTGTCTCTCACCCTGACTGCCACAACTATTCTCTAGCACAGAACAGCATAGGCCAGTGGCCAGGGAGAACCAATGGGGAAAAGGGGCATAAAATACTGATCCTTATTTATTCTCATCCCTGTCACAACTATATCAGCAATTAGAGATGAGCAATCTTAAAGGCAAAAGTATAACTATGGAAAACAATGCTACATTTTAACCCACCAACCTGGCCCTTTTGACCAGTCTCCTTTGTCACCATTTATGCAGTTAGAGCTACAGGATGTCAGAGCACAGAGACTTAATAATCAGTGCCCATCAAGTCCCAGGATTCTCCACAGCAGGGATAAAGAGCAAGGACACAATTTAAACTCCAAAAAGCTGAATCTACCCCCAGACTTCAATATTCTGCCATGTGGAAATGTAGCCACTGTTGCCCTAGGAAGTCAGTACTGGTGGAAGCATGAACAAACAATAATGACCAGAGACCACTGGTATCATGGCCTTCACATATAGTGGGCAACAGAATCCCTAGAGGGCCTGGGAAAACAGGGGGGCTGGGCTCATCTCCAGAGATTCTGATTCAATAGGGCTCTGGAGAGGCCCCAAGAACATGCACTTCTGGCAAGATCCCAGGTAATGCTGATGCTTTGAGTCTAGGGACCACACTTTTGAGAACCACTGCTGTATCCCAAAGTCTTTATTTTACAGATAAGAACACTGAGGCCCTCAAAGGAGAGGCCATGAGCCGGGGCTCAGGTTTCTTCACTCAAAGAATAAGAGGTTAAATTTTTTAAAAAGAAGAAATAAAACAAACAGGAAATACAGGATAAAAGGAAGAGATGGAGGAACGAAGAGAGAAGGAGGAGAGGAGGGAGGAAAAAATAAAATAGATAATGTTATTGAAAAATAAAGCAAAAGTATCTCCCTGAAGCCTGAGGTTGCTGGGGAGGGCACAGTTTGACATGGGATGAGAAGTTTCTGGGCTTGAAACTGGCCTATGGTCTCAGTTCTGGCACCTACAGGCAAGATGCCTTCCTCCAATGTCACAGCAGCAACTTAGAATTGTAACCAATTCCTGGATTCAGAGCTCAGTCCACTAACAGCAGCTTTGGTAGAGACAGATGCTGCCTCATGACAGGCCCCAGAGTCTGAAGGAGGGACCATCCCCTCTATGGAACTGGGATGAGAATTTGATAATTGAGACACCACCTTCCCAGGGTGTTCACGGTAAAAATAACAGAAGGAGAGGTAGGTGTTGGGTTCTAGTCCCGACCTTTTAACCACCTGTCAACTTAGGTAAGTCACTTGTTTCCTGGGAAACTGAATTGTGTTAGATGTAAGAAATGGGTTGATGATTTTTCTGGAATTTTTCACATTTTCTGCTCTGTCATTCTACTTTGGTTTTGGGTTTCTTGCTACCTCCCTCTTTTTTGAATAGGAAGGTCCAAGAAATTATAACATTTCTGCTTCTAGTTGGTAGAACAGGAAAAGGTCAATGGAACAGATACTTGTAACACAGACATGTGACAAATGAGTAAAGGTGCCAAATGTCCCAGGCCAGTGCAGGTATCTAAATGCCTTTCTATTCAGCTTTGTGTAGACTGATCTGACGTGGGTTTCTGTAGTCAGCCACAAAGTTTATATCACTTAGCCTCCAAGAGCAGTCCATCCAGCTGGCCTCTCACTCCTCTGAAAACACTCCTTTAAGAGCTCCTCCTTTCTCACTCGGTGCTCCCCAAACCCAACTGACAAATGTCATAGGATGCAGAGCTCAGCCTGGGCTGCTCTTGTCTGGAATTACACCCTCCTAATGCACTGTAAACGGCAGCTGGATGATGCAGAGGAAGACCAGAGTCCTTCCCCCAGCTCTGATATCTCGTTAGAACCCTGGATTTCAACATTCAATTTCCTGCTTGACATTCCTACTAATTTCAAACCAAATGTAGCCCAACCAGGACTCTTGACTTCCTATTCCACACTCCCTCCAAATAGCCCCTCTTCCTTCCTTCTCAGATTAATAAACGGCACAAGCATCTATCCAGCTTCTCAAGCTTCTAAGACTTCCTCTCTTCTCCTCAGCTCTCATATGAAATACCCGGGAAAATCCAGAACATGTACCCTCCACCTCTCATCATCTCCCTGCCAACACTTCACCCACTAAATGGCATCTGTTAACTGGGTGACTGAAAATGTCTACTGATATCTTTATGTCTACATTGTCTGCTTACAATCTGACCCCTATACAGTAGCAAGGTTTGTTGTTATTGTTGTTGTTGTTGTTGTTTTTAAGCAGAAACAATTCCACCATCTCTAATTTCAAACCTCACGATTACTTTCCATTGCACTTGAGATCAAACCCAAATTCCATGGCCAGGTTCACAAGATCTCCACCTCTTCACCTGCTGGGGCCCTGCCTCTCCATGGAATCTTGAATCACCCCATCCCCCAACAAATATTGGTGGCCCTTATATTCCCCCTACTCAGGTTTTTGTTTTTCTTAGCCTAAGCCATACACGTTCCTAACCTCACATCTGCTGTTCCTCTTTCTGGCTCCCTATCTTCATTCAATTCTCAAATATCTTTTCCTCTGAGACCTTTGCTTCCTCCTCAGGCTAAAGCATCCTCAGTCTCCATCACACCATCCTGTTTTAGTTCTCTGCATAGAGATTATAATTACTAGATAATGTTCTTTGTTCTTGATATATTTAACCTGTTTTTCCCCACAAGCTTCTCAGGACCTCCCTCATCTCTATGCCCACTTCTTCAGACTCAGGGCCTAGAATGATGACTAAACCCCAGGGTAGCTCAGTAAACAGTCATTGGAACCTCAGTAACTGGGGAGTGACAGAGGCTTAGGGAGCAATTCTGTTTAATCCCCAGGCTCTGCAGAGGAGGGGATATAAGGTAGTAAAGGTTGTCCCAGCACCTCTGGGAATCGTAAGTACTCCTGTGTACTCCTGTCACTTAGTCATGCAGATTACCACCACTCCAAGTATTGCATAGGACATAAAATGGCAGAGTCACATGGATACTGAAAATGACCACAAAACTGACGTATATCTCCCTGAAGTGTCAGGAATGCCCTTTTGGATGACAGGGTCAGAACCTGTCCTTCCCAGCTCTGCTGCCTCAGCATCAGGGTCTCAGTGCTTTTCAGCTCTTACCTTCTCGGCTGATTCTGGTTTGGTGGTAGCTCTTGCTGGTCTGGATTACCCAACTTGAGGTAAAGGAGGCATGGGAGCAGCTGGGCTTTGGAAAAGGTTGGGGAGAGGTGCAGAGAGCCCCGTACTGTGAGCAGGAACATCATCTCCTTTCCCTTTAGCCTGCATGGAAGGCCAGAGGGGCATTTCCTGGCACAACCTGGTTTCCCAGGGGATTCTGCTCATATTACTCACCTCTTCTCTATGGTCCATTTTTACCTCCTTCTTACTACTTCAAGAACATGTGTTATAAGGCAAAAATAGTGCATTTCCTCCCTTCAAAATTAAGAATTTCTAATCAATGAATGCTATGTTGGAGACTATCAATAGTCAGATTACAGATTGGTGGAAAATTTCTATAATATCAAGTAACAATATGTCACAGATTTTAAGAACTGAACTTAGAGATGTTTGCCTCTCATTCTCTGCTATCCACAAATCACAGTTCTTGAAGTGGCAGGGAAGTTTTATTTTCTTCATTCCTCTTGCACCTGTGGTTAGAGCTACTAGTAATAAGGCTTAGTGGAAGGAAATGCCTCATGCCCCTGTCATTTATTAAAGGCTATTTAAGTATTGTCTAATGCATACTTCTTTGATTAAAAATGATGTAAGCAATCTTTATTTTGCTTTTCAGCCTTGAAATTTTCATGTTTGTAAAATGCCTGATCATATACTTTGCCCATTTTTCCATTTTGGTTCTTCATGAGTCCTGTTGACTTGGAAGAAGAGTTCCTTATATATTGTTCCTTGATACCGCAGGTATTTTTTTCCCATCTATCATCTGACTGTACATGCTCTCCAAGATAGGTAGACCTTCTTGATCAGAAAGCCTTATTTTGATATAATCAAATGCATAATTTTGCACTATAATTTGTACTTTTGAGGTTTTACATAATATATCCCTCCTACACTTAACCCTTTTTCAATTAACTTTATAGTTTAATCTTTCACATTTAAATATTTATTTTTAGTTTTCCTGTGCGGTGTGTAGTCTGGGTTCAGTTTGGTTTTCATTTTTTTTTTTATTTAAAAAATTTCTCTATAAAAACTTCCCCTACATAAACTTTCCCTATTGATTTGTGGTTCCACTTTAATATATACTAAGCTCCTGTCATACAAAAGTCTGTCTCTGATCTTCCTATTCTGAGATGCAGGCCTATTTGTTTGTACTAACCTCAAGACCACAACTTTTAACTACTTTAGATTTGTGGTACACCCTATCTGGTAAAGTAAGTTCTTTTTACACTAATAGCCATTTCTTTTTTTTAGAGAGAGAGAGTGAGAGATGGAGAGAGAGAGAGAGAGAGAGAGAGAGAGAGAGAGAGAGAGAGAGAGAGACGATGGAGAGAGAATTTTTTTAATATTTATTTTTTAGTTTTCGGTGGACACAACATCTTTGTTTGTATTTGGTGTATGTGGTGCTGAGGATCGAACCTGGGCCGCACGCATGCCAGGCGAGTGCGCTTCTGCTTGAGCCACGTCCCCAGCCCAAATAGCCATTTCTTAAAGGAGATTTTTTTAAAACAACTATTCTACCAATCAGAAAACAATGTGACAATATTCAAATATAAAGTTGTTGTTTCGTGTTTTTGTTAAGTACCAACTATCATTTGTATAATATGGGGTTAAGCTGGTAAATGAATAATTGAGACATTCATTCAAACAACGTATATTAGATGCCTAATATTTGTTGGTTGGCCTGTTATAGAGACTGAAGATTGAGTAATGAACAACAACAACAAAATTCTGTCTTCATGAAACTTATGTTTTTAGTGATAGGAATCAGCAAGCCATCTTAATAATATCCCCTTCCCCGTCCAGTGTCTGGGGAATGCTTTTTCCACCAGGGTCTTAGTTGTAAAAGCCCCTCTGGCTCCTGGAATAAATATTTCAGAATAAGAGAGCCAATCTTAACCTGAAAATAAATAAATGTTGTTCTTCCTGAGGTTTATAGTAAATCATGAATTCATATATGAGTTAATTTAATCAAGACTTTATGTGTTTAAAAGTCAATGTACTAAAAGGAAATAAAGAGAATGTAGTCACTGTTCTGACATTGATTAAAGAGCTATAGAAATAAAGATAAAATTATTGCTGCTATGAATCTTCTGAATAATAACATCTACTTATTTTCATTATATTTTTAATAATGAAAATGAAACTGTCCTTTAAAGAAAGCAGTCTGGTTCTAAAAGGAATCCGGACAATTTCAGATGTGCCTGCTCTTTCTAATCACAGGATGAAAGGTTAACACAGTAGCAACTCATGAACATTTAGGGCCCTCAAGGGAAATGCACCTGTTCCGTTGGAGACTGCTTTGTGACTGGCTTCTCCCAGTCACTGAGTAATCACAAGGTGATTGAAGTTTTCATTCCACTACATCCTCCTCTTGGAGAAAGCTGAATGGACTGGGGAGCACCTGGCTGGTTGCTCTTTTATTTGGCTCAGAAATAGTCCCAGAATTCCAAGGTCAGATATCCTCATTGGTTACAGGCACTGTAGGTAGCAGAGAGCTGACCAGAGGGGTTAGATTTGCCACCCTCCCTAGGGGCTTGGGTTGGGGGATAACTAGGGGACAGGATAGGAAAATCAGAGCTGGGTAGATAGTAGTATAGCCTGGCTGATCTCTTCAGTATTTCTCAGAGGTGAGAACAGTGGCCAGTGTCACTGGGAAGGCCCCCTCCAACCAAACACCTCCCTATGGAGAGCAGACTCTGGGAGTGTGAGGTTAAGTACAGTGGCACACACCAGCCACTTCCCCTCACCTGAGGTTCCCAGGATGCCAGCTCTCCTCTCCCTTTACCAAAGGGGCTAAGAACCCAGCAACCAAGAGGGGCAGGCTGCCACCGTACAGCTGGGTGATATGAAGTATGCTGGATCTCTTTGGGCCTCAGTTTCCTCTTTGTAAAACAAGGAGCATGTTCATGATTAACTTTCTAGGGCACAAACAGCAAAGAATGCAGTCACTTATACCATGTTCCCTTCTTCAAACATGGTGTCCAACCTCTTTCTCCAAGCCTGGCCACTGAGTCAATGCTTTGGACTGTCTTGTCTCCCCCAAACCCCGTGATAAGGCTGTGAGGATGGTGTGGCATCCTTGCTCATAGAAGGCTCAATTGAGCATGGTAAGCTTGCACCAGATGCTACAAGATCAGAGCAGGGACCACACCAAATTTACTGAGCCTAAGTCTCTATAACATTGCCTCTAGAAAACAGAAAGAAGAAATGAAGAAGAAGAAGGAAGAAGGGGGAGAAACAGGAGAAGGAGGACAAAGAACAGGAGGAGGAGGAGGAGGAGGAGGAGGAGGAAGAGGAGGGAGTAGTAAAAGTAGCAGTAGTAGGAGCAGCAGCAGCAGCAGTTTGTCTATGCATCAAAAAATTTATTTGAAAGAAAACGTTCACCTAATTATGAGGAAAAGCAAGTCCAAATTCTGCAGGGCATATCAGCAGACTGGATCCCTAAAGAAGAGTTGATTTTGCAGTTTGAGTGTAAAGACAGTGTGCTGGCAAATTTCCTTCTGCCTTGGGGGACCTTAGTTTTCTCTCTCAGAACCTTCCTCATTGGCTAAGGCCCACTCTCATAATGGAAGGTAACCACTTTTACTCAAAAGCCACTGATTTAAATGTCAATAACATGGGAAAAATATCTTCACACTAGCATTCAGATGTTTTTGACCAAATACCTGGGTATTATAGCCTAGGTAAGTAGATACATAAACTTAATCTTCACAATAGCCATGATTGTTAAACATGCCATTAAGTAGCAGAGCAATAATAAAAAAGGTACGCCATCAAGTCAACTGTGACCTAACACTTTCCTGCCACTTCTAATTTATTTTCATACTTAAATTTAGGGAAATTTTTCTTTTTGTTGGGATTGGAGATTGGGCTCAGGGCCTTGCACATGCTAGGCAAGTGATCTATCACTGAGCTATAGCTAAAATATAGACAGAAATTTCTTTTATACATCACTTTTTCACAAACATGGGAAAAAAAGAACCTAAGAAAAATCAATTGGTTAAGACTTCCTAGAATTTTCCAAGCTACCTCAGGGATGACTGCATCTCCCTGGCACCATGTACTTTGACTTTAGGAGCATGGAGCATAGATCGGGGGGACTGCTTGAGTTGTCACTAAGATATTCTTCAAACCCTCTCCTACAAGCTGAGCAAGTGGTATTTTCCTGTTTAAGGTAGGCTGAGTAGTCATATTTTTAATTTCTGTTATAAAATGGAACATGAATATGCTTTCTTGTTCCTTCCTTGGGCTCCATAAAACTGCTGATTGTGACTAGAAATGCAGATTCATGGTCACTTCTCACTGACGTATACTTGCTTCATTAATATCAAGTCTAAGTGCCATGGATGTGTCTGTATCTTTCTGCACACTCATGGCTCTTCTCTTGAATGCAGTGTAAGTATAATCCTTCTGAAGATGTTTATACCCACAAGTCAAACTCAACACAGGTGAAGTTATGACACTATGAAAAGTTTACACACACACAGCTATACTGACCAGTTGTGACCACATCCTGGACTTTGGCTATTGGGTGACCCATTATAAATTGAGGGATGATAAAATGTGGAAGAAGGTGAATCTTGGAATCAATGGATTCTGGCACCGAGTTTTCATTAGTATTACTGCAGACTTCCAAGGTGGCCCTGCCACCCCATTAAAGAACGTGCTCCCAACCCCGAGGCTAGAGTCCTGCGGTACTCCTGAGTCTCCCAGCCTTTCACCCTTGCTCATGCTTTGTTCCAGTCTGAAGGCCCTGTCAGACACAGAGCCTTTCTCATGGCCACACCTTCACTCAGGCATCTTTCTCTCCACAGAATGTAAAACTCCAAAAAGGGTCATATGATTTTATGAACCATGAGTGTTGTTGAGGGTCCTCTATGATTCACACACAGGAACTCATCCAGAAAAAACCATGAAAACCACATTAAGAAAAGCAATGTTATCATCCATACATACCTAATACATGGCCTTATTATTGTATATGATGGCAAACTACTTATTTTAGCAGGCATTTCATTATTTAAATAAATGCCATATTCCTTATACATGGGTTGACCACACAGCTCAGTTCTCCTGGGATAGTAAATTTTCAATGCTGCCCCTTTTCCTCTCAAAAATGGCCCATTTCAGACAGTCCTAATCTATAAGTTCATCTATTTGTAAAGTCGTGTTCAATTCATTGATATATCTCACAGTCCTTCAATTAATTTTTATGCTCAAAGGATTTAATAAATAAGGATATTTAAGCTAGATCCTGAAAGCAAAATGTCCTGCTCCCCACTCTCCAACTTATCAAAGTTTTCATCCAACATTCTTTAGCATCAGAGATCATCTGAGGAAAGTGCTCCATGACTGACAAGCAGATTTGAACATCTCAGATCATACTCCTTTCCTTAAAGTGAGGACCTGAGCCCAGGTGGGCCACATGACTGGGCAGAGGCACATGACTGAGTTTGCACAGTTGGAAGGAGAGTCTGTTCCTAGACATTTAGGTTAGGTCCTATCCTCTGCATCACAGAAGACTGAACAGTATTGGCACTGTTTTTCTTAGGCTCAAGGCACTTCTAGGATGTTTTTCTTCAAAGCTAGTCTTGAAAGCTACCTATAAGAACTTGAATCTGATAATCCTGGTTCCATTTCATGAGACTCAAAGCAAGTTTTCCTTGCTCAGGTATCTGACACTTGACCTCACACTGGGCTCTCCAGCCCTCTCCCTGTGGCCTCTTTTTTGTCTTCCCTACCAAGATAAGGGAAGTGCTAAATCCCTAGTATCCCACAATGTGACTACTGGCCGTAGGTCCTTTAAGGAGGTATAGTCGGTCCTTTGTATTCACACCTCCACACTTGCAGATTTGATAGATCACAGAACAAAAATATTTTTAAAAATTGCACAGATTCTCACATACTGACTGTTATACTCAGATACTGAACAAGCCAAGATATCCAGTGGTCAGTATCTTCCCTTGTTCTTCTGGTCTGTGTGCTGAGCCCCTCCACCATGCTGGATGTACAACAAATATCTTAATTTCTTGGGTCATGCCTACAAACCACGACTTGTACTTCAAAGAAAGTTACCTGCTTTCTCTTTGACACATCCCAAATCAGTACCCTTCCAAAAACAAAAAATTTGCTCTTGTGGTACTACTCAAAGCAACAGTCAATCCATGTACGCTTTGATCCTTCCTGTGTTATAATATTTCTTCCAGGACATTTGCTATGAAATGCTGTATCAGTCTTCTGGAGCTACTACAAAAAAATGCCCCAGACTGGATGGTCTAAACAGCAGACATTGATCTCTCTCAGTTCTCCAGACCAAAGTCCAAGATCAAGGTGTCAGCAGTGTTGGTTTCTCCTGAGGATTCTATCCTGGGTTTACAGATGAATGCCATCATTTGTTTGTTTGTTTGTTTTATTATTTTTTTATACTTTATTTATTTTAATGTGGTACTGAGGCTCAAACCCAGGGCCTCACACATACTAGGCAAGCGCTCTACCACAGAGCTACAACCACAGCCCCCGAATGCCGTCTTTCTACATCTTCACATGGCCATACTTTTGTGTATGTGTATCCCTAGTATGCCTCACTATTTTATTATAAGGACACCACTTAAACAGGATTACGGACTACCATGGCCTCCTTTTAACATTATTACAGCATCCCTTTGTATCTGCAGGGATTAATTCCAAGATCTGCTGTAGATAACAAAATTCATGGATGCTCATGTCTCTTATATACAATGGTATTGTATTTGCTTAGAACCTATGCAGATCTTCATGTTTACTTTAAATCATCTCTAGATGAAAATATAATACCTAATAGTATTTAAATATTATTTAAATTGTTGCTATACTGTCTTGGCTAGGGAATAACAACAAGAAAAAAAAGTCTTTACATGCTCACAACAGATGCAAGTTTTAAAATATTTTTGATTTGTGATTGGTTGAACCCGAAGACGTGGAACCCATGAATATGAAGGGCTGAATGTACCTCTTTAAAAGCACTGTGGCCAAACAGTCCCATTCTAAGGCATTAGGGATTGAGAACTTCAACATATGTATTTTAGTAGGGACACAATTAGTCCATAACAAACAGGATCTTCCTAGCAATTCTGAAATGGAGGTGGCCCCATATTACAGACGAGGTTTTTGAGGTAAAAGTGATACTCATGGTACCTGTGTGTCCTGTCCACAGTTTTTTTTTTTCATTTAACAAGTGCTTTCCTGAGCACTAACTGATATCCACTGTATACCTGCTGTCCAGGTGCCCAGTATGTGACCTGGACAAGTCAGAGCAGATTCCCATGCTCATGAATCTGGGGCATGGAGGAACAAACATATGAAATCACCGGAGTAGAATATGATTAGCTCTGCCTCAATGGTAGAGTGTGTAACAATATACACAAAGCTCTGAGTTCAATCCCCTGCACCTGCCACAAAAAAACAACACTACAACAAAAACATCACATTAAAAAAACCAAAATGGCCTCTAACACTAATGAGCATCCTGAAGAATCCCAAGCAGTATAAAGGACAGAGGTAGAAGAAACTGGGCCTGAAAACTGATTTTCTCCTACTCACTGTACCAATCTATAAAGGAAGAACTAAAACCTCATTGAGGTTGACCAGAAGCAAACTTGCTCCAACCCTGTTAAGCGCTGAACATAGATGGCAAAGCTTACTGGACCCAGCAGATCTCTGATTCCTGACAGCATGGGAATGGCAAGGCATCTGCCATACGGTTCTGCATCCCCAGCAGAACACACTGCATCACTATGCTGTTCACTCACCAGTGTGAGTCAGTGGGATGCCTAGAGGGAGGCCACAAGTGGGTTACTGTCACAGCCGAAGAGCTCCTTGATTAGGGAATCTGGACTCAAAGCAGGCACCTCCATATCTGGAGAGAGAGATAATCTCACCTCTCAAGATCACCACTTGTATAAAGATCCCTGAGAAGTGGCATGACAGGAAGAATAGTTAGGACCATAGTCATCATACATATAGATAAATGTGTCAGGATACAACAAGCCCAATGGTGGGGCTGTCTGAGGTCAGGTGACCATAAAGAGACCTTCCAGGAAGGGACAGAATGTGGAGGATCACATGGTGAGGAGGCACCCACAAAATAATCTAGAGAAAGAGCTGCTTGAGCAACAAGTCTACAAGTTCACAGGCCCTGAGATGGGGGAGTTGGGGTGGTGGGGTGGTTCCTTGGACAGAGAGCAAGCTAGCATGGAAGGGGTGGAAGCAGCAAAGATGAGGCAGAAAGAGAGGCCCAAACCAGATACTGAATCCATAAACACCTTGATCTTGAACTCTCAGCCTCCAGAACTGAGACAAATGTCTTTTGTTTAAGGCGCCCAGTTTGTAGCATTCTGTTATAGCAGCCGCAGCTCACTAAGGAGGGCAGGAATCCAGATCTTTCTGGCTTACACCTTGTTTTTTTCCAATGCCAGGGCAGCCAGCTGCTGCTTTACTCAGGACATGGGGCTTCCCTTCAGCCAACGGGTCACAGGATGGAGGAGGTCAGAGGGCTGAAGACACAGGTGGATCACCATGGGAACAAGGTTCTCTTCACATGCAATTCAAACCACAGCACCGTGATGATATTCTGATCATAAAAACCACACCTTATTCACTAAAGCAAGGAGGGTGTTTATTATACCAGAAACCACAGGGAGTGAGTAGGCTGGCACGAGGTTGTGATTCAGGCAGAGATCTGGCAGTGATATCAGGAGCAAACGTCCCATTTGTGGCCGGATGATTATTAATAACACAAAGCACTCAGTGTACACTGAAAACTCTCCCTGGCATATGAATACAGAAGTCCCCTGGAATCAGCTTACCAAATGGGAGCTTCAGGTATCAGACCAAAGTGGCCACTCTTTTCTTGAGGCTGAATGATTGAATGATTTTGCTGCCTGGAAGGACTTGTAGGGTCTGTTGGGAACATTAACAACATGGGTTCATGCTCCTGTGACATTGGTACTTCACAATATGTTTGCAGTACTTTCCCTCACATCATCTTCAAATAACACACAGTGGTAGATATGCTTAACCACATTTTACAGATGAATAAATTGAGAATGAGAGTGATGAAGTTATTTGCTCAAGGGAAAAACAGAGAAGAAATTATAGAAAAATAACCTGAATCCAAGTCCAACGTCCACCCCCTCCCCTGAGAATATCTATTTATCACCCACCCATCCATCCAACCACCCATCTATTACACACCCAGTCACCAATCCATCTACTCATCCATCCATCCATTAACCCATCCATTGTTCCTACTACACACCCTCCGTATGCTTAGATGAGTGGGCTTGGGAAATTCAGATCCCTACCTCAAGGACTTGAAACTCATCAAGGAAACACATGGTATATTCATGGTTACATCAAAGGCTCAAGTCCAGAGACAAATCAGATGAGATCTTAGGAGCCTTGCAGAACTGCTCATGGAATCTAAGGCATAAAGACAAGTTCATAAGAGCGGGTGGAAGAAGAAATAAGTACTGGGTACAAGTCTAAGTCAAGCATCATCTCCCACCAGGATGATGGGAACAGGCCTGCATGACTCATGGACAAAGCCATGCAGTTTTTGACCTGTAGAGGAGGAGACATGTCAGAATACTCAAGGAATCCTATTCTTTGAATGCATACCTAAGGCCACAAATGTTTCCCATTGTTAAGCTCCGAACCTAGATGCATAGTGCTGTCCAGTGCAGCCTACCCCAACCCAGCCTTATGTGGCCTCTCTTATGTGCTCCACTCTAGCCATCTGACTTCTACACAGACTGCTCCTGCTCTTTTCTCTTTTTTTGCCTCATTAGCACCTAGTCATCCTCTGCACCTGAAAATAATGGTCTCTTCCTGCACGAAATCTTCTGAGATTGCCTAGGTTGTCTTTGTCTTTTCTTCTCACAATTGCCAGTCTGCACACTAGGGTATTGGTCTTCACACACATCCAACCTGATGGAAACTCAACGTAGACAGATACCCATATTTTATGCTGATTAGAATATCCCACTCTCCTAGCTCCAGACCTCAGGAAAGATTGAACTGAAAGATGAGTGGAGAGACAGATGGACAGGTAGTGCCCAAAAAAGCTCCATTTCTGGTCAGCTGCACCTTGGCATCTCCAAATGTGGATGCAGAAAGGCAGGCAAGGATTGGAAATGCCATGGACAAAACCAGAGAACGGTTAGCCTAGACTAGGTTTACATGGAAGCTCAATGCTGGTCTATTCCCAAACAGAAATCTTGGCCCTGCACTAATGTACCTGAGACTTGGTCAGACAAGTGTACCTTGTTTCAGTTGAGAAAAGACTGAACAATTGTACCCAAGGGTTTGGTGGTCCATGGTCTCAGCACCCTCATGTGCTCACAGCCAGGCAGATCAAGGATGCTGGGCCTCAACCTCACTATGTTGCTGGAGGTTGGGATTCATCAGGATCATCAGAAAAATTAGACCATCAGGAAATGTGTTCACTAATGAAGCCAGTAGAGACAGGGCAGCCAATTCACCCCTGGGCCTCCATGGCTAGTCACTATAGTTTGTATGTATCTCCTGTTGTTTTTGGTTGCAAACTAGGCCTTCCAAGGGCAGACCTGAGGCTCCCCTCCCTGTTTGCCTGAAGCCACTCCTGGCTCTCAGTCCAGCTTCCCATTCATGGGTCCCTCTGGGTCACATAAGTTTCTCGCAATTCTGAGCTGAGAAAAGCTGAAAAGGTAATACTACACCTAGCCCATAGTCGAGAAAAATAAGGCCCAGGGGAGGATTTGACTTATTCTAAGACCCCTGACAAATGTGTTGCTGAGGTTTTTGTTGATTTCTGCTGATAGGAGATATGATATCTACAAACAGATCAACCTCTCCCACGAATTACTTGGAGTACCCTGGCTGCCCACCCCACCACATGTGCACAGGCATCCTCTGTAAAACCCACAAGCCACAGACTGCCATAGGCCCCCAAGATGTACTCCCAGGGCCTCTATAAAGCTAAGTCCGAAATAATTACAACCAAAGAAAGTATTCACACACACACACACACACCCTTAATGCACAAAATTACCCAGCAAACTTGTTATTTAAAAAGAACAGAATTTGTTCTGGAAAGCAGATACCACCAGAAACTCCACACTGCAATTAGTTCTCCTAATGAACAATCACTGGAGCATTCACCAATAAATACAAGCAGGATGGTGCAGGGCCAGGGCAGCAGGCAGAGCTGAGTCACCCTGGCACTCCTGGGCAACAGGGAGGCCAGGTGCAAGGACAGAGCCCTGAGGCTCCCAGCAGGGACAGGTGTTCTGTTCCCACAGGATGGGCCAAAGCACCTAGGACTGGAACTGACTAAGGTCTCCTTGCCTAATAGCCAGTAGCCCCCAGCTCTGACTACCTGGGAAAACAGAATTTACCAGAGCCAGCCTTCTGGATACTGAGTGGCTCAGAGGCCATGTGAGGACAGTCCCTGGGCTGGCTCTCAGCCACTGCCATCCAGGGCCAGCAGTGGGAATGCAGTCACTGATACATAGATGTTTTCTCAAAAGGTATAAAGTTGCATTTTTGGAGTGATGGTAACGTTTTAAAGCATCATTTTAAAAAATAAAACAAATTACAGGAAAAATCATCTACTTTGTGAGTGATAAGATTTCTGAGAATAAATTGTTGTGTGTTTGTGACTATGGGTGCATAAGAAATATGAGATTTGCTGTTGAATTACTTTCAATCCTTGACTCAAAGCTAAAAGAAACCAAGATGGTTTTAAATCCTGAACTTATGACATTTATGTGATGTTTTTATGTTAATAAGTAAAATATATTTATAATACAATAAATGATAATGAAAACAATATTTCTAATAAATTATATAACCCAGGGTCATCATCCACACAGTGTAGGTTGAGGATACATAGTGTGTGTGTCTATACTTTATACACAAGTGACACACATATGTATCACATAAGTTCTGAGTACTATCAGCGTACATTTCTTCATTTTGCTCTCTTACATAAAATCACAAAAAAAGAAGCATAATAATGTTCAACCTCACATTATACTTAGTCATGCAGATGTTCACATTAGAAGTAAATTTGATATTATTAAAATTCGGCCCTTCTGTAGCACATTTGATATGTGGGGATTAAGTATGCTTTGAGCTATACTTCATATATCACATATTTTTAACAGATTGGCTTATTTTATGGAAAATTTAAGAAATAAATCCATAGTTATTTCCTTTTTTACCCAGTCTTTAGGAGGCAATTACCATTTATTTGATACAAAAAAAAAATACTATAAGAACTAGTTCAGGTCCAATTCTTCAGGCCTGCATTTTGACTGGGAGTTGGTACAAACACTACAAGGGTTTGTCAGGCTCCACAGTGTTCTGGTGCTGAGAGAGATCCCCAGAAGTCACACCATCAGGAGGCTCTCTCCCAGCCCTCTATGTGTTTCCTGCTGACCTTTTGGCTGACAGAGAACAGGATCAATGGACAGATCTGTTTAACTTTGCAGGTAAGACTTCACTAGAGCAGAACATTTTCAGAAAAGTGAAAATAACACAGTTGAAAGCCACTAGTCTACATAACCAATGATCATATTCTAGAGGAGGAGACAAGCTCACAGTGGCCTCTGTCTCTCAGTCTTCCAGCAGCAAACAGCAGACTAGAACTACCATTTTCTATTTTAAGCCAGGAAGTGTCCTCTACTCCATTCTGCCTGCTGCTCTGGACACACGGATAAGACATCTTTCCATATCAATCTGTCATTTCAAAATCTTCAAGGGAATTGTGAAAAAATAAAAGACCATTTGCTAAGATGTCATTGTCCTTCAATTTTTGTCCATTCACAAAACATTCCTTAAAAATTATGTACTGCATTTAAGGATTATTACTTATTTTCCCTAAGAAACTGATGGCTCAGATTTCCCTGCAAATACATTAAAACATCACTCTCTTTGTACAGTGACCAAACTGCCTGGGAAGACAGGGATGCCTCTACTCATGTCTCATTAAGGACACTGAAGGAAGCCAGCATCTTTTTTTTTTTTTTAATTCTGTACTGGGCCTTATGATGCATGCTGGGTCAGTGCTCTACCACTGAACTATATCTCCAGCCTTTTGATTTTAGGCTAAGACAAGGTCTCACTAAATTGCTCAGGCTGGCCTTGAACTTGTAATTCTCCAGCCTCAGCTGCCTGAGTACCTGGGATACAGGTGTGCACCATCACATCTGGTTCAGTACCCTTTTCTAGAAACAGCCATCTTGTCCACCAGCTAGCAGGAGCTTCATAAGGGGCAAAGACTCCTTTTTTTTTCCCCATACATTCTGCCAAACCCTATGGATAAAGCCACATTCTATTAATTATAATTTTAAAGACTTTCTGAAGTCTTTCACCCTGTTCTTAGGAGTTTCCACAGCTATGGGAGTCATATAAGTGCTCTCCACTATGACCATCTTGGAGCCAGGCTCTTAGGCAAGTGATCCCCATGAGACATTGATTGTGGAGGGGCCAGGATTAGGGCCAGGATTAGTTGAAAGTCAGTGGAGATTCATAAAAGATAAATAAGAGGTATAAAATATTATAAGATAGTAGGGACTAGGTCTAGTGTTCTATTGCACAATAGGGTGACTAGAGTCTACCACAATTTATAACATATTTTGCAAAAATAACCTGAAGAGTCTGAAGATTCCCAAAACATAGAAATGATAAATGTTCAAGGAGATGGAAATGCTAATTAACTGATTTTATCATTATACATTGTATACATGTAGCAAATTATCATATTGTAGCCCATAAATATGTACAAATATATGTCAATTAAAAATTAAATTATAAAATAAAGCATGCACAAGAATAAGCAATTTGTCTGCCACAGAAACCCAAAACTTCCTCATAGTTGCTAATCAAGGGGATGATACCAGATGACAAGCTTAACCCCCTTATTGGAAGGTTAGTTGGAAGCCTCCCTAAACTACAGTGGAGTAGAATATAATGGCAGCATGAAATAAAACACTTTCAGTCTTGCTTGAAGTCAGTTACAGTAATTTAATTTTAATGAAGAGTAGGGCGAGGGGTAGTCCTTTTTTCCTGTTACTACCAAAGTATGTGTGAGGAAAGTTCCTTCGATGTAATCTTCAAACCATAACTTTGATAGGAATCCTGTTTTTAAGGTTTATTGAAAATACTGGGGCTTCACCCTGACCATCTGAATTAGAATCTCCCACACCTGAAGCTGAGAGCCAGCTCCAGCACCCTCCTTACCTGAACCCTCTCGGTGCTCACCCCCTCTTCTTCTACCCTGTGGACATGACCTCAGGTTGTAGCAATGACAGGGATCTGGGCATCACGGCCTCACTCCCTTCTACCTAACAACACATCTCAGGACTGGGAAAGATTTTAGAAATTGAGACCTCACCCATGCTGGGGTGGAGGTGGGGAGAGGGAGGCCATGCCAGAGGATGTCCGAGAAACCTTCCTCATCTATAGGAGTTGTCTTTGTGAGAGCTCCACCAATGCATCCCCCCAGGTATACTGCTGGGTCCATGACATGCAATAAGGACAAAATGTTTCAACCCAACTCACGTGGGAAAAAGCGAAATCCCATTTGTACAGACCACTTCAGTTTAAGCACTGACAAGCCATTTTTGTTGAACTCTAGGAGAACTGCTTGCAACTTGCACAAAAGTGATGCTAATGAAATAACAGGCACATAATAATCATCCCAAGCACTGTGTCAAGAGGCCAAGGAAGAAGACAGGCGTCAGAAGGCAGCTGTGGGCAGAGGCTATTCAAGCCAGCTGCACAAGTGGAACCAAAACACTGCAGGAGCCGCACTTGATCTTGTTCTGCTTGCCCCCACCCATACACATGGCCCCTGAGGAGGAAACAGGAGGCTGAGTCAGCTGCCCAAGGGGGTCTAGGATCTGTTTGAAGGTTGCAGAATGGTTCCACAGAGGCCCTACCAGCCCAGAGGCTGCCATGTACAGAGAGAGGAATACTAAAAGCTAGCTTATAATGAACTGAAAGAAACCATGGAGATGCAGGCAACCTTGCAGACAAACAGCTTAGCAATGACCTACACTGGGACACCATCTACATTCGGGGGCCCTGTATACAGAAGGGACCTCATGTGTATTGGGCTGGCATATGTTCAGCCAGTGCTCCACACCTGTGTGCCCTCTCTCTTCCATCTCTTCCAGGTGGGCACTAACTTCCCCTGTCCATATGGGCAGATGACCAAACATGATAATGTCACCTCTAAAAGAAGGCATATGACTTATAAAAAGGTCACCTGTCTCTGGAGAGAAGCACATGTAGGAACAGATTTATATTTGGCAAAATCTAAGACTCAATGACATCACACTCTGTGAGTCTTTCCTTAATCTAAACGAGTAAGTGTAAAGTCAATTACTGGAGCAGGAGGTGCTTCTCAGATCAGGAAGCTGCCTGGGTTCCCAACTCCCCTGCTCAAGGCAGAGAGCTCAGAGCCAACTCCAGTTCCCTCCTTACCTGCCCTCTCTCTGAACTCACTCATTTCTCTGTCTCCAAGAAACAGCTTGAGGTTTCTCAAGATGCCCCCTCCTCCAAAACCCAACAATAGAAACAACAAATATCTACACACAATCAAATAACGAATCAATGAAAATACAGTCTCAGCTATTGAGCAAGAGAGGAGACAAGCCAGATAAATGTTTCCAAGGCTCTCTCTGGTTTTGCAAAATTGCCCACGATGTCATATTATTTTAACAAGTCTTAAGAATGTTTCTATAAAGAAGTATACACAAAAGTTTTATAGAGATTTGGACATTTTCTACATGCTTAGGGAATCACATTCCAACTAATTTACCGTGCTCATATAGCATCAAAATTGTACGTTTCTTTATGTAAACTCTTATTGGTTTCCAATTCTTATACTTCTTAAGGTTTAGTTAGTCCAGAGAACTAAGACAATTTTCTAGTTTAAAGAGTTTGGGTAAGATTTTTGCTTGTGTTAACACAATTTTCTGGGTCTCATTGAATCTGGAAAAAAAAATGTGGCTCATCTTGCAGTAATTGGTGCACCTCTGGACAGAAACATTTCCCTGGAGTCTCATTTATGTGCCTTTCAGGAGTATAAAGAAGCACATTTTCACCAATGAGAGATTTTCTCATGAATCAGTATGGCTATCAATTTTACCAGCAACACATTTAAAAAGAGACTATCTTAGCCAACCTCTTACACCTGCTGGAAAATAAGTCAAGCTCAATGTAGTCTGTTCATTATATTGAAACAGGCATTCAAGTCTTGGGGTTAAAAGACCTACTAAAGTTTTTACTTAAACCCTATTCTTCCATACAGGAAGCTCTAATGAGTCATTTTTCAGCCAAGAAATATTCACAAAGACCACCAGTTCCAAGGCTAAGAGTTCCATTCTTTTGCCACTGCCTCTTCCTCCTTACTAGAGCCTCAGTCTCTTGTCCTAGATCTCGTACAGGAACCAGTGACCATTGTTAAAAAGAGAGAAAATTTATCAAAATAAGATAATACAGACATGACTACAGGGCACTTTACAGCCCAATGTAAATGGTTAAGCGGAGAGAGGTGAGTTTCTCACTGGAAATATGTTGGTGCCATCCTATTCCTGTCTCTGGGGAACCAGCTCTGAATGTATGATCTAGAACCCTGGGGCAACAGGGTATGTGGAGTGCTGCTGCTGCCCTGTCTTAAACACCATTTCCCATCATCGTGGGAATGAGAGCATGGGGATGGCCTTTGGCCCCATGTACCACCCAATCCCTTCACTTCTCTTACTTGTAGTCCTCTTGAGACTTCAGGCCAATTTAATTCAATTTTTCTTTATTTGTCAGTTTCTATATACTAGGAATGGTAATATACTAGTATCTTAATAAACATTGCCTTATTTAATCTCTACATAAGCTCAGTAGGGTCAACAATATCATTTCCACTCTGCAAGTGAAATTGAATCTCAAAGATGCTAATTTGCCCATGTTTATTATGCTTCAAAGTGGGTCTCCCCACAGCTGAATGCCAAGCTCCTTACTGCTCTCTCCCAACATGCAGTGTCATGGGGAAACATAAGTGCTGTATATACATGCACATGTGCATATGCTCACACATACACAACACATGCATCTGTGAGGAGGGCTTATATAGGTGTGTGACTGTCCATGTATATGACTACTAGACATCAGTTTATGAATTTGTTTTTAATTCTGACATTATTATTATTAAGCTCTTAGAGGGTTTTTTCCTATGTCTCCAAATTGCATGCCAGTTTGTCCAAAAGTTGCAGCATAAAAGGCAGAAACACCCCCCAATCCCTTATCTAGGCTTGGAGAGCTGACATTCAAGATCTGTAGCTCCAGTTTTGAGAAGTTCATAGAGAACGAGTTCAGTAAATGCTTAGAGTAGACTTGGTGGGTAGAGCGCATCCACCTGGCATGACAGCTATGCTCAGCAACCTGCTTGCCTGAAATGGTTCAGAAACAGCGGCAAAGTCCACTGCAGCCCGTACTCCAATAATTAACGTGCTATATTTTATTAAGACCCTTACATTCTGATAAAAGTAAAAGGGATGCAAAATCATAGACCAAAACAAATAAAAAAAACACACCAGAGAAAACCCAGACCCATAAGCTATTAATAACCTTAAGTTCTGTGTCTTTTCACCTGAGTTCTTCCTAAGAACTTAGAGGAATCAGCCAACATACTACCAACACATTTTTTTTTAATCTTAGATGATCCCAAGAAATCTCTGTCAGTGTCATTTTAACTTTTCTGTTGAAAATGTTGACACCTCAGAGCAAGTAGTACCTTTATATAGAGAGAAGAGTTTGGAAGACAGACAATCCAAATGCATAACAGTCTGTTATACAATAGAACTAATAAAGGCCTATATGTGATCAAGTAAAAATTTTATACAAAAGAGAGAGAAAAGAAGAAGGAAGAGGAGGAGGAGGAGGAGGAGGAGGAGGAGGAGGAGGAGGAGGAGGAGGAGGAGGAGGAGGAGAAGAAGAAGGAACGGGAGGGAAGGAGGAGGGTGAGGGGAAGGGAGGGGAGGGGAGGGTTGGGGAGGGTATGGAGGGGAAAGAGAAAAAAAAATCCTTCAAATATCCTCACAAAATTCCCTCTAAAACTATTCAAGAATTGTCAAGTCATCATCAAGAGGCAGAATAAGCTGTCAAAGTAAAGAAATAAAACACCCAAACTACCTTCCATCTTGAGCAAAAGTCTTTCTTGCTTCATTATCCCCAACATGGGGTACTGCATTTCTTGAAATATAGTCAGGTATTGGTAACAGCACCCATGGTATGTTCCTTGTTCAAATGCCAACTCAGATGAGCACTTTCAGAAGGCCAAGCTAGGACAAACTTCAGAAAACAGTCTGGAAACAAAAGAAGGCAGTTCAGCCTGGAGGCAGGTTGATTTCTCTTCTTGATCCCATCTCCTGGTCAGTTCCAGCCTTGGGAACTCTACACATACTTACTTTGGATCTTGTTCTACATGTTTAGAGATTTAGGTGTAGGAGAGCCTGTGCACTTCCCTTTTAAGGATGCCAGAGCATGACATCAACTCTGTTGTGTATTCTTGGTGGAACCCACCTGAAGGGGTGGGGAAGCTCAGCTGAAAACTCCACTACTATGGACTGAATTGTATCCTCCTTCAAATTCTCATATTGAACCCTTAACCTGCACAGTGATTATTATTTGGAGATGGGGCTTTTGAGGAGGTTCCTAAGATTAAGTAAAGTCATAAAGGTGGGACCCCAAACCAATAGGATTAGTGTTCTTATGAGAAGAATAAGGGACTCCAGAGATAACTCCCTCTTTCTCCTCATGTTTACAGGGAATATAACATGTGAAGGCACAGTGAGAAGGTGGGCATCATCAAGCCATGCAGAGAGGCCTCACCAGAAACCAACCTTGGCAATACCTGGATCTGGGACTTTCAGTCTTCACAACTGTGAGAAAATAAATGTCTGTTGTTTAAGACACTCAGTCTGTGATATTTTTTTACAGCAGTCAAAGTAGACTAAGACAATAACCATCTCAACAGCTAATGCCAATAATCTTTATATCTGCTGCTACAATAAGACATTTTACTAATGGCTCTGTACTAATCGTTAAAGGGAGGACACTCCAAAGACTAAGTTAGCCCCTTCTGGAATTCTGTCTGCCAGTCTCTCTTGGCTCTATAGTGTCAGCCAACTCAGGCATCCATGCTTGGGAAGCTTAGAGCTTTTGAGATCGCCCAGCAGGGTGAGACAGAGCATTCTGTGATAAGAAAGTTTCCAATCCAATAAGGTACAAAGACAAGCTGCTGAGAGCCCACACCGTGTGCCTTGTATCTGCAGCCCAAGAGAAGGGCCCCAGGGTTTCCTGGGGAGCAGGGGGAGTCAGGAAGTAGAGCACATTATACAGACCAAGAACTGCAGAGAGGGTACATGGACTCAACCTCCTGTCTCAGGCCCTACCATTAAGTGCAATTTAAATTACATTTGGTAGAAAAGATAATAATATTCCTGGCTAAAGAGACACAGTGATGGCTGCAATCAGGAAAGAAATGCAAACAAGCAGACAGAGTGAGAGATATTTGAGAATGAATTACTGGGATCTCTTGACTGATTTGACCTGTGTGTGTTGGGGGTGGATGATGTGTATGTGTGGTATATATGCACGCTCCCATGTGTGTTTGGGGTATGTCCGAGTAATGTGAGGGGTGTGTGTGTGAAGTGTCTGTGAGGAGTGTGTGTGATGTAGTGTGTGGATATGTGGTATGGGTGCCCGTGGGTATGTCTATAGTGTGTGTGTGTGTGTGTGTGGGGGTGGGTGGGGGTGGGTAGGGGTGTGTGTGTGTGTCTATATGTATATATATATGGGCACATGTGGAGGTATGGGATGTGTATGTGTTTGTGGGGGATGTGTGTGGTATGGAGTGTGTATATGAATTGTTCATTTATGACACATGTGTATGTATGTTTACATGTTGCATATTGTTACTGTCTGTGCGTGTGTGTGGCATGGAGGGAAACAGAAGCAGCAGGAGTAATATGCTACCACACTCCTGGAGCTGTCCTCCATACTCCTGGGGCTCTAGGCACTGGCTAAAGGGCATTACAAAGGTGATTTCCTCTCACCCTCAAAACAACTGCCTTATGGTCCTCACTTTATATGGGACACAGAGACATCAAGGGCTGCCACCTGCCCAGGGTTTCAAGCTGAGCAGGACATTTCCCGCAGACAGGTGGCCCAGACATATATCACATTTCCCTGGAGTAACACAACATGCTTTTCTCTCAGCTTCCCAGGACTCCCCACAATAAGTTACCATTCATTCATTCAGTCAGTCACTCACTCACTCACTCGTCAGCTACTCACTCATTCCACCCAGCAGGAGGGTCAGCTTCACTCTAGCCAGAGGCTGTGTGGGCTGGGCCACCCATGAGAAGAACTGAGAGAGGAGCAGAGCCAGAGGAGGATGCTGGGTCCTTACGGCCTTGTTTTCCCCAACATTTCTAGGAGCAGAGCAGATGCTGACTAGAGTGAAGCCTCCGTGCTGGTCCTTAATGTTCTCAGAGTGAACATTAACAAAGACCCTCTGAGGAGGGACCCCAGCTTCCACAGTGCTAAAGCCTCAATTTGCACATGCACATGAGCCTTTTGTCTCCCCCAAATTCCCCAACTCAGTGCCCCATCCAATCCAGAATATTCCAGCTGACCCTGACCCTGGGAGGCCCACCCATGCCCTCAGCATGGCCTTGGAAGCCCCCAGCCCATCACACTGACCTGCAGGAATCAGGCAGTCATGGCATCAAGTGCCCTTCGGCAACGCCTTCCAAACAGCCACATCAGCTACCAGCCACCGTGAGGTAATTTGAACGCAAAAAGGACAGAATTTAAATGACTCTGTCTCATTTACAGTTGCCCTTGCAGGATGACAGAAGAAACAGCCCAGAGAAGAATTCTGTGTAATGGTTAATAGCCACTCCCAAGGAAATGAACGCCCTGAAGTCATTTCATGGACCAGGAGAATTATCCAGTCTCACTCTCTGGTGCCTGGACAAATTCCAGAAGAACTGCCCATGTATGCTTATTTCCAGACTTCTCACTGATGGCTGAAAGGAAAGGCATCCCAGAGGTAGGACAGCTGGATTAGCTACATAAAGCACTCGCCTCCTGAATGTCACCATGTGGACCAAAAGACTACAGTATACAGGTGAGTTCCATCAATCATACAACATGCTTAGAGAGTCTGGGCCACATGCCTTAGGTCACAGGGATCCTTGGTTGTCATCCCCCTTGGCTCTAACAAGCAAATGACAAATCTTTTCTAAGATACAAGAATTTAGCTATCATTTCCAAGGGCACTAAGCTTCTCCACCCAAACATAAGCATGAGCACATGGTGTGTGCTCTCTCAGGACATCATGATCAGATCCTTGAGATCAGGACCACACCAGCTACTTCCAGAGCCCAACCCAAAACAGAAAATGAGGTAGAAATAAGCAACTTTACACCAATTTTCAAATACAAGAAAACATGAGAACCATGTGTGGCATGTGCTCAGTGAAGTTCCCCCAGCCCCATGTCAAGAGAATTCCATTCTGAGGGTGACAGAGCAGGCTGGGGCATGTAATTTATATGCATGCTCTCTACACAACAATGTGGTTTCCTGTATGACCAAACAAGAGTGTTCTGCTCAGTACCCAGCATACATTAGGAGCTCAACAAATTGTTGCCTAAAAAAGTCTAGAAAAAGAAGTAATTATAATTATTTGTACCATGTCATAATGAGTTCCCATGTGATACATCTACAGCTTTTTGTATGAAGAAGCATTATTCTACTGCACAATGATTAAGCAAATCCCACACTTCACATACTGACTTCCCATAAACACTGGATCTAAAAAATGTATATAGGGGTCAGGAGTAAGAAAGGACATACTTTGACCAAACCAGTTTCCACTTGAGTAATCAGTTTCCATGTTGGGCACCTTCTTAGAGCCTTTGATACATGAATGGGCATCACATACCTTCTAGAATAAATGACAGTATGTGACAGTTTCCAAGCTCCTTGGATCAAAGAATCTAATTTTATTTTATAATAGAATATATTTTAGCATCATGAAAAATAACTTGGGAAATTTCCAGTTTCACCATTTTATAGAGCTTTCTAGTTTTCAAAATGCCTCTACAAATATGAATCTCCTGGAAAATCTAAGTCTAATTCCTGCCATTGTGGTGACATCTGGACAAAAGTCAAGAGGCTCTACTTGATTTACCTGAGAATGCCTTTTAGGTTAATTTCCAGAATTTCCAGTTAAGGAATCTTAAAAAGATCTTAAAATCTTAGAAAAATTCCTTAACTGTAAATTCTGGTAAATAACCATAATGCTTCAATTCTCAGTCTAATAACTTTAGAGAAATATAGGAGGGTTAAAAGCAGTGACAGCATAAATCCTAGGTAGCCTAGGTCACCTGGGCTAACTACCAGCCCAGCCAACGTCCTAGTAGCTCAGACCCACAACAGCTTTTTTCTCACTCATGCTGAACAGTCATTATGATCAGCATTGGGCTGTGCTCTGTGACTTCTCACTTTAAGCCACAGGCTGATGAGGCACACCCCAAATGTGGCATCACCATGCAGAGGACAAGAGCTTGCCCTAGGATCATGTGCTACCAGTTTAACACTACATCCCGCCCCCCCTACATAATTCTCCAGGCGGAATCAGTCCCTGGTCCTGCCCCACCACAAGAAGCCCCAGAGTCATTCCTGCTGGGTGCCATAGACGCAGAAGCTGGAGCATTGCCAGAGGCATTGATTGACGGCCTTAGGGGGACAAACTTGCTGCACCCAGTTCATGTAACACATCTTAATTTCAGCATTCCTGAGAAATGAAGAAGGACCTTAATACTTAAGAGAACAGAATTTTAAAAATTATGCTCAAGTTCTATCCAATTTACTGAGCAGCTCATTTTTGTATGGATATGAATACATGCACACATTGTCCAAATGTCTGGAATATAACAGCTCTTGATGAACATCCTGCCTTGCCAAAGCTGGAGTAGACTCCCAGCCACAAGATCAGCATCCTATAGACACACATTTTCTGTGCCACCTGCCCTGACTCGTGAATCCCAGGCTAGCTGCAAAGGAGGAAGTCAGTTTGCCTCAGAACTTCTTCCCTGTTCCTTAACAAAGGTACACAGAATTCCTCAGCCCTTCCTCTAATTCCTGCCCCAGCCCATCCAAGACTCCACATCTATGTTTGCAATGGTACAAATCCATGGAATATGTGAACTTCCCTCCAAATACTACCTGCTTGGACATTTGTGATGCAGTGGCAGAAGGAACAATTATTTACAGGCTTCTGATTTAGCAGGGAAAACAACATGCCCAAGCAGAGAGCTATGAATCACAGTTCGGCAGAATGACTCTGCTACAGGAACCAGGGGCCTCTGTCAGTTCCTCAGTCCCAAATGTGGGTGACCCTTTGCATCTGTTCTCCCATCTAATCATCACAGCCATCCCTCGAGGGTCAATGAGATGATGTATGATCATCTTATCTTACAGATGAACAAACATCTATCCAGTAAGAAACAAACTCAAGGTCATTTGGAGAATTCATGTTCAAGTTCACGTGGCATCCAGTGTGCCTCTCATCCCTCCTCCCCCGAGTCATTATCATCCTTTCACCAATACCTGAGAGGGGCCAGAAAGTTCTGTGGGAGCTTACTTCAAGAAGATCATCAGACCAGGTCTCTTCATATCAGAAGGAATGTGGTTTGGCTCATTACAGAAACAAAGCACCAGGATATGAGGAGGTGGGAGCAGGCTGGAGACAACAGGTTGAGGTCCACTCCCACCATGCTCTATAATCTCATTAAATCCAGGCACAGCACTCCCTCCCCTGAGTTCCATAGGGGGTTATTTTATAAGTTGCATCACGACACACAAACGTAGGTATTCTATAAAAAATAACGAACAGAATGCATCTCCAGATATGAGACATGCTCTCTCACATGGAAATTTATCTGTAGCTTATTGTCCCTGCCAGCAGGTCAGGTCTTCTAAGAGAAGGATCCCTCTTATGTTCCCAGTCAGCATGGTAAGTGGTGGCTTATGCCCTTTACTGAGCTCCTTGCCCTGGCAGCAGTGACCAGTCAGGGGTGGCAAGTGCCCAGCTTGAGACACTGATGTGTGAGGAGTCCCTCCTGTCCTCCAGGAAGATGCCCCTGAGCAAGAAAGGCTCTGTCTGCTCCATGCCCCACTGCAGGGAAGGCTTGGAGTATTCCAGCTACTTTGCCACTTCATGTCAAAGATGAAGAGCAGCAGGCCTTGGAAATGCTATTCATCAGATTAATCCAAAGTAACATCAAACCTTGTGTAGAGAGGCCTCAGCTGAAGATCTACAGTTCTAGCATGTCCCTCTAGGAAGATACAAAAGAGATATTTTATTCCTTCCTTATAAATTCAGAAATGGGAAGAAAGAAAAAAAGCCACATAAAGCACCACAGTAGTTCCACCTTCTCCATGTGGAATGGGTTTCAAGACTCCCAGTGAATATCTGAAACCAAAGATATACCAAACCCCAAATATACTATACTTTTCCCATATACACATACCTATAATAGAGCTTAATTTACAAATAAGACACAGTAAGAATTAACAATAAAAACTAATAATAAAAGAGAACAATTATAATAATGTAATAAAAGTTATGTGAATATACTATCCCCTCCCCTCCCTTCCCCTCCCTCCCACCCACTTCCTCTCCCCCCCAAAAACATATTTTCACCTCTTCATTTCACTTTTTGACTTCTCTTTTGCATATCTGATTTGCCAGCATCACTACTCCTGAACTTTGAGGCCATTATTAAGTGAAATAAGGGTTACTTGAAAACAAGCCCTGTGATACTTCAACAGTCAATCAGATAACCAATATATCCATAAGAGACTCACAGGCGGTCAGGGTATAGAACATGGATAAGCTGGACAAAGGGATGATTTATGTCCAGCTGGGACAGCATCAGATTTCAGTATGCTACTCAGAATGGCATGGCAAGCAACTTAAAATGCATGAATCATTTATTTCTGAAATTTTACATTTAATATTTTCAGACTGCTGTTGAAACTATGGAAAACAAAACAAAAGATAAGGGAGGACTACTGTAGTCAATAGTGATCCTATTACATCAAGAAAAGTTACTTTGAAACTTAGAATCATGTGTTGAATATAGTATACTGAGAAGTTTAGTACTTGAAAGACTCCCAGAATAAATTTTTTAGAAGACAAATTTTTTACAGAATTTCACTTATGTATACAGATTTATAATGTCCTTAAGTTTTTAAAATGTATGGATGCCTACCCACTCCACAGGAAGGCCACTCTGCAGAAGGGTACTTGAGAGGGATCTACATAGCATACATTTAACTTAATAACCAAATAACCTTACGAGCCTCCCTCAATTAATTCTACTCAAGATGACAACAAAATTGCACCATCATATTTTCAGAACCCAAATCATAAGAAATTACTAAAGTTATGGATTTTGTTTTCAGACTGAGGCTATGAACATTCTGGTTTCTATCAGCAGGATCCCCTTCTTGGTGGGTTTTCAAGGCCTAAAGAGTTCAGGGTACCTCCTAGCTTGTTATCCATAGCTTTGCCCACCACGTTAAGCTAGTTATTCACATCCATTTTCTCCTCTATTTATTAATACCACCCTGGCTCACTGCCACATCTCTCAGAGTTCCTTGGTAAGTAAGATTTGGCTGAAAGTGCAGAGAAATGTTCCATGGTCAGGACAGATAAAGCAACTGCATTCTAAGGAAGGAAGCTCCCCTTTGAAAACGAGAAATCAGACACCAGGAGATTAACAGCACTCACATTTTTCCCCTGTTTTGTTGCACTCTATCCAGAAATTCAATGCAACTGGCAGATTAGAGTAAATTCTATTTAATGGGCATCTCTACTGTGGGTCTTTGCTGAGTTTTAATTGACACATAATAAATGCACACATTTGTGGGCTACAATGTGATAATTTAATACATATACACAATGTATTATATGATGATGTCTATTTCATTTCATGTAAGAGGTAATAAACACAATTTCATGAAACAGGTAACAACACAATTTCATAAGAGGAATCATTTCTAGTACAAAATGGTAGTGACTACAGTGTAAACAATTTATTATATATCTTACAAAGAACTAGAAGGGTTCAAAAGTTCCCAACATAAATGATAAATGTTGAAGAAGATTAAAATGCTAATTGTTGATCTTTGAAAAACTCAAGTATTTTTTGATCTCCATTGGGTCCTGCAAGTCAGGACATGGTAGCTGTTTTGAAAAACATAAACTGACTCCAGAAGGCAACCTGCAATTTATCATTCTCATATATATGTGTGTGTGTGTGTGTGTGTGTGTGTGTTTAGTATGTCCTGCCCACAGCTAAAAACACAGTGTACTGTCCTATCCTATCAAACTGAGGGGAAAGCAGAAACCCAAATCTGGTCAATACCTGACAAATCACACCTCTGGCCTGGGCTGTAAAGAAGCATACTACCTACTCATTCACACCAAACTGCTGCCAACTTACTTCTTTCTATGTCATACATACAGAGGCACTGCTGAAGTTCAAATGCACATGTTCCTTTAAATTTTGTGTGTTGGAAGTTATACCCCAAGGTGATGGCATTAAGGGGACCCTGCTGGAAGTGAGGGCTTCAGGTGATGAGGGCTTCACCTTCATGAATGGGACTCAGGCTCCTATAAAAGAGGTTTCATAGAAATGTCTACCTCTTCATCTCTTCTACCATGTGGGACATAGCATTAGTCCCTTTATGTCTTTAAACATGTGAGGACACAACAACAAGATGCCATCTATGCAGGAGAGAGCAGCCACCAAACCTGGTGATGCTTTGATCTCAAACTTCTCAGTCCCCAGGACAGCGAGAAATAAATTTTTGTGATTTATAAATTATCTATATTATTATTTTATAGCAGCAGGAACAGACTAAGACAGCCCCTCATAGGCTCATAGCAGCCTTGATTTTTAATTGACATTTGATAATCATACACATTTATGAGCTATGGTGTGGTAATCAATACATATACACAATGTGTCATGGAAGGGTATAACAGGTACCAAAATCGGTCCTTAGGAGGAGACCTGATGTCAAAACCTTCAACACAATAATTCCAAATCTATAATTTGTCCTTAGAAAATAAGAAGAAACAAACAGAGCTATGGAAAAAAGATATTCACTGTCTGTTTTTTAATAAGAAGAAAAGTAGAAAATACTAAAATTTCCAACAAAGGGCACTGTGGGGGTCACTGGTGCTTCTGAGTGTGTCTGACTTTCCTCCTTCCAGGTGAAGAGTGGCATCCCTACCTCTGGGGCATGAAGCTATGGACCCTGCTTTAGCTGATAAAGAGCAGGCAGAGGTGATATGCCATTCCTGTGTGTAAGCTTAGTATTAAAGTCATAATCACAGTGTTTATGATACTATGATTGTCTCCTCAGTACACAGGAGTTTTAAATACCTAGTTCCCTTTTATCCCTACCTCAGTACTGTGAAGTGGTATCATTCACATGGCAGAGGATGGAACCCAAGAGGTTAAATAAAGGTCTTACTTTCAGCTTACCAAAGTTGATTACAGAAAGCCTACTCCTGTCCCACTCTATCCTTAAACATTCTTGTTATTGCCAACCACTTAATATATCATATCACAAGAAGCAACAATGGAAAATTAATGACAATAAAATATAGGTAGGAATCACTAAATCCTCATGCAAGCAAACAATGGTGAACATAAATTACCAATTAACATACAGTACTAAATGAGACTGTATCTATATATAAGATGATTCCAAGTCTATAGATTTAAAAATACAAGGAACAAATGTATCCCACTTAAGCAATCAACCACCCACCCCTTGCCTTCGAAGTTTGAAATGACAAGTTGGAGTTAAATAACCTTTTCATTATTGGGTTTCTCTTCAGGTTCCTTTAGGTGGATTTCAAAACTTGGTTATTTTTTGAGCCTTAATTTGTATGCTATACCTTAGGATTTTTGCCAGGGTAAAGTGGTGGTGATGTGGCCTTTAGAGTCAATATGTATGGTGTGTCAAGTACTGTGTTAAGTAATTCACAGGAATTTCTTTATTTTAATCCTAATACTACCTTTCAAAGTAGACACCGTCGTTATCTTCATGCACCTATTGCTGTTTTACTCAGCTCTCTGCCTTCCTACCTAGTTAGGGACCCAGCTCCACACTGTCTGGAAGCTACACTATTACAACAGAACTTCACTCTGGGTACAATGATTGGCACCACTCATGCTGGGCCAGGTTAATTCCCCAGGAACTTGGATTCTTTTTATTTATTAACCAGCTTCATTAACATATAACTCACTTAACCAAATAATTCACCAATTTAATGTGTACAATTCAATGGTTTTTAAAATATTTGCAGAGCAGCACAACCATCATGACAATCTAATTCTAGAACTATTCTAATCGCCACTTACTATTCCCTCCAAGGACCCCTGCTCTAGGGACACACTAACCTTCTTTTTAACTCTTTAAATTTGTCTATTTCATTTCATGTAAGTAGAACCACACAATGTGACTGGCAAATTCCACTTAGCTTGCTTTTAAGGACCAATAAGATTGTAGCATATTTCAGTACTTTATTTCTTTGTATTACAGATAATATGCCACTATATGCTATAATATAACACTATATACTACATTTTTTATCCATTCATCAGTAGATGAATATTTACATTGGTTCTACTTTTCAGTTATTAAGAATGATACTATGAACACTTATGTAAAAGTTTTTGGGTGGACATGGATTTTCATTTCTCTTCAGTATGTATGTAAGAGTGGAACTGCTAAGTCATATGAAAATTCTATGTTTAGCTTTTTAAGGAACTGCCAAACTTTTTCAGAGTCTCACCATTTTATATTCTCACAAGCATTGTATGATAGTTCCAATTTCTCCACCTCCTCACCAACATTCATCTACTTTTTTGTTTTATTTTATTTTTTTAATTCTAGACATCCTAGTGGGTGTGAAGTGATGTCTCATTGTGGTTCTGATTTGCATGTCCCTAATGACTGATGATACTGAGCATCTTCTCATGTGCTTACTGAATACTTGTTTATCTTTTTTTGGCGAAATGTCTGTTCAAGTGTTTTCCCTATTTCTATTGGGTTATTTGTCTTATTACTAGGATATAAGAATTCTTTATGTATTCTGGATATGAGCCCCCTTATCTGGTATAATTTGCAGATATTTCCTCCTATTCTGTGGATTGTCTTTTCGCTTCTTCAAAGGCATTATTTTTGCAGCACATAAATTCTTAATTTGGATGTGGTCCAATGTACCTATATGTTTTTTCTGACGTTGCTCTATTTTTGGTGTTGTACAAGGTGGTAGCTCTCTGCAGCAAGGAAGTTACTGGTGGACATCTGCCCCCATGAGCATGAGGAAACTGAGGAAGGAGCTAGCAGCAGGGAGAGAAAATGACACAGTCACACAGTAAGAAAAAAAGCCACATGGGACAGACACAGGCCTGGGCTTCCTAGAGAACTGCTCTCTGAAGCCAGTATGTCCAGAGATACAGCTGAACCTCAGGGGATTCCTCAGGATCCCATGGCCCAGAGTCCCTACTCCATCTACGTCCTGCTGTTCATCAGCACAATGCGAAAAGAAGCAAAAAATAAAGAAAACAAGAATTCTGACCAGTATACCTCATTTACAGATGAGACAAGGGAGGCTCTAGTCACAAGCAGGTGCCATTAAGACACTACCACAGCCTATACCCCAGTGTGGCAACCTCACCTCTCTGTGGGCAGAGAAGGAACATCACAAACCCAGACAAGCTTCTCTTCACTTGCAAAGAATTCACAGAAAACCTCCTTTAAATAGCATACTGCAAGTGTCAGTTGTGGGGACCTTCTTATATAAGAGAGTTCAGTAATCCTACAGTCTGCAAGGATGTCACCTAAAATCCAGGTAGGCCCATGGGGGTCACATGGGCAGATCACCAGAAAAACACATAGTAGTACAAGTTTCCAGGAAATATCTTTGTGCAGACTTGATCTCACGGTGGAGGGGAAGGCTTTGTACTCTAACAGGAGCCTCCAAAATCTCCACAGATCCAAATAATTGGTTAAAGGAAAAGAACAACAGCAACAACAACCTCAATCTTAAAAGTTTTCCATATTCAAAAACTCTGAGCTACTGCTCCCTGGTACAAACTACAGAGAACACAATGGGACACAAAAATATTGGCTGATGTGTCATAGGTTTCTGGAGATTGAAAAACAACATTCAAAGGATGAACCAGTTATACATTGACAACTTTCAGCAGTCCCTTTGAGGCTTGTGTTTCAAAGATAAAGAATACAGGATACAAAGAGCCCTACCCATGGCCATCTCCCCTGGACACCTCTTTTGAGGTAGGACCATGAGTGACCTTCCACCAATCTTCCTAAGCTAGGTTGCTAGAGAAGACATTTCCTTTGCTCCAATCCTGTAGGGTACAGACTTAAACAGCATTCCACATGTAAACCAGTAAATCATAGCCACCTAATACAAAATAACAAATCCATATTTTTGATTGTCAAAACGTAAGCTCCCACCTAGACATCTTGCCAACCAAGGGGATTCATTTACCTTAAATGAGCTACAATGACTCATTACCCTGCTTCCAGGAGCCACCATATTTGCAATGTAAACATTCTCACATCACAGAATAGGTAAGTATAAAATCTCCAAAGCATTCCACTCAAGTCTTCCAGGAGGGCACTGCCTCCTAAACCTTATGGGAAATATCTCAACTTATTTTCTTCTCAGATCAATACAGATGCAGATCTTGGCTGTGATTTTAATTTCTCTGATTGCATATTTACCTTATAACATAAATCTTTTATAAGAGCAATTTAGGTGGTTCATGAGAGAATGCCAGATTATTGAACTGCTTGGTCACAAGCCATCATTTAGCAACTTCAATTCCATGTTGTAAAATGTGTTTGATTGTGGTTGCAAAAGGCATTGTACTTTAAAATGTTAAATATAAAATACAAAGTATTTCATGGCAGAAACTACAATGTCATTAACCTTACACCCTCAAATTATTCATTCATTCATCCATCCATGCATGCATCCATACTTTTATATTCATTGAGTACTTTCCAGATAGTCCTAAAAGCTGGTTAGATAGGAAAATACAAAACAATAAAACAAAATCTAACAACAACAACAACAAAAACTCTTAAGATACAGTCCAAGGCATGAAGTATATAGTAGGAAACTGCATTACCCAGCAGGAAGACTACCTGCTATATAGTACTAGCAAAATGGGGATACTGGGGAAAAAAAAAAAAAAGCCTTTGTTCGCTCTTTGTGGAACAGGCTCCTTTCTGCTCAGGATCCTGAAGCGTGCTTTCTTAGCCATGCTGGATCTAATTCAGCATCCAGGCCTTGTCTCAACACCTCAGAGAGCGCTTCCTGAGCCTCATAGCATCTACAACTCTCCATCACTTCACCTGCTTCATTTCCATAGCAACACCGATCACCTTGCCATAATGCTTTGTTCAGGAATGCCAGCTCACCAGGTATTTACAATACCATAGCACACTGAGCATTTGGTAGTGGATATTTTTCCCTACAAGAATAATGAGAGAAAAGATGTAACAGAAAATCAGAAAGTATTGCTAAATTTCATAGAAACATTTCTTTAATTTAAGAGACAATTCTCTAAAAAACTGCTCTAAAGGTTAAAAAATCATGAAAAATATTAAACATAAAGCCTTCATTATTGGAAATAGAATTTTCAATGTAGAGACCATTGACTGTTGGGCTAAGAAAGATGAGAATATTATATACAGTCATCTTTTGGTATCCATGAAGGATTTATTTCAAGACCCTTTGCAGACATCAGAATTCATTGAAGTTCCAGTCTCTTATATAAAATGGCAAAAAATTTGCATATCATCTATGCATATCCTTCTGTGTGCTTTAAATCATCTCTAGGTGATTTATAATACCTAGCATAATATAAATGCTAGGTTAATAGTGGCTATATTGCATTGCTTGGGGAATAATGACAAGAAAAAAGTGCATGTGTATTTTACAGATGCAATTTTTTTTTCAATTTTTTTTATATGAACTTGGTTGAATTGACAGATCTGGAACTTGCAAATATGGAAGGTCAGCTGTACTTGCATGTCTCTTCCCTTCCCTAAGACAGAAATTTTCCTAATTTGCAAGGTTTACATAATTTAAACTATGAGTTGCCACAATGATTCACAGGGATGGCCAATTTATCTTATTCCTTTTTTTGTTTGTTTAGAAAAAGGAAAAAGAAGGTTTATTGCTTTGCTAGCAAAGGGGAAACACAGGCACTCCTGTCCCAAAGGCTGTGACTCTGCCCATCAGCAAGAATAGGGAACTTTTAAAGAGCTGATTCAAAGGCTGTATTCCATGTGATCTCTATTGGAGTTGTAATTCACTTGTTAATTTGGGAGTTTGGTGATTTCTTTTTTTTATTTTATTTAATCTATTTTTTATGAATGACAGCAGAATGTGATTCAATTCATATTACACATATAGAGCACAATTTTTCATGTCTCTGGTTGTACACAAAGTAGAGTCATGCTATTTGTGTTTTCATACATGTACTTAGATTAATTATGTCCATCTCATTCCACCATCTTTCCTATACTCATTCCCCTTCCCTTCCCTTCCCTCCCCTTTGCCTTATCTAAAGTACGTTTATTCCTCCCATGTTCCCCCCATCCCCAATTAAGAATTAGCATCCTTATATCAGAGAAAACATTTGGCATTTGGTTTTTGGGGATTGGCTTTACTTCGCTTAGCATTATATTCTCCAGCTCCATCCATTTATCTGCAAATGCCATGATTTTATTCTTTTTTTTAATGCTGAGTAATATTCCATTGTGTATATATATCACATTTTCTTTATCCATTCATCTACTGAAGGGCATCTAGGTTGGCTCTACAATTTAGCTATTATGAATTGTGCTGTATTTTTTAAAAAAAGTAGTCATGAAATTCATCTGAAAAATTAGAGACCCAGAATAGCTAAAGCAGTCCTTAGCAGGAAGAGTGAAGCAAGCGGCATCACTATACCAGACCTTAAACTGTACTCAGAGCAATAGTAACAAAAATGGCATGGTATTGGCACCAAAACAGACTTGTAGACTAATGGTGAAGAATAGAGGAGACAGAAACAAACCAACATAATTACAGTTATCTTATATTAGACAAAGGCACCAAAAAACATATATTGGAGAAACAACAGCCTCTTCAACAAATAGTGCTGGAAATCCATATGAAACAAAATGAAATTAAGCCCTAATCTCTCACCAAGTACAAAAATCAACTCAAAGTAGATCAAGGACCTAGGAATTAAACCAGAGACTCTGCACCTAATAGAAGAAAAAGTAGGCCCAAATCTCCATCATGTCAGATTAGGCCACAACCTCCTTAATAAGACTCCTATAGCACAAGAATTAAAATCAAGAATCAATAAATGGGATAGATTCAAACTAAAAAGCCTCTTATCAGCAAAGGAAACAATCAGTGAGGTGAATAGAGAGCCTACAGAAAAGAGCAAATTTTTACCTCATGCACATCAGAGCACTAATCTCCAGGATATATAAATAATTCAAAACCTTAACACCAAAAAAACAAATAACCCAATCAATAAATGGGCCAAGGAACTGAAAGACACTTCTCAGAAGAAGATATACAATTGATCAATAAATATATTTTTAAAAAGTTCAATATCTCTAGCAATTAGAGAAATGCATACCAAAACTACTCTAAGATTTCATCTCACTTCAGTCAGAATGGCAGCTAGTAAGAATGCAAACAACAAGTATTAGTGAGGATGTGGGGATAAAGGCACACTCATACATTGCCTTTCTGCAAATTGGTGCAGCCATTTGTATTATTCTTATATTTAAACATATCCAAGGTTCATCACCACCCATCTTATACAAAGCTTTATACTTTTATTTGTTTCTATTTTAGCTGGGTTTTGACATTTAAAAGTTTTCAGAAAGGCTCACAACAGCTATGCTCTCTGACTTCTGGCATCTTTGTATCTGTTCATTTTCTCATCTATATACTTAAGAGGATTTGGCTAAGAAATGAATGGGCCCTCCATTGTTCCAGGACCTACCAGAAACCATTTCCTTAGTATTCTTTTACAAAATGTTGCTGGGCAGAGACTAACCCAGATGATCCTGTTTGCCAAAATCCTTTTTACCTTTCTGACTTAAAGGCAGGTGAAGAGCCCCATGGAAATGGGGAAATTCACCAGGACATAAGTCAGTATTATTCACTCTTCAAGCTCACCTCAAAATGCCATCACTCCTTTTGAATGACAAAAATCAGGTCTGGCCTATACATTAACATAGCTTCCTTCTTTCATATATTTACTCCCCCCCTTCTTTTCTAAAACTCTTTGTTGGCAATTAAAATTATGGTGACACTTTGCTTCTCTTGTGCAGTTTCCTCTCCCCTGTTCATGGTGTTTTGATTTTAAGGAGGTCGCCCATTTTGTGTCTACTTAGTTGATCTTTACGAGGATTTCATTTTCTGTTTTCTCTTCCACATTTTCCCCATCTCGGCCTTGTTTTTCCTTGTTTATTCTAGAGATCCTATTGCCATAATTTTCTTTGAAAATATGGAAAATACTTTCCTGAATTACTGAGTTGGTCTCTGAACTGTCCACATTCTTTCACAGTCTTTCAATTATGTATTTTGTTTTCTTTATTTCCATGGTTACCTTACTCTGCAGCATGATAACTCTTTGTTAAGTACAGGGAGTCAGGATTGAACCCAGGGCCTTGTGCCTGCTAGGCAAGCACTCTGCAAGAATCATACCTGCAGCCCTTTATTAAAATTTTTATTTTGAGACAGGGTCTTGCTAAATTGCCAGGCTGGCCTAGAACCTACAATCCTCCTCTTTTTAGCCTCCTAATCCCTTAGCTGAGATTACAGGTGTGCATATCATGCCTGGCTGCACAGTAATTCTTTTGAACTCTTTAGTCATTCCTGATGGGATTTGTTGACAGATAACATGGAGTAACCTTTGGGGAGTAAAATGAGAAAGTGTATGGCCTTGAGCCAAATTTGTCTGAAATAGTTCCTTACTGATCTGTACTTTCTTTTGGTCTGGGAATCTTCCTCCTTCAGTTTTCAACCATCAAGGGTTAAGCTGGTTAACTCCCAAGCATTTACTGTCACAGGTCCTCTGTCCAAGGTTACTTTACCCCTCCACCCCATTCCTCTTTCTCTCTGGCTTCACTATGGCCAGGTCCTGAGCCAGAAGCCAGGTCATGTATACTATTAATGGAAGAGGAACTGGCCTCTTTCTCACTGCCATGCATTTGAACATCCAGTGGCACTGAACTGGCTGTATCTTTGAAGGGATATAGTATTTGTTTATTTCTGCTCTTGATGTCCCTAATAATAGTAGATGCCTCATAAATCAAGTGAATGAGTGATTGTATTAATTAACCAGATGAACACCAAAGTGATCAACATCTGGGAATGGATAGCTAACATGCACCCTGGGAGATAACAACAAGAGAGCCCCTCAATAAAGTCCAGAGGCATGAACACACCCTTCTCTCCTCCTACGACAGTGGTAGGCCTGGGACAGAGCCTGCTAATGTGCTGCATTTCTTACAGCTCTAACAAATTCTCCAGCTCAATCTTAGCCAGGCATTATCAACACACTAAGGGGCAGTTTCTATACCGGGAATACCCCACACTCTTCCTTGTCCACTCCAGTTCTGTTCTGTAAGTCACTCCCTGAGCCCATGAAAGAATTCTTCTACCACCTTCACTCTTGATTCCACAAGCTCTGCCTACTACTGCAGGGTGAAAGTTCCGCAGCAGAGACCAATAGCATGATATGAGGACTCTAGAACTTGAACTGTTACTATAAAGATGCTCAATGTTTCCAACCTTTGCCAGGTGCACACTCTTGAAAGTACCAGGTACACAGGGGCATGGACAGTACAGCATTCATCTATGTGGACCAATGCTTCCTGCCTGAGGATGGCCATTCCCTGTGGGTGCAATGCCCATTCAATTCTGAAGATCCAACCTCCAGACAACTCAGGGAGACACAAAACACTCACAGAGACTATGGTGCAGCCTGCATAGAGTGGAAGCTCAAAATCAGAATCTAAGCAGACTACAGAAAGTAAACACCTCTGTCTATGACCTGAGACCCAGGCACACTTAATCCAGTCGATGGATTCAACAGTCCTCAAAGTAACTGCATGGGGCTCAAAGTGATAACAACAATCCTGTCTTCACTGGGGGTGGCCACTTCTTACCCTTATCTTCCTTCTCCATACTCTTTCCTTGCCCCTTGCCTGGGACACTCACCTTCCTCTGTGTTAAGGGAATTTGAGATATTCCAAACATACCCCAAGAAGCAGGCAGAGTCCATGGTTGGCTCCTTAGTTTCAACACCACCATATGATGCTTGCTTAAGTCTACATGTCTGCATTCCACAGTTGCTATTTCTTGTTTGAACATGCCCCAGTTTGTGCTAAAATAAAAACCTCCAAGAAGGCAAGAGCTGGTTCATAAAGTCTGTAAACATTTCTAATAAATGATTTTAAATATGCCATCCATCAATAACAAATCAATGATGTGAAATTTCACATATGAATCATATTTAAAAATGAAAAAAGAAAAAACTAATCTTCCCCAACTTCTGAATCTCTACTGGTTAAGATAGCAAATTATGCTGTTATAATGTTTTATATCCTACAAAGTGCTTTCACATGCCTGAATGCATCTGTGCCTGGCAATGACCTTGAGGGGTATTCTCTTCATTTTATGTATGTGAACACTGAGGCTTAGACAGGAAACCTTTAAAAGATTAGAGAATACTGCAAAATAAAATGGCAAGGTAAACACTGGAGCCAAATATATGGCTATTATGTTTTTTTCTTTCTTTGTCAAAGGGGAAAAAATCTTCATTAAAATTGTTTCACACAATTGTTCCTATATTGACCTTTCAGCTACTCCACAGTAATGTGGTGACTGCACCAAAGATGTGAGCCCATCTCCAGAATCAAATAAGAACAGAAACATTTGCTGAAGATGTCCGATGCATGTACTAACCGATATCATCATCAGAATTCACCTAATCATCACCAGCCATCAGTGACATCATCCTTGTTTTATGCATAAGGGAGTATGAGCAAGCAATATTAGCATTAGCTACTCTATGGCAATGGAGCAAACCATGAAATGCTAAAGTCAGGGTTTGGGATGATACCACAGAGGTGCAGTAATCAAGGTAGTGCAGTACTGGCAAAATGATAGACAAAACAATCAATGAAACTAAGAGCCCAGAAATAGATCCTTAATTATGAGCATTTGATTTTTAATAAGTCACCACTGTAATTCATCAGGGATGGGATTTTCTATTCAACAAATGGTACCTGAAAAAATTAGATATCCACACAGAAATTCTCAATCCTTACACATACAACACACAAAAAGTAATTGAAGATGAATTGTAAACTACGATATAAAATAAACTTCAAAAAATATAAAGAAATATCTTCAAGGCTTTGGGTGACAAAGGTTTCTTGAGACACAGAAATAACAACCATAAATGAAAAATAGACTTCATAAAAATTTTAAAATTCTGCTTATTGTATCAAAAGACATAATCGTAGCTCAATAATCAAAAGACAACAACCTAGTAAAAAATGAGTACAAGAGTTGGATAGCAGTTCACAAAGGAAGATTATAAGAATGATCAATAAAAATGTTCAACACCATTGGTCAACAGGAAATGTAAACTAAAATTATTATGATGGACTATCATGCACCCACTGGAATGCCTTAAAGGACATAAAACTGCTCATATCAAATGCTGGAAAAGATACAGAACCACCAGAATGCTCAGACCCTGTGGGAAGGAAAGTAGAATAGGCCAGCCATCTTTTGTCAACTATCCTATGACCCAATAATTCCACTCCTAGGTATTAATGTAAGAGAAACAAAAACATCAGCCACAAAAAGCCCTGTATAAGAACGTTCACAGCAGCCTTATTCATAAGAGCTCCACACTGGGCCAACAAGAGGAGAGTGGCTAAACAGTCCCTGGCACAGTGAGACAATGGAACACAGACAGTGATGAAAAGGACTAGGCCCTCAATACAGCAACAACATGGACCAGTGGTGAAAACAGGAAGCTTCGGGAAGACGAGTTCCTCCTGCCCTATCCCCATCCCATGAAGTTCTAGAAGAGACAAAAGGAATCTATGATAAAGAAATCAGAAAGACAGTTGCCTGGGAGAAGGATTTGAGCAGGGCATGTGGGAACTGTCTGGTGCAATATTAACGTTCTATATCTTAGTAAGGATTTGGTTATATAGTTGTTTACATCTGTTAAGACTCATCTATTGTGTGCATTTCACTTTCACTAAGAAAGAAAGAAAGAAAGAAAGAGAGAAAAAGTTGGGTTGGGAGAATGAAAATCTAAGCTAGTGCCAGAGGAGACATACTTACCTCTGATCTAAACCAGAGGTACTTCAGGCATGAACCCCATTTACTAAGGCACTCTTGACTACACCAGTGTCCAGTGATGTGGAGCCAGAGAAAAACCTACAGAGGGTTCAAGACACACTAACATGAAAGAAAACCTAAAGTGCTCAAGGGTGCCACATATAATCTGCAGAGTGAATATGGTCTCCTATCACAGAAAAATCTATATGGGCACAAGAAGAAATGAGTGGTTTCCATTTCCAAAACAGGCACACACACACACACCTGAATCTGAAATTGTGGTAGAATACACATAACATAAAATTTACCATCTTAACAAATTTGAAGAGTACATTTGGGGGGCATTAAGTATATTCACATTGTGCTATCACCATCATCCATATTCAGAACTCTTTCCCAATATCTGAAATTGAAACTGGACCCATTAAATACCAACTCCTCACTCCCCAACTGCCAACTCCAGCAACATCCATCTACTTTCCGCTGCTATGAAACTGACTACTGTAGGTTCCTCATGAGTGGAATGACAGTATTTATTGTTTCGGGTCTGCCCTATTTCACTTGGTGTATATGCTCAAGTTTCATCCGTATTGTGGTATGTGTCAGAATTTCCTTCCTTTTTGAGACGAATAAGATCTCATCTTATGTATCTATGACATTTTGCATATCCATTCATCTATAGTGGGAGACTATGGGTTGCTCACACCTTTTGGCTATGGTAAATGGTGCTGTGAACTGGTTGTACAAATACCTGTTTGAATCCCACTTTCAATTCTTTGGGGTATGTACCAGAAGTGGTGTTGCTGATTCTTACAGTAATTCTGTGTTTTATTTTCTGAGGACCATTAGACTGTTTCCCACAGCAGGGATTACACTTCACACTTCCACCACAGAGGCGGAATAAAAATCATTTATTAGAAATGTTTACAGACTTTATGTCTCCACATCCCCACCAGCACATATTTCCTGATTTTTTTAGAGTGATAATCTAATGGGTAGAGGGGACACTCTTAATATGTTTTAAATTAAGGACTTCTATGATCTTTTCCCAAAGGAAAAATAAAGAAGCCATTATATTCAAGTATGATTTCCTAGCATAGGGCTGAGCTTCACAATTGGAAAATGAGTCAGAGAAGGCCCTGGTAATAAAAATGAAGACCCTGTCTCCACACAGTACCCAACCAAAATGATTTCCCTGCATGTTTGTCCATGAGATTTGGCCAACACTCATTTGATACAAGTGTGTGTATAATTGATGGTTATTAAAGGCCAAAGAGCTTTCTTTATGTTTGAGAGTAAGAGGTAAGAAAATGGAATATTTACAAAATAAATCACTTCCATTTGGAAAAATTTACATTCACTTTTGAGGGCTACAGAAACATTCCTATAAATGGTAACAGAATTGCAGCAAGTAGTATTCTTTACTTCCTATTAAGAGATCAAAACTGTAGGAAAATATTCTAAGTACTAAAAGAGCAATTGTTAGCAAATATATTAATGAAATTTAACCAATAATACACATTTAAGTCAACTTAACCATGGTGTATTTACAATTTGTTAACACTTTCAGAAACAGAACAGATTTGAAAATTGTCAGAATTCCACAGATATTATCAATTACCTAATATTTTACCATGGTATTTGACTGAATAAAATAGCTCACCACAAAGAAAATTTTAACCTGTATTCAAAATGAATTTAGTTGGAATTGGTAGAAACTGAAGAATAGGTGCCATAAACATACACTGGAGAAAAGATAGCCTGTTCAACATACGGTTCTGAGAAAACTGGAAACCCATATATAGCAGAATAAAATTGAACCCCTATCTCTTGCCCCATACAAAACTCAACTCAAAGTGGATCAAGGACCTAGGCATTAGACCAAAGACCCTGTAGGGCCTACTAGAAGAAAACATAGGCAACTCTTCATCATGTCAGCCGAGGAACTGACCTCCTTAACAAGACTCCTAAAGTGCAAGAAGTAAAATCAAGAATCAATAAAAATGGGATGTTATCAAACTAAAAAGCTCCTTCACAGCAAAGGAAACAATCAAGAACGTGATGAGATATTATACAGAATGGGAGAAAATCTTTGCAACCTGCACCTCAGATAGAGCACTAATCTCTGTGATATACAAAGAACTCAAAAAACTTAAAATCAAATAAAAATAAATACAATAAAACCACAATAACCCAATCAATAAATGGGCAAAGGAACTGAACAGTACTTCCCAGAAGAAGAAATACGAATGGTCAACAAATATATGAAAAAATGCTCAACATCTCTAGTATTTAGAGAAATGCAAATTAAACTACACTGAGACTCCGTATCACTCCAGTCAGAATAGCTATTATCAAGAATACAAGGAATAATAAATGTTAGCAAGAAAATGGTAGAAAAACTACCTTCATACACTGGTGGTGGAAATGAAAATTGGTGCAACCACTTTGGAAAGCAGTATGGAGATTCCTCAGAAAACCTGGAATGGAATAACCATTTGATCTACTTATCCCACTCCTAGTATAAATTAAAGGACTTAAAATCAACATACGGACAGTGATGCAGCCACATCAATGTTTATAACAGCTCAATTCACAATAGCCAAGCTATGGAACCAATCCAGGTGCCCTTCAACAGATGAATGGATAAAGAAAAGGTGGCATATTTACACAGTGGAATATTAGCCATAAAGAGGAATGAAATTATGGCATTTGCTGGCAAATAGATAGAACTGGAGAATATCATGCTAAGTGAAATAAGCCAGTCCCCAAAATCCAAAGGCAGAATAATCTCTCTGATATGTGGATGATAGCACATGACACAATAAAGGTATTTGGCCCTGAAAGAAATAACAATCTTTAGCTTTATTTTTGGTAGAGTTATAATTCCCAGGTGCCCTAAAATTAAACAAAAACACAAACAAGAGTCCATAGCATTACCTTCCTCTGGGTTGAAACAAATTTTAACCAAGAAAAGAATTTGGTTCATTGGAACATGGCTCAAATTCACAATGGGGCTTTGTCAGCTGCCTGGAACAGAAGGGAGCATAAGGGAACAGGATGAGGAGCTCTAGAAACTTGTGGTGCAGTAAGGAAAGACAGCAGCATGACTGCTAAAGTTTTCCCCAGCCTGGCTGGTATCTGTTGACAGAGAAGTTCTACTATCTATTCTTCAGATCAATCACTGAATATAAGCACTATACAGGATGTCAGGACAATCCCACAAAGTGTGCAATTTAAGGAAAGCATGCACAGCCTAAACTCTACCTACTCACATGTCTGGCCCAGGAAGTATGTAAATGTTGCTATCTGTATTGTATGGACACTAATTTAGGAGCATCCTAAAAGGGTAAACGCAAAATAGGACTGAGGGGAGGATGTGTGGATGAGTAAGAATCTTTCTGAATAATTAGATGCTGGCAGGACAAATGAAGTGAGATCACTGTGAATAGAAAGTGTGAGTGAGCAAGGATGTGCAGGGTATAAAGTATTACCAGGAGGGTGTGACCCCACCCAGGGATAACAACCTTGGCATAGAAACCCATGGTAGAAAAACAATAATATTTCCAAGGTCTGTCATGATGTTCCCCTGCCAGGAAAAGACAATCATCTTATTTCAGTGCTATGTAACTTTGATAAATAAAACTATTGCTATAGAGTGAACCCTCTGTAACTTCTTTTGCTTTTATCTTGAATGAAAATAAGCAAGGTTCAAAGACAGAAAAAGATGTGGAAGGATGTTGGGGTGTCACATAAAATAATGGACATCCAGTGAAACTAGAATTTCAGGTAAACAAGGGGTGTTTTAATGTAAGTATGCCTCGTGCAATTTAGGGGACAAGCTTATACTAGAATATCATTTGTTACTCATCTGAAACCCAGACTTACTGGGACAACCCACTGCAGCGTTTATGTACATCTGGCAACTCTAAAGGAAGCACAACTTTGACTTTCCTAAAACCCTCTCTGCTAGTCACCACAGAGAAAGATAAACAAGGTGGAACTCAGCAAAAATACTGCTAAATATTCACCTGTCATTTCTGACAAGACTGGACTTGTCATTTTTGACAAGAAAGGCAATTATTATGTGTCATTAATTTTTTAAATATTATTTTTCAGTTTTCACAACATCTTTATTTTATTTTTATGTGGTGCTGAGGATTGAACCCCCTGCGTGCCTCACATGCCAGGCAAGCACGTTACCACTTGAGCCACATCCCCAGCCCCTGTGTCATTAATTTTTAAATTACATTTCCCTTTTTGTTTTCCTAACTGCCTTACTTCCTGGACATAGGTTTAAATGTTTCACACATACACAGGTAAGTGTAGCTAACCAAGTCAATATTTAAAGCAGATCCCATGTGATCACACAACTGAAAACACAAAGTTATTTTTTTATGAAATACAGAATTGTTTTATAACTTGTGTCTGATTCAAGACACAGATCTCAAACAAACTCCGTAAGTGATATTTGGTGCTAACATTTCTAAATTTCTTTCTTTTATTGATTTTATTTTTTAAATACATGAAAGTGGAATGCATTACAATTCTTATTACACATATAGAGCACAATTTTTCATATCTCTGTATATAAAGTATGTTCACATCAATTCATGTCTTCATACATGTACTTTGGATAGTGATGTCCATCACATTCCACCATCATTGCTAACCCCCTGCCCCCTCCCTTCCCCTCCCACCCCTCTGCAATGCCAAATGTTTTCTCTGATATAAGCTGACTGATCCATAATGGGATAGGGAGGGGGAGCATGGGAGGAACAGACAAACTCTAAATGTTCTTTCTAATGCTTTACTTTTTAAAGTCTCTTTCAAATTTGGTGTTAACATTTAAAAATCTCCTGTATAATGCCAAATTGTGGTACAGCCATTATCCTTTCACTATTATCTATGTTCCAGACTGATTTAAAAACCTAAAAGAAAGTAGGTCTTGCCTTATCCACTGAGGACACATTCCAAGGTCTTGTGTGGATGCCCAAGGCCACAGAGAGTACCAAACCCTACATATTCCATTTTTCTATGTATACATACCTAATATAAAGTTTAATTAATAATTTAGGCACTATAAGAGATTAACAACAATAACTAATAATAAAATAGAATGATTATAACAATCTTCTGTAAATAAAGCTACTTAAGACTTACAAATTGTTTATTTCTGGAATTTTCCATTTAATATTTTTTAACTACAGTTGACCTCAGATAACTGAAACCACAGAATGTGAAACTGTGGATAAGGGAAGGACTCCAAAGCCACAATGGCTACATAACTTAATTACTTTTCAGTTCTTCTGAAATAGTTTTCTCTTTTTCTCTCTCTCTCTCTCTGTATGCTTTTCATGAACTTAGATCATTTTAGATCATTTTCTTTTTGAGGTTAGTATTACCATGTTATCAAAACCAGTTAAAAATGGTACAAAAAAGTATAAACATTCCTCATGAAAAAAGACATAGCAAATCTCCACAAAATATTAGCATATAGAATCCAGCAATGTATAGTAAAAATAATATATCATGATCAAATGTGCTTTAGTCCAGGGATACAAAGTTAGTCTGACATTTAAAAAAAATCAAGCAATATAATCTATTTAACAAGCAACCCATACCAATTGTCTCAAAAAAAAAACATTTGGCAAATTCCAAAAATTTATGATAAAAATACTTAGAAAACTCAGAATGGAATGGAATTTTTCGAAATATAATTAGCAGTATCTATGTAAAATCTACAGCTACCATCATATTTAATACCCAAAGACTGGATGCTTTCCCCCTGGGATCAAGAATCAGAAATATATGCCCACTCTCACTGTTCAGATTCAACAGTACTACAAGTTTCAGACAGTGCAGTAAGGTATAAAAAAGGAAATAAAAGGCATAAAGACAGAGAAGAAAATAAAACTATCCACATTTATACAAAACATATTCTTCACAGAAAACACTAAGAAATCTATACGAAATTTCCTAGAGCTGAGTGAATTCAGGCAGGGCACAAGATATGACATAAACATACAAAATCAACTATTTCTATATACTAGAAATGCATGAGTAGAAACTTAAATTAAATATCACTTTCAATACAATATGACTTTCAATCATTCAAAATAAAATAATATACTTAAATTTAAATTGAAAAGAACATGTATCAAACTTCTAGATTAAAAACTACAAAATAATGATGAAAGGAATTAAAGAATATCTAAATAAATGGAGAGACATATTGTGTTCGTGAGTTGGAAGACTCAACTAAGTAATGCTGCAATTTTCTCTAATTTCTTATCCAAATACAAGCAAGGTATCCCTGTAACCATAGATGAACTTAAAATATTTTATGAAAAGTCAAAGAACCTGGAATAGCTAAAACAATTTTGGAAAAGAAAAATAGAGATAAATCATTATACCTATCACTATATCATTTCAGTAATCAAGACATTATGGTATATGTAGAGGGATAGAAACATTAAAAAATTGAAATAAATTCTATAACTAAATCTAACCGATGTTTTAAAACTGACATATAATAATTGTGTATATGCATGGGATGCGATGTGATATTCTGAACTATGTATACATTAGAAACATTTAGTCAAGCTAATATCTATACTGCATCAACTCATAATTTTTATGGTGAAAATAATAAAAATCTATTCTTTTAGAAATTTTGAAATATATTTTATAATCCAGTATGGTCACCAGGCAGTGCAGGTAAATAGAATTTACTCCCCAAATCTAATTACTACTTTGTATGTTTTGATCAACATCTTCCCTTCCCCCATCTCTCAACTTCTGCAACCTCTGGCAACCATTTTTCTATTCTGTTTCTATGAGATTGACTTTTCACTTTCCATATATGTGAGATCCCACAGTATTTATCTTTCTCTGCCTTGCTTATCTCAGTTAGCTTCATGCCTTTCAGTTCTGTCTACTGTTGTCCTAAATGACAGAGCTTCTTTATTTTTAAGGCTGAATAGTATTGCAGTGTGTGTATAAAATCATATTTTCTTTATTCACTCATCTGTTGATTAATGCTTACGTTGCCTTCATATCTTTTTCTTTACAATGCTAAGGCCATTTTATTTTGACTAAAAATGTTAAGAATCTTAAAAAAGAAAAAAGATCTGTTTCCATAGATATATTGAAAACATGTCTACAGAAGACTGTACATGACCAAAAGTTCATGACAGTCACATCGGAGTTGGTAAAGAGGGAAAAGAGTAAAATGAGAATACGAACATAAAATTAGAGCAAGATCGTATACAACTAGATGTACAGGTTAAGGTTTTCAGATACAATAATTTATATTAGGGTAAATGGTACTTTCACTAAAATATAGAGAACATAAAAATGTGAACATCTAAAAAGAACAAAAAGTACAAAAACACTAAAAAAAATTGTTTACCATGATCATGTGGCATTCATCCCATAGATGCAGAGTTGGTTCAACATACAGAAATCAATAAACTTAATTCATCATATAAATAGACTTAAAAATGAGAATCATATGATCATCTCAATATATACAGAAAAAGCATCTGACAAAATACAGCACACCTTCATGTTCAAAATACTAGAAAAACTAGGGATAGTAGGGACATACCTCAACATCATAAAAAGTATATATGCTAAACCCAAGACCAACATCATTCTAAATGGAGAAAAATTGAAAGCAGTCCCTCTAAAACCTGAAAACAGACAAGAATGTCCTCTTTCACCACTTCTATTCAACATCGTCCTTGAAACTCTAGCCAGAGCAATTAGAAAGAAGAAAAAAATTAAAGCAATACAAATAGGTAAAGAACTCAAACTATCACTATTTGCTAATGACATGATTCTATATCTAGAAGATCCAAAAATTTCCACCAGAAAACTTCTAAAACTAATAAATGAATTCAGCAAAGTAGCAGGATATAAAGTCAACACCCATAAATCAAATGCATTCCTATACATCAGCGATGAATCCACTGAAAGAGAAATTAGAAAAACTACCCCATTCACAATAGCCTCAAAAAAAAAAAAGTTAAATACCTGGGAATCAGTCTAACAAAAGAGGTGAAAGACTTCTACAATGAAAATTACAGAACAATAAAGAAAGAAATTGAAGAAAACCTCAGAAGATGGAAAGATCTTCATGCTCCTGGACAGACAGAATTAATACTACCAAAAAGCATTATACAGATTTAATGCAATTCCTATTAAATCCCAATGACATTCTTTATAAAAATAGAAAAGGCAATGATTAAATTTATTTGGAAAAATAAAAGACCCAGAATAGACAAAGTAGTCCTTAGCAAGAAAAGTGAAGCAGGAAGCATCATAATACCAGACATGATAAGCAGAAACTTTTAGTTTATTCAATTCATAACCTAAGTCCAAATACAAAATATATGCAATGAAATATTTCATGCAGAAAAAATGAAAAATAAAAATGAAAACCAGCATAGGGATGAATTGTGCTAGAACAGCCAATTAAAGGAAAATCAAGTCTGAAATAGTCAATTAAAGGAGAATCAAATCTGAAATAGAAGCAAATCAAAATGGCTAGAAATAAAAATCATCTTTCTATATTAACATTGAAATAAATGGTCTAAAATCTCAAATCAAAGACACAGATTGGCAGAATGACTTAAAAAACAAAATCAATAAATGGGATGGATTCAAACTAAAAAGCTTCTTGTCAGCAAAGGAAACAATCAATAACATAAAGAGAGAGCCTACAGACTAGGAGAAAATCTTTACCACACACCCTTCAGAGCACTAATCTCCAGGATATATAAAGAACTCAAAAAAAATCTTAACACCAAAAAACCAAATAACCCAATCAATAAATTGGCTAAGGAACTGAACAGGTACTTCTCAGAAGATGATACACAATCAATTAACAAATATATGAAAAAATGTTCAACATCTCTAGCAATTAGACGAATACAAATCAAAATTACTCTAAAATTTCATCTCACTCCAGTCAGAATGGCAGCTATTAAGAATACAAACTACAAGGGCTGGGGCTGTAGCTCATTGGTAGAGCACCTGTCTTGCACATGTGAGGCATTGGGTTCAATCCTCAGCACTACCTAAAAATAAATAAAGATATTTTTAAAAAGAATAAAAAAACAACAATAAGTGTTGGCGAGGATGTGGGGAGAAAGGCACACTCATACATTGCTGATGGGACTGCAAATTGGTGCAACCAATATGGAAAGCAGTATGGAGATTCCTTGGAAAACTTGGAATTTGACCTAGATATCCCACTTCTCGGTTCATACCCAAAGGACTTTAAATCAGCATACTGTAGTAATGTAGCCACATCAATATTTATAGCAGCACAATTCACAATAGCTAAATTTCAGAACCAACCTAGATACCCTTCAATAAATGTATGGATACAGAAAATGTGGCATATATACCCAATGGAATATTACTCAGCATTAAAAGAGAATAAAATCATGGAATTAGAAGGTAAATGAATGGAGTTGGAGAATATTATGCTAGGTGAAGTAAGCCAATCCCCCAAAATCAAATACTGAATTTTTTCTCTGATATGAGTATGCTGACCCATAATGGGGATGGGAGGAGGAACATGGAAGGAATGGAGGAACTTTAAATAGGGCAAAGGGGAGGGAGGGGAAGAAACGGAGCAGGGGTTGGTAGGAAAGACAGTGGAATGAGATGGACATCATTACCCCAAGTACACATATGAAGACATGAATGGTGTGACTCTATGTTGTGTACAATCAGAGACATGAAAAAGTATGCTCTATATGTGAACTATGAATTGAAATGCATTCTGCTGTCATATATAACAAACTAGAATAAATAAATATAGAAAAAAATAAATAACCCAATCAACAAATGGGCTAAGGAACTAAACAGACACTAAACAGAAGAAATTTATTAGCAAATATATGAAAAAGTGTGCAACATCTTCTAGCAGTTAGAGAAATGCAAATCAAAACTACACTAAGATTTCATCTTACTCAAGTCAGAACAGTAATCATCAAGAATACAGGCAACAATAATGTTGGCGAGGATGTGGAGAAGAAGTTCACACATACTTTGCTGGTGGAACTGCAAATTGGTATAACCACTATCGAAAGCAGTATGGAGATTCCTCAGAAAAACTGGAATGGAACCACCATTTGACTCAGCTATCCCACTCCTCAGTTTATACCCAAAGGACTTAAAATCAGCATGCTACATTAATTCAGCCACATCAGTGTTTATAGAAGCTCAATTCACAATAGCTAAACTATGGAAACGACCTAGGTATCCTTCAATAGATGAATGGATAAAGAAAACATGGTATTATTATTATTCAATGGATTATCACTCTTTTAAAGAACGGAATTATGGCATTTGTCAGTAAATGGATGGAGTTGGAGAGTATCATGCTAAGCGAAATAAGCCAATCCCCAAAAAACAAAGCTGAATGCTTTCTCTAATATGTGGATGTTAATTCACAATAAGGGGGGACACTAGATAAGAATAGAGTTGCCTTAGATTAGGTAGAGGGAAGTGAAGGGAGAGGAGGGGAGGGGGTGTGGGGATAGGAAGGATAATAGAATGAAACAGACATTATTACATTATGTATATATGTGATTATACAACATGTACACTCAGAAAAATGAGAAACCATATCCCATCTATGTATGATATATTAAAGTACGTAAATGTATTCTACTGCCATGCATAACTAATTAAAACAAAAAATTAAAAAGAACAAATAATTTAAAAAATGAAAGGGATTGAAGTTTCCATATATTAACTATTATAAATAATACTTAAATGAATCTTTAAGCATCCTATGCTTCTATTCCTTTGGATTGTACCCCAAAGTTGGATTTCTTGATCACAGGGTAATTCTATTTTTTAGTGTTTTGAGGAAACTACACACTATTTTCCAAAATGGCTATGCTAACAGTGTACAAGGGTTTATTTTTCTCCATATTCTTGCCAAAACTAGGTATCATTCATCATTTTAATAATAATAATTTAACTGGTATTAGGTAATACTCATTGTGATTTTAACTTGCATTTCATTTAATGTATCTGTTGAACATCTGTATCTCTTCTTTTAGGAAGTATCTGTTCAGATTCTTAACCCATCTCTTGAGTTATTGTCTTTTTGCTATTGACTTGTTTGAATGCCTTCTATATCTTGGATATTAGTCCTTCATCAGATTATGGTTTAAAATCCCCAATCTGTGTATTGTCTCATTACTCCGTTTTCTTTGCTTTGCAGAGTTCATTTTCTACTTTGGCTTTTGTTTTCTGTGCTTCTAGTGTTCTATCCAGAATTCACTGCTCAGCCCAATATCATAGAACTTTTTCCGTATGTTTTTTTCTCCAGTACCTTCACAGTTTCAGATCTTATTTCTAAATTTTTACTCTATTTTGAACCTACACACACACACACATACACACACACACACACACACACACACACACACACACACAGAGATAAGGGTACAGCTTCATTATTACTCATGTGGATACTCCTTTTATCCAGCACCATTCATTTAAAAGACTGTATTACTGTATCATTCCCATTTTGTGTTCTTAGTAATTTGTAGAAAATAAATTGATAGTAAATACTTGGATTTACTTCTGGGATTTATATCTGTTTCAGTGGACAATGTATCTGTTTTTAAGCTGTCACCATGCTGTTTTGATCACAGTAGCTTCAAAAGATATTCTGAAATCAGGGAATGTAATACCTCCAGCTTTGTTCTTTTTTCTCCTGACTGCTTCAAATAATTAGAGTCTTTATTGGCTCTATATGAATCTTAGGGTTTTTTATGTTTCTGTGAATAATTACATTGGAATTTTGACAGAAATTGCATTGAATCTATAGATTGCTTTGGGTAATGTAGACATTTTGGCAGTTCTTTAAAACATGATTATTCCAATTCATAAACATGGAATTTCTTTCTATTTATTTGTGTCTTCTTCAGTTGTTTTCATCAATGTTTTACAGTTTTTAGTGTAATAATATTTCACTTCCTTGGTTAAATTCTTAATTGTTTTATCTTAGTCCTGAACAGACAAATTTTCATAAAAGAAAATTAAAAAACATCCATGAAAAAAAGAAATAAATAAAAATCTATTTGCTGATGACATGATCCAAAATGTGGAAAATCCTAAAGACTCTACCAGAAATTGTTAAAACTGATCAAAAAACTCAGTAAATTTTCAGGTTACAAAATCAATACATTTGTTTCATTTCTATATGCTAACAAGAACTATTTGAAAAAGAAATTTAGAAACAATCCCATTTATAATAGTAGTCAACTTTCTTGACATAGCTTAAAAAGCAATTCAATTCAGGAAGTGTAAGCTTTTCAAAAATAGTGCTGAAGCGGGCCTGGGGTTGTGGCTCAGCAGTAGAGCATTCACCTAGCACATGCGAGGCCCTGTTTTGATCCTCAACATCACATATGAATAGATAAAATAAAGGTACTGTGTTCAACTACAACTAAAAAAAAATAACTAAATATTTTTTTTAAAAAATAGTGCTGAAGCAATTGAACATGTATAGGCAAAAAAAAAAAAAAATCAAACTTTGACCAAGACATCATATAACATATTTTTTAAAATCCCAAAATGAATCACAGATTTAATGTAAAATGCAAAAGTATAAAATTTTAGAAGAAATCATAGGAGAAAATCTTTAATACCTAATGTTATATGAAAAGTTCTTGGTTGTGACATTAAAAATATATCTAAAAAATAATAAATTGTACTTCATCAAAATTTTAAAAACAAAAACAAAAAAAGCAGTAACAACTTTTGCCCTGTGGAAATTCCTTTAGCTGAGAGCCAAAGCTTAGTCATCTTCACATCACCCATTAGCACAACTATCCCCTAGGGACATCATCCACAACCCCATCTTTTCTCCACATTCAATCCTTCTAAATCCTGCACAGATCAAGACTCATTGCTAGGCCTCTCGTTCCATCTATACCCACCAGGTCAACCTGCCAACTCTCACTGAAACCCTATAGAACCACTACTCCTAACTGATATCAAAGACTCCCCAATATTTCTAATGATCTTGAGGATCCCCCAACTATTGCTCAGTGATCTTGAAAATTCCCCCAATACTCCTGACTGATATTAAAAACTCCCACTACTCCTGAAGACCCCTACCTACTCCTAACTGATCTGGAGGACTCCCCCTACATTAGTTCTAAGTGACCTTCAGCGTCACCCTTCATAGTCCACTACCATCTAAATACTTATCTGATCCTGACGCTTTGAGATCCAAGAACAAAAGAAGAGAACTGATGGTTCAGGGCAACTCAACCAAATAGTTGTGTTGGGTGGGAGTTCATGACACTGTGAGCTGCATTCCCAGCCCCTGGTTCCATGGCACTGCATGGGATGGGTGACAGGAAAACCAGCAGTGTAGCTGGCAAGGCAAGCCCTGGGCCCTCTGACTCAGAGTGCCCTTCTCTTTACCACTCTATGGTAAGGGAATCCTCCATCTGGCTTTGGTAATGTGGACCTTCTCTCAGTGAGTAGGTGTTGGTGCAGTGACAGAGCCATGAGGAGTGGCCATTTTGGGGAGCAGGATGCTTGTTAACTGTCCTGTTTATTCTACTCACTCACTAGAAAGATGGGCTCCACTGTGCAGGGTCTTTGGAATAGGTGAAAAAGACCAGAAAGATGGGCTCCACTTGAGTGTCTTTGGATTAGGTGGAAAAAGTGGGGGCCCACTGTAAGTAGCAGGATAAAAGCCTACTGTGATTTTATTTCATACTCTAAAGGGAATATAACCAATTTGAGGCTTTCAAACAGTGGAGCCAGACATATCCTTTCAAAGATATGCCACCTGCTGAAGTCTGCCCTGACTTCCACACAGCACATGCACCTGGACATGCATGACAGCTTTGGTTTTCCTTTCTATGAGGTTCTATTGTTCTACATTCAGAGGCACCCAAGTTACACCAAATCAAAAAGTTGAATGAGAAACTAACTTGTGAGTGAGGGGGTCAGACAAGCTCTAAGAAGTGTGCCCACATCAGGATTCTTAGGTACAAATAATGCATTGATCATCATGAAAAAACAAACACAAAACCTAAAAAGAAAAAAAAATGTTTGGGACTTAGTTGGTATTCAAATTTGTACAGTCAGTCTGGGATTCTTAAAACAATATTATAACCACTTTCCTGGGAGATATTATGAGAGCTCACTTACACAGATGCAAAAGAGAAATGACACAGTTAGCAAGTTGGATTACTGACTTTAAAAATAACTTAGGTTTTCATTTGTTAGCACTTTCACTTGATCAGACTTGTGTTAAACTATTTTATTCATGAAATTAAAATTTTCTTAAAATAAAAATTACCTACTATGATATTTCACTTAAGAAACTCAAAACTTTAAGTTCACTGTCAAAAATAATAGTGGTATTTTCTATTTGAACCATCAGAGGTAGCATTAAACCTTCTAGAGGTTACTGATCTGATTTTAATGATAAACATACCAAGAACTCAGACTGGTTTTTAATTTTTTTTTTCATTTAGCAGACATTGGTATCCATAGAAAATATAATTTTTAGGCTAACTCTCAGGTTTCAGAAAAACACACACATGAACAGAAAATATGAAAAACAATAGTGCCAAAGCATTCTTGAAGATTTAGATTTCCTATTACTTTATCTAGAACATTCCATTTTAGGGTGAGAATACCCTATCCAAAATGTTTGGGATTGGCAGTGTTTTAGATTTTGGGATTTTTTTTTTTTGGATTTTTGAAATATTTGCATTTGCACAATGAGATACCTTGAGGATGGGACTCAAATCTAAACACAGAATTAACTCGTTTCATATGCACCTTATACACATAGCCTGAAAGCAATTTTACATAACATTTTTAGTGCACCTGAATTTTCACAGTGACACTTTACATGAAATCATGCATAGAATTTTTCACTTGTGGCATCATGTCAGTGCTCAAAAAGTTTCAGAATTCATAGAATTTCAGATTTTGAATGTTTAGATTAGGGATGTCCAGGCTGTACCAGAATTTTCTAAAATGGCTTTTAACTACCACAGCAAAGGAATGCCCAAAGTCCTATACTGTGGCCTTTATCTCATGATGACAGAGCTGACTGACATCACCTTTGGCTGCTAAAGAATTTCATCACCTGTGCCATACAGAGGTTATAAAAGCAAATTCAGTCAAGTACCAAAGGAAACCGTTTTTGAAGACCTTGTCATAATCACTGCAAAATATCCGGCTCTAACACATGTACTTGATACAAAGAAGAAGAGCTGTCACCTGCAGAATCCCATGAGGTCTGTTTTCAGCAGACTAGGGTTGGGCTCCAGCCTCCTTTTCTTAGTCACACACATCCCCTGGGGAAAACACTTAGCTTGACCTTCACTTGTGTCATCTGGAACACGAGGATAATATTGCCCCTGCTTCTTTCTTCCTCAGAGTGTGAGAAATGATGCTGATGAAAGACGGACACCTGGTCAAACCGTGAATTACCTTGGAAATGTGACTCATGAGCAGTGGGTATCCTCAGACTCTGAAAGCTGTTCATAAACATATCTTAGTACACAACAAAGCTTCTGGAGCATACATCACAAGTGGACAGTGACAATTCAGTTGATCCATTTTGCCTCTGCCCAGCATCACAATCAGTTCCCTACTACCCGCCTGTGTCAGCTTGTCAGGGGCAGGACATGCTCCATTGGTGGATGAACAGTGACTGAGCACAGTAAGAAAGAGTTAAATAAGCTGTATAAACAGCCACTGGAATAAAAAGCCCTCATTTAAATGCAGAAACTATATAAAGACCAATAATTGTTTACTAAAGTGACTTTGGATTCCTGCTTGACACAATTGCAATCCAAAATATACTCCATAATCATCATAACCTTACTCACTCTACCTGAAGAACCTCATTCTGGCCTCTACCTATTGGCAATAGTGAGTTTTTGGAGAGAGAGAAAGCACATCTTAAGCTGTCTTAAGATGTAAATACCTATGTTCCAGAAATTCTTCTTCCAGATATCTACCCAACAAAAAAAGCATTCAAATGTTTACCAAAAGACATGGTCTAGAATGATCAGTCATAGTGGAAACTACCCACATGTCCACCAACAGTGTGTATTTTACATTACACAGCACTGAGAACTGATGAGCTACTACTGCATACACACAAGGACCTACACTAATCCCATATGCATAAGGTTAAGTGACAGGAGCCAGAAGAAAAAGCATACACACTGTTTGGTCCCTTATATATAAAGTCCCAAACAGGTAAAACAAGTCTAGGTGGCAGAAGTGAGGACACTGCTTACTACAAAGGGAGGATTGCTATAAGGGGTAAGGTGGGGGCTCCTGGAGTACTACATGTTCTGTATCTTCAACTGCATGTTCAGTTTGTGAACATTTATCAAATTGCAAACTTGAGACATGCACCTTTCTGTATGAGAGTATATTTCCATAAAAGCTGTATAGCCATGGCTAAGAGAGAGGCTGGCAAGAGGGGGTGACTCAGACCCTGCTCCTAGGACTTTTCTTTTCCTACCAGTTAAGACAGCAAGAGGACAGCTTTTCACAGCATGAGTGAGAGCAAGTCCCTTTGATGGCTGGTTTCAGCAGAGACTGTACTATGTACTAAATGTGTATGTGGCAAGGTCTAGAGGAGGGACAGAGAAGACACTGTGCAGGCCAGTAATTAAGGTATGCTATTTAACAATATCATAAATGCACTCCGGATTCTGACGAGATTCGTGACTCTCTCCAAATTTACTGTGACTCAACTGTGATCTTCTCAAAATTATGACAAAAACCTGACCTACTTAGGACTGGGAAAGTGCCTGTAAGTGACATTGCTGCTTCCCTATTTAAAGCATGTCTCTCATGACTTAAGCAATAGTAGAACAGAAGAAAATCCCAAATTCATTGCTAGGCCCAGAATTCCCAAAGATGGGCTTGCATTTGCTGATGGATCTGAAAACCTTAAATGTCATTGCAACATGCATCATAATTGATGGTCTGTTTCAGGAAGCTCAGGGGATGAGGGACTGGGTGAGAAACTGCTATATATAGGAGTCCCCCAAAAGTGCTACTCCCCTCATCAACCTATCCAGCCTCACACCACTGTACTGCAATGCAGACCTTAGCCCCCATTCAACAACAGAGACATGGAGAAAGAGGAACAAGCCTGGGTGCCCTTCCTGTGTCCTTAAAGCTATGTGAAGAATTCAGAATGCTTTCCCTTTGGATCACTCTCCTTATGGCCCAGGGTGGGAAAATACCTGAGAAGTCCCTTGGACATAGAGAAATCAATATACCAACCATCACCTAGGGAAATTGCATAATTTTTTTATAACTTTTTTTCTCAAAAACAACTATTATTAAGCTTTAATTAATATGGTTTATTTATCCCCAACACCACAAAATAATAGATTTTGACAGTGGTTTTTTTTCCCCACCTACACAATTTTTCTAGCTCTTCCTTTAAAAATTTGCAATTTTGAAATGAAAGGCAAGATGAGTCCCATGTAATGTGATCCTAGCTGCTGCATAAGCTCAGGCCCAGAAGCAATGCAATGACCATGCTTTCTGTAAACATCTGTAACAATATTAGAGATGAGGCTTTGCTTGGCAGAGACCTCACTGAGCCTGGTGACAATGAACAAACTCTGGCTGGGTCACTGTTATTGTTTTTGGTCAGTTCCTACCCACCCCCCTTTTTTTTTTGTTCTGCCTATGACTCAAACATAACAGGTCAAGAACTGGTGGGGCCCGTCTGTGTCACAAAATAGTAAAATGTCCAGAGGCACACCTCTGTTCTGTCTGGGTGGGTTCTATGCTCTGCTCCAAAGCAGTCTCTAAGGCCTGCAGCATCCTGAAGGGCCATGTTCACTCCCAGCGAAGCCACATAGCCCCTGTGAGGACTGCCCAGCCAGGCCAGGAGGGCTCTGACTTCAGGGAAGCAGGGATATGTATCATCAGAACTTTCAAACAAGAATTTATTAATCCTTTCTGCAAAGCCCACCCAAAGTTCCAAGGACATATTCACTCCTGGTAAATTTGAAAATCAGAGGGGAGTGAGCATTAAGCATGCCCCCATCCCAATCATTTGGAGATATCTTTTACCATTCCCCAGATGATGTACTGGGACCTTATGGCTGGAAGACCATCCTGTCATGCTCCCTTCACCACCTATTCCCTTTGACCTTCCCATTCTAGGTACCCATACAGGAGCACAGTATACAGCAGAAAAGAAAATCCAGAGTCACAAACTGGTTCCACAAGCCTGTGCTTCCTGGTGACATTGGAGATGCCTATTTGTCCTTGGCCTCCTGCCAACCTGATACAAAGGAAACTGCCTGTGTCTCCTGGGTCCTCATGCACAAGTCACAGAACTCCTGATGCCACAGCCAGTAAATTGCCCATCCCACCCCACCCCCAAGGTTGAGAGTCCCTGTAGTGTTAATTTTGCTAAGTGAAAACATCAAATACCAAAGCAAACATTCCCAAACTTCCATAAAGAAAAGACCTGATGCCAGGCAGTCAGGAGTGGGTCCCACAGAAGGAGGCGGAGTAAGAAACATCCTGCTCTGCCAGAAACAGTGCTTGACCCTTCTTCCTGTCACTCAGGGTCCTACTGACTCAGGGACCATTCCATGGCCTCAGTTTCCCCACCTGTGAGCTGAGACATGGCTGTCACTGATGGTTCTCACCGAGAGATCTCTTGAGAATTAAAGCCGAGACACCATGGTGTGTGTGTGTGTGTGTGTGTGTGTGTGTGTGTGTGTGTGTGTTGGGGAGGGAGGGGCTGTACTGTTCCACAGCAGGCAGAAAGCTTCCTGCATGGGGACTTTCCCTCTTCACAGCCTGTGGTGGGTTCTGAGAAAGCTCAGAAACAGGCTGATTTCTTCTTATTTCCTGTTCCCATCTTAATACTTGTTTTAAAACAACTATGATAAAATGTAGGATTCTTTGCCATGTCAGCTGTCCCCACCTGGAAAGACATCAGGCCTCCTCTCACTTTCATGAGAAGTCATAAACCTTTTTCCCTATGACTCAGTACATAATTTGTCCCTGTAGCTCAAATGAAAGAGGGATCTCTATTCCTCAGTCCTTGTTCTGCCTCAGGTTTCAAATAGGTGGGGTGAACACACATGAACATCAGAAGCCATCTGGTTACAGTGCAGGGGCAGCCTAATGTTCACATGCACCCACTGTCCTGCTCCCATCCTCTGTAAAACCAGGTGCATGTGGGTTCTGACTGCTTGATGTGTCCTCTGCAAACAGCAGTGACAGCTCTGGATGGGAAAATCACACTCAGTGATGGCTGCACATTCAGACCCTGTCTCGCATGCTTTAGACATTCTGTTGGTGGCAGACCTGGGTAGAATAAACCTCTCTGCAGAGTCTGCAATATCCAGTGTTCTTCCTCCCCAGACTCTTGCTATCACCTCTGAAACACCCCCTCCTTCCTTGCCCTTCTCATTCCCCACTATAGATGCTCCAGGGGCTGAGTTCTAACCTGGCCCCATCCACATATAAGCATAGCCATTGACTCCATAGACCCCTCAGGGGCCAGAATCTCTCCAAGAAGGGGAGAGAGGGGTTGAGGGCTCCAGAAACAAGTGAACCCACAGAACTGGGGTCTAATCAGAGGCAGCTCTCAGAACTGCAGCCCCCAGAGTGTGGGATCCCAGATTCCTCCTGTTTCACTTGCCCCTCTCCTGGGCAGGCTCTCCTCCCTCACAACTCTGCGCCCTTGCTGCTGTTTTCCTTACAGCCTCTGTTCACCTCCTTCCCTCCAGGACTCTGATCTTATTGCCAGTTGCCTCATCTCTTCCACATTTCCCAATTTGAATTTCTAACAAATTCTGCTTTCAGGATATGATCGACAGGACTCCTTCCCAGTGGGTTGAGCTCTTTTCACCAAGGTGTAAGTTGGCCCACTGGTCAGTCTTGTTTTGTCTCCCTTTTTGGTAAAGGCTTATGCAGGAAAGATACGGAATTATAAATATTTGGGATATATTACCAAGGACTAATCTAAGAATCCTGGAATAAGCAAGCATTGCAGAGATCAGAGGGGAAAGGTGAGGGGGGCATACTGAAAATCTCAAGTAGAAGAATAAAGGGAGAAGTGTGACAACAGAATAGGAATGTGCAAGAACTGTGGCTCATGATGACCTATCAGGCTGCACAATAACAATTCATCTCTTTGACCAGAGCACATCGACAGCAAAGCCACAGCTCCTGGCCCCCATGAGTCCTTGATCAATATTCTGTTCACCAACCACAGCACATTCACTCAGTGAAATGCCATGTGGCCACTGAAACCTTGATTTAAGGAGGATATTTAATAACACAGAAGAGCTCAAGAAATAATGCCAGGTGAAGAGAAAAAACAAACTGGATAAAACATTCTTTGCACATGTGATTGTTTATTTCTTCTCCAAAGAGTATTTTTCAAAAGAGCATTTGCTACTTTTATGATAGAGAAGATGTTTCAACAGTGTTGAATGAATGAAAGGGTAACAAAAAGCAAGGGCAACCAAATTTAGCAGTAGATTAAATGTAGAAATAAAGGCAATAAAAAACTGAGAGCTGATTTGCGACTTCCTGCTGGACAGGGCAATGAAAGACTACCCTCTGCCTTCCCCCAGGTTATAAAGAAGCATAATGCCCCACAAGTCCTGCTATTGTCTGGACACTCTGATGGTAGATAGGCTGACAAGGAAGCTGGTACAATATGTAAGGGTAGTTAAAGGGCATGAACAGAATGCAGAGGATTCTTTACATAAATTTATGACACTTCAAACCTCCTTCGGAAGCAAATACAACCATTAGTGCTATATGCTTCCAAGACAAACATACATGAGAACAGTGCCCAGAGCTGGGCCACTGCATATTTGCCTGATGCTCTGCATATAACAGAAATGAACAAAGGGGTGCAATAACACATTAGAGAACAAGATGTCTGGTCTCTTCAACTAAAGACAACTTGAGACACTTTTATCCTTTGTTATCAGGAAAAGGAGGCTATTTTTGCACACCCCAGGTATAGGGATGTGGTAACTCATCCCCACCTCCAAGGAGGCAATAAAATAACTTCAGACTTCAAAATCTATACATAAAAGGGGTATTGTGGAATAGTGTAAAGCTCTGTGGGAGCAATGAAGGTTTAAGGGCAGAACACAGAAAAGTATGTTCATTTAGAAATCTAAGAAGCCCATCCAATGTCACAACATGAAAATCACCATTACCATGAGGGACTGTCTGGTGGGTGAGACTCAAGAAGGCATGAAGACCTGTAACCTGCCCTTCAAGAGCTAAGACCCTAAATGCAGAGTGCCCTAAGAGCAGGTATTCTGCGATGGGAAGTCATGGCTTACAAGTGTGGCACCATCACCAGGTACTGAGCAAGGATAGACAGGGAAAGGCTTTCCAGGGTGGAAGCTGATAAGGTGGATGTCAGGAGAGAGGCAGAAGGAAGGGTCTTAAAGAGAAAGCAATGTTGGGCATCCAGGGAGGGGCAAGGCAGCCATGTGCTGTGGTATGATTATGAGGAGGGAAGTATGCAGATCAATCTCCTGTGGGAGTACTAACTCTGAACTTCTAAAGTGTTCTATGCTTTTTTTAAAGTTTGCTATAATTGAGCTTGCAGACGAAACCTCAAATAGATATCATCCACATAACAATCTCCAGAATATTTCAGGCTTCAATGTAAGGATTGCCTCCCTCCTTTTGCTGCCCTGACTCAGCAGTCATCTCCTAAGGTATCATGAGCTTTGCATTTTTAATCCCATCCATACAATATAAAGCAGCAAACAAACAGACTATTAGAAAACAAAACACTGTTTTTGAAGGACTGGTAAATCTTATGCCTCTGCCTGGCAGACAGAGCTTCTCAATGGGATCAACATAGCTCCAACTATGGCTCTGCCCTTAAAGACCAGAAACCATTCACTGGGCATTTTCATTCAAACATACCAGTCACTGCCCAGTCATTCCATGCCTTCACTTCCTAAGCCATTCCCAACTTCAGAGCAGCAGGCCCACAGGATCTTTGGTTTGTGGCTGGTCCTATCCTGATGCCCACAGTCACTGCATCCCTGACTCATAAAAGCCTTTCTACAAATTTCTATGTAGGCTGGATGACAGACACACGGATGAAAGGTCCAGCCACAGAGGGACCTCAGCTCAGAGAGCCACTCAGTGACCCAAAGGAGTGTATGCAAAGTGGAGGAGTTAATATGCAAATCAGACCCTTAGGAGCCTGATAGAAACAAACAACCTCACTGCCCAGATAAGAGGGCAAGCTGAAGATGAGACAGCAATTAAATGAAAAAGCACATGCAGCAGCAATTCTTCTAGAGCAGAGGCCAGCACACCAGGTAAACACTGGGACAAAGCAACACCACCATCCCTTCACCCCATTTCACCCCATTACCAAGTTCTGGTAACAAATGGTTACTCAAAGACTATAAAATAAGCCAGGCAGGGTGGCACACACCTGTAATCCCAGCAGCTCAGGAGGTGGAGTCAGGAGCATCGCAGTTAAAAGACAGCCTCAGCAATGGCGAGGCGCTAAGCAAATGAGATCCTGTCTCAAAATAAAATACAACATAGGGCTGGGGATGTGGCAGTGGTCGAATGCCCCTGAATTCAAACCCCAGTACTACCCCCTCAAAAGAAACACTATAAAATAATTATGTAACTGATTGATTCAACCATATTTAAAAGGGGACAAAACCCTAAGTAACTAGTATGACACTATTATAAAGACCAGGAAGATGGGAAATGAAGAGAATTTGTAGAAATGAGTAATAAAATTTCAGAAATCAAAGATCTGGTGGCTGGTTTTGACAGTGGATCTGATGTGAATTATTAGAGAGAGTATATATATATATATATGAATGAAGTGGAAATAACTGAGGAAAATATCAAGAACATACTATAATAAGTTACAAGAAGGGATAATGAAAGAAAATAACTACAATTGGAAGATAGAATTAAAAGGACCCATAAATGACTATGTTCAGAGGAGAAGGAAAGAGAGAAGAGATAGTGGGAAATGTGAAGAGCTAATGGCTACCACTTCATGGCACTGACACTAGACATAAGCCCCCTACTTAGGAAAACCCAGAAAAGTCAACAGAAAAATGCCTCATTCTCTTATTTTCTCAGGTTTCCAAAGAAGATTTTTTCTAGATTCCTACAAACCCTGGTTGTATAGGTATAGAGTAGAGTTTTTCACAAAAACCAGCTGTGTTCTGCTCTCTCTTCCCTTTCTCAACAGCACCGTGATGGAGCTGATCATATGGACTGATTCCTTGCATTCTGCTGATGTCCTCTTTCATAGAGACATTAGGCTTAGCCCTTCTGGCTTTCTTTAAGCCACAGTCCACCAATTCCTCAAACCTATGATCAGCCACCCCCTTTGGACTCTACAAACTGGGAACAGGAAGAGAAAGGAAAAATATATTTATAAATTTTAGGGTTTTTTTGTTGCTGTTGTTGTTTTTTAAGGGCATAATGGATTTCCCTCAGCAACAGAAGATGGTGAAAGAGGCTGTTCTCTCCCTTCCTCATTACTTGGCTGGCAAGTGCCTCAGAGGTAACAGGTTAAAGTGTGGGTTAACAGGTTAAAGTGTGGCTGGGAAACAATATCCACCAACTTTCATTTCTTGGTATTTAGGATTTCTCATTTTTAAATCCTCTGCATAAGTGGGATGTTTATGAAGACAGCTTGTGTTATATGAGATGGGCAACTGACAAACTCTGTCAACCTTAGTTGGCTCTTCTATGGAGTAGTGATTAATACTGATACCTGCCTAACAGGGTAGCTGTGAAATTTAAACTAAATAATAGAGATAAACCATATGGTAGTCAGTACTAGGCACTCGGTGCTTAAAAATTAAAGCAATTAATGAATATTAAGTTAACAATCTAATTAGATGATTAAAGCAGTAATGTTCACTCAAGGTTTTACTTATTAACATTCAGAAAGTCATATGGATCTCTAAGATGGAAGCCATTATTCTAAAGCCTCCAGGACCACACAGGGGGCAGGATAAAGCCTCAAAGACAGAGAAGGAATGAGACAGATGTCCAGTGTGGTACCTGTTTGCCTCCCTTCCCTCTAGACTGTTGTGCAAGGAGGGGCCAGGGTGGCTTTGGGGGCTGCCAAATCACTAATACAATAGCTTGTCTAATCTAACAGAAGGGCTTTGTGAAAAAGCGTTTAGAAGTAAAACAAAAACTCCCAAAGACACTAAACAACTCCCAGCCTCTGAGCAAAATGGTGACCTGCTTCTCTTTCTCAAAGCACAAAGTGTCCCCCAAAATTATAAGCAAAAACCTTCAACATCCACACAATCATCTACCAGACAGCAGCTTCCCAGTTTCCAGTGAACAGTTTACTCCTCCACACTTTCTTTGAAAGCCCTAAAAACAATGAAAAAGGAAAGGGAGAGAGAGAACTAGAAAGAAATATATTCCACCCCCAATGAATCAAGGAGACAGACACAACCACAAGCCACAAACCACTGAGTGTAACAGAACCAGTGCAGTTAGGTTAGACACAGCAAGCCAAAACCTACCTCCTGATGCCTGGGGACACACAAGTCCTTCTGGAGATGTGGCCCAGCCCTAATACAGCTGGTCATGATGGATCACGTGGATGTAGAAGCACAGCTGCTGAGCCTGTGGACCTGACCTTGTTCAGAAGAAAAGGAAGGCAGTAAATGCAAGATAGAAACATTAGTCTGCCATGAGGAACACCCAGCTTAAACACTGAAATCTGGGAAATATGGCCTGCCTTGGGAAGTGGCAATTCATTTGGAGAAAGTATATTTCAGACCACAAACTGGAATTCAAATGTGCATCCTGCCTTGGCACCACCCCATCCCCATTCTTCAACAATGTCCTGACCATAAACAACTCAGAAATGTGTTCTTCTAAAATGAGTCTCCCTGGGATACAATTAAGATTTTGGAGGGCAGTGTTCCCCCTATGGGCTCCAGAGCAGATCTGCTGCTTGTCTTTTAGGTCCCCAGAGGCTGCCCTCATCGTTTGGTTCATGGTCCCCTTGCAGGAACTGTATCACGTGACCTCTGCTCCACTGTCACATCTCCTTCTCTGACCCTGCCCCTCACACCTCTCTTTTGACTACTTGGGACTCACCTAGAGAGTTCAGGATTATCTCCCCAGCTCATACATGCAAAACCTGCTTTGCAACAGAAAATGACATATTCAGGTTCTTGGAATTAGGACATGAAATCTTTGGAGAATGTTATTCTGACCATCATAGAGTAACCCTTCCTCCTTGACTTTTCCAGCTTCTGGAGACAAACACATGATTTTGTTTATGGTCCTCACCTTCAACAATGACGGTCAAGTCTTTCTGATGTTGCCATCTTTCTGGTTATCATTCTTCTGCCTCCCTTTTTCCATGTTTATGAAAGACACTTCTGATTATATTGAGCCAATGCAGAAGGATAATCCAGAAAAATCTCCCTATTTTAAAGTCAGCTGGTTAGCAACCTTGATTTCATATTTGACTTTATTTTTTCAATTCTAATTCTTCTGTCACTTAAGGCAATAAAACCACAGGTTCTAGAGATTAGTAATATTGACATCTTTGAAGCACTATGATCCTGTCTACCATACTCTCCTAAAAAAGAATCCTGCAGGGAAAATAAAAAAGTAAATATAAATCAAGAGAAAGAGAAGCAGAACTTGGGAAAAAAAATAGAGAAATGGATGTTAAAATAAGTGGTGAAGGAGTGAAAACCACATTAGAAGCAATTAAATAAGAGAATAAAGACAATCAACTAAAGAGACAAGTGAATAAAATGGAAAACAATATTAGATATAAAGTATTTAGCAAATATGACAGGTACTATGACAGAACCAACAGTGTACACATAATTAACATATTTTAATTGTTAACCAAAGAAAGGTCTATGATATAATACAAGAAAACTTCTGAAACAAAGTGCAAAGGTACAGCTTAGTTTAAAAGAAAGTGACACAGAACGACCAGTCTCCAGAAATATTCTAGTAAAATTTCTAAACTGAAAGAATCATACAACATCTATTAAAGCAAACAGGTTGGCTTTTAACTTCTCCACAATAATATTCAGAGCCAAAAAACAGTAGAAAAATTTCAATACAGTTTTAAAGAAAATAGTGTGACTCAAGCACTTTATAATCAGGCAAGAGAGATTTTCAAGCTTGCAAGAATTCTCCAAGTGGGTGTCATGGGCCATTTCAGAAGAGAACAAAACAGCAGGGGATTAAAAATGAACTCTACAATAAACTCCAGACAATTGAAAAACAATTTTGTGGGGGCAACCCCCAAGAAACTATCTTCTAGAACTACTGATAAAATGTGTGATCCAAGAATATATATAAAAACAGCTTTAAGAACAAGTAACTAGAAACTAAGGTTACCTAAGAGACAAGACAAATTATGTACCTTGGCAATATAAGAAATTATAAGTAAAAAATAGAGGAAATGGATGGGAAACTAAAGGAAGTATTGGCTTGCAAATTTAATTCTCTTTCAAAGCTTAATCAAGTTTTTATCAACTTCAAAACACATGGTAGTTGGCGTTTCTGAATTAGTTTTAACTTTGTAGATATCAGAATTTCTTAAGTAATGTTTTATAAAAACTGTCTCTAAAAGAGATGGTTACGTTGAAAACACCAAGAGCAAAGTGGAGCTCAGAATCACCTTCTCAAACGACCTCTCTACACATACACATATTAACTAAACTTATCAATAATATATGCAAAAATTAAAGTCACCTTGGACAAAGGTTTGAGTAATTCTTTGGTCTGTTCCCTAAAAGTGATGAGCAGAAAGATCAGAAATAGAGCTCCTTAGGGGTCCCCACCTAGGGATTGTGGGGAAATGGTTAGAAAGATAAGTGGAAGAAGGGGTAGGCTTAAGCCTACTGGGTTCCACAGAATTGACCCTCAGGCCTGATTAGACTCATGCTTGCCTATAATTGGCCCATAAAGCTAGCACCAGGCCCCTGAGCCATTCTAAGTCATCTGAAGCCAATGAGAGATGTCAACTAATATCTCCATGCCAAGTGACTTCTGCTAAATCCTACATTCCCTCCAGATTTTGATTATTACTTCTGAAAAGTATCTGGAAAAATGGGGACAATGCTAAACAAGTTTCTAGAACTTGTACAGTTTACACAGTTTACAAAGAACAGTTTAATGTCCAGATGAAGACAATGAAGCTGGGATTGAAAGGACCCCCCTATCTCTTGAGAGTATACCCGAGACCGTCTGACCCCTTGTTGGCCACCATAGCAGGAGATATCACTCCTGCCTTCCTGTGCTCTGCCCATGTGGAGTTTTCATGTATGGCTTCCCCACCAACCCAGAAGCTACCCAAATCCTATGCCATGCCCCAGCTTTCCTGTGTCACCAGGGCTTGGTCCAGGTCAGTGCTTGAGGCTCTTGATGGAGATCTGGTGATATGGGAACCAGATATACATACACCAGAAGTGCTTTCTTACATCTTTCTCCAGTTGGTTCATAGACTGTCTCCAGGAATTCAGGGCAAGATGATATTGCCTGCATCTCACAAGATGAAAAGGCAAATGTGTGTGTGCAGAGGTGAGGGGGTGTTTGGATACACTCCTCTTCTCTCACTTTGGACATAAAAATCTCCAGGCTTTCTGGCCTTTGGACTACAGGAATTATACCAGGAGTGCTCTCCCTCCCCACAATTCTCAGGCCTTTGGCTTCACACTGGGAGTTACACCATTGACTTCCTTGGTGCTGAGGTCTTTGTACTTGGACTGAATTATGATAACTGCATCCCAGGATCCCAGCTTGCAGAGAGCTTGTCATGGGACTTCTCAACTTCCATAATCTTGTGAATCAATTCTCCTAATAAACACCATCTCATCCAATGCCTTCCAACTTTCCGTTTTATGGAGATGAACTTCCTGTCATGTCCACCCATTCAGCCAGCTGGCTCTGAGCTCTGTACCCAAAGGGGAGATGGGTCTGGCAGCAGGCTCTTCCCCCATGGGGAGATTCTGAGTTTTAGGGTTTGACATTATCTTTTAATGCAGGTTGAGAAATTCTAATCTGAAACCACAAATTACTCCAAAGTCTGAAACTATGTGATCACTGACATGATAGTACAAATGGAAAATCCTACACATGACCTCACATGATGGGTGGGTAGCAGCAAAACACTGGTGCACTAAAAATATTGTATAATGTAAGCCCTGTAGATAAGATGTACCTGAAACGTAAATGAATTTTGTGTTTTGACTTGTTTTGCATTCCCAAGATTGCTTATGAGATACATCCAAATATTCCAAAATCTGAAAGAAAAAGTCAAAATCTAAATATATCTGGTCCAAAGCATTTCTGATAAGGGATATTCAACCCATACAAGAAGTTAATGTAATCAATTAATTCAATCAATTACAACAAGTCTGTGTGTTGTTCCATTATGAATGTTCTTCTTCCCCACAAGAATTGTTTCACATATGACTCTTTCATGTGACCTTTCATTGTCTCTTTTCTAACTAATATTTTCAAGGTAGTTCAACTTATTTATCTTATTTTTAAAAATCTATAGAGAAACCATTTGTCTTGTCCAAACAGATGTTGCTAATATTCCCTAAGACAGCAACAAATGTTTGTGAAATGTTAAATGGAAAATATGAAACCATAGCTTTTCTTAGAATGTGTACTCTGCAGTATAACAAACAAATCCCATCCTTGTTAATTACTAATCTGGTTTTGTTTGTTTGCTCTTTACAACCCAAATAAACAAAATTTGGCATGCTACTGAACTGGAAGCTAAAATCCTAAATGTTTCTAATTTTATATTAGCAATATTCTCAATTATAATGCTTCTGAGCTCATGGGAGCTAAGCAATTCTGGAAAGAATAATTAAATTTCTAATTTTAATTCCCCTAGGCCTATTAAATGCATTTAACAAACATGAATAGAGAGCCTTCTCTGAACAAGGTGCCTCAGAGATGCAGTAAGGGCTAATACACAAACTTCTCCTCATGGGTCTAACAGTCAAGAGGGATGAATGTGTCCACACTATTCATTACTAATTATAAATATTTGTTCAAATGCTTGGTATTCTCCTCAATCCCAGACATGAAGACAAATATTTTTTAAGATACACCTAATTTTTCCTACTTGTTCTCTTTTAACAATAAATATGGTATTCTTTCCCTTTGCTTAGCCAGCATTTTGGGAGAATAAGGAAATTGATTTTGTACAGAATTTCGGAATTGAATGGGATATTGGAAGGCAGGCAGTTGTTTTTTCCATTTTTGACATGTGAAATTGAGACCTAGAGAATATATTCAAACCTCTAACCAGAAGAAGGAAACTTCCTACCTCTAAGTGGAAGCTCTGTCTTCCTCTAGGTAGGACCAGGTCTTTCAGTATTTCATGGACATGGAAGGAATTTAATGTAAATGCAAAAAAACACTGATATTTTTCCAATAAAGTCTACATGCTAAGCTGTGAGATGACTTGCTTGTATCCATTCTTCCCCTGAGCACCTGAAGCCTTAAGCCCCCTTTGTAAATATGCATGAATGAACAGACTACCTAACAGATCATAAATGAGGTGTCTACTTTGGTAGAATCAAGCATAGGAAACTGCTGACCTTGCAGGTAGATGACCCTGGAGAGGTTGCCCATGCCAAGAGACTATGCCTGGTTTGTTAACCCAAGTCAAGTGGGCACTTAGAACCAAATGGGCCTGAAAGCTAAGGTCATAAACAGCACCTCATATAAGTCAGACTTTACAAATGGAATGATCAAGAAATATGGGTACAAACTGCAACTCATTCTGTAACTCCAAAACAAGTTGACCTTCCAATTTGCCCATCCCCTAACTGCAGACCCACTCTGTCAAGTTAAACAGTACAGAGCTTCAATTCAACCTAACGAGCAACAGCACTTGTAAAAGATCTACAGCCTTCCTTGTGGATCCATGTCATCCCAGAGATGGAACAGAGACCTCTGCTCTTCATCAGTCAAGCCAACAATGAGAGATTCCATGTGGTAACAAAGCCCCTAAACTTCCTCTGGGTATAAAAACAGGCCCTGCAAAAGAACTTGCTTAGTTTGGGGGCAGTGGTACAGACCTTGACCTGGCAACTTACCACTCTCAGAGGAAAATGCTAAGACCACTCTCACAGGCAGGACCTCATGTCACTATTGTCCATTAACATGATTCCCCTCCTGGTATCTCCTTGCAGGACTTGCCAGGAATGCATTCTTTCTTGGAATGCAGTTCTCTTTCCTCCTCTCACACACCTCATAGTTTTTCATGCAAAAAGCGAATCATGAATCAATTTTAAGGATAGGAAAGTATGTTCTATAATGATCTTAATCAATAAGCCATTTGGGGGCCTGTTATCCACATGCCCCACAGCATCAAAGATGTAGGAGACACAGCTGGAATCTCAGGGCATTCACCATCTATTCTTTTAGCATTAACAAAGCTAGCAACTTTAAATTATCTACAAGAATAGCTAAGCCATAGAAGACTCTCTCTCTGTCTTTTTTTTTTTAACTAGGGCTCCTCCTTTCACTACACACACACAAAAAAAAATGTCAAAGCAAATTCATCCAAACATGTCTTGAGGTACAAGTACACCTGCAACTACATAAACTGACGAAGAAGAAGAACTTGGCTAGTGTGGGACAGACATATTCTGTCCTGTCTCCAATTCCTTTTATTGGAATGACTGATCAATCTTTAGAATTGAAGAATTCCCTGCATATGCAAAATCTTTCTGCTCCACTCTAGAACCTGCACAAAGGCCAGAGAGATATTCTGTCCTTGAGGCCACCTGGGACCACACTCAAAGTCACTAAGCTTAAGACCAAGTCCAAGTCCACTGACAACTTGTCCCACTTCTTTGTACTGTTCAGTGATGATTCCTCCAAGAGATTAAATGGTATTACTTAAAAGACAAGCAAAACAAATATCAGGGTTCATACATTTAAAAAAAAAGTCACCTATGTATTTTATTGTTGATGTTGAACTATATTTCTTAAGGCATGAAAAAAAACTATACATGCAATAGTGTTGCCCATACGTCAATAACATTGCTGTGGTTTGAACTGGCTTAAATGTGTCCCACAAGGATCCATATGCGACAGGTTTCATTCTCAGTATAATGGTGCTGAAGTGGTAGGACCTTTAAGAGGAGGGGCTTTGTGCAAAGTAAGAAGTAAGCAGGTCCCTGGAGGTGTTACCTCAGAAGAGATTAATGTGCATCTCAGGAAGTGAGTGAGTTCTTGAAAGAGTGGGTTTTTTTTTTAAATAAAGAGAGGTTACCCCACTTATTTGTTCCCTTCTGCCATATTTGTGATACATCCATGGAGGCCCTCCACAGAACTTGAACAGGTGAACCCACCCAATTTTGGGCTTTCATCCTCCCAAACTGTAAGCTAAATAAACCTTTTTTAAAAACACAAATTGCCCAGCTTTGGATATTTCATTACAGCAACAGAAAACAAACCAAGACAAATAAACATTGTCTTCAGGTCTCAAATCATTAAAGGAATAATAGGGAAACTGATTGTAATCATGGTTAACTGCATGAAACCCCAAAATAAAAGGGTATTGGATTAGCTTCTGGGGTGGAAATAGGAGAAACTAGGGGAGAAGGGCATGTCACGTCAGGGACAATGCTATGGGACAGTGTCTTCTGCACAAGACATACAAGGCCATCCCTGAGCTTGCTGCAAGAACCAGCAGAGTCTGCTGTAGGCAATTCCTAAAACCCAAGCACAGAAATGAGGTGGACAAATTATTCTGGGATTGTTATGTCAGCTCTGGGTACAGCAGAACCAGGGTCTTCTCAGAGGTAGCAAGGCTCAACCTGGCAGGGACAGCACCAGGAACAGATGTCTGTCCCCAGTTCACACAGCCACCTCCTCTCAAATAAGCTCCTAAATGCTTGTTTCAATGACTGAGAAACTGAATCTGATCTCACAAAGGGCTGGGCGTGGGGTCCAGCACCACATGAAATGCTTCAGTAAGCTAATACAATTGAAAGAAATGCTGAACAGACAAGGAAACGAATTGCAAAGGCCTAATTTTATATTTCATAACTCAGTCTAGCATCTCACTCATGTATATTAATTCAGACATCAAATTTCCATCATATTTGTAAGGAAAACTAGGTAAGAACAAACTACGCTTAAACTGAAAATATATCCTTTGGAGGAAAAACTCAAAATCCTTTAAACCTACAAGATGAGTTTACTTTAGACTTATTTGTTTAAACTAAAAAAGATGTATGTAAAACTTGCATAATCATTAATGTTATTTGTCTTTGGCATATAGCAGGAAAATGTAATATCAAGGACTGGTGTTTGGGGATTTACAGGATTTTACCAGATAAGACCTTGGAGATATGGGGGGCTAACTCTCTTCCTTTGCTACAAGGAAACTGGAGTATGGCCAGGCAATGCCTTCACACCTTCCAAACCTAGGTTTAACTCCCTTGCCAGTCCAAATACACTGTGTGAAAGTCAGCCAGCTAAACGCATCTCCATAGCACAGGCAAGTAAAAAGGCAGTGTCCAGCCTTTCCCTGGATTTCAGTATTTTAAAGACTTCCTTTTAACTCACTGCTCCTGTTATCATGAATGATAAAGAACTCCATCCCAAAAGTGTGGTAAAAGTTCTGTTCTGCACTGTTCTGTCACATCCATGTTAAGACCATATTATTCTTGATCTGACACACAAACTACCTAGAGGATGCAGCAGTCTGCCAATGGGCAATTTTCTCTTTTCAAGGTTCAAGGGTATTTTCAAATTAAATATATCATAAAATGAACATGCATGTTTTATTTCCACTTAAATACCTATGGACTTCAGGATTTACTTTGAATAGGATATTCTGTGATCACCCTCAGTGATGGACAGCTAGTAAAGGGATTTGGTGACACCTGTTTTTGTACCTAGTGGCACTTCCTCCTTAGCTATTTATAGTATTCAAAGTGACAAACCTGGTTCAGCACAATGCTAAAAAACATGTATTTGCCAACTGCCCCTTGAAATCAATAATTTGGTTTTTCAGGTACTTTCAAAGGAATAAGAAGCATAAGGAAATGCCTAGTCTGAATAATTCTCTAGTAGGCCCTCTTTTCTCTCAAGATGTGATGGTTTCCTTTTACGTGTGGGCTCCATGGAGAACCTCAGGAGGAGAGACGAGTATTTGATCTTAGTAATACAACCAGACTCTGAGATAATCATCTAAGCTGTGAGAGACGGCCACAGCAGCTCACTAAGGTGACCCTCAAGCAGGAGCTGGCCTTTCTGAGCTCAGTCCCTGCAAAGAAAAGCCTCAACACACACTTACAGTCAGATTAAGCACATTCGAATGAAAAGCACAGTTGCCTCTGTTCTTCTGTTATCATTTTCTGGGGGGAAATAAATGTTCATCAATTAAACATTTGCTTTTTTCCAACAGAGAAATCTTGAGGTCAAGGAGGATGAGTAGAGCTCCCTGGGAAGTACCACAACTCAAGGGTTCAGGGTTTAAGTCAATTAGTAGTAAAATCCAAGGGTGAACATTAAAGGGGGAGGTATTTCCGTGGGTTACCCTGGTTGGCACGGGTGTGTGCGCACCAGGATGCAGGCCTGCAGTTCCCTAAGGAAAACTCTCTCCTCTCCAAGACAACATTTTTGCCTTCACAACCTGAAAAGGTACTATATCCTCAGACTCAGATTATTGCAGTCTGATTGTATTACTTAAACCAAAGTTTTTTCTCTCCTCCTAATGTTCTTCACAGGGTTCACATGTAAATGGGAATTATCAAACCTTGGGCTAAGAACCAATAGCCACTCTCCAAGAACAAGAGATTGCTATTATTAAAGCAATCTCTCTGTCTGATAGAGGTAGGCGCAACTTCCAGATGCCCCAACCTCTGGTCATTCAAGAATGTGCCTCCCTGCCCTACCCTTTAGTGTCCATCCCTTGAGCAGACAGGAGGGGATGGGGAAGTTGAGAGGGTACAGTATACACAGACATACACAAAAATGCACACATGTGTACACACACATGAACCTTTGAACCTCCCTCCCATCAACTTGGCAATCCTCTCTCCAGGCAGCTGGGTAAAGACCCTCCAAACCATGTTTAGCATGCCCCCTGCTGGCCTGGCAGGAGCTGACTCAGCCTTTATTCTGTGTGCCTAACACATGATAAATGACCTTAAGATCCAGAAGGAATGGGGGGGGGGGGAGGCAAGACAATCTTAGCTTCTTAGAAATGGAAGACATGATACCCTACACATAAAAGTAAGATGAAGAGGCTTTCAAGTTATTGTTTTTAAAGTGTTTTCGGAAATAAGTGACTAAAGATTTAGTAGAAACACATTTATATTTTCACAAGTACTACAGTGAATTAAAAATAAAGCCTATGGTGAATATTTTCACAGGTTTACAGATGGGAAAAAATAAATTGATGGGACACACTGGTTTCACAGACTCAATTTTTTAAGAATTCACTGTTCAGAGTCCTACAAACCACCCTTCTCACAATTCAGGACACTTTAATTACAGAAGAAATGCAGTCTTAAAAGCTCAAGTTCTAAAGCAACTACGTGCAGCAGGAGAAAAACTGTGGAAAAGCAGTTCATTTGGAACCAATTCTACTACAAGGCTTACAAGACCCTCACTCAGGCATAAACAAAGGTGTTCACTCAGAAGAAGGTGCCCTTCTCTTCCTCTACTAGGGCTAAGGCCTCACGAATTACTAAGGGAACACCTGCCACTCAGGATCCAGACTTCAGTGAGACTGCATCTAGCAAGAAAGCAAAAATTTCCCCCCACTGTTACCCCAAATATGTAGGGCCTAAAGTAAACCACTGCTTTCAATGTCCCCACCACACCGATCCAGGGTTCAAAAGCTTCATGTTTGTAATCAGCTTCAAACACTTTTGTGCATGAGTGGCATATGGTATTAAATTCCTTGCAGACCCAATATGAGCACACTAATAATTTAAGCCATCCTTGTTTTAACCAATTAGGATCTGCCATTAATTATTAAATGTAAAAATGTTAATACTTTTGTCCCTTATTGGATATCCTTTTGATACAATTGTATTAAGTAGACGTTTAGATTGTCCTGGGAACTTGCTTACTTTTATTCCCACAGGAGTTGTTCCCTGGGAACTTCCCCAATAAAATGATGGTGTATTGCTGGCATTTAGGGAGGAATTTTCCCCAGAACTTGGTGTGCCATACAGATCGCCAGTCTCTGCAGTCCCTGGACCCTCTCTGGATGTAGAAGAGGTCTTGGAGCTCGCAGGAACACATAGCTGCTAGGAGGACCCTAGTGAGGCTGGCACTCTTTGCTCCAGGGCAGCTCTTTTCCAGACACACCCTGATAGGGAGGGATGGAGAAGATCTGCAGATTTTCCCCAAGGAATCGAGGCCTGCAAAAATTTAGGCCCCAACGTCCACCTTTACCTGGACACATAATCTGTTTCATTAAACAGAATACCTTTTAAAATTGTTCCTCTCACAGCTCACGTTCATTTACAAAAATAAAGGCAAGCACAAGCATGTCCTGTCATACATGACTTTCCCCTATATCTGTGTGCTGTGGAGGAAGTCATTCCCAGATCTGTTGGAATCTAACAAGTTTCCCTTCAGCCACTCTAAATCTATCTATTAATTTTCAAGCCAATAGATAAAAATAAAAACTGTGATGTTTTGAGTTAACAGAACAGAGGCAAATCTGCTTCATTGCAAGGATCCTCAAAGGGCTGCAATAGCTTGCACCAGGCAGGAGGAGGGTACACTTGAACGGTTGTGTCCAATGAAGGAAAGTTTTAGTTAATGATGACATCACTGACATCTCCCAAATTTAAAGGAGCACTTAAAGCACAGCAGATGCAATTTTTTCCCCTCCAGTGAGGAGATACTAGGGAAGGCCTCCGGGTTCACAGACAAACTGCATCAATGGTTCGACTGCTGTCCAGCTTGAAGACAGCGAGTAAGCTGTGGCCCACGCAACCACAGCCTTGGTGCCGGTCTAGCGGCCTCGCGCGCTGTTCTGGCCCGGCCCTACCCGAGCGTCGGTCGGCACCGCAGGACCCCCGACGCGTCCACACGGACGGAGGGGTCGGTCCGCCCAAGCCTGACAACACGTTCCAGTGCAGAAGGTGAAAGGGCCAGGAGAAGAGAACTGCCCCGACCCAGTAGGAGCGCCGCGCCCTGCCCGAGAGACACGCGCGGCGCCGGGCCGGAGCGGGTGGCCAAGGCGTCCACGGGGTCCGGAGCAGAGCCCGCAATGCAGACGCGCTGGCAAACCCAGCACGGGGCCCGCGCCCCCAGCGTCCCGCACTCTGGCCCCGCGACCACCGGCCTCAGCGCCCACCTGGCTCACCGCGGAGCCCAGGAGGGAACCCGCGCCGGCGCGCGGACAGCGCACCTGCCTAGTCTGCGGGCCCGGCTCCGCCGCCAGCCGGCAGCACCGCGGCCAGCGCCGTCTCACCTGCCGCGCCGCGCCGCTCCGCTCGGTCAGCCCGCAGCGCCGCAGTCGCCTCTACCCGACTTCCATTTTCTCTAGCTTTAAAGGAAAACCAGATCAGCTGTTTTGCTCGCGCTCCGGCTCCGCGGCCCCCTCCCCAGCTGCTGCTCCTGGTCCCGGGGGCCTCTCCTCCCCCGCCTCCTCCCGCGCTCCGCTCCGCCCCTCGCGCCCCTCCGCTCCGCCCGAGGCCGCGCGCAGCGCCCGCCTCCCGGCTCCGCCCGCAGCCACCCAGCGCGCGCCCTCCCCCTGACGTCACCGGTCGCAGCCGCGCCCCGCCCCCATCCAGCGCGAAAGTGCGCGCGCGCTGCGCCGCACCCCGCCCCCGCCGCGTGGAGCCGGCCTGGAGCGCGCGTGCTCGCTATCACGACACGCGCAAGGGCTCTGAATCTCCAGTTTATTCAAGCGCCCCTTCAACCCGCGCCCACGCTCCCACGTTCCCACGCTTGACCCTCTAGGCGGCCTAACAGCCTGCACTGCACGAAATGCTGCTAGCATAGCTTGCTTTTTTCCTATCGGCCTCTTGACTTTGCTTCCACCCCTCCATTCCTAAGGACTGATTTGCTTTTTCTAAGCATCCCAAACTTTCTCCCATATATCCTGTCTCTGCTCCCCTTCCCCGCCTGCTCCAGGTCCAAACTATCAAGTCTAATCTGAGCATAGTCCTTTGTCTCCGAACCCGGTTGTCTGACCTTTCTCCCATTAATTCTTAATACTTTTTCATGCCACTACTTAAGTTAGTTACCTTGACTAGTGCCAAGTTCTGCACTTTGCTCTCTGCCTGCTCTCACATCAACTGTTTTGGTGTAACTGCGCCCCCTTATTCCAAATAAGATATTATATTGCAGGTAATTAATACAATCCTGATGCATTTCTTGAAACGTTATTTTACTAGTTTAGGGCTTTAACCTTGACTTTGAACGTTATGTTTGATAATGTTTAGTAATTTGGCTATCTATAAAGAAGGAAAAATGACCAAACCCACTTCATAAACTTCTTGTGAGGATTACATGAATTAATACATGAAAATTACTAGGAAGAAAGTTTATCATATTGCAAACATTCAAGGAATGTTATAATATTTGTATTCATTTCTTAAAATGGATGTTAATCTAATGTCTCTCCCACAGTATGTAACTTAGAGAACCTTGTACCCACCATGACCAAGGATGGTTGGACCAGGCAAAGAAGTAAGAATAGAACTTAAAAGGAAATGAAATCTGATCATAAGGACTTAATGTAGTAATTTTTTAAAGGATCATAGAATTGAAAGCAAATCAGAGATGGTTAAAATTATGGTTATCAAAAATGAAAAATCAATGAGAATAACAAAGAGTTTAAACTTTTTGTTATGTATGGTATGAGTTTAAACACATACCATACATGCTGCGTGCACTTCCCTACCTGTATGTCGTCTACCAAACTACAACATCTGTCAAACTACAGCCAAAGATTCCGAGAAGAAGATTCTTTGAGCACCACAAATATGTGTATTCTTTTCCAAAAGGAACTATCAGACAATTCTAATACATTGTTACTTACCTACCCTTTGTTCACTGGAGTATGCATATCCTGACTCTATTTGTGGAGGAGAAAAATGAAGCCAAGAAAGAAAAAAAAAATGGATCTGCCAAAAGATGTTGCTAATTATTGAGATCTCGGTTTCTCTGACCCTCATCACCACCCTGCTAGTTTCAGAACTCCAGCCTCCTGTGATGTATGCTTGCTTCCAAATAAAACAATGCCTGGAAGTCCTCAGGGGATATCCCACATATGCTCAACTGTCCCATCAGCCACTGCACAGCTTCTCAGCTTCTCCTCTCCCTGCCTTAGTCAGCTCTTGGAATTACTGGACTCATATCCCTGCCCTGGCATCTCTAAGTCCTATGCATCTCTCAGATTCCACCACTTCTTCTGTCAAGCATGCTGCTTGCATTGGGTACTACTGACCCCTCCTGTCTGTGTGTCATCTCCCTTTTGGACACCACTGTCTCCCACAGAGCACTGCCCTCCTGGGAACTAAGGTACTATGCAGAAAACCAAAGTAGAACAATTGTATTGTACCCTGCCACCAAGTTTTGGCAGAATAGCTTTCTTGCAATTCCATATTTATGGCTCTTATTTTCCTCTCCATGTCTCATGCCCATGTTGTGTCTGAAAATGAGTAAAAAAAAAAAAAAAAAAAAAAACCTGCAATAATAAACTCAGACAAGGCTTTGTTTCTAAAAAAAAAAAATTAATTTGGGAAAATTGGCTTTTTTGGTTTGAAAACCTATGATTTTAAACAGTTGCTTGGATTGGTGTAATCAGCAACACAATCAGAATACGTCACCCAAAGAACACGCTAGTACTGTTCCTTAATAGCCACACTGTTCCCCAAGCCCTAACCTTTGGAAACCTCTGATATGTTCTCCATGGTTATGTGTTTCTCTTTGTGAGAATTCATATTCATGGAATTATGCAAGATGTGACAGGCAGGAAACGGATTATTCACTCACCATTATGTCTTTGAGATTCATTTGGTCGAATGTGTCAATATTTCTCTTTTACTATCTGATTGTTTGCAGCACATTTAATCTAGTCACCCACTGACGGATATTTGGTTGGTTCTCGGTTTTTGTCCAGTGTGAATAGATATTCTATAGACATTTACACGCAGGGTTTTGTACAGAAAAACGTTTTCAAATTAATTGGACTAACGTGTATGCTCGCACGCACACACACACAAGCACCTAAATAGAGGCTCCAAGATTTACAATGGGGTTACACCTAGATAAACCCATTGTAGATTGAAAATTTCATAAGCACAAAATACATTTAATACACCTAACCTACTGCACCTTATGGGTTAGCAGCACAGTGCACTATAAAGTATCAGGTGTTTACATTTGTGATTTGATTGATAACTGAGGCTTCTGTGGACCAAGATTGCGAGAAGAGTTCTTCAAAGAAAAAATTCAAAATTCGAAGTACCATTCCTACTAAATGCATATTTCTTGTGCCTTTATAAATAAAATATTAAAAAAATAAGTGGAACCATCATAAGTTAGGTACTGTCTGTGTGAGTAAGCATATATGTGTGTGTGTAAAATGTATATAATATCCTGTATATGGCATTATCATAGACTTGTGCTATAATATTATTATTTTCCTTTATGATTTGTTGAGAATCTTTTCAATTGTATATTTGCCATCTGTTTATCTTTGGGGTAAAGTTCATGTATTTTGCTTATTTTTAATTGGGTTGTTGAATTTTAAGAGTTCTTTATATATTTTATGTAGAAGTATTGATATGTGCTTTGAAATATTTTCTGCCGAGGTAAGATTTGTCTTTTAATTTTTTGAGTGTCTTCTACATAGCAGAAGTCTTTAATTTTAATGAAGTCTAACTTAAGATTTTTTTTTCTTTCATGAATCATACTTTTGGTATTTGTATCTAAAAACATCACCCAAAGTAGGACTACATATAATTAGTTCTGTTTTCTTCTAGAGTTCTGTAGTTTTACATTTGTGATCCATTTTCACTTAGTTTTTGTAAAGAGTACAAGGTCTCTGTCTCCTCCTCCTCCTTCTCCTTCCTTCTTTCTATCTCCTCCTCCTCCTCCTCTTCTTTTCCTCTTTATCCTCCTCCTCCTCCTTTCTTCATTATTGTATGTGGTATGTAAAAGTTCAGTTAGTTTAATATTGTTAGTTTTTTAAAAAACACTCTTTGTCTATTTAATTACCCTTGCTCCTTGCCCAAGATCAGTTGACTATGTTTGGGGAGTCTATTTCTGAGTTCTCTCTATGTAAGTGTACATATTCTTTGATTATTATAGCACAGTGTCTTGATTACTATAGTATAGTAAGTCTTACAGCATTCCAACTTCATACTTCCTCTTCAATATTGCATTGGCTGCTCTAGTCTTTTGCTTTTTCACTTAAATTTTAGTATGAGTTTATACATATCTATAAAATAGCTTTCTGGGATTTGGATTCTCATTCTGTAGAATCTGTACATTGAGTTTGAAAGATTTGACATCTAAACAATTCAGTCCTCCTATCCATGAATATGAAATATATCACCATTCATTTATATCATCCTTGATTTTTCCAGCAATGTTTTATAGTTTTCTACATAACTCCTATACATACTTTGTGCATTTGTATGTTGTAAATGGTATTCTTTATTTTAAGTTTCAATTTTTCATTGCTGGAATGTAGAAGCACAATTGACTTTTGTTTATTAATCTTGAATCTTACGACCTTGCTATACTTGCTTATCAGTTTCAGGATTGTTTTTGTGGGTTATCCACAAAGCATATAATATTTGCTGTCTTCTAATAGAGACAGTTTTCTTTATTTTCCCCTTTACAATCAATGGCCATTTTATTTCTTTTTCTTGTTTTACTGGACTAACTAGAATTTCTAGTATCATGTAGAACAGAAATGGTGTAAGGACAGTCTCACCTTCTTCCTGACTTTAGGGGGGAGCATTCAATTTTTTACCACTAAGTATTGCATATCAGCAGGGTTTTTGTAATTTATTTGATCAAGTTGAAGAAGTTCTCCTTTGTTTCTATTTTGCTGAGAGTTTCTATCATTCATCAATTTGAGGTTTTGTCACATGTTTTTATCTGCACCTATTGATATGATTATATGATTTTTATTTTGGTGATGTGTTGGATTGCATTATTTTCCAAATGCATGATCAGATTTATGTACATAAATTCTACTTGTGATTGATAACTGGTTTATACATTGTTGTATTTAGTTTGGTAATATTCTAAGGGCTATTTTAGTCATGAGAGATGTTGTTGTATAGTCCTCCTCTTTTGTAATTTTTTTCTTGTCTCGTTTCTAGATAATGCTGACATCATAGAATGAATTAAAATGGTCTCTATTTCTATTTTCTATAAGAAATTGTAAAGAAATGACAACATTTCTTCCTTACATATTTGGTACAATTTGCTAATGAAACCAACTGGGTCTTGTGATTTTTTAGAATGTTATTAACTATTGATTCAATTTTAAGTTGGGAATAGAGTGATCTGTTTGTTCTTATGTGCATTTTGGTAGCTGTGTCTTTCATGGAATTGTTGATTTCAACTAAATATTCAAATGTGTAAATGTAGACTTTTTCAAAATAATGCTTCATTGTTCTTTAAATGTATACAAAATCTATAGGGTAAACTCTACTTTCATGTCTAACATTGGTAAACTATCTTTCTTTGTTAGCCTGGATACGTTTTTATCAGATTGAATGATTTTTTTCAAGGAATAAACTTTTGATTTTTTCTGTTGTCTTCCTGTTTGTAAAATTTTTGTTATTTTAATAATTTTTTTTCATGTTTTAGATTTAAATTGCTCCTTTTCCTGTAATAGCCTAGGTGAAAACTTCGATTTTTGATTTTGTCTTTATTATTTTCCAACTTGTGAATTTAATGTTTCCATTCAAGCTTTTGCTACATACCACAATTTTTGATAAGTTATATTTTCATTTTCATTTAGTTCAATATATTTTATTTTTGAGGCTTATCCTTTGACTCATTATTACTCAGAAATGTATTGTTTGATTTCCAATAATTTGGGATTTTCTAGTTATCTTTGTGTTCTTTGTTTCTACATTAATTCCACTGTGCTCTGAGAGCATACTTTGTGATGTCTATTTTTCTTTAATTTGATATAGTGTGCATATATATAGTCTATAGTGTGGTCAGTGTTGGTGAATGTTCCATGTGAGCTTGAGAAGATTGTGTATTATATAATTAGAGATAAAAATGTTGATTGCTAGTGTTGTTCAGGTGAACTGCATTCTTTCTGATTTTCTGACCCTTGATATACTAATTATTGATAGAAAAATGTTCATGTATCCAACTTTGATAGTGGATTGGTCAATTTCTTCTTTAAGGGTTATAATTCAGGTTTATAATGTTTTGATTTATGTGTTTTGGAGATCTTATTAGGTGTGTATACATTTAGGATTAATGTGTCTTGAAGAATGGGCCCTTTATCATTCCTCTTTTTTATCCCTAATAGATTACCTTTCTCTCAATTCTGTTTTGTTTGAAATAGATTTGGCTACTAGGTATTTGTTTTGTTTTGTTTTGTTTGTGTGTGTGTGTGTGTGTGTGTGTGTGTTAACATGGTATATCTTCTCATACTTTAAATTTTCAGCAATCAGAGATTTTATGTTAACATGAGCTTCTTTTTCTGTGTCAAAAAATTTAATAATATCCCTTTAAAGGTCACTTACCAACATTTTGGCATATATTCTTTATTATTAGTTCATTATAGATATTCATAGTATTGTGATTCATTTTGATATAATTATATAAACCTGGAACATAATTTGCTCCAATTTAGTCCCCAGTACTGCCCCTTTCCCTCCCCCCCAACTCCCCCTTGTTGTTCCTCTACTCTACTGATTTTTCTTCTATTTATTTATAGTTTTCTAAATTAGTGCACTATGGATATACCCAAAGATGAAATTCACTGAGGCATATTCATATATATGTACACAGGAAAGTTTGATCAGATTCATTCCACTCTTCTTCCCTTTTCTTGTCCCTCCTCACTCCCCCTAAGTCCCCTTTCTCTGCTTTACTGACCTCTCTTCTATTTTCATGGTATTCCCCATAGTATTCTTTTATCCTTATTTTGGTCTAGTTTGTGCATATGAGAGAAAACATCCAATTCTTGACTTTCTGAGTCTGGTTATTTCACTTAGTATGATGTTTTCAAGTTTCATCTACTTAACAGCAAATACTTTTCTTTATGGCTTAATAAGGCTCCATTGTGTATAAATACTATATTTTCTTTATCCATTTGTCTTTTATCAGACACTAGGTTCATTCCATAGCTTGGCTATTGTGAGTTGTGCTGCTATAAGCACTGATGTTCCTGCAGCCCAATAGTATACTGATTTTAGACCTTTTGAATATTTACCAAGGAGTGGGATAGTTGGGTCATATGGTGGTTCCATTCCTAGTGTTTGAGAAATTTCCACACTGTTTCCTAAAGTGGGCATACTAATTTTCAGTCCCACTAAAAATATGTGAGTGTACATTTTCCCTCACATTCTCACCAATGCTTCTTATTTTTTTTTAATTTTTTTATTGGTTCTTATTATTTGTATTCTGAATAATTGCCATTCTGAATGTAATGAGATGAAATCTCAATGTACTTTTGATTTATATTTCTCTGATTGCTAGAAATGTTGAACTCTTTTTCATGTATTTATTGATTGTTTATATTTCTCCTTTTGGGAAGTATCTATTTAGTTCTTTTACCCATTTATTAATTGAGTTATTTTTTTCTTGATGTTAACTTTTTTGAGTTCTTTATGTATTCTGCATATTAATCCCCTGAGAAGCAGCTAGAAAATATCTTCTCCCCTTCTCTATTCTCTCACTTCATTTTCTTAATTGTTTCCTTTTCTGTGCAGGAGCTTTTTAATTTGATGCCACCCCACTTGCTAATTTCTTGGTTTTATTTCTTATGCTTTAGGAGTATTGTTAAAGAAGTGGATGCCTCCTTCTGTAAATATGTTGAAGTGTTGAGCCTACATTTTCTTCTAGCAGAGATTTTCTGGTCTAATTCCTAGGTCTTTGATCTACTTTAACTTTTGTGTAGGGTAAGAGATAGGGATCAAGTTTCCTTCTTCTACATATGGATATTCAGTTTTCCCAGCACCATTTGGCACCTTTGTTGAGTATCAGATAACTGCATCTATGTGAATTTGTGTGTGTGTCTTCTGTTCTATTTCATTGGTCTTCATGTCTGTTTTAATGCCAGTACCATTCTCTTTTTGTTACAAAAACTCTGTAGTATAATTTGAGGACCAGTATTGTGATGCCTTCAGCATTACTCTTCTTGCTCAGGATTGCTTTGCCTGTTCCAGGTCTCTTATTCATCTAAATACATTTAGAACTGTTTTTCCTAGCTGTGTGAAGATTGTCATTGGTATTTTGATGTATATTGCTTTAGGTAGTATGGCCATTTTGGCAATATGAATTCTGCATTAAATAATGCTTTCTTAATTCAGTATGATATTGTCCTTGAGTTTGTTATATATAACCTTTACAATATGGAGGAAAGTTCCTTCTATCCCTAGTTTTTCTAGTGTTTGAAACATGAATGAGTGCTGGATTTTGTCAAATGCTTTTTTCTGCGTCTAGTGAGATAATCATGAGATTCTTGTCCTTAAGTCTATTTATGTGTTGAATTACATTTATTGATTTGCCTTTGTTGAACTAACATGCATCCTGGGATGAAGCCAATTTGAGCATGGTGAACAGTCTTCTTAATGTGTTTTACCAATATTTTATTAAAAAAATTTTGCATCTGTGTTCATCAAGAATATTGGTCTGAAATTTCTTTTCTTAATGTACCTTTGTCTGGTTTAGGTATTAGGGTGATACTGGCTTTATAGAATTAATTTGGCAGTTTCTTCCTTTTCAATTTCATGGAATAATTTGAGGAGAATTAGCATTGGTTCTTCTTTAAAGGTCTGGTAAAACTCGCCTGAGAATCCATCTGGTTCTGGGCTTTTCTTTGTTGGAAGTCTTTTAATAACTGCTTTAATTTCATTATTGGTCAGTGTAAGTTTTCTGTATCCTCATGCTTCAATGTGTGTAGATCATATATCTCTAGGAATGTGTCAATATCTTTGAAGTTTTCTAGCTTATTGTATTGTAAATTTTCAAAGTAGTTTCTAATGATCTTCTGGATTTCTGTAGTGTCCACAGTGATATTTCCTTTTTCATCTCTAATTTAGTTAATTTGGATCTTCTGTCTTTTGGTTAGTTTGGCTAATGGGTTATCAATATAGTTTATCTTTTCAAAGCACCAACTCTTTGTTTCATTGATCTTTTGTGTTGGCTTTTAAATTATCAATGCCATTAATTTTTGCTCTGATTTTAATTATTTCTTATCTTCTACTGATTTTTGGTATTAGGTTATTCTTCTTTTTGTAGGGCCCTGAGGGGTAACATTATGTTATTTATTTATTATCTTTCTATTTCTTCCCTTATTCCTTTTGTGATTTAATACTCATTCAAGAGTGAGTTATTTAATTTCCAGATGTTACACTGGTTTTTGTTTTTTATCTTGCCATTGATTTCAAATTTCATTCCATTATGATCTTATAACATGCCCAGAATTATCTTTAGTTTTTGTATTTGCTTTATGCCCTGATATATGATTTATTTTAGAAAATGTGCCATCTGCCACCGAGAAGAAAGTGAATTCAGTTGTCAATAGATAAAATATTCTATTTTTCTGATAGATCCATTTAATTAATAGCATTTTTTAGTCCTGAAGTGTCTTTACTTTATGTCTGGCTGACCTATCTAATGGTTAGGGAGGTGTGTTTAAATCACCCATTACTATTGTATTATGGTCTGTTTGATCCTTTAACTTGAGAAGGGTTTGTTTTGTGCACATAGACACCATTTTTGGAGGGGAGGGGCATAAGTGTTTATAGTAATTATATACTATTGTTGGATGATTCCTTTAACCAGAATGAAGTGAACTTACTTGCCTTTTCTGATGAATTTTGGCTTGAATTCTAATTTGTCTGATATAAAAATAGCTTCCCCTGCTTTCTCTCAGTTTCCATTTTCCTGATATATCTTTTCCCTTCATTCACCCCTAGTCTGTGGATGTCTTTGCCTGTAAGATATGTGTCTTGTAAATAATGTGTGGTTGGGTCTTGCTTTTCTTCTGGGCATTGAACCCATGAACCCAAGGGCATATTTTCACTGAGTTATTTTTAATTTTGTAAATGTTTCTCGCTAATTGCTTAGGGCTAATTGCTGAGGCTGGCATTGAACTTGCAATCATCCTGCTTCAGCCTCCTGTGTCACTGGGATTATAAGCATACATTACCTTGCCCAGGGGATCTTGTTTTTTCATATATTTTTTTAATTTTTAAATTTGTTCCAATTAGTTATACATGACATTAGAATGCATCTTGACACATTGCACGCAAATGAAGCACAACTTCTCCTTCCTCTGCCTGAACATGGGCAGAGTCACACCAGTAGTATAATCATACATGTATGTAGGGTAATAATGTCCATCTCATTCCACTATACTTCCCACTCCCTCTCCCCTCTCTATACTCCCCTCTGCACAATCCAAAGTCCCTTTATTTTTCATTCTCCATTATGGGTCAGCATCTGCTTATCAGAGAAAACATCTGGCCTTTGGTTTTCTGGGTTTGGTTTATTTCACTAAGCACGATGTGCTCCAGCTCCATCCATTTACCTGCAAATGCCATACTTTCATTCTTCTTTAAGGCTTATTAATATTCCATTGTGTGTAGGTACTATATTTTCTTTATCCATTCATCTATGGAAAGGCTCCAGGTTGGTTTCTTAGTTTAGCTATTATTAATGGAGCTGCTATAAACATTGATGTGGCTGTGTCACTATAGTATTCTGATTTTAAGTCCTTTGGGTACATATCAAGGAGTAGGATAAACTGGGTCAAATGGTGGTTTTATTCCAAGTTTTCTGAGGAATTTCATACCACTTTCCAGAGTGGTTGCACCAATTTGCAGTCCCACCAGCAATGTCTGACTGTACCTTTTTCCTCGCATTTATTATTACATGTATTGCCATTCTGACTTGAGTGAGATGAAATCCTAGAATAGTTTTGATTTGTATTTCTCTAATCACTAGAGATGATAAACATTTTTTCATATGTTTATTGATCAATTGTATTTCTTCTTCTGTGAAGTATCTGTTCAGTTCCTTACCCCATTTATTGATTAGGTTATTGGTTTATTTGGTGTTAAGTTTTTTGAGTTCTTTATATATCCTGGAGATCAGTGCTGTATCTGAGGTGTATGTGGCAAAGGCTTTCTCCTAGTCTGTAGGCTCTCTCTTCATGTTATGATTGTTTCCTTTGATGAGAAGAAGCTTTTTAGTTTGAATCCATCCCCTTTATTGATTTTATTTTTTAAGCCATTCTGCCAATCTGTGTCTTTGATTTGAGAGTTTAGACTATTTATTTTAATGCTAAAATAGAAAGATGATTTTTTATTTCCAGCCATTTTGATTTGCTTCTATTTCAGACTTGATTCTCCTTTAATTGACTGTTCTAGGTCAATTTATCCCTATGCTGATTTTCATTTTTAATTTTCATTTTTTTTCTGCATGAAATGTTTCATTGCATATGTTTTGTAGTTGAGGCTTAGTGGATAGTTATGAATTGAAGAAACTAAAAGTTTCTGCTTATCATGGAAAGCTTTTATTTTATCTTCAATTCTGAAGGATAATTTTGCCTACTGTAGTAATCTTTATCCACATTTTCCATTCATCTATTGAAGGGCCTCTAGGTTGTTTTCATAGTTTAGCTATTATTAATTGAGCTGCTATAAACATTGATGAGGCTGTGGATGGTTGGCACCCATTTTTTTTCAGAACATGGTATATATTATTTCTAGCTTTTAGGATCTGGGTTAAAAACTCAGTTTAAATACAAATTGGCTTACTTCTAAATGTGATCTGCTATTTTTCTCTTGCAGCTTTTAAAATTCTATTCTTATTTTGGATGGTAGGCATTTTCATTATAATGTGACTTGGCGAGGATCTTTCCTGATCTTTGGAGTTTTATATGCATCTTGTATTTGTATTTCCATCTCATTTCTAAGTTTTGGAAAGTTTTCTAATATTTCATTAAGATATTGTTCATTCCTTTAGCTTATATTTAGGAGCCTTCATCTATCCCTGATTTCTTGGATATCTGGTTACAGTCTCTTGAAATCTTTTCTTTATTTAGACTTTATCTTTAAGATTATATACTTTATCTTCAAGGCCGGCCTGAGAATACATCTTCAACGTGTTCTGATATCTTGGCACTGCTTCCAACTGAATTTTTAAATTTTATTGATAGTCTTTTGTTTTCAGGATTTCTATTTGGTTCATTTTCAGTATCTCTTTTTATTGAAATGATCTTTCACTTCCTTTACTTTCTAAGTTCATTCCTTACATCATTTTAAGCTTGTTGAGTATTTTTACTGTCATCTTTCTAAATGCTTTCTCTACTGTGGTGTCCATGGGGTCAGTTGTTGAAGTGTTGTGGGTTGTTTGGAGTGGTTTGTTCCCTTGCTTTTTCATACTGTTTGTATGTACTCATCTGTTGGGATTATTATAATTTCTTCTTTTGTGCAAGGACTATTTAGTGGACTTCTTTGTCTTAAGAGCCCTGGAATATGCAAATATCCAGGTATTGATACTTTCACTCAATGTGTTGTCCTTTGCTGTTTCCAGCATTAACATCACTTTGAGATAAAACACTAAATCCTTATACTACAGTCTCTTCAGAGCAGTCTATACTATTATAACCCAAAGTCTATAGTATTTCAAAGTTATGAAAAATGAAGAACTTGTTGATAGTGGTCTTCATAGTTCTCCTAATCCAGGTATAAACATATAGTGAGATTCTGGAATAGGTTGAAAATTAGTTATTAAATATAGTAAAATTGTTATAAAATTATATAGGGGCTGAGAATGGGAAGAGAGAAAAATTGGACAAAACAAGAGAGAAAAAGAAAGAAGGAAATAAGATAAAAAAGAATAACACACACCAAATTAAAAAGAAAACAAGATGGGTGTGGTGATTTGACACAGTAGCAGGTAATATAAGAGGGAGGAAAAAAAGGAAGCAACAAGAGTAAGTGTAAACCTAAGCTAGGAAATGAAGATATAGAGAATGATTCGCGTTAATGCTTTAAAACATTAAAAAATAATATCAAATGAGTTGAAGATACAATATCAAATATAAGAATAACAGCTATCAAACCAGAATGAAATGATTTTATGTGAATGATTAAAGTTGACATTCTGAATTATTTATAGTAAACCATGCCAAAGTGAAGAAAACTCTTATTGAGTGTTGGTTTGGATTTCTTCGGGATTTTGGGACCTTTAGAAGATGGAGATGGGTTGCTATGTACCTCCTACCAGCTAGTTATCATTTGTCAGCTCAGGGGCCTGAGGCTGTATGCTCAGAGGGTGTGGAGCTGTGTCGGTTGGCTGTTTCTATTGTGGGCAGGAGCTGAGGATTCCTGGCTCTCAGTTTTCACTCTGGCTGCCACAGGTCACCATACCTGCTTCCCTCCACAGGGCCTCTTCAGAGTGGCATAGATCCTGGTGGCTGTCTGCAAGTACAGGACCTGTGGATGTGGGTTCTATATAGGCAGTTTGTAGTGCAGGGGCATCCCTCTTGACAAACAGATCACTAGAGCACTGTCCTTGCTATTGGAAAATATATTCAGCCAGTTCTCTCACTGCCCAAGGTTTTGAACCATGAGTCCCACTCACCTCTGCTAACCCAGAGAGAGGCAGCCTGTGTCCAAACTCCTGTTGGTTGCAGTTGTGAATCTCAGGTACTGTTTCTCTCTGTTGCCCAGGACTAAGAATGCCCTGTCACCTGTTTCCAAGCTCCCACTGGTTGCAGCCACAAATTATGGACAAGGACCTCCCTCCACCTGTTATGGGCTGATTTGAAAATTAGCCCAGACTTACCCCATTTTGTTCAGACACCCCACCCTGTGTAAAATTGGACCCCCTTTCAAATGAGCCCACTAGTGTAGAGGCTAATACCTCTACCCTCACCTACTTACACTCTGACCACAGTATCCTTGCTCTATGGAACTAATGCAAGATTGTTTTTCTGAAAATGTAATTTCTGAGAATATGACTATATGACTTTTTTTTGTAACTTTGCATTTGTATGAAATGTATCTTATGATTGTTTCTCTTGCCCCTGCCCTTTGTGGTTTTAGGCCTTATAAGTGTGTTCCTACCTCCAATCCAGGTTGAGGGTTGTGGAACTGCTTGGTTCTCTGCACACTTGGCCCCAGTTAGAAAAAATGATTTTGTCTTTATCTTCAAAGGACCCGGAGAATTATTTGGAAATAGCACCTTAACACATCTAGTTCCACTCCACCATCATCTCTCCTCTACATGGGCTTCTTTTCAACAAAAGAAAGTTGGGTATAATTTTTTATCCACTATTTCAATCTCCTTCTTATAATTATAGTGTATTTAGACTACTCACATTGAACATTGTTATTGATACAGATGGGTTTATATCAGCCATGTCAGTAATGATTTCCAGTGGTTCCTTTTCTGGCCTTCTCTGATTTTAATTAGGCATTTTATATAATTCCATTTTACTACTCTCTTAGAGTATCATTTATATTTTTAAAAGATATTTTAATGGTCATTATAGAGCTTAGGCTATAGATTTTTCACTAATTTATGTCCAGTTTCAAATTCAGCTTCACATGTAGTACAGGTATCTTATAACAGTCTGTTTCCAATCTTCCACACTCACTTTTTACAACATAGCTGCCTTTCATTTCACTTATCCATATGCTATAATCACCAAATACTCTGTTAAAATCATTGCCTTAAATAAACAGTTGTCTTTTAGAGCAATTGAGAGTAAGAAAGATAAGACTTATTTTGTCTCCATTTATTCCTTCTCCAATGCTTCCTTTCTTTATATGAATCCAAATTTCTGACCTTTATTATATTCATTCTGCCTGGAAAAAATCTTAAAACCTTTAAATATGTCACTCTATTCTCTTATTGATTGCATGATTTCTGATGAGAAGTTAACTGTATTCCTTATCCGTTTTCCTCTATAGATAAGCTATATCACCCACACCCTTCTTCCAGCAAAGTTCTTAATATTATTACTTCATATATTTATTCTGCTCCATCCTCTCATTTTTCTAATTATATTATTCCAATTATATGTGTTGTACTAACTCTGAAATTATTCCATAGTTATTGGATATCTGTACTAGTTTTTCTTTTGATTTTCATTTTGCATTTCAATTTTAAAGTTTCTGGTGTCTTATCTGCCAGTCCCCTGATTCTTTTCCTCAGCCATGTCAAACTTACCAAAGAGACCATCAAATACATTCTTCATACCTGTTACAATGTTTTTAATTCAAACACATTCTTCATACCTGTTACAGTGTTTTTAATTTCAGTTATTTTCTGTTTTTCCTTAAAATTTCCATCAGGTTACATAACTCATGTTTTTTTTCTTTAATATTTATTTTTTAGTTTTATTTTTTTTTCCACCAGACTAAATTTAATTATATCAGAAGAATGTAAGTATGAAGATTCTGTGAAGTGCCTCTTCAATTTCTTTGCCCACTTATTGATTGTGTTATTTATATGAATAGAGAGCTTACAGAATGGGAGAAAACCTTTACTACCTCTACCTCAGATAGAGCACTAATCTCCAGGATATACAAAGAACTCAAAAGACTGAACACCAAAAAAATAAAAGTAAAAAAATAATCCAATTACCATATTTTAAAAAATTTGTTCTTTTTTAGATATACATGATAGTAGATTCTATTTGGACATATTATACATACATAGAGTATAATTTATTATAATTAGGATCCCATTATTGTGGTTGTACATGATGTGGAATTTCACTGGTCGCGTATTCATTGTGGCCTAATATTTGGAAACTTAAAAATCATTGTTTCATATATTTTGTCTGTATTTTTTTCTTTATTATCTCAGGCATGAGTGCAAATTTATTTCCTGTTACTCCATTTTAGCTAGAAGGTGAAGTCAGCCTATCTTCTTTCTAGAAATAATGACCTCCCTGACCCATGTGTGACCTCCTTTGCGTTGTGATTAATCACGCCATTGAGTACAGAATCCTCTTTTTTTTTTGTTATTTGGCTCAGTGGGACAAGGAGCCTCAAATTTAGTTCCCACATTGAAAATGTACTCATTTCAAATTCTTGTAACTCACATTGCTTTAAAATTCCAACTGTGTTGTGTATCTTTAGCAAGCTGGAAGACAAAATGACTTGCTGAGGGACAGTAAAAGATATAGCAATGATGACATTACACATTTGTGGAATGACTGCTTTGCACTGTGTTTGACATCTATGATCTCATTTGATCCCTGAGCCCCCAAGAGACAGGTACTAGGATTATCTCCATCTGGAAGATTAGGGAAATGGGAGCCTTATGTTTTGAAGATTAATCAATACCTTTGCTGTAAGTAAGACAGCCAAGAGGAAGGTAAAGAGGAATGTGAAGACTGCAAATTGGTGCAGCCAATATGGAAAGCAGTATGGAGATTCCTTGGAAAACTGGATATGGAACCACCATTTGACCCAGCTATCCCTCCCCTAGGTCTATACCCAGAGGACTTAAAAACAGCATACTACAGGGACCCAGCCACATCAATGTTTATAGCAGCACAATTCACAATAGCTAAATTGTGGAGCCAACCTAAATGCCCTTCAATAGATGAATGGGTAAAAAAAATGTGGCATATATACACAATGGAATTTTACTCAGCAATAAAAAAGAGTAAAATCATGGCATTTGCAGGTAAGTGGATGGCATTAGAGAAGATAATGCTCAGTGAAGTTAGCCAATCCCCCAAAACCACATGCCGAATGTCTTCTCTGATATAAGGAGGCTGACTCATAGTGGCGTAGGGAGGGGGAGCATGGGAGGAATAGATGAATTCTGGGATAGGGCAGAGGGGTGGGAGGGAAAGGGGGTTAGCAAAGATGGTGGAATGTGATGGACATCATTATCCAAAGTGCATGTATGAAGACACAAATTGGGTGTCAACATACTTTATATACAAACAGAGATATGAAAAATTGTGGTATATATGTGTAATAAGGATTGTAATGCAAAAAAACTCCCACAAAGTACATGTATAAAGACATGAATTGGTGTGAACATATTTTATATACAAAGATATGAAAAATTGTAATATGTGTAATAAGAATTGTAACACAGTCCACTGTCATGTATTTAAAAAAATAAAATCGATTAAAAAATAAATAAATAAAGGGTGGCTCCCTTCTCTCCCAGTTCCTTCATGACCTCCTGTGAGTGGTGTAACTGTAGCCCCCACACCTAAGAAACACATGAGTAGGAAGCTTGACTGAAACACAAGGCCCAGGAGACCAGGGTTGAGAGTAAAGGGACGCTGACTCCTCTCCTCATATTCCTGGGACCCTTGTAGTAGACATGTCTTGTTTCCATCTGCTGATCAACCCTTCTTGCCTTCTGATGTTGAAGCCATGCTGAACTACACATAGGGATTAGACAGGTTGCCTCCAGTGGGGATTTTATGTCCTGGGTTTTCCTGGCCAGTAAAGGACCTGCTCCCCCCTCAGCTATGGTTCTTGTTTCAAGGACATGCATGAGACATGGGTTGGGATTTACCAGAGTCCATTTCAAATTTACTTTTGACAAATATATGAAAAAGACTTTCTCCTAGGGCTATAAAGGTGTATATAAAGCAGGGACTGCCAAAACCCAAGTGATAACACCAGATACCTGAGACTGGCTGTGCTCACAGAAATTCAAGTTGTACAGACCAACACTTCTTATTTTTGATTAAGTGATTAAGTTTCTTTGAGCTTGGTTTTTGTCTCTAACTTGCCAATTTGCAGCTTTCTTCCATGAATGTTTACCTTCTCCAAAACTGTTCCAGGAGTGATCAATCAGCATTACCAGGGGAGACCTGGTCTATCTCATCCTTCAGACCATATCACAGTCATTGCAATGGTCATGAGAGGCAAAAGGAAGAGTGCCTCAGACTGGACCCAGTGATGGTCACAGTACCTGGTACCATCAGGCCAGGCTTGACCTTCTTGCCCACACCACAGTGAGCCTGGGAGTGATGGCGCCTGGCTTAAGGATGAATCCTAAATCCAGAGTTCTCAGCGAACCCCAACTGGGGCTGAACAAAACTGAACATAGCCTCTCCCATGGATCTAACATTTACCTGTGCAAGCTCACCTAACTCCTTGCAGGCATGGATTTATGTGATAGTGGAATTTATGGAGGTTGTATTTAGAGAGAAAACTGGGAATTATTTATTGAACCCTGTGATGTGCTATACCCTATGCTGGGTACTTTCTCATATGATTTTATTTTCACAAGCTTTTCAGTGGCTACTAGACGATCAATTTTTATAGATGAGCAAAACAGACTGAAGAAATTATATGACCTACCCAGGGTCATGTGAGTCAAATAACATCTTACAGGATGTTAAATTCTACTCTAAGTCCAGTTTGCTACCAGTTATGAAATAGGTTCAAATCCATGTAAGGGAACATCAACAAAATAGTCTTTTAAATAAAAGTTTTTACTTTTTAAATAGTAAATATTCAGGAGATCAGCAGCCTAGGCTCTAGGATGTTCATGGGGGAAAAGGGAACTTTTGACTTTCTGCTCTTCCATTCTCATTCTCATTCGTATCCATGAAAGAGGCTGGAGTTCTACCATAAAAGAACATAAAAGAATAGTATTTCAACAAATGGTGCTGGGATAGCTGTCAGCCCTCCATATGTAGGTTCTGCTTCCATGGATTCAACTAACTACAGATGGAAAATATTTGAAAGAAAACATTTCATCTGTACTGAACACATGTGGACGTTTTCACCCTTATTGCCACACAATACAGTGTAACTCTTTCCATAGTGTTTACAATGTGTTCGGTATTAGGAGTCATCTAGAGAGGATTCAAAGTAAACAGGAGGATGTTGTCGATTATGTGAAAATACGGTATCATTTTACGTAAGAGACTTTAGAATTCGCATATTTTCATATCCTTATCTAGGGATATTTTAGTACCTTATCTTAGGTACTCCTAGAACCAATTCCTCATGGATACCAAGGGATGACTGAATATTTATATACAAAAATTTAAAAACTTTAAAATATCTATAATTAACTTTAAAGGTAGAAAGACTATTGAACTAGAAATCATAGATCTAAACCTTAACATTGGCACTGACATTGATTGTGCAACTTTGTCTTCTGTAGGCCTCTATTCTCAGAGATCAAAATGGTTACTCAGGTCCTGTCCACATCTAACCTCTTCTTGATCTGGGGTCCTACAACTCATGAGCTGTAAGATGCTGTCACACACCATTTGGTGGGCACCAAATCAAGAATTCCATGGTCATGGGTGCAGCACATTGCCTCTCTGCCTGTTGCCACTTGACCTCCTTTCCCTGACTCCAGATACCAGTAGGACGTTCCCCCAGGCAAGAGAATATTAAAGTACAGCCATGAAAACCACATTCTAGTTTACAACCGTGAGGAATTCCCTCATATACTTCTATTAGTTACAAAAGGCTTTTTGTTTTTTCCTCACACTTTAAGGTATAGAAAGAGACTTTTTCAGGTGAGCACACATGAAGAGGTTTGTATTAGAATGCTGGGATATATGGGCAGAGTGCAGGGCGTGAGCTTAGTATCTTGATAGGAAGTCAGATGTTCATGCAGGATCCCCCTAGAAAGTACCCACAGGGATGGCAACATTAGACCCCTGTGTCTGGCCCAAAGCTCAGGTGTCACGCCAAGTATTGTATCCAGAGCTGCATGATCCCATTGCATGATGTATAGCAAGCAACACACCAGATAAAATCTTCTGAAAAGGGGGCCTTGGTCATCGCTGGGGCTTGGGATCCCAAGGAGATTCAGTATAATGTCAATGATTCACACAAACAGCCATAATTTTCTTCTTGTCTTATTTATTTAATTTTATTATTTATTTATGTATGAATTTATTTAGGTGCTGAAGGTTAAACCCAGGGCCTCACTCATGCTAAGCACATACTCTACCCAGCTGTAGCCATCCTTCTCTGAGTAGCCATCTTTCTCACTTTGCAAACACGATTGACAGACTACCATCCTTGCAGGAATGTAGGATGTGTGTTTCTCTCCTTGTTTCCCAAATGAAGACATAGGGGGTTAGGGAGGGGAAGTGACTTACTTTGTTGCAGCTGGTGGGTTAGAGTTAGGCCTCTACTTTGAGGTATCTGATATCTTTCTTGAATATTTTCTCAGTTACATCTAACCCATTCTATTCACATACTTTATTATTTTTTGAGTTCATGGGCAGTGAAATGTTGTCTTATTCTAAATCACGATACAATGTAGTGAGTTTTTATCATGAACTGAATTGTGCTCATTCATTCATATACTGAATTTCAAACGCACAGTCTCACAGTTTTCTGATTTACTGCCTCAAAAGCAGTAATCAAGTCAAAATTAGGTTTATAGGGTGGGAGGGACCTGATCCAATATGACTGGTGTCCTAATAAAAAGAGGTGATTATGACACAGGCAGAGCCAGAAGGAAACCACGAGGACACACTGAGAAGGTGGCAATCTATAAGCCAAAGAGAACTCAGGAGGAACCAACCATGCTGACATGATCTTGATCTTGATCCTGGGCTTCCAGTCTCCAGAACCATGAGCAAATACATTTATGTTGGGTGAGTCATCTCTTGTGTTATGGAATTTGTTATGGGAGCCAAGAAGATGTCAGCGTCAGAGATCACTGCATTCCCTTCCAAATTCTAACACTGTGTCCATGGAGGATGGTTGACTGTCTCATCCATTCAGATCTCTGAACTAAACAGAACTTCCAATGCCAGCATTTTGTTTAAAATCGAGCCTTTTAAGTATCCCTCCAGACTCCAGGCAAAATGTCTAGCATGTGATTTGGGAACAGCGGCCCAAGCTATAGAGTAGGACTTCCGAAAGTGACACTTTTACTATAGAAACAACCACAGTCTCTAAGGTTGAGTCCAGGTCTAAAGTCTTGAGACCCAACGGTCCAGAGGAAACCCTGCAGGGGCTGAAATTGTGGCCGTGGTGCTTTGTAACAACATGATGGGTGTGTGAGGCTACCTCCTGAGAAACTGCTGTCAAGGACAACACACATAGAGGTGAGCCATGTTCTGCCTCTAAAATTTAATATGATAGACCCAGATATATTTATTTGTTTGTTGTACTTTTGATATTCTGGATGCTTGAGATAAATAATCATCCTTCAGTGTTTAAGAAGGATGGATTCCAGGATATCTCTCTCCTCCCTTGCAGATACCAAAAGCCAAGGATGTTCAAGTCCTTTATATATAAAATGGTGTAGTATTTGCACAGAATCTATTCACATACTTCCATATATTTCAAGTCATTACTAGAGAACTTATAATGCCCGCTACAATGTAAATGCTATCTGAATAGTTGTTATATTGTATTATTTAGAAATTGATGACAAGAAAAAAAATGTCTGTGCCTGTTCAGTGTGAGGGGCTACCCCTGAGCTATTTTAAAAGCCTCTACTAGGCCTTGGAGCCAAGGAGATTTTGGTCTGGCATTGCAAGTCATTTTGTGGCTTCTCCCACAAAGCATGTGAGCTCAGTCTTCCCTTGGCAAGAGAGGCTGCTCTGTATCTCCAGACTTGGGCATTACCCATTGGGCTTGGACAGCCCTCCTCCTACCTTATTTGGCAAAAGAACATTCCATGGAAAACCCTTGAAGCTTCCTTGTATAAATAAAGCAAATGCGGGCTTTTCTCTCTCTCCTTCCAGTGTGGAAGCAGGACCCCTAAGGTCACAAAGTCGACCCATGCCTGCTTTGTGAAAACTACTCTCAGTGTTGTGTGATTTTTCACAGTATTTCTCAGCCAGCACTCTCCATGCAGTGGAAGCCCAAATTTCATAGCCTGCGCCAGAATGCTGGTGAGACTTCAATACAGATGCAAATTTAAAAATATTTTCTATCTATTGTTGGTTGGTGAGCCTAGATACCCATTATCCTAGCTCCTCAGCATCCTCATCCATGCCCAGAAAATTTCATGACCTCCCATGGGAAAGCTTGGGAATTATCTCCATGCAGAGCCAACCTGAGCATAGAGGAGCTTTGGTATATGGCTTAAAGACAGAGCCCACCATGTCCCTCACCCTCTGCTGAATAGTCATTCATTATTTAGATGAGGCAAGGGGACTCCACACCCTCTTCAGTTAAGATGCAACCCCAGCCTGGAACTTTTCCTGGGAATTTAGACATGCTCAGTTTAGCTCAGAAGGAATAAGAAGTAAGAGATCAAATTTTGAGGTCAGTCTAAATTTTAAGGGGGTAGAGGGGGAATTTTGTGTATGTGGGCAGAGTAAGGAAGTTAAGAAGACTTGGATACAGGTAGACCAGCCATCTTCTGCCCCCAATATCAACACCAGTCTTAGGAACCCTGTGTGAGGAGTGTCCTAGAAAAGGAGTACCAGAGGCATGCCCTTCACCCTCAATTGTGCTTCTGCAGGGAGACCATGTGAAGAATACAGTCGTCCCTTTGAATCTGTGGGCCACTGGATCCTGGACCTCTTTCAGATACCAAAATCTGAAGATGCTCAAGTCCCTTATATAAAATTGTATAGTATTTGCATATAACCTAAACACATCCTCCTGCATAATTTAAATCATTTCTCAATGACTCATAATACCTAACATGATGTAAATGTTCTGTAAATTGCTGTGGTAGTATATTATTTAGGTAATGATGACAAGAATGAAATCTGTGTATATTCAGTACAAACACACTGAGTTTTAGGAAAATTTAGGCTGGTGGCTGGTTATGTATGGTACAGAACCTGCAGCTATGGAGGGCTGCTGATAACACTTCATGCTGAACTCTTCCAAATCCTTCCATTTTCCTCCAGACTCACGCCCCCAGACCCCTTGCACTGAGTCCCTATAGGCAGCTGCCAGGACTGGCCCCTCCAGAGAGCATTCTACAGGTGTCTCTGAAAGTTTTTCAAGAAACCTATCCTATAGAGGAACCTTTCCCATGATTTTCAGTAATTCAAAATTCAGTTCACCATTAGTGTTGTTGATGTGTCTGGCAGAGGCAAAAATCCCTTTATGGATGGCAATGCAATGTTTATGTCACAATGGATGATATTTTCATACTCAGAAGATATAGATCATTTGCAACAGTGTTTCAGGTTGTCCCTTAACTTTACCCCCACTGAGGCATCAGCCAGAGCTGGTTGTATGGCTGACACACAACAGAGTATAGACTTAGAACCTGTTATATGGACCATGCCCAGCAGAGTATAAAGAGAGAGTTAATGGTTTGACTACCATATGACCCAGCTATCTCAAAGTATTTTCCCAAAGGATCTAAAATTGGTGTAGTACTGTGATAAAGCCACCTCAATGTTTATAGCAATACAATTCATAATAGCAAAATTATGGAATCAACACAGATGCCACCAATAGATGAATGATTTGAGAACTTGTGTGTGTGTGGTGTGTATATATGTGTATATATACATACAAATGTGTGTATGTGTGTATTCTATTCGGCAATAGAAAAGAATGAAATCATCATACTAAATGAAATAAGCCAAATTCAGAAACTCAAAGGTCAAATGTTTTCTTTCATATGTGGAAACTAGAGTAAAATAAAGGAAAATGGTAGGGAAGGATAGGATAACATAAAGAACCTATCAAACATAAACTAATAGACAAGCAAAAGAAAATCTAGCGGAGTAGAAGGAGGAGAATGGGAGGAGAGAGGGAGAACAGGAGGGAAAAGGAGAGGGGATCATGAACCAAAATCAATTTCCATGCATGTGTGAGTTTGTCCGGATGAATCCATCCACTATGTGTAACTATAAAGCTCTAATAAAAAATAAAAATAAAAAAGAGAACTAATGATTCAAAATCTACTTTTTACTATTTCAACACTAGACCTTGAAATTTAAGTCTGAAATAATAGTGTGAGATGAAATCATTTGAATTTCTTAAGTCAGGGCCTGAGAAACAATATGCATTCATTTTGAGTCTGATTTTCTTTCCCTGAAAAATGGATGAAATTTTCTCAGACTGGGAGAAAGATGAAAGACTGTCCAAGGAGAAAGGAGAGGACAGAGAGCTAAGAGAGTAAGAGAGGGACACAGAGCTCTCTATACCATGCTGCAAAACCAGTAGGGAAGACAAGTGGGAATGGACAGAAAAGCCAGGCAGAACCACAAGTGGAGGGGACTTACTCTAAGTACCTTCCCCGCATGTCACTGGCTGTCCAGTCACTTGGGCTGATGGACATAAGTAGTATTACTGAATTCCCTCCCATCAGAAACACTAAAATAATTCCCCATTTCCAGGACTAAGACATCTGAGTGCCCTGAAGCTTCCTGTAGCCCAGGTTTCAATCAGTGAGCTCCTTCCTGATTTCTAAGAACAGCTCAAAATATCTGGGGGGTTGTTGGGCTGGAAGAGCCCTGCAGTTAGGAAGGAGAAGTGACTGGTAGCACCCCGCACACGGACAGCCACCCAGGATGTTGCATCCACAGGGATGACAGGCAGAAGGTGATGTGGAGTGAAAGCCTGTCTCCACCCATTCCCAAAGACATGGCACCAAGGAACCATCCAAAACAGCCACAACTGGGATAAAGATGGGAGGAGGCAGTTGATAGAGGAAAACCTCAATAGCCTAGAATTTCTTTTCCGCCATAAGTGGAAGGATCTTAAAAATAATTTGTGTTGTATAAACATGAAGGAATATTTCATACAAACTCTGAGATTCATGCCCTACTACTTTTTAAAAATTATTCTTAAGAGTAAATTTTAAGCACATAAAAGCAGTGGTGTTATTGGGAATAAACTTCATTGCCAGTGCTTTAAAGTGTCAACAGATATAATCCCACCTGTAGTTAGAAAATTATAAAAATCGTTGAGTGGGTATTTTACTGCTATGGAAACTGTAAAAAAAGGCACATAAAATTGCCAAAGATTTTTTTTTTATTTCTATGGCAAAAACATAAATGATAATAAAAAATCCATTAGACTTTCAAATCACAATAATAATGTTGACAGTGATTTTCTTCTGCTCCACCTATAAAAATCCCAAGTAAGAAATGATTGCAACTGTAGGAAGAAGGTGATGACAGTTCACCCCACTTAATGTGGAGCCTGAAATGAGTGGGGATGGGAAAGAGAAAGTTCCTCTCTCCCTAGCAGAAGGAATGCTGGGATGTTACCTTTTGCACATGGACGTCAGCAGAGACAAACCAACTTTTCAGATAAGAACTGGGTTAGATCAAAGCTACCCACTCTTATGTAAGAAGGAGTCTCTCTGGAAAGCCCACATATCACTAGCAGATAATGAAAATGCAGTAAGTACATGAATTAAATGACAGAGGTGTACCAGGAGTATTTCACATTACTCCTGCAATGTCTCCTGTGGGCAGGCCTGCATCAGGCCTCATTTATTTCCTGATTTCACACAGTGGGGCATGGTGATGCTTCAGATCCTCAGGGATCACTGTCATTTTCATTGCCCTGATACCTTAAAATTTTCTGCAAACTCACACCCTACTGACATAGCTCGGGTCACAATCTGTGGCTTGGATCTGGGGGTTAGAACAGGGATGTCTGAACCCTCTTGGCTTCTGCCATTGAAATGAAATTCCTTGCCTATCCAAAATTAAGATCTGGTAGAGTGTCTATCTCATTCTGCTCAGGCTACCATAACAGAGTACCATAGATTTGTTTGCTTAAAAAGCAGGCATTTATTTCTCCAAGTTTTGGAGGTTGGGAGTCTAAAATTAAGGTATAAGCATGGCAGGCTTCTGATCAGGGCCCACTTCTGGGTTGTAAATGGTCATCTTCTTGAGGTGTTCTTGCATGTCAGAGAGAGAATAAGAGAAATATTTCTGGTATCTTGACTTTTAAGGACACATCACACATCCTCTCATGGATACTCTATATTCTCATGACAACAATTATGCATGATTACAGCCCATGGCCTCACCTTCTAAAACCATCACATTAGGGATGAGAGTTTCAACATGTAAATTCAGGTGGGGAGGGAGAGAGTAACCATTTCCTCTGTAACAGTTGCAAATGTAGGAAAGGGTTTCAGTTGCTCAGCAGCCACAAAGCAAACAGTAAAGACTGCAATCCTCCCTTATCACACCTGGGGAAGGTTATTTGACTCTAGAGACCAAAATCTCCGCTGGCTCATGCTTCTTCTTGGGAGGGCTAGGAGCAGTAGAAACATTGGGAATGTTTGAGATTTGGAATATCAGGATTATTAGGAGTGTGGGGATGCTGGGAACATCTGAGTTATGGAGGTGTGGGATATTGAGAGTGTTGGGAATGCTTTGAGTATTGGGAATACTGGAAGTGTTGAGAGTGTCAAGAATGTGGACTAATTTTCACAAAGGGTTCACATTTCCCATCAGAGGCAGCACTTCTGCCACTAGGAAATACTTGTAAAGCCGAAGAGGTACCAGTAATAGGCTTCCATCTATCCCTGGCTCCTGTATCTCCTATGCGACTGAGACTGTGGTTACAAGTCTTCCCATTTTGACACGCCATGTGCATGCACCCTCTGTGCTTTGGTATGCCTTGGTTCTTCCGTGTTTGTGTTCTTAGCAGTCACTCTGTAGCACCCAATCCAATCTTCTCGCCTTCCTCAGTCCAGTAGGCAGTAAGAGTATCACGGAGTCTAACAACCTACTTTGTTCTTCCTCTTTAAAATTTTATGATAATTATAATTCCTCTTAGATGGCACTCTGACTTCCTTAAGAGTTGGGCATTGGTTTTATGCCTCATCCCACAGCAAATGCTGTGGTCCCCACCTGTGTCAAAGCTGCTGGTGAACACACCTGAGGCTGTTGGCCTGAGCACTGCTGTTCTGATGTTGGAACTGCATTTGGACCCACACTCAGGACAGGACAGCAATGGCAGAATGTGAAGACCTAGAAGCAGCCCTCAACCAGAAAAGCTGAAGGGGAGTCAGTGGGTGAAAACCCAGCCTCCCCATCCTCTGAGCACGTTCATAACCTCATCTCAGAGTCGGCCTCAGGAAGCTCCAACCCATACATGTCCCCAGAGCCTGGCTCAATTCCTGACTTCTATTAGGTCCTCAATAAATGTTCAATGAATAAAATCAGCTCTAAAGTTTATCAGAAATTCATTTATTTATTCATGTATGCAATGAACATTTCTGGAGGACCTATCAGACTTTAGACACTATGCTAGATGCAACATAATAATGTGAATCATCATTTTAAGGAATCTAAAACCTAACATAGTAGATAATACATGCAAATATATAATCTTATCATCATTATTTGCTTTGTTGTAACTAATGACCCCCCCCCAAATTGAGAAGCATAAAATGATAGACATTTATTATCTCAGTTTCTCTGGGACAGGATCTGGATGAGGCTTAACTGGAAGTCCCTAGCTCATAGGCTCCTGTGGGGCTGCAGTGGGGCTGTCAGCTGTTGCTGCATCATATGGAGGCTGGATATAGCTGGGGGTCCATATCCAAGGCAGCCACTGTTAGAAGGAAGTTATCCTATTCTGTTTTGTGCTGCTATAATAGAATCCCTGTGACTAAATAGTGTATTTATTCTTTCATAGTTCTGGAGTCTGGTAGTAATATCAAGGCACTATCATCTGGTCTGAGCCTTTTTACCATGTCCTCACATGGCAGAAGACTGAAGGGCAAGAGAAAAATAAGTGCAAGTCCTTACATAATACAAGAGCAGAAGAATGAAAAACTACTCTCAAAACCCTTTTTAACAGCAGCACTAATCCTTTCAGTAGGTTCCACCTCCCAACACTGTTGCATTAGAAATTAAATTTCGAACATATAAATTTTAGAGAGGCCAAACACATTCAAACCACAGAAGATGCTTAGTTTTTCCATGGACCTCTCCATAATCTGCACACATTTGCCAATAAGGATTTCAAGTAGCTGGAAAAGAAATTTCTCTCTCTCAGCTCTCATTTTTGTTCAGTCATCCTCTTGGTACACTTAATTCAATAAGCACAATAAGCAGAATTTCAGATTTTCCCCTAGATGGTCACTTATTGGGAGGACAAAATTCTCGACATATGGTGAAGAGCACATTAGATTTATGAACTCCACCTAAGCCCTCTTTTTCTGGGGAAGTTGGGAATGTTCCAAAGAGCCAGGAAGGAGCCTCCTGATGCCTTGTTTTTGCTGTGGCAGCTCTGAACCCAGAAGTTGGCTGATCACCTGGGCAGTGAACAAGTAGGAGTAGATGAGAGCCTTGCTACTGGCTCAGTTACCTGCTAGCTCTGTGACTTTGAGGTTATTTAGCCTCCCATTGCCTCAGTTTCCTTATGAGCAGACTGCCTCTGAGGCAAACAGACAACATCAAACATCCCTTGATCAGGTACTGAATCACTGAGTATTAAAGCTCCTTGAATTATAATGGATTATGTCCAAAGGATTCATCAGAAGTTGAAAATATCTCAAGTCAAAAATGCATATAAGATACCTGATCTACAGAACAGCATAGGTTAGCAATACATAACTGGCCCGTGGAGTGTGAGTTGTCTTCCCTCATGGCCTCATGGCTGATGAGGCGATGTACCTTGCTGCTGCCCAGCACCACAAGAGAGAACTGGACTGCAATACTAACCAGGGAAAAGGTCAGAATCCAAAATTCAAAATATGGTTTCTATTCAATGCATTTTGCTATCACAACATCCTATAGCTGAAAATTAGAAAGTTGAATCATCAGGAGTTAGAGTCTGTAATGTCTTGATGTACAGACATGATAATATAAGTTATGATTATTCTTGGTGAAGACCTTGTAATTGTGGAGGTAAAATTCATTTGCAGAAATTAGAGATAGAAAAATGCAAAGGGATGAGCAGACAGTGCTAAGCCCCACTCTAGTGTGGTTTGAACCATAGGGACCTCAACACAGTGGGATTAGAGACTGAGCTACAGGTTGGGCTGGAAACTCTTTTTTGTTCTACTTTCAGATAGAGTGGGGGGGGCTGCATTTTTCAGATGACAGGGATATCCCAGAATGTTGGGGTCACCTCCTATAGTGCTATACTGCCTCATGTTGTTTCTCTTTTAGGCTTGCATTGAATGGGTCATGAATCAGCTTGGTAAATATTTACTCATGTCCAAAGTACTTGCCAGGTATTTTTCTTGGCATTGAAGGGCACACAAAGGTACTTCAATGATTGTGCTCTCTAGTTGAGGAGGTGGTGGAGGAAGTACACACAACAGTGTGCAGGCTCTCATCTGCAGAAGTGATTAAGTGAAGGACAATGCCCCTTAGGATTCGAAGATGATTTAGTGGATGAGGCACTTATCCTGAGTTTTGGCGGTGGTGGAGGGATGTTTCAGGGACAGGGACAGAAAGGATAGGGAGAAGGGAGTTCGCTGGGGCTGTCAAATCTGTTCTCACAAGGAGAGAAGCTGTAGTAACCATCATCAGGGAGACTCCCTTGGTGCTCAGCAAGATTCTGGTGCTCAGGAGTGTTGTCCTTGAAGCTACAAAGAACAAAACAAAACAAAAAACAAAACTATCCAAATCAGTGGGATTCTCGGAATCAGATGTCCAATCTCTTTGGGGTGGGAACTGGGGATGGATGAACATCAAGGCCTATCTGAGTTGAGTGGTGGCAGAGCTGAACAAGTCCATGTATCTAGAGAACAGGGAAGGAAAGACAACAGAAAGGAGATCAGAGAGCTAGTAGTCCAAGAGCAGGAGCCAGTGGCCACAGACCTCTTGCACTGGCTTTGTGGTGTGTGGGTGGCAGGCATGGAGGACCAAAGGGGATCCTGACTGGCCGTAGGCTGGGTGTGTCTAGAGAGAAAAAATAGGGAAGGCTTGAGACCACAAGGGGTGGCTTTGGTGAGACAAGAGGGGTATGATGTTGATGCTCCAACATCACCATGTGGGTAAGACACTGAGAGGTAGAATATGACTGATGTGGTCCATTTTCTGATGCTATAACTGAACACACAGCTATCTTTCTTCCTCTTCTTTTAAAGCACTAACATCATCATGGGGGCCTCACCCTGGGGACATATGTAATCCTAATTACCTCCCGAATGCCCATTACCTAACACCTAATTACCTCCAACTACCATATGAATTTGGGGATTAAGTTTCCATCACAGAAACTTTAGGGAGGCACTTTCAAACCCTAGCAGGGACTGTGGCCAGGAGGATGATGGAAGAGGACAATCAGGAGCAGCATCCTGAGCACCAATCACAGGGCACTCTTTTCTTAGTTGCTCTTCTTCCCCAGCTCATAAAACCCCTGCTCCATCCTTTCTCCAGTGGCTCCTGCTGACCCCTGTGCTTGGGAGCTACAGCTACACTGTTTCCTTCTTACAGTTTTTTCCTTTCTCTGAGCAGCTGCAGGGTGTGGCTCTCTGCACACAAAATGCAGGCAGCATCTGACTGACCCTGCAGCAGCCTCAAAGCAGATGCTTGCCCCCAGCTGGGGCCCCTTTCCTCTGGGCCTTGTGCTGTTGGGAGGCCAGGGCTGTGTGTAAGCAACATCATTTGGCTCAAGCTCATCAGAGTCTGGTTTAATTCCTGATAGCATGTGAATTTGTAATGTCCTTCCGACAGGGGTTCCCACTGCACCCATCCCTTCTCGCTGAGTATCATTTTCCAGACAACTAAAAGGCAGAGAGGCTGAACTTCTAGTCCCCAATTTTCCAGCTCAGGATGCTTACCTGGATTTTACCTGAATCAAAACACTGACATTGTGTAACATTCCTGTTTGTCCATGTGCTGAGGTCTTGGACTTGGAAAGGGGACAACTAATGATACATTTGTTGAAAGCCCCATCCTGAAAGCGTCCAAGAGTGGGTCTAGGCTGATGGAGGCTGGGATCTCACCCAACATCCACATCTATCTTTTCCTTGTTATTTTCCCCTATCTTAAGACATATATTTTATTTCAAGTTTTCTTCCTTTAGAATTCTTTTTCAGATATTTTACTCTGATAGGGTGCAAGAGGCTTTCATCACTAAGCAATTTATTTTTTCTGCTTATGAAGCTGGGAATCTTGTATCTTAGTGATTTCTTCCCTCAATAATCTTTGAATAGTTTTTTTCATGGACTTTTTACACATGATGGTGCAGGTAAGACATCAGATTTCTGTCCAATTCTGTTTTCCACTTGAGCAAACTGTTCTTTCTTCTTTGCAACAGGGTTGGTTTTCTTTTCATTCTTTGGATTCAGGAGTTCAACCAGAATGCATCTGGGAATTGTCTTGTTTTATTTCATTCATCCTATCTGGTTGTGAGACCTTTTGATTTGAAGAATCGAGTCTTTCACTTTCAAAAAATTCATTTTTAAAATTATCTCTCTCTTTTTTTTCTTCCTGGGAAACATTTAATTTCATGCCAGGTGTCTTGCCTCTCTGCTCTAAAGTCTCTTATCTTTTAAATTGTGATTTAGGCATCTTATCTTTTTGCAAGTTTATTTTTAGTTAACCAATAAGAATTCTATTTATTTATGGGCTACAATGTGATATTTCAATATATGTATACATTGTGTTATGATTAAATCAGGGTAATTATCATATCTACCTCCTCAAGCATTTATTATTTCCTTCATTCATTTGTTCTCTCAACAGAAGTCATCTCTCTGTTTCCTTGGCTTGACCTCTCTATTCAAGGTACTGAGTTTCTTTGGGACATGGGTTGGAACATTTCTTTGCCTAACATGGTATAGCTTTCCTTACCATCTATACCAGGGAGACTGTGCACTTCTCAGAGGCAGAATGAAGCATGCAACCAACTATTCAAAGAGGTCTACAATGTCTGGATCAGTGAGCTCAGAGGACTGGGGAGCCCAGGAAGGTCAGTATGGGGCTCACCGGCCCTCTGTATGTCACTTGGGAGGGGTATTCTCCCAGAATTTATGAAATGGAGAAACCCTGGGAGGAACATGGCTTCTCAGCAGACACTGTGGTAGCTAGTACCTATGAAGAAATTTTAAAGATATATTTTGGAAAAAATAAAATCCTTGCCTAAAAGTCACACTGCTAAATCTTACTAATTTGCTATTTTTAGTACTCAAAAATTTTTGATTTTTTTTCTTGTTTAAAACTATTGATATATATATATATATATCAATAGTTATATATATATACCTATATATATATATCAAAAATAGCTATATATATATATATATCAAAAATATATATATTTTTTTGTTCTAGAAGAAAACAATACTGAAAACTATTAACAGGGGAACTTTCAAAATAGTATTATCTTTCATTTGTAATTGGATACCAAGTATAACAAAGAGATTCAGCTATGTAAGTTTTGAAGGAGAGGTGGCAAGATATGTCACCTATTTGCAACATTTTAGATGAGAATTATCATTCCTGATTGCAAGTGAAAACTTCTTGGATAGTATTGATTATTTTGAGCCATCTTAGCCAGGATGTTTAAAGCCACATCAAATACCCCAGCATTAAGCCAGGTGCAGTGGGACATGCCTATAATCCTGGCAGCTCTGTATCCTAAGGCAGGAGGATTGGAGGTTCAAAGCCAGCCTCAGCAATTTAACAAGACCCTGGGCAACTCAGTGAGACCGTGTCTCTAAATAAAACATAAAAAATGGGCTGGAGATGTGGCTCAGTGGTTAAGGGCACCTGGGTTCAATCCCTAGTACCAAAACAAACAAAGAAACAAACAAAGCAACAACACAGCATTAGCTGCTTCCCTTACCTTGGTCGCTGGTCCAGGGATTGGTACATAACCAAAATTAGGCAGTAAAAATCATTGCTAGATCTCCCTACAGCCTTCAGGAAAGTCAGTCCTTCTCCCACTGGGAACCAGAATTATCAGGAAGACAAAAGTCCACTTTTAGTTTCCTCTGGCCATCTCCTCTGTCTCAAATCATCATGGAGTTGTGGGAAACCTTCCAAAAAGTAAGGCTAACATAGAGGAGATGAGAACAAGATGGAATCCTGACAACACCATTGTGCTAGGTAGTAGCTAGCAATGAGCAGTGAAATGCAGGCAAGGTCACAGGTGTTCTTTAAATTACTTTAGGGTCTTCTTTAATCTATTTCAAAGTAGAGAAAGCAAAGGGTGGTAGTTAATTTATAGAAAATAAACAGAAGCAAAGGAGCTAATGGGAAAATACGTCAAAAGAAAAGGATTAGTGGATCTAACTCTTGACAGGGTCCATTGATGTGAAGCTAGGAATTATGGCTAGAGGTGTTTCCTCTTGTCTGGGAAGGAAGATTCCTTTAGTAGTGCAGGTGTACTATGGTCACTTCTGACCAGCTATTGACCCCAGTGCCCTCATTCACATAGGATTGACTTGTAGAGGAAGCCCCCCTAAATGGGATGGTTACCATGAGAGTTCCAGAGTTGAACACCTGATTGGCAAAGAGTACAGAAGGTGGTCCCCAGTTCTCCTGGTAAACACCGCACTAGTAAACAGTAAAGTAATAAATTTGGAGATAGCATTGTCTCCTTTGTTGTTCTCTGTTCAGAGATGGCTCTCTCTCTCTCTCTCTCTCTCTCTCTCTCTCTCTCTCTCTCTCTCTCTCTCTCTTTCTCTCTCTCTTTCTCTCGTGAGTGCTTTCTGCTTAAGCTTCACTTTGCTTTTACTTTATTTTTACCTGTAATAAAGTTCCCTTGCCTGGCTTTTTATGTCTGACTTTAAATCTTCTTCTGTGAGAATACAAGAACAGAGGTTTGGAGTTTCAGCTCCCCACTTTCCCGTGACAATTGGACCTGCCCTGACTCCTGGACCTCTCAGATTTAATAACCAATATCCTTTCTCGACTCAAGTTAGTTTCCTCTCAATTTTTTTTTCACACAACAATCCAGGCTATTATAATGCAAGCTCAGGTGCACACACACACACGTGCTCATTAACAACACATCCTACTACAGTAGCCCCTCTTATTTATGGTTTTATTTTCTATAGTTTTGATTTTCTGAGGTCAACTGTGGCCCCAAAATATTAAATGAAATACTCCAGAAATAACTACAATCTTTAAGTTTAAGCACATTCCATTACAGCAAATCTTTATTCTTATAATCTTACTGTGACTAATTTATAAATTAAGATTTTTCTTTGTAATTTTATACATATAGGAAAAAACAGAACATGTAAGATTCTGTACTATTTGTGGTTTCAGGTACCTAAGGGGGAACTATGGTAACTCATTACATATATATTATTTGAATCCATAGAATGATCACAGAGCAGTGCTAGATGAAGAGGTGCAAAAAATTGTAAGATCTGCTATTTCCTTTAAAATAAGATTTTTCTTCTTTATGAAACAAGATATAATTCAGGTTACACAATAAAAGATTCAAATAGCAGATCAATATGGAAGAGGAGATTAGTGCCAGAATGTAAGCCTTCAAGACCTTTCCATTTGGGTTTAAGATGAAAACAGTGACTAGTTTCATTGAGTAAAATCAAAGGTCATTTTTCATTTCAAGCACTTAACAGAGTTATAAAATATCCAGCATCAGGCCTCATATGCTCTCATTTTCTGCAAAGGGAACTGAAGTTCAGGATAGAAAATTCCCCAGGGAATGTCCAAAGTAAATTGTTAGCAGATCTGGAACTTGCTTGTTTTCTTATTTCTGACAGAATGTTGTGTCACTATTTTGCATTTTGTTGGTATGGATTTAATCAAAGGATCTGCTATGAACATGATGAAACCACTGCTAAAATTAATATCAGATTAACATCATCATTATGATCATTAACCTCAAATTATTGCTAAGTACTATATTATCCAAACAGAAGTGTAATTTCTACTTTACTAAGGTACAGGACATTAAATTGAATATGGTCATTGTGTTTGTTTGCAAGGACAGCTATGACCACAGATTGGATGCCTTAAACAACAGAAGCTTACTGTCTCACAACTCAGGAGACAGAAAGTCTGAGATAAAGATGTCCACAGGGTAGATTTCTTTGGCAACCTCTCTTTTGCCTGAAGATGGCTGTCTTTCCTGTGTCCTTACATGGTCTTCTTCTGAGTGTGCTCATGTCCTAATCTCTTCTTTTTATTAGGGCACATCATGTTGGCTTAGAGCTCATCCTAATGACTTCATTTTAACTTAATTCCCTCTTTAAAGGCCATATCTCCAAACACAGTGACATTCCTGAGTTAGTAGGTCTTAAAATTTTAATATATAAGTGGAAGAAGGGACATAATTCAGCCAATAACAGTCATTTAAAAATTTCAAAATAATATAGAAAATAATACAGATGTTACCAGAAAAAATATTGACTCTAAATTGAAGGAAAAAAATATGAATGACATCACATTGGGCCCATGTATTATACTTCATATGCTGAGGACTTTGTCTCTTTATCTCCTCTCATTTGGTTTTGTTGTTGTCAAGGAAATAGTAATGTATATGAAAATATAAATAAACTAATATGCATATTGTACTAATACATGACATGTTAACCTATTAATTATATACAATTTATATACATTAATCATTTATTTGGATATTTAAACACTCTATGTCCCCGAATGTCACAGTTAACGATGAGTTGATGCTGAGCAAAACACTTAGCTTTTATGAGACTTTCTGAACCCTGTTCTATGTTTGTAAAATGAGAACATTATCTATCTGCAGTGGTAGCCAGGTGTGGTGGTACAGGCCTGTAATCCCAGTGGCTTGGGAGGCAGAGGCAGGATTATTGCAAGTTCAGCCTCAGCAACTTAATAAGGTTTTTAGAAACTTAGCAAGACCCTGTCTCAAAAAAAAAAATTAAATTAAAAAGAGGGAGGCCTGGGAATGTGGCTCTGTGGTTAAGCTCCCCTGTGTTCAATCTCTGGTATTAAAAAGTTAAAAAAGAAGAGGAGTGGTGACAGTGATGGATGTGTCATAGGGTTGCACACTATAAAATGCACATCACATAATAATGAGAGTTTTCCTATCCAGTGAGTACTGACATGAATGCTGTAACAATGCCAGGGTTCTCTCGCTGTAGAGAAAACCATGGCTCCATTCATTGCAAAGGAATCCCTACAGGTAAGACTAGCAGGTAGCATAAAATTTCTATAAAGAAAAAGTACATCTTGATTTAAATTGGGGGGGAAATCTCATCTAGTCCACGACCTATATAAAACAACTATAAGTCATTTATGTTTTATTTGTATGTTCCTATGAAGTATTGCTGGAAATATTTATTGCACAATGATAGGAGTAACCTGAGGTAGTTTGAGGGGGTGGGGTGCAAATCAGAAGCTAGAGATTGGCAGGAAAAAAAAAACAGAGTGAGAGGGTATTTCAGCAAGAATTGGTAATTTCCTTGACAGACCACAGACAAGTGCTTCCAAGCCTGGATGTCTTCCTCCCTGAGGAAGTTTCAACAAAAGGTGCTCCAAATCTATTTTCCAACAGTGACACCAAATATATTAACTTTTAACAAAGAATGGAGAGGAAGAATATAAGATTTAAAGGGCTACTAAAATGGAGATTGCTAAAAAAAATGTATAAGAGGTGCCCATTATTGTATTATTTAATTATGATATGAATGTAGTTGAGGTCTGCATTGAATATGCACTGAGGAAATCCATTTCTTGTGCTGCTTTTAGTCCTGAAATTGCAGTTTCTATGCCAGGACAAGACCATTGAGCTCACAGTGTTTATACAGTTTACAGGATATCTCTGTTTCCCAGCAGCCACTTTGTGTCAGCTTGAAGAAAAGTTTAACTGGAAAGATACCCAAAGATCAGCAGCAAAGGCTCTATTTTTCAGAGCTGATGAATTCTGATCTGAAAGTGGAAGCTGTTTGACCATGACTGGCTCACCCTGGATCCATAGGTTGGGTAACAAAATACCCACAGATCTCCTTTTGTGCACCAGGCACGGGGCTAGATGTCTGATGATAGCAACATGTGGGTGAATACACATCCAAAGTGCATTTTTATACAGTCGAATAAAATGTTTGCAGGATATGCAATGGGATGATGAGCAGCCCTGGGAGAGACCTGTTGGATTGGCGGGTCACAGGTAAATAGACCTCAAGGGATAGTGATGTCAGGCAAAGAGGAAAAGGTAGCATCAGTGAGAGAATAGATGGTCATGAAAACTGTCGAATAAGCTTGGAAACAATAATGTTGGGAATGAAGTGGGGTTGAGGAGCAGGGGAAGCAGGGATCCAATGTAAAAGGCGGAAGATGCCAGACCCAGTCCTGTGGACTTCCTATTAAGGATGGGGAACAGAGTAAGCTATTCAGATCGTGTTAGTTAACCAAACAAAAACTGCTGCAGACACTACCTTCAGGTGCTACTTTTCATTGGTGCTACTTATTCGAATGTAATTAGTGTTACAATGTTACTACTTTGTGTTTAAATAAAAAAGAAATAACTAATTTAAATAAATGCTATTGAGTATATTGTATGTAAATACATATTTGCCTATAAACACACATGGAAATACATGTACATAATTTTCTTTAAGTATTCAAAAATATTTTATTTTGCCAGCACAGTGGGCACATGCCTATAATTCCACTGACTTGGAGGCTGAGACAGGAGGATTGGGAGTTCAAAGCCAGCCTCAGCAACAATGAGGCCCTAAGCAATTCAGTGAGACCCTGTCTCTAAATAAAAGTACAAAAAAAGTCTGGGAATGTGCCTCAGTGGTTAAGTGCCCCTGAATTCAATCCCCAGTAGCAAAAAAAGAAAATTTTATTTTGCTCATAGATATTTTATAATGTAGTCATAAAACAAAAGATGAAAAAATAGCATTCACCAGTTACATTCACAACCTGTGCCAGATCCCCTCCTGTACTCTCTTTTTGGTGGAGTTGATTGCAAAATGCATGGACCACACTGTTTGGGGGAAAGGAGAGAGGAAGGTAAGCTTTCCCAAGCACCACTGCCTGTGGCCAAAAAAGAAGTTTACCAAAATTTGGGAAATACTTTTGCTACATTGTCTTGCATATGAGTGAAGCATTAAATGAACTGCTTTTCTATCAATTTCTTCTCTCAAGAGTTTTCTCCTGCAGTGTGAAGCTTTGGCACAGCAAGTTTAGAGACAGAACTTCTGGGGGCTGGATGTGATACAGGTCTCTAGAGGGACACACTGTGAAGACAGCCAACTGTGAAACCTCAAGGAGTTCTAACAGCATCCCTTGTCTTGAGAAAGGCTTAAGCCCTGCACCCCCAAAATGCTAATACTCCAAGGCCGTGTGTATGTTTAGTTTCTCCTGGTAGAGAACTTCAAAAGAAGATTTATTTAGGGAAATCTTTCCCATATGAATGTATTCCTTCTGCTATGGAGAAACAAATATCAAATTCAGCCTAATGAAACTGCATTAAGGAAACAAAACATCAGGGAAAAGGAAAACCCAGGAAGGAGAATAGATTAGGGGTCTGGGCTTCTTGGAGGCAAACAGGGGAGCCAGTCCCTTTCTTTAAGTGGTATGTGTCTGGCACTTGCTTTACCTCATCCTCTTAGTGAGATCTGAAGGAATAAAAGAATGATTTCATGCTAATAGGCTTGAACAGAAGTGCATTATCTAGAATGGCATTTTCCTCCGGTAGGCTCTGGGTATTTCTCTTTGCAGTCAGTTCATTTATATTTTAAACATCTGCAAGACTACAGTGAAATGAACTCCCTCTTAATCATCACTATAGAGAATGAATAAATACATGCATTTATCTTGCACACGGTAATTGGCTGTGAAGCATTCTGTGATCCTTTCATTAGGTTGATGAGATCCAAAAATAGATGCCAAGTATGTTTATTGGAAACAAATAGACCCACATGAGGTGTAAAAAAAATTCCAGTAAATGCAGCAGTTTGAAGAGATGATGTGCTTGTGTGTGGACATTGCACACTCATGTGAGTTTGGGAGGGAGTGTACTGCAGGAAGGAAAGAAGCATGAACTAGTTTATTCTTACATCTGCCTTATATTCTTCTTTGGAATAAAGACACAGTGTAATTTGCCCTCTTTGATATAATCCTTGAGAGGATCTCTCCATCCTTCCTTCAAATGTTCTGGTTTGGAATTGGGCTGAGTAGATCTAGTCTTTCTCTATTTCACGACCTGCCTTAGGGACAGCACCGTTTGCCATATAATCAGTGCTACATTACTATATCTTCCCTTTCTGTGCAGTCACAGGTTAGAATTTCATTAGTTATCATTGTGTTTTCAGAGCTACGACTTAGGTCCTAGTAAGAATTGCCAGTGTGATTAGCAGAACTTTGGTTCCTGTGGCTTCCACCCCCACCCTACTTTGTTTCCTATGGTGAGGAAGAAAAAAAAGAGGAAGAAGTGGCTGAGATCTCACACCCCCCTTGAGGGCACACCCCCAATGATCTAAAGACCTCCCGATAGGCCTCATCTCTTAGAAGTTCTACCACAGGCACCAAGCTAGGGGCCAAGTCTTCAACACACGGGCTTTAGGAGGACATTCCAGATCCAAACTATAACAGCATTCTTTGTGGATAAGAGGAAACTACTATGACATGACAGTCAAGAAATTGATATTGATATAATTCACAGATCTGATCTAGTATTATCAGTTTTAATATGTACTCATTTTTGTAAGTTTAAGCTTTGTATATGTAGATTTATGGATTGACCTCTTCAATCAGAACAGTTCCATCATTTTCCCCTTTTTTTTTAAAAAAAAAATATTACTGAGTTCCCCTGCCCCATGCTGATCTTGCATTACTAATCCTTACAAACACTAATTGGCTGGAGTGATTATAAATGGTATTGTGTTTTTAATTTTGGTTTCTACATATTCATATTTACTATAGAGAAATATGATTTATATTATTGTGTTGATATTGTGTTCTGAAACATTGTTGCACTTACTAGCTCTACGCATTCATTTTTGTATATTATTTACTGTATCCTGTGAAGACATTCATGTCTCCTGAATTAACTGGCTCATGTTGACCATGGGTTTTGCATATTTTATGGTAGCAATAAGATCCTTCCTTTAAGTAGAGATGGGGATCTGAGGTTCAGATTTCTCAGTTTTCTTGCTCATTCTCCAGCTTCCTGGGACTTGGGGAGAACTCTGTTTTGCTTACCCCTAGCTGTCTTCCCAGAAGGATCTCTGTCCCTCTTTCTCTTTTTCTCTCTCTTCACTTTTTATCCTGTTCCCAGCCTTTCATGCCCCACTCTATACTTTAAATCAAATATCTGAGAAGAGAATTTGCAGGGTATGTAGATCAATCAGCTTTGGGGGCTTTTCTGGATTTGGATCCTTACAGGCTTACTTGGCTTCACTGCCAATTCTTGATTGCTTTTGGAAAGGTTTTTCTTTTTTACTCTGTGCTCCAGAGATGAAAGCAGCTGCAGGTCTCTTATTAACTCGGAAGGGATCATCCTGCCCTGGAATGTAGTGCATTCACACTTCTTTGCATTTTCTTTCTAATGGGTGTCACAAATGATGGTTTTGGAATAAATTGGGTTTTCCTTATTATCATATTGTGAGCACGAGCTTCTCACAACCTTTTATTTCCTAATAAGCAGCAGAAGTCCCAATACTATTTAACAGGACCAGCAGTCAGTGACTTCTCTGCCACCCCAGTAGTGGAGTTTGGAAGCTACTGGTTTGGTTTTCAATAAGTTTGGAAAATATGTCACATATCTCCCATTATTTTGTCACTAACCTTCTTATCTTTCTCAGTGCTGCTTCTTGGAAAAGATTCTTATCTTCAACTCACACCATGAAATTATAGGTATTCAAGCCTGGAGTATGATACCCAATAATATTAGAACTTCATTTAAGCATTGTCTAAATTCTCATTTCTCTATCCACGAATAAGATGCACAATGTTAACTGGTGTGTCTTACTTCCCAATTTGGGTTGTGTAGCACGTCTTCTAGGTAAGATGCTACACTGAGCACTGTAGATATGTGGATTATTTGAGTATAAACCTTAGTTTTTAACAACTGTATAAAGCAAGTGAATCCCATTTAAAGGTGAAGATACATTTAAAAACTTGCGTAAGGTCATATAGCCAGAAAGTGTAGCGTTTAATAAGACAGTCTTTTATTTTTGGTCATACACAGTCTTCCTCATTTTGCCATTAGGTCCATGACCACATGATCATGATTAATTTGACACTGTTTTGAGGAATGTAGTCAGGTCAAATCAATCACAAAGAGAACTGTGTTTCTACTGTGTTTTATTTCATTCACTTTAGTTCAGAAACCTGTTTAGATAACAATTGCTGTTACTACTATGATTATTGCTGTCAGCCCTCTGTATGGGGTTCTACATCCCCAGGTCCAACGAAGTGTGTCTGTAAAATATTTGAAAAATAATTGCATCTGTTCAGAACACGTACAGACTATTTGCATTATTCCCTCAACAAAACAATTATAGCAAAAATTTACTCAGCATTTATATTGTATTAGTGTAAGCAATCTAAAGATGAGTTAAAATATAACAGGATATGCCTAGATTATATACAAATACTATGCCCTTTTATATAAGAGATCTGCATCCATGAATTTGAGGGGTTCCTGGAATAAAGCTCCTGCAGCTACCAGGGATGACTGTGTTATTCCTATTACTAAAAAAAATTACCATTATCTCATTATATCTCCCTTTATATCATTAACTAATAACCACCTTGACATTGGTATACGGTAAGATAAACTTTTTGTGAAAAAAAAAATTTGCTTTCATTCCTCAGGTTGGATTACTTTTCTCCCACCTCACTGACATCAGGTGAGTCTGTGTAAGTTGCTCTGGCCAGGAAAAATGTGGGCATAAGTGACCATGTTCTTACAAGCCAGAGGTGGCTTCACTTTCCCTTTTTCATGTGCCATGAGCCTGGAAAAATCCCAGTGTCTGCCTCTATCTGTCTGCATTCCAGATAGATAGGAGGAGGATGTGGCAGTAGTGCTGTGGCTGATGGGTGTGTAACACAGTTGGAAGTAAAGCTTGGCTGGAAGCCTACAGGACTTGTGAGATGTTTGTTATTGTAGCATGGTTTATCTCAGCCTTATACAGATTTTCCTTCCAGGACATGTTTCTTTTTATAATTTTACTAAATTTATTACATCTAAATACATATCTAAATTGTATGATATATTGATTTTTAAAGAATGACCCAAGGGGGCTGCGGATGTGGCTCAAGCGGTAGCGTGCTTACCTGGCATGCGTGCGGCCCGGGTTCGATCCTCCGCACCACATACAAAAAAACCCAAAGATGTTGTGTCCACCGAAAACTAAAAAATAAATATTAAAAAATTCTCTCTCTCTCTTTCTCTGTCTCTCTTTAAAAAAAAAGAATGACTCAAGGACCTCCTGGAGGGGACCCATAACCCTTTTGGGATGATAGTAAGACAAAATCAATTTTAATAATACATTTTTATTTTTTAACCCTCATTTTTTTCTTGAAGGTACAGTGCAGTTTTCCAGAGATTTCAAAAAGGATTATGCTGATACCCAAAGGCATTTAATACTTATGTTCTTGTGTTCAATTTTAATTTCTTATATCAATAAATATAATCCAAATGAAATAGAACTTTTGGGGCCTTAAATAATTATAAAATAATTATAAAACCAATAATTTGAGAAACACTGATATAGTACATTTTTAGCATATTTACAATTTTCATGCAAGTAGTATCCTGTAACTTGCTTTTGAAACTCAATATTTTCTTGCTAAGGTGTACACAAAGTGACGCATGTAGATAGAGTTCTTTCCTTTAGTTTTCGTATTACTTCAAAATAGTTCTAAAAATAGGAAAATATTATTTTTTAAAGTTTCCAGAGTACATGACTTTATAAAGCATATACATTTGATCATCTTTCCAATAACTTTTATTTGCCCATGAATAGTTCATAGTCATCCTCCATGTCTGTTGGTTCCACGTCTGCATATTTGAGGGGTAGGTAATCCTGAAAGTTTCAAAAGGCAAAACTTGAATTTGGTGTACACCAGGTACCATGCTAAATCCATGCCAGTGAAGTGCTATGTGGGCAAACCCTGTGTTAGCTCCCCAGCATTTCATGGATCCTGTCTCTTAATAGCACGCATTGTTTGACTATTGTTCCCCTGAGTTTCAGTCATATACTATATACTATGTAGTTAGACCTATGATGAAAACAGACATTTTTCTTGTCATTATATCCTAAACAATTCACCATAACAACAATTTATCCACCCAGAATTAATGTTGTATTAGGTATTAAGAGTAATCTGGAGATGATTTTAAGTATATACGAGGATGTGCATAGGCTCTATGCAAATAATATACCATTTTATATAAGGGACTGGATCATCCTGAATTTTGGTAGTGGGGGTTCCTGCAAACCAAACCCCTGAGGACACCAAAAAATGACTGTATTTGGCTCCTGATTAAGGTTATTTACTTCCCACTTCTGCCTTCCTTCCATGACTCAATGGGCATTTTCATATTCTTTCTCCCAACCATGGCCTCTCAATTTTACAGACAAACTCCATCTAGTCAACTCTCATTCTCTCACTGGGGATTCTATGTTCTCTCCAGAGTCAAAGCTCACTAAAGACTGGAAACCTGTAACCAGCACAGAATATAGAGCACATGAGGCCTTTGTCCTTCTTCTACTGTAGACATCTCCAACTCCCAATGTCTTCTGAATGCCAATGTGGGTCATGAGATTATGTGATAGACAATTCATAAGACGTTCAAAGTAGTATAACAAGCTCCTATGTACTAATTCAGTTTCAAAATCACCAATGCATGGTTTTTATTGGTTTGATTCATTTCTCTACCCACTTCTGAGTTATTTTTAGTCAATTCATTGATATTATACATAATATTCAATAGTTATCACTAAAATATATAGATTCCAACAAGTGCTGGGGAGGATGTGGAGAAAAGGGTACTCTTGTACATTGCTGGTGGGACTGCAAATTGGTGCGGCCAATTTGGAAAGCAGTTTGGAGATTCCTGGGAAAGCTGGGAATGGAACCACCATTTGACCCTGCTATTGCCCTTCTCGGGCTATTCCCTGAAGACCTTAAAAGAGCATGCTACAGGGATGCTGCCACATCGATGTTCATAGCAGCACAATTCACAATAGCTAGACTGTGGAACCAACCCATATGCCCTTCAATAGATGAATGGATAAAAAAAAATGTGGCATCTATACACAATGGAGTACTATGCAGCAATAAAAAACGACAAAATCATAGAATTTGCAGGGAAATGGATGGCACTAGAGCAGATTATGCTTAGTGAAGCTAGTCAATCCCTAAAAAACAAATACCAAATGTCTTCTTTGATATAATGAGAGCAACTATGAACAGAGCAAGGAGGAAGAGCAGGAAGAAAAGACTAACATTAAACAGAGTCATGAGATGGGAGGGAAAGGAAGAGTAAAGGGAAATTGCATGGAAATGAAGGGAGACCCTCATTGCTATACAAAATTACATATAAGAGGTTGTGAGGGGAATGGGAAAATAAACAAGGAGAGTAATGAATTACAGTAGATGGGGTAGAGAGAGAAGATGGGAGGGGAGGGGAGGGGGGATAATAGGGGATAGGAATGGTAGCAGAATACAACAATTACTAATTGGGCATTATGTAAAATTGTGGATGTGTAACCGACGTGATTCTGCAATCTGCATTTGGGGTAAAATTGGGAGTTCATAACCCACTTCAATCTAATGTATGAAATATGATATGTCAAGAGCTTTGTAATGTTGTGAACAACCAATAAAAAAATAAAAAATTTAAAAAAAAAAGAAAAAAATATATAGATTCTTTTTTAAGAAAAAAACTATAGTACAATCATATGTCCAAAAGTCAATAAAATTCCTTAATATCACTAAGTATCCAGTCACTGTTCAAACTTCCACAATTGCCTCAAAAATATTTTATAGTTAGTTTGTTGCAATTAGGATCCATGAAAGGTCCAACATGACAAACATGGTGTGGCTCTGTCTCAAATCCATCAGTAGTTTTCCTCATCCCTCTTTTTCATATCAATATATTTGCAATATATTTGCTAATAAAATTGGGTTGTTTTCCCTATACAGTTTCCATAGTATGCATTTTTCTGATTGCAGCCCTTGGGTATTTAGCATATCCCTCAGTTCCTTGTATTTCCTAAGTACAGTCTGCCCTTGTGGACTAAATTTAGTCTGGATTAAATTCAGCTTCAGTATTTTGGGCAAGAATGCCAGAGTGTATAGTATGGTATACTTTCTATTATGGTATACTCTCTATTACACACAGGAGTCCTCTATTGTCTGTCTCTTTTTTCATAAAGTTAATAATGACATTGGATCAGGTATTATCAGAATGATCCATCCATTATAAATTTTTCTGTAAACTAATAGTTTTAACTGCCAATGATGACCATCACTTGCACTCATTGTTCCATTAGGGGGTGTGAAAATGTTAATATTCTACACTGTCATTTCTTCTGAATTCATTAGCTATAAAGAAGTGCATGTTCATCATTACTGGGTTACTGTGAGTTGTGAGTCAAAAGCAAAAAAAGGTGAACCATGCCTGCTGCATGCTTCCATCCACACTGTGTGCTCAGTTCAACAAAGACACCTTTATCCTCTGACTTTTGCTTGAGTATGTCTCACAGGTGTCCTGGAATGGAATCAAGGAATGGTGGGAGTGGAGTTTACTTCCACTTCCTTTTCTGTGCGAGTGTCTTCACCAGCTACATCCATTACATCTGTCTACATAGACTCTCTTCGCTCACTTCCAACACCACCCCTTTCTTTGCTCCTTCAAGTTTTGTGAGAATCATGGGCCCCCAATGTTATCCGGCCATGTTGTTTTCCTACATATACTCTGCCTGTACTTTTTTATACAGTTGCTTTGTTCAGTCTCCAGTGACACAGTTTGCACCATGTGTCTCACATCAGGAGGTAAATTACTTTGGGCTGTGGTTTAGATCTTAAAAGTCCCCCAAAAGCTCGTGTGTTGGAAGCTTGGTCCCCTATTGATGACACAATTGGGAGATGTTAAAAACTTTTAAGTAGAGAGCCCTGGTTGGAGGAAATTAATCATCAGGGGTGTGTTGTTGAAAGGCACATTGGGACCTCTGCTCCTCTCTACCCTTCTCTCTCCACCTCTCTCTCTCTCTCTCTCTCTCTCTCTCTCTCTCTCTCTCCCCTTCCTTACCACCATGAGGTAGACAGTTGTGCTCTGTCATGTGCTCCCTGCCATGATGTTCTGACTTACTACAGGTCCCATATCTAGTGACCATGGACTGAAACCATAAGCCCAAATCAAACTTCCTCCTTAAAAGTTGAGATTCTCAGTTATTTTGTTACAGTTTTGGAAAATTGGCTAACATACCATGTTCTCCTCCTCTTCCTTCTTATTTATTTATATTTCTGTCTAACTTAAGTGACTGAGAAAAGAGAAATGTTCTTCATTTTAACAATTCTGTGAGCTGTCATAAGACTTCTTTCATAGGTTGATACATTCTCTGTATTTAAAAGTAGATGGATGGAGCACTTTCTTAATGTGTGGGCTAGATGAAGTTTATCTTTAATCACTATTTTATTCTTTTAATATTTTTTTGTTTTACTGTTGAGAAGCTCTGTTACCTTCAGACAGAGGTACATCAAAATATTTTACTTTGATGATTGGTTTTTCTTCTTTTTCATCCATTCTTAATTTTTATACTCAATGCTCTTAAGCTATTTTATTACTATTTTATTACTGTCCCTATAACATATAATACTATTATATCTACTCCTGCCTTTCAAATTAGTTTCATTTGTTTACTATTTATATAGTGTTTCTTACTTATCCTCTACTGACACATATTTTGGAATTTTGGTTCTTAATCAAGTCTTGAAATCCTTTTTTAAAAACTGGAAGATTCTTTGTATTTAGGATTGTTTTTTTTCCTATATTGGACTCAAATTATTATTTTGAAGTATTTATTTCCTCCCCATTATTCTACCCACCTCCTTTCTTGCAACTTTTAAAGTTAATTGAGATTTTCCCTTTTGCAAAATTTCCCTCATTTGAATCTGTTTCTGTTAAGTAGATATGACTTCAGAAGGGCTTAAAAATGAATACTTAATGACCAAAGTATAAAATTAACAATTATCTCTACCCTATTTTGGAACAACAAAAATACCTTAAAATTCTTTAGCTCTAATCAATTATCTGCTTTCTCAGTGGTTTACAAATATTATCTAATATTTTAGAATATCTTAATATTTTATCACCTCAATTGAAATGTTTTCCCTGGCCATCACTTCTTTCTTCTCTTTTGTTAAAATAACTTCTGGAGATATATCTAACTTTCAAAATTACCTTTGGTAATTTTGGTAGCTGATTATCTGACAAATTCTGGAATGTTAAGACTTTTTCACTTCTTCCTCTTCCCTTTCTTTTTTATTTTGTATGTCTTTGTCTCTCTATGTTGCAATATGGACTATTTATAGATATTTTTTTCAATTCTCTAGCTTTTACTTCATCTGAGCTTACTCTGTTGCTTAAGTCATCCATAGGGTTTCTAATTTCTATTATTAGATTTCCATTTCTAGGAAATCGTTTGTTACTTTAAAATGGGCTCTATTTTTACAGTTTCATCTTCCTTTATTCTACTTTCTACCCCTCTTTTATGTCTTTACATATATTAAATATGTATTTTATATTCTGCAGCATAATTCCAGTATCTGAGGCTTGATGAATCTGATTCTGAAGTTCATTGTTTCTATTGATATGCATTCATAATAGTTTGTACCCTGACAGATTTAGTAAGTTGTGAGAATTTTTAGGCCTGTATGCAGGGCATATTATTGCAGAAAGGACTTGCAGAGATACCTTTTTTGTAGTCTCTCCTGAGCTGAGCTTGAGAGAGCCACATTCCACCCATTCTGGGGCAGCCTCCCCCTTAGCCTTGTATGCAGGCTGCCTCTATTCTTCTGCTCTGGAGTTGCATATTAAAATTTTTGTTTTAGGTCAATGATTTTCTTTAAATTTTTTTTTAGTTGTAGATGGACACTATACTTTTATTTTATTTAAATTATTTTTATGTAATGCTGAGGATCAAACCCAGTGTCTCACACATGCCAGGCAAGTGCTCTATCACTGAGCCACAATACAAGCCCAGGGCAATGCTCTTCAAATAGAGTGTTATACCTCCTTTAATTGCTCATATTCATTTTAATGGATTACAAAGAGTATTTTAAAAAATAGATCAGAATTATATAGTGTAAAAACAAAACATTTGAACACATCACACATAAAGTTGTTTTGTATGCATGTGCATGCATGAGTGTTTGTGGGTGCATGCATATGTGGGTTTTTTTTGTGTGTGTGTGTGTGTGCGCATTTGTATATATGTGCATTAGGTCAATGCATAAAAAGTTAGAAAGACACTGCTATAGACCAACAGGGACCAGAATATAATCCCAGGACAAATTTCAACTCCCTGCAGATTTATTTTCTTATTTTTGACTATCTGGTATCACTTAAGAAATCTTTACTACCTTATGGTTATAATATTAATCTCTTATACTTGCTCTTTAAATTTCATTGCTTTGCTTTTCACCTTAGACTTATAATCCACTGGAAGATGACTTTTCAGAGGACTGTGAATTAGACATACAATATCATTTCCCTGCATATATATCTCTCTATCCCAGCACCATTTATTAGAAAGTCCATACTCTCCCAACCATTCTGCAAAGCCATCTTCATCAGAAAGTAAACACATACACACGCACACACACACACACACACACACACACACGCACGCGCGCACACACACACACACACACACACACACACACTGCATTCTTAAGTGGCTGATTGTTTCCTTATGGTATCATCTAATGCTGCCATTTTTCTATTTTTATTGTGTCATTCCTTGCCTTCCTTCCTCCCCTTTATCTAATTTTCTGTAAACAGGCTTGATTTTGATTCCAGCTACTATGGCTTAGATGTGTTTTTTTTCACCCAAAGTTTCACTTGCTGAAAGTGTAGATCCCAGTGTGTGGCAATGTCAAGGTGGTGGAAACTTTAAGAGGTGGGAGAGAGCTGGAATTAATTTGGTCATGTGGATGCCACACTCATGAAGGAACTTATGCTGTCTCACAAGAATGGGTCAAGTCTTGTAAGAACGGGTTGTTATTAAGTGAGTTTAACTTTCTTAGTTCACTTTCTTGCTATGTGAACTCCCTCCTATTCTCTTCTGCCATGTGATACCATTTGTTATGTTGTGACATAGTCAGAGGGCTTGCTCCAGACATTGGCACCATGCTATTTGGGCCTTCCAGCTGCCAGAATTATGAGCCAAATTAATCTCTTTTCTTTATAAATCAGCAGTATCCGTGTTTTAATTTTTATACCAACACAGAATGGACTAAGAAACTAGCTTAACTTTTTGGGGAAGAACATGTCACAGATACTGTGAACTTTACATGGGTACTGTCACGTCATGTCAGAGGGTTGTCCCATGTTTGATAAAGCTTGTTTCCAGTAGGTCTTCAATAACAAAAGAAAATAAAAATGTCTTTAAAAATAAAAAAAAAGCTAAGATTGATCTTTTAGAGATTATTCAGCTGATCCCTCCATTATAAAGTCCTCTGCCAATCTTTTACCTAAAATCTTTTTTTTGTTGTTGTTGTGTTTTCAGGATTGACTATTTCCCAGTTCCATTATTTTATAGTGAATTATGAAATTTTTGTTGTTGTTTGTTTGTTTTTTGCATTTCTTCTCTGTTTTTTTTTTCCTCTGTGAAGAAGAATCTTCTTTCATCATCTACATAGTTAGCCTGAAAAACAATTCACACAAGAAAGGCAAGTTAAATGTGTGATTCATTTTGTTGTCAGTTTTAATAGTAAATTGTTGATACCCTTGAAATTTCTAATTCTTAAGTGTTACAATAAAATCTTGAATATAGACATAGATAAAGTTATATCAAGAGCTGTTTTACTTTCCGTGAATCAGTTATTCTCCTTAGGCCTCAGGTTGGCTCCGATATCTTTTGTTGTTGTTGCTGTTCTGGGGCTTGAACCCAGGGGTGCTTTACCACTGAGCTACATCCCCAGTCTTTTTTATTTTTTATTTTGAGACAGGGTATAATTAAGTTGCCTAGGGTCTCACTATATTGCTAAAGCTGGTCTTGAACTTCGATCCTCCTGCCTCACTGGCAACACAGGCCTGCGCCACTGTGCCTGGCATCCAAAGTCCTTTTGGCACAGTCCTGGTTAGTTTCTAATAGCTTACTTGCTTTCTGGAACATAAAGAAGCCCCAGGGTTTATTTTTGTTTTTGTTTGTTTGTTTGTTTGTTTTTACAATTTTTGTCCCAGCCCTTTAATCATCTAAAGTTTCTGGTTCTTCTTTTTTGATGGCAAATGACAATTTGTATTGCAAAGATGTTTAATTTTACTGCACAGTCATTGCTCTGGTGTTCACAGCTATGTTATTCATATACTTCTATAAAATGAGAGACATAAGGCAGGTGTTTTTACTAATATTTTCAACTCAGATTTAGATCTATCGGATTTTTAAATTCTTACTTATGTGAGAGATTTTGGTTTCTGATAATAATTTGTTTCATTATACTATATAGTCACATAAACTTCTTTTAAAACAATACTGTTAATACTAAAATTATGCTACCTTTTAATATTATTTTAAAGTTCCTTTAGTTGTGCACATATATCTTGTGAAGGATGTGAAGTTAAAATATTGTGGTTTTGGGTCACTTGGAATAAATCTTTTCAGCAGGATTTTGTCATCAAGTTCTACACAATCACAGTTGTTCACAGTCATTTGTCCTTATTGATGGACATTCAGGTGGTCTACTATCTGTCATAAATAGTGCTGCAATAAGTAACTTTGTACATATATTATTTCATGTACATTCCAATGTGTTTTGGGGATAGATTCCTAGACATAGGATTCCTGGGAAAAACATCCAGAATTTCTCCTGATTTTCTCCAATATTCCTCTATAAGAATGGAGGTTATATAATCCCTCGTTATGAGACTGGGAGTATCAATTTCTTCACAGCTTCACCAACAGAATGTATTTTTAGATTTTTTCAATTTACCATTCTGATAGGTGAGAAATGGTATCTCAGTGGAGCTTTAATTTGCATTTTCTTTATTAGGGGTTGAACTCCCAGAGGCACAGAGCATATACTATTAAGGTGAAGGCATTAGTTGGGAAGGGATGGTATCCTGTAATTTGGGATGCGAACATGTGAGAAGACCCTGTTGTGGCTGGGAATGTTGAAATCACAAATTTGATGAGTCCTTTGTTGCCAACACAAGTAGAGTGCCAAATCCCAGGGGCAATGTCATCTCCTCTCACAGTGATAACACCTTTTCACCTCTGCCTAAAGAGATTAACCCTACATTGGCTAAGGAAATTATAATGACCTCTCCTAAGGCAGTTGTAAAGCAAGACAATGCTCATTTTTCTCAATATCTCTGCTCCCACAACCTTCTTTGCTTCTAAACCCATAACTAGATTCATATCCCAGCAAGTCCCTAAAGGTGAGATGTAAAGTGTGACCAAGGAGGAAGACTGCTACACTCCAGAAGCAATAATTTAGATTCTTGTTTACAAGCATAAATCTATGGAACAGGTGTGGGAATGGAAGTTAAGAATGTGGGATAATGGCAGAAGGAACATAAAGTTGGATCAGGCCAAATTTATATATCTGAGTCCACTAAGCATAGATTTAAGCAGAGATTCTGCATTTAATGTTGTATCTCAGGGAGTAAGAAAGGGCTGTTTGTTTGATTGAATGAAACATTTATCAAAACATGACCCACTGTGAGTGAATTAGAGATGTCCAATATTTCTAGGTTTAACACAGAGGAAGAGCTTCAAAGACAGATAGATTGGAATGCTTCAAACCTACTCACCCACACTAGAAGAATCCAGAAGGTGGACTTTTCTTTGAGAAATAGGTTTGTGAAGGGATCCCTTGCATCCTTGAAGAGCTACATGGTTGCTAGACCTTCTGTGGAAAACACTATCACTGAATTGGAAAACTTAAAAACAATGGAAATAATTGGGCCACTTAACCACCAAAGACAAAGTGGGTATAATTTCAGTTATAGACAGCAGGAACAAAGCAACAATGTGAGTAGTCTTGCTCATGTAAATCCACGACGTCAGCAAAATAATCATGATTTTCTTCAAAGCTGAAATAGATATAAAGACTAATAAATTCTTAATTGATCTGTATAAGCATATATTTGCATATACATTATGTTTTAATCTCCTCTCATCATTTTATCAATTAACATAAGATAACATAAGATACACTAACTTTATATCAGTATTTAAGTATTGTTAATTTTACATCATAGTATTAAAGTTAGGGAATATTAAAAGAAGTATAAACATTACTCAAGGACTTTACCTCCTTTATGAGGAGGGGATTAGTGCAGTTTTAGTTGTACACAGGATAGTCATATCATGCTAGGGGGGACTATGATGTAGTTATTGGCTCTATTTAGAAATCTCTAAGTATAGTTTAAGGAGATGTGTATGATGTGGAGTTGACAAAGGATAGACTCTTTATAAGTAATCATAGGGTAATTAGGGTAGTTGATAAGACTTTTGTTTTGTTTTGTGGGAATATCTGTGAAGAGGCTTCCAGAAGAAATTGACATTTATGTCTGTATGCTGAATGAGGAAGATCCAAACTCTCCCAGTGTGCGCAGAGAAACTGGATAGAATAAATAGGCAAAGGACAGATAAATACACTCTCCTGGGACCAGAATACCCTTCTCATGCCCTTGGATATCAGAATTTCAGGATGTCTATCCTTTAGACTCAAGGATTTGCATGAGCAGGGCTCCCCAATCCCTCCCAGTTTCCTGACTTTCTACCTAGAACTTAGAGTCACACCTTTGTCTTCACTAGTTCTGAGGCTTTTTGCCTTGAAGTAAGCCATACTGCATCCCTATTTCTCCAGCTTACACTGCCTATCATATAACTTCTCATTCTTTATAATTGTGACAATCAATTTCCCTAATGAATACTCTCTTATCTTTCTAGTCTGTCACCTCTGTTTATTAATGTACCATGCTCTTTCAGTATGAGATGTATAGAATATTTTTTTATCAAATCAGACTAGTCTAATGATCTAATCTCTCTGTTGTAACTTTTTTTGGTTCAATCACTTTTATTAACCTATTAATGTTACATTTTATACACAATATCTAGTCATCTTCTCTACTTTAGCACATCATGTTAACAGTAAAAAGCCAAATAAGATGGCTAAACTTCAACCTAGCATTTTAATATCCTCTGGACAAGGGAAGCTAGAAAGCTAATCACTTTACCCACATGTAAATGTAGTGTTCCAAAATAACTAGAAAGTTGCCACACTTTTAAGCAGGGGAGGAAGAAAAACAACTTTCATTTTGGTCTTTTGTTCTAGCAAATTATACTTTCAATTAACAGCAACAATGATATAAAAAATGCTCTGCCTTTTGAATTTATTAACTTCAATACAAATTAAAATATAATATTGGAGCCTTTTACAAAGTAATAGCTAGCAGCTACATTCATCAGTGCAGCTGGCCTCCTTATCGATACCCAGGTCCAGGTTGGGTATAGCCCTGACCAAAGTTACGTGCATAAGGGTCAGGCCCACTTGGAGGAGGGGCCATGGTACTTCCAGAAGGTGTAGTAAAACTTGGTCTTGGTTGATAAGCCCTGGGTTGGTTTGGAGCCATTCCAGGCTGAGAGGCAGGGGCCATGGTGTAATTAGTAGGCTGAGACATTTGGGTAGGATAATGGCTCACCTGGTACTGCTGTGGTGGTTGAGCACCCAGTTGCTGAGGCTGACCAGAAAATATTGGAGCTGGTGCCTGGGAAGTTGGTTACTGGCTATATCCCTGAAACTGCTGAGGTTGTGGGGTCTAGTCTGCTGACTATAGCTAGCTGAATACTGAATACCATACTTCTGAGGTGGCTGAGGTGGAGCTTGAGGCTGTTGGGCACCATAGCCGGCTTGCTGCTGGTACTGTTGGTACATCTGACCTTCAATCTGACCTGCTTATGTTTGGGCTCCTGTATATGGAGGCTGTTGTAGCTGAACTCCTGGTGGGTGAGCTGCTGAAGAGGAGGAAGCAATGCTGTCGGGCCTTCCTGAAAGGTCGTCTGAAGGAACACTGGGTGGCCCTGAAACCTGATCATCTGTTAAATCAAACGCTGACATTACATTTTTATTGATTTCATCTTGTTTTTTCAAAGGATCAAAAGCTGACATACTTGCTGCCATAACCTGAGTAGACTGTTTTCCAAAAGAATCAGAAGCAGCAGGCTTTTCTTCCCTACCATCCACAGTATCATTTTCAGGAATATTGGTGGAAGGTCCTGGTTCTCCAGGTGGTTTCAAGCTATCCAACAAGTGATTCACTTTATTCCTAAGTTCTATCAGTTCTTGATGGAGAAATTTCACCTGACTTGATTCAAGGAGTCTTGGTTGGCCATTAACAAACAATGTCAGTTTCAGTATCTTACTGCACTGAATAGCAAAGGAAAGGTCAGAACTATCAAAAATTGTTATAAGATCTCCACCTTCATCTTTATTGTAACTTCATCATTACTTAGAAGGTTTCCTCTGAAAACTTGATGCATCATTAGCACTAACTCATCGTATCTTCATAAGTAATATCTTCATTATGAATGGGAATTCATATCCTCCCCAAATTGAGCTTTGATAATTGTCTTCCCTCTTAGGTCCAACTGTCCATTCATGGTGGACTCCAGGATATTCTTATATAACTATAGAGAAAGACGGCTTACAAGGCCATCGCCTTTGCTCCAGACTCTGTTGACAGACTGATGAGAGGCCACCACAATAGACCCTCCGCAGCCACTGCACCTAGCTCGCAGACTGCCCTGGGCCCCAGCCAATCGCACAGACCCAACTAGGCTAGCCCCCCCCCCCTTTTTTTGACATGTGTATTGGAATGACTTTATTTAAGTACACTGGGCCCCATCAGGCAATGTGGTTTGTGAGAGGCTGTTCGAAGGACAGGTTTGAGCTAAGAGAAGGGGGGTGAGCTGGATAAGCACACAGCAGTATGTGGGTTGCCACATTGCTTTCACACACCTGCTTCGGCCCACACCTGGCAGGGGCCTTTGGTCATAGGAATACTGCCTGGAATCTAAGACTAGGTTGGGACTTGGTGTCATAGGTGAGCATCCCAGTGAAGACAGGCTCCCCCAGCTTTGTATCATTGGGGTTGAAGGTCACTACTTGAGCCACTACTAAGGGTCAGGTCTGAGCCCTCCTGGCACTCTGGTCTGGCCCTTTCCTTCACTCCCTTCCCAAATGGGTCCAAAGATGAGAACAGCACATGATCAACCCAGCGGGGGCATTCCTGCCCTTCAACCTAGTCCCCCTGCTCAGCTAGAGTGCAAGGGGCAACTTGGTTAACTGCAGCTTTTTCCAGTCTCATGGGGACTGTGTCCCCAGTGCCCCTCTCTTGCAAGGGGCCTCTGCTCAAGAGTGATTCTACCTCCTATTTCAGAAAACCCAACCAGCCACCAGACTGTTGGTTTCAGGGTGGTGAGCAAGTGCAGGAGGGAGGGGGAAAAAGGGGCTGGTGGGGAGAGTGTAGCCTTCAATCCTGAATGGTCCTGAGGCCTATGGATACTGTTAGTTCACCATCAGTGGGGAGTGGCAAGGCCCTGGATGCTACACTAAACCTAGGTGCTGTAAACATTAGTGTGAGCAGGGTGACTAGTAGGCAGGAAGCAGTGAGCCCCCCTCCCCAGTCCCCTTACTGAACAAACACTTCAATAAATAAAATTGTTAAGATGGAATTGAAACAAATCCGGATGAGAAGCGAGTAATGAGACCAGAGCCAACAGGATCCTTAAACTCTCCCAAGACCCTCTGGATGGAAGTGGAGCTTGAAGCATTAACTCTGCAGCCAATCAGAGCTGGTCTCTTCAAGTGTCCAGTGTGGTCCTGGTGACCAGGTGGACATGAGGGCTCCCTGCTTTCTCCTTACCCCAGTCTCTATAACCATAATGGAGAGCTTCTCAGCCTCTCAAACCCAAACTGCAACAAAATGAGAGGGACCTAGTCCCAGTCCCGGTCCTCAGTCCATGATCAAGAGACACCAATAGCAGAATAAGGAGCTAGGGAAGGCAGCAGCTGCCTTGGACCTCAGGGCACCTGGAGGTGGTGGTAGGGTGGGGCCAGCCCAGCCTAGGCAGGACAGCATCAAGATCTCCCTCTGGTGGCCACCAGGGTCCCACACAGCCAAGCAAAAGCCCAGCTGAGGAAGGAAATGGGGTCTCTGCCAGCGCTCTTCCCTGTCAGGGGCCAGTTAGTGGTCAACCCCAGGCCTTAGGCCATCACCATGGTGGGTCTGTTGCAACTCTTTAAGGACAAATTTGTCTATTCTTCCTTGCATATTTTTTAATATTTATTTTTTAGTTGTAGTTGAACACAATACCTTTATTTTATTTATTTACTTTTATCTGGTGCTGAGGATTGAACATGCTAGACAAGAGCTCTACTGCTGAGCCACAACACTAGCCCCCCCTTGCATATTCTTAATGTAAGCTTTATAATCACCTTGTCCAATTCATTCGTACCCTCCCCAACAGTCTCACATTAAATTGGAAAAAATACCATAGAATTGAGATCTTTATGATTCTGTGCTTTCCTATTTAACAACCTGACATGTGTTTATATTTGTTCAAGTCAAATTTTGTATCTGTCTAAAGACTCTTGTTTTTCAAATAGTTTTCCTCACCTAGGTGTTGCTGTTTTTGAGTTAAGGCACTTCCAAGTACTTTATTTTATTTTTATACTGCAAAAGGCATATTATCTTTTATTTATAATCTAGCTGGCTATTTTTGTGTATATGAAAGCTAATATAAATTTTATTTTATAACTCTTTATGGTGGGTGAACAAAAATACAATTAAGATTTGTATGATTATAAATATAAATTTATTCCCTGTAAGAGTTTATCTTTAGATCCTTTTGAATTTTCTATGTACATAATAATCTGCAGGTAATGGCACTTGCAGCTGTTACTTTCTAATCACTCTATTTTTTTCTGGATAAAATATGCTGGTGCAAGCAAAAATCCCTGTTTTACTTCTGATATCCAAGTGCAAGGTTTCAATATTTCTTCATTAAGTTTCCTTTTTGGTTTGTCGTTTTTATAGTGCTGGTGATTTGAACCCAGGGCCTCTACTGAGCTACAGTCCCAACCTTTTGATAAGTAAGTTTTTCTGATTCTTCTTTTCTATCTTCCTAGTTTTTGTTTGTTTTGGCACTGGGGATTGAACCCAGAGTGCTTTACTACTGGGCTACATCCCGTTATGTTTTATTTTTACTTTTTATTTTGAGACAGGGTCTTGCTAAGTTGCTGAGGGTCTTGTTAGGTTGTTGAGGCTGGCCTTGAACTTGCATCAGCTTCCCAAGTCACTGGGATTACTGGCATTTGCCACCACACCCAGCAATTTGGTTCTTCATATAAGATCAATACTGCAATCCTGGGCTAAAACCAACTTGGTTTATAAAACTTTAAAAAAATTTGATTGATCTAAATTTCCCATATTTTAAAGAATATTTTACTTAAATGCATAAGGAAAATGGACTTTGAATCATCTTTTTCAATTTAACCTTGGAAGGTTTTGGTATCTGGATTTTGCTAGCCTCATTATTTGTAGTGAATGGATATACATATTTTTATATTATACATATATATAATATATATATATATATATTTATTATATATATATATATAATTTTCTACATTTTCTTTGTAATTTTCTTTACACATATATATATGTATATATACATTTTTTTATATATATATATAATACTCTGTCTGTTATGGTTTAGATATGACACGTCCCCCAAAAGCTCATTGTGAGATAATGCAAGAAAGTTCAGAGGGGAAATTATTAGATTATGAGAATCTTAATTTAAGCAGTGCATTAATTCACTGATAGGGATTAACTGTGGGCAGGTAGGGTGAGGTGCATCATCTGGGGTGTGCCTTTGTGGTATATATTTGTCCATGGTAAAGGGAATCTCTCTCTGCTTCCTAATGCAATGTCCTGAGCCACTTTGTTCTACCACATTCTTCTGCCATGATGTCCTGCCTTACTTTGAATCCTGAGGAATGGAATCAGCCATCTATGGACAATTGTAGGGAGACATCATCTCAAAAATTATATTTAAAAAGGGCATTGAGGGGAAGGGGCTGTGGTTCAGTGGCAGAACACTTGCCTAGCATGTGTGAGAAAGTGGGTTCAATCCTTAGCACTGCATACAAAAAAATAAATAAAACAAAGGCATACTGTCCATCTACCACTGCAAAATTTTTTTTTTAAATGGCTAGTATGCACAAGGCCCTGGGTTCAATCCTTAGAACTGAAAAAATTGTTGGTATTATTTTTCCACAACTGTTTGATAGCTTCCAGGGTTAAGAAATCAGGCCTGCATTGTTTTTACTGGAAGGCTAATTCATCTATATTTAAATGTTTGTAGTGCTCTTCATAGTTTTTTAGCCTATTTCAAATGTGATAGTTGGCAATTTTTTAGTTCTGATTCTTTTGCTATTTTATTTACAATTAGTTTTATCAAGGGTTTATAAATTTTTAACCTTGAAAGGTTTTGATATCTGAATTTTTATTGATTTTTTAAAAATGATGATAGTGGAATGCATTACAATTCTTATTACACATATACAGCACAACTTTTCATATCCCTGGTTATATATAAAGTATGTTCACACCAATTCGTGTCTTCATACCTGTACTTTGGATAATGATGTCCATCACATTCCACCATCCTTGCTAATCCCCTGCCCCCTCCCTTTCCCTCCCAGCCCCCTGCCCCCTAGAATTCATCTATTCCTCCCATGGTGCCCCTCTCTACCCCATTATGAGTCAGCCTCCTTATATCAGAGAAAACATTTTTGGGGATTGGCTAACTTCACTTAGCATTATCTTCTCCAATGCCATCCATTTACCTGCAAATGATTTTATTCTCTTTTATTGCTGAGTAAAATTCCATTGTGTATATATGCCACATTTTTTTTATCCATTCATCCACTGAAGGGCATCTAGGTTGGCTCCACAGTTTAGCTATTGTGAATTGTGCTGCTATAAACATTGATGTGGCTGTGTCCCTGTAGTATGCTGTTTTTAAGTCTTTTGGATAGAGACCCCAATAGCTGGGTCAAATGGTGGAATTTTGATAGCCTCATAAAATTATCTGGGGAGTGTAGATAATACTCTGACAAAGCTTCATCAAAATTGGTATTAAAAAAGTTAATTTCCCATATTTTATGTTTACTTTCTATTAACTTCTACTTTATAGCTTTCTTTTTTCCATTACACATGAAAAATATAAAGATATACTATGTTCATAGATTGGAAACAATATTGCAACATTATCCTAACTAAAATTTCAGCAAATTTGGTATGTTGTGAAATTTGACAAGTTGATTCTATGCTTTATGTGCTCAGTATGGCCAAACTAAAATAGAAATGACACACTGTGGAACATATGTGCATTTTACATGACAGAAAAAAATATTAGTTTTTTTAATGATTTCAAATCAATGAGAAAAATATCAACAAATTTTAAAACATGCAAAACACATAATAGTTGAGTCACAGATATGACTAAATAAATGGGTTTTAAACATAGATATGATGTTGAAATATTCACTTAAACCATGCAATTTGAGCATTATTAAAGTAAAAATGTATAGAATCCCTACAAAACTTGATATACCCTTAAGTTTGCAGAAAATTTAGTAATGATGAAGTAAATCAGACCAAAAATTAGTAAGGGTGAATAAACATTTGAAAAATACAATTAACAAGCTTGAATTACCACATTATAGCATAATTGTCACCACCATATTAACTTATATTAACAAATATTTTGTGTATCCTAATCTTCAACCAAAGAGAGATTATTAATAAATGATTTTAAGTAATACCAGCACATATTTTTAAAAAAGCTTCCCATGATTCTATTCTACTTTCTGAAAAAAAAGTAGCATAAAATCTGCAATGATTATGCAGTGAAATACAATAATGAGTATACCTATGACTTCACTTAATAGAGACCATATAATTTTTTTTCCCAAAGTTGTAAGGTACCAAACCTCAAAGCCAATCTCAAAGAATACCAAATAATCAATTTCATATACATAAGAAATAGTCTTTAATGACTATTTAAAGATAAAAATCAATGGTAAAATATAGCTAAAAAGCCATATTCCTTTGGAAGTGAAAAAACACACTGCTAAATAATTCAAGGGGTTGTGGAATAACAATAGAAATAATGAAATATATATGAGTGAATGATAAATAATGACTACATATCAATACCTGAGTGATGTTGCTAAAATAATAATTAGAGGAAAATTTAAAACTTTAAGTGCATCCATTAGAAAAGAAGAAAGATTGACCATTATTGAACTTATCACAGAAAAGAAGGTGCCAATAAATCATATTAGAAGGACCATATCATCAGATCAAGTAGTAGATGAAAAGTTATAAAAGACGAGACAATATAGTTTGTCATTACAGTGAAAAAATTAAATACATAATGCTCTAGAGCATATATATAAAGTGCAGTCCAATTAAAGTTACAGGAATTAAATTCTGAACCTCACCTACATTCACTCATCAAATGGCAGACTTACAGTGTTTCATGTAAGGCTTATAACACTTTCTAATAATAAAGAGATTAGCATTTTAGTCAAATTGTTTCATAGAATACATAGAGAAGCAAAGGTATTCAACTGATACTGATGTCGTGAGGCTAATAAAACCCTCATGCTAAAACCTTAAAAAGATAGACTATTTCATTTTAATTAAATATAGTAATGTGGGGGAAGTCACAATATGAAAATATAGGGTTCATCCCAAGAATAGTTTAACTGAAAAATTTCTCATTGTAACGTATAGCATTAACAAAACGACAAGAACAAAAGATTTGATTATTTCAGTCATTCTTGGAAATGTTCATAAAGGCCATTTCTGATAAAAAGTTCATTATAATAGCAGAGAATTTAACCTGACTTATGCTGTGATCATTTCTTTTTAACAATATCCTAGATCTCACCAAAAGCAATGAGAAAAGAGTCATATGAATTAGAAAGAAGCAGGATAGTTGCCATTTTATAGACAAGTTTATTTTTTTTTACATAATCCCTCAAAGAATCTAAAGATAACACATTTAGAACTAACTATTCACTGAGCTCAAGTTGTCAATTGCTAGATTCAAGCTCAATCTATAAAAATCAACAAAGTTCCAACACATCGGCAATAATTATTAATTTTATCTTCGCTTATTCCTTCTTGACTGGGCTTCTTTTATGTGGATCAGAGTTTCTAAAGTATCATTTTTCTTCTCTCTTGTGAACTTATTTTAACATTTCTTGCAAGACAGGTCTATTCATGACAAATTTCTTCAATTTTTGTTTGTCTAAGTAAGTCTTCACTTCTTTTTTTGTGAAGAATGAATTTACTGAGTACAGAGTTCTAGGTTGGCATTTTTGTTTTCTTTCGACACTAAATACGTCAATCCAATCTTCTTGCTTGAATGTTTTCTGAGGAGGTATCAGATATCAATCTTATCCTTGTTTCTCTATGGGTGGTTTTGCTTTGTTTTGTTTTTGTTTGTCCTCTGATAACTTTTCAAGATTTCCTTCTTGTCTTCAGTTTTCTGCTATTTGAATATGACATACCTAAGTAAGGTCTTGTCCCCCACACCGCCTCCCCCACCTTCATTGAGTGTGGTGCTCTTGGAGCTTCTTGGATTGGTGGTTGGTGTTGTTTTTTAATTCTGGAAAGTTCTCAGTCATTATTACTTCAAATAGTTTCTGTCTTCCTTTCTCTCTTCCTTCTATTTCTGGCATTTTCATTATGTATTTGTTATACTTTTTGTAATTGTCAAACATTTCTTGAGTATTTTGTTCTAACTTTCTTGTTAAAAAATTTTTGTTTTTGGTTGTTGTTGTTGTTTATGTTTGTATTTCAGCTTTGGAAGTTTTTGGTATTTCCTCAAGTTCACTGATTCTTTCCTCTACTGGATCCAGTATACTTAAGAGCCTAGCAAAGATGCACTTTGTATCTATTATGGTGTTTTTGGTCTCTAGCATTTCTTTGTGATTCTCAGAGTTTCCAACTCCTTGGTTACATTATATATCTGTTCTTGCATAGCTGATTTTGATTCCTGGTCTGATAATTTCCACAAATTTTTGAGTCTGGTTCTTATGCTTGCTCTGTTCCTTCAAACTGTGCTTTGTCTTTTATTATGAAATATAGATTTTATTGAAAGTCAATGCTATAGTTTGAATCTAAAATGCTCCCCAAAGCTCCATATGTTAAGTGCCACTATGTGGCATTATTGGGAAGTGGTAGAATATTTAAGAAGTGTGGCCTAATAGAAGGAAGATAGATCATTGATGATATGCCCATGAAAGGAATATTGGGACTCTGGCCCCATCCTGTCTCTCTCTTTGCTTCCCAGAGGAAACTTCCTCTACCAGGCATACTTGCTAAGAGAGAGACTGAAAGTTCTGAAACCATATGTCAAAATAAACTTTTTCCCTTATTAAATTGTTTATCTCAGGTATTTTACCATAATGACAGAAAACTATTAATACAGCCAGGCATGGAAAAAGTAACTGAGATAGATAAATGAAGCCTTTGTGTGAGGTTTTACATTTATCTGGCTATAAGTTAGGCTACATTTACTGTGTACTGTATTGTAGATGTCATAAGCTAGAATTTCTTCTTGTGTCCTTGTTTGTACCTCTCTCTCTTTCTCTCTCTCTCTCTCTCTCTCTCTCTCTCTCTCTCTCTCTCTCTCTCTCTCTTTGGTGGTACGAAGCAAAAGTTTCCTAGAGACTCTTTTAAATAAGGCCTGGGGCATCCATTTCTTCAGGTAATATTTCCATTATAATACAGGAGCCTTATTAATGTACTGGTAAGTTGTGGGTGGAAGGGAAACATTTTATAGTTCTATAGTTAGGTCTCAGTATTTTAGAGATCCTGTGCCCTTGGACTCTGACCTTCACAACTGCTTCTTAGGCTCCTCCTGGTTTAGGTGAGACAGACTGGCTAGAGGGAAGTAGCACTGATATTTCCCTTCCCTCAGGCCATTTAGTCTCTCATAAAGCCAAAGCCCATCATTGGGCAGTTGGTAAATACTGTCCCATTAGGGCAGACCTTGTTAAGTCAGAATTCTCTAAGAACATTTCAGAATAGCTACTCTTCCTTTCCTGCTGTTGGGATTTAAGAGAATTTTTCTGTAACTTTCACCATGAGAACTTAGTAGGGCTCATGGAGGTAAAATTCAAGAAAGTGAGATCTCCCCAAGACAAGCTTCCCTTTGGGTTTTTAACTTTTAAATTTGTCTCTAGTCATTCATCAATGACAATGTGGCTTTTCCTACCCTGATACTGGCCACAGGGGTAGTTTCTGCTTCAAGGTTTTTGCTTCAGTAATATTGCCTGTCCACACCTTCAATTTTTTAGGACAATGGTTTTCTCTGTGACCCCAATTCTCTCGTGGATTTAAGAAGAGGTGATTTTCAGTTTTGTTAACTGTGTTCTTTTATTTAGGACAGAAATGATGATTTCTAAGCTCCTTAAATTCCTGACTAGAAACTGAAAGTCTTGAACTTTTGTTTAACAAAATAATTATTTAAAAATTTGTGCCATACCATGAGATGACATGAAGATCATGTGATATGTCAACCAAGAATAAAATTTCGCCTGGTTGAGAACAAAGAGAAATCACATTTATTTGGGGCTGATTAGGATTGCATTCTAGGAGACAGAAATGTAAGTAGTCTTGAATTGGGTGCTGAAGTTTCACAAAATAGTGGATGTGTTTATAGATTTGAACAACTGCCCATGTATGGAAACACCTTCACAAGAGCTAAAGAATAAGAAGAAACAAATTAAAGAAGGCAGGAAGGCAGTTTTACATGATCCATGTCACCCTTCTCCAAAGGCCACCACAGAGAGAAATACCATCTACAAGGAAGGAGAATGAAGTGAACACCTGACTTTGTTGTGAATCCAAACACCAGGCCCACCTCAGTGGCTTAGCCAGGCCAACCATTGTGGCCACAGGCTCCAGAAAATCATTTGGAGGAATTTGAAAGATCTACATCTGACCTTGTCATAGGTAAATAAGGGAACATAGCTGAGCCTAATCTAACTCATTGGGAGAAGGTAGTTGTTTGCAGTAGGTGCTTTCTTAGAACAAAAGATGAGAGAACTTTTTTGTAGCTTTTTCCCCCGCTAGGATCACTGGTTTCAGGAAAATTCAACAATTGTGGAAGACAGAAAGGAAGGTAAAGTTTTGGAAAAAAAGACATACTATTCAGAAAATAGTTCTGAAGCAACTGGCTTTATGCATAAAATTAAAAAAATAATTTAAAAAACATTTAATACCCTGGCACACCATAAATAAAACATGACTCCAGAAGAATTACAAACTTAAATGAGACTTCTATTTTCAGCAACTTGGCAGACTAGATAGTCTGGAAAATCTCTCATCATGAAACTTCTAGAAATGATGAGTAAAAAAATAGGAAGGTACACAAAACAGGCTTAATAAGAGATACCGCATAATGAACACCATAGAGTGTGTGTGTATGTGTATATATATATATATATATATATATGTATATATATAATTAAGCCTGTTAATAAGATATATATATATTATATAATATATATAAATTCATATATATATAAATACTATATATATATATATAGTATTTAAACTTCATATATTGTTAAATATGTTTAAGATATATGTATATATAAGTGTGTTAATTACATACATATCCAACTCCTGTATCCATGGTGATACATTCCAGGACCAACCCTCCCCCCCATTGGATGCTTGTAACTGAGGATAGCATTGAACCCCTATAATATAATGCCTTTTCTATCTTAACTCAGCACTTATCATGCATTGTGAATGTAACATTAGCAGTTTGAGGTGCAATATCAAAAGTAGCACACATTTTTCCTTCTTCACAATTTCACAGATAGATTTGTTCTTACTATAGAACTTAGTAACCTAAGCGTATATTTCTTCTTTCCTTAATAAGTCAAGAACTTTTATGTTTTCAGTTAAAGGAAGCACTGTGAAGCTTATCTTTGTTATATCTGAGTTGGAAAGAGCACTATTCTCAGGCTTTTAGGCTATTGTTAAATAAAACAAGAATTACTTGGACACAAGCAATACTACAATATTCAACTGGATAAGAGAGCTAACTACTAAGTGACAAGTTGGCAGGTACTATATATAGTGTGGATACACTGGACAAAAGAATTCATGTCCTGGAAGAAGAGTGGGACAGTACAAAATTTCACTATGCTACTTAGAATGATGTACAATTAAAACTTATAAATTGTTTATTTCTGAAAATATCTGTTTAATTTTTTCAGACCACAGTTGACCAGGGATAACTCAAACTGTGGAAAGTGAAATTACAGATAAGAAAGAATTGATGTATGTATGTCTTCAAGCTAGGCAAAAGGAAGAGTCATATTACTTATAAGTTAATCATGACTAGAAACAATATAAAATCAGTAGATGTTAAGTACTGATAGAAAATAACTGGCAACTCTTCTAGTCTCTGAAACTGAGAATTCTGTAATCCCTGAAACTATCTTTGAAGACCTGTGGGCCTGATTTTATTCTTTGTGATGAATTTTGAAAAGTAGTTTTTAGGGTATTACTTATTTTAGAACTATTCACATTTTCTACTGATCTTTAAGTCATTTTTTTTTTGTGATTTGTATCTAGGAATTTGTGCATTTATCTGGATTATCTACTCTTTTGGCAGAAAGGTATTGGTGGTATTTCCTCATAGTCCTTTTCATTTCTGTAAGCTCACTCATGATGTTTTCTCCTTTGTTCATGATTGTCTTTTCCCTTTGTTTCTTTTCTTTTTTTGTGGGGGAGGGGGATACCAGGGATTGAACTCAAGGGCACTTGACTACTGAGCCACATCCTCAACCCCAGTCTCCATAAACTTTCAGCAATATTATTGACTTTTTAAAAATTTCATTTCATTGATATTCTCTATTATTTTCTTTTGTCTAATTGGTGTCCTCTTTAATCTCAAAAATTTCCTTTCTTCTGCTTATTGAAGATATAGTTTTCTCTTCTGTGCTAGTTATTTAAATGTTAGGAAAGTTAAGATGTTTACTAGACGTTTCTTCCTTTTTAATAAAGCCACTTAAAGCTACAACTTTGCCTCTAAGCCCTGCTTTAGCTTCATTTCATTAATTTTGATATCCTCTTGTTTCATGTAGTCTGTTATTAGCCTAGTCACTTCAGCTCTCTTAGAATTACCATTTTCATGGGTATCTTTTTTCATTCTATTACTTTCAACTTATTTATATCTTGGGTCAAACATGTGTTTCTTAGGACTTATTATTTGTATCTAGTGCGAAAATCTCAGATTTTTTTTTTAATTGAGATGTTCAATCTATTTACACTTTTTGTGGTACAGGTGATTTAACCAGGGGCATTCTACCACTGAACTACACCCTTAGTCCATTTCTATTTTTATTTTGAGACAGGATCTTGCTAAGTTTCCCAGGCTGACCTTGAACTTGTGATTCTCCTGCCTCAGGCAATTACAGAATGCGTTCGTACACCTGACTCCATTAACTTATTTATGTGATGGAAGCTTGCATTTTAATATTTGATTTGTGTGTCTTTCTAATTCCCCTGTTGCTTCTTTACTGTCTTTTTTTTGTGGTAAATATTTTTTCTTGCACCATTTGATTCCTTTGATATAACTATTGTTTTTGCATTACTTTAAAGGTGATTTTCTTTATGATTTATCTGAGAATTATAATATGTATCTTAATTTACTACAATCTATTTAATACTAATACTAACTTAATTCCAGTGAAATACACATATTTGGTTCTAATAGAGCTCTATTACCTTTCTTTTTCATGACGTTTTTGCTATTATATATCTATCTATTTGTGCTATTTTTGCCATTTGTATATTATCATCTATTGATAAATGATAATGCTAAAATGTTAATTTATCTACCTATCTATCCATGTATCATTTATCCATATGTGATAATCTACAGTAATAAGTATAGTAATATAATCATCATGTACAATTTTCTTTAAGAGAAGAATATAATAAATGATACATTTAAACTGTTTTTATGTTTACCTATGTAATTTTTTTAAAATGTTGACTTAATTTCTCATGTGGACAAGTCACTGGTGTCTTTTCTTTTCAGTCTTTGTTTATCTGGGAATGTCTTTATTTTATCTTTATTTTGTTATTATTTTTTTTTAATCTTTATTTTTGAAGGATAGTTTTGTTGACTACAGAATACTAGGCTGACTTTTTTCCTTTCAATACTTTGCTTTCTAGCTTCTATTGTTTATGATGGAAATTCTCATCAGAATAAAATGTTAATTTTATTGTGGCTTCTTGTACTTAAGGAGTCATTTTTCTCTTGCTGCTTTCAAATATTTGTCTTTAAACTGTTTATGTTTTTCAAGGTGTGAATTTCTTTGAAATTTTTTTTAACTTCTTACATGTGTAGATTAATTTTAAACAATTTGAGATGCTTTTTAACTATTATGTCTTCAAGTATTTTTCACCTCTTTCTTCTTCTCTGAGGGCTCTGTTCAATTTTTAAAAATATTCCTTTTGTTATTCAGATTATATGATCTGTATTATCTCTCCTCTAGTTTCCCTATTATATCTTCTGCCAACACAAATCTGTGGTTGAATTTTTCAACCCCAGAATTTTCATTTGTTTGTCTTTTTTTAAAAAAAAAAATTCTATTTTTTTATTTTGATAAGCCATGGTCAACATACTTTCCTTGTAGTCTTTAAACACAATTTCCTTTAGTGTTTTAAACATATTTATAATAGCTGCATTGATGTTTTGTCTAATAAGTCTTCAACTGGGCCCCATTGGAAGTAGTTTCTAGAGTCCAATTTTTCTCCTGTTTTGTTGTTGTTATAAGTTGGAAAATTTAGATCACACCCGTATGACAACAACTCTAGATTCCGATTCCACCCCTCCTACTTTCCTAAGTTATTGTTTCTGTCTTGGAATATTTTTGCTAACTTACAGACTTGTTGCATTAATTCTCGTGGTTGGTCTCCCCAAAGTATGCAACTAAAGAGTCCTGATCATTTAAAAAAAAAATTGTATGCTTATTTTTAAGTCTGGTTTCATAGGAGTTCTATTGGGTCAGCAGATCTTAGTGATCAGTCAGTAATTGTTTACGGTTTGTGCTTGACCATCTTGATCTTTTGAGGCTGATAGTTTGTGTTTGAGGTGAGAGATTGAACGTTTAGATAGTTTACAGGTCTGCTCTGGCCTCTGCTTCCTGTTTTCTGGACTTGTTTTCTGAAGATGAAATACTCTTATCTCTCCTTTGAACATTGCATTCAGTTAGAGATGGGAGGTGTTTCAATCTGTTTTGTTTTCTTATAAAGTACTTAAAACTGGTAACTTATAAAGAAGAGGTATGTATTCTCACAATCCTGGTGATTGGCATGTCTAAGATCAAGGCACTGGCTTCTGGTGATGGTCTGGTCTCTGCTTCCAACACACCTTGAACACACCTCTAGAGGAGGGTGTCCTCACACAGCAGAAGAGCAAAAGACAGTGAACAATGCTTTTTGTAGCAGCATTGATCTTGACCTAAGCACTTCTCATCAGGCCCCATATCCCAGCACTGATGCATTAGACATAAGGTTTCCAACACATGAATTAGGAGAGACACATTCAGATCAGAGCAGGGGGAATGAGCAGCCTCCTCTTTAATCTGATGCATTTTTTGATACTAACAAATATTCTTTGAATACATAGCTACATAATCAGCCATAATAAATTCTTTCTAAAATCTCTCTGTTAACTCCAGTGTTTTTTGTTTTAAAATTTGTTCATATTTGAACAAATATGAACAAATTAAAACCTGGATTCTAATACCACTGATTTGTTGTGGTCAATCTCAGAACTTACAACTCCAACAAAACCCTCTCAGACTAAACCTCTTATACCCATAAAATAGGGAAACCAGTCCTTTGTTCTCCAGGACCCCATAGTTCATATCTTTCTTTTGGCTTTTTGTTTGTTTGTTCTGTGTTGCTGGAGATCAAACCCAAGGTTTCGTACATGCTAGCCAAGTGCTGTACCACTATGCTAGTTCTCCACCCTTCCTTTGGTATCTTAAAACTATTCTTACAAATATTATATTTGCCCATATATTAACCTCCTAAATACACTATAAAGCCCATCATCTCTTAGATATATCTTGAAGCCTGTCCTATCCCCAGCACAAAGTCTGGCACACAGTATGTCCTCAATAATGTTCATTTAAGTGGAGTTTTACTTTACTGGAGAGATTATACCCCTTCTCACCTCCCATTCCTCACATGGACCAGTAGGCCCTTATCTTCAAGGCTCTTTGTGACTGATATTCTCCAGTTTATGCATGTGAACATTTGCGGGATATTAGTCATATTATGTAGAACAGGATATATCTGTCACTTCTCCCCTGTGAAACCCTCCCTTCAACAAGATTTATTTTAAGCACTGTGTGAAAAGAGACAATTTCACAGGCAACCCTGTGAAAATCCAGTCATTTGTCAACATGTGAGATTAAATGCCCCAAGTTCCATCTGGCTGCCGGACCCTGCCCACCAGGGGGCGCTTTCTGAGAAGGCAGCTATCACAGGTCTGGATCCAGGATGCAGGCGTGACTTTGCCATGAAGCAGCTTGTCCATCAGGGTCTACTGACCTGCATCTTGCCAAGGGAGAGGGAGTGCTGTGTTGGCACTTTATCCTTCTTTGGCTATCAGAAATTTCTGACACGCTGGGCAAGTGATGGCCACTCTGGGCCTCAGTGTCACTCTCTGAACTGAAGTGGCTGGGCTCCATGAGCCCTCTACCTTTCTCAAGATGAAAGAGGGAAAGTTCTCTTTTTTCCTTGAGTTGACAGAACAGAAAAGAAAGAGGGTGTTTTCCTCCTCCGCGCTCTGGGACAGCACACGTTGGGTGAGAAATGCTGGGGGCTTTATTCAGAGCTGCCACGGCTCCCTACATCAGCTGGGAGGATTCACACCACATCCTCCACGCACTGGGAGTTTCTATAGCAACTTTCTGGGAGGAGTTTCCAGGGCTTACAGATTCTGTCACAGTAACCCAGTGAGGGAAGAAACTGCAGGTATTGGGAGGAGGCAAAGGAACTATATGGAGGACCCAAACCTTTCAGCCAGGCCAGCAGAGCACAGCAGGTGGCTTCCAGGAAAGCCAGGAAGCCAAGGGAACAGGAATTCTGCCTAGGCAGGCCAGTTCCTTGACAAAAGGCAGCTAGCTCACAGGTGATACTAGAGCAGTTTTCTGTAGATAATAAGATGTACCTAAAGAGTGACTGTGAAGATTAAATGAGGGATATCTGCAGCTGTCTCATTGGATCTTTCCTGAGAAATGAGAATAGGACAAGCCAAGTTTGTTTCCAGTGGAGGGCTGCCCGTGGGTGTCTACAGAATAGAAATAAAATTATGCAAGCAGATGGCTTGATGAAGAGATGAAAATATGGATATAAAAGCACTCTATCCATGAAGATGCTAATTTTTGACTTTTAATAATGACATGGTTTTGAATATCATAGGTCTCTTCTAGCTTTTAAGTATCTTCCCACCCTCAAAATAAAACCTTTCAACGACATATTCTTCCATATCACACATAAATATTCTGAATCTGAGGATCAGCATGCCTGTTTTTTTAACATTTATTAGTAATTTATTCCAGCAATTAATATAAATTTCAAACTTTCTGCACATCCCTCCCTCTGGGAAGTAGGAAAGTAAAATGCACCGAGGCTTTGCCCTGGAGTTGGTAGTAACATGCAGAGAGCATGTACCTAAAGAGTGATTGTGAAGATTAAACATCTTATTAAACAAATATAACATATTAACCACAGCAGCCACTAATGTGCGTTCAAAAGATGACAGAAATGTCCCTGGGTGGGTTTCAGGAAGGCTCTGCGGTGGTGATTTGAGTCTCCAGTGTATGCAGAGCTGAGGCTGCAGACAAACTCCATGAGGGTAGTGAATGGCAAGCAAGGACAGGCGTGTGCAAGAAGGTGAAGAGGACAGTGAAAGTGGAGGTTAAGCCACCCTGACCCCATTCTGCCTACATTCCCTCTGAGCCTTCTCCAGTGAGCCCCTGATCTGCTTTCTCTCCAGTAGATGGTAATAATACTTCCTCTTTCAGATTCTGTGGAGGATTAAGTAAGTTAAGAACTCATTCCAGCTCCTGGCACACAGCAGGCACTTGAAAGATTATAAGAAAAAACAAATTTAAAAAGTAAAAAGCAGAACCCATGAAAGTTGGAAGCTAATCCTCTATTAGAATGTCTGAGAATAAAGCTGAAGGGTGTGGGGGATGATTGGATGACTAGACCACTTTGGGACACTTCTCTAAAAATTCTTTAATAAGACATAATTTGTCAACTCATTCTCAGTCACTGAGAGCTGACCATTAGGACCATCACGGAAGCAAGCCTTCTTTCTCACAGTCAGAGATGTTAGGTGAGAGACAAACTTTGAAGATAGAAGTCTTTTTAGTGGGATACATCTCTATCCTTGATGGTGGGTAATTTACATAGGGGTTGGGGAGGATGTGGGGAGAGGACCTGTTCTGCCTTCCAGAAGTTCAGATCAGATCAGAAATGAGGGTATTGAACAGAGAAGGTGAAGAGTTTACATACTCTTGTGGGTGGGCCTGAGAACATAGGTGAGACCATAGGTGTTGCTGCCCCACCTACAAAGGTGCCTCGGGACTACTTGGTCACTACTTGGCCACTCTTCTGACTTGCTTCTGCCTCTGAAAACAGACACCTATGAGGCTACTTTAGGTGACTTCCCTCAGGCTACTGTGCCCACTCTGTTCCAACATTCAGAAGATATTCTTCCCATGGCACCTTTAGCCCTGAAAACTTGTATATTGATGGTATATCTCTGTGGCATGATTTACCCTTCAAACTCTACTTAGGGTGTCCATCACAATAGTTGTAGTGATTTTGCAATAGAGTTTTGCAGTTGGGGAGATAGTTTGGGCTCAATTTGGAATACAATAGGAAAAAAAATGAGAATTTAGAGACAAAAGGAGGTGAGGGTCACCAGATAGAAAACCAGTACGATGAAACATCAGGGGCAAGAGGGGTTCTGGCTAAGCAAACCTAATGGGATTCTTGCTGAAGACAGGCCAGGGAGATTAGATATCACCTGGGTAGGGGTGGAGAATGAGCAACCTGACCCCACATCAAGGTGATCACATATTGAGGGGGGAAGTCTAGCTAACATTTAGTGATATCAAAATGGACTCAGAAGTACAAAAGTTGAGGCCTCATTGGGAAGAAGATTCAAAGATCCTAGAGTTAGGTTGCCCTGTGGATCAGTCTGAGATTACTTTCTGGGGACACTGCCTGAGATTTTACCCTCCTCAGTCACTTCTTATTCCCTGCCTGTCTTCTTCACTCTGTTTTCTCTTGAGGTCATTTCCTCCTCAAATCACTCTTGTAGAAATTGTTACCTCAAAGTCTGTTCCAAGAGAGCCCACCATTGAGACAATTGGTATGGAAGTGATCCCGTGAAGCAGATTCTAAGGCTGGGATTGTGAATTGGACCTTGTTTCTGGTAATGGATTGCTGGTAGCAGGCCTTCCCTGGCCCTGGGGGCCCAGCCCCCAATTCCTTGTTCTGCATGTCAAAGTGGCCAGCTCACAAGGCCATGTCGCAGACTTGCGGTTGGTTCTCTTGTTTATCCGCCTGAGACATATGTGCTCCACGGGAATGTCTTGACCTTTATCTAACAATGGCAGATGTCACAACCGAATTTCTCCCCTCTCCCTCCCTCTTTTGGGTAACTTTCCACTTCTGCTACTTGGGGTATAAAAGGAGATGATGTGAGTAATAAAGGGCTGACTCCGGCTGACTCCGCCTGACTCCTGGATGAAGAACCTTGGTGTCCTGTGATTTTTAATTTATTTATTTATTTATTTATTTATTTATTTATTTATTTTTAACCTCAACGTCCTTAGCCGGACTCGGTTCCTGAGGCCGGACGCGACAATGGATGATATGTTGACAACCATAGATCATCTGAGATGAATTGGCATGTAGTTGGAAAAGGATGAATCAGCTTGTGCAGTACCCGGTACTTAGAAGAGGTGGGAAACCAATAAAATTGGTGGGCTGATGGTGGAGTTATGGATGCATTAGAAAGAAGAAATGACAAACTTAAGCTGGCTGACTTATAGCACACTGGTAACTACAATTGCAGCTAGGCCAGATGTAGTGTCCTAACTGGGTAATATGTGACTTATGGTTGTTGATCTGAAAAATGCATTCTTTTTTTTTTTTTTTAACTAGACTTCATTTTTTTTAGGGCAATTTTTGGTTCAAAGCAAAATTCAGGATAAGGTAAAGAGAGTTTTCATATACTTCTCCCTACTTTCATATAGCTTCTTCCACTATTAGCATCCCACACCAAAGCATCAGTTGGAGTGAAATTACCTTCCTCTGTGTCCCTTTCCCTTTAGGACATTTATAGTGTAATTGTTTTAGATATTTTCTCTAGAGGCCAGATGTGGTGATGTGTCTATAGTCACAGATACTTGTGAGGCCAAGGCAGAAAGACCAATGTTATGGTTTGGATGTGAGGTATCCTCCAAAAGTTCATGTGTGAAGCAATGCAAGAATTTTTATAAGAGAAACGATTGGGTTATGAAAGACTTAAGTCAATCAGTGAATTAATTCCCTAATGGGATTATCTGAGTGATAATTGAAGACAGGGTGTAGCTAGGGGAGGTAGGTCATTGAGGGTTTGCCTATGCGGTATATATTTTGAACCTGGAGAGTGGAATCTCTCTCTGCTTTCTGATCAACATGTAAGCACTTCCCTCTACCACACTCTTCCACCATGTTGTTCTGCCTCACCTCCAGCCCCAAGGAATGGAGCCAGCTGTTTATGGACTGAGACCTCTGAAAGTGTGAGCCCTCAAATAAACTTCCTGCTCTATAGTTGTTCTAGTTGTTTTTAGTCACAGAGAAAAAGCTGACTAAAGCAGAACACTTGAGCCCAGGCTAGCCTGGGCAACATAGATCCTGTCTCAAAAAATTTTTCTCTATATACATTTAGAAGCACATAAGAAAGTGTTATAGAGGTATTTTAATATTTGCTTTGATTCTCATACGTAATAAAAAAAACTCAACAGGAAAAAGAAACTGGATTATATTTACCCATTTTTAGAAATCTTTCCATTATTCTTTCTCTTTTTTGATGTTCCCAGTTTCTTTCTTTTATTATTTCTTTTCTGTTTATAGAACTTGGTTTAGTCATCAGTTTAGCGTAAGCTTGCTTTAAAATTTTTTAAAAATTTTTCTTCAATTGAAAACATCTTGATTTCCTGCTATTTCTGCAAGCTATTTTCACTGAGCATAGAATTCTGGATTGACTATAATTTTTTTTTTTCATTTCCATACTTGAAAAATATTTTACCACTTCCTTCTTACTACCAGTGTTTCTAATAAGAAATCTTCAGTGAATCTATTATTTTGACCCATTAAGAAAAATGTCATTTTTCTCTGACTGCTTTCAAGATTGTATGTGTGTGTGTTTTCACAAATATGACTATATTGCATCTTGATGTGGATTGCTTTGTGTTTTGCTCAGTTTCTAGAATCTTTAGGTTTGTAGTTTTTCATAAATTTAGAATTTCCAACCATAGTTCTTCAAGTTATTTTTCAGCTCTGTATTCATTTTTTCCTCTTCCAGAACTGTGATGAAACCACCATTAGATTTTTGTTGTGTTTTCTTAAGTCCATGGGACTTTGCTCTTTTTTAATAGTCTATTTTCCCTCTATTTTTTAGATTGGGTAATTCTCATTCTTCCATCTTTAAATTCATTGATACTTTCTTCTGTTTATTCCTATCTTTACTTGAATCCATCCATTGAGGTATGATTTTTATTATATTTCTATATTCTAAAATTTCCATTTGCTTCTATTTTATGTCTTCTATTTATTTGCTGAGATTTTACAATTTCTACTCTTCCTTTTATTTATATTGTGTTTGTGATTGTTCACTGAAGAATTTTTATGATGCCTCCTTTAAAATATTTCTCAGATAATCCCAACATCTTTATAATCTCAGCATTGGCATATACTAATTATCCCTTTTTAATTCAATTCTATAGTTTTCTGATTCTTGATATATCTAGTGGTTATTTTTATTGAGAACTAGATATTCTGACTTCTGGAGAAACCTGGTGAATATTCCACCTTTCTTTTACCACCTCTGGGAGGGGAAAGGGCACCTCATCACTATCAGTGGAGTGAAAGTCCAGGCTCCGTGTGTGTCCTCAATGTGGCCCTCACAGGGCCTCTACTGAGACTGTGAGGAAAGACAGATTAGTGCCCCTTAGAGATGGAAGTCTCAGCTTCCTGCCCGGCCCTCTCTGATACCACCCTGGTGTTGGGGAGGAGAACTTGAATACCTCACTACAGCTTGGTAAAAATGAACCATAACACTTACCTTGTTCCTCTCAGCCTCTAGTAGTATAGATGTGGGTGAGACCAGGGGTTTTGCTGAAGGAAACAGTGGAAGTTGAGTAAATATTTTCTTTACATCTTCTGTCTTGCTAGGCTGTCCTCCTAAACTGTTGACTAGAGAAAGAAAACTTTTGGTGTGTTGTTTGTTTTTTCCCTTTTTACTCATTGGTGTTTCTGAGTTGCCACCCTCTCTAGCTTTGATTTGGATAGATGAGGCTGAACTAAACCCCAGGAAACAAACCACCATGTTGTTCTTTGGGTTCTGAGGTCTCTAGTATGTCTTCCCTCCTTGTACCTTTCAGAGAAGAGATTTTAATTTTACTTTGTGGGAAGAATTAGGAAAATTACATTTATTCCATCTTCCCAGAGATATGTCTCCAGAAGATTTTAAAAATATTCTATCCTTATTTTTATATTTTTCCTCAGTAGAAGTATTAGAATTACCTAGTCCATCTTTAGCAGTAGAACTTGTAACCATTACTCTGTCACACAATTTTGTAGAACATTAAAAAAATTTTTTTAGAAGTATTAGATGGGAGAAAGACCATAGTACATATTCAGCTAGTAATATTGGTAAGAAATACTTTCTTAAGCATGCACTGGATATGTTAGATATTGATGGTTCGACAGTGACTACAAAAAAAAAAAAACAACATTTCAGGGGCTTCCAGGGGCTGCCATGGGGGGTGGGATTGTCACTGATTACAGTTAGGGTGACAGTGTAGACCATCAACTTTTCTCTGGGAACTTTGTACTCAGAAGAGACACCTAACAAATTCTTGAGAGTAAGGACATCTTTCTCAGGTTTATTAGTTAGGAAAAATCAAACCAATAGAAGATTGATCTATCTATCTACCTATCTACCTATCTACCTACCTACCTATCTATCTATCTATCTATCTACCTATCATCATCATCATCATCTGTTATCATCATCATAAGGAATTGGCTCATACAATCATAGAGTCTGGGAAATCAAAAGCTTTCTAATAGAATAGTTCTATTCTGGGTCTGAAAGTCTGAAAATCAAAGGAGCTAATGTTGTAAGTTCCAGTTCAAAAGCAAGCAGCCTCAAAACCTAAGAAAAAAATATTATTTAAGGTGTTTTAGTTCAAGTCTAAAGATAAGAAAAATACAGATGTACATGCTCAAACAGCCAGGCAGGAGACGTCCCCTTGCACTCAGCCTATCTGTTCTCTTCAGGTTTTTAACTGATTGTATGAGAACCACCTACACTAGAGAGGGTAAAATGGTTTACTTAATCTTGAATTTGGTCTTCTGGCCTCCAGATAGAATGAACTCCTGACATTGTAAGCTATGCCATGTGTGGTGCTTTGTTACAGCAGTTGCAGGAATATAGCAGAGAGGTATTTCTGAATGACTGGAGCACAATGCCACAGAGGAGTGAATATATTGCCAGCAGGGGAAGAGCACAAACGGCCTTATGAACCACAGAAATAAGTCTGGTCTTTATATTGAGATTCAAGGGAAACAGATAAATGAGTTTCAGTAAGAATTTGTGTTTAATAAAGATTTCACTAAGGCTAACTGAGGACAGTATGGGAGCTGGTGAGGTGGGTGGTTGGGCATTGTATCAGGAGGCTCTTGTCATGCTTGGTGGTGGTGGTGGTGGCTGGAACTCTGTAAAGGAAAGATCTGGGAAAAGGTCAGAAGATAAAACCAAACTTATCATGGCCAGTATTTGATAATTGCATGGATGCTATTAAGAATAAAGCTTGTTTTCTAGCATGGGGAATTGTTTGATGGTGGTACCATTCACTCTTTCTCTGACTCCCTTCTCTGTTCTTCCTTTCCCCCTTATTTCTTACTTAGAACAGAACACTTATTCAGCTCCAGATGTGCTTTAGGTATTGGGAGTAACCAGAAATACATGGAAACCACACAATCTTTGCATTTCAAGAACCCCTTCTCGTCTGAGACAGAACTATGAAAAATTATGAGTTGTTGGGAACTCCAATTGAGGGGCTCATGAGATATGAGGGAACTGCAAATGAGGATGTGTTCAATTGTTGGAGAACAGAGATCTATGAGAGGAAGCCAAAAAAGGCTTTTGGTGAGTTCCTGATTATTTTTTTTATCTTCATAACAAACATTTGGAGAAGTGCATAGGTCAACACATGGAAAAACAGAGAAAATGCCGTGTGCCAATTAAAAAGCAAAGTGATTGGTGAAAGCCCTGGCTCTTTGGGTTGTAAGCGATGAGGGTTGAATACAGGGCACATGGAGACAAGTGTCAGGAGATGCCTAGTGGGTATGCAGATGGCATAGTGAAGAGAGGGAATTTGGTGAACATTATCTACACCCAGTTCATTGCTGTTATTTCATCTTGACTATGGGGTAAATGAATACTGTGATTCTATGAGCTTGGAGTTAATAGAGATCCAGTATTTTTCAATGGATCCACTGGAAGATATCTAGCATCCCCTTACTCATGGGTAAAATTCCTTTTGTAAAGAGAGTCAATGCTGAGATGAAAAATATGGATTTGAAGTAAAATATAGTTAGGAGAATTTTCAGTTCTGAGTAAGAGGAACTAACATATTGCATTCTATCTTTCCCACTGAATGAAGTATAAAAACTAGACGGGATAATCAATATAGTTATTTTACTAAAAAGTCGGTGATTCAGTGATAAGTGGTGTATTAGGAAAGAAAACCCAGAATTCCAAGTACCACCTTCGACAAATTTCTTATTTTTTTCTCCGTTACTTATTAACCTGGCCTCAGTGAAGCCAGAAACTTGAAAATGAATATCAGAAAAAAAGAGAAGACATGAGAGACATTCAAAGAAACCTGCTATCCTGTACTGTTTTATAGTTAGAGATAATGAGGTACATCCCCTACTTTTTTTTTCTGGACTCAGTCCGTAGCTTTCCATGCATAGATACATCATAAATAATATACTAAAAACTTAGCAAGATAAAGTGAGAGATTGACCACCATCCAGAGCTGGCCACTAGGTAATGTGTGCAAGATAGATCTGAAAGGCATTGCAAAGCTTTGAAAATGAAATTGACATTGAAAGCAAAACCCAAAGAAATGTGGACATAATTAGATCGATTGCTGCTAAAATTAAAAGATTACCCATTCTTATGGTATTTAAGCCCACCACAAAATCTTAGAACATAATTTTCAACATATCTGGGATATAACTAGGCACATGAAGAAAGAAAAAAATTCAAATTGCATAGAGACAAACAGTAGATTCCAGCATTAAGATGTTATAGATACTGGAATGACCTTACAAACTTTATTTTTTTAAAATTTTTTATTTTTTTTATTGGTTGTTCACAACATTACAAAGCTCTTGACATATCATATTTCATACATTAGATTGAAGTGGGTTATGAAGGGGAGGGGGGATAGTAGGGGATAGGAAAGGTAGCAGAATACAACAATTACTAATTGGGCATTATGTAAAATTGTGGATGTATAACCGACGTGATTCTGCAATCTGCATTTGGGGTAAAATTGGGAGTTCATGACCTTACAAACTTTAAAGCAGCAATTATAAACATGTTCCAAGAAATAAATGGAAAGATGGAGTGTATCAACAATAAAAGAAGAAATAGAGTATGAAAACTATATTCTTATTCATTTCTTTTTTCTTTTTTCTCTTTTGTAGTAGAGGGGATTGAATTCAGGACTTTATGAATGTTAGGCAAGACTTCTAACTGAGCTATAGCCTCATCTCACAAAAATAATTCTTAATGGTAAAAGACTGGAAGTTTTCTTCCTAAGCTGAGGAATAAGGCAAGAGTTATGGTTTGCATATAGGTTGTCCCCCAAAAAACTCATGTAGCAATGCAGGAATGTTAGGAGGTGAAATGATGAGATTCTGAGAGCTATAACCTCATCAGTGGATTAATCCATTTGATGGATTAATCAATTGAATGGATTACTGGGTGGTAACTGTAGGCAGATGGGGCATAGCTAGAGGAAGTAGGTCACTGGGGGCATGTCTTTGGGAGTGATATATTGTCTCTCTACCCCCATTCATTCCTGGATGCCATGAGCTGAGAAGCTTTCCTCCAGCATGGAGTTCCACCATGATATTCTCCTTTACCTTGGGTCCAGAGTGATGAATCAGCTGATGTATTTACTGAACATCAGAAACTGTGAGACCAAAATAAACTTTTCCTTCTCTAGGTTGTTCTTGTGAAGTATTTCTGTCAGTGTATAAACAGCTCACCAACACAGAAATTGGTACTGAGAAGTTCCATCGTGGTTGCAACTAACATTACCATGTAGTTCAGAAGACTTTGGAACTGGGTTACAGAACGATTTTGGAAAAGTTTGAAAAAACTTTTCCAAAACAGAAAAGCCTTAGAATGTTACTTACATGGAGTTTAATGGGTGATTCTGATGAGAACTCAGAAGATTAGAATGCCAAGAGGAATGCAGATAGTAAAGACTATGCTAGTGAAGTTTCAGAGGGATATGAGGACTCTATTGGGAACTAGACTAGAAGCTGTTTATGTTATATTCTGTTGAAGAATTGTCTACATTTTTTCCATGTACTGAGACTTTCAGTGAGGCTGAATTTAAATGTGATGGAGTAATTAATGTGGTGGAAGAAATTTCAAGAAGGCATAGCATTCAGGTAGTGGCATGAGTATTGTGGCAGTTTTATCCAGGTTTGCTATGAGTATAAAAAGGAAAAGGAAGACATGAAATATTTGAAAAACTTGGAGTTTCGCTATAGAAAAAGCTTGTATAAAACTGGGGCTGAGGAAAGTGATTGTTGAAGAGATTACTATCACTAAAGAGAAGCTAAGTACTTTGCACAGAGACAATAGGGGATACATCTTGAGGGTATCTCAGGAATCAACAAGAGCAGGTTCAATGGTGTACAGGGCAAACTTATGAGACCATGGGGTGGGGAACTCTGCTAGCACAAAAGTTCATGGGAAGTGGTTTCCCCGAAACCACTTCACTATGCTGAGCTTTTTGGAATTCAGAAACCACTGGAGCCACCACCCAAGGAAGCTTGGCCATTGATCAACCTGGTGACAGACATTGACATCATCCATGTGGTTCTGATTATGCAGAATTGCAGCATGCTAGATATAGGGGTTCATGAAATCTTCCACTGAGATTTTAACAGAAGACCTGGAAGACCAGGCAAAATGTGGCAGGGTAGGAATTCCAGAGGAAAGCCCCCAAGAGGGCAATGCAAGAAACTTTGAAGATGAATTAAAAGATGGAGTGGAGACTCCAGAGATTAACAGATGCCAGTAACATGGAACATCTGCTGAGGTAAATTGTTGGCTCTGGACAGAGTCAGCCTAAGAGAGAAGCCAGGTGACCTGCAACCAGAATGCCTTAGAGGTAGCTTATTCGAGCTCTTTAGAGAGCACAGCTCACTTCCATGTCCCTTGAATGCCAGATATGGAGCTACAGAGCTTGTTGGCCCAGCTGGGAATGAGTCTTGTTTTGGTGTCATTCTTTCTTTTTATGCCCCTATTTTTCCATCTTGGAATAAAAATGTTTACACTGTGCCATTATTTAGTGGTTATATTTTATTTGATTTTGATTTTTATAGGAGCTCACTGCCACGAGAGTTTGCCTTGATTCTCATATGAGACTTTGGACTCAGACTTTTGGGCAATGCCGAAACTGTTAAGACTGTGGAGATTCTTGAAGACAGACTAAATATATTTTGTATTGCAAAATGGACATAAGCTTTTGAGGGCCAGGGGAATATTGTTATCATTTGGATATAAGATGCTCCCCCACAGATCGGGCCCCAAATTCCTCAATAGGACACCCATAGCACAAGAGTTAACAACTAGAATCAACAAATGGGACTTACTCAAACTAAAAAGTTTTTTCTCAGCAAAAGAAACAATAAGAGAGATAAATAGGGAGCCTACATCCTGGGAACAAATCTTTAATCCACACACTTCAGATAGAGCCCTAATAACCAGAATATACAAAGAACTCAAAAAATTAGACAATAAGATAACAAATAACCCAATCAATAAATGGGCCAAGGACCTGAATAGACACTTCTCAGAGGAGGACATACAATCAATCAATAAGTACATGAAGAAATGCTCACCATCGCTAGCAGTCAGAGAAATGCAAATCAAAACTACCCTAAGATACCATCTCACTCCAGTAAGATTGGCAGCCATTAGGAAGTCAAACAACAATAAGTGCTGGAGAGGATGCGGGGAAAAGGGCACTCTTGTTCATTGCTGGTGGGACTGCAAATTGGTGCAGCCAATTTGGAAAGCAGTATGGAGATTTCTTGGAAAGCTGGGAATGGAACCACCATTTGACCCAGCTATTTCCCTTCTCGGTCTATTCCCTAAAGACTTAAAAAGAGCATGCTACAGGGACACTGCTGCATCGATGTTCATAGCAGCACAATTCACGATAGCAAGATTGTGGAACCAACCTAGATGCCCTTCAATAGATGAATGGATAAAAAAAAATGTGGCATTTATACACAATGGAGTATTACTCTGCATTAAGAAACGACAAAATCATAGAATTTGGAGGGAAATGGATGGCATTAGAGCAGATTATGCTAAGTGAAGCTAGTCAATCGTTAAAAAACAAATACCAAATGACCCCTTTGATATAAGGGGAGTAAACAAGGACAGGGTAGGGACAAAGAGCTTGAGAAGAAGATTTACATTAAACAGGGATGAGAGGTGGGAGGGAAAGGGAGTGAGAATGATATATAAGAGGAAAGGAGGGGTAAGACAAGATAATACAAATGGAAGAAATGATTAGTAGAAGGGGTAGAGAGAGAAAAGGGGAGGGGAGGGGAGAGGAGGGGGGATAGTAGAGAATAGGACTGACAGCAGAATACATCAGACACTAGAAAAGCAATATGTCAATCAATGGAAGGGTAACTGATGTGATACAGCAATCTGTATACGGGGTAAAGTTGGGAGTTCATAACCCACTTGAATAAAACTGTGAAAGATGATGTATTAAGAACTGTGTAATGTTTTGAACGACCAACAATAAAAAAAAAGAAAGAAAAAAAAACTGAAAAAAAAAAAGATGCTCCCCCACAAATTCATGTGGTAATGCAGGAATATTCAAAGGTGAAATGATTAGATTATGAGAGCTATAACCTCATCAGTGGATCAACCCATTTGATGGATTAATAATTTGAATAATTATTGGTTGGTAACTATAGGCAGGTGGGGCATGGCTAGAGGAAGAGGGCACTGGGGGCATGCCTTTAGGGATTATATTTTATCCCTTGCTTTTCTTTCTCTCTCTGTTTGATAGGAGCTGAGCAGCTTTCCTTCACCATGCCCTTCCACTTCCGACCCAAAGTAATGGAGCAGACTAACCATGGACTGAAATCATGAGCCTAAAATAAATATCTTCTCCTCTAAGTTCTTGTGGGGTGTTTTGTTCACGGTGATAAGAAGCTCACTAACATAATAAGGATGTCCATCCTCATAGCTTCTATTAGAAGATAAATTAGAATACAGTGCAACAAGGCCAGCAAATAAGTAAGTAAATACATAAATGAAAATAAACTGAAGATGAAGAAATAAAAATCCCTTCAATTTCATATTACACATTTGTCTTTCATAGAAAATTCCATGGATTGTACAAACTTCTCCCAAAACTAATAATGGAATTTAGAGAAGTTACATAATACAAAGTCCATATTCATATCTCTGTCAGCTTTCTACTTCCAGAAATGAGCAATTGGAAACTGAAAATAAAATAAAACAAAAACTAATAATGAACAAAAACTAATAAAAATATATTTAAAACAGTGGTAACAAAATAAAACACTATTCTATCATTCCAGCCAAACATGTACAGTATTTTCATTTCACATACAACATAATGTTGATCAAATAAATCAGGTAGATACAAACAAATATGATCAGCAAATATCTGATGACATTCTAATGAGAAACTAATGGACAATGATATTTAAAGTCAATTTAGAAACATATGTAGCACAGAATAGTGGAGAAAGGATAATCCATTTTATTATATAATGATGACTTGAAAAATAATAAAATAATCTTGACCTATCACCTCATATCATATATAAAACCAATCCCAAATGGCTTTTCAATTTACAAAGTGAAGAAGAAATGATAAGACTTCTAAAAATAGCATAGGAAATTATGTTTATTACTTTTAGGTAAGAAAAATTTATTTAAAAAGACAAAAAAAGCTATTAAAAATTTTACTATATTAAAATCAATCATTTATATTCCATAAAAATTAAAGTACGTGAAGCAGAAAAGACAAAATTTGTAGTATTTATAATAGACATCAAAGCTAAAACTTCAAAAGAACTTCTAAAGATTCATTAGAAAAATACAGAAAACCCAATTTTAAAAAATGAGGAAATGTCTTGAACGGAAGTTTTATTGGCATGTTCACCCAAATGCCCCCCAAATATATGAAAAAGTAATCAGTTTTATTAGTAAACAAGAAAAAGCAAATTAAAATCACCAGATATTGTAACTTCCCCTGCTCCCAAATGGTGAAGTGTTAATAAGGTTATGGAATGACAGAAACTCTCGTGCATGCATTTGGAGACAGAACTCTTGCAGTATCCATTAGACCTGACAAATTAATTACATTTGTACATATAATATCTCCACACCATGCACCAAAATATTTATGCAAATTTTCATAACTGTGCTATTCATAATAATAAAAAACTGGAAGCCATTCAAATATTTATCATTAGTAGAATAATACATTCCATCAGTCATACCATAAAATACTTTAAATCCATGAAAAATAATAAACAACTTCTATATACTATTACATGTACTAGTCTCCCATGTGCAATGTATATTCCAAGATGCCAAACACAAAATAGAATAGACTATAGATTTCCTTTATATAGAGTCCATAACTGATAAGAATCTATGTTGATAGATATAATGGCAATGGATATCTTTGTAGGGTGAGCTGGTACAGGAAGACAGTACTAGGAGGGCTTTGCGAATGTTGGTAATGCTTTACTGCTACGACTTGGATTTAATTACAAGAATATGTTTAGTTTGCAAAAATTCTTTGAGGTATAATAGAATTTATGCACTTTTCTCTGTGTGTTATACTGCAAATAAAATTTTATTAAAATGTGCCATATTCTCATTTTTAAAGTACAAAAATTGTTTGAAATATATATTGAAAACTCTCTTCCTTACTTTTACCCCTACCATACTTCATTCCTTAGTGAAGCCAAATTATTTTCAGAATTATAAGGAATAGTGACTCTAAATTTACAATTTTAGAGACCTCAAAACTTTACAGGTATATATTTACCCTTGGATAACCATTGTTGTTATTGTTAAGTAATAAGATATCTGTAATTTTAGTTGTTATTTTAATGAAATATTTTAAAATAATATTTATAGCTCTGCTTGATTTGGTTATTTTTATAATTATTTTAGTTTTTTTTTTTAAAAAAACAACTACATTGAGTTCTTCAGTTGTGCAAAAATAATATAAGCTAATTGTAAAAAATCAAAGTACAGAAGTATATAAAGAAGAAACTAATAATTCCTCTCTCCTTCCCTTTCCATTTCTCTGTGTAATGCCTACACTTTTCTTAAACAAATACAAATAAATATACTTATATAGCTTTCTCTATATATGGCTTGCATTTTAGTGTCCCCCTAAGCCACGTGTTGAAGACTTTCTTACCATAGGCTCAAAGTGACACGGTCAAGTGACCATAGCCTGAAACCTCTGAAACCATGAGCCAAAACAAACCTTTCTTCCTTTTAAGGTGATTTTCTTAGGCATTTTGTCAAAATAGCAGAGAGCTAACACAGCCTCCTGTTTCTTACACAAATGACATGAAATCAACCAAATTACAATCCAGCTTTCTTTTTCACTTAATCATGGGTATAATCAATACATATGAAATTAATATTTTTTTCAATAGTTGCATAATTGTCCATCATGGAGCAGATTAAGGAATGCCATACATTATTTGCTAATCATTCTGTTGAGTAGTCTAATGTCCCTCTCTTTAAATCTTGGCTATTCTTGATGATTTCTCTCACCAATTGAATGAGGCAAAAGTCATGCTGCTTAGAGTTTCTGCTTTGGTCTCTGGGAACCAGGTGCCATGCTGTGAGGAAGGCCAAAGGGTTCTGTGGATAAACTCACTTGGAGAAGCCAGGCACAGAAGATCCAAAGCTCCCAGGCATAGCCCTAGCTAAATATCTAATCACAAGCCAGCACCAGCTTACCAGCTATATGAGTGAGCTCTTTTTCTCAGTAAATCCTCCAGCTGCAGGGAGACATCTCAGGTGATGTTGCACACAGAGGTATACTGTTCCTGTCAACCTCCACTCACATTTCACATTCATGAGAAAAATAAGTTATGCTTACCGTTTTAATCCTATAAGTTTGGGGAGGTTTGTTATATATTAATAAGTAACCAGAGGATATAAAATTGGAATATTATAATCTCCACTCATGACTTACCCATGACACTACATATAAACACTTTGATTGTTTTCAAGGAACCCTTCTCCCCAAATTTCTAATAATCCTGCAACACATATTTTTGGCCATTTATCAATCTCTGGGATTTATTATTGCTGCAGGAATCTTTTTAACTGCATTTGATGGTTTTATCCCATGCTGCTGTTTTTTCTTCAAATGTATTATAATTTGTGTTTTGTGGTACATGATTTATGGAAAATGCATAATATTTGGAGTATTTCTAAGCTTTTAGGCTTGCCACGATACTCTGTCAATACTTATTCTGTTTAAAAATCTTTGATTTTTTTTACTAGTGACAGATGTAGACTTTTCTCACAAATGAAGGAGATTTTTAACAAAATCAACAGAGTGAGTCATGGCATTCTTTAAAACATAATCTTTTTTTTTTTTTGAGAACCCTCAATTGCCACCTTGCTACATTTTGCAAAAACACTTGCATATTTTAGAAAAACTAGTACAAGCAGCAAACACAACAATCCCTTGAAAATGCTTTCTGAGATTGCAAAATATTGGTCCTTTATTGTTTAGGAAATATTTGAAGGAAGAAACACTGCATTGCTTCCTCTTTACTCTCCACTGAGAAAATCATTGTTTTTTCAAAATTTTTTTAAACTTTCCCCCCTCATTTTGAAGGTGATTTCAAAACACCAGACTGGCAGAGCTATGCAGAGGGTCTAATTTCAACAAAATGTGTTTTCTGCTCTCAGATATGACACATCAGAACTGATTTGGGACTTGCTGTGGCATTAGAGCAAGCTCATGCTAGTTTGTCAAGCTCCATATGAACTAATGGCTTGAGTTACTTGTAAACTCATTTGATTCTTACTATTCTGGTATTTTAAACATGAGTGTATAAGAACAGACTTTTACTGGTGCTTACCTCTCCACTGAAAGACACCATGGGTTAGGACTCCATGATCATATAGGAAATAAAGGACCCACAGAGTCAGGGGAGTTGCTTGCCAGGCTTACAAGGTGATATTTCCCTCAGTACATTGATACAATAAAAACTCGTGTTTCTCCATCCCAGCATTTTTATCAGCAAGTGGGGCAAAGAGCCATCTCTCCATGATAGTTCCTCTAATTGAGATTATAGGATCACAAGTAAAAGAATCCCAAATTATTCATTTGTAATGACTGAGAAACACACACATATCAGCAGCTTATCTCTTTTGCTATGATGCTCTATACTGGAATGTAATAGCTATGGCAACCACTAAAGAATCTCAACAGAGAAATATACATAGAACACTATAGATAAATCAAAATGGAATTGTAAAAAATGTTCCAATTACCCTTAGGAAAGCAGAAAGAAAAAAAAACCAGAGAAATAAAAAAATAGAGTTGGGGGGGGGAGAAGCAAGATAAAAAATTAGAAGACAGGGGCTGGAGATGTGGCTCAAGCAGTGGCGCGCTCGCCTGGCATGCGTGTAGCCCAGGTTCCATCCTCAGCACCACATACAAACAGAGATGTTGTGTCCGCCGAAAACTAAAAAATAAATATTAAAAAATTCTCTCTCTCTCTCTCTCTCTCTCATTCTCTTTAAAAAAAATTAGAAGACAGACTTAAACCTTAACATATCAGTAATTACATTGAATATAAGTTGTGTTAATATACTAGTTAAAGGGCAGAGATTTACATCTGATTGTCACATTATTTGCTTGTTCTCAGGGATTACACTACTGAACCACCTGTGTTTCAAAGTCTGAAAACAATAGTATTTCATCTACTTTTCCAGCTGGAGGTTAAGTGCAGAATTGTTACTTGGTCAGAGCAAGAGGTGGGCCTGTGTGTTGTATCAGCCTCCCAGATGTCCCTAGATGGTGAGAGAAGGAAGAAGTTTGACATAGCCTTTACCTATTACTTTCTAAGTTCACCAGTGAAACAGAGTGGATCACTAAAGTTCTCATAAAAAAATGAATTAGTGAGACAAATGCTCCTCACATCAGCTGTAATCTGGGGCATCTACTTGCCTGGGATCCATCAGCTAGGGTGTGGCAGAGTAGAAAACTAGGTACGTTTCCTCAGCATCTGCACCAGGCCAGGACCTTCTCTCTCTCTCTCTTTTTTTTTTTACGAAATTGCCTTCTCATTTCACACAGGGAGAAGCTGTGGTTCACAGGCTGAGGTCTAGCTGCCCCATTTTCTGGCTCAGAGATTCTGCCACCTGCAGAGTGAATGAGCTGCCCTGGGCAGCTGCCTTCCCCCCCAGCACTGTGTGTAGTAGTCCCTATTAACTGTGGGTTTGGTTTCTGTGATCAACCATGGTCTGAGAATACAATGTGTTGTATCTTTCAAGACAGAGAGAGCACATTTAAAAACTCTTATTATGGTGTATTGTTATTACTATTCTATTTCAATATGGTCATTAATATCTTGCTGTACCTGATTAATAAATTAAATTTATAATACATTGATCATAGGTATGTATGTCTAGAAACAAACACAGTATATATAGGATTTGGTTACTATCAGTGGTTTCAGGCATCCACTGGATTGAATGCATCTCCTGAGGATAAGGGCGATTACTAAATACAGGGGTAGATGGCAAAGGCCAGGCAAGAGTTTACCAGACAATTCCTTAGAGTCTGATATCCACAACACCCCGGCAAAGTTTTTTAAGGTTATCATCCTTCATGCTGAGCAATTCTAGAAAGGTTGAGCCCCTCATTTGGATGGAAGGGTGTTATTGTTTGAATGTGAAGTGACTCCTAAAAGCTCCTGTGTGGGACAATGCAAGAAGGTTTAGAGGAGAAATGATTGGGTTTTAAGAGTCTTAACCCAATCAGTGGATTAATCCCCTGATAGGGATTAACTGAGTGAAAGCTGAAATGGTAGAGTGTGGCTGGAGGAGGTGGGAATTGGGGATGTGGCTTTGTATCTGGTCAGTGGAGACCCCTCTCTCTGCTTCTGATCATCATGTGAGCTGCTTCCTTCTACCACACTCTTCAACCATGATATTCTGCCTCAACTGAGCCCGGAGGAGTAGAGCCAGCTGTCTATGAATTGAGAACTCTGAAACCGTGAGCTCTCAAATACACTTTTCCCCCTCTACAATTGTCACAGCAGCAAAACTCTTACTAAAACAAGGGGCTACTGGCTGGGATAGAGAGGGTGGGCTTCTTAATCCTTCTGGTTTGGGAAAGGAGCTAGGAGCCTCATCTTCTGTTCTGGGAGATTTGAGAAGGCCATGCAGACTGAAGCTATTCCTACAAGTAGTGTGTATCTTGGGCCTGCAGAGAGGAAAGCATTTAAGGTGGGTTGATTGCCAGCATTCCTGAAATGTCTTTTGAATTCTATGTCTTGCCATGGGGACTCTTGCTTCCAGGAATTTAGTATTCTTGCTCCCTACCTGTGCCACCAAAGTTACCCAAGTAGGGTCCCCAAGCCCACTGGAGGCTCTGATGGAACTGCTAGATCTCATGAGCATGGGAAAGGAGGGGCCCTGGGTGACCCAGAGCTCGGCAAGATAGGGGTGCCCCTGTACCTAAAGCTAGGAGGGGAGAGCTGTAGCTAACATTGTTGCTTATAGGCAGCTGCTGGGGAGTTGCTGAAGGAGGGATGTTTTTAACAGTCTCACTCATTGGTTCAGGCAGTAGTAAACAACTACCAACCATGAGTTCACTCTTAGAAGGTTTCCTGATGAGGAACACCTGGGCCTGAAGAGCAAATCATCATCATGACCTACGTACAGATCTGTATGTTATTGATTTTTCTATCAGGGCAAGCAAAGAATTCTACACAAATCATTCAGAGATGCTTAAGGCATTACCACACTTGCCAGATTCTGGAGCTGTGATTTCCTTTAGGCTAAATTTTTGGATCTGAAACAAGCTGGGGAAGATGGTCAGTCAGAGATACCTTACTCTTTAGCGTCACCTAATGGCCAAAAGTTTCAACTGCAAGTCAGAAAGCCCGGCAGAGGAAAGAGATGGGGAGGGAGGGATTTTGAAGGGTAGGTGAAGAAGAGCTTTCCTAGGAAAATTTGTTTCCTACTTTCTGAACTTTAAGAGATAAGCATGTATGCCCAATGTCAACTCAATTATATGGTCTATCTCTGAGTCTTCCCAGACTTTGCTGATAGAAATGTAAAATGGAATAGCTCTATGGAGATAACTGGCAATGTCTAGCAAAATCCCATGTGCCTTTGCCCTTTAACCCAGTAATCAGGAAACCATGCAAAAGATTCTCTGGCAAAAAAAAAAAAAAAGACATAAAGTATATTTGGGCTACCCTTCATATTTTCTATAGTAAAAAAGACCCAGTATGACTCAAATGTCCATTAACAGGGACCTGACTAAATATACACTCCTACATCCACACATAGAATGACAACCACTGTGGCCTAGGATATGCAGCATTAAACAATGATCTGTAAGCCACAGTGGCTTAGCCACAGATTTGTTACATCTTCATGGACCCTGTCCTCACTATCTGCAGCATGGCTACCCATTGGGAACAAGGGACAAAAAGCATGGTTAAGGATTCTCCTCCTCACATTTCATTGCTCAAAGCCAACTTTATGTGCTGACATTTTTCTGGCACCTATGTCAGGCATGTGTTTCTACTGAATGCCTAGCACATGTGACTGCTGTTGTTTGCCCGACTGTGTGCCTCTAGCTTTGTGTACTCAGACTGTGTATTTAGTGTTATATGTTGATTTTGTGTACCAGGTTCTGTGTGTCTGCCTTTGTTTTCCCCGCGTTGTATGGCCAACATTTGTGTTCAGTGTGTGTTTCTGTGTGCTCCTGCCCTATGCTAGCATGTGTGCCTGGCATCATGTGCCCAGGGCAATGCCTGGATTTGCATACCCAGAATGGTATGCCTGACCTTGTAACCTGGGCCTGTGTCCTGTATTGTCTGCCAGCCTGAGTGCCCGAATTGTCGCTGACACTGTGTCCCTACTCCTTTGTGCCTGTTGTATATGCCCAACATCATGTGCCCAGTGTTGCTTATCTGGCTTTGTATGCCCAAGATGCATGCCTGGTGCGTGAATGTAGCATTGTTTGCCTGAGGTTTTGTGCATGGTGTTGTGTTCTAGGAAGCATGTCTATTATTGTACTGCTGTTGCATGCATGATGCTGTTAGCCTGGCACTGTGCTTTCACAGCATGTGTCTGAGTTCTGTGTGTCCTGAATTGTGTGCCTGGCACCAAGTACCAATATTTTGTGTCCAAAAGTACATGCTTAGCATTGTGCTTTTTACATCCACATTTTTAGCATTGCGCTTTGATGTGTGTATCCTGCATGTGTTACAAGCATGTGTTTTTCACCCTGTGTTTTGGTGTATGTGCCCAGCATTATGTACCATGCATTGTGATCCAAGAGTGTGTGCCTGAGGTTGTATGCCCAGTGTTGTGTCCCTGGCATGGGTACTAAGCATAGGTGACAGGTGTGTGTGCCATATGTGGTATCAACAATGTTGTGCCCTTTGCTGGTGTGCAATGTGTTGTTCATCTTGTATTGTATGCACTGTATTGTTGCCATGTGAGGTTTGCCTGTGCCTGCCTATGTGCCTGGCATGACTGCCCCTTTTTGGAAAGGATGCACTGTGCAAGGGCCATCCTGTCTTTGCATCCGCTCAAGGCAGACCTCAGGATCACATCTGATCTCTGTCCCTCCCTCTACCTCCTACTCCCTAGAATGAGCTCATGTTCCTGGGAACAGGTGCTGATTGCAGGCCCTGGTGTGTTTAGCCTATTCATGCAATCAGCCTCCCAGCTGACAGGTACTCCAGTTATTTTGGGAGTCCTCAAAGGACAAGGCCCTTAAAGGTTCCCTCTTTATCCCCACTTGGGGACAACCTCCTGAGTATATAGATCCCCTGGCCTTGTCTCCAGAGCCTTCAATCCTGTGGATGTACAGGCCTTGTGCACAGATTTCTCCCAGTCTAATGTTGTCTCCCAATCTGTCAGTTGTCCCTGACAGCTCACACATTTCCCCATGAAATCATCCCTTCTTTTGGCCTATGGCCTTTTATTCTGTAATCATAGAGGGAATCCTGCAGGCTCCTTGGAGAGTGAACACCTGCTCCTACTCAGTTCTCTCCTTCATCTCACCTCAGGTTCCTATCCCTGGCTGGCTGCACCTTTCCTTAAAGACAGGGTTCAGATGGGCTCAGGATCCCAAGAGAGCCTGTCTTGATGAAAGTTCTGTCATTTGCATAAAAATGGGTGGAACTGGAGGACATTAGGCTAACTGAAATAAGCCAGACACAGAAAGACAAATACCTTGTATTCTCTCTCAGAAGTGGAAGTTAAGAGTTAATCACAAAGTAGAAGAGGCAGAATAGTGACTAGGAGTGGCCAGGAAGGGTGGGGGATCAAGAGGAATAGAAAGGTTGGCTCACAGGTACCAGAACACAGACAGGAGGAATACGTTCTAGTGTTTTACACACAAAAGGGAGACTGTAGTTCACAGTAATATTATATGCTTTATGAAAAGCTACAAGAAAGGAGTTTGAAGACTCCAAACATAAGGAAATTATCTTGACAGGGAGATGCTAATTACCCTGATTTAATCAGAGCTCATTGTATATATGAATTGAAATATTAGAATGTGTGTCATAAATATGTGTAACTGTCATTTGTTCGTTGAGAAGAAAAAATACAAAAAAAAAAGAGAAACACACACATTCGCACAGGCCTTGTGTGTGGGCTATGTCTGTTCTGCACTCAGCTGAAACATACTGGGAGAGAGGTCTTCTACCTCCTGATGGGCTTGGGTGCTGAGGCTTCCCTTCATTCTCCAGTATCAGCTTTGCACTGCTCAGTCGCATGGCTCTAAGCACAATGGTTCCTGATGTGGACACCAGGGGGCAGAGCTGCCCTCTGTCTTTCACCAGTCATAGCTCAATTCTACCTGCAGGACAATGAGAGTGGCCTCAGACCCCTTGTGTAAGGATCTGTGGATGTAAATAACCCTAACCCCTATGCAAACAAAGCAATGCGTTTCTTTAAAAGCAGGGAAATTTTTAAAAATGTAAATAATGGAAAAGTAGAAGGTAAAAACTCTGTTTCCTCGTGTTTTCAGAATATCAAGAGAGTAAAACTTGAGTACCTAGGTACTTTCATTTTTGATCTTTTAAAATATATTCTTATTGTGTTTCTCTGCAGACAATCTGAGGCCTCTTGTCTTCATAACTCGATTTATTTCCCTTGTTACATTGGATCAGGGGTAGCAAGGGGCCCAGCCAACTGTGTTCTCTAGAACTCTCTGAATGGAAGGAGGTAAGTCTGCATTTTCCAGAATGGTTCTGGTTTGAGTGCAATCTTGACATAAATTCTATCATGTAGGACTTCTGTAATAGGCCTCACTACCTTGTTCTCTGCAGACTGTTATCCTTACTGGCTGTGCTATGCCCTATCCTGAAAACTGTCTGCATTTCAAAGACTTCTTTGAATAAGGAGTTAGGCGGATGTTATCCTTCTTTCTAGTGTTACTATGTACATATTTTCTTCTTATTTTGAATGATTTAGAGCCCCAGGACAATGATGACACAGGTACCCAGTGCATATCTTAATGTTTTGACCAACGGCAGGTTGCGATGCATGCTCTGTTGTCTCTGGAAGTTTCTGCTCTTCACAGGGAAATTCCCCTGACTGAGGGCCCAGGTAAGAAGAATCAGCAGTTGCTTAGGTGGCCCTTGACTTTGAGGTAGCTGTGAATTTTCCTCTCTAAAGGTTAAGAACAGAAGATCACATCCCTGGGCTGTACTAGCTTGGACAAGCTTATAAAATCAAAAGTAGTTTATCTCTGGGGAACTCAGAACTTCCACTTTGCATTTTATGATTTTGCTGAACTTTGCAACAAAGTTTGCAGCAGTTACTGTAACTGAAGGGGCATAGGGCCATATTCCCTGGCTCCCAGGAATGAACTTCCTGTGCTGTAAGAGTGGCTGAAGAATTTAATATAAAAACACTGGATGTAAAAGAAATTGGAGTGATAAAAGAACACCAAGAACTGTGTGTTTAAATGTGTAGATTATTGTGAGAAAGTAAAAATAAGACCAGTGATAAAGACTGGTTAGAATAAAATGTTTGACAACGAGGGCAATGACAAGAACACAGTAACCAGAATTCCTGTTTCTTCTACTAAGGAGCACAGAGTCGGCACTTAGGAGGACAAGTACTTTTGGTGTATGCTCAGTACTGAGAATCTTCACTTGTAGGATCAGGGTCTTTCAGTATATGATGTACTGAGAATCTGCACCTGTGAGATGCTGGCCCTTTCATTATTTTATCTGTGCTGAGCATGTGCATCTGTGAACTCATGGGCCTTCAGTTCTTCTTTTTTTTTTTTTTATTAAGGTTTCACACTTAGGAGATGCGGGTCTCTCTGTGTGATATTATTGGTGGTCTGCACCTGTGAAGATGAGGGCCTTTAGTAGAAGATGTTACTGAGATTGTCCAAGTGTGTTGGTAGAATGGGTTTTTGAATAGATCATTGTCAATTTGTGCACAAGATTGACATTCTTGCTTTCCTGCTCTTACATACCACCCAGGGACATCTTTTAAAGTTTACTTGACTATTGTGTAAACTAGGTAGTTAATAATTTAGTAAACTCCTTGTGATGAGAAGGAGCTCAATTATAGCTTTTTTGTCTTGGTACACACTAATTCTGTTCTGCAATATCTGGTTTTGGGTTTCTTTGTGCTATGGTTCTGTAGACAACATTTAACCCTCTCTGGGCTGCCAAATAGTCTATTTGGGGGCAGAAGGCAGATCATTCAAAGGACCATGAGTGTGAAGAAGGATTTTGTGCTTCTCCTGGGATGCTCATAGAGGGAATGAGGTTGTTTTGAATCTTGGAGTGGTTGAGGAACTTGAGGATGGAGAGGGACAATTGTACCTCCTCAGTAATAGTAAAAACATATGACAATGTACAGAACTGGAAACAGCCTGGCATGTTCAGGGACTGACTGACCTGAATTTTCATTTCATTATGTTAATCCTGATGATTTTGGACAATAAGTGTGGTGAGGGACTAGAAAATATAAAGTAGAGCTAGATCCTGGACAACTTGGTAGAGTTCAAATCATGGAAAATTTTAAGCACTTGGACAACATGACTGATTTTTGTTGTTGTTCTTATGCAAACCAGTATATTCAACAGGGGAAAGAGCCTACGGATAACTGCCAAATAAATTAAGATCTTGTGCACTGAGTGCAGTGTGTGCAATGGAATGCCCATGTCACTAGTCCTTGTTGAAGACTGTGCAGGTGTACAGCAGGGGTTGAGAGTAGAATACTAGGTGGTCCTTCATTGATCTGAGAGGGGAGTGAGAGGAAGAGGCTTCCAGGACTCTTGGTATTCAGGGACTGGGGACAGTGTAGAACCAGCAGTATCAGGCTGGCTTTTCCATTTCTTGATCTTGGAATCACACATCTGGTCACATGACTTCTTAACTAAGACATATTTTACACATGGGTGAGGGGCAAAAGGATCTTTCTCCAATTAAATAACAATAATAATATAAATACTTTTTTTTGAATTATCACTTAGCTTTATTTTTCATCAGCGTTTCTGTGTCAAAACATGGAGCAAACTTTGATTCACTTTGATTCCATATAGCACTAGGAATTTTAGCCAGAATTAGTCAAGGAAAAGAAATAGAGGGCATATAAATAGAAGAGGGAGTCAAGTTATTCCTGCTTGCAGATATGATTATATACATAGAATATCCTAAAGACTCTACCGAAAGAATATTAGAACTGTTAAATTCAGTAAGTATCAGGATACAAAATCAGCACACAAAAATCAGTTGCTTTTCTATATACCAATAATGAATTTGCTGAAAAAGATATATATATATATATAAAATCATATATAAACCTAACTAAGATAAAAAAGGCCTTTACAATGTAAATTATGAAACACTGAAGAAAGAAAATGAAGACAATAAAAGGTGGAATGATTTCCTATGTACATGGATTGGGAAGATTAATATTCTTAACAATGGCCACACTACTCAAAGCAATGCACAGATTCAATGAAATCTTCATCAAAATACCAATGAACTAGGAAAAAAAATCTTAAAATTCATATGGGAAGCTGAAAGATCCCAATAGCCAAAGCAATCCTGAGTAAGAAGAACATAGCTGGAGGCATAATGATACCTAATTTTAGCTGGGCAGGGTGGTGCAGGCCTGTTTTTTTAACAGCATATCTCAACCTCTATTATTAGGATGATTTTTTCAGCCTAAGGTCCATAGCCTTATTAACATGGAAATATTGGGTATGTGCTGAGTGCCACATTAAGTCACTTATACAATTTCATAGTATGACATTAAATGGATGTATATGGCAAACATTTACCAAGGTCAGGTCATATTATGCAGGAAAGGTCAAGAGGTGGTAGTGGATTTAAAAAAAAAGTACAAGCCAGTGAGGGGAAGTATATTTGAATGATTAGAGGAATATTGTTTGCTAGGACCCTTCCAAACTCCTATGTGGGTTATGATTTAGATGGGAATAGAGATGATCCACACTCAAGCCTCACCTCCTGGAGCCTTGCAAAAGTTCAGGAGACCCTGGTCCTCTAAGGGATTGGATGTCCAAGGATTCCTCTAGCCCTGTTACCTGATGTCCCTACTGCTCACCTCTGAAAAACTGGACACCCAGAGAGACCATGACATTGTTTCATAATTAGGGAAATAATGCTGACAAAATTTCAAATATGAACCCATGCAGGGGATCTTGGCTGGCTGTGGCTTTTAGCAATCTGCAGAACAGCACAGGCAGAGTCATTAGGAAATTACAGGCTGAAGATTAGCTGAGAAAAGGCAGGAAATTGAATGAAGTCAGTGTAAGGGCCACGGTGAGGCATTTTTCAAGCTGTCTGTTCAGATAGGTCTCGGAAGAGTGGCCAATAAGCATGTCAGAGATGAATTTGGGTCCTGTGCACATCTGAGGCAAACAGCCCCTGGAAAGAAGAGAACTGTCTAGATATGCTTCCTTCCTGGAGACCTTGCCTCTCCAGTGTGTTTGGGGCTGGCTCAGAATGTAGGGTCAAGGATCCAGCAAATTTACAGTGGGCAGAAAATATTAGCAAGACTTCACTTTGGAGATTTCAGACCCAGATGTGCACATCAGCCATAATGCCACCAAAGAGATGCTCATGGAGGGTGATGCCACCAACCCAGTGCCCTGGACAGAAAAAGAGGCCATCAGGTCTGCCCTGCCTGATGCCAGAGTCTCCAACAGAATACAGCACTGCACCTGGCAGTGTGTGACGCTTGCCAGAGCGCACATGCACAGGCTTCCCTGTCCAGGGAACTAGAGCTCCTTCTGCCAGCAGAGGAATTCTCTGGCAGTAGAGCAACTGAAATGAAAAGGTTTTAGGAGAGCATGGGATTAGAGTAAAAATGAGGCAGATGACTCTGAAGATGTGTTTCCCAGGTCCCTTCTTCATAAATACCTCTGTCCAATAGTAGAGGTGCCCACTCCAGGGCCATGGACATTCTTGACTGCAATTTACTGTTCTGTAGACTTCATGTTTTTTCATCTGTGCTCAGGCTTCTTCCTTTTTACTGGAATCATTTCTCTTTTAAGATATGTCAAAGCTACAGCATGATTCTGTCAGTGTGAGTCTAAACCTCTGTGACAGTTCTGAAGTCCTGCCTTTGGTTAGGGATGCAAAGTACTTCCAGCCCCAAAATGTGTTCTCCTTTTTACACTCTGCCAACTTGAGGAGGGTCAAGAGTGCCTGAGCAGATCCCTGGAAGTCATGTGGCTTGGCCCTGTCAATCATTCTGGAAAACAACTCCTCTCTAGGGGAGGTGTCTAAAGAGAAAGACCAGCTTGAGACACCTTGTGCTAAAACTAAGCTAAAGAACTCTGCAAAGCTGCTTGGAAAAGGGCTTTGTGTGTATGTGTGTGCACACATGTGGATACTTGTGTTATGCACTTGTTTCAATCTGGCTGAAAGGAAGAATGGAAGCTTGAGATAAGTGGTCCTTTGTTTTTTTCTGATTATCTGCCAATAGTGTGTTGGTTAGAATTCTAAGAGAAACAGAACCTATGGAATATACAAACAAGAGGTTTATTATAAGAACTGCCTCATATAGTCAGAGAGGCCAAGAAGTCCTGCTTGGCATTTGCTGTCTGTAAGCCAGAGCACCCAAACTGTCTGAGATATAAGGGCTGGAGTAATGGCTCAGTGGTAGAGCACTTGCCCCGTACCTATAAGGCACCACATAAAAATAAGAAAAATTTAAGAACAAAGGCATTGTGTGCATATATAACTTAAAAAAATGTCAATTATGTCACTAGGTCAGAGGTCAGAGTCTAAAGGCCTAAACCAGGAGCACCCATGTTCAAGGGCAGGAAAAGACAGATGTCTGTCTCAGATTAAATGGAGAGAGCAACTATTCCCTTTCACCATTTTGTTCTTTCAGGCCCTTGAGGATGAGGTGAGGCCCACCCATGTTCTTTATTGAGTTCACCAATTCAAATGCAAATCTTCTGGAAATGCCTTCTTGGGGTTATACCCATAAATAATGGTTTGTCAGTTATCTGGGTATTTGTTAGCCCAAATTGACGTATAAAATTATCCATTTCACAAAGGGAGAAATTAGGATCAGAAGGTTATAGAGGAGCAGAGGAGGTGTCCTCAAACTCACATCTCTGACTTGACCCAGAAGGCCAGAGGAACCTTGGCGCTGAGTTGTAAGGTAAAAGGAGCTTGGAGGAGTTAGGACTCAGACTGTAGCCTCCTGAAGGCTGCACCAAGCTGCCGCCCTGAATCTTGGGGTTGCAGATTCCGATTAGGCCTCAGCAGCTTTGCTGAGGTTGCGTTTCCTCTCCTGCTCTTTGCCTAGATGAATTCTGCACGGGCTGCTGAGCAGTGTGATTGGAGTTGCAGTGATATGCACATTTTTTTTTTCCAGCCTTCCAATGTGAGCTGAACTGACTCCAATTCTGTTAGGGAAGCTGAAGATAACTTGAACTTCTACTGAATTGACTCCTTTTCAGAAGTAAAGAACATTTAAGTAGATTACAATTTGATATTCTTGGCTATTTGCTATTGGATGGTGGAGGGTTTGGAGGTAGTGAATAGTTGAGTTGCTTCATAGCATGGAAAATGGCTTGTTTCCGGCTCATCAGAAGTTCCATGGCTTTTGTAATATGATTAAGCAAGGCATAAATGAAGCATTGGCACATGTTCAATTCAACAACACCCCTTTGCAAATGTATTATACACCAGGAACTGAGCTGTGTTCTCAGGATATTAAGCTGAAGGAAGCTGGCAACAGGATGCTAGCAATCCCTGAGCATCACTGCAATAAAAGGAGGCATTTGGCATTGTGAGAACACAGAATAGACAGCCATCGATGCTTCCAGAGGGTGGATAGATTTGAGGAACACTGTTGGGGTTAGGCAGTCTTTAACCTAAGCTTGAAAAAAAACCAGGTAGAGTATGAAACAGAGGAGGCAGATGACCATGAACTCTGTGGCTTATTTGTGAAGTGGTTAGACATGAGGGTGAAAAGACAGGGAAGCCTCCATGTATGCAACTTTAAAGACAGACAAAGGGTAGAAAGAAAAAGAAAGAATACAGGTGGTTTTAGAATGGTAATAATACCAGTGACTGAAATAGGGAGGTTGAACGGCTGTCAATTGGTAGGAGTCTTGGGAACCTGACAGTACCTATTTGCCTGAGCCTGCTCTACTGAGGGAGAGGAGGGACAGGTGTAATGACTCTGCAGGAGAATTGACAGGACTAGGGGCTGTGAGGGAAAGGAGGAGGTGGGCCAGGCCTCCAGTTTGGACACTAAGAGAGGATAACCCCTCTCACTGAAATAGAAGACACAGACAAAAGGTTTGGAGCTGAAAAGGTTGTTTCATTTATCTAAAGAAAACAAATTATATTTTAGAATAATTAAGCCAGGCATGGTGTTGCACACCTGTAATCCAGTGACTCAGAAGGCTGAGGCAGGAGAATCAAAAGTTCAAGATCAGCCTGGGCAACTTAGCAAGACCCTGTCTCAAAATAAAACATAAAATTAAAGGGCTGGATGTATAGCTCAGTGGAAAAGCATCCCTGGGTTCAATTTCTAGTACCACACAAAAATTTCATATTGCTGCAGCACAATGGTTGAAACTAAGAAATAAACAATGATACAATTTTATTATCTAAAATACAGATACTATTTAGATTATACAAGCTAAGGTGCTCAATTTTTAGTTTTCTGAGGTGAGGTGCTAACAGATGTACTTGGAGGCTCAGGTTCTTAGCATGCATATTGAGACCTTTATCTTTTCATCAATGTTTGGCATTTTTGTTTGGTTTGTCGATTTGGATGATATATTATTTATTTTTCAATTCACTTGATATCATTTTATTTTATAGTTTGCCCTTCATATCTGCATATTCCTCATCTGCAGATTCAGTTAGTCACAGATCAAAATTATTTTTAAAAATTGTGTCTATACTGAATATATATAGACCTTCTTCTTGTCATGATTCCCTAAGCAATATAGAATAACAACTAATTACACAGTATTTACGTTGTATTAGGTACAATGTGTAATCTAGGAATGATTTCAGGTATATAAGAGGATATGCGTAGGCTCGATACAATGCCATGCCATTTGATATAAGGGAATTGAGCATCTGCAGCTTTGGGTATCTGCAGGGGTAGAGTGTCTGGAATAAATCCCCTCAATATAGATACCAAAAGAATGACTATGTAAAATCTCCCTCTCTCCACAGTTTCAGCATTTAAAAAGAAATCTGACTTAAATCTTCTTACCCACATTGTGAAAGTGTTTTCCCTAAAGCCAGCTTTCTCATGTTTACTGAGCGCTTCCTATGTACTGGTGTGGCATTGTCTTCCTGGTCATCACATCAATCCTGCAGGCAAAGGCACCCCAGCTCAGTGGGGTCCAGGGAGCTGAGAAGTTTCAGCTAGCCACAAGTGCCTGAGCAAACACGTGCAAATCCCATGTGCTCCTGTCAACTGTGTGCACAAGCATCTTGATACATTGCTGCTTTGTCCTGTTTCTTGTATGTTGTCTATTTTTATTCTTATCTGAGCCTGTCTTGTGTTCTCTTTCCCTTGTGATTTTGAAGGTAATATTCTCTTTATGCTTCCAGTGGTTCTTTTTGATGGAAATCCCCTTCAGGTTCTTATAAAATACCTCCACACTGTCTCAACCACTGTGGATTTCTGTGGTCCTCATTGGACTGGACTCAGCCTCGTAGCAGCTTTGGGAAAAATATACCAACAACATGTCCTTTCCCCCAAACCTGTGCTTTCTATGATGCTAGAGTTGCACTTAGCTCTTGCTGTCTCCCCTTTCCTGTCGCACTCTACATATGAGTTTGTCTTCAGGGTTGGGCCTGGGCTGTTTCCTCATTCCTCTTTCCCTCTCTTTCTCTGAACCTTTCCTAGATGTGTTCTTTAACCCTAGAGATTGTAAGTTCCATCTCCAGTCTACAGTTCTGATTGACGTCTCCCTTCTGAGAGACGCACTGACCACTGGAAAACTTGGTTTGGACATACTGAATAAAGGCAAAGCTTTCTAAATGTCCTTCTTCACCACATGCATCCTCCATTCAGAAGGCAGAGTGGGTGTTTTCTGTTGTCAAATTGTGTCCCTTATTGGCTTAAGGGAACAGGCATTTGATCCATTGATGGATGGGAGTGCAAAATGTTAGAGAACATGATGCAGGACAATGGAAATTTCTATAAAAATGACAAATGAATGTACCTTCTGAATCAGCAATGCCTTCAAGAATTTATCTTTTGCACATATCTGCATACAGTGATACACACACATACATTCTCAGCAGCACTGAAACAGCAAAATATTACAGATAATTCAAAACTTCAAGAGAAGAGCAGAAAAAATAAAATATGGTATATCCACATAATAGAATACTTTGAAGCAGTTAAAAAAAAGAAAGGAAATTAAATTGAGGAAGCTTTCCATATAATGATAAGAAAATGTCTCGAGAATATACTGTGACATGGAAAAGTAAGTTGATAATAGCATTTTACTATATGCTGTCTTTTTTTATAGGAAAGGGAGAGAAATAAGAATTTCCTTGAGGATGACAATATATAACAACAGGGGAGAAGGAAGACTGCTCTTTGTATAATATTATGCATTTTGGTTTGATGTTGGAACCTTGTTGAGCATATTATTGATGTGTATGTAAGTGATGCATTTTCTGAGACTTTGTGAGGCTACCTTCCTTCACGACCCATGGCTTATCTGAACATTCTCTGTCCAGACTCCCTTGTCCTCCTCCTGAGGCTCTGTGGATGCCCCCGGTGTCCTCTGTCATCAGCGAGCACAGAGACAAACGAAGCCTGCCGGTCAGCCTAATTTCTTTACTGAGTAGCAAACCAGATTTTCTACCTGGATCCTCACTTTTTTTGTTGTTTGTTTCTTGTTGAAATTTAAAAATATTGCCTGTGCTCATTTTATTTGGCAGAGAAGAAACCTATTGGAAGTGTAGGCACAAATAATTGGAAGAGGGGGTTATTATTTTTATTTATACAGAAAATCCACATGATTAAGCTTCATTTTGAAAGGGTTAATTACAGAATTTAATTTTTACAGGATTTGAGCAAAGTGTTAGAAATTAAATTATTTTGTTGCAATTCAGCCCAGAACCAAAGCAAAGTATTTGTCCTATCAAAGAAGGGTTTGAACAATATTCTCCATGTCTTCTTCCCCTTTCTCAATATCATCCAATTTTTTCATTTTTCTGTATTTTCTCACACCCCCCTCCATCCCTCTTTTCTCTACATGAACCACCATTTCTTTCCCCTGAATGTCCCTTTTGGGTTCTTCTGTTGCCCTTTTTCATGCACAAATTGTTATCACTTCTGTCAGTTTGTCCCAATTCTGTCTATCACTATCTTTGACTTCCCTACCCTGTCTTCAGATTCTTCAACCTTCACTTGGTTCTTGTGATTTTTTGCTTCTATATTTCTTTATATTTTTCCCTACCATTTCTTAAGCTCTTTCTATATCCAGGACTTTTTCCTTATCACTTAACTCTATCCTAGGGTTTTACTTTCAATACTTTTTCTGCAGGGTGAGAGGGTCAGTGGGCAGGTACTGGAGACTTAACCCAGGGGCACTTAACCACTGAGTCACATCCCAGGCCCTTTTTAATTTTTATTTAGAGACAGGGTCTCGCTAAGTTGCTTAGGGCCTTGCTAAATTGCTAAGGCTGACTTTGAATTTGTGATCCTCCTGCCTCAGCCTCCCTAGTTACTGGGATTACCATCATGTGCTACCAAGCCTGGCACTTTAACCTTCTATGCTAAAGGACACATACATGCCCCATGAGAATCAGTGGTAGAAATTTCACAAAGCAAGCAAGCTACAAAAATGGGGCTGAGCCATGGAAACATCCTGACCAACAGAGCCCTCTACATCATGCAAGTGAGGGCATGCATTCATACATTCAACTTCACAGTGACATCCTGCCAGGATAACCAACAGCATTTTATATACACTTTGGAGAGTAATCCTTTATCGGATATATGATTTGTTGTTGGAAGACAACAAAAAATTAGATAACATGAACTTTGTCAAAATTTTAGACTTTTGTGTACCAGAAAACACTATCATCAGTGGAATAAGAAGATGTATAACTCACAGAATGGAAGAATGTTTACAAATCATAACCTAATGGAGGATTACTATCCAGAATGAATAAAGAACTACAACAACCAAACAACGGGAAACAATGCCTGCCCATTTTTAAATTGGATTTTTGTTTTTGCTGTTGAGTTTTTGAGACACTTTATGTATTCTAATTTCCATTTTTTTTGTTAACTATGAGCTTAGGAAACACTTTTTCCACAGTCTGTAGCTTATAAATTCAGCCTCTTCACAGAATGTTTTGATGAGCTTCAAATTGTCTCTTTTGGGCATTGAGTCTAAGAGAATTTGCCTCCCCTGGATTCTGAAGACATTTTCCATTTTTTTAAAAAAAATTTTATAGCTTGTTTCATGCTTAAAGCTCCGAAGCATATTGAGTTAACTTTTATATAAGTTATAAGGCATACTTTGAAGTTCATTTTTCTTTCCTGATGGATGTCCAATTAATTCAATACCATTTTTAAAAGGTTATCTTTCCTCCATTTAGTTGCCTTTACATTGTTGTAATATCAGTTGCACATCTTAGTATGGGTCTATGTCTAGTTTCTCTATTCTAGTCCATTGATCCATGTCTTTCTCCAATACCACAGTGTCTTGATTATTATAGCTATATAGTAAATATTAGTATTAAATATATTGTTTCCTCCCACTGTATTTTTTAAAGATGTTTTAGCTATTCTAGGGTCTGTGGCTTCCCATAAAAATTTTAGAATAAGATTATCTATGTCTACAAAAGTCCTTGCTGGGATTTTAATAGGTTTTTTTTTTAATGAATAAGTCAATGTTGAGAGGATTGACATTTTTGTTTTCCAATACATGAATATGATGCATCTGTCTATTTATTTAGTCTTTTATGATTCCTTCATCACCATTTTGCATTTTTTCAGCATATAGATCTCATCCAGACTTTAACTGTATGTCATTTTGTTTAGGGTGATTGCAAATGTTATTGTAGTTTCTGCATATTCATTGTTAGTATATAGAAATGTGATTGATATTTGTGTGTTGAACTTCTGAATTGGGACCTTGCTGAACTTTCTAGTTCTAGTTCTTTTAAATTTTTGTGTTTTGGCCCAAGATATGGTCTATCTTGTTGAAATCTCCATCTATGTTCAGAAAAATGTGTGTAATCTTCTGTCTTCTGATGAGCGGTTCTGCCAATTACATCCTGTTGGTTAGTTGTGCTATTCAGATGCTCTATATTCTTGCTGATTATCTGTCTGGTAGTTATATCAGGTGTTGGGGGTTGTGCTGAAATCTCCAACTGGAACTAGATTTTTTTTTCCTGTCAGCTCTATTGGTACATTGAGACTGTGTTGCTTGGTGTCTTTAGGGTCATTAGGTCTTCCTGGTGCATGTTCTTATGTCTCATGGGACATCCCTCTCTGTTTCTGGGACTGATAAAAACATTTTTAAAAGTCTGTATGTCAATACCCTTGAAATGATAAATGAATAACTATGACATTTCCACATAATGGAATACTGTTCAACAACAGAAACAATTCATGCATTCAGTGAGTATTGTGATTCTTTTATTTTCTTTTTTAAAAAAACTTAATTTTATTTTATTTTTTACACAAATGGAGCACAATTTTTTATTTCTTTGGTTATATGTAGAGTCACACCATTCATGCAATCATATTTAATTGTTCTAAACTGATTTAGAGTAAGTAAGTTAAAAATTCCAGAGTTGTGCCTGGATACTGTAAAGCTAAAGACACAAAGGATCATAAACAAATATTATGCTCTTGTTGGCATATTTGTTTCTCAGAGGGGATGGATTTAGAATCTGAAGTTACTTTATTTGTACACAAGTGTTGAACAAATAAGTAAATAGGTTGTAGAGAATGGTAGCCAATTTCTTTCAGTTAGAAATAAGGAAACAGGGAAGTCCAAAATGAACCTGTGATGTTGCTTTGAGTTGGAGGATAAATATAGACTCGTGAGTTTGTGGTGTGTGTGTGTCTGACCATCCATCTGTCTCAAACCTCTCTACTGATCTCAACCAAGTTCTATGGTAGGGAAATACATGACTATCCTAGAATATCCTGTGATGACAAGTAAGGAATAGCTAAGATAAAACAAGTCAAGAAACACAATAAAAGCAGAAAAGGATGGGGTTACGTTGAATGAGCACAGTAATAAAGCTGAATTAGTTCTCAAGGTCCAAAGAATAATTACCAAAGAATTCTCAGTGAATAACCTGAGCTAAAAAATAGTAATGGTAGTATTGAAATATAATCTGAAGAATAAGATAAACACTCAGGAGTCCACATGATACAAAGGCATAACTGAAAACATAAATAAATAAAAGCAATAACTCTTCTTTACATAAGAATCCCAATTAGTAAATACAGAAGGAAAGTGGGATATATTACAAAATCATCATTAAAATGAATATATAAATACCTAAGTAAACTTAAAACAATTTATCATTATACAGATAAAAGTTTTACAAGAAAGATCCATTGGTGAATGCTGAATAGTGGGTAAACTTCTAATAGAAAGTGTATTCTTTCCTAAGTATCTGTCCCCAATATAGCATTTATAGTGAAGGGCTCAAGTAGATGCTATCTAAACCATGTGATCAAGGTTAGCTGCATCAGCAATAAATGATCAACATCACTTGCCCACTCCCTGTGTGTCAAGGGCACATCACTTTGTTTCCTCCCCAATAATTAATATACTCAATCTAATCATGGGAAAACATCAGAAAACAAAAAAAAATTGAGGTACTTTATATAAAATACTGGTTCAGAACTTTTCAAAATGGTCAGAAGTCTGAAAGGCAAGGAAAAACAGAAATTATCACAATTTGGGGAAACTCAGGAGACATGAAGACTGAACATAAGATATATCTGGAACTAAAATGAATACAGTAGTAGAAAAATTGGTGAAATCCAAGTAAGTCTGCATTTTAGTTTTGAATTTGGAACCAATGTTAGTTTCTTAGTTTTGATAAATATTCTATGCTTCTGCAAGATATTAATATAAATAAATCTGAGTGATAAATATATTGTAATTTTGTACTATTTTAACAAGTCTTTTCTAGGCCTAAAATTATTTTAAGAATATGAATCGGACATTACTTTCATATGTTGGTACATGAATACAAGAACAATGTAATTCCGCATCACGTATGACCAGAAGAATGGGAAGTTATACTCTGAGTATGTATAATATGACAAAATACATTCTACTGCCATGTATAATTAAAAATAACAATAATAACTAAATTAAAAAATATATCATCAGGTCACCTTGTGTATATAGTAGGGAAACAACTGAATATATAAAAACCTAAGTATATAAATTTTTTTAAAAAATAAGTATACTTATTCTTTTTTTCTTGTATCAGTTATATTCCTGGGTAACCACACAGTAGCTGAAAGGAAGTGTTGCTTCATAAAAGCAACCAAACAAATGGAAACAAAAGGTCTATAGTTACCAGGAAGCCTGGCAAATAAGGAGTTTAGAAATAATCAGTCCCATCCTCACTGCAAGAGAAAAACTGAATAAACCGAAAATCAACAACTCTTCTTAGGCCTATCAGGGAATTGATGTCACAGGGAAACTCTTGCCCTCTGAATTGCAAAGATAGACAAGCAGATACTGAGAATCGCAGCTTATCAGAAGAGGAAACTCAGGAGCAGGAAATGTGCTGGAGCCACTATTAGGGTAGAAAATTTTAAACTGTAGTTGACAAATTATGGAAGGCTCAAGGTAGACAAGCTTGAGAGTTACAGTGTTAAAAGAAGGATCCAGTATTCAGTGGTAAGGGATAGGCACAGTTTTGTGAGTTTTACTTCCACGATACCTACAAAGTTCTCACAGTAAGAATTAGAGAAAAATTACCTTTTCTTTTTAAAAAAAAATTATTGGTGTACATTAATTACATATAGTTATAGGTTACAATGTAATATTTTGATAGATACTTACAATGTGTTATAATCAAATTAGAATTAAAAGACTTATCCACTATCTCCAACTTTTAACTTTTTTTTGTTTGGGGAACATTCAAAATCCTTTCTTATCACTGTTTAGAAATATATTATAAAATTATTGTCAGCTATAGCTATTTTATTGCACTATAGAATGCTAGAACTCATGTTCCTGTCTGGATGTATTTTGTGTCCCATCATCAACCTCTTTCTATCCTCCACCCCTTCCCAGCCTCTGGTAACCATCATTCTAATCTACTTCAATGAGATCAGCTTTTTTTTTTTTTTTTTGATTACACATATAAGTGAGTGAGAATGTGTAGTATTTGTCTCTCTGTGTCTGGCTTATTTCACTCAATATAATGTACTCCAGACTCATCCATGTTGCTAAAAATGATAAAATTTTATTTTTAAAAAAATTTATTTTTTTATAGTTGTACACAATAACTTTATTTTATTTATTTATTTTTTAAATGTGGTGCTGAGGATCAAACTTAGGGCCTTGCTTGTGCGAGGCGAGCACTCTACCGCTGAGCCACAACCCCAGCCCCCCCAATTTAATTTTTGTGGATTAATAATAATCTATCATATGCATGCTACATTTTCTTTATCCATTTATTCATCAAAGGACATCTCAGTTTATTCCACATCTGTGCTTCCACCAGAGGGAGAGGAAAACATGCATTTTGAAGCATGACCAGAATATTCTGTTCTTAACAAGGCCTCTCCTCAATGGAAACTATTTTATCAGAGTCTAACTGACTTATGGGGAAGGAAGTACCCAAGTCTATCTCTCCCATACTTCCTGTCTCACACTGGGGGCAAACAGGTCACCAGGAAGCACTTAGGAAGGTCACAGCCCAAGGGTATGGTCCCACTAAAAGACTGAGACCTAATTATGGAACTATGGAGTATGTCTCTCTCCTCACACCATGACAACCCACTAGTTGGGCTCCTGTGTGACAACAGGAGATCACAATTCATAGAATGGCATGTCTCAGACCTTATTTAAGGAAAATCTCTAGGAGACCTAAGGAAAACAGGAAAGACAAAAACAACAAAATGGAAAGAAATTATAGCTTCTGACACCTACAGCAAATGGTAAATACTGCTAACTCCTAGCGTGGTAAGTGTGAAACCCCACAGTGAAAGCTACTAACCTCAGTTTCTTTTATCTAGTACATCATGTCAGGCTTTTGACAACAACAACAAAAACTTCAAGGGTAATAAAAGAAGAAAAACATTATTTGAAGTGACAGAGCAAGCATCAGAACCAGACTTAGATAAAGCAGAGATTTTGGAATTCTCAGACTGATAATTTGAAACAACTATAATTAGTATAAAGCTCTGTGGCAAAAGTGGTCAGAATGCAAGAACAGACTGGTGATGTAGGCAGAGGGATGAAAAGAGTGGGACTCGTAGAGTCAGACAGCAGAAGTTAGAGGTATAGAATTCTAATCTCCACTAGAATTCTATACCTAGAGTAATTATCTTTCAAAAACTAGAGAAATAAACAACTTTCTCAAACATAAACGAGGGAGTTTGTCTTGTGTCATAAGATCTTTGAAGTGGTGTACTGTATTTGAAAATGAAATTGAATTAGTGTTAAAGTTTATATTGAAAAATCTGGGCCAACAATAGATTGTCTATCACTAATTGATTTTAACTGTAAATATACAAATAGGTTAAAAGTAAAGTACAGAGAAAGATATGCCATGTTAATACTAATCAAAAGAAAGCTGGAATGGCTATATTAATTTCAAACAAAGAAGACTTCAGAGCAAGGAAAGTTATTGGGGATTAAAAAGAGACATTTCATTATGATTAAGTTGATTAATTCAACCAGGAACGTATCCCAATTCTTAGTATACATGAGCCTAACAAAACCATCAAAATACACGAGGGAAAATCAGACTGACCTTCAGGGAGAAATAGAGGAGTGTACTGTTCTAGTTGGAGACTTGAATACTCCTCTATCTGCAATTGACAGTCCAGCAGGGAGAAAATCAGTAAGAAAATAGCTGAACAAAACAACACCATCAATCAACTGGATCTAATTGCCACTTACAGAACACTTTATTCAACAACGGCAGAATATACCATCTCCTCTACTTTGCATGCTAAGCTTCACCAGGATAGATCATATTCTGGGGTCATAAAACATGCTTTAACATATTTAAAAGAATAAATGAAAGCAAAATGATAAAGTAAGTATTTTGCAGTTTTACAATGATCAACCAGGTAATGGATCCATTGAGTATCATTTGGTGACATGAGAAAAATGAAAACCAGCCACAATCCTGTTGAAAGACTACACCATCAACTATAGCCTCATCAACAGGATTGAACCTGATTCTGATTGATTAGCTGGATTGAGCTCCTTGTTTGCAGAAAATGGATAGGTCAGAAAAACATGTTGAGTTGCCCAGTGAATTTGAAATTCAGGAAGTAAGAAACTTCATAGGTACAACAGCTCTGATTCTTCAACAGATAAATTATGAAAAACAGAAGATGGAGGAGAAAGGGTAGAGGAGTAATCTTTAGATTGAAAGATATTTAGCAAGTTGCTACAGTACACATAACTATAGTATAGTGTCTAGTACACACACTTGAAATGATAAAACCATGAAGAAATGAAAGCAAAGTCTTCTTATAAAAGTTAGTATAGTTACATTTAGAGGAAGGGACTGGCTGAGATGGGGCATGGAGGAGGGCTTTTGGGGGTGGCTGCAAACTTCTATTTCTTGACCTGGGAGGTGGGGACAAAGGCATTGTCTTATAATCATAATTAACTAATCTTTACATTTGTTTTGGTCTGGTTTTCTGTTTCATTTGAAAATACTAAGATAAATAGCAAATCAATTAATGTATACATAAATCTAAAAAAAAGTTAATGGGAAGTATGTTCTGGAATTTGAAAGAAAGAAAGTGCATTTAGGGGAAGAACTGAGATCTCCTTCTGTCTTGATTCCCTTCTGTACAAATCACAGCCCCTTGACCATCAGCTCAGACGGCCCCACACAAAGCTTTCTGATTTATTTGACTTTCCAGCTCCAAGGTCAGCCACAGCCACCAGATGACAAAAGAGTGAATGTGACTGGATTAGCAAGCCACTGAGGTGTTCATCTTTAGATTAGGCATACAGCATCTGAGGAAAGAAAGAAGTCCAGGGGCAGCTGGGATTCTCTCCTTTCTGTGTGTTCATAGAAGAAGAGGAAAGGAGTTACTGTCATTTTCATTATGGTCTGTATCTCTTGTTGAGTGTGTTTTTGGTCACCTTCCCTTTTGATAGCCTAACTTTTCTATCCATATTGTTGAATTAATTTCTTTAATTTTTTTGTGTCTATTTGTGCATAAGAATTGTCAAGTCATGCAAACTTAAAATTATCAGGTCATTAAATTTGAAGATCCCTGAATCAATCTGAGAAATGTCATTATCTTATCCTTATTCTGTGCTCACCATCCAAATGCTTGGCTTTACTAATTATTACTTAAGCAGTATCCATTCTCTTTTAAAAGGACAAATGCAAATTAAATCTCAATTTGAAATTTCAACTGACTTGGTAGCTGAAATTTCTTTAATGAACCAGCATTTCAGAGCCAAATTCTCAGAAGGAGCTTCCTGTGAGTGATTCTCAGGGTCTCAGCCCTGATCTCTCATGGCCAAATAAGTCAAGACTGGCTTGGGGTAGGGATTTGAAGGTAAACATCCTCTGCATAGGGGCTGTAGACTCAGATTTATCTTTTCTGCATATCAGTCACCAACATAGAAAATCAGTGCCATAATATCAGAGAATCATTGAGTTATAAGTTTTGAATATCTATCATCTATGGAATCTGAAATCTGCTAAGTCATGATACAAGAAAAGTATGATTGAAAATATAATTTGCATTAGCAGAATATTAAAACACCACTGTGGAATCCCATAGTCATTCTCTCTGGAAACTTCAGCTTTGATTCAAATATTCTGACTACACATTCATAAATCTGAGAAACTATGAGTTATACAGTCATAATGTCTTAAAGATGCAGCTGGGGATGCTGGAGCAGTATTTTCATGCAAACTGAGAATGTGAAGATTGAGGACATGCTTGGCTATGGCAGGAATATCTCATTGTTCACAGAAGTCTTTTGGGGGACTCAGATATTCAAAGTGGTGAGAAGGAGGAAGAGACTAGCAACAATATATACTGCATTAGTCACATACCAGTTGCATAATATGGGTCAAGTACAAGATGTGGTATTATCCTAATTTTAGGAGTAAAGAAACCAAAGTTGAGAATGAATTGATGTCAAAAGTCAACTGGTAGGTACCAGAGCCAGGACTTTAATACCACATCTGTCAGAAGCTTCTGTGTGTGTATGTGTGTTCATGAAAGCTGTGAGATATTTAAAATGTCTTTATTAATTCTTTAAATTACACATAATAATTGTACCTATTTACCATGTGTGACATTTCAATACATGTATGTAACATGTATTTATCAGATCAAAATAATTAGCATATATATCACTTTTGACATGTATGATTTTGTTGTGCTGGGAACATTCAAAATCCTACTAGCTATTTTGAAATATTCAATTAATTCTTGTCAATCAATCCTACTGTCAAGTTATCTTACTGTGCTTATAGAAATTTAGAAGTTATTCCTTTTATCCAACTGCACCCCTATCTTTACTCATTATTCATCCTTTCTCCATTCCCCCTCTACCACACCCTTTTCAGAATCTGGTAACCATGATTCTATTCTCTAATTATTTGAGATCAATTTCAGAGAAGCTTAGATAGATGGTAATGACAGTGGTGGGGGAAAGATAATGGAAGAGTCTGCATCTCTCTAGCCAAGGTCCACCTCAGTTACCTGCAAAATCTCCTAATCATGTGCGCCTACTCCTCATCTGGGCAGAATAGCAAGAGCGAGCTTTTAGCTAACTCACGGGGCTTGCAAATGGTCTTCTGGTGATAATCTGAGTACTTAAGTATCCACACAACTTTACTCGTCCTCTTCTCAAATCCCAGGGCTATTCTGGGAGAGGATATAGGAGTGGATCCCAAATTAATGGATCTGCACATAAGAATAACTTCCTGATCTTTAAAGACTCCCCAAGCTCTGGCGATCCCCAGGCCAGTTAAACAACAATCCCCAGAGGGACGTGGGGGATTACCACCATGAATATATTTTGAGCTCTCCTGATAATTGATTGTAGTAGGAAGAAAAAATTGGAAGCCATAGAATTATTTTGTTATTTGGTAAGCAATGATTTCATTTAAAAACCAGTTCTTCATTAAGTTCAAACCCAGATGAATGGGATCTGAAAGGATGCTTGGCCTGGATGCTCTTCAAAATCATGTTTAGACAGAGATAAAGTCCCTAGATACTCAAGGTAGGAGCTCCCTGAACTTCATATTCCTCTCCTGAGATATTGTGAATTATGTTTTAGGGCTTTTCTTCTTTGGAGTCAACAAATTGCCTATCTTTGCTTAACTATTGAGGTTTGGGCTTCTGTTATTTGCAAGAATTGACCTAGTTTCCCAGATTGCCCAGGACTCTCCTGAATATAGTTCTGGAAAATCTCATATCTCAGGAAACACTGCAGTTGCAGTAAAATGGAGATGGTCAGTTACTCCACTTGCTACCAACATGTTCTGGCTATTTTGCTTCTGGATTTCTTGGGATGTTCTCTCTTCATTCTCCCAAATGGGTTCCTAAATGAACCACCATGATTATTTAACTTAACCACATGGGATTCTGAGTACATTCCCCACATATATTTTGAGATGCCATCCTAACCTTCACTGGCTTCCATTCTCACACATGACTCCTGCTTCACTTTTATTCTTTAACCAACACAACCCCTATTCCCTAATTCACAAGCACCTCTAAGTCAGAATGACACTATTAACTCTGTCTCTGCAGATCAGATTACTTGTGTGGCTCATAGTCAGATCAGGCAACTTGTGTGGCTCATAGTCATTGATAACAGAAGCATGAAGCACTTTCTAGCTATCTATTCTTACTCCTGACTTAGTATTCTTGTTCAAAGTTGAAGGTCACCTTCTAGGAAGTTAAGAAAGCAAAACAGTTATTACCGTAGGCTTTTTTCCCCCTTTATATACAGATTTTTCCATAATACCTTATGTAACTAGAGTATATCTTAAGGATTCATTAAAGAAAATGAACAACAGGAATCTTAATCTGAGGTGGATCTTTGTAGAGAGCAGGCTGTGCTTTACTTTGAGTTACTTCATGCTGTATAGACCACTAGTTTTCAGGTTGTGCCTAAACCTAAGTTACGCCACTTTGGAAAGCAATAGTTTGCCATATGCTACTTGCTACCCCGTTTTGAGTTCATGTGCTGAGATGGAATGACTCTACCCTTTGTTTGTACAAGTGAACAACCATCATCTGCCTGGAACAACCATAAGTCACAATCTAAGTCACAATAAATAATTTAATCATGTTAATAAAAATGAACACCTGTGGACTTATCATATTAATCAGAAGCACATGGAAGCACATGGATGCATGGGCATATCAAATTTGTACTGGAGAAACCAGGCCCGGGATCTTATCAAACACATCAGACCACTGAATGATACAACCCCTCACTCATCATGAGTCTTGCCCTGGAAAACAACAAACTTCAGAATCTCTGTCCTCAGGCTTTAGGGGAGTACAGTTTCTTCTACCTATGTTGACCACCCACAGCCAACCCCAACCTAACATCTTGGGCTAACAGTCGAACCTGAAAGAGAACCAGCCATACATCTGGAGCTTGGCCTGGAATAAATTCCTGTGGTTTGACAGTTCTGTGCCCTGAACAAGTTCTTTTATTGGTTCCTCATTTATCTGACCACATTCAGTGACTCTTTGCACTGTCTCTCTCTCTCTGCCTTTGCTCTCAGTTCAGCCTCCTGACTCCCTATGGCTGCCTTAAGCCTTTCTGTAACCAATATATGTAATTATGTAAAGTGTGATGTGTGTTTGTCCATTGTTCTCTGTGTGGCTCCATTTTCCCCATTACCTATCAAGCGGTTCATTGTTACCAAACCTCTCACTTTAAATTCTAAAGAGATAGGTCCTACTTTATTTAATTCACATCCATAATAACTATCAGGGAAAATCTTGTCTTTCTAGACCATCCCTTAGGTTCCTGGCTATTGTAGTAGTTAAATTCAAGCCATTACTGGTCCCTAATTCAGCAGCTGTGAACTAATTAGGAGTGGAGATCTTGACATGACTACCTACTGTACCGTCTCAGGAGTGTAGGCACAGCATTTTATCTTAGAAACAATAAGAAACCCTGTGACTGGCATACCGAAGAAGATGATAAAATCAGCATTGGATGAATCCACATAGATAATGAGATGCAACTCTAGCCTTTTAGATTATATATTACAAACAGCCAGAAATATTTGGGTTTGAACTTTAGCTTGTTTTTACCAGTTGACCTTATGCAATTTACATTATCTCTCTTGTTCTCATCTCTAAAGGGTAAGATGAGCATACTTGACTGTTGGGCTTGTCATGAAGATTGATTAATGCAGCCTACATGTGCACCTGGCACACAATAGGGCCTTCATAACTACTGGCTTCTAATGTGGACTCAAGCATTTCATTCTCCTGTCTCTTTGTCCTCAGCCATCATAACGCACCATGACACAGCACAAGATGGGCTCTTCAATCAGCAATCAGCTCTCTTTTGGATGGTGCACAAGCTGGTTGGATTTGGGCATCCAGCAGCCCTCCATCAGTCCTGAGTCTCTTATGTAATCCAAGCACATGATCAGAGATCTTATACCTTAAACCTGAATCATCAATCTCAGTGCTAATGGAATATAGAAAAACGCTTTCCCCTGGAAGATCACTAAAAGGTCACAGTCTTGTTTTCCCCTGATAGATTTTCTGTCATATTATATAGTAATGTTCTGTTGGGTGGTGAGATTACTGTCCTCTTGAGAATAATAGCCATCTCTGTAGCTGTTACCCAAGTCTCCAGCTGGGCTGTGAGTTTCTCCAGAGACGACGTTTGAATCACTGGCCTTTAATTTTTAACGAGTTTTTATCTTAAAGGAACACAGATGAACAAAATCAACTCAACCCTATCCCTCGGTTTATGGCACATTAGCCATTAATATTTCCAAAATTCCTTTTGTGTTGTCTTACTCCCTCCCTCAATCAGTTATTAATTCTTTATCTATATTACTTATTAATTGTATCCTTCATCCACAATCCCCTTTCACATTCTGCTCCCCACCTTCGTCCTTGCAATGGGCACACGTAGACATAAAGTTCTTTCAAAGCACTTTAACACATTCACGTAAACAAAAGTGTGATAAGAGTTGTTGTATGTATATGTGATTTTTGCAAATAATGCTTGTTTCACTAACTACACGTACGTTGATATATGTAAATTCTAATTCTTTAACTTTGGTGCTGAGATCTGTACTATGTGCACATATAACTATCACTATCCATTTCTTTAGGGAAGGCTATCCACATTAACCTCAGAGCCTTGCTCTCACAACTAAAGTCCCTTTTCTTTTTTCATGGGAAATACCCTAAAGGAAGACTCCTGAGTCAGAAGGTATACAATTATATAATTTTTCCTGAGTGCATTCCAGAAAGTCTCCATTAGTTGTTAATTCCCAAAGTTCACATACTCGCTAGCATTTAAAATGGTCAAGTTTTCAGATTTTTGGTTCTATCATGTCAATATGGTAACATGATGCTTAGTTTTTTATACCAAGATCATTAGCAAGGTTAAGCACACATTCATTCAGTTAAGAGATATTCTGCCTAGTTTTTCATCCAAAGGCTTTCTCATGTTTCTTGACCATTTTTTTTGTATTGAATTATTGGCCTTTTCCTTGCTGATTTACAGAAGTTCTTTGTATTTTCTATATGCAGAATAAGGCAAAGCTCAATGCCATTAATATGTTAAGTTTACATTTGCTAAATAGAAATCACCAGTTCTGAATGAGGCTTGTCCATTTTCTTCTTGTCCGACTTCTTCTATTAGCTTAAATTTACTTTCTTATGGAAACGAACCTATTTGATAGTATTTTTATGTGCATCTGTAAGGTAGACACATACATGAACACATACTTGGCTCTTCTGGAAGGTCTAGGCTACTTCCATGGCTCCTGTCCTACTAGCACACTTTTTATTCAAATGGTTTTGTACTACGTATTATTACTACCACATATTGAGCTTTATTTTTGGAATTTGTTTAGTAAGTTATGAACTTCTATAATCCATTTCTTAATTTTCCACAAATAAGATGATTGCAAAAATAAAACCTAGCTATTAGAAATAATCTGTTTATATAGATTAATACCTGGAAAGATTATTAAAAACTTTGAAAATACAATTAAAGAAGACATAAAATGTAGGAGAATTAACATGAATATATTGGATATTTTAGTAAGGATATTTTAAATATGCAATATTAAATTTATATGAAAAATTCCTCTAAAATCAGAGTAAAGAAGGAAAACAAAGCATCTGTGTAAAAAAATGAAGTAGGATAACATCCATTAAGAGATATTAAAAACTTATAAAAGTGGGAAAGTAGAAGGACTCTTAGCATATGAGTTCCAGTCCACAGAATGCTAAGTGCCTAAGTGCAGTGAAGCCAAGGAATAAAACAGAGTATTTACTCCAGGGAGTAAGAGCATGAAGCTTTTATACCATTGAGAAAACAAACATTTTCAGAAATTAAAAATATGATGGGAAAACAAAATATTTTACAGAAAACAGGACAGATAATAAAGAGTAGTTTCTCTCTCCCAAAGTCGTAAAACAACAAACAGATAAATGTTAAGAGAGAAAAGAAAAAAAATGACCAATTTGCAATTTGGGAGAACAAATATCCATATAGCTGGGGTTCCAAAATGTGAGAACAGATAAAACAGAAGAAAGATAAATAACAAGAAAATAATACTAGAAAGAGTTTAGGCATTTGAGGGCAGGAGTTTCCAGATCCGAAGTTCCCACTGAATACCTGATACTAGGTATAAAAGGGAATTTCATGAAATAAACCACTGTGATATTTCAGAACACTGTGGAAAAGAGCCGAAAATATATTCAAAACATCAGGAATATAAACGGAGTCATTAAAATGTCCTCACACAGCAAATAGTGCCTTTACCTTGCTACTGAAAAAATATTTCCTCATAGACTTCTATATAACTTAAACAATCAATCTTGCCTAAGGATACAGTGAAAATAATTTTAGATAGTAGGGTCTTAAAACATATAGTTGCCATTGCAGTACATACTTTCTGAGAATTATTTGGTTACTGAAATGTGAAATAATTTTTTTTTAAAAAAAGAGGTTAGTATGATATCTTTAAAAAATTGGTAGAAGCAGCAAAAAGAATTTCTAGGATGATGATAAGAAAAATCTTGAGGATGGCAATAGGTATTAAGCTTTCACTAAATTCAAGATTCCATAGGAAGATTATCTGGGAAAAATGGGAAGTTATTAGTGGTTTGGAAATGTTAGGAAAAAGTGCCTTTCTTTACTAGAAATTTTTTTTTATGTGGAAGGCTTGATCACCAGCTTGTGGTGCTACTGGGAGGTGGTGAGATCTTTAGGAGATAAGGCCTAACCAGGCTGGAGGCAGATCCTTCAAGGGGATGCCCCCAATGACCTAACTTCCTCAGGCCTTTCTCTTCCTCTCTTTTTGCTTCCTAGTCACCAGGAGGTGAACATGCTTCTCCACCATAATGTACTGTGTTACCTTAGGCCTAAAGCAACCATAGCCCGGAACCTTTAGAAGCATGAGACAAAATAAATCTTTGTTCCTTTTAGTTTGATTATCTCAGGTGTTTGCTGCAGTAATGGAAAGCAAATAACACAAGAGAAAAGTATTTATTTGATAAATTTGAACAACAATTTAACTTAAAATTCATTGACAAGAATATTATGGGAACCAGAGACAATTAAACATAAAAACCTAGATGAAGTGGGAAGTTTTGTGATAAAAAGTTAAAATGACAAATTTGATACCAGAAAAAAGAAAACCATTTCTTTTAAAAAAAATTGTAAAGACTAATAACAAGTGATAATACTAAAATTGATCAGATTCTTCCCTGCCCCAGAAGCTGCTGACACAGACAATATTATATCGGAAAATTCTACCAAAGTTCTATTTATGTAGCTACTATTTTACACAATCTGTTTCAGAAAATAAGCTTCCAAACTCATTTTCTGAAGTCAGTTAATAACCTTCATACCAAAACAGAGCAAGTAAATTACCATCAAAGAAAATGACAGACTGATTTCATGGGTGAACATACATTCACAAATCAGAGATAGAATATTAGATAATGAAACCAATATTATTTTTTAAATTAATGAAACAAAGTGATTGTGTAGTGTTGATCCCAGAAAAGTAGGAGTGCCATCAGAGAAGATTCAACATCAAGGTTATTTATCAGAAAATCTACCAGTGCAATTTACTATCTGAGTGCATGTAAAGAAGAAAATCACATGGTTTTCTCAATACACTTATAAAAATCATATTAAAATTTTCAGTGTTTCTCACATTGAAACCCCACAGTAAATGAGACTTGGCTAATAATCTGTAAGAACAAATAAGAGCAACTAGCAAAATTGCCATATCAATAGGGCACCAGTGTATAAAAAAATGAATTTCATTCCTCTAAACTAGTAATAACTATTAAGAATATGTAATAGAACTGGGGATGTGGCTCAAATGGTAACGTGCTCGCCTGGCATGCGCGGGGCGCTGGGTTCGATCCTCAGCACCACATAAAATAAAGATGTTGTGTCCACCGAAAACTAAAAAATAAATATTAAAAAATTCTCTCTCTCTCTCTCTCAAAAAAAGACAAATAATTTTTAAAAAGAATGTATAATAGAAATATTTAATTTGTAATAGAAATCATATTTATAAAATATTTAGGAAAACCTAATAAAAATAATTTATGAGATCTGCACAGAGGAAAACAATCTAAAGAACTGAATTTTTTAATTAAAGATTTTTGAAATAATTATAGATTCACCTGCATTTGTGAGCAATATTATATAGAGGGCTTCGTATTCTTTGCCCTCAATTGTATTTGGTAAAACTGTTATAATACAGCCAGGAAACAGACATTGGCACAATCGACTTACCAAATTCAGATTTCCCAAATTCATCTCATTTGTGTGTGTGTGTGTGTGTGTGTGTGTGTGTGTGTGTGTCTGTGTGTGTGTGTTTAGTTCTATGCACTTTATCATACATGTAAGTTTATGTCTCTATGACTGTACTTAAGATACCCAATGGTTAAATTATCACAAAGGACCCTAATGTTGCCTTATATATCCAGGCTCCTGCTTCCTCTTCCCCATTTCCCCTGCATCTCTAACCATTGTCACCCACTTACATAATTTTGCCACTTAAAAGATGAGATATAAGTGGAATTGCACAGTAGATAGTCTACTGTTATTGGTTTCCTGGATTTATCCAAGTTGTTGTGTGTATATCAATAGGACATTCCTTTTTATTGCTGAGTAGTAGTCTGTGGTATGGATAGAACAGTTTATATAACCATTTTCCCAGTGAAGGAGAGTTGGTTTGTTTGGGGCTATTAAAAATAAAATTACTGTGAACATGTATGAACATGTTGTGTAAAGATGAGTTTTCATTTATTTGGGATAAATGCCCATGAGTGCAATCACTGGGCCATGTGGTAATCACATATTTGTTTGGTGTGTGTGTGTGTGTGTGTGTGTGTGTGTGTGTGTGTGTGTGTTTTGCAGGGAATGGAACCTGGACCTTGCACATATTAGGCAATCACTATACCACTGAGCTACATGCCCACCACCATATGTTTACTTTCATTAAAAATTCCAAACCACTTTCCAGAGTACCTGAATCATTTTACATTCTCACCAATGATGAAGGGTAGCTTTTTAAATATAAGCACAAAAAAAGTTATGTTAAAACTGCAAACTATGTGAAAGGGTAAAAATATAAAAGCACTTCTTACCTCATTTCTAATTACTGCAATTAATGACTGCCAACAGTCCCTTGATTAGTTTCCAGAGTTATTTTACCCAAATGGAATCATATTATATGTGTTATTAGCTTCTTTATGAGTGGCTTCTCATATCTTTTCTATATGTACATATCTATCCCATTCTTTGCAAGGCTTCATAGCATCTAGTTTGTGGATATGTCATCTTTTATTCAACTTGGAGTTTAACAGGCTTTTATGGAATTTCTTATTCTTTTTGTTAATAAGCACAGTACTATAATAAATATTTTAATCTACATTCTAAATGCATGCATTACTATATACTGCAAGATATATTATGAATTAGTAGATTAAATAGAATTCAAATTAAATCTTCTTTTAAAATTTTTTTAGTTGTTGATAGACCTTTATTTAATTTATTTATATGTTGTGCTGAGAACTGAACCCAGTGCCTCACACATGCCAGGCAAGTGTGCTACTGCTGAGCCATAGCCTCAGCCCTGAAGATTAAATCTTTTCCTGATATTCTTAAACTGTTCTCCTAAAGAGTTGCCCCATTTACACTCTCCACAATAGTGTATAGGAATAAATCTTTTCTTAAGCCCCTTAGACTCTGGACTTTATCAGAATTTTTAATCCTTACTAATTTGAAATACTGAATATAAAATCTGCTATGGTTTGGAAAGGCCCACTGTTATAGGCTTGGTCCCCCGCTGGGTGCTATTAAGAGGTGGCTTAGGGAGCATCTTTTGGTCATTGGGGAAATGCCCGCAAAGAAGATAGTGGGACCTTGCCTCTTCCTCTCTGGCTATGTGGTTTTGTTCCCTTCCTGTTCCCACCATGTTGGCCTGCCACAGGCCCAAAGCAAGGGGTCAGTAGACCATGGAGTGAAACCTCTAGAATTACAAGTTTAAACAATCCTTTTCTCTTTATAAGTTAATTACTTCAGGCATTGTTATAGAGACCAAAAGTCAACTAACACAAATCTTAAATTAAGTCAAGGTAGTGTTGAAAGATCATATTCCGAAGTCTCCTTTTCCTCCAATCACATAGATAACATATACAGGGAAACAAAATTTTAAAAATGTGCAGCCAGGCTGCAAAGCAGGAAAATCACATCTGAGAAACCTAGAAAAACAGAAACTAGAGAGCTGATAGAAGCCTCTGGCTCCTGGGAGAAATGGGACATGAGCCATGTCAGTGCTGTGGAATAATATCTTCATAGAGCTGAATGTAAATAACTATCAAAATAGAATTCTATATACAGTTACACTATTTTTTTCAAGGAATATGGGAAGAGTACAAGCCACAGCATCATTTTTTAATCTCTCCTGATTCCCCATGGGTACATAGAAATGGGGATAGCAACACCTCAATTCCACAGACAGCCTCAACAATAGAGCTAGATAACCCAGCATCCCTAAGAGTCCAGAATACAAGAAGGAAACACTGACCTCCCAAAGGCATGTGTAGCTTGGGTGTCCGAGAGTTCTGAGACCTTCAATATAACTATAGAGAGGGTTGTTAACACATGCTTGCCATGCATGAGGCCCTTGGTTCAATCCCCTGCATGCATGTGCATACACACACACACACACACACACACACACACACACACACACGATTAAGGCAGGGCCAATTTTTATGGGCAAGGAAATAGTACTTAGAAAGGGATCCTGCTTGGAAGTTAATGTTCTGCAGTTGCTGTCTAGATTCTTTTTCTTTACAAATAAAAAAAAATGTTTTTTGAAGTGCAGGGGATAGAACCCAGGGCCTTATGCATGCTAGCCAAGCATTGTACTACTGAGCTACACCTCCAGCTAAAGATTTATTCTTAATGATTTTATCTTTGAATTTGCCCAGTGAGACAACAGAGCATACACTGGCACTTGGAGGCTCAGCTTCTGTGTGATTCTATGTCTTGCTGCCTTTCTAGATGATTTCTCATCTTCCACTACTCAGCCTCTGCCTAACAACCATAATTACCCCATGGGACCTGAGGGAGAGTTCTAAATATGTGCACTCCAGGTGCTGAACTGTGAATTGAGGTTCCAGTGCCTATGAAAGTCTGTTTGCACTCAGCCCACAAGTATCTCTGTGTGCAACCAAGTGCAAAAATAAACAGCAGGTAAAAAACACCATTACAAGTTGGGAGAAAAACCACAGAAGACAATTTTTATCTTTTGTTTTCTTATGATTCCATTTTCCACTAAGCCCCCAAATTATGTGGCAAGCCTGGTGATGGTTTCTTTCTGGAAATTTAGAAAGGCCAACTTTTGAAAGCAACTGGAATTGGGAGAGGTTTTCTTACCTGTAAAGCAAGTGAGGGCAGGAGGATCTCAATAAGGTCTCAGGGGGCCAGAGTAGAGTAGGTCCTGCAAACTCTCAGTGATAATAAACCAACTTGCGTTGTAGCACAAAGCTCCACAGTGAGAAAAAAATCACTGAGAAGAGCATCCAAATTTAGTTGCATAGGGACAAAAGAAAAAGAGAGTCCTAATACAGGTTTGGGAAGGTAGTATGGTTTGAATATGGTTTCTCTTCTCCAAAATTCATGTTGGAGTTTAGTCCTCATTGTGAAGATCAAGAGGGTGGAAAATTAATCCATCAATGATGCTTAGAGGTGGAAGTCTTTGGAAGGCAATTAGGATTAGGTAGGGTCATCAAGGTGGAGCCCCCATGATTGAATGTTGGTAGTTTTATAAGAAAAGATAGACTAGAGGATGAACACACACACACACACACACACACACACACACACACACACACACGTCTGCTCTACCTCAGGATTCTGGCCTGCAAGAAGGACATAACCAGATGTGGGCAATTGACCTCAGGCCTTCAGAACCATGAGCCCAAAATAAAAAATCTTTTCTTTATGACTTAGCAGTCATGGTGGTGTGTTATAAGCAATAGAACAGACCAAGATAGGAGGGGAACAGAGTCAGACTCAGAAAGCAAAATGCAATATTTTCTAACATTTCTCAAAAATAATAGCAGTGAGGATTCAAACAAAGAAGCAGTGAGTGAGCTTGTATGCACATATGTATTTGAGTGTCTGTGTGTGTGTGAGGTCAAATTCTGGGAGGTGGTGAAGCAGCCTTTGTCAGACTACTGTCTTTGCCTCAGATTCTGGAGTCTGATATTCCTGAAGAGCAGTTGGGAAAGGAAGAGGTCTGTACAGTGGAGGAGCAAGAACAAGCTGGAACTCAGGAGCCTGTGCTGGAACCTTGCAAAGACGGACTGAGACCTGTATCAGATCTTGCTACCACTGGTACGGGCAGTACTGGTATTCTAAGGCAGCCATGGCTCTGTCATGGAGCAAAATTCATACTTGGCTCAGACACCGCAGACTTGCTGGGGAACACAGAGTCTAGTTTCTGCTTCATGCCAGTATGCATGAGCTACCACATGGCTGTGGTTTCACTTCCTTCTTCCAAACCTCCCACAACAATCTCTCTATTCTAACAAATGGAAACAAAACCAATATAAGTGAAGGGATTTGTCAAGGAGACTCATTACAAAGCCTCCACAGTCCTGCAGAGCTCAGTATGATGGGAGAAAACCTGCTAAATCATGCCTCCTCTGGAAAGATTAGCACAAATTTCATGTAAAGTCAGCAATAGAAAAGGAAATAATCCATACAGAGTTTTTAATAGAAAAAAGAAATTAAAGTATACAGGGTACAAATGGGAGTTCATAACCCACTTGAATCAAAATGTGAAATATGATATATCAAGAACTATGTAATGTTTTGAACAACCAATAATAAAAAAAAAGAAATTAAAAAGAAAGAAAACAAAAGATATTATAAGCATGCCGGATAGATATTTTACTCAAAGGCTTAGGAATATATCAATAGATGAAATCTATATCCTGCTATTTTAAAATAATTTATTAAGAAAATGGATACAAAAGATGAAGTAGCATAAATTAGTTGTTAGAACTCAGGAATAAAAGGAATTTAAGGATAACAGCATCTTATAAATAAACACAAGACAAATTCAAATAATCATAATAGGAACCAGACAAATGAGAAAATACACTCCATTTAATTATAATGGGTCAAAATGCACTCTACTGTCATGTGTAACTAATTAGAACAAATAGGAAATATGTAAAAATAAAAGAATAATCATAATAGGGAATGTCTTAAAAATGTAGAAGAGAAAGCTAATATTTTTCAAAGAATATATATAAAGAATTTGAATGAAATTAATAATGTAAAAGACTACTACTACCACTAATTACAAAAAAATTTTTTAAAACCCCAAATGCACAAAAACAAAAAAAGCAAAATACAGATCAAAGGGGTGATTCAATAAAAGGGAATGAGAGAAATACTAAGGGTTGTAATTTTCAAAAGATTTTGAAAACTAAAGGTTTGAAAACATAGAATAAAAGATATTTTGCATACTTGGGAAGGTCACCAGAAAACAATCAACAATACAGTTCTAGTACTGAGTTTTAAAGAAAAAGAAGAATTTGGGTATTCAGGAAAGAAAGAACATCCAATAGGAGAAATATATAAAAGAAAAAGAAAATGATACTATCATCAGACCTTTTAAGAGCAGCATTTTAGGCCAGAAGAAAGGAATACTATACTTCAAGATATTCAGATTTTTAATAAATGAGCCAAGGATTTTATATCCAGGCAAAATGACTTTGAAGTATAAAGGGAGCAAAAAAGTCATCAATATGCAAAACCTCAGAGAACATTTTCTAGGAAACTTTCCTAGGAATGTACAGAGAACAAGCTTTAGACAGTGAGATTACTGAAGAGACATTGGCACAAGGACTATGGTAAACATTAAATGTATATTCCTATGTAGAACAAAGATTAAATATCATATATGGGCATAGAGGAAAGCGTGTATGCGATAGCTATATGTTTGACAATGGACGTACGATTGAACTTTTTAAAAAGAGAGAAAATGAAAAAGAAAAACATCCAAAACCAATTTTAAATATTTATCTGTAGTCCTTTTGGTGACAATGATGCCACTGTTAGTCTGGATATGCTTTGATTGTAATATGAGATAAAATAAATGAGAAATAGATATATTGTTGCAATTCAATTGTCCTAATAACTGTTTTAGAACGAGGGGTTTTATGAACCAAAATTTAAGAGAGAAAAGCTTAAGAAGTAATCTGTAATCCTGAATTTAACTGAGTTACTTTATCATAAATAGAGATGAATGGACACATGGATGGATGGATGGATGGATGGGTGGATGGATGGATGGAGAGATAAATAGATTGTCTTAAACCTACCCACCAAGGAGGCCTAAAAATAACATTTACAACCAAAAGACACCAGAGTTTCTTAGAGAAATGGTTGAAATAGCTTATTCCAGGCCTAGGACAGAAAATGTAGGAGATGAGCTCAGGATATTATATTGTAACAGAGGACAGGAGCATTGACATTGTAAGACTGTGTTTAAAGGACCTGGGAGTTCCATCTACAGAATCTCCATTCACCAAAGACTGGGAAATTTGAGCATCAGTAATGTTGTCTGTAATCAAAGCAGACTAAACAGGTGTACATCTGTGAGCTCACTATTAGTGCTCACAGATGTACACCTATTAGTATAGATCCACCAAGATAGTATTAAATGCACAAGGGTTGGTTCATGTTTTTTTTTTATTTGAAATGAAATGCCCATGTGGGAGAAAACACGAAGTGAGCCCAAGAAGTGTGGGAGAGTTATCAGACCTCAATATATATGTGCTCCAAGTGGGAGAAGGAGGGGGATGCCTGGGTGCAAGAGTCCTAAACTACCAGACAAGATGGTTTGACAGGAGCATTGGTAACCAACTTTGAGACAAAGTTGGATGTCAAGGGAGTTCAGCATCTCCCAGGAACTGATGTCTCAGGAACATGAAGTAGGATGTCACAGGCATGGCCCCAGCACAAACAGGGAGAGAGATTTCATCACTCTGTGGCTGGGTTGAATATGCAACCTGATGTTGGAGGTCTGCCTGGTTGTAGACATATACACACGCAGGTGCACACATACACAGTTTTAGTTAAACTTATACTAAGGAGCCAGTTTTTTGTTTTGAAATCTTGTAAATAAAAGAAACACCTGTCCTGCTTTTATACGCAAATACCACTGAGAAACTAAATGGCAGACATGGGGATATATTTAAAGGAAGAAAGAGTTACAGAATTGGAGCATCACCACTTTTCAGTAGTTACAAGTTAAAGATCTAAGCACTGCCAACTAAAAACCTATGGCTGCTAGATACAAAAAAAAGTGATATAAGTAGACATTATATGCCTCTTGACAATGCATTCAACAGCATCAATGAAGTAATCTTCCTTCCAAAATGAAATCTGAGTCAGGTTAAGTTTATAGATTCAACTATTGATTGCAGGAAACCTAGAGGGCCAATAAAAATGCCACACTATACTATGGGAAGACCAGCAGCTGAATCTTAATTCTACAATTTGATTTCTTCCATGAAATTATTAAGGTTAAAAAGATACAGAGGCATAGAAGACATATTTTTAAAATCAGGCTGACCTAAATTACAGTGTTCAGGGCTTCTCACTTGAAAGTCACAAAATTATAATAAAAAGTAATCAGAGATTTCCTATAAACCCTGGTGTGGCAGTTACTTTTGTTAAAGGAAGTTGCTGCCTTTCTTGGGAAGGAAACTTGAGCCTCCTGAGGTGCCATCATATGGTCTCATCCATGGGTGGTTAAAAGGACATTCATCTTATCATACACCCTTAGGTGACATTTCATCTGCACTTTTTTCTGTATTCATATGAGTGATAATAACAAAATCAAAATATTAATGGAAAACAGAGACATCTATAGACATATAATAACAGAGCTTATCTATGAAGACACTGAAATGAATACTAAGGATGTATGTTCATAAGAAGAGTAAACATAGAAGAAAGAGTGGGTTAAGGAATAATGTTGATAAAATTAAATACTGCCTACCTAAATTATATTGGCAGCCTTAGCTAAACAGTAAGTATAAAAAGTAACTCTCAAGAACTACTTACATTTATTGTAGTTTGTAATCCTGATAATTGCCATTCTGACTGGAGTGAGGTGAGATCTTAGTGTAGTTTTGATTTGTATTTCTCTAATTGCTAAAGATGTTGAATATTTTTTCATATATTTGTTGATTGATTGAATTTCTTCTTCTGTGAAGTGTCTGTTCAGTTCCTTAGCCCATTTATCAATTGGGATATTTGGTGTTAAGTTTTTTAAGTTCTTTATCTTGGAGATTAATGCTCTATGCGAGGTACATGAGGTAAAGATTTTCTCCCATTCTGTAGGCTTTCTTGTCGTGGTATTGATTGTAATTATCAAGAATACAAATAACAATAAATGTTGGCAAGGATGTGGGGAAAAGGGTACATTCATACATTGTGGTGGGAATGCAAAATGGAAAGTGGTATAGAGATGCCTCATAAAACTTGGAATGGAACCATTATTTGACTCACTGCTTGGTTTGTTCTGAAAGGACTTAAAAGCATCATACTATAGTGATGCAGCTACATCCTGTTTATAGAGATAAACTCAAAATAGATAAACTATGGAACCAACCTAGGTGCCCTTCAACAGATAAATAAAAAATGTGATATATATATATGATGGAATATTACTCAGCCTTAAAGAAAGATGAAATTATGGCATTTGCTGGTAAATTGATAGAGCTGGAGAATATCAAGCTAAGGAAAATAAGCTAGTTCCAAAATACCAAAGTCCAAATGTTTTCTCTGATATATGGATGCTAATTCACAATAAGTGGGTGGATAGGGAAGAATAGAGTTACTTTAGATTATTAGGTAGAGAGGAATGAAGGGATGGGAGAGGGCATAGTGGTAGAAAGGATAGTAGAATGAATCAGACATTATTACTATCTATCTATCTATCCATCCAGACAACCAGTGCGATTCTATATCATGTACAACCAGAAAAATGAAAAATTATATTCCATCTATATGTGATGTATCAAAGTGCATTTTACTGATATGTATAACTAGTTAGAATAATACAAAAGAACCACTTACAGGGAAGATGGAGGAAACACACACCAAGCAACCTTCTTATTCCATGGAATGGGAGTAGAAATCCTGAACAGAACTCATGGGCAGCAATTTGGGAATTTGGAAAAATAAATATCAGTAACAATATCAGAGAAAACTGCCAGAACACAAAGTATCAATGAATTGCTGGTGAGTTTAGCGTTATTTTCCTTGAAAAATTTCCAGTCTGAATTCCATGCAGTAAGAAAAACTAGAATTGTGCACTGTGGTGCAGAGAGTTCCAGCAAATATACTAAAGTTTAGACTGAAAGACCATAAAAGAGAAATAGAGTGAAGGAAATCCCTCATTTTTTCCTTGCGCCCTGCCCCCAGGCAATTATGTAATGGGGAAGCAGTCACAGCAAAAGCAGCATCAGTGGAAACTTGAAGAAGTCAGATCCTCAAAAGAAGGAAAATTTTTTTCTAATGTTTGTTTAACAACATCTTCAAGAGAGCAGAATCATGTCTATAATCCTAGCAGCTCAGGAAGCTGAGAAGGAGGATCGCAGATTCAAACCATCCTCAGCAACTCAGTGAGGCCCTAATAACACAGCGAGACCCTGTCTCTAAATAAAATACAAAAACAGGCTGAGGATGTGGCTCCCTGAGTTCAAATCCTGGTACCAAAAGATAAACAAGCAAACAAAAACCAGAATCAAACCTAGAAAGGTTTTTTTTTCTCTCTTTGGTCTGTGTGCTCTAGAGAATTTGTAATTGTGAAACTGAGTAGCTTCTGTGTAGAGGAACTTCAGCAAACCAGAAAATACTATAGATAGAGCAGAGTAGAACTCAGAAAATTACCCATAAAGTTGGACTGGATTCACATTCATGGATCTGATGCTAATCAGCATAAAAGACTAAAAGAGATGAGATGACCAAAGACCTGTACTCAGGCCCTTGACAGAACACTGGGTAGGACAGATCAAGGACAAATCTGAATAGCACTGAAGAGCTTAGAAGAATCTGTGGGATACCGTAAATACAGCTTATAGACAACTAAAGCATAAAATATTCTTCATAAGATTTACATAAGAGGCCTGGGGGTGTTGCTCAGTAGTCACAGTTTTCTGGCATGTGTGAGGCACTGGGTTCGGTCCTCAGCACTAATAAAACTAAATAAATAAAATAAAGGAATTGTGTCCATCTACAACTAAAAAATATATTGAAAAAAAAAAAGAGTTACATAAGAACCAGGATCTCACAACCTAATATTCAAAATGTGTTAGCATATAATTCTGCTTCTTGAAATTACTTTTATATAATTCAATCATAGTAGAACTATGATGTTAAAATTCAAGATAATATACTCTTTGAAGATTAGAAACTGGAATATAGTAAAAGAAGGGCTTTTGGGGTGCCGGCAATTTTCATTTTCTGGTTTTTGTTTTTTATTTTTTCAGTACTGGGGAATGTACCTAAGGGCACTTTACCACTGAACTACAATCTCAGCCCTTTGTATTTTATTTTGAGACAGGGTCTCACTAAGTTTCTTAGGCTGGTCTTGGACTTGAGATCTTTCTGCCTCTGAGTGACCTGGAATTGCAAGCATGCACCACCACACTCAGGCTTTTGTGGTTTTTGATGCAAGAATTACAAAATTATTACTTGATATTTGGTTTATAGGTTATACTTCCATTTAAAAAAATCACAAAATGAAACTTCCTGCAAAGGAAACATCAAATTATATGGCCATGCCTGTTAATTTTTCTCATTTCAGGAGGAAATAACACATCTAACATAATGCTTACACAAAGTCCTTCATAGTATAAGAAAATGGGAACTAATTCCCAACTCCTTTTAGGAGACCAGAATAATCTTGACAGCAAAACCTTCCAAGCTTATTATTAAAACAAGAAAATCTCAGGTATTTCTTTCATAAATGTAGATGTTAAGTTCTAAAGAAAAGATTTGCAAAACAAATTCAACAAAACACTAAAAAACTAATAATAGGGCTGGGGATGTGGCTCAAGCGGTAGTGCGCTTGCCTGGCATGCGTGCGGCCCGGGTTCGATCCTCAGCACCACATACAAACAAAGATGTTGTGTCCGCCGAAAACTAAAAATAAATAAATAAATAAATATTAAAAAGAAAAAACAACAAAAAAACTTATAATACACTAAAACCAAATGGTTTATTTTTCAGGACTACCAGATGGGAAAGAATTAGTAAACAGTGTGTCTGTAACTCACTCATCCTGTTTCTCAGGCAGTTTTAATCCTGATGAAATGCCTAGCAAAGAGTGGTTGATGATATGTATAGCTATGAGGTAAATAAGAATTCATCAGGAGTTGCTAGGTACTGACTGCTGAATCAGGATTACTTTTAATATGATATACCTGGTTTGTCTATAGTATTTATTATAAATAAATCTGCAATTGATGGGCTACAGATCTGCACGGAATAATAGAAGTTAGTTACATAGGCAGAACAGGGCTGTCTGACTTGCAGGATTATAAAGACTGATGATAACCAAACTCAGCCACTTTCCTGTACTTTGTTCACTATGCAGTTAGCACTCATCTCTGTGGAAGCAGAATACACAGTGAGTAGGAAGAGGGGACTCGGGGAGCTGTTTCTGAAGAGCTCAGTGCCTCCCAGACACAAAGGCAGCATATGGTGCTGCTCTGGCTCCATATCTTCCACTAATCATCAGTAAAGTTTGGTGCTGGACAGGCCTTGAATTTCACATAAGTCCAACTGATAATGTGGGTGTGTGTATTGTATGTTAACAATTAAAAGTGATATGCCTTCATAATATTTTTTTTAAAGAGAGAGTGGGAGAGGAGAGAGAGAGAGAATTTTTAATATTTATTTTTTAGTTCTCGGCAGACACAACATCTTTGTTGGTATGTGGTGCTGAGGATCGAACCCCGGCTGCACGCATGCCAGGCGAGCGCGCTACCGCTTGAGCACATCCCCAGCCCCTGCCTTCAAAATATTAACAGAAAAAAGGAGAAAGAATATCACCTTAACAGATACTTAAAAAGTTATATAATTCTATACACATCCATTCCTATCTGAATAGGAATAGAAGGAAATTTCCTTCTTGTGAAAGAATTATCTAAAAAAAAATAAAGAAAAAATAGAATCACATACACACACACATAAATAATACTACAGCTAATATTTTACTTAATGGCTGCTGTGAGTTGCATTTTGTTTTTCCCAAATAGATATGTCTAAGGTCTAATTAATTACTGGGACCTGTGAGTATGACTTTATTTTAGAAATAAGGTCTTTGCAAATTTAATCAAGTTAAGATGAGGACATTAAGGTGGGTCCTAACCCAATGCAACTGATTTCTTTTATAAAAAGAGGGGAGTCTAGGCCCAGACAGGCAAGGAGGGTGATGTGATGGCAAAAGCAGAGGCTTGGAATGATGGAGCAGAAATCCAGGAGCAGACAGGATTGCCAGCTACTGGTAGCAGCTAAGAGACCAGGAGGAACACTACTCAGAGTTGCACAGGGAGCATGCTGACATCTTGGCTTCAGACTTTTAGCTTCCTGAACTGTGAGATAACACATCTGAATATTTTAAGTGAACAAAGAAATTAATGTAGTGGTGAATTATTGAAGGCTTCTGCCTGAGACTAAGAATGAGACAAAGTATTGTGCTATCCTTCCTACTCAACTGAGTTTGATGGTCCTAGCTAATATCACAGTTAATGAAATAGGTCAAGAAGAAGAAATGGAAGACTCAGAATTGGGAAATCAAACTTATATAAAAGAGCTAAAATTAATAAAAGTGTTCAGAACTTCACTGAATACAAGATATGCAAATATTCCATATATTCATGTATATGTAACAGTTACAAATGAATTTTTTAAAAAAATTATCATTTTTTGTAGTACTAAAAATTGAACCCAGAATGCTCTACCACTAAGGCTACATTCCCAGGCCTTTTTATGTTTTTCTTTTTAATTTTGAGACAACTAAGTTGCCAAGGCTGGCATTGAACTGTTGATCCTCCCTCCCTTAGTCTCCTGAGTCTCCGGGATTACAGGGATGTACCGCTGTGTCAAGCTAAAAAGTGTATTATTTCAGTAGAATCAAAATACATCAAATGTCTACAAATAATCCTTATGAAAATTTCCCCAAATATCTATATTCTAAACAATAAAGTGTTCTTGATAAAAACTAGGGAAGATAGAAATAAATGGAAGAAAACATTATAGATTAGAGGTCTCAGCATGATAAAGACTGATCTTTAATGATCCCCAAACTGGACTACAAATTAAATGGAATCCCAGTAAATTATAATACTATAAAAATTAAAATAGTAAGAATACCTCAGATAAACTTCAATAGAAAAAAAATGACAAATTTGTACTACCAGGTATAAGACCTATTAAAATGCTATTGTAGTTAAGAGAGTGTAATATTGATTCAAATATAAATAGATCAGACCCATATGTGTATTGTTATCTGATACACAAAGGTGAAATAACACTGAAGGGAGAAAAATGTCAACTTTTCATTAAATGGTACTGGGTAAACTGAATAAAATAAGAAATCATATAAAACAATGAATCTCTATTCTAGCCATGGCACACATAAAATTTAATTTCATATAGGTGAAAAATCTCACTGTGAAAGGTAAAATCAGAGACCTCTTAGAAGAAGGATAATATATTCGTGACTTTAGGAATAGGCAAAAAGATCTAAAGTAGGAGGTACAGAATGTAAACTGTGGTTGAAAATGTTAAATATATGATGATAATCGTAAAAAGGATGTGAAAGGAAAATGGAATTTTACTATTATTAGGATTTTGAAGTTTACAGGAACTAGTACAGTAGTAAGTGCAGTAGACAGGCACAAGTTAATAGTGAATATTGCCATCCCTAGAGTGGCTGGTTAATAAATGCACAATACCATAATTAAATGCTAAAAGAGAAAATAAAATAAAATAGTATATAAAATTTTGTCTAACAACAAACAAAAAAGGTGGGGGAAAGTAGAAACAGGGCTACAAAAATAGATTGAACATCTAGAAAACTTAATAAAATGCTAATCTACTTAACCATAGTTAACCTAACTAGATCAATTATTTCACTGAATAGAAATGAACTAAACACCCTAAGTAATATCTGAGGTATTCAGATTAGAAGAAAACAACACCCAACTGCATGCCATTTTGAAGGTATACTTTAAATATGAAGGTATGAGTTTCAAATAGAAAATTATGAAAAATAGTAAAAGTTATGCCATGCAAATAGCAGGCATAAGAAGACTGATGTGGCTATACTAATATCAAAATAGACTGTAAGAAAAGGAGTATTATCCAGAATTGAAAAAGAATATATCAAAATGCTATAAGAGCCAATTTGTCAGCATAACAACCATTCACACATATACACATACTAACAATTCAAAATACATGAAGCAAAACTGACAAAAATAAAGGGAGAATAGAATAAAAATCAAAGAATCTATAAAAAGTCAAAAATCAGTGACAATAAAGAATAGATAGAGCAACACTATCAACTTCTCTAAATGACTTTTCACTGAACAATTTCAGAATACTTTTCAAGTGCATATGGGATGTTCACCAAGATAGAACATTTACCATATAATGAATTATAAGTAATCACAATAGAGTTAAAAGGGTTGAAATCATAGAGAATGTACTGTGAACACAAAGGATGTAAGTTATAAATATATAAATATTTTATATCTAGAAATGATGGAACTACTTGAAAACAAAATAACACACTTTGAAATAAACCATTGGTCAAAGAAGAAATCACAAGAAAATGAAAAAAAAAGGAAATTGAAAATTTGAATTTTAAAATGCTTACATTTCAAAGAAATTAGAAACCAGTTGTTTCAGTTTATATCTTAGAAAGTCTGTAAGGTAAGCAAATTAAACCTAAACTAACTATAAGGCAAAAATAATCAGAAGAGTAAAACTGAGAAAATAAAAAATGAAGTTGTGAAACAAAAAAGTTGTTGTCTGGAAAGGTTAATAATATTGATTCATCTTAGCAAATGTGATCAGGAAAAAAATGTGATCTTCAAAAAAGAAGACACAAATGACTGGAAGCAGGAATGAAGAGAAGATGTCACTATCCACATAACAACAATAATAAGAAACATAATAAGCAATCTTATGCCCAAAATCCAGTAACTTAAATGAAATTGACAAATTTCTTGAAAAATACAACTTAACAAAACTTTCCCAAGAAGAAATAGAAAGTTTGAATTATACTATATCTACTAAAACTTGAGTTTATATTTTAAAAAATCTTTATCAAAGAAAACTCCAGGCACATAGTGTCACTAGCCAATCTTACCAGATATTTAAGGAAGAAATAATATATTGCACAGGTGATTTCATAAAAATAGAGGAGAAGGACACATTTACCAATTTAGTTTGTGTGGCTATCATAATTCTTCTACCAAAATTGAACAATAACCACAAGAATTGGAAACTATAGAGTAATATCCTTCACTGAAATAGATGGAAAAATTCCTTTAAAATCTACTAATGAATTAAATTCAGCAGTAGTCAAATCCATAATTAAGGGAAACTGTGGTTTGATATTTTTCATTAATATTGAAAAAAGTTTTAAATTTACTCTTTCAATATGGCTCTTGCCTTATTTTCACTCTCTGGTTGATGAAGGAATCTTGCATTCCTGAAAGACCTGGGTGGGAGGAAGGCAGTCATTCAGGAATGTCACTTGAATTCTTCAATTGTGATGAGAGGGAGAAATCAACTTTGATAGTTAAACCAATGGAAATTGCAGATTATTATTGCAACTGACATTATCCACCATGATCAAAAACTTAAGCATTTTAAACATACTAATTCATAGTATTATCTCCATTGGTGGGTATAGATTTTCTGCCTATGGACTTTCCCTTCCTGTTGACTATGTCTCCCTATGATGTACAGTCTGTTTCCTTGAATGCTTTGTTTTTTATTTTGAACTCAGTCTCATGAATACTATGACTTTCTTTTGGAGTTCTGTTTGTGAAGTTATGGAAGTCTTCCTGCAGAGGAATCCTTAATCCTAAACTGGGTGGGTAGTACACATTTGTATTTCACACCTAAACCTAACACACTTTGGAGTACCTTCTTTCTACTAATGCGAGTCCAAGAAGAAAATATGTTTTCCCCAAATTCCCTCAAAAATGGTTGAGGTTTTCTGGTTTCTCCTACGTGGAACAGGAAACTTTTTCAGGCTCTGGATTTATGTGAATATCTTTATTCCAGTGCCCCATCTTTCATACGTCCAAGTTCTGGTTGTCTTCCTTGAGTGTGTTAAAATTTCAGAGTTTAATCCTTGAGTATGTATCTTTGGTTTACCTCTTCCTGGGGTTATCATAGCAATATCAGTTTGTTAGTAACTATCTTGGAATATGTTTCTGACCCCTGTTTATAGAAGCTCAGGTATGTATTAATTTTCTGTTTTCTTTACCATTTCTTTATACTGGGAATGGGAGTGAGGGTGGAGCCTGAGTAGCCCCACTGCTCTCCACTCATGATTTCCTACTCCTTTCTTCACTTTACCAATTAAAACAAAACAAGGCAAAACTGAATCCCAGAGACAGAGCTGAATGTAGTAAAGCTCACAGGCTTACTTATTGGCATGATGGTGAATAAAATTTTTCTATACTCACATCATTCTAACGTGTAAATTGAGTGGATTGTGCTTGTGGGTCCTTCAGGTTCCTAGCAAAGTACAGGGCATAAATGTTTTTGGACCAGTTGATCCACCTTAAAATGGTTTATTTCTAATATTATAGTTTCTAATTTTAAATAGTTCTAATATTATAGTTCTAATTATAGTTTCTGACATAATGGGGTGCCACCATGGTAAGGAATCATTTCTGTTTGGGAATTAATTTCTCTGGGCTCATGTTCTTTTATGGTGGAAGACAGGGCCCTTAGACCTTGCAAGATGTGTGCAGGAGAATAAGTTGCACTCACATGAGGTGATGTGCCAGTGAAGATCTTCCAGTTGATGTCTCTGAGCTTTCTTTATTCTGTTGTTGGGTTTTAACTTCCTTGTCTATTACTGCCTTTGTCAGAAGGTTTTATCTTGCAGCTCATTCCTTTGGGAATGCCTAGGGTTGGCGATTAGGGGGTTTGGGGAGGCAGATGCCACACCTGTCTGTTGTTCTCTTTCCTTGGCACAACACATGCTCTTTGAGAGACCTGGTCAGTTGTCTCCCCTTCTATGAACGCTTCCACAAAAGAATCAGTCTTCCTTCTTCTGGGGCCTTAGAGCAGTTAAAGCCTATACTGTCGTGTGTATACATGTATCAGTTAACAAACGTAAATTTTCTTCAAGAAACCTCATTGCAAGGACAATGTATTTCCTTGAAATTATGGGGGTCAGTACACCATTCCTACTACTACTTTAAACTCAGTTACTTTTTTGTGAGCCTTTCCCTAGTTCTTAGAGTCACTCTAAAATCCCGTCTTAGTTCAGAAACGCGCGAACATTGTTACTGTTGCCTCCTCCACAGTTGTTGAATTGGGGCGGTTTAGATGAGCTGTCTACTGGACAGCGGACGACAGCGCCCCCTACAGGGGCGCAGGAAACCCCGAGTATTTGTTTCTCTGTAACCTGTTTCTGGGAGCAGAAGGACAGAGACTACCAGAGCTCTTCCAGCCCCTTTTCATATCTTTTCAGAACCACACCTTCTCTCCCTCCTCGACATTCAGGACTGTCCCCCGCCCAGATCTCTACGGCTGTCTTCGCTGTAACTTCTTTGCCTATTAATCCCACCTGGGACCCAAAAAGGCCTAAATACTACCATCAAGTTTTGGTTGTCAGTCCAACAAGAGTTGGAGTTAACTTTTCAATATTCTGAATCTTTTTAAAAGGCGAATGGAAATAAATCAAGCTATCTAATGAGAATCTCAAAACATACATTTGCAGCTCCTCTCTTTTTCTGTAGATTGCCTTCCGCACATCCAGAACCCAGCCCAGAATCCAGCTGGTGATGTCCAGGGAATGGTCGCTAAAAGAATACCCGGGGCTTAGGGGATGTTGGAGAGGGCTTCCTCTTTGATCTGTCTTATCCTGTTGGAGAGACTTTCCTAAGCCTGGTTCCGTGTCGCTGCCACCTAGACGCTGATATGGAGGAGAGAGTCTTGGATCCCAGAATTTTTCCGACTTTCTCGAAGTGGTCGGATGCTGCTTCTGGTTGAGAGCAGGAGGGCGCACAAAGGGTACAAAGAACGCAAAGAACAGAACCCTGCGTTGGAGAGCCCCCACCCGAGGCGTGATGCGGGGTCCGCTTAGTGGAAACTAGGATGGGGGTACCCAGAGCGTAAGCAGCTCAAAGTGCTAGCACTTTAACCCGGGCGCAGCAGTTCCGGAGGTAGCCAGGAAAACGCCCGGCCCTCCCCCGAGGGCAGGCGGGGAGGAGGCCGGGGGCGGGGCTCATCACGTGGAGAGGCGCGCGGGGGCGGGCGAGGCGGGGGCGCGCTCGGCTCTTTAAAGGCGCGCGAGCCAAGCGGGAGAGGTGGCTCCGCGGCCGCAGGCGCAGGCCCGGGCTGACAGCCGAGACGGCGGCGCGCCGGCTCGCGGCAGCTCTGGGACCCAACATGCGCGGCACCCGGGGAGGTGTCTGGCTGGCGCTGGTCGCGTCGCTCCTGCAAGGTAAAGCCGACACGTCTTCCTGTCCTCCACTCTTCCGCGGGATCCCGGGCGGCTCTTTGCGCTCCGCTCGGGGGCCAGGTTGGGTATCCCCGCCAGAGAGGGGCAGCAGGGCGCTGCCGGGGCTGCAGTTCTGGGCTGCATGGTTGAGCGGCGGGGGTCGCGAGCAGGGGTGCAGGAGGGAAAAGGAAGAGGGGGGCGTGGGGATCTCTCCCCGGGCCTTTCCTGAGCAGCTTGCCGGTGCTCTTTTCTTCGTAAGTGTCCCTGCAAGGCGAGTTCCAGAGGAAGCTCTACAAGGAGCTGGTCAAGAACTACAACCCGTTGGAGAGGCCCGTAGCCAACGACTCCCAGCCGCTCACAGTCTACTTCTCTCTAAGCCTTCTGCAGATCATGGACGTGGTGAGTCCCAGCGCCGGCTGCAGGGATGCCATCTCCCTGTCGCCAACTCCTAGGGGCTGTGGCAGCACAGGGACTGCCAAGCAGTGTAGCTTGGCCCGGACTTCCTAGCTGGTCCCGGACGAGGCGGCCAGCAATCTGACCGCGACTTCAGCTTGCCACGGGCTGCCTTGGTCTCCCCGCCTGTTGTGGAGGGACCAGGTGAAGCTTTTTTTCATCGCCCAGGCTACCTGTGCATGAGAACTTGGGTCTCACCTTTCCCTCAGCTTAGAAACTCAGGGCGAAAGTATTCCATGTTAGGAATCAGTAGCAAGAACAGTGTGCGAATGGTCTCATTCAGTGTCAATTTAATCAGTTCTAGGCTTTTCTGCTGCTACTAGCGTGTAGGTTTGTCATAGGGCGAGCTGTGGATGTTTGGACTCCCCTCCCATTTGAGTAATGGAGATTTTTTTTTTTTTTTACCTTTCTGGTGAATCTTCCTCTGGCAGTCTTCCTCGGAGAACTCAAGGCTCCACACCAGAGATTCACTTGTCTGTCCCTTCAGGCAGCTGCTTCCAGCTCTTATTGAACTCTTCTTGCTTTGCAGCCTTACCAGTGCCCATTTCACTTGGCAAATCTGTGCACTGTCCTCTTATTTTTTCCTCTAGACTGCTTTGAATATTCAATATGCATTGGTATATCCTTCATACAGTACTGATACTTTTGCAAAGTGTTTGATTCATTATGAATAGGTTTGCATGTCTGGTCCACATAAGGCATTGAATTCTGTTCTAGAGTGCCTGGATTACGGTAGGGTGGGGCAAAGGAATAATGATATTCATGGAGAGGGAATGATACCATAAGAAAGAGGTGTGCAAGTTAGCCACAACTCCAGCTGGAAAGTGCTAAAAGCCACCAGAAGGTTTCAGGAAGAGTGGCATAAGATGATAGTGACATTTCATAATCCTGCAAATAGTTACCCACATGGCCATGCTGATACGTATTTGTCATTTAATCTAGTTAAAATTGCAGTGACAAATGACTTCCTTCTGATATTACATGTGTGTCAAATGTGTACTTCTTCCTATAGGAAGAATCCTGTTTTAGATATTGAATGTATGTGTGATGATGTGGAAAAGTTATCTTGAGAGATTTAGGGGAAGATAGCTACTGTCACCTGGATTACTGGTTTATGAGTTAGTTGCTGTTTATGGAGCACAGGCTACAGGGAAGGAGAGAGGATAGGGATATCAAGTTAGGGAAACAAACTGAAAAAGAAGTTCTAGGTCACAGGGCAATGGAGGTGCAGAGGATTTGGGGTGGAAGAGGCATAGAGACTCCAGGGCATTTGTAAGATGTACTTGCTTTATAGAACAGCTCCTGTGTTATTTTAAGGAGCTCAGGATTTGTTCTTGGGATTTTGGTGCCTTTGGGCTTTGTTGATCTCTGGGTTGTTGATTTTAGGTAAATTTCTTGAGTCTCCTGAGTCTTGACTTTCCTGTAAATAGAATGGATATTTTAGCAATTAATGGGTTATTGTGAGTAGTTTAAGAATGTGGAGATAACTTTAAGAGACCCCACACTTGTGCACATTCTGTAGTCATTTCCATAGAAAAATGACTTGAGGAAGGGCCAGGCAGCTGAGCTAATATACTCCACAAATGGTACATGGTAGGGTGAGAAAGGGAAGTCAGTCTCCCTTTCCCTACTTGCTCAGGATCTGCTCTGGTCAGGCTACCTCACTGTATGTTCCACAGCAGCCTTTTATGGGGTTGTCTTCATGCTATCTGGATAGGATGTGATGGTGTAGCAGCTACTTTGCTTAGGAACATGTGTAAGCAAGTGAAGCAGGCCTTCTAAGGCTATGGGAGACTGCTCACTCACAGAGAAGCTGTAAGCTTTTTTATCCTGGGTATCCCTGCCTCTGTAAGAGACTCTTTGAGGAATGTGATTAATATGAGGCATTTCACCTTAGAAGAAGTGAAAGCATAGTTAGCATTAATGATGAGAAAAATTCTAAAAATTGTCATGTTTTTAAAAAAGTTAAAATAAAAAAATCATAAGCACTGTGTACCCTGACCATTCCAGTGTTATAAAAACATGTGAAGATGACCATCAGCAGCCAGAGGTCATGCAAGGGGCAATCAGAGAAAGTCTTAAAGTCACCTTGGCTGTGGATCTAGCTGTGAATGGATTGAACTTCCCAACCAGGCAATGCTGTGTGTTTGTGGAGTGGCCTTGAGAAAACTACTTTAGCTTTATAAGCCCTGTTTTCTCATGTGTAAAATGAGAATAATAATATCCACTTCACAGGATTTTGAGAGGATTAAAAAAGTGAAAGTTCTTGACACACACTTATGATTCACTGAAGATTTGCTCTATCTTAATCACAGAATACTTACAGGGCAGGAAGTCCATGCCTAGAAAGGTGTGGTAGTCTGCCTAAGGTCACATAGTGATTAGAGAAAGGGTAGTGAGGAAAACCCACATCTAACTCACAGGTCCTTCTTTCTAAATCTGCAGCCTCCTTTGGACTGGGTAACTTATTTTGTGGAACAAAGTCAGCATAATCTACTTAAACTGACTGAACTGTAACAAATTGAATATGATTGTCCTAACATCCTGGATGAGAAAGAAGTCTCTATATGAGACAAGGAAATATGCAATCATTTGTATTCTAGTTCTGCTTGGCTTTTCCTTGTTAAGAAACAAAGTCAGGTTTTTCCAGCTGAAATCTCAGCACCCTGGACAGAGACACTATGGTCCTCATAAGGGATCTATGTGGCAAAATCTTGGCTGATAAGGATTCTCTTTACAAATTCAACTCTAGGGGTCATTTACCCATCTGACTGGGCTGTTCTAGACCATAGTCATTTCCCCCCGCCCCGCCATATTATTGTTCTACTTTTTGTCGGCAAGGAATTCTTAGAGAGCTAGGGAAATGGCATATGTTTTTACATATTTTATTTTCATTAAAGATCATTTACTCTTTTGTCAATTTATTCTACACATTTATTGGGCTAATAATATGAACTTTGCTAGATTCTGATAATTTACAGATGAGCAAGGAATAATTTCTGTTTTCAGTGATCTCATTATCTGGCTTGGGATACTAAAAAAGTAAATCCAAGCTTACTATATTGATGAAATCTAACATAAATATACTGAGTGCTGCAGATCTGCATAAGGAAAACAATTATTTCCAACTATAGTGGCTGAAAATGGTTTCAAAAAGGAAGTGATTGGCTTTCTAAAAGTGAGTGGAGTTTGCCAGTTGGAGAAAGTAGGAATGGCTTTCCAGGTAATGAGAACAGAGAGAGGAAAAATGCAGTGAAGGAGGCACACATTTCAACAAGGTGGGCTCCTGATTCCTGGGTGGTCCTATTTATTTATTTATTGTAGTTGGACATGATACTTTTATTTATTTATTTATTTTTATGTGGTGCTGAGTTTTGAGAAGTTCTAAAAGAGAGATACAGTATTGACCTGGTTACTGACAGCTTTACTGATCCTTTTATTTTGTGTTAGAGAAAACACCTAGCAAGATGGAAGTTATGATTTTTCTTTGGTAGAAGTGTTAATGTGTGAGATGTCTTGAATGCTTCTGCAGAGTTCACACTGGGCTCTAGTCTGGGTACCTAAGAGAACAGGAGGAAGTGGCATGCCAAGCATTTCATGAAGCTGAAAGACCAGCTTGCTGTAGCATGTTTTCCTAGAAATGAAAACAATCTAAACCATGACATTTTTTATTAAATGTAACAAGTGTAAACTATTGATTACAGTAAAAAATGTGAATATGTTTTGAGGACAAAACAAGAGTCTTCAAAGGAATTGATAAAGCACTAGGTAGAGAGTGGGAAGGTGAATTCCTGAGTAGGGGAGGGAAGTAATCAGATCTGTGTTTAGATGATACTAGAACATTGTGTGTGGGATAGGTTGGAGAGGAGGGAGGAATGTATGTCAGAGATGAGGATGGGTCTTTTTTAGTCTGTTTTCTGTTGCTAAATTGAAATACTGAGACTGGGTACTTTATAAGAGGTTCTTGAATTTGGAGGCTGGGTAGTCAAAGGATATGGTGCTGGCATTTGCTCAGTTTCTGATGAGAGCCTTGTATTGCTTTAATCTGTGGCAGAAAGCAGAAGGGCAAATAGACACAGAAGAGGCAAAATACCAAAGGTGACCTTTTTTAGAACAACCTGTTCTTGGGGTAACTAATCAGTCTCATGAGAATGTATCCAAAGAAAGCATACAGAATATCCAAAGAAAGGCATTAATCCACTCATGAGTGCTCTGTCTCCATGACTCAACCACCTCTCACTAGCCCTCACCTCTAATAATGGTGCACTGAGGAATTAAAGTTCCAACACTTGAACTTTTGGAGACAAACTGAAACAACAACGGCAAGGTCAAACCAAAAATGATACTGTGGGAATGTGGAGAAAGGGAAACATTTGTTAAGTGAAAGTACCTCAATTATTCCTAAATGCATACTCTGACTTATGATGATTATTAATTTATTAACCTCATGGGCTTGTCACTGGGATGGGAATGAGATAGTACATAAGAAATCATTTTGAATTGATGCAAATGGAAGATTCTAAACTGCCAACAATTTTCATAATATTTCTCCTTTATTCTTGCCATTTGGTCAGTCACCTGGACACATACATCTAAAGACCTTTGTAAGAGCTGATTTGCATAAAATAAATGTGCATAGTTATGAAATCATGTCCAGAAGGCAAGGTTGTTTAAGATTAATAATATGAATCAATATATAATTAGGCACAAATATAAAACACATAATTATGCACAAATGATTTTTGAAATTTTTATAGATTTTGGATTGCAGGTCCACTTTTTGGAAGTTTTAATCACAGGACAGTAGTGATCAAACATTTAGAGTTTACCTAAATGCAGAAGGCAACAAAGTTGTGGAGCCCAGTATCCTAGGTATCCCAGTATCCCAGTATCCTTGTGGTTCCTCTGAACTCCCCTTGGTGGCCCTGTGCTCAGGCTCATCAGATTTATGATTTTGCATTTACTCACTACTATTTAAAAATGCTACAACTCTAAATATTATCCCATATTATTTATAAAGATTACACTTATAGAACACATTCTGAGAACAAATGCCTAAGGAAAATCTGGAAATTATCCCAGTAAAGTTATTTTTCCACACTTTTTTTCCCCTAGAAGTTCTGGGTTTATAGCAAATTTAAGAGGATGGTACAGAGGTTTCTCATATACCTCCATGCCCCCACATGTCTAGCCTTCTTTATCAACATCCCCCACCAGTGTACACTTGTTACATTCAGTGAACCTATACTGACCTGTCATTATCACACAAAGTTTAGAGCTCACATTGGGGTTTCACTGATGGTGATATGCATATTTATGGACTTGGACAAAGATAGAATGGTAAATTTCCACCACCATAGTGTTGTACAGAAGAGTGCTTTTGCTGCTCTAAAAACCCTCTGTGCTATGCCTTTACATCTCTATACTCTACTCCAACCTCTGGCAGCTGCTGAGTACCTTTTTACTATCTGCATAATTTTGCCTTTCCCAGGATGTCACACATCTGAATTCATACTGTTTGTAGCCTTTTCAAATTGCCTTTTTCATCATCAATATGCATTTTAAATTCTCCATTTTCTATGACTTGATAGCTTATTTCTTTTTAGCACTGAATAATATTATATTATGGATATATCATAGTTTATCCTGTCATATAGTGAAAGGCACTTTATTTGCTTCAAAAAATTGGAAATTATTAACAAATTATTAATGAAGCTGTTATAAATGCCTGTATTCATGTTTTTATGTAGATTTAAGTTTTCAAATCCTTTGGGTAAATATCAAGAAGGATAATGACTGGAATGAATAGTAAGAGTATATTTACTTTTATGATAAACTATCCGACTGTATTCCAAAGTAGCTGTACCATTTTGTAGTTCCATCAACAATAAATGAGAGTTCCTATTGCTCCCCATCCTCAGGAGTATTTGGTATTGTCACTGTTCTAGATTTTGTCCATTCCCATAGGAATGTAGTGATATCTCATTGTTATTTTACTTTGTGTTTCCCCTATGACATATGGTGTGGAACATCTTTAGGTTTATATGCCATCTGTATCTCTATCCATTCAGATTTTTGGCCCAGTTTTGAGTCAGCATGTTTATTTCTTATTAAATTTTATGAGAAATATATATATTTGAATAACATTCCTTTACCAGATGTGTCTTTTGCAAATATTTTCTTCCAGTGTTTGTCTTGTCTTCTCATTCTCTTGACAATATTTTTCACTTAGCAGAAGTTTTTTTTTTTAATTTTGATGAAATCCATCTTATTGACTGTTCTTTAATGGATCATACCTTTGGTGTTGTGGATAAAATGTCATCACCATACCCAAAGTCAACTAGGTATTTCTCCCGTGTTATATCCCAGGACATGTATAGTTTTGCATTCTACATTTCAATCTGATAAATTTTGAGATGTATTTTGTGAAGGTCTGTGTCATTTGACTCATTCATTCATTCTTTTGTGTGTGTGTGTGGGTGTACACATAGATGGTAGCTGCTGTATCATTTGTTTAAAGGCCTATCAGTTGAATATTTTTACATGGGTCTATTTTGGGTTCTTTATTCTGTTCCATTGATCTATTTGTCTTTCACCAACACTATGCTGTCAAGGCCATTGTGGTTTTCTAGTAAATACAAAGTTGGATAGTATTATTCCTTCAAATTTGTTCTCCTTCAATATTGTATTGAACTGTTCTGGGTCTTTTGCTTGTTCATATAAGCTTAAGAATCAATTTCTCAGTATCTACAAAATATCAGTGGAATTTTGGTTGGGATTACAGTGTAATCTATATAGCACAAGATGGGAAGAACTGACATCTTGACAATATTGAGTTTGTGAAAATGGATTTATTCTCCATTTATTTAGTTCTTTTATATCTTCCACCAGAATTTTGCAGTTTTTCTGATACAGACTTTTGTACATAATTTTTTAAGATTTAAACCCAGATGTCTACTTTTGGCAGGCTTAAATTATGTTTTAAATTTCAAGTTCTTTTGTTCATTGCTAGTACATAGGAAAGTGATTAGATTTTGCATATTAACCTTGTGTCCACCAACCTTGATGTAACGGCTTATTAGCTCCAGGAGAGTTTTTAATTTGTTAATTCTTTCAGATTTTCTACATCGACAATTATGACATTGGCAATAATGCAATTTTATCCCCCCCAATTTGTGTATATTTATTTCCTTTTTGTCTTATTGCATTAGCTGTAATTCCAGTATGATATTGAAAAGAAGTGACCAGAGGGCACATTCTTGCCTTGTTCTTGATCTTAGTGGAAAAGTTTGAATTTCTTACCATTAAATGTGTATCTAGTTGTAGGATTTTTGTATATTTTCTTTATCAAGTTGAGGATGTTCTCCTATATTTTTACTTTACTGATTTTTTGGTTGTTTCTGTTAATCAATGTTTATTTTGTGAAATGCATCTATTTTTCTGCACCAGTTGATATGATTATATGATTTCTCTTTTTTAGCTGGTTCATGGGATGGATAACATTACTATTTGAATGTTGAGTGAGCCTTGCATATCTGGAATAAATCCCTTTGGCTATGGTGTATAATTATATTTATTCATTGTTGGATTCAGTTTGCTCATAATTTTGTTGAGGATTTTTATATCTGTTCATGAGCATGTAGTCCTCATTTCTTATAGTGTCTCTGATTTTGTCATTAGGGTAATACTGGCCTCATAGAATGATTTAATATGTAGTCTCTCTGCTTCTGCCATTTGAAAGAGATTGTAGAGAATTGTTATATTTTCTACCTTTAAATGTTTAGTAGAATTTGCCAGGGAACCCATTTGGGTCTGATGCTTTCCTTTTTGGAATATTATTAATTATCGATTCAATTTATTTCATAAATATAGGTCTGCCCAGATTGCCTATTTTTATGTGTGTGAACTTTGACACATTATGTCTTTCAAAGAATTATGAATTTCATGTAGGTTTTCAAGTGCGTGAACATAGAGTTGTTCATAGTATTTTTACATATTATTTTAATATCCATTGGATCTATAGTGTTGTACTTTTTTTTCAGTTCTAATATTGGTAATGTATATCCTCTCTAGTTTTTGGTTAGTGTGGCTTCAAAGAATCAGGTTTTATTTCAGTTCATTTTACCTATTGATTTTCTGTTTTCCATTTCATTGATTTCGGTTATAAATATTTCTTCTGTTTACTTCAGATTTGTGGTCTTCCCCGCTAAGGTAGAAACTTAGATTTTAGATTTTTCTTTCCTGAGATGTTCATTCCGTGTTCTAAAATTTCCTCTAAGCACTGTTTCTACTAGTTCTCACAAATTTTGGTAAGTTATGTCTTTATTTCAGTTAGTTCACAATATTCTTGAGATTTTTTTCTTTGACCTGTGTGTTCAGAAGTTTTGATCTCTATATGTCTTGGAATTTCCAGCTATCTTTGAGTTATTGATTTCTAGTTTATTGAGAACTCAGAGTATATGCTGTATGATCACTATTCTTTTAAGTTGTTAAACAATGCTTTATGGCCCAGAATGTGTTCTGTCTTGTCGAATGGACCGTGTGATCTTAAAAAATGCAGTTCTGCTATTTGATGAAATGGTCTATAGATATTGATTATAGCCAGTTGTTTAATGATGTTGAATTCAGCTGTGTTCTTAATGATTTTCTGCCTGCTGCATCTGTCCATTTTTAGTAAACTTGTATTGGAATCTCCAACTATGATAGTAGATTCATCTATTTCTCCCTGAAATTGTTAGTTTTTGCCTCATATAATTTTACATCCTCTTGTTAGATACATACATGTTAAGGATTTTGACATTTTTTTTAGAAAATTAGGTCCCTTTGTAATGACCCTTTGAAGGCCTCTATATCTGAAATCAGTATAGTGTTCTTAAATTAGTGTTGGCAAGATATGCTTTCCTTCATTAATTAATCTGAATGTGCCTTTGTATTTAATGTGGGGCTTTGTAGACAATGTAAATTTGGGTCTTGTTCTTTTTGGTCCACTTCCATGATTTATGTCTTTTAATTGGTGCATTTAGATCATTGAAATTCCAAGTTAATTATTAATACCGTTGGCTTATTATCTACCACATTTTTTACTGTTTTCTCTTTGTTGTCCTTAACCTTTATTCCTGTTCTTCCAGTCTTCTGCCTTTTTGGGCTGGATATGAGCGTTCTACATGATTCCCTTTTCTTTTTTGGTATATCAGTTATACTTTTTTTATTTCTGTTTTTCACTTTTTCAGTGATTTCCCTAGAGTTTGCAATATGCATTCAGCTAACCCAAGTTCTACTCTTTTGTTAATTGTTGGCATGATATGTTTTTCTCCATTTATTGCATTGTTACCACTTCAGAGATAGTGTGATTACATTATAGTAACAAAATAGTCCTGCATACATAAACAAATACATGATTGCTAACCAATGTAAGAATAAGAAAAACAAATATATGTATCTTATATATTTTTTTTGCAATCTTCCTTTTTGTAAATTTGAGTTTCTGACCTCAAATCTACTCATTTTATTTCTCTCTAAAGAACTTCTTTTAAGATTTTCTGAAATGAAGGATATCTGGCAACAAATTTCCCCAACTTTTGTTTGTATGGGTTCACCTTTGTTTGTTTATAAATGTATTTATTTTATGTTTGTTTGTTTGTTGGGGGATTGCAACCAGGGATACTTTATCACTGAGCTATATCTCCAGTTATTTATTTATTTATTTATAGGCAGAATCTTGCTAAGTGGTCCAGGGTGGCCTCCAATTTGTAATCTTCTAGCCTCAGATTCCAGAGTCACTGGGAATATAAGTACCCAGCTCTTCTTCACTTTTTAAAAAAAATATTTTTTATATATATAGACCTTTATTTTATTCATTTATTTATATGTGGTGCTGAGGATCGAACCCAGTGCCTCACACATGCTAGGCAAATGCTCTACCACTGAGCTACAACCTCAGCCCTCTTCTTCACTTTTGAAGGATAATTTCTCAGGATACAGAAATCCAGTTTGGCTGGTTTTGTTGTTGTTGCTTTTTCTCTCAACATTTTAAATATCCACTCCCATCTTCTTGCTTGCCGGAGAAGTTGAATGTAATCATCTTTTTTTTTTTTTCTTCTTCTCTATAGATAAGGTCTTTTTTCCTTCTGGCTTCTTCCAGAATTTTGTCTCTATTTTTTTAATTTTCTCTAGTTTGAAAATCATACATGTAGATGTATACTTTTTATTTGATTGGCAGTTTATCCTACTTCACATCTTCCCTGCAGTTATTGTCTATGGTTTGGTGATTGACAAGAACTTGGGGGAATTGAGGGTCATTGTTGTTTCAAGTATTCTGTTCCTTTCTGTTTCTGGTACTTCCATTATGTATACGTGATTTGTTTTCTTGTCCTACAGTCCTTGGATATTCTGTTCCTTTTTTTCTTACTGTATTTGTTCTCTTTTTGTTTTAGTTTTCAGAATTTCTATTGACATATCCTGAAGCTTAGAGATTTCTTTCCTCACATATGTCTAGCACATTATAAGCCCATGAAAGGCATTCTACATTTCTGATACCATGTTTGTGATTTCTAGTATTATTTTTTGGTTCCTTTTTAGAATTCCCATCACCCATATATTCTTGCATGCTTTCTACTTTATCCACTACAGCCTTTAGTATATTCATCAGAATTGTTTTAAATTCCTGGTCTGATCATTCCAAAATTCCTGTCGTATCTGTTTCTGATGCTTCCTCTGTCTCCTCAAATTGTATCTGTTGTCCTTCAGTGTATCTTGTAATATTGTCTTAATAGCCAGACATGATGTACTAGGTGAAGAAATTCCAAAGACCTTTCCCAATAGGTATGAGGTATGGGAGAAGGGGAAGTGCTCCGTGTCCTGAGGTTAATCAGGTCTCAGTGGTTTGCCTAAGCCTCTGGACTATGACACTCACAAGTGTTTCTCAGTAATTTTCTCCATCTTCGGACATGGTGGCTAATACAGACTTCAGTTGGTATTTTCCTTTCCTCAGGCAAGTTAGGCTTTGTCAAGAAATCAACAGTTTAGAGACATGAATTTATTCTTTCTCAGAGCAGGCTTTGTTTAGAGCAGAGTGGTCTGGTGTATTTCAAAATGGCTCATTTGGCCCTTCCCTGCGAAGGACACAAGGGGGATTTTTCTTTGATCTTTACTGGAGGAAACCTAGTCAGGGTCCTGGAGGTAAATCCTACAATATCATGGGGCCCCTCTATGACTAAGTCTCTCTGCAGTTTTTAACTCTCAGTGTTGACTGCATTGGACCTTTAGCAATTCATTAATTACCAGAAAGATTTCCTGCCTCCCACTGGTTTCCACAGTGGTTTTTGCTCTGAGTCTCTGTTGTGAACAGTGGCTCTCTGTAATCACCTGTCTGTTTCCCCAGCAATCCCATTTTGGGGTCTAAGAAGAGCTATTGATTTTTTTTTTTTTAGTCTGTTCAGCTTTTACTTCTTGTTAGGACACAGTGGTAGCTTCCTAGCTCATTACATGCAGAACTAGAAACCTGACCTAATAATGTTATGAAAAGTAACATTTCTTAAAATTTACAAAAGAAGTATATGTTTTATATCATGAACCAAAGTAAACTAAAAAAAAGAATGGGTGTGTGGATCATCCAGATCACCCTTGCCCAAGGCGTTCTGGTGCAGCTGTGCTATCTTTTCTTCATGTTTATGGATGTGTAGAGAAATATTTAAAAATTAAAATGGTGAGAAACCATGTATGGTGCCTTAATCAATATTAACAGGCATTAATTTTAAAGTGATGCAAATAGGCCAAGTTGTAAACAACTGCAAGTTTTAAAATCAAATTGTGTTTTTTCCCCATTATTGTATAACCTCCACCGTCACTTTCTGTTCAATACCTGTTCCTTTTTAAATTTAGAAATCATCTAGGATTGTTTCATTGTTCACTTGTTAGCAGTGCAAAGATGTATTTTTCTTTTTTAAAAAATTCCTTATTTGTTCTTTTTAGATAAACATGATAGTAGAGTGTACTTTGACAAATTATACATACATGGAGTATAACTTCCCATTCTTGTGGTTGCACATGATATGAAGTTTCACTGGTATTGAATTCATATATGAACTTAGGAAAGTTAACGTCTGATTCATCCTACTGTTTTTCCTCTTCCCATCCCCTTCCCTTCCCTTTGTTCACCTTTGTCTAATCCAATGAACTGCTGTTCCCCCATTATTGTGTGTCAAGATCCACATATCAGAGAGAACATTCGAATAGATGGATTTTTTTTAAAAGCTTTAGTTTGATCATCTTTGTCTTTGGCGATCTTTAATGTGATTACTGATATCGTTAGGTTTAAATCTATCCTTTAGTGTTTGCTTTTGCCCTGTCTCTTCTCCATTCATTTTTTCTCCTTTCTTACATTTTTCTGCATGAACTACTCATTTGATGTGATTCCAGTTTTACCTTCTTCTAGCTTGTGAGTCATACATTCTTCTTGTAGTGGCTTAGAGATTATAGCAGGAATCCTTGAATAATGAAACACTAAATTATAACTGTTTCTGTATAATATGAGGACTTAAGATCACTTCATTTCCATTTCCATTCCAACCCCATAATTCTAACTTGTGTGCAGTTATTGTCATATATTTTATTTGTATCTGTTTTTAAACTCTGTAATACAGATTATAACTATTTTATACATTAGCATATCCTTTTATATTTACCCAAACTTTTAAATTTTGGCTACTTTTGTCCCTTCCTATATCTTTCTTTAGAGAGAGAGAGAGAGAGAATATTTTTTAATATTTATTTTTCAGTTTTCAGTGGATACAACATCTTTATTTTTTTATTTATATGTGGTGCTGAGGATTGAACCCAGCGGCCTGTGCATGTCAGGTGAGCGTATTACTGCTTGAGCCACACCCCCAGCCCCCTTCCTATATCTTCTAACTTTCATTTGAGATCTTTTTCCTTCTACCCTTTAGTGTGGGCCTGGGAGTAGCAAGATCTCTCTTTATTTGCTTTTTTTCAAAATATATTTATACTGCTATCTTTTTTTAATGTTGCTGCTATCATTTTTAATAATTTAGAGATACAGACTCTGGATTGACAGTGATTCCTTTCAGCACTTTGAGGTACCACCCCATTGTTTTCTGATTTCCATTGACTTTCTAGGGATCAGCTGTGCATCTTGTTTTTGTTCCCTCAGGGTTACTCTTGTTTTTTTTTTTTTTTTGGTCTGCTTTAAATTTTACTTTTGATCTTTGGTTTCTAACAGTCTTACTATGCTGTACATAGGGCATTTTTTTTCCTACTTGGGATTCATAATACTTCTTGAGTCTATTACTTGTTTTTTTTCATAAGTTTTGGAAAATTGTCACCAATTATTTACTTTAAATATGGCTTCTGTTTCATTCTGCTTTTATCCTTTGGGATTGCAGTCATGAATTGGTCATAGTTTGTCACTTTATCCCAGTGATTCTCACCTAGAAGCAGTATAGTCCCTGAGGGGATATTTTTCAGTGTCTTCAGACATTTTTTGGTTGTCTAACTGGAGAAGAAGGTGGTAATGATATTTACTGGGAAGAGTCCAGGAAAGGAATTCTTTTAAGTATCCTAAAATGCATAGGACAGCCCCCCCAAGGCAAAAAAAAAATTGTCTGGACCCCAAAATGTTAATAGTGTGAAGATTAAAAAAAAAAAAAAGCAAACAAACAGAAAACAAACCAACAAACAAAAAACATTGTAGTCCCTATATTTCATATTCTTCTCTATAATTTTTGTTATTTTCTTTCTGGGCTTCAGACTATTTTCTGTTGACTGATAGATACAATGAGAGAATCTATTACTAACTATTTATTGTTAGATCCAGAAATTATAGAAAAGAATATGAAATACAGGGAATACAATTGGTTTTAAAGTTTCAGATACTGTATTTTTTACTTTTAGAATTTATATAGATCTCAAGTTTGTCCTAAAATTTCTCACATACATCAATAAGAATAATTTTATATCTGATGACTCCATCCTTGTGATATTTTATGCTTCTGTTTCTATTTTTGATTTTTCCTCTTAATTTTCAGTCACATGGCATTTTCACATGTTCCTTCTTAGACTGATGGTTTTGTAGTTCATTTCAAACAATGCATATGAAAAATTGCAGGGATAATCTGAGGGTATTGAAAATACTCTTACTCCTGTTTTATATTTGCTTCTGATCAAAAGCCAGCCTATGAGCGCCAGCAGTAACAGATTACCTTAATCCATGTAGGAATTAAAAAAATAAGAAGCCAGGCTTCAGTCTTTGCGAAGTTGGTTCTTGCATCTACATTCTAGGGTGTAAACCCAGAGTTTACTAGAATTTTTTTTTCATCTTTAGTAACTCCTGAACTCGTATTTTGTCTTCCTTGCTCTTGAATCTAGGTCTCCTCATTTTTAACCTCTTAGGAATTTTTAAAAGAATCACCATATGGTTCTGGAAGAGTAACCTACATCCTGTTGTTCTCTCAGGGTATTCCTTTGCTTCGGGAGCTTCTCTACAATTCCTCACTGCCTGTGAGTTTTCTGGTGCCTTCACACACACGAGTTTTGCATTTCTTCCAACTTTCCTAATTGTTCTCATTCAAGGTTTGGTTAACACTACCTCCTTAACATTGCTGATAACATTGTTATCCTTGCTGATAGCAGAATTGAAATTCTAAATTAAAACTTGTTTACAGTGCTCCTTTATAATTGATCCATATTTATTGCAGTAGAGTTTTATCCCTGTCAATACTGCTTTTGGCTCTAAGAACATAAATCTACATTTTTTTTTTTTTTTTACTGTTACAGGCTGAGAATTATGGGCAGTTTTACTAAAGGAGACTTTGTTTTAAATGATACCCTTGAAGTCTACCTCTGAAGGTTTTCCCCCAAAGAATTCACTTCTCTCAGAGCTCCTGGTTCATTCCTGACATGCTGTTAAAGAAAGAGAAATAGTCTTGTTATGGAAGGATGCCATTGAAAATCTCTGCTCTCTTATTGGTTTATTTTAAAAATCAGGATTAGGTAGTGTTTTACAAAAAAGAAAGTTATTTGGAATCCCTTTTTCATTTTATTTATTTAATTTATTTTGGTGCTAGGGATTTAACCCAGGGCCTCATGAATGCTAAGTATGCTCTATCACTGAGCTATATCCCAGCACTCATTTGGTTTCTTCTAATAGCAAGTCACATGCTCTTCATTTCAGTGATTTCCTCACAGTCAACGTCAATTATAAATGACTGTGGCAAAAATGTTTCCAAAGTATCACAAAATAGTGTACATGTGTCCATATTATCCTTACCTGTTACCCTTTACTTTCACTGCTAAATATCATTTTTGGTAGAATAAAGCATCACATAATACAGTTTTATTCATATTCCAAGACACCAAATTGGAAGCTATATAGTAGCCTCAGGTCACAGCTCCTGGCAAGATGAAATAATCAACTGAAACTAATATGAGATCCAGTTGGAAGTTATGTAAAATCTGGTATAATTCTATAAAAATCAGCAGAGGAAGAGGCCTGGATAAGAGGCCTGACCACCTGTTCTGAGTCGATTGCTGGTGCAGGAGCTGATGAGTCTTAACTGTGGGTGGCAGAGGGAAGAGGGAAGGAAATTGCCATTATCATTGTTAATGAATTCCATAAGTAAGAGATCCTCAGGGTGGGAAATTTACTCTTGGATCACTGAAAGCAAATTGTAAAGATTCCTATCTTAGTTTATAGACCAACTGATATCCAAAAGGTTAATATTATCAAGGTGAAGCAACCAAATGCGTATTATATTGGGGATTAGGGCCACAGCACAGCTATTAGGACTAGGATTTTTTTCGTTGTTTGTTTTCAGTCCCAGGCATTAAACCCAGAGCTTTGAACATGATGGAAAAGCCTCTGCCACTGAACTACGTCCCTGGCCCTAGGACTAGGATTTCTGAGATCTTTTTACCATAAGTACCCAGAAATTTTTTGTGTGTGTAGGAAAAATATTGGTTTAGTATATTCTGTAGCTGGAGTAGAAAGGGTTTGCCAAGATAAAGTACTCTCTAGTTTAATGATGTTATAACAAGAGTCTGCTTTGCATGATTGTCTGTTTAACAATATGATAGACCATCAATAAAATTAAAAAAAAGATTCCTGTCTTGAGTCAAAAAGTCTACTTTAGAGGAAGGAAAACCAGTTTGCTTTAGTATATAGAGAGAAGGCAAGCATTGGAGTGGCTTTCAAGTTGGTTTCAAGTTTTAGAAATTTATTATGAGTTTCTAATATGTTTTAAGAAGCTCACATATAGAATAAATTATGTTTGGAAATTTTGATTAAACAAATTAGGCTAAGACTGACTGTTCACTGATTGCCAGAATATATTTCATTAAATTCAAATTGATAAAATTTGCAATTGAAATCACTAATTAGAAAACATTAGTTTGTTATGTTTTCTATGAAAACATTTTATTGTCACTTGAAGTAAACTTTAACTCACCAGCCAGCTCAGGGAGAGACACAAGCTTCAATTTTGGAAATTATTCCTTAACCATTTTAAAACTTTGTGTATAATAGATATGAGCAAATGCACCATATCAAAATCAAATGCACCATATCAAAAACAACTCAGTAAGTTGACAAAAAGGAAACCCACCTAAGGTAACACCACCTACACAGCTTTTCACTCATTCAGAGTATCTATCTATCTATCTATTTATTTTATTGCGGTGCTTGGGGTCAAAACTGGAGTCTTGCAAATGCTAAGCATTGGCTCTATCACTGAGCTACATCCCAGCCCCCTTTTCTAGAACTTTATATACAAGCATACATGTAATCTTTTGAATCTGGCTGCTTTTGTTCAATTTATTTTTGTGAGTCCCCAAGTTGTTGCCTGTAGCTCTACTTTATTTATTTTTGTTGTAAGATGATAATAAGATTTCTTATTTTATCTATGGATATTTAGGTTGTTTCTAGATTTTCACTATTATGCAGAACACTGCCACAAATATTCTTTCAGCTGTTTCTTTGAAATTTACATCCACATCTCTAAATGAAATGCTCATATTGCCACTTTTTGGTGTAAGCTATGTTCAACATCTAAGGACTTATCATTGCTGAAAGTGAGGATTTAATTCTTCATTTTCTCCTCACTTCCACTGCCACACAGTTGTCAAATAATTATCTCCCTGTCTTCCCACCTTCCCACAGTGAAACTACATAATCGGGTTTTGTTAAATTAATCTATAGTATTGATATGAAAATCTTTGCAATCACCTCACATCTGAGCCATGGAGTAAATTATGATATATTTGTTTTCATTAGAGTTAATACTACCTTTTCCAGTTGTTGACTCTCTCATATAATCCCTGTTTTATCCTGACTCTTCAGTAGAAACATAAATCTCTTTCCTTATGTTAAGACACATGTGGATTCCTATCTTTAACATTATTAGAGACTCTTGATACATTTTGTTCTGTTAGAAACTAGATTTGTTGTTTCCTAGGCCTATCCTACAGCTGTCAAACTGGTGCTTATTTTCACTTTTGCCTTCTGTCAACAATTCTGACACCAAGTGGATGCCTTATAATCCAATTTAGCTCTGACACTACCCACTTAGCCTCAATTCCCACACATTAAAGGGCAAAACTCCTCAACAACACTGTCCTTAATTCAGATGTCAGTCTTTCTGAACAAAGGGTTTGCATTTCTGTCTGGTCTGTAGGTAGTAGTGGTAGGTCATAGGCTCGTGATTTTAACTTTTCCAGATGATGCCAAATGGTTATATCAGTTAACATTTCTACCAATAGTATTTGAAGGTTTTTGTTGCTGCTCATGCTCCCTGAAACTTGGTATTTTCAGTCTTTTAAATGGTCATTCTGGAGCACTGGATATAACTCAGTAGTGTAGAGCTTACCTAACATGCTCAGTGTCCCAAGTTTGATCCACAGTACTGCAAACATAGAAAAAACATAAATTTACCCTTCTGATGGAGTGATATTTCCTTGTGATTTTAATTAGTGGCTCTCTGATTACTAATAAAGTTGAAGACATTTTCATTTTTTAGTTTTGCATTTGAATATTTACTTTCAAGAAGTGTTTATTCATATCTCTTGTATATCCTCTTTTTTACTTATTTGTAGGAGTTTTTCTATTTTGAACATGCACCCTTAGTTATTGCTTATTTTGTGCAGCTGTAACAGAATACTTGAGACTAGGTGTTTCTTTTTATCTTTATTAAGGCTGGAAAGTCAAATATCAAGGTGCCAGTATCTAGCTAGGGTCTTCTGTCAGTGTCATAACATGGTGGGAGGCATCACATGGCATAGGAGCAAGAAGAGAGAGCAAGAGAGGGTAGACCTACTACTTACTCCTGCAATTATGGCATTAGTCCATTCATGAGGGTGGAGCCCTCATAACTTCCACTTTTTTAAGGTCCCACCTCCTAATACCATCATAAAGGAAATGAAAAAGTAAATTTTGGAGGGGATAAATAGTCAAACCATACTAATCAGTTACTTACTTTGCAAATATCCTTTGAGACTCTTTGGGACTCTTTGGCTTGTTGGTTTACTTTTTAAAATGTTCTTTCTGTTTTCTTTTGAAAACTTTTAATGGAAGTATAGTATACTTGTAGAATATGATGTCTTCTGATAAGCAGAAATTCTTTAGCATGGCCCAACTTAGAAATCCTTTCTTACATGTTCACTGCACATGATGCCATGTTTTAAAAGTATTTTTTTCCTCACATTCATTAAGATATTTTTCTTTTTTTGTCTGTGCTGGAGATTGAACCCAGGGATTCAGATACACTAAACATATCTTTTCCTGCAGAGTTTTACTCCCAGCCTGATTCTATACATTCTTTATAAGGTTTTTGTTATTGTATTTTTATTGTTCTTATTTATATCTGTATTGCATCTAGAACTGAATTTTTGTGTGGTTTAAAGTATATTTAAGTAGCTTTAGAGAAATCTTGACCAATGAATTCCTTTTATTTTTCAAGACTAAAGGGTTACTAGTGTGATGAATGAATGATTGTCAAACTAAATCACATTTATACATCATATTATCCACTATGGAGAAAATATATTAGCTGTGGTAGTTTTTAATATTTAGAAATGTTGAAATGACATAATTATTTACAGAGCTAACAGTAAAGAAGGATTTATGAGAAGCCTTGGACCCTGTCCTAGGATTTCCCATTGCTGTATATCTTCATAAGACAGCTAGTTTTTACAGCCTCTATTTCTTGTTATTATGACTATTTTAATACTCTTCTTATATTTCTATTTCTTGATTTATTAAAATATCAAAAAAATCTAGATTCCTAAGATTAAAGTGCTTTAAGCATGGATATTCTTCAGGGATATTCTTATTTTTAGAGGGGATTTTGTTAAAAGAAAATTTACTGAAGTTTATTGGAGCAAAGAAGCATTCATGAATCAGGCAGGACTGAATGCTAGAAGAGGTTCAGAGAGTTTCACCCAGTAGCAAGATTTTATAAGCCAAATGCAGAAGTAGAAAAATCAGGAAGGTTTTATAGGTGGAATGCAGAAGTATAGAAATCATCTGATTTGCTACAGGTGGGCATTTGCCTATGTGGGCATGGTCTTATCAGTTGGTTATCTGTGATTGACTGAAACCTGACTGGTTATCATTGGGTGAAACTTTGCTGTTCATTATACTTCCAAATTAGATTTCACTATGGTTGCTTGGGTTTGTTAGGTTGCTATTTGTTACATAAGAAGTAACAGTATGGGGAAAGCCTCTAGTCAATGGTCTCTTATTTAAAAATTTGTTTATTAGGCATGACAATGTGTCCCTCAAAGCAGGGTCTGATAATGAAAGGCGGTGGCTCATGAGTGAAATGGAGATGGTTTTTTTGGTTTGATCTTATAATCTGCCTCTGAAGGAAAATCAAACTAAATGTTTGCAAAGTGACCTAGTACACCAAAACCTAGCTAAACTGATTTTAAAGATGGTATTTAAATAGGTAATGCAGTTTTGGGTATGTAATCTTGGACAACCTTAACTTTATACCTTATAAAGTAAAACATATTTGGGATTTAAAAATCAATTAGTTAAAAGCTTTGAAAACACTATTTTAAAGCAACACTAGGATTTCTTTATAAAAGTTTTATATTTATTACAAAAAGTATTCTACATTTTTATTAAATGTAGTTACTCAGCAAATTTGTGGCTGAATCAATATTTTACATTTGCCTAAAATATCTGTATATTAAAGATCAATAAAATTTCTTGTTTGAAATTTATAGAATAATAAATACGTTGATTAAAATGGATAAAAAGTTCATAGGATCCTGATATTTGCAAATATTCAGGTGTTTATGTTTGTTATAATTTGTATCAGAAATGTCCCCTAAAAGCCTTTATTTTGAGGGCTTGGTCCTCCATACATGGCACTTGTGGGAGATGGTAAACCTTTAAGAAGTGGGATGTAGTGGAAGAAACTTAGGTCTTTGGGGGCAAGTCTTGAAGAGAGATCTTTCCTTTCTCTTTGCTTCCCAGCCACTATGAAGTAAGTAGATTTTCACTATATGTTCTGTGCTGCTGTAGGTCCAAGTTGACTGGGCCAATCAACCATGAACTGAAACCTTGGAAACTGTGAGTTAAAATAAACATTTCTTCTTTTAAGTGGACTATCTCAGGTATTTTGTTACAGTAATGGAAAGTTGACTTACATATCTGTTTTATTTTTAGGGGTATATCCTATAGATAGTTGAAAGCAGTTAGGTAAATTTCAGGTAGTCTGGGATATTTCAAGCAGGAAGATCTTTTCATATCTGGCTTTGAGACTTTCCTGTTCTTCATGTTCGTGGTGTTGTATTTTACAACTCCAGAATAAGTAGAAATTGCAGCAGGTACTTTTCTCTCAGCAGTGAGGCTTGGGAATAGCATATACCAACTGATGACTACAGGAACAAGAGGCATTGAATTGAGGCTTCTGTACCCAAGGGCTGAATGTCACACAGCTGAAGGAAGTTTCTATAGGATTCTCCATCCTGTTCTGTGCATGTAACAGTTTAACACAGTGATAGTGATCCAGGACAATCTTTTGATAATAACCATCAGGCAAGTATTAAAATGGCAGCATACAGATGGCACCTTCATTGTTTCTGACAGGGAAAATTATGGGCAGTGGATTAAAGTACAAAGTGGAAAGCAATATTCATGACAGGAAATGTTTCCTTCCAGTGGCGTTTTGTTCCAGTGAGGAGCAGCTGGTCATTGATGTATTAGCACAAAGGCAGCTTTCCCTGGCTTCCTGGGTATTCTAGATATCACTTGAAAAGCACATTGAATTAGAAAGAAGTACTATTAAAATGCTTCAAACTTACTGTCAGGGGAAATGCTCTAGATGAGATACACCCTGTACTTTTGTCTGGACTGGGAGGATACCACTTATTTCAGAAATACTGCTCTTTTGGAGGGAAAGTAAGTCTCCTTTTGATTTGCTTATTGAATCTACTAGGTACATTGGAAAGGGCTGTGAGTGTGGAGCCAGGGTGTATGGGGGATTCAGGCCTGTCACTCCTATAAGTAGTTAGCTTTGGTTGTATGACATTGAGAGTCTATGTCACTGTCTGTATTTGAAAAGAGCTGTTAAATGCATCATCTATGTATACATAACTTGAAAGTTTTCAAACAGCCTCACTTACGTGTCTTCAATGATCACATGGGATGTTGTTTCATTATTATGAACAGCTTGTCTAGGTCGAGGACATTTGGGGATTTCAACCCAATCCTCTTTGTGTGTTTTTGTTTTCAGGGTATTTTATGTTTAGCTGTTCATTTTATTTAAAAATTATGCAGTAGTTAACCTATTTAGATAGGTGACAATGAGATTTTATTTGCCCTTGAATTACTGATTTTTTTTCTTTTTGTATTTAATTTGTTTTGTTTCATTGTAGTTATTTTTCTTTCTGGATGCTGACATTGTCATTTGGTTGGCATCTGTATCTTAGTGTTGTGGCCTCCATGATCCTTGATAATTTCTCTATGAATTTCAGGCACAAGATAATATGAGAAACCCCAGGCAAAAGTGTGTGTACCTTCCTCCCCCTACCCAGCCTTGGGATCTGCCTTGTCATGGAGTCCTTCAGTGGAAAATTGTATTTGGAAACCATTGACTAAAAGTAGATATTGGAATGAATTCTGACTTGAGTCTGATTTTATCTCAATAACTGAGCAAATGGGAAATACTGATGTTTTTCCTTTTAGTTTCTAGAGTTTAAGGGAGACATGCGGCTTAAATGTAAAAGATCCATTCAGTATTTCAGTTTCATTCCACCAAGTATGAAGAAAAAATCTTATGCATCCAGCCGAATAGAGGAAAACCATTCTCTAAAAGAATGAGCTCATAATATCTTTCTTATCAAAAAATACAGGACTTGATAATGTCAAAGCTCAGACAGGAAAGTACTTATTATCCTAGACTCTGCAAAGCCAAGAGTAGAAAAGCAAATACACACACACACACACACACACACATATATATTTTTCCCCACATATATAAGGAGTCAAAGTTCACTACCCACAAATTATCTGAAAGAATTTCTGGAATAATGTATTGCAATTATGTAAAAACAAAAAAAAGCCCTAAGCAAAATAAGTGTGCATAAGAAATACAAGTTGTCAGAGTCCAGAAAATTTGTCATTAAGCCTAATTGTCAATCCCTGAAACAACAACAACAACAGCAATCTATCCCAAATGATTAGATCTTATCATTGTAAAAAATAGTCCAGGAGGGGTGGCAAATCGGGTATTTCAGAGGTAGAAAAAATTGGGGAGTAAATATATTTCTCTCTGTCTCTATCACCTATCATTTATTTATATCTATAACCAGTATATATGTTTGTGTGTGTATGTGCTGACTTATTTAGGTATTTGTAGAGAGAGTAAGTAAATTATGGGTTTTAAAAATTGTAAATAACTACTATAAGAATAGAAATAGGATGTAAAATTTTCAAACCTCGAAGAGAATAATAGGACAAAGAAAATTGAACAATCCATTAAATCTAAGAAATGGTTTTAGAAAACACATCAAAAGACTGGTAAACTGGTGACACATTATAACAACAGAAACAAGCCCAGTCTTATCCATAATCATCATGTTATGAGTGTCATCCCACATTCAGATTGGAAAGTTGCAGCCGCATGCCTCTTTCAATAGGAGACTTAAATCATATGTACTCGGGCAAAAATAAATATGTAGACAGGTAGCTGGGGAATAACTGCACCAGGTAGACGCTAATAGACACAGCTGAGTACCTTGTTGTAATGGAAACTCATAAGGAAAACCCTCTGCAACTGGTCTCAGAGGGAGGGGCCCTCACTGAGGTGTGAGGGTGATGGTTGCTTCTTGAAACTGACATCAGAGCATGTAGGAGCAGGATGAGCATACGCAGCAAGGGATGCATATAGGCAGAGCTGCGTACCCCAAGGAGCACTAAGAACCATGAGAAGTTTGGATTTGCATCATGAGCACAAGATGAGATGCATGACAGCAGGAGCCAAAGTTAGGGCTGATTCTGTGGTAAGCATCTCTCATTCAATCCTTCACCCACTCTGTTGGATATGTTGTTGTTAGTATTCTTATATTGTTTATTGTATACCAAATCTAGACCAAATTCATAGTACTTATCATAGAACAGTAGACCCAACATGAACAGAAAATGATAGGCAGTTTCCAGCCATATGGGCACAGGAAATCCCTGCATCCAGAGTCATATAGTTGCAGTACATAGTGCCATCTTTTACCCAGGCGAGGCCTGGAAGAAGGCCAGGTGGTAGCAACAGAAGAGGAGAGAGGAAAGTACTCCAGACACTTTCCTACATGCAAGCAATAGCCTGGGATTTCTTATGATACTTTCCATAAACAGACTTTTAGATCCCTTCCTGTCAGAATTAACTATTTTAGCTCCCATGATATAGAAACACTTATTTGCAAGTGGCTACTAGGAAGATTTAGAGGGATACAAAAGATTTGGAATAATAAAAGCAGCATTTAAAAAAAATTGTGTGATCTCTGAAATGCCACCAAAAATTAAAAATGATAAAAAATTCATTCTTTTTTTTTTTTTTTTCATTTTCTTTTTTTTTTTTTTTATTGTTGGTCGTTCAAAACCTTACACAGTTCTTAATACATCATATTTCACAGTTTGATTCAAGCGGGTTATGAACTCCCAACTTTACCCCGTATACAGATTGCTGTATCACATCAGTTACCCTTCCATTGATTCACATATTGCCTTTCTAGTGTCTGATGTATTCTGCTGTCAGTCCTATTTTCTACTATCCCCCCTCCCCTCCCCTCCCCTTTTCTCTCTACCCCTTCTACTGTAAATCATTTCTTCCATTTGTATTATCTTGTCTTACCCCTCCATTACATATTTCTTGATATATCATATTTCACATTTTGATTCAAGTGGGTTATGCACTCCCATATTGCCCCTTATACAGATTGCAGATTCACATCAGTTTCACTTCCATTGCTTTACATATTGCCATCCTAGTGTCTGTTGTATTCTGCTGCCTTTCCTATCCTCTACTATCCCCCTCCCCTCCCCTCCCCTCCCCTCTTCTCTCTCTACCCCCACTACTGCAATTCATTCCTCCCCCTTGTATTATTTTTCCCTTTCCCCTCACTTCCTCTTGTATGTAATTTTGTATAAACCTGAGGGTCTCGTTCCATTTCCATGCTATTTCCCTTCTCTCTCCCTTTCCCTCCCACCTCTCAACCCTGTTTAATGATGGTCTTCTTCTTGTGCTCTTCTTCCCTAGTCTGTTCTTAATTACTCTCCTTATATCAAAGAAGACATTTGGCATTTGTTTTTTAGGGCTTGGCTAGCTTCGCTTAGCATAATCTGCTCTAATGCCATCCATTTCCCTCCAAATTCTATGATTTTGTCATTTCTTAATGCAGAGTAATACTCCATTGTGTATAAATGCCACATTTTTTTTATCCATTCGTCTATTGAAGGGCATCTAGGTTGGTTCCACAGTCTTCCTATTGTGAATTGTGCTGCTATGAACATCGATGTAGCAGTGTCCCTGTAGCATGCTCTTTTTAGGTCTTTAGGGAATAGACCCAGAAGGGGGATAGCTGGGTCAAATGGTGGTTCCATTCCCAGCTTTCCAAGAAATCTCCATACTGCTTTCCAAATTGGCTGCACCAATTTGCAGTCCCACCAACAATGTACAAGTGTACCCTTTTCCCCACATCCTCGCCAGCACTTATTGTTGTTTGACTTCGTGATGGCTGCCAATCTTACTGGAGTGAGATGGTATCTTAGGGTGGTTTTGATTTGCATTTCTCTGACTGCTAGAGATGGTGAGCATTTTTTCATGTACTTGTTGATTGATTGTATGTCCTCCTCTGAGAAGTATCTGTTCAAGTCCTTGGCCCATTTGTTGATTTGATTATTTGTTATCTTATTGTCTAATTTTCTGAGTTCTTTATATACTCTGGATATTAGGGCTCTATCTGAAGTGTGAGGAGTAAAGATTTGTTCCCATGATGTAGGCTCCCTATTTACCTCTCTTATTGTTTCTTTTGCTGAGAAAAAACTTTTTAGTTTGAGTAAGTCCCATTTGTTGATTCTAGATGTTAACTCTTGTGCTATGGGTGTCCTATTGAGGAATTTGGAGCCCGACCCCACAGCATGTAGGTCGTAGCCAACTTTCTCTTCTATCAGATGCCGTGTCTCTGATTTGATATCAAGCTCCTTGATCCATTTTGAGTTAACTTTTGTGCATGGCGAGAGAAAGGGATTCAATTTCATTTTGTTGCATATGGATTTCCAATTTTCCCAGCACCATTTGTTGAAGATGCTATCCTTCCTCCATTGCATGCTTTTAGCCCCTTTATCAAATATAAGAAAGTTGTAGTTTTGTGGGTTGGTTTCTGTGTCCTCTATTCTGTACCATTGGTCCACCCGCCTGTTTTGGTGCCAGTACCATGCTGTTTTTGTTACTATTGCTCTGTAGTATAGTTTGAAATCTGGAATCGTTATACCACCTGATTCACCTTTCCTGCTTAGTATTGTTTTTGCAATTCTGGGTCTTTTATTCTTCCATATGAATTTCATGATTGCTTTCTCCATTTCTATAAGAAATGCCGTTGGGATTTTGATTGGCATTGCATTAAACCTATAGAGAACTTTTGATAATATCGCCATTTTGATGATGTTAGTTCTGCCTATCCATGAACAGGGTATATTTTTCCATCTTCTAAGGTCTTCTTCAATTTCTCTCTTTAGGGTTCTGTAGTTTTCATTGTATAAGTCTTTCACCTCTTTTGTTAGGTTGATTCCCAAGTATTTTATTCTTTTTGAGGATATTGTGAACGGGGTGGTTGTCCTCGTGTCCATTTCAGAGGATTTGTCATTAAAAATGATAAAAAATTCCCATGATAGTGTCACAGTACTCTTGTGATTATTTTAGTCAGCTTTGTATCACTGTGACCAAAATACCCAACAAGAACAACCTAGAGGAGGAAACATTTATTTTGGCTCTTAGTTTCAGAGGTTTAGTCCCTGGTGGACTGACTACATTGGTCTGGACTCATGAGGAGGCAGAGCATTATGGTAGAAGGGTGTGGTGCAAGGAGGCTGCTCTTCTCATGGCAGCAAGGAAGCAGAGAGAAGTGGAAGAAGCACAGGGCAGATTCACCCGTCTAGGGTACACCCCTGTGATTCACCACCTCCAGCCATGCCCTGCCTTGCCTACTATTCCCACCCAGTTAATCCATTCAAACTGAGAGGGACTGATGTGATTACAGCTCTCATGATCGAATTATTTTACCTCTGAATGTTCCTGCATTATCAAAGAAGCTTAATTTGATAATTAAGTTACCCTCATCTCTTATTTGTATTCTTATAATTCTTTCCCATAGTTTGAAAACTGGGTTCTATGAAACTTATACTTCTGCCTCCATTTACATTTTTCATCGACAACCAAATATACTTCTTTTAGCCATTTATTTGATATTTACATTCATATATCTAAATGAAGTACCCGTAATGTTTCTTTTTTGGTATAGATGTTGCACATCTAAGGACTTCCAAGTACTGAAGATGAGGACTTAATTCTTCATTCACTTCCCACCTCTGCAACCACGTAGTTATATGTCTTCTATCCTTCCATAGTCCTCCAGTGAAATGACATCATCAATTTGGGTTGAATTAATCTGCAGTGTAGAATAATCCATAAAATCATTATTGACATCTGAACACATGTAGTACACTATGATTATATTAATTTTTTTAAAGTTAATACTAATTGCCTTTTTTCAATTGTTGGATTTTTCATGTAATGTCATTATTTCATCCACAAACTCTCCAGTAGAGCTATAAGTTTCTCATCTTATGTTCAGACCATGTGAACCTCTACCTTCTATATTCTTAGAGACATATTTTTGAAACGGTTTGTCTTCCTGCTTGAATACCAATGGATTGTTTCTGAGGCCTGTCCTACAACTGCCAGTTGCCTCCTGTCAACAATTCTGACATCAAGTGAGTGTCCTATAATCCATGCCAACTCTGACACTAACTACCTAGAGTTAGCATCAGATCCCACTAAAGGGTGGGTTCTCCAACTAGATGGTCCTTAATTCGGATCCCAACCACTAATGGTGTCACCAGGGTGCCTACATTTCTGCTCAGTTGACTTCAAATTTAATTTGGGGCTTCTTGTAATTCCTCAGTTTTTTTTTAATTCACTAGACTCACAGAATTCAGAATGTGCTATTTGTACAATTATCATTTTATTATAAAGGATGCTAATGGCTACCCAGATGAAAGTTACTTAGGACAAACTCCAGAAAATCCTGAGCACAGGAGCTTCTGCCTCTGAAATTGGGTGGTACCACCCTACTAGGACATACATGGTGGTGTTCATTAACCAGGAAGCCCCCCCCTACGCTTTGTCTAGAGTTCTTAATTGGAGTTTCATTTTCCATGCATGATGGATTAAATTACCAGTCACATATTTGAATTATCAATCTATAATCTTTATTTCTCTAAAGTGAACCTGAAAATTCCATTCTTCCAATCATATTGTTGGTTTTTCTTGCAACCTGGCCCTATCCAGGAACTCTTCAAGGGACCCCTGTGAGTCACTTCATTATATATAGTATAGCAAAGCATTTTTATCACTCAGGAAGTTTCCAGGGTTTTTGAAATTGTCAGGAACTAGAGACAAAGTATAGTTTCTACTTTATGTTTTACCTTCACACAGTCATAAAGTTGAAAGGTCATGAATCGAGTTACCCACAAAGCCTGCATTCTTTGTGGTTCCAACTATATGACAGTCTGAAAAAGGAAAATTATGGAGATGGTAAAAAATCAGTGGTTTTCAGGGTCTGGGGGTAGGCAGAGATGAATAGGCAAAGCACAGGCGATTTTCAGAGCAGTGAAACAACTCTGTAAGATATTGTAATGGGGTCTATATGTCATTGTATATTTCTCCAAACCCAGAGACTACACCTCAAGAAGGAAGGCTCACATAAACTCTGGACTTAAGATGATATGTTTGCCAGTTTTTTTTTCATCAAGACCAAAATACCTGACAAGAACAACTTAAATAAGGAAAGATTTACTTTGGTTCCTGGTTTCAGAGGTTTCAGTCCTTGATTGGCTGAGTGCATTGTTTTGGGCCTAAGTGAGGCAGAAGAGCATATTAGAGGAAAGCTATTCAGCTTATGACAACTGGGAAGCAGAAAGACAGAGCAAGGGCCCAGGACAAGATATAGTCCCCATAGCATACCCCCAATGACCTCTTTCCTTCAACCATGTCCCACCTGCCTAGAGGTTCTGGCAACTCCCAGTAGTTCATTCACCAATCAGTGGATTAATCTAATGATCAAGTGTTTTGATCATCTTTTTCATCTTTGTGACCAAAAGACCTGTGAAGAACAGTTAGAGGAGGAAAAGTTTATCTTGGCTTATGGTCTCAGTCCATCCATGGCTGACTCCATAGCTCTGGGCCCAAGGTAAGGCACGATATCATGGCAGAAGGGCATGACAGAGGAAATTGACTCAAGGCATGGCAAGCAGAGAGAAAGCTCTGCTTATCAGGGGCAAAAATATGTACCCCAAAGGCATTGCCTCAGTGACCTGTCTTCTCCAGCCACATCCTACCTCCCTAAGGTTATTACCCAGTTAATCCATATCAGTGGATCAATCCACTGATTATCCATTGATTAGGTTACACCTCTCAATCATTTCGCTTCTTAAAATTCTTGCATTGTCTCACACATGAGCTTTTGGGGAACACCTCATACGTAAACCATAATATCAGGTCAGAACCCTCATAAGCTAGTTCAGAGCCAATTTGGGAACCAGTCCTTAACAAAAGCCCCTTCTCTGAGCCTACTTGCTTTGGGCAACTTTCAACACATGGACCTTTGGAAAACATTTCAGATCCAAAGCATAACTGGTAATATTGTAATAATTCTGTAGGTTCACTCAGTTATAAAAAAAAATGAACTCTGATGGCGGATGTTGATAGTAGAGGAGGTTGTACATCTGTAGGAACATTTCACTCATTTTTCTGTAAACCTAAAACTAGTTTAAAAATAAAGTTATTTGATATCCTGCAGACATCAAAGGATAAGAGAACTATGAAGAATTCTGTGCTCATAAATTGGACAAATGAGTTGAAAAGGCTTGGATCCTCAAAAAACAACTATCATAAATCAGTTTATAACTATGAAGGAAACTGAAGTTGTCATTTTTAAACTCTCAAAAGCTGTCTACAAGAAACTTGTATCAAATATAACAGCATAAGATAGTTAAAAGTAAAATGATAGAAAAAAGGCACAACATGCAAACCTTAATCCAAAGATATAGATATCATCTGTGGCTGTGTTAATATCAAAGTAGACTTCAGGGCAAAAAAAAAAAAAAAAAAAAAAAGAAAGAAAGAAAGAATTACCAGAGACAGGGGAACACTGTGTAATGGTAAATGTGTCATTCCACCAAGAAAACCTGGCATTCCTTAATGTATGTGCACCAAATAGCAGAACTTCAAAACACAGAGGGGAAAAAACCAATGAAACTGAAAGGAATAAAATAGAAACATCCATCTATCTCCATCTATCGTTGGAGATCTCTATACTTCTAACTCAGTAAGTGAAAAGAAGCTGACGGAAATTCAGTAAGGATACAGACAAATTTAGTAATAGCAACTAATAGAATGCAATCAACATTTATAAAATGCTCTACTCAAGAAATACAGAATAATTCCCTTTTTGAGAGCCCAAGAAACATGCACAAAGGTATAACATAATTTGGACCATAAAGCTCAGTACACTACAGTGACTGAAATTATGCAAAGTATCTTTTCCAGTCACAATGAAATTATAAATTAGTAATAGAAGGATAATAGGAAAGTATATGAGACCATGTGGCTTCATTTTTGAGGGCCTCTGGCAAGAGTGACACAGCATGGCAGGAATGCATTAGTGGTTCAGCCACTCAAATCGTGAGGCAGAAAGTAGGGAGACTAGTGATTAAAAGATTGGTGTCCCACAGTGTCTTTCAAGGGTACACCCCAACAACCTAAGAAGCTCCCACTAAGCTCCACCTCTTAAACAACTTCAACACCTCCTAATACTCCCTGCCCTGGGAATCGAGCTTTATTACATAAACTTTGGTGGGATGTTATCCATATTCAAACTATTGCAGTATTCAGAGTCTAAAACACACACTTATATATAATCTATGGATCAAAGAAGATGAGTCAAAATTATTTTTAAAAATAAATCTTGTAAATGAAAGGTAACATTAAAATTTTGGAACAGAAATCAAGTTCTAGGAAATATATAGCACTAACGCATATATGTGAAAAGATCAAAAGCCTCAAATCAGCAGTTTAAGCTTCCACATAAAGAACCTACAAAAAAAGGGCAAAAATACCCAAAACATGAAGAGTAAAGGAAAAATGAAGACAAGAGCAGAAATCTATAAAATTAAAAAGACGCGATTAAAAGCAATGAAACAAAGAGCAGATTCTTTAAAAAGATCAATAAAATGAATACATATCTACCAAACTAACAAAGAAAAACTATTCAAATAACCAATGCCAGGAATGAAATAGGATATAAATATAGATCCTGAAGACATCAAAATATAAGGAGAGTACCTACATTCATAAATTGGACAAATGAGGTGAAACAGATTGATTCCCTCAAAAATCACAAACTTTCACAAGTCATTCAACATGAAGTGGATAATTTAAAATCCCTGTAACTGTAAAGGAAACTGAAATTGTCATTTTTAAACTCTCAAAAAAGAAATTCCCATACCTAGGTGAATTCACTGAATTCTATCACGTTTAAAAGAGATTTTAAACACCAATTGTAACCATCGCTTTCAGAATACAGAAGAAGAGGAATCACTTCACTTCATTTATGAAGCTAGCATTACACTCATTAAAAATCAGACAAAGTACAAGAAAAGAAGAGGGCTGGGGATATAGATCAATAGTAGAGTATTTGCTCTGGGTTTGATCCCCAAGACTACCAAGAATGCATAAACAAACATAAAAGACGGAAAAAAGATGAATATATCTCATGAATATAAACATCAACAAGAAAAAGAATCCTTAAGGAAATGTTAGCAAATGCAAAATTAACAATATGTAAAAAGAGTTGTCATGACCAAGCAGGGTTTATTATAGAGATTCAAGGCTAGTTTAATATTTGAAAACTAACCTATAAAATACAGCAATCATATCAATGACTATGAAAAAATTTAATACCCATTATAAAAATTTCAGAAAAATTGTGAGTAGAGACAAACTTCAACTTGATAAAGATAATTAACAAAAAGCTACAGTTATATTCAGTGATTTGATAACCAATAATTTCTCCCTAAAATGGGAAATGGGTCAAAGATGTTTACTCTACACTGAAATTCAATGGCATACTTGGAAGTTCCACCCAGTGCAGTAAACTGAAGAAAAGGAAACAAAGTATTCAGATGGGAAAGGACGAAATAAAATTGTGGCTATTGGCAGAAGACAGAAATGCATAGGAAATTCAAAACAAACAAACAAAACCCAAAAACAATTCTTAGAATAAATGAGTTCTTCAAAGCTGCAGGAATTAATTAAATCAATCTATTTTTATGCACTACCAATAAACATGTGGACACAAAAATTAAATATGATACCTTTTATAAGTGCTTACAAAGAAAATAAAGAAGGAAGAAAGGAAGACGGTGTTAATCTAACAAAGTGATAAACTGGATTTGTATAGTGAAAATTACAAAAGCTAATGACAGAAATCAATGAAGATCTAAGTAAATGGAGAGACATAACATATTCATGAATCGGAAGACTAAGTGTGTCAACATTCCCCCAGTTGATATACAGGTTTAATGCAATTCTTAACAAAATCCTTGTAAGATATTTGTACATGGACACAGATTATTCTAAGATTTATATGGAAATATAAAAAGCAGGAATTGCTAAAACAATTTTTAAAAAGAATATGTGGGGGCCAGGGTTGTGGCTCAAAGGTAGAGCGCTTTCCTCACATATGTGAGGCAATGGGTTTGATCCTCAGTATGCAATAAATAAATGAATAAAATAAAGGTCCATCAAAAACTAAAAAATATTTTAAAAAGGAATATGAGGGACAAGTTTAACAAATTTGAAGATTTACAATAATCTAGATTATGGTATTGGTGGAGAAATTAACAAATAGGTCAACTAATAGAATTAAGATCTAGCAGTAGACCCACAGAAGTGTGGTCTCCTGATATTAAAAACGTGCAAATAAAATTCGGTGGAGAAAGGATCACCTGTTTAGCAAATGAGGCTGCAGCAATTGGATATTGGTATGGGAAAAAAATAAGGAGCTTCAACTTAAATCTCATATTTTATACAAAAATTAAAGTAGATCATAGACTTAAACATAAAGATGTAAATGTTTCAATATCCTGAAGTCCTCATGACATTGGCCTGGTGAAAAGTTCTTGAGCATGATGCCAAAAACATGATCTATAAAAGAAAAAAAACGAATAAATTTACCTCATGAAAATTAAAACATTTTTTTCCTAAGAAAGATGTTGAGTGGATTAAAAGCCACTCTAAAGATAAAATATTTTCAGTCCTTATATCTGACAAAGAACTCATCTCTAGAATATGGAAAGAGCCTTCAATATTCAACATTTAAAAATCCAGTTAGAAAACGAGCAAATGAATTTGTAGTGACAACTCAGATCAGTGGTCATCTGGGGGTTCAGGCAAAGTGGGCGTAAGGATGGAATTAGATGAGGCAAAGAAAATCCATATGGATGATGAAAATGTTCATTCTAGACTGTGGTGATGGTTTCATGAATATATACATATTTGTTTAAACTTATTAGTATACTTAAAATAGTGGGTATATTTTGTATGTAAATTATTATTTCAATAAAGCTAGGTTTTGTAAAGTTTAGATTTCTTTTCAATATAAATCTATTAAGAATCCATCAAGACATGGGAGCAGTTGCACATGCCTGTAATCCCAGCAACTTGGGAGGCTGAGGCAGGAGGATCTCAAGTTCAAAGCCAGCCTCAGCAAAAACGAGGCACTAAGCAACTCAGTGAGACCCTGTCTCTAAAATAGGGATGGGGATATGGCTCAGTGGTTGAGTGCCCCAAGTTCAATCCCAGGTACCAAAAACACAAAAACAAACCCACCAAGAAACATTTCTTCAACTTAGATAACTAAAATAAGCGAGAACCACTAGGTACATCATTTTAAGTTCAGAGTATTTGCTTTTTATTATAGCACAACCACCATTTCTGACCAAAGTATTTCATTGGATATAAGACTATGAGTTGTTTTTTAGACATTTGAAAATGCTATGGTTCTTCCTTTTGGTCTGTTTGGTTTCTGTAGAACAATACTCTTGCCATTGCTCTGTTTTTGTCCTATGGGCAAATAACGTTTTTTTCTCCCTGCTTTGAGGATTTTTCATTGTTTTTAGTTCTTAGAAGTTTGACTTAGATATTCTTGGTGAGGATTTCCATATATTTATCCTGTTTTGGGTTTGCTCATTTCTTGAACCTCTAGATTTGTATCAGTTGTCAGAGATTGTGTCAGCCATTATTTCTTCCTGTACTTTTCTAGCTTCACCCTTTTTCTTTTTAGCCAGGACTCCAATTATACAACTATTAGAACTTTTGTTTTAGTCTCATAGGTCCCTGTGTTTTTTATTTATTTATTTTTTGGTTTATTTTATCTCTGTCTTTCAAATTGGGTAGGTGCCATTGTTCTGTCTCAGGGTTTCCTCCTGCTTTTGTTCTGTCCTCTCCCTTCTGATGTTGGGTTCATGCATTTAGTTTTACTGCTTCAAGAGGTCTGATAATTCTGAGTAAAGTAGGTTGGATGTTTGATCAGAAGATTTTAGAAAATAATTCATCACTGAAATAATCAAATCACATTCATGAGTAAATAGGATGAATAGTATGGGGATCACAGGATAGAATGTAAGCAGTTCTTTAAACAATTGGATAATGGTATAAATATAGTTTTATGAATGGTATAAATATAATTTTCCCCTATATTTTAAATGTTTCATGATTATATTCTTTTGAAAACATATTTAAATTATATAATATTTTACCTCATGGATATTTAGCAATTTTTTTACTAGGAAGTTAGCTTGTTGACAGTGTTGCTAGCATTATACATAACATCATAACCAACATTTTCAGACTTCCATCTTTGTTTTGATGGTCTGATTACTTAGGGTCATTTGTGATGTGGAATTACAACCCCAAAATGTAATATATATATATATATATGTAATATATATATATAATGTATGTAATATATATATGTAATATATATATAATGTATGTAATATATATATTACATTTTGGGGTTGTAATTCCACATCTAACAGATGACCCTATTATATATATATATACATATATTTTTTAACTCTTAAAGACAATTAACTTTAGATTGCACTGAAGAAAGTTTGTGATAGTTATACATTGGCTCAGTGTAGGAAGCTGTCAGTTTCACCCTCATCTGCTCTGAGTCTTACTTTAAAGCATTGATTTGAATGGCAACTTAGTTATTTTTACACACATCTATGTGTAACTACAGATTTAAAGAAATGGTCTACAGTTATGGAAGACAATCAATCTTTCATTTTTTTAAGGATCATTGCCTACTGTCTGTGGTGAAGAAAATCCATGAATCTATACCCAGAGGAGGGAAGGCATTCAGAATGTGGAAATTTCACAATATTTGACAAGTATATACATTATTTATAAATTTGAAGTTAGAATGAATCCAGGGAGATGAGAGAAGACAAACATACTGAAAATCTCTCGCTTTTCTCTTATTTGTATATTTTGGTAAGTTTTGTTTTGCCCTCTCCCCTTCACAAAGCAGCAATACATATTCATGACCTTGTGAGTATTATTCCTTGTCTCTCCAGTTGTGAGTTTTTTGAATAAGATTTGTCTTGTTGGTGTTGTGTTCAGTTTGCAAGATCCAGAAGAGATGGTGTGTTTCCTGCTGTCTTAATTTCCTTCCCCGTTGCTTCTGCCTTTCTGATGGAGCTTCCACTGTCAGAGCTCTGGGGGAGCACTCTGGCTCTAAGCTCCAGGTGGAACAACTTAGGTGGGACTTGAAAAGTTCCTCCTGAGGCCTGAGGGAGGCGAGTGAGTACTGTGACTATTGTGACATGGGACCATAGGAGGGGAGGTTAGGAAGTGTCTTTGGGAAATAAGAGAACTTAAAATTCTTAGACTTAAAATGCCAAAGGACTCTTCCATTCCTGGGAATTTCTTCTTATTATAACCTGATTCTCTGTTAATAACCTGACTATAAATCTAAGTTAGGACAAATACATTCCTTGGTTAAATTGAAAAAAAAAAAACAGATTGGTGTTCTAGGTTGTAATGAATATAAAAATAGATGCAAATTTATTTTGGTCCCTATGTGATGGGAAGGTGTAGGAAGTAGAGGGCTGTGGGATAGAAATTCGGTGGTAGCTATTTTATAAAGTTAAACTTGGGCATTGCCTACATTGAACAATTTTTTTTTTCCGCTTCAGGGCTTATTCTGGAAAAAAAAAATCTCAGACATATCAAATGGTTCATACATAACAAAAGGTCATTTATAAAGGCAGTTATTACTTTAGAAATTTATGCAAACTATTTAATCACCTAAGTTATGAAAAAGTGCCAAGGTAATTCTGTCCCTGACTTTGTGATAGGAACATTTTTCTTGGTAATTGGTGTAGAATGCTTTATGGTATGACACTTCATTGTACTTCTCAGAAGAGAAGAGGTTCGTGACTAGTCTGAATTTGGTTTACTTAGTTCCTCATTTTTCCTTGTAAGAGAGGACATCCAAATATGCTCTGGATTCAAAGGGTAAAGGAATTTGGGGGCAGGGAGAGGTGTAGCTTTTTTTCTTAGTGTCTCAACTACAGTGATTAGAATGAATACCCATGATATTTCTGGGCACCAGTAATTTATTAGCTTTCTGGAAGTCTGTAGGAGAAGAATTGGAGCCTAAATATCTTAGCAAACCCATTATTTATAGATTTTACATAAAAACAAAAAGGATTTATAAATACATTTGGGAACTGCAAGTTTAATTAGATTCTTTGACACTTAAAATCCTCCTCATAATAACAGTGTGAACTGTTATTGGAGTTGGTAAGAAAGGAGTTGCTTTCTCTTCATTAATGTCAATCATTGGGGTGGCACCCTTTTAGCCCACAGGTCCAGTGTGGCCCCAGCCTAGTTTCCTAAAACAGGGATTTCAGTGCTGTCTTTCTACTGTGCCAGTTTTTTCCTAGCTTTGGAGAGCAGCACTTGGGGGATGCCTGGGTAGCAATATGGACGACAACTTAAAATCTCAGGACAAGCACTTGGGACCATGAGCAGCAGGGCTAGACCCATGGTAGCACCAATAGAGGACTGAAGGGTTGGTGTATCTTTCTTCAACTTCCTGCCTTTCTCTGAGGTATTATTTTAGAAAGCACTACTTAATAAACATGAATCACACCAGTGTTGGGCAGTCTGTCCCAGAGTTGGCTGGAAATAGAAAACACTTTGGGCCAGCTGCTGTGCTTAGGCTACTTTGAGGTCAGCCCTGCCTACTGCTTATGCTTGTGCATCATAATGTGGCCATGATGCCAGGCTGGCACTGACTGCATGACCACACCCACACCCACTCTCAGCCCTGGCTGGCCTCTGACTTCTGTACGGGATCCAATAATGTGGATTTGTTTTCCTATGACCCAGGGTCTAAAGCATGCTGAGCATGTACTCTACCACTGAACTATGCCCCTGCCCCTTACCGTATCACTGATTGCTTTAAACACTCATCTTTCCCTTTTTATTATGTTTGTGTTGAAATATTTGGGAAAGAACAATGTTTCCTTTTGGTTGTTCATATTCTTCTTTATTAAGGAGTGCCAGGAATGCAGGATGACATGAAACCAGGAAATTTAAAGACAGTTAAACATTTTTTTTTTTTGTAGTAGGGATAGAAACTAGGGGTGCTTCACCACTGAGCTACAACCTAGCCTTTTTTATTTTATTTTGAGACAGGGTCTTGCTAAGTTGTTTAGGGCCTAGCCATTCTCCTGACTCATTTTTCTGAGTCAATGTGATTATAGGCATGTGCCTCTGTGCCAGGTGACAAAAACTCTTAATATCTTTTCCTGAGTTACATTTAGTGCTCTCACATCACCGTTATGAAATCCATTCCTCCCCCAGTCTCATTTCTTACAGTTAAGTAATATGTTCCTATAGGTTATTGCTACTAGCTTTCTCTGTTTAGGTGAGATTAGAGGCATCTGCAAACTTAGAAATTTCAGCCTTTGAGATAATTTGTTAACATATCAGTGTTGATTCTGGTAAAAATTCCTCATTTAGGCCCTTTACCACACTTAATGATTTTCAAATGTTAGACTGTATGACTTTGAGGTGAATTGTTAACAGTCTCTGCTATTTCATGTTTTCTGTAACTTTCATTGTCCGTACAAAGAAACCTAATGCCATATTCCATTCTTTTTACCTTTTAACTTATTTTTTTAAATAGTTTTTTTTAGTATTTATTTTTTAGTTATAGATGGACATAATATCTTTATTTTGTTTTTAAGTGGTGCTGAGGATTGAACCTAGTGCCTCACACATGCTAGGTGAGTGCTCTACTACTGAGCTACAGCCCCAACCCCTTAACTTATTTTAAAAAATCAGTTTATTCTGAAAGTTGAATACATCTTAAATTTAATGAAATATATGAAATGAATATTTATTGAGGATAAACAATGTAAAAGAATTACACACACACACACACATACACACACACACACACACACACACACACCCCTACACACACATAAATTGAAAAGGGTTTTTCTAAAATTGTTTTCAGAGTTTTGATTATGTCAAATTAATGTTTTATATTCCATTTTTTTTCTTTTAAATGTAGTGTTTATGCTTCCAGGATAATACCTGATAGTAAGTACTTCAATGAGGTGGTGTCAGTAACAAAATCTTTATTAATTTGAAAAATGCTTTTATTTTGACCTTACCCTTGGATGACAGTTTAGCTGGGCATAGATTTCAAAGTTGATTTCCATGATTACTTTATATAAATTGAAAATGTCACTCTGTTGTTTTCTGGATGCTGTTATATTTTGCCATCTGCTCTCAGGGCAGTTGTTATTCCCTTATAGATAAACTCTGACTCTGTGCTTTTAGGATATTCTTTTTCATAGGGCACAGTGACACACACCTGCCATTAGCTAGTCCCAGCTACTCAGAACGGTGTGAAGTGGGAGGATTCTGAGTTCAAGGCTAGCCCAGGCAATATAGCAAGATCTCTTTTCCAATAAATAAGTAAGTAAATAAATAAATATTTAATGTAGTTAAATATTTAGTTTTTTTAATGTAAACATTTTATTTTATTTTTGTGGTTCTGGAGATTGAACCCATGGACTTGTGCATGCAAGGCATGCACTCTACCAACTAAGTTATATCCCCAGCCTAACATTTTATTTTAAAACTGTATTATATTTTGATAAAACTTACTCTACAATGAGTAAATAGAAGATAATACACTGTTTTCACATACTCTACATTTAGTTTTGTCTGTTAATTTTATCTTACATTAATTAGTGTGTACATTTTGTTAAAATAAATGAATGAATATTGGCATATGTTTTTTTTATGTCCCAGGCACTTCTTGTGTCCTAGTTGTTATCTCCCCTCTTGACTTGGGCATCCCTGAGGCACTCTGTGTCTGCAATGCCCTGGCTCTGATTCATAGTGTTACTGATTAGGCTGAACCCTGTGGGCATGGTGCTAAAGTGGGGCAAGGTAAAGTGACTTATGATCCTGTGTTAGACTTCTATCTCTGTTTCTAGTGGCCAGTGTCTCTGGGCTGTGTTCTCTAGTGGCATCTAGCCTTTCTCCCACTTTAGGCAAGACAGAAATGCTATGGGGTGCTGGAGGGGGCGCGATGCCTTTACCCAGCAAGGTTAAGGCTTTAATACAGCCAAGACTATAGGCCTCTGTTATTGAGACTGCTCTGGGGCATCTATTCACCACGAATACTCCTCCCTTCCTCTTGCTTCAATTGCAGATCCATCATAGGAGTTTCATGGGGTGCCTAGAGGTGAAACCCATGAAATTAGAGGGGCATCCAGAAGACTGGAGCCCTCAGAGTTTTCTACTTCTGTTAAAGTACACACTCAACAGCTGGAGAGTCATCACAATTAGCATGTAAGTATTATCACAGTTTTTTCTATAGCTCCAGAGGCTTCTGTCTCAAGTCAACAGGTGTTGGCTGTGCCTCTGAATTTGCTCTCTCTCCAATTTCAGCGTGACCCTGAAATCTCAGTCCTCCTGGTTCCAAGAAAACACTAATTTTTCAGTTTGTTCAGTTTTTGGTTGTAAGTATGGGAGTAGTTCATTCTAAGCTGGTACATGTTGAAGCTGAAAAGTGGTTGAGCTTTGACTAGTTTTTGGTTCACCCTTACCTTTTTAGAACCTCATACTACATTAATTTGAAGGTTTAATGGTTCAATTCTATAAACTTCTCAACCATTTTCTTCCCTAAATTTTTCCTTCTGTTGTTTTTATATGCATATGAAATGTTTTCATTGTACCCTTTATGTCTTTAAAACATCTTAGTTTCTGTTTATCATTCTGAGCTACATTTCAGATTATTTTATTGTGTCTGTCGTCAGCTTACTGATTATCATTTGTTTTTCCTAACTTGATATTTAACCTGTTCATTGGGTTTTTATTTCAGTTACTAAGTTATTTTTTTAATAATTTCATAGAGCTCATTATTTTTTCAGATCTACTTTCCCCCATCTTCTTTTAGTGTATTTTGATATCTTTAATGTATTTCAGATGTTAATCTACTTATTCATTGTTACCCTCTCATATTTCCCTTGCCTGGATTTATGGAGATTTACTTCTGCTTATTCATTTTCTGTCTCTCGCTTATGAAGAAATTTCACCTACATTTCTCGTTTGAATTTTTGGGAGTTTGCTCTGCTCACTTGGTTTGTTTCTCGTTCGTAGGGAAATTTTCACTTATATTTAACAGCAGGAGCACATAATCACAATTATAGTTTTCTGGGCAATTTTTTAAAATTTCATTTGGTTTGCTTATTTGTTACTACATTCTGGTTGCCTTAGGTTTTACTCATCTGGAACAAGATTTATGCTCTTCAATGACTTGCATAGTTCTCATATATTATATATTATTTATGTTTGAATTCTCCATCAGAAGAAAAACCATGCATTTTCAGGATTATTGTCCATCTTTGTTTCTCTGCTTTTAGCCCAGATGGAAACATACAAACTTCTTTGTTCTTCCAGAGGGCGCTTCGGTATCCCCCTGCTGCCTGGGTGGGGGCTGTTGCCCTCACCTTACCTGCACCTGTGCAGTCAGCTTGTCCTCAGGACAGTGGGCACTGGCCAAACTTGCTCTCTGAATATGCGTGGCCACAACTCTCCCTGCCTCTGCAGCTCTTCCTTAGTCATCTCGTGCACTTATGTTTATCTTGATTTCCCCTTGAATCTTGTTTTTGAGGTTTTCTGTTGCTTTATTGTGAGCTTCAATTTGCATTTTAAAAGTCATTTGATTTCATCCAGCATTTGCAGTTCTGTTAATAGAGCAGTATTCAGGTGAAGGAGTCTACTGTTTTGTGTGTTAATCCCAGAGGACTTAACTAGTGTGCTCTCCACCCACTCTAGTTGTGTCATCTTTGTTTTACCTCCATCTCTAGCCTTTGTCTCATCAACATAATCTATTTGTGATAGTCCTCTGCACAAATTGCAATTACCTCATGCCTTGCCTTCTTGCCAGTAAATCAATTTCTAACTGTGTCTGTTTTGTTTCTTTCTGTTTCTGATTTATTAACTATGTAATAATGTCATTTGGTTTCTCAGTTTATTTAACTCTGCAGTCTTCCTTCATATTCCACTGTCATTTTGTTATCTCTTTTTGAAATTATGTTTAATTTGAACCAAAGTTTATTAAATGACATAGAACAAAGAACTCCTAAGAAGCATGCCTATCTTGTCTGGGTTTTTCCAGGCTATACATGGTATATTGTTGTGCCTGCTGCATGCCTGTTTGCTTCCTTTTAAATATTATTTATTTACAAATACACTTATTTAATTCTTCATTTTTTATTCATAATCATACCATGATCATTAGCAGTCATTCCAATTTTTAAAAAAAATTTTCTCAGGCCTTGTGTGTTTCTTCATTAATTTTTGTTTTCAGTGTTATAATAGGAGTAAATTAATTTACATGTCCTTATTTCCTTATTTGGGATCCTTATTTATTTTTTCTTAGTTTATTAAACAAATGAATCTATATTATTTTTAAAAATTATTATAAATGTTCAAGTAAAATACACCAAATTATACTATGTTCATGTATACCACAATGAATCTGACTTTTATGTGTCATTACAATGGCCTAATAAAATAAAAAATGGTAGTGGTGGGGACCAATAGAGTAAAGGAAGGGGATGAGGGGAAGGAAGGAAATTAGGGAAAGAGGATGTACTGGGAAATGAGGTTGTTCAAATTATATTATGTGCATGTACATATATATCACAGTGGGCCTCGCTATTCATAATTATAATGTACCAATAAAACCGTTAAAAAACATCAGAAAAAGTTACCACTTCTAAATCCTATTTCCAGGGGGAGGAGGAAGGACACAGAAATGTTGGTCAATGAGTATAAGTTGTCATTAGGAGCAAGCAGTTTGGGTGGGGTGGGGTGACTATGGATACTAATAATGCACTGTACATTTAAAAAATTTGGAAAAAAGGTTTTTTTGTTTGTTTTTTTGTTATTGTTGTTTTATTTTTGTTTTCGGTACCAGGGATTGAACCCAGGTGCATTTTACCACTAAGCCACATCCCCAGCCCTTTTTTATATTTTATTTAGAGGCAGGGTCCCACTGAATTTCTTCGGGCCTCACTAAACTGCTGAGGCTTGATTTGAACTTGTGATCCTCCTGCCTTAGCCTCCTGAGCCATTTGGGATTACAGGCTTGGGCCACAATGGTCAGCCAGAAGAAATGTTTTTGATGTTTTTGCCATAAAGAAGTGGTAAATGAGGGACATAGAAATGTTTCACCTGATTTAAACTGCACCATGTATACATGTATTGAAATATCACGCGATATCCCATGAATATGTATAATTTTATGTGTCAGTCATAAAACAAGTTTAAATTTAAAAAAAATATTAGACAAATGAGTCCTGCTTCTAACTTCTGTTCATGTATCTTGTCCCCTCCCATCTGTCCTTTGAGCCCATTTTCTTCTGGTTTCACACCAGGACCTTTGTTGGGATCACTATGTCTCTAGGTCAGTTCTTTGATGGGACATATCATAATTAGGTTTCTAACAGAATTTTTTGGAAGAGCCTGATCTGAGCTACCCAAATCTGTCCCTAAAGCTTTTGTGGGAGGTATGACTCTGTGCAGTTGTTTGCTTTCAGTCCTGTCAGATAGAACTTGTTATGGGCGCCATGTTTGTTGTAGATGGTGCAGGAGATGCCTGCAAACTGATCTAGTCCAGATGATGGCTTAAGCACAGAGGGGAGTTGATTGTTTTTATCCAGGGCTACTTCAGATGAAGCTTGATTCCTGGTCCCCACCGTGTGCCTGGAGATGATTCTCTCCCTGTGTGTCTTGCCTCCACTGTGTTGTCTTCCTGTCACCTCTGCTCTCTAGCTTTGCTAACTGGGGAGGTGTTTCCATCGCTGTTAGTTTCTGCTCTCTGGATCCTCTCCCAGGCTTCATTCCTCCAGATTTGGAACCTGTGGAGGAGGCAAGGGAGCCCTTCCTCTTCAGAAGGAAGCTCTTAGTAGCAGTTAAAAGTATCTGCTTTTAACTCTTCCTCATTTCCTGAGAAGGGTGGGCAGCTCTCTGGAAATGGGCTTTCTCTCTACAGGATCTAAATGGATGCGAGGTAAGGGGACAATTCCCTAGGAGAGCCTTCCTATCCGTGCACGCACAGGCAGCTGGCGTATCTTAGCGATACATCTTTTTCCTTCAATTTGGCATTGAACATTGGGATTCACAGGGGAAGGAAAAATCAGTTGGTATTGCTGGGATCAAGGACCTAACCTCGGAGACACACCTGCCCCAATGTATCTGGCATTTATTCTTCCCAGAAGAGTCATTCAGCCTAATTGGCCAGTTCTTCAGTTTGTTTTTATGTGTCTGTTTTGGGATTATGTCAGTAAGGAATTACACACTGATATGTTGGGAGTGGGAGGGAAGAAAACCTGTGTTATACTTGGGTCTGATTTCTAAAAATCCCTTAAGCCTTTCTGTTTGCATTGTTCCCAAAGAGTTTTTCTAGAGCTATGCAGAATTAACTTTGATAGTTAAAAATAGAATCAAAAAATTAAAATCATTCTGGAGGCAGAAGTTTCCCAAGGATTGCAGTCTCTGTCTCAGTGAGGTTAAATAAGGAAATTGAATCTTGGAAAAGCTCAGGGGCCTCCCCATGTCCATCCAGCCAGAGAGTGGCAAAGCCCAGGTCTGACTGTGATATCTAGACTTTTTACATTGCACTCTAAGACACATACCCTGAGTAGCCTCAAAGTAAGTGCAGGGAGGGAGATGTGATCTGTACTCTGCCAAGGCCAGGCCTGAGGTAAGAGAACCAGGGTGTCAGGAATGCCAGTATCTATGCCAATGACTCTGAAACTTCTAGATTTCAGGACTCCTTTACTTTCTTAAAGATTATTGAGGATGCCCCAAATTTTGCATACATCTGTCAATATTTAACAAGTCAGAAATTAAAACTAAGAAAACTTTTTGAAGTTTATCCATTTAAAAAGACAATAAACTCATTACATGCTAACAGGAAAAGAATTTTATGAAAAAGACACTATATTTTCCCAACATAACACATTTACATGAAGGGGAAATTGTTTTAGTAGTTTGCAAATCTCCTTAATGCCTTACTTAATAGAAGGTAGCTAAACTTTCTTATTTGCTTTTACTGATGATCTACTGTGTTCTGTTGGCTGTGCAGAACTATAAGCAATGCTCATGAGGAAGGAGGGAGAAAGAAGGAAATAATTTCCTGTGAGAAAACAAACTTACTTTCTCTCTCTCTCTCTCCCTCTCTCCCTCCCCTTCTCTCTCTCTTTCTCTGAATTTCTCTCTCTCTCTGAATTTCTCTCTCTCTCTGAATTTCTTTCTTTTTTTTTTTTTTTTTTTGCATTCTGGATCAAACCCAGGCCTCATGCATGCTAAGCATGCCCTCCACCACAGAACTACATCCTGAGTCTCAATGAGAAAGGTTTTGAGTCACTGATCGAAAACAACAGTTCTGCCCTCATCTCAGAAACCCAGGGGTTCCCAGCCTGTGCTTTGAGAACTTCTGCTCTTTACAAATACCAAAGAAAACATTTTTTCCATTATCATAATCAAAGTGCCCATGGTTATGGCATAAGTGTCAGGATGAAATCGTGGGTCAGAACACAATAATTCAGCTAGAAGAATAAGATGTTGGATCTCGGCTTTTACTTTTGAATATAAAAGCTAGGAGTTTATTTTGTTTTGTTCCACAATTGATTATTTAAGCATTCCCTTTTCCCTTCAATTTTAAAGGTAATATATACTTACAACAAAGCTTTCAAACAGAACAGAGGCAAATAAAATTAGTAATTCTCATTATTAAATGAGAAAAAACAATACTTTTAGCTTTGCTGAATTGCCACTAGGCCAAAGTGAGTTACACAGTGTGCACATGCGTGTCCATATATGTATGACATTTACAAGAATAAAATCTCTGTTTAAAGGTTAGCTGTGCCCTGTTCAGGTATCATAGAAATTCTGTTTAGTAAAGTGCTTGTTCATCTTTTGCCCATTTTTTTCTGTTGGATTATCTGCCTTTATTCTTATTGATTTGTAGGAGTTTATTTCTTACTCTATCAGTCTTTTGTCAGACTTAATATGTTGCTGACACAGAAAAAAATCATAGACTCTCAGTTTATTATTCTGTAAAACTAGGATAAAATATGGTTGGTGTAAAGATTAAATTGGATAAAAGAAGCCATCCTTGTTATAAACTATACAGTGCTACAAAAAATGTGAATTTATATCATCCAGTTGTCTTCCCTGCAAGCAAGAATTTAGACATGGTTGGATCTAGTGTTACGTATTTTGTTTTGTTTTGTTTTCCTCAGCATCTACTCAAAAGCAAAGAAAGCAGTGAAATAATGTTGAATAATTCTTTCCATAACTTCCAAAAGAATAGCTGCTGTAAGAATGCAAGATAGCACATTACACATCATCAGAACAGTTGTACTTAAATAAGATACACAATTATTCAGAAAGATTGATTTAAAAAAATGTGTTCATATAAATCAAAGTGTGCTCTTCAGTGAAGTGCTCAAATTAAAAAAGAGTGAGGAGAGTCAGGCCACTTGACTCTGGGGTACGGTGCCACACTGACCTTCTTTGCTTCCATGATAGGCTTGTCCTGAGTCCTCAAGGCAGACAGGAGCATGTTCTTCAGGGAGATCCATGGGCAAGCAGCTGCACAGGGACAGCTGGTAATGCCGAGTGACATTTCATGGATTGAATGGTGTTACCCTTAATACCACTGGCTATAGGAGGCACATAGAGCAGCTGTTAATATTCTCATTTCCATGAAGAGAAGATTGAAGCCCAAAGACTACAAGTGCCTACTGGCTGGGTAACTGAGATTAGACCCAGAGATCCTTCTGCCCACATGGTCTCTGACTCTTCATTGCTGTCCTGCTCAGTGTGGACAGGGCAGTAATAGCCAGATGGTTGATCTGGAATTACTGAAAACAATTTTAAGAGTGCTATGGTCTGAATATCTGTGCCCTCCCCATTCATATGTTGAAATCCTAAGCCACAAGATGATATTGGGTGTGGGGTCCTTGGGAAGTAGTTCAGTCCTGAGAATGGCTCCCTCACAGATTGGACTAGTCCTCTCATAAAAGAGATTCCAGAAAGTCGATTTCACCCCTTTCACCATGTAAAGACACAGGCAGAAGACCACCACTTATGAACCATGAAGCAGGCCCTCACCAGACAGCAGAATTCAATTATACCAGCACCTTGATCTCAGACTTCCATTCTCCAAACTGATAAATAAATTCCTGTTGTTTATAAGCCTCTCAGTTTATATTGTTTTTAAAACATCCTAAACAGGCTAAGACACAGAAACTGCACTGCTTGCCAATTACCAGCCCTGGGGTACCTGTGGGATGCTGTTTTCCACCTGAATAGAGCCTTGGCAAGCTCCCCCATTTTATCTTCCAGGAGCTCAGGAACAATGTTCAATTACCACATTACACATCAGGCCAGCATATTGCCTGAAACAGGAAGTGCTTCATAACATTTGTTGAATGAATGAATGAATGAGCAAACGAATGAATGAAGGAAAACTTGGCTGGACCACAGAGAAAAGGCTTGTGCACTGAGTAAGGGATTTTTGACTTGATCCTTTGTTCAGTGAAGTTGAAAGAGGGTGAACGGATTATGTTTGTGTTCAGAAAGCCCCATGTGGATGTGAGCGGAGGACAAATGTGAGTGTGTACATATGTGTGTATCCATGAGTCAGCATATTGCAGGTGGGAGAAAGTGTGAGACCTTGTCACCCTGTGGGTGCGGCCCTGAGCCAGTGAGGGGAGGAAGGAGATGCATTTGGAGAGTGGAGCCCTGCGACTACAACGGGCTTCCTTTGGAGCCTCAGCAGAGGACCCCCCTTGGCATTGCTGTACTGTCAGGTGGTGGCTGGCTGCTGCTTGTTGTTGATTACAGATTGAAATGCTATTCTTCGGTCCCATGCTGCCACACAGCACAGAAATCCAGTGTCACTCTAATGAGGTTTCCGTTTGGATGCTGGAAAGAAAAAAACCCTTTTAATTAGGTTGGTAGTAATTGAGCTCCCAAACCGCAGAAGCTTTTCTCTCAGGAGAGGAAGACACAAATGCAATTAAAAGAAGAAAAGGCACCTAAATGTGGAACCTTGCTAATTCTAAGTCCATTAAAAACAACAGCTGCTTAATAAGTTGAGGCAGCAGATTCATGTCCTGAAGAGCTTCAGGAATAGGAGACCGAACTGGAACTGAGCACGTGTACAGTTTCAACATATGGCTCCTCGTGTGGAACACGGAGAACTGTGAGCTCTACAACTTTTTACCATGAAAATATATTGGCTTGTGTTGTTTTGGAAAAGGAAATGTCTTTCCTCTGTTGCAGAACTGTCAGTTTCTCCTAAGCATATCCCCTGTCCTGGAACCCTCTGAGATATAGTCCACTGGGAGCAGTATCCTCTCTGTGGTATCTGCCCAACCCCACCCGTCTCACCCTCAAAGGCACTCAGCAGGTGAGCAGCAGGGCACAGGGGCATGGATATGTTAGAGTGTCCCTGCCAACTTCTTACCTGTATACCACATTTTTATTTTAATAAGAAGCAGCATTCAATTCTCATTTGCATCCCTGCCTGCAGACTACACCCTGGCAGATGCTAGGTGCTTTCAATCATTGGGCCTGTTTTTGGTGACTTCGCATTAGTGAACCAGGACAAGTAATTCCTATTACAGGGGAACTTGAGGTCTTAGCTTCCAGGCAAGTCTTCAAGCTAACATTAATAAATACTTTCCCTGGAGAGGGTGTTAGTTGCTAATATATGGAATCCTTTAGGTTGCAGTTGAGAGGATTCAATACTAAAACAACAACATTCTAATATAACTATTATATAAAAGTTGCTCAGTTGCCTCTTTGTGAATTGTTTTTTGTTAGACCCTGCTGGACTTGGCCAGTGATAAAGTACTGCTTGCATCCCAATTGTAAAGGGCAAGTTTGACTAGACTCTTCTTTACATGGTATGTTAGTTCACTTTCCATCACTGTAATAATACCTGAAGTAATCAGCCTACAAAAATAAAAGGTTTATTTTGGTCCATCGTTTTGGAAGTTTCTGTCTGTGATTGGTTGGCCTCTCCCTTTGGGACTGTAGCAAGACAGCTCATTGTGGCAGGAGCATGTGGTAGAGCAGACATGCTCAAGAGCTGCCAGGAATGAAAGAGAGGAAGAGGAAGGGGCTGGAGTCCCACTGTCTGTCCCCTTCAAGAACAATCCCCTAATGACTTAAAGACTGTCTACTAGGCCCCATCTCTTTTTATTTAATTTTTTTTTTAGTTGTAGATGGACACAATAACATTATTTTTTTAAATTTAATTTATTTATGTGGCACTGAGAATAGAACCCAGTGCCTCACACATGCTAGGCAACTGCTCTAACACTGATCCACAACCACAGCCCCTAGGCCCCCACCTCTTAAAAGCTCTAGTACCTTCCATAGCTCTAGGTCTTTGAGGGATACTTATGATCCAAACTGTAGTAGATGCTTGGTGTTTGAACAACGTTGATACACTGTGCTGGGCTCAGTGGCTGATGCACAAACTTGATACCTTGCTGGATCCCCATGCAGAAAGGTATCTTGGAAATGCAGAAAAATGGGTCCTGGAGTCAGACATATCCCAGTGTGAGTGTATTCTTTGTAAAGTTGCCTCACTTTTCTAACCCTTAGTTTACTCAGTTGTGTAGGATTTATTTTGCAGATGTATGGCAGGGGCCTGACATGTTGACTGGCCAGGTAGAGAATATTAGAAGACCCAGACCCACAAGGATGTGGCAGAGCTATAGGCTACAGCATTCTCAACATAGGGTGGGGCTGCTTGACATGGGGCCATGTTTTTTTGGGAGGGAAGCATTGAATATTTATATTTGTTTAAAAGTACATAAATTCTAGCAATAAAACTGCCTTTAAAAATTAAAATTTGCACCCAATTTTTAAAGTATGTAAATTATAAATAAGATAAATAGCACAGTCCTTAGCAGACATCATTTCTGGATGGTAGGGCTGCCCAATTTTAATTTCCTTCTTTATACTCTGCCATCCTTTGTAAGTGCTCTATAATAAATGTGTATTACTTCAGAATGAATAGAAAAGCTTAACTCTGGGGAAATGCTGCTGGCATAGATTTGGAAGTGCTTGGTGCATTCTAATTTGCACATACAACAATGATCCCAATAGTCAAATTTCTACATGAATAATTGTATCATTCCTTCTTTTGTAAAGTACATAAGCTGTATTTATGCTGCTTTTTTTTCTTTTTTCTTCTTTCTTTCTTTCTTTCTTTCTTGTTTTTCTTTTTTAGGATGAGAAGAACCAAGTTTTAACCACCAATATTTGGCTGCAAATGGTAAGTTAAGACAGTGGCATCCTTGCTTCTGTGTCTGCCTATTTATGCTTCTGGGATGCATGTGCTTGATCAGCAGGGAAGGCAGAGGTTCTGTGAGGAAAAGCCCAGGCTGTCACCCCTGACTCTACACCTGCCAACAAGGAATGCTGGAGGTGTCATGCTGCAGACTATAAATGTCTGGCTTAGAGAGTACTTTAGGTTGGCATTGAATATTCAATACTGAATAACAGCAGGGCTTGATGTGTGCTTCTATTGTACTACTGGGTGATCTGGGGACATTTCAAAACCACTTCAGGCAAGAAAAATAATAAGATGCAGGGCAGCATTTAGATGGTTCCAACCTGTGCTGTAGCCACTCCCTAGTGCTCTGCAGCACCTGCGTGTCTTCTGTACCCTCAAGAGATGCATGTTTGACTCAGTCTGAGAGTTTCTGTGCTATAAGTCTTCACATTTCATGCTGTAGTGACTTCTGCAAAAACCTCTAAAGATTATATAGATTGAGCATCCCTAATCTAAAATCCATAGTCTGAAATGCTATGAAATCTGAAACATTTTGCACATGACATTCAAACTCTTTCAGATTTCGGATTTTAAGTTTTTAGGTTTTTCAGTTAGAGATCTTCAACCAGCAAAATCTACACGAATATACCAAAATTCAAAAAAAAACTTCAAAATCTGAAATAGTTCCCAAGTATTTTGGATAAGGGATACTCAATTTGTTTTATATTCCTGGATTTTTAACTTGATATCTGTGATGCTAATCTAAATTCAATTAATTACAGGTGATATCGTGCCATCAAGTTGTATATATTGAAATTCAAACATAAAACTGTTAGTCTTTATTTCACATGGAATCTTAATATCATCATAATAATAATTAACTTTGTGTCCATATCATTTCCTTAAAAAACAATATAAGCAAACCCTTCTTTTGCTGTTTAATGTTTTACATATCCTCTTTTGCTCCTTGCATCTGCATTTCTGTTATGCTTTTCATGCAAGGTTTTATAAATAGTGCAAAATAATTTTGTATTTGAAAGACTTTTATTAATCACTATAACTCATTTTTTTCTCAAATGTAAATGTTTACATAGAAATTATTCCTTCAGACCATAAGTGTTTAAAAAGTTCTTCAGATTTGACTTAATATTGCTATTATTATTGGCACATTTTTATTGGTATAAATTTTAATACATAATAATACTTTTTATATTGGAAATTCATGTCTGTGTCAAGATGGAGGTTTGTTTTAAATTAATTTATGTATCCACAGGTGATTCTGTTATTTCTAGACACAAGAGAACAGAACAATACAGTTGTCATCATGAGTTCTTTAACTTATTTTGTTAATAGATGCAGCAGCATCTTGAGTTGGTAATGAAAGACTTTTGTTAAAAAAATATTATTCAATTCTTTGAACTTCTTCCAGATTTTATGCACAAAATAACATTGTTTCCATCAAATGCATCAGTTGGCAACTTAATTAGTTTCTTCTTCATTTTTATTGAAAGCAAAAAATAAAAGGATTACCCCTCACCTTTTAAATTATTTGTCACTCAGTTTTTTAAGGTAATTCATACACAGAGACAACTGCAGGCGGATCTTTATTGGTTCTTTGTATAGTCTCCCAAGATGAGTTAAGTGAAGAATGCCTTTCTTTGTAAAGTGGAGTGGGGAGGAGAAGTAAAATTGAGGGCCTGTGGTATTCCCAGGTGAGTCTGTGGGAATGCCATGCAGAGCTGAGAGAGAGAAAACAGATCTGCTTAAATCCATTTGCTAAGTGTCCCAGAGGTGCACTAAGCTATGCATGAGACCCCTTGCAGAACCTGCCCATAATGAGTAGGGTGGAGTTTGGGAGTTTTCTCCTGCAGCATTTAAAGCAGTATGTATGCTTCAGTAGGTAGATCCCATCCCTTTTCTTGTGCCCACCTATTCTAGCTTCCTTCCTTTTCCCTGGGATGCATGATTTGTTCCGCCCTGGAAGGCTAGCCCTGCCTCCAGTGGACATGCCCCATCCTCTGGCACCTGCTGAGAGCATCCCTTTAACAGTTGTCCCCACTACCTTTCTCTTCATATGTGTATCTGTGGGGCATTCACATTCATGCCTCTTTCCACAGTCACCCTTGTCTGGGTAGGGTAGATGGCAGTCCCATTATCCATCTGCACAACTCAAAAACCTCAGTGTCACCTTTAACTCTTGTCTTTCACATCTCACATCTGTTTCATTAGCAAATTCTGACATCTCAACATTTTAAACAGATCCAAGATCTAACCACTTCACATCTGGTCTAAACTGGCATCTTGTCTCATCTCCCGTATTGTGGAGTCTCTAGGCCAGTCTTCTGTGCAGTGCTTGCCTCCTCTAATGACGTCTGTTCTCAACATAGCAGGCTGTGTGATCCTTTAAGATACAATGAAGGTTAGTCACATGCCTCTCAGGCTCATCTCTTCAGGGTGTCCTGCCTCCCTGTGGAAATTAAGAGCTAAAGTGCCTTGAAGTCAACTTTGATCACCCCCTGCTTAGACCATCCTTCCTTTCCTATCTTCTCTGTCTTCTTTCCTAGCAGTGTTTCCTGCCCTCTTGATGTAAGTAATGCAAACATTATCCAAATACATGTCCACCTCCGGGCCTTTGCATTTACTGCTGTCTCTGCCTGGAAGGTTCTTAAGAACCAGTTGATTTGCTTGATAACTTCTTATTGGTCTCTTCCTAAACAATTGTTTCAGTATGTCTTCCCTGAGCTCCTGTGTATTGCCCCAAACACTCCCTGCTACTTCCAGCCTACACTGTCCCCACTCTTTTGCAGTTCTAGGGGTTGAACCACAGGACCTTCACATGTTAGGCTAGTGCTCTAACACCTATCTACATACCAGCCCCCACTGTATTCCCTTTACATTGCTTCAATTTTTCTTCCAAAGCACTTCTTACCATCATACATATTTTGTATTCACTGGTGTTTGTTCCTAACCTCCAAAAGTTCCTTGCCTTGCCTCCACTAGCATGTGTGCATCAGGAGAGCAGGGCTCTAGCTAGATTTGTTCACTGTTAGGACCCCTAGCTCCTAACCCACTGCCTTTCCAGAATGGCCTAAGATATTACAATACAACATAAAGCCAACACCTGCATAACATTGGGACACTTCAATATAAGGTAAAGCTCTGGCAACTTGGGGGATGATGCAGATGCTTTCCCCGTGCCCTCTAAGGAACAAAGCTGTTACTGATGTTTTTCTTACAAAATAAGTGCCATGGACAGCTCTCTCTCTCTCTCTCTCTCTGGTGCCCACCTATCTTAGCTCTAAGTTATTGGTTTTCAGCAGAGTATATGATAAGGCAATATTTTAAAGGGTATTGGTTTTCAGGAAAAAATATATCTGGATTATTACTTACTGTATTGAGTTCAGGTGCTCCATAAATAAAAATCTTTGCTTTGGAGGATGTCACCAGAGATCTCTAAATTTCTTTGAAGCCCAGCTTATTTCTAATTAATACTTGCATTTGCAGAAGCATCTGCAGCTTCATTTAAAAAAAGTCTCCTTTACCTACTCAACTTACCTTTGGGAGCACCTAACGTGGAAAATACTGAATGAGGCCATGTGAGGGCACCTAGAAATGTAAGACACAGTTTCCACTCTCAGCCATTTACAATCAGGTTGTGTAATTAACACATTTAAGGAAATGTTAACCACTAAGAGATGATAAATGTTTGAGGAGATGGAAATGCTAATTACTCTGATTTAATCATTACACATTCTATACATGTGTTGAATTATCACACTCCACTCCATAAGTATGTGCAGTTATATGCCAATTAATTTTTTTAAAGTCAGAAGAAAGTAGAAAAGCTTGACATAGCAAGACCAAGTGGTTTCTTAGAAATGTTGCAGGGGACAGACTGATGGAAGGATGGAAGAAGTCAAAGGTGGGAACAATCCTGTTTTATAGTAATGGGATATAGGTGAAGTCCCAGACTCCTCTAAATAGGAAGATCTGGGAGCACTGGCATTCCATCATTAATTGATACTTCTTTTCAGGTGCCTGCCATATTGAAAACCAATTCTCTTATGGCAAGTGCACTTATAAAGCTGAATAATGACATTTATTTGGAATGGTGATGCAGAAACTGTGAAAGTACTCCAACTAAATTTTTAAGGCATCCCAAGAATCTTGGGTTTAAAACAACTCTTAACAGTTCCAAGGTTCAATCCTGTGCCTCTGTGTCCCCGGCTCCTGCTTGGTGCTTCAGTCTAGAAGCCCTGGTGCTCTTATGTGTCACACCATGGACTTGGGAGATTTGGGCAAGAGATCCTTAACCAAGGGCAAGCTTGGAAGCTTCCCCCAAACCATTTCTAAACGGTCCTTGTTTTTGGGTTTCATCATGAGTGATCAGCCTGGCGTAACCTAGCCTGAGTAGTGGACATGTACAGGAACCAAAGCTAGATATTGAAGGCAGAAAGGGCAGAGTACCTGGAAAAGTAGTAATGTGGGCAGGAGGTAAACAGATTCAAGGAAAAGGCTCTGAGTCATGGGTTTTTATTTTCCACAGTTTTATGTTGCTGAATTCCTGTTCTGAAAATCTGAATCCACATAACTTTATCTCTAGGGTATTTAAACTCTGAGGTTAGTTTTCTGCAAATGATAGTTTTCCTACACATGCAAAATGGAAGAGGCAGAAGAATAAAAAATAATTAAATTCTCTTTGACCTAAAGTTTGTTGATTTTATTATCGTTTCTCCCAGTTGTCCTTGATTTTTTTCTGAATTTCAGATTATTCGGATAACCTTAAGGAATATGAAGTTGCTGATCTCTCTATTTACTTCTTCATATTCCTAGGAGGAAGCAGTTGGTATATGGTCTCTGTAACTGTTTTATCACTTTGGGAGGTCTAACAGACCTAATCTGATTTAATATCAGAAGAAATGACAGCAGCCATTTCAGTATCTAAAGAGACACATGAGCCATTCAGAGACTTACATTTGCTTTGTTAAACTCTGTCTTCTTTTGATATCTTGCTCATTCTTCTCTTTAGATTTCCCAGCCTTCTTTTGTTTATTCTCTATTTTTAACCTTCTAATTCTAATTATGGTACTAATTGCATTCAATCATAGAATGTTAGATTGTAAACCAAATTATTTCTAAAATGTTTACCTTTTTAATTTCTGCATTTATTTTCTCTAACACATTAAAACGCAGCACATCAGGGTCATAGTTTAGCCAGCCAGTGACCTGCTTAGGACCTTGATTGCATGCAGAGGATTAGGGTGGGGTGATTAAATCATTATATCTCACTGGGAAAGCAGTTTCGGAGGCAAGAGATGGAAAGAGGCTCACTTTCCTTCTTGGTGATCAAAGTAGTTAATTGGAAGGGTTGTCAAAAATAGGATTGGATGGTGTTTTCTGACTCCAAATATGTGATATCTTTTTCAACAGCAACAACCAACTCTACAACACCAGCTGGGTGTTGAACAATTTAATTTAGTTCTGACACTATCTACCTTAAGTTAGCGTCAGAACCCACAAGCTTGAGAGCTCAGTCCCACAAGGCTGCCTCCACTTCAGACACTTGCTGCAAGTGGGGTGCCTAGGACACCCGTACTTCCACCTGCCTGAATGTACATTCAGGTGTTTCTACAACCCTCCTTCACTTTAGATTCAACATTCTTCTAGAACAGCTCACAGTTCTTGGGTGAATACTTAAGTTTACTGGTTTATTCTGAAGGATGTATCTCAGGAACACACAAATGGAAGAGACATAGGGCAAAGGATGGGGAGGGGTGAGGAGCTTGGACCTCTCTGAGTGTGCCATCCCCCATGCATCCCTGTGTCCATAGCCCTGAACCAGAAGTTCTCTGAACCTTGTTGTTATAACCCAGTTTTGTTTTATAACCCATTCTCCTGGAGTTGGGATGAGAAGAAATTGAAAGTTCCCACCTTTTAATAATATGATTGGCCTTTCTGGTGACCAGCCCCCATCAGGAAGCTACCTAGAGACCTAAACCTAAATCACTTCATTAGCATAAACTCAGGTATAGTCCAGAGGACCTCTTTCACAAAAGACTCCTAGCACCTAGGAAATTGTAAGGATTGGGAAAACCAAATATATTTCTTATTATACTAAAAGGTATATTTTTTAAAGGAAAGAAAATTTTCCCTCCCCCCTCCATTTCCATGCTGGTCTGTATGCACACACACACCAAAAAGTCTCCTATGACCTCAAGGTAGGTCTAATAGGGCCCAGGTGTCAGAATCACAGAAGAATCTAGACTCCTATTGTGCTTTTTAGATCAACAGCTCTTGTTCGCTGTATATCCCATTTATAATCCCACATCCTCTTCTCTTGAAGACTCAATGAGAAGAAATCCCAGAGGGAGAGAAGGAACAGAATATTCTATTGTATGGGAAGATCAGGGAGTATTGCCATCTCTAGGTTCATTGATGCTGCTTTCCAGGTGCCACCACTTGGAAAAGGTGCCAAGTGTTGTCTACAGAGATGTTGCTCTGTGCTTCGCCCCTTAGGGATCTAACTTCTAATTGGAAGCAAATGTTTTGAGAGGATAAACAACATATATCTGAAACTAGACTGTTGACAGGCCTTGTTCTATGTCCTTTCATAGGAAACCCATGGAGGGCAGCAGAAGGTTCCTGCTCCAGTTCCCAACATCATGTTGGCCCTCACTCTTCTACATCTTTGGCCAGAGCTCAGTTATTATAGTTCAAGCATCCTGTAGGATTTTATATAATGGAGGAGTCTCTTTCTGTCTTTTGTTATCATTTATCACTTGACTACTAGAATTTTTACTTGCCGCTGCACACATCATCTCATCTCATTCTTGCCACACTATGAGTCTTGTGTACATACAAGGAAGTTGCCACTCGGAAAGTGAGATTCACCTATTTAAGCTCACACGGCAACACTGTACCAGAACCTTGGCACAAGCCAGGTCTGTTTGATTCCCAAACTCCCTGCAGCTCCCTGTTTCTTTCTGTGGGCCAGACTGGCTTTGGAGTAAGGGAGAGCAACATGAGCAGTTGGTCAGCACTTTAGAGATAGTATACAGTCCATGCTTTCATGGGGGCTGCCTTGTCAGTATACAGATTGAGTTAGAAGAACCAGCTCTGAAACAGTGCTTGAGATCATGTAATGCAATTGAGTCCTGACCCAGTGACTGCTTCCAAAGATACAGGACTCTGAGTCTTAGTCTCTTGTAAATAAGAATAGTGATCATGCTGACCTCCATGGATTATGATGAACATGGGCATGCACGTGATGCTGTGCTGCCACCTGGTGAGGCACTGAACCTGAGGAATATACACAGCTGGGAGTGTACATGCAGGAAGAGGTGTGGAGTGTTGGGGAGGTAGCATGCAGCCTGGACTGCTGCCTTTAGATAGGTCTAAGCTTGACTGACCAAGCAGTTTCTTTCCCTGTCTCCCTTCCATCTTCTGTCCATTGTTTCAGCACATGGAAGAGTCCAGTAGGTTGCATCCCACGACTAAACACTTAAGGTCACTCCAGGTGAACTGGGCTGGCATGAAATAATCGGACAGAGTGATACCTTTTTATTTGGGTCTTGTGACAGCTTCTCTGACCTTAGGGGTCTGTGGAAAGAGAGAGAAAGGAACATGTGCTGAACCCTTTTATTGGGAAGAAGCCATTCAAATGAGGCAAGGGGTAGGATTACAAAGGAATAGGTGAGTGTAGCTCAACTCCCACGGATGATGCCTGTACCTGAAGACCTGCCTTGCTATCTGAACTGGGACAATGCCCAAGTCACCACGAAATGTAGTGATTGGTCAGAGCCTAGTGATTCAAGACTGGAAGGTGTGGTCATTCAGAGTGGCTTCCCACACCAGTGCTTGCTTATCACTTCTGCTAACCTTTCCAGGCAACTCCTGGATTCCTAGGGCTCTGATTAGCATTACTAATAGTTGCTATAATTGGCTTTATAATAATCAGTGACCAATCCAGAGATACATCCCAGGGTGAGATATAAAGAAAGCATAGAAATTGGTACAGAAGAGCTTTGTGCCCAGAGCAGGGAGAGAAATAAAGAGGAGCACAGGGCCAAGGGTCCTGAGAAAGATCAGACTTCAGAAAATACCTTTGGTGGCACCCAGATGTTCCTGACAGACAACTTGAACAAGACCAGCCCTTCCTCAGTGTTATCCTCCCATACCCTCTCCAATAGCCCTTGTCTAATTAGAGATCATAGCAGGGTACTTCTCAGTCCTAAATACATCTGATGAGGCTTCCCAATGATATTTGTTAACATATTCTCATTCTCTGAGGTCCCTGACTGTAAAATGATATTATTTACCTTGGTATCTTCTCCTGTCTGACTTCAGATTGTTTCAACTCTCAGATAACCTTTACAGATATACCTGCCCTCCCCAGAGTTTGGTTAGATGTCTGGGACATGGCCTTGGGTCCCTGTTGCCAGTATCAATAGTTCTAAACCCACCATGCCTCATCTATAATTCCTGAATTTCAACAGTTCTGAAAATTCATTTCTCCCTCTTCCCTTGATATTTTTGTAACCTTGCATCAAATTCATTTGGTCTGAAATGAAATTGAAATTGATGTGCAATTGAAGCATTTATTTATCTCTCAGTGTAAATATGTAAGTTTCAGAGCAAAAATAACAGTGTTTGATTAAGGGACATCTGCCTTGGTTCCAGCTGGAGGTGTTGTATAGTGTACCTTTCTAAATATTGGAAAGTCTGTTCCAGAACATGGGTGGTCCCAGGGGAAATGAAAACAGAATGGGGCCTGATTACGATACAGTTGTATTATCTGCTGGGTCCACACCTGCCATCCTTAAGATGCCATGGTGGGTAGAGTGCTGGTTTCATGACACTGGTGGGGAGCTAGGGTTCCACCTCTATGGTCCCAATAGAATTTGGCCCTAGGAATGGCACGTTAGCACCTGATCCTGGGATGGAGAACTCCAGGCAAGAGCCTTCCTCTGTTTGTACAGTAGACACTCAGGAATCTAAATTAAGTCCTGGACCTGAGTTTGTGCATCTACGAATACTTTCACATTCCTCACCTGCGTCCTTCTATCGTGACAGTGTCCCACTGTCCAGGCTCAGTGTTTGCATTGGTAGGTCCTGGTTTTAGAAGCATTGTCGTTGTAACTGAAGCAATCCAAATCTAAGAATATGCCCTTAGAATTTCTGAGAGTCTCCCACGCATTCACACAGTACTGTTTTCATGGAAATAAATGGTGTATATTTCCACAACCTGATTTTTATTCCAGTTGAAATAAATAAATTTATTTTTTTTCAAAATGTCCTTAGAATGAAAACTTGAAAAGCAGAAGAGTTATTCATTTGGCTAGAAGGAACCCATCACTGTGGGAGAGAAGGCTCCAGGGCATGCAGTGGGTTGGAATTAGCTTTAATGTTACCATCTAAATGTGGTCATGGTGACAGCAGAAACTTAAATGTGATTTTTATGCTATTCATGATCATTTTGGAAGGATTTATTTAATTCCCAGTTGCCTAATATTGTATAGACAGCAACTCAGTTTGTGTAAATATAAATGTCTGGAACTCTTTTTCACTTTGAATATACCTAATAATCTCTTACAAGAAATATAAGTAGGCCAGGAAGCAAAGTGCTGCTAATGTCATTGTCTGTGTGCCAGTCTTGGACAGATCACTATTTACAATGGAATATGTCAGAATATCCAGGCGTGAAGACTGTTCGTTTTCCAGATGGCCAGATTTGGAAACCAGACATTCTTCTCTATAACAGGTAAGAACTCTGGACAAAAGGAAAAGTGATTTTTTGCTTGTATATATGTGGCAATCAAGCATATTCGAACATTTTATAGAAATGCTGGATATGCTATCTATAATTGGAACCATTGCTCCTCATGAAGCTTTGCAAGTGACCAGGACTTTGAGAAGCAGCTCTGTCGTCCCCCCGCCCCCCGCCGCTGGTATTTTCTGTGTTTGCATGCAAGTTCAGGTTTTCCCACATGTTGTCCAAGGTCACCTTAGGGGTCATGCATTATAGGTGCATAACACCTTTTCTCTGCATATTTGGGTAAGAAGCATTCATGTGTAAGAGTACATTTGCTCTCTGAATGGCAGCAGTTGCCATAAACAGCAGAAGGTATGTGCCTACGGGATGTCCAGGTGGAGTCTTCTTCATTTGCATTGGGAGAGCTCTGTTGCAAAGGTGGCTAAGTTCATAAAGACTCTCGCCTTTAGCTGGTCAGGGAAACAAGCAGCCCATGTTGCCCACTTGACATAAGTAAAGTATAATAATATTCTACTAGTTTTTCTCCTGAGGGCAAGAAACAAAGGATTCATCAATAAGTCAAGGCTGTTTGTTATGGAGAGCAGATGACTTAGAGCAAGAATCTAGGCAAGAAAAATTTCTAGGAGTAGTAAAATTATTTGTTAAACCACTTAGCCAAATAAAGATATCTAGACCATCTCTTCTATTTTATACATGATGACCAGCTTAAGATAAAATAAATTTTCTAATGAGGCAAACCTCTTTGGTTCCATCTGGAGGGAGAAAGGAGTCTGGACTTTTCAGGATTCAGAGAATGGTTTGACCATCTATCACTGTCCTCCATGGTCACTTAGTGAGCCCCCTTGAGCCAGCTAATAGGTTCATCCTATATTGCTCCTTCCAGAAGCCTGAACAATTCTGTTTCTTATGGACTTCTAATTCTTTCTGTTTTTGCTGCTGGGGTCTTATTTCCCTTGAATCATTGGACCTCTTTTTAGAAGAATATCTCCTCAGCTGCTGGCATTTTCTGCAGCTTAAATAAAGATCAAGAGACTAATGGGAAAGGCAATGGGAACTTTCCTGGGTACTACTAGGCAATGTTCTTCACCTAAGTGGTGACTGCAAAGATGTTTATTAAAAAACACTTTAATCTCTAGGTACTCTACTTAAATATATTTAATATTTTAGAGGTGGGAAAAAAACAGTTTGGACAACTGAGCTTTGAAAACTGTCTAATGTCCAAGTATATAATCCCTTTTTGAAGGGATGAAGCATGTGAACTTTTATGCTGGACTTTGGGTCATCTCTTTCTTAGGGTCTGTATGAGTTTGCTAGGGCTCCTGTAAAAAGAGTACCATAGACTGGATGGCTTAAAAGAACAGACATTTGTTTGCACACAGTTCCAGAGACCAGAAGTCTAAGATCAAGGAGTAGGCAGGATTGCTCTCTTACAAAATATTTAAAACTATTTTAAAGTAACTATAGATTCATAGTAAGTTTCAAATATGTGTACAGGGAGGCCCTGTGCACCCTACACCCCACCTTCACCCATGTTGGCCTCTTACTTTAGTATAGCACAATGTCAAAACCAGGGAATTGACATTGGCAAAATTCACAGAGCTTGTTCAGATTTCATTTGTTATGTATTTGGGGGGGGGAGTCCATGAAATTTTATCACGTGTATCTTTGTGTAGTCACAATTGTGATACAGAACTTACCATTATCATAAGGCTCCTTCGTGGTACCTCTTGATAGCCCCCCCTGCTGTTCCCAACCCATGTCCAATCAGAGTTGGTTTCTTCTGATCCACTCTTTGCAGCTTACAACTGTCCATCTTCTGTGCTTGTCTATGTCCTAACCTTTTCTTCCTATAATGACATCAGTCAGATTGGACAGTGACTACCCTAACAACCTCAATTGTTTTTAATTACCTCTTTAAAGGCCCTATGTACAAATTATAAGTCACATTTTGAGGTACTGGGGTTTAGAATTCAACATACGGATTTTGGAGGTAGCAATTCAGATAGTAACGGGCATTATGGCCGACTGCTTATAAACAAAGCTCTGAGGTTGAACAAATCAGGATGTAAATTATAGCCATAAAATATGCCATCTTTAAAACTTTTGATTATTCCATTTGTCCTTTGCACAGTGAAGGAAATGCCAACTTCACAGAGTTCGGAAGGAAATCTCTATGGGTGTTTGTAGCATGTTTAATGTGGTACTTGGCAATGATAAACATTTAGTCATGGCATGTGTATTAAGAGAGTATTTTAACAGTTGAAAAAGAATGTGTTTCACAGTTCCTAATTCAGTTTTCTTCATCTGGAATCAATAATAGATTTTATAATAAGGCTATAAAAGATGGGTTTTTATGTCTGTGTGTAAAACTGTTAACTCCCAAATATAAAAAGTTTGATGATTCAACTATTCTGGCTAAAGAAGAGTTGCTCAAGTGTTCTGTATAATTGAATTTCAAGGAGCAAAGATACAGTAGTTTCTGCCTGACATATGACACAGGCCCTCAGGAATAATGCCATATTCTTTCTATGCCTGGCTCAGAATTCTGTTTTTCTCACATCTGCCTTTAAGCTCTCCTTAGCAAATTTTCTCTTTCATCTTCTGCTCCTTTCCTGTTGACAGAGTCTTCCAGAATCGCTGATGGAGCATATAGAGGCTGCCATGCCTTATGCTTTAATTTTTCTGAGCAGTGGGATGTAGGACTTCTTTCTGAAGTAAACTGCTAAATGTATGGCTTTCATGCTCACATGAATCGTTTACAGAGAATATTATTTAAGCCTGTCTTAGACATGGTACCCATAATCTATTGCTACAGAACAAACTACCCTAAATTTAGTGGCTTAAATAAACAGAAAACTTCTATTATTCTCAGGATGCTGTGGACTGACTGGGCCCATGTGGCTGGGCTGGTTGTCTATTCCATGTAACACTTTCAAAGAGTAGTCAGCTGGAATTAGAATACCAGGGAACACAGTCACACTGCTGGAATAAGCTGGCTGGCGAGAATGTTGGCAGTGGCTGGAAGCTTAGCTGGGGTTGAGTGTTGTGCCACTTGGGTTTTCTTTCCCTGTCCTTCTCCACAGGTGCATATGTCCCCCCAGCTTGGTGGTTGGAAACAAGAGGAAGAAAGTAGGGCTCTCAGGCATCTTTGGGACTGAGCATGGGAGTCCCAGAATGGTCTGTCATCCATTCTGTTGGGCAAAGTAAGCAGAGGTGCAGAGTCAAGGTGGGGGGAATTGGTCCCATCTCTCTAGGCCATGCAGGAAAGGATTGAAGCAAAGGTGAGCTCCAGGGGAGATTAGCTATCAGATGCTAAAGAAGGAAAATGATGAAATTGTGAAGGTCAGATTAAAAATTTGGGGAGAACAGGAAGAACAGACTAGGCATGTATATTGAAAGTACTGGCTAAATGGAGCACTCAACTAAATTCATTCTGTAAGAGGATTAGTGGGCTAAGAGAGATTGTTTCCAAACAAAAACATCATTGGATAATTCCTAGACTCTATTCAACAGCTTCCCTTTGCTGCCTAGACGTACTGCATGGGCCCCCAGGTATGTATGGACTGGCCCACCTTTCTACACCTGCCATTCCCTAGCCCCACTGTCTCACCTCATTGATACATGCTGACTCTTCTGCAGACAGGATATTTAATCAGAGTTCCTCTTTGGGTGAGGAATTCCCACCTCCCTTATCCTTTCAATTTAACAGAAAGGGGTTCGTGTCCCTATAGCACTTAAGGGCTTCTCTTTCTCAGGGGACCTAATAGAGCACTTAATACATATTCATGAACAGATAAAGTGGAGGGAGGATATAGGAATTAATAGGAGGAGGAGCTGAGAGGATGTTGCTAAGAATGGCCAGAGAAGAAATAAAGCAAAGAGAATAAATCATATTGGCAATCCAGAAAACACTGAAGTATGAAAGAGTCCAAAAATTGACATTGGAATTAGCAAAAATGGGTTTGTCTTTAGTAAGATCCTGACCTCCTGATATTCTGTACTTGGGGATTTTGAGAGATGCCAGCTTAATATTTCTTGCCAGCTGCCAGACACTCATAATCCCATGTTCTGCTCAGAGACTCATTTGTTGGTTCATTAGTGTGTGAATGAGGGTACAGGGGATTTTACTGAAGGAGGGGGTTAAAATGCTATCACTCTGAAAGCCAGGGTTTTTAAGGAGCATTGAGTCCAGTGATGCCTCACAAACACGTCTCTTATTTCTCACTGTATTCCAGGTTGATATTGGAGCCCACGTGTGAGCCACTAATGGTTTTTGAGATATAATGCATTTTCTGTGCTTTGAAGAGGCTGGGTCACTGCAAAACAGCTATCTCTGCATCATTTCTGGAATAGGTTGCTGAATTTTCTTGATGGATGGGGAACCAGTTATGTGTTCCCAGCCAGCTGGCCAGGCTCTGAGGAGAGGATGGGCGTTAATAAAAGCTCTGCCCAGTGCTGATTTCAGTAGTTTCTCGTTGCTTTATTTTGCTTCACTTGAAGCCATCAGCTCAAGGATTTTTCTGAACACAATATTGCTCAAAGTGAGTAGCAATTATGGATGGTTTGTCATTATGGCCTCTTTTGGATGGAATTGAAAGCCTTGCCAGTATCAGCAGTCAGCTTGCAGAAGGTCTGAATCCTAGGGACATGGAGGCCACCCTATGCCATGCAACAGCAGGCAACTGCCTCAACCCCTCTGGCTTCATTTTTGATGAGCATATTTAAAGATGTTTTGTGGGTTCTGAAATTTGAAAACAGTGAAGAGTGCTAATCATCCATTTCACAGACTGTGCAAAGCTGCATTTGCCCATCTATAGGTTGATGTTTTTCTTTACACTTTTATGTCACCCTGTGATGATAGCAGAGCCTTGGAAGTGACAACTTGTACAGGGCATTCTGGATGCGTTGTAATATAGCTTTATAAGAATTCTTAATTGTGCTAATCAATGAGGTGCCAATGGAATCAATTTATTCCCTTGCCAATGGTCTTAGGTTCCCCCAGAAGTCAAGCTCAGACAGATTCATGTGTTTTTTGGGGGTAGTCATAACCAAGAAGCACTATTGGGGTAGGGGTGGGGTGGGTGGTTACTAAGGCAAGGAAAGAAGGAAAACCAATCAAAGAACCATTAAAAGTTGCTTTGTGGGCAGCTGGGGCCCACTCCTACTGGGAACCTCTGAGAGACCATCTCAGAGATGCTTCCAGAGATGTGAGTTTCATGGCATGTCTGGCAATCCTACTCCCTGCATGGACCAAGTGTGCTTTGGTAGTCAGAGCCTTGAGCTGGGTTGCAGATCCCCAGAGGAAACAGCTGTCGGGGCCTTGGGTGTGGAAAGGATGGTTGTCAGTATGGCCTTCCATAGCACAGATGGGCCATATGCTCAAATTTCAATCATTTTCACCTTGCTATGATTTTAGATCCAGTCTTGGCTTTCTGGGACACACAGCAAGGATGTGAGTGGTAGGGAGAATGTCTTAGGACTCTGGCCAGCTGGGTGTCCTCAGCCAGAGCAGAGTAGGCAGACAGGTTGCAAAGGTAACTGGGCTAAACAAAAGTTCAGGCCTGCTGAGTATTTCCTGGGGGTGCCACACAGGTCTGCATGTGGAATGGGATCACTCACTTTCAATGTTGTCACTGTTAACATCGCCTATATCATGGTATTTGTGGACCAGAATAAAGTTGGCCTGCTGGTGCTCAGAGACCCACAATGCAGTCATGGTTAGCCTTGAGGTGGGAGGGTGCTGAAGGCATTGTTAAATGGTTGTCAGGAATAATTCTTGTATGTGGTAGGAATCTGCAGGTGAGCAAAGATAGTTTTGCTGCTGCATTCTCAGAGAAGAAGGCTTTAGCAATGTACTGTTGGGATGAATCTGCATTATCAAATATTCAGACCTAATCTGGAGAGAGGCTGTTTCTAAATAGTGTGTGGGTAGAAGGAGAGGAGGAGAAGCAGTCTGTTTTCAAGAAGTGAGTGGAGCCAGCCAATCTATATTTACATCTCTAAGATCATCATCCGAATGGTCCATCATAGTCTCTCCTGATCATCCTGGGTTCTGGTGCTGTTTGTTTTTCATTTGTTCATTAATCCAGTCAATATTGGATGAAGGCTCCTTCACTATTATTGTACACTGTTGGGGAAACTGAGGGTGCAGCCATGATGAAACCAGACCAAATATCTGTCCCTTAGAGAAAGAGAGATGGAATTTTCGAGGGGAGAGCATGCACCAATTGAAGGTGCTCCCAGTAAAACAGCAGGGGAGGGGGGAAGGGGATGGCATAGCAAGAGCTAGGACCAGAGGCAGAGGTGAGACCCACAGAATAGTACATCATGTGATGTCAAGGAGGGGAGTGTTCCTGACAGAAAGAGCAGCCAGGGCAAAGGGCCTGTCAGGAATGCTTGTGAAAGACTTGGAAATTCAAGAAAGAAGAAGACAATTGGGCTTTTACTGAGTTCACACCTTACTGGTTATCTAATTCTGCTGTGAACTGTGCCCATCATGGTCTTCCACCTATTTTTCAACTCTGTAAGTTCTAGAAAACTGGTAGTGAAGCAAATGATTTTAGTCCATAGAGAAGCAAAAGGACTTTGTGAGGTGGTAGATTCCTCTATTAACAGGTTGAGATCAGCATTCCTAGATTCCTGGTTACATTTATGTGTGTCTCCTGGGTGCTCCTCAGAATGGTTTTAGCACCTTGAGGTTCCCTCATGAATGAGTGACTTAAATGCTGTCTTTGACACATGTTCATTTTATACTTGTACAAGTGCCATGGTTTTATCGTTTAAAAAATGTATCTTTTATGGTTGCCTTAAGGCAGGAATATGTCATCTAGATCTATTCTAGGAACAGAAGGGAACTGTGTGGCTGTTAAGGATGGGGAAGGGGACAAAGTCAGTCACCAGAGTGGGTCAGAGACGGGATGGGGAGTGGACCAAGTCTGGGGGTTCTTGGGTTTCACTCTGAGTGAGGTGGAAGAGGCTCTCACCCTTTTCTTAGCATTTTCATTTCACTTCTTTTTTGCTTTGAATAATTATAAAAAGATTTATTCTCCTTCCACCTTGCTGTCAACTGACTTCCATCAGGTGATTTTTGTCTAGAAGTTACTCTCTGTTCTTTTCTGCATTGTTCTCTCAGGGCATGGAGTACACATGTTTTACTTTTGTTATTTCCGCTGGCCTCTCAGTAACACCAAGAGGGGAGGGAGGACAAGTGAGTGTGCATCATAAGCCAACCACTGTGAACCCAGCCATGGGTCCACCTTTGACCAACTGGGAGCCATTTGTCTTTCTCCATGACTCCATGAACACCGGCCCACACTTATTACTTCAGCATGTTGGAGCCAAACCCTTTTTATTGGGCACCCACCTAGTGCCAGGGCACTAAAGAAGCTTCCTTCTTTCTTTCTAGACTTTGTCAAATTGATATGCATATCCACTTTTCTCAAGATAAGAAACAGGTGCTCAGTCACTTTCCTGAGGCCAGCCAGCTTGGCCTGCCTGACTCTAGAGGTTGACTTACTACTTGCCTGTCTCTGGTCATGTCTGGAAAGTCCATGTACTTTTAGTGCTCTTGTGCTTTGTTTTTTTTACAAGTTAAGTTCTGGTGTGCTGTTACACAGTAGGGTGACTACAGATAACAATAATGTACTTGAGTTGGTAATTTTTCACCACTGTAACAAATATATGAGATAAATAAACTTAGAAGAAAGGCTTATTTTGGCTCACAGTTTTATCATGGCGGGAGCCTGTAGCACAGGAAGCCAAAAGGGAAAGAAGATAACTCTGGGTCCTATAATTCTCTTGAAAGCATGCCACCAGTAACTTAAACCCTCCCACTAGGTCCCATTATTTAAAAGCTTCCACCACCTCCTAGTAGCACTGTGGGTTAGGGATCAAGGTGTAACACATGGGCCTTAGGGGGGCATTCCAGACCCAAAATATAACAGTATTATATATTACAAAGGATGTAGAAGAGAGGATTTTTAATATTTTCACCACAAAAAAAGAAAGAAAAATATTTAAGGAGATAAATATGCTTATCCTGATTTGAGCATTATAAAGTGTTCATATGTATGGAAACATCACATGGTACCCTAAATGGGTATCACTTTTTGCATATAAATTTTAAAAATTTAAAATGAAACAAGAGGAATAACTCCTTTCTCCCTCTGTCTGGATGTGGACTGACTTCACTTTCAGGTCTTCTCTGGGATACTTTGCCTCCCTCTGCCTCCACCTTTCCTTTCAATTCTGGAAATAGTGAGTGTGTCTCTTCTGGAGCTGCTGTGGGATTTTCGTATTGATGCCTTTAAAAAAATAATAATTATAATTTTGATACTAGGGATTGAACCCAGGGCCTTGAACATGCTAAAAAGTGCTCTACCTCTGAGCTATATCCTCAGCCCTTTTTTAAAATGGTATTTTGGGCAGGGGTCTCACTAAGTTGCCGAGGCTGACCTCCAACAGCAATCCTGGTTCAGTCTCCCAGGGAGCTGGGATGACAGGTTTGTGCCACCATACCCGACCCATCCTGATGCTTTATTATGACTTTCATTCAGCATGTGACACCTACTTTTTCTTTGACCAAATCCCTTGCCTGCTATTGCAGGCCACAGAGTAACCCTATGACAAAACAGAGAATGGAAAAATCCAACTGCTGTCTAAGAGCCTGAGCAGAATCTGTAGCAGAGGGCCAGGTGCTACTGTGAGTGGCGTTTTCTGGGGATGCCTTTGAATCCTAGGTGGCCCAGGAAAGGCTGTCTTCCTGCATGTGGTATAAGTCTATTCCGCAGAGCAGCCCTGCACCCTGAGGGCCACAAAACCAATCATGCCCAGCAGCATAGATTTGGAGATGAGCTTATTGATCTTTGTAGCAATGAACAGAGCCAACAGGATTGTAAGGGTCTGTGTAATAAATATGTGAGACAGGAATTCAATGGGGAGTTCAGTCATCATCATGAGCTGCCTGAGGGAAGGAGGATGGGTAGCGTAGGTGGGGCCAAGGTCAGTTCCCACCCTGCCTCCTCCTTTGGGCCTGCTGTGGGTGTCCCTGTGCATTTTCACTATCTGCCATGGCTGTTTTCATCTGCTACCTGCATGAGAGGAGGACATAGATAATTGTGGGTCCCAGGGCAATTAAATCTTCCCTTCACCCTAGGACCTCAGTTACACAGGGTGAGGGCCCAAGCTGAAAGTGCCCAATGGTATATTTCAAAATCTGGAGAAACTGAGGCTTGTGTGCCAGGGCCATGGGGCTGGTGTGCTGAAGCTATTTGTTCAGCTCAGGGATATTGTTTTGAGGACCCACTATGCATAAGATATAGTTTCTAAGAGGATGCACATTCACTGCTCTCAAGGCATGTATAATCAGCAATAAATCACTTCACCCTATGTGGTTTCATCTGATTTGATTTTGTGGCAATCGGTGAAGTGATCTGGAATGACTCCCCTGTGTTCACAATTGAGAAAATTGTTTCTGAGATTAAATGGCTTTTCCCGGGCTTTGACTGCAAGCCCATATGCATTTTCTAACACTGGCCAGCTTCTTCAAGGGTGTCAGACAAGGGTCCCAAGAAGTATCCTACAGAGCAGGAGATGATGGATGTGTCAGGGATATAACAACTTAGAAAGATCTAGAAGAGAGAGAGATCTTCATTCAGGGGCAGACTGTGAGATTTTTTTTTTAATAGTAGGGGGTCCACACCATTTAGTTTTTCTGGGATTATTCTGGTTTCTGCCTGGGGTCCTGGAACAGCTGTTAATTGAACCCTTTTTTTTTTTATATGTTTAAGAGTGACTTGGTTTAGATTGGGGGCAGTAGTGTGTGCCGTAATCTCACCTACTCCGGTGACTGAGGCAGAAAGTTCTCTGGAGCCTGTGAGTTCAAGGCCAGGCTTGACAACATAAAAAGAGAGTGACTTTGTTCATACAATACTTTACTTATATGGGTCCCCTTACCTTAAGATGGCAAGCTACATTGACAGAACGGTTATATTAATGCATGGGAGCCAGCAAGGTGGGGAAACAAGTAAACTAAGCTATAGCACGGGCTCTGAGAGTGGTGGGACATATCTTGGAAGATAGCAAATAAGGTAGGCTCTCAAATCATTTACTTAACTCAAGAGAGAGGATAAAGAATAGGAATCATGTGATCAGGAGTAAACTAAAATGTAAGAAATTCAGCGCAACTCAGTGAGACTTCTCCTCTAGGAATCTAACACTGACCCATGGCCACAGTCACCCCTTCTGGGGTGCTGTGTACCTTGAAGGATGTTTGTTTGTAAACATTGCATGATGTGGCAAATGCAATTGTAACACTTTTTGTTATTCCTTAGTGACCAGTGAGCTTATTTATATATATATAAAAAAAGAGAGAGAGACAGACAGACAGACAGACAGACAGACAGATACACACACTCATACTCACACACAGAAGGCACAAGATGTATTTCCCAAGGGCACAGCCCCAAGGAACCACTCTCTTCTTCTAGGTCTCACCTCCTATTTGCCACCATTTCCCAATAGTCCATTCAGCCATGAGTCCAGAAATTGATTGGTCCTCATGATTCAATCACTTCCTAAAAGCCCCACCTATAAATATTGCTACATTGGTGACCAACCCTTTAATGCACAAACTTTTGAGGGCCATTCCAAATCCAAACCATAACATTTATTTAAAGCAGATTTTATGCTCTTGGATAATTACATCTTTTTTTTGATGGATCTTTAATGGTCTTGGAGTGCCATACCAAAAAGTTACAAATTCATTCAGTTACAGTTTCTTCTAATACTTTTTGATAAACCAGATAGTTTAATTTTTATTTTATGGGTTATCCTTCTGAAATTGTTGTACATGTTGTGGAGTGTCTAACTTAACTTTTCTTTAAGGGTTAGAAAATAATCCTAACATTTATTGAGCAATATATCTTTTCCCTGCTGAATTGCAATGAGATAGTTATATTCATCTATTCATGTGTCAATACCTTACTGAGTGCTGAGCAGAATGAATAAAAAGATGTATTATCATGCTGAAATTTTAAAACATCCAAGATAAAAAGAAAACCCTTACAAGCTCTGCAAGTGAAAATTCATAGTAATAGGAAACAAATTTTCCTAAGTTAATAGAGTATTACTTTTAAATATTGGCCAGAAAATTATTCTTTTAAACAAATTATTTTACTAAACTGAATTTCCTAGGCAAAAATTAAGGCAGTTTCAAATATGTAGAGATTCAAGTCTAAAATAATTACTTAGAATATACTCTAGCAAATTGAAATTAAGAAAAAGGCAAACATAGCCTTAGTCCAGCTTGTGCCACTGTAGCAGAATTCCTGAGACTAGATAATTTATAATGAACAGAGGTTTACTTCTCATGGTTTGTAGGTTGGAAAGTCCAGTATCAAAGGGACAGAATCTATTGAGGGTCTTCTTGCTAAATCACAACATGACAGAGAGTACATGAAAGAGTGCAAGTACAAGAGGGACCGAAACCACTCCCACTGCAAGTAACCCACTCAGGAGTAACAGCATTTGCTTTTATCTATTCATGAGAGCTGAGCTCTTAGACTGAAACACCTCTTAAAATCCCACCCACTAATATTGGTATGATGGCAACTAAATTTTAACATGAGTTCAAGAGAGAACAGACATTCAAACTGTATCATGTTGGCACCAAGAGTCATAGTTAAATCTAAATATTTGATGATATTTTCAATATAAATCATGACTTGGGGATTTGAATGAGGAAGAGATTGGGGGGGTGAAAGTAACCATAGAAGTTCAATGTAGGGCTTCTCTGGTTTGGATATGATGGAAATGCCCTAGTTACATACAAAATGAGAAAGGTACAAGTAAATATAGGTGTTAAATATTAGACTACCTCTCCCAGGAACAGAAATAGTATTATAACTTCCAAACCACCTGACATTAAATAAGAAACACAACAGTAAAAATGCAGTCAACATACCAAATGCAAGATCAGAAAAGTGAGAAACAATAGAAGTATTGTTTAGAAACAATAGAAGTATTGGACCCCAGAGTTAGTATAAAGATTATTTTATTTCATTGTTGATGTTGTTATTATTTGGTGGTGGGTGGCAAAGATCAAAACTAGGGCCTTGCACATGATAGGCAAGTACTCTACCACTGACCCCTATCTCTGATGAATACACTAAAGACATTTGGGATTCAGTGGTGACAGAAGTCTTCTGGAAGCCTCTGTCTACTGACTAAAGACAGAAACTTTTGGGAGTGAGGACACCATAAACCCCTTTCCAGTAGAATTTTAATGTCCAAAAATAATACAGAGAAAGCCCCTTGGATATACATAAACAAACATTATCTGAAATTTCTTACCTCTTTTTGTTCTCCTACAGACCCATTTATTCTTCCCATGGAAGGCCCTCAATCCCCAACCTCCCCTTTAGCTGTTTGGAAAGTCACCTATTTCTGCATGTTCCTGCATGCACCATGAGTAAATATCTGTTTATTATTGATAATTTGTCTTTTGTCAGTTTCTTTTGTAGCTCCTTCACACTAAATATCAGAGATAGTGGAAAAAAATTTTTTTCTCATCCTAAAAGAAAGTATTGCAGAAAGATAACTAATAGGGTGACAGTAGTAAGTAGTAAGTTTTAAAAAATCACTAACCAAAGAATGCAAATGAGTTTAAATTCCATACTCCCAAACAAAATAGATGTACAGATAGGGCAGTAAAACAAATCCAAATCCAAATGGTGAATATATACAGATAACATATTTGAATCAAAATGTTGTAGAAGATTGAAAAGGAAGGAGTTGAAAAAGTCACATCTACTAAACACCATAAAAATAAACCAAGTTTAGCAGTAATTTTTTTGAGAAAATGCATGAAAAGGGACATATGGACATTTTATATTTCTAATACTAAGTAATTATAAATATCCCAAGTGACTCTTAATGTATGAATGGTTAGGTGAACTGTGATACATCCACACCATGGATCACCACCTGGCCAATCTCAAAAGGAAGCAAACTGTATAAATTCTTGCCTACAATATTCTTGAACTGCCATAATCATGAGGGAGTACTGCTAAGTCTTTTCCAGGCTTAGGGACATACAGAATGTGGTTATAATGAGATAGTTATGAGGGATCGTTGCAAAAAATGATACAGTTCTTAATTATAGTGGTTGTTATACAGATCTACATGTGTTGTGGCATTGCATAAGATCATGCATATGCAGAAATTCATTCATATGAACCTGGTGAAATCTGAACAAGCTCTGTAGATTATACCAATGTCAGTTTCTTGATTTTGATATTAGTTACTTAAAATATTACTGTGGGGGAAAATTAGAAGGGATAGGAAAATGTGCCTCTCTATATTTTTCATTTTCTTATGAACTATAATTTTCTCAAGACAAAGTTTTTAAAAAGCTGACACCAGATAGCCACAATGGAGAAATGGACCAAATCTGCTCGATAGAATATTATGTCCCTGATAAAATAATGATTAAAAAAGCAGTTGGAAACAGAAAATGTTTATGAGGACCAAGAAATGCAGTAATTAAAAACACAATAAATGTATTGTGAATGGACCAATAAAAAGATAATATAAAATGAAATTCAGTTGTTTGGGGAAGGTGAAACGGAAGTTAGGCAATTTGGCTTTGCTGTGGCAACTGATCCTCATCTTTTGAAATATGAAGTCTTCTTTCTTTGCCTTGTCCTCAGTCTGGAGTTTGTTTTTATTATAAGTGAAGTCAACAAAGTCAGTTACTAAAATGTATGAGTGGACTACCTTGTGCAAGTCCCTGGGTTTGATCCACAGTACAGAAAAGAAAAGGAAAACAAAAGGAAGGAAGGGAGAGAAAAAAAGAAAAGAAAGAGGATAACAACTGGAAAGTTAGGAAGAACTTCACCTGAAAAACCAGATGGTACCATTCCAGGTTTTCTAAGGAATCTCCATACTGCTTTCCAGATTGGTTGCACCAATTTGCAGGTCCACCAGCAACGTAAGAGTGTGCCTTTTTTCCCACATCCTCGACAACATTTATTGTTGTCTGTATTCTTGATAACTGCCATTCTGACTGGTGTGAGATGAAATCTTAAGAGTAGTTTTGATTTGCATTTCTCTAATTACTAGAGATGTTGAACATTTTTTTCATATATTTGTCGATTGAATGTACATCTTTTTTTCTGAGAATGTCTGTTTAGCTCCTTAGCCCATTTATTTATTGGTTTGTTGTAACACAGCATCAATGTTTATAGCAGCTCAATTCACAATAGGTAAGCTGTAGAAGCAATCTAGATATACTTCAGTAGAAGAATGGATAAAGCAGCTGTGATATATATATACACAATGGAATATTACTCAGCATTAAAAGAGAATAAAATTATCTAATTTGCAGGTAAATGGATGGAGTTGGAGAATATCATGCTAAGCAAAGTAAGCCAGTCCCCCAAACCCAAAGGCCAAATGTTTTTTTTGATAAGTGGATGCTGACCCATAATGGGGGGGCATAGGAAAAATGGGGAAATTTTGATTGGGCAAAGGGGAGGGAGAGGTGAGGAGGGGAAAGGGGGCAGGAAAGATGGTAGAATGAGGTGGACATCATTACCCTAGGTACATGTATGATTGCACATATGGTGCAACACTACATCGTGTACAACCAGAGAAATGAAAATTTGTGTTGCAGTTGTGTACAATGAATCAAAATGCATTCTGCTGCTGTCATGTATACTTAATTAAAATAAACTAATTTTAAAAAGATTTAAAAATCAAAAACAAACAAAAAACCAGATGGTACTTACCATGGGTCTCCAGTAAGCTATGAATGGACCCGTGAGTACAAAATACTTAAGTTCAGAATAATAGCCTTTAGAAGTATCGTCTTGGAATCTGTGAAATGCATCCCATACCATGTTCTACTTTCTAAGAGCAAAGAAACTATGTCAGAGTTACATCTTTCGTATTAACTAAAAAATGATATGGAATCCTTCAATGATTCATTAAAGTTTCTAGTACTCATGCATCATAGGAAAGATAAGAAGCTAAGTAAGTGCCTGGGGAAAGTATTCAGATGGTTAACATCAAGTTCCTGATCATTCTTCTGCCATAAGCCCCATGGTGAAAGCACCATTCATCAATCAGTTGGTTTTTCTCTTGGCAGCAGGAGGGAGACAAGAATGTAATTGAGGTTAGAGCATGGGCTGAAAATCACAACTTCCAGCCACCAAATTCCTCCTAGCTTCTACCTAATTAAATGAATGCAAGCTGGTATTCATGCCTAGAAGGCAGAGTTTTTTAAGTTTGTTCCAGGGGACCACTTGCAGCCAGCAGATTGTTGAGCTTTATATTCCACACTTGCCATATTAGATCCGGTGCAAAGCAGAGATGGAGTCTTACATGTTAACAAGTGCTTGGGAGCTTCTAAGAGACATCAGAAAATCAAGGTATAAGTCAAGATGAGCAACAGGCTCTCAAGCACCCACAAGAGTGACAAGGTTCAAAAGACCACCTAAGAACCATTATACTGTCCTGGAAGTTTTCAAAGAAGGTCCCAAGATACCTTTTTGATCCCCTCCATCTGGTGCAGAAGGCTGCAGAGGAGGCTCCTGTACTAGGTAGCCCAGCAGAGAGTGGTTCTGGAGCCCTGCCTCCAAAACCTTAGGCAGTACTTCTTCTGCAGCACTCAGCTGGCTTTCAACATACCAGGAGGATGCCCAGGGAGGAAATCCAGGAAGAACACATCTGCTGCTTCTGAGCTGTAAAAGTTGCCAGAGAGCTCTCTTTCAGTTGCTCTGGCAACTTTTACATTTAAGTATGTGGTCTAATATGTTAATTATCATCCATTATTATATATCTGAAGTTTAGAGGTTTATCTTTATGCCTATGGATTTCCAATTGCTCTGCCTTCCTTAGTTAAAAATATTTATTTCTTCTCTGAAGTGATTCATACCTTTGCAAAGATTAGTTGAGCATATTTGTGTGGGTTTACCCTTGGGTTTTCTATTCTGTGTTATTAATCTTATTTCTATCCCTCTTCCAATATTATGCTTATCTTGTTTGCTTTAGCTCTTCAGTAAAGCTTAACATCGAGTAGGGTGTTTCCTGCCACTTCATTCTTCTTTTTAAAAATTGCTTTAGCTATTTTAGTTCATTTTCCTGTCTATTTATAAATTTCTATGTCTAGAAAATCCTAGCTGGGTGTTAATAGGAAATTTGTGAAACCTAGAGATCATTTTGAAAGAAATTGGCATCTTACTATAATATCTTCCAGGCAGTGATCGAGATATGTGTCTTATTTAAATTGCCTATGATTTTTTAGTTAGCACTTTGCAGTTTTTGGCATACAATTTCTATACATGTTTTATTAGATTTATATTTCAGTGTTTCATTTTTGGTTTCCCTTGTTCAGTCCCCACATGTTTATTGCTTGTATGGAAATAGATACTTTTTGTGTGTCAATTTTATATATTCTGACCCTGATACACATACTCATTAATTTAGAAGTTTTTAATTTGGGGGGATTCCTTGGTATTTTCTACATAGACTGCATCAGGTCACCTGGCAATAGAGGCAGTTTTATTTCTTTATGATATTCATTTCTTTTATTTCCTTTACTTCCCTAAAAAGAGTTCAAGAATTATATTAAAAGTAGACATCTTTATCCTTTTCCTATTTTAGGGGGAAAACATTTTCTTTCACCATTAAATATAATGCTAATTGTAGTTTTTAGTAGTTCTTTCTTTAGATTGAAGAGATTTCCTTTTATTACAGTTTTATGAGTTTTTATTATGAGTATAAGCTGAAAATGGTCACTTACTTTTACTGCATAAATGGGTATAATTATGTGCCTTTTCTTCTTTAGCTTTTTAAGAAAAGGGTGTAGATTATATGATAAATTTTCAGTTATTGAACCAGCTTTGAACACAGTGAATAAACTTCATTGGGTCATGTGTAAAATTCTTTACATATACTGCTGAATTGTATTTGTTCATATTTTCTTAAGGATATTTATGTGTATTTATGTGGATTGTGGGCTACAGTTTTTAATCTTAACCTTTTTATTTCTACTATCTTTGGTTTTGGTATCAGAATAATACTAGTTTCTTAGTATTACAAGGATTTCCTCCTTTTATGTTTTCTGGGAAAGAGTTGTAGAATGTATATCCATTATTCTTTAAATGTGTTAGAATTTTTCAGCAAAACCATCAGGATCTGGAGATTACATTTTTAAGAGTCTTGAGAATCATGAGTTCAGTTTAATTGCCTTCAGGGTCCTCCGCTTGCTCTGCCATATCTCTTGGTTGGGTGTTAGTAGTTTGCACTTTTCAAGGAATCGATGCATTTTTATTAAGTTGTTAAACGTGTGTATGTAGAGTTGTTTGCAGCATTTCCTTACCAGCCACTTGATATCTACAGAGTCTATAATGACACATTCAGATTTATTCCTGATATTCATTTCTCAATTATATTGATCTTTTCAAGGAAGGACATTTTTGCTTCATTGATTTTCTCTATATTTTTCTATTTATTTTTTCCTTTCTTATACTTATTACATACTTTTTTTTCTTTTTTCCAGTTTCTTAACGAGTAAGCATATATTACAAGTTAGAAACATGCTCTTTCTAATGTGAGCATTTACTATTATACTGTTCCTCTTAGGATTTTATCCTAATCCAGCACATGTTGATACCTTGTATTTTTGTTTTTAATTAAGCTCAGTGTATTTTTTTTTTAGTTTTCTTTTTTTTTTTTTTTTACAAAATATGCTAGTTTATTTAATATTCGAATTTCAACCATCATCATTTACTATAGCATTTAAATAAAGCATAAGATCTCAATTAATGCAAAAGTGTTGATAAAATTGAGATTAACCATATTTTACAAAGAAATTTCAAAAATCTTTTTTTTAGTTTTCTTGAGATTTCCTTTTTTACTCATAGACTCTTTAGAAATGTGGCACTTAGTTTCCAAGTATTTGGAGAGTTTCCTGTTACCTTATTTATTCATGTCTACTTTGATTTTGTTGTAGGCAAATACCACACTTTGTATGGTTTTACTTCTTTTAAATTTATTGGGGTTTGTCTTATGGCTCATGATATGGTTGGTCTTGGTCTCTGTTCTAGAGCAATGTGAGATGAAAATGTATTTTTTGCTGCTATTGTTAGCCATTTGTCTAAATGCTTGTGAAACCCTGCAGGTTGATGGTGTGTTAAGTTCTTGTACATCCTTGCTGGATTTCTATCTAGTTGTCCTGTCATCAGTTTCTGAGAGAAAAGTGTTAAAGTCTCCAAATATAATTGTAAATTTGTCTACTTTCTTTCTTTTTTTTTTTTTCATTTCCGTCACGTATTTTGCAACTTCCTCATTCGGGAAAGCAATTTTGATTGCTGTGACTTCTTGGTGGATTGAGCTTTTATCATTATGTAAATTTACATCTGTCCTTCTAATTTTCTTAGCTCTAAGGTCTACTTTATCTGATAATAGCATAGTCACTCTTGCTTTCTTTCTGAATCGTATTTGCAGGGTGTATATTTTTCTCAGATTTCCTCTTCCCCGTCTTCCTATGGTTTACTTGAACATTTTGTTTAGAATTCTTTTTTTATTTGTTTTTGAGTGTGTCCCTTTGTTTGACTGTTTCAAGGTTGCTGTAGGCATTATATTTGTTCTACTCGTGTCAATATCTGACTCAAGAATAGACATTTTATCTTTCTTCTTTTTTATTTTATCTTTCAAGAACTTCCTTAAGGCACTTTTTTTTTCTCCAAGGAAATCTGCTGATAATGAGTTCTCTTAGTTTTCCTTCATCTGAAAATGTCTTGACATTTCTTCCTTATTTCTGAAGGATATTTTTACTGAATATAGACCTCTGCTTGACAGGTATTTGCTTTTAGCACTTAAAAAAATGTTATGCTTCTGCTTTCTGGTCTCCATGGTTTCTGATGAAAACTCTACTGTCATTCTACTGAACTTTGTTTAGTTTAATTTAAATCCCTTTATGGATCATTTCTCTCTTGCTGCTTCTAGAGTTTCTCTTATGTTTAGTTTTTAGATGCTTAATTAGGATAAGTATTGGCATGAATTTCTTTGGATTTATTTTTTGGGGGGTTTTACTCAATTTCTTAGCTCTCGAGATTTATATCCTTAACTAAGTTTGAAAAAGCTTTCGCCATTATTTCTATGAATAATGTGCAGTCTCTTCTTTCTCCTCTTTCCCTGAGACTCTCATGACACAAATATGAGATCTTTTGTCCCAGAAGCCCTCTCCCCATTTAAAAGTAAATACACACACATATATTTATGTTATATATATATATATATATATATATTTCACCTTTGTTGTTTAGATTGGATAATTTCTGTTTCTATTCTATCTTCAAGTCACTGAGTCTTTCCTTTGTTATCTCTACTCTGCTCTTGAGTCCAGCCTGTGTGTTTCTAATCCCATTAGCTATATTTTTCAGTTCCAAATTTTTCATTTGGTTTTTCCTTCTATCTCCTTTTTTTTTTTTACTGAGACTTTCTACTATTTTGTTTGTTTCAGAGCATGTTCCTCATTGCTTACTGAAGCATTATTATAATGGTGGTTGTGAAAGCCATGCCAGAGAATTCCGGTATTCCAAGATGTGTCATCTCAGTTTTGTCATCCGCTCCTTTTCTTTCTTTTTTTTTATTACATTTGAGATTTTCCTGGATTTTGGCTTTATGATTAATTTTAATTATATCTTTGACACTTTAAGTATTATTTTATGAGACCCTCTGTCTTCTTTCACTGTTCTTTTCTATACCTCACCTCCTCTGATACTGCACTAATGGAGGATGGCACCCTATTGTCAGGTGGAAGTAGTGGTCCAGGGTTCCTGCCTAGCCTCCATTGACACCTAGGAGAAAGAGGGGCACCTTGTTACTTCTGGATGGGGGGTGTAAGTCCAGACTTTACAAGTGTCCTCTAGTGATATGGCAAATGGCACTTGTTACTACTGAGTCAAGGCTAAGTCCCAAATCCTTGGCCTTCTCTCACATCACCTTGTTCAGATATAGGAAAGGGTACCTTATTTTCACCTGGTGAAGTTAGACATCGTCTTCACTGGACCTTTGTTGATGAGGTTAGTGAGCACACTCATTTTTTTTTCCTTTGGTGTTTAATTGGGGTAGAACTATTGTGTACATAATATTTGTCTGTCCAACTTCCCCTTTTCTGATCTTTTCGCTTTGCTTAGGACTTTATGTGTTCCTGTTTATATTTATGGGGGAAGCCTTCTTTAGGACCCAGTTGGAAATATGTGAGACAAATAGAAAACCCAGGGAGCTCAGCACCATGTCATTCACTTTTAATGTCATCTTATCTCTTCCACCTGCTTCTCTGCAGTTTTTCATATGTTTATTTTTGTCTTATTTTCATAATATTTTGTCCAACTTAATGAGAATAATAGTATTTTAGTCAGCTTGGGTTGCCGTAAGAAAATAACAGATTTGGTGGCTTTAAATAACAGAGCCTCACAGTCTTGGAGGCTAGGAATCCCAAAATCAAGGTTCAGGCTGATTTGATTCCCTGATGTGGGCCCTGGTTTGCAGGTAACCTTCTTCCTATTGTATCCTCATGAGAGAAGGTTTGGAAGGAAAGAGAGGGAATGCTTGCTCCTACATGTGCACCCACAAGAGAGCAGGTAGGGACACAGATTAGATCCAGCTTTGTTTTCTTCCTTTTATTTATAAGGCCACGATCATACCAGTTTAGGATCCCACCCTTGTAACCACATTTAATCTTTATCAACTCTTCCTTACCATTTTAACCTTACCACCTCCTTATCATTTTCTTTCTTTTATACTGTCATAGCAAGTAGGTTTTTTAATAAAAACATAACACTTCATTTATTTGGATTTTATATTTATTCAGGTTGATATTGGTCAATTTCCATACTTGATGTAAGAGGAAATTCACTCTCTTTAGAAATATCAGTCTGAACTGGGCATGGTAGCACATGTCTGTAATCCTAGCTACTTGGGAGACTATTGAAGGAGGATCTCAAGTTTGAGACTAGCCTGAGCAACTTAGTGAGACCCTGTTTCAAAATTTAAGGAAGGGGTTGTTCTGGGGATGGATCTTAGTGATGGAATGCTGGCCTAGCATGCACAAGGCCCCTGAGTTCAAATCTTAGCACACACACACAAAAAAAAAATAGAAAGAAAGAAAGAAAACAAGAAAACAAAATCAGTCTGATCAGTCTTCAGTCAGTTATAGCAAACCTCAGGCATGAATTTGGGACCCTGAATAAAATTCCCTTAACATCAGGTCAGCTTTATTGCTGGAGGACAAACTGCCGTGGTACAACATTATTATGTTTGCCTTTATATTTTCAGGTGACCCTTGACTGATATAGAAGTATTTCCACATGTAATGAATACTCTTTATACATAGGAAATTAGTGTCAGAATATTTTCTCTTCCACAGGTAGACATGTTTAGTTTTCCCGCTTTTTCTTTTTTCTTTTCCTCACAGGCCCAGGGCCAAATATAGGTCACATAGTTTAAGAATTTTAATTAATTATGTTTAGTTTATGAACCCATTTATATCAAGTTACACAGGCTACACAGAGCTTTGTGATACAAGGGATGTCAAGGCCCCAGGCAGGCTCAGGAGGACAGAGTCTAGCACTAAGTGCTAGGGAATTCACTGAACCATCATGGGTCACAAAACTAATTTCCCACCAAGGCAGGAGTAAGGTCTGTGCTTCTTCTTTCTGGTTCCATACAAGGTGGGGAGAACTGAGCAGGCCAAGACCCTCAGAAGGTAGCCGACTCAGTCAGAAGTTGGAAAGGGGAAGAAAAGCCTACTCTGCAGCACAGGAAGATGGGAAGGAACTTGATTGTGTTAGGGTGTGCTAGGAGTCAGCTCAACAGCTCCCTTATAGATTTCTAACAGGTGGAGTGAAGGGTTCCCTCTGATGCATCTGAAGTTTGTTTTTGTTTTATTTTTAATAGCCAATACTACCTGAGAAAGCCCTGCTCCACCCAGCATTAGAAATGGTTGGGTTGAGCTGGAAGGTTCTGAGGCAACCTGCTAGAAAGGAGCCCAGGGCATCTGGAGAGAAGGCCCTCCAGCCAGGTCCACAGGATCACTATGGAAAGGTAGCAACCCTGGCCTTACAAGGATTAGAGTTTCATTCTAGTCTGTCCAGCCAGTAAACTAAAGCTATGGGGATGCAAGTTAGCCTTTGAGTTATGAGATTTTTATAACCTGAAAATGGTCCCTGCTACAATAAGTGCCCAGGAGTGGATGCCATGCAGCTTTGAGGGAGTCCCAGAGCCCTGCTCATTTCTCCTTCCTTGCCTATTTTTCCATGACTGCACCTGTGTCTTTTAATCCCTTCTTATATATTACAAAAATGTTACATACAAAGGCTTTATCAGGAATGAAACAGTACAGAAAATATGACCAGGATTCAATTAAAAAAAAAAAACTGCTGAAGATGAACTGTATGTTAAAAATTACAAAACATTCTTAAGAATCCATTTGAATTTGAGCAGGCAGCTACAAACACAGCAGAAGAAAGAAAATTAAACATAAAAGAAACTAAAAACACACACAAAAAAACTTTAAAATGTAGCTTTGAAAAGAATCAAGTAGGATTAATAGAGGTGAGAATTATAGCCATCAAAATCTAAAAATCTAGTGCAGGCTAAGGATGCCAGATGAGACATTATCATTTAAATTGACAGAGACAATTTCCTGTCAATCAAGGAACACTACATAGATGGAAAATAGGAAAGAATGTTAAATTGTAGTTGCAAGAATATGATTTCTAACACTTCTTTTGTGTTTTTATATCCTAGGTTCTATTCCAAATTCTTTACACATATGAATAAACTTTTGGGGAAAGTACCATTATTATTTGCAGATAAGGCAACTGAAGCAGTGTGTCCAAGGTCACAAAGAAAGCAGGTTTAGAAAGCCGAATTCTTATCAAGAGAGTTCCTCTCACTTGAAGAAGAGGTATTTCCACATACATTGTCTAGTAATGTTGAAGACAATAACAGGAAGAATGTAGGAAAATGGTTTAAAAGATTATTTTCAGAAAACAGGTAAAGTCATAACTCACAGATATAAAAGTGAACACCTCTCAGAGAGTTTATTAACTCATATGACATGAGGGAACCAGGCAGATGTTATAGTCAGTTCAGTGGAAAAGTCAAACCAGTACAAATTTATATGGCATTTGGGGATTTTGAGATGACCTGGAAATGGACACAAAACTTGTTCATCTGCAGTGGGCAGGAAGTCAAAGCATTACTTATTAATGACAACTCAGCTTTCACACCTGTCTGTTGCCAACAATCTACTAATCATTGCAAAATAGCTCAGATAATTGGCTGTCATGTATAATAACTAAAAAGAATCAATAAAAAATAAAGATCAATGAGCTACATTAAAAAAAAACACAACGGATAGGGTGAACATCGATAATTTAAATCTGTGTCCTGTAGAGAATATTGTTTTCCACTGAAATATGGTGCTTTTTCTGCAGAAGCCATATTCCAAAAGAGTGGCTGAGAATTTAATAATGTTGATGAGAAACACAAATCCTCAGATTCAGGAGACATAGTCTGAGGAAACAATGTGTAATAAAAAAGGAGCCCAAGAAATGTTGTCTTGGGGGGAGACAAAAAAACTAGAATGCCTGAAGCCAAAGGAAATCCTGGAAATAATGAAAGAAAGAAGACAGCTTGCTAACGAAGGAATGGCAATTAGGTAGACTGCAGACCTTTTAAAGGCAACAATAGGCGCCAGAACAAAAATAAAATGAAATAATGTCTTTAAAATACTGAAAATAATTGTCAGCCTCAAATTCTGTTACAAGCAAAACAATTCTTTACACAGAGGGCAAAATCAAGGTAAGTTCAGGAAAACAAAGACTAAAGGACCTTACTGTGTAAAGTCTGTACTCATATAAAAGAAATGACCAGAAGATAAAAGTGGATCAACATATGAAAAGGAACAATAGGAAGGCAATTGGTAAGAAGAATCAACAGGGATTAAAATATTGTAAATAAGTGACATGAAGCATGTTTCTTGGAGAGTACTTGGAGGTAAAACATTGAGGTGCACTTACGTTGCCTAAAAAGACCACACAGATAACAGCTTTATGTAGAATATACAAGTTAAAAATGTGAGAAGAATCAACAGGCCCATAAAACTAATATATTTATCTTCTAAACAGGTAGAAACTAAGGGGAGAAGAAATAAGGAAAATGTCAGAAACTTAAAGGAAGGAAAAAATCCAAAGCACAACATGAGATGGTAGAAATAAAACATTATAGTCAGACCAAGGTTGTGGCTCAGTGGCAGAGAGCTTGCCTTGCATGTGTGAGGCACTGGTTGAATCCTCAGCACTACATAAAAATAAATAAAGATATTGTGTCTATCTACAACTAAAAATAAAAAGCAGTCTTAAAAAAATTATAGTTGGAAGGAGACCCTCATTGTTATACAAAATACGTGTATGAAGATGTGAGGAAAAAAAAAAAAGAATAGCATTACCCTAGATAAGGTAGAGAGAAGTGATGGGAGGGGAGGGAAGAGGTTGGGGAGATAGGAAGGATAACAGAATGAAACAGACATTATTATTACTGTGTGTATATTACTACTGTGTGTATATAAGTGAATGCATGACTAATGTGATTCTGCAACCTGTATACTCAGAAAAATGAGATATCATATCCCATCAGATTCACATGTATGATATGTCAAGGTCATTGTACTATCAGTGTAACTAATTAAAACAAATTTTAAAAAAGAAAAAAAATAAAGTAAATGCCTTTATTATTTTAAAAAAATTATAGTCAACAAGACAATATCTGTTAAAAGGCAGGTATTTCCTAACAATAATTTGTTTTTTAAAAAGATCGAAGTATAGACTATTTAAATGGAACTAAATCACATGTACACAAGAGATGAAAAAAACAGGAAAAATATATTTATTAAAAATAAATATCTGAAATATGAAACATCTAAATGTGAATTAAAAAAGAAAAAAACACTTTTGATGTGTATGGAGTATGTGTAAGGAGATGGACTGCAGGCCTTTCAAAGGCACACAATGAGAAATACATAATACATATGTTAGAAACAATTTAAAAAAGAAATTTGTGAATTAACTAGCCAATCACAAGATATTAGAAACAACATTAAATCCAAAGAGGAAAGAAGGAAGAATAAAGATAAAACTAGAAATTTGTTAAATAAGACAAATAAAACACATATTGATAAAAGGTAAGTTTTATTTATTTATTTTTAAAAATAACTACTAATAACAATTTGGGAGGCGATTAACAACAAAGTAAGAAGGCATAGGAAAGTGTTTACTAGGTATAAAAGGTATAAATTACTAGGTTTAAATATGAGCACTTAAATCAGAATATTATGGGAGTTTGACTCAATAAATTTTGGAAATTTAGAGAATATTTAATACTTTCAAACAAAATAGAAATATAGACCAAAAATTAAGTGAAGTTTTAAAAATGTATATTGTTAAAGCAAATTTAGTTTACAGTATAATTGAGTGGCAAATATAGAGTTTCCATTTATACCCATTGCTCCCCACCTCCACTGACTTCCCTGTTATCAACATCATCCACCCAGTGGCACATTTGATGAACTTGCATTAATTCATCATTATCATCCAGAGTCCATGTTTTATATTAAGTTTCACTCCTGGTGTTGTACATGCATTAATTCATCATTATCATCCAGAGTCCATATTTTACATTGTTTCACTCTTGGTGTTGTACATTATAGTGTCCTATGGAGACTATTCACCCAAATCTTCTGTGCTTAATCTATTCATCTGTTCCTCCCACTGACTCCTAACATCACTGATCTTTCTGCTGTCTCCATAGTTTTTGTGTTTTCCATAAAGTCATATAGTTGGAATCATACAGTATTGTTACCTTTTCAACTTGGCTTCTTTTATTTAGTAATGTAATATAAATTCGAATGTAATATAGATTTAAGCTTCCTCTGCTTTTTTCATAGCTTGATAGCTCATTTCTTTTTATTTCTCTATTTTTAAATTTTATCATTATTACTTTTTATTTTATTTTCTTGTTTTATTCTATTTTTTTTTTTTTTTGCAGCTCTGGGGATTGTATCCAAGAACTTGTATATGCCTAGGCAAGCGCTCTACTACTGAGCCACATTTTTAGCCAACTCAATTCTTTTTAGCATTGAAAATGTTTTAATATCTGAATGTAGCATAGTTTATCCACTCATCTACTGAAGAGCATCTTGGTTGCTTCCAAGCTTTAGCAATTATGAATAAAGCTGCTTTAAACATCTGCAGGGCAGTTTTTTATGTGTATGTAAATTTTCAGCTCCTTTGTGTAAATTCCACAAATCAAATGTAAGAGTATATTAGTTATGTAAGAAACTGCCAAAATGTCTCCCCAAGTGACTATACCAGTTTACAATGAATTGTCAGGGGTGGAGGGATTCCTGTTATTCCACATCTTTGTTAGCATTTGGTGTTGTCATTGTTCCAGATTTGGGCCATTCTGATAGGTTTGTAATGGTATCTCATTGCTATTTTATCTGTATTTCCCTGATGACAGGATGTGGAGCCTATTTTCATATGTTCATTGCCATTTGCATATTTTCTTTGATGAAATGTCTGTTAAGGTCTTGAACATGTTTTTCAGTTGAGTTATTTGTTTTCTTATTTTTGAGTTTTAAAAGTTTTTTTGCCTATCCTATTATTTATAAGTTATGCTTTTTGCAAGTATTTTCTCTCAGGCTGTGATTTGTCTTTTTATTCTCTTGATATATTTCAGAAAAGCAATTCAAGCTGGGCATGGTGGTACGTGCATGTAATTTCAGCTGCTTAGGAGGCTGAGGCTGGAAAATAGCATGTTCAAAACCAGCCTCAGCAACTTAGGAAGGCCCTAAGCAACTTTGAGACCCTATCTCTAAACAAAAATATAAAAAGGGCTGGGGATGTGGCTTAGAGGTTAAGTTTCCCTGGCTTCAATTTCCAGTACCCAAAAAAAAAAAAAAAGTAATGAATATTAATTAAAATACTAGCACACTAAATCTAACAAAATTTAACAATAAATATTAACAAAATTAGTTTTCTATTAAGAATGCAAGTTTCGTTTAACTTTCAAAAATCTACTAATACAATTTAATCTAAAACAATCATCCTGGTAGTTGGAAGAAAAAAATTAATTGATATTATTTAATACCCATTTGTGTATTAGAATAAAACTCACCTAGATTGACACATGATCTTTACCAAAAGCTCAGTTAATGCTGAAACATTAATGTTTCCGTACACTAGTCCTTTTGGATGCACTTTTCTCAGTTTCAATTGCCATGGTCAACTGTGATGCAAAACTGTTAAACAGAAAATTCCAGAAGTAAACAATTTTATTACAATACGTTGTTAAAACTGTTCTATTTTATTATTAATTAGTGTTAATCTTCCTATGTCTAATTTATAAATTGAACTTTATTATAGGTGTGTAATTACAGGAAAAAGCACAGCATATATAGGAGCTAGTGCTCTCCATAGTTTCAGTCATCCCCCAGGGCCTTGGAATATATGCCCTTGGATAAGAGGGTCTACTGTGTGTGAAGCAAAGGAAGGATATCATTTGTCATCACTTAAAAAAAAACAACAACCAATAAGTAGTTAAGAATTAGGAATAAACTAGATTATCATCCATAGACTGTGTTATTTTTATATAGAAAACTCACAAGACAAAATATTTTGGATAGAAAACAGAATCAATATAAAAGTATTGAATGTATTTCTATTCTCTTACACAACTGGAAAATGTAATATAGCAAATTTTATGTCCAATATCTGTACATATTAAAAAGTATTAATACACACTAAGAAATATTTATATAAATGTTGTATTATATCAATATATGCCTCAAAAATCTCAGTAACATAACACTGTCAAGTTTTCCCAAGTTTAATTTAATGTGATTCCACCAAAAGTCTCAACAGTGTCTTAGTGGGACTAGACAAGCAGATCCTAAACTTTACAATAATGAGCAAAATGTCAAGAATAGCTAAAGCAATTTCAAAGAAAAAGCACCAGTTTGAGGGACTTGCCTTGCCAAATACCAGCACTTTCATAATTCTGTAATAATTAATATGATGTTGAATTGTACTGGGTCAGGAATAGGCATATAGCTCAAGGAACAAAATAAAGAACCCAGAAACTTGAAACATGTGATGATAATATCCCTATGCTATTTAGAAAATTGTTATAATCCATCCAATGTTATATCCAATTGTTTGATAATAATATCAATGTTATGGATAATTGAACGTGTAAATTAATAAAGAAAGGATTCTCCTTTGCAAAATAAATTTCACTGTGTATATTTAAGGTATATAGCATGATATCGTGAGATAAACATGCATAGTAAAAATTATTGTAGTGAAACAAATGAACATACCCATCATCTCACATAGTTACCCATTCTTCTTAAGTTTGTTTGCTTTTGTAACACTAGCAGATGAAGTCTACATTTAACAGGTCTCCCAAATACAGACAGTAATCCTCTTGTTGTATATTAGGTCTTTAGGCTCCTTCATCTAACATATCTGCTAATTTATGTTTTTGGAATCTCCCTACTTCCTTCCTATCCATTTCCTTTCTGCTTCTGATAAATACAGTTTTATTTTCTTTCTTGAATGGATTCTTCTGGAAGCCTTCTACTGATGACCCAGACATAACCTCCTGGAACTTCTAGCAGCTTAGAAATGACCATGAAAATTTGGTTCTACACAAGCTTTTCATCACAGACTGTAATAGGCCATACAGTGGGTCATAGAAGAAATGTTTTAGAAGAAAACATGGAACTTAATCAGAATATCTATGACAGGGTGTATAGATATAGGTACAAATGTATAAAATTCATCTAACAAAATCCATCTATTTTAAGCAAACTTGTTTTCCCTCTTGAAATTGGGACCTACCTTGCATCAGTAGTGCCTTTACCCTGTGTCAATATGTACTTTACAGATTTTTTTTCCTTTCTTTAGAAATCTAAAATGTGCCTTAGAACCATTGTCTTCTGAAATGTATGGGCTTCTCCTTCCTCCTGTCTTACTTGTTTTCAGATAAGAGCATTTTCAGCTAGTCTACTGTTCCTTCTCATATAGTCTTTCAAGGATATTAAATGCTCAGATGGGATGGGACTGATTTCACTTGAGACTTCATTAGTTGGGGGTCATTCTGAACCCACACATGGTGTCCTCTTTGTACAGTATACCTGGATTTTTTTTTCAAAGCTTCATCTGTTCCTGGATGCACATTCTTATTCTGTGGAACACATATTCCATTGGGACTTGGACTTGCTGGTACTTCTTGATGACTGAACTTCAGTGTTTTTTATTTTTATTTTTTCTCTCTGGTGGTCCATTTCTTCCTTCTCTGTGGTTGGCCCAGACACTCTCCCTTGCATGATTATGGTTGAGCCTCTCAAGCTCAGTGGTGGTGCTCATGGCAACAGGGCAAGTTGAGGAGTTTATCCTGAAACTGGGATCAGAGGGATCTAATTCCAGGGCTCTTTGCAGATACAAGATACAGTGAGGCACTACATGGGACCCCAAGGATATGAAGAAGGGAGAGTTCCAACTTCAGACCCACATGATCCACCTATGCCCTGTGGAATCTCCCACTTTATGCTTTCCCTGCCTCTGAAAGCATTGTTGGTCATCCCCTTAGGCTTGGGCCTCTGAACCCTGCTTGGCACAGCCACCCTCAGTTTTTCCCCAAGCCCCTTTCTAGCCTCACTGCTTAGATACTATTATCACCCATGGTCTAGGGAAACAGAAGTTCCTGAAGCCTCCATCATTTAATTTTATCCTCAGTAACATGATAAGATCATGTCCCCTTCTAGAAGCATGGCGGAACTTTGTAGCATCTCTGCCCATCTCTAGAGTCTGTGTAGGGGCCTTTCCTCCTGACCCCTCCCCTGAGGACAGAACTTATACCCTGAGTATCTGAGTTAAATTTGTCCTCAGTGAGTGCCCCCTTTGTGGTTGGTGGTGAGACTCAAAGGTCTCCTTACATCAAGATGGCACTCTGGTCATCTCTGGCTGGAGGAGGATGAAGGCAGCCAGAGGAAGGCAGGAAACCTAGGGACCAGGTTGGGCATCCTCAAAACTCTATGGATGCCTTGTGTCTTCCAGTAGTCAAGGAAAAAAATGCACATATATATATGCATTTCAAACTATTTAATATAGAAAATTTCAAATATACACAAAAGCAGAGAGAGGAATGGAGTGATTCCCTGTGGACCAATCTCATGTCTGTGGTTATCAGATTTTCCCAGCAGGAAGGCTTCAAGATCACATGGCACTGTGGTTGCTGTGTTCTGGCATCTGTCGGACATTTCTGTGTGCAAAAGGCCAGGCTGTGCAGCAGACTGTGGATTTTGTGGCCACCCACAAAATGAGTGGCTTTAGCCATTTATATTTCAGAAAAATCTCATTATTTGTCTTGGAGAGCTATGTTCAAACTCAGTGTTTTGCAACAAGGTCCCTTTTCAAGTCTATCTTATCTCCAGCCCTTATGTTCAAAACAGATTAAAGTACTTTTTAGCACACATCTGTTACATGAGTTCACTTTTGTATTATTTATTGATAAAATCAACTTGCCTATGGGAAAGAACATTTTAACTGCTATCATGTATATTGATTTTCGAGTTTTGGTAACAATTGCAATGTCACAATCCCATGTATCTCAGTATTCTGTATGGATGAACAATACTTTGAAATCATGGAGTCACACAGGTAAGATGTTGCTAATGGCAACAGTTTTTTAATCTTGTTTTAACCTATTCCCCTTGTGGTCTTAAAAATCTCTTCACTTAAATTGGAATAAATGCTTGGAGAAAAAGCTCGTAGAAACTGCTTTTTTTTTTTTCCAGAGTTGGATCATTGATCTAACAGATGCTCATAGTATTTATTATAAATATAAAAACCAGGAAAGAAACCCAAGCCTAAAATACACAAAATTTTGTATCCTGTGGCATGGCATCAGACCACACTTTCTGTTGTTGCTGCCAAGGACCATTGTCAGTGGCAGAACACATGCCAAGTCTGGTGTAGATTCACTGTTATGTAACTATAGACACAAACTTGCATTTTTTAAAAGAGTAATGCAAAACTGAAATCTCATGTGGTGAATCATTTACAAGAAATTCAAATGTGGTGTACATTCATGGCAAGAGAAATTTCAGTTTATCTCTCACCCAAAGGGGAATAAAATGACCCATAAATTAATATTGGTAATCTCTGAAAAGTTAAAATTTTATGTATAATCATTTGATTGCATGGACCTTGATTCGTATTTTAAAAATACAAAGAAAAGAAAATATTGGAATCAAGCATTTGCAGAAATCTCAAAAGACTTCCATAGCATGTTAGGGTCCCAGAGAACCTAGTTTGAAAACCATGGTGCTATTCTGAGTACATTTTTGAAGGTTTGCATTTTTAGCTATTTTATGCCCAGTTATGGTTTCTGATATGACTCATTAACGTAGTCAGATACAGACTACAATCAAGCAAGAATATTTACATCCTTATCCTACTTCCTCTCTGTCTTTCCTTTCTGGTGTTTGGATGTTACCAGGTGGATGTGTTCTTTATTGTCTCAGTGGATAATTCTTTTATGTCAACTGAGCCTCCGTCCCTCCCTCCTTTTCTTCCTTTAAAATTCCTCATATTTATCATATTCAAATCATGACTTTCTTATGTACTTTTTTCCTTCAGCTTCTGGTTCCTGTTATTCTTATTTGAAGATGGTTTTTAATATATTTTAAATCAAATCCATGATGTTTTCCAGCCTGTTATTTCTTCTGTCTCTTGCTCTGCATCTCCATTTCCTAGGAGAAATCTCTAGCATCTCTCGTTGGGACTCTCTGTTCCTGGGCTCCTGTCTGGATTGTTGTGGTGATCCTCACCTCTGTCCCCAGGTTTCATCTAAAAGTTTGTTTCTCCTTTCTCAGTTTCATCCTCATTTTTTCTGAAGCTGACCAAGGACACATATGTGGGAGAAAGCTCTTTGAGGCTTCAGTATTCTTGAAAATGCCTTTCTTTGCCTTCATGCTCGAATGGTTTTTTTTCTGCTCTGGAAATTTTTCTTTGTGTGATTTCTTTAGTAATTTTATCCCTCCTACTCTCCTGTTGTCTCTGGATGGACTGGAGCTCTCCTGGCCTTGTCCTTAGGAGGTGTATCATTTCTGTCCTACTTGTCATCTCTGATTTTTTATCAGCCAAACCTCCAAATATTTATTTAGAAAATTATTTCATCAATTTTAGCTTTAATTTCCATATTGCTGTTTTCCTAATTGCAATATCCTCTTGAATTTTGGGGGAGAATATTACAGTTTTAAAGAAGTAATTTTGTATTCTTTTCATGGACAGATCTCTTTGGATTTTTAAAAGATGTGTATCCTTGATTGTAAATCTCATGTAAAGACTGATCACAAATATGTAGTGGTTCTGTGTTTTCTCCTGAGAGGACCAAAGCATAGAAAAGGCTCACTGAGCCTCTGTCCATCCATGTGGGCAGCCCTTACTAGAAGTTTTCTGGTCATCAAAATGAGGGGCAATTTGACTCTGTGGAATGAGCATCTTTTTTTTTTTTTCCTAGGTTTTCTTGAGGCAGTTTATTATTATTTATATGTAGAAGGACTGTGTTTTAACACTACCCAGGATTTATTTTAATCAGTATGGTAAGACATATAGACACAGAACTGACTGTTGCTAAGAAAGAAGATTTTATTCAAAGTTTCCTAACAGCAAGAAGCATAACTCACCCCTGAGTCAGGGATACAGGGGGAAGTGCCGGATTGATTATAAGGCAAAGAAATCAAGGAAAATGTAGATAGATAGGAGCTTTTATTGTGGTTTGCCAGAGAAGGAACAGGTCAGGCAGAATAAGCAGGTTTATAATGGGCTGATTTGAATAATTTCACATCCCTGGGGTGATTAGGGCTGGTGAATAGTGACCCCCAAGTGTGAGAGCCTGATAGAATGGGAGTTGAGAGGTAGGCTCTGGATTGATTGATTTATATTTGAAAAGAGCTCTTGAAGACTTGTTTACTATTTCTAGGAATTGACTAATCCCAGGAGGGGCAGTTCCTCCAGGTCAGCAAGGCCTCAGATGTGAAATGTCACAAAATAGAAAAGCAAGTCATGGTTAATTTAGGTCTTTACTTTTAATCCTTTTTCCCCCTTTTAGGGGTGTGTGTATGTGTGGGTGTGCACGGGTCCGTGTGCGTGCGCATTTATCTAAGTTGTCACTGACAGGGGAGGGTCTTGGGGCACATTCATCTAAAACTTGTGCTAAATTTGCTATCTCTTCCTACCCCCACCTTCATCATTACCAGCTGTGGACCAGAGCCCCTTTGGGGTTCCGTGTCCAGCTCCCTCCTGCGCCTGCAGTTTCAAACATATGGAGTACATTTGTTAATCCTCAGCAAGTATTGGGCCCCTTTGAAGAGATTGGAAGTAAAGCTTTGAACATAGAAGGTCACAATCCCTGTCCTGTGAGGTGAATGGGGTGGCCACATGCACCTATGTTCCTTATCTCCTGTGGAGATGTGGAGATTTTTTTTCCCATCTACAGATGTTCTCCTTAATTGATTTTAGAGACCTGGGTACAAACAGGAGCCCCTAGAAAGCTGCTACTGTTCTGACCAGGGGCTCAACTAATCTAAGTGCACTGAGGAATCCATAGCCTCATAGCACTGGCTCACAAAACTCCATTTTCTGATTCTAGTGCTGATGAGAGGTTTGATGCCACATTCCACACCAACGTCTTGGTGAATTCTTCTGGACATTGCCAGTATCTTCCTCCAGGTAAGACCCATTTTCTTTGTCTTCTTCCAGTTGGAAAATTTAAGCAAGTAAATTAAGCAAATATCAGCCCAGTTGATGGCCCACCTGAGGGTCAACTGGCTCTTACATGCATTCTGCTTCCTCCTCTTCCCTTCTCTCTGTGCTTTCACGGTCCCCTCAAGACTGCCATCTTTCTCTTCTTTTTCTTGGAATCCTGGCTCAAGTGGTCTTTGCCAGCATGTGCCGGGGGTTCTCATTCCAGCAGAAATGCCATGTGCTCTGTAAAGTCAGTCCATAATTAAAGCAAGCCTTCCTTGTTGGGGGTAATCTCCAACTCTCTTTTCTACCCATAATCCAGATACTCAGGTCCTTTTGTCTCCATTTCAACATGTAAGTCAGATAAACATGCCCTTTCTTCCCTCTTGTGACCCACAAGTCTGATATCCAAACCATTTTTTTCTCCCTTCCAACCAACAAATCAGACAATCAGGTCCCCCTCTCCTCCACTTCAGTCCTCCACTTTCCTCGACTTCCTGTCTTGGCAGGTGTTCCATGTGTTGGGGGAGATGGTGGGAGTGCTGCATGGTGTATTGAGTTCATGCATTCAAGAGCACTCAAGGGTTAGATGTTAGGTTCAGTGCTTTCTAGGGAGCTCATTACTGACTTGTTCCTGAACTAGTTTTTTTTTTTTTTTCCTTTTCAGCTTTCTCATGGTGAGACACTTTCTGGGATAGACCTCCACCCCCCCATCCCCAAACCTATTATTTCTTGGGATTTCTAAGGCCCTAGGCTGTTCATTGAGTTATCCACAGCTTGGTAAATTCAGATTTTTGGCCTTGAGGCACAATGTGGATTGTTTTAGCATATGAATATTAACCAATCTTGGGTTTAGCTTTTAGAACTTTTTTTTTTAACATATTCTTTTCAAGGATTTTCTCCTATACTAACTGTCTGGTTTACTTAACTGCCTACTCAAAAGGAACCTGCAATTATCTCACTACCAGCTTGCACACACTCATACCACCCACACACAACCACACACACATCACATATTCTCACATTACACACACAGACACACACACACACACACACACACATACACCCCTTCAACAGTCTGCCTTACTCATTCCACTGCACATAGCAAAGTCAGCCAGCTTTGCTTTTTGGGTTGTTGTTTACATGCTCTTTCTGTCAGCTGATGATAAACATCCTCTAGACAGAATCTGTGTTTGCTCACCTTAGAATCCTTGGCTCCTCAACCATGTGTGGCCCATGTGGATGGATGAGTGACTGAATCTATCAAAGACATACACCTCCCTATAATATTTGTATAGATTGAAGAAATCTAGCTTTTCAGGTTTTCTGTCTTAACACAACTGTTCTTGGGCAATTCCCCCCATTTTTACTACCCTAGCCTTTCCTTCTGACAGTGGGTCCTCTGTAGACCGGATGTGGAATGCCTTCCAGCACATCTGAGTTCCTTTTCAACCGGCCTGCAAGTTATAGCTTCTGTTATGAGTGCCATTATAAGGGCCATTTTAGAAGATGGTGTCCAGTAGTCTCCAGGGTAGAGGAATATGTTGCTGCAAATTGTTCTTAGGACTGAGTTTATCTTCAGCTACCAGGGCAACACTCTGGACCCTCAAATCCTCTGAACGCAACAGACTCTGTGAGACTCCATCCTATGACCCTTCCTCAGTGGCCTTGGGAGTCTGGTCAGGACGGGACACATTGTGTTGTGACCTGGGACAATGCCTTACACTGGAAGGAAGGGTACAGAACTCCCTGTGCCTTGGGGTCATGTAGGGCTGGTTCTGGGACACTGCTCTGCCCCTGCTTAGTGATGCTTAGTGTTACATGGGTATAAAAGAGTGTTTTGGGTGTGGGTTTTGAAATAGAGACTTGATTATAACGTGACTTTTCCTGCTTCATTTTATGCATTTATTTTTAATAGCTTTATGGAGGTAGAATTTACATATCATACATTTTAAGTACATGATTCAGTGATTTTTAGTAAATTTAGAGTTGTGCAACCATTACCACAATCCCATTTTAGAGCATTCCCTTCCCTCCACAAAGATCTCTTTTGCCTATTTGCAGTTAATCCCCACTCCCACAGCCAGCCCCAGGCAACTACAGATCTGTTTTCTGTGTCTTTCTTGGATTTTTTCGTAGAAATGGAATTGTATAGTTATAGAATGTTTTAACTTGCAAATAGTCTGGGTTTGGGGGAATCCACACTACTAATGGAAGGGGAGTGTCAGTTAAGACTTCCAGATTCCTATAAACATTTGAAATAATGCTGCAAATCATGTTTAGAGGACCTTGAGGGGGCAAATAATTTATTATCTGTTCACAACTTGGCTGTGAGGTGAAGTCTGGGTTTTCAAGGCACTTTGAGTCCCTGCCTCCCTATGGTCTTTATTTAACTTGATAGTTGACATTTACAAAGTACCTGCCTTTCCCCACCAGCAGTGGGACACTTAAGCCAATCATGCCTTCTAGTGTTGCTCAATCTTCTCTGAGCAGGGAAGAGAACAGGGCATAAAAATAAAAACTAGAATGATTTCATCTTCATGACCTTCCGGGAAATTCACTTTCAACTTAACAGAGCCTGAACTTCCTCTTTCAGTGGAAACCCTTCCTTGTATTCTCTTGGGCTTACACCTGTCAGGTTTTGTTGTATTTTTATTTTTATTTTAATTATAGATGGACACAATATCTTTACTTATTTATTTTTATGTAGTACTGAAATCGAACCCAGTGCTTCACATAAGCTAGGCAAGCGCTCTACCAATGAGCCATAACCCCAGCCTGTTGTTCTATTCTTGATCTAGAATCCTCCACATTTATTTCTAGATAACCACATATTTTCCCAATTGGTTAGCTAAATAAAATGCCTTCCCAGACCAAACATACCCACACAGAAATACATGCCCCCATACTTTAGATTCTTGAGCATTTTTATTAATTCCTTTGAGGGTTTTTTTTTATAATGTTCTTTATTTTTCTCCTACTATTAAGTCTGATGCACAGAGCAAATACAAGTTTATAAAACTAATTTCTTTGCACAAAAAGCCCTGAGAAGTCTTCTTCAACAGAAGCTGTCATGATTTTTGAATTTCAAAAGACAGTGAAGCTTTAGGTGAGCTGCTTGTCTAGAGGTTTGCAAGATAGATTGATAGATCAATAGATTGCTCAATTGATAGATAGATAAAATATATACAATTTTTTTCTGGGTAGGTTTAGAAGCAGTTTGAAGGTGCAACATGGTCTAGAGGGACTGCTGTGTATTTTGAATCCATCTCAGTTGTCTTCCACTTCAGCCTTCTGGTTGTTTTCATCACTAACACAGGCATATTCAAGAGCTCCTGCTATATTGATGTGCGCTGGTTCCCCTTTGACGTGCAGCATTGCAAACTGAAGTTTGGATCCTGGTCTTATGGAGGGTGGTCCTTGGACCTGCAGATGCAGGAGGCAGATATCAGTGGCTATATCCCCAACGGAGAATGGGATCTCGTGGGTAAGCCCAGCAAAGACACAAGACTTGCAGCCTGGGGAAAAACAAAAAAAAACCCAAAAAACTGCTTTCTTCCTGTTGAAGTTTAAAAGTTAGGGATTTTCCACTGACCTTTCCAGTGTGAGCATTTTTTGAACTCTGCAGCATTCTTCATCATTTACTGAGAGCTATAGGATGAGAAACCAACAACAATGAGTGAATCTAACACTTTCAGGAGGAATTTGCAGCTTGGTGAGGACATGTTTAAACAAGTCAGTGCTGGTGACATCTTCAAGTCCACGCCATTGCTAAAATATGATTGCACAGCAACTTTCAATCAACAGTGTGAATGTCATAAATGAGGTTCAGATAAAGTAAAAACAGTTTTATTCAGGAGCAAAACACATTTACAAATATTGGGAAATGGGTTTGGCTACACACTGAACAAGTCTGCTTAGGGATAGTTGAGCTTGGGGTTTATAACAAGAAGTGGGTATAAAAGCTTAGCATTTGGGGAAAAAGATCAACAAGATTGAGGCAACTCTAGTAGTTGGAAATGGATGCAAATCAGGGTGATCATAAATTTCATAGTCCATTGGATTGTCCAGCTCAGGAGGCAAACTGGTCATTGTAGCATTCCTCACATCTTGCAAGGAATTGTTAGATTCTGAAAAAATTGTTCCTTCTGTAAGATTCAGTTCTCAACATGAAATTTATCTTGCAATCTACCCTGTCAGCAAATCTCTAAGACTTAGAAAAACATTTTTTTTACTACTCTGCAGTCATTTTCACTTTTATTTTATCAACAGCCATTTAAAATGGAAAAGCAATGTAGTTAAGATTCACTTAACACTGAATATGCATTCTGAAATGCTTTGTTGCATGATTTTGTCATTATGCAAGCAACATACACTGTACATACACAAACTGAGACAGCTATAGTTCAGTAGGTGATATAAAACTGAAGCACATTTTTTATCAATTTCTTTTTTATTTGTTTGCTTTTTGGTGCTGGGGAATCAAACCCAGTGCCTCATGAAAGCCAAATGGGTACTCTACCACTGAGCCACAACCCCAGATTCACTTGTTTCATCTTTGACAGAAGCATCATTATGTGGCTCATGACTATAATTACTTTTATAATGATAAAAATTGAAAGTGCATAATTTATTCTTATGTACTTTTATGTACTTATAATCCTTCAAAAGAATATTTACCCATTTGCTTAAGTATCACTGAGATACCTTAAAACAATTTTATAACAAACTAGCAAGGGTTTGTTCAAACATCAGTTACCAGGATTTTTAGTACTTAGCAAACTCCAGGGCTATGCTCGTGTGTGGTATATACATGGAAACAAACACAGTAATTATGTTTTCAAATGATAGTTCCTTTTCTCCTCCTCCCCATGCAGGAATTCCAGGCAAAAGGAGTGAGAAGTTTTATGAGTGCTGCAAAGAGCCATACCCAGATGTCACCTACACGGTAACCATGCGCCGCAGGACACTCTACTATGGCCTTAATCTGCTCATCCCCTGTGTACTCATCTCAGCTCTGGCCCTGCTAGTGTTCTTGCTCCCTGCAGACTCTGGGGAGAAAATCTCCCTTGGTAAGTGCCCATATCTTTGGCAAGAGTCTGAGACTGGAGGCCCTTCCTTTAGGTCAGCTCTGGAGGGTTCACTGTAGATGGTACAGGGATGTATTTTGGGGTCCCAAGGGCCTGCCTGACTTATTCTTCATGAACCTCTTAGACCAAAGCAGCTCCAGAGTATCATAGGCTCCTGATTTGTGCTCCAAACTGGATGGATGTACCCTCCTGAGAATAACACAGGATCCTGGAATCCTCTGATCCTACAAAGAGTATGGATTCACCCATGGAGGACCAGCTAGTTTGATTATGCCCGAAAGTGCCTGTGCTTTTTCTCCATGGTGGCAACAAGTCAGCCTTCATTGTGGACAGGGAAGAGTTTAGCTCGGTTTCAGCTTGCATTTGTCTATTGTATGCAGCATGATTCCTTACAGTTGCTTCCATATGAAGATAAGTAAAGTAAAACTTTGAATGGTGAAATGACTTTTTAAATATCTCAAAGAATTTCTCAGTGTCTCAGTTCATCAATCACAAACATTTCACCTTCTGAGTACAAGGTTCAGAACATTACATAACTTTTCTAAGATCACACAGCTAGTAAATGGCAGAGTCAAAACCTGAAACCAGGCCTTCTGACTGCAAGGTTTCTTTTCCCGCTGTGTGGAGGTACCTCTCAATAATATTGCGGTAAAGAAACTGACAGATAATTGTTCTGTGTTGATTCCTCCAAATTTCTGATTCCAAAAATTGTCTTTGTCAGAGATTCTTTTGGGACTTTGACAGGTGATAGAGACTTTCCTCCAGAAAAACATTTAAATGCCCATATGTAAGAAACCATCTGTCCCAAAGCCTTTCCCCAGCAACTCCTTAATTCTTTGAAACTCAGGTTAGATGACCCGATTACTGGTAGAGGGAATTTAGAACTTGTTGCCTGTTTTGTCTGAGGATCTTCTGTGTGTTTGTTTTAGGGATCACAGTTTTACTGTCTCTAACTGTCTTCATGCTGCTTGTAGCAGAGATTATGCCTGCAACATCTGATTCAGTGCCATTGATAGGTAAGTCAAGAGTCAGGCTCCTTTCTAGAACTACAGATTTAGAGAGTCCCTAGCATTTCCCAGTAGATGCAAAGAGTAGAAATGTGTCCTTCATGCCCTGAAGAGCTGTATTGCTCCCTCATCTATTGCCTCTGTTCACTTGGGCCCAAATAGTGGGAAGAGGATATTCAACTTTGTGGTTAGGATTTAAGTTACTGAAATGGCTAGGAGTGGTGGTGTGCCACTGTGGTGCTAGTACTCAGGAGGCTGAGGCAAGAGGATCACTTGAACCCAAGAGTTCAAAACCAACCAGGGCAACATAGTGAGACTCCCATCTCAAAGAAAAAAACATGCAAAATTGCCTATTATACCATAATTCTCCCACTTGTTCTTGCTTTGAGGTCAAAGATTTTATCATTAGAGATTCATTATTTTGGTTGAGACCTTGTTTGCCTACAAATGTTTTGTTACAAAGGGAGAAACATACAATTTAACTCTTAGTCATTGTTTCCAGGAATAACTCAGGGTCTCCATATAATAAGTATTTGGGGGAAATATATGTTTTGTCCAAGACAGGTATGAGGCATGACCTTCTGCTCGGGGAGGAATGACAGGTGCTTTGCACCTTCCTGTATGGAAATAAATGGAACCATACAAAAGGATACCCAGTCTAGTGGTTAGAATTTGATAGTCTCACTACTGCAGCTGGGGTTCTATTCCTTGTCAGGGAAGCAAATCCTCCAATTCAGTTGTGAGGCTGCAAAGCAGCATTCTGCCAGCACCTATGAGGTTTATTATGGGAGGTACCACTCCTATACAGTGACGGGAAGTCAGGTCTTTGGGTTCTAAGCTGCCCGCTTCCCACCAGGGGTGTGGGCAGTGGGCTATAGGCCTGGCCCAGACAGCCAGTCACTGACAGTAAGAGAGCGAGGTCTGCACACTCCTCCTGTGACTTTCAGTGCTCCTGGGGCCTCAGATCTCACTCTGTGTCTGTTCTCTTCACAGCCCAGTACTTTGCCAGCACCATGATCATTGTGGGCCTCTCTGTTGTGGTGACAGTGATTGTGCTGCAGTATCACCACCATGACCCTGATGGGGGCAAGATGCCTAAGTGGGTACGTTCCGCTCACTCCCATGGAGTCAGAGCCCCTCCCTAAAGCAGAGTCTTCATATGGTTTATCTGTTTTAAAAACCAGCCCCCAAATTAGCACTCCAAAACAAACGGGTCTGTTTTTCATATGACTTCACCTCTCTGACTTCAACCTCTTTTCAGAGAGTGTAGTTATGGTGAGTGCGCCTCTTAGTATCTATCCTATGACAGTGTTTTAACCTGACATCCCAGAGCATGGCTCACATAACTGGCTGCCTGTGTATTTTGCTAACAGAGTGTTTCTAAAAACTATTCTTTTGCATGGCCAAATTGGAGAATTTTGCAACAGTAGAAAGCAACTGATGACACACTTAGCAACACGGTGAGGGCTTCACAACAGAATGAGCTATACAAAAACATAGCTACCCTTCCGTATCTGCAGAAAATTGATTTCAGGATTGCCTGTAGATACCAAAAATCTTTTAGATTTTGTTTAGAGAATAATGGAAAAACAAGTCTGTACATGTTTAGTACAGATGCAGTTATTTTCTTAAATGTTGGTCAAATCCATGGATATGGAACCTGCAGATATAAAGGGCCCAAGTGTACATACACTTAATACACATAGAAACATAATCTAATGGAAACCCTATAATGTAAAGGTAGATAGGTTACTAGTAGAGAAAGGAAAGGGGATGGGAAAAAAATGGAATAACTTGATTAGAACTGAGCCAGGGCCAGGAGTTTCCCCATGTCACCAGAACAAAACCTGAGTTTTCACCTCCCATGCTCATGTGGACCCTGCAGACCTTCTTGGTCTTCCTGTCCAGAGTGTTTAGTCTAGGATGGAAAAATCTCTTCTATCCCCAAAGGAACCTGTCTTTAGAGACCCATTAGTTTGTATTTAAGCCCAGAAGAAAGTCTAGGAATCACCACCATGCTAAACGTAGCATAAAGTATGAGATGCATTTATATACTCTCCAGGAACAGAAAGTTTCTGGGCTTTCTAAGAACATTCAATGTGCAGTGGTTCATAGTTACCTACAAGTTAACTAAGGGAAGATCACTTTTTTAAAATATTGGGCTTGCAAATTTACTGTTTCCCCCTCAAGTTCCTTTTCATGTACACTCTTCTCATATACTTAGTAAAAACTCACCAGTAACTTATAGTGCCAGCAGCAGTGTCACTCAACCTAAAATGATGATGCCTCCTGCATAGGTCACATTGCTACCATATGTGAGACTTGTTTTGAGAAGTGCCCACCCCCTTTAAAAAATGGGATTCATTTGCACGTATGCAACTACATTCTCATCTGACTTTCTCATATATTTGACACACTTGGAAAAGATGCCAGGACAGATATGAGAGTAGGCTTCTAGTTTATTTTTTGTCTGTCTGTCTGTCCTTCTTTCTGTTTGAAGCAGATGATACATTTAGATACATTTACCTGTTTCAAAAGTGTACATCATATTAACACTATACCTAAGAAAATTGAGCTCCTATTCCCACCCTTCACCCTGCTCCCACCACCAATATTGAAACATTCAAATGAATTTCTTCTTTTTTCCTTTTAGTGTTTGTTTATGAAAATATGAACACTTATTTCTTATTAGTTATTCAACTGATATGGAGATAAGGGAATGAAACACAGATGCAAAACCATTTTTAATGACCTGATAGCACTCTGCTCTTGTGAAAAATCTTAATTAAAAGCATATGCTAATTTTTCACCTCTTAGCATAAGAGCTTGTTAAAACCAATTGGCTACAAATGAAATATAAAGTGTATACATTTCATTTTTATATAGCATACTACATTTTTCTTTTCTTCCATGTGTTTTTAAAACATAAACAGCCTCCAAGGGACTCTTACAATGATCTGTTGCTCTGAAGAAGATACTGCTGAGTGCAGTGGCATTATGTGACATTTGCACAGTCAGAAACAAAACTATAACCTAACAGAAGAGGTCACGAGCACAGTTTGATAAGTGCCAAGAGGATAATTTCATCTTTGGAGATGCTTTGGCCTTGAAAGCTAATAATTCATGCCATGGAATTAAAAATAGACTTGGCAATGTGGATCATATTAGCTGGATTTGTGCCTCAGGGGATGTGCAGATTCAGTCATGGCTGGAAAAGTGCCTGACCCTGCTTGGCTCTCATGTGCACAGTTGCATCTGGGTATAGTTGCAATCACTATCGGACACCTTCCCTCAAGGTCTGGTGAAGACTTTGTGGTATTTCCAAGAAGGAGTTAGGCTAAGTCACTGGAACTCTGAAAGAGCATGTAGTCTCTGACTGATGAAGCTACAGAGGTCTAGGTACATTACCTGGTGTAACCACTTGCTTATTGTATGACCTTGAGCCAATTAATTAGCGTCTTGGAGCTTCATTTTATCTGTGTGTAAAATGAGAGAATTAAGCTCACTTCCTAGAGCTCTTAATGGCCCAAGTGAGATGACATGTCTCTTGAGGGCCAAATTCACCCTAGATGTTTTCACAGAGGTTTATGTTTTCCTCCACGGCACAGATGGTGAAAAACACTCCAGGGTCAGGAGACCCAGGCTTCCTAGGATATAGAGTGCCACCTACTGTGGAAAGCACACTGTGAAATAAAGGCCTATCTTTGAAGCTATAGTGAAAATTATTTTAGTGTTTCTTCTTCTTCTTCTTCCTTCTTCCTTCTTCCTTCTTCTTCTCATTCCCTGCCCCCAGATCTTGTTTGCTTCAGTCACCTTTGATAAGATACCATAAAAATGAATGTCAGGAAAGACTGCCCTGCAGATATGAGCTTCACAACTTACCATCTCTGTCTACATGGAGATAGACCCGCTAGGTTGCTGATGAAATTTTCCCATACTCAAAAAGTGAAATAGGTATCTGGATGATTTTAGGAAAAGAGCTCCCTTTTTATACACTTATCTAGGGAAACTTACAAAAATTATATAGTTATCTAGAGATGCCTTCAAAAATGCTTTCTTTTTTTTTTTCTTATTTTGGGACATTAGCTGTCTTCCCTCTTTCCAAGAGAGTTAAAAATAATATAAACTCACATGGTAATTTTTCACAAACTTCTTCAGGCACATTGGTACCAAATGTGTATAATACACTTGAGCCAGAGTTTGGCAAACTGAGACCCAGCTGGTCAGATTTAGCCCACAAACTTTTTAAAATACAGTGTTATTAGAAAATTGTTATACTCATCTGTTTACATCCTTTCTATGTTTGTTACTTCGTAAGCTGAGTAGTTGCAACAGAGATCTGTGGCCTGCAGATCTAAAAAATGTACCATCTGTCTCTTTATAGAAAGTTTGCCAACTCTGCTTTCAACTTTCAATATAAGTACTTTCCCAGACATCCTTTTATTTGGTGTTCACTGTAGCCTAAGGGATCCTAAGATGAGGGGCTCTATGACTTCCTTGGTCCACAGCACATTGGTGTCTCAGGAATTTTTCCACAGAGCTCCTAGACCTGAGGAAATATTCCGCAACAGTGTCTTTATTACATAGGTTGAAACAATTTAGCTTTTATGTCTTAACATCATGAGAGCACCTGTAGGGTACATTCAGCACATCCTCTTGAGTCTTGGGATTAGATTGGAAACCACTGTCTTCATTTTTTTGTTTCACATTGGAACTTGATTTTTTTTTTTTCAGGGCAACTTGGAAAACCAGTGTTGCAAAGATATAATGTCATCACGAGATGTGACCATCTAATGTTGAAAGCCTGAACTATTTCAAATCAGTGGTCCTTGTGTTCAAGGGCTGTCCTTGAATGTTAAAATCTCCCAGTGCCTCTGTGATTTACAGTGGTCTTCCAGGGTGCCTTACACACAGTATGGGAGATAGAGGATTAGATCTGAAGGTCCTTGGTTACAGATGTGTGAAGATCAGAGAGGGAAAGTGACTTTTGTTGTTTACCTATCCCAGAGGTATTCTTGCCAAGCCAGGCCTCCTCTGACAAGGCTGTCTTCTTAAAGAATGCAGCATGTGTGCCCACCCCAGGGAAAAAAAATCAGCTCATAACCAGGGTGATAAACCTGTTATAGCTTTTATTCTCACTTCATGTTTGACTAACAGTTGTTAGGCTTTGGCACCGCCTGCCCATATAGAATCACTGGGGAGGTGATGAAACGTGTTAGCCCCAGGATCAACAAAGTCAGGCCTGTTATGTAGGATCACAGTGCTTTCAGGATCAGTTAATATCCACTTCTTGGCCTCTCTTAACATTTTCTTGTCCCCCCAGACCAGAGTCATTCTTCTTAACTGGTGTGCATGGTTCCTGCGCATGAAGAGGCCCGGGGAAGACAAGGTCCGCCCAGCTTGCCAGCACAAGCAGCGACGCTGCAGCCTGGCCAGTGTGGAGTTGAGTGCGAGTGCAGGGCCTCCTACCAGCAACGGGAACCTTCTGTACATCGGCTTCCGAGGCCTGGAGGGCATGCACTGCGCCCCGACCCCTGACTCTGGGGTTGTGTGTGGCCGCATGGCTTGTTCCCCTACACATGATGAGCACCTTCTGCATGGTGGACAGCCCTCAGAGGGGGACCCAGACCTGGCCAAGATCCTGGAGGAGGTCCGCTACATTGCCAACCGCTTCCGCTGCCAGGATGAGAGTGAGGCTGTCTGTAGTGAGTGGAAGTTTGCAGCCTGCGTGGTGGACCGCCTGTGCCTCATGGCCTTCTCAGTCTTCACCATCATCTGCACCATTGGCATCCTCATGTCAGCTCCAAACTTCGTGGAGGCTGTGTCCAAAGACTTTGCATAACATCACCCAGTTCTATACACGTAGGAAATGCACAGATAGGCAAAGTGGTTGTTGGTGAGAATTCTGTGTGGTAAACTCACAGCAGCATTAAATGTGACAACTCTGATGTATCCTTTGTGGCTGTCAATCCTGATGGTTACAGGTTTCCTTGTTACCTTCAGTAAAAGGATCTTAGTATTTTTCTGTTTGATATCTTATGCATACCATTGGCACATCACTATGTTCAGCAGGGCCACTGTACAGTCATTTTGCCTATTTGTTCTCTTTCTGGAGAGCCATTTAGAGAGATCTCTGTGGCTCCAGACTGCCAGGGCAGGCCTGTACAGTTGGTTTTGCATGCTTGCATGTCACTTGCCATAAGGCCCACATAAAAATTCAACGTGTGCTTTTGCCTGTGTACAAACCTAGATTAAAACTAATGATAATAAACCACTCACTAAATCCATTCTAATAATTGACTTGTGAAAGAAAAAAAAAACTAAAACCTATCTGCTGGCTTTTCTGTAGTTCAACTATATATTTTTTCTCTACCGATGAGAGTCGGTAGAGAGAACAGTTGTATGCTGTTTATAGAAGAGAATGAGACAGACACTGTGTGTGTATGTGTGTGTTTCTTGTAAACTATGTTTATACCAGCTGACTAATTTTTACAAACCTATTCTTTTGAGAAAAATCAGAGGGACTCAAGTTTGTGTCAATTCCAATATAGGACCAGACCCAGTCAAGTGTGCATGAGAGGCTGTGTCCCCTGTAGATCCTAGATGACTCCCAAGATTCACGTGCTACCCCTCGACACTGTTCTGTTCTGCAAAATTCAAAGGACAAATAGGGTTCTGTGAGAAATACCAGCTCGAAGGAATAACTGAAGCTAAGTTACACACTTTAATGTGCTTTTTTAAAAATAAGAATGTCTTAGATGCTTCATACTTGTTGGAGATGATTCGTTTTAGAAGAATGTCCATCCAATGCACATCGTAAAATGAGCATATTATTTGGCTTTTTCTCCATGTGACAGGGCCAGGAGGCAGGGACTGGGACCTCTCTGGGCCCCTGTGTAGTAAGAACTGGGGAGGGGATGGTGGCTTTCTGAGATGCCCATCAGTAGCAGTCAACATGGAGGAGCTGTCAGAACATCAGAGGCTGCACAGCAATAAGCCCTGGTTTCTGACTTTTGGGGATCTGCCTCCTTATAGCTTGTTCACCCCAGTTTCAACACAGAAAGTTGGCTCAGGGTTAATGGGTGATTCACTGGAGATGTGTTCTAAAGACAAGAACAATTTCAATTTTTTAACCTAAGAGGGGACACCATATCCCACTGAGATTAGCAGGTAGTAATCACTATGCCTCTTCTTGGTTGTTATTGTTTTTAATGAGATCAGAAGGTAATTCACCAAGAAAAACCTCTGTGGTTCTATTGTGTCACTCAGTAACTGCTCAAAGCTCAAAACTGTGCTTCTGAGCTCCTAGAAATCTTTAATCTGCATCCAACCACTGAGTGGGGCACATCATGAAAGATTAGATTTTCAGATCAAAAGAAATTGCCATCCATTTCACTAATTTCTGAGTAATGCCTATAAATTCACTTGTTTAGAGAAAATGAAGGTTTGTGTGTTTTATGTGTGCATGGGTGCGTGCATATGTGCAAGTGCCTGTGTGTGCAACTTAAGAGAACTTGTTTACAACAAGAAGGTTGATAAACCACAAGACTCTAGCAAAATGCTATTTGGAGCAGGGTCATCCACCCATTCTACATGGTGTGGACAAATGATGCACAATGTTGTTTTTGTTTTTCCTATTGAGGTGTCTTTAGAAACAAATAGAAGTGTTTGATTTAAAAAGAGAGAGCTTCGTTTCTTATTGTTACATGAAATTAATCTCTACCATATACTTTTCTGCTTTAAAAAAGAGAACATTTTTCATTTTGTATTTTATACAGAAAAACATAAAAAGCAAATAAAAGTTTATCATTTTGACCACCCAAATAACTATTCTGTCATTGATAATAATAATTAGGAATTAACTCTCCACAAAATTAGAAAAATGTGTATGGTTAGAAACAGAAACCTTCCTTATCCTAGTCACTTGAGAAGTTGAGGCAGGAAATCACAAGTTGGAGGCCAGCCTCAACAACTTGGGAAAACCCTTCCTCAAAAAAAAAAAAAAATTAAAAAGGTGTGGAATTGGCACAAAGGTAGAGCATCTGTGTGTTCAGTCCCCTGTACCACAAAACAAAACCAAGCAGCCTCCTGCCACCCCCTTCCCCTTTTTGTCCTCCACAGAGGCCTCTTTTTGTCCTCCACAGAGATTCCTTTTTGTCCTCCACTGATGAGTTTTCAGAGACAATTCTAGAATGGAGGAAAAGAAGGGCGGGGGCTGAAGGAGGAGAGAGTTGGGAATGGAGAAAGACATATTCTAGCCCTCATGCTATGCAAAGCACTCTGCACCTAGTGTTCTGACTTAGAGATCTTTCACAGTGACATATGAAGATCTACCTCTATTTCTCTAAATGGCTGCTTAGCATTCCTTTGCCTCAGTGGACCATAATTTATTTGATTTTTTCTTTTATTGGTAAACATGTAGATATTTCCAGTTTTTATTTTTATATGCAAATCTATACTTATCATCTCTGTGTGTATATTTTACCACACTTTTGTGATTATATCTTGGTAGAAATTCCAGTTAGAAATTAAATTGCTGGACAATAAGGCTTTGTGCATTGTGATAGATATTGCCAGATTATCTTCCAGACACCAATCGGTGGATACCCCACCAAGAGTACAATGAAAGGACAAGTTTCTTAGCCTTTTAGTGCTAAATATTGTTGAATTTATTTTTTTCCCAACATGGTAAAAAAAAGGTATTGTACTATTATTCTGACTTTAGTTCATTCTATTGTGAGGTTGAACATCTTTTCAAATGATTTTTTGGCAATTTCAATCTTTGTAAATTTATACTTTTATGCAGTTTTTCAATTGGGTTGTTTGGCTTTTTTTTTCTTAATTAATTTTCTTATGCATGTCAGGCTCTTCTCTTATATCTGGAAATATTTTAATTTATCATCTATCTTTTGATGTGTTTATTAGTTTGCTTGTTTATTGGCATATAGAATGTTTATAATATTATGTTGTAAATTTATCTGTATTTTTCTTTGCAGATACTGGGATTTATTTACAGTTTATTTAAATGCCTTCCTGATTTTGAGATTATAAATAAACTTACTTTTTCTTCTAAAATTTTGTGGTTTCGTTTGTTTATATCTTCTGACTTCAAGGGAATCTTTTATTGCAAGAAATAGAGGTAAAGACCCTATTTCTTCCCTCCAATCTGTGATCAGTGGTGTCAATCCAGTATATAACAATGTGTTTCTGTAATAAAATAATATTCTCCCCACTTGCTCAAAATGCCACCTTATGTGTAAACTTAGTTTCTTTAAGCATTTGGGTCTATTTTTCTTCTGTTGATATCCTCTCTCTCTCTCTCTCTCTCTCTCTCTCTCTTCTCTCCTCTCTCTCTCTCCCTCCCCTCCCTCCCTCCCTCCCTCCCTCCCTCTCCCGCCCCTTTTCTAAAGCTTTATTCAATAGTTTCATGTTAACACACCCATCAACTGCCATTTTCTCTTTATTTCTCTGTCATATGCATTATTTTTTAAAATTGTGCCTCAATTTATAAATTGAGTGTTGCTATTCAGAAACACTACAATCTAGGCTTGTATTCAAGTCAAATTTTAAGTCACTCATTTGAGTTTTATGGTTTTGTTTAACAGGTTCTATGAATCTCTTGTCTTTTTACAGATGTTTTGTTTTGCTATCATTTTCAATGGAATGACTTTTTTCCATTTTTTCAAACTGGATGTTTAGAAAAGTCATTGGGTTTTCTACATTATGAATCTCTTGTCTATTTGCAGATGTTTTGTTTTGCTATCATTTTCAATGGAATGACTTTTTTCCCATTTTTTCAAACTGGATGTTTAGAAAAGTCATTGGGTTTTCTACATTAATGTCATAATTAACCACTATAATTGTGATATTTTTTCTCAGATTTTCTTTGGACTTCTTCCCAATATTACGCTTCTTTCTTTCTTTATCCAATTGCATTTGAGAATAGTGTTAAGTAACAATGATTCACATAGCACACTTGTCTGTTCTTAATGTTAATGGGATATTTTAATGTCTCACATAATTCTGTTTGTATGAAGACATGTATTTTCCTTGTCATAATAAAAAGGTATCCATTTAGTCTCTCAAACTATTACTGCTCCCTTGGAAAAATGTGCATATTAGATTTTTGTCAAAGCCTTCCCAGTATCCATGGAGATCATCAGATACTTTCCCCCTTTGCTCTAGTAGAATGTTTTATTATGTTAATAGAATCCTTAAGAGTAAATCATTATTATATTCCTGAGGTGATTGCTACTTGGTCTTATGATTTTTGCTATCAATAGTCGTAATTATGATTAATCATTCCACAGCTTGCTTTTGTGTGCATCGATGGATTCAACTTACTGTGGATGACAAATATGCAGAAAAAAGTTGCATCTGCTCTCTGAACACATACAGATTTTATTGTCACTATTCCCCAGTAAAGTAATACAATATGGCAGCATTTACATAGCATTTGTATCATATTAGGTATTATAAATAATGTAGGAATGATTTAAAGTAAAGGGGAGAATATGTATAGGTTACATGCAAATATTGTACCATTTAATATGAGGGAATTGAACAACATCATATTTTCATATCTGAGGAGGGTCCTGGAATGAAACCCCTGAGGACAACTCTACTTGGTTTTAGAATCATTTTCTACTTAAGTTTGAGAGAACTGTGTGTGAGATCTCTGGGCTAGCACCATTATGTTTCTGGATTTCTCCTACAAAGCAGGTTAGGTCCTCAAGCACTTCTGGAGTTAATTTCAGTTACATATTTTAATATAAAATTAATCATATCTATTTTTCATCTTAGAATAGTTTTACAATATAGGTGTTTAGGATTTTCAATGTATTTTTTTTCTCCTCTAATTGTGTACGTGTCTCCTGTGTTCATTGATTTGACTTGACACAGTTTTTTTTTTCTTTGACATTTCTACTTAGCAGTTTGAGGACCTAGATGCTGAGTCCCATTGCTCCCTGTGCTGAGGCAGTCCTTCCTGCTGATAGCAGGAATCAAGGTAACCCAAGCCACAGGTACAGAAGTGTAGCCTCCTCCTGCCCAGCTTCAGGGACCCAGGATGGGAACTTTTGCCTTCCATGGGCACTGAGAGCCAGTGGAACAAACCTGGAAGGACAACCAGACTGTATTAGATGTTGCTGGTCATTCCACTCACACTGGGAACAGTCCTCTAGAGAACAGACCCAAACAAACTTTTACCAGAAGCCTTCTTGCCATGTATTTCTCAGGAAGTAACGCTTTCTTGCATAATTTACCATTCATTTCTTTATTCTTTTCCTACAAAACACCCCTTCCATCCTCCTTAGACCTTGGTCAAAGAATTGCTGCCTCACCACTGGTGGATTCTTCTTCTAATTTCATTTAATTCATTTTTATATAGGTTTGACCTTCTCATGTAGTATATCATGAGTTGGGGAAGTGGTTCCAAAGTAATTGATTTAGGCTGCTGTCTGCAGTTTCCATCTGTATGAAACTTTGGGGGCAGTTTCCTACTATGTCCACAGCAAACCCCACTTTAGGAGTTGCAGGAACAAGGAACAGTTCATAGTTTTAACATCTTTTTTTTTTTTTTATTTTGTTGCTGGACTTTACACATGTTAGGCAAAAACTCTACCAGTGAGCTACATCCTCAGCTCTTAACCACTTTTAAGAGTGCAGGTCAGTAACATCAAGAATTTTTCAAATTGTTGTGCAGTCATCACCTGCATCCATCTCCCAGGACATTATCATCTTCCCCAGCTGTAATTCTGAACCCATTAAACACTAACTCCTCATTTTGCCTACCCTTTGCCCTGGCAACCACCATTATTTTTTCTATCTATGCCAATATGATACTCCAGGAGCCTCATGTAAGTGGAATTGTATGGCATTTGTTCTTTTTGTGACTGGCTTCTTTTTCTTAGCATAATGTCCTTAAGATTCATCCATGTTACAGTTTCTTTTCTACTTTGATGTTGTGATGTTTTTTTCTGTTATTCAGAAGATTCCAAATTCCTATGTTTCTGTGTATTTTTATTTAATCAAGTGAGTACTTTAACTTTCAAATTTTATTATTCTAATCAAAGATTTAACAGCCATCTCCACGTTTTGATACATAGTGTTTTATTATCTTCATTTGGTAAATATGAGTTAACTTTGATGTCTTCTTCTACTGAGCTTTAATGAATGTTTTAACATTCTCAGTTTTATTGAGTTAAAAATTTCAAATTTTATTCCACTTTTCTTTGAACACTGTGTGTGTGTGTGTATGTGTGTGTGTGTGTGTGTGTGTGTGTGTGTGTATAAAAATGAGTTTGTATAAATAAGTCCTATTCTGAATGGGACCCTGACCCCCATCTGGATTTCTGTTCCCACTGCCTTTGACTACTTGTCCTGTCACAGCCTGGCATTGCTTCTCTTTGAATTTTCCTTCCATTTTCTATATGCTGTTTAACAAAATCAGATTTTGATTCTCCTGTAAATCTTCATCTTGAATTCATACTTGATTGCTTTTAAAATCAGGCCCATAGGGGCTGAGGCTGTGGCTCAGTGATAGAGTGCTTACCTAGCATGTGTGAGGCACTGGGTTCGATTCTTAGCACCACATATAAATAAAATAAAGTCCTTTGACAACTAAAAACAATATTTAAAAATTAAGGCCCATAGATTTTCTGAGAAGATGCCTAGTGTATTCTTACCTACTGATGGGGAAAACAGGCTGTATATTCTCTACATTCACACAGCACTTCCAGTCTTCAGGTATGCATGGTTTTTCCCCACTAACCAAGACACCTGCTTGGAGTCTTATAGTTTAATCCAATCTGCTACTAACTGCCCAGAATGAGGGCAGACTCTACAGGCAAAAGTCTCATCCCACCAAACTGTCCCTTGTCCCACTTCTCTACCAAGTAGTGGTCCCAGGTATCCACAACTTCTGTCGGATTTGGTTACAAATTGGAAATTCCCCTTCTAAGTTTCAATCATGTTCCAGAACTGCTTATATAACTCAGAGAAACATTCTACTTACATTCACTCATTTATTGTAAGGGATACAACTCTGGAACAGCCACATAGAAGAGAAGTATATGGAAAGGATTGGGGTATGGGATGAGGTATGGAGTTTCCATGCCTCTTTGGGTATGCGATGCTCCTGGCACCTCCACCAGTTCACCAACCTGGAAGCTCCCAGACCCATCCTTTAGGAATTCCTATGGAGGTTTCATTCATGGGTCTGATCAATTATTGACTATGTTTCCAATTCTTCTTCCCTCCTGGGGTCAAAGGTTCCAGGTTTCTAATCATGGCTTGGTCTTTCTGACTTCCTGCCCCCATTCAGGAACCCAACAAGAGTGCTACCTCGTTAGGACAAAAAAAAAATCTTCCATCACCCAGAATATTCCTAGGACTTAGAAGCTATGTGCCAGGAACTGGGTCAATTAACAAAAAATAGATCAAAAGATACTCTGTGTTCCCCTGTCACTTAGGAAATTACAAGGATTTTTCATACTCATAATTTGTATTTCTTTGATGCACTTTTAGATTTATCTGGAATATGAATTTACATTTTAATATAACAGATATATTTACTTTTAACAATTTTAAACATTTTAAAATTCATATTTCTTTTGCTTCCTGTTTGGGATTTTCTTTCTTTTTCTTCCTTTTTGGTTGCATGGCTTCCTTTTGTTAAAATAAAGAAATATTTTTGTGTTTCTAAGTGGTTACCTATATATTATTTCATAATAAAATTAAACGTATATTTCATAGTTCATCAACATGACAGTATCTATTCATTTTCTATTTCTCATCTCAAAGACTAGCACATTATTAGTTATCTTTTTTGTTTTTAGTCCTTCTGCAGACAAAGTTTCCTTTTATAGGCTTACATAATGTTTTAATATTTATCAATTCTTAACAGTATCTTATACTACTATTGAGGGCAAAATTGGAAGATATTAAAAGGGATGTGAAAATTAATTCATTTTGCATGCAATCTTCTCTTTCCCCAATTTTGATAGTGTAATTACCTTTGTTATTTTTACCGCTTCACAAGTTGTAACATTTACTTTATGAAAATTCATTTCCTGCCATCACATACATGGTATACTTATGAACACCCCATATTTTCTTTATTTTGGCTTATAGATGTGTCATTCTTCTCTATTCCTTGTAGAGATCTGAAACTTTTCCTCTATGTTGCTAACATTTTTTTTTCCCTGACATTATCTATTCCGTCCTGCCCTGACCCTTTATTACCTATTCCAAAATGATGGTGGTTTGGGTTCCTCATTTGTTTCTAAAGCTCTGCAGTTCACCTTTCATCTCTTATTAGTTCCGTTTGTTATACATGACAATAGGATTCATTTTGATAAAATTACAAAGGCATGGAATACAATTTGCTCTCATTCGGTCCCCAGTACTTCCTTTTCCCCTCCTGTCCCTCCTTCCCTAGTTCCTCTCTCTACTGAACTTTCTGATATTTACTTATATTTTTTTAAAATTACTGTCTGTGGACGTACATGATGGTGACATTCACTGTGATGGATTCATATAGGTATATAGGAAAGTTAGATCAGATTCATTCCACTTACTTTCCCTATCTCATTTTTCCTCCCTTCCCTTCAACCTCCTTCATCTATTCCACCAATTCCAGCTTTCTGCTCGTATTAAAGAAAAAAATTTCTCATTAACTTCCTATATAGAAGTTGGAGAATTTTCTTCTCTCTTATATTTCTTTGCAAAATAGAATCTTTCCTCACATGCCACAGTTTATTCTTTCATTTCTGATCTCCTTTAGTAAGTTAGCATGAACACCTCCCCATTTATTTTCATTTAATTTTTTTTTAATTTTTAAAAAATATTTTTTAGTTGTAAATGGACACAATATCTTTATTTATCTATTTTTATGTGGTGCTGAGGATGGAACCCAGTGCCTCACCTGTGCAAGGCAGGTGCTCTACCATTGAGCCACAGCCTCAGCCCCATCATTTAATTTCCTTTAAATAGAAGGTCTGTGACCCTCTTCCCAAATTCTCAAATTATTTTCTCATAAGCTCAAGTTGAAGATTCAGTACTCCCTTTTCATTCTGCTTTTTTTTTTTTTTTTTTTTTTGCTGAGCTTCTGAGAGGAAGGTCAACCTCCAGGATGGAAGTTCTGAGCTTTTCTGTTTAAAGTTGTTGCTGCTGTCATTGGCCTATTAGTGCCCATAACATCTCAGGTATTGCTCTGGGGGGAGATCTGCACTGTCAGTTATCTTTGTACTTCAGCATGGAATTCTGACCTCTTTGATCAGCAGAACTGGTTCTTCAGCTTTCTCCTTTTACCCTGATCTTCCCAGCAGTGTTTTCCAATACTTGTCCTCAAATCCACCTTTAGTTAGGACAGAGGAAAGACAAGATTTCCATGCATTTTGCTGTTAGGACTGGGAGCTGGTGGGATGGTGTGGGGACACCCACATTTTCCCTGATTGTGCCTTGCAGGTGGTTACAGTGGCATCCCTTTTCCATTCTGTTCATGGAAGAAAGACACATGAAGAGCTCTGGTAGCTTTTCTGCATCTGCTGGGATCCTTGGGATTTTGTAGGGGCTTCTGCACTCATGGGATTTCTTGAATTCTTTCCAATTTAGAACTTCTCAATCAAATCTCATTCCAAATTGGCAATGGAGGGTGGGAAAAAGGGAACAGCTTATAAGCAAAGCTCGCTGTAGGATGTCAATTATTTTCCCTTGTGACAGAAGAGATGTCTGTAATGGTGGCTCACAGCATCTGCTGAGCATTCAAAGTATTCAAATGGCATTATCTCTAGCCCCGGGATTGGGGTGGGGACAAAATTCCCAAGTCACAGTAGGGTATCTATAGAATATGCAAGCACCTTTGCACTATTGCAAAATTAGAAAAGCATAAACCAAACCCTTCAAAGTCAAGGACTGTCTATATTTCAGGTGGAGGCATGTCTAGGGTGGGGTGGGAATGCACTGAAGCAGGAGCCATGCTCAATAGATATAGCCGCTCCATTTTTCTTAGTTGCAGCATTTTGAAAATGTGGCATGAGGCTTTGTCCCTTCACATAACTGCTGCCTTTTAGTATTTTGCTGGTTAGTTTAGGAACATCTCTGACCCTTTCTTCCTCTCACAAAACTTTCATAAAGCCATTGAGCATATAGTCAGAAAAAATGAGGAACAGTGGAGGTGTTAGACATAAATACCAAGGCTAGTGGAAAATTATAGCCTCAATAATTTTAGAGTATCATGGCAGAAGTTTTTAACTTCGCGCTGGAGCTGTTGATCTTTCTGTTAAAGGACCTTATGTAGTTGCACAACTTAATATTTTTCCACCTACATTTTCCCATTTTGCTTTCTGTGATAAATGATAATATTAAAGAGCTCGCCATTTCTTATAGTATCCTTTTATTAACCTCATGCATGCTTTTCAAGATAAATTACTTTAAACTATCACAGAAAATAAGGATAGTCTTGTATATGTATTTTAAGGTTAAAATAGAAATTTTGTTAAAATTTTTATCGTGATAATTATTCAATCATATTAATTGTACAAATTAATGGGTTTCCATGTGCTATTTCCATACATGTATATATCATGCTTTAACCTATACATTTAAAAAATTAGTATACAATATAAAAGCAGCTGTTACACTTTTCAAATATAAGAAGTCTCAAAAACTTAAATGGCAAGTGTCCCTACTTACTGGTGCTCCCTGTACTCTGGGCATTCTTGGCTTTCTGTTTCCTCGGGTCAGGATTAACTCCTGTGGGCATCCTCGTTTTCCAGGCTTCATGCTGTCCACAAAGAGAAATGTGGCTGTAGTACTTTAGAATGCAGGGTTTCAAATCCTTGGTGAAAAGAGTTCACTCTACTCAACTCGATTCAGAATTTTAAAAATATATAAAGGTTTAGAGCTCATCTATGCCATCAGGTTCTAAACATACTTAATTTAAAAAAAAAAAAAAATTTAAGCAAAAGAAATAAGAATCACTGCTCTGGAGTTAAGGATTGGGAGATTTCAGGTTTGGCCCTAAAGAGAAGTAGCAAAAGAGGAATTTTAAAAATGATTAAAAATTGGCTCAGGAGGCAGTGGACCCTCGAGGGAGGAGGCACGGGGTCTTCTAAGCATCTCTGTTTGAGGAAGTAGGGGCCTCTTGCTGTCGGGAGGGCACCTTGGTGGTAATGGCCAGCAGTAGGTTTTTGAGTTCTCCTGAGATTGTTCCAGACTTAGAAATAGACAGAGAGAGAAAAACACAAGCAACTGGCTAAGGCCAACCTACAGCTTGAATTCAGATTGCACACTGATGTGGCATCATGGGAAACGTGGCACACACTCCACATGTTCATATGAAACGTTGGACCCTGTCACACACTGACCTGTGTGCTTTCCAAATTCATGTTGAAGTCCCAGGATCTAAGATGAAACTTATTTGGAGATAAGGCTTTGAAAAGAGGTTAACTAGTTAAAACAAGGATGTGTGGATGAGTCGTAACCCAATCTGATCAGTTTCCTTATAAGAAGAGGAGAGTAGGACACACAGAGAGAAAAGACCAAGTAAGAACATAGCAAGAAGGCAACCGCCTAATAGCCAAGGAGAGAGGCCTCAAAGAAACCATCCTTGATCTGGAATGTGTATTTAAAACTATGAGAAAATACATTTGTCGCTTAAACTACCCAGTCTTGGTACTTGATGATAGCAGCTATAGAAAACTTTTATCTTATGCTGTCACCATTTCCAGACACTGGGGGTAGACAGTCATGAGAAAGTGACCCTTAGCTAGAAGGACCTCTTTCTCAGTAAGCCAGTTAGATAAGGAAACAGATCAGGGCCACACAGTGAGGAACCCTAGCCCTGGGCAATGACAGAAGACCTCCCAGGCATGGTTAAAATCAAGAAGGAAGACGGAGACCAACAGTGACTTGCTCAGTCTCACACAAACAATTGTGCCTTATCCAAACCTCATTTCCCCACCTTTAAAAGGCTAAGGACTAATAGTAGCAGCTGATATTTCAGCCCAGCCTGGAACAGAAAAAACACTAGGACTAGAAACTCAGTGTTGACACTGCTTTTGTTTACACCAAATATACCTGTCTTCACTTGTTTGGAAATGGCAGAGATTGAATTATGTCCTATCTTTGAATATCTGGAATGGAAGGGAAAGATAGGGACACTCTTGCTGATTTGCCTTCATTCAGAATATCATTTTTGTTACTGGTAAGTGCTGCCTTTGGGAGCTGCAAATGAAAATTTTTGGCTGAAAATATTCTGCATTGTCAGTTAACCCTTTAATACCATGATTCTTGGGACACCGGCAATCCCTAAAACTGCTTTTAGTTAAGGCATGAGCAAGGGTGTCAGCTGAGAGTGAATGTCCAAAGGGCCATGGAGTTAAAACTTTCTATAAAATATTTTAGAGTGGTGTTAAGGTACCACAGAAAGCTTGAGTGAGCCATAATTAAGAAAACCTATGTGAGGCATTTTCCAGCTTGAGATATTTTGTCCCCTCCACACCCCTGTAGTAGTACTTCTAGTACAGCGGTCATAAGTGGCCATCATGCTCAGCTGGCCTTACCACCAAACAGAGCTCTGCCCCCACTGACTGATCTCCCATGCTCTACTTGCCTTATCCAAACCTCATTTCCTCACCTTTAAAGGGATAATAGTAGCAGCTGAGATTTCTATGTAGAGCCCATCCTGGAACAGAAAAAACACTTAGAAAATGTCAGCGAGGTCAAGTCTGCATACACTGCATGGAACCAGCCTCCTCTACCCGCCACCACCTATGTTCTTGTTCTCCAAGGCTTTCTGACACATGAGGTTTCCTTTGGAGTTCGCAAACAGCTTTTGCCACTGTGACAGTAGCAGCAACAAGTTCTCCAGTGAGGAAAAGGAAAGTTTAGAGACGTTTTCAGTTGTCTTTTCCCTAGTGATATTTTTCAGACTGCAAATGCTGAAAAGCAATGTCAAAAATGCAGTCTTTGGCAGTGTCACTCAGAAGAAGTTGGCAGGGTCATTAGAAAGGAATCATCACAAATGAAAAGCATCAGGGACCATTGACAGAATGAATATTTGTCTGTGACATGAGATAAGAAGGGGGAGAAACATTGCCATGTGGAGTGTGAAGTCTGGTGAACTAGCCAGCAGACCCATGGAGACAAGAGAGTAACCGTAAGTGTGACCCTGTGACAGATGGCCTGGAACTGTGGAATTCAGAGGGGACAGGATTGGCTGGATGCCCCAAGGCAGCCAACCAAGTTGCACAACATGAATCCTGATTCAGAATTACCCAGTAAGGAGGGACAGCAGGACAGCATAGTAGAAGAACTAGGGAGGGGATTATGCTGGAAGAGCCATTGGAATTTCCTATTGTTTTTCCAAAGAGTGATAGGAGGCCATTGAAGTGTCTAAGCAGAGGAGGGGTATAATCCAATTTATATTATTAAAATAGAACTAAATTATTGAAAAAGAGCTCAGGATTCAGCATCTCTCTTTCCTCCTTCCATCCTAGAAAGATTTTATTGAGCACCATGCTGGGAGGCTGAACAAATCTAATTGCAGGAGGTGTTATCTCTCTCCTCCATTTTTAAGGTGTGATAGAGGGTAAGATATGTATGGGATGGAAAAGTACAGCCAAAAAGACTTGACTGATGAATGCATAACCTCTGGCCAGAGCTTGGGACAGAGGGATCTAGGAGGAAAAATGTCAAAAGTGGTTTTGAAGCATTTTCCAGGAGATTGTGATAGAAACCCTCTGTGATAAAAACCCTCTTCTCCATCTTCCCAAATGAATACTTTTTAAACCCCACAGAGCCTCTGTCATCAGTCAGTGCAGATGGGAGGCAGAAGCCACACCAACGAGGTCAACATAGACTCTGTCTTAGGAAGAATGGTTGAGAGGGCAGGAAGTAGCCAGCCACGGGCGAGGAAAGCAAAAGCTCTCATGTCTAACCGAGGCAGCGGCTAGAGGAGCCTGCCCTGGAGCTGAGAGGAAAGGTCTGAGATTCTGTAGGGTTTCATTCGCTTCAAGAGAATTTGTAATTATTGAGGCATTTATTTTTAATGGAAGCTCCTTTAAAGTCCTTGTTAGATAATGCTGACATCTGATTCATCTTGGCAGCAGTTGATTATCTTTCTTGCTCAAGATGTGATTTTCTTGATTTCTGGCATATTGAAGAGAATTTTTAATCATATTGTGGACATTTTGTCTGCCAAGTTAGGAGACCCTGGGTCCTATATAAATCTTTTACTTTAGCAGAAGTCACCTATTTTTTTTTTTAGTTTGGTCGATGGGTCCCAGTTTCTTTTGGAGGCTATTGTTCCCCAAATGGTCTAACTTTCAGAGTCTCTTCTGTGTTATTTTCTTCGTGTAGATTTGTCCCAGAGGCTCCTGCCACCTTTGCTCATGCCACCTGTGGGGTAGGAGGAGCTTCCCTAGGTTGGTGATGTGTCAAGTGGACCCAGCCCAGCCAAAGGGATGCCATGTCACCAGAGGCAGAAGAAATTCAACTGGCTGCCTGAAAGTGCAGGGCTGGGTCCCCTGTTGGGTTGGGGCCATAAAGTCTTCTGCTGCAGTGCTGTCCTTTTCTTCCTAAGGTCCTAAACTAGCCTGCTTTCCTTAGACCACCTTTCACAACTTTTTGGCTTCTTCTTATGTTATTCCATGCTTTCTGGTGATGCTTAGACCATCAGGGAAGGGCCTTCTCAACCTTTCATGACCAGCAGTGACAGGGGCATTGTGTGTCATGGAGGTTGGAGGGTACTCTAAGGGAAATTGGAGCTGTCCATGGGATAGAGGAAGTGCTAAGGTGCTGGGTAGATTTGGGTTGTGGCTTGTGGAAAGAAGGGCAGCCCAACTGAGGAACTACCTTTGGGGAAGTTGGTTCTGAGGGAGAGAGGCACCTGGGTACCAGGGAGAACAGATATGGGCAGCCCTCTGTGTTCTCAGGGGATTTGGTCTAACAACTGTAGCACTTTCTTTACGCATATGCATATTGTAAGATTTGATTGCCTTTAGCCCAAAATCTTTTTATTATTTTTACTTTATGTTTTCCATGATTTGAAATGCTGTCCCTTCCAAATTAAATATTTTCCAGTGTTCGTAAAGAAAGGTTATGAAGCATTATTCAATAATAATCTCACAATAAACAATAATGCACAATGTGTTAAATTTAATATTCAGTTGCCTCAGATGTTATTGTTTTGTTGGTGAGAAGGAGAAAAGCAGTCCTTGACATACAGGAGCTGGCCAGGGACTCCCAACTGGGCCTCAGTTGTCTCCTTCTGGACATAAACAATTTCATAGACATGAACTTCAGCAAGGCCATTTGGTGACTATGATAGATCCAAGACAAGAAGAAGACCACTATGTCATCAACCCGAACACAGGTAAGACAGAACATTGTCCAAAACATAAAACTGACCCAACGCCCCCCTCACCCTGCTAATTGGTGTGGATGCTGCTCCGTTATAATTGAAAAGCTGCTGCCGTGCTCTGCTCTGCTCTGCTTTCCTCTTGGAGGAGATTGTGGTTTAGATCTGAACTGTCTCCCAATACCATGTTCTAAAGGCTTTGTCAGCAGCCTGTAGTGCTATTAGGAGGTGGTGTGACCTTTAGGAGTTGGGACCTAGTGGGAGGAAGTTAGGTTATTGGAAGTGCACCCTTAAAGGGGATTTTGGGACCCCAGCCACTTCCTATCTTTCTGCTTTCTGACCTACAGGTGAGCAATTTGGTTCCACTATGTGCTTCCTGTCATGATGTTTTATTTCACTACAGGCAAGCAACCATGGACCAAAACCATAAGTCAAAATAAATCTTACCTCCTTGTTTTTTTCATGGTATTTTGTGATGCAACATTGATTTCTCTATTCCTGAAATCATCCAATCCTGAGCAAAACCTTTCTTCCTTGAATCTACCTGTCTTTACAGACCTTAGTTAAATTGGGGTCCCAGATCAGAGTGACTAGCAACACTGCCCATGGGAAATAAAGCTCTGGAGGTGGGTATGTATAGCATGCCTTTCATGGATGCTTTTATTCCCTGATGGATGTCTAATACCCAAGTGCTGACCAACAAGTTGGTGTCCCTCTCATAGGCAGTGTGTTTATACTGGAAGATGCTCTTGTGGCTCTTCTCTGACTTTTGTCCAGTTCATGTCTATCTGATCATCACTCTGTTGTTGGGAGCCTGGAGTTGTGTTCTCCTTGGAGTTCCAGGGGAAAAAAAAAACTGGTCTCAGAGATAGTTCCCTGTCCTTCAAGTAGAAGGGGAAAATTCAGTATACCACTGCCACAGGAAACACATTCAAGATATTTACTTACAGATCCTGAACAGGTACTTACAGCACCGTGAGTGAGAAGGACAGCCCTCTGCTCAAAGGTCATCTGAAGCAGGAATGAAGAATTCAGCAGAAAGGGTGGGGCCAGGGGTAGGGAGAGACAATAAGTTTTATATATGTACACCAAACAACATGAATTGAGTCATTTTAGGTCCATGAAGAAATGCCTGCATGAACTCTTTATAAGAAGCTGTGGATAAACAGAGAGCCCATTGTGTTAAGTAAGAAAGATGCCTCTAAGTTCTTATCTCTGAACACTGACTTGAGCCTTGGGTGGCTTGAGCTATTTGGGTGTAGTATTGTATTTCTAATGTCCAGGCAGCAACTTCTGCTATGGTATTACCATTACACTTCCCCAAATGACCCAATGCAAGCCCAAGTCTTGTGATGAGCCCTTTCTAATCACTCCTATTGATAGACCCACAGGTGCCCTATGCATTAGATGTAGTCTCTTTAGTGTTAGTGAATCATAAACCCAACTTGTTTACCTATCAATGTGTTCCTGAGGGTCTTTGGCTGGAGGATATTTTCACTTACAGTATATTCACATAGAGTGCATGAGCTAACTTGCATGAGGACTTTGAAAATATGTAAAATATTTTACATTTTCTACTTCTACCTGCCCACCAACATCCTGATGGTATAAATTTAGAATTAAACCCTGGGATTTGATCTCTAGGATGCTGGAACATGCAGAATTTTAACTTCTGAGTTAAGAACATCCTTGTTGTTTTACTTGGTTTTATTTTTGTAGTGTATGAATGATACCACAAGGGGAGTAACTTCATTAAAGTGGAAAACTTGCTTTTTCTCCCCCGGCTCATTGGATGATTCTACTAGTAACAAATTGGAAGCTCCAGGCCTTTAAATCCTTCTTCCCAAAGCTCTCCTAAGACAGGCACTGCCATGACTTTTGATTACTATTTAATTCCATTCAAAGAACATTATTTTTGTTCAGGAAACAACAACACAAAAGACATAATGTTCACCACTACTTTATTAGTAGAATTGCAAAAATATCGTTAAGTTCATACACGTTGCTCAGATAGGGCATTAATATCCAGAGTATATAAATAACTCAAAAACATAAATTCAAAAAAAAAAAATAACCCAATTCATAAATGGGCAAAGGAACTCAAGAGACACTTCTCAAAAGAAGAAATACAAATATTCATCAAATATATACAAAAAAGTTCAACATCTCTAGCAATTAGGAAAATGCAAATCAAAACTACATTGAGATTTCATCCCACTTCGGTCAGAATGGAAATTATCAAGAATACAATTAATAATAAGTATTGGCAAAGATGTGGAGAAAACTTATACTCGTACATTGTTGGTGGGATTGCAAATTGGTATAATCACTCTGGCAATCAGTATGAAGACTCCTCAAAAAACTAAGAATGGAACCACTATATGACCCACCTATCCTCCTTCTAGATACATATTCCAACGATCTAAAATCATATATCCATATGAATGTCTATAGCAGCACAATTCACAATAGCCAAGCTATGGAACCAATCTAGGTAACCTTCAAACAAATTATGATATATATCAAGAAAATGTGGGATATATACACAAAGGAGTATTACTCAGCCATAAGGAAAAATGAATTATGTCATTAGCTGGTAAATGAATGAAACCAATGAACATCATGCTAAGTGAAATAAGCCAGATCCAGAAAATCAAAAGGCAAACAGTTTCTCTCATTCGCAGAATCCAGTCCAAAATATGGGGGAAAAGAAAGAAGAAAGAAAGAAAAAAAGCAAAAACAGGGGGTATTCATTGAAATAGAAGAAAGATCGTTGGACTAGATGAAGGGTATTGAGGGGGAGAGCAAAGGGACAGGACAAGGACAGAACAGAGGAATGAAATAACCTAACTTTCCAATGTACATATTTGATTTTTACACAGTGAATCTACCATCATGTGTATCCACAAGACATTAATAATAGTAAAAATAAAAATAAGTATGTAAATATCAGAAAAAAACAGCAGGGAAGGGAACAGGGGGAGGGAGTAGAAAAGGGAAAGCCGAAGTCCTAGGGACTGAATCAGAGCAAATTATATTCCATGTTATTATTATTATGTCAAAATGAATCCTAAAGTTATATATAACTAAAAAAAAGCAACAAAAAGGAATAAACAGACAAACAACAAAGAAAGAAAATTGACTTGAAGTCTCTTGTTACTGAGTCGAAGGAATTCAAGCCAGAGAGCCTTTGCCCCTCTGCTGGAGCCTGGGAGCCCTGTGCTTAAGCTGTCTGCAGTCTGTGTCTAGAATTGATGATGGGGTTTAAGAAGCTCAAGGAAGACAGCGAAGGTCTGCAAAGCCCTTCTTTCTACCTTTCAAAAGAAATTGACCAAATTATGCTATGTACATGCATGAATGCATCACGTTGAATTCTACTTTTATGTATATTTATAATGCACCAATTTAAAAAGAAAAACAAATATACCATGCATATAAGGAGGACCGGAAGAGCAGAGGAAGAAGACGGGGGAGGGAAACAGGAAGGGAAACTCAAGCACTGGGGATTGAACTGGAGCAAATGATATTACATACATGTATGAAAGTGTTAAAAAAAATAACCCACTATTATGTATAACTATCATGCACTCATAAAAGATTTTTTTAAAAGTCTGTGAGGCATGCAGGCATTCAGGCATATCTGAACCCTGAATGCATGTGCTTTGTACCAGTGGAAGAACTTGCCTTCGTGGACTTGATGGTGTGCGGGTGCCCACTAAATAGTCACCACTTCATTCCAATTTACATGTCAATTAAAAAAACTTGTAAGTATATTGTTTTTACATTAAACAGCTGTAATAGAATTCTGGAAACTCTCTCCTCTAGGTTTGGTGGAAGGGAGTTGGTAAATCTAGGGCTGCTGTATAGAATAAACATTGGATGTGCAATACTGGTACTAAAACAAATGAAGCTGCTCACCTGGAATTCACATTTCAGTGGAGGTATCTGCCCACCTCAGAGGAGTTAGCGTGGGAATACTGGAACTAGAGAGCCTCATATTAAGTGAAATAAGTCAAACTTAGAAGGTCAAAGGCCACCTGTCTTCTCTCTTATGTAGAAGCTACAGAGGAAATAGGTAAAGAAAGGCGGCAGGATCTCATGAAAATTGAAGGAAGATCAATAGAATTGAGGAAAGAAACTTGGGGTGGGAGGAGGGAGTAAGTGCTGGGGAGTGATATTGGCCAAGTCCTGTTGTTATATTATGTACCTCTACAAATATGCAACATCAAAGCCCACCATTATATACAACTATAAAGTACCAATAAATATGGGGAAAAAAACTGAGTAGATGGTCATGGTGTTCTAAATTAAGGAAGGCTCTGTCTATAATAGGATCCAAGGCATGTGTTCATGACTGCTATGAAAATGGCCTGCAGGCTTTGAGCATCCCTCTGGGAAATAGGAACTTCATGGCTGGCTAAAGGAGAACGCGAGGATAGTGTACGTGGTAGGAGATCCCCCATTGATGTGTTCTAGAGAGTTGCGGGTTTCACAGGAAGGTCTAGTGCCAGGCAGTGCCTGGAATGGTAGGTCAGGAGGCTGAGCCACATGCTGGCCATCTGAGAAAAGTGCTCTGCATGGGAAAAGAGCTGTCCCTAGTCTGGGTGGTATTGTTGGAGAAAGGGGAATAAAGAGGTCTGTGTCCTGTTTCTCCATCCTGGGAGGGAGCATTCTGTTTAACCATTTGAGTTTTGGTGGGGTAGGGTGGGGTGAAGGGGTAGTGGGGTGCTGTTCCTGGAGCTCAAGACAGCTATGTGTCTGCAGGGTCTGCTGTGTGTAAGAGAAGACAGGAGTCTGAGGGAGGGACCCACCTACCATTCTTCCCTCCCTCCCTTCCTTTCTTCTTTCCTTCCTCTCTTTATCCTTCTCTCCCTCCCTTCCTTCTTTCCTTCTTTCCTTCCTGTGCCTGGCTGAGTTCTGACTCTGGGCTGGCCTTGCTGCTCTCTGGTTAGAGTTGCCCACTCCAGTAAAAGCGTCCAGATATGAATGATACATAATAATGATCATCCCAGTGTGAGCCCAGGAGTCTCGGTGCCTTGAACGAGTTGCATCCGCTTTGTTGGTACCATAGAACTAATCCTTTATGATAGGTAAGAAATATGATTCCAGCTGCCAGGATAAGGACCCATGAGACAGAAAGGAAACAAATATGATCGGGATGGTCAGCAGTTAAAATTGTAGGAATGGAGAGTAAATACCCTCTTGCCCCCTGTTGAAAAGTGAATGATCACGTGAACTCACTGTGTGCTCCAGCAGTGTTACCAGGTACCTGGCTGAGGGCATTTCACAGCTCAGCATCAGCCTGACACAACCTGCCATGATAGGTGGCCCCCAACCCTTTACCTTATCTGAAGCATCTTGGGGGAGGAATGCTAAATCTGGGACAGGTCCCAAGGAGACTGGGCCATTGAAACTGCTCTGAGAAACTCACATGCTGAAAGGGTTCCGAGAGGTGGATTCTGAAGATACTGAAGCCAGCTCTGGGGGAAAGTAGACCAGCCTGAATCTCTTCTGGGCCATATGTGTGAAGAGAGATTTAGCATTCATCCTCAAGATGCTTCAGATAGGGTAAAGTGTCAGGGGCCACCTATAAGGAAACAAATATGATTGGGATGGGGTTGTTGTGTCAGATGGCAGGTTGTGTCAGGCTGATGCTCAGCTGTGAAAGCCAGGTGCCTGGTAAATGCTGCTGAAGTAAACAGTGTGAGTTCACATGATCATTCAAGTTTCAGATAGCTCTCCTCTGTCAATTAGTAAGATGTTTCCTGTAATTTCTTAGGAGTCGTGTTGTTTTTAAATCTACCTGTATTCGTTTCTGGATGGCTATTATAACAGATTTCAGTAAACTTAGCGACTTCAAACAATAGAAATGCATTCTGGCAGGGAGTGGTGTCATGTGCCTTTAATCCCAGTGGCTCTGGAGGCTGAGGTAGGAGGATTTTGAGTTCAAAGTCAGCCTCAGCAATTTAGCAAGCCCCTGAGCAAATTAGTAAGATTCTATCTCTAAATAAAATATAAAAGTGGGCTGGGGATGTTGCTCAGAGTTTAAGCACTCCTGGGTTCAAATGCCAGTACAAAAAATAATGTATTCCTATTATTCTGGTCATCAGAAATATGAAAGAAGTCTTGATGGGGCCAAACCAAAGTATCAAAGGTTTGGTTTCTTTTGGTGTCTCTAAAGGAGAATCTGTTTCCTTCTCTTTACCAGCTTCTGGAAGCTATTTGCATTCCTTGGCCCTTTGACAACCCATCACCTTGTTTTCCCCTACTTGTGACACCAAATTGCCTGTCTTACTTACTAAAACATCTCGCCCCCTTAAATCTAGGGAAAATGTTGCAAGTCCCCCAGTGAATGCCTGAAATCCCAGGTAGTACTGTATATAAGCACCACAATTCTATGATCCTCAGTCTCTTAACTGAAATAGTTACTAAGTGGCTGACGGGCAGATGGTGTGTGCAGTGTGACATGCCAGACAGAGAGATGACTCACGTTGCAGGCAGGATGGAGTGAGATTGTGCAAGTTTGTATCATGCTACTCAGAACAGTGTGCAATTCAGTGTTTATAAATTGTTTACATTGTTTATGTGGCATTTTCCATTTAGTATTTTCAGATCGCAGTTGTCTGAAGGTAACTGAATCCTTGGAAAACAAAATCTGTGGCTGAAAGGACTGTTATACAGTCAAATCCACCTCTGCCTCTGTTTTACAAAGGTTAGTACAATTTACTTTAGGCTTTACCTCAATAATCCAGGTTAAACTCCCCTACCTCAAAGTCCTTACCTTAATTTTATCTGCCAAGTACCCTTTGTCTGTAAGTTAACACTTTCACAGGTTCTGAGAATTACGATGTTGACACATAGGAGGCTATTATTTATACGGTCATACTCCATATTCTTCAGATTGAGCTGGTGGCCCCACCTGCTCTTCCAAGGCAGAGAAAGGGACTTAAGACCTCTGCTCCTCACAATGTCCTCTACAAGGAGTTTTTCTCACATATGTTTAACAAGCTCTCAAAATTATCTACAAATCAGGGTTCACTGTCACCATCATCTTACAAATGGGAAATTAGGAAGGAGACTAAAATTTCTAAGTTAGATTATTCAAATGTTAATTGAGCATCACTATACACAAAGCTCATGGACTTTCATTACTTCATCTGATCCTTCTACAGAATGGAAAGTACCTGCTTTTTCTTCCATTTTGCTTTTATCTGAAATAAGATAGATTGAGTAACAAAAATAAGACTGCCAAACCAGAAGTGAAGATGTTGAATTTGAACACAGATTTGTGATTTCCAGCCTCAGATGATTCCCCATCCTATTTCTCCCTGTCGAGGACTCTCAGTGCACAATCCTGCAGTGGTCTGAGGATGAGGGTTGCTGGTAGGTACTGGGAATCCCCGCAGATGTTACCTTGTTATGTGCAATTAGTTTTCCTTGGATGCTTCCAGGACAACTGAACATCAGGACAGAAATAATGAACATCTACCTTGAGTGATTCTCAAACAAAAATGTGCAAAGAACTGTCTGGAATCTTACAAAGAATAAAAGTCACTAAGCACGCACCATTATCCCAAATTTTAATTCAATAGATCTGGGATGAGGTCTGTATCCATATTTTTAACATGCCTGAAAGCTTATTCTGATACAACTGAAGAGAAAAGTACATCTAGATGAAAGGGGCAATGAATTTTCTCTAGAATATAGCATTGGTTTTTCTTTTTGGGGAACACACTTAAGTGTTATGAAGAACTTAGCATAGAACTACACTCTCTAGAACACAGGATTAACTGACTGGTGAAAGACATCCTAAATTGGGGAATAGATGGTCAGTACCCAGAGTACATGCACTCTTCAGAGATATTAGTGCAGGCATGGGGTTGTTGCTGCTTGGAAATTTGAGAAATAAAGCACTGTAACTTTATTTGGGCTGGGGGAAAACATATCAAACAAGATGCCTAGATACATGATTGGCTTCAGCAAATTTGTCCTATGGGAAGTTGCCTTGTTCAGATTTATGAGCTTATCAAGTTTCCTTTTACTCTAGGTTGCATTTCCCAAGTTGACTTCCTGACACTGGTGTACAGGAAATCTGATTGAGTGGCATATTTCTCATGGTATGAAAGATATGCATGAACAATGATTCTTGACATATCATGAATAATAATATGATGATTGTCACACTGGGGTTTGATTTAGTTCATTGGGCTTTACAAGAAAAAGATTTCTTGAAAGAATTTAGATTCCTGGCTCAAGATGCCTTTGCTAGAAGGGGGTTTTGAATGAAAGAAAGGCAATAGTTCCAATTTCTTTCCATGGACCAGTTGTCAAGTGAAGTCACAGTTTTAACCAGTGTTGGTTGTGTACTGCTAAAAACCCAACTCTCCATTTTCCAAGGCAAGAGGAAGGGCCAGGGTTTCTGGAGACAGTAATTTTTAATGGCAGGGTCAGCAAATTATTCTAAGTGTGTGTCCTGTGATCTCCATAAAAGGGAATCATTGAATTTTCTGTCCACTTAGCGGTGTCGTTTGTTAATGATGGGCAAGAGGCTTGTATTATTTATGGAGCACTTTGATAACTCAGCAGTTTAAGGAGTATATATGAAGAAAGAGAGCACTTTATCATCTAATAAAATGCTGCATAACAACTCCAACTTTGAACTTATAGAAAAGGAATTGTGGGTTATCCTGCAGTAAAGGAGAAAATGGATACTGTGGTCTCACATTCAAACTCATTTCTCAACCTTTATGGCTGTGTGTGTATGTATTTGTGTGTGTGTGTGTGTGTTTGCATGCACATGCCTGTATATATCTGCCTGTACATGTGAGGTATTACTTCAAAACTAAGGAGATTTATTTCACCTATTATAAATTCTTCCCAAAGCAAAGAACCATCTCATTAAAATGCTGTAAGTTCATCCATGTGGGATTTGGGTGAAGGTAATTTTGGACAAGCCACTGTGTACTGGTAATGAAAATAGAAATGAATTCAACCCTCTAATGGGAAAGTGACAAGCAAATAAATTAATCTCCAGGTTATCCAATTTTAGAAAATGATCTAAGACAAAAAAAATTGCTAAAAGTTGAAAGGGAAAGTTAAGAGTCTCAAGGCTTCCATGTGGATGATTTACAATGTAAAGAGGTTGGGGAGTACAATCCAGGACAGATCTGAATATTAATATTTGTCCCCAGCCCGATTGCTGCCTCCTGCACTTTTTCTGTGCCCCTCTTTCTACATTTCATATTAAAATGTGAGTAAAATTCATATTAACTGTTATCAGCATACAGCGTACACACTGTGCTTGTTGCTTGAGACTGCGAGGAAGCCTGTTAGTTTTGCCTTGGTTTTGTCTTTTCATGAAACAAATGATTAACTCTGCCTATTTCCAGAAAAATAGAAATGGTGTATTGTAGTATAGAAAATGTGTGAATTATACCTTGATGTTCGGGAAGTGGGGTAGGTCAGGGACAGTTTCAGGGCTTTTGTCTTTGAACTTTCCACCTTTTACTTTCCCGTTATATATTGTTCTTCTTCCCTAGGATTCCAAGACACCCATGCCATCTGCTCTAGTTTGGATCTTAAATGTCTTCAAAAGGCCCATATGTTGAAAGCTTGGTCTCTCAGGGAAGACCTACTGTGGAACCTCTAAAAGATGGGGCCAAGTGGGAGGTCATTGGGAACATGCCCTTGAAAAGGACAATGGTATTCTGGACCCCTCTTCTTTCTCTCTTTTGCTCCCTGGTCATGAGGTAAGCAGTTTTACAATATCATACATTCTAGCCATAAAGTATTGCATCACCACAGGTATAAAAGCAATGGGGCCAGTTAATCATGGACAAAAAAAGTGAGCCAAAATAAACTCTCTCTTTTTATAAATTGATTACCTCAGGTCTTTTGTTATAGTCATGGAAATCTGAGTAACATACCATCCTTAAGATGGTGATTTTTTATTTTTTGAGATGGGGTCTTACTATATTATCCAATTTGGTCTCAAATGCCTATGTTCAAGTAATCCTTCCACATCAGCTTCCCAAGTGTGAGGAGTATCTGCATGTATCACCTGGCAGGCACCATCCTTCAGTGCTAAAAATTCCTCTTCCAAGTTTTACTTTCCTCAAAATGCCTCATGCCTCTGAATTACTTGATCTTCTCTTTAACTTGGTTCAATCTTCTTCATATGAGCAGTCTCTTTAGCATTTCAGCCCCTCAGATACTGGCCCCCACAAGGAGCACCATCATGCTGACCTTCAAGACAGCTTTGTGACAAGGGCACAAGAAGGAGGAGGAGTTGAAATTCCTTTAGGTTTTCTTTGCTCTAGCAAGACAGCACATATCACTTGAGGTCCTATTTCTTAACCCAAGGATTTTGACCAGAATTCTACCTAAAGCCAGGGAGCTGAGCCTCTAGGAGTCACAATTGACTCTTGTTTTAAAACAATGTTCCTTTTTCTTGCCTCCAGGTAATTTTGAAATAATCCTCACCCCGGACACACAAAAATTTATTATGTTTCTGGCCACAGAGAGAAGCCTTACACATTCCTAAAAGCAAAAATGTTATAAACAATATTTCTTTTGATAAAACAATTAAATTATCAATTAAGAATAAAAGGATAACAAAATATGATCTATGCCCCTTTAATAAATGCAGATTTTCTTTTCAATTTATTCTTTTTAGTTATATACAACACTAGGGTATGCTCTGACTTTGACCCCCACTTCCCTCCTTCCACTCCAGTGGTGGTGATCCATCTTCAATCTATTTTCAGTTTCCTTTTTTTTTAAATTAGTGTCCTGTGGATACACCCTATGTGGGGACCCACGATGCCATATTCATGCATGCACATATGAAAGTTTGGTCAGATTCATTCCACTGTTCTCTTTTCCTCTCCCTTTGTATTCCTCCTTAATCCTATTTGTCTATTTACTGATAATTTTTCAATTTTGATGAAATTCCCTTTCCCTTTTTTTCCCATTCTCTCTCTCTCTTTTTCAATCCCCCACCCTTATTTTGGATTAGCTTCCTAGGGCATTAATTACCAGAATATACAAATGTAGCTTTCTATGCCAGGTATGGTGGCACACACCTGTAATCCCAGCAGTTTGGGAGGCAGAGGCAGGAGGATAATGATTTCAAAGCCAACCTCAGCAATAGTGAGGTGCTAAGCAACTCTGTGAGACCTTGTCTTTAAATAAAATACAAAATAGGGCTGGGGATGTGGCTCAGTGGCCGTGTGCCCCTGAGTTCAATCCCTGGTACTCCCTCCCCAAAATATAACTACCTTAATTAATAATTATTAAGTTAAAGAGGAAATCACACCTCACTTTCCAAATGATTTAGAAACATACCATGAGAATGCATGTGGATGATGTTATTTTCAGTTCAAACACTGACATTCTAGATAAACCATGATACATTTTGATTTGTCCATTTTAAACCTAATGTAAAACTTAGGCAGGGAATTTCCTCAAATAGTAGAAATTAGTATACATTGTCCAAATGCATTAGTAACAAAATGCAACATTTCAGAGTAAGATTAAAAAAAATGAGAGAAGTTGCAGCATATGAACTAGATTGACTTAGAAAAACTAAACAGACAATCAGAGTTTTCAATACCTCAAAAGTACTCAGACAGAAAGAGAATGATAGGTACTTTAAGGCAAGTGCAGAACACTATAATCAAGAGCAAGCTGCCTAGACAGAAATATCAAAGTTAAAATTGAAAAGATAGTAAAAAGAAAATAATATCCATAAGAATGACACCAAATTAGGAGAGTCTGTTGAGTGAATTTTACTAAAGCATTTCCTTTTATATTAGATGATCTCTTTGTTATGCAAACTCTGCAGCAGCATAGAGCAGGGTGGAAAACAGTCTACCTCATTCTATGAGGCTTCTGTAAAAACTAACACCAAAACTAGACAAGGCCGACACAAAAGCAAAAACTACCAGCCAATCTCACCAACATATAGAGGTGCAGAAATTAAACACACACACACACACACACACACACACACACACACACACACACCACACATTCAGCAAATGACAGGTAGTAATGGTTCTTAAAAATTGATTATTTTATAAAAAAGACTAGAGATGCAACTATGAAGTAACAGCTGAAAATTTCAATGCCTGTAAAGGAGATTTAGAGGCCTAAAAGAATTAAGGGAGAGAAAAAAAACTCTCCATAGATTTCAAGAAAGAATTTGTTAAAAGTCAGCTCTAAGTTCTGATAAAAATGTAAGCAGAAACACAACAATAAAGTTAGAAACAAAAGAAAAGTTTCTTAACTGTATATAAGAGAAATCATATGGAAAACAGAACCAAACATAAGAGCTAATAGTGAAATATCAGAAGTATTCATACTAAAATCATACAAAGAAAAAGGACACCCACATTACCACTACTATTTAACATTAGATAATGAATCTTAGTAATACATAAAGAATAAAAAAAGAGACAAAACTGTCATTTTCAAAAAATTTTATATGACTACTCCAAAGTTCCAATTAATTGACAATAAAGCAACCTGATATACAATGAACTTTAAAAAAAAACTTACCAACAATAACCAATTAGAAATGCAATAGAAAGAAATAAAGGCTATAATCATTCGCTTAAATAAACATAAAATAAAAGAAATATGTCATTATCTTATTAGCTACAGCATTAAATAAACCCAAGTTAAAGAATATCTGTCTTGGGAATGGAGGTAGTTCCAGATAGATGTGGGAGCTGTGCCATACACAGACATCTTGGTCTGCATCTAATAACAGCAACTATTATCTTTACCACATTGCCTCTGAAGTGACTTGGGGGTTATAATCCCAGTTAGCCAGAGAGGAGGAAAGTACAGAATATCACCTATGGAAGGTCTTCATAAGCCAGGCCATGAAGTGACCTTCACATTCTGTGGGTGAGCACTCAGTCACATGACAAGATTGAAATGCAGGTGGAGCTGAGAAAAGATGAAGGGATGATAGATTTTTAAACAGGGGTGTTCATCATAATCTTTTCTTGGCATGAAAACCTTGGGGCTTGTTCAAGCATTTCCCCCAGGAGATCAACATCAAGCCCCAACAAACTCAAAGTCTCAGATCTTTGGATGATGTGCCCTTTCTTTCTTTGCCAGGATGTAGATCCTCATCATCCAGTAACCTATAAACTACACACCACAGCACAGAGTATAGCCCCAATCAAAACTCCCATTCAGAAGGAGATACACCAGAAATACCAGGAAACATAGAAATCAACAGCCTCTTTCCATAGTGGATTCAAATGAACTGGGCCAGGCCTTGGAAAAGGATCTTGATTAGACATTGGATCTGAGTTCAAGAGAATGTCCTTTGGCCATATTTCTCAGTGGCTCCTGGCTCTACCATTTAAAGAGAACTTTTCTTTCCTTCCATTTTAGAGGGGAGACTATATGGTTTTATGGACATTTTCCTGCCAGTATCAATTGGGAGGTTCAAAGTTTATGCTATATTTTTGGATTTTCTTACATTCATGGTTTGTTTGCATGTTTGTTTATTTGGATGCAATTTCCTCAAAAAAAAAAAAAACAGTAAGATTTTGATCCATTGTCTAACAGTCAATTTCACATGACAAATCCCAAACCCATATTATAACAAAACTTATAAATTACTTATCTGAAATTTAAACAAGTGCCCATATGTTTTATTTGGTAAATCTGACAATCTGATAGTTACCACCTGGATCCTGACCCGATAAATATTTACCCCTGTATGGCTGGACTTTGCTGAATCTTTGTGTCTACCCAAAGGTTAGCTTTCCTCTGTTGAAACCTAATTCTGTAATGTGATGTTATTAAAAAATGAAAATCTTTGAAAAGTGAGTAATTCATGAGGGTAGAACCCTCATGATGAATTAGTACCCTTAGAAAAAAGACCCAAGAGGCTTTTTGTGCCTTCAACTTTTTCAAATATTTTCAATCTATACTTGGTTGGATACAGATTAAGAGCCCACCAATATGGAGATATGACTATATCTATATTTACACATCTATATCTACATCATCTATGTCTATATCTATCTATATCATCTATATCTAGCTCTCTGTGTGTTTGTATGCATGTGAATATATGGATTTTCACAAAAAATGGTCCATATGTGAAAACATTTTTTTCCTCACTTTTTTAAGTATCAAAAAGTGAGGGTTAGTGGAGAGGAGTCCTCCTAAAAGATAAATATTTTCCCATTACATTTAAATGGTGTTGCATTTCAGCTAATTCTTATAATAGCTATTGATGTAGCAGATGGAAAAAAAATCTATTAAATCCTTGAATTCTAATAACCTTGATGCTACGCACCATGTCAGGAATATTAAGATCTCTTCTTCACAATGAACAAGTTAACAAGCTTTGCCTTTTAAGACCTCACCAAGACCACAGGCCACATCCAGCCAACATGATTCAGTAAAGTCACTGGAGTTCTAAATGTGGACAGGTTTCTGATACATAGCCACAAGATACTAGGAGATACAGTTTGCTATTGCCATGGGATACTTTCAGGATAGATGTGTACTGTTATACAAAACATCTCATGTTATTCAAAGGTACCTAGGTCAGCCTGAAGTCAAGAGAGCCCTAATAAATAATTAATAATGCACTTTCATGGTTTTATAATTAACAGTTAATATCAGGAAATCTACAATGACTAAAACATTCTCTTACATTTATGAGAAAAGTAGTGATTAGACACCTATCTTTTTTGAAGCTTAAAAGTGAGCATGAATTCCAATAGCATTTGGGCTCTTTCCTTGGATGTGTGCCCCCTTGACTCTTTTAGGAGTAAAAACGTATGCATAAAATTCAGACCATACAACTGTTTTAAAACCTCCGATGTGAGACTTTAGGGTTAATTTGGTGTGTTCTTCACACTGAATTCAATGGTAAGTAGAAAATGGAATTCCAACAACGCAAAGCATGTGGTGCCATTATAATTAACTATAACCTGAGGTTGCTGGGGAAGAAATGTAGCATGTGCCTTGGGTGCCACTCTTGACACTTGTAGTGGCAGTGCTATGGGAATGAGGGGAGGGACATGATAGCCACATATGACTGCAAAAAATAGCAGTCACAGGACATGATGTGGTTTCAGTAAACTCTTGGCTTGTGTCATGATCAGACAATCAGACAGCTTCTGCAGTGAGCACTAACACAAAACATCTTGTTTCCTTATAGTAGCAACTTAGAAAGGGCTGTTATAAAACTCCAAGTTTAATTCAGTAGGTCGCAGTCAACAGTATAAGTTGAACTCTCAGACTTACCAATACCCTTGTGAATAAGTTAGAATTGGGATATCTATGTGAATTTGTAAAAAGTTGAAAAATGTGAACTTCATCTGCACCATTTCTTTCTAGAAAAAGCAGTCCACTCACTCTGTTAGAACAACTTTTCCTTATTTAAAGACTTTTTAATAACTTCACCTGGGGGACAACCCTTTCAGTTGATTCTGAGGCCCTCAAAGCCTACCCCCATCACTCCTTTTTGTCTTGAGGTCTCAAATTAGGGTTATAAACATCAAGTTTGCTCCACAGGGACAAATGCAAAATCTGATCCTTGGGGAGAGTCTTTGTTCAGCACTGAGAATTGAACTCATGTCTCACACATGCAAGGTAGGCACTTGACTAGTGATCTACATCCCTAGCTCCTGGGAAGATTCCTATACGCAGGAGAGTTGGGGGGTAGCAGATAAAAAAGATAAAAAGAAGAAAAATTTGCTGATTCAAAGCACTGGAAACACAGGTAACTAAATATGTGTGGATTCTAAGAATATTAAACCTTTGAATATTAAGCCACAGAATTCAACACTAGGTAATCTGAACTTATCCATACTTACAGAGGTTCGGGATGAATGTGTCAACTTGAGCATTTTGGAGCAGCTCTTCTAGCTTGCTTGGCTAGTGAAGTGAAACACAGAATCCATGATGGTTCACATCTAGTGAGTTCAAACTCTTCTGCTCTCTGTGATAATTCCATGCACAAAAATCTATGCATCCCACAGAACTTGCCAAACTACTGATGACATTGTCTTGATTGGACCTGGTGAGCAGGAATAGCAAGAACCCTAAATGTTTTAATGAGACATATGTGAGGCCAATGGTAAGTGATAAAAGCCATGAAAACTCAAGGCCAACGAATTTGGTGAGGTTTCTTGTGATCATGTGGTCTGAATCATGTTGGGACAGTTTCTTCAAAGTGATAGAAAATTTGTTCCATCTTCTGCTGCCTACTTCTAAAAAATGTACCGTTTTAGTTTTTTGCCCTTTTGGAGGTAACATATACCATACCTGAGAGTGCTGTTCCAACTATTTACTGAGTAACCCCAAAAGATTCAAGTGTTGAGTGGGTCTTGGAGCAGGACTTTTATCATTATGGACATGCGTAATGGACACTGAATGTCTGTTTCATTCAGTGAAACTTGTGTATTGTTATGGGCTGATTTGAAAGTTAAGTCAGGCTGAACCCATTCTGCTCAGATATTTCACCTGCTCAAATTAGCCCCTCTTCCTGTAAGAGCTCATTTGCATAGAAGCTGACAACCCCACCCACTTGCACCCTGACCACATGTCTTTGAACTATGGAGCTGGTGCTAGATTACTTCCTGAGTGGATATGGGGCATGTCAATTCTGAGAACTTGGTGACACTTTATGAAATGTGTCTCCTGATTGTACTTGCCTCTCCTGCCCACCTCCTTTGTAGTTTTTCTGTTTAAATGGCCCCTCCACCTGCAGTGTCTTGGGCTGCAGAATTGTCTGTTTTCTGCTCCCTTGGAATGGCCAGAATAAATCCTTTGTCTTTTCTTCAAAAAGACCTGGAGTTTTATTCGGAATTTTAGAATCATGCCTTAACAGTATGAGCCTTCTGTCAAAGCTAAATTATAATCACTATGTAAATATCTAGGAGAAAATCTATGTTCTAATCTGTGTATAATTATTAGTATTTTTTTAAAGAGAGAGAGAGAATTTTTTAATATTTTTTTTTTAGTTTTCAGTGGACACAACATCTTTATTTTATTTTTATGTGGTGCTGAGGATCGAACCCAGCACCCCGAGTATGCCAGGTGAGCATGCTACCACTTGAGCCACATCCCCAGCCCAGTATATTTTTAATGTTTATTTTTCAGTTGTAGTTGGACACAATACATATATTTTATTTATTTATTTATATGTGGTGCTGAGGATGGAACCAGGGCCCTGCACATGCCAGGCAAGCACTCTACTGCTGAGCCACACCTCCAGCCCCTAATTATTAGTATTTTTAAATCAGCCATCATCTTGCTCTGCCACCAAGCTTTGTAGAGACAGAACAGGAACTCTGTGACCTCATGGCCTGAGCCATTCCCTATGTACTTCTGTGCACTGAGACACCAAGCCATGAGATGGAAGTGGTTTTACAGAGACTAGGTTTGAGCAACACCAGAAACACATTTTGTGAGCAGGTGGCTTAGACACTGATTGCATCTTCTCCTGCTCATTTGTCTTTTTCCTCCACAGTTTAAATTGATGACCCCATCGTATTTCCTTACTGGATTCCAAGTGGTTCTACCTAATGTGTTGGCACCAGCCACAAGTGGATACTTACAGCACCATAGCCTTACTCAAGAATGACCTTGAAGATTACTACTAAAGGCATATTTCCCAAATGGGCAGAACTTTAAGCAGTATATTTAGCTTTTACTTCATCTGAATAAGTGATGGCTAGAAGTCAGATCTACAAAAATTCATGTGCAGTACCTTGACTAGATGGTCAGAGACTTGGAAAGCGCAGAATTGATTAATAGCAAATACACTGGAGAAACAGTGCATTAATGGACTTCTAAGGGAACCAGGAAGGAATCTCTGCCATTTCCTTAGAGCTACTTACTTATTCTCTCATTGCAAATGCTAAGGCCCTTACTTGGCCAGTGTTGAATTCAGCCTACTAAATTCTTGCCCCACTCTGAAATAGGGCTATACATCCTGACAGAGGGACAGAATCAACTTTGCTCCTGATCAGCCCTCCCAGGTTTTCATAATGAGGCCCCATAACCCTCTCTCATCTTACTTAGCTCAACTGCATAGCAACTCTCTCCTTCATAGCACAAACTCCTCCAGTTCTGGGAAATCTGTGATTATCCAGATTTTATTTCATTCATGTCTTTTTTTCTTCCTCACTACTTCCCTCCACATACCCGGAAACCTACCAATTTCTAAATGCTCTGTTCATGTGTGATACCTTCCCCAACATTTCCACATGCTCTAACCCAGTATTGTCATCTAGTTTATGCTTAATTCCTCCATTTATTTCATGATATTTTTGTTGAGCCCTTGAGAGTTCTTTTATCTGGCTGGAATTTCTTCCTTTTTTCCTGTTGTCCTCTGAAGTTGATTGGTTACTAAATCGCATTTACTTGTTTCAAAAAATATTTTTATTTTTGCTGTGTATCACCACTCTAATGAGTACTAATAACAACTAGGTCTGCAAATGCAAACATGGTCTGGTAATTACAAACATATGCCACGTGAAAAGTGCTTACTAAGCTCCAGACATTGCACAAAGCACTTTTCATGGTCATGTCCATCATATAATCCAAACCAAGATCTCATGAGACACATACCATTATTTTTCTCATAAGGAAACAAGTGAAACAATCTGCCCATGGAAACTAGTTTATTGTGACTGAAAGTGCTTAAAATAGAAAAGCCTACACAAGAGAGAAAAGGGTTTGGGGTGTCCCATTTTATATAATGTCCTCCAGACTCATCCATGTTGCTCCAAATGACTGGATTTAATTCTTATTTATGGCTGAATCATATTACATTATGTTTATTACACACTTAAAAAAATCTATTCATCCATTGATGGAAACCTAGGTTGATCCCATATCTTGACTATTATAAATAGTACTGCAATAAATATGGGAGTGTGGATGTTTAGTGCAGGAGATTTTTGAGGGTACTCAGATGTCACATTCACACTGGTATAGTGTGGGAAGGGAGGAAAGTGAGGCAGCTTCTTCTATATATGTATATGCATATATGCATATATGTAGATGATATGGATATGGATATGGATTATATATATGTGTAGGTACATGCAGGTGTGTATACGTATATATATACATATGTATATATATATACATATGTATATATATGTATATGTATGTATGTATGTATATGGATTTTCATTTCCTAACAGGTTCAGGTGCTTTAGAAACATAGTTTTAAATCCACTGTTTTAGGACCACAATTGAGAGTCAGGAAGATTAAATCTCTTGCCAAAGAAACATGAGTATTTAATGATAATTTTCAAGCTCCAGCTTCCCATTGTGACCAGATGTTTGTTTCCTTTCAAAGACTTGGGGCAGGATATTCTTGAGGAATAGGATGAGCGATTGGCATCTTTCAGGCTGGAGGTCTGTGCCTGAGGCTCTGTGGCTCAGGGACTCCTCAGCATGTGACCACATGGTATGGGCCAGTTGAGCACTGCTGCCAGTGGGTCACGCTGCCCTCATTACTTCTCTGAGGTTACCCTTAAAGTTATAGTATGTTGGCGGCTCTGTTGCTGATGCACATTTTATTTCTTGGATAATTATCATTTTCTTGTTACTTGCAGGCCGAGTTCAGTGGCCCCTGTCTGCACTGTGAAGATCTGCAACTTTACTCTCATTATCATCTTACTAAAGAATGGATTCAATATAACTGGTACAAGGATGCTAGAAGGCCAATATTTCAAATTAACATATGACCACATTTATTTTTTTTTCACTAAAATGTGCTTCTCAAGAACAGAAAAAAGAATAAAAGTGAAAGTGTACAGCCAGGAATTAAGATGATTGTCTTACTTGAACTATGCCAAGGAAAGCAGGGACTTCTTGTGGGGAATGGAGGAAGACAGAGACTTTCAAGGCCTGCCTGCCATTCCATCTTCCAAAGGCAATAAGACTTTCTCTGCTGTTTTACAAATTAGCACACTGAGCTGGAATCACGTGGGTCTCTCCTTGATTGCAGCAAGCTCAGTGGTGCCCATCAAATACTTGTAACCTTTTTTAATGGGAAGAACAGCAGGTAGGCAAATACAACTTCTCTAGCCTCAAAGAACAAACACATCTTAATTTCTTTTTATTTTTAGCAAATTATTAACAAAGCCCTGGTATACTTTACAAACATCGTAGAAGAAAATTTGTTCTAATTCTGAGTAGAACAGAACATTTTTGTGTGCTATAATGCATAAACCTCATCTTAGGAAGAAATTAACCTTCTGGAGAAATGCTTTTATTGGTATTTTAATGGATTAAGAATTCTTCTAAACACCAACTGCATACCAGTTCTGTTGACCCCTTACAATACACACTGGGTTTCCGGGACCATTATAGATTTCACTTCCTGCAGCAGCTAGTCCATCTTTTGCACCCGTGCCTGCCTGCAACTCTTTAACCATTTTTTTTTTCCTATAAAATTTCGTACCAAAAGTCAATCTTTAAAATGACTTCTTAGAGATATTGTCCCTGGCAGAAGACATAATGAAAGTTATAAGAAAGGTATAACATTGAAGAAGGAAGAGAAGGCATGGTGGAAGCAAATTACATTTTCCATGATGTTTACAGTTACTTGAAATTACCCATTATTTCATTTGCATCCTTAGACAAAAGCCCATGTGTAAAAGGTATTTGGGCCCCATTTCACAGGTGAGGAAATGAAAAAGGCAAGAAGGGAAAGTTATTTGTTCAAAATCTCACAACTAACTCAGAAAATCTCAGGGTCTTAACTTAAATCTCATTTGTTTTTGAAACCAAGTAATTATAAGCCCTTAGACCATATACCAAGTACATGCAAAAGAATGCTTATAAATCATCACAGACTGATGGAGTAGAAAAAAACAAGTGCACAGGCCAACATACGTATTTGTGTGAAGTCAAGCCTGCCTGCAGTGTATCAAACCTGCCCCGGAATTCTCTTACTGCTACTGAACTGTGAGCAGATGCCAATGTCCTAGGTTACTTATGCCAAAGAGGCACATTCAAAGCACGTGATGCAGGAGTTTGAATGTGAAATGCTGGATGTTTTTCTTAAAGCATCTTCTATGTTCCATCAGTAATTGTTCAGAGGGGACTGTTTGTGTTCTTTTTTGCTCTCCTCACAATCTCTCCAAATACATCTTCCTTCTGTCCTCTGGGAGGAAACATGAGAAAGGTCATCAAGTTTAAAAAAACAAAAATAACAAACAAACAAAAAAACCTCTTGTTGCTGAAAGACACATTAATAATACATAGCTTGAATGTATTATTACATAGCTTGAATGTATTATTACATAGCTTGAATGTATTTGCTTAAGAGACCATTTGAGGAGTTGGCTCTGGAAATTCCATAATTAGAGCCCTGATGCAATTATGAAATCAATTTTTTTTAAACTCATACTTTGGGATTGTTAACAGAAGAAAAAGGGTATGAGTCAGCCTTCTAAAGGTTGTTCTAATTTGTGCCTCTGAACTTTGTGATGGAGGTGGAGAAGGGCAAAAGTTACTAGTCAGACAGAGAGCTTATTAGATTTCTTCCACAGACTTGGCAACTAAGTAGAAATGAACTAGTCTTTAGAGACACAACACAATTGCAGTTCTCTGGGAACCAGCCTTAGATCCCCATCGTTTGTGAGTTGAAAAGGATGACCATAGCAAGAGCCTTTAAGGACCTTGGTATTCAGGCTGGCAAACTCCAAGTAAGAATGCTGAATGAGGCAGAACTTCCTTGGAATAGTGTTGAATCAGTGAATTTCAATGAAACAGCCCTCAGAGGCATAATACTTAGTGATTTCAGTCTGCATTATTTATTGACTAGTGGGGAGTTTGTGGGTTTAACATTTTATTAATATGGCAGCAGGTCATCTGAGAAAGTTGTAGCCACTGAGAAGGCTCCCAAGAAGCACATTTTCGTATTATCAACAGTGCACTTTTAGGACTTGAGCAGAGTCCCTGGTGTATCTCGGGGGACAGACAGAAAATGCTGGGTCTTCTACTCTGAGAGTGAGGAAAATATGGATCTACTTTCTTTCTTAGATGATCTTGTGGTTCTTATTCTGTGTCTTCAGACCCAGGTAGGGCTGGGAAGCAGCAATCTAAACAAGTCTGTTCTATAACTGTTCATTAAGTGATCCCAAGCTATCTAGCATCAAATAAGCATTTTCAAATCAAGAATATAGAATTAAGGACAATTTATATACAAAAAGATTTGAAAGGGATTCAACCTAATGGTATAAACTTTCAATAAGGTACAACTTAGATACTTTAAAAAAATAGAGAAAAACTCAATATTCATAATTTTTCCTTCCCAGATTACATTAGAAACTTAAAGTGAAAAATAAAGTCAAATAACTACCAGATACTCTCTAAAGAGAGAGAAAGAGAGAGAGTGTGTGTGTATATATATAGGTTTAAATATATAAATAATTATATATATAAATAATTTATATATATTTATATAGGTTTAAATATATAAATAATTTATGTATATAGGAATACACACATACACATATACATATGCAGTAGCTGGACATAATAAGTGCTAAATACATATTATATATTATTCTGGTGTGATATTTAATTATAAATAGTTTTAACCTCAGGTAAAAAGAACATTAATTATACATCTCAGATCAAAACCCTTCATTAGCCTGAACATAACCTCTTTTGTTTCATATATATCTATATAATATATATGTATATGTATGTATATGATTATCAATTATTTGAGGAACTCAGGTGAAGAGAGAAGAATATTAATCATACATCTTAGGTCAAGTCTCCTAATTTACATCATTACTACCTCTCTTTTGTTTCATATACGTTGTCCCTATTGCCTATTCCATTCTATCCTCTTAGCATATTAAAATTCCATCCCAATTTATTAGCCAGAATGCATTTTTTCATTTATATTCCATTATAATATAATGGAATATATTATAATTATAATTATATTATAAGGTCTGTTTTCTTTGCATATATTTAAAGTTACATCAATAGGATTTTGCTATATATTACATTATGCTTCCTAATTTTCCACTTGGATGTGTTTTTAAGATATTCTTTTTGTTGTCTTTACATTTTGTCTGTAGCATGTATTCACCATGTTTGACATATCTACTTGCAAATAAAAAATTTTAAATACTGGATTTTATAGTCACATATACAGTTACTTTTCCTAGAGATTTTTTTATTTGTATTTGTATGGTTTCAAGTTATTATGTAGTTGTATTTTGTTTTAGCCCAAAGGACTCCATTTAGTAATTCTTATAGAGCAGGCCTATTGCTGAAAAAAACCTCAGCTTTTGTTTATCTTATAATACAATTTATTTTTTCAGTTTCAAAGGACACTTTTTCTGGATTAGAATTCTTATATCATGGCTTTATTTTCCTTTTTTGCACTTAAATTATGTCATTTCACCACATTACATCCTCCATAGTTTCTGATATGAAATTGGCTGTTAAAATTATTGGGAGACTTGTACATGATGAGTTGCTTCTATTTTGCTGCTTCCAAGAATCTCTTTTACTTTGGTTTTGGTGATTTGATTATAATGTGCTTCAGTGTGGATCTCTTTGTGTTTATCCTACAGCATTTGTTGCTCTTCTTGGATATTTAGATTCATGTCTTTCCACAGATTTGTGAAGTTTTGGGCCATCATGTCTTTAATTATTCTTTCTCCACTTTTCTCTTTCTCCTTCTGAGATTCCCATAATGTTTGTGACTGTTGTCTCACAGGTCTTTCAAGTTTTGTTCATTGTTCTCAACTTTTTCCCCTTCCTTTCCTTAGACTTACTAATTTCATTTGTTGTATCATCAAGTTCACTGATTCTCTTTTGTGCTTGATCACATCTGTTGATGAAACCTTTTACTAAATTTTTCATTTCAACTACCATATTTTCAGGTCTGGACCTTCTTTTTGGTTAATTTTGATAATTTCTATCAATTCATTAATATTCTCTTTTCATACATATATACTTCTTCTTTTTTATCAGTGAATTACTTTAGACAGTTTATATATTTTTTTAATTTAGTAAGTGCAGTGTTTAAGCTTCATGATGGACAGTTTCTGTTCACTTTCTTCTGAATGACCCATATTTTCCTCCTTTGTATGCCTTGTGCTTTTGTTGTTGTGGAAGTGCTGTTGAAAACTGAATATTTTGATAATTATCTAGTGGCAATTATAAATCAGATCCTTTCCCCACCTCAAGGTTTGCTGTTATTGATATTTGAGGGATGCATTTTTTTCATATTGGCAAAATATTTTTGTAAAAAGTGTATTTCTTATCATGTGTTCCTGAAATCTTCTCATTGTTCGGTGCTCTGACAAAGATTTCCTTACATGGTTTGAGCCAAAACAAAACACCTATTTTTTCACTTCAGATTGACCCTGAGCAGGAATGCTTCTTCACTGCTGAGATAGGCCACTTGCAATTCACCATTAGTCTTCATGGAGATATTGGTCTAAAGGCAGCAAGTACAAGTCTAGGGTTACTTATTTCTTTTTCTGATAATGTATTTTCCTCTGAGATTTACTTTGCACTTCAGATCCACACTGTATGCAGTAGCCCTTCAAATCCTTGAGGTACCCATCAAGAGTCTTCCTCCCTAATCACCTCCTTCTCAGGCCTTTAGGTTCATCTGCTACTTTCTTCCTCTCCATCATTTGTCCTAGGTGGCTATGGGTAATGCTTGCATCAGATGCTGCCTGGAAAGCCATTCTATCTGATGAAGATGAAGCAGGGGTCAGCTTCTATTCTAGTAGGCTTTCAGATAAACACCACACATGTCACAATCCACAACCATAATTCTTCTCATCCCAATTATCCAGTGACACTGGCAAGTCACACCATTAATGCATGCTGTAGTACCCTGGGCCACTACTGAGCTGGAAAATAGAAAATAGTATATGGATCAGAAAAAAAAAAGACCTACAATTCTTTTGTAATAAAGTTTATTTGCACCATCTTTTTATTAATCACTCTCTGGTTCACAGATAAAATATTAGTCTCATCTAAAAATACCCTTTCAGAAATGCCCAGAATAATGTTTGACAAAATATCTGGGCACCCCATACTGAGTTATATTGACACAAAAATTACCAATCATAAATATCCCCTATTGACTTCACACACACACACACACACACACACACACACACACACACACATCCAGAAGATACAATTAAAAGGATATATTTCTTTCTCACATGATACAATGATCCTTCATATAAGAAAACACTCTAATCCTTTCCTAGAAAAGTTTTTTAAAAATCATTGGATAATATTTACTCTTTTCCTTTATATCATGGAACTAAAGTACTATGGTATCAATTTAACAATACTTAAATATTAGGTTTATATAAAGCCAATACATCTTATGCTATATGACAAAGAAATTAATTATTGAAAAATTAATTATGACAATTACAATCCTCATTTCTGTAACTGGTTATGTGATAATAGCTAGTATCCATAAGTACTTCCTTCCAGTGTTTCTATATTCACTATAACCTCAGCAAGCACCTCAGCTGGTCATAGCTCATTATCTGATGGGGAGACTCAAACCTCTATCCCTAAAGAGTCTAGACAATTAGACTGTGTTTTAATTTTCTCTTGAGTATAGTCACAGGGCATGATTTTACTAAGGGATGTCTTGAAGGGTCTCTGTATTGCAGACATACTTTTCCTTGTCTCCTTTGTGGAGTACGGGGTTCTATTCAATTTCTTCTCAATATTCAGGATCAATTAATCCAATCAGTACAGTACTCCTTCTTTGCCAGTTGATTTTCAGGCTTGAGGAACACAAAGTGACTAGACTAGTGTCAATCCTAGCTTCTAGTTCTATGGAATCATTGTACGTCTCATGGTGGAAGCATTCCTCCTTCTGGAACTACGACCGTTAGAGGAGCAAAACATAATATCATGGGGACAAAAAAAATATTACTAGTGGGTCAGAAGGGGTTCTAGTAAGTGACACCACTCCCATTTTCATTCCTTGATTCCTGGGTCCATGAATCTTGGCTATGGGAGTGAAAGCACCATGCATTGGAGCTGATTTAGAGCATATTCAGTATCTTACAAAACTTTGCCTCGGTTCTGCAAGGTATTGCCACCTAGCTCATATTGTTACTGAGTCTTCAAATAGCCATTCCTCTTCTATCAAGCCTCTGACTTCAGGATGGTGGGAAATATCGCAGAATCAGTGAAGTCTATAATCATAAGCCCTTTACTACCTTTTGTTTGTGGTAAAGTGAGTTCTTTGTTCAGAAACAATGCTGTATAAAATACCATGGTGGTGAATAAGCTTTTCTGTAAGTCCGCAGATTATGGTTTTTGCAGAAATCATTGCACAAAGGGAATAGAAATACATATCTAGATTAAGTGTTACAGTGAGAACAGAATGCTTCCCCTTTCACGATGAAAGCAATTTAGTATAATCAACTTGCACCAAGTAACTGAGTGATTATCCTGGGGAATGATGCTATATCAAGAAAATCAGTGTTCATCTCTGCTGCTGGCCACTACTCAGTGGTGGCCATAATCAGGTCAGGATTGGTAAGTGGAAGTCTATGTTGCTGAGCCTACATAACTTCCATCCCTCTCATGGGGTAAATTCACTTGGTAATGACAGACATGGATGGGGAAAGAAACTGACTTTATGTACAGAATATATTATCTATTCACTTGATTATTGAACCCCTCTCATTCTTAGTTCACCCTTTGGTAAGTATTGACAGGGAACACAAATATCCTCACAATTTTTCCCAACAAGGTCTATGCACATACTTCTTCCTTGTCATCTGTCTTCTCATAATGTTGCTTACAGTTCAACCACTGGCCAAAGCTCAAGAATTGCTATATAATTACAGGTCTGTAATTTATCCTTGCAAGTAAAAACACAACCAAATGTGCTACTTGAATTTCTCCCCACCAGAAGAATTTTCCTTTACCACTTTCCTTCAGGGGTGTCCAAAAGAGTGTCCATCTTTGGGTGGTTAATGCATATTATGCAGAACCATTTATAAACCAGGCCTGAGACATCTCTTCCTCTGTCATTGGTTGTGAGAAACACTCCATGAGGCCATAGGTACAGACTGGGAGAAAGAAGAGAAGAAGGAGTAGGGACCAGGTAAATTTTGTCACTTATGTAACTTGATTCTTTTTCCAGGGACTCATCTGGCCTGATCTTGTATATTCCACTTTCATTTAAGAATGGAGTGTGGTGCAAATCCAACTATTAACCAGTTCATGATGGCTAGCTCAGATTGCATAGTAGTAACTTGGTGTCATAGTTAAGTGTTGAATTTCTATAATAGTCTATTTACTAGCCAAAATCTAAATTCTCAGGTAGAGACTAGTATCAGTCATATCACAAGCATCTTGCTCCAAATCCTAGGAAAGTGCTCTGTGATTCACCTGTAAGGAATGTAAAGCACTCCAAACAGCATCCTATCTCTACTGACATCTCAAATACCACCGGACCTGCTAAATCAAAGACCAAGTGTTCAGAGCAGCTTGCACAGCAGTCTGGATCACTGTGGAACCACTTCCAGTCTGGACCACACTCAAAATTAGTAGCTCTCTAAAAGAACTTTTGTATCTATGTTCATCAGGAATGTTGGTCTGTAGTTTACCTTTCTTATCTGTCCTTATCTGGTTTTGGTATGAGAGTGATACTGGTTTAATAGAATGAGTTTGAAATGATTGAATAATTCATATAATGAATTATTTTCACGTAATAGTTTGAGGATCATTGGCATTAGTGGTTCTTTTACAGGCCTGGTAGAATTCAAATGAGAGTCCATCTGGTTCAATGCTTTTCTTTGTTGAAAGACTTTTATTATTGCTTTAATCTCATTGCTAATTATTGACTTGCTTAGGTTGTCTACATCCTCTTGATTCAATTTTAGCAGGTTATATGTGTTTAGAAATATCTATTTATCCTTGATCTTCCATTTATTGGAGTACAAGTTTTCAAAATAATTTTTAAGGATCCTCTGGATTTCTGCAATGTTTGTTGTGATATCACCTTTTTTATCTTTAACTTTATTAATCTGTATCTTCTCTCATTTTCTTCTGATTAGTTTGGCTGAGAGTTTATCAATCTTGTTTATCTTTCCAGAGAACACCTCTTTGTGTCATTTATCCTTGGTATTGTTTTTTTACTCCCCATTTTATTGATTTTAGCTCTCATATTAATTGTTTCCTTTTTTTCTACTTGTTTTGAAGTTGATTTGTTCTAGTTTTTCTAGGTCCTTTAGATATATCAGTAGATTTGTTTTATTTGGTATCTTCATGATTTTCTTAGAGCTATAATTTTTTTTCTCATTAATATAAATTTTCCTTTAGAACTGCCTTCATAGAGTCTCAGATATTTTAGCATGTTGTATCACTATTCTTTGATTATAGTAATTTAGAAAAACTTCTCCATAGTTTCTTCTATCACCCATTCATCATTGAAAAGTGTATTGTTGAATCTTTAGGTGTTTATTCATTTCTGTAAGTCAACAACACATTAAGTAGATCGTACATCATGACCAAGTTGGTTTTATTCCAGGAATGTAATTATGGTTCAACATATGCAATAAATATAATTCACCATATAATTAGAATTAAAGACAAAAATCATTATAATTATCTCAATAGAAGCAGAGAAAGCCTTTAACAAAATTCAGCGTCCATTTATGATAAAACACTGAAGAAACCAGGAATAAAAAAGTCAATATCATAAAGGCTATATATGAAAGACCCAAATTCAACATCATAGTGGATGGGAAATACAGAAAGCATTTCTTCCAAAATCTGGAAGAAATATGGAAGAAATCCTACTGAATATAGTACTTTAAATTATAGTAAGAACAATTAGGCAAGAGAATCAAATAAAAGAGATATATGTCTATGCCACTAGATATCTAGAAATTACATTGAGATGGGGTTATTTAATGAAGATCCATAAACTTTAGTCAGATTTATTTCTCATCCTCTGAAAACAAATTGTATTACTAAGTTTTGAGTAGTGGCTATTTATTTATCCCTAGGTAAATCAGCATAGTGTCATCGATGCAATGTGCCAGTGTGATATCTTTGTGGAAAGAAAAATTGATAAGTTCCCTATGAACTAAATTATGATCCAAGGTTGGTGAATTGACATGTCCCTGAGGTAGAATATCCAATTTTTTTCCATCTAAAAGAAAAGTACTTTGGTGGTTGTTTCTAACAGATATTGAGAAAAAGGCATTTGCCAGGTCATTAGCTGCATTCCAAGTACCAGGATATGTGCTAATTTGCTTAAGCAATGAAACCACATCTGGTGCAGCAGCTGCAACTGGAGTCACCACTTGCTTACCCTTATGATAATCTTGTGTCATTCTCCAAGATCCATCTGTCTTATGAAGAGGCCAAATAACATAGTTAAATGGGAACGTGGTAGGAATCGCCACCCCTGCATCTTCAAGTCCCTCATGGTGGCACCTCATTATAATGTCTATAATACTTTCAGGAATGTAATATTTTGCCTTACCATTTTTTGTTTCCATATGGCAGTTCTAGTGGTTTCCACTTTTCCCTTCTCACAACAGTATCGCTGATTGGACAGGTCAGGGAATCAATGTAGGGATTCTGCCATTCACTGAGTATGTCTTCCCCAGTTACATATTTTGGAACTGGAAAACAGCAATGGCTTGGGTTTAGGAATTCCCAGGACCCACTGTAAATCAGACTCCAGTTAAAATTCCACTGATAACCTGACATGCATGACCACTACTTTGATTGGTGGGCCATAGTGACATTATGTGTCTCCTGAATTAGTGTCAGTTCAGAGCCAGTGTCCAGAAATCCTCTAAATTTCTGATTGTTCCTTTTCCCCCAATGTGCAGACACCCTATTAAAAGGCCATAGTTACCCTTGGTAAAGGCCTGGAACCATTAACTCTATATATTTGGCTGTGTCCTGGGGTCTTTCCTCAAGGTGATCTCACCTTTTATTTAAGGGTTGTTTTTTTTTTTTAAATTGGCTCAAGTCTTGGAATAACTGAGTAGTTATGACTGATTTTTCTCACTTGATTAGAAATTTTCTGCATGTATATCAACTATGAACTTAGGAGACTTCCTGTCTATTTCAGTTCTAGGTACACTGTGATCAACAATCCAATGCTGCACGTCTACACAAGTCAGACAACTCTGATTGCTGCTTTGCTTCAGTTGTCCATTTTAGTAACTATGCCCACCTGGCTTTTAGAGGTTGATTGATGCCACTTGCCCACTGCCATCCTGGGATCCAATTACTCTTATCACATTCAGTTTTACAATTCAGTGGTTATAGTTCCTGTTGTAAGATCAGGTTTATGGAAAACAACAAATGAAAATCTGCAAAACTGGTGGAACTTCCCTCACAGATTTATTTTTCATAATCACGGTAAAAGAAGTATCTCTGGATCATTCTAATATATGTAAACAAGTCTTAAAATAGCAATCCACTTGAATATTCCAATTTTTTAAAAGAGAGAGTGAGAGAGAATTTTTTTAATATTTACTTTTTAGTTTTCGGTGGACACAACATCTTTGTTTGTGGTGCTGAGGATCGAACCCGGGCCGCATGCACGCCAGGCGAGCGTGCTACCGCTTGAGCCACATCCCCATCCCTGAATATTCCACTTTTATTATGCCTTCAAATCCTTTTCTTTTACATTAAACCAAGACACATCTGGCATTTCTAACTCACTCACTTTGTGTCACCTTTAGGTCCATGTTTCATTGGGTCAATCAGACAAACTATTAGAGGCCTTTCTAACTCCCAGAGCTACAACAGAACATGAAAAAGCTCTGTTTAGTAGACCCATATGAATAAATTCAGCCATATACAACTTTATGTTCCTTACTCATTAGCCTACACACTGAATAACTATTCCCACACATTCCCTGGATTTCTGTCTGTATAAATTAGAAACTTCAGTAATTCTTTGGGAGTATAGAACATCTTTTCATGAATCACTTTGTATACTTTATGCCTCAACTTTTGGGGACTACTGTGACTTGAGTAAAGTTATAGGCCCATAAGCAAAGAGGGACAGTGGAGGTGTATCCTGAGGAAAATCAGATTTATCTTGCATGGCATCTGCCTCAGGGGGACCATTAGAATTTCCTCAGGCAATTCAGGGTTACTTGCCTGAGACCAGAATCAAGAGGCCCTTTCTGTTGGAGTGAAAGACTTGCTTCAGTTAGCAAAGAATATCTGTTAGAATTTAGGGGCTCAGTAAACCAAGCTTCCTCAGCATTTCCTCCCGCTGAATTAACTAGATTTCCATTACTATAACAAATACCTTAGATAATAAACTTATACAGAAAAAGGGTTTATTTTGGCTTGTGAGGTTTTGGAGGTTTCAGATCTTGATCTGCTAGCCTTGCTGAACTGGCTTTGGGTCTTTGATAAAGTAGCTCATTATAGTGGGGAGTACATGATGGAGCAAAACCACTCACTTCATGGTTGAGAAGTTAAAAAAGGAAATAGAAAGTGACTGGCATTCCATTATCCCCTCTGGGATGCCCCCAGTGATCTACGTCCCTCCCCTCAGCCCTCGCCTCCTAAAGTTTTCACCACCTTCCCATAATGCCAATCTGGGGAACAAATTTTTACACATAGGTCTTTGAGAAACATCCCAGATCCAAACTATAGCACCTACATCTGTCAGTTAACTGATCTTTTATTGAAATCAGTTTTATTTGTGTTGTTTCCAGGAGCTTCTAAAAATTATTTGGTTATTAACTGCCTCTTTCTTTTTTTAATGCATGTTTCAAATATCCCAATATCCTTCTCCCTCCATCTATTGTTTCCATTAAGAAGTTTCTTTAAACAACTTTAAATCCAATTAAGTCTGCCACAGCACTACTTAGACCACTTCCATGATATTTTAGGCAAATTGTGAACTTCGCTCACAGGGCTGGACACTCTGCTTGAGCTGCCTCACAACCTCCTTCTCATGCGTCCTCATCCCTGTTTCTTACCATGCTGCTCTTGGCCTCCTCTGCTCCTTGATATTGCTGAGCTTTCTAACTTGTGGCCTTCTGGTGGAGATTCTTTTCTCTTTGTGCATTACTGTGGAAGACGGATGGACACCAAGGAATAAGCAGAAGTAGCAGTAGCAATAGAATCAAGCACAAATGGCTATGAATCCCAAGCAGCATGGAGGTTTGTAAAATTTTTCCCATTTTTCTTGATTGAGTTTTCAAAATACAGTCTTATTTATTGATTTGCATTTGAAAACATAGGTGCATGGTAAAATTCAAAAGGATTAGAAGTCTGTAGTGAGAGGTCTTCCTTCCTTCTGTCCCAGACAGCTCTTGAGTTTTTTTTTTTTTTAGTCTTCAAACTTATATGTATATGTTCTCACACAAGATACATTATTTTGTACCTTATTGGTTTGTGTTTTTCACTTGTCTCTCTAGTATATTTAGAATGTTTTCCAATTAATTTGTTGCATAGTATTAAATTGCATGTATCTAGTAACGTTTAAATCCCCAGCTTTCTGTTGACTTATAACGAGTTACATCATGATAAACCTGTCATAAGTGAAATATCTAAAATATGCTGACAACATAGTGCACTGTACAGTATTTGGTTGGTTACTTTTCTAATTAGGGCTAAGTGGAAACTGTGGCTTCCTGGTGCTGCTCAGCTTCATTGCAGAATATCCTCATAAATATCTCTAACCCAGGGAAAAAATATTCTAAATCCCAAAGTGGTTTCTACATCACTTCCACACCATAGTCAAACTCAGAATTGTGGGTCAAATCATCATAAGTGAAACTGTCCCTATTACTATTATAAAAAATGCAGTCATCATGTAGTAAATCATCACATGACTTGCTTACTTGATTGTGCGAAAATAAATGTGTTAGAGTATGGGAACTTTCAGTTTTGCCAAGATAGGACTTTATTGTTCTTTACACAGGTTGCAACAAATCGTATTGCCACCAGCCAAACCTTCTCCAACTGCTTATCAAATTTGACCAATAAAAATATGTCATTGGTTTTAATCTTCTTTAAATGATGAAAGAGGCTCAACAGTTGCTCTTGTGTTGTTTCTCTATGCTTTGCAATGTTTTTTCTTATCATTTGTTCAATTTTATTGGGTATTTGGTCATATATATATGGAATATAGTATGTATATATACACATATATATGATATGAAATGTTTAGTGCATATAATGTAATCCATATATTATATTACATGTATATGTGTATATGTATAATATTTTACAGCTATGTGAGAAATAAATGTTTGGTTTTAATTGTACTCTATTTGCAGACAGAATGCATCATTTTCATGGAGAGGATTTAATCAATAATTTTATGGCTTTAGGTTTTGTAGTTTAAAATGTTTTTGCCATCCCACTTCTTAATGAAAAATGCTGTGCTTTCCTAGTATTTTTGTGTTTTCATTTTTAAGAATTGAGATTAAGTATTTATAATTTATATAGTTGGAGCTGGAACTCCAACATATTTATTGTTTAGATGGATGTAAGTTGTCAACACCAAATATTGAATAATCTATATTTTTCCTCATTCATATGAAAGGTTGCCATCATAATTGACTAAGTATGACTAAATAGAATATATTGTGTTTATTTATGGATTTTTTCATTCTGTTTTGTTGTTTTCTTGATTTATGTACTAGAACCACAATCTTTTAATCAGTGAGTACCTATAATAATATATTTTAATATCTGAATATGCTTTCTGCCCACATAATTCATATATGCAGCACTTTCCTCTTTCTTTCATGCTTTATTTTCTTGAAATCTATAATCAGCTTCCGTGGTTTCAAAAGAGAACAAAAAGGAAAAACTCTATTTGTGTTCTAACCAATCTGAATTGTAGGTTAATGTGAGGCTAATTGACATGTAATTATTGTTTCTTTTAATCTAAGAACACTGTATATGGCTTTTCTTTTCTTAAAGCTTCTTTGAAGTCCCTCAGTAGCATTTGAAATTTTCCTCATAGAGGCTTTTTAAATTTTTTATTTAAAATCCAGGGAGATTTTTTTTCAATTGTTAGGTGCAGTATGATGACTTTTGTACACTAATTTTTGTACAGAGACCCTTCATGAGTTCTCTTGTCTTATATCAGTTGGTTCTATTGGGTTTTCCAGGTATGTAATCTAACTGTGTTCAACTCTTCCTTTCCCATTTCAATGTCTTATATTTTAAAATTTTTCAGCTAGTAGTACTCTAGAAGTATTTATCAGTGGTACTTGATATCCTAGTTTGTTCTTGCCTTCAGTAAGAATATTTCTTAATGGTAATACTTTATAGTGAGAATGATTCTGGGTTTTTTCTATCAAGCAAAATCATGGATTAGGAATATACATGTATATGTATATATACCATGTATATACAATTTGTAATATTTAATATATATACACATATATGTATATACACATAATACTTCTATCAAGCATAATAATGGATTTGGAATATATATATTCCATACATACTCATATTTACATATATATATGTAGATATACATATCCCTAATACATTATTATGCTTCTATCATTCCCATTTTGAAGTATTACCATTTAGAAATATTCTTCATTTTATTCATGTATATATATATGCATACACACACACACACACACACACACACACACACACACACACACACCCCTCCAGAGACACACATATATATAATTCATCATGGTTTTTAAACTGTTTATTTTTAAAAATTAAGAATAGATATTAAAGGCTGTAATTTTTTTTTTTTAGTATTTGTAGAGATGGTCTTATCTGTTTTTTCCATTTTTTTTGTACTACAATTCATAACAGGGACATATAATGACTTATATATTAATGAGTTTTTCAATTTTAAGCCATCCTGGTTTTACTGGAACAATGCTACATTGACATTTTATGTTTATAATATTTATTTATAACACATATAAATATTCATAATAAAGATGATTCTATGTTTTTTGCACTTAGTTGGGATTGCTATCTTTTTTAATAAAACAAAAAGAATTTGAAACATTATATTTGTAAATTATTCTCTGAATAGTTTAAATATCACTGAGTTTAAGCACTTTTTATAGATTTGGTAAACTTTTCTGTGTTAAAGTGCATAGGATTGATGTTTGAGTAACCTGTTTGGGCTGATCATTTTTTCTGATTCATCTGGGAAATTTCTATTTGAAATTTCACTTTTTCTCAAGATAATTTTTTGGTATAACTCCCTGAGGATTTCCTAAGAAATCATCCAATTTAGTCATGTTTTATTTCACAAAATACAGCAAATCAAAGTCTTTTTATTAAAAAATGTTCTTATCATTTTAGCAATTAAAAATACTTCCCCTTTTTCTTTGTTCCTTGATTATAATAGCTAATGGTTTATGAATCTTATCTTTTAATGACCTGATACTGGGATTATTAACTGAATATCACTCTATTCATTGCTTTAGATGTTTCACATAGGATCTGATATTTAATCAACATTATTTTATTTAATTTATGCAATTTTGTTTCTAATTTCCTTTACAACCCACGATGTTTTGTTTTTTATATATGCTTTTTTTGTTGTTTGATTTATAGGTGTGGGATCAGACAACTTTCTATTTTTCCTTTACTTTTTGAAATTCATTGAGAGTGTATGTATATTTATGTGTGTGTATAAATTATCTGACATATATGTATAGTTTATGTGGTAATCACACCCATACATAAATATGTATTCTAAATTTCACACATTTTTGTGTCTATATGTATATGTGTGTTTGTGTATACTTTTGTATATAAGTGCATGCATATATATGTAGTCCAAATTCCATACCAATCAATAATTAAAATGTATCTGCTGAATAACTTGTCTGATTAATTATGTGATTTAAGTATTTTCCATTTGGGGGATAATATCACCTCTCAAGGACCAAATGAAAAGCATTCAAAGCTTCTGCTTACTTTTTTCCCATAGGCTCTGTAGTTTTTTTTATTTTTAAATGTGCATATTGTCTGTAAGTGCAGGTTTTCATAACCAGTAGGTCTTCCACTGTGGATTACACACTTTTTCATAGAGGGAGCCCTCCTCTGAGCTTAATGAAATTGAACATTTTTTCCTCTCTCTACAACAGAGCCATAGAGCACAAAACCATCCAAGTAGAGAATGAAGGGCTCTCCATGTGCCCAGAGGGCAGGGAGGTCAAGCAAGGAGGTCAAGGTAACTGCCAACCACCTCTGGACCATAGGATTCAGAGCTGGAAGGGAATTATTAGGTGATATTGTCATGACTGCACCAGAGGAAAAGAGTCACAATTCATGTGCATAGGAACAGTTCACAGAGAAAAATGCTCAAGAAAATATTTGAAAAAGCAAAGGACATTATCTGGCATAGAGCAGGGAGGCCACTTCTATGAAATGTCTTCATCCAAGGAAAGCACAAAGGAGCAAGCTGTGACAGTATCTTCTCTTGTTTCCTGGGGCTGGAAGTGTAAACAGTTCAGCTGGGGTTCATAATGCCTGATAAGAGCTTTGGTGCCTTTGTGTGTCTTTCCCTTCCCTCTACCATAATTTTTAAAGCAATTTCTAAATTATCTGGTTCTTCTTAATACTTATGAGATGTCTTCTAGATCTTTCTGTCAAAACCTGATTATATCATCTGCCTTTATTTTTGTTGTTGTTGTTTCATACAAATTTTTATTTCTGCAGTATTCTAGCCTCTTTTCATTTCTAATGGACTCTGAGAGCTCTGTTCACATGCTGTCCCATCCTCTTGGGACCTTTCATGAGAACATCCAACTCTTTAATGATCTCTTATTTCAAGTGGGGGACCCATTCTCTGCTCTCACTGGGCAGGAATGAAGAACCACTTTTCAGAATTCTGTTCCTTGAATACTTCCTCTTGTAATAAACATCCTGATATGTCTCTGTCTGTTTCTTTTCCTTCCATCTAATATTGAATGAATGCAGCCAGTTGATTGCTAATGTCAGTTTTTTCTCTGTGTGAATCACCTTTGAAGAAGAGGAGTCAGTAGCTGCTTTAGCTGATACTGGGGATGATGGGGTATTACAGGAAATGGGTTAAGGAAGGCTGTCTACTACCTTAACTTGGATTTGTCCTTGAATGTCCTCCAACAAAATATATTTATTGACTCTGAGGACTCCAACCACCTGAGGCTTATCTTCTCAAGCCCTTCCTCTCCATCTTGCAGCTTATATACCCTTGATCCTTTTCCATTGTGAAAGTTGTTGTGGAGATAATATACGAATGAACCATGAACCTTGACTTTCAGGAGCATCTCTAGATTGGCCTGAGGTCTCAGCTGACAGAGGTTTTAGTTCTATCTTTAGTTCTTTACAATTATTGCTGAGCACAGTGTTGTACTCCTGTCCTCCTACCTACTTAGGAAGCTGAACCAAGAGGATTGCTTGAGCCCAGAAATTTGACACCACCCTGTGCAACATAGTATAGCCCTGTCTCTTAAGAAATGCTTTGAGATTGTGGACATTTTCCTATTTTATCCTAAATAGACATTATTTCCTCTGTTTTTTTTTTTTTGTACGTGTGTGTTTTAGATTCTTCTTGCAATGATGTTCTGAATTATGTCCTGACAAAGTCATCTTAACTATAAAGTGCATTTAATACTCCTAACCCATTAAATATCATGGCTTAGCCTAGTCTACTTTAAACATGCTTAGAATACTTAGCAAAATTATCTAACATGAAATAAAGTGTTGAATAAATCATGTAATTTATTGATTAAGGTTCTGAAAGTAGAAATCAGAATGGTTGAATGAGTATACTTTTGCACCATTATAAAGTTGAAAAAATAATTAAGTAAAACCATCATAAATCAGAGAAATCTCGTGTGTGTGTGTGTGTGTGTGTGTGTGTGTGTGTGTGTGTATTTTGGTGGGAGGTGGGATGTTTCTGAGGGAGAGTTAAAATAAGGAAAGTCATTGTAAAACACAAGGCAATTTATACTTTTTATTAATATCATGCACTTTTAAAAAGAGGGCTTTAAACTTACTAAAAATCATCTGCTTTGGGGAGAACGTAGGATGTTTGGCAAAGAGCCTTGGTTCAACATTCCCTATCTATTAGGAGTCTAAGTGGACCCACTGGGAGCCCTTTCTGAAAAGTTCTTCTATGTTCCTCTCAGCCTACCCAATTGGGCAGGGAGATAATAATTAGGAAAGGAAGAATTTGACAGATTGAGAAAGAAACGTGAATTAGAGACTAAGAAAGGAGCTTTCATTTAGCAGAGATAAAGAACAATCAAATATGGTGTTTTCCCATTACAAATTTAAGAATTGTATTTTGTTGCTTTGCTTTTTCTAGTTAAACACAGCAATGGGGACATAATCTGATTATTATTATTAATAATATCATTATTCTTACTATTGACACTTTCAGGAGGTTGGTTTCCACCAAGCCCTAGATCTGTAGTTTGATTGCACCATAAGAAAGTGACATTAGGGGAATGTCCAGTTCCACCAGTGTCAATACCACACGGATGATGGATTCAGTAGATGATTTGTTGTTGTTCATTTGTTTTCTATAATGAGCACAAACTCCCTGCCACATTTAAATAAAAGCCCAATTACATCTCCATAGCTACAAATGCTATTACCTGTTTGTCTGGCTATAAAAGTTAACGAGTTTCCTATTGCTTTGCAAAGTTTGAAAATAAAAAGGTTCAGAGAAATGCTATATAATATGAGGTCCACTTTGCGCTCGCTCTCTCTCTCTCTCTCTCTCTCTCTCTCTCTCTCTCTCTCTCTCTCTCTCCCCCCCCGCCCCCCGAGGACCAAGAATTTCAATTATTTTACCCTTTAATGCTTTTTATTTTAGAATACAGCTTGCTCTGCATTATTTTCTCTGCTTGTTGGACATAAGTATAACAAGGGCATTAAATATATCTAAGCAGCATTGAAGGAAATTGCATCAAATCAGCTGAAGAGAACTGAAGAATGTTTTTATAGGCTACATGTTTTTAGAGAAGATACACAAGGCTGATAGCCTAATAAAAAATTTAATAGCATGAACTCACCCATTTGCCACGGGCTTTCAAGGTCTTTTCCAACAAGAATGAGCAAGGGATTTTCCCAGATAGATTCTCAATTGGTAATCACTAACCGACCTCTGTATTGTGGGTCCATCATATACATGTGAACCTGAATTTGGTTTTATTTTTCCCTGCAATGCTTGATTTTTAAGAATTCAGTCATTCTAGAGAAAGAGAAATCTAGCTCATGACTATCTCCAGGAATTTGAATTTTTTAACGTATTTTGAGAATTATTCTAAAAGAAAAGATAAAGTTAATATTTGTTCTCACTGCATTTAGTGCATTCACTCATCTTACCAAAGAGAAATCTGAAGCCCAGAGCCCATTTCACCCAGCCACTTGCAGGTCTGGGTACTACACCACAATTGAATCTCTCGAGAACACCTGAAAGCATGAATTTGAGCTTGTATAAAAGAATCAACAGAGTTTCATGAGGGATAAGTGAGAGTCAAAAATATTTGGCATAAAGCATTTCATATGCAATGTTTACTGGATCCCATGGAAAATGTAGCACCATGCCAGGTGTTAGAAGTTCGAAAACATATTAATCAATCTTCATGGGACCTCCTTCCACAGTTTGAGATTGGGAATTCTAGTGAAATTTAGAAGTCAACTTCCAGAACTAAACTAAGTAGAGAAATATTCTCACTAAGAGTGAGAAAATAGATGGAACCCTTTCAGGAGGAAAATGGCTAAAAGAAAATTTGCAATTGAGCTGGAAGTGGAGGGGTGGGTGTGTTTGGAGAAGCAGAGGTTGCAGGTTGATAGAGCACCGTTTGTCAAGGCTGGAGCCACCCTCCAGTGCAAACTATGAATCTTGTGCAAAATTGTGTCAGGGCGAGAAATGGACAAATGTGCAGGGAGCAGATATGGGCATGCATTCTTAGGATTCAATCATGCACCCCAGGAAATAGGGAGAGTGGAGGAATTTTAGGTGTAGGGATAGTGTTTTAGATTGACTTTTAATCATAATCACTCTGACTGCAATCTGTAGAAGAGTTGAGAATTTTCAAAACTAAAAATAGGAGATATGTGTGGAGTAAACCAGACAATTTACAAACTTTAGCAGTTATATTGGAGAGGTGGGGAGAAAAATAGATAGTTAATGGGAAGAAAACAGGAGGTGAACAGTGGAGTGCCTAGGTCATATGTCTGCCCCCATGTTTGATCAAGGTCAGTGAGACTATCAAGGACTGACCACATCCTTTATTCAAGCATTCCTTCATTCTGCAATCAGGGCTGAGCCAGAGGATGCTCCCCTGGTCATTTCCATATTTACCTTTCCTGTCACCACATGCCCTGCTTCGGTTCCCCTATGAAGAACTGGTAACAAGACATCTTGCCCTTAATGAGGAGTCCCAAATACCACCTTACAGGTGCTGTTCTGGCATGTGAACAATGAGGGCAAGCCCATGTTATCCATGGGTCTTTGTGATCGTCCTTTAAGTGAAGCAATGATTTATTACGTAAGTGTTCACTGATGATAAACAGAGACAGGTTGTAAAACAGGCTTCTATCTCAAGACTATTCTTTTGCAAAAAAAATTTCAGGGATTCCTCTGGACCTCTTTTTTGAGTAATTGGGTCAAAAGACTTTTTAATGTCTTTGCAAAGAAATCTTATTTCAAACTGTTGAGTGTGTGAATTGAAGTTATTGTCCTTATTTTTAAGTTGTGGTAAACATGAATAAAAAAAATTTATCATATTAGCTATTTCTAAGAACACAGTTGGATGCCATTAAATAAGTTCACATTGTTATGCTATTATCATCACCATCCATCTACAAAACTAAACTAAATTGAAACTCTGTTCAATTAAAAACTAATGTTCTATTCCTCCCTATCTCCTCCTATGCTTGTCTCTGACAACTAGAATTCTACTCATCTGTCTCTAAGAACTTGACAACTCTAGGTACCTCATAAAAATGGAATAATAGATTATTTGTCTTTTTATGACTGCCTTCTTTCTCTCTTTCTTTCTTTTTGCTGTGCTGGGGATTGAACCCAGGGCCTGTGCATGCAAGGCAAATGACTGGCTTATTTCATTCAACATAATGTCTTTAGGATTGATCCATGTTGTAGCAGGTGTCTTTTTAAAAAAATTTATTTTATTTCAAGGCTGAATAATATTCTCTTTTATGTACACACCGCATTGTTTATTCCTTTATCCACTGATGGACATTTGGGTTGTTTCACCTTTTGGGTTTTGTGAATAGTGTGTCTTTTTTTAAAATTTATTTTATTTCAAGACTGAATAATATTCTCTTGTATGTACATACCACATTGTTTATTCATTTATACATTGATAGACATTTGGGTTGTTTCACCTTTTGGATTTTGTGAATAGTGCTGTTATGAACATAGAGGATGATCTCTTTAATCATAGGTTTGGTCTTTAGCTTAAAGAATAATGGCATTCTTTTTTTTTACTTCTCTGTTCTTTCCACAAGAGGCATTCTGTTTCTGAAAAATGAAAAAGTGTGATGGATAAGGTATCTCATTAAATGAAAGGATGAAGGCAAATCTTCTTAACAATTTGGTCTCTTCATCTTTAAAACAGAAATTCCATTACCTACATCCTGGGTTTATGAGTAAGATAAAATAAGACAACAACTGTGAAGAGCCTAACATGCAGCCTCTCAAATAGTTCCTGCCCAGCAAGTAGAGGTTGATATTTTACTGCTTGTAGTTAGGGGCAGAGAGGAAGGCAGAAAACATTTATCTGAGACATAGGGAATGTTTAGAAACATGAGCTTAGAGTCAGTGATATTGTGAGGGCAGCTGCACACTTAAGATCTTCATGCAAAAGATTTCTGGCCTTAGTCACTGAGTACTGGGGGGGTCTCTGACAAATTCAACAGGCAGGCAGTGGGGCATACAGGGAGATTGTATTGCAAGGCAGAAACCTCAAGCCTGGAAAATAAGAGGCCATGATTTCTCAAGTTCCTTGACCCTGGTACTCTTCCTTGGCTAATATGAGTAGCACAGCCCCAGAAGTGGAATCCATTCTGTGATGAGCTAAATTGTGTCTATTCCATTCATAGGTTAAAGATTAATTTCCAGTACCGCAGAATGTGACCTTATTTGGAGATATGAGTTAGAAGGAGGTCATTAGATTGGGCCCTGATGTAAAAATCACTGATATCTTTATCGAAAGGGGAAATTGGAATAAACTGACACAGAGGGAAGATGTCTGATGACATGCAGGGAGAAGATGGCAATCTACAGGCTAAACAAAAACCTGGAACAGATCATTCCTTCATCACCTCATAAGGAACCAGCCCTGCTGACATCTTGATTTTGGACTTCTGAACTCCAGAATTTTAAAACAGTAAATTTCTGTTGTCTAAGCCACTGAAACTATGGTATTTTGTTATGACATCCTGCTATTGTTTGGATCTTAAATGTCCCCAAAGGCTCATGTACTTAAAAGCTTTGTACCCAATGCAGCAATGTGCAGAAGTAGAGCTTTGGGGGAAGTGATTGAATCATGAGGGCTATAACCTCACCATTGGATTAATCCAATTAATTGATTAATAAGTTTAATGGACTGCTGGAAGGAGGTAGAAGTGGTAGGCAGGTGGGGAATGTTGGTGGAAATAGGCCACTGGGGGTGTGGTTGCCATGAGTTGAGAAGCTTTTCTCCACCAAGCCTTTCTGCCATGATGTCTTGCCTTACCCCAGGCCCAAAGCAATGGAGTTGACTGACCTTGGACTCAAACTTCTGAAACTGTGAACCAAAATAAAACTTCCATCTTTCAAGTTGGTTGTGTCAGGTATTTTGGTCAGTTATGAAAATATGACCAACACGCCGTCTTAGCATGTCTCTACAACCTTTTCACTGCAATAATGGAAGACCCAGGGGAAAGAAATGTCCACATTAGCAGACTCCAAGGAAGCAGAGTGACTCACCATGCAAACCTCTGGGCTTCAAGGACAATTCTAAAGCGTGGCTACACCTACAGTTATGCACCTCCTAACAAAGATTCAATCAAAGACAGAAAACATATATGGATAGTTATATGCTATATAGCCTGGGTGTGTAGTAGACTATACCAATCTAAATTGTTGTAAGTAGTCTCTATGATGTTCATGCAATGACAGAATCACCTAAAAACATACCTTTCAAATGTTTCCCCATTGTTAAACAACACGGTATATCATCTCTCCATTTGGAGAGTTCCATCTGGCATAGAATTAAATATCCATTATTTTTTTGCTAAAGGGTTTTATTAAATTAAGTATGTAACTTTCAAGTAATTTCATAAGAAATTCCAAAAGCAAATTATAAAGAAGTTTTTAATAGAAAAGTTCAGAGTTGACAGAAAAATTACTTATACTTTATAGTACAAATAAAAACATTTTGTTTCTAATAAACTGACTAGAAAATTTTATAATATATTCTTCCTTGAACAGCAGCAATATTGCATTCTAATGAGTAGCCCTCATCGTTAATCCAATCATTTATTAAAACAGATTCAGCATTTGGACCATGAGAATCAATTGCTCAATTTGAAGGAGAATGATACATACAACATGAAGTCACATACAACATGAAGTAAGATGCAGATGTAGTCTAGCTTCATTTCTCTATTAAACTCTTCACCCTTCTAAGTCAAGAGTGTTTCCTTACTTTAGCATGATTTTCTAGCCTCCTGATTTAGTTTTGAAGAGCCTAAAACTGCGGCTATGGAACATGTAATGGTAACTATTTTGATGCCAGTGACTGTTTCCTGGCTATGCTTTCTTCTCCCTGTAATCACATTAAGAGGCATTTTGCTTAAATTCTTCATTGTTTTGCTCTGACATTGTCATCAGATATTCTCTCTTTGTCTTCTATGGAAGTATGGAACATTTTGTTGCAAAAAAGAGTTGTCATTGGTTTCATTTCTCATGAAGAGGATTCATGCCATTCTCTTCTTTTGGTGCAGGAATGCTCTGCAAAACAGCCATCTATTTTAATCAGCTTTGCATCACTGTCACCAAAAGACCTGACAAGAAAAATGTAGAGGAGGAAAGCTTATTTTAGGTTCAATCTCTGTGCCTGAGATGAGGCAGAACATCATGGCAGAGGGCATAGAGGAAGAAAGCAGCTCAGTTCATGGAAACCAGAAAGCGAGGAAACAGGGTCGTGGATGGGTGTAGGGGGGGGGCAGGAATAATGTAATTCCCAAAGGTATGCCCACCCAGTAACGCACTTCATCTAGCCAAGCCCTACATGCCTATAGTTTCCACCCACTAATCCATTCAGATGACTAATCCAGCTGATTAATTAATCCATTGATTAGGTTATAACTCCCAGAATGTAATCATATCACCTCTAAACATTTCTGCTTTGTCTCACACAGGAGCTTTCTGAGGACACCTCATATCCAAACCTCAACACTGTTCTTCTCAGTGAAAATTTTCTGCTTGGATGATCTTAAATCTCTTTTCCTTTTCTCTTTAGGCTTCCATGCAGTAGAAGTGACACCTCCATTTTTGTGAAAAACTCTAGTGCTATATTTGCACATTCTTATAAGAAATACAGGAGTCCCTCTTCATCTGCAATTTTGCTTTCCATATTTACAGTTACTCACAGTCAAGTCAACCACAGTCCAAAAATATTAAATCTAAAATTCCAGGAATAAATAATTCATAAGTTTTAAATAACTTTTATTACAGTATATTGTTATAATGATTCCATTTTATTATTATTGTTGTTCATTTCTCACTGAGGATTACTTATGAATTAAACTTTTTATAGCTATGTATGCATAGGAGAAATATAGTTTATTTAGAGTTGGGTGCTATCTACAATTTCAAGCATCCATTTGGGGATCTTAGAACATAACCCTGTGGATAAGGAGACCACTATAGTTGTGATCCTTGAAAATGTCCCCACAGGAAGAGAGAAAGAGCATGAGAAGAAGATTACCTCTACATAGGGAAGAGGGGTGGGAGGGAAAGGGAGGGAGAAAGGGAATTGCAAGGATGGTGGAAGGAGACCCTCATTGTTATACAAAATACAAGTATGAAGATGTGAGAAAGAAAAAAAAAGAATAGCGTTACCCTAGATTAAGTAGAGAGAAGTGGAGGGAAGGGAGGGGAGGGGTTGGGGAGATAGGAAGGATAGTGGAATGAAACAGACATTATTATATTACTGTGTGGATATATGTGACTGCATGACCAATGTGATTCTGCAACCTGTATACTCAGAAAAATGAGAAATTATATCCCATCTAATTCAAATGTATGATATGTCAAGATCACTGTACTGTCATGTGTAACTAAGTAAAACAAATAAAAAATAAATTATTGTATACCTTTGAAATCTTTCTACATACAAATCTTGGATATATCTTTTCAAATATATAAATATATAAGTGTTTTTTTGGTTATTGCCAATAACATTTTTTATTATGTTTCTAATTTTATTTCTGTTTAATGTTAGTATATAACAATTCCATTTATTTGTTCCTGTGGGAAAACACATAAAATTTATTATCTAAAAACCAAAAAAAAAAAGAAAATGTCCCCATAGAAAATTTTGGTTAATATCTGGGCATATCTTGGAGAGTAGCTTCTCCTTTAGTTTAGTGACATACTCTTTCACAAATATAAGTGACTTCTTTTTTGAATTGTGTTTTCCTGTAAAATATTTTCTTCTGATATTATTTCTCTAGACGATACCTTTAAAAATTTGAGTATTTCAATAGTCCCTTAAGATTAGCATTTCAGGGGCTGCGGTTGTGGCTCAGTGGTAGAGTGCCCGCCTTGCATGTGTGAGGCACTGCGTTTGATCCTCAGCACCATATAAAAATAAATAAATAAAATAAAGGTATTGTGTCCAACTACAACTAAAAAAAATATTTTAAAAAGATTAGCATTTCAGGTACTGCTAGAGTATTCAATGGTTTCTTATTCTCTATTTTAATGTGATTTTTGTTTAAGATTACTGAAACCAATGTGCCTAACTAGGAGAGCACTCATATAAGCTGTCTATAGAATAATTCTTGTTTGGGGCATTCCTATAAACAAGGGTGGGTGGCAAAGGATAGGTTTACTTCAAATACATATTTACATTTTTTCTATAACTCATTTCCCCTTGTAGTATTGTGGAGGAATCATTGTTAGCAAATCAAAGTAAAGCTGGATAAATGAAGTTATAAAATATTGTTATATCAATGTTATGTCTCTACTTATATAGAGTTTTTCTGCTGCCTTAAAACCAAACCAAGCAACTATAACAAAACCCAGTTTTGAAGCTTAATGAAATTTGTCAATCTAGTATTTAAAAACCTCCAGGAAAACAAAATCAACAGCCTATCTGGTAAAAGTCCAGTCTCTCTCAAAATCAAAATTAATAGAATTATTTCATACAATGTATAGATTTTATTGCAAAAAAAATTCAAAAGACCAAATGGATACGAATGGATTTCTTTATAAAAAAGAGTCTGTTAACTCTCCTTTTAATTTCCAGGTTCAGATCAACAGGAACCAGACTGTTCTTAATACCAGTAGGATCAAATAAGTCATTGAGCTGAAATGCCAGTTCATCAGGTAATGACCACTTCATAAAGTCTGAGGTAAGAGATTTGGCCATCAGTGGCATGAGATTCAACATTGCCATTTTATCCTTCTCAGTCTGCAGCTCACAAAGTGCTCCAGGCCATGAAACTTTTCTCCATTTCCGATTCATCTTCATTCATAAATTCTTCCATGTTTATTTGACATTTCACATAATTCTTTGAAAGATTTCCGTTTTATTAATTCCAGAGGGGTCAGTAAAATTAATTTTCTCATTTAATTCAAATTTTAAAGTGCTAAATAGAGAGTTTAAGATACTGAATTGAAAAAATATGTACTAGCTTCAAAGTCTGTAGCCACTAGATTTTTTTTTTAATTTCATACACATCGCTAGAGGTTATAGCCCTTAGATATATAGGAAAGACTGCTTGATGCTATTAATCCTGAAAGTTCTGCCTAATGATTATGAAGTAGTTCATGAATATTTTTTAGATCTATGAGAGCATCAGGAAATATACTTGTAATTAATTCAGATTTTAAAATAATTAATTGTACAATTTTGTAGGATACAGTAACAAAATTCGACACATTATAGAGCTTGTAATGATCAAATCAGGGGAAATAACACTAAAACCTCCTTAAACTTTAAAAAATTGATTAATACATAATAATTATATACATTTATATCATACAGTGTAAATTTCAATACATAAATATAACATGTATTGATCAAATCAGGGCAATTAACACTTTCATCTCATTATAACTCTGTGCTATCTCCCTACAACCCCTCTCTTCTGGTTATTCATAAAATATATGATAGGTTACTATAAAAATTAGATTTTCCGGAGTTACATCTTTTGTCTCTGCCTGCTGAGTTTTCCTTTTCTCCATCATAGGTGGGTTGTGCATCCATAAGTGCTGCTGACTCACAACTGACTATGGAGTTAAGGAGTTTAATATAACAGAGGCAGAATCTTCTAAATTTTTATTACTTAAATTGATATTTGGTATAGGAAGAATGAGAGTTATAATATTCATAAGATATCACTGATGCCACTTAAACTATTAACATCGTGCTAAGGCAAAAATGAATGTATTTGGTCCTTAGGAGTTCAATTTCTTAAAAGCATTCTGTAATAAGGACTCCAATTCTTCAATTAGCTGCACGTCCAGTCTTCTGCATTTCCTACTCATGGAGGTGTTGAAGAGATTAAACAAAATAACCCATGCAAAAAGTGCTGTGCACAAGGTCTGCACTTCATATTCTCCTGATTGTGTTCCCTTGGAATTCCTTCAAGAAAACATCATGCACCTGAGGATCTGCAAACCTGGTTAGAAAACACTGCTGAGAAACTGCTGAAGTACTCTACCTAGTCAGAGTCTGTCTCTTACAAACCTTTGCTCAGAAGGAAGACCAGTGCAGATATCATGGTCTTTTTCCCACTAAAAGTCCATCTTGTGTTTCCTCAAAATAAGAACAATCTGCTATCAAATCACAATCTCAAAATGTAAGAAAATTAAAGGTAATTCCATAATATCTTTGAGTAATGTCTATTTATGTTTTTCCGCCCCCACCACCACCATGACTTTTTATTGAAACTAGAAAACAATTTGCATACATGCATTACATTTGGTTAGCATACTCTTCAGACAGATCAGGCACATTCAAGGTGGTGTGGCCATAGGGTTTTTTTTTTTTTTTTTTTTGGTATACTCTTCAGCACAGATAATCCTCTCCTTTAATTTTTTGTGAGAATATTGATTTATCAAAGAAACTGGGCTTATGGAATAGTACATATACTGAAATTGTATGGTTCCTTCTTCTATTTTCCATGGTTTGTACAAAACTGAGATATTAGATTCAAAAGCATGCTTAAATTTGCACTAAATATTTTTGGCAAGAATACAGCATCTGTGATTCACATCACCAGGAGGCACATAATGTTAGTAAGTCTCTGTTAGTGATGCTAATTTGACTATTTTGCTATGTGTAACCACCAGCCTGCTCTACCATGAAGGTACATTTCCCCCTTTCCAGTCAGCAAGGGCTCTACTGGGTGACATTATGAAACTATAGGAATATGTCATTCCTCATCATCTTGCTTAAGTGCTTTTTGGCATCCCTTGATGATCTTAAAGTCACTTATTTCACTGTAGTTTACAAACTGGTGATTTTTCTAATTTTTATTTCTGTCTGAGTTTATTTATTTTTCCTCTCCAAGCCCCCCACCCCTGCTTCATTATGACTACTGAAATGCTTATACTAAAATATCAATTATTAAAATCCTTCAACCCCACATTTTCTTCCCAGGCTTGCTCTACTGCACCCCAAGCATGAGTTTGAGTATATTGGTCTCATGAGCAAAGATCCATTCACTCTGAAATGCTGGCTATGCTTCTAAGCCCTGGCTCCAGGGAAAAGTTCAGAGTTATCTCCAGATTTTAGTGGTAGGTTTGCAGCCAGAATATGATGTATTTATATATGTTTGAGCTTTTGATTTTGAGATAATTATAGATTTATATGTAGATCTAAGAAACATCCAGAAGCTCTTCACCAAGGCCCCCCAGTGGTAACATCTTGCAAGACAATAGTACAATATCAGCAAGGGATTAGCTGTGATGTAATCTATAGACCTCATTCAGATTTTACCTATTTTATATGTTCTCATTTGTCTGTATGGGGATATTTATTTCTATTCAAGTGTACCTTACTTATTTATAGATCTGTGTGACCACCACGATATCTCTGATATGTGGATGGTAATTCACAATGGGTGGGTGTAGAGACTAGGGAAAAATAGAGGTACTTTGTATTAAGACGAGGGAAATAAAAGGAAGGGAGGAGGTATTAAGCAGAATGAACTGGACATTATTACCTTATGTACATAGATGATTATATAACTGGTGTGATTTTACAACGTGTACAATCAGAAGAATGAGACATTATACTCCATTTATGTATGATATGTCAAAATACATTCTACTATCATATATAAATAATTAGTACAAATAAAAAAAGACACAAAACAGATCCATCATAAAGCTCTTTTAATAACTTTTAAAGTAACTGAACTCTCCTATCACTAACTCAGGGCAACTGCTAATTTGTTCTCTATCTCTATAATTTTGTCATTTTAACAGTGTTACATTAATGGAATACTTTGGTGTGTATGTTTTTAGAATGAATATTATTAAAAACTAAGCAGTATTTCCTTGAGCTCTATCCAATTGCTCTTTTCTATTGCTGAGAATATTTCATGGTATGACTATACCACAGTTTTGCCATTTACCCACTGAGGGATGTTGGGTAATTTCCAGTTTTCAGTTATTGTGAATAAAGCTGCTATGGACACTTATACATAGGTTTTTATGTGAACCTAGGTTTTTTTTCCTCTGGGATAAATGCCCAGGTGTGCTATTGCTAGGCTGTATAATAAGTTTATTGTGTTTTGTAAGAAAGTATCAGTTTTTTCCAGAGTGACTTTACCATTGTACCATTTTACATTTCCACCTACAGTTTATGGTGATCTATTTACCTGTCATTCTTGCCAGGATATGGTGTCCCCCCGATTTTTTATTTTGTCCTCATTATTTATTTGATTCACCCATTCTGATAGGTGTGTAATGATATTTCCTTGTAACTTTAATTTGCATTTTCCTAACAGCTAATGATGTTGAACAAGTCTTTGATGTGCTTATTTGTCATCTGTGAATTCTCTTCAGTAAAACACATCTTGCCTATTTTCACAACTTTTTAACTGTTGAATTTAAGTTTTCTTTATATATGCTCTAGATACCAGTAATTTGTTGATATGTTGTTCACAAATATTTTCCCTCATTTCATTCTCTTCATATGGGTTCTGACAAAGCAAATTTTTGGTGAGGTCCAATTTACTCATTTTTTTTTTTATAGATCATGCTTTTCGTACCATGTCTTAAAAAGTTTTGTCTAGTAATATATCCTGAAGACTTTTCTCCTTTATTTTTAAAAAATATTTTCTAATTTTACATTTATATCCATGATTCATTTCAAAATTTCAGCTAGTTTTGTATAAGCTGTGAAGTTTAAATCAATGCTTTTCTGCCTGCCTCTCTTTCTCCCTCCCTTCCTTCTTGTCCCTCTCTGCCTATCTCCCTCCCTTCCTTCCTTCCTTCCTTCCTTCCTTCTCTCTATTGCTTGCCCAGTTGTTCCACCACTGTTTGCCAAAAATTATCATTCCTCTGTTGGAAACCTTTGTATCTTTGTCAAAAACTCTAATGGACTTATTATATTTATTCTCTATTTTTTATGCATATTTTGTCTGTCCTTCTGTTAATACTACATTGTCTTAATTAGTATAACTACATAATACCATCAATCCATTTTATCTGAGCTCTTCATCTTTAGATTGAACCAAATAGTAGAATAAAAATATTTGGGAAAAATATATATCTACTAAATATATACAAAATTTTCCTTGCATTATTATGTAAACAACATAGTTAAGTAATTACATAGCATTTACATTTTATTAGATGTATATATATGTTCATCTATAAATGTTCTAAAATATATGGGAATCTACAAGTAAGTAGGTTATATGCACATACTATGCCATTTTAGATAAAAAGCTTGAGCTTCTTCCTATATTCCTAAATATAGGATCCACTTTTGTAGATCAAGGGTTGGCAGTGACCTGATTATTTAAGTTGATTTTATTGGGACATGTCATGCTTATTTATTATGCAGTTTCTATGGCTCTTCCCTCTGCAGCTGTAACAAAGACCTGATGGCCTGAAACCTAAACATTGAGTATTTGACGCTTTTCCGAAAAAAATGTGCTAAGCCATGTCTTAGACCATTGTACAGTCTGAAAAAAATTCTGAAACTTCATATGGCTTCATTTTGGTATATGCCTCTTAGATGCATCAATTTGGGAATCCTAGATCCTTCTCTCTGCATCCAAGTGTGCTCTCCTCGTGTTTGCAGTGGTGGCCATTAATGTTATCCTAGTACTGTGAATTTTGTTTCTTTGTTTTCAGTTAATGGCTAAAGAATAAAAAACTGAAGCACAGTAAAATATAAAGAGTTTATGTAAAAAAAATGATTCATGAAGCAAGCAGCTCCAAATCAGAAGTGGATCAGGAGTTCCAAGGGAACACAGTGGAAGTCTTTTATAAGATGAATTTAGAAGTAAAGCAAAGAAAATATTTGATTGGTTATGATTGCGTAGTTACCTTATTTGGTCTATTCCATCAGAAAGTCTCTAGTTACCTAAGTTCATTGGCTGTTTTTGATTGGTTGATCTTACATTCTCTTTTTGATTAATTTAGACATTTACAAGAAATAGCTCAAGTTAATTTTCACTTATGTTTGCAAATTCAGCAAGGTTGAGGGTCCCGATGAAGCCTAATCAACTTTGTCTGCTCAGGGATCCTTCAGTTCCTGTTTCTAGTTTACTTTTATAAGAGCAAACATGGAAGATTCAGAATTAAGGAACAGGAGTATAAATGCTGAAACATGGTAAATATTAAGTATTGTCCAGATAGTAGATGGATGGGAAGTGCAGGGACAAGTATTTTCTTCACTCATATAAAAAAAAAAAAAGAAAAGAAAAGAGACTATTCAATCAATGTCATCCAAAAAATAGGCACACATAACTTAAAAAGTTGTAAAGGCAGAAGAAGTGAACATCAAAATACATCTATTAAAAATTGAGAGGGAGAAGTGGAAGAGAAGAGGTGAGGAGTAATAGTGTCTAAATCAAGAAGCGAGGAATAAAAGATCCTCTATAGGTACAATATGAGAAAAAGTTGGTAGCCAGACATGGTGGTGTACACCTGTAATCCCAGTGGTTCAGGAAGCAGAGGCAGAAGGACCTCGAGTTCAAAGCCAGCCTCCCCAACTTAGTAAGACCCTAAGCAACTCAGTGAAACCCTTTCTCTAAATAAAATACAAAAAAGGGCTGAGGATGTGGCTGTGGTTAAGTGCCCCTGGGTTTAATCCCTTGGTACCAAAAAAGAAAACAAAAGGTTGGGTCCCACAGGTCCCATAGACATGGAGCAGACCTTGGTTTCCATTTCATTCCGTTGCCTTGTGCTTCGTTCTGTGTGTAAATGTACATTTTACTTCAGTAATAATATATAATTTTAAAAGTTCAAGAAAAACATTTGGAAGACCCTGGTCTATGGAATTACAGAAAACTCAATGCTCACTCTGTGGCCCATCTGCCTTCCTTCCTCCCCAGCCCCCCGGGGTGCTCCCCACACCACATCTGTCCAGTACTCTGGGTTCCTGCAATGCCCTGCCCCTGGGCACTTCTAAATCCCATGGACCCCAGGCCCAGAACAATCTGTGCACTTTCTCTAAGCTGTTCTGCTACTCTAGCTCCCACTCAGCCCATATTTGCACTCTTCATTTTCCCCAAAGTTTACTTTGTATCTTTCTCATCACGGTTATTCTTAATTTCACTGGGAAAAACATAAGAAAAAATCCAAACATCTGTGGCCACTTCAAAGCCTTGTCCATGGCCTGCAGACCTACTGGTCATTCCTTATCACCTTTGTTCCTGCTACCATGGCCTTCATTTTCTGGGGGCAATCCAGGTTTTCCCCCACTGCAGGGCCCTATGTTCAGGGAATGGCTTAAGGTCACCATCACCAGGTGACAACATCACTTCCTGAGACACCCTTTCTTGACTCCTACCCATATCACAGTTCAAACAACAACAAAAGCAACAAATTCTGTTGTATGTTTTATGACAATTATCTTTTCCTCCTTGGTGCTTATCACAAAGATAATTATTAATTATTTGTTCAATTATTTATTGAATGTTCCCCCACACCCAACTGACCTGAAAACAGGATACTTATATCTGGCTTTTAGATTCCTATACCTCTAATGCCTCATCTGATGCTTGCCATAAAGTGAGTGTTCATTCATTGTTGTGTTATATAAAAATTTAAAGACCAAGAGATCTTTGAAATAAGGGTTTTGTTGAATTGTTGCTAATACTAGTTAAAAATACAAGAGGTCCTTCCTGGGATGAATTCCCTAAGCCAAGAGCAGCATGATTAGATAAGAGTTAGAAAAAAAAAATGTCTACTAGATCTCCGAAGCCACAGTATTTTATAATAAAACTCAGAGGATAAGGAAACATAAGTCACTGACTTTGAGCCTATACCTCCTATTGATAAAAGGGGCAGGACAACACAAAGTGGGTAAAGCCTTGGGATAGGAAGACGACCTATAAGAAAATGACCTATAGGAAGAGCTTGATGCTTTTTGATTGGTCAATTTTGAAAGCAGATGTGATGCTGCTTTGATGGCTAACCTTCACTATACAGTTCAGGAATGTGGAGCTTTTCGTTTCTTTTCTCTTCTTTGGTTCAGCCTGAAGCTGTCAGTTAAATCAACTCTCCTTATTTCTTCCCTTTCTCCACCCTCTTGGCCTGCGACTAAATGTAGGGCATCTCAGAATTCCTTATCAATTCATTATGTTACAGGAAGGAGTGTATCATGTTGGCAGGTTTCAGCAAAGGGCATGGCATTTCTCTGCTATAAGGCTTAGCATCTACATGGAGAGAGGAGAGAGGTCTTTAGAGTGTTGGGGGTAAGGTGATCTTTGAACCCCGAGGAGCTCATTAGAATTGCTAATGAATAGTCTTTGTTTGTTTTGTTTTTTGGTGCTGGGGATCAAACCCAGGGCCTTGTGCATACAAGGCAAGCACTCTACCAACTGAGCTATGTCAAGAGCTTTGAAATGTTGTGAACAACCAATAAAAAAAAAAATTGCTAATGAATAGGAAGGGGAGATGCAGATTGGCCCACAAGACTAGATTTGTCTGTCTTCCTAGTGATGTCTACTGATGTCTCTTGTCATACCCTCCATGTGGACAACAGGAGTTATAGTTTTCAGGACATGCCAGAAGATCTGTTTCTAATACGGAGGAAAATAACTTGAGATGCAATTCTGAGCTGGGAGATCATTGACAAACACACTGGTGACCAGTGTGCCAGCACCTCATTGTCTAATTGGATGGATCCCTGGGGTCAAAATAGAAAAAAAAAAAAAAAAGTAGCTAGGAATGGCCATCATCCCCTGTTGTGCTATATAGGTGCTGAGTTGCCAAGGTAAACACCATCCCTTCATTACAGAAGACTACTGGAATAAAATGAATAAGGGAATGGCTGGGAGGCTGAATAGACCTTCACTGTGGATATGCAAGCAGTTTTGCCAATTATATGCGGAATTGGTTACTGCTGTCATGCAGAAAATGCTGCAATCAGGAAATCCAAATAAGACCATTGAAACAGCTTAGGAGAGATTAGCATGAAGAGGAAAAAATTGATTTGAGGGTCATATACGGGCAGAGGTGAGGTTTCAGCTATGAAAGGATAAGCTCTCAGAGGGAGAGGAAAAGTAGAACTTTGAAAAGTAAACTGGTGACCTTGTATGATGGCAGCATAGCTAACTTCCCTGATTGCTGAACATGAAACCATGAGTGAGGAAAGAAACGCTTTTTCAAGAACCACACTGAATGTGGGGTTAAAGGTTTGCATTTTGTTATACAGAAGAGCACGCTCCACCTTTCCCCTTTGTAAAATGTGGTGATTGATGATCTCATGTAGGAACCTCATTGACCCTCTGGTCTTGCAATTTGGATGATTCAGGTTGTGAAGTCAGTGGCAATTTTCTTCAGCCTTCACTACCTCCCAATCTTTCACTCAAGCCAGAAAGGATAAATAGGAACAAAAGGGTGAGGATTTGTGGGCAAGCCTTTACATTTGCTCAGTCAGCCTCACAGCAAGATTACCAAGTTCAACATGGAGGAAGAAGAAAGATCTCATGCACTATTCATAGTTACAGGTTTTACATTTTTCTTTTTAAAGTATGTATAACATTTCACATGTTCCCTCTCATTTCTGTCAACTACAGGGCTTTCAACACTGACTCACCAAGGACCAACTGATTTTTTATAATTATGACCTCACATTTCAGAAAATCTTGTGCCTTTTGCAGCTTATCGATAAATTTAGTACCCCTATAGTGACAATAAAAAAGACCAAGAATCATAGGGGGACTTTGAAAGAAAGGCTTTTTTTTGGGGGGGGGGCTATATTTTGATTATTAAATAGATTAAAAAGGAGAATTTATTGATTGGAAAAAGCAAGCCTGACTCACAGCGACTAGAACTCCTTATTGGCCAAAGGAAGGAGAGTGGAGATGCAGGCATTTGTCTCTAAGTTAGTCCATAAGCATATATAATTCTTTAAAAGAAAAAAAAAAGAAATTGAAGTATAACATAATGAAATACTTGAGGTTGTTTCTTCAACAGAAGGCAAGGTTCAGAGAAATAAATCAACAGAGTGAGGCCACAGGAACCTAGACCTCCCCCACAATGAAATTCACTTTCTTTATGATATTTTCCAGTTATGAGACTCTTTTTCAATCCTACTTTGTTAATGAAAGCAGGGGGTCTTAGGAACAATGTGCTTGGCCAGGGGTAGGCTTTGTTTTCAAAGCTGTAGTGGGAGGGTGCCCTCTGGTGGCAGCCAGAGTTGGTCCTGAGGTTGAGAGGATGGAGATATTGACCAAGGCACCTAGAAACTCCTTCCTGCAATATCTTTGAATGATGAAAATAGAGAAGTATAATGATAGCACTGAGAAGCATCTCTGATGTTCAGTAGCCACTACAGTAGTTATGCCAATTTTTTTAAAAAGACCGAGATTTCCCAAGGCCTTCTGGTCACTCTACTTTCCTCCAGATATCCCTGCCCTAGAATAGGTAGGGACTCCGTGGGAATTAATTGGAGCCAATTCTACATGATTCATGTTGAGCTTGATGCTTGTTCTCCATGGTTAAGGGTTTTGAACATGAATCCTTGGAGCAGCTGGTATTTGGGATGAATGGGGAAGAAGAAATAAAGAAAGAAAATTTTACACCCCAGAAGTGGTGAAGTAGAGAAGTAAAAAGAGCTGATTACTCTCAGGTTAAATTCTCTGATACTTGGCCTGAGTCTTTGGTGCCAGCCTATGCTCACAGATGCAGAGAATAGAGAGGAATGTGGCTTTGATGCTCTCTAAATACTTGTCTCGGACATATCTTGCTTATCTCTTGCACCCCATATGGTAGGGGTAACCTAAAGACCGTTGTCTCATGTAGCACTCAGGATGTTCTCATTACAGTATTGTGGAATGGATTTTGAGCATCCTTTCTCCTTCCTGGAGGCAGAAGGGTCCTTCCTGAAAAGCAGGGGCAATGCAGATGTGAAGAAGAGGCAGTGGCAGAAGGGGGAAGCAGATAGTAGACCAGAGGACCCAGATGTGCTCTTCCAGATAAAATTAAGGGATACAAAAATAGAATAAAAAGAGGGAGGAAAAAAGTAAATTGGGTGAAGTAAAAAGGACAGATGAGGAGGAGACACCCAAGGAGGAGAGATGTTATAGGAAAAAAGTTAAAGCGAGAATAATGTATTCACCAGGTGTTAAATTGTCTGTCTGGTGGACATCATCTATGCATCTGTGTCTGGGAGACTGGAAGGGCAGCCTACACTTCAACAAAACGAATTAAGTTAGGGGGCTGACTTGAGCACTGGAGAAGAGTTGGGGCATAGACTTTCATTTCTGCCTCTTTTGCTGCCTGGATGCAGGAGCCCTGCTTATTACTATCATATGACTGTGAGCAGGTCACAGGACAGAGTGAAAGACAACAGTTCTTGAAAACAAAATGCTTAATTGGCATAACTTTGCCTTATTTCCGATGTAGAATTTTCACCCAAGCAAGTCATATTTCCAAATTCAAAGCAACTTGATCCCTAGAATGCCATTTCCGTGATTCTACCACTCTTTCTCCAAACATTGCTCTTGTCTCTTTGTCAGGATGAGGACCAGACCAGCATGTGTCAGCTGTTAGGGGAGCTAGATACCTTCAGGTTATCCCCTCCATTTCTCAGTGCACTAAGACAAAGGACTCCCCAGGGTCCTTTGCTAACCGATTCTCCTCCTGCACCAGCTACTTCTCCCAGGGTGCTTCCAGGACACAGCATGAGATCTGTCTCAGAAAATACGACTCCTTTCTTCTGGCACTTCCTTCTCCAGAGGTATAATTTCTACATGTGGAAATTACAAAGAGAAAAAGTTTGGCTGCATGTAAGTGAATCTTTGGGGATTTCTCAAATCTAGACAAGGGGGTCTCTGGAGCTGGTGAGTCCCATCTCTGGAGAGGGCATCTCTTAGAGTCCACATGACTTGACAGCCTGACCATGGTGTTCACAGCATCAACAGAGGAAATAAATGAATGCATGAATCGCAAGGTGGTGAATGTCTGAGGGTTGAAGAAAATATTTTGCATTTCATCAATAATTAAATAGTACTGTTTTTCTCCCTATAGAAGAAAAGTAATGTAAGTACTTCAGGCCTTGGTGGTAGAACCTCTGGATGAATAAGCTGAGACAGTATAAGTATGCTTGACTTGGACAAAAAGATACATTTAACTCCCTGCCTATCATTTACAACCTGTGGGGCATTTGGAGGGTATTTTGTCATACTCACTACTGGTTTCTTGTAAAATATGATACAAATAGATTAATTTACAATGTTATTGTATAGTTAAATTAAGATTCTGCTAGTTAAATTCCTGAGTATACTATGTAAAAACTAACTGTGTGTCATTTACCATACAGCATTATTGAGATGTGAAATATGTACACTGGATGCTTAAACAGATTTCTTGATTAATTATTGGTGTTTCAAGAAAAGTGGGAATAAGTCACTACCTTTCCCTCCCTTTGTAAATATAAATCCACAAGCCTTCCCTGAAGCATGTCAGATATATGATAGATGGTATATAGATAGATGATAGCCAGATAAATGGAAAGATATTCTGGTTTTGAAAATTGAAAGTATTATTGAGACAACTGTTAATTTATGAGCAGATATAAGCAATAATACAGGGAAATTCTAAATACATTTAACCCATTTTCCCCAAATGATAGCTGTTTACAAAATAGCTGCTTACAAAATTATAGTATAATATCACAATCAGGACACTGACATTGATGTAACTCACCAATCTTATTCAGATTTCCCTAGGGCTCCTTATAGTTATTGTGTCTGTGAATCTGCATTTGTGGGAATATATTTCTGTACAAGTTTACCACCCGTGTAAGTTCATGTCTCTACCACCAAAGTTAAAGATGCTTTAGAGTTCTGTTCAATAAATATGTTAAAAAAAAGAAGAAAAATCCTAAATAAGCAATTTAACATTATACCTCAATGAGATAGAAAAGAACAATCTAATCCCAAAGTTTACAGAGGAAAGAAATAAGAAATACCAGAATAGAAATTAATAAAATAGAAACTAGGGGAAAAAACCCGAATCAATAAAACTTAAAATTGATTTTTTGAAAAATTTGACAAATGCTTAGCTACAGTGAGGAAAAATAGAGAGAAAACAAATAAATAAATTCAGAAACAAAAGTAGAGACATTTCAACAGATGTTTAAGAAGAAGAAAGGAAGAAAAAGAATACTATGAACAACTATACACTAACAAATGGGATAACCTAGAGGAAACAGATAAACTCCCACAAGTATGTTATCTACAAACATTGAATCAGGAAGAAATAGAGAGCCAAAACAAATTAAGAACAAATTAAAGAGGTCGAAACCGTAATTAGAAACCTCCCAACAAATAAAAGCCTAGGCCTAGAGGGCTTCATGGCTCAACTCTACCAACATTCAAAGAATTAATGCCAATGTTTTAAAACTCCTCCAAAAATGGGAGCTGAATGGAACACTTGTTAACTCATCTTACAGGTCCAGCATTTCCTTGATACTGAAACCAGACAAAGATATCACAAAAAAACTCTAAGCCAATATGTTTGGCAAACACTGATGCAAAAATCCTCAATTCAACATTAGCAAACAGAATTCAACAACATGTCAAAAATATTATAGTGCACTATGATCAAGTGAGATTTATTCCCATCATACAAGGCTGATTTGACATATGCAAATCAATCATTGTGACATGTCACACTGACAGGCTGAAAGATAAAAACATGATGATCTCAACTGATGAATGAAAAGGAATCAATAAAGTCCAACCTTTTTTTTTTCTTTTTAAATAACATTGCCAATGGTTTAGGTAGGGTTAAAAGTTCCTCAACATAGTAAAGGCCATTTATGATAAGCCACAGTTTTTCATGATGTTAGCACATCAAAATCAATGTGTGAAAAACTGAAAGCTTTTCCTCTAAAATCCAGTACAAAGCAAGAATAACCACTCTCTTGCCACTACTTTTATCAACACTATACTAGAAGCATTAGCCACAGAAATCAGTGAAGAAAAAGAAATAAGAGGTTTCCAAATTAGAAAGAAAAATGTAAAATTATCTCTTTCTGCAAATAACATGATTTTATATTTATAAAACTCCAAAAACTACACCAAAAATTTGTTAGAACTAATAAAATAGAGATTAGTACAGGTGCAGGATACAAAATCAACATCCAAAAATCAGTTTCATTTCTATAAAAAAAGATAGTGCAGCAAAAAACGATCAAGTTAACAATCTGATTTATAATAGCATCCAAAACCAAGACCCAAAACAAAGAAACAAAAAACACAAATTAAAAATCCTTAGAAATAAATTTAACAAAGGAAATGAAAGATATTTACACTGAAAACTATAAAACATTGATGAAATAAGCTAAAGAAGACACAAATAAGTGGAAAATATCTCATGTTCATGAATCTGAAGACTTAAAATTGTTAAAAATGTCCATACTATCCAAAGCAATATGTTAATCCAGTGCAATCCCTATTAAAATGCCAAAGGCTTTTTTCATAGAAATACAAAAACAATTCTAAAGTTTATATGAAATCACAAAAGTCCTTTAATAACCAAAGAAATACTGAAATAAATAAATAAATAAATAAATAAATAAATAAAATTGGAGGCATCACAATTTCTGACTTTAAATTATATTACAAAGCTATAGTAATCAAAACAGCACATGGATGGCAAAAGAATAAAAAGACATAGATCAGGGGAAAAGAATAGAAAGACCAGAAATAATTCCAAACATTTATGGTCAAATATATATTTTTTAAAAGGTACCAAGAGAACATATTTAGACTGGATGTGGTAGCACATGCCTGTAATCCCAGCAGCTTGGGAGGCTTAGGCAGGAGGATCACAAGCTTAAAACCAGCCTCAGTAATTTAGTGAGGCCCTAAGCAACTTAGCGAGACCTTGTCTCAAAATAAAAAATAAAAAGGGGTGGGAATGTGGCTCAGTGGTTAAGTGCCACATGAATTCAATCCTCAGTATAAGATAACAATAATAATAATGATAATAATAATAACAAAATACAAGAACATATTGAGAAAAGAATAGCCTCTTCAATAAACAGTACTGGGTCCAGCAGTTCTGGAGGCTGAGGCAGGATGATCTGGACAAAACTAGCCTAACCAACTCAGTGAGACCCTGTCTCTAAATAAAATACAAGATAGGGCTGGGGATGTGCTCAGTGGTCAAGTGCCCCTCAGTTCAATCCCTGATACCCAAATAAATAAATAAACAAATAGTACACTGGAGAAACTGGATTTTCACATGCAAAAGAATAAAATTGAACCCTTATCTTACACCAGACACACAAAGTCAATTTTAAATGATTAAAATGCCTAAATGTAATGCCTGAAACTATAAAATGCCTAGAAGAAAACACAGGGGGAAAACTCCTTGATGTTAAAGTTGGCAATGATTTTTTTTGTATCATAACACAAGCTCAGATAACCAACGAAAATATAAATAAATGAGGAATTAACCAAACTAACCAGCTTATCACAGCGAAGCAATCAATCAACAAATTGAAAAGGCAACCTGTAGACTGGGAAGAAATGTTTGCTAACCATATTTCTGATAATGGTTGACATCTAAAGTTTATAAAGAACTCATACAAATCAGTAGCTGGAAAACATGTAACCCAATTTAAAAATGAGTAGGATATCTAAATAGACATTTATACAAATGATAAATAAAAATGATCAACATGTTAATGAAAAGAGATGTTCAACATTACTAATCAGGGAAATGTAATCAAACCACCATGAAATATGACATCATACCAGTTGGGATGGCTGTTCACCAGAAAGAGATAAAAAGTCTTGGTTGGGGAAAGGGAACCCTTATACACCTTTACTGGAAATATAATCCATGCAGCTACTAAAGAAAGCATCACAAAGGTTCTTGAAGAAATGATAAACAAAATGATCACATGATCCAGGAATCCTTCTTCTAGGTATGTATCCAAAGGAAGTGAAATCACCACCTCATAAAGGTCTTCTTTCTTTCCGAAGCAAACTGTCTGGAAAGAACAGAATGATCCATTTCTGGATGATCAGGTGACATTGCAGAGAAGCTCTGAAATGAGAACTACAAAATGAGATTTGCATCACATCCTATGACAAACACAAAGTCCCATTTAAGGAAGCAGGTAGGAATTGTGTGTGTGTGTGTGTGTGTGTGTGTGTGTGTGTGTGTGTGTGTGTGTGTTTGAGAACTGTTTGTGAAGATTTCAAATCCAAACCAATGGCATTTTGGGAAACAACATATGAAATTTTATGCAAGGAATTGAAGAGATCTCTAGTATTGTAGAGAAAAAGGTCAAGTGAGTTTGTATATAATGTCCCATGAACATCAAGTCAAGATCGGTTTTAGAATGGCTTGCGTTCTCATGCTCACCTAAAAGTGATGCATATCAATATGCCACCAAAGTTCACATTCTAGCCCTGTGGCATATTACCTCTGTGCCTCATCCCCTCCAGAGAAGGATATCTGAAATGTTCTGCTTTCCTTCATAATCAAAATTCCCATTTCAGGCCAAACACCATCCACAGAGTGTTTGGCACATGTTGAACATTAGTCAATACCACTATTCCTCTCCTCAGGCCACAGGAGAATATTCAGGTTGACACTCTTTGTTAAGTGATATGGCTATCTTAGAGCCATCTGGCTCTGTGGAAACATCTTTGTTTTTTTTCTGTTGGGCAGGCTGTCTCCTCTTAAATCCCAAAAATAAATCACAAGCAACACAATTTGTTGTTGTTTGAATGCATGTGATTAAAAGAAAGATTTATCTTCAGAGAAATATTCATAGTTTTTTTCTTCTTCTTCTTCTCCTTCTCCTTCTTCTTCTTCTTCTTCTCCAGAAGGCTGACCCATTAGCCAGGACTACTGCCATCTATGAGTGAAGCCTGGGACAGGTGCTATGTGATTGTGGACAAGCCACAATCTCACCCAGAATGAGACTGGATCAACTGAACAGCTTTTGCTGGGGGACTCCCATGAGGCAGCCATGGCCCCACATGCTGGTGGGAAGGAGAACAGAAGCCCAGTGATGAAGAAATCCAAGGCCTCGTTGTCAGGAAGCTCACAGCCAGGAAATGGAGTGCCCTGTTTTCGGTCATAATCAAAATCCCCATTTCAGGCCAATAGTCAAGAGCCACTCTTTAGGGATAATGCTAGAGTAAGTTGTGAACCCCACCCTGAGAACTCACTGGAGCAAAAATTGTCACGATGAGTGAAGGGCAAAATGACACCGAATGTTATTATCTTAACATTATGACAAAGCTGTAAGCAAAGTTAATCCAAAATAGGAAAGCAATGGACACTGGCTTTGCACATTATTTTAAAAAACACAGCTTTTTAATTATACAAATAATCATATTAAGTGTGGAATAATTTTGAAATGTGGGGGACAGGAAAATGAAAATCACTACATTACTGCTGAGAATATGTGCTTCTGACCATGGCTCTATCTCTCCACCTTCATTTTCTCAAAAGTGGAATAATGACATCCAATCTGCTCTGCAACCTGTTCTGAACTTAAATTAATTTTCCACATTTATATGAGTAACTAAATCCCTATGCTATCATTTTTCTGAATGTAAAAGGATTCAGTTTGGATGAACCATGGTCTGATTATTCTAAATAACCCACAAAAATACCCTATCTGTATCTGTTTCTGAAACTTTAACCACATTTGTTGACTAAACGTTTGTGTATATCCTTATTTACTTAGAAATAATTCCTAAAAATTGCATTGCTGAGCAGACACATTTTATGCTTATTGCCAAACTAATAAGCTTTTTTGATAATCTGCTTTGTTGACGATAAAAACCAGCATGATACACGGGAGCTTATTTCTTCACAGCATGTCATAGATCTGCTCCCACAAGTTACCATTCTGACTTCAGATGACTCACTTTAACAAATTCACATGTATCGTAAAGATTTTATCATGTTTTCTTGCTAATAGGCACGAAAAATCTTGTCATTTTACCACATCAAGTTTTCAATAAATGACTTGGGATATAAGATACCTATGACAATCAGCATGAACCTTAGTAATACTTAGAGAGAAATTGGAATGCAGGAGGGGAAGAAAAAAGAATATTGATTAAGATACGTAGTATCACATTCTCTGAATTATTGAAATCCTTAACAAGAAGCACTACAGGCATTGAAACCTTTAACAAACACAAATTAAGATCTCTTTCCCTTGAAAGGCATATGGTTCAGTGGTGAGGACTCCACAGAGTGTGGAAACATGGGGCTTTGGGTCTTATTCCATACCTTAAAGCTGTGTGAAGAAATTTGAGCAGATCCATTAAATTTCCCATCTGGAACCAGATGAAAAAGCTTGCCAGTTCTGCCTCACGTGATATTATAATTTCCAGAGAAGAGTGTTATTAAATTAAGGGGTTATGATTAAGACCAACTGGCATAAGGGCTTGGATTTGGTTATCCTCCAGAAGTGATTAATGCTCAACTTGTTTAATTAGTTTTTCTTTCAGTGATTTGAAAAGCTACTTTCAGGAGGATTCTGAAACATGATTATACTTGGTGTTGGCTGTGAGCAGTGGTGCCGGGGTCATGATCCATTTGCCTTCACATGCCCAGAGCTTTACCCTTCACAACTACCTAGAAAAGTCAAGATAATGGAGAAATGATCACTAGGTAGGGCCAAGTATGAAAATAAAGGCCACCATGCGGTTTCACTAGAAGCTTGATGCATTGGGTTATTTTAATACAACAAATGATTCTCATTTTTGCATTTATTTCATAGCTACCTTTGTGGGCTACAAACAACGGAGGTAAGTAAACTCCACAGGTATTTTGGTCACACTCTCCTGATGAGCATGATTTTTCCTTTAACTGCCAACTCCAAAAGGATCTCTTCATCTTGTCATGGAGAAACCAGCAGCTAGGAAAAAGAAAGGTCTCAAAACTGACGAGTAATGTAGGATGGGAAGGCAGAGGGAGCTGGGATCAGTGCTAGAAAAGAAGAAAGCTCAGGCAGTAGGAGAGAGAAACAGAAATTGTCAGCTCCTGGTCCTGTTCCAGTCCACACATTTGTCTACAAATTTTCACTCATTATGTGTCATCTTCATTTTAAAGGCAAGAAAATCAGGGTTCAGAGATGAGTCACTTTTAGATGCCTACATACTTATTCAACAGGTGTTTGAAGTAGGGTTTTCTGCTTTTCTTATGCCAAATATGAAACTCTATTCTCTTCCAGAGTCAGAATCTAGAGTCCTTAAAATCATGAACTTCATTGATAGTCAAGGCAGAGCTGGGGTTGTGTCAAATGTAAATATAAATATCAATGATGACAATAATAAGCATTTACTCAGCACTATATGCTAGGCACTGGTTCAAGCACTAAGCTGCTTTTAATAAGACTGGGTAGGAAGTGAACAGAGGGGGGATAAGAATGTGAAAGACAGTGAAAAGAATTTGACACAAATTTCCTATGTATATGAATACAAGATTGGGGTCCTAAATAGAATAAGACATATTCCATGCATGTATAATTTTATCAAAATGGACTCTTCTGCCATGAATAACTAAAAAAAAATAAGAAAAAAATATAGGGTATGACATGGTACCTTAATAGAACTTTATTAGAATTTTCAATGATTAAAGCTTCTTTCTGATTCACATTATATGTCCATTTTTGATTGGCTTTGTTATTTTTTACTGCCTGGCAGATGTAGAGAAGTATTAAATCACACATTGTCTCTTAAAGCACTCACCTGGAGGTGACACAAAACCAGATGCCACGGGCCCACTGGACTCACAAGTCCCTACTTGATTTCGAGGGGAGGGGTGTACCTGGGAAGCAGAGTCAGATACTAGGTGACACACAATGACTACCTGCATGTGTAACGTCCTTTGCTTCTCCCAAAACTATTTTACAGAATAGGAAATGAGGTGGGGAAAGATTTGGGGACCTGTTGTAAATCACACACAACTCATATAGATAGAGCTTAGCCTTGATTCCAGGCAATTTGACTCCAAAGTCTGCATGTTTTTTATTATTTATTTTTTTTAATTAATGAATAACAATTATAATATTTATCAAGTAGGTCATGATTTTTTTTTTGTATCAGGGATTGAACTCAGGAACACACAACCATTGAGCCATCCCCCGCTCTAGCCCTAATTTGTATTTTATTTAGAGACACGGTCTCACTGAGTTGCTTAGTGCCTCACTGTTGCTGAGGTTGGCTTTGAATCCACGATCCTCCTGTCTCAGCCTCCTGAGCTGTTGGGATTACAGGTGTGTACCACCATGCCCAGCTGGCATGATTTTTTGAAATATGTATACATGATGGAATGGCTAAATCAATATAATTAATGTATGAATCACTTGTTTGTTATGAGAAACTTAAAATCTAGCAATTTTCAAGTAAATAATACATAGTTATTAGCTACAGTGTCTGTTAGCCAATGCATCTCTTGAACTTACTTCTCCTATTTAACTGAATATTTGTATCCTTTTATCAACATGTCCCCAATCTCTCAACCTCACCCCATCAGCCCCTGGTAAGCACCATTCTTCTTTCTGCTTATATGATTCTATCTATAAATGAAATTACATTATTTGTCTTTCTGTGGCTGGCTATTTCACTTAGCATAATGTCCTCTAGTTCTATATGCTTGTATCACAAATTATAGATATATCCTTTGTTTTAATAACTGCATAGTATTCTGTTGTGTTTATATACTATGTTTTCTTTTTAAATTTATTATTATTATTATATTATGGTGAATGGTCACTGTATAACAATTAATTAAAATTACAAATTAATGTTTCATTGTGACATTTCCATATATTCATATATGCTTTGATAGTATTCACTCTCCCTATTGTCCTCTATTGTCCACCATCCTTTCCACCCTTGTCTCTTTCCTTTTCGTTGACAGGCTCCCTTCTACTTTCTTTTTTAAAATTAATTTTATTATTTTTTAAAAATACATGACAACAGTATAATGCATTACAATCCTTATTACACATATAGAGCACAATTTTTTGTATCTCTGTTTGTATATAATGTATGTGGACACCCAATTTAAATCTTCATACATGTACTAATTCCCTTCTCTCTCCCTTTCCCTCCCACCCCTCTTCCCTATCTAGAATTAATCTAATCCTCCCATGCTCTCTCTCCCTACCCCACTATGAGTAACCCCCCCCTTATATCAGAGAAAACACTCGGCATTTGTTTTTTTGGATTGGCTAACTTCACTTAGCATTATCTTCTCCAATGCCATCCATTTACTTGCAAATGCCATGATTTTGTTCTTTTTAAATACTGAGTAATATTCCATTGTGTATAAATGCCACATTTTTTTATCCATTCATCCACTGAAGAGCATCTAGGTTGGCTCCATAGTTTAGCTATTGTGAATTGTGCTGCTATAAACATTGATGTGGCCTTCTTTTAAAATTTTAATTAATTGTTATTTTTTATATTTTCTTATAGGAGATTAAACTTGCCATACTTTCTGAAACTGCCATATTTTGGTAAACATTATGATCTCCAGTTTCATTCATTTTCCTATAAATTACATTAGTTCATTCTTCTTTGTGGCTGAATAACAAACCGTCTATTGTGTTTGTATACCATGTTTTCTTTATCTTATCTATTGATGAACATCTAAGATGATTTCATTACTTGGCTCTTATAAATAGTGCTGTGATAAACATGGGCGTGCAGGTATCTCTTTTGCATGCTGATTCCAATGCCTTTAGGTCAGTGTACTCAGGAGTATTATAACTGGATCATACATAGTTCTATTTTCAGTATTTAGTACTCTTCAATAGTGACTGTGCCTTCCCACTGACAGTGTGTAAATGTTTGTTTTCTCCCACATCCTTGACAACATCGTTTTTCTGTTGTTTTTGTTTTTGTGTTTTTGATAATAGTCATTCTCACTGCAGTGAGATGGAATCCCAATGTAGTTTTGATGTGCATTTCTCTGATGGCTAATGGGGTGAGCATTTATTCCATATAACCATCAGCCATTAGTTATTTTTTTGAGAAGTGTCTGTTCAGCTCATTTACTCGTTTATTGACTGGATTACTTGTTCTTTTTGTGTTATTTTTTTGAGTTGTTTATATATTCTGTATATTAATTGTCTCTCAAATGAATAGCTGGAAAAGATTTTCTCTTAGTCTGTAAGCTGTCTCTTCACTCCGTTGATTGTTTCTTTGGCTGTGCAAAAGCTTTTTAATTTGCTGTAATCCTGTATGCCAGTTCTTGACAGTATTTACTGAGCTATTGGAGGAATTTAGGAAGTCATTGTGCTAATATCTCAAAAGGCTTCCCCTATATTTTCCTCCAGTAGTTTCAAAGTTTCAGCTCTTACATAAAGGTCTTTGGTCAATTTTTACTTTATTTTAGTACAAAGTGAGAGACAGTGATCTAGTTTCAGTTTAGTACAGGTAGATTTCCAGTTTCCCCAGCACTACATGTTGAAGAGCCTATTTTTTCTCCAATTTATATTTCGGATCCTTTAACTCAGATGGCTGGCTGGGCACAGTGACACATGCCTGTAATCCCAGAGGCTTGGGAGGCTGAGGCAGGAGGATTCAAGTTCAAAGCCAGCCTCGGCAACTTAGTGAGGCCCTCAGCAACTCATCAAGACACTGTGTCCAAATAAAATATAAAAAGGCTGAGGATGTGGCTCAGTGGTTATGTGCCCCTGGGTTCAATCCCTAGTACCCTAAACAAACAAACAAACAAATTAGATGGATAGTTGTAGATGTTTGAATTTGCTCCTGAGTTCTTTATTCTATTCCTTTAGTCTACAGGATTATTTTTATGCCAATACCAAACTGATTTTTTTCTGATGGCTCTGTATAGTATATTTTGAAATCAAGTACTGTAATGACTTCGACATTATTCTTTCTGCTAAAGATCGCTTTGCCTATTCAGGATTTGGGGGATTTCCATTTGATTTTTAATTTTTTTAAAAATTTATTCTTATTAGTTATACATATAGTAGAATGTATTTTGACATATTATACATACATGGAGTATCACTTCTCATTCTTCTGGTTGTATATGATGTAGACTTACATTGGTTGTGTGATCATATATGCACATAGGATAGTAATGTCCTATTGATTCTACTATCTTTCCTATTCCCATTTCCCCTCCCTTTACTTCATTCTCTTTATCTAATCCAAAGTACTTCTATTCTTCACTAACCCTCCAAACCCTTATTGTGATTTTAAGGGTTTTATTTTTTCCTAGTTCTCTGAAGAGTGTCATTGACATTTTAGTGGAGAATTTCATTTAATCTTTAGGTTGTATGGCCATTTTAATCCAGTCTATGGATATTTTTATTTTCTTCTTCAATTTCTTTCTTCAATGTTTTTTTAATTTTCATTTTTGAGGTCTTTACTTCCTTGGTCGGTTTATTCCTAGGTATTTTTTTTAGGTTATTGTGAATGGATTTGTTTCCCTCATTTCTTTCTCTGTGGCTATATACTATTTTTTTTATACCCATGTATGTGTTGATGGACACTTAGGTTGATTCCATGTCTTGGATATTGTAAATAATAGTGCAATGAACATGAAGGCGTATATTACAATTTACACTGTACCATCACACATTACTGTCTCTCTAGCTACTCTGGACTGAAAACTAACCATGTACTAACCATGACCTCACCATTTACAGAACCTTTACTCCTCTCTATCCTACAAATTTTCTTCATCACATTTTACCAAGAACCATGACACTATTAGGACAGTGGATAATTTATTCCATCCTCCCTAGGCAATAGTCAAAAATTGAATCTTAGCTTGTCTGACTCCAAAGCCTGTATCTGTTGTCTTTACTTTATAAAATTCCTGGGAGACCTAGCACACCTCTAGTCTTAATAAATGTTACATGAGTACTTACTTTTCACAAGATACAGGAAACTGAAGGTTTTCTCATCTTAGCTTGCGATGGGCAGTTATTTAAATATATATCTTCATAGCACAAAGAAAGAAGAGGCCAGACATAAGGCAATCGCCAGCCCATATGATACCTCCATGAGGTTTAGAAAAACACCTGTAATCCCAGCATCTCAGGAGGCTGAGGCAGGAGACTCAAGAGTTCAAAGCCAGCCTCAGCAATTTAGCAAGACCCCAAGCCACTTAGCGAAACCCTGTCTATAAACAAAATATAAAGATACTCTAGGAATGTGGCTCAGTGGTTCAATGCCCTTGGATTCAATCCCTGGTACAAAAAAAAACAACCTTCAAATAAACAAAAAACAAACAACAATAATTACAAAGTAGCAACAAAAAAATAAATAAAAAGAGAAAAACACTTCTTTCTCAGCTCACCTAACTTCTATTTCTTATACAGTGCATTGATAGAATAAGATCCTCTACTGCCATCTGCTAGAGAATTGTTGTAAAACATATACAAGTCTATGATAACTAACATTGTACATGGTGTCCCTGAAGGATATGCACAAACATTTGCATGGGTAGTTTGACCATGCTCACCAAAGGGCTCCTGGTTCTTCCTTTCTATTTTCCCATGCTGGATTTCATTTGCATTTTACTATTCTAAGAAGCACAGAAGCAGCTTTGCTGTCCTGATAAAATAGAACTGGACAGAAATAATTTGTCAATCTCTCCCATGAGAAAAGCTATGAAAATCTAAGAACATGCAGTCTTCCTATCCCTTTTCCATAGTAAGAGAGAAGCAATTTGCAATCTACACATGACTAATAGTCTTCACCTTTGTCATTTCTGCCTGGAGGACTTCACAAGTGACACTATCAACTCTGAGCATTTGGATAATTTTCTGTGTAGTAATTGCCTCCACATCCTGTGTGCCTCATTTTAAGGCACAATTCTTCTCTAAGAGCAAGAGCTGAAAGCAATTGGAGAATTGGGATGCATAACACACATGCTGTTTGCCACATCAGTGAGCTCTCTTCTGATTGCTACTTATCCATTCATTAATCTTAGCTGAGTTCCTGTTACCAAACTAGTCTCTATATCAGATCTTGATATACAGCAATGAAGAAAACTTTACCTGCATCGTTAACTTGTGTTTATTTGCTAGATCAATAGTTTTTGCAAGTAGAAACACTATATTAAGTTTTTCTCTGCACTTGTGCCTAGAATAGCTCCAATATAGTCAGATATGCAAAATGAGATTATATTTTTAGCATAGCATGATTCTAAAAATAAATCTTTCAAGTGACCCAGTGTCTTGTAGGTGCTACCTTATATGTGTTACTGAATGGCCAAACTGAAGTCAATCTTCACCAGTGTGTTAGTCAACTTCCATAACTGTGACAAATTCCTCAACTTATGAGGAGTCAAGATTTATTTTGGCTCACAGTTTCAAAGCTTGCAGTTCACAGTCACTTAGTTACATTGTTTTTGGGCCTGTGGAAAGGCAACACATCATGTTGCGCAGGGGGGGGGGGTAGTGGAGCAAAACTGTTCATTTCATGGTGGCGAAGAAGCAAAGAGTAGAGAGAAGGAGCTAAGGTTCTCATAACCCCTTTGAAAACACACCTCCAATGACCTAACTTCCTCCAAGATTCTGTTACCTACCAATATTGTCATTGGCTGGCTGCCAAGCCTTTAGCAAATGGGCCTTTGGGGGATCTTTAAACCATAACATCTAGTCTCCTGGTTTCAAAATACAAAGACATTATTATTTTAACCCAAACATTTATCAAATATTCAAACTTTGTGGGAGAATTTAAATGACAGTATGTTGCTATAAACTGACAACATTAATACTAGTACTTAGAATTTATTGAGAAACTCCTATATATAACAGCTTCATTGATCCAGACTTACTAGAAGTAAGTTAGAACCAAAAAAAATATTGTTATTGCCCTTTAGACCAGAATGTGTTGTACATCTTGATATTAACTAAGTATTTGACAATAGTATCCATATCTTGATGGATAAGCTAATTTCTTAGGTAGGATAGCAGACCCTTAACTAAATCACTAAAGTGTATCGACTACCAGATCTGTGTCAAATTGATAAATTATCCTTAGCTGTGGGTTATTGGTATACATTGTTTAATACTTTTATCAGAAGCTCAAGTGAAGACCAGTTTGCAGCTGCCATAGCCACAGAAGACAGAGTCAAGTTTTTAAAAAGATGTCATTGACAGATGAGAATGAGGAGCTACAGAAAAATAAAATCAAATGTATTAGGAAAAAATAGAATAGCCTGTATTACAGGAAGTCAGTTGTGAGTTACATAGGATTTCTGGCTTGGTGATGACTCATGTGAGGAATGAATGAGATTTTAGAGAAATGAAACTCAGATGAACAAATCCTGTGACAAGGCATGCCAAAATAGAACAATTGAAATCTAGCTACCAAATTAAATGTGGCAATAGTTCCACTGCTTTGTCTGTGGGTATTAGTACAGCTAGAATTGTATTTCCTCTCTTAATGCATTTTTACATTCTAAGTACATTTACAGCTATTGAAAATTTTACCATGAGTGCCATAGTCATATACAGTAATATTCTCAGTGGCTTTAGAAAATTGAAAGTCTCTCTTTAAAAAAAATCATCTAATTTTAATTTTTTTATTTTTAATAGATACATAAAAGCACAAAATTGTACAAATTAATGGGGCACTCTAATGTTCGCGCGCACACACACACACACACAATGTATATATTGTGTAATGTTTAAATCAGGCTAATCATGTTTATGTCCTCAGACATTTATCATTTGTTTACAGTAAAAACTTTCAAAGTCTTTTCTTTTAGCTTTTGAAATATACAGTACATTACTGTTAGATAGTCACCATACTGTGCAATGGTATATGAGAAATCCTTGCTCCTATCTAGCTGTAACTTAGTACAAAATGAATAAACTTCCCTTATCTTTGCCCTACCTCCACTTTACTTGGCCTCAGATAACACCATCCTGTTCTCAATATCTATGTGATCAACTTTTTAGATTCCAGATACGAGTGAGATCATGCTGTCCTTGTCTTTCTGTGCCTGGCTTATTTCACTTAGCACTTCCATTAATGTTGTCAGAAATGATAGGATTTCATTATTTTTATGGCTGAAGAGTATTCTATCATATATGTACCATCTTTTCATTAATCACTTATCAGCTTATGGATAGAACTATCCACATAATTCAAAATAAATATTCAATTTCTGAAAATATTAGAAGAGTTTTCTCCCCTTCACATTCATCATTTTAAGATGACTTTTGTTAGTTCTGTTAACTGACAAAATGGTGAAGGATGGAAAATTCCCTTCATAAAAGTAAAAATGAAATTAGTTTATGGTGAGTTCCTTGGAACTCATTCAGGAAACTCAGACAAACATCCTTGGATAAATCATTTTGCTGCAAGCAGGATATTTTACTTCAAGGATGATATTGACAGAGAGAGTGTGACACAGATAGATGATAGGGAATTTGAAAAAACACCTCATGTAGAAACCTAGACTATCCAAGGAGTAATAAATACTAATGAAAGATATAAACATGGGGCTGGATTATTAAACTAAACTAACTTGATCTTTATAAATTGTTCATCTTCCAGAAGAGGAAACTAAGTTCTGAGTAGCTTGTTCAATTTCCCCAAAACAGAACTAGCTAGGGACAGATCTGGATCTAAAGTGATCCTAAGCCACAAGCCTCTGCTTTCTCACTTTATTAATATTATGTCTCTTACTCAATGCAAGCCCAGTCTCATAGCCAGAAAGAAAATGAGTTTCTTCCCTCCATAAGCTCATGTAAATGCACATCCAGCATCTATCATTTTCACTGGTTTTCTTTACTCTAAAGAAGAATCTTGTACATACGTAATCCATGTATTCTGTCTATCTCCAAATAGCAGAATTAGGATCAAGGAGAGGAAATTCCAAGACAACTGAGATCTGTCATACAAATAAATATATAATAACAAGACCTTTTCTGAAATGAGGTAGATTGCCTCTTAGAGGAGGTTTCAATACTGTATATACTCTGAAGAGAATCTTTGGATTTTAGGAGACTCTGTGGGGTAATTCACAAGGTCCTTTCCAACTCTAAATTTGTGTGCTCTCATGGTTACGACTTCCAGTGTCAGCTTACTGTTGAAATATCCATCCATACATGTGGCTTCACCTTTCCCATGAAAGTTCCTCTTCTTCCAATTCCAAAAGTTTTTGTTTTCAAACTCTATGTGAATCAATGTTGAAATGATGGGGCAAATTTCTTGTTCCTTGAAATGAAGCTACTTATGGAATATATAAACTACTCAAGGCCTCCAAGAATGTTTAAGTTCAGGGTTTTTTTTTTTTTCAATATATATAGATGCTTTCCTATTCTGGTAATAATGTATGAACTTTGTGAGAAATGTGAGGTAGAGTTTCAACAAAGAGCAATGTGTTTCTAATGATCCATATACTTTCTTCTTCCCAGGAGATGTTATGCTTCTTGTGCATTTGGGAGCAAGCCAATTCACCACATTTTTTCTTTTTTTTCTCCCCTTGTTTTCAGGGTTGAACTACTGAAATTTTGCCACTCATTTTATTTTGGGCAAAAATAATGAGGAGAATGCTCCAATTATTTTTATTCAGTTTTGTATTATAGGATTGTAGAGTAATAGTTTCTTGTAGTTAAAAGAATTTGGGATCAAGGTTGAGAGAATATTCTCTCCAAAATGATATTTCATAGTTTATACAATATAAACAAATATTTCTAGAATAAATTCAACAGAATATACAGTATGATACCAGTTGGTATAGAAGAAACTGTATCTACCCCTCGAGTGTTCATAGCATAAATCTCTATTACACGAGACCCCCACTCACGGAGGAGATGGTGCCCCCAACCTCACAGAGGGGGATCTTCCTCTTCCAAACTGGGGAATCAAAAAAGACTATATAAAATATATGATATAGGTTCTGGTCAAAACAGGGAAATGTTGGTCAAAGGGTGAAAACTTAAAACTGTATGATGAACGAGTTCTAGAGATCTAATATACAGTATGGTTGGTGGTGGATTTGTTTAATCTGATTGTGGTAATCATTACAAAATGAAAACATATGTCAAAGCATCATTCTATACACATGGAATATATTTATTTTTGTCAATTGAATAATTAAAATTTATAAATTAAATATTTTAAAAAATAAAATAATGATATAAATCATCATTATTGTTAAATAATCTGCCCTAATACAAAAGAGATATGAAACTAAGATATTCCCAAGTGTACAGAAAGAGCCACCAAAGGAAAACATAAACAACAAAGTCAACTGTAATATAACAAATTGCATTTAACAACTGATTAATATAAGAATTGAGTAGTAATAATTGATAATGTTTGTTTCACACTCTGTACGTGAGAGACAATTAGGGCACAGAGAATAGTCTGGACTTGCCTATAAACCTTTATGAATCTGAGATAATTTTCCAGATTTGCATGACTCATATTCTTTGAGAGCATTCTATTCTTTCTGGTCCAAACTTTGCTGAATCCAGACCTGTGTGTGCCTTCTCTCCTTCACTTTGGGCAAATTTTTCCTTCCCCTGCTTTCCTGTGGGAACACACAACCTCAAAAATCTCAGTGGTTTACAGCAATGAACAGATATTTCCTTTCTGGATTATATATCTGTGGCTCTGACTCATGTCCTCCGTTGCTCCAGGGTCTAGGTAGAAGGAGCTATCCAACTCTTGGGAAATGAAACGTTGCAGTGAAAGGTCAGCTTGTGTCGTGGGAAGGATGGGAATGTTGAAAGAAAAAGTAGGTCCCTCAGTTCCTGTGTCCCAATCAGGCAAGATTATTGGTGGCGCGCGCATGTGCGTGCGTGTGTCCGTACACACACACACACACACACACACACACACGAACCACAAGTGGGTGTACACATCAAAGATTTACTGAAAGCAAAATTTCACTTGGCATAGACATCAAATGGTACAATCTCCAGTATGAGAATGACACTGGTTTTCCCCAGGGGATCTTATCTATGCACCCCTTTAGTTTCCGGTTTTGTCAGGCCTCAGAACCCTATTAATACCAACCAAGCTGGTGTGTTGATAGGTTCCTTTTCAGTGCTCAATTTTGGTGGTGATATTGACTAACTGGTTATGTTTCAAGGCTTGTTTTGCATGTGGGGAGGTAGTGGGGGTCTTTGTTCTGCCCTTGCAGTTTGTAGGTCCCCTGTGATCAGGGCTGAGACATCTTGTTCTCTTGAGAGAGGTGGTTGCACATCCAATCTTTTTATTATTATTATTATTATTATTATTATTATTATTATTATTATTATTATTATTATTATTTAGTTGTAGATGGACACAATAGCTTGATTGTATTTTTATGTGGTGCTGAGGATTGAACGCAGTGCCCCATGTGTGCTAGATGAGCACTCTACTACTGAGCATACCCCAGCACCTGCACATTCTCTCTTATTGAGAAATCTGATTTTATTTCCTCTATGACTGTGTCCCTGTCACTTCCCATCATTCCTTCTAATTCCTATCAATCCCAACTATCCAGTGGACCTTGCACACTGCCACTTTTGGTCCTATTTCATCTGCCCCAGCCAGCCATGGTGGGGCCTCTGAGAGCTCCACATTTGTAGTGTTTATTGCATATCACACATCAAAGGAAGGAGAGTAAGCAGCTGGGAGTGATTAGACTAGCTACCACAGCTGTATGCCTTTCTCCTTGCCAAATGGGTTCTTACCACAAGTGTTCTCACCCCCCAAAAGTGTAAGAATGTGAATTAATGCATATGTTAATTAGCTCAATTTAATCATTCCACGATGAACACATTTCAAGTCATCATGTTGTTAACTATAAATATATGATATTTTTGTCAATTAAAAAATAAAATATAATTAATAAAAATTTTTAAAAACTTATTTAATCCTGGAAAGTTGATTTTCCATGTCAGTTTTAAGATAAAAGTTTTGTTACTTCTTTTCAACTCTTATATAGCAAACTTTTAAACTTTTGGAATGATTTTGAATTTATAGAAAAGTTGCAAATAGTGTTGGGGTTGTGGCTCAGTGGTAGAGCGCTTGCCTGGCATGGGTGAGGTACTGGGTCCTATTCTTAGCACCACATAAAAAACTAAACAAATAAAGGCATGCTGTTCCTCTACAACTATGATTTTTTAAAAATATAGAGACATGATTTGTATTCCCAGCTATTTTTGTTTATTTTTGGTATCTAAAGTAAACTTGGTTTCTCTTGTGATTAGGTTTTCCTGTAGTGTAATACCTCCCTCTGCTGATTTTCATCATTTTTTATCATTTCCTCTTCTTGGAATATTTTGCTGAGAATGTTCTGTAGTGCAGGCTTTCCAGTTGTAAATTCTTTTAACTTTTGGTTATCATAAAAGGTTTTTATTTCATCATCAAATCTAAAGATTAGTTTTGCTGGATATAAGATTCTTGTTGGCATCATTTTCTTTCAGAGCTTGTTATTCCACATTTTCTTTCAGAGCTTATTGTTCCTGTCTCCTGGGTTGAAAAAGCTGTTGAGATACGAATTGGTCTTCCCCTATATGTGATCTGATTCCTTTCTCTTATGGCTTTTAAGACTCTATCCTTATTCTGTATGCTAGGCACTTTCATTATAATGTGCCTTGGTGTATATTTGTTGTAATTTTGTACATTTGGTGTCCTGTAAGCCTCTTGAATTTGGTTTTCTAATTCGTTCTTCACACTTGGGGAATTTTCTGATATTATCTCATTGAAGAGATTGTGCATTCCTTTGGTTTGAAACTCTGTGCCTTCCTCTATCCCAATAACTCTTAGATTTGGTCTTTTGATGCTGTCCCATAATTCTTGGATGTTCTGTTCAGAGTTTCTTACAACTTTATTTTCCAAATTGTATACTTTGTCTTCATTATCTGATGTTCTTTCTTCCAAGTGATCTAGTCTCTTAGTTATGCTTTCTATTGAGTTTTTTATTTGATTTATTGTATCCTTCATTTCAAGGATTTCTTTTTTTTTTTTTAGAGTCTGTATCTCTCTCTTAAAGTAATCTTTTGCTACCTGTATTTGCTCTCTTATCTCATTGTTGGAGTGATCAATTTTTGCCTGTTTTTTCTCATTTAGGTCATTCTTTAATTCACAGATTATTTTAATTATGAACCTTCTGAACTCCTTCTCTGACATTTCATCATCTTTGCTGTCCATGGGTTCTGTTATTATAGTGTCCTGGTTTGTTTGGGGCACTTTCCTCCCTTGTTTTTTTTTTTTATGTTGTCTATGTGTCTTCCTTTCTTGCAGTGTGGATCTGAGATATTACAGTTTCTTCTTTATTTTCTTGTAGTACCCATGCCGATTATCTATACCTCACCTTGATGTTGGGCTTCCAGAACCTGCTGGTGTCCCTCAATGAACGTTACCACATCCTGGATCTGGGTCCTGTGCAAGTTGGTGTGAGTGGATCTGGGCCACTGGGCTTGACCTCCTGTAGTAATCAAGGTTGGAAGGTGTGGTCCTGCACTCTGGTGGGTGTCTACCCTGCCAGGGAAGGGCAAAAATTGCAAATATAATATAGAGAGTTCCCATCCAGCTTCCCCAAAAGCCAAAACTTAGAAACCAATATGTTATTACGTTACATTACTGTTAAATAAAAGCCAGTTTTATTCAGATTCCACTAGTTTTTGCACCAATGTTCTTTTTCTGTACCTGGTAGCCAACCTAGGATTCCATATTGCATTTAATCATTATGTTTCTTTGGCTTCTCCTATTCTGTGGCATTTTCTCAGTCTTTCTTTGTTATCATGATCTTTTTAGTTCTGAGGAATAGTGATCAGATACTTCGTAGTAGAATGCACCTCAATTTGGTTTGTATTTTTTTAAATGCTCAGACTGGAGTGATAAGTGCTGGCAAAGATTCTATCAAGGTAAAATTCCCCCTTTAGCAAAACATATTAAAGATATGTGATATCAATATGATATCACTAGAGATGTGACACTTAGTCATTTGTTTAAAGTGGTGTTTGCTAAATTTCTTCACTGCAAAGTTACTTTTCTGCTTTCAATACTCTCTTATGGGGAGGTGAATCACTGTCTAGCTTACATACAGGGTACAGGGCGATGATGGCATTAAAGTCCACTTCCTAGAGGAGGCAGCATACACATAAGTAATTTGGAGTTATTCTCTAAAGGTTTGTTCTTTCAATTTAACCTACTTATTTATTCAATCATTTATTCATATCAGTGCAGACTCATGTATATTTATTTTATACTTTAGGTTGTAGCACAATACCGTGCAGTTTATCTTGTTTCAGATTGGCACTTATTTCTCTTTGGCATGCCCTACTTTTTTGTTAGCATTTGTTTGCTTTCTAGAACTTCAAGATGATCCAATCAATCTTGTGCCTTTCATAAATATGTCTCACCTCAGAGTACATACTAGGGTGTTCAATATAAGGTTGAATAGCTATGATAACAATAGAACACTATTTTAAAATTTCTTATCTCAGAGGAGGCTCTTAGAACATTTTGCCATTCAATATGAAAGTGCATCGTGTTTAGCTATTAAATGTAATAGAATTCTGATGAAAAAAAAACATTTATTTTTACTTTCTGTCTTTGAAATATGATGATACTTATAGGTAGCCACAAAAGTTTTGCTTACCTATGCTATATTTATATTTAGGCAAATTGCTTTATTGGTAGGTATTAAAATTATATTCTTTAATTTTTAAAATGTAGAATATTTGCATTTCTCTCTATAAGTGAGTCTGGACTATAATGTTTTGTTCTTATACTATCTTGTATTTTTTTCTATTTTATTCTCTCTATGTTTTTTAGCCTCTAAAAAGATGGTATAAGACTAAAAGTATCTGTTCCTCAAATAGAATTTGTTAGCAAAAACAATTTTGGCACTTCCATTGAAATTAATTTCTTAGTGCTGATTTAATTAATTTAATTCTCATGCACATAATGCTTTTTATATTTTGTAATTATTTTAAGTAAGATATATTTTTCCAGGAACCAGGCAAATAAAGTTTTAAATATATTCTCGAACCTGTATTTCTTTACCATTTAAATAATTTGCTATTGCATGTATAGGCATTAAGTATTTTTTAACCCAAATATTGTTCCATTTGTGCCCTTTTCTATTTATTATAAGAGATCTTGCCTAAGAATTGTCTGTTATATTAGTTCTTTAAAATATTCAGTTTTGGTCTTTGTGTTGTATTTTATTAATATCAGCTATCTTGTATATTTTATTCACTCTAATTTCTGTCTAATCTTTTTACTTCTACCTCTTCTGAACACTATTTTATCTGCTTCACATCCTTGTGATGCTTTTATTTCTGTTTGGCTCAAAAATTCCAAGGTAGTATTGAATATATATTCACAACATATTTGCCATTCATTCTGTCAAAAGTTGGAATTTAACCACCTTCCCATTGAGTGTGGGGTGAACTTAGTGAAAACCTTCTCACAAATAGGATGGGGCAGAAATGATGCTAAATTATAAAATGTATGGCTTCTTCCTGGTGCTGGCTCTCTCTCTCTCTCTCTCTCTCTCTCTCTCTCTCTCTCTCTCTCTCTCTCTCTGTTTCTGTGTGAATCCAGTCACCATCCCGACAGGACACACTAACCACTGTTATGATTTATATATTAGGTGTTCCCCAAAGTACACGTGTGAGACAATGCAAGAGTTTTCCTAGGTGAAAAGATTGGGTTAATGAAAGCCTTAACCCAATGGGTGAATTAATCCCCTGATGGGATTAACTGAGTGGAAACTGTGAACTGTAAACCTGCTGGAGGAGGTGGGTCCCGGGGGCACACCTTTGGTGTCTAAATTTGGTGAGCTGAGCTTAGTCTCTCTCTGCTTCCTTAGCATCATAGGAGACTTCCCTCCATCACACTCTTCTGCCATGATGTTCTGCCTCTCTTGGAACCTGGAGGAATGAAGTTGACTGTCTAGGAGCTGAGACCTCTGAAACTGTGAACTCAAAATAAACTTTCCTCCTCTATAATTGTTCTTCTCAAGTCTTTTAGTCATAGCAGTGAAAAAGCTGACTAAAACAGCAGCCCTGTGGAAGACAAAGGAATCAGCTTGTCAGAACCTAGCTCTTATAAACCCAAATTAAGCATTGGTGCTAAAATGATAATGACCATCGTTTTACATCTTTATCCTACTAGAATGGATCCCTTGGAATCCTCAATGGAAGGTCTTCCCCTTCCCAGCATTTTTGTGTTTGATTCTGCTAGACTCAGGTATTGGAAAGAGTGATATCTATCCTGATGTCCCTTCAGGAATAAAAGGCTTATTGCTCCTGAGACTGGCAGTGCCACCAGTAGACAGCCCTCTGTTGCCAGTCTCCTTCTGATATTCTCTCACAATCCAAGGTCATGACATCCTCCCAGATCATACACAGATGTAAATTGGGAGCACTGAAGGCCCTAACTCTTGCCTTACCCAGAATAATTTTTAAAGACCCTTGGTTCTTTTGTACTCCCTACAGGATTGGCTGAGTGTTGATATCTCTGCTCAGTCCTGCCTTCTTCCTTATTTCTGGTTGTAAATTCCAGTCACATTTTCATACAGATCTCCTGCATATTTGTCTCTGTCTCAAAGCCTGTTTTCCATGACAATATCCCAGCAGTATTACCAGCCAGGAAACAATTTCTGTCCATGTCTTAACTTGTACACTTTCAAGCCATAAGTAGAATTTAAATTCAGACACAAATACACTGGAGGCACCAGTCTTTGCCTCTAAGTCCATAGGAGAGACTTTATTTTACCACCTGGAACCTGAGACAGGCTTCCTATTAATTCTGAGCCCATGGGAAGGTACAAGTTTTCCACCTTCTTGCTTAACATGGAGGGGTGTTGTTACATCAGCCTTCAGGTAACACTATGGATTTAAGTCTAATTTCTGCCCAATGCAGCCAATGTACCACTTCCTGCCTTGAGGCAATGATAAAGTTTCACTCACATTTACAATTTTGGTTTGTAGTTTCCTCTTAATATTTGCATTGAGAATTTACCTTACTTTTTCAGGTATCCAATTAAAAGCAATTTTTGGTATACTTTCTGGCATTTTAAAATGTTCTCCTCTAAAGAAGTATAAAATGATATGGTCTATTCTAGTGCTGGTAATGAAAATCTTCTCATTATAAATGACATAAACACTTATTTATTCAATGGTTTCCTGTAAGTTTGATTTGTGAGAGTCATCCTTTCAGAGGTCTATCCTTGTATGAACTGATGTAAAGAAGTTTCCAAGCTTGAAAGCACAGAATCTCAAGTTTATAGCTATGGAAACTTCAAAAATATAGACATACATAGTAAATGCCTAAGCAGCTAATATGCTCAACTCAAAAGATTTCGGTTTAGCTGAACACATTGTTTACTAAATAAATCAGGTCTGTGGGTTCATTTGATTAAGAAAGTCTGATTGGATTATACATTTCTTTCTCCTTTTAAACCCTTATAACTCTAAAACCTGGCTCAGAGCCCAGAAACTATGAAGGCTCAATATCTATATTTTGATGGATATATTTAGCAAATGTTCTTCCTCATTCTTTGCTTTTTTCCAAAGATTAAGAGGAAAATAGATGTTCGTGAGTTTGTTGGAATGAAACTGAATAAGTTAGATATGGTTTTCCACCTTAATAGAAAAGTAAGGCCAGCATGTCAGCTGGGTTATTAATAGGGGAAATTTAACCCTGGCAAACAGGAAATCACCATAATAAAGATCTTTTTCTCTCTGTCCTTTGTAGTATCACAGAACTGGCCCTTTTCAGCTTAGTCAAGAAAAAAGAAAGAAAAAAAGAAAAAATTTCACCTCCTACTAATGAAATGTTTCCAAATGAGTCCTAGAACATTTTTCTTTAGTTTTAATAAGCTTTGAAAGAATATTCCCTTTAAATACTGCCCCCACACAATGAATATTTTTCTCTGCCATCTGAAAAATATCTTCAATAAAGATTTTTGTTTGGCTCTAAAAATTTATATTCCATTAAGGTATTATGTTGCAGGACATGTAAATGTTTGTCCCCAAATGAAATGGACTTGCATTAAGGTAAAAGACTCATCTAAAAATTAAATTTCCACTTTCTTTCAAGGAGTAATGTAGAGTCCTTTCCACCCATTCTTTGATGAAGAATATTAATGTGGCAGTGGACACAAATCTTCATGCCAGAAGAGTGTTACAGATTTTTAAAAGGAAACTGCTGCTTAATATGTTGATATTCTAATAGGTGGGAAAGAATGAGCTTGGGAGTCAGTTTGAGGTCATCCTTCCTCATCTTTCTTTGTGCTTAGCCCACCATTGCCATCAATAATCCTCTTTTCTTTCTTCTCAACAAGACAATCTTGACTGTCCTGTGTTGCATTTTCTGTTTTTAATAGATGAAAATGTACTTCGTGTTAATTGTTAATAGACTGATACTGTCTTGATCTGATACCACTGTACTACACAATGTTCAAGTGAAACATTGATTTTATTTCTAGTTTGAAATAGAGATGTTTAGGAGAATTGCATAGGATATTACTTAGGCTGGAGCAGATGATTTGGTTTAATACTCCTTTCAAAGGCTCCTAAAGTCAGAAAGCCTATAATCTACCTCTGAGGTAAACTCCAATATGGGTCATAGAGAGGCCACTCCATAACTGATGCTGTGCAAAGATTTTTCTTCCATATCATTCTGCAGTTATTTGAAGCATCCTGTCCTGGGATGAAGATTGAGGTTGCTAATGAGCACATGGCCAATTGGCATTAAACACAAATGGCCTCAGTGAGTGTTTAAAAAGCTGATCCTAGCAACTTTGGTAATGATGGGGATAGTAGCAATTATTTAAAAATTATAAAGTTATCCTTAATATCTCAAATTGACTTTTCACTGTAGCATTGTAGAGAATTGACTGAATCAAGGGCTTTTCCCTTGTGAATCTACCAAATTTCAGAAGGGAGGGGCATGAACTCCAGAAACTTGCTGACAAATTGTGGTGACAGCCTCTTGGTGGCCCCTGTTGATCCCTGCCTCCTAATACTCACACCTGGTGTTTCCTCTCCAGTGAGTATGGGCTGGACCTGGTGACTCTTAACAAACAGAATACAGCAAAAGTGATGGGGTGTCACTTCTGAGATCAAATTACAGACAGACTATAGCTTCTGTTTAGGGCACTTTCCTGAGGAAAACCAACTTCTGTGTCATAAAATTCCCTATGGAGAGGCCATACAGAAAGGAAACAAGGGTGACCTTGGCCAATAAACAGCAAGGAAAGGAGACCCTCAGCACAACAACATGGAAGGAACTGAATCTTTCCAGCAGCCATGTGACTGAGTTTAGAAGTGGATACTTGCTCAGTCAAGTCTTTAGGTGAGACTGCTGTCCCAGGTGACACCTTCATGGTGGCCTTGTGAGAGACTCTGGGCTGGAGAATGCATTTAAGTCATATACAGATCCTAACACAGAGAAACTGTGAAAAATAATGACTATTTTTAAGTCACTATCTTTAGGGATGACTTGTCACACAGCAACAAATACCTAATGTAAACATAAATTAGGTAGAACTATTCTAATCTAATTTCTGGTTTTGGAACTAAGGGTTGGAGAAATCTAGTTTGGGTTGATAAGAAAGTTAAGAACTAGTGTGCCGTTATCAATGTTTTTATTTATTTTTTTTGAAACCAAATATTTTATGCTTAATAGATGTGTTCTATGAGCTAAATCACCATGAGACAAAATATATTTACAATAGTGTCTTAGAGTTTGAAATTCATTGCCAGAACTCAAGAACAATGGTCAATGATTATGGTGGATTATAAATAGAAAAATATTAAAGTTGAGCTTTAAATTGTAATGTTATAAAATGTGAAAGTGGTGGCATATATCGCTATTCTCTTGTATCTCTGTAACTTATCAATTGGAGTTCAGTATAGACCATCTCCCATCATTTCTTTCAAATCCTTTATAAGATCATCAAAATTTTTCTAATCAGTTTCACAATTTCATTTTGTTTTTATTTTGTAGTGCTGGGGATCAAAGCCAGTGCCTTATTCATATTAGGCAAATGCTCTATCCCTGAGATGTATGGTCAGCCCTAAAGGCATTTGAATTTGCAATACCTGTTAAGAGGAACCTCACCACATGAACCCAAATAAAACAAAAAATCTTTTGAACACACATCATCAAGTACAAGGTCCTACACCTGATGTTTAGAGGCAAAGATGGAGTGGTCTATTCTCCATGCTCAGGTAAGCAGCAACAAATTAAGGATGAAAGAATACCACAGCATGCATATAATATTAATAGAAGATGCCCAATGCCACAGAGAGATACCAATGAAGTGACATGAGATTTCAAACATTGTGTGAGTTAAGAGGACCAGAGAGTATCACAGAGGACATATAAAGGATATCACCTATAATAACTCAGTCCCTTGTTAGCTTCACCCCAGCAATGAATGACTCTGTAGCACAGAAGAAATAGCGCGGGACCCTTAAGGAACGACTTTCCTGAGGCTGTCTTCTTTCCTGCTGACACACTCTCCAGTTGGCCCCAGGTATTCCTTTCACCTGACTAGCCAAAATCATTCTTTCAGTATGACTGGATCCCCAGTCCTTAGGGGCCTGATCACGTTGCACTCCTCACATATGATGTTAGGTTTGTAATATGAGGTGTCCCTTAAAAGCTCCTCTATCAATACAAAAATATTCATAGGTGAAAGAAAAGATTAGATTATGAGAGCTATAACCTAATCAATCCTCCTGATTTGAATGGATTACTGTTCTGGGATGGTGGTGATTGGTTAGATGAGGTCGGTCATTGGAAGTATACCCTGGATGATTTCACCTTCTCTGCAGTCCCTTCCCCCTCTCTTTCTTTCTGCTTCCTGTGGCCATATGTGGAGCTGCTTTCTACTGCTGTGCTCTTCTGCCATGATGTTCTACCTCACCCCTGGGTGCAGAGCTAAGGAGTGAGCTTACCATGGGCTGAAATCTCTGATACCATGAGACATAATGATCTTTCCCTCCTCTAAGTTGTTCTTGTCAGATCTCTTGGTTACAACAATGTAGAGTTGAGTTGATCACAGGCAGACTGGCAGGTTTAGGATTGGCTGACTGCAAGCCACATTTCTCAAGCCATCCCTAGTTGGTTCCCCAGTCTTGAGTTCTCTGCTTACTCTGGAAGGCAGTTCACACAAAGGGGATATTTGGGATATGCCTTGAAACACAGTGGTTAAGGTGGATGGCAGTGTAATGGGAAATGCACAACAAGATGGGTGAAATATACCAGATACACAGCCTAAAGATAATGGTATAAAAAATCTTCCTTGTCCTCAAACCAGGAGTCTTCTGAGGCCAAACAGCTTAGTTTATAGAATTGTCTTCACAATGGGAGCATTTTATAAGGCCTAATGTTTGTCTCTAGAAGATGGTCTAAAGAAATTTGACACTATGGCTGGTTTTATTGACACAACAAGGATGCTTAGAGAATGCGTATTTTCAGTAGCTTTTTAAATAAAAGATATATCACTTAGGGATTTGGTGTAGGTCATAATGAAAAGAGGGGTCTAACAGTAACCTGTAAAGTATGGGATGGCAAAAGATGTGAGAATACTGAAGTTTCCCTCTTGACCTCTAAATAAATTTACTTCTTTGAAATGTAGGTTGTCATAGTAACAGAACTGTGGAATTTTGAGACAGGAGGAGATATTGTAATTTCAGGACCATTAAATCCATTACTAATGCTGTTTTCTCTCAATCAAACTTGGAGAGGGGTATACTGACTCTCAAGAGAAATTCCTTATAACTTGAGGTTAATAAATTCTATGAAGACCTTTTTCCCCCTGTGTTATCATTGAGTTTTAGGACAGAAGGGTACTGTGGGAAATTACAGAGGATGGAATAGATTTTGGGAGCAGTATGAATAATGGCACTGTGCTGGGAAAGAATAGATTAGAGTGAGTATGGGGATTTAAGACATATTAAAGGACAATAAGACATTACAATGTTTTGATCAGAGTTGTGAGATGAGTGGAACTGAGCTCAACATCAGAAAAAGAGTCAGTCATGCTCCACAACATAGAATGGGTGAAAGGAAAATGAAGAATTAAGTCCTTGGGAAGCCATTCTAATAGCTCAAGCTGAGGAAATAGAGCATATATTACCATGACTTCCTTAAACATAATGATCTCAAAGAGCATTCCATCTAACAAATTGAGAAGCCAACAGGAGAGAATTCAGAACCATCACTAAGTTATTTGAACTTTCAATGAGAAAAACATGCAATTCCATTGCTCAGGTTACACTGGGATTTGAAACATAGACTGAAGTATTTCTAGGTTCCCCACAATCAATTCCAATTTTGCAAAGCTTTGAGGAGATAGAAATTCAATGAGTGGTGTTAATCCTGCTGAGAATAAAGTGGAAACACTCTTCAGAATTTGAGACTGATTTCTGAGTGTATCAGAGATGTGGCCTAATCAGCTGCACAGAAATTCCATGGAGGCCCAAAGGCACAGTAAGGAACAAGGGATTAAAGAAACTGGAATAGTACCTTTGGTACTGCCCCTGAGGATAAAACCTAGTACTCAGCTCCATGTAGCACAGTCATCCTTCTCTCCTGACCCATGTGCATGTGTGCTGCAGGCCTCTGCTCCAGGGACCCTGATTGCTTTGAGCTCTCATACTCTGTGAGCTTCAGAGACCACTGGGTGGCATCTTGTGAAAACCTATGTTCATGTCACTGTTATTTATCCATGTCTTTTGTGATTGTTTTTTATTTTCTCACTAGACAAAATAATTAGTAAAGGTGAGTATATTGTCAGCCAAGCCTAAGAAAAGACTTGCTCATATTATGCCCTTTTTTTCGGGGGTGGGAGTGGATACCAAGGATTGAACTCAGGGGCACTCAACCACTGAGCCACACCCCTAACCCTATTTTGTATTTTATTTAGAGTCACTGAATTTCTTAGCACCTTGATGTTTCTGAGGCTGGCTTTGAACTCATGATCCTACTGTGTGAGCCTCCAGAGCCACTAGGATTACAGGCATGTACCACCATGCCTGGCAGCATATCATACCCTTTTTTTTTTTTTTTTGGAACTATCGGAGAATTATCAGATCTCAGAATTAGGAATCTGTGCACCTTTGATTCTTAAGAAGTATTTAAATCATATGAATAATGATTTTTCCCTCTGACACTGCTAGATTCTCTGATCAGTTTTTTTTTTGTTGTTTTGTTTTGTTTTTCAGCTTTAGCAAAGTGTTCAGGATTGAAGTGGGCTATTTGGGTACTAGTTTACGTCTTTCTGTTTTCAGTTAATTTTTACCATCATTTTCTTTTCCCTGTGATTTGCCTGACTTAGCTTTTTATTTATTTTTCTTTTGAATTTCAAATTCTTGTTAGAGTAAACTGGCGATACAAAATAATGTTCACAGAAAAAAAAATTACCCTCTCAATTTATTGGCTAAGTCATCTTTTCGTTTTGAAGGGAACAAACATCTCTTTTTCATTAAATCAACATATATGAGGCTTTTTAAATCTAATGATCTATTTTCCAATTTGGGACATCATTTTTCATATAAAACCATCCTTTCTGAGTTAAATAACTTCCATTTACTTATCAACTTTGAGAAATAACTTCAATAAAACAGTATTTCTGTGATGAAGTGTACATCTTTCATAAATGTGCTGTCGTCTGCAGTTATCAAATGGCAACCCCCAGTTCTCTCTTTGCTGCTCTGTCTGGTCTGCACCAACATCTGCCCTTATCATCTGTTGTCCAATTGTAAGCACTTTGCAAGCCAGTTTGTTCATTGGCATCTCTTCAACCCAGTCTTTGGTTTCCTCTCCTTCTGTCTAGCCACGTTTGTCTCATGATTTTTAATGCCAAGATAACTGTAGAATTGCAGCTTGATGGCTGGGCATGGCAGCACATGCCTGTAATCCTAGTCCCTCAGGAGGATCACAACATCAAATCCAGCCCCAGCAATTTAGCAAGGGCCTAAGCAACTTAGTGAGACCCTGACTCAAAATAAAAATAAAAATAAATTTAAAAAGGGTTGGAAGGTGGCACAATGATTATATGCCCCTGGATTCAATCCCTGGTACAAAAATAAAAAGAACCAAGTTTATCTCCAGGCCCTGGAATGTTGTGAGAAGCCAGATACAGTGCTGATTTTTACACTTATTTCTTTTCAAAATAAGGGAATCCTAATTTGCCACACTGGCATTTTGTATTTGTAGACCTCAGGGAATGCAAATGAATCCTTTTGTGAAAAGAAAAGCAAATCTCAGACACCTGAGGAAGAAGCCACCTTCCTTGAAGGAAAGCCAAGTCCTTCACTAGACTCTGACATTTCCCTTCTTTAAAAATATATATTCATTTTACTTATAAATCAGACTCAATGTGATATTTTTATATATGTCTATACCATACATTGATCATACTCATCCACCCTCCTTCCCCTTTACTTCCAACCCTTAGCACTCTTCCTAGTAATAGTTCTTAATAATTTCTTTTATGTTTTTGGGTGACTTTATTTTGTAGATTTCTTATATGAGAAAGAACACTTAATGCTTGCATTTCCATATCTGGCTTATTTCACTTAACATATTGTCCACCAAGATCAAGATCAATGTTGTTATACTGATCTTGTTGAAAATGTGAGGATTTTATTTTTCTTCATAACTGAATGATATACTCCACTGAATATACATATACTATATTTTCTTTATCCATTCATATGTTGGTGGCCACCTGGGCTGATTTCATATGTATTGTGAATAGTACTGTAAAAAACATAGGCATAGGCAGTCATCTCATTTGTATACTGATTATATTTCCTCTGGACATATACTCAGGGATGGGGTAGTTGGATCATATGATATTTCTTTATAGGTATATTTGGAAAAGGCATTTTGAGATCACTTTATTTTTTCATATGAGCATAGGACTTGTTTCCAAAGAACCACACCTATTTACTTTTAATAAAGTTAAAAAAGGAGCCACGTACAAAGAAGAGAAAATGTGGCACAGTAAAAAAAGGCGACGAACTTTATGGCCCTGGATGCCCTGATGAGGCAGAATTTGAGCTGGGGGTTCTTAGTTTCACCAAGTGAAAAATAGGACTAATAAGAAATTTGTATAATTACTGTTAAAATTGAAGGAGATAGTGTGTATGAAATAAAAAACCAAAATGTTACAGAATGTATGTCATATTTTATATTCGTACATACATATATGTCATTCCAAACAGGGAATCACAGAGAAGAATTTTCATTTCTCATTAAAAAAAAAAGGATAACTTTGCTCAGTATGTTGAATACATTTGGGGATTGCTTTTATTTTCCCCAACACACATAACATTGTACTGAAGTCTGGAGAGGTATTTCTAGTGTGATTTCCCAAGATGTATTATTCTTATGAGAGGAGAAAATATGAATCTATGTTATTTATTAGGGGCTTGAATTATACCAGGAATTGGTAACCATTGAACACTAGCAGATTTAATTGTGATTATCAGAAACAGATGTGAGCATTAATGGTAAATTTAAAAGTAAGCAAGATCATTTAAAAACATCCCAGCATTCTTGCACATTTATGATCACTTTGTTACTATGATGGAATTTTATGTCAATCAGCTAGGATAATGTTAATGCTTGGATCTTGAATAGCCCCCAGAGTTGCATATGTTAAAAGCTTGGTTCCCATAGTGTCATTATTGAGAGGTGAAGGAACCTTTATAAGGTGGGAAGGTCTTTAGGTCATTGGGGGTGTTTCCTTAAAGGGGATTGTGGAACCCAATCCTTCCCTTCTCTCTCTTGTTTCCTAGACATGAGGTGAGTGGTTTTACTTTGCCACAGACTCCCACCATAATGCACTGTCTTGCCTCAGGCCCCAAACAACAGGGTGAACTGATCATGAGCTGAAATCTCCAAAACTGTGACCCCAAAATAAATGTTATTTCTTATAATTTGATTACCTTATATTTTTGTCTTAGTGATGGAAAGCTAATATAGTTACACTACACAGATATTTGGTCAAACATTAGTGTAAATATTGCTGTAAAGATTTTATTTAGATGAGATTAACATGTAAGTCAGTAGATATCAAATAAAGGAGATTCCCTTCCAGCTGGGTGGGCTTCATCCAATTGAAGGCCTTAAAGGAAAACAGATGCAATTACTTGAGAAATTCTGCCTCCAGACTGTCTTCAAACTCCAGCTGTGACTCTTCCCTGGGTCTCCATCCTGCTGGACTGCCCTTTAGATGTTGGATTTTGCAGTTTCTGTAATTTCATGAGGCAATTCTTTAAAATAAATTTCTATGTGTATATAAATATCATATTTGTTCTGCTTTTCTGTAAAACCTACTAATACAATTTCCTTTTTCCCCCTCCTTCCAAACCCAGGCAGGGACAGCCAGGGAAATAAAAACTGCTCTTTCTTCTCTCCTGTCTGCTCAGCTTCTTCTTAGTGGTAGCATATTTGTCACTCATATGTGCTATTTCTCTCTCTCTCTCTCTCTCTCTCTCTCTCTCTCTCTCTCTCTGTCTCTCTTTCTTACATTTTTTTTCTTTCCTACCCTCACCTATTTATTGGCAGAGGGACTGACCCACTTGGGGCGGCAGACCAGGTGAATGTTCTGTGGCAATCACCTTAGAGACAAGTGTACATGCTGCATGGATGGGGTCTTTGTGCTGATGCTTCATGGAGCTCTGGGAGGAAGAGTGGTTCCGTCAGGAAAGAGCAAGACCAGAATCCATTTTAAAGTTGGTCATGACCTCTGGCTATACTTGATATTTCTAGATGATATTCAGACTTTATTTACATGAAAATAAAGTTTTCAATTGATTCTCTTGATTTGAAGCTTGGCAGACTATTATTACACTCACAAATTCTATCATCATTAGTTGAGGCAATAGTAATACATCAACCAAGTTGTTGGCCAGATCTTACCCCTTCTCACAACAATGAGTTACATTTGATGTAAAAACCATATTCCTAGGGCTGGCTCAGTGGTAGAACACTTGCCTGGCATGTATGAGGCCCTGGGTTTGATCCTCAGCACCACATAAAAATGAATAAATAAAAATAAAGGTATTGTGTTCAAAAAGTCATATTCCTAGATGGAATTATTCAATTATCAAAAGTCATCTATCATGAGGTTTACCTATAACTGTAATACAGGAATAAATTTAAAATTAGTCTAAAATTCATATGTAATTGAAAAGGTACAAGTGTAAGAAAAATACTTTTGAAAGCAACTAATTAATTAAAAGGAAATTTTCCTTTCATACCAGATGAAATAATCAAATGTTGAAAGGTAGCACCAAATTTAATAATTTTTAACAGATGAGAAAGTCACATAGTACACAGAAGTTATATTCCTTCCTTTGATAAAATAAGATAAACATTTGATGGTATTATTTTTTAAATCTACTTTATTTTTTTAATTAGTTATTCAAAACATTACAATGCTCTTGACATATCATATTTCATACATTAGATTCAAGTGGGTTATGAACTCCCATTTTTACCCCAAATACAGATTGCAGAATCACATCGGTTACACATCCACATTTTTACATAATGCCATATTAGTAACTGTTGTATTATTTTAAAGATCACTAGACTTAAATGTGTGACTATGAGGCTGATTATTGAAGACCTCCTCAGAAGCAATCATGGACCATAAATTTGTTTGTAGTGTAACAAGAAAACATTGGAAAGTTTGAAGTATAACCTGAATAAAACCTGGCTGATATATTTAGGTAGATTGTCATATGAAGAATGGATTTTAGGATGTTGGCAATGAAAGTTAAGAGGGTGGTAAAAATACAGTAATTTTGGCAACGATGCTGCTGGCCTCGGTTGAATTGATGATAGAACTGATGGATATGTTGGAAATCAAGATAATAGTGTTTACTAATGGGTAAAAACTAAAAAGGAAAGGGATTTCAAAGATGTCACAGTATGCCCCATTAACATGCTTTTACTTTCTCTGCTTTGAATTACCTGCAATCAACTGAGATATAAAAATATTAAATAAAAAATCCAGAAATAAAAAAATCCATTAGTTGAATATTCATGCTGCTCTGAGAAGTGTGATGAAATCTTGACATTCCACTCCATGCTGCCCAGGAAGAGTCCAGCATATCCTGACTTCATATACTACTGTTAGTCACACAGTAACCATCTCAGTTATCAGATCCACTCTCAGAGGTATCACATTACTGTGTTTAAGTAAACATTTTTAATAGCCCCAAAGCACAAGAGTACTGATGGTATCTATTTTTCCCCCTTTTCGTACATACCTATTATGAAGTTTAATATATAACATAGGCAGATGAGCAGATTAATGACAATTCATGACATATCTTAGCAACATCAGCACATCAGCATATGATTTTTTCTTTCCTTATTAAATTAAGAACTTTCAACTTTTCACTTAAAAGAAGCATTAACAGATTATTTTTAGTATATCAGAATTGTCTCTACAGTACTATCAGAGGTTCCAGGCTTCCAGATGCCTTTTTTTTAAGGAAAAAAAAGGTTATTGCTTTGCTAGCAAAGGAGAAACACAGGGAACTCCTGTCCCAGAGGCTGTGATTCTGCCCATCAGCAGGAACTTGAGGCTTTAAAGAGGTGATTCAAAGGCTACTTTCCATGTGTTCTCTGTAGGAGATGTAATTCACTTGTTAATTTGGGAGATAGTTCTTTCTGAGATCTTCTGGTGCCATCCCTAAAGTCTGGATTACTTCATACCTATGATGGGTGAGTGCCCAAGGACAGATAACTCTGTCTAGGATAAGGAAGAAAGATAATCCTATTTCCCCTGAGATTAGGGAAGAGAGATTAGGGAGGATAGGGAGAGAGGAAGAGAAACATGTCCACTTTAAAAATAAGTTGCAGTAGTAAAGCAGCTAGGGCTATATTCAAAGCATAAAGTGGGCCACTGTTACATTTTCCCACTACATTTCATTTCCATTGGAAAATGGGCAACAACATCTCCAAGCTGCTTCTTGCTAAAAGATGGTGAGGTTGGGGGGAGTAACCCCAAATCCTTGTTTTCTATGGGGTGGCAGAAGGCATGAACAGTTAAAGGTATTCAGCATCAGAGCAATCCAGAGATCCACAGTGGCAGATAACAGGTGACTGGACAAGGCAGGGACCATGCTGAGACAACAGTAAACAAGACAGCAAAGCATAACTTTTTTCATAAACTATTAGCACAAAACAATTAGTATTTAGCCCAGTCTTTGAAAACCATGAAGACAGTAACTCATAACCATATCAGTGAAAAACAGATGGAGTCTATCAATGTAGGATGTTAGAAAGCTTTGTAAATCTATGAGGTCAGGCTCAAATTAATTCAGGACAAACTTGCAACACTTGAGTCTTTTATGATCATTATTATTAGGTACTCTCACCTAAGAGCCCTTCCTTTATAGTCTCCAGCTTTACTTATTTTTGGTAGGGCTGACCCAAGTGTACATCTCAAGTGTCATTAAAACAAACATTATTTTTCCTTCTAAAAGCCCATGTAGTATTGTCTTAGGCTATACTCTCCTGCCAGGTGTTTAAGACCAAGTTGGTCAAAACCAACCTTGTTCCTATCTAAAGAGTCAGCTGGGATTTTTCAGAGATTGTTTGGGGATGTGTGTAAACCCTCTTGGCTCCTTTAGCTTTCCTCTACCAGTGATGCCATCTGTCAGGATGGGTCAGAGTCTTGTTGATCATTTATGGCTTCTCTTGAAAGAATCAGGGACATTTTCCTCTCCAGTGACCCTCATCTTTGCAGAATATGCACTGGTTAGCTTTTTGTTCTCTAGGGTTCTCTCAATCTCCCTGATTAGCTGATTGGGTGACTCATCAGAGTTGAAGGGTCCAGAGAGGGGTCCTGCCATTCTCTGGGTCCTAGCTTACCATAGATGGCAAGGGCCAAATTGTTGGCTTTTTCCTTGACCCTTTTACTTCCTTGACTTTGGGTTCAGTATTAGTACTGTAAATCAGCATTATATCCTGTCTGCCTGTAGGTGATGGCTTATTATCTCAAATTAAATCAGGTTGTTCTATTAGAAGCAGCACCTCTGCAAAACACTAACAGGCAACAGTTACAAAGTTTGCAAGGAAAAGACAAAATGAAATTAACAGAGCAAAAACATATTCAGTATGTGTAACAGCTATGAACCAAGTAAAATAAATTTTATAATCTTAAACCTTTACTTAGTTATGTATTATATCTCCTGTTTATTTTGGGATCACAGTAATCTTTACAACAAAATTTGATCTTTTGAGCACGACTCTAAATGATCTCAGTTCTAGCCTATTTTGGAGCCATTCTAATACGGAGTAAGGTGGGAGGCAGAGCCTTATCTCAGGTCAGGTGGGGTTCCTGACAAATAACACAATATAACATTACAATCTAAAACACGAATCAAACAAAGGCCAAGAGAGGTTTTAAATTTCTTTTTGTGGAAAAAAGTGGCAAAATATTTCCATGTTTTACAATGTCACCTTTAAACAGATGAGGCTCTCCTTATTACTTTTCAAAAAATACATTTAAATTCCTACTTCAGTGTGAAGAGCCACACAAAGTTGTACATATAACTTATTGACAACAGGTTATTTCATCCAGATGTTGATTACCCAACATCAAATGACATGAACAAATACCAAACAAATTGTTACTTCTATACAAATCCAAGAATATTACTACAGATAATTTTAGTTTGAAGAACACCAGCTTGGTAGAGTGCTCTCCCTTAAGCTTTACCTTTAACTAAGTTTAACTTTTAAAGTACAATTTAGAATACATCGTGAATGGTAACAATAATCACAGGTCTTCATGGGTTAGAAATACTAGCAAAAATTGAGGAATAGCTTTAAATCTCTTATACATTTAGGATATGATGTTAATAATCAGAAATTAAATTAGTCAAAGCAAATAGATATGACAGTGTGACACTTCTATGTCTGATATAATGTACAAAAGAGAACTTATTGGTTATCTTACTGGTAAACTTACACAAATTTTCATTTTATAAACTTTTACGAAACACTTAGACAAGGCTTAGACAGATATAGTTCTCAAATGCATATGTATACCTAGTCACATATATTTATAGAGTCAACTATATTTTTATAACCTATTTTATATTTTGTTTAACCAGTTACAAAGTAATCATTTAAGACTTTAAAACAGGTACAAGCCCTAATCAAATTAAGTGAAATAGGAAAAGTAAAACAAGATGTTTTATAGAGAAATATAAATCATAAAACAAAGAGCTGAACAGAAATTCTGGAGTTATATAATATGGTGAATGGAATGAAAAAATGCAATCAATAGTATTTGCCACTGAAGCAGAAGAAAGCAACTATGGACTTGAAGACAGGCCATTTGAAAATATCCAGTCAAAAGTAGTGAGGAATGAATGAAAAGGAAAAAAAAGAAAACTTACAAGATTTGTGGAACTCCATCAAGAGATGTTCCACAAGAAAAAGAAAATAAATTGGTTTTTGAAAAGATTTTTAAAAATTGACAAATCTTTCACTAGACTACAAGAAGTCCGTTTGTGTAATAGTTATGAACATGAACAGGATCATAAGAATCTATAATGCCAGACATAAAGACAAATATTTCATGATCTTACTTACATGTGAAATCTAAAAACATCAGATTCATTGTAAGAGAGTAATACATTAGAGATGGAAAGAAAAATAGCTTAGTTTTACATGCCATGGTAGCACAGCTCAATGCCAAGAAAAACCTCCCCAGTCTATGATTCCTTCCATTGAGGAAAGTGAGAGCATAGTGAATGAATGCCCAGCTTCTATAGATTTGCAGAATACTAACCAAGAGAATGCTCAGGTTGGTGGGAAGTGGAAAAATAACATTCTGGTCAAAAGGTGCGAACTTTTAGTCATAAAATCACTAATTTCTGGAGAACTAATATGCAGCATGGTGACTGTAGTTAATAATAATATATTATACATTTACAATTTGATCTAAGATTAGATCTTAGGAATCTCACCCAAAATATAAAATAACATAATTGGGGGAGGTAATGAATGCATAAATTAGCTTGATTTTGGCCATCAATTCAATTTTACAAGTATGCCCAAGGATCACAATATACACCTTAAATATGTACAACAAACCTTGAGAAATCTGGAAAAAGTAAGAGCAATGGCTATGAAGAGATAATGAGCAAATATCATTTAATTTTTCTGTATCTGTATTTATTTCCATGTGGAGTCATCTCTACTGTTAACTTGCTTGCTTAAGAGAGAAGCTTCATCTTTTGGGGAAAAAAAACCCACAAAGAAAAGAATCCTGGTTAATATACCTTGAATCTAAGAGGGTTTGTTGGTTTGGTTTATACATCATGAGACTTTATTTCTTTGGTAATAAAACACATGCAAGAACACATGAGACATATACTAATAACAATGAAATTGTCAGGAAAATTCACTTGGCAGATGCTAAAAATTCATGCCAAACATATTTTGGTAACTAATTTACAATTCATCTTCAGCTATCTTTTGAAACTCCAATATTATGAAACAAGGCACCTAAGAACAAATTATACTTTATCGAAGAGTACCTTTTTAAAATGACCATTCATTATGTGATTAGTATGGTCCAAGAAATATGTTAAGTGATTTTCACTCAATCCTGACACTAGCCCTTTGAACAAATGCTATAGTATTTCAGATTACAGAGAAGAAAACCACAACATAGAGAAATTGGATAACTTGCTCACAGCCACTCAAACAGTAAATGCCAAATGTCAATATAAGCTCTACATTATTAAGATAATTAAACTCAGTATAATCATTGCAGGAAACTTGGATACTTCACTCATCCATTTACCAACTGTCAACCCTTGCCAACATGGGAAAAACATTGTAGTATGTTTATCCATATAATCATGTGGACATATTCATTGATACATGTATGTACATTTATGTACATGTATAACCATATTTTAATTTTTGATGTAGCAAGGTCTTTCTGTGTTATAGTATACTCTGTTATTTTGTTTCTAATGTGTTTGAGCATTTAGGTTCAAGAAGATGAAGCAAATGACAAGATATACAGAATTCTGAATAGACAAATATGGCTATCAAACTTCTTGAAAGGAAAGAGATATTTTATGCTATTAATAAATTCCTAATGTGTATTCCAGTCTAGAAGGATTGAATGCTTTAGATAAACATTATTTATATATTCTATTTCAAGAAAGGTCATATTCCTGCTTGATGTCACAAATGCTAATTTGAATATCTATCTTGCTTGTGGAACATTTCAGATTCTCTTATTCTCTGCAGAGATTTCCATAATCATAGCCTCAAGTGCTGATATGACTTCTCCTTCTGGGTTGAGGAAAGATGGTAAATGTATTATCCCTTCTGGTTATACAAACACTGCTGACAAAACCTTCCTCAAAGAATGACAATTTATCCCAGAAGAGATGTATTCCACTTGTCTTTATGATACCCATCTGCAAAAACTAGGATTCAAAATAGCAGATGGCAATACTTTATAAGATCAGTATATGACACAGACCTTGTTCCTCAGAGCAAGAATGGTCATATTTTAGCATGGTCATATTTCTTTTAATAGCAGCATAGCAGAGCCAGAATGATACAACTTCCACTAAAGGTAGTTATGAATATGATATGTCAAGAGCTTTGTAATGTTGTGAACAACCAATAAAAAAATAAAAAATTAATAAAAAAAAAAAAATAAAATAAAGGTAGTTATGGATAAGAAACCCAGAATGTAATCACATTTTATTCTCTTACTTATTTGGAAATACCTAGCTGGCATCTACTGAGGGAGACATCAGAGGTTAAAAAACAAAAATAACACTGCCAAGTGACAAATGCTTCTTCAAAGCCCAATCTCCACACATGTTCACTGTCGCAGCGAGGTCAAATGTGCCTCAAGGATCCCAAGGAGAAAGAGCTGAGGAGACTACAGGTCTTCAAGGAGTTTGGTATATCACAGTGTAGAAGGACATTCCAGGAATATAGCAGATAGTGATGGGAAGTCCTGACATAGTTTCATAAACATTAAAGGTATGAAAAGTCAGGGAGATGAGAGGTTCAGACATATTGAAAGCATCCGGTAAGAACTGATGTCAACTTGAACCAATAAGTGGCAATGAAAGATAGAAATGGGTCATACTTGTCTGCCAGCTGGGAACAAGTTTATTTCATTAAAAAGCTCTAAAATACTACTGAGATAAATGTCCCAGAGCAACTCAGTTTCATCACTAGAGGTATTACCAGTTGTTCTGGACTGACCTAGTAGTAGCATCTTGGACACGGGAAGATATTGCTGTAGAATGGATAATAGCTGGGGAATGAGCAGGTAGAATATCAACAATAAACATCAATTTGAGCTACAGGTAACTTATAGGTATGGCCATGTCACTGATGGAAGCAAAATTAGAATACTATCTTTGATATACTTCATCCCTTCCCAAAGTTCATGAGCAATCTGTTAGTGGCACTTGCTCTGATCTAGCCATGCTGGCATGTCAGGAAAATAGCTTGTGTGTGTGTGTGTGTGTGTGTGTGTGTGTGTGTGTGTGTGTGTGTGTGTGCGCGCGCGTGCGCACATTGTGTAAATATATAGAAAGCTATAAAGTTATATCTCTAAAATGCGCTAACACTGAAATCAAAGGAACAAGGGCCATGGTACCTGGCTAGTCATTGAGAAAAACTAAAAATAGTAATTATCTCAGAACCTCTGTCCATTCTATGAATCCAAAAGTTAGGAAATCCATCAAGCTCACATTCTCTATGAGAACTACAGAATTTACAGGAACAATTGCAGAAAACAAGGTTCTTAGCCATACTGATAAAGGTTGTCAGTTTTCCCTTCCAGAGTTCTATAGGTAGCAATAAACAACAATAGTCCCTCACTTTGGGTAAGTACTTCAAGGTTTCTCAGGGGTTATTATTGGTCATGAAATCTGTGTAGAAACAAAAGCATTTTCAGCATAGGTTAATTTTATTATTAAAAGAAATATATTATTTCTGTACCCCATGTTAGGACCATTCAAAGACATTCATCACAGCGGCAAATCAGGACAGAGGTTAGGGAAAGGAAAAAATACCCTCACTCCCATATATCCATATAATGACTTCTAGGAATTTTGGGATTTGAGGAACAAACAGGGAGCGCTTATAAATGAAAGCCCTGAATTTCATTGGCGAGTCAGGAACACAATGTGTTACTATAGTGAAGATGGAAATTTCATGACAGAGTGAAACTCATAAGAACCTGTCTCTTTTACATTGGCCTGGGACATACTTTCATTTATTCAACAAACATTTGTTAAATGCCTCTTGTTACCAGCCACTGTTCTCACTGATGTAGTGAACAATATACAGTGAATAATTAATTCATATATTGAATAATACATGTTATGAATAATGGAAGTAAGTTAACAAAGTTTCTTTTCTTATGAAACTTCCAAACTATGTAATCAAAGAATTTGGGAGAATAGTTGGAGGGTATTTGTAAGGCTATGTGGAATATGATATGAGTTTGAATTAAGTACATAGAATATAAAATAATTTGGATACTCTAAAAAGAGGTAATAAGAGGTTACCTCAATAGAGGGAACCTGGGATATTGGAGGTCAAGAGTGGGAAAAGAATTTTCACTACACATGAGATGATAGGAGAAAAAAAGAGAAAGATAGGGCCCCTTTCAGACTATGACTTAAGAAAGCATCTATAGAAATCTACATAATCTTTCTCATGACTTAAAAGTAAGAGCCATGAATAGGGAGGAGAACAATGATATTAACAAGGGCACAGTACTATTTGTTCTAGATTTATAGGTGCAGTTATTCCAGGGAAAATGTTTATGTGTAAGGAGAAGATAATGTGTTGGAAAGGGGATCATCATAAGATGTCATAAGATTATCCCATATTTTAGGATAAAGTAACTGTTAGAATACATGTCAAAAGAGCCAAGAAGATCTTTCTCATAGGAGCCCATGCTGGATGAGGCTACTACAAGGACCTTGTCTTCCACAGGGAAGTAACACATCCCTCTGGGGTTAATGCTATGGTTTCAATGTGTCTCACAATATTCACGTGTTGGAAGCTTAAATTCCAGTGCAACAGAGTTGAGAAGTGGGACCTTTAACAGTTAATAAGGTAATGAGGACAATGCCCTCATAAAGGAATTAATACCAGTGTCTTAGAAATTATTATAGGCAGTGGCCCCTTTCCATCTTTTCCTCTCACTCATGTGATGGATTCTGCCATATTATGATGAATCAAGAAGGTCCCCACCTGATGGAATCCTTTGATCTTAGACTTTCGAAGTCCAGAACCAATAGCCAACTAATTTTTTATTCATTATATACTACCCAGTATGTGGTATTCTGTTAGAGCAACATAATATAGACTAAAACTCTCAACTAAAACCTTTCAGACAGATATATGCAAATAGCTCCAATGTTTCAGGGCAGATAAAATACAGTCAGTATATATCTACCATATAGTGATATGATAGGATGCAGCCATTACTAGTATGATTATAAAAACAATATTGAGGATCAAATGTATTAGAAAAGTGAGTTAAAATCATCTATCACTGTCTCAAATTGGGTCTCTTAAGTGTTAGGCATAAGAAAGAATTATAGCCAAAGAACAGGTGGTATCTTATTGTATAGTAAATAATTTGGCTGATCTTTGTTTCTGATTCCAGGGAGGGTGCCTCTCTATACCATTGGAACTTCCAAAGTATTAAGAATATTATTGTTATTCATGGTCTACCCCTCAGACAATATCTCAGTTTATGCTAATGAAATGACCCAGTATGGGGCTGATGGTATCAGAATGATCAACCATATTGTTAGAATCTTGGTTCTTCCAAACATGTACTTTTAGTCCAACTTCTTAGGAGAACATGGAGGTTGGAGGTTCAGTCACAAGTACATAATGAAATATTAATAAAAACTCTGGACTCTGTAGTTCTACTGGGATTTTCTGGTTAACCCACATTGATATGGTGGGAGGGTGATTTGTCCAGAGGAGCAGGAAGCTTTGCATCAAAGCTTCCCCTAGCCTCACTTGATGGTTTCTTCCTTTAGCTGATCTTGATTTATATGCTCTTATGAGAAAGTATAATAAGTAGAACACTTTTCTAATTTCTATGAGTCATTCTAAAAAAAACTATCACATATGAGGGGTTGGGAGTCCTAAACTTTGTAACCAGTTTCTAAAGTGTGGATGACCTGGGAACTCTGAACTTTAGACCATGGCATCTAAAATGAGGACAATCTTGTGGGGAACTTGACTTTTACCTGTGAGGTTAGGCATAATTCTGCATAGTAAGCATAATAATTGCATTACACAAGAAAAATTATTAAATCTGGAGAGATGGGTGTGACTAGAGACACAGCAACTGAGCAATATGCTTCATAAATCAGAAGGTTCTGGAGCCAAATACTGGTAGAAATGCTGGAATAAAAATTTAACAAATTGCTGAGAGCTGAGTGACTTCAGAGACTCTCAAGAACCCACCACGTTTTTATGGTAAGAATTCCAAGAGATCATGACTTTTGTACAGGGAGAATACAAATTATAATTGTGAAAATAAGACCTACTCTTGAGGGAAGGGATGCACCAGAGCCCAATTCTTAAAACTTATCCAAACATGGGAGGGGGAAGGAATTCCTTCTCATTTCATCCCTACTGATCCTTAAAATTTCACCTAGGAGAGAAAAATCACAAACAACAGGGGAAAGGACTCCATGGAAATATATTGAGTTCTGCAATCAGGGAAAGGAGTGTGGCAGGGGAAGAGGGAGAAAGCACGCTGCTGGAGAAGGAACAGATATTCCTGGGGTAATCACAGCCACAAGACACCTGCCCAGGAGAAGACTGATATTACTCAGAAGAAAGGAGAATGTTCCCTCTTCCTAACATCCTATCACCTTACCAACAAGGCTCTAGGGCAAAGCCATCAGAGAGAAACAGATTCTCAAGGTATAGGAAAGCCTGTAAGGATAGGGTCAAGGTATAGGAAAAGCCTATAAACCAAAAGACTTACCAAAAGCAAAATACTAAAGGAAGCTGAAACCTCGGATACTTCCAGCTACAACAAACACTAGCCACCCTTCCTAAACAAATTAACATAAGTTCTCACAGGAAAATCCTATTTAGCTCAGTTCCTATTACCTTATGTGGCTTCCAACAAAATATTACAAGATATTTCAAAGGCAGAAAAAATAAGAGAAGAATAATTACCAGAATAGTTTTGTTCTCATATATTCTACAAAGATGCATATGTTAAAGGCTTGGTCTTCACCCCATGATTCTCTCTGGAGGTGCTAGAATCTTTAAGAGGTGTTAGTCTAGTGAAAGGAAATGAGGTCATTGATGACTGCTCTTTAAGAGAATAACAGGCCCCTGACCCTTTCTGTTTCTCTTTTGTTCCTTGTCCACCGTAAGGTCAGCTTTGCTCCACCTTATGTTCCCGTCATGGTGATCTGTGTCTCCACAGACCCAAAAGCAATTGGACAACTTAGCATGGATTGAAACTCTGAAACCAAACCCAAATAAGCCTTTCCTCCGCATGAGTTTATTCTCTCAGGTATCTCGTCACAGTGATAGAATGCTAAGCAGCATAGAAATTTAGTACTGAGAATTGGCTATGACTGTACCGGATGATAGAGTTCAGAAAGCTTTTGAATTGGTTTGTGGGAGGATTGGGGGAGAAGTTTGGAGAAGCAGGCTAGAGAAAGTCCAGTATGTTGTAAGTAGAGCTTAATGGGTGATTATGGTGAATTCTCAGAAGGCCAAAGAGCTGATAAAAGCACAGACAAAAAGATAAGGCTCATGAAATTTCAGGCAGAAATGAGAAATCTATTGGGAATTGTATTAAAGGCCATCCATTTTGTACTGTGGCAAGGAATTTTACTGCATTGCTCTAAATCATTTTGGAAGGATGGAATTAAAGGTAATGGACTTGACTATTTGGTGGAGGACATTTCAAGGCAGTATTATATTCAGGAAGTGCCATGGATGTTATTGGTTGCTTTTATTCAAGCTTACAATTGCAATCAGGAGCACAAAACAAAAGAAGATTTTGAAAACGAACTTTTGGCTAGAGAAGCTGAACATTTCAAAGTACTGCCAATGAGGGTACAGTTGCTAAAGAGATTAGCAACATTTTTTCAAAGCTAAGTACTTTGCAGCAGAACAATAGGAAAGATGCCTTGAGGAAATCTCAGCAGTTGGCAACTCATCACAGACTCAAATGTAAAAATGTACTCGTTTCAAAGACTTTTGTTTGAAAAGAGAGCCCTGGGTACTCTGCTCATACAGGGAAATTTAGGGAATTATTTCGCCATATTCTTCAGTAATCAGTGCAGTGGTGTTTCAAGTGGGTCTCAGTACTCCCCACACTAGCAGCAGACCTTTTTGCAAGCATGCAGAATGAAAGTCATTGAGGCTTGCATCAAGGTTTAAAAAAAAAAAAGACTGGAATATCAGGCAACATGTGGCAGGGTCAGAGCCCCTGCAAGGAGCCTCTAACAGGGTGAAGTTGGATGAACCTTTGAAAGGAAAGCCAAATCTGCAATGGAGACCCCCATTAAGTTTTAAATACCAGGAACATGGAAAGTATTTTGAGGGAAACTCTAGGTAGTGAGAAGAGCCATCCATCTCAACCAAGTAGCCATGTGGAATGCAGCCAGAAAGGTTAGAGAGGCAGAGCTGCCCCCTGGGGGCCAGACAAGCACCTATATGATTTACTATTTGTCTTATTGAACTTTGGTTTTGCTTTGGTATGATTCCACCTTATTATTTATTATGTCAGCAGGTGGACAAGTTTAACATGGATAGTGTGAAGTCATGTTGGTAGTATACACCCTTGATAGATGAGATTAAAATGGCACTTCAGCTCTACGTTCTTCATCCCCAAAACATATATATGCATTTTACTAGCATAAAAAACATCAGAAAAATCTAAGGCAAAGGAAATTTTACAAATTTCCCAACCAGTGATTCTTAACACTTTCAAAACCATCAAGAATAATTAAATCAGAGACATTCAAGGCCCCAAAGAGCCTAAGAAGACATAGCAACTGTATTAGGATATGGCATGGAAACTATGTATGACACTGCAACCAAGTTTACCATCCTGCATGGGATTCTGGAAAAGTATAAAAACTCATTAGATAAAAACCAGAAAAATTTGAATATAGTCATTATTTAATAAGAATGCATCAATTTTGGATCATTAGTTACAACAAATGCACCATACAAGTGTAAAATGTTAATTAAAAAACTTACTGTGAGGTAATGAAAACTGTCTTTTTTATCTTTTATAAAAAATTCTTAGTTGGAGTGTAATTATACAGTATAGTGGGTTTCATTGTGGCATATTCATACATGCACATGACTTAATTTGAAATATTTCATGCCCCAGCAACTGATAGACCCAATCTGATCTTTTCTTAAAATTGGGAGTCATCTCGCCACAAAGCCATGAAAAGATAATTTCGGCTTTACTATACATTACTACAAATTCTGAACCTGCTTGGAATGTCTGCCCCTGTGCCTTAAACTCACCCATGCCTGGCTCTCTGACCAGATAGCAGCCCTCTCTGAAACTTTAATGACGCCTCACAAATCTTGGCCTTCCCTGGCCAGACAACGACCCTCTCTGAGGCTCTAATGATCCTCATAAATTCTGATGTTGGGGCCAGCAAAAAAATGTAAACTACCATTTGTGTTATGCTCCTCAGAGTTCTGTTATCTGTAACCCCGCTTTGTGTAACTTTCTGGGCTATTAAGCTGGGCTGCAGGAAAGCCGCGGCTGCTGTCTTGTTCCTGCGGTTTGGGGTGGGAGAGGCAGCCTGGCCGGTCGAAATAATAAGCTTGCTTTAATTTGATTTTAATTGGAGTCATCGGTCTTTTCTTGCGTCCTGGTCTAACATAACTTCCCTTGTCTGTTATACTCTCATTACCTTCTTGTACCCTAACGTTCTTCATTCCTTTTTTTTTTATATAAGATCCCTTTTTCATTTTCCTCACTAGCTTCTACATATGAGGGAAAGCATATGACCCTTGCTTTTCTGAGCCTGGCTTGATTCTCTTAACATGATGCTCTCCAGTTCCATCCATTTTCCTGAAATGACATAAATTCTTTTCTTTTCTTTTTTTTTTTTTTTGAGGGAGGGTGTTGGGTATCAAACTTAGGGCCCCATCTACACTAGGCCAGTGCTCTATCACTGAGCTCCACCTCCAGTCCTCATCGTTTTTTATGGTTGTATAAAACTCCATTGTTGATATATGTCATTTTACTTTTCATTCATTAGTAGATAGAAATCTAGACAGGGTTCACAACATGACTATTGTAAACTGCCCTGCTTCAAACATTGGTATGCATTAATTCTTTCAAGTAAATACTAAGTAGGAGTGTATATGGATCATATATACTGGTTTCATTCCTATTTTTTTGAGAAACCTCTGTATTGATTTCCATAATGGCTATAATAATTTCAATTTTCACCAAAATTTTGACAGTTTCCTTTCCCTTGAATCCTCATGGGCATATATTATTATTTGTTGGATTGATGATTTCCATTCTGACTGGAGTGAGATGAAATTTCAGTGTAGTTTTGATTTGCATTTCCTTGATGGCTAGAGATGTTGAAGAATTTTACATATAATTGCTGATCCTATTTATTTCTTTTTTTGAAAACAGTTGAGTTTTCGCACTTATTGATTAGATTATTTGGGGTTTGGGGTGTTAAGTTTTTTGAGTTCTTTATATATTCTAGATATTAATCCTCTATTGGAAGAGCAGCTGGCAATTTTCCTCTTTTTCTGTAGCCTCTGTCTTCATGCTATGCTTTGTTTCCTTTGCTGTAAAGAAGCTATTAAATTTGATGCCAACCTGTTTATTGATTTTTGTTTTTTCTTGATCTATAAGGAGTCCTACTGAGGAAGTATTTGCCTGTGTCTATAGGATGGAGTGTTTCCCCTAAATTTTCTTTTGGCACTTGCAAAGTTTCTGGTTTTATACCTAGGTTTAATCCATTTTGAGTTAACTTTTTGTACGAGTGAAAGAGAGGGATCTAGTTTCATTCTTCTACATGTGGATATTCAGGTTTCCCAGCTCCATTTGTTTTTTTAAAAAAGGCTAACTTTTCTCCAATGTATGATTTTAGCACCGTTGTTGAGGATCACATGATTATTTGTGTGGGTTTATCTCTGTGTCTTCTTTTCCATTGGTCTATGTGTCTATTTTTATGCCATGCTGTTTTTGTTACTATGGTGATGAAGTATAATTTGGAATTGAGTATTGTAATAACTCTTCAGAATTTATCTTTCTGCTCAGAATTGATTTAACTCTTTTGGGTGTTTTGTTCTTCTATATGAGTTTTGGAACCATTTTTTTCTAGTTCTGTGAAAAATGTCTTGGAATTTTGATGGAGATTGCATTGAATCAATAAATTGCTTTGACTAGTATGGTCATTTTTAACAATATTAATTCTGCCTATTGAAGAACATAGGAGGGCTTTCTATATTCTATTGCTTTCTAGTTCTTTTTTTATTTGGTAAATTTTTCTGTAGAAATCTTTCATATTTCTGGTTAGAATTATTTCTAAGATTTTTAAATTTTTTTAGGCTATTTTGAATGGCATCACTTTACTGATTTTTCAGTGTGTCCCTTGTGTATAGAATACATTGATTTTTAGACATTAAATGTGTATCTTGCTACTTTATTGAATCTGTTTATCGTATGTAGAAATCTTCTGATAGATTATTTAGAGTCCTATAATCATATAATCTGTGAATAGGGATAATTTAGCTCTCTCCTTTCCTATTCGTATCCCTTTTATTTTTTTCTCTTGTCTAATTGCTCTGGCTTAAATATCTAGTACTATATTGAATAAGAGTGGTGAAAGTAGACATCTTTGCTTTGTTCCTGATTTTAAAGGAAATGTGTCCATTTCTCACCTACTCAGAATGATGTTGGCTATGGATTTGTCATTTATAGTTTTTATTATGATGAAGTAATTTGCTTCTATTATTAGCATTTTCGGGATTTTTATTATGAGGGTGTATTAAATTTTGTTGGAGGGGTTTTCTTCCATCTATTGTGATGATCATGTGGCTTTCATCCTTGATTCTGCTTATGTGATATGTTTATTGATCTGCAAATATTGAGCCATTCTTGTATCTCTGGAATGAAGTCAACTTGAACATGAAGTATGATCTTTTTGATGTGCTGCTGAATTTGATTTGCAAGTATTTTATGAAGGATTTTTCATCTCTGTTCATCAAGAATATCAGACTGTAATCTTTCCTTCTTAATGTGTCCTTATCCAAGTTGGGTATGAGTGTGATACTGGCTTTGGGGGAATAAATTTGGAAGATTTCCCTCCATTTATATTACATGGGTAAATTTGAAAAAGATTGGTGTTAGTTCTTTAAAGATTTGGTAAATTTTAGTTTATGCTAAAATTTAGTGAATGCTTTTTTAGTGAATTTTAGTTTATGCTAAAATTTAGTGAATGCTTTTTTAGTGAATTTTAGTTTATGCTAAAATTTAGTGAATGCTTTTTTAGTGAATTTTAGTTTATGCTAAAATTTTAGTGAATGCTTCTGGTCCTGGGCTCTTTCTGTGGTGAGGTTTTTTATTATTAGTTCAATTTCATTGCTTGTTATTGATCTTTTTAGGTTTTCTATATCCTATTGGTTCACTTTTGGTTAGATTATATGTGTCTAGAAATTTATCCATTTCTTGACAGGTGTGGTAAGTGCATGTTTGTAATCCCAGAGGCTCAGGAGGCTAAGGTAAGAGGATCACAATTTCAAAGTCAGTCTCAGCAATGGCAAAGTGCTAAGCAACTCAGTGATAAATAAATACAAAATAGGGCTGGGGATGTGGCTCAGTAGGTGAATGCCCTGAGTTCAAATCCCTGTACCTCCCCCAAAATAAATTTATTCATTTCTTTTAAATTTTCTAATTTATTGGAATATAAATTTTAAAAATAGTCTCCAATGATCTCTGGATTTCAGTGGTATCTGTTTTAATATCCTCCTTTTTTCTGTTTATGTTTTTTATTTGTGTCATCCATTTCTTTCTTTCTTTCTTTCTTTTTTTTCACTAGTTTATTGATGTTGGTTTACTTTTCAAAGAACAAATTAGTTTTCTCATTGATTCTTTGTACATTTGTTCTCCATTTCATTAATTTTGGCTCTGATATTTATGATTTGTTTGTTCTACTGGTTTTGAGATTGGTTTGCTCTAATTTTTCTAAGAACAAGAAAAGGACCATAAGCTTATTTATTATTATCTTATGTAGGCACCCATATAAACTTTTCTCTTAAAAGTGCCTTCATTTTATCCCATATATTCTTATAGGTTGTATTTCTATTCTCACTTGGTTCTAGGAATATTAACTTATCTCCTGATTTTTTTCAGTGACTCACTCATCATTCAGGGTTGTGCCTCAGTGGTAGAGCACTTGCCTAGCATGTGTGACACACTGGGTTTGATTCTCAGCACTGCATATAATTAATAAATAAAGGTTATTAATTAATAATAAATAATAAATAAAGGTTCATCAGTGTCTAAAACATATTTTTTAAAAAGTGTATTATTCAATCTCCACGTTTTTGTGGTTTGTGTATTTTTGCTTGCTGTTGATTCCTAATATCATTTCATTATGATGAGAAAAGATGCAAAAACATTGTTTTCATCTTTTGTATTAGTTAAGACATATTTTGTGCCCTAAAACATTATCTGTTTTTAAAAAACTTCCATAAACAGGGGAAAAGAAAGTGCATTCATTTGTTGTTGGATGAACTATTCTGTGGATGTCTGTTAAGTTCATTTGATCTATTGTGTGTTTTAGCTTTGTAATATCCTTGTTGTTTTATGTCTGGATGACCTATTAGTTAGAAAGGTATTTATTGAATTGAGGGTCCATCTATTCCTTTACTGAATAATGTTTGTTTTCTGAAATTATGTGTGTTGCTGTTCAGGGCATAAATATTTACACTCATTATATAGTCTTATTGAATTTTTCCCTTTATCAATATTTAATGACCTTCTTTGTTGCTTCTGATTAACTTTAGTTTGGACCCACTTTGTCATACATAGTAATAGCTATCTCTGCTTGCTTTGGGGTTCCACTATACATGTAATATCATTTACCATCCTTTCACATTTGACCTATGAATGTCTTTATCCATGAGGTATTTTCTTGCAGACAATCTAGTCTTGGTTCTTGGTTTTTAAACCAATCTTTCAGTCTATATCATTCAACTGGAGAATTGAGACCACTTACATTCAGTGTTATTTTAGAAAAGAATATATTCCTTCCTGTTTTATTTTTAATGTTTGATTTGATTTCAATTCTCATTTTCTACCTATTCTTCTAATGATATTTATTTTTTCCTAAACACTCATTTTTGTTTTATTATTTCTTGTCTGTGTCAGATTCCTTTAAATATCTTCTGCAATTCTGATTTTGGCCAGTTTCCACAAAATTTCCTTGATTTATGCTTATCTTGAAAAGTTTTTATTTCTCCTTCAATTCTGATGGACAGCTTCGCTGGGTACAGCAAGCTAGGGTGATTGCTACTTTCTTCCAGGGCTTGAAATACGTTGTTCCAAATCCCCCTGGCTTCTAGGGTTTCTGCTGAGTAATCTACTAAATTTCTCATTGCTTTACTTTTGTAAGTGCTCTGTCATTTCTTTCTTTTATCTCCTTTAAAAATGTTTTCTTTGTTCTAAATTTTTGGCATTTTTAATTAATGTGTCATGAGGAAATTCTTTTCTGGTTTTCTTTATTGGGTTCTAAATACCTCCAATATGTGAATGTCAATCTTACTTTTAAAATTTTGGAATATTCTGCTATTGTTTCACTCAATATATTATCAATGCCATTTGCTTATATCTCTTTTCCTTTGTTAATACCAATGAGCCTTGTTTAGTTTCTTAATGTTGTTCCAGTGATCTTAAATACTTTGATCATATATTCTTATTTATTTTACTTATTATTGTCTGAATATTTTATTCTATACACCTCATCTTCTCTTCTACACGAATCTAACCTATTAGTGAGAATTTCAAATGGGTTTTAAAACTTGTTTAAATAAGTTTTTATTTACAGAATTTCTAGATTTTTTTTAGAATACCTACCTTTTTATTCAAATACTCTTTCATATTTTTCATTTTATTCCTTAGTTTATTCTTTAGATCTTCTTTTATCATTTTAATAATCAGTTTTTAAATACTTAAACTGTAATTTTCTCTGCTTCTATGTCTATGAAATCAGTTTCTGAATTATTATGAATGGGAGGTACAGATTATTACCATTTTCTCATCTTTTATGTAGTTCTATGTTGATATTTGCACCTCTCCTAAAATGGATTTCATTCACTATTATATAAGGAACTCTTTGTATGAGTGTACCTTTTTCCCCACATCGTTGCCAACACTTATTGTTGTTTGTCTTCATAATAGCCGCCAATTTGACAGGAGTGAGATGAAATCTTAGAGTACTTTTGATTTGCATTTCTCTAATTGCTAGAGATGATGAACATTTTTTCATATATTTGTTGATTGATTATATATCCTCTTCTGTTCAGGTCCTTGGCCCATTTATTGATTGGGTTATTTGGCTTTTTTTGGTGCTTAGCTTTTTGAGTCTTTATATACCCTAGAGATTAGTGCTCTATCTGATGTGTAAGGGGTGAAAATTTGCTCCCAAGATGCAGGCTCTCTATTCACCTCACAGATTATTCTTTTGCTAAGAAGAAATTTTTTAGTTTGAGTTCATCCTGCTTATTGATTGCTGGTGGGACTGCAAAATAGTGCAGCCAATATGGAAAGAAGTATGGAGATTCCTTGGAAAACTGGGGATGGAACTACCATTTGACCCAGCCATTCCTCTCCTTGGTCTATACTCAAAGGACTTAAAAATAGCATACTACAGGGACACAGCCACATCAATGTTTATAGCAGCACAATTCACAATAACTAAACTGTGGAACCAACCTAGATGCCCTTCTGTAGATAAATGGATTTTAAAAATGTGGCATATATACCCAATGGAATATTACTCTACAATAAAAGAGAATAAAATCATGGCGTTTGCAGGTAAATGGATAGAGTTGGAGAAGATAATGCTAAGTGAAGTTAGCCAACCCCCCCCCAAACAAATGCCAAGTGTTTTCTTTGATATAAGGTGACTGACTCATAGTAGGGTAGGAAAGAGGAGCATGGGAGGAATAGATGATCTCTAGATAGGGCAGAGAGGTGGGAGGGCAAGGGAGGGGGCAGGGGGATAGCAATTATGGTGGGAATGTGATGGACATTATTATCCAAAGTACATGTATGATGACATGAATTGGTGTGAACATACTTTATATACAACCAGAGATTTGAAAAATTGTGCTGTATATGTTTAATAAGAATATAAATGCATTCTGCTGTCATGTATTTTAAAAATAAAATCCATTAAAAAAGAACTTTTTAGTGAGATGCTTTCAAGACTACCACTCAAACAATCATTGTTCAATGCTAGCAGCTCTTTGAGAGGGGATAATAATCATTAATAACTATAATTAATCCAGAGCAAAGCCACATACTAATAAAACTTTAAAAATATTAAAAATGTTTTATATAACTCCACTATTCCTAAAGTAGAAAAAGAAAGTAATACTGTAGAATAGATTGAGAATTAGGTAGGAAATAAAATAAAATAACTATGAACTATATGGGGCATGAGAAGGAAAAAGAAAAAAATTGGGATGGGAGATAAAGGCAGATAATGCAAGAAGAGAAACAGAGAAAAAAGAAGAAAGTGTATAAATGACCAAGGATAAACATACAGAAATGATAATTATAATAAATACATTAACTATTATAATAAATACATAATATTTAATTAAGGAATACAATATTAAATAATAGGGGGCATCTATCAAATTAACACAAAGCAAAATATCAGTGAAATAAAAAACTGGCATTAGAGAATCTTAAAATCATTTCTTGCTAAGCTAATTGAGGTGGAAGGATTTCCATCAGGTTTTGGGAGGCTCAGTAATTAATTGGCTATCCCTCCTTAGCTAATCTCTAAATGTCTCTGAGTGTAAAGGTAACAAAAACACCACCATCTATTTGTAAAGTTAGGTAATATATGTTATGTTTCACACACCCCCCCATTTCCACTTTTCTTGAAAAAACTGTGAAAAACTTAAAATCATGCCTTCAGACATCATTCTGCTCACTTTTGATGTGACTCTAAGAGGTTCTTGAAGGTTTTTTTTAATGTATCCAGGCACCTAATAGCTTTCAGAGGAAATGTATACTAATTGTCTGGCCTGGTGTTCAGGCCTCTTCCTGATTGGGGCTGCAGTCTTATATGCCAGCCTGTAGAAATTCTTCATGTGCCCAGAGCTGTTAAAACACCTGTGAGCTCACTGGTGTAGATCTTAGTGTGCATAAAGTGTGGTGGCACACAGCAGAGGTACTATGTGGTCTATGGCAGAGGTATGGGGCATCTTACACATGCATAGGTGGGCTTAAATCTGGGGCATACATGTCAGCAGGTTGATCCTAGTGTGTGCCAGCTGGTAGCTCAGGTCAGGAGCATTGTGCATATGGGAAGATGCTAGAGCATGCATTACTTAGGTCTGTGGCCAAGGTACATACATTAGTGGGCTGCTGCAGGAGCTCTGTCAGTGGTGGAGGGCATCTGGATCAGATGCATTAGCAGGCTGCTGATGGGGAGTATGCAGCTTTGGCCTGTGGCTGAGGTGTATGCATTGGGAGGCCACTGTGGGAGGGTTCTCGAGGTAGTCCAGATCTAGAGCATGTGTGTTGGCTCGTGGCTTCTGGGGCATGCATGGTGCTTCTGTCCTTTGCTGGGACCCATGCAGGTACAACCAGTATCTGGGGCTCAAGCACCTGTGGCCTGAGGCTGGGGCATTTGCTTTTCCCTCATACTGTACTCTCTGAGAATGAATAACTCTCTGTTCTGATCTGTCCCATTTCCTTTGTCAGTGGTGAAGAAAGGGAGGTTCAGCAACCTTGAGCCAAGCAAAGATCCTACCTCACAGGTTACTCAGACAGCTTATTTCAAAGGCATTCCCTATGATTATATTTGCTATTATCTCTCCACGTGAAGAATCTGTGAGATTTAATTCCTCCCAGCAAGGCAGTCTTAGGCATGGTCTCTACAGAATGGCTGCCTGCCAGTTTTCTGTTAGCAGTTTGAAATAAGCTGTGCAGGTTTCCCCTAATCAAGTGATTTTGCAGCTCCTGCCACAGCTTAACCGAGTCTGCCTTCCTTTTCTACCATTGTTTCTAAAGTAAGCTTGTCAGCTTTGCCTCTCCCTCTTCTTCCTTTTGTTACCACTCTCCCTTGACATACCCTAATCAAGGTTCAGGATTAACAAATTCTGTCCTAGTTTCAGTTTCTATAATCAGAATGTCCAAGTTCCTCCAGCTCATTAACTATCCAATATTATGTGTTAGTGTATTCCCTCTCTCCCTAACCTCTCTAATCAGCTGTTCTTTCGATTCCAAACCATGGAGGAGTCATGATTTGCTGCCCAGTTCCACTTCACCATCTTGCCAACTGTATATGTTCTACCTTTACAACTTTATATCACATTAAAATTGCTTTAAAATAAAGTAGAAAAATTTAAAGGTGAAAATATATGTTCATTCATTCAAATTTCACTGAGAACAGAGATGACTGTCTTAGACCATGGCGATCTTCATTCTTTAGCAAACATTATTTCTTTTGCTTCTCTCCTAAGGTTCTTTTTTTCTCTCCAAAGTTATAGGGAATTCCTTTTTGGCCAATAGATTGCATATAGTTTTGTGTTTTGCTCTAGTCGTTGTTCTTATGTATATGTCTTATGCACTAATCTGATCTTAAATTCCCCAAAGGCAAGAGATTATTCTATCTTCACTGAATTTCATTTAATATAATGCCTATGGTTTCTAGAAAGGTCAACATAAAATAAGCTTAGCCATATAAAATTCATCATTTCATTTGTGGTTAAAATGTCACAGGGGACAGGAGCACTTCTTAGAAGAATGTTAAAAAAATCTGAAAAGCTACTCCTCCAAATAAGCACTCCAAAAATTTAGAACTCCAAAAATTAACCTAAGCATTGGAACAATCTAAGGAGTGTTTATTTAAAAAGCAAGGATGAACCACATCTTAAGAACAATGAATTTTATGATATTTTAATTCACCCTTATTTCATTTCATTCTTTCCACTGCAGAAGCCTTGAAAACAAATAAAAACAAATAGCCTTAAAATTATAGTGGCCCTAGTGAATGTTTTTTGCACCTTTGTCTAATATGACATAACAATATTTATGTAGGTTTGTCTTTGTGTCCTCTATTCAGTACCATTGGTATACAAGTCTATTTTGGTGACAATACCATGCTGTTTTTATTACAATAGCTCAGCAGTATAGTTTAAGGTCTGGTATCGTGATGCCTCCTGCTTCACTTTTTTTTCTTTCTTTCTTTCTTTCTTTCTTTCTTTCTTTATTTCTTTCTTTCTGGCTTATGAGATATTTATATATTTATCTATTTTAATTTTTTAATTGCAGCACAATTTTTTATATCTCTGGTTGTATATAAAGTATGGTCACACCAATTCATGTCTTCATACATGTACTTTGGATAATGATGTCCATCACATCCCAACATCCTTACTAATCCCCTGCCCCCTCCCTTATCCTCCCACCCCTCTGCCCTATCCAGAGCTCATCTATTCCTCCCATGCTCCCCTTCCCTACCCCACTATAAGTCAGTCACTTTATATCAGAGAAAACATTTGGCATTTGTTTTTTGGGGATTGGCTAACTTCACTTAGCATTATCTTCTCCAACTCCTTCCACTTACCTGAAAATGCCATGATTTTATTCTCTTTTATTGCTGAGTAATATTTCATTGTGTATATATGCCACATTTTTTTATCCATTCATCTACTTAGGGGCATCTATGTTGGCTCCACAGTTTAGTTATTGTGAATTGTGCTGCTATAAACATTGATGTGGCTGTGTCCCTGTAGTATGCTGTTTTTAAGTCCTTTGAGTATAGACCAAGGATTGATGTGGCTGTGTCCCTGTAGTATGCTGTTTTTAAGTCCTTTGAATATAGACCAAGGAGAAGGATAGCTGGGTCAAAAGGTGATTCCATTCCCAGTGTTCCAAGGAATCTTTATACTTCTTTCCAAATTGGCTGCACCAATTTGCAGTCCCACCAGCAATGTATGAGTGTACATTTTTCCAACATCCTCGCCAACACTTATTGTTGTTTGTCTTCATGATAGCTGCCATTCTGATTGGAGTGAAATGATACCTTAGAGTAGTTTTGATTTGAATTTCTCTAATTGCTAGAGATGATGGACATTTTTCCATATATTTGTTGATTGATAGTGTATCCTCTTCTGAGAAGTGTCTGTTCAGGTCCTTGGCCCATTTATTGTTTGGGTTATTTGGTTTTTGGTGCTTAGCCTTTTGAGTTCTTTATATACCCTAGAGATTAGTGCTCTATCTGATTGTGAGGGGTGAGAATTTGCTCCCAAGATGTAGGCTCTTTATTCTTGCTAAGGATTGCTTTAGCTATTCTGGGTCTCTTACCTTTCCAAATAAATTTCATGATTGCTTTTTACTTCTATGAAGAATGTCATTGGGATTTTAATAGGAATTACATTAAATCTGTATAACACTTTGGTAGTGTGGCCGTTTTGACAATATTTATTCTGCCTATCCAGGAGCATGGGAGATCTTCTGCAGTTTTCTTCAATTTCTTTCTTTATTGTGCTGTGATTTTCATTGTAGAGGTCTTTCACCTGTGTTGTTAGATTGATTCCCAGTTGTTGTGTTTTTTTGAGGCTATTTTGAATGGAGTGGTTTTCCTAATTTCTCTTTCAGTGGATTCATTACTGATGTATAGGAATGCATTTGATTTATGAGTGTTGATTTTATATCCTGCTAATTTGCTGAGTTCATCTATTAGTTCTAGAAGTTTTCTGGTGGAATTTTTTTAACTTCTAGATATATAATCATGTCATCATGAAATAGTAATAGTTTGAGTTCTTCTTAACTTATTTATATCCCTTTAATTTCTTTCTTTTTTCTAATTACTCTGGCTAGTATTTTAAGGATGATGTTGAATAGAAGTGGTGAAAGAGGACATCCTTGTCTTGTTCCAGTTTTTAGTGGGAATGCTTTCAATTTTTCTCCATTTAGAATGATATGTATGATATATCAAGGTTCATAAATGCATTCTGCTGTCTTGTATAACTAATTAAAGCAAATAAAAATATTTTAAAAACTGATAGTGGCTCTGAAAATCAGTATCTGGACTGTCTAGAAGGGGAAGAAGCAATTGGAGTCCTCAGAACATGCCTTTTCTGAGATAATCTTTATTATTTAACCAATCTGGCAGCATTCCATGAACCCCTACTCACAGGGTTTGACTTTACTTGACCCGACTCAGAGGTCACTCACTGCAAACAGCCTTTTTCTTCTGGCATTTGTTTAAAATAATCAGCATCAATTAATTTCAGCTGCCTGGGGTGCTGTTAAAGCAAGTTTAAGTAAAAAGAGATTGTCCAAAACATTTAAAGGAAGACCCTGAAATTATGATGTTTGTAGAATTCTTTAAAAATCTCTTTAAAATCTAGAAACCATGTAGATGAACAGGGTCAGGCATATATCATAGAAAGGTCAAACTCTTTCACCTATGATTGAGCTTGAGGTTCTGAAAAGCAATAAGTAAAGGCTATTCAGCTGTAAACTTCATGAAGTAGCATGGGAGGAATGCATGAAACACCTTGGAAAAAGATAGGACACTTACAAACTCAAGACATTTAAGGAAATCTCTGTACAATCATTAGCTAATTATGAAACAAATTGAGCAGACTTCAGTGTCCACGAGGACAAAATAAAACAAACCTCTCCAAAACAATTTTTATAGAATTAGTTGAAGAAAATCACTAAATAAGCAAACAGTATTAATTAACATCAACAACAATAACAAAAACCCAATAGCAATGACAGCAAACCCTAGAGGAGTCTAATTTCCAATACTGCTAAATTATATTAAATTTTCTAGTTTGCAACAAAAATTATGACACATGCTAAGAAACTTTTAGGAAAGTATGGCCTATCACGGGGAGAAAAGTAGTAAATAGAAACTGTACCTAAAAATGAGCAGCATGAGAGAAGTGATCCATCATATATAAAGGATCCTCAATAAGACTGATGATTTATTTCTAGTTAGAAACCATGTAGGCCAGCAGGCAACGGGATGAGATATTAAAAGTACTGAAAGAATGAGACTTCCAATCAATAAATTTATATACAGCAAGCTTGCCTATAAAAATAAAAGAAATTTAAGACATCACTAGATAAATAAAAACTGAGATACCCTCCCTGGCAGAATTGCGCTACAATAAATGCCAAAGGGAATTGGGTAGACTGAAGTAAAGTAATATTATATAGTAACTCAAATCCACATTTAAAAAAATAAAGAGCACTGACAAAGATAAAATTGTGGTAAATAAATTTAAAAGACAGTATTAATGTATTTTTGTTAATTTATCTTTCCTATCTCATTTGAAAGACAACCATGTGTATGTGTATATTTATATATACATATACATGCATATGCATAAATTTATATATAATTAAATACATGGCTTTATATATATTTTCATAAAACTGTACTGATGGTATTTAGTATATAAAGATGTATTTTGTATGGCAGTAGTAGCAAAAAGAAAAGTCCAAGAAAAAGAACAAAACTTTGTAGATGGTTGAAGGTAAACTAGTGTAAATTTAATCTAGGTTATTATAAAGTAAAAACATAATTTTAATCTCCAAAGCAACTATTAAGAAAAAATAAAATTTTTGAGAGAAGTGGCAAAAGAATTACAATGGAACGTTAGAAAATATCTATTTAACACAAATAAGATAATAATGTATAAATCATGGAATAATAAAGGCATAAAATATACAGGAAACAAATAGCAAGTTCAAACCCAGCCTCAGCAACTTAGCAAGACCCTGTCTCAAAATAAAAAAATAAGAGGACAAGGATGTAGTTTATCTTCCTTGTTTTCTACCTCCAGTACCCCAACAAATCCCAAACCAAAAACAAAAAACAAACATAACCATGTGCACTGATGAATAAGTTGATTGCTGAAATCCTCAATTATGGTAATCCTTTCACTTTCTTAATGGTGTCTTTGCTACAAAATTATATTTTTTTATTTAAACTATTAAACATATATTAAAACAAAAATTGTATATATTAATGTTACTATATGATGTTTATACATATCTAAATTGTGCAATCTCCTTATTTATCAATTTTTATGGCAAAACATTTAAAATATTTTCTTCTAGTTTTAGTACACAGTGCACAACTGCTATCAGTAGTCTCCTTAGTGTGTAATAGCACACAAGAACTTCTCACTGCTATCCAATCGCAATTTAATACAAATTTATCAACCTTTCCTCATCCCACTAATAACTACTATTCTACTTTCAATTTCTATTAGATCAACTTATTTACAAATCATGTCTGAGTGGAGTTAATGAGATATCTTTATTTATGTGCCTAGTTTATTTCACTTAACATAATGGTCTCCAGTTCCATCCATGTTGTCACAAATGACAGCTTCATTCTTCTTAGTGGCTGAACAGTATTTTATTATGTATATGCGTCACATTTTCTTTGTCCACTCTTCAGGTGATAAGCATTTACATTCTTTCCATTTTGGGGGCAGTTAAGAATACTGCTGGAATGAACATAGGATTTCAGATGTCTCCTTGAAATACATGATTTTGTTCGTTTGGATATATACCTAATAATGTGATTGCTAAATTATATTGCAATTCTCATTTTAACTTTTTGAGGAGCCTCTATACTCTTTTTCATAGTGGCTGTGCTAATTTACATTTCTACCCATAATATACAAGTATTCTCTTTTTGCCACATCCTCGATAGCACTTGTTATATTTTGCCTTTTTAAAAATAACCTCTCTTACTGGAGTGAGGTGATACTGTGGTTTTGATTTGAATTTCCCTGATAATTAGTCACTAGTATGGCATTATGTAAAAATGTGAATGTGTAACCGATGTGATTCTGCAATCTGTATTTGGGGTAAAAATGGGAATTCATAACTCACTTGAAACTAATGTTTGAAATATGATATGTCAAGAGCTTTGTAAGGTTTTGAACAACCAATAAAAAAATAGTGATATTGAGCATTTTTTTGCATACCTATGAGCCTTTTGAGAAATTTTTATTCAAACCTATTGTCCATTTTTGGAACCAGTGTTCTGGTTTTTGCCTGTTGAGTTTTGGAGGAGGTCCATATATATTCTACCTCAGAAGTTCTCATGAATGTGAAATTTTCGACTCTTTCTGTTTGGCTAATGATTTTGGTGTGCCACTTCTTACATATGAAGATGTCATTCTGTGTTATCTTAGAGAAATTTTGTTTTTAATCTTTCTGCTTATCTCTAAAGACCATCTGGAATTGATTTCTGGATATGGCATAAAGTTAGGTTCATGATCATTTTCTTGGAGACCAATGCATTTAGTGCAATTTATTGGAAAGGCCATTTTTCCTCATTGCACTGTAATGATGAAGATAGACATAGAGAGAGAGAGACTTGAGTGTGTCACTTTAAAATACTTTGTTACTTTAATCTTTTTGTTTCTCCCTGTGCCAATATTGTACTTTCTTAATTATAGTAGCTTTAAAATAAGACTTGATATCCAGTGGGATGAGTCCTTTAGTTTTGTCAAATATGTTCTTGGTTTTTCTTATGTCTTTACAAGACTCATCTTATAAATTTCTACAAAATGCTGCTAGAATTTTGACAATTTAATTGAATCTATACATCAACTTAGAGAGAGCTGACATCTTTACTATATTGTGTGCTCCAATTCCAGATCATGATATATTCCTCTAACGATTAGATCTTCTTTAATTCTTTCAGTAATATTTTTGAGCTTTCTGAGAAGTTTTTACTTATCTTTATATTTTTTCTTTTATTAAAATATAACTAAAATAGAACAGAGTTCATAAATTTGAACTGTATAACTCAATTAATTTTGGATATCCATTTACCTAAATAATGATCATCTGAAAGAAGCTGGACAGTATTTTCAGCATGCCTTTGTGATTTCTTCTAGATGATACCCTCACAAATATAATCATTATTTTGATCCCTGTCAACAGAGATAACATCTACTATTTTGAATTTAATATTAATGGAAGCATACAGGATATACACTTTTGAGTATGGCCCCTTTAAAATTGATCGACTTTATATGTGATATTCATCATATCACTATGTGTTGCAAAGGTTAATACTTTCTATTACAGTGTAGTATTTAATATTATTAACATACCTATTTTTCTATTTTATTAATGGACATTTGGGTTGCTTCCAGTTTGGGGCTACTCTGAATAATGCCAATGTAAATATTTTTGTATATGCCTTTTGGTAAGTGTGTGCATTTTTGCCTTTAGGTATGTGGCATATCCCCCAAATCACTAGACCATATTATGTATCTATACGTATAGATAAAGGTATGGTACTGCCTGTTTTGAAGTGTATAGTAGAGACTGTAAATATTACCAAAGTGGTGCACTTACTGATACTCTGCCATCAATATGTGAATTTTACCAAGTAATCTGAGTGGTAAGTGAAGTAGATTTTTAAATCTTTTTTTAAAAAACACTCATTTTATATTTTGCTTATTTTATGTTGGTGTATTAGTATTTTATAATTATTTATAAAAATTATTGATATGAGGGCTGGGGTTGTGGCTCAGTGGCAGGACACTTGCCTCACACATGTGAGGCACTGGGTTCAATCCTCAGAACCACATAAAAATAAACAAACCAAATAAAGATATTGTGTCCATGCATAACTAAAAAAAGTATTGAAAATTTCTTGATATGAGTGCCTTGTTCAATTTATTTTATTGTAAATACCTCCTTCCTGTATGAAGCATGCATTATTTTTATTCTTGTAATTTTGTACTTTATTAAATAGAAGTTCTTAATTTTGATAGTCAAATTTATCAGTCTTTTTTATTGTTGATGGGTTTTTTAAGCCCATTTAAGAAATCTTCTTATGCTAAAGTCATAAACATATTTTGTAGTGTTTTCTACTATAAATCTTACTGCTGTTACCTTTCACATTTTGGTTTCCAATCATTTAAATGGATTATTCATGTATAGTCTTAGGCATTAAGATTTATTTTTTTACTACATGTGGCTATTGAGTTGATGGAGCATCGTATATTGAATTGACTATCATCATTTTCCTACTGAATGCTACCCTTTCCTTAGTTGTTGTAAATCTGGTGGCTGCAAGCTTACAGGCACTTTTCTTGTTTGCTGCAGTATTTCAATATCCTATTGCTTCTCCTATGCCATTCTCACACCTATTCATTATTGATAGTTTACCATATGCCCTGAGCTTTGCTCTTTTATTTGTTTATCTTACCAGGATTGCTCTAGTTGCTTGTATTCTATTTCATATAAATTTTAGAATCCCAATTTAATAGATTGCTTGTATTACATTAAATATATAGATGAATTTGGGGGATAAAGGAAACTGATATCATTGTATTACCCACTATAATAGTGCATAGCTCCGTTTAATTATGACTTTAAAAATGCCTCTGTAACATTTTAAAGATTTCAATATGGTGGTATTGAACATCTTTATTAGGTTTGTTCATAGGTAGTTTTATATTTATGGTACGTCCTAAATGCTATTTTAAAACTGCTTTTTAATATTTTCCTTCTCATTAACTGTTCATAGTGTGCAGAAATTCAATAGAAATTAAATTGACTTGCTGTTTTGACCTTGATGTCAACAAGATCACTAAAACCAAATCATTTGTATATTCTTTCAGCTTTTCTGTTTAAGTAGTTTATAAAGAGCACATATCTGCTTTCTTAGTTTTGACTGTTCATACTTTTAATTTCATTTTCTTACTTTTTAACACACTATAAAACATCCAGTACAATACTCAATATAAGTTATATTATGCGTATCTGTGTGTTGTCCCTCACCTCAAGGAAAATATTCAATATGTAATCATTATTTAAAGTGTGAATTATTGGTTTTATCATAGACAGTCTTTGTTTTTGTTCCAAAGCATCCATTATTTTTTTCTTATTTATTTACTTATCTATTTATTTAATTTTATTTTTGGTACCAGAGATTGGACCCAGGAGCTCTTAGCCATTGAGCCCCATCCCAGCGCTCCCTTTTTTATTTTTTATTTGAGACAGGGTCTTGCTAAGATGCTTAGGGCCTTGCTAAGTTGCTGAGGCTGGCGTTAAACTTGAAATCCTCTTGCCTCAGCTTCCTGAGCACCCAGGATTACAGGAATGTGCCACCATGCCCTGCTTTATTTTCATTTTTGAAAGGATAAGAAAATTCTTCCTATAACTGGGATATTTCACAACACAATGTGGTTGTTATTAAAATATGTGATTTAATAAAAATTGCTTTCAGTATAATTTATCAGAACTTTTTAATAAAATGCCCAAAGATGTTGTTCTTGTTTTTAGAGATCAAATTTATGCTTTTTTTTTTTTTAAAAAATTATTAACATGAATTTATTATACAAATTAATGGGATTCACTGCTATATCCATATAAGCATACAGTGTGCATTGGCCATGTCCACATCTTCTTCTTTTACTCTTCTCTTTCATTCTCCTACCCTCTTCCCAATCATAGTAATCACTGTTCTACTGTCAGGTTAACCTATTTTTTCCCCTTTTGGCTTCCATATATAAGAGAGAACTTATTAAACTCAACTTTCTTTGTCCAGCTTATTATTAACACAATATTCTCCAGTTTCCTCCATTTTGTTACAAATGACTGGATTTCATTCTTCTTTATGTATGAATAATACTGTTGTATATATACACCACATTTATTTTATCCATTCATCTGTTGACAGGCACCTAGGCTGATTCCATTTCTTGACTATTGATAGTACTGCAACAAACATGGGTGTATAGGCATCTCTCTGAATGCTGACATCATTCCTTTTGGACATACACCCAGGAATAAATGGATCATTTGGTAGTCCTATTTTAGTTTTTTGAGGACCTCCACACTGTTTTCCACAGTGGCTATCCTAGTTTACATAATCCTGACAGTATATTAGGGTTCTTTTATCTTCACACCCTTGCCAGTATTTATAATACAAATAATTGCCATTCTAAATGGGATGAGATGGAATCTCAATGTAGTCTTAATTTACAGTGCTCTAATAAGAGTGTGTGAGGATATATATGTGTGTGTGTATGTGTGTGTGTGGGGGGTTCATTATATCTATCTATCTCTATCTACCTATCTATATATATTTGTTGGCTGTCTATATTTCTTATTTTGAGACTCTGTAGATCCTTCTCAAAAGAATCTATTCCGATCATAGGCATTATTTATTATTTATTTATTTGAACCCTGGAGTGCTTTACCACTGAACTAACTACCCAGCACATTTTATTTTTTGTTTTGATACCAAGCTGGCCACAAACTTGCTGTCCTCCAACTTTCCTCCCTGAGTTGCTGGAATTAAAGGTGAATGTCACTATTCTTGGCTTGATCATAGCCACTCCTACTATATTAGAAGGTTCCATTTTGCTTAATATTGTTTTTATTATAAATAATTATTCAATTTAATTTTATTTATCAGATAATCACATTTCTTTTTCTTCTTTATTCTGTAAATATAATGAACAATACAAATTGACTAAAAATATGCTCTTGGTTATGGTTGTATTTTAATATTATTGTTTCTCCTTTAAAAGTGATGTCTTTATTTCTTATATATTTTATAGATTCATTTTTGTCTTTGATTTTTAGTAGTTTTTCTGTGATGTAATAGAGTAGTTTTGTTATTGTTTTACTGAATTCATAGAGCTTCTTGATTATATGACTTGACCTATTTTAACTATTTTAGAAAATTTGTGGACAGTTGTTATTTCATTATTGCTGTCTCTTTCATTATCTTCTTATCTCCTTTCAAAATACCTGAAATATATATGATTTTCACCATACTTCATTTACCACTGAGATTTTTTTCTGCATTTTTCATGCTTTGTTCTTTTTGACTTCAATGTGGATATTCTCTATTTTTACCATTTATTTATTTGTTTACTTATTTATTTATCTATCTATTTATTTATTTTTACATTCATTCTTTGTCCTTCTTTGTTCAATCTATTCCTATACTCATTTAAGTTTTTAGTTTTAGTAATTTTTTCCTTTTGAAGATTCTTCAATTTAGTTTCTTATATGCTTCTCTGCTATATATCAGCTCAATGCTACAAATCAACAAATGCCCTTGAGGGAATGTATGGAGGTGAACACCAAGCTAAATTCAATAAAATAAAAAAATAAATTCAGTGTTTTCCTTCTCCTCAGGTTAACTACTGAACTCTAGGATACTTTGATTACTTTCCAATGCCTGGTGTATTTTTTCTTTATTTTTAAAACAAGCTTTGGGGGTTTGTGTTAGCAGCAAGCTTCATGTTATAAAAACTATTTCATTATTGCCAAAATTGAAAATCTGATTCTACTAAATGTTATTCCTTCATGCTTTTGTGTGAGAGATATTACAAAGAAGTGTTGATAAGGTTAAAAGAGAAATGACTATCAGATACATGAATTCATTGTCTAATGTAGTTGCTGATAAGATTTTCTGATGTTTCTCTTCAGGGAGAGTGTAGGTACATAGTTTCTGTTCTATAAAGATATTTCCCATTTAAGTCTGATATTTTTAGGGAAAAAGAGATGTGTATGAATGATGAGTAATCAAAGAGGTGGACTATTTGGGCACATCTTTTTTTAACTTAAGAATCTGGAAATTCTTCAAGTTGTACAAAAAGTTCCTTGTGCAATCTTTAGAGTTATTAAAACTGGCAAAAACGTCAAGATACAATATACAATTTCTCTGTAACTCATGGCAACTGCTGTATATGCCTCCACTATAACCCAGGCAATTTAATGATTTTGTTCAATATTTTGAATTTGAAACAAGTCATGTAAAGCAACAAAGGACACTGGAATATTCAAACTAATAGAATTTTGGAGTCTATTACATAAGAGAGATCACAGTATCCAATAACAGTAAACTTCCTGTAGCATGATTTTTACTATATTTCTGGCTGGTGTACTGCCTTTTCCATCTGCCCACTTTTGGAGTTTCACTGGAAACTAATATCAATTCTGTAAGCTATCCAAAATTCTGATTAAAAATTCCCTTCCAGTATAAGTAAATTTGGATTTTTGTTGCTTTTGTTATTTGTTCTCAGAAGTCCTGGCTGTTACAGAGTTAGAAGACAAATAGCATGTTAAAGTGCAAATGACATGTTCAATAGGGTGTACAGTGAGAGTTCTCAAGGCCAGGACAGATATCTATCTACCCAATCATCTATCATCATGCATATGTGTCTATAACTTGTGCCATCAATGTAGAAAGTTATATAACAATGTAGAATGCATACATTAGTTTCTTTACCTCTATCCACTGCTCATTTTCCTCTTTTGGCATCCAAAGTCTTTTAATCAGACCATTAAAATGGTCAAGTTTAACAATACTTGCATATTCTCTAATCCTGATTAAGCTCCTGTATTGTAACTACCTGTTCATCCTAACAATTTAAAACAAATAAAAACTATATATATATATATATATTCCTGAAAACATAGTTTACTATAAATCAAAGGTTATTGTGATATTATACACTCCTTTATATGAGTCAATATCATGGCCCTCAGGAATATTACAAACATCAACTGTATTACAAATGGACTTGCATCACATTTTATTTATTTTTATTAGTACATTAATACATAATTGGGTCTATTTTAATATATTCATAAATGTAGGTAACACATTCCTCCATTTCAGTCCCCAGTAGTTCCTCTTTCTCTTCTCTCTTCCCTCTCCCTGGTCCTCTTGCTGTACTCCACTGTTCCTCCTTCTATTTATTTATTTCTATTTGGTATATAGTTATACATAAAAGTAGAATTCTTTGTGATATATTCATACATGCACATAAGTTAATTTGTTCAATTTCATTCTGCCGTTCTTCCCATTTCCTGTCCCTTTTCCCCATCTCTAAATTCCGTTCTTCTACTCCACTGTCCTCCCTCCTATTTTCAGAAGCTCCTCCATTTTCAATCCTCATTTTTCTCTAGTTTTCACATATGAGAGAAAATATTCAATCCTTGGCTTTCTGAGTCTGGCTTATTTCACTTAGCATAATGTTCTCCATTTCCATCCATTTGCCAGCAAATGATATAGTTTCATTCTTCTTTATCGCTGAGTAAAACTCCATTGTGTATATGTGCCACACTTTCTTTTTATCTATTCATCTGTTGATGGTCACTGAGTCTGGTTCCATAATTTGACTATTGTGAATTGCACTGCTATAAAAATCAGTGTGTATGTATCTCTATAATATGTTGAATTTAGTTCTTTGTGATATATTCCAAGTAGTAGGATAGTTGGGTCATATGGTGGTTCCATTTCTAGTCTTTTGAGGAATCTCCAACCTGCTTTTCAAAGTAATTATATTAATTTGCAGCCCAACCAAAAGTGAAAGAGTATACCTTTTGTCCCACATCCTTACCAGTAATTGTTATTTGTATTCTTGATAGCTGCCATTTAATCTGAAGTAAGATGAAATCTCAGCATAGTTTTGATTTGCATTTCCCTGACTGCTAAGGAGTTAGCTTTATAATTCCCATTGGTTTTCTAGGGTGCTTTATTTTAAACATAGTTTCTTAATTGATCTTTATTTCCCTTTATTTCTCAACTTCTAGGAGCTGTCTATGTTCATTGTGTTCTAACTCCTTCCACCCTTCATTTCCACCTTCAATTTACAGAGTCAGGTATTTTACTATTCACCCTGATCTCTTTCTTCTCTATTATACTGTCTTTATGTTCATTTTGAGCCTACTTGGATAATCCAGGAAAAATCTCCTATCTTAAGTTTCTGAACTTAATCACATCAGCAAAATTATCTTTAGCCTATAGGCAACATTTAGAGGTATGAGAGGTCAGAACAAGGACTGATGGGAGAGGCCTTTTATGCAGCCAGCCATACTTAACTCAGTTTTATTGGTTTTTATTCCTCTCTCAAGTAGCTTTATTTTAGATACAGATAAGGTAAATGTTCTTATTCCTAGCTTTATTAAAAATGTTCTCTATTGGTTGATTTATTGCCTAGATCTAAAAAACTCTAAAATAGCAAAGGTTTTGGTAAATTGACCATGATAATTTCTAAAATCAAGTGCTTCTTTTGAACTTCTCATCCAGTCTGTTTCTTTTCCTGTGGTTGGTAGTCTTGTTTGTTTTCTAGAATTCTAGTCAATTTCCTGCTTATTTTTGGACACTAAACAATGTTTAATGATGTAGTGGGGCAATGGTCTTTGCTGCATTCACCCTGACAGATAGTCAATGATGGGAAATATGTTCTTCATCTCTGGAAAATATTCATTTTTATGTCTTCAATGACTTCTTTATCTCCACTGTTTTTTGTTGTGTATTTTGGAAATAGATGATGACCAAAGTCTGATTTTATGAATCATATGGCTTATTACTTTACAAAAAGAATGTTTCTTTGGTTCATAATGCTTAAAGCAAGGGAGAAAAATCTGAAAAATATAAAGAATATACCTTATAGCTGAAGCATATTCAATATATAATGAGGAAGTTTCAGAGTTACAAAACTCCAGTTTCTCTGTCAGGATGGAAGCAGGCTCTTGTGGAAGTCTAATTGAAATTTAGGTACTCCTTCATAGGAACAGTTCTCAGAAGCTGGCTTGCCTCAATGCAGTTCTATGATGACATATGAAGTCCCTCAATGCTTTAGGGAGGTGCCAGTATTATTAGTTGAGGCTCTGGAGATTAGCTTCCAAGCCACCAGGTGTCACTTTCCATAATCAAGGCTCTAAGGATTTGGAAAAGTAGCTGAAGGCAGGCTTCCTGTCATGGCATAAGCACTCCATTTTCTGAGAAGTGACTGACAGAGCGGAGCCTGCCAAAATCTAAACTGACAATGTATTGGTCAAATCCTTGAGTTTATATGATTTGAAGTCCAGTAGTTGAGGTCAATAACTAGGAGAGTAACTGATATATGAAGGGTCTACTCATGTTTGCATAACATCCCCAAAGGACAGAGAAACTTCACTTCAAATTCCCACATATGGGGCTTTGTAACTCTGAAAGGAAAAGACATGCCAAAATAAAGACATCACAGAGCAAACTATGTATTTGGAACCATTTCAAAGCTGCATAGCAGTCTTTCTCAGAAACTACTATTAGTCACAAGTCAGAACTTATAGATTGCTCTTTATATTTCCTATTACCTTTCTGATTTTTCTCTGAGTTTGACAATATCACCTCAACTTTTTCTTCCAATTCTCCTATTGAATTTTTGCTTTTGAAATTATATTTCTAGTCTCCAGTGAGTTTTTAATTCTTTACTGACAATCTCTTTTATCATAACATCATACTTAGATTTTATAGATGAAATATTCTTTGAATTTCTCTGAAAAAAAAGATATTTGCTTGCTTTTTAATTTTTGTTAGGTAGTAGCTAACTATGAACAGTCAAATGTATGGCAAGCTCACAAGCATTCTTTAAATTACTTTAGGGTATTCTTTATACTATTTTCAATGTGGATAAGAAAGCAAAGGGTAGTAGTTAATTTGTAGAAAATAAACAGAATCGAAGGAGCTAATTGGAAAATACAACAAAAGAAAAGGAATAATGGGACTAACCTGAAAGGGTCCATTGAGGTTGATGTGAAGCTAGGAATTATGGCTATAGGTGTTGCCACTTGTTGGGGAAGGAAGATCTTTAGGTGCACTAAGGTGACTGATAGATTACACATTGACATAGGATTGACTTGCAGATGAAGCTCCCCTAAATAGGATGGCCACCATGACAGTTCCTGAGAGGACCATTTAGGGGCAAAAACTGCACTCCCCAATGTGAAGGAGGAGTTGAACATCTGATTGGCAATGAGTACAGAAGGTGGTCCCCAGTTCTCCTGGTAAATATCAAACAATAATAAATTTGGAGACAGCATTGTCTCCTTTGTTCTCTGCTCAGAGAAGACACACTCTCTCTTGAGAGTGTTCCCTGCTTGAGCCTTACTTTGCTTTTACTTTACTTTCACCTAAATTAAGTTCTCTTGCATGGCTTTTGGTGTCTGACTTTAAATTTTCTTTCATCAGAACATAAGTACTGAGGTTTGGAGTTTTATCTCCCCACTTTCCTGTGACACTTTTAATTCTCCTCCTAAATTCTGATGCTTATTAGCACATTTAGTTCTATTAACCTATTAGTCTATTGTTTGTCACCTTCTATGTTGTTTCAGTCAGTTTTTTCATCGTTGTGATCAAAACAGGTAACAAGAACAACAAAGAGGAGGAAAGTTTATTTGGGATTCATAGTTTCAGGGGTCTCGGTCCATAGATGACCAACTCCATAGCTCTGGGCCCTGAGATGAGGCCGAACATCATGGAAGAAAAGTGTGGTTGAAGAAAGCAGCTCAGGATATGGCGATCAGGAAGCAGAGAGAAAGCTTTACTAACCAGGGACAATACATAAACTCCAAAGGATTGTTCCCAGTGACTTACCTCCTCCAACCACATCCTATCTGTCTATAGTTACAGCCCAATTAATCTGTATTAAGGGATTAATGCACAATTAGGTTTTGAATCTCTAATAACTGTCATTTCACCTCTAAATTTTCTTGCATTGTCTCACACATGATATCCTCAGGGACACTTTGTATCTAACCACAATATATACATTTAGGGTACTGATTTTCTTGGCTCCCATTCACATTTAAAAACAAGGGAGGGAACCGGGGTGTATTTTAGGGAAGAGCACTTGCTTAACATTCATAAAACCCTGGGTTCCCTACCCAGCACTGCAAATAAATAAATAAATATAAAAGTAAGCATAAAGGAAGGAGCTGGGATGTATTTTAGGGTTAGAGAATGGGCTTAGCATGCAAAAACCTGAGGCCAGATTGATTTTACCCAAAATATCTTTCCATGATTTTCCCACAATTAATACTTCATTCCTGATGTACTGAAGCACCACAAAAATAAATAAACAACTAAATAAATAAATAGTTTGGTTGATTCTTAAACATCTAGAAGGATCACATGCAACCCTGCAAAAGTGAGCATTGAGCCTCAGGGTACTGGATGGAAGTAGAATGGACTTCCTCCCTCTTGGCTTACATGCATTAAGATTTTGAGTTATTCTTATAGGGGTTTAAACTACCAATAACTCCCCATATAGCTTTTTAACTAGAGAACAATTTCCCATATTTTTGTTTATGTATTGTTTCTTAGTTTGTTCTTCGTTTTAGCAGAAGGAAAACTCCAGACTACGACTGATCATGCAAATGAAATACAGGAAAGGCAAAGGTTTTGAGTGCAGACCTTCGGTTAGTTTCTATTTTCTTCCCCAGTTCCTTTCATTCCCTCAGTCACATCTGTCTGCTATCCTTTGGTACTAGCGCTTCCTTTGCTCTGTATGAACATTTTTCTTTCCTCCTTTTCACCTTTTTCTTTCCTCCAAAAATGTCTTAAAAATTGTGGTATCCTGAAAACACCAATACTTTCTCCAAACCTGGCCCACTTCTAATCTTTTCATGGTTAATTTTTCAACATTTATACTTTCCTAAGTTCATATATGTGCAAAGATTGATGAAAGGGAAATGAAACTATTTTCTGGAATTAATTGTCTTTATGCCTGAACTGGTAAAATGCATGTATTCAAGAATAACATCAAATCATATTTTCATGCACATAAAAGATTGCTAATAGAAAAATAATAGAACTAGAAGAAACTTTAAGGAAAGCAGAAGAGGTCTCAAAATGCAAGAAGTTTAAAATTATCTTTTCATTTGTGAATTTAAACAACCACCTCTAGTTTTATCAAGAACATTGTCCTGTAAATAAGTGGACAATGATAGCTTTGGAAGAATGAGATAAAGATAATTTCCTACAATAAGGATGACAACAGCAACTTTGTTATTATATATGAAATATTTTGTGCTACAAATTGTTTTGAATTGTTTTGTGTCTTCTACAGCACGTTTGAGCTAGGTGACTTTTGGATGCATACAATTGCAGAGCTATGAGGAAACTATGAACAGCAAAGTCTGTATAAAGAGGAGTTATAAAACCAGAATGATCTCCCAAAGAGAGAATTATAGCTTTCAGACATTGAAAGAAACACTACTCAGCAATAAAAATGAGCAAAGTACTCACAACAAGTGAATGGATCTCAAAACCAAAGTGATAAAAGCAAAACAGAGTATTACATGACTCCATTTATGTGTTCTTAAAAAGTTAAAACAAAGGAGGAAGAGGAAGAAGGTCAGTCGTTACCTGGGGCTGGATGTAGAAACAACAGCATGTAAAAACTTTGGGGATGATGAATGTTTTAAAACTGGATTGCATTGATGGTTGCCCAGCTCTGTAAATATACTAAAGCTCATTGAACTGCATGCTTATAAAAAATTCATTTCATGTATTTAGTCTCTCAACAAAGCTGTTAGAAAAAAATAATTTACTATAATGTAAAAAAATAGAGAAAGAGAGGAAAAAATGAAGAGAGGTTTTAACCATTACTTATCCCAATCTCCTCACTCCCCAGATGAGAAATCCAAAGCTGAGAATGATAAAATGACTTGTCAAGGTATCACATGCACAGAACCAAGGCTGAACGCTACATCTTCTAAGATTGTGGCTTGTCCTTATCTTACATCCCATGCTATTATATAAAGACCTAACAAATCTTTCTTCAAATAAATTTAGTTCTGCATGAGTGAAGGCATTCATCATTTTTTCCTAGTATATGATAATACATATTTTGTATCTTTCTTGGTAGGACTTCCAGATTTTTTTAAGCCTCAGGGATCTAACAACTTTATGACATTGTCTTTCTGGGGTCAGTACATCAGGAATGAAGTATTAATTGTGGAAAAATCATGGAAAGATATTTCGGGTAAATCAACCTGCCTCAGGTTTGCACAAGCCAAATGTTATAATAAGGGATTTGATTTCAATATGGATCAAACATAAAAAACAAAAGCTAAATTAAACGAGATGGCAAAGTATTGCCAATTGCTTCTATTTGGTCATTTTTAAGGAAAATCCAGCAGTGGGAAAAATTTAGAAAATAGATAACAAAAGTGCTTTTGCAGAGTTTTTAAAAGAATGGATCCCATTATACTTTAATGGCAAGCAGGAGGTTTTACACTAACAGTCATTGCATTTTCAAGGACTCAGGGAGAACAAAGACCCAAATCTTGTACTTCGCATGCAAAGTGATTGCATTTTGGATTGAGAGGCTTCAATAGAAGAGCTCAAGCTGGTTGAGCCAGTTCTAACAACTCTGAAGCTCCACATTCCCTCATGCATGAAATGTGGACAATAATGACTGGGTGCTCTTTGGAGAATCCAGCATAAGCATCTATTTTAAGAGGAAGAGAAAAGAAGGGAAGGGAGGGAGAGGGGAATAGGAAGGATAGTAGAATTAATCAGACATAACTTTCCTTTCCTTGTATTTGTATACATGACCAGGGTAATTCTGTATCATATGCAACCACAAGAATAGGATCCAAATTAGAATAAGTCATACTCCACGTATGTAAAGTATGCCAAAGTACATTCTACTGTCATGTATATCTAAAAAGAACCAATAAAATTTAAAAAGTAAAAAATAAAATATAATATATAGCATGCATACCAAAAAAAAAAAAAGACACCTTTGTTTAGATCTTTCTCTATAAGAGATGCTGCAGCAACTGGGCAGCAAAACATCAGTGGAAACAAGGAAGGTGGACTTGCCCAGGAAGTGCAGGTTCCAGTGAGTCAGATAAAGCTGGGATTGAACCCATTAGCTGTGATGAGACACTGGACACATTATGTAATGTGTTAGTTATCTTCCTACCTGTATAATGAAAAATCTGGGATAATTATGAAGAGAACAGGGTTATTTTATCCCATGGTTTTGGAGACCTCAGTCCATGTTCAATTGGCCCCATTGCTTTCAGGCCTATGACAAGGCAGCACTTCATAGCAGGACTGCATGGTGGAGCAAAACTGCTCACACATGAGGCAGAGAGAAAGAAAAAAAGGGGAGCTAGAATCCCACTATCCCCTTCAAGGACACCCTCCAAAGACCTAAGGACCCTCTACTGGGTCCCACCTTTTATTGGTTCTACTACTTTCTAATAATACCATCCTGGAGACCAAGCCTTTACCACATGTGCCTCCCGGGAAACATTCAAGATCCAAACTGTTGCAGGCAATCTGTCAATCTATCTAAGTCTGAATTTTTCCTGTTTCAAAATTACATTCCTTCAATGTAAATTTTGGAAAATGAAGTAAAGTCTCTGACATATGGCATGGATCCTGTTTAGAACTAAGTAACTATTAGTTAGTAATTGATTAATTTGAAACATTATAATATCAAAAATTTGTTTGTAATGACTCAGCCCACAATAGGAATGAAATGAATTTCTAAGCAAGCACACATACAACCTATATAGGTAATAAGTCTAATGTATGTGAGTATGTATATATTTTAAAATCCACCAGTAATAAGGTTTTGTGGTTCATTTTGTGTCAGGATTCCATCAAATCAGACTTTAGTTCTTGATTTAATAGAAAGTCAGATAACATAAAAAGGTGTTATCATTATGGTTTATTACAAGAAAAGAACACAAATTAAAATCAGCAAAGGTGAAATACACATGAGGAAAAGTCTAGAAGAGACAAGGTATGAGTTTTCTGTCTCTCTCTCCCAGTGGGGTTTCCTGTCTCCCTCTCCCAAGCAGCATTGAATTTCTCCCAGCAATGGCATGTGACAGTATACACAGAGTATTACAAATCAGGAACACTTTCCCAAGCTTTGAGCTCCAGGTTTTAATTGAGAGTTGAACATGGAAACAAGGAGCACCTACATGAATGTAGGTGTCTCTAACACCATTGGAAGTCGAAATAGATGCAATGTGACCCAAGGTCCCTATCATAAATCATATTGTCAATATAAAATTGGAATATAAAAAATTGTAAGTTTTGAAAAATGAATGATATTCCAACAGCTTTAAATTTACTTCCCAAGAACTAGACAAAGACCAGTTTCTTTAGAATGAGCAGGGCCTGACCACCCCAAATTTGCTAATTGACCTTTTTTGCACAGTATATCTCCTTGCCTTTGACCCTTTATATTACAGAAAAATAATCATTTTGTCTGAGAATATATATCTAGAATAGTATTTGTATAATATATATACACACACACACACCAATAGTTGTCAGTGTAAATAGGTCTAACACTTCAGAAATCAGGTTAAGGGATAGATTTAAAGAAATGGCTCATTAATCTCTATTAGTTAAAGTTCTCCAGAGAAGCAGAATCAATAGATATGTGTGCATGTGTGTTGTGTGTTTGTGTAAGTGTGTGTGACAGAGAGAGAGAGAGAGAGAGAGAGAGAGAGAGAGAGAGAGAGAGAGCAAGCATTAAGAATTAGTTGTGCGTACAATTATAGAGGCTGATAAGTCCCAAAATCTGCAGTATGAATTGTAAGCTGGAGACCCAAGAAAATTAATGGTTTCGTTTAAGTCCAAAGGCAGAAAAAAAGTTGATATAAGTTTACAGGCCATCAAGCAGGAAGAATTCTCTCTTATTATGGTGTATTATTGACATTTTTATTCTGTTTAGGTTTATTAACTGGTTGGATGAGGCCCACCAAATTGTGGAGGGCAACTTGTTTTACCTAGTACACCCATGGAAATGGTAATCTCATCAAACAAAACTTTCACAGAAGCACCTAGAATAATGTTTGACCAAATATCTAAGCCCCGAGTTCCATTCAAGTTTACATGAAACAAGTACAAACATTTTCATATTTTATACTAATTTGATTATACAACCTTCCTTGATGCAGCACTAAGTATACCTTAGGAGAGACATGTACTGAACTATTTAGCATTGAAATTAAATAATGTAAATCCAAATACAGTTCTTCCTCATTCCATTTTCCATTGATACTTCACCCTGAAGAGATTTTAATTTAATCTCCCAATACATTTGAGCATCAATCTCAATATCATATGATTCATATACATAAAGTAATTGAATCTTTTCAATAATGCAAGTCTTATAGTATATCACAGAATGGTAGCAGACCTAACCTGAAGAATAAAAGTCAAAAGATACCTGTATATTATTAGAGGCCCATCAAGTGATTAAAAATTGGTCTAGAATATAATCATATCATGTTCTCAGAACAATGCCACTTGAATATATTTGTTTCCATTTGACATTGTCAGATTCCTAAAATAGAAACTTGACAGACATATGGCTTCACTTTCAGGCATCTGAAAGTGCCTAAATCAAGACAATATTTTCTCTTGCTATGTGCCTTTCTTGAGGCCCCTGAATAAACCTGAATCTCTCTAATTGTGTAACTTATTTGTTCATTCTTTAGTCTTCACTTGATATTTATCCTCCTCTTCATTTGCCACTGAGTTGTTAGGTTCAGCCAACTTGCTGGTACAGATTTCTAACTACAATATCAGTTTAGCAAGTGCCTCTCTCTCAATTAGTTTCTGTTCATATGATGTGGAGTTACATAAAAAAGGAACTAGGGTCTTCTCAAACAATAGGTAATGTAGTTGAGTTCATTGTCAACTCCAGTTTTTCTAAGTAAAATAAATGCACAGTACCCCCTCATCAAGCTCTTAGAAATTCTACACTATTGAAAATATATAGTTACAGATTTTTGTTTATGAATAATCCCTACTTCTAACACCCACAGATGTAAACCTGTCTCAAGATAACTGAATTAGGTTAGGAAATAGGGAAACTGATTTGATGTGGAAATGGACTGTATACATACATGAATATCAGCAGTGACTGTCTTTCCAAACATTCCCAAGAAAAGTCAGAATCTAACTAGGACCCTAGTTACATTCCTCTGAGGGTGGCTGAGGCAGGAGAATTACAAGTTGAAAGTCAGCCTGAACTACACCAACAAGGAAAGAAGGAAGGAAGGGAGGGAGGGAAAAAAGAAGAAAGTAAGGAAGAAAGAGAAGGAGGGAGGGAGGGAGGGAGGGAGGAAAGAAGGAAGAAAAGTATCTAGTACCTCATCATATTGAATATGAGCACCCATTCATAAATCCACATAAGCAAGGATTTTCACACCCATATCTTTCCATTTTAAACAACAAATATTTAAATTGCTCATTATTATTATCTCTCAAGTCACTAATCTGAGGATGATAAGCAATATATATATATAATTCATTGCCCATTGCTGGATGCGATAGGTTACAAAGTGTTTTCTTTTGCTTAGAAAACAGCAAATTCACAGTACAAATTGACACGATAATTTTTATAGTATTTTGAGTATTTGCATTTACAATAAGGTAAGCAAATCCCATTCCAAAGTAAATGTCTACTTCTATCAGGACCCAGTTGTAGCCTTTAAGGCTACTGGCACCAGTTCCATCTACTCTACTTACTAGATGTGTGTGGAATTTTCCCCCTGATGAATCTGATCATGGCTATCTACATCCTCTTTTGCTTGCAGACAAGACAATATTTGTTAGCATTTGGGGTCTCAAAGACTGAGAAGAATGAGTTGACCATCAGTCCATTTCTGTGTTATTCCAGCCTCCTTTCCCCCATCCACTCTCATGGGCTAGGTTGGCTACCTCTAGTGAGTGCACAAAGATATCGACTTGCTAGTTCTGGCCATTTTCTAAGCCTGTAATGGAGTCTTTCTGAGCATTGTCCTATTTTAATGTGTCCTTTAAACTCCCAAGGTGATTTCTGCATGTTGTTCCCTCATATAGGCATCTCGATAATGGTCAACTTTTTCAGTGCTTTTCCAGTCACCATTTGACTATACCATTGGCCACAAAATATGGGTCTGTAAGAATCCAACCATAAGAGCTCTTACCCTTGCTCATTTTTCCATCAGATGAGGAAAAGAGTATGCAATCAGTCCCAGGCCAATTATTTTCCTTCTTCAGTAACAGTTTTTCTGTCAGTTATTTTGTGATGATGCTATCCATGCACATGAAGCTGCCTTTCATAAAGCAAACAATTTTTTGTTGGTCAATAGGGAGATGTCTATAAGGTACCACACAGGTGACATCACAGTCTGGAAGCTCTTCAGGTGGTTTTAAAGTCAACCCTAGAAGAACCAAATTTCCCTGCGTAAGAGTATAAAGAGTACATCCTTGCATCCCCGTCATCACATTTTAATTTTTAAACCATTTACATTGTGCTATGGAGAAGATGTTTTCTCCTCCTCCTCCTCCTCCTCCTCCTTCCTTTTTTTTTCTTTCTTATAGAGTGTTTCTCTGGCATCACCCAGGACATTACAAGTGGTTTAAGTCTTAAGGTTATATTATGTGATTCAGTAATAGTTGTGACCTCTACGGAACCTAGAAACACCATCATTAAGTCAAACAAAAGTCCATGGATGTGTTTGTCACTCCAAGAGCACTGGGAAATATCACAATGATAAAGAAATAGCAAAGTGATACATAATCTAGTATAGTTTCTCAGTCTTATTTTCTACCTCCTCCCAGAAGATGTGTTTTATCTCAGGAATAGGATTCAGGTTGTAGAACATTTCCTCATCTAAAAGGGAAGACAAATACTCTGTGGACTTCTGCCACAACTTAATGGGCTAGTGTGGACCATGCTATGATTAATCACAAGCCTCATCTGAGAATTGAGGATCAGACTTCAAAGACAGGGTTATTAGCTTTGGGGAACTGAACGTGAGAGTCATGTAGAGTTGGGGCTAGGGTAATACCACAAGAAGCCAAAGTCTTAAATAAGCTTAAAATGATATAAGAGAAGAAACTATAAGACATCAGGGGGAATGAATTACCCAGAAAGATAAGGAATCATGTATTTCAGAGTAGAATGGATGATACCCAGGCAATTAATAAATATGCTTTTGAATCCAGATAACTTGTTCTTCCATGAGGCTCAAAGGGAGCTTGTCTATTGTCCATGTGTAATATGGACCTCTTACTTTGATTTGACTTAATCTGAATCTGTTGTTATTATCATGGTAAGTAAGAAAAAAATCTGTTCTTAGTGGTAATAATTGCAAAAGAAAAATGCTTCTGTGAGAAAACATTTGATAATATTTAAAATCACAGACTAGTTGAGGGAAATGAGCCTGCCTATTCTCAAAAGACTGGTATACTGTGGGTTAAAATCATTTAAAAAATTCATAACATCTCATTTCTTAGACAATGTTCCCACTGAAAATCAGGTTTTGAAACAGCAAGAGTTAACTACCACAAAGTGACCTCTTGACCTTGAATAAAGTACATTGAGAAAAAGAAAATTCTAGTCCTGTCTTAGAAGTCTGGAAACAGACAAGAAAAAGTATGAGGATTATATCTATTTATTGAAAAATCACATCTATTTACCTAATATCACTTGCCTGACTTGTGAGTTTGTGAAAAGCAAAACCTATGTTAAGAAACTGGATGTAGCTAATATATTTTGGAGATGATCTTGGATGCACAATTGAGAGCATCAAAAGTAGATATTTGGGTGAAGCTAATGAAGAAAGTGTTAATGAGCTGGTTATTGTAATAGATAACTAAGTTTATTTCCACTAAGGACCAATTTGAGTATTTATAAAATCCTACTAAAGAAGTGGGCATATTTATCCATTGAGTTATATCCCATTAGCAGCATCCCATGCATATTAAACCCACAGCACATCTAGGCTGCACAGTGGTGAGGCTGATCAATGGAGAGTGAGAATGAAAGTCCTCAGGCTGAAATGGAGGAAGTCAGGTTCTTGGAGTAAGAACTGGTAAGATGCCAGAATTTTCCATTGCAACTATAATACAACACAGGTGGACAAAGCACATACAGGTTAGGGTATCTGATACAGTCCAGATCTTGCTCAGATATACTCATATCCTATAGGAAATCCATTCTGATACTATGACGCTTCATAGCATTAAGAGAAATATGGGTCCTCTTTGTCTATCTTCCTTCCACTCTCAGTTTTTCTGACTGGTTTGTCTAACGCATATTCTCATTGCTGAGAAATATGTGGCTATTATATTTGTCAAAGAGGATGGTTGAATAAGTTAGTCACTTATTGTTATCACAAAGCATGTGAATTGAGAAAATCCAGGAGGAATTGTCTGAGCTCTGTACTCTTAGTTTCCCCCTTTATGAAGCAACATTCCCAACATATTATGATAAGGGCAATTGTTGTCATTTGTATTTACTTATTTACTATCATGAAGACCCTCCAATGAGCACAGGGCAAATATAGATGTGATTAAACCCTTCCTGGTCTGCTGCACATCTGCTTGACATATAACTTTAAGAATCTTATAATACTTATCTCATCATGGCCAGTTCTGATTGCATAATCACATGGTCAGGGTTGGTCTCTTCCGTATCCAGGAGTTGTTTATGAAGTGGGGTTGAAAGCTTGGCATTTGACCAAAACCTTGAGGGATTATATTCTTGTGGTCCTTTTGGAGTTTCCTAGAGGAACCACAAAGAGATATTAGTACTTTGAGTACCTCTAGTTTTACTGAATTTGCCAAGCCACATGGCCTGAGGATTAGGACAACTTGTAATACAGCCTGGAGCTGCTGTAAAACCTCTGCATTGTTTTTGAGTTCCATTTAGAATTCTTTACCTTCCAAGTTACTCAATACAGGAGCTGCAGCAATACTTCCAAGTGAAAAGATATTCACCAAGTTCTATACCTGTTTGTTAATGGTATAATTACCATTGTGCCATTAATAGGTGACATACTTTGTCCATTACCACAGGGATATCCTAGGAAATTCTAGAGCAATAGAGTGTTAGTACATTTGGGTTGCTACAACAAAATACCTGTAATTTCCAGAGTCCCAGTTTTATAAATAATATAATTTTTTTCTCATACTTGTGGAAGCTGAGAAGTCCAAGATCAGGGCATCAATTGATATGTTGTCTGGTACAGAGCTGCTCTCTGCTTCCAAGATGATGCCTTCTTACTGCATCTTCACATGGCAAGAGGGAAAAAAGGATGAATGCTATGTTCTCAAGTGACAGAAGAGAAAGAAGGGCAAAAAGAAAACTAGATCATTTCCTTCAACCTCCTTTGTAAGAGCACTAATATATTCATGAGGGTGAAGACCACATGTCTTAATTTTTCCCCCAAAGGCGCCACATCTTAATATTAACTATCACATTGGCAATTATGTTGAACATATGAATTTTGCAGGGACACAAACGTTTAAACTATAGTAAACAGTTCTCAAAAAAATCACCCATGAGTACTGAGAAGTCCTTAAAATCATGTTAGGGGATCCTGAGGTCCAATTAATTTCATAATGTTTGTAAGGCCATATGTTCTTAACTATTTGACACTATTCTGACAAGGAAAAGGCAACAGTGGGCAAAACTGCTGATGTATTAGCATGAAATCAATTCTATGGTACCAAATTGTAGCATTACAATGAATTTCCACCCCCAGGCATTTGTAAAGGGATAAAAGTCAGAGTCACTTTAGAATACCATTGACAAAGGAGCAAAAATCATCAATTTCATTAAATTTTAACTCTCTGTGCATAAGTACTTTGGGTGAATAAATCAAAAATCTACATTATGTACTTCTGCTGCAATTTGAAGATGAGTGGTTGACTAATGAACAAGCACTGTTGTATTGTGTGAATTGCAAACGTATCTAATGGCTCCATTTTCACAGAACACCATTTCCATCCAAATGATAGATAACCACAGTTATTCAGGCCTATTTGGATATGTGAAATATTTTTCCTCAAATGATTAAGACTACATGCTATGGTTTGGTTCAGTAACTTTCCACAAAGGAGCATGTGTTGGAGGCTTGATCCCCTTCTGTGGGGCTGTTGGGAATAGTAGAATCTTTAGATAGTAGGGCCTAGTAGAAGGAAGTTACATCATTGGGAGATGCCTTTGAAAAGGAAACTGGGACTCTGGAAATCACATCCTCTTTCCCCTCCTCTCCTCCTGCTTCTCTTCTTCCTCCTCCTCCTCCCTCCTCCTCCTCTCTCTCTTTTCTTTCCCCCACTCTGCTCCTCCTCTTCTTCTTCCTCCTCCTCCTCCTCCTTCTTCTTCTTCTTCTTTTCTCTCTCTCTCTCTCTCTCTCTCCCCCCCCCTCCTCTCAGCTTGCTGGCTTCTGTGAGGTGAACATCTTTCTCTACCACTCACTTCTTCTGTCACTTGCCTCCTGCAATAGCAGTGGAGCCATCTGACTATGGACTGGAACCTCTGGAATCATGAGCCAAATTAAATTTTTATCCTCAAAATCGTATTATCTTAGATAGTTTGTTGTGGTAATTAAAAGCTGACTAAAGCACAGCAAGTAACTTCAAACAAAATGACTGGAGCATTTGTTTTTAAAGGTAAAATGTAAGCTTTCAAGCAAAAATTCACATTTTGGAAAATGTGTTCATCATCACGGGTTTGTTAGCTTCTTAATACTTTCTGACGAGATTAGTAATGATATGAACAAAAGCGATGTTTTGATATTTCATAATAAAGTTTGTCAACATTTGGAAGGGCTTCCTAACTCGGGAAATGAATATTTTTTTCAAATGATCAATGCATGATGTGCCGCCCAATATGATAACCAAAAGTCACTGTGGCTATTTAAACTTAACTTTCAATTAAGTTGAAATAAAATTAAACATTTAGTTCTCCAATCTCATTTTCACATTTCAACTGCTTAATAGATACATTTGACTAATGGATGACATATTGACTAATGGATGACATTTTCAACATGCCCCACTAGGTTGCTTTGGTTGAAGTATACAAAGAAATTCTGAAAAGATGACTATCTATATGAAGATAGATTTCTTCACAACCTCATAAAAACAGTGTAACATATTGAATATAATAGCAGATACGTAAATACAGATGTGTACTCTAACAATACCAATCTAAAATATATTTAATTTTGAAAATATAGTTATTTTCATTAATTGTTTGTGTTAGCATATAGTGGGCTTACTATTTTTATTTTAAATGAATAGCTATTTTCTGTTTTGATTTGCATGTAGTGCATACTAACAGATATAACTCACATAAATAAAATTTCTTTTAAATCTTCCACAATTTTAGTGTGCATAAAAGGTTCCTGACCCCAAGGACTTTAACAACTGCTGTTCCAGACTACTAGACCCAATAAGCTTTTCTACAGTGGTTTCCTACTTCTCTGCCACATGCATATTTTACCAACAAGGAATAACTTTGAGGTGATTTTTCATGGAAATAGTTCCAGAGTATCAACAAAGATTACAGAATTTGGGAATAGCAGAGACCAGAGGGCAACACTTGGCTATTAGAGTCAAAATTGCTGTAATTACCATAATGGGTACTATTCCTTCCCTTGTTTTTTTATAATTAATAACTCATCTTAGAAATTAAAGTGTATAAAAAGATGTAAACTTTTTGATAAGGCTGCAAGATACTCTTTAGTGTAGATATGCCATATCTCTTTTATTGGCTCATTGTAAAGGAAATGAAAAAAAGAAAATATAAGAAAGGTTACCTTTACGATTATAACTATAACAGAGTATCTCATACTGCACTAACCTTCCTTCCAAAAACACCTATGAAAGCTAGGTGCAATATATATAAAACAACATCTAAAACACTGAGAAGAAACTAACACATCAATAACTGAAGATGTAAGACCTCTGGGAGAAAGGAAGCATCCCAGGTTAACTATATTCTTTCTCACTCTTCTTTTTCCCCTGTGGGAATTTCCTGTTATCAGAGTGCAAGGGAGTTAAGTAGAAATCAGAGTCACATTAAGACGTAGGAGAAAGAAGTCAGAGTTCCTGGCTGACCAAACAATTTGGAGTTGAGAGAAAAACACATAAAGAGGAAAAAAAAAACCCTTATAGAAATGAGCTGAAAACTAAAGGAGAATGAATAGGGGGCTAAATATTGCTCCAAGACTGCTTTTCCATCAAAGTCATGAAAACACTAGCAAAAATTGTCAAAATTGGAATTTTTAGAACTCTGGAAATTAACTCAAGGCCTGCAAAACTTCAAGAAGAATTGGGAAAAACAACTGAATACCAGTATGTAGAGTAAGTTCTGTGACGTTCTAGCTTAGCCTATTTCCATCCATCTCTCTTTAGCTCCACAGCAGCCTTGAAAGCCAAGAAGTATCTGCATCTGAAAAAAAGAATGACAGTATCTGAAAAAAAGAAAACCCACCGGAAGATTCAGAATATGACTGGGAAGACCCAAAAGCCCATCCCCAAAGAATTGTTGACAATTTGCCTTTGTGAAAGTTTACTTGAGAGCTTCATTCTCAGGACTTGACTTGACCTGACTTGGGAGCACTCCCAGGGCAAACATTTTTTTTTCCTCTGTGGCTACATTTCTCTCTCTCTCTCTCTCTCTCTCTCTCTCTCTCTCTCTCTCTCTCTCTCTCTCTCTCTCTCTCTCACACACACACACACACACACACACACCTTCATTAAGGCTTGGAGACTTACTGGATTCAGACATTGAAAGAAATCTCCATTTTTATCTGGAGGCTTTAGAGTCTGCAAATAAGAAAAAGACAAAGAAAAAGGACACACTTTGAGGAAAAGTCATTTTTAAAACTGCAAATATGATAATTAATTTTAAATTCTTGGAGTACAATCTGATTTCCATAGTCACTGTGTTTCAACAAAAAATTGCATAAAACCTCAAAAGCCACAGAGAATTATGGCATATACACAGGAAAGTATGCAGATAATAGAAATGTCTCTGAGAAAGCCTGAACTTTAGACAGTATAAACAAAGACTTTAAATCAGCTATGTTCATAAAAGAAAATCAATGCCCAAAGAGTCAAAAAATAACATTAAGACATCTCAACAAGTAGAGGATATAAATAGTTAGACAAATATTTTAAAAGAGCAGAAATTCTGGATATAATCACTTAAGTGATTTGAGGTGACAGAAGAAAACATCTATTAACTGAAAGATAGGCTAATAGAAAGTATTGTGAGGAAGAAAGACAAAACTTTATAAAAACAAAACAACTAGACATAGATCAACAAGAAAACAGAAGATTCTAAAGAAAAAGTCTATAAACCAAGCAGAGCTAACATACTTTTGTGGAGCACTTCACCCTAACACAAGAATATACATTCTTCTCAAGTGCATAGAAATGTGGATAGACTGCAAATTAGGAAACAAAACAAGTGAATTGTGAAGTTTTTAGATTGCACATAATACGTTATTCCACTAAAAGGGATTAAAATTAGAAATCAATAATGGGGTGAAATTTTGAAAATTCACACATATGTGAAAATGAGACAACGTTTTTCATAAATGCCCAATGACTGAGAGACTTCTTTAAAGAATAAATTCATTAAATATCTAATCAATAAATAAAACTTCAATTTATGAAACTAGATGAAATTGAACAGAAGAAAATAGTGACAGATTAGGAAGAAAAAAATTACATAGAAAAATAGTTTGTTTTTGTTTTTTGATGCCACTGGAAATTGAATCCAGGGCCCCAGGCGTACACACACACACACACACACACACACACACACACATACACTCTCTCTCTCTCTCTCTCTCTCTCTCTCTCTCTCTCTCTCTCTATATATATATATATATATATATATACACACACACACACACACATATATATCTATCAGTGCAGATATTAATACACATATATGAACAATAGATAAAAATCAATGTAACTAAAAGCTGATTCAAACAAAATAAATAAATAAACAAAAATCAATGAACATGTATCTAGAGTGAACACAAGGAAAAAAATACTTGAATTATTCAAATCATGAGCTGAGGATATAGCTCAGTTGGTAGAGTGCACAAGGCCCTGGGTTCAATTCCGAGCCCCTACCCCAACAAAAAAATTATTCAAATCATGAATTAGGAATTAAGAGAGAACAGCATAACTGACCATACAGAAATGCAAAGAACTCCGAGGCAATCCTTTCATACAGTCCAATCATATCATATTACCTACATTAAACAGGGTCTAAAGGTGACACAAACCATCCAGACGGGACCAAGAGATGAAATTGGTATCTTGAAGAGATATCTGTACTCTATGATCACTGCAACTTTGGTCACAATAGCCAGTTTATGGTATTAACCTAAGTATCCATCAAAGGAAAATAGATAAAGAAAATGAGATGTACGTGTAGAAGAAGGAATAATATTTAACATTCAATAAGAAAGAAACTTGTCATTTATAAAAATATGGATGAACCTGGAAGGCACTATGGTAGCCTTTTGCTGCAACTTTTTCCTTGATAATCCTTCCTCCTCTGAACTTTTTTCCTCTTTCTGACTAGAGTTCCTGGGCTTTTATCAACATATGCCCTAACTGTTCTTGGTTCCACTGGGGTGCCCCCTTTCTTCAGCAATTTACTTAACACTCCTTCCATATTTTCATAACAATGACAATACAATACACCAAGACAAAACAAGATAAAAACACACTGCATCAACCTCCATTTTCTCGAAATGGCCATTCTTCCTCTTGCCCTATCTGCTTAGGGGTGAGCAGATTTGTGCCCATCCTATATAGGGTCGGTCAGCTTTTCCTCGTCACTTACCCCAGAGTGTCCTGGGGCTCCCAGGACGGGCCACCATCTGCCGAAGTCCAGCTGGGCTGGGGAACTGGAGGGTGACAAGGAACTTGTGAAGGTTGATACAGTGGGAGCCGCTTTATTGTCGGACAGTAGAGGTATATATACACTTAACTGATTATACACAACTTTTTTCAATTTACATCAATTGGTCATTAAGGAATCCTCATCATCTTAATAATTACACACAGTTTAACTTAATTGACATAATCTAGACACAGCAGTCAGTCATTAACGAATCTCTATCATCTTAATGGCTCACTGGCGTTACTTCTCAAACCACTCCTCTTGGCAAAGTGCCAGGTGCCATCTTGACTTGTCTGTAGCTCTCAACACTAAGTGGAATAAGGCAGCCACCAGATAAGGCAAATATTATGTAATCTCAATTGTAGGAGAAATCTAAACAAGTCAAATTCGCAGAAGCTGAAGGTGGATGGTAGTTGCCAGGACCTATAGAATGAAGAAAATGGGAAAATGCTGGTCAAAGGGAACAAAGTTGCATTTATAAGATGAATAGGCTCTTGGGGTCTTAATGGACAGCATGGTGATTATAGTTATTAATACTACTTCATATACCTGACATTTATTAAGAGAAGACCTGAAGTGTTCTCATCACATCTGTTACCTATGTGCAATGATGGGTGTGTTAATGGCCTGATTGTGTTAATCAATTCACAGTGTGTGTGTGTGTGTGTGTGTGTGTGTGTGTATGTGTGTGTGAAATCATCATGTTGTACACCTTAGATATATGCAATTTTAATTTGCTGGTTGTGCCTCAATAAAGGAACCCAAACACACCAGAGTATATTCTGTATGGTTTGTGTTAAGGGAAATTTCTGGGTTTTGTTAAAAAAAAATAGCCATTTCTCAATTTAAATTTCTGTAATCATTTCAATGGAACTTAAACAAGTAATAAATAATTCTATGAAAAAAAAATGTCTTCAGAGAAAAGAAAGTAAATTTTCCCTCTAGAAGTCTTACATAAACCAAGAAGCACACAGAGAGCTTCAATCAAGAGACCTTGTTTAGCATAAATTTAACTAGATGTAAAAGAGTGAAAAATAAGGCTGATTTATGTTGAGATTTGAATGTTCAAGCAGATGATTTAATTTTGCTGTAAACAAAAACAAACCTCTAAATTTTATTTTCCACAAAGCCATGCTCTTTAGCATTAAAGTAGTAGTTAATATATGAGTTTGCTGTTGGGAAAGGTGAAAAAGTTCCTGCCCAACAAGCAGCTTTAAACAGAAGTGACCTCAGAAAACAATTTACTCCAAGCAATTTCTCCAAGAGAACTGCTAACAGTTTTGCTATGATTGACTCACGTTTTTGCAAAATTCAAGAGACATTAATTCTATTTTTAGGCCTTTTTACATATGCTATGTAAATTATCATGCAAGATTTCTTCAAATAGTAAATAGCTCTGAATTGTTTCTGAAAGCTAAAGGCACAAAATGAAGTGGGTGCTCCACCTAGTGATAACATTGGTAAAATGCAAGTATAGATAGGAGAGTGGTCCTGATGCTCTTGTAAGAAAGCTATGCGTACACCATTCCATAATCAAGATAACCACTTCATCTTTGAAATATACATGTCTTCACTTGGATTTTCTTTTTCCCTGATCTTGAAGGCGTTTGTTTTGTGCTTGGAATGGATATGCAGAAAATTCCCAAATACAAATGTATATTCTCCCTTTGACCCTTGGCACAGGTGTACATCACGTTTAGGATTTATCACTTTGATATCAAACTCCAAACATCTGAAGTCGTGGCTCATCTTCATCACCAACCTGTTTCCTCAGTCCCAATATTCTCCCATTTGGGAATCATAGTTCACAATAAACTACTACATATGTTATGAATAGCTAAAGGAGAAAAACATGAAGGCTCCAAACCCCAAATAATGAGAAGTAGATGAAAATGTTAATTATATTGATTTGATCATTACACTTTGTAAACATGTCACAAAATATCACACTGTACCCCATAAATAAACACAATTATTAGGAATTAATAAAATTTTAAAGTTTCAAGAATATAGAAATATTAACTGCCTTTAACTACCTTGATTTGATGACTATACACTTGTGCATGTAATGAATAATAGCATTGTATCCATAAATTTGGACAATTAAATGATAACTTTTAAGCTGGGCACAGTGGCACATGCCTGTAATCCTAGTGGCTAGGGAGTCTAAAGCAGGAGAGTCAAGAGTTCAAAGTCAGCCTCAGCAATGGCAAGGAGCTAAGCAACTCAGTGAGATCCTGCCTCTAAATAAAAAACAAAATAGGGCTGGGGATGTGGCTTGGTAGTTGAGTGCCTCTCAGTTCAATCTCTGGTACCACCCCCAAATATATAATAATAATAACCACTTTTAAAATAAAATTTTAATATTTAAAACAAAAATAACATATTAATATATATTCATCTTAAAAGGAGGCAAAGACCAGAATTTTATTAAAATAAAACAATCCCAATTACTATTATTTTAATGCATTTCTTTCAATTCTTTTTTTTTGTGTGTGTGTATGTGTGTGGTGCTGGGGATTGAACCAAGGGCTTTCTGCATGCAATGCAAGCACTCTACCAACTTAGCTATATCCCCAGCCCAATCAATTATTTTCTACATCTAAAATTTCATTTCTTCATACAAAAAAGTATTCTCCTTGTATAAGCTTAACACATACCCAAAGCATTGCTTTTTTCCCTTACTTTTTCTTCCAACAGTCCCACCTTAGTGAAGAAATTATTCTTTACTATTAAACTCATTTATTAATCATTCTCCTTGCCCTTACTATATGTTCCAGCTATGATCAGGTGCACAAAACTGTTAAGTTATTTTTCCTTAAAAGTCATTTAACATATCTTCGTAACTCTCAAAGATAGGTTAGCCAAGGTGTTTATGGTTTTGGATGTATTGATTCTGATTTTCACTAAAGTTCAATCAAGAAGAATGTGCTCAGTTCACAGGGGAAAATTAGGTTCAGAAAGACAGAGTCATTTGTACTGTCACATAGGAAATAAGCAACAGAACCCAAATTAAGACTCAAGTGGGGCTTACTAGCAATATTAGGTCTAGTTAACTGAACCACAGTAACTTCTTTATTCGGTAAATTCAACTTTCTTAGCTTGGCATCCAAGGATGTCAGGACATAGCTTCTACCTCCTTTCAATTCTGATCTTGTACATCTTCAGTGGAAACCATTGGCTTCACTCTCCAGTCTATTTCTTCTTTATCTTCTTTACACATTCTTACTTCTAAACCCTCTTACATTTTGTGCTGTACTTGAAGTCATACTACCTGTATTTTAGATGTATTCCCTTGGGTTCATGATAGGACCTCAATTCTAGACTGGTGAGGAAGTGTGGACATTAATACTCAAAGGGGCTGGAGCCACAGAGAACAAGGTGAGTGTAGATGGATTAGAATCAGGTTCTGGTTTGCATACCATCTTACCTGTTCTGTTTTGTGCATTCTAGGGCTAGTCCTACAGTGGATCAATGTATATACAGGGATAATGGCTACAGGGAGGTAGCCATTATCGTCTAGGAAAAAGAAGGGAAGAAGTTATCTTCACACAGTAATAATATCCAGAGTCAGATCAGTGGCAATAAAATAAATTGCATCCTTTCTCCTTCTCACCCAGCTCTATACCCTTTCTTCCTCAGATGCACTAGATAAAGAACAAGAGTAATTCTTGACCCCATCGCTGATTGACTGACTCTGTAAATACATAATAATCACTGTCAGATCACCAACCAGCATGGGAAAGTAAATGAAGAGATATAGGGAAGATGTAGCTTCCTTCTTTCAAGTCCATATCTTTAATGAATCTTTCATGCCAAGTTGAAGACAAATTTTAGCAAGAAGTGTTTTCTAACATGTCATCTCAGAGACTTTTCTTCCAGCTTTCTTATTGAAGGCATGGCAACAACAACCTAGCCTTTTGTAACTTATAAAAGTTTCCTACTATAGGCATTTATATTCCAACTTTCTTTGTTCGTTATCTATATACATCTTCATAACTTGAGATTCAAATTATCTTGGATAGGCCTTACAGATCTCATAGACTAATGTGGAGGTCAGACACAGAATGATAAAATAATGTGATGTGAACTAGGGCAGATCAGTGCACAGTTCCTTATGGGAGAGGAAAGGTGCTATCTTTTGGGTAGAGGGAGAATTATTTATTCAAAATACTTCTCCAAGTCTCCAGTATAGAATTAGTAGGTCAAAGAATACCCTTATTGTTTTTCAAAAAGATTGCAGAAAAACTTTGACGACATTTGATATCATGGTAGACACTTCCAGTGTCTGACTTTGCTCATTTTCTTGGGCACACAGATTCTCACACTTCCCAACCTCTTTACACTTGCAAAGGGACATTCAGTGATTTCTCACCAATAGACAGTGATCTGAAGGCTCATGTCAGGGCTAACACAGTGAAAATCCCTCACTGGAATTTTAATCTATTTCCTCCCTGTTGAACTATATCCTGAAATGATGGAGTTCCAAGAACAAAGATGCCTACCTAGTTGAATTTCCAAGAGGAAAACAGTAGATTTAGAGATTAGTTTGAGCTACACTAAGATTACATGAACACAATTAATTCATGTGTTAAGCCTCTGATACTTAGTGTAGTATATAGATTAGTGGCATAACTTTTGTCTATCCCTATTAATCCAGGTTTTATCCTTACCATTTCTTTTTCTCTCAGTTTATGATGTAACTCATTATTAGTAGATATGTGATATGAAATAACTTATCCATAATTTTTACTAAATGAGCATCCAAGAAACAAAATAAATTTATTCACTTGCTTGCCTCTTTCTATTTATAACTACAAAGAATGGTGATATTTCTTGAAGACTGAGAACCTAATACAATAGACAATGGCAACCATGTAAACTTTTGTCGTTAATGTGCTAAGTCCATTGGACACGGACAGCTATGGAAATACGTCTGGAAGAAGGATCAGGAGAAAGAAACAATATTTGATATTTGAAAGGCTAAATGGTCACATAAGCTCCATATAATTACAGTTCATTTCCCTGAAATTCTTTCTCAAATTTTTCCTTCAATTCTCAGAAAGTGACAAAGACAAAAACAAATTCTGTCAGGAACTGAATCAATATAAATCATGCTAACTTGTACATTTACAATCTGACCTACTTCCATATAGCTTACCAACTGTTAAAGTAACAAAATGTCTTCCTTTCAATGAAACATTTCACAGAAACAAAGTTTAGTCTTTATATATAACAAAGTAAAAGTGAAGATGCTCTGAATAAAGGGGAACCAGACCTCCTCTTGTTCCTCATCTCTGTCTTGTTCCATGTCTCTGTCACCCCTATCCCTTGGGTGATCTTTCCAGGCTTCAAAAGAGTCGGTATCTACATAACCAAGGCTTGATTTACAAAATGATCATCATGTAGCTCTGTCTTTACACATACCTGATGTGCTACCAGAGGATCTACATCCTCTTTCAAAGTTTTCCTAACTTATTTTTCAGAATTCATTGTGTATGTAGGGGTCATGTCTGCTTATGGACAAGTGTGATATTTTTGTTGGTCATCTTTTGTGGCAGACTAAATTTTGCAAAGATTGCTACCACAGTATAATTTAATCCCACATCCTATTTTAATGTGGCATTAACAATTCTCCTACACAGTGATGAGGACAGTGATCTCTTCCCTTCAATACTAGGGAGTTTCATACCAGAAGTGATGCTATGTGATTTTCAAGGGTAAGTCATAACAAGGTATTCCTTGAGAAGCTTGGTTTGGGGATCTAACCTTCATGCTGAGCAAAATCTAGGCCACATAGATGGATGTCGTGGGGGGAGTTCTGTCTGACAAAACAGTAGCTCTGCCATCAGCCAGTATCCCCTTCCAAGAACAGCAATGAGAAAGCTATCAGGATGCTTCCAACTGCAAGCCACTGACTTACTGTAAAAACATGAGAGACCTTGCACAGGAACCATCTAACTCAGCCCAAGAAACTTTCTATAGCCATGAAAGATAATCATAAATGATAAGGCATTTGAGGGGATGATTTTTGTGCAGCCATAGGTAACCTCATAGATTCCAAAACTATACTGCTAGTCTAAGATCAGCAAGGCACAATTCAGGTTTTAGTTTTGGGTATCTGTCTTTAAAGTCATCTCTTTGTTCCCTAGCCTAAGGTTATAATTTCCCCATATGGCAATATTATTTACAATCTGCTAATTTATCAAAAATCCTGAAAACAATGTCCTATTTATTAATTATAGTTTGCATATTGTATGTTAGTCCTTTAGATTTATTCATTCTACGCATCTCTACTTTGTGGAGTCATCTATATTTAGACTGGAATCTTCCTATAATTTGCAAATTGTCAAGTGCCTGCAGCTAAGCAAAAGAACATCAATTTATTCTGAGGACAATGACACAACAGTGCTTTAGTTTTTATAAATTACTTTATGGAGGTATGATTGGCATGTAACTTGATAACTTTAGGGATAAGTATATATATGTGAAACTATCACCACCATAAACATATCCATCATCTCCCAAAGATTCCTCTTATCTCTTTTTATTATTATTTTTGCATGTGTGTGTAGTAAGAGAGTAGATCTCTTGGAAAATTTTAAGTATGCAAAACAAACAACATTGGTAGCTATATACACTGGTATATTATAGATCTCCAGAACTTATTTACTTTGCATAATTGGAACACTTTGCTTTGACTCTTCTTAACTTGCCCTTCCACCCTGCCCCTAACAAGCACCATTCCAATATTCCATGAGTTTTACATTTTTAGATTCTACATCACACAATATTTGTCTTTTTATGCAATATTTGTCTTATTCCTCTTGGCCTCTAAATACATTCATGTTGTAATAATTAAAAGAATTTCTTATTTTTAAAGGTGGAATAATATCCCTATTCAGGAATACTATGTATACCTTATATATAACACATTTCTTTACTTATTAATCTGTTGATTGACATTCAGGTAGTTTCTATGTTTTTACTATGATTAGTAATACTGTAGCAAACATAGGAGTTCAGATCTTTTTGACCTATAGATTTCATATCCCTTATTATTATTATTATCTTTTAATACTAGGAGTTGAATTCAAGGGCACTCAACAACTGAACCACATTCCAAGCCCCCCATTTTTTATTTTGAGGCTAGGTCTCATTAATTTCTGAGGCTGGCCTTGAACTTGCAATCCTCCTGCTTCAACCTCCTGTTACTAGGATCACAAGTGTATACCACTACATCCAGCTAAATATGGGTTTTTGTTGCATCATTTGGAAGCATGATAAATATGTTTTATTACAAAGTACTGCCTCACACATGCTAGGCAAGCATGCTACCACTGAGCTACAGTTTGATATACATTACTTTGATATACATCCAGAAATGGGTTTTCTGGGCCATATAGTAATTTTTCAATTTTAATTTTCTATTTTCTAAATGGCCATACCAGTTTATCCCAAAGGATCTTAATAAGCATTGATTTTATTTTTTATTTTTTAAAAGAAATGTCATTGTGTATGTTTAAGTTATAAAACATGATGTTATAAGATAAATAAACGTATATATACACATATATATATATGCAGATTAGAGAGAGAGTGTGTAAAATGGTTACTATAGGAACACAAATTATGCTATCCATCATGTCCTATAATTAGCCTTTTATTTCCCCATATGGCAAGATTATTTAAATCTGCTAATTTATCCAAAATCCTGAAAGCAATGTGCTATTTATTAATTATAGTTTGCATATTATATGTTAGTACTTTTGATTTATTCATTCTATGTATCTGCTCCTTTGTATCCTTTAATCTATATCTCACTATTTCATTTCCCATGTTTTCTTCAATACAGTATTTTTCTTTTGGTGTCTGACTTATTTAATTTTGCAGAAAGTCTTTCAGGTTCATCTGTATTATGGAAAATGGAAGGACTTGTTTTTATTTTTAAAGGTCAAATTATATATATAATCTTTTTTTGTCCTTTGATGGATACCAAAGTTATTTTTATATCTTAGTTATTATGAGTAGTGCTGTAATGAACATGGAAGTGCAGATATCTTCATGAGGGGGTGATTTTATTTACTTTGATTTTATTTACTTTGTGTATATATGCATAAGAAGGATTGTTATTTTGCTTTTATTTAGAAATCTTTGTACTGTTTTCCATAATGGCTTCACCAATCTCCATTCCCATCAATAATGGGTAATTTTAATCTGCAAGAAAATCTGTCTTTATAAAATAAGAAATTTTATTAGATTAAATAGAAACATAATACAGGAAGTACATAGCATTATATCTGGTAAGGATCAAATGTGTTTGAATATGCTTTGTTAAATACATTGTGTCAGTAGAAATAGTTGTGCTAAGTCATGGGGAAGTAAATAAGACTTGGTCAGCAAAACAGATCGATATTAACAAGATAGCTGGAAATGTAGGCAGGGAAAGACAAAGTGATTGCTGAGTTTTTATATTCTTGAAAGGGAGTTGAGATGGAATTTGTGCAGTTGACAGGATGAGGATAGCATGAGGAAACTAGTTCATAAAATTTTAAGAATTGTAGCCTATCATTTCATGCCCTTTTATTATTTCAATTGTCTTTGAAATCCACTTTTCCTTCTGTGTCACTGCCCTGTAATATAAGAAAGTCTGGCTTGGGAAAAGGCAGAGCTGGAACTTTTCAGAACTGCACTGAACTTGTCCACAGTGGTGACAGTCTGCTATGAAATGAAAACCCATGAGGATAGCTGTACAGAAGGCCTAGAAAAATCTCAGTTCAAATCAGACCATTGAATAAACAGAGGGATTAAGTTATGCAAATTCAAAATAAAAGGTCAACAGCTCTTATTTCAGCAAAATAAAAGAAAGACAATTAGAAACTATCAGGGAAAACAAATGGAAAGCTATATAAAGCAAACACTAAATAACTTTGTGAAAGTTAAAAGAGAACATATTTGACCCACACTTGGATCTCTCTCCTTCAACTAGCACAGAATTCATCAAATAGGATTAGATTTTCTTCCTTCCTGGTCTAATTGGGCTACAGTTAAGCATTGATATTTATAGATTCTGTACTTAATTTTTTGTGTAGTTACTAAAGTTTATTTGTAAACCTAAAATCAGTACTTAAAGAACTTTCAAAAATCTTTCACAGACATACATAGAGCTAAAAAAAAAAAAAGTCTTTTGATGTGCACTTTTTAAGCTGAGGCAGAACCAGATGATGCCAACTGCTTGTTACAGCTCTCCTACTCCAAACAAGTTCCCCTTTCATGGTCTGTTTAGTATCATGCATTTTTATGCTTTTTGTTGATGACATTTCTGCTTTACATGACTCCCAATATAAGGCTGAAGCGTTTTTTAAGTGCAAGAAAGGAGAAATGTAACTTACGGGGAAAATCCACGTGTCATGTGGGTTTCATCTGAACCTGAGTTATAGCCTTGAGTTCAATACTGATGGATCAACCATATATATTTGGTTGATGAAAATATAAGAATGTTGTGACCAGATGGAAATTTGACTCTGTATTTTCCCTAGGGGCAATGACTTGTTGTTTACTAATACAGTGGTCATAGAGACCTTATAGAGTATAACTACTATAAACACTGAAAAATACCTAATACTTCCTATCTATTGTTTATGGGGTATGGGGTAAACTTCTAATAAGATTAGTTCTCTCTCAGAGTAAAGAGTGAAACATTCTTTTTTTATATTTCCTTTTTAGATGTACATAACAGTAGCGTCTATTCTGACATATTATACTTACATGGAATATAATCAAACATTCTTTAAAGAAATAAAAGTATCTATTCCCCTGACATGTTGGTTCCACTTTGCCACTTGGGAAAGTAATATGCATTCAGTAGTAACCATACTTCAATTTTTGAAGTCTGATTTTTCACTTGGCTAGTGACATGTTGTTCAATATTCTTTTGCAATGCTCTTGTGAGGGGCAACAGGATCTTGAGTCTGAGATCATTAGGAGAAATAAGCTTTGGTGTTCCCAAGCTTTGGTGTTCATTAGTTTTGGTGTACTAACTGCATTTTGTTTATGATATTTTCAATTTATGATAGTTTAATTGGAACATAACACCATCATAAGATAAAGAACATCTGCATGTACACTACAATGTATTTTAAATTGTTATTAAATATAAATATCTGTAGCATTTGCCTAACTTTTGTCCATCTCCGCTTGTGTTAACAGCACTTTGCTGTCCCTTCACAGAAAACACATTATTCATTTCATTCTAAGTCTATGCCATAATATAGTCATATAACTTAGACCAGGCCAAGCAGTTGTACTTTATCCCATAGGAGAAATAGATGATAAAAGATAATAAAAAAACACGATGTTTTAGTCAGCTTCTTTCTTGCTGTGACCAAAACACCTCACAAGAACAACACGGAAAAGGAAAAGTTTATTTTGGGTTTCAGAAGTCTCAGTCCATAGATGGCTGACTCCATATGCCTGGACTTCAGGGGAAGCAGAACAGGATAGCAGAAGAGTGTGGCAGAGGAAAGGAGCTGGGGACATTCAACCGAAGCAGAGAGGGAGTGAGCTCCACCCACCAAGAAGAAAATATAAACCCCAAGAGCACATCCCCATCTACAAGCTCTTCTGGCCACACTCTTCCTGTTAATCCCTGAGAGGATTAATTTACTGATTAGGTTAAGGCTCTCATAACCCAATCATTTCACCTTTAAACTTTCTTGCATTGTCTCATACATCAGCTTTTGGGGGACAACTAAGAAACCATAACACCTTATAACTTAATTTAATGTTGGATCCAAACAATCATAAAGATTTTAATTTATCATCAGTAATGCATTCCCATTATTTATAAAAAGACATACAATCCTATTATCTTACAAGTCAATTTGTACTGTTTTTGGTAACTTACAACAGAAAAATAACTAAAATTTAAAGAGTTGTGATAGAGAGTAGCTTAAGAAGGAAAGAAAGGGGGATGAGACACTTCTTATTTAATATTTTGCATTTAAAATTTTTCACTGTTTATGTATTTATTTTACAATAAAATAATGTAAAATAAGTGCAACTATATAATTCATTACTACACTACATGGGGCACAAAATTAAAACAGCTGCTGACAAGGGTAAGCTAACTCTTATTTTCAGTGGTTAGACCCTGTGAAATCCTAGTGACCTAGGCTTGAGAGATGGGAAAATAAAAGCTAAGCTTAGTGCATTTCTTACTTCTAATTTTAAATTAAGACAATGGAAAAAGTTAAGAAGTCTGCTGTAGACAATTGTGTTTCCCCTAAAATTTATATCTTGAAACTCTAGCCCCCAGTATGATCATGTCTGAATAAAAGAACCTGTAGGTCCTTTGGTTAAATACAACAATAAAAAGGAACTGGCGTCCTTATAGGAAGAGAGAAAGACACCAGCAGTGAATATGCACAGAGAAAAGGCTATCAAAGTACACAATGAGGAGGTGGCCATCTGCAATCCAAGCAGAGAAGCATTAGGAGAAATCAACACTGTTGAAACCTTGAGTTTGGACATCTAGCACTCAGACACTGTGAAAAATAAATTCATGTTGTTTGCGTTATCTAGTCTGTGGTATCTTCTTAAGGATTCAATGCCTATCAGTATGAAATTAAATAAGCAAATTATGATTAACCATCAGTAATTTCTAAAATGATTTATAGATTCAATAAAACTCCGTCAAAATCCTCATGAAAAACTTATTTGCTGATGATTCCAAAATTATAAGGAATTAGTAAGGGGCAAAAAATATCAAAAACTTTTGAAGGCAGGTAAAGTATAGGGGCCTATCCTAAGAGTTTCCATCATTTACTATAAAATCATAATTAAGACAGTTTTATATTGATTCAGGAATGAACAGAGGAAGCATTGGAATTGAATGTAAAGCCACATAATGGAGCTAAACATTAGTGGACATTTTTTATATGTGACAAGTTATCACAGCAAAGTTCTGTAGAAGGAAGAACAACAGGAATGCTGTGACAACAGGTTATCCATATGAGAACAAAATTGTTTCTTACTACATAATATCTATAAAACATTCCAGAAGGATTAGATTATGATAGCAAAGATATTTTAAACATTTTAAAAAGAATAAACAGGACTTCAGGGTAGAGAAAATGTCTTGAAATCAATACAACAAATATCCCAATCAATAAAAAGGCAAAAGAACTAAACAGACTTTTTCAAAAAGAAGAAATACAAATGGTCAACAAATATACAAAAATATGTTCAACATCCCTAGCAATTAGGTAAATGCAAATCAATTTACTTTGAGATTTCACCTCACTCTAGATAGAATGTTAATCATCAAGAATACAAATAATAATAAATGCTGGTGAGGTATGCAGGAGAAAAAGTACACTCATACATTGTTAGTGAGACTGCAAATGACTGCAACCCCTTTAGAAAGCAGTATTGAGATTATTCTAAAGACTAGGAATTGAACCCCCATATGACCCAGCTATTCCACTCTTTGGTGTTTATCTAAAAGACTAAAACTAGCGTACTATAATAATACAGGCACTCCAAAGTTTAAAGGCAAGTTAGACAGGAACCAGCCCAGGTGCCTGTCAACAGTTGAATGAATCAAGAATGTGAGATATATATATATAAAGAGAGAGAGAGAGAGAGAGAGAGAGAGAGAGAGAGAGAGAGAGAGAGTTAGTTTAACTCATTGGAAAGAAGAATAAAATTATGACATTTACTGGTAAATTGCTAGGAATGGAGATCATTATGATGAGTAAAATAAACCAGATGCAGAAAGTCAAAGGCTGAGTATTTCCTATCATATGTGGAAACTATAGCAAAATAAGGAGAAAAAAGTGGAGGAGCAGATTCTGTGAAAATAGAGGGGAAAACAGTGGAGTAGAGAAAGGGAAGGAAGGAAGAATGGGAATAAAATTGACCAAATTATGCTATGTGAATATGTGAATGTACCATAGGGAATTGCATCCTTATGTATATGTATAAAGCACAATTTTTTAAAAAAATAAGTAAAGAGAAGGAAGACCAGTAGAGTATAGGAAAGGGAACAGGAAAAGGGGAGGAGGGGAGGAAAAGGGGGAACTACTGAGGATTCACATGGATCATATTATATTCCATGCTTGTGTGATTATGTCAAAAATGAATCTCATTATTATGTATAATTATAATACACTGATAAAAAAAATAAAAAAATCAATGTTGAACAGAATTAATGAAAAGAATGATAAATATTTATTAACTAAAAGAATTTCATTTAATAGAAGACAAAATAAAGAAATCAAAAATGTAACCCATGATATGGATTCTTATTTCACTTTATGTTGTTTTTGCTTTTCAATGTGTGAGTCAGGGAAGATGGTGGCGGGTAGGGAGGGAGCACCCCCGTGACCTGCGCCACTGCGCCAGCAGTGAGTGAGTTCAGAACAGCCGGATGATGTCTTGTCAGGAATATTCAGCGAAGTTAGGCTACCTGGAACCTAAGGCAAGAGTTTAAGCATCTGAGGGGCAGGGAGGAGGCTCAGACGCAGAGAACTGGAGCAGCCCCTGCAAGGAGGTACCGGCCAGCTGAACAGCAACCCGCCATAGCTGGAGGTGATTGAGCGTTGCAGACATCTGCCAGCAAAAAGAAACTGAACTTCAGATCCTGTGAAGATCTGTCAACCACGCTTCCACAGGGCACCAGACCGAGATCTGAAGTTGGGACGTAATAGAGAAAAGGCCCTGGTCCACCCTCCTCACCTGACACCCAGCCACAGCAACCTACGCCCACCAATATTGGAGAACTGACATCATTAGGGTTGGGTGGATCAGATCGCACTGCAGCCAGTTTGGCGACAGATTAGGTGTGTGACCCCCCAGCCCTCCCCTCCACACAGCTGGGATAACTCAAACACTCTCTCCCCAGCTCTCCGTGGGCGTGAATATCAGAGCCCAGGGAAACTGAAAAGGCCTATGACCTCCAATTCCCCCTCCCACCAGCATCAAAAACCAAAATATTTCTCAACAGCTCTCAGGGGCATGGCTATCAGAGGGGATCAGAGAGAATAAGTCACTGGTTTCCAACTCCCGCTCTCGCTCTCCACAGCCATGAGGACTGGGTGAATCACAAACAAAGAGAGTGCCCAGTCATTCAAGAGAGCAAGGCATCCAGGAAACTGCATGCCCAGAGTGTAGCTAAAACTGTGGAGAAGTGTCCCAGTAAGTGGGGCCTGGCGGACAGGAGAAGGGAGGAGGATAGAGATGAGGAGCAACCATAAGCGACTGGGGTTAGAGAGACACCCAGCTGGGGAGGGAGAGCTGACTCACACAGATTGCTTTCTACATCCTGAGGGCAGACACTTACCCTGGAAAGCACAGCTCTACCTACTGGAAGAGAAGAAAATGGAACTCTAAGAGTGAATTTTTTTTTCTTTCTTTTTCTTGTTTTTTTTCTTTCCTTTCCCCTACCTTTCCTCCCAAGCATTCCTACTTCTACTACTTGTAATTTACTAAATGCAAATAGGTGAATGTTTAGAGGCTCTCTATAATGCTACTAACTACTTTCCCACACAAAAATACTCCTATCTATTCTCTGTTAATATCCTCCTTCATTACAGCTATCCTCAACAGTAACTACGATATACTAACCCCCATATCATCACATCTGTCAACCTAAACATAAAGTCCTAAGACCAAAACTCAGGTCTCTATATGCCATCAGAATCTGTATGTCTTTATGAAACTAATGAACTTACTATAAATTACAATTAAAACCAATATCTCTAGACATTGTCTCCCATCACAAAGAAGAAATGTCGAAGTTATAAAAAAACCAAAACAAATCAATAGGAGAAAATAACAACACAGCAGTCACACAGAGCTGGAAAGAAACAAGAGCATCATGAAAAAACAAGGAAGAAAAGGAAAACAAACAATGCAGGAGAGTTTAACTTTACAAGAGATGCTAGACACAGCAGAGAGATGGTCAGATAAAGATTTCAAGATATGGGCTGGAGATGTGGCTCAAGCAGTAGGACGCTCGCCTTGCATGTGTGCGGCCCGGATTCAATCCTCAGCACATACAAACAAAGATGTTGTGCCCGCCGAAAACTAAAATAAATAAATATTTAAAAATATCTCTCTCTCTCTCTCTCTAAAAAAAAGATTTCAAGATATAATTGCTTCAGTTGGTATGGAGTCTTAAAGAGGACATTAGACAGCAAATACAGAAAATGAAAGTTCACTTTAACAATGACTTACATAAACAAATCCAAGAAGCAAAAGAACAACTCTCCTGGGAGATTGAGGTTATACAAAAAAATCAAATAGAAATCCTGGAAATGAAGGAAATTATAAACCAATTAAAAGCTGAAATGAGAGTATCACCAGTAGAGTAGACCAAGTAGAAGTCAGAACATCAGACAACGAAGACAAAATATATCATCTCGAAAAGAGTCCAGTCAACTCAGAAAGACTGGTAAGAAACTACAAGCAAAACATCCAAGAGATATGGGATAACATAAAAAAAACCAAACTTAAGAGTCATAGGGATGGTATCTTAGGGTGGTTTTGATTTGCATTTCTCTGACTGCTAGAGATGGTGAGCATTTTTTCATGTACTTGTTGATTGATTGTATGTCCTCCTCTGAGAAGTGTCTGTTCAGATCCTTGGCCCATTTGTTGATTGGGTTATTTGTTATCTTATTGTCTAATTTTTTGAGTTCTTTGTATACTCTGGATATTAGGGCTCTATCTGAAGTGTGAGGAGTAAAAATTTGTTCCCAGGATGTAGGCTCCCTATTTACCTCTCTTATTGTTTCTCTTGCTGAGAAAAAACTTTTTAGTTTGAGTAAGTCCCATTTGTTGATTCTTGTTATTAACTCTTGTGCTATGGGTGTCCTATTGAGGAATTTGGAGCCCGACCCTACAATATGTAGATCAGAGCCAACTTTTTCTTCTATCAGACGCAGAGTCTCTGGTTTGATATCAAGCTCCTTGATCCATTTAGAGTTAACTTTTGTGCATGGCGAGAGGAAGGGATTCAGTTTCATTTTTTTGCATATGGATTTCCAGTTTTCCCAACACCATTTGTTGAAGATGCTATCCTTCCTCCATTGCATGCTTTTAGCCCCTTTATCAAATATAAGATAGTTGTAACTTTGTGGATTAGTCTCTGTGTCCTCTATTCTATACCATTGGTCCACTCGCCTGTTTTGGTACCAGTACCATGCTGTTTTTGTCACTACTGCTCTGTAATATAGTTTGAAATCTGGTATCGCTATACCGCCTGATTCACACTTCCTGCTTAAAATTGCTTTTGCTATTCTGGGTCTTTTATTTTTCCATATGAATTTCATGATTGCTTTATCTATTTCTACAAGAAATGCCATTGGGATTTTGACTGGCATTGCATTGAACCTATAGAGAACTTTTGGTAATATCGCCATTTTGATAATGTTAGTTCTGCCTATCCATGAACAGGGTATATTTTTTCATCTTCTAAGATCTTCTTCTACTTCTCTTTTTAGGGTTCTATAGTTTTCATTGTATAAATCTTTCACCTCTTTTGTTAGGTTGATTCCCAAGTATTTTATTTTTTTGGAGGATATTGGGAATGGACTGTTTTTCCTCATTTCCGTTTCAGAAGTTTTGTCACTGATATACAGAAATGCCACTATGAAGTCAAACAACAACAAGTGCTGGCGAGGATGTGGAGAAAAGGGTACTCTTGTACATTGCTGGTGGGACTGCAAATTGGTGCGGCCAATTTGGAAAGCAGTTTGGAGATTCCTGGGAAAGCTGGGAATGGAACCCTGCTATTGCCCTTCTCGGACTATTCCCTGAAGACCTTAAAAGAGCATGCTACAGGGATGCTGCCACATCGATGTTCATAGCAGCACAATTCACAATAGCTAGACTGTGGAACCAACCCAGATTCCCTTCAATAGATGAATGGATAAAAAAAATGTGGCATCTATACACAATGGAGTACTATGCAGCAATAAAAAATGACAAAATCATAGAATTTGCAGGGAAATGGATGGCACTAGAGCAGATTATGCTTAGTGAAGCTAGTCAATCCCTAAAAAACAAATACCAAATGTCTTCTTTGATATAATGAGAGCAACTATGAACAGAGCAAGGAGGAAGAGCAGGAAGAAAAGACTAACATTAAACAGAGTCATGAGATGGGAGGGAAAGGAAGAGTAACGGGAAATTGCATGGAAATGAAGGGAGACCCTCATTGCTATACAAAATTACATATAAGAGGTTGTGAGGGGAATGGGAAAATAAACAAGGAGAGTAATGAATTACAGTAGATGGGGTAGAGAGAGAAGATGGGAGGGGAGGGGAGGGGGGATAGTAGAGGATAGGAGAGGTAGCAGAATACAACAATTACTAATTGGGCATTATGTAAAATTGTGGATGTGTAACCGACGTGATTCTGCAATCTGCATTTGGGGTAAAATTGGGAGTTCATAACCCACTTCAATCTAATGTATGAAATATGATATGTCAAGAGCTTTGTAATGTTGTGAACAACCAATAAAAAAATAAAAAATTAAAAAAAAAGAGTCATAGGGATAGAGGAAGGTGTAGAGGTACAAATCAAAGGAATGCGCAATCTGTTAAATGAAATAATTTTAGAAAACTTTTCAGACATGAAGAATGAAACGGAAGTCCAAATCCAAGAAGCCTACAGGACACCGAATGTACAAAACCACAAGAGACCCACACTAAGACACATTATTATGAAGATATCCAACAAACAGAACAAGGAGAGAATATTAAAACCTACAAGAGAAAGGAGGCAGATTACACTTAGGGGTAAACCAATTAGGTTAATGGCTGATTATTCACCACAGACTGTGAAAACTAGAAGATCCAGAACAACATATTTCAAATGATGAAAGATAATGGGTGCCAACCAAGAATATTGTATCCAGCAAAATTAAGCTTCAGGTTTGAAGATAAAATAAAAAATCTTGCATGATAAACAAAAGTTAAAAGAATTCACAGCCAGAAAACCAGCACTGTAAAGCATTTTGGGCAAAACACTACATGAAGAGGAAATGAAAAACAACAATGAAAATCAACAGTGGGAAGTAGATAAGTAAAGGGGAAAAACTAATCAAAGAGAAAAAACATATTAAATAACAAAATACATAAATATGACTGGAAGTACAAACCATATATCAATAGTAACACTAAATGTTAATGGCTTAAACTACCAATTAAGCGACAGAGGCTAGTAACCTGGATTAAAAAAAAAACAGAACCAACAATATGCTGCCTACAGGAAACTCATCTAATAGGAAAAGACATACACAGGCTGAAGGTGAAAGGTTGGGAAAAATCATACCACTCACATGGACCTCGGAAGCAAGCAGGGATGGCCATAATCATATCAAATAAAATAGACTTCAAGCCAAAGTTAATAAAAAGGGATAAAGAAGGACACTATATAATGTTAAAGGGAACCATTCACCAACAATACATAACAATCATTAATATATATGCCCCAAACAATAGTGCTGCTATGTTCATAAAACAAACTCTCCTCAAGTTCAAGAGACAAATAGACTACAACACAATAATTATGGGTAACTTTAACACAACTCTCTCACCACTGGACAGATCTTCCAAACAAAAATAGAATAAAGAAACTATAGAACTCAATAACATAAATAATAACCTAGACTTAACTGATATATATATATATATATATATATATATATATATATATATATAGAGAGAGAGAGAGAGAGAGAGAGAGAGAATATATGAAACATCATCAAATGGATTTACTTTTTTCTCAGCAGCACATGGATCCTTCTCAAAAACAAACCATATATTATGCCATAGGGAAACTCTTAGCAATTATGAAGGACTAGAGATAATACCATGCATCTTATGTGATCATAATGGAATGAAATTGGAAATCAATGATAAAAGAAGAAGGGAAAAACCCTACATCACTTGGAGAATGAACAATATGTTACTGAATGATCAATGGGTTACAGAAGACATCAAGGAGGAAATTAAAAAATTCATTGAGATAAATGAAAACACAGACACAACATATCAGAATCTATGGGACACAATGAAAGCTGTTCTAAGAGGAAAATTCATTGCTTGGAGTTCATTCCTCAAAAAAAGGAAAAACCAACAAATAAATGCTCTCACACTTCATCTCAAAGCCCTTGAAAAAGAAGAGCAAAACAAAAGCAAATGCAGTAGAAGGCAAGAAATAATTAAAATCAGACCTGAAATCAATGAAATTGAAACAAAAGAAAAAATTGACAAAACTAAAAGTTGGTTCTTCGAAAAAAAAAATTAGATCGACAGACCCTTAGCTATGCTAACAAAGAGAAGAGAGAGAACTCAAATTACTAGCATGAGGGATGAAAAAGGCAATATCACAACAGACAGTAGAGAAATACAGAAGATAATTAGAAATTATTTCAAAACCTTATACTCCAATAAAATAGAAGATAGTGAAGGCATTGATAAATTTCTTAAGTCATATGATCTGCCCAGATTGAGTCAAGAGGATATACACAACTTAAACAGACCAATATCAATTGAGGAAATAGAAGAAGCTATCAAAAGACTATCAACCAAGAAAAGCCCAGGACCGGATGGGTATACAGCAGAGTTTTACAAAACCTTTAAAGAAGAACTAATACGAATACTTCTCAAGATATTTTATGAAATAGAAAAAGAGGGAGTACTTCCAAATTCATTCTACGAGGCCATCATCACCTTGATTCCTAAACCAGATAAGGACACTTCAAAGAAAGAAAACTACAGACAAACATCCATAATGAACATAGATGCAAAAATCCTCAATAAAATTCTGGCAAATCGGATACAAAAATATATCAAAAAAATCGTGCACCATGATCAAGTAGTATTTATCCCTGAGATGCAAGGGTGGTTCAATTTACAGAAATCACTAAATGTAATCCACCACATCAATAGACTTAAAGATAAAAACCATATGATCATCTTGATAGATGCAGAAAAAGCATTCGACAAAATAAAACATCCCTTTGTGTTCAAAACACTAGAAAAGCTTGGGATAACAGGAACTTACCTCAACATTGTAAAAGCTATATTCATTAAGCCTCAGGCTCCCATCATTCTAAACAGAGAAAAATTGAAGGCATTCCCTCTAAAATCTGAAACAAGACAGGGATGCCCTCTCTCACCACTTCTATTCAACATAGTTCTGGAAACCCTGGCCATAGCAATAAGACAGATGATAAAAATTAAAGGTATAAAAATAGGAAAAGAAGAACTGAAATTAGCAGTATTTGCGAATGACATGATCCTATACCTAACGGACCCAAAAGGTTCTACCAAAAAACTTCTAGAACTAGTAAATGAATTCAGCAAAGTGGCAGGATATAAAGTTAACATTCATAAGTCTAAGGCATTCCTGTATATCAGTGACAAATCCTCTGAAAGGGAAATCAAGACAACCACCCCATTCACAATATCCCCCCCAAAAAAAATATTTGGGAATCAACCTAACAAAAGAGGTGAAAGACTGTTACAATGAAAACTACAGAACACTAAATAGGGAAATAGAAGAAGACCTTAGAAGATGGAAAGATATACCTTGCTCATGGATAGGCAGAATTAATATCATTAAAATGGCCATACTACCAAAAGTACTCTATAAGTTTAATGCAATGCCAATTCAAAATCCCAATGGCATTCCTCCCAGAAATAGAAAAATCAATCATGAAATTCATCTGGAGGAATAAAAGACCCAGAATAGATAAGCAATTCTAAGCAGGAAGAGTGAAAAAGGTGGTATAGCGATACCAGATTTCAAGCTATACTACAGAGCAATAGTAACAAAAACAGCATGGTACTGGTACCAAAACAGGCGGGTAGACCAATGGTACAGAATAGAGGACACAGAGACCAATCCACAAAATTACAACTTCCTTATATTAGACAAAGGTGCTAAAAGCATGCAATGAGAAAGGATAGCATCTTCAACAAATGGTGCTGGGAGAACTAGAAATCCATATGCAACAAAATGAAATTAAATCCCTTTCTCTCACCATGCACAAAAGTTAACTCAAAATGGATCAAGGAGCTAGGAATCAAACCAGAGATTCTGCATCTAATAGAATAAAAACTTGGCCCTAATCTCCATCTCTTGGCCCTAATCTCCATCTCCATCTCGGGCTCAAAATTCCTTAATAGGACACCTATAGCACAAGAGTTAAAATCAAGAATCAACAAATGAGATGAATTCAAACTGAAAAGTTTTCTCTCAGCAAGAGAAATAATATGTGAGGTAATTAGGGAGCCTACATCCTGGGAACAAATTTTTACCCCTTACACTTCAGATAGAGCTCTAATCTCTAGAGTATACAAAGAACTCAAAAAGTTAAACAACAACAACAACAAAAATAACCCAATCAACAAATGGGCCAAAGACCTAAACAGACAATTCACAGAGGAGGATATACAATTAATCAACAAATACACAAAAAAATGCTCACAATCTCTAGCTATCAGAGAAATGCAAATTAAAACCACTATAAGATACCATATCACTCCAGTAATAATGGCAGCCATTATTAAGTCAAACAATAACAAGTGCTGGTGAGGATGTGGGGGAAAAGGTACACTCATACACTGCTGGTGGGACTGTAAATTGGTGCATTTGGAAAAGCAGTATGGAGATTCCTTGGAAAGCTGGGAAGGGAACCACCATTTGTCCCAGCTGTTCCCCTTCTCAGAGTATACCCAAAAGACCTAAAAAGAGCATACTACAGGGACACAGCTACATCAATGTTCATAGCAGCACAATTCACAATAGCTAGACTGTGGAACCAACACAGATGCCCTTCAACAGATGAATGGATTTTAAAAATGTGGCATTTATACACAATGGAATATTACTCAGCATTAAAAAATAACAAAATCATGGCATTTGCAGGGAAATGGGTGGCACTAGAGCAGATTATGCTAAGTGAAGTTAGCCAATCCCTAAAAAACAAATACTGAATGTCTTCTCTGATATAAAACAGAGTAGGAAGGAAGAGCATGAGAATAAGATTACCATGAAACAAGGAAAAAAGGAGGAAGGGGAAGAGAGGGAGAAGGGGATTGCCCGGAAGACAGAAGGAGACCCTCATGGGTTCACAAAATACATATACGATGGTGTGGGGGGGGAAGGGAAGAAAAGAGAGAGAGAGAGAGAGAGAGAGAGAGAGAGAGAGAGAGAAGTGTTATAGTAGAATGAGTAGAGAATAGAGATGGGAGGGGAGGTGAGGGGAGGGGAGGGAAGGGTGGATAGGGAGGGCAGCAGAATACAACTGACACTAGGATTGCTGTATTATACACATGGATATATAACCAATGTGATCCTGCATTCTGTACACGTGGAAAAATGAGAATTCATACCCTATTTGAATCAAATGTATGATATATCAAGATCATTGTATTGTTTTGAGCAACTAATTAAAAAAACTGAATCACCAGAATAGTATAATATAGAGGAATTGCATAGGTATCACCTCACCCCCCTTTATTTATTTTATTTTCTTTCTCCCTCTGTTTCTTTCTTTCCTTGTTATTTTTTTTTCTTTTTTCTTCCTCCCTCTATTCCACTTTCAACCTCCTAAATTTACTATTTATATGTAGGGTAATTTTCTAAATACAGATAAGGAGTTTGATTTTATACATTCTTCCATAAATTACCCTTGTCTATTCATTAGAGTACTCCTCCAAAGTTGCTAAGTTAGATTAATCCCATACCCTCACTCCTTTCCCCCTTAAGATAACATCCTACACCTGACCCTCAGTTATCTATACACCACCAGAAATGGTATGCCTTTTATGAAACTAATGACTATACTCTAAATAATAATTGAAGCCAATATCTGTAGACATAGAGTCTAACTATAAACGTATTAATAATGAAAACTTGCTCATAGGTGATATATTATTGATATGGGAACTGTTAACATTGTTTTTCTCCACAAAAGAGAGATTTTAGAACTATAAAAGAGCAATATAGATATATAGGGGGAAAATATTAATACAACTTTCAGAGCTGGAAAGAAATATGAGCAGTATGGAAAATACAAGGAAAGAAAGGACCACAAACAATGCAGGACAAGTCAACATTAAAAGAGATAACATCTGCAGAAGAAGGAATGTCAGGCAAAGATTTCAGGATATACATGGTTCACATGATCTGGAGTCTCAAGGAAGACATTAAACAGCAAATGCAGGGCTGGGGATGTGGCTCAAGCGGTAGCGCGCTCGCCTGTCATGCGTGCGGCCCGGGTTCGATCCTCAGCACCACATACCAACAAAGATGTTGTGTCCGCCGAAAACTAGAAAATAAATATTAAAAAAAATTCTCTCTCTCTCTCTCTCTCTCTCTCACTGTCTCCTCTCTCACTCTCTCTTTAAAAAAAAAAAACAGCAAATGCAGAAAATGAAAGTTCACTTTGATAATGAATTACATAAATAAATTCAAGAAGCAAAAGATCAACTCTACAGGGAGATAGAGGTTATACAAAAAAAAAAAAAACAGAAATCCTGGAAATGATGGAAATAATAAACCAAATTAAAAACTCAAATGAGAGTATCACCAGCAGAGTATAACACTTAGAATATAGGACATCAGAGAACAAAGACAAAATATATCATCTCGAAAAGAGTGTAGACAGCACAGCAAGACTGTTAAAAAACGAGAAGAACATCCAAGAAATATGGGATAGGATAAAGAGACCAAACTTAAGAGTTAAACCAAAGGAATGAGCAATCTGTTCAATGAAATAATATTAGAAAACTTCCAAGACATGAAGAATGAAACAGAAATCCAAATCCTAGAAGCCTACAGGACATCGAATGTGCAAAATCACAAGACACCCATGCCAGGACACATTATAATGAAGATGCCCAATTCACAGAATAAGGAGAGAATTTTAAAAGCCACAATAGAAAGGAAGCAGATTACATTTATGGGTAAACCAATTAGGATAATGGCAGATCTTTCAACAAAAAATCTGAAAGCTAGAAGACACTGGAACAATGTATTTCAAACGCTGAAAGATAATAGGTTCCAACCAAGAATCTTGTATCCAGAAAAATTAAGCTTCAGGTTTGAAGATAAAATAAAAACCTTCCACAATAAACAAAAATTAAAAGAATTTGCAGCTAGAAAACCAGCACTTCAAAACATCCTTGGCAAAACATTACATGAAGAGGAAATGAAAAATAACAATGAAAACCAACAGTGGGAGGTAGTACAGTAAAGGAAAAACCAATCAATAGGAAAAACAAATCAAGTTAAATAATAAAAATAAACAAATATGACTTGAAATACAAGCCATAACTCAATAGTAACCCTAAATGTTAATGGATTAAACTCACCAATCAAAAGACATAGGCTAGTAGACTGGATTAAAAAAAGATACAACAATATGCTGCCTACAGGAGACTCATCTGATAGGAAAAGACATACACAGACTGAAGTTAAAATGTTGAGAAAAATCATACCACTCACATGGACCTTGGAAGCAAGCAGGGGTGGCCATACTCATATCAAATAAAATAGACTTCATCCCAAAGTTAATCAAAAGGGATAAAGAAGGACACTACATACTGCTCAAGGGAACTATACATCAACAAGACATAACAATTATCAACATATATGCCCCAAACAATGGTGCAGCTATGTTCATCAAACAAACTCTTCTCAAGTTCAAGAGTCAAATAGACCACAACACAATAATCATGGGTGATTTTAACACACTTCTCACCACTGGACAGATCTACCAAACAAAAGTTGAATAGAGAAACCATATAACTCAATAACACAATTAATAACTTAGACTTAATTGACATATATAGAATATATCAACCAAAATCAAGTGGATGTTTTCTCAGCAGCACATGGATTCTTCTCAAAAATAGACCAGATATTATGTTGCAGGGCAACCCTTAGCAAATACAAAGGAGTAGAGATACTACCATGCATTTTATCCAATCACAATGGAATGAAATTGTAAATTGATGATAAAATAAGAAAGAAAAATTCCTACATCACATGGAGAATGAACAATATGCTACTGAATGAACAATGGGTTATTGAAGGCATCAAAGAGGATATTCAAAAATTCTTAGAGGTAAATTAAAACTCAGACACAACATATTAAAATCTCTGGGACACTATGAAAGCAGTACTAAGAGGAAAATTTAATGCATGGAGTTTATTCCTTAAAAGAAGAAAAAGCCAACAAATGAATGACCTCACACTACATCTTGAAGCCCTAGAAAAAGAAGAACAAATCAACAGAAAATGTAGTAGAAGGCAAGAAATAATTAAAATCAGAGCTGAAATCAATGAAATCAAAACAAAAGAAATAATTGAAAAAATTGACAAAACTAGAGGTTGGTTCTTTGAAAAAATAAATAAGATTGACAGACCCTTAGCCATGCTAATGAAGATAAGAAGTGAGAGAACCCAAATTACTAGCATATGGGATGAAAAAAGGCAATATCACAACAGACACTACAAAAATACAGATTATAATTAGAAATTATTTCAAAACCTTATACTCCAATAAAATAGAAGATAGTGAAGGCATTGATAAATTCCTTAAGTCATATGATCTGCCCAAATTGAGTCAGGAGGATATACACAGCTTAAACAGACCAATATCAATTGAGGAAATAGAAGAAGCCATCAAATGATTACCAACCACGAAAAGCCCAGGACCAGATGGGTATACAGCAGAGTTTTACAAGACCTTTAAAGAAGAACTAATTCCAATACTCTACAATCTGTTTCAGGAAATAGAAAAAGAGGGAGTACTTCCAAATTCATTCTATGAGGCCAATATCACCCTGATTCCAAAACCAGACTAAGATACCTTAAATAAAGAAGACTTCAGACAAATATCTCTAATTAATATAGATGCAAAAATCTTCAATAAGATACTGGCAAATCAGATACAAAAACATATCAAAAAGATCATGCACCATGATCAAGTGGGATTCATCCCTGGGATGCAAGTTTGATTCAACATATGAAAATCAATAAATGTAACTCATCACATCAATATACTTAAAGATAAGAACCATATGATCTCTTGATAGATGCAGAAAAAGTATTTGACAAAATATAGCACCCCTTTATGTTCAAAACACTAGAAAAACTAGGGATAACAGGAACTTACCTCAACATTTTAAAAGCTGTCTACACTAATCCTCAGGCCAGCATCGTTCTAAATGAAGAAAAACTGAAGGCATTCCCTCTAAAATCTGCCTACAGGAGACTCATCTAATAGGAAAAGACATACACAGACTGAAGGTGAAAGGTTGGGATGCCATCTCTCACCACTTTTATTCAACATAGTTCTTGAAACACTGGCCAGAGCAATTAGATGAAATAAATTAAAGGAATAACTATAGGAAAAGAAGAACTTAAACTAGCATTATTTGCTGACAATATGATTCTATACCTAGAAGACCCAAAAATTCTACCAAGAAACTTCTAGAACTAGTAAATGAATTCAGAATAGTGGCAGGATATAAAATCAACAACCATAAATCAAAGACATTTCTGTATATCAGTGACAAATCCTCTGAAAAGGAAATGAGGAAAAGTACCCATTCACAATATCCTCAATAAAATAAAATAAAATACTTGGGAATTAACAAAAGAGGTGAAAGATCTATACAATGAAAACAATAGAACCCTAAAGAGAGAAATAGAAGAAGACCTTAGAAGATGGAAAGATCTACCTTACTCATGGATAGGCAGAATCAATATTATTAAAATGACCATACTACCAAAAGCACTATACAGGTTCAATGCAATTCTGATCAAAATCCCAATGGCATTCCTCATAGAAATAGAAAAAGCAATCATTAAATTCATCTGGAAAAATAAGAGACCCAGAATAGCTAAAGCAATTCTAAGCAGGAAGAGTGAAATAGGTGGTATTGCTATACCAGACTTTAAACTATACTACAGAGTAATAGTAACAAAAACAGCGTGGTACTGACACCAAAACAGGCTAGTAGACCAATGTTACAGAATAGAGGACCCAGAGACTAACCCAAAAAAATTACAACTACCTCATATTAGACAAAGGTGCCCAAACCATGCCGTGGAGAAAGGACAGTATCTTCAACAAATGGTGCTGGGAGAACTGGAAATCCATATGCAACAAAATGAAATTGAATCCCTATCTCTCACCATGCACAAAAGTTAACTCAAAATGGATCAAGGAGCTAGGAATCAAACCAGAGACTCTGCATCTAATAGAAGAAAAAGTTGGCCCTAATCTCCATCTCGTGGGGCTAGGCCCAAATTCCTTAATAAGATGCCTATAGCACAAGAATTTAAACCAAGAATTAACAAATAGGGTGGATTCAAACTAAAAAGTTTTTTCTCAGCAAGAGAAATAATATGTGAAGTTAATAGGAAGGCTACATCCTGGGAACAAATTTTTGCCCCTCACATATCAGATAGAGCTCTAATCTCTAGAGTGTACAAAGAACTCAAAAAGCTAAACACCAAAAAACAAATAACCCAATCAACAAATGGACCAAGGACCTGAAGAGACACTTCTCAGAAGAGGATATACAATCAATCAACAAATATATGAAAAAAATGCTCATCATCTCTAGAAATCAGAGAAATGCAAATTAAAACTACCTCAAGATACCATCTCACCCCAGTAAGAATGGCAGCCATGATGAAGACAAACAACAACAAGTGTTGACGAGGATGCGGGGGAAAAAGGTATACTCATACACTGCTGGTGGGACTGCAAATTGGTGCAGCCAATTTGGAAAGCAGTATGGAGATTCCTTGGAAAGCTGGGAATGAAACCACCATTTGACCCAGCAATTCCTCTTCTCAGACTATACCCAAAGGAAATAAAAACAGCATACTACAGGGACACAGCCACATTAATGTTTCTAGCAGCACAATTCACAATAGCTAGACTGTGGAGCCAACCTTGATAAAAAAATGTGGCATATATATACACAATGGAATATTACTCAGCACTAAAATAAAATAAGATCATGGCATTTGCAGTGAAATGGATGGCAATAGAGCAGATTATGCTATGTGAAGTTAGTCAATCCCCCCCCTCAAAAAAAAAACAAATGCTAAATGTCTTCTCTGATATAAAGGCGGTGACTCAAAATGGGGTAGGGAGGAAGAGCAGGGGAAGATTACCTCTACATAGGAAAGAGGGGTGGAAAAGAAAGGGAAGGAGAAGGGGAATTGCATGGATGGTGGAAGGGGACCCTCATCATTATACAAAACACATGTATGAAGATATGAGGAAAAAAAAGAATAGTGTTACCTTAGTTTAGGTAGAGAGACGTGATGGGAGGGGAGAGGAAGGGTTGGGGGATTAGGAATGATAGTAGAATGAAACAGACATTATTATTACTGTGTGTATATATGTGACTGCATGACCAATAAGATTCTGCAACCTGTACACTCAGAAAAAAATGAGAAATTATATCCCATCTGATTCAAATGTATGATATGTCAAGGTCATTGTACTGTCATGTGTAACTAATTAAAACAAAATAAATAAATAAATAAAGTACATAAAAATAGGTAAACTACTCAGCACAAAAAGGAGAAAGGAAAGACAGGGGAATACATAATTCACAGAAGAATAAATACAAGTGGGAAATAACACTGAATACTTTGAAACCAATTAAGCGAAAAGTAAGAAAACACCAAGATACCTCATTGTATCTACTTAAATTCACACACACACACACACAAAAATGACTTTATTTGAAAAATCTCATTGCAAGTGTTACTATAAAGTTCACATCCTGAAACTATTGCAAAGCCTGTCTTGTCTTGGGCCATATTCAAAGAGCTTTTCAGGTCACCTGGTCAATGCACCGGAGTAGCACATCTAAATGAGGTCTATATTGCTTCCATAAGCCAAAGAGAGCCAGGTGCAGTGGCACAAGCCTGTAGCCTCAGTTACTCAAGAAGGTGAGGCAAGAGGATTATTTGAGCCTAGGAATTTGGGGCCAACCTGGGCAACACAGCAAGAAGGCCTTCTCTTCAAAAGAAAATCCAAAGAGACTCAGGAGATATTGTACCTCTTTTGTGGTATTAGGACCAGATTAAATAACATTTTCTTCACTCGGGAAAGGATAGCTCAATATGCATTATACCATTGGACTTCTGGAAATTTCTGTGAGATAGAGACCCATGAATACTTTAGGGATTTACTTACTACCCTCTGGAGTATCAATGTCTTACCAGTGCTAGCACTTACAATGTGGAGTAATTACTACTATTTGCTCAGCTTGTCCAATTAACCATAATATTATCTAAGTAGCAGATCAGAACAATGTGAGGTAAAAGGGAAGGGTAATTAGATATATGTTTGGATGTTGATAAATCCCTGGGATTCGATAGAAAAAATATATTGCTAGCCCAGTCTGTTAAATTATCAAACTGCTCCTACTGGTCTTTATTAATAAATACAAAGAAAATTAAAAGGCAAGCTACAGATCAACAGCTGCATAGCAGGTACAAGGGCATTGTTAATTTGCTCAAGTTTCAAAAGCACATCTGGTTACAGCAGCTAGCTGCAAGGGGAGTCACCATCTCAAGAATTTAATATAATCCACTATCACTCTTCAATATCTATCTTAATCACAGGCCAAATTGAATGGGATTGTGGTGGAGATCATACCACATATTTATCTTGATAATAGCATGGGAATCCTGCAATCCCTTCAGGAATGCTGTGTTGCTTTTGGTTAATGACTTTTAGGAGGAAAGGGTTCAAGGGGCTTCTATTTGCACTTAACTATGGTGATAATCTCACTCTATATGTCAGAAACCTGTGGATTTGGGGACTCTGACAAAGTTGCTGAGACTGTATATTTGAATTATGCATTTTAAAATTGGGCAAATAAGTATAAATTGGATTCAGGCAGCCACTAGGTTAAACACTGAGACAGATTTGAGCTAAAATTCCATTGATCATCTTACATGCATAGACCCTTACTCTGATTGTTATATATCATATAGGATTTGTTCCATATTACATGCCTTTTTGATTAATAGGCTTTTCAGGAATTAGCATTAATTTAGAACCAATAGGCCTCACAGGAATCTGATTATTTCCTGAGTCACTCTGGGAAGAACTCTAGGTCCCCTTGGGGAAGGCTAGAAGAAAGATTAGAATTACAGTGTATTTTTTGACCTGGTATTGTGGTCTTTCTTCAAGGGGATTTGTCCCCTTCATTCAAGGGGATCTGGGTCTACAAACTGATTCAAGTCTGAGAATTGCTTATGAGGCCATGGCTGTTTTAGTGATTCAGTTCATTCTTTTTTGTTCACTAGACATAGGTCTTTCTGATTGTACAAATCAAATAAAAACTTAGCAAGACTGGAGGTGTAGCTCAGTGGTAGAGTACTTGCCTGTCATATGTCTAGAGGCTCTGTGTTCAATTCCTCAGAACTGTGAAAATTTAAAAAAATAAATGAAAAGTCCTGGGGATGTAGCTCAGTGGTAAAAGTGCCCCTGGGTTCAATTGCCAGTGCAATAAATAAATAAATGTGTGTGTGTCTGTGTGTGTGTGTGTGTGTGTGTGTGTGTGTGTGTGTGTGTGAGAGAGAGAGAGAGAGAGAGAGAGAGAGAGAGAGAATTTAGTAGACTGGTCTATCTCATTCTTTTCTAGGTATGTAGTGACAACCAGGTACTCCATAGATCTTTGTGAATCAGTCTATTCTGATTACTGTCCATTATGGTAACCACAACCTTCCATTATGGTAACCACAACCACCTTGTTTCTGGCAATTGAGTAATTCCCCTTGATGCCTCATTGCATTTACAAATGTTAGTTTGATGGTAGCATTCTCCCCTGTAATTTCTGACCTATAGAGTAACCACAGAACTCTTAAGTGTGGAGACAAGTACATGGAGTACTGAGTACATGACATATATTAAGGGCGTCTGAGTGGCAGGTCTCTCCCCTTGTGCTAGGAGGGTGAGCTGCAGGCAGCTAACCCCTTAAGCACAACCCTGGGCATGAGGTCAGGTGTTGCAGTCCCTGCACTTGCTCCATGTCCCACTCCTTGATTGGTCACTGCAAGGACAGTTAGCAGGAGTTGCATTGGTGGCTGCCTGTAATTTGCTTAGCTAGTGCCTGAGTATATATACATGGTAAATGTGCAATAAAATCAGACCTGCTTCCTGCTTGGTCTCTGGAGGTCTTGATTAGCATCTCTGCAGCCACACTCTCCTCTACCCTGTTCTGTGGACCTCCTCACTGGACGAGAGAGAGCTCACACACCTAAGGATATGGGGAGATTGCTCAAAATTAATTTCTCCCAGCAAGGAATAAAGGTGTATCCTCTGCAGCCTTACATGATGAAAGAACAGTTTTTGTATAATAAATCCACTTTATCAACCCAATATTCCTAAACCTTTGAATACCTTCCTCTACAGTATACCAAGACAGTTTAGCATTTCAACTTATATAATACAGGCCATCTTTGAATTCTTATTTCTGTCAAAGCCTTTCCTAACTCCTTCAGCTAGGAATTCTGAATCCAGAATTTCTATTTAGTTGGATCCTATCAACAAATCCATCCTTATCTGATTATACACTGCTTCTACCTTGATCCCACTTAGTATCTATTAAATTGGAAATATCCCATTGGGATAGGTCCTGAGAAAATCAATACTATCTTTTAAGCTGACTACCCCAAGGAAAATGGAGTTCTTCAGGCAAGTAGCATTTTCCTCCTCATGCAAAGGTGGAAGGGCTGCTTCAACTAGAAAAAATAATTACAATTTTAGGGGTTGAGGTCCACAGTTACACTGAGAGGTGCTCTTATTTCCCTATCTAAATCTTAAGGTTCCAGTTTCTTCTAAATCAGTGTCATAGTATTAACAGGGAAAACTTTGTCAGTAGCATTACCTTTTCAAAATGTTAGTGCATTTGATGTGTGTATGTAAAATTCTGGTATTGGGGAATGAACTCAGGAAAACTCTTTCACTGAGCTACATGTCCAATCCTTTCTATTTTTTATTTTGAGACATGGTCTGCTAAGTTGCTCAGGCTGGCATGGAATTTGTGATCCTCGTGCCTCAGACTCCTGAATTCCTAGGATTTTAGGAATGTGTCTGGCATGATTTTCAAATATTTTGTTAAGAAATTTTGCATCTTTGTTCACAAAAATTACTGTGTATGCTTTCAGTGTTGCGATTTTTTCACTGCTTTGTTGTACCTGACGTAGTGTCTTCTCTTTCATTCTAGCTATGGTAATTTTTATCCTTTCAGTTGTCCTTAATTGGAGTTTTATAATTTTGTGAATTTTTAAAATTTAACTTTTGCTTTCATTGTTTTTCTGTGTATCTCATTGTTTTTCATTTTCATTAACTCCTCTGTCCCCTTCCACCTACTTACTTTCATCTCAATTTGTTCTTCTTTTGCTGGTTTGCTAAAATATAAAATATCATTGTTAAAGCTTTTACTTTCTGTACTAACACAAGACTTGAAACCTATAAACTTGTACTGTACTTTTAGTCTCAGAAATGTTGATATGATGTATTTAAATTTCCATCTGCTTAAAAATATTTGCCATTTTTAGTTGTAATATGTTCTTTGACCCGTATGCTGTTTAAAAGTGAGATATTCTAGACTTTTCTTGATGTTTTATTTGTGTTAATTTCTGAATTAATATTATCTTGGTTCGAGAACTATTCTGTAAAACTTTAAAAAATTTGAGACTTGTTTGACAGTCCACTGTACATAGCATCTTGGTAAGAATATTCTATTTGCACTTAAAATGATATTTTTTCTCAATTTTAGGTGTATTTTTGACCAAGGTAATTAATAGTATTTGTCAGATCATTTCTTTTAAGGTTGAATTTATTTTTAGTCATTTTATAAAATGTTTCAAGATCAGTGATAAAATTTCCAACCATGATTTTGGACTTTTCTCCCTTCAACTCTTGAATATTTTGTTATATGAATATTTCAAAATTAAGCACATGTGAAAGAAATAATTTTTAACTATTGCTAGTACATTATCACTTTTATCATTGAGTGCTATTCTTTGTCTCTAGTAATACTTTTTGTCTTGATGTTTGATATGTGCATACACACATAGACTCACATACACCTCATAATTTGCATGGTATTTCATTTCCCATCTATATAAGTTCTTCTATGTGGGTCACTATGTATGAATCTTGTGCCAAATAGACAAAAATATAGTTGTTTCTTGTTTTTATCTCATCCAATAATCTCTGCTTTTATACTGAGGTCCTTTGACATTTAATAAAATTTTGGTACAGATTTATCTAGGTCACCGTTTCGTGCTTGTCTTTCTGTTCTCTACCTCATTAATTTCTTCTCTCCTCTAGTCTCCTCTAGTTTCTTGAGATTGTGTATTTTGTATTACTTTGTTATTACTTTCTATATTGTTCAGCTTTGAAACCAAGTTTTATATAGTACTTTCATTTTTTGTTATTGTTTTTGTGCCAGGGATTGAATCCAGGTTAACACCGTGCCACATTCCCAGCCCTTTTTAATATTTTATTTATAGACAGAGTCTCACTCAGTTGTTTAGGGCCTTACTAAGTTGCTGAGGCTGGCTTTGAACCAGCAATCCTCCTGCCTCAGTATTACCTGCATGGCAAACCACAACAGGCTCATACTTTCATTTTTAATTATAACTGTGCTTAGTGGTAAGAAATTTTCTCTAATTTCTATATTGACCTGTAAGGTTCTGATCTATATTGTAATTATTATTTTAAAATGTTTACATTTCTCTCTTCACTCTTATTAATAGAAATCTTTTTAAATTTCCATGTGAGTCTTTGTCTTATGAATTTGTTTATAATTACTAGTTTCATTGCATTGAAACCAGCAAGTGCTCTTTGTAATATTTCTTCTTTATAAAACTTACTGCTATTTTTTGTGACTTATCCTATGACAATCATTTGTGAATGTTCTACCTCTCCTTGACAAGATATACTCTCTGAAGGAATTACATTTTGCATTTATTCTTAATATTTATTAATTTTTATGACATTTAGGTTTCTAAATTTTGACTTATTTTTTTTGTTCCCTTGATCTGTCTTGTACTGAGAGCAGGATTTTAAAGTATCCTGTAATGAGTATCTTCTGTATTAATGCATTTGTGTCTTCTATTCACTGTGATTTTTATACATTTATCTTTGTGTTGTTATCTGCACTGTGAGCTTTGTTGTAGCATTGAAAATTTCCTCTGTTAAGGTTAGTGATTTTTTGACTTAAATACTATTTTATGTAACATAGGCTTTTATCTATATAGGATATTTTGAATTGAAAATTATTGTATGTAACATAGGTTTACTCCCCTTGCATATTTATTGTTTTCCTTTCCCCAGTACACCCTTGTTCATATACTTTTTATCATTCTCAGTTTTAGGCATGTCTTTTGCACCCAATGAGCATTTGGGCTTTGTTTGATGATCTAAGGTCTTTTTGCAGGTAGGCTAAAACATCCATGATAATGAATCTGACTGATAATTTTGATATCCACTGTCACATTTTATAATTATCTACATTATGTTACAATTGCTGTTTCTCTCTCTGAAATCCTCTATTGTTTTTATGTTTTAAGAATTATGTCCTACTTTCTTCTTTCCCTTTTCATTATTTCCTAGTAATAGAACATGTAACATTTGTGCATATTCCTTTCTAAATTTAGAGCAACAATATTTATAAATGCTCATATTCATTTCATTGAGGTTTTCCCAGTAATTTGTTTTCTGAATTTGTTTTTGTACCAGGGATTGAATCCAGGGGTGTAAACTACCAAGCCACAGTAGTTTCTTCAAGAAAAACTCATGATTACATGAATGTATAAATCTTTGTATCCTTAAAACTATTTATCCCTGGTCATAATACTTGGAGATTATTTGGTTGAATATAAAATCTTCAATTTATACTCTCTATTATAGAATATAATGAAAATGCTGCCCCAAGGTTGCTTTACTTTGGATGCAGTTTTTGAAGATCGGATAATATTTTAATGCTTTTGTCCTCATTGTTTGTTTGACTTCTTTCCTGGAAACCATGAAATGATTTTATCTTCAAAGTCTATAACTTTACTCATCTATGGCTTAGCTTTTATTGTTCCAAATGAATGTTCCGAGGTACCAGTAGATTCAGGTCTATTTCTGAATACAATTATTGTAATATATTTTTAAATATTAATTACTGTTGCTTTATTTCTTTTACTCTTCTGTTTTCCAGTGACTCCAGTAATGAATGGTATCTCTGCTACACTTCCATTTATGTCACACTTGTCTGATCTTATTTTAAAGCTTTGTCTCATTTTCATTCTCAAAGCTATTTTCCTTCTTATATTCATTGCCTATCATTATATTTTCATTTGAGTCCATTCCCTTTTGTGAAATCGTGACTTACTTTTCATTTAGGAGACAACTTTGTATTTTTTTTTATTTTATTCAGCTTCTGAGCTTAATTATCTGTATTTTCATTTCTATATGTAATTATCCATTTTTGGTTTTTTTCCATTTTTAAATTAAAAAATTATTTTTAATGAATGATAATGGTAAATAATAGTGGGATTCATTTTGACATATGTATAAGTGCATATTTTGTTATGTAGATACCTGGAAAACTGTTTATTTACAAGTGTTTGAATATATTTTATTCCATTAGTAATGTTTCCTTATTTTATTTTATTCTGAACCATAATTATTTTACTGTGAGGAAAATTAATTGACATTATTTGATCTGATTTTTAATAAGAACTCTAATATTTATTGAGTTCTTTTCTTCCCCCCTCGCTTTTGGTGAGGGATGGAATTTTTTACTAGCATACAGGATTCCTAGTACAATGGCTCCCTCTGCTGTAAGTATAGCAAATTACAGGTTCGTAGTGGATGTGTTTTAATAGTTTATGGGAGGTGCTGTGGTATTTCCAGAGCTTACTTTTCTTTTTTTTTTTTTTTTTAACTTTTTTTTTATTGATTGCTCAAAAACATTACAGATCTCATGATATATCATCTTTCATATATTTGACTCAATTGGGTTTTGAACTCCCATTTTTACCTTAAATACAGATTTCAGAATCACATCTGTTACATACTTACATCAGAGCTTACTTTTCTTTGCCTCTTAGGATATCAAAATGTTCCATTTTAATTCACTTGCCCTTTAATACATAAACAACAACGGATGTTTTTATTTTTCTTTTAAGCTTTGTCTTTCCTAAAAATTATGCCTTTCAAAGACTGACTTTTAAGTTGCTTTTTTCTATTCTGAGTTTGTGCCCACAATTGTGGTAGAAATACTATTTCTGGAAGTTATCTTAAATGGGCTTTAAGTACATGGTCAATTTTATCATTATTGTTGTTTACATTGCTTCAAGAAATGTTGGTATTTGCCAGACATCTGATATGACTTTTGTTTATGTCACTACTCTTCAGTCTTTTTTCTGTTATGCATAGTTGTTGATATATTTTCTTTTAACTATAACAGGTTTTGAGGTGTGACGGGTCACTTTTTCATATGTCTTCCTGGTTTCATCTTTGACCCACGATAACACAGAACAATTGCTTTATATTAATGCTTATGATTGTTTCTTTGTTATTGATTTCCATCTTAATTTCTCTGTTGTTAAAAAACATGTTCTCTGTGGTTAAATATGTGTACTTGTTGAGATGTTCTTTATGGGCAAAGATGTGGTCACCCTTTCTAAATATTTGATATGTGCTTGATGAATATGAATCTTAAAGTTCATAGTTGTAGTGTTGCCCGCCTAAATTTTGGAAATAAGAATTTTAATTTCTGATATATTTTTCTGACATTTTGGCTACAACTTTTTGTTTGTTTTAACAATAATTGAAATGGAATTATCCAAAATTTTTATTATTTTCTGAGTTTTTAAAAATTTTTAATTATGATTATGTTATACAATTAGCAGCACACAGACTTACATATTATTAGTAAATTTAATATTTTATCAAGTGAAATAACTTTTAATAGACTCTCCAGCTTAAAGTCTATTTTTTGTAATCTACTTTTGCCTTCAAGCATTTGTTGTAAATTTTTTGGGGGGGCTATCATCATTTTGATAGCATATTTCTTATTACTCCTTTATTATTTAATTGTCTAAGATTTTTTTAGATGAGCCAAGTATGAAAGGCTTTAGTTGTTTTAAATAAAACATGACAACGATTTTGGTCTTAAACTTGGGCATTAGTTGATTTCATTTAATTACTAATCTTCTACTTTTGAATCTGTCATCTTGACTTTTTTCTTTCCCTTATAATGCTTTTGATTGATCATTGTTTAGTAACTTAAATTTCAGTCTTTGTTTTTAATATTATGCAATGTTAACTTTTAATGGTTAGTCAAGAAATAATGACATTTTCAAAATTTAAAACTAATCAAATTATGTTTAAACTTTTCCCCAAATACTTAGAACAATTTGATCTGTTATATTCTCCTTTTACATCTTATCATTATCTGGATTTTAAAGGTTTTTTGCCACATCAGACATGTTTATTGCTTATGTTTATTACATTTCTCCTTAATCTAAGACCTTTGTTTTTGCCTCTAATATACATCTTGCAGAATTCTTTTTGATCAAAATTTGCTGGTAAATACTATAATGAACAATCTAACTCCAATTTTTCTTTTGTTTGCCTGGTGACAGTTTCTTTTACTCCTGCTTGCTGATAATAAAACCCAGGTTCTGCCTTCGTTGAAAGTGGTATATGCTCAAACAATACATGGTAACATTTCCCCAGGCCCTAAACCCTCACATTAATAGAACCTCACGCCAGTCTTCTTTCCTTGGTTTCTTAAGATATCTTCAAACCAGTTTTGTATACCTGCCCTCCTCTCCCCAGAAAAAAATCTCATTATGTAAATAATAAACCTCTTCAGACTCTATTGGTATGTGGCACATTAGTCTTTGCATGTAAACCAAATTTTATATAGGGGTTCATTTGTATGGAGATGTGGACACAATGTGAATGTGGTTATCCCTTCCTTCCTCCGTCTCCTTCTTCCTTCTTCTTATTTTCTGGTCTGAAAGTGTCTTTATTTTGCTCTAATCCTTTTATGATAGGTTTGGATAGAGAATGTTTGTAGTTCTTCTTCTTTCAGGATATAATTCTGCTATTCCCTTTTCCCATTTGTTTGGTTGTTATATAACTTTTTGCCACTCGACCAGCACTGACTTCATGAAAGAAGGTTCGATTCATGACTAAACGATAGTGAGTTCTAAATTAAAGAGACAAGACTCTAATTATCTTTAAAACCAGCTCCTGGACGGCTTCCCCTAGCTCCCACCTCCAGCCACCTAATGTGGTAGTGAGATTTACTAAAGAGGCTAGCGAGAGAGAGAGAGGAAGAACATGCCAGGGAGTGGACTTTTATTGGGGAACAAAATATTCAAGAGAAAATCCCATCCAATGAAGGTTAAGGGGGCAGTATCCCAAGGTCAGGGGCAAGGATTAGGTATTCGGGGCAGTGGCCAGACACGCCTCTGCACGGACAAGCCCTTGGACCTGGGAAAGGGTGGGGAATGCACTAACACAGCGGTGTCTAAGTGCCTCTTACCCAGCCAGGAGGTAACTCAAATCACATGCAAGGATGGCCTCCCACATATTCCCCCTTTTTGTTTAAAAAGCAGGCGATGATTTACTCTCTCCAGTCTCTTCACTCTCACTCTGAAGACTTACCATCTATAATTACAACACAAAAAAAGAATTAACAGCAAAGAGAACAATCCAATAATGTACCAGGCTGAGTGTTTAAGAATATTTCCAGGGTTAAATCCATTTAATTCCTTCAATATTTGACTAGTCAAAGAAGGAGGATCCAAAAAATCAGCTCTATTATTTTGAATATCTTGGATATGATGATGGAGTTCCAAAAGATCCAAGCTATTATTATTATTTTGCAAAATACCCAACAAATGGTTCTAAACCTTCTCCCAATCCCAGAGAGAAGCATTGTATTTGGCAGCTGTAACACACACATATTTATAACTTGCATGGCATTTCTTTAAACTTTAAAGCTGAAAGTTCATTACTTATAACAGTCACCTCTAAGGTGTTTAACTTAGTCTCAATACTTTTCATCAATATTTAGTTGATTGCGTAGAGCCTTGTAAGTATTATGGGCTAAATTATTAATAAATTTTGCAGGTTGAATATTTTGAGATAAAGTTATTGAGGCTGTGACAGTGGATGCAATGAAAGAAACCAAAGCCATAACTCCCACAATTATAATTCCAATGGCATGTCTAGGTCTCACTAGCTGGGTATGAATTTGCTGTAAGACTTGAAAACTACCATCAGTGTACCATGGCTCTGAAATATTAGAAGGCAATAAAACAAGAGAGGGCTGATGAAGAACCAGCACTCCTTTTCCTCTATTATATCTAATAATACAATTGGTTAGGTTACATTTGTTACATGTTACAATGTATCTGTCATCTCTCCATTTAACTTTTACATTTCCAATGATTAAAACATAAGAAGATTGAACACAGGCTCGTAAGGTATAGCAAGATCCCTCCTTACAACTCTTAACAACAAATTTTGGTAAAGGCTTGTCTGTGAAATGTAAAAATTCTGAGACAGCAATTAAGCGCCAAATATCTTTTTGAATACCACCCTCACTGTAAGCCAAAATATTACTAACAAATCCTGCAGGTGTCATAGCAGAATTTTTTCGTAATTGTCTTTTATCAATTTTTGGAGACCAGTCTAAAATATACCCACTACCTTTAGACCTTATGTTGTACTGGAAAAGTATTTACACAATCTATCCATCTAGGAAAGGTGCCAATCTCAATTTTAGAACTATTTGAACAATGAGGTATTTGTGGAGGTTTTGCAGAAAAGACTGGTTTGTTATGAGAAAGTCCCATTTTGATCACTGATCTAGTATAAGGTTTTAAGTCTCCATAAATAGTATGATTAATCAGTCTAGGTCTCCCAACTGCTGTCTTTTCCTCAAATGATACTTTCAGACAACCAGCATGTTCATTGTGGGACCAACACAAAGGTAATTGGGCACTGTAGCCAGAATAATTAAATCTAGTCGTATGATTGGGAGTAATGAGTATCTGTAAATCCTCCCACCATGAATGAGTCATTAGTGAACACTGGAATAGATTCTCCAGTCCACACAACTGGATGTACCAGGGGTGGATCTGGGAAATACATCCAGTAAGTGTCTGCTTGACTCCCATTTACCTGACAGCCCAGCAGGGCAATCACTGTAGCTACCATCATCGGTGGAGTCTTATTTCTTCCAAGGAGTCGAATTATTGGTGAAATGTGTGTTGTCAGCTTCTTCACGTCTTCCCATGAGATCAGCTTTCCACCTGGGTCATGTTGGTTCCTCTTTATTCTTCTTCAATATCTCTTCCTTTTGAGTGGAGGCTTCTCCGGGTCTATTTTCAGTCACTTGAATCTCAGTTCTATCTCTTCCATGTCTGATTGCACATTCCGGCACCCAGATAGGATTGAAAGCACCTTCTGAAAAAACACAAGCATGACCTCTGCCCCACATAATCACTGGATCTGGAATTTTTTCATTGACCAGTCTGTAAGTCTTTCCACAAAACTCTTCCTAAAAGGCCTGTTGTTGCAGAAGACATATGTCTCTCAGCTGCAGTGTGACCTTCTGTGTCACAATTTTAAAAAATTTAAAACAAACAAGGCATGGTTGAGGTTATTTTGGCGAGTCATATCTATTCCCCCCTTTTAATTTTTGTAATTGCAGCTTAATAGATAAATGAGCTTGTTCCACAATGGCTTGACCTTGGAGGTTATGAGTAATTTCTGTTTTATAGTCAATTTGAAACTCTTGGCAAAATTGTTGAAAAGAAGAGCTTACATAAGCTGGTGCATTATCTGTTTTAATCTGTAAAGGGCATCCTAACACAGAAAAGGCTGCTAGGCGATGAGAAATTTCATGTTGAGTATTTTCCTTTGTACATGCTGTGGCAAAAATAAACCTGGAATGTGTATCAATTATTATGTGTACATAACATTGTTTTCCAAATTGAGGAATATGAATTACATCCATTTGTCATATTTGATTTTGTTTTAATCCATGGGGATTTACTCCTGATGGCAGAGATGGAGTGTGAATAACACACTTTGGGCAGTGACTTACAATTTGATAAGTTTGTTGTTTGGTGATATTAAATTTTTTATGTAAGCTAGAAGCATTTGATTATTCAAGGAATGTGAAGCTTGTGCACAATCATATGGAGACATTTACTAATTTATCAATCTTGTCGTTACCTGAAGTTAAAGGTCTTGGAAGATTAGTGTGAGCTTGTATGTGTCCTATGAAACATGGGTATTTTTGCATTTGCACTGCCTTTTGTAGATTATAAAATAATTTAAATAGCTCTTGTGATGAGGTATATCCAATAACTGAAGTTTCAATATTTTTGGTAACTCCAACTGCATATAAGCTGTCAGAATAAATATTAATAGGCTTATTTGTAAAATAATTTAAGGCACAAATGAGAGCTTGTAGCTCTGCTCTTTGGGCAGAAGTTTATGAGGTTTGTGTTACCTCTGTGTGAACATGGCTATAAAAACCTGCTTTACCTGAGCTTGAGCCATCAGTGAACACTGATAGGGCTCCATCTATGGGCTGGGCATGTACAATCTTTGGAAAAAAAGCAGTGTTATTTATGCAAATTGAATAATTTTATCATGAGGGTAATGACTTTCTATCTGACCAGGAAAATCAGAAAAAGCTATTTGCCACAAATTAGAAGCTTGAAAAAGCCAATTATTTTGTTGAACAGAAAATGAAATAATTATAATATCAGGTTTAGATCTAATTAATTGTAAAACTGTCTTTCTACCTTTAATTACTAATTGAGCAATAGAGTCATGAAAAGGAATTAATGTCTTTCGGGGAGAGTGGGATAAATGAATCCACTCAATAACTTCTAATCTTTGCCATATAGCTCCCATTGGGGTATGTACAGTTGGAAATATTAATAAATATATTAGTTTTTTAGGATTAATTTTAGTAAGCTGTGTATTTTTAATTGCAATTTCAACATTTTTTAAAGCTATTCTAGCCTCTATTATCAGCTGATGTGGAGAGGTTGGAGAAGGATCTCCTTGCAATATCTGAAGTAAAGGACTTAAATCAGAAGTAGACAGTTTTAAGGATGGCCTCAGCCAATTAATATCTTCTAATAATTTTTGAAAGTCATTAAGGGTATGTAATTCCTTAACTTTTATCTGTAGATTTTGAGGAGGGATTGTACATCCTTGAATTATCTGACCTAAATATTGAAAGGGAGGCATCTTTTGTATCTTTTGAGGGGCAATGCACAAACCCATTGCTGTAAGTGAAGCCTCTGAGTAAAAATTTCTGAAAGTACTTCTGGATTAACATGAGCCAATAATATATCATCCATAAAATGAATAATATATGCATCAGAAAAGTTATCTCTTATAGGAGCTATCACTTGACCCATAAATTTTTGACATAAAGTAGGACCATTATGCATACCTTGAGGCAAAACCTTCTAGCAATATCTTTTAATAGGTTCTTTAAAATTAATTGCTGGGACACTGAAAGCAAATTTTTCACAATTCTCAGGATGTAACCTTATTGAGAAAAAAACAGTCTTTTAGATCTATTACCATTAAGTTATAGTTTAAAGAAATTGCTGTGGGGGAAGGAAGTCTGGGCTGCAATGATCCCATAGGCTGAATTGCATTGTTTATTGCCCTTAAATCCTGTAGTAACCTCCAATTACCTGACTTTTTCTTAATAACAAAAATGGGGGTGTTTCAAGGACTAAGTGTTGATTCTATATGACCAGCCTGAAGTTGTTCCTCAAACAACATATGAATTATCTTAAGTTTTTCCCCTGAGATGGGCCACTGAGAAATCCATATAGGCTCTTCTGTGAGCCAGGTGATCTTTTCTGCTGTCTTTTGGATCAGGGAGACACTCAGAGCCCCCTAGTAAAAATTTTGTTTTGGAGTATTTACTAATCTCTGACGAGGAAACTCATATGTAAGCAGATACTCTCTCTAATAAATTCCCTCATTATCTCCATTAAGAAGCCTTTGATTAACTTCCTCAAATGATCTCATAGAATTTGGAGTTACTAATAATAATGCTATTTTGTTTAATATATCTTTTCCCCATAGGTTTACTGGTAAGGATTCTAACACATAAGGTTTAAAAACTCCACTGTTTCCAATCAGGATACTCCCAATGGAGATAATTTGCACTTTGAGCAGGCTGTGAGATTTGTCCAATTCCCTTTAAGTTAGCTGGTGCTATATATAAGGGCCAATTTTTAGGCCAGAAGTGACTGAACAGGACTGAAATATCGGCTCTGGTGTCCACTACACCATTGAACTTTTTATTATTAATTTTAAGTTCCAGTAGGGGGCGCACCTGCTGCACTAATTGAGACCAGTACACTCTGTCTGGCGGTTTGGAAACTGAATTTACTTGTGAGTTACATCCGAATTACAGAGTAATAAAATTAATTAAGCAAATGTATTTTTTGGAGTAAGCCAAAGGGCATAATTTGATTTTACAGTAACATTTAATTTTCCTTCAAAATAAGAATCTATTACTCCAGGTATTACCTTGATGGCCCTTTTAAATTGTTACATCCCAAAATGAACCCTATACTTTATCTAGGGAGTGGCCTGAAAATCCCAGTAGGGATTTGTTGTGGTCCTAATTCAGGATTTAATCCAATTGTCATTGAGGGTTGTAAAGAAACTGTTTGATTTTCACTCCAGTAAAATGGCAGCTCCCCATGGTCGGCAGTGGTGATGTTAAATTGCACAACCTTCCTTTTAGTTCCCCTGGGGTTTTTTTGGCCCCAGAGAGAGGGCGACCAGAAGTTTTTTGACTTCCTACCAGGCGGAAGTGAGGGCAAGAAGGTGGGCTGATCAGCGCCATCTTGGTCCACCACGTGGCCTTCAACCCTGTAAAATCTACTACCAACAGCAGAGGGAACCCTGGGCTTAAAATTATGAGCATTACAATTTCCTGAGTAATAGTCGCTCCTCCCACAATGAAAGCATCTCCCAGCGGGTCTGCCTACTAATTCTCGGGGCTGCAGAGTTTTTTTTAAAGAAGTGGCGAGTGTAATTGTTTGTAAATGGGATGGATCGATATCAGAACACAAGGGAATAAATTCTGAAACTGTGCCCTTTTTTCTATGGGGTCTAAGAACATCCTGACAATATTTATTTGCATTTTCAAATGCTAATTGCTTAACAATAAACTTACAAGCACCCAGATCACCAATGGAATGGTTTGCAGTTTGATCATACACTGCAAATTTATAATTTAGCTACCTTTCCAAGTCAATAAATTCCACCCATTCCTAAAAACATCTCCATGGGTGTTTGGAGATCTTGCCCCTGATTCCTTTATGCTTCCTCAGAACAAAAATCTGTCCAGTATGATCTGCAAAGTCGAAAATCCCCCCCACTCAAGCAAGCCCTAGCGGTGGAAATCCAGTTACTCGGTGGGAACAGTTGAGAGCAAATAGTCTCAAGCAAGCTCTGCACAAATGGTGAAAAATAAAAAAAATAGTTTTAAGAGGAATTACCGCGTGGACATGAAAATGGTGGTCTTGATCGTTAACCTGTTCAAAAACTGGAAAGAGCTGAAATCACTAGTAACCTCTCCAGCTTCCTGGGCCTTTCTAATCCCTCACTGGAACGGAGTATGGAAAGACATTGCCAGTTCAGAGTATCTGTTAAAATTTGTCTTTTTAACAGACAATGGTCGAATTTGAATAGCCGGGGCAGGTGCTGTTAAGCACAGCCTGTTGAAATTCCCTGGTAAACCCTGGATTTCATTGTCTGATTCCTCTCCCTCAGACTGCGATTCCTCCATAGATTCTTCCTTGTTGCCATGTTGGATCTGAGCTTGTAAGTTACATGGAGGAGGACTTTCTATCTCTCTATGAATCTCTTTCCAGATTTTCCTCTCCAGGAGAAGGACCTTCTATCCCCCAGAGGCCTCTTCTCTATGATCTTCCTCTGGATTACTCTGGTTTGGTTCAGGCAAGGCTAAGTTTTTTACTTTCGGTTTTGCCCCAAGGTTTTTTTTTGTTTGAATATAATTTGTTATTGTTTTTAGCCAGTTTAGAGGAAAAGAGATTTCCTTAGCCTTAGGCAATTTTTCCATTTGAATAGACTTAATGGCTCTCTGAATACCTTTCAATAGATTTTCCTGGGGCCTCGGACTATGGCCCATGTAATCAAAAAGACAGATCTCTAATGCAGTCCAAACCTTTTGTATATTTTCAAAGTTTCCAGGTAATTCATTAGAAAGGCAAATTTTATGTAATTTCCTTCCTAATTTGTCCCATGTATGTAAATTTGGTGAATCTTGGTCACAAAACCAAGGACAAAATTCACCTACAAACTTTAAGAATTGTAGCAACTGAGTCTTTTTAACTTGCTTTCCCTTCTTATTAATTATTGTCTCCAAAATAGTCAAAAACATGTCTTCATCAGTAGAAGTTGAATTCCCCATTATTAAAATTTTTCAACATCCCTTGGCTCCAAAAACTGCCTGGTACTTCCGTGACCTGAAAAATGTCACAAATTCTGTATTTCTATAGCACACTTCCTAACTCAACCTAGTCAATTTAACTCAAGAGCCTCACTTCAGGGCACCACTTCTGCCATGCAACTAGCACTGGCTTCATGAAAAAAGGTTCAATTCATGAGTAAACGCTAATGAATTCTAAATTAAAGAGACAAGACTCTAATTACCTTTAATCCAGCTCCAGAATGGCTTCTCCTAGCTCCCACCTCCAGCCACCTAATGCAGTATTGAGGTTTACTGAAGAGGCTAGCAAAAGAGAGAGAACACGCCAGGGAGTGGACTTTTATTGGGGAACAAAAAATTCAAGGAAAAATTCTATCCGATGAAGGTTAAGGGGAGCAGCATCCCAAGGTCAGGGGCAACTATTGGGTCTTTGGGGCAGTGGCCAGACATGCCTCTGCACGGACAAGCCCTCAGACCTGGGAAAGGGTGGGTAAAGCTCTAACACAGCAATGTCTAAGCACCTCTCACCCAGCCAGGGAGGTAACTCAAATCACGTGGAAGGATGGCCTCCCACATAACTTTAGGCTAAAATAGTCAAAATTAACACCTCCTCATTCTTCACATGCAGGTGAGTGTGGAAGATTTGCCTTTCAATAAGTGGAGTAGATGCAATAAATATAGAAGAATATCAATGCCTTAGGTAGTAAAAGTATGTATATGTATTAGAGTTCTCCAGAGGAACAGAACCAACAAGGTGTGTGTGTGTGTGTGTGTGTGTGTGTGTGTGTGTGTGTGCGCGCACGTGCTTGCACACAGGTGTATAAGAGGGATTTTCTGTGTTGGCTTACATAACCACAACCTACAATGTCCATCTGCAAAACAAGAGGGATCACTGATGACTCCCCAGTCTGGGGCTAAAAGCCTGAAAACTCTATAGAGAGTCATGGGTCAGAGTCAGCTATGGGAAGAGTGAAGGAGCTAAAGTCTCATATATTCAGGCAATCCCCTAGAGGGAGGAGTCCCCTCTACCCTAGGTTCAGTGGGAGCTACAGGGAGAAACCCAGGTTAGAGAGGACTCCCACCTAGAAGGAGGACTCCCCTCCACCCGGGGTACAGTGGGAGCCCCCGCGACACTCAGGTTAGAGGGGACTCCTCCCTCAAGGGGTGCGGTGGTGTGGGAAGCTCCCCCCAAAGACAGTCAGGTCAGAGTGACCTCCCCCGTGGAGGGGGGAGTCCCCTGTACCCTGGGTGTGGTGGTGTGGAGCTCCCCCCAACAGCCAGGTTAGAGGGACCTCCCCCTGGATGGGGGAGTCCCCTCTACACTGGGTGCAGTGATGTGGGGAGTTCCCCCTGACACTCAGGTTTGAAAGACCTCCCGCCTGGATGGGAGAGTTCCCTTTACCCTGGGTGCGGTGGTGTGGGGAGCACCCCCAAAACCCAGGTTAGATGGAACTCCCCCCTGGAGAGGGGAGTCCCCTCTATCCTGTGTGCACTAGTGAATAGTGCTCCCCCCGATGACAGCCAGTTTAGAGGGACCTCCTTCCTGGGGGGGAGAGTCCATCCTATCCTGGGTACACTGGTGTATAGAACTCCCCCAGATGACAGCCAGGTTAGAGGGACCTCCACCTTGGAGGGGGGAGTCCCTTCTACCCTGGGTGTGGTGGTGTACAGAACTCCTGTGACAGCCAGGTTAGAGGGACCTCCAACCTGAAGCAGGGAGTCCCCTCTACCCTGGGTGTGATGAGGAGCTCCTCCCGACACCCAGGTTAGAGGGACCTCCCCTCTGGAGGGGGGAGTCCCCACTACCCTGGGTGCACTAGTGTACAGAACTCCCCCTGATGACAGCCAGTTTATAGGGACCTCCTTCCTAGAGGGGGGTGTCCCCTCTACCCTGTGTGTGCTGGTGTACAGAGCTCCCATGACATTCAGGTTGGAGGCATCTCCAACCTGAAGAGGGGGGTCCCCTCTACCCTAGGTGTGGTGGGGAGCTCCTCCTGACATCTAAATTTGAGGGACCTCCTGGAACACCCCCCTGGAGCAGGGAGTCCCCACTACCCTGGGTGCAGTGGGGAGCTGCCCCTTGACAGCCACATTAGAGAAACTGCCGCAGTCTGGCTGGGCACAAATCACGAACCACTCAAGCAGTAACAAACTTTATTTCTGAACTCCACCAGCACACTCCACACACGCTACCCGGGAACTCTTCCAAACGTCACCCACGCGCCTCCTCCTGGCACACACCACACCAACCGGAACTCCCTCCATCGGAACTTCACCAACCAACACGAACTCCCCCAGGAATCCTCGCGAGAACTCCAAAGTAGCGGGTGCCCAAGGCGGACAATAAAGGTCTAATATACAATTGAATCAATCCAGCATCATCTTAATGGCTCGCCTCTCAACCATTACTTCTGGCAAAATGCCAGGGGCCATTCCGACTTGGCTGTGGCTCTCAGCATCTGCCCCCTTCTGTTTAATTAAACACCAAGCATGTGGCTTAGGGACTGTGCCTGTCTTAGGTTGTCCAATACTACATATAGTCCTTACCCGTCATCAGATGAGCTGACCTCAAGGCGTCAGCCTCCTGTATTAGGTTGGTACCATTGCAATTGGATCTTACCTGTCATTGACTACCAGTCCAACATACAGCTATACTAGTGGATAGGCCTTAGCACCAGTGGGGGGGTGACGTTCTTTGCCTCACCTCTGTTGGCCCCCAAATTTGGCCTTGGTGCCAGTGGGGGGTGAGGTTCTTTGCTTCACCTGTGTTGGCCCCCAAATTTGGCCTTGGTGCCAGTGAGGGGTGAGGTTCTTTGCCTCACCTCTATTGGCCCCCAAATTTGACCTTTGCACCAGTAGGGGGGGTGAGGTTCTTTGCCTCACCTCTATTGGCCCACACATTTGGCCTTGGTGCCAATAGGGGGGTGAGGTTCTTTGCCTCACCTCTGTTGGCCCCCAAATTTTAGACCATCACAAGCAGAAGGGATCCAAAATGCCACAACACCAAGCCAAATTATGGTTCCTTTTGGAAAAATTGTACCACCGATGACACCATTAGCAAAGATACCCCAGCATTACCACAATTCGCTGAGCCAACAGATAGCTCACAATGTATACAAGTGATACATAGTCCAGGAAAATTCTGTAAGCAGTTCAAAGCAGAGGAATCCATTAATATGTCAATTTCCTCCCAAAGTAAATCAATTCCTTGACTGAGCAATACTTGTTGAGTTACTATTCATTGATGCATCAGTTTATACAGTTTACGGTGATAGCTATCGAAGAAGCTGTAGTTTGGTTTTATCTTTGTCTTCACCAACACTGGGATGAAGATAGGAATTCTGACAATGATGGATAAAAAAAAAATTATGTAACAATCCAGCAGGCACTAAGAAAACAATTTTCTGAACAATTTACATTATCCTGAACAGAATTATTAAATATAATGAAAAGGAAAAGTGAAAGTAAACAGACAGATCTGTTAACCTCCTTTTTTGTTCACATATTAAAACAATCCTCAACAGCTGTTTACCCAATTTAAATTAAACCATTTAAAACACGTGAATAAAAAAAATTGGATCCATTTTTTCATGAGCGCTCCTCATATATGATATATGACATACACATATACAGACATACAACACAAAACAGAAGTGTGTCCACATAACACAATACATACAACACATAACATAATAGTAAAGGCCTTGTAACTTTTCACAGGTGAAATCTCCATTGCAATGTTTAAAAACTCCACAGCCAAAAAATAGAACTGATCAAAAACATTAACCTAGGTCTGTATGAGCTCAAAAAATAAAATAGAACTTCATGATGTGGGAAAAGGCAATAATAAAATAGATATTGAAAAAAGCATCCTGGTTACCACCTGGGTTTTACTCTTCTTTGGAAGTTAACCCTAACCCTAACCCATCCTTTTTCCTGTAACTTGCATATGGGTCTAAAGGTATTCCCACAAGCAAGCCTCAAGGTTTTTATTGTATTTGAAATAGGCCTTAATGGTATTCATTATTCATAGCCTCCAGGTGTGGGACAACCACTGTTGCAGAAGTAAGGATATCAGCTGTTATGGATTTGAGCCAAGTCATCTTCTTTTTGGTCTGTAGAAATCGCTTTAGTTAGTCTCCCTGGAATATAAATCGGCTGCTCTTCTCCCTGTGGAAACACAAAAACAGACCCCCAACTCCAGACAATCACTGGGTCATGACCTTTTCATTGTCCTGTTAGAATTTCCTTCCAAAGTACCTTGGGCTTATATACATTTTTTGGACACATGTGCCTTTCCAAAGCACTAAGCCCTGATGAATCCAAATTTTAAAAGTTTAGAGTAAAAAGGGTTATCTTAAGTTTATCTTTGGGGGATATATACCCATTCCCAATTCCCTCTTTTTGCTTTAATAAGTACATTTTAATAGTTTGATGAGCTCTTTCAACTATGCCTTGTCCCTGTAGATTATATGGGATTCCTGTTATATGAGTAATGCCAAATGATGAGCAAAATTGTTTAAAAGAGGTAGAAGTATAGCCAGGGCCATTATCTGTTTTTAACTGTTTTGGAACACCCACAGTGGCAAAATTTTGTAAGAAATGAGCTATAATATCTCAAGTTTTTTCTCCAGCATGAAGGGAGCCCATCAAAAATCTGGAAGAAGTATCAACTGTAACATGAAAATATTTTAATTTTCCAAATTCTGGCAAGTGTGTGATGTCTATCTGCCAAATATGGTTAGGTATCAGTCCTCTAGTGCTGAGAGCCACAGCCGAGTCTGTATGGCTCCTGGGCATTTTGCCAACAGTATTGATTGACAGGCGAGGCATTATCCGCCTCTGCCGCTACTTTTGCGTTCTCACGCTATTTTTGGACTTCCTGCGCTATTTTGAGTTCTCACGGGGATTCCCCTGGGGTTCCGGTTGGTTGGCGAAGTGCAGGAGGAGGGATTTCCCAGGGAGCATTTTCCGGCTGGGGGTTCCTGCAGGAGCCTCGTGGCTGGTCGGGAGGATTCCCCAGGAGCCTGTGTGAGGTTTTTCCTGCAGTTAAAAAATAAAGTTTGTTCCTGCTTCAGTGGCTCGTGATTTGTGCCCAGCCAGACTGCGGCATTTGGCGGTCCGCAAGGGGAACGTCTGAGGCTTCTTCGGGGTAAGTGAAATTGCTTGCCCCTAAAGGAAGGCAAGAGAATGGGTGACCATTTTAAAAAACAATATGTTCTTGCTTTGATTTGTTTTGTTTTTGTTTCAAGCTGCCTATCCCTAGAATTTTCTTAGGCAGACTGGGAAAAATGGTTGGCTCAAGGTTTGAAGTTGTTTGCCCCTGAGGAAGAGATAGAAATAGACCACAAATGTACATGTCAAGAAAATAGGAAAATTGATACAATGATTTTTTGTTCCATTTTTGTTTCATTCTGTTTCGGTTTTGTTTTGTGTTATCTTATTGGGTTGCGTTATCTTTGTAACAGATTAGAAATTAGTAAAAAACAAACCAAAAGAGTGTTAAATAAATTGTTAGAGGTTCAAACCATGGAGAAAGACAATTTAGATCAAGCAAAAGAGAAGGTCTCTCAAGCTAGTCAGACAGAGGAAGAAAATTTAAAGGAAGAAAGCTTAGAGGAGAAACAGCTATTAGGGAAAAAGCTACAACAGGAGGCTGCTACTAACACCGTTCTACCACCAGAGGGTGTAATTCAACCAACAGCTCCACCTATGGAGATAGCTGAGTGGCCCTCAACCCCCTCAACCCCTGTAGTTGATAGATGGGATCCTGAGACAGGACCTCAAAGATTTGCATGCCCTGTACTTGAGCACGCAGGAGGGCAGCGAATTCACCGTGCATTAGAGTTCAAAACAGTGAAGCAGTTAAAGGAGGCTGTAACAACCTATGGTCCTCAAGCACCCTTCACTGTAAGCATGGTCGAATCCATTACCAACTTGGACATGACTCCAGCAGATTGGGATAGCGTGTGTAAATCTGTGCTAAATGGAGGACAATATTTGTTATGGAAGGTTGCCAATGAGGAATTTTGCAGGGAGACAGCTAGGCGAAATGCAGCAGCCGGTTACCCTCAAAGAAATCTAGATATGTTGTTAGGAAAAGGACCTTATGAGGGTCAACGGCAACAAATTGAATATGATCCTGGCGTATACGCACAAATCGCTGTAGATGCGGTTAGGGCATGGAAAACTTTACAGGGGCATGGAGATTTACAAGGTCAATTATCTAAGGTAATACAAGGAACTAATGAACCTTACGCTGAATTTGTAGATAGGCTTATTCAAGCAGCTTCCAGAATTTTTGAGGATACAGAACAAGCAATGCCATTTATAAAACAACTGGCTTATGACCAAGCAAATCGTTGCTGCAGAGAGGTCCTTAGACCATGGAGACATGAAGATTTAAACAAATATATTAAATTATGTAGAGACATTAATGAACAAGGACAAGTCTTGGCAGCAGTACAACAGGCTTTAGATGCCATGCCAAAAACATGCTACAATTGTGAACAAACAGGACATTTTAAAAGGAGTTGCCCCATAGGAGGAAGGTTTAACAAAGTTAGGTATCAAAGAAATAGAACACCGGATATTTGCCCACGATGCCGTAGAGGGAGACATTGGGCTAATGAATGCCGTTCTCAAACCACCATAGAGGGTACTCCATTATCAAAAAACAGACAAGGACCAGGTGGTTACCCACGATATCGTGGAGAAAGGCATCAGGCTCCATTGCCAAAAAACGGACAGGGGGGCCCAATGCTCCGGGGCCCACGACCACAAATGTACGGGGCACTGGAGGAACCCAGAAACACCATGGAGGAACCCAGCAACACAATCAGGGTAGTGCCCAGGACACACTATCCATCAGATCTCTCATCAGACGAACCAGAGGGAGCGCAGGGTTGGACATCTGTGCCTCTGCCAGAGCAGTACTAACTCCAGAGATGGGAGTTCAAATCATTCCCACAGGGGTAAAAGGACCTCTTCCCCAAGGAACAGTAGGCTTATTGTTAGGACGCAGTTCTTCCACGCTAAAAGGACTTATGATAAGTCCCGGGGTAATTGATCCCGATTATGAAGATGAAATAAAAATTATAACTAGTTCTCCAAAGGGTATATCAGTAATTTCACCAGGAGATAGAATAGCACAGTTATTAATAATATCCAGCCTACATGATAAATTTTCCAGTAGTACTATGGAAAGAGGTTCCAGGGGTTTAGGCTCCACAGCTGTAGATTGGGCTATGCTGTCTTTGAATTTAGATTCTCGCCCAATGCTAAAACTAAATATTCAAGGACATGAATTTAATGGGCTACTGGATACAGGTGCAGACCTTAGCATCATATCTCGTCAAGAATGGCCAAAACATTGGCCATTACAACAAGCCACTCAAACGCTTCGAGGCCTAGGAGTGGCAACTAATCCCCATAGAAGTGCAATGGTCTTAGATTGGAAGGATCCTGAAGGATGTGAAGGAACTATACAGCCATATGTATTGGATCATCTTCCTATAAATTTATGGGGACGAGATGTCCTAGATCAATTAGGTTTGACATTAACAAATAACATCAATCCAAATATGCCCACTATTAGGGCTAGACAAAGTTTCAGGGAAGAAAAAAGATTAGGAGAACAAGGTATAGCAGCACCGATTCAAATAGATCAAGGAATAAATAGACATGGACTGGGTTTTCAGAAGGGGTCACTGAGGCAATAAAAATTACTTGGAAATCAGAAAGACCAGTATGGGTTCATCAGTGGCCCCTGACTAAAGAAAAGATACAAGCAGCCCATGACCTGGTCAAACAACAATTAGTGAAGGGACATATACAACCTTCTGTATCTCCCTATAATACTCCCATTTTTGTCATTAAAAAGAAATCTGGTAAATGGAGATTATTACAAGATTTAAGAGCCATTAATAATGAGATGGTTATTATGGGACCTGCTCAATCAGGGATTCCCCAATTGTCTGCTTTACCAAAAACCTGGTATGTTTTAGCTATAGATATTAAAGATTGTTTCTTTTCAATTCCAATTCATCCTGAGGATAGTCCACATTTTGCATTTACTATCCCTGCACTGAATCATGAAGGTCCTGATCAGAGATATGAATGGAAAGTGCTCCCTCAAGGGATGGCTAACAGCCCAACTATGTGTCAAATTTATGTTAATAAAGCAATCCAGCCACTTAGAAATCAAAATCCTGAAAAACAAATATTTCACTATATGGATGATGTATTGTTAGCACACAAAGATAAAAACACGTTGCTGGACTGTTATGCCACACTTACAAATTTATTAAAAAATTATAATCTAGAGATAGCAATAGATAAAGTACAATTAAATTTTCCAATTAATTATTTAGGAGTTCTATTATCCTCAACCATGGTCCGTCCACCTAAAATTCAAATACGAGTAGATCAACTCAGATCACTTAACGACTTTCAAAAGTTATTAGGAGACATAAATTGGATAAGGCCTTATCTAGGCATACCAACAGGAGAGTTGGGACCTTTATTTGATATCCTAAAAGGTCCATCAGATCCAAATTCACCCCGCATATTAACTCCTGAAGCAAGAAAGGCATTAAAAATTATTGAAACATATATGGAAAATATGCATTTGGATAGAATTGATATAAGTTTGCCTTTATTATTTATTGTAATACCAACAAAAAATATTCCTACAGGAGTATTTTGGCAAGAAGGTCCATTATTGTGGGTACATTTATCTTATTCTCCTAACACTATTCTTACTAGGTATCCTGAGGCTGTAGGACAATTAATACTCAAAGGAATAAAAGCAGCAAAGGGAGTGTTTGGAATTTCTCCCAATAAAATTATTACTCCATATACTATGGATCAAATTGATGAGTTAGCTAATGAGTTAAATACTTGGGCAATAATCATGTGTAAATCTAATGTTTCATTTGATAATCACTTACCATCTAATCCTTTGTTGTCTTTTTGGTCTAAGCATCCTGTAGTTTTTCCAAAAATGACAAGAAAAACCCCTATCATGAATGCTCCAAATATATTCACTGATGGGTCAAATAATGGTACAGCAGCAGTAGTTACCCCTGATCAAACTTTTACATTTTTAGTACCTAAACAATCAGCTCAAAAGGTAGAACTTAATGCAGTTTTACAAGTTTTTGTGATGTTTAAAGATTCTGTATTTAATTTATTTTCTGATAGTCAGTATATAGTTAATGCTATAGTATCCCTTGAAGATGCTGGTAGGATTTCCCCTTCCTCTACTGTTTTCTCTTTGTTTTCCACTATACAAAGTCTAATCTGGGACAGAAAAGATCCATTCTTTTTAGGACATATCAGGGCACATACAGGGTTGCCTGGAGCCCTTAGTATGGGCAATGAGTTAGCAGATAAAACTACACATGACATACATATTTTCTCTACACTAGAAGAAGCTACACATTTTCATAAAAGGTTCCATGTTAATGCTAATACTTTACAAAAGCATTTTAAAATAACTAAGGAACAAGCTAGACAAATAATAAAACAATGTCAAAATTGTGTGACCTTTTTACCCCAAGTTAATCTTGGAGTCAATCCTAGAGGACTGATACCTAACCATATTTGGCAGATGGACGTCACACACTTGCCAGAATTTGGAAAATTAAAATATTTGCATGTTACAGTTGATACCTCTTCTGGATTTTTGATGGGCTCCCTTCATGCCGGAGAAAAAACTAAAGATGTTATAGCTCATTGCTTACAAAATTTTGCCACTGTGGGCGTTCCAAAACAGTTAAAAACAGATAATGGTCCTGGTTATACTTCTACCTCTTTTAAACAATTTTGCTCATCATTTGGCATTACTCATATAACAGGAATCCCATACAATCCGCAGGGACAAGGCATAGTTGAAAGAGCTCATCAAACTATTAAAATGTACTTATTAAAGCAAAAAGAGGGAATTGGAAAGGGGTATATATCCCCCAAAGATAAACTTAAAATAACCCTTTTTACTCTAAACTTTTTAAATTTGGATTCATCGGGGCTTAGTGCTGCGGAAAGGCATATGTGTCCAAAAAATGTACATAAGCCTAAGGTACTTTGGAAGGATATTCTAACAGGACAATGGAAAGGTCCTGACCCAGTGATTGTCTGGAATCGGGGGTCTGTTTGTGTATTTCCACAGGGAGAACAGCAGCCAATTTGGATTCCAGAGAGATTAACTAAGGTCCTGACCCAGTGATTGTCTGGAGTCGGGGTTCTGTTTGTGTGTTTCTACAGGGAGAACAACAGCCGATTTGGATTCCAGAGAAACTAACCAAAGTGAATTCTATGGACCAACACAAAAACGAAAACAAAAAAAGGTGATTTGACTCAAATCCATAACAGCTGATATCCAGAGCTCCAGTTTGGCTATTCTTACATCTACAACAGTGATTAACCAGGATGCTTTTTTCAATATTTATTTTATTATTGCCTTTTCCCACATCATAAAGTTCTATTTTATTTTTGAGCTCATACAGACCTAGGTTAATGTTTTTCTGATCAGTTTTATTTTTTGACTGTGGAGTTTTTAAACATTGCAATGGAGATTTCACCTAGGTAAAGCTACAAGGCCTTTACTATTGTCTTATGTGTTGTATATTATGTGTGCACACTTCTGTTTTGTGTTGTATGTCTGTATGTGTGTATGTCCATATATCTTATATGAGGAGCGCTCATGAATAAATGGATCTGAATTTTTTTTATTCACGTGATTTTAATGGTTTAATTTAGATTGGGTAAACAGCTGTTGAAAATTGTTTTAATATGTGAACAAATAAGGAGGTTAACAAATCTGTTTGTTTGCTTTCACCTTTCCTTCTCACTATATTTAATAATTCTGTTCAGGATAATGTAAATTGTTCAAAAAATTGTTTTCTTAGTGCCTGTTGGAATGTTACATAATTTTTTTTCCTAGCATCACTGCCAGAATTCCTATCTTCATCCCAGTGCCAGTGAAGACAAAGATAAAACCAAACTACAGCTTCTTCGGTAGTTATCACAACAAACTGTATAAACTGATGCATCAGTGAATAATAACTCAACAAGTAATGCTCAATCAAGGAGTCGATTTACTTTGGGAGGAAATGGACATATTGACAGATTCCTCTACTTTGAACTGCTTGCAGAACTTGCCTGGACTATATGTATCACTTGTATGCATTGTGAACTATCTGTTGGTGCAGCAAATTGTGGTAGTGCTGGAGCATTTTTGCTGATGGTGTCACCGGTGGTTCAATTTTTCAAAGGAGCCCTCAATTGGCTTGGTGTCATGCCATTTTTCATCCTCCTCCCTTCTACTAGTGATGGTCTAAAGTTTGGGGGCCAACAGAGGTGAGGCAAAGAACCTCACCCCCCCACTGGTGCAAAGGCCTATCCACAAGTATGGCTATATGCTGGACCGGTAGTCAGTGACGGGTATGATCCGATTGCAGTGGTACCAACCTAAGACAGGAGGCTGATGCCTAGAGGTCAGTTCATCCAATGACGGGTAAGGACCATATGTTGAATTGGACTACCTAACAGGCACGGTCCCTAAGCCACATTACTTGTTGTTTAATTAAACAGAAGGGGGGAGATGCTGAGAGCCACAGCCGAGTCTGTATGGCTCCTGGGCATTTTGCCAACAGTATTGATTGACAGGCGAGGCATTATCCGCCTCTGCCGCTACTTTTGCGTTCTCACGCTATTTTTGGACTTCCTGCGCTATTTTGAGTTCTCACGGGGATTCCCCTGGGGTTCCGGTTGGTTGGCGAAGTGCAGGAGGAGGGATTTCCCGGGGAGCATTTTCCGGCTGGGGGTTCCTGCAGGAGCCTCGTGGCTGGTCGGGAGGATTCCCCAGGAGCCTGTGTGAGGTTTTTCCTGCAGTTAAAAAATAAAGTTTGTTCCTGCTTCAGTGGCTCGTGATTTGTGCCCAGCCAGACTGCGGCACTCTAGGATTGACTCCAAGATTAACTTGTGGTAAAAAGGTCACACAATTTTGACATTGTTTTATTATTTGTCTAGCTTGTTCCTTAGTTATTTTAAAGTACTTTTGTAAAGTATTAGCATTGACATGGAACATTTTTATGAAAATTTGTAGCTTCTTCTAGTGTAGAAAAAAATATGTATGTCATGTGTAGTTTTATCTGCTAAATCATTGCCCAAACTAAGGGCTCCAGGCAATCCTGTAGGTGCCCTGATATGTCCTATAAAGAATGGATCTTTTCTGTCCCAGATTAGACTTTGTATAGTGGAAGACAAAGAGAAAACAGTAGAGGAAGGGGAAATCCTACCAGCATCTTCAAGGGATACTATAGCATTAACTATATACTGACTATCAGAAAATAAATTAAATACAGAATCTTTAAACATCACAAAAGCTTGTAATACTTCATTAAGCTCTACCTTTTGAGCTGATTGTTTGGGTACTAAAAATGTAAAAGTTTGATCAAGGGTTACTGTTGCTGCTGTACCATTATTTGACCCATCAGTGAATATATTTGGAGCATTCATGATAGGGGTTTTTCTTGTCATTTTTGGAAAAACTACAGGATGCGAAGACCAAAAAGACAGCAAAGGATTAGATGGTAAGTGATTATCAAATGAAACATTAGATTTACACATAATTATTGCCCAAGTATTTAACTCATTAGCTAACTCATCAATTTGATCCATAGTATATGGAGTAATAATTTTATTGGGAGAAAACCCAAATACTCCCTTTGCTGCTTTTATTCCTCTGAGTATCAATTGTCCTACAGCCTCAGGATACCTAGTAAGAATAGTGTTAGGAGAATAAAATAAATGTATCCACAATAATGAACCTTCTTGCCAAAATACTCCTGTAGGAATATTTTTTGTTGGTAGTACAATAAATAATAAAGGCAAACTTATATCAATTCTATCCAAATGCATATTTTCCATATATGTTTCAATGATTTTTAATGCCTTTCTTGCTTCAGGTGTTAACATTTGGGGTGAATTTGGATCTGATGGACCTTTTAGGATATCAAATAAAGGTCCCAACTCTCCTTTTGGTATACCTAGATAAGGCCTTATCCAATTTATGTCTCCTAATAACTTTTGAAAGTCGTTAAGTGATTTGAGTTGATCTACTCATATTTGAATTTTTGGTGGATGGACCATGGTTGAGGATAATAGAACACCGAAATAATTAATTGGAAAATTTAACTGTACTTTATCTATTGCTATCTCTAGATTATAATTTTTAATAAGTTTGTAAGTGTGGCATAATATTCTAGCAATGTGTTTTTATCTTTGTGTGCTAATAATACATCATCCATATAGTGAAATATTTGTAGTTCAGGAATTTGATTTCTAAGTGGCTGGATTGCTTTGTTAACATAAATTTGACACAGAGTTGGGCTGTTAGCCATCCCTTGAGGGAGTACTTTGCATTCATATCTCTGATCAGGACCTTCATGATTCAGTGCAGGGATAGTAAATGCAAAACGTGGACTATCCTCAGGATGAATTGGAATTGGAAAAAAAAAAAACAATCTTTAATATCTATAGCTAAAACATACCAGGTTTTTGGCAACACAGACAATTGGGGAATCCTTGATTGAGCAAGTCCATAATAACCATCTCATTATTAATGGCTCTTAAATCTTGCGATAATCTCCATTTACCAAATTTCTTTTTAATGACAAAAATGGGAGTATTATGCGGAGATACAGAAGGTTGTATATGTCCCTCCGCTAATTGTTGTTTGACCAGGTCATGGGCTACTTGTATCTTTTCTTTAGTCAGGGGTCACTGAGGAACCCATACTGGTCTTTCGGATTTCCAAGTAATTTTTATTGTCTGAGTGACCCCTCCTGAAAACCCAATCCATGTCTATCTATTTCTTGATCTATTTGTATTGGTGCCACTATACTTTGTCCTTTTTCTCCTAATCTTTTTCCTTTACTAAAACCTTGTCTAGTCATAATAGTGGGCACATTTGGATTGATGTTATTTGTTAATGTCAAACCCAATTGATCTAGGACATCTCATCCCCATAAATTTATAGGAAGATGATCCAATACATATGGCTGTATAGTTCCTTCACATCCTTCAGGATCCTTCCAATCTAATACCATAGCACTTCTATGGGGATTAGTTGCCACTCCTAGGCCTCGAAGCATTTGAGTGGCTTGTTATAATGGCCAATGTTTTGGCCATTCTTGATGAGAGATGATGCTAAGGTCTGCACCTGTATCCAGTAGCCCATTAAATTCATGTCCTTGAATATTCAGTTTTAGCATTGGGCGAGAATCTAAATTTAAAGACAACATAGCCCAATCTACACCTGTGGAGCCTAATCCTCTGGAACCTCTTTCTATAGTACTACTGGACAATTTATTATGCAGCTGGGTATTATTAATAACTGTGCTATTCTATCTCCTGGTGAAATTACTGATGTACCTCTTGGAGAACTAGCTATAATTTTTATTTCACCTTCATAATCGAGATCAATTACCCCAGGACTTATCATAAGTCCTTTTAGAGTAGAAGAACTGCATCCTAACAATAAGCCTACTGTTCCTTGGGGAAGAGGTCCTTTAACTCCTGTGGGAGTGATTTGAATTCCCATCTCTGGAGTTAGTACTGCTCTGGCAGAGGCATAGATGTCCAACCCTGAGCTCCCTCTGGTTTGTCTGATGAGAGATCTTATGGATAATGTGTCCTGGGCACTACCCTGATGGTGTTGCTGGGTTCCTCCATGGCCCCGTATATTTGTGGTCATGGGCCCCGGAGCATTGGGCCCCCCTGTCCGTTTTTTGGCAATGGAGCCCGATGCCTTTCTCCATGATATTGTGGGTAAACACCTGGTCCTTGTCCATTTTTTGATAACAGAGTACCCTCTATAGTGATTTGAGAATGGCATTCATTAGCCCAATGTCTCCCTCTATGGCATCGTGGGCAAATACCTGGTATTCTACCCCTTTGATACCTAGTTTTGTTAAACCCTCCTCCTATGGGGCAATTCCTTTGAAAATGTCCTCTTTGTTCACAATTGTAGCATGTTTTTGGCCTGGCATCTAAAGCCTGTTGTTCTGCAGCTGCCAAGACTTGCCCTTGTTCATTAATGTCTCTATATAATTTAATATATGTGTTTAAATCTTCATGTTTCCATGGTCTAATGACCGCTCTGCACCAACGATTTGCTTGCTCATAAGCCAGTTGTTTTATTAATGGCATTGCTTGTTCTGTATCCCCCAAAACTCTAGTAGCTGTTTGAATAAGCCTATATACAAATTCAGCGTAAGGTTCATTAGCTCCCTGTATTACCATAGATAATTGACCTTGAAAATCTCCATGTCCTTGTAAAGTCTTCCATGCCCTAACTGCATCTGCAGAAATTTGTGTGTATATAGCAGGATCATATCTAATTTGTTGTTGCTGATCCTCATAAGGTCCTTTTCCTAACAACATATCTAGATTTCTCTGAGGATAACTAGTTGCTGCATATCGCCTAGCCGTCTCAGTGTAAAATTCCTCATTGGCAACCTTCCATAACAAATATTGCCCTCCATTTAACACAGCTTTACACATACTAGCCCAATCTGCTGGTGTCATGTCCAAGTTGGTAATGGATTCGACCATGCTTACAGTGAAGGGTTCTTGGGGACCATAGGTTGTTACAGTCTCATTTAACTGCTTCCCTTAAAGCACGGTGAATTCGCTGCCCTCCTGCCTGCTCAAGTACAGGGCATGCCAATCTTTGAGGTCCTGTCTCAGGATCCCATTTATCAACTACAGGGGTTGGGGGCCCCATAGGTGGAGCTGTTGATTGGACACTTACACCCTCTGGTGAATGAAAGGTATTAGTAGCAGCCTCCTGTTGTAACTTTTTCTCTCCTGATGGCCCTTCTTCCTTTAAATTTTCTTCCTCTGTCTGACTAGCTTGAGAGACCTTCTCTTTTGCTTTATCTAACATGTTTTCTACCAAAATCTGGACCTCTAACAATTTACTTAACACTCTTTCGGTTTGTTTTTTACTAATTTCTGATCCCATATTTCTACTGTAAAGATAACACAAAACAAAACTGAAACAGAATGAAACCAAAACGGAACAAAAATGCATTGTATCAATTTTTCTATTTTCTTGAAATGTATATTCGTGGTCTATTTTTATCTCTATCTCAGGGGCAAACAACTTCAAACCTTGAGCCAAACATTTTCCCCAGTTTGCCTGAAAAAGTTCTAGGGATAGTCATCTTAAAACAAAAACAAAAGAAATCAAAACAAGAACACATTGTTTTTTGAAATGGTCACCCATTCTCTCGCCTTCCCTCAGGGGCGATCAATTTTACTTACCCCCAAGCTTCAGGCATTCCCCAAACGGGCCACCAAATGCTGCAGTCTGGCTGGGCACAAATCACGAGCCACTCAAGCAGGAACAAATTTTATTTCCTTACTCCACCAGCATACTCCACACACTGCTCCCGGGGAACTCTCCTCAATGCCACCCACATGCCTCCTCCCACACACACCACACCAACCTGAACTCCCTCCACCAGAACTTCACCAACCAACATGAACTCCCCAGGAATCCTGGTGAGAACTCCAAAGTAGCGGGCACCCGAGGAGGACAATAAAGGTCTAATATACAATTGAATCAATCCAGCATCATCTTAATGGCTTGCCTCTCAACCATTACTTCTGGCAAAATGCCAGGGGCCATTCCAACTCAGCTGTGGCTCTCAGCAAGGAACCTCCCCTCTGGAAGGGGGAGACTCCTCTACCCTGGGTGCAGTGGTGTGGGGAGATCTCCTCTAAGACAGCCAGGTTAAATGGACCTCCTCCCTGGAGAGTGGAGTCCCTTCTACCCTGAGTGCCCTGGTATACAGAGCTCCCCCCGAAGATAGCCAGGTTAGAGGGACCACACACTGGAGGGAGGAGTCCCCTCTATCCTGGGTGTGCTGGTGTACAGAGCTGTCCCTGAAGACTGCCAGCTTAGAGCAACCTCCCCGCTGGTGGGGGGAGTACACTCTACCCTGGGTGTGCTGGCGTACAAAGCTCCCCCAAAAGACAGCCAGGTTAGAGCAACCTCAACCTTGGAGAGGGGATTCCCCTCTACCCTGGGTCAGCTGGTGTACAGAGCTCCCTCCAAGGACAGCCAGGTTAGAGCGATCTCCACCCTGGAGGGGGGAGTCCCCTCTACCCTGGGTGCCTTGGTGTACAGAGCTCCCCCAACAGCCAGGATAGAGGGACCTCCCACATGGAGGTGGGATTCCCTCTACCCTAGGTGATGTGGTGTACAGAGCTCCGCTGAAAACAGCCAGGTTAGAGGGATCTCTCCCCTGGAGGGTGGAGTCCCCTCTACCCTGGGTGCGCTGGTATACAGAGCTCCCCCAAGACAGCCAAGTTAGAGCAACTCCACCTTAAAAGATGGAGTCCCCTCTACCTGGGTCAGCTAGTGGACAGAGCTCCATCCAAACAGCCAGTTTAGAGTGACCTCCACCCTGGAGCAGGGAGTCCCCTCTACCCTGGGTGCCGCCTGTGATACCCAGGTTAGAGGGCCCTGACCCCTAGAGTGGGGAGTCACCTGTACCCTAGAGGCGGTAGTGTACAGAGCACCCCTGACACCCAGGTTAGAGGGTCCTGATACCCAGAGTGGGATATCCCCTCTACCCTTGGGATGATGCTCCCCCCGACACCCAGGTTAGAGGGACCTGCACCCTGGAGCATGGAGTCCCCTCTACCCTGGCACGGTGTTGTACACAGTGCCCCCCAAACCCAGGTTTAGCCCCCTGGAGCGGGTAGTCCCCTCTACCCTTGGCACAGTGGTGTACAGAGCTCCCCAAAACACCCAGGTTAGAGGGCCCTGCCCACTGGAGCGGGAGGCTCTTCTACCCTGGGTGCGGTGGCATACAGAGCTCCCCCGACCCCCATGTTAGAGGGCTTAGCCCCCTGGAACAGGGATTCCCCTCTACCCTGGGCATGGTGGTGTACAGAAGGCCCCTCGACACCCAGGTCAGAGGGTTTGCCCCATGAAGGGGGCAGTCCCCTCTATCCCGGGTGCGGTGGTGTACAGAGTGGCCCCTGACACCCAGGTCAGAGAGCACTGTCCCTACAGGAGGGAGTCCCCTCTACCCTGATGCGATGGTGTACAGAGCTCCCCTCCCCCACAACCAGGTTAGGGGTCCCTGCCCCCTGGAATCAGAGTCCCCTCTACCCTGGTGTAGAGAGCCCCCCGACTCCCAGTTTAGAGGACCCAGCCCCCTGGAGAAGGGAATCCCCTCTAACATGGGGTGGTGTGTACAGAGCAACCCCCAGACACCCAGGTAAGAGGGCCCTACCCCCTCAAGCCGGGAGTCCCCTCTACCCTGGGCATGGTGGTGTACAGAGCGCCCCCTGACTCAGGTTACAGGGCCATGCCCCCTGGAGCGGGGAGTCCCCTGTACCCTGGGCGCCATGGTGTACAGAACGCCCCCTGACACCCAGATTAGAGAGGCCTGGCCCCTTAACTGGGAGTCCCCTCTACCCAGGGCATGGTGGTGTACAGAGCATCCCCTGACACCCAGGTCAGAGGGCCATACCCTGGAGGTGGAAGTCCCCTCTACCCAGGGCTCAGTGGTGTACACAGTGCCCCCTGCCACCCAGGTCAGAAAGCCCTACACCCTGGAGCGGGGAGTCCCCTCTATCCTGCATGCAGTGGTGTACAGACTGTCCCCCGACACCCAGGGTAGAGGGCCCTGCCCCCTGGAGTGGGGAGTGCCCTCCACTCTTGTTGTTGTGTACAGAGCACCCCGACGACACTCCCAGGTTAGAAGGCCATACCCTCTAAGGCGGGGAGTCACCTCTACCCTGAGCACCGTGCTGTACAGAGCATCCCCGACAGCCAGGTTAGAGCCCTGCCACCTGGAGCGGGGAGTCCCCTCTATCCTGGGCTCAGTGGTATACAAAGCGCCCACAGACACCCAATTAGAGGGCCTTGCCCCCTGGAGTGGGCAGCCCCCTCTACCCTGGGTGCGGTGGTGTACAGAGCGCCTCCCAACACACAGGTCATAGGGCCCTGCCCCCTGGAGGGATGAATCCCCTCTACCTTGGGCGCAATGTTGTTCAGAGCACCCCCGTGGACACCCAGGTTAGAGGGCCCTACCCCCTGGAGCGGCAAGTCCCTTCTACCATGGGCGCAATGGTGTACCGAGCACCCCAACACACAGGTTAGAGGGCCCTGTCCTCTGGGGCCAGTAGTCCTCCCTACCTTGTGTGCTGTTTTCTGTGCTGTGCCCCCCAACATCCAGGTTAGAGGGCCCTGCCCCCTGGAGCAGTGAGTTCTCTCTACCCTGGGAGCAGTGGTGTACAGAGTTCCTCTGACACCCAGGTTAGAGGGCCCTACCCCTTGGACTGGGAGTCCCCTCTACCCTGGATGCGGTGGTGTACAGAGAGCCCCCGACACCTGGGTTAGAGGGCTCTGACCCCTAGAGCGCGTAGTCCCCTCTACCCTGGACTTGGTGGTGTACAGATAACCCACAGACAACCAGATTAGAGGGCCCTGACCCCTGGAGCTGGCAGTCCCCTCTACCATGGGCGCAGTGGTGTACAAAGCGCTCCTGGACACCCAGGTTAGAGGGCCCTACCTCCTGGAGCTGGGATCCCCCTCTACCCTGTGTGTGGCGGTGTACAGAGCACCCCAGACACCCAGGGTAGAGGGTCCTGGCCCCTGGACCAGGGAGTCTCCTCTACCCTGAGAGTGGTGTTGTAGAGACCATCCCCTGACACCCAGGTTAGAGGGCCCTGGCCCCTGGACCGGGGAGTCCCCTCTACCCTGGGTGCTGTGGTGTACAGGTCGCCCCCCAACACACACACCCTGGTGAAAGGGCCTTGCCCCCTGGTGCAGGGTGTCCCCTCTACCCTGGCGCGGTGCTGTACGGAGCACCGCTGGACATCCAGATTAGAGGGCCCTGCCCCCTGGAGTAGGCAGTCCCCTGTATCCTGGGCGCCCCCCAACAACCAAGTTAGAGGGCCAAGCCCACTGGAGCAGGGAGTCCCCTCTACCCTTGGTGCATGGTGTACAGATCGCCCCCCCCCCTACACACACACCCAGGTTAGAGCGCCCTGGCCTCTGGAGCCGGGACTCCCCTCTATCCAGGACGTGGTTGTGTATAGAGCTTTCCCCAACACCAGGTTATAGGGCCCTGCTCCCTGGTGTGGGGAATCCAGTTTACCCTGGGCACAGTGGTGCACAGAGCGTCCCCTGACAGAGTTAGAGAGCCCTGCCCCCTAGTGCAGGGAGTTCCCTCTACTCTGGGTGCAGTGATGTACAGAGCACCCCCAGACGCCCAGATTAGAGGGCCCTGCCCCTGGAGATGGGCTCCCCTCTACCCTGCGCATAGTGCTGTAGAAGCGCCTTCCGACACCCAGGTTAGAGGGGCCTGTCGCCTGGAGCAGGGAGTCCCCTCTACCCTGGGCGCGGTGGTGTACAGAGCACCACCTGACACACAGGTGAGAGGGCCCTGCCTTCTGGAATGGGGAGTCCCCTCTACCCTGGGAGCAGTGGTGTACATAGAGCCCCCCAAAACCCAGGTCAGAGGGCCCTTGCCCCTGGAGCGGCGAGTCCCCTCTACTCTGGGTGCGGTGGTGTACAGATGGCCCCCACCACACACAGGTGAGTTCCCCCGACACACAGGTGAGAGGGGCCTCCCCCCTGGAGCAGGGATTGCCCTCTTCCCTGGGTGCCATGTGAGCTCCCCCCCAATACCCAGTTGAGAGGGACCTCCCCCGAGTGCCCTCTACCACGTGTGCTATGGGAGCTTCCCCGGACACCCAGGTGAGAGGGGCCTCCCCACCTCGAGGGAGGAGTGCCATCTACCCTGGGGCCGAGGGAGCTCCCCAAAACCCAGGTGCCATGGTGGTATCAGAGCTTTGGTATCCCCCAAATCCAGGTGCCACGGTGGTATCAGAGCTCGCCCAGACACCCGGGTGTGAGGGGCCTCCCCCTCTAGGTGGGCTTGCCCTCTACCCCGGGTGCCAAGGGAGCTCCCCCCAACACCCATGTGAGAGGGGCCTCTCCCCCCGAGGGGGGATTGTCCTCTAACCTGGGTGCTGTGGTGGTATCTGATGTGGCCCTGACTCCCAGGTTAGAGATGCCTCCCCACTCGAGCTGGGCGTGCCTTCTACCCTGGTGTCTTGGTGGTATCAGAGCTCCCCCTGTCACCCAGGTTAGAGGGGCCTACCCTGGGTGTCCTGGTGGTATCGGAGCTTGAATCAACACCCAGGTAGAGGGGCCTCCCCCCCAGAGGGGGGAGTGCCCTCTACCCCAGGTGCCCTGGGGGCTCCCCCGGACACCCAGGTGAGAGGGGCCTCCCTCCCGGATGGGGAGTACCCCCAACTCGTTTGCCCTGAGAGCTCCCCCCAACACCACGGTTTGAGGGGCCTCCCCTCTCGAGGGGGGAGTGCCCTCTACTCCAGGTGCCCTTGGAGCTCCCCCGACACTCAGGTGAGAGGTGCTTCCCCCCTTGAAGGTGAAGGGCCCTCTACCCCGGGTGCCATGGTGGTATCAAAGCTTGCCCTGACACCCGGGTGAGAGTGGCCTCCCCCCTAGATGGGGGAGTGCCCTCTACCCTGGGTGGGCCAGCTCATCCATGTCCCACCAGTAACACATCAGTGTGGCCCTCCATGGTGGTGGCCTGCTCATCAAGGATTCTCTTCTGTAGCCAGGATGTCCCTTTGGGAAGCTCCTTTCCTGAGACATGAACAGGAGGTCTGTTGGTTCTGGTGCCATCCTCAGGAGCACCTGGAGCAAGATGGTCTGATGGTAACCAGGTACAGGAATGTGCTGGAAATCTTGATGGTGCTTCAGCATCATGGAGTTGGGACAGGAGGAAGAGAGGAAATGAACACTATGAACAGAATCATGGGCTGTGATGGGCAATTCTGGGTATAGCTTCCCAGACTTCAGATCACTTAGCAGCCCTGTGCATGGGGTAGTGGCTAGTTTGGGATCTTAGCAGGGGTAGTGGCTAGTTTGGGATCTTTTAGCAGAGGCTGCTGTGGGACAGGGCACTGCATAGAGGGCATGGGCTTCTCCTCTCATTTTCTGAAGTCTCTCCACACAGCTCCCAGCAGCACACAAAGCTCCCTGGTGCTCCCTGTCCAGGGACCAGCTCTGGTCAACTTCTTCAGCATCTGGAGGACCAAGCCACACCTGCTGTGAGGGCTGGACCTCAGCCTGAGCAGGGAGGATCCCTTGCCTCTGGTGACTCTTCTCTGCCCCAGGTGTGGCCCAGCTCTTTCCATTTATGATACTTGTATTACTTAAAATCTTAAAAAAAAAATCCCAGTTGTCACCCACCTTTTATTGGTTAGTAATTCTTATTTAGGCATTTCCTGATCAGACTGTAGGTGTGTTTTGCCCCAGGCTGCGTGCAGGCTGACACGTTATCAGGAGTGTTTATGCACTCACATGTATATTGGCATGACCTTAAAGTGATACTAGTTGTCCCTTCACCAGCCTCTCCAGTTTAGTGAGTCCCCCTGGACACTTCAGGCCCCCTTTCCAGTGAATGCAAGACTGTTTTCCTTGATGGCATCTAGGGTTGTTCCTGTCCTGTGGTGGGCTCAGAGTCCCCATGGAAGCCATGTTACTGAGTGTTCTTGGGCCTCTTCCCTAGCTGTGGAGTTGTGGGACTGCATTTGTCCCTGTGAGCCTTTCCTGTTAATTTTTTCCACTTAGTTCAAGCGACAGCCCCTGCAGGTGCCTCAGTGCCCCACTACAGTGCTTGGGGGTTTGGAGAAGCATCTCAGAGGCAGGTCAGAGGTCACAAGGACAGATGCCAACCCAGGGCTTCAGGTCCCTAACTCGTTTCCTTCTCTCTGACCACTGCTCCTTGCCTAGCAGAGTGAGACCTCTTTTCTATTCCTTCTACTAAAGCCTTGAAGAAATTGAGGCAGGCAAATAATTTGTTTTCAAAATACATTTTTTTCTCATTGTGAAAATCTGTTGAATATAGACTTTCATAAAAAAGAAAATGGAAATACTCCTTTCTCCTCCTGCCTACAGACACATTTTGACATAATTACTGATTAACTAAAGTAGGTGATATGGAGAAATAGTGGAGAGCCAGGATTAGTTGAGAAAGATTCTGAAGATTAATAATATGCAAAGACTCACATCACTCCTGGCTCAGTGTCTTAATACTTTTCAGGTGCTGATGTTGGTTTTTCCTTAATAAGCAGAACTGTGCAGGAGTGAGAAGGCCCCAGGCTCTAGGCATTGGTAGCAGGTGCAGCACTCAGTGTTTTGATCTTGGCTTAGATTTTTGTGCCTCTGTGTAAAATTTTGTGCCTCTCATCTGAAAATTGGAACCCTGACTTCCTCCTCATAGACTTATTCTTAGAATTATGTTAATAAAACCTATGAGACATAAACGGTGCCCATAGTCCTAGGTGTGCATATGTGCGCTTTGTCCTGATCATTTTCACTTGCATACCCAGCAGCACCTTGAGTGTTTGCTCAACAACTAGCTTTTTAGATAAGGTGCTTCCCACCAAGATACATCAGTGGATATGAGTGAAAAATCCTTGCTAGACCTCCCTGGACTGAGGGGCACTCTGCCCTGTGTCCCTGCTCTGTCAGGAGCTACTCCACACTGGGCCCAGTTCAGCCACTTCAGCCTAATACTTGCAAGATGCAGCATTCAACGGGCTGATCTGGGACATCCAGGCACCACTGGGCACACTGGTCTCTTGGCTTGTCTAGATCAGAAGGCTTCTGGCTTGCAAGGTCCGAGTCTCCTTATTGGCTCTTCCTTGATGCCTCTTTCTGTCTTTTTGCAAGCAAACCCAGTGGATAGGCCTTCCCTGGTGGCTCTGCTAGCTCTCTGGATTTGCCCCCTCCAGTTTGTACAGGTCCCTTTGTCCTTTCTCATTTTATCCACTCCACTGCTCTTCCTCTGTATATCTGTCTCTTTGTTTCTTTCTCTTCCTCTCTCTCTTAGGACCATACCTCCTTGTCCTTTGTCACCCTTTCCTCTTCCTTTCTCCCCATCTCACACTCCTCATCTCCTTCTTGCTCTACTCTTCCACCTTTCTCATCTCCCCTCTCTTCCCTTTCCAAATTATTGATCCATCCACCCATTCATTCATCCATCCTTCCTTCCATCCATTCACACATCTATCTACTATCCATCCACCCATTCATTCATCCATCCATCCACCCAGGGGCCTGATGAAGTGTTGACAATCAGTGGAGCCTCCTTCCAGGGCTCCCACTGCTCCCTGCAGCCACCAAGGCTCCAGCCAGTTCACAGCAACTTTACAGGGGGCTTATTTATATTAAAACAAAGTTATCACTGCAAGCCTGGGTCTTAGGAGAGCTAAGTATTTCTTCGCTGGTGCCCTCGGACCACATTTTAGGTTTAAATTGAACCAATGTCATTTGCTTGCTAGGTGTGTGGCAACTGGAAGTTGTTTTAAATTTTGATTTAGCTCAAACTGGATAAGAGTTTTTTTCAGACTAGATAGAAATAGTCAATGGGTTATGCTGTAGTTAGAAGTGTGCTAATAGAGGGCAAATAGAGAATGCATAAGTGGCTACTGTTCGGTGTTGCAGCTGGGGTGTGGAGTGAGCAGGGTCACTGACATGGAATGGAGGAGGAAGCAGGCTGGAAGAAAGGCAGAGCAGACGCTTCGTGCATCCTGCACCTCTGTGGCTCCTTCGCCCTGTCTCTGTGGCAGTCTCTGTCTCTGTGGCAGTCTCTGTCTCTGTGGCCTTGCGGTTTTCTCTCTCAGTGCTGTGTCACCCTCCCTGTCTCTGTCCAGCTTTGCTAGCCATGTCTGTGAGAGCCTCTGCTCTTCCCCTTTGGCCCAGGTTGGATGTTACTGCTCACTTTACAGAAGAGATGATTGCTCGCTCAGGGGTCACCTAGGAAGTCTGTGGTAGCAGACAGATCTCCTGACTGTAAATGGTGGGCCCTCCATGTTGACCTGCCACAGGTGTGGGGTCCTCCAGGGAAGGGTGCAGGATCCTATGTCCATCTCCAGATGGCAAAGTGAAGCATTTGAGAAACTGAGGACACCATGACTTTGACATTATTTGAAAACTGGGAGCCTTGGGGTACAGCTTCTGTCTCCCCCAGGACTCAGGGATCAAAGGACACTGACATGGTTGAGCCCTTGGGGTAAGATGACTCTGGTGAGTAGCAGAAACCAGCTAGGACCCGTGGAAGCTGCTCTGCAGGTGAATTCTTTACAAGGACATGACCTGTCCTGGAATCTGAAGGCTGCAAAGGGCCGACCTGCCCTGGAGCTCTGTTGAAGCCTGCTCCCTGCCAGTGTTTCATCAACCTCTCTGCCTCCCTCCTTTGCAACTCTGCTGGAAGACTGGAACAAAATGCCCAGCAACTGCCTTTTAGTTAATGCCTTCCTTTCTGGAAAGGAGTCAGGTGGAGGCTGAGATATCTTCATCCCCATTCTACATGTTTTAAAGAAAGAGGTTCATTGGTTATATCTGGACCAATCGATGGTGACTGGTGGGGGACAAGTCCATTTTGTATAAAGTGGTGACTTGGCACCTTGTCACTATTCCCAAGGTGATGGGAGTGAGGAGGAGGGAGGTTTCCAATGGACGGTAACCGTGTCACGTTGGGCAGCTTTACCTACATTCAGTATTTGGCGTCTTGTTTTACCTTGTGCTGTGTGGGAGGCAGTGGGAAGACAGAGTATGTTTCCTGCTGCTGTAGTTTAGAGTTGTGGCTTTAAAGGGTCCAGGGCCCACCCCTTGCACACCCCCTGCCAGTGCAGAGGCTGCAGGGACTAGGCTATTTGTGATGGACTAACAGCTGCCCTGCTAGTGACCTCTTCTCACACTAGCTAGAGAGACTCACGCCCTCCACTCTTAGCAAATGGAGTGGAAATGCCCACTCTGGACTCTGGTGAGGGAGCTGGGAGCCCCTTTAACAGCTTGACCTTCCCTCCACAGCTGCTGGCTGGGGTCTAGGACAGCATGTAAGAGCTCCTCCTGACCCTCTGTGGGCTGGTATATTTGGAATACCTTTTGCATCATTCAAGAACTCATAAAGAGCTGAATTTTGAAATCTCTTACTACATTGTGGATAATAAATTATCTGAATCTGAAAATATGTTGGGGAGGGAAGAAGAGACTAGTTTCAGAGTTACATAATGCATAATAGTGGGACTGAAATCTCTTATTTAAACTGCCTTTTAGTTAATGCCAGCATCTTTGCTTCTTTCTGGGTGAAGTTCTCATCCACCTTGCAGCTGTCAAAATGAGCAGTCTAGTGTCTGCCACCAGAATGTGGTCAGATTAGATTCCTGCTTAAAGGCCAGTGTTCTTGGGTCAGGGACCTGAGCATGCAGGTGGCCAGATCTCAGGGCTGTGGTCCAGAACATAGGCTGAGGGAGTATACAGAAGCCACATAAGGCCATGGTATGGGTCCCTGAGGACAAATGATTGTGCCTAATAAAAATTAATGTTCATATGCATTTAACATCTTTGTAGAGGTTTTAAAATTTAAAGTCTCTATAAATCTACGTTTGATCCTTCAAGCTTTCTTTTGAGTTAGGCAAAGGAGTGGGTTAGCAAGGTTCATCGCATAGGCAAGGAGCTGAGCTAATTTGCAGGGCGGTGGGGTGGTGGTTTCTGTGGCAGATCACCTGGGCTCCTGTCCTGACTCTGATGCTTAGCAGAAGTGTGATTCTGGCCAAATCATTGAGTGCTTTTCAGCTTTAGTTCATCATTGTTAAAATGGGGATAAAAATGGTAACCTTTCAAAAGTGATGTTTGAGGATGAAGTAAGATGTTGATAAGACCTGTTAAAATACATCAGGCACTTAGAAGGTCCCAGGAGTCGGTTTTGGTGCTTTATCAGGTATTAATATGTATCATTCTGTGTGTTACAAATATGCATTATTATGAACAGAAAATGCATGTAAATTACTTGGCCAGTGCCTATCACTTATCTAAAGGTTTAAGAGAAACTAATTGTTATTATTTATTAATTGCTTGTTAGGTACTTATATACTGTATTATTACACATTTGTGCATCAGTTCATCTTTAATTCTTTTTTTTTTTTTTTTTTTTGGTGATCATGAGGATTGAACCTAGGTCCCTGTGCTTGCAAGGCAAGCACTCTACCAACTGAACTACAACCCCAGCATCATCAGTTGCATCTTTCTTTCTTTCTCTTTCTTTCTTTCTCTCTTTCTTTCTTTCTTTCTTTTTCTTTATTTTCTTTTCTTTCTTTCTCTTTCTTTCTCTCTTTCTTTCTTTCTTTCTTTTTCTTTCTTTTCTTTTCTTTCTTTCTCTTTCTTTCTCTCTTTCTTTCTTTCTTTCTTTCTCTTTTTTCCTTCCTTCCTTCCTTCCTTCCTTCCTTCCTTCCTTCCTTCCTTCCTTCCTTCCTTCCTTCCTTTCTTTCTTTCTTTCTTGTATATGTGAGTGTGAATAAATGCATTTCCCAAATGCATTCATTGAAATTTCCCAAATATTAATATTCTCTCTCTCAACATAAACACATAATATTATTTTAATGAAGTGTTCAAGAGTAAGTTACACATATAAAGTACTTTGTAAATACTTTGCTGTGAATTTCCCCAGAACTTTAAAATTCAGAAATGAACATCAACACAAAGAATTTTCTCATCTCTTGGCTTTATTCTTATTTTTTCTCCCACTAATGTTCACTGTAGCAACCAACCAACCAATCAACCAACCAAAGTCTGGGATTGTGCATTGCATCTGTGCCCTTGATCTTGAAGGGTTCCTGGGTCGCTGTCCTTAGATTAGGATGCACTGGCGGCTACAGAGCAGTCACTCTTCGCAGTGCCACAGTCCAGGCTAGAATCTTGTTCCTTACCAGCCTCACTTCTCCTCCTCTGCAGAGCACAAGGTCTGTTTACCTGTCACTAGTGACGTCACTGATGGCCTGGAGTGGCTGGTGTGTGCAGTGTCCACACCATACAGCTTCTGTTTCTCCTCTTTGAAATGAACACATCTCCTGAATAGATATCCTTTGCCACTGTGCAGATATCCTGTTTCTTGCACTTTCAATCACTAGTCAAATGCATGAATGATTCTGTCTGAAACAGCTGTGGTAATAAATGGTGCTTGCAGAAGGTGGTGGTCTCCTTCCACAGTTCCTTCCCCATGTACTGGATGGAGTTTGACCCCAAGACACAAGCTTTTGTTCCAGTTGTGTTCTTATGTTGGTGTGGACTCAGATTGGAGTCACCTGCCAGGATCATTTTCCGTAATGCTGAACCGTTCGGACTCTGCAGCGGCACCTTCTCCTGTCTCCCGTGTCCATTTGACATCTTCTGAGCATGCTATTAGGTTCTGAGTGTTTTCAGCTCATGACTTTGCACATTCCTCACCTCAGTCTGTGAATCAGCCATTTCTCCAAGCTTCTGGGTTCTTTTCTGGAGAATGGTGTTCAGAACTGCAATCTGGGCTCTAAGTGTGCTGACTGCTTAAGGGGTGTCATCCTTTGGGTCTGTGCCCTTCCCCTGAACAGAGCTTAGGGAAAGTCATATGCGTGCACACACATACTTGGTCATACTCCACACATGCACACATGGGCATCCCACCCAGAGCTCCTGCTGGCCACCCATGCCAGGTCCTATTTGCAGAGCTCACCCTGACTCTTCCGCCTCTCCATTTTGAAACCCGTTCTTCCAGCAGTGAGAACCCTGGCACTCATTATCCAACACATTGTTTGCTCAATCCTAGATACTAAAGGAGCTTTGGAACTGCTGACCCCCACTGCTGTGGAGAACAACCCAGACAGAATTCAATATGTGTTTACAGTTATTTTTGTCTTTGCTCTGAGAGTGTATAGTCAAAATAGTATGCCCCAAAGTCACTTGCAACTACTAGATTCTAATCGTTCAACACAGTGGAGGTTGATTCTTGCCCACACCCTAAGTCCAACACAGATCAGTTGGGGGGGGCGCTTTGCTTTGCATTGTTCTCTCTCTGGATCCAGAGTGACAGAGGGGCCACAACCAGCGTGGCAGAGAAAGGAGGGCACAGGGACTTGTGTTCTTGGATCCTCTGGTTCAAAGTGAGTGCATTTGCCTACTCATCTTCTGTGACAAGGTCACCTCATTTGGTCACATCTACAAAGTGGTCGGAAAAGGCCAACCACTCCCTAGAGCTGTTGGGCAAGTCTTGTTATCGAGTGTTGTCCTTATAAATCACTGGGAAAAAAAGCTGTTTCACAGAGGAGAAAGCTGAAGCACTTGGGCTCTTCTTAACTAATACATGAATCCAGTCCATCAGGTTCTCTGCTCTGTACTATTGTATACTGTGTGCATGTACCATGCCCGCTGAGCCGTGCCTTGTCAGGTGGATGTTCAGAAGGTTTCCACCTTCCGTAATGGACACAATGCTTCAATGAATACCCTTGGGCAGGTGGCCTGGGTGGGCATGGCTCTCCATGAGGCAGCCTGTATGGAACTGTTGAGCAATACAGGGCCTTGTTCAGAAACTCCTTGTTGCTCTTTCCTTCTTGATAAAGTAAATATAGAACCAACCTTGTTAATGTACTACCAGAATTGTATGGTTGCCACATGAAGCCCTAATCCCAATGCCTAGCACATAGCAGAGGCTTTCTAATGTAGGAGCTCTTGTTCTTATTGTTGTTGTTAGTGGAGCTGGGGATGTGGTGGAGCTGTTACTGTGCAGTTCCATGGCTCCAGGACATGGAGCGTGGGCTCTGGCTTTCTCTGTTCCCTTCGTGTGCTCTGTGGGCTGTTCTCCTGATCCAATGAGTCTTTGGGTTCCCAGTATGGGAGCCATAGCTGACACCTTCCCTTCTGAAAGGAGGTGCCTGGGGCCAGTGCATCCTCACCCCCTTCTTACCTCTGAGTCCTCTCCAAGGTTCATTGGCCCCTTGAGACTGAAAGCGATCAGAGCTGCTATTGAGAGACCCTGGCCATCTGAGTGACAAGAAGGGGGAAAGAGGGACTGTGCAGAGCACTCAGGGCTGCTGGGGCCCAGGTCTGAGTATTCTTCTGTCAGTGGAGCCACCTCAGCTCTATAGAGCTCATACTGCTCAGAAGGCCATCTGTGCTTGTTCTACTCACTAAGTTCCCAATCCTGCCAGATCCTTTCCCATTGACATGACTGTCATAGTGGCCATGTCCAGTTGGTACATAGCCCTGCACTCATCACCAACCCTGAGGCATGGCATGAGCATGTTCCCAGAACAGGTATTGCCTCAGTGTTCAGAATATGTAGTGGGTTTTAGTGTGTGTATAAGGTTATGCACCCATCAGTGCTAATTCTAGAACATTCACATCATTCATGCAACACAATACCATACCTGCCCAGTGACTCACCACTACCTTTCATCCTCCTGTCCATTCACAGCCACTAATCTACTTCCTGCCTATTCCATGTATATGACATTTCATACACATGGAATCATAAGATGTGAGTCTGGGCTTCTTTCACTAAATATAAAGTTTTAAGGCCTACCCATATTGTAGTATATATCAGTTTAGTCTGATGACTCAGTAGCTTTCCATTTGACAGGTCATCTTGCTGGCAGCCCATGGGATTTCCTTAGGCATCTGGCACTTCTCATCACTTTGATTTCTTGCATTCACAGAGCCAGAGTCAGCCAGGGGTGGAGCTCAGGACCCATTTGTCCTTCCTGGGTGTGGGTGCACTCTGGGCATGTGCACAGTTCTATGGATGAGTATGGCCATACTTATGCATTCCCAGGAACATGTCATAGTCTTCCAAAGCCCTGCGGTCATCTCCTTACTCATCTTTTCCCTTTAAGCTTTTTGATGAACATGCTCTCCACTGCCTCGGAGAGCTGTGCAGGTAAATAATTGCCTGTAATTGCTTTTGACAAATGTCTCTAGGGAAAAGATGGGCCCAGAGCAAGGTCACCTACAGCCTTGCAAGTGGTGTTCTCCAGGAAACCCACAGACAAGTTCTGTACCATGGATGGTTTGGGAATGAGGGTGAAAAAGATCTCCAGTGGGGTATTCTTTCCTGTGGTGCCCACACTGCTGGTTTTTACTGGGAAGGTGGTGTCATATTTCGAAGCCATTGTGGAGCTGGAAAGTGGGGGAGTGGCCTAGGTCAAGTTAAAATGCCACAAAGGTCTCCATTTTTTACTAGGATCTGTCCTATTTCTTATATAAATGCTATCCCAATCATACAAGTGTTTGGTGCATCTTCAGAGCCCAGGAAAAGTTTATTTTGATAGTTTTTGCCAGTTTCCTTGTGACTTTTATGGAGAAGAGAGATTTCTGATGGCCTTACTCTGACTTTGCCCTTGGTGTCACTCTCATGTGATGAAAGTGCCTTCCACAAAGGAATGTGAGATGCTATCTAGGAATCAGATCTGGAGCTTCCACAGGTAAGAGCAGAAAATACTTGTTCTGTGGATGATGGTGGATGTTTAGCAGTTTCTGTGAGCTGCTCACTGTTTTGATGAAATATTGAACGTGGTAATTGCTCTCTCAGTGTGTCCAGGGTACATAGGGATCTACTTTGAGATTTTAGAGAGGCTGAACTTATTAATATTATTTTGAAATTATCTCCTCAAGATCCCATCCCATGCTGGGCATGGTGTTGCACACCTGAAATCCCTGTGACTCGGGAGGCTGAGGCAGGAGGATCACAGTTTCAAAGCCAGCTTCAGCAATTTAGTGAGACTCTAGGCAAACTAGTGAAACTCTCTGTCTCAAAATAAAAATAAAGGGCTGGGCATGTGATTCAGTGGTTAAATGCCACCGGGTTCAATCCCCTACACACACACACACACACACACACACACACACACACACAAATCCCAGGAAAGAAAACATGTCAAAAGAAGAAGGTTGGCTTACCACCTTGTTGGGTTGGGCTGCCACCTTTTCCACATGTTCCTTACAAATTTGATGTTTTCTCTTGAAAAGTAGCTAGTATTTGCAGGCTTTATTTTACTGCAAAGCAATTCATGTATAAAATGATAATAAAGCTCATACTATATTGGGAGGGTCATTGAGGAAACAGACTGGATGATTAATTGCATGCTAGTCATTTAGAACACTGCCTCTCTCCTAGTAGCTGTCTCAGTGGCTGTTTTTGCTGTCATTCAAGGCCAGCTCCTTCTCTTGCCCTTCTCCTGGTTTGGAATGGAGAGTGGGGGGCTGACTGAGGACCCTGAGTGTGGGACCCATCCAGTGCCTGGGCTGAGGTGGGGACTGAGGAGAGGAGCAATGGATGATGGCCTGTTGGAGGGATGAGCGCCGGTGCTATGGGCTTCCACTGCTGAGCTGAGTTGTGCAGTTGTCGTTGGCTTCTCTGCTTGGCCTTCCTCTCCAGGCTGGTGTGGAAGTATCTTCTCCTCCATGGTGCCTGCATGAGCCTTGCAGTGGCTCTTTAACTCATTCATTGAGCAAACATTCTAAGATCCACCTGTAATGGCCGATGCATGGAAGGCTGTGCTCATGGTGCACATTCTGCCCTGAGACATATACAGATGGCCTGTTAAACATCCATAGGCTCCCTATGGAGTAGGATTTGTTTATCCCTATTCGAAGACCAGGGAACCTCTGCATGAGAGGGAATGTGGGGCAGACGCTGCCCAGAGTGTGAGAAGGCAGGACTGTTCAGGAAACAGAGAGAAGGGGACAGGAGAATGGTGGGGAGGTGGGCAAGGTCCAGGTGGCTTGCCTCAGTGAGTGGGACTCTATCTTAAGAACAGTAGAGCACTTTCCAGGAGTTTTGATCTAGAAGAGAGCTAGTCTGTGCTGGAGATCTTGACCACTGTGAAGAGAGACACAGGGAGAACCCCAGGGCCATTTTAGCTGTCCAGGTAAGAGATGTTGGGAGAGCAGGGGAGTTGGTAGAGGTGATGGCAGGAAGTTGACAGATGAGGATCAATGATGAAGACAGAACCTATGAGCTCCCAGGGGTCATCAGGGTTTGGAGGGGAATCTCTGGGGTACTGAGAAGTGAGGGAGGGGCCACGACACTCAGCTCAGCTGAGCAGAAGTTTATGATGTGACTAGTTCTCCTTTGTTCTTTGTGCTGTTGTCTTTCTTCATTTGAAACAAAAATGAAGTGTGTACTCCCTGTGTTACTAAGGCCAGGAGAACAGGCAGTCACTGCCCAAAGAAACCTCAATCCAAGTCCTGGAGAATGCTGGGGAGAATCTTGTGTCAGACATAAGACAGATGCAGGTGGGGCAGCGTGTGGGAGGAGGTGGAGGTCAGGGAGCAGCTCAGTGCTCCCTGGATAGGCTGAGTGCCAGGAGAGGGTCTGGCTGGACTCCTCCCTCATGAGGTTGCATCCCTGACCAGCCTCACCCAGCTCCCCAGGTTCCAAGATCGTTCACCTGCACCTCTTTCCTCCTTTAGGACATGGAGGTTTTGAACACAGCCATTCTCACTGGAAAGCTCTTCTCGGTCCCTGTCAAAGTCATGGGAGTTCAAGAGGATGTTTCCATGGTGAACATGTAAGAGTTGGTGGAGTGCAGGTTGGCTGATGAGGATGTTGTGAAGTTACAGGGTTTCATCTGCCTGTCTCCCTAGTGCACCCATGGCTCACTGTGCCCAGCCTCCAGATCTGGTGAGCAGCCGAGCTCCTAGGGCTGTGGGCCAAAATGACCTCACTAAGCAGCAAATAGCTGAATCAGAGACACCTGGGTCAGATGTCGGCTGTAGGTGGCAGAGCTGCTCCCCTCTGCTGAGCCAAAATCTCAAGGGCAAATCTGTGCTCATTCTCAATTCTTTCTATCTCCCTTTTCTTTTCCTCCCTCTCTTTCTTCATGGGATAATGTTTTCTTAGCATCAACAATCCCCATACCAACTCAATTGTTACCAACTCTCTGTTCCCAATAATATTGTTTACTTAATATATTTTCTTTAACTGCCATGCTTTATTGGAGTGGCTGGTTGGCTCAGCTACTGGTTAAATAGAGTGTGGTGTTAATAAATGCCTCCCTGTTTCAAACTTAAAAACAGATTTAATCTCATTATAGGATAATAAAACTCATGAGCTTGATGAACTAAATTTTTGTTAGTAACATTAAAATAAGTGACTATTAAAATTTCAAATAGGTCATCCTTAATTTGAATATAACCTGAGACATATAGCTCAGTTGGGGTGTCTGTCTAAGGGACATTTTTACTGTATGCTTCCTTCTAATTAGATACATTTCTGATTCCAAATTCTGCCAGGAAGAATTCCATGTTTTCAGTTTTCCATGGTCTTTACAAAGTTCTCCTCGAACTACTTAATTTTGTGTTTCTGCCTATTTTTTTCTTAGTACATTGATTGCTGCTTCATTTTGCAGCAGAGACCTGAGGGAGAAGGGACTTTATCCTTGAGGATGATCCTTCCTCCTTCAAGTGCCAAGAAAGGCTTTAGGTTTACTCTATCCAGGTTCTAGAAGACAACAATGCCCAGCTCTGCCCTTACTCGCCTTCTCCCAGCTCTGGTTCAGATAGTTAGGGAAACTGTTTAGTCTTAAGAACTTCATGGCAAACAGTAAGACCTTCAGGGGTTCCCCATGTAGAAAGGGTCTGTCACTTCACATCATACATATTTCTCCACAATGTGACCTGTGGGATGCTGTGCCTTGGTCTAGAGACAGTTTAGTAAGGAAGAAATGGGGTATTTGTGAGATCTAGTAAAAAACAATGAGTCCGTAGGGAACTCCCATTTGGTGTTGGTTATTTCCTGGGCTTGGGACATTAATTCTCTCTGATAAGATGTCTGGACTAGCTTAGGACCTGTACACACAGCCCTTCCTGGGGCACCTCATGATGGAACAAGCCCAGGCCTTACCTTCTCAGCTCAGGGAGACCAAGTGCTTGCAGGAGATCATGTGCATGGATGAAAACATGGGCCATACACTGCTCCTGGCTGTCTTAGGCCATACACAGTCCTTACCTTCTCCTGCCTTCCAGAAAGCAGGAGCAGAGATGGCTCTGTGTGCTTATACCATCATGGATCCAGATAAGTGACTCTGGCAACTGGAGATGGCTCTGTGTGCTTATGTCATCATGGATCCAGGTAGGTGACTCCCTCTCCGTCAGTTTCCTAAGCCTTCATTCCCCTTCTAAGAGCCTCCTGTGGAGCCCCACGCAGAATCCTTGTTCTCCTGCCTGGAGAGCTTCACCCAAGTGAGGCCAGTTCAAGTTCATGGATCCTGCTAAAATATTCTCTGCCCATCCTGATATAGTTTTGGAAGCAGACAGGTGTTTCTTATTAACTGTTGCAGCCTCATGAAAAAGCAAATGATTGTCCACTCTTCCAGGAGTAAAATGGAGCCCACAGATCATCAAGCTCAGCCCTGCAGTAGGACAGGTCCTGCAGCCATCCTTGCTGCCTATGTCAGTGGGCCAGATTTAGTTAAACAGCTGTGATGCACAGGCTGTGGCTTCACTCTTAATGTTCATAGTAAATTTTGCCATGACTCCAAGATGGATGGAGATGTCCACAGAGCCCTGTGCTGGCCTCAGCCTCATATCAGGAACAGCACCAGACATTGGATAGTCATTAGTACCCTTAGGAGAGCCCCTTCCATCTGTGGGGCTGTTGCTCAGTTGCTCATTCACAGCATAGGAAACACCGCAGGGCACCAAGGAAGAGTTTGCTGGGTCCTCAAAGATCTTCATGCACTGTAAGGTCAGTGGCCCATGTCTGGGATTGAGATAGCAAGGAAGTGGGAATTCAGGAAGATGCAAATTATGGCAATGTACAAATTAGCTTCTTCAACCTGGGATTGTATAACTTTTGAAAGACAGAATCTGAAGGCATAAGTATTTTAAAAACCTCAAACTTGACCCTGATTGGGCAAGATTGAAGAGGATAAATACCAAGTTTTAAGTCAACAATTACTCTGAAGCTAAAAATTTTTAAAAAGTAGGTGTTGCAGTTTAACAGTGTGTGTGTGTGTGTGTGTGTGTGTGTGTGTGTGTGAATGTGCACATGTGTACATGCATTGTGTACATGTACATGGCTGGCTGCTTTTATTATTTAATTTGTTGCAGTCATGTAAAAATTGACAAAGTTGAGCTTCTAATGAAAAAATCACAAGATCATGTTGCTCTGGGCCTTGGGCCCAGGTAGGCCTCACCTGGAGTTGAGTAGAGAATACCCTTTGTGTAAGGCCTGCACCTCCCAAGCTCACCACAGTCTCCACTACTCCCTCATCTCCCCCAAGGAGGTGGAGGGACATTTGTCACTTCACATCATACTTGTGAGGCTGGCTTTCTGATCTTATATTTTAGATGAAAGTGAGTTTTTCTTGTAGTGTGGTCTCATTCTATCTTCCTGATGGAGATTTCTGTCTCTTCATAGCCCCTAAGAGGAGAAAATTGGATTGTGTTCTGCCAAAAAATGTCTGGGTAGACAAGGGTTCCTGAAATCAAATCAGAGGAGAAAAGACTACAGGCAAGTGCTAGTGTTTATCCTGGTGATAAGAAGAGGGCCAGGGGTGAGGTGGTGACAGCGCTGTTATGTCTTTCAAGGGCCATCATGTGAAAGAGAGAGATTTGTGCTTTTTGCATTACTAAAATGGAAGTTTAAAAAGACCATTTTTAGTTCAACATAAAGGAAGGACTGCAGAGGTAGTGAGTTTTTTGGTTAAGCTTTCAGTCAGATGATGGGGTTCAGATCTTAACTCCGCCTCCTTTATCATTGGACCTTGGGCCAATTCCTTAACACCTGTGAACTCAGATCCTTATCTACAAATGGGGATGATAATGGTATAGTGAAAAGTAACCTTCTATAGAGATTTGTTCTAATGCCATTGTGCAAGGAAAAATGAACATCAATCAAAATAGTCCTGGAAAGTCATTTAGAGGAGACCTGGGGTTTTGGAAGTTCAAAAAGCAGTTGATTGAAAAAGGATTTTTTCTTGCTTTAAGCCACAGGCAAAGGGCAAGGGTTAGTTTAAAGGAAATGTTGAGGGGACCTGAGCTAAGCTGGATTTGGGTAGTTCCCTCTTATTCTTCTCTGTGTCTTCTGGTGAAAGTTTCATCTGGTGGCAATCCAGGTATTCTGAGCATGTCTAATCGAATTACTGTTTGTTATATCTGTATGTGACAAAGTCCTAATGTAGAATTTGGGAAATGATTAAATGAGAATGTACATCTAAAGGACATCACAAAGTGTTTGACCTGTCATATTTCAACATTGCTTTGATAGATGTGCATATTTGTATCTATATTCATACACATGTCCACAATCACATCTACAAATCTTAACCTGTACTTGATTGTAAGGGCCACAGTAGCCATGGCTGTGTCTATGCTCTTCCCAGCCCTGAGCACTGTCTGGAAAAAGTAAATGTTGGTTGAATATACAAATGAATGAATGCTAAAGATTCCTGGAGGTGAGATAAGATACCATGCATGAGTGGTTTCTCATCTTTGTGGGGCATCTCCACCAAATTTCCTGTTACTGGAAATCTTCAAAGAGAGGTAGAGGGGGCTCTAAAGCCATAAGACTTGGTGATGAGTGGAGACATGGGCCTGGCCTGTGGTTCACCTTCTTCTGCTCTCCTGGGGATATTCCATTCTGCAACACGTCTTGTCATCTGCTTGTGAAGGGCAGTGCATACAGAGCCCCCAGGAGCTACCAAGATGGAGTGCATCTGACATGTTCCCTTAGCAGTTTTCAACAGCACATGAGTATTAAAAGGCACTATTTTTGAACATTTACTATGTGCCAAGTACTATCATGATAAGGACATTAGCATTGTTGACCCTCTTCATTGTCACATGGGCCTTTAAGCGAGGCAATATGAGGGCCTGGAATTTGCACACAAGGAAATGGCATGTAGAAAGGCAATGTCACTCCCTCGAGCTCTAGTGGATATGGGGATTGCAGTCCCTTCCAGGGCTCTCAGACCTGCGCATAATGAGTGTCAGTCTAATGTAATGTACAACATTGTGTGGGGGAGGGGGCAGCGACCCTCAGGGAGTCTCTTGATGATGGCTTTCTCTGGATCTGCAAAGGACTTATTTCCACCTACAGCATCTGGAAGGCATGTATGGTAGTTCCTGTGGTTGCTGTAGCAGATCACCATGAACTTGGTGGCTGCATGTGGTTCTGGAGATGGGAAGCCTGGGAGAGGCCGATAGAGCCACCTCCTCCTGGAGGCCCAGGAGACACCTGTTTGCTGCCTGTTCCAGCTTCAGAGGCAGGGTGCCTTCCCAGCTCATGTCCCTCCTCCATCTCAAAGTCAGCAGTGTGGCACCTTCACCTCTCTTCGTGGTCTCTGATCCCACCACCACATCCTCTTTGGCTGTAGCTCTCCCTCTACCCTTACAAAGACCTGCCTAACAACTGCCCCAGTCAAGGTTCATAAAGGCATCTGTGACATTCCTTTCTACACATACTGCTTTCCTAGGGCTGATGTCACAAGTTATTACAAATGCAGTGACTTAAACAATAGAAATTTATTCTCCTGTAGGTCAAAAGTCTGAAAGCCCCGCTTCCTTCAGTAACTCTAGAGAGGGTCCTTCCTTGCCATGTGCAGCTTCTGGTGGCTCTGGGAATTCCTTGGATTATGACCAATTCACTTTAATCTCTGCTTTCCTTGTCATTGAATTTAGAGTCACCCTGATTCAGGATGATTTCTTCTTGAGATCCTTAAGATTTACATCTGCAAGCCCATTTTTCCAAACAAGGTTGTGTTTTTTGTTTTGTTTTGTTTTATGTTTTTTGCATTTGCAATTGTATCATGTCAATGAGTTGTGGCTTCCAGAGCCACTGTGGCCAGTCATGTTCATTAGCAGGGGATGAACTCTTACATTCTCTCAGAGAAATAAATATAAGCACAAGTAGATCTCAAAATGGTGCCTCCAACTTATGGCTACTATCTCTAAGTTTCTGGCCTTCAGGTATTAGCTAGACTCATAATAATGAGATGTTAAAGGGCCAATGAAAGAATATTAACATATGAAAGCCTTACCTACCCAGGAAGGATCTTGTTTCCACAGGTGGTCTGTGAGAGGTCAGGTAAGGCAGTGGATGTCAGAAGGAACAAAGTCTGCTGCTGAGTAGCCTGTGGGCTGCTGGTCACCAGACAAAGCCTAGAGGGCACAGGCAGCACCTTGGAGAGCAGCCTCACTCCTTGGATCAATGTATCCCTTTGAGGGCTGCAAGGAGTTTCTCCCAGAGGCTGGACTTTCCAAACAGGATGGGCTGGATGATGATGTGTTCTCAATGGATCCCTTACAGAGAAGAAATGGCACCAAGGTGGGTTCCATAGATTATTAGGAATTGTGCTATGATAAATATTGATGTGGCTGCATCACTGTAGTATGCTGCTTTTAAGTCCTTTGGGTATAAACTGAGGATTGGGATAGTTGGGTCAAAAGGTGGTTCCATTCCAAGTTTTCTGAGGAATCTCCATACTGCTTTCCATAGTGGTTGCACCAATTTGCATCCCCACCAGGAATGTATGAGTGTACCTTTTCCCAGACATTCTTGCCAACATTTATTGTTGATTGTATTCTTGATAATTGCCAGCAACATCATTTAAAAACAGTATTATTTATTTTACAAATTCATGGGTACTGTGTGATAATCTGATGCTTATATAGAGAATATAATGTCCAAATCAGGGTAGTTAACATTTTCACCTCAAACATTTCAAAGTTTAAAGTAACACAATAATTATACATATTTATGTACTACAATGTAATATTTCAATACATGTGTACAGTGTGTGCTGATCCAATCAGGACACTTAGTATTTCTGTACCTCTCGTTCCTCATAATTGGGGCCTTTGAGCTCTTCTCTGGTTAAACATAAAACAAAATAAGTTATTGCAAAGAATTGTCCCCCGACTATTTTGTAGAGAACTTATTACTTCTATCTAACTCTGTTTTGGTACACATTATCTAACCTCCAACTACCCACCCCTTCAACACTTCCCAGTCTCTAGTAATCACTGTTATATATTTAGATTGACTTTTAAAAACTCACACCCATAAGAACATACAGAATTTGACTTATTTCTCTGAATATAATATCCTCCAATTCCACCAATTTTGCTGTAAATGATAGAGTGTCATTCTTTTTTTAAATTTTTAAAAATTTATTTTTTAGTTGTAGTTGGACACAATACCTTTATTTCACTTATTTAATTTATGTGGTGCTGCACATCAAACCCAGGGTCTCACATGTGCAAGGTGAGTGCTCTACCACTGAGTCACAAGCCCAGCCCTAGAATGTCATTCTTCTATTTCTGAATAATATTTTATTACATACAACTGTGTGTATATAGTACAGCATCTTTGTCCACTCCTTCACTAATGGGCTTCTGGATTTATTCTATATCAGTTATTGAACAGTACAGCCATGAACATGGGTGGCAGGTATCTCATTTCCTTTGGAGATATATCCAGAAGTGCATCATAGAGTAGATCAACTTTAGTTTCTTGAGGAAGTTCCATCTGTTCTCCATATGGCAGTGTTAGTTTGTGTTCCTATCAATAATGTATGATAGTTCCCTCTCACTCACATCCTGGCCAGAATTTGTTTTCTTTTTGGTAATACCAGTTCTATCTGGGGTGAGATAGTGTATTTTAATTCTTATTGCCATGAAGGCTAAGTAAGTTGAGTGCTGTTTTTTTCTTTTTCATGAATTTGTTGGCCATTTGAATTTACCCCTTTAAAAATAGACATGCAGACCAGTGGAACTGAACAGAGTCAGAAATAACCCTGGGTACTTACAGGCAAATCATTCTCAACAAAGGTACCAAAAACATGTTGGAGAAAGGAGAGTAATTTTGATAAATAGTGCTGGAAAAACTAGATATTCATAAGGGGGAAATTTAAATTTGACTTCTATTTCTCACTATGAAAATCAGCTTGAGGACTGGGGTTGTAGCTCAGTGGTAGAGCACTTGCCTGGCCTGTGTGAGGCCCTGGTTTCCATCCCCAGTAACACAAAACAACAACAACAACAAAAAATGACAATGAGAACAGAATGTTCAAAAACTCAAATGTAAGACTTGAAACTCTGAAACCACAAGAAGAAATCAGAAGAAATGCCTTGTTACATTTGTATAGGCAATCACATTTTTCATAAGCCCCCAAAAGTAAAAGGAATAAAAGTAAAAAGAGATAAACAGGATTAATCAAACTAAGAAGCTTCTGTACAGCAAATTTGCCATACAGGAAAGAGACAGGCTGCAAAAGAAGAGAAATATTTTGCAAACTATTAATGTGACAAAGAGTTACTATGTGGAATAGGTAGAAACCTAAAACACTCAATAACAACAACCACATCAGCCACATCATCAACAAAAAATACTCCACAAATAATCCACTGTGATGCTGGGGAAGATTTGCTGCTTAGAAGAGCAGATCCTGGAGAGAAGGGGACTTAGCTAGACCCAATTGCTCTCTGGCAACCTCTGTGCATTGCTTTGTGGACCAGGGTTACCCAATCAGGGTCACTGTGATTTCAGCTGATCTTCTAGATAGTGACATAAGTGAAACACACTTACAGATTTCCTAAGATGATACTGATTTTGTGAAGTGGAAATGACAAAGGTCCTTCTCTGTGACTGGGATGAAGGTGAGAGTTTGGTTTCAACCTATGGTCACCTACTACATCCAGAAACATGGCTGGTGGGTAGTGGAAGGCCACCACTTCCTCCTCAGGGAGCACATTTATAATGGTACCATTTTGCAGGGGAAGGTGTTAACTTGTATCAAGACTTGGAGGTTTTCTCTAAGTGTGGAAGTTGGTATTTCTTATGTCACTCTTGAGCCGTTCACCTGATGATCCTTAACAGGCAGATGGGCTCCTGGTCTGAGACTTGGAGAGGTCTGAGCTGCAGCTCTAGATCCAGGTAAAGAGGGAAGGAAGGGAAGTATCAGATTCTAGTTGGTGGCTTGTCAAACTGGCTGTGTGGAGACATCACTGGCTGAGTTGTGAGCCTTACCAGAAGTCCCAGCCTGACACAGACTTTTTAGAAAACAGCTCTGCCAATTTTAACCAAGACAAATTTTTGGACTTTTGACTTCTGGAACTTCAAAATAATAAACTTATTTTAAGCTTTAAAAGAAGTAGTCAGTGGTGCTGGGATAGTGGCTCAGAGGTAGACCACTTGTCTAGCATGTGCGGGGCGCTGGGTTCAATACTCAGAACCACATAAAAATAAATAAAATAAAGCCATATGTCCAACTATAACTAAAAAAATGAAAAAAGTATTCTGGGACCTTTAGCCAATTATGGCATATTGCTAACCTCAGTTTCTTCATCTGCAAAATGAGATCATGGCCCCTTTGTAGTTTTGTGATTTTGTTGTGAATTGATGGTTTATTTCCTGATGTCTCTTCATGACATGATGCCTACTCTTTCCTTTTTGCCCATCTATATATTTTTCTGTTGAGCCAAGAGAGCAAGGTAGTAGCATTTTTTTTTGCTTATCCTGAAGATGTAAATTGAAATGTAGCCTTATATTGCCTAAGTCTGAATCTGTGAATGGATAATTAGAGGGGGTGCCTCTAAATGCTGAGACAAAAGACCAGGCTAAAGTGCTACATTCTTACCACTATTCTGCAAAATTATAGTTTAATGTGGCAAAAATAATTGCATCTATGTTTCTAGCACATTTCATGAGTGCTTTGCCTCATGGATTTACCAGGATTTTAATCTAGTGCAAACCTCTCTTGGTTTTTCAGAAGATCATCTTTATGGCTTGAGTTAAATATGTTTTTATGTGACAAAAAAAGCCTTTTGTGCATCTTCTAATATGGTGAAAGAGTGAAATAAATTGTACCTGGGGTTTTATTACTGATGGTTTGAGTTAATGGGAAAAGGTAAGATTAAAAAAAAACACATTGCAAGGTTATGTGACTTTATTAAATTATGTTTACAGCTTTACTTGTTGGAATTTTGTAACAAAATGGTTTTTCTGGCATCTGTTTATCAGTATTTGTCACTAAAAAGTGCCTGCAAATTACCTTTTATGGGAACCATGTTCTTGCGACCATACTAGTGTCTAATAAATCAGAGCTGTCACAGTTCACATGCTTTGCCGTTGTTAAATTTTGCTCGTGCTTTTCTGGCTGGCGTATCTCCTGGTTCTCTCTCTTTCTCACAGGTTTCCAACAATGGTTATTCCATTTTGTGAATGGGAAGGAAATGAAGAGTAAAGTGGAGGGGCTGGGGATGTGGCTTAAGCGGTAGCGCACTTGCCTGGCATGCATGCAGCCCAGGTTTGATCCTTAGCACCACATACAAACAAAGATGTTGTGTCCACCGAAAACTAAAAAATAAATATTAAAATTCCCTCTCTCTCTCTCTCTCTCTCTCTCTCTCTCTCTCTCTCTCTCTCTCTCTCTCTCTCTCTCTCTCTCTCTCTCTCTCTCTCTCTCTCTCTCTCTGTCAAAAAAAAAGAGTAAAGTGGAGAGGCCATGGTTGTGACTCAGTGGTAGAGCACTTGCCTAGCATGCATGAGGCACTGGGTTTGATCACCAGCAGCACATAAAAATAAACAAATAAAATTAAGGTATTGTGTCCATCTACAACTAAAAAAAATTTAATAAAAAAAGAGTAAAGTGGACACGATAGTGAACTTCACCCACCAGCACTTTACCTCCCAGGTGGAGGTCATTTTCATGGTGTCCTGACTCCTCTTGCAGATTGAGATCTCAGACACAGAGCTGAGCCAGATCAAGGGCTGGAGGATTCTGGTGGCTTCCAACAGAAGGTGAGGATCACATTACAGTGGATTAGAGTGGTCCATGCTTCAGATTCAGATAAATCTGACTTGGGACTGATTCACATTTTAATATTAACACTTCCTAGGGTAGTTGTGGGGATGAAGTGAGATGACAGATGCACCTGGCATGAGACCTGGCATTGGTTATAGCTGTTTTCCATCCCCATCTCATTCCTGTATATTCCTGTGTTCCTCTTCCTCAGTCCCCCTGCTAGTGGATGTTGGCCATTTTTCATGCACACAGTGCAGATAATTAAGACTGTGAGCACTAGAATGAGGCTTCCTGAATTTAAACCTTGGTTTTCCCACTTAATGCTCTGTGAACTTGTGGCTTCACCTATCCATTTCTCAGTTTATTTGTCTAAATTGAGAAAAATAATATTACTGAAAAGTTGTCTCAATAATTCAATGACATGATGCATACTCCAGTAGACAGAATTCTAAAGATGAACTGCTTGCTCGCTAACAATCCCATCTCCTGCTTCACCAAACACTGATCTGATAGTGTGGTGAGGGGACTTCACAAAAATAACTACAAACAACTTATCAGTCCTATGGAGAGTACCCTCCTTGTGGGTCAGACCAATCAGATAAGCCATTTGAGAGCAGGACATTTTCCCTAGCCTCATGGCCACACCATCCAGTGTATGGCCTACATGCTTGGTCCAAGAGTGTCCTTGGCTTCTTCCACTTCATTTTACTTGTTATTCACTTTCATTGTATGTGACACCAGTGTTGGTGTGCAACAGTTTGGAAGGCTTAAAAGTCATCCTTCAGCCTGGAGACAGGAGAAACCCTGGACTAGATGTCCTGTCATTACACAGCAACTGGGTGTTCCTTGCAGCAAGACATTAGGAACAGCAACTCTTTCTAGCTCATTAATAGCACTCAAGATGGCTTCTTCTACACTCTCAATACCATGATGTATATCAACACTAGCCTTCTGAAGACAGAAATTGGCAGCAATAGAGGAAACTTGCACACCTTACTCTTTGGCAAATACTTTTCCCATTAAGTCCCAGAAATTGACTGTATTCATTAAGTTCATCTTGGCTAACCTCTGTAAATAGAAAAGCCTCCTCCTAAATCTGATCAGGAGCTAGAGAAGTAGCTCAGTGGAGTGTCTGCACATAGAATGAAGAAGAACCCTCAATTCGATCCCAGGACCAATAAATATTTTAAGTATTTATTAAAAATTTAATTTTAAGCAACTTCCCATTATGGTACTATCAAAAGGGAAAGCAAAGCATCATACTGGATTCCCCATCTGGCCCCAGGACATGACTCAAGGGAGTCAAAGCCAACCTCACAGGTGCTACAGACACAGGAAGTGGGTCAGACTCCACCTTCAATGTTCATCTTCCTCCCACACAGGCAGGTCTACTCCTGATTTCCAAGAGCTTCCCCATCAATAAAAAGTCATGAGGCCAGGCCCATGAACAAAGAGCCTTTAGATGCCCTGGTCTAGTCCCTGTTTGCTGCTTACTAATTGTGTGCTCATTGCCAAATCCAAGAACACCTTGGGGCTTCTATTTTCTCTCCTATTCAATGCAGTTTACCATTATCCAAGGTCCTTAGGAGGATGGCAGAGCACAATGAACGCAAAATCCTGCCACAAGGGATAACACACAGTGGTCACCAGGACCATCCCCTAGAGCCATTGACACACCACGGACAGTAGCTCTCTGAGCTGAGTGTGTGAGGGACTGGGTCAAGAGACAATGCCTGAATTCAACCCAGGTTGACCCACTCCTGAGATGTGTGACTTGGACATCTCACAAGTCATCTCTCAGTGACAGTTTCTCTTCTATTACATATGATTCTGCACATGCCAGAATCTAACTGTTATACTCAGAAAAGGTCAGAAGTCCCAGAATAAGAAGGAGCTATTTGTATCAGATTGTATCTCTCCCCTTATCCACACTCAGGGTCTGGAGAGCTTAGCTACCACCTTTTAATTCATACCAGTGAGTGCCAGCAAGCCTGACATCACTGCTGGACCCTGAGACCTTCCCACCAAGACCTGAACTGCTCTGGCCTTCTGTGCTTCAGTCACCACTTAGCAGTTGCCACTGCATGAAGATGTGGCTTTTAATATGTGGCTATTGAGCAGTAATGGCTCATGAGCTGGTGGGTCAGGAGCCCTGCCTCTCCTCTTGGCACCTCTCACCAAGTGTCCCAGGAAGGTCTTCAGAGGTGTTTTCAAGCTTCCCCACACCCTTTATACCCCTAACCAACAATTTCTTTATAATGTGCTCAAATATGCTTTCTCTAGCCTAGGATGACAGGATTCTGGGTCAGTCTCTAGCCACAAATGACAGTGGATTTAAAGGAATTCCTGACTGCACCCGTCACAACCCCATTGTCAAGATGGTCCAGAAGAAAACGTGCAGGTGATTCCTATCACTGCAGCCTCTCAGAACAAAGGTGTCCCTTTGCAGAATGCAACTAACCTTTAAAGCCTCCTGGGTCATCTGGGCCTTGGGCAAAAGGCTGTGAGAAATCTGATTCTGATACCAGTGGGCAGAGGAAGTGAGAAAAGTGAGTGGCTGGCACCTAGATGGCCTTCAGTCTCCATCAAAGTGTAACTACTGCCTCAGCGAGGGAGATCCTGGGCACAAGGGAGAAACACCTGTCTGGCAACAATTGCTAAGACTCAACCCCATAAGTTACAGCTCAAAGGTTACCTATTGAGTAGCTCCAAGGGCACTGCATTCTGTAGGGTCAATGTCAAGACAGCCTGCTTTTGGAGGCTGAATCTCCTTTCTGGAGAAACTCCTCCCCAATTCCATTTACTGCAATAGAAGCCCTCGGTGAACTTGATGGCATAGAGTGGGATAAAAGTGAAATCCTCCAAAATCAGTGCCTTTAGGTGCCCTAGAAAACAACCACAACCCAGGGATATGGCATGAGGTCAGGGCCTGGAATCAGGGATCAATGTCCTAGCTTCGGAGGCCATTCAAAAATCTCTGCATCTTAGATACTAGAGGTGCTGCCAGGGAGTTGGTTAGAATAGTTAAGAGGAAGGGGATCCCCCCCAAGGTTTCCAGATGTCAAGTTTTTCCCCCCTTCAGACTTTTCCTCGCACAAGGAAACAGTCTGCAAAGTGGTCAGCTGCCAGGCAGGAACTTAGAAACACTTGTGATTGCAGGTAGAGGGCTGCTCACTGCTATCACTTAAAGTTGTTTCTTTGTTTCAGAAACTTCTCTTTAGAAAAGGCCTGGAAGAACCAGCTTAAATCAGTCAAAGATACACAGCTCCTTTTCTAAAGTGACCTAGGGTAAACTTTGCTCACTCTAACTCATTATAATACTAAATTCTCTGCCCTAAATGAAGTGCAACTGCCATTTGTTTGGTTTGGTACTGGAAATAGAAGCCAAGGGTGCTTTACTACTGAGCTACATTTTGTGGTACAGATTTCTCAGAACAAAATAAAGAGAATACTATGCTGTCTGTATCATTGTGAGCCCTCCAGAAATCAGTTTTGGACATTCTTGCTACTTTGTAATATAGAAATAGAATGCCCAAACAGGAATGTGTATTACCTTATATGAAGACAAAGGCTAGTATGTAAAAGGAAACTAACCAGAATATATAAGGGATAATTCCCTACACTAAATGCTGAGCCTTTGAATAAGAATACACTGAAGCTGGACGCACACAAATAAACACTGCTTCCTATTGAATACCCTGGTGTTCCCTGTCTTTGTGTGAGAATCCCATGCAACATTATATTCTGTTTTGTTTGATGCAAACACTGACTTATCTTATCCTTCTCATTGCTATATATTTATAATGACCAGTTTGCTTAGAAGTATTTACATCCTATGAGAAATGAAAAGAACATCTGAAAAAAGATTTTGATGACTCTTAAATAAATAGTAGTCTACAATAACTGACATGAAAACCAACTCAAGTTGTAAGCTCCTTCTTTTTAGAAACATTACATATGCTGTACTTCTTAAAAATAACTTATCAAAATTGATTTGTGCCCATGTTTGCACTCTTCTAAAATTACCTTTAAAATAGTCTAACACAAGAAGTTTTCTATGGCAGTAATTCACATGGCTTCTACAGAAAGTGTCAACAGGCCTGAAGATGTAGCTCAGTGCTAGAGAGCTTGTGCAGCATGTACTAGGCCTTGAAATTTAACCACCAACACTGCAAGAAAAGGAAATGAAGAAGGAAGGAAGGAAGGAAGGAAGGAAGGAAGGAAGGAAGGAAGGAAGGAAGGAAGGAAGGAGATAGGGGACAGGAGGGGAGGGAAAAAAATGAATCATTAAAACAAAAGGACAAGTGGTACAAATATAAATATACAACATACTAGATCTTTAAATTTTTTACAGAGCTTTAGGATTTTAGTGACATCAAGCTGGGTGATATTATGACTGTACAGAATGGTACATAATAAGTTCTAGCCTAAACCAAACCAATGGGTGGGTGACCTGGAAAGGACTCCTCTCTGGCTTGATTGGAACAGGCTTGAATCTTTGCTGCTTCAAGATTCACAGCAGAGTGAAGAGGCAAAGACTTCTCTGATAGGCAGCATGAGTGTGTTAGGCCCCTGGGAGACCATGACCAGGATTCCCCATACCCATGCATGGAGTCCCGCCCCCCAACCGCTGGTTCACAATGATCTGCTCCGTTGCCTGGTGCAGGTTTGCTCCTGACGAAAGGTCTGAGTGTCCACAGCCTGTTTTGGCATGGCTAGTCATGGTGTGGTAGCAGAGGTAATACTCAAAGTAGCCTTAGCATGATGGAGGGGCAATGGCTGCCCCTCAGCCCTACTTGGGGGTGGTCCTGAAAGAAGTAAGCAGGGTTGTGGTCTGCCTTGTCTGAAGACATGGAAACACACCCTAGTCCTTATGGCTGTCCCTGGGAATTGGTGATATGTTCAACTATTGGATTTTTTTGTTGTTCTCTTGTTTTTGTGGAGAAGTTATCGGTCTGTGAGAAGCAGGCATTATATGAGAAGAGAAAAACAGCTTGCTCTAAAACTTTCTGGACTAATTGAAGAAAAATGTCAACTACTTGAAAAGATTAGTCTTGTTCAAAAAGACTATGAAGACTTAGAGTCATCTTTAAAGGATGCCATTTTGGAGAAGTCAATAAAATCAGAAAATTTGGAGACAATATATGAAAACCTGGATAGGTCCATATCTAAACTTGAGAATGAAATACTCTTTCTAGAAAAAGAGCTAAAAGAAGAGAAAACTAAACATTTTCAACAGGATGAATTGATGGTGGATATATTAAAAATAATTAAGTCCCTAGAAGATGAATCAAAATCCCTCAAATTTCAAGCTGAAACAACCTTGAGAATATTTAAAATGAATAAAGAAGCAGTTACAGTAGCAATAAAAGAGGCTTTGAATGAAAATTTTTACCTTCAGGTAAGTCAGAAACAGCTTTTACATGAAGTTGAAGTATGGAAAGAAAAAGTGAATGGCCTCAATAAACAGAAAATGACACTTGAACACTCTAAAGAACATGCAGAACAAGTTCTAAGAGATAAAGAAAATCACATTAAATCTCTGACTGAACACTTGCTGCAGATGAAAGTTTGGTCTCCTGTGCTTGCAGAAGTCCTAAAAGATGATGGTAACTTGGAGTTGGAAATGGAGAGTGAATCAGAAATTGGTGCTCACTTTGAAGATCAGGCAAAAGGGGCTTTGAAGAAACTGGTTTATGTTGCAAAGTTAAAGACCTCTTTTAAAACCTTAGAAAGAGAAGGAAATAAAATTTTTACTTTATTATCTGAAGTAATTGAATCAAAGGAAGGTATTATAGGACATATTAAAATCTTAGAACAAGCATCTTTTCAGGCAGAAAATACACAGTTTGAAAGTGAGAATCAGAATCTTCAGCAGAAATTTAAAGTCATGATGGAACTATATCAAGAAAATGTAATGAAACTCCAATGGAAACTAATAAGAGAGAAAAATTACCAGGTAGAGCAAGAAGTAATACTTTCCAAAGTGGAAGAAAATGTCAGCCATACAACTAAACCGCTGGAGACCTATAGAAAATGAGCCAATGATCTTGAAGAAGAATTGAAGAGAACCATTCATTTTTATCAGGAGCATGTTAAGTACGATGAGAAAAAAAAACTCATGGTAATGAATTGGCAGTTCAGAGTGCTGAAAGATACCTCAATGATTTAAGAAAACAAAATGATCACAACAGACAAAAATCAACTGAAACGGAGTTCAAATTTAAAGTTGCAGAAAAAGATCCTTCTGCACTTGATGTTTCCAATACAGTCTTTGGCAGAGGTCATTCTCCAAATGGTCCCTCACCATTGAGTTGACCTTCATGTGAAATGAGACCTTCTTATGTGGAAAAGAAGGGTCCACTCATACTCTCACCTTTGGTGCCAGTGGGAGAAGGAAGAGGCTCAAGGGGCCCAGAGAATACTCTGGATCATCCGACCAGCAAGGAAAGAAGAGAATCAAACTGCAATAGGTTAACTGATCCTCAGAGAGCACCTCTGACACTGGACCCCTGGCACCTCCATGTCAACAGGCCCATATGATAATGATCCCTCCACTAGGCCAAACATATTCTGATCCACAGCTTCCTCTACAAAGGCAAGATGGATGTCATTCTAATTATGGTACACCATCTGTATCAGCAGAATTCAAAAGTTCCACTATGCCCCCTCCCCTCCCCTCCTCTCTGTATACGGGGTAATCATGGAAGTTCATAACCATTCTGAATCAAATTGTGAAACATGATATATTAAGAAAGATGTAATGTTTTGAAAGACCAACAATAAAAAAATTAAGGAAAAAAAAAAAAAAAAAGTTCCACTATGCTGCCTTTGGAAAAAATGGAGGGGTCTACGGCTTCAGATATTAAATACAGTAGAAATACCAAAGTCAATCTTGGTGATACCAATTTTCCTGATTCATCTTTCCCTCCTGAAAATGAAGTAAGTGGCTCTGTCTTTGCTTTCTCACCTTTCCTTCCAATCAGAGGTCCATTGTTTCCAGTGGATCCAAGAAGTCAGTTCATGAGAAGAGGACCTTTTTTTCCTCCACCTCCTCCAGGAAACATGTATGGAGTATCTTGAGGATATTTTTCCACTGGGTCCACCACCCCCTCCATTCCCAATGGGACTGTAGTGTTTTCCTCATTATCTCCCCCCAAGAGCTGGATTTCTTCTCCCCACCCCCCGCCTCCTCCCACCCCTGAATTCTGAAAGTAGAAGTGAGTTCCCTTCAGGGTTGATTCCACCTTCAAATGAGCCTGCTACTGAACGTCCAGAAGCACAAAGGAAACCTGACTATATTTTGAATCTGCCTTCAAAAGTAACTTATCTCTCATTTATAGTTTAAGCAACTGCTTTTATTTAAGTGATTATACTTTTGCTCCAATTGAAGCTTAATGAGATTACAATTCTTAGAATCATAGTTTGTAAATAAACATGGTTTAGATATGAATCTTATGAGTAAATTGTTTCCATTTTATCTTATTCTAGAGAGTATAACATTTAATTTGATTAATGCACTATTATATGAGCAACAAATGGAGTTTTATATATGCAATCTTGCAGTTGGGGATATTTTAAACTCCAAACAAAGGCTGTCCCTTTATACAAAGAAACATATTTACTGTGATTGTAGCAAATGTGAAAGTAACTTTATGCTTAATGAAAGATTTTAATTGATATAAAATCTTGTTTGGCATTGATAATAAAAATCAGCTAGTTTTTCCATAAAAAAATACTAGAGCATATTAAGAGTAAATCAGAAAACACAACTATACATGTCATGAAAATAGGAGATTTCAAATAAAAAATTCAGTTATCAGAAAACTTGTAGAAATTGGAAACTTCACTCTGTCCCTGTTTTTCCTTACATCTTTTTTTTTAATTTTGTACCCATTTTGCTGTGTTCACTGTTATTGGGAGTGTCCTAGTCTTTGTTTTGTTTTCAGAGAGACATTTCTAAAATAGAAATGAATTATTAGGACACTGAAATGAAGAAACAAAGACATAACTCCAAATTTTGTTATTGGTAGATCCAATAGTCATAAAATGACTCTGCTAAACTACTATAAATGTTTGAATTTCTTAATCTCAATTTCTATATCATTGCATATAAGTAACAATTTACAAAACTGCACCAGTCTGGAGATGACACTTTGAACAATGTTTCCCTGTTAGAGATCAAGAAAGAACATTTATTAAAAATACCCTAATTAAGAATTAGTGGTTAAAGTTTTTTTCAAGTGTTAAATATGCTCTTCAGTTTTTGTAAAGAGTATACATTTAAGTCTAAAATAAATGCCATAATATAATTTTCTTCTTAAATATAAGAAGAAGCTTTATCACAATTGATGGCCAGTGGAGACTTTCAGTGATACTTGAGCCCACGATTAATTTAAATGAAAAAAAAAAGTTGGGCGTTGAAAAAGAAACTCTACAAGTTTAATAAATCTAATCTGTTTTCCCTCAAAAGTAACACTGGTTGTTAAATTAATCCTATAATTTTTACTTTCTAGCATAAAACATTACTTGCTCTAAATGAATGGAAGACAAGTCTACCTTCATGGTCTGTATAAAATGGACTGATGACCCCCCACTAATGTTAATTCAGAACTACTTCTGCCCTAACTATTACAGGAGAATAGTTCCTAGTATATTTCATGTTTGACACCAAGAAACTGGGAGTAAGATGACTTTTAGTTGAAAACAGAACTGAAATTCCTAAATACCATGATACAGTCCTATAAAAAGTTATAGTTTCAGAAGAAAAACCTGAAAGGACTTTCTAAATATGACACCATTTATTGAATCAGGTTCCAACTTTGTTTGCAGCTCTGAAAATGACAGTTACATAAAATAAAAACAATATTAAAAATTGGCAATTTGTAGAAAAATAAGAAAGTATTAAGTTCAAAAATGAAGTCATATACACAGTACATATCTATATGCACTTTACCTAAATAATTGGGCTGCTATTGTAAAAATAAAAATTCTCACAACTATAAAGAGTCCTGCTCCTGATATTTGAGCTGTCATAATTAAAGTAATAGTCTTTTTTACATGACTTATGTGGAGAAATATAGCACCAGAGAATGAAATTAATAGTATATTATTGTTTTTATTTATAAAGGTTTTTTAGTTGTGGATAGACATTTACTTCATTTATTTATATGTAGTACAGAGAATCAAACCCAGTGCCTCACACATGCTGGGCAGGAGCTTTGCTACTGAGCCAAGACCCAAGCCCAAGATTATGTCTTAACAACCACTAACAATAATCTAAAAAGGAAATGAGTATATCTCTATTATCAAAGAAATATAAGCCAAAAATACATAACAATAATAATTATACCTGAATTATTTTCTAATGTTCTACTTATTACAGGGATTCTTTGATTCTATAATGGTTTTATCAAAGGCCTGAAATATTTCCTAGTACTTGGCCAGCATCTACTCTTCTACAATAGAGGAAATTGGTATGGTAGAATTCATTTAATGAATTAAATTCATATACTCAGGGATATCAATATTCCTCAAATATGCTTATAGACCTGAGAGTACTGATATTCAGTAAAAGGATTATGTTTTTTAAAAAATGAGGGCTGGGGTTTTTACTCAGCAATAGAGTGATTACCTAGAACCTTCAAGGTCCTGGGTTTGATCCTCAGCACCACATATAGATAAATAAAGGCATTGTGTCTATCTATAACTAAAATTTTTTTAAATGGTAGACATGGCAAATTTCACATCATGTATATTTTAACCACAACAAAACATTTAAAATGAAAAACAAACAACTGAGGGGTGCCAGTGAGGGAGCTGTGAGTTCTCACTGAGGTGGGTTCTCAGTGAGGATGGAGGGTGGCCTGATTTCAATAGGTGTTTTAGGTGGTGCCACATCCTTGATATCCAGTCTGGTGAGGTTTCCATTTGAGGATTCATTTGGGAGGGCTTTATTGGTAATGGAATGCTGTTCATAAACCCTTGCCTGAAATTTTGGATGAATGAGTCATTGTGCCTTTAGCTATATTAATATTGGGTAAGAGGACAACTTGCAACTTTTTTTGTCTTTTTTTTTCAACATACAATTTTATGAAGGTCAAAAATATGACAAATGTGGCCTCCTATTCTTAGAGTGTTTTAAAGTGACAGATTCCTGGAAATAAGAAATGACAACTTCCTTTGGGACATATAAACCTCTAATCAAAATATGAATATACTTTATGTACCCATAGGAAAATTCTGTGATATAAATTACATGATGCATTTTTTTTCCTGAGTCCCCTCTTTTCCATTAGCCCATCCCTCTAAGGACAGCACCTCCTGAAGGCTGCAGGGCCTGCTGCCTGAGAGCAGTGAGCTCTGTCCTGAGGAACCTTAAAAGTTGCTTTCTGATGAGGTCCAGAGGAAGGCAGGAATGGAGAAATCTAGGCAGGACAATGGAATGGCATGACAAGGAATATTCTGAAAGATACTGTCTTCTGTCTGGAGGACCTTCTGGAGGAACAGGTGTTGAAAGGAATTGTGGCCCCAGGGAACTTGGGGGAGGAACTATGGAAAGCATGCTGTGAAACCTGGCTTCTCCTAGGAACTTTTCAGTAAGCCTGTCTTTAACTGTGCCTGGAGAGGTGCGTGGCTGTCTGCACATGGGACAAAGTGCCAAGTTGGCCTTCCTTCATCAAGGATAAAATCAGGGCCTTCAACAACTAAGTTAGACCCTGTCTTTTTGTGACTGGCTTTTTGAGTTGGCCTAATATTTTCAAGGTTCACTCTTGTTGTAGCATGTTATCAGTACTCCATTCCTTTCTATGGCAGAACAACATTACACTAGATGGATATGCTGTATTTATTAATCTATTTTGTTATTTGACTGAGTCACTTGTACTTTTTGGCTATTTGAGTAACACTGATGTGAACACTCATATACAAACTTTTGTGTGCATGTCTAATTTTGTTTCCCACACCTGGGAGTGGAATTTCTGGGTCACTTAGTAAGTCTCTGGTCTAACATGGAAGGAGTTGCCAGACTCTGCTAGAAAGCAGCCACATCCTTTATATTTTCTTCCCCAGGGCACTATGTATTTCTGTTCCTGAGAACATATGCTGTTGTCTATGTCTTTGATTGTAGCCATCCTTCTAGCCATTAAGTCATCTCTTGTTATGACTTTGATTTGCAATACTTTAATGATAAATGATTAAATGATGACTGTTTTGCAAACAATGATATTTAGAGAAGTGCATATTCAAGTCTTTGGATACTTTTTTTGGATTTTCTTTGTTGCTTAGTTGTAACAGTTCTTTCTATATTGGGAGTAAGAATCATTTCTGAGTTATAATCTATGATTTGCAAGTATTTTCTCCCATTCTGGGAGTTGTCAATTCGAGTTCATAGTGCATTCTTTGATACTCAAAAGCTTTTATTTTCAACAAAGTTCAAGTTACTTATTACTTCTTTTGTTGCTTAGCTAGTACATTATATTAGTGACCACTACTAATTGTAAGGCCAAAATGATGTATTCCTATGTTTTTTCTAAGAGTTTGTAGTTTTAGCTTTGCATTGAGTTCTGATATATTTTGAGGGTGTGTGTGTGTGTGTGTGTGTGTGTGTACACGTGTGTGTGTATATATGAAGTGAGGGAGGGAGTCTAACTCCATTCTTTTCTATATGTTCATCTGTTCTCACAGCATCCTTTGTTGAAAAGGTCCTTTGTCATTAACATGCCCACGCATCTTGGTGATGCCTTAGCACATCATAATACCCTTATGACCATACACATAAGGGTTTTCTGCCAAAACTCATTCATGATTTGCTCTTCAGAAAAAGGAGCCATGGTGACAGGTTTTCTCTCTATAGCCTTCCCAGCTCACTATACAGTGCCCACCTGCAGGTATAGGTACAGTCTACACTTGCAGAGGCTGGGCTGTCTCTTGGTCTCAGGGCCTGAGGACTTCACTTCCAATGAGCCTTCATGCCCATCCCTCTGTGTTCACATGACAGATAATCAGTTCTGCAAGATGACACCTTAATTGCTACTTGACCAAGCACATGTCCATCTAGACTGGCCAGAGACTCGGGCACATTGAACCCCAAATGGACTGTTAGTCCCCTCAAGTGCATAGAATGCAGATGGCTATCACACAGGTCTCTTCCTAGGATGTCATCCAAAGGGGCACAGCAGCACATTCTGTCCTAATACATGTATCAATCAGTTATTGATTGTATGGGTAGGGCTCTTGACACTTTGGACCTCAATTCCTCTGGTGAGGGGAGTGGATTGAGTCTTCTGAATTGATTCCTTTGAGGCAGGGGACAGGTTTGAGTTGACACAGGGAGAAGTTGGCAGCCAATTAACTGGGCCCCTATAGACTGGCTTCCAGTGTGAACCTCCCCAAGACCCTGGAGGGGCCCTTCTTCTTAGGATGGCACTTGAAGCCCTTCTACCCACACACTTAGGACTCTATAAGAGCTAACTCTGTACCTTGCACCTGCTCAACTCTGGAAATGGATCACCCATTCATCTCTGTGCACAGAACTTTCGGCTCCATTTCTATCAAGATCGACTGCTTGGCAGAAATTCTGCTTTCTCTGCTCATATTTCCCCTCAAAATTTGCAAAGATAAAGAGTGTGATTTCTATTTTTGGTATAATTTGAATTAGATCATCATGCAAACTTTATTTTTCTGAAACACATTCTATGTATGTAATTATGCCCACAATTGTATTTGTATTTTAACTTTTGATCAAAATTTCACTAATATTTTTATATGACATAGCTCAGAGAGCATACTAGGCTTCACAAGCATTAACAAGAAACACTGTTGTATTTTATTTTTTAAATTTTTTTATTATTAGTTGTTCAAAACATTACAATGCTCTTGATATATCATATTTCATACATTTGATTCAAGTGGATTATGAACTCCCATTGTTACCCCGTATACATATTGCAGAATCACATCGGTTACACATCGACATTTTTACATACTACCATACTAGTGTATGTTGTATTCTGCTGCCCTTCCTATCCTCTACTATCCCCACTCCCCTCCCATCTTCTCTCTCTACCCCATCTACTATAATTCATTTCTCTCATTTTTCCCCTTTCCCCTCACTTCCTCTTATATGTAATTTTGTATAACAATGAGGGTCTCCTTCCTTTACCATGCACTTTCCCTTCTCTCTCCCTTTCCCTCCCACCTCTTGTCCCTGTTTAATGGTGATCTTGTTCTCATGCTCTTCCTCCTTGCTCTGTTCTTAGTTGCCCTCCTTATATCAAAGAAGACATTTAGCATTTGTTTTTTAGGGATTGGCTAGCTTCACTTAACATAATCTGCTCTAATGCCATCCATTTCCCTGCAAATGCCATGATTTTGTAATTTTTTAGTGCAGAGTAATACTCCATTGTGTATAAATGCCACATTTTTTTATCCATTCATCTTTTGAAGGGCATCTAGGTTGGTTCCACAGTCTAGGTATTGTGAATTGTGCTGCTATGAACATTGATGTAGCAGTACCCCTATAGTACGCTCTTTTAAGGTCTCCAGGGAATAGTCCGAGAAGAGGAATAGCTGGGTCAAATGGTGGTTCCATTCCCAGCTTTCCAAGGAATCTCCATACTGCTTTCCAAATTGGCCACACCAATTTGCAGTCCCACCAGCAATGTACAAATGTACCCTTTTCCCCACATCCTCGCCAGCACTTGTTGTTGTTTGACTTCATAATGGCTGCCAGTCTTACTGGAGTGAGATGGTATCTTAGGGTGGTTTTGATTTGCATTTCTCTGACTGCTAGAGATGGTGAGCATTTTTTCATGTACTTGTTGATTGATTGTATGTCCTCCTCTGAGAAGTGTCTGTCCAGGTCCTTGGCCCATTTGTTGATAGGGTTATTTGTTTTCTTATTGTTTAGTTTTTTTATTGTATACTCTGGATATTAGGGCTCTATCTGAAGTGTGAGGAGTAAAAATTTGTTCCCAGGATGTAGGCTCCCTATTTACCTCTCTTATTATTTCTCTTGCTGAGAAAAAAAAAACTTTTTAGTTTGAGTAAGTCCCATTTGTTGATTCTTGTTTTTAACTCTTGTTCTATGGGTGTCCTATTAAGGAATTTGGAGCCCGACCCCACAATGTGTAGATCAGAGCCAACTTTTTCTTCTATCAGATGCAGAGTCTCTGTTTTGATATCAAGCTCCTTGATCCATTTTGAGTTAACTTTTGTGCATGGTGAGAGAAAGGGATTTAGATTCATTTTGTGCATATAGATTTCCAGTTTTCCCAGCACCATTTGTTGAAGATGCTGTCCTTTCTCCATTGCATGCTTTTAGCCCCTTTATCAAATATAAGATAATTGTAATTTTGTGGCTTGGTCTCTGTGTCCTCTATTCTGTACCATTGGTCCACCGCCTGTTTTGGTACCAGTACCATGCTGTTTTGTTACTATAGCTCTGTAGTATAGTTTGAAAACTGGTATCGCTATACTGCCTGATTCACTCTTCCTGCCTAGAATTGCTTTTGCTATTCTGGGTCTTTTATTTTTCCATACGAATTTCATGATTGCTTTATCTATTTCTACACTGTTGTATTTTAAATATTAGATGTTAAGAGTCTATAAACAAGTCAGGATGGCGCCTGGCAAATGTTAGAGTCTGTAAACAAGTCTGGATGGCGCCTGGCATTTTGCCAGGGGGAGTGGTTTGTGAGGTGGAGCCAGCGAGCCATTAAGTGTGGAAATTCCTTATTGGTTGACTGCTGTATGTAGTTTATGTTAATTAGATAAGCTGTGTGGAATGTATAAATACCGCTCCTGTCCTACAATAAACGGCTTCCACTCCTGCTGTATCAATCTACACAAGTTGTTCGTCACCCCCCCTCCCCCCCCCTCCGGCTATTTTGCTGCAGCCAGACTGCGGCAATTAGATTTCTTCAAGATGTGAAAAGGTCTTAAATGTAAATAGCACAGACTCATAATTCCATGACAATTGATAAGCTTTTAGTTTCCATCCCATACTTTATGGTTAAAGGAAAACCCCTTAGACATGCTACATTTAGTGGAGTTTCTTAAGCAAGGAAAAGAGAATGGAAACAAAATGACCCACTTACCTGTCACCCTCAAGACTGGAATAGCTTCACAGCACTTATGCCTCCCACATGACATGTCAGCGCTGACGAAGAGGAACAGTGAGGTTGAAAACAGCTTCCCAGGTCACCAGATCCCCATTCCTAAGATTCTACAATTCACGGGCTCAGCACTGCCACTTCTGTGACTTCACAGTGTTAGGAGTGTCCTCTGCACTAGGCTTTAACTAAAAAGGGTGAGCACTATCTTCATTGGCAGATCCCACCCTCAGGCCAAATCTAATTTAATGTAATATGACAAAGTTTGAAGAAATGAGTAGCATATATAATTTCTACAAATTATTTTAGAAAATGTCTTTCAAGATAACATCATTTTAACATTTTTTATTCAAGTCTAAATTAACTTAACAACTTATAGCTGCATACAGTGGTTTGTGTAACAAAAAAATGAATAAATCATGTAATAAAAGAATTGTGAGAAGTGTGACTACGGAACTTCCTAATAATAAATAGTTCTTGGACATGTATTTCAGAAAAACCTACAGTGTACATACTAATACATAGAAAATTCAAGTTGAGTGCTGAATATATATGGATATGGAGCACTTTTTTTGGAACTGGGGATTGAACTCAGGGGAATCCAACCACTTAACCACATCCCCAGCCTTGTTTTGTATTTTATTTATAAAAAGAGAGTATATATACTCTCAGAGAGAGTCAGTATATATCTCTCAGAGAGTTTCACTGAGTTTTTTAGTGACTCACTTTTGCAAAGGTTGGTTTTGAACTTGGTATAGCCTCCCTGAGCTGCTGGGATTACAGGCACACACTACAGTGCCTGGCAATGTGGAACACTTTTTAGTGTGTTTAAGGGCCTGGGCTCAATATCCAGCCCTGTAAAGAGAGAGGGAAATCAATTTAAGTTACATACTTTGAAAACATGGGCTAGGATTGTGGCTCAGCAGTAGAGTGCTTGCCTAGCATGTGTGAGGCCCTGGATTCGATCCTTAGCACCATATGAAAATAAATAAAGATATTGTGTCTAACTATAACTAAAAAAATAAAAAATAAAATATTTTAAAACTCAATATCTATATGAAACATATTTCAGACTGCATAATATTTTAGTGCAATGATCATTAAAATTTCTCATTTTGCTAGGGACAGTGGCACATGCCTGTAATTTCAGTGAATTGGGAGGCTAAAATAGGAGAATGTTTACAAGTACAAGGGCACTTTTAGCAATTTAGGCCCTAAGCAATTTAGTGAGACCATGTCTCAAAATTAAAAAAAGAAAAATGGATGGAGATATAGCTCTTTGATAAAGGATCCTTGGGGTAAATTATCATTACAAAAAAATTCAACTGGGTGAAGTTTAACACATACACAATCCTAAAATCCCATTTATTTTGGAGGCTGGGGAGAGAATGGAAAATTCAGGGCAGCACAGGCATCATATAGAGATCCTGTCTCAAAATAAAAAAATAAGTGTGGGGATGCAGCTTAGTTGTAGAGTTCCCCTGGGTTTGATCCCTAATATAAATAAAATTCACATGAGTCATTATTATATGCCACATTAAATTAAAATAGCTCAAAATGTAAGTCAAGCACAAAAAGAATTATGAACACAATATCACAGAAAAAATTTCTCAGATACTTGATCTCTTAGATGATCTTGTACCTCTTTGAACTTCAATGATAGTCAGTGCATTTACAATTATTAAAAAAGAGATCAGTGCTATGAGGATACTAATATGCACTGAGCACTTAATTTGATATTTATCTTTAATTAATTCTATCAAGATCAATGATGCTTTCTAAATTCAGGTTAGTACATTAAAAAAAGGTTTGGGATTGATGGTAAACTGGAATGTTTATTTCACAACAATACAACTGCTTACCCTTTAAATCTTTATTCAACAAGATATCATTATCAGAGCTGGGGTTATAGCTCAGTGGTAGAGCACTTGCCCCTCACATGAGAAGCACTGGGTTTGACCCTCAGCACCACATAAAAATAAATAAAATAAAGATATTTTGTCCATCTTTTTTTTTATTGGTTGTTCAAATCATTACAAGGCTCTTGACATATCATATTTCAAACATTAGTTTCAAGTGAGTTATGAACTCCCATTTTTACCCCAAATACAGATTGCAGAATCACATTGGTTACACATACACATTTTTACATAATGCCATACTAGTAACTGTTGTATTCTGCTATCTTTCCTATCCTCTACTATCCCCCCTCCCCCCCATTTCTCTTTTTATCCCGTCTACTGTAATTCGTTTCTCTCCTTGTTTTTTTCCCCCTTTCCCCTCACAACCTCTTATATGTAGTTTTTTATAACAATGAGAGTCTCTTTCCATTTCCATGCAATTCCCCTTTTCTCTCCCTTTCCCTCCCACCTCGTGTCTCTGTTTAATGTTAATATTTTCTTCCTGCTCTTCCTCCCTACTCTATTCTTAGTTGCTCTCATTATATCAAAGAAGACATCTGGTATTTGTTTTTTAGGGATTGGCTAGCTTCACTAAGCATAATCTGTTCTAGTGCCATCCATTTCCCTGCGAATTCCATGATTTTGTCATTTTTTAATGCAGAATAATACTCCATGGTGTATAAATGCCACATTTTTTTAATCCATTCATCCATTGAAGGGCATCTGGGTTGGTTCCACAGTCTAGCTATTGTGAATTGTGCTGCTGTGAACATCGATGTGGCAGTATCCCTGTAGTACACTCTTTTAAGGTCTTCAGGGAATAGTCCAAGAAGGGAAATAGCTGGATCAAATGTTGGTTCCATTCCCAGCTTTCCCAGGAATCTCCATACTGCTTTCCAAATTGGTCGAACCAATTTGCAGTCCCACCAGCAATGTACAAGAGTACCCTTTTCCCCACATCCTCGCCAGCACTTGTTGTTGTTTGACTTCCTAATGGCTGCCAATCTTACTGGAGTGAGATGGTATCTTAGGGTGGTTTTGATTTGCATTTCTCTGACTGCTAGAGAAGGTGAGCATTTTTTCATGTACTTGTTGATTGATTGTATGTCCTCCTCTGAGAAGTGTCTGTTCAGGTCATTGGCCCATTTGTTGATTGGGTTATTTGTTGTCTTATTGTCTAATTTTTTGAGTTCTTTGTATACTCTGGATATTAGGGCTCTATCTGAAGTGTGAGGAGTAAATATTTGTTCCCATGATGTAGGCTCCATATTTACTTCTCTTATTGTTTCTCTTGCTGTGAAAAAACTTTTTAGTTTAAGTAAGTCCCATTTGTTGATTCTTGCCATTAACTCTTGTGCTATGGGTGTCCTATTAAGGAATTTGGAGCCCGACCCCACAATATGTAGATCAGAACCAACTTTTTCTTCTATCATATGCAGAGTCTCTGATTTGATATCCAGGTCCTTGATCCATTTTGAGTTAACTTTTGTGCATGGTGAGAGTTTCATTTTGTTGCATATGGATTTCTAGTTTTCCCAACACCATTTGTTGAAGATGCTATCCTTCCTCCATTGCATGCTTTTAGCCCCTTTATCAAATATAAGATAGTTGTAACTTTGTGGATTAGTCTCTGTGTCCTCTATTCTATACCATTGGTCCACCCGCCTGTTCTGGTACCAGTACCATGCTGTTTTTGTTACTATTGCTCTGTAATATAGTTTGAAGTCTGGTATTGCTATACCACCTGATTCACACTTCCTGCTTAGAATTGCTTTTGCTATTCTGGGTCTTTTATTTTTCCATATGAATTTCATGATTGCTTTGTCTATTTCTACAAGCAATACCATTGGGATTTTGATTGGCATTGCATTAAACCTATAGAGAACTTTTGGTAATATCGCCATTTTGATGATGTTAGTTCTGCCTATCCATGAACAGGGTATATTTTTCCATCTCCTAAGATCTTCTTCTACTTCTCTTTTTAGAGTTCTGTAGTTTTCATTGTATAAATCTTTCACTTCTTTTGTTAGGTTGATTCCCAAGTATTTTATTTTTTTTGAGGATATCGTGAATGGAGTGTTTTCCCTTATTTCCATTTCAGAAGTTTTGTCACTGATATACAGAAATGCCTTTGATTTGTGTGTGTTGATTTTATATCCTGCCACTTTGCTGAATTCATTTATTAGTTCTAGTAGTTTTTTTGTAGACCCTTTTGGGTCTTCTAGATATATAATCATGTCATCCACAAATAGTGATAATTTGATAATTTAATCCGCAAATAGTGATAATTTGACCCTCAGCACCACATAAAAATAAATAAAATAAAGATATTTTGTCCATCTTTTAAAAAATTATAAACAAAGATACAATTGTCTTCTGAAGCTGTACATTTCTACTCTTACCGCATGTTGAATACCACTGAAAAAACATTTATTTTTAATGAATTATCTGTAATGTTGGTTTATGTTGCTGATCACTTTGTATACAATCACAACTAAATCTTAGAAATTTTTATCTTCCAGCAAATAGTATTCCTAAACACTGAAATAAAGAATTGTTCTTATGTTTGATAGAAAACTATTCAAAATCAATTTATGCTGATTCATCAGAGAAGTGTAGATATATTTTAAAGGTAATGTGGATAAAGCTTTCTGCTTTAATGAACACCTAATAAATATCTGACTCAGCTATGAGACTGAATATTAAGTATTGATAAAATCCATTAATGAATTCATATTTGTAAAGAGCTTTAGCTCTCATTAAATATACCAGGTATTCAAAACCATTAACATCAAGTTTACTTTGTAAGATGGTGGTATAAACTGGGGTAAAAAGTCCTATTGTAGGGTGTTCCCCCAAACTCTCTGCCAACTCCTGTCAGTGAGGATAGCAAATAGAATCTCACCCACTCACCCTGCGCCCAGGCCAGTGGGTAGTCACTATCTCAGTGACTACTGGCTCACAGCAGTACATTTTTGGACTGTCTATTTTTTACAATAATAATCTAGAACTAATGTTAGGATTAAATATCCTTATCATACAATAATGATGATTTTTCCTCTGCAGTACTGGGGATTCTAGGGCCTCTCACATACTAGGCAAGTGCTCTGCCACCAATCTATATCTTCAGCCTCCTTTAAATCTTATTGTGAGACAGTGTTTTTCTACATTGCACAGTTTGGACTCAAATTTGTAATACTCCAGCCTCAACATCCTGAGTCACTGAAATTACAGGTATGTTCTAACATGGCTGTCATGATGAGCTAAATTTACTATGAAAGTTCAATAAAAGATTGGCAGGTTTTGTACCTTTCTATACTTTACTAAGCACAGAGAAGTGAATGTGATCTACAGTCATCATAAAACTATTAGCAACATAGCCACAGTGCAGATGTAGGGGGCACCTGTGAAGTCATGTCAGTTAAGCTTTGTTTTAACACTTCTATGCTGTCGTTCAATTTGTCTTTAGTATAATAGCTGCCTTTAGGTTAGACACAAAGACCTGAGAGTCAGTCAAACATTTCAAAATCTTGAATACAATTCCAAGTGTAAAATGGAAAACAATTACTTGGGGTAGGTCAGTTTAAGACACAAGCCACACCACTATCCAAATGTAAATTTTAGTTAGGTGAGTGTTTCCTTCCAATAATGTCAGGTAGTGAATTACTTCACAATACATCTTTACCCTTTCATCCTGCCTCTCCTTTTTGTCAAAATTCCTGCTGCTTGCAAATAATGATGAGAAGGGTATGATTACTTTTATAATTTGTAAATTTGAGCCTATTTTCAGAGTTACTAAATTTGTATTCCTTTTTTTCAGTGTTATCTGCACTAGAATAGATTATTTCAAGAAGTCAGTATATATCTCCCTATGATAATGTGTCAGAACACAAACTCAGTTGCATTTAACATGTGAGACAGCATTCAAACTGAGAGCATTTAGTTTTAAAAGCAAACTCATACACTGTTGTTTTTTTAATGTGATGGTGTATTACCAAGATCATAGTTTTTTGAATGATAACTCAATGATTAGGCTTTCATGGTGACATAATGAAATGTGATGCAGGGTGTCATTTCAGGAGTTCATTCACTGAGCAGGGAGGAAGAAGAGAGTTGAGGCTCCACCAATCAGCATGAACTAAAATTTGCTGAACATTAAAACCCAATAAAGATTGCTGTGATGTGACTTACAGAGAGGAGGCTGATAATCTCTTTTTCACATTGAAGTCATCATTTTGACCCTGCCTGCCTCTCAGGTGGTTTAGGAGGTTCCATCAAAGAAAAAAAAAGTGCATGAACAGCTCCTCTCCCTGATGATAACATATTAGATGAAGAAGATACAATGAATTCAGAAGGTGTGAAGTACCTGAATGAACTGATAAGTCAGTGACAGTGACCATGGGAATGAACTCATGCAGCCAAATGTTCCTGTATGAAGATGAACAGGGCCCACACCAAAGAGAATGAAACGCCTCCCACTAGACCTGCTTCAAAAGGATCCCATGGTGCCCTAGCAACACACCATGCTGTCAATGCTGCCTGGGAGCCACTGCCCATTTCACCTGGCACAAAAGAAGAGCGCTTGAGGGAGGTTGAGAAGAGGTGCAAGAGGAAGGCAGGAGGTGGATGGGCTCAATGAGCCTTCATATCCCTCTCTCCTCCCTCCATGGGCCCTCCTGCACTTCCCTCTCAGAGGCCCAATCATAACTGACAGAGGTGGAAGAGCTGGGGTCATAAGAAGCTCAAAGGATATTTCTGCTGGGAGCAGCAGAAGCAGTTGGGTAACCCACAGGAACACAGACTCTGGATGTTATTCACAGACACAGCTCAGATCTTCTGCCCTGTGTGTCCTCAGCGGCCAGCCAAATGGCTGGTGGCAATGCATCTTCAGCACTGAGGCTGTCAGGCAGAAGGAGGCAACAAACCAAGGACTTGGAGAAACAAGAACAAGAATCAGAATCTGCAGGAATCAGGGGGAGGGAATGTACAATCTACAGTTTCTTTATATGTATTGAGAAGTGACACTTCAGAGAAGTGGTACCATAAATAGTCCCAAAGAGCAGAGTGCAAGTGTCCACACAAGTACACATTCAGTGGTCTCCATAGCTATTTTCACACCCAATATAATACTATGGTGAAAAAAGATCCACAACCACAGGGTAACCACATTAAAACCCAGAGAAGGAAATCTCCACAGCTGTTCCACAGTAGTGATGGACCTGTGAGCATGGCATCTGATTTGGATCTTGCATCTGAGCATGAAATAGTGCTTCTTGCCTATCCACTTAGCAAGGATTCAGACCAAGTATTCAAGTCCAGGTTGTGGGAATGCAATAAGATCTGCCCTCTTCTTTGCTATTCTTTGATCAATATTTATATATGGCACCACTACTCTGGCTAATTAGGGAACCATAAAATAGACACAGAATGTATGCAGTAATTCCACCTCTGGTGGATCATGAAAAAAAATATTTAGAGGTTCTGACAAAGGCTGATGTACTAAGTGTTCACTGCAGTGAACCTGTTTTTTAGAAGATCCAAACTTGGTGAGCCCAGCGAAGCCGGGTGTAAGATGCATCCTTCCATGTGTCCGAAAAATACGACCAAAAATACTTTGGAGATATTTCAGTACATGTGTGTTCAACTGCTTGCTCCTAAAGTGTTCACAGAAATAGCTGTCCTTTTCTACTTCAGCTTATGGCAATTTCAAAGGAAACAAACCAGAGACTGTGCACTGAAAACTGATTAAGTGGGTGAACTTTAAAGCAGGTAGCACAAATCTTGTTTGCTTACCACCATCATTTACATACATCTGTATAGGGCAACATGAAATGAAACAGGAACCTTCAAGGGAACCATTGAACCTAGAACACCAAAATTGGAGAATCAAGTATCAAAGTAATCCAACAAAAATTGACCCTAAACCTAACACTAACCCTAAACTTAACCCTAACCCTAAACCAAAACCTTACCCTAAATATTAGTGAACCTTTGAGCATAGAAGACCCAAACTTGGGGAGCCTTCTGGGGCTAGGTAATAGGTGAATTCTGCCCAGTATCAATGAAATATGATCATAAAAATTTTGGAGATATTTCAGTACAGGGTATTCCCCTGCTTGCTCCTAAAGCACTCACAGATGAAGCTTTCTATTTGCTCTTCAGCTTAGGCAATGAAATCTAAGAACAAACCAGAGAGTATGCACTGAGAACTGATTGAGTTTGTGAAGTTTAAAGTAGCTAGCACAAATCCTGTTTGATTTCCACTTTATTTCCATTCATCCCTATAGGACACAGTGAGGTGAAACATGAAAATTCAAACTCTTCCACCAGTGAACCATTGAGCCTAGAAGACCAAAACTTGGTAATCCTAGTAAGACTAGGTAAAAAAAATGAATCTTGCCCAGTATCCAATAAATTGGACCAAATTAAACCCTATTCCTAACCCTAATGCTAACCATAATCCTAACCTTAACCCTAACCCTAACCCTTACACTGACCTATTAGAGAAACTTTGATTCTAGAATACCCAATCTTTGAAAGCCTAGAGGTACTAGGAAAAAAAATGAATGCTGCCCAGTGTCAAAGAACTCCAAGTAAATTTAACCTTCACCCTAACACTAACCTTGACCCTAACCCTAAAACAAATCTTAAGCCTACCCTGTTAGTTAATCTTAGAACCTACAAGACGTGAACTTCAGGAGTCTAGTGGGGCAAGGTAATGAATAAATTCTGCCCAATATTAACAAAATTCGACCATAAAAATTTTAGATCTATTTCAGTACAGGGTATTCCCCTACTTGCTCCTAAAGTGTTCAAAGATGAAGGAAAAAAACAAACAGTGTAGACTGAGCACTGATTCAGTGTGTGAAATTTCAAGCAGCTAGCACACATTCTTTTTGATTTCCACATCTATTTTCATTCATCACTAAAGAACAAAATGAAGTGAAATATGTATTCAAACTATATCTCCCAGTGAACAATTGAATCTATAAGACCTAAATTTTATGAACCTTATGGGAGACCAACCTTACACATGATTGAGTCACACTCTCCAGCTGGGTGCTGAGGCACTCAGTCACAGAAATGTGGCAGAGCTTTCCCCACTCTTCTTGGATGCAAGGGTCGGAGTCTTGTGCATGGGTGTGTCTTGCTACAGCCCCATGGGTGAAGCTATGCTCACCTGTTCCTTTGTAATATAACCCCTTGCCCTGTTTAGGATAGAATCTTCCATGGAAGGGCCTTGTGTGTGTCCCCTTCTCTTACTGTGCCCTTGGGTGTGGCCTACCCAAGTGTCAGTCAACCTGCTGATAGTGGACATCATGAAGATAGACTCAGCCCCCTGAAACCTGACCCCTTGCCTCATTTGAATAGCTTCCCTCAATAAAAGGGGTCAGCTCATGCTCTTGCTCTCTCTCTTTCTGTGGACCCTTAAGGTCAGAGGAGCCATCACAGCAAACCCAAAGAAAAAGGTATTTGTGTCTCTTGTGTGGTTATTTCATGCAGCCCAGTTATCCCAGTTTAACTGGAGTGACCCCTGAGCCTTTTAGTCATGAGAACAGAAACCCGGCAGTTAGAGTTATGTTTAGCATTGGAGTCAGGGTTAATTTTGGTCTATTACCTAGTCCCATTAGCCTCCCTAATTTTGGGTCTTCTAAGAACAAAGGTTTGCTTACATGTTAGATTTAGGGTTAGTATTAGCATTATGCTTAGCGTTAGAGTAAGGGTTAAAATTGGTCAGATTACTTTGATACTTGCAGGATTCATCTTTTTCCTAGCCTTAGTAGTTTCCCTAGTTTGGGGTCTTCTAGGTTCCATGGTTCACTTGCAGAAACACTCTGAATTTTCATGTTTCCCATTAGTTTTCTCTATAAGGATGTATGAAAATGGAGGTGGAAATCAAAGAGGATTTGTGCTAGCAGCTTGAAACTTCACACTCTTCGTCAGTTTTCAGTGGGCACTCTCTGGATTGTTCCTTGTTGAATTATCCCTTAGCTGAAGGAGGCAGAAACAACAGTATTTTGGGGTTGCTTTATGAGAAATCAGAGAAATATCCATGTACTGAAATAGTTACAATAATTTTTGTTCGAATTTTTCTGATACTGAACATGATCCAACTTTTATGTAGCCCAACTATGCTCCTCATGTTGGATAGTCTAAGTTCAAATGTTTGGTAACAGGTTAGCATTATATTTAAGGTTAGTGTTCATGTTTGGGGTATGGTTAATATAGGATTAGGGTTAAATTTGGATGGATTACTTTGATACTAGGAAGGATTAATGCTTTATGAATCCTTACCAGGTACTGCAAGTTTAGGTCTTCTTGGTTCAATGGTTTGCTTGTAGAAACAGTTTGGATTTTCACTTTTACTTCATTTTGCTCTATACAAATGAATGGAAATAGATGTGGAAATCAAATAGAATTTGCATAAGCTTCTTGAAAGTTCACACACTCAATCAGTTCTCAGTGTGTCCTCTCTGGTTTGTTCCTTGTTGAAGTAGCCCTAAGGTGAAGCAGAAAGGAACAACTTTATGTGGGATCACATTAAAAAGAAAACAGAAAATTAGGCATGTATTCAAATAGCTCCCAAAATTTTTTTGGTCGGATTTCTTTGATACTCAGCAGGATTCCTCTATTACCTAGACTGACTGTGCTCCTAAAGTTTGGGTCTCCTGGTTTAGAGGTTTTCTAACAGGTTAGAGTTCAGTTCAAGGTTTGGGTTAATGTTAGGGTTTTGGTGCGTGTTAGTGTTAGGGTTAAATTTTGTGAGATTACTTTGATACTGAGCAGGATTCATCTTTTCCCTAGCCTCACTAGGCTCACCAAGTTTATATCTTTTAGGTTCAAAGGTTTGATAACAGGTGAATGTTAGGTTTATGGTTAGTGTTATGGTTAGAGTTAAATGTGGTGGAATTATTTGGACACTAGGCAGTATTCATCCATTACTCATCCTTAAGAGGTTCCCCTTGTTTGGGTCTTCTAGGTTCAATGGTTCACTGACAGGAACTGTTTGAATCTTTATGTTTCTCTTCATTTTGCTCTGTTAGGATGAATGGAAATGGAGGTGGAAATAGAAAATGATTTGTTCTACCTGCTTGAAACTATACACACTCAAATATTTCTCGGTGTGCTCTTTCTGGTGTCTTCCTTGTTGAAGTTGCTCTAAGCTGAAGTAGAAAGGGACAGCTTTATCTGTGAGCACTTTAGTAGCAAACAGGGGAATACTTATGTACTGAAATAACTCCAAAGATTTTGGATGTATTTCAATGACAGTGGGCAAGATTCATCTTTTACCTAGCCATGTTAGGCTTCTCACATTTGGGTCTTCTAGGTTCAAAGGTTTGCTAAAAGTTTAGTGTTAAGTTTAGAGTTAGGTTTTCATTTAGCATTAGAGTTAGGGTTAAATTTTGTTTTTTTTTTTCTTAGCTTCATTAGGCTTCTCATTTTCTTTAAGAACAAAATTTCGCTAACATGTTAGGATTAGGGTTAGGGTTCTGGATATGGTTAGCATTAGAATAAGGGTTAAAATTGGTCAGATTACTTTAATACTTGCAGGATTTATATTTTACATACCCTTAGTAGGTCACCTAGGTTTGGGGCTCTGTTGTTCAATGGTTCACTAGCAGGATCCAACTGAATTTTCATGTTTCACATCATTTTGCCCTAAAGGGATGCATAAAAATGGAGGTGGAAATCAAGCAGGATTTGTACTAGTACGTTGAAACTTGAAACACTCAATCTGTTCTCAGTGCCCACTCTCTGGTTTGTTCTTTGATGAAGTAGCCCTAAGCTGAAGCAGGCAGAAACAACTGTATTTGGGAGCACTTTAGGAGAAAACAGGGAAATACCCATGTACTGAAATAGCTCCAAAATTTGTTGGTCGATTTTTTTTTTTATACTGAGCATGATTCATCTTTTCCCTAGCCTCTCTAGGCTCTTCAAGTTTGTATCTTCTAGGTTCAAATATTAGCTAACAGGTCAGGGTTAGGTTTATGTTTAGTGCTAATGTTAGGGCTATGGATAGTAGTAGGGTTAGGGTTATATTTAGTCGGATTACGTTGATACTGGGCAGGATTAATGCTTTATGAAGCCTTACTAGGTACCCCAAGATTGGGTCTTCTAGGTTCAATGGTAGGAACAGTTTGAATTTTCATTTTTCACTTTATTTTGCCCTATAGAAATTAATGGAAATAGATGTTGAAATCAAACAAAATTTGTGCAAGGTGCTTGAAAGTTCATGAACTCAATCAGCTCTCAGGGAACACTCTCTGGTTTGTTCCTTGTTGAAGTAACCCTAAGGTGAAGCAGACAGGAACAACTTTATGTGGGAGCACATTAGGAGAAAACAGGGAAATAGGCATATACTCAAATACCTCCAAAATTTTTTGGTCCGATTTCTTTGATACCAAGCAGGATTCATCTTTTACCAAGACCCACTGTGCTCCTCATGTTTGGATCTCCTTAGTACAAAGGTTTGCTAACAGATTACAGTTAGGTTCAGAGTTTGGGTTAATTTTATGGTTATGGTTAGGTTTAAAGTTAGGTTTAAATCTGGTCAGATTACTTTGATACTGAGCAGGAATTATCTTTTCCCTAGCCCCACTAGGGTCCGCAAGTTTATATCTTCTAGGTTCAAAGTTTCTCTAACAGGTGAGGGTTAGGTTTATGGTCAGTGTTATGGTTAGGGCTAAATGTGGTGGGATTATTTAGACACAGGGCAGTTTTTATCCATTATTGATCTTTAAGAGGTTCCCTAAGTTTGAGTCCTCTAGATTCAATAGTTTGCTGGCAGGACCAGTTTCAATCTTTATGTTTCTTTTCATTTTGACCTATAGGGATGAATGGGAATGGAGGTGTAATTCAAACATGATTTGTGCTACCTGCTTGAAACTACACACACGCGATTAGTGTATGCTCTCTCTAGTTACTTCCTTTTTGAAGTTGCTCTAATCTGAAGTAGACAGCTTTACCTGGGAGTGTTTTAGAAGAAAGCAGGGAAATACTTACGTAATTAAATAGCTCCAGAATTTTTTAGGTGTGTTTCTTTGACACTGGGACAGATTCATCTTGTATTTATCCCCCATTAGGCTCCTCACATTTGGGTCCTCTATGTTGAAAGTGTGATAGTAGGAGCAAATGTGACTCCATTTTGTTTTATGACTTTATCCTGTAAAACAACCATGCCAAGTAGAAGAGTCATTACTGGGGCAAGATGTTATTTTCCTTTTGCTATAGAAATCTTTAAGAACACAAAACTATCTAATGGAGTATCGTTTCTGTAACTAGGGTAACGGGGCTCTGTTTCTGTAACTGGGGTGACTAGGATAACTGTGATTGGTTAGGCTTCCCTCCACTTGACTGCACTGTCCTGCTTCTGTAACCTAGCTTGCTTGCATTGGCTAGACTCCTTGAACATCCCTTTTGTAGTTTTCAGGCTTATAAGGAGTGCCCTTGCAATTGTTTGGGGCTGATCAGGGGAACAGATTTATGTTCTGGTTAGCCGGTGTGCTTCAATAAAGGCTTGATTCGATTATACATGAGTGGTCTGGAAGTCAGTTTATGAGACCCTGGGCAAAGCTTTAACTATAACAAAAGGTTTGCTAAAACTTTAGGATAGGGCTATGGTTAGGGTAGGTTTAGAGTTAGGGTTAAATTTGTTTTTTTACCTAGCCACATTAGGCTCTCCAATTTGGGTTCTCTTTAGAACAAAAGTTTGCTAACATGTTAGGATTAGGTATAGGGTTAGTGTTATGGCTAGCATTAAGGTAAGGGTTAAAATTGGTCAGAATACATTGATACTTTCAGGATTCATCTTTTACCTAGCCCCATTAAGCTCATCAAGTTTGGAGCTTCTAGGTTCAAAGATTCACTAAAAGTTTAGGGTTAGGGCTAAGATTAGGGTTATGTTTAGCATTGGAGTTAGGATTAATCTTGGTCTACTACCCAGTCCCATTAGGCTCTCCAATTTTGGGTCTTCTAAGAACAAAATTTTGCTTACAGGTTAGATTTAGGGTTAGGGTTAGCATTATGCTAAGCAGTAGAGTAAGGGTCAAAATTGGTCAAATTACTTTGATACTTGCAGGATTCATGTTTTACCTACCCTTAGTAGGTTCCCTACATTTGGGGCTTCTAGGTTCAATGGTTCACTGACAGGAACACTCTGAATTTTCATGTTTCACATCAAGGATGCATGTTTTTGGAGGTGGAAATTGAACAGTGTTTGTGCTAGCAGCTTGAAACTTCACACACTCTATTCAGTCTCAGTGCCCACTCTCTGCTTTGTTCCTTGTTAAAGCAGCCCTAAGCTGAAGCAGCCAGAAACAACCATATTTGGGAGTGCTTTAGGAGAAAACAGGGAAATACACATGTACTAAAATAGTTCCAAAAATTGGGGGTCAGTTTTTTTTTTAACTAATGATCCTAGAAGACCCAATCTTGGGGAACCTAGTAAGGCTAGGAAATGGATTCATCCTGTGCAGTAACTAAGTAATCTGACAAATTTAACCAAACCCTAACAACAACCATAACCATAACCATAACCCAAAACTGAACCCTAACTTGTTAGTGAACCTTTGAACCTAGAAGACCCAAACATAAGGACCATAGTGGAGCTAGGTTAAATATGAATCCTTCCCAGTATCAAAGTCATCTGACCAAATTTAACAATAACCCTAATGGTGACCATAACTGAAAACCATAACCATAAACTAACTCTAACAATAAACCCAACTCTAACCTGTTATCACACATTTAAACCTTGAATATCTAAACTTGAGGAACATAATTGTGCAAGGTAAAAGATGAATACTGCTCAGTATCAAAAAATCTGACCAAAAATTCTGGAGCCATTTCACTTCATGGGTATTTCCCTGTTTTGTTCCTAAAGTGCTCCCAAATACAATTGTTTCTGCCTGCTTCATCTTAGGGCCACTTCACCAAGGAACATACCTGAGAGTGTGCACTAAAAACTGATTGATTGTGTGAAGTCTCAAGATTCTAGGACAAATTCTGTTTGATTTCCACCTCCATTTTCAAGGATCTCTATAGGGCAAAATTACATGTAACATGAAAATTCAGAAGGTTCCTGCCAGTGAACCATAGACCTCAATCTTAGGGAACCTATTAAGGCTAGGGAAAAGATGAATCCTGCAAGTGTCAAGTAATCTGACCAGTTTTAACCCTTACTCTAATGCCAAGCATAACACTAACCCTAAACCTAAATCTAACCTGTAAGAAAACCTTTGTTCTTAGAAGACCCAAAATTGAGGAGCCAAATAAGGCTAGCTAAGAGACCCAATTGAACCCTAAATCTAATGGTAAACATGACCCTAACCCTAACCCTAAGACTAAACTTTCAGTGACATTTTGAACATAGAAGACCAAAATGTGAGGAGATTAATGGGGCAAGGTAAAAATAAATATTGCAAGTGTCAAAACAATCCAACCAAAAATTTTTGGACCTATTTAAGTACATTTGTATTCTGTTCTTTTATCCTAAACTGGCCCAAATACAGTTGTTTCTGCCTGCTTCCACTCAGGGCGATTTCAACAAAGAACATCCAGAGAGGGCACACTGAGAATTGATTGAGTTGTGAAATTTCAAGATGCTAGACCAAATCCTGTTCAATTTCCACCTCCATTTTCAAGTATCCCTATAAACAAAATGATTTAAAACATGAAAATTCAAATTGATCCTGCAAGAGAACCATTGAACCTTGAAGCCGAAACTTAGGGAACCTAATAAAACAGGGTAAATGATGAATCCTGCAGGTGTCATAGTAATCTGATAAATTTTAACCCTTACTCTAAGACTAACCCTAAACCTAACCCTAACCCTAATCCTACCCTGTTTGTGAACATTTGTTCTTAGAAGACCTAAAATTTGGAAGCTTAATAGGGTTAGGTAAAAGACCAAATTTAACCCTAACTCTATTGTGAAACATACCTCTAATCCTAACCTTAATCCTAAATTTTAGCAAATCTTTGAATGTAGAAGACCCAAATGTGAGAATACTAATGGGACTAGGATAAAGATGAATCTTGCCCTGGATCAAAGAAATCGAACCAAAAATTTAGAAGCTATTTCAGTACACTAGTTTTCCCAGTCTAACCCCTAGAACACTCACAGATAAACCTGACTCTTTCTGCTTCACCTTAGAGCAATTTCAAAAAGAAACAAACCAGAGAATGTGTATTGAGAACTGATTTAGTGTGTGAAGTTTCAAGCAGCTAGCACAAGTCCTTTTTGATTTCCACCTTCACTTCCATTCATCCCACTTGGGCAAATAAAATTAAACATGAAAATTCAAACTTTTTTGTCCACCGAACCATTGTACCTAGAAGACCCAAACTTGGTGAACCTAGTAAGGCTTGGCAAAGATTGAATCCTGCTCAGAATCAAAATAATCTGATCAAATTATACTCTAAACCTAATGCTAACCCTAACTGTAACCCTAACCTAAACACTAACCTGTTAGCAAAACTTTGAGCTCAATAACCCAAATTGGGGAAGCCTAATGAAACTAGGTAAATGATAAATCTTGCTGAGTGTCAAAGAAATCTGACTAAAAGATTTTTAGAGCTATTTAAGTACATGGGTATTCCTCTGGTTGCTCCTAAAGCACTCACAGAAAAAGAAGTCTCTATCAAAGGCAGCTTAGGCAACTTCAATAAAAAACAAACCAGACAGTGTGCACTGAAAACTCATTAAGTGTGTGAACTTTCAAACTGCTTGCACAAATTCTGTGTGTTTTCCACCTTCATTTCAGTACAACCCTATAGAGAAAAATGAAGTGAAACATGAAAATTGAAACTGTTCCCACCAGTAAATCATTGAATCTAGAAGTCTAAACATGGGGAACCTTGTAGATAGGTAAATAATGAATCCTGCTCAGTATCAAAGCAATCTGACCAAATTAATTCCCTAACCCTAATGCTAACTCTAACCCTAAACCTAAACCTAACCCTAACCATAACCCCAATCTGATAGAGAACTTTTGTTCATAGAAGACCCAAACTTGGGGAGCCTAGTGGGGTTAGGGAAATGATGAATGCTGCCCAGTGTCAAAGAAATCTGACAAAAATTTTGGGAACTATTTCAGTACATGGGTATTTCCCTGCTTGCTCCTAAAATGCTCACAGATAAAGAAGTCTCTTTCTACTTCAGCTTAGTGCAACTTCAAAAAAAAAAGGAGAGTGTGCACTGAGAACTGATTAACAGTGTGAAATTTCAAGAAGCTAGCACAAATCCTTTTTGATTTCCACCTCCATTTCTATACACACCTATAGGGCAAAAGGAAATGGCACCTGACAATTCAAATTATTCATGCCAGGAACCTTGGAACATACAATACCCAAACTTATGGAACCTACTAAGACTCGGAAAAAGATGAATCCTGCCCAGTATCAAAATACTAAGAGCAAATTTAAACTTACAATTAAAGCTAACCATAACCATAATCATAACAGTAACCTGTTAGTGAACCTCTGAACCTTGAATATCAAAACATGGGGAGCATAGTGGGGTAAGGTGAATGATAAATTCTTCCACATATCAAAGTAATCTGACCAAATTTAAACCTAACTCTACTGCAGACTATAACCATAAACTTAACATCAACCATAAACTCAACCCTAACCTGTTAGCACACATTTGAACCTTGAATATCCAATCATGAGGACCATAGTTGTGCTAGAGAAAGATGAATACTGCTCAGTATCAAAAAAAAAATCAGATCAAAAATTTTGGAGCCATCTAAGTACATGGGCGTTTCCCTGTTTTTTTCTTAAAGCACTCCCAAATACAGTTGTTTCTGCATGCTTCAGCTGAGGGCCACTTCAACAAGCAACAAACCTGAGAGAGCACACTGAGAACTTATTGAGTGTGTGAAGTTTCAAGCTGCTAGCACAAATTATGATCAATTTCCACCTCAATTTTCATGCATCCCGATAGGGCAAAATGATGTGAAACAAGAAAATTCAGAATGTAACTACCAGTGAACCATTGAACCTAGAAAACCCAGACTTAGGGAACATATCAAGGCGAGGTACCATATGAATGCTGCAAGTATCAAAAGGAATCTGACCAATTTTAACCTTCTTCTAATGCTAACGATATCCCTTACCTTAAATCTAAAGCTAACGAGACCCAACATGGCTGCCAGTGAAGAGGCAGCACATTCAATGCCTCCGTGGTAAGGGGATCAGAGACTCATTAATACACTTCAAGCAAAATTCCACTGAAAGGAGACCTACCAGAAACTAGTAAGTTTAATTGGAGGTGTCAGCTTGTCACAGACTACTGAATCTCAGCAACGCAGAGCAGGGGCACAGTCCCACCAGGGCCGCCAAATGGCCGCTGCCTACACGTGAACATAGGAGCAGACACTGACCGCCTGGGCCCCCGCGGGCCGGCTCTGTGAACCACAGCCGGCCACTGCCCACACGCGGCAGCGATCTTGGGAGTGGTTGCTGCCTGCCTGGGCCCCCGTGGGCCGGCTCTGTGAACCACAGCCGGCCGCAGCCCACACGCTGCAGCGAACTTGGGAGCGGTTGCTGCCTGCCAGGGTCCCCGCGGGCCGGCTCTGTGAACTGCAGCCGGCCGCCCGCGCTGCCTGCCTGGCCCCACACCGCCCGGCTCTGTGAACCGCCACCGGCCACTGCCCACACTTTGCAGCGAGCTAAGGAGCGGCGCTGCCTGCCTCGGCCCCTGCAGCCCGGCTCTGTGAACCGCCACCAGCTACCGCCCACACGTTGCAGTGAACTTGGGAGCAGTTGTTGCCTGCCTGGGATCCCCGGGGCCGGCTCTGTGAACTGCAGCCGGCCACTGACCACATGCTGCAGCGAACTTGGGAGCGGTTGCTGCCTGCCTGGGCCCCTGCAGGCTGGCTCTGTGAACCGCCGCCGGCTACCGCCCACACGGTGCAGTGAACTTGGGAGCTGGCGCTGCCTGCCTGGGCCCTCGCAAGCCAGGCTCTGCAAGCTGCCGTTGGCTGCAGCCAAACGCCTGCTGCTCACACGTTGCAGCGAACGAGGGGACAGGCGCTGCCTGCCTGGCCCCGCCCGTCCGGCTCTGTGAACCGCCACTGGCCGCTGCCAAGCGGCCGTTGCCTACACCCTGGCAGTGAGTCGGGGAGCGGGCACTGCCTGCCCGGCCCCCGCCGGCCCGACTCTGTGAACCTCTTCTGGTGGTTTGGAGCTGCAGACGACCACCCTCCACCTGCCAGCCTGGTGCTGCAAACGACCCCTGACCAGCTCTGCAAAAGACCCCACCCACACGGCGATCAGCAGGAGTGGAGACCCGACCAGTCCGGGAGGAAGAACTGCTGCACAGTGATTGACTCCCGCTTACTGAGAGGAGAAACTTGGCCCAGTGGGCATAGCTCCATCTACTGGAAGAGCAGTTAATCGAACTCTAGGACTGCATTTATAAATTTTTTTATTTTTTTATTTTATTTTATTTTATATTTTTTATTTTTTTTGCTGTCTTTTTAAATGTTATTTTAATCCATCTTATTTTATCTTATTCTATTTTTTAATTTCATTTTTCATTTCTACTATTATTATTTTTCTTTAAATTCTTTTTAATTTTCTATTTTTTTCTTTTTTTCCTTCTTTTCTCCTGTCTTTACATTTCTTTTCAATTTTCTTATTCCCCCTTCCTTGAATTCTACCTGCTCACTCTCATTCTCTTTAGTGACTTCTTCCCATTCCTTCTAATACCTTTCCTCCCAAGCATCAAATATATTTATAGGAGTAAACAGTAACTCAGCAGTCAAACAGAACAAGAAACAATATGAACATCATGAAAAAGCAAGGAAGAAAAGGAGTGCAAACAATGCAGGGCAGCCTAAATATTCAGGAGGATATAGAGTCACCAGAAAAATGGTCATATAAAGAACTCATGGAACACCTGAGACAGATGGAACAAAACCTCAAAGAGGATACAAGACAGCAAATTCAAGCAGCGAAAGAACACATTGACAATGAATTACATAAACAGTTAAAACAAGAAGTTAAGCATCTTTATCAGGAGATAGAGATTATAAAAAAGAATCAAACAATAATCTTAGAAATGAAGGAAATTATAAACCAAATTAAAAACTCAAATGAGAGTATCAGTAATAGAGTGGAGCAAGTAGAAGCCAGAACGTCAGATAATGAAGACAAAATATATCATCTGGAAAAGAGTCTAGCCAACTCAGATAGGCTGGTTAAAAATCATGAGAGAAACATACAAGAGATATGTGATAATAGAAAAAAAATAAATTTAAGAGTCATTGGGATAGAGGAAGGGATAGAGATTCAAACCAGGGGAATGAGTAATCTACTAGATGAAATAATTACAGAAAACTTTCCAGAAATAAAAAAGGAAACAGATATACAAATTGTAGATGCATACAGGACACCGAGCATACAAAATCACAGTAGACCAATGCCAAGACACATTGTTATGAAGATATCCAATATACAGAACAAAGAGAAAATATTAAAAGCTACAAGAGAAAAGAGAAAGATTACATTCAGGGGTAAACCAATAAGGTTAACAACGGACTTCTCAACTCAGACGCGGAAAGCGAGAAGATCCTGGAACAACGTATTTCAAACACTGAAAGACAATGGATGCCAACCAAGAATTCTGTACCCAGCAAACTTAAGCTTCAGATACGACAGCGAAACAAAAATCTTTCACGATAAACAAAAACTAAAAGAATTTGCAGCCAGAAAACCAGCGTTGCAAAGCATCTTGAGCAAAACACTTCAAGAGGAAGAAATGAAAAACAATAACCAAAGCCAACAGTGGGAAGTACCTCAGTAAAGACAGACGGAGGGGGGAAAGCTAATCATGGTGAAACAAACGCTATTTTTAAAAAAAAGAGAGAGATAAATAATCAAACATGGCTGGAAGTACAAACCATATATCAATAGTAACTCTAAACATTAATGGTTTAAACACTCCAATAAAGCGACATAGGCTGGTAACATGGATCAAAAAAACAAATCCAACAATATGCTGCCTCCAGGAGACACACCTGACTGGAAAAGACATACACAGGCTGAAGGTGAAAGGTTGGGAAAAAATATACCATGCACATGGTCCTCGCAAGCAAGCAGGGGTGGCCATCCTCATATTGAATAAAATCAACTTCAAGACTAAGTTAATCCAAAGGGAAAAGGAAGGACATTATATATTGTTCAAAGGAACAATTAAACAACAAGATATAACAATTATCAATATTTATGCACCAAATAATGGTGCTTCGAAGTTCATAAAACAAATTATCCTCAAGTTCAAGAATCAAATAGACCACAACACAATAATTATGGGTGACTTCAACACACCTCTCTCACCATTGGACAGATCCTCCAAGCAAAAGTTGAATAAAGAAACTATAGACCTCAATACCACAATCAATAACCTAGACTTAACTGACATATATAGAATATACCAACCATCATCGAATGGATATACTTTTTTCTCAGCAGCACATGGATCCTTCTCAAAAATAGACCATATATTATGCCATAGGGCAACCCTCAATAAATATAAAGGGGTGGAGATTATACCATGCATTTTATCTGACCATAATGGATTGAAACTGGAAATTAATGATAAAAGAAGGAAGGGAAAATCCAATATCACATGGAAAATGAACAATATGTTACTGAATGACCAAGGGGTTACAGAAGACATAAAGGAGGAAATCAAAAAATTCTTAGAGATAAATGAAAATTCAGACACAACCTATCGGAATCTATGGGACACAATGAAAGCAGTTTTAAGAGGGAAATTCATCGCCTGGAGGTCATTCCTCCAAAAAAAGGAAAAACCAACAAATAAATGAGTTCACACTTCATCTCAAAGCCCTAGAAAAGGAAGAGCAAAACAATAGCAAATGCAGCAGAAAGCAAGAAATAATTAAAATCAGAGCAGAAATCAATGAAATTGAAACAAAAAAAAACTATTGAAAAAATTTACAAAACTAAAAGTTGGTTCTTTGAAAAAATAAACAAGATTGACAGACCTTTAGCCATGCTAACGAAGAGAAGAAGAGAGAGAACTCAAATTACTAACATAAGGGATGAAAAAGGCAATATCACAAGAGACGCCACAGAAATACAGAAGACAATTAGAAATTATTTTGAAAACCTATATTCCAATAAAATTGAAGATAGTGAAGACATCAATAAATTTCTTAAGACATATGATTTGCCCAGACTGAGTCAGGAGGACACACACAATTTGAACAGACCAATATCAATGGATGAAATTGAAGAAGTAATCAAAAGACTACCAACCAAGAAAAGCCCAGGACCAGATGGGTATACAGCAGAGTTTTACAAAACCTTTAAAGAAGAATTAATACCAATACTTTTCAAGTTATTCCAGGAAATAGAAAAAGAGGGAGTTCTTCCAAATTCATTCTATGAGGCCAACATCACATTGATTCTGAAACCAGACAAAGACACATCAAAGAAAGAAAACTACAGACCAATAACTCTGATGAACCTAGATGCAAAAATCCTCAATAAAATTCTGGCAAATCGGATACAAAGACACATCAAAAAAATTGTGCACCATGATCAAGTAGGATTCATCCCTGGGATGCAGGGATGGTTCAATATAGGGAAATCAATAAATGTTATTCACCATATCAATAGACTTAAAAATAAGAATCATATGATCATCTCAATAGACGCAGAGAAAACATTCGACAAAGTACAGCATCCCTTTATGTTCAAAGCATTAGAAAAACTAGGGATAACAGGAACTTACCTTGATATTGTAAAAGCTATCTACGCTAAGCCCCAGGCTAGCATCATTCTGAACGGAGAAAAATTGAAGGCATTCCCCCTAAAATCTGGAACAAGACAGGGATGCCCTCTATCACCACTTCTATTCAATATAGTTCTCGAAACATTGGCCAGAGCAATTAGACAAACGAAAGAAATTAAAGGCATAAAAATTGGAAAAGAAGAACTTAAATTATCACTATTTGCAGATGACATGATTCTATACCTAGAAGACCCAAAAGGGTCTACAAAAAAACTACTAGAACTAATAAATGAATTCAGCAAAGTGGCAGGATATAAAATCAACACGCACAAATCAAAGGCATTTCTGTATATCAGCGACCAAACTTCTGAAACCAAAATAAGGAAAAACACTCCATTCACAATATCCTCAAAAAAAATAAAATACTTGGGAATCAACCTAACAAAAGAGGTGAAAGATTTATACAATGAAAACTACAGAACCCTAAAAAGAGAAGTAGAAGAAGATCTTAGAAGATGGAAAAATATACCCTGTTCATGGATAGGCAGAACTAACATCATCAAAATGGCGATATTACCAAAAGTCCTCTATAGGTTTAATGCAATGCCAATCAAAATTCCAATGGCATTGCTTGTAGAAATAGATAAAGCAATCATGAAATTCATATGGAAAAATAAAAGACCCAGAATAGCAAAAGCAATTCTAAGCAGGAAGTGTGAATCAGGTGGTATAGCAATACCAGATTTCAAACTATACTACAGAGCAATAGTAACAAAAACAGCATGGTACTGATACCAAAACAGGCGGGTGGACCAATGGTACAGAATAGAGGATACAGAGACTAATCCACAAAGTTACAACTATCTTATATTCAATAAAGGGGCTAAAAGCATGCAATAGAGGAAGGATAGCATCTTCAACAAATGGTGTTGGGAAAACTGGAAATCCATATGCAACAAAATGAAACTGAATCCCCTTTTCTCACCATGCACAAAAATTAGCTCAAAATGGATCAAGGACCTTGATATCAAATCAGAGACTCTGCGTCTGATAGAAGAAAAAGTTGGCTACGATCTACATATTGTGGGGTCAGGCTCCGAATTTCTTAACAGGACACCCATAGCACAAGAGTTAATAACAAGAATCAACAAATGGGACTTACTTAAACTAAAAAGTTTTTTCACAGCAAGAGAAACAATAAGAGAAGTAAATCGGGAGCCTACATCATGGGAACAAATTTTTACTCCTCACACTTCAGATAGAGCCTTAATATCCAGAGTATACAAAGAACTCAAAAAATTAGACAATAAGACAACAAATAACCCAATCAACAAATGGGCCAAGGACCTGAACAGACACTTCTCAGAGGAGGACATACAATCAATCAACAAATACATGAAAAAATGCTCACCATCTCTAGCAGTCAGAGAAATGCAAATCAAAACTACCCTAAGATACCATCTCACTTCAGTAAGATTGGCAGCCATTATGAAGTCAAACAATAACAAGTGCTGGAGAGGATGTGGGGAAAAGGGTAATCTTGTACATTGCTGGTGGGACTGCAAATTGGTTTGGCCAATTTGGAAAGCAGTATGGAGATTCCTGGGAAAGCTAGGAATGGAACCACCATTTGTCCCAGTTATTGCCCTTCTTGGTCTATTCCCTGAGACCTTAAAAGAGCATACTACAGGGATACTGCCACATCGATGTTCATAGCAGCACAATTCACAATAGCTAGGGTGTGGAACCAACCCAGATGCCCTTCAATGGATGAATGGATTAAAAAAATGTGGCATTTATACACCATGGAGTATTACACAGCACTAAAAAATGACAAAATCATGGAATTTGCAGGGAAATGGATGGCACTAGAGCAGATTATGCTTAGTGAAGCTAGCCAATCCCTAAAAAACAAATACCAAATGTCTTCTTTGATATAATGGGAGCAACTAAGAATAGAGCAGGGAGGAAGAGCAGGAAGAAAAGATTGACATTAAACAGAGGCACGAGATGGGAGGGAAAGAGAGAGAAAAGGGGAATTGCATGGAAATGGAAAGAGACCCTCATTGTTATAAAAAAACTACATAAAAGAGGTTGTGAGGGGAATTGGAAGAAAAAACAAGGAGAGAAATGAATTACAGTAGATGGGATAGAAAGAGAAAATGGGGGGAGGGGGATAGTAGAGGATAGGAAAGGTAGCAGAATACAACAGACACTAGTTTGGCACTATGTAAAAATGTGAATGTGTAACCGATGTGATTCTGCAATCTGTATTTGGGGTAAAAATGGGAGTTCATAACTCATTTGAAACTAATGTTTGAAATATGATATGTCAAGAGCTTTGTAAGGTTTTGAACAACCAAAAAAAAATCTAAAGCTAACATGTTAGTGAGCCATTGTTCTTACAAAATTCAAAATTGGGGAGCCTAATAGGGATAGGTAAGAGACTCAGTTTAACCCTAAATCTAATGCTAAACATGACCCTAACACTAAACGTAAGCCTAAACTTTTAGAGAACCTTTGATCATAGAAGACCCAAATGTGAGTAGCTCAATGGGGCTAGGTACAAATGAATCTTGCCCAGTGTCAAACAAATTCAACCAAAAGTTTTTTGAGCTATTCAGTACTTGGGTATTCCACTCTTTTCTCCTAAAGCACTCCCAAATACAGTTGTTTCTGCCTGATTCAGCTCAGAGCTATTTCGACAAAGAACAAACCAGAGAGTGTTCACTAAGAACTGATTGAGTCTGTGAAGTTTCAAGCTGCTAGAACAAATCCCGAAAAATTTCCACCTCCATTTTCATACATCCCTATGAAGCAAAATGATGTGAAACATAAAAATTCACACTGATGATGCCAGAGAACTATTGAACCTAGAAGCCCTGAAGGTATGGAACCTAATAAGGCTAGGCAAAAGATGAATCCTGCAAGTAGCATAGAAATCTGACAAATTTTAAACCTTACTAAAATGCTAACAAAACCCTAACAATTACCTTATCCTACCCTTTAGCTAAAATTTATTCTTAGAAGACCCAAAATTGGAATGCCTAATAGGGTTAGGTAAAAGAAGAAATTTAACCCTAACTCTCTTGTGAAACCTACACCTAATCCTAAACTTAACCCTAAATTTTAGGGAATCTTTGAATGTAGAAGACCCAAATGTGAGGAAACTAATGGGGCTAGGTAAAAGATAAACCTTTCCCAATGTTAAAGAAATCCACCAAAAATTTTGGAGCTATTTAAGTACACTAGTTTTCCAAGTCTTACCCCTAAAGCACTCACAGATAAATCTGTCTCTTTCTACTCCAGCTTAGAACAACTTCAACAAAGAACAAACCAGAGAGTTTGCACTGAGAACTGATTGATTGTGTGAAGATTCAAGCAACTACCACAAATCCTTTTTGATTTTCACCTCATTCCCATTTATCCCTCCCGGGAAAATGAAATTAAACATGAAAATTCAAACTTTTTTGGAAGGCAAACTATTGAACCTAGAAGACCAAACTTGGATAAAGTAGTAAGGCTCAGCAATAAATTAATCCTGCCCAGAATCAAAGTAATCTGATCAAATTTAACTCAAAACCTAATGCCAACCCTACTTGTAACCCTATCATAAACATTATCCTGTTAGCGAACCTTTGAGCTATATAATCCAAATTTTGCAAGCCTAATGGGACTAAATGATAAATCTTGCCGAGTGTCAAATAAAACTGACCAAAAGATTTTTAGAGCTATTTCAGTACATGGGTATTCCTCTGAATGTTCTAAAGCACTCAGAGATAAAGAAGTCTCTTTCTATGGCAGCTTAGGGGAAATTCAATAAAAAAGAAACCAGACAGTATGTACTAAACACTGATTAAGTGTATGAACTTTCAAAATGCTTACACAAATCCTGTGTGTTTTCCACCTTCATTTCAGTGAAACCCTATAGAGAAAATGGAGTGAAACATAAATTCAAACTGTTTCTTCAAGCAACCATTGAACCTAAAAGTCCCAAACATGGGGAAACCATGCAAAGATAGGTATAAAATGAAGCCTGCCCAGTATCAATGCAATCCTACACAATTAATTCCCTAACCCTAACACTAACCATAAATCTAACCATAAACCTAACTCTAACCATAACCCCAACCTGGTATAGAACTTTTGTTCATAGAACACCTAAACATGGGGAGCCTAGTGTGTTAGGGAAATGAAGAATGCTAACCAGTGTCAAAGAAACCTGACAAAAATTTTTGAAACTTTTTCAATACATAGGTATTCCCCTGCTTGCTCCTAAAGTGCTCACAGATAAAGAAGTCTCTTTCTACTTCAGTTTAGTGCAACTTCAACAAAAATAAAACCAGACAGTGTGCACTGAGAACTGATTAAGAGTGTGAAATTTCAAGAAGCTAGCACAAATCCTTTTTGATTTCCACCTTCATTTCCACACATCCCTATAGGGAAAAAAAGAAATGACAACTTACAATTCAAACTGTTCGTGACAGGAAACCTTGGAACATAGAATACCCAAACTTGGAGAACCTAGTAAGTCTGGGTAAAAGATGAATTTTGCCCAGTATCAAATTATTAAGACCAAATTTAAACCTACAACTAATGCTAACCATAACCCTAATCCTAATGGTAATCGGTTAGTGAACCGTGGAACATTGAATATCCAAATTTGGGAAGCCTAATTGGGTAAGGTAAATGATAAATCCTGCCATGCTTCAACATAATCTCACCAAATTTAAACCTAACCTTACCATAAACCATAAACATGAACTTAACACTAACCATAAACCCAACCATAACCTATTAGTGCACATTTGAACCTTGAATATTCAAATTTGAGGAGCATAGTTGTGCTAGGTAAAAGATGAATACTGCTCATATCAAAAAAGAAATTAAACCAAAAATTGTGGAGCCATTTCAGTACATGGGTATTTCCCTGTTTTTTTCCTAAAGCACTTTGAAATATAGTTGTTTCTGCCTGATTCAGCTGAGGGCCACTTCAACAAGGAACAAACCTGAGAGTGTGCCCTGAGAACTGATTGAGTGTGTGAATTTTCATGCTGCTAGCACAAATTCTGATCAATTTCCACCTCCATTTTTATGCATCCCTAAGTGGCAGAATTACATGAAACATAAAAATTCAGAATGTTCCTGCCACTGGACCATTGAATTTAGAAATCCCAGACTTATGGAACCTCCTAAGGTACAAAATGAATCCTGTAAGTATCAAAAGAAATCTGACCAATTTTATCCCTTCCTCTAATGCTAACCATATCCCTTACCCTAACCCTAATACTAATATGTTAGCAAACTTTTGTTCTTACAAGATCCAAAATTGGGGAGCCTTATAGGGCTAGGTAAGAGACTCAATTAAGCCCTAAATCTGATGTTAAACCTGATCCTAACCCAAAATGTCACCCTCAGCCTAAACTTTTAGAGAACCTTTGAACATAGAAGACCCAAATGTGAGGAGCATAATGGGGATAGGTAAAAATGAATGTTGCCCATTGTCAAAGAAATTCGACCAAAAGTTTTTGGAGCTATTTCAGTACTTCAGTATTCCACTCTTTTCTCCTAAAGCACTCCCAAATAAATTTGTTTTATACTGCTTCAGCTCAAGGCTACTTCAAAAAAAAACAAATCAGAGAGTGCACACTGAGAAATGATTGAGTGTAAGGTTTCAAGCTGCTAGAACAAATCCTGTTCAACTTCCAACTCCATTTTCATGCTTCCCTGAAAAGTAAGAAAATTTAGACTGATCCTGCCAAAGAACCATTGGACCTAGAAGCCCAAAACGTATGGAACCTAATAAGGCTAGGTAAAAGATGAATCCTGCAAGTAGCATAGTAATCTGACAAATTGCAACCCTTACTCTAACGCTAACCATAACCCTAACCCTAACCCTAATCCTACCCTGTTAGTGAACATTTGTTCTTAGAAGACCCAAAATTGGGAAGCCTAATAGTTTTAGGTAAAAGACCAAATTTAACCCTAATGCTAAACCTTCCCCTAATCCTAACCTTAACCTTAAATTTTAGGGAACTTTTGTCTTTAGAAGACCCAAATGTGAGGAGACTAATAGGGCTAGGTAAAAGATGAATTTTGCCCAGTGTCAAAGAAATACAACTATGTTAACATGTTAGCAAGCCTTTGTTCCAACAAGACCCAAAATTGGTGAGCCTAATAGGGCTAGGTAAGACACTCAATTTAACCCTAAATCTAATGCTAAACATGATATAAACCTAAGCCTAAACATTTAGAGAAGCTATTTCAGTACACTAGTATTCCCATAATTACCTCTGAAGCATTTACAGATAAAGCTGTCTGTTTCTAATTCAGTTTGGAGCAACTTCAACAAGAAAAAAACTAGAGAGTGTGCAATGAGATCTCATTGAGTGTGTGAAGTGTCAAGCAGCTAGCACAAATCCTTTTGATTTCCACCTTCATTTTCATTCACCCCTCCTGGATAAATAAAATGAAATGTGAAAATTCAAACTTTTTGGCCAGGGAATGATTGAACCTACAAGACCCAAACATGGTGAACCTAGTAAGGCTTGGCAAAGAATGAATCCTGCCTAGAATCAAAGTAATCTGATCAAATTTAAGTCTAAACTGAATGCTATCCATAATTGAAACCCTAACTCAAACACTTATCTGTGAGTGAAACTTTAAGATAGATAACCCAAATTTGGGAAGCATAAGGGAAATAGGTAAATAATAAAACTTGCCAAGTGTCAAGGAAATCCAACCAAAAGATTTTTAGAACTATTTCAGTACATGGGTATTTCTCTGGTTGCTCCTAAAGCACTCACAGATAAAGAAGTCTCTATGGCAGCTTAGGGTAACTTCAATAAAAAACAAATCATACAGTGTGCACTGAACATTGATTAAGTGTGTGAACTTTCAAACTGCTTGCACTAATCCTGTGTGTTTTCCACCTTCATTTCAGTACAAACCTATAGAGGAAAAATGAAGCAAAACATGAAAATTGAAACTGTTACTGCCAGCAAACCATTGAATCTAGGAGTCCCAAATATAAGGAACCTCAAAATAAGGTAAAAAATGAATCCTGCCCAGTACCAATGCAATCCAAACAAATTAATTCCCTAACCCTAATGTTGACCATAAGCCTAACCCTAAAAATAACCCTAATGATAACCCCAACCTAGTAGAGAAGTTTTATTCATAGAAGACTCAAACTCAGAGAGTCTAGTGGTGTTAGGGAAACGATGAATGCTGCCTAGTGTCAAACAAATCTCACAAAAATTTGGGGAAATATTTCAATACATGTATATCCCCCTGCTTGCTCCTAAAGTGCTCACAGATAACGAAGTCCCTTTCTACTTCATCTTAGTGCAACTTCAACAAAAAACAAACCAGAGAGTGTACACTGAGAACTGATTAAGAGTGTGAAAATTCAAGTAGCAAACATAAATGCTTTTTAATTTCTACCTCCATTTCCACACATCCCTATAAGGCAAAAGGAAATGACAACTGAAAATTCAAAAGTTTGTGCCAGGAAACCTTGGAACATAGAATACCCAAACTTGGGAAACCTAATAAGACTGGGTAAAAAATAAAACCTGCCCAGTATCAAAATACTAAGACCAAATTTAAACCTACCACTAAAGCTAACCATAACCCTAACACTTACCCAAACAGTAACCTGTTAGTAAACCTTTGAACTTTGAATATCCAAACTTGGGAAGCTAGTAGGGTCAGGTAAATCATAAATCCGGCCACATGTCAAAGTAGTCTGACAAAATTTTAACCTAACCCTACCACAACCATAAACTTAAGACTAACCATAAACCCAACCCTAATCTGTTAGGGCACATTTGAACCTTGAATATCCAAACATGAGAACCATAATTGTGCTAGGGAAAGCTGAATACTGCTCAGTGTCCAAAAAAAATCAGATCAAAAATTTTGGAGCCATTTCAGTACATGGGAATTTTCCTGTTTTTTTTCTTCTTAAAGCGCTCCCAAATACAGTTGTTTCTACCTGCTTCAGCTTAGGGCCACATCAACAAGGAACAAACCTGAGAGACCACACTGAAAACTGATTAAGTATGTGAAGTTTCAAGCTGCTATCACAAATTCTGATCAATTACCACCTCCATTTTCATGCATCCCTATAGGGCAAAATTATATGAAACATGAAAATTCAGAAAGTAACTACCAGTGATCCATTGAACCTAGAAACCCAGACTTAGGGAACCTACTAAGGCTAGGTACCATATGAATGCTGCAAGTATCAAAAGGAATCTGACCAATATTAACACTTCCTCTAACGCTAACCTTATCCCTTACCCTAACCCTAATGCTAACATGTTAGCAAGCCTTTGTTCTTACAAGACCCAAAATTGGGGAGCCTAATAGGGATAGGTAAGAGACTCAATTTAACCCTAAATCTAATGCTAAACATGACCCTAACCCCAAACCTGAGCCTAAACTTTTAGAGAACCTTTGAACACAGAAGATCCAAATGTGAGGAGCTTAAAGGGGATAGGTACAAATGAATCTTGCCCAGTGTCAAAGAAATCTGACAAAAAGTTTTTGGAGCTATTTTAGTACATGGATATTCTGCTTTTTTCTCCTAAAGCACTCCCAATTACAGTTGTTTATGCCCTCTTCAGCTCAGGGCTACTTCCACAAAGAATAAATCAGAGAGTATGCAGTGAAAACTGATTGAGTGTGTGAAGTTTCAAGCTGCTAGAACAAATCCGGTACGATTTCCACCTCCATTTTCATGCATCTCTATAAAGCAAAATGACATGAAACATGAAAATTCATCTGATCCTGCCAGAGAATCATTGAACCTAGAAGCCCCAAATGTACAGAACTGAATAATGCTAGGTAAAAAATTAATCCTGCAAGTATCATAGTAATATGAAAAATTAGAACTCTTACTCCAACGATAACCATAACTGTTACCCTAACCCTAACCCTAATCCTACCCTGCTGGTGAACATTAGTTCTTAGAAGACCCAATATTGGGAAGCCTAATGGGGTTAGGTAAAAGACCAAATTTAACCCTAACTATATTGATAAACCTACCACTAATCCTAACCTTAATCCTAAATTTTAGAGAATCTTTGAATGTAGAAGATCCAAATGTGAGGAGACTAATGGGGATAGGTTAAAGATGAATCTTGCCCAGTGTCAAAAAAATCCAACCAAAAATTTTAGAGCTACTTCAGTACACTAGTTTTCTCAGTGTTACCCCTAAAGCACTCACAAAATAAGCTGTCTCTTTCTACTTCAGCTTAGAGCAACTTCAACAAGGAACAAACTATAGAGTGTGCACTGAGAACTGATTGAATGTGTGAAGTTTCAAGTAGCTAGCACAAATACTGTTTGATTTACACCTTAATTTTCATTAATCCCTCCTGGGCAAATGATATTAAACATGAAAATTCAAACCCTTTTGTCCAGTGATCCATTGAACCTAGAAGACCCATACTTGGTGAACTTAGTAAGGCTTGGAAAACAATTAATCTTGCCCAGAATCAAAGTAATCTGATAAGATATAACTCTAAACCTTATGCTAATTCTAACTGTAACCTGAACCCAAACACTAACTTGTTAGTGAAACTTTGAGCTAGAGAACCCAAATTTGGGAAGCCTAATGTGGCTAGGTAAATGATAAATCTTGCCGAGTGTCAAAGAAATCTGACCAAAAGATTTTTAGAGCTATTTCAGTACATGGGTATTCCTCTGTTTGCTCCTAAAGCACTCACAGAAAAAGAAGTCTCTTTCTATGGCAGCTTAGGGCAAATTCAATAAAAAAAAAAAAAAACCAGACAGTGTGCACTAAACACTGGTTAAGTGTGTGAACTTCAAACTGCTTGCACAAATTCTGTATGTTTTCCACCTTCATTTCAGCAGAACCCTATAGAGAAAAATAAAGTGAACCATGAAATTTCAAATTGTTCCTGCCAGCACACCATTGAACCTAGAAGTCCCAAACATGGGGAACCTCATAAAGATAGGTGAAAAATGAATCCTGCCCAGTATCAAAGTAATACGACCAAATTAATTCCCTAACCCTAATGCTAACCAGAGCCCTAACCCTAAACTTAACCTTAAACATAACCCTAACTTGGTAGCAAAATTTTGTTCATAGAAGATCCAAACTTGGGTAGCCTAGTGGGGTTAGGGAAATGATGAATGCTGCCTAGTATCAAAGAAATCTTTCAATAATTTTGGGAGCTATATCAGTGCATGTCCAGTGTCAAATAATTCCAACAAAAATTTTGTGAACTATTCCCCTGCTTGCTCCTAAAGTGCTCACACATAAAAAAGTCTCTGATTCAGCTTTGTGCAACTTCAAAAAAACAGAGAGTGTGCACTGAGAACTGATTAAAAGTGTGAAATTTCAAGCAGCTAGCACAAATCATTTTTTATTTCCATCTCCATTTCCATACATTCCTATAGTGCAAAGGGAAACAACATACAATTCAAAATGTTCATGCCAGGAAACCTTTCAACAAAAAATACCCAAATGTAGGGGACCTAGTAAGTCTGGGTAAAAAGAAGAATCCTACCCAGTATCAACATACTAATATCAAGTTTAAACCTAACACTAATGCTAACCCTAACCCTAATATTAACGTGTTGGTAAACCTATGAACCTTGAATATCCAAAGTTGGGGAGCCTAGTAGCTTCAGGTAAATGATAAGTCCTGCCACGTTTCAAAGTAGTTTAACCAAATTTAAACCTAACCCTACCAAAAACCATAACCATAAACTTAACACCAAACATAAACCCAACCATAACCTGTTAGTGTACATTTGAACATTGAATATTCAAACTTGAGGAGCATAGTTATGCTATGTAAAAGATGAATACTGTTCAGTAGCAAAAAAATCAGACCAAAAATTTTGGAGCCATTTCAGAACATGGGTTTTTCCCTGTTTTTTCCCTAAAGCACTTTGAAATATAGTTGTTTCTGCTTGATTCAGCTTAGGGCCACTTCAACAAGGAACAAACCTGAGAGTGTGCACTGAGAACTGATTGAGTGTGTGAATTTTCAAGCTGCTAGCACAAATTCTGATCAATTTCCACCTCCATTTTCATGCATCCCTATAGGGCAGAATTACGTGAAACATAAAAATTCAGAATGTTCCTGCCACTGGACCGTTGAATTTAGAAACCCCAGACTTAGGGAATCTACTAAGGCTGGTACAAGATGAATCCTGCAGCTATCAAAAGGAATCTGACCAATTTTAACACTTCCTCTAATACTAACCATATGCCTTACCCTAACTTTAATACTAATGTGTTAGTGAACTTGTGTTCTTACAAGACCCAAAATTGGGGAGCCTAATAAAGGTAGGTAAGAGACTCAATTTAACCATAAATCTAATGCTAAACATGACCCTTACCCTAAACCTAAGTCTAAGCCTAATCTTTCAGAAAACATTTGAACATAGAAGACCCAAAGGAGCTAAAAGGGGCTAGGTAAAAATAAATCTTGCCCAATGTCAAAGAAATTTGAACAAAAGTATTTGGAGCTATTTCACTACTTGGGTATTCTGTTCTTTCCTCTTAAAGCTCTCCCAAATACAGTTGTTTCTGCCTGCTTCGGTTCAGGGCTACTTCAACAAAGAACAAATAAGAGAGTGCACACTGAGAACTGATAGAGTGTGTGAAGTATCCACCTGCTACACCAAATCCTGTTCAATTTCCACCTCCATTGTCATGCATCCCTATAAAGCAAAATGATGTGAAACATGAAAATTCAGACTGATCCTGCCAGAGAACCACTGAACCTAGAAGCCCCAAACTTATGGAACCTAATAAGGCTAGGTAAATGATGAATCATGGTAATATGACCAAGTTTAATCCTTACTCTAATGCTAATCATAACCCTAACCCTAACCCTAATCTTACACTGTTAGCGAATATTTATTTTTAGAAGACCCAAAATTGGGAAGCGTAATACTGTTATGTAAAAAGACCAAATTTAACCCTAACTCTGTTGCTAAACCTACCCCTAATTCTAATCCTAACCTGAAACTTAGGGAACATTTGACTATAGAGGTCACAAATGTGAGGAGACTAATGGGGATAGGTAAAAGATGAATCTTGCCCAGTGTCAAACAAATCCAACCAAAAATTTTGAAGCTATTTCAGTACACTAGTTTTCCCAGAATTACCCCTAAAGCACTCCCAGATAAAGCTGTCCCTTTCTACTTCAGCTTATAGCAACTTCAACAAGGAACAAACCAGACAGTGCGCACTGAGAACTGATTGAGTGTGTGAAGTTTCAAGCAGCTAGCACAAATCCTGTTTGATTTCCACCTTCATTTTCACTCACCCCTCCTGGGCAAATAAAATTAAACATGAAAATTCAACCTTTTTTGACCAGCGAACCATTGAACCTAGAAGATCCAAACTTGGTGAACCTAGTAAAGCTTGGCAAAAAAATGAATCCATCCCAGAATCAAAGTAATCTGATCAAATTAAACTCTAAACCTAATGCTAACCCTACTGAAACTTGAATCCAAAGACTAACATTATAACAAACCTTTGAGCTAGATAACACAAATTTGGGAAGCATAATGGGGCTAGGTAAATGATAAATCTTGCCGAGGGTTAAAGAAATCTGACCAAAAGATTTTTAGAACTATTTCAGTACATGGGTATTCCTCTGGTTGCTCCTAAAGCACTCACAGATAAAGAAGTCTCTTTCCATGGAAGCTTAGGTCAATATCAATAAAAAAAAAACCAACCAGAGAGTATGCACTGAACACTAATTAAGTGTGTGAATTATCAAACTGCTTGCACAAATCCTGGGTGTTTTCCACCTTCATTTCAGTAGAACCCTGTCGAGAAAAATGAAGTGAAACAAGAAAATTCAAACTGTTCCTGCCAGCAACCATTGAATCTAGAAGTCCAAACATGGAGAACCTCATAAATATAGGTAAAAAATGAATCCTTCCCAGTATAAAAATAATCTAAACAAATTAATTCCCTAACCCTAATGCTAACAATAACCCTAACCCTAACATTTTCCTAAGTATAACACTAACCTGGTAGCAAACTTTTGTTCATAGAACATTTAAACATAGGGAGCCTAGTGGGTTATGGAAATGATGAATGCTGCCCAGTGTCAAAGAAATCCAACAAAAAATTTGGAAGCTATTTCAGTACATGGGTATTCCCCTGCTTGCTCCTAAAGCACTCACAGATGAAGAATTCTCTTTCTACATCAGCTTAGTGCAACTTCAACAAAAATCAAACCAGAGAATGTGCACTGAAAAGTGACTAAGAGTGTGAAATTTTAAACAGCCAGCACAAATCCTTTTTGATTTCCACTTCCATTTCCATACATCCCTATTGAACAAAAAGAAACGACACTTGAAAATTAAAATTGTTAGTGCCAGGAAACCTTGGAACATAGAATACTCAAATTGGGGAACCCAGTAAGGCTGGGTAAAAGATAAATCCTGCCAAGTATCAAATTACTAAGACCAAATTTAAATCTACAACTAATATTAAACATAACCCTAGCCCTAAACCTAACAGTGACCTGTTAGTGAACCTTTGAATCTTGAATATCCAAAATTGGAGAGCCTAGTAAGGTCAGGTAAATGATAAATAATGCCACATGTCAAAGTAATCTGACCAAATGTTAACTTAACAATACCACAAACCATAACCATAAACTTAACACTAACCAAAAACACAACCCTAATGTGTTAGTGCACATTTGAACCTCGAATATCTAAACTTGAGGAGCACAGTTGTACTACGTAAAAGATGAATACTGCTCAATATAAAAAAAAAATAGACCAAAAATTTTGGAGCCATTTCAGCACATGGATATTTCCTGTTTTTTTCCTAAAGTGCTCCCCAATACAGTTGTATCTGCCTGCTTCAGTTGAGGGCCACTTCAACAAGGAAAAAACTCAAGAGTGCGCCCTGAGAACTGATTGAGTGTGTGAAGTTTTAAGCTGCTAGTGCAAATTCTGATCAATTTCCACCTCCATTTTCATGCATTCCTATAGGGAAAAAATATGTGAAACATAAAAAATCAGAATGTTCCTGCCACTGGACCATTGAATTTAGAAACACCAGACTTAGGAAACCTACTAAGGCTAGGTACAAGATGAATCCTGAAATATCAAAAGGAATCTGACCAATTTTAACCCTTCCTCTAATGCTAACTATAACCCTTACCCTAACATAATGCTAATATGTTAGCGAACCTTTGTTTTTACAAGACTCTAAATTGGGGAACCTAATAGGGCTAGTTAAGGGACTCAATTTAACCCAAAATCCAATGCTAAACATGACCCTACCCTAACCCTAAGCCTAAACTTTTAGAGAACCTTTGAACATAGAAGACCTAAACATGAGGAGCTTAATGGGGATAGGTAAAAATGAATCTTGCCTAGTGTCAAAGAAATCTGACCAAAAGTTTTTGAGCTATTTCCACTCTTTTCTCCTAAAACATTCCCAAATACACTTGTTTCTGCCTGCTTCAGCTCAGGACTACTTCAGCAAAGAACAAACAAAGAGTATGCACTGAGAACTGATTGAGTGTGTGAAGTTTCAAGCTGCTAGAAAAAATCCTGTTTGATTTCCACCTCCATTGTCATGCTTCCATATAAAGCAAGAAAATTCAGACTGATCCTAACAAAGAAAGAATCATTGAACCTAGAAGCCTCAAACATATGGAAACTAATAAGGCTAGAAAAAAGATAAATCCTGCAAGTAGCATAGTAATCTGACAAACTGCAACCCTTACTCTAACGCTAACCATAACCCTAACCCTAACCCTAATCATACCCTGTTAGCGAACATTTGTTTTTAGAAGACTCAAAATTAGGAAGCCTAATAGGGTTAGGTAAAAGACCAAATTTAACCCTAACTCTAATACAAACCTACCCCTAATCCTAATCCTATCCCTAAATTTTAGGTAACCTTTGAATGTAGAAGACCCAAATGTGAGGAGACTAATGGGGATAGGTAAAAGATGACTATTGCCCAGTGTCAAATAAATCCAACCAAAAATTTTAGAGCTATTTCAGTAAACTAGTTTTCCCAGTATTACCCCTAAAGCATTCACAAATAAAGCTGTCTGTTTCTACTTCAGCTTAGAGCAACTTCAACAAAGAACAAACTAGTGAGTGTGCACTGAGAACTGATTGAGTGTTTGAGGTTTCAAGCAGCTAGCACAAATCCTGTTTGATTTCCACCTTCATTTTCATTCACCCCTCCTGAGCAAATAAAATTAAACATGAAAATTCAAACTTTTTTGGCCAAGAACCATTGAACCTAGAAGACCCAAACTTGGCGAACCTAGTAAGGTGCCACAAAAAATGAATCCTGCTCCAAATAAAAGTAATCTGATCATATATAACTCTAAACTTTATGCTAACCCTAACTGAAACTGGAACCCAAAGACTAATTTTATAGCAAAACTATGAGCTAGATAACTCAAATTTGGAAAGCCATTAGGGGTTAGGTAAATGATAAAAATTGCCGAGTCAGAGAAATCTGACCTAAAGATTTTTAGAGCTATTTCAGTACATGGGTATTTCTCTGGTTGCTCCTAAAGCACTCACAGATTAAAAAAAAAAAAAAAAAGTCTCTTTCTATGGCAGCTTAGGGTAACTTCAATAAAAAACAAATCAGTGTGCACTGAACACTGATTAAGTGTGTGAACTTTCAAACTGCTTGTACTAATCCTGTGTGTTTTCCACCTTCATTTCAGTAGAATCCTATAGAGAAAAATGAAGTGAAAAATGAAAATTCAAACTGTTCCTGCCAGCAAACCATTGAACATAGAAGCCCAAAACATGGAGAATCTCATAAAGATAGATTAAAAAAATGAATCCTACCCAGTGTCAAAGTAATCTGACCAAATTAATACCCTAATCCTAACACTAACCATAAACCTAACCCTAAACCTAAACCTAAGCATAACCCTAACCTCGTAGCGAACTTCTGTTCATAGAACACCTAAACCTGGGGAGCCTAGTGGGGTTTGGGAAATGAGGAATGCTGCCCATTGTAAAAGAAATACAACAAAAAAGTTTGGAGCTATTTCAGTACATGTGTATTCCCCTGCTTTTTCCTAAAGCACTCACAAGTAAAGAAGCCCCTTTCTACTTCAGCTTAGTGAAAATTCAACAAAAAACAAACCAGAGAGTGTGCACTGAGAACTGATTAAGAGTGTGAAATTTCAAGAAGCTAGTACAAATCCTTTTTGATTTACACCTCCTTTTCCATATACCCCTATAGGGCAAAAGGAAATGACACACGACAATTCAAACTGTTCGTGTGAGGAAACCTAAATCAAAGTTATATGACCAAATTTTAACCTGACCATACCACAACCCATAAACATAAACTTAACACTAACCACAAACCCAACCCCAACCTGTTAGTGTACATTTGAAACTTGAATATCCAAACGTGAGAAGGATAGTTGTGCTAGGTAAAAGATGAATACAGCTCAGTATAAAAAAAATCAGATCAAAAATTTTGGAGCCATTTCAGTACATGGGTATTTCCCTGTTTATTTCCTAAAGCACTCCCCAATACAGTTGTTTCTGCATGCTTCAGCTGAGGGCCACTTCAACAAGCAACAAACCCAAGAGAGCACACTGAGAACTGATTGAGTGTGTGAAGTTTCTAGCTGCTAGTATAAATTCTGATCAATTTCCACCTCCATTTTCATGCATCCCTATAGGGCAAAATTATGTGAAACATGACAATTCAGAAAGTAACTACCAGTGAACCATTGAACCTAGAAAACCCAGACTTAAGGAACCTACTAAGGCTAGGTACAAGATGAATCCTGCAATTATCAAAAGGAGTCTGACCAATTTTAACACTTCCTCTAACACTAACCATATCCTTTACCCTAACCCTAATGCTAACATGTTAGCAAGCCTTTGTTCTTACAAGACCCAAAATTGGGAAGCCTAATAGGGATAGGTAAGAGACTCAATTTAACCCTAAATCTAATGCTAAACATGACCCTAATCCTAATCCTAACCCTAAGCCTAACTTTTAGAGAACCCTTGAACATAGAAGGCTCAAATGTGAGGAGCTTAAAGGGGCTATGTACAATTGAATCTTGCCCAGTGTCAAAGAAATCCTACCCAAAGTTTTTTGAGCTATTTCAGTACATGGGTATTTTGCTCTTTTCTCCTAAAGCACTCCCAAGTACAGTTGTTTATGCCTGCTTCAGCTCAGGGCTACTTCCACAAAGAACAAATCAGAGAGTATGCAGTGAAAACTGATTGAGTATGTGAAGTTTCAAGCTGCTAGAACAAATCCTGTTCAATTTCCACCTCCATTGTTATGCATCCCAATAAAGCAAAATGAGTGAAATATGAAAATTCAGACTGATCCTGCCAGATAACCATTGAACCTAGAAGCCCCAAACATATTGTGCCTAATAAAACTAGGTAAAAGATGATTTCTGCAAGTATCAGAGTAATCTGACAAATTTTAACCCTTACTCCAATGCTCACCATAACCCTAACCCTAAACCAATCCTACACTGTTATTGAACATTTGCTCTTAGAACCCAAAATTCTGAAGCCTAATAGGGTTAGGTAAAAACCAAATTTAACCCTAACTCTATTGTTAAACCTACCTTTTTGGAATCTTTGAATGTAAGACCCAAATGTGAGGAGACTAATGGGGACAGATTAAAGATGAATCTTGCCCAGTGTCAAAGAAACCAAACCAAAACTTTTGGAGCTACTTCAGTACACTAGTTTTCCCAGTCTTACTTCTAAAGCACTCACAGATAATGCTGTCTCTTTCTACTTCACTTTAGAGCAACGTCAACAAGGAACAAACCAGACAGTGTGCATTGAGAACTGATTGAGTGTGTGAAGTTTCAAGCAGCTGCACAAATCCTTTTTGATTTCCACCTTCATTTTCATTCATCCCTCCTGGGAAAATTTTATTAAACATGAAAATTCAAACTTTTGGGCCAAGAACCATTGAACCTAGAAGACCCAAACTTGGTGAACTTAGTAAAGCATGGCAATAAATGAATTCTGCCCAGAATCAAAGTAATCTGATTAAATAAAACTCTAAACTGAATGCTAACCCTAACTATGAACCTAACCCAAACACTAACTTGTTAGAAAATCTTTGAGCTAGAAAACCCAAATTGGGGAAGCCAAATGGGGCTAGGTAAATAATAAATCTTGCCAAGTGTCTGAGAAATCTGACCAAAAGATTTTTAGAGCTATTTCAGTACATGGTTGCTCCTAAAGCACGCACAGATAAAGAAATGTCTTTTGAAGGCCACCTAGGGGAACTTCAATAAAAACCAAACCAGACAGTGTGCACTGAACACTGATTAAGCGTGTGAATTTTCAAACTGGTTGCACAAATCTTGTGTGTTTTCCACCTTCATTTCAGTAGAACCCTATAGAGAAAATGAAGTGAAACATGAAAATTGAAACTGTTCCAGCCAGAAAACCATTGAACCTAGAAGTCCCAAATATGGAAAACCCCATAAAGATTTGAAAAAAATTAACCCTGGCCAGTATCAATGCAATCCAATCAAATTAATTCTCTAACCCTAACGCTAACCATAACCCTAACCCTAAACCTAACCCTAAACCTAACCCTAACCATAACCCCAACGTGGTAGAGAATTTTGTTCATAGAAGACCCAAATTTGGAAAGCCTAGTTATTTTAGGGAAAATATGAATGCTGCCTAGTGTCAAAGAAATCTCACAAAAATTATGGGAGCAGATTATGCTAAGTGAAGCTAGCCAATCCCTAAAAAACAAATGCCAAATGTCTTCTTTGAGATAAAGAGAGCAACTAAGAACAGAGCAGGGAGGAAGAGCAGGAGGAAAAGACTAACATTAAACAGAGACATGAGGTGGGAGGGAAAGGGAGAGAAAAGGTAAATTGCATGGAAATGGAAGGAGACCCTCATTGTTATACAAAATTACATATAAGAGGTTGTGATGGGAATGGGGAAAAAACAAGGAGAGAAATGAATTGTAGTAGATGGGGTAGAGAGAGAAGATGGGAGGGGAGGGGAGGGGGGATAATAGAGGATAGGAAAGGTAGCAGAATATAGCAGTCACTAATATGGCATCATGTAAAAAGGTGGATGTGTAACCGATGTGATTCTGCAATCTGTAATGGGGTAAAAATGGGAGTTCATAACCCACTTGAATCTAATGTATGAAATATGATATGTCAAGAGCTTTGTAATGTTTTGAACAACCAATAAAAAATTAATAATAATAATACATATCAAAACATATGTTATGCAAGAAAAACTGCTGAGATGGAAGATTAGAGATGAAAGTTAATCTCAAAGTTTAGAAAAATTACACCTCAAAATCTATAAAAATATCTGAGTACATGTTAACCTAGCAGGAGGAAAGTAATAATAAAGATTAGAGCATAAATAAATGAAACAAAGTATATACATATAAAATCAATTGGGCAGAACTTTCAATCCTTGGTTGCTTGGTCCTGTTGCTCTGGAGCTAAGGTTTTAGAATAGCATGGTACAGCAGAGCAGGATCCCATAACAGAAAAATGCTGTTCACTACAAAGTTGCCAGGAAGCAAAGAAAGAGAGGCAGGTGTTGTGGGAATCCTAATATCCTCTTAAAGGGATGCCCCCAATGAACTAACTTTGTCTCACTAGGCCACTTTGCTTAAAGGTTCCACTACTTCCCAGTAATGCCACATGCCAGGGACTACCACTTTAACACATGGGGGACATTTCAGATTTGAGCTGTAACAAGTAACAACAATAAGCAGTAGAGTAGAAAGAACAATTAGATCGAATCTGGAACATGTAGAGAAAGACTAAAACACAGACAACCATATAGACAAATGAGTAGCCAAGCCAGTCAACAGAGCAGTCACCAATATTCCTGTAATTGCAGGAGATGGACTAGAAATAATTGTCTTTGAAATAATCCCGCTTCACATGGAATATCAGATCGGCACAAATACGAGGAAGATTTTAAAGCAGGAAAAAATAAAGAGTGAAACAATAATATTCAATATTGCATTTCAATAAATAAGATAACCCTGGAGATGTAGAGAATTTTCTAGAAACCCAATCAACCAAGATCAAATACTTAAGGAACATAAAGTCTTAATAGAACAATAACGAGATTGGGATTTGAATCATTAACCCAAACCTCTCAATGAACATTTCTAGCCATATAGATTCATTGTAGATCACTATCAAATATATTTAAAAATAATTCCCCCAAACACTTACAAAACCTGAAAAGAAGTAAATCTTTCTTAATTCAATTAGTAAAGCCATCTTTACACTGATGCAATAACCAAAGCTGTATCAGAAAAAAAGGAGTTTATATTATATTCCTGATGAAAACTGATGGAAATACCATGAATAATACATTAATAAAAGAAGTTTAAGAACACATTTACAAAATTATATACCACTTTGTAGGGCTTTTTTCTAGAATTCCAGAACAGTTCAACATAAAAATAAAGAAATCAATAAAAAAAAAGAATGGGAGGGTAAATATGCATTACCAATTGATGCAGATTATCTGACAGAATTCCATACTATTGCCAAAACAATGCTAATACCAAATGCAGCCCAAACTACATCCACCACCTTAATCACTAAACATGCCCTTACATTCTCAAACCTACCCTAAGCCCTATCTCTCTCTTTTTCTTTCACTTGCAGATGGACACAATACCTTTATTTTATTCATTTATTTTATGTGATGGAGTTTTTAAGGTCTTTCCCTTGAACCCCAGATTAGCAGAGATGGCAGGTGGCCTTCTGTGTCCTCCCAAATAGCATCAGATTTCCAAAACCTGTAGCTGAGTGAACGTTTGCTAAGCTACCTGGAAGTCACATACTAAGGATTCCCGAGCATGTCCCAAGCTTAGCTGTGTGGACACATCACACTGGGACTGCACCTGCTCACACAATGTAAGAAGGCCATTTCACAAAATGTTCCCTGCCCACAGGCCAATCAGAGTTATGAGGGTCACCATTCATGTAGTAGTTTACTCAGGCCATCTCAACAAATCAGCCACAAGCAAGAATTTGGAATACTGAATTATTATGGACAGACAAGGTGCCTGCCCCTGTGCTAGGATGCAGGCAATGTCAATATTCTAGGTGAGCAGACAGGGCAGTGCTTTTCCATGAGATGGAGGTCGGAGTGGCAAACAGTGGCAGCAAGTGTCTTTATACATGTACTTTGGATGATGATGTCTATCACATTCCACCATCCTTGCTCACCTCCTGATCCTTGCTTTTTCCTCCTACCCCTCTGTTCTATCTAGAGTTTGTCTATTCCTCCCATGATCCTCCTCCCTACACCACTATGAATCAACCTCCTTATATCAGAGAAAATATTCAGCATTTCTTTTTTGGGAATTGGCTAACTTCACTTAGCATTATCTTGTCCAACACCATTTATTTATCTGCAAGTGCCATGATTTTATTCTCTTTTATTGCTGAGTAAAATTCCATGTGAATATATGCCACATTTTTTATCCATTCATCTACTGAAGGGCATCTAAGTTGGCTCCAAAGTTTAGCTATTGTGAATTGTGCTTATATAAACATTGATGTGGCTGTGTCCCTGCTGTTTTTAAGTCCTCTGGGTATAGAACGAGAAGAGGGATAGCTGAGTCAAGTGGGAGTTCCATTCCAAGTTTTCCAAGTAATCTTCATAATGCTTTCCATAATGGTTGTACCAAATTGCAGTCCCACCAGCAATGTGTGAGTGTACATTTTTCCCAACATCCTTGACAACATTTATTGTTGTTTGTCTTCATAATAGCTGTCATTCTGACTGGAATGAGATGGTACTTTAGAGTAGTTTTAATTTTCATTTCTCTAATTGCTAGAGATGATGAACATTTGTTTATAGACTTGTTGATTGATTGTATATTCTCTTCTGAGAAGTGTCTCTTCAGGTCATTGGCCCATTTATTGATTGGGTTATTTAGTTTTTTGGTGCTTAGCTTTTTGAATTTTTATATACCCTAGGATTAGTGCTCTGACTGATGTGTGAGGCAAAAATTTGCTCCCAGGATGTAGGCTCTCTGTTTACTTCCCAGATTGTTTCTTTTTTTATTAGTTGCTCAAGACAATACAATGATCTTGACATATCATACATTTGATTCAAATGAGATATGAATTCTCATTTTTTCACGTGTACAAATAGCAGGATCACATTGGTTATACAGCCACATTTATACATACAGCAATACTAATGTCTGTTGTATTCTGCTGCCCTTCCTATCTCCCCTCCCCTCCCCTCCCATCACCTCTTTCTACCTAATCTACTGTGACACATTTCTCTCTCTTTTTTTTCTTCCCCCTCACACCATCATATATGTAATTTTGTAAAACGATGAGGGTTTCCTTCCATCTTCCATACAATTCCCCTTCCCCTCCCATTCTCTTCCACCTCTCTTCCCTGTTTAGTGGTAGTCTTCTTCTCAATGCTCTTCCTCCCTACTCTGTTTTGAGTCACCCACCTTATATCAAAGAAAACATTTGGCATTTGCTTTTTAGTGATTGGCTAACTTCACTTAGCATAATCTGCTCTAATGCCATCCATTTTTCTGCAAATGCCATGATTTTGTTATTTTTAGTGCTGAGTAATATTCCATTGTGTATAAATGCCACATTTTTTATCCATACATCTATTGAAGGGCATCTAGGTTGGTTCCACAGTCTAGCTATTGTGAATTGTGCTGCTATGAACATGGATGTAGCTGTGTCCCTGTAGTGCTCTTTTTAGGTCTTTTGGATATAGTCTGAGAAGGGAATAGCTGAGTCAAATGATGGTTCCATTCCCAGATTTCCAAGGAATCTCCATACTGCTTTCCAAATTGGCTGCACCAATTTGCAGTCCCACCAGCAATGTACAAGTGTACATTTTTCCCCACATCCTCGACAGTACTTATTGTTTGACTTCATAATGGCTGCCATTCTTACTGGAGTGAGACGGTATCTTACAGTGATTTTAATTTGCATTTCTCTGGTTGCTAGAGATGGTGAGCATTTTTTCGTGTAATTGTTGATTGATTGTATATCCTCCTCTGAGAAGTGTCTGTTCAGGCCCTTGGCGCATTTGTTGATTGGGTTATTTGTTTTCTTGTTGTTTAATTTTTGAGTTCTTTGTATACTCTGGAGATTAGAGCTCTATCTGAAGTGTGAGGGGTAAAAATTTGTTCCCAGGATGTAGGCTCCCTATTTACCTCACTTATTATTTCTCTTGCTGAGAAAAAAAACTTTTTAGTTTGAATACATCCCATTTGTTGATTCTTGATTTTAACTCTTGTGCTATAGGTGTCTTATTAAGGAATTTGGAGCCCGACCCCATGAGATGAAGATTAGGGCCAACTTTTTCTTCTATTAGACACAGAGTGTATGGTTTGATTCATAGCTCCTTGATCCATTTTGAGTTAACTTTTGTGCCTGGTGAGAGAAAGGGATTCAATTTCATTTTGTTGCATATGGATTTCCAGTTTTCCCAGCACCATTTGTTGAAGATGCTGTCCTTTCTCCATTGCATGCTTTTAGCACCATTGTCTAATATAAGGTAGTTGCAATTTTGTGGATTGGTCTCTGTGTCCTCTATTCTGTACCATTTGTCTACCCGCCTGTTTTGGTACCAGTACCATGCTGTTTTTGTTACTATTGCTCTGTAGTATAGTTTAAAATCTGGTATCACTATACCACCTGTTTCACTCTTCCTGCTTTAAATTGTTTTTGTTATTCAGAGTCTTTTATTTTTCCAGATGAATTTCATGATTGCTTTTTCTATTTCTGTGAGGAATACCCTTGGGATTTTGATTGGCATTGCATTAAATCTATAGAGTACTTTTGGTAATATGGCCATTTTAATGATATTAATTCTGCCTATCCGTGAACAAGGTATATCTTTCCAACTTCTAAGGTCTCCTTCTATTTCTCTCTTTAGGGTTCTGTAGTTTCCATTATATAAATCTTTCACCTCTTTGTTAGGTTGATTCCCAAGTATTTTTTTTTTTGAGGATATTGTGAATGGAGTGTTTGTCCTCATTTCCATTTCAGAGGATTTGTCACTGATATACACGAATGCCTTTGATTTATGGGTATTGATTTTATATCCTGCCATTTTGCTGAATTCATTTATTAGCTCTAGAAGTTTCTTGGTAGAACTTTTTGGGTCTGCTACGTATAGGATCATGTCATACGCAAATAGTGCTAATTTAAGTTAATCTTTTCCTATCTTTATGCCTTTGATTTCTTTCATCTGTCTAATTGCTCTGGCCAGTGTTTCGAGAACTATTTGAATAGATGTGGTGAGAGAGGGCATCCCTGTCTTGTTCCAGATTTTAGAGGGAATGCCTTCAATTTTTCTCCATTTATAATGATGCCAGCCTGAGGTTTAGCATAAATACCTTTTACAATGTTGAGGTAAGTCCTTGTTATCCCTAGTTTTTTTAGTGTTTTGAACATAAATAGAAACTGTACTTTGTCGAATGCTTTTTCTGCATCTATTGAGATGATCATATGGTTCTTATCTTTAGTTCTATTGATGTGGTGAATAACATTTATTGATTTCCGTATACTGAACCAGCCTTGCATCCCAGGGATGAATCCTACTTGATCATGAACCACCATCTTTTTGATATGTTTTTGTATACAATTTGCCAGAATTTTATTGAGGATTTTTGCATCTATGTTCATTAGAGATATTGGTCTGTAGTTTTCTTTCGTTGAAGTGTTTTTGTCTGGTTTAGGAATCAGGGTGATGCTGGCCTCATAGAATGAATTTGGAAATACTCCCTCTTTTTCTCTTTCCTGAAATAGCTTGAACAGTATTGGTATTAGTTCTTCTTTAAAGGTTTTGTAAAACTCTGCTATATACCCATCATTCCTTTTGTTTGGACCTGTATACCTTTCTCTATCCCAATGACTCTTAAGTTTGTTTTTTTATCATATTTCATATCTCTTGGATGTTTTGCTCATGGTTTCTTACCAGCTTTTCTGAGTTGACTAGACTCTTTTCGAGATGATATATTTTGTCTTTGTTGTCTGATGTTCTGACTTCTACTTGGTCTACTCTACTGGTGATACTCTCATTTAAGTTTTTAATTTGGTTTATAATTTTTTTCATTTCTAGGATTTCTGTTTGATTTTTTTATAACCTCTATCTCCCTGTAGAGTTCTTCTTGGATTTATTTATGTAATTCATTGTCGAAGTGGTCTTTCATTGTTTGCATTTGCTGTCTAATATCCTCTTTAAGGTTCCATACCATCTGAATCAAGTATGTCTTGAATTCTTTATATAACCATTTCTCTAATGCATCTAGCATCTCCTGTAAATTTAAGCTGTCCTGCATTATTTGTTTTCCTTTTCTTCCTTGTTTTTTCATGATGCTTGTGTTTCTTTCCACTCAGTTTGACTGCTATGTTACTATTTTCTCCTATAAATTTGTTTGGGTTTTGTATAGCTCTGAGATCTCTCCTTTGTGATGGGAGACAATGTCTAGAGATGTTGGATTTAATTGTAATTTAAAGTAATTTCATTATTTTCATAAAAGGCATACAGATTCTGATGGTGTATAGAGAACTGCGGTTTGATCTTAGGACTTTATGTTTAGGTCAGATGATGTGATGGTATAGGAGTTAGTATATCTTAGCTACCTTGGAAGATTTCTCTACTGAAGGGAGATATTAATAGGAGAATAGACAGGAGTATTTGGGGGTATCTAAGAACTTAGGAGCACTATAGACAGCCTAGGAACATTCACCTATTTGCATTTAGTAAATTACACATGATAGAATTCATAATACTTGGGAGGAAAGGTATGGGAAAAGGAAGGAAGAAATCAAGAAAGAGAAAAAAAAGAAGAAGAAGAAAGAAAAAGAAAAAATGCACTCTTGGAGTTCTATTTTCTTCTCTTCTAGTATGTGGAGCTGTGCTTTCCTGGCTAAGTCTCTGCCCTCAAGATGCAGGAAACAATCCATGTGAGGTGGTTCTCCCTCCCCAGCAGGGTGACTCTCTAATCCTGATCACTTAGGGTTGCTCCTGGTCTCTAGCCCCTTGCTTCTCCTGCCAGCCAGGCCCTACTTACTGGAGCAGTTCTCCACAGTTCTAGCTACACTCTGGGCCTCCAGTTTCCTGGATGCCCTGCTCTCTTGAATGACTGGGTGCTCTCTCTCTCTTTTTTTTTTTTTTTTGTTTGTTTGTTTTTTGGGGTTTCTTTGTTTGTTTGTTTGTTGTTGTTGTCGTTGTTGTTGTTGTTATTCACCCAGACTTCACGGTTGTGGAGCAGGAGAGTTGGAAACCGGCAGCCTACACTATAGGATTCTCTCTGATAGCCACACCCCCGAAAGAGAAAGGTTTCCGTTTTCGCCACTGGTGGGAGGGGGAGTGGGATGTCAGGTGCCTTTTCTGCTTCCCTTGGCTCTGATATTCATGCCCAAGGAGAGCTGGGGAGAGATTTTTTTTTTTTTTTTGAGTTTTCCCAGCTGTATGGAGAGGTGGAGCTGAGGGTCACACACCTGTAGTCGCCAAATTCGCTGCAATGGGATCTGATCCACGGAACTGAGGATGTCATTTCTCTGATATGGTGGTCACCAGTTTCCTTGCTGGGGTGTCTGGTGAGGAGGGTGAATCTGAGCCATTTATCTCCTAAGTCCCAGCTTCAGATCTTGGTCTGGTGGCCTGTGGAGGCACAGTTGGCAGCTCCTCACAGGATCCCAAGTTTTGTTTCTCTGCGCTGCTCAAGGGTCTCCACAGCGCTGAATCGCCTCCAGGTGTGGCGGGTTGTTGACCAACTAGCCAGTACCTCTGCACACGGAGTGGCTCAGATTCACTCGCATCTCAGTCACATTGCAGCCCCTTAGATGTTCAAACTCTTCCCTTAGGTTTCACTGTAACCCAACTTCCATGAATGTTCCTGACAAGACAGCAACCAGCCATTCTGAACTCACAGCAAGCACAGCAGCGCAGGTCATGGGAGTGCTACCTTCCTACCCGCTGCCATGTTCTCTCTCCCAGATTGTTTCTTTTGCTGAGAAGAAACTTTTTAGTTTGATTCCATCCCATTTATTGATTCTTGGTTTTAATTCTTGCACTATAGGAGTCTTATTAAGGAAGTTGGAGCCTAATCCCACATGATGATTAGGGCCTACTTTTTCCTTCTATTAGATGCAGAGTCTCTGGTTTAATTTTTAGGTCCTTGATCCACTTTGAGTTGAGTTTAGTGCATGGTGAGAGATAGGGGTTTAATTTCATTTTGTTGCATATGGATTCCAAGTTTTCCCAGCACTATTTGTTGAAGATGCAAGCTTTTCTCTAATGCATGTCTTTTGTGCCTTTGTTTAATATAATTGTAATTTTGTGGGTTAATCTCTGTGTCCTTTATTCTGTACCATTGGTTTATTAGTCTGTTTTGGTGCCAATAACATAGTTTTGTTACTATTGCTCTGTAGTAGAGTTTAAGGTCTGGTATAGTGATGCCACCTGCTTCACTCTTCCTGCTAAGGATTGCTTTAATTATGATGGATCTTTTATTTTGCCAGATGAATATTATGATTGCTTTTTCTATTTTTATAAGGAATGTCATTGGGATTTTGATTGGAATTGCATTAAATCTTTATAGTGCTTTTGATAGTATGGTCATTTTGATAATATTAATTCTGCCTATCCAAGAGCAAGATTGATCTTTCCATCTTCTAAGATCTTATTTGATTTCTTTCTTAAGGGTTCTGTAGTTTTCATTGTATGGATCTTTCACCTCTTTTGCTAAGTTAATTCCCAAGTATTTTTTGAGGCTATTGTAAGTGGGGTTTTTCTCATTTCCATTTCTGAGGATTTGTCACTGATATACAAAAATGCCTTTGACTTATGGGTGTTGATTTTATACCCAGCTACATTGCTGAATTCATTTACTAGTTTCAGAAGTTTTCTGGTGGAGCTTTTTGGGTCTTCTAGATATAGAATCATATTGTCAGCAAATAGTTCTAATTTGAGTTCTTATTTTCCTATATGTATCCCTTTAATTTCTTTCATCTGTCTAATTGCTCTGGCCAATGTTTCAAGAACTATGTTAAATAGAAGTGGTGAAAGAGGGAATCCCTGTCTTGTTTCAGTTTTTAGAGGGGATGCCTTCAATTTTTTTCCATTTAGAATAATGTTTGTCTGTGGCTTAGCATAGATAGCCTTTACAATGTTGAGATATGTTCCTGTTATCCCTAGTTTTTCTAGTGTTTTGAACATAAAGGGGTGTTGTAACTTTCCATTGCCCTCAGCATGGGACTCCCAATGTGAGAAGACAGCTTTTCACATTGGGAACTCGTGAAACTTAATTCTGCAGTGTTCAATTATAGGGACACAAGAAGTAAAAAACTAGAATAAGAATATAAATAAATAGGGGCTGGGTATTGTGGCTGAGTGGTACAGCGCTCGCCTAGCATGCACGAGGCACTGGGTTCGATCCTCAGCACCACATAAATGTAAAATAAAGATATTGTGTCTACCTAAAACTTAAAATAAATAAATATTTTTAAAAGAATATAAATAAATAAACAAGTTTAGAAGAATATAAATAAATAATCCCCAGCCTGGGCACCAGCAGAGTGAATGGGGTGCAGAAAAAGGAGATGGCCTTGCTGACAGATAAGGAAAGAAAGAACAAGATGGGGAAGGTTGCATATGCCTGTAATCACAGAGTCTCAGGAGGTTGAGGCAGGAGGATCAAGGTCAGACTCATAGATGGTAGGACTGCAAATTGGTGCAACTACTATGAGAAGCAGTATGGAGATTCTCAGAAAACTGGGAATGAAACCACCATTTGACCCAGCTATCCCACTCCTTGGTTTATACCCAAAGGACCTAAAATCAGCATAGTATAGTGACACAGCAACATCAATGTTTTATAGCAGCTCAATTCATAATATCTAGACTATGGAACCAACGTAGGTGTCCCTCAATAGATGAATGCATAAAGAAAATGTGGTATATATACTCAGTGGAATATTACTCAGCTTTAAAGAAGAGTGAAATATGGCATTTGCCTGTAAATGGTTGGAGCTGGAGAATATCATGCTAAGTGAAATAAGTCAATCCCACAAAACCAAAGGCTAAATGTTTTCTCTAATATGCAGATGCCAATTCCCAATAAGGCGGGGGCACTAGGGAAGAATAGCATCACCTTAATTAGGTAGAGGGAGGTGGTGGGATGGGAGGGAAGGGATGTAGGGATAGGAAAGATAGTAGAATGAAATAGACATTATTACTGTATGTATATATGTGACTACATGACCAATATGATTCTGCACATGTACACTCAGAAAAATGAGAAATTATATCCCATCTATGTATGATATACCAAAGTGCATAAATGCATTATACTGTCATGTATAACTAATCAAAACAAATTAAATTTTTTAATTAGAAAAAGAAACTAAGTTCAGCCTTCACAACCTAGTGTGGCCCTAAGCAAACCAGTGATACCCTGTCTCTAAATATTTTTTTTTAAATGGCTGAGGATGTGGCTCAGTGGTTAATTGTCCAGAGGTTTAATCTTTATACTTAAAAAGCAAAAATAAAAAAGAAAAAGAAAGAATAAAAATTCACTTGGGGAAACCTGTGTGTTCCTGTGTTAGAAAAGAAGGCTGATTTTAATGGTCACAGTGTAATTAAGGGTAGTGGCTTAGTGTTAGCAAATCCAAAATTAGTTCTCCTGGATCAAGAAATGCTCCAGACATGGAAGAAACACCTGGGCAAGGAGAAAATACACAGCATTAGGTGCTTCGGTTGTAGTTGGGCAGTATCTGTGGACCTGATAAGAACATCAATAAACATGTTCCACATGGGCCCCCATGGGGAAATCCACACTAGCACTACTGCCACAGTCTGTGCATTCATGCATCCAAAAACCAAATTTGTGGGAATGTCACAGGATAAGCTACCCCTGCATGCACAAGCCTAGCAGAGTAGGTTAGCCCCTACTCCCCAATCACTGCTGCTCTTGCTCCTGTGATCTATGCAAAGACCAGAAGGGAAAAACTGAAAGAAAAAAAACTCTTAGTCTTGCCTGTAACTTATTTATGACATTGCATAACTTAGGTGCAAGAGTATGGGTAGTAAAAATAAAGCATTTACTATTCTCTTGTGACTAAAGACCTCATTGTTCAGAATAGATTTGCTTAAATACTTTTTTCCTTAATGATTCATGGAGAGAGAGAGAGAGAGAGAGAGAGAGAGAGAGAGAGAGAGAGAGAGAGAGAGAGAGAAACACTTCCTTTAAGGCTAGATGTTACCTGCAATGGCATTCAATGTTGAACAACAAGTGTGTCATTGTAGGTACAACTAATATGTATTCCAAATATGTCTGTATTCAAATATGTCTGTAAGTATTTACCCACTAAAGCTCTTATTCTTTCTTATTGGAACCTCTACAATTACCTTGTGCTTACTCTTTCTTATTTCTTCTTGCTCACCCTTCAACCTACTATCTAAGGAGAAGAATGTGGTCAAGTAGGAGTTTAGCTTTTGGAATTAAGGCCTCTGTTCAAACCTCATCTCTACCAAGTCCAGTACAAAACAAGCCTCAGTGTTCATTATTTTAAAAAACTCTTGCCTTTGGGGTTGGTAGCAATATTAAAGACCTCCCCAAGGTCTTACTTATATTAAAGTAAGTATTATAAAAAATATAAATTACATTATAACACTCCTCAATTAAATCCTTGCAAAATAAAATTCAAGTTTCTTATAATAACTGATGTGGTTCCAAGCTTCCAAGATGTCTAAATGACCCCTACTTTCTGCTACTCTCAACCTTGTATGTTCCCCTGCCACATCATATCAAGGCTGTTTTATGTGACCAAGAGCATACATTAAAAATGGTGGTATGTTGCTTCAAAAAGGGTGTTTTCCATGAAGAAAGTGTACTACCATGTTACAAGCATAACTCTGAAAAAGGTTACATGGAAAGAAACTAAATTCTCTGCCCAGCAGTCAGTGAGGAGCTGGCTGCCAGCACGCTCACACATGAGCTTGGAAGTACATCTTCCAGTCCATCCTTGAGATAACTGCAAGCTCATGTAGACCTTGAGTCAGAACCACAAAGCTAGACATGCCCAATTCCTAACTAATAGAAAATACATGAGATGTTTAGTTTTAAAATGAGAGGGGGTAGGTGCTCCTGTGCTCCTGTGTCTGTGTGTGTAGGGGGAGGTGCTTTTCTGCACAAGATCCAACTAACCTCTTTAGCTCTACTCTGGCTTATTTCCCTCAGTCTCCTTTCCATGACCTCCTGGAGCCATATGTAAATCCATAGTTCACCTTCTCTGGACTGGGCTATGGGTAATAATGCCCACTCCTAACTCCCGGCAAACCTCCTTTTTTTGAAGCTCTTATAATTCTTGAATGATAGTCTTCCCTGGCATGGAATAGAAGTCTTCCCTCTGATACAGCCCACTGCAGACCCAACCACATAGTATGACATACCCATCCCACATTTACTATCCAGGCCTTTTTGGCAAATTGGAAGAACCTATAAAGACTCAGTGCTTTCACTATATAGCACCTGTGTGTTTAAAGGCAGTCAGCTTATCAATGCAAGAAAAAAAAAATTCAACCACCATATGCTCTTTGTGTCAGTTCATAGTTTCTTTAAAAGAAGTGGGATTTTTAAAATTTTTCATTTGTTCTGCTTAGTTGTACATGACAGCAGAATGCATTTCAATTTATTGTACACAAATGAACTGCAACATTTCAATTCTCTGGTTGTACATGGTGTAGAAATACACCATTTGTGTAATCATACATGTATCTAGGGTAGTGAAGTCCATCTAATTCCACCATGTTTCCTATCCTCATGACCCCTCCCCACTCTCTAATTTGCCCAATCCAAAGTTCCTCCATTCTTCCCATGCCCCCCATCATAGAAAAGCATCCACTCATCAGAGAAAACAATTTGGCCTTTAGTTTTTGAGGGTTGGCTTACTTCCCTTAGCATTATAGTCTCCAACTCCATTCATTTACCTGCAAATGTCATAATTTTATTCTTTTTCAATGCTAAGTCATATTCCATTGTGTATATATACCACTGTTTCTTTATCCATTCATCTACTGAGGGGCATCTAGGTTGGTTCCACAGCTTAGCTATTGTGAATCCAGCTGCTATAAACATTGGTGTGGCTATGTCACTATAGTATGCTGATTTTAAATCCTTTGGATATAGACAGAAGAATTGGATAGCTGGGTCAAATGGTAGTTCCATTCCAATTTTTCTGAATAATATTCACATTATTAAAACTGCTACATAAGTTTAATGCAATTTCTATTAAAAATATCAAAGACATTCTTCATAAAACTAGAAAAAGCAATCATAAAATTCATTTAGAAAAATAAGAGACACAGAATAGCCAAAGCAATCCTTAGAAAGAAAAATAAAGCAGGAGACATCACAATACCAGACCTTAAACTATATTACAGAGCAAAAGTAACAAAAGCAGCATGATATTGGCACCAAAATAGACATGTAGACCTATGGTACAGAATAGAGGACACAGAGACCAACACACATGAATACAGTTATCTCATACAAGACAAAAGCACCAAAAACACATATTGGAGAAAGGGTGGATGGCCTCCTCAACAAATGGTGCTGGGAAAACTGGAAATCCATATGTAGCAAAATGAAATTAAACCTCTATCTCTCACCATGCACAAAACTCAATGCAAAGTGGATCAAGGACCTACCAATTAGATCAGAGACCCTGAACCTAATAGAAGAAAAAGTAGGCCCAAATCTTTATCATGTTGGATTAGGCCCTGGCTTCCTTAAAAAGAGTCCTAAAGTGCTAGAAATAAAATCAAGAATCAATAAATGGGATGGATTCAAACTAAATGCTTCTTCTCAGCCAAAGAGACAATCATTGAGGTGAAGAGAGAGCTTACAGTATGGAAGTAAATTTTTACCATACATACATTAGATAGAGTACTAATCTCCAGGATATACAAAGAACTCAAGAATGTAATACCAAAAAACCAAACAACCCAATCAATAAATGGGATAAGAAACTGAACAGACACTTATCAGAAGAAGGTGTACAAGTGATCAACAAATACATAAAAAAGTGCTCAACATCTCTAGTAATTAGAGAAATGCAAATCAAAACTACTCTAAGATTTCATCTCTCCCCAGTCAGAATGGCAGTTTTCAAGAATACAAACAATAATAAGTGTTGAAGAGAATGTGGGGAAAAAGGTACACTCATACATTTCTGGTGGAACTGAAAATTGGTGCAACCTCTTTGATGTTTTAACAAGAAAAAAACAATGAGAAGATTAAACAAATCTTTTTGTATGAGTAAGATACCGAGGATGGCTGAAATTTGGAACCACTTAAGTGACCCAGCATTCATTTTCTCCTTTTGTGTCCTAGACTGATGCTATCCAATATGGAGGCCATTGGCCACGCAATCTATCAAGAGCACAAACTCAGTTTCTTAGTTGTAGGAGCTACATGCCAAACTTTCATTGTTTAGAAGCTACTGAATTAAACTCAATTGACACCAGACATTTCCATGAAGTCAACAAATATTGAATGGTGCTGTTCTAGAGCAGTGCTTAGCAAACATTTCCTACAAATCAATAGTTGTCAATAGTGTTGACATGTGACCAATTTGGACTTCAAATCTACTACTCAGCCTGGCCACAAATAAATGGTGGTAACTGAGTTCTGATATAATTCTATTTGCCTAATAAGGGAATGGGTGTATGCTGGATACAGCTCTCAGGTACCACTTTTTTGAACCCTATTCCAAGAGCATTTACGATATTGTACCTGAACACTTTGAATGACAGCATTCCAAGCACCACCTAGGGACACCCTCTCCTGTTCTGGTAAATGCTAGTGGTTTCTAAGGTTTTACTTGGTTAGAATAAGCTAATGAGAATAATAGCCAGACAGAGGACAATCACCACCATCAGCACCACCACTCCACATAACTCTGGGGAGCTAACCTACAAGACAGACTGTGGGTTATATTTAGATAGGACACTGTAATCCATGCCCCATCTGGTGAAAAGCACTAGATGCCTTCAAACAATGTGGATGGTGCTGATAGTGTTCAGGGTACTCCTACCAATCTGCACAAAGTCTACCATCTTCAGGACCAGGGGAGATAAGTTGTCTCAATCTCAGGAAAGGAGTCTCCTCTTTCAGAGGGATAAACAGCCAATTCTTCTGCTGACAGTTTGAGCTGATGAATACCCCAGATATTGCCCTGGAAAGTCAGCCTAGATGCAGACCCACCACAAAAAAAATAGTAACTCCTCTCTCATCACTCCCAGCAAAAAATCCAAAGCCCTTAGCTAGGAAGGGCATGTATCATTAATTCCATATTTAGAGGGAAACCAAGGCCAAAAGGAAGATGCCTTACATAGTAGCAATAGGGAGGAATACACTGTCTTACTGTGTAACTAGACATGTAGCACAGCTTTTGCTGATTTCCTTCTCTGAGAAGCAAGAGAAAATATGTACCAGTCACATGATCCTTAGGCACATACTAAGTGAGGTTGGCAGTAGTCAATCTAGTGCAGTGCACCTGCAACATAGCACATGCTCCATGAATACCAGTGAAGGCTATGTTGGAGGTAAAAACAGGTCAAGGTGGAGGAGGGCTAGTGTCACTGGCTTCATCATGAAATGATTCCATGCTTTCTAACTCTTGAGTCCTGACCTGGATGGAATCTATAAACAGGTACTCCTGCTGCTGTAGGAATCAAGCAATAAATGGCACTCAAAGAATAAGAGAAACTGTGGGAAGCTGTTCTTGCATGTGATTTGAACTACCTCCATGGCTGGGTGTGAGGCGCTTAGACACACTGTGTCAGAGCCTTCCCCACCCTTCCCCAGATTCGAGAGCTTGTCCATGTGGGGGTGTGCCTGACCAATAACCTGAAAACAATCACTGACCCTGACCTTGGAATATTGCCCCGATCGACGTTCATTGGATAGAATTTTCCCCTGAATTTTTTGTTCCCCAATAAAAGCTCACTCTCTGGCATGTTTCTCTCTCTCTTGCTGGCCTCTTGTGTAAACCTCACTACTGTGTCAGGTGGCTAGAGGCAGGAGTTAGGAGGAGCCGTCTCTGAGATGGGCATAAAGGCAAATTGAGAGTCATGTCTCTTTAATTTGAACTCACTAGTTAATTTCTATGTTTTGATCCTCTATTATGAAGCTAGCGTGCTGGTCACATGGCTGAAGTGGCGCCCAACGTGGGGCATATTAAATTAACTAGGTTGAATTAGGGAGCACACTATAGAAATAAGGAATTGGTGACATTTTTGGGTCATTTTGGGGGTACTGAAGCAATGAGATGTTAAATTATTAATAATGGGAAATTCGACTTCTACTGATAAGGACATGTACTTGACTATTTTAGAAACAATAATTAATCAGAAAGGAAAGCAAATAAAAATGACTCAGTTATTACAATTCTTAAAGGTTGTAGGTTAATTTTGCCCTTGGTTTTGTGACCAAGATAAGCCAAATTTACACATTTGGGACAAATTAGGAAGGAAATTACATAAAATCTGCCTTTCTAATGAATTACCTGGAAATCTTGAAAATATACAAAAAGTATGGACTGCCTTAGAAATTTGTCTTTTTGACTACATGGGCCTTAGTCCATGGCCCCCTGAAGATCTACTGAAAGGTATTCAGAGAGCCATTAAGTCTATTCAAATGGAAAATCTGCCTGAGGCTAAGGTAATCTCCTTTCCTTTAAACCGGTTAAAGACAAAAGCTCTCAGAGCGAAACCGAAAGTAAGAAATGTAAGCTTGCCTGAACAAAGTCAGAATAACCTGGAGGAAGATCATAGAGATGAAGATCATAGAGAGGAAGCCTCCGGAGGCATAGATAGTTCTCTTCCCGGAGGCATAGAGAGTCCTCCTGGAGGGATAGAAAGTTCTCCTCCCAGAGAGGAAAGTCCAGAAGAAATTCCTAGAGAGGTAGAAAGCCCTTCTCCCCCACGTTGCTTACAAGCCCAATTTCAACATGGTGACAGCAAAAATTTGGCTGCCCAAGTCTCAGTCTGAGGGAGAGGAATCAGACATTGAAATCCAGGTCTTGCAGGGGAATTTCAACAGGCTGCGTTTGACACTGCCTGCCCAGGCTATTAGAATTCGGCAATTGTCTGCTAAAAGGACAAAATTTAACAGGTACTCTGAATTAACAATGACTTTTCTTACCCTGTTCCAGCAAGGTATTAGAAAGGCACAGGAAGTGGGGGAAGACATTAGCGGATTTCAACTTTTCCCAGTTTTTGAACAGATTAACCAGCAAGATCAGCGGGTTCACGTCCACACAGTAATTCCTTTTAAGACTATCAAGGAATTAAAGAGCACTTGTGAGGTTTATGGTCCAAATTCACCTTTTGTGCAAAATTTGCTTGAGACTATCACAACCACTGTAAGGGTCCGGCGAACGTCAGAGGAAGAGACCACCAAGAGACCGACTCATGCAACGCAAAAGGGGATTTATTGAGGATCCAATCCAGCGCACTGGGGCTCCAGGCTCACTCAAGAAGGGAGAGCGGCCAAAAAGCCCCGAGCAGGGGTTGAGCAGTGCTTAAGTACACTTTTGGGGGAGGGCGGGGGCTTTGCATACATCAGAGCAAATCGTCATGAGGTGAGGGAAAATTGAACAACAACTCTCAAACATGATTAGTCCATTCATTGGCAGGAACAGGTCGGGCGGGGGTGATAGGTCACTCCTAAAGAGGGGGATACATTTAAACTGATTGGTTTGGGCCCTGAGTGCCTACGTGCCAAACTGCACAGGGTCCAGGTTATTTAACAACTAAATGGTCAGTACCGGGCATTGTCTTAACTGCCTCAGGAATTTCAGGTTCTGTGTGCAGTTCAGAAACTTTACAATACCTAGTCCTTTACATTTTAACTCAGGCTTTGCAGCTTAGAAACATTACCCTTTCACCACTCCCACCGAGTGACTGGATTTCATTAGCTAGAGCTTGCCTGAGCAGCAGGGATTTCTTTCTTTGGAAATCCTACTGGTCTGATTTTTGTGCCGAACAAGCAGAAAGGGAATAGGAGAGAAAATCTCCAGACACCAGTGGAGATGCTTTTAGGAACGGGTGAATTTATTGATTTGGAAAGACAGTTAAATTATGAATTTGTGGTATATGATCAGATAACTGCTTGTGCTAAACGTGCCTGGAAAGAGATAGTCTCCAAAGACCAATCTAATGTAGGTCTAACTAAGGTTAAACAAGGTGCTAGTGAGCCTTATTCTGATTTTGTAGCAAGACTGTATCAGACAGCCCACTGTTCCATAGGAGACCCAGGCACTTGTGAATTTATTGTTAAACAATTGGCATTTGAAAATGCAAATAAATATTGTCAGGATGTTCTCAAACCCCATAGAAAAAAGGGCACAGTTTCTGAATTTATCCGCTTGTGTTCTGATATAGATTTAACTCATTTACCAACAGTAACATTGGCTGCTGCATTAAAGGAAACATTGCAGCCACAGGAATTGGCACACAAACCTCCTGGGAGATGTTTGCAGGAATGCAATACTCATAACTTTAAGTCCAGGGCTCCCTCTGCTGTTGATAGTAGATATTACAGGGCTCAGCCCCACATGGCGGATCAAGATAGTGCTGATCAGCCCGCCTTCTTATCACCATTTCCGCCTCGCCGGAACACAAAGTTCCGGTCGGCCCTCTCCCAGCCCGAGAATGAGGAATTAGATGAAGATCCCGCAATTTGACATCATCGTACAGAACATGGGGGCCGCCATTTTTCCCAGAGCAAAACTGACAGTTTCTGTACAAACCCTTAATGATTTTCAAAAGTTATTAGGAGATACTAATTGGCTGAGGCCATCCTTAAGACTAACTACTTCTGATTTAAGTCCTTTATTTCAGCTATGACAAGGGAATCCTTCCCCAACCTCTCCACGTCAGCTGACAAAAGAGGCTAGAACAGCTTTAAAAAAGGTTGAAAGTGCAATTAAAAATACACAACTTACTAGAGTTGATCCTAAAGAAATAGTGTATTTATTAATATCTCCAACTGAGCATACCCCAACAGGAGCCATATGGCAAATATTAGGAGTTATTGAGTGGATTTATTTAGCCAACTCACCCCAAAAAACATTGATTCCTTTTCATGACTCTATTGCTCAATTAGTAATTAAAGGTAGAATGAGAGTTTTACAATTAATTGGACTGAGCCTGATATCATAATTATTGCATTTTCTGTTCAACAAAATAATTGCCTTTTTCAAACTTCTAGCTTATGGCAGATAGCTTTTGCTGATTTTCCTGGCCAGATAGTCATTACCCTCGTGATAAAATTATTCAATTTGCATCATTAACACCACTTATTTTTCCAAAGATTGTATGTGCCCAGCCCATAGATGGAGCCCTATTGGTGTTCACTGATGGTTCAAGCTCAGGTAAAGCAGGTTTTTATAGTCATATTCACACAGAGATAAAACATACTTCATATACTTCTGCCCAAAGAGTGGAGCTTCAAGCTCTCACCTGTGCCTTAAATTACTTTACAAATGAGCCTATTAATATTTATTCTGACAGTTTATATGCAGTCAGAGTTACCAAAAATATTGAAACTTCAGTTATTGGATATACTTCATCACAAGAGTTATTTGAATTATTTTATAATTTATAAAAGGCAGTGCAAATGCGAAAATACCCATGGATCATAGGACACATACAGGCTCACATTAATCTTCCAGGACCTTTAGTTTCAGGTAATGACAAGATTGATAAATTAGTAGCTGTTTGTTAACAGATGTCTCCATATGATTGTGCACAAGCTTCACATTCCTTACATCATCAAAATGCTTCTAGCTTACATAAAAAATTTAATATTAGCAGAGAACAAGCTCATCAAATTGTAAGTCACTGCCCTAAGTGTGTTATTCACTCTCCATCTCTACCATCAGGGGTAAATTCCTGTGGATTAAAACCAAATAAAATATGTCAAATGGATGTAACTCATATTCCTCAATTCGGTAAACAATGTTATGTACATGTGATAGTTGATACACATTCCAGATTTATTTTTGCCATAGCAAGTACAAAAGAAAACACTCAACATGTAATTTCTCATTGCCTAGCAGACTTTGCTATGTTAGGATGCCCTTTACAGACTAAAACAGATAATGCACCAGCTTATGTAAGCTCTTCTTTTCAACAATTTTGCCAAGAGTTTCAAATTAATCATAAAACAGGAATTCCTTATAACCCACAAGGTCAAGCCATTGTGGAATGAGCTCACTTATCTATTAAGCTGCAATTATAAAAATTAAAAGGAGGAATAGGTTTATGACTCCCCAAAATAGCCTCAACCATGCCTTGTTCATTTTAATTTTTTTAAATTGTGATGCAGAAGGCCACACTGCAGCTGAGAGGCACATGTCTCCTGCAGTAACAGGCCCTTTAGGCAGAGTTTTGTGGAAAGATTTACAGACTGGTCAATGGAAAAGCCAAGATCCAGTGATTATGTGGGGCAGAGGTTATGCTTGTATTTTTCCAGAAGGTGCTTTCTGTCCTATCTGGGTGCCTGAATGCGCAATCAGACATGGAAGAGATAGAACGGAGATTCAAGCGACTGAAGATCGACCCGGAGAAGCCCCCATTCAAAAGGAAGAGATATGGAAGAAGAATGAAGAGAAACTAGATTGACCCAACTGAAAAGCTGATTTCATGAGAAGACGTGAAGAAGCTCACAACACAAGCTTCCCAAATAATTTGACTCCTAGGAAGAAACAAGACCCCAGTGATGATGGTAGCTACGGTGATTGCCTTGCTGGGCTGTCAGGTAAAAAGGAGTCGAGCAGACACTTACTGGATGTATTTCCCAGATCCACCCCTGGTACATCCAGTTGTGTGGACTGGAGAATCTATTCCAGTGTTTACTAATGACTCATTCATGATGGGAGGATTTACAGATACTCATATTACTCCTAATCATGTGACTAGATTTAATTATTCTGGCTACAGTGCCCAATTATCTTTGTGTTGGTCCCACGATAAACATGCTGGCTGTCTGAGAGTATCATTTGAAGAAAAGACAGTGATTGCTAGACCTAGACTGACTAATCATACTATTTATGGAGACGTAAAACCTTATACTAGATCAGTGATTAAGATGGGAGTTTCCCATAACCAACCAGTCATTTCTGCAAAACTTCCATGAATACCCCACTGTCCAAATAGTTCTACAATTGAGATTGGCACCTTTCCTAGATGGATAGATTGTGTAAATATCCTTCCAGTACAACATAAGGTGTCTAAAGATAGAGAGTATATTTTAGACTGGTCTCCAAAAATTGATAAGAGACAATTAGGAAAAAACTCTGCTATGACAATATTCTTGAGCATTTATGTTTCCTGACCAGTATATCCTCCCACCCTTGTGACAAAGAAAACCTTTTCTGACAGGTAATATTTGCTTGGCATTTTAGGGTAAATACAGGTACATTAGAGCATTGGTGATTCTATCATCCTTGTTATGTCTGAGGCAGAAGAACCTGGGGGAATAGGAACAGGTGGGGGAACATATTCTTTAGGGGGAACTGCAGCATAACAGATAGGGCAGGTCAGAACTGTTGCATAGGTTTGTCCCTGTTGGAGGCAGAAACCATGGAGGCCTTCCTTGATACATGCATCAAGCCTATTGTTCTAGGAGAGAAAAATGTATTTTTGACAGGAACAGAGTGAAAAAAGGACTGTGACCCATTACCACAGGACTTAGTAAGACACAAATCATTATAAAAAAATCAAATCCGGGGCTGGGGATGTGGCTCAAGCGCTAGCGCGCTCGCCTGGCATGCGTGCGGCCCGGGTTCGATCCTCAGCACCATATACAAAGATGTTGTGTCCGCCGAGAACTAGAAAAAATAAATATTAAAAAAAATTCTCTCTCTCTCTCTCCTTCTCTCTCTCTCACTCTCTCTTTAAAAAAATAAAATAAAATCCCCCCTAACAGACTTACTACACTTAAGTAACATATGGATAGAGTAACTATTTGCAAGTGATTCCAGTTGTTTGGGGCTGTTGCAGTCAGACCTACAGATAACAGCAAGACAATTAAGGTCATTAGTTCTAATATAGCAGAGTGACATTGTGACCATTGCCCTCCTTCTTCCCCCACTGAATCCCTCAAGTTTTGATTGTGTGTTGACCAGTTGACCTCGAGGGTCACAACTGGAGCAGGGATGTAGTCTCCTCAGGAATCATTAGCAGGAAGGTTACATCTGGGATTGTTAGAGTCTGTAAACAAGTCAAGATGGCGCCTGGCATTTTGCAGAGGGAGTGGTTTGTGAAGTAACACCAGCGAGCCATTAAGTGTGGAGATTCCTTATTGGTTGACTGCTGTATCTAGTTTATGTTAATGTCATTAAGTGTGGAGATTTCTTATTGGTTGACTGCTGTATCTAGTTTATGTTAATTAAGATAAGCTGTGTGAAATGTATAAATACCTCTGTTGTCCTACAATAAACGGCTTCCACTCCTGCTGTATCTATCTACACAAGTTGCTCGTCACTCCCCGGTTATTTTGCTGCAGCCGGACTGCGGCATGGGATGATTGTGCAGAGCTGTCACAGAGTGCCTTCTGGAGTGTCAGTCTTAGTGGGTGACCAGGGTTGACTTCAGATGTCTAGGTGGTGGATTTCTCAGTGACAGCTGCCCTTTTAACTCAAGAATGGTAAATCCATGGGCCTATCTCTGCAACTTTAATGGCAGAGGGAGAATTTAATACTATAGCCCCCCACCCACCAGGTGGGTTGAAGTGGCTCCTTCTTCCAGTTTTAATCCACATAGAGTCTCCAGGCTGCTGTGGGTATACCTGGTTTCTGAATAAAAGAGGGGCCCTCTCCTGGACATACTTAGATATCTGGTGGAGAGTCTTCCCTAGGGTCTCAAACTGTGGAACAGACTAAGATCACCAAAGTGATGCATATCCCCCTTCTATTTCTTTATTACAGGTGGAGTCATCCAAACAGAATCGCATACAGAGTTTACCCTGTGCTTCCAGGAATAGAGTAAACCTGGAGAAGAGCTATAGGGAAGAGATCTACCCAGGAAACTCCCAGCTCCTGATAGAATTTAGCTAGGTTGGTTTTTATGGTTTGGATCATATGTTCAACTTTCCCTGAACTCTTTAGTCAGTATACAGCATGTAGTTTCCACTTGATTCCCAATATTTGGGTGATGCCTGGATAATTTCCATGATGAAAGCAGCCCATTGTCTGACCTGATGGAAAAGGCAGACTATATCATGGAATGATTTCTCTTATCAGGACTTTAGTCACTCCTAAGACCTTCTCTGTCTAGGTAGGTATGACCTCCACCAACCCTGAGTAAATACACACCATTACCAGCAGGTATAAATATCACTTGATTGGTTTAACTTCTGCATAGTCGATTCCTATATCTTCAAAATTGCAACAGCCCAGAACCCTAGGTGCTGGGCTGGCTGCTGGTTAGCATTATTTTTGGTACAAGTTACACACCTCTGGCTGAGTTGGTTACACAGCATAGGGAATTTGGCTATGTAATAGTACCTGCTAAGCAAAGAATCAATTTAGTTTTTCCAAGGTGATTCATTTCATGGTGTTGAAGCACCAGCTGATTCCCAAAAACTTGTGGGATGAAAATCTGGTGATATGAAAGTATTCACCATCCTTCTGTCATTTCTGTCCTCCCTCTGTGGTAGCCCATTAATATTATTCTCTGGTATACTTAGGACAATTTAGGAGCCTCAGGGGCAGTAGTATTTGAGTTGCTTGGGTTGCACTAGGGATGATATCCTGATGCAGAGCCACTTTTTGGCCACATGATCAGTCATTCTATTTCCTCAGCTTACTGGGGCCATTCCTTTCTAATGTCCATAACAGTTATCACTGCCACTTGGGCCAGTTTCCAGACTACTTCCTGAAGTCTCAGGATTTATTTTTTTATCTCCTGCTGATAGAAGTCCTATTTCCCTGTAGATGGCTCCATGTGCATGTAGAGTGGCAAAAGTGTATTTTGAATTGGTATAAATGTTGACTCACTGGTCAACAGCATACTCTAAGACCCTGATCAGTGCCTATAACTAAGTCTTTTGAGATGACTACCATTGAGGCAGCAGTCCTACGTCAACCACATACATCCACTGAAGTACTGCAAATCTGGCCCTCCTTTGTCCATTCTGTATGAAGCTGCTACTACCCATGAACACGGTGAGATCTGGGTTTTGCAGAGGTCAATCACTCAGCTCAGATTGATTGGAGTAGACTTCATCTATCAGGTCCTCACAGTTGTGGTGGTGGAGGGGCTTCCAATCGGCTGGCAGGAAGGATGCACAGTCTCTAGTTTTACATGGGGTTTTCACATAACAGTCCTTAATAGTGGGTCATCAAGCAGCTTGTCAGCCACTAGTACCCCTTGCCATCCTTAAGGGCAGTGAAGGTACCTGGGACTTTTACATTGATATTCTGTCTGAGGGTCAGGTTTTCAGCTTTTCAGCTTAAGGTCACAGTGGCTGCCAGAGCTCTTAGGCATGGAGGCCATCCAGATACTACTGGGTCCAGTTTTTTCAATAAATAAGCCACTGGCCACTGCCAGGGGTCAAACTCTTGAGTAAGGTCCCCAAGTTTAGTTCCACTGTTTTCTGTGACAAAAAGGTTGAAAGCCCTTTTATATTGGGTAGCCCAAGAGCAGATGCCAAGATTAACTGCATTTTAATCTCCTAGAAAGCATGTTCCTGTTTAGTTCCCCAACAGAATCTTTTTTCTGATCCCTTGGTGGCCTTGTACGGTGGTTTAGCCAGCACTGAATACCCAGGGATCCAGATTAGACAAAAACCCACTGCTTCCAAGAACTCATGGCTTTACGTCCTGGTGTTGGTTCTGGGAATGGAGCAGATGGCCTGTTTTTATTCAAGTCCTAAAGACCATCAGCCACATGTAATGTGAAACTCAAGATATTTCACTTGTTGCTGGCAGATTTGGGCCTTTTTCCAGGAGACTTTATAATGGATTCTGAAAGGAGGGTCATCAGAGCTCTAGTGCTAAATCATCAGGCCTCTTAATCCAGACTGGCCAAGAGAATGTCATCAAGGTATTGTAAGAATGCAGTTCAACTGGTCCACAGGGAAGGCAAGAAGATCCCTTCCTAGTTCCACCTCAAATAGGGTAGGAGAGTTCTTAAGTCCCTGGTCTCTGAGTTCTCCCATTCAAATGCAAAGAGGGATTGGCTGTTTAGGACTAGTCAAAGACAAAAGAAAGCATCCTTAAGATCCAGGCAGAGTAAACCACTTACCCTGGGGCAGAATTAGGGTGAGGACACTTCTATTCAACATAGATCTGTAAGCACTAGCCAGAGCAATTAGACAGATGAAAGAAATTAAAGGTATAACTATAGGAAAAGAAGAACTTAAACTAGCACTTTTTCTGATGATATGATCCTATACCTAGAGGACCCAAAATGTTCTACCAAGAAACTTCTAGAACTAGTAAATAAATTCAGCAAAATGGCTGGATATAAAATCAACACCCATAAATCAAAGGCATTCCTGTATATCAGTGACAAATCCTCTGAAATGGAAATGAGGAAAACTACCCCATTCACAATATCCTCAAAAAATAAAATACTTGGGAATCAACTTAACAAAAAAGGTGAAAGATCTATACAATGAAAACTATAGAACCCTAAAGAGAAAAATAGAAGAAGACCTTAGAAGATGAAAAGATCTACCTTGCTCATGGATAGGCAGATTTTTTTTAAAAAAAAAAAGAGTGAGAGACAGAGGGGGACACAGAGAGAGAGAATTTTAACATTTATTTATTTTTTCTTAGTTCTTGGCGGACACAACATCTTTGTTGGTATGTGGTGCTGAGGATCGAACCCGGGCCGCACGCATGCCAGGCGAACGCGCTACCGCTTGAGCCACATCCCCAGCCCTGGATAGGCAGATTAATATTATTAAAATGACCATATTAAGAGGTTGTGAGGGGAATGGGAAAATAATCAAGGAGAAAAATGAATTACAGTAGATGGGGTAGAGAGAGAAGATGTGAGGGAAGGGGAGGTGGATAGTAGGGAATAGGAAAGGTAGCAGAATACAGCAATTATTAATAGGGCATTATGTAAAATTGTGGATATGTAACCGACGTGATTCTGCAATCTGCATTTGGGGTAAAATTGGGAGTTCATAACATACTTCAATCCAATGTATGAAATATGATATGTCAAGAGCTTTGTAACGTTGTGAACAACCAATAAAAAAAAGTAAAAAAAAAATGACCATATTACCAAGAGCACTATACAGATTTAATGCAATTCTGGTCAAAATCTCAATGGCATTCCTTACAGAAATAGAAAAAGCAATTATAAAATTTGTCTGGAAAAATAAGAGACCCAGAATAGCTAAAGCAATTCTAAGCAGGAAGAGTGAAACAGGTGGTATCGCTATACCAAATCTTAAATTATACTTTAGAGCACTAGTAACAAAACAGCATGGTACTGGCACCAAAACAAGCTGGTAGACCAATGGTACAGAATAGAGGACACAGAGACCAACCCACAAAATTACAACTACCTTATATTAGACAAAAGTGTTAAAAGCATGCAATGGAGAAAGGATAGCATCTTCAACAAATGGTGCTGGGTAAACTGGAAATCCATATGCAACAAAATGAAATTGAATACCTTTCTCTCACTGTGCACAAAAGTTAACTCAAAATGGATCAAGGATCTAGGAATTAAACCAGAGACTATGTGGCCCTAATCTCCATCATGTGGAGTCAGGCCCCAAATTCCTTAATAAGACACCTATAGCACAAGAGTTAAAACCAAGAATCAACAAATGGGATGAATTCAAACTAAAAAGGTTTTTCTCAGCAAGAGAAATAATATGTGAGGTGAATAGGGAGCCTACATCCTGTGAACTAATTTTTACCCTTCACACATCAGATAGAGCTCTAATTTCTAGGGTATACAAAGAACTCAAAAAGCTGTACACCAAAAAAATGAATAACCCTATCAACAAATGGACCAAGGACCTGAACAGACACTTCTCAGAAGAGAATATACAATCAATCAACAAATATATGAAAAATGCTCATCATCTCTAGCAATCAGAGAAATGCAAATTAAAACTACTCTAAGATATCATCTTACTCCAGTAAGAATGGCAGCCATGATGAAGTCAAACAACAACAAATGTTGGCAAAGATGGGGGGTGGGGAGGCACACTCATACACTGCTGGTGGGACTGCAAATTGGTGCAGCAAATTTGGAAAGCAGTATGGAGATTCCTTGGAAAGCTGGGAATGGAACCATCATTTGACCCAGCTATTCCTCTTCTCAGACTATACCCAAAGGACCTAAAAGCAGCATACTACAGGGATACAGCCACATCAATGTTTATAGCAGCACAATTCACAATAGCTAGACTGTGGAGCCAACCTAGATGCCCTTCAGTGGGTGAATGGATAAAAAAAAATGTGGCATATACACACAATAGAATATTACTCAGCACTAAGAAATAATAAGATCATGGCATTTTCAGGGAAATGGATGACATTAGAGCAGATTATGCTAAGTGAAGTTAGCCAATCCCAAATAAACAAATGCCAAATATCTTCTCTGATATAAGGGGTGTGACTCAAAATGGGGAAGAGAGGAACAGCATGAGAAGAAGATTACCTCTATATAGGGAAGAGGGGTGGGAGAGAAAAGGAGAGAGAAAGTTAATTGCATGGAAGGTGGAAGGAGACCCTCATTGTTATACAAAATACATGTATGAAGATGTGGGGGAAATAAAGAATAGCATTACCCTAGACTAGGTAAAGAGAAGTTATGGGAGGGGAGGGGAGAGGTTGGGGAGATAGAATGAAACAGACATTATTATTACTGTGTGTATATATGTGACTGCATGATCAATGTGATTCTGCAACCTGTATACTCAGAAAAATGAGAAATTATATCCCATCTGATTCAAATGTATGATATGTCAAGGTCATTGTACTGTCATGTGTAACTAAGTAAAACAAATTTAAAAAAAGAATTTGTCACTGAATTTTAAAAGATCATGTAGGGATTCTGGCTGTGAAAATATACAAAACAGTAAATTTCCTCTGTTGGGCAAACTCCCAAGGAATAACAAGCATTTTGTTTTCCCCAACTGGAGTATTCTGTAGTTTCTCCAAGGAACTTGTAAGGTAACTAATACGTGTGCAATACCTAGCTGCTATGGTAATGCCCTCATGAGAAGGCTCTGTGAAAAAGTCTTATCCGCCTTGACCTTGACCTCAGGCACTCAGTTCTTGGGTATAAGGGAATTCTATTGTTAAACAACCACAATGTTTCACTAAGCTCTACTGAGCCTGAACCTGTCCATATTAAAGTAACATTGTACAATGGACTTTCTTGAGAGCTACACAAAGCTCCTAACATTTCACATTGTGACTTAGTGTGTAAGAAAGGATTAAGCTGCACAATGTTGCTAAGTCTGTAACTTGCCTAATGATACACTGAACAATAAATACTAATGATGCCAATGACTTAATGTAACCTACTGATATAAATAAAGCTAGCAGCTCGGGCCAGGAATTGTTGCTTTGCCTCTGTATCTTGCTTCTGTCTCCTTTTGCTTTCCTTGCAAGATCACTTGTCATTAGAGATTCTCTTCAAAATAAATTTTTCTTTTTTCCAAACTTCCTCCTCTCATAATAAATTAGCAAAATATCAACTTACAGAAACAATAGTGGATAAAAATTATTGAATTTTTAGCCAAACAATAAAGTAAGTAAAGCTAGTTTGCCTTTATATTGCATCACATCTTTCATTTCTATACTATACAGCTGTGACATTTACAGGCACTTTTATTGGATAAAAGCCTGGATAAAACTGGGCTCTATCTGACACAAATGTAGTAATTCCCATTTATTTTTATTAGAGGAAATGATTTCTCATAATGGTAGAGGGACTTGCCTAATATCAGTGGTGATAGATGAAAGAGCTGGTGTAATTTTACAAAAGATATCAGTAGAAGACTATGTATTACCTTAAATTGAAAGAAATCAATGATTGGCTCAAGGCAGCCACTTTTTTTATTTAATGATGAAGCCTGAATCCAGTGGAGTTTTACCACTGAGCCACATCCACAGCCCTTTTTATTTTTGCTGGGGCCAACCTTGAATTTAGGATCATCTTCAGTCTCCCAAGTCATTGGGATTACAGGAGCACATCACTGCACTTGGCCAATGCAACTGCTTTTACAAGTCTCCCACACACAAAAAAAATTAATTCAAGAATATGAAAGGTTTTCAGTTCATCTGCCTAAAATAGAAAGGATTTCAGAAACTTGAAAGTTGTAATCCACACCTTACCCAAGAATATAGGGATTATTAAAAACATGACTCTCGATAAATAATAAAGCTTTTATTCTGCTACTAAGTAGAGCTTCTCAATATTTATTGTGCATATAGATCTCCTAGGCATCTTTTTACAGTACAAGTACAGATTCAACAGTTTTGGCATAAGTCACAAAATTGTGAATTTTTAACAAAATTTCAGGTGATGCTGATGCCACTGGCTCATGGATCATATATGAACTTTAGCATATATCAGAATCACCTAGATGCCTTGCTACAACACAGATATATAGTTTCTACTCCCAGAGTTTACAGCTTAGTAGGTCTGGAGTGAACCCCAGAATCTGCATTTTCTGCACTTTACAATTATGCTGATGCTGCTCTAGAGGCCACACACTGAGAATCCCTGCTTCATAGCTCTGTACCTCTCTCTTGCCAATGTGCATAGGTTATAAGCAATATATAAGCAATGTGTGGCTCTCCCCAGATGAAATCCATTCTTTCCATCCACCCTAAAATGTCAGCTTAGTCACAGAAACTTGGAAATCCATCCAGGAGAAATTTCTTCCTGGCCATTGTCCAGAATTTTTCTGTGAGTGATTGACCATAGTCTTTGCAAAATTAAAGATTATTTCATTTCAAAAATCCATTTTCCCATGACTCACATTTAATGATAAAGTTTTTCATTCTGCTCCCAAGTTGAACTTCTCAGATGTCAATGTGCATACAGGGGATCCAGGCATTTGTTACAGCACATGTTTAGTTCAGTTGATGAGTGTTAAGAGAGGTTGGTCTACTTTCCTGTTAGACCTCTCCTTAGAGAGGGAGATTTCTTTTAGAAAAGGAATCCATGATTTCTTTCTAATTGTACAGAATTCATTCTTCCTGATTCTGTATTAAAACTCTATTGACACATCTCTAATAAAGTTGGAAGGAACTTCAATATACATTTGGCCCTCTTTATGTGTAGATTCTGCGTTCATGTATTCAGTCAAGTGCAGACCTAAAATATTTTAAAAATTACATCTGTACAGAACATATACAAACCTTTTTCTTGTTGTTATTACCTACATAATGCAGTATAGCAACTACTGTATTTCAATACTGTATACTGAAATAATTATTATGAGTAATTTAGAAACAAGTTAAAGTATGCAGGAGGATGTACATATGTTATAAGTAAACACTGTGTCATTTTACATAGGAGACTTGAGTCTCCTGGATTTTTCTGTTTCAGGGATTCCTGGACCCAACCCCACACACATACTGAGGGACAAATGTATATAATATATATATATATATATATATATATATATATATATATATATATATATATAATCAGTAATGCTATATTTTTTCATGATTTAATAGCTTTCTAAGTAACCTAGTCCTATTATGAGCCCACTACAGATTCTCAGACTACAGACAACCTAGGGACACTTAGAAAGTTCTAAGCACTCATGGCATATTCAGGCCATGGGGTATTGTGTGCATGCAGACTGCCACACTGCTTGGAGAAATTTTTATGGGGGGGGGGGGCTGAGGAGTCAAGTCCCAGTCACAGGGCAGGAACCAGAAGCTTGTCAGAAATCCAGGATCTGAACCCTCTTCTCAAGTATAGGTTAAGGGACAGGAAGGCAGAGCAGTGGGAATTTTCAGACCCCCTTGTCCCAGCTGCATGTGGTTCTTGTGAAATCATATGACCTTACATGGGAAGCAGAGCCCCCACAGCTGAGAATGTGCAAGAGAGCTGCTAAAGTTTATGGCAACTACCTAGCATCCAAATGCATCTTTAAACACTTTCTTGTGCTTTCTGGTGGACTTGGCTAAGGCAGAGACCGGCAAGCTACTAAGGGTGAAGGTCAATGCCACATTTCAGCAAGTACCTTAACACAGGTCTGCAGAGGATTAGGCCAAATCTGACTCACTGTTACCTTGGAGATTGTGCCTCCAGGGCTTAGCGTGAAGTCTAGGCTTTATCCCTTTTGTTGTGGTGTGACTTGGAACTAGAAGTTTAAGTGGCACTGAGCTCTTCATTTCCACCCCTGGGTTAACAGCTGGCAATTACTGATCTCCCCAGAATGGCTTTGGAATGTTAATTTAATGTCCCAAGTCAGGGCCAGAAGGACCCTAATGAATGTGGCTTCTGGGGCAGCAGACTGGGTGCAGATTTCCATACAAGGACACATTACAGTCAGCCAACAAGTCACAGCCAAGCCAAGTCCAGCACTGCATAGAAACTGTTCTGCTCCTCCCAGGAATTTCTTCCTCCTTGTTCTGCCAGTGACAGTCTGATTTTCCAACATCAGCATGATTATATCCTGTTTGTGACCAATTCCTGTGGACAAAACATACTTTAGTTCACCCTGCTTCTCCTAGGACTTTGCTCAGGACAAGGCTCTTCATTCAACATCTGATTTCCTGGCTGTTACCAATCAAACTCCTCTTCATTTTATCCAGAAGATAAAATTATTATTAGTCCACTGTGACAATATTGGGCCAGGAAAACCCTCAGAAATTTGGTATCTCAGAATGAATGCCAGTTTCCACTCATGCTCTTTTACCAGCCTGCCAACCACCTGCCTGTCATGGATACTGTCTCAGAGAAACTGTTCTCTTCTCCTAGGAATTTTGCCTCCCAGTTCAGCCAGGAATGGTCTCAGAATGTCTGCAATGAGCACCATTAAGTCCTAGTTACTCTGTGTTTCTGTATTAAACCCTTTTCCTCGGCTTTCCATTCTTTTTTCTTTTTTTTTTTATTTATAGACAAGGTCTCACTGAGTTGCTCAGGCCCTCACTAAGTTGCTGAGGCTGACCTCCACCTTGTTATCCTTTTTGCCTTGGTCTCCTGAGTCACTGGGATTACAGGCATGGACCACTGCACTCACCTTATCTCATCATTGGAAAGTTTTCCTCTTTATTCCTGTAGCAATGTCCACAGGTTGCAAGTTTGCTTTCTCTGTTGCCCTACTTCTTTAGTGATACTTTTATCTCAGCTTTAGTGAACTATTTCTAGGATTGCCATGAGGCAAAGCTCTTCCTATTGGAAGAGCTAATCTCTCCTGCTAAGTCTGGCCAATGGAAGATAATTCCAATGCTCAAGTATGGGACAGAACTTAAAGTAATATAGTCAGGATCCCAGCCAGGAGCAGGGCTTCACCCAAGCAAACTTGATCCAAACTTTTCCCTCATATTTGGAGAAGGATATCTTCACACTCCAAATTTTATCATAACTCCTCTCACCAGAAATGACTGTTTGTTACCTGTCCTTTATTTCCTAGCCCTGACCAATCAATCACCTCTGATATTTTGCTAGAGGATTATTGTTCCATTCCACTAAGATTGCCCCCCCACAATTGAGAAGGTGAAGACAGAACCTATAGAATGGAAGGAAAAATTTTCCACCTATACCTCAGAAAGAGTGTTAATCTGCAGGTTATATAAAGAAGTCAACAACAACAACAAAATGACCCAATCAATAAATGAACAAAAGAACTAAACAGGCACTTCACAGAATAAGAAATATGAATGGTCAACAAATATATGGAAAAAATGTTCAACATCTTTAGTAATTAAAGTAATGCACATTAAAACTACACTGATATTTTATCTTACTCCAGTCAGAATGGCAATTTCAAGAACATAATTAACAATAAATTTTAGGATGTGGAGATAAAGATACACTCATACTTTGCTGGTAGGACTGCAAATTGGTGCAACCACTTTAGTGTGGAATGGAACCACCATTTGACCTAGTTAGCCCACTCCTCAATATATATCCAAAGGACTTCAAATCAGTGTACTATAGTGATGTGGCCACATCAATATTAATAGCAGCTCAATTCACAATAGCTAACTATAGAACTAACTTAGTTGCCTGTTTTAGTCACCTTTGTTTCTTTTTTTTTTCTTTTGCTGCTGTGACTAAAAGATCTGACCAGAACAATTTTATAAGAGGAAGAGTTTATTTGAGGGTTCAAGGTTTGGTTTCAGAGGTCTTAGGCTATAGTAGGCCAGGTCCATTTTTCAGGGCTTGAGGTGAGGCAGAACATCATGGTGGAAGAGTCTGGCAGTTGAAAGTAGCTCATATCACTATCAGAAAGAAGAGAGGTCTCCAATTGATGTATACAAATATATGTCACTATTTCTCCAGCCAGACCTTACCACTTCAGTTACCAGTTAATCCCTATCAGAGAATTAATTTATTGATTGCATCAAGACTCTCACAACCAAATTATTTCTCCCCTGAACCTTCTTACATTGTTACACATGAGCTTTTGGGGGACACCTCTCATCTAAACCATAATAGCGCCTTTCAACAGATAAATTAATAAAGGAAATGTAGTACATGTACACAATGGAATATTACTCAGCCTTCAAGAAAAATAAAATTATGGCATTTTTCAGTAAATGGATGGAACTGGAGACTCTAATGTTCAGTGAAATAAGCCAAACCAAAAAAAATCAAAGGCTAACTTTTCTCTCTGATATGTGAATGCTGACTCATAATAAGGGGAGGAGGGAAGAATAGAAGTTCATTAGATTATAAAAAGGGGAATGAAGGGAAATGAGGAGAGATGGGAATAAGAAAGACAGTGGAATAAATCAGGTATCACTTTCCTATGTTCATATATGTATACACAACCAGTGAAAGTTCACATCATGTATAAGAATGGGAAGTTATACTCCGTGTATATATGATATGCCAAAATATATTCTACTGTCACATATAACTAAAAAGAATAAAAAATTCAAGAAAAAATATTGGGCCTAAACACCCGAAGGAAAGTGAGCTGGTGAGCTCCATCCTGGGTGCATTAATTGGCTCATGCCCAATTTACACAAAACCCAACTCACACCAAGTGCCCACAGACAGCTCTCCTCACTCTACAAATTTCTTTATCCCGATTCTACCCAGAATTACCTCAGGTTGCCTAAAAGTTTTTATTTTGGGTTTCCCCTACTTCTTTACTGAATCCTATATCTCATTTTTTCCAAAGATTATCACAGGTAAGGATCCTCATGTGATGCTGGCTTCCCCATGTGACCAAACCCTCTCCTCCTAAGTCTGGCCAGGAAACTGTTATTCCAATGTTTGGGCCAAAAGAATCCTCAGAAATATCCAGTCTGGGAGCAGGGCTTTAGGCATGAAGCCCACCTCCCACCTTAGCCCTAGCCTTGCCTCCATGCTTGGAAAAATACTTCAGCTTTTTCCAAGATTTCCTCTTCCTACCACAAGAAGCCTCAGGTCACCTTCTGCTGGAATTCTTAATCCTTGGTGTCCCAAGATTCTTCTAACAATTTGGGTAGGACAGGTCTCTTCATTCAGGTCTTAGCTCCCCAGCTGTGAATAGTCAAACTTCTCCTTAGCCTGTCCAGAAGAGTGTAGTTATTATTCCCCAAGAACTACCAGAACTACCCTGATAAATGAGGTTTTCTGCCAGGCACAGTGTTGCATACCTGTAACCCCAGCAGCTCCAGAGGCTGAGGCAGGAGAATTGTGAGTTCAACATCATCTTCAGCAACAATAAGGCACTAAGCAACTCAGTGAGACCCTCTCTCTAAAGAAAATACAAAAAAGGGCTGGGGGTGTGGCTCAATGGTTGAGTGCCCCTGAATTCAATCCCCAGGACCACCTCTAAAAAATAAATGAGGTTTTTTCTGACAGCAGAGTGGGTGTAGTTTTCTACAAATGTGTACTTCATGAGCTACCCAGAACCTGGAGTTGAGATTAGATAATTATTCCTCAAGAAGGAATAATTCTCACAGTATGTATTTATTTCCCCTTGTTCTAGAGGAGTGGCTTCAGACTGCCTGAAACTGGAACCCTGACATTATGGGCATCCACTATTCTGTGAAAAAATTTTGAACACTCACTGTCCTGCTTCTCCAGAGGTTCAACAAGTGCAACTGATTTTTTTTCCAGGGGAGGAGGGGTGCAGGTACTGGGAATTGAACCCAGGGGCACTTAACCACTGAACCACATTTCCAAGCCCTTTTTGTATTTTATTTAGAGACAGGGTCTCACTAAATTTCTTAGTGCCCCACTAAGTTGCTGAGGCTGACTTTAAACTCATGATTCTCCTTCCTATACTTCCTAAACTGTTGATATTAGAGACATATGCCACTGTGCCTGGATAAGTGAGGCTTTATTATTTTCAGTCCCTAGCCCCTCAGAGGTGACCAATAAATCTCCTAAATCTGATTAGGGAGGATTTTTTTTAGTTTTTTTTTTCTAATTTGTTACATATGACAGCAGAATACATTACAATTCATATTACACATATAGAGCACAGTTTTCTATATCTCTGATTGTATACAAGCATGTTCAAACAATTTGTGTTTTCATACATGTACTTAGGGTAATGATGTCCATCTCCCTTCACTATCTTTCCTACCTCCATGCCCCCTCCCTTCCTCTACCACCCCTTTGCCCCATCTGGAGTTTACCTAATCCTCCCATGTTTCCCATCCCAACCTCACTATGAATCAGCCTCCTTATATCAGAGAAAACATTCAGCATTTGTTTTTTTGGGAGTGGCTAACTTTACTTAGCATTATATTCTCCAACTCCATCCATTTACCTGCCAATGCCATGATTTTATTCTCTTTTATTGCTAAGTAATATTCTATTGTGTATATATACCACATTTTCTTTATCCATTTATCTACTGAAGGTCATCTAGGTTGGTTCCACAGTTTAGCCATTGTGAATTGTGCTGCTATAAACATTGATGTGGCTGTGTCCCTGTAGTATGCTGTTTTTAAGTCCTTTGGATAAACAAAAAGGAGTGAGATAGCTGGATCAAAATGTGGTCCCACTCCCAATTTTCCAAGGAATATTCATACTGCTTTTCATATTGGCTGCACCATTTTGCAGTCCCACCAGCAACCAAAATAGACTGGTAGGCCAATGGTACAGAATAGAGAACACAGAGACTAACTCACATAATTACAGCTATATTAGGCAAAGGTGCCAAAAACATATATTGGAGAAAAAAATGGCCTCTTCAACAAATGGTTCTGGTAAAACTGGAAATCCATATGCACCAAAATGAAAGTAAACCCTTATCTCTCACCATACACAAATCTCAACTCAAAATGGATCAAGGACCTAGGAATTAAACAAGAGACCCTGCATCTAATAGAAGAAAAAATAAACCCAAATCTCCATCATTAAGCCCCTACTTCCTTAATAAGACTCCTACAGCGTAAGAATTAAAATCAAGAATCAATAAATGGGATGGAATCAAACTAAAAAGTTTCTTATAAGCAAAAGAAACAATCTGTGAGGTGAATAGAGAGCTTACATCTTGGGAGCAAATTTTTACCCCTCACACATCAGATAGAGCACTAATCTCTAGGGTATAGATAAATACCAAAGAAACAATAACCCAATCTATAAATGGGCCAAGGAACTGAATGGACACTTCTCAGAAGACGATACATAATCAATCAAAAAATATATGAGCAAATATTCAACATCCCTAGCAATTAGAGAAATGCAAATCAAAACTACTCTAAGATATCATCTCACTCCAGTCAGAATGGCAGCTATTAAGAATACAAACAACAATAAGTGTTGGCAAGGATGTAGGGGAAAAGACACACTCATACAGGGAGGATTATTGCAATGCACTTGCTAACTGCAAGAAAATCAAAAGGAGACAGAAGCAAGGTGCCGATGCACATTGGCAGGATAGCAGAATGGCAGAAAGGCAGAAAAGCCCCTTGTCCAAGCTGCCAGTTTCATTTATATCAATAGGTTACATTAGGTCACTGGCAAAAAGTAGTTTTATTATTGTTCATTGTGTCATTAGGCAGATTACAAAGTTAGCAACATTATACAGCTTATTTCTCAGTTACATACTATCTTTGTAATGTGCAATGTTAGGAGTTTTGTGTAGCTCTCAAGAACATTGATTGTTTAAAGTTACAGTTATGTGGACAGGTTCAGGCTCAGCAGAACTTGGTGAAACATTGTGGTTGTCTAACAAGAGAGTTCCTTTATTCCTAGGAGCTGAGTGCCTGAGATCAAAGTTGAGGCTAATAAGACTCTAGCACAGAGCCTCTTCATGCAGGGCATTGCCATAGTAAAATAACTCCACATTATATACAAACACAAAAATGGGATCCTAATTGGAATGGGTTGTACTTCATGCATATGTAATACGTCACAATACACTCTACTTTCATATGTATCTATAAACAACAAATAAAAAATAAATTAAATAAATAAAAAACAGGGGGAAAAACAAAGACCAAATATTCATGCTGATATGTGAATGCTAACACAAAATATGGTGGAGGGAGTAAAGAATAAAAGTTCACCAAATTAGGCAAAGGTAAATAAAGGGAAGGGAATGAGGTGGGAATAAAAAATATAGTAAAATAAATCAATATAACTTTCTTGTGTTCATATATGAATATACAACTAGTATAACTCCACATAATGTACAACCAAAAGAATCAGAAATTATATTCCAAGAATGTCAGCATACATTCTACTTTTATGTGTGTCTAAAAAGAACAAATAATAATAATAATAATAATAATAATAATAATAATAATAATGGCTGGGGTCATGGCTCAGTGGTAGAGCACTTGCCTCACATGTGTGAGGCACTGGGTTCAACTCTCAGCACCACACATAAATAAATAAAATAAGGTCCATCAACAACTAAAAATTTTTTAAATAATAATAAATAAATGAACAGTCAAAAATATATATGAAAAAAAGTCCAACATCTGTATCAATTAGGGAAATACAAATTAAAACTAAAACTTTTATCTCACCCTAGTCAGAATGGCAATTATCAAGAATTCAATTAACAATAAATATTGGTGAGGATGTGAGGGGAAGTGTATTCTTGTAAATTTCTGGTAGGACTGCATATTAATGCAACCACTCTGGAAAGCAGTATGGAGATTCCTTAAAAAACTGAATGGAACTACCATTTGACCCAGTTAGTCCACTCTTCTTTATATATTCACAGGAGTTTAAAATAATCATACTATAGTGACACAGTCACATCAATGTTTATAGCAGCACAATTCACAATAGCTAAGCTATGGAACTAAACTAAATGTCCTTCAACAGAAAAATAGATAAAGAAATTATGATGTATATACACAATGGACTATTACTCAGCCATAAAGAATAATGATTTTATGACATTTACCAGTAAATGGATCAATCTGAAGACTATTGTGCTAAATTAAGTAATCCAATCCAAAAAAACCAGAGGTTGAACATTCTGTCTGATATGTGAAGGCTAACCTACAACAAGGCAGTTGGGAGAAAGAAGTTCAATGGATTAGACAAAGGAAAATGAAGGAAGGGAGAAGGGGTAAGAATAGGAAAGACAGTGGAAAGAATCTGACATAACTTTCCTATGTACACATATGAATACACCACTGTGAATCCCATCATCATGTACATTCACAAGATTGGGACCCAAATTAGAATAAGATATACTCAATACATGTATAATTTTATCAAAATGTATACTGTCATGTATAACTAAAAAGAACCAATAAATAAATAAATGCTACAGAATATTGAAGAAAGAAATTGAAGATCTTGGAAGTTAGAAAGACCTCCCATGTTCATGAATAGGCCAAATTAATATTGTTAAAATGGCCATACTGCAAATATACAGATTCAATGCAATCCCCTTTGAAATATCAATAACATTCTTCACTGAACTAGAAAAAAAGAGTCCATCCAAAACTTTACTTAGAAGACCCAGAATAGCCAAAGATATTCTAAGCCAAAAAATTTTTTGAATGCTTGAGGTATAATAATACCTGACTTTAAATTATATTACAAAGCTACAATAACAAAAACTTTATGGTACTAGCTTAAAAACAGACACATAGACCAATGGTTCAAAATAGAAGACATAGAGACAAACACACAGATATGCTCATATGCAGATACTCTAATCCTTCCCAAAGATGCCCCAAACATACATTGGAGAAAGAATAGCCTTTTTAACAAATGGTGCTGGTAAAGCTCATTATCTGTATGTGAAGAATGAGACTAGACCCTTATCTCTCACCCTACATAAAAATTAATTTAAAATAAATCAGATACTTAGGAATTAGTCCATAAGCCATGCAAATCCTAGAAGAAAATGTAGGATCAACACACCAATATATAGGTACAGGTAATGACTTCTTCAATAGGCCCTTTAAAGCTCAGGATAATGCCAAGAGTTAATAAAAGGATGGCATCAAATTAAAAAGTTTCGAACAGCAAAGAGAATAATAAAAATATGCATATAGAACCTACAGAATGGGAGAAAATCTTTGCTAGCTACTCTTCTGACAAAGGATTAATATACAGGATATATAAAAAAACTTCACACCAAACTTCACACACACACAAAAACCAAGTAATTCAATTAATAAATTAGCAAATGAACTTAGCAGACACTTCTGAAAAGAAGAAATACAAATGGCCAATAAATGTTTAAAACAATGTTCAACATCATTAGCAATTAAGGAAATGCAAACCAAAACTACACTAAGATTTCATCTCATACCAGTCATAATGGCCATCATCAAGAATACAAATAACATAAATGCTTTAGAAGATGTGGAGGAAAAGAAAACACTTTTACACTGTTGGTGGGATTGTAAATTAGTACAACACTATGGAAATCCTTAAAAGACTAGGCATGGAACCACCATATGATGCAGATATACCACTCCTTAGTTTTATCCTAAATAATTATAGTCAGCATACTATCACAATATATGCATATCCATGTTTATACTAGCACAATGCACAATAGTCAAACTAGGAAACCAGTCTGGATGTCCAGCAATGGATAAATGTAATGTAACACAATGGAGTTTTATTCAGTCAAGAAGAAAGATAAAATTATATCATCACCAGGAAAAGATGGAACTTTGGAACATTATATTAAGCAAAATAAGTCAAACTCAGCAGACCACTCAGGTCACATGTTTTGACTTCTCTGTAGAAACTACAGAGAAAAAAGGAAAAGATAGATTGGGTGAGCTCATGAAAATCAAAGAGAGATCAGTAAAGAAAAAAGATTGGGGGAGGCAGGAAGTAAGGGAAAGGGGAAATACTGAAGAATGATTTTAGCTAAATTATATTATTATTTTGTGTGCATGTACAATGTAACAATAAATCCCACTATTATTTACAACTATAATGCACTAATAAAAAATATGGGGAAAAAGGCAAAAATTAAAAATTTTTTTAATTAATAAAAAGAAAAATATAGATACATGAAAAAAAGATTATAGGCCAATATCCCTGATTAACATAGTTGCAAAAATCCTCAAGAAAAACAAATCAGCAAGCTTTAAGAGCACATTAAATGAATCCTTACCAATGATCAAATGGAATTTATTCCAGAGTAGCAAGAATTGTACATATGTGCAATTTTAGGATTAAAAACTTGCATAAGTTTAGACAGAAAATATCTCAACACATTAAAGGCCATATATGATGACAAACCCAGAGCTAACATTTTACATAACCAAAAGGTTGAAAGATTTTACTTTACAATCATATTTTTTACTGCTATGACTAAAAGGATCTGACAAGCACAAATATAAAGGAGGAAAAGTTTATTTGAGGGCTCATGGTTTTAGAGGTCTTAGTCCATAGAAGGCCAGCTTCATTTCTCAGGACTTGAGGTGAGGCTGAACATCATGGCAAAGAGAAGCAGCTCACATTATAATCAAATAGGAGAGAGATAGAGATAGAGATAGATAGATAGATAGAGAGAGAGAGAGAGAGAGAGAGAGAGAGACAGAGACAGAGACAGAGACAGAGACAGAGAGACAGAGAGAGACAGAGAGAGACAGAGAGACAGAGAGACTCCACTCTCCAGATACAAAATATATATTCTATAGCCATGCTCCCAATGAACAACTCCCTCCCAGCCATACCCCACCTGCCTCCAATTACCACTCAGTAAAACCATCCAGAGTTAATTCACTGATTAGGTCAAGGCTATGATACAATCATTTTACCTCCAAACCTTGTGTTGTCTCACATGTGAGTTTTTTGGGGGACACCTCACATCCAAACCATAACAAAACAAGAAAGGATGCCTGCTCTTGCCTCTTCTATTCAACTCAAACTGCTTTACAACTTAAATGTAAAATCTGAAATTTCAAAACTATTAGGAAAAAAAATAGGAGAAAACCTGCACAACATAGATCTAGGAAGTGATTTTTCAATATGACCTGAAAATATATAACAAAAGCAAAAATAAACAAATTAGAATGTCAATCTAAAAAGTTTCCACACAGCTAAGAAAACCATCAAATGAGAGAATAATCATTGGAATGGGAGAAATTACTTGCAAACCTATATATCTGGTAAGAAATTAATATCCAAAATATACAAGCAAATCAAGAATCTCCAGCCAGGTGTGGTGGCACGCATCTGTAATCCCAGCAGATCAGAAGGCTAGGCAGGAGGATTGCGAGTCAAAGCCACCCTTTGCAATGGCGAGGTAATAAGAAACTCAGTGAGACCCTGTCTCTAAAACAATACATAATAGGGCTGGGGATGTGGTACAGTGGTTGAATGCCACTGAGTTTAATCTCCAGGACCCCCACCCAAAAAAAAATCTCCAAAGAAAACAAATAACCCAATGAAATGGGTGAAGACATGCATAGACATTTCTCAAATTCTTGGGGGAAAAGATATACAAATGATCAACATTTATATGGAAAAAATTTCAACATCATTAATCCTCATGAAAATGCAAATTAAAACCATAATGATATTTTAATTGTATCATCCCTAAAGCAAATGGAGGCAATAAATTTTCATGTTCCAGAATGCCTACTTTCTGTTTCCAAAAACCTAGCCATATTAAGGAAATAACAAGAAAAAGCATGGAACAGAAAGTGCAGATACATATTATCTTAAAGAATACTGGCTTTGTCTTATGCACACTGGAAAGTACAGCAACTTGGTGTTATCTGAAGAAAGCTACTTTTTGCATGTATGCCAGGACAGTTGCTCCTTAGTCTCCTGGTCCAACAAGCAAACCAAGCAAGCAAATATTAATGATGTCACTGATTTTGCAATCTAACATATAAAACCCCTATCTGAAGGGTGACGGGCATGAAACTGAGAACACTGTGGGAAAAAAGCACATGTGTCACTTGTCCAGGAAGTCATCACTCTTCAAAACACCATGAGGGAGAGGAGGAGGCAATACTTGGCAAATCATCATGTGGGACAGAGACACTTTCAGCTTGTTGCCAGTGAACTCTCTTTAGAGCAGTCACTGAAGTTTCATAAATTTCCCCCAATAAATCATAGGTCTCCAAAACTGTCTTCAGGCACTTTCCTGGATCTATCTGCAACCTACCTGACGACCTTGGCACAACCGGGTTGTGAAAGAGACCACCTCATCTGTCAGGATGGCTATCTCAAAAGATCCAAGATAATAAGTGGTATTAGCAAGGATATTTTTTTTAAAAAAGGAAACCCTTGCAAATTTTGGTGGGGATGTAAATGAGTACTATCATTGTGGAAAACAGCATTAGATTCCTCAAAAAGTTAAAAATTGAACAACCATATCATCTAGCAATTTCATTGCTGGGTATATCTGCTATGGTTTAAATATGTTTTTTCCCCACCAAGACTTACATTTAGCAAACAGAGGTTTCTATCCTCACATCAGATACAGTGCACTTCAAGCCAAATTTAATTAGAAGGGACAGGAAAACATTTCATACTGCTTAAGGGAACTATATATCAACAAGGCATAACAATTGTAAGTATTTTTGCCTCAAACAATGAAGGATCCATGTACATTGAACAAATGCTTCTTAGTTTGAAGAATCCAATAGAACACAACACAATAATAATGGACAATTTTAACATGTCTCTGTCACCCCTGAATAGATGCTCCAGACAAAAACTAAATACAAAGCTATAGAACTAAAAAATGCAATTGATAATTTAGATTTTATGAACATTTATAGAATGTTTCATCCATCAATGAGTAAATACACTTTCTTCTCAGCAGCACACAGATCCTTCTCTAATATAGAGAAGCTATCACATGTTGACATGCAATTGTAATATTACCTTAATATATTTTTACATCTGTAGAATTATTTTGATAGCTCCCTTTCTATTGGTATTAGTTTTTTTGTTCTTGCTTTTTCTCTCAGTAGACTTAATTTTTATCAACTTTTAGTCATATTATTCTTCTCTATTTTATATATTTCTGCTTCCCCTCTTATTTTTTCTTTTCTACTTCCTAATTTGAAAATAATTTGATTGTTAATCTAGCTTCTTCTGAAACAAGTACTTTAAGCATAAATGTTCATCTGAGTACTGTTTCATCCCAGAGATTCTGACATTTTAAGCTTTTATTATTACTTAGTTCAAACACTTTTTATTTACTTTTCTTGTGGTTTTCTTCCTTGACCTGTGAGATATTTAGACATGTAGGAGTGGGTTCTATATATCCTAAGGTAATTGATTTATTTTTTATTTTTTATTTGTTCTAATTAGTTATACATGACAGCAGAATGCATTTCAATTCATTGTACACAAATGGAAGAAAACTTTTCATTTCTCTAGCTGTACACACTGCAGAGTCACACTGTTCATGCAATCATACATGTACATAGGGTAATAATGTGGACCTCATTTCACCATCCCTCTCACCCACACCCCCTCCACTCTCCTCACTCTGCTCTGCCCAATCCAAAGTTCCTCCATTCTTCCTTCTATAGCCACAACCCCCCCATTATGGATCAGTATCTGCATATAAGAGAAAACATTTGACCTTCAATTTGGGGGGATTGGCTTATTACTTATCATATTCTCCAACTCCATCCATGACCTCAAATGTCACAATTTTATTCTTCTTTAAGGTTGAGTAATAGACCATGTGTATATATGCCGCAGTCCGGCTGCAGCAAAATAACCAGGGGGTGACGAACAACTTGTGTAGATTGATACAGCAGGAGTAGGAGCCTTTATTGTAGGACAGGAGCGGTATTTAGACATTCCACAAAGCTCATCTTAATTAGCATAAACTAGATACATCAGTCAACCAATAAGGAATCTCCACACTTAATGGCTCGCTTTTGTTATTTCTCAAACCACTCCCTCTGGCATTTTGCCAGCACCATCCAGACTTGTTTACGAACTCTAATATTTCTCTGGCAAAATGCCAGGCACCATCCTGACTTGTTTACAGACTCTAACATATATACCACATTTTCTTTATCCATTCATCTGTTGATGGGATTCTAGGTTGGTTCCGTAGTTTAGCTGTTGTGAATTGAGCTGCTATGAATATTGATGTGGCTGTGTCACTATAGTATGCTTATTTTTAAGTCCTTAGGGTATAAACTGAGGAGTGGGACAGATGGGTCAAATGGTGGTTCCATTCTAAGTTTCCTTCGAAATTTCCATACTGCTTTCTGAAGTGAGTACACCATTTATTATCTAATCCCATCAGCAATGTATGAGTGTACCCTTTTCCTCACATCCTCACCAACTCTTACTATTGCTTGATAATTGCCATTCTGACTGGAGTGAGATGAAATCTTAGTTTTGATTTTCATTTCTCTAATTGCTAGAGATAATGAACTTTTCCATATATTTGTTGATTGCATTTCTTCTTCTGTGAAGTGTATATTCAGTTCCATGTCCTCATTTATTATTTGATTTTTGTTTCTTTGATTGTTTGTTTTGGTGTTAAGATTTTTTAGTTCTTTATATGTCCTGGAGATTAGTGCTGTATCTGATGTGCATGTGGTAAAGATTTTTTCCCATTCTGTAGGCTCTTCATGTTATTCATTCCTTTACTGAGAAGCTTTTTAGTTTGAATCTATACCATTCATTGATTTTTAATTTTATTTCTTGTACTTTAGGAGTCTTGTTAAGGGAGTCAGGTCCTAAGCCAATATGATGATTTGGGCCTACTTTTGCTTTCATTAAGCACAAGGTTTCTTGTCTAATTTCTAGGTCCTTTATTCACTTTGAGTTTTGTGTAGGATAACACAGGGGTTTAATTTAATTTTGCTACATATAAATTTTAAGTTTTCCCAGAACCATTTGTTGAAGAGGCTATATTTATTTACTCTAATGTATATTTTTGGTGCCTTTTTCTATATGAGATAAATATTTGTGTGGGTTTGTCTCTGTGTCTTTTATTGGTCTGGAAGTCTAATTTGGTGCCAATGCCATGCTGTTTGTTTTTTTTTTACTATAACTCTGTAGTATAGTTTAAGGTATGGTATTGTGATGTCTCCTGCTTCATTTTTGTTGCTAAAGATTTCTTTGGCTATTCTAGGTCTCTTATTTTTCCAAATGAATTTCATGATTGCTTTTTTATTTCTATGGAGAATGACATTGGGATTTTGATTGAAACTGCACTAAATCTGTATAGTGCTTTTGGTAGTATAGCCACTTTGACAATATTAATTCTGGCTATCCAAGAACATAGGATATCTTTCCATCTTCCAAGGTCTTCTTCAATTTCTTTCTTTAGTGTTCTGTAGTTTATTCTTTCAATTCTTTCATTAGATTGATTCCCAAAATTTTGAGGCTATTGTAAATGGGGTATTTTTCCTAATTTCTCCTTCAGAGGATTCATCATTAATGTGCAGAAATGAATTTGATTTATGGGTATTGATTTCATATCCTGCTACTTTTCTGAATTCATTTATTAGTCTAGAAGTTTTTTGGTGGAATTTTCTGGATCTCCTAAATATAGAAAAATCTTATCAGCAAATAATAAAAGTTTAAGTTCTTATTTTCCTATTCATATTCCTCTAATTTCTTCCTCTAATTGCTCTAGCTAGAGTTTCAAGGACTATGTTAAATAGAAGTGGTAAAAGAGGGCATCCCTGTCTTGTTCCAATGTTTAGAGGGAATGCTTTCAATTCTCTATTTCTAATGATGTTAGCCTTGGGCTTAACATAGATAGCTTTTACAATGTTGAGGTATGTTCCTACTATCCCTACTTTTTCTAGTGTTTTGAATGATAGCTTTTACAATGTTGAGGTATGTTCCTACTATCCCTACTTTTTCTAGTGTTTTGAATATTAAGAGGTGCTGTAATATATTAAATGCTTTTTTTACATTTATTGAGATGATCATATAATTCTTATTTTTAAGTCTATTGATGTGATGTTTGTGTGTTTACTGATTTTCATATTTGAACCTGTTGGGGCCACGAGTTGGAAAGCAGCCTACATTGCCTATGTGAGGGGCTCTCAGGGTTCACCACACTGAGTCCAGATGTCGTGGTTAGCATACTAACCATGCTCAGCCCTATCACCATGGTAACCTGGCTTCCCTCAGGTGCACAGCACCTTCTGCTTTTCTGCCACTGACCTGTTAGCCCATTGGTTGCTGCTTATAAATGTGTTTCTAGCTCATTGGATTATGATAACCCTCAGATAATTTGCCCAGTAACAGGCTATGCATAAAAGACTTGCCTATGCAATAATAAAGTGGATCAAGTTCTCTAAAACTGGTCTCTGAAGGTCTCTTTTTGACTCCGTTGCCACACCCTCCTCAGCTGTTTGGTGGGTTTCAGCTGGACTGAGTGAGCCCACATGAACCAACCTTGCATCCCTGGGATGAACCCTACTTGATCATGGTGCACTATGTTTCTAATGTGTTTTTGTATGTGATTTTCCAGAATTTTATTGAGAAATTTTGCATCTATGTTCATCAGGGATATCGGTCTGAAGTTTTCTTTCCTTGATATGTCTTTGGTTTTGGTGTCAGGTTGATACTAGCCTCATAGAGTGCACTCAGCTCTGATAGTCATGCCCACCAAGAGCTGGCGAGAATGGTTTTGAGTTATCACAGCTGGGTAGAGGGAGGGCTGGGAATCACACACTTGTTCAGATGCCCATCGCACTGTCAGCTACACCCGCCAAAAGTTGATGAGGTAGACTTTCCAAGATGGAGACTGCCATTTTCTCGATGGGGTGTCCAGGGAGGTGGAGGGAGGTAGGCTATTACTACCATACGGCCAGAATTCGGTCCTCAGTCTGGTGCCCTGCAGTGACCCAGGTCACAGACTGGCTCGCTCCAGCCTGAAAGGATCTGTAACCATGCGTCTCTGCGCTGCCAGATCTCCCTCCGCCTGTCTGCCTCTATTGAATTTTTTAATTTCGTTTTTTGTTTCATTAATTTCAAGGACTTCTCTTTGTTCTTTTGTTTGTTTCAGAATCTCTCTTTATTAAAATAATCTTTTTCTCTTAAGCCATATTTTTCTTTAGAGATCAGTTTAACTATGTATATTCTGAAATCCTTCTTTGACATCTCTATTCTGTTGTCAATAGATTTTATATTGTGACAGCATGGTATGTTTAATTCTGTGCATGTTCGAGAATGTAACAACAAATACCACTATTATGTATAATCACAATGCACCAATATACATATACATAAGCATTTAAAAATAAATTTAAATTTAAAAATAAAAATAATTTTTAAAGGATGGTTGAAAACTAAAGGAAAAAGAGAGACTACTAGGTTTTTTCAAACACAAATATTGTAAATTTGTTTTTAATCTATGCTTTCTTATTGCTTTCTACAACATATCTATTTTATTTTTGTTAACTGATACAAAAAACCGTAATTATTAATGGAGTACATATTTTTATTTATTTTTTGTAGTTGTAGATGGACACAATAGCTTTATTCATTTATTTATTCATTGTGGTGTTGAGAATTGAACCTAGTGCCAGGCAGGTGCTCTAACACTCAGCCATAACCCCAGCCTTGGAGTACATAAATATTAATAGAAATGGAAATATTTGGTATCTGTATACATTGGGTAATATTTAAATCAGGTTAAACATATTTACCTCATGAGAATTTTCAGAAGGACAGCTGTGCATGGTTGAGAACAAAGTCCTCAGATATACATTTAAAAAATTAAATCAACCTAAAGACTCAATCTAAAAAATAGAATTAAATGAATAGCAGTTTCTGTAGTGTAACTTCAGGACTTTAAGATAAAAATCCTAACCTGGGATAGTGGCACAGGACTGTTAGTCCCAGTAATGCAGGAGGCTGAGAGAGGAGGATTGAAAATTTGAGGCCAGCCTCAGCAATTTAGGAAGACCCTGTCTCAAAACTAAAATAAAAATGGCTGGGAATATAGCAAAATGGTAGATCGCCCCTGGATTAAAACTCATTACAGAAAAAGAAAGATAACAATGCTCTTTTGAGAAGGACAGATTTTTTTTATATTGTTATCATTATCCCCTGAATGATTTAGTAAGATATTTGGAGTATAGGGAACAGGGTTTTTAGAGTTCTGAATATAACCAAAAACCCTGGCATGTATATATGTAAAGCCTTGCTCATGGTTAGGAATATTCTTGTTATTATTTTTTATTTTTGGTAACACTGTTGAGAAATCTCAGGAAATTATGTGTGTTCTGGCCTATGTATTAGTGCAACTAACTGCAACTAAGAAAAGTTCTCTTCATTTGAGCTACATCCTTAGGCTCCAGTTACTGTCTTATTTTCACATCTCACAGATATTTGGGAACTCATTTTACATTTGTTAAAAAAAAAACCTGTTTTTTAGGAGAAAAAAAATGAATAGATTTCTGCTCTCCAAAACCTGCAATCAAAATTACAGAATATAAGCAGAATGTTAATTTGGGCAGAGGGGTATATTTGATAAGCAAAGTACTTGGGATTATGGAATGAATAAATCATATCTCTTAGAAAAGACAATATAGTCCTGGAGAACCTCAACTATAGCTACGGTTAAATGAGTAATTAAGGAAACACAGCCCCCATAATTTATTCCCCTAGACCTACTCTTGGATGAAAATAATATAAAGGCAGGGAAAGAGAGGATGCCTTTTTCATTCTATTTCTGAGGAAACTGCCCCAGGAAATCTTTGATTTGCAGGTTTGTGTTTTGGTTTGCAATGTTGGGTATTGAACCCAGGGTACGTGTGAGAAAAGCACCGTGCCACTGAGTCACACCCAAAACTGGTAGGCAGTTTTGATATATCAATGTGAATCCCATGATCCTCAATAAGCAGAAAAAAATTATTTACATTTTTAAGTCTGCATACTATTCCATCCCATGGATCTATCAATTTTCAATATATAGTTTCTGTCTTAGTCCATGTTCTGTTGCTCTAATAAAGTGCCTAAAGATGGATATTTTTTTATTTACTTATTTATTTCGGTATCAGGAATTGAACCCAGGGGTGCTTGACTACTGAGTCACATCCCAAGACTTTTTATTTTTTAAGACAGAGTCTCTCTAAGTTGCTTAGGGCCTCACTAAGTTGCTGAAGCTGGCTTTAAGCTTGCAATCCTCCTGCCTCAGATTCCTGAGCAGCTGGGATCATAGGCATGTGCTACCATGCCCAGGAATACTTTATTTCTTTAAGGGGTTTATGTTATTCACCATTCTGTATTTTAAGATCATGGCTCCTGGTGAGGATCTCACCCTGCTTGGCTCTGGTGAGGGTCTCATCATGTATGGAAACAGAGGAGTACATGCAAAAGAAGCAAGCTATCCTGTAAGAAGGATTCAGGGGAATTACAAGACTCATACCACAAGGGAACTGATCCACTTTCATGAGACCTGGCCCAGGCCTTCATGAGAGCATTAATCCATTCATGAAGGTGGAGCCCCTATAATGTGATTAGCTTCCAGTAAGCCCCACCTCTAAATGTTTCACCACTTCAACACTAATACACTAGGGACTAAACTTCTAACACATGAATCTTTGGGGTACAAAGCATATGCAAACCATATTGGTCCTGAGATAGGGATTTAGGACTCAGAGAAATACTGAATCTTAAAGGAAATGCCCACTAGAGATACAGAAAGCACAATTGTAAGTCTTGAGCAACATGCCCTTGTAAAATTAGAGAAATATACAAGCATAAGGAAAACTGGCTCCACCTTCAGTCTGTTCCGTTATAGCCCTTCTATAAATTTTGAACCCCCAGCCCAAGGCATGGCCTCTCACTTGCTGAAGTCTAGCTGGCAAATAACCGGGAGATGACAAGCAACTTGAAGGTTGAAAAAGGAACTACTTTATTGCAAGTGAACTCAGCGGGAACTGAGTGAGAACTCAAAGTAGCGGGCACCCAAGGTAGTGGGAGCCGCTTCTCTGCTGGACAGCAGAGGTATATATATACACTTAACTAATTACACACAGCTTAACTTAATTAACATCATCTAGATACAGCAGCCAGCCAATAAAGAATCCTCATTATCTTTATGGCTTGCTGACGTTTGCTTCACAAACCACTCCTCCTGGCAAAGTGCTAGGCGCCATCTTGACTTGATTTGCATCCCTAACACTCACTCTCAAGATAGCACTCATTCTCCATTGCATGTGTATCTAGCTTCCCAAATAAATAATCTGTTGCCACATTTTCCTGGCTTGTGCTGAAATTATTTTCCACTAGGTATGCCAAAAAAAACAGTGATTCTGAGTTGAGTTCCCCCTCTCCTGAGACATGTCTTCTCCCATGACAGCCCTTGGGGGTTCCCAAGGGCTGTTTCTATCTTTTCTCTTTGCATTGTAAATGAAAACACTGTGGTATCTGTTATGAGGTTAGAATTTTGGAAGTGTGTCCAAGGGTAAATTCCTAGCAGTGGAAATATTTATCCAAATGATAAAGATTACCAAATTATTCTCAAAGAAGTGTACACTGATTTATACTCACTCAACTGTAACAGGGATCCACTTCATGCTTTGAACATAATCCTGGCTGCTCTGCCCCTGCAGCTTATTTTAAAATGGACATTTTTTCCTTTCTCTTCTCCCTCTCCCTTCTCCCTAAACTTGAGGCAAGCAAGATTACCTTCTTCCCATTCTAAGCCAGCTACCTTTCCATGAGCACACAGCCATGGGAATGAAGTAATTCAGACTTCAGGATTTATGCCAGAAGACTTAAGAAATAGCTCCCTCTCAAGGCTACAAGTGCATTATGACCCAATAGGACACTGCAGGAACATAGCCTTTGAATCACCTCTTTAATAAAAGTCCCCTGTTTCCCCAATAGTTAGAATCACAGCTTCTGTTTCTCCTTTACTAGCAAAGTAATAAAAGTTCTTTTTCCTTTTTCTCAGAATCATGTCCTAATTATCAGATTGGCATTGGAGATAAGAACTGAGCTTTTAGTAACACAATCAGTATATAAAAGTGCCTATTTTCTTACATGGTCACCAGATCTAGTTGTCAAACATATTGTTGTTTATACCATCTATGAAAAAAATGTGTTATGGTTTGTATATGAGGTGTCCCCCAAAGGCTCATGTGTAAAACGATGCAGAAAGTTTATAGGTAAAATTATTGGGTTATCAAATGTTTTAATCCATTGATAGGGATTAAATGAATGGTAACTCTAGGAAAGCAGGGTGTGGCTAGAGGTGGGAGCCTGGGGTCATGCCTTTAGGGTATAATATTTTGTCCTTGTGAACAAAGTTCCCTCTCTCTGCTTCCTGGTGTCATATCTCCAGCTGCTTCTCTCTGCCATACTATTCTGCCAGAATGGTCTGCCTCAATTCAGGCTCCAAGGATTGAAGCCAGCCATCTGTGGACTGAGACCTTTGAAACAGTAAGCCCCCAAATAAACTTTTTCTCTTCTAATAGTTCTTGTCAAGTCTTTTGTTCATGGCAGCAAAGATAATAAAACAGAAAGTGGTATATCAAGAGTGGGGTTGCATCATTTATCCCTCTTGGACTGAGCAGCTACCGGTTCCTCCAGCTCCCCAGCCTGCAGATGGCCACTGTGGGACTATTCAGCTTCTGATAATGTATGCCAACCTAATAAATACTCTCTATGTCACATAATATACATAAATATTTTTCTGTTGGTTTTGTTCCTGTAGCGAATCCTAATACAAATAAATGACATAATACAAATGATATCTTATTAGTTTATATTTGCATTTCTTAAAATATGAGACTTACCAACTTAAAATATTAGTTGGCTGAATTTATTTTCTTATACTCTCACCAAGCTGATTCTTCAGAATTTAGTGAATATATAATCTATATCACTGTATGTAAAGTCTCAAAAGTGAATAATATACTCAAAGGTGTTACAGGGATGGGGCCTTCAGTGAAACTGAGGCAACACAAAGGCCCAACCTTCACCACAATTCTTGTGAGCAGGTCAGAAAGATTTCAAACATTTTGCTCAAAGTAACAGTCATTTTTTTATTAGAAAAGATAGGAAAGAGAAAAGGGGAATACTCTCAAGGAAGAGAGTGGGCACTCAGAGATGAGAGGAAGAACATACTGCCCCTCATACCCTTCAGTTTTATTGGGAGTCCAATGGAACTTTCCAGAGTACCACCTAAGTCCACCTTCTGATAGCAGAAGAACTGCATGGAATGCCTCAAAAAGAGAATGGTATGGTGCTCAGAGTTGTTTATGAGAAAATTGAGTACACCTGTTTTATTTTTTTTGTCTCAATTCCCATCCCCTTAAAGGGTTTATTATCAAGTTTCCCTACTTTTACCTCAATTTCCTGTCCCCCTTCATCATTTTATTACCCTCTGAATAGCTGCCATCAAGCTTTCTTTATGAGGGTCTTGATGTTTTGACTATCAGGGTGATGGGAGTTGTGCCATAATTTCAGTGATGAGGATAGGTCCCAGACTTGGCTACAAGTGATAATGATAATGACAACATGATCCACAAACTGGTAGTTTAAAAGGCTGGGAAAGGCTTTAACATACCAAACTCCCATCTTCCAGGTGACTGTCAGATAAGGCTCCTGTGGTTTTCAGTTACCTTTTAATTTTTTTTTCCCCCTGCTCACCCATTCATGGCTGAGTAGCCACCTAACAAAGGGAATGAATGTAGTTAGGAGGTCCTGGGATGCTCCAATATTGGGAAGTCAGGGAGATGGGGAGGAACTACCAAAGATTATGAAGAGTAATCATTGAGCAGGGAAGAAAAGGCCTAAAACTGGCTATTGCACTGCACAATGAACATCACTGGTGGCTTGACAAGTTATTTTATTTTAGAGGAGCAGTGTGAGTGAAAAGCTAGCTGGATTTAGATGGAAAAATGGTGAAGATGCAAAGCAGAGGAGAGAATTGCTGAAAAGATGTCCCTAAGGGAATGTAGAGATCTAGTGAACATGGAGAGTTGGCCACAGAGGGAAGTAGAGATAGTTAATTTAAAATTAACAGCAGTGTGGCTGGACATGGCTGTCAGTAGCTGAGTAGATATGGGAGCCCAAGATTCTCTTCTTGTTGCTTCTATTTCATTCTTATCAAACTACAAATGCCTCACTCTGAGAGGACTTTAAGCCAGAGACAAACCTCTCTTGGGGTCATGGAACCATACTGAAGGTGTATGGGAAGGGTTAGAAGAGACTTTCTCTAAGGTAGGAAAGGACAGGCTCAACACTGACCATCAGCATTAGCACAATAATGGTACCATTCTGCAGAGTACAAAGTGTGGTAGAAGATAGCATTACAGTTTCTATTTTAACTTTGTTTCCAGGTCTTGTGACATAATTACAAATCTTTTAGTTAAACTTGCTTCCTATACAGACCTCCTCTAATTACTATTGTTAATCTGACAAAATGATAAGTAATGAACTTAGTAACATGAGGTTCATTCAAGATGAGAAGTCTGTCCATTTCACTACCTTAAAATACTACAGGAAATCTCATTATTCCACAAATATTAACTACAATATCCCAAAGCCTCCAGATGTATATATATTTTAATTTTTTTCATTGTTAATAGACCTTTATTTGTTTTTATGTAGTGCTGAGAATCGAACCCAGTGCCTCACACATGCCAGCCCCAGCCCAGATGTATACATTTTTTAAAAATGTTTTTTTAGTTGTAGATGGGCACAATATCTTTATTTATTTTTATGTGGTGCTGAGGATTGAATTCAGTGCCTCACATGTGTGAGGCAGGCACTTTACCACTGATCTACAGCCCCAGCCCCCAGATGTGTGTATTTAGAAAGAATTCTGGCCATTATCTCCCTTCAAGCAGAAAATTGGACTAGTCATGGAATACTATTAGCTGACTTGTCAAAAAAATAAACCTGTCAAATAAGCACCTGTGAAAAGAATTGATTATACAGACTGTTAAAACTTGCCTAAGCTTAGAGTTGTAACTAAATCAATAAATTCTATATACACATAAGAAAATAAAACTGTCCCAATCCTACGTTTCATGTGTCCATAGGAATTTTTTCCTAAATTTTCTAACATTTGAGGCAACTACCAAAAGTAACTCCAAATAATGCATTCATAATTGTGCTAACTGCTAATCTAAATTAACACAATTGGTAGGCTATCCCTGCACATCAACAAGGTAACCTAATAGAGGAGTTGTGCTTTTGAAGAACAGAAGTTCTCCTCAGCAACAATAAAATCTCAACTGTGGTTTTCACAAATACAGAAACTGATTACAGTCTGCTGCTGCAGAAAGAATATCTATTAACATGGAGATAAACCAATTAATATATTCTGACCCTTTATAAACATTAATTCTCACACCAGGGGTTCCTGTTTCTGTATTCCTTGCCTGTAAAGGAACTACCTGTGGAAGAAGACTACCTTTGAGGAGGTACACAAAAGAATGAAACAGATACACAGTATAAATGGGCAGACAGAAGTGGAGCAAAGAGGAGTGAAGTCATGAAGAAGGATAGAAGTGAAGTGTCTGCCCCTCCCTCCTGCCAAGTTTATTAACTCAAAAAAAGTTACATATTACCCATCATACCTGACTACACTCTAATCAGTTCCTTTAACCCTGAGTGATAGCTAACTGAGATAAGGTCCAGGTTAATACAAACACAGACCCTCTTACCCCCAGGATATTACTATGGAAACCAGGTAGTGCACCCCGCATAGTTATCTTAAGAGCCTCAGGGGGAAACTGCTAGGCATTTCAATGGTGGGAATCAGGGTGCCAGTTACCCTCTCGGGAGTTTGCTCACAGGGGGAACACTTCCCTATTTCCACAGTCAGAATACCTACACTTGCCTTACTCCCAAAGTTTCTCACCCTTGAGACAGCCGACATTCTTCTTTGAATGTGCTTCTGCTTTCAATATACCTCTTTCTGTTTTTAACTGGCACACTGTGAGAATGGCCTTAGGCCTGAGCCTAAGCAACTCCATTTTAAAAACTCCAGTTTGAAACCAGCAGTCTCACTAGGCACATCCAACAGATCCCTCCAGTATGGCCTCAAACAAGTTATTTCCCCTTACCTGGATAAATAGAGTGAAGCCTCTGGCAGGCTGTCCTCGCCAAATAAAAGGGAAATGTGAGAAGATCAGGGTGGAGACCACGAGACCAGATGTTTCTGATCCCAAGGTAAATGATGTCATGGAGAAATCCGGTGGTAGTTAAGGATTGAAATGGGGGTTGAAAGCCTCAAAATTTAATATAAATAATAGAGCTAATGAACAGGGATCAGCCAGCCAAAATAAGGATGCATTCGAGCTGGAGAGCCTGATGAGGACCTGGACTGATATCCCATCACTTGTCATCGTTTCCTAATTCTTTGCATGATTCTCACCGCTCTCAAACTCTACCGCCTGTCTGGACCTTGATGAGAGCTACAACTTCTCCCTACAACCCTCTCCTCAACCGGTTGTCCACTCCATGCCAGGAAAAGCCTGCCTTTGTTCCAGACCTGATCACCATGGTCTGAGTGAGTGTGCATCTGCTGGACTTAAAGTCTTAAGACTTTTGATCTGTCATTTGAACTTAGCATGCAGAGGAAATGTCTGTCACTAGCCTGTCATGATTAACTGTGTTTTGCAATGCTTAGAATTAATCTAGAATTGTTTGCTGTGAATTGATTATGTCTATTGCAGTGCCTAGCATTAAGGATTGTTGTTTTCTTGATTAAGAATCTATAGAGTGAAATTGTATTGAGTAATTTGAGGGAATAAAGCATTAAAAGGGACAGAAGCACGTGGACATTCTTTATATATCTCCCTTCAACTGCATACTCGCAATTTTGCCCCCTCATGATACACGTTTAAATTATTTTCTATATATGTACCAAGAACCCCAGTGGTCCAGAGTCAAGTTCCTCCTTCTCTCTGGGAACTCTTCAGATCCTTCTTCAGAGACATTTCTTCTCCATCTCAATGGCAACATTTTTCTGCAAAAGACTAAACAATAAATATTTTAGGCTTTGCAACCATATGATGATACTTATGACTACTCAACTCTACTGTTGTACAGTAAAATCAGTAAAAGACAATACAGAAATAAATGTGTTGCATTCCAATTATTAAAAATCTGAGATGAGTTAAACTTATTTCAGCATGAAAAAGGTTCTAGGACCAAGCAACATTCCAGATGAAAGCTGGTTCCAAATAGAATATCCCACTGCACATGTATAAGCTATATTTATAGTTTAAAGTGAAAAAAAATGACAGAGGAAAAAGAAGAACTTGATTGGCCAGAGGTCCCACTGCTAATTAACTGAGACTCAATTGCCTAGTAACAAAATTTGTTTATATATCAAGATAAGATACTGTTCACTATATACAGAAGCCACCCTGGGGAGAACTTTATCATTCCAGCATGGAGACTGATTTGGGCCAAACTCAATTGAACACACACAAATTATGAACAATAAAACTTAAATACCATGTAATTTTCACCTATCAGGAAATACTCATTTTTAAATTTCTTTTCCCAATCATTTGACAGTGTAAAAACACTCCTAACTCACAAAATCAGTGTGTCAGGCCTCATTTACCTAATTGCCCTGATCTACCTGATAACTTCTAGTCACTGATGATAACAGCATTATCCAAACTTCAGAAAAGTTACCCAAGAAAGACAAAAAAGTTAGAAACTGGTTTCAAGATCTTGTTCTACTTCCAGAAGGACAAATCTTGATTTCGTCTTTCTGAGAATTTAACAGACTGTCTGGGTCCCTTAACCTCTTGTTATACCAGAAAACCATCCAACTGAAAGGTATGGAGAAACCTGAGATGCAAGATCTCAGGAAAAGCAATCAAGATGGGCAAAACTTCAGGCAGACACTACAGTGCCCCCTAGATCTTGAGGCACAGTTGTCAACCAAGGGCTCAAAAATGTGCCGGTGCGGGCTCCAGCTATAATGAGGCTACCATTCTGAGTGAGGTAGACATCAAGGCGCAAAGTGACCCATCCGATCTAGTAGAAGGCAGCGCCTACAATCAGCTGTTCGGTGAGATTTGAAAACAAGGGCCGTCACAGCTTTGCACTCCTCTTGAGCTCCTGCTGCTGACAGTTACCCGTTCTGTAACTACGAAGCGAGGACACTGAAGACTTACCCTTACACCCAGACTTGGGGTCATCAAGGACCGCCAATATTTTGGAGCTGCCTGAGGCTCCCAGCCCAGTAGCATGCCGCCCAACAGAGAAGCCAGCTTCTCAGTCTCCCTCCCGGGGGCTGGACAGCGCAGAAAACCTTTCGGGGCAGTTAAGACGTCCTCCTGGCGCAGGGGACACAAAAGCGAGAAAACAGACAAGCGAAAATAAACCAAAATGACGAAAACCGCGCTTCTCGTCACTGTGACGTGGAAGTCTTAACGCACGAGTTATAAACCCTAAATTCGAAATCTCGCGGGATCTTGCCGTTCTCTGACGCTCAGAGATTGCGACATCTCACAGAAGTTTCAGAGGCTACTACAGGCGACTGCTGTGGCTCAGCGCCGCGCGGGAGGGTCAGGTGACCTAAAGGCTCCGCCCATGTCTTTCCTCAGCGGTCCGTCTCACGCCTGCGCGGGCAAAGGAGACTTGGCGCGTCGCTTGGGCTGCCGGCGCTATGGGGCTGACCCGCGTGCGGGCTATTTTCTTTGACCTGGACAACACGCTCATCGACACGGCCGGGGCGAGCAAGAGAGGCATGTTGGAGGTAACGTCCCCGCTCCCATGGCTCTTCTCCAGACTCAGCACGCCCCAACCCAGTACTGCGCGGGTCCCCCAGTGCCCACTTCCCAGACCCAGGAAGCACTGGCCGCACTGTCTTTGGAGACTTCAGTAGCTCTCTGGGGGCTGGAAAGACCTGAGAAAGGGCGAGCGAGCTGGGGGTCTCAGCTGGGAGGGGACCGCCTTCCCCGACCCCAGTCCACAGGCTCAGGGAACTGGCTTCTTGCAGACGGTTTCTGCTCAAGGGACCCGGAAGCATGTCCTTAAAACTGCCACGATAGTGGAACCGCCCACAAACGCAGGTAGATGGTCACCGTGGCACTGTACACCCGTGCTGAGCCAGGTAGAGTTTGGACAGTTCAGACCACGCGCGCATGCATCTGAGCTTAGTGGTGGGTCTTGCGGGAGGGACATTTCCTCCAACCGTCGTCTTCAGTGGACTTAGAAGAGAATCTTTGAAGGCAGCCCCAATTTTTGACCCAAGAAGTTACGTAAGTTACGTGAGTATCAGAGGTGAACCCCGATTTGAAGCTGCATCTGAGAATTTTTTATGCAGAACTCGCTTCTGGCTTTCCTGATCTGCTCAGATTTCCAAGGAGACACGGCAGAAATCCGTGCTGCCCCGGTGAGGTATTGCTCAGCAGCATCCTCTCCGCGTACCTACAAATGCTGTTGCAGATCTTCCCGGCGCTTTACAGCCCCTAATCCACCCTTGCTTTCCTTCCTCTACCTTCAGCTTCAAGGAGAAATCGAAGGATTATCAGATGTGAAAAAACCCACTTTCAAAAGCCAATCCTTTCAACTCTGAATGTCCCATCCTTCATACTTCATCAGGTAGATTTCGTCTCCCTGGATCTTCAGCTTCTTCACTCTTTTTTTCCCCCTTGTGCATTCCACTCGTGCTGCATGTTCGTAGTCTTTTTTTTGTGTTTGTTTTTTTTTTAATGAAAAAGAACACTTCCCTTGGACTCTTTCTATAGTATATTGCCTATCTCTCTCAGCCATGGTTTTAGAGAATCTATGCCCCTGATTTCCTTGTCTCTACCTCCTATGGATTCCTAAATCCATTGCAAGGTAACTTCTGTCTCTAGCTCTAGAATGAAGTAGATGTGCCAGGTAATTGGGCCTATCCCCACAGTACTAGAGTCACACTGGATATTTTGAATGTATTTTTTATTCGTTTGTTTGTTTAATGGTGCTAGGGATCTACTCCATGGCCTTGGCACATGCTACACAAATGCTCTACCACTATACTACATCCCTAGCCCTTTGAATCCATCTTAATGCCTTTATTGAGGCCTTCCATACTATTTATTGTTCCGTTCATCTTCATGCCTTTGACCTTGAACTCAAGGACACATCTCTGTGCTATATTGCCTCCAGTAATCCTAAGTGCCAACACTACATATTTTTTTTAAAAGAGAGAGATAGAAGAGAATTTTTTAATATTTATTTTTCAGTTTTCAGTGAACACAACATCTTTATTTTATGTGGTGCTGAGGATGGAACCCAGCACCCCGCGCATGCCAGGGGAGCGCATTACCGCTTGAGCCACATCCCCAGCCCAACAGTACATATTTTTCTATGTGTTCTTAACAAGCTAAGACTAGTATGTTGCAATTAAATTCTTGTTTTAGGCCAGTTTTTGCTAATAGGCCAAGAGTTCAGGCTTTGAAATCAGATATTTGAGTTAATAACTGTAAGGTAAGTTTAATACAATGCATGGGAAGTACAGAGCATCCAGTGTTTTACTCAGTGAATTGTACCACCATGTTCCCTAACTTCTACCCCAATGCATAGCCCCCTTGCCATTATTTTAGTTACAGCTAGACTCATCTCTCATCTAGACTGTTGATGTGATCTTGTCTCCAGGCTGGCCACATCTAGTTGATCCTCCATGTTCCTGTCACAGAGATTTCTTTTTTTTTTTTTTTTTTAAAGAGAGAGGAGAGAGAGAGAGAGAATTTTAATATTTATTTTTTAGTTTTCGGTGGACACAACATCTTTGTTTGTATGTGGTGCTGAGGATCGAACCCGGGCCGCACGTATGCCAGGCGAGCGTGCTACCGCTTGAGCCACATCCCCAGCCCTGTCACAGAGATTTCTAAAGCAAAAATTAGAAGTAGAACCAGATGCAGTGGAGCATGCCTGTGGTCCTAGCTACTCAGGTGACTGAGGCAGGAGGATCACTTAGTACAGGAGTTTGAGACCAGCCTGGGTAACATAGTAAGACTCTATCACATACACACACAAAATAATTAAGACTATATTTCTTCCTAGTCTGTCACTTTCACTTGTATATCAGTACTATATTTTGTTTTTCAGACATCTCTTACTGCAGCTATCAATGGATGTTGTTAATTTTTGCAGCTTAGGTTGCCTACATCTAAATAGTGAACTTTGTTTGACTCATGGTAAATGTTGAATGAATATTGGATTGATGGAAAAAAATTTTGATCTAGTCTTAGTTCTATTACCACTCCCTTTATAAATAACTTATTAACTAAGCAGAGTTGAATGGTGTGAATACTTTATCATGCAAGGATACATCACTACTCATAAGTGTTGATCTATTCTTAAGTAACCCATGTCAGACTTCATAAATCATCACAAATGATTTATGAATCAAAAAAACAGGGAAATGTCTGGTCTTTACCTTGGGCTTAGGGAGAAGAAGTGATATACTAACTATATATGTCAGTTTAAATATTTTTTTAATCATCTGAGAAAGGTATATTTTTTTATATCTTCAGACCTGTTTTTCAGTGTAATACCCAAGAAGAAAGCTTATAAAGAAATGTAGTTTCTCATTTAAACAAAGAAAAATTTTTGTATTTGTGAATTTACTTTTAAGTGATATGACAGAAGACATAATAAATGTATTTATAGATGCATTAGAAAAAGTGGAGGAGGAAATGAATTGCAATTTCAAATAGTTTGGTCAGATTTGGCCTCATTGGATAGATATTGTGTGAGCAAAGACTTATAAACTAGAAATAATAGAAGGCCTATTTGAAATGCAAGTCTGTGTGCAGATAGTCATACTTTGTGGGTATGTATTTTGCAGGGGAAGGGAGGGCATACTGGGGATTGAATTCAGGGGCACTAGATCAGTGAGCCACCTCTCCAGCCCTTTTTTGTATGTTACTTACAGACATGATCTCACTTCAATGCTTAGCACCTTGCTAAATTGATGAGGCTGGCTTTGAACTCGAAGTCCTCCTGCTCAGTCTCCCCAGCCGCTGGGATGACAGGCATGTGCCACCACTCCTGGTTTATTTTTAAATTCAGCCCCTTCACATCCAAATAATTGGTATTAAGAAAATACTTTTGCCCAATCATATGATATCAAGTATTACATGGTTCCCAAACCAGCCCCTCACATAAAATAACAGTCAGCTAAACTCTAGTTTTTGTGATAATAATATTAGTGCTAGATCCAGAGAGCAGGAAGTAGAATAGATTTCCTTCTTGTACATATTCTGAAAGACAGCCTTAGAGATTTGAAGTGGATGAGTTTATTTTAATCTATAAACTAAAAACCCCCAACTATCATAATAGGTACCTGATGGGCTCATTGTATTTGAATCCTTGATAAATCTACTTTCCCCATGTATAAAATGTCCTCATCCCTTCAAGTTAAAAATCTTTTCCTCCACCTCCAATTTAATCAAAATTCATAGTCTCAACACAGGTGCTAGGAGAGTTTGTAATGTGTACTGATTCAACTTAAGTGTTAGTTCTGTTTGAACTAATATGTAAATGATAAACTGTTCCCTAATGATATTAACATTATTAAAATGCTTCCTATTGTCCCCAACAAATCCATGGTTGTTGTGTGACAACAATGGTGTGTAACTAATGAGAAACTTAATGCAAAGGATGTAATAGGAGAAATTTTGAAACTCAAGAAGCAGTATGCCATGTCTTCACAAATATCTTCCCTTTAAAGTGAGCCGATTCTGTTTTCCAGAGCCCCAAAGAGTGTGGATTACACATTGCCAATTGTAGTGACAGGTAATTGGATTATTATTGAGAACTCTGTTATCTAGCTGTGAACCAGCCATTTGCTCTCTAACACTGTGCAGTCCTAGAAGCCTATGTCCTTTCACTGTGAAGCAAGGATACTAAAACTAGAAAATGCCCTTTGATCATAGCTTAAGAGTAATTAAGTTATGTTTTCTAGAAAAGATAGTAACATAATCACAGAGGTTGAAAAGGCTTGATTGAAATTTTAACTTGACAGAGCAAAAGTTTTCAAGTATTTTGCCTTCATCTAAAAGTCTTATGGCTGGTTGTTTGTTTGTTTGTTTGTTTTGGTATTAGGGATGAACCCAAGGGCACTTTTCCACTGAGCTCTGTTTACTTTTTAATTTGAGACAGTCTCACTAAATTACTTAGGGCCTTGCTAAGTTGCTAAGGCTGGCCTTGATTCTCCTGTCCCAGCCTCCTGAGTTACTTGGATTACAGGCATGTGCCACCGTACCTGCAACATTTTCTGATAAGCCAAATAGTCTGAATTTTTTTCTTTGTCATAAGGGATTCTCATATGCTTGAGGGAAAAACAATGTATGTTTTATCTTTTTTTCCTTTTCAATAGGTGAAGCAGATTTCTGGTGTGAATAGCATGCCACTTGTAGTTTATTCTATACATTTTTACTTTTTAGACTGCTTTGCTTGGATTTTGTTTGGTTGGTTTGGTTTTTTATTTTTTTCCTTTTTGCAGTGTTGGGAATCAAACCCAGGGCTTCATGCGTTCTAGGTACATGTTCTACCACTGAGCTACACACCTACCCCATCACAGCAGACACTTTTTAATCCTAGCCAGGTACATTGCATTTATTTCCAAAGGTACCACCCACCCCAGTTGCCCTGCATGGTCAACTTTTGTCAGAGGCATACCCTGAGACAGGAACTTCTTCAGGTGCAGGTATTCATTTAGGAGTTGATCCCAGGAAGCTGTGGAAAAGTAAGACAGATAGGAAAAGGAATCTAATGCAGGTGATTAATAAGCAGGTTTCTATTTGTGTGAGTAGTGGGGGATGTCTGGGAGGCAGTATACAGAATACAGCTGTCCTTCCCAAGGAAAAAAAAAGCACAGGGCTGGGGATGTGGCTCAAGCGGTAGCACGTTCGCCTGGCATGCGTGCGGCCCAGGTTCGATCCTCAGCACCACATACAAACAAAGACGTTGTGTCCGCCGAAAACTAAAAAATAAATATTAAAAAAATTCCCTCTCTCTCTCTCTCTCTCTCTCTCTTTCTCTCTCTCTCTTTAAAAAAAAAGAAAGAAAAAAAAAGCAGTGATAAATTATCCAACAATTTTTGTCCCTCCTTGGTTAAGGGTTGCTCCATGGCAACTCTTCAGCTGCAGACTGGGCATGTATGTGTCTGAGGCCAAATAAAGTCTGTAAGCAAAGAAGCATAAAGACTTGCAGTATGAAGGCATTGGCATATGTGGGAACAGCAGGTGCCAAGGAGTTTTAGACAGCATCCACTACAGCATGGGTTTCAAGGCCTTTTATGAAATGGTTTCAGATAGCCTCTACAGCCTCATCTCTTAGCATCCTTCCTCACACACCTCCCATTTTGGCTCAACTCAGCTTGCCTTTTCTAGATAAAAAATTTTTGACCCAGACACAGTGGCACATGTCTCTAATCTCAGCAGCTCTGGAGACTGAGGCAGGAGGATGGTGAGTTCAAAGTGAGCCTCAGCAACTGAGCAAGGCACTAAGCAATTCAGCAAGATCCTGTCTCTAAATAAAATATTAAAAAGGACTGAGGATATGGCTCAGGGGTTAAGCGCCTCTGGGTTCAATTCCTGGTACCAAAAAAAAAAAAAAAAATCCAAGCTCTTGGCCGCATTCCCTCTGTCTAGAATGATTTGAATCCTTCTCCCATAACTACCTTATCTGCATGGTACACCTTCATTTAAATGTGACTTCCTCTGCCAAGACTTACCAACTACCCTTAACAATTAGTTCAATTTTTCCCCCCATCGTGCTGGTCCACTCAACTGTCACAGCACTTAACCCAGTATTTACAGTGATTGTGTGCCTGCTTTTCTGCCGCAGTCCGGCTGCAGCAGAATAACCAGGGGGGTGATGAATAATTTGTATACGTTTATACAGCAGAAGTTGATATAGCAGGAGTGGAAACCCTTTATTGTAGGACAACAGAGCTATTTATACATTTTGCACAGCTTATCTTAATTAGCATAAACTAGATACATCAGTCAACCAATAAGAATCTCCACACTTAATGGCTTGCTTTTGTTACTTCTCAAATCACTCCCTCTGGCATTTTGCCAGGCACCATCAGAGACTTGTTTAAGAACTCTAACATTTCTCTGGCAAAATACCAGGTGTTATTTTGACTTGATTACAGACTCTTAACACTTTTCCATATCAGAACAAGAGAGCTGGTCTCCAGGGTCTAAGGCATAATGTCAAGGCTAGTGTTTGGGCTTTGGAAGTAGATAAATGTGGATTAATATACCTTGGGCAAGTTTTTAACAGTCCTACACTTCCATTGCCTCATGTTAAAAAGGGAATTCCCTTGTAGAGTTGTAGAAAGGGATAGAAGTAATGTTATGTGTATCTTTAGTAATAATGTTTGCCATGTTAGGGTTTGTAGTAAATGTTAAAAGATAGTCCAAGTGGATAAGAATAGAGAGCAATAAGCTTGCAGTTGTAGCTTAGTAGTAGAGCACTTGCTTATCATAACCAAGGCACTGGATTCAATGCCCAACACTGCAAAACAAAAGTGAAATGGCTATAGATGAGGAAAAGTTAGACAAACTAGCATTAGTTTTTCTGGGAAGACTCTAAACAATGCTTGTCAGAAAATTTAAATGTTTTACTATAAGCACAAGTTTTATTTTCCCATTGTTGTGACCAAAATGAAAGGTGATGGACTTAAAATTGCAAAATAAATGAAGGCTCTGTGTGAAAAAATCTTAGAATGGAAATTTTTTTAAGGTTATATCTTTTCAAGTTGAAGCAGTGGAAGTTTAGAACTGTTAAAAACTCACCTAAGTTGGGCGTGGTGGCACACACCTGTAATTCCAGCAGCTTGGGGAGACTGAGACAAGGGGATCACAAATTTAGGTTCCAGCCTTTGCAACTTAGCAAGGCCCAAAGCCTATTTGCAAGATCCTATCTCAAAATAAAAAAATGTTTAAAAAGACTGGGGATGTGGTTCAGTGGTTAAGCACCCCTGGGTTCAATCCCTGGTACCAGAAGAAAAAAATTTGCCCAAACTGGGATTAAGACCCATATTTGCCTATTTCCAAAGCCACATGCTTGTCTTTCTGCTATGTATGCCACACACATAAAGACAGAGAATTAGTTGTCTGGAGAGGTGAGAGGTCCTCACTATTTGATGTCTTTAAAAAAAATAAGGTCAACTCCACCAGAAATGGTGCGGTACTGGAGCTGCTTCAGAGACTCAGCCACTATAGGACCACAACTTCTAAGGACATTACTGTTACAAAGTGTATTAATGGAGTTATTTTCCTTTGTTTAGGTAATAAAGCTCTTAAAATCAAAATACCATTATAAAGAAGAGGCTGAAATCATCTGTGACAAAGTTCAAGTTAAACTCAGCAAGGAATGTTTTCATCCTTACAGTACATGCATTACAGATCTGAGGACTTCACACTGGGAAGAAGCAATCCAGGAAACAAAAGGTGGTGCAAACAATAGGAAATTGGCTGAAGAATGTTATTTCCTGTGGAAATCTACCCGTTTACAGCATATGACCCTAGCAGAAGACATCAAAGCCATGCTCACTGAACTTCGAAAGGAGGTCCGCCTTCTTTTGTTAACAAATGGTGACAGACAAACACAGAGAGAGAAGATCGAGGCCTGTGCCTGTCAGTCCTACTTTGATGCTATTGTTGTAGGTGGAGAACAGAAAGAGGAGAAACCTGCACCTTCCATATTTTATCATTGCTGTGATCTCCTTGGAGTACAGCCTGGGGACTGTGTGATGGTTGGTGACACATTAGAAACTGATATACAAGGAGGCCTCAATGCAGGACTGAAAGCAACAATCTGGATAAACAAAAATGGAATAGCACCACTGACATCATCCCCCATTCCACACTATATAGTTTCTTCTGTACTAGAATTACCTGCTCTCTTACAAAATATAGATGACAAAGTCAATATGTCAGCTTAAAGCACGTATTATGTTCAGTTCTAAGAATAACTTGACTTAAAATTTAATGACCATTCTGTGAAGGTCCTCCCAACCTTATTGCTTTTGACAACCAACCATTGACTTGTATTTATATCTGAAAATGCAGGTTGCAATAATACAGGTTATTTTCAGGAGTATGTAGTCCAGAAAACTTGAGGAAATATATTATTTGTTAGTACGTAACTTGAGATTTTTTAAAAATTATTTTGTTAATGTTTTAGTATCTTGGTTCCATGATAGCTTATGCATGGATACACAAATGCAGCTTATATGACCTAAAAATAGATATTTTTAAAAAAAATAGATATTCCAAAACATGTATAATAGAGATTTATTAGAGTGATTGAATCTGATTCATATGAAGTGTTAAGTCATGCAAATCAAGGCATTTCACAGTGAAATTATTCTGCTATTTTTTAAATAAGTCATATTTTTGCTTATTCTGGGTGTGTATTTTCCTATTATGAATCTAATTTTTCTGCATGACATTTTTGGGAGTTGTTTTTCTGTGGTGTGTACATGACAGCTCCAGTTTAAAAAAAAAAAAAAAACTGCTAAAATCAACATGTGGTGCTCTTTTTCAATGCCAATTTCACATGCCAATTTAAAGCAAGCTTGTAACTTCCTTGTAGTCTTTACCTCTTATAGAGCTATTTTTACTATCATTCCAGGCACACAGTGTAATTGAGGGGACTCAACTTGCTAGGGATAGGTGCAAGTCACATGGCACCAAAAGTCATTTTTCCTCCTGTGGATCTGTAAGGGGAAAATTGCCTTCATGTGGCCTAACCAGGTAGTTTCCCTGCCCCCATCTGTTCTCTATTTACTGATTTCAAAACATAGTAGAAAATAAGGTTTTGCTGTAAACTACTTCTAGGGTGCCATTTTAATACTTGAGTGACTCTTAAAGTTACCATCTGCCTTAAGTCTGTTATTCACATTTTCAGAAATAATCACTGTTTTGCAAATTTTTGTATCTAATTCAGGGTTCACTTGGATCCTATTAATTCATAGTTTCCATGGCAATATATCAGCTGGAAACTAGAAAATTTTCCTAAGCCATGAGACTAGACAGTTTCATAATTCCACTAATTAAACTTGTACTGAAGTGATAAAGAAAAGAGTGGTTAATAGAGGAAATATTAGTAGGATCGTTTTTGGTAATACGAAAAAAAAAAAAACTAAAAGTACTAATGTAAAATACTAGGTGGTATACTGGGATTTGCAAAACTCTATAACTCGAAGATGGATAATTGAGTTTTAGATTATACCTGAGAACCTAAAAGGCAATTATTTTTTGTCTGCTACTAAGAACCAAATTTTCTGCCTTGTACAAATGTCCTTTTGTGTTTACTTAAGACTCTTGATTGTACCCTTGATTGTCCCATGGTGCTGTTGCTATGAAGCTAAACATCTAAACAGGGTATGTTTGTATTTCCAATATGCCACCATCTGACCTTGATTAAATTTTAGCTATTAGAAGTTGGTAAGTTTGGAGGCTTTTGAAAAAAACAATTATGTGCATGATTTCTCTAATACATTGATTGATGTGTAGTACTAAGGCTCATACTAACCCACAGGGTGGATGTGGACAATGTCACATCCATTACTGATTCATCACTCATACATTATGCTAGCCAACCTCAACAAGATAGCTCATAGAACATTATGTGAGCAATTATTGAAAAATTACCCAGTGGGGACTGGACACAATGATTCATACTTATAATCACAGCTACTGGGAAGGCTGAGATAGAAGGATCACAAGTTTTGAGGTCATGTTGGGCAATTCTAGTTAGAACTGTCTCAAAAAGGACTGGGTATACAGCTCAATAGTAGAGTTCCCTGCTCAATACCTAGTACCACAAAAAAAGAAAAGGATCTAGGGGAAAATTAAGGATTAAGCTGTGCAGTACAGCAATGCAATTTTACATTCCATTTGCACCCTTCCTTTGGGAAGAACTGTGTAGTTTTCTATCTTCTGAGTGGAATGTTAACAGAAAGTATTTTAAAATATTGGAATGGAACCATGATTTTATTAGTAGTATTTTGATTTAGGATAATATTCCTCAAAATTAAACAATGATATAACAGTGGCTTTTTGTTACCTTTTTTTTCATAGTTTTCCTATAGTGGCACACTCTTACAAAGCCAGAAATTCTCAGTTGTCCAGAGCTTTCCAAATACTGTAAGTATAGAGGCCTAGAGTAGACACAGGTAGACACTAACTTGGGCAATCAACAGGTGGAAGTGTTCTGAGTTCACATGTACATCCACTAGTGCACAGCAACTAGATCTGGTAGTGCTTAGTATTGTAGGGGAGCAGTTAGCTTTATCACTTTCGAACTTGGGGAAAAAAATCCAAATGGCTGCACTCAGGCTGGCAGTTTATGCTAGGTGTCAGCTAGGAAGGAGCTCAGCTGAGGCAGCTGGACAGGGTGGCTGGAATTAACCTAACTTGAAGTGGATCTGGACCCTCTCCATGAGGCTAACCTGGGCATCCTCTCAACATGGCAGCTGGATTCCAGTAAGGATCATCCCAAGGGAGCAAAACACAATATGTAGATACTTATTAATCTTTGGTTTGCATTATGCAAAAGCTAGTCAAAGAAAAATAATTACACCTGTAAACAAGGCAGGTCCTGCTTTGGCCACTTAGACAAGAAAAGTCCCAAAAGAGATGAGGAAATATAAGAAGGGAAGTGTTTCCACAAAGTGAAGCATGCTGCATTCTGACATATTTTGAGATTGTCATCAATATTTATGATAAATGAGCAACTGAACTCATTTTCTTGTCCAATAGAATTGTACTACAGTTCCAATGCTTTTTAATATCAGTGATTTTTTAATCACTGAGAAGTCAGAAAAACCACTCATCTTCATTCCTCCAAATTTATTCATCACTCAAAAATTTTTGCATATTTCACAAGTCCACTCCCCACCCAACATATAATATACATGCCTATCTATGGAACTCTCAAAAAAAAGGCCTGGTTAATTTCTTGGTTGCTAGCACCATTATTACACTTGCTGAGCTCCTAATAATTAAGAATGTCATCCCCAAGTCCTGTGTTATTGGGACCTCCTTATGAGGATAAAGCTACCAACCTTGAAGTCTGCTAAAAAATGTAACAAAGTATAATAAGTTAATAAAATACTCTAAAAATTCACAGGACTTCACTCAGTATCCAGGAGATGTCATTGAAATATTGACTCTGCTTCTCTAAAAATAGCTCTAAGCCTGGGGTTGTAGCTCTGGTAGAGTATTTGCTTAGCTTGCACAAGATCCTGGATTCAATCCCCAGCACCACGAAAATATATTAACAAAAGCAATGTTATTGTTATATTTAACTCCTGGGAATGACCAAATTTTGTGGGAGGTCAGTGGCTTCACTCCTTCAATGATTAACAAACATCATGAAGCCAGAGTTGGAAAGAGTAGATAATACCCGGTGCATATTTAGGCTCGGCACCCATCTACAGGCTTTGTATTGACTAAAAATATTAGCTCAAGGGGTTTTTAGAAAATTTCTAACAGCTTCATTGTGCAAATGAGAAAATGAAAACCCTGCTCAATGAAATGGCTCACATTAGGTCCACAGTGGTAAAGTCTGAACCATGCCCCATCCTACTCTGCCCAGGTCTATCGAATTATGTGCTCAACCTAGCACATGTGGTAGATTTTTTTTTTAAATCTGAGGATCACATTTGGGACATAGGTAAGAACTAGAGAACAACTTCACAGGAATTACAAGTTCAACCAGGGTGCTAAACAAGGATGGTACTGGAATTTAACTAAAATGAACTATTGTTCCTTTAACATCTACGTAGTGGGGGAAGATTTCTTCCAAACTCCAGGCTTTTCTGCTCATTCCTAGAACTATAGACTTGTGATCAATAAATCACAAACAGTCTTAATTCGGAAGCAAGAATCTACCCACAGTGAATCTACCCATATTCTAATCTGTCCGAGAATAGACCAGCCCAGCACCCCGCCTGGCTCCTCACAAGGCCTGTGCTATTGGGATCTCCTTGTGAGTTTTTATCCCATGGTAATCTCCTTGCATGTGGTGGGAGTGGGAAGAAAGTTCTGAATTGGTTAGAACCTGCACTTGTCATGGTTGGCTGCATTGCCCCCAGGCCTGACCTGCACACCTTTCTGGACCCCTCCTGATAAACTAGTTTTGTTCCTCTTCTCCAGTGAGTTTTCTTCCAGTCCTTGTTCTTGGGAAGGTCTTCTACCACTGGCCCTTACCAGTGGATTCCCTGTCTCCCAGGCAGTCCTCCTAGGAAGGGCTCTAAATGGCTCCAGGTCAGCCTCTATACCAAGTGTTTGCCCCATTATTAATAAAAATAAAGATATATCCCACATGCTCCACTGTCCTTTACACCCCTGCCACAGCCCCCTTGAATGCTCATGTTCTACAACAGCATGTCAAACTCCTTTTCAGTTTTATCACTGGATCCTACTCTCCAGTTTTGTGGAGAAGACAGTTCACACCCAGAGGGAATAGAACTTAGGTTTTAGTAGCTCTCTCCAAAGAAATCCCACAGGGCTGAGGCATAACTCAATGGTAGAAGGCTTGCCTAGCATGCACAAAGCCCTGGGTTCCATCCCCAGCACCAAAACAACAACAAAAAAATAACCAAATCCCATAAATCCCCTTCCATTTCCATCTCCACTTTCTCAATTCATATTCTTCACTTGGGTGGGGGAGTTCAAGTATCAGGAAACAGGCTCTCACTAGCTACTTTGAAAACTCCAATGAGACTCACACTTCAGTATATGATAACTATTGACTTAGGTCAAAGTGTCAATTCTGACATCCTGGTACACAGCAAGAAGAAATATGGTACAACACAGATAAACTCTTCTTAAAAGAATGCCAAATAAGGGAGTTACGGTGCAGGGGCTTGAAAGGAGTGAAACATTTTATGTGGGCAAAGAAGGGACAGCATATTTCCAGAGAATTAGTTCAGTTCAACACAAATTCATTGAGTGTCAGGCAGGAAGTCCTAAGCAATCAGAAATTTACAGACTCCAAAGAAGGAAAGTCACCAGCCTGATTGAATAAAAGGATCTAAGTAGGAGATGATAAGAAATAAAATTTGGACAGGTAGGATGGACTGTCAAAAGCAGAATGTGAGTAGAATGAATCTGACATAACTTTCCTGTGTGCATATATAAATATACCACAGTGAATCTCCACATTATATACAACCACAAAACTGGGATGTACTGGGATGTGTAGAATAAGATGTACTCTTTTCTAGGTGTGGTGGCACACACCTGTAATCCCAGCAGCTCAGGAGACAGAGGCAGGTGATTAGTGAGTTCAAAGCCAGCCTCAGCAACTTAGCAAGGCCCTAAACAACTCAGTAAGTGCCCCATCTCTAAATAAAATATTTTAAAAATATATTTATTATTTTTTTAGTTATAGTTGGACACAATACCTTTATTTTAATTATTTTATATGTGGTACTGAGGATCAAACCCAGAGCCTTACACATGCTAAGTAAGCACTCTACACTGAGCTACCATAAATAAAATATGAAGGGCTGGGAATGTGGCTCAATGGTTAAGTGCCCTTGGGTTCAATCTCCAGTATCAAAAAACAAAAAATAATGGGCTGGGGATGTGGCTCAAGCGGTAGCACGCTCACTTGGCATGTGTGGGGCGCTGGGTTCGATCCTCAACAACACATAAAAATAAAATAAAAATGTTGTGTCTGCCGAGAACTAAAAATAAATATTGAAAAATCCTCTCTCTCTCTCTCTCTCTCTCTCTCTCTCTCTCTCTCTCTCTCAAAAAAAATAAAAATAAAAATAAAATAATTAAAAAATAAAAAGATGTACTGCATGTTTGTACAGATATGTCAAAATATTACTGGCATGCATAACTAAAAAGAAAGTTATAATTACTAAACTTTTAAATTAAAAAAAGTAATGTAAAACAATAAATAAATAAAGCAGTCTGTGAGACCAGGACAGAGGCAGATGCCTGTAATCCCAGCTACTCAGAAAGCTGAGGCAGGAGGATTACAAATTCAAGGCCAATCTGGACAATTTAGAAAGACCTTGTCTCAAAGTAAAATGAAAAGCGCTGGTGATATACTTCAGTGGCAGAGCACCTCTGGGTTCAATCCCCAGAATCTAAAAAAAAAAAAAAAAAAGACTGTGAAGAGGAGGCTTAGGAGTGGAGAAAACCACTATTAATGTTTTAGAAAAGGAGCAGCAAACCCTTTTGTGTATGTGTTTGTGGTTTTATGTGCACAATCACATGTGTGAGCAAGTGTGGGTATGGATGTGTATGAATAGTGGAGTGAAGGCATATGTGTGTGTAGAGGTGTGCCTATAGGAGACAGGTTGTGAATTGCATAGTATCTGTGGGCATATGTGTGGTAGTGATATATACACACACACACACACACACACACACAGAGAGAGAGAGAGAGAGAGAGAGAGAGAGAGAGAGGTCTGTGAGTAGTAGGATGCATGCTTGTGTGTTGAAAGGCAAGGTGTGTGTATGTGTGAGTGAGTGGCAAGGAGCAAGAATATAGTTGTGTGGCTAAGTTCAAGAGAATGTGTTTGGGGAATGTGGGTGTAGTAGGCTGTTATGCACTTGCATGTGTGAGTGGTGGGGTGAATATAGTGGTGAGCATGTGTATATGTAGTGACATATTTGTTTAGTGGCTTTCAGTGTATATGAGTATCATGTTGTGTATACATAGTGCAGCTGTATGTCGTACAAAGGAATCAATGGGGGATTTGTGTATATAGTAGGAGGTCTTTGTTGGGTATGTGCATGTGTGATGAATACATTTTATGAATAATGAGGTATGTATGTAATGGGAAATAGTGGAATTATGAGAGTGGTAGTGTGTGTATAGTGAAAATGTATGTGTAGGGATTTGTAGTAGTATGATTTTTGGCAAGATATGTTTGTATTTATAATAAATATAGAATGTGTGAGTAGTAGGTATATGTGTGCTGAGAAGGCTGTTTGTATAACAGGATTACATGTAGTAGGTGTGTATGAAATATGGAAGGTTTGTACATGTGTTTTAGTGGGTGTATGTAAGCAGTAATGTGGGGGTTGTATGTGTGCACAGAATGTATATGTGTGTAGATGGATGGTATACAGTGATATTGTACTAACAAGGTGTGTGTGTACATGTGTGTGTGAGAGATAGTGACTAAATAAGAACAACATGAAGAACAGATGGTTCCTTTATTGGGTTAAAATATGGCTGGCTAAGAGCAGGGCACAGTAGCACATGTTTGTAATCCCAGGCCAGGAGGGCTGAAGCAGGAGGATCACGAGTTTGAGGCCAGCCTCTGTAACTTAGTGAGACCCTGTCTCAAAATAAATAAATAAAAAGGACTGGAGATGTAGCTCAATGGTAAAGCACCCCTGGATATAATCCCCACTACTGAGAAGAAGAAGAAGAAGAAAAAAAAACAGCCTTATGAGAGAGAAATAGCTAGACAGGCTGGCAATCTCCCCTAAGACACTGACTAGGGAATCATGTCATTCTTATTTGGTAACCACTACTATGTGCAGAAAGAGATGGGAGGTAACTGTCTGTAGGCCCAGGAGAGAGGCTTCAGAGAAACCAGCCTGCCACACCTTGATCTTGGACTTGTGGCCTCCCTGTCTGTGTATGCTAATGGCAGCGTGAACTGACTAATACAAGAGATAACAGCTGGAATGCCTTTCCAGGGCCTGGCTCTATTTTATCATTCAGTCAACAAATATTTGAGCAGTACACATATACATATATGTTGATGTGTGTGTGTGTAGTAAGGTATTCTTAGGCATCAAGTCGCTAGCAGAAAACAAAGAGGCCAAGCCCTGCTCTTATGCAGCTCATAGGTTCAAAGAATATAGGATACCTCATGGTACCTCATGCTTAAAAAATAATGAAATGTGGAAGGTTTTACATGTGTTCTTAGTGGGTTATGTAAACTTTGCATTTCAAAACTTGCATGTATGCATGCAATTCAGGCTCCCAGGCATTCCTAGCTAAGACGATAGCCCAATGGTCCTGAACTACCTCTGTGTGTTCTGTCCAGTGGACCCTTGCATCTGGGTCCTTTACCTCACTATGGTATGATATAAATCCTCTTTTGGAGCCAGAACCAAACCAGGGTTCTGGAATCTTCATACTTACTTTTGAAGGGAATTTTATTCTAGATGAGAAAATGTCAGGATAAAAAATAAACCCCATAGCAAGAATATCAATTTTTAATTTCTCAATTCAATTCTGCAGTGGTTTAAGTGTGTCTCCCAAAGGTTCACATGCTGAAAGTTTGATCCCCAATGTGTGCTTAAGTGGGAGGTGATGGACCCTTAAGAAATGGGACCCGCTAGGAGGTAGTTAGGTCACTGGGGGAGCTTTCCTTGGAAAGGATTAAAGTAGCTTTTATGGAATCTCTGAGCTCTCTTGAGAGCAAATTGCCACAGAACAACCTGACCCCTGAATAACTCTTGGGCTTCTCTTCTGGCTTTGTTGTGTGCATTCCCACTGTCCTCTGCAGCACCCTCACCAGAGGTATGCAGTGCTATTTGGACTTTCAGTCTCTAATACTATAGCTAAATAAACATTTTTTCTTTATAAAGTTAGCTTACCTCAGGCATTTTGTTACAGTTACAGGAAATTGTTTAATATGTCTCTTCTGCCCTTTGCTCTAGAAATTAAAGATTTTGAGGTTGATGTAATTTCTAAAATGAACTTTCTTGTGTCATAATTTTTTATTAAAGATGAAGAGAGATTTTATACTTTGACTTACTGTAAAAGCCCTCATCTGACTTCTGTTAGCTAGCTAAATATTAATGATAACTAATATTTTCACCAAAACAAAACTGCTCTTAAAAAGAAAATATATCATATTATAAAATAAATAAATTGATACCACCAAATGCTGACAAGTATGCAGAGGACAGAAATTTATTGGTTGCTGGTGGGGAATGTAAAATGGTACAGCCCTTTGGGAAATGGTTTTGCATTGTCATCTATAGTTAAACAGACTTACCTCACAACTTAGTGAACACACTGATAGGTATTTATCAGAGAGAATAGAAAACTTATGTTTAAACAAACAAAAAAATGTGTGTAAATGTTTATAGTAGCTCCATTCACAATTGCCAAAAATAACAAGCTTCTGACTCATAGAACAACATGGATGAATGTCAAATTCATTTTGCTAAGTAAAAAAATGCCAAACCCCAAAGTCCACAGCATGAACTTTACTTACTACATGCAAATCTTTAAAAATCAACAAGGAAAAAAATCAAGGAGGATACTAAGACCTTAATATTAACAACAGACTGTGACAAATGATAAATTTATAAATGCATTATAAACATAAGACAAAACCTCATGACGGTGGTAGAGGGTAAAGGAGTTGACCAAAATCACTTTGAAAGCTTGCATTGTAACTGAAAATTAAAGCTAAAGGAATATACATAAGCATTATAGTTTGTAAGTTTGTTTCTCACAGAGGTATGGGTTAATAATTCTGAAAGCACTTTACATCTATACTAAGGTTGGATAAATAAATAGTAGAAACGGGAGCCAGGCTTCTCACCATCAAAGGAAAATGTTGCGAAGAATTAAGAGGGGAAGGCTAGAGTGAACTCTATGGTGTTGAACTTAAGTTGGAGACTTAAATATGAACTCATGTTAAGTTTAACATGGATTGTAAGTAGATTGGTAGGTAGATGATAGATAGATAGATATGCATACACTTAAGTCAGAATATAATACACATATTTCCAGTGCCTGTCCACTGAGAGGGCCTAGAAGCAGCAGTGAGCATACTCTTATTCAGATCTTTGTTTCTAAATTTGATTCTCCAATAAAATGAATCAGAGCTCCTAAGAGATATAGCTTGATACCAGGGCTAACACAAGAAAAATATAAGAGGATCCTGGAACATTATACATTACCTAAAACCAAATAGGAAAAAGATGAGAGAGTCCCCAGGGGACCAATCTGAATGAGTCCCTGATGGCTAAGGCTGAAATAATTTGAGCAAACAAATAAATAACATAGCCTTAGGTTATAACTGAGAGTATAAAACAAATATGCAGAAGTTCATGCTGATATAAATAAATGATTGAAAAAATAAATGAATGAGGGCTAAAAGACAAGTCTTCCTTATAAAGGATTCTAAAGTGTGTGTGTGTGTGTGTGTGTGTGTGTGTGTGTGTGTGTGTGTGTGTATTCTCCCCTGTAGGAGGTGGGATTTAATCCTTCTCTTCTTGAGTGTGGGCTGGACTTAGTAAGTTGCTTCCAATGAAGAATATGGAAAGAGAAAATTGAGACTTTGCAGTGGAGAACCCTGGTAGTCAACACCTGAATCAAGTGATCAAGATTAACACCACCAATAATGTCAAGTAGTTGGGTGTAGTGCACACACCTGTAGTACCAGCTACTTGGAAGGCTGAGACAGGAGGATTGCTTGAGCCCACTCCTCCTCACTCCTCCCCACTCCTCCCCACTCCTCACTCTTCCCCCCTCCTCACTCCTCTTCACTCCTCCTCATCCCTCCTCACCCCTCCCCACTCCTCCCCACTCCTCCCCCTCCTTCCCATTCCTCACTCCTCCCCACTCCTCACTCCTCCTCACTCCTCCTCATTCCCTCCTCACTCCTCCCCACTCCTCCCCATTCCTCACACCTCCCCCTTCCTCCCCCTCCCCCTCCCCCTCCCCCTCCCCACCTCCTCCCTCCTCTCCCCTCCTCCCCCTCCCCACCTCCTCCCTCCTCCCCCCTCCTCCCCTCTCCTCCCCCCCCCTCACTCCTTCTCACCCCTCCTTACTCCTCCTCACTCCTCCTCACTCCTGGATAAGGCTGAAACAAAAATTTGAGCAAATAAATTTTAGTCAGCCTGGGCAACATAGCAGGACCCCATCTTAGGAAAAAAAACAAGGGTATCACAGGTTACTCCCTAATATGATATGACACAGGGCATTTCTCCAGAACCCATAACAACAGTCTAATCACACACTCAAAAATATATCAAACAAAATCAAATTGAGGGGCATCCTATGAAATGCCTGGCTTGTGCTTCTCTTAACTGTCAAAGCCATGGAAAACAAGGAAAGTCAGAGAAACTGTCATAGACAAGATATGAAGGCATGTTGACTAAATGCCCTGAGGAATCCTGTAACACTGGGGAAATTCAACTGGAGTTTAGCTAATAAATGCCAACCATTTCCTGGTTCTAATCATTGTACTATGGTTACATAAAATCTTAACATTAGCCAGGTACCGGGTGCAAGCCTATAGTCCCAGCCATTCAGGAGGCTAATGGAAGAGGTTCACAAGTTTGAGGCCAGCCTGGACAAATTAGAAAAACTGTCTCTCAAATTAAAAAAGAAAAAATTTAAAGGCCAGGGATGTGGCTCAGTAGTAGAGTGCTTGCCTAGCATATTCAAAGCCTGAAAAAAATCAAATAGAATAAATAACAATTTTTTTTTAAATTAAAGGAAAGTGGGAAAAAGAGTATATGGGAATTCTTTGCACTCTATTTTCAACTATCCTGTAAATCTAAAATTATTATAAAATAAAGTTTATTAAAAAGAAAATAAAATGGAACTTACTAAAGGGGTCATATATAGTTAGGCTCAGTAGTCAATAAATTTAATTTATAGATATGATAAAAAATTTTGGAGGAGCTACAGAATTCAAAATATAAATACAATAGATTTTATTTTTATCATCACGATAAAACATGGAAAGCTTCATAGAAATAGAATGTGAAAAGTATTTAAACTAAGAAAGACTGAAACTTAGGAGGTCAAGATATTCAAATAATGGACTTCTTAGAGTAGACTGGAATGCAAAAATAGAAATGAAATCTTCCTCTATAGATTTTAAATATATTTATGTCAAAATAATTATGCCAAATATAATTTTAAAATAGCCAAGAGAGACAAGATTTTAAGAAAATAAATACAAATTTCTTTTTTTAAAAAATCTTTTTAGTTGTAGATTGACAGAACATCTTTATTTTATTTATTAATTTTTATTTGGTGCTGAGGATTGAACCCAGTACCTCATGCGTGTGAGGCAAGTGATCTACTACTGAGCCACAACCCCAGCCCCAAATTTCTTTTTTTTTTAAATGAGTTATTAAGGTTTTCAAAGGGCAATGAAGCAAAATGTCCACAAATGAATATATTTTCAAAATGTTCTGAGGTAAATACTTAGCAATGACTCCCAAGGAATGTTCTAAGAACCTGAACATGGCAAATCTTTCCTTTAAATAATAAAACCATATGCTAACTCATTTGACTTAATTGAACTATGGAAGATGAGTGTGAACTAATGATGCTGTAAAGTAAATAGAGTATCCTATGGCCATTCATCAAAGTACAACCATTTGAGGGTTGCTAGGATGTCTTAATGTCCCTACATCACATTGGAATTCATGGATGGTAATTCATGATGAATTGCTCAAGAAACATTAGGATAACCTGTTTTATAAATTATGCTTCCCATATTAATCGAAACATTTCTAGAAACAAAATCAGCAACAGAATTCAATAAAATAATAAAATGTATTGTTTACTAGTCTTTCTACTAGGTGTTATGGGAGACATAAAATTATCACCCCTAATTTGCAGAGTTTCAATTTAGCTGGGAAGCAAACAAGTAGGACTTACCAGTGGGAATTTAGATAGTAACTTAAGACTCAAGAGCTCAGATATCAGAATGAATGGTACAAAGCTGTGTTAATTAGGTTTGTGTCACTAACCAAAATACCTGACAAGAACAACTTAGAGAGGGGAAAATGTATTCTGGCTCATGGTTTCATAGATTTAGTCCATGGTGGGCCAAGTCCTTTGCTTTGGGCTCAAGATAAGACAGAACATATGGCAGAAGGGCATAGTAAAATACCGACGCTCTGTTCTTTTCTGGCCAGGAAGGAGAGAGAGAGAGAGAGAGAGTGTGTGTGAGAGAGAGAGAGACAGAGAGAGAGAGAGAGAGAGAGAGAGAGAGAGAGAGAGAGAGAGAGAGAGAGAGAAGGGAATGGAAAAGATGAGCCTTCCCAGGTTTCTTGCCCTGTTACCAACCTCCTCCAGCCACACCCCACTTGCCTACAGTTACCACCCACTTAGTCCATTCAGATCAGAATGGTCTGATTAGGCTACATCTCATAATTCAATCATTTCAGCTCTGAATATTCCTATATTAACACAGGAGCTTTGGGGGAATCCTTCCCATCTAAACCATAACAAAAGCATACTAGGTTAGGATAATGGTTAGGATAATGCGGGTGCAATGGGTATCTTCTCAGAAGGGGACAGATTTGAACACAACCTTGATGGATAGATAGACTCAAGTCGACAGGAAAGTAGGGCAGTGTGTTAAAAACATGAAGGCAGGAGTGGTAAAGGCACTCTCAAGAATCGCAAAAATCAACAAGCATATAGTTTTGCTAGAGCAGGGGATCCATGGGGCAAATGATAGAAAAATTTACACAGGTGGACTGAGATGTGCCTGAAGCATGCTGGTAAGGGTTAGTGAATCTGGCTTCCAATGTCCAGGAAACATGGACACATCAAAGGCCTTGGGGAAAGAGGTATTGCCAGTTTCTAGAAAAATTAAACTCATTTTGTCACAAGCAGACTGAGATATGAGAGGAGAAACATTTAGGAGGAAAGGACTGTGGTTTCACCTGGTCAGGCTTGTCTTCATTGAGAGTGGTCTTTAGCACTCTGGACCCCAGATTTCTCCTCTCTTTTCCTCCCCTTCCCTCCTCTTTCTCTTTCTCTCCCTCCCCCCACTCTCTTTCTTTCACACACACACATACACACACACACACACAAACACATGCTACTCCTCAAGGATCCACCAACTCCCAATGTCCTGAGTACATAATATTTCTTTCTCCTTTATCATATATCCGTAGTCTCTCTCTGACATCCAATGAGCTCTAGAGACACAGTGATCAGGTGAGAACCAGAGACTTATGAGTATTTCCCAGAAGATAAGACTTACAATCTACTCATAGGATTTTCCCAGCTTCAGTTAATGACCTACTGCTGTCAGTTTTCCCCCTAGCTCCAGGAGGGCAAGATGATATGCTTCTAAATGAGGGCAATGAAGTCTACCTGTTGAGCCTCATCCCTGGTTAATTGGGTACAATACTCAGTTTCTAAGACAGTTATATGTTGAAGTGCCATTAATAATTTGTGATGAGAACAGAATGTTTAACTTTTCTCTGAGACACTGGGCAACCCTGCAACTTCACCTTCTACCTAAGCAAGTATCTTAAAAGTAATTCTGATTTTCATTTCTCTTTGCCTCTCAATCTGACAGTTGGTTTATAACTAAATCCTACTATTTCCTTTTATATATCAACTCTGTCTCTTTGGCTAGTTTCCCATCTAAAATATGAGATCTGGAAACTTCCTGACCCTTTTTCCAGCTGGGTTTTCTACTGGCATCATGAACCTGCCCTTCCATTCTGTCTTCATGGTTTGGCTCATGTGACCCTAGTCACCCAAAGTCAGGCCTTCCCCCTTCTCCCTGGCTTCTAAGACCATCAGAAATTTTCAGAACAATTCTCATGTCTACATAGTGAGCAGTGACCATTTTCATTTTCAGGCAGGAGGTTCAACTCTTTAGGCAGCTAGAAATGTACAGTTAGCTCAGGATAGTAGCAGCAAGAGAGGGAGAGAGGACCCCTGAGCAGCTGGATCTAGCAAATTAACGAAAATGCATTTTGTAACTGCAAGGCTTACCATTATGATTTTTCCTACTGTGGTCTCAGGAAGGATCTGGAGTGCCTGACATAAAGAGTGAGTAGTGTGGCTAGAATTTGAGAGAGGTGAAGGGAAGAGAGGGCACAAGCATAGAATCAGTATAACTTGGCAACAGACTGGATGTGAGGAGAAGGTTGGGGGTGACCTTTACCAAGATGGTGAATCCACATGGAGCAGCACCATGTTCTAGAGGAAAGGCAGTTGCTTCAGTTTGAGACTCGTTGACCAGATGTGTTTGGAAAACAGTTGTGGACTGTCCAGTGGGTAGTGGGATATTTGGGGCACTAGAGGGTTGAGAAAGGGAGACAGGAAGACCAAAACACCAAAGAGAGTGGGGAGTCAAGCCAAGAACTCTGTGAACAAAAATATTTAAGGAAGGGAAAAAGAATCCCTTAAGGGATCATTGGGAAGAAAGAGAGAATGGAGAGGACATTAGGAACACTGAGGCAGGAGAGACAGGGTACAGCGTGATCATGCCTGCAAGCCAAGAAGATAAGGAGTGAAGAAGGTGAGGAATGAAGACATAACCGCTTAATTTGGTCACTGGGTGGCCAATCATATCAGTGGCTCATTGTAAAGAGTATTTGGTTACAGCATGGAGAGATGAAGAAAGAAGCCTGCTCAGGTAAAGATTGTGGACATGGCAGCTTAGACAGTAAGGAGCAGTCTGTGAGAACTGGAGTGCCCAGCAATATAGGAATGTGGCATCATGGTGATGGGCTGGCAGTGTTCTCAGAAGATGATGACTCTGAAAGCCTTGGTGGCAGTGAGTGTGAAAGTGAGGGCAGATGGTATTCCAGATCCTGATGGAACTGGTGCCAACCAGCACAAGTACAGATTTTGGGGCCAGACCTTGTTACTTGGTGGCTGTACAGAGCCAGCAAGTTATTTAACCTTTGATGCCTCATTTTCTTCCTTTGCAAAATGATACTGGTACCAATTATGACCTGGAATTATCATGAGGATTAAAATGAGGTTAGAGAAAGAACCCAACATAAATTAGTAATTGTGGTAATGCAGGCCAAACTCTTAAGAGTCACCTTTGACTTCTTCCTTTCTTTTTCTTTATCTCACCCCTGCCCTTTACAATCCACCTCCAATTTGGAGGGACATTCTGTTGGCTGGTCCACTCAAATGCCACCCATCCAAAATCTGACCACTTATCCCTACCTCCACTCTGGTCCAAGACACCTTGCTTCCCAGCTTGGTGATACCTGTGGCTTCCTGGTGGTTTCCTTACTTTGACATGGGCACTTCCCTGCTCCACCTACCCTTACGCACTGGCCAAAGTGATTTTGAAAAAAACTTAAGTACACAGCAATCTATTATATATTCTATGAAGAACTAGGAGAGAGGAACTCAAAGGTTCAAATAAATAGATGATAAGGGGATGGAAATAGTAATTACCTTGATTTAATCAGTTCAGGCTGTATGTACATGTTTAAACATCTTAGAAAAGAAGCCAAGTCCTCATTAGGGCAGAAGCCCTGTCAACCTCTCTGAGAGCTCTCAAAGGGCACTCCTCTGGTGATCCTCCCCCTGCCCACCACTCTTGGAATTCACAAGCAGCTTCCACCCTCAGGCCTGCCCCAGTTTCCCAGACTTCATTTTAAAGATCACCTATTTCTCTCTGACCTATACTGGCCCACCTTCTGTACTCCTTAACCCTTGCTCCTGCTTTGCTTCTCGGTAATATTTATAACTATCTGATATTTTTTCTACTTTTTATTTAGAGACAGACATTTTTCTTGTTTTTTTTTCCACCACCCCCGCATTGTTATTGCTGTGTTCTCAGACCTTAGGACAATGATTAAATATATACTGATTGAATATATGATGGGAAAGCTAGTAGCTTAAGTTTTGTCTATCCGTTTTTCTCAATTGTGGGTCTGGGGTTCATCCCTGGCTGGTCTGCCTCCTGTCTATTTCCAAGACTTGTGAGTAGCCCAACCCCACAGAACACATCTGCAAGACCAGATGGGGTCCCACTTCTAGAGGCTTTAAGCTTTGAGGGAATGTTGCCAGCGCTGTAGAGGCTGCTTCACTACCCTCAGCCCTCTCTTCAGGCCTCCGCGTGCCCCGCCCCGTCCCCGCCCCGTCCCCGCCCCGTCCGCGCTCCTCCTCCTCCTCCTCCTCCTCCTCCTCCTCCTCTTCACCCTTCCTCCTCCCCCTTCTCTCCCGCCAGGCCCCGCCCCGCCCCGCCCGGGAAGGCTCTGCGAGAACCGGGGTGGGGGCAGGGGACGGGGGAGAAGCCTGGAGGCGGGACCAGAGCGGCGCCGCAGCCGGGGACACAAAGAACTGCCGGCTGGACGCGGAGTGGGAGCGCGCGCCGGCCCGCGTCCCTGGCCCCGCGCGCTGGCGGAGAGCCGAGACTCCCACTCACTCCCCGGGTGAGTCGGAGCCCGGGCGTCCGCGGGCGTTCGCGCGTCCGCTTCTCCGGTACCTCCTGGCGCCGCGCGGGGTCCGAGTCCTCACACCGCCCCCAGGTGCGCGGCCGCTGGGACTTCTTGGGGGCACCAGGGCAGACACGGTAAGTCTGACGTAGTGTCCTGTTTTTTCTGCCACCTTCTGGGCTGGGGAGGGAGTGGTCACCACTTTAACTTACAAGTGGGAGTCCGGGTGCTTGACTAAACTTTTAAAAACCAGGTCTTCCGTGTATCGCCTTTCCGAAGTGCCCGTGCACCTTGGAGTACTTGTGGCCCCTTGTGAAGGGACCATTCAGCCACCTTTGCAAAGAAGGGGTCAAACTGATGGATGGAGCTGTGGTGGTCTTAAGTACCTGAGGCTGGACCTTCCTCCTTCTCATACCTCGTGTTGCTGCGTCTTGGGGTGCCAGTGCTGGGGACCCCTACTCTGCCTTTCTTTTGGAGGGTGTAAGGACCCTGTGCTTCTGAGCTTCTATTGACGCCCAGTCATTGCGCAGCATTCTCTCCTGTGGCCCCTCCCACCACAAAGTTCTTACCTGCTTCCTTTGGTAGTATTAACGAGTTTGTGCTTGGGAAGATTTTTGGAAATCTGGACACCACTCTTGGGTTTGGAGAAGACTGTTTGTTGGGAGTTCGGTTGTACTAGTGTTGCAAAATCACCCCTTTTCTCCCATCAGTGTGTCCCGTCACAAATCCCATGTTTCACACTCACATATTTGCCCTTGTATTAATGCCACATTGTTGGGCATTGTATGGGATTGTGTGTTTACACAGGATGGAAGTGAAGAGGGTGTTACGGTGTAAGGTTTGTTTCCGTTCTACCAGACAGGCCCACTTTGGGACCACAGAGAAGGTCCAGAGAGGTACCTCCAGGAGGTTGTGATGCTCAAGGTCAGTAGTTGGGAGGAACTGAGTGATGGTGTTTCTTCTCAGAAGTCTTTGCTGTGATTTCTGGTTTTTCATAATGGATTTATGTTACTTTTAAAGTGAGGTGGAGGGAGTAGTGGGGAAAGATAGTGAAAGGTGTTTGTTTAACAGAATATTAGGATGAACAGTTTTATGTACTATGTGCAAGAGTGTGTGTATATTAAAAGGAAAATACTTAGATGGTTAGGGCAGCAGTCTACTATCATGTACTATCCCTGCTCCTTTTGACCTATACATTATCTAGTAGTGGCTTAAACTAACAGATCAAATTCGTTCACAGTCATGTGCAACATGTTTGACAGGCTGGCTACAAATATGATGGTGGTACCATAAGATTATAATGGAACTTAAGTATTCCTATTGCCTACTAACATTGTGACCTCGTAGTGATTGTAATATCCTAGCTCCATGCATCAAGCATGTGTTTGTGATAATGCTGATGTAAACAAACCTACTTTGCTGATACTTGTAGGCATTAAAAGTATAATGGGTCTCATCTGTGCGGAATATGTGCTATAGCACTAAGATAACAACCCTAGCCTTGTAAATACTTGATAATGAGAATAAACAAAGTTACTGATTTACCTAGTTACTATAACTAAGCTTTCTGTGGTTAGAATGTGCTCCTTCTAACTTATGGGAAAAAAAAGTTTACTATAAAACAATGTGTCACACTCCTGAACAGCAGCTCAAACACTTATATTTACCATATATCTTGATTTCAACAAGAGGCCCATCAAATTATTGACCTACATTATTTAGGTTTGTGTAAGTACACTCTCAGGTTTGCACAATGGCGAAATCACTTCAGTGATGCATTTATCAGATTGTATCCCTATTAAGTATGTGACTGTCATGTATTGACTGTTATTTTGTATCCTGTTACTGCAAACTGACTAGTTTTATATATGTGTGTCTGTGTGTGATGTGACTCAGTTACCTTATTTTGGGACTACTTTATAGATGCGTAATTTAGGAAGAAAATAAGTAATGATTTTGATGTGTTAGAGTTTCTCCAAGTGGTCATCATTTATTAGGGAAATCATTCTTGTAAAATACTGTGTTTTTAATACTTAACTGTATTTGGACAAATCAAAGTGGTATTTGTGTGTTTGTATAAAATTCAGATTCAATAAAAATTGGAGGATAGTAGCTTTTTATTTTTTTTCCAGAACGAGAAAATAGCAAGTCTTCTCTAAAGAATTTGAGCTTCAAATTAGAAAAGAGAACACTTTATAGAGAAAAAGTTAGGATTTAAAAATTTTTAAATTGAATTTATATAAACTTTGAATGGAACATTGATTTTCTTTTTTTTAATATTTATTTATTTATTTTTGCATTACAATTTTTTTTTTTAAGAGAGAGTGAGAGAGGAGGGAGAGAGAGAGAGACTTTTTAAAAAATATTTATTTATTTTTTTAGTTCTCGGCTGACACAACATCTTTTGTTGGTATGTGGTGCTGAGGATCGAACCCGGGCCAGGCAAGCGCGCTACCGCTGAGCCACATCCCCAGCCCGCATTACAATTCTTAATACACCATTAGGAACACTAATTTTCTCTAACTCATATTTGCTACATACATATTTGCAGTTTACAGGGCTGTTTGGAAGTGGGTGAGCGGATATGGTCATTTGCTAATGGCATGTTGTAAATCCTTTAAAATTAGCATGCTCTTTGTTCCAAATCTTTATGACAAACCATAAGTATCAAAGTATGAACCATAAGTATTCAAGAGCCCCCCTTTTATGGTGAGTGGCTTTAGATGCTGGTTGGTAGGTAGTGTATGAGGAGTCCCTCTGAACACATCCTTTCTACCTTGAGCACCTGACCTGTGAATCTTGTTATGAATAGGTGGTTTCTAGATACCTGTCTTTTTGTCCTGGCTCAAAAAAGATATGGAAGTGGAAGGCAAAAGTCAGAGCAGTGTCCTTACTTCACACCTAAACTGGGAAATTTGGGGAGTAGCTTCAGGTACCTGACAAGGCTTCCCAGCCTAGAAAGTTATTTCCAGTGCTGTGGCTACTTTGCTGTCTAATTCTGTAGTTATTCCATAAGTAGTTGAATGACAGTGGCTCTAGGTTTGGGTCTAGTTTAGTCCTTGGCTTTAAATACAAATTAGGAATTCAGGCTCAAGGCCAGGGGTTTGGTTAATCACAGCAGGAGGCCAGAGCTTTGGGTCAGACTCTTGGGGTGAGGAAGCTGTAGTGGAAAGCTTGCTCTCAGTAACCTTGGGCCTCCTGGATTATGACTGGCACAGTTTGTGATTGAAGAGGATTCTTTTATGGAACTGTAAATCGATCTGAAGCTCTCTCTATTGTTATCCTGGTATCTCTCTATTGTTATCCTGTTCACCTGGATTGCCCTTTTTTCTCTCCTCTGGATTGTCCTTCCTCAGACTTCAAAAAAATAAAACTAACACATGTGGCTTCTCAGGTCCCAAAGGTTGGATATAGTCTCCTTTGAATTAAAATCATTTGTTAGTTTCTGAAGTACATCAGAGTCCTCTAGATAATTCTGTTACACTCAAATTTGAGATGAGAACTGATATATACTGATTTTTGTGCATTGAATGTTATTTTGTATCTTGTTAGAGGAAATCGAGAAAACTGGCAAGTTTTGTATGTTTGTGTGTATTTGTATGTGAAGTGATACATTGTCTTCTAACTCAGCTACCTTATTTTAAGACTTACTTTGTAGATCCATAATTTGGATAGCAGATAAGTAATGATTCTGGTGTGTTAGACTTTCTCCAAGTGGTCATCATTTATTAGGGAAAGGCATTCTGTAAAAGCTCTAAGGAGTGCTGGGGATATAGCTCAATTGGTAGAGTGCTTGCCTTGCATGCACAAGGCCCTGGGTTCTAATTCCCAACCACACACACACACACACACACACACACACACACACACACAAATGTGTTCTAGCTGGACACGTTGGCACACACCTGTAATCCCAGCAGCAGGGGAGGCTGAGGCAGGAGGATCGTGAGTTCAAATCCAGCCTCAGCAAAAAGTTGCTTAGCAACTCAGTGAGACCCTGTCTCTAAATAAAATGCAAAATAGGGCTGGGGATGTGGCTCAGTGGTCAAGTGCCCCTGAGTTCAATCCCTGGTACCAAATACAAACAAACAAACCAAAAAACAAACAAACAAACAAAAAAAACTCTAGGTTTCTAAGGCTCCAGTAAAGATTTTATACACTAGTTAAGGTGGTTTAACTGCCAGTTGTTGGGAAACCCATCTCAGTCTGTCTTAAACAGGGAGGCTACAGAAGAAAAATCCAGGGCTTCAGTATTGGCTGCTCCATGGCTGAGCCAGACATTAGAGATCCAGGTAGTTCTTTTTGCATAGTGTCTGTTTGGTGGTAAAACTGCCTCACATCTGCAGGGAGAGGGAGCTTGGCTTCTGTGACTGTCATTAAGAGTAAGCAATAACATACCTGGTCCTTCAGCCAGGCTGAGAGCAGTCACAGACCATTTGAACCCCTTGATGTACATTAGGCCCCCACAGTTGAAGGCTGGGGGACCTAGGGACTGGGGGAGGACAGGCCTGGGTCCTTGGTTGGTGGCAAGCTTGTGTGAGTCTTACCACACAGGTAGTATCTCTACTCTACTAGGGCCCCTGCACTGAGCAGGGTGCTATCAGAAATGGAGTCAAGGTCTCTGGGTGTTTTGTGTTTAAATTTTGAATGAGTGTTCACTATGTGCCAGGCCCTGTTCTCAGTGTTTTTTGTAAATTCTTTCATGTAGCACTCAGAGCAGTTCACTGAGCCAAGGTGTGCTATTGTTCCCATTTTGCAGACAGAGAGCTCAGCAGTTAGTGAGGTTAATAGCATACTTAAGGTCACATGAAGGTCAGGTTGCCCAGATCAGGACAACCCCTTTGTAGATTCCACAACCCCTACTGTGCTGTGTTGTCTCCAGACACATGGGATTTACACATTTCTCACTGCCTCAGAGTAACTAGATAATTTCTTTACTTTAAAAGGAAAGTTATGTTTTTTCACATAAAAAGTCATAATTAATATGATCCTGTAGGTAAAGGGTACAGATGGGAATTCTTGTGGGCTTGCTATGCACATGCATGCCCACAGAAATAACATTTTAAAAAACTCAGTCTGATGTTGGCATTAGATCTGTAACAAACTTAAGCCTCCATCAGCCACTACACAAAAAGAGGGTGTTGGGCTTGCCCTGCCAGGTACACCTCCCCAGGGCTCCTTCGCAGTGGAGGTCTTGGGATCTCCTTAGGGTCACAGATGGCATTCAACCATAACAAGAACCAACAACATCAAATAATGTCATGAAACAGTCACTGATTCGGAGTTTTAGTTCCAAGGACACAGAGATTTAGGAATAGCTATAAATTAAAAAATGAACGTAAAAGGTAAAGTGCTCAGTATAGACTTTGACATACAGGCTGTCACAACTCCTAGGAGCTCTGCTATCTGGAAGTCTCCACCTGGCTTGAAGTAGAAAGTGCTGAATTGCTGTCCATGTGGTCTCCAGGCTTCTAACCATGTTTATGGAAGTGAACAAAACCAAGCAGGGAAACATGGGCCAAATCACATTTCCCCACTGTGGGAGAGATGACAGAACCTTGAACAGACTGGGAAATGTGTGACCAACGTGGACAGGAGAAGAAAATAATACTCATTGTTTGGGGAAAACTAAGAGGGCAGTGCCTTCTACCCCAGGGATTCCCAAGGACAGGCTGCAGCTCCACCACTTATCCCCGGTTCAGGTGACCTTTTTCATTGCTCTCCAAGGATGTAAATGACTCCAGACAGGGACCATTAGGTGGATGCTCCATTTCCAAACCCCACAGCCCACACCAGTGGCCTCTTCTAGTTTTTTGTTTGTGCTCCTCAGAAAATTGCCTCACCAGGATGTTTGCAGCATCCTGACTGAAGTATTAAATCTAAGAAATGGTGATCCCAGGCTCCTGTCCCCTGGATGGTTGATAGTGCACAACACCATGGAACTTTGAAATTAAGTAGTTTTTGTTACATTTTATTTTATTGGTGCTGGGGACTGAATCTGAGCTCTTCTGCACGTTAAGCACATGCTCTACCACTGAGCTGTATCCCCAGTTCAATATTTTACATTTCTACTAAATTTTCATTATTTCAAGTTGTATAAATGGTATTTGTACATTTTACTACCTAAGATTCTCATAATACGGATTTTGCATAAAAGGTGATATCCTGCTGTGGACACCATCTTAACCAAGTGATCAAAGTTAGCATTACCAGCAGTGAGACATTGTGTGCCTCCTTATGAGATGTACCAGGATAGCACAACCCCACCCTGAGAGGATTCCTACCAAACCTACCATAATAACCTAAATTATTCCCTTCTTCCTTCCCTCCTTCCCTCCCTCCCTTTCTTCCTTCCTTTCTCTGCTGGGGATGTCATCCAGGGCCTCATGCATACTAGGCATATCTTCTACTGCTGAATTATACCCCCAATCCATAAGCTAAATCCAATTTTGCAAAGATTCCAGAAAACTCCATTTGTTTCAGGACATTCTACAAAATAGCGGCCTATATACACTTAAGATTTTTCAATCAAGTTTAAACAACAACAAGCCTCAATTTCTTTTAAGTTAAAAATATTTAAACTTTAAAAAGTTTTTTTTAGTTGTAGATGGACACAGTACCTTTATTTTGTTTACTTATTTATTTAATGTGATGCCAAGGATCGAATCCAGTGCCTCCAAGCACTCTACCACTGAGCCACAACCCTAGCCCCTGAAAAAAGTTTAAGTTAAGGAAAAAATTCCAAAGTTGAGAAACACAAAGACGGAAGAACCATTCTATTTTAAAGGGATCTCAATGGATTGTATATAGTACATGACCCTGGAATGAATCTTGGACCTGGAACAAAAAAGAGTATATAGTAAAGGATGTTGTTGAACAGTGGACAAAATTTGTATGTGAATGGGGAATTAAACAATAGTATTATGTCCATGTCAAATTTCCTGAGTTTGATCAATGTACTGTGACTTTCTTTTTGAGTTTACTAAATGCTTACTTAGGTATTTAGGAATATGGCATACAAAGTCTGAAACTTTATTTCAAGTGAAAAGGGAGGAGGGTGGGAGAGACATGGGAAAGATATGGAGGGAGTGAGAATGATAAAGTGGATATGGTAAATGAAGCAAAATGAGAAGCTAGCTGAGTAAGGGAATACTTGAGAATTATTTGTACTGTTATTGAAACATTTCTATAAATGTGAGATTATAGCAGAATAAAAAGTTACAAAAAGTGGGGCGGTGGATGTAGCTTAGTGGTAGAGTGCATGAGGCCCTTAGCTTGATTCTCAACATTGTCCAAAAAAAAAAAACCAAAAAACAAAAAACAAAAAAAAACAAACTTACAAAAAGAAATGTCTGCCTGTTTTCACTGTGAGCTAATTACCTTCTACCAAAAAATCATAATTTATTTTTATCTTACTCTTAAGATATACATTTTTCCTAGTATAACATTTCTGAAATTTGGGGGTACATATTAAATTTATGCTGTCTTAGCTTTGGTTCAGATTTTGACATCTGATTTTCTTTGTCATTTCTTAGAATCAGTGGCATCTTGGATTTGATGAAATATGACATTTTTCTCTGGCTCCATTGTCTAAAGAAGAGGAAAAAACGCTTCATATGTAAAGATTTCTCAGTCTCTCACACCTACATTTATGCATTAGACTAGTAAACTGCCTTTGATCATTTCTATCCTCTCATAGATATTGCAAACATTCCAGACTGAATTTCTATCCTCAGTCCACTTTCCCTGTTTTCAGCGTTAGGGAACTCAGTTCTGATTTTTAGCAGTGATGGCCCCAGAACATCCAAGAAGAGAGAGACCATGAAACACCTTGAAGTGGGGTTTGATGGGGTAGATAGGGTGGGTATGAAGCCCTGGACCAGCCATGCCTCAGTTCAGATATTTGCAGGGGATACATTCTGAGAAATGCATTACTAGGCAATTTCATAGTGGTACAAAGAGTATTTGAACACAAACTAAGAGCTAGGATGTCACAGTGACATCATCTGATGGGTTCATAGTTGTATATGTGGGTTGTTGTTGACTGGAAGGTCCTTTTGCAGTGATGGCTGTACTACTTTTAGTTCTGCTCATTTCTTGAAATGACTTTGGGTCTCAGATATTTGTGCCTTGTTTTCCTGAGAATAGTTTTTCCAAGTCATTTAAGGTAACAGATAAGGTCTTAAGGTACCACAAAACCCCAAAATTCTGTGAGTTAAAAAGTAGGAGGACTTTTAAAGAAACATTTTATAAACCTGAAGCAGTGGTGGAGGCCTATAATTCCAGCTACTCTGAAGGGGGAAGCAGGATAAAAGAGTTCAAGGCCAGCCTGGGCAGTATAAGGAGACCCTATCAAAAAAAAATTCAAATTAATTTTAAAAAGCTCTTTTAGAGTAGAATCATTAAATAATTAAAAAATAGATGCATGTTAGACAAACAGCTCTCAGAGTTTGGTGTTGGTGAAGGACTTATTTATGGTTGGTCTTCTCTATTTTCTGATTCCCTATACTCCCTCCCAGGAATTTCTTCATGTTATTAGTTCCTGGATGCTTGCAGGGAATTTATTCCTGCCAGGGACAGACATTTTGTATAGAATTTACAGTGTCCTGGTGATCCCAGGCTCCTGTCCCCTGTTGGTCCCTAGTCACTGCAGTGTTAAACATTTTTGTAGTCTCTTTAGTCCTTGAGCCCCATGTGTATCAAACTTAGAAAAGGTTCCATCCAAAGCTTTTTTTTTTTTTATTATTATTATTTTTTTATCATAGTGCTAAGGATCAAACCCAGTGCTTCATGCATGCTAGGCAAGTGCTCTACCACTGAGTCACAACACAGCCTTCAAAAAAATTTTTTTCCCTATTGTTACAGAATCCTGTTTGGGGAAGCTTTGTATGAGCACAGGATTGTAACATTTTGTTTTAGTTTATTTTGTTTGGTGTGGATTTAAGTAGTTGCAATAGCAAACCACAGTGGTTTCCCCCTTGCCTGGTTTCTGGACTGCTGTGTTTATCTACATTTACGATGGGTCAGTTTTTGGCAATTCTGAATCTCTTTCAGAGACTTTGAGTTGTTGGTGTTGACACTGACCTTCCCAGCAGGCTCATTCTTTAGAAGTAGAAACCCCAAATATTCAATCCTCTTTGGATTCTGTGGATTGTTAAATATGTATAAAGAGCAAAGAAAAGCAACCATGTGTGTGTGCCTTAGGCTCCTAATTGAATGGCTGGAATTTCAGATAGGAACGTTGGATTAGTCATGAGAACGAGGGTAAATCAAATCGTTTTTAGGTTTTCTAGTAGATTTTATAAGCTGTTATTTTATAGGCTGTTATTTTAGTTTAAGAGAATAGCCAATAAGAAAGGTTATTGCCTGGTTTTGGTTTTTTAAAAATGTGTCTGTTTTATGACATATGAATAAAATGGATGCAGGATGGGGGCCGGGAGGAGGATCAGGGCAGAAGAGGGAATGTTTGGTCATAACATTGCCTTTTTTTTTTTTCTGGTATCAGGGATTGAACCCAAGGCCGATTAACCACTGAGCCATATCCCCAGCTCTTTTTTGGTATTTTGTTTAGAGAGAGGGTCATGCTGAGTTGCTTAGGGCCTAAATTGCTGAGGCTGACTTTGAACTCACAATCCTTCTGCCTCAGCTCTCCCAAGCTAACAGGACTGGAGATTATTCAAGTTAGTGCTCTTTCCTTATAACTAGGTGTATTATTACAGATTCTTGTATGACATTAAGACTTTTCAGTTTGGTTGAAAGCCAAAGAGATAATTTCCCAGTATATTCTTAATTTCATAGAAAAAAATTTAAATGAAATATTTAAAACGATAGGTTTATATGCTATTAGTAGGCATGAGGCAGTATATAAAGGTTGGTGTTCTAAATGAATGAGTTCTTTTATTTACCAGCTCTGCAACCTTGGGTATATTGCTTACCCTCTCTTTGCCTCTATTTCTTCATCTGTAGATTGAAGATAATGATAGTGCCTCCCTTAGAAAGCTAAATTCCCAAGTGCCTAGAAGTGTGTGTGGAACCCAATGAGTGCTCAAGAAATGCTAGTTTTGTATTATCAAAAGATTAATTGGCAAAATCAAGATCCTACTGAGAGGTCAAAGGTAGATGCATGTCTCCAGTGGTTCTGACCGGCCATAGACAGTTCACACCAGGATCTGTCCAGCAGGGAGGTGAGTGTTCAGAAAATCTCCCAGGCCCTTTGTATTTTTCTCTCTCAATCTTTAAGATCACTTGACTGAAACAGAAATTAACCATAACACTAGTCCTACAAAGAGAAACTGCTCAGAACAACAAAATGTGCAGACTCTTCAAACAATTAGAAACTTAGATCCTTAATTGAAAAGACTGTTAACTAAGATCCTGTCGTGACCTCCTTCAGGTCTGTCCTCATGTTTGGTGTATACATGTGTATTTTGTGGAGTTGAAGCCTGTGAGTACAACATTTCTGCTTTGTTTTACTAAGTTTGGTGTTTTATTTTTAAATTTTTAGTTTTAATATATGGATGCTGAGATTCAACCCTAGGGCCTTGCTAGTTACATGCCCTGTCACTGAGCCACATCCCTAGCTCCTTTAGTTTTTGTTGCTCTTGAAGTTCATACCAAGATGTACTGTTTCCCCTTTGTGTTAGTCTTTTGATTTTTTTTTTCTGAGTTGTTACACTTTTTTTTTTTTTTTTTTTTTTGGTGGTGGTATGAGGGATTGAGCCCAGAGGCACTCTATCACTGGGCTCTATCACCCTAACCATTTTTGTCTTTTATTTTGGGGTAGGGTCTCACTACGTTGCCCAGGCTGGCCTCAAACTTGATAGCCTCCTGTCATTGGAATTACAGCTGTGTGCTATCACTTTAGGCTCAATTAGGGATTTTTAAAGGAGCATTCTGTAAAGTTTCCAGGTCATCTTCTGTTTTGTATCTTTAGATATGAAACATTTACATCTTCCTTCCTATGTCTTGCCACTGTGTACTCAGGTTATGGTGGGCTGCATAGCGGTGGGGTTCTGATCTGATCCTCCCTGCTGGCTCCTCTGTCAATTTGTTTGTTGGAGGCATGCTGGAGGGTTGGGGCTGGCCCTGCTCTCCAGGCCCCACCAGACCTCTGTGTGCCTCTTACCTTGCCCTGCAGTGGGAAAATAGGGAAACACTTCCTTAAGTTGTTTTACTTTGTGTTTGTGCCTATTAAACATTTGCTTATTTTTTTTTTTCCGTGCAAAAAAAATGATGTCCTGAGGTAATCAGCCTCCTCTGCATGTCTCAAGGACATGGTTCTTCCAGGAGTGGAGAAGAGAAAGCAAGCAGCAACTTCATCCTCATTATCTGACTGACTGATCTGCTTGTTGAGAATGTGAACATTGTAGTCCCAGTTCCTTGGGAGGCCGAGGTAGGAGGATCACACGAGTTTGAGGCCTGCCTGGGAAACAGCAAAATCCTGTCTCCAAAAAAAGCGTGAACAAGGAGGCAAAATAGAAAATACATACACCTTTTAAAGAGCACTCATTACTGCGGGGCATGGTGCCACATGCCTATAATCCCAAAATAACTTCGAGAGGCTGAGGCAGGAGGGTCACAAGTTTGTGGCCAGCATGGGTAACTCAATAAGACCATGTCTCAAAATTAAAAACAAACAAAAATATTAAAAAGGGCTGGTCATCTATTTAAATAAGAGAGTGCTTGCCTAGCATGCATGAACCCCTGGGTTCAATCCCCAGTTCCACAAATAATAAATGAATGAATGAATGAATAAAGAACACTTAGTACTTTTTCAGAGCAATAACCCCCACTTGCCCAGGATCTCAGACATTTTGGGAAAGAAAGGAAAAAGTTAGTGTCTAAGATCCCTCTGGAATCTCTGTCTTTTAGAGAACCAAATGCTCTAGCTAGCTGACTGCTAAAGCTCTGAGTGGTTCTGAGACCTATAATTACATTTCCATGAGGATAAGGGTAGTGGAGGTGCAGTTATCCTGCTTGCTTCAGCACAGCCCTCACTTCTCCTTCAAAGAGAAATCTAGGTTAATAGTCCTGGATTTCTCTGGCATCTCTCTCAGAATGTGTCTGCACCCACTTCTCTCCTGTCTCCTGTACAATGGCCTTCCAGGAGCTAGTGACCCACACACCTCCATTTAACAGGGCAGTCCTGTCCTCCAGCTTCCAAGACTGTAGTGTGGCTTGTAGCTTCATGAACCAGCATGCCACACCAGGGCTGCTCCAACATGAGTAGGGCTGAGACTCTTTGGAGAACAGATCACAGACCCTCTGAGGTAAACATAAATATAAATATAAATTATTTTCTCTAATAAAACTAGAATAAACTACTTAGTACAACAACAGGATATTTCGTTGAAATCAAGTATGTTTTATTCAATTTTTTTTTCCTATTACAAGATAGTAGCCAGGATTTTGTGTTCCCTTGTTTCTAGGGCGTGAATGTTACGGGGCTGAAGACAGAAGTGTCTAGAGGAGCTCCTTCTTCACTATTTTTTTTTTTAATTGACTTACATGAAATGTGTGTATACGATTTGAAGAGTTGGAACACACATATAGATTTGTGTAACTGTCACCACAATGAGAATACAAAATGTTTCCATCATCCAAAAAACACTTTTACTGCCTTTTTGTGGTCATAACTGCTGCCAGCCACTGATCTATGCTCTGTCCCTACAGTTTTTCCATTTCAGAACGTCATATCAATGGAATCTTCCAGCATTTAACTTTTCCAAACTGGCTTTTTTTTACTGAGTACTTACTATATTGTTGCATGTATTGATAAATAGTATTCTAGGTAAGGATGTTTATCTATTGATCTGTTAGAGGACATTAGAATTGTTTCCAGTTTTGAGTGATTGAGAATACAACTACTGTAAACATTTATATGCAGGTTTTCTGTGAATCTGTTTTGATTTCTTTAGGGCAAAAACTTAGGTGGTAAATGGCATGAGATGTCTGTGTTTGTTTTTTTTTTTTTTTTTTTTTTTATAATAAACTGCTTTCTTTCCAGACTGGCTGTACCATTTTTCATTCCTAATCCTATTCTTACATATGACAGTTTCATTTTAAAATAAATTATAAAAGGTTTACTGTCCTCTCTTTTATTTTCTGGAAGATATTATGTAGAATTGGTGTTATTTCTGTTATGGTCTGAGCCTAATCAATATAGATTATAGATTATAAATTATAGATTATAGGTTATGAAATATTAATAAGTAGAATGGTAGGATTATGTGATAAGTGTTATAAAATAAATAATGTTAAGCTGCTGTAGTTATAAGTTAAAAGAAGTAATCATGGAACTGTAAGACATAAAATTTAAGTTGTTAGAAATAAGATAAAGGACAGTCTAAGGTGATAAGTATAAGCCCATAGGTTAATATAGTTGCAGATAAGTGTAGGTTAATGGAACAATAGTTAGATACAAGGTATAGCTATAGGCAAGTATAAGTAATTATAGCCATAGTGACTCCACTTATATGATTCCGATGTGAAACTGTTATATAAGCTGTTTATAAGATGTTAAAAATCTGTATTTCATATGCTCACAAATGTGCTCGAACCCAGGATGTGGTTGTCTGTTTTTGCTCTGCTAACTGCTTTTTCAGTCCTTGTACCCTGCTTGCTTGCCTGCACTTACATTGTTCGAGGATGTGGTTTTTCTCCTTATAAACCCCATAGAACTCGGACCCAGGGCTATTCTTGGAAGAAACAATTTGGGTCCTGCAGGGAGCAATCGCCAGCTGGCTAAAGACTCTCCAATATGGATAAAATTCAGACTGAATGTTTTCTGAGTGGTCAGCCCATAACATTTCTTATTTAAATATTTGGTAAAATTTTCTAGTAAAGTTATCTGGGATGGGAAAAAAAATTTTTTTTTAGAAGCTTTTAAACTACAAATTCAGATTCTTTAATAGTTATAGGACTACTATTCAGATTATCTTCTTCATCTTGGAGAAATTATAATAATTTGTGGTTTTCAAAGAACTGCTCTATTTAATCAAAGTTGTTGAATTAATGTGTGCAGAGTTATTTATAGTATTCCTTTATTATCTTTTTAACATCTACAGAATCTGTGAAGAAAAGATTTTTTTTTCTAATGATGGCAGTTCATATCTTTCATATCTTACCTGGCCTACTCTCCTTTCTCCTCTGTCTCTTGATTTATCAACTTTATTTATCTCAAAATATCAGCTTTGGGTTTTATTTCTTTTCTATTTTCTGTTTTCAGTTTTGTTGACTTATCTTTATTATTTTCATCCTTAAGTTCATTTTACTCTTTCTTTATAGTTTCTTGATGCAGAAGTTGATGTTACTGGTTTAGTACTTTTTTTTCTTTTCTAATATAATCATTCAGTGGGTAGAGATTTCAATCTGAGAACTGCTTTAGCTACATCTCACAGGTTTCTATATGCAGCATTTTCATTTTCATTCAGTTTAATGTATTAAAATGTTTTCCTTGAGATGCCCTCCTTGACCAAAGTATTATTGAGGAGTGCATTAATTTCCGGGTATATGTATGTTTCTTGTATCTTTTTTTTATTGGTTTTTAATTTAATCCTGTTGTGGTCTGATAGCATATTTTGTATGATTTATGATCTTTTAATTTTATTGATGTATGTTTTATGTCCAGAATAATATCCCCAGCACTTTTTATTTTTTATTTTGAGTCAGGGTCCTAGTGTCTCACTAAGTTGCTTAAGGCATCACTAAATTGACATTGAACTCACAGTTCTCCTGCCTCAGCCTCCCAAGCTGCTACTATTACAGTCATGTGCTGCTACTATCAGCTAGAGTATGGAATATCTTGTTGGATATTCCACATGAGGTTAAGAAGAATGTGTATTATACTGTTGTATTCTATGAATATTGATGAGTTCTAATGAAGTAGTTTGTAAATGTCCGTTAAATGATGCTATTCAATTCATCTGTTATACATGATGATTTTCTGCATACTGAATGTATCATTTACTGAAAGAAGAGTGATGAAGTCTCCAGCTAGCATAATGTAGGTGTCTGTTTCTCCTTGCAGTTCCAGATTAGATTTTTGCCTCTTGTATTTTGATGCTTTGTTATCAGGCGCATAAATGTGAAGGATGGTTATATGTTCTTGGAGGAATGGTCCCTTTATCATTATGTAAATGTTCCTCTTTGTCCTTAATTTTTCTTGTTTTGAAGTCAGCTTTTGTCTATAATCACTATAGCTGTTTTCTTTTTTTCTTTTTTTTCTTTTTTCCATTGGTGCTGGGAATTGAACCCAGGGACTCACATATACTAGGCAAGCACTCTACCACTGTGCTATATTCCCAGCCCTCCAGTTTTCTTTTGATTAGTGTTAGCATGGCATATCTTTCTTCATCCCTTTATTTTTTTAAAAAAAATTTTATTTGTTTTAATTAGTTATACATGACAGTAGAATGCATTTATGCACTTTGATATACATAGATGGGATATAATTTCATTTTTCTGAGTGTATATGTTGCAGAATCATATTTGTCATATAGTTACATATATACATACAGTAATAATGTCTGTTTCATTCTATTATCTTTCCTATCCCCACGTCTCCTTCCCTCCCCTCCTATCACTTCCCTCTACCTAATCTAAGGTAATGCTAGCAGCCACATATTAGAGAAAACATTCGGCCTTTAGTTTTGTGGAATTGGCTTATTTCACTTAGCATGATATTTTCCAACACCAACCATTAACTGGCAAATGCCATAATTTCACTCTTCTTTAAATCTGAATATATTCCATTGAATATATATACTACATTTTCTTTATCCATTCATCTATTGAGGGATACCTTGTTTGGTTCCATAGTCTAGCTGTTGTGAATTGAGCTGCTATAAACATTGATGTGGCTATGTCACTATACTATGCTGATTTTAAGGTCCTTTGGGTATAAACCAAGGAGTGGGATAGCTGGGTTAAATGGTGATTCCATTTTAAGTTTTCTGAGGAATCTCCATACTGCTTTCCATAGTGGTTGTACCAATTTGCTATTCTGACAGGAGTGAGATGAAATCTTAGAGTGGTTTGACTTGCATTTCTCTAATTGTTAGAGATGTTGAACACTCTTGCGTATATTTGTTGATCAATTGTATTTGTTGATCAATTGTATTTCTTCTGTGAATTGTCTATTTAGTTCTTTAGCCCATTTATTTATTGGGTCATTTTTTAAAATTTTGTTTTGTTTTTGATGTTTTTTGAGTTCTGTATATATCCTAGAGATTAATGCTTTATCCAAGGTACTTATAGTAAAGATTTTCTCCCAATCTATAGGCTCTCTCTTCACATTATTTTTGTTTCCTTTGCTGAGAAGAAGCTTTTCAATTTGAATCCATCCCATTTATTGATTCTTGATTTTACTTCTTGTGCTTTACAAGTCTTGTTAAGGAAGTCATATCCTAGGCCAACGTGGTGAAGATTAGGGCCTATTTTTCCTTCCTTTAGGTGTAGGGTCTCTGTTCTAGTACCTAAGTCTTTGATCCACTTTCAGTTGATTTTTGTGCAGGGTGAGAGATAGAGGTTTAATTTCATTTTGCTGCATGTGGATTTCCAGTTTTTCCAGCACCATTTGTTGAATAGGCTGGAAAAACTGGAAATTTATATCCTTCTTTTCTCCAGTGAATATTTTTGACACCCTTGTCTTGTATGAAATAACTGTATTTATGTGGGTTTGTCTCTGCATCCCCTATTCTGTACCATTGGTCTACAAGTCTATTTTGGTGCCAATACCATGCTGCTTTTGTTACTCTTGCTCTGTTGTATAGTTTAAGGTCTATTGTGGTGCCTCCTGCTTCACTTTTCTCGCTAAGGATTGCTTTAGCTATTCTTGGTCTCTTATTTTTCCAAATAAATTTCATGATTGCTTTTTCTATTTCTATGAAGTATGTCATTGGGATTTCAATAGAAATTCTATTAAATCTGTATAATGCTTTTGGTAGTATGGCCATTTTGACAATATTTATTCTGCCTATCCAGGAGCATGGGAGATCTTTCCATCTTCTGAGGTTTTCTTCAATTTCTGTGTTTAGTGTTCTGTAGTTTTCATTGTAGAGGTCTTTACCTCTTTTGTTAGATTGATTCCCAAGTTTTTTTTTTTTTTTTTTTGAGGCTATTGTGAATAGAGTAGTTTTCCTAATTTCTCTTTCAGTGGATTCATCGCTGATGTATAAGAATGTGTTGATTTATGGATGTTGAATTTATATTCTGCTGCTTTGCCGAATTCATTTATTAGTTCTAGAAGTTTTCTGGTGGAATTTTTAGATCTTCTAGTTATAGAATCATGTCATCATCACATAGTGATAGTTTGAGTTTTTCTTTACCTATTTGTATCCCTTTAATTTCTTTCTTTTGTCTAATTGCTCTGGCTAGAGTTGCAAGGATGATGTTGAATAGAAGTTGTGAAAGAGGACATCTTTGTCTTGTTCCAGTTTTTAGTGGGAATGCTTTAAATTTTTCTTCATTTAGAATGATGCTGGCCTTGGGCTTAGCATATATAACTTTTACAATGTTGAAGTATATTCCTATTATCCCTAGTTTTTCTAGTGTTTTGAACATGAAAAGGTGTGTTGTATTTTGTCAGATGCTTTTTCTGCATCTATTGAGATGATCATATGATTTTTGTTTTTAAGTCTATTAATATGTTGAATTACACTTATTGATTTGTGTATGTTGAACCAACCTTGCATCCCTGAGATGAATCCCACTTGATTGTGGTGCACTGTTTTTTTAATATGTTTTTGTATGTGATTTTCCAGAATTTTATTGAGAATTTTTGCATCTATGTTCATCAGGGATATTGGTCTGAAGTTTTCTTTCCTTTGTCTGGTTTTGGTATCAGGGTGATATTAGCCTCATAGAATGAGTTTGGAAGGGTTCCCTCCTCTTCTATTTCATGGAATACTTTGAGGAGTATTTGTGTTAATTCTTCTTTGAAAGTCTTGTAGAACTCGGCTGAGAATCCATCTGGTCCTGGGCTTTTCTTGATTGGTAGGCTTTTGATGGCATTTTCTATTTCATTACTTGAAATTGATCTATTTAAATCATGTATGACCTCATTCAGTTTGGATAGGTCATATGTCTCTAGAATAATTTGTTGACATCTTCAATATTTTCTATTTTATCAGAGTATGCATTTTCAGAATAGTTTCTAATTATCTTCTGTATTTCAGATGTGTTTGTTGTGATATTTCCTTTTTCATTTTGTATTTTAGAAATTTGAGTTTTCTCTCTTTTTGTCCTTATTAGCATGGTCAGGGTTTTATCTATTTTATTTGTTTTTTTCAAGGAACCAACTTTTTGTTTTGTCAATTTTTTCAATTGTTTCTTTTGTTTGAATTCATTAATTTCAGCTTTGATTTTAATTATTTACTTCTTCTACTGCTTTTGGTGTTGATTTGTTCTTCTTTTTCCAGGGCTTTGAGATGTAGTGTTAAGTCATTTATTTGTTGACTTTTTATTCTTTTAATGAATGCACTCAATGCAATAAACTTTTCTCTTAGTGTTGCCTTCAGAGTGTCCCAGAGATTTTGATACGTTGTATCAGTGTTTTAATTTCCCTGTAAGAATTTTTTATTTCATTCTTGATTTCTTCTACTCTCCATTCATCATTCAATTGTGTATTTCTTAGTTTCCATTTGTTACAGTAGCTTCTATTTTTTTTATTTTATCGTTTATTTCATAATTCCATTGTGGTCTGATAGAATGCAGGGTATTATCTCTGTTTTTTTTTTTTTGAATTTACTGAGAATTGCTTTGTGGCATAAGATATGGTCTATTTTAGAGAAGGAGCCATGTTCTGCTGTGAAGAACTATATTTGCTCATTGATGGATGAAATATTGTATATATGTCTGTTAAGTCTAAATTATTGATTGTATTATTTAGTTCTATAGTTTCCTTATTTAGTTTTTGTTTGAAAGATCTGTCCAGTAGTAAAAGAGGTATATTAAAGTCACCTAGTATTATTGTATTGTGGTCTGTTTGACTCTTGACATTGAAAAAGGTTTGTTTGATGTACATAGATACTCCATTGTTTGGTGCATAAATATTTATAATTGTTATGTCCTGCTTATGTATATGTCCCTTAAGAAGTATGAAATGTCCTTCTTTGTGTCTTCTGATTAACTCTGCTTTGAAGTCTACTTTATCTGAAATGAGAATGGAAACCCCTGCTTTTTTACGAAATCTATATGAGTGATAAGTTTTTTCTATCTTTTCAGCTTCAACCTGTGGAGGTCTTTGCCCATGAGGTGAGTCTCTTGAAGACAGCATAGTGTTGGGTCTTGCTTTTTAATCCAATCTGACAGTCTGTCTTTTGATTGATGAGTTTAGGCCTTTAACATTCAAGGTTATTATTGAGATATGATTTGAATTCCCAGTCATTTTGATTTATTTCTGGTTTTTGATATGTCTTACTTTCTCATTTGGTTGAATGTCCCTTTAGTGTAGATCCTCCCTTTGCTGGTTTTCACTTTTTTTCTTCACCTCATCCTCATGAAATATGTTGTTGAGAATGCTCTGGTTGTGAATCCTTTTAATTTTTGTTTATCATGCAATGTTTTAATTTCATCTTCAAATCAGAAACTTAATTTTGCTGGATATAAAATTCTTGGTTGGCATCCGTTTTCTTTCAGAGAATGAAACATATTATTCCAGGATCTCCTAGCTTTGAGACTCTGGGTTGAGAAATCAGTTGAGATCCAAATTGATGTCCCCCTATACGTAATTTGATTTTTTTTCTCTCACAGCCTTTAATATTTTATCTTTATTCTGTGTGCTAGTTATTCTCATTATAATGGGTCTTGGTGTGGGTCTGCTGTAATTTTGTACATTTAGGGTCCTGTAAGCCTCTTGTATTTGATTTTCCATTTCATTCTTTAGGTTTGTTGAAGCATCTTGGTTTGTTTGGGAGTCTTTATTCCCTTGTTTTTATTTCATGTTGTTAGTGTGTTTTCCCATCTAAAAGTATGGACCTAAGGCAAGATAAATTCTACCCTGTAGACCTATAGTGTCCCTGAAGTTTTCCAGCGCTTCACCTTTACCGGTGAGACCAATATCAACAAGCACCCATTGTACACAATATATAGCCTTAAACACAATAGCTCTCCCACTAAGGTGTCTACTGTTTTATCGCATTGAACTAAAATGATGAGTTCAATTACTATCTATAGTTCAAACAGAATATTTGTTACAACGATTTACAATTTCAAATGGTGGAAGAGAGAACAAAGGTAGTGTAGCATGCAATATTTTCAAGGGAGGAAGAGATAAGCTAGAAGTAAAAATTCACAGAAAGAGTGGAAGAAGAGCCAACATATTGGCTGTTGGTTGGAGAAAAGTTGGAAAGAAAATAGACAAGAGAGAGGAAGAATACAAAGAGAAAAAAATTAAAGACATAAGAATACAACAAAAATGCAAAACACCATTCATATATCATTGTCTTCCACACACTGATGTGTAAAAAAACATCCTATTCCAAATATGGTAGAGAGATTAGTGAATCAAAAAATAAAATATATCTTGCTGGAAAATTAAACTGTCTCTCTCAGTGTTCAACAGTTTCTCAGCCCTGTCTCTACGTTCCTTGGGATAACCAAACCCAGATCATCCCTCACAAACCTAGTCTCTGTCCCACCAGTCTGGGCTTCAGATACCTCAGGGCTTGGCCACGCTGCAGTCCCATGATCTCAATGCTGCTCCTACTTTCTGAGAGACCATCAGGGATACACTAATGCCAAGGAACAACTCTGAGATGCCCCAGCAAGACAAGGGCCACCAGCACTCCCAACAGGAAGACTTTAGGCTCCTCCAAACCTGCAGACACCCCTTCCCCACTGTACCTGCAGGTCTCAGCTGGAGTCCCCAGAAAGAGGCTCTTATGGTGGTAAACCTGCTGGCACCCAGGCCCCAGCTGGTGTCCCAGAATGGGTGCATCCACATGCAACCAAACCTAGAAGCTCTCCCGAAGCAGTCCTGTGGTAGCAGGCTGTGGTAGCAGTCGTAGTGGCAGTGATTGTTAGCAGCAGGTAGAGGTCAACATTAGTGGCTGATGCAGTGGCAGCTGCAATTGCAGCTGTGAGGTCAGCATCACCAGGCCATCTCCAGGGGTCAGCAGCAGTGCTTCAGTTACATCCAGGGCAACGGTCTCTTCTGTAGTAGCAGCACCCAGAAAGAAGACCTCCAGACGATCTTAGGCTGGCAGCAGTGGAATAAGAGGCAATGGTAGTAGCGATGTAGGCCATGGGTGATTGACAGGAGGTTTCTGGTTCAGCAGCAGGGACCACGAGGTATCCTTGGAATTCAAGTCTGAGGTAACCAAGGCTGTGCCCAGAGAAGAGCCCTCCAAATCTACACTCACAGCCTAGTCTGTGTCTTTTGATGGTTATATATATAGATCATTCATATTGAAAAACATTACTGATTTAGTTGGATTAATTTCTAGTATATTTATAACTTTTATATTCATTGAACTTTATGATTTTAAATTTTTTATTTATTTATTTTTGGCTTCTCTTTTTCAGATTGGGACTGAGCCCAGAGCCTTGCATATGCTAAGTAAATGTTACTCTACCACTGAGCTATACCTCTAGTCTGATGTCTCTGTGTGATATATATATATATATCTCACAAAAACTCAGATATATATCAGAAAACTCAAGACTTTCCTTCAAGCTGCTCAAATGATACCAAATAAAGGTGTTCCTGCCTTGGCTGAAAAATGCCTCTGCATATATATATATATACACACACACACACACACACACACACACACACACACACACGTGACAACTGAACATGTATGTATATTATACACATACATATATATTTAGTTGTCAATGGACTATTTATTTATTTATTTATATGTGGTACTGAGAATCAAACCCAGTGCCTTGTACATGCCAGGCAAGCTCTCTACCACTGAGCCACAACCCCAGCCCCCCCACCCCGGTTTTAATTGAGTATAAAATATGATTACATTTTCTTTCCACTCTTGGCATATCTCTTTCTCTTCTCGTCCTCCTCCTCCTCCTTCTCTACCTCTTCCTCTTCCCCCATCTTTTCCTCTCCTCAATATTAGGAATTGAACTAAGGGCTCCCCACATGCTAGGCAAGCAATCTACTACTGAGCTACATCGCAGCCTTTTTGTTTTGTGAGAGGATCTCACTAGATTTCCCAGCTGGGCTCAAACTTGGAATCCTTCTGCCTCAGCCTTCAGAGCAGCTAGTATTACAGGTGTTTGCCACCATACCTGACTTTCAGTTCTTTTAAAAAAATTTTTAATGATTGTCCTAGAGCTTGCAATAAACCTGTACAGCCTATTTAAAATCATGCAAATATCTCATGGCAGAATATCCCTGGCTCCTCCATCCCATTCTTTATAATACTGCTGTAATTCGAATAAGAAAAAGAAAAGATTTTATTTTACCTTCACTTATCCTTTCTCTAATGCTCTCCTTATATGTTGATTTACTTTGACCTATGTATTATTTGTTGTTGTTGTTCTGAAGTTTTTTTTAACCTTTTTTTGAAAGTTGATCTCCTGGCAACTCATACATTCAAGGTCTTCTGCTTTGGTTCCTGTTGAGCAAGCAGTTAGGCATGGTTGAAACCAAGAAGGAGATTGACCAGGAATTGCTGAGGGGACTCAGCCAAGTAGACTGAAGGTGACAAAAGCCTTGCCAAATGTTCTATCCTTTGTACAACCTGAAGTGTGGTCTCAGAATTCTAATAACAGAGATTGGCTTTTTCACAGATTGGCTGTTTCTCAGGGATGGATGCCAGTAAATTAAATTGATTAGATTTTAATTAATAATAACAACACATTTTTTCACATGCTTTAGCTTGTAGGATAGACTTTATACATAATACACAAATATGCAGTCAAAATATAGTTACACAGGGCTGGAGGTATAGCTGGGTGGTAGAGTGCTTGCCTAGCATGCTTAATGCCTAGTAGTGCATAGACATACAAAAAATCATATATATATATATATATATATATACATACATACACACACACGTATGTATAAAGTATATACATATAATGTATATATTTACAGTTTACCAAAAAACTACAAAACCACTACAATTCAAATTATCAGATTAAATGTAATAGTGTTTTTACCAGACAGATCTGCCACACTGGGTGAATATGTCCTGTCTACAGTGGTACTGGTGCTCCAGGTTTGGCCTATCTACCACTGTGTGCCTCTACTTCCAACCATACTGGTTGCTTGTTTTGTTTTATTTCCCATCTCTATTTTCTCTGGACTTTGGCAAGAGCTCTACATGATGGGTTATGGTGTCACTTGGTGTTCCAAGTATATAATTTATGAGTTAATTTTGCCTCTGGTCTTTTCAGCCATTAACTTTGTTGTGGTTTAGATAGGAGGTGTTCCTCTAAAAGCTCATGTGTGAGACAATGCAAAAATTTTCAGAAGTGAAATGATTAGTTTATGAGAGATATGTCCTAATCAGTGGACTAATCCACTGTTGGATCAACTGAGTGGTAACTGTAGGCAAGTTGCGTGTGGACTGGAGGAGGTAAGTTATTAGGCATATGCCTTTGGGGGTTATATTTGTCCCTGGTAAGTGGAGCTCCTGCTGTCTGCTTCCTGCTGTCATATCCTGAGCCCCTTTCTTCCCCCATCCCCTTCAGCCATGGTATTGTGCCTCACCTTGGGCCTAGAGCTATGCAGTCAGCTGTGTGTGCACTGAGACCTCAAACCATGAACCAAAATAAACTTTTCCTCCTCTGCTTTGTTCTTGTTAAGTCTTTGGTCACAGCAAAAAGCTGACTAAAACAACTTGAAATGCCAAGATTTTGCACTGAATTTTTGAGGCAGAACTCAGTTGAAAGCTGATTACAGATATAGAAATTGTCTTCATTCAGAACATTCTGCCCCCTGACAATGTGGGAGACCCAGGTTTGAGAAATCCTATTTCATAGCACAACCTCCCACCTTCGTGTGATTTATGTGGAGACAGCAAGGATTCCGTGCCATTGCAATTAGTGAATCTCCAGGGTGTTCAGTTCATCATGAAATTATAGTGTATAACTTCAAGAAGTTAATGTGCCAGAGTTACCCAAGTTTTGACCATAGGATAGAAACACCATATATTAAACAATTCTTTCACACCCTGATCAGAGGGCAGTCTGAAAAGTGTGCCTCTCATTTCTGTCTTTGCTCCTCAGAGGTACTTCTCCTGACTTAGAGTCCCCATATCTTCCTGGAATTTATGCCCTGTTCTGAACATAAGTAAAACCCTGTCACCAGCCACATAATTCATGACTTCCTGGTGATCCTGTAGCATTTTGCACCAGCTCTTTTGAAACCATAAGGTATTTATCTTGGATAGTAAGGAATTTAATTTTTTTTTTCCTCATGAAGGGAATTTTAGACTTTAGAGAGAACTGGGTGGAAAATGCTTGGGTTCAGGGACCCCTTGAAATCATTTGAGGCCACTTGGCTGAAAAAGTGCTTTGTTTAGCTCTTTCGGGCCAAGAGAGACACATCCTTCCAGAACTTTTCTGTGTCCATAGGCATGTGTATGCAGACACCAGTGAAGGTTACCTTCTCAGTGAGGCCTTCCCTGTGTGCTCTATTTGAAGTTGCAAACCATTTCCCTACCCCTTCCTGCTTTGTTTCTCTTCATACTACTTATCATCTAAAATACAATTTGTGTGGGGCTGGGGGCTATATCCCAGGGGTAGAGCACTTGCCTGGCATGCACAAAGCTCTAGCACTGCCATTTAAAAAAAAAAAAAAAGATAAAGTATAATTTGTATATGTATTATATTTATTATTTTCTTTTCCCTTACTATAACGTATGCTTCATCAGATGAGAAATATTTGTCCATTGTTGGTATGTATACCAAGGGTGCTCAGTAAATAATGAATGAATACTATTTTGCAACTCTGTCCGCCTTCTCCTGGCACTTTTTTTTTGAAAAGATGGTGTTTAACTTTGTTGCCCAGGCTCACCTTCAACTCCTGGGCTCAAGCATTCCTCCTGCCTCGGCTTCCCAAGTAGCCAGGGCTCCAGGTGCCTACTATCACATCTGTCCTCTTTTTTTTTTTTTCCTTTTAAAAGATGTCCATGACAAATATGCATGTACCATGCACCTCCTCCCTTTTAATGTACCCTTAGCAGTTGTACCATAATGTCAGTCTATCCACTGTTCCCCAGCTGAGCAGAGCATTTCCTGTAACCAGATTACTTAAGAAGGGTGACTTGAGAGATGCTAACAGGCTCTGTGATCCTGGGTCACTGGGATGGAGGAGAACAGAGTTTCTGACTTGGCTTCATTCACGTGAAAACAAAACTGGGTATGCAGATCCCTAAGGCATCACATGATAATTGCTTATGTTGAGCAAGGTTACAATCCGCTTGAGACATAGGCTTACAGGTAATTGCTGAAATGTAAAAATATTAACAAGCCTGAAAAAACCCTGGAGACTATTACAAGGCCTTGGAAGCAAAACACACAGGCTGGGAGAAGCAGAAGATCAAGTTTGTGTCTTGCCTTTGCTGCTTTCCGTATATCTGTTGTTGTGAGTATTAAAATGAATATAAAAATGTGAGTATAAAATATTTACTGCTTTCTGTTTGCAGCTCTTCAAACAACACCTATGCTCAGATACTCAGTACCTCTACCCGCCTCCTTGTAGCTTCCCCTGAACACATTTCTTTTTTAAAAATATTTATTTATTTATTTATTTATTTTTATTATTAGTTGTTCAAAACATTACAAAGCTCTTGACATATCATATTTCATACACTTGATTCAAGCAGATTATGAACTCCCATTTTTACCCCGTATACATATTGCAGATTCACATTGGTTCCACATCGACTTTTTACATACTGCCATACTAGTGTCTGTTGTATTCTGCTGCCCTTCCTATCCTCTACTATCCCCCTCCCCTCCCCTCTCCTCCTATCTTCTCTCTCTACCCCATCTACTGTAATTCATTTCTCTCTCTTGTTTTTTTCCCCTTTCCCCTCACTTCCTCTTATATGTAATTTTGTATAACAATGAGGGTCTCCTTCCTTTACCATGCAATTTCCCTTCTCTTTCTCTTTCCCTCCCTCCTCTCGACCCTGTTTAATAGTGATCTTCTTCTCATGCTCTTCCTCCCTATTCTGTTCTTAGTTGCTCTTCTTATATCAAAGATGACATTTGGCATTTGTTTTTTAGGGAATGGCTAGCTTCACTTAGCATAATCTGCTCTAGAGCCATCCATTTCCCTGCAAATTCCATGATTTTGTCATTTTTTAGTGCAGAGTAATACTCCATGGTGTATAAATGCCACATTTTTTTTTTTTTATCCATTCGTCTATTGAAGGGCATCTAGGTTGGTTCCACAGTCTAGCTATTGTGAATTGTGCTGCTATGAACATCATTGTAGCAGTATCCCTATTGTATGCTCTTTTAAGGTCTTCAGGGAATAGTCCGAGAAGGGCAATAGCTGGGTCAAATGGTGGTTCCATTCCCAGCTTTCCCAGAAATCTCCATATTGCTTTCCAAATTGGCCGCACCAATTTGCAGTCCCACCAGCAGTGTACAAGTGTACCCTTTTCCCCACATCCTCGCCAGCACTTGTTGTTGTTTGACTCCCTGAACACATTTCTGAAGGGAATTTGAGCTTCTCTTCAATGATTCCTATGGTTCTGGGGAGTAGAGAATTTAAAAATGTAAGAGAAAAGAATAAGGTGACTGCTCTCTGAGAAGATGGAGTGGTTTTGAACGAATCTCCATGCCCAGAAGACTCTATGAAGAAGGAACAAGCAGCCAGGCTAGTTCTCTTAACACAATCCACACTTTTTGGAGTTTTGTTAACAAGACTAGCATTCCTTTCTGAGGGTGGCACCTCCTGTGACCTTCATTACTTCCCACCAGGATCCACCTCTGAAAGTCCCATCATCTTAACCTCACCACACTGAGGGCCAAGCTTTCTTAACACATGAACCAAAAACCTTCTTTTTATGCCTATAGATTTGTCTATTCTGGACATTTCATAAATATTGAATCAAATGTTAGTGTTCTTTTATGACAGGCTTCTTTCCCTTAGCATAATGTTTTCAAGGTTCATTAATGAAGGAGTATTTTATCTAACCTTCTTTTTAATGTTTAGGAGATTTATTTTTCAGAACAGTTTCAGGTTCACAGCAAAACTGAATAGGAAGTACAAGAGAGTATCCACATACTAACCTGGCCTCAAAGCTTCTTCCATCATCAGCATTCCTCACCAGTGTGGTATGCTTGTTTTAGTAAACCCCCCCATACACATTATTAAACAAAGTACGTAGTTAACATTAGGGTTTACCCATGGTGCCGTATGTTCATTGGGTTTTGACAAATACGAAATTGCGTGTATCCATCATTTGGTGTCATATAGAATGATTTCAACACCCTAAGTACTTTAGTGCTTTACTTGTTTATCTTTTGGTTCTCCCTAACCATTAATATTTTTATTGTCTTCACGGTTTTACCTTTTCCACCATGTCATATAGTTGGAATTATGCAGTATATAAACTTCCAAGATTATCTTCTTTCACTTAGCATCTTAGGTTTCTGTGTATCTTTTTGGAGGTGGAGGGGTAACAGGGATTGAACTCAGGGGCAGTCAACCACTGAGCCACATCTCCAGACCTGTTTTGTATTTTATTTAGAGATAGGGTCTCACTGAGTTGCTTGGCGCCTCGCCATTGCTGAGGCTGGCTTTAAACTTGGAATCCTATTTCAGCCTCCTGAGCCACTGGGATTACAGATGTGCACCACCATGCTGAGCCCTCTATGTCTTTTTATGGCTCAATAACATTTCTTTTTAGCACAGGAGACTATTCCATTGTGTGGATGCATCAGTTTACTTTTCCATTCAGCTACTTGGTTGCATCCAAGTTTTGGTAACTATGAATAAAGGTGCTAAAAAATATGTGGACATTTTTGTTTGTTTGAGTTTAATTTTTGACTCATTTGGATAAGTACACAGGTATGTGATTGTTGGATAAGAAAGTAATAGTGTGTTTAGTTTTGTAAGAAACTGCCAACTGTCTTTCAGAGAGGAACTCTGCTTTCCTACTGGAATGAATGAGACTTCCTGTTGCTCCTAGTCCTCCCCAGCATTTGGGTATTGTTAGTTTTATTTGGATTTGTGCCGTTAAGTGTGTAATGGAATCTCATTGTTATTTTATTTGTGTTCTCTAGTGTTGAGCATCTTTTCATTTGCTTATCTGCCATCAATATATTGTCTTCAGTGGGGTGTCTGGTTTTTCTCATTTTTTAGTTGGATTTTTTAGTTGCTGAATTTTTAGAGTTCTTTGTCTATTTTGGATACCAGTCCTTTTTGAAATATTTTTTTTTCCCTATTCTGGGTCTTGTCTTTTCATTCTCTTAACAGTTTGGGGACTCTTTTTTCTATTTTTAATAAAACTTTTTAAAAACTTACTATTTTGAAATATAGATTCACAGGCACAGATTGGATTTTGAGTGTCATCTCTGCCATTTGCCAGCTGGATCCTTGGCAAGTCATGTAAACTCTCTGAACCCAAAGGTTTTCCTTGTAACATTCCTATGGCTTACTCCCCATGCAGCCCCCAAGACTGCACTTGCCAGCTGTGATCCCCTACCACTATCCACACTTGGCTCACTGCACAGCGTCCTTTCCACTAGCATGAATCAGTGATTCTGGGCATTAGGTAACACCACTGCACTACCCTTACAGCATGAAGGTTCTTAATGTTGCTAAGGCTGAAAATTCTTTTATGGTCTGCTTGGTCTGTTATGCTGCTTAAAAGTCTGTTTTCTAGTCTGCAGCAGAATTCTGTGATGAGGGCTCACTGTGTTGACAACCTGATGATCTCTCCAGTCTCTTTCTTGATCACTGCCCAGATCAGTGCATTTTATCCTTTTTCCTTCTCCCTTCCTGTATTGCACTCCACCCCTTATCCTTGCTGTCTTAGATTCTTACAACATATTCCCTGGTACTCCTACTCCATAAAAAACAACAACCTTTCTAAGTATTTTTTTTCTCTTCCTGCCTCAACTCAATTTTGGCCATCCCCAGTCATTGTACTTTTATAGAGAGGCTGCTCATTTTCATACCCCCCTCATAGATTAGTGGTGGAGCATGTGCTTAGCATGGACAAAGCCCTAGGTTTAATCCCCAGTACCCAAAATAAAACAAAACACATGGTTATACTCCATAGTGTACAGCCAACTAGTACTCTCTCTCTATCACGAAAAGGGTCATGTTCCTTTGAGGCTTCTGCCATTTGGCTCTACTACTCTTCATTACTTGCAAGTCTATTAGTCATACTGTTCATGTACTTAAAACCTTGGCACCTAATAGCTCTCTTCGTCTCAACCTCTGCCATCATCCTGGAGAGATTCTGTAGATTTCACCTTATTCAGCAATTTGGCCTCTCCTCTTCTATGACCTTATGTCTAACGTTCTTTTTTTCCCTGCTCATCTCTGTCTACTGTGTTTACAGTCACAGTCTGGATTTTATGATTAAGTGATACTTCTCCACCTCAGAGACTTCCTATTTAAATATCTGTTATAGTTTAGAAATGAGGTATCCCCCAAAAGCTCATGTGTTAGACAATGTAAGAATTTTCAGAGGTGGAACCCTTGGGTTAAGATAGTTCTAGCCTAATCAGTGGATTAATCCACTGATATGGATTACCAGGGGGGTAACTTAGGCAGGTAGGGTTTGGCTGGAGGAGGTAGTTCACTGGGCGGATGCCTTTAGGATTTTTATTTAGTTCCTGGTGAGCAGAGCATTCTCTCTGCTTTTTATTACCATGTACTGAACTGCTTTCCTCCACCACGGTATTCTCCTGCCTCACCTTGGACCCAGAACTGTAGAGTTCCCCAAACATGGACTGGACCTCTGAAACTGTGACTCAAAGTAAACTTTTCTTTCTGTGCATTATTCTTGTCAGATCTTTTCATCACAGCAATGAAATGCTGACTAAATATCCTGCTCTGGACAAGGGTTTTCCTCCCTAACAGCTTTGTAGAGTTGTTTTTAATTTTAATGAAGTCTACCTTATCAATTATTTCTTGCATGAATCATGTCTTTGGTGTTATATCACACTATCATTCTTAAAAGATAGCTTTACTGGATATAGAATTCTTGGTTGGCATTCTTTTTCTTTCACTACTCTGACTATGTCATCCTTTTGCTTCTGATTTTGTCATCTGTTCTTCCATCCATCCTTTTTGGATAATTAGAATATCATTATTTTTTTATTTTTTGATATGGGGGATTGAACCCAGGCTCACTTAACCACTAAGCCACACCCTCAGCCCTTTTAAAATGTATTTATTATTTTGAGGCAAGGTCTCACCAAGTTGCTGAGCCTGGCTTTGAACTTGCAATCCTCCTGCTTCAGCCTCCCAAGCCACTGGTATTGCAAGCATGAGCCACCATACCCACCAGGAATATCTTTAATATACTTTTTTTTTAAAAAAAATTATACTTCATGCTGTTTTTTAAAACTTTATTTTGGGGGTGACAGTTTACTTAATTTTTCACATTCTATGTAGAGTTTATGTTCTACCACTTCACATATGTATTAGTCATCTTTCCATCACCTTCACTGTTCTAGTCAACTTTTTTACTGCTGTGACTAAAAGACCTGACAAGAACAACTTTGGGGCCGGGGAGTTTATTTGGGGGCCCATGGTTTCAGAAGTCTCAGTCCATAGAAGGCCAGTTCCGTTTCCTCAGGGCTTGAGGTGAGGCAGAAGAACATCATGGCGGATGAGTGTGGCAGAGGGAAGTGGCTCACATGATGACGGAGAAGCAGAGAGAAACTCCACTCTCCAGATACAAAATATATACCCCAGGGACCCACCTCTTCCAGCCACTTCCTACCTGCGTTGAGTTACCACTCAGTTAATGCCATCAGGAGACTGAGTCACTGATTGAGTTAAGATGCTCATTACCTTCTTTCATTGTCTCACACATGAACTCTTGGGGGACACCTCACATCCAAATCATAACAAACAGTTATTTTTGTTAACTCATAAAGGCAATTAACTCATAAAGGCAAAAGATTTACTTTGGCTCACAGTTCTGGTGGCTCCAGTCCAACATCAAGTGGCCTCACAGCTTTGGGTCTCTGGCCAGGGTGAAAGTGTGTGGTGGAGTAAATTGCTCACATCATGAGCCAAAAAGTAGAGAAAGAAGAAGAAGAGATCTTGAAGGACATGCTTCCTATGTCCTAAAGACCTTCTGTAAGGCCTTACCTTTCCCAGATTCCACCATCTCTCAATACACCTTGGGGACCAAGTCTTTAACACATTGACATTTGGGAGACATTCATTACCCAAATTTTAGCAACATATTCCACAAGTGTTCCACCATGCTTTATGGTACAGTTCAAATATGTATTATATTTATATATGTTATACACCCTGAAGATAATGTTATACACTTCAGTTTGTTATTTTTCCAAAACTAAAATGTTTTCCTCTTATTTTACTCAGCTATTTGTCTGTTTAGATACTCTTTATTTCTTCCTGAAAAATCTAAGTTTGCATCTGGTTCTATTTGTTTATTTATTTTTAAGAATAGGCATCCTGGTATTCCTTTTAATTATTTTAATTTGAAAGTATATTTATTTTACCTTATTCTCAAGGGATATTTTTGTTGTATAGAACTATAGTTCGACACCAACATTTTAGTGGTGGTTACAGTGTCTTTTGGGGTCCATTGTTTCTGATGACAGGTCAGCATCTTTTGCTTTGTCATTTCTATGTATATCATATACTGTCTTTCTCTGGCTGCTTTCAAGATTTTCTTTTTATTTTTAGTTTTTCATTAGTTTGACTATGATGTGCTTTAGTGTGATTTTATATGAATTTATCCTAAGTTGAGTATACTGGTTTTCTTTATTCTGTACATTTTTTATTTTCATCATATTTGGAGAACTTTTTGCTATTTGTTCTTCAGTCTATTTTTTGTGCATATTTCTCTCTCTCTCTCCTGGGATGTATGTCGGGCTTTTGCAAATTGTCTCATCAGTCTCTGAGATGTGTCTTGTTTTCTTTTTGTTTTTGCTGTGCTGAGGGTCGAACACAGAGCTTGGTGCATGGTAGGCAAGTGCTCTATCACTGAAGCACATTCCCAGCCAAAGACTTGATGATTTCTATTCTCTAGGTTCACTGCCTCTTTCCTCTGCCATCTCTAGTATGCTATTAAGCTTTCATGTGAATTTTCAATTTCAGATATATATTTTCAGTTCTATAATTCTCATTTGGTTGAGATTTCTATATGCATATTAATTTAGAGATCATTTCCTTTGCATCCTTGGGTATAGTTAGTATGGTATGGAATTTTTAAGGCCAACTGACTGCAATATCTGGGTGATCTTGGGATTGGACTCTGACTGTATTTCTCTTGAGAATGTACTAGTTTTCCCCAGTATTTCATTTCTGTGAATAATTTTGAATTATGTGCCAGATGTTGTTACCTTAATGTTATAGCAAATATGGGTTCTACTGTATTCCACTGAATAGAACAGATTTTTGTGTTTTAGTTGATGCAGTTGATGCTAGATTGGACTCAAACTGAAAACTGCCTATTGGGTAGCAGCTCACATCTCATTTCACTACTTTTATTCTTAGTCGAGCTACTTAGAGGCTGTTCCACCCATGGATAGTTCAGTAGTCATTTGAGGAAAATTTATTCACAGGATTTGGGGCTTTCTCTCTCTGGATCTCCCCTTTCTAGGATTCTTCCCTCATTTTTTAATTGCTCTGTTTGCTTTTGTAGCCTATTCTCAGTTGCTTTAACAAAATACCAGAGGCTGGATACTTTATAAAGATAAGAGGTTTATTTAGTTCATAGTTTGGTGGCTGAAAGTCCAAAATTAGTTGGCCCCATTGGTCCTATCTCTGGTAAAGGACTCAGGGTGAATAAGCATCACAGTGGTGGGAAAAGAGAGATCAGTGGTGATAAAGGAAACCAGAGAGATTAAACAAGTAAGGCTTACTCTTTTTATAACAATTCACTCTTGTGGGAACTAATTGGGGTCTCACAAAGACAAATACATTAATTCTTTGTGAGAGCAGCTCCCACAGTGATCTATCTGATCACCTTGCACTAGGCCCTACCTCTTAATGGTTCTACCACCTTCCAGCACCACCATCCCAGGGACCAAACTTAAAGTACATAAACTTTTTGAGGGATACACTGAAGCCATATCCAAACCATAGCAACCTCAATCTCTGTATTTTGTTTTTCCAGCTATCAAGAGTGGCTTTCTATAGATGTTTTAGCTGTTCCACATGGTGTGGGTCAGGGCTAGAAGTTATAAAGGTGGAACTCCCCCCTCCTGCCCTTCCTCCCTTCTAGAACCCCTTGCTTTGGTTGATCTTCGTATCATCCTTAGGTAGTTGCTCTTTGTGTTAACCAGAGTTTACAGTTGTTTTCTGGAAAGAGTCAGTTTGGTAGGATTATTAGCCCTGTTGATTTTAAATAGATTCCAAAATTTTTTGTTATATGAAATTTTATAGTATATTGAAATCTTGTTAGGTCAGGCACAGATTATATTGCCTGATATAATTTACATATAAATCTAGACATTTATTGTTTTTTTAAAATTTTATGACATTTTAAGCCATACTTATGATTTATATGAAACTGAAGTATCTTTGGTTAAGCTTTCACACCAATTACAGATTAAAATTTGTGTAAAATATGATCCACTTCATGACAGTGTATTTTGTGGTTTTCATGGGAACAGTGACATTCCTGGGGAATTCGGTGGGATAAATTTTTTTTTTAAGACAACTGAAAGAATTCGTGTGGTCCATAAGTTATGCCTAGATAAAGCTGTTAAAACACTTGGTGTAGTAGCATAATAATAGTTGGTTTTATTGAGGGGATTTTCTGAGGGTGCTGCCAATGTGTCTTTCTTGTTATGGATGATAGTTATGAGTGTGTTTGCTTTGTAAACATTCCTTGAGCCATACCATTTATGCTGATTCTTCAGTTAAAAATTTAGAAAACAAAATGTGTTCAAATGCTATTTACCTACGTAGAAAATTACTCATGATTTATTGTGCAAATAAGTACAGCCTCTATGGAAGGAAGTTTGGCCATATCTATCAATATTATAAATGTATAAATCTTTTGTTTCAGTATCATTATTTCTAGTAGTCCATCTTTCAGATATGCTGGTACATGTGCACAGTGACCTAGGTACAAGAGTATTCATTGTAGTATTGTTTGTACTAGCAAATAATTAAGGATGATCTAAATACACTTCAAAAAAGGAAATTAGTTAAGCAAAAAGTGGTACATGCATCTGTGGAAAAGAATGAGATCAGGCATGGTGGCATGCGCCTATTGTTCCCAGTACTTAGGAGGTTAAGGCAGAAGGATCACTTGATCCTGGGAGTTTAAGGCTAGCCTGAGCAATAATATATTAAGACCTTTTTCCCTAACCCCCACCCCCTCCAAAGGAAAAAGAATGGAGGAAGCTCTTTATATACTAGAAATTTCTATATTTACTTCTTCATTTTTTATATTTCTAAGAACACATTCATAGTAATACCCAAGATGTGTTATTCAGTGAAAAGAAATTCAGACAAGATTTCTATTTCTAGGTCATTTGAACCAAATCTTCTCCCATTTTGAACTGGGAAGTATTCCATTTCCCTTCAGTGGTTTATAGTACAGCTTCCTCTGGTTCATGAGAATGTGAAGTCTGAATATGAATTAAGATAGTCTTATATTGGTATTTCTTCCAGACAGTTACTAGTGGAAGCCAATTGACAATGTGTTTCTAAAAGAAGACTTGATTATCCTATGCATCAAAGTAATATCCCAAGTACATTGTCCAAAGATGGTCAAATATAACAAAGCACACAAAGAAACAAGACATCCTGAGCCAGAACCAGCAGGAACAAAAGATAATGGAAACAGAATCACAAAAACACAAGATATTATAATTATCAGATGTAAATGTGTAGATCTTTTGTTTCAGTATTTTCATAATTTCTCGTAGTCCATCCTTCAGATATGCTGGTACATGTGCACGGTGACCTAGGTACAAGAAACAACTCCAGGATAACTTCTGAATACATCAAGATGAAATTTCTACCACCTTAACAGAATGTAGACCAAAGTGCATCCCCACAATAGAATAACAGTACTTGTATACAGAAGCTTCATGTGGTAATTTATATACAATACAAAACATCTGGTTCACATCCAGGCACACAAGACATCAGCTGAGAAAGAGGGGGACAAATGATATACATAGCAGGCAGCCAGGAGAGGGCCTCCCTTCAGGATTATGATGAAAGAAATAAAGCCAAGCATGAAAATTTTAGTATGGACTATTCAGTGAAAAATTATTTAAAGTAAACAGCAAATTATAAAAAGAACACAATTGAAATCTTAGAACTGAGAGATAGTGAGTGATATTAAGAAGTACAACGGGCATGCTTAACAGCAGATAAGAGCTAAAGATAAGTTAGTTAACTAGGAAGGCAGGTAGATAAAAATTATATAGAATCCAGCTTATAGAAGCCAAAAGGTGGAAGAGAGGTTGGAGAGAGCATGGCTAGCTAAGAAGGTCTAACACAAACTAATTCAAGTCTCAGAAGAAAAAAGACAATAAAGCAGAGGCAGTAATTTAAGAAGTAATGACTGAGAATTTTTCAGAACCTGTGGTACATCAGCCCATAGAGACAAGAAACTTAATGACACTCTGGTGGGGTAAATAAAAAATGTATCATAGTGAAGTGATAGAAATTAAAATAGAGCTTATTGAAATCAGCCAGACAAAAATGATAAGAGACTTTAGATAAACTCATAGACTTGTCTACAATAATGACAGAAACCAGAAGACGGTGTGACCTTTGGTACCTGCCACAAGAAATCTCTACCTACTGAAAACAAGAATGAAGATGAAATAAATTTCAAAGAGGTAAAAACCAAGTTTGACATCTGCAGACCCAGAAGTGAGGAAATTTTAAATGTCATCCTCTAGACACTGATGAATTAACAAGGTGATAAAAACTTAGCACACCAAATCCTGGACAACATAGCAACATCAGAAAGTGAGTCTGGGAAACGTTTGGGGCTGTGTCATTGCGGGGATCAGCTGTACATTTTGAAGCAGTTGCCTGGGAAGCTGGGTAGCAGTTTGGTTGCCTCATTCTGCTAAGGCAGACAGAGCTTGGTGTCCAGGCTTTATTAATATAGATGCTTGATGAACTGACTGCAATTCAGGTTAGGACCTTGAGGAATAGGAGTCAACTGGAATCTTCAGATTGAACCTGTCAGGTCTGTACTCAGTTTTTATTGTTTTCAATTGTGGTCATGACTTAGGATGTCATTGGAATGCTAATGCTCTTTTCTCTCTAGAGGAGAAGAAATCATCCAAGGCCTCATATTTTTTCCCAATTTTAGATGTATTGGCACACAATCAAAGTACTCAGGCCCAGGAGGAGCTATGATAATATGAAAGAAAAACACGCAGTGTAAGCAAGCCGCCCAGGATTCCTGATGTTGGAGTTATCAGACACAGATTTTTAAGTAATGAAACAGACTGTGTTGCTGGAGATAACAGACAGGATTGAGAATTCCTGCAGAAAACTAAACTATTAAGATGGGCAAAATATCTTGTAAAATATCAATTCTAGGGATTAAAAAATGCAATAACTAACATTAACTTAGTGGATATATTTAACAGTGGAAAAGGCGCAGCTTCAGACTATCCAGGAAATATTCAAATTGAAGCCTGGGGTGATAAAATGATGGGAAATAGACACAGGAGATGCCCTGTGAGGTCTGACATGTCTATAATTGGAGTCCTGGAAGGAGGCAGGGAGAATAGGGCAAAAGCCATATTTGAAGATTTGATGACTGGTCCTGTGAGTCTCAGAAAAGATAAATATGTACCTTCAAATGTCACGGTGAAACCTATGATTTCTTACCTTCAAAGTGGAATAGGGTTCTTTAAAGAGTTTTTAACAGTTTAGTGCTGTTGTGACCTGAAATTTTAATACTGCATGTCGTCAAGTACACATTCTACAAAGAAGGGAGGCCCTCTCCTGGCTTCCTACTTTGTTGAACATCATTTGCCCTCTCTTGCTCGGCTGATGTTTTGTGTGTCTGGATGTGAACCAGATTTTGGTACTGTGTATAAATTGCCACATGAAGCTTCTGTATGCAAGTACTGTTATTCTATTGTGGGGATGTACTTTGGTCTCTTTCGTGAGCCTACATTCTGTTAAGGTGGTAGAAATTTCATCTTGATGTATTCAGAAGTTATCCTGGAGTTGTTTCTCAACTGATGGTTCTTATGTGTTATTGAGGCCCAAGTTGTGTTCTCTCCACTCTGACAACTAGTTGTTCAAGTTGTCTTTGGGACTTGAGTTCTTATGGGTCCCTGACAGTCCTCCTTCCTACTCCAGTGCTCTCCTGAGTCCATTTGTCTTTCTCCATGGTTCCTTGATTGTTCCTCCTGCCAGCTGCTAGACTCATGTTAAGGCTCCTATTCCGCTCCTGACCTCTGCCTAGAAGAGTGAATTCCTGCTTGTTTTCCCCAAAACTATCTGAAGAGGGTCTGTGCTACATTGCTCAGGGGGAGTCTTACTTGTAAATTATTTGCAACTTTTGGCAGCTCTCCAGGGACTAGCCCTTTGAATCTCCAACACCAACAAGTGTCTCTCTGATTGTGTCATTCTGCTTCATCTTTCCTTTTTCTGAGGCCGCATATACAGAAGATCCTCCTGTTGCTCAAGTGGGCCAGTGACCCAGGAGCAGCACACTGTGTCAACACCACAAGGCTACTATTTCAGAGCTTCATCCCATCCCACATGTGCCTGAGATGCAGTCTGTTTTCTCATTGTCTTCCCTGTAAGTGATGGACCTTTTTCTTCACCCAGGCTCACTTGACCAAGTGCATTACTATGTGGTTGTCTTAAAGGAATAAGGTTTTATCTGGGCTTTACTTTGAAAATGTGTTAATGCTGACCTAAGAGCTGCATTTATTTTACATCTCCACTAAAGCATGAAAGGAAAAAATATTTTTTTTTGCCATAGGATGATTATTTTTTAAAAATATCTTTAACATAAAAGAGAGTCAGAAAATATCTTTCCAGATGTTACCCACATGTCATTACAGATGGCAGATGCACAGAGAAATGGGGACACAAATGGCTGTTCCTTGTGTGTGTCCTCAGTCCTAACAGGATCAGTGCGTGGCACCATTTAAAATGCCATTTCCCCAACCCTTGCCTTAGATACATACTTCTTTTCCAGAAGTGTTTCTGAGGACAGCTAAGACTCTAGTGTAAGGAAAGAAAGAAGACACAAAGGAAATTCACACTAGCCCTGATTGGTTCCCACAAGGGGAAAATAACTGTCAGGCATAGTGGGAAAGCTGCAAGGTCCCCTGCAGCCATTGCCTCCTTTGCAGAAGTGAGAGTCTGAGCTGGTATGAGTTTGTCTGAGACACCCCAAGGAGAGTGGTGATGCAAGGTTGGCTTTCTTGAATGTCGCCCATGGACTGTAGCTAGACCTCATCATCCAATGACCCCAGATAGCATGGATTATTGACCTCCAATAGGTATGCTGATCCCTACTCAAACTTGTCATTGAAACTGTAAGAACCAATCAGAGCCAGTGTGAATATTTTTTGTTTGTTTGTTTCCTTTCTCTCCTGCTCATTCCCTCTGTTTTTCTCTCTTGGACATACCTTGGAGCGTAGATCCTTCTAGGAACCTTTCAAGTCTTGTGACGGGGCAACTCTAGACCTGGCCAAATTTACTTTGTATCTGAAGGTGCTTGCAAGCAACTCCTCCTTGTGGCTCCTCTGTGATTCTGACAGAAGAGTCTGGAGTATATGTGTCCTTCCACATATTGCCAGTGAGGCTGGGATCACAAGCTCTGGAATCAGTCGAGTGTTTGATCAATAGGATAAGGATACAGCTGATATTACAAACGCAGTGGATTGGGTATTACGTTTTTTTAAAGTAAACTTTTAACTTGAGTGGAAAGAAAAGAGAAATGAGGAAAGATCTAAGGAAAATACCTTTCTATTTCTTTTTTCTTTTTGTAGTTGTACACAATAACTTTTATTTATTTATTTATTTATTTTTATGTGGTGCTGAGGATCGAACCCAGGACCTTGCATGTGCGAGGCAAGTACTCTACCCCTGAGCCATAACCCCAGCCCTACCTTTCCATTTCTTACATCTGTTAGGGGACTGATTCTTTTTTTTTTTTTAAGTAAAAATGATATGAGCGAGTATTCGCAAAACAGATTGATTGCTTCTGTTCTACAGATGCTGAATATTCTTTTCATTGTCTTGTCAAAGTTGAATTTATATTTCATCCTACTTTATTTTATTCCCTTGGCTTTAAAAGTAATTCCTTTTATTGTTTTTAGTTAGTTTGCTTGTTTTTGTGGTGCTGGGGGATTAAACCCATACTAGGCAAGCACTTTATCACTGAGCTACAGCCCCAGTAGTATATATATGTATATTTTGTATAAAATATGTTTACATATATTTACATGTATTTTATATAAAGGGGACTGTCCTTTTTTTAGTACATGTTTGCAGATGGACATGTATAGTAAGCCTAGCTTGCTAAATATTACCTTAATATTACTACCTTCGAAGTTCTGAAATTGATTTACTTTTGACTCTTCTTGTGTGGTGTTAAATATCTTATGTTAAGCATATTAATGTGCTTATTGTCAATTAATATGCCTTCCTTGTGAAGTATATGCTAATTAAAAAAATAAAACATCTTAAGAGATGGGGTTTTGTATTGTCCAGGCTGGCCCTGAACTTGCAGGCTTAAGTGATTCTTCTGTCTCAACCCCTTGAGTAACTGGGACCATTACCATGCCCAGCTTCATTAAATTTTGATACTGATAAATTACTGTTCATAGAGGTTGCCCAGATTTATATTCTGAACAGCACTGTATAAGGCCTGTTTTTCCCAAGTCTTTTACCAACAGTGTGACATTCTGTTACAGGCTGAGTTGTATCCCCCCAAATTCACAAGTTGAATCTCTAACCTCAAGTATTTCAAAATGTGGAGATAGGATTTTTTTTATTCTAATGTGTTAATATATGACAGCAGAATGCATTACAATTCATATTACACATATTACATTTCATATCTCTGTATACAAAGTATATTCACACCATTCTTGTCTTCATCCATGTACTTAGGGTAATGATGTCCATCTCATTCCACCATCTTTTCTACCCCCATTCCCCCCTCCCTTCTGGTCCACCTCTTTCCCTATCTAGAATAGTTCATCTAATCTTCTCATGCTTCCCCACAACCCCATTATGAATCAACCTCCTTATATCACAGAAAACATTCAGCATTTAGTTTTTTGGGATTGGCTAACTTCACTTAGCATTATTTTCTCCATCTCTATTCATTTACCTGCAAATGCCATGATTTTATTTTTTTTAATATTGAATAATATTCTATTGTGTATAGGTACCACTTTTCTTTATCCATTCATCTGTGAAGGGCATCTAGATGAATTCCACTGTTTAGCTATTGTGAATTGGGAGATAGCTTTTTTAAGAGGTAGTTAAAATAAGTGCTCACAGAACACTTCTGACACTAAATGTGTGATTGTCTACACCAAGTAGTTCTCCAGTCTCTGCACACACCTACTGGATGTTCTACAATTTATTGCAAATCGCCTTCTACTTGGTGTTAGCATAGACCCCCCAGGCTAAAGCTTCTCCCACTTCTGATGCCAGGGTGTTGTCCTGTGCTTCTGACCGACTGGCTATAAATTGGAGCTTCTAGAACCTCATCCTAGGGATTGATAATTTGCTTAGACAACTCACAGAATTCAGGAACACCTCTACTTACATTTATTGATTAATTATAAAAGGATTTTATAAAGGATATAGATGAACAGCCAGATGCAGAGAGCTACTGGGCTCAATTTCCAGCCCCTCCCTGGAGAATGGGGGTGGGGTGGAAAGTCCCGCCCTCTAATCACCTGATTGGTTCCTCTGATCAGCCTTTCCCTCCTAGCGTCCTCTCTAGCATAAACTCTGGTGCTTATAAATATCAAAAGATGTTTTCTCGTTTCTTCCCCCCCACCCCCCTACTCCTGCTTCTCATCACAGCAAGTATGTTTTTTTCTCTAAGAACACTTGAGTATTAAATATTTTTAGACACACAATCCTCTTATCAGAAGAGGATTGATTTCAAGACCACTGTGGATACCAACACCCACAGATGCACAAATTCCTTTTGTTTGCATATAATCTACCTATATTTATCCTCCCTTTATTTATTTTTTTGTTTGTTTATTTAATTTTGGGGTAGGGGATTGAACCAGGGGTGCTTAACCATTGAGCCACAGCCATAGCACTTTTTAATTTTTTTTAAAAAATGTGTTTTAGTTATACGTGACAGTAGAATGCACTTTAACACATCATATATAATGGAGTACAATTTCTCAAATCTTCTGGTTGTACATGATGTAGAATCACACTGGTCATATAGTTATATATGTATATATGGTAATAATGACTGATTCATTCTACTATCCTTCCTACCCTCATACACCCTCCCTTCACTCCCTACTCCCTAATCTACAGTAACTCTATTCTTCCCAAAGCCCTCCCTGACCGCCCCCCCCCCCGCCCCCCGCATTGTGAATTAGCATCTGTATGTCAGAGAAAACATTTGGCTTTTAATTTGGGGGGATTGGCTTATTTCCCTTAGCATGATGTTCTCCAGCTCCATCCATTTACTGGCCGATGCCATAATTTCATTCTTCTTTAAGGCTGAGTAATATTCCATCACATACATATATCACATTTATTTTATCCATTCACCTGTTGAAGGGCACCTAGATTGGTTACATAGTTTAGCTATTGTGAATTGGGCTGCTATAAATATTGATGTGGCTACATCACTGTAGAATGCTGATTTTAAGTCCTTTGGGTATAAACTGGGAAATGGGATAGCTGGGTCAAATAGTGGTTTGTTCTGAGTAATCTCCGTACTGCTTTCCAAAGTGGTTGTACCAATTTGCAATCCCTCCAGTAATGTATGAATGTGTGTTTTTCCCCCACATCCTCACCAACACTTATTGTTGCTTCTATTCTTAATAACTGCCATTCTGACTGGAGTGAGATAAAATCTTAGAGTAATTTTGATTTGCATTTCTATAATTGCTAAAGATGTTGAACACTTTTCGTGTATTTGTTGATTGATTATATTTCTTCTGAGAAGTGTCTGTTCAGTTTATTAGCCCATTTATTGATTGGATTATTTGGTTTTTTGGTGTTAAGTTTTTTGAGTTCTTTATATATCTTGGAGATTAATGCTCTGTCTGAGGTGAATGTGATAAATATTTTCTCCCATTCTGTAGACTCTCTCTTCACATTATTGATAGTTTCCTTTAATGAGAAGAAGCTTTTTAGTTTGAATCCATCCCATTTTATTGATTCTTGATTTTACTTCTTGCACTTTAGGAGTCTTTTTAAGGAAATCAGATCTTAAGCTGACATGATAAAGATTTGGACCTACTTTTGCTTCTATTAGGTGCAGAGTCTCTGGTTTAGTGCCTAAGTCTTTGATGAACTTTGAGTTGAGTTGTGTGCAGGGTGAGAGATAGGGGTTATGTTTCATTTTGTTTCATGTGGATTTCCAATTTTCCCATCACCATTTATTGAATAGGCTATCTCCAGTGAATGTTTTTGGCACCTTTGTCTAGAATGAGATAACTGTATTTATGTGAGTTTGTTTTTGTGTCTTCTATTTTGTACCATTTGTCTACTTGCCCATTTTGGTGCCAGTACCATGCTGTTTTTATTACCGTGGCTCTGTAGTTCAGTTTAAGGTCTGGTATTGTGATGCCTCCTGTTTCACACTTCTTGCTAAAGATTGTTTTGGCTATTCTGGGTTTTTAATTTTTCCAAATGAATTTCATGATTGCTTTTTCTAGTTCTGTGAAGAATGTCATTGGAATTTTAATTGGAAGTGCATTAAATCTGTGTAACACTTTTGTAGTTTGGCCAATTTGACAACATTAATTCTGCCTATCCAGGAGTATGGGAAGTTTTTCCATCTTTTAAGGTCTTTTTCAATTTCTGTATTTAGTGCTCTGTAATTTTCATTGAAGAAGTCTTTTACCTCTTTTGTTAGATTTATTCCCAAGGTTTTTTTTTTTTTTGTTTGTTTGTTTCTTAGCTATTGTGAAGGAGGTAATTTTCCTAATTTCTCTTTCAGTAGACTCCTCACTGATTTATAGGAACACATTTGACTTATGGGTATTTATTTTATAACCTGCTAGTTTGCTGAATTCATTTATGAGTTTTAGAAGTTTTCAGGTGGAATTTTTTGGCTCTTCTAAATATAGAATCATGTCATTGGCAAATAGTCATAGTTTGAGTTCTTTTCCTATTTGTATCCCTTTAATTTCTTTTTTCTGTCTAATTGCTCTGGATAGAGTTTCAAGGACGATGTTGAATAGAAGTGGTAAAAGAGGGCATCCCTGTCTTGTTCCAATTTTTAGAGGGAATACTGTAAAATTTTCTCCATTTAGAATAATGTTGGCTTTGGGTTTAGCATATATAGCTCCTACAATGTTGAGGTATGTTCCTGCTATCCCTAGTTTTTCAAGTGTTTTTTTTAACATGAAGGGATGCTGTATTTTATCAAATGCTTTTTTAGCCACAGCCCTTTTTATATTTTATTTTGAAACAGGGTCTTGCAAAGTTGCTTTAGGCTCTTGCTCAGATGAGACGCTGGGATTAAAGGCATGTGCCACTGTGTCTGGCATTTTATTTTATTTTATTTTGGTACAAGTGATTGAACCTAGGGGTATTTAACCACTGAGTAACATCCCTGGTCCTTTTTTAATTTATTTTGAAACAGGGTCATGCTAATTTGCATAGGGTCTCCCTAACTTGCTGAAGCTGTCCTTAAATTTGTGATCCTCCAGCCACAGCCTCCCAAATCACTGGGACTACAGGTATGTGCCACCATGCCCAGCTCCCTTCCCTATGTTTTAAATCTTATCTAAATTATTTGTAATACTTAATACAATGTAAATGTTATATAAATAGTTGTTTTACTGTATTGTTTAAGGAATAACAAGAAAAATATCTGTATATATTAAATACAGATGCATTCCCCTACCTCCTATGTATTTGCTACACACCCCCTCCCTTTTTTTTTCCAATTTCCAACTGAGTTTAATCCTTGGTTACTAAGTCATTCTCTCCAAATTATTGCTTTCTCCAAAAATATGTTCCCTCAATATGCCAGGAAGTTAGATACAAAAGCTTGGGAATGCAATTTTTAAGTATAGATCCTATGGTAAATAGTGAAATGCCTTTAAAGATAACTTTCCTCCCAAGCAGTATATTTTACAAAACAGGGTTTCTTGCATTTGTATTATCAAAAGTTATTTTTTAAAAAATGAATGTAATAAGACACTGGCATATTAAACATAATGCATTCTCCTTTACATTGGAATCCACACTGATAATAAAAATATAGTGTGCATTGAAGCATTTCAGTAACCATTAATGAGACAGCAAGTATGTTTTTTTCTGTGAGGACTCTTGATATTAAATTATTTTTAGACACACAAAGGTATAACTTGATAGCAAAAGCAGTATGGATTTATTTTGCTAGTATTTTGACAATTAAATTGGATTGCTAATAACTCTGTAGTGATAGATATAAAAATTCAGACAGGTGTTCATTTATAAACCTAGTAGTATTTACGTTATGTAGTCTGGAAGAGATTTTAAGGTTTCAGATGGAATGTTAGGTTTGTAAGTTTTCTTTATAGAATCTCAGATCCTCTTGAAGGGGTGTGGAATATACCTGCATTCATTAGCTTAAAATCAACGTAGTCTTAACCTGAGTAATTTGCACAGAAGTGAATGTCATGATTTAAAGTCGAGATCTATGTTAAATTGAAATGCATCCTTTCCAATCTTTGGGATGTCCCCCTTTTTGAAATGTATGAAACTTAGAAAACAGCTGGGTTCAGTGGCCCACACCTCTAATCTAGTGGCTGGGGAGACCGAGGCAGAAGGATGGTGAGTTCAAAGCCAACCTTAGTAACTTAGTGGAGGCCTTAAGCAACATGGCAAGACCCTGTCTCAAACTAAAATATATATATAAAGGAGGGCTGGGGGATTTGGCTCAGTGGTTAAGCACCCTTGAGTTCAGTTTCTGGTACAAAAATAGTTACATTATTAAAGACTTTAGCCAAGCCTGGTGGCACATACCTGTAATCCCAGTGACTTGGGAAACTGAGACAGGAGGATTACAAGTTTGAGGTCAGCCTCAGCAATTTAGTGAGACTTCAAGAAACTTAGCAAGACTCTGTCTCAAAAAACAAAAAGAACTGGGGATGTGGCTCAGTGGTAAAGCCTCTCTGGGTTCAATTCCCAGTACCAAAATAAATAAATAAGACTTTAAAATCAGATCATCCTTTTCATTTTATGTGAATTTAATCAGAGCACAATTGACATATAATATTCTGGTTTTTCCACATGTAATTAGAGATCATCCAGTATTATCACCCTTAAGTTTGTTCTTTCAATGTGTTATATTAGTTGTGTCTAACAAGGTTTACACAGCAGTAATTTTTATCAAGTCTGTACAATGCAAGTAAATTTTCCAAGACATATGCCTTTGTACACTATTTATGAATTCTCTCAATCATGATTTTTTTATAAAAAGGCAAAAAAAAAAGTAGAAGGAAAGGAAATGCTACCAATGCTGCCAATGCTGAGGGCTTTTTTCTTTTATCTTCCCGGTTCTGGGAACTGGCTAGCCAAAATGGTTCTTCTTCCTTTTATATGGGCTATGAGAAGGATCTGGTTTCAGTTCTTGGCATTGTACCACTTGTACATCAGAAGGTACTCTAGAAATGAAGTCACATGGTTCATTGTTATCAACTGCATACAGACTCCAAAGTGTTTTTTGAATTTATTGATGCCCCAGACAAGGACAATGTATCTTAGTGGAAAGAAGTACAAGATGACTCTAAACACGCAGAGGACTACAATAGCCAACCAGGTTAAGAATGGGATAGTCCAGTTAAAAGTATATACTTTCAGTATCACAGATTTCAAGTTTATAACATAAGGTTATTGAAAAAAATTGGGTAGAGATGTGCAGTCAGCTTTCACCAGTCAATATATAGTTCCAGCTACCCCTTTTTTAGCCACCTGGTGCCTTTTGATAAGATAGCCAGTAAAGTCGTAAGATAGGAGGAAAGGACAGTGGGAAGGCTGTTCCTTGGCTATTGAGCTATTGACAGTTTTGAACATCAGCAGCTGTTTAGAGTAGATAGGGGGTCTCCGTTGGAGAATATCAGGAAAGCTACCACACATGCTTTGAGTGGCAGGGAAGATGATGCAATTAGAAACATCACTTTTGCCCCCTTGCTGGGCCTTTGTCCATTTCATCTGGTCCTTCAGTTTGCTGAGAAAATCTCTCCATTTATATGTTCATGAATGGGGTTTCCATTCCTTGTCTGTTAAATGGTCTAATTGAACTAGTTGCTCTCTGGCATTTTCTGAATGTCTTCTCTGATATTTTGTAACACTTTATTCAGATTGAGAGGCATGGGGAAGTAAGGGGAAATTTGTATTGATAAATTTGTGTTGATATTGATAAGGTTAGAGAAATCACTAACAAAACGTTGAGTAAGAATCCATGTGAGGAATACTTGCCAAACCTGTCTCAATGTTAAAAATTCAAGTTTATACTTACTAAGAAAATAAGCAGTTACTCCTCTGCTCAGTGAAGTATCCATCTGCATCTGCTGTTCACAAGTATAACATATATAATATTGTTACAAGTATAACATATAATATTGTTTGCTCCATTTTAATCACAAGTATTTCCCCTTTCCCTCCCTTTTCCCTAAACTCCTTCTACTCTATAGGTTTCCTTCTATTTATTTTTAAATTGGTACATTATGGTTAGATATAGAATTGGAATGAATTGTGATATATTCATACATGCACATAGCATAATTTACTGTAGATAGTATGAGTCATTTTGATGCCTGGGTCTATGGAAATGGGCCTGCTCTTTCCTTCTGGATGTCTTTAGGGCTTCTTTGTTCTGGTGCTCTGAAATTTCATGAGGATGTGCTTGGTGTGGGTGTTTTTCATTTGTTGTTCACACAGTAGAGTTTGCAACATGTCTGCTTGAAAAAAAATCTTGTGTTATTCCAGTAATTTGCCCTTCCCTTTTCTTGATTTCCTTTTTTGGACCTTAGAAGGGTATAGAGAGCTTTGGGGTGCTTGAGTTTTTGTTGTTGTTATTGTTGTTTTGGGGGAGGGGGAATTGGGGAGAGAAAAATCTAGATAAAAGTGCCTTAGGAGAACAGAGCCAGGAAGTTTCAGAAAGCAGGCCACTATATATTTTGAACATTTTTCTGGTTTTATTTGTTTTAAAAATTTTTAAATTTTCATTTTTAGTGTATTTTACTGGGGTTAATTTTGACATATTCATAAATGCATATAACAGTTTTCTTCATTTCAATCCCTGATGCTACCCACTTCTTTCCCTTTCACTCTCCCTTCCTTCCTCACCCTGATCCCCTTCCTCTCCTCTATTGGCCTTGCTTCTGTTTTTTTGTTTATTTGTTTTGTGCATTATAGTTATATATAAAATCAGAATGCATTATGATAGACTCATACATGCACATGGAATACTTTAGTCAACTTTATTCCCCAGTTTTCCCTTTGCCTCACTTGTTCCCTCACCCTTGGTTCTCTGCTTCTATTCTACTGTTCCTGCTATTTTCACAAAATCCTCCTTTCATTATTCCTTTTTTCTCTCTAGCTTCCACGTGAGAGAAAACATTTGACCTCTGACTTTCTGGGTCTGGTTTATTTTGCTCAGTTTGATGTTCACCAGTTCCCTCTGTTTACCAGCAAATGCCATTATTTCATTATTGTTTATGGCTAAGTAGAACTCCATTGTGTATATGTATCATATTTTCTTTTTTGACAGGTGCCTAGTCTGGTTCCATAACTTAGCTATTGTGGATTGTGCTAAACATTGGTGTGGTATCACTATAGTACTGGTTTTTAGTTCTTTTGGATAAATGCCAAGCTGCTTCTTATTTTTTTTTTTAAGAGAGAGAGAGAGAGAGAGAGAATTTTTTAGTATTTATTTTTTAGTTTTCAGGGGACACAACATCTTTGTATGTGGTGCTGAGGATCGAACTTGGGCCGCAGGCATGCCAGGCGAGCGTGTTACCGCTTAAGCCATATCCCCAGCCCTCAAAGCTTCTTTTTTAATCTCTCTGCGTCTTACTGTTTTCTTGAAAATTAATTTATTAATTTTATTACACATTGAGAAATAGTAGATACAGAGTCATGCTAACAAATAGAAGATTCAGAAGCTTTCTGAACATTGCCTTCTTTTCTCTTAAAGTTCTTTCTGTTCCTCTTTTATAAGTATGTGTTTGATTGCTTTAGGTTCTCTCTGAATAACCTTAAGTAAACTCCTTTTCTCAATATCCTTGAGCTGTTTACATCCTTTGCTGTGTAAGGTAATATTCTCAGGTTCTAGGGATTAGAAAATGAATATATCTTTTATTCAGTCACTTTTCAATTATTTTAGAATTTCTTTCAACTCCCCCCCGCCAGAGTATAGGTTTTGTATTTTTGCTTAAATTTAACAAGCATTGAATTTGTGATGCTATCAAATTGTTCTTTTTCTTTAAATTTTTTCCTTTCTTTTTAAAAATTTTATTATTTAGTTTATTTATTTTTGTAGTGCTCAGAATCAAATCCTCTGTTTTCATTTATAGTAGGCAAGTGCTGTACTCCTGAGCCATGTACCCAACCCTCACAATTGTTTTCTTAATTGTGTTTTGGATTGTTTTTTGGACATGTACAACTGATTTTTGTATCATATATGGGAAATTTGTCGATCTCATTTATTAGTTCTAATAGTTTTTAGTGAAGTACTTGGGATTTTTTAAAATTTTAATTTGTTATGTATGACAACAGAATGCATTACAATTCATATTACACATAGAGAGCACAATTTTTCATATCTCTGGTTGTACACAAAGTAAAGTCACATCCTTTGTAACTTCATACATGTATTTAGGGTAATGATGACCATCATATTCCACCATCTTTCCTACCTCTATCCTCTCTCCCTTCCTTTCACTCCCTTTTTCCCCTTTGCCCTATCCAGAGTTCCTTTAATCCTCCCATCCCCGCCTCCTCCCACACACAGCATATTATGAATTAGCATTCTTAAACTAGAGGAAATCATTCAGCATTTGGTCTTTTGGGATTGGCTTGCTTCACTTACCATTAGATTCTCCAACTCTATCCTTTTACCTGCAAATGCCATGAGTTTATTCTCTTTTAACTGAATAATATTCCATTGGGTATATATACTACGTTTTCTTTATTCATTGTCTACTGAAGGACGTCTAGGTTGGTTCCACGGTTTAGGTATTGTGAATTGTGCTGTTATAAATGTTAATGTGGCTGCGTCCTTCTGTAGTATATTGTTTTTAAGTCCTTTGGGTATAGACCAAGGAGTGGAATAGCTGTGTCAGAAGGTGGTTCCATTCCCAGTTTTCCAAGGATTCTCCATGTTGCTTTCCATATTGGCTGCACCAATATGCAGTCCCACCAACAATGTATGAGTGTCCCTTTTTCCCCACATCCTCACCAACACTTATTATTGTTTGTATTCTTTTAAAAAATATTTATTATTATTATTATTATTATTATTATTTATAGGTGGACACAGTATCTTTATGTGGTGCTGAGGATCGAACCCAGTGCCTCATGCATGTGAGGCAAGCACTCTCCCTCTGAACTACAATCCCAGCCCCTGTTTGTATTCTTAATAGCTGCCATTATGACTGGAGTGAGATGAAATCTTAGAGTAGTTTTGATTTGCATTTCTCTAATTTCTAGAGATGTTGAACATTTTTTCATATATTTCTTGATTGATTGTATATCTTCTCTGAGAAGTGTCTGTTAGTTCCTTAGCCCGTTTATTGATTGGGTTATCTGTTTTTTTTTTTTTTTTTGGTGTTAAGGTTTTTGAGTTATCTATATATTCTAGATATTAGTGCTCTGACATGCAAGTAGTAGAAATTTGTTCCCAATTACTAGGCTTTCTATCCATCTCACTGATTGTTTCTTTTGCTGAGAAGAAGCTTTTCAATTTGAAGTCATCCCATTTATTGATTCTTGATATTAATTCTTGTGCTATAGGAGTCTTATTAAGGAAGTTGGGACCTAATCCCACATGATAGAGATTAGGGCCTAATTTTTCTTCTAAAGGACACATTTTCTCTGATTTAATTCCTAGGTCTTTGATCCACTTTGAATTTTGTGCATGGTAAGAGATAGGTGTTTGATTGCATATGGATTTTTCAGTTTTATCAGCATCATTTGTTAAAGAGACTCTTTTCTCCAATATATGTTTTTGGCACCTTTGTCAAATATAAAATAACTGTAATTATGTGGGTTAGTTTCTGTGTCCTCTGTTCTGTTACATTGGTCTACAAGTCTATTTTGGTGCCAATACCATGCTATTTTTGTTACTGTTTCTCTGTAGTATAGTTTAAGGTCTGGTATAGTGATGCCACCTGCTTCACTCTTCTTGCTAAGATTGTTTTAGTTATTCTGAGTCTTTAATTTTTCCAGATGAATTTAATGTGTGCTTTTTCTATTTCTGTGAGGATTGTCATTGGGATTTTAATTGCATTAAATTTGTATAATGCTTTTGGTAGTATGGTCATTTTGACAATATTAATTATACCTATCCAAGAACAAGATAGATCTTTCCATCTTCTAAGGTCTTCTTTAATTTCTTTCCTTAGTGTTCTGTAGTTTTCATTATAGAGGTCTTTCACCTCTTTTGTTAAGTTCATTCCCAAGTTTTTTTGTTTTTGTTTTTTTTTTTTTTTGGGGGGGGGTAGTTTTCCTCATTTCTCTTTTGGAAGATTTGTCACTGATATACAGAAGTGCCTTTGATTTATGGGTGTTGATTTTGTATCCTGCTATTTTGCTGAATTTATTTACTAGTTCTAGAAGTTTTCTGGTGGATTTTTTTGGGTCTTCTACGTATAGAATCATATCATTGGCATATCCATATCCCTTTAATTTCTTTTGTCTAATTGCTCTGGCCAGTGTTTCAAGAACTATATTAAATAGAAGTGGTGAAAGAGCGCATCCCTGTTTTGTTCCAATTTTTAGAGGGAATGCTTTTAATTTTTCTCTATTTAGAATGATGTTGGCCTGAGGCTTACCATAGATAGCTTTTAAAATTTTGAGATATGTTCCTGTTATCTCTAGTTTTTCTAGTGTTTTGAACATGAAGGGGTGCTGTATTTTGTTGAATGCTTTTTCTGCATCTATTGAAATGATCATATGGTTCTTATCTTTCAAGTCTATTGATGTGGTGAACTATATTTATTGATTTCCATATGTTGAAACAACCTTGCATCCCTGGGATTAATCCCACTTGGTCATGGTGCACTATCTTTGATATGTTTTTGTATTTGATTTTCCAGAATTTATATATATATATATATATATATATATATATATATATATATATATATATATAAAATTCATTTTTATGTGGTGCTGAGGATCGAACCCAGAGCCTCACATGTGCTATGCAAGCGCTCTACCTCTGAGCCACAACCCCAGCCCCAATTTGCCAGAATTTTTTGAGAATTTTTTTCACCTATATTCTTTAAAGTTATTGGTCTGAAGTTTTCTTTCTTTTTTTTTTTTTTCCTTAATATGTCTTTGCCTGGTTTTGGAATAAGGGTGATATTGGCCTCATAGAATGAATTTGGAAGTGTTCCCTCTTTTTCAATTTCCTTAAATAAATTGAAGAGTATTGGTATTAGTTCTTCTTTAAAGGTGTTGTGGAACTCAGCTGTATATACATCCAGCCCTGAGCTTTTCTTGGTTGGTAGGTTCTGATGGGGTCTTCTGTTTCATTGCTTAAAATTGATATGTTTAAATTGTATATATCATCCTGACTCAATTTGGGCAAATCACATGACTCTAGAAATTTGTCAATAACTTAGACATTTTCTATTTTATTGGAGTACAAGTTTTCAAAATAATTTCTAATTATCTTCTGTATTTCTGTAGTGTTCATTGTGAGATTTCCTTTTTCATCATGTATGTTAGTAACTTGAGTTTTCTCTCTCCTTCTTTTCATGAGCATGGCTAAGGGTTTGTCAGTTCTATTTGTTTTTTCAAAGAACCAACTTTTTGTTCTGTCAATTTTTTCAGTTGTTTGATGTGTTTCAATTTTATTGATTCCAGCTCTGATTTAATTATTTCCTGTCTTTTCTGCTTTTGGTATTGATTTGTTCTTCTTTTGCTATGGCTTTGAGATGTAATGTTAAGTTTATTTATTTATTGACTTTTTCTTCTTTTAAGGAATGAACTCCATGCAATGAACTTTCCTCTTAGAACTGCCTTCATAGTGTCCCAGAGACTTCAGTATGTTGTATCTGTGTTCTCATTCACCTCTAAAAATTTTTAATCTCCTTGATGTCTTTTGCAGCCCATTGTTCATTCAGTAGCATATTATTTAGACTCCAGGTATTGGAGTAGCTTTTAGTTCTTATTTTATCATTGATTTCTAATTTTATTCCATTATGATCTGATAGAATTCAGGGTAGTATACCTCTTTTTTTAATATTTGCTAAGAGTTACTTAGTGGCATAATACATGGTCTATTTTATAGAAGGATTCATATGCTGCTGAGAAGAAAGTGCATTTGCTCATTGAAGGATGAAATATTCTATATATGTAATTTAAGTCTAAGTTATTGATTGTATTATTGAGTTCTGTAGTTTCTTTGTTCAGCTTTTGTTTGGAAGATCTTTCCAGTGGTAAAAGAGATGTGTTAACGTTACCCAAAATTATTATGTTGTGGTCCATCTGATTCTTGAACTTCAGAAGAGTTTATTTGATGAATGTAGGTGCTACATTGTTTGGGGCATATATATTTATAATTGTTAAGTCTTGTCAGTGTACGGTTCCCTTAAGCAGTATATAGTGTCTTTCTTTATCCCTTTTGATTAACTTTAGTTTGAAGTCTACTTTATTTGATATGAGGATGAAAACTTCTGCTTCCTTCTTCAGTCCAAGTGAGTGGTATGATTTTTTCCAACCCTTCACCTTTAGTCTATGCATGTTCTTTCCTATGAGATGAGTCTTTTGGAGGCAGCATGTTGTTGGGTCTTTTTTTTTTTTTAATCCAATCTGCTAATCTATATCTTTTGATCGGTAAGTTTAGGCCATTAACGTTCAGGGTTATTATGGAGACATGATTTGTATTCCCAGCCATTTTTGTTATTTAATTTGACTTCAGGTAGTGTACCTGACTTGGTTTCTCCTCTCATTAGTGTGTTCTTTAGTGTAATACCTCCCTCTGATGATTTTCATCAATGTTTGTTATTTCCTCTTTTGGGAATATTTGCCAAGGATGTTCTGTAGTACAGGCTTTCTAGTTGTAAATTCTTTTAACCTTTGTTTTGCATGGAAGGTTTTTATTTCATCATCAAATATAAAGCTTAGTGTTGATGGATATAAGATTCTTAGTTGGCATTCATTTTCTTTCAGAGCTTGGTCTGTGTTGTTCCATGATCTCCTGGCTTTGAGGGTCTGGGTTGAAAAATCTGCTGAGATACGAATTAGTCTTCGTCTATATGTGATCTGATTCCTCTCTCTTGTGGCTTTTAAGATTCTATCTTTATTCTGTATGCTAGGCATTTTCATTGTAATGTGCCTCAATGTAGAATGTTGTAATTTTGTACATTTGGTGTCCTGTAAGCCTCTTGTATTTGGTTTTCCAATTATTCTTCATGCTTGGGAAATTTTCTGATATTATCTCATTCATTGAAGAGATTATGCATTTCTTTGGTTTGAAACTCTGTGCCTTCCTCTATACCAGTAACTCTTGGATTTGGTCTTTTATGCTCTCCCATAATTCTTGGATGTTTTACTCATGGTTTCTTACTGTCTTCACTGTGTGGTCAACTTTATTTTCCAGATTGTATACTTTGTCTTCATTATCTGACATTCTGTCTTCCAAGTGATCTAGTTTCTTGGTTATACTTTCTATTGAGTTTTTTATTTGGTTTATTGTTTTCTTTATTTCAAGGATTTCTGACTTTTTTTTTTCATTCCAGAGTCTCTATCTCTTTCTTGATGTAATCTTCTGCTACCTGTATTTTTTCTCTCTTATCTCTTTGTTGGAGTGATCAATTTCTGTCTCTATTTGCTCATTTAGGCCATTCTTTAATTTACAGATCATTTTAATTATGAACCTTCTGAAGTCCTTCTCTGACATTTCATTGACTTCGCTGTCCATGGGTTCTGTTATTGTAGTATCCTAGTTTGTTTAGGCCACTTTCCCCCCTTGTTTTTTCATGTTGTTTATGTGTCTTCCTTTCTTGCACTGTGGATCTGAGACATTACAGTTTCTACCCTATATTCTTATAGTGTCTGTGCAGATTGTCTGTACCTCACCTTGATGTTGGGCTTCCAGATCTTGCTGGTGTCCTTCAATGTATGCTACTGCAACTAAAGGTGGTGGCAGCAATAGCTGAGGTAACTATTAGTAGTGGAAGTGCCCCAAGATGAATGGAATGTCTTACAGAAATGGGACTGAAAGGGTGAGCCTTATGTCTGAGATGTATATGCTTCTAGTCCCTGTCTCTTGTTAAAAGGTAGGGGTTACTGCATGGAGAAGTCTATAGTGATGTTTCAGTGCCCCAAGATGGAAATGGGTACGGCTTGTGTTCCCAGGTGTGTGTGTTGGGATGGGGGCAGACTCGGACCTCCCCTGGGCCTGGGTCCTGCTCATGTTGGTGTGGACAGATCTGGGCTGGGCCTGAGCTCCTGCTGTGGTCTGCTAGTCAGAAGATATGGTGCTGTGCTGGAGCCTGAGCTCCAGTGGGTATCTCATACTTGGGATTTTTAATGTAGAAGATCATGTCGTCGGCAAAGAGATAGTTTTACTACTTCTTTTTAAATTTGGATGTCATTTCTGTTTTTCTTGCCTACTTATTATACATAGAACTCCAGTATAATTCTGATTAGAGGAGCTAAGAATGGGCATTCTTATCTTCTGTTGGATCTTAGGGAAAGATCAGACATTCCATCATTTATCAATTAAGATGACATTAATTGTAGTTTTCAGAAGTTCCCTTCTATTTCTAGTTTGCTCTTTTTTTTAAATTATAAGGGGCATTGGATTTTGCCAAATGCTTTTTCTGTGCCTATTTTGTCCTTTATATTTTTGATTAGTTGTATTTTACTGATTAATTTCAGATGTCAAACCAATCTTTGCATTTCTGATTTAAATTCTACTGGACTTAAATGTATAATTCTTTATTTATATATTGGTAGGTATGGTTTGCTAGTATCTTATTGAGGATTTTTGCCTTAATATTCATAAAAGATATTGATGTATGGTTTTTCTTTTCTTTTCTTTTTTTAAATGTTATTGTATTTTTATACACTTATTTATTTATTTATTTATTTATTTTTATGTGGTGCTGAGGATCGAACCCAGGGCTGATATATGGTTTTCTTGTGATACTTTTGTCAAAATTATTTGAGAAGTGTTCCCCTCTTTTTTTGCTGCTGTTGTTTTTGTTTTGGGGAAGAGTTTATGAAGAATTTGTTTACATTCTTCTTACAATCATTGGTAGAATTGACCAGTGAAGCCATCTGTCTTCATATAATTCTAATTTTAAAATAATATTTTGTTAATTGTTGATGGATCTTTATTTTTATTTACTTATATGCAGTGCTGATAATTGAACACAGTGCCTCACACATGCTAGGCAAGCACTCTATCACTGAGCTACAACCCCAGCCCCCTATAACTCTTTTTTTTAAATAGTTTTTTTTTTTAAAGAGAGAGACAATTTTTTTTTTAATATTTAGTTTTTAGTTTTCGGCGGACACAACATCTTTGTTTGTATGTGGTGCTGAGGATCGGACCTGGGCCGCACGCATGCCAGGCGAGTGCGCTATCACTTGAGCCACATCCCCAGCCCCCCTATAACTCTTAAACTGTGTGTTGATATAGGAAGTCCTTCACAAAGTGAAAGATATGCGCGCGCGCACACACACACACACACACACACACACACACACACACACACACCCCACAGTTGTCTTTGAAAAGGATTGATAATAGTTTGTTAGATCATATGAAAGGAAAAGTATGAATTCCTTTCTTAAATTTTTAAGTAAAATTTTATGTATATGACCTCTTTAAAAACATTATATGGGTCTGAACTGGGGCTGTAGCTCAGTGGCAGAGCACTTGCCTAGCATGTGTGAGGCACTGGGTTTGATCCTCAGCACCATATAAAAATAAAAATAAGAACCATTATATGGGTCAAAGTGGAGATAATTGTAAAATATTTAAGTTCTTAGAAAACACTTATGTCCTTTGAAGATAGAGAACAAAAAGAGTATTGGTTAGTATAACCAGCAAAGGAAACGCCATATTAATCTTTTAAAAATACTTAATAATATGTTTCACCTAATAAGGACATTATCTCATATAACTGCAATGGTGTCATCTCCTCTGAAGGAACCAACAAAGATTCAGCAGCAGCATCAATGTAAAGTCCATATTAAGTGACTACAGTTGTTGCAAAATGTCCTTCATGGCTATTTTAGCCTTTCAATTCAGATTCTAAATACTGCATATGGTGAATATGGTTATCTTTTTTCAACTTCTTTGAATGTAGAACTTTCGTGACTCACTAAAGATTAATAATATTGACCTTTTTCAATAGTGTATTATAGAATTCCTGTTTCAGACCTGATGGTGTTTTTTCATAGTCAGAGTCTAGTCAAACAGTCTTGGCAAAGCCATTACATAGATAATCTTTGTACTTCTTGTGACATTATATCAGGAAGAACGAAATATTGGCCATTGAGGGTGGTCATTTGGGCATGGTAAGAGCCCTGGTTCTTTTAATTGTGAGTGTATATTTTCTCTTTGTGCTTTATGAGTTGTTGGATTTGTATCTAACTTTTTGAGGAACTGTAAGTTTTCCATAGAGCTGTCTCATTTTATAATCTCACCAATAGTGAAAATTACTGTTGCTCCACAGTCTCACCAATACTGCTATTTTGCTTTATTGATAGTAGCAATCCTAATGAGTTTTGAGGTGGTATTTCATTGTAGGATTATTTTTGTTTTGTTTTGTTTTGGTTTTGGTACCAGGGATTAAACCGAAGGGCACTTAACCACTGAGCCATATCCCAGCTTTTTTTTTTTTTTTTTTAATACAGTCCCACTAAATTGCTTAGGGCCTTGCTAAATTGCTAAGACTGGCCTCAAATTTGCAATCTTCATACCTCAACCTCCTGAGCTGCTGGAATTACAGGCATGCACCACCATGCCTAGCTCATTGTAGTTGTGTTTGTTTGTTTGTTTTTTAATATTTATTTTTTAGTTTTAGGTGGATACAATATCTTTATTTTATTCTTATTTTTATGTGGTGCTGAGGACTGAACCCAGGGCCTCATGTGTGCTAGGCGAACATTTTTATGTTGTGAATTATAGGTATTCTATATATATTCTGTATACTAATTCCTTATCAGTATATGATTTGCAAATACTTTCACTTACTATATAGATTATCTTTCTTTCTGTGGATAGTATCTTTTGTTATACTAAAGTTTTAAATTTTTATGGAGTCCAATTTATTCTAGTTGTTGTTGTTGTTGTTGTCCTAGTCTGTCTCATGCTACTTTATCAGAATGCCAGTAAAAAGGTAATTTAAAAGAAACCAAATTTGTTTCTCACGGTTCTGCTGGCTAGGAAGTATAATATGAAAACGGCAGCACCAAACAAGGGTCTTCTTACTGCCTAATCCCATGGCGGATAGAGAGAAGGCCATAGAGAGAAGACCAGAAAGATCAAGAGGGAGCGAAGGGCTGGAGAACTTGTTGTGGCTCAGTGCTAGAGAACTTGCCTCTCACATGTGAGGCACTAGGTTCGATCCTCAGCGCCACATAAAAATAAATAGACAAAATAAAGACACTGTGTCCATATATAACTAAAATATATATATAAAGAGAGGGCCAAACTCTCTTTTCTAACAAATCTACACTCAACTAATTCATTCATGAGGGCTCTGCACATGTTCATTAGGGTTGGGCTTCCAGCACATGAGCTTTGGGGGGTGCATTGACACCCATCACACTCATGCTCCGTGTGTCATATCCAGGAAACCATCGCCAATTCAACATCTTGGAAATTTTCTCCTGTTTTCTTTTAATAATTTTACAGTTTTATCCCTTAATGTCTTTAATCCATTTTTACATTTTCAAAAATTTTTTTAAATTTTTAAAATTTATTTTAAAATATTCATTTAAACTTTATTATTTATTTATTTATTTATTTATTGCAGTGCTGGATATCAAACCCAGTGGTGCTTCATGCATGGTAGGCAAGTGCTGCATCACTGAGCTCCATCTCTAACCCTTTAATCAATTTTGAGCTAATTTTTGAATGTGATTCATGACGAAGGCCATTCTTTCCAGTACTATATTATTTTGATTATTTTAACTTCGTAGTAAGTTTTAAAATCAGGAAGTTTGAACCCTATAGCTTTGTTCTTCTGCAGAGCAGTTCTCTGGGTGGCCGTGGACCAACCCTCTTCTCTTGCCTTTCTTGCTTTAAGTTCTTAAGAATAATTTTAGAATGTTCTGAGAATCCAAGGTCCTGAGATTAGCAAAGGGCTGACTGAAACAGTCTGGGCTTTGTTTCTCTTTTAGGGAAGTAACATCTTGAGTTTGGGAGGAATTGCCCAGGACAGCCTGGACTTTGTTCCTCCCTCCTCTGAAAGCAGGATGTCCTTCAGAGCTTTGCCCAGTGTATCACATGATCCTTGAAGAAAAGCTGCCCCTTGGAATCAGCTTGTGGTTCAAAATGAGGCACTTGAGCTTTCTTGAGCCTTGGGGGACTGGCTCACAATGGATCTGAGATTTCTTCTGCCTGTCTTTAAGAAATAAATTCTCTTAACTTGTGTGTATGTCCTGTCTCACCCAACTCAGGCAAATAAGTAACCACTTTGAGGTGGACATAGCAATAGCCTTGGCTGTAGTGGGCATAAGTGTATGGACTCTTGCTTCTGGCCGTTGGCATAATGATGATCTTTGTTGTTCTCCATGCAGTGGATGTCCTCTCCTGGGACTGGCAGTTAGAAATTTGCTTCTCACTCTTTTTCAAGATTGTTTTGGCTATTTGGGGATCATTCCAAATTTCATTTGAATTCTAGGATGGGGTTTTTTTATTCTCCAAAATATGACTTTGGGATTTTGATAAGGATTTGGTTGAATCTATAGATTATGTTGTCATTTTAACAACATTGAGACCTTTAGTCCTTAAATATGTAATGTCTTTTCATTTAATATCTCTTATTTATATTAGCAATGCTTTGAAGTTTTCAGTATGCATGTCTTTTGCATTCCTGGTTGAACTTTTCTAATTATTTTATTCCTTTTGATGTGTAAATAGAACTATTTTCTTTTGGGTTGCTCATTGCTAGTGTGTTAGAAATATGGCAGATTTTTAAATATATATATTTATTTTTTAGTTTTAGGTAGATGCAACATCTTTATTTTACATTTATGTGGTGCTGAGGATTGAACCCAGTGCCTCATGCATGCTAGGTGAGCACTCTACCACTGAGCCACAACCCTAGCCCCATGGCAAATTTTTTTTTTTAAAGACAGAGAGAGAGAGAGAGAGAGAGAGAGAGAATGAATTTTTAAATATTTATTTTTTATTTTTCTGTGGACACAACATCTTTGTTTGTATGTGGTGCTGAGGATCAAACCTGCGCCTTATGCATGCCAGGCGAGCACACTACCACTTGAGCCACATCCCCAGCCCCATGGCAGATTTTTTAATGTTGATTTTGTATTCTGCAACTTTTCTGAATTGATTTATGAGGTCTAACAATTTGCAGGGGGTGGTTTATGTGTGTAAGCTTCAGGATTTTCTATTATATAAGATCATGCCATATATAAACAGATCATTTAACATTTTTCTTTCCCAATAGAAAACTTTTTCTTTTTTTTTTTTTTTTGCCTAGAACTTCTGGTATCATGTTCAATAGAAGCAGTAAAAGCAGTCACTTTTTTGTCTTAATCCTGATCTTAAGGGGAAAGCTTCACTTTTTTACCATTGAGTGTGATTTTCAATGTTTTTTTTTCCGTATGTGACCTTTATTATGTTGAGAAAGTTCCTTCCTATTCCTAGTTTATTGAGTGCTGTCACCATGGAAGTTATTGGATTTTGACAAATGCTTTCTGCATCAATTGTGATGACCAGTTCCCCCACTTCATTCTATTCATGTAGTATATTATGTTACCTTGATTGATTTTCATATGCTGAACTGTCTTTGCATTCTGGGAATAGATCCCCCTGTTTATGTCATATAATCCTTTTAATGTGCTGCTGAATTAGATTTGCTAGTCTTTGGTTGAGGATTTTTGCATAGGTAGAATAAGGGATATTGATGTATGCTCCTCCTTACCCCGTCCCTTGGCATCTCTTTGGATTTGGTATCAGGCCTAATAAAATGAGTTAGGAAGTGTTTCTTCATTGCTTAGTATTTGGAAAAGTTTGAGAAAGTTTGATGTTAATTCTTTTTTAAATGCTTGGTAGATTACACTAATGTAGCAGTTGTACCTGTACTTTTTTATGAGAAGGAGCCTGGCTCTGTTTTAACTGATAGATTCTCCTTTAGTTGTATGCCTATTCGGATTTTCTGCTTTCTTTTCTTTTTTTTTTTTTGGTACTGGGGACTGAATGCAATGGTGCTTTTACCACTGAGCCACATCCCCGTTCCTTTTGGTTTTTTATTTTGAGATAAGGTCTTGCTTAGGACCGTGCTAAATTTCTGAGGTTGGGCTTAAATTTGTGATCCTCCTACGTCAGCCTCCTAGTTCCTGGGATTATAGGCGTGCACCACATGCCTGACTTAAAACTTGATATCTTCACAGTTTTTGTTCTAAAAATCTACTTTATAGGGAAATAGAACATTATAAGTAACAACTAAATGAGGTATTTGCTTATCTTTATATTGTTGGTAAACAATAAAAAATACAGCTTCTTAAACTTTGACAGAAAAGATAGCTTTCAAGCTGGGCGTAGTGAGTGTTGCACACCTATAATCCTTTTGAGACCTGCCTGGGCAACTTAGACCCTCTCTCAAAAAAGGTGGAGGGCAGGGGCAAGGGATGTAGATCATTGGTAGAGCACTTTCCTAGCATGTGCAAGGCCTTGGGTTAAATCTCCATCAGGGAAACAAAAAAGAAAGAAAGAAAGAAAGAAAACAAGACAGCTTTAAAACTTTATTGCTGAGATAAGTAGGGACTGTGTATACAAAATAAATAGATGGCATACTCTTTGAAAAATAAGAAAAAGCCATAAGACAGTTAATGCAAAATTTGATTCTAATAGTTTAGAACTTCTGAAGTGTGAAATTGATTATTAAGTGTAAGGCCATTGAGAGTGGTGCCAGGGTCTGCTCAGCTGAAACCTAAAGACTGGCTTTAATATTTTATCAGGATCATAACATCTTTTCAGATAAAGGATGAACAATACAGAACGGCTACTGTCAGTCTTACTCATTGTAGGTGAGCAGGTTTTATGGAAGGCCTTGTTTGGAATTGTTTCCTGTTGCAGAGGTCATTTGAGTCCCCAAATGATCTGCATATGTAGGCTGCTTTTCCTGTCCTCAGTGCCCAATGGCTTCCAGTAGCACTGTGCATAAATTAAGTGCAAATCAACACCTTGCTCATTTGGCCTCCAGAGGGCTGCATTGTTTTGCAGACTGATGACCAAGGACATTTGTCTCTGGGACAGTATTCAGTTTGTTTAAAAACAGGTTTTTCTCCCCTCGATGAAAACAGGATTTTGCTTCACTTGGTAGAAGTGTTTATGTTTGGATTTTAAATTAAGTTTTATAGCATTAGAACTATTAAGATTTTACTCATTTCAATTAAAAAAAAGTATTCCTTTTTAACTAATTTTAGCAAGTATTCTCTTTAGCTAATTTTGAGTTAGCTGCTGAATGCTGGTCAAGTCTGGTCAAGTTTTCACATGGTTTGATGTGCAAGCACCTTATACATATGTGGAATCCTGAGGAGTATTAAATAATTCAATTTGGATGAAGAAGAAACTGAAGAGGACGCTAGACTACCCAGGTAAATAGTGTTCATTATTTATAATGAACCACTTTGTTGTAAGGTATACACTTTAGTACCTCAGTAGGCCTAGAAGCCACCCTGGGAACCAGCAGGGTTGCTGATGACTTAGAACTGGACCCCATGTGGGACTTCTGAGAAGTCTTTCCCTTATTTTATCTTTCCTATAGGTCTACAGAAATATTATAAGGGAAGAGTTTTCTCACCTCTGCCCTCCGGCAGAGGCCTTACCAAGCCTTACAGATTCCTGGGGTTCATGTGCTGTTCAGCTGATTGCTTTTTGAAGGAGGGTGGGAGGGAGATAGGCAGTGAGGAACTTTTAGAAATAGGATTTAAGTGGCGTGACAGCCCAGTCTAGGTACCCATGTGTGGGAACAGTTATTTTGGTGTTGATAATATTGGTGGTGATGTTATAATAAGGAAAAAGAGTAAGCAGTAGTTTTCACCTGTGGGGGCCTGGCTTTCTCTGTAACTACCTCCTCAGCTCAGCAAGGTGCTTTATTTAACCACGTTCGCAGCCAGATTGCAGAAGCTGTGACTGCCCTGGAGCTTGGGCTTTCGGTGACTGGTCTTAGAGGTCCTGAGGCCTTATAATGAGACCTAGAAAAAGGACACTGGCTTCTTAATTGTAGAGGCAACATTGCCAACTTCCGTGTTTATGTAGAGCTGTCCTTTACAGGTTGGGGAGATTCCTGTGCTATGAAACTTTGGCATCTGATCTGTGGCCTCTCTCCAGTGACCTTGGTGCCAAGAATGTGGTCATTCCCTGAACTCCTTACTACACACTGTTCTAGCTGATATCATTAACATACACATGGCTGTATTTCCAGGGAAATTAGACGTTCATGTTCTGGGACTTAAGGGAATTGGCCTATGGCCAATCCATTTTCCATATGCATTTTGGCAACATTTATTTAGTACCTACTAGACACTAGAGAGCAGCATTCAAATCATTTGATCAAACTGTGAAAAGGGGTTGTTCAGCAGCAGCTTTGAGCTCTGAGAACCATTGTCCTGAAAGCATCTACTGTTACCGTCCTTTGGTCAGGCCTTGAAGCCCACTGTGGTGCTCCACATCCCTGCCTTTCATCCCCAGCACCTGACCCTCTGTATTGGGAGTGGGCACTACACTGGCAGGTACACCCCACAGCCAGCCACAGGTGGACAGCCTGGGACCATGACTGTTCTGCCAGAGATGCCCAGGGGCTGGTTACTCATCATCTATACCAGGTTCAGGGTTGTCCAAGGATTCCTCACCTAGAAGAAGCCGGGAACTGAAAGAATTCTGGAAAGTATATTTCAGTTTAATTTATTTTGTAGGAAAAATTAAAATACACTGTGTAGTAATTTCACCAGGGACAAAACAGACCTATCTACCTTTTGGGGATCACCCCGCTTTGCTAGGATGCTGCTTTTTCAGGATGTCATAAGCAAGAGCAAAAATGTATGGCTATGTTTCTGTGGAGGGGGAGAGGACCCCAACATTTAGCTTCTCTGGGAGGAAGAAAGCTGAACAAAAACAAAAGCTACCTTAGTGATCACAGGCTCCATCACAGTTAGGAGACTGTGACCAAACCAGATGCAAAAACTACACCCACCCCCCTGCCTTGCTCCCAGCCCCATGCTTTACTCCCAACCTGGACAGTGATGCTTGCTTATCTCTCAGTTGATATTACAGGGTTTAGACAGATCAGAGCTTGCCTGAGTACAAGCCAGTCACCAGCACCTCAAGTCAGAGAATGTCTCACTTAGTATAACCTGAGCACAGGACCCAGGAAGAGCCTCCCAACAGAGGCAGCTGCTGGCTCCATGGGAATCACCACCTGTGGGTGGAGGCTGAGTCCCCGGGAGAATGTGTGAGAGAGAAACAAAAATGCAAGCTTTAATATGTGTCTGTACTCCTATCAGGGCCCTGTGGAAATGTCACTGTGGCCATAATGGGACTGATTTTACTAAGATGCCTCCATGTCTCCTGAACTACAAATCACTGACAGCCCATCACTGTTTCTGTGTTTACATGGCACAACCATCCTTTGCTTGAGCAGTTCAGAACCATCCCCTCAGGTAGCTCCCCTGCTGCAGAGTGTCCCTGTCACTGCACAGAATGTTGCCATGCCTGATGGCCACACCAAGTGTGGGCACTTGATCCCATGAAATTTAGCATTTACTTCATGTTGTCCTGTACTGTTTTTTTTTTTTTAATTTTTTTTAATTGTTGATAGACCTTTATTTATTTATACGTGGTACTGAGAATCGTACCCAGCGCCTCACACATGCCAGGCAACTGAGCTACCGCTGAGCCCCAGCCTCAGTCCCTATCCTGTACTGTTTTCTAATATGTGGGGGAAAGCAGTGGGGAGACTTGGCTCCATGTCAACTTCCACATCTTCCAAGAGCACTTGCTATGTTGTATGTGGAACTAACCCTGATAATTCATTGATCATTGGGTTGAAATCAGTTTTACTTTGTCCAAGGAACTAACCCTGATAATTCATTGATCATTGGGTTGAAATCAGTTTTACTTTGTCCAAGGAACACACTCATGAGGGTTAAAATTTTTTAAAGTGTTTTTTGGTGGGGGAGTGGGTACCGGGGATTAAACCCAGGGGCACTTAACAACTGAACTACATCCCCAGCCCTTTTTATATGTTTTTATTTTGAGACAGGGTCTCGCTAAGTTGCTTAGGGACTTGCTAAGTTGCTGAGGCTGGTTTTGAACTCACAATCCTCCTGCCTCAGGCTCCCAAGCCACTGGGATTACAGGGTGCACCACCATGCCCAGCTAAAAATAAAAGAGTTTTAAAAGTATATTGACAACAGCAGCCTCCTTTCCCTACACCGCCACCCATACCTCTCCCTAGAGGCAACCACTTTTTTTTTTTTTTTTTTAAGATTACAAGGACAGTTCATGGAGTTGAACAATAAAACATTTTCACAAAATACAGGGAACCATGACAGAGATGAGGGTCAACTCTCACTAACAGGCTGAGTGATTCTGTGCTACGGTGAGTTGGAATGACCTCTAAGTTTCCTTCTTCCTCTAAGAAGTTGGACTCTCTTGTCACTATGCTGCTCCAGTGTGCTTTTCTTTTCTTTTTTTAAAAATTTTTATTATTAGTTGTTCAAAACATTACATAGTTCTTGACATATCATATTTCATACATTTGATTCAAGTGGGTTATGAACTCCCATTTTTACCCCGTATACAGATTGCAGAATCACATCGGTTACACATCCACATTTTTACATACTGCCATACTAGTGTCTGTTGTATTCTGTTGAGGCAGCCACTTTTAATTCTAGGTGTTTATCTTGGTATTTATGCCCCCATTCTTAAATATTCCTAAGTAGAATTGCTTATGCCATTACTTTTTTGTAATCTCTAGGCTTTTTGTTACCAGGCAGAAGTTCAGCCCTCTTAACAGCCTTTCTTTTGTTCTCATGATATCAAGACTTGGGTTCAATAGTCAGTGTGCATATTTACTCTTTGAATTGTATGATATTCTGTAGAACCAAGAAATTGGTGTTGATTATGTTTCCATTCTTTTGCCAGGTTTAGTTTTAATGTTTTCTAGGTTTTTACTTATTTACTTTTTAATGTGCTTATCCTTATTTTTTTTTTCTAGTGCTCCATCAACTTTGTCACTAATCCATCCTGTATCCCTGTTACTTTCCAAATGTGACATATCCATGATTCCCAGCTGCCTGTTCTGCATGTGTTCAGGGCTGCCCTCCTCCAACGCAGTTTTCGTGGCTCAGCTGGGGCCCAGATCCCAGAATCTGTGTCTTCCTCTGTTGAAGGTTAATCCCTCATTTTGCTGAAGTCCATGTTCTGATAGTTTCTTGGTTGATTGGAACATCATCTTCCCTCAATGTGGTCAGCCTCCCTTGGGTACAGGTCGTGATGCTTGGTGCTATGGCTATGGGCCTGGTCTTTCTCTCTGGACGTCTTTAGGGCTTGTTTATTCTGCTGCTCTGAGATTTATGAGGATGAGCTTGGTGTGAGTATTCTTTATTTGTTGTTCCACCCAGCAGGACTTTGCCACATGTCTGCTTGAAGAAATCTTGTGTTATTCCAGTAATATCCCCTTCCCTTCTCTTGGATTTTCTTTTCTTGACCTTAAAAAGGGGTATGTGAGGTTTTTGTTTTGTTTTGTTTTGGAGTAGGGGTGGACTGGGGAGAGAAAATCTAGATAAAAGATTTGGAGAACAGAGTCAGGCAGTTTCAGAAAGCAGGCCACCATATTTTGAACAGTTTTCTTTATTTTTGTTTTGTTTTTTAATTTTAATATTTAGCACGTTGTAGCTATATGTAAGAGTGGGGTTCATTTTGATACATTCATGGATGCGTATATCATAGTTTTCTCAATTTCAGTCTCTGGTACTATCCCCTTCCTTTCTCTCCTCCCTCTCCCCAATCTCCTTCCTCTGCTCTATTGGCTATCCTTCTATTTATTTATTTTTAGTTGGTGCATTTTAGTTATATATAAAGTCAGATACATTATAGTATATTTATACATGCTCATGGCATACTTTAGTCAATTTTATTCCCCTTTGCCTCTCCTCCTTGCTCACCCTTGGTCCCCTGCTTCTACTCTACTATTCTTCCTTCTATTTTCACAAGGTCCCACTTTTGTTATTCTTTTTTTTTTTTAATCTCTAGCCTCCATATATAAGAGAAAACATTTGACTGGTTTATTTTGCTCAGCTTGATATTCTCTAGTTTCCTCCATTTACACACAAGTGTCATAATTTCAGTCTTGTTTATGGCTAAATAGAACTCTACTGTGTATATAAATCACATTTTCTTTATTTATTCTAATTTGTTATACATGGCAGCAGAATGCATTACAATTCATATTTCACATATAAAGCACAATTTTTCAAGTCTCTGGTTGTATACAAACTAGAGTCACACCATTCGTGTCTTCATACGTGTACTTAGGGTAATGATGACTATCACATTCCACTATCATTACTACCTCCATTCCCCCTCCCTTTCCCTCCCTCCCCTTTGCCCTACTTAAAGTTCCTCCATTCCTCCCATGATCCCCCCACCCACCCCCATTATGGATCAGCATCCACATATCAGAGAAAATATTCGGCCTTTGGTTTTTTGGGATTGGCTTACTTAACACAATATTCTCCAACTCCATTCATTTACCTGCAAATGCCATGATTTTATTCTCTTTTAATGGTAATATTCCATTGTGTATATGTACCACAGTTTCTTTATACATTCATGTATTGAAGGGCATCTAGGTTGGTTCCACAATTTAGCTATTGTGAATTGTGCTGCTATAAAGAGTGATGTGTCTGCGTCACTGTAGTATGCTGTTTTTAAGTCTATCGGTATACCACATTCTCTTTATCTGTTTGTCTATTAACGGGTGCCGAGTCTGGTTCTATAAATTGGTTATTGTGGATTGTGCTGCTATAATGTTTGTATGATATCACTATAGTATGCTGATTTTAGATCTTTGGGATAAATACAAATGAATGGGATAGGTGGATCATATGATGGTTTCATTTCTAATCTTTTGATGAATCTCTCTAATGCTTTCCAAACTGGTTGTACTAATTTTCAGTCCATCAACAATGTATAAGTGTTCCTTTTCCCCACATCCCCAAGCAATTATTGTTACTTGTATTTTTTTTAATATTTATTTTTTAGTTATAGGTGGACACACAATGTCTTTATTTAATTTTTATGTGGTGCTGAGGATCGAACCCAGTGCCTCATGTGTGCCAGGCGAGTGCTCTACCACTGAGCCACAACCCCAGCCCTTGTTACTTGTATTCTTAACAATTGTCATTATTCTGACTGGAGGGAGATGAATCTCAGTATAGTTTTGATTTGCATCTCCCTCATTTCTCATATATTTGTTGGCCATTTGTATTTCTTCTTTTGAGAGATGTCTTTTTAGATATTTTGCCCATTTGAGTGGATTATTATTTTTGTGTGTGTTGAGCTTTTTGAGTTCTTTATATATTCTGCTTATTAATATGCTGTTGGAAGAGTAGCTGGCACACATTCTCTCCCATCCTGTAGGCTTTCTCTTCCTGCTCTTGTTTCCTTTGCTGTTCAGAAGCTTTTTAATTTAATGCTATTTCACTTTGATTCTTGGTTTTATTTCTTGAGCTTGAAGAATTTTATTAAAGATGTTGGTGTTCAAGCCAGCATGTTGGAATGTTGCCCCCTCTGTTTTGTTTTAGCAGTCTTAATGTTTCTGGTCTAATTCCTCAGTCTTTGATTCCCTTTGAGTTGATTTTTGTGCAAGATGAAAGGTACTTTCATTCTTCTACATATTGCTATCCAGGTTTGTAGACACTATCTTTTCTCCAACTTAAGCTTTTGGCACCTTTGTCAAGGACCAGATGACTACATTTATGTTATTTGTCTTTTGTTTTTTTTAAAAAAAAGGTTTTATTTTTAACTTTTTAATTTAAAAAAAGTAAAAAATGTATTGAATATAATTTACTCTTAACCATTTTTTCTTTTTCATTGGTGTGTTATAATTATACAGAATGGTAGGATTTGTTACATATTCATATATGCACATGATATAACAATATCATTTGGCCAATAGCAATCCCCAGTAATTTCCCTTTTCCTTCCCTCTGGTCCCTTTCCTCCTCTCTACTGATCTCCTTTTGATTTTCATGAGATCTCCACACATATACCTTTCTTTTCCTTTTTCCTCTGTAGCTTTCACCTATGGGAAAAAAAATATGACCTTTGACCTTCTGAGTTTGGCATATTTCACTCAAAATGGCCTCAAGTTCCATTAATTTTCCTGTAAATGACATAATTTCATTTCTCTTTATAGCTGAATGGAACTTCACTTTTCTTTATCCATTTTCTTTATCCATTCATCCATTGATAGACACCTACACTGGTTCTCGTAACCATTTTTTAAGTATACAAATAAATAGTGTTAACTATATTCACATGATTGTATAACAGATCTCTAGAACTTTTTCATTCTGCCCTTCCAGTTTTATTATGTTAAAGCTGAGAAATAAAAAATTGTGTATATTTACAGTATACAAGAAGTAATATTTTGATAAATGTATATGTTGTGACATACAAATTATTCACATAGCCATTACCTTATACCCTTAACGTTTTTGTTTGTTTGTTTGTTTGTTTTTGTATGTGTGTGTGGCAGGAGCATTTAAAAACTACTTTTTTAGCAGTTTTCAGGTATTCAATGCATTTTTACTAACTGCAGTCACCATGTTGTATAGTAGATCCCCAGAACTTACTCATTGTGTCTTCACAAAAGTTTGTTCTCTTTGACCTGCATCTGCATACACATCCCCACCCCAACTCTGGTAACCATCACTCTTTTTGCTTCTGTGAGGCCAACTTTTTTAGAGTCCACATATAGGTGAGATCATACATGATTTGTCTTTCTGTGCCTGGATTATTTCACTTAGCCTAGTGTCTTCTAGGTTCATCCATGTTATTACAAATTATAGGATTTTTTTTTCCAGGCTGAATAGTGTTCATGTGCACATGTGTGTGCTTATGTACCATTTTCTTTATTCGGTCATCTGTTGGTGGTCAATTAAGACTGATTTCATATAAAAGTTTTTCATCTTGCAAAACTGAAACTCTATACACATCCAGCAACTCCTCCCCATTTTCTCTCCCCTAGCCCCCAGCCATCACCCTACTACTGTGTGTGTGTGTGTGTGTGTGTGTGTGTGTGTGTGTGTGATTTTTACTACTCTAGATATCTCATACATATTTGTCCTTTGATGATGGCTTATTTCTCTTAGAATGATGTTCTCAAGTTTCACCCATGTTGCATCAGAATTTTCTTCCTTTTTGAGGTTGATTAATGTTCCATTGCACAGAAATGTCACATTATCTGTCTTCTGCATAAGGAAAGTTGCTTCCATTTCTTGGTCATTGTGACTGATGCTGCAGTGAACATGCAAATGTAAATCTCTTTACAACCCTGATTCAGTTCTTTTGGATACCAGAAGCCACCTTCTTTCTTATACCCAGAAGCAGCATTGCTGGGTTATATGGTAATTCTACTTTTTTTTTTGAGCAACCTCATTCTTACTATCAATGCTCAAGGATTCTAATTTCTTCACATCTTCCTCTAGATTTGCTACTTTCTGGGATTTTTTTGTTTTATGGTAGTGAGATGAACCCAGGGGTACTCTACCACCTAGCTGTATCCTCAGCCCTTTTTAATTTTTATTTTGAAAATGGGTCTCGCTAAATTGCTGAGACTGGCCAAGAACTTGTGATCCTCCTTCTTGTGATTTTAACATATATTTCTCTAATAGAGAAGTGGTGTGCCTTTTTTTTTTTCATATGTTCCTACATCATTTGTATATCTTCTTTGGAGAACAGTCTATTTAAATCCTTTCCCCATTTTTAAAAACTGGAATACTTGTTTTGTTCTTCAGTTGTAGAAGTTTTTTAGGTGTTTGGTTATTAACTCCTTATCAGATATGCAATGTGCAAGTATTTTCTCCAGTTCCATACAGGACTCACTATATAATTCTTAAGTTTGATGTTCTCTCTCTCTTTAAAAAAAATTTTATTTTTCAATTGTAGTTGGACACAATACCTTTATTTTATTTATTTATTTTTATGTGGTGCTGAGGATCGAACCCAGTGCCTCCCACGTGCTAGGCAAGTGTTCTACTGCTGAACCACAACCCCAGCCCTATGATGTTATTATCTCTTTTGTCCATTTTTGCTCTTGTTGCCCATGCTTTCAGTGCTACACAATGGAAATCATTCCCAAAGCCTTTTCTTTTAATCTCTTCTAAGGATTTTGTAGTTTAGTTCTTACTTGAAGTCTTGGATCCATTTTGAATTAATTTTTAATATGGTATAAGATAGGAGTTAAATCTGATTCTTCTGTTTGTATCAAGTTGTCTCTACAATATTTGTTGAAGAGGAGACAGTTCTTTCCCTGTTGTGTGGTTTTCACACCCTTGTTGAAGATCTTTTGACCATATATGTGAGGATTTTTCTCTGGGCTCCAGTGGTCTGTATGTGCCTGTCTTTATGGCAGTACCTTTCTATTTTAATAACTATTTCTATAAGGACTTCTTCTTCTTCTTCCTTTTTTTTTTTTTTTTTTTTTTTTTTGGTTACTGGGGATTGAACTCAGGGGCAGTCAACCACTGTGCCACATCCCCAGCCCTATTTTGTACTTTAAAGAAACGGAGTCTCGGGCTGGGGTTGTGGCTCAGCCTTAGAGCATTCGACCTGTACCTGGGAGACCCTGGGTTCGATCCTCAGCACCACATAAAAATAAACAAGTGAAATAAAAGTATTGTGTCCAACTACAACTAAAAAACAAATATTTAAAATAAAAGAAACAGAGTCTCACAGAGTTGCTTAGCACCTCGCTGTTGCTGAAACTAACTTTGAACTTGCCATTCTCCTGCCTCAGCCTCCTGAGCTGCTGGGATTACAGGCTTGTGCAAGCAGGAGGTAATTTCTTATGGCCTTACTTTTTCTAATTCTTTATCTGCTCATTGTTTCCATTTAATGGAAGGTTTTCTTGTACTTACCTTCTAATTCTACCATTTGATTTTTTAATGGCAACAATAATATGTTAACACATAAGAAGCTTCCTTTGGTCTCTAATCATTCTTTTTGTCCAGCCGTTTATTTTGTTTCATGACTATAATGATTTTCTTTTATCTCTCTGTGAATATTACAGTTTTCCTCTGTGTGTACATCTGTAGGGCATTTGTTAAACCTCATATTTACTTCCCTCTGCTCTCCGGTGGGTTCTCTTCAACTGGCATTATTGGCAGATGGCGTGTATGTGAGCATTGGAATTCTGAGGTTTCCATTTGGAGCTTTTCCACCACTTTTGAGATCTACAATACCATGGTGTTCAGAGTTTGGCACTAGACAAAAACCTGTCACCTGAGCCATATTTGGGACCCCTGGAGAGAGCAGCCCCTTATAGTGGCAAGGCTCCTTGGCCATGTTTCCAAGTAAAAGAAGTCTGCCTTGGGGTTTCCCATGCTTTCCTGGCCCACGTTTCCAACTGTCTCAACCACTAAGGTTAAGTCATGGGTATTTGAGACACTAGAGAAAGATACCCCCACACTCAATCCTAGGATGAAGCAAAGACAGATTCTGTGGTGTGTGCATGAATAGAGACAGTAAGTACCTCCTCCTTTCCATCATTTTGAAAACACGGCTGGACATTGTCTAGGATGTGGGCTAGGAAATGTCCTAGCAAATTGTGATCAAAAGGTCTTTTCAACTTAATCTGTAGACCTATTGTACCTGGCTCTCCTGCTTCCCTATATCTGGCAAGGGCATGGTCTCAGACTCATAGGGACAAGGAAAAGGATGGGAACGGAGGAATGGCCTATCAGCCAGCCTTGTGAAGTTGAGCAAGGCAGGGTGTAACCCCACCCTCCACTCCACATCAGCTGTTTCTCAGGGGGCAGTAGGTCAGATTGGAAGTTTCCCTACTCAGATGAGTAGGTGGATGGGTTCACACAGATGACTGGGGCTTCATTGCTGATGCAGAGACTGTCAGTGCCCTTTCACCTCCAGCCCCCATTCCTGCATCCTTCTTCATCCTGCAATATAAGGTCAGGAGTGCAGGCAGGTGTGCTCCATGCCTAACTTGCCCTGTGCTTCTGAGAATTTGCTGGGTCTGCGTTTGTGAGATCTTTCCTCTGGGAAGGTTCTCAAGCTTATGTGTCTCCCTACCCCCATGGCTTATCCTCTGCTCCAGCCTAGATCTTTTCTTGTTGTTCTGGGAGAAACAGCCTGGAGTTTCAAGGACTCTGTTGTGCCAGTGACCTTCTCTGTGTTTTGCTATTACAGTATCATATATTGTGGTTGCTTAAGCAGGTTCATAAAAACATAAATCCAAACTATCAGACATAAAAATATAAATCTAAACATTTCTGGCATTTGGGAAGTCTGGAGATTGTACGTTAAATTTTCTGCACCATGGTAGGCTCTGAGAATGGGAGTGCTGGCTAGGGCTTTTCGCAGGTACTCATCTGCCTTGTGGGCAAGAGAGCCAGGGCAGGTGTGAGGAAGGTGAGGTCCATGGTGGTCATACCTGCCTGGTTCAGGAGCTCTTCCTCCCAGGGCTGTGTTCCTTAGATGGTATCTTAGTCTGTTTGTGCTACTATAACACAGTATCTAAAGACAGGGAAATTTATAAATAACAGAAGTTCATTTCTCACAGTTCTGGAGACTGTGAAGTCCCAAGGTCACAACGCTGACAGGTTTGGTGTCTGGTGAGGGCTGTTCTCTGCTTCCTACATGGAAGAAGGCCTGAGAGCAAAAGGGCCTAAGCTGGTTTCCTCCATCACTTTTACTAGGTACTGATCTGTTTTCAGAACTGACCATGTTTATTTTTAGCAAGGTCAGTGTCTGCAGTGCCCGCTGGGCCCCCTTTGGGCCTGCTCAGCACTCTGCTGTCCATGCTGCTGTAGTCTGAGGCACAGGTTCTTTCCAAGCACCAGCCCTGCTGCCTGGCCTTCCAGGGGGCATGTATTTCTCTGGTCATTCAGCAACTAAAACTTCTATCTCCTGGATAAATCCAAGCCTAGCCTTCAAAATGTGAATTTGGCTGGGCACTCGGTGACTTGGAAGGCTGGGGCAAGAGGACTGCAAGTTTGAGGCTAGCCTCAGAAACTCAGCGAGGCCCTAACAACTTAGGAAGACCCTGTCTCAGAATAATAAATTCAAAGGACCGGGGTTGTAGCTCAGTGGTAAAGTACCCATGGGTTCAATCCCTGGTACCAAAAAAAAAAACCCAAAAAGACAAAAAACAAAAAACCCCTGTGGTCCTGAGAGGAAGTGAGGAAGGGGTTACCCCAGCCACTGTGGGTGATGAGGAAAAGCTGTTCTTCTGGTCAGGTCTTATGGCCTGCAGTTCCAGTCTTTCAAGTTATTTCTTTCTGTCTGTCTCTCCTTGACCCATGAAGGGTGTGTGGTGCTGGGGGATGAGCCTTGCCACAAACAGAGTTTGTTGGTGGGCAGCTAGAGCCCCTCAGGCTCCAGTTGGATACTCTCTTCCTTCTCAGTTTAGAAAAAGAAAGATGCACCTCAGCAACAACTTTGAATCACCCTATTGTGCTGTTGGTTCCCCATGTACATAAAAAGCTGTGACACAGGGACAACTGAGAGCCAAGGCCACCCCTACTTGCCCACAGCTGGGAGACTTTTCTCTTTACCCCCCCAATCTTGGGAAAACAGTCCAGCCAGCTAATGCTTCTTGAAACCCACCTGTTCCCTGGAGTACTCCCAAACTATCCCAGAGAAGCAGCCTGCTGGGGTGGGTTAGTTGGAATAGCAATGGGTTCACCCCTTTCAGGGCTCACAGGAGAAATAGGGAGGGATGAATAGGGATTTTTATTACCCATGATTTTTTAAAAACAAAACCTGGATTTGTCTGATGTTTCCTACTAAGAGAATATTCAGATATATTCTGTGGCATTCCTGCATACAAGATCATGTATGGCCTTTTAAAAAACTTTTTTTGTAGTTGTTGATGGACCTTTTATTTTTTTTAAAAAAAATATTTATATGTATTGCTGAGGGTTGAACCCAGTGCCTCATAGATTGTAGGCAAATGCTCTCCCACTGAGACACAATCCCAGTTCCTTGTATGGTGTTGTTTTTAAATGAGGAAGATATGGAAAGATCTCTGAGAATATCAGTTAAAAGAACAAGTTGCAAAATAATATGTCCTTTTTCATGTGAAAATAATGTATATCTATGTGTTTTATGTATGCACACGTGCATGACTGACTTTATATATTATAGAGACTTGGAAATAGTCTCAAAGCCTACACTGTGAGTAGTGGTTTTCATTAGGAATCAGGTTGGGTGGAGGGATGGAGTTTTGTTGTTGTTGTTTTGTTTGTTGTTAATTTACATACTTCTAATTTTTTAAATTGATTACAACTAAATATAGGGGAAAATAGAGGAGATTTCAAAACAGGATTTGTCTACCATTCATGAAGATGCGGGAATGGGAGCACTGAAGGAAATATTACTATGTTTAGCTCTGCCTGAGGTCAGCCCCTCCCATTCACCCACACCACTGTGTTCTCATTCCTTGCCTTTCAGATTCTGAATTGTACCACTTGTCTTTTTTTATTTTAATATTTTTTTAGTTGTCAGTGGACTTTTATTTTATTTATATGTGATGCTGAGACTGAAACCCAGTGCCTCATACATACTAGGCAAGCACTCTACCACTGAGCCATAACCCCACTTGTCTTTCTTACTGTGTGTTCTCCTGTGAATTTACTTCTGGCTTATCAAAAATTGGTATTTGCAAATATCAACAGGTTTTTTTTTGTTTGTTTGTTTGCTTTTGTTTTGTTTGTTTTGGTTTTTGATACTGGGGATTGAACTCAGGGGCACTTGGTCACTGAGCCACATCCCCAGCCCTATTTTGTATTTTTTATTTAGAGACAGGGTCTCACTGAGCTGCTAAGCACCTCACTGTTGCTGAGGCTGGCTTTGAACTTGCAATTCTCCTGTCTCACCCTCCTGACCCACTGGGATTACAGGTGTGCCCCACTGTGCCTGGCTCAAATATCAATATTACGTAGATCAGGATGAAAGGTTTTTGTCTACCAAAGAAAATAGTTTGAAAGATGTTGACTTAAGAAAGTTCAGTTTACTTTCTTACTGATTGTGGATGTTTTTCTGTCCATTTTTATTCTGGATGCTTCTTGCAGTGGGTTGAAAGAGTTACAGGTGTTCACCCTTCTTTGACCTTTCCTAACATCTGCGTAATCCTGTATGACAAAGTAATAAATAATTTGGTTAGCAAGCTCGGCGCACCCACAGAGATTGTTGAACAGGTTCATTACCATTTTATACTTCATGAGAGCTGAGATCATGAACTGGTTTATGTATCCTTAGTGTGGACACTGGCTAATTGTATACATTTTACAAACAAGTGTTTAAGAGATCAGAGAAGGCATTCTGCCTACTACAGTCACAGTGAAATATCAGGATGAAGATTCTACTTTTTTGTTTGCTGTTTAAACAAGGTCTCATTCTGTTGCCGAGGCTGATCCTAAATTCCTGGGCTCAAGGCATCCTTCTGCCTTAACTTCCCAAGTGCTGGGATTACAGGTATACTTCATCACGCCCAGCTTTAATGTTGATTTTTTTTTGTCATTAGTTTTATTGCTTTTTCAACTAAGATGTTAAGCATGCAGAATTCCCATTGAAGGCTTAGTCTGAACATATTTCAGTCCTTGATACAGTTCTGACTCAGATCTCCCTGCCTTTTGTAGGTGTTGGCAAGTAAACACCATCTGCATCTATTAAGTTGGCATTTATTGTGATGTGGCCTACTAGTAAGATGTGTTGCTTCATTATTTCATGTTTGTGAATGATCTGATTATTAATGAGTTTGATTGACTTTGTTTCCTTATCACGTTTCCTCTTAGATTTTTTCCTTAGTTTTTGTGCCTATAAAATAGTCTGAACCATATGAAATTGCCATATTTGTGGGTCAAAATGGTTAAACTTTAGTGGTTTGGTTGGTTCATCCTAATGTCTTTAGGACTTTAGTACTTTTCATGTTTTCTCAACATTTTTTTCCAGGTTTTTAAAAGTATTCTACTTGATATAAAATTTTTGAGAAATATAAAAAGTACAAAATAAGAAATATAAGCATATAATACCACGAAAGAATCTTACCATTTTAGTATAATTGAATTTTTCTTTTCCTTTCTTAAAATGTTTCCCCTAGAAATTGTAGACACTTCGTGACACAATTGTTACAAGGTATAAATGAATTATTATATATAAAATGATCAATAACTATATTAGCTATATAATTAAAACGGCTTTTATTCTTCCTCACTATTTTTCCATATTTTTATTGGTGATTATATGTGTACATAATTTGTATATTTGTACATGCCCACAATATAACAACATAATTTGGCCCATATCATTCCTCAGTATTTCTACTTTTCCTCCTCTCCTTCCTCTTCCTGGTCTCTTTCCTCTAGTCTACTGATTTCCCTTTGGTTTTCATGAGATTCTCTCCTGCCCTACCTTTTACTTTTTCCTCTCTAATTTCTACATATGAAAGAAAACATATGACCCTTGAGCTTCCGACTTTGGCTTATATCATTTAATGTGATATTCTCAAATTCTATGCAGTGTCTTGCAGATGACGTGATTTCATTCTCCTTTCTGACTAAATAAACCTACATTGTGTATATATACACCACATGTTTTAATCCATTCATCCATTGGTGCATCCTATGCTGGTTCCATAATTTGGCTATTATGAATTGTGAACATGCATGGGTATGCATGTATCACGATAGCATGATGGCTTTAATTCTTTAGGATAAATACCAGGTCATATGTGGTTTCATTTCTAATCTTTTGAGGAAATTCTTACTGATTTTCATAGTGGTTGTAATAATTTACAAACCCACTAGGTGTTTGGTTTTTTCCTCCACATTCTCTCCAGCATTGATTATTGTTTGTATTTTTGATGACTGCCATTCTGATTGGAGTGAGATGAAATCTCAGTGTAGTTTTGATTTTCATTTCCCTAAATGCTAATGATATTGAACATTTTTTTGTATATTGGTTGTCCATTTGTGTTTCTTTTGAGAAATGTCAGTTTAATTTCTTTGCCCCTTTATTAATTGGGTTATTTGATTTTTAGGTATTAAGTTTGTTGAATTCTTTATATATTCTGGATATTAATTTTCTGTTGAAAGAGTAGCTGGCAAAGATATTCTCCCATTCTATGGGTTTTCTCTTTACATATCTAATTGTTTCTTTTGCTGTGTAGAGGCTTTTTAATTTTGATGCCATCCCATTTAATAACTCTTGTATTCTGTCTCAATATTTACTAAATATACTTCCCATACTAGTAAATATTTTTATAGAAATATGAGTTTTGAGATAATTTAATATTATGCCATATAAACACACTTGTAATTTAACAAACATTTTTCCTTTGCTTTATTTTTATTTTTATTTTTTTTAGAGAGAGAGAGAAAGAGAGAGAGAGAATTTATTTATTTATTCACTTAGTTTTTGGCGGACACAACATCTTTGTTTGTATGTGGTGCTGAGGATCGAACCCGGGCCGCACGCATGCCAGGCGAGCGCGCTACCGCATGAGCCACATCCCCAGCCCTTTTCCTTTGTTTTATAATTTAGATTGCTTTCTTTCCTGTTCTTTCCTAAATAATACTCCGATGAACTCATATCTTTGTATCTGTTTCATAAGTACAAAGGAATTTTATGTAAGTGAAATAATTAGATCAGATGAAAGGAATATTTATGTTTTTATATATAGACACAGTATCCTGCAGAAATACTTATTGGTTGCTCCTTTCTCTGGTGATGTGTAAGATCTTTCTTATTAGTCTTCAGTCTGAGTGAGCAAGGAAGGATTTTAGTCTGGATAATTTGACAGTCACAAATAGTCTTCTTGTTTTAGTTTGAATGCTTTTAGATGGTTTGTTAATCATATGATTTTTGGGAGACATATTCATATCCTGTGTGTATCTTTATTGGAGTTGCCATGTTTTCTTATAAGCACTTTAGTGAAATTTGGGTTAAGTTTTTACTACTAATTTTAGTATTTGTAAGTAAATACTTGTATTTGTAAGGGAAAGACCGTGTATTTGTAAGGGAAAGACCGTGTATTTGTAAGGGAAAAACACATTAGTTTATGTACACAGAAAAATTGGAATGTATGTTAGCCAAAATACTAATAAATTTTTAGGTGGTAGAATTTTGGATGCTTTATCTTTGTATTTAGCTTTTTTTTTTTCTTTTTCCTTTCCCTTTCTTTCTCTTCTCTTTTCTCCTCTTCCTCCCCCTCCCCTCTTCTCCTCTCTTTTCTCTTCAAGACAGTCTTGCTGTGTTGCCCAGGTGGGCCTCAAACTCCTGGACTCAAAGTGATCTTGCCTCAGCCTTGCAGGGTGCTTGAGACTACAGGTGCATGTCACACAGTCCCACGTTTCCTTTTTTCTGTTCATTCTATAATAAATTTTTTAATTATTTATTTTATTTTATTTTATTTTTGGTACTGGAGATTGAACTCAGAGGCAGTTGACCACGGAGCCACATCCCCAGCCTTATTTTGTATTTTATTTAGAGACAGGGTCTCACTGAGTTGCTTAGTGCCTCGCCATTGCTGAGGCTGGCTTTGAACTCGCTACCCTCCTGTCTGAGCCTTCAAGAGCTGCTGGGATTACAGGTGTGTGCCAGTCATTTTCTTGTGATTTATGATTAAAGCACTGGTCTTTCTATCCTGAGTCCTTGTTAACTGCTTCAGGCTTTTTGCGTAAAGGTGAAATTAATTCCTCCCAGCTGCACTTGACTCTAATACAACTCCTGATGCCTGTTCCCGCATACCAGCTCTGTGACCTGTGTTTGTCCAGCCACGTGGAAAGGATGTGGGGTGGCAAGAAACTTGTCCTAACGTTTTTATTTTCCACTGTCGTGGCTAGCCTGCTATGGGATGGATGAAGAGGAGAACCACTATGTCTCACAGCTCAGGGAAGTCTACAACAGCTGTGACACTACTGGGACAGGATTTCTGGACCGAGACGAGTTGACCCAACTGTGCTGTAAGCTTCACCTGGAAAAGCAGCTGCCTATACTCCTGCAGACTCTTCTTGGAAGCAACCACTTTGCCAGGGTGGGTATTAGATTCCATTTTCATGAAGAAGAGCACAGAGTTGTGTAGTTGGCTATTATAGGTATTAGGTAAATATCAGTTGAGGAAAGATACTTGTCAAAGGAAAGTTATTAGCATATGGAATGATGTTTTCCTTCTTTGCCAATCCTACAATTTAGGAAATTCTTTAGGATTACTTTTTTTTTTTTTTTTTTTTTTTTTACTACGAGAGTAACTTTCAGAGGTTTTTCTTGGGAATAGAATGGAGAAAAGTTTGGGTAAGGGGTTACCAAACTTGAATCTAGTAGCAACTCAGCTGGTAAATCATTCAGATATAATTTCAGACTACCTTAGGGCAGATTGTCTTAGAAAATTAACCAACTTGAAATTTATTGAACTTAAATGATACCCATCTTCAAGGTGCCTGTAATTTCATCTAGGCCAGATAGAAAATGGAAACACTAGGAAATTCAAGGTCATCTAGAGTGGTGACCTACATTCTAGACCACAACCTGCTCTCAGTATCAGAAACACTAAAAGGCACCCTGGACCTCCCTTTCTACTTCTTAGAAGTCTTAAATCGTTAAGATTTTTTTTTAATCATTAAAAAAAACAAAAACAAAAAAACCCCAGTAACAATTATCACACTGGTCATTTTTTTTTTTTTTTTTTTTTTTTTTTTTTCCACACTGGTCATTTTTGATGAAAGAACATTTTCCCCATAGAATTCAATAAAACTACTTTCATTTTAAATGGAAAAAACTCCACTCTGTAAATTTAGTCATTAATACATAACTCTAATTTTCAAAATAAATATTGTAATATTTGAATTAGCAAGGTTGTTTTTGAGCCTTGCTAATGTTTATTTTAAAGTCCTAGATCTTGCTATTATTAAGCCAGAAAGGAAATATGCCTAAACTTCTTGTAACTACCATGAGGAATTTCCATGCCTGTTTTATATTATATCATTTTGGGGTGTTTTAAAAAAAATACCAGTAGGGATGCTGGGGTTGTGGCTCAGCAGTGGAGCACTTGCCTAGCACATGCAAAGCGCTGGGTTCGATCAGCACCACATAAAAATAAATAAATAAAGGTATTATGTCCAACTACAACTAAAAATATATATATTTAAAAAGGGAGGAGGCTGGGGCTGGGGCTCAGTGGTAGAGCGCTTGACTAGCACGTGCAAGGCCCTAGGGTTTATCCTCAACACTACATATAAATAAAGGTATTGTGTACAACTGCAACTAAAATAATAATAATATTTTTTTTAAATGACCAGTGGGGAGGATCTTAACCTTGAATATTTTAAATTTGGGCAGAGAGACTTCTTCTTAAAAAAAAAAAATGATTCTTAACATAGTGACACTGGGAGTAATTTTAAAGTCAAACATGGCTCTAGAGCACAGATGCAGCCTTTTCATTTCAATGAATGAGTCCGAGATCACATGGAGATGGGTGGGTTGTCTTGTTAGGGCAAACATCTGAATGCCAATGGGGTTCTTTCTGTTTTGAAAGTTGTGAAAGTGAAGGGCATGAGGAAACATACAAGTCCAAATGGTATATATATTGTATGTTAATGGTATATGTAAATTATATTATAACCAGTCTAAAATGGCACCAAACTGGTCTATCATATTCTTCTACTGCCTGATAGAAGATAGTCAGCTGATAATCATTTTATCAAAGATGCAAAGGAAACCTGATTAGATTAAGCAAAACTTGCCATTTTATTATCCATGAATATATACATCAAACATTTTTGAAGCACCTCATAATGTGTTAATCAATACCAGCTGTTAGGAATGCAGAGCTGAGAGAAATACAATTTCTATCTTAATGGGAAATGTATATAGGCAAGGTTATTCAAGATTAGAACTTGTCTTTTCATTTTGGGATTGATTAAATAAATTCTAGTAGGTCCATATGATGAAATTTTATGCAGCCCTAAAAAGAAATGAGACTTCAGCCATTTCAGTGGTGGTAAGTTAGCAAACTCTGGCCAACTTTCCTCATAGGGCAAGTAAACCAAAAATCTCAAAGACAGTAAAGAGCAAAACAGACTTAGCAAGAAATTACTAGTCCAAAAATCCGTGCTAAACCAAGTACCTAGAGAGGTGACCTCAACACACAAAACCCCATTTGCCCTCAGAATATTTTCTGATCATAAGTAAGCAACTGTAAAATTGATCTCAGGGGACTCAAAAGGTAAATATGTCAAAACCAGGTTTGCCCAATGTTAGAATGTGGGAAACCAGCCCCAAATTTAAGGGAGAATCCTAATGGGTAATACCTGTTGGACAAAGATGACTTTCATGTCAGTCAACTTTTGTGCTTCTTTGTGGTTTGGTCTTGTGTCCTCCTCAGAGTCTACATATCCTCAAGCCTTTCATTAAAGCATTGGTATTGCTGTGACATTTGGCAAAGGCAAACTTACTCTTAAGCTCTGAAATTAGTCCTAAGTAATAGCTAAATGCAATGACCAGCATACAGTTGGGTTAGCAGGCACACAACAAACAAATCAGGTTGAGTAAGAACCAACAAAAACAAGCAACAATGGAAGCAGACCCACAAAATCTAAAACAATTATTGTTACCATATTAGGAGACTTTTAAAAAATGAATTTGAAAAGATCCATAGGACTTCTTAGAGGGATGGCTAAGAAATGATATAACAAATCTAAACATGGAAACAAATGAGACTGAAAAGTCTAATCATCCAGAATGTAGCATGAAGATAGATAAAAACAAAAAGATGGTAAAGGGGTAGAGTGATAAGGTTCAGGATTCTTTGAATTGAAGACCCAGGAGGAAAGGAGAGAAGCATTATAAGAAGAGATAATAGGAGATAATGTTCAGAACAGATGAAGCATACCGCTTGGGATTCCAAAAGCCCATGGTATTCCAAAGAGTATAAATAAAAAGAAATCCTCACCTGACTCTATTGTTGTGGTACTGAAGGAAAACAAAGACAGACATGTTAAAAGTGGTCACAGGTGAGTACCCAGGATCTCTTTATTTTTCTTATAACTGCATCTGAATCTATAACTATCTCAAAAGGAAAAGTTTAACAATTTTTTAAAAAATTAGCCATAGAAAATGCATATCCTAAAACTGAACCATAGTTAGATCGATAGCTGCCTTCTCCACTGCAATAGAGGGAAGAATACAGTGGTCAGTACCTCCAATGTGCTGAAAGAAAATAACTGCTGACCTAAGGTTCATTCCTGGCAAAAGTGTCTTCTGAGAATAAAGGTGAAAAAAAAAAAATCCCTCTAGATGTGAGAAACAGAATTCTGCTTAGCAGTGAAAGAACATAGAGGCAAACACATAGGATTTGTTGAGCACCTACAGCAGTCAGCTCATAATCCAGTTGGGCTGACAGAAAAATAATTGTATACACAGGGAAAGTAGCAGCTTGCCATCATGGTGTTAGCACTGAAGTATAACACCGAGGCAAGTGTCGAGTGGAAAGTGGAAGGTTTTATTAAAGGACAGCAGACAAGACTTCTCTCCCGGAGGAAGAAGGGGACCTGAAAGGTGGAATCCTTGGAAGGAGGAGGTCTTTCCTTTTTTATATCTAAGGTCTTCTTTTAGTCCTCCCACATTCCTGTCCTTTATTTCCCTCTATCCTGCAGTGATAGAATGCAGGTGGGAAGGCCCAAAGGTGGGAGATAGGTGGACTGGAGGAGTAATCTGGGCAGGAAGGACCTGGGGACATTAATTAATTAATTAATTAATTAATTAATTAATTTCCTTAACTGCTGTTCTGGTTTCCTGGACTCCATTCGATAATGGTCTCCATTTTCTTTATCTTACTCAATATTAGACCCGATTTACCTAACTACACTAACTACCTATTTTTATGCTCGAATTCAGGACCCCCAAAAGACCACCAGAGACCAAGATCGATGTAAGCAGCAAAGAGGTGTTTATTGCGAGCTAGCTCAGTCCTCTGCAAGCACACAGCAACTGGTGACGCTGAGAGGCCCTGAGCCCAGGGTTTGCAGCAGTTTATACATTCTTTGGAGAAGGCAGGGACCCCCACATACATCATAGCATCTCTTAGCACATCATCACACACCGCGGGAAAATCAAATAACAACTCTAAAACATGATTAACACATTCACTGGCGGGAACAAGTTGGGTAGGGGTGATTGGTTACTACAAGAGGGGGATTTATTTGAACTGATTGATTTAAGCCAAGAGGGGTGTTCGTGCTGAACTACATGGTTTCCCAACACCATAAACTACTGGGAGGATCATCTGGCATCCCAGGTATTTCCCTGTCTCATGCTGATTGGTGGCTGCTAGGGGGTTGCTATGGGTCTCCACCTAGCCTGACTGAGTCAGGGACACCTGGCGCAGCAGTTCTCTCCTGATATTTGTAGATAAACAACTTAGCAGGGTGGGAATGTGCCTAGGAGTGCTCTGTGGGTCTTTCCAAGGACAAAGGTGATGTCCCTTCCTTGGACAGGTTTTGCTCTGAGGTAGAGGCTGGTTTTTCACTATCTTTAAATCTGGCTTCAATGGGAGCAACAGAGATATGCTCATTCAAGTTCTTTGCAAGATTTGGAAATCAGAATAACTGCTCCTGCAGCTCTAACATCTGTGGTGCTGATACTGCCAGTTACTGAAGAGTAACTGATGAGTTCTGCTCCCTCACACGTTTAAGTATAACACTGGAGAAGTACGCTGAGGCAAGCATATAAAGCAGGGTTTATTTTAAAAGGGTTTCCTGGTATCCCAAGAAGTGAGAGGTTTTTGCCTTTTTAAAAATTAATTAATTAATTAAGTAGTTGCAGTTGGACAGAATGCCTTTATTTTATTTGTTTATTTTTATGTTGGTGCTGAGGATCAAACCCAGTGCCTCATGCATGCAAGGCAAGCACTCTGCCACTGAGCCATAGCCACAGCCCTGGTTTTGCCCTTTTTTATATGTCCTAGGCTTCCTTTGTTCTTCTCCTTCTCTTTCTCCTTCCTGCAAATGTGACTAGGTTCAGGAAATACTCTGTGGGATGGCCCAAAGTGGGAAACAGGTGAGCTGAAGAGGCCTGAGAGGAGTGATCTGGGCAGGAAGGGGGAGTAATTAACAATTCCCTGTAGGGGATGAGAATCCCTGGGACAACAGGTTGGAGCAGGGTCAGGTTCTTGATAAGAGTGGAGGAAGGGCTCTGAAGGAACTAACATTTCAATCCCTCCAGTCTCTGGATCTGACCCTTGCCTGTCTGCCTAACTCTGGCTTCAGTGCTATTTTGACCTAATAGCTCTTCTGTTGATTTATTTCTGCCTGGGTTTCATTGAAGCATAGAGAAAAGAGCACATAGCAAAATGTTCAGCACAAGGAATATTCCAAACTGAGCCCACCTGTGTGACCTGAACCTTTGCTAATCTTCTTTACTTCAGTAACACTTTTTACCTAAAAATCCATTTTCTTTTATATCAAAAAGATATAAAAGCCCCTGAATGCCTGCTCATGTGCCTTTTGGTCCCTCTGTCACCAGAGGTTAACCACTGTCCTGGCACTAATGTCATAGGTTTGTTTTGCTTATTTCTGAACTTTACATAATGAAAATATACTCTACATACGCAATACATACTCTTCGTCTCCTTTTATTCAATATTATGTCGCTGAGATAATTTCACATTGTTATGTCTATTAGTGGCTTGTTTTTTTCCCCCCAAGGCCATATATTTTGTTGTGTGACACTATTATGTGGTTTATTGGTCCTTTCTGTTTAAATGGGATCAGAATAATTTCCACTATTCTATAAGAATAAATGATATGTTATAAATTGTTATTCTGCTAAGAAAAAAAGATAGCATGTGAAATTAAAACATCTCAGACAAACTAAGAGTTTGGCATCAGTATATATAAGAAAAATGAAATTATAAATGTGATTTTTTAAATAGATGGAAAATTATCCCAGATGCAAGGTCAGAAATGCAAGAAGAAATGAAAAACAGTTTAATTCTAAATGAACATCCACTAGGTGAAATTAAAATTAACATTTTTGACAGTTGAAAATATAAAAAACTATAATTCATGATAACAAAGGTATCAAAGTCAGGAGTGTAGTAAGTGGACTTTTTAAGCATTATGCTTGCTTTGCATTATCAGAACATGGCAAGAGTATTGGTTAATAGTCAATTTTGTGAAACAAAGAATACATTTTGCAAGTTTCAAGATAATTAGTAAAAGAACCGAAAAGACTATATAACTTCTAAATTAATAAAGAGAAAATGAAGTCCTAAAATATAACTATTTAAATATAAATCTAAAAATAAAATCATTAATCCAAAGAACAGAATGAAAAGTACAAGCAAGTAGGTCAGTTTGAAAGTACAAAATAAAGTAGTGATTAAAATCCAAATATATCAGTAATTACATTAAGTATACGTAGACTAAATATTTCAGTTAAAAGATAGTCTAGAAAAAAAGAGAGCTATAATACTGCTCACAAGAGATAATCTGAAACAAGGACATAAATAATTGGAGTTAAAAGTTTGAAAAGATGTGTCATATAAACACTGACAAAAAGAAAGTTGGGGTAATTTTTTGATATAAAAAAATGGATTTTTAGGTAAAAAGTGTTACTGAAGTAAGAAGATTAGTAAAGATTCAGTTCACCAAAGGGATGTAATATATATTCTGTGACCCAGGATCCTGTTCTTAGGTGTGTGCAGTGGAGAAATTGCAAAGGTCATGTGAAGCATTGTTTAAATTAGGGTTTTTTTTTTTAAGAGAGAGAGTATTTTTAATATGTATTTTTTAGTTTTGGGCGGACACAACATCTTTGTTTGTATGTGGCGCTGAGGACCGAACCCGGGCCGCACGCATGCCAGGCGAGCACGATACAGCTTGAGCCACATCCCCAGTCCAAATTAGGTTTGTTTTTAATAATTAAACACTGGAAACAGTGGAAAGGTATGTCAGTAGAACAATGGATTGATGGTGGCATGGTTATATAGGAGAATACTATGCAGCAGAGAAAATGAATGAAGTATACCTATACACAGCAACTTAAATGAATATTGTAGAAGTAATGTTGAACCATAAAAGCAAGATAAAAAACAAGAATTTTACAATTACATTTAAATCAAATTCAAAAAAGAGCCAAATCCAAAACATGTTTTTTTAAAACATGGATGGTCTGTTTCTTGATGGAAAGTGATATAATTAATATTTGTTTTATCTGTATTAATGTTTTATAGTCATCAGATTCCTTTTTTATACACTGGTTTCTTTCTAATTTTTAGAATTTTTCTCATTTTTAGAGATGGGTCTCACCGTGTTGCTCAAGTTGGCCTTGAATTCCTGGGCTCCAGTGATCCTCCTCTCTCAGCCTCCTAAGTAGCTGGGACTATAGTACACACCACTGCATCTGGCTACTGTTTACTAATTATGTTGATCTGCTTTTATAAAACTGTGTTTATGTGGTGGTGAGATTATGGTTCCTTGTTGCCTTCTTATTATATTCTTCTATTGTAAATAATCTTAAGGACATATATGATAAGTACACATATGAAAAAATAAAATGAATGTTCTCAAACTATAAGGCAAATAATCAGATGTTTCTGAGGGGAAAAAAAGGCTGTCATGCGGGTCTGTCTAAAGTAACATTGTCCTCTCTTTTCTTAAATTCATACAGGTTAACTTTGAGGAATTTAAGGAAGGTTTTGTGGCTGTGCTGTCATCCACTGTTGGTGTTGGCCCCTTAGATGAAGAGAGTAGTTCTTTGGAATCAGGTAAGAGGGTGTCCTCCTGTCAGCTCTAGTTTCTTTTCATTACTTGTGGCCTGAGTATAACCTAGCAGTTCTGTAAACTAAATTCTAATCCCACTTTCTGTCACTACCAAACTATGTAGACTTGGGCAAAACATTTGGACCTTTTCTCCTTTCATTTCCTCATCTGTAGAGTAGTGGCATTTAATGACATATGCTGTGCCTGCAGCGGATGGCTTCACCAGATCCAGTGTGTAATGGGTGTGGAGGAGGGAGCAATGCAGTGCTGATGGAAGTGTGGCTCTGCAGGGCTCTCAGGGTGACAAACAGGCAGGCTGTCTACCTGCTCAGGACACTCTGGCATCCACTTTGTCACAGATTCTTAGCTTCCCATCACCGTGATCAAAATACCTGATAAGAACAACTTAGAAAATGAAAGACTTATTCTGACTCATTGGTTCATTTCATGGTCAGCTGGCTCCATTGCTTTGGGCCTTAGATGAGGCAGAATGTTAACATCCCCGGGGGTTTGTGGCAGAGGAGAACTGCTCAGCTCATGGAAACCAAGAAGCGGAGAGAAGGGGATAGAGCAAGGGTCAGCGGACAAGAGACAGTCCCCAAGGACACAACCCCAGTGACACACTCTAACCACACTCCACCTGCCTGTAGTTTTCTCCTCCTTCCAGGATCCTTTGAGATCATAAATCCATCAAATGCTCAGAGACATGTGATCTGCGGGGTGAAAGGTGATGCACAGTACTCATTTGTTACCACTGCCCCACTGGATGTGCTGTGGGACCAGTGTAGAGAGAGAGTATGAAATGGTGGCCGGCAATTCCTCTGTGCCCCAAGGCATACTGGTCAGACAGGTGCATGGCTATGGAATTATAGTATTGGGCAGAAAAGAAACTGGCAGGGGACAAAGAGCTTGTGCCATGTGTATTCTGAGATTTGTGTATGTTACTTAGATTCTGTTTCACCCTCATAGAAATCCTGTGGTGTTGTTATGCAGGTGAGAAAACCGAGACCCAAGCTGGAAAGGAATTTGTCCATGATCTCACAGTTAGTAGTGCTGAGGAGCCCCAATTTTCCAGCTTTAAACCCTTGTGCATGGAACCCTGATTATTCCATTGGGTGCTATTTGGTCAGGCTCCCTTCTTACTCCTTGCTGGATGTAGAGACCTTGGGCACAGTGCCCAGAGCTCTAAGGTTACAGGGAAGCCTTCAGTCAAACCGGCTCCACTCAGACCATTTGCATGATCCTGTCTATGCCTTATCTCACACTTTTCTCTCATGCCTTTCCTGACTCACAGGAGTTTGTAACACAATCAGAAATATCAAAGTGCCTTCAGAAAAGTGAGGTCCAGGGCTGGGGTTGTGGCTCAGTGGTAGAGCGCTTGCCCAGCATGTGTGAGGCACTGGGTTTGATTCTCAGCGCTGCGTATAAATAAGTAAAATAAAGATCCATTGACGACTAAAAAATATTTAAGAAAAGAAAAGACAGACCCAGCCCTACTGCTGTGTACTCCCTTGTCTATACCAAACAACTCAGGAAGTCCTCCCTGCCATGTGGTGCTCTTAAGCTTAAAACTCTCCTTCTGTGCCACGTGTTCTTCGTTCTTACAAAGAAACAAACTCATTGAGGACCTGTGCTTTTTCTCATCAAGTCCAGTTTTCTTTTGGATTAGAATTTACAGCATGGTCCTATGCCCCACCTGAGACACTGTTCCTCCTGCCAGTGGGTAGACTTCATCTCCTTGTCCTCCTCCATACACCCCTCTCTGCTAGCTAAAAGGCTGAACTAGTATATTTAGGCTGCACATTTTCTTTTTGTGCAAAAGATAGCCCTGAGAAAGACTCGAATCTCTGCTGACTCCTCTGCAAAGACCCTTGTCTTCCTCCCAGCACATGTTCCATCTACTTATTTTACCGCCTGTATTCTGAAAGAAAAATTTCTAACTCCTAAACTCCCTTGATATTTGAGCTATCTTTTAATTTTTAAGCTTATATCATTTTTATAATGAATACAGTGCTTTCAATAAAGAATGACCATTATTATGTTTCTGACTTATTTACAGAATTTTTTTTATTAGTTACACATGGCAGTACAATGTTCTTGACATATCATAAATTTGCCTCAAATATATCAGGTGATATGCAAAAAAATAACAAAAATGTTTATTACAAAAAATCATGTATATAGCAATGGTTCCAAAGAAGTAATTTTTTTTTTGTCAGGAATAAACATTTGGACAGGAATCAAAGTTTTGGTACTATTTTTATGTACTTTTACTCATAGTGAATAATCTTTACACCATTTCTTCATTTTACTTTTTGGGATTAATCACAATTTATATATCTTCTAAAAGGGCACTGAAGGCAGAAAAATATTAATGGCTTAAATTACCTACATTATTTGATCTTTCACTTTTTGAACAAAAAAATCTACATAAAACCATCTCAATAAATATATATATCTCTGGTTAAAAAAAAAAAAAGGCTGAACTGGTGCTGTGCCCTTGTGGTATGGAGAGTCAAGGAGGTGGGTCCTGCCTGTGCTCTCCAGGGTTGAGCTTGGATCAGTATCCCCCCCCCCCAGCCCTTCTCATTGTGCTCACTGGCCTGCCCATCCCCCATGTGCATCCCATGTTCCCAGTGCTTTCAATCCCCTTCTTGCCCACTCTGTTTCTTGCTGCTGCAGGGCTCTGGTCTCAGGCCCTGCTTGCCTCCTCTGCTGTAGTCAAAATGTCATCCTTTTCCTGATTTTCAGTCTCTTAGCTGCTCCTTCTTGTCACCCTCACTGTGATCTGAAAAATGTGCTTTGGATACTCCAGTGGTATCTAGAGTTTCACGAGGTGAGTATATATCTTGCATTTTGAAGATCACCCCTGCTTCCCGGTCATCTTTTCCCTTTTATTAAAGAAAAGCCAATATTGAACATACAAATACGTGTGTTTTGCTTTTTTGGACTTTGTTACACTTTCTCCTGCTCTGTGGGTATTTCCTGCACATAGTGTGCAGGATTTTGGCGGAACGTGTGCTTTCCACTCTGGGCTGCTGCAGGGTGTGTTGGGTCATGTGCCTCAGGTGCCCCGAGGGTGGAACGACAGGAGACTGGCCCAGAACACACCGGAAAGATACCAGGCCCAGGTGACTTATGGTGCTCCTCACCCCAGAGGGAGAGACCCTGTGATTCTGTGGGGACTAGAGAGCTGTTCCTGGCATTGTTGCCATTGGCCACTCCTCTGCCATTTTGTTTCTGTGCTGACAAACCTTGTGGACTATCGTCTGTGGTGGAGAACCTGATGGAGGGTGGTTTCTTGATGGGCTTCTCTGATGAGAACGTTGAGGAGGATTATGAAAGAGCATGGGTCATTCTGGGCAGCTTATTGCTCTAAGTAGCATGAGGGGAGGTTGGGCCGCACCATCCCCAGGTGTGCAGGTATGTAGTTGAGACCCAGGACTGTGGTAGCCTGAGTCTTCTCTGTGGCAGGGGTGGTGTTCCAGGAGGGTCATGAGCACCCCTGAGTTTCCTCACCTTGGATGTGCCAGGGATTTCCACTTTCCATACCACCTCAGGATGCCTCCTAAGCTGATAGGGAAGAAGAAGATCCCTGCCTCCCATCACCAGCTGCAGCTTGTGTGCAGCAGAGACCAGAATCAAAAGCAAGAGCCTTTATTGGTTACTCATTCACCCTTTGGGCAGCTCTTTATCAGGAGCCCTTCTCTACAGTGGTATTCAACCTGTGGACTTTGGTGAATTTTCTCACACATTCTCATTTTCTCTCTACTGACTTGGAAGCTTTTTCTGATCTTTAACATGTCCTATGAGCTGTGTTCCCTCTGGGGAGTTTGCCAGGCCAGGCTTGTTGCTGCCTGTTGCTTCAAATTGTCATTAATCGTGCCTGTGATGACTTTTGAAGTGTCCCACTAGTCACCGCATGTGGTTCCAGCTGCTATCAGTTCAGCATGTCCTAAGTAGATCTCTGCATCTTCCTCACTAAACCTTGTCTGTGGTTCTCAGTTTCTGTCTCTGTCCCTGTTCCTCTGGTTGGCCCAAGACAGGTCTGCCATGAAGTGTTCCTCAGTTTTCTGGACAGGCCTTGCCTCATTGGACCCATCACTTTCTCTCCAGATATCCCCATTCTGGTTGTTTCTTCCCTCTGTACCCAGCCTTTACCTGCTGTCCTCCCAACTCTCTTTCCTGCCCCACCCACATACACTTTTTTTTTTAGGATTGTACAGATGTATAGAACAGAGGTAGGAAGAAGGACGTGTAAGGTTTAGGGGATTCTCACAAATCCTGGAACCAAATTCATGGCTGCCTCTGCTCCAGACATTCAGACCTGCTGCAGGGTTGCAGAGAATCTCCTGGCTGTGTCTGGCCTACACCAACCCATGCCTTTCCAGCTCCATGGGGTGAATAGCTGAGAGAAGTAGTCATCATATCTCCAGAGCAGTGTGTTCTTGAGTGATTAGGAGGGTTTTTTTTTTCCCCTTTGCATAAAAAAAAAATAGATTTTGTACTTCTTTTTTATTCTATAAACAAAAGCAAAATATGCTTGAAAAAAATGTAAATAGTATATGGAATTTAGTGGAAAGTTCCCTCTGCCTGTTCTGGCTTGCTAAGTCTCCCACCCTCTGGTGTTATGAGAGCCACTGTTAACCATTCATGCATTTTCCCAGACGTTTTCCTGTGTATAAGGGCACATCTTGATGCATACTCTTGTGTCAAATCTATAATTTTTGGAGGGTGTCCTGTCATATGAGTGGGCCCAGAACCCACTTCATAGGTCCATGCCTCACATCTCCCATTTTCTTTTCAGCTGCCTCTTGTGCTGTCCCACCAAAATATGTGAGTGGCTCCAAGTGGTATGGCCGTCGGAGCCGGCCTGAGCGGTGGGACTCTGCCGCTGAAGCCAAATACGTACCAGAGCAGCAAGCCAAGGCCAGCCTGAAGAGCCAGCTCCGACGTTCTGCATCTCTGGAAAGTGTGGAGGTGGGTCAGCCCTCCCTTCCCGCCCCAGGTTGCCCAGTGTTGGGAAACCAGTGTGTCACTTCATCAGCCTCCATGTGATAACCAGAGGATTTGTGGAGGGCAGTCATGTTCCTGGGCATCTTAAGTTGCCTGAAGCTAAGGTTCACGTTGAGAGTAACATTTCCTTCTAATTGTCTTGGGTCTGATTATCTTTGGGGGGAATCCTGGCCACAGAGCATTCTTTTTCAGTTGATACTTTGTTCCCTCCCCTCCTTCCATCACCACCTTCCCTATCACTGCAAGAAGGTGATTTTTATGAAAATGTGCAGAGGGATAGAAATGGGAAAATGCCTTTGACGCAGCCTCAAAATTTGGAATGTGGATGCACCAAAACAATGGTCTTACTTGCCTCAAACACTAAGAATATAACAAGATCCCTCTTGGGGTCTTGGGAGTTGATTCTTCCCTTCTACCTGCCCTGAGCCTTTTGACCCAAGTGTCTGGAATTGGTCAAGGAAATCGGCTCTCCCTGGAGGCAGGTCCACAGTTTTTGAGTTAATCATTGATTCATTAGACCCATATTTTAAGGATTCCAGAAAGTCCTAGCTCTTGTTCTCTCTGAACCAACTTCTGACAGATGGAGCCAGGTTTGGGAACTTATCTTTAATAAGAGTTCTGGGGCCCAGACTGATTAGTTTATATTGTGAACATTTGTTGAGGCAAAGAAAAAAAAAACATACTTAAACATTACAACTCTTCTTTCAGGGGTCTGCTATATCTGTGTAACACTAACAGATCCAGGACATTCCTTTTGTATTTATTTTGAAAAATTTCTACTCCTGGGCTTAAAGTGCGTCATTTTGTTGGTGCCGTTCTGCTTCTTAAGCCATCTTTGACCCCCCAAAATGTGAATGCAGGGAAACTTGACTCTGAGATTGTTGGTTGAATTGAACTTGTTAGAAAAATGAGATTAACTGTTTATCACCAATCGGATTCTGACTTGAGAGTTAATGACAGCTTTGAAGGTCATTCCAGGTGTTCATTTGGAATCTGTTAGGGGGCTGCGCAGTACTTGTTTGAAGCAGACCCTGTGATCTGCTGACTTGGTCACTGAAACATGAGGTTTTTACTTATATCATGCACTTCTCAATGGCCCTGCCTGCTCTGCTGTCTTAGGTCCAAGCTTGTGAAGGCCACTGAAGTGTCAAGTGCTTGCTATGCATTGTGCTGTCCCCAGAGACCTTGGAGGGATGCAAGGTCTATTTGATGAATGAATGTGGATGAAAAAGGACAGTGCAGAAGGTGATGATGTCACAAGCTCTTTTGGAGATTGTGTCTCATAACTGAAACATTGACTAGTTCCTGTCGAGTGCTGGTGTCTGAAGTCAACAGCATCACGTTGTACTGTTTTAGGGAGAGTATTTCTCTTCTGTTACAGTGTGAGGGCTTCCATTTGTTTTCAGTGTAACCTGCTGGTGACTGGTTGTGTTGAGGAGCCCTCAGTGTGCAGAATGAGGAAGGCAACCGTCTTCATGTCCAAGCCCCTCATGTCTGAGAGAGCATTGATCCAGAGGCATGGTACATACTGCTCCGTGGGGACCACACCCTGCTAATCCTCAGCCTAGGGGTGCTCGCTTGACATGCAGCCTCCATTGTCCTTCTCTCACCCAAAACATCCTGTTCTCTTTGTTCTGGTGCTCCACCCACTGTGTTATCCACTGGAGGACTCACATCTTTCTCCTTACATTTTTCCAGAGTCTCAAGTCAGATGAAGAAGCCGAGAGTGCTAAAGAGACTCAAAATGAATTATTTGAAGCACAAGGTAATGTCATAGCATCCTATTTGGTGTTCTCTGCCTTTGACCAGGGCTTAGAAAACTCAAAGAGCTGGATCCATGGACAGGGCACAGCCACAAGAAGAACTTCTTGGGAAATGCATGCTCTGGGTGGTGTTCCTGGTAGACCCCTTCTCCAAGAGCTTTCGGAATGTTGGTATCAAAGCCATGAGGTGGTCACTTGGTCCTCAGCTTTCCCTGATGTTAGATCTTGAGGCAGAAGCCACTGACCAAGAGAGCAATGTGATTCTACCATGCTTCATGGTCTGTGAGTACTGATATGATCTCAACTGGTGGGTTTGGGTCATGCCCAGGACTGGCCCTGCTCATCTTTCCTAGCCTGCTAAGCCTGGACAGAGCTGCTCTTTGATGTGAAGGAGCTGTCTTAGCACCCACCAAATTACTATCCTTTCCCTAGATACAGTGTAAGACATGGTCCTGTTCCTTAAGAGCCTTATGTAGCAACAGAGGCCAACAGTTGGAGTACATGAGCAAATCATAGTCTATTAGCACAACACTGCAGAGCTGGAAAATGGAAGGCTCTGCTGTTTGTGTTGCTGTGGCATTGTCTGTGAGACCCAGAGCTGGGAAAGGAAGCTGGGTGCTAGGAGTGAGTAGGACATGAAATCTAGCCTCACCTTTCTAGAGTGGCACATGTGTTACATTCTCCTGTGGATACAGAAGCATTTTGGAAGTTCATGAAAAAAAACTCTTTATAGTTATCTTTGAGGAGAGAAATGGAAGCTCTTGGGACAGGGACTTCTTTTTTACTTTATCTTGTAATGATATAAGAATATCATTCTAATGATAAGAATTATAGAATGTTAACTGGGGAATGAAGACCAATGACCATGGCAAACATTGTAAAACATAGATAACAGTAGAGTATGTGATGCTGCAGAAGTGAAAAAATGATGATGTAGGTGTGGGAGGAACATGGTCCCATGTCAAACCTGAGGAACTGCCCCAGGAGGGCAAATCTCCAGGCACCTCTTCTCTAGCACAGCCCAAGCAAGGCCCAAAGGTGAGGGACTGAGTGAGCTTGAGAACAAAAGCAAGCTTTATGCCAGGCCTTTAGGTTGTAGAGCTCAAACTTCTTGTGACACTGTTGTAGAGCTTTTCCGAGAAATGAACTGACTAGAGTACCCAGGAAAGGTTTGGAGAAGGTGAAAGGGTAGAATGGGCTCCATAATATGTCCAGGGCCTCTCCTGAGACATGTAAAAGCTGAATCTGAAATTGTGTGAAGGATCACTCACAGGTCTGGGTTTGGGGCCTTGGGTGAAAATTGCCTCAGAGTGGCTGGGTTTCATCATAGCATTTGTCTCAGGGCCTCCAGTGCACATGATCCCACAAGGAAGGCTGGGGTTGCCTCATAGTACACGGGCCAAAAGTCATGTAAGCATCCCTTCTGCCATCTTGGTTGGAACTGTCACAAGACTCCCTAGATTGGAGGAGAGGGGCCACATATTCCATGTTCTAATGGCAGGAGTGTCAAAGAATTCTGAAGCCATGCTTTTAAACTGCTATTGGGGAAATTTGAAAGGAAGAAGACAGGTGTTTCAGAAGAGAGAAGGAGTTAGAATGGGAGGATGTTATGTGCATCAATCAACAGGAAAACTGGACGTTTCAATAGACATGTAGGGAACAAACTGAGGTCCTTAAACTCAGACACCTGTGCAGCATGAGGGAAAGCAGGAAACTCTCGATGTCTTTGAAGAGGACAGTGGTGGGGGGAACTAATGCTTTGGGGTACAGGGCCACAATGATAGGGAGGAAGAGTCTGGAGCTGGCTGACCATAATGGAGCTGTCTTCAGACTGTGGGAGGTCTCTCGCTCCCCCAGTTGATTAAGGAACTGAGAGGTGCCTGTTGGGCAAGTGGATGGGGCTGGCAGAGGTGCGAGACCATCCCAGGAAGCTGTTGGGCCACTGGCTGTGCTTTATCCCATCTGTGGGTTCTGGGCAGAATCTATGGCTGTCAGTGTCCTGCCCCCCCCAAAAAAAAAAACCCTCACCCTTGGGCAGGGTACCCTGTGATTTCCGTCACACTGGGCTGCAGGTCCTTTCCCGTGTTTTCCTCATTTCCCCACATCATTCACAAGCATGTAGGCCTACTATTTCTTGGGGGGACAATGGCCTTCGTATTACTAGTTGCATTAGGAAAGTAATTAATATCAGCGTGGCTCATCTACCTGACAGATCCAGACCACTGAAACAGAACTTGCATTGCTTCAAGTCTGCTTTCAATGGAAGTGACCCTTCCTCCTGCAGTGGGCTGGGCAATGTGGATGGGCTTGTAAAGGGGCATATCTGTCTCAGGATAGCTCACCATAGATACATCCTCAAGGATGCCCCAGTGTCTGTCCTCCTGCACAAGTTTTAAACACATCAGGAAGCCAATCAGCTGAAGAGGAGAGGTTACACATGGCAGTCTTCTCATTGCTGAGCCTGAGGAGCAAGTATGTTGGGCTTCACTATACTCTTCTTTTTGGGTGGGTTTGAGGAGTTTCAAAAATTAAATTGTTAAAAAGCTGGTCTTGGGCTGAGGGCATAGCTCAGTGGTATAGTGCTTGCCTAGCATGTGTGAATCCTTGGGTTCAATCCCTAGCACTTCAAAAAGAGAAAGAAATATTGATTTATGGAAGTAAAAAAAATACTTAGAAAAAGCTGATCTTTTGTTATAAATAGAGCCATCTTTTAAGTACTTGAAGTGGTCAGACTTTAGTAAGCTACCTTCTGAAAAGCTTTCCCCAGGTGGAGCAGATTTTTCCCTCAACATTCTGTTAGGAAATTCTTAAACACATAATGGAAAGAACGGGTACTATGAACCCATGATGTACCTACCACCTAGTTCTACCTGGAAACATCTGTTTTTCAAATCCTGTGTGTGCACCTGTCCTTCCACTGGTCCATCTGATTTCTGAATAAATTGCCAGCATTGATGCGCTTTCCCTAGATGCTTCAATTTGGAACACAGGATTTAATTATTGTTGGCATTTTTCCTACAGCTTTACTTGATTGACAGATTAAAAATATATTTAAACTGCATATATTTAAACTATACAACATGATGATTTGACATATGTAATATACTATGAAATGATTATGTAGCAAACCCTTGCCTCACATAGTTACTTTTGCATGTATTTCCTGAGAGCACTTCAGATCTCTCTTCACATATTTTGGTAGTCAATACGTTGTATTATTAACTGTGGTTACTATATTGTACATTAGGTTTCCAGTACTTAATCATCTTATAACTGAAGCTTTGTATTCTTTAGCCAACATCTTTTTTTCCCCCAGAAAGCCCAGCCCAGCCCCCGGTAACCTCCATTACTCTCTATTACCAAGAGTTCCATGTATTCACTTATATGTGGAACTATGCAGTTTTTGTCCTTCTGTGCCTGGCTTATTTCACTTAGCATAATGTTCTCCAGATCTACCCATGATGTCACAAATGGTAGGATTTCCTTTTCCTCTTCCTTCCTGTCCCTACCTTCTCTCTCTCTCTTTTTGGTACTGAGGATTGAACTTAGGGGCACTAACCACGGAGCCACATCCCCAGTATTTTATTGAGAGACAGGGTCTCACTGAGTTGTTTAGCACCTCACTGTTGCTGAGGCTGACTTTGAACTTGCGATCCTCCTGTCTCAGTCTCCTGATCTGCTGGGATTACAGGTGTACGCCACTGCACCCAGCTCCCACCTTCTTTTTAAGGCTGAATATTTTATTGTGTATTTATCAGGTATCAGGGTTTAACTGTGAATCTCCTTTGCTTCAGGCCAGCTGCAAACCTGGAGTTCTGAGGTCTTTGGGAGCTCCCAAAAGCCCTGCAGTCCCTCCTTGGACTCACCCGAGAGGCAGGTACGGGGCATCTGGGAAGAGTTGGGGGTTGGCAGCAGTGGCCATCTGAATGAGCAGGAATTGGCTGTGGTCTGCCAGAGCATCGGACTCCATGGACTTGAGAAAGAGGTGAGACCCTGGCAACTTTGTTGTGGTCATAGTTTAATGTTGGGTCTGGAAAATCCCTTCACCCTTCAGACACTGGGACAGTTCTAACAGTTTCTGATCTAAAGTCATTTGGTGGCTCCCAATGCTTCTGCCCAAAGCTAAACCTCCAGATACCTTTAAGAGCCTGCCTCCCAAATTTATTATGCTGTCAAACATGCTGGGGACTTCTAATGCCTTCACTCAAAATCCTCTTCTGTCTGGAATGAACACCCTTCCCCTTCTCAGCATGACCCCTTCTACTTCTCAACCCAGTGCGGTATCTCTGAGCCTGCCTGTCTTCACAGCAGCTGGTGGCTCTCATCCTGAGTAGGTGCTGGATGGAAGGCAGTCATGGCGCTGGGCATGATAAGGGTCGTTTGTAGCCTTGTGCCCTTGTTGGTCTATGAACCTTGGGACCAGGCCATGCTTCCTGTGTACATCTCCTCAGGGTCCAGCAAGTTTCTGTCCCCAGTAGACACTGAGTATTTGAGGAATTAGAAAGTTTAGACGCTGTTGTCTCACAATGGGCCTGAACCCAGTGAGGCTATGTAAGTTTCACAAGACAGAGTCAGGAGGCCTTAGGAAAGTGGCCTGGACACCTTTGAGTTTGGAAAAGGACAAGCAGACTGCCTTTGCTGGGTGCTTGGAGCCAGAAGGAGGGAGGGAGGTAACCTGAAGGTGGTGGTCTTTGTCTAGGAACTTGAAGACCTGTTTAACAAGCTGGATCAGGATGGAGATGGCAGAGTGAGTCTTGCAGAATTCCAAGTTGGCCTGTTCAGTCATGAGCCTGCTTCACTTCTGGAATCTTCTACCCTGCTCAAATCAAGCAAGCCCTGGTCTCATTGTCAGGTAAAATGTAGCAATTAAATCTCAAAATCCAGCAGTAACTGTTGTCATTCCCTGATGACTGAGGATACTGGCCTCTCTGCTGCTGTCACCACTTGAGCTGCTCAGGAGCTGGCTCAGTGTGTGCACACGTGAAGCTATGTGGCTTAGATTTTGGAACCACACAGACCTGGGGGTGAGTCAGTGTTGCTTTTTCCAGCTGTGTATCACAGGATGAGTTACTCATTTTCTCTAAGCTTTAGTCCCATCTATAAGATGGAGACAGTCAAGTCAACCATTTTAGGAGTTCTGGAGGATAATGAACAATGCACGGTACACAGCATTTCTTCAGTGAGTCTTCTCAATTGTAGGTGTGGTAATATGTTCCAAAAGAGAACTCCCTCCTTTCGCTTCCCTTCCCCATTGGGTATTGAGAGTTGGCTCCTGAAGGCTTCTGCTGTACCTTATCTAGAATTGGTCCTCAGTGTTCTTTAGCTGAGTTCTCCCCATTCTGTAGTCCTGCATTTTATCTTTTTCACAGATCCCGTCTCCAGGGGCTGGGGAGAGTAAATTTCAGGCAGCTATTTAAATTAGGACTTTTTTCAGTGAACACTAGCCTAGCACTGTTTCTCTCAGCACTGGGACAGGATGGCACAGTTGCTCTGGAGATTTAGTGTGGATGCTTCTTTGCTGGTGGGCATCATGTAGGACCAGTAGTGCTGTCTTTTACCAGGGGTGGGTACATCTGACTAGAGTTAATGAGAACAGGTGAAGAAGAAACTCAGCAGCCAGTGTTGCAGAGAGGTGTTAGCCCTACAGGTGAGAAAGACTGGAGTCCCAGTGAGTCATGTTCCATGCTGGTCAAGTTAGACACCTCCTCTGAATAAAGCTGTCCCTGTTTGCCACTGTTGTCCTCTGGAACAGGGTCTTAGAGTAGCTGTGGCTCTTTCCAAAGGGGTCATCATTCACCCTTAGGCCCCAGGCTGACAGCTAAAGAGGACTGAGGGTCCCACGTTCCCCATCAGTGGACTTCTTACCCAACAGCCTAACCTGCTGAGGTCCTGCAGTTACAAATGTGCTAGAGGCTACAGCCCCTCCCAGTGCAGCATGGCCCTCTCACTTCCTGTTCTTGGTAAGCTGCTCCTGTTCTCCTGGGCATTGCAGACACTGAGTCATCTTCCCTCATCATCCCATACTCTGCATACATAAGACCCATGCACAGCTACATACACATCTACCTACTTTGTACATGCACACTACACACACACACACACACACACACACAGAGCAAACCCACATTGCTCACTGTTCATGTGCACTCACTGTTTATACATCCACATCCATTGTATTTGTGCGCCCCATGTATACATACTACATACACACATCCACTGTATACAGACATCTACCAAGGCTGCCACAGATACCATGCAGGGCAGGGAGAAGATATTCCTGTGTGTGGAGGGAGGCTGGGGGTAGTGAGCAGAGGTCTCTGATATTCAGGAAGTGCTGCCATCCCTAGTCCTGTAGTCCCAGACAACAGAGGCTTATTGAGAAGGACCCTACCTGGGGCAGAAAACAGAATGGAAATCATTCTTGCCCTTTGAATGAATTCTTATACTACTGAAGTCTTAGAGGCAGCTTTCTGGTTGAGAGATTATGCCTTCTTTATAAAACTCACTAACACTCCTCAACCGTGAACTGTGGGCCTCTGAGTTGTAAGGAAATATTATTCTTCTTGGGCCATTTCTTTTCTTCTTTTGGGGCCTCTCATTTCTTTTCTGGAAGTTAATTTACCTGGCATGGCATATACCTTCCCAGGCTCTTCCTTTGTAAGGCCAGGTGCACACTGTCACCACCTGAGATGTCAAAACCCCTTTATGGTCTCTCTGTTAAGTGATGTGCTGGCCAGGACTGATGGTAGGCCACCCAGGGATAAGGCCTCAAATGGACAGTACTAGAGCAGATGCCTGAGGGTCATTGAGAGAGCACCCGGTCAAGGTCCCTAGGTGAAGATCCCTGTTCTGTTCCCTGCAGATCCATGTGATTTTAGACATATCCTATGATGGTACCCTGCCTCTTTTGTCTAGGAAAAGGAGCTAATGATAACCTGAGTTGTTCTTGTTTTATACCTCAATGAGAAGGCAATGTGCTGAGCACAGGCTGGTGAGGGTGGAAAGCCGTTAAAACATGCAGACGCTCTGGCTTCCCGTCCCCCATGTGCTCAGGGTATCTTCTTTTTCCATTGTGCAGGTCCCAACAGAGAACGGCTGCCACCCTACCCCTACCACCTCGTCCCTTGTGTCTGTGTGCTCAGGCCTGCGCTTCTTCTCCAACGTTGATGATGGTAGTGGCTTTGCCTTTCCTGAGCAGATCATCACCACCTGGGCACAGGAAGGGATTCAGAATGGCAGGGAAATCTTGCAGGTTTGAAACTGGCCATTCACAGCTGCCCTGGTGGGTGGCATCCAGGGGCAGTTGGGCTGGGTGGGGGTCATGTTTCTACAGAGAAAGATAGAAAAAGCACCCCATGCAGGGACAGGGAAGGACATGTGCTCTGTGCAGAAAATCCCTTATAGGCAAGTCTTGGAGGAAACATCTTTTCCTTCAATTTCTGCTATTTATAGGAAATTTAAATCTTAAAAGATAATATATAAAATACAAAGAAAATAAGAGTCTCAAAAAGTACATTTGAAGGTAAATTCCATTGTCTACATACTTTATCCCATTGCTACACAAAGGAGGCAAGTGCCACAAATTTGTGAAGAGGTGTAATGGGTGTCACTGTCACCAGTGTTCCTAAGGAGTCCATGGTGAGCCGTAATTGCTCACAAAGCCCCATGCCAGCTTGAGCTCTCCTCTGCCACAGTTTCCACTTCCCACAGACCCTTCCCTGCCAGGGGTTGAAAGTCAGAGGCTTTTTGTACTTTACCACCCTCCTCCTGTTTTTTTGGGCCACCCAGGAAGCTTCCTTTCAGGGCCATAGGGCCAGCCGTCAGGATTTGGAGAGAGCTCTGCCTGGAGTGGCAGAGTCAGAGGCTCACAGGGAACAGATGGCTAAGGGGAAGATTGCCTTGGGGATGTGCCATGATTAGAGTTATTATTTTCTTTTTTACAATACCTTTATTTTATTTATTTATTTTTATGTGATGCTAAGGATAGAACCCAGTGCCTCCCACATGCCAGGCAAGTGCTCTACCACTGAGCTACAGCCTTAGATTTATTATTTTCATTTCCAAATTTCACTTTCCATTATTTAAAAAAAAAATTGTCTACTAGCTGGGGCTCTGTGAGCATAACTGTAATCCCAGCTACTCAGGAGGCTGAAGTAAGCAGATTGCAGTTTTGAGGCCAATCTCAGCAAAATAGCAAGACCCTATATCAAAATAAAACTTTAAAAAAAAAAGAACTGGGGATATAGCTCAGTGGCAGAGGGACCCTGAGCTCAATCCTCAATACGATTTAAAAAAATTCTTAGTACAGAAATCTATAAAATAAGAAAGTGAGTCTGTCCCTGTTTTGTTTCCATTCCTGGAGGTCCAAGGAAGGTGCAAGAACTGACAGTTTGGTAGGTATTCTGTAGTTGTTTTTTTTTCCCCCTGGCACACAAAAAATAGATGTATTTATACATTCTCCTTAAAACTTTTTTCAAAATTGATATCATACTATGTATCTTGCTAATTTGTGTGACCTTTCCCCACTCTCAGGCAGTGTAGGTTGTTTCCAAAGTTTTCCTTATTAGAAATATCAGCATTTATAAAAATATTCTCATGCTTCTGTGCTGGAAATTTTTTTGTGTGGTATTCCTGAAATTACACATTTTAACTCTTCCTAGGCTCTGTCTTGTTGTTTCCAAAAACATCCCTGTTAGCACAAACCAACAGAGCATGAAGGAGTCCAAAAACAGCCTCTCAGTCTGCCTGGCTGTGTGGGCGGAGACCCTCTGGAGGCTCAACCTAGCCTTTGCCATCCCTTTATCATCCTTGCCAAAATGGTAGGTCCTACCTGGACAGCTGCCCTCATGATTGTTCTGAAAATCAGAGGCTGTTGGGATCACCAAAAATTTTATTCAGGGGCTGGGGTTGTGGCTTAGTGGTAGAGCGCTTGCCTCACATGCGTGAGGCCCTGGGTTCAATCCTCAGCACCACATAAAAATAAATAAACAAAACAAAGATATTGTATCCATCTACAACTTAAAAAGAATTAAAAAATTTTATTCAGAGAGGGCAAAGAACAGAGGTGCTCTTCTGATATTTCCTTGGTGCAGAGGTGAGCATCTTGGCTGCCATCCTGGTCTGGTCAATGATGAGGCTTTGTCTTGCCTTTTCCATTATTTCAGAACTTACTCCTTTTATTGTCTTTTGTTTGCTTATTTATTTTGGTACCAGGGATTGAATCCAGGGATGCTTAACCATTAGACCACTTTACCGGCATTCCTCCCACTTTTTGTTAATGTTAAAATTTTTTCATTTTGAGACAAGTTCTCACTAAGTGGCTAGGGCCTCGGTAAATTGCGGAGGCTGGCTTTGAACTTGCAATCCTTCTGCCTCAGCCTCCCAAGCCAGTGGGATTATAGGTGTGCATCACTGCACCTGGCTATTGCTTTTTTTTTTTTTTTCAATCAGATGATGTTCTCATTTCTTTTGTAATTTGCCAGTTGCCTTCAGGTTTTGGTTTTATTTTATTGAGATAGCAACAATGTTGATTGAATATCTCTCAGCACTTAGACACCAAGCAAGTATCTGTCAAGTGTGTGACCTTATTGAATCCTCACATCAGTCCTGAAGATGCTTCTATGTGTACTTGACAGGGGGGGGTGACAGAGTCAATAGCTTGCCTAGGCCTCAGGATGGGTGGAATGTCATTCAGACACCTGTCATTCCACATCTGGGCCCTTTGTACGATATGAGGTTGCTAGTAACTGCTTATTGGTGGAGCTGCCAGCAGCAGCACAGGTCTCTAACCCTATAAAGAGCAGTGAGCACCTGAGAGAACTTTCCCCTGGGAGGGAAGTACTGGCAGGGAGAGCCCTTGGCTTACACATGTCCAGGCATTGCACACCTGGTTTCTCTAGGTCTCCAGCCAATGCCATTGCACTTTTTACCTGGCCCTGCAATAGGGTCTGTTATGAGGGTGTTCCTCTTTATGCTGCTCTGAGAGAAGACCCCTTAGCAGATTATCACTAAATCATACCCCCTACAACATATGCACCATTTCTTACCTCAAACAGTTTCTTTTTTTTTTTTAATTCAGTTTTTTTTTATTACATATAGATATAAAACATGGGTCCCCAGTATTTCTTTTTTTTTTTTCTGGGGCAAACAATGTTCTATAATTCTGAACCACAATAAGTTGCAATTTAAAAAAAATCTGAGACTTGCACTCTTAGTGTGAAAGCATTTCACCTTAAGTAATTTTATAAATTCTAAGGAATAGAAAAAAATGCTTTTTTCTTGGATATTTGGAAAATTATAAAATAATTGGGCTGAAAAATATATTTGTTAGTACTTTTATACATTAGTACTGTCCACAGCAGGGAGCAGGGGTAGGAAAAACTAATATATATATATATATATGTCTTTGCATGTCAACAAACAGTTTCTGTGGATGAAAAATTGGGGGTCAGCTGAGCAGGATGATCCCAGTTCATATTGCCTTGTGAGGGTGTAGGCAGATGTCAGCTAGTGCCACAGTCCTCCACAGGCCCGCCTGGGACTAGAGATCACTTCTAGGATGGTACATTCACAAAAATGACAGGCTGATGCTCACACCTTAGGCAGGAGGCCTTTGTCCCTTGCCATGTAGACCTTTCCCTAGGGCTGCTTGAGTATCCCTCCAACATGGCAGCTGGCTGCTCCAGAGTGAGTGATCAGAGCAAGGAAGCAGCCACGTGTCTGGTGACTTGGGCCTTCATAATACATGCTGTTGCTTAGTATTCTGTTGGTTGCACTGCTCAATTCTGTTTAGAACGGGAGGGGAGCACTCCGAAGGCCAGGAGCCATGGGCTCTCAGGAAGGCTGGCTCCCACGCATGCCACTATGGTTTCTGATGACTTCTACTCCTGGCAGTTGCGTCTATAGCAGGTTTCTGTCACTTCCCCACACCCTATCTGGTGATACTGTTGCAGAGAAGAGTGTGCTGTGTCATAGCAGCCTTGGTGTCCTGCTGCTGTATGTGGTCCACCTTTCTTATTAGGAGATGCTAGAAAGTGGGTGGCTGTGAAATTCAAGTCTTCATTTCTCAGGAGCAACCCCGATCCCCCAGGGGAACTGGGCATGTCACGGCATCTTCTCCCATAGGCTGATGTGGTGCCTGCCTCTGGACTCGTGTGTAACTTCATAATTTTTTTTAGAAATCATAGAAGGAAGTAGGAGTCAGGAGTACTTGATGCTGACAAAACAAGTGTGGTAAAACATTAGTTACTGGCCACTTGAACTGAGAGAGTGTGGGTATTCACTCTTCTGTTCTTTTTGTATTATTGTAAAACACACATGACATAAATTGTTATATTCTTTTAACCGTATTTTTCCAAATTCTGATGGGAAACAGAATCTCCCTGGGATACACACAGCCGTGGCTCCTCCTTTTGATAGATCATTTTACTGACAGAATCATCCATCCATATGTGTGTTTCATAGACATAGATGAATCAGGATTCACTTAGTTTGATATGGCAAAACCCCAACACAAATGGCTTACTCAGAAGGAGAACCTTAGGGGCCTGAGTGGGCACCAGGGAGGTGGACTTCAGCTGTGACAGAATCTGAGTCAAGTGGTGGTATTGGGTCTCCCCTGTCTTGCTTTGTTGGCTGCTGGGCAGGCCTCCTCACGTGGGCTTCCTAAGGCTTATCCAGGACTTACAACAGTTGGTTTCAGAGGGATGAAGGGCCCTGCCCCCTGGTCTCCACTTAAGTCCCCATGAGGTGCTTGTTGGCTTATGTCCTTCCTACACCTCAAGCTTTCTCCAGACAGTGGGGCTCTGTCCAGCCTGGGTAGCATCCACCCCTGAGGCAGAGACAGGGTATGACAGGGATGACTGAGAACAGTGCTGAAAGGGACAGGTGGCCTCATGACTAGAGGAATGTGGTGGGGGGCACCTCATGACAAGGATGGGGGGGTAGTCTGTAGAATTACTTGGGACTGAATGGGGTACCCCCCACCAAGAGACTTTTGCAGTCAGAAAAGAGATAGGTACTGGCTACAATAGCCATTATGGGACTGTCCCTGGACTGTCCTTAGGAGAATTGGGAAGTATGTTTGGAGAAGTCCCTTATCCTCTTGTGCCCAATGGGGCTTGCTACTTCCAGAGCCTGGACTTCAGCATGGATGAGAAGGTGAATCTTTTGGAGCTGACCTGGGCCCTCGACAATGAGCTCCTGACAGTTGATGGTGTTGTCCAGCAGGCAGCCCTGGCCTGCTACCGTCAGGAGCTGAGCTATCACCTGTAAGAGCCCACCAGGGACCAGGGATTGGGGTGAAACTGAAGTGACAGAGCCAAGATCACACACATAAGTCACCTTTTTCTTTGAGAGACCCACCTGTATTTGCTGAGATGTCAGGCAGCAGTGCAAAACTGTGGCCAGTGCAAAAATGGTGGCGGCTAACATTTTCCTTCCCTTTTTGCATCCATTGTAGATTAGGGGCCTGAGATCCAAGAGCTCTTGGATCTCAGATAAATCCTCTCACATCCTGAGCTCATCTAGATATGTAGCACACAGTAGGAGCTCTAGGCACAAACTCCCTGGGTCAAAAACCTTCTAGAAATTTTACTTGCCAAACATTTGGGGTACTTCCCCAACCCCATTTATAAAATGGGTATAGCAGCTATAGAAAACACACTAGGTGGTAGTTGTGGGGGCAATGAGGTCAGCATGTGCTAGCCCATACATAGTTTCTGTAACTGTATCTGTTTTTATCATATACACAGACATGGGACTCATGGGGTCCAGAGTAGGCACAGGTGGGGCATGTCAGGTCTATGGTGGGGATCCCATCTAACTTGTCTCGTTCCTGTGGCAGAACACAAGTGGAGCAGTTGGTGCAGGAGAGAGACAAGGCAAGACAGGACCTAGAGAGAGCCGAGAAGAGGAATCTGGAGTTTGTGAAAGAGATGGATGACTGCCACTCTGCCCTGGAGCAGCTGACAGAGAAGAAAATCAAGTAGGTTCTGGGCCCAGAGCAGTGGCTTATGGGCAGACATGGGAGCAACTCTTCACCTGGGGCCTCTCCTGATGCATTGCGAGAGAACAGGGGTTGGCATGGGGCTGCTGAGGCCACAGTTGTGTGTGCTGCAGAGCTGAGGCCCTGAGTTTCACCTGAGCCAGAAGACAGCTTTGAGGATATCCTTTCTGAGAGGAGAAGGTACATCTAAAACGCAGTCCCAGTCTTTAAGATGTGGGTGCAAAGTGCCTGGTGTCAGCTGTGCATGCCCCAGGATGACAGGGAAAACCCCTGGCTCTGCCCTCACATACTTCAGGGTCTGTCTTATAAAAGCCAAGGAGGCTCATAACCTGTATATGTTCCTATTTGACTGTGAGGTAGTGGAAGCTTTGAGAGGGGCTGGCAAATGGCCTCTCATTGGTTCGGCTGGTAGAGGGATCCCAGGGACCAAGGCCTGACTCACATGTCACAGTTCTAGTGTGCTGAGCCAAGCCCTGGTATAGTTTCAATGTGTGGTGTTGGCAGATAGATAGGCCAGAGAAAAGGACACAAAGTCACCTCTCTGGTTTATAAGCCAGAACATTTGAGGAAATATTGCCTGTGAGGATTTCCCAGACTTTGGCAGGGAAGTAACTTCCCTGTTCTTACTATGGGAGTCTTAGTAGGTGGTGGGTGGAGTCAGCACAGTGCTTGCTGGCCTGTGGTCCCTGGAAGGGTTCAGCTGTGCACCTCCCCCACACATGAAGATAAAGGAGGAGGGAAAGAGAGATGGCATGGGTATCTTGATTACTCTGAAAAAACCTCTCACCTTTGCCTCCCCTGTCAAGTGTGTGTGGCATTGGAAAGTGACACTTTTTCACAGCAGTCCCCATGCTATGTGTGTCATTCAAGATACACAGAAAGCCTCTGACACAGACCTGATGGACCGTTAAAGGGATTTCATAGGAATTTTTACCCTCCTGCATTTGCCTCCCGTGCACCTTGGAGCATTCACCCAGCCAGCAAGGAGACTTTTAGCATTATTGTGGCTGGTAGGGAAGAGAGATGAGCAGGAAGTTGGTTGTGAGGAGCCAGAAAAGCTGTGGATAGCACCTTTCTTGGCTTGGTCAGCCAGCCCCAGCTGCCATAGAGGATGCAGACTGGTCCCAGTGAATGGGGAGCTCAGCAGTCAATACCTACCTCATGGCACTTTGTATTAGGCTAAACCTTGAGTTGATACCAAAAGCCCATTCTTCCTTTGCCGAAGACCATAGCACCTTGGCTGTGCAATCTGAGGCCCAGAGGTTGAGCAGACAACGTGGTCTCAGGCTCCCACGAAGACTTTTCTGGCCTATGAGGCTGCTGTGGTCTGAGTGTTCTGTCTGTGCAGATGGTGCCTCACATAAGAGCCTCTGCCACCCAAAACAGACCATTTTAATTCCATTTTCAGCCAAAGAAACTGGGAATTGAAGCAGTTCAGTAACTTGCCCACAATTTTGTGTGGATACGTGAAACTGAAATGTAGGTCTTCTCCTATTCTCACACTGGTTTTTGTTTTATTTTTGGTATTAGGGATTGAACCCAGGGGCGCTTAATCATTGAGCCACCTCCCCAGCTCTTTTTATTTTTTATTTTGAGACGGAAACTCATTAGGTTGCTTAGGTCCTTGCTAAGTTACTGAGGCTGGCTTTGAACCTATAATCCTCTTGCCTCAGCCTCCCAAGCTGCTGGGATTACAAGTGTGTTCCACTGTGCCAGGCTTGCTCTATTTCTAAGACAACTTATTTAGTTTGAGAGTATAAGAAAATGGAACCTTAAGTGAAAAGAACACTAAGGGGTCAAGAGTTTGTTCACCTTGCCCTGGGTCAGCCATGGTCCTCAGTCAATTCTTCTCCACAATCTGTGCACTCAGGTCTCTGCAGATATGCCCTGGGTGGAAGCAGGTCTCCACTTCGCCTCCTGTAGCAGCCACCTTCCCTTCTATGACAGTTCACATGGGCAGACTCTGGGCAAGTCAGGACTCCCTACTGTGACCACCTGTGCCTACTATGTCCACTTCCCCTCCATAGTGGCTGGGGAAGGCCAACACAGCAGGCTGAGGCTGACACATGCTTCTGCACGGTGTGGGGAGGAATGTGTTAAAAATAGAAGTGAAAAAGGGTTGAGGGTGTAACTCAAGTGTAGAGCACTTGCCTAGTGATGGCACTATGGGGACGGGGTGGGTGTGTAGTAACTGTGTAGATGTGTTTGTGAAAGAGCAAGTATGTGAATACATGGGTGTGTGTGTGTGTGTGTGTGTGTGTGTGTGTATGAGAGAGAGAGAGAGAGAGAGAGAGAGAGAGAGAGAGAGAGAGTGTGAGTGTGTGAGCCAGCATAGCTACACTCTTGCTTCCACCAGCTGCTGAATCAAAGGCTCTTGCAGGATTGTGGGAGTTTTTAGGAAAGCTAAAAATTAATTGCCTTTTGCCAAACTCTGAAAGTGTTTCCGATTAGTCCTGAGATACTGAATACACATGACCTCACCATAAAGCAGTGTCTGGGTAAACCGAAAAGCGCAGATGTGGGAGGACTACCAAATGATATAGACATGGCGCTTGACCTTCCTGTGATTGAAGTGGGTCAGGGTCACTGTCCTGAAACCCCTGCACATGGGGGTTTATCTCAGAGGGGTGGTTAAGAAGTGAGTCAGTGATGTTTCTGCTCCTGTCAGCAGTTGAAAGTCTCCATTCAGCTGGTGCATCTGAAAAGTCCAGCCCAGCTTTTCTGTGTACACTCCTGCTACATGAGTTCCTGAAAGCCAAGTTGGAGAATCCTCATGGTGAAGGCTACTCTTGTCTTGACAAGGTGCTTACCTTTGCTCCCCTAAGCTGTTCTCCTTAGTTCCCTGCCTTCCCAGAACTGCTCGTAAAGTTGGTCTGGGTTTCACTGGCAGAGTGAAATTTGTGGTTAAAAATAGAATGAAAACGGGTTGGGGGGATAACTCAGGTATAGAGCACTTGCCTAGTATGCATGAGGCCCTGGTTTATATCCCCAGCACCATAAAGGAAAAAAAAAAAAAAGGATTGAAAGTCTACAGAGAGAGGCCAGTAGGTTAAGTTACTAGAATGTCATTTCCTTTCTCTTGATAACCCACCCCACCCACATTCTCCTAACAGCTCTTTTAACAATGGTTAATATCAGCTTCATGACTTTTTGGTACTAGGGATTGAATCCAGGGACACTTAACCACTGAGCCACATCCGCAGCCCTTTTTATTTTTTATTTTGAGACAGGTTATCACTAAGTGACTTAGTGTCTTGCTAATTTGCTGAGGCTGGCCTCAAACTTGTGATCCTCCTGCCTCAGACTTTGAGGTTACTAAGATTACAAGTGTGCCATTATACCCAACAAAGAAGACTCATTTTGAAACAAATATACCTAAAATCTAAAAGTAAATTGGTTTTGGATAATCCCCTTGAGTAACCAAGAGTTAATTTATTCTAGTTGGAATGTGTGGGGCTTGATTATCTTCCAACCTCCAGGAAAGAACTTGGTGATGTCTTTCCTAGGAATTAGGATCATAAACTCTACTGTAATATCTCTATGAATCTGGTTGAGGGACACATCAAGAGATTCTGAGCCGAAGCCCAGAGAGCCTAATGGGCTGCTGGATCTCATTCTGTGAGCAGTGGGGAAATTATCAGTAGGTTCCTGTAGGTAAGTTTTTTTTACTGTGTCTGTAATAAGTGACATATTCATTATAGAAAACTCAGGAAATAACACCAGAAATTCTACTTCCCAGAAAGGATTACTCTTTTCAATGTCCTTTACTTCTTTTTTCTATCCATATAACAATATATAAGATGATATCATATTATATATACTTTTCTGATGGCTGCACAGTGTCCCATTATGTGAGTCTGCCTCCTTTTTTTATTTAACCACTTTCTTTTCATTGTGTATTTTAAAGGTTTTAAAGAATGGGGTGATAGGATCAAATATTGTATGTTGTAAAAATAGTAGTTTAAACTTAGTCAAAATATTGTGAATGGCTGGGAATGTGGTTCAAGCGGCAGCGCGCTCGCCTGGCATGCATGGGGTGCTGGGTTTGATCCTCAGCACCACATAAAAATAAAATAATGATGTTGTGTTCACCAAAAACTAAAAAATAAATATTAAAAATTCTCTTTCTTTCTCTCTCTCTCTCTCTCTCTCTCTCTCTCTCTCTCTCTCTCTCTCTCTCTCTCAAAAATATATATTGTGAAGTGTTAGTCCTATTTGTCATAATGTGTTTTTTTTCCTAAGAGGAGATGTCCTTCCTTCATCTTCTTGCCCTTCGGGTATTTCTTCAAAGTTCTGAGCCAAGATTAAAAGCCTGAGTTTTGTCAGCTGGAGGGTGTCCCATACTTCTCTTATACTCAGTCTTGGACACTGTCAACCCTTCTGAAGTCAGAGTCTCTTTCATTTGCAAGTCTAAACAGACTTGGTTTGAGAAATGTGTCAAGAAGACTAAGATTTGATGGAAATGGTTGTTGCAAAAGATGAATAGAAATTTTGAGGAAAAAATGCTACATATATCTTCCTCTTCCCTCTTGAGAATTCATTGTCCATAGGTTTCATGCTGCCTGTTTCTTGCAGAGGGAGGCTGACTTTTACACGAATCTGGTGTCAAAGGCCTTATCAAAGGGCTTTTGCAGGGTAGTATGGTGTGATGTTGTGCAGTGTAGGTTTGGAGTAGAAAAGCTGTGCATCAGTGTGATACACCCCAGAGAGCTCTGACCACTCACTCACACCAGGACTCCAAGGGCAAGGTGCTGGCATTCATGTAACCCAGCAGCACCCCTTTTCTGATAAGCATCAGGCCTGCATGAGAAGTTCATCTGCTAGAAGCCAACCCCATCTGCTGAGCAGAATGACAGGGTCCCAGATGGCTGGCCAAGTGCTAAAGGTGGGGTGGGCTTCTGAGAAGAAATGCATCCTGAGGAGGTATGTAGCACACCTAAAGAGCCCCAACATAGAGTGCATGCTGTGTTACAGGAACCTGGAGGAGGGGTACAGGGGAAGGCTGAGTCTCCTGCGCTCAGAGGTGGAGATGGAGCAGGAGCTGATCTGGGAGCAGGCCTGCAGGCAGAAGGCTGCACTGGAGCAAGATGTGAGCCGCTTGAGGGCTGAGGAGGCCAGCCTCCATGAGAAGCTCACCCTGGCCCTAAAGGTAAGTGGGGTGCATCCCTGGGGCACCACTGTGAAGATACAAATGGTTGGCAGAGTAGGGTGATGTTACTTTCTCAGCCAAAGGAGAACATTTCAACTTTGTGAGGAGCCATATTGTGGCTCCCTCTAGCTCCCATTCTTTGCTCAAAGTCAGATAAACCTGAGATCAATGAGTCTGGTGGTACCCTCAGAGTCTAGGAGCACATATAGAGTAGCCTGCCAGAGACCAGATTTGTGGCCTGGAAGAGACATGGCTTTGGTGAGTATCCCATGCTCTGCACTCTCCCTGTGCTTGTCTCCAGTGAGGTTCTAGGCTGCAGGACAGGTAGCTGAGACTTAGAGGCACTCATCTGTGTGCCTGGTTCCTCCTCTCCTGTTTCTCCTTCCTTCCTAACTTGGAGCCCAGTAGCTTCCTTCCACATCTGCCCTGCCTCTTAGCTATCTCTCTTCTCTGGGAGGAAAAGCTGGACACAACATAAATCACTTACCAGCTTTGTTGTTGGTAGAATTATGTCCCTTGACCCTTCTCACTACAGTCCCCAGTGTCTGCAGATCCTACCCTCCTTCCCTGATAGGCCTCTGAGCCCTATATCAATAGGGCAGTTTCAGATCTCTCATTTAGAAAACAGCTCAGGCCAGGCACAGAGGCATACACCTGTAATCCCAACAACTTGGGAGGTTGAAGCAGGAGAATCTCAAGCTTGAGGCCAGCCTGACCTTGTACCAAAAAATAAAATGGATTGGGCATTATTACTTAGTGATAGAGCACCCCTGGGCTCAATCCCCAATTCTGGGGGTGGAGGAATGATGCATTCAGCCTTTTCTTTATCACCCTTAACTTTTCTAAGCATGTGGAATGGGAGAAGAAAAGTAGAGACAATCAGGAAGCCATCTTTGTACAGCCCCACCTGTTCAGTGCAGAGGCAGTGGGTACATACATGCCCTGCCTTAAGGGTTGTTCCCTGATTACAAATGCTGCTTGGTACAAGCCTTCTACTTTAAGAGAGGTGATTCTGAGACCTGCTGACATCCTCCTTCAGTTCCTAAGCCTGGTCAACACTCGCCTGTGTCTCATAGGAAAACAGTCGATTACAGAAGGAGATTGTGGAAGTGGTGGAAAAGCTTTCAGATTCAGAGAAACTAGTCCTGAAACTACAGAACGACCTGGAGTTTGTGCTGAAAGACAAGGCAAGTCCTTCTGCTGATTTTGAGTCTTCAGAGGGAAGCCTGTGGTAGCGGGTAAAAGCTGTCTGTATCTTGAAAAAGAATATATAGGTGACTGAATTTAATGTTTTTCTACTGAAATTCTAGAACCCAAAAAAAAAAAAATTAGCATGGTTACCTTACCTCGTTTTTATACCTCTTTGTGACAGTGTTGGTTGTCATCTGTGACCAGGGACAGCACCATTTGCATGGGCCTCAGATACCCATTCCCAGAGTTGGGGGTAAGGAGGAAGGTTAGAGCTCTGTGCCACCTCAAGGCTCCCGTGGGGCTCTCCCCATCCTCTGAGGAGAAGAGGGACTACTCAGGGACAGGAAGGAAAGTCAGAGTGGTTGTACATGGAGGTGCACAGCCCACCATGGAGGAAGGTTCTCAGAGTCAGGACTGGAGAAGCAGCTCCACTGGCCTGAGGGCCTTCCTCTGATTACTTGTCCTCACTTTCAGCTGGAGCCACAGAACATGGAGCTGCCGTCCCAGGAGGAGCAGTTTGCAGTACTCCTGAAGGAATATGAGCTCAAGTGCCGGGTACATGCCCCACCCAACCTGCCTAGCCACCTGAAACAGCCCTGTGTCCTGCTGTACCTGAAGCCCTCACTTTTGTCATTGTTGCACAGAACCTTCCTGTACCCCTACCCTACCCCTAGTCCACCTGCAGCAGCAGCAGCAGGAAGGGGTGCCTGTGAAATGGGCTTGCCCTGGAAGCTGTCGAGGTCTGCCTGGCTCAGACCTCTGGCAATGTGCAGCCCTCATACCTCTCCCCTCCTGGGTGAACAGCACTCTTGGTCTTCAGGTGTAGAGTGGTCCAGCAGGGGATGGCAGGAGTATCTTCTCCAGGCAGAGTGTCTAATGGAGGTTGCTCAGCCCTACATAGGCATTGTTGAGTCATGCCAAGTGTGCCCAGGGACCAGCCAAGATTCTGAGACAGAAGGGTCTACTTCCAGGATCAATCCTCTTGAAGAAATTTCATTATAGGACACCAGGTGTGGCAGTACTCACCTATAATCCCCATGGCTTGGGAGGCCAAGGCAGAAAAAAATCACAAATTCAAAGCCAGACTCAGCAACTTAGCAAGGCCCTAAGCAATTTAGCAAGACTCTGTTTCTAAATAAAATTAAATATAAAAGGGGCTGGGGATGTGGCTCAGTGGTTAAGCACCCCTGAGTTCAGTCCCCAGTATAAAAAGTTAAAATAAAGAAAGACAGAAAAGAACATGGAAGTAGATGATTGTAGACATGAACACCTACATAGGCAGCATTACCGATTGAGTAAGAATAAGTAAGGCGCATCTTCCGATTGTTAGCCATTTAAAACTCTATGGTGGGTCTGGGATGTAACTTAGTGGTAGAGCATGTGCTTAGCATATATGAGGCCCTGGATTCAAGCCCCACTGTACCCACCAAAAAAAATCCTCCATATATAAACTCCATTGACAAAAATAAGAAACATCTAAGACAGATGAGTTAACTGTTCCAAGTTCAACGCTATAATTTGTAACTATCTGAAGATGTGATTATGTGTGAAGTTGACAGTTCTATCAGGTCCAGGTATAGTTACCTTGTGTGCTAATGGATTAGACACAACTAGTTTTAGTTTTCTCTAATTCTTTCCATATGTAAGTCACCTATAAGTATTCATTCCAAGTCACCTCACACTAAAAATGTGATTATTTCTGGGGATACTGTTAATAGTCATTGTTAAGGGCACCAAAGTAATTTTCTGTGATTTGAAAGTGGAGCAGATAGTGTGGGGAAGACATTTGTATTCTTAAAGTTGGTAATTAATATGGGATGCCCTGTCTCCAGAAAAATAGATAAAACAATTGTTTGATTTTAAGGGTCTATTATCAGTTCATTTCTCATTGATTTTCCTCCAATTTAAGTACATTAATTACTTTGTTTCTGTTGCACATTGCTTTGCCAACACCAGAGGATAAAGGTGAGCCTGACCTTTGGTTCTGAGTGGGCTCTGCATCTGCTGCTGTGGTTTGCCTCTGACTCCAGACCCCAATCCCAGGTGCCCTGCTGGTTTTTCTCTGCACTGATTCTTCCTTTTAAAAATCCTGTGTGTGGTGAGCCGTTGTCACCCTTCCTCTGGACTTATTTGGGGTATATTGGGGGCAGTCATACAGGTGGAATGTGCTGGCTAGCTGTCTGCCAGGATCATAGTCACATGCTGGGTCTTTCTTTTGAACTTGTTGAGTAGACTAGGAACTTAGAAGTAATCATCAATTAATATGTGCCTTTAGTACACTGGATTTTTCAAATATACATAAATCCTTTTTCTTGAATGTAACTCTGCTACTTATTTCACCTCTGATTCTTGAAAATCTATTTTTTGACACATTGCTAAAGATATTTTACATTTTAGTGCTAGCTGTGTGTGTATTTAAAAATTTTCCCTTTCCATATTTTTGGGATATTTTTGGCTATTTCCAGCTAACATTTAGAGCATTTTTAAAATGTATACAAAGTTGCAAGCATAAAAATATAAAAAATAGTGCAGTGAACACCTGTGTAAAAAGAAGGGAATATCTTTCTTTAAAATTTTAATTGATATATAATTGAACATGTTTACGGGGCACAGTGTGAGAAAGTCAATATGTGAATACAATGTGTAATGATCAAATCAGAGTAATGAGCATTTTCACCTCCTCAGACACTTATCATTTATTTTTATTTGGAACCTTCAAACGCCTCTTACATTTAAATTGAGATGTGTAATAAGTTCTTATGAACTATAATCCCTGGTGTTTCCTTTTGATTCAATGGAGGCAGTGCTTTCTTGGCTAGAACACTTAGGTAGGAGGCGTTGTGTTTATCTGGCCCTCGTTGGTGATGGTAATGATCATCTGGTTGAGGTGTTGCCTGATTTCCCTGACCTACGATTGTTTTTTTCTCCCTTAATAACTAAGCAGTAGGGAAACACTTTAAGGCCAGGCATGCATCCATTTGAATTTAGCATCCATTAGTGATTCTTGCCCAATTCAGTCCTAACCATGATAAATGCAAAATGATTTTTTCCAACTCCAGCACCCATTCCACATCTGTCACTGTTGTTCTACTTCAAGCTGGAGAACTCCCATTTGTCCCTCTGTCCTTGGTGTAGACATTAATTCCCCTTTTCCCCCAGTAGCTTTTAATTCGTTCATGTGCTAGTAATTCTGGTGCTCAAGTTGTGCAACCTTTGAGCAGTAAGAATGTCTTCTAGCTGACTGAGGGCATCTTTTATGGTCAATCTCCAGGTTCCAGAAGATGCACCTTCCTCACTGTGCATCTCTTCTTCTTCCCAGGGTCACTTCTCTGGGGTTTCTTGTGCTTATAAGAAGGATATTTGCCAGCAAGGACACCATGCTTTCTCTTGATGCAGAATTCCCTTTCTATTTCACTGTCTATCATTTTAACTTTCCCTTTGTCTTTTGACTGTCGGTCTCAGTTTTCATGGTGAGGCTGCCCTTGCTAAAGGGGAGTCTGAAATGTTAATGAGATTCTCCTTAGAGATTCTCTGTGGTTTCATATCTTTATTGCTACTCAGAGTAGCATATCTTTGATCAGAAACCCTAAATTTGATTTTCTTTTTGAACTTTTCTACATCAGCCTCTAACAGATACCCAGTTTTCCCCATTTTCTGGACATACACAGGGCTTTAGACCCCTACATTTATGCTTAATCAGCTTGACTGGTTCCCCACGGGCAGCCTGCCAGCACTGGTTTCCTCTCCACACTTCTGAAAGTTGCTTCTTGGTATTGATGTTGAACCCCATCTCATTTCTGATTTCGTTTATGAGCTTGCCTTCTCCCTACTAACCAGAAGGAAAGTTCCAAAGTTCCAGAGTCTGCAGATTACCAGGGCTACAGGAAATGACTGCTAGGCTTGTCATTAAAGTCTGTCTCCCTGGCTGGTGCAGTAGTGCCCCAAAGTTGCCTTTAGTGTCCTTAAACCACCCCAAATAAACATGTAGTGTCTCATGCCCAGCTCCCTCCCCCTGTGGAGACCCCTGGTGCCCAGAACACATGCCACCTTCAACAGTCATGACAAACCACTCCTGGCCTGACCTGTGCCCCCCATCATCTGAGAGAACCTCTGTTTTCTGGCACTACTGAATATATGGAATATTTCTATGCTCTCAAAATACCCATTTGGGGTGGCAGAAAGAACCACAAAGTCAGCAGGGCCTGACTTTGGGTGGAAATGATTCTGTTGATGCTGCCTTCTGGATCAGCACTGGCTAATAAAAATACGATACCAGTCACACATGTAGTTTTAAGTTTTCAAGTAGGTACCTTAAAAAATATAGAGACAGGTGCTGTTAATTTTAATAATATATCTTGTTTAATCCATTATATCAAAAATGTTATTTTAATACATAAACAATTGTTGAGATATTGTACAACACCCCCAACTTTTTTTTAAGTCTTTGAAGTCATGTTTATATTTCAGGAGCTCATTAGCCTATGTGGCAAGCATCTCTGATTTGGACAGCTCAGGACCAGATGAATAATGAAGCTGCTGTGTTGAAGGGCAGGGCCAGTTAGCAACCGAGTGCCTGTTCTGTTCCTAGCCTATTCTTTCCCCAGGACAGAGCTTCTCCATTCTCAGGAGAAAAGTGCATTTTTGCACAGGGGATTTGGAGTGAGGTGCAAATGACCCTCCATGAATTCTTCTTTAAGATGCCCAGTGCCTGGCCCTCCTCTGTGGTGGCCTGCAGCTACCACAGAAAGGCACTTGCTCTAAGGGGAGACTTGATGATACAGTTGACAGGCAAGACACTGGCCTCCACTGGCCTCCGGCAATGGTTTCAGGAAGATTAGGTTATTTAATGAGAGCTATCTGAAGAGGTTGTAAAGAATTAGAAATTCAAAACTCAGGCAGCCGCTATCTTGTGGGTATGCCAGGTGGGCCTCCATTCCTCTCCTTATGTTCAAATGTGGGCTTCCTCACAGCATGGTAGCCAGCTTCCCCCTGAGGGAGTGTCCCAAGAGACACTATGTGGCAACTTGTCCTTAAAAGGCATATGACCTCACTTCTGCCATGAGAAGATCAGATCAGTCACAGAGTCACAGCTCTGCCTGGGACCCAGGGTAGGGGAGAGAGACCCACAATCAGGAATGACTGTTGCTGTGTTTCTGGAGAGTCTACAGGATTTGGAACCATCTAGGAAAATGAGCTGGAAACTCTTTCTCCTATCCCTTTTAACAAGCAAGTGCCTCGACCCGTTTATCCAGACATGCTTCATTAAAGTGCAGACCCCAAACATGCCAGCCCCAATGCAGACCCTTCCTTTGAAGCTTCCTCCTCTGTCTGAAGGGTGTGTCTCTCCCTCATTTCACTTCCTGTACCCATGTGGCCTCCACCTACTCGTTGTCTGCTTGCTAATCATCCTTTCTGCTTTGTGGCATTTGATCTAAGGCAAGTGGCAGCCTCTTTGGTATTTAATAACTGCATCTTCAGAACCCTTTGCATATTGCTCAGCAGCTGAGGAAAGAATCCCAACACATAGTCCAGGACATTATGGTTTCTCATGTGTGATTTTTAAACAAAGCACCTGTAGTTTCAGATGTTGGAAATTCTCTGTATTTTCCACAGTTGCCTTATTATCCACTCATTTTTTTTCTTTGAGCCTTTCTTGTACTTCTGATGATCAAAACTCATTTGGGCGTGAGATTGACTGGTTTTTGCTTAGCCTAACTAACATGTTAGGAGTCCAGAATCATTTCCTGCTGGCCTCACTGTGTGTTTAGCCCATATTGGATACTCCCTAAAAATGGGGCTGGTCCTGGGCTCATCCTTACTGGGCTCAGTGGCTGCAGCAGCTGGAGATGGTATCTGGCTCTACCCCACAGGATCTGCAAGATTGCAATGATGAGCTACAAGCTGAGCTGGAAGGCCTGCGGGCACAACTGCCTGAGAGTTGGCAGAGCCCCTCAGAGGACCTGGGCACCCATGGACAGAGGGTCTCTGGACGTGGCCCAGCAGGTACGAGCCTGGCCCTGGCTGTTGGGGCTCCATGGAAGCAGCTCGAGGCTGGATGTTTACATGACCCTTGAGACCAGAGGTGGTGAAGGAGTGTGGAGAGTTTTGCCATTTGTTATAAATGGCGAAGGTTATGATGATCTTGTGAACTCAAGGGAAATACATCTGCCTAGTGAAGCATCATAGGCAACCTTGTAGAAGAGCCTGGAATATGGAAGGCAACTTAGGGTAGCTGTGGGGTGGGCATGGGACAGTCCCACTGAGGGGAAGTCCTGCCTGTATGCAGAGTCTACCTTCAGGCGCCCATACTCTCAGGTGAGGGAATTGGGGCCTTGATGGAACTTGTAAGGAGCCTCCCAGTTCTCTTGAATAATCTGTGTTCAGGTTAAGACTGGCTGCTGATTTCTATGGAACACTAGCTTTTATAATATGGTGTAACCCTTTTTGCTAGCACCTCATTCCTCACAGATGGGGCACAAGGAAGGGGTGCTGTCTTCAGGGTGATGAGATGAAGACAGGATGACTGATGGTATCCACATGTCAGATTGGAAGGTTTAGAAGGGACCCTGAGGTGCATAACATAACGGAATGTCCTCTCATTCACAGGCATTTTGTCTGTGGGTGATTCCACTCCAGTGAATATAGAAACGGAGATAATGATGGAGCAGGTGAAGGAACGTTACCAAGATCTCAAGATCCAGCTGGAGACCAAGGTCAGGGGACAAGGGCACTATGGGCTATACACTGGCAGCAATTGCTTCACTGAACCAATGTTACCACACACGGCTGCCCTGGCACCTGCATCTGCCTTGTAATGGGCCAGCTCAGAGAGGAAAGATTGTAGGAAAGAGTAAATAAAACTGACATTACCCCCCAGGCCCTCTGTGGGGGGAAGTAGGGTGTAATAATAATGATGAATGACAGGGAAGGAAGGGATTTGTTTTGCTCTGAGTGTCACATGAGGATGTGCTAAAGATAGCTGTGTGATGGACAGCTTTTCCAACTTGTCTGCTATTGGGAATCACAGGGACAAGCTTTGTTCTAAGCCTAAATGACCTGGAATTTGCCCTCTATGGGGACTCCCTGGGCAGGATTTCTCAGGCTGAGTGTGTCCTCTTGGATGAACTTGTCCCCTGCTCTGTTATTAGGTAGTAGTGGATTTTAAGGACAGTTTCCCAGGACTTGCTGTCATGAATCCAATTCATTTGTCTGATTAGCAGTTGTGTCCTTGATCTCACTGAATGAATTAATTGGAAGCTTCTAGCATGGCTTTGCCCACCTATATCTGGATAGTATTCCTTCTGTCAGGTATTCCAAGGTGTTAAGAGCCACCCTGCTTGTCTTGTGAAGGCTCCTTAGATCTCTCAGTAGCTCTCATGCCCTCTGCCCTCTTCATGTCACCTGGCCAGATGCCCAGGTTGGCCTTGAGCCTTCTGACCGCACCTACTGGACCTGCTTTGGTGGGGGGTCACTGTGAAGTCATGGCGGATGACATATTGCATATGGCCAATATGGGTCCTCAGGGAGTGTTACCATCATTTACATTGTTACCTCCTTCCACAGACCCTGGGGCCTAGTTAGGTCTAGGCCATTGTGCCTGGTAGCTTCATATTTCTGTTCTTACCAGTTAGGTCATATTTAGGACTTTCTGACTTGTGTGTCTCATGGCTCCCTCTTTAGGTAAATTACTACGAGATGGAAATTGAGGTCATGCAGAGAAACTTTCAGAAGGAGAGAAAGGAGATGGAGCAGGCTCACCAGCTTGAGGTTTGCACATTGGAAAGCCAGAAAGCAGACCTGGAAGCATTGTATACCAAGTCTCAGGAGGTCATCCTGGGCCTGCGGGAGCAGCTGCAGGATGCAACTCATGGCCCTGAGCCTGGGCAGACTGGGATGGAACAGTGCTGTGCGCAGGTGCTGTGTGGCCTGGCCCAGCAACTGAAGGAGGAGCTGCAGCTGAGGCACCAGAACCAACTACAGCAGATAAGGTCTGTTTGGGTTTGGAGCTCATGACTAGGGTTTCTTGCTAACAGTCAAAGTTTGAAATTAGATTTGGGTAAGCGCTTTAGGATTGCAGTGTCTTCTAGCAGGATGAGTTTTCTCTGAGTAAATGAATGAGAACTGAAAAAATTGGTTGTTGTATTAAAGATTTTTACTTTAAGGCAAAATACCCTTTTAACAGAATTTGGGACATGGAGTAGTTTTTTGTATAGAATTTTAACTCTGTTCTTTCTCTTCGGCCTCAGACTTGCCTAGTAGGCAAAGGCAGAATTTTCTCCATCATTTAGTATAGCATTCTGGTTTTCCAGGACATGGTGGAATAAGGAAAAAAAAAAAAGTCAAAAAGTCTCCCCAGAATGGAAAAGATAGTTAATTTGGACAGGTCAGAATCTTCAAAAAGGCTGAAATATTTGTACCCAGAAGGGAAAGGGGCTATTTGGAAAATCTGAGTGTGGTATTTTGGGTGTTAATGGTGGGAGTTACCTGAAAAATGCCACGTTCCCTCCCTGTCACATGAGCCTGTCTTGGTAGAGTTAGTACTTGTTTATTGAAGACATGATGCTGGTTACTGGGATACAGACCCATGGACAGCATTATCTCCCACAAGAAGATGACCCCTCCTATCACCTGGCCATTTTACGTCACCCCAGCAAGACCAGGACCTCCCCCATTGGCCAGGACTTTACAAAACGACTCAGGTGAGGGTTGTGCGGAGGCTAGTGATGTTCACCTGTTGATACTTAAGAAACATGGCCCTGTCACCACACTGTTACAGCAGGAAGTCAAGTGACCTTTGCAGGGAAATCATTCCTGACATAGATAAGGCAGGCACTCGTCTTAGTAGAAAGAAGTCAGGGTTACCTCAGTATGTGAGATGTGATAAAGAAGAATCGGCATTCCCTCTTCTCTCCCCTCCAAGATGATGCCCGTGTACCCACCTAGGCCACTGGGGACTCACAAAAAATGGACTGCTATTATCCTGGAGGATAAAGAAGTAGTTTTTTTTTTTTTTTTTTTTTATGGGAGTGGATACTGGATTGAACTCGGGGGCACTCAATCACCGAGCCACATCCCAGGCTCTTTTTTGTATTTTATTTAGAGACAGGGTCTCATTGAGTTGCTGAGCGCCTTGCCATTGCTGAGGCTGGCTTTGAACTCGAGATCCTCCTGCCTCAGCCTCCCAAGCCACTGGGATTACAGCTGTGTGCCACCAGGCCTGGCAAGAAGTAATTTTTAAGTCATGTGTTTTCCCAGAGCTCTGAATTATCTTTTTTTTTTTCTTTGACCTCATTAGATAACTTTATTCACACAAATATCCCTTAATTTATAAAGCCTCAGCCTAAGTAAAATAAGTACACAAAAAAACTATCTTAAACCCAAGAATGTGAAATAAGGGACTCAACCCTCTTAGACCCACCTTGGGACCCCCACGAGGTGGCTGAGGGACAGGTATAAGGAAGCCACCCTCCTCCTCAGTGTCCAGGATGCCCCTGCCCACCTGCCCAAGCCATCTTGGGCCTTGGAGTTCTCTGGCTCCTCACTCCTGGGGAGCGTATCCTGCTACTCAGCTGGGCTCCTCGCCACACCTCTGAATAAGGTAGAGCCATAGGCAGCCCCATGTCATTTTCTACCACCCTGCCTTGGCCAGAGTGGACAGTGTGCCTTGACAGGCTTGGTGTTCCTGTCCAGCCCTCATTCCACACCATAGTCTCAGGTGCCACAGGCCCCAGGCCAGCCACTTAAGGGATTTTCCAGGGAAGTTTTAAATACAGATGAGTGTCAGCCATGTCACTAACACTCAAGACCTGCACTGTCTGAGGACACTCACTGCCATGAGGCACACATCCTCTGTCCAGTTTAGTAACTCCTGGCCACACTTGACCTTTGAGCACTGGCAATGTGGCCAGTGTGACTACAGGATGGAATTTTACTTCTACATCACAGTAAATTCCTTTCATGTAAACCATCACATGTGGTGGGTGACTTCCATTGCTGGCGTCTGTGTGTAGACCTAGCCCCCAGGTGTGGAAGCCCTGGGCACAGGGACATAAAGAAGGATACGGAGAATCAGTCAGGAGAGAAGAGTTAAGCAGTTAGAACAGGCGTCCTAGTGGCCTTTTCTTCCCTGAGAATAAGGGTCTGGGGTTCACCGTGGCAGAGCCCATGTTTTTATGACTCATTATTTCTGTAGGAAAGAGGCAGAAGATGTGCTGACCCAGAAACTGTCATGGCTGGAAGCCCAACATGTTGCCCGCTGTGAAAGGCTGTCCCTGCAGCATCAGAGCGAGAAGGACCGCCTGCTGCAGACGCACCTGTGGCGACTGAGGGAGCTGGTGGCACAACTGGACCTGGAGAAAGAGCAGCAGGGAGAGAGAGAGAAGGAGATCCTCACACGCTGTCAGAAGCAGCAGATGAAACTGCAGGCAGCGATGAGTGAGGAACAGGCACAGATTTGTAGATCGATGGCTCTGGAGAAGGAGAAATTGGAGCACACCTACAGGAAGCAAGTGGAAGGGCTTGCCCAGGAGGCAGAGGCACTGAGGGCCCTCTTGAACGATGGAACCACTGTGACGGGCAGTGAGCAGGGGGTTATACCTGGCCTCACATCCCTGTGCCTAGGTGGGGAGCAACCATTGGCTCAGTTGGACCTGAATACTGATGGAGAGATGAGGGAACTGGCCGGAGACACGCCTGGCCAGAGGCGAACTGAAGGCAGGGATTTACCCAGCCAGCCTCGCTGTGTGGACACCACACAGAGCCCAACCCCTGTTCTGGTATCCAGAGAGTCCTTGAAAAGCTTCAGCCTAGGAGAGAACTGTCAGGGTCCGCTCAGTGCTGGGGAGGTAGCTTCTGTTCCCTTGGAGAAGAGGTCATACATGCAGCCATGCGAAGGGAACAAGGGAGCCATTGCAGAGGAGCCAGTGCCTTCTGCCAGGGCCCCAATGAGTCTGGGCCAGGCTGATGCCCAGGAGCTTCCCGTATTGGCCACAGAGGGGATTGCCTGGTTGGCTCAGCCCCAGACATTGGAGCCATGGCACAGCCCAGCCACTTTGGAGGAGCAAGCCAGCAGCCTGGGCAGGGACCCAGCCCCTGAGAGTGGTCATGGCCAGGTCTTTGAGGGGATGTCCAGGGGTGGTGACGATGCCCTGGAGACCTGGCTTGAGCACAGCCAGGAGGCTGCCCGTTGGGGGTCCTCCCTGTTACACTCCAAGCTCCCAGACCCACAGCAGCCTGGGCTGGAGTGTCTTACTGCCCTGGAGGAGACAGAGGCCAAAATGGCATTGGAGAAAGAGAAGAGTGATATGAGAAACAAACTTCTCCAGCTGGAAGATGTTGTCTGGGCTCTCGAGAAAGAAGCAGACTCAAGAGAGAATGACAGGTTTTATTTTTCCTATTCTTTTTTTTTTTTTTATTGGTTGTTCAAAACATTACAAAGATTGCAGAATCACATCGGTTACACATCCACATTTTTACATAATGCCCTATTAGTAACTGTTGTATTCTGCTACCTTTCCTATCCTCTGCTATCCCCCCTCCCCTCCCCTCCCATCTTCTCTCCCTTCCCCATCTACTGTAATTGTTTCTCTCCTTGTTTATTTTCCCATTCCCCTCACAACCTTTTATATGTAATTTTGTATAACAATGAGGGTCTCCCTCCATTTCCATGCAATTTCCCTTTTGTCTCCCTTTCCCTCCCACCTCATGTCTCTGTTTAATGTTAATCTTTTTCTCCTGCTCTTCCTCCCTACTCTATTCTTAGTTGCTCTCATTATATCAAAGAAGACATTTGGCTTTTGTTTTTTAGGGATTGGCTAGCTTCACTTAGCATAATCTGCTCTAGTGCCATCCATTTCCCTGCAAATTCCACGATTTTATCATTTTTAGTGCTGCATAATACTCCATGGTGTATGATTGCCACATTTTTTTTATCCATTCATCTATTGAAGGGCATCTGGGTTGGTTCCACAGTCTAGCTATTGTGAATTGTGCTGCTGTGAACATCGATGTGGCAGTATCCCTGTAGTATGCTCTTTTAAGGTCTTCAGGGAATAGTCCGAAAAGGGCAATAGCTGGGTCAAATGGTGGTTCCATTCCCAGCTTTCCCAGGCATCTCCATACTGCTTTCCAAATTGGCCGCACCAATTTGCAGTCCCACCAGCAGTGTACAAGAGTACCCTTTTCCCCACATCCTCTCCAGCACTTGTTGTTTTTTGACTTCAGAATGGCTGCGAATCTTACTGGAGTGAGATGGTATCTTAGGGTGGTTTTGATTTACATTTCTCTGACTGCTAGAGATGGTGAGCATTTTTTCATGTACTTGTTGATTGATTGTATGTCCTCCTCTGAGAAGTGTCTGTTCAGGTCCTTGGCCCATTTGTTGATTGGGTTATTTGTTATCTTATTGTCTGATTTTTTGAGTTCTTTGTATACTCTGGATATTAGGGCTCTATCTGAAGTGTGAGGAGTAAAAATTTGTTCCCATGATGTAGGCTCCCTATTTATCTCTCTTATTGTTTCTCTTGCTGAGAAAAAACTTTTTAGTTTGAGTAAGTCCCATTTGGTGATTCTTGTTATTAACTCTTGTGCTATGGGTGTCCTATTAAGGAATTTGGAGCCTGACCCCACAATATGTAGATTGGAGCCAACTTTTTCTTCTATCAGATGCAGAGTCTCTGATTTGATATCAAGCTCCTTGATCCATTTTGAGTTAACTTTTGTGCATGGTGAGAGAAAGGGATTCAGTTTCATTTTGCTGCATATGGATTTCCAGTTTTCCCAGCACCATTTGTTGAAGATGCTATCCTTCCTCCATTGCATGCTTTTAGCCCCTTATTAAATATAAGATAGTTGTAACTTTGTGGATTAGTCTCTGTGTCCTCTATTCTGTACCATTGGTCCACCCGCCTGTTTTGGTACCAGTACCATGCTGTTTTTGTTACTATTGCTCTGTAATATACTTTGAAATCTGATTCACACTTCCTGCTTAGAATTGCTTTTGCTATTCTGCGTCTTTTATTTTTCCATATGAATTTCATGATTGCTTTATCTATTTCTACAAGAAATGCCGTTGGGATTTTAATTGGCATTGCATTAAACCTATAGAGAACTTTTGGTAATATCGCCATTTTGATGATGTTAGTTCTGTCTATCCATGAACAGGGTATATTTTTCCATCTTCTAAGATCTTCTTCTACTTCTCTTTTTTAGGGTTCTGTAGTTTTCATTGTATAAATCTTTCACCTCTTTTGTTAGGTTGATTCCCAAGTATTTTATTTTTTTTGAGGATATTGTAAATGGAGTGTTTTTTCTCATTTCCATTTCAAAAGTTTTGTCGCTGATATACAGAAATGCCTTTGATTCATGCGTGTTGATTTTATATCCTGCCACTTTGCTGAATTCATTTATTAGTTCTAGTAGTTTTTTTGTAGACCCTTTTGGGTCTTCTAGGTATAGAATCATGTCATTCACAAATAGTGATAATTTAAGTTCTTCTTTTCCTATTTTTATGCCTTTAATTTCTTTCGTCTGTCTAATTGCTCTGGCCAGTGTTGAGCAGAAGTGGTGAGAGAGGGCATCCCTGTCTTGTTCTAGATTTTAGAGGGAATGCCTTCAGTTTTTCTCCATTCAGAATGATGCTAGCCTGAGGCTTAGCATAGATAGCTTTTACAATGTCGAGGTAAGTTCCTGTTATCCCTAGTTTTTCTAATGTTTTGAACATAAAGGGATGCTGTACTTTGTCGAATGCTTTTTCTGCATCTATCGAGATGATCATATGGTTCTTATTTTTAAGTCTATTGATGTGGTGAATAATATTTATTGATTTCCATATATTGAACCAACCTTGCATCCCAGGGATGAATCCTACTTGATCATGGTGCACAATTTTTTTGATGTGTTTTTGTATCCGATTTGCCAGAATTTTATTGAGGATTTTTGTATCTAGGTTCATTAGAGATATTGGTCTGTAGTTTTCTTTCTTTGAGGTGTCTTTGTCTGGTTTCGGAATCAGGGTGGTGTTGGCCTCATAGAATGAATTTGGAAGAGCTCCCTTTTTTTCTATTTCCTGAAATAACTTGAAAAGTATTGGTATTAATTCTTCTTTAAAGGTTTTGTAAAACTCCGCTGTATGCCCATCTGGTCCTGGGCTTTTCTTGGTTGGTAGTCTTTTGATTGCTTCTTCTGTTTCATCCATTGATATTGGTCTGTTCAAATTGTGTGTATCCTCCTGACTCAGTCTGGGCAAGTCATATGACTTAATAAATTTATCGATGTCTTCACTATCTTCTATTTTATTGGAATATAGGTTTTCAAAATACTTTCTAATTATCTTCTGTATTTCTGTAGTGTCTGTTGTGATATTGCCTTTTTCATCCCATATGTTAGTAATTTGAGTTCTCTCTCTTCTTCTCTTCGTTAGCATGGCTAAGGGTCTGTCGATCTTATTTATTTTTTCGAAGAACCAACTTTTAGTTTTGTTAATTTTTTCAATAGTTTCTTTTGTTTCAATTTTGTTGATTTCCGCTCTGATTTTAATTATTTCTTGCCTTCTGCTACATTTGCTGTTGTTTTGCTCTTCCTTTTCTAGGGCTTTGAGATGAAGTGTGAGCTCATTTATTTGTTGGTTTTTTTCTTTTTTTGAGGAATGACCTCCAGGCGATGAATTTCCCTCTTAAAACTGCTTTCATTGTGTCCCATAGATTCCAATATGTTGGGTCTGTATTTTCATTTATCTCTAAGAATTTTTTGATTTCCTCCTTTATGTCTTCTGTAACCCATTGATCATTCAGTAACATATTGTTCATTTTCCATGTGATGTAGGATTTTTCCTTCTTTTATCATTGATTTCCAGTTTCATTCCATTATGATCAGATAAAATGCATGGTATTATCTCCACCCCTTTATATTTACTGAGGTTTGCCCTATGGCATAATATATGGTCTATTTTTGAGAAGGATCCATGTGCTGCTGAGAAAAAAGTATATCCACTTGATGATGGTTGATATATTCTATATATGTCAGTTAAGTCTAGGTTATCGATTGTGATATTGAGTTCTATAGTTTCTTTATTCAACTTTTGTTTGGAGGATCTGTCCAATGGTGAGAGAGGTGTGTTGAAGTCACCCATAATTATTGTGTTGTGGTCTATTTGATTCTTGAACTTGAGGAGAATTTGTTTTATGAACATCGCAGCACCATTATTTGGTGTATAAATATTGATAAATGTTATGTCTTGTTGGTGAATGGTTCCTTTTAACAGTATATAGTGTCCTTCCTTATCCCTTTTGATTAACTTAGTCTTGAAGTCAATTTTATTCGATATGAGGATGGCCACCCCTGCTTGCTTACGAGGACCGTGTGCGTGGTATATTTTTTCCCAACCTTTCACCTTCAGCCTGTGTATGTCCTTTCCAATCAGATGTGTCTCCTGGAGGCAGCATATTGTTGGATTTGTTTTTTTAATCCATGTTACCAGCCTATGTCGCTTTATTGGAGAGTTTAGGCCATTAACGTTTAGAGTTACTATTGATATGTGGTTTGTAGTTCCAGCCATGTTTGATTATTTATCTTTTTTTTTTTAATTTAGTTTGTTTCTCCATGATTATCTTTCCCCCCGCCCTCTGATTTACCGAGGCACTTCCCACTGATGGTTTTGGTTATTGTTTTTCATTTCTTCCTCATGTAGTGTTTTGCTCAAGATGCTTTGCAATGCTGGTTTTCTGGCTACAAATTCTTTTAACTTTTGTTTATCATGAAAGATTTTTATTTCGTTGTCGTACCTGAAGCTTAATTTTGCTGGATACAGAATTCTTGGTTGGCATCCATTGTCTTTCAGTGTTTGAAATACGTTGTTCCAGGATCTTCTCGCTTTCAGCATCTGTGATGAAAAATCCGTTGTTAACCTTATTGGTTTACCCCTGAATGTAATCTGCCTCCTTTCTCTTGTAGCTTTTAATATTTTCTCTTTGTTCTGTATATTGGTTATCTTCATAATAATGTGTCTTGGCGTTGGTCTACTGTGATTTTGTATGCTCAGTGTCCTGTATGCATCTACAATTTGTATATCCGTTTCCTTTTTTATTTCTGGAAAGTTTTCTGTAATTATTTCATTCAGCAGGTTGCTCTTTCCCTAGGTTTGAACCTCTATACCTTCCTCTATCCCGATGACTCTTAAGTTTGTTTTTTTTATGTTATCCTATATCTCTTGGATGTTTTTCTCATGATTTTTTTTACCAGCCTTTCTGAGTTGGCTAGATTCTTTTCAAGATGATATATTTTGTCTTCATTATCTGACGTTCTGGCTTCTACTTGCTCCACTCTGTTAGTGATACTCTCATTTGAGTTTTTAGTTTGGTTTATCGTTTCCTTAATTTCTAGAATTATTGTTTGATTTTTTTAATAATCTCTATCTCCTGATAAAGATGCTTATTTGCTTCTTTTATCTGTTTATGTAATTCATTTTCAATGTGTTCTTTCACTGTTTGAATTTGCTGTCTCATATCCTCTTTAAGATTCCATTCCATCTGTCTAAGGTATTCCTTGAGTTCTTTATTTGACCATTTTTCTGATGCCTGTAGGTCCTCCTGAATTTAGGCTGTCCTGCATTGTTTGTACTCCTTTTCTTCCTTGCTTTTTCATGCTGCTCATGTTACTTCTTGTTCTGTTTGACTGCTGAGTTACTGTTTACTCCTATAAATTTATTTGATGCTTGGGAGGAAAGGTATTAAAAGGGAAGGGAAAAAGTCACTAAAGAGAATGAGAGTAAGCAGGTAGAATTCAAGGAAGGGGGAATAAAAAAAATTGAAAAGAAATGAAAAGACAAAAGAAAAAAGTAGAAAAGAAAAAAAGAAAAAAAAATAATAATAATTAAAAAATTAAAATTAAAAAAATAGAAAAAAAATTTAAAAAAAATAGAAAAAAGTTTTAAAAAACTTAAAAAACAACAACAAAAAAAGGAAAATGAAAAAAAGAACCCAAATTTAAAAAATAATAATAAATGCAGTTTTAAGAGTTTGATTAACTTCTCTTCTCCTGTCAATACCTGGGAACCAATCACTGTGCAGCAGCTCCTCCTCCAAGACTGGGCGAGTCTCCAATCCTGGGTGCCTAGGGCCTCCTCTTGTGTCTAGTCGCTTCCCCACTTTTCCTCAAGCCAGGCCCCACTCACCGGTGACGCTCACCACAATACTGGCTACACGCCAGGTCTGCTGCTCCCAGGAGCCCTGATTTCATGAACATCTGGGCACACTCTCCCTGTTTGCCTCCCTCAGACCCTAAGTTTGTAGAGCTTGGGGCTGAGAATCCTCAGCGAAGTTTGCTTACCCTCCGGTAGCCACGTCCCCGGAAGCTGGTGCAAGAGACCTCAGCCATCTGCTCTGGTGGGAGCGGTAGCCGGGAGTTCTGCGCCGCGGGTCCGTACCACTCCTGATTCCTTTCGTCTGGCTATCGCGCTCATGGTAGAGCTGGGAGGGGCTCTTAAGCCCTTTGAACATATTCTTTCAGTATTAGATTCTACTGTTAACTTGTGACAGCTACTCTAATAGTTCCTTTGAAATATGTATCATTTATCTGCTGCTGCTGTAACAAATGACCAAAAACCCAGGGACTTAAAACAACACTGATTTGTCATCTAAAAGTTTTGATGGTTAGAAGAGTAAAATAAGTCTCATTGGGCTAAAAGCCAGGTGTTGGTGCTAGCAAGACTGCATTCCTTTCTGGAAATTCTACAGGGAATCCCTTGTGCTTTTTCCAACTTCTAGAGACTGCTCACTTTCAGATTCATGCCCCCTCCTATCTTTAAAGCCATGGATGGTGGGTCAAGCCCTTCCCACATCACATGACCCTGATGCTGACTCTTCTGCCTTCCCTTCTACTTTTAAGGATCTTGGTGATTACATTGGGGCCACCCAGATAATCTACAATGACCTATGTAAGGTCACTTAGGTAGCAGCCTTGATTCCCCTCTGCTATATGATGTTACATGTCCACAAGTTGTGAGGACAGGAACATAGATGTGGGCATCTTTTAGAGGCTATTACCCTGCCTACCACAGCAGGTGATTTGACTTTTGTCTTTTGGCTGCTTCTAGAATATTCTGTATCTTTGGCATTTTACCTTTGGTATATATTTCTTTCTTTTTAGCTTTATGTTAAAGTGTAATATACATAAGAAAAATGCACATATGTACAGTTCAGAGAATTTTCAACAAATTGAACACACCCAGGATATCTTATCCCCACACACACCCAATATCTCTGTTACTAGCAGTCAGAGCAAGAAACGGAACACACCAAAGCCCACCTCCATAAGTGGGTAAACTGCTAGCCCAAATTCTAACAACAGTGATTAATTTTTTTTCTCTTTTTTCTTCATGTAGTATATACTCTCTTGCATCTGATTTTCTTGGCTCATATTTTTCTTTGCCCCTATTTTTGCTTATAGGTATAATTCATTCATTGGCATTACTATGTAGTATGCTGTTAGGTGATTATACTACAGTTTGTTTATTTTTTTCATCTGTTGATGGATATTTCAATAGTTTCTGGTTCAGGGCTGTCAATATAGTACTGTGATGAAAGTTTTGTACATGTCTTTTGAAGAATTTATGTCGTTACGTACCTAGGAATGGAATTGTTAAGTTGTGGAAAAAGTTGGAGTTTTCTTTTTGTTTATCCTATTTAGAAAACATTATTATTTAGAATGTTTGGGATATTGTCTTATGAAAGTTCCTCAGCCATTGCTCTTAAAATACTACCTCTCCCTGGCCATGGTGGTGCATGCGTGAAATCCCACTGATTTAGGAGGCAAAGGTAGGAGGATCCCAAGTTCAAGGCCAGCCTGGACAACTTAGTGAGACCCTATATCAAAATAAAAGATTAAAAGGGCTTGAATGTAGGGCTAAAAGCTCAGTGCTAGCTTTTAGCCCAATGAGACTCATTTTATTCTTCTAACTACCAAAACTTTAAGATGACAAATCTGTTTTTTTAAGCCTCTGGGTTTTTGGTCATTTGTTATAGCAGCAGCAGATAAATGATTACATATTCAAAGGAACTATTAGAGTAGCTGATACAAGTTAACAATAGAATCTGATACTAAAAGAACATATTCAAAGGTCTGAAAAACAGCTTTTGACTGTACTGTTAAAAAAAAAACTACACACAAACTGCTACTTCATTCATGGTGTTAATTAGATGTATGATGTTAGATCTTTTCTGCTTTTTCCTTCCTTTATCAATTTCTCTTATATTTTTCCATCTTCTTTCTCTTTTCTCTGTACCACACCCAGGTTATCTTATCCCCCCCACACACCCAATATCTCTGTATTCCAGGTCAGTTACTTCTTTAATCTGTTTAAACTCATTCAGTGAGTTTTTATAGACATTTGACTTTTTGTTTCTAAAGATTCTGTTTGAACCTATCTGATCATGATGTCGTCTTATGGCTTGTTCATTTTTTAAAATTTCCATTCTTAATTTTTGTAAAATTGTATAATATTTATTTTTAGTTTGTGTCTGATAATTCTAATATCTAAAATTCCTAGAGGATCTAATTTTTTTTAAGTGATGAAGAGAGTTTTTTGAGAGAGAGAGAGAGAGAGAGAGAGAGATTTTATTTATTTATGTATTTTTTAGTTCTCAGCGGACACAACATCTTTGTTTGTATGTGGTGCTGAGGATCGAACCCGGGCCACACGCATGCCAGGCGAGCACGCTACCACTTGAGCCACATCCCCAGCCCCCTGATTTTTTTTTTCCTTGTTTGGTTTTGTTCTGTTTAGTTTTCACTTCAGCTGTATCTCATGGGTGTTTGTTTGTTTGTTTGTTTTTCCATGTATGTTTGGGTGTTCTGTGATTGTGAGCTCATATTTACTTTTTATTTAATCTCTGGGAATTTTGGTAGCCCTAAGGGGATGCTTTTCTGCGCAGGGTTTGTATTGCTTTTGCAGAGAACTAGGGAGATACTCATCTGGGACCCCTTGCACCTCCTTTCAGAGCCCTGACTGTCCAGGTCTTGTTCTGTTTGATAGAATTGCTATGATATTTAAAGTATAAAATACAGAGAAGGTAAAAAAACAAACAAACAGGTGTCCCTGCTGATAGTGGTGCTGGTATATTCCCTGATTGCAGGGTCACCCACCTTTGTAGCTTCCCACTCAGCTTTCGTTTCAGCTTCCGGTTTTTCATTTTGTTTGGGGGATTCCTGGGAGTTTCCGTTGCTTTCTGTGAGGACAGTCACACACTGCACACTCAGGCCTGCACAGGTTTCATTGTTTCTGAGGAGTTCCAGGGTGTGGAGAGGCTGCCTTCAGTTTTCCTGGGCTCCTGGAAGTAGACCCCCACACACTCCACTTGCATTCAATCACTTTGTTTTCCATTCTGGAGACAGAGTGGTAGCTTCAAAACAGATATAATTTGTTTTGCTCTCTTGCATGAAACCCTTTGCTGCTTTAAAAAAAAAAACTATTGGTGCATTATAATTATACATAATAGTGGACTGATTGTTGCATATTTGTAGAGGCATATAATATGACAATATAATTTGATCAGTTCAGTTCCCCTTCCTGTTACTTTTTAAATTCCAGAGACTTCTATTTCTTTATTCTTCTCTTAGTCTATCATGACATGTAGGAAGTTATGTTAAGGGGATACATAGGCTTAATGCTATAAGCAACATAGATAAAATGAACTCAGAGATGTGTTCTTAATTTGAAAAAAAATGGGAGGCTAAATCCAGATAGAGACCTACCAGGGGAAGTAAATGTCAGCTAGACTCCCGTATATTAATAAATCCTCCAGGCAACAAGTATGAATTTTAAGATGCCTCTTTAATGATCTGTATCAGTCAATTGTATCTTTCTTAAATCAGTGGTGTTAGTTGATGTCCCAAGATGGTTCCCACATGAGGGGCCACCTTCTGTCAGGTATCTCTCTGGGAATCGACATGGAATTTTCCTAAGTGTTTCCTTCCAGAGCTGCTGTGAGGGTGTAGGATGGGTGAACTCTCACAAGAGAGAAAGTATGCCTTTGTAGTTTGGTCTGATTCCTTGTGCTTCTTAGCTCTGGCTTCAGTTCACTGGCCAGGGATGAATATCCTTTGCCATCCCTGAGGACTTACCCCTAGCACTTGGCAATAGAAGCCAGTACCCATATCCATATTCAGATGGAAGTGGTGAAATGTCAGCTGCCCCGAAAGGTAAACAAAATAATGGTGCTGATTGCATTCATGGGCTGTTGATAAAGTGCAGTTTAGAAGCTAAGACAGTGGTGCTCCTGTGAGATGCTCGCAGGAGATGCATGTCAGAGCATGTTACCACTGGAGAAGAGAAAAGGCAAAATACCCTGCTTCACCTCCAGGGAGGGAATGAAGACTGCAATTTTCAGCTCTTGTGACTGCATGTTGCTGCCAGCTTCTTCTCACCAGGCTTTTTTCAATTTTTCTTGCAGAATCGAGTTTCAGAGGATTTCTGAAGAAAACATGTTGTTGAAAAATGATCTGGGAAAGATTCAGCAGGAACTTGAAGCTGCAGAGAGCACAAATGATGCACAGAGGTAAGGCGTGTCTCAGTAGTTTGCCCACATTGACAAGACAGAGGCCTCTGTATCTGTCTCTAGAATGAGCTTAGCAGGGATTGATATAGAAAGTGGGAGATGCTGGCAGATAAACCTCATTCCAGAAAGACCTACGTGGATGAACTTGTGGACTTCTGAACAGATCTGATAGGCATAGGGGATTCTGACTTCCCACCACAGGTTGGCAGCCACTGTATATGCTCCTTTGTCTCAGAAGTGGGGACAGAGCGTATGCATGCTGTTGCATGGTTGGCTCCACATCCACAATTCCAGGACACAGCCCTCAAAACTGACATACAGACACTTCTCACCTATACAGAAATGCTCCATGTCACAATTAGGCGTGGGGGACAGTGAGTGTTTTTGGAGGGGTGGGAAGTGCTACTAGTGCCTTCCTGAGTAAGGAGAGTCTATCTGGTTATGTTCTGATAAATGGTTTCAGCTGTGCATTTCCTCAAGGTTCATTGCTGGTATATCAATGTCAGTGAGTCAAGGCTGGAGATGGGACAGGCAGGGCAGGGACGTGTGCACCAGAGAAGGGGAGAGTCTGCAGGGTGAGAGTGGCTTTCTGCTGTCACTACTGTAACTGCATCCAAGGACAATTTGTTTATTCTTTTTTATTTTTTCCCAACTATGAATTTCAAGATGAGCTCAGCTCTAAAATGCTGAGAATGTGGTTCTGGTTTGATAAATTACTGTGATGTTGCTAGAGTAGTTAGTATTATGTTATAGCAATTCCACAGTCTAAAATTCTTTTTTTGGTGGGGTGGGGAATAGAAATTCAGTGGATTAGACAAAGGGGAGTGAAAGGAAGGGAGTGGGGACAGGATTAGGAAAGACGGTAGAATGATTCTAACATAAGTTTCCTATGTGCATATAACAATACACCACAGTGAATCTGAATATTGTGTACATTCACATGCCTGGGATCTTAATTAGAATAATATATATTCCATGCTTATATAATTATACCAAAAATGGATTCTACTGTTACATATAACTAAAAATAACAAATAAAAATTTAAATAAACAAAATTTTTTTTTCTCTCTGTGTTTTGCCAGGACTCTTTAGCAACAAACCTCACTAGTAGTAAGACTGCTTGGGTCTTCGTGCTGCTGAGTATGAATAAGTTACATATTTTGCAGAAAAAGAAATATTAGTATGTGTGACTAAGGAATTTTACAGGTGCTGTTTATTCATACAATAGCGGCAACTGTCTACATATCTGAGCAATTTCACATTTCTAAATTTTCCCTGATGTGGGATTAGACTGGCTCCTCCCTCCTCATCATTACCAGCAGCCTCAGTAGTATTGTCATACACACCGTGGCAGTGGGTGTCCTGGGGCTGTGGAAGACCCAGGACAGAGAGAATCTGTTCTGTGACTACAAATTCAAGCTGTAATGTCATAGTGGGTGATGGCCAAGGAAAAGACACTGGTTAGTCAGAAATGATGTTGTTTATTTTGCTTTTTCAACAGAAAGGAAATTGAAGATTTAAAGAGAGACAAAGAAAAGACCTGCCTTGAAATGGAAGAACTCAACATACAGGTCAAGTATTGATGACTGGCATGAAGCCTTTTTTTTTTTTTTTTTTTTTTTGTTATTATCCTGAAATAGTCTCACACTTACAAAAAGGAAGTAGAGAGCTTTTTTCTAAAAGATGTAAGAGAGAGAGAGTTGCCAGTCCCTACTTCCCCCTCAAAATCAGGTACTGGCATGCATAGGAACCCACTCACCCCATTTTGGTTTAGCAGGGTCTGGAATGTTGGCAGTTATGTGTGGCATTAGTCTCCCTATATTAGTCTGTCTTTGGTTATTAAGACCTTGACATTTTCAAAATTGCAGGTGGCCACTATGAGGATGTCCCTCCATCTGAGTTGTCTAATAGCTCCTTGTGATAAGTCAGATTCTCTGTTTTGGGTAGGAACAACTCAGAAGTGATGCTATATCCCCATTTCATCCTCTCAGAGACACAATGTTTTGTCCCTTTGTTGAACACTTTGATTGCTTGGGTAAAGTGGTGTTGACTGAGCCTCTCCACAGTTACTTTTCCCTTTGTAATTCATATTTAACAGGGAGGAGCTTTGATATTATGTAAATATCCTGCTCTTTATCAACCTCTCACTCCCTAATTTTGGCAGCCTTTTGTATTTTGGTGGAATCAGTTACAGTTATGATAGCTAATCTCCCCATCTTAATATTATTAATTGGTATTCTTCTCCCATTAACTTATTGAGTGATTTGTATCATATAATGATTTGATGGGTTATAATATATTACAATTAGTATTTATTTTGATGCTCAAATTGTCTCAGATTTGGGCAATGGGAGCCCTTTGTAGGTAGCATCTTATGTTCTTTGGATAGATCCTAATCGTTCTTTGAGTACTTCCTTACTTTCTGGTAACCCAAGATGTTCTGGGTTCTAGTCATATTTCCCCTGCTCCAGCCTTGGAGTCTGCAATTTCTCCAGGGAGCCCTTGGTTACTTCTAGCCAAGGATAATCTTTAGAATGGTCTTTAGACCATTGGATGGCACTGGTTGTGCTCATTGTTCCTGGGGTATGCTGCTTCCAGGAGATGTTAGTGGATACAGCTAGGACATGTATGTGTTTATACAGATGCATATAGTTTCAAGTATGTTTATTTACTTACCTCTATATTGAAAACTATGAATTCAAACCCATATCTGCAGTTTGCACCCAACATCTTAGGGATAATGCTAGTTTTCTCCTTTTTTGTATTTGTGACCCATTTCTCCAATGAGATATCTGATTTCCATCACCCTCATTATGGTTACTTATTATCTGATCATTATCTCTTACTCTGTATATAAATGTTCTTTTCACCTCCTATGCTAATCCTCCTCCTGCCCCCAATACAAAAACGCATTTTGTACTTTGTTCTTCTTCCTATCTTTTAATTAAGACTAATTAAGGAATAAGCAATCAACCTAGAATGTGTTATCCTTGGCTTCTTAAAAAAATTGTTATTAATAATTATAGATTCATACATATTTATAAGAAATACAGAGCAATCCCTTATACACTTTAGTTTTCCCCAGTGGTAACATTTTTCAAAACAATAGTGCAATATCTGTGTTAGTATTTTAGGGTTGTCAAAATTCCATATTACAAACTATGAGGGTTTAACAAAAATTCATTTCATCACAATTTTGATGTCTAAAAGTTTGAGATCAAGGTACCTACAGGGTTGGTTTCTTCTGAGGTCTCTTTCCTTGGCTTGAAGATGTACCTTCTCCTTCTTTGTTTACATAGTTGTCCCTCTGTACCTGTATGTGTCCTAATCTCCTCTTCATATAAGGTTGCCAGTCATATTGGATTAAGGCCTATCTATATGATCTCATTACCTTAATAACCTCTTTCAAGACCCATCTCCAAATACATTCATATTCTGAAGTGTCAGGGGTTAAGGCATATGACTCTGGGTAGAGGACACAATTCAGCCTATAATAAATATCACAGCCAAGATATTGACATCAATTAAATCCATGGATCATATTTAGATTTATCCAGTTTTACTTGTGTACGCTTATGTATGTGTGTATGTTGAGTTCATCATCTGTGTAGGTTTCTGTATCCACCACCACAGTCAAGATATTGAATATTTCTAGCATCATGGGCATTCCTAGTATTGCCCTTTTATGACCATGCCAACTTTCTCCCTGCCCACCTAATCCTGACAACCACTAAAATGTCCTGTTTCTAAACTTTTATTTCAAAATATTATACAAGTAGAATTATATAGAATGTGACTTTTAGGATTGTCTTTTTTACCTATCATAATTCCTTGAAGAGTCGTCCAAGTGTTGTGTGTATCAGTAGTTTGTTTTTATTGCTGAGTAGTTCCTGTGGAACGGACATACAACAGTTTGTTTTTACATTACAATAATGACTGAGTTGTGTGGTAGTCACATGTCTGGTTGTTTTTATTTGTTTGTTTGTTTGCTTCATTGAAGTATATCTCTAACCCTTTTTATTTTTTATTTTGAGACAGGGTCTGGCTTAGCCCAGGTCAGCCTCAAACTTTGAAGGCTATCCAGCCTCAAACTTTTGAAGGATATATTACTGATTCCAAGTTTGGGCTATTACAAATAAAGCTGCTACAAACATTATTACTCTGGTTTTTGTGTGAACATAAGTTTTTGTTTTACCAGGATAAACCCCTAAGACAATAATAACTAAGTTGTGTGGTAGCCACATGTTTAGTTTTTTTTGTTTGTTTCATGGAGGTATATCTCTAACACTTTTTTTTTTTTTGAGACAGGGTCTTGCTTGGTTGCCCAGGTCAGTCTCAAACTTGCCATCCTCCTACCTCAACCTCCCACGTCTCTGGGGGTAACAGGCATGTGCCACTGTGCCAACACATTTATTTTTATAAGAAACTCCAAAACTGTTTCCTAGCATGCCTGTAACATTTTATACTCTTACCAGCATGTATATATGATCTGGTTTCTCTACATCCTTGCCAACATTTCGTGTTTTGAGTATTTTGTATTATTGACATTCTGTTGGCTATGTACTGAGATGGGCAGGCTGGAGGGGGTACAGTTCAGTATTTTTCTTTCCATAGGTCAATTAAGTTCTAGGGAGTTATTTTCCTTAGGGTCTGAAAACAATATCCTCTGGGTGTCCTTCTATCTAGTCAACATTTTAGTTAGCATGGGCTGCTTCACAAAATACACTGAGTGACTTGAGCAACAGATACTTATTTCTTACTGTTCTAGAGGCTGGAAGTCTGAGATCAAGGGACATTGGTCCTGGCTTCTCACCATGTCCTCACAAGGCTTAAAGAGAGAAATTTCTCTCTTGCTGTCTATAATTGCAGTAATCATATTATATAAGAAGCCCACTTTTTAAAATTTGATTCTAATTTGTAATATGACAGCAGAATGCATTTCAATTTATATTACACAAAGCACAATTTTTCGTATCTTTGGTTGTTCACAAAGTAGAGTCACACCATTTGGGTCTTCATACATGTATTTAGGGTAATGATGTCCATCTCATTCCACTGTCTTTCCTACCCCTATGCCCCTTCCTTTTCCCTCCTTCCTTTTTGCTCTATCTAAAGTTCATCCATATCCCCCATGTTCCCTCCTACCATCCCGCCAATCTCCATTATGGATTAGCACCCTCATATCAGATAAAACATTCGGCATTTGGTTTTTTGGGATTGGCTTATTTCACTTAGCTTAATATTCTCCACCTCCATCCATTTACCTGCAAATGCCATGATTTTATTCTCTTTTAATGGTGAGTAATATTTCATTATATATATACACCACATTTTCTGTATCCATTCAACTACTGAAGGGCTCTAGGTTGGTTCTACAATTTAGCTATTGTGAATTGTGCTGCTGTAAACATTGATGTGGCTGTGTCCCTGTAGTATGCTGTTTTTAAGTCCTTTGGGTATAAACTGAGGAGTGGGATAGCTGAGTCAAATTGTGTTTCCATTCCAAGTTTTCCAAGGAATCTCCATACTGCTTTCCATATTGGCTGCACCAATTTACAGTCCCACCAACAATGTATGAGTGTGCCTTTTCCCCCACATCCTCGCCAACACTTATTGTTGTTTGTATTCTTAATAGCTGCCATTCTGACTGGAGTGAGATGAAATCTTAGAGTAGTTTTGATTTGCACTTCTCTAATTGCTAGAGATGTTGAATATTTTTTCATATATTTGTTGATTGATTGTATATCATCTTCTGAGAAGGATCTGTTCAGTTCTTGGCCCATTTATTGACTGGGTTATTTGGTTTTTGTTTTCTTTTTTTTGGTGTTAATATTTTTGAGTTCTTGATATATCCTGAAGATTAATGCCCTGTCTGATGTGTGTATGGTAAAAATTTGCTCCCATTCTGTAGGTTCTCTGTTTACCTCACTGATTGATTCTTTTGCTGAGAAGAACTTTTAATTTGAATCCATCCCATTTATTGATTCTTGATTTTAAATCTTGTGCTGTAGGAGTCTTATTAAGGAAGTTGGGGCCTAATTCAACATGATGGAGATTTGGGCCTACTTTTTTCTAGAAGCCCACTTTTGTGACCTCATTTAACCTAAATTATTTCCTGAAAGCCCCATCCCCAACCCTAAACACTGGCTTCAATGTGTGGATTTCAGAGAAACACAATTTGAAGCAATCACTTTCCCCTGAGGAAGCCTGAAGGGATTTTTCTCTAATTTTAACTGTGAGAACCTGATAAGGCTTAGAGACATTGGAGGCTCCCTGACCGTGCCCCCACCCCTGGCACTCTAACTCTCGGGTTAGCCCAGGCCTAGAGTCTCCAATATTTGCCTTTACAGATAAAGCTTTCTTATCAGTTTCCTGCTGCAGCCTTCTGCTCCAGATAAACTGATTGTATCTCTCCCAACACCGGTCTCTCCAGTTTTCAGAATGTTTGGTTTGTCCTGTGACTTCAGTTCTCTGAAGGATCTAAGATTTGCTGCTTTTCAGTTTGTTCAGCTTTTCCTTTTTTTAAAAAAAAATACCTTTATTTATTTATTTTTATGTGGTGCTGAGGATTGAACCCAGTGCCTCACACTTGCAAGGCAAGTGCTCCGCAACTGAGCTACAACCCCAGCCCCATTTTTCAGCTTTTTCTTGTTGGCAGGATGGGAGTGATAATTTCTAAGCTCTTTACATGTGAGACCTGAAACCAGGAGTAGTATGTTTTTGATTTGAGCTTCTGTACATGCTGTGCCCATGTACAGAAAGAGAGTTGACTTTTTTGTGCTAATTTTGCATCCTGTGGCCTTGCTGAACTTGCTTATTCTAGGAAGTTTCTTTGTCGCCTTCTTCATCTCAAACCCTTGCTTTTGCCAAAGAAAAGTCCTTACAACTCATCTCTCATGGTGCCTGCTCTTCTCACATGGCCAATGAAAACAGCTTCTGCTTCAATCCACTCGTAGAACAGCAGCTTGTCTTGGCTCCCAGCTCCCAGTGTTCATTTCCATGGTGAGCCTGTGGTAGCTTTGCTTGGGCCTTGCTCTAGTTTGATCCCCCCCCCCCCCCCCCCGCCCAAGGCCCATGAATGAAAGACTTATTCCACAGAGTGGCACTATTTGGAGGTGGTAGAATCTTTAAGAAGTGGGGCCTGGTCATTGAGGGTATGCTTCACAAAGGGACTGTGGGATGCCACCCCTTCCTTTTTCTCTGTCTTTGTTTCCTGAGGTAAGCATCTTTGTTCTACCATGTGCAAACCACCATGATGTATATTGCTATACCACATGACCCAAAGCCATAGGGTCAATTGGTCATGGACTGAAATCTCCAAAACTGTGAGCCAGAATAAGCCTTTTCTTTTTGTAAATTGATTATTTGAGGTATTGGTTACATTTTTAAAAGGTGACTTACATAAGCCTCATGGAGGATAATGATGGATTCACTTAAGAACACTTACGGCTCTGCATTTGCTGAGGGTGGGCAGCCTCTTGTGGAAATGGTCCATGTAGGTCCTTCCTGGTTTCAGAGTAGCCACTCTGCCCTTTTCCTTCTCATGTTCCCTCTGTAAAATATTTATAAATGGGTTTATAAATAACCATTTGTCCTCTTTCCCAAAAAAATTTATTATGAAAACCTTTAAACATATATAAGTGGAAGTAGCATATACTGTTCACCTACCTACCACAACCTTAATTGTGGTAGGTAGGTGAACAGTATATGTTATTAGTGTACATGCTTTCAGTTCTCTGTTTACGTCTCCATGTTTCTTGTATCTATTCTTTGAACTATTTGAAGGTAGATTACAGATATCATGATACTTCTTTCCTAAATATTCATCAGGCGTTTTCTTTCTTTTTTTTAATATTTATTTACTTTTTAGTTGTGGTTGGACACAATATCTTTATTTTATTTATTTATTTTTATAAATGGTGCTGAGGATCGAACCCAGAGCCTCACACGTGCTAGACAAATGCTCTACCACTGAGCCACAACCCCAGCCCCTCATCAGGCGTTTTCTAAAAATATCTTCTAACTAACCACACTATTGATCTCACACTTAAGAAACTTAACTGTAACTATCGAACACCATCCAGAATTCAGACCACATTCACATTTTTCCACTTATTCAAAAATGGCTTACATAATAAAATCTTTGACCCTAGAATGCAGTTATGGCTGACACATTTTATTTAGCTATCAAATCAATTTGTTGGCATAAACTAACCACACAGTTGTACTCATGGAACTTGTTGATCAGGGATTCAGACACAGGCATATCCCTGATGGTTGATGTTGGGGCTGTGACTGGGAAGACTGGACACACAGGCTGATCATCTGGGGACTCCTTCTGAATGTGTTTATTAACACAGGTCCTCTCTGTGAGACTGGGATCCTGATAGATAAAAGTCATTCCCCATCTTTCTCACTGAGTCCCCAGAGCCACATGGGCCCATGTTCAAGTAGGCCATTACTGCAGAAGAGGATACGAGTGGCAGGTGCTACCAGGGGACATCTGTGCAAATATAGTCCACCCAAGCATCTCATTAATCTTTTTGACCCATATCTCCAGTTTTTTCTCATGCTTTTTGAAGAGACCAGCTGGTTGTCTCTGGCACCATCATAATATGGTAATCTACATTCTGGATACCAGGGTGCTTCCTAAGAGGCAGTTTAGTCTGATCCTATGTCATATGTTTGTTTTATAAACTGGAAATTAGACCTAAAATCTTGATCAGATTGAGAGCAGTTATCTTTGACACAAATATCCCTTTATTTCAACCTGTGCTCAGGAGGTAGCTGCTGATATATCAGCTTCTGCAGTAAAAGCAAGTTAGAGGTTAAAGAAAATGATCATCGTAAACATCTGTCACCAGAGGCAGATGACATCTACACCTCCTGACACAAAGCCCAGAGAAGTTACAGCATCATCTATGTAGCACCTGGCCAAGAACACATCACATGAGACAACAGGAAGCATCAGACAAACACTAAATAAAAAACTGTTAAAATGGAGGAGGAATCGTATTTGACAAAAATGTCAATAACAAAAAGACCTTTAAAAAACTAAGGAAACATCCCACATTCAAGAAGGCCAAGACATCATAGATGAGACACCTTCTGACCCTGTACTGGGGAAGGGGTGCTATAAAGGACATCACTGGGCCAGTTGTTGAAACTGGAATGTATGTGGGACATCCAGGTTACCACGTGAGAGAGTACTTCTCTTAATAGGAAACTTGCTGCAGGGCTGGGGTGGGGGAAGAAAACAACCTGTATGTGTGTGTGCATTCGCACGTGTACACTTGTATACACATGTGATATCGCAAATGGCAGAGCAGCTGGGGAGGATGCTGTCATTGGGGAGTCTGACTGAAGGGTGTGTGAATTTTCCTTGTAATGGTCTTGAAATTGGCCTGTACATTTTAAATTCTTTCCAAAGACTTTAAATACTAAAGTTGAGTAGAAAATGATTAACTAGTTAGTTTATTTTTGTTTATTTTTGGAAAGGATGACTTTTATTTCTATCTTGAATGATTATCATACATACCATTATTTAAACATAGTCCTGAAAAAACATAGTCCAAAAAAGTCCTGAAATAATTTAAACTGAAGGCATAGAACAAATAAAAATATTTAACTGTAAAAGATTAAATAAGAAAATGCAAATATTTCCACAGTAGCAATAAATTATGAACAAGTTTCCATCACCAAATATCATTCTGACCAAGAGCTCTTTTCTCATGAAATCTATAGCTTAAGCTGATTCTGAGATTTCCATGATAAAAATAATATTGAAAAACAATCTTCTTCCTAAAGACTCATTAGAGCACCTCATTAGAGCACTTTATAACAAAGTAGCAGTTATGATAGTTGTTGAAGGATGGCCTTTCCCCAAGAAATGATACATTCTTACAAACTGTTTAAAAAAAAAAACAGCAAAGTTGGTTACAAAATTCTATTTGGGAAGCAGGAAAAAACTTGTTCCATATCAATTAGAATATCAAAGCACTTTATTATCAAATTGCTTCAAAAGCCAGTCATCACATAACAGTAATATGCTGCATGGGGAATTCCACTATATCATGGTGACATGTTGACCATAAAGTGCATTTAAGGGATTGAACAAATCAGTAGCAATTACTGTCACCAATTTTTATTTATTCCAAAGATATATGTTTTTTAAAAATCATTATAAAACTAACTGGAATAATCAGTGACATGCTACAGATACAATAAACCCCTCCAATGCAATAGCTAAGTTTGAAAATAAAGTGGTCATGCTTCTTAATATAGTGTGATATTTTGAAATACATTCTCTGGTTATCAATACCATTATTATAGAGGTCACTTATAAATTAGCTCAGTTTCTGAACTAGGTTTTCTAACTGAAACTTTTTTCAAGTTTATTTATATTAGGAATTGAAGAAAGATTCCATTTCTATTGATGAAATCAAGGCTATCCTTAGAGGACAAGATGAATGTACATCAGTATTGAAAATCAATGTCAATTTTTACCAAAAATATCAAAAATCCAGACAGAATTACCCAGAACTTAAGACATGGTAGCAACATCTTCACCCTCAGTCCTAAAGTTCTAGAGAAGGGATGAGGTGAGATTAATTCAGAGAAGAGCTTGAGAACAGCATAGAGACTCACTAACCTTGCATGAGTCCATACTGAAGCAACTTCAGGGTTCCACTGTGTGCTAATTAAACCCACAAAAACAAAATGGTGTCAGCCTAGATCTGGGGAGATTATGTGTGTACTGATAGTAGTGCTTCAGAGGATGCTGCTCAGCTGCCAACACTCCTCAAAACTGACTGTTGTCGAAAAATCAAATAAGAAAAACTGGACTGTAAGAAGATAGTTATGACCCCCTCCAAAAAAAAAAAAACCCCAAAAACAAGAATAGCTGAAATTACCTTGGTAAAAGACTGTAAGACCAACTTTTAGGTATGTTTTGGTGCCGGGTGCCTTCACTCATTTACCCCATGTGTTTGCTGTACACCCACTACCCACTGAGCAATGGCCACTGAGAGAAAGCAAAATGTACTGTGTGGTGGCTGTGCTCCTGCTAGAAGCTGTGCTTATGTCTCCAGTGATAGAGACCCAAGGAGGATTATGAAGAGATTTTTACACTTCAAGATTAATTAGTTTTTTTTAAACTTTAAATTGCTTTAAATATGTTAGAAGTAGCCATGGACCAAATGAAGAAGACGTGGAAGTTCTTCAGAATGGTAGTTTCAGTGGTCATGGCACACAACCACCTCTGGTGGCCTAAGTGTGTCTCACTTCTAGGTGACAGAGCAGGGCTTCTGGTCCTAAGCACCCCCAATACTGAGGCCGGACCATCTTCGGCTCTGTGGGACATCCAGTGCCAGATGCCACTGGCTTCCCCTTCTTCTGATTGGGACCACTAGAATGATCTAAATTGAGCTCCTGGTTTAAAAGCATTTGTTTTAATGTATTTTAACCTTTTTTTTTTTTTTTCCTGTAGATTCAGAAATACAAAGATGAATTGTCACAGCTCAACTGTAGAGTCCTTCAGCTGGAAGGAGATGCTTCTACACATCAGGCCCTAAAGGAGAAGAATCACATTGCCATTCAGCTGTTAAGGCAGAGGCTGGAGGAGGCAAGGCGCCGGGAGGAGCAGCAGGTGAGTGGACTAAGGCAGCACCATCAAGTTCCTGCCCTGCAGCCAGGCAATCAATAGGAAGCCAGGCAATGGAGACTCAGCCACAAACAGGTCAATAAACCCTGATGTCTTGGAGGTGGGTGCCCTAGCAGTGAGATGAGGAGCTTCCTAAGCCCTAGAGAAGTGGGTAGACTTGAGCAGCTTTGGCACATCATCAGGATCCAGAAAGAGTAGAGGGTAGTCTGGCAAATTATGCCTCGAGAGCCTCAGGAATGACTCTGATTTGAGTTCATAATCATGCTTATAGAAATTACAGCTAAGAACATTATGGGAAATTTAACTGGAAGAATTCTCATTGCTGTGGTATTTATTATAGCAAAATAGACTGGAGTCGGTTTGAATCATCACACCAGATTTTTTAAAAAAATATTTTTAGTTGTGAATGGACACAATGCATTTATTTATTTATTTATGTGGTGCTGAGCATCGAACCCAGTGTCTCACACATGCTAGGCAAGTGCTCTACCACTGAGCCACGACCCCAGCCCCCCCCCAAAAAAGATTCTTATAACACTTGATGTCTTGGGAAAACAGTCCAGTTACACTAAGGAGGACAGCACTATGCTCTCTCTTACTGAAATATCTTATTGATAATATGTGTGTAGAAGAGGGATTGAAGGAGTCATGACAGCATGTCAGGTGTGGGCCTGGCTCAAGGGATCGTGGGGGGGGGGTTTAAATTTGTAACATTTTCTTTTCTGTAATTTTCTGAAGTTTCTACATTCAACATGTATTAGATTGCTAAGATATTTCTTATACTTGTAATTTTTTCTTTTTAATCAGGATAACCAAATCAAAAAACTTGAAGTTGAACTTCAACACGTGAATCAGGAATGTCAGAATCTGAGGCTGTCACAGTCAGAGCTGAAAGTGAGCCTTGAAGAAAGTCAAGAACAGGTGTGTGCGGCAGTCAGAAATACTTGATATAGTCCCAGCCTGAAAGGAACATCAACAAAATGCTGATGGACAGCATCGCCACGCCTAGTTGAGCCCAGAGAAGTTATTAGGCAGCCTGAGGTCATACAGCTAGTAAGGGATTTAACATGTCTAGGACTGAAGCTGGTTTCTTTCTTTTCACCATGCCTCACATGTGATCCCTGATGGAGCCATGGTCCTTACTCCTGTCGTGAGTCTCAGAGATGAAGCAAGGGTGAACTGTGTTCTAGATGAAACCTCAGCAAACCAGTTTTAAGTTGTGTTTAGACCTTATCTCCAGTTGCCTGAAGGAGTTGGCTAAGTTATGCAGTTAATCACATTCTGTGACCTCCAGCCAGAGCTGTGCCTCAGAAGTGTGAACTCCTCACTTAAAGAAGGATTAGCATGCGTGGCTTGCATGGGTTATACTGCTCCTGTGTAGCAGGCTGCAAAGATGCTGGATGGGACAGAACTTGATCCTTCCATAGATCCATCATGAAATCCTAGTACCATCTTGCTGAGGATGACAGGCATAAGTTTTCATGACACGTGGCAAAGCTCTGACTAATGGGAGCTTGGCTGTCATAATTCCAAATAAAGGAGCTCTCTGAATTCCTAGGTGTTGCAGCATACTCAGGGACCACAAAGAAGGGGGAGTAGGCCCTCCTGCCCTTTCAGTTGTGGGGTATCCTTAAATGCAGAGACTAACTCACCAATGCTTTCGCTTCTGTGTCTGCTAATGACTCTGAACCCTTAGTCATACTACAACCGTTGTTACTTCTCTCCATGTAGTTACACAGCGCCCATCTGAGGCTGAAGGCAGCCCAATCCCAGCATGCACAGGAGGTTCAGCACCTGCAGGAGCAGAAGAGCCAGCTGGTGCCTAGGGCCCGTGTGACTGAGCTGCAGCACCTACTCAGCGTCCAAGAAAAGGAGGCTGGGAGACTACTGGATGCACAGAGAGTGAGTGGGGGCACCACACTCTGAGCTAGCTATTTGGGAGAAGGTTCTGAAGGCCAGCTGATGGAATGGCAGAGTATGCTTGGATTACTGGTCCTTAGTTAACCAAAAACTGCCCAACTGTAAAGCCCAAGGCCCAGGAGTGGGTGGCTCTATGGCCAGTTCCAGCAACTTGAAGGCTAGTTGTAGAGAAGCTGTGAGCTTCCATTCCTTACCGTAACAAAGAGACTCTCTAAGCCTGTGTTGAAGATAGCTCAGGGAGAGGAGAGGATCCTCTCAGGAGTATACAGAAAGGAGTTAGCTGACCCTAAAGGCTACTTCAACCCATCTAAGTCAGGGATCATCTGTGGGAACTCACTTTGGAGTCATTTATAATTAAAATTCTAGGGGAACTCACTTTGGAGTCATTTATAATTAAAATTCTAGGACCAGGTCTTTGAAGACAAAGTAATCAATAGATTCTCTCTGGACTACAAAGAGAGGTGGTCAGTTGGTGGCCCTTTGCAGACATTTTTAAACTACTACTCTACAGAGTAGTAGGAAGGTCATCTACAGTCACGCTTAGATTTGTACATTTTTAGCCAATTTAAATAAGTCCTGAGATGATTCTGTTTTAAATGTAAATACTGGTGTGTAACCTTCTGTGGCAGGAAGAACATGAAAGGCAGATGAAAACCAAGGAAGGGCAGGCCAAAGAGGCAGAGATGTGCTTGCAGAATGTAGAATGGCTCCTACAAGAGAAGGTGGATGAGCTGAGAGAACAAGTGAGTTTCAATGCTTCTTATCATTTCCCTCAGTCCTTCCCCCCCTCACACATTTTTATTGGTGCATTATAAACTATACATAATAGTGGGATTCATTGCTGTACAAACATATAACAATGAGGGCAACATAAAAATATAATTTGGCCAATATCTTTTTTTTACTTCAATAAAATAATTTTTACTTTTTTAAATTTGTTCTAATTAGTTATATATGACAGTAGAATGCACTTTGACACATATACATCAATGGTATATAATTTCTCATTCTTCTGGTTGTACATGATGTAGAATCATACTGGTTATGCAGTCATGTATGTACACAGGGTAATAATGTCAGATACATTCTACTATCCTTTATACTCCCATACCCCCTCCCCTCTCTTCAATCCCCACTACCTAATTCATAGTAATTCTGTTCTTCCCTAGCCTGCCCCCCTTATTGTAAATTAGCATCCACATAGCAGAGAAAACATTCAGCCTTTGTTTTTTGGGAATTGGCTTATTTTGCTTTAGCATGATATTCTCCAGCTCCATTCCATTTAACAGCAAATGCTATCATTTCATTCTTCTTTAAGCTGAGTAATTATCCATTGTGTATATACACCACATTTTCTTTATCTATTAATCTACTGGACATCTAGGTTGGTTCCATAGTTTAGCTATTGTGAATTGAGCTTCTATGAACATTGATGTGGCTGCATCCTTATAGTATGCTGATTTTAAGTCCTTTGGTATAAACCAAGGAGTGGGAAAGCTGGGTCAAGTGGTGGTTCCATCCCAAGGTTTCTGAGGAATCTCCATACCACTTTCTTTTTTTTAATTTTTTTTTCATTTCCTTCATAGCATTTATTCAGTGTCTGAAATCATATAATTGATTAGCTTACTTATTACCTGCATTCACCAGAATGTAGGCTCCAATGGAAAGGGTAAATGGTTCAGCTACAATTATTGAGGAGAGGATAACAGAAGAGCATAGATTCAATTCATTGAAAACAAAACATTAACATGCTCAGTGTGTTGGCACAGGCCTAGAATTCCAGCAACTCAGGGGGCCGAGGCAGGAAAATTGTAAATTCAAGGCCAGTCTGGGCAACTTAGTGAAGCCCTTCCTAAAAAAAAAGCGGGGGGTTGGCGGGGGTTGGACCATGATATAACTTGATGGCAGAGTGCTTGCCTCACATTCTGGAGGCTCTTGGTTCAATCCCCAGCACAGGAAAAAAAACAACATGAACATTACTTTGTGCCTAAAAGAAGATTCAGGAGACTGGAGAGAAAAAGTTTCTGTCCTCTTGATTTTAATACTCTAACAAGCTATATTTCTTATATTTTTAAAAAATTAAATCATACATAATCAAACTTTCAGACTGAATAAAGTTCACTATACTTTTAAGAGCAAACACTGGCTCTGCTATTTCTTTTTATTAAGTCATGGAATAAGTTACTTTACTTCTGAGTCTCAGTTTTTGACCTGAGTTTTGACCATACCACTTTCCATAGTGGTAGCATCAATTTGCAGTCCCACCAGCAATGTATGAGTGTACCTTTTCCCCCACATCCTCGCCAACATTTATTTTTACTTGTATTCTTGATAACTGCCGTTCTGACCAGACTGAGATGAAGTCTCAGTTTTTTGTTTTTTTTTTTTAATTTTAATATTTATTTTTTAGTTTTCAGAGGACACAACGTCTTTGTTTGTATGTGGTGCTGAGGATCGAACCTGGGCCACATGCATGCCAGGCGAGCGCTACCGCTTGAGCCACATCCCCAGCCCAAAGTCTCAGTTTTTATTTGCACTTCTCTAATTGCTAGAGGTGTTGAACATTTTTCATATATTTATTGATTGATTGTGTATCATCTTCTGTGAAGTGTCTGTTCAGTTCCTTTGCCCATTTATTGATCGGGTTATTTATTTATTTATTTATTTATTTATTTTTGGTGTTAAGTTTTTTGAGTTCTTTATATATCCTGGAGATTAAAGCTCTATCTGCATGTGGTAAAGATTTTCTCCCATTCTGTAGGCTCTCTCTTCACATTATTGTTTCCTTTGCTGAGAAGCAGCTTTTTAGTTGGAATCCATCCCTTGTATTGATTCTCGATTTTACTTCTTTAGGAGTCTTATTAAGGAAGTCAGATCCTAGGCTGACATGGTGAGGATCGGGGCCTACTTTTTTTCCTATTAGGTGCAGGGTCTCTGTTCTAGTGCCTATGATTCTCTTTGAGTAGAGTTTCATGCAGGCTGATAGATAAGGGTTTAATTTCATTTTGTTACATGTGGATTTCCAGTTTTCCCAGCACCATTTGTTGAATAGGCTATCTTTTCTCCAATCAATGTTTTTGGCACATTTGTCTAGTGATAGATAACTGTATATATGTGGGTTTGTCTCCGTCTCTTCTATTCTGTACTACTGGTCTACATGTCTGTTTCAGCACAATTTTCCCTTTTACGTTCAGCATCTAACCCAGAAAAAGCCTGTCTTCACAGAATCCAAAGAACCCCATTCCCATTTTGATTCTATGGCTCATCTAAACTTCAGTTGGAGGATGTACAAATCATTTTCAGTAGATAAAAAAGTAAAAGTAATCTGTAGATTAATTTTGCTAAATACATACCCATGCTATATTTGTACATTATATGTGTTTTCTTTTGGGAATCTCTTTTTGAGATGTTCACACCAAAAAAGGACATCATTTGTTCATTTATTGGTTCATTCTTCTTTTTTATTTTTCTTTTGGTACCAAGGATTGAACCCAGGGGTGCTCAACCATTGAGCAACATTCCCAGCCCATTTTTTATATTTTATCTAGAGATGGGGTTTTGCCAAGTTGCTCAGTGCCTCAATTGGCTTTGAATTCGAAATCCTCCCGCCTCAGCCTCAGAAGCCACTGGGATTATAGGCATGCACCACTGCACCTGGCTTGTTGATTCATTCTTTCAGAAGATGCCCTCTGGCACTTACTCCATGGCTTGTACCCCTCCTTCCTGAGAAACCCCTCCCCTCTACCTCCTCTCTGACCCCTGGCTCCTGTAACCTCTGTGGTTTTGCTGCTTATTTCACATGAGACCAGACTCTCCAGGGAGAACCTGCTAGCATTCTGACATCTTGTCACCCATGTCCTGCGTCCTCCACCTCCTCTCTGGCCACTACCTCCACAGCCGCTCTTTCCTGGTACCCTCATTGCCACTAGGAAACAAGTCTTATAGCTCCCTATCTTCCCCAGCCCTACCAGTTCTCCTCTCCTCTTGAGTTTGTGAACCCTCCCTAAATTCACACCTAATCCTTAGAGCCACCCTCAAAGTAGACACTGAATCTAACCACAACTCACTTCATCTCTGGCATTCTGACTGGTTTCCTGTGTCCTCCACCAGTCAACTCTCAGCACATCTTTTAAAACATGAATTTCATCCAGTCCTCAGAACCAGCCTTCCCATGTCTCCCAAGTAAAAAATACAGTTTTTACAATAGCATCTGAAGTCCCAGAGTTCCCTCCCTTTTCCCTCTCTCCTCCCCTTGTCTGCCTCCGGCTACACATGTCCCTCTAGCCATAGTTCACCCCATCTACATGCCAGCCACAGGGCTTATTCTTCCCTCTGCCTGCGGTGTTCACACCTAATGATTTGCTCCCTGGTTTTGTTCACATCTCTTATTCAGATATCCTCAGAAATGTGGTTTACCCCACCCAAAATGAAACATGCGAAGCCCACCCCCAGCTATCTGTCCACTGCTGGGTACCTTAGCAAATGCATGCTTCTACCCTCTGCCTTCTCCTGTTAGAATACGTGCTCCATGAGAACAGGGATGTTACTAGAATAGTGTGCACACATGGGGGTGTGTAGTAACTACTTGTTAAGTGAACAGATTCCATGTGGGGTTCACAAAGCCCAACACTCAGCCCTGAGGCTTCGTGTCTCAGGAAAGATCATGGAAGGGCTGCTGACTTGAACAACCTGGGTCCACCTCTGAAGCCTGTCCTGCTGTGGTTTGTGTGACGACTGGCTCCCACACACAGCTACAAGGGAGAATGCAGTGCCTCCATGTGTCCTGTGTGACATCACAGGCAGCATAGCACTCGAGACAAATCAAACATTTTTGGCAATCTAGAAGATTTTGTTTCACACTGCATTAAAATAAGAGGGCTTTTTTTTTTTTTTTTTTTTGAGTCCCGATTTTGGTCTTTTTAAGTCTTTATTTCATGGTTAAAAAAAAAAAAAAAAAAAGATTCTTCAATTATCCACCACATGATTCAGCATATTCTCAATTTCCTCCCTCAGGCCAGGGAACAAATATACCATATCTAATATTTGCATCACATCTGTAAGAACCCAAAATTATGCTTGGAACAGAGATGAAAGGATAAGAGGGAACAGGCTTGTTTGTGTAACTTTTCTGCACTGGATTCACAGTAAAGCATGGCTTTTTCTTCTCTCTAGTTCAAAAAGAACACTAAATCTGATCTGCTGCTCAAGGAACTCTATGTGGAAAATGCTCACCTCATGAAGGCTCTTCAGGTCACAGAAGAGAAGCAACGAGGTGCTGAGAGCAAAAACCGCATTTTGGAAGAAAAAGTCCATGCTCTCAACAAACTTATCAATAAGATTGCCCTAGCATCCCTCTCTGTGTAAATACTGCTGGTTTCCTAGAATTCATTCTAAGGAATGTTTTGTTTCTGTTTTTGCAGTACTGGGGTTTGAACCAAGGGGTGCTCTATCACTGAAATACATCTCCAGCCCTTTTAAAGAATTTTTAAATTTTTTTTTTTTTATATAGGGTTTAAATTGCCCAGGCTGGCCTGGAACTTGGGATCTCCTATCTCACCCTCCCAAGTACGATAACAGGGATTATAGGACTGGGCCATTACACCCAGCTTCAAGAACATCTTTTAAAATTAAGCCACTCTGATTCCATAATTTGCTATGGTTCATCATCTGTGCACCCTCAGAAACTAAGGATTGTAATTCTTCACCCCCAAATTAACGAATGTCCACTATGTGCCAGATGCTGGAAAAATATGCTGGTGCAATAGAGAATGTTTTGTATTAGCTATCAGGGATAATTTCCAGTCTTGTTACATACTAATGAAACAGATTTTGGGGGTTCTCAGCAAAGAACAGCTAAGAGAGTTGTTAAATTTTCAGTGTTGTACCTTTGGCAAAGGTTATTTCTGGAGGCTTAGATCATTAAGGCGCTTGATGGTTGGTCTGTACACACATTCCAGAAAGGCTTCTGTTGCTGAGAACAGTCAACCAGCAATACAGGAGGGGACAGAAACCCTGCAGGTACTGCTCCCTTTGAGGGTAAGTCTGGGAAGAGCCTAAGTTCTGTTGACTCAGGGATGATCATGTTTATTGCAAATGCAATCTTTTCTTCCTTGAAATGTCATCACACTGGAAATTGTACCTATGTAAAAAAAGTATAGTTTTCTATCTGAAATATACATAAATTATGGCCATTTGGTTTATCAGAATGTACTACTGTAATATGAAGTCACTGTATTTACAATAAATTCTTTTCTATTAAAATTGTTTTTTAAAATTTTCAAACATAGAAAATCATTTCATAAGAACCACCCATGTGCACATCAACTAGATGTGTTTGAGGTAACTTTCTGCTACAACCTTTTAGAATAGAGGTGGAAAGCTAGGTCTTTCTTTTTCTTTTTTTTTAAGAGAGAGAGAGAACTTTTTAATATTTATTTTCTAGTTCTTGGTGGACACAACATCTTTGTTTGTATGTGGTGCTGAGAAATTGAACCCGGGCTGCATGCATGCCAGGCAAGCGCACTACCGCTTGAGCCACATCCCCAGCCCTGAAAGCTAGGTCTTTCATTCTTGATCCTCTTCCCTTGGGGCAGCCACCATCCTGATGCTGGCATGCCACCTCTTCTTTTGGCACTTACTATAAATGTTACAGAATAAAAATTTGATAGCATTATGGAAGGACTCAAAAGATTTTGAAAATTGTTTTAAAACTGTAAACTGGTGATAGAATGCAACTTCTCGTTTTGTTTTAATAATGGGTATTCAGGCTGGCCTCAAACTTGTAGTTCTCCTGCCTTAGCCTCCTGAGTCGTTAGGATTCTAGATGTGTGCCACCACACCTGGTGGTTAGAATGGAACTTCTTCCATACTGATGAAAGGCATCTACAAAAACTTTAAAAGCTTACATTATACTTAATGATAAAAGACTGAAAGCCTTCCACTTGGTGATCAGGATTAAGATGTGTGTTCTCTACTTTTATCCAACACTCTACTGGTGGCTCTAATTAGTACAATCAGGCAAGAAGAAGAAATAAATGTATTTTGATTACAAAGGAAGGAGTAAAAACTTTCATAAGAAAACATGACTATGGATGTGGAAAATGATCTACAAAAAAAGCTATGAAAGTAAATAAATTTAGCAAGACAGCAGGATACAAACCCAACAATCAATTTTCTTTCTGTTTACTAACAATTAGAATCTGAAATTTAAAATACTGTTCCAAAACTAAGTAATACTAAACCTGTAAACTGAAAACTACAAATTATTGAGAGAAATGGAAGACAGAAATAATTGGAAAGAAATCTTTATTTCTGGATCAAAAGAGTTGTTAAGATACCAGCTCACATATCAGAACAGATCTCAGGGTCCAGAAATAAACCTGTACATACACAATTTTTAAAAAAAGATGCAACGGTAATAGAACACAGAAAGAATAGCCTTTTTAACAAATGGCGCTGTTAAAGTTGGATCTATAGGACCTGGAAAGGAAAACAAAAGTGAACTTGGAAGCATACCTTGTAGCATAAACAAAAAGTAACTCAAAATGGATCATAGACCTAAGTGTAAAACTTAAAAACTATAACTCCTGGGCATTCTTATACAGATGAAAAAAAAATAAATTGTGACCTTAGTGGGAAGAGTTCAACAGATGCAACACTAAATAATAAACAGATGGGATTTAACCAAAATTTTAAAGTTTACTCTTGCCAGGTACAGTGGTACACATCTGTAATCCCAATCACTCAGGAAACTGAGGCAAGAGGATCACAAATTCCAGGCCAGCCTGATCAACTCAGCGAGACTCTGTCTCAAAAAGAGAATGAGGATGTGGCTCAGTGGTTTAGGTGCCTGAGTAGAATACACAAGACCTTAGATTCAATCCTCAGCACCTGGGGGTCGGGGAGAACAGAATGCGCACCCACTCATTTCACATAAGAATACTGACACCAAACCTGGGTCTGGTGACCACTGTGTTCCAGCTTCATGTGGTTTGCATGGTCCTTTAATTGAACCTGAGTAGTCTATGACTGTGCTAATGGAATGTAGCACCACGCCCAGCCTTCCAAAAAACAGCTCCCACTTCCACTGTCTAAATTGTGAGGACCTTGAGCTGCCAGGTGAAACCTGCCACTTTTGAGAACAATATGAGATCACACAGATAAAGTGAGCCATCCCAGCCAGGCCACCATCAGAAGGCAATGTTGCAAGCAAGTTCTGTAGAACTGCCAAGCTGAGCCCACTCAAGTCACAGAAATGTGAGAAAATAAAATAATGTGGTTTAAAGCCACCACATTTCAGGCGATTTGTTTCAAAGGAAGAGATAACTCAAAACACTGACAAGGGCCGGGCACAGTGGAACACACTGGTAATCCAATTGCTTGGGAGGCTAAAGCAGGAGGATCATGATTTCAAAGCCAGCCTCAGCAACTTAGCAAGGCCCTAAGTAACTCAGTGAGACACTGTCTCTACATAAAATATTTTAAAAAGGCTATGGATGAGGCTCAGTACTTCTGGGTTCAATCCTCAGTACCTAAAAAAAAAAAAAAACACAAGGCACAGACACACACACCCATGAATATAGTTCCATTCACTTTACAAACAAAAACTTGAAAACAAATGACAAAACAAATAGGATTGTACTCCACCTACAGTACAGCTAATAATGGCCACACAAGACAGTTAATATTTAATAAAAAAAGGAAACTTAACCTACTATTTTTCTTTCTTTCTTGTTTTTTGTGGTGCTGAGATTTGAACCACGGAGCTATATCCTCAGCCCTTATCTTCGATTTTCTACATTGTACTGTTTTTACTTTTTTAACCTCTATACATATTACCTTTAGAAGAAAAAAATGATTTATGTTTAAAATTCCAGTCACAATTACAGAGAGTCTGTCAATATAAATTGATACAAATACCACAATTTTGATTTTTCAACTGATATTCATTAATTTCACATAAGGACTCAGGCTGGGTGGCTAACCCCCTATTTTGAGATGGTGAGTGAGCATCAGTCTTACTGCTTTAGAAAGAGACAGAAATTGGGGCTAGAAAAGGGAAATTTGCTGGAAATAGCAATATCCATAGTGTCCTTCCTCTCTTCTTCGCAAATAATCATACAATGAATTAGTATGCCATTACATTATTACAGATCTTGACATTTTATTTTTAGAAAATCATCTTTATTCAAGTGATTTAGAAACATGTATTCCAGAAATTTGGACCCCTGGCATACAAATTACATATTACCTGAAAACACTCAAGATTCATAAGGATCTGCCTTCTATCTGTACAGCCATGAAACTCCCTTTATTTTAAAGAGATTCAAACTTATGAATATTTATTTATTTTCATTTATAAAAACATACTGTAACAAAAATGAGAATGTTTTTATTATAGAAAGAACTTTAAAAAAAATTTTTTTTCAGGGGGGTTACCAGGGATTCAACCCATAGGCACTTTATCACTGAACCACTGAACCAAACCACATCCACAGTCTCACTAAATTGCTTAGGGCCTCACTAAGTTGCTGAGGCTAGCCTTGAACTTGTAATCCTCCTTCCTCAGCCTCCTGAGTAGCTGGGTTTACAGGCGTGTGCCACCACCTATGGCCAGATACAGCTTTTTTCCAGAAAGGAGCAGAAGGAATGGTATATACACAGAAACAAAGGTCCTTAATACACCTTGGCCAACTATTCCTTTTTTTTCTTTTTTTAAATACATTTTAGGTATTGGGAATGGAACCCAGGACCTCCCATGTATGGGACAAGCATTCTACCATTAAACAAACCCCAGTTCTTTTTGGTTATCTTACAGTTATCTGTAAATTTTAAATCCAAGAGGAAGGTGCAGGGAGGAGCAGTTAAAGTATAGACATTTTTGTGGAATGTGTTCAGCCTCATCCTTGGCAAAGCCTCCCCATGTGGTCACCATGAGCCACAGTCATGACAAGACACAGTTACGACAAGACATGCTCCAGAACTCCTTGTCTGATCAACTGCTCACACTTCCATCGAGGCAAAAAGTGCTACAGAGGAAAGGGAGTAAAAGGAAGAAGAGTAAGAAAAGTGACTTGAGAAAAAATTTTAAATTACATTTTTTAAGTAGTACTCTTGATATATATTTATCCTCATAAATGCCTTTCCAATTACATTTTGCATCATTAAAATGCAGCAGTTGATTATGTTTTGTAAGCTAAGTAATGAAAAGCTAAACTTTATTTGTTGTTATAATCAACTAAAATTGATACCACTTGTAGCTATAGTGAATCAAAACTACTCAAGAAGCAAAATGTAATTTCAGTGACACTGCACTGGACATCCTACCTCACAAACCCAAAGGCCTTATGAAAGACCTCTGAACCAAATTCTTCCAAACCAGTCATGGGGACACAAAGACCAACTACCATTATCTAAAAAATGCCTTCCATATTGTCAAGTATTAAAGAACTTATGGTAAGAAAATGTTTTCCTATTAATGTTTACATTATATAGATGATGTACACCACAGATTCTATGACAATTTTAGATATAGTCTGAATTATTGATTGTTTGGAACTTGCAATACGCTTGCCTCAGTCTCCCAAGTCACTAGAAATACAGGCATGTGCTATCATGCCCACCAAAACAGTTAAGATGATAAATTTTATGTTTTATATATTTTACTATAATTTCTTGTTCAGTGATGAGGACTGAACCAGAGACATGGTAGCCAAGACCTCTATCACTGAGCCACATCCTTATCCTGGTATGACATTTTAGAAACCCCTTGCATCAAATAGTTGATAATAAGTTTCAAATACAGTTATGTTTTTATGTTAATGTCTCTATTTCTACAGTAGAGGGAAAGATGATAGCTGGTAGACAAAATGTTAAAAGTATCAAAAGAGGAAAGCTTTGTTTATATGTCCACAGGAGCAGATGAGTGTTCCAAGGAATCATTGCCTGAGCACATAGCAGACAATCAGAAATAAAGCCTAAGAAACAGATTCAACCACAGGACAGTTTGGGGATGAAGTGGTATCTTTACACTTACATATCTTGCTTTCTGAGGACACCTTTGCTCTTACTACAACTTCCTGCTGAATCCTCTAGAAATCCAGTCTTTATTATGACAGCATGAATTTATCACTTGATTTTGACTCACTGGTACATACCTCTAAGAGTTATGGGAATGAAATTGCTTTAACAACCAAAGATTTTATGGTACCCTTAAAATCTATCTTTAAAATATTCAATCTTTGTTTTAGGAGGCAATTACTGTAAAGTAACAGTAAACTAGACCAACTCACCTTGTTAGGGAAATAAGCCTAAGAATTATGTGACCTGAAACATTTTTTTGCTCCTGGGCTTAGTCAGCACCAGTGACTTTTGGTATCCTTAGACTTTCAACTGGTCAGTACCAAGATGACAGGTAACAAAGAAAAAGCGGCTCTCATAAAAGCCACAAATATCACTCATATACTGTGATTTCACAAAATGGGAATAGCATAAAAATAAACTTAGTTCATGTGAACCCATCAAATATGAAGACTGTTAAGGAAACATGCTTTATGAAGAAAAATTTAGCTCCAGTTATAATTTTACAACTTCAATCTTTCCCTATTAAATTGTTATATTAGCCAGGTACAGCCCACACCTATAATCCCAATGACTCAGGACACTGAGGCAGGAGGATAACAAGTTTGAAGCCAGCCTTAGAAACTTAGCAAGACCCTGTCTCAAAATAAAAATTAAAGGGGCTGGGATATAGCTGAATGATAAAATGCTCCCAGGCTCAAACAGAAAGTTATATATAAATTACTAAGAAATTCTTCATCTATGTCATTATTGTTTGCCAAATAATTAGGAAAATGATTGCATGGGAACTTTTTTTTACTACTTATAATTTGAAGACAGAAACTAAATCCAACATTTTAATAGCCCCAGATCATGATCTACTGTATACCTAGCATAAGGCCCATAAAAATAATTTCCCTGGAAAATGCTTAATATTAAATATGTTTAGAAAAAATAAACATAATGCCTAAAGTATAGGTGATCACAAGATGATATTTATTTTGCTACTGACTCTACATTTCCACACTCAATACTCTTAACAAGATTCAAGGTAAAATATCTAATGACAAGAAATACCTGGCTGTTTTTTTTAAGAAGGACCGAAGTGCCATCATCATCAACTTCAAATTCCCCATAGTCTTTTAGACACCGCACCTAAAAGGAAAAAGAAAACACAAAAAACCTGATACTTTATCTAAATTTTTTGGTTTTTTCATTCTTTCTTTAAGATGTTACCCAGGATGATTCTGAACTCCTGGACTCAAGTGATCCTCCTGCCTCAGCCTCCCAAATGGCTGACACTACAGATTCATGCCACTGTACCCAACTTAAAATATTTAATAGGTAGTAAACAAGAAGAAATCAGGCAATACCTGAATACCTACAGAGTAAAATATTAGGCTTTCCATCTGTTTCCTTTCTGTATACTTGGGTCTGGTGCTACTACTGTGATATTCTCATGGTTCTAATTGTCCTGCTTTGATAGGGAAAAAGAAAACTGGCAAAATCTCTGAATGTGTATGTGTATTAATGTTGAAAGCAAGAACATCCAGGGAGCTGAATAAAGAGGATATCATTGGATCCTTTCCCCTCTGAAAATCCTGAAAAAGTAAGCTTTTGAAATATCTACCTACCAAAAGTTTAGATCTCCTCCAGACTGATTCTTGTAGATCTCACCCATAAAATTTTTTTTCCATATGATTTATTTTTACTTTTTTTTAGTCACACATGACAGCAGAATGTATTTTGACATATAATACATACATGGAATGTACATGCATCAATCATATTGTCTATTCTATTCTGCTGTCCTTCCTATCCTCCCTACTCCTCCCCTCCTCTCCCATCCTTTCTGTCTATCCAATTTAATGTGACACACTTTTTTTTTCTTTTTCTCATCACAACATCATATATGTATTCTGTATAACAATGAGGTTCTCCTTCCATCTTCTGTGCAACTTCCCTTCTCCCTCTTTTTCCCTCCCACCTCTCTTCCCCATTTAGTGGTGGTCTTCTTCTCATGTTCTTCCTCCCTATCCCATTTTGAGTCACCCCCTTATATCAGAGAAGACGTTCAGCATTTGTTTTTTAGGGACTGGCTAACTTCACTTAGCATAATCTGCTCTAATGCCATCCATTTGCCTGCAAATGCCACGATCTTGTTATTTTTTAGTGCTGAGTAATATTCCATTGTGTGTTGGGCTGGGGATGTGGCTCAAGCAGTAGCACGCTCGCCTGGCATGCGTGCGGCCCGGGTTCGATTCTCAGCACCACATACCAACAAAGATGTTGTGTCCGCGGAGTACTAAAAAATAAATATTAAAAAAAAATTCCATTGTGTATAAATGCCACATTTTTTAATCCATTCATCTATTGAAGGGCATCTAGGTTGGTTCCACATTCTAGCTATTGTGAATTGTGCTGCTATAAACATTGATGTGGCTGTGTCCCTGTAGTATGCTCTTTTTAGGTCTTTTGGGTATAGTCCGAGAAGGGGAATAGCTGGATAAAATGGTGGTTCCATTCCCAGTTTTCCAAGGAATCTCCATACTGCTTTCCAAATTGGCTGCACCAATTTACAGTCCCACTAGCAATGTATGAGTGTACCTTTTTCCCCGCATCCTCGCCAGCACTTATTGTTGTTTGACTTCATAATGGTTGCCATTCTTATTGGTGTGAGATGGTATCTTAGAGTAGTTTTAATTTGCATTTCTCTGATTGCTAGAGATGATGAGCATTTTTTCACGTATTTGTTGATTGACTGTATATCCTCTTCTGAGAATTTTCTGTTCAAGTCCTTGGCCCACACACCCATAAAATTTTTATCAATACCTGAGAATAGGACAGAGTTTGCCAAATGTCTACTTTTAGAACAGATTATTCTAATCTCCTCTGGTCATCAGACTTCCCTAGGAATTCTTAGTGTACACCATGAAGGAATAGATGCAGCCTCACATGACAAGAATTGGGAATAGTTCCTGTTTGAAAAAGTGTGGTAGCCTTTTGATAATCACCTTTAAAACTGTAAAGAGACACTGAAAATAAGCAGGACAGTTTTCCTCCTCTATAAGAACACAGACTAGTATTCATTCTTAAATTCTAGGACTGGCTTCAAAACACTGCTACTGCTGGGCACAGTAGCACACACCTATAATCCCAGTGACTCAGGAGGCTGAAGCGGATTCCCAAGTTTGAAGCCAGCTCAACAACTTAGCAAAGCTTTAAGCAACTTAACTGAGACCCTGTTTCAAATTTTTAAAAAAGGGCTGGGCACTTAGCTCAGTGGTAAAGTACCCCTGGGTTCAATCAATTCCCAGTACCAAAAAACAAACAAGAAAGAAAAGAAAAAATGTTGTTTCCTTCCAGTAAAGCCAACTTAAGTGTCTCATACTTTTCCAGATAATTTCACCATGTCCTATGATTACTCCAGAATCTTACCAAAGTATTTTAACCTTGAAATACTATTCTAAAAAATCTCCACCACCTCCTATTTATTTCTTTAAGCAGACTTTTATTTTCCTCTTTGGATGGAGAGAAGATTGCTGGGGATTGAGTCAGGGGCCTTATGTGTGTTAAGCATAAGCTCCACCACTGTACTACATCTCCAGCCCTAGACTGGACAAAAAAATCCACAGCAAACATATCAATTGTGAAGGACTGAAATCTTTTCTGCCAAGTTCAGAAACAGTGTACAAATGCTCACTTTTGTCACTTATGGAAAACCTTGAACACATTCAAAAGTAAAAAAGACTAATGATACTCCATATTCACTTCAACTAGCTTAAACAATTAACATGTGGCCAAACAGGTTTCCCTCCTTCACTTTTGAATTATTTTCATATCTATTACTAGAAAATAAAATTCTTTTTAAAAACATAATCACATTACTATCTCAACACTTTTTTAATATCTTGAAATAGTCATTAAATATCCAATGTCCCCAATTGTCTCATGATTTTTTCTTAAGTTTCTAGATTGAAATCAGAATTCACTTAGTTACAAAATGGGTTTTTTTTTTGTTTGTTTGTTTGTTTTTTGGTCTTAATGTATAAGTTTCCCTCCCTCTTTTAACTTTTTTTTTCCTTCCTCCTGGCAATTTATCTGTTGAAGAAACTGAGTGGGTAGTTTGATGCATCTTGCAACAATCAAGATTTTGTTGTGGATTTTGGTGGGTCATTTACCATGATCCTCTTCCTGAATTTCCTATAAACTGGAAGACAGGTCTAGAGGTTTTTTTTTTTTTCAGACAAAGTTTTGTATTTTGGCATTTCCTGTACTTCCTCTTATAAGTGGTCCTTTGTGGATTTTAAAAATTATCAGTGGGTCTAAGTGTTATCCATAACTATCCATCATAAAAGTCCAACTATTCACATAAAGATTAAGTAACTATTTTCTTCTAGCATTAGGGTTACAAAATGGCATTAGGTCTATCTTTTATTCCTACTGCTTTTGTTAACTGGAATTATATAACAAGTTTCCCTCATAAACTCTGGTGCTTCCCTGAGATAGTCTGTATTACTAATTTATGGCCTTTCAAAATGACTTTGATCCTTCATTCTCCAACAGGACTACATAATCACTTCCATATGTACAAGAAAAAGCACTTGGCAAAATTCAACACCTTTTCATGACAAAAACACTTAACCAACTAGGAACAGAAGGAAACTATGTCAACATAATAAAAGCCATACACAAAAAAATCCACTGCAGTAGCCAGGTGCAATAGTACACACCTGTGATCCCAGCAACTCTGGGGCTGAGGTAGGAGGATTGCCAATTTGAGGCCAGTCTCAGGACCTTGTGCCCTATCTCAAAATAAAAATTTTAAAAACGGGGTGGGGATGTGGCTCAATAGTAGAATGCTTGCCTAGAATTCATGAAGCCCTGGGATCAATTCCCACCACCACAAAATAAGTAAATCAGTTAATTAATTTTAAGGGCACTCGCCTTAGCATGTTCGAGGCCCTGGGTTTGATCCTCAGCATCACACAAAAATAAATTAATTAATTAATTAAATAAATAAATAAGGGCCGGGGTATAAATCAGTGGCACAGCACCCCTGGATCTGATCCCCAGTAATGCAAAGGAAAAAAAAAATCCATAGCAAACATATCAATTGTGAAGGACTAAAATCTTTTCTGCCAAGTTCAGAAATAGTGTAAGAATGCTCACTTTTGTCACTTCTGTTTAATATGTAATTGGAAGGTATAAATGAGTAATTGGGCAAGAAAAAATAAAAGCATCTAAATTAGAAAAAAGTTCAGCATGGTAGTGTTCTTCTGTAATCCCAGCTGCTAAGGCAGAAGGACCACAAATTCCAGATCAGCCTCAGCAATTTGGCAAGATCCTGTCTCAAAAAACAAACACCAACAGAAAGAATTAATTATTTCTATCCATAGATGATATGACTGTACATGTAGAAAACCTTAAAGATCGCTTCAACACACACAAAAAACTGTAACTAGTGAATGAATTTAGCAAAGTATCAGGATACACAGACAACACACAAACCTCAGTTCCATTTCTATATACCAACAGTGAAAATATGAAAAAGGAAATTACAAAAATAATCCCATTTATATAACATGAAAAAGAATACAATACTTAGGAATTAACTAAGCCAGGGAAATGAAAGGCTTGTCAATGAAAACTATTAATCACTGCTGAAAGAATTTAAAGAAGATAATAGTAAGTGAATATATCACCCATGTTCATGAATTAGAAGATACAATATTAAGAGGTAAACAGTACTCAAACCAATCTACAGAGTCAATACAACCCCTATTAAAATCTCAATATAACTTTTATAAAAATTTCAAAGATATATTTTGGACAAATAAAAAAAAAAATCAATCCATAAAATCTCTAGAGACCTCAAACAGCCAAAGCAATCTTGAAAAAGAACAAATTTTAGGGACTCATTTCCTGATTTCAAAACCTACTACAAGGCTTTAATAATTATATTATTATTAAAAAATAGTCATAGTTCTGGCATAAAAACACACACATAGCAATGGAACAGAATATAAAATAAACTCTTTTTAATATATACTTTTTAGTTGTACGTGGACATAATATCTTTATTTTTTTATGTGGGCTGAGGATCAAACCTAGTGCCTTACATGTGCTAGGCTGAGCCACAACTCCAGTCCCCAAAATAAACTCTTGAATGGTCTTATGAAAAGGGTACCAAGACCATACAATGCAGAAAGAAAATCTTTTCAAGAAAGACGTACAAAAGAAGAAATGTTGGAGTATTACATAACACCAAATACAAAAATTGACCTAAAGCACAACTCTTCGAAAACTTAGGGCAGAAGCTGTACAACTTTAGATTTGGCAATGATTTCTTGGATATAGCACCAAAAGAACAAGCAGCAACAACAACCACAGACAAACTGGACGGCATGAAGCTCCAATCTTTTGTACATGTGAAAAAAGTACTAACAACTTAAAAAGGTAATTCACAGAATAAGAGAAAATATTTGCAAATCATATATGTGAAAAAGGATTACTATCCAGACTATAGAGAACCTAAAACTCAACAAAAATGTAAACTCAATTCAAAATGGACAAAGAACCCTGAAAAGATATTTTTCCAGACATATAAATAGCCAAGAAACGTGAAAAGATGCTCAACATCACTAATTATTAAAGAAATTCATCTCAAACCAAAAATGAGATAACATTTCTCACAAAAAATTATGGGTGACCATAATTTTTTAAAAAGGGAAAAATATGATAGAAATTTTGGTGAGGATGAAGAGAAATTGAAACCTTACGTGCATTATTAGGAGAATGTAAAATGGTACAGCACTTGTAAAACAGTACGGCAGTTCCTCAAAGTTTAAACACCATGTGACACAGCAATTCTATTTTGGGGTATACACCAAAAAGAAATAAAAGCAGGGTCTCAAATTGTGTGTATGTGTGTGTGTGTGTACGTTTACTGAAGATGAAAGCCAGGGAATCGCCACCACTGAGAGTGCACTGAGATACATCCCCAACCCTTATTTTTAAACAGGGTTTCACTGGCCCAGGCTGGCCTCAAACTTACAAACCTCCTCCCCAATCTCCCTGGAATTACAGTATCCATCAATGGATAAATGGATAAGGAATATGGTTTACCCATAAAATGGAATATTACTTTAAGTAAGATCTAAAAAAGGAAAGAAATTCTGACACATGCTACAAAATGGATGAATCTTGAAAACATTATGCTACACAATAAGCCTGTCACAAAAAGACAATCACTTTATGATTCCACTTCTATAAGAAACTTAATAGTTAAAATCATAAAGACAAAGTAGGGGCTGGGGTTGTGGCTCAGTGGTAGAGTGCTCACCTAGCATGAGTGAGGCACTGGGTTCGATCCTCAACACCACATAAAAATAAAGATATTGTGTCCACCTAAAAAAAAAAAAAAAAACTAAAAAATAAATATATTAAAAAAAAGACAAAGTAGATGGTGGTTTGCAAGGGCTAGGAAGAGAGGAGATTTGGGGTATTACTGTTAAGTGGGTTTAGTTCCAGTATTATGAGGCAAAAAGAAATCTCGACATGGATTGCACAATATTATGAAAGCATTTAATACTTTCTGAACTATATACTTAAAGGATAGGTAAGCCGGGCATGATGGTACACACCTGTAATCCCAGCAGCTTGGGAGGCTGAGGCGGAGGGATCACAAGTTCAAAGCCAGCCTCAGCAATTTAGGGAGGCCCTAAGCAATTTTTGAGAGCCTATTCCAAACTAAAAAATAAAAAGGGCTAGGGATGTGATTCAGTGGGTACAACCCCTGATACCAAAAAAGAAGATGGTTAAGATGATGAAATTTATGTTTTGTATATTTTAGTGCAATAAAATAGGGGGAAAAGTTTAAAAACCAAACAGAAATAATTCCTATTTGTCTATCAACTTAAAAGATAGGTTCATTTGTTTCACTGTTTTCAAAATTTAGGGATTCCTCTGATCCTTGGCATCTCCACAGGTAGGGGTGGAGGAGGTGGAATAGGGACTGGGTTTCCATTTTGATTAAATTTTGTTTTCATAATAAGTAAAACATTCATATGGTTCCAGAGATAAAACTATAAAATAAAGTATGGTCACAGAATTTTAGCTGTTTTATTGCTACCATCCCCATATTCGTCACCCAACTTTATTGGTTTGGGCTTATGCTTCCTTTATTTTTAAGTAGCAGCTAACATGTATTCATTCATATCCCTCTCCCTCACCTTAGACAAAAAGAAGCACAACCTATACATTAAAAAATGTACATACTAGGTGCAATGCCACACGCCTCTAATCCCAGTGGCTCAGGGGCTAAAGCAGGAGGATCATGAGTTCAAAGCCAGTCTGAGCAAATCAGCAAGGTCCTAAGCAACTTAGTGAGACCCTGTCTCTAAATAAAAAGGGCTGGGGATGTGCTCAGTCATTACGCACCCTTGGGTTTAATTCCTGGTACCAAAAAAAAAAAAAAAAATTTTATACATACTTCAATATATAAACTTTTTGGAGGTTTCATATCCTGTGTGATGTCCAAACCTTCATCTCCTCCCAGTGACCTCATGTAGGTAGCAAGAGACTTTTTATACTGATTAAACCACTCTATCTGCAAATATAAATACAGTCATTTAATAAAGTTATAAGAAAACTTGCACAAATTATACACTCAGCCTTTCAGAAACAGCATATACATCCCAATGTAGATCACTATTACGGCCATTCATTCATTTTACACTGCAATTATTGATTGCGTTCTATGAACCTGGCACTGTTGTGGATACTTAGGAGGGAACATTCAACAAAATGACAAAAATCTCTGCTCTCAAAAGTTTATACATATTAATCAGAAACCTATATTTATGATTGGAAACATCATAAAAACAACATTTCAGAATTACAAACACAATTATAAAATAGCATTGATGCTATTAAAAAGTGCTTGAGAAAACAACCCAAGTATGCATCAACCGATGAATGGATATATATATCCACACAATAAAACAGTATTCAGTCATAAACAGAAATAAAGTTCTGAAACATTTTTTACCACACAGATGAACCTTGAAAATTTAAACTAAGTGTAAGAGGTAGAAGGCTATATATTGCCATGATTCTACTCATGAAAAACCCACAAGTAGGCAAAGAGACAAAAGTAGATTGGTGATTTCTAAGTACTGAAAGGGAGAAACTATGGAGTAACTGATGAAGAATACATGGTTTCTTTTGGGGGTGAGGAAAATATTCTGGAAAAGAATGATAGTAATGGATATACAATCCTGTAAGTATGTTGAAAATCAATGAATTTTATACTTTAAAAAGATAACATTGTGGTATAAGAAAGGTATCATAGGGCTGGGGATATAGCTCAGTTGGTAGAGTACTTTCCTTGCATGTTCAAGGCCCTGGGTTCAATCCCCAGCACCACAAGAAAAAATAGAAAAAGAAATGGATCTTGGTAATCTATTATTTAATTTTTTAAAAATCTGTTAAAGGTATATTAAGAATTGTATTGCAAAAAAAAGGAAAGTTCTTGTATAATGGCATAATTTGGCGTGAACATACTTTATATACAGAGTTAAGAAAAATCGTGCTATGAATGGATAATTATGAATGTAATGCACTCAACTATTGTCATGTATGTAAGAAATTTTTTAAAAAATCTGTTATCCAAAAACCATTGAAATGAAAGAAGATCTAAATATACGGAGTGTATACCACATTAACAGATCAAACAATTCAATATTGTAATTATGTCAAATGATCTATATGTTCAACTCGGTCTCAAAAAATTTGAAGGTAGGTGCAGTAGAGCATGCTTGTAATCTAGCGGCTCAGGAGGCTGAGGCAGGAGGTTTGTGAGTTCAAAGCCAGCCTCAGCAAAAGCAGAGTGTAAGCAATGTTGGACCCTGTCTCTAAATAAAATATAAAGCAGGACTGGGAATGTGGCTCAGTGATTGAGTGCCTGAGTTCAATCCCTGGAACTCCCCATCCCCTCAAAAATGACAGACTGAATCTAAAATTACACAGGAATGTAAATGGTCAATAGTTGAAATACCTGAAAAAGAACAAGATGGGAATGCTTGTTCAGACATTATGATAAAGTAATTATAACACTGTAATTGGTGCTAGGAGAGAAGAAAGAACTCTCATCCAAAATCCACAGATACAGAAATATACAATTTATGTCAGAGGTGGCACCATGCACAGAGTAGGTGGATCCAGGAGGATCTTTTTATTTATTTATTTATTTTTGGCGGTGCTGGGGATTGAACCCGGGGCCTTATGCATGTGAGGTAAGCACTCTACCAAATGAGCTATATCCTCAGCCCCATACATTTGCTTTTCTTTTTCTTTTTTTCCAGGAGGATCTTTTTCATAAATGGTACTAGGTGATCTCAATATCCCCAGTACAAAAAAAAAAAAAAAAAAAAAAAAAAACCACCATAAAACAAAACAAAACAAAACTAAACTAAAAGAGCCTGGGGATAAGACACCTTTGGGCAAAATCCCTAGCACAAAAATAATAAATAAATAAATATGTCCTACAGGCTAAACCAAGAGGTCTCTCACGCCAAGTGGGCATTAGGCAATATCTGGTGATATTTTTGATTGTTACAACTTGGGAGAGGAGAGCACTGCTGGCACCTGGAGAATAATACCCAATGGTTGCTGCTAACCCCCCGCCAATACTAAGGACAACCCCCAATGATTATTCAGTCAAAAATGACTACTGAGATTAAAACACCTTGGAATTGAGTGACCACATAATGTATATTGTGCATATAATTTAATATACAAAGAATCCAAGACACTTCTGAAAATGAAGAAGTAATATAAGTAATGATAACAGGGTAACAGGTATAAACTAGGACATATATTCCCACATGGAAATTCCATTCCCAGGTATTCAGCAGAAATGCATACTTATTGCCATATTACAAGAATGTTCATAATAGCATTATTCATTACTGTGAAAAGCTAGAAACAGTATCAACAATAAATTGCAGCCCCTACTCAGAATGGAATAGTATATGGCAGTGAAAAAGTCAAAATGCTGTATGAATAGAAAGTTCAAAAATAAACAACACTAAGTTACAGTGTTTAGGGATGCATGCTTAGGTGGTAAAATAATATTTTTTAAAGCAAGGAAGTGATTAGTCTGCACAAATGTCAGTGGTGACATGGGGAGAAGGGATGCAGAGCTTCTAAGTTGATGTCTTTCTTGAATAGGGTGATGGATTCATGGGTATTTCTTGGTGACACATTATGAAGCTCTTTATCTTCTTTTGTACATCTCTCTGTATGTATATGTGTATGTATGTGTGTTACATATAAATTTCATAATACAAAAAGCGAAATGGATTAAAAAGATTCAGAAGGGTTAAGAGAGGATGTATGTGGTAAAACCTACATTATATTTTAAATCATGTTTTATTTTGATGAAAAACTTTGAGATGATTCCAAACAAGTCAAACATGGATCTTTCCAACTTGTTTTTTCCTGGAGTGTCTCTACTGAGGACAGCAAAATATAAGGGACTCCAAAGAGAAACAAAAAGTGAGAAAAAAAAATAATACAAAGTTGATTTAACTTCACTCCCGGATGAAAGAGCAATGCAGAATATATACATTACTTCCATAAAAGAACATACTGACATTGTCACAAAATACTTGTTTATGGAAAAATATTAATATAAAAAAATAACCTATTTTCATTACCTTTCATGTTAGTGACCGATACAGACCTATAGATTTTATAGTTAAAAACAAGGTTAGGAGATCAAAAGCTACCGCATAAAAGATTTTACTATTTTGAAATCAGATGAGAATATTTTTATGTCTTAACCATATATGCACTGTACAATGAAGAAATTGGGCCAAGTGCAGTGGTTCATGCCTATAAGTTCTGTTATTCATGAGGCTGAAGGAGAAGAACTCCAAATCTGAGGCCATCCCGGGCAACTTAAAGAGGACCATCTCAAAATAAAATCTCCAGCTTGGTGGTAAAGCCCTTGCCTAGCATTTACAAGGTCCTGGGTTCAATCCCCAGTACTACTTAAATAGTTTTTGGTGCTGGGTATTTAATCCAGGGGTACTTTATCACTGAGCCACATCATCAGTCCTTTTTATTTTGAGACAGGGTCTCACTAAGTTGCTGAGGGCCACACTAATTTGCTGAGGCTGGCCTCCACTTTATGATCTTCCCATTTCAGCCCCCAAATTTCTGATTACAGATATATGCCACTGCGACCAGACAGAATTTTTTTTAAGATGAAGAAACTGGCTGGCTTTTGTTTGCATACTTGGGAGATAACTTCTAAATCCATAGAATTTTTCAAATAATAGAAGTTTCTTGTCATTCATAGTAATTTCTGATAATATGTACTAATGAGGTGACTCATGGAGGACCTCTGGATAATTTGTACTAACAAGATGACTCAGAGAGGGGGTAGCTAATCCAGAAAGATTACCATGTTATTAGATATGGGCTTTTGGCCTCTTGATATCAGTTTGACCTCTGGGGAAGGTAGTAGGGATTCAGACTGAGCTCAATCTTAGTACCAGTGATTCAGCCAGTCATTTTCTGGAATGAAACCCTAGCACTCTGGATACCAATGCTTATATGAGCTGCCATGGTAGAGAATATCCCATGAGTACTACTATTATACCTAAATGTATTAGAAGGGTGTTAATTTCTGACAGGGAAAAGATGCCAGAAGGTTCAAGTCTAGGACCCTCTTAATCCTCACCCTGTGAGCCTCTTTTTTGGGCTGATTCTGATTTTGTGTTCTTTTTTCTCTAGGACATTTAAGTTTTAAGCATAGTGGTTTCCTGAGTTATATGAGTCACTCTGGAGAACTGCTGAACCTTAGGAGATAGTGATACCTCAGACTCTGGCACCTTAGGATTTGTGTCTGGTATCTGAAGTGAGAGCAGTGTTGTGGAAGATTCTGTGAAATCTAGTCTAACTCCAGGTATTTAGTGTCAGAAGTCATTGCAACCTTGTAACAAGTAGATACTATGAACTTCATTTTGTAAATAAGAGAATTTAGGCATGGAGAGAGGTCAAGTTGCTTGCCAAAGATTCGACAGTTAGTGGAGAACCACTAACTGGATTTGAATCCAAGTCTGCCTGACTCCAATCCTGTGGCCTTAAATACTGAGCTAACTCTGTCCCTAAGTAACTGGATAAATTAAGAATTTCATTTATAATATGAATTTGTAATATTGTTTAGAAAGTGTGTATGTGTGGTTGGGTATAGTGACACACTCCTGTAATCCCAGAGACACAGGAGGCTGAAGCAAGAAGATAGCAAGTTCAAGGTCGACCTCTGCAATTTAGCAAGGCCCTAAGCAACTTAGTAGACCCTCTCTCAAAATATAAAATAAAAAGAACTGGAAATGTAGCTCAGTTGTAAATCACTCCTGGTTTCAATTCTCAGTAACAAAGAAAGAAAGAAAACTGTGTGTATGCACTTGCCTATGTACACATATATACATAAACATGCATATATTTTATGGAAAACACCAACTAATAACACCAGTTTTTAAACCCCACTAATTGATCACTTATAAATCACATAATGGAATTCTATTTTGCTGAGTAATAACAGAGTTTTCCAGATAGCATTTAGAATTATTCCCTACCACATATTTTTCCATCACAGTATACACAAAATAATGTCAAAACTTGCCTAAGAACAGATATTAAAAACAAAAGGAGAAACAACCCTATTACAGAACAATACCACAAACTCTGCATTTTCATAAAATTTGAACAATGCAAACTTACTTCTTCAGCAGACATGTGAAATCGTAAAGCACTTGGCAAAACACTGCCATATTCCCACCTGAGAGCTCTAATTCGAAGCAATCGGTCATACCTACAACATATAGAAGGAATTAGACAGTATAAGAATTAAAGGGGGAAATTAGAAGTTGTTCTGATAAGGATAGACTCAAGATTCACAACAGCCTAAATAAAATATACTTGTTTCTTGATGTAAACAAGCCAATTATAAGAAGGTATCTTTGAAACAATGGAACAAACATGCAGATGGACTGAACAGATGCCATGAAGACATTGTTCACTCCTCCAGTTGTGACACCATACAGTGGTTATAAAGGTCCAAATGATCCTTATTTTTTACTTTCACTTTTTTTATATTTTGGTACTAAAGATTCAACTCAAGGTGTTTAACCACTGAGCTATGCCCCCAGGCTGTCCCCTTTTTTAAAAAATTTTTTGAGATGGAGTCTCACTAAGTTGTTTAGGGCCTAGCTAATTTGCTGAGGCTGGCTTGGAACTTGTGATCCTCCTGCCTTAGCTTCCTGAGCCATTGGGATTACAGGTAGCGCCACCATGCCCAGCCAATTCTTATTTTTTAGAGAAATAAGAAAAACATTAAAGATACTAAAATAGTCAGTGGTAAAGTGCATAATATTCTAAAAATGTATATGATGAAGTACTATGGCAAAATATTAAAAAGACATAAAGGTACTGGGGATGTAGCTCAGTTATAGAGTGCTTTCCTAGCATGTGTGAGGATATGTCCCATCCCAATATTGCCAAAAAAATTAAAAATAAAATAAATTGACCTAAGGGGATATGATGACTCTGAGGGTTTATTAATCTTCTTCCTTTAATGAATATTACAATTTTTCATAACAAATTTTTAAAAATAGAAAAAGAGAAGATTTAGAATATTTATAAAGAGACAAGAGATAGCCAGGCACAGTGGTACATATCTACAATCTTAGCAACTCAGGAGGCTAAGACAGGAGGATACCAAATTGGAGGCCAGCCTCAGCAACTTACCAAGATCCTGTTTCAAAATAAAAAATTTAAAGGCCTGGGGGTGCAGCTCTGTAGTACAGCATCCCTGGGTTCAGCCACAGTACTGCAAAAAATGTTTTTAACAAAGAGAGACAAATCTAACATTCCCTGCTATCCATTTGGAAAGGTTATCTGGAAAACCAAACCACACAGAAAACCCTCTAGGTTCCTTCCATCCCAAATAAACAGTGAGAAACTTACAAGTAGGCAACAGTGCAGCGTCGATTTCTTAACAGAGAACAGTGCCGAAATTTAATAGTTGGTATCAAATCACCTCGTCCACCCAACTTTGCTTCATTTCTGATAAGAACATTAAAAGAACAAAATGTATATATGGGTATGTTACCATATTAGTAAAAATTCCAAAGCCAACAACTACTAACTTAAATGCTTGGGTTTTTTTTGTTTGTTTGTTCTGGGTTATTTTGTGGTGCTGGGGATCAAACTCAAGGCTTTGTGCATGCTAAGCAAGCACTCTTCCACTGAGCTACACTTCCCACCCCACAAATTGTCCAAATACAAGGAAAAAGGAAACTATTTCCTTATTGGACCAAGGACTGCTAGACCACCTCCAAAATATCTTTATTTTTCTGTTCACTTTTACTAACTCCAGGTCACCTCTCCAGTCACCTAGATAACCAATGTGCCTCCCTCTCCTCTTAGCTTCCCCAGGAGCTGTGCGCAGGACAGCCAGGATAGTTTCTTAAGACACAAATGAGTCACCACCCATCCACACTTAAAAATTGCATTTGGTGTCACCCTCTGTTCCTTACTAAGTAATCAGTGCCTCAATAAAACCACTTCTCCTTTAGGCCTCAGCTGAAATGTCTCTTCCTTAGAATGGCCCTGATTCCTCAATCTAAGTTGTATCTTCTTTAAGTGTCTCCCAGCCCTCTGTTGCCTTCTTTCACAGAATGTCTCCCAATTTGGTATGTCTGTATTTAATATTTATCTCTGCACTAGACTAAGAGTCACAAGAACAGGAATCTGGACTATGTCAATTACGAGGCAAATACTGGGGCCATTTGTTGGCATATCCTTTTTCAGTGCATATTTGTTGAATGAATTAATGAATGTCATTTGCTGCAACTCTGCTGAGGTTCAGTTCCTCATTCCATCTATAAAGATTTTTCTGTTATTTATCCTAATACTCAGAAATGGGAAAATGCTCCTATCATTTGTGTGCCCCACAAATCTTACCAGCATGCCACTGATTTCTATATCAAACTAACTCATAAAAACATTCTACCTAAGCCATTCTACTTGGGCTACACTCTATAAGGCCAAAGAGAAAATCTCATGTCACAGAGATAGATGTCTCTCTAGATTTAGATCTTGGCCACCTCAATTTTGATCCAGCACTTTATGTCACTGGAACCTGTGAAGTTTGTCACATAGCCCAGATTCCTCGTTGTTCCAATTAGCATGTTCAGATCTAAATATTCTATGAAACTAGAGGCTTCTCTTGACCTACTAAGCTGTAGTCCTCTGTTACATCAGTTCTCAGTGAAGTCCACTCAAGCTATCAGAAATCACTTGCTATTAGTGCCAATTTTACAAATTATTCCTCAGTCAAATTAAGGCATCTATTAATGAAAACAGTGGAAACTATATATTTCACTTTGTTATGGTTTTTATTTGCTTGTGTCTCATCTTTTTAACTCTGCCTTAATTCCTTTTAACTCAATATATATTAGTCAAACCACAATAATTTTTAAATATCTACCACTTACCAAGCAATGATCAACACAAATCCATCTATGTCCTGGCTCTGTGTTAACTTGTACAGTTAGGGTATGATCAGGCTCACAGAGAATTGGAAAAAAAAAAAAAAATCCACATCCCCAAAACTGACATAAGCCAGGCATGATGGCACACACTGGTAACCCAGTGACTCATGAGGATTGCAAGTTTGAGGCCATCCTTAGCAACTTAGTGAGGCTCTGTCTCAAAATCTCAAAATTAAAAAAAAGGCGGGGGCTGTGCATGTAGCTTAGTGGTTAAGTGCTCCATGGTTCAATCCCTAGTACCAAAAAGGAAAACAAAAAACAAAAAAAACATACACTCACAAAAAAAAACATGATGTAAGATTATATGACTTCAACTTCTTAAATTGTTTTAAAATATCAAAACTTACACATCAGACTGGTTTTGTTCATATAAAGCTTTCATTTCCTCCAGAACTTGTCTGATTCCATCCTCCTAAAACATATAAACTGATATTGATACAAATTCATTTATTTCTCTACCAAACCTGTGACAATATTGTTTGTACTATATTGATCTTTGATTTACAAACCTTACAAAAAAAAAAAACAATAGGATGGCCGTGGTAACAAATAATGTTAACTGGATATCCCCATGAAAAAACAATCCACTGGCTCATCAAAAGTTAAAAAGAATTACTATATGATCCAGCAATTCCACTCCTAAGTACATATCCAAGCAAACTGCAAACATGTTCCCACAAAACAATGTACAGAAATGTTCTTAGCAGCATTATTCATAATAGTCCAAAAGAAGAAACAACTCAAAATGTCCACCAACTGATAGATGAATAAACCAAATGTAGTATAAACCTTCAATGGAATATAATTCAGCCCTAGAAAGAAATGAAGTACTGATAGATGCTACAACATGGATGAATCCTGAAAACTAAATGAAAGACACCAGACACAAAATAAAAAGTATTGTTATGGCTCCACTTATTCAAAATATTTAGCAAAGACAAAGTCATATAGACCCAAAATAGTTTAAAGGTTACCAGAAGCTGCAGAAAAAGGGAAACTGGTACAATTATTGCTTAATGGTAAAAGAGTCTCTGTTTGAGGTGATAAAAAGGTTTTGGTAATAGTGGTAATGATTGATGACAATGTAAATATAATTAATGCCATTAAAGTTCACAGTTAAAATGGCTTTATATGGCTGGGCGTAGTGGCACAAGCCTGTACTCCCAGTGGCTTGGGAAGTGGAGGCAGGAGGATCTCAAATTCAAAGCCAGCCTCGGCAATTCAGCAAGTTTTGCTAAGCAAATCAGTGAGACCTTGTCTCTAAATAAAATACAAAATAGGACTAGGGATGTAGCTCAGTGGTAGAGTGCCCCTGACTTCAATCTTGGTACCCAAAAGAAAATGACTTTATATGTGTACATCTTACACAGTGAAAAAAATGTAAAGGCTCAATTAAAAGGAATGAATTACTGAAACCATACAAAATAAGTATAATCTCAAATATATTACACTAATCTAAAAAAGGCCAGGCACAAAAGAGTGTATACTATGTAATACCATGTAGCCCTTTACAGAAAAAGTTTGCCAGTTCCTGGATGTGGAATCCAGCAATATGCAGAAAAGGAGAAATATAACCTGTAGAGAGAGAAAGCAAATTTGTGGTTGCCAAAGGCTATAGCAGGGAGGTTGGCTACAAAATAAAACAGTGGTGGGCTTTACAAAATGGTGATCAGGGTACTGGTTATAAAGTATACATTTGTCAAAATTTGTAAAGTCTATTAAACTGTATGTTTTATTATATATAAATTATATCTCAGGCAGGTGTAGTGGCACCCACCTATAATCCCAGCAGCTTGGGAGACTAAGGCAGGAGGACTGCAAGTTCAAACCAGCCTCAGCAACTTAGTGAGGCCCTAAGAAATTTAGTAGAGACCCTGTCTCAAAATAAAAACTTAGTAGCAAACAAACAAAAACCCTCAATAAAAATGAATGCAAAAAAATAATAATAGAAAGAGACTAAGGAGATATGACAGCTAAATTCTTATTTGGATTCCTAAAACAAATAAATTAGTGCTGAAACCAAAAAAAAAAAATTAATGCCAAACTATGTATTTGTGCAGTGATGGTTCAAATTCTTCTTATATAAGAAATCTGTACATTTAGGCACCTTGGAATCAAAAGAGTATACAATAAATCCCATATTTTAAGAAACAAATAATAATAATAATAATAGTCCTACAGAAGCAATAAGGCATGCATAACCAAAGCATGTAAATTATTATTTACTGAAAATGGTCTTTAAAGGGTTAATTACCCCACCCCAAAAAAGTACTTTAAGTTTGTACTACAAGAATAAGAAGACCAAAGGAGTTTTCCTACCCCCACCCTGGAGCAGTTTTTTTTTTAACTTTCTATTAAATAAAATATTAAATTTCATGAATGTTACACAGTAACTCTGTGAACAATCCAAAGAAAAGATTCCCATTTGTTTTCCCAATCTATTCTTAGGGCCAAAATATATGTATTAGCATAAATATTTTTGGTAGAATATGAAATAACAAAGCACTTGCCTAGTATGCACAGGCCCTGGGTTTGATCTCCAGCACTGCAAATAAAACTTTTGATATACCACTACACAACTACTTAACCTACTCAAGATATAATTCCTGATAAAAATTTAAGCAAGAGGCTGTGGATATAACTTAGTTGGTAGGTTACTTGCCTCGCATGCACAAAGCCCTGAGTTCAAGTCTCAGTAATACACACATACACACACACACACACACACACACACACACATACACACATAAAATGTAAGCATGACTTTTACTTTCTCTTTTAGCATCTAATTTTTTAAAATTATGGGAAGGTTTGATTTATAAAAACTCAATATTTTTATAAACAAATGTTATTTTAAAACATTGTACAACTATATATCTGTAGGTATACAAAAGCCAAATATGAAATAATTCTTTGAAATATACGCAAGTTTTCAGACTTTAAGTTTTATCTATAGAGGAAATTACATCTATTCTGTGCGCAACTCAGACTATAAGCTTCCAACAGCTCAAGATAATAGTCTTTCATTTAGGGTACTCAGGATTGAACCCAGAAGCACTTAACCACTGAGCCACATTCTCAGCCCTTTTTTATTTTGAGACAGGGTCTTGCTAAATTGCAGGTGCTGGCCTCCTCCTGCCTCAGCCTCCCAAGTTGCTGGAATTACAGATGAGTGCCATCATACCTGACCCCAAGATAATATTCTTAAAAACATTTTTTTTTAGCTGGGGGCGGGGGTACTCTACCACTGAATTATATTACCAGACTTTTTAAAATTTTTTTGAGATAAGGTCTCACTCAGTTGCCTAGGCTGGCCTGGAACTTGTGATCACCCTGCCTCAGCCTCACAGGTTCACTGTGATTATGGGCTGAAAACATACTTTTTTAGGGGGAATAAATTCAGTTCTGCATACCGAAAGGTAGTAATCATTTTTTAGTTTGCTGAATACAGCACCCAACCACAAGTGATTCTAGAATAAACAAGGCAAAGCCTCTGCTCTGGCTGTCAACTACCTGGTATGGGAGGAATGAAGAGATGATTTTTTTTTTTTTTATTGAGACAGGGTCTCCCTATATTGCAGAGGTTGGTTCTGAACTTGTAATCCTCCTGCCTCGCCCTCTGAGTAGCTGGGATTATAGGCATGTACCACCACATGATTCTTGAAAGACTGCTGCATCTCAGATCAAGTACTGTCTTCTCCCATTCAGCTGTGTCTGAGGCCAGTCTCTACAGACTCAGTCTTCCAGGCACCTCCCTAGCAGGTGTTTTAGTCAGTGAAAGGCACTAATGAGCAAAAGATAACAAAAGATACTCTCACAAATTAAGACCTTAAAGATAGTGATAGTCACTGTCTTCACATTACAGCTTCTAAGACTCTGGCCCCCTAAACCAACACTTTAATCTTAAACTTTGAATAAAAAGCCAGGCATGGTGGTGCTTACCTATAATCCCAGTGACTTGGGAGGATAAGGCAGAAAGATCAAAATTTTGAGGCCAGCCTGAGTAACTTAGGGACACTGACTCAAAATCAAAAATAAAAAGGACTGGGGACATAGCTCTGTGATAAAGCACACCTGGAATCAATCCCCAGTACCCACTCTGCCCAAAAAATTGAGTAAAAAGAGTTAAGATTAACCAATCATACTAGCACACACCTGTAATCTAAGCAGCTCGGGAGGCTGAGGGAGGAGGATCCTGAGTTCAAAGCCAGCCTCAGCAACAGTGAGGTGCTAAATTACTTGGTGAGACTCTGTCTCTAAATAAAATACAGAATAGGGCTAGGGATGTGGCTCAGTGGTTGAGTAACCCTGAGTTCAATCCCCGGTATCCCCCCCTCCCCCAAAAAAGAACTAAGACTAAGAAGTGTATGAAGAGCCAGGTTCCAAGGCCAGCCCACCAGCACCTGTTTGGACACTTCTCTGCCTCTTTGGGCCCCATTTCCTCATATGTAAGATAACCTCCACAATAACTAGTTCTATGATCCAGTATGGAGCCAAATTTTAGAGCCTACACACATTCCAGCATCTTTGCTCAGTTTTGCACTATTGTCTCCTCACTTTTTAAATGAGGTAACCTTACTTTTTTTTTTTTTTAGAGACAGGGTCTCACTGAGTAAAAAGACAGACATGGTAAGGCTTAGCGCCTCATTTTTGATGAGGCTGGCTTTGAACTCTCCATCCTCCTGTCTCAGCCTGCCAAGCCCAGGCAAGCGCCTCTGAGCCCTGCATGAGGTAACTATTCTAAATTGAAAAAGAGATTATAATCTAAGAAGCCTGAGTTCAAGTTGAGGCTCTGCCTCCAATGTGCTCTAAATTGAGACCAGTCCCTTAACTCTGATCCATAATTTCTCTTGGTTCAGTTTCCTCCTTTGTAAAATGGTGTAAGTGTAAAAACTAGGACATTTTTTTTTGCCTGGGGATTGAACCTAGGGCCAAGGGCCCAGTCCCAGACTAGGTGCTCTTTATTGTTCAAAACAAAATTCATTACCTTTTCCCAAAAGGAATTCATTTTTAACTTATGGTTTCCTATTACCCGAAAATCTTTCCAAGATCCTGGCCCATTCATTATCCACCCCATTTCTACCCATTTTAATAATACAGATCCTGTTTGTCTCAGTTACTGATTTTAGTGCCACTGACTTGACAATTTAAAGTACACACATCTGTCACCTGACCTACTGTAATCACACAAACAATCTTTCTGTCCCCATTTGGTCTTCTCTTCAATCCATCCCCCCATACTGTTGCCATAATTACCCTCAAAATACAAAAAATTATTCACCTGACTAAAATCCTCTGCCAGCTTTCAAAACACACATTATGAATGAATACTTAACTATTCTAGACTGCAAATCCACCTTTACATGCCCTTTCAGTCACCTTTGCAATGTAACCATGTGTCTTTGTATTACCATATCCTTCAGCTAGAATGCCTCAATCCCTTCTGAATGTAACCTCATCCTTAAAGATGATGTGGCTCAAAGGTACCCTTTTGTGGGCTGGGGCTGTAGCTCAGTGGCAGAGGGCTTGCCTAGCATGTGTGAGGCACTAGGTTCCATCCTTAGCACCACATAAGAATAAATAAAGGCATTTTGTCCATCTACAACTACAAAAAATAAAAATAAAAATTTTAAGTACCCTTTTCTAGTCCCACCCCCACCAGTTTACTTTGTGATTCTCCTTCATGTTCCTTACCTATAATTCGTTGGCACCACTTATCACACTGCATATCATTACCTCTATGCCCCTCTCCCAGAAGAATGTGTCCTGGCATCCACACTATGGCTGCCCTAGGATAGGGGAGGAGGTCAAGCACAGCATTTAGAGTGCAAGCTCTGGAGCCAAAATGCCATGACTAAAAACCTTACTTTAGTTCTTACCTGCTATCACCTGAACAAGATACTTAATCTTTTGCCAAGCTTTGGCATATGTAGCTAGAAAAATGGGGGGGGGGAGATTGTTGAAACCTAAAGGGTTTATTATTTGGACGTGATGATGTAGGTCAACGGCTTGGCACCCTGCCTTAGGGAGCAATTACAGAAAAATAAGAATAATCACATTAATAATAGTTATAGTAACCCTAGTGGAAATAAAATTAACAGCAACCACTGACTCTGCTTTACTGTATGTCAGGCATTGTTCAGACACCCTCATTGCACGAGCTGGTTACTATCATCATCATTCCCATTTTTGCAGAGAAAATTGATAACAAGAAAGCTTGAATAACTGCCCCACAACCAGAATCTCAGGCTCTTTCAGAAGCTGTCCTGCCCTCTGCCCTGGTGCAAGGGATTCTCGGGCATGCTAGGCAAACACTCTATGAGCTACATGCCAAGCGCTGCAGGCCAGCCTTTTAGTTACATTTCGCTGTCGGAGTGGACAGCAAATGCTAGCTCACTATCAGGCAGAAAGTAAATATTTGGTTAAATAAAGACACTGCGGCAAAACTACACAATGAAAAGTACTCAATTATACTCAAGTGAGGAAATTCACTAAGCAGCTGGGAAATAAAAGCATGAATACTTTGTGTTCCCTCTTATATTTTGCTGTGCCGCGTTCCAAAAATTTATCACGACTTGGTTGCTAACCACGTGGGAAAGTAAATCCTCCAGGTGAGATGCAGGGAAGAACTGCAAGGAAGCCGTCCAGGCCCCGCCCCTTTCAGGTCTAGACCGCCGTCCTCACATTGAAAGCGGGTAGCTGCCCTTCTGGCGCGCGGTGCAGCTCACGAACCAGCTCCACAGCTTTTTCGCAGAACATGACGGTCCCTCGGGCTCGTCAAGGTTTCAATCCAAACAGTCGCAGGGGTCTCGGCTTCCGCGTACCTTCTGTTCTGCACACCACAGTTTCAGCTCTTTGCCTCTCCCTCTGCGACACGCTTTGGCGCCAAACAAGCCTAGCCAATAGGAACGCGTGGCCAAATCTTCTGCCCTACGGCAGCCGAAGAGGGACATTTGCCCACTCTGCGCGACCGTGTTACAGAAAGGGCGGAATAAGGGGGTTGGTTTTTTCTTTAGTGATGCCCAGCTCTCAGTACAAAGAACAAGCAGCCTGGCGTTGTTCCAGATGGCTGTTGCTATCGCCTCAACTTGCTATCACCTGAACAAGATACTTAATCTTCCCAAGCCTTGGCATGTATAGCTAGAAAAATGGGGGGGGGGGGCATTGAGACACTCACTGGTGTTTTCGTTTTAGTTTTGCAGCAGGGTTTTTCGTTTGATAACCCTCCTGGGTTGGGTGCCTCCTGTGTGGTAGGAACTGTCATACGTATTTATTTTTTAAAAAAATTTTGGTAGTTGTCTATGGACATTATGCCTTTATTTTGTGGGGCTGAGGATGGAACCCAGTGCCTGATGCCTGCTAGGCAAGCTCTTAGCCACTGAGTTATGGCCCCAGCCCTTTATACTTAATTTTCATAACGTTCGCTAAAGGTGGTTAAGACTCTGAACTGATAAAGAAACAGAAGTTAGATAACTTCCCCAAGATCACAAAAGAGCTCATAAACTCAATTAGACCTTGTAGCTAAGCTTTCCACTTTTGGCTCAGTACCATCCTTTTTCTTTTCTTTCTTTTTTTTTTTTTTTTTTTTGTTTGTTTTGTGTGTTTGTGGGGGGTTTTGTTGTTTGTTTTTTTGTGGTATTGGGGATTGAACTCACAAGCTGTCTACCACTAAACTATAATCCCAACCCTTTTATTTCTTATGAGGAATATTAATCTTATTGTGGTTGTCTGGGATATTTTTTATTAGAGTATTATAATTATACATAGCATTGGGGTTATTTTATTTTGAGACAGTCTCTTTAAGATGCTGAGGCTAGCCTGGAACTTGTTATCCTGCTTTAGCCTCCTGAGTTGCTGGGATCATAAGCGTGCATCATCATGCCTGGCTTATTTGGCTAATTTGAAAAAAAAGAAAAAAAAAGTCTTTTTTTTCTTTTGATGCTGGGGATGGAACCCAGGACCATGCTATGCTAGGCAAGGGCTCTACCAATGAGCTATGCCTTTAGCCCCTAAGCAATATTAATTTCTAAAAAACAGTATTGGATTCATTGTGGCTAACCCTAGAAATAATGTTGCTCTTTTGCAAAGTAGATAAAGTACACATTATCTGATAAAGGGAAATGGCCCATTTAAAAAAAAGAAAAAAAAACAGTTTCTGGACCTTATCCTTACATTTCTTCTAAACACTAAAGGATAACTTTTTTAAACCAAGTACATACTTCAGTCATGGACCATGCTGTGGGATTTTGATCCAAAGACAAGCATCCATAATCCTCAGCCATATATCTTTTCAATTTCACGCAGAAGGCAGAGTCACTTAATGAACTTGAGACTCACTTCCTTACTTGTAAACTGGGGACCCTAGTGGCATTGCTGAGGAGTTGTGAGGATACAGTCTCTCCCTCAGGAAATATTTACAAAGTGCCTACTATGAGCCAGACATTGGTCTGAGCATTGAAAATACAGCAGTAAATAGGTCTTTTCTCAGATTTTATATTGCAGTGTGGAAAAAAATAGAGATACCGACACATTAACAAATATATTGGTGACAAGCACAAACCAGAATAAGTCAAGAGGGCCTGGGGTTGTGGCTCAGAGGTAGAGCGCTTGCCTAGCACATGCGAGGCACTGGGTTCAATCCTCATAATAAATAAATAAATAAAAGAATAAGTCAAGAAAGGTGAACACAGTGAAGGTGAGTCTGAGGGTTTTAAGTTAAAAGTGTTCAGTGAATACACAGATGTGAAGGGGGAGGGAGCACGACCTGTAGGTGTGGGCAACTGGAGGACAGGGAATTGCAGGTAGCAGGTATTAAAGTGCAAAGGTTCTGAGCAAGGGTCACTGTGGCATGTAAGGACCAGGAAGAAGGCAGTGATTGAGGAAGGACCCTGTATGTCCTTTCATAAGCTTTCAGTTTTATTTTGAATGAGTTGGGGAACCATCAAGGTGATTTTAACAAATGAGTGACAGAATTACATGTGGCAATAGGAAAAATAAAAATCCTATGTGGCAGCTGAGTTAAGTAGACAGAAATGAAGCAAAGGTAGAGGGAGGAGGGAGACCACCCCTGCTATTAAAATAATCCAAGTGAGGCATGATGTCTTAGCCCGGGGTGGAGAAGGTAGAGGTGATGAGAAGTGTTGGAACCTGAGTAAATTCTGAAAGGGGAGCTGGCTGACAAAGTTTGATGCCAGAAGAAAGAAATCAAAGGTGACCCCAGAGTTTTAGCCCGAGGCAGCACAAAAGCAGAGTTGCCATTTCCCAGGAGGGGAAGCTTATGAAGTTAGAGTGGAAGAAGAGCTGGGAGTTGTTTTGAACACAGTAGTCTGGGTACCTGTCAGATATTAGAGATGAATAGATCTTTGGATAAAGAAGCCTGGATTCAAGGAAAGAAAGGGACCATATTTAAAGCCTCAAAACCAAGAGATAACTATATGGGCAAACCCAGGGCCAGTGAGAAAGATTCAATACCAACTTATGTTTCTTTTTTCTTTCTTCTCTCCAGCTCTCCCTGTCTTCCTTGCCCCCCAACCCCTTATTAAAAAGGATTTTGTGCCAAGGCAAGGTGGGCATACACCTGCAATCCCAGCGGAAGACTGAGGCAGGAGGACTATGAGTTCAACATAGCGAGACCCTAAACAACTCAGTGAGACCCTGTCTCTAAATAAAATATAAAAAAGGCTAGAGATGTGGCTCACTGGTTAAGCACCTCTGGGTTCAATCTCTGGTACCCCAAAAAAAGGGGGTGGGGGGATTTTGTGACAGATAAAATAATTTTTCTACACTTTAACTTCTGAATCCCCAAATTCCCAGTACTGTTATTTCACTTCAAAGAATTCACCTTTTAAATTCCACAGTATGTTTAAAATTGGCAATTGGGGATGCTTTTCCAATGAACAACATGCCCAGCCTTTTTTGAAACAGTCTCATTAAATTGCTAAGACTGGTCTAGAATTTGTGATCCTCCTGCCTCAGCTTCTAAAGAAACTATAGAAAGTCAAAGCTGTAAAACTAAATCTGTGAGCTAAACTGCCCTTTATTTCCTTTGCTCTATTTAGAATGGGTTGAATTAATACTTAACTGGGTTTCACAAGTGCAAAGTCATCTTTGGAATGGATTTCCTCAAAGAGGTAAATGCTTTTAAAAATCCAAAATGTGTTTTCAAAGAGTAAACTGTTGCCAGGCATGGTGGCAATGACTGTAATCCCAGTGGCTCATGAGGCTGAAACAGGAGGATCTCGGATTCAAAGCCAGCCTTAGCCACTGAGCAAGACCCTGCCTCAAAATTAAAAAATAAAAAGAGCTGGGATGTGGTTCAATGGTTAAGCACCCAAGGTTCAATCCCTAGTACCAAAAAAACCGAAATCACTAAAGAGTAAACTGTTTAAGCAGTTCAGTTCACTTTTTCATATATTGGATCCCAAGGTTTTATTTATACATACACACACACACACACACACACACACACACACACACTTTTTTCAAATTAAAAATTAATTCCCTGAAGGCATATTTTGAAAGACAAAGTCCTGCACGGTGCCTATAATCCCAGTGACTAGGAAGGCTGAGGAGAGAGGATCACAGGTTCCAGGCCAGACTCAGCAATTTAGCTTAGGCTCTAACTAACTGACAGAGACCATGAATCAAAATAAATAATAAATGAAAATAAAACGGGCTGGAGGGGCTGGGGTTGTGGGTCAGAGATACAGCGCTTGCCTAGCATGCGTCAGGCACTGGGTTCAATCCTCAGCACCACATAAATATAAAATAACTAAAAAATAAATAAATAAAACGGGCTGGGGATGTGGTTTAGTGGTAATGTCCCTTGGTTCATCCCCAGCATCGCCCCCCCCCCCCAAAAAAAGAGTCCTTCTGGAAAAATAGCAACTAATCATTAAAACGGAATTGTGATGTTACCTTTTTGTTCATATAAACCTAAAAGAACAGTAATCCAGGGTTAGGAGCCAGAGGCCCTGGGTTGGAACGGGAGGGAGACAACTTTGGGCAGCAGCTCATGCTCGCAGGGAGGCCACTTTCTGGCCGGCGTCCTCCCAGTGTTTTCGCCGTTCGGACCACTGAACTGAGGCACCACTGGGTTGTCTGCGGGTTACAAGAATGCCCGGAAGGTAGTCCCCTAGCCCCATGCCCGACCCAGTCCTCTGCGCTGCAAAACCTAACAACCTTGCGCTGCCCTGACAATGACGCGAGGAGGCAGCTTCTACCGCCCTACTCCAAGATGGCGGCGGGTCGGCGCTGGGGATGCTGGGCGCGCTCCCCGAGGGACCGGGGTGGAGTTGATGGGGCGGGGAGGGGGCAGAGCGAGCAGGATTCTGGCGCTGATTGGCCTGTGAGGCCGACCGGCCCCCAGCGCTGGTCCTCAGCGGGCGCTGCGGCCTGGGGCTGAGATGTGAGGGGCAGCGGGCGGGCTCCCGGCGGTGAAGGCTGTGAGCTGCGGCGGCTGCGGCGAGGGCGGCGCAGGCGGGCGGGCGAGGCCAGCGGGCGCCGTGGGCGGCCGGCCTTGTCGGCCGCGGGATGAGGAAACGGACCGAGCCCGTCACCTTGGAGCATGAGCGCTGCGCCGCCTCGGGTTCATCCTCCTCCGGCTCGGCCACCGCGGCGCTGGACGCCGACTGCCGCCTGAAGCAGAACCTGCGCCTGGCCGGCAAGGGGCCGGAGCCCCGTTGTGCAGCCGACTCGGGCATGAAGCGGACGCTGGGCAGGTGAGGCGATGCACTGGTAGTGGGGAGGGTTCCCCTCACCTGCCGTGCAGGTGCGGCCCACAGGTCTCCCCGAATCGCCGCCCCCCTCACATTAGCTGCCTGCATAAGGATTTCCCACCTCACCCCCCATTCTCCCGGTGTCCTCTTTGACCCTTCTTCAGACCTCTTCCCCTTACTTGGCCTGCAAGGAGCTCCCAACCCCCATCCTTTCCCCAGGCACCTTCCCTCGGGAGCACCTTACGTCCCTTCAACTCTAGTATCCCCTCTGGCGCTCCGCACTTCGAACGCATCTTTGCACCCCTATACTTTTCCAAGAGAGCCACTGCGGACCCCTAAGCTACGGGTTTGGAGCGGCACGGAAGTCGTGACCTAGCACGAGAGTAGCGTAAGGGGTGGGGAGGCCCCCGGACGCGCGGCACGTAGGCGGTGGGACGTGGAGAGGCTGGCGTCAGACCCTCAGAGCTCCGGGGTCCGCTCATACCTGGTTTGCATTGACCTCCCAAACCGAGCGCACTAGCCGGCGCCTGTGTGCAAGCCTGGTGGTACCCTGGTCTCTCACTTCAGTACTTCTCGGGTAACTGTTGTTAGAAGTGGCATTCGCTGCTCAGAACTGCTGAGCCTTTGGAAAAAGGTTAAATGGCCTGTGGGGTTCAAGGGAAAGAAAGGATACACCACATTCTCAGTTGTTGGAGGAAAACCGATCGTTCGCTGTGCTGGTGGCTGCTTACCTTTGAAATCTGTATAAAGGAGTTGGTCCCACCGAGAATTATTGTAGAGTCCCGAAGTCATTTGAGGTGTGTGCATGTGTTTTCTCCCTTTGCGAAGAAGAATGCGGTTATATAAAGCTGATTTCGGAATTGAGATAGGAGCTTATTTCACAGGGACATATTTTTTTTCCCTCTTTGCTGTTTTCTTAATGATTTGACTGTTTGTGGAACATATAATTCATGGCAATTTTGAAGCGTTGGAATTTCATGATGATGTTTGATTGAAGTTGGTATGTGATGTTCTCAGGTGTTTCTTTTGGAAGCAGTTGGAATGCCTTCAATTGAACCTGAAGCATAAAATATTTATTCAATTAGCCCCTGAAGAAAATGAGAACTTCAACTTTAGTACTTAAAAAGAACATGAAATTAAACTAGGGGCCTCTAAGTCAATGATTCTCAGTCCTGCCAGAAGGGCAGGGACTGATAGGTTTGATTTCACGTGTGAGTATTTTTGGGAAACTAATATGTTCTTTTTGGAAAGGTTTAACTGTTATCAAGAGTTTTTACTTTAATACATTTTATTAGTAGACAGCACAAAACTTAAGTAAGTTGGAAAGTCTTTGCTTGTAAAAGATCGAATTGTTATGCACAATAATGTTGGGAAACAATGCTGCCCTGACACCTTCCTTGTGAGATGTACTATATTAAAAGAATCTGATTTATTTTCAGTTTTGTATCAGGGGACAAAGAGAAACCTTCAATAGTGTCCATATCCTTTAGATAATCAAAAGGCTGTTAGGGAAATAAAATGCACAACACAGAAGAAAGGTCAAATTTGTGTTACCCCTTGGCTTTTTTTCCTGTTGCCTGTCCTAGACATTCTGGTGCTTGACTCAGGCCCAGAGAGACCTTCCCAGACCAGCCCATCCCTGTTTACCTTATCACTTACGTGGCATTATAATTGCATGCATACTTGTTGACTTGCTTTACCTGTGCCTCCTATCCCACAAGAATGGAAGCACCAGAGAGCAGGTTGTTTTCTTCCCTTGTGTATCTCTAGTGCCTGGCACATAGTAGATGGTAGAAAATACTTGTTGAATGAATGAATATCTGGGGAATAAATTCCAAGAAGTGGAATTTCTAGGCCAGGGGTGTGTGTTTATAACTTCAAAAGGTAAAGCTAGGTTAACCCTCCACAGAAGTTGTATTAATCTGTACTCTGACCATCAATGTAAGTTGCCTCCGCCTCCTATATCGTGTATTATCCCATATTTTGACCTTTGTCTGATAGAAGAAAATTATATCTGATTTTGGTATTAATTTCTAGTACTTCCAGGTGGCATTTTATGTGTATATAAGCCTGTTATATGCCTTTGCAATTAGTTGTCTTTTATGGTCCTCCTGCACATTTCTTTTAATTCTTTATTATGAACATTTTATTTTTGATATTAGTGATTGAACCTAGAGCTGATTAACCATTAAGCCACATCCCCAGCCCTTTTTTTTCTTTTTTGGAGACAGGGTCTTTGTAAGTTGCTTAAGGCCTCACTAAGTTGATGAGGCTGGCTTTGAATTACCTACCAATCTTCCTACCTGAGCCTCCAGAGCTGCTGGGATTACAGGAACACAGTACTGTGTCTAGATTCAAGATCACTACAAGATTTTCAAATATATGAAAGTAGACAATATAGTGATCCAATGGTTTGAACAGTTTTCAATGTTTAGCCAAACTTGAATCATTTATCCCTCCTCTCTATTTTCTTGTAGGTTGGGGGACTGTAATATTTTGAAACAAATTATTTTCTTTATAAAATACTTAACAAATAAGGACTTTTTGAAATATATATAACCCCAATGCTATTATCCTATCTATTAAACTAAATTTTTATCTGAAATCAATATTATCAAATATCCAGACCACAAACCACTTCCCAAATTGTCTCAGAAATATATGTCTGAGCTGGGTATGATGGCACAAGCGTATAATCCTAGCAACTCTGGCGGTTGAGGCAGGAGGATCGAAATTTCCAAGCCAGTTTAGGCAACTTAGTAAGATCCTATCTCAAAATAAAAAATAATAAAAGAATTGTAGCTCAGTGGTAAAAGTGCCCCTGAGTTCAATCAATGATATAAAAAAAAGAGAAATATCTTTACTTGAAAATTCTATACATTCTTTATCCTAGTTCATCTTTTTTGTTTTTACTGAAAATAGGATCCTTTATTGTATTGCATATTCTTAGTTCTATTTATTAATTTTATAACTAGCAACTTAATTTTATTGTTTCTAATAGTTTTTACTATTGTTGAATTTTCCAGGAGTACAATCACCTCAGCTACAAATAATAATTTTGTCCCTTGTTTTCCAATATTTATGCCACTTGTTTCTCTTTTCTGATTGCAGTGTATTTCCAGAACAAAGTTAAATAATGGAGATGATACTGGGTACTTTTAACTAATTCCTCACCTTTTGGGGACTCGGGGTGGGAGTTATTATGGCGGTTTACTACTGATCTATATCCCCAGTCCTAGTTTATTTTACTTTGGGAGAGGGTGTTGCTAAGTTGCTAAGTCTGGCCTCGAGCTTCGTGATCCTCCTGCCTCAGCCTCCTGAGTTGCTGGGATTCCAGGCATGCACCACCACTATATCCAACCTACTACCCCCCACCCCCATGTGCTGGGGATTGAACATAGGGCTTCAAACATGCTAGGCAAATACAAGAATGAGCCACCTTCCCCAGCCCTAATTTCTCATCTTTAATGAGATTGCTTTTAGTTTTGTCATTAAGTGTGCTGATTTTACTAAAAAGTATGTTGCTAATAACATTTTAAAATCATTAATAGTGGTTGAATTTTTAAAATTTTAACATCTGTGTTATGATCATAGTAATTTTTCCCTTTACTTGTTAATATGTTATTGTAACAATAGATTTTATGTTATTGAATTATTATTGCATTCCTGGGATGAGCCCTTATTGTGAAGGCAGAGTCCGTTTATTAACATTTTACTTAGAAATGATACATCATTATTTGTGAAAGTAGTGTATAATTTTCTTTTTTCTTTTGCAATACTAGGGATCCAACTCAGGGCCTCCCATATGCCATGTGAGTGCTCTACCACTGAGCTACATCTCCAACCCTCTATTTCTTTTTTAGTGTTATCTTTATCAAGTTGTGTTTTCTATATCTTTTAATATTAAAAATGTTCTTTGGCTGGGTTTATGGCATGTACCTGTAGTCCTAGCCACTCAGAAGACTGAGGCAGGATGATCATTTAATCCCAGGAAGGATCCCAGTCTGAGCAATATAATAAGACTGCATCCCGGGGCTGGGGATGTGGCTCAAGCGGTAGCGCGCTTGCCTGGCATGTGTGCGGCCCGGGTTCGATCCTCAGCACCACATACCAACAAAGATGTTGTGTCCGCCGAGAACTAAAAAATAAATATTAAAAAATTCTCTCTCTATCTCTCTCTCTCTCCTCTCTCACTCTCTCTTTAAAAAAAAAAAAAAAACAGCCACTAGAAGACTGAGGCAGATGGATTGCAAGTTAAGGCCCTGTCTTGAACTGGAAGGTTAGCAAGACCTTGTCTCAAAATAAAAAATTAAAATGGCTGGAGATGTAGTAGCTCAGTAGTAGAGTGCCCCTGGGTTCTGTCTTTTGTGTGTGTGTGTGTGTGTGTGTGTGTGTATGGGGGCTGTACTTTCTCTGCTTTAGTCAGTTTAAAATTCTTTTGAAATTATCTGTTTGTTTTTTTAAATTTGGTAAATTCCCCTATAAAACTACCTAAACCTTGTGCTTTTTTAGAATATAGCACTTTTATAACTATACAGTTTCCTTGAGACCATTGGTCTGTTCAGATTTGTTATCTCTTTCTGGGTTTAGTTTTGGTGGTTTGTGTATTCATAGAAAATCATCCACTTACCAGGTGTGGTGATGCACACCTCTAATTCCAGGGGCTCAGGAGGCTGAGGCAGGAGAATTGCAAGTTCAAAGCTAGTCTCAGCAACTTAGCAAGGCTCTGAGCAGCTTAGTGAGACCCTGTCTCAAAATAAAAAGGGCTAGAGATGTGGCTTACTGGTAAAGCACCCTGAGTTTAGTTCCTGGTACCAAAGGGAAAAAAAAATAAAGAAAATCATGAACTTAATCAGCTTTTAATCAGCTTTTTTTCTTTTTTTAAAAAAATATTTATTTAGTTGTAGATGAACACACAGTATCTTTATTTATTTTTATGTGGTGCTGAGGATTGAACCCAGTGCCTCACATATGCAAGGCAAGCACTTCACCACTGAGTTACAGCCGCAGCCCCAGCTTTTTTCCTCTTTATCTGGGACTTATTTCCCTGGATTTGGTCCCATTTATGTACTTAGGCTTTCTTGCCCTTATTTTTTTTCTTGATTAGGCTGACTAATGATATATCTAACACATAAACACTAGAGTTTGAAATATATGTGTGTGTGTGTGACTGTGTATGTGTATATATACATATATATATACATGTGTATGTGTGTGTGTGTATGTATATAATATATCTATCTCCTTTATTATTTCTGAGAGAGCCAGGTAATGCTGAGGGCTGCCCAGAAGTACAAAACAGGTTCCATCTGCAGCGGGCAGCAGCCTCCACACCTGGTCCTGATACTACCTGGAATGTGGCCCAAGGCAGCCAGGTCCTCTAGTCTTTCCAGAAAAGAGTAGATGTTTTTTTGGTTTTGTAGAGTTTTGTTTTAATTGTATTTGTGTGTGTTGGTCACCATAATTTTAACATTTTTAATTAATTCAAATTAGAACGACTTTGGAAGCCAAAGTTTTTGGTTTTGTTTTGTTTTTTAAAATTTCTGAGCTGAAGGGTAATTTAACTCAGAGGTGATTTACCTCTGAGCTACATCCCAACCATTTTTTTTTTTTTTTTTTAAAGACAGGGTTTCACTAAGTTGCTCAGGGTTTTTCTAAGTTGCTGAGGCTGGCCTTGAACTTGTGATCCTCTTGCCTCAGCCTTATAAGTTGCTGGAACTACCAGCACGCATCACTGCACCTGGCTTAAAAGGTAATTTTTAAAAGTAAATATATATTGAAATCATACATCAACTCTGTATCCCTTAAGAAGATGAACTAGATATTAGGGTTTTTAAAATTGTTTTATTTTATTTGGTTTGGTTTTAAGAATTAAGCCCAGGATCTTGTTTTAAGCACGTGCTTTATTACTGTATTAGGTCAGATTTGCTGTGATGAAGTACCTGAGAAAAATCAATTTTAAAAAAGAGGAAAGATTTATTTTGGCTCATTGTTTCAGAGGATTTAGTTCAACGTCACTTGAGTCCATCACTTTGGTCCTATGATAGGAGCACATGGCAGAGGAGATCTATTCACATCTTGGTGGCTAAGAGACAAAGCAGGAGAAGGTAAGGGACAAGGTTCCAATATCCCCTTCAAGGGAATCCTCTTCTCCCCTACCAACTACCCCATACCCCTCCCTCACCTAACTTCCTTTCACTAGGTCCCACCTCTTAAAGTTTCTACCACCTAGCCACATGCAGTGATACAAGCCTATTTCCCAGTTATTTGGGATGCTGAGGTAGGAGGATCACAAGTTTGAAGCCAGCCTGATCAACTATAGCAAGACCCTGTCTCAAAATAAAAAGGGCTGGTGATATAATCAATGTTAAAACAAACGTGGTTTCAGTCCCTGGTACCTCCCTACCACCACCAAAAAAGTTTCATTACCTCTCAATAATGCTATTAGCTGAGGACTAAGCCTTCAAAACATGGCTTTGGGGGGACATTTAAGATCCAAAGCATAATAACCACATACCTGTATACTCCTAGCTCTAGATACTAATTTTACTTTGCAAATTGTCTGTGAGAAGGTGCTGGGCAAAAAAGAACTTTATGGGCTTCTCATTTTCTTCTCATTTTTGTAGCTCTGGAGTTCTTGGGAAGGTGCATTTAAGGTACACGTTGTCCCATTTGGACCCTGAACTAAAATCATAAGACACGCAAGATCTGTGTATCTCAATCAGCTGGTCTTTACCCTTCCTCTTTCAAACTGTAGGGCAGGCCAGATAGGCCAGATAGATGGAGATCAATGAATTGCATGGGAGATGCTAGAGCACCCTCCTGTGTAAAACCAAAGAAGAGTCATCACCTTAGTTCTTCCTTGACCCAAAGAAGGGATTTCATCTGAAGCTGCTAATGCTTCACCATAATGCTGAAAGGCAGGTGGCTGAGATTAATGCCTATCTCCTTTTCCTTTAGCTGACCTGAGGTGTGATAGTCAGCTCACCCTCCAAGCATTTCTATGTGGTGTCTCTTCACCCTTGCTTCACAGATTGAGGAGATGAGAGCAAGTGTTCACCAAGCTGTTATAGCTAAAGTCTGCTTTATCCCTTTTTCTTTCTTCTCTACCTAGAGTACAGTCTAGGATAAGACTCTAACAAGAATTTAACAGGTGGGTCTGCCACTTCCCAACTTGATATACCTTTTCACAGCCACAGTCCAGACAGAGGCCTGGAACCTTAGAACTGGGATCTGGTTTTATTAGGGCTTTGTGTCCTGTATCTGTGCTTGGTTCAAAGTTACTTTCAGCCAACACACACCCTCCCTTTCCAAGGGAGTGTCTCCCTTTTGTGGTAACTTTTGCAGACAGGCATATTATGGAAGATACCTTTGGGCAGACTGAAAAGAGGCATGGAAGATGATCACTTTGTCAGGTGTAGGCTGATGAAGATGGGACCCCATCCCATATTTCTGCTTTTCCTTACAATAGAACACTTTTCCTCTCAAAATGAAGTCTTCAGGAAGAATGTTTATTGAAATCCAACCATGAAAGAAAACAGATTAAGTCAATGCTTTTCACCCAGAGGTGGTAAAATTAAGTTTTTAAACAGAAATTAAGTTTCAGTGAGTTTGTGCTTTGCCAGTGGGCTTTTTCAGTATGGAGAGGGAATGAGTCATTTGCCTTCTCCTAAACTGAGGGCCAGTGTCTGGAGTGTAGTTTAGAAGAGCTGACCAATACCGAAAGGAATGATAGCTAGAAAGTCTGGACTAAAATAAAATGTCCCATGCTTAGAAGGATCTCTATTTGGGTTTGGTTCCCATTGTAGTATGATTCCATGTTTAAGAGGAAGCTTGCATGGCAAACTGGGTCTTGAGTGAGTGTTTTCAGAATCTGTCATTTGCTTAACTTTCTGATTTGTCTCTTCATCTGTGATGTGGGGAAAAGAATGATGCAGGATTGTGGTGAGGTCTAGGTGTATGGAAAGTTTCCACCAGCAGCAAGCCCTCAGTCAGTGGCATCTTCTATCCCATTATTACTACTGACATTACGTGCTGAGGGAAGTGATAAAGTCATTAGCACATATCGGGAAGAATTTACTGCTTTCTTTTTATTCCCCAGGTTATTAGTCTGGCTTCTCATAGTCATGCATATTCGGTTCATCATGATCCATCATCGTAACTGTTAACACTGGAGCATTTTTAACTATAGTCTTTGATCATCCAGCACTTTTTTCAGCCACTCATTTAACATAGTTTGAATACCTGTGACTGCTGAGGCCATAGTAGTGACCGCAGTCCATGTTCTCATGGACTTTACATTCCAGTAAGGGAGACTGGTGACAAATGAAGAGAGATATGACACATCAGGTGCTCTAGGCCAGTAGAGGAACATCAGGTGCTCTAGAGCCAGTAGAGGAACATCTTTAGACTGGGCACCATGGTGGGATGTGTGGTTTGGGTGAGAAAGAGGCCTTCCTAACAAGGGGACATTTGAATGGAAGCCCCTGACTGCTTTAGAGCAGAAGAATAACATGATAGGTTGTATGTATTATCATGTTACTCTGAGTCTGTAATAAGAACAGACTGGGGACAGGGATGTGGAAGTCCAGCTGGGGCTCTTGTCATCCAGGTAAGATACTGTGAGGGCTTGGGCCAGGTTATTAGCCATGAGGGTAAGAAGAAATGTGGAATTCTGAATGTTTTAAAGGAGATGCCAATAGGATTTGCTAATGGTTTAAATGGATGAGTGTGAAAGAGACAGGAGTCATATTCACAGGATTTTTTCTGAACAATGAGAAAAATAGAGTTGCCATGTACTGAGAAGGGAACTATCTTTGTACATTGGCTGATGCTATAACAGAATACCACAGACTGGGTAAATTAAAAATAATCAAAATTTATATGGCTCATGGTTCTGAGAGGCTGGGAAATCCAAGATCCAAGCACTACATCTGATGAAGATCTTCATACTGAATCATAACATGGAGGAAGGCATCACATAGCAAAGGAACACTTAAGAAAAGGGTGAGAAGGAGCAAGAGAACAACCAAACGAGAGAGTCTGCTTGTATAACAAAGTCATTCCCATAATATCTAAATCACTCCCAATTGTAGCATCATTAATGCATATTCAGGAGGGTGGAGATTTATGACCTTAATACCTCTTAGACATCTCACCTCCCAATACCATCCCAGTGGCTTAAATTTCCACATGAGCCAAGTGTTGTATCATACCTCAAGTTCTACTTGTTCAGGAGGCTGAGGCAGTAGGATCACTTGTGTCTAGGAGTTTGGGGGCAGCCTGGGCAACATAATGAGACTTGTCTTCTTAAAAAAAATTTTTTCTCAGTATGAATTTTGGAGGGAACATTTAAACAATAGCATTTTATTCCAGTAGTCCCAAAAGTCTTAACTCAATACAACATTAACTACACAGTCCAAAGTTCAGAGTCTCATTGGAATCATTATGGATGACATTGAAACACAATTTATCCTGAGGCAAATTTCCTCTAGCTATGTACCTGTGAAATCAAAACAAAGAATGTACTTCAGAAATGCAGTGGTGGGGCACAGGATAGATATTCTCATTCCAAAAAGGAGAGAGCATCAAAAAGAAAGGAGTAAGGCAGTCCAAAGCTCAATGGGAAAAACAGCATTAAGTGTCCACTCCCTCTTCCCAGACTGGGTATTGAACCCAGGGGTACTCTACCACTAGGCTACATCCCCAGCCCTTTTTATGTTTTATTTTGAAACAGGGTCTCACTAAATTGACTAGGCTGGCTTCCAATTTATGATCATCCTCCCTCAGACTCCTGGGCTTTTGGGATTACAGATGTGTGCCACTGTACCTGGCTGGATTAAGTCCTAAAACTAGAGAATGATTTTTGACTTAGTATCTTGCATCCTGGGCACAGTCGTGTGGGGATCAGGCCTTCAAAGCCTCAGGCAGCCCTGCCCCTACAACTTTTTTGGTCTCAGCACCTCTCAGGAGTTAGAGTCTCATGCTGGCACACCGATAGCTCTATAGTTCTGGGATCTTGGGGGTGGCCCTACCCCTGCAGCCTTCATCAGGCATTACCCTAGTAGGGACTCTGTGGTAGCTTTGCCCCCATGACAAGGCTCTGCCTGGGCACCCAGGCTGTCTGCAGCATCCTTTGAAATCTAAGTAGAGAAAAAAAAAAAGAGAGAGAGAGAGAGGAAAAAAGAAAAGAAATCTAGGTAGAGGAAGTCATATCCTCAGAGGCTATTTCATAAAGTTCTAGGGTACAGACATAAGGTCTTTTTGCCACTTTATAACAAGAGTGGTCTTTACTCTAGTTTCCAATATCCTGTTTCTGTCTGAAATTTCAACAGAGTGCCCTTTACTTTTCGCATTTCTAATAGCATTCTGATCACAAGCACTTAAGGAAACTCTCTGAAAGTTCCTGATTTTGCTTACAGCTTTCTTCTGAGCCTTCATCAGAATCACTCTTAATGTTCCATTTATGGCAGTGCGGGCTTTTTCTAGCTTGCTCCACTAGATTCTTCCAATTTCTATCCATTACCCAGTTCCAAAACTGCTTCCACATTTTCAGGTATTTGTAAGCAACAGCCCACTTCTCAATACTGCTATACCACTGACTAGCTAAATTATAAACAATAGAATATTTGGCTCCTTGTTTTGGAGGGTGGAAAGTCCAAGATCAAGGGGCTGCCTTTGATGAGGGCTTTCATGTTGCATTATAATATAATGGAAGTCATAGTTATCACATGGTGAGAGCACAGGACATAGGGGCTGGAGCAAGAGTACCTGTGCCAGAGGGAACTCGCTTTTTTTTTTTTCCTTCTTTGGTAGCAGGGACTGAACCCAGAGGTGCTTAACCACTGACCTACATCCCCAGCCCTTTTTATGTTTTATTTTGAGACAGGGTCTTACTAAGTTGCTTAGTGTCTCACTAAGTTACTAAGGCTGGCTTTGAACTTGCAGTCTTCCTACCTCAGCCTCCTGGTGCTGCTGGGATTACAGATGTGTGCCACCATGTCTGGCTAGTAGCTCACTGGGAGCTCACTAGCTACTCCCTTGATAATACCCCTCTCCCACAGTGTTTGTCAAGATGAATGCAGAGTCCTGGGGTTGTAGTTCAGTGGTAAAGAGCTTGCCTGAGACATGTGAGGCATTGGGTTCAATTCTCAGCACCGCATATAAACAAACAGATAAAAAAATAGATACAAATAAAGATCCATGAACAACTAAAAAATATTTTAAAAAAGAAAAAATAGGAAGTGAAGGAATAGAAACAACTTCATGAGTATTGGAATTTAGGGTTTATTCTGGAAGCTTGAAAGAAGTATCCCTAAGCTTTACGGTAAAAAACTACAACAAAAAGTTCAAATTGTCTTCACTTCTTATCTGACTACCAGATTCTTCATGCAAGATTTGGATATACTGACTGAACTATTATTATGGGCAGGTAAGAAAGATGAGAGTTGAAGTCAGTTTTTTTTGTTTTGTTTTTTGTTTTTGTTTTTTACAATAGCTCAGGTCTCTAGAAGAGATAAAGCTTTGATTTTTTTTTTCAGTTTTCTTCTCCTAATCATGTGTATAACAGATATGCCCTTATCTATTCATTCTTGATTATTATACCATTCTTGGTCCTGCCTGAAAGTGACTATATCAGTGTCAGGTACCCATGGATTATTTTATTTACTACTAGACTTTGGCAGATGCTGTGTCAGGCACTGGAATATAGAGATGCAGGAAGATAGTCCCCTTCCTTAGGAAGTTGGTTGTCTTAATCAGTCTTTATGGGTGGCAACCATCAGCTCTTGCATTCTAATTTTTTTTTTTTTTTGGTACCAGGATTGAACATGGCACTTAACCACTGAGCCACATTTCTAGCGCATTATTAAATATTTTATTTTGAGACAGGGTCTTGTTAAGTTGCTGAGGTTGGACTCAAATTTGCATCCTTCCTACCTCAACCTCCTGAGCCACTGGAATTGCAGGTATATGCCATGACTCCTGGCTACCCAAATGGTTTTTGTGTTTGTGTGTTTGTTATTTGTTTTGGTACTAGAGATTGAACCCAGGGATGTTTAACCACTGAGTCACCTCCCCATTCCTTTTTAAAATTTTTTTTTTTTTTTTTTTAATTTAGAGACAAGTCTCACTAAGTTGCTTAGGGCCTCACTAATTTGCTGAGGCTGACTTTGAACTTGAAATTCTCCTGCCTCGGCCTCCCAACCCACTAGGATTATAGGCATGTGTCACCATGCCTGGCCACCTAAATGTCTTGATTGTGCCTTTGGCAGAGAGTATACAAGGATGCTTACAAGGATACCTGGAGATGGTCAGTCTCCTCCCCACCCCTTTGTTTTTTTGTGTGTGCGTGTTTCTCTCTCTCTCTCTCTCTCTCTCTCTCACTCTCACTGTGGATTAGACCCAGGAGGGGTGCTCTATCACTGAAATACACACACACACACACACACACACACACACACACACACACACACATATGGGGTTTTTTTTGTTTGTTTTTTGTTTTTTTTTTAAAGAGACAGGGTCTCACTAAGTTGCTGAGGCTGGCCTAGAACTTGTGATCCTTCTGCCACAGCCTCCTGAGTTGCTGCAATTACTCTGACATTTTTATGTGCTAATTTATCTTTCTTTGGAACATCCCATCATTTAGCCTTTTACTTTATTAACAGAATGTAATGCAAAGTGACATTACTGGCTAACCAAGCTGTCTAGAAATAGAAAAAAAGAAATTCCCACAGTTTGAGGGCATAGGACACTTTAATAGGGCATGTCATGTCAGAACCTACAGGAAGGAAAAAAAAAAAAAGGTTACAATCCAGGATATTTGGTATTTGTCTTAGGGTTCCTCTAGAAGGAGACTATTACACCAGTGCAGGCCAACTGGGAGCCTGTTAATATAGGCCCAGGGCCTCAAGAGAAAACTCAAGGAGGTTGTACAAAACATAGGAAGGGATCTCCAAGTGTGAGGACACCCAGGAGACGGCCATCACCATGGTGAAAGGTTTCCTCTGAGGAGCTACTTCGCTTTCATTCTGTTCCTTTCAGTTTACTTTTCATGTGATTTCTTTTTTTTTTTTAATATTTATTTAGTTAAGTTAGTTTTCGGCGGACACAATATCTTTGTTTGTATGTGGTGCTGAGGATCGAACCTGGGCCACACACATGCCAGACGAGCGCACCACTGCTTGAGCCACATCCCCAGCCCTTTTCATGTGATTTCTAAGTAAGAAAAAAATCTTTATAAAAACTTGAAACAGAGGAAGATGATGGAGGAACTGAAACTCCCCCTTGATAATTGCTATTAATAGTGTGGCATATTTTGAGAGTATTGCTTGCATGTTCTGTCATTTATTTAACAAATATGTTCTCTTCTTTCATTTAGCCTCTTTGAAGGTTAGAGGGTATGGATAGAATGTCACACAAAATGGAATAGTCTCAGTATCTGCAGAGCTTACATTCTTTCTTTTTTTTTTCCCCACAATACCTTTATTCTATTTATTTATTTATTTTTATGTAGTGCTGAGGATCAAACCCAGAGCTTTACACGTGTTAGGCAAGCACTCTACTGCTGAACCACAGCCCCAGCCCACAATGCTTATATTATTATGCACATAAATATACACTAAAATTTCAACATGGTGGTCCACTGCTATAAAGAAAAATAAAGCAAGATAGGAAGTGTAGTCATATGAAAAGCCCTTGAAAACAAGCTGTGCTGCAATGGGAAAACTCTTTCTGCTAGCAGAATAAGGCCTTCTTAAGGTAAGGCACCAGCTGATCAGCTCTGCCAACAAAATCCTCATGGGTTTTTGCCTTCTTTGGGAACAAAGAGACATTTATGGATTGCTTTTGTATGCTTTATTAAGCCTTAATGTTTTCAATTCCGAAGAGTAAAAATGCTCCTAGGACTGACTGTGTTAGGATATGATTGTTAAGATTTATAACTGAAAAATAAGACAAATTTAATTCAACTATTAGTCTTAGGGAATGAGTCTTGGCTTTAATCTTTTGTTACTTCTGAGAGAATGTAATGAAATAAAATGATAAAGCAAAACACTTTTTCCTCACCATTTTAATGACATTAAATTGTGGAACAAGTTTCAGCAGCCTATTATATGGGTAGTTTGAGTCCCCAGAGAAGGGGAAGGAGAGTAAAAATATTTGAAGAACTTATGGCCAGAAACTTTCCTATCTTGGTGAAAACTGTACCCCCTATTGAGAAACTAAATGAATCTCCTTCCCAAGAAATGTGAAGACAGCTATTCACAAAGACATGTCGTGATCAAATTGCTCAAAATTAGTGATAGAGGAAAAAATACTAAAAGCATCTGGATGGGGAAAAAGACACATACATAAATAAGAACAAAGATATATATATAGCAGTTTTTTTTTTAAGGAAAAATAAAATCCAACTGAGAAGACAGTGGAGAGGCATCTTTATAGTGTTTAAAGAAAAACAAAATTCACCTAGAATTCTCTATCAGGAGGAAAATACTTTTCAAAAATGAAAGCACAATCTTGAAGTTTTCAGACATACAGAAGCTGAAAGAATTCATCGCCAACAGACCAACACCATATAAAATGCAAAGGATGCTGGATATGGTTGTACAGGCCTATAATCCTAGCTACTCCAGAGGCTGAAGAAGGAGGATTGCAAATTCAGAAACATGCGGGGGGCCTGTCTTAAAATAAAAATAAAAAGGGCTGGGGATGTAGCTCAGTGTAAAGGACCTCTGGGGTCAATTCCCAGTGCCCCTCTCCCAAAAAAAGAAGAAACAAAGGATGACCTTCAGGCAGAAAGAAAATTATACCAGATAGAACAACTGAATCTTCACAAATGAATGAAGAACATTTTTAGAAATAATTGCATGAGAAAAGTTTTATTAAGTGATAAGGAATCAATAACAATGCGTTGTAGGGTTTATAATGAATATAAAAGTGAAATTCATGACAATAAATGCATAGACTGGGAAAGAAGAAATGTAATCACATTCTTAAAATGTTCTTATACATGAAATGTTAAAAATTTCACTAAGATGTAGAATGTAATGAAGATGAAAACTGTAAACCTTATGACAACTAAAAATAGAGTTCTAACAACCCAACAAAGGAAATAAAATGGAGTCATAAAAAATGTTTGATTATCTATAGGATGGCAGCCATTAAGAATACAAACAATAAAAAATGCTGGAGAGGATATCAGAAAAAGTAACACTTTTACACCATTGATGGGATTGTTAATTAGTTACAACCATTATGGGAATCAATTTGGAGGGTCCTCAAAAGCCCGCCATACTACTCCTCAGTATTTATCCTAAAGAATTAAAGTTGGCATACCCATGTTTATAGCAGCCCAATTCACAATAGCCAAACTACATGTTTTAGTTAACTTTTTCATTGTTGTGAACAAAAACCTGAGAAGAAGAGTATAGAGTAGTGGAAGTTTATTTGCGTCTCACAGTTTCAGGAGTTTCAGTCCATAGATGGTCAACTCCATAACTTTGGGCCCAAGGTGAGGAAGAACATCATGTTGAAGGTAAACAGCTCAGAAACATGGCCACCAGGAAGCAGAGAGCAAGCTCTGCTCACCACAGAAAAAATATAAACCTTAAAGCATGACACCAGTGACCCACCTCCTAAAGCCACACCCTGCTTCCTCTAATTACCACCTAGTTAATCCATATCATTGAGTCAATCCACAGATTAGGTTAAAGCTCTCATAATCTAACTATTTTGCCTCTGAATGTTATTGCATTGTCTTACACATGAACTTTTGGGGGATACCACATATCTAAACTGTATCACTATGGAACTACCCTAGGTGTTCATCAGTGGATGAATGGGTAAAGAAAAAAAAAACATATATATACAGACACCATATTTTATATGGTATCATATATGTAACACATATATATACACACCATATTTATACAGACATGTGTATATACCACATTTTCTTTATACATACACATATACATGTATGTATATATGTGTATATATATGTATGTATACTGGACATACATGTATATTATATATATATATATATGTATGCACACAAAAAACAAAGGAGTTTTATTCAGCCATAAATAGGAATGAAATTATGTCATTTGGGAAATGGATGGAACAAGAATATTATGTAAAGTGAAATAAGCACATTCAGAAAATCAAGGGTAGTATGTTTTCTGTCATGTGTGGAAGCTAGAGAGATGAAAAAGGCAATGGTAATAGTGCGGTGGGGAGGAATCTCATGAAATTGAAAGGAGATTAGTAAAATAGAGGAAAGGGACCAGGAGGAGGGAGGAGAGGAAGGAAAGGAAAAATACTGGGGAATGATAACAGCAAAATTATATTGTTATATATAAATATGTGACATCAAATCTCACCATTATGTACAATCATAATGCACTAATAAAAATATGGGGAAAAAATTACTATCCACCATATTCCCCACCACCGCAAAACAAAGAGAAAAACATTAAATGTAAACGGCCTAACTACCCAGTTAAAAGATTATCATTTAGATAAAAAAGCAAGCACCAACTATATGATGTTTATTAAACACGTGTTTTCAAAAGGAATCTGTTAAAGCAGAAGACAATAATTTTGACACATTCTTTCAAGGAGCTTCAAGAACATAAAGCAAGTTGATAGAAATGCAAAGAAGAAAGACACCTTTACAATTGTCATCAGAGATTTCAGCATCTCTCTCTCAGTAACTGATAAAAGTAGGTGGAAAACTAGCATGTAGTAGACTTGAATGTCACTATCAAGCAAGCCAACCTAATTAGGATACAGAGTATGTTTTCTGACTATAAGGAATTACATTTGAAATCAATAAAGGAGCTAGACACAATGGTGTGCTCCCACTGGCTCAGGATTCTGAGGCAGGAGTATCACAAGTTCAAAGCCAGCCTATTATCTATTATCTTGCTGTTTGTTTTCTCCAGGAACTTTGTGAGGCCCTAAGCAACTTAGTGAGAACTTGTCTCAAAATTTAAAAAAAGGACAGGATGTAGCTTGGTGGTTAATCTCCCCTAGGTTCAATCCCTGGTAACAGAAGAGAAAAAGAAAGAAAAAAAAGAAAGAAAGAAATTAATAATGGAAAGATATCTGAAAAACATTTGGGAACTGATTGACATACTTCTGAATAAACCATGAATCAAAGAAGAAATCAAACTGGAAATTAAAAAGTAGTTTAGTGAATGAAAATGAAGACATTTACGTTCCTAAAGCATCCTTGAGGAATTTGTAGCCCTAAATGCCTATAGTAGAAAGATAGAAACTGCTTCAGTTGATGATTTCATCCTTTACATTACAAAAGTAGAAAAAACAAATTTAACCCCAAAGTAAGTGTCTAACAAAGAAATCAAGGAAATAGAAAACAAAAAAATAGAGAATGTTAATAGCACCTTTAAACTGTAATAGACCAAACCTGGAAACTACCCAAATGAACATCAGTAGGCAAATATAAAAACAAAATGTGATGTACCCACACAGTGAAATATTACTCAGCAATAAAAACAAATTAACTCAGAGCACAGAGGATTTTTAGGACAGCAAAACTACTCTGAATTATACTGTAATGGTAGATGTGTATCATACATTTGTGAAAATCCACAGAATGTACAACAGCAAGTTCATCAGTGTAGTTTCATTAGTTTAGAAATGTAGTTCTTTGTGTGTTTCTTCAGTTTTGCCGTGGATCTAAAACTATTCTAAAAAATAAAATATTAAATAAACTATTAGTTACAGGCATCAATGAATGAGAAAATGAATCTCAAATAATTATGCTGTGTACAAACAGCCAGATAGATCCCATGTATGTAAAACTAGCCAAATCAAATCAATATATAGTGACAGAAAATAGATCCAAAGAAACTTGGGAATGGAGGGGTTGGGAGGGAAGTATTAAAAGGGGCTGGAGGGAGGGCTACAAGTATAGCTCAATGGTAGAGCACTTGCCTAGTATGTACAAGGTCCTGGGTTCCACTCGTACCACCTAAGGAAGGGAAGAATTGGGGAGTCAATGTTTAATGGGTATAGAGTTTGGGATGATAAAAAAGTCTTAAGAAATAAATGAAAGTGATGGTGCACAAGAGGAAATTCTTGGGATGATGATCTTGATTGTGGTGATGGTTTCACAAGTATTTACATATGCTAAAATTGTATCACATTATATACTTTGTGCAGTATGTGTCAATTATGTATCAATAAATCTATTTTTTTTTTATTGTTGGTCGTTCAAAACATTACACAGTTCTTAATACATCATCTTTCACAGTTTGATTTAAGTGGGTTATGAACTCCCAACTTTACCCCGTATACAGATTGCTGTTTCACATCAGTTACACTTCCATTGATTGACATATTGCCTTTCTAGTGTCTGATGTATTCTGCTGTCTGTCCTATTCTCTACTATCCCCCCTCCCCTCCCCTCCCCTCCCCTCCCCTTTTCTCATCCCTGTTTAATGTAAATCTTCTTCTCAAGCTCTTCGTCCTTACCCTGTCCTTGTTTACTCCCCTTATATCAAAGGGGTCATTTGGTATTTGTTTTTTAACGATTGACTAGCTTCACTTAGCATAATCTGCTCTAATGCCATCCATTTCCCTCCAAATTCTATGATTTTGTCGTTCCTTAATGCAGAGTAATACTCCATTGTGTATAAATGCCACATTTTTTTTATCCATTCATCTATTGAAGGGCATCTAGGCTGATTCCATAATCTTGCTATAGTGAATTGTGCTGCTATGAACATCGTTGTAGCAGTGTCTCTGTAACATGCTCTTATTAGGTCTTTAGGGAATAGATCGAGAAGGGGAATAGCTGGGTCAAATGGTGGTTCCATTCCCAGCTTTCCAAGAAATCTCCATACTGCTTTCCAAATTGGCTGTACCAATTTGCAGTCCCACCAGCAATGAACAAGAGTGCCCTTTTCCCCGCATCCTCTCCAGCACTTATTGTTGTTTGACTTCCTAATGGCTGCCAATCTTACTGGAGTGAGGTGGTATCTTAGGGTAGTTTTGATTTGCATTTCTCTAACTGCTAGCGATGGTGAGCATTTTTTCATGTATTTATTGATTGATTGTATGTCCTCCTCTGAGAACTGTCTGTTCAGGTCCTTGGCCCATTTATTGATTGGGTTATTTGTTATCTTATTGTCTAATTTTTTGAGTTCTTTGTATATTCTGGTTATTAGGGCTCTATCTGAAGTGTGTGGATTAAAGATTTGTTCCCAGGATGTAGGCTCCCTGTTTATCTCTCTTATTGTTTCTTTTGCTGAGAAAAAACTTTTTAGTTTAAGTCCCATTTGTTGATTCTAGTTGTTAACTCTTGCGCTATGGGTGTCCTATTGAGGAATTTGGGGCCCGATCCCACAGTATGTAGATCATAACCAACTTTTTCTTCTATCAGATGCCGTGTCTCTGATTTTATATCAAGCTCCTTAATCCATTTTGAGTTAACTTTTGTGCATGGCGAGAGATAGGGGTTCAGATTCATTTTGATGCAAATGGATTTCCAGTTTTCCCAGCACCATTTGTTGAAGATGCTATCCTTCCTCCATTGCATGCTTTTAGCCCCTTTATCAAATATAAGATAGTTGTAGTTTTGTGGATTGGTTTCTGTGTCCTCTATTCTGTACCATTGGTCCACCCGCCTGTTTTGGTACCAGTACCATGCTGTTTTTGTTACTATTGCTCTGTAGTATAGTTTGAAGTCTGGTATCGCTATACCGCCTGATTCACACTTCCTGCTTAGCATTGTTTTTGCTATTCTGGGTCTTTTATTATTCCATATGAATTTCATGATTCTTTTATCTATTTCTACAAGAAATTCCATTGGGATTTTGATTGGCATTGCATTGAACTTATATAGAACTTTTGGTAATATCGCCATTTTGATGATGTTAGTTCTACCTATCCATGAGCAGGGTATATTTTTCCATCTTCTAAGGTCTTCTTCTATATCTTTCTTTAGGGTTCTATAATTTTCATTATATAAATCTTTCACCTCTTTTGTTAGGTTGATTCCCAAGTATTTTATTTTTTGGGGGGATATTGTGAATGGAGTAGTTGTCCTCATTTCCGTTTCAGAGGATTTGTCACTGATATATAGGAATGCCTTTGATTTATGCGTGTTGATCTTATATCCTGCCACTTTGCTGAATTCATTTATTAGCTCTAATAGCTTCTTTGTAGACCCTTTTGGGTCTGCTAGGTATAGGATCATATCATCTGCAAATAGTGATAATTTAAGTTCTTCTTTTCCTATTTTTATGCCTTTAATTTCTTTCGTCTGTCTAATTGCTCTGGCCAGTGTTTCGAGGACTATGTTGAACAGAAGTGGTGAGAGAGGGCATCCCTGTCTTGTACCAGATCTTAGAGGGAATGCCTTCAATTTTTCTCCATTCAGAATGATGCTGGCCTGTGGCTTATCGTAGATTGCTTTTACAATGTTGAGGTATGTTCCAGTTATCCCTAATTTTTCTAGAGTTTTGAACATAAAGGGATGCTGTACTTTGTCGAATGCTTTTTCTGCATCTATCGAGATGATCATATGGTTCTTATTTTTAAGTCTATTGATGTGGTGAATAACATTTATTGATTTCCGTATATTGAACCAGCCTTGCATCCCAGGGATGAATCCTACTTGATCATGATGTATAATTTTTTTGATATGTATTTGAATCCGATTCGCCAGAATTTTATTGAGGATTTTTGCGTCAAGGTTCATTAGAGATATTGGTCTGTAGTTTTCTTTCTTTGAAGTGTCTTTGTCTGGTTTCGGAATCAGGGTGATGTTGGCCTCGTAGAATGAATTTGGAAGTTCTCCCTCTTTTTCTATTTCCTGAAATAGCTTGAAAAGTATTGGTGTTAGTTCCTCTTTAAAGGTTTTGTAAAACTCTGCTGTATACCCATCCGGTCCTGGGCTTTTCTTAGTTGGTAATCTTTTTATGGTTTCTTCTATTTCCTCTATTGTTATTGGTCTGTTTAGGTTGTCTATATCCTCCTGACTCAATCTGGGCAGGTCATAAGACTTAAGGAATTTATCTATGCCTTCACTATCTTCTATTTTATTGGAGTATAAGGATTCAAAATAATTTCTGATTATCTTCTGTATTTCTGAAGTGTCTGTTGTGATATTACCTTTTTCATCCCGTATGTTAGTAATTTGAGTTCTCCTTCTCTTCGTTAGCATGGCTAAGGGTCTGTCAATTTTATTTATTTTTTCAAAGAACCAACTTTTAGTCTTGTCAATTTTTTCAATTGTTTCTTTTGTTTCAATTTCATTTATTTCAGCTCTGATTTTAATTATTTCTTGCCTTCTACTTCTTTTGCTGTTGTTTTGCTCTTCTTTTTCTAGGATTTTGAGATGAAGTATGAGATCATTTATTTGTTGGTTTTTTCTTTTTTTGAGGAATGAACTCCAAGCAATGAATTTTCCTCTTAGAACTGCTTTCAATGTGTCCCATAGATTCCGATATGTTGTGTCTGTGTTTTCATTTAACTCTAGGAATTTTTTAATTTCCTCCTTGATGTCTTCTAAAACCCATTGATCATTCAGCAACCTATTGTTCATTCTCCAAGTGATGCTTGATTTTTCCTTCATTCTTTTATCATTGATTTTCAGTTTTATTCCATTATGATCAGATAAGATGCATGGTATTATCTCTACCCCTTTATATTGTCTAAGAGTTGCCCTGTGACATAATATATGGTCTATTTTTGAGAAGGTTCCATGTGCTGCTGAGAAAAAAGTGTAACTACTTGATTTTGGGTGGTATAGTCTATATATGTCAATTAAGTCTAGGTTGTTAATTGTGTTATTGAGTTCTATAGTTTCTTTATTTAACTTTTGTTTGTAAGATCTGTCCAGTGGTGAGAGAGGTGTGTTGAAGTCTCCCATGATTATTGTATGGTGGTCTATTAGACTCTTGAACTTGAGGAGAGTTTGCTTGATGAACACAGCCGCACCATTATTTGGGGCATATATATTTATGATTGTTATGTCTTGTTGGTGTATGGTTCCCTTGAGCAGTATGAAGTGTCCTTCTTTATCCCTTTTGATTAACTTTGGCTTGAAATCTATTTTATTAGATATGAGTATGGACACTCCTGCTTGTTTCCGCATTCCATATGAGTGGTATGATTTTTCCCAACCTTTCACCTTCAGTCTATGAATATCTTTTTCTATCAGATGCGTCTCTTGTAGGCAGCATATTGTTGGGTCTTCTTTTGTGATCCATTCTACTAGCCTGTGTCTCTTAATTGGTGAATTTAAGCCATTAACATTTAGGGTTATTATTGAGATATGATTTGTTCTTCTAGCCATATTTGTTTATTGATGTTTCTAAACCTGATTTGTTATTCTCTTTGACTATTTTTCCCCCTTTACTGTCCTATCCCCCATTGTTGGTTTTCAATGTTATTTTCCATTTCCTCTTCCTGTAATGTTTTGCCAAGGATTTTTTGAAGAGATGGTTTTCTAGCTGCGAATTCTTTTAACTTTTGTTTATCATGGAAGGTTTTAATTTCATCTTCTATCCTGAAGCTTAATTTCGCCGGATACACGATTCTTGGTTGGAACCCATTTTCTTTCAGTGTTTGAAATATGTTATTCCAGGATCTTCTAGCTTTCAGGGTCTGTGTTGAGAGATCAGCTGTTATCCTGATTGGTTTGCCCCTAAATGTAATCTGCTTTCTTTCTCTTGCAGCTTTTAAAATTCTCTCCTTATTCTGTATGTTGGACATCTTCATTATAATGTGTCTAGGTGTGGATCTCTTATGATTTTGCACATTCGGCGTCCTGTAGGCTTCTAGGATTTGTGATTCTGTCTCATTCTTCAAGTCTGGGAAGTTTTCTTGTATAATCTCACTGAATAGTCTGTTTATTCCTTTAGTTTGGAGCTCTGTGCCTTCCTGTATCCCAATGACTCTTAAATTTGGTCTTTTGATATTGTCCCATAATTCTTGGATGTTCTGCTCATGGTTTCTTAGCAGACTTGCTGAGCTGTCTATGTTCTTTTCCAGTTGAAATACTTTGTCTTCATTGTCTGATGTTCTCTCTTCTAAGTGATCTAATCTGCTGTTAGTATTCTCAATTGAGTTTTTAAGTTGGTTTAATGATTCCTGCATTTCTAGGATTTCTATTTGTTTGTTTTTTATTACCTCTATCTCCCTGTGAAATTGATCTTTTACTTCCTGGATTTGTTTGTCAATGTGATCTTTCATTGTCTGATTTTGCTGTCTCATGTCTTCCTTGAGACTCCAGATCATCTGAAGCATATATATCCTGTACTCTTTATCTGACATTCCGTCTGTTGCAGCTATTACCTCTTCTAAAGTTGAGTTGACCTGCATTGCTTGTGGTCCTTTCTTTCCTTGTCTTTTCATACTGCTCGCGTTTCTTTCTGCTTGGTGCAACTGTTGTGTTTTTGAAATTTACCTCCTATTTATTTATATTGCTCTTGTATAGTTGGGAAGTCTCCCTTGCAGGGTGGGTAGTGGCTGTGCTCCTCCCCTAATTAGGGTGGTCTGTCTACCACGCTAATTGGTCGCAGGTCTGCCCCCACTGCAGGCACTGGTGGCTGTTCTGCTCTGACCCCACTCCAATTGTGGTAACGTAACTACCACGCCCTGGGGTCGTTGGTCCTGATCTGGATGTGGGTGGCGGCTCTGCTGTGCCCCCACTCCAATTGGTGTGATGTGTCTACCATGCTGGCAGACCTCTAGGCCGGTGGGTCGCAGTTCTGCACAGCCCCCACTCCCAATGGGGGTACCTGACTACCTCTCCAACGGGTCGCTGAGCCCCCTGCGGACCCGGGCGGCGACCCTGCTCCACCCCCACTCCAACCAGTGTGACGCGACTGCCTCAGTGTTACGTGTCCACCACGTTGGCAAGCTACCTGGCCTGTCTTGCCAGTGGGTCGCTGGTCCTATTCTAGGCGTGGGCGGCTTCTCTCTTCAGCCCCAGCTGCATTTGGGGTTTCATGATACCACGCCGGCGGGTCACTTGGCCTGCTCTGGGCGCAGGTGGAAGCTCCACTCTGCCCCCACAGCACCCAGCAGGACCCTGGCCGAGAAGCAGTCACCGCCGGTTCCCTAGCCTTGGGCCAAAGCAGCTTAGGTAGCAAGAACCCCGCCTTTCCGATCCAGATACACTCTCTCCGCTGGGAGCTGGCTCCAGCGAGCGACCCCCACGGGTTCCCCAGCCCCAGGCCAAAACTGTCCCCCGGGAGTCAGAACCCAGTCGCCCCAAGCTCAGCGCACGCTCCACTCGGAGCTCGCCTTCACAGGCAGTCTCCGCAGATTCCTCAGACTTGGGCCCAGTTAGCCCCGGGAACCCAAGTCCCGGGAACCCAAGTCCCGCTGCTCAGTGCCCGGCGCACGCCTTGCCAGGCACGAGCCTTCAAGAGTATTCTCCACAAGATCCCCAGTCCCGATCCTGAGCAAGAAATCTGTCTGCTATGCGCAGGCAAATACCAGCCTGAATTCACCTGTTCCGTAGCTGAATGAGCTGAGATCAGCAGAACAATGGGATGATTACATCATCTCTCCAAGATGGCGGCCGCCGTCCTCCGTGGTCAGACCGGTGACTGGAACCACCGCTTCTCTCCTCTGTCTCAAGCCGGAACTCCGCACCAAGCGCTGCCGATGTATCCCTGGCAGGAGCCCCCGGAATCCGTATCGCTGTTCTCCCTCTCCTCGCTGTTCTCCCGCTCCGGCACCCTGCCGATCCCCAGCGCGCGCCACAGACAACCAGCCGCGGAGCGATCAGGCTATGCGACCCTCCGTGCGGAGAAATGGAGCTCCCACTGCCGAACCTCGCACGATGAAAACCTGTCTATTAGATTCTGTAGCGCCTCAATTTCACTGGAAATTCCCAACAAGATATCCTTCAGCCGTTTCATATCTTCTTTCACTGGCTCAGTGATGCGGCGCACTGGGGTGATGCACTCCCTTCGCCGCCATCTTTACTCCTCTAAATCTATTTTTTTAAAGAGAGAGGTGAGAGAGAGAGAGAGAGAGAAAATTTTTAATATTTATTTTTTAGTTTTCTGCTGACACAACATCTTTGTATGTGGTGCTGAGGATCCAACCCGGGCCGCACGCATGCCAGGCGAGCGCGCTACCACTTGAGCCACTTCCCCAGCCCTAAATCTATTTTTTAAAGTCAAATATATATTATGGCACTTTACATGGGAATTTTGGGGAAAATGCCCCTCAGCCCCCTGTTTAAAAGGGGTGGGCATTTTCATCTATGTTTCTGCTAATTCAAAAGAAAATACCTATTTTACATGTTAATTTTTTGCCCAGTTTTTGTACTGTTTTTTGAGATATTAAGTTACATATTGCTAATTTTACCAAGTCCTTGTATTTTTGCTTTTATATTTTATTTTGTACTGGGGATTGAAGCCAGAGGCATTTTACCACTGAGCCACATCCCCAGCCCTTTTTATTTTTTATTTTGAGACAGGATCTCCCTAAGTTCCTTAGAGCCTTGCTAAACTGCTGAGCTGGATTTGAATTTGTAATCCTCTTGCCTCAGCTTCCTGTGTTGTTGGAATTGCAGGCGTACATCGCTGAACTGAGGCTGTATTTTTTTTTTAATATTTTTAGTTTTCCGCGGACACAACATCTTTATTTGTATGTGGTGCTGAGGATCTAACCCAGCACTGCGCACATGCCAGGTGAGCGCGCTACCTCTTGAGCCACATCCCCAGCCCCGAGGCTGTATTTTTTTACCACAGGTTTCAGAACTCTGTCACATGTTTTCGGTTTTGTTTGTTTGTTTGGTTTGGTTTTGGCTACAAAAGTAGCACTGAAGAATCTCTCCTTCCTTATTCTACTTAATAAAGTGATTCCCAATTCTTTTTCCTAGGCAATGTTTCTTGAGCAAGCTGAAGGGAAATGAATGGAAAAGGAACTATAATTGTTTCTCAGGATAGTTTTTCATAAGATTGTTTTATTATAGTTAAATATACATAACAAAATTTACCATCTTAACTTTTTTGCTTGTTTTTTGGACTGAACACAGGAGCACTTTACCACTGAGCTATATCCCCAGCCTTTTTAAAAAAATTATTTATTTTGAGGCAGTCTCAATATGTTGCTTAGGACTTCACTAAGTTGCTGAGGCTAACCTTGAACTAGTGATCCTCCTGTCAGTCTCCCCAGTCACTGGGAATGCAGGCATGCACTACTGTGTGGCTCATCTTGCCCATTTTTAAGTACACAATTCAGTGGCATTAGTTCATTCATGAATTATGCACCCATCACTACCATGTATCTCTAAAACTTTTTCATCATCCCAAACAAACTTTATACCCATTAAACATAAGACTCCCCAATCCTTCCTTCTCTCAGCCCTTGATAAACACTTCATACTTTTGTTTCTGTGATTTTTTCCTTTTCTAGGCACCATATATGAGTCACACGGTATTTGTCTTTTCACTAACCTTTCCAAAGTTCATCTGTGTTATAGCAGGTGCCAGAATTTCCTTCTGATTTAAAGCTCGATGATATTTCATTGAAGGATATACTACATTTTGTTTACACATTTCTTTATTTCCTTTTTGCAGGACTGGGGAACTCAGAAGCACTTACTTTATCACTAGACTCTATCCCCAACCCTTTTTATTTTGAGGCAGGGTCTCACTAGGCTGGCCTCAAACTTGCAGTCCCCTTGCCTCTGCCTCCTGAGTCACTGTAATTACAGTGTGATGCATGTGCTGCTGAATCCATATAAGTCGTTTCTATTAGGGATAAGGAAAATAAAAATTATCATTTATATTTATGTAGCTGATAAAATAGAAAAACGGTATGTTGGTTTTCTTTAGCATATTCCTTTCTACCTTTTGAACGTGTACTTTTATCCTTTCAGAAAAGTAAAACATAGTCTCGTGATTTTGCATATTATTCCTGCCTTCTCTCTGAATAGCAGGCAATTCTTTCATAAGCTTTTGCTGGATTCTTCTTCCTTTTTCCTCTTCTCCTTCTTTCCTTTCCCCTCTCTTCCTTCAACTCCTGGGCTCAAACAGTCCTCCCCTCTCAGCTTCCTTAGTAACTGAGACTGCAGGCACACACCAGCACACCCCATGGCTGGATTCTAATGTGACTAATGGAAAATGTTTTCAGATATAATACTCACAGGTGGACAAGGTGATACATATCTGTAATCCCAACAGCTGGGGAGGTTGAGGCAGGAGGATTATGAATTCAAAGCCAGCTTCAGCAACTTAGTGAGGCCCTAAGCAACTCAATGAGACACTGTCTCAAAAGATAAAAAGGGCTGGAATGTGGCTCAGTGGTTAAGCACCCCTGGTTCAACCCCTGATACCCCCCCCCAAAAAAAAGAGATAATGCTCACACACAAAAAAATAGTTAACTTATGTTTATCAATTAACTTCTGCAGTTATTTGAAGTCAGAGAAACTTCCTCAAATCATTTAGTACTTTTGGCAGATGTCGTAGTCTGTTTTGTGCTGTTATAACAAAATGCCTGAGATTGGGTAATTTATGTAGAATAGAAATGTATTTCTCATGATTATGGAGGCTGAAAATTCCAAGATCCAGCTGCTGTCTGCTTTCAAGATTGAACCTTGATATGGCGTCCTGGCTGGGGCTGGGGGTTGGATCGGGTGGAAGTGCTAAGTTGTTACGTGGCAAAAAGGTGAAAGGGCAAACTAGTTGAATGCTATATGAAGTCTCTTTTATAGGGCTTTAATTCCTTAGGGCCTCACTCCCTCTTAAAGACCCCATCTCTTAGTACTATCAAACTGCTGACACCAGAATGTTAGAGGAGACATAATTCAAACCATAGCAACATGTGTTGCCATTTCCTGTGTTTTCAAGTAGGGTCAATTTTATATATTGAGTAGAATGATACTGCTTACTATTTGCTACCCCACAAACAAAGAAGAGTAAGAGGAAAGAAAAAAAATAAGTACTCCTCTTCTAAGCAAGGTCTAGGAGAAAGTAAATGGTAGATAAGGGATGGCAGCTCTTACATTATCTAAAATCCAGGACCTGCTGGGTACAGTGGTACATGCCTATAATCTCTGCAACTCAGGAGGCTGAGGCAGGAGGATTGCAAGTTCAGAGCCAGCCTCAACAGCTTAGTGAGACCTTGTTTCAAGATCAAAAATAAAAAGAGGGCTAGGGTTGTACCTCAGTGGTAGAGCACTTGCCTAGTACTTGTGAGGCATTGGGAGTTTCTGGGATTATAGGTGTCCCCCACCACACCTGTCAAGAGATGTTTGATTATCTATTCAATCTCCTTAATAGTTATAGGTCTATTCATATTTCCTATTTCTCTCGATTTTCTCTTGGTAGGTTCTGTGTTTCTGGGAGTTTGTCTGTTTCATCAAGAAGGTTATCCAGTTTGTTGGTTTACAATTGTTTCTGGTACTCTCTCAGAACCCTTTTTACTTCTGTAGAATTGATAAAAGGTACCGTGTCCTTCTACAACTAAAAATATTTACAATAAAATAAAAAGGGCTGGAAATATGACTCAGTGATTAAGTGCTGTTGGGTTCAATCCCCAGTACCAAAAAAAAATTTGAGACAGGAAACAGGATCTTGTCTTACCAAGTTGCCCTAGGCTGGCCCCTGGCCATGAACTTTCGATCCTCCTGCTTCAACCTACCAAGTGGCTAGGATTACAGGTGTGTACCACCTCGTCCAGTTTAGAGCTCTTTTAAAGAGCAAATTTACAGGCAGTGGTGCACACCTGTATTCCCAGCAGCTTGGGATGCTGAGACAGGAGGATCACAAGTTTCAGGCTAGCCTCAGCAACTTAGCAAGACATTGCCTTGAAATCTGAAGAGAAATGACATGTGACTTGTGTGATTCTCCATGCCCTCTGCCCCTGCTATATTAGACCAGGATGCAAGAAAAGACCACTGACTCCAATTAAAATCAAATTAAAGCAAGCTTATTGTTTCGACCGGCCGGGCTGTCTCTCCCTCCCAAAATGGCAGGAACAAGACAACACCCCAGCTTTCCTGCAGCCCAGCTTTATAGCCCAGAAAGTTACCCAAAGGGGGGTTACAGATAACAGAACTCTGACAAGCATCACACTAATGGTAGTTTACATTTTTTGCTGGCCCCAACATCAGAATTTATGAGGACCATTAGAGCCTCAGAGAGGTTCGTTGTCTGGCCAGGGAAGGCCAGTATTTATGAGGTGTCACTAGAGTTTCAGAGAGGGCTGCTATCTGGTCAGAGAGCCAGGCATGGGTGAGTTCAAGGCATGGGCAGGCATTCCAAGCAGGTTCAGAATTTGCAGTAATTTATAGTAAAGCCGAAATTATCTTTTCATGGCTTTGGGGTGAGATAGCTCCCAATTTTAAGAAGAGATCAGGTTGGGTCTATCAGCTACAGCAAATGCTAAAGCCTTGTTTTGGAGATGGCAACATCACAAAGTAACACAGCTTCTGCAAGTCTTTTTCCTGAGTAACTCATTAGTAGGAACTCCCAGTAATCTGTGCTAGACACATAACATGAGCAAGAAATAAATGATTATTCTTTATGCCATTTAGGTTTGATGCCTGCTTGTTACTGTAGTTTATTAGTTCTAATGTAATCCCCAGTTTTTGGAATCTTTTTATTTGTACGAAAGACATTTGGGAGCAGATTCTCAGAGGATGGTACAGCGGGAATCTCTTCCCACCTAGAGAATAACCACATAAGCAAAATGTGTATGCTGTAACTATATTGGAACTCAGGAATTTGTTGAAGGCTTACAATTGAACTCTTGTCCAGTAACAGCTTCTCATCCCTTATCTCCAGGGCTCTGGAGGAAACTGTGTAACACATTCCTGGAACAACCTATGTCACAGTTTACTAAGAAAAGGGTTATCCAAAAGCACCCTGTTCTCTGATTACTGCTTCTGATCTCAGAAATGCAGACAATGAGGCAGGTAGTCACTGTCAAAGCCTCTACTCATTTACTCCCAGGTGAATGACTTTAGAGGAGTTAAACAGCTAAACAGCACTTTTAAATGTCTCATTCTTTAATTTCTGACTTTATCATTTTCCTTTCTCCTTTTGGAGACTAGAAATTAAAGACAGGAATATTTGAAAGAAACTGTATAAGTGAGGAAATTTTAGAAAATGTGTTTGTCTGGGGAAGGTCTCAGGTTCAGAAAAGACTTCAGAAGTGTCTAGGGTGTGGCTAAGTGTAGAAGGGCTTACCCAGCATGTGCTATGCATTCCAATCCCCACTACAGGGAGAAAAAAAGAAGAAGAAGAAAAGACTTGAAAACTTTTAAGTTTTATACATCAGGTGGATCCTTGGCACAGGAACAGACCACCACAATAAACAAAAACAGTAAATAACAACAAAAAACAACAACCAAAAAACCCAACATACCAGCAAACTTTGGGGAAAGAGGAGATGTGAATTCCAGAGTACCACATTAATAGATTCAAATGACAAGTTTTCAAGAAAAAGCTTCAAGGCACATAAAAAAGCAAATGACAAAATGACAGAAGTAATTCTCTCCTTGTTAGTAATTACTTTAAATGTAAATGGATTAAACTTAACAAAAGATAAGAAATTGACAAGATGAATAAAATATACATGATCCAACTACATGCTGTCTACAGAAGGCTCAGTGTATATCCAGACACAGTTTGAAAGTGAACAGATGGGGAAAGATGTTTCATGCAAATAGAAAAAGTGAACAGATATAATAATATAAGCAAAATAAACTTTAAATTAAAAGCTTACCAAGAGGCAAATAAGAATATTATATGTTAATAAAAGGACCCATATAGCTAGAAGATGTAGCAGTTACATTTTTTAACCTAATGACAAATTATCAAAATATATGAAACAAAAACTATCAGAACTGAGGGGGGAAGTATAGTTCTACAGTAGTGGAGACTTAAGTACCCTCCTCTTAAGGACAGGAAGATAAGTTAAGAAAACTCTGAAACCATGAGCCAAAATACAAGGGTTAACACAATAAACCAAAAAGGTCTACAGATATACAGAATACCCAACAATAGCAAACACATTCTCAAGTACACATGGAACATTTTACAGGATAGATCATATGTTGGGCTACAAATTAATTCTCAATAAAATTAAAGAGTGCACACAAAGTATCTAACTACAATGGCATGAAGTTAGAAATCAACAAGTTGACCTGAAAAACTCATTAAATTGTTGAATACACTCCGAAACAACCAATGAATGAAACAAGAATCACAAGGAAAGAAAATAGAGATGAATTTAAAAAAACAAACAACATACCAAAACTTGTGGGATACAATAAAAAATGCTAGGGGGAAATTTATAGCCATGAACACGTTCAAAACAATAAAAATCTCAAGTCAACAACGTAGTTTTATAACTTAAGTGTATAAAACATTGCTGTGGGAAAAAAAGTATTTGCAAAAATCAACTTAATAAAGGAAATGGCTTATTTTGGCTCCTGGTTTTATAGCTTTTAGCCCTTGGTCTCTTGACCCTGTCACTTTGGGCAAGGAAGCACACGGTAGAAGCACCTGGTGGAGGAAACCTCTTCCCCTCCAAGGGGCTAGGAAGTTAAAAAAAAAAAGAGGAAGGACATCCACTATTCAAGGACACACCCCATCTACTTTTTACTAGGCCCCACCTCCTAAATGTTCCACCACCTCCCGGTAACCTCCTTTAGCACATAGATGTTCCGAGAATATTTACGATCTAAAGCATAACTTTAAGGAACTAGAAAAAGAACAAACTACCTCAAAACTAGCAGAAGGAAAGAAATGATATAAATTAGAGCAGAGATAAAGTAGAAAAACAGTGGAGAAAAATTAAAACTAAAAGTTGGTTCTTTAAATTGTCAACAAAGTGGATAAATCTTTAGGTGGACTAGGAAAAGAGAAGACTCAAATAACTAAAAATTAGAAATGAAATCAGGGATATTACCAATTCTACAGAAGTAAAAAGGGTTCTGAGAGAGTACCAGAAACAATTGTAAGCCAACAAATTGGATACCCTTCTTGATGAAACAGACAAATTCCCAGAAACGCAGAGCCTACCAAGGGAAAAATCAAGAAAAATAGGAAATATGAATAGACCTATAACTGTTAAGGAGATTGAATAGATAATCAAACATCTCTTGACAGGTGTGGTGGGGGACACCTATAATCCCAGAAACTCCTTGCTTTTTCTGTTTCCACTTTGTTTTCTATTTTTGGCTTATTTGTTTTAGTCTTTATCTGGATTATGAAAGCCTTCCTTCTGTTATCTTTTTGTATTTAAGAATAAGTAAACCCAGTGTGGTAGTGCATAACTGTAATCCCAGTGATTTGGAAATCTGAGGAAGGAGAATTATGAGTTCATGGCTAGCCTCAGCAATTTAGCAAGGCCCTGAGCAACTAAGACTCTGTCTCAAAATCAAAATTGAAAGGGCTGGGGGTAGAGTGCCCTTGAGTTCAATACCCAGTACCACCAAAAAAAAAAAAAAACAAAAAAACTCAACAAAGAAAAATCTTGAACTGGGTTTAGGTTCACAAAAAATTAAAATATTTAAATTAAAAAGATTCACAAAAATGTATTATCAACAATGAAACTGCAGCCCACAGAAACGGGAAAAAAATATAAATCTAATAAAAAGTTATAGTATCCTGAATAATGAGGGGTTAATATCCTAAGCAGATAGAAAACTCCTAAAACTTAACAGCAACAGGAAAAAAAAAACCACTCAATTTTAAAATAGTAAAGAACATTAATATTTCTCCAAAGAAGATCTATAAATGGACAATAAAGCACATGAATAAATGCTCAGACTCACTAGTCATTAGAGAATGCAAATAAGAGCTACCATGAGATACCATTTCACATTCATTAGGATGGTTAATAAAAAGTAAATAAAAACAGGGCTGGGTTGTAGCCCTATCAAATACCAGTGGTAGAGTATTTGCTTGGGATCCTGAGTTCAATTCTCAGTACCGCATATAAATAAATAAAATAAAGGTCCATTGATAACTAAAGAATTTATTTTTATTTACTGAGTAAAAAATAAATAAAAACAGAAGAAAATAACAAGTGTTGATGAAATCAAGAGAAATTGGAATCCTTGTATACTGTCTCGAATAAAATGTAAAAATGGAAAATATTATGATGGTCCCTCAGAAAACTGAACATAGAATTGTCACAAGTTTTAGCTGGGAGCTAAAACTCCAAATCTTGCTTCTTGTGTTCCAACAAAAGAAAATTTAAAGTCAAGATACAAAAACTCATGCAAGAGAACTTTATTATAAGTGAAAGTAAAGTAAAAGCCAAGTGAGGCTCAAGCAGAAAGCACTCTCAAGAGAGAGAGTAGGCCATCTCCAAGCAGAGAACGATAAAGGAGACAACACTGTCTCCAAATTTATTACTGTTTGATTTACCAGGAGAACTGGGGACCACCTTTTGTACTCTTAACTAATCAGGTATTCAATTCTTCCTTAATATCCATGGTGGAGTTTTTTTACCTTAGTTGATCTGACATGGTGGCCATACTATTTAGGGGCTTCATTTACATGTCAATCTCATGTTAATGTGGGCAGTGGAGTCAATAGCTGGTCCAAAGTTACCTTGGTGCACCTTTGCTACTATAGAAATCTTCCTTCCCAGACAAATGGAGACACCTGCAGCCACAATTCCTAGCTTCACATCAACATCAGTGGACCCTGTCAAGAGTTAGTCCTATTATTCCTTTTCTTTTGACATATTTTCCCATTAGCTCCTTTGCTTCTGTTTACTTTATGCAAATTAACCACCACCCTTCCACTTCAGAGTACATACCCCCCAAAAAAGTGAAAGCAAGGTCCACAGAAGACATTTGTATAGCCGTGTTCTTAGCAGCATATTTACAATAGCCAAATCATGGCAGCCATCCCAGTTAAGGCTGAAAGGATAAGCAAAATGTGGTATTAGCCTTAAAAGGAGGGAAATTCTGACACGTTACAACATATGAAGCTCGAGAAAATTATAAGCGATAAAAGTCACACACACACACACACACACACACACACACACACACACAAATACTATATGAGGGCTGGGGTTGTGGCTTAGTGGTAGAGTGCTCACCTAGCATGCATGAGCACCACATAAATATAAAATAAAGATATTGTGTCCACCCAAAACTAAAAGATAAATATTAAAAAAAATACTATATGATTCCAGGGTACTAGAGTTGTCAAAATCATAGAGACTGGAAGTAGAGTGGTAGTTTCTAGGCGCTCAGGGAAGGGGAAATGGAAGTTGTTTAATGGACTCAAGTTTCTGTTTTACAAGATGAAGAGTTGTGGAGATGGCTGGTGGTGATGGTTATACAAGATATGAGTGTATCTAATAACACTGAACCATACTCTTAAAATAGTTACAATGGTAAATTTACCATAATGAGGTCTGGGGTTGTAGTTCAGTGGAAGGGCACTTGCCTTGCATGTGTGAGGCTCTGGGTTCTATCCTCAGCACCATATAAAAAATAAATAAATAAAAGTTTAAAAAAAAGATTTTTAAAAAATTTTACCATAATGAAAAATATTGAAGGAAAAAAAAAAAAACATGCCAGAGCTGGGAGTGTAGTGCAGTGATAGAGTATTTGACATGTGTGAAGCCCTGAGTTCAATCCCCAGCACCAAAAGAAAAAGAATGTGTGAGATTTTTGAAAATACTGATGGGCTGAGGTTGTGGCTCAGTGGTGGAGCACTTGCCTACCACGTGTGAGGCACTGGGTTCGATCTTCAGCACCACATAAAAAATAAATAAAGGTATTGTGTCCATCAACAACTAAAAATATCTATTTTTAAAAAGTACTACGGGCTGGGGTTGTGACTCAGTGGCAGAGTGCTTGCCTTGCACAAGTGAGGCACTGGATTTGATCCTCAGCACTACATAAAAATAAATAAACAAAGTAAAGCTATTGTGCCCATGTATAACTAAAAATATATACATATATATTGAAAGATATGTGGTAAATTCACCTCCCACTTTCCCTTCTCTTTCTACCCCCTGCCATTGACTACACAGACATGCTTTCTTTGCTTTTAACAGTTGTGCTGCATGACATTTCAATGTGTGGATGCATTATCCCTTATTAAGAAGATCTAAAATTAATATGCTGGAATTTGTAGCTTATTGTATACATACAGTGCTTAGTTATAAAATATATTGGAAGAGAAGATTTTTAAAAATCAATCCAGGGCTGGGGATATGGCTCAAGCGGTAGCGCACTCACCTGGCGTGAGTTCGGCCCGGGTTTGATCCTCAGCACCACATTACAAACAAAGATGTTGTGTCCCTCAATAACTAAAAAATAAATATTAAAATTTAAATAAATAAATAAATAAAAATCAATCCAAAAAATGCCTAAAATGATGCCTAGAGAAATATGCAAAAAAAAAAAAAAAAAAGAGAAAGATCTTTAAAACATTTCTAAAGAACATGAAAACAGACTTGAAATGTAAGAACATACCATGTTCTTGAATAGGAAAGCTCAGCATCAGATTGCCTAACCTTGCTGGCCTGGTGGAGCAAACCTGTAATCCCAGCAATTTAAGAGGGTAAGGCAGGAGAATCACAAATTCCAGGCCAGCCTCAGCAATTTAACAAGGCCCTGTCTCAAACATAAATAGAATTGGAGATTGTAGCTTATTGGTAGAATACCCCTGGATTCAATCCCCCACTACCTAAAAAAGGAAAAGAAAAGAAAGGGCTGTTGGTGTAGCTTTCAATGGTAAAGCTCCACAGGGTTCAATAATCTGTACTGCAAAAAAATAAACAGACTGCCTAACCTCTAGATTATTCCTCAAAATAAGATTTTTTAAAAAGTCCATCTGTTTCTCATGGGTTCTACACAAGCTGATTTGAAGTTCAAATGAAAAGACAGCTCCAAGAGTGTTAAGAACCCTCTGATGAAAGAAAGTTGGCGTGTGGAATCTGGTCCATGTGCAGTGCTCAGTTAGATGATTTGACAGTAACTTTGAATAACAGGGCAGTGAGTCAGAACAGATTACAGAAAAAGACCCAAGCACATTTGGGAATTCAGTATGAGATAAAGGTAGGATAATAAATGAATAGGATTAAAATTATTTTGATTTCTTCCTCCACACACCCCGTACTGGGGATCGATCTCAGGGCTTCACACAAAGTAGGCAATTACTTTGCCACTGAGCTACAGCCCTCCAGCCCCTGATTTTGATTTTTAATAATAAGTTTTGGGACAGCTGGCTACCTATTTGGTATAAAATAAATCTGGAACTGTACCTGTGCTCTATATCAGGATTAAGGTGAAAATGGATCAGATTTGAATGTGAAAGTAAAACCAAGATGTACAAGAAGAAAATATGGCCAGGTATGGTGATGCACACCTGTAATCCCTGTGACTCAGGTGGCTAAGAAAGAAGTATTATAAATTCAAGGCCAGTCTCAACAATATATTGAGATTCTGTCTCAAAATAAAAAGTATTTGGGTATAGCTCAGTTTTAGAGTGCTCCTAGGTTTAATCTTCTAGTACAAGAGAAAGAAAAGAAACAATGAAAAAGAAAATGCAAATGAAATTCTTTATAGTCATGAAATGAAGGAGGCTTTTTGAACTACAATTCAAACTTCAAATTCCATAAAAGTTTGAAAACTTTGTTTCTGAAAAAAAATTGTTTCATGGAAAACATCTATATTGCATACATATGACCAAAAAAAAAAAAATTTGCTCTGGGCATGATAGTGCCCACAGCTACTCAGAAGACTGAGTAGCTTGGGCAATTTAGCAGAATCCTGACTCAAAATAAAAAGTGCTGCCTTGGTTGTGCCTCACTGGTAGAGCACTTGCCTTATGTACAATGCACTGGGTTTGGTTCCTAGTACCATCAAAATAAATAAATATTTGTGACTAAGGTAGGTAAGGACTTAACTACTCTAAAAAGAGTTTCTAGGAATTAAAAAGAAAGGATCAAAATGGAAAATGTGCAAAGGCCATGGATAATTTATAGAAAAAAAGAAATATCATGAGTCTTTAATATGTGAAGGAATGCTCAACTACACTTTATTCCTTTTTTTTTTTTAACCCCCAGTGCTGCAGGTGAAGCTCAGAGCCTTGCACATGCTAGGCAAATTCTCTACCACTAAGCTGTGCCCCAATCCTACTCTTTATTAGAAACAGTTTAATTGAAAGTACACAAAGATGCCATTGCTCATTTATCAGATTGGCAAAATTTTCTTTCTTTCTCTCTCTCTCTTTTTTTTTTTTTTTGTGTGTGTGTGTGTGTGCTGGGAATTGAACTGCAACATTCTACCATTGACCTACATCCTCAGCCCTTTTTATTTATTTATTTTTTATTTTGAGATAGGATTTTGCCAAATTACAAAGTTGCCGAGGCTAGCCTCAAACTTGCAGTCTTCCTGCCTCAGCCTCCCAGTCACTGGGATTACAGGCATGTATCACTGCACCCAGCCAAAATTTCATCTTTGACAACCACTTTCCCAGTGTGGTTTTGAGAAAAGCAAGGATTTGGGAAAGTAATTCCTGAACAATTATAAGAGGACTTGCACTTTGATCTAAGGGTTTCCATTCTAGGATTATCCTACCTGTACCTGCACGAATGAAATTGTATATGTGCAAAGTAAACCACAGTGGCATAGATTGTTGGAAACAACATGATTGCCCAGCAGTGGGAGAATGATTGACTAATTTATGTTATCCCATTTCAGTGAGACACTGGGAGGTGGGGTACAAGAAAGCCATGAATTGATATGAAAAATTGCCTGGATATACATGTTGTAGGATGAAAAATAAAGCATAAAACACTTTACAATGTGTAGTATGTTTTGTATTTAAAAAGAGAGGAATGAGAACATTTTGTATAAGGAAAGTCTGGAAGAATAAATCAGTAGTTAATAAAAATTGTTAGCTGTGAACATGAAGAAGATAGGAAGCAGGTAGACAGGTTGGCCTATACAAATATAATACATCATTAAAAATTATCAGAAAGTTAAAAACAAAAATGGAGCATGTGGAGAACAATTTCAATGTTGGGATAACACTAGCTGCTGTACCAAACCAATACCAACAACCAGCTGCTTTAAATACTGTATGTCAAATTGGTAGAACCACCCACAGGGCCCTCTGTGCTCCCCAGGTGGACTGTGATATGTCCTCAGCTGGGCAACCTGTTCCTGTTACCAGCTATGCATTAGTAGGGAAGAATTCCAATTCTGAGTGATCTACTAGCCATCTCTACCACAGAACTTAAAATTCATAAAATATAGTAGGTATAGAATTGAGCTTTAAAGGGCCTACTACTACTACTATACTGGTATGGTTTAGGATCATATTTATGGAGGCATGCCTATTTCATGCCATTTTGCAATTTCCAAATTTTCTACATTGATGTTATTGAGGGAAGTCAATACTAAGAAAAACTGTCCTGTTTAACATTGCAAATATTTTCCATTTTCCTCTCATAATCTGTGTCACAGAAACTATGTTGGCACAGAAGCTCCCTGGCACACTGGAGTGAGTATGTTCATACGATCAATTCTTCAGAGTGGAATTTCCAGAACTAAGAGCTGTTCCCCATAGCCATCGTGTTTACCTAGACTTACCATTTTGGTATGATCACTGGAGGAGTTCCCAGAGAGGGGGACCTTGACCCAGGACATGTGAGGTCCTTGGCATATGTGACAGAAAAGAATTTCAGCATATGCCAGTTAGAAACACAGTCAAATTTATTTAGAAAAGCAGTTATACGTTCAAGGGAGAATGAGGTCCATTATGAGAGTGAGAAGCTTTTGGTGTAAAATAAGGAATACATGTTCAAGGGAGAAAGTGGGCCAACTCCAGAAGAAAAGACAGCAACCCCTTGGTTTGGACTATTAATATTTATGGAGGGGCTACTAGGGAGTGGACTAGCGGTGAAGTCAGGAAGTCGATACATAATTTCATGCTAGTTTTCCCTGGGCTTGTGTATTGACTTCTACTGTGTTGGGGTTTTTGCTGTAAAGATAAGGACAAAGGATATGGGCTGGGTTGCTCAAAAGTTGTTTTGTAATTCTAAGGTTCATGGATCTTCCCTGCATTCCAGCTGTTCAGGGGTGCTTATCTTTTGAGATTCAGTATATCTTTCTTTTTCTGTATCCCCAAATTCTTGTCTCAGTATTATCAGTATTCTTATTTGCCAACAGTGTAGTGGAAAATTTGCATTTCCACATATCTCTTAAATCAGTTCATGTTTTGGTAACAGAAAGTGTCACAAAATAGAAGTTTGTCATCTTAAGATAAATTCACAGAATACCACCTGTTGTGAATTTTTATGTTATTTAAGTAACAATAGACAATAATTTTGAGAATTGTTTCAGTGTAATCTCAGTGTGACCTTGACCCAGAGATTGGGAAGATAGTCCTAGGGCTTGGATGTATACTTGGTTACAAGGCCTTTGAGGTACAGGAGGGAAGGGTGGCAAGAACATGTAGCAGAGGAAGCTGTCACCTCATGCAGCCAGGAAGGGGGGAGAGAGGATCTGCCAGAGATAAGATATACTTTTCTAGGGCACACCCCAGTGACCTACTTCTTCCAACTTGACCCCTCTTCCTACAGTTTCTACCACCTCCCAATAGTCCATTCAGTCTAGTTTTGTTTGTGAAAAATATCCTTTTGAGTGTACCATCTTGTACTATTTTTCACTTAGCAATACATCAAGAATATATTTTTGCAGTAAAAATTTCTTGTGTAAAATTAATTTACTTTTTAACAATAGCAAATGAAAATCAATATTCTAAAATTCAGGGTTTTTTTTCCTGATTATGAAAGCAACTCACGTTTGTTGTAAAAAAATAAACTTAGAGACAATACAGAAAGGCACAAAGTAGAGAATACAGATACAATTTTACCATCACCAGATAATAGTTGTTAACATTTTAGTTGTAACTTTTCACACTTTAATCTGTGCATACATTGGTACACTGCATTTCTACATAAACTGTAACTTATCACTGTATTCTAGATTTTTGTTCAGCTGTTCACATAGAGATGGCATTGGATTTAATTGTCATATAGCACATGTCTTCTCTGTTTTATGACCCTTCCTCAGCACTGGGTTGGCATGTGCTGCCTGACTCTGAAAGGTATTCATTGAAGGGGGAGGGGATATGACATGGACAAGGAACCACGCCTTCAGTGTATGGGGTTTGCTCTTGTATGGCCTCTTCCTGATCCTCATGTGTTTTGGCACATACTAAGAAGGAGGTTCACATTCTGATGCCAGAAATGCACAAAGGAAGTGGTTTAAAATTCAGATTGGAAAGGAAACAGTAACTTTGGAAGGCCTTCACAAACTCACTGTTGCCTGCAAGTGTAGATCAACAGTTGTGTGGTAGTAGTTGGAAGAAATTCCTACCTATGGCATATTATGACATCAGGGCAATGTTAGAAAAATAATTACTGATTTTGCCAGTCAAGAACTCTGTACAATGCTAAGTGGACTCATCATTTATTTAATCAACATCCTACTGATGAACTGTTTGTTCTGAGTGCTTTTTGCTATAAATAGCAATTTTCTAATATTTAATCTATTTCTTTTTTTCTAAGTGTCTTTTTATTTAAAGTAATTTGACATTTAGTGGGTCAGAGAATATGAATATTTAAAAGTCATTCTGTTGTCAAGATGGCTGCTAACAGGTTTATGAGGTTTTACCCTCCTAACAAGAATATTTCAGTGCCTTCTGCTCTTACCCTTGCCTTCATTAGAAATTATTATCATGAATGTCTGTCAGTTGGTGAATGAAGCCAGCCATTATGGCACTTGCCTGGAATCCCAGCAACTTGGAGACTGAGGCAGGAGGATCACAAGTTCCAGGACACCCTTAGCAAATATAGTAAGAAATTGTCCCAAAATAAAAAATTGAGGACTAAAGATGTAGCTTAGTGGTTGAGCACCCCTGGGTTTAATCCCAGTACTACAACAAACAAATATATAAATTTAAATTTATGATGGGTGAAAATTAAATTTTATATGATATTTTCATTTTATGCATTTGTTGCATGCTATTTGTAATCACTTGAATCTTGGAAAAATTTATAAATTCTTACTATTCCTTGAAAATATTTTGCCAGTCCAAATTGTATTTAAAAAGTTTGACTTCTCTGGGGATTGAACTCAGGGCACTCAACCACTGAGTGCTGAGCCACATCCACAACCCCTTTTTGTGTTTTATTTAGAGACAGCGTCTCACTGAGTTGTTTAGAGCTGGCTAAGTTGCTGAGTCTTGCTTTGAACTCAGGATCCTCTTGCTTCCACCTCCCAAGCTGCTGGGATTACAGGTGCACGCCTTTGAGCCTGGCCAGAAGTTTGACTTCCTATCCTATCAAGTTCCTTTTCCCATCTAGTGAGGGAGTTCATAATAGAATTGCAGCAATTCACCTTTGTTAGTTTATTAATTTCATCCCACCAGTATTTCTTGAGCATACAAATCAACAATTTGAATGCTTGTGTAGGAGATATTTTATAAATGATTATATAGGTAAGTAATTTTGGAGACCATGAAAGGGAAAGGAATAAGATTAAAAGAGATCAGAGGACCAAAGACTTTGCAGCAAAATAGGACAAGACTTGGAGGAAGGACAGGGTTAGGGAGCACACTTGGTGTTCCATGTGGGGACACTTGGCCTGTGCAAGAGACTGAAAGCAGCAGTAGGCACAGGCCCAGTGAGTGAATGCAGAGGAGTGAGCAGCAGCATGGGTCACAAAGGGCCTTGAGTCCATGTTTTATATGCTTTTGCCATGGTTAAGGGGGCACTGGCATGATCAAATTCACATATTAACAAGGTCCCTGGCAGAATGGTAAAGAATGTTGGTGGTGGAAAGCAGGTATAAGGTTGAGAGTTCCATTTAGGAGGTCTTTTCAGGAAGCGAGGGCATTATTCTATGAAGTGGAGTGTTTGGGGAGGAAATATTGAGCTTTCTAATTATATTTGTATTTAGAAGTTAACCAACATAAACATACAGATCATGTTTATAGTCAGTGAGTCAGTAGCCAGAGTGGCTCTGGTTCTCTTATTACCATCTTGGAGTGCTAGGTTCATTGTCTCCATTCAGCAAAGAATTGAAGAACAGGACACAAAGACTGCAAGCAAGAAGTAGGTTTATTGCAAAAGAGACAGAGATAGAATTCTCGAAAGAGAAGGAGCCCCAAAACTGGAAGTTTCTTTGGGAGTTTTGGCCTATTCTTATTATCCCTGGAATTTCCTCCTTTCCTTATCTCCTCCCCTGTCCACACACTCCTCACAGTTACTGATTGGTGCCCCCTCTATCCACATGTCTGTTTTTGTTTTTCTATTGTCTGATTGGGCCCCCACTTTTGTCAAGCAGGAAGTTGACCTCATCAGAACACCGTCTCTTTGCTTCCTTGTTCTGGCCCTCTCCCCAACTTCCTCACTCACCATCTTGCATTGGCTGCCTAAGCCCTTCTACATCTCCCTCACTGTGTGGGCTCGTGTTAGGGCTCCATATCCCTCTCTAAGGTCAGGGGTGGCCAAGCAATATGCTTTGGCTAGGGAAACATGAGCAGAAGAGTGTTTGTCTGAGAGATGGAGGAAGTGTGTGTGGTTCAATCCCCAGCACCGCACACACACACACAAAAAATTTAGGACAACTAGGCTTGTCTGGACAAGAAGGTGACTAGAGGCATATGAGTTTGAATCAGGTTTCAGAGACTTGGTACAGATTGTTAAGGGGAGGGAGGAAGAAAGAAGAATGTCAGTAACATACCCAGGAGCCTGCCACAGTGCTTGTGGGCATGTGGCATTTTGGGGAGGGAAAATGGGAGAAGATCAAGAATTTATTTTTCAACATGTAAATTTTGAGTTGCCCATGAGATTCTAAATGGAAACCCAAGGAGATGGCAGATAAGGAGGTGAATATTGGTCTGAGAGATCTGGTTCTTCCAAAGAATCCAGCCCACTGAAGTGTGTGTCTCTCGTTTCCACTGTGTGCATTAGCTCTGCTTGTTCTGGTCAGTCAGGGTCCAGGCCAACAGATCTGACTCCCACACACACTTCCTCCATCTCTGGGACACAGGCTCTTCTGCTCATGTTTCCCCAGCCAAAGCAAGTTGCTTGGCAACCCCTGACCTTAAAGGAGTCCAGAGAAAATCAGAGCAGTTCTGGCCTTGGGCTCACAGTTTTCAAGACCTTCCTGCTGGTTCTCAGCTATTCACAAATACAGGTTTGAGTTTGCTCAGAACTGTGCCCTCTTCCACTTGTCTCAGGAAATGCCCTGGAGGACCTCAGGCAGAATGCATGCTGCAGCAGAATCTCTCTGGGGCTAGACTGGTACAAATGTCCTCAGACCTAGGAAAGAGAGGTCTCTGCAGGAGAGGTTGCCATCTTGTCATTTGTCTTTCCAATTAGCCTCCCTTCACCACATTACTAGAGGCCACTGCTTTAAAACACAAATGTGGTAAAGAGCAAGTGAGATATATCAGTGAGGTTAAACAAAGCCAGGGTGTATCTCCCTCTCCCTAGCCTCTGCTGCTAGTTTCTGCTAAATTTCTTTAATTTAAACTTTCTTTAAAAATATAGAACAGTCCCTTAGGGCAGATTCCATTGCCATCCCAAGTGGAGACTCAGGAGACCCTCTCTTGGGGGTGGGGCTCTTTCCACCTATGCCTTAGCATCTGAGTTTCAATATTTATTCAGTAGAAGAGAGACAAATCACTATCAAAGTTGCCATCAGAAGACAACCGGTCCCTGCTGTACTTCCTGCTCTGCTGCTGTTAGCCAGGTCCCCACAGGCCTGTTTCTGTGCCCTTCTGTGGTGACTGCGAAGGGCATGAGTTTTTCCTCTGTGGCTCATCTGAAGGATGCTCATGGAGAGACTGGGCCACAGATTGGCCAGGCAGGATTCTGGGCCCAATGCTGGGGAGGTGAGCACAGCAGGCAGGCAGGGGAGGGGGAGTGTACCAGCTGAGATCATGCACCCCTGAAAAATGAGGATGGTGTTACAGGGCACAAACCATGCTGCCGAGCTGAGGCAGCCACAACAGTCCACAACACATCAGAAACATTTCAGGCATGTTCCTCAGAGTTGCAGTCATGAGTTTTAGTAGAAGGGTTAGGAAAAGGAGAAAAGTGACACTCTCAAGGGAGAATGGATCTTCTTAGAGAGGAGAAGGATGATGTGACCTTCCTGCCCTCCGGTTTTATTGGGGATCCTAGGGAATTTTCTAGAGCATCCCTCTCCAGTCCACCTCTTACTTTTGATTGATAGCATAGGAGCTGCATGGACCACCTCCAAGAAAGTATGGTGCAGTGCTCCTAGAGTAGGAGTTTTTGAGTTCCTCTGTTTTTGCCTTGATTTCCTGCCTCCTTGATCAGCTTTTTAAAAATTTTTTTTAATTTAAAAAATGTTTTAATTTATAAGTTTTTAATTTTTTTTTTTAATTTGGGCTGGGGTTGTGGCTCAGTGGCAGAGTGCTTGCCTAGCGTGTATGAGGCACTGGGTTCGATTCTCAGCACCACATATCAATAAATAAAATAAACATCCATTGACAACTAAGAAAAACATTTTAAAAAAAAATTTGTTCTAATTAGTTATACATGAAGTTCATGACCCTTTGACTAGCCCTCAGCAAGTCTTCTTTGTGAGAGTCTTGATGTTTTGATTGCCAGGATCATGGGGGTTGTGATAGTTTGGTGATAAGAGAGGGTCCAGGCTACTTCGTAGAGTGTAATAGGATCTTGAAACAATTTTTTTATTTTTTTATTTATTTCTTACATACATGACAATAGTGGAATGCATTACATTCATAATTATCCATTCACGACAATTTTTCGTGACTCTGTATATAATGTATGTTCACGCCAAATTATGCCATTATACATGAGCTCTTTTTTTTTGCATTACAATTCTTAATACACCTTTATACCACAATTTATCATATCTCTGTTTGTATATAAGGTATGTTGACACCAAATTCACATCTTCATACATGTATTTTGTATAATGGTGACTGTCTCCTACCACCATCCTTGCTTTTCCCCTTCTCCCTCCCTTTCCCTCCCACCCCTATTCCCTGTCTAGAGGTAATCTTCCTCCCATGCTCTCCCCCCCCACACTCCACTTTAAGTCATCCCCCTTATATCAGAGAAAACATACGGTATTTGTTTTGGGGGGATTGGCTAACTTCACTTAGCATAATCTTCTCTAATGCCATCCATTTCCCTGCAAATGCCATGATCTTATTCTTTTTTAGTGCCCAGTAATATTCCATTGTGTATAAATTCTCAGAAGAGGATATACAGTCAATCAACAAATATACAAAAAAATGCTCATCATCTCTAGCAATCAGAGAAATGCAAATCAAAACTACACTAAGATACTATCTCACTCCAGTAAGAATGGCAGCCATTATGAAGTCAAACAATAACCAGTGCTGGTGAGGATGTGGAGAAAAAGGTACACTCATACATTGCTGGTGGGACTGCAAATTGGTGCAGCCAATTTGGAAAGCTATGGAGATTCCTTGGAAATCTAGGAATGGAACCACCATCTGACCCAGCTATTCCTCTTCTCAGACTATACCCAAAAGACCTAAAAACAGCATACTACAAGGGACACAGCCACATCAATGTTTATAGCAGCATAATTCACAATAGCTAAACTGTAGAGTCAACCTAGATGCCCTTCCGTGAATGAATGGATTAAAAAAAAGTGTGGCAATAGCTTTTCTTAAGGGATTGTAATTATGGCTGGAGGAGGTTTTAACATCCCAGGTCTCTTCTTCCAGGTGCTTGCCTGTCAGATAAGTCTCTTTATAGTTTCCATACATCTTTCATGTCCTTTTCCCTGCTCACCCATTCACAACTGACTAGCTACCTAATAGCAGGAATATAAAAGTGGCACTGGGAAGGTTGCCTGTTGCCTTCCAGAAGCGAAACCCTTGTTCTCAGGTACCAGAGCTAAGATCAAGAAGAGTTACCTTGGAGGCCTGATCATGGATGTAGACCCGGGGGGTGACTTTTTCCCCTCAATTTTACGGATGATGTTTGACCAGAGGGCTTCACATAGCACTCTTTAAGCCATACATTTTTTTTTCAGCTCCAAGCACAGGAATTGCCTCTCTGGAAACAAGCCCATTCAGTTAAGGTTTTTTCAGTGCAAAGAGTTTGTGGGCTCCTGTGGTTATTTGACTGGCTTGTTTTCTCAGGAAAAGTCTGTATGTGCCCATTGCTGCTTCATATCATTGCCCAATTTCATAGCTCAAAGTGGAGAAGGAGAAGCCAGCCTCCTGAATATAAATGACAGTTTCTATCAGTGGCATGCAACAAACTGCTTTTTCAAAAATGAGTGCCCTTAAAATATGTTCAGTTTCTATCTGTGGCATGCAGCGAACTATTTTTTCAAAATTTATGTGCCCTTAAAATGTGTTCAAAGGAAATATTTTATTTCGCAGCAGGAAATAGTAAAAATAAAAAGGAAGAAATGGCAAATCCATTCAACTGGAAGCTTTCTTGACCTGAGTTGAAGACACAGCATTTTTTCCTTAAGCATGATCTCAGCCATGTGCTTTTTTTCCCCTTACTTTTGCCAATCCAATAACAAAGATGAGGTTTTGAGAAAAGGGAAAAAAAAGTTTTATTGCTGTTACCAAAATCTTGGTCCTTGTCCTTAATACCAGTCCAATAATGAGGACACAGTTTTGAGTAAAAGGAAAAAGAAGTTTTATTGCTTTGCTAGCAAAAGACAAACACATGGGATTGCTGTCTCAGATGATATGATTCTGCCCATCAGGGAAATAGGGAGCTTTTAAAGGTGATTCAAAGGCTACATTCCATGTGTTCTCTGTTTCCCAAAATTAAGAAGTAGAAGATCCTAGAGGAGATGATCAAGAAGTTAAAAAACAAAACAACAACAACAACAGAAAAAAACACTTGCTGGTTTTAAAGAAGCAAGGGCTATATGCAAAGCATAAAGTGAACCATTGTTAAATTGCTCTGCTAGCAAAGGAGAAACACTGGAGACTCCAGTTCCAGAATCTGTGATGGGGAGCAGATAGTTTTTAAAGACATGATCCAAAGGAATCCTGTTTCCAGACATAAGGAAGGAGAGATCAGGGAAGGGAAGATAACTGAGAAGAGAAACAGGAAGAAAAAGGGTAGGGGAAGGAGGTTAGGGGAGAAGGAAAAATTATGTACATTTTAGAACAGCAAAGGACTATATTCAAAACATTAAGTGAACCACTGAACAATCCTCCCAACCCCCAACCCCCGTGATAGGGATAGAACCCAGAGCCTTCTGCTTAACTAGGCAAGTGCTTTATCACTGAGCTACATCCCAGCCCTTGAGAGTTTTGTTTTGACAGGGAAAAACAGGAAATGAAAAATGTCCCTCTTGCTTTTCTTGAAGGGTGTCATCCAGCCTGCAGGTCATGAGTATGCAGAAGGGTGTGCAAACAATAGCACCAGTGAATTCCACAGGAAAGCAGCTAGTATAGCAGAGGCTGTGCCAGGGTTTACTTGAGAGCAAGGGCCTTTTGGCGGGCATTGTATCATTATTTTTCCTGTAGCCTAGTCCAAATACAAAGTCTTGACAGCTTAAACCAGCCACAGGCCCAGTTCTCCAAGCCAAATCTGATTTCTCTATACCTGGAGCATTTGCTTATTTCTCAACCTTGGCAGGATCACAGTATTTCTCAGCTAATTTCCAGGGATAGAAACTAACATTCCCTGTCCTGCTCTAAAGAGGACCCAGCAGTGGCCCAGCCTATATGAATATGAAACAGATGGGCTTTGATCCAGCTGTATTTCCCCCTCAGGAGCCTTTAATTTTCCCCTCTGGATGGGGAACGGAGGAATCACCATAGTCTTAAGCACATTTTGAGAGGATTATCTTTTGGAACAAGTAGAGAATAATATTCTATATTCTGTCTGTAGACTTATTCTTTAAATTTCTCCCTTGAATTTTTGTTTGTTTTAATACTAGGGAATTGAAACCTGGGGCACTTATTCCTGAGTCACATCCCCAGCCCTTTTTATATTTTGAGATAGGATTTCACTAATTTGCTTAAAGCTTAAGTTGCTGAAACTGGCCTTGAACTTGTGATCCTCCTGCCTCAGCTTCCTGGGTTACTGGAATTACAGGCATGTGCCATCACACCCAGTCTCTATTGATCTTTACAATCATCTTCATAACTTGTTCATACTTAAGGAGTTAACTTTAAAAAGTTCATTAAACATGGTATCTGTCTGCCACGGGAAAAAACGAGGCTAACCTTTGGCTCTAGAATTTAGTTAAAATTATAAAAATGTGTGATAATCCTTAATTATTTTGGTTATTGTTTTTGTATCTTTGACAATATTAAACAAAACAAACTTAGTTCCTCCTGTTCTGTGCTCGAAATACAGATAACTTTTGTGATTCTGAAATGAGGGTGACTTCCTACCCGCAAGCAAGCTATCAGTTCTGAAGTGGACACCAGCTGGGCATCCTGTAGTTTATTTCATTTCTGACACTACATCAGAGTATATCAGGTCCACAGGTTCAGGCAGGGCTCAGTAACACAAAATGGCCCCTACTTTCAGACATAATCACAAGTCTAGGCTTTTGGAACTGCTGACCAACTGGCTACAAATTGGATTCCTATTGTTACAGGGCTAGGACCTCCTGGGAAACTGAGGCAGTACAAAGGCTCCCACCTTTAAACCTAATTCTAAAGATTTCACACATATTGCTCAGAGTGCCAGGCATGAGTTTATTAAAAGAAAGGGGTTTGGCACGGTGGTGCACACCAGTAGCTTGGAAGGCTGAGGCAGGAGGATCACAAATTTAAGGCCAGCCTCAGCAATTTAGCAGGCCCCAAGCAACTCAGCGAGACCCTGTCTGTAAATAAAATACAAAAATGTTAAATGCCCCTGGTTCAATCCCCAGTACCCCCCCGCAAAAAAAAAAAAAAAAAAAAAGGAGGAGGAGGAGAAGATGACGACAACAGTAACACTGAAGGAAGAAGAGAGTGGGTCCTCCAAGAGCAGAGGGATAGCATGCATCTCCTGCTCTCTGGTTTTATTGGGGATCCAGGGAAATTTCCAGAGTCTGCACAGGTCCACCTCTTGACATTTGACTGACAGCAGGATGATAGAAAACTTTCAAGTCTCCATTGCTATGACTCTAGTCACTTTGACGTATGCCAACCAGTTTTAGTTGAAACCCCTTCTTACAGATTTTATGGTTAGGGGGAATTAACCTTATTACCCTGAGTTTCTGGATCTAGTCTGTATAGGGTCATAGAAGCCCCTATTTCAGGGTAACTTGTATTCTTCTTATCGGCATTTTAGGGCCTACATTTCTTTTACAGATAACAGGTAGTTTGCTGAGGAATATAATATATCCTGTGGACATAAGCCAGGCAGGGTTGCAGGTAAATTGCTTCTCAAAAGTGAAATTATGTAGGGGTGAGCACAGTGTGTCCAGTCTATAGAACCATTTCCCCAGCCTCACATTCCTATTACTCACACCTGACTGTTCCCTATCACCATGATCCCTTTTTTTTAGGCTTCATTAATTTACTATAGGAGTTCACAAAATTCAGGAAACCACTTACTTACATTTACCAACATATTACAAAGGATATTTAAAAGACACAAACAGCCAGATGAAGAGATCTGGATAGGTCCTGAGTATAGGACCTTGTGTCTCCATGGAGTTGGGTTGTGCCACCTTTCTAGCACATGAATGAGCTCTTGTTTACCTTCCTACAAATCTCTGAACCATGTCCTTTTGAGTTTTATGAAGATTTCATCATGTAAGCATGATTGAAGCACAAATAGTCATGTAGAAATGTGATTGAACCAAAAGGAGGTGGTCCAGTGCTAATAGACCCGAGTGAGGAATCCCCACAAGGCCTATCTATTCAGATTTTTCTTGGCCTCGCCATGCAGCAGGACCCCTCTGAAATGGGGGTCTTATGAAAGGTGGGGAACATTATAGTTCCTGTGACTGCCTTGAGGAAAAGAAATTCTAGTTTCAATGGTCTGCCTTGGGAGAAAAGAGGGGCAGTTGAAAGAAGGGCAGAAGTTCTGAGAGAAATTTTGCTTGCTGAGGCATAAAGCATCCCAACACTGTAACAGAAGAAAGTCTTTCACCTCATTGCTCTGAAGCTCTGCCAAAGCACGTCCGGAAGCAGGGACAAGTGCCAAATACTTTAACAAGATAAACACATTGTTCTAGGTATTTAAGAAATAACAAGGACTACTGGAGTTATGAGCCTGGAACAATGAACAAAAACCAAAATACAAATATCCTATCAGAATTGCTTAATGATAGAGTCAGATTTCAAGCTAGCTCATTTTCTTTTCTTTTTTTTTTTCAAAGAGAGAGAGAGAGAATCTTTAATATTTATTTTTTAGTTTTCAGCAGACACACCATCTTTATTTGTATGTGGTGCTGAGGATCAAACCCGGGCCGCACGCATGCCAGGCGAGTGCGCTACCACTTGAGCCACATACATCCCCAGCCCATCAAGCTAGCTCATTTTCAACTATAAATTCTTTATATTTGTTCCTTTATAACTAGACATCAAAAAAACTAGGGTGATAGAGCAGCTAATTATAAGTCACTAGTTTGGGTTTTCTTCCTTTTTTTTTTTTTTAACTAGGGATTGAACCCCAGGATGTTTAACCAATAAGCCACATCACTAGCCCTTTTTATTTTTTATTTTAAGACAGGATCTTGCTAAGTTGCTTAGGGCCTCACTAAGTTGCTGAGAGTAGCTCTGGAACTTGGGATCCTCCTGCCTTAGCCTCCTGAGCCACTGGGATTGCAGGCTTGCACTACCATGCCCAGCCTAAATCACCAGTTTTGAAATTAATTTTAAATTTTCAAAATTAATTTTAGTTTTGAGAAATCCACCAGCCCTTTTTATTTTATTTTGAAACAAAACAAAAAAACTCCCTAAATGCTCAGGCTGACCTTGAACCTGTGATCTTTCTTCCTCAACGCCCCAAGTTGTATGGATTAAGGCATGTGCTGCTGTGCCCAGCAAGAAATCCTTTTTGTAGGTATGTACAATTAATAAATGCTCTTTTCGAGAAAATGTCCTGATCCAAAGACACAGAGACTCTTAATTAGTGGTCCCTTCATTTAGTTGTTGATTGATGTAATAAATGAATATGGCTGTGTATGTGTGTATGGCAATGTGTTAGATACTGTGGGTTTTGTTGTTTTAACACGGTGTGTCTGTGTACACACATGCTACTGGATATTGAACCCATAGCCTCAGGCATGCTAGACAAATGCTCTACCGTTGAGCTATGTGGCTATACCCTGTGAGTTGTTTTTTAAAATGATAGTCATAATCAGATCACACTCAAAGCCAATGAAACTAGAATCTCTGGGACAGATATCAAGCACTAGAATTTTATAAACTTCTCAGAGAATTTTAACACACAGCTAAGTGATTGTCAGCTCAAGTAACTTTCAACACAGAGTTGTCCTTCAGTGTCTTTGGGGTATTGGTTTTACACCCCACCATACCTCATGTGGATACCCAAATATGTGGATGCTCAAGTCCCTTATATAAAATGAGTATTTGCATAAAACTTGTATACTTTTTTTTTTGAGGTATTAGGGATTGAACCCAAAGGCACTTTACCACTTAGCAACCTATCCAGTCCTTTTATTTTGAGTCAGGGTCTCACCTCAGTCTTCTAGCCTGAGCCTCTTAAGTAGCTGGGATTATAGACGAAATCATCTTTAGATTACTTATAATATTTACTCCAGTATAAATGCTATGAAAATAGTTGTTATACTACTGTATAGTCTAGAAAATAATGACAAGAAAAAAAAGTCTACATTTTCATTTACAGACACAATTTTCTTTTTAATGTTTTCAATCTGCAGTTGATTGGATCTGAATATAAAGTTTATCTTATTTAAAAAAATAAATGACAGCAGAATGTGTTACAATTCTTATTACACATATACAGCACAATTTTTCATTTCCCTGCTTGAATATAAAGTATGTTGATACCAATTCGTGTCTTCATACGTGTACTTTAGATAATTATGTCTATCACATTCCATCATCCTTGCTAATCCCCTGCCCGCTCTCTTTCCCTCCCAACCCCGCTGCCCTATCTAGAATTCAATTTATTGTATAGTCAGTACTATCATGACCCCAAACCCAGACAGAGAAATTTTATGAATATCAGTAAAAAATCATCAACCAAATACTAGCAATCCAAATATAGTTTTTTTATATATACATTCTCTCTCTCTATATATATATATATACACACATATATATGTATGTGTGTGTATATATATGTAAGATGTTTATAGTATTATACGTCATAAAAAAGTGAGCTTTATTCTAAAAGTACAAGGTTAGTTGAACTTACAAAAAAATCAATTAATGAAATGTACATATCAGGGCTGGGGATGTGGCTCAAGCGGTAGCGCGCTCGCCTGGTATGCGTGTGGCCCGGGTTCGATCCTCAGCACCACATATAAACAAAGATGTTGTGTCTGCTGAAAACTAAAAAATAAATAAATAAATAAAAATTCGTGCTCTCTCAAAAATGAATAAATAAATAATTTTTTTAAAAAAAGAAATATACATATCAGTAGAATGAAGGACAAGAATTACATGATCATCTCAATAGATACAGAAAAGGCATTTGACATAATGTAACACTTTTTCATGATAAAAAAATCAACAAATTATAAATAGAAGGGAACCATCTTAGTCTAATAGAAAGCATCCAAAAAAACCCCACATACTTAAATAGTAAGAGACTGAAAAGCGAGGAGGTCTACTATGTTCACTCCTAGTCAACATTGTACTGAAGGTTCTGCTAGGGCAATTAGGCAAAAAATAAGTTATGTAAGTAGGAAAGAAAGAAGTAAAACTAGTTCTATTTGCATATGACATAAGCTTATGTGTAGAAAATCCTAAGGAATCTAGTAAAAAACTTTACAAGGCCAGTAAGGTTGCAGGATATGAGCAATATATAAGAATCAAGCTAAGCACACTCACACCTGTAATCCCAGAGGCTTGGGAGGCTGAGACAGGAGAATTTCCAGTTCAAAACCAGCCTCAGCAACTTTAAGCAACTCAGTGAGACCCTGTCTCTAAATAAACTACAAAATAGTGCTGGGGATATGGCTCAGTGGTCAAGTGCCCCTGAGTTCAATCCCTGAAGGTTAAAAAAAACAAAAACAAAAAAACCACTCATCTTTTTACTATCTCCATAATTTAGCTTTTTCCAGAATGTCATATAGATGGAATCACACAGTAATTGTCCTCTGTTCTGGTGCACTGAAGATCTTATCATAAGTGGGTATTGGATTTTGTCAAATGGATTTTTATGCTTATATTTTATGACCATGTGATTTTTCTTTTTTAGCCTGCTGAAGGGAAGGATTACATTAATATAATATGCTTAACTATAGTTTAAAGAGGATTTTCACCTCTAACTTCATGTGAGATAATGGTCTGTAGTTTTCTTGTAATGTCTTTGTGTCTGATTTAGGTATTAGGGTAATGCTGTTCTCATATGATGAGTAAGGAAATGTTCTCTTTTTTTCTATCTCCTGGAAGAGATTATAGAGAATGGGATCTCTTCCTTAAGACATTTGGTAGAGGGCTGGGGATATGGCTCAAGTGGTAGCGCGCTCGCCTGGCATGCGTGCGGCCCAGGTTTGATCCTCAGCACCACATACAAACAAAGATGTTGTGTCCACCGAAAACTAAAAAAAAAAAATAAATATTAAAATTCTCTAAAAAAAAAAAAAGACATTTGGTAGAACTCACAATGAACCCAGTACTATCTGTTTTGGAAGGTCATTAATTATTGACTCAGTTTGTTTAGTAGGAATAAACCTATTCAAATAGTTTGCTGCTTGTATTTTGAGAAGTTGTGTCTTTCAAGGAATTGGTCCATTTCTTTTGTATTATCACATTTGTAGACAGTTGTTTGTAGTATTTCTTAATCTTTTAATGTCCATAGAATCTGTAGTGATGTCTCCTCATCATTTCTAATATTAGTAATCTGTGTTCTCCCATTTTTTTCTTAATTGGTATGTGTAGGGGCTTATCAGTTGTATTGATTTTCTTTTTCAGAGAAACAGCTTTTAGTTTCATTGATATATTCCTACTCTCTGTTGAATTTCTCTTTTTGATTTTTCTTATTTTTCTCTTAATTTTTATTCTCTTCTTCTGGTTATGTTGTATTTAATTTGTCTAGTTTTCTAAGCTCAAAGCTTACAGGTTTGGTTTTAGATCTCCATTCTCTTATAATATTGCTTTCAGTGTTATAAGTTTCCTTGTAAATAGTGCTTTCACTGTATCCCACAAATTTCAATAAGTTTTTTCATTTCCAATTAATTAAAAATATTTTAAAGTTTCTTTTGAGATTTCTACCTTGACCTGGTGGAGGACCTGGAGGGAAAACTAACAAAAGCTCCCCACTCCATTCCAACCCCTTGACTGTGTTGACCTCATTCCTTTGGTAAATCTGAGAAGAATTGTTGATTTTTTTAGTTTGTTCAGCTTTCTACTTTTAAAATGGAGTGATAACATCTGTGCTCCCTTATATGCCAGATCAGAAATCAGATATGCTCTGAGAAACATTCTGAATCTCTGCATGACTGAATCAAATTAAACTGATCTGAACTTACTCTGGCTTTGAGGGGTTAGTTGTTGTTGTTTGTTTTTTGTTTTCGTTTTTTTATTTGGTACTAGGGATTGAACTCAGGGATAGTTAACAGCTGAGCCAAATCCCTATCCCTCAAATGACTCTGTTTTTTGATTTCTTTGGAAAGACTAAGGTATCTGACCTAATTTTACATTCTCTTTATTCTAAGAAACACCTTAAATTTATTTGTAGTCCAGCCCCTACTTGAAAGATAGTGGGTTGACATTATATACCTTATAGCAAAACCTCATAAAGTGTTTATAAATCTCTTTCCTTTTCCCAGAGTTTCCTGTGGGTTCTGCCACATCTGTAGACATCTATGTCATTGGTGTGAGAATAACACTGCCTTCCAGATAAGGACACACACACACACACACACACACACACACACACACACACACACACACACACACACACACACACACACGGTGTGAGGTATCAGTATTTGAGTTGTTGGATCCCAGAGAGGCAAAAGGCCTGAAGGATGTAGGACCCAGAAGAGTGGCTGGCTTATGGTCTGGTTCAGAAATGGCTCATTATCTTGTCACCTGCAGGAACTGCTGAATGTTGGCCCAAATCCTCCCCACCTCCTCTACTGGCTGCCAACTTCCTTCTCAGAAACTTGACCTTGCCAGGCCCCTTCTTCACCTGCTCCATTCCTTTCGGCTGCAGGGTGCATCTCCCTCAACCTCTGTTTTGCACACATACCAAGCAGTTCAAATAAGGGCTGCTGTGTGTTGCCCCCTATACCATTGATATAGTTCTTTGTTCATGGTCTTTATCAGACATGTAATCTTAAAAGAAAAACACCTGAACAGGCTGTGGCCAAAATTTTGACCCTGCACTTGGATATGTGAAGTCTGAAGAACCTTGGATCTCTTTGATCAAACCAGGTCCCACGTAGGCAAAGTTGGCAGTGTGTTCCATCAGCCACATGGGCAGTGTTCATTCCTACCAGTAATCAAGAACAGCAGCTGCTTCCAGTGAAGAAGGACTACAAGTAAAGCAGTAGTACCAGTGATAAAGAAAGTTTTCTCACAAATAGTCACAAAAATGACACAATAAACAGGTAGCATTAACTTTTTAAAAATTGGAGAAAGTGGGGCTGGGGATGTGGCTCAAGCGGTAGCGCGCTTCCCTGGCATGCATGCGGCCCGGGTTCGATCCTCAGCACCACATACCAACAAAGATGTTGTGTCCGCCGATAACTAAAAAATAAATATTAAAAAAAAATCCTCTCTCTCTCTTTCTCTCTCTCCCTCTCTCACTCTCTCTTAAAAAAAAAAATTGGAGAAAGTGATATCCCCCACACACATCCTCCCCCCCAAAAAAAAAAACTTGTATCTTTTAAAAAATTTTTTCTTCTTGGTCAGTTCTTTTTAACTTTTTAGGGAACAGATGATTCCTGCCTTTATAGATTATTTCAGAATATAAAGAAGATAGGGCTATCAAGTACAACTAAGTAAAAAAAATTTAAAAAGGAAAAAAAGAAGAAGAAGATAAGGCTAGGGATATAATATGCTCAATGATAAAATGCTTGCCTAACATGCATGAAGCCCTGAGTTCTATCTCCAGTACTACAGAAAAAAAATAATTTTTAAAAATTAGAGAAGATAACTGCCAGGTCATCTTCTGTGGAGGTGCAGTCCTATAATCTCAGCAACTTAGAAGACTGAAGCAGAAAGATCTCAAGTCAAGGCCAGCCTAAGCAAGTTAGTAAGACCCTGTCTCAAAATTTTATGAAAATAAGAGCTGGAGCTATAACTCAGTGGTAAAATGCTCCTGGGTTCAATCCCCAGTATGAAAAAAAGAAGATAGATGCTGTTCATTTCCATCTATGGAAGAATCATCACCCTGAAATATACATCTCAAGAAAGAAACTATTAATTTTGCAAATGAATAGAGATACTTTTTAGGTAAAATAAATGTCTCCGGAGGGAAAAACTGCCAGTGTCCTAGACATCTTTCACTTGGTGTCTTTCATTAAGCTTAATTATTTTGAGAGTATCTACATGGTTACATGTAGCAATAATTTTCTCCATTTTCTTGGTATTCCATTCTGTGTACTTAACCTTTGGTTTGTTCATTCATTGTTGAATGTTGGGGTGGTTTCAGTTTGGGGATATTGTGAATTCAGCTTCTATGAACATTTTGAAACACGACTTTGTATGGGTATTTGCTTTTCCTTCTCTCAAGGCATAAAATCTCAAACTAACAGAACACATTACAGTAGAGCAAAGAATGAGTGAGCAAATTGTGGGAGGACACAGGAGTGATCACAGGTGGCCAGAACAGAGGACTCAAGCACAAGTTGAGCCTTTGGTGGTAACGTTTGATTACAAGCTATTTCTTTTTCTTTCTTTTTTTTTTTTTTATGAACTCTCCATTTCTTTTGGAATCAAGTCCTGAATCCCCAGCCTCTTTTGACCACTCACATTAGATTTATATTCCCCCTTGCAGGGCATTTGTGCACAGAGGGTTATAATAGTTGAGGTGAGTTGCTGATTCTGTGCCAGGATTCATACACATGCTTCACATGCATTATTGTGTATAAGCCTTTTAGGAACCCTGCAAAGGAGATGCCATTATTTTTCCCCCTTCCTCCATATTTATTCATTCTCTTTCCTGCCCTCCTCTGCCCTCCAGTGCTGGGAAATCAAACTAAACTCAGGGCCTCTTGCATGCTCGGCAAGCATTCTACAACTTAGCTAAGATACCAGTTGAGACACCATTAGCATCCCCACTGTGCTTTGAGGAAAAGCAAGGCTCAATCAAGTTAAGGAACCTGCCCACAATTGTATGACTAGACAGTTGGCTGGTTGGATGTTAATCCAAACTTAAGATCTGGCACTTTCAAACACAATATTGTATACCTTTCCTCACTGCAAGGGTAGATTATGAATAGAATTTAAAATGCCATTTTAAACTGTTCTCCCACATCTAATTAATTCCTAAATTTCTTAGTGTGTCAGCTCAGTGGCTTCTTTTGGATTGCCCAGACTTAGTCAGATCACACTGTGGGGTGTCTCGAGGCACCAATTATTTCTCCCAAAGCCTGCCACAGCCTTGAGTCTGCCTTACTGGGCTGTGAGCACAGTGCCTGTGTGGATACTGATCTTTGCTGCCTGATTGTCTAATGCCTACAAGATGCCAGATGCTCAGTAGTGACTGCCGAATGATCCTAGGGTAAGAGTAATTTAATAGCATTACCAGGTATGAATACTTGTCATCAGTTTTATTGAGGTATTTGTATAAGCCTTGTTAACTTATTGTTTGCATTTGTTTTATTTAGGTATTATTTATTTATTTATAGTAAAATTGACCAATTTGCCTTACTTTAATAAGTCTTTTTTTAAACTGTCTTTTGTGTGGTAGATAATGCTTTCTCTCCTTTTTTTTAACCTTTATTTTATTTGTTTATTTTAATGTGGTGCTGAGGATCGAACCCAGCTCCTCGCAAGTGCTAGGCGAGCGTACTACCGCTGAGCCACAATCCCAGCCCAATTTAATGAATCAACAACTGTGTACAATCATGTAGTCATAGCCACAATCAAGATAAAGAATACTCCCATAACTTCAGATTCCCTCATGTGCCTTGTGTTTGATTTCCTTCTCTATCCCAGCTCCTGGCAATCATCATTCTTATATTTTCTGTCCCTGTAGTTTTGCCTTTTCTAGAATTTCAGAAAAATGAAATCATAGAGTCCATAATTTTTTGTGAATGTGTTGTATACCTTGGCATATTGCTTTTGAGGTTCATCTCTGTTGTTGCGCATGTCAACCATTTTTTAAAACCACCTTAATTTTTTTTAATTAGTCCAGAAATAAGAAACCAGTTCCAATAATGTTTAGTGTGGTGAAAGCAGCAATTCTCAAAGTGTTCTGCACACTTGGGGGTGGGCCCCAAGATCCTCTGTAAGTTCAGTGATTTTCATAACATTGAGATGTAATTTACCCTTTCCACTCATCCAAGTATAAGAGGAGTTTTTCAAACACTGTGCATCATGTGATACTACAACAAATTGAAGGCAGAAGCAGATAGGATCCATCTACCTTCTGTTGAGCTGCCTGACTTAAGGAAATTTATAAAAATGTGAATGGCACTCTTCTCACTAAAACTATTTGTGTTAAAAATAAAATAGAACTATTTTTCATGACAAATATTAATCATTAACATGTAATGGGCTGTTTATTATTTTTAAATTTTTAAAATATTTTTTAGGTGGACACAATATCTTCATTTTTTTGTTTGCTTTCATGTGGTGCCAAGAATCTAACCCAGTGCCTCACGCATGCTAGGTGAGCACGCTACCACTTGAGTCACATCTCCAGCCCAACTGTTTATTATTAATAGATAAATTGATACACTTTTTTTTTTTTTGCAGTGTTAAAGATGGAACCCAGGGCCTCGTGCATGCTAGGCAAGTGGTCTGCACTGAGCTGCACGCCCAGCCCTAGACAAAATACCTTAATTTTAACTTTTCATATGATGGATAATAATTCATAGAAGCTATATAAACAGACGTTTCTGTAGAGAGGTGCTGAGACCAAGCAGTGTGAGAATCTTTGGATTAGAGACATTTTTGATAAGGCCTCAGGAAGAGAAAGGAGAGATTCTGATGCTGGGTAGGGATAAGAAGTGGGTCTTAAAACCCTGGGGTTACTGAGTGTGAAGGGCCTAGAGAAGGGATGGGGCCCAGGGGTAGGCATAAATGCCAGGACAGGGCTTGACAGTCACAGTCTTGTTCTCAGCCCTCTGTCATCTCCTTGGACCTGGTTGGACAGGTTCTTCTGATATCCTGATTGTACATGCTTCCTACAAATAGCAAATGAGTAACTAACAAGGGCAGTTGGTTCACAGAAGGGTGACTGCAAGACCCAGAGAAGGCTACTGTTTGCTGAGATGAAGTGGCAACTGGGCTATGATGTCAGGTGGGGTGCTTTCTAAGTCTGCTGTGTGCCAGATGATGATGATGATGGTTATTATTATTATTGTTACTAATACTACTTTTATTATTATTGGTACTGGGAATTAAACCCAGGGGCATTTTACCACTGAGCTACGTTTCCAGCCATTTTTCATTTTGAGACATCTCATTAAATTGCTGAGGCTAGCCTCAAATTTGTGATCCTCCTGCCACAGTCTCCTGCGTCACTGGGATTACAGGCGTGTTCTATGCTCCTGGCTGTCTGCTGAATTCTTACCCGAGAGCAATCATAAGAAATCAATAGGATTGTTTCTTTGGCTTTCAGGAAAAATAAAGACAAAAACTCTCCTCCTACTCAATATAATTCTAAACTCAAAAGACTCTCTGAAGTAATTATTTTGACAAAAGCAGATGGGAGGCTACTATTATTACTGGCAATATTCTGAGGAAAAGATGTGTGTGGTCCTCATTTAATGACTTTACCAGTGCTATTAATAAACAGTGACAAAATTGGACCTACTGATTTTTAATCTTTTAATTACTTCTCTCTTGCAGACGAAAGGGCCTATGGTTCCGACTGAGGAAGATACTTCTCTGTGTTTTGGGGTTGTACATTGCCATTCCATTTCTGGTCAAACTATGTCCTGGGATACAGGCCAAATTGATATTCTTGAATTTTGGTAAGTGGTGTATGTCAAATTTTTAATAAATTCTAGAATTTATTTCCATAGTGATGTCTGATTTTAGTTTTTTTTTAATTTTAGTTGAGATTGAAGTTGTACCTAGTAAAATTTATAAATCTTAAAGATACAGTGCATAGTTAGGTAGGTAGTTAGAGCCACCACCCAGTTTAAGAAATAACACATTTCCATTGCCCAGGAAATTCCCTATGGCCTTTCCCAGTTGTAATGATTTTGTAATGATGGCTTGCCCTTCAGTGCTGCATTGTGTCCCACAATGACTGTACTGTGTTGGGTGTTGGGAACCTGTCTTAAGCTGTGGTGAATAAAATGTTGACGATGTAAAAAGTCATCTGAAGCTGCCATGTTGGAGATGATTTGTCACTTGTACAGTATAGGAAGTTAACTGTCCTTGGAAAAAAATGACCAATGAAAAATTTAGCAACTTTAAAAAAATAGTAATAATAATAATTAGGCCTTTTCTTTTTTTCTTTTAAAAAATGTCTATTTTTTCCTCCTGAACAACACCTTGACACACAGGCTGGGGATGTAGCTCAGATAGAGTGTGCTTGCCTCGTATATATAAAGTCCTGGGTTCCATCCCTAGTACCAAAAAAAAAAAAAAAAAAAACTGACATGGTTTGATTTTTGTGGAATTTCATGCTGGCCTTATAAGTGGCATAGGCTCTTTGTTAGCTTGGACCCGGTGTTTCAAAGTTGTTTTGGGGGAAGTTGGAAGAAATGGTGTGAAAGTATTGAGCCTATGAGACAAAAGGCAGAAGGTAACCAGATGTGGAAATAGTCACTTTGGGAGAATCATTTCACACTCAACCCATTTACTGCATGAAATAAGTCCTTGAAAATGAACATGGACATCATTGGAATTGGATGAGGAGGGCTCCACACAGGCTACTTGCTTGCTCTTTTGCAGGGTTGGTTTGAAAAGAGAGACTTTGGCCCTTGTGTAGATAGAAGCTTGATTCTCAGGAAGCTGGACTTCATGCTGTAGAAGCAGCAGGAGACTGTCAGGATTAGTGGGAATTGCAGGGAGAGGGTAGATGGGAGGAGCTGTGAGGTGCTGGTTGATGTGGATAGATGTGTGGCTTAGGAGATGCAAAGCCAGGGATTGGTGGAGGGTGGCAGGCACCTCTCTAGTGGTACAGCACATTTGGGCTGTCAATCTATAACAGACTTAAATCACAGAAACTTGGAGATGACTGAATAACATGGAATTTCTGCTCCCAACCCCCAACACTGTTCTGTTCCTACAGAGGAACAGAACAGTGAGGCCAACATTTAATGCTTTGTAAATCCAAATCAAGGTTTTTATTTTGGTATGTTATAATAACTGTAAAATACTTTCTACTAAGAGACACATTTGGTTTTTCTTTTTTCTTTTTTTTTCTCTTTGGTACCAGGGATTGAACCCAGTGTTCTTAACCACAAAGCCACATCCCAGGTTCTTTTTTTTTTATTTTTTTATTTTGAGACAAGGCCTCACTAAGTTGCTTAGGGTCTCGCTAAGTTGCTGAGGCTGGCTTTGAACTCACAGTCCTCCTGTCTCGGCCTCCTGAGTCGCTGGGACTACAGGAATACACCACCATACTTGGTGACATTTGATTTTTCTAATGGAAAAATTAGCCAAACTTCTAGAAATTTATGCTTACTAGAGGTTTTACCACTGTGAGAAGCACAACTTAAAAAGAAACTACAATATACTAAAATCAAGGAAGCTTTATTTTTCTGACATTAATGCCCCTTAAATATAAAAAAGAAGAGAATTGGGGGTTCCATGTAAACACAAAAGCACAGGGCTGCAAATTTGCTAGTGACAAACTTGAATGGATCCTGCATGGTCATATAACTTTGCTGGCCCTTTCTTGCCTTAGGCCCCTGGGGACAACAGGGTTGTGTGAGGCATGTTATCCCCTGGGGCCTGGCATACTGTGGGGCCTCAGCAAAGATATGAATTGAATTTTCTTTAGGTTATTTATTGGGTTACTTTAGGTATAGTCCACAAATTTTGCTGGGCTGCTTTCCTAAGAAGATGACAGATTGTTCCACCAGAGTAGAACTCTGGGTAGAATTAGCCTCTTTGGCACAGAGGGGAAGGCTGTGCATGCGAATTGGGGTTATCACAAGCCCCCAGGGAAATATCAGTCCGTAACACTTTCCTTTACATGTCTGTTACATGGAAGTAGGAAGCTTATGGAAGGTTTTCTTGGTTTCTTGGTTTGTTTTTTATCTCATTATTTTTTGCTCTGCTACGGAACAAATCCAGGCCATCATGCATTGCTAGGCAAGTGCTCTGCCACTGACCTATACCCCTAGCCCTATGGCAGTGTTTTGTTTTTAAGGGAGATTTTTAGTTGTCAAATAGATAAATACTGGTTTGGGGCCTCTTTTGAAAAGTTACTCAAAAATCTGGTACTAGGAGCAGCAATTGGACATTTCCTGCATCTTCACCCACATGGGCACCTGCCTGTCTCTATACAACACATCAGATGTCCCCTCACACAGAACTGAGGAACCCTGGTCTCCAGGCCCTGCCACCCTCCCCAGGCAGCTGGAATGGGTCATGACAGCCCTTGAGGTCCTCATCAAGAATAGCCTTTTGTTTGCTGGGAGAAAGGGACATTCTCTGCACAGCTGCTTGAAGCTCCTGGCTTGTCAGTTTTTCTGTTCTTACTGTGTCAAGGTTTAAATGTCCTTGCCCATCTTCCCTGCTTTAGAGGTAGAGGAGATGGTAGTTTGGGCGCCCCCTGGTGGTGACCTGGAATTTTGCCTTAAGCCAGGAGAAGGCCTGTGTGGAGGGAGGAGGTACCTCTCTTCTTATCTCCCCCAGATTGGTATCATGACCTGGTGACTGGCCATTTTGACATTGAAGGAACTATAATAATCTTTTGGGCCCCAGAACATGGTTACTATGGTCTTAAGTTCACAGCAAATCTGAAACCAACGAATCAGATAAATAAACTTTAGAAGCATAGCATCTGAGATTTTTTTTTAATATTTATTTTACGATTGTAGTTGGACACAATACCTTTATTTTACTTGTTTATTTTTATGTGGTGCTGAGAGTCGAATCCAGGGCCTCGAACATGCTAGGCAAGTGCTCTACCACTGAGCCACAACCCAAGCCAGCATCTGAGATTTAATGCATTAGTCTATTCTAAATACATTTTCATCAGCAAAAGGAATGTCTTTTGTAGTTTTGTGTTTTGTTTTTGTTTTTACAATACTAGGGACTGAACTCAGGCCCTCGCCCTTGGAAAGCAAGCATTCTACCACTGAGCTACATCTCAACCCCTTTTAAAATTCTATTTTGAGACAAGGTTTCAATAAGTTGTCCAGGCTAGCCTTGGACTTGAACTTGGGATCCTCCTGCCTCAACCTCCTGAATAACTTGGATTACAGACATGCAACAGTAAAATATATCATCCTTCTAAAACAAACAAACAAATAAGTTGGTCAAAAACTCTGAATAGCTTAAATAACAATAAAAGTCTCTCCGAGAAACTCTTTGGTAACACTGTAGTATCTTGTTTCTCTCTCTCGTGTGTGTGTGTGTGTGTGTGTGTGTGTGTGTGTGTGTGTGTGTGTGTTTTGTGTGTGTGTCTGTCTATCTATCTATCTGCTTTTCAATACTTGGGACTCCAAGTCTGATTCCATCCAAAATATGTCCAGGTGATACCTGTCATCTGTTGTTTGGGAATCTGGAATATGTTCCTGGCTGTCATTCTGCCCTCCAATCAGGGATCAGGATGGCATATCCAAATGAGAAGTGAAAACAGACTGTTAGTTCAGAAGCCAGGAAAATAACTCTAGTCTGAGCACATTGCCTCGGGCCTTTCTTGGAACTAAGTTAGATTCCTATCCCCAGCTTTCTTTTCTTCCTTGCAAAGCAATTCATGTTAACTCCCTATAGTTGTCTTTTTTTATCCGTTTGCTTCCTGGGGAAGCCCCTGTATCCCACATCAAGTAATTAGAATTTGATAAAACTCAGATAACCTGCTCAGTCTTTTCCTTTGTTGATACCACACCTGGTACCAAGTCTGCTCTGTTACAGTGATCAAAATGACATGAAGCCCCATACTAAAGACCCTCAGGCCATCACAAATGCCTGTCACAACTCAGTGGTGTTACCAGTGTCACCTTTTACCCAATATATTTTCCAGATTCACTACAAAAAAATATGACAAGTTGGGCAATATGGTGCACCCATATAACCCCCAATACTTGGGAGGGTGAGGCAGGAGAAGGATCCCAAGTGCAAGGCCAGCCTGGGCAACCACATGAGACTATGTCTCAAAATAAAATTAAAAAGGGCTGAGGATGTAGTTGTAGGGCTTGCATAGGTAACATGCAGAAGGGACTGGGTTCGATTTCCAGTACCACATAGACACACAAAAAGTATTACAGAGTAGGTTGCTTTCTATTCCTTTCACATGTTTATTCACCTACTCTACTAAGTGCCTGTATATGCAAGATCTTTTCTAAATCATGCATGCTGATGTCTGTGGTTGCTGATAGCCACAGCATAGCCAAAAGGTAGATAATGAAAAACTGGGGAAGAAGCCTAAGGACACAGGTGAGTCCTGCTTATCTGGGTGTCAGGGACCTACATGTGGATTTCCTGGGCTGTGCACTCAGCCCTGTTTGAGGTGAGCCTATAAGAAACATTCATAGAGAGGAGTACCCTTGCCCAGGGGCCCACTCATGTGGTGCTGCCCATAGGCCATACAATCTGTCCCTGCTCCAGTCTGTATTAAGCAGGAGGTTGGGCTCCAGTCAGCATTTAGTCACTAGGGCCTCAAATGGCTGATAGCCAAGGGAGATCTGATCATCTGGGAGGTTAGAGGATCCTATGTTCACCTGGTATGAGCCAGCAGGACTGAGGCACTTCTAGCCCAGGCATATCTCTCAGCACTGTTCAGGCCAGCTCCACCTCACACACACCCTGTCCTTCCCTTGCTTGGTGACATTTCTGCTTATTTAGTCCAGCACTGGCTAAGTGATTCTTACAGCCACCAGTCTCTGGAGCTGTTTGATCCTGGAACTGACCAGGCCTCATGTCAGAGAGTCCTCACACTAGAGGACTGCTAAGTAAAAGGGGTGGTGTCCACTGAACTGCAGAGCATTCATTGTGCCTCCTCTAAATCTAAATAAAAGGAAATTTGGAGACCAGCTTCCTAGAATGAGGCTATCTAGAATAAAATAGGGCCTCGTGGTTCCTGAATTTCTTGGGCTTGGAAACTTTCTGGATTAGCGCTAATCCTCAGAACATTTGGCAGTGGCCAGGGAATCCTCTTAGAATACCAGGGCAGTGTTTTAGTACTGGCCTCCTTCTTTGGACAAGAACTGAGCAAGATCTGAAGCCAAGCCAGCAGAGGCCTAGTGCATCAGCCCTTAATTGACACCACCCTCCATTTAGTTGGGAGGTGGGGAAGGTCAGTTCCAGCTTCAGAGGCAGGCCTACTTAAATGAGTCTGGGTGTAGGGATTGACAGTGGGCACCAGGTTGGAATACTTAGTTTTATTAAGGGCGTCATCTTACCTCACAGTTGTTAGATGGTGATGGTGATGCACATCAAACCTTAGCTTTCTGGTTCCAAAAGCATGCAATAGAGCAACAAAGTAGAGACATTGGAGTGGGCCATGAAGTGGAATCACCTTCTAGGCCTTCACTGGGTCCTCCTGCCAGGATAAAATCTGAGCTCCTTTATTGTGGTTGTGTCCATTTCTTGGGGTGCCCTAATAAATACACAGACTGGGAAACTTAAAACAGAAATTTCCCTCACAATTCTGGAGGACAGAAGTCTGACAGTAAAATGTCAGCCAGGCTTGCACTTCATCTGGAACTCTGGGATAGAGTTGTTGCTGCCTCTTCTATCATCTGGTGATGGCCAGAACCCCTTGACATCCCTTGGCTTGTAGATGCATTGGTCCAGTCTCTGCCCCATCTTCTCATACACCTAATGACCTCATTTAAGCCTAATTACCTCAATAAAGATCCTGTTTCTGAGTAAGGTCAAATTCTTAGGTACAAGGCACTGGGACTTTAAAACATCTTTTGGAGGGACATGATAGCCTGTAACAAGGACACTTCAGGAAAGCTTTTAAAATTTAGTCTGCTTCTTATTGAAGAGATGGATTAAGAAGTTGGTGGCAGAAACAACAGTCCAGTGGAAGATTTGTCTCCTGGCATGGTATGGGGTAGACACTCAGGAGTTTCTGGGAAAGGAGCATGTATGTTCCCATGTCCTCGTGAGGCAGATGGTTCATTTATTCAGCAAATGTTCCTCAAGTCTTGGCATTTGAGGAAGTGAGAACTAGACAAGCACAGTGCCACATGATGTATGAGGTTAGTAGTGAAACCCTCTCTTCACCAAAGAAAGCAGTCAGCAGCTAGGGCTTCCTCCTAAAGACGAGGTTATGCCACACGTCAGTCTTTGTCACTGTGCCTGCTGTTTTAAGTGAATAAATTGCTTCTCAGGGTTTGTGGGGTTTTTATTTGAGTTTTTCATTTTCAATTAAATTTCTCTTCCAAAGGTTGTGTTTGCCACAAGTAATAAAAGTACCATGGCATATAAGGGAAAAATTAAGCATCCCCCCCGACACACACACACCTGGCATATATCTTTCTGTATTTTCCTGAGCCACACACAAATGGGTTGTTTATGTTGACTCTGATTGTGTCTGCAGTAATGGGGTGGGGTTGCATAGTACCTTGTGCAATGGCTCCTTTCCTGCTCCTCTCATCTGCCTTTGTGTTCTGGATAATCCTCAATCTAAAGGCCCCATGATTTTCCAGTTTGGGGCAACAGTTTATTCAGCCCTCATTCTACTGACAGGTGATCTCTTCACTATAGGACTCCTGTTGCCTCATTGCATTCCCAACTTTACTTACTCTGGACAGGATTCCATGAACTCATTTATTTCACTGCCCCCACACCTCAGTTTTTTGCTGTTCTTCCTGCGTTAAGTGACAGTATTAGAAACTTTTTACCTCCTGCATTCATTGGATCCTTGGGTCCTGTGGATCCAGCCCCAGAACATCTCATACATCACCCCTTTCCCATCAGCCTTCCACCCACGCCAGCCCACACCTCCAAGCACAGCTTAGCTGAGCTCTTATGCAGCCTCCTCAGGCCTCTGGAGGACATTTTCTTCATTCTCTTGCATCTCCTCACACCTTGAACAACCTCTCTGTTTCCAGGATCTGCTCAGATCCCATCCTTACTGCAGTATCTAGGAAGCTCTTAGTACTCCAGAACCCTCAGACCCATCCCTGCCTGGGCCTAGGGGGTCCCATATGGTAGGGATCCTGAAGAAATAGTACTTTTACTTTCTGAGAGCTTCACCTCTGCTGTAAGCGTTGTATTTGTTGACACAGGCGTATGTGTGCAGACATGTATTTTATGAGTAGGTGTGCTTTTGTGGGTGTGCATGTACATGCATGTATGCACTTGTGAGTGGGTTATGTGTGAGTGTGCACGTGTTTGTGCATGTGTGTACATGTCCTTCCTCCCCTACTAACTGTGATTTTTATCTCCTTGTCCCCCCACAGTGAGGGTTCCCTATTTCATTGACTTGAAAAAACCGCAGGATCAAGGTTTGAATCACACATGCAATTACTACCTCCAGCCAGAAGAAGATGTGACTATTGGAGTCTGGTGAGTGACTGCAATGCAGCTGCAGGGCTGAGGCACCAACTTTGGGGGCCTCTCCAAGAGGCTAGGAGAGACCTGCTAGTGTCCTTGACATTAGTCTCCAAAGTGTTGCTTGCTCACTTTTACCTTCACCCTTTCCTATTCCACACAGAAATCTCAGCTAAATTTGATCCTGATGGTGCAGTATGAAGTGGCACCAAACTCTATCCTGAGGTTTTAAAAACAGCAAAGGCTTTTTAAACTAGATTATTTTTAAAAAGCTTAATTTCCAAGGTAAACAAAAAATAAGCTAGAAATAAAGATAATGTAAGCACATAATTGCAAGCACAGGTTTGAATGTACCTTTTCATTGAAGTGAATATCTAGCTACTGAAAACAGTTTGATTCATTTCCACCTGTAGCACTTCTCAGGAGTGGCAATGGTAGTGCTTGCTGTCTTCTAAGTATTTTCTTTATTTGCCACAAATTTAAACTGGACTTATGCCCTGTGAGTTCTCTTTGTCTCCTTGGAATACACTTTAATGCTTTGGTTTTTTTGTTTGTTGGTTAGTTTTTTGGTTTGTTTGTTTATTTTTATATAGATAGATAGATAAGCACATGTTACTGAATCAATGCTGACCAGTCTCACTGTGGCATTTTTTCCCCCTCAGAAGCAGCTGTGAATCACTGCCTCTTTATCTAGCTGGGTTTAGTTTTCAGTAGCCATAGAGTCTCTTTCCACTGTTTCAGAAAACTGCTGTGTATGTGAGAAGTTTGTAAATGAAATGCCTTGAGTAGATTTCCAGTGTATACGAGGGGACACTTCTAATAATGGTCCTTAGTAAAGAACTTTAAAGAAAAAGGGAGATTTTTGTTCTTAGAAGTTTGTTGTGGGATTAGAATCTTTTGTCAGTTTCTGATTTGATTTAATCTGTCAGTCAGTGACACGTGTTCCTGTGGGACTCCTCACTTTCTTATGTCAGAAGCTTGAACTATTTTACTCAGAGCTATTTTACGGGAATGGTTTGGACTCCACTGATGAACATGGATCTGTCATATTGCAGGAGGGGTGTTTATGGTGATGGTATTTAAGTTTAAAACACCAACAACACCCACATAAATTATCAGTTACCCCCCAAAATTTTAATATCAAGTCTCAAAGTAGCAACAGTCATACAGTGTATTTCTGGGTGCCAGTCTCTGCCCCATTCATGCCCTGTGCCTTCATGATGACACCAGAGCCTCAAGATATAACAGACTCCATTGACAACTGCCCTCACCATCATCTCATCAGTCAGCATCCTGAAAGAAAGGCTCAAGTGCCTCCTGACAGCCATTCTTGGCCATCAGCTTAGAATGCCCATGTCAACAAGTTGGAGAGGCCCAGAAATAGGACCTTTTCTGCTGCCTAGAAGCTTCCTAGAATTCTATCAGGAGCCCAAAGTTTGGGATAGACTGGCTTCTGGAAGCACCTCAGTTTCTAGCACTTTTAAAGTGGACCTACTATTCTGGAGGCTTGATTGTATGATTTATCATGGTAATTATAGTGGCCAGAATCACCCTGAAATGTGATCCTCTTGAATGGATTAGAGATACAAACAAGATTTACAGAAAATTCTTATTAATTCAAATCTTCCCTGTTGATTAATAGTATTCAATTTGGCCTGAGTTAAAATTAACCTTAACCAGGTGCAGTAGCACATACCTATAATCCCACTAACTTAGGGGATGCTAAGGCAGGAGTACTGCAAATTCAAGGCTATCCTTAGCAACTTAGCAAGGCCTTAAGCAATTTAGCAAGACCCTATCTCAAAATCAAAAATTAAAAGGATTATGGATTTAGCTCAGTGATAAAGTACCCCTGGGTTCAACCCCCCAGTACAAAAAAAAAAAAAAAAAAAAGTATCTCTCTGAAAGAGGAATTTGCTAAACAAACTAATGATCTCAGTTGATTGAGATCATGGAATGAGCCCAGTTGATTGTGAACATGTCTCTGCATCCCATGTTGTCCCAGCTCCGCTCCAGAATTCAGGCAAGCTCTTGCCTACAGAAATGGCTCCCCTACCTTGTTAATTGTTGCCAGTACAACTTTTGAGGCCCATGGCCAATCAGGAAACACTTCTTCTGCAGCTGTTAGCATAAGCCTTCCAGCTTGCAGATCCTAGTTATTTATTCCACTGATGGGAAATGTTGCTGCCCTACTCCATCCTTATGTATAGGTAATGAGCTACTTTCTGCTTTCTGAGACTGGAGCTACCTCTGTAACCCTGCCTATAGTTAACTATTGTGTGCAGAAGAGGTATCTATCCATGCCACTCCCTCTGCTTCTGTCTCTAGGCATACCATCCCTGCCGTCTGGTGGAAGAATGCCCAAGGAAAGGATCAGATGTGGTATGAGGATGCCTTGGCTTCCAACCATCCTATCATTTTGTACCTGCATGGGAATGCAGGGACCAGGTAAGGTAAAGGAAACCACACAGACAGTGCATCCTCCCTGCAGAGCACATTTCCTTTCTGAATGTACTGCCCCCAGGCCACTAGGAGCAAAACTAGAGTCCTACAGATTGAGTTTACATTGCAATGAGTGAGAATGTCCCAAGAATGAAGAAAAAGGCAGAGTTCTTAGGGGTGGGGGAAGGTGGGAGTTTAGGTGAAGTTTACATGAGGCAGAACTTCTCCAACAGGCTCTGGCAGAACTATGTGCAAAGGACTAACAGGTCTGGTTTGCAAAGCATACCTGGCTGTGCTTCCTTGGAGACCACAGTGTTGAGCATCTGTGGGAAGCTGTGCCCAGTCATCTTATCTGAAGCCCATTCCTGGGTTGAGATGGAGAAGGAGGCCACCCAGAGGGGGATGTTTCCTATTGCCTGCTATAATATTAAAGGACAAAATCCTGTCCCTGTGTGATTTAGGGAGAAGAATTTCTCAGAAGGAAGGAGGATGTGATAGTCACTCAGAGGAAGGGTCCTAATTACACTTGACAGTGGCTACAGTGCATCTTGGGGGAAATGTCTCCTGTCCACTTACCACTGTTTTTCTCTGTTTATTATCCCCATCTGAGATTGGCAGGCAGGTCCGTATTACCTGTGAGATAGCTTCAGGGTACAGACAGGGGCAGGAGAGAAGGCTGAAGGCAGAGGGCAGCCAGCAAAGACCCCAGCTGATGTACGTGGATATGCCAGTCCTCTTGGGCTACCCATCATGGGATCAGCTCTCTGGAGGCAGCTCTGATACCAGCAATGCCAGCATGTCCTAACAGACTTGATGAAATACAAGGCCATATGGTTTTATCACAGATGCTTCTCCTGAGTGAGTTGAACAGCTCATCCTTTGAACTGGAGTTGCTTTCCCCACCCAAAGACATCTGATGCCCCTTCCACCACATGATGTTGTTCAGAAGAGCCTCTGTGGAGTGCCCACGATGGGGGAGGAAGGGAGATTAATTTTCTGTGTGAAGTATTGTTTGAGAACCCTAAAGTCACTGTTTCTGCTGCTTCCTTAGGTCACCTCTGACAGCCAGAAGGAGCTAGCAGGGAGGCAGGGTGCCCCCACAGGGCTGGGGTTGGGGTGGTTGAGGGGGAGGATATTTTATAGGCAAAAGTATCAGAGAGAACAATAAAGAGCCCTTTCTAGAGAGAAAGCAGGCCTGTATGTCAGTACTGCAAAGCTGTATTACAGAAAGCCCAAAAGCACAGCCCACAGGATGGTCTCTGTGCCAAGAACAGAGTGCTTGGCTACTGAGTCACGTGTGCCCAGTGCATTTTGTTCTCTTCTTTGTGTGGGACAAGCTACAGAGGGTTTCTCTTCTGCTTTCCAAAGAGCAAGTGGCTACAAACAGCTCTTGTAGCATCTTTCTATAAATAAGAAAACTATAGTTGGCAGTGAATAAGGCACAGTTCTGGAGTTCCAATCACATGGTTTAAAAAAAAAAAAAAAAAAAAGACAAAGCCTGTCTGTAAATTCAGGTTTGAGAGGAAATGTGACTTTCAGTTTGTCACCCTCCAAAGACCACCTGTGTTACAGGTCCACCTGTATTCTGCCTGGTTCTGTCTGCAACCCTGTCCTCAGAGCCCCTTCTTTTACTAGATTCCCCCAGGGAAGACCTCCTAGAGGGTTTTGGGATCCATTAGTTTGCAGGATCACAGATCCAGATCACTTCCAGATCCTCTCAGCCCCTATTTCTTTCATTCATTCATTCATTCGTTTGTTTGTTTATTTATGCAGTACTGGGGGAACTCATGCCTGCTAGGAAGCCCTCTGCCACTGAGGTACATTCCCAGCACCTTTTATTTATTTTTTTTTTTATTTGGAGACATGATGTTGCTGTATTACTGAAATTAGCCTTGAACTTATGGCATCAACCTCCTAGGTAGCTGGAATTCCAGGCATGCACCACCACACCTAGCAGCCCTTTTTCCTCTTAACTTTATAGAAGGAATTGAGCAAAGAGCTACCATGAACTCTTCCAAATTTAACTAAAAACATTTTATAGTATTTATTCCTGATCTTGGAACCATTCCTTTTTATTTTTGCTTCTGCTATATATTGGCTTTCCTCCATTTCATCATTGTTTCCCTGCAACATTACTGTGCCACCACCAGAGCCATATACTAGAAATGGACTCATTGATGCTTGTTGATCCCTGTTGTGGGGTCTATCCACTGCAATAGCTGAACAACTGGACAGAAAATGGAATGAGGGATAAATGGTCATTATACAGAGAAGTACAAATATGTGAAACATTTAGTGCACTGAGCCTTAGAAATGAGAGATGCTTCAAAAGCTGAGGTCTGATGGAGAGGGGCTGGAAGCCTGCCATCCCCACATACTATGGTAAGAGGCAAGGTTCTCCTGATGAAATACTGCCAGGTCACAGTGGTACATGCCTCTGTGTCTACAGGTGGGGCAAACATGGGTGAAGAGACATCAGTACAGGCTGGCCATAGCAGTAAAACTGTTAGCACAAGGTAAGGGGAGCCAAGAGATGAGGACAGGGAGCCTCTGCTAAGCAGAGCACTGACTATCTGCTGAGTCCTAAGGAAATGTGGACAAAAAGGTACTCATCAAGGTTTCGTTGGGGGCACAGCTCTGGATGCTACAGTCCTTGGATGCTAGAAAGCTAGGGAGTGGCTAGATGACAGGGGTAGGAGCAAGTATGGGCTTGTTCTGTTTCCTTTTGTGTCTTTTGAATGTGGAGCTGTAGGTATGCATTTCCTATTAACAATTTCCTACCTAACAATAATTAAAATAATTCAATAATTTAAAAATGCTCCTCAGCCAGGCACAGTGACCCATGCCTGTAATCACAGCAGCTCGGTAAGCGGGAGAATCACAAGTTCCAGGCCAGCTTCAGCAACTTAATGAGGCCCAAAGCAAATTAGCAAGACATTGTCTCAGCATAAAAAATAAAAAGGGCTGAGGATATTGCTCAGTGGTTAACCACCTCTGAGTTCAATCCCCAGTACCAAAAAAAATTTTAAAAGTCAGTACTGCCAGAGGCAAGATTGAGGCCACTTAGGAAACCTGAGAAGGATTAAGAGAACCAAGAAAGAGATCATCTGTCCAGTATAGGTCCCTCCTTGGAATGGGTTTGGGATCCCAGACCCTCCAGGATTGACTTGGACATCATTGTCTGAGGTGGGGCACTAACACCCACTTCCTGTTCCTTTCAGAGGAGGCGACCACCGGGTGGAGCTCTATAAGGTAAGTGTCCACAGCTCGCTGGCCAGAACGAGCAGTACTGTTTTATTCCAGGAGGCAGAAACAGAGGGAATCACTTGAATTAATAACTTGTAACGGTAGATGTGCTATATGGTAGTGCCTGGCTGATTTTACCAGGGTTTTTCCCATTATGCTGCCCCTAACTGGCCTCTAAAATCAGAATCCGTGCACTTTATGAATCATCTCCTAACTATTGGCAAAGAGTATAAAAGGTATTTAATTTTTTTGTTTTATTGGTACTAGGGATTGAACCCAGGGACTCTCTACTACTGAACTGCATCCCCAGTTCTTTTATTTTTTATTTTGAGGTAAGGTCTCAATAAGTTGCTGAGGCTAGCCTTGAATTTTCAATCTTCCTGCTTCAGCCTTTTTCCAAGTCTCTGGAATTACAGGTGTGAACCACCATGCCTGGCTTGTTTGGGGTTTTTAATGTTTACTTATTTATTTTTGAGTGCCCTGGATTGATCATCCCTTGCCTTCTCTCAGGGGAGTGTTTTCATCTGCTAACAGGGCAGAAAAGAACATCTGCAGAGGTGTGGACCAAGTCAGGAAAGGCAAGTGCCAGAGAAATTACCAGTGCACTTGAGGTTTCTATCATGGAAGTAACTCTCCCTGACCAGGTGCAGGAGGCATGCTGTGTTGTGCTCTGGATGCTGGCTCTGCAGGGGGCTGGGAATGGGCAGGAAGTACCAGGGTGCCTGGGAGAATGGCACCAGATCTTCCCAAATACAGGGAAGTGGCAAGTAGCTGTGGGTAATGGTAGTGGCATAGCAGCCTCCACATTGCTCTGTTCACACCCCAACCAGGGCACAGAATGATGCCTGGAGGCATAGCTCTGGATACTACAGTCCCTGGATGCTGGAAAGCTAGGGAGGGGCTAGATGGCAGGGATAGGAGCAAGTGTGGACTTGCTCTGTTTCCTTTTGTGTCTTTTGAATGTGGAGCTGTAGGTATGCATTTCCTATTAAAAATAAAAGTACCTAACAATAATTAAAATAATTCAATAATTTAAAAATGTTCCCCAGTCAGGCACAGCGGCCCATGCCTATAATCACAACAGAAAAGGTCAGCTGGTCTATAGGAATTTTTAAATAACTAGTCATGAGAAAAAATTCAACAAAACCACAAAATCTTGAGTGATGCTGGGTTGCAGTAAGTGTCCTCAGATGGGGTCTCCATGCTGTGGATTTCTCTTCTGTATGTCTGCTGTTGTGCTGGGTTGTTAAAGCTCTTTGGCAGCACCTGAGAGCTGTCTGCCCACAAGGAAGCTGACACTATCCTGCAGCATGAACAGAGTGCTGTACTGGGTGCTTCAGCCATCTAAGCAGCAGAAGACGTGCCCTTTCCATGTTCCTTAGGCAAAGGAAGTCAGCACATCCTGCACTAGCAGATCCAAGCAGGAGTCAGTCTGCATGTTATGAAGACTCCACTGTGTACAAGGCACAAAGACAGAACTCTGGATGGGCTTAGAAGAGACAAGTTGTCCTCAATCAGAGATGCTTGGATTTGTTGCCAAAGATGTGTATTTTTCACATTTCAGGTGCTGAGTTCCCTCGGTTACCATGTGGTCACCTTTGACTACAGAGGTGAGATTTGAGAGTGCATCTGTGCACATTCCCACTTCTCCTAATCATATCTAATGGGCATGCTTGCTCTAAGAGCCTGTAGGTCTGGCAGCTTGCTTTTGTTGGTCTATGACCTGTGACAATTGTAACCATGTCAAGGGTGGTGAAGGCTTTGGATCTTTTCTGATGTGGGTCCAGAGAAATGACTTTTCTGGCAAAGCCCCTGACAGACACCTGAGAACACCTGGTAAGATAGGCGCTAGCATCTGGAAACCCCAACATGTGTCCCAGCAACATTTAAATGAAAAAAATATTGCCTTTTTTTTTTTCTTTTTCTTAACTGGATTCAAACTCTCCCCAAGCTGGAAATTAGGCAAATTTTATGCTCAGCAGCAGAACCAGCCTTGTGAAGTAATAGAAATAGGAAATAAAATCATTAAGAAAGAAAACCAATTCTTCTGTACCCTCTGCACTTCTTTCTGTTTTGAATGAATCAGGTTTTGCTAGTAGACAAATCAAGAATCCACAGTTTGATGTACGTTACAAATATTCTACCTTAACAAGCAGTAGAAGTGCTTTGTATCAACAGTAACCAATTTAAAAGAATACTCTTCCATATTTGGAAGAGCTTGGAAAGTAGTTCACTCTATCATCCTTTCCTCTTCCTGTTACATGCTGGACATCTTAGCATAATAATAAGGGGCCACTTCCTCTTTGTTCACCACCCTGTATGGCTGTCATGAAAAGCACCCCACAACACCTTCTCTTTTCAGTTCTTACTGCATCTCTGCATTTCTGAGTAGTATGAGTGACCCCTAGTTCCACCTTTGACTATTTTTCTGTCTCTCTATTCCTGTCTCTGATGGACCACCTCCATATTTCTGTCACTCCTCTATCTCTCCTTCTACTTCCATATTCCTATGTCCCTGTCACCCACAGGGTGTCTTGAGTCTTCAGCCTTACCCTGTCCTTCCTCACCCCTCCCTCCTCTGAGGTCAGGGAGCCTTTTCCTTCTGTCCTTTTGCATTAACTGGGGTTTGCTTATGCAGCAGGACCAGCTCTTCTGAACCTGGTAGTGCTTTCATTTCATTTGATGATGACTCACTGCTGAACTGCTAGAAAGACAATTGTACTTAACCTTTGCAGGAGATGGGAGGAGGAGCAGTTGGGGAGGATCAGAGTTGCCTTGAGCCTGGAAATCCTCCTTCCTATACCAGCTCTGCTTTTCTTCAGACCTTGGGCAGGATAGGCTCTTCCTGGCTGGGTCTGTCAGCATTCCTTCTTGAACCAGCCCCACCACTGGGCTTAAGTGTTGGAAGGTTAGTCTCTCATCAGGGAAAGGAAGGAGGAGAGCCTCTGGCCTGGCCTTAGAGATGCCCATACTTGTAGGCAGCCCTGCCAGGGTATGTGTCTGAGGTTCTGGGATGTATTTTGTTGACTCTGTTCTGTTAGTCACCAAGTATGCAACCCACCTACTTAGAGTGACTGGGAACCTCTGGTTTGTCCAGTCATCGGGGGACAGGAAAGATCACTGCCAGGCCCTCCCATCTTCCCTCACCAGTGCTGGAGGGTAAGTGAGGGCCTCTTTCTCCCCTAACACCCAGTCTGCCAGCAATGTGGGTGGGACCAAAGGCATTCACCAGACAGCTTCTCTACTGTCGCTCTCCTGGTTTCATGATCTGCCTTTGACTTCCTTCTCCTACCTGCTGTTCCTCTCTTGCAGGTTGGGGTGACTCAGTAGGAACACCATCGGAGCGGGGCATGACATATGATGCACTCCACGTTTTTGACTGGATCAAAGCAAGGAGTGGTGACAACCCTGTGTATATTTGGGGCCATTCCCTGGGCACTGGGTAAGAGCTTCCAGCAGGAGTGAACTTTAGTGGACTTCCAGGTGACACTCCAGCCTAGGATCTGAAAAGAGCCCCTGGCCTTGAGGATGCCTCTGACCCTGAGACACCATCAGTCTCAACAATCCTGATTCCTGGTACCTGTAGTGGAGGGTAAAGCTCCACAAAGTACCTCAAAGGGATTGAACTGCTATAACTCTGTATCCCAGGAAGTACCTCAGGACAAACAGGGGTAGTTGTAACAGAGATGAATATCTCTGCAGAGGGCCCTCACCCAGTGCAAATGGAACAATGCTCCTGCTGTGCTGGCACTAGGGCTTTGTGTCAGATATGACTTTGAAGAGCATGGGCAGGCCATCAAGTCCAAGTGTACAAACTAGAAATGTTATAAAGCAGCTTTGCCATTTAGACACCAAAAAGTGTAGGGGAGGAGCAATGTGTGGTCTGCATCCTAAATCTGCCAAGACAGGAAGCATCCTAAATCTGCCAAGACAAGAAGCATCCTAAATCTGCCAAGTCAGGAAGCATCCTAAGTCCATTTGTGTACAACCTGAATTGCTTCTGCTGATGCAAGGTCTAGGATATTTCTGAAAGGAGCCTTCTGTAGCTGCCCCTCTTCCTTCCACCTTTTCCTTCAGAGACAGTGACTTGGCCTTTTCTCACCTCTTGCTCCTCACTTGGACTGCATCCTGTAGGTTGGAAGTATGTAGTACAGAACCCCTATTCCTTTTGGAAAATGATTAGTGTGCCTCATGGGAGGCCCTAATGCAGGGACACCAACTATTCCTGTGACTGTCTACGTGGACCTGCCCTGTGTGATCCTGGGATGGTGATAGGCCCCTGATCCTTGTTGGTGATTAATGCTGCCATCTCCAGGAAGGGTGCATGCAGACCCCAATCTCCTCCCCACTGACAGGGTGGAAGTCAAAGGCACCTTGTCAGAGGGGTCAGCAAGTGGCCTGTGCCCTCCTCCTTGGAGGCATTTTATTACCCCTACTCTGCCTTGAAACCCCATCATTAGTTTCTCAGGTCCCAGAGCTTCTCTGAATGTTTTCCAGGATCAGGACAATCTCATCAAAACAATTTTGGTCATAATTCAACTGAACTGTATTTTTCTTTCTTTCTAGGGTGGCGACAAATCTAGTGCGGCGCCTCTGTGAGCGAGGTACAGACCTCTGCTGCCCTGAGCTGGGCCCCTCATCCTAACAATTAGCATTCCAGCACCTACTGCAAGTTCTTGTCAAGCCAGGGCTGGCCAGCAAGCAGCACAGTGATGGCACTAGCTGGGCATCAAGGGTGGAGATTCTAGGTTGACCCAAGCCTGCCCTCCCATAGGATGCTTGGAAGCCACCTGGGGCCCCCTCGTGGGCACCCCACACACCTGACTGACAGGGGTGGATTGCCATATGGAAGAGATGCCCCTTAGATTTACTGTCCCATCAGGGGAACTCTCACATGGAGCCTTCACCTGGGCCACTCAGACCTTTGTTTGTGATTTTGTTTATCTAGAGACACCTCCAGATGCCCTTATATTGGAATCTCCATTCACTAATATTCGAGAAGAAGCAAAGAGCCATCCATTTTCAGTGGTAAGTGCAGATTTTATTAAAAACTAAATTTTTTTCATTATTAAGATAATTACTATAACATATAAAAGTAGCTAAGTGGATAATTACAAATAAAAATAATAATTATAAAAATATAATTTAAATATTCTCATGAATACAGATTTCATTAAAAAATGAATCCTAATTCTAGGCACTGGCCTGCCTGCAGAGCTTCCCAGAAAACTCATAACTTTGCAGCCAAGTAGGATGGAAGAGTTGGATTGTTGAAGGGCAGCTGGCCGCCAGGAGGCCTTCCCATGTGGTCTCATTACTTGAGTAGTACTGTTGCCCACGTGTTGTCACTGCCCACCATGTCGCTATTAAGCAAGCCTGTGGGGCTCAACCCAGGCTGAGGCAGATGTCTTGGCTCCCTCCCCAGGGATGGAGCTGGTGGGTATCCAGTACTCTCTGCTTGGGAGCCAGGCTGGGTGGATTGGGGAGTCTGGCCTCCCCATCATGTCTTTGTGTGAAACCCATGTAACTCTCACTGGAGATTCCAGGGTGAATTAGCCCTTGTGTCTCTCACTATCTGTGACTGAAGCCTTGGACCCTTCTTATAAATTCTGATCCCTTATTCTCTCCTTCCTTCTGTGCATTCTGAGCCCTGTGTTTTGGACCACCTTGATCTCAAGCAGCTGCAGAAGCCTTTTATTTTTTCTTAATTTCTGATGTTGCATTTTCTCTGAAATTGCATGAGGAAAGCAGCCACAGACCTTCATTTTCTTGGAGGTGGCAGCCCTCGTGTCTATGGGAAGTCTAGCTTCTGAACTGGATTTTGGTGACAGCTGAGGTGCAGGGGCCCTATTTGCAGGCAGCTCCTGCTATAGCCTGTTATGGGCCTGGTGGGTTAGTTTTCTGCCCCTAATCACAAAGCAGGGGGTAGGAGTTGTCCCCTCTGCTACAGAGATAGGTATTTAAGGGTATTATATTGTAAATTCCTGAACTTAAACTGAGTGCTTGACCTTTGCCTTCCACATAAATATCTTAATAAATTCTTATGAAAATGGTTTCCATCTTGTCTTCAGATATATCGATACTTTCCTGGGTTTGACTGGTTCTTCCTGGATCCCATTACAAGCAGTGGAATTAAATTTGCAAATGATGAAAAGTAAGTATTGTGGTTGACTGACTAATTTAGGAAAACACCAGGAACCCCTTAGATAAGCCTCATTTGTCACATTACCCAACTAAAGTGGAATTCAGGATATTTAGTGTTGTTCTAACAAAACTGATCTTTAAAAAGGGAAAGCCTGGGCTCGGGATGTGGCTCAAGTAGTAGCGTGCTCGCCTAGCATGCATGAGGCACTGGGTTCGATTCTCAGTATCACATAAAAATAAAAATAAAGATATTGTGTCCACCTAAAACTAAAAAAAATAAATATTAAAAAAAATTTTAAAAAGGGAAAGACTGCAAAAAAAGGAAATAGGAATTTTAAAAGACTATAAAATTAAAGCAAAATTAAAATAGCATATATTTAAGTGACTGCCTCAGAAATTTGATATGTGTTTGGTAATAGAAAGATATTATAAAGTTTATTATTAAAAATATTTCTTTTGTGTTTATGGTATGGGGGCGAGAGAGGGGAGATGAACCCAGGGCCTTGTGTGTGCCAGGCAAATGTTCTGCCACTGAGTTATATCCCCAGCATTTTTTAAATTTTGAGATGGGGTCTCACTAAATTGCTCAGGCTGGTCTCAAACTTGCAATCCTACTGCCTAAGCCTCTTGGGTAGCTGAGATTAAAGACCAACTATTAAAAATATTTCTATTAGTAAAACACAATTAAGTATTTCTAGTTAAGGGCTCTTTCTTTAAAACAAAAATTGAATATTCTTGTTGAGGCATTTCATTAAACCACTTTCAGATTCTATTGACATTGTCTTTGGGAATTTTCTGTTTCATGGATTTTAATTTCTTAAAAAAAGAGAAAAAGAATAAACCTTAACCTTATCTAAATACACAGTTAATATTCAACAATCTACATTTGGAAACAGAATATATAAAATTACAGCATTTTTTCTCTTCAAGTATATATTCTTTTTAAAAAATTTATTTTTGAGTTTTGTTTATTTTATGTGGTTCTGAGGATCGAATGTGCTAGGCAAGCATTCTACCGTTGAGCAACAACCCCAGCCCTCAAGTATATATTTTGAGTCTCAGAACAAAATAAAATTTTAGCAAATATTACAGGTAAAATATCCTGCTTGTTTGTAAGTATTGTTTTAGAACTTAAAAAATATATACCTGAATAAACTGGATTCCTTCTTAAAATATAAAAGTGAGTACTATGCCTCAGCAAGCTACTTTTGGCCCTTACCCTCACACTAAGCCCAGTGGTGTAGCATGTGGATTCTGTGGTACCATGACCCATATCACTGGAAGACAGGGGCCCAACCTCATGTGCAGTCAAGCTTTCTGTGTAGGGTCCATACCAAGTACTTCCTGCTTTCTCTAGGAACCTCAAGTTGAAGGGACTCACACACTCGAAACACTCTACCATGAAACAGGAATATATGGTGTGCCCCTGACAGGATATAGATTATGCAAGAGGCTGCATGTCTGTGGGTGACAGTCTCTCCCCAGTCTGGGTGCTGCTGCAGGTTCCAGGACAGCACCAGCATTGCCCTTGTGGAGGACACGTCCCTACTGGGGATTCAAGCCAGGCACTGGGGCACATACCTGTAAGTTCAGTTACTCGGGACCTGAAGCAGGAGAATAAAAGTTCAAGTTTAGCCGAGGCAATTCAGCAAAACCCTGTCAAAAAGGGCTTGGGGGTTTGACTTAGTGATAGAGAAGTCCTGTGTTCAATCCCCAGTACCACATACACACACAAAAAAAGATGGAGACTGTAGTCAGCAGCCACCTCAGTGTTGGACTGACAGGAGAGTTCAGACCCTGTCCAATCCTGGGAGTTTGTCCTTTTGTTACATGGTTTGTTAAAGGGATCTGGCTCTATTGAACCTTCTGAAATTTTAATTTATAAACATTTAGAGCTGGAGTGACCTTAAATGTCATTTACACCATAGATAAAAGATATTGACTTTTTCTACCAACATGTATTCATAGTAACATTCATTTGCAGTAACTTCTTTTTTTTTTTTTTTTTAAAGAGAGAGAGAGAATTTTAATATTTATTTTTTAGTTTTCGGCGGACACAACATCTTTATATTTGGTGCTGAGGATCGAACCCTGGCCGCACGCATGCCAGGCGAGCGCGCTACCGCTTGAGCCACATCCCCAGCCCTGCAGTAACTTCTTGGCCCACATAAATTATTCAGTTCATAAGTATTTTTTGTAACTTTTAAAGAACATGCAAACTGGCAAAATAAACATTCTCAATTTTTAGAAAATACTCAGGGGCAAAATTTGGGGAATGAATTGATCTCTAAATTTAATTGACACTTATCCCCTAACTGGAATAGATATTGATTTAAAAAAAAAAACTAATAAATTATCTTTTCATTTTCTAGTAAAGACATACCTGTTAAGAACCACAGTAAAACCTAAACCCAGATCCCTGCCTTGGTGGAGGGTCCAGGCAATGTCACCCTCTCCCCAGTCTATAGCTGGTCCTTTCTCTCCCTCCACAGTGTGAAGCACATCTCCTGTCCCCTGCTTATCCTGCATGCTGAAGATGACCCTGTTGTGCCCTTCCAGCTTGGCAGAAAGGTGGGTGTCCTGGGCTTGTGCCCCAGCATGTGGGACTGGACATGGGCAGACAGGGAAGAAGTGGGCTCAGGCCATGTTAGCCTCAGAGACCACTTTGTCCTTGCTGCATCCCCTCCACGTCTTTTCAGAAGGGCATGAGAGGTCTGGTAGCAGAATATGGGTTGGGGCCAGACTACCGATGCTTCCCACATGAGGAACTATGAAAAATAAATGAATAACTAATGGGTCCCCACACTGGGATCCTTCTCAAGTGGAGAGCTATCCATGTTCAAGAGCCAAGGCCAACCTGGGACTTGGTCAGGAGGACTCCTCAGTTATGAGCTTTTGGGGAAAGACCCTGAATAATGAGGATCCCCAACCTCAAAGCAGAGGTCCTAGCTGGTAGAACTAATACAGAAACTTCTAGTCTGTTTTCTTGCCTTTGGGATGAGACTGATATGAGAAGAATTCTGTGTTATATGTGTTGCCTCAGCATTGGTTTTTGCTGACTTTGCTGCCAGGAAGCAGGATTAGACTTGTGGGAAGGAGTGGGCTAGACAGTACTGCATAGGCACAGCAATGGGAAGGGGCAAGGGGAATCTGGAGGGATGAGTGCTGGGCTTCACTGGCAGATTCAGCCCCATGCTCAGAACATTTTTTGCCTGGAAAAGCTTCTACCCACATATGAGCTCCATAAAGTGTACAGATAATGAAGTCATGCAGGAGGACACAAAGCTGCCCAGAAGTGTACACTCAGACCCATGCACCCCCAGCCATCTATAGAAAAGGAGGGAGGGAGCTGAGACGGGACAAATTATGAGCCAGATTGTTGATTGACCTTGACCCAGGAACACACAGCTAAGCCTGAGAAACACACTCTCCATCCCAGGGTTCCCCTCACCCACTACCATTGCATCATCCCTGCCATTGTCCAGCTAGCTGCACCCTTGAGGACCAGCTGAGGGCATTCTGGGAAGCAAGAACAGAGAAAAGGTCTTGAACAGTAGGCTTGCTGAAGATGAGGAGCAAAGCCTAAGGTCTGGCTCCTCTCAGCTCAATCCCTGTTCCCTAAGTCCACTGCCCCAACCCATGGCTGTGACCAGCAGCAGCGGCAAAAGTGTACAGGAGAGCTTGGGATGTTGTTTGGAGGAAGCAGCCAGACTGGTCTTTTTTGGAGGAGAGGCTGCAGGCAGGTCTCCCTCAGGTCCTGGGCCTCCATGCCAGGTGCCATCTCTGGGCTCTGAACCATCTCTCCCTCTCTCCAGCTCTATAACATTGCTGCACCATCTCGAAGCTTCCGAGACTTCAAAGTTCAGTTTATCCCCTTTCATTCAGACCTTGGCTACAGGCACAAATACATCTACAAGAGCCCCGAGCTTCCACGGATACTGAGGTAAGACCTTCTCTTCTCACCTAGGGACCTCATCTGGGGAGTAGTGGCTCATGCCTTGGGCATGCAGCCTGTGGCAGCCACTGAAGTTATTTGAGGAGCTCAATGGGCCCCAGAGCCAGAATAACTCAAGAGGCTTCTATTAACATCACAGAAGGGTTGGAAAGTTTATCTTCTCTCCATCTTGGACTGCACCCATGCTCAGAGGAGTGGGTGATCTTCCCATTGTAAAGGTCATACAGGACCATGAGAACATACATAGGGCAGCACACAAGTCTGTTCCCAGCTCACAGATGGCCACACTTATATAGGAGCACTCAAATACATATCTACCACTGCCTCAAGCTCTTCAAAAGCCTGACCCCAGCTACTGTTCAAGGAAACGCTGTGTTCCTGGATGCCTCAAAGTGGCCAGAATCTTTGATAGAACAGGGACTGTACCTCAGAGAACAGAGCCCAAATATGAGAGTGAGGCCTTGGCAGTGGTGACAAAGGGCAGGGTTTGGAATGGACCAAACTACCCCTTCACTTATGCTTCTGTCTAGATTGCTGCCCAGCCTCACCTTCCTGTCAAAGGACACAGGCTGCTGAGCATGATGATACATGCCTGTAATCCCAGCAACTCGGGAGGCTGAGGCAGGAAGATCACAGATTCAAGGCCAGCCTCAGCCTCTTAGGCCCTAAGCTACTTAGCAAGAACCTGCTTCAAAATAAAAAATTTTAAAAACGTCTGGGGATGTAGATCAGTAATAAAGTACCCTTAGGTTCAATCCCCAGTACTAAAAACAAAGAATAGACAGGCCCCAACACCAGCCATGTGACTTCAAGCAAGATGCTAAATTTCTCTGTGCACGAGACAGGCAGAGGATGATGTGTAGTGCTTAAGTGGAGCATTGGGCTGCATAGAGTCTGCTGTCATTGTTAATAATAGGGTAATTTTTGCTGTTTTGTGCCAGTAGGCTTTGAGAAGTAGGTCACAGTGCTAGTTTCTTCCTGCAGTGACTAAAATTGCTTGCCTGAATCAACTCTAGGGAGGTATAACTCATGTGTAATTCTACTTCCAACTTCAGCTCCTCTCTAGCTGCCTTTGAGAGTTCCCGAGGCAAAGTTGCATTTCTTTAAAGATTATCATCCTTTGCCACTGGGATATGAGACCTAAGAAAGTATAGATTTGCTTCAGGGTTGTAATTTTTTTCCATTTTAAAAGGAATTATGTTAGCCAGCTTTTCATTGCTGTGACCAAGAACAACTTAGAGGAGGTAAAGTTTCTTTGAGGCTCATAGTTTTAGTGGTCTCAGTCCACAGTCCCATAGACTCCATTGCTCTGGACCTTTTATGAGACAGAACATTGAGGTGGAAGAAAACAGCTTAGCTCATGGTGGTAGGGAAGGTGGGGAAGAGAGAGAGAGAGAGATACCAAATGAACCATGCTCCCAGTGACCTACTTCCTCCAGCTATGCCCACTTGCCTACAGTTACCACCCAGTTAGTCCATTCAAACTAGGATGGATTAGGTGACAGCTCTCATTATCTAATCATTTCACCTCTGAACATTCCTTCATTAACACAGGAGTGTTTGGGGGACACCTCATCTCCAAACCATAAAAGGAATATATTACAGAGAATTTAGACTGAGTATAGAGCTAAATTTTAGAATAAGGAATGGAAGCCCTGGCCTGGATTTGACACAGTACAATGCCATTTGTGCTCCGCTTACCTCAGTATTTTTCTATTCAGGAGCACGGTGCTCTTTAGATTCTTTGCCCCCTCCTCTGTGTGCCCTCTGCTTCTTCAGCTACTTGAGGATCACTGGGATGGAATCTTTGGTCTGAGCTCAGTAATTTGGCTGTTTGTCCTCTTTTGATCTAGGGAATTCCTAGGGAAGTCAGAAGCTGAGCGCCAGCACTGAACCTGGCCTGGGAAGGGAGCATGAAGACCTGCCCTCCTCCCCTTTTCCTCTGGTCTGCAGCCCCGGCCCCTGGAACCCGGGGAGTGCCACACCTGCGGTGCTCAAGAGCCTGGTGCATACCTGGAGAGAGGACTCAGATGCAGCCAGGCAGGCAAAGAGGTCTTGCCAGTGACCAAACATGTATCTGTGGACGGTGTTGGTGGCAGGCATGGGGCCACTCTCCCTCTCCTGCCACTATATCTGAGCTCTTGCTGGGAACACTTACAGCAGCAGCGCACTTGGCCCCACTTGGTTGATCCCCTACTTTCTGAGCCGGGCATGGAGAGCCTGGGCAGGGGGCTCAGGGGCTCGGGACCACTCTGAGCTTTCTGACACCACCTGCCAAGAGTATGGAGATATGGCTTATTTCTGCCCTTACAGACACAGGCAGAACGGACTCCAGCAGTTGGATTATCTCCTCTGGCCCTGTGCATACTGCTTGCCCTTCTGGGCCAACTCTGCCTCCCCTGGGTGTCCGCTCACCCACAGCAAGGGTGCCCGGGATCTGCACTTCTCTCATTCCACCCACCTGTCCTCCTAACCTGGCCGTAGACTGAGCATTTATTTAAGAATAAAATTGTGGTGGTGGTCTGTTTGTTCTTCATTCTGCACGGCAAAAAGGATCAGCAGTGCCTCCCTGCCTCCCAGGTTCTCCCACAGCCCCAGCTCTGGATCCCTGCTTTTGGATGGGAGGAGGGAGGTTCTCTCTTTCCAGACACTAGGGTTTCCTTTAGTGGGCAAAGCCTTTACCAACGTGGTAGCTTTTTCCTAAAATGGAAGCCTAGCCAGGCAGTGCTGTCCCTGTTGCAGTGTCAAGCCAGCATACACACAGCCTGAGATCCCCAAAAGGACCTCCACTGCAGAGTACATGCACTGAACATCATCTCACTTCCCAGTGTCTCTTGAACTAATGGATATGTTGTTTGGCTTATGGTCAAACCAGCCCTTCCTGCAGCTACTGGAACCCATAGTATCACCCACATGTGCAGACTCCCAGCAAGGTAGAATAGGGTCACTAGACATCTGCCAGTCACATAGCAGGCTAAGGAACCTCTGAGAAGGGCAGCAGGGGGATTGCTTAAGTAAGATTAGGTGTTGGAGCCCAAGGGGCTCTCCTGTTGGTTTTGTCTTCCTGCCTTCTGCATCTAACAGATGGGACACTGCAGGTCTCCTGGGGACTCAGCCTCTGCTGATGCCTAGCCTTCCTCCTCTAGGTCCTCAGGCTATAGAACTTTCCAGCTGTCGGTATGCCCAGTATTAGCACCTAGGGACTGGTGGGGAAGGGGGGCTGAGCCCAGCACAGTATATATCCTCTTCATTCTGGGGTACCTTAGACCTACAGTGATTCTAGAAGTAGAAAACAAATACCTTTCCCATTCCAAGGTTGGAATGAGGTCAGTTTGTGAAAACACTTAAGTATCTTCTTCCTGACAAGACTCTTGGCATGTAACCAGGGTCAGTCTTCTGCCACCTGTGGACAGCTCACCCAAAAGCGGGATCTGAGTGCACTGCCACTACAAGTCACAGCCCTCAGAGCTGGGATACTTGCCCTGCCTTTCACAGCCTTTTTGCATAACTGGTTTATGCCAGGGGCCTACAAGGCACTATAATACAGCTGTGCACACAAGACCAAGGCAGCCCTTGTATAAGGCAATGGTAGTCTGAAGTGCAAATCCAGGCCATGGACTCTGTTTCACACTGAAGTTCCTGACACCTTAGCAGAGGTGACTGCTGTGCCTCTACCTGGGCCAGTCTTTTTCTGTCTCTGCAAGTTACTTCAGACTCATTGGTGGGGAAATGAGACAAGATGTAGAAAAACATTTAAAATACAAATGGGTTTTTTTACAAGTGTGTGACAGGCAAGCTAAAGAAGGAATGTAAGGGAGCCCTGAGCTGGCAGCTGCTTTGCTATTATCTATCAGTTAAATGAAAATTTCCACAAACAGCAACAAAGCTTACATTGTGGGTTTCAGACCATTTAATGATCAATCAGGACCAGTCTTTCTTTGAAAAAAAAAGAAAAGGAAGCTAGGAGATGTGACATGTTGGGGGTAAAGCACTGTGCAGCTGCTTTACCCCCAGGAATCTCAGGACAGCCTCCCAAACCTGGGAATTGTAGTAGACTCATTTTGGCACTCTGACCACAGCATGGGATAGAAGTGAGACTGTGAGAAGAACTTGCCAGATGCCAAAACAAGGAAGTCCATGGCACTGTATCAACCTGCAATAGTTTTTTCCTTCCTTTCTTTTTTTTTTTTTAATATTGGGTATTGAACATGGGTGCTTTACACCTGATAGCTCTTTTTGAATTTTTGAAATAGGGTCTCACTAAGTTGTTGAGGCTGGTCCAGCAATGCTCCTGCTTGAGCCTCCTGAATTGCTTGGAATTCAGGAGGTGCCACTGCACACAGCTCCTGATTTTTTTCTGCAGCTATAGATACAATTCAGGAGATGATTTGGTGTCCAGGCCCAGGAACTGGTGGCAGAGGCAGTAAGTGCAGAGAGGGACCAATACATTCACACTAATAATGCAAATACTTTCATTCTATTGCCAGTAAAGTGTTTCCACATGGTTGGATTTGATGACTTTTTAAAGAACAGGTAAGTCCCACACGGTGGGGATGAGAACTCTTTGTCTTTGAAACCAGAACACATAATTCTGGAACCATAATTCAGCACTGGCACAGGTTACAAAGAACTGAAGCCCATCTGCCAAGGTCATCACCCTGGCCTCAGGCCTGCACCCTCCCACCTCCTATAGAACCCTCACAGTGTTGTGTGCAGTGAGTGAAACAGACACAACATCCACTAACCATGGGCAAAAAGGTTTAATCAGTTTCTCATACCAAGCAGTAACAGCAAGTGGTAGGGTTGTGGCCACCCACAGACAGCTTCAGGGAATGTGGCCTCACAGCAGATGACCATAGCCCCAGAGTTTGCCACCACCCAAAAAAAGACCCCAGTGGTTCTGGTGGAACTGTGTACTGTGAGCAAATCCTCCCCAGAAAAGCTGGGGTGAGGGAAAAGCCTTCCCTGGCACCTCAGGTCCGGCATGCAAAGTATGGAAGCCTTTGGAAGGGTGTTTCCATCTGACTTCTCCAACCACCAACTGACTGGAGATGGGCAGCACTAGACTAGTGCTAGGTTCTGCCCCGTAGCCCCAGCCTGAGGAGGGGTTTGGCTGAGAGGGCTCACCCTCAATTCCCTCCCAGGCCTACTGTATGAGTTCAATGGAAACAGGTCCTCTGGGTCCACTGCTCCTTTTTGCAGACCAGGATGCTGCACTGGTGGAAGGGGAAGAATAGACTTTGTATGTACAACAGAAAAATGCACCCCAGGATATGGATGGGAGGTGTCAGGAGGGTACAGATCCACAGCAGAGTCAGCAGCCCTGCCTCAGGCCCCAGTACAGGATAGGCAGCTAATCTTGCTGGGCACAGTGGCTGATTATTACCTCCAGCCAGGCAAAAACAGCCCTAGCATGGCCTCCTACAGACCCAAAATTGACCAAGTGCAATTTTTAGTTGCTAAAACAAGAGGTTAGTTTCATTTCCTTGTGTAATTTTTCTTTTGAAAAAGCAAAACCAAGCTAACCCTGCTTCAGCCAGCCTGTCTTAACCAATGCCTCTGAGACACCAAAACAAGTCCTTCCCCAATGTTCCTTCCCAGATGTCCTGAGTCTAGGGCACCCACATGGCTCCCAAGATGACTACAAAAGGCAGAGCCCATATACCAGGTGAAGAGCCATGGACAGGGATCAGAAGACAGGCAGCCATGAGGATGATGCCTGAAGGATTTGACTCCCCAACAGGGATAGAAAACAGTTGGTCAAGGAGACCACACTGGGCTTAGCCCTGCCCAGGTTCTATGGAAATACATGTCCCCAAGCTTCACCACAGACACCTGCCCAAGCCCCAGAATCCAGAGGATCAAAACTAAATATGTGTGCAAATTTTCAGGGAGCCCATGAGATGGCTCTACCTCCTACCTACCCTCTGTGGGGATGGTTGGCTGAAGCTATGGGGATCAGCTTTGCCCATCTGTACTGAGAATTCTTTCCTTTAGAGGAAAGCAGGAAGATGTCCCCCACTCCTAGCATCTTCCTTCCTTGCCCCCGTCTTCAAAAACACCCTCTCGACCCCACAGCCCCTCCCAGAACCAGCACTGAGAAAAGCAGGAACCACTAGCTGCTGGCAAAGTGCTTGAAAACTGGCATGATGTGCAAAATCAACCAAACAAAAGCCCGCTGGTCCTGCTCACAGGGCACCTAGTCCTTGGGGATATTGGGAGGTGGGATCTGCAGGTCGGAGGGTTCCACTCCCCAGATGTCCCGTGCATATTCAGTAATAGTCCGGTCACTGGAGAACTTGCCAGAGCAGGCAATGTTCTTGATGACCTTCTTGGTCCACTCCTTGGGGTTCTGTGGGGGAGGGAAAGACTGATTAATCTTTGGCACCTTTGCTGGGGCCAAGAGCTCCCAAGAGAGCCTGAGCTTCTGAAATGTCGGGTCTGTTTTCTAGATGAGCCTGGGAAGAAGATATTATACTCATGTGCTCAGAGAATAGGGGACTTCCTACCGAATAACTACATGTAAGGGGCAAGAAGCCTAAGAAAGGGTATCCCGTCACATACATATATAGCACAGAAACACCAGCAGGGGTAAGCACTTGCCACAGGTAGATCCAATGTCCATGGGAGATGGTCAAGCAGTCTTCTGTCCTGGGCCTCACCCATCTCCTATCTTCCATCATAGCCTTACAGCTGCCCCAAAATTATACCTAGCACCAGTAGGGTCTCTGCAGAAAGGCCTGACTCTTCCAAGCCATTCCAAATTGAGGGAAAAGGGTTCCTCCAAGAGCCCCACTAGGGAACTCAGTTTCCAAGTCCCATGTTCCTACTCTCAGCTATGAAAGCTGTTTCCCCAAGAGAGGAAGTGACAGGGTTGCCCTAGAGACTGACAGAGCACATGAGAGACAAATCACAGCCCCAATCCCCTCCAGCTTTGGCCAAGAACCTGCTTCCACAGTTTGGAAAATGAAAAATCTGAGTCAGCAAGTCTGTAACAAACCACCTAGCTGGCCCTGGAGCCCACAAATCTTACCCGGTACAACTGGTCCACCTGGGCTTGGCACTGCATGTAGGCTTCATAGTCTGCAAACACTTTGAACCTGAAATTAGGACAGGACACTGAGCCAGGCTGGTAAATGGCAGTGGGTGAGAAGCCCTGCCCAGAGCAGCCTGCCATGTGGTCCTAGGGGACAATCCCTCAGCCAGAGATCAGAAATCACCTGCCTGGCCCAGCACTCATCCTATAGTTCTGTTAGGGGCTGGAATGAAAAAGCCACCCCACTTGTGGGGCTAGGCTGTGCCAGATCCATCTGACTATAGGGCTTTCCTATGAGCAACATTTATGTCCAGGAGATGCTATTTGATAAAAAAATCTTATTTCAACCCAATATTCCTTTAAGGAAACTGGTGTTTACAGCACTACCAGCACACACAGGGCTACTAGAGCTACACACACCCATATTATCCTGTGCAGACCCAAAGCAGCAGCCTATTTCACTGCCAGGGCCAAGACACACCTGATAAATGACACTGCCATTTAGCTATCTATTCCAAGTCTGAGAATTGGTGACAGAGGAAAGGGTTACTTGTGGTCCCTGATATTCTAGACAAAAATGCAAATTTATGAATATAGATATGCACTTTTGTTCACTGTTGAGAATAAAAGCACAGTTCATAAAATTCACAATTCACAAATTTTAAAATTCCTTCCTGCTTAGTGCAGTGACACATGTCTGTAAAACCAGTGACTCGGGAGGCTGAGACAGGACAATACCAAGTTTGAGGTCAGCCTCAGCCAATTCAGCAAGACCCTGTCTCAAAAAAAAAAAAAAAGGACCCTCCTTCCTTCCTCACATCTCAGCAGGGTCTAGCTTCTACCCACACATCAACTGCTCATGATCTAGTCTGACTGAAGCTGGTGGATAAAAGTGTCCTCAAAGAGCAAAACCAAAACTAAGTAAAAGACTTGGAAAGCAGCAGAGAGGTTAATTCCAGGGATTGATCAGATTCAACTTTCACTAGCAAAAAACTGCCATAAGACAGAAATAGTATCAATCATTTAACCGGTTATATGATTGTACATCTTTTACAGCCATGTGTTCATTGCACTGTGATAAAATGCCAGCCTCATTATAACTTTATGATGTCACAAGCAAGTTCTATTTTAACTATGGTGTGTCCTGAGAGCCACAGTTCCACCACCCTCCCAATCACCTCCCTGCTGGTTCAGGGGCATTCTGCCTATGCTCCCCGACTGCCCTCTACTGGCCTCCTGAGAACACAACCGTATCTGATGCCCAGGGACACCTCCTCCAGCCTCTTGCTCTTGTGTTGAGGCTGTCAACACAAGAGTAGCCTGTGTAGACAGTAGCCTGTCTCCTACTGCTGGGGTCCCCCAAGGCATTGACATAGGCTCCCACAACCTCCCACCCTTATTTTTAGCTGTGATTCTCCCAGCTGGCCATAAGGTCTTGTGGGCTGAGGGGGAGAGAGTATCATGTCACAAATGTGAACTTTCCCTATTCTCCAGGAGGTTCCAACTGTCCCAAAAGTGGGAACTGATGGACAGCTAACTAGGGAAGCCAAAACAGACAAGAGGGTGTGTCCCACCTGTCATGGTACATTAGCATGTTGACCACATCTTTGAAGCAGTGTGGGTCCTTAGGAGAAAAGAAGCCACTGCTGATCTGGTCCATGGCCTGCTTCAGTTCCGGCAGGCGCTCATAGTACTCTCTGGCATTGTACCTGCAGGAAGAAGAGGACATCAATGCCTAGTGTCCCCCAAGTGGGAACCTCTAGGGGACAAGTGGTGGAGACATGTTGTGCCTAGTATAGTTCCTGTCCCAGGTTGGCCCTGGAGATCCGGGTCATCAACAACTAACCACTTGCGGCTACCAGGCCCTTGAGACACATGTGGTTCAAGTAGTGATAACCTATAAGCCTAAAGTCAATTCCACCAGCTCCCTCTATTATTCAAAGAAATACAGCTCCCAGGAGATGTACAATTACATGCACAGCTCACATCATTTCTACTAGAGACCACCAGGTTGCTCACAAACTTGCCTCACTGAAATCCTGAGCAGAGCTTTTAAAAACAGGCTGCCCTGTTAGATCACCTTTGGCTGGCCCCCAGGATGAGGAAATAAAACCAGACAAGATGAGACAGAACCAGCCCTACCCACCTCGGGGCTGGGAGGTGATTTGGGGGGAGGGGCCGGGAGGCAAAGGGGACATGAAAACATGCAGGTCCCAGGATGCAGGACAGTGCAGAAGACCTGAGGGAGGGACAGGTGAAAACTCTATGTGGGCCTGTGAGCTCTCTGGATGACAAGGACACTGTTCTGAGTTTTAAGGTGACATTTGGCTTTCATCTAACTGCTGTCTAAGGCTTCACTGATTTCCCAAGAGCTACAAAAGGCAACTAGAAAACAATAACTTTCCTTTTAAATTAGCCCTCAGAATGAGGCCATGACTCCTCATGAATGTCAAGATCATGAAAAACAAAGAAAGACTGAGAATTTGTCACAGACTAGAGGAGAACTGACCAATCACAATGGGGTACCCTGGATGTGGTCCTGGGGCAGAAAAGGGCATTCATGAAAAAGCTGGCAAAATCACAATGTGGCATGAACTAAGAATTTACAATGTGCCACTATAGGTTAATTAATTTTGACAATGCACCACACTGATTAGTAAGATGTAACAACAGGAGAAACCAGGAGTGAGGTAGACAGGAGCTCTCTCTACTGTGTTTACAAGTTTTCTGAAAACCCAAAACTATTTCAAAATAAAAAGATGATTTACAAATTAGACCATGAACCTCAATGGTAGGTGCTCTCAATTGGCTAATGCTCTCAGCAATGGAGGTGCCTGCCCACTTGCTTCCACATTCTTTGGGCACTGTCCTACTTGCATCCTGGCTAAGAGTGCCGCTCTAAGAGACCCTGCCCTAACAGTGACTTATAAAAACCTTTCCTGGAAGAGGAGCCCTTGATCTGGACTCCGTGGACTCTGCCATGGAGACAAGCACAGGGATGGCCTAGCTAGGATCCAGATGCTTTGGGCTTATGAAGAGACTGGTGATTCCAGTTTTCCCACAGCCGTGGGGTAGCAAACCCCTGCCCAGCCTTAGCCCCTAGACCCAGTTGCCCTCCATGTCCTCCCTCCCCCAAAGCTTCCACATGCAGGGACTTGCACCCTTTCTGGTCCAGGGCCTCGACGTCCTCCACCCGAAGGCCAAAGATGAAGAGGTTCTCAATCCCAGCCTCCTCAGCCATTTCCACATTGGCACCATCCATGGTGCCGATGGTGAGTGCCCCATTCAGCATGAACTTCATGTTGCCTGTGCCTGAGGCCTCAGTGCCCGCGGTGGAGATCTGCTGTGACAGGTCAGCAGCTGGAATCACTACAATGAACGGGAGGCAGGTCAGCCCCAGGCCCTTTTGTTTCATTTTTCTCATACCACACTCCCTCCTCCCAACCCCATCAGCAGGAGATCCTAGGATGGGAAACTTCCATCCTGAGGCTGCTGGGCTCACCACAGTCACTCCAGGACCAGGGGGACCAAGAGACCAGGCAGCCATCAACCACCTAGTACCAAAGTGGCCACTGGCCTCCACAGGGCTCCCCACCCCTTCTTGACTGGAGGAGCCTAAGGCAAAGGGCCCAAGATGAAAACCCCTGAAAAGTCCCACAAGTAGCATAGGATTCTTGTTCGGGAACTTTCCAGGGACAAGTGAAGTGGGTGCCCAGTCCTGAATTGCTGATAATATGTTTCCTTCATTCCCATGACATTGACATCTTAATCATCTCATAAGGCTCTTTGGATCATTTCAGGAGGAACCTGGACTCCTGTAGAACCAGAGGACTGGAAAGGCTGAAAGTAATTCTTAAAGTTCATGTGCATGGGAATTACTGAGTATGCACAGAGTAGGCACAAATACCCAGCCAGATGCTGCAGTTTCATGGTTTCTCCCAAACTCAGGCTTCCTGTGCTCATAAGGTGGCAGGCTAGAAACAGCACAGGTCACTGCCAAGGAACATACCCTGGCTGGACACCTTGATCTCAGTGTTGGTCCTTAACTAGTGCCACAGCTGCCAGTGCTTCCTCAGCCCAGCCAGCACCAGAGCCCAGCCCCTCCTCAGGAAGGGAAGAAAGGTGATAGAGTAGCAGGGCAGCAGGAGCTCTAAAGAGATGAAGGCCAAGCCAAGGTGTCAGGATAAAAAGGAAAAGGCATCCCCAGCCCCCAGCACTGTGGCACAGCAGCACAGCTTGTAACAGCTAGGTGTTGCTGTGGCACATCCAAGGAACCAGGAAAAACCGTGAGGAATCTAGACCCCAGCACTGAGGCCCCAGACTGGTGCCCCCATGGCCAGTTCTAAAAATAAGCAGTAGTCAATTGGTCTCAAAATAAAGGTGAAGAGGGGCTTCCAGAGAGCAGGAAGGACAGCAAGACATTTTAGTTAGAAGTCTCAGGATGTTGGAGCTCAGTGGTAGAGCACTTGCCTAGCACATGGAGGTACCGGGTTCGATCCTCAGCACCACATAAAAAATAAATAAGAGAAAGAGTATTGTGTCCATCTACAACTTACACACACACACACACACATTTTTTTTTTTTTTTTTAAAGAAGTTCCAGGAAGGACTAACCAACATCATCAAAGTTTCCAGTCCCTTGAACAAGACTGGAAGACACTCAAGCACCAAGTGACAGCCAAATGAAGTAGGAACAATTCCAGGCAGCAGCCAGACCATCGGGCCAGCTCTGGTAGACCAGCCTGAGCTCACATTTTAGCAGATTAGCCTGCAGTCTTTATTGCCACAACCTTAGTGGCAGGAAGGGAGTGTGGGAATTCAAGGCTCAGATTCCCCACCTTCTTTCTGGTTATGCAAATCACTTTCTTGCCAAGATAGGGGCATCCAGCTCAAAATGGACATGCTGACATCCTGGTGGTTCTCCCCAGAACCAGCCAAGATAGAGCAGACCCAAACTAAATGTCAAGTTCCAAGCTACCCCCAGACAGGACATGAGAGGCAGGTGCTGGTACATGAGAAATTAGCAGTGCACTTGGAAAGCAAGCAGGTGGTGGTGAACAAGACAGGGGAAGGGAGGGGAGGGGAAGAGAGGGGAGAGAAGCCACTGGCCAGATATGTGTGCTGCCAACAGGAGGGCACAGAAGCAGCAGGCCTGGCTGAGAGGCAGGAGAGAGGAAAGTAGGGAACAATGAGACCACGCAGGACAATAAGGTTCAGAGAGCAAGGATGTTCAAAGCTTTGCTCTCTGGACCTCCTCTGAGCCTGAGTAATTCCACCTAAGATACACAAAGGTGCCTTCTCAGGCATGCTTCAGATGCTTCATGACATAAGAGGGCATTCTCTGAAGTCTTTCACTGCTAGTCTGCAGCCCTGCCCAGGCTAGGTGGGACCCGAGTCTCCAGGACAGAGTGAGGCTGCCTGACGTTGGGAATGGTCCTGGCCAGCACTGCCCCCCAACAGGCCCAGACAGGAGCAAGTCTCCAACCAGTGGAGGCATCCAGGGTTACCTTTCTCAGCCAAAGACACACGGTAATTCTCCAAGAAGATCACTTTGAGCCTGTCACCCACAACTGGATCATGATTGACGACATCACCGATGGATGTGACCAACTTGATGATCATCTTGGCCATGTGGTACCCGGGAGCTGCCTAGAAAAGGGTTTGGGGAGAAAGTTAAGGAGGGTTAAGCTTTGCTCTGGGTCCAAGAAGGGTCCTTGGAGCATCTGGCAACACTACTGGACATATGGGTTTATAAGAGGGTGAACACCGATCCTCAGAAGCCAGCTTTGGTTTGGCCAATAGATACACAGAGGTCACACCCTATAGCATAACCCCAACTGGGGTCAAGGAAAGGGAAAAGGCTGACTCTGCAGAGGTTTCAGCTTCTATCCAGCACTTCTCATGAGTCCTCAGATTTCACTTGTGAAATCTTTCAGCCTCAAGTCTATCTGAGTCCAGTGTTTCAGAAATTATAAGATAAAAGAAACATAGACTTCTGGACCTATCAATTTAAAGGAAAGAGAGAAAATTAAAGAATATACTGGAACAAAACGGGGGAATACATTCAGAAAAAGCCAGCCTAGGATCACAGACAATAACAAACATCTTAGGGAGCGGAAGACATAGAAGGAAAGCCTACTGATTAAGGAAAATTAAAAGACTTATCAATCAATGTGAGGACATTAGACCCCCCTGGGGTCTAATTCAAACAGTTAAAATATTTTTGAGGCTGTGGGTATGGCTCAATGGAAGAGTCCTTGCCTAACATGTGCAAGCAAGGCCCTGGATTTGATCCCCAGGACCCAAAAAGTAATAATATTATAAATAATAACAACTTCAGCCAGGGGAGTAGCACATGTCCTTACTACCAGCAACTCAAGAGGCAGAGGCAAGAGGATAAAAATTTTTTTAAAAGTCCATGTCATTATGGACCTTACAAACTAAAATAATAACAAACAACATGATATCCAAATAATTTGATTCAAAAATACCAGGTGATGGGGTGAGCAAAGACCAAACAAGGTGAGGTTACCAACTGCTGAGCCTGAGCAGGTGCCCTGTCCCCTTGAGTTACCTCTGCAGATGCTGAAGTTAAAGGAAAGGCTTGCAGAACAAGGACAGGTACCTGCATGTGCATCACACACCCCAGCCATACTGTCAGCAAGAGTGCAAACTGCAGATGCACCATGGAAGGCTGACCCAGGGCAGTATCTCACAAAGAAGCTGCACCCCGCAGCCCATATCTTCTGATGAAGAAGACCAGGATACTGGCCAAGTATGATGCTGTGGTGACACTGTGTCTAGTACTCAAGCATGTGTTACAGTAAAGAGAATTAAATGAACACATGCTGAGCTCAGAATGGCCTTACATGTGACAGAAGTAGCAGTTACACTTATCTTATATTCCTCTGACCACAAGTAGCCATGAGATTCTATGGGAACACAGAGAAAGGGTACCACATCTTCTGATGGGGTCCACTGAGACTGGTCCTTGGGGCTAAGGATCTGAGCAGTCAGGTTCCCATCTAATTCCCTCTTATTCAACTGAGTCTAAATGTGCCCCTTGCTCTCATAAGCATCTCTGCAGGACTGGGAACCCACTGGCACTCTGTGTGCAATGCAGGCACCTGGCTTTGAAGTAGGCAAGCTGCCATCAACCAGAGGGGGAGTGTGTGCATCCTGGGCCAAAATATCAAAAAAGGAGTGAAGAGAAAGTCATATCACCTTGCCCCCAATCATCACAGTCCTGGGCACAAAGGACTTGGCTGGGTCTTTCTTTATTCCTGCAGAACAAATAAATGAGATTCAAGTGAGGCAACTTTAAACCAAAAAGTCCCTTCCCAGCAAGCCACAGTGATCTAGCAACCTCAGAGACTTCTCTAGAGGCTGGACAGGCAGGTTTGGCTAGGTGTCCACTTTAGCCTAAGAGGCACAGGTAGGTAGCAGTGGCAAATGGTCATGGCCCCCCACCACATGCCTGCTTAGGAACCTGCCACTTACAGGAGGACAAGGCCACCCCTATGTCTGCACTTCATTCCCAGTTGGTGAGGAGAGCCATCAAAAACACTGACAACTAACCGTGTAGCAAACCAAGGAAAGATGTTCTTCCTAAGGGCTCAGAAGAAAAGCTGCACTACACTTCCAGAAAAGCCTAACCCAGGATCTTGTCTGGCTTTGGTCAGTGTAAATGACCCTTGTATGTAAGGAGTACACACTTTTAAAACATGTTATTCTGGGCACAGTGGTACATATACAATCCCAGCAACTTGGGAGGCTGAGGCAGGAGGATTGTAAGTTTAAGACCTGCCTCAGCAACTTAGCAAGACTCAAAATAAGAAATAAAAAGGGATGGGGCTATAGCTTGGTAGTAGAGCATCCCTGGGTTCAAACCCCAGTACCACAAAACATAGGTAAATAAATAAATAAGCAAGCAGATAAAAAAATATCCAAAAACAATATAAGTATGTGCATGTGTGTGTGTGTGTGTGTGTATATATATGTATATATATAAAATGAACCTATATTACTCTTTTTTATAAGTAGATATTAAATGTCTCTGATGAGCACAGTATTTCCAAACAAGATGAATCTTACAGAAATAATAACTAATCTTAAAATAAAAGCTAATCTGAACCCCAAACCTTGCCTTGGTGAAGACTATTCCTTGCCTCCACCAAGGTCTCAAAACCCACAGAGCCTTTAAATGCTTACCCATTTATGTACCTAAGACTCTGGCACTGAGCACACTGTAAAGCATACAGCCATTGCTCAAAATAAATGTGCCACATCACTCACACACATACATTCTGTGTGAGAAAGGCCAGGGGTCCAAAGATAAGCTGGTGGGCAAGACAAGTCTTGAGCCAGCCTTGGTCTTGAGGGAGGGATGCCACCTAGAACCACACAAGGGAAGCCAGGAGGCACCCAGGGACCCATACTCACGGTTGTACAGTGTGATGATGTGCAGGCAGTTAAGCAGCTGCCGTTTGTACTCATGGATCCTCTTCACATGCACATCAAACATGGAAGACGGGTTGATCTTAACCTTGTATTCCTTCTCTAGGAGGGCAGAGAACTTCAGTTTGTTTTCCTGGAAAGAAGGAAAGTGAAGGATGGGTAGACAGTTCACAGGAACTGTCCTGTGAGCTCCCAAGGTCCCATATATTCCAGCTTTCCACCCAATCCCAGAGAACATCTTGGACAGGTTAGAAATTGTCAGAGAGGAGCTGAGGTTGTGGTTCAGCAGTAGAGCGCTAGCCTAGAACGTGTGAGGCCCTGGGTTCAATCCTCAGCACCACATATAGATAAATAAAGGTATTGTGTCCAACTACAACTAAAAGAGAAATTGTCAGAGAGGGGATGATAGGTCCAGAGACCAGACCTGGAGGCACTGATGACACTGGAGAACAAGGGTGACACTGAAAATGAGTGTACAGGATAAAGTGGGGAAGAAATACATGAAAACCTAACGGAATAGCAGCCTAGAGCTAAGCATAAGGAGAAAACAGAGTAAAGGACACTCAGAATGTGATCTGTAGTCAGAAAAAGAAAATGGAGGGATAAGGCATAGGAAGTGAGAAACTTCCTATGAATTTTCATAGGATGTGGAGGATTGTTTGGGGCTTATAAGACAATGTCATGAGCAGGATAAACATGCAGACCCATGATTCCGACCCTGCACCATGCTGTGAGAACACTCTTAGCTCCTGCCAAGATTGGGAAGCTCCAGCCACTGCTCAGAAATGGAATTACGCTGCAATCAGCTTTCAAAAAAGGCCTCTGTATATACCTGCTACTATAATGGCAGAGCAAGGTGAAGTCAGAGATGTCTTGGGGGTCTGCACACTCCCACCCACTGCATTACCTGAGGTTAAACAAGCCCTCATCTGGAAGGCTGAGTGTAACCCAGACCTTTGGGGGCCTTTCCAAAGTGCTGGATGGGTCCATACAAACTCAACATGCTGGGCCTCAGGAAGATAGGCTGCAGGGCCACATGAACCTACCTGCTTGACCTTGGCCACATCCCTGATGAACACCTCATCACTGACCAATGGCAGCAGCTTCTTCAGTTGGCTCAAGTCGGTCAGAAAGCCTTCCCCAATTCTCTGGAAAAACATATGGCTTCTGTTCACTGCAGCCCTAGTCTCTGTGAGCTTGCCCTCTGCCTGTTACCCCATGCCTGCTTTCCCTGGTTCTTCCTGCCCCTCTGGGCCCTCACAACATCCCCTTCTCAGGGCAACTTGTACCCTATGTCCACATGGCCACCAGGGCCCTGTCCTCCTAAATCAGGCCTGAGCTCACCCCTCAATGGCTCCACCAGGATGTCCAAGTCCTATCAACTCAGTCATCCATAACAAACTCATGAACTTCCTTCAGTCCCCAATACTTGGGACAACCTATTACAGCCTGATATTTGGGGCTAGTGGGACTAAGTCCTCCTCCCATTCCTCCATCACCATGAACAAAGTGGGTGCCATCTCCCTCTCTTTCTCACTATGGTAGGCAGTCACTTCAAAACAATCTCATTGAGGACCCTCTTACTTACTTACTAGCCTCTCGTCACTCTTCCCAGCCTCATCCTGTATGGAAGCCATACTGGCCTTCCAGACCCTTGAGGGGACCTAGTACTAGACCAGATCTGCCTTCTGTTCTGGTCTTGCCAGCACTGTTTCCAGCTCCCAACATCTCAGGGAAGCCCCTCTTGACTCTAGCACTCCAGGCATGCAGTGTCCCCAAGGCAGCCTTAGGATACTCTGCTCTTCAAGGGCACAGACAGCACAGGGCCTGGTATCTGAGAGCACGTGAATAAGTAAATAACCTGCCAGGTCTCTGGCTTAAAACCTTGCCCACCACAGTCAGCTCCCACTTCATCAAGAGGCCTTTCCTTTCCCTCAGCCTTCCCAGATAGGCTTCCAAACTCACACAGAGGGCTAGAGCTGCACCAGTGCACCTGTGTTCACAGGCCTCGCCTGCTCCTGTCCAGGGCCCACTGCTGGTCAATATGTAAGGACACAAATTCCCACTGGTTCAGCAAACAGGCCTGATGACCCTGCCTGGTGTCAACTGCACCTTCTAACTCGTGGTTTCTTCATGGTCTCAGACCTGGTGTCCCCACAGGATAAGGCAATACTGGGTGCTCACCTCCACAATGATGTCTGCCAGACCCGGGTTGCACAGCAACAGCCACCGTCTAGGTGTAATGCCATTTGTCTTATTCTGGAACTTCTCTGGTTCCAGCTCATAAAAATCCTTAAAGCTACAAATAGAAAATAAGGAATTGTCAAAAATGCTGTGTTTTGAACTAGGTGAGCAAAAGAACATAAGAACCTTTTGGGGAGATCCTGAAGCTCAATTTGACTATTTCCTGAAATGTACACAGCAACTAGCATCCCTGTGCATTTTGGGACTAGCATGAAGGGAATGTGTATCTGCCATATGTGAGGTCTAGTGCTAGCTATAGCCTCCCTTACTAGAACTTGGCCATTTTCAGAATTACAGCCTTTAGGACAGCAGTTCTCTGTGTTTCTCCTTTGCTAGCAAAGCAATAAATCTTCTTTTTCCTTTTTCTCAAAAAAAAAAAAAAAAAAATCTTGGCCATTTTCCAGAGATGTCTATGGGGAAGCAGGGTCCAGGTCATAGCAGTGGATACTGAATAGACTTTAGTCTTTCAGAAATTGGGCTATTTCCCCGTTTGTAAGTTGAGAGACATATCTAACTCTGAAGTTTGCTATGGGCCAGGTACAGAGACACACATCTGTAATCTCAACAATTCAAAAGCCTGAAGCAGGAGGATCACAATTTTGAGGCCAGTTAGTAAGACACTATCTCAAAATTTTTAAAAAAATTAAATAAAAAGGGCTGGGAATGTGGCTCAATAGTAGAGCACTTGCCTAGCAGGCACAAGATTCTGGCTTTGATCCTCAGTACTGAAAAAAAAAAAAACAAAAAAATCTAGAAATAAAAAGGGTTGGGAATATAGCTTGGTGGCAAAGCACCCCTAGGTTCAATCCTCTGTATGAAAAACAAAAAAACAAAACAAAAAAGAATTTTCCATGGTGATTAAGCAAAAGCCCCTGGGCCAGACAAAACACAGAAGGTCCTTCACCTGGACTGACATGGTTGAGGGCTCCTTCCACCCTCGGATGACCAACCTAGCCCTCACAGTAGATACTCAACAAGCATCTCATGACAGAATGGAAGGAAGGAATTCCTAGATCCTATTAGGCCCCTGACTTCCACCTGCACATGTGGCCCCTGGTGGGGCATCAGTGGCACTCAGCCTAAAGCAGAAAGACCAGAAGCTCTGAGTCTCCAGCTGAAATGCCTAAGACTGGAAGCATAGGAGGAGGGACTTTTTATGGTGCCATAAAAAGCCACATCTCAGACATCACCCATCAAATCAAGTGCAAACCTGCTGATGAGAGGTGCGGTGGTGATTCTCAGTGGCTCTGTCATTCCCACAAGTCAGTAGCATGGGGTATGTGATGCAACTTGGTTGTGGTATATATGGCAGCCAGTTCTAAGGGAGGATCTGGGTTCTGGAAAGGAACCATCCTTGGTTGGGGAGGGAGTTTACTCACACAGACTGCTTCACGATCTCTGAGTGAATCCTCGCTACACCATTCACAGCATGGGATCCAATCACACACAGATGGGCCATGTTAATTCGCTTGCAGTCCCCTTCCTCAATCACAGACATCCTCCTCAGGCGGTCCACATCCCCAGGAAACAGGGCAGCCACATGCTAAGGCCAAAAACAGAGAGCCCACTGTGACCCGGTAACTCCCCAATGACCAGGCAACAGCCCACCATGCCTGTGAGAAGTTCCACCACCTCTAAGAAAGTCCAGGGGCTGCTGTGCCCAGACCTAGACCCTAAAGGCACCCCAGAACATGCCTCAGATGCACCTCACAAGGGCCCTAACTCTAGGAAGACAATCATGCAGGAAAGTCCCAGCCTGAGATCACAGAGATATGCTGTCTGAGGAGGACAGGACACCAGCAGGTGAAATGCCATTCAATTTCCCAAAAGGAGGCTGAGACACTAACCCTATTAACCTAGGCAGCATTCACCTATATTATCATTAGCTGGACAGCTGCTCTCTGCAGGTCACATGGGAAGGACAGGCTGTGCTCTTTCTCTGAATCACCCCAAGGCTGCCAGGATGGCCACTGGACATCCAGGAAGAGAACAGAGCTTGCTTAGAGTGGAGATTTAAAAAAAAAAAGAAAAAAAAAAATCCAGATCTATGCTGGGTATGGTGGCCTCTTATCCCAGCAACTTGGGATGCTGAGGCGGGCAAATTCATGGTCAGTCTCAACAACTTAGGGAGGTCCTATACAACTTAGTGAGACCTTGTCTCAAAATAAAAATAAAAAGGGTTAGGGTTTAGCTCAGTGGTAAAATAACCTTGGGTTAAATCCTTAGTGCCAAAAAATAAAAATAAAGACCCCAATCTGTGACTCCCACATACACAGCAGGAATCATTTATGTGGAGTCAGCCAACAGCTTTGCCAGGGGACAGTCTCCAGCCCCCAAGGAGTGTAGTACCTCTTCTAAGCCAGATGGGCCCATTGGCCTAGGTGAAGCCCTCCACACCCTGCAATCCACCCCATGTCCTGCCCCAGCAAGGACTGATACTCACATCCAGGTGCCGTTGATTGATGGCATAAATGATATCTAGGTGCCTCGGCAGTAGCTTCTCAAACATGGAGACAGGCCAGCGCTCCAAGGCCTCAGGCAGCACAGTGTGGTTGGTGTAGGCACAGGTCCTCTTGGTGATTTCCCAGGCCTAGACCATTTGAGAATGGTGTTTTTATCTTATTTAGAAGCAGATTCGTGGGCAAGGTGATAGTCTGCTTTATAGGGCTGGTCTGGAGCTTCTCCAAGTGTGCAGTTCAGCCCAGACTCCTCACTTTGTTGAAGCTTTACAGCCTAACATTTGTAGACACCCATGTAAATGAATAACACTGACCCTGCTCCTGGGGAATTCCCTTTTAATTTTCCTTTTTTATTGGCAAACTAACAGACTGATAAGCAGTTTTTCATTTATTTCCTCTAAACTGATCTGACACCCACAGTGTGGGACAATGGTATCATGTGGCTCTGCCTGCTACTGGCCAGGAATGAAGGGGACCTTTGACAAGGCTGCAGCCTCACATACCCCAAGACGAGAAACAGAGTTTAAAAAAGAAATTACCTTAGGGTTTCATCTATGTTGATTTAGTTAAAGCTCAATTAAGAAAATCCTGCTACACCAAAGAATCTATGATCAAAGTAAATTGAGCCATGAGAATAAATGTATAAATACGAAAACTTAAAACTTTTAGGTTTTTTTGGTTTTGTTTTTGGTTTTTTTTTTTTGCCAAACTTCAAGATGAGAAAACTCCTATAAGAAGCCCTAAAAAGTGTTAGAATCCTGTCCTCATCTGTTCTGTCCCCATCCCCAAAAATATCCATATCCTGGAGCCAGACCCTTTCCCACAGCCCTGGTGCTCTCACAGGTGATGTCCCCAAGTCCCCTGAGACTGGGAAGAGAGCCCCCACTTCCCAGGACTAGCTCAGCCGTTTAATGCCATAGATGGCACAGTCTAGAGCTCTACAGAGGACACTCACTCCTGTTCTGGTCTGGGGAGGACACTGTCATCCCACATTCGGTTTTGACAGGTTGCTATCACCCCAAGCCCTGGACTGGGGAGGACACCATCTTCCCTTCTTCTCATGAGACACTCACTTTGTCCCAGTCCACCTTTTCCACGTCCACCAGGATCCGCATGAGTTCAGGAATGGAGAGGGCCGGGTGGGTGTCATTCAGCTGGATGGCTACCTGCAGTTCCCATGAGGAGTGTCATTAGGGTGCCTAGTCACATAAGTGTGCCCACACTGGTCAGTTAAGTACAGCCCAGGGAGTGAAGGTGCCCACCCAGCAACCCACCCCTAGAGTTTGAACCCAGAGAGGCCTCAGAAAAAGCCAGGGGACACTGAAGCTCTGAGGCCACAGTGCCCTGCAGGCAGCTATACACTGGGGCAGGTGTGAAAGGAGCTGCAGGGTCTGTGGCCTGCCTCCCACAGGAATTTCTCTTCACTAGGCTATGACACTGCTGTTTAAAACAGCTGCCCTTGGCCTGCCATAGGAGCCTTTTGGTGTCCTTCCCTCCTCAACTCCTAACAATGCCCAGTGCAGCCCTGACCCCGGATGATGAGACCCTAACACTACCAATCTGCTCCAGCCCCCTCCAAGGACAAGAGGAAGAAACTTCAAGAGCCTGAGATCCTCCTGTCCTGGCATTGAGCTCTCATCCCATAGATCACAAACCTTGTCTGGGAAGGTCTCAAAAGAGGTTCTCACTGGATCCCGGCAGCCAAACTTGGATGACTTAAAGCGGCGAATGATGTCCTGCAGGGTGGCAGCCACCACAAAGTACTCCTGCTTCAGGCGGAGCTCCTTCCCCTCAAAGAACTAACAACAGAGAGCTGCTGTGCATCTGCCACTCACCATCATGAGGCCAACCACAGCCAGTGGGATCAGGACAGGCTAGAGGGTGCCAGGCTGGGAGGTGTCCTGCATATCCCACTTGCCCCCAAATCCTGGGGCAACAGTTATCCCCACAGAAACCCAGGCCACAAGGTCCAGCTCAAGGGAATAGGCAAATGTCTCAAATAGCCTACCTGCCTGACACCCAGGCCAACATGTACACCTTCAAACAGGGAGGGCTTGAAGGGCAGGCGGCACAGGGTCATGCAACTGTGCAACACATACCAGGACACAAAATGTCCATTCCATCAATAGCAAAAGGGCCAAATTTTGAGGGGTGCCAGAGCTTTCAGAAACCACAGTTCCAACGTGTATGCATTAAGAAACACTCTGCACTTGACATTTCAGAAGTCCTTAAAGTCTCATGGGGGCCAAGTCTGTGGATTGGAAAGGATTACAAGCTCTTTCTGTACCAATGCCTTTGCTACTATGCACACAGATTGTTTTGATAAAATAAAACATTCATTTAAAAAAAGGCAAGACCAGCCAGGCACAGGGACAGAGGCCTATAATCCCAGTAACTCAGGAGGCTGAGGCAAGAGGATTGCAAGTTTAAGGCCTGCCTTGACAACTTGGCAAGGCCTTTTCTCAAAATAAAAAACAAAAGGGTTAGAGATGTAGCTCAATGGGAGGGTGGCCCTAAGTTCAGCCCCCAGTACTGAAAAAGAAAGAAAATGTATGACCAACTAAGATAGGTAAATTTTTTTTAATACATTGTTTTTTGTTTTAGGTGGACATAATATCTTTATTTATTTTTATGTGGTGCTGAGGATCGAACCCAGTGCCTCGTGCATGCCAGGCCAGCGCGCTACCACTTGAGCCACATCCCTAGCCCCAAGATAGGTAAATTTCAACAACTGTTTTGATGCTGAGGAATCAACTTTGGGTCTTGTACATGCTAAGCGTATGTTCTACCACAGAGCTACATCCCCTCAAGGACTCTTTCGTGACAACATTGACAACAATAAGCCGTTATGCTACATTCAGGTGGCAGCAAAGAATCTGTGACCACCATCTAAAACATGAAGGGCATGTGCTAAGACCCTACCAAGTGTCAGATATACTTCTGCAAAATAGGTGCTGCTGTCCCCAGGGGAAATATGGACCATCTAACCCTTGGGGAGCTATGTCACACACTAGAAGAGTAGACACCAGCTGGCCTGGTGTCTGTATCGCAAGGAGTCCACCCAGACCTCGTTAAGTGTGTTTCATAGGAGTATAGATAAGAGAGAGTTGAAAAGCCTCTGGAAGGCTTCTTTTAAGTGAATCTGGGCAAAGGAACAATGCAGTGGTCTTGTCTGGACTTTCTGGACTGGACAGAGGACACCTGTCCCTTTCCTCAGATGAGTCATCTGGGCACGTACCAGAGATAGGTGGGACACTGATGGCCACATACACAGCCTCACCTCACAAGCTTATCTAAGTTTAGCAACAGGATATGCTGGAGGGTCCAGCCTTCAGCTCATTTATCTGCATTTAAGAAGTCTATCCAACAGAGATCACACACATTAGCTACTCACATTGTCATTAGGATACAGGACCCTGGAGATGTTCTCAGCCAAGTTCCTGTCCAGAACAGCCTCCACATAGTCCCCCACATTGACTAAAAAAAAAGACAGTGCTCAAGTCAGTGTGTGCCTCTCTCAGTCCTCTGCAGGGCAGGGTTTTGTCAAGTGCAAGCACTGTATTTGCTCAGCTGCTTAATGGAGAAGGTTGAGGAAGTGTGACCTTAGCAGGAAGCCCCGAGATGCTCACCCTTGCCCCAAAGGATGAAAAGCCTCCTCCCACAGCACCCCATACCCACTGCACATCAACACTGCACATGTCTCTTTTCCTAGGGACATGTAGTCTGAAAGACCATGACCCCAGCTGAGTAGGTCCTGGTATGAAATCCACCCTTCACTATTCTCACAGGGAAGCTGCAAGGGGTTCAGGTGCACTCAGTTATGTTTCAGAGACGGAAGGGGCTGTGCAGCTTCCACAGCAGAGAGGGATGGCAGTGGTAAAGGCATAAGCATTTGGGACAATCCATCAAAATGGAGACAAGAGATCAGAGTGGCCACTGGCCAGGACATACAGTCTTGCAGCTTGAAGTCATTGGGCGCCTTGGCAGACCAGAGCCTCATGGTGTTGACGGTGTTGTTCTTGTAGCCGGGCACCGGAGTGTCGTAGGGCATGGCGAGCACCACCTGACCAGACAGAAGACATGCTCAGGGCTGAGTCAGCAAGAGACCCCCCCTCCTTCTTTGGCCTCCCCTTTTCCTGGAGGGACATCCCATACACACACACACAGAGAGAGAGAGAGAGAGAGAGAGAGAGAGAGAGAGAGATATGATGGCTTCAAAAACCACTGAGAACTGTGGTACCAGCAGGTGGGGCAGATAGCCAGTGCTACACATAAATGTGGAAAGGAACCATCTGCATCAGCCCATCAGGGGGGTCAATGCCCTTGTCCCCATCAGGATAAGTTTCTAATTGCCATTAAGCAACAGGAGTTAGTGAAGTACTGACTGACAGACAGGAAAGAATACTCTGTGTTGGGGCTGAGGCCACCAGCCATTCTTGCTAAGCTACAAGAGTGGCTCTCTTTGCTGCATGCAGCATTTTCCACCCTACAGAAAGTTTCTGTCAAAGTGTAAAAAGATGAGGAGACTAAAACCTCCCCAAACTTTTACCATTAAGTCCAGCACAAGCCTCCACTCCTAAAATGAAGTCAGGGTAACGACAACAAACCGTGGGGTTGCCACCTTCATTAGGCAGCAGCTTATTCCCTTGGGAGCTTTGGGTCCTGATACCTGTGTGTCTAGCCACTTCACACCCTCGGGGGTGTGCTCCACTCTCCCATAGAAGTGCACTGGAAGCATATACTCAGGTCGGGCTTTCTCCCAGGGGTTGCCGTAGCGCAGCCAGTCATCGGCCTCTTCAACCTAGAGGAGCAATGGAGAGGGGCATTCTCAAAGGTGAGCAAGCCGGCTATTGCTAGGCGGCCCTGTGCTCAGCCTGGGCACACTATATTGCTGAGATCTCACAGTATCCAATACTGAAACACAACCAAGGACAATTTATAAGTAAAGATATCTAATTTCTCTCAAGCCCACACACTTAAAAATAAACATTTTGCACTGCTTAAAGTAACAAACTCATATAAAATCTGAAAAAAAAAATCCAGATAAAAAAGACATTAAGAACCTGAATGAAGTATCGACACGATACAAAATGGTCAAACCTTGAAAATAATGACAGAAGTGGAAGAAGTCAGTCACAAAAGACCACATATTGTATGGCTCCACTTACAGGGAATGTCCAGAACAGGCAATCCATCAAGACAGAAAGTAGATTAGTGGTTGTCAGGTACTGGGTGTGACTATAAATAAGTGCAGGATTTCATTTTGGGGTGATGAAAATGTTCTGGAGATGAACAGTAGTGCTGGTTACCCAACTCTGAATATACTAAAAACTGCCATTATGACCAGGTGCTGTGGTTCATCCCTGTAATCCCAGATGCTCGAGAGGCTGAAGCATGAAGATCACAAGTTCAAGGCCAACCTCTGCAACTTAGCAAAACCCTGTCTTAAAATAAAAAATAAAATAGGCTAGGAATGTAGCTCATGGTACAGCCCCCTGGGTTAAAACTCCAGTACCACCAAAAAAAAAAACCCCAAACACACATTACTGAATCCAAGACATGGTGGCACAGCTGTAATGCCAGCTACTGGATAGGCTGAGGCAAAAAGGCCAGTCTGGGCAACAAAGTTAAACCCTGCCTCAAAATAAAATAAAAACATGGGAATGCAGCTCAGTGTCTAGCATGTATGAGGTCCTGGATTCAATCCCCAATAACACACACTCACACACAATCTATTTTATATCTCAAAAAGCTGTTATTTTAAAAAAGAAGAAAAGAAATCACCAAAAACTACTGTTTTAAAAATTAAACCATGAAAAAGGAAAAGTATATTATATCACAAATACACAGGTACCAAGGGCTGAGCTGTTACCCTGAAAGGCTTGTAGTGGAAAGGCCTGAGATCCACTTCTATACTAGGCCTTCCTCAACGCAGCTTATGTTCCAAAAACTGTGCTCAGTGGCACCATGATCAGTACAATGATGCAAGAAAATTCCCATCAATAAGATTAAAAGTAGCCCCACTATTTAGCCCTTCAATTTGGTAGGAGTTGCTTTTCCTACCACCCTATGAAATGTACTCTGCTTATAAGTCATGGGATAAATTAATCTGACACACCAGTAAATGAATTTTTTTTGGGGGGGGGTACTGGGGCACTTTACCACTGAGCTACCTACATCTCCAACCCTTTTTGAGACAGGGTCTAGCTAAGTTGCTTAGGGACTCACCAAATTGATGAGGCTGGCTTCAACTTGCAATCCTTCTGCCTAGGCCTCCCAAGTTGCTGGGATTAGAGGCATGCACCACTATGCCCAGCCAAGTGAATGAATTCTGAAGTATTAAGTAACTAAAAAAAAAAAATTTCATTTTGGCTCTAGGGATTAACACCAGGGCTTTGCAAACACTCTACCACTAAGCCACACCTCCAGCCCCTCAAAGTGTTAAAAGATTTAATGGTGAATACCTACACACCCACCATCTAAACACTGTAATTTTTAATATTCTGCTATAACTGATTTATTGCAACTTCATCTATTAATTCATACATTTTTTAATGTGCTTCAAGGTAAGTTATAGACATTAGCACACATTTCCACTAATCATATGAGAATGCCCACCAGGATGAATTCTGAGAGTACTACCTTCTGCCCCATGTTTGGGCACCGCTGGAGAAAACAGCATGCAGCCTAAGGCATCCTAACCCCCAGTTGCAGGTGGCCCTGTCGGGCATCTCCTTGTAAGTTCCAGGTGGGATTCTGTGTCCTGCCCCACATGACTTCCCTTTCACCACACAGGAGCCATTTGCAAGGGCTCACAAAGGGGCCAACCTGGCCAGGGCACCAGGTACCAGAGAACATATGACACTATGCAGCTGGCTACCTTCCCACTGCACTCTGCAGAGGCCTGACCTGAAGTCTCTCCAGGGAGCGAAGACCAATAAAATTTACACTGAAAATGTACCCGCTTACTTCCACGTATGAACAAGAATTGGAAACCAGTGAAAAGACCAATGTCACCTACCTGCCAGCCATTGACAATCTTCTGGTTAAAAATCCCAAATTCATAACGGATTCCATAGCCGTATGCTGCCAGGCCCAGAGTCGCCATTGAATCAAGGAAACAGGCTGAAAAATCCAATTACAGATCAGACCATCAGCAAAATGGAAGCTGCTGTGCACCAAGGCCCAGTAGGATGTGGCTAGCCCATAGTCAGATAAGGAGTGGGAGGTGATCAAGCCAGCTCAGGTTTCATGAAATTCAGGTATACTAGAACTCCCCTCCTCCATGGAACCTGGGGCCATGCCAAGGAAATACCAATGTGTGGGTGTGGGAGAAGGGAGCGAGGAAAAGTAAAGAATCCCACAGAGATCATGGTGAAGCCTGATACTTCTCTAAACACAAAGTCCCCTCGATACCAACTCTCTCTCTCAGACATCTTCACTTATTCATGAGGCCTCCCCACCTTTCTGCACATTCTACTTTAAATCCATGTAGTTTTGATAGCAGGGACAATCACAAACTTCTCCCTACATGCTGGTGAAGTAAACACAGAAACTCTAGTGATGCACATTTCATGGCCCACAACACTTCAATATCCAAGCTCCAACATGCCATCAGAGTCCCCTTCTGAGGGACGCTGCCTTCTAGCAGCAGAAACAGCCATGTCACCAAACTGAGCTCTTGTTCCAATCAAAACTCCTTGAAAGACAAACAACAAAAACAATGGTTTGAATAAAGATTCAGGATGCAGGCCTGGTAAACTTCTGGATTAAGAAGAAGGCTGAGGGTGTGCTTATTGGTAAAGCAGCACTCACCTCACATGTGCACACAATAGCCCTGGTTCGATTCCCAGCACTGCAATAAAAGGAAGGAAGGGATGGAAAGAGGGAGGTCCCCCACATGGAACACTGGCAAACAAAATAAATGTCCAATTTATCAAAAACGTCTGAGTGTCAGATGCTCTGCTTGGGAGGCAGATCTATAATATCCACAAACCTATGAGCTGGACTCTTGTGCTGGGACTCATTCTTACAGGACAGAAACAAACCAGATCAAGCCACAAGGAGTTTGGTACTGCCTGAGTCTGCCCTGCTGGGAAGGACCTGTGCAGATAACAGGATGTTCACACCAGGCCAGAGATAGAGGCATCCCAGGTCCAGAATACACAGGGGCAAGAGGCAAGGAAAAGTATCTGAAGAAGGAAAAAGTAGGAATCTAGCAATGACCAATCAAATGTCACGGGGGTTAATGGGAATTAAGTGGTTGAAACCCTACAGCTCAGCTCCCTGGCAGAAGAAGCCCAGGCACACAGCCTCACACTCAGGGTGCCAAGAGGCTTGCTCTCCTGGCCTGGGGATAGTCTCCTGGGAGTGAAGTCAGCAACAGCAAGATGTGCTTGACCTGAGCTCACTGCATTTGAGAGGAGTATAGAAGGCACATATGAAGGTTGGGGACAGGCAGGCAATTTTTTTCTTTATATAGATCCATCTACTATTTTTTTTTTTTTTAGAAAAACATGTTTCATTTAGAATTTTTGAAGAATTTAAGTTAACATCTAAAATGCAAACACACTCCCACAGATACATTTTAGTGTGCACACTTAGTTTTACAAATTGAAAACTTCCCAAGGGGGTAGTGAAGTGGCTCAAAGCCAGGCCACCCTCCAACTCCCATCCATACACTGCCACAAAACCACTATTCCTACTTCCATATTCTTTACCTAGCTCCCTCGTCCAGAAAGGCTAGCAAAAAGAATTAAAACAGAAAACAACAACACTGTATATATTCTCAAATACAGTAGCCAGAGGGAGTAATATGCCACAAAGGCATATCTCTGTGATGTCAGGGACATCTGTTTTGTGTATTAAAACTACAGCTGCTCAGTGTAAGTGGAGTGACATGCACACCACATTTCCATCCCTCTGTCCTGCTCCCAAGTATTTTTGGTACTGGGAACCAGCTTATCCAGTGCTAGCTACTTTAGCCTTCATGATAATTGTGAAGCGTCTCTGTGGGACAGAAAATATTCTTTTTCCTTTTTTTAACTGAGAGATAAAGATTTTAATCTGAAAATTACATCACCCATCCACTCTGAGGGAGGCTGATATATCCTGACAAAAGTGTCAAGAGAACATCTGATCTGGTCTCCTCTGATCTTGGCCAATGGGCTAGGGACAAGTACAGGTTGCCCTCCAACTGTCCCAAATCCTGTTCCTAAACAGAGCAGTTACCTGCCAGCCGCCCCAGGCCCCCATTTCCAAGGCCCGCATCCTCTTCTATTTCCTCTAGTTCTTCCAAGTCCAACCCCAACTGCAAATGAAAACAGGGGTAACATTTTAATACTATTTAATATTATCTCTCAAACAAAGATTGAAAAATATTCAAATCCTCTAAGTTTATCCCATTCTTTCAGACTTAAAAATCACAAATTAAAATTAAATTTTAAATCAATGCAGAGAAATGAAAAGTCTTCAGGTATTTCAAAAACTGAAAACAAAAGTTAAAATTAGACATGGTTTAATAGCAAAAGATTTATTGCCATATTGTTAACCTATTTATGGTGAACAGATTATATGCTGCCTAAATATGAAATGAATGATTTGTGGGCAGAATTTTCATTTTTATTTTTTAGTTGTAGATGGACACAATATCTTTGTTTTATTTATTTATTTTTGTATGTGGTGCTGAGGATCAAACCCAGTGCCTCCTCACACATGTGAAGTGAGCGCTCAGCCACTGAGCTACAACCTGAGCCCCTGTGGGCAGGATTTTTGTTGCTGTTTGTTTTGTTTTGAGATAGGATTTTGCCATGTCACCCAGGCTGACCTTGAACCTCTAGACTCAAGCAATCCTGCCTCAGCCTCTTGAATAACTGGAATTATAGGCACATGGCACTGAATATGGCTTGAAACCAATTTTAACAATTCCCTAATTTCAAACATGATCAAATATTTATATGTTGTTTTTCTTAAAGCCAAAACCTAAAAGTATTTTCCTCATATTCAAACAATCTAGTGAAAAAGATACGGCATGTTAAAAATCAGAGAAAACACAGCAGAGTCCCAACTACTTAAAGTGTCTTAAAACCATTCTAGAAACCAGGCATTGTGGCACACGCCTGTAATCCCAGTGATTTCAGAGGCTAAGGAAGGAAGATCCAAATTCGAGACTAGCCTCAGCAATACAGTGAGACCCTATCTCAAAATAAAAACAAAAGAACTGTTGATATAGTTCAGTGGTAGAGTTCGAGCCTCCACAACATAAAGTGTGTCTCAAAATTAAAAATTAAAAAAGGGCTGGGTCTGGGGTTGTAGCTCAGTGGTTCAGTGCTTGCCTCCAATGCATGAGGCACTGGGTTCAATCCTCAGCACCACATTAAAAATAAATAAATAAAGAAAGAAAGAAAGAAAGATATTGTGTCCATCTACGACAACAACAAAAAAATTTTTTTAAAGGGCTGGCAATGTGTAACTCAATAGTATAGAATCACAGGGTTCAATCCTTAGTACTGCAAAAAAAAACCTCCAAAATGTAGATTTCAAGCCTCTCAATTATGGCATTATGGTATATGATAAATATTCTATTAATGTGGCTTTAGTATGTATAAAATTCACAAATTATTAATATTATCTGGATCAATAATTTTGAAATTTTTTGGACTTAGGGGGAATCCAAAAAGTTTTTTGCTTATATGAATTATATCTATCAAATTAATAATTTATCAAGTTAAAAATTAAAATGAAGAAAAATGTTAAAGTATGTGTTGCATATGGATATGTATATATACATATATAGCATGTGTGTATATATATATTACACACACACACACACACACACACACACAAATTCATTTAAAAATAACAAACTGAGCACAGTGGAGAATGTCCACAATCCCAACTATTTGAGAGGCTGAGGCAGAAGAATTCAAAGAAACTTTGCTTATCTACTTTCTGTCTCTATGAAATTGCCTACTGGGGACATTTAAAAGCAAACATCCAATATGTGGCATTTTGTGGCTGGTTTCTTTCAATTTAGCATAACATTATCAAGGTTCCACGGATGAGCCTTCAGGATATTTTTTGGTTTTAAGTATTGGGATTCAACTCAGGGGCACTCAACCACTGAGCCACATCTCCAGCTCCACTTTGTATTTTATTTAGAGACAGGGTCTCACTAAGTTGCTTAGGGCCCCATGGTTGCTAAGGCTGGCTTTGAACTTGGGATCCTCCTGCCTCCAGCTGTGTGCCACCACACCTGGTTCCTTTAGGACATTTTGCTAAATGAATAAGTCAGTCACAAAAGGTCAAATTCACAGAAACAGAAAGCAGAATGGTAGTTTCCAGGATCTAGGGAGATGGGAATAGAAAGTTCTTTAATATGAACAGAGTTTCAATTTTAGGAAAAAGAAAAGGTTCTGTAGATGGGTACTGGTGATAGCTGTATAACAATGTGAATGTGCTTAATGCCACTCAGCTGCACATTTAAAAAGGGCTCAGAAGGTGAATTTAAGGTTATATTCATTTTACCACAAATTTTTTTAATGGGAAAAAAAATTTTAACATAATGTGGGGGTTTATTTCTACACTCTCCAACTAATTCTGTTGGTCTGTTATGTCTAACCTGATTGCCATACCATACAATCTCAATGACCTTTGCTTTATTGGGAAGTGTGAGTTGTTGTTTTTCAACATTATTGTTGAAAAAAAATGTTTTTCTTTTTCAACATTGTGTTGACTATTCCTGGTCCCTTTCAAGTCCATCTAGATTTTAGGATCAGCTTCTCAGTCACAGAAGTCAACTAGAGTTGGACTAGGGATAGTGCTGAATTTGGGGAGTATTGCCATCTTGACAATATTAATTGTTCCAAGCTGTTAACATGAGATGTCTTCCCATTTAGTCATCCTTAATTTCTTTTAACTCTATTTGTTCTCAGAATACAGGTGTTATGTTTTGTTTTTGCTTTTGCTAAATTCACACCTAAGTATTTTATTCTTTTTGATGCTGTTGTAATTGGAATTGTGTCATTTTGCATTATTCATTGCAGATGCATAAAAATACTGTTAATTTTTATAGACAAATACTATATCCTGCAACTATGCTAATCTCACTCACTAATTCTAATGCTTGTTTAATGGATTCCTTAGGATTTTCTACGTCATGTCATCTGCAAACAGAGGTTTTACTTCTTTCTTTTTAAGAAGGATGCCTTGTTTCATTTTCTGCTTCTTTCTTTTTAAGATGGATGCTTTGTTTCATTTTCTTATAAAAATACCCTCTCTAGAATTTCCAGTACAATGTTAGGAAACAGTGAGAGCAGACATCTTTGGACAAAGCACACACACAAGATGAGGACACAATCAGTCAAATGCAGAGTGTAGAAACTGTAAGATAAACCTAGTTCTTACAGATTTATCTGTAAATAAATAGTAAGGCAAAAAATTTAGAAAATAAAAAAAGAGGAAATGCGTATAAATTATGAGAAGTTTAAGAGATATAAGCCAAATGCATCTAAATTATTATAAGAAATTTATGTACTGCCTGAAAAACTGATGATATTAAAGGGTTATTATTATTAATATTTTAGGGATCACAATGGTACAACTGTTTTTAAGAGTCCCTATCTTTTAGAGATACCTATTAAAATATGATGCTTTTTGATGTTGGTTTAAATTATCTGGGAGTACAAGGATATAAGTAAAGCATAACTGGCCATAAGCTGGAGCTGATGACTGGTGAAGCCATGTAATAGGTATGTGGAAAAGTTTACTATAACAGTTACTCAATTTTTATATATATTTACAATTTCCTATAGTTAAAACAATTTTAATAAACTTAATCAAGAGAGAGCTGCTTCTTTTAAAGTACTAGTTTTGAGAGTAAATTGCTCCCTAACCTCTCCAGCTCTATATGATGCATTGGTTCATTTTTTTCTAATACTGCACTCTAAATAGGGAGGCCCTTGGGGAAGAGGCTTGTTAAAGCCCTGTGTCCTAGTTTCCTCCCACTCAAAGCATCTGGCACCCATATTAAAACTTGAAGCACTCAGCAAATGTGGACTGGGAGCCATGAAGATCTAGTCACCACAAAAACCTTTCCAACAGGATTTTAGAAACTATAAAAACTATAGTTTCTAAAATCTTTATCTAAAAAGTATTTTTAAAAGTTTCAACAACTAAAACACTTCTACAACTGTAAAATCCACAGAAGGTATGACTAAGATACTATGTTCTATGCTCCTTACAGACACATTCTAAAGTGACTATTCGGTAAACTTAAATGTCAGGTCACCTGCCAGGGTAACTTCTATCCTGAAAACTTTCCCATACACATGCCAAGGAAAAGGAAACTGTGGGGTCACACCCTAGAACTTCTCCAATGGAGACCTGGAAATAATTTTTTTTCATGGTGCTGGAGATTGAACCCATGGCCTTGTACACTCAAGGCAAACCCTCTACAATCTATCAATTGAGGTATATCCTGTCTGGAAATTTTTATTTTTTTTTTTGTATCAGTGATTGAACTCAGGGGCACATAACTACTGAGCCATATTCCCAGCCCAATTTTGTATTTTATTTAAAGACAGGGTCTCAGGGCTGGAGATGTGGCTCAAGCGGTAGTGCGCTCGCCTGGCATGCGTGCGGCCGGGGTTTGATCCTCAGCACCACATACCAACAAGGATGTTGTGTCCTCCGAGAACTAAAATAAAAAAATAAATAAATATTAAAAAAAAAAAAAAAAAGACAAGGTCTCATTGAGTTGCTTGGCGCCTCACTTTTGCTGAGGCTGGCTTTGAACTCATGATCCTCCTGACTCAGCCTCCCAAGCCTCTAGGATTACAGGCAGAAAATAAAATTTTTGCTCCATGTATCAACTCAACTAAGCACTATATTATATACCTCAGGCACTAAGAAGGGGTTCCCAGCAGGGTATCACCTTATAACCTTGCTGGACTTATAGCCCCAAACAAGCTCCACAAGTTCCTTCCACTCAAACCCAACAAGAGCAAAAGCAGGAGCAGGGGGCTGGTAGGGAGGACCCCTCACTGAAAACCTTCCCATACACATGCCAAGGGAAAGGATGCTATGGGGTCACACCCTAGAACTTCTCCACTGGAGACCTGTGTACCAGGAGATGGCAGGAAAAGGAGATAGACTAGGAAGACAGAGCTGAAACCAATCATAGCTCTGCTCTAAGACTACAAATGACCTGTGAAAGGGTTAAGCCCAAGGGGATTCAATGTTACTGAGGTGCCATTAAGGAAAAACAGTTTTTATTCTGATTAGAGAAAAATCACCTTTTTTTTTTTAAGTAGAAAGTAGTTTTTATTATAATTATCATTATTTTTGTTATGACTCTAAAACATTACTTTTAATTTATTTTAGGGCTTATGTAAGCATATTTTTGTCACCTGTTTTTTTTCCCCCCCTATATAATGTGAGCCACTCCGGGCTTTCTTCCATCAAGAAGACCAGCTTTTTAACTAGGTTATCTTAGGGGTATATGTGGAAGATCAGGTCTGGGTTACTAATTAATAAAGCAAGCAGAAATGGGCAATAACAATCACTTTTCCCATGTTCTAAACATGCCCCTGGGGTGGGAGTGAGAAGTACTGCACAATTCAACACAGTCCTTGCACTCCATGTATTATCATCCCCTTGTCCTCTTGAGGGAGAAGAAATTGCCCTCCAACCCATATCCCTCGAGTAGGGTAGAACACATTTGCCCATTCCATGATTGTGGCCAATTGTAACATCTCTGTTGACCTCTGGGACTTCAAGGGCCACAGAGGCCAACCAGAAGCCCAGACACAAGGGCCCCATACCTGATAAATAGCTTCATCACATGCATTCTGAAGGCCCAGGTTCACCATCGTGTTCTGCAATGTACGGCCCATGTAGAATTCCAGGGAAAGATAATAAATGCGCTAAGGAAGCAAAGGAAAGAATTTTAGATTTATCATTCCATCCCCACACACAGGCAGGTTAAGGGCTATGAAAAGGCTATGAAAAGGCTCATGAAGCATCCACTTGGTTCTTTTACTTACATTAATTCCATGCTGACACCACACATGTAAGAACAGCTCACCCAGAGCACAGGATATTTTCCCTGCACTCTTTTGAGTTTTCAGTGAAAATAAACTGACTTTTCCTGATGTATGGATTAAGCCTTATACTTGAGAACAAGGCTCCCCAAAACTGGGCAGATTCCAGGCTGAGAATAGGTTGGCCTCTCACCAGCTGTGTGCCCATGGGCAAAATTATGTCTTCACTTTTCTAAGATAGGATAAAACAACAAAGTAGGGAAAATATTTTCAAGTATTAAATGTAGCTGGACACGATGGCTGGCACCTGAAGTTCTAGTTACTCGGGAGGCTGAGGCAAGAGGGGTACTTGAGCCCAGGAATTTGAGGCCCATCTGGTGACATAGTAAGACCCCTATAACCAAAATGTAAATCAACAATAAACAAAAGAGAATTACTAGCCAGCACAGTGGCACACACCTGTAATCCCAGCTTGGGAGGCAAAGGAAGAAGATCCTGAATTCAAACCAGCCTCAGCAATGGTGAGGCCCTAAGCAACTCAGTGAAACCCTGTCTCTAAATAAAATAAAAAACAGAACTGGGGATGTGGCTCAGTGGTTCAGTACCCCTGAGTTCAATCCACAATAACCCCCCCAAAAAAGAGAGAATTCCTGATCACAGATTTTGAAACACACATGCAGTTCTTGATAAACATCAGCACAATCAATAAATGCTGGGTGTCTGAATGAATGCATCCATTTCCACAAGGCAGAAGTCAATTTTGCTGGGGATGGAACTTGTGGGCCTTGCACATGCTAGGCAAGCGCTCTATAACTAAGTCACACCACAGCCCAGAAGTCTGGTTTCTGCCTGATGCCTAGTGGCTGGTTTAGGGACTCATAAATGCTATCTTGTGTTAAATGAGGTGATTTAGGCCAGGCATGGCGGTTCACAACTTTAATCCCAGCACAGGAGGACCACAGGGAGGTTCAAAATGAGCCTTGGCAACTTAGTAAGGCTGTAAGCAACTTAGTGAGACCCTGTCTCAAATTAAAATTAAAAGTGAGTGGTTGAACACCCTTGGGTTCAATTCCTGCTACCAAAAAAAAAAAAATGAGGTGATTTAACCAGGACTACTATCATATGTAGTGCTACTGAACCCCAAATAGGGTTCCAAAACCTCATATGTTGGGGCTCAGAAAATGATATCCCATGCAGGCACAGTGGTACCCACCTATCTCAGTAACTTGGGAGGCTGAGGCAGAAGGGTTGCAAGTTCAAGGACAGCCTTAGAAACTTAGTAGGACCCTGTCTAATACAAAGGACTAGGGATTTAGCTTATTAGTAAAGGACTCCTGAGTTCAATTCCTAGTGTGTGTGTGTGTGTGTGTGTGTGTGTGTGTGTGTGTGTGTATTTCACATACACATACTCCAAAGACTGCTGCTATGGACATGCTGAGAAGCCTCAGAATCCATCTCAGAATCAAGGTCCCTATCACCTCCCCTTGTTTCTCTCTATCCCAGTCCAAGGAGCAGCATTATGTGACCAGATCCTCCAAAGGAGAAACAGAGTCATCTTCAATCTTCATCCTCTGAAATTTTGCTAACCAGAAAATACTAAACAGTCTCAGGGGACTGCAGTCTGTCAATATATCTGGACAGACTTTTTTCACATACCAATGTCCTCTGTCTTGATCAGTTCAGTATTCCAAAGGCCAGGCATCATTTACAAACCACGGTCTGTTCTGCAAGCCAAACCAACTATATCCCAGGCTTCTGTATGTTCTCCAATGAATTCCCCTAAAAACTGGGCTATCCTTTGAATTCCCTTAAAAATCAGTTTCTAGTCCTCTAAAAATTGCCGACATCCCCTCTTTTCGCCCTATGCCCTATGAAAGGGTATTTAAGTTTCAATTTTCTGCCATTTCCTCTGAAAGGAAAATTTACACTTTGTAAAAATACACTTTGTATGTCTAATTTTTCCCCCAGCACATTAACATATTTGTTTATTCTCCCATATAATCTGTCTATTGTCAGTTCACCCCTGTGAATCTTCAGAGGACAAAGGGAAGCCTTTTGTTTGTCCCCACACATATGCACTCTATCATGTACCAGTCACAGGAAATATGTAAATAAAAGAAATATGTCAATAAAACCACTGAAAACCAAAAGATAGGGAGCAGAAGGTACATTGCAAAAAGTTAGAAAGGATTTTGAATGATTTTGTCATAAAGACTTGATAAATGTTGGAGGAGATAGATACCATGTATACATACACCAAAGCATCACAAGGTAAAGTCAAAACAAAACAACAACAACAAAAAAGGACTGGACTAGGAGTGTGCAAGTGAATAAAACATCAAGCTGGGCACAGTGGCACTTCCCAAAAGTTCAGAAGGCTGAGGCAAGAGGACCACAAGTTCAAAGTCAACCTCAGCAACTTGGTAAGGACCTGTCTTGAAATAAAATAAAAACATAAATAAAAGAACTGGGGATGTGGTTCCATGTTTAAAAAAACAGAGTTCAGTCTTTGATGGCCTTTTTTCTGTTTTGTTTTTGGCCTTTTGTTTTTGTATCATAGGGATCAATCCCAGTGGTACTCTATCACTAAACTACATTCCCAGCCCTTTTAATTTTTTGAGACAGGGTCTCACTATATTGCCCAAGCTGGCCTCCAAATAATATATATATATATATATATATATATATATATATATATATGCTTTTTTAGTTGTAGGTGGACATAATACCTTTATTTTATTTTATTTTTTTTTTTTAAAGAGAGAGTGAGAGGAGAGAGAGAGAGAGAGAGAATTTTTAATATTTATTTTTTAGTTCTCGGCAGACACAACATCTTTGTTGGTATGTGGTGCTGAGGTTCGAACCCGGGCCGCACGCATGCCAGGCGAGCCCGCTACCGCTTGAGCCACATCCCCAGCCCCCTTTATTTTATTTTTATGTGGAGCCTTCCACATGCAAGGCAAGTACTCTACTACTGATCTACAAACACAGCCCTGGCCTCCAGCTTTTGATCCTTCTGCCTCAGCCTCCCAAATAGCTGGAATTATATTATGTGCTATTGCACCCAGTTGATAACCTGTTTTTACTTTTTTAATCATTTGAACATACGGCTTCTAAATTACTATCCAAATTCCAACATCCTTAAAATCACAAAAACATTGCAATGTAATTAACAAGTCTTCACAGTTGCTGTGGGTAAAACTCCCATTCCCATGACTCACAGTCCATTGCTTCTTGCTGACTTTTCATCACCTTGGACTTTATTTACACTACACTTGAACCAACTTATTATTTTATGGGGTTTCCATAGCAGTCTGCCTTCCCACCCACAAAGAAGACTGTGGGTATTTATAACAAATGTGAAAACATACTGGGCCCAGCTAGAACTCAGCTGCCTGAGAAAATACTGAATTAAGGGTTCATACACAATAATTTCCTTTTTCCTATGTACAGTATCCCCACTTTTCTGAGGGGTACATATTCAAACACTCCAGTGGAAACCTGAAACTATAGACAGTACCAAATATTTCACAGGCTAAGCATCCCTCATCTGATAATTTTTGAATAAGAGATGCTCAAATGGCAAATTATACAAATATTCCAAAATCTGAAAAATTCTGAAATCTGCAACACTTCTGGTCCCAAGCCATTCAGATAAAGGATATAAAACTACATTTACTGTGTTTTTTCATAAATGTATAATCTATAATAAAATTTAATTTATAAATGAAGCATACTAAGAGATGAACATCAATAAAAGAAAAATAATATTGTTATTTAATAATAAATATATTTTAATGAAAGCTATGTGAAAGTGTCCTCTCTCAAAGATATCTTATGGCCCTGTAGATTTTAGCAACTTTAGCAACATAATGTTTTCTTTCCTAAACCAAGAACTTTCACTTTAGAGAAGAACTTTACTTCTTCTGTTTCACATATCCAAATTCCCAAGATCACTATTCTTGTGCTTTGAAGCCATTATTTGGTAAAATAAGAGTTACTTAAACATAAGCTCAGTGGTGGAGTGCCCTTGAGTTCAATCTCCAGTTACCTGCCCCTCCCAAAAAAAAAAAAAAAAAACCACTGATTTACAGAGTATTTCAAAGAGACATCTGCCTCCCATGTTTACTGAAGTACTATTCACAGTAGCCAAGATAGAGAAAATGTGATGTATATACACATTACATTATTCAGCCATAAAAGGGATAATGTGGGGTAAGAGATGTAGCTCAGTGGTAGAACATTTGCCTAGTGTGCAGGCCCTTGGCCCAATCTCCAGTACTGAAAACACACACACACACACACACACACACACACACACACACACAGAGAAAGAATAAAGTCCTGTTATCTCCAACAATCTGAACAGAACTGGAGGACCTTCTGTTAAATGAAATAAGCCAGGCACAAAGAGACAAACACCACACAATCTCACTCATATATGGAATCTAAACTTCTCATAGAAGTTGCAAACAGAATATTAGATTCTAGGGAGGAAGAAATGGGGAAGTATTTTTTTAAAAATTACTTTTTTAGTTGTAGTTGGACATAATACCTTTATTTTACTTATTTATTTTTATGTGGTGCTGAGGACTGAACCCAGGGCCTGGCCCGTGCTACGCAAGCACTCGACCACTGAGCCACAACCCCAGCCCCAAAGCCCCACCCTGGTATGTTTCAGATGGCTAGGAAAGTTAAGTTCTAGTGTTGTATTGCACAGTAGGGAACTAATGATAATACACTGAATATTTCCAAAAAACTAGATTTTGAATGTTTTCACTACAACGAAATGAAGTTTGGCAAGATATGCTGACCCTATCATATAACATCACACAATATAGACATGAACTGAAATATCACATGGTTTCCCAAAAACATGTACAACTTTAATGTATTAAGTTAAAAATCTTTTTAAATAAAAAAGTCCATTGATATAAAGTGTTAATGTCATCCAAAAACCCCCTTCACAGAAATATTTGTAATTATGTTCATATTTGGGCACTGTGTCCCAGCCACGGTGACACATAAAACTAGCCATTATAGCTTATAACAGCAGAGGACAGACTGTCTTCTAAGAAAGTTGTGGTGCACACACATTGGTAGACAAATGATGGCCAAACCCTCCCTTCCACTTGGCCAGCTATCAGGGTGAACAGCAACACAGAACAGCTGCCCACCATCAGCTTCAGGCCAGAGAAAATAATTAAGTTATCTGCTGCCCTGGAAGCCTGCCCATGGAATACAAGGTCAACTACACACACCCAAGTAGAAATACATCAGAATGACTGGGAGTGTCAGAAAGACTCCAGCAGCTGTTCTCACTACTGGCTAGCTAAAACAAAACCCCAGAAATGGGGATCAGAGCAGGCAGGGCTACAAAACACTGCCCAGAATTATCCTCCTTTAAAACATCTGGTTACAGCCAGACCATAAAGAGTAATTGTATTCATTGTGATTCTTTTATTAGGAATATTTGGGCAGGGATTGGGGATACAGCTCAGTTAATAGAGTGCTTGCTTCGCACTGGTACAATCCCCAGCACCACAAAAAAAAAAAATGTGTGTGTGTGTGTGTGTGTGTTTACCTATACCTATACATATATATATATATATATGTATATATGAGGCAGAGTTATAGTTCAGTTGGTAGAGCATTTGCCTAGCATGTATGAAGCACTGGATTTGATCTTCAGGACTACATAAAAATTAATAAAAGTATTGTGCCCATCTATAACTAAAAATTAAAAAAAAATAAACATTTAAAAGACAAAAGTTTGGGCCCCATAGTAGAGCTGCTTTCCTTAATTGCAGTCAGGTCATAAGCTTACGGGGAAAAGCCACAGTGACCTGACACTGATGTGGTCAGCTTTATGTAAACCCATGGAAATAACACAGATTGGACAACAAAGATCTGTGACTCTCAAATCTAAGCATGATCTTTCATTTTTGGGGGGACCAGAACTTAGGATCTGTATTTTGGGTCCTAACCTTGCACCTGAATTTAGCCCATTCTCCTTCTCCTACTGTCCCACCCCAACATTCTATCTGAAGCCTTTTATTAGTTGGAACTTTTTGCATTACACCTTGCTGAAACATACTCAAATTCTTTATGGAGACAGAATATCTAAACAAAATTTAAACATCTTTTTAAAAAAAATATTTATTTTTGTTTTTGTTTTGTTTTAGGTGGACACAATATCTTCATTTTATTTTTATGTGGTGCTGAGAATCGAACCCAGTGCCTCAGGCATGCTAGGCGAGCATGCTACCACTTGAGCCACATCCCCAGCCTGAAACATCTTATAAAAAACAAATTCTAACATGTTGGAATGCCAAGAAATCTCAGAAATAGATTCTCCCTTCATTTAAAGAAGAAAAAACTGAGGCCATACCCACAGTGACAGACTGAGTGGTAAAGCCAGGACTGAAATGAGTTTGAGGCCTTGAGGTTTAACTTGGTGCTTGGGTGTTTGCCTAGCACATACAAGGACCCAGGTTCAATCTTCAACACCACAAAAGGAAAATTTTTTGCATAAGTAGTGCAGATTCATGTGCAACCCTCCCTTACCACCACCCAACTCTTCCAGTCCCTGGGTGAGTGGTGTCTCAGGCACTATAGTTTGAGTCCAGAGTTCACTCTTGACCTTGCCAATTTTAGAGAATCCAAGAAATGACTATGTTGCAGAATGAGGCCATTCATGGAGCCAAAGTGACAGGTGTGGGGAGGCTAACATAGTACATGACCAGCATTTGTTTCCCCTTCTGATTGGTGTGGCATTGTCGGTCACCCTGTGATCTGGTTGCCTATGTAAAACAGACAATAGCCCCGATTTTTAGGGTCAAGAAAATGCAATGGTCTTCGTGCATGGGCGTGCCTTCCTACATCCCCATGGGTCCAGCTACTCTCACCTGTTCCTTTGTGATATTTCCCCTAGCCCTGTTTGGGATAGAATGTTCCATGGAAACGCCCTTTGTATGTCCCCTTCTCTTACTCTGCCCTTGTGTGTGGCCTACCTAGAAGTCAGTCATCCTGCTGATAGCAGACATCATGAAGCTAGACTCAGCCCCCTGAAACCTGATCCCTTGCCTTATTTGAATGGCTTCTCCTCAATAAAAGGGGTCAGCACTTGCTCTGGCTTGCTCTGGCTCTCTCTCTCTCTCTCTTTCTGTGGATCCTTAAGATCAGAGGAGCCGTCACAGCACCCCCAAATAAAAAGGTATTTCTGTTTCTTGTGTGGTTATTTCGCGCAGCCCAGTTCTCCTGAAGTGACCCTTGAGTGTTTAAATCGCTGGGAACAGGACAGACAGGGAACGTCCTCTCTCATGGATTCTTGCAATCATGCTGGAAAGATTTCAGAAACACCTTGCAACTTGGGTAGCAAGCATGAGCTTATTAGGAGAGAGGGGAAAAGGAGACACTCTCAAACGAGAGGGACAGCATGCCCGTCCTGCTCTCTTGATGTATTGGGGGTTCCAGGGAATCTTCCTGAGAGTCCACCTCATGTCCACTTCTTTTTTTAAAAAAAAAAAAAGAGAGTGAGAGACAGTGAGAGAGAGAGAGAGAGAGAATTTTTTTTTAATATTTATTTTTTAGTATTTGGCGGACACAACATATTTGTTTGTATGTGGTGCTGAGGATCGAACCCGGGCCGCGCGCATGCCAGACGAGCGCACTACCGCTTGAGCCACATCCCCAGCCCCACATGTCCACTTCTTAACTTGTGACCCACAGCAGGTTTGTGTTAAACTTCCAAGTCTCCACTGTGCATGATTCCTATTATGACATGCTAAATATCCAAGGCAACTCCAGATCACTTTGGCCCACTGAGTAGTTCTAACTGGAACTTTTTTATGGTTGGTTAGGGGGTGCTTTTAATTGTTTTCTCTATCCTCAGTTCTGTAATTTGACCAGTCTAAAGATCACAAAAAGAGTTGGGGTTGTAGTTAAGTAAGTGGTAAACCACTTACCTTGCAAATGTGAGGCACTGCTCACCGGCACCATGTAAAACTAAATAAACAAAATAAAGGTATTGTATCCATCTACAACTAAAAATATATGTTTAAAAAAAAATCACAAAAGCCACCCCTGCTTTAGGGTAACTTGCATTCTTATCAGCTTTTGGGCCAGCACTTCTCCTGTAAATAACAGGTTGTTTATTAAGGCATATAGCATATCCTATTGACTGAATCCAAGCAGGTAAACTGTTTTTTAAAATAATTTACCTGGGCTGGGGATATAGCTCAGCTGGTAAAGTGTTTGCCTTGCATGCACAAGGCCCCGGGTTCAATCCCAGAAAGGAAGGAAGGAATAAAGAAAAATAAAGTTTAAATTCTTTAAAATAAATAAATAAATAAGATCATGGGGAGGACAGCATAGTAGGTATAGTTTATAGAATTTATCCCCTTACCTTCATGTTCCCATCGCTCATGGCTGTTCCCTATCATACATGATAACTAAGCACCCTGGGCACTCCAAGTTTCTATTACTTAAAATGAAGCACTAAAGTCACAAAACAATAGATTCAACACTACACTATTTTATGTGATTAAAAATAAGTTTCTACCAGTAAAGAAAAAAAATATATAGAATACAAAATATTTAACATTTACAATGTTACTATTAGGTTGTCATATTATTTTTTTTCCTATTGGTTCATCTGTGTTTCCTAATTTTTTCTCCAGTAATCATAAGGACTTAACATATTTTCAAAGACAAAAATAATAAATATAAGCATTATATCTTATTAAACATAGTGTCATATCACAGTCTAAGATGTGCTGGTACCAGTCCCTGAGGCAATTCCTAGGGCTTGGGGTATAGCTCTAAGGTTTTTTTTACTGGAAGCCCATTTCCTCTCATAGGCTCTGGCAGAGTCTTGTTTCTGGCATTACCGGCTGAGAAAAAAGATGATGAGCTTATTTTCATCATGAATTAGCCAGAGAAGCACTTAAACTTCAACTTTCCACTTTTAAATGGACTTTCTATCCGGAACAGGCAAACAAGACTTCCATTTACGGGCTGTGTGGTTTCTTTAAAGAAGAAAGGTTTCCACCTATGGCCACAGATCTCTCACCAAGGAGCAAGGCAATATGTTGTTGGAGAAACTAATTTTACTCATGAAGGTCATTTCCTTAATCCCTGGGACCATCACTGACTGGCCTTTCTAGGATACAATTATATGCAAAAACTCTAGCAGGAACTCTAAGGTGTCATCCAGTTCCTGGGACATGCCCTTGAATGTGCAAGCAAAACTGTACCTTTGTCATCCACTGCTTGGACAATAAAAATGTTGCATACCACAGCTCTCCCACTGGCAGAGAATTCTGGAGGAGCCACTGCCTCTTGGCCAGCTTCCCTGGCAGTCATCCCAAGCCCTTGTTGTAATAACCTGTTTTAGTCATTTGGTGCCACTTCTTTCTAAGCTGTCTTGCACACTAAATACTGAAGAGGCTCAAATGGATTTCTAACAGATCTGTCTTTTTTACCATCTCTATTTTATAAGAGAAATCAATTTTGAAAGCCAATCAATCTCACTGTTAACAATTATTAAATATATCTTAATGTCCTACAAATATATCCTACAATATCAACAAAGCACCTGTCCAGTTTCCAGGTGTCTACTGCAAATCAAATCTTTGCAAATTTGCCTCAAGCCTGCTAGTGTCTTTTTCTCAACAATTTTCACCCTACCTTAGTATAGGAAAGACAAAACTCTTCATGGTAAAAACAAAACAAAACAAAACAACAAAAAACAAAAACTGGCAACAGAGGGCTGTCCAAGATTATGATGCACTCATGACACTGAAAACCAGGAAGTAAGCATTTACTGACTTGGAAAACTGTTTCCAAGTGAAAAAGTTACAATTGTTTATGAATGAAACAGAAAAGCCACAAAATTGTGCAACATACTTTTAAAAATAATGTGTATGTATACTTAGAGATAGGACAAAATCTGGAAGAGCATAAAACTACATTTAACATGGTTAAGAATTAGTGAGGGCTATCAATAACTTTCTTTAATGATTTTGTATTTTTCTAATTGCAAGTTAATTTTTTGCAAAATATAAAAAGTAACAATTACTAAAACAATCTATGTGAATCCAAGAAAATTTTTCTTTTTTTTTAATTTATTTTTTAGTTGTAGTCGGACACAATACCTTTATTTTATTTATTTTTTATGGGGTGCTGAGGACTGAACCAGGGCTTCACATGTGCTAGGCGAGCACTCTACCACTGAGCCACAACCCCAGCACCCCCACCCCCGCCAAGCAAAATTTTTCAAAAATTTTTCAATTTTTTTGTGGGAACTTCAAAGACGGAGCCTTCTCCCAGGAATCCATCTCTGAGCTTGGGACCAGTCCTGCTCTAATCAGGAAACAAAATGATTTTCTCCTAATCACCCTTGCCAAGAAAAGCCCCACAATTCCCTGCTGATTACTGACCTCACCCCCTTCCAATCCATAAAACTACCAGGCCTGGTTCCAGTACCCTTTTCTCCCACTCGCTGCTGCAGAAAAACAAAAAGAGTGGAGAGTGGGGGAGGGGGGTCAGAAAGAAAGCACAGACGAGCAGCCATCACTCAAGAAGAGCCCGGCTAAAACCCAGGCGGAAAATTCCACCATGATCTCCGCCACAGGTTCTGCAGGGAACATGGGAACCCTGCAAGGCGCCGGCTCCTAGCGGAAAGGTCTCACGATCTCCGCCCAAGGCTAACAAGCCCCAGGCCTCCAGTGCCCTGACGTCCAAGGATTCCCGGCGACCGCCGGAATCTGCTCATCCCAAGTTGTGCAGAGGGCGGGGGACGGTTCGCCGCAGGCAGACCCCCGCCCAAAGCCATCCACCGTGAGAGGCGAGGGCGCGGATCTGCGAAGGGCTGCGGGAGATGGGTGCACTGGAGCTGGAGTTAACAGAAAAGTGGTCGCCCTCCCTAGACCAATATCGATACCGACGCCTACACGCGTCTTCAGAGAAGGATGCCAGCAACGGGATGCCCTTTGAGGTGAGGGGGAGCCAGCAGCGCGGCAGGGAGCACAGCCAGGCAGTCGCGACCCCGCCCCACCTACGCGACCCGGGCAGGAGGTCTCGGCCTCCGAGCCGAGAGGGGGAGCCGCCTCACCTTGGGGTCACGCTCGTAATAGTGCTGCTGTGTACGGATCCAGCGGCCGACCAGGTGGTCGCGCACGGTGTGGGCTAGCGCGAAGAAGTAGTCGCGAGGCGTGGCCACGTTGCGGTCCTTGACCAGAGTGAAGTGCAGATGCCGGTTGAAGCTCTTCCGCACCTCCGCCACGTCGCCCAACCCCGCCAGGCCGCGCACACTGATCTGCTTCCGCCTCTCGCTGTCGGTCAGTGGCTTCGCCATCGCGCCGGCCGAAGAGGAGGTGGAAGAGAAGACCAGAGAGGAGAAGCTGACACCAAAGATGCTGCAGCGGCTCTGGCGCCAAGGACTGCGGCTTTGGCTGGCTGGCAGGGGCCGCGCCTGCGCGCCGCGTGGGGGGCGGGACCGTGCCGCGGAGAGAGGCCCAGCCTGGGGCGGGGGGGGGGGCGGGGGGGGGGCGGGACACAGGGAGGGGCGGGCCCTGCGGGGGCGGGGCCGCGCTGCGGGAAAAGACCTCGCAGGGCCCGGAGGGGTTTTAACTCAGAAGGGCCTCCAGGAGGGGTTTTAACTCAGAAGGGCAAAAGGTATCCTGTTTCCTAAATGAGAAAGCTGGTATATTGGAAGCTGAGGCGACCTACCTCCCAAGAGCTGAGATTTGCGTCGATGGATCAAAAATGAGAGGCGACTAGAGGGAGCTGAAGAACTGCTGCTAGCTCATCAATCCAGGAGAGGGGTTCTGCTGTGCCCGGACATATTGGAGTTTCTGGGGCCCAGAAACTCCATTTCTACACAAGGTCACCAGCTGTCCTCCTCTGGGAGTGACCTGGGTGCTGGGTTGTGGCTGAGGCCTGGCAAATGTTAAGGGAAACAGTGTTAGCTTGACAGCTCTCAAAGCCTGGTTGGCCCCATCTCTTGAGTTGGAGAGGGGTTGGCTCTAAAAATACCATCTAAGAAAGTAAAAATCGGTTTACAAGCCACACACGCCTGTATCCCCAACTACTTGGGAGGCTGGGGCAGGAGGATATCAAGTTCCAGGCCAGTCTGTACAATTTTGCCAGAGCCTGTCTCAAAATAAAAAATAAAAAGGACTGGGGTATAGATAAGTGGTAAAGCACCCTTGGGTTCAATTCCCAGTGGCCGTACAGGGAGGGGAAGAGAGAGGAAAAAAGGAAGGAAAGAAGATTAATCTACACTGAGAATGTAAATCTTCCTGCCAATTCAGACCTGGCTGACAAAAACAGAACCAGTTGCAAGTGAAAGAGAGAATTATTTCCCTTAAGGGCACACTGGGGATACCATCATGTGTATCACAACCTCAGGATCCACACTGAGAAAACCTGCTCCCAAAACCACAGACCAGCACTTTGCCCTCTGACATTGTTAACAGGAAAAAGGAAACACCCCCTATTATTACTGGCAGCCAAACCAAGGGAACCTGCCTGGCAAAATTCGCTCACCCACTCACATAAGAAATAGGCAAACAATGGAAGAAGTAAGAATTAATTTTATGCAGTTTGATCAAACTGGAGAGAAGCAGACAGATTGCTTCTCCACAGATCCCACAGAAGATAGTTCCACAGAAGCAGTTACAATTTACAGAAACAAAAGTCAGTGTTATACACATGTATATTTAACTGCCAGAGAACATGTCAGTTTCAGCTGGCTAAACTGGCTATGCTCATGCAGACCAAGGAATAGATTCTATTCTCAGCATGAAGAAATTTAGCTCTCTGTTTCATCTGGACAGAGGGACTCCATCCCCTCCTGTCTCTTCCATTTCAACCTGGGATAAAGCTTCAGTTTCTGGCAGTTGCTCAATGCTGTAGTCTCCAAGGAATCAGAGCTGGGTCCACTTTGCAGACCAGACCTGCTGGCCCTTTACAAATAACTCATCTCATGCAAACCTGAACTCCACCCTTCCCAAAACTCATTAGATCTCTGTCTTTTCTTCTTCTTCTTCTTTTTTTAAATATTTTCTTTTTGTTTTAGATAGACACAGTATCTTTATTTTACATTTATGTGGTGCTGAGTATCGAATCCAGTGCCTCATGCATGCTAGGCAAGCCCTCTACCATTGAGCCACAACCCCTCTGCCTTTTCTTTTATTCTTGGGATGTTCTCCCTCACTGCAATGGGTTACAAAATTTACTCCTGGTGGTCTGAAGCTGAAGAGACTGCAAAGCTTCCTGAATTTCACCGAGGTAAAGATAGCCCACAAGAGATGTCACAAAAATTCAGGTGCAGGGCTGGGGATGTGCATCAATGGTGGAGTATGTGCCTAGAATGTGGGCAATCCAAGGTTCTATCCTAGAAGTGAAAAGAAGAAAGTCCAGGTGTTACTGAAAGCTTGGTCCTTTCCCGGATGTTAATCCAATAACAAGGGCACAGTTTTGAGAAATAAAGTTTTATTGCTTTGCTAACAAAGAAGAAACACAGGGGACCCCTGTCCCAGAAGCTGTGATTCTCCCTATCAAGGGGAACAGGGGGCTTTTAGAGAGGCAATTCAAAGGCTACATTCCACATGTTCTGTCCAGAGTTGTAATTTGCTTATTAATTTGGGAGATAGTCATTTCTGAGATATTCTGGTGCCATTCCCAAAGTCTGAGTTACTTTTTTCCTGTATTGGGTGTGTGCTCAAGGACAGATAACTCTGCCTAGAATGGGGAAGAAAGGTAATCCTGTTTCCCTGATATTAGAGAGAGGAAAAAAATGAAACATTTCCATTTTAAGAATAAGTTACATTGGCAGGAGCAGCACTAATTTAAAGCATAAAGTGAACAACTGTTACCCAGGTACATTTTTTTTTTCGGTGTAATGCTTCCAAAATTACCTTACCTGAGTCCACTGCCAGCTTCAAGTCTTCTCCAAGGACCAGTCTTCGGTACTCCTGGTACTCCTGGTACTCCTCCGCCCTATTCTGAATTCACTCATGCACTGTATCCTAGGTATTCTGAAGCCAACAGATCAAATTTCAGTCACTGATGTGAGAACTGTCAGGGGTCCAGATACGGATGGAGGTTGGGGAGATTGACATAATCTCTCTGAAAGGGAACATGGCATCTCATGAGGCACAAAAATGATTGTGCCTCATGACCACTATACCACTCTGGAGAATAGATTGCCAGAGGAGCTTCAAAGACAGAAAAAAAAAAAAAAGTACAAAGATATTTTCTGGCCAGCTGGGCATGGTGGTGCATACCTGTAATCTACTCCTGGTGGTAGATTACAGGAGTAATCTACATAATCTACTCTTGCTGCTCTGCCACAGCAACTTATTTTTATTTATTTTTTAATTGTAAATGGACACAATACCTTTATTTATTTATTTTTATGTGGTCTGGAAGATCGAACCCAGTGCCTCACATGTGGCATGCAGGTGCTCTACCACTGAGCCACAACCCCAGCCCGCAACTTATTTTTAAAATGCACATGTTTCTTTCTTTTCCTCTCTCCCTTTTCCTCCCTACTCTCTACGGGAAAGAGGATTACCTTTCTTTCCCATCCTAGGCAGAGTTATCTGTCCCTAAGTACATACCTACCAAAGGAAGGAAGAAATCCCAGACTTTGGGGATGGTACCAGAAGGTCTCAGAAATGACTATCTCCCAAATTAATAAAACAGGGGTTCATATGATGCTTTGACTATATCCCTCGTGGCTTTGAAACTTACATTGTTTTTCTTTTCTTTTTCCCAACCTTCTTTTCCCTGTTCTCCTCCCTGATTTTTCCCCCTAATATTTTCCCTGATCTTCTCTGATCTTCTTTTCCCTGATAACCTTTCCTGATATTTCCCCTAATCTCATTTTCTCGGAATCACCTCTTTAAAAACGCCCTGTTCCTGATGATGTTCCTTTGGGTCACCTCTTTAATAAGAGCTCCCTGTCCCTGCTGATGAGAGAATCACAGCCTTTGGAATAGGAATCCCCTGTTTTTTCTCCTTTGCTAGCAAAGCAATAAACCTTGTTTACCTTTTTCTCCAAACCATGTCCTCCTTATTGGATTGGCATTGGGGACAAGGACCAAGCTTTTGGCAACAATCTCTGGGTACTCCCTCATTTAAGTACAATTCATATGCTAATCAATTTGTTTTTGTCTTGGGGATCTGACTTTGGCTTATCTAATTCACAGGACCTCTACCTAGAAAACCAACATGGAAAAAGGAAAAGATTGTGCCTCCCGACAAAACCTACAGGCAGATTCAGACCAGAGATGGAGAGCAGAGCTGTGGTGAGGAATCTGGCTCTCATCTTCCATTTTAACAATATTATAGAACTTCAGAACACACCAGATGAAAAGAAACCAGGCTCTGCTTTCATTTTATATAAAGCTGGAAAGTAGATTTGCACTTCCAAGCAAAAAGCTTTGAGTAAAACCTATGTTCCTACCAATTTGAGTCCAAGTTTTCTGGAACCTCTCCAGAATCATGGCCTAAACTCTTCCTTCCTGGGGCAGAATCTTGTGCCATCCAGTAGTACATACTCTACTCTCTTGATAGCCTGGACTCAGAGCTGTGACCAGGCCAGTGTACCTGTTCCTCTTGGAATTAAGAGAAGATCATGAGGCAATTTGAGTCCCCTATCACAAAATGGCTCTTTATAATCTCTTCTCCTTTTGGAAGATCATTTGACTTTTGTTTATTTTTGTTGTTTTTGTTGTTGTTGTTGCAGTACCAGGGATAGAACTCAGGGGTGTTTTATCCATGAACTATATCCCCAGCCCTTTTTATTTTTTATTTTGAGGCAGGTGAACTATGTTGCCCAGATTGGGCTTGAATTTGTGACCCTTCTGCCACACCCTTTTCTCTCCCCTAATTTGCTGGGATTACAGGTATGTGCCTCCATGCTCTTCTGGAAGACCCATCTTTTTTAAAAAAATTCATTCATTAAAAAGGGATGATATGGGCTAGGGTTGTGGCTCAGTGGTAGAGTGCTCACCTAGCATGTTCAAGGCCTTGGGTTCGATCCTCAGCACCATATAAAAATAAATAAACAAAATAAAGGTATTAAAAAAAGTTGGGCTGGGATTGTAGCTCAGCAGCAGCGCCCATGCTAGGCAGGACCCGGGTTCGATCCTCAGCACCACATAAAAATAAAGACATTGTGTTGTGTCCATCTACACCTAAAATAAATAAATAAATAATTTTTTTTTAAAGTCAATTACTTAAAAAGGGGGGCGGGGATGACAGGCCAAACTGTGGGTAGAGCACTTGCCTAGCATGCAGGAAGCCTTGGGTTCCATCCCCAGAACAACAAAATAAATAATAAAGGGATGTGTTGGGTTTGTGGGAGACTCTCCACTGAAGTTAAGTTTCCATCTGGAGAGAACATCACAAACTCCTTTACCCCTCCTCCTATATTACAGGGGTTCAAAAAACTACTGGCTAGCTGGAGGAGATGGTTCAGGTCTGTAATCTCAGTGACTTGGAGGCTGAGGCAGTAGGACCCTAGGTTTAAGGCCAGCCTCGGCATATTAGTGAGAACCTGTGTCAAAATAAAACATAAAAAGGGGTGGGGCTGGGGTTGGGGTGTAGCTCAGCAGTAGAGTGCTCACCTAGCACACATGAGACCCTGGGTTCCATCCTCAGCACCACATAAAAATAAACAAATAAAATAAAGATATTGTGTCCAACTGCAACTAAAAAAAAAAAAAAAATTAAAAAGGGGGTGGGAATGTAGCTCAGTGGTAAAGTGTCCCTGGATTCAGTCTTCAAAATAAAAGGTTGGTGGTGCTGGGGCTGGGGCTCAGTGGTGGAGCATTTGCTTAGCATGTGTGGGGCACTGGGTTCAATCCTCAGCACCACATTAAAAATAAATGAATAAAATAAAGGTCTATTAACAACTAAAAAAATATTTTAAAAAAAAAAAGGTTGAATGAATGGCTTGGGGACATCACCAGTCCTAGGTGAGAAGGCAGATGCAGAGGGCTAAGATGCTGGGATCCTGGCAACATTGCTGGCTGCTCTGTGCCAGTCAATTAAGTGTTTGCAAATGAACACAGACCAGGCCTTTCAGAAAATGGGAATGAAATAACAAATGCATCATCTTTCGAGAGGTTGATAATTATTTTTTGGGGGGAGAGCGGTTACTGGGGATTGAACTCAGGGCCACTCAACCACTAAGCAACATCCCCAGCCTTATTTTGTATTTTGTTTAGAGACAAGGCCTCACTGAGTTGCTTAGTGCCTCACCGTTGCTGAGGCTGGCTTTGAACTAATGATCCTTCTGTCTCAGTCTCCTGAGCCACTGGGATTATAGGCGTGTACCACCAAGCCAGCTGAGAGGTTGGTAATTATAAAGCTTGGTAGAATAAAGACCACCAGCTGGAATGACATGGTAGAGTTGGGTCCCTCCCTCCACTAAGGTACATAAACAGTGATATTAATGTATTTAATACATTTGTGTTAAATAATAATTCAAGGGACTAGAGTGAAAAATGGGAGTGAGAAAGAAGGAAAGAAGCTCCTTTCTATAGCACCAAATAAATGCCAGAGTAGATACTAGCAGTTTTGAGCAAAGGCTGTAGTAGAATATCCATCTGGTATGCTGCCTGAATGAATACCCTACTGAAGCCAGAATCAGACAGGCAGTCAGTATAGATAGGTAAATCGAGTCAGGTCAGGAGGCCAATTTTGAGTGAGTCTGGGAAGTTGGAAACTATACCCTGAGGGATTGAAATGTTAATTTCTTCAGAACCCTTCCCCTACACTTATCAAGAACCCTCCTCCTGCTCCAACCTATTGCCAAGGTAACCTGTCCCAGGAATTACCCCTCCCTAAAGCTATAAGGTTGTTAATATTCTATCCCGCCTTTCCCCCTTCAGCCCACCTGTTTCCCACCTTTTGGGCATCTCACCAAACAATCCTGGGCCTAGTCCTGGGCTTACTCACATATGCACAAAGGAGAAAGATAAGGGGGGAAAAGGCAGGAGACTGAAGGAAGCCTAGGACATATAAAAAGGGCAGAATACCTCACTTTTGGGATACCAGGGTACCAGCTATGGCTCCCTTCTCCCTCGAGGGAGAAGTCTATGTTATCCCCTTTTAAATAAACCCTGCTTTATATGCTTGCCTCAGCATGCTTCTCTAATGTTCAAACTTCAACATGTGGGGAAGCAGGACTCATCACTGGTAACTGGCGCTATTACTATTATCTATAAAAGGAAAAGGTGCTTTACAATAATGGAAAGATATGCCAGGCTCCAGCCTTATGAAGTGATCCAAACTAGCATCACCAACACAGGATAAACCTAAACTGTGTGCCACAGGGCACCACGAAAAAAGAATGTTATTTAAGAATTGTAATATAATATAGGATAGCAATGTACTCAGCCTTCCAGGACCCAGCATACAAAAGAACAGGTACTAATGTAAGCAAGTTTTCCAAATAACTGATAAGAACTCCCCATAGGACTGCTGGATGTGATGGTGCACACACTTATAATCCCAACTATTTGGGATTACTGGTTGATGACAGCCTGGGCAATTTAGTGAGCCCCATTCTCAAAATAAAATTTTAAAAGAGCTAGGAGCGTAGTCTAGTGATAGAGCACCTATCTGGCCTAGGGCAGGCTCTGGGTTCAGTCCCTAGCAACACACACACACACACACACACACACACACACCATCATAAGGCTTGTTACAATTATTTTCCCCAAAGTTTTGGTTTTTATTTATTTATTTATTTATTTATTTTTGTGGTGCTGGGGATTGAACCCAAGGCCTTGTGCATGCAAGGAAAGCACACTACCAACTGAGGTATATCCCCAGCCCTCCCCAAACTCTTAAATCCAAATTCCAGCTCCTAAGGGGCACCTCCAAGGGATTCTTTTTACCGTGCTAATTTGAGAATCTCTGCCCTCCTCCCCAACCCACAAGCTTTTCTAACCAAGTGTGAGAGGAGTTCTAGTAAGAATGTTATTAAATGTATGATGGAAAAGCCAAGCAGGCATGGTGGTGCATGCCAGTAATCAAAACTAATTGGAGAAGATTAAGAGTTGAAAGCCAGTCTCAGCAACTTAGAAAAAAATGTTTTATGGACTTTCACAGTTCTCACACTAGGGCTTTTGGTGTTAAGAGTGGGACACCCGGGAGTTCATAACCCACTTCAATCTAATGTATGAAGTATGATTTGTCAAGAGCTTTGTAATGTTGTGAACAACCAATAAAAAAAAAAAAAAAAGAGTGGGACACCCTCTCGGGTTCAGCTGGGCTTCAAGGCCAAACTTGTAACATGGACCTAAGGGTCACTACTTCTGAAATGATTGTGTTATACCAGATTCATGGGACCCCAGTAGACCTCCAGGAGCCGAATCCGATGCAATTGCACAAGAGCCTTTATTGCAAGCTTGAGCTTGGACTCACAACCATTTCGGATGCAGCAGTCCGAGGAGTGAGTCCCAGTCCTTTGTTCAGTGAGATTTTAGAGGTTTTGGAGGGATACTCTATGTGTCACAACATCACCCAGCAAATCATTTCATACCTCGGGAAAATCAAACAATTCTTAACATTGATTAGCACATTCACTGGTGGGAACAAGTAGGGTAAGGGTGATTGGTGAGTTCAAGAGGTGGATACATTTGAACTGATTGGTTAACCCATGAGGGGTGTACGTGCTAAACTACATGGTTTCTTAACATGTTATCAATTACCAAAACTATTGGGGGAGTCACTTGGCATTCAGGTATCTTCCCTGTCTCACGCGGATTGGTGGTTGCTAGGGGGTTGCTATAGGTCTTCATGGTCAGGCATTAGGCTCCAAACATTCTTTGATCTTTTCAGGAACTAGCATAACTGAGTCAGGGGACACCTGATGCTGCAGGTTTCTCTGGTTATTTACAGACAAAAACTCAGCAGGGTGGCTACCTGCCTAGGGAAGCTCTGTGGGTTTTTCCAAGGACAAGGGTCACTGTCCCCCCCCACCCTCACCCCTTGGACAGGCTTTGCTTTGAGGTAGAGGCTGGTTTTTCAAAAATGGAGTCATATCAGTTTCTAAATTGTGCCTCTGCACATCACCACTCTCTGGCTCTTGTGAGATGGGGCCTGGATGAAATTGTCATCTAGATAATCAGGGCTTTCAATGTTGAACCTGCTGCGACTGCATTGAGGGGAAGGCTCTAGTCCTCTGGTAGACCTGGCTGTTAGATTATCTGTCCAGAGGAGACATTTTAAGTACACACTGAGAGTCTCTCCCTCTCTCCACATGGCTTGAATTAAGGTAAAATGGGTGTCCATGCTCCTGTGGAAGTCCCCTTGGAAGACATTGTCTCCAGGAACTGACTGCTCTGAGTGTGAGTGGTGAGTAGGTTCACATGGCTCCTCCCAAGGAGGCTAGAAAACACATTCATCCTGCCTGAGTCTGCTGCTTCCCAGATGTTACCCCAAGGAGAAACAATAGCAAGCAGAGTGATGCCCTGGACCTCTCTTTGGCTGAGCCCAGACTGAACACAGCAGAGGGAGAGGGAATAGGGGACACCAGGCCACTGCTTCCATCAAGTGAGCAGTGATAGTCATCTTGTGTCAGACACTTGCTCTCCTACACCAACTCCAGGCCAGGCCTTCTGCTTCACTTCCACAGGAAACACAAAGACAGATGGGGGCGGGGGAAAAGAGAGAGACTAGAGGGAGATGGGAAAATTTCCTAGAGGGCTTTTAGGAAGCTTGCTGTATAAAAACCCCATAAGAACACCAGGGTAAAAACCTACACTCCTCAAGTCTTCTTGAGGAATGGACAAGATTCCAGGAGACCTAGCTCCACTCTGTTCCACAAAGTGCCTCAAATGGCAATTCTTAAACTTGTAAGGTGCCAAGAATCACCTGGGGGTCTCTTCTGAAAGAAAGTTACAATTTGGTACCACTAAAGTGGAATGATTCTACATTTCCACCAGGCCCTGGACCCTAGGCCTACATCTTCAAGAGCAAAACCCTAAGGCATAATAGCTGGGTAGAAGTGTTTTTTTTTTTTTTGGTTTTTTTTTTGTTTTTTTTTGTTTTTTTTTTTAGCAATAGGAAGAGCCTGGGGAAAGGGTTTTGGAAAATGACTAATTCTTCACATTCCCTGAAGCACAGTCCTGAGCAGGGAGTAAGAGGCTGTTTCTCCCTGGCTGGATGGAAAGTCTCTTCAGTATATACAATACTCCTTCCTGACTCAGAGTTTCCAAAAAGTCTTCCACACTGCTGTTGACTGTGGGCGAATGGATCCATGGGGTTGTGAGGAACAACCAATGCCTCTGTGGAGATTAGATATGCCACACCACAAATAAAAAGAATATTTGTCTTTGTGTTTACAAACTAGTATCTGCTGAGACTTGCTACAGAACTTAAGTTCTCTTGTTTGATCACCTTTTGGGGGAGAAAAAAAATTGGGTTTGTCAATGTGCAAAACTGAGGCATCTTGGGCATGTGGTCACAAAAGCATCCTCCTGACATCATCTTCTCTTTCCCCCATGCTGAGCCTGACCTTGGCTCAGCATCCCTTCCTTCTCCTCCTTTTCCCCAAATTGTGGTCACTTGGTTCTTGCCTAGAGGTCCTGACATTGGGGTCCCACCTTGCTTACTCCTACCAACAACTCTCTTGGTAACTAAAATCCTGCCTAAGTAGGACAGGGACTTTCTGCCCCTGGAGGTGTAATGCCAGATTCGTGGGACCCCAGTAGACCTCTAGGAGCTGAATCCGATGCAATCACACAAGAGTCTTTATTGCAAGCTGGAGCCTGGACTCACAACTTTTCTGATGCAGTGGTCCCCAGGAGTGAGTCCTGACCCTTAGTTCAGCAAGGATTTATAGGTTTTTGGGGGATACTCTATGCATCACAACATCACACGGCAAATCATTTCATACCACAGGAAAATCAAACAACAACTCTTAATGTTGATTAGCACATTCACTGGTGGGAACAAGTTGGGTAAGGGTGATTGGTTAGTTCAAGTGGTGGATACATTTGAACTGATTGGTTTAGGCTGTGAGGGGTTGCAAGAGCATATATGCTAAACTGCAGTGTGGCCTGATCATGTTATCAATCACCAAAACTACTGAGAGGGTCCACTTGGCATTTCAGATATTTTCCCTGTCTCATGCTGATTGGTGGTTGCTAGGGGGTTGCTATGGGTCTTCACCTAGCGTAACTGAGTCAAGGACACCTGGTGCTGCAGATCCCTCCTGTTAAACAACTCAGCAGGGTGAGTATGTGCCTAGGAGCCTTCTGTGGGTTTTTCCAAGGACAAGAGTCAGGCCTCCTCCCTCTGGACAGGCCTTGAGGTAGAAGCTGGTTTCTCAAAAATGGAGTTACATCAGTTTCTCAGAGGATGCCCTGGAGCTCAGCTAGACTTCCTGGTATTCCCCAATGTGGGAACACTAATGTCCATGCTGGCAGCCTTCTGCTATCACTCAGGGCTCCTTGACATTCAACACTCTGAAAGCCTGAATCACTATCATCTAGGAACCATATATGACCCTCATGTATCATCAATAGAAACCTCTGCGTCCTCTACATCCTCCTCTGGGTTGTCCTTCCTACCCATTCAGCTTGGTCTTGCTTCTGTCAAATGTGCTAATTGTAATGTCAGGCAGCGGTGACCAAAAGTAGGAAGATTTAAAAGGCCACTAAAGGAGGCTTCATTGAGATTTCACTCCTGGGTGGAACTCTCAGACAGGGAGAGTAAGAGGAGGGTCTGAGAAAAAGTGCAGGTGGCTCCATAGGACTGGAATTTTCATTGCGCTTAGGGCAGGAAGGGAGGGCTTGGGACAGGAAAAGGGGTTTTAGAGTCCCTTGTCCTACTGGGGTTGGTTGGAGGTAGCTGGCTAAGATCCAGGATTGGCCAGGAGACCCTGCTGATTGACAGGCGGTTCTGTAGGTGCCTGATGGGTGTTTCTTTTGTGCACACATTTGTGCTACTTGGTGCTTGATTCCTAAGTCACCTTCATCCACCTGAACTGATATAATAGAATATTTGAGGAAAACTAATTTATAAAATAAGAGAAATTTATTGGCTCACAGTTTTTGAAGCTGGAAATTCTAAGGTCCAGGGCTATGTCTGACGGGGCCATTCTTTTCTTCAAAATGTCACTTTGCAGGCTTCTTCACATGGAAGAGGGTAGAAGAACCAACTTGAAAAAGCCTGTTCAGGAAAACCATTTTATTAAGGCATTAAACCTATACACAAGGGTGGAGCCCTCATGGCCTAACCACCTCTTGAAGGTTCCACCATCCAATACCATTATTTTGGCAATTGAGTTTGACCATGAGTTTTGAAGAAGATGAACATTCAAACCATAGCACTGATACCAATGGTTACCAGTTCTGCTTCTTCACATGTTGAAGTTTTTTCTTTTCTTTCTTTCTTTTTTTTTTTTTTTTTTTTGTGTGTGTGTGTGTGTGTGTGGTGCTGCAGATTAAACCCAGGGCCTTGTGAATGCAAGGCAAGCACTCTACCAACTGAGCTATATCCCCAGTCCCAAGCTGAAGTTTGAACATTAGAGAAGCACACCGAGGCAAGCATATAAAGCAGGGTTTATTTAAAAAGGGGTAACATAGACTTCTCCGGGGAGGGAGAGGGAGCGGGGCCATAGCTGGTATCCTGGTATCCCAAGAAGTGAGGTGTTCTGCCCTTTTTATATGTCCTAGGCTTCCTTTCTTCTCCTGCCTTCTTCCCCTTTCTCCCTCCTGTATATGTGACAAGGCCCAGGACTAGACCCAGGACTGCTTGGTGGGATGGCCAAAAGGTAGGAAACAGGTGGGCTGAAGGGGGAAGGGCAGGATGGTGCCGCCAAGGACACATTAGTTAACAACTCTATAACTCCCTATAGGGAGGGGCAATTCTTGGGACAGGTTACCTTGGCAACAGGTTAGAGTAGGGGGAGGTTCTTGATAAGTGTAGGGGAAGGGTTCTGAAGGAATTAACATTTCAATCCCTCAGGGTACAGTCTCCAATTTCCCAGACTCACACAAAATTGGCCTCCTTGATCCGACCTGACTCGATTTACCTATCTATACTGACTGCCTGTCTGATTCTAGCTTCAGCACCACCTGCCTAGTCTTACAGTCTTGAACAGCTCCCATGCCTCTATCCTTGGTCTCCTTACTCAGTCTGTATCTACAATAGTTCATGGTAGATGAATGGGCTGTGGGTACAGCTTAGTGGTAGAGTATTCTTCTAGCATTCATGAGGCTCTGGATTCCATCCTCAGCATTGAAAAAAAATTTTTTTAAAGAGCACCTCCCTCTTCTGTATCCAGACTTACAAAGTTGACATTTTCTTGTATTGTCATCATGATGTATCATATCCAAATCCTATAGCAAATGCTGCAGAATTCAGTACAGATGTCAGTTGGAAATTCTGGGATATCTGTGAACCCTTGAGGTTCATTGGGGGCATTCCTGTCTTCAATTCTGATCCACTAACTGTGCATCTCAACCTCTTTAGTCTTTACATCAACAAAACTCCTTATATGTTGGTACAAGCACTTGAGAAACAGGCAATATTCATTACATCTAAATAGCTCCCTGTGACAGAAATGAATACTTAGGTCTACACAAAGGCGTTTTCAAAAATGCTCATGACAGGTCCATTCAGAACTGCCCTAAAGTAGAAATTATGCAAATGTCCATCACCACTGAAGGGTGGCATATATTGTGGCGTATTCATAGAGCCATGAGAATGATCTATTCGGAACAGCCCTTCCCTGCCCACAGGCAGCTCCTAAGTTCCTTGATTATGGGACTTATCATTTCTCGCTCTAACTGAACTCTCCTGCTAACTTTTCCATGTCCTTCTTGGTCCTGTGGAGTCTGACACACCAGAACACCCATCAGCTTTGGTCCAGTGTCCATCTTCACCCTGGCTACTTTCCCAAGTCTCTCTGCCCCAGTTCCATGCCCAGGCAGAGGACCAGGGGAGAGGAGTTGCCTAGAGCAACAACTACCTCCAAGAACACCAATGAATAATTTTGGGTGACAGGCTCAGTGTGAAAGAGCACTTCCTGTGTGATTCTGCTGCATAAAATTCCAAGGACAGCAAATATCTAGGCTCTTAGAGGTCAGTACAGTGATTGAACCTCAGGGTGGGTGCAACTGGGGGGCTCCAAGACCACATGGGGCCTGGAAAAAAGCTCTTTTTAAAAATTTATTAGAAAAGCTCTTGGGGCTGGGGATGTGGCTCAAGCGGTAGCGCGCTCACCTGGCATGCGTGCGGCCCGGGTTCGACCCTCAGCACCACATACAAACAAAGATGTTGTGTCTGCCAAAAACTAACTAACTAACTAACTAAATAAATTAAAAAAAAAAAAAAGCTCTTTATGGCAATCAAACGGGAACAAGTGTGAAAGGTTATGCCCTTACACTTGATGGTCACCCCCCTGGTGGAAGCATGTGGTGCAGGCCTCGTTCCCCCTGTCTTCTTCCACACCTTACCCTATTGTCTTCTCAAGTTCCCCCCACACCCAGAAGAGCTCCAGGTCTTTTCTTAGGTTACTAGTTTCCTGTTTGCTCCCAAATGAGGTGTCAGCCACATCCAGCCCCATGGGCTCACCTTCTCCCCCTAAACTACCAAAGAACCTGTACCAGCTGCCAGTCTTCCCAAGAGGAAGCCTAGGGCCTCCAATTAATGATGTTCCATGTTTGGTATGTTCCTCCTACCCTCAGCTGTTGTTCCTGCAAGATTTCTCACTGGCTGCCCTGCTTCCAGTTGTCCCCTCAGAGCTAACCTGCTCTGGCTGCAGATTCCACACTTCCAGAGCAAAGAGCTCTGAGGCAGCACTCTTTCTGCAAGCCACTACCTCCCATCAAGGGGCCACTCCTGTCAGGCCCCCACCCCAGGTCCTTGGGCTGGATGTAGGACAAGTTGGGGAGGTGGCCAAGGTGAAGGTGAACCAAAGCTGATGGGTGTTCTGATGACTCCACAGGACCAGGCAGGACAGGGAAGAGTCAGCATGAGGAAATGAGGACAAATAAGAAGTCCCATAATCACGGAGCTTAGGAGTCATCTGTGGGCGGAGAGGGACTGTGCAGAGTGAAAATCTGGCATTTACAGACCTTCCCAGCCTAAACCTCACTCTCCTCTGCCCCTTTCAGTGTCTTTAAACCCCTTGATAAGCAACATATCTACTCCACCTCATCCTCAGGCAACCTCCTTCCTGGAGCTTCAGAAGGAGGCTACAGCCCCACCCATTGAGGCTAGGTGGGGTCCTCTCTGAAGTCCCTCCTGCCAGCCTGCCTAGTTTTGTTTTTTACATTTTTTTTAATGATTGGAAAAATTCAAAATAATTCAGAATGTCAGGAGAATTCATGACATTAACATCTGAATTAAAGTGTTTATAAATTAGGTTTGGGACACAGCTACACTTGTTCATTTTGTCCAAGGCTCTTTTATACACCCATAGCAGAGGTGAGCTGTTGGGACCGAGATCATGTGGCTTGCAAAGCCTGAGGTCTGCACTCTGCCTGTCACAGAAAGAGTTTGCAGGTCCATAGAGTGTGGGCTGTTCAGGAAAGAGCTGGAGTTGCCAGCACTTGTCTTGCACTTCCAGGTCACAAATGAATTCTGAATAAAGTTGGTCCCAGTGGATCTTAATGCAACATGCCAGGCAGAGGTGGCACTGAGGGAGGGAAATGTGAATGACTGGTGCAGGAGGTTTCTTGCAGCTTCTTTGAAAATTTACTAGTGCACCCTAGCACACATTCCATTAACCTCAATGGGATACTAGTATTCACCCTGTGGAATAGTTAGCATTAAAATGACTAGCAGTACCCTGTGCTGGTGAGGATGTGGAACAAACAATCCCCACACACTGCTAATGAGAATGTAAAGTGTCACAGCCATGTTGGCAGATTCTTTTTTATTTTTTTGAGACAGGTCTCAGTTATGTTTTCCAGGCTGACCGTGAATTTCTGGGCTCCAATAATCCTCTTGTCTCTGCCTCCTGAATAGCTGTGATTACAAGTGATGCACCATCTGGTTTGGAAGGCTCCTCTGAAGTTAAATACACTACCATATGATTTCACTTTTAGGTGTTCTTATCAAAAAGTAATAAAAACATGTCCACAGAAAAACTTGTACAAGAATGATCCCCAAATTCTTATTCATTAAAGCCGAAAACTGGACAGAGCCCAGGTGACTATCAATAGGACAATGAAGAAACAAAGTGTAGGAAATTGAAACTATGAATTAGTATTCAACAATAAAAGGGAAGAACTACATTCATCAGTTGGGTGTTTTGGTGCACACTTATAATCCCAGTGACTCAGAAGGCTGAGGCAGAAGGATCACAAATTCCAGGCCAGCCTCAGCAACTTAGCAAGATCTTGTTTTAAAATAAAACGGGCTGGGGATGTAGCTCAGTGGTTAAGCACCCCTAGGTTCAATCCCCAGTACTAAATATCAAACAAACAAAAAAACCACATGTATCAGCCTAGATGAATCTTACAAATTTTGAGTTGAGCTGAAAGCCAGAAATAAAGAGCACATGCTGTTTTCATTTAGATGACATTCCAGAACTGTCAACAGAAATGTGACATAAAGGGCTGGTGTGTAGTTCAGTGGTAGGACATGAGCTCAGCACGTGCCAGGTCCTGGGTTCATTCCTCAGCATCAATAATTAATTGATTAAAGTTTCATAATGAAACTCAGACAGTGGTGGCAAGGGCCCATGGGTGAGGGGATTCTCTGGGAATTTTCTGGGGTTTAGAAATGTTGATATGTTGATAGGGGTACAAATTACACAGGAGCATGTATTTGCCAATGTAATTAAACGTCTAAGATATGTGTATTTTATTAGATGAAAATAATATCTCAAAAAATTTCTTAAAAATATTCATTTGGTCAGGAAGGTCCAGAAGTGGCATCAAATGTCTATCATTATGGGTGCTGTGGTGCACGCCTATAATTCCAGCAGCTCTGGAGGCCGAGACAGGAGGATTGCGGGTTCAAAGCCCAACTCTACAAAAAGTGAGGTGCTAAGCAACTCAGTGAGACCCTATCTCTAAACAACATACAAAATAAGGCTGGAGATGTGGCTCAGTGGTTGAGTGCCTTGAGTTCAATTCCTGGCACTCAAAAAAAAAAAAAAATCTATTAAACAGGCTGCCTTGGCCACTAGAGGCCCCTCAGAAGAAACACCAGTTCCTTCTGAGATCCATTTTGGACAGAGGAATGCTTGCTGAGGCTTTGAGTCAAGCATGGAAATCTGTCCAAGAGGGAAGTAAGAGAAAATTTCTTTCCGAAAACTTATTTACTTTACCTAACAATTTAATCTTAGCTGTTTAGTTTGGGTGGAGCCCCATGAAGAAAACAGAAGACAACCTTCTAACGTGCAAGAGGAGGCCTGGAGAATAACTCATTGGTAGTGTTTGCATAGCCTGCATCAAAACTCTGGATTCAAGGGGGCTGGGGTGGCTTAGTGGTAGAGTGCTTGCTGAACAAGCACGAGGCACTGGGTTCGATCCTCAGAACTGCATAAATGTAAAATAAAGATATTGTGTTCACCTAAAACTTAAGAATAAATATTTAAACAAACAAACAAAAAAACTCTGGATTCAATCCCTAGCACTGGTGTGCATGCGCGCGCGCGCACACACACACACACACACACACACACACACACACACACCCATATGCATGCTTGTATCTGTGAAAGAGTCACTGCCAGGTGGCGCGGCACACATCAGTAAATCCCAGGTACTCGGGAGGCTGAGCCAGGAGGTTAGTAAGTTCCAGGCCATCCTGTACAACATAGTGAAACCCTGTCTCAAAACAACAAGAAAAATAAAAAATAAAAAGGGCTGAGGATGTAGCTCAGGGATAGAGTGATGGGTTCAATCACCAGCACCAGGAAAGAAAAGAAAACAGCCGGGCACTATTCTGACCTTAGAAAAGGCTTCCTGAGAACAGCTGGGCACTCTTCTAACCTTTAAAGAGGATTCCTGAGACAAGTCTCCTTATAGGGAGATGTCTGCTTCTCAACTATGTAAATCATGCAGCTGACACCAAGATTTACAAAGCTGCTCTTAAGCTCTTAAATGGAAACCTTTATCCACTCAATCAATAACACAGGAAAAGAATCAGAGGCTGTCAAGATGACAAAGAGGCAGTTAGACCTGGAGGTGACTATTATTTCTCTTGTCTGTTTAAGTATTTTTTTTAAAACATTATCACCGTGATGATTGATTATTCTGTGGAGAGCTCCTGAGAAGCTCTCCACAGAATACTGAGAAGAGAGCACAGGGCCTGAAAGGATTAGGAAAATTCCTCTGGAGGCACTTCCACCCCGAGGTGGTGAGGCAGCATGTTAGGTTGAGGTTAGAAATCTTTCAGACCCGCATCTCACTTGCTAGCCCTGGAGTCTCGTGAGTTCCTTCAGGCCCACCTTCTTGGCTGCAGGATAGGGATGAACATCATCAGATTTGTGTCTGATGGGGGTGGTCATTGACCACACAAAATACAGTCAGAGCTCTCATGATTGAGATATGAGGTGTCCCCCCAAAGCTCCTATGTCACAGCAGGAATGTTCAGGAACGCTCAGAGGTGAAATAATTGGATCGCGAGGGTGGAACTTAATTCAAGGGGGCTGGGGTTGTGGCTCAGTGGTAGAGTGGGATGAAGGGTGACGGTGGGCAGGTAGGGTATGGCTGGAGGAGGTAGGTCATTGGGGTCATGCTCTGGATGGGTTCATCTTCTTTGTGGCCCCTTCTCCTGTATCTCTTTGCTTCCTGGCTGCTGTCCTGAGCAGCTTCCTTTTGCCACATCCTTTGGCCATAATGTGCAGCCTCACCTTGGGCCCAGAGAATGGACTCGACTAACCACAGACTAAAAGCTCTGAACCATGAGCCAAAATAAACTTTCCCTTCTTTAAGTTGTTCTTGTTAGATATTTGATCACGGAGATGAAAAACTGACTAAAATAAGAGGCATGCCTGGCATACAAGTAAACGTAATAAATACAAGCCACTGTATTTTCAACTTAAACCAAAAGGAAGGTACGTGCAAGTATGTTTGCCTGTTGCCATAGTCCGAATGTGTACCTCAAAGTTCATGGACTGGAAGCTTAATTCACAATGCAACAGCTTTGGGGGGTGGGGCCTAATAAGAGGTGATTAGATCCCCTCATGAATGGATTAATGTCATTATCATGGGAGGGGGTGAGTTATCCTGAGGCAGTTGTTTTAAAAGTGTTTGGCCTCCTCTTGCCCTCTCATAACGTTTTCTTGTCCTTCTTCTTTCTGCCATGAGATGATGTGACATAAAGAGCCTCACCAGATACCAGTGTCAGACTCTTGGACTTGCAAAGTTACAGAACCTTGATCCAAATAATCTCAGGGGTTCTGTTACAGCAGCATGCCCCTAGTTTTCAAAGCTTCAAATATTCCTCAGACTTGTGGTCTCCACACAAGTTTCATAAATACAGCTCTGCCAGAAACTGCTCATCCTCAAAGTTCCAACCTCAGTCTACGACTGACACTGCTATAATTGTGAATGCCTCTGATAATTCCTTTTTTGGATTGCTTCATTAAAGTCAGCCCAGATTTGACCCCAAAATTGTATTAGCCCAGTTTAAACATCACCTTTGCCTTCCAATGACTCTGAAATGGTTCTGAAAATTGAATTCATCCGAAAAAATGATTGCACCTTGGAGTATGCTCTAAGCAAGTGCTTAGAGCACTTAAAGCAATGTAAAAACTAAAACCATAGTAAGTCCACTTGATTAACTTTTTTTCTTTTGTGGTATTGGGAGGGTGGAATCCTGAAGCAAGTGCTCTAACCCGGAGCCATATCCCAGGCCCTGGTCAAATTTTTGTTGTTATTTTGTACTGGGGATTGAACCTAGGAGCACTCTACCATTCAGCCACATTCCCAGGCCGCCCCCAGCCCCCCACGCCCGCTTTTAAAAATTTTATTTTGAGACAGGGTCTTACTAAGTTGCTTAGAGTCTTGATAAGTTATTGAGGCTGACCTTGAACTTGTAATTCTCCTGCCTCAGTCTCCTGAGATGCTGTGATTACAGGCATGTGCCATAGCACCTGGCTTGCTCTGGTTAACTTTTAAAACTATACTAGCAAGGAGGCTTTTCTACTTATGACAGAAACCCAGTAAATCACAAAATAAATTTGTAATTGATTTACAATAAAATTTGAATAAAATCAACTTAAATAAAAATAGTAATATTACACACTGAAAAAATACCACAAAGTAATGAAGTAGAAAAAAACATATTCATGCATATTCATCTGCATTCTATCTCAATGGGCTAATTTCCTTTAAATATATATAGATCTAAAGTCAATAAGAAAATGGCCACAATCTTAGAAAAATGGAAAAGGAACACAAACAGATGCTTCAAAATAGAGAATCAACTGGCTCTTAGACAAACAAGTTGAATTAGTCTGGGTGTGGTGTTGCATGCCTTCTATCTCAGTGTCTGAGACAGGAGGATTTGCAAGTTGAAGGTCAGCCTCTGCAACTTAGGGAGATCCTGTCTCAAAATAAAAACTAAAAAGGACTGGAGATATAGGTCAGTGGTAAAGTACTCCTGGGTTCAATCCCCAGTATTGCTAAATAAATAAATAGATAGATCAATGCATATTAAAACTACCAGTCACCATTTTGTCATGAGGGTTCCCAGAAGCCAGCACCAATGCTTGCAGATGGGATGGGATGCTTGCAGATGCAGATGGGATGGGATGTTGAGCCTAATGAAAATACTCATGACCTTGGATCTGGCAATGTCAGAATGGCTCATGTGTATGGACATGGGACCAGAAACAATTTGATGCTGTGAGGTTCTATTATTTAGACACAGGAATGCCACCGACCACTATAAGACCAAGGCAACTTAGTATGTGACAAATGTGCCTGAGCTGCCATTTCAAGTGGGAACAGAGCAGAAAAGGGCATGTAGGCAGCAGGTGTGTGGGATGCACAGGCAGACCTAAGCATACAGTGCACATGTATTCTGGGAGGGCACAACTTTCATTGTATCCCTGGTTGTTTTGTGTCATGACACATACATTACTATTTTTAGAAATCAAGAGCCTCCTTTATTATCACAAAAGACACTCGATGAAATGACTTGCATATTTTGCTGAGCCCAAAAATATTCCATGACTTATTTGTTACTCTTCTGGGAAACTTCCAGTTGTTTACCCTTTTTCAGGAGTGAGGTCACTAACCCTCTTTAAATGGACCAAATCAATTTTTGCTTTACCTTCATGCATCTTTGATGCTTTGCCTCCAGAGTTCTTTAAATATTCAGACCATTAGATATTATGGAAGCAAAAGGCACTGGTGTAAACACTGCCAAAGCGGGGGCTGTGCAGAGGACAGGTTTTTTCATGCCCTCCTCAGTGAAAGCTTACTGGAGCTGGCCCCGGTGTGGGGGAGCATCTTTCTTACTTTCTTTTCTGGCCTGTATCACCAGTTGGCCAGACCTCTTCCCTAAGGAATAATTTTGGAGAGTCCTAGGGGTAGAGGACAGCTGGCTCTGGTTTTGTTCATGTCCTAGGGTCTCCCTTCTGCCTCTGGAGTTGGAGTCCCACATACCACACTCTGTTGGGTGAGCTCGCTCCCACCCTTTTCCAAGTGTCCTGAAAGTGAAGGGCTGTTCAAACATTGGATAAGTTTTTCACTGGCTCCCTCTCCTGCTCTGGCCCACTGAAGTTCTGGCTCTGGGGGCTGAGGAGTGAAATTTCCCTTGTGGTCTACAGAGCCCTTTCCTTTTCTGCACAGGGCTCTGCCAAATGGCTTGTTCAGCATCTGCAGCCGTGTGTGTGTGTGTGTGTGTGTGTGTGTGTCTAATGAGTCAGACCTGTCATTCCCTCATAGGCAGATTGGGGAGCTGTGAGCACTCCGGATGTGGGGTGGGCTGCAGTTCTCTCCCTGGCATGCAACTTCTTTGGGATTGTACCAGACTCAAGACAGATCTTTGCTAAGCACAGAGTGACATGGGGACCAAGTACTTGCCAGAGGAACTGAAGTTTCCAGAACTTTCTCTGGTGTAATGGTTAATTTGAATTGTCAACTTGATTGGATTAAGAGATAATGGTGAGGGGCTGGGGATGTGGCTCAAGCGGTAGCGCGCTCGCCTGGCATGCGTGCGGCCTGGGTTCGATCCTCAGCACCACATACCAACAAAGATGTTGTGTCCGCCGAGAACTAAAAAATAAACATTAAAAATTCTCTCTCTCTCTCTCTCTCCTCTCTCACTCTCTCTTTAAAAAAAAAAAAAGAGATAATGGTGATTCAGAGGCTTCTGTGTGTGTGTCAAGGAATGATTGGCATGTGGGATAGCCAACTGAAGTGGAGACCCTCTCTAAGCATGGAGAGCACTGGATGATGGCTTGGGTAGAAAAAATGTTGGAAGAACAAGGGGCTGGGGTTGTGGCTCAGAGGTAGAGCACTTGCCTAGCATGTGTGAGGCACTGGGTTCGATTCTAGTACCACATATAAATAAATAAAAGTAAAGGTCCATTGGCAATTTAAAAAATACTTTTAAAAAAGTTGGAAGAACAAGCAAGCAGCAGCAGATGCAAGCTCAATTTCTTCTAGAACTGGTTCTTGATTGCTGCTATGATCATCTGAAATTATCTGACTCTTGCTTCTTCACTCTTTCAAAGCGGACTCTGCTAGTGATTACCTTGGGAATTTGACCAGAACCTTTGGGTCTTGGACTAGGGTACACCTTCTTGTTCTGGGGCTTTAGCCTCTTGGACTGTGCAGCTACTGTTTCTTTCAGCTCTCCGGCCTGCAGACGGCCATTATTGACTATCCATCTTCTGGCTGTATAAGCCAACCTGATAAGTCCCTTTTTATAATTATACTTCCTGTTGATTCTGTTCCTCTAAAGAACCATGACTAATACACCTGGTCATGCTGTGGGTCACTGTCCCCAGAAGAGGGAGGAGGAGCTTTGCTCTAAAAAAACTGCTGGGAAGGACAGAGCCCTGTGGATAGACCTGAATCAGCCCAGTCTCCAGGTGGCCATCTGCTGTTGTGGAGAGTAACAGACACTACCTATGTCACTCCACTTTGGCAAGTTTTTTAACTTTAGTTAACAGATATCTCAGCTGCTGGGTGAACGAACAGAAATCACAGGAGAAAACCTTGTAAACCTTTTATTTGGAGCGGAACACAGATTGAGTTTATTCCATGTACTGCACATTCATAGAAGAAACCCTGGTGGACACAGGCACTGGGACACAAACGATGCTCAAGTGTCAGCTATGACCCAGGCCCATTGAGGAGGGCAGGTTCACCTCAGAAGATGGATTGTAGTCCAAGACAGCACAAGGGCTGCAAGAGTATGGTTCTGGAACTGTGTCTTCTTACCCTTCCCTGTTTGTCTGCAAATGGCTCATAGCAGCAATACATTCACTGGAACACGGAGCTGGTGTTCAAAAAAAGCGGCTCAGACATAGTTTGTACACAAGCACTCAGCACTCACATGACAAAGAGGGCTCCAGCAGCATGGTTACGAATGTTCTTATAGCAGTTCACACTCAGCTCTGCTATGCCTGTGGCAGACTTGCTCAGCAGACCTGGGCACATGGGATCTCCCACCCCTCTTCTTACCCATAGCATCCCCCATCAGTTAACCTTACATCATCCGAGATCTGAGGGAGCAGACCACTGGGTGATATCATATGCTCACCCCCAAGGAAGAGAGAAACATACAAGAGACCTGCTCTCCTGGAGGTCACACTGGTTCTTTCTTGGCTCCCCCAGAGTAGCCAGGACAGCTTGTGTAACCTCTCCAAACTCTCTGGTACAGGTGGAGGCCTGTCCTTGGGGAGGAAACAACAGAGGCTGAGAGCCAGAGCAAGATTCAAGTCACAGGGACGGAGACAACAGCAGCCACAGCCACAGAGATGGAGAGGAGGACACAGGGTCTTGTGGGCCTCCATCTCAGTATGGCCCTTAGCTCTGGCTCACAGCCCACCTGGATCCCAGGCAGGAAGGAAGCATTGGCAAGGCTCTGTTCTAGGTCAGGTTCCCACTCTCAGGTCACCCACAGCACAGCAGAGGCTGATGCACAGGTAGGTAGCTCTGAGGGCTGCAGGAGGAGGGGTCTCGGTCAGCATGGTGGCTCCTGAAGGATAAAATCAAGTCCAGGATGGAGGGGTCCATGGAGATGGGAGCCAGGAATACTGGTTGGAGTGAAGATTGGGGTTCTGCTACTTCAAGGCTGGACTCTTCTCTCTGTTCAGGGAGTCGATGTAGTGAAAAATGGCCCCCAGAGCCCAGCTCGTCTCCACATTGTCGATTTTCCGAGTCAGCTTGAAAAGACAAAGGGAGAGGCAGAGATCATATACCTTCATATGGGAAAGGCTGAGCAGATCTGTAGACTAAGGCAGCCCAGTCAGTAGCTGGAAGTCTGGGCTGTTCCTTGGATGCCAAGGATTGGATGGGGGACAAGATTTCAATAATGGGATCCTAGTACCTCACAACATAATTGGGACAGGGGTGCCCAATAGGTGAGTCCCTACCTTCAGCACTTTATCCCTGGGAAAGCCAAACTCCTGGAGCAGCAAGGTAATGTAGGTGAGATCCATGCACACGAAGGGGCTGCTGTGTGGCTGAGTCTCCAGAGTCCGACACACTGAGAGGAGATGGCCAATTCCCAGTTAGGTTCAGACAATCCCCTCCTTGGGGGACAGTGTGCTGTGTGGACCCCAACTCCACCCACTTTGGGTACCCACCCAGATCCATATTCCTTATTTATAGTTAAGGCTGCAGCTTGGCATGGAAAGGTGACCATGATCAGAGCAACTCAAAGGCAGGCCATGAGGCCAGTCCTAGCCTACCCCAGCCTGCACTCTAGGACCAACAGAGATCTGCACAACTTGTCTTGGGGTCACAGTGGAAAGTCACCAATTTCCAGGCTACATCTTTGCACCTGTGACCCTGGACATCACTCCCAGATATCCACCTGCATAAAACTTGTGCTTTCCAGGGGATGAAAATGACAGAATAACTAGCTTAAAATAATCCACTCTTGTTCTTGAGGAAGAGGGGCAAATTCACCAATATACCCAGTGTCTATGGGGACAAACCCAAAAGTGACATGAAAGCTTAAAAAAAGCCATTGAGTGGTGGGGAGAAGGTAGAACATTTTATGGAAAAATACTAAAATGTAACTTCTTTGGGGGGGCACTAGGGATTGAACTCAGGAACACTTAACCACTGAGCTACATCCCTAGGCCTATTTTGTGTTTTATTTAGAGACAGGGTTTCCCTGAATTGCTTAGGGCCTCACTAAGTAGCTGAGGCTGGCTTTGAACTTGCAATCCTCCTGCCTCAGCCTCATGAGCCACTGGGATTACAGATGTATGCCACCATGCCCTGCATAAAATGTTAATTCTTGACCTGCAAATTGGGAGCAGCAACCAAAAGAGCAGAATACCAACACCAACACTTCACACACACTCATTCCCTGGCTGTTGGGGTGAGCGGGCCTTAGATGAGGTAACAGGTAGAGGGAAAGGGAATACAAGAGTGCAATCCTTCACTTCTACAACCCAGACTGTTCAGGAAACCTGACTTTTTCAGGGTCATGTGATAATCATGAACTCGCTGGGACATCTCAGGGGAAATCACTCTTGTGGTCACCCGGGTAGCAATGAAAAGGTGTCAGAAAAAATGAAATGAGGGAATCTGTTCCTTATAGCCCGATGATGAGGCAGTGGACTGTGGCCCTTTTGCAGCCAGGACAGAACATAGGCCTCTGACCATGGTCACTATTAAAAAGGCAGATGTGGAATACAGGTCCATACTGCTCTTTCAGTGCACTCTGAACTCTGCACTTGCATACCTCTGAATACTCACTTGGTTGGTACAACCCAGAATCAAAGAATTCTGGGGCCACATAAGCACTGTGGGGTGTCTGTCCCCCACTTCCTCAGTTTCTGTCCATCCACCCCCTCAGCCTCTCTTACCCCGGCAAGCACCATGACACTCACCATACTTGGCCGCTATCTCAAAGTCCCCGACCACAAGGCTGCCTCCCTTCTCCGCATCTGTGGGATGAGACAGGCACCCAGTCTCCAGGAGTACCATAGAAGTTCATGATCCTGCTGAGGCTTGAGGCTGGTGCCCAGGGACCCCATCCCAGGAATTCCAAGGTGCAGAGATGCAGACACTAGCCTCCCCTGGTTCTATGTAGCCATCTACACTCATGGGTCATGATTTCTCTTTTCTGCAGTGCTGGGGATGAAATTCAGGGCCTTGCATATTCTACGCGAGTGCTCCACCAGAGCTACACCCCGGCCAGTTTGTGGCCTCTAAGGTGGTACAGCTAGACCAAGTTGGGACAGTTGTTCCCCACAGGATCAAACAGACAGAGGAGCTTTCAAGGATCATCACCCCCCTAAACGCTGCAATGTCCCCCCCAAAGGAACCTCATCAGGATCTCTGGACTGTATGGACTGCACAAACTTGTAGGTTAGGAAAAGTAAAAGTACAGGGGTGGAAATGCTGCTTGAAGCCATAGCACTCATTCAGCAACAGTATTCTGATATCAATTTTCCAACTGTGGGTAAAAAAAAAAGAGTTCTATAAAAAAAAAAAGTAATGGAGGGAGTGGCCCCTGACTCTGGGTATTCTCTAAGTCAGCAAATATCACTGTAAAGATGTCACTATTAAGGGCTGTCTGAGGTGTGCTGTTTTGTTTTTATTCAACTAGAGTGATACTTTACAATAAACTACATCCTCAGCCCTTTTTATTTTGAGACAGAGTGTTACTAAGTTGCTTAGGTCCTTGCTAAGGTGCTGAGGAGGTTGGCTTTGAACTTGTGATCCTCCTGCCTCAGCCACCTGAGTTGCTGGAATTACAGTTGTGCACCACTGTGCCCAGCAAAAGGTAGTCTGAATTCCAAATATAACTCATACTGCTCTTTCAGAGCCAAGCATGACCACAACGGGCAGGTGGATTTGTGTTTCTGAGTAGCTCCATACCTCCTAAGGTCACCCCAGGGAAGATGCTTACCTTCTGGTAAGGACAGCCTGTGGCTAGGGTGTGGGACCCCCAGTGGGCTGCTAGACCAAGCTCGGGTGGGTGGGTTCTGGCTTACAATGTCCATAACTCTGGTGCAATCAGAACAGTGTGCCACTCTAGCTCCTCAGGCCTGGCAGGCCAATCAGCCTTGGGAAGAGGTTGCATGCCACCTTGACCACTCACCCTGGCTGGCACTTTCCACACTCAGTCCTGTCTTGGGGCAGCAGAGCCATTATAGATGCTGTGGGAAGCCCCAGGTCCCAGGGAATGGAATAGTGACATCATTAGTTTCTTCTGGGAAGTTTTTTATTTAAAGTATTAATTGGGGTTCTTATTCTTACCTCAGGCAATGCATGCTATTATCAGTTTATTTCATTAAGAAAATTTTGGTCTCCAACCACTAAAGTGACTTTATAACCTTCACACAAGTGTTTATATAATCTGGCCAATGATAGCCCAGCAAACTCCAACATCTGGCTCTGCACTGACCTTGTTCCCTGGATTAGGAAGGACAAGCTAGAGGGAGACCCACATCATGAGGCTGATCCCTCCAGTGGTGGGGAGAGAGCCACAGGGCCCAGGCAAGATACCAAGAGTCTGAGGCAGTTAAACAATGTGAGTCAGCTCAGGGCAAGACCTGCCCTCCAGCAGGAATCGAAATCAATAGTATGTAACTGTCTATGCATGAACTAACTAGCTTAAGGAACTAATTTATCTATAAAAACAGAGCTCAGTATTTCCTATCCTGATGACAAATGTCTCCCCACAATTCTGCCCTCCTAAGTCTACTTCCAACATGGCAATACAATTATTCACCTGTCACAGGCCCTCTGCCCAGGAAATCCATGATACCCAGCCAGCCCCTATCCTTACCTATGAGACCGACACTGGCTGCAAGGTCATAATAGTAGGAAAAAGCATAAAAGTCCACGTGCTTCACCTCTTCCGTTCTGTGTACTTTATTTCGAAGTACTTCTGACACTCGGCTGGCACACAGCTCATAGAGGCTCCCTGCAGGGAAAGGAAGAGCATACACCCAGCAGTTGAAGAGCCCTGGGCAGTCAGGCCATTATGTGGCTTTTAGAGGCCTTTCTTAGTGACTTCATGTGGTACCAGAAGCCCCCGCCGATCCCAAGTCAGGGGCTGCTTACTGCACATGGCAATAGCAACCATGCTGGTTCAGATCAGCAGGTAAGGAAGCCCGCACGTACAGAGAGGCCGGAGAGAATGGAGCCCAGCTCTGAGGCAGGTGGCCTGGGTACCCTATCTGTGGCCCCAGGTAAAGGGCCCTGTGTAGCTGTCCTCACCAGCCAGCGGGTATCAGTCACTCTGCACTCACTGTCTGCCAGCCAGCACTGAACTACATGTCAGCAGCTGCCTCAGAAGTGCTTCCTCTATATCACAGGGTGGGGGACACTGAGCCCCTCTGGGCCACTTGCCAAGTTCACATAGCTGGCTGGAGAAGAACTGCAACACGGGGCCTTAGAGATTAACAGACTCTGGAGGTCATACTGACAGCCTTGGACATCTCATTAGGCACATCAATATCCCATACTTTGATCTGCCTTAAGCCAGTCTCCCTGTCTTTTCTAGTGTTCTCAACAGGCCACAGAGCCATGCTCTTGACCTTCAGATCTCATTTCCTCCCAATGTCTTTCCTCAGACTAGTCATACTACTGCCTCCTTGTTCACTAAAAAAAATATTTTATCTCAGGGCTTTTGCTCTTGCTTTCCCCTGGCCTGGAGAATCCTTGCTTTAGATCTGGGTGTCTCATTTCCACTTCTTCATGTTTTGGCTCAAATCACCCCACAGGCCTTCCTTGTCTGTCCTGGTTAACATTGCAGTGTGCCTCTTGGCACCCCCATTTCCTTGTTTTATTTCTCGTCAAAGAGATTTTTCATGTTTTACTGTCAGATTCCTCCTCAGGGGACATTAGTTGCACTGTCCTGTGGTATGCTGGGTGCCTACAGGGAGACCTGGTCCTCAGAACATGCACAGTGGACCAATGAGTCAGTAAAGCTGTGTGGTCACCAAAGATGGACCTTGCTTATGCCATGGGTTCAGCCTTGGAACAATAGTTTAATATTTTCACAGACTCCAAGGGTATAAAGCAATACAGACCATTAGGCTGAGAGGGCAAGTCTTGTGAGGCTTACTCACAGGACAGCAGGATCTCCATATCCAGAGCAGGCGGTGGGAAGTAGCCTTTGCCAGAGAAGCCTCCATTTCTCTGTGTACAAAACTGGCCCAGCACAGGACTTCTGGGCCAGCAGCCCAGATAAAGCCGTTTGTCTTGGAACCTGAGGTTTTTAGGTCCTTCCTCATTGGAGGCCTGACAGGAAATTGGGCCCTTTGGAAAGAAGCACTGGAGATAGACAAGGAAGCCTTGTGCAGAGACCCTACAGGGGGGAGGCAAGGCAGCAGTTCCCAAGCTCTGACAAAGGCCTCTGGAGCCCTGGTGAGGGTTCCCAGAGCTGCCTGGGTTTCCAGGGCCAGTGTGGGCTTGTCTGTGCCAGTCTCCTTCTGAGAGGTATTTGGAAAAGGTACAGGGGATGGGCCGGCTGCCAGTGGACCTCATAAGCCACTAACAAATGACCAACATACCATACCTGCCTTCTGTCCTGAAATCCTGTATGTTATTTCAGCATGTTCCCACTCTCCTTTGAAACTTGGAGACAGACAGGGGCTGACCAAGTCCTTTCCATCCTTAACTGAAATAAAGAGATAAAAATGAAAGAAAAAAAAGCATAGTGCCACCAGACCAGGGCCTTACAGAATAGGGAAAGCAGCTGGGCACGGTGGTGTAGGCCTATAATCCCAGCAGCTCGAAGCTGAGACAGGAGGATCATGAGTTCAAAGCCAGCCTCAGCAATGAAGAGGCTCTAAGCAACCCAGTGAGACCCTGTTTCTAAATAATATACAAAATAGGGCTGGGGATGTGGCTCAGTGGTGCAGTACTCCTAAGTTCAATCCCTGGTACCAAAAACAAAACAAAACAAACAAACAAACAAACAAAAACCCAAACAAACCAGAAAATGATGTTGCCTGGTATTCAAGGTACTGAAGTGCTTCCTTCTGCCAGAGGAGACCTGATTCCTGGGGACATTCCAAGTCAGCCGGAGAGGAAAACCCTCCTCCATCACAGAAGATGCAGAAAACTTCATTGGCCCTGGAAACACGACTATTTGCCATTCCTTGGGGACTTCAGGGTTCTAGGTACTGGGCCAAGTACAGTTCAGTCAACAGTCATACAACCCTATTGGGAGGGGAGCCATCATTACCCAATTTTAGAGATGATGAGGCTGTAACTGGCAAGTTGGTGGCAAGGCCAGGAACTGAAGCCACCTGAAGCCACCATGCCATAAATTGAATTGGTGGTACTCTGTAGAACAAAATCCAGGGCCTACAACTAGCAAAAGAAGCTGGTATCTGGTGTCCAAGACTACCCTCTCACTGCCATCCCTCACAGACAGCAGGGTGCTCTCCACTGAGAGGGTCTTGTCCCCTTCCTGGATTCTGGTCAGAGTAGGAAGTAATGGTATGTGAATTTAGGGTGGTCCTCCTTCTTTGGAGGTGCCACATAAGCAGCCTTGTCTATCCTTCTGGGGGCAAAGCCACACAGAGTAGTGCCATGGCACAGAATGCCAGCCTGAGCTTCCTCTACTGCAGCCACACAAGACTCTGGGACTCTAGTGAAGCCACCACCTGACTGAGCCCTGTGGAATCATGAGACACAACAATAAAACAACTACTATTTGCTGTTTTTCTTTCTTGAGGCACATGAGATCAAACCCAGGCTTTAGGCATGCTAGGCAAGCACTCCTTCCCTGAGCTGCATCCTCGGCCCCACCATTTGTTGTTTACCACTGTCTGGGGTGATCTGCTATGTAATAAAGATGTTGAAACCTTCCCAATGCTGTGATGAGTGGGAAGAGAATGGAAGCTGGGCCATGACTCCATAGCTAACCACAGAGGGGCAAATAGTGCCTGCATTCTCCTTGTCAGCTAAAAAGCAGGTGTTTCCGGCCCTGAAGTGAGGGGTGCAAGTGTTTCTGAGACATGGACATATTTTTGTTTTACAACAAGGGAGATACTATTGAGAATATATACCAAGATTTGAAAGAGTGAACCTGGAATAGGGTTACATAGAAAAATGATAATTCTAATTGAACATTCCTACCCTGGCAGAACCACCAGGCCCTTGAAGAAGTGGCAGAAGTGCTGGACAGGTGGAGGGCAGAGTGTGGCCCCATGGCTGGGGAACATACTCTGTACTCTGGATAGAGTGCCTCACATACACATACACATCTGGTCACTGTCAGTGCTGTCAGGAAAACCAGGCTGATACTAGCCTCAGGGTAGCCAAAAATAGATTATTCTAAGAGCTTTTGTGCGTGGACTCGAGGCCCACTGGAAGGAGCAGTGAAGACCTGGGATGAGATGCTCCATCTAATGACCTGGCAAGACTCAGGTTTCTTCTTAGACATGACTGTAGGAAAGGGCCAAGCTGCTGCTTCTTTTTTTAGGTATCTGAGCCACATCCTCCAGCTCTATTTTGTATTTTATTTAGAGATAGGGTCTTACTGAATTGCTTAGCGCCTCCCCATTGCTGAGGCTGGCTTTGAACTTGCGATCCTCCAGTCTCAGCCTCTTGAGCTGCTGAGATTACAGGTGTGTGCCACTGCACCTGGAAGTCAAGTTTTTTTTTTTCTTTTTTAATGATCTTTCATAAGCAGAGATGAGGGAGGGATGTTCTTGCAAGTGGGAATCGCTGTGACTGAGAAAAGCTTCCCCTGATGGAAATCGCTTCAGCATCCCCTTCTCATGGTCTGTCCTGAATTGTCTGAAAAACCAGGTCATCTCTTCAAATCCCTAAAAACAAGTTCCTATGGTTTGGATAAGTGTCCCTCAAAGGCTCAAGTACTAAAGGTTTGCTCCCCAGCATGTGGTACTATTCAGAAGTGGTGGAAGCTTTAGGAGGTGGGGCTACTGGAAGAAAGTTAGGTCACTGGGAGACAGCCCTTGAAAGGCCCCCACCCCCTCCTATCTCTCTTTATGCCTGCCAGCTGCCATGAGGTAGCCTCTGCCATGCACTCCCACCCTGACTGCTGCCTCACCACAGGTCCAGAGGCAACAGGGCTAACTCTCCATAAATGTCTGAAACCATGAGCCAAAGTAAATCCTTCCTCCTTATAAGTTGTTTATCTCAAGCATTTTGTCACAGTGATAGCTCAGTAATACACAAGTTGACTCTAAATGTAGGTGAGGACTGTATAGTTTATTTGGGTTCCTAGAATTTGTGTTTCAGAAATGATTTCACTAGTGCCTCATAAAAATACAACAGTGCTAGGAGGTAGCTCAGTGGTAGGGTGCTTGTGTAGTATGTGCAATGCCTTGGGTTTGATTCCTAGTACGATAAAAACAAAACAAAAAACAAAGCAACAGAATGCGCAGAGGTAAAACATGTCCTCCTCCATCCCCATCAGGACATCACTGACAAGATTGGAGGCCTGTCTTTCCTAGGCCTACAACAGCCCCACACCTTTGCTGGGTGGCCGGTGGCCAGCATGCAGTGAAGGAGACTTGAGCAACATGTTCCACTTACCAGGTTTTCCCTCCACACCGCCTAAGATCGCCAGTCGTGCTGACATCAATCCCAGTCCCAGGTAGCTGTGGAAATAGTGCCCTGGGTAAGGCTGGCCAGAAACACATCCATCTTTCAGGGCCCAACATGAGTGGGAAAGGTGGGACCTTGTGCAGTGACAAAGCATTTAGTGGGCTTTCCTGCTTCTTTAGAAGTCTCTTACTGAGTTTAGGGCATGATTCAGCTAATTAATTCAACAAACGAGGGCCTATTACAATGTGGACAATTCGGTGAATGAGACAGACTCCACTCTAGTTTTCACAAAGCACAAGTATCTATGAATATGCCATATTGCAAATAGGTGGCTTAGGAAATTCCTGCACATTCCATGGGCTCGCCTCAGTCTTTTGCAAGCCTTCTTTAAAGCAGGACAGAATAAGCCTGATAGAAGAATGTGATTTTACTACAAATAAATTTAAAAATGATGAAATTGGGTAGGGCAGAGCAGGCAGGATGAGGAGGATTCAGATGAATACAGCACGAGGGATTCTAGGATTTGGCATATCTGCTGGTATCTAGCTACTCCATGAGGCAGGAGTTGGAGGCAACCAGGGGACGTGCAATGCCAGTAGAGCTGCCCACCTGTCCCATCAGCCTCCCCCAACTCCAGTAAACTTACCTGTAGGAGTAGAGTTTATAGGTCCTGTTAAACATCTGCAGGGCTGTCAGATGGCCAGGTGGAGAGGCCTGAAGAGTGCCCTGGGGAGGAACATAATGGTGACTATATTTCCCTTGTCTTTCCAGAACACCGTCCCCATTCCTTCAATTCATTTGGATGAACAGGGACATTCAGATTGGAGTCAATTAAATGAAATTTTCATTAAGTCCTGTGCTGTGAAAGAGTAAGGAGCAAGGAACAAAAAATAAAGCATCTAGAATGTTTCTTCCCTTTAAGTAGTGTTTTACCCATTCTTAAAAATATGGCCCAACCAAAAGGATCAGGATATCAGTAAACTTCATTACTCTGTTCCACTGGAAACTAAACATAATAGAAAAATTGGTGGGTTGGGAGTTTTTTATTTTTTTGCAGTACAGGGATTGAACCCAGGTAACTTTACTATTGAGCTATATCCCGTGCCCTTTTAAAAATTTTTTTAGTGTATTATAGATATACATAATTGTGGGGTTCATTTTGACATGATCATTGAAGCTAGAGAACATCATGCTAAGTAAAATAAACTAGACACACAAAGTCAAGGGTTGAATGTTTTCTCTCACATGTGGAAGCTAGAGCAAAATAAGGGGGAAAAAATTGGGAGGAGTGCCATGAAAACAAAGGGGAGATCAGTGGAGTTAAGACAGGAGATAGAGGTAAGGAGGGAGAAAGACGGTGTAAAGGGAGGAACTGCAGAATGAAATTGACTGAATTAAGCTAAGTACACATATGAATACACTACAATGAATTCCACTTATATGTATATCTATAAAGCACCAATTTAAATTAAAACCATAAAGAAATAGAAGACCTTTGGCCTTTGTATTTTGAGACAGGAATTCACTGAAAAGCTGAGGCTGGCCTCAAACTTGCTATCCTCCTGCCTCAGCCTCCTGAGTTGCTGTAATTACAGGCATGGTTAGGAGGGAGCTATTTTAAATAGCAGATAATATTAACTGGAAGCATTTTTATCTCCTTAAGAACATCTGTCTTGATAAGGGTAGAGCTCTCTCCTCTCCTATGAGTCAGAATATATGCTGTCTGCTCTTGCTCCTTTTCTAGGACCCTGAAAGGGATGGGAGCCACTGGCTTCATTTTTTCTGACCCAAAGGTTTCTGATTATGATCTAATTTATCACCCCACTGAAGATGGAATTTCTATTTTGGTTTTGTTTTTCAGCTGAGTTAAGATTCAAATAAGAAGTGTTCTCTATGTGGGAGCTGGCCCAGGGTTTGGAGGTGTGGAGTGACTTCTACCAGCCAATGGGCCTTCCCTGGGCAGCCCCTGACCTGCCTCCCCTAAGGCACTGAGGCAGGCAGGGCTGGTTACCTCGACCCGTGGAAGGAAGGTGATCTGAGTGGATCCTCCGCCCAAATCCAGCATGCCCACACTGCTCCTTCCTGGGGTTTTCAAACTGCCTACAGCACAGTGGGTGAAGACACAGCACTGTCATGTTAGTAAGTAGATGATGACAGTAGACAGATCAAAGTGATTAATAGCTGGACCTTTAGCAGAAAGGAAAACAAGACAGAAAAATAACTGCAACTAATTAAAAATCTCCATTGAAAGGAGTACTATATGTTTAAAGGACAACATCAATGGCTCTACCAGCTTTGGAATTTAAATTTTTTTTTTTTTGGTACCAGGGATTAAACCTAGGGGTCACATCCCAGCCCCTTTACTTTCTATTTTGAGACAGTGTCTTGTTAAGTTTCATAGGGCCTCACTAAGTTGATGAGGCTGACTTTGAACTTGAAATCCTCCTGCCTCTGCCTTCCAAGTTGCTGGGATTATAGGACCACCTTGCCCAACCCAGCTTTGGCTTTGACAGGCTAACACTGCCTGTCTGGAGAGACTGTATACTGGCTGCATTCACCGGGTCGCAGGCTGCTGCCTTACCTCCCAGGGAAATGCTGGAACCTGGGACACAGGCCCTGGAAGGATTCCAATCCTCTCCCTTACCCATTGGTCCCATCTTCATTTCTGTTCCCCAAAAGCCTGTGAGGTGGACATTCCTCATATATCCTCTAGCATCTTCTCCCCACGCCCCCCAAAGGAGCAAATTCTGCCAGGAAACTCCTTTCTTTCTCATATCCATATCAGACACACTGCACTATTCCACTGCAGGGACTTGTACTTGTAATCTATGTAAAATGACTTCTTTCTCTGTTCTCAAGAATAGATGTTTTGTTATAAGGTGATTAGCATTTGCATCACATTGACTATTAAGAAACTTGGCTGGTTTTACTCACTACTTCTCTCAGAAATGAGAGAACAGGGCCCCTGGTAGAGAAGTTTGACTGCAGATAGGCAGGAACAGTGAGTGGGAGAAATAGTTCAGGAGAGGTGCTCTTCCAGCATGCACCCCTGTGAGTGCACAGCTGACCATGGGGCCAGGCAACCCCCCCCCCCATAATCCCCAACAGCCTACTTCAGGACCAGCAATGCTGTGAAATCCAAGGCGTTATAAAAACAAGATCTCTGCTCTTCAGAAAGGCCATCAGCCCTCCTTTACATATGACCGTGAACTGTTAGTCTTTCCCTTTGAAGTAAACACACACCTGTTAGGAAGTTGACAGTGATCCATGCTGATACGCCTACAAAAGAGTGGCAGAGGCAGCACTGTAATTGCTTGAGACGCTGTTAACATAACACCAAGATGGCTACATGCTGGTTTTCAGATTGCAGGAGCACCAACTGCCCACTGCCTGAATGCTTTCAGTCTTCAGACCATCCACAAAGAGGTATTCATTCATAAGTAGATCCAACAGCTTCTGGCAGGCTATTCTAGAAGATGCCACACTGAAACCCAGAACACTTTACCAAAAGCCATGCCTCCTTCCCATTCTTTATCACCAGCTTCTTCTTTTGGAAGAGGCAGAAAAAGAACCCAATGTCCCCTCCACTCCCATATAAACTCACTTTTTGTGTGTGTGTCATGTGGTACTAGGGATTGAACTCAAAGCCTCATGCATGCTAGGCAAGTGTTCTACCCCTCGCTACTTCTGCAACCCTACAAACTTACTTTTAAGGTCATATTTAAAATCAGGGCCAGTGAGGATCCTCAAATGTCTGTCTTAGAATTAGCAATGTAACCACAATATTCTAAACATGGAAGCAACTGGGTTCTCTCCAAACATCCTTAACACTGAAGACAAGATGTTTTCAGAAACTTTATCTGGACTAAATCTGAAGTTGGTCAAGATGAGAATCTGTCGCACTGGACCCCCAAAGACCATCTGGTACATTTAAATGTTGAGTGGGACCCTAACCTCAATTATTTTTCATTTCTGTATCTGACCAAGGAGAGAGCTTCCATGTGTGGAATTCCCAGTAGCAGTATAGAGCCCTCTTGTTGTGACAGCATTACTGTCTGGAGGTACTTTTGGACACTCTACCTTCGTCCGTTCCGTTCATGATGGAAACACAGTCATCCCCTACCAGGAAAGGTGATGCCTTAAACACCTCTTTCACCTAAATGTAAAGAGAGACATTGCTTCATCATTTAGAATGTATTCAGTGGTTTCCAGGTGTGGCATGTAGTCAGCAGGCAGTAATCAAACATGGAGGGGTCTGAAGAGCAGCAGAGCTTCCATTTCTCTTTAAGCTTATTCTATCCTCTGGGAGGGGTTTCTTCACTTAATCTCCTCCCCAGGCTAGCTAAGGCATATGCTGCCCTTGTGACCTTGTCTTAGGACACTTTGGACTGGAAGAGCTCTGGGGGAATGGATGGCGTGGGTGTGAGCTGTTTGTTGTACAGTGCGACTACAGGGCCCCAAAACGCTGCCCAGCTTTGGGATGTGAGATGAAGGGTGTGAAGCCCTACAAGTCAGAGCTCAAACCTGGGGACCACTTATAAGTCTAGTGGGCACTGCCCCAGGGAGCCAGCCCAGCAGAAGGGAGGCAGAGGCCATGAGCATTTTGGTGTATTTCCTTCTCTCTTTTCTAGCAAGTCTTAGTATACAGAAACTTACATGCATCTGCACACCCCAACCTCACTGTTGTCCCACAGTTCCACATTGTGTGTAACCCTGATTGATGTACACTGTATCATCACCTCTCAGGTAAATAGTGTAGGAACAGTGTAGAGATTGAGGGGATCATTTTGCCTAAAGCAGTTTCCTGATACAGCCAACAGGAAGAGTCATTCCCAGCCCCAGAGCAGAGTGCCAGGCAGTTAGGGACATGGGAGCCCTGAGGAGTGCTGGTACTGGAGAGGAGGCTAAGGGCCTCTTGAGCAGTGATGTCAGAGCATCAGACCTAGAGCAGGACTCTGTCCCTAGAGAAAATGAGCACAGTAAGTTTGGGCTGAGATGTCAAAGAGTTTAGTTCCCATAGCCTCTGACTGACAGTAAATCTCTGGGTAGGGGATAGACTTCAAAAGCAGTGTACTTTTAAAATAAAGCTGTTTTTCTTGTTACAAGACACAGATCCACTCTAGAAAACATACATATCCTTAAATATCATTCAAAAGACACCTAAAGGTGAGGCTGTGAACACTGAGGGTTCCCTCAGGACACTTCCATGAATTCTTTCTGCTCAACACTGGCTACAGGGAGAGTGTTTTTAACTATCATTAGCCACCCCCTAGAGAGGGAAATGGCTCAGCTCACCTTTTGCAATAACTTATGGGCCTTTTCTCCTGGTAACAGACGCAAACCAGCTGTGGCCTTGAGGACCAGAGGGGTGACCTTCCAGAAGTCGAATGGAATCTCTTGTTTAGCAACATCCAGCAGTTCCTGAATTCCCTGAGCACTCTGTGGACATTGTATAAGCAAATCAGGGGCTGTCATACCCAACATACAGTGCTATCTCCCCACTTTTTAAAATATATAAACATTTTTTTTCTAATTTTCAAAACTGTAGAACTAAGTGCCATGAATAACTACACTGAGGAACTATGTCACACAATGGTGTAAAAGACCCAAAGGTTGCATGAGGTCCTATGTCAAAGAGGTGTGGAGTAGGAAGCAATTTGACAAAGTGTAGCTGAGCATATCAATGGGTACACTGACATAGAGGGTAACTGACAATGTCTGTCCAAGAAGGAAACTCACCTTACTTTTACCCAGAAGTTCCAATCTAAGAATTCACGTGGGGATTATGAAATACATGTCAGGTGACAGACTTTGCTACTCTATTGTGTACATAAAATAAAAACAAAGAAAATAACACATGTGTATGTAAACCAGCTCTTTAAGGCTACATGAGACAGCAGGGGTGTGATTCTGGGGGCAGCATGGAGGGATATTTGCTGATACTCTAGCAAGCTTAGAAATTTGTCTCATTGAATGTGTGTTACCTACCCAGAAGGTTAAAATTTTTAAAATTTATTTATTCTAAGATATATAATTTAATCAGGTTTTAACCTCATTTCTATTCTCAAATACAAATTTCTACTTGTTTTTAAATCAAGCTACAAGAAAGCAAGGCTTGTGTTATGATGTCTGACAACATGACACATCTGTATCCAAGAACAGGATCTGGAAAATGGTGGAACCAGGTTGACACGTAGCTCATGTCACTTATTTAGCACGTGCAAGGCCTCAGGTTCCATTTCCAGCAACAGACACATGCACACATTTGCATGCACACGCGCGCGCGCACACACACACACACACGCAGCTGAAACCACAGGGGAACCCACAATTCTACAAGCACCCTGTTTTGCAAGTGCCTTAAACCAGACATCCTGTAATAGTGCAGTTGTGTTAAGAGCTTTAGAAGTATAAACACTACAAACTTACAGAAATCATTATGTAGCAGTTTAATGAAACTTCTTTTGTTTATTTATTCTTTTACATTTACTTTGTTTTTGGATTTTGCATAATAGACTTTTTTGTGTATGTGTGTGTAGCATTGGGTCTTGAACATAGGGCCTTACTCATGTTAGGCAAAATGTTCTATCATTGAACTATACCCCCAGTTCCTGTAATATATATATTTTTGATATATTTTTAATTTTTTTTGTTGTAGTTTTTTTGATGGAAGGTAGGAAACACTGACTAAAAGAAATTAAAAATATATTATTAAGACTGAGGGAGTAGCTCTGTGGTAGAGCACTTACCTAGCATGTGAAGAGACTCCGACTTTGATTCCTAGTATCATTAAAAGAAAAAAAAATGTGCAAAATTCACAAGACAGTATGAAAAAATAAGAGACTGCACACTTATCTCCACCTGACCATTCTCAAAGGCACCAAAAGCCCCTGCCAGCACCAGCAAAGATGCCTTTCTCTAAGAAGCTAGTCTACCTAATCCAAAGGAAAGGAGTTGGCTTTAACTATTAGAAGACACTTGAACAAACAGACAAAAGAGTATTATTACCTTTTCAACGTCGTCAGCATAAGCAGAAAGACCGGGCTTCAGTGCTTTGAAGGTTTCATGGGTCAAGGTGGGGGTTTCTAAGGGGAAAATGTTTTTAAAAAAGGCACAACAATGAGTACAGGCATATATATATATATATAGTGGCTAGCTGAACTTTTGGTCTGATCACATAGACCAATGCCAGAATGGTAGAGGCCCTATTCTTTTTTGTCTAAATTTTGCCTCTTCAGTTCAGCAGAACATGTATATGCTACCTAATATGTGGGTCAGAACTTTGTTCAACTTTGGGATAGGTGAGGATACAGCTCAGAGGACTATTGCTTGCATGCATGAGGCCCTGGGTTTGATCCCCAGTACAGTAAAAAAACAAAACAAATAATCCCAACAATCTTTATTGAATATAAAACACTCACAGGACACTACATCCATTTAAAGTGTTAAATTTTTTTTTTCAGAGTGGAAAGTAGAAGTTTATTAAAGGACAGCAGAAAAGACTTCTCCCGGAGGAAGAAGGGGACCCAAGAGGTGGAATCCCTAAAGTGTTAAATTTTAACAGTTTATTCTTGCTTATTCAACAGAACAAATGATTTTAACCTATAAATATGAAAATCCCTTCCTTGATGCTGGAATGGATGTATCACAGTCCTAAAGATTTAGGAGCCTGTTAAAGAAATTGAGTATTTTACCTTATTAGGAGGCTGAACTCGAAGGAAAGTGTTCAGATGCATCCTGTGGCTTCAACCCAAGGCCTCATACATGCTAGTCAAATGTTCTATTACTGAGCCTCACTCCAGCCTTTAAATTAGCTTCACAACCACTTCTGGAGGGAGGAATGGTATCTAAATATTTATTTATAGGAATAAATTACAAAATAAAGCAATATCATTTACCCTGTCGAATGAGCAAGAATTAACCATACTAAAACTAACACTTTAAAAAAATATGGATTTTTATATGTAAACTATCTTCAATAAAGGTAATTTATTTATATTTTTTTAAAAAAGCAAAGATTTAGCCCAAACATAAAAATAAATAATAATGAAATTAGATCAACTATTCCACAATAGTTTTAGAGAGAGGTAATTGGTATCAACAGAGAGCAGTTAAATGCCAGAATAGTATCTACTCAAAAGGGTCACTTTTTTGTGGACTAGAGGAGAAACACCTGTTTGTGTGACCTGGCACCTGTCTGGCAAAGGGCCTGACATGCTCACTAGCTCTAGGTCAGAGATGCACCAAAGAGGGCAAACCTTAGGGTAACAGGCATGGGAGATAAACAGTGAAGAACTGGGCAGCAACCAGGGTCCCCTTACAGAAACCAACTGCCCTCTAGACAGAGCCCTAACCCTACCCTAGGAGGCAAAGCTGGCAGGGGCTCAGATTACAGGTTCCTTCTCACCGCTGAGGGCCATACCATCTGTCATCACCTGGCTGTCTGGGCGTACTGTGGCAGCTTCTGGCAGCCTGGGTTCCGGGTTTTTACTATTTATCTAACTTGCCTGTATTCCTGGTTGTTATAAACCTGAATATAGTTACTTCCTGCTTTAAACTCTTGTGATATGACCTCTGGCCCAGGTCATGGTCACAGCTACCCAACCAGTCTGTATGGGGAGGGGACAGGCCACTAAATGCCCTCTAGGGTCTCAACTGTTCTACAGTAGTGATCATTACTTGCTACTATTATAATAACTTGGGAATCCTGGGGAATTTAGATGCCACATCCTGAGTCAACATCTCTTAATAACTGCATTATTTGTGAGTTATGCTAGGATCAGACTCAGGACCTCATACATGCTAGGCAAGTAATTTACTCTGAGCTACATTTTCAGTATCTATATTTTGATAAGCTATCAGGTGAGTCCAAGGCAGGCCTCCAGCCTATACTGTCTTCTAGTTGAGGAGATTCCAAGAGCCCTGCCATGATAGGGGAGAAGGTAGACCCCACGGCTGGGGGTAAAGAGGCTCACAGTCAGGCCAGGATACCTCCAGGAGGCTGAGCAAATTGGAAGACATGCACGCGGGTGCCAGTGCTTCCGGCATCAAACATGATCCCGTAGAAGACCTCATGACCACGTATAGCTGATCCTAGTGAGCTGCGGGCCTGCTGTCCCCACCGGGCCCCTGAGGCTGCCCCAGCGATAGTGAAAAAGGCCTGGGTGGCAGAGGCCCGGTGCCACTTGATGTAGACGACGTAGATGAATAGGCCCAAGCACAGTCCCAGGGGGTATGCCACCTTCGTCATCCGCAGGGTCCCATGATTTGGTATTTTTCTCATTTCTTAGTCTGCTGGTAGGAAAAGAGGAGAGGCAGAAAAACTACGTCAGATTTCAAGGTTTCAATGTGTGTCAGAAGTCCTGCAGTTCAGAGACAAAATGTACAACCAGAAACTGGCCTGCATTTACTCCCTGGAGTCAGAAGCTTCATTTGATCTTTGAAATGGTTCTGGAAGGTGTGGTCCAGAACTGAGGGCTATAAACACTGGGTAACCTGTTCACGGTTGTATCCTTTGTAGGTGCTGAAGTGGGCACAGATCATAGCTGTGGCCTAAGTGTCTGGGATACATTGCTACTTAAAAAACCATGTGTAAGCAATGTTCCCAAGTCATTCAAGTAAGAGAAATGAGTATTTCATCCATTCTTTGAATCATTACTTATACTTCCACTAAAGCAATTTACTCTTCCAAAGGTTTAAAAAACTGTCCCTCAGGCAACTAGAGAGTCTGAAACAAGTGGGAAAAATGTGACTCGTTTTTCTGGAAGTTTCACAACAGAGGCTCCTTTCATTCGCATAGTACATTCCTGCCAAGGAGGAAGTAATGTTTGCATGCTTTCAAAGTCTATGAAAATTCTACCCAGGTAGCAAAATAAATTAATTTGTCACTGTATTTTTGGTTCAATACACCCCCAAATGAAAGCATTTGCTCATGTTTTATTATCAGCTCCTGGTGCAAGGCAGTATGTGGAAACCCGAGTCTTCCATGGATAAGAAGTGAGGGAACTGATTCTCAGGGCTTCCCCTGCCCTTGGGGAACATCCATCACTCTGCCAGTCCTGTACTTTCTTGTCTGTTGTGGGGAGTGCAGTGGCACTACTAGGGGAACAGAGGGTAGCGAAATGAGAGCTGGAGCAGGACCTGGTCTGGGTTTAAACTGCAGTATCATGTGACCATGTCTAACTGTTCCCTCCAGAGGGGCTGCTCTCCTCATCTGTAAGGTTAGGCTGCTCACAGGAAAGCTGCATCTTGACATTGGGGATTCAATGTGCTCAGGACCGGCTACTGAATGCAGAATTTGCAGAGGGGAAAGAGAAGGAAACATCCCCTGGGAACTAGGAACAGTGAGGACTGTGTGGCCACATTGCCTGGGGAGGGAGACACTATAGAGGGGCCAGTGCTATGTGAGCTGCATGCCAACCCTGAGCCTGCTAGGTGGGGTTAGAAATGGAATGAAAAGGTTCTTAAGGAGAGAGCAAGTAGCAGGCCTTCCATGGTCCCTCCTTCCTGGGTTTCAACTTGTGGTCACACCCATATGCCCTCAGGACCTGAGAGCTCAGGGCTGACAAGTACTGCTTTTATGTCCCCGGCTGAGGGAAGAGGCCTAAAATGGGGCAGGAGGCAGGACAAATCACCCTTCTGGGTTGCAGAAAGGCTCTCCAGGCAGGTGCTGAGAAACAAGCCTCCTTTCCCAAACCTACCAGCTAGATTGACTAGGGAATACAGACAGAAGACCTGACTAAAATCAGAAATAAAAGAGGACATTACTATTAATTTTACAGAATAAAAATGATTACAAGAGAGTATTATGAACAATGATATGTCCTCAAATTGGATAACTAGATGAAATGGACAGATTCCTAGGAACATACAACTCACCAAGATGAAGACACAGAGTATCTGAACAGACCTAGAAGCAGTAAGGACATTGAATAAAAAATCTCCCAACAATGAAAAGTATTGGACTAGATAGCTTCACTGCTGACTGTACTAAATATTTTAAAAAGAATTAACATAAATTCTTCTCAAAATTTCCAAAAAATATCTCTTTACTTGTTCCATAAGGCCAGTATTATACTGATATTTAAGCCAGGTAAGACTCTGTAGGTACAGACCAATATCTCTTTTGTATATTGATGAAAAAAATCCTTAACAAATGCTAGAAAACTTTACTCAACAGCATAGTAGAAGATTTATGTACCATGACCAAATGGGATTTATTCTTAGAAAGTAACATATGAAAACCAATCAATGTAATATATGCTTCATTAACACAAGAAAGAGGGGCTGGGGATGTGGCTCAAGCGGTAGCGTGCTCGCCTGGCATGCGTGCGGCCCGGGTTTCATCCTCAGCACCACATACAAACAAAGATGTTGTGTCCGCAGAGAACTAAAAAATAAATATTAAAAAATTCTCTCTCTCTCTCTCTCTCTCTCTCTCTCTCCCCCTCTCTCTTTAAAAAAAAAAAAACACAAGAAAGAGGAAAAAAACCACAATGAAGGAAAAAACCAACAGGATTGTCTCTGTTGATGTAGAAAAAGCACATAATAAAATCGAACACATTTTCAGAATAAAAATAATCAATATATTAGAAATAAAATATCTCAGCATAATAAATGTCATATACGAGAAAATCACAACAGGATCAATGGTGAAAGACTTGACATTTATGGTAAGAACAGGAATAAGAAAGGATGCCTGCTTCTACCACTTCTATTGAACATAGTCTTGAAAGTCGTCTTAATCAGATCTATTAGAAAAGAAAAACAGGTGGGATCCAATATGGCTGGCCAGAGGCAAGCAGCATTCGGTGTTGTTCCATGACCTGGGACTCAAGTAGTGAGAATACTGCTTTTCTGCAAGTGATATCCCTGCTCCTGCATAGGAATCACGGTCACTGTGCATCCAGGGCTGCAGGCTTCAGCGTCAGAGTAGGTCTCCCAACTATTCACCCATGCAGGACTACCAGGTACTAGAGCAGGACCAGTAGCATTAGCACCAGTGCAAAACATCTGGCCATCCACATGAGCAGAAATCACGGATGCCACTCCCACACAGGACACCGGGCCGCTTCCTACATGCCGGGACTCCGGCTGCCACTCCCATGTGGACCCCCATCTAACAATGTGGGGTTCCCCCAGCCGCTGCCATCTTGGGACTCTCCCAGCAGTGGAGATAGTCCCCTAAGCGCAATAGCCTGCCTGCACCCAAGAACTCCATACAGGCTCTGAAGTCAGCCAGCAGCCACACACTGCAAGCCACAGACATCGTCTCTGAAATCAAAGTCCAATACCATCGCCTGGCTCCCTCCACCTGACCCCACACCCCACCATTGAAAGCAGGTGCCTCCATCTTGGGTCACATTCATCACCATTTTCGGTGGGGGCAACTCCTACTTTGGAACTCCGGCTGGCCAGGTACCCAGTTTCTAACTCTCCCCTCTCCTCAGCGGCTGCTAGCCTGGCACAGTGACACTCTGGTTACCTTCACCATCCTGAGGGCAGAGATACCAGCTAACAACAGATGACCCCACCTACTGGATGAGAATGGAAGCAGGAAAGATATTGATCTCCCTGTTTCTTCCTTCAAGATTTTGTTTTCCTTCTCCCTCTCTATTCTCCCACCCTCACATGTTAAATACCCAACCTGTGTGAACCAAGTACTTTGCATGTGTTCGGATTTTGAGGACTGGGATGTCTGAATAGTATATTACCATTGTGTTGTATATTCTTTTTTTTAGTTTGCTTGTTTTCCCCCACCAATTTCTACTATTTTAACCTTTTTTTATTTTTCTTATTTTTGTGTGTGTGTGTTTTATGTACTCTACTGTCTTCCTATTTACTTGTCTACCCAAAATTACTTCTTCTCTCTTCTCCTGCTACTAATCTTCCTCTTTAGATTTCGCTTTCACATTTCCTAAAATATAATAACTCTACATTCTCACCTTCCTCTTCCTCAGCATATCATCCTACTCCTCACCCCCAGTTCTTTGTCCACCATCAGAAACTGTAAACCCTTTTACAGACCTACTTAGTATATTGTAGATAATAATTGAATTCACCATTTCTGTACATTGTGACCAAACTGTAAAAGTCTTAATAGCAAACATTTGTTTTTAGGGTGTATATTGTTTATTCTGGTATCTGTTAATATTGTCCTTCTCCTCAAAGGAGAGGTATTGGAACCCTACAGGGGCACTATAAGTCTACAGGGTAAAAACAGTAATGCCTCGGATCCACAGTGCTAGAAGATACACAAGCAATATGAAAAGACAAGGGAAGAAAGTGCCCCCAACAAATCAAGGTACCACATTATTAGAATCCATGGCCAGCACAGCAGAAGATATGACAGAGAAGGAGTTCAGGATGTACATAGTTAAAATGTTCTGCGAATTAAAAGATAATATAAGAGAGTAAATACAGGCAGCAAAAGATCATTTGGACAAGAGCTACATAAACAAATACAGGAAGCAAAAGATTAGTTTAGTAGGGAAATAGAGGTTCTTAAAAAAAAAACACAGAAATCCTTAAAATGAAAGAAACAATAAACCAAATTAAAAGTTCAATTGAAAGCGTCACCAACAGCACCACTTGGAAGACAGGAAGTCAGACAATGAAGACAAAATATATAATCTTTAAAAAAATGTTGACCACACAGTGAAAATAGTAAGGAAAACATAAGCAGATCATTCAATAAATATGGGACAGCATAAAAAGACCAAATTTAAGTTAATGGGATAGAGGAAGGCATAGAGTTCCAAACCAAAGGAATGAGCAATCTATTCAATGAAATAATATCAGAAAATTTTCCAAACATGAAGAACGAATTGGAAAAACAAATTCAAGAGGCTTACAGGATGCCAGATGTACAACATTACAACAGATCCACACCTTGGTGCACATTATAATGAAAATGCCTAACATACAGAATAAGGAGAGAATATTAAAAGCCACGAGAAAAAGGATTCAGATTACATATAGGGGAAAACCAATTAGAATATGTGCAGATTTTTCAACCCACACTCTGAAAGCTAGAAGATCCTGGAACAACATATATCAAGCCCTGAAAGAAATGGATGCTAACCAAGAATCTTATATCCAGCAACACTAAGCTTTAGATTTGATGATGAAATAAAAATCTTCCATGATAAACAAAAGTTAAAAGAATTTATAACTCGAAAGCCTGCACTACACAACATCCTTGGCAAAATATTCCATGAAGAGGAATTGAAAAACAATAATGAAAATCAGCAAAGGGAGGTATTACACTAAAGGTAAAACTAATCAAAGGAGAAACCAAGTCAAGTTAAATACCAAACATAAACAAAAAATGGCTGGGAATACAAATCATGTCTCAATAATAACCCTAAATGTTAATGGCCTAAACTCACCAATCAAAAGACATAGACTTGCAGATTGGATTTTTAAAAAAAGACCCAACAATATGCTGCCTCTAAGAGACTCATCTCATAGGAAAAGACCTCCACAGACTGAAGGTGAAAGGTTGGGAAAAATCATACCACTCACATGGACTGCGGAAGCAAGCAGGGGTTTCCATCCTCATACCAAATAAAGTAGACTTCAAGTCAAAGTTAATCAAAAGGGATAAAGAAGAATATATTAACAAGACATAACAATAATAAATGTATATGCCCCAAACAATGGAGTATCTACGTTCATCAAACTCTTCTCAAGTTCAAGAGTCAAACTGACCACAACACTATAATTCTGGGTGACTTTAACACAACTCTTTCACCACAGGATAGATATTCCAAACAAAAGCTAAACAAAGGAACTATAGAACTCAATAATATATCAATTACTTAGACTTAACTGACATATATAGAATATGTCAACATTCAATGAATGAATATACTTTCTTCTCAGCATAGATCCTTCTCTAAGACAGACCATAAATTATGATATTATGCTACAAAGCAACTCTTTTCTTATATTTATTTTTTTTAGTTTAGTTTGACCCAATACCTTTGTTTTATTTATTTATTTTTATGTGGTGCTGAGGATGGAACCCAGTGCCTCATCATGGGAGGCAAGAGTTCTACTACTGAGCTACAACCCCAGCCCCACAAAGCAACTCTTAGCAAATATAAAAAAGTAGAGATACTATCCTGAATTCTTTCAGTTCATAATAGAATAAAATTAGAAATCAATGATAAAATAAAAACTAAAAGCCACTCCAACACCTGGAGACTAAGTAACATGCTACTGAATGAATAATGGGTTGCAAAATACATCAAGGAGGAGATTAAAAAATTCTGAGAGATGAATGAGAACACAGATACAATGTATTGAAATCTCTGGGACACTATGAAGGCAGTACTAAGAGGAAAGTTCATTGCATGGAGTTCATTCTTTAAAAGAAGACAAAGTCAACAAATAAATGACTTAACATTACATCTCACAATCCTAGAAAAAGGAGAACAAATCAATATCAAAAGCAGAATAAGTCAGAAAATAATTAAAATCAGAGCTGAAATCAATGAAACTGAAACAAAAGAAACAATTGAAACAATTGACAAAACAAAAAGTTGGTTCTTTGAAAAAAATAAATAAAACTGACAAACCCTTAGCCATGCTAATTAAGCAGAGAAAAAACTCATATTACTAACATACGTAATGAAAAATGAAATATCACCACAGACACTACAGAAATACAGAAGATAATTAGAAATAATTTTGAAAACTTATACTCCAATAAAATAGAAAATATCAAAGGCATTGACAAATTTCTAGAGTCATCTGATTTACTCAAATTAAATCAGGATGAAACAAAACTTAAACAGATCAGTTTCAAGTGATGAAATAGAAGATGCCATCAGAAGCCTACCAACCAAGAAAAGCCCAGGAACAGATGGGTACACAACCGAGTTCTACAAGACCTTTAAAGAAGAACTAATACCAATACTCTTCAATTTATTTCAGGAAATAAAAAAAGAGGGAGCACTTCCAAACTCATTCTATAAGGCCAATGTTACCCTGATTCCAAAACCAGGCAAAGACACATCAAAGCAAGAAAACTCCAGATCAATATCTCTAATGAATATGGATGCAAAAATTCTCGATAAAATTCTGGCAAATCAAATATAAAAACATACCAAAAAGATAGTGCACCACGATCAAGTAGGGTTCATCCCAGGGATGCAAGGTTGTTTGTACAACCATATACATTGGGTCAGATGAAGAAGTTTTAAAGATGTGGTGATGTTTACACAACAATGTGTATATACTTCAAGCCACACTTAAAAATGGCTAAGATGGTAAATTTTATCACAATTAAAAAAAAATCCTCCAATGGCTTAACCCAGGCTGGTAACATACATGAGATCTGAGGTTGGAGGAGGAAAGGCAATGGTGGTGGGGGAATGCAGAGGTTGGGGTCTGCCTACTGCTGCACTGCATCAAATTCATCATTTTTTAAAAAATTTTTTAAAAATTAGCTGTATATGGACACAATACTTTTATTTTATTTGTTTATTTTTTTATGTGGTCCTAAGGATCGAACCCAGTGCCTCATGTGTGCTAGGTAAGTGCTCTACCACTGAGCTACAACCCCAGCCCATCAAATTCATCATTTTATAGTTTTAGTTATCTCCCACTTTCAACAAAGGCAACAGGCCATGCCTTACTGAGATTCATCCTAATTTAAATGTTCTTCTTTTTTATTATTTATTTTATTTTATTTTATTAGCATCCTGTTCCTTTGGTTCTTTTTCCACACCCTTGCAACATTTACTGCTACTCTCAGCCCTAGCCACTTGAGTTCTCTCCTTAGTGTTCAGTGGCTGCTCAGCCAACTGCTGCTGAAGAAGGCTTGAGTGATGGCTTAGAGACAGAAGAGGCAGTAAGAGAAAGATGTAGGCTTTAATAGTGCCCTAGCACCTGAGTGTGGTCACAGATAGGAACAGATCTTTGGGGAGGGTCCACGTGGCAGGAGGAGGTAGTGACCAGGTTTCCCTACACACCAAGTTAGACATGATAGGAAATCAGTCAGAAAAGGGACTGACCCTATGGGAGGTTGGGAAATTACCTGCATTAGGGGATGTTAGCTGATATTATCAGAGAGATGTGGTGTAGGGAATGCCCATGCTGAGGCAGCCAGCTGTTACCCTATTACTGCTTCTCTCATAGGCCTCCCTTTGTTAGGTTATTGTAACCCAGTTTCAGGTTTCTATGTAACCATTAAATATTGACTTAATATTTACAAAGTTCTGAAGCAGTCAGTAATTGCCAGAGATGAATAGTGAGGATACAAAAGTAATACTAACACCTTGTAACTATGAAAGCATTTTATCTCAGCCTCTATAGAAGTAAGTTTTTATCATGCCCTGAGTCAGTCTAAGAACCATGTTCTACACTATCAGATTAATAGGTGGTCTACCAAATTTGAGGCCAAGGTGGCTATTATCTACCCATTAAAAAAAATCCCTTATTTGCCATCTCCTGTGTTCAGGGGTCCATAAGAAGAAGAAGAAGCTGCAGGGAAGATGAGTCCATCTAGGGCATTCCCCCAGTGACCCACCTCCTCCAGCCATACCCCACCGGCCAACAGTTATCACCTATTCACACAAGGATGGACTGATTAAATTATAGCTCTCACAATCCAATCATCTCTGAACATTCCTGCATCAACAAGGAGCTTTTGGGGGATACCGCATATCTAAACCATACAAGTGTTATAGACAGAAGTCTATAGCTTGTCCTGACTAGCTGGGGATAGCAGGTTGGCAGCTGGAAATGCATGCTCCATATGATTGGATTGGTGGTTGCCTAATCTGTTGGCCAGTTTTTGTCAGGTTTTTGTTAAAGTATTGGAAAAGGATACAATTGAAAATGACTGAAGCACAGGCTAAAAAATGAGACATAATAAAGTACACTAGCTAACCACTCCTTCTCCTGGTAGTCATAAAAAAATCTTTTCTCAGCAACAAGCCATACATAAATAAGTTCTGTCAACATCACCTGCTATTTCCTTTTCACAGGACACAGTGGGAGAGGAGGTACTTTCAGACTTCCTTACACAAATAGCTGCCCGCCTCAGGTTCTGAATATTAGGCTCTAGAAAGGAGAAATACACACACACACACACACACACACACACACACACACACACACACACACCATATTAGCCAATTGATGCTTTCCAGGGTAGAACTAGAGGAATAAAAAACTGTTTTGGATTTGCTGCATTATGCTTGTCAGATTTTTCAAGTGACTGCCATTTTTTTTTTCTTTCAGTGCTGGGGATTGAACTCAGGTCCTTTGCACATGCTAGGCAAGCATTCTACTATTCTACCCCCAGCACATGAATGATTACATTTTTAATACAATGGCAACATCAACAGGGAAACCTCTTCCAGAAAAACACTATTCTTCCCCCTCCATGGCTCTGCACACTGGGTCTGAGGGAAAGCCTTTTTCCTTTGTAATCAAAATTCACCATCCACTTCTCCCCAGGGAGACTCCTTCCCAGAGGTTTGAAATTCCCACACTGATGGCTAGGGTTTGGGATTTCCTCTGTATCCTGTGTGATTGTAGGATGTGTGCCTCAGTATACATAATCCCAAAATACAGGCACCTGTAAAGATTCCTAAAACTGTCCAAGAATTTCCCTGTTTTCTAACTGCTTTGGAGGCACATCCAGGGTGAGGGATTGTGCCTACCAAGACCTTCCCAGCAATGTAGGTTTTCTCCCATCTCTTAAAACCATTCAATGGCTTCCAGTTGCACACTTTTCTCTGTCCCCTCTCATCTGTCCTTCCCTTTTCACTCTCTCCTGGCTGTTTCATGCTTCCACTGAATATACCAGAAGGTATACAGCTATGTCCAACCCAGGATCATTCCCTCTCTCAACCAGAAGCACCCATGGCCACAGGTCAACTCAGGCAGAACCACCCTGACCACCTACCAGCTCTTCCTGGTCACCATTCCATCAAAGTTAATTGTCCTCCTACCTTCAGTACTGATGAAACGACAGAATCTTACCTGTTTCCTCGGCATCCCAAATGGACTATGAGATCCAGAAGGAGAAGGGCCTGTTTGTCCTATCCCTGGCACTGAGCTTGGTGGCAGGTCACTAACTGCTGGCTGAATGAATGAATGAGGCAGGAATGTATAGCCTCTTGGGGATAGAGACCCCTGCTACATTACGTATCCTGTTGTCCACAACACTGAACAAGGCCCACGGGTCAGCGGAGTACAGACGTCCAGAGAGGACAAACAGAACCGGGGCAGAAAGGGAGAGAGAGAGGAGCCTAGGGCTGCGAGTGACCCTCAGGCAGCCCTCCAGGCGCTGTCGCTCTGAACCAAGAGTCTGCCAGGTGCGTGAGCCCTGGGAAACCCGGACCCTCCTCCACTCTGGCCCCCGCCTCCAAGGTGCCACCGCTTTGGGAAGGCCCACCTGCAGCCCCCGAAGCCCGTAGCTTACCCTGCACAGCACCCTCTACCCCAACCACGGAGGCTGGTGTCCTTCCCAGGCAGTCGGCGGGGTGCTTCCTAGCTCTCTGGCCCCAGCCGGCGTCACCTCGGCCTCTAACCGCGGAGTGCGACCCCGTGGATCTTGCAAGCCTGGGCCCCGCCCACGTGCATGCTACGTCACCGGCTGGGCGGGGCGTCGCGGTGCAGCTGAGCAGGCGCAGGCGCGGTGTAGCGTGGGGCGGGGCGTCGTGGCTTACGTTCTTTGCCGAGATGCCGAGGTTCTGTCAAGGTACGCGTTCCCTTTGCTGTCAGCATCCGCCTTGCCTTGGTGCTGCTCCTGAAGCCGCCGTTGAGATACTTCGGTTCCCCAGACTTAATTTTCCCTGCCTCTTCCTGTTTGGTGGAGGAGTTACTGCAACCTCACTACCTTGACCAGCTTGTGGAATGTCTCCTGAATCCCTCCACCTTGAAATTTGCTTTTTAAAGGGAATACGTGGTAGAAAATGCATTCACAACTGAGTAGGCAGTGTGATCGTCTCCTCATTCTTGACCCCATTTTCTGATGTTTTTCTTTTCTTTCTTTCGTTTTGTTTTGATTCTGTTTTTGGTACCAGAGATGGAATCCAGAGTCACTTAACCACTGAGCCATGATCCCCAGACCATTTAAAAATATTTTATTTACCGACAGGATCTCCCTGGGTTGCTTGGGACCTCGCTAAGTTACTGAGGCTGCCTTTGAATTTACAATCTTTCTGCCTCAGCCTCCGGAGCGTTGGGATTACAGGTGTGTGCCACCACGCCTGGCTTTCTGATATATTTTCTAGAAGCCACCAAAGTTGCCAGCTTCTGACTCCAGTTGGTCCAGGAATGCTGGCCCTTAGTTTACTTAGGGGCCACATCCTGTGGTGGGATGAACCCCAATTAGGTCACTTTCTCTTTCTACTAAGCTAGGGACTATTTCCCAGATTCTTTTGCGGTTGGGCTGCCCACATGACTGAGCCTGGCCAGTGAGGTGTGGGTGTGCTAGGCCCAGCCCTGAAAGACCTCTCCTTATCAGGGGGCCCTGGGAGAGCCAAGGAGTACGGATTTTTGCAATAGGGAATGGTCACAAATTTACAGTCAAGACAGAATACTTTTGAAAGGGAGTGGGTGCTAACTGTATGGGATGTAGAGACAATAAGCATAAACCAGTACTGGCAGCCAAGTCATGTGGTAGTCCTGTTCAACCACTGCTGAAGGCCACCCATGAGCACCTCATTGGACCCTGCCCTCCTTTTTCCAGGTCAGACCACTGAGCTCACTAAAACTGTTAGTAAGGTCCATCCTTACTGATGGACCTTAAATGTTTTTTTCTCCCCAGTTGTTTGCTATTATAAACAATGCTACAAGATGCCAAGGACTATTTTTTTTTTAGCATACTTGTGGACATATCTTTGGGAAAATTTCTTAGAAATGAATTGACTATGGTAAAGGTTGTGCTTTTTTAAAATAAATACTGCATATGTATGGCTAAATTACCCTTTCAGTTAATTGTACTGATTTATACCCCTACGAATAAATGTGTAAGAGTTAATTTCCCTGCAAATTAAAACTACACTGAAATTTCATCTTACTCCAGTCAAAATGGCAACAATTAAGAATACAGGCAATAATAGATGTTGGAGAGGATGTGGGGAAAAGGATACACTCATACATTGCTTGTGGGAACTGCAAATTAGTACAGCTACTCTGGAAAGCAATATGGTGATTCCTCAAAAAACTAGGAATGGAACCATCATTTGACTGGGTTATTTCCCTTGGTACACATCCAACAGTGTTAAAATCAGCATACTAAAGTGATGCAGCTACATCAATGTATATAGCAGCTCAACTCACAATAGCTAAGCTATGGAACCAAGCGAGGTGCCCTTCAGCAGATGAATAAAGAAATGTACAATAAAGAAAATATACACATGGTTAAAGAAAATCTACAATAAAGAAAATCTACACAATGGAATATTACTCAGCCATAAAAATTACTTCATGACTTCTGCTAGTAAATGAATGGACCTGGAGACTATCATGCTAAGTGAAATAAGCCAGTTCCCAAAAGCCAAAGGTTGAATGTTTTTGCTGAGAGGTGGAAGCTAATCCTCAAAGTGGGAGGGAAAGAATAGAAATTTAGTAAATTAGTCAAAGGGGAATGAAGGGAAGTGAGGATAAGATAGGAAAAGGAAAGACAGTTGGAATGAATCTGAAATAATTTTCCTATGTACATATGTGAATACACCATAATGAATCCTACCATTATGTACAGCCACAAGAATTGAGTCCTAATTAGAATTAGATATATTCTATGCATGTATAATTATATCAAAATGGATTATACTGTCATGTATAACTAAAAAGAATTCATAAAAAAGAATGCATTTCCTCAAGTCTTCACCAATATAATTCTTATAAGCCTTTGTGTCATTGCCAATCAAATAAGTGCAAGACAATATTTCATTTAATTTATACTTTTTCTAGCATTTTCAAATCCTTGTTTATAAAACTATGAGGGCCCTTTTACTGTATGCCTCATTCATAATATCTTTTATCACTTCTTCCATGTTCACCATATTTCACTCTTAGAGCTTCTAGATTTTGTCAATTTTGCTGACATGGTGTTTGTTTGTTTGTTTGTTTTTTAAGAGAGAGAGAATTTTAATATTTATTTATTTATTAGTTTTTGGTGGACACAACATCTTTATTTGTATGAGGTGCTGAGGATTGAACCCAGGCTGCACACATGCCAGGCGAGTGTGCTACCGCTTGAACCACATCCCCAGCCCTGACATGGTGTTTTAATCAGCTTTCTTGATGTTGCAACTAAAAGTACCCAACCACAACAATTGTAGAGGGGAGGAAAAGTTTATTTGAAAGCTCACGGTTTCAGAGGTCTTAGTCCAAAAGACTGGCTGCATTCCTAGGGCTTGAGCCAAGGCTGAACATCATGGCAGGAGAGTGGTGTGGCAGACTGTCCTCAAACAGGGCAATTCTCTGGAATGTCTATAGTAGAATGGAGCTGCAGTTGCCAAGTTGACCTTCTTCCTTTCCCTTTCTTGCTTCTCTGTTCCTCTACTGGTGTTTCCTGGGGTTACCTCCCAAATAAACTGATTGCATCTACATCCTTTCTCAGAATTTGTTTGGAGAGGAATTTGACTCAAGACACCCATTGCTCATAGGTCATTTTGCTAATACCAAATAAAATATCTAAGTTGCCTTTCTGATTTCTTCCTCTGATTCCCTGAAATCCACAAGCACAAATTACTCCCTTTCCAGCCAAATGCGTTCTTTTGAACTCTCAGAAAAGTCAGATCTTCTCTGCTCATGAATAGCTTTTCATTTTTCCAATATCTGGTTCATACATGAAAGAATGGGAGTGAAACCTCACTTTTGCCCACGGGAACTTTGTGTTTATTATTCATACCTGACACATTGGCCATTGTGTGGTCTCTTTTGACTTCCTGATGGATCATTTGACCAGGATCACCTTGCATTATAGTAACAATCTGTGGTGAAGATGGTAATGAAGGTATATCACAGATGAGTAATGTTCTGGGTGATTCATTAAATATATAAGTAGGGAGAGACTAATGTATATGAATTGCCTATTGATTTACTTTCCTCCTATCTATAGGCCTTTAGCATTTTATTATTAAGTATGATTTTACCCTTTATCAGATAAAAACTTTGCTTAAAATTAAAGAGTTTAAAAATCATTAATGAATATTGAATTTTATTTTGTGCATTTACTCTGTTGAGATAATCAAGGCTTTTCCATTAATTTGTTAATGTGGTAGAATTATATTATTATTATTCTGATGATAATGATGATGATGTACTGAGGATTGAACCCAGGGGTACTCAAATACTGAGCTACATTCCCAGTCCTAAATTTTATTTTTATTTTGAGAGATGGTCTTGCTGATTTTCCCAAGCTGTCCTCAATCTTGTGATGCTCCTGCCTTAGCCTCCCTAGTAGCTGGCATTACTGGCATGTGCCATTAAACCTGGTTTAGCAAATTAAATTCTTTTTTTTTCAAATCAAAGAAAAAATATTTACTTGCACCAATGATACACATATTCTCTCTTTATATAAGCATTATATGAGGAATCCAGGGAAGGAAGATTTGAGATATGGCAAACACGGTGGCTTCAAGTGAAACATGAAGTCTGGTCCATTTGGAGTCAAAATAAGAGAAGTGAGAGAAATCCCAGGCTGCAGAGATACATGAGTCAAGAGAGAACATATATTCTGAAGACACTGCACAGAGAAGTGTGTTAGGCAGAGTATGAGGAATAGTGAGAGCTGAGGACTGCAAGGTAGATCTTGGAGGGCCAGTCAGTTGGTTATAATTATAACATTGGGGGCCCAGAGGTCTCCAAGGCCACACACCTGGTGAGCAACACTCTCTCTGCTGTTCTTAAGATTCTTTGGCAGTGCCCCCAGGGAAGAACTGTGTTCTTAGCTGTAGGGCCAGGAGATAGTTTAATAATACACCAGCTCCTTCCTGGTGTCAGTTGGTTAGGGTGATCAACTGGGTTTCAGTGAGAAGGATGCTCCCACCTCCTATATTGGGAGTCTTAGCAATCTCTTCTACTGAAGGAAGGAACCATAAGAAAGCAGGACTTCTCACCACAGATGAAATCTGGACCAAAGAGGAAAGAGTTTTTTTCAAACATCATTAGAGGCCACCAATCTGCAATGGGTTTCACATATCCTTTGAAACCAATTGAGTTGAGAGATGTAAATACAGCAGTTTTCATTTCTTGAATTTCAAGTGAATGATGACTGAGTGGGCAAATCAACTTCCAGGTAAAATCTATTTTACATTTGATGCAAGAGCATTTTTATAGCATTCTCATGGGTAAAATTTCAGTGTTTGAACAGGAAGCATTCATGGTACAAGGATATCAATTCCTTTCCAGGTATTCTATTTTTAGACTGATCTTTTTTCAAGTTCTCTCTTTATTGAGTCACAACTGTTCTCTCATAAATTTTAGCACTTGTTCTGAGTTTGATTTTTTCAGAAAAACAAAGAAAATCTACCAATTTTCATATGAGTAAATTAAATTCTAATGCTGAATCATTCCTGCATTCCTAATACAAGGCATTTTTCTTAAAAAAATAAATTTATTTTAATTAGTTATACATGACAATAGAATGTATTTATGCACTTTGATATATCATACATAGATGGGATATAATTTCATTTTTCGGAGTGTACAAGTTGCAAAATCATATTGGTCACGTAGGCCCATATATACATACAGTAATAATGTCTGTTTTATTCTACTATCTTTTCTTTCCCTACATTCCTTCCCCTTCCCTCCTATCACTTCCCTCTATCTAACCTAAGGTAACACTATTCTTACCTAGTGCCCCCCATCTTATTGTGAATTAGCATCTACATATTAGAGAAAACGTTTGGCCTTTGGTTTTGTGGGATTGGCTTATTTTGCTTAGCATGATGTTCTCCAACTCCAACCATTTTCTGGAAAATATCATAATTTCACTCTTCTTTAAAGCTGAATAATATTCCACTGAAAAAAATATATATATAAATAAAACAATTTCTTTATCCATTATCTATTGAGGTAGACACCTAGGTTGGTTCCATAGTTTAGCTATTGTGAATTGAGCTGCTATAAACATTGATGTAGCTCAGTCACTATAATATGCTGATTTTTAAGTCCTTTGGGTATAAACCAAGGAGTGGGATAGCTGGGTCAAATGGTGGTTCTATTCCAAGTTTTCTGAGGAATCTCCATACTGCTTTTCATAGTGGTTGCACTAATTTGCAGTCCCACCAACAATTTATGAGTGTACCTTTTCACCAACATTTATTGTTGCCTGTATTCTTGATGATTGCCATTCTGACAGGGGTGAGATGAAATCTTAGAGTAGTTTTGATTTGCATTTCTCTAATTGCTAGAGATGTTGAACACCTTTTCATTTATTTGTTGATCAAGTATCTTTCTTCTTCTGTGAAGTGTCTGTTCAGTTCCTTAGTCCATTTATTGATTGGGTTATTTGTTTTCTTGGTGTTGAGGTTTTTGAGTTCTTCATATATCCTAGAGATAATGCTTTATTGGCAGTGCATGTGATAAAGATATTATCCAAATCTGTAGGTTCTTTCCTCATATTATTGTTTCCTTTGCTGAGAAGAAGCTTTTTAATTTGAACCCATCCCATTTATAGATTTGATACAGGTTTAATGCAATTCCTATTAAAATATCAATGACATTCTTCATAGAAATAGAAAAAGCAATCATGAAATTTATTTGGAAAAATATGAGACCTGGAATAGCTAAAGCAATCCTTAGCAAGAAAAGTGAAGCAGGAGGCATCACAATACTAGACCTTAAATTATACTATAGAGCTACAGTAACAAAAACAGTATGTTATTGGCACCAAAATAGACTTGTAGGCCAATGGTACAGAATAGAGGACACAGAGACAAACCCACATAAATATGGTTATCTCATACTAGACAAGAGTGCCAAAAACATTCACTGGAGAAAAGATAGCCTATTCAACAAATGGTGCTGGCAAAACTGTAAATCCATATGTAGCAAATGAAATTAAACCTCTATCTCTCACCCTGCACAAAAATCAACTCAAAGTGGTTCAAAGATTTAGGCACTAGAACAGAGACCCTGCACCAAATAGAAAAAATAGGCCCAAATCTTCACCACATCGGCCTAGGATCTGACTTCCTTAACAAAGCATTTTTTTTTTTTTAATGCATTGCTGGATTTAACTTGCTAGCACTGTGTTAGCCTCTTTGCTTCTGTATTCATGAGAAATTGACTTCTAATTTTCTTTCTTACTCTTGTTTGGATATTCTATCAAGATTTTATTAACCTTACAAAAATGAGTTGGATATTTTCTGGTTTTAAGGTTTCTAAATGTGTAAGGTTTGGCTCTTTTATTTCTTGAATATTTATGGAATGAATATATGTTTTCTATGTGAGACATTTTAAACTGTTGATTCTGTTTCTGATTATTCAAGTTTTCTATTTCAGGCAATTTTGCTGTCTTTCTAGGAATTTTCCCATTTTATCTAAGTTTTTAACTCTATTAACATAACATTATTCATATCTTAGCATTTGTAGTTCTGGCCTCTATTTCATTCATCATATTATTTATTTGTGCACTCTCTTTTAAAAAATTGTTTAACACTTCCAGAAATTTGTAAATATTGTTGCTTTTCACCTTATGAACAACTAAACTTTAGCTTTGTTGAACTTTTCCATATCTTTCTTTTATATTTTAAAATTTCTTTCATTTTTACTACTTATTTCTTTGTACTTTCTTTGCGTATTTTTGTTTTTCTAATTTAAGCTAAACATTTCCTTAATTTTCAGCCTATTTTTCTAGTAAATGCATTTAAGGCTTACTCTGTCCCACAAATGTATTTTTTGTATGGTCAGTTGGAGGGATTTTCTAAATTCCATTATTATACTGTTTTTCTCTTGCATGTTATTTATAAATGTGTTACATTTTGGGGATTAATTTTGAAATTAACTTTTTCATTGATGAATTTCCTCTTGGTTGCATTATAGACATGCAATATAATTTCTATAATATCCTTGTTGAGACAGTTTTGTAGCCATGTTTGTGGCTATTTTCCATGATACTTGGGAAGAACTTATGAACTTCAGCTCTTGGGTAAGTGAAATGTTTTTTTTATCACACTTGTCAAGTATCATAAATTAAGAAAAATCTAAAATGCTGAAACAAAAACACCTCAACATAGGTCTGAAGCAAATAAGAAAAGATTGTTCCCCACCACACTGACCCAGGGCCCCAGGACCTCTGCCCTATGTGGTGATCATGGGCTCTGCTTCCTTCAATATGTAGTGTCCAAGGACACACTCTAAGCATAGTAAACCCCAAGAGGGCAGAAATGTGTCAGTTTTCTTCACCTTTACTTTTCCAGACAGTACCCAGCACACAGAAAACATTCCAATAAATATTTGTTAAATACATGAATCAATGAGTGAAAGACCCCTTTGTCAATCAACTTGTAGAATTTAATAGTCAGATTTTTTTCTTTTTAAAGTTTAATTATTTTTCCAAATAGCAATGTATTCCGTGGCTCGAGTTTGATATGATACACAATAATATACATGATAGTTCTCCCAGTCACTCAGTTCTCCTTTCTAGAGACAAATACAGTTTATTTATATTCTTCAGAGGTATTTGAGACATATACAAGCATATTTTCATGTGTACAGATGGTTCTTTCTTTCTTTTTTTGTTATCGAGGTGCTTAACCACTGAACCACACCACCAGACTTTCTATTATTATTATTTTAAATTTGAGACAAGGTCTCATTAAGTTGCTTAGGGCCTCACTGAGTTGCTGAGGCTAGCTTCGAACTTTTGATCCTCCTTCCTCAGCCTCTCGAATCTCTGAATTACAGGTGTGTACCACCACACCTGGCTAAGATTTCTTTCTTTCCTTCCTTCCTTCCTTCCTTCCTTCCTTCCTTCCTTCCTTCCTTCCTTCCTTCCTTCCTTCCTTCCTTCCTTTGTTTCTTTGTTTCTTGTTTTTTAGTTGTAGATGGACATACCTCTATGTTTTTTATTTATTTGTTTTTATGTGGTGCTGAGGATCAAACCCAGTGCCTCACACATGCTAGGCAAGTGCTCTACTGCTGAGCCACAACCCCAGCCCCCTAAAATTGATTTCTAATACATTTTTCAATCACAATAAAATGGCTTCTCGGGCTGGGGATGTGGCTCAAGCGGTAGCGCGTTCGCCTGGCATGCGTGCGGCCCGGGTTCGATCCTCAGCACCACATACAAATGAATTAAAATTCTCTCTCTCTTTAGAAAAAAAGTGAGCTTGTGCCAAAGCATGGTGGTGCATGTCTGCAGTCCCAGCACTTGGGAGGCTGAGGCAAGAGGGCCACTTGAGCCCAGGAGTTCCACGCCAGAGTGGGTAACATAGAGAGAATAAACCATCTCAAAACAAAAAACAAAACAGGGCTTCTCTTCAATTATATTTATTTCCTTATTTCTGAATGTACTTGAGAATGTCTTTGGTGTCATTTGTTAACTAGACACTAGGGGGAAGTATACTACCATAAGAAGGAAGAAAGGGCCATCAGAACTGATACCCATGATTTTTCTCTGCACTCTACCAACTGAGCTATATCCCCAGCCTGGATGTACTAATTTTAATCAATTAATGGATAATTGGCTGAGTTTTAAATCTATCATAAAATTGACTTACGGAGTTTGACATGGTATCCAGATGTGTTAGTTTATTGAGAAAAACACAACTGTAAATCAGTTCCCCCACTCAGACGCCTTGGTTATGCTTAGATCCTGCATTTACACAGGCCTCATTTCTTGATTTAAACACAAACTACAAAAGTAGCCTGTGGTATTAAAGTACCAATGGAGGTGGGCCTGATGGTACACACCTGTAATTACAGCAACTAAGGATCCTGAGGCAGGAGGATTGCATGTTCAAGGGCAGCCGCAGCAACTTAGCAAGATCTCATCTCAAAATGAAAAATAAGAAGGACTGGGGATGTAACTCAGTGGTAAATCACCCCTGGATTCAATCTGCAGGGAAAAAAAAACAAAACAAAAACCAACAACTCTTATTTTCTCTTCATGTTTGTATTTCCCCCTACTCTATGTGTGTTCCCAGCCCTAGTATTCCAGTCACTCAGTTCTTGCCTCCAGTGGAGAGGGAGTACCTTATCCTTTTTTTTTTTTTTTTTTTTTGGTGCTGAGGATTGAACCCATGGCCTTGTACATGTGAGGCAAGTGCTCTACCGACTAGCTATATCCCCAGCCCACCTTATCCATTTCTCCTATTGTCTTCTAATGAGGTTTCAGACACAGGCAAGGACTGGCACATATCTGTTTACTTTATTGAGCATCCTAAGTATTGCATTCCACAGACATTGTTCTATATGCATTTTTTCATTTTAACAATATACTCTGGAGGTAATTCCTTATCAATACATACATTAAGTGTTAACAGTTCTTTTAAAATTCAACCAGACTTTACTTATGTAAAGTGAACAAGTCTTAAGTACTCAAATCTTAAGAGACTCAATGATTTTTTTAATACTTTTATTTTATTTATTTATTCTTTTGTGGTGGTGAGGATCAAACCCAGGTCTCACACATGCTAGGCAAGTGCTCTACCGCTGAGCCACAACCCCAGCCCGACTCAATAATTTTTTACATACATTTCACAACTGTCAATATCAACTCTTTACAACACAGCATATATGCAGCTCCTATTGGCCCCATTTGTCCCTCTTGAAAACATCCCCTACCAAGTAGGCACAATTGTGACCTATAGTTGTGACTACAGAGAGATCAGTTATTTTTTAATGGATGCATGTCATTCTGTTGTATGGATATAAAAGCCATTTAATTTCAATCTTTTGCTGTTACCAGAGATAATATAGTGACTATCCTTAAGCATATTCTACTTCTTGATTTGTCACCCTGAATTTTATGTGGGATGAATGTGGCAAACCCACAGTCATTCCACATAAAACTCACAAAAATTTATTTTAAACAGGGTCTTTTTGTTCTACTTTTTATTGTCATTTTTTTCATTTTTTTCTGTATACATTCCTTTCTCTCCTTTGAATTCCTATTGATGTTTCCATCTTACCAGTCAGTACAAAGCACCTTTTCTTGATCTCACCTATAAAGGATCTTTTAGCTTTTCCCACCTGAATGGAACATTCCAGAATGACTTGGACCTGGTCTCATATCTCTTTGCATTTTTTTGATATGACACAATAACTGTCAATTTCAGATCTACTTCAATATCTGTTCAAAAACTAATTTGTGTATCAATGTATTAAGGCTTATGAGTATTACAAATACAGAATGTCCTGAAGGATCAAGCATTGTCTGCCAAAGAATTAAGCAACAAAAAGTGCATATAATAAAAGACTGCATGGGGCAGACTCTTATTGCTTAGGAGTTTAATACCTATAGTTACTGTATTTACCAAGGCTCCACCTAAGATACTATCTGGCACATCCACAGTTCACTTATCAAGATCAGAATTTTAACACTGATACAGAAAAACACTATCAAATCCACATAGCTCATGTTTTACCAACTGTTCCAATAGTGTCTTTTGGAGAAAAACAATGAAACAAAACAGAATGGAAAATTCTTTCCTTTATACTCTTTTTCCTTTCTGGTCCAAGAGACAACCCTAAATCACATATTGCATTTAGCTGTCTGTGTAAAAAGAAAAAAAAAATTAGAACAGTTCTCAATCTTTTTATATTTCACGACCCTGCCATTTTTTTTAAAGAAGTTTTTTTTTTTTCAGAGAGAGAATTTTAATATTTATTTATTTATTTTTTAGTTTTTGGCAGACACAACATCTTTGTATGTGGTGCTGAGGATCGAACCTGGGCCGCACACATGCCAGGCGAGCACACTACCTCTTGAGCCATATCCCCAGCCTGACCCTGCCATTTTTGAAGAATAAGAACCAGTTACTTTGAAGAATTTTTCATGCTGTAGTTTGGATGTGATTTGTCCCTGTTAAAACTCATGTTGAAATTTGGTCCCCAGTGTAACAGTATTGAGAGGTGGTAGACCCTTTAGGAGGTGATTTGGTCATTAAGAGGGATAAATGTCTTGCTTAGGGGAATGAGCTCCTGTTCTTGTGGGACTGGATTCATTACTGTGAGAGTGGGTTGTTACATAAATGAATTTAGCTACCTTGGCTTTCTTTTGCTTCCTCTCTCACCCTGTGATCTCTTCTGCACAAGATGCTAGCCCTTCTGCTTTCTGTCTTGAGTTGAAAATGGCATGAGGCCCTCACCAATGCCAAGCAGATGCCAGTCCCTTGGACTTTCAGGACTATGAGCCCAAATTAATTTCTTCACTTTAAAAATCACCCAAGCTGAGGTGCTGTTATAGCAATAGAATATGTATTGGAACATCTCTCATTTTGGGTTAGTCTGATGTTTCTTCAGAATTAAGTTCAGATTATGTGTTTTTGATAGTAATGCCATTGAAGAAATGTTATATTCTTTTTTTTAACAGTTTTTTATTTTTCGGGGGGGCACAACATCTTTATTTTAAATTTTATTTTTATGTGGTGCTGAGGATCAAACCCAGCACCCCGCGCATACCAGGCAGGCAAATTACCACTTGAGCCACATCCCCAGCCCCGAAGAAATGTTATATTCTTAACATCATATCAGGAGGATTGTGCTGTCAGTTTATTTCATTTTGATGATGTTAACTTTGTTTGCTTGGTTGAGATGATATCTGCCATATTTCTTCACCTTGATAAATGCACACTTTAAATAATTCCAGAGACAATTATTATTATCTTCATTTTACAGATGAGGAAATTGAGGCACAAGACAACTTGCCCAAAGTCATACTTGTAGGCCAGGATTCTGACTCAGCTGGTCTGGCTCCAGGAATGCACTCTACACTACACAGAGGAGAGAGATTGTCAGGCTGGAAGACTTGATGGAGAAGCCTTAGAGGTTGAGTAATATCTGTTTGGCAGAATAGAGAAGGTAATGGGCCAAGGTTAGAGTCCCTCTATCAGTTTGTCTGGCCTGGGGCATTATATGCCCCTGGCATCTGACGTTACTCCAAGGGTACTTTTTGTGGAGAATTGGTTTATGCCATGGCTGGTGCTGATCTGGCCTTCTCTCTCTGGTGTTGGAGGGGGTCTCAGGAGACGAATGGATGGTGAGGAGGGTGGAGAAACAACAGAGACACAAAAGTGAAGGTGCTGAGTCCCCATCTTTACTTGTGAAGTTGATCATATGTACTTTTCATTTTGGCAGGCTCACAGTATTTTGTGGTTACAAAACAGGAATCATTATTCAAGGAAACAAAATATTACATTACGTAGCTACAATTAGATAAGAAGAATGTATCTTGGCTTATGCATAAGCAAGCATTTTTACTTTCAGTTCGAGTTTTGCTTTGAGCTGTTTCTGCCTAGTTAGCTTTTAATAATAGTTAGAAATGTCCCAGACTATTGGCCTATGCTGTGGTGAGCCGTTCCTGCGGACTGTGGTCGCCATTACATGATGGCGCTGGCTCCGTTGTGGTCTGTGAAGGACAACTCCATATCAAAGAGAGTTGGCGTGTTCCCAGCTCCTTATCAGAGAAAGTTGGCGTGTCATTTTCTAGCACCCTGTGAGAAGGGTACACGTGGCAGCTTTGCATTGGGGTTCGCGGTGCTTTATTAAGGCTGGGAGGGGCATCCGAAGTTTAGTAGAAGTAGAGTAGAAGAATTATTAGAAGAATATCAAGGGCCTGAATAAACTGCTGAAAGAAGATTCCTGAGTCGCGTCTTCCTTGCGGGCAAGGGGGGTCGCGACAAGTGGTGCCGAGACCCGGGAGAAAAGAAACAAAGAAACACCCAGGAACCAGAACTCTCAGCAGTCAGGGAGGTGCACCGGTAAGTCCCAGGTAACGTGGGACCCGCTGTTAAAAAGCGGGAAGCTCCTCTGTAAAGAGAGGGCGCTACATCTTATAGCAATTGCACTCTGAATTTTTGTTCTCTTTCTGTGTATGTTCGTTTTGTTTTGTGTACTTTCACTTTCGATTTCTGTGTTTTCTTGTGTTGCGTCATGGGTGCCGTGACTTCAAGTCCACTTCTTCTGGCCTTAGATGGCTTTTTACGTTCCAAGGGACTGGAGGTGAAACGCAGTACCTTAGAGAAATTTTTACAGAGGGTAGATACAGCTGCACTGTGGTTTGCATTTTCAGGCAGCCTCACTACACCCAGCTGGGATAAATTAGGCAAAGACCTTGATTTTGCTCGTGAGCAGGGCATGCTAGAGGGCGGGGTGATACCCCTCTGGAAGATGGTCCGTAGTTGCCTTACGGATGGCCGATGCCAAGAAGCGCTTGTTAAAGGGCAAGAGGTTTTAGAACAATTGCATGAAGAAAAATCAGAAACAACAGAGAGCGAAGTGTCTCAGGAAGAGGGGAGTGTGCGGGGCGTGGAGAACGGGAGGAGACTGTATCCAGATCTCAGTGTGCTGCGGCACGCCCCCATGCGAAAGTGGGTCAGAGGTAGAAGATAATGAAGAGGAGGAGCTGGAGACGCTGTCTCGGCAGCTAGGGAGTTTAGGTACAGGGAACAGAGATAAGCAAGGGCTCAAGAACGGACAGCCTCCCCATCCGCCTCCGTATGGCGGGGGTGTTTCAGGCTGCCGCTGCTTTCCTCTGTTCCTCAGGGCTGGCATATCATTGCTATTGACATTAAAGACTGTTTCTTTTCTATTCCTTTGCATCCTAAAGACTCACAGCGTTTTGCCTTCACCCTTCCCTCGTGTAATCACGAGGAACCAGATCAAAGGTTTGAGTGGGTTGTTTTACCACAGGGAATGTCTAACAGTCCTACGATTTGCCAGATGTATGTAGGGAAGGCACTCGCACCTCTCAGACAACAATATCCTTCCATCAAGATTATTCATTATATGGATGATGTATTATTGGCAGCCAAATTAGAACAGTCAGTTTATGAGGCCTATAAAGACCTGGTGAAGTTGTTAGCTCAGTATGGATTACATATTGCACCTGAAAAGGTTCAAACAGGGGATTCTATTCAGTATTTGGGAGCGACGATTGGATATGACATGTTACAACCACAAAAGGTTACTATAAGAACTCAAGATCTCCAAACTTTAAATGATTTTCAAAAACTGTTGGGAGATATTAATTGGATAAGAGGTTATTTACATATTCCTAATATCGTGCTCCAGCCTTTGTATGCTATTCTTAAGGGTGATCCAGATCTTACTTCCCCTCGTACCCTCACTAAAGAGGCTAGAGCGGCCCTTATAAAAGTAGAAGAAGCTATACAACATGCTACTCTATGCAGGCTCCAGAGTGATAAACCTTTCCAGTTATGTGTGCTTGCCACTATGCGGCAGCCTACTGGAGTACTGTGGCAAGATGGGCCTTTACTATGGATCCACCCACATGTATCCCCAGGAAAATCTTTAGAATACTATCCTGATGCTGTTGCAGCGTTAGCACTTAGAGGGATTCAACAGAGCATTCAATTTTTCGGACAAGCACCTTCTTCTCTTATCATACCCTATTCTAAAGTTCAACTTAATGTTTTGTGTGCTACTCTAGACAACTGGGCTATTCTATGTTGCTCGTTTCAAGGGGATATTGATAATCATTACCCTTCTCATCCATTACTCCATTTTGTTAAAGAGCATCCTATCATTTTCCCTAAAGTAACTTCACCCACTCCAATTCCGGGGGCTGTTAATATTTTTACTGATGGCTCTAAGTCTGGAATGGGAGCTTATGTGATTAATGACTCTCCCCCTGTCCAGCATCAATTTGCTCCTGGAAATCCACAATGGGTAGAACTACAAATTGTCATTGAAGTTTTTAAACAGTGTTCTTTTCCTTTCAATCTCATTTCGGACTCCATCTATGTGGTGCAGGCGCTCAAAATTCTGGAGGCTGTAGGAGCTATTAGTGACACCCATACTGTGTCTGCTTACTTTAATCAGCTTCAACAGCTTATCCGTAGCCGTACTGCCCCTTTCTATCCAATGCACATTCGGGCTCACACCTCTCTTCCTGGCCCGTTATCACAGGGTAATGCCTGTGCTGACTCGGCAACTAGAAGCCAGCTGGTATGCTTGGCCTCCTCCTTAGAAGAAGCTAAATTGTTTCATCACAACTTTCATGTCAATGCTATGACACTGCGCAGACGTTTTTCCATCTCCAGAGCAGATGCTCGTCAGATAGTATTACAATGTCCCCATTGTGTCACATTTCTTCATCCTCCTACTTATGGTGTAAACCCACGAGGATTGAAGCCATTGGTCGTCTGGCAAATGGACGTAACTCACGTGCCTGACTTTGGTAACCTCAAATATGTACATGTTTCTATTGACACATACTCTGGAATTATTCATGCTTCTGCTTTATCGGGAGAAAAGGCACGTAATGTTATTACTCATTGCTTAGAGGCATGGGCAGCATGGGGTGCACCTGCATCCCTTAAGACTGATAATGGACCTGCTTATACGGGCAGACAGTTTACATCTTTTTGTTCTACTATTGGAGTACAACTTGCTCATGGGTTGCCTTACAATCCTCAAGGGCAAGGCATTGTTGAACGTGCCCACCGCACCTTAAAAGAAACCTTAGAAAAACAAAAAGGGGGAATAGGAGTTGACCACACTCCTAAAGAACGCCTTTCCTTAGCTCTTTTTACCATTAATTTTTTGAATTTGGATATTCATGGCCGCTCTGCGGCCGATAGACATGTGTCCCCTCAGCCCTCTGTGACTGGCTATGTTAAGTGGAAGGATGTTCTTACGGGCCAATGGAATGGCCCTGACCCCGTGCTGACATGGGCACGAGGATCTGTATGTGTTTTTCCCCAGGATCGCGTGGAGCCGCTGTGGATCCCTGAACGCCTGACAAGAAGAGTCTCGAGATCTACTAACCAGCAGCAGGAGGTGCCACAACAGTCCCATGATGAGGAGCTTCATTCTGATGAGTGCTCTGGCTCTGATGCTGGTGCCAACGGTATAGATGACACCAATGCAGTGGTGGGCAGTGGCACGGGCATGGCCAATGCCAATGCCAGTTCATAGTAATTCTAGTGTCCTCCCCACTCTTTTTTATACCTCATGTGAGATGTCTGCTCCTTGTACCTCTCCTAGAGGGGACATGGAAAATATTTTTAATCAGTCTCAAGTTAATCTCACAGGAGTTTTTTGTTTCAGTCTTGGGAACACTAATTGTATTAGCCTTAAGACCAAAAATTTGACTAACTGGGAGGACCCATTGCGGTCCAGTCGAGTCTCAGGGAGTATTCTCAGTGCTGTATTGAGCCAAGTAGTTTCAGGGAAGCAATCAGGCTCAGGGACCCCCGCAACTAGCTCTGTTTTAAACATAACTACTTTAGCTATTATCTCCAAGGTATTAATCCCAATGCCTCCTTCTTCTAATAGTACTTGCTATGTCACTCATTTCAAGGCCTCTCCTTACTGTACCCCTAATTTTGGTTTTCCCCCGACATTTACGCCTTGTCAGGATCATTCTTGGGAGAAACATCAAGTTGCTAAAGGTTTCTCCTTTCCCCCCCCCCTGAAGAGATATGTTTATAACTTTAACAACAATGCCAACTCCTCTACAGGAACAGGTTGGTCCTGGTTTCAATGGCTCATTTCCAATGAGAAGGGGGCTTCAGCCGATATTTCCGCATTGGCTCAATTACTAGGAGCCAAAAGTTGGCTGGCTAATGTTTCTGGCACTACTAAGGAGAGTGAACGAGGTAATAGGCTTACATCTGTTTCGTTCAACTCTCTGTTACATTATGCCACATTGCCTCCTGCAATGGTCTGTATCCAATCCCCGTTCCTGTTCCTTTTAGCTAATCACACCTCATCGGGGATGCTGGATTGTTCTATTATTACCTGTTTCTTATCTGAGTGTTGGAATGGTTCTTGGACTGTAGCAGTAATTATGAAAATTCCAACTTTTGTCCCAATCCCAGTCACTGCGGATCCAGATAAATTTCCTATTGTAGAGCTACTTAGAGTCCGCAGAGATTTTGGAATCACGGCAGCTATAGTGACAGCCGTGGCGGCATCTGCTGCTGCAGCAGTTACGGCCGGAGTAGCCATGGCCAGTCAAGTACAAACTGCTGCCACTATTAATCAAGTTGTTCAACAAACGTCCACTATACTTGAATCGCAAAATGCGATTAATCAACATATTTTGTCAGGGATTTTAGCTACCAACCAAAGAATAGATTTTCTTCAAGCTCAGGTAGAGGAATTGGCTGACCTAGTACTTTTAGGCTGCATTGACCAACGTGCACATTTATGTATAACCTCTGTCAGATTTAATGATTCCAGAAATGCTTCCCACATCATTGGTGGATATCTGGCCGGAAATTGGTCCATGGAAGCGGAAGACATGATCCAGTCTCAACTAACCCAGATAGCTGTCTTCAATAGTACCCGTGTCGATCCCGTGACTCTGGGTCAATTCATCAATTGGATATCTTCTGCTTTTTCCTTTTTTAAAGAGTGGGTGGGAGTAGGCATTTTTGGTGCACTGTGTTGTTTTGGTATGTTCCTCTGTTTGTGGTTTCTCTGTCGCCTTAAAGCTCGTAGTGCTCAAGATAAGGCTATGATCATACAAGCTCTTGCTGCTTTAGAAACTGGCAACTCGCCACAGGTCTGGCTTGCGCATCTTAAGCACTAAACTTTTGACATGGTCATTGCACCCCAAGTTATTATAACATTGCACTGGGATTGACATGTCTTTCCTCGTTATTCTCTTAGTGTCAGAAAGCCCTTGCACTCTGCCGGTCTTGCTACCATTGCACGCAGATGGGTTTCTACACTAGTGCCTTTGACATGGTCGTTGCACCCCAAGTTATTATAACATTGCACTGGGTACGACATGTCCTTCTTTTGTCTTTCTTTTAGTGCTGGAAAGCCCTTGCACTCTGCGGGTCTTGTTGCCATTGCACGCAGAAGGGTTTCCACACTGGTCTTTATCTATCACTTTAAAGTCCGTGCCTTTCTTTCAGGGTGCTGCCAACTTGTTTGTAGTTGTACTTCTGCATGACCACAGTTCAACCTCAGCTATTCCCTCTTACTCACCATCGTCATGATACAGGATGCGAGGCAAGGCACTGCACTTGAGTGATCCATTGAGAAGAGGGACCTCAAGGGGAGCATGTCCTATTGCATGCGGGTTTGACGTGTCTCCGCCCCGCCCCACGAAAAAAGGCGTCGGCTGATATGGTGTCAGGTCTGGGGAAGGCGCCCCCTGGGGCTGGCCCATACTATGCAGCCACTTTTGCACAGTGGGATAGGACCTCTACTCTCGCCTGTATTGTCTTAGTGAAACAAAAAGGGGGAGCTGTGGTGAGCCGTTCCTGCGGACTGTGGTCGCCATTACATGATGGCGCTGGCTCCGTTGTGGTCTGTGAAGGACAACTCCATATCAAAGAGAGTTGGCGTGTTCCCAGCTCCTTATCAGAGAAAGTTGGCGTGTCATTTTCTAGCACCCTGTGAGAAGGGTACACGTGGCAGCTTTGCATTGGGGTTCGCGGTGCTTTATTAAGGCTGGGAGGGGCATCCGAAGTTTAGTAGAAGTAGAGTAGAAGAATTATTAGAAGAATATCAAGGGCCTGAATAAACTGCTGAAAGAAGATTCCTGAGTCGCGTCTTCCTTGCGGGCAAGGGGGGTCGCGACACTATACCTTGACTATTCTTTCTTGACTTACTGACTAGAACTGGTGCTGCGGTTATGGCAAGTGGTTAACTTGAAAAGAGAGGCTACTAATTTTAATCAAACAAGAGTAAGAGCACAAACCATTGTGCACAGGAACAAGTTGCCCAGTACTAAGCACTAACCTGTCTTCTTAACATTAATTCTTCTTCTCTAGATTTTAATTAATTTCTCAAAAACTTCTTTGACTGTTTTTCCTACAGAGTTTTTTTTTAATTAAACATTAACAATTTACGTTCCACAGATGAATCATTGCATTTAGAGCAAACAGATTTAGTCTTTAGAAGTAGTTGCATTAATTGGGAAAGTCATGTTTTTTCCTTCATACTTAATGGTCATATGAGAAGTCGCAACTATACTTATTAAAGGAATACAAAAATAAACCAGCCCATTTCCAGAAACATACTGCGCTCCTCCAGAGGATGGACACCTTGCACCATCCACCTCAGTAGGGCCTTGCCATTGCCTGAGTCAGGGGAGGGGCACAACACTCTGGGATGCTAGGACCTGGTTAGTTTGAGGTTACCTCTGCTTGAGACCCCTTTCTGAGTGAAAGTTCCTTGTAACTGTTGAAAGATCAAATTTGAACTTCCTAGCTATATGTCCATTGTTTGCACTGTAGGAGCATGCTTCAGAATTTGCTGTAACTAGGTCATGAGTAAGAGTCTTTATCTGTGATTTAACGTGCTATGTTAATAAAAGTTATCGATTATTTCACAAATAAGTCCCATTGTTAGTCAAAAAGTCCCATTAGTTGGTGTTCAAGCTTTCTTGGACCAGAGGCAGGTCCTAGGCCCTGTGGTAGATCACAGCAGACTCGATCCTGATTTCTTTCTTCTTCCCTCTGATTCTTTTGACCCCTGTGCTTCCCCAGCCCTTGTCAACCCTTGAGTCTCTTAGTCATCTGCTCTCACCCCACTCTGCAGGCTTCACAGAGTGCTTCTGACAAGGCACACCCTTGACCGCATACTCTTCTCCCTGGCCTGGCATAACTCCAACTGTCTACTCAGTCAAGTTTTCTCTGCTTCACAGCAGTACTTCAGATTTTTACTGCCTTATTTTGGGTTCCCCCAGAAGCAGAGCCTAAGGCAGGAGGGAGCTGGGGTAGTTATACACCATCTCCTGTCAGTCATTGGTCAATGTTAATTCACCTGTATATCTGGACTGCTGTACATGTGAATTATAGAGCTGGCTCTCGTGGAGTAAAATGAATATGAAAATACTCACTTATTATGTGAACAGTGTGGCCCTCTTAGGATGATGTGTATTCAAATGGGCTTGGGGTTCCCATCAAATTGCTGTACTTTACCAGCTCTGTGATGGTGATATGGAGGTCAATTTCTCCAAGTTTAACCTTTATCAGTGTGTAAAAATGGCATTAAAAAAATACCCAGGGTTGGGGTTGTAGAGCACTTGCTACCATGTGTGAGGTACTGGGTTCTATTCTCAGCACCACATATAAATAAATAAAATAAAGGTATATCAACAACTAAAAAAAATTAAAAAGAAAACAACCAAAATCTTACCCTATAGGTAGCACAGAATAAGCAATAAATGTTAGATGTTATTTTAGGAGGCTTATGTGTGCTAGTTAGCTATTAGAACAACAGTCCTTTGTGACAAACTGTCTCCAGCTGTAGGGTGGTGTGAAGGCTCTCCAGACCCTCTCCCAAGCAGAACAACCATAAATGGAAAAAATTGTTTCACCATGATATATGATTGAGGAAATAGTTATGTAACCTTAGTACAAATTATATAATGTATACTTATACCAAAACATTATATGGTACACCATTATCACATGCAATTATTATGTTTTTATGTATATGTTTTTTAATAGAGCCATTTAAAGTATTTGGAAATTCTCTTCAGGGTATACAGCCAATGAAACATTCATTCAAGAAATTTTAATAAATATTAGTAAGAACAGTAGGATCCTATGGCACTGAACATATCTGTGTTCTCTTCCCCGCTGAAGCTTGACTCTGAGTAAATATGGTCAGGAAGATGGACTTTCTCACCGCTAAGCTCCCAGGAGGGGAAGACTGCTGGCATCTCCCATTTTCTCCAGCTCCATGTTGCAGGAACTCTATTCATAAACTAGGGACAAAGGGTCTGAGCTCTTCTTTCTCCAATGAACACATACCTACTCATAAGGCAGAAGCTGTACTCTATATGTGGCTGTCCAAGAATCCTGGGCGCCAGTTGACCTCACCCTAGCTCATTCATAGGATGGAAGTTCCACATTGGATGAGGCAACATCCTGCCAGTTCCTTGCAGCAAAGAGAGAAGGGGGTCACTATGGCTGCTCCTAGAACCACAGCAGTGGTGCTGAGGTTCTGTGGGGGGAGAGGCAGGCCATAAGAATAAAGGTTTCAGTAGCTCTTCCAAACAGGATCAACTTTATGTTAAACAGCATGGAGGAGTTTGAACCTGATGGTCACCAGCTAATAAAAGGAAATGGCAGATCATCTTAAACTATACTACAGAGCAATAGTAAGAAAAACAGCATGTTACTGGCACCAAAACAGACTGGTAGACCAATGGTAGACTAACTTATAAAACTACTATTATCTTCTATTAGATGAAGGTGCCAAAAACATACATTGGAGAAAAGATAGCCTCTTCAACAATTGGTGCTGGGAAAACTGGAAATCCATATGCAACAAAATGAAATTAAACCCCTATCTCTCACCATGCACAAAATTCAACTCAAAGTGGATCAAGACCTAGGAATTAAACCAGAAATTCTGGGTCTAATAGAAGAAAAAGTAGGCCCTAATCTTTATCATGTGGGATTAGGCCCTAACTTCTTTAATAAGACTCCTATAGCACAAGAATTAAAATCAAGAATCAATAAATGGGATGGATTCAAACTAAAAAGTTTCTTCTTAGCAAAAGAAACAATCATTGAGGTGAATAGAGAGCCTACATCTTAGGAGCAAATTTTTACCCCTCACACATCAGATACAGCACTAATCTCTAGGGTATATAAAGAATTCAGAAAGCTAAACATCCCCCCCAAAATAAAAACCTCACAAATAACCCAATCAACAAATGGGCCAAGGATCTGAACAGACACTTCTCAGAAGAGGATATACAATCAATCAACAAATACATGAAAAAATGTTCATCATCATTAGCAATTAGATAAATGCAAATCAAAACTACTCCAAGATTTCATCTCACTCCTGTCAGAATGGCAACTATTATGAAGACAAACAACAATAAGTTTTGGTGAGGATATGGGGAAAAAGGTGCACTCATACATTGCTGGTGGGACTGCAAATTGGTGCAGCCAATATGGAAAGCAGTATGGAGATTCCTTGGGGAAAAAAAAAAACAGATTCCTTGGAAAACTGGGAATGGAACCACCATCTGACCCAGCTATCCTTCTCCTTGGTCTATACTCACAAGAGTTAAAAACAGCATATTACAAGGACACATCCACATCAATGTTTATAGGAGCACCAACCTAGATGCCCTTCAGTAGATGGGCACACACACACACACATACATACAATGGAATATTACTCAGCAATAAAAGAGAATAAAATCATGGCATTTATGGGTAAATGGATGGAGTTGGAGAAGATAATGCTAAGTGAAGTTAGCTAATCCCAAAAAACCAAATGCTGAATGTTTTTTCTGATATAAGGTGACTGACTCATAGTGGAGTAGGGAGTGTGTGCATGGGAGGAATAGAGAAACTCTAGATAGGGCAGAGGGGTGGGAGGGAAAGGGAGGGGGAAGGATATTATCAATCATGGTAGAATGTGATGGACATTATTATCCAAAGTACATGTATGAAGAAATGAATTGGTGTGAACATACTTTATGTACAACCAAAGGTATGAAAAATTGTGCTCCATATGTGTAATATGATTCGTAATGTATTCTGCTATCATTTATTTTTTAAAAAATCAATAAACAAGAAATGGTAGGTCATACACTTTTAACAAAATGTGGGAAAGAAGCAGGTAAAGACAGTTCTATCATGGTAGAACAAGTCTCAAAGGCTGATCTCAAAGGCCAGTCCCTTAGCGGGCCCTAAATTTAATTGGATCAGAACATGGGACATCATATGCCCAGTGTTTTCAAAAAGCAGTAGAACCCTCAGCTGGCAATCAGTGCAGGTTTAATCTGGGTATGATACCAATAGAGATAGATGAGCTAGGAACATGGAACAGGAGGATTAGGAAAAGAAGTAGTCAGAGAAAGCCTAGCTAAGACCACTGTCACTTCTGGATAGAGAAAGTGTTGGGATAAGTGTGCCAGTGCTAAACACTGCCCACCTCTGAGAAGTGGCATAGGAAGTCCACAGAAGGGGAAGTGGCATAGAAAGCTGTGAGGATAGCTTTAGGTCTGAGCCTAAGCAACTCCATTTTAAAAACTCCAGTTTGAAACCTGCAGTCTCACCGGGCACACCCACAGAGCCCTCCAGTATGGCTTCATACGTGTTACTTCCCCTCACCCTGATAAATAGAGTGAAGCCCCCTGGCAGGCTGTCCTTGCCAGATAAGAGGGAGAAGCAAGAAGATCAGGGTGGAGACCACCAGACCAGAAGTTTCTGACTCTAGGGTAAATGATATCACTGAGAAATCTGGTGGTAGCTGATAAGGATTGAAAGGGGGTCAAAAGCCCCCAAATTTAGTATAAAAATTAGAGCAAATGAACAGGGATTCAGCCAGCCAAAACAAGGATGCACTTGAGCTGGAGAATCTAATGAGAACCTGACATCCCATCACTTGTCCCATCACTTCCTGATCCTCACCGCTCTCAAACTCTACCCCCTCATCTGGACCTTGATAAGAGCTGCAACTTCTCCCTACCATCCTCTTCTCAACCAGTCATCCATTTGGTGCCGGGAAAAGCCTGCCTTGATTCCGGACCTGGTCACCACGGTCTGAGTGAGTGTGCATCTGCTGGACTTAAAAGCCTAAGGCTTAAGACTTTTGAACTTAGCCTGCAGAGGGAATGTCTGTTATTAGCCTGTCATGATTAAGTGTGTTTGCAGTGCTTAGATAAATCTAGAATTGTTTGCTGTGAATTAATTAATCTAGAATTGTTTGCTATGAATTGATTATGTCCACTACAATACCTAGCATTAAGAATTGTCATTTTCTTGATTAACAACCTATAGAGTGAAACTGCATTGAGTAATTTGAGTGAATAAAGCATTGAAAGGGGCAGAAGTGTGTGGACATTCTTTATTTCTCCCCTTGACTGCATACATCGCAATTTTGCCCCCTTGTGACAGAAGCCCATGAAGTGGTCTAGCCAAGTCCCTAAACAAATATACAAGTAACTGAAAAGGTGAAGTTTCTAAGCTGCAAAGCTTGAGTTAAAATGTAAAGGACCAGACATTGTAAACCTGCTTCTAAACTGCAAAGCACGGGTTAAATTCCTGAGGCAGTTAAGACAAGGCCCTACTGGCCATTTAGTTGATTTATGGCCTGGGATCCTGTGTAACTCCTCACGTAAGCATTCAAGACCCTGTACTGCTTGTCACGTAGACATACAGGGCCCGAACCAATCAGTTTAAATGTAACCCCCTCCTTAGGAATGACCTGTCACTCCAGCTCGCCCTGTTCCCGCCAATGAATGTACTAATCAAGTCTAGGAGTTTTGCTTTGTGAGGGATTGAACTCAGTGGTGCTTAACCACAGAGCCACATTCCCAACTCATTTTTAAATTTTTAAAATTTTGAGACAGGTTCTCACTAAATTGCTTAGGGCCTTACTAAATTGCAGAGGCTAGCTTTGAACTTGTGTTCTTACTGACTTAGCCTCCTGAGCTGCTATGATTACAGGTGTGTGGGCCTAGCCAAAGAAGGACCTTGAAGAGGTATTTGCATTTCCATGATCATTGCAACTTTAATCACAATATTCAATATATGGAAACAGTCTAAGGGTGCATTAACAGATGAATGGATAAGGAAATTGTGGTATCTACATACAGTGGAATACTATTTGATTTCAAAGAAGGAGATCCTATAATTTGCAAAAACATACTGGAGAGCATTATATTAAGTAGACCCGATAGAAAAAATCAAGTACTGTATTATCTCACTTACATGTGTGTCTTAGTCTGTGCTGCTATAATAAAATACCGAGATAAGATAAAGTGAAAGGGTAAAGTTTCTAAGCTGCAAAGCCTGAGTTAAAATGTAAAGGACTAGGTATTGTAAAGTTTCTGAACTGCACACAGAAACTTTGTTAAATAACCTGGACACTGTGCAGTTTGGCACGTAGGCATTCAGGGCCCAAACCAATCAGTTTGAATGTATCCCCTCCTTAGGATTGACCTATCACTCCCACCCGACCTGTTCCCACCCAATGAATGTACTAATCATGTTTAAGAATTGTTGTTTGATTTTCCCGCGGTGTATGGTGATTTGTTAAAGGAGACTGTGATGTATGTAAAGTCCCCGCCCTCCCCAAAAAGTGTACTTAAGCACTGCTCAACCCTTGCTCTGGGCTCTTGGTCGCTCTCCCGTCTTGAGTGAACCTGGAGCCCCAGCGCGCTGGATTGGATCCTCAATAAACCCCCTTTTGCTGTTGCATGAGTCAGTCTCTTGGTGGTTTCTTCCTCTGATGTTCGCCGGACCCTTACAAAAGAACCACAATTTATTTCTTAGAGTTCTCTCTGATGTGGTAAGGCATTACATATCTTGATGGTTTGGTGATTGTCTTAGTCAAAAATTTTCACTATTGTGACCAAAAGACTTGACAAAAACAATTTTGAAGGAGGAAAAGTTTATTTAGTGGCTCACAGTTGCACAGGTGTTAGTCCACAGACAGCCAACTCTGTTTTTCTGTGCCCGAGATGTGGCAGAACATCTTGGCAGAAGAGTGTGGCAGAGGAAAGCAACTTAGGGCATTGCACCAGGAAGGAGGGGGGAGGGCTCTGCTCAACAAGGACAAAATATATATTATATACCCCAAAGGCATGCCCCCAATGACCCACCTCCTCCAGCCACATCTTGCCTTCAGTTACCACCCAGTTAATCCCTATTGGGGGATTAATGCACTGATTAGGTTAAGATTCTTGTAACCCTTGCTTTTTTAAAATTTTATTTTATTTTTTAAAACATTTTTTTTAGTTGCTGATGGACCTTTATTTTATTTATTTATAAGTGGTGCTGAGAATCGAACCCAGTGCCTTACACATGCTAGGCGAGCACTTTTCCACTGAGCTACAACCCCACCCACCTCTAAACTTTCTTGCATTGTCTCACATATGAGCTTTTGTGGGACACCTAATATAGAAACCATAACAGTAACTTTTTTGGGGGAGGGGTACCAGGGATTGAACTCAGGAGCACTTGACCACTGAACTACACCCCCAGCCCTATTTTGTATTCTATTTAGAGACAGGGTCTCACTGAGTTGCTTAGTACTTCACTTTTGCTGAGTCTGGCTTTGAATCCTCTTGTCTCAGTCTCCTGAGCCACTGGGATTATAGGCATGTGCCACTGTGCTTAGCAACAGTGACTTTTAAAAAGTAGGAATGTTAAGGTATTTCTCTGGATCTCACAGAAGTTGACAGAGACCTGGATTATTATTATTTTTTTTTTTGAGGTTTCAGGTATATTAAGATACTTATAGCAAAATAGGTTATGATTATGGTGAAAAAAGGAATAGTGTTGTCTGTGGGGCTGGAGGGGTTGAAGATGGGATGGAATTGATTGGGATGGGTCCCAAGAGCTCCCTGACATGATAAGGCATTACATATCTTGAGAGGTGCACACACTCATAGAAGGGTATGCTTGGGAGTGAAGCATGCCTGTATGTGTGTGTATGGACATGTGTGTGTGTGTGTGTGTGTGTGTGTGTCTGTGTCTGTGTCTGTGTTTTACTCCCAAGTCCCCATAAACACATTTGGCTAATGATGCGCATGATGAAGTGTTTAGGGATTAAGGACATGACATTGGCAAGTTAGTTTGAAATGCATCAACAAACAAACAAACAAACAAACAAACAAACCCACAAGGGTTGCAGATGTAGCTCAGTAGTAGAGTACTTGCCCAGAATGTGCGAGGTCCTGGATTGAATCCCCAGTAGTGTAAGAACAAAACAAAACAAAACCACAATAAATTGATAGTGTAAGGGTCCAGCGAAGCGCCGGAGGAAGAGACCACACAAGAGACTGGCTTCATGCAATTGGCAAAGGGGATTTATTAATTCAGCATGCTGAGGTTCCAGGCTCACTCAGGAATATAGAGCAGCCCAGAGCCCAGAGCAGAGGTCAAGCAGAGCTTAAGTACACTTTTTGGGGAGGGTGGGGGGGGCTTTGCATACATCAGAACAAATCATCATGAGGCGCGGGAAAATTGAACAACAACTCTGAGACATGATTAGTACATTCATTGGTGGGAACAGTCTGGGCAGGGGTGATTGGTCACTCCTAAGCGGGGTACACATTTAAACTGATTGGTTTTGGAGCCTGGATGCCTATGTGCCAAGCTACTCAGAGCCCTTAGCTATTAAACAACCAGGGAATCAGTGGAGATATTTACTGGGCAATTCCAGTATTGTCCTAACAGCTACAGGGATTACAGGTTCTGGGGGTACCAGGGGAATTTTAACAATACCTAGTCTTTCACTTTTTAACCTAAGCCCTGCAGCTTGGAAACTTTACGATGCCCCTTTTACACTTTAACTCAGGCTTTGCAATTTAGAATCAACTTAGAAATTTTATCCTTACAATAGGTGGGCAGGAGCATAGACTTGTGATAAGCTAAGTGCCACAAAATTTTAATTGTAGAGTGTGCATGGTAGTGTTACCGCTGTTGGAGTCCTTGCTTCCCCAATGTTGAAGAATAACACCAGAGAAGCATGCCGAGGCAAGGTCAGAGTGGAAAATTAGAAGTTTATTAAAGGAAACAGAAAAGACTTTTCCTGGAGAAAGAAGGGGACCCAAGAGGTGGAATCCGTTGAAGGGCGAATGTGTTCCTCTTTTTATAGTTTTTGGTGATGGAATGTAGGTGGGAAGGGTTGGGACACAGGTGGGCCAAAGAAGTAATCTGGGCACTTACTAGTCAAGTTTGCTGTTCATTAACATTTCTTTGGGATGGGCTATCTCCAAATCTGTTGGGGGCAGTTTCCTGGGCTTCATTAACATTTCTTTGGGATGGGCTGTCTTCAAATCTATGGGGGGCTGTTTCATGGGCTTCATTAACATTCCAAGAGTTGCTCAACTATTCTGGAAATTCATTCTCAACATGGCCTCCATTTTAGATTTCACTGGATATTAGACCCGATTTACCTAACTACACTGACTACCTAGTTTTAAATCTGGCTTCAGTAGGTCCATGGGAATTCCCTGTAAATCAACTTTTCTATATATTTGAAGACTTAAATGTTAAAATTTTGGGGGAAAATAGGTTACCAAAAATTACAGTTTAGTTTAGTTTGTTTTTAACAATTACCTCTTATATGCCAAAACAGTGCAATGAAGTTGTGCCATCTACAAGGTGACTGTTTATTGAAAATATAGTGTCAAATGTGTGGTGGTCCACTTGTAGTGTTACCGCTGTTGACTGGTGACGAGTCCTTGCTTCCCCAATGTTGAAGAATAACACCAAAGAAGCACGCCGAGGCAAGGTCAGAGTAGAAATTAGAAGTTTATTAAAGGACAGCAGAAAAGACTTCTCCCGGAGGAAGAAGGGGACCCAAGAGGTGGAATCCGTGGAAGTGCGGTTGTTTCCCCTTTTTATAGTTTTGGTGATGGAATGTAGGTTGGAGGGCCCGAGGGGTGGGACACAGGTGGGCCAAAGAAGTAATCTGGTCAGGAAGGACTTCTGAGTCAGCACCTTCAAGTTTGCTGGAGGCTGTTCATTAACACTTCTTTGAGGTGAACTTTGGCCTAGGGCCTTTTCGAACTTCATTAACATTCCATGAGTTGTCCTGCATTTCCGGGATCATTCTCAGCATGACCTCCATTTTAGATTTCACTCGGTATTAGACCCGATTTACCTAACTACACTGACTACCTAATTTTAAATCTGACTTCATTAGGACAAAAAATTAACATTGTATGAAATACTTTTTAATTTTTTAAATTCTGACAGTGTAACTCAGAATTACACTGTATTTTGTACAAACTGAGATTTTTATACAAACTCTCCAAAGTCTGTGAAAAACCAGCTTCTCCCTCAGAGCAAAGCCTGTCCAAGGAAGGGACATCACCTTTGTCCTTGGAAAGACCCACAGAGCACTCCTAGGCACATTCCCACCCTGCTAAGTGGTTTATCTACAAATAACAGGAGAGATCTGCTGTGCCCGGTGTCCCTGACTCAGGCTAGGTGGAGATCCATAGCAACCCCCTAGCAGCCACCAATCTGCATGAGACAGGGAAATACCTGGGATGCCAGAGGACCCTCTCAGTAGTTTATGGTGGTTGATAACGTGTTGGGAAACCATGTAGTTCAGCACGAACACCCCTCTTGGCTTAAACCAAACAGTTCAAATGAATCCCCCTTTTGTAGTAACCAATCACCCCTACCCAACTTGTTCCCGCCAGTGAATGTGCTGATCATGTTAAATTTAGAGTTGTTATTTGATTTTCCCGCGGTGTGTGATGATTTACTAAGAGATGCTATGATGTATGTGGGGGTCCCTGCCTTCTCCAAAGAATGTATAAAACTGCTGCAAACCCTGAGCTCGGGGCATCTCAGTGTCACCAGTTGCTGTGTGTGCACGGAGGACCGAGCTAGCTCGCAATAAACACCTCTTTGCTGTCTACATCGATCTTGGTCTCTGGTGGTCTTTTGGGGGTCCCGAATTTGAGCATAACATCTGAATTTGTTGAGTCCCGAAATAACATGACACTTGTCCTCCCATAAACTCTGATGGTGACAGTCATTATAAATGGGCTCCCCACCGCATTTTGCAGAGGAAAAGCAATAACATAGCCCTGTCTGTACACATGGGGACCCTCACTGGCCTTTTTGCCCACTCAAAGGCCATTCATGTCTTTACTGCGCCTGCAAATAACAAATCTTTAACATTTACTAAACAGGAGGTGACAGGTCCTTCCCATCTCTTTCTATTCATGGCTTCAAATTAATAATTAGTTGCTTGAAAAATGAGCCAATCTGTCTCTTGGAGGGAAAGAACCATGAGCCAAGCCAATTAGCATCTTGGTTCTGGCTGCCTTGGGAGTTTAATTTAGTCACACGGCCCATTTAAGTTCTCCCAATATTGTTGTCTCCCGAAGAGGAAAGTCATGATTGTTAACTGAGGGGAAGCCCCTGGGGACCCATATGCTGAAGATGCTGTGCAGGCTGTAGGCTGGTGCAGGGCCCTGGGGCGGGGCGACCTTTGTTAAGCCCACATGCCTGCTCTATTCTTCTGCTAGGACTTAGCATCTGGCTCTAGGGAGCAAAGGCTTTAACCACCCGTGGAGGGAGTGGCTGCTGCCTCCAAATAGTAGCACACTTGAACAGGTCTTTTGTCTGCATAGAAGACATTGCAACTGCCCATTACCAGTTGGCCTTCACACAAAGGGGGGTGGCCATGGGGTGGGGCTGTCTGTCTGTGTAGCATATTGTTGAGGGGTAGTGAATCTGGAGACTGGCCTTTGTAAGTTGCCCCTTTCAGGGGACACATGCAGAGAATGGATGCAATACTGGGGAAGACAGGAGCTGAGGGAGGGAGCAGGGACTAAACCAGACAATTTAATTAGGGAGATTTGAGGAACCATAAAATCAAAATATTGGAGGGGGGGGAACTTGAGGAATGATCTAGGGTTTTTCTCAGGAACTGCCCAAGCTTGAAGATGTGTGGAATTTTCTTTTAAAGAAATTCCAAGGCCTTCTGCATTTAACAACTGTTGCTAGGAGAAAATTCTTTGAATCATTTTTATTAAAAAAATCTGCTTCTCCTTTCTCAAGTGGCCATCAAGAACAGCTGGTGTTGCATCTAAGAGGTCTAAGAGGTTTCAGAGATTTGAAAAGTGGTTACTAATGATGACCATGACAATAGCATCTACTACAGAAAACTTATCATAGCCTGGCCTTGTCCGGTCTGCCTAGCTCCATCTCATTATATCCTTCTCACAACTGCCAGTAATAATATCATTCATATTTTTGAAATGAGATAATTGAGTTTAGGGTTAAGTAACCAGCCCATGGATAGAGGGATTCAAGTCCAGGGTGGCCTTGTTATGCTTGAATTCGGGACCCCCAAAAGACCACCAGAGACCAAGATCGATGTAGACAGCAAAGAGGTATTTACTGTGAGCTAGCTCGGTCCTCCGTGCACACACAGCAACTGGTGACACTGAGAGGCCCTGAGCCCAGGGTTTGCAGCAGTTTTATACATTCTTTGGAGAAGGCAGGGACCCCCACATACATCATAGCATCTCTTAGCACATCATCACACACCTCGGGAAAATCAAATAACAACTCTAAATTTAACATGATCAGCACATTCACTGGCGGGAACAAACTGGCATGGGGTGATTGGTTACTACAAGAGGGGGATTCATTTGAACTGATTGGTTTAAGCCAAGAGGAGTGTTCGTGCTGAACTACATGGTTTCCCAACACATTATCAACCACCATAATCTACTGGGAGGGTCATCTGGCATCCCAGGTATTTCCCTGTCTCATGCAGATTGGTGGCTGCTAGGGGGTTGCTATGGATCCCCACCTAGCCTGACTGAGTCAGGGACACTTGGCACAGCAGATCTCATTTGTAACAATTTAGCAGGGTGGGAATGTGCCTAGGAGTGCTCTGTGGGTCTTTTCAAGGACAAAGGTGATGTCCCTTCCTTGGACAGGCTTTGCTCTGAGGTAGAGGCTGGTTTTTCAGCCTGTCCCCAAACTTATGCTGCATACTCTCCTCCTCTCCCATTTACAACTAACCTCAGTTGCTACTTTTTTTTTTTTCTTTCTCTGTAGGCTTTGGCTTTTCATTCCTCTGTTCCTTAACGTCCCAATCATTCCTCTCAGGCCTCTGGCAGATAGTGTGGGAGGGCTAGGCAGAGTTGCTGCTGACTTCAGACTTTGCTTTAGTATTCCAACATTTACTGCACCTGGTATGGGAATGGCACACCTGGGTGTCTGATGAGCAGAGTGCCATGAACCAGTAGCCAGTGGGAGCTGGGAAGAGTCCTTCAGAAAGCCAGCAGAGCATGGCTGGGAATGAGATATCCTGGAATCATTCTGAGAGCCAAACAGGGGATGGAGGAGGCTTTCACTGTGAAATTTGGCCTTGGATGTATCTTGTCAAAACTAGTGAAAAGGAATAGGAGAGTGCTAGGAAGAAACGATAAGGATCAAGGTTAAGACAACAGGCAGAGGTGGCAAGAGAGGCCTAAGGGTAGGTTCTAAGGGAGCTCTATCAGGGTAGAGGGAACTGCTAGGCTGATGTGAAGAGCCAATGGGATGTGCTCAAGGTGGTGTGTAAGGAAGGGACACCCTGCCCTGGAACTCAGAGCCAGCTATCTAGGATGTTCCAGAAATATTATCACCCTTAGATAAAGGTGAGGGCAAATCTGGACATGATACTTAAGCTCCCTGTCCACTGCTCATGGCCCTACAGTAGATTGGCACTATCAGAAGTGGGTGGACTTTGAGGAAGTAGGGCCTACCATCCCTTAAAGGGGAGGGTAAGATTCCAGTTTCTTGCTCTTGTTTGCTTCCCAGCCATTAGGGGAATAGTTTGCTTTGCCATGTGCTTCTACAAGAAATGCTGTCTCACCACAGCAGGACCGACTAATCATGGACTACAATCTCCAAAACTGTGAGCCCAAACAAACCTTATCTCTATATAAATTGACATATCTCCGGCATTTATTACAATAATGGAAAGCAAAAACATAGAATTTACATGTATTGGGTACTATAAGTAATCCAAAGATGACTTGAAATATATGGGACATATTTATACATTATACATGATACACAAATATTATGCCACATTATATAAGGGACTTGAGTGTCTGTGGGTTTTGATATCCACAGGTGTTTCTATAACTAATCTCCTGTGTATATAGAGGGACAATTGTGGTGGTTTTGAAACATAATCCCAGGAAGCACCAGCAGAGGCAGGGGAAGTGAGACAGGGAGGAGAAAGTGCTCAGATGGTGTGTTTATGGCCAGGTTACCATGTGGGCAGTGGGGTCTCAAGGCTGCTGGGGACCTCCAGGAGTGTAGGTAGACTGTCTTAGCATCATTTCAACTTGCTGGTAGGGAAGGTGATGTTTTTTATCTACTAACAATATTTTGCTTTTTTTTTTTTTTTTTTGGTATCAGGGATTGAACCCAGGGTATTTAACCACTGAGCAACATGCCCAACCCCTTTTTGTATTTTATTTAGAGACAGGGTCTCATTGAATTGCTTAGGGCCTCATTAAGTTGCTTGAGGCTGGCTTTGAACTTGCCATACTCCTGCCTCAGCCTCCCAAGCCACTGGGATTACAGCCGCTACCACTGTGCCTGGTCACTAATGATAGTTGATTGAGATGTTAACCCTTTGGCCTTTCTGCCTGCACTCACATGGGGTTGATCCGACCCTGGGCAGAGAAGAGCCCCACAGATCTGTTCCAGTATGTGATGTGGCCCACCTGCCTGTAGTTTTCACCACCTCCGTAAATCCATTCAAATTATTAATCCGTCAAATGGATTAATCCACTGATCAGGTCTGAGTTCTCATGATCCAATCATTTATCTCCAAATATTCCTGCTTTACCAAACACATGAGCTTTTTAGGAACATTCAGACCATAACAGTATTAGTCAGCTTTCCATCCCTGTGACAAAATACCTGGGATAATCAACTTAAAAAGATCAGATTCATTTTGGCTCAGTTTCAGAGGTTTCAGTCCACAGCTGCTTGGCCCCCTTGCTGTTTGGGTCTGTGGAGAGGCAGAACATTATGGCAGGGAGTGTGTGCTGGAGACAAGCTGCTTACCTTGTGGTGGCTGGGAAGTGAGAAAAAGCCCTTCAATGACCCTACTCCTGTACCAAGCTACCCAGCACTATTGATGGGGACCAAGTCCTCAACATATGACCTTTTCAGGTACATTTAAGATCTAAATAATATCACCTTTTTTTTTTTTTTTTTTTTTAAAGAGAGAGTGAGAGGGGGACAGAGAGAGAATTTTAACATTTATTTTATTTTTTCTTAGTTCTCGGCAGACACAACATCTTCGTTTGTATGTGGTGCTGAGGATCGAACCCGGGCCACATGCACACTAGGCAAGCGTGCTACCGCTTGAGCCACATCCCCAGCCCATCACTTTTTTTTTTTTTTTTAAGTTCTGAAGCTGTCTGGGAACAGCTGGTAGACTGGTGGTTTTGTGTCTGTGACTGTGCAGACTTAGTGATGGTTTTGTCATTCTGGTACTTGACATCCAAGGATGGCTGCAGTTCTCTTGGTGTTGTGAAATGTTCAATATCAAACCAAAATGAGTGTCATTGAATTCCTATGTACATATACATCGATGCACTTCCGGTTGGAGGGAGCGCCTGTGAATACAGAGGGCAGCAGGGTCCTGCAATTTCAGCAGTATTTACAGATCACTATTCTAAAGCTTGTGCCTATGTGGAAAGGGAATGTTAGTGCCCACAGGTCGGCTCCAGTGTGTGATGTGGCTCTTTTCCTCCTGGCACCTGTTCAGCTTGGCTCATCACCTCCTTAGGGAATCCCCTCTTGGCTCATCTCCTCGAGCAGATGTCAGACTCTGCTGTCTGGAGGCTCCCCACCAGTTTGGGTTGGGTGTAAAGACTCCTTTGTGGCCTCCTCAACCCCTTCTCATGGCTGATGCCCAGGCCCACTCATACATCCTGCATAGATGCACCCTGTGGTGCTCATCGAGGCTAGTCTGGGAAAGCACATACTAGGTGCTATAGACTGAATTCCTCAGGGGTTGTCTCTGCCTCTGTGTTGTCCTCCCAAATGGCCCAGGGCATACAAGGGAGGGACTGGGTGAAGAGGAAAGGTAATTCAAAGGGCACTCTGAGGCCACATGAAGTGCAATTCAGGATCTGTCCCAATGGTTCCAGGGAAGCTGGTTTCTTCTTCATGGGCTTCCTTCCTTCATTGGTGAGGAGCTCCTGGAGCTTCCTGTCTTCCTAGGCCAAGTTGAGAATGCCCCCAGGGCACCAGGAAACCCTGGGGCAGAGAATCAGGCTCTTTGGGGGCATTGGAATGCTGTCCTCTTAGAGGTGGACCAAAACAATATGATATTAGTTATAGTGTGACAAATCAGTTATATGTAAGGGGTTAATGGTTATTGTAGCAGTTGTCCTCTCATACAGAGATTGAGCCATTTGGTCCCACAGCAGCTCCACCTGGTACAGTGGAGAGGCAGGTGAGGCTGGGTGAGGGGCAATGGAGGTGTATCGCATCCCAGTATCCAGGGTAGTGCAGCTGCACTGCATGTTGGATTTGATGCTGTCTCTACATAAAGCTAGATAGCAAGCTGCTCAAAGAGACTTGTCTGAGCCTTACTTAGTTCCTTTGTAAACTGGAGATTCAAGACTACTGTATAACACTTTTGAGAGGCAGTGCACAAAGATTCCAGGCATGCATACAGTGTTGGCACTGTGATTTTTACTACGGCTTGGCAGCCTATATCCTATGTGCCCTTTATGTGCTATGGACTTCTGGTCTCAGAGCAGAGCTTCACAGTCCCACCTAATCAGTTACAAAGCTTAGGCCCTACATTTCATAGGGTGAGCCCCAGACTGCATCCCTCTGACGTTTCCTGATGTTAAGGAACATCTCAGGAAAGATGCCATATGTTTTGCCCCAGAATCACATGCCATGATGAGTCAGTTGTTCTGAGACAGGTTCTTTAGCAGGGATAGAAAAATATACCCCAAATTTTGCAGACTAATAGCAGTTTGTCTGGGACCTTTTCTTTTTTAAATTCTTTTTTTTTTAGTTGTCCATAAACCTTTATTTTTTAATTTATTTATATGTGGTGCTGAGAATTGAATCTAGAACCTCACACATGCTAGGCAAGTGCTCTACCACTGAGCTACACAATCCCAGTCCCTCTCTCTCTCTCTCTCTCTCTCTCTCTCTCTCTTTTTTTTTTTAACTGAAAAGCTATTTTGCTGGATATGAAATCTTTGGCTCATGTTGTGAGTGTAACTCAGCATTTCCTAGTATGTGTGAGGGTCTAGGTTCCATTCCCAGTACCACAGGGGGAAAAAAGTCTTTGATCCACATTTTCTTTCCTTGCAATTCAAATTATGACTTCATTTCCTTGTTAATTAACACTAGTGTTAATCAGACTTTTTTGTTCCTTTAATTTTGTGTCTTTTCACATTCTTTTCTCCCAAGATGACCAAAGGAATTATTTATTTGATTTAAAGTTTGATAGTTTTATTAGGATATATCTTAGTACTGGTCATTCTGGGTTGATAATCTTGATACACACTGTGCTCTGTCAATATGTAGTTTCAAATCTTTTGTTTCTACATTTCAGAGAAGTTTTCTGCAATTGTAGATTTCAGTATTTTGTTTCTTCAGTTTTCTTTCTTCAAGTATTCTTATTATTCATCTGCTAAATCTTTTGTCTGCTTAAAAAAAATCCTTTTTGTCTCCTTTTTTGTGTCTGCTGTGGTTTAGTAAGTGTTCTCACAAATGCCCTTTAGAGAATTGGTCTCACTCTTAGTGTTATTGGGAGGTGGTAGAACCTTTAGGGGTCTAGTCGGAGAGAAGTTAGGTCATTGGAGGCATGCTCCTGATGGGAACACTGGGACCCTGTCATCTTCTGTCTCTCCTTGCTTCCTGGCCACCTTAAGGTGAACAGGTTTGTTCTACCATGCACTCCCCACCATGATGTGCTGCCTCTCCACATGCCCAAAAGGGTCAAATGACCATGGACTGATGAAACTTATGAAATTTTGAGCCACAATAAACTTTTGTCTTTGTTTAAAGTTGATTATCTAAGGTATTTTGTCACAGTGATGAAAAGCTAACACAATGTTCTGAGGTTGAAAAAAAGTTCCTCCTATTTCTCTTGAGGCATGAACTGTTGTATTTTTTTGCTCTTATGTTCCTTGTAGTTTAGCCTTCATTTCTCAGAGTTTCTTTCATTATGATTTTTTTTCCTGAGCCAACTCTTTTCTGGTTTTCTCCAATTTCCCTTGATTTTTCTCTTCTCACTCCAAAGAGATATAGAAATCAATGCAGGGTTTGGCCATGGTGATTGTCCCTAGTTTCTTGTGTTTGATGGTCTCAGGAGGGAACTTGATTATCTAGTTTTGTTGTAAATTTGTCCATGCGTTTTGGTTTTTCTATCTACTTGTGATGTTATTTTTGTATAACAAAACCCATGTCTTCTCTGAATTTCTGTAAATCTTATTGAGTTGCTGATATTAGAAACATTCCTGAAATCTTCTATATGGATGCTTTCAGATACAATAAGATCTGATGGTTGCAGATACAAGAAGAGATTGTGAGTCACAAGAAGTATTCATCCTCAACTCAACTCCCTCCCAGTGCAACTCAACATCAGTTGCAGTGATCTCAAATGACTGTGGTTACTTAACTGTTGCATATTTCACAAAAACATGACTGTGAACACATTGCAAGACCTTGGAAAGGACAGATGTCTACCATTTTGGTAAAGATTTAGTAAACCAGATTGTATCCATAAAATGAAATAGTATGCAGCTGTGGAAAATAATCTTTTTAATTAAAAAAATCTTTTTATAATAGTAAATGTTTTGGTTTTTTTTAATGGGGAGAACTAGAAAACACAGATAATTTAAAAATCAGAAAGTAAGAAAATAACAACATTCCCACTACCCAGAAGTTATCACTTATACCTTAGCATATATCTTTCCAGATTTTAAAAATATTTTAATGATAGTTAAAATGGCAGGCAAATAAAGCCAGGTGGGAAAAAACAGTACAACAAATTGTACCTACACTATGACAGTGAGTTGTAAAATTATGTATGTATTAAGAAGCTCAAAATGCAATATATTAAATATTAACAGGGCTTATTTACGGATCAAAGACTTATGAGTGATTGTTGTTTTCTTATTTCCTGTATTCTCCACAATAGGCACAGAGACTTTAATAATCAGAAAAAAAGTGAATCACTTTAGAAAGTAATTATATTTATTTCAAAAGTGAGATGCAATTGTGAGTGCATGTGAAATCGGATAAACAGCTTATTTTGTGTCTGCTGATTATGTGGCTGCATTCTGTTGTTTTGGGTTCTCCCCTCCTTGAAAAAAAAATCAAATCAGATTGTGATTTTACTCCTCGACATTAACACGTGGCATTACAGGAGCGTGGTCCACGTCACATGGTCAATTCATTGGCATGAGGATTATGTCATTGGGGGAATAAATGTGAAATTCTCAAGGTACTTTGCTCTAGTAATCAGGACTTTATTTCTCTCTAAGCTAAAAGAGGGGATTGAATTCTTTAACGATGATCAGAAAATGCTTTTAGGAAGATTCCTTTCCTATTAAACAATTTCTTAAAGTTGCAGTAAACACTGCATGGCCTGTCCATGCCAAGTGAAGGCTGCAGAGGGCTTGCTGGGGCAGGTTCCTTTCCCTTCGAAACCACAGAAAAGAATGCCACTGAATGGAAGGGGAAAAAAAGAAACATTTGAAAGAGGAGGAAAATGACTGACTGAGGAATAGTTAGTGTTGTTGATGACATATCAGCAAGAGTCCCAGGTCCCAATCCTTTCTGGGGAAGTTTGACCTCCTAGCAAATGTCACTGGGTGAAAAACTCTCACCACTGTTCACTGGAGTATTTCCAAAACTATTTAAAATTTAAGTCTTAAACTAAAATTAGATTCATGCAACACTTGTCATATTCCAGCAGTTTTGTTTTAAGTGAAAGTTCTGTGTTTGACATGTAAGAGTGTGGTTGGTTTTGTTAGTGATGTGAATTGGAATGGATGATACTTCCTGTAGGCATCCATTGAGAAAGCAACTACTAGCCCCAATGTCTTGTCTTTCTTTGGAGCCACCTGAGATATCAGGATATTTCCCATGTCTCAGGCCATTGTGCTTACACTTGTTCGAACATGATGATAGAATTGCCACTCTTGTCACCCCTTTCAGAAGACAACAACACTTCTCAGGGACAGTGACCATCTCTTCTCTGGGCCAAGGAAGAATCTTTGTCCATCAGCAGCTGAGCTAGGGTCCTATGTGCTCCTTCCTGTTGCCTCTGGGGAGCCTGAAAGGGCAGGGAACATTTGTGTTTGCTTCTAGGGGACTCTTATCTGGGTATCAAGAACCACTTACAGGAGAGAGAATCTAATCTGGGTTCTAAGTTTGGAACTAAAGGGAACATCTTTGCTCAGACCAAGATGGTAGAAAGTTAGTACTTTGACCCTAGAGAAAGCTGTGGCCTAGGTACTAAGCATTATGCTTAGTTCTTTCATTTATAACCCACATGGGAGAAGTTAAGTTGTGAATAGCATAACTTCAAGAACAAATGATTGACCCAAGTCTGCTTTAGCAATTTGCTGGGCACTCCTGAGTATAATGTTCTCCTGTCAGGACACTAGGGAGGAAACTAAAGACATGAAAGCCTGAGAGAGAGAAATCCACTCATTATGAGAACTGAAGTATCCAGGAATGTCCATGAAACTCCAACTGAATCCTTCTATTGTCCTAGGAATTGGCTCACATGTAAGGGACTTGGTGATAGTAAGGGTCTCTTTTACATTCTATGTGGCTTTCTAAGAGAGGTCATGTGGCTGAAGATCATGCCCCATGGGGTCAGAGTATCATGTTTTTGAATACTATGTGATCTTGGGCAGGCAAGCTATTTAGCCTTTCTGTGTCTTGGATACGTCATTTAAAAAAAAGACAATGATAAAAATAAGTAATAAATAAATAAATAAACCCATATAAGGAAAAAAAAGAGGATGACAGAATCACATTACATAACTTTCACAAATACAATCACACAAGTTTGTAGAAAAAGGGAAGGAGAGAGAAACAGAAACACAGAGAGTAAGGGAGAGAGAGAGAGAGAGAGAGAGAGAGAGAGAGAGAGAGAGAGAGAGAGAGAGAGAGAGAGAACATGAATCAGCAATAACAATTTAAATAGCAGCAGTGATTCAGTAAGTTCTCTCCCTAATGGGCTTGTGCCAGAGACTTTCCCCTTGGTTATTCTAAGGTCCCATGTCAGCCTATTGTTGCTGAGCGTGATTTGTACATTCTTAGAGATGTGAAATGTAAGAGTATATACAGTATTCTTAGACATGTGGTCTTTTTCATGGCTGTGTGAATGGAAATATGCTATATTAATCAGTCACTTATTGGCTTCTTAGGAGTTATTTGGAGGGTAATTTTGACTATCTGAATACTTCCCTTTACTCAAAGCTATTGGAACCTAACCCATGGTGAGCCATGACTCCAGCACTGCCTTGTCTAAAGTTTGTCGTGAGGGAGAAAGGAGACTCTGTCTGAGAACATGACTGGGGTACAGTAAGGGTTCAATAGATATGTTTTCCCTGCTAGTATTAATTTCATTTAAATGTGAAGTCAAAAGCATCATTGAGTAAGACTAGTAGGCAGCCAGCCACTTTGAGCAACGGCTTGACAGTATCCACTAAGGCTGAGCATGGGCATGACTATGACCTAGCAATTCCTCTGCTAGGGGATAACACAACAGATATGCAATGTGATTACCAAGCCAGATTAGAGAGAACCACAATGTACATGGATAAGTAGATTGTTCAATATCACATAGTGATGGCAATGAACATGCGTAAAAGGAGTCAGGAGAAACAGTTCACACTGTATGTATGATCCCTCTTATGTAATGTTTAAAAATTATATAATGACAAAACTAACCTGTGGTGTTAGAATCTAAGACAACAATATTCTTGAGTGATTGGGGGAAGGTACTTATGGGGAACTGGTAATTTTCTATTTCCTTCTATTTGGGATGGGGCAGTGCTGGGGATCAAACCGAGGGCCTCATGTATGCTAGGCAAGTGCACTACCACTGAGTTGCACCCCCAGTACTAATTTTCTTATTTCTTGATTTGGTCTTAAGCATTTTGTAAAAATATAATGAACTGTACATTTATGGTTTTATACGAATGTTCTACTATTTCCTCCCAATTAGAATTGAATTGTGCACTGTTTTGTGTGTTTTTTGCTTTTGGCCTTCTAGTTATGATTGTCCTTGAGAAGATAGCTTTTTTTGCATTTTGTTGTGACTTACCATGGAACCAGGCTGTGATGGTATAACTTAATTATATTTGCTGTCAGATCATCGATGTGTTGCTGTCCAGCTTTCAGTCACTGTAAAAATTACCTAGGGCAAACAACTTAAAGGAAGGAAAGTTTCTCTTGGCTCATGGTTTTAGAGGTTTCAGTCCATGGCTGCAGCCCTGTTGCTTTGGGCCTGGAGTAGTGCAGAACATGGTGGAGAGACTTGTTTACCTTACGGTGGCCAGGATGCAAAAAGAAAGACAGGAAGTAACCAGCGTCTCAATATCTCCTTCAAGGACACACTCCAGTGACCTAACTTTCTTTCACTAGGTTCTACTTCCTAAAGATTCCACCATCTCTCAATAGTGCCATAGGATGTTAACCAAACCTTTGAAATATGGCTTTGGGGGACATTCCAGATCCAAACTCTAACAACTGATACCTTTGTGATGGTGGAGGCATGTGTTTTTTCCTCAGCAAAATAACTTGGTTGGGCATTAGTGGGTAAGAAGAAATAAAATGGCAAAGCGTCCCTGTCCTGTGACCCATTCCTAGAGCTTTCTGTCTTTGGCGAAGACCTTGCCTCACCATCTCTTGCCCATATCATCTTATCATCTTGGAGACTAGAATTTCCAAGCTGGGTGATAATAAATACTTGGGGTATTTATCCATGAACACAATGAAGTCTTCCTTATTGGCCACCACATGAGGATAAGTACCTCATTTGCTTTGGCGAAGGATGGGGTAACTGTGCTGTTGCATGGATTTCAAATAGAAGGCTGGAGTCATGGTGCCTTGGAAGCTCTAAAGACACATGCCCGATGGGGAAGCTAAAAATAGAAGATAAATAAAATAAAACATAGAATAGTGGTCACTAGAGGATAGAAAGAGGAGGTAGAGTTGTGGATAGGGGAGGTTGGAAAATGGATATGAAAATGCCATGAGATAGAACTGGGTAGAGTGCTTGTCTAGCACACTCAAGGCCTTAGGTTCAATCCTCAGTATTGAAAAAAAAAGTTAGGAATGAGTACTAGTTTTTTATAGCAGAGTAGAGTGACTATAGTTTACAATTTATCATATATTTTATAAAGCAATAAAGAGAGGAGTTGGAAAGCCCCCAACACAAAGAAAGGATAAATATTTCAGGAGATGGAAATGCCAATTACCTTGATTTGATAATTATATACTATATTCATGTATATAAAATAATTTCCCTACACCCCCAGAAATGTATACAATTAAAAATACTACAAAGATATAAAAATACATTCAGTTTTTATGAGTCATAAAACAAAAACCAATGTGAATCCCAGTGCTGGTTCTTCCACTAAAAAAAAAAAAACACTAGGACTCCATGAATCTGCTCTATGGATTCTGGTTCCATCACAGCTCTATAAGGCTCTCTCTAAACCAGGGCACATGGGCTGCAAGAATTTGTACTGCAATCCAAGAGTAGTTAAGGCAGTAACCCACTCCACTTCTATTTCTTGTCACCATTTCCCACACTGTGCTAAGCACTGGCAACATAATGAAGAACTGAAATATATGTGGCTCCTGCCCTCAAGTTGCTTCATCCATATTTTCCTTGGTGGCGTTCCCCTGGATTTGCCAGTCATATGGAATCCTCATCATCGTTTTGGCCTCTCAATAGGACCCATATCTATTCTACAGTAAACTTCTTTGGTTTGAACAACTTCTGTTAAGTGTAGACAGACAGCTCCAAGGTTGTATAGTGGGTAGTTTGCCTTTTTTCTTTTTTTCTTTTTTTTTTTTGAGTTGGAATAATTTTTAATATTTAAATACAAAAATTGAGCACTGACTTTTTAAAATTATTATTATTTTTACACACAGGTCTAATAGCCAAAATGTGCAGAGGAAACGAGCCTCTGCTCTGTCCTCTACACTCATTATGCCCATTTCGTGGCTGAAGCTGCAAACAGCCTCCCTTCTCTTCAATATACATGGGGCTTCCTGGCGCTTTATAAGACAGCAACAGTGCACTTTGTCAGTTTCATAATACATGCATGTCCCTCCCCAACATCTTCATTCTTTAAAAAACAAAAAGAAAAAAGAAAGAAAAGCCATTAATGGTCAGGGATCCTTCCCTCCCATTGTGGGGTATCATTCTACCCCATAATGAGATAGTGAGGAGATCTTCCAGTTAGGAGCAATTTATTAGAAGGGCCAGAGCTGGAAAAACCATCTGCATAGCTGTGCTCTGGTATCCCAGTGAGGACAGAATAAACATTGAGGACAGTGTGGAGGGTACAGTTGAAAGTTGAGAGTCTCTCCGTGAGACAATGAGAGTCTCTCCGTGAGACTCTCCGTGAGACAATGAAGGGAGAATTCTACCAGGTTTGGATCAATGTGCCACAGTTTAAAAATAAATTTTTTTCCCCTCTAAATAATCAGCAGTTCAAACTCAATTGAATTTCCAATTTCTCCCATCAAGACAGCTCAAATAGAGCAGTAACAATCTATATATTTCCAGGAAGTGAAGGCAGAGCCCCTGACATTCCTCCTGACAGCCCTGTGTTAGGCTCTAGAAGTATCTGCTGCTGTTGCAGTTGCTGTGGTTGCTCCATTTGTCACTTTTCAGCCTCAAAGACAACAGGAAGAACCAGTATCATAAAGGAAATGGTCGCAATCCATAAGACTTCCCTGGAAAACCTGCACATTTTTTGAGCCACGAAGAGGGAGAGATCAAAAGTGGCTCTGGCGGAGGGCTGGACCCTCTCCGAGAACCGTCATACCCCAGAGTCTCTCCGACACGGTCTCCTGTAGCTCATTGTGGTTGTCCACTTCCAGCGGTTGGTAGTTTGCCTTTGATTGGGAAAGATGGAGCATCTTCATATTTCTTTCTGCTGGTATCCAGTAGCTCTCCTGGATCACCTTGCCACTCCACAGTTACCTTCTCAACATACAACAGAAGACTGAAAGCAAAACAATAGATCTCTGTGATTCCAAATTCATTCAAAAACTCAGCTATATTTGTTCTATGCTGTTATGGTTTAGATATGAGGCGAAGGTGAAATGATTAGGTTATAAGAACTTCAACATAATTAGTCCTTCCTAAGTTTGAATAGACTGACTGGCCAGTAACAGTAGCAGGTGGGGTGTGGCTGGAGGAACTGAGTCACTTGGGGCCATACCCTGGAAGGGCTCATCTTCCCTGCAGCCCCCTTCCCTCCCTTTGCCTCTGCTTTTTTGCTCATCATGCCCTGAGCAGCTTCCCCTGCCACACCCTTCTTCCAGGATGTTCTGTCTCAGGCTCAGAGCAATGGAGTTGGCCCACCATGGAATAAACGTCTAAATCTGTGAGCCAAAATGAACTTTTCCTCCTCTAAGTTGTTTTTGTTGGGAATTTTGGTCACAGTGATGAAAAGTTGACCAATGCACATGCCTGTGGCGATTGCAAAGCACTTTTATTTATCAATTTCCCATTCCATAAAAATATCTTGGGTCAGATTCACTCTCATTGGTCAGATTCATTCAGCATGTGGTGAGCTCTGAGGGCTTCTATAGAGCGGAGGGAAAGTTTAAATCACCATGAATTTACAAACTTGCTTATCAAAGCTCTCTGGTTATTCTGCAGGTCCAAATTTCAGTTTTACAGAAATCAAAATTTAAGCACAGACATCAGAATTAGACTACATATCCAAACTGGAACTAAACTTTATTTCGAAAATGATCATTTCCCCTTAGAAATTAAGATGAAAGGCAACAGTCACCCAAGCCTGTATGCATCTAATTACATAGTTTTCAACTACATTCCCAAGATACATGCTCTTTCATTTTTGAGTAGCCATGAAATTAGGATGTCCCATGATTATGATGCCTGAGTGCACACGAATTTGCCCAGTGGCCTGATGGATGATGGTAATCCACATTTCAGTCTTCAAACCACGTGAGGGCTTTCTAGGAGGGACATGAGACCTGGATATTATCTGAAGGCCTTGTGTTGGTGTTTCAGTAACATCAATTTTAAAGCAGCATCATTGATGTATGTGTATGTGAACACCTTGGAAGAAAATCTAAGAAACAACAGAACATTTTTTTTTAAAGAGATCCTGTGTCCCTAACACTCTTGAGGGGTGAGAGAATAAAATGTGTAGAAAACAAGGATAGGTGCTAGAGTTGTGGCTCAGTGGTAGAACGCCTTCCTGGAATGTGTGAGGCCCTGGGTTCGATCATCAGCACCACAATAAATAAATAAATCAAGCTATTGTGTCTATCTACAACTACAAGAAATTAAAAAAAAAAACAAAAACAAGGATAGGAATGGTCCTAATTCATAAATAATGCAGAAGTGTCAGGTTCTAGAAGAGAAGAAGATTCAGGAGTACCTTAACCAATTATTTTGCTTATATTTTTTCTCTTTGGTATACATTTAAGAAAATATACAATAAAATGATTTTAAAAATAGCCTAAAAGAAGTCTTTCAATAAATATAAAAATTCTCACAGATAAGAAGCATTGTGTCCTAGCAATCAGTAGCTTTATTTTTCTCAGCAGTGTATAAAATAACAGTGAGACTGGACAAAAGGTATTAGTGATAGTGGTTGGGGGGCGTAACTTAGATCCAAGCTATTAGGACTTAAATCTTGACTTTGCCATTCTAGGCATATAATATGGGGCTCCTCTTTGCCTTAGGTTCTCATCTGAAAAATAATAATAATAATGGATCCCTCATATGCTGTTATGAGTTATTAAATGAGGTAATAGATGTCAAGTCTTTATCATAGGTTCTGACACACAGGGGACAGTGAATGACAGCAGTTCAAACACACTTTTATAAAAAATGATGGAAATACAAAGAGAAATGTAAATTTCTTTTTTTTAATTTTTTAAATATTTATTTATTTTTTCTTAGTTCTTGGCGGACACAACATCTTTGTTTGTATGTGGTGCTGAGGATCGAACCCGGGCCGCACGCATGCCAGGCGAGCGCGCTACCGCTTGAGCCACATCCCCAGCCCCAGAGAAATGTAAATTTCACTATCATGTTTTAATGAGGTTTTAAATGTACATCTCTTTTTTCTTTTGCATATTAATTATACAGAACAGAGAGTTTCATTGTGGCAACTTGTACATGTATAGAACCCATTTTGATCATGACCATAAAAATAAAATAATAAAACATGTTATCCAGTAGCTCTCCTGGGTCACCTTGCCACTCCACATTTGCTTTTCTCAACATATAACAGAAGACTGAAAGCAAAAAAAAAATAGGTCTCTGTGATTCCAAATTCATTCAAAAACTCAGCTATATTTGTTCTAGGCTATTGTTTGGATATGAGGCTTCCCCCAAAGATGAAATGAAAAAAAAAAAAAAGTGGCAGAGCGCTTTTCCCTTCCCTGCCCTATCTATGCTCCCCCCTCCATTACCCCAATCCCCTTACTCTTCTCTAATAGTCTTTCCTGCTACTTTCATGTCACCTTACCCTCCCCCCCCCACACACACACTGGATTCCACATATGAGAAAAAAAATGTGATACTTGTATTTCTGAGTCTGGCTTATTTCAATGAATACACTGATCTCTAGTTGCATGCATTTTTGTGAAAATGACATGATTTTGTTTTCCTTTATGGCTGAATCATGTGTATACATATACATCACATTTTTCTTTATTTATTTATCCATCAACGGGCATCTAGACTGATTCCATCACTTAGCTATTGTGAATTGTGTCCTCATAAACATTTATATGCAGGTATCTCTGTAGTATGCTGACTTCGATTCCTTCAGGTATATACCTAGGAGTGGTATACCTGGATCATATGGTAATTCTATTTTTAGTTTTTTGAGGAAACTCCATTTTGATTTCCGTAGTGGCTGTACTAATTTACATTCCTACCAACAGTGTATAAGGATTTTTTTTTTCCCCCTCACATCCTCACTAGTATTATTTGGGTTTCTTTTCTTTTCTTCTTCTTTTTTTTTTGCATTCTTAATTATAGCCATTCTACCACCAAAGAGGTGAGAGAGAATCTCAATGTAGTTTTAATTTGTATTTCCTGATGGTTAAAGATATTTAAACATTTTAAAAATATAATTATTTGCCATTTGTATTTTTTGAGAAAAGTTTATTCAGTTCATTTGCTCATTTATCAATGGTGTCAATGTTGGTATTTGTTTTCTGATGTTAAGTTTTCTTGAGTTCCTTGTATGTTCTGGATATTCTTTATACATTTGGGATATTCTATTGAAAGAGCAGCTGGCAAAGATGTTTCTCTCATTCTGTAGTTCTCTCTTCATGCTTAATTGTTTTCTTTGTTGTACAGAAACCTTTTAATTTGATGAAATTCCATTTGTTGATTCTTGATATTATTTCCTGAATTATGGGAGTCCTAATCAGAAAGTTGTTGCATATGCCAATACCTTGAAGTATTTCCTTTATGTTTTCTTTTAGTGGTTTCAAGATTCCAGGTCTTATGTTTAGGTTTTTTGATCCATGTTGAGTTGATTTTTGGATAGAAAAGAGATAGATCTAGATCTCTATCTCTTTTTAATCTTCTACATATGGATATTCAGTTTTCCTTACACCATTTGTTAAAGAGGCTGTCTATTCTCCAAATCTGTTTTTGGCACTTTTGTCTTCTGATGATGGCTGTTTCTGTGTGGTTTTATCTCTACATCTTCTATTCCAGTCCATTGATCTACATGTCTATTTTTAATGCTAGTACCATACTTTTTTTAAAAAAACATAGCTATATAGTATGTTTTGTAACCATGAATTATGATGCCTCCAGCATGGTTCTTTCTGCTCAGAATTTATTTGGCTATTCTGCGTCCCTTGTTTTTCATAAGAATTTTAGGATTAATTTTTCCAATTCTGTGAAGAATGTCATTGGTATTTTAATGGGAATTTTATTGAATCTGCAGATCACTTTTGTAAGTGACTATTTAATGGATATCTCTTAACATTGACAGAGATAAAGAAGATTAAAAATAAACACATCTTGATTAACACAGATGACAAACATCATATAACAGATAATAGGTTTTTTTATCCATTTGAGAATATACCATTTGTAACATAGTCAAAAGAATTGGCCATATGTTTTCATAAAGAAACTGTCAATAAATTCTCAAAAACAGCAATCATGTTATACAGCATACTTATGATCACAATACAGTAGAATGAAGAATTGAGAACTGAAGATAACACATATACTCAGAAAGGATCATTTAATAAATGTGCAAAGATGCATATACAAGGTTTATGGCTAGTAATAGAAAAAATGCAAACTTCCAAAATCTCCTTTACTAGGGGAATTATTGAAGCCATGGCACATCTACATTATGGAATTCCATGCAGCATGTAAAAAGAATGAGGTGGGCTAGTATACAGAAGCAATGAATGATGTCCAATTTGTATTGATAAGTAAAAAAGTAGTCTAGAGAGAAAGGATACATTCAGTGATACATACCACTTTTGTACAAAAACACAAAATGAAATTACATTTCTCAGGCTGGGGCTGGGGTTCAGGCAAAACACTTGCCTAGCATGTGTGAGGCACTGGGTTTGATCCTTAACATTGTATATAAAAAATAAATAAAACAAAGGCATGCTGTCCATCTACCACTACAAAAAATAATTTAAAAAAAGAAATTATATGAAATCCATTTCTTACCACACACACATAAAATGTACTATAAAGGGGAAATAGTAAACGAAAATCCTACTATATTACATCATTGTAGTAATAAAAATCATCTCTAGAAAGGGTCTGGCATTCAAGGTGTTTGGTTAAGAAGAGCTTTTCTCATCACCTGCATTGTTCGACCTTTTTTTTGTTGTTGTTATGAAGACTGAACCCAGGGGCGTTTAACCACTGAGCCACATCATCAGGCCTTTTAATAAGTTATTTAGAGATAAGATCTTGCTGAATTGCTTAGGGCCTCACTTTTGCTGAGGCTGACTTTGAACATGCAGTCCTCTTGCCTCAGCCTCCTGAGCTACTGGGATTATAAACGTGTGCCACTGCACCTGGCATAGACATTCTTATCATGAAGATATAGTCATTTATTCATATATTATGGCATTTAAAGTAATTTTAAATAACAGAAAGGTGAGAAAGAAAGAGAAATTTTGGGTACTACTGTTCAATGGAAGGATAAGAAGGTTTTAAAGATATTTTCCTCCTCTCTTTGCTAATTCTTCATCTTTACCTTCCTTTACCAATATTTATAGAATATCATAACCTTGATATGGCCACTTACAGTTTTAGATTTCCATAGACTGTCTTTGTTTGTGATCTCCAAGTTTCAAAACAGTAGTCATTGTTCTTCCTCTTCTGGGGGTCACACTCTTGTGCAATCCTTCTCACACTGAGTCAGGGCTGGCCTCTGTCCAAGAATTGGATGTAAAAAGTAATGCAGCTTTTATTTTACTTTTTTGGATGACTTGTGCCGAGGGAAATCAGCCACCATGTCATAAGAAAGCCCAAGCGGCCTTGTGGAGGGGCCTGCAGAAAGAAGCACCAAAGACTCCCCCAAACAACAAACACCAACTCAGCAGCCATGTGAGGGGGTGCCTTGGAAGTGGATTCTTCATCCGTAGACAAACCTTCTGATAATGGTAACCCAGGATGAGGTAATAGGCTGATAATGGTAACTCGTGAGAGACCCTGTCTTATTCCATTTTGTGCTTCTCTAATAGAGCACCACAGACTGGATAATTTATAATGATCTCATGGTTCTGGAGGTCAGGAAGGCCAAGATTGAGGGACTGGCATCCAGTGAGGATGTACTTGCTACCATATCCTAAGGTGGAAAAGCACAGAGGAGACAAAGGTCATTCATGAGGGCAAACCTCATCGCCTAATCACCTCTCATTAGGCCCTACTCCCAGCATTGTTAGATTAGGGATGAAATTTCCAGCACATGCTTCTGGGAGGAAACATTCAAACCCATAGCAGACCCTAAGCAAGAACAGGCCAGCAGAACTATTTGCAAATCCTTGACCCACAGAAACAAAGAGAGATGGTACATGTTTATTGTTTTAAACCATTAAGTCGTGTGGATACTTTGTTATATAGTGCTAGATATCTAAAAGACCACCCTTTGTTGGGAAGATCCTTTCTGTTTCATCATTTTTCATATCTTGAGCATGCTGCTGACCTCCATTCATAGGCATCTAACCATTTTAGCAGTCTTTGAAATCTCCATTCTTCCACTCAGCATCCAGCATTCACCATCATTGATTCTTTGATGTTGGTTCAGTCTGCTTCCATCTCTTTGTGTACCTCTCTTTCCAGGTTTCTGTGAGGGAGCTCATATTCATTCTCTCTCTCTCTCTCCCCCCCCCCCCCGCCCCCGCCCCACCTCTCCCTGGATTTTGTCTAGGGTAAGGAGGTGAAGTGATTGGATAAAAATCAAGCGTATGATCTTGACCTTGGGCACTGTCACAGCCAGGACCATTTTGTAGGTCAATCCTAGTGTTACTTTGTAATTGGACAAGAGGCTCCAGTAAGAATGCAGCCTGCTTTGTTTTCAGAGCCTAATTCTTTTTCTCTCCTCTGAGGGATAAACCAACCTGGTGGGAAGACTTTCCCAATAGGGGCCAGACAAGACAGTCCTTTCAAGATAGGTATTTTTTGGAATGAATGTGGTTTTTTTGGATTAGTTCACTGGGGACCTCCTATTTGGCTATGGAAGCCACCTTAGCAACAAAGCTGTCTCAGGCTTGGGTTTCCTGCCAAGATGCCATCTGACTATAAAATGTCTGTCCCAGGTCTGGTGCAAGGTGTGGCCTTGTTTATGAGAGGGAGTCTGCTCTGGTGCACCTCTGGGGGAGGAGAGGCAATACCTCCTATGGGGAAGGGGCACCCTTTCTCAGCCTATGATGGCCAGGCCACAAGACAAGTATAAATGCATACGTTGGCATTTCAGAGCCATGAAGGACTTGGAGAGGCCATCCAGCATTTTAGTGCCTCCATTGCATGGAAGTCTCTACAGGTTTTAAGATAAAGAAATGAGACAGCATCTATGAGTAGACTCAGGACAATCTCCAAGACTTATTGAGTGAAAAATGCCAGGTGTGGGAACAGATGTTTGTGTCAATAAAGTGAATGATGTTATAGATACACAACATCCCCATTGTCTACTTTTACCATAAATACAATGCAATCTGTTTATTTTTGGTCATATTGGTTCATCTTTATAAACTCTGAAAGACTCATGAAATCTTGAGTGATGTAGTTTATTCCTGTTTTCCACCAAGAATTCTCTTTCCCTGCTTTCTATTTCTTATCCACTCTCTAAAACTCCGTTCAAGTACTTTTTTTTTTCCTTTATAAAGCTGAGTGAGAATTCTGGTAAACTTTTATCTCTTTTATTCTATGACATGGCTTAAATGCATACTATTTTGCATATCATCTAACATTACTGAGCACCCCTGTGGACCAATCTCTAATGCTAAGAATAGGGGAAAATGAGCCAGGTGTGGTAGTGCATACCTGTAGTCCAAATTACTCAGGAGGCCAAGGCAGGAAGATTATGTAATCCAGGAGTTCAGATCAGAGCCAGCCTAAGAAACACAGATGCTCTTAATTAAATGAAAAATCAATCCCAGCACCCAAAAAAAAAAAAAGAAAAAAAAAGAATAGGAGAAAGCAAGGCAAATATAATAGTAGTCTCTCTCTGTATAAGAGTTGCATAATTAACTGAACAGCATGACGTTTGGTGAAACTCACGTTCTGATTTTTTCTTTCTTGAGCCATGGTCTTGATATATTGCCCAGACTAGGCTTGATCCCACAATTTTCCAGCCTCAGCCTCACCAGTAGCTGGAATTACAGGGATGTGCTATTGCACCTGGCTAGGTTCTGAATCATTTCACATACAGAGATGTTATAAATTTGGAGCACACATAATTCCATATGTTTATTATTTCTGTGTTTTTTCATTATTTTTCTTCCTATATTAAGTACCTATTATCCTGATGCTGTTGTCATTACTGAACACTACCTGGTTCTGTTTCTTTGGTCATCAACTTGGCCCCCTAGTCTCTCCCTCTAGGTCTCTCTCCCTTCTTTAAAGCCATCATCCAGATACATGAAAACTAGGAAATAATTACAGGCTGGTAGTTGGGGATGACAAGACTTCTCATCAAGCATGTCCTGGGTGAGAGAAGACAGAGGGAGGGGGAGCTGGAGCTGGTTTCCTTTCACCTGATGGTCCAGCTCCCCATATTGGGAGGCAACCATATTAAAAATCTCCCAAGCCAGGCATGGTAGTGCATGCCTGTAATCCCAGTGACTTGGAAGGCTGAGGAAGGAGGATTGAAAGTTTGAGGCCAGCCTGAGGAACTTAGGGAGACCCTATCTAAAATAAAAAATAAAAAGGACTGGGGATGTGACTCAGTGGTTAAGTGCCCCTGGGTTCAATCCCCAGTACCAATACAAAAAAATAAAATGTCTCCTGAGTCCCTCCAGTGGGATCTCCTTTTCTGTACTGCACAGGTACAGATGTTACACAGCTGTCCCACTGTTGGTTTAGTGGGACAGTCCTACTTTCATGAAATTGAATACTTTGCAGTCGGATTCCACTATATATTTATATTTATAAATGTAAATCCCACTATAACCCAGTGGGATTTATTTAGATGTGACCCTTTGTACACTATGTTTTTGGATTAACAAAAGTGAATTGAATTAGAAACTCCTCATGCTAGATTAGAGCTTGATCTTTCTGAATATTCTGGACTCTTTCGGATGTCTAGCACTGGAGTTCCTGGATGAGCTTTCTCTTATGCTCTTCTGTGATCTTAGTGTTAATGCACTCCCTCAACTTGCTTGTTGGTCCTAATGGTCAGTGTGATGCACTAAGATGGGGGGGACCTTTAGCATGTGATTAGGTCATGAGAGGTCTGCCTTCATGAATGGGACTGGTGCTTTGTTTTTGGTACCAGGAATTGAACCCAGGAACACTTAACCATTGAATCCCATCCCCAGTCCTTTTTATTCATTTTGAGACAAGGTCTCTCTAAGTTGCTTAAGGCCTCACTAAGTTGCTGAGGCTTGCTTTGAACTTGTGATCCCCCTGCCTCAGGCTCCCAAGAAACTGAGATTATTGGAGTTCACCACTGTGCCCAGTGGGATTGGTGCTTTTATAAAGGAGGCTTAAGATAGTCTCCTGGTCCCTTCTGCCATGAAAGGACACAGTGTTTGCTTTCCCTTAACTTCCATCCTGTTAGGATACTAACATAGAAGAAGGTATCATCCATGTAGAACAGGCTCTCCCCAGACACTGCATCTGCTAGCAGATCTTGGACTTCCCAGTCTCTAGAACTGTGAACAGTAGTTTTCTGTTTATAAATTAGTCAGTCTAAGGTATTTTATTATAGCAGCAGGAATGAACTAAGCTTTTAAGCAGGTGGTCAGAGCCCCTAGGAATTGTTTTTTCCCTTTAAAGTGTTTGTCCTCCCAGGCTACCTGCTCTTGGACCCCTATGGGGAGCTGAAGTTGTCTTTCCCAGGGCAATTGCCTCCACTCTCCTGGCATCCTGAGGGTGGGGTATGGATGAGGTAGGGTACTATTTTAGTCAGCTTTTTCACTGCTATAACTAAAAGATCTGACAAGAACAATTTTGAAGGAAGAAAAATTTGAGGGCTCACAGTTTCAGAGTTCTCAGTCCACAGAAAGCTAGCTCCATTCCTCGGTGCTTGCAATGAGAGTGAACATCATGGCTGAAGAGTGTGGCGGAGGGAAGTGGCTCACAAGATGATCAGAAAGCAGAGAGAGACTCCACAGGCCAGATACAAAATACATACCCCAAAGGCATGCCCCTAGGGATCCACCTTCTTCAGCCACACCCTACCTGCCTTTAGTTACCCTCACTTAATCCCATCAGGGGATTAATTCAGTGTTGGGTTAAAACTCTCATAACCCAATCATTTCTCCTCAAACCTTCTTGCATTGTCTCACATATGCGCTTTTGGGGGACACCTCCCATCCAAACCATAAAAGGTCAAAGTCCTTACTTCCCTAACAGAAAGACTGTGGACTAATTTTTTTTTTTTTGTAGTTCCTATGGGTCAAGCTGAATGTGAACACTTCCTGGAATTCAGAGACAGTGTAGACATGGGTTAGACAATGGCTGCATCTACTTGTAGAAAGCCACCAGAATAAATTCATAGATGATAGTTCCAGCATTCCTGTGTGCAGAGCAGCTCAACTGCAGGTGCAATTAGATCAAAGATCGTGACTGATGGCTGGGGAGGAGATGCAACCTAAATGTGATACCAGGGTAGTGGAGAAGTGAGGCAGGAAGAAGGAGGCCAAATCAGTACATCATCTGAGAGTTACCCTGTGAGCAATGCAACTCCATCCCAGCTGGCAGCTCTGGAGACCATGAGCCCACACCTGAGGGGATCTCACCTAAGGGCCAGAAAGCTGGAACAACCACCAGTAGCTCCCTTCCCTCATTGGTTGAGGGATATTTCTGGGACATTAACTTTCTGGTATTCCTGGACAGAGTGAGGTCCCAGGTCAGACAAAATCCTGTTGGGGGTGTTTGTAGAAAACACTATCTGCATATAGAGGTGCATAATACAGTGCACAGGGCAGGGCCAGATGCTGCTTGCACAGTGAATTTTACTAGTATTGTGTGGAGCACACTACCTTCTCTGACTCCTTTGATTCTCACCACAACCCTGTGGAATATATTACAATTTTAAAGACCAGAAAACTGTCTGAGAAGGCCAAGTCTGTTGCCCTGGGATACACAGCTCCCAAACGGCAGGGTATGGATTTAAGATCAAGTTAGCCTGGCCAAGAACTCTTGTCCTACTTCCACTGAGATACTTGGTGTCTAAGTTGGAGCCTCTCCATGCATTATGAAGACTAGGGCAGACGTCTGCTTCTGTGGCACACACAGCTTTGCAGAGTCTTTGCTCCATACTGAGCATCCCATTTCTCCAGTGCTGTGGGTGTTTCTAATCTCACTGGTGGGCAGCAGGCAGGTGCAGGCCAGCCCTCCCCATGCCTGATGCCAGGAGGCCTTCCCATATCACTCCACCTGCAAGTTGCTGGGAATCTCCCCTTGGGATTGGGAGAAGAGGCAGGTGACTGTGATTCAAAGTTCATGGCTATAGAGGGATGTAATGAAATTCCCATTTAGGAACTTTCCACCTTACTCCTGTGAAAGGGAATGCCATGAAAGGGTTAAACACTTTATGTAGATGGCTTTGCTTGTTCTGGAGAATTAATGGAAGATAAGCTAAAAGTTCATTTATAAGAGTATTAAAGGATAATTATGATGGAGTAAGTGCAGAGGGTCAAAAGGCATTATGATGAACAGACTTATAACACAGAGAGCTGGGAAAAATAGGCTAAAGTACATTCAATAATGCAGTACCTAACATTTCCCTCGTAAATTCCACCATATATGAAAATCACCTCTTTCTCTCCCCTTTCCTTCTCTTTCTTTCCCTCTCTCTTTTCTCTTTTTCTATTTTAATTAAAAGTAGAGCAATTTAGTTCCTGGTTAGGTCATCAGTGAACTTATAATTATGAATTGATCCCAGGAACTTAGAGTTCGAGGCAGATCCAAATAGGTGATCTTTTAATAGCAACAGAATAAAAAAAGATTTTGTAGAAAATCTGTTTCAATCAGATTAGATGAAAAGTGGGTAAAGCTGATTACAATCCTACTAAAGACAGTATTTGGGCAGTATTTGTTCTAAAACAATGACATTAATTCTTTCCTAACACGTATTCTCTGGAGAAAAATCAATAATTAACAGAAACTTGTTTTTAACTTTGTATGTAACATTGACATTGTATTAGATGGTATAAGTAATCTGGAGATGCTGTGTATAAGGCATAAGCAAATACTATGCCATTTTGTATAAGGGACTCAAGCATCCATGGATTACCTAATCCACAGGGGTCTTGGAACCAATCCCTTCATACACTGAGGGACAACTGAATTGAGACTTAGAAAATAGTAACTTCACAGATGTGGAACTTCCTATGTCAAAAGAGAAAATCCTGGCAATCTTCTTTGATGTGGCAGGGGGTGTAACACCTAGATCCCCCGTGAGAGGGACTTACTGTCCAGATGTGGGAGAGTGGCCAACAGGACCTGGGGCTTTGTCTACCTTGGCCACAAAATTGCCACCTTGCTCTTCCCAGGAAGCTAGTATCCAATGACCAACTGATTAAACCCAGCTATTTGCACCCAGTGGGGATACTCATGAACTATCTTTGCTCCAGAGCTCTGAACTGGGCTGGTTGAGGCATCATCAAAATTAATTCCCCCCCCCCCCCCCCCCCCGCTTGCTCAATCCTACTGCCTCCATTTCCTTTTATAGGCATCATATCTCAATAAATTTCTTTTTTTCTTTTTTAAAAATTGTTGGTTGTTCAAAACATTACATAATTCTTGATATATCATATTTCACACTTTGATTCAAGTGGGTTATGAACTCCCATTTTTACCCCATATACAGATTGCAGAATCACTTCAGTTATACTTCCATTGATTTACATATTGACATACTCATGTCTGTTGTATTGTGCTGCCTTTCCTATCCTCTACTATCCCCTCTCCCCTCCCATCCCCTCCCCTCTTCTCTCTACCCCCTCTACTGTAATTCATTTCTCCCCCTTGTATTATTTTTCCCTTTCCCCTCACTTCCTCTTGTATGTAATTTTGTATAACCCTGAGGGTCTCCTTCCATTTCCATGCAATTTCCCTTCTCTTTCCCTTTCCCTCCCACCTCTCATCCTTGTTTAATGTTGGTCTTCTTCTCGTGCTCTTCTTCTCTAGTCTGTTCTTAGTTGCTCTCCTTATATCAAAGAAGACATTTGGCATTTGTTTTTTAGGGCTTGGCTAGCTTCACTTAGCATAATCTGCTCTAATGCCATCCATTTCCCTCCAAATTACAATAAACTTCTTGTACCACAAACTCCTTCTCAGGATCTACTTTGAGATATAAACACAGCATACAAATCTAGGTTGCTATACAAAGGCTCAAAATAAGGTAATAACCTATACTTGTTTCTGAAAGCTGAAAGAAAGGGATCCTTTACTTTCTCTGTCACTTTTTTAAAAAATTTGAACTTAGACAAAAATTGACAGTTCTACATCGAACACTTGTATAAACAATCATAAGTATTCACTCCAAACACATTTTTGTCACATATGTGTGCTTGGGAGTCCCCCCCCACCAAAGTAAATATTTGTAGACATTTTGACATCTCACTCAATGTTCACAAGGAAGAGAACATTCTAGAGAACCTCAATACCATTGCCACACTGATAATAATAATAATATCTAGTATTCAGATTATATTATTACTATAAGTTCAGACTTCCTCCTTTGTGACAATAATGCCTCTGGTAATGATTTTTTTGTTCTTTTTATAATCAAGGATTTCATCAAAGATTGTGGCATTTCATTTTGTTGTCTATGGTGTTTATGCTTTTGAAATTGTAAACCTCTTTTCATATATAGATAACTCCACTGACATTCATCTTGATCTTATCTGTGCCATTTCTAAGGCAGTTCACCTAATATGTTTAATATTGAGAAGTCTTTCAAGTGAATGGGCTGATTTCCTTTTTTTTTTTTTTGGTCTGATTTTTCCTATTCTCTTTCCAGAATTCCTAGTATTGAATGGTGAAACTTTTTGGTCTGAACCTCCAATTTTCCTACTGTTTTACTCCTATTTTATAATTCTTTTTAGTCTACTTTATGAAATGATGTTTCTTCATTTTTTTTAAAGAGAGAGTGAGAGAGAGAGGGCGACAGAGAGAGAGAGAATTTTAATATTTATTTATTTTTTCTTAGTTCTCGGCGGACACAACATCTTGGTTTGTATGTGGTGCTGAGGATCGAACCCGGGCCGCACGCACGATAGGCGAGCGCGCTACCACTTGAGCCACATCCCCAGCCCCATGTTTCTTCATTTTTATCTTTCCAACCCTAATATTGCATTTTAAATTTCTACCACCAAGTATTCAGATGCCAAGAGTTCCTTTTTGTAGTACCATGTTCTTGTTTCATGGATGCATTCTTCTCTCCTCCTCCATCTGGTATCTATTTTATCCAGGTAACATTTACCTTTTAATCTGCATCTTGCAGGCTAGAGGTGTCTCACATTTTCAGCCATATTTGGTTCATGATTTAGAGAGGAGGGATTAAAAATCTGATTTGAAACCCAAGAGTGAGTGCAAACTCATGAAGTTTGAATTTTAATATAATGTGATTCCATAGAACATATATTGGAGAAACCTTGAAGTCAATATCTTCAAGTCTTTCTTTTTGAGTTAGTCAGAATCTCAAAGAAACCTTTTTTAATTTCTTAACTCTGGGAATATGGTCTGGCTACCAATGGGAAGACACCTAGGGTGTCTAGACCCTTGGTTCTCCCAGAAATTATGGACCTTTGTCTCATTTCCATCAGTCTTCTGCCAGGGTAGAGAGAACAATTTTTTATGTCCAGGATCAAGAATGATCCAGGGGAGTTATTAGGTAATTTCATTACTGCACAATACACAATACTATGGAGTGTACTTACACAAATGGAGATGACTATGATGTCACTAGTGAAAGTATTATGGGACATCTTGATATATGTAGCCTGTCATTAGTTTAGAAATCATTATATGTGTGTATACTATGTTTTCTGTATCCATTTATCTGTTCATGGACATTTAGTTTCTTCTTGAATGCCTATTGTGAATAATGTAATGAATAAAGCTCTTTAGATACTAATTTCACTCCCTTTGGATACAAAACCAGAAGTAGGGTTATTGGATGATATGATAGTTTTGTTTTTATATAGCTATTTTATTTTTAGTTTCCATAGGGATTACATTAAACATCCTAAGGTTATAACATTCTCCTTTGAATTTATGCCAGCTTAACTTTAATATCATATAAAATGCTACTTCTTTAATAGCTTTGTCCCCTTTGCTAGTGCCCCTAAATTACATCTTTAAACATTGTCTGCCCCCCAAAATTAGTTAATAATTCTTTTAGATGTTTTACATTCTTAAACTATGTAGAAAGCAAAATATTATAATATTATTAGTTTTTAGACAAATATTTTTTTATTATATTTATGTAGGTCTATTGAGATATATGTATTTCTTCATATGATTTGAATTATATCTAATGTCTTTTCATCTGATCCTATAAGACTCCTATGAATGTTTCTTGCAGAGCAGGTCTAGTGTAAATGAATCTATCAGCATTTTTCTGTCTAGGAATGTTTTAATTTGTCCTTCACTTTTTTAAAAAAATATTTTTTTAGTTGTTCATCGACCTTTATTTTATTTATTTATATGTGGTGCTGAGAATTGAACCCAGTGGTTCACACATGCCAGGCAAGTGTGCTACCGCTGAGCCCCAACTCCAGCCTTGTCTTTCACTTTTGAAAGACAGTTTTGTTAGTGTTTTAGTTAGCTTTTTCATCACTGTAACCAAAAGGCTTGGCAAGAACAATTTTAGAGGACGAAAAGTTACTTGGCATTTATGGTTTCAGAGGTCTCAGTCCATAGAGAGCAACTAAATAGTTCTAAGCCTACATACAGTGGGGTAGAACATCAAGTTGGGACGATGTGAAGGAGAAAAGCAGCTTAGGAGATGGCAACCAGGATTCAGAGAGAGCTCCCATCACCAGGGACAACATATAAACCCCAAAGGTACTCCCCCAGTGACTCCCCTCTTCCAGCCACTCTCCACCTGCCCACAGTTGCAGCCAGTTAGTTAATATCACTGGGTTAATTCACTGATTAGGTTAAGGCTCTCATAATTCAATAATTTCACCTGTAAACTTTCTTGCATTGTCTTACATGAACTTTTGTGGGAACACATCATTTCTAAACCATAACAGTCAGGTATAAGATTCTTGGTTGACAGTTTTCTTCTTTTAGCATTTTGAATACAATGGCCCACTCTCTTCTGGCCTCCAAAGTTTCTGATAAGAAATCTGCTCAAAGTCTTATTGAGGATCCCCTGTGTGTGAAAACTCGCTTCTCTTTTGCTGCTTTCAAGTCCTCTATTTGTCTTTTAAAATTTTGATAATGTCTTTTTAAATATATTTTTTTAGTTGTCAATGGACCTTTATTTTATTTATTTATACGTGGTGCTGAGAGTCAAACCCAGGACTTCACATATGCTAGGCAAGTGCTCTACCAGTAAGCCACAACCCCAGCCCCTTGGTAATGTCTTGGCGTGGGTCTCCTTGAATTCATCTTACTTGGAGTTTGTGGAGCCTTTTGAATGTTCATATCCATGTGTTTCACCAAATTTGGAAGGTTCCTGTCATTATGTCTTCAAATAGTCTCTCTTCCCCTTTCTCTTTCTCCTCCTTCTGTGTCTTCCACAACACATATGTTGGTAGGCTTGATGGTGTCCCACAGGTCTGTTGGGCTTTGTTTACCTCATAATATTTTTTTTAGCTCTGTTTCCTCATATTTGATACTTTCATTGTTCTAGTTCACTGATTGCTTGTTCTGCCTGCTCAAATCAATCTTTGAAACTCTCTAATAAATTTTTTATTTCAGTTATTGTATTTTTGGCTCTAGAATTTCTTTTTGGTATGATAAGAGTGGGATCCTCTTAAATAGGGTTGGGATTCCTTTAAAGAACAGCCATGAGAAAACTTGCTTTCCGTCTCTACTGCCATGTGAAGATACGAGAAGATGGCTATTTACAAACCAGAAAGCAAGCCCTCATTAGCCACCAGATCTACTGGCACCTTGATCTTTGACTTCCCAGTCTTCAGAACTGTGACAAATGAACATTTGTTGTTTATCTGTTCAGTCTATGATAAAATTTGATATAAGAGCCCCAAATTACCAAGACAGATATAAAAGCATCAATACTTCAATGCTATGATATAAAGTTATTACATCTTATATTACATAATAAGGGGAGAAAAGAGGATCCCCCCAAATCTGCTATAGACATATTCATTACAAAATAGGATGAAATACTCATGACAATACTCACAGTCCTTGTTTTTGTAACTAGTTATATGTTCATAGCTAATATTTATAACTTCTTCCACTACCCATTTTTTGGGGGGCTTTGCTAGCATACCCAACACTACCTGAATGTTCAATTGTCAAGAGAGGTTTTGCCATCCAGAGCTGGACAGAGAATGGGTGGGGGTAGGGTTTTTTTTCCCTAGAAAACTTACCATACTGCCAGAAACAAAAATCAAGAGAGCTCTTTCAGATTTTTTAATTTACCCCTAATCTTTTAAAGGTTTTTTTGTCAACATGTAATTTAAAAGTAATCTTACTTTTGCATTTTTATCTCTTTGGTTTTCAGATGATTTAACTAATTTGAATAATGCTAACAAGTACAAAAGGCAGGTAACAATCCCTACTAACAGTTGGGAAGCATGATGCTTAATTGGTAGGAACTGCAACTCTAAAGCCAGTTGTGAGAGTACTGATGAATATTCATTGGGAAATAGGCATAACTCTTATAGAGGGACTAAAAGAACCTATTGGTTTCCTAAAAGTCATCTTTTGGAACGTTCATTGTAGTTCAAAAATTCAAAGACTCCTAGTAGTTTATAATGCATAACAATCCCTTAGTCCATGTAGCAACAGTTGGTGCCTCATCACTACCCACTTTCCCCATCAGAGGTTGTAGGAAGTCTCAGTGGATGAATCACATCCATGCTGATGACTTCTTACCTAGAGCATCTGCATATTTCTGCTTTAGGATATTATCTGACCATAGGAGTGGATTCAACTCCTGCATGGAGCAGGCACAAAGTTCCAGGGACTTTGTGCTTCAGTGAGTAAGCCTGAGAGCTGTGACAATTTTGAGTGGGCAATTTGGTCTGCACTGTCTTCTAGAGATTTCTAGTAAGATTGAGCCCCAGTTGCCCACAGTGGCAACCTAATCATCCAACTCATCCTATATTGGTTTCTTTCCCTTCCCTGCTCACTTCCCCTTTTGCCTTCCAGTGTTTCCTGGAATCATCTCGCATATGAATTTGTATGAAATGTTTGGGGCAGGAGCTGTTTGGGCAGGTGGGGGGAAAATCTAGTATAAGAAAGCTCACTATTTTCTACTGTTCAGAGATAACCATTTTTAATCCTTCTAGCTATTTCTAAGATTTTCCTTATTATTAAATAATATTTAATATTAATAATATTAATAATATTTAATATTTAAATGTAGCCATGTCTTGATTTAACCATTTTAGAAATTATGATATTTGAGGATTTTACTGTCTTCTCCCCTAGCTTCTCTTTTTCACATCCTCCTTATAATTTTTGTTGAACAGATAATATTTACATTATGATGATAATATAGTAATTATATTCCAGGTCTTGTAGAATTTTTTGTTTTTTTTTTTTGAGTTATCATTATCTCCTTTTTCTTGCCTTTTTCTTTTGAGAATCTCTCACTAGTTCTTCCCTCACCTTTTGACAGTTTGTTATTTTGTTATGACAGTCTTTTTATACTGCCAAATATATCAGATGATCTTCCTAAGTGATTTTTGATCTATTTTCTCATATCTCCCGGAATCCCTCCAATCTCTTCTTCAACTCTGCACAAACATTATCTTGAGTCTTCCCGTTGAACACTCTAGCAATTCCTTTAGCATCTCTCCTGTGGAACCCCTGTCTTCTGTGGCCTTCATTCTGTTATAATTTTCTATCTAGTAACTTCCTCCGGGATGATGATTCAAGATAATTGTTTTATGACCTTACAAGTGTGAAAATATCCTTGTGTTCACATTCCACATCATCTTACAATTGGTTGACAGTTTGAACTGGATATAATTCTAGACTGAATATGCTCTCCCCTTCGAGTTGTGAAAGCTCAGTTTTTAGATGCCAATGCTGTGTTGGAAAGGCTGTTCTGATTCCTCACTCTCATCATTTGACCTAAGTTTTCCTCTCTGAAAACATTTGGAATCTTTTCATTGTTCCCCAGTGTTCTCTAATTCTTCATGTTGACCTTTAATCATGTGTGTTTCTAGTGTCTGTTGGGCCTTTTGAATGAGGGACAAGTTCACTTCTGTTTTCTGACTCTCTTTCTAGAACCCTCATCTGCTGCGTATTGTTCCTCTGTAGTGATTTCTTTAGTTTTTGTACTTCTTTTGTCTTTTTGCCCATCTTCTTGCCTCTCCCTGTCTCTGACAGATGCCTTCAATTTTGTCGTAAACTTCTACTACTGATGACTTTGTTTTGGCTATTATGTTTTGAATTTCCAAGGGAATATTTGGTCATTCTTACTTTCTTTCTTTTCCTTTTTTCTCCAACAGTGCTGAGTTTTAGTTTCATAGAGACAATATCTCTCATCTCTTGAAGGATATTAGTTATAATTCTCTTACAATTTCTTCTCTTCCATACTTTCTGTTTCCATTGTGTTTCCTAGACTGAATATACTCTTTCCTAGTTTTGGCTTTTCTGTTGTAGTCTCTGTCTTGACCATTAAAGGCTCCCCTCTGTTATATTTTTATATTTAAAAATGAGAAAACAGGGCTGGGGATCTAGGTTAGTGGTACAGTGTTACCTAGTAAGAATGAAGCTCTGGGTTCCATTCCCAGTACTGCCAAGAGGAAAAAAAAAAAAAAAAGAAACAAACAAACAAAAAGCAAGCAGGTGAAGTCCTGTGGGTGAGTGTGTAAGAGTATATGAGTGTATGTGAGAGTTGTGCATGTGAGTGTGGTCAGAGTACTTGGGGGTACTTGTGGATTTTTCCCTGCAGGTCACCAGACCCCTCTCAAAGAAAAAGTCCAGCTTTCAGAGGGCTGGGAGAGGAGTGGTTCCATCAAGAATGTGGGGGGTCCTGGTTCTAATTGCTCCCCATACTGAATTCTCCTCTTTTAGCCCCAGATTCTATCTTGTCTTCCGAGGAATGTGGGGTGTCTAATGCCTGGCTTTCCTGGGTCCTCATGGGAGACACAGCCCACATGTCATCAATGTCCCCTTCACAGGCCCTTGGTCCTTCCTGCTTTGCCCCAGAATGCCTGTCCCCTGAATACTGTTTCGGTTTAAATTTCTGTTGACCTTCCATGTCTATTGTGTTTGCTGCCTTTTTTCCTTTCCCATTTTCTTTCTCTGTATGGATTTTTCCCTTTAACTTTTTTTCTTTAAAGACAGAGACTTTTTTTAAGAGAGAGAGAGAGAGAGAGAGAGAGAGAGAGAGAGAGAGAGAGAATTTTTAAAAATATTTATTTATTTTAGTTCTCGGCAGACACAACATCTTTGTTTGTATGTGGTGCTGAGGATCGAACCGGGCCGCACACATGCCAGGCGAGCGCGCTACCGCTTGAGCCACATCCCCAGCCCTCCCTTTAACTTTTAATTTGGCAGGATTTGGGGAAACAAGGAACATAAAATTGGCTGTTCCTTTGGCCACATTTAACCAAGTGTTCCATCATAACCAATCAAATGCATTTGTTATTATATATTGTATCTACCTATAAAAGGGGTTTCAAATTATTTTCAGTTTTTTTTTTTTAATTACACCAAATGTTTCAATGGACCTCCACCTAAATTGAACTTTTCAGCCAGGCATTTTGGCACAGGCCTGTAAGCTCAGTGATTGGGGCTAAGGTAGGAAGATCACAAGTTCAATACCAGCCTGGGTAACTAGTGAGACCCTATCTCAAAATAAGATTTAAAAAGGGGTTGGAAATGTAGCTTAGTGATAGATTACTCCTGGATTCAATCCTCAATACTGCTGAATAAATAAACAAGCAAATAAATAATTGTTTTCATGTCTGTGAAATTGTTTCCTTGGTAAAAAAATGGCCAGGAGAGGGTTATTATTCTGACATCTTTGTTTTCTTTTTCTTTTTTTCTTTCTTTACTTGTGGCTGTCCTGGCCAGAGAAGCTACCCATGACAGCTTTTATTTTCAATTGGCAGCATAGTATTAGTTGTCCCCAAATGTCCTTTGGGATGGGGCCAAGGATGGGGCATGGGAAGGCTGTGGTTGGCATGGGGCTTACCTCTGGAGAAGGCCCACAACTTGCAGGAAATGTGGGGTTTTGTGGCCAGTAATGACACTGTGCCTGCAGAAAGAAACAGGTTGTGTGAACAAGGAGGGGCCTCTGCAGTGACATTTAATCACTGGACATTAACAGGGGACATCTGTCACCACCTCTCAGTGAGGAGGCCAGGCTTGCAGCCCCAGGATGACAATATGTTCTGGGCCTCATAATCACTTGAAAAATACCACTTTTGCAGAGGGTTCTTCCAGCATTTGTTGCAAATCCTTCTATTTTATTACAGAAATCCCAGGCAAATCCTTCAGTGAAGGGGACTTTCTATTAACACGCAGCTGGTAAGTGAAGAATAAAACAAACAAGAGAAAACCTAAGCCAGATCCCAAATAATCACACGTTGGCTCTCTGAACACAGGAGAATCAGGCAGAGGAGAGGATAGCTTCAGGGATCTGAACCACACTTTTTTGAAAGCCATAGCAGAGACCATAACCCTGGTCCAACAAGGCCCTTCTCTCTCTGCTCTTCTCTATCACTTTCTTCCTCTTCTTCTCCTTCTTAAACTAATTTTTCCTCCCAGTAGATGACTTTTATTTGGTGCTGAAGATCAAAACCAGTGCCTCACATATGCCAGGCAAGCACTGTACTGCTGAGCCACAACCCCAGCCCCCTTCTTCTCCTGATGAGACTTTAATCACTATTCACCCTTCAATCCATCTGGGACACCCCTTAGCTAAGTCTCTGCACGTATGGGCTGCTGAAGGCCTGATCCTATCAATCAGGAGAATATTTTAAATGCTTTTTACACTTGGGGTGTAGCTCACACATGCTTAGAGTGCATGCTTAGCATGTGTGAGGCCCTCGGTTCAATCACTTTCATACACATATACATAAAGAAGTTGATGTGTTTGGCTTCTGAAGTTTTTCCTTGATTAACATGTTATAAATAGAGATCTTTTCTCTTAGTAATAGCAGGTACTATTTCCCATAGGCGGTTCTCTTCTTCTTTTTTTCTTTTTCAGTGTTAGGGATGGAACCCAGGGCATCACACATGCTAAGCAGGTACTCTGACATTGAGTTATACTCTGAGCCCATCATCTTCTTTTTAAGGGAAAATTTTGAGGTATAATTAAAACCAGTAAAATGTGTTCTTTTTAATGGATAGTTCTTTAAGTTATAATCTAGTAGCCACCAATCTTAGAGGTTCATTCATCCAAAGCCACTTGGCTTAGATGGTTTGTTGGAAGCAGAGTCTAAGGCAAGAATTTAGTGTCTGTGGTTTATTGTGGAAGTGGGAGTGAGTCAAGCTTGATTGGGCCAAGGGCAAGGAGCCAAGCAAGGACGTAGGCTACTTGCACCACAGCAAGGAAGGGCACAGCTGAAGGCTCCTTCAGTCATCCAGTTGAGTGATGCTGGGACCTCCAGGCACTCTGGAGCCAGGTGTCTATGTCAGGTTCAGGCTGTTCTCTAGGGAAAGATGCCCAAGAGCCTGTGGCTGCCAACTTCCACAGCAGCAGGTGGATGGCAGCATCAGCCAGGAAAAGACATCTGAGTAGCACCAATTCTACAGCTACACTTTCTGAGAGCTAGAATATTTGACACTCACAAAAGGCATCCTGGGAAATGCCAGACAACCTGCTAGGGTGCCAGCACTGCCTCTTGAACTTCTCAGCAGTGAGAAAAAGCTCACCCAGGGCACAGCCTGAGTATCTGCTGTATATTTTGGCTTCAAGGCAGAGGAGGTGAAAATTTTCCTTTATTTTTGACTGAGAAGCATTATATATGTATACATGAAAAGAATATCAATGTAGGAAATAAGTTCTTATCACATGTATATAGGCTACTACTTATGAATTTTTTCTACTTATGCATTTTTTGAGAAAATATACCAAAATATTTTATTAAGATCTATCAGATGACTATTTATCTATCTATCTTCCATCAATCCCAATGCTGGGGATTGAATCCAGGGCTTTGTGCATGTTAAGCATGCACTCTACTACTGAACCACACCTCCAGCCCTGTCTTATATGTTTTTAAACAACCTTTAAGACTTATAGGAGAAATACTTTCCTTGACCTTTCAAAAAATGGCACCGGAAATACATAGAATATAAAATACCAAAGAAAAAATTGGGAGGAAGGTGATGGCATTGCTCAGTGGTAGAAAATATGCTTACTCTGCCAGAGACCATGAGTTCAATTCCTTAAATAATCCCCCCAAAATAAAAAATAAACACATAAAAAATTTAAACTTGGGTGCAAGCATCCTGTTGTTACTCATGAGCTATTTTTTTCTGCTCTTTCACAGAGATATGTGTGGTAGAATGTCCTGTGAATAACTCGTTTAATAGCAATCATTAACATCCATTCTGTAAGCCCAGATTAAAATGCACTCCTACTAGCAAAACATATATGGATACATGCGCAGGATAAACATCTTCCTAAAACATAATCTAGGAATCAATTCCCTGAATTTGAGAAAACCGGCTTCATTTAGTAGGATTAATCCCCCCCTTTCAGATGTGGAGAGGTTGTGCTAAATCTGTCAGAAACATAACTAGAAAGACAGTTCATATGTACATGCATATATAGGTGTATTTATCTCTCTGTCCATCTGCCATGCATTTAATTTCTCAGGCATTTTAAGATGGCATATAAAATGGAAATAAATTGAATATATTAATTTTTGCTCAGAACTGCCAGGAACATTTCTAAAATGTATAGTTTCAGATGTTACCTTATCCTTAGTTCCAGAGTTTTGTTCCTTAAACAAAGTACCTTTAACATCTCAGATATGGTGATAAATAAGGTGCCTCTAAGTTAAAGAAAAATTGGTACAATTAGCAGTCACTTAATAGATTTAAATAAAGCCTTTTGCTTAAACTTTCCCCAAAAGGAGCAAGTGGTAGGTTCTGAAAGCAGGATATCAGGTGTTATCTTACTCTTTAGCCTAGCAAATTAAATAGCTATCTGATCATTAGGTTGTTAGCTGATGGATAACCGATCAAAACTTGAATTTGGGACATGTAATCAAGAGAGGACTCAAATATTTAAGTGATGCTGCCCTAATAAAACTGCTTCAAGTTCCATCTACTTCTTTTGTGAACAGGAGATCTCAATGTCCCAAATGTAAAAAAATGAGAAATGCAATTAAATGGATGCTGCCCAATAGTATGCAGTGTTGACCCAGGCATGCATGAACTAGCCCTGGAAGAGTTCTGTTTCAATAAAAGATAAATTTTCTCAGTAGAATACAAGTTTTTTTTTAATGATTCTTTAAACATTAAGTATATTTATGACGTATTATTTAATTGTGCACTAATATTATAATTCAACCCAGATGACCTTTTCAAAGACTTAGAATCATAGGGTTGCAGGGAATTTTTAAAACTTAGAATTAAGGTGATATAATTTTGTTCTGGAGAGGTGACAATACTCAATGAAAAATCTTCAAGCACAAAGCATATAACATGGAATTAAATTCTATGGGAGAACTTGGTTGAAAATAAAAATTCTGTGAGAACTTGGGGAGAAATCTGATGCAGCCATATTGTGCACTGATCCTCAGATGGGTAGATGGGAGCAGCCCCAATGTTATGGAGAGAATATAGCCTCAGAAGGGGGACATCTGTTTCAGCCCCAGGGCCAGGCTTCACTCACCTAGTGACTTCAGGAATTCTGGAGCCTCTGGGAGGCTCTGTTCTACCCACTAGAAAGCAATCACCTGTGATGAGGCTGCAGACAGCAGTGGGCATGACCTGTAGCCATGCACCTTTCCAGTCAGAGCAGGGCAGTGATCAAGAGTTTGTTGAAAACGTTTATTGTACATCTTCTTCTGAGAAGTGTCTGTTCAGTTACTTAGCCCGTTTATTGATTTGGGTTATTATTATTATTTTTTGGTGTCAAGTAAGTAACAGTAAGTGATGGCAAGGATGTGGGGGAAAAGGCACACTCTTATATTTGGTGGGACTGCAAACTGATGCAACCCATCTGGAAAGCAGTATATGGAGATTCCTTAGAAAACTTGGAATGGAACCACCATGTGATCCTGCTCGGTTTATATCCTAAGGAATTAAAAACAGCATACTATGATGATGCTGCCACATCCATGTTTATAACAGCACATTTCACAATAGCTAAATTGTGGAACCAACCTAGATGCCCTTCAATAGATGAATGGATAAAGAAACTGTGATTTATATACACAATGGAATTTTACTCGGCCTTAAAAGAGAATAAAATCATGGCATTTTCAGATAAATGGATTGAGTTGGAGAATATCATGCTAAGTGAAGTAAGCCAATCCCAAAAAACCAAAGACCGAATGTTTTCTCTGATAAGTGGATGCTCATCCACAATAGGGGTGGGGGGTATCATGGGAAGAATGGAGGAACTTTAGATAGGGCAAAGGGGAGGGAGGGGAATGGAAGGGGCTTGGGGGTAGGAAAGATGGTGGAATGAGATGGACATCATTACCCTAGGTACATGTATGAAGACACAATGATATGACTCTACTTTGTGTACAGCCAGAATAATGAAAAATTGTGCTCCATACATGTACTATGAATTGAAATGCATTCTGCTGTCATGTATAACAAATTAGTTAATTAATTTTAAAAAAGAAAGAGTATACTGGGAGCAGGGCGCAGTTGAAGATGCCTGTAATCCCGGTGGTTCAGGAGGCTGAGGCAGGAGAATCGTGAGTTCAAAGCCAGCCTCAGAAACTCAGCTAGACATTTCTCTAAAAACATAAAAAAAAAAAAAAACAAGCTGGGGATGTGGCTCAGTGGTTAAGCACCTCTGGGTTCAATCACTGTTTACCCCCAACCCCGCAAAAAAAAAGTGTTTGTGGGAAGCCCAGGAGACCAGGTGCAGCCCCTCTGCCAGTGGTGTGAAGGTGGGACCCATAAAACCAGGTGATGGGTTTTCTGAAGACCCTGTTTCCTCCCTCCCAGAATCTTCCCTTGTGTGTGCTCTCAGGGTAACAGGGTAACAGCAGCAATTTTGTAATGGGGAGCGTCAGGTCTGCTGACCCTAAAAGAGAAGGCTTTTAGTGTTCAGCCTGGTGAGATTCTCTGCAAGTGGGTCTCAGGCTGACTCCCAGGAACTGGGGAAGGCTAATGTCTTTTTTTTTTTTTTTTTGGCACCAGGGAGTGAACTCAGGGCCACTCAACCACTGAGCCACATCCCCAGGCCTATTTTTGTATTTTATTTAGAGACAGGGCCTCACTGAGTTGCTTAGGGCCTCGCTGTTGCTGAGGTTGGCCTTGAACTCGAGATCCTCCTGTCTCAGCCTCCTGAGCCTCTGGGATTACAGGCGTGTGCACTGCACTGGCTCCAATGTCTTTCTGACCTCATTTGTGCCTAAACCCAACCCTCTAAGGCATAGGTGGTCAACAGAACCTGTTTTGCAGAGCCCGCGGTTAGGTTCTGCACTCAGAGTGATCTCAGTGCTTTTCCTTTTGCAGGTGGAGCACCCACCCTTCCTTCCATTCTGCCTCTTGTATTCTTCCCTGCCTTCTTTTTTAATGTTCTGCTTGCAGTAGTTGGGTTTTTGACTGACCACTAAAGAATGCTAATGAAATCTTCCTCTTTTGCCTCTCTCAATTTCATCCCATCCTTCAACAGACAGGAGGCAAGGAAAAGCTTAAGAAACGGTATACAATACATTCTGTTCCTGCAATGGCATGTGTTCCTCCAAATGTTCTCTTACTTCAGAGGAAGGTGGGTGGCCTAGCATGTGTGCAGCTCCAGGGGTGAGAGTCAGAGGGGGAGGGATCCTGGCAGCTGTTTCTGTGGGTCCAGCTGCACCCATTTGTTTTCCTGTTCCTTAAGCTAATAAATTCTCTCTGCCTACGTTGGTTCAGGTTGGTTTTGTCACTCAGAGCCAGACACATGTTGAAAATTTTATCTGGAGAGTATTTTATTTCCATTGTTAGCAATCATTGTGAACTGAATAAACAGAAAACCTAGAAATGCTGAATAAAAAATAACACAAGTCCTTTATAAAGTCAGAGTTTATCTTGCAAGGGGAATTTTCAGGAGCTAAAAATGAAGGTGAAAACCAGAGTGGTGAGAGGAACTGAGAGCAGGCTCTTCTTTGTGGTTCCTGTCAGCTTTAGGAACCAAAATTTGTCTTAAAAAAAAAACTGAGCAGAAAGTACAGAGAGTTCCAATAGACAGCCCTCCTCCTCCATAATTTACCCTAATGTCAAGGTCTTTCATGAATGTGGCAAATTTGTTATAATTGATGAACCAATATTGGTAAACCTGTTATTAACTGAAGTCCACAGTTTACATTGGGATTCATTGTGTTGTACATGCTATGGGTTTGGACAAATATATAATGTTATGTATCAACCATTATGGTATCTTACAAAATAGTTTCACTGTGACCCCAAATCCTCTGTGCTCTGCCTACTTATCTTTCCCATCCCCCTAGTCCCTGGCAATCACTGGTCCTTTTTACTGTCTCTGTAGTTTTGCCTTTTTCACACTGTCATATACTTTTATTAAATGGTATGTAGACCTTTCAGATTGACTTCTTTCACTTAGTAATATGCATTTAAGTTTCCTCCGTGTATTTTTATGGCTTGATAGCTAATTTCTTTTTATCACTGAATAATATCTTATTATCTGGATGTACCACAGTTTATTTGAATGTTCACCAATGGAAGGACCATCTTGATTTCTTCCAACATTTAGCTATTATTAAAAAAAAAACTACTATAAACATTCATATGCAAACTTTGTGAGGTAATAAATTATCAACTCAATTGACTAAATACCAAGAAGTGCGATTGTTGGATCACACGGAAATATTACGTTTAACTTTCTAATAAACTGCCACACTGTCTTCCAAAACAGCTGTATCATTTTGAATTCTCACCAGCAAAAATCACACAGAAAAAGGTAATGGTGAAAGCATGAAAGGAACTTTAAGCAATGCAGCTGCACTGAGCAGACACGGGGACCCATGTGATTAGCCTTGTGTTCAAGGGATTGACAATGACTTTGAGATTTTATAGAAAGGGGAATGAGGGCAAGGGTCAGGGGTTTGCTTAGCTTGAGGCTTTTCACAGCTTACAAAGCAGGTGATCTTGATCAGGTGTGGTCTGCTCCATCATGATCTCAAGATTGGTTAAGTGGAGTCTTGTTCTGGATAAAAAAGCTGCTATTGCCTTTTGGGTAGCCTAGATTCGGTCACAAGGTGTTTATCCATCCTTATTCCTGGACTTCAAGGTGACTTAGAGCAAAGGAGACAGATACAAAATGGAAGCAAAGATACCAAGTCTTTAACCCTGCTTTTAGCCACCAATTGGACAGCTGCAGGCAAAAGTGAAGTATCCAAGTCCTTTGTTACATAAAGATAAACAGAAGTGAATAAATGGGAAAGAAGCCACCTCCTTTACTTTCCTTTCTTAGAGTATCTATTTGGGAAGCAAAGTGGATCTGAGTCTTTTTTCCTAACCTTTGGAAGGTAGATAAATCTCTCCAGGAACTAGAAAAAATCCTTATTCTCAGTTTTACAATGCAGCGATTTCTCCTGGAACAGAGGTCTATAAGACCCTTGAAATGTGGAGTTAACCTAGCAGCCTAGATCAAGGTATAAGTATTTGTCCTTCAGGAGAGAAATTTTGTTATTCTTTTGGAGGAGGTGAATTAGCTACACAAGTAGCTACCTCATTCCTAAGTAAACTTTTTTCCTTCTTTGTTGTACAAACTGTGTGGAATTTTACTGTGACTTGATCATCTTTTGTGAGCTATCTATATTCATGTGCTCTGTTATGCTCACTAAATAATTAACTACCTTTCTTTCTGTGTTGATATGGGGAAATACCTCTGTTGGCAGTATTTTTATTTCTCCAAAAGCAGATATTTAGAACTAAGTCCTCTATTAGAAGTTGATACCCTTAGCTGGGTGCTCTGGCACACACCTGAAATTCCAGCTATTCAAGAGGTTCAGGCAGGAAAATCGCAAATTCAAGGCCAGCCTTGGCAACTGAGTGAGACCCTGTCTCAAAACTAAAAGGGGAATGAAGCTCAGCAATAGAGTGCCCCTGGGTTCAATTCCCAGCACCCCGCCCACACACACAATGTTGATCTTCTTGAAAATCCCACCCTATGAGAAAGACCATGGAGGCCACAGAGGGATTATTTATCTTGGACTTGGCTCTAGATTGAAACAGCCTTCTTTAAGTCTATGGTCTGAATGTTGATGTTCCCTCGAAACACATGTTGGAACCTAATACCCAATGTAATAGTATTAAAAAGTGGGGTCCTTGGGAAAGTGATTAAGCCATGACAGTTTTACCTTCATAAATGGAATTAGTTCCATTATAAAAGAGATTGAAGGGCTGGGGGTGTGGCTCAGTGGTACAGTGTGCATTTAGCATGTACGAGGCCCTGGATTCAATCCCTAGCACCAAGAAGAAAGAAAGAGAGAAAGAAAAAAAAGGAGGGGGGGGGAGAAAGAAAGAAAAAAGTGAGAGAGAAAAAGACTGAAGAGAGCTGCCTTGTTCCTTTTGCCATGTGAGGATGCAACCAGAGTGACATTCATGAAGCAGAGAGCAAGATTTCACCAGACACTGAATCTGATCTTGGATCTTGATGTCAGACTTCCCAGACTCCAGAACTATGAGAAATAAATTTATATTAATTATAAATTACCCAGTCTAAGGGCAACCTGAGCACAATAAGACCTCAAAATTCAGAAGTGACAAGCCTGCCAACATGTGAGCCTAGGGTTCTAGTTTATACCAATGGATTGATTGGCATAGGAACCCCATGTCAAAAATTAGCCTATTGAGTAGCAGGTATTACAGGCATATCTCACCATGCCTGACATTTGCAGATCATTTTGTGGTCTGTGCTCATGATCCCTAATCCTGGGTTTTGACTCCTCCCCAACCCCCACCCCATTCCATCCTCCAAAAACAAAAAGAAAAAAGAAAAAAAAAAAGTGGTTTCTGACTGATAAACATAAATGGAGGATCTTGAAGTAAACACAAATATAGGATCAGAGCTCAGAAGAACCTATATAACATGACCACAGATAAAGTCTGATGGAACATGAGGCAATCCTTGATTGTTACAGAGCCCAGGAAGAACTACTGTGAGCAGGAATCAGCAGAAACCTAAACAGCAGCATTTGACCTGCACATCAAATTCTGATAGCAAAAATTGTTTGATGTCTATCCTAAAATGGGTGTTTTTAAATCAGATAGAAATGAAAAATATAGCCACTGAATTTAAAAACACCATACATAGTTTTGAAAGCAGATTAGGCACTATTTAAGAGAGAATTGGGGAAGTCACATTAGACTTGCTGCACAAAGAGATTTTTTTTTCACACAGAGATTTTTTTTTTGATGGACCTTTATTTTATTTTTATGTGGTGCTGAGAATCGAACCAAGTGCCTCACACATGCTAGGTGAGCGCTCTACCACTGAGCTACAAACCCAATCCTCATAAAGAGATTTTAAAAAAAATATGAAAAAGGTTTAAGAGCATGTAGAGGGCTGGGGATGTGGCTCAAGCGGTAGCGAGCTCGCCTGGCATGCGTGCGTCCCGGGTTGGATCCTCAGCACCACATACAAACAAAGATGTTGTGTCTGTTGAAAACTAAAAAAATAATATTAAAAAAAGAGCATGTAGAATGGGATAAGAAAGTCTAATCTAAAAATAACAGGTACAATAAGGAGAGAATAGAAGAAAAGGGGGAGCAGCAATATCCCCCCCCCCCAAAAAAGTCTGATAATTTCTTAGAACAAATGAAAGACAGGAGTTCCAGAAATCTAAGGAGTATGTGATGAAAGTTTCCTTAAGCACTTAACCAAGAACATAAACCACTCCTTGGGGCAGATGAAAGACTCAAGTAGAATTGTATTTGAAGGAATAAAATGTCTCAGCATTTGCCATCTCCTCTCTCTATGTAGCTAAACTTTGAGTAGAAGCATCTCTACCATGCTCAGAAATGATGGCTTAAAGGCACACGGCAGCCAGCATCTGCAGTGGGTGTATCTTCATTGTCAAATCCTCTCCTTCTCTGACTTCTCTTTTCCTACTCCTTCACTGATCACAGCAGTGCTGGGATCAAACCCGGGCATTCGCACATGCCAGGCAAAGCACTTTATCACTGAGCTAAATCCCTACCTTTTTATTTTATTTTATTTTGAGGCAGGTTCTTGCTAATTTGCCCAGGCTGGTCTCAAATATGTGATTCTCCTGCTTCAGCCTATGGAGTAGCAGGTATTCCAGGCATGTCTCACATGCCTGACATTTGCAGACCTTTTTGTGGTCTGTGCTCATGATATTCTGTGCCCTGGAGGTCCTAGGGCAAGTTCTGGTCATTGTGTCCTCTTCCTAGTTTGGCTTGGTCCTGGGGTTCGTTAGATTCACAGGTGGGACTTAACAAAGAGGGTGGCCATGAGCTCTTTATAGAGGTGAGGGAGGAGCTGAAGAAGAGGAGGGCAGGGGCCAGGAAGGAGAAGATAGGTACCAGGAGAAGAAGGGAGGAAATCAGTGTGTTTCCTGGATTCCTATCTAGACCTTCCTTGTTATCTCAGGGCCTAAAAAAAAAAAAAAAGAAAAGATCAGTCACAGAGCTCATGAGTCTCTCCTAGAAATCTGCCCACAGCCCATAATGCCATCAGTTGACTGCAATTGTAGTAGTGCAAAAAAGTAAGACTTTTAAAGACCCCACCCGTTTAAATAATAAGAATACAGGTGTGATGGCACATGCCTGTGATCCCAGACACTCCAGGAGGCTGAGGCAGGAGAATTTCAAGTTAGAGGCCAGTCTCAGCAATTTACACAAGAACTTGTTTCAAAGTAAAAAAATAAATAGGATTGGGGATGTAGTTCAATGGTAAAGTGCTTCTGGGTTTGATCCCCAGAGCCTAAATAAATAAAGAATAAAAATAATACTAAGTACAAGGAACTCCCCAGCATTTTCATTCCTGATGGTCAGGTTGGAACCCTGATCTCTTCACTTACTGCTGAGCTAATTATAGCTCCACACTTCAGTTTTCTCATCCACAAAATGAGGATAATAATAGAATCTCATGTGAGCTTGGTGTGGTGGCACATGCCTGTAATCCCAAACACCGGGGAGGCTGAGGCAGGAGGATTGTAAACGCAAAGCCAGCCTCAGCAACTTAATGAGACTCTGTCTCAAAAAAAAAAAACAAAACAGATAATAATAATGAAAACAACAGCAATAATAATAAAATCTCATTAGGGTTGTGAGAAGTAGTAAACAAATTGATGCCTATAAATTATGTAGCACAGGGCCTGGCACAGAGTGAGTGAGTGCTCCACTGGTAGGTATTAATTTTATCAATGTTATATGTTTTGGAAGATAACATTACATTTTTTTTCTTTTTTCCATTATTTTTTGATGCCCTGATTTGCTAGTTCTCTTTGCTGGTTGATAACTGTTGTCCTAACACTGCACTTAAGTGGTCTTCATAGTTCCTCAGAGCATTTGGGAACAGCCAGATGTTTCTGTGCCAGGACATATTTGTTAAACAAATGAGTACACACGGTTCATGTAGCATTAATAGAAAACCTTGGTTTTTGAACTTGGGTGGGCATTAGAGTCCCTGGGGTCTTGTAAACATGCTGATACCCAGATCACCCCCAGGATCTCTATTTTGGAGGGTCCATGGTTTGTTTTTCCAGCCAGTTCCCAGGTGATGCTGTTGTAGCCAGGAACCATACTTGGAGAACCACTGCTTTGGAAGAGGGATGTGATGATGAGGAAGACTTTTTTCAGGGCAACTGAAGTCCCTGGGTGATGAGTGCAATATGAGATGGCATAGGGAATATTAAGAGCTACAGGAATTTGGAAAAGTGTCTTTCTATCCAGGCAGGAAAATCTGAGAGGGACTCATGTTGAGGAGCCATTTGAAATGGGTCTGTGTGGCAGGGAGAATTTCTGCTCAGCTACTGGCCCTACAGATATTTTGTGGTGGCCTTGAAGTATATACTTCTGTCGTGAAGAGGTGGGATTTATGTCTTGTCCTTGTATCTAGGTGGGTTTGTGGCTGCTTGGATCAGTCAACAAGGTCAACTTATCCAGTAAGCACAGTGCACAGGGACCATATTTTTAAGGCCAATGAATATATTTTAATTCCTTAAAGTCAAAAGGAAAGACGAATTGACAATATTGAACATAGAGTTATCAATCTGGACTTGATTATATTTTGCATTTTACCAACATGGTCTTACAATATAAGTTAATATATTTTATGGAAGAAGGGACTCGTGAAGGTGAATATACCTAAGACCCTCCCAAAAGTTGGTTCTACCTATTGAGTATGTTGGAAATGATGCTCTGGCTCCTGAGTGAGCCTGCTAAGCCCATGCATCATGGACCTGGCTCTCTTGGGAGGCTCCCATTTCCCTTGAGACTCCACGAGACCCATCAGCTATAGCCAGTAATCAAGCCACCTTGGCGTTCAGCCTGGTTGAACTCTTGGGTGATTGCAGTCCCAAAGGCAACCGTGTGTGGAATTTCAAGTGAGAATATATTAATAATCCCCAAATTTCTGGCCCCCAAACCATGACTAAAATAAAAATGGTTTATTTTCAGTGGCTAAGATTGTTGTTTTTGTTTTTGTATTTTGTGGTGCTGGAGATCAAAGCCAGTGCCTTGACCATGATAGTGGATAAGTTTTGGGATAATTTGCTAAGTTGAAATAGTAGTCAGAATATTCAGTCAAGGAAGGGTGCAGAGACTGTTGCTCTTGTGGTCATGATAAATAGATTCATGATCCCTGATCCCAGCACCAACTGCAGTTTGGGGTGAGTTTTATGACATACTGGTTTGTGGACTCTTGATTGCCCACTTGATGAGCCAAGCCTGTGAAGCAATTGCCTCTTCAGTCACTGGAAGAAAAGGGTTAGAAATCAGTACTGTGTGGGTGATGATTGGGAGATGGTGAGGAATTTGAAGTTAAGAGCAATAATAGGGCATGCTCTCACAAAGATCACAGGTGGTGGAACAGAGATTGGAGTCGTGGGACTGCAAGGAAAGGCTTGGAAAAGGTGGGAGGAGACAACAGAGGATGGAGCCTGATCTGTAGACAGTAGAGAGGTTTCTTGGACACAAACCACAGGGAGAAAGGCTAGCAAATTTATGCAGAAAAGAAGATTACTGAATGACAACTTTTCCAGGTTGATGGAAGGTTGGAGAAAAGGTGTAGAGCTGCATCAGGCTGGGCATCTGTGCATAAGGTCAAATCATGCCAGGGAACAGTGTGGTGTGAAAAGGAGTCATTGGACAGTCCCCTGAAGCTGCTATGGAAAATATTCCCTTTCCTTCAGTCCCTGGGTCAAGGTCCCACGTAAGAACTTTGAATTGTGGCCTGGGGGGTGTACCTAGCATACATGAGGCCCTGGACTCAATCCCTAGCACTGAAAGAAAAGGAAAGAAATTTATTTGGTGGCGGGATTTCAGTGGTAGATTGTGCGCTTAGCTGGGTTTAGTCCCCAGCACCAAACACACATTCAAAAATTTCACTCTACAAGTAAGAGATTGGCTTGATCCAAGGTGTGGCAATGGGCAAGGAGAGAAGATAAAATTAAGGAACACAGGCTATCCCAGAGTCAAGCTGTCAATTCACACTGTTTGGATTCAAATCTTGGCTTACAGTGACCTCGGGTAATTTCAATAATTATTTGACTAATAGAAATCTTTGTTTCTTCATGTGAAAAATGTGGACAATGATATTATCTACCCAATGAGTTGTGAACAGGATAAAATATGATTATCCTGACAAGGTATTTATAATAAATGCCCATTGTGACATGAAAAAATTGTGCTGTATACATGTAATAAGAATTGTAATGCAGTCCTCTGTCATTTATTTTAAAAAAATCAATAAAAAATGCCCATTGAAAAAGCCAAGAGGGGTCAGTTATCCTTATTACCATCCAAAATTGGAGGTGAGCAATATGGGGATAGTGGGGAATCGAGGACTATGCTCAGGGTTTGTCTGGGCCCCTGGGTAGAGAGGTGAAGAAGACTTGAGGAGGTACAGGCTGCAAAGGAAAATGCTGACTTCAGCTCTGGATGGGTTGTGTTTCTGTGCTCCCAGGAAATTCTGGGGCCTTGTGAAATGGGGCCTGGCTTCAGGAGCAAGTCCCAGGCTGAAGATAGATTTAAAAATTCTTGGCAGGGAGACAGTGATTGTGCTATGGGTGCTTAATGGTAAGGGAGAGAAGTGCCCAGGTAGACTCTGAGCCATGCATTATAAAAGAGATCAGGTATCTGAAGGTTTCTTTCAGTGAGGAAGCAAGATGGAAAAGGAAAGCATCTGAGGTTGGAGTCCCTAGAAGGAAAGCTGGAGAAAATGTCTTTAGGGGCACTCTCAGAAGTGGGGGAACCCAGGGAGGGAGGGAGGGAATGGAGCTCAGAAAGCATGCAACTGACCTGATCCACAGTGGGGAGGGTTTTGGAGCAGAAATGACTCTACAGTCACGCTGGCTGTTCAGGTGTGTGTTCTGGGGTAAGGGACCTTTGTGCAGCAGAGGATTCTCCTGATGAGGGAGCCTGTACTCAGCTGATAGGGGTAGGTGCAAGAGTCCAGGAAAGGGGTCTAGGTGGGTACCAACAGCAGTAAAGAAGGAAGCAATGTAGAATGTGATCATTAGCAAGGAAACAGGGTTCATTCCTGCTGGGAATTGCTGGGAGACAGAGTAGAATGCATCCCAGACTAGGGAGGGGCAGGGTATTTATAATTCAACTCCTGTTCATTTGTGGTCTAGAACTTTTCAGGACATATTAGTTCTTGGCACCTTTGGCTAGTGGGCAAAATTGACTCAGAGCAGAGAAAAACCCCAAAGAAAAATGTGCAAGTGTGGGTGCTGGAGGCTGGGTAGCTGTTCTGGCAGGGTGGTCAGGGCAGGAGATGTGGATAGGTCAAAACAGGGTCCCCTTTAAGGTGGGGCACAAAAACAACCAAGAAGGAACAGCCAAAGAGGTGGGAGGAGGGGGTCATTCACCTGAAATCCCAGCTGCTCCAGAGACTGAGGCAGGAGGATTACAAGTTTTGAGACCAGCCTAGGCAATTTAGGGAGACCCTGTCTTAAATTTTTAAGAGAGAGGGGAGTGTTCTGGGGAAGTAGCTCAGAGGTGAGGTTCCCCTGGGTTTAATTCCCGGTGGTGATGTGGTGAGGGGGAGGGAGAAAGTGGGAGGAAATCTAAGAACAGAGCCAGAGGCATGGGAATGATTTGTGACAAGCGTATCCATGCTGTGCATCCCACTTCTATTGTATTCGCATATAGCAGTGGCGCTGAAAGGCCCAAGAGAGATATCTGTTGCTCCAGTCTCAGCTTGGCACAGTGAAGAGCCAAGTCACTGTGGTCATCCAGGTTGGGCAAGCTGAAGATCGCGTGGTCTGGGAAGTGAAATGAAGCAGAGAGGGGCTGGAAAGCTTCCCTGAAAAATAATGAGAGGAGAAATCTTTACTGATTAGTTAAATCCCGGATAATCCTGGCTGATGAAGGCAGATCCGGACCCCTTAACGGATTTAGGGTTCCAAAATGACTCCGGGGGTATCCCGGGGCGGGGATGGGACGGGACACTCGCGAGGGCCACGCCTCCGGCTGCAGATTTGCATGCGGTGGGAGAAGCCCACACTCCAGCCTGCCAGGGCGTGGAGCCCTCTTTCAAAGGCCGGCGGCCACAAAGACTCCGCGTCTGCCCCGGCGCCAGGATGCACGAGAGGAGAGTGAGTGGGTTCGGGGACCAGCCAGCTTTCCCTTGTCCACTACTCCTAAGCCAAGATAAGCTCTTCCTCCATCTTGATGGACGCGGAGCGAAACACTTCGCCCCTTCTTGCTGCTGCGACCCGGTCCCCTGACACAGAACTGATTTTCCCGTCACAGGGCGCGATCCTCTGAGGCTGCTGAGGGTGGGGTGCAGGTTAGAGTGACGGGGCAAGGGAGGCGTTTCTCAGTGGAGGGCAGGTCCTGAAAGTGGTTTTTTGGTGTGATATTCCGTGGCCTCTAGGTTGGGAAAAGAAAGTGCCCCAGGGTCCAACGAGCTTCTGTGGTGGTTTCTACCATTGGGGATGCGACTGTCTGAAACTGCTGGACATCCCCTGGAGACACGCCTTTTCATGGTCTCCGAGTTCCCTTAGAGCCCCAAGTAGGACTCTTTTTTCTTGGGTCTCTTTGGTCTACTTCCCCTTCCCCATTTCTTTCTCTGAGTCCAATGTTGCCAGGTTAATAGAAACGTCACTTTCTTTCATCTGTAAAATGGGTTTAGTAAGATCTTTTACAAAGGGTTGGAAAAGGGTCTGTTTGGAGCACTGTGTCGAAGTCACCATGTGGAGTGGCTAAGATTCGGTCTCCCTCCCATCTCCCGCCTTTTGGTACTTCTGGATACCTTACCGTACACTTGGGGTCTGTGGTCTTGGAGACTTCCTGCCTCCCTAGGCAGAAGCTAGGAGAGGAAGGCCCCAAGTCTGTGGACCAGGTGAAGTTGTGCCGTTTGCACCTCGAACTGCAGGTGAGGTGTGCGCATCAGCTGGAGCCTCGTAGACTCTCCCCTGCCGGTGACCCTAGTTGAACCATCTTTCACGGTCCTGCCTGCCCATCATGGTGGAGGGCTACTTAATCCATGGAACGGTAGGTATCTTTCCTAACTGCGACCCTTAAATTCACATTTACAAATGACCACGTTGCTGGTCGAAGAGCAGGAGCACTTGGCAGTGTTCTGTATCTTCAACGCCTTCCCCTAAATCCAGAGATAAAATTGGGGGAAAATTCCTGGTGGAGCCGAAAAGGACGCCCGCGTCTAAAGCCGCCCCCAAAGCCGCCCCCGACCCGGAGCGATTCAAAAGACAATTATCCCAAACGAAAGTTATTGTTTTGCTAATCCCGGGAACAGCTTGCAAGGGGAGATTTGGGTCTTCCTTTAATAATGGAAAGTTAATGCGCAGCCTCTTGTAATTATCTTTATCGGAAGCCCCTCGTTTAATCTGTATGTTTAGCAGAGGCCTCACTCCAACGCGCAAGGAGCGGGAGACCCACTTGCTGAGCGTGGGCTCCCGCGTGCACGCAGCGAGCAGCGTAGCATCCTCACAGGGCTCTGGGAGTTCCTCCTCACTAGCTGAATGACCTCGACCGTCTGGCCCTTCACGAGTGACACTGAGGTTTCTGGATTCTATGATTGGGAGAAGGGTAAACTCAGGGCTCCCAAAGATGAGTGTTGTGTGGACCTAAAGCTGAGCCAAAAGTGGCTTGCCCACGTGCTTTGGCGCCAATTTTAACAATATAGTAGTTTAACATGAAAATCATGGTGACTTTGAAGAATCATATAATCAGACAATAATTTGTTAGTTTCCATGAAGGAGTGTGTCCCAGTGTTTGCACTCTATTTTATTGCAACCTCCCCCCCCCTCAATTTAGGGCCGTTTGACAAAATACTGGTACACTACCAAAACAATATTCACTACTTAACTGAAATTCAAATTTCACTGGGACTCAAATATTTTTATTTGTTAAACCCAGTACATGCTCCATCATTTTAGCCCGCTTCAGTCCATTCAGGCCTCTTGTCCCCAGATCCAGTAAGTTTGCGACCCCCTACAGCCTAATTAGAGTAGGCAGGGGCGGGGTAAGAATTTGACAGGAAGTAGAGTGCCAAAGGATTGGATAAAGGTTTCCCACTCTTTTCCTCTTGGGGATTTTCAGGGAAGGTCTTCTGTGCTCAGGCAGTGGAATTGGAGAGCTGGAAGGGGTCGTTTTAGCGGTGGGGGTGTGGTTGGGAATGGGACCCTGGATCTTGTTGTGCGATTTGGTCCTGTCGGGGAGGGTTCGTGGCGGCCAGGAGTGGAGCCTCTTCCCCGAAGAGTCTGGAAAGAAGCAGAAGACCACACTAGGATGTGGAGCTTGCGGCTTTTAGAGGGATAGGCAGACCCTACAGAGTCGTTGTTCTTTCCCTTTCCCTCCTCCCGGGATTGGGGATGGGGTGGGTTAGGGGATTGCTGTAGGGCGTCTGGGAGGGCGGCGACTAAGGGGAGGGGACCTGGAGGCGTCCCCACTTCGCAGGATCCAAACGGTGACGCTGATTGGAGCCCTCCAGGCCTTCGTGCCCGACGGGCAGCCCAGGTATAAAAAGCGTCTTCTGAGCTGAGCCTCGTCTGCAAGGGTGAACCACAGAGGATCTCGCCTCGCAGGCTAAGAGGCTATGACCGGACGGGACGCGCATTCGGATGGGCGCACCGGGAGCAGGGCGCTGGTACCGGGCGGTTCCTCCACCGGATCGCGTTCCCGGGGTTTCGCCATCACCGACCTGCTGGGCTTGGAGGCCGACCTGCCGGCACCCGCCGGTCCCGGGCCAGGATCAGGATGCGAGGGCCCAGTGACGACTCCGTGCCCCGGCCCGGGGCTCGGTGGCTCCTGCATAGCGCGCGGGGCTCTCCCGCTGGGGCTGGGCCTCCTCTGTGGCTTCAGCGCACAACCACCCGCTGCTGCTCGGGCGCCCTGCCTGCTCCTAGCCGACATGCCGTTCTTGCCACCTGGGGGACCAGAGCCTGCTGCCCCGCAGGTCCCCGGCCGCCCGCCACCCGCTCTTGGCCGCCAGAAGCGCTGCGAGAGTGTCTCGACGTCCGGTAATAAGAAGGCCCGCGCTTCCCGCCCCTGCCCGGGACCCGGGTGACTTTGAGCCGCGCAAGGGTAACACACCCTTGCCCGACTGCAGCCCTAGGTCTCAGGGAATTTGGGATCCCAGAGGGAAGCCCAGCTGGGACAGGCGTATTCGCGTAGCTGCTGCAGCTGCCCTTTGCTGGACCCCAAATCCCTGCCTCTGCTCCGAAATCTGATCCCTGAATCGCTGCGGGGACGGCTACCATGGGTGCCAGATTGAACACTATAATGAAACAAAATGGATCTTGGCGCCTCAGGAGCCGTCTTCCGACGGCTCTTTACTTGGCGGCTGGCTGGGACAGGCGTGAGTCGGGTAGGCCCGGGCATGACTTGTTCACCAGCAGTACAGAACCTGGTATCCTGAGGGTGAGCAACCATTGGTTGAACTGATTGAAACTAGTTAGGGGTGCTTGAAGCGAGTTGGGCTACGAGCCCTGGAACTGTCCGCCTTTACGAGGTGCTGAAAAAGGGAGTCCTGGCTCTCCCGCTGCTCTGCTCCCAATTCCAGTAAGAAAGAAAACAATTTCGCTGATTTCACAGTACTTGTGCTTTGTTCGGAGCCCACCCGCTTCCTCAAAGAAGTAGAGGTGCATTTAGGGGGAAAGAGAAGGAATCAGTGAAATTCCATAAACAACGAGAGCAGGGAATTAGGGTATGGGGGAAGGAAAGAGATAATTATGTACGAAAATGTAAGCTTAGAGGAAACTATTTGGAGAATCTAGAGCAGAGCTTCCAGGCAGCCAAGTCAAAAAGAGTACTTTGTGTCTCACAGATAACAAAAGGAGGCATGCCAGATCAGCGAGCAGGTGAACACTGAGCCCTAAAAGGGCTTTATTTCACGAATCTCTGTAAAATAAAAATGAAGCCCTCTATTGGTTGTTCCATTAAAAATTCAAAGGCCAGCCAGATGGGGTGACACACAACTGTAATCTCAGTTACCCGCTAAGCAGGACAGCCAGCCTAGACTGTGCAATTTAGGAACACTGCTTAAAATTAAAAGGGGGTGGGAGGGAATAGTGACATAGCTTGGTGATAAAGCATCCCCAAGTTCATTTCTAGTACTCTCTTAAAAAAATCTAGGATGGATTCTTTCTTCTATGGGCACTGATAAAAACAAAAGGCAAAATGCATCCTATCCTGTGCAAGCATATCAGGAAGATCTAGAGCAGAACTGTCCAATGGAAATAGTATGTGATCACATATTCAATAAAAAATTCTATCACCTTAAAAGGAAAAAACAGGTGAACTTAATTTAAATACTGTATTTTAATCCAATATATGCAAATATCATCATTGCAATATAATCAATATAAAACTATTTTATTTGGGGGGTACTAAATCTTCTAAATCACGGAGTATTTTATATTTACCGTAGGTCTAAATATAACTAACTACATTTCATGTGGTCAATAAACTTCTGTGTCTGATGATGACCAGATGAGACAGCACATCCTAAATTCTGTAACCAAAGCATAAAATTTTCTGATGACCTAATTGATGTAGGATCAAAACTTTATTTTGATATTTTTTTACTTTATTATTTTGAATAATAATGCTTTCTCAGGATGAATCTGACAACTTTCCTTTCCAGCTAGATTTTTTAATACAATGGATATAAAAAGATAAGGCATAATAAAGTGATTCTTGAGATTTCAAGTTCATCTACAAATCATTTGGGCATACTTGTTAAGAATGAGTTTCCTGGATTCCAACTTTAGAGATTATGAATTGGTACATCAGGGTAAGGGTGCAGAATCCACAGGGATTCTTATGTCACACAACCTCAGTCCTCCTTATGAGAAATCTTGCTGTAGAAGCAAACATGAAAAGGTGGGAGGCAGAGGGAGGTGGATGAATTTAGGGGCTATGGGAGATAGAATATGCAATTAGTGGCTGATTAGCTTTGACTGCCACACAATTTGGGATTTGAATCTCAAACCATTTACTTTTTATGTGATCTTGAGCAAATTATCTAACATCTCTTTGCCTTTGTTTCTTCATATATAAAAATAGGATCATAATAGTAGCTACTTATGAAGAATATTTGCGATAATGTATGGATAGTGACAGTGACTGGAGTCTGGGAATTGGTAAAATTCTAGCTCATATTGTTAAATACCTTCCTAACAAATATGTTAACTCTCACATGAAAATCTAGGAAATAAAGTAAAAAATGTGATAAGCTTTTGAGTCCTCTTCTCATTGTGCCAGCAGATGAGGAAAGTCCACCTGAAGACAGGAGTGATCTGAAGGCATCTCCCACCCTAGGCAAGAGGAAGAAGCGGCGGCACAGGTATAGGGACAGGTTGTCCTTTCTGACCACTTTCCCCTAACATCTATGGGACCAGCATCTGAAAATTTATTGCCCTGATTTATAGCAGGCCCAGGGGCCTCCTGGTTGGCAGTAAAAAGGGCACAGCAACCATTTGCAGATAATTCTGCAGTTCCTAGAGGGCCACAAAAGACCACTTTGCATCATTTTAAAGACATGATTTTGTGGGTCTGTAAAATAGGTCTTGTCAGAAGAGTTGATGGAATTCATTAAGAAAGAGTTTAAAAACCAGATGCAATGGTACATGCCTGTAATCCCAGGTGGCTGAGGCAAGAGGATCCCAAGTTTGAGGCTAACTCAGACTTATCAAGAGCTGTTAAAAAAACAAATAAGAAAAAAAGGAATGGGTGTAGCTCCTCTAGGTTCAATCCTGGTACTGGGGGGAAAAAATCCCACAAGGCCTTTGGTTCAAACACCAGCACACACACACACAAAAAAAAAAAAAAATCAAGAAAAACAGAAACACCTGAAGAATTCTGCTTTGAACAAAGATTTTCCAGAGACTAATCATTCAGCTGTGGAATGTCCAGTTATCATAAAGGGGAATTTTTTTGGGGGGAGGAGTGAGGAGGGATACTGGGGATTGAACCCAGGGGCAAACTATTATTAAGCTACATTCCCAGCCCTTTTTATTTTTTGAGTCAAGGTTTCCATTAAGTTGCTTGGGGTCTCACTAAGTTGCAGAGGCTGGCCTCAAACTTGTGATCCTCCTGCCTCAGCCTCCAGAGTCCCTGGAATTACAAGTATGCTCCACCACTACCCAGTATGAGATAGCTTTTGGGGTGAGGACTGAAAGGGTTAAGGCAGAAAAACATAGTTTCCCCTGTGGACATGTGCCCGCACACATATTTTGGGTTTATCCACAGGACAGTTTTCACCGCTCACCAGCTGGAAGAGCTGGAGAAGGCATTCAGTGAGGCCCACTACCCTGATGTGTACGCTCGGGAAATGCTGGCTGTGAAAACTGAACTCCCAGAAGACCGAATTCAGGTATCTGGAGTTCCCCCTTCTGCTTCCCAAAGACATCCAGAGAATATGTCACTCCTGCACACAGTGAGCCAACCCATAGCCACTTCTAAATAGCCCAACTCAGTCCCCTTGGCTCCAGCCCTGAGGGTCACTTAGCTAAAGGCACAATAAGCTTCCCTCTGACCCTCATGCCTTTTCTCTTATTATTTTTATTTATTGTTAGATCATTCTCAAAAACATGTGTGCTGCAACTAGAAACTACCTGAAGGTATATAGCTAAACACTCTCCACCTTCTATCCTCAAAGAAATCATGTGTAATCCCATGTGATTGTTCTATACCTTGTGCTGTCTCATGTCATATATATATATATATATATATATATATGAATATTCAAGTGTATGTACATATATGTGCACACATATGTGCACTCACACTTAGAGAATTTTATTCTTTGTCTTGTCAGATTTGCCACTAGTTTTTTAAAGAGTTAAACTTCCAGAGCATCCAGTTATTAACAAAATATTTTTCATTAGAAATATCAGTAGCCATACAACCACCTAAGATTAGATTGGGTCATTGACCCAGTGGACTCTTTCCAATTAATCGTAACAATTTAGAAGATGCTGTAGTCCACCTACTTCCACAATGTGGGAAAAAGTACTTCGCTTTCGTTTTTATCCTTCCTGACTCATTGGAAAACCCGAGTGGGAGCGTTACGCGTTATCCCCACGGGGCTGAATCTCTGTGAGGTTGGAGGGAACGTGGACATAGTCCTGAGAAGTTCCAGGAGCGTCGCTTTACGGTGGAGAGTTGGCTCTTTTTAGTTAAGGGACACTCTTCAGTTTCTCCAAGTGCCCCTCTTCACGCTGTCTCTTCTTGTATGCCCTTCCGTCTCCTTTCCTTTCTCCAACCAGGTCTGGTTTCAAAACCGGAGGGCCAAGTGGCGCAAGCGGGAGAAGCGCTGGGGCGGCAGCAGTGTGATGGCGGAGTATGGGCTGTACGGCGCGATGGTGAGACACTGCATCCCGCTGCCGGACTCAGTGCTCAACTCCACAGAAGGCGGCCTTCGCGGCGCCTGTGCGCCCTGGCTCCTAGGTAAGCAGGAGGCGCAGAGATGCTGGGCGGGGGTTTCCATGAGGTCAGACAGACATTTGTGAAACGAAGCAGCATACACGCAATCAGATTAAAAGTCAGAATCTTGCATCTGATTTCTACTTAATTCCAATCCTAAACTATTGCCTTGTTTTTCACAGTTTTAGGGCACATAGTAATTGGAAATGGGAAGGTTCAGAGCAATGAAAAGCTAGAGACAATCAACAGTGAAGTTAGGAGTTCTGGTCCCTATTCCTGCTTCTGCCATTAACAACCTACCATGTAGCTTTTCTGTTCCTTAGATTTTCCATACTAAAATAGTCTCTGCTGGAGCGGTTCAAACTTTGAGGCTGGGTGTTATTCTGCTGTGGCCAGAGAGGAACAGGCACGGATAGCAGATTGGAAGAATGAATCACAAGATGAGCAACTGGGGTCAGATTAGTTATGGGGATTATGGTGGTATTGTAGGTTGTGAAAGAGTTGTTTTCTTTGTTCAGCAAACACTTTCTGAACACCCATTTGCCAGGTTCTACCTGAAGAACCAATGATTAATATAATCTTGATTTGTGCTTGCTGGCATCCTCAGTACAAGAAAAGAGGTTCAGTGCCCAGTCACCATGTTATACAAGCAAAGGCAAAGTCACTGTGTCATCCAAACAAAGCACCTTTGCAGACGTTACAATTGGCAGACACCAGTTTTCAGCCCCTAATGGTGAGAGTCAATGTGAGTGAATTACCTACTTGACTCTCCTGTTGGCCCCACAGAGAGCTACTAACAGCATAATTCTAATGGAATTTATGAAACAATGATAGGAAGTGTACCTAATCACTGAATTTTAAAAATATTTTAGTACTAACTTTTAAAAAAATTTTTTTATTTTGCCAGGGATGCATAAAAAATCCACAGGAATGATAAGGAAACCAGGAAGTGAAGACAAATTGCCAGGACTCTGGGGCTCTGACCACCTCAAGGAAGGTTCTAGTGAGAGTCAGGCAGGACATCAGAGAGGCTCAGACAAAGCCAGCCCTGAGAATGGCTTGGAAGATGTGGCCATTGATCTTTCCAGCTCTGCCAGGCAGGAGACCAAGAAAACACACCAGGCGGCCAGTGCTCAAGGATCCTCTGACTCCACTGGGGTAGAGGGGCTCCAGCCATCGAAGGTTGGTGACCTATGAGATCCACAGGCCCCACCCACAAAGGCTGAAAGTGTGCTTATTTCTCACTGGCATTTTTCAAAAGACAACAGTGGTCTAAGACAAATACCTTCAGTTCAATTTTCTCTTAATGGTGTCAGGATAAAATGCAGGACCACTTGTTTTAAGAGGACAAATGGATGATTTAGGGACAATTCCTTTTTGTTCTAGAATGGAAACCATTTCTTAAAGGTACTGGGAACCAGTTCCATTTGGTGTAAAAGTTTGATTCTGTTTTGTGGAACTTGGGCAGGCAGGATTGAAAGTTCAAAAGATGATTTACTGCTTGCTGCACATCATTTGAGATGTGGTTCAGGATACTATGTAGATAAATAGGATAGGCCCTCACTCTAAATTAGAGAATAAATTATTTTTAACTTCCAGAAGAATCAGACATCTTTATAATGAAGACTCCAGAAAAATATATGAATGAGTTACATAGTATCTTCCTTCAACTTGGTGTTGGACATTTTATTTTTCATATTAGGTAATAATTTTATGTTCCAAGTGTCATTTGGTAGGCTATACACATTGGAAGTCATAAACAACAAAGAAAGCCATTCTCCCCTTCACCTTCTGAAGTAGCTGGGACCATATTTAAACAATTGTTGAGATCTGGAAACAGTTTTCAAAGTTCAGACCAGGCTTCTTGATCTTCTTAAATTTATGTTTGAAAGCACTTTAGTGACTTGGTTTTCATGAACATTTCCTTTCCTGTATTTCCTTTGCCTACTTATTTATTATTTTAAAATAAACATTGTGTGGTGTGTTTGTTTCTGGAGGTCCTCCTTGCATTACACATGTGCATATATCTCCACTATTGCTGATCCCTGGATGGGCTGTTTCTCTCCATTTGTCCCTTTTCAATCTCTTAACAACCAAAGCATTTTATCCTTTAGTCTGCAGAACTTACTCTGGGTTGCTTTGTAAACTACTGTGGGGCAACAGCCATGTCTAATTCATTCACCTTTCGGAGTTCAGAGCCCCGAGAGAGGTTCCTTCTAATGGGGACAGTGTGGAGCTTCATGAAGAAGGGATTACAGGTGTGCACCACTATGCCAGACTGAATACAATATTCTGAACCTAAATAGAATTTGGCATTTAAAATCCAAGTGTAATTTTTTTAAAACAATTTTAATTGTGTATAGACACACTACCTTTATTTTATTCTTTTTTTTTTTTTTTTTAATGTGGTGTAGAGAATTGAACCCAGTGCCTCTTAGGTGCAAGTACTCTACTGCTGAGCCACAACCCCAGCCCCACAAATGTAATTTTTTAAATTTATTTTTTAATTTTCAATTTTTATTTTTGGCACCAGGGATTGAACCAGGTGTACCTTGCCAGTAAGCTGCGTCCCCAGCCCTTTTTATTTATTTTTTTTAGTTTTGTGACAGGGTCTTGCTAAGTTGCTGAGGCTGGCCTTGAATTTGTGAACTTCCTGCTTCAGCCTTCCAAGTCACTGGGATTCCAGGTGTGTGCCACTGCACCTGGCTAGCACTGAAGTTTTGAAGGATGCAGATCACTCATTTCATAGAATGTCCCTTCATTTTAGGACTGTCTAATGTTTCTTCACATTTTTACATTTTTGGCAAGAATGCTACTGAAGTGAGTTTAAAAAGGGTGACTCTGGACTGAGTGGTAGCTCAGTGGTAGAGAGCTTGCCTTAAATGTATAAGGCCCTAACTTCCATTCCCAGCACTGCAGAATAAATAAAGTAAAACAAAGATTGATGGCCAGGCATGGAGGTGCATTCCTTAATCCCAGCTACTCACAAGACTGAGGCAGGAGGATTGCATATGATTTGATACAGTCTTTTTTAAAATGAAGGGAATTAATTGGCATGTATTTTGGAAGTAAGCAGGCATGCCAATTGGTGTTTTTTTTTTTTTTTTTTTTTAGTGACGAAGAGAGTTTTTTGAGAGAGAGAGAGAGAGAGAGAGAGAGAGAGAGAGAGAGAGAGAGAGAGAGAGAGAGATTTATTTTTTCAGTTCTCGGCGGACACAACATCTTTGTTTGTATGTGGTGCTGAGGATCGAACCCTGGCCGCACGCATGCCAGGCGAGCGCGCTACCGCTTGAGTCACATCCCCAGCCCCATGCCAATTGTTTTTGAACTCCATTGAGCTGGCCAGGAATTTAGAAATGCTATGAATGGTTTAGGAACGAATCGTTTCTGTCTAGGACAGCAAATACTCAGGCATTTAATGACTTGCTGTCCTAAAAATTCAATTTTTTTCTTTTAAAATGCTATGGATTGAACCCAGGGCCTCACACATGCTAGAAAAGTGCTCTACCACTGAACTACATCCCTAGCTCCAGAGTCCAAATTTTATGTGCTTTGCAGGACCAGAATCCTAGTCTTCTTTCTGCTCTGTGTTCCCTATTTCTGAGCTTATGCCAAGCATGTCCAGACCTTCCCAAGCCACTGTGGCTACTGCTGTTGAAATTCTTGGGACCTCACTTTGCTAGCTGAGTAGGATTCTCAGGGGCCAAAAAGGTTTACACAGTCCTGAAGATGGGAGCAAAACTTTGTCCTAAGTATATAGCAATTTCCCTCTTGTTTTACGGGAGACCTGCCTCTCCAAGAGCTTCTATGAAATACTCTATCTAGTTTCTAATTCAAACTTCATTGAGGATTGTATTTACAGGACCAATTTTTGACTGAATATTGATTTTATCAGAGTGCACACAAACTCCACCACACCCTGTTATTGCATGATTACTATTATGTTTTGGATCTGAGTGTCCCCAAAGGCACTGGTCACCAGCCTGTGGTGCTATTCATGACGATTGGCGCCACCTGCTGGCAAGCATGATTAATATACGTTTACCTTGACACTGTTTAGTATCCATTTAAATTTATACAAATCATTGTCCTTAGAGGAATTTCTATGCTTTTCTAAGCTAAGTCTTCTAACTGTCTCTCAAAATCACCAGCCATGGTCTTTTCCTCTCTGAGCCCTGATCTTAACCCAGAGCTTGATGTCTTTAGTCACATAATTATCTGGTTTTCCATCTTTCCAGGCTTTGCAGTGTTCTGTATCATTGACATTTTAGGACTCTCCTTTCACTCCCTTCCACCAAGGATCACCTACACTTCATCTTTTCTTTTTATTTCCTTTTAAAAACAGATCAATTGCTGGTAACTGTGGCACATGCTTGTAATCTCAGCTACTTGGGAAGCTGAAGCAGGGGGACCACAAGTTTGAGGTCAGCCTCAGCAACTTAGTGATATCTTGTCGGCGCAAATAAAAAATAAAAAGGACTGGGGATGTAGCTCAATGGCAAAGTAACCCTGGTTTCTGTCCCTAGTGCAAAAAAATATAATAATAAATGAAATAAAAATTAATTACAATTTTAATTCACAAAATGTTCATATTTATGGTGTACAATGTGAAGTTTTAATATATGTATATATTCTGGAACAACTAAATGAAACTAATTAACATATGCATCACCTCTCTTACTTAATCTTTTTTTATGTGTGAGAACATTAAACAATCTAATTTTTTAAAAAAATGACACAGAGATCCATGAAGTTAAAGACATTATGCTTTAGTATTCGTTTTACAGTCTTACTCATTTCATTCTAGTGAGATAAAATCAATCTACAGGGAGATTCAGAAAGTTATAATGAAAACCATTTTTAAAACACAATGACTTTGTAGAAATCACTTTTTATGATAAGAGTTACATAAAAAGTTTTTTTCTTCCTTCTTGGAATTACCAGTATTTCCCAATGTTTATATAGGCATATCTATACTTTTAACAATTTTATTGAAATATAATTAGCATCAATCAACTATAAAGGGAATAATTTAATAAGTTTTGACATATATATACACTTGCTACAATAAAAATAATGAACATTTTAAACCTCTCCCCAAATTTCCTCATTCCTTTTTAAATCCATCCTTTCCTACATTATCTCCTTCTACAACAGTCCCCAGACAACCAATGACTTTCTTTCATTGTAGATTAATTAGTAGTTCCTGAAAATTTATATAAAAGGGATCATAATAATCATGTTCTTTTTAAAAGGGAGGTGTCTGGGTTCTTTAAGAAGACTTTGAGATTTATCCACATTGTTGAATATATCAATAGGTCATTCCATCTTATTACTAAGTAGTATTCCATTGTATGGATGTACCATTCATCTGTCGGTGAACTTTTGAATAATTTCCAGTTTGGGGATATAAAAATAAAAATAAAAGCTTTGGGCATTTGTATACAAGTCTTTGTGTGTGCATCTTGGATAAATATCTTGTGTGGAGAGGTTGGTATATAACTATTTCAGAAACAGCAAAGCTTTTAAAAAATTTTGCTCTAATATATGCCCTCCAACAGCATAAGAAATTTTCAGTTGTTCCTCATCTTCATCACAAGTTTGTATGGTCTGTTTTTAATTTGGTCATTTTAATGGATGGGGGTTTTCTATATTTTGTTTGTTTGTGTTTTAGGTGTCACATTCAAGGTTTTAACTTGAATTTCTTTGGTAATGAATTATACCAAGCAATTTTTAATGTGCTTTTAACCATCTATATATCTTCTTTTGTAAATCATCTGTTCATACTTTTTGTCCATTTTTTTAAAAAAATTGGATTATTTGCTTTTTGCTATTAAGTTGTAGTTTTGGTACATTTTGGATACAAGTTCCTTTTCTGTTATATGTGTTACAAAGTTTTTCTTCCAGTCTGAGGTTTGCTTTATTCTTTTTTGTTTGTTTGTTTTGGCTTTTGGCAGTATTTGGAGATTGAACTCAGGTCCTTGCTTATGGGAGGCAAATACTCTATCACTGAGTCTCTATCTCTGGTCTTTTTTTGTTTTATTTTGAGACAAGGTTTCACTAAGTTGCCAAGCTGGCTTTGAACTTGCTATCCTCCTGTGTCAGCTTCCCAAGTAGGCGCGTAACAGACATGACCACCACAACTAGTTTTCAAAGTTATTGAATTGCTTTGGAATATTCATCAAATTAATTGATAATGCAGTTGTGTGTGTATTTCTGGACTTTCTATACTGTACCATTGACCTAAATGTCTTTTACTTCCAACGATGTCAAACTGTCTGTATTAATATAAATTTACAGTAAGTTTTATTATCTTTGTATTAATATAGATTTATAGTAGGTTTTATTATCAAGTATTATAAATCCTTCAGCAATTTTATTCTTTTTGAATTTTTTTTTTTGGTTATTCTAGAACAGGGAAAGAACAGATCCTCATAACAAAAGATAGATTAATAAGAGAAAAGTATTTTAACATACAATTTCATCTATAAGTGGGAGATACCCAGGGAATGAGTAGTTCTCAAAGAAGTTGTTGTTAAATTTGTTTATGCAGCATCATTACTGTACAAAGTACAGTAAATTTTTTGAGAAATGGTAAGGCAAAGGAAAAAGACTTCACCTCTCTCTCTCTCTCTCTCTCTCTCTCTCTCTCTCTCTCTCTCTTTAAATGAGGCAATACCAAGATGCTTGTGATTCCCCCAAAGTGCAATGCTCTTGTAGGGGAGGTAAGACTTTGCCTCTATCTGCTGAGAGTTTGATGACTTAGTTGATGAAATAAGCTTACAGTGAGCAAATTAATTCTAGGGAAGGTATATTAATTTATTACATACATTGGAGTATTCATAAAAGAAAAGTAAATAGTGTAAAACCCAGCAAAATCTAGAAGTTTATATGAACTCCTTGTAGGGGAGAATAAATTATTTCTGCTAAAGATGAAAGGGTCCTCAGCCTGTGACAACACCTGTCTGGGCGTGCGTGGTGTTGATCACCAGTATTCTCCTGTGGTACTGTTCATCTTCTCTGGTTGATTAGATTCTGGCAACCATGCAGAGTGACTGTGGCATGATTCTTCGTTTTATAAAATGAGGCTGAGTCCAAATGAAATCCAATTGCAGATGGAGAGGAATTTTAATGATTTTCAGAACTAGAGAACTCAGGTTATTGACTTTTCCTTTCCAAGTGTATCTTGTTGTTTTTAAAATTACAATAAGTCTAGTTTTACAGATCTTGGTTGGCCTTATTTCTGATTCTAGAATTTGGTAGCAGTCTGGATCAAAATTTGGTTTAGAATGTTGGTTTCAGAGGTCTTAGTCCAGAGAAGGCCAGCTCCATTCCTCGGGGCTCGAGGTGAGGCTATATATCATGGCGGCGTGTGTGGCAGAAGGAAGCAGCTCACATCATGGTGATCAAGAAGCAGAGAGCACAATCTAATCTTAGAGATTTTCAGGAACAAAATCTCTATTATTATATGTTGATATTAGCTGTGATTACCATGTTGTAGAATGGATCTCTTAAACTCATTCCTGTGGTCTCACTGATATTTTCTATCCTTTGGTCAGCCACACCATTTCTCTGCTAGTTCCCTCTTCAGCACACTGCAGGTTTTGTCCAATGACTAAAGTTTCATTCAGTCCTGAGCAAAGGAACTAGGGAATGCCATTGAGTGTGTGTGTATGCATGCATCTGTGCCCACACACACATGCATGCAGTGGGGGAGATCATTCTAGGATCTCTCTCTCTCTCATTAAATATTTTTAAATTATTAATAGAACTTTATTTATTTATATGTGTTGCTGAGAATTGAACCCAGTGCCTCACAGATGCTGCTAGGCAAGCGCTCTACCACTGAGCCAAACCTCAGCCCCTAGAATATCTTTTAGGATCATTGGTGGAAAGCTCCTGGAAGACCAAGGATTCTATAATAATTATCACTTAAGCCCAGTATTGCAAGGAAGTGTTATTTTTACCAAGTAACACAATGAGGAGTCCTTCCAGAAATTTTCGGTGGGGACATTCCTGTGTCCCATGTCACATCTTCTTGTGACATTTTTACTCCAGCCATTGCTGCAGTGACCAGTCTTTGTCTTGCCCAGAGTTTCTCTGAATTTGAGGTGTGGATGCCATGGCAGCTTGTCTGAGTGACCCGGAAGAACTTCCTTGCAGGGAGTCCACAGCACACCAGCAACTCATGAATAGCATGGTAAATTCCCCCTCTACCCCCATCATGGAGAACTAAAAAATTATTCAGTACATACAACGAGAAGGTTCTGGTGGGTTCCAACCCTAATTGCCCAAGGAGGTGACAAACTGGAAAATGAATCCTTGCTTAATGTTCTCCCCTTCCTGTCTTACACTCCTCAGTTCCCGACTCCTTTCTCTGGATCACCTGCTAAGCCAAGCCACCGGCTCCAGAGACCCATCTCAGGCAAAGGTGGGGTAGGGGATGGGAAGAAGGTTGGAAGGAGGGTAGAGGGTAAGGGGTAGGAGGATCTACAATCCTAGCCATGATAGAAAGTATAATGGAACCTGAAATAACTATCTTAATGACCTAAAATTCCATCTGCACACAGAAACTGGTTTTACTGAATTCTGTTTTGAAGGCAAAGAATCCAATCAACCACTTTTATGAATTTAAATGATTCCTATTGTCCAATATTTAAGAGACAGTTTTGGGACTGTGTATACATGCACTGAAAATAATGTGAGAGTCAACTTGTCTGCCTGTCCTTACATCTCTGTCCATTTTTGCTCATATTTTTAGAGTCACATTATTAAGTATATGCAAGTTAACATTGACTTCCTGGTGAACACTGACTGTATGTCATTTCCTTTTTATCTTTCCTCTTACATTTTGTGTTACTGTTCATTCTGTGTGATATTTATTTAGTGTGTGTTACTAGGGATTGAATCTAGAGGTGCTCTACTACTCAACCATATCCTCAGCCCTTTTTATTTTTCATTTGAAACAGGGTCTTATTAAGTTGCTGAGGCTGGCCTTGAACTTTCGATCCTCCTGCCTAAGCCTCCCAAGTAGCTGGGATTGCTGCACCTGGCTGGTAAATATTTTCTCTCTTTCCCCTAGCAACGTTCCTGAATGTTTTAGATTTAGTTATGTATATTGAGAAGTATATATTGAGAAGCCCAATCAACAAATGGGCTAAGGACCTGAACAGACACTTCTCAGAGGAGGACATACAATCAATCAACAAGTACATGAAAAAATGCTCACCATCTCTAGCAGTCAGAGAAATGCAAATCAAAACCACCCTAAGATACCATCTCACTCCAGTAAGATTGGCAGCCATTACGAAGTCAAACAACAATAAGTGCTGGTGAGGATGTGGGGAAAAGGGTACTCTTGTACATTGCTGGTGGGACTGCAAATTGGTGTGGCTAATTTGGAAAACAGTATGGAGATTCCTGGGAAAGCTGGGAATGGAACCACCATTTGACCCAGCTATTGCCCTTCTCAGACTATTCCCTGAAGACCTTAAAAGAGCGCACTTCAGGGATACTGCCACATCGATGTTCATAGCAGCACAATTCACAATAGCTAGACTATGGAACCAACCCAGATGCCCTTCAAAAGATGAATGGCTAAAAAAATGTGGCATTTATACACCATGGAGTATTACACAGCACTAAAAAATGACAAACTCATGGAATTTGCAGGGAAATGGATGGCACTAGAGCAGATTATGCTTAGTGAAGCTAGCCAATCCCTAAAAAACAAATACTAAATGTCTTCTTCGATATAACGAGAGCAACTAAGAACAGAGCAGGGAGGAAGAACAGGAAAAAAAGATTAACATTAAACAGAGACATGAGGTGGGAGGGAAAGGGAGAGAAAAGGGAAATTGCATGGAAATGGAGGGAGACCCTCATTGTTATACAAAATTACATATAAGAGGTTGTGAGGGGAATGGGAAAATAAACAAGGAGAGAAATGAATTACAGTAGATGGGGTAGAGAGAGAAGATGAGAGGGGAGGGGAGGGGGGATAGTAGAGGATAGGAAAGGCAGCAGAATACAACAGTCACTAATAGAGCATTATGTAAAATTGTGGATGTGTAACCAATGTGATTCTGCAATCTATATTTGGGGTAAAAATGGGAGTTCCTAACCCACTTCAATCTAATGTATGAAATATGATATGTCAAGAGCTTTGTAATGTTTTGAACAACCAATAAAAAAAAGAGAAAAAAAAGAAGTATATTGAGAAGTAGTTGGGACTTTTAAAAATCCATTCCAATAATCTTTTCCTTTAACCAGAGAAGTTGTTCTATTTACAGCAATTTTAATTGTTGATATTTGAAAATTTGCTTTCATAAATTTATTTTTGTACATTTTTAGTTTTTTCTCCTTTTTTTTTTTTGCAATTTCCATTTTATTTTTCTTTCAGATTTTTTTGGTTCCATTTCCTACTCTACTAGATTAGAAGTTATATATTCTGCTTGCAAATGGTTAGCCTAGAAAATTTAACAGGCATATTAAATTTAAAATTTTGTGGGGTATGGTGGTATTTGCCTGTAATTACAATTACTCAGAAGGCGGAGGCCAGAGAATCACAAGTTGGAGGCTATCCTGGGCAATTTAGCAAGACCCTGTCTCAAAATAAAAATAAAAATAAAAATAAAAATAAAAAGGGGTGGGGATGTAGCTCAATAGAATGCCCCTGGGTTTAATCCCCAGCACTGGAAAAAATATTAATTTAAAAACTATCCTAAATATTAACAGTATTATAGGACACTTGTTTTGGTTCTCTCATTATCTATGCTCTTATTTGGGATTTTGCCTATATCTTGTTTCTCTTAACCCCATGATACAAGCATTCATTTTGCTATAATTTTCTCCTATTAGTATTTGTTTACATTCACCCAACATAATAATTTCCTTGCTCATTGTCCTTCTTTCATTTCATATCTTCATTTGGTGATCATTTCTCTTCCTTCTGAAATAATTTTTTTTTCAGTACTGGGAACTGTACTGTATAGAGCACCATAAAGGGGTGCTCTACCACTGAGCTACATCCCAGTCCTTTATATTTTTTATTTTGAGGCAGGGTCTTGCTAAGTTGCTGAGAATCTTGCTAAGTTGCTGAGGCTGGCCTTGAACTTGTGATCCTACTACCTCAGTCTCCCGAGTTGCAGGAGCTACAGGCTTGTGCCACCATTCCCAGATGAAATAATTCTTCAGTGAAGGTCTAGATTCAGGAACTCTCCTAAATTTTTGTCTGAAAAATGTATTTTGTACTTGTTCTAGGGGAGATGATTTTATTAAATACACTTCTCAAGATTGAAAATTATTTTCCTGGAGAACTTTGAAGTTGTGTCTCATCTGTCAGCTGTTAGTCTAATCCCTATTCTTGGGTATGTCATCTGTCTTCTCTTTCTGTTTTTAAGGCCTATAGCTCATGTTCAGTTTTTGACAGATTCACTAGGATGTGTATAGAAGATAATTTCACTTTTATTTAACTTGCTTAGAATTCGTGTACTTTCTGAGTTTGAAAGTAGCTTTGGATGCAACTTCTAGAGGAAAACGTAGGTCAAAATTCTAGATTTAATTAATCTTATTAATTAAATTTGCAACTTTTAACTCATTGAGTATTGCCTCTCTGTGGTCTTTCCTCCTTATGTTTCAAATATGCATATGTGTGAGTCTTACATCCTCTTTTACAAATTTTCTATCCTTTTGACTCTGTGCCATATTTTCTATTAATGGAGAATTTATTCATAGTTATTAAATAAGGCAAAGTAGAGACATATCCCATGATCTTATATTTTCCAACTTATCATTCTTATTTATTCCTTCTGCACCCCACCCTCTTCTCCTTTTCTTTTATTTTTCTCCTTTTATATTTATTTATTTATAAATGAAAGTCATTTATAAATAAATGACTAAACACCAAAATCCAAGCAGGACCAATGTTCCTGAAAGTATCCAGATGTATTTTTCCCGTATTTTTTTTTCTATTGGTGCATTATAGCTTTATAGAATGGTGGGATTTGTTGTTGCATATTCATACATGTGCACAATACAACAATATAATTTGGCTAGTATCATTCCCTAGTATTTCTTCTTTTTTTTGAGATAGGGTCTTACTATTTGGTCCAGCCTGGCCTTGAACTCCTGGGCTCAATTGAGCCTCCTGCTTCAGTCTCCTGAATAAATGACTAGGTCTTTTTACCCACCCCCCCTTCCTTTTTTTTTTTTTTTTAAGAGACAGGGTTTTGCTAAGTTGCTTAGGGCCTTAAGTTGCTGAGGCTGGCTTTGAACTTGTGATCCTCCTGAATCAGCCTCTTTTTTCCCTTTTTTTTTAAAAAAAAATTTTTATTTTTTAGTTTTAGGTGGACACAATATCTTTATTTTATTTTTATGTGGTGCTGAGAATCGAACCCAGTGACTCACATGCTAGGCGAGCGCACTACCACTTGAGCCACATCCCCAGCCCTTCTTTTTCCCTTTTTATTTGACTAACTTTTTTTTTTTTTTTTAGTTTTTCATGGAAATTTTAATGGTTGTATAACATTCCATAGAGTGGTACATTTATTTAACAAATTTCCACTTTTGAACACTTAGGATATTTACTAAAGGCAGAAATGGGTGAGCAAGTATTAAGGGCATGACGAATAGGATGAAATTTCCTTGGTTTACATGTTAGCTCTTTTGTTCTATTTCTTTCACCAATAGTTTGAGATACACACACACACACACACACACACACACACACACACACACACACACTTTTTTTTTTTAAAGAGAGAGAGAGAGAGAAACTATATTTATTTTATAGTTTTCGACAGACACAACATCTTTGTTTGTATGTGGTGCTGAGGATCGAACCCGGGCTGCATGCATGCCAGGCGAGCGCGCTACTGCTTGAGCCACATCCCCAGCCCGTCTGTTTGGTTTCCTAAGAACTGTGCATAAATTTTAAACTACATACTTAATCATATGATTCTACCAACACCTAGAGTTACACAGCATTTACATCATTCTTCCATCCAGGAAAGAGATTTTACATAGTTTTCCTCTATCTGTGGTTCTCCCAGACAAAAAAGTAGCTTTGGATGCAACTCCTAGAGGAAAACGTAGGTCAAAATTCCAGTGTATGTGCACAGGCAACGATTTTCCCAAAAGGACCCCTAAAGCTCAGGAATTAATGCCAAGAGTTATTAAGTGGGATGGCATCAAATTAAAAAGCTTCTGCACAGCAAAGAAAACAATTAGCAATGTGAAGAGAGAACCTACAGAATGGGAGAAAATCTTTGCTAACTACTCTTCTGACAGATTAATATCTAGAATATATAAATAACTCAAAAGATTACATCGAAAATCAAATAGCCCAATTAATAAATGGGCAAATGAATTAAGCAGACAGTTCTCAAAAGAAGAAACATAAATGGCCAACAAACATATGAAAACTGTTCAACATCATTAGCAATTGGGGAAATGCAAATCAAAACTGTACTGAGATTTTGTCATATACCGGTGAGAATGGCATTCATCAAGAATACAAATAATAAGAAATGCTGAAGAGCCAGACGTGGTGGTGCGTGCCTGTGATCCCAGCAGCTCAGGAAGCTGAGGCAGGCGGATGGAGAGTTCAAAGCCAGCCTCAGCAATGGTGAGACACTAAGCAATTCATTGAGACTCTGTCTCTAAATAAAATACAAAATAGGGCTGAGGTTGTGGCTTAGAGGTGGAGTACCCCTGAGTTCAATCCCCTGGTACCCAAAAAGAGAAAAAACATGCTAAAGAGGATATGGAGAAAAAGGAACATTTTTACACTGTTGGTGAAACTGTAAATTAGTACAATCACTGTGGAAATCAGTGTGGAGGTTCCTTGAAAGGCTAGGCATGGAACCGCCATATGTCCCAGCTATACTACCTTTCAATATTTATCCTAAAAAATTAAAGTCATCATACTATAATGATACATACATACACATGTTTATAAGCAGCACAATTCACAGTAGCCAAACTCTGGAACCAGCCTAGATGTCCATCAACAGATGAATGGATAAAGACAATGTGGTATATATACACAACAGAATTTTTTTCAGCCATAAAGAAAAATGAAATTATGTCACTTGCAGGAAAATGAATGGAACTAGAGACCATTTTGTTAAGTGAAATAAGTCAAACTCAGAAAGTTAAGAGTTGTATGCTTTCTGTCATAGGTAGACACTAGAGAGGAAAAAGAAAACGAAAGTTGGGGGCAGATGTAATGAAAAATCAAAGGGAGATCAGAGAGGAAAGGGCCCAAGTTGTGGGAGATGGGATGGAGGGAGGAAGTGCTGGGGAGTGATAATGGCCAAATTATGTCATATTATGTATCGTGTGCATGTAAGAATACGTAACAACAAATTCCAACAGTACGCACAAGTGTAATGTGCCAATTTAAAAAATATGGAGCAAAAATAAGATTTAAGAAGACACAGACTAGCTTTGGGGTTGGGGATGTAGCTCAGAGGTAAAGTGCTTGCCTAGCATTCAGAAAGCCCTGGGTTCAACCTCCAGTATCATTTAAAAATAAATAAATAAAAAGTAGCTTTGATGACAAATACAGAACTTCACCACCAGGTGGAAGTGTTGGCCAATTTAACATTTTCTTAAAATTACTGCAAGGAATTTGGTTGATGATATTAACTCCTGATCAATAAATAAATACCCTCTTGGGTCCTGAGCTGGTGTTTTCAAAGTAGGGGCATGTTTATTTTCTCTTTGAGAGCCACAGGGATTGGTCCCAGAAAGCAACGTCCAGCCCAGGTGATCAGCACATGCTTGCTTCGTTAGTGGTTTCTTACTCTAATGAGTATCATAAATCCTCAAATCCTTGGGTTTGAGCTGAGAGGCTGGGAGGCCCACACGGAAGTTCCTGAGGCCACAGGAAGAGATGGCAATGGCAGTTTCAGTTGCCTTTGCCTCTGGGGGCAAGGCTCATATCTACCCAAACACCCAAACATTGTTCTCTGGTTTCCTTCCCTTGGTCTTGTGCCTTTTGTGTGTGTGTGCTGGGGATTGAACCCAGGGGTGTTTTACTGCTGAGCTTTATCCCAGTTCTTTTGTTATTTTGAGACAGGGTCTCACCAAGGTGCTAAGGGTGACTTTAAATTGCCCAGGCTGGCATGGAACTTGAGATCCTCCTGTCTCTGTCTCCTCCTGAATTGCTGGGATTTCAGGCATGCTACACCACACCATTGTGCCTCTTATTGTAAAGGAGCCAAGAAACCAGGGTGATTATTGCAAAACAAGCCTCCAAGCCATATCTGCTTGAAGGTTAAAACAGTTTTTCTGGCTCCAAGACCACCTGAGCAACAAGGTGGGGTATCAGTGAGCACAGGACCTTTCTTAGAGTGAATGGGCTGGTACGGGCTGCTGGACAATGCACCCATGGTACAAAATCATAAGGGCCTTAATTGAGAGCAGGTTGTGTTGCTACCACAGTGAAGGATTCACTCAGAGAGGCAGCTCAAGTGTCCAGGGTAAGGGTGCAGCTTCTTTTATTTATTTATTTTAACACTTATGGAGAGCTGGAGCTGGAGTGGGTTAGTAAGAGTAACCAAGGGTCTGGGGTATAGTTCAGTGGTAGAATGCATGCTAAGCATGGGCAATGCCCTAGATTCAATCCCTAGACCTACAAAAAAAGTACCAGGATTTGGTGTTGATGGAATTTAGTTAGCATATTGCTAGAGCTGACTCCATCATGGAGTCTGACTGCTCTGCATCCTGCAGTGCCCTCAGAATATCACAGAGTAAAACTGCATGACAGGTATCCCATAGCTTCAGGAAAGATACTTGGTGGTCACTAGAGTTGGTCCTGGTCTTCACTTTCTATCTCTTCCTAGTCTTAATGGTAAACCTCTCTGTCCTGTGTATGGCTGTGGCTTGACTGCAGAGTAGAGGGTGACTTCTGCTCACCCACAGGGATAGGAGTGTAGCGTTGTACAGTGAGACCCTGGGCATGTTGCAGCTGTGCTGGGCCCTGACCATTGAAGTGGATGTTCATGCAGATCCCCCTCCCTTCGTGGTTTTGCCTTGCATTCCAGTTATTTGAACTGGTGTCTGCTCTACCCCCACCCCAAACTTCCTATAGATTGTGACATGGTTCAGTGCAGGGATTGGAGCCAGTCCATCCTTGCTCCACTGAAGGACCTCAGCTCTGGGTGGTGTGCACTGGGTGGCCTCTCAGACATCCTGTGTCATTGGAAAGAAATGTGCAGCGTGGAGGAAGTGAGGGACGAAAAGGACTGGAGGAGGTGTGGGAAAGAAGAGTGGGGATGGAGCTTTTCAGTTCCTTTGGAGGCCATTGACCTCACAGTGATGGATTTGGTGGCTCCACCCCAGGCCTTGCTGGTTGTGGGGAGAAATCTCTAGGGAATCTCCTCAACCAAGGCTGTTTCTTAGGTTAAAGAAAATTTCAAGAGGCCAAGGTTTTGGACTGGGCTTCTTGCCACTGGGTCCCAGTGACTAGACTCGTAAAAATGAAATCACTCAGGCTAAAATTCGAGACACCAAACTGAAACTAAGCTCTTTATCTGACCTTTCAAGAAATCAACATTAAAGAAATAATAGCCAAATCTCCCCAGAACTGGACAGTCTCAGTTGGCCTGATAATGAAGTTCTCTCCACCTTAAAGTCCCCAATGAGCATCCTAATGTGAACCAGTTATTTCTCTATTGTTCAGTCTCCCTATCCTCACCTGTCAAGGAAAAAAACTTTGAAATGACCAAACTGTTTTTTTTTTGTTCTTTGTTTTAATTCTCTTTGACCTTTCTGTGTCTATAAACCCAAACTCCTCTGCTCCATCCATTACAATACTTAATCTATGTTATGGGATGTAGCATTACCTGATTCTAAAATTTAAAATAAAACCAATGTAGATTAAAAAAATTTTTTAATTGTTTTTTTGGCTATACATGACAGTAGAATGCATTTTGACATATCATATACACATGGAATATAACTTCCCATTGTTGCCGTTGTACATGATGTGGAGTTACACTGGTCGTGTATTTATATATGAACATAGGAAGTTACATCTGATTCATTCTATTCTCTTTCCCATTCCCATCCCCACTCCCTTTCCCCTACTTCTCCCTGTCCAATCTGGTAAAAACTGCCCTCCCCTACCTATTGTGAGTCAGCACCCACTTATCACAGAGGACATCCAAACTTCTTTTTTGAGGGGAGTGGCTTATTTCACTTAGCATGAGTCTCCAGTTCTATTCATTTACTTGCAAATGCCATCATTTCATTCTTCTTTATGGATGAGTAATATTCTATGTGTATAGATACCACATTTTCTTTATCCATTCATTTGCTGAAGGGCACCTAGGTTGGTTCCATAGTTCAGCTATTTTGAGTGTTGAGCTGGTATAAACATTAATGTGGCTGTGTCACTATAGTACACTAATTTTAAATTTGGGTATATGCTGAGGAGTGGGATAACTGGGTTAAGTGTTGGTTCCAATTCAAGTTTTCTGAGGAATATCCATGGTGCTTTCCAGAGTGGTTGTACCAATATGCAGTCCTACCAGCAATGTATGAGCATAACTTTTCCCCCACATCCTTGCCAAATTGTTACTTGTATTCTTGATAATTGCCACTCTGACTGGAGTGAGATGAAATCTCAGTGTTGTTTTGATTTGCATTTCTTTAATTGCTAGAGGTGTTGAATATTTTTTCATATATTTGTTGACCAGCTGTATTTCTTCTTCCAGGAAGTGTCTGTTTAGTTCCTTTGTCCATTTATTGATTGGATTATTTGAGGTTTTTTTTTTTGGTGTTAATTTTTTTTAAGTTCTTTATATATCCTGGAGATTAATTCTCTATTTGAGGTGCAGGTGGCAAAGATTTTCTTCCATTCTGTAGGCTCTCTCTTCATGTCAATTGAGATTTTTAAGTTGCTGTAATTTTGTCATTTGACACCTGGGAGCATTGAGTGCTCCAACTTGCCCAGTATTATGAGTGGTGAGAGCTATCAGGGCAAATAGCAAAGGGGTCTTGGTTGATGGTACCCCAAAGCTGTTCAACCAGTAGCTGCCTGATCTCAGTGCACTTCTATCCTCTCTGAGCTCATTGTTTCACCAGTAGAATGAGGACCACAGCATCCATCTCTGGGGTTGTGAGGGTCAGGAATCGTCTCTGACTTAAAAATCAGTACTAAGGGGGCTGAGGTTGTGGCTTAGTGGTAGAGCATGTATAATGCACTGTCCACACGGGCCTGGCAGTGTACAGGTATCCCACTAAAGTTAAATCTAGGAGTTTCTTGGAGGAGAAAAATGTCACCTGTGCTGCCTGGATGGCCTGCTACTCTCCCGTCCTTCCTTCCTATTTTTATTTCCACTACTGGAGATTGAACCCAGGGGTACTTCACCACTGAATCACATCTCCAACCCATTGTATTTTATTTTATGTTTTAGTTGTAAGTAGATTCAATACCTTTATTTTATTTATTTATATGTAGTGCTGAGGATCAAACCCAGTGCCTCACATGTGCTAGGCGAGCCACCTATCACTGACCCAGCCCTCATTTCATTTTTTATGTTGAGTCAGGGTCTTGCTAAGTTGCTGAGGCTTGCCTTGAACTTGCAATCTTTCTGCCTTGGCCTCTGGAGCTGCTGGGATTACAGGCATGTGACAATGCCAGGCCACTGTTGAGGGCCCCAGGAAGCCAGCTGTGCACACACAAGACCTGATGGGGCTCACCCTTCTTCTAGTTCTCAGAGAGTTGGTTATTAGCTGCCATCTGTGAGGCAGCAGGGGTGACCTTGGCCTTAGACTGTGACAGTCATAAGGAAGTTCCCCACATGGCCACTGGTGTGAATTGGACTGCAGGGAAGTGCAATTTTGCACCATCTGGTTACTTCTGAAATGCTTTATGTACACATAATCACTTCTCTTTATCCAACCTGAATAGGAAACAGAAACTACATGTTTCTTTATTCTGTTTTGGTTTTGGTCTGGGGATTGAACCCAGGGGTGCTCTACCACTAAGCTACATACCCAGTCCTTTTCATTTTTCAATTTGAAACAGAATCTTGCTAAGTTGCAAGAGTCTCACCAAGAGGCCGAAGCTGGTGTTGAATTTGAGAGTCTCCTGTCTCAGTCTCCAGGGTACCTGGGATTACAGGTGTGTGCTACCACAACCAGCCACATTTATTTTTAAAAAGGAGTTAGGAGCTGGGGCTACAGCTCAGTGGTGAAGCACATGCTCAGCCTGTGTGGGGTCCTGTGTTCCATTCCCAGCACGGGGGTCTAGGGGTGGGGGCAGTTCATTGATGTATTTTATCCCCGTAGAAGTATAGAAAGTTAGAAAGTGAAGGTGACAAAGGGAGTTATCACTCATGCACTCCCACGGCTATGATAAAGGTGTTTTCTGTTTCATCTTTCTCATTTATTCAACAACAATCTACTGAGATTTTACTACATGCCAGGACGATTCTAAGTTCTGGAAACATAGCAAGATGACTGGTATTTCTTTTCCCCAAGAGCTCCCTTCTACTAAGAGAAGAGAAAAATAAACAAAGAACACACACACACACACACACACACACACACTACAGAAAAAAAAATAAAGTCAGTAGTTAGGACTCAGTCATGAAGGGTTGAAGATGTGATTCCATGAAGAAGAAAGAGAAGATTTCCTGGATAAGAAATGTTTGAGGAAACCTGAAGGAACTTGGGAGAATGGTCTTTGTAGACATCTAGGGCCGAGCATTCTAGGCAGAAGGGAGAGCACATGCAAAGGTCCCAAGGTGGGAACATGGCTTGTGGTTGGAGGACAGAAGGAGGCCAGTGTAGCTGTAATTCAACTAAGCCAGGAGAGAGAAGAAAGAGAATCCTGAAGGGGATGAGGACAGCAGTTTCCAACTTGAATGTGCACACAGATCTCCTGGGAATATGTTAAAATGCAGGTTGTGATGCAAGTCTGTACTGGAGTATGGCAGTCTGCATTTCTAAAATGTGGCCAGGTAATTCTTATGCTCCTGTGGACCACTCTTGCTGTGTAGTGAGGATGCAGCTTTGTGTGCCAGGATAAGGATGTGACCTTTCCTCTGAGGGAACTTAGAAGTCTTTAAATTATTGTTCTGAGCTGCAAAGCAATTTCATCTGATCTCTCTCTCTCTCTGTGTGTGTGTGTGTGTGTGTGTGTGTGTGTGTTTTGTTGGCAATGAAACCCAGGGTCCAGTGTATGCTAGGCAAGTGCTCTGCCTCTGAGCTACATCCCCAGAACTTGACCTTTGTTTTCAAGCAATTGCACTGACTGTTGGTTAGGCTCTAGAGAGCAAGGGTGGAAGCCATTGGAAGCCCCCTGAAAAATCGGGGTGCAGGGAGGTGCAGGGAAGAGCACAGCAGTGTGTGTGGTTTGGATAGGAGAAGGGGAGGGTGATGGGGAGAGGGGTCAGATGCTGCAGATATTTTGTAGGTGATCACAAGGATTTGCTGACCGATTGTGAATGGTGTGTGAGAGGGAGGAATCTAGGGTGACCAAGGTGTACTCTGAACAATAAGAAAAATATGTTTTCCATTCTCTGACTTGGAAGATAAAGTATTTGAAGGAAGAATCCTCAAATATTAATTGAACATTTGGATACGGCTCTGACATTTGGAGGAAAGATCCTAGCCATAGCTATCAACTTGAAAGTCAATGAACACAGAGCTGGCTGCTGTCTCCTAAGGGGTGATCATGAAGTGGGGGGAGGGGTTTTGAAGACGAAGCCCAGGAACAACCCAACGCTTCGAGGTCAAGGAGATGAAAAGTAACCAATAAAGGGAACTGAGAAAACCCCTGAATTTTTGGTCCCAGTAGTATCAGCTATCTGTGACTAAGAAAGCCCCACTATTGCCATTTAGTGGCCTAAACAATATTTTACTACTTCTCATACTATGAATTGACTGGGAGGTTCCTTTTTACCACACTGATGCTACAGTATCCAAGGTGGATTTGTTTGTGTCTGGAAAATTAGTGGTCCTGGTTGTGGGCTAAGGCAGCTCTATTCTCTCTGTGAAGTCTCTTCCTCTAGAAGATGAGATCACTTCCCCACTGCATGGTAACTGGGTGACAGCAGCTGGGGCTGCTAGGCCTCTGTAAGCCTAGAACTGTCACAGCATCACTTCTATCTGCCGGGTCCTATTGGTCAAAGCATTGAGGCTAGCCCAGACTCAGGGCAAGAAACCAGGCTACATTTTTTGGGGGGGGGGCGGGGCGCTACTGGGGATCAAACCCAGGGCCTCTCACATGCTAAGCATGTGCTTTTTCTCTACAACTGAGTTACACCCCACCACAAGCTCCTTGATTTGATGGAGCAGCAAGTTATCCTGTGCACACAAGGGAAAGAAAGACCACATGCTATGTTATATTTCCTCTATTCATAATTTTATATATTTGATTAAAACCAATAATTTAGGACAAGTGGTTTAACTGGAGATGCTGGTAGTTAATTTTCTTCTTCCACTAGGCAACCATATGCTTTTTTATTTTGTGTGTGTGTGTGTGTGTGTGTGTGTTATTAGGGGTTGAACCCTGGGCTGCTCTACCACTAAACTACATCCCCAGCTGTTTGCCCTTTTTAACTTTTTTATTTTGAAACAGTCTTGCTAAATTGCTGAGGATGGCCTCAAAGTGGTGATCCTCCTCTCTCAACCTACTGAGTTGCTGGGATTACAGGCATGCATCACAGCACTTGGCTCAACCATGTGCTTTTTTAGTAAATCCTTTTATTTGTTTGGGCTGTTTCCTTATGTGGTCCACTATAGGACTAACAACCAGAGGGGAATGGTAGCACTAGATAACTTTAAAATTTTTCTGCATGTTTTTGTTTTGTTTTTTGTTGTCTTAAGGCTTGCAGTTTCTGGCCACGTTTTTTGTTTACTTTTGTTTGTCTGTTTGTTTGAGACAGGGTCTCCCTATGTTGTCTAGACTTGTCTGGAATCAACTGATCCTCTCACCACAGCCTCCAGAGTAGCTAGAGTAGCTGGTATTACTAGCGTGGGCCACAGAACCCGGCTTAGATAACTCTTAAACTAAGTAGAAAATGCAGGTCAAGTGCTTGGCACAGTGAAGGGCACATGTTGTGCTAGCTACTGTAACTGCCTTATAAATCTCTATTCTCTGGCAGGAAGCAACATTCTGCACAGGGTTGGTGCCTGAGCTGGAAGAAGACCCTCTGAAGGCAGACTCTCGTTCCTCTGAAGCTATCACAACTAACCAGAAGAAATTCTTTCCAGCACAAAGAACTCAACAAACCGGTTTCAAAAATCCCGTTTCTCCATGTTTACTTTCTTTATTATGTGTTTACTTCTTGAATGTTGAAATATGTAAGGACCTTGTAGAGAGAAATTCCTTTCTATCATTCTTTGTTCTTCGTTCCTACACAACAAAAACACTACCCGCTCTATTGAGCTTACTTTGCGTCATGCTGACCACTGCTAGACATTTAACAGGCATTATTCAGTTTATTCTTTACCACAACCTCCGGGAAAGAGGCATTACTCCAGTTTTCCAGAAAAGGAAAATGAAGCAGAGAAGTTAAGGAACTTGCCCAAGGTCACAGAACTAAAAATGACAGGGTTTCAACCCAGGCCACAGATGCTAGAGAATTCAGAGAAAATCCCCATCACCCGAGTCAGCTGAGGTTAGCAGGAGCATGCACTTGTTTCTCAGTTACACTTTTCCCCTGGGCAGGAAGTGACCCTATCAGAACTGATGCTGGCAGATAGTGACTTGAACATTGGGCCCTCAGACCACGGACCCAGGCATTCTCTCTCTGGCTTGAGGGTTCTTGCCAACTCATTCAGCTCTTTACCCCAGGGCGCTTCTGTGTGCATGCGGTAGCGAGGGGTACAAGCCAGCACCGCCTGGTTGTGTTCATTTTCAGGGGCGCATAGAGCGATCGAAACTTTGGCTTCAGCTTTTAGAGATGCTGAACGGACCAAACTTTGGTCCTTAGACTCACCTGTGCGGTTCGATCGCTCCATTCACCAGTCTCTTACCTTCCATGCCAGCTCATTCCCACCCCCGAAGGCTCCCTGCGCCCCAGTTCCTGAGCCTGCTCTCCCGTGGCACTTGCCCCCCGCTACTATTGCCTGCTTGGAGAAGCTGTCTAGGCTTAAACAGAAACCAAAACAGCCGGACGCCCAGAAGCCTTGGGGAGGGAGGGCAGACCAGTTGGGCGCAGAACGAACTCATGTGGGTCCCGGAGCCAGCTCGGCTCCGCACTCCCTTCTAGTGCCCCTTGCTCAGGCTGCTCCCCTCTTCCTTTTCTGAGCGGGAGAAAACGGGTGGCGACCCCGGCGGGCTCCAGCTAACAGCTTCTGACGGGCGAGGAGTGGGTGGGGGCCGGAGGGCGGAGCAGGGGCGGAGCTCGCGGAAACTCCAAGTGGAGCCCCGACTCTTCTCACCCGCCTTGGGGCGTCGGGCGAGATGGCGACGCGCAGTGTGGGCCGCAGCGTCGGGCGGCTGCTGGGCAGCCTTTGCAGGCGTCCGGGGCTGCCGGCGCGGCCCCTGCGCGGGCTGAGCGCTCAGGGCGGGGCAACTTCCCACCTCTCGGGGAGCGCCCCCGCCGTAGCCGCAGCGCAGCCGGGTTCGTATCTCGCTCTGAGCGCTCAGGCTGCCCAGGAGCCGGCTGCCTTTTGGGGGTCGCTGGCGCGAGATACGCTGGTGTGGGACACCCCCTACCACACTGTCTGGGACTGCGACTTCAGCAGTGGCAAGATCGGCTGGTTCCTGGGAGGCCAGTTAAATGTATCTGGTGAGTGGCCTACGGGGGACTCTGGACGCCCCCGACTCACGAGTCCCGGGGATATTCCAGGAACCTCAGAAGGCAGCAGCTGTTCCTGGGCCAGGCGAATCGCAGCTGGCGTCTCGGCTGCCTTAGAGCCATCCCCTTCTCTAGTATTCGGCTCCACTCATTCAACCCCAAGGCATGTCACCCCGGTCCCGCATCCCTCCAGGTCCTAGGGAATGCAACCCCCTCCCGGCCAGCTGCAAGCCGGGAATCCACAAGTTCGGCTCCAGGCACTGCCTATGGAGTCTCGGCTCCACGTCAGCTAGGCCTTGTCCCAGGGAAGCTTCTCAACCGACTATCTCCTAAGTTTAATTGCCGAGTTCCACAGTGTCTCAGAGCGCAAGCTGTGGGGAGCCTCGGACAACAAACTGGGCCAGGCTTGGGTGCAGAGTGCCCTACTCAAGGAACCGGGACTTCCTGGCTCCTGTACCTGGGCGGGAGGGGAAAATGGAAAGCGTGTAGTGGTTGTCACCTATGACTGCCGTGCCTGGGGACAGACCCTGCTGCATAAACAGTCGTGGCGAATGGCCTGGGGAAGAGAAACACTGACACCCTTACAACCCCGACTCAGCGTCTGGAATCCGTTATCTCCTTACTCAGGGGTTTGTGGGCGGGAAGTTCTCTCTCACCCCTCCCCTCTCCCCAAGACCTGCACCTCAAAGGCACAAACCCAGCTTTGGAACCGGTGGGACTCCGATCCCAGAAACTAGCTCCAGCAGACTGCTAATCCTCTGATTTCTGCTGAGCTGGAATCCAACTGTTCTGCTACAGTTTGGGGGTGGGGGAGGTATATGTGGCACTCTCGCCCCAGTATAAGGCACTGAGGAGGTAGAAAGAGAAGGTCCTGGAACTGTAGGCCTGGCTGGACACATAGGGTGGGCCTCAGATGAAGGGCTGCTGTCCTGCAGGATGGGGATAATGGGTGTGGTGGGTCTGCCAGATGTTTAAGAAAAGGACAACAGATCATGCCCTGGTCAAGGCCCAATTTGGAGGTGGGATCCTGTCTCTTCAGCTTCATCATCCCAGTTATTCTACTCCTCTGAGCCTCAGTCTCTCATTTGGTTGTTGGTGTTTTGTATTCTTTCTTTCTCTCTTTTCTTTTTTCCTTGGAACTGGGGATTGGATCCAGGAGTGCTTTACAACTGAGCTACATCCCCAGTGCATTTAAAAACAAAAATATTTTTCCCCCAAAACAGAATTTCACTAAGTTGCTGAGGCTGACTTCAAATTTGCAATCTTCCTACCTCAGGATCCCAAGTTTCTGGGATTACAGGTGTGGACCATTATGCAAGTCTCTGTCTCCTCATTTGTAAAAATAATGCTCACTTTTTAGACTGGCTGTGAGGACAGAATGCTCACAGGTATGGAACAGGCTCTTTGCTTATTGGTGATCGATGAGCAGTAGCAATTTCAATATAGCATGAAATAGCATGAAATTATAGGTAGTGTTTATTTTTCAAGCAAACAAAAAAGAACTTTGGGCTAGCATTTTCCCTCACATTTCATGTTGTGCTACAGGCTTAATCAAAATGAGTCACTTACTAGATAAGTGTTTTCTTTAAAACTGACTCAGCAGCAAATGTCCTTGAACTAATGGAGGTGTGTGTGTGTGGTGGTGGGGGGGTGGTGGTGGTGGTGGTGAGAAATCCTTAGGTTTGCAGAGTTGATGGAATGTGCCCTTGAAGAGTTGATAAAGCAACATGCAGAAGCAAGAGGGCAGAAAGTATGCAGTTCCTTTATAGACTGCCTCTGGACTCTGGAGGCCAAGGCTACTGGGAACATCTATGGTTGGCTCCTACACAGTTGCAACTGGTAAGACACCGGATAGACCTCATTGGGCTGACCAAGGATTCTATGAGCTAGGGTCAGGGGTAGTCAGCAAGAAATTCTGAATCCTTCTTCTTTCATTTATTTCTCCTGAATAAAGGCTTGATAGCTCATATTCTGCTCCACTCATTCAACTCTAAGCCATGTCACCCCGGTCCCACATCCCTCCGGGTCCCAGGGACTGCAACCCCCTCCTGGCCAGCTTCAAGCCAGGAATCCACAAGTCTGGCTTCAGACACAGCCTGTGGAGTCTCAGCCCCAGACATTGACCTTCAGAAAACTGTCTTGTGGAAAAGCATCTATTCTGTAGCTTTCTCATCTCAAATGGGCATTCCTAGCCACTCATCAGTCAGCCACATCCTTGTTCATTGCAGACCAGTGTCTGTGGACCAGAGTGGTAAGAATAAGAAAAAGAACAAGCCAGGCTGTGGCTTCACTAGGAGCTACCTAGAAATTTGTGGAAGGGATGCTTTGACCTAGTGTCTCTCCCTCTCTCTCTCTCTCTCTCTCTCTCTCTCTCTCTCTCTCTCTCTGTGTTAAAACCAGCAGGATGACTTATTTACCAAAATCATCCCTCTTGAAACTTGTGTTACTCCTTCAGAAATATCTAGATCTAGACCAACAGTTCTCAAAGCATGGTCCCAACTGGCAGTATTTCCTTACCTGGGAACTTTTTGGACATGCAAATTCTGGGGCCCATCCTAGACTTCCAGAATCATGAACTCTAGGAATAGGGACCTTTTATCTAGAATTAACAAACCTTCCATGCATAAGGATGTGCACCCAGGTCTAAGAATCACTGACATATATTCTCCAAACAGAGGAAGATGAAAGGCCTTCTAAAATAGGCAGAAAAAAAAATAGGCAGAATTGGGATACACATGCTGGAAATAACCCTACTAAAGAAACAAACAAACAATGGCATGTGGGTGTTACAGTACACTTTAGAGGTTCCAGGTGGGTCTTTTGAGTCACGCCTAGGTTGGAATCTTTGGGTTCTCTTTACTATACTTTGCTTTTTTCGTCATCTATAAAATAAGGATTGATTGTAAGCGGATTCTATTTCAGTTACCATTTTTGCATACCAAGCCTCCCCCATGTTTAGTGGCACAAAGACAACCACCTTTTTATTATGCTCACATGTCCTGTGGGTCAGAATTCTAGACACAGCCTGTGAGGATGACTTACTTCTCTCTCATACTTCGGGGAGAATCTGCTTGCTTCTCACTCCTGAGTGTGAGGCTGGTTGATACTATTGTGAGAATATGGTCTGTCTCCTCAAAACTCCCCACTGTGAGGTTAAGATGGAAAAAAATCTAACCATAGTATTCAGAGATGGAATTTTGGAATGAGATTAGAATTAGATAAGGTCATCAGGGTGGAGCCTTCATGATTAAATCCTGGTCACTTTATAAGAAGAGGACAGAGATACAGAAGACACACAAAGTCCCTGTATCCTGCCATGTGACACCTTTGTACCACCTTGGGACTCTGTCAACAAGAAGGACATTACCAGATGTTCTTCAAGGCAAGCTCTTTAACCTCTAGAATTGTGAACTGAATAAACCTCTTCTTTGTTAAATTATTCTGTTGTGATATTTCATTATAGTCACAGAAAATGTACTAATATAGTTTAAATGACTTGAATCACAGGTTGGGCTCCACTGATAAACTACACACAGCTTCTCATACCCAAAAATTACACAGAATTTCTCACAGCTTGATGTCTAGGCCCAGGTAATGTCCTGTGGCCTGAGGTCCAAGAGATCAATGCAAAAATTGTTAGGCTGATAAGCCTATTTGACCTGGGAGGGTTACCTGTTTGCCCAAGTTTCCTTATTGATGAGGTTTATCAGCACTCACCTCCTAGGGCTCTTGTTAGGATTAGATAAGGCTTATAAAGCACTCAGCACTGTTTTTAATGTATTACAGCCCCAATTACTGACCAGTGTTAATTATTAATGAAACATTTGGGGAGACTGTGTCCTTGAATTTGGCCTTCAGCAGCTGCTAAGAACTGTGTTCCATCTGCACTGGACCATGTGTGTTTGTATCTGATCATCCCAGGATGGGTGAGAAGCTGACTTTGGAAAACACACAGGCACCCAATTTGCTCCCAAAGCATCCCAGTACCCTGCCCATTCAATGCTTTGATAGCCAGGTGGGATGAGGATGTCACTGCCCCCAGAGCAGCTAGGTAGATTCTCCACTCCCTTCAGTGACTTGTCTCCTTTGCCTTTATGTAGGTCTGCTTTGCAGAAGGTTCTTTGGAAAAATAAATTCTATAAAGGGATTCTTTCCCACCTTTGAAATTTGGTTCTGTTTTTTATAGGGTGCACAGGTGTTTTTGCTCTGTGGCATGTAAACTGAAGAAGTCAGGAAGTTGCAAATGAAGAGCTGCAGCATAATGATGTGTGTGTGGCTTTCAAAACACACAACTGGGCTTTAATTTCTAAACCCTAAAATTTGAGTCTGATTTATTTTAAAAAAAATGGGTGTATTTGTACTTAATCAAGAATGTAAATAAACTATTTTTAACCAAGCATTGATCTCCCCGCTACCCCCCTGTGGTGCTGGGGATCAAACCTAGGGTTTCACAGGTGTCAGGCCAATGCTCTACCACTGAGCCGCATCCCCAAACAGTGAGAGATTTTTTTCCTTTTCTTTTTTAAATATGTGTATGATGCTATGGATGAAACCCAGGGCCTCACATGGTGGGCAAGTGCTGTACCACTGAGCTATACCCCGAGTCCTCTTGGATGATTTTTGGAACATGAATTATAGGAACAGAAATCATTTTACTGCCACTTTCTCTTCTATTACATACCTCCTTCAATAATCCAGAAGACAGATACATTGATGATGGCAAGATACTACACAGTTACACAGTTGTGCTTGATTTTTCTCTCAGTGATTAAAATAACTTGTGTAAGTTTTTTTTTTTTTTTAACTCTAAATGAAAATGTAACTCCAATTTTAGGAGGCGTATCCTCTGGAAGAATCTGAATTCTTCCCAGTTGTCAGAGGCATGACTTACTTTAAATAGCAGATGCTCATGGAAAGTTGGCAAATACAATTTTTGTGACTGATGTAATACCCCAATATGTGCCAGGGAGGTTTGCTATTTAAAGAAAACCATTGTGAATCCTTTTGTGAATTTTAACTCTCTAGTTTCTTTTGATTAAAATTGTGTGTGTGTGTGTGTGTGTGTGTGTGTGTGTGTGGTACTAAAGACTAACTGAGGGGTGTTCTACTACTGAGCTAGATTCCAAGCCCTTTTTATTTTATTTTTAAAATATTTTTTTTAGTTGTAGTTGGACGCAATACCTTTTTATTTTATTTATTTATTTTTACGTGGTGCTGAGGATTGAATCCAGCGCCTCACACGTGCTAGGTGAGCACTCTACTGCTGAGCCACAACCACAGCCCTTGCAGCCCTTTTTATTTATATTTTTTATTTTGAGACAGGGTCTTGCTGATTTCTGAGGCTGACTTCAAACTTGCCATCCTCCTGCTTCAGCCTCCTGAGTAGCTGGGATTACAGGAGTGCACCACTGTGCGTGCTTAAAATTATTTTTTTGTGTGCTGGGTCAACTTCACATTGGGGTGTGTATGTGCAAGGGATATATTTAAACAACTAACTAGAGTTTTTGGGCTGAGGGTGTAGCTCAGTGGTATAGAGTGCTTACCTAGCATATGTGAGAGGCCCTGGGTTTGGTCCTCAGCACTACAAGGAAAAAAAATAGAGTTCTTGAAAATTCCTACGTTAGTATGTTTCATTTTCATACTGGAAATGATAACACTCTTGTAATTCTTTTTGGTTAGTGAAACTAAAAACCCATGACCCACAAACAGGTATTAGCTTAACTGCTGGGAGGCTGTGTTGGGCCTGGGGTTGGTCCTGTGCTCCAGTGAACTTGAGCCCGCACTCTGTTCCCAGGGGCCTCATCGCCTCCTCAGGACATCAACATGAAGTGGTTGGTGGTCCCATTATCCACGTGTGGCAAAAAGGCTCCAATTTATACAGTGGTGGAGTAATTTAGAAAATACCCCATCCCACAGACCTGAATTCTAATCAAGAGATGGATCATAAATCAGTTGTCAAAAGACAAAATCAACAATTTAGTTTAACAATCCTGATTGGTTTTTTTGCTTTTGTCTTTGTGTTTTTTTTTTTTTTTTCCTGATTCTAGAATTGGGCAACACTTCTATTTTGTAAAACAGATCCAGTGTTCCAATGGGCCAAGCTTAGAAGAGGTTGGTTTTATAGCTAGTGAAGGGTTGAGAAAAGTAGAAACAAAGAACAAAAAACTATTTTGGACATTTCAAAGTTATTTTCCTTTTGTAAGGCAAGAGCAGGGAGACAGAACAATAGAAAAATAACTGACAGGTTTACATCAGTTTGTTTCAGGTTATACTGGGGTGTGTGTATGTAAGGATTAAGGCAGAGGGAACTTTATTACCATGCCAATGGAAACAGGCCTATTGGGGAAGTTTGGCTGTTACCCCACTAGTCCTAATTTTTCTTAAGGGCAGATAAACAGCCTAGTTTCAGCTTGGTGACCTTGAACTTTAACAGGAGTGACTCCATTTTAATTTTTAGCCTCATCTATGTAGGAACTTAATCCAAAACAACGGCCTTCTGTCATTTTTATTCAATATGGTAAACGAACAAGTCTATACTGTGGTAACTTGCTCAAGGGGTTTTATTTATTTTTCTTTCTTTCTTTCTTTCTTTCTTTCTTTCTTTCTTTCTTTCTTTCTTTCTTTCTTTCTTTCTTTCTTTCTTTCTTTCTTTTTTGCAGTTGTTAGAGGAAGAATGGTGCTCATGATAAAGGAATCTGAGGGTCCCTGTCCTCAGAGACTTTTTGATTCCTATGGGAGTCTGGTTTAGCATTCTGTCCCAGAATGGAGACCATTGACCAGAATGAGGAATTTATAAGTGTTGTGGCCAGTTTTCTGCTGGAAGGAAAGACTTTTGTGTGTTGAGAAATTTGGAAAAGGCTTGAAGTAGGTGGGGCTGTGCCTTAGATTGCACTAGGCCTTTCCCCACGCTTCTTGGAAACACTTGGAAATGGATTTTTTTTTTTTGTCTCATTGCCCAGTTCTTTGAATTGAGTTTTTTTTTTTTTTAAACTGGTGTGTGTGTGGGTGTGTGTGTGTTTATTTAAATGTAGGATTTTCATCCTCCCTTCCCAATTTCCTTCCCTCCATATTTCCTTTCTTCCTTCCCTCTTTCCCTTTCGCCCCCCTCCTCTTTTCTTCTCTCTTCTCTTTCCTTTTTTTCCTTCTGTCTCCCCACCTTCCTTCTTTTTCCTCCTGGATTTGAGGCACTAGCAGAAACCATAAGTAATAGCCAACGTGCCCATAGCATTTTAGGGCCCCTGTCCCTTAGGTAACACGCTGTGGTGGCTGTGAGCAAAGATGCGTTATTCTGTTTGTTTCTCCTGAGAACACTCTGACTACCTCTGGCCCCATAACAGAAAACTCTCAAATGACGCCTAATTCCTACAGTCCCACCCAGAGTCATTAAACCACCATATGGATCAGAAAACTGAGATTTAGCTTAAATAACAAGAACATTGTTAGTGGTTAGTGAGCCTTTGGCCAGGGCTTGGACTTGAGACCAAGAATTTTTAGCTATGGCATCAGACTGCCAGCTGGGCATGGCCAGATGCCATACAAGACAGGTATGATTAATACTCTCCTTCCAAAAGGAAAAAACAAAACAAAACAACAACAAAACCTCCCCCCAACCCATGGAATCTAAAATCTACATATAAGATAGATGTGCTTTCATATATAAATAAAAAAATTTTACATAAAAAAAGATAGATGTGGATGTAGACACATGAACATCTGTCGTTTTGTGTGGCGCTGAGACAAAGGGGGCAGCATGAGAATCATATAGTTAAAATGGAAACAGGGGCTAGAATGAGGCTCAGCTACTTGTGTGCTTACCATCCCACTAGGGGATTCTGACATCACTCAGGGTTGAGTAGCACCGATTTTGGCTAAAAATAAGATCTTCTATTTGAGGGTCAAAGCCACAAAGATAAGAACTCTGTTTCCTCTTCTGGTGCCAGCTAGACCCCAGTGCCCTCTTCTAGCTCAAGGACTTGAATGGTCCATGTGTTCATCATCCAGAGTTTTGGTGTATGCTTAGCTCTATGCTCTGGGCTAGGCTGTCCATATACAAAATGGACAGGACATCTGGCCCCTGCCCAAAGTGGCACAGCAAGGAGTAAACATCTCAAGCAATTAGAGGAAGGCATGGGTCCGAGGGCAGAAAGATGTGCAAAGAGAAGGAGAAGTGTAAGCTGAGACAGGAAGCATGAGTTGGAAGGTGTGGGGCAGCATCAGGCAGGGGACATACCAGGACCCTGGGGCAGGAGGAGTTCCCTGAACTCTGCACGGCCAGCAAGGAAACATCTTTCTAAGCCTCTGTAGCCACCAGTCAAGTGCCCTCTGTGTTGTGGAGGAGGCACCTAGGGAACACTGCACTTGGGGATTCATTCTGACCTGCCTGGATTTCTGCCATCTAACCAGTCCCTGGGAAGAGATGGACACGCAGCTGATCTCAGTGGTCACCTGGCTGTACTCTAGTGCTTTCTTTTGGTGGCAGGCTTTCCTCCTCCACCTTTCTTAGCTCTGACTTCCTGTTTGGCATAAAACAGTTGTGATCACTCTCTGGGGAAGGACAATGTGCCAACATTGTGGCTGTCATGAGAGGGTGGGATGCGGTGAGATGAACCCCAGTGAAGTGTAAAGTGTGGTTTGAGCCCTTCCTGCAGCTTTCTGGCTGGGAGCTTAGGCAGGTCACTGGACTACTAGGAAGTCTCTGAGGCTGTTTCTTGATCTGCATCTGGCTAGGCGGCATCTTCAGGGTTATAAAGGGTCAAAGTTTGTCCGACTAGAACTTCTCAGATGAGAACCTGGACACACAGCTCCTGGGAACTTCTCAGCAGATCTGAGTGGTTGAAGGATTTGCATATATCACTAACACCCAGGTGATGGCTGGAGAGGCCCAGGGCTAAAGAGAGCCCAGGTCTAATGTGAGTAGCCTACTCCCTGCCAACCTACCTTTTGGGCACATAGCTTTCATCCAGTCCAATTCTGATTCTCCTCCAGAACTTTCTGCAGCACCAATCCTAAGCTGAGCCTTCCTAGCTTGTCATGACCTGCCCAGAGTTACATCCAGGGCCAGGTAGCTGGGGAAAAGGTCTTGTGCCAAAGGATGGCCTCTCTTCTGATTGCCCAGAAGCCAGAAATCCATAGTTTTAGTGTGAAAAGTCTCGATTTATCGACTGCATCCCCCGCCCCACCCCCCACTGGTCAGAGAAACAGCACATTTGTAAGCTGGACATAGTTGGCCAATATTTGCCAAACCAGTTTGTTCATTTTTCCCCTAACAGCCTTGTTTTTCTCACACCTACCTGAACTAGCCTTTACTTTTCTAGACTATTCTAAGCCTCACCTGTCTGTTAAAATCACACCCTGTTCACATCTCTTCTTTCCTCCACCACATATGACAGGGCTCACCTTTCTCTCACCTTTCTCTCTGTTGCATAAAGCTGTTCTTGGCTCCCTGTTGGGGCCATCACAGGGTGACTATAGAGAGCACGGTAGCGAGAATAGACTCTGAAGCCAATCTGTCTGCATTAAAGCCAGTTCTCCTACTGTGTGACCTTGGCCGACCACTTACCTTCTCTACCCGCTTCCTTTCCCATTTGTAATGGGGCAATGCTAGTTCTCACTCCTGGCCTACGGAGGGCTCTGTTCATGTGGAGGCTGTTGCTATTACTCTTTTAGTCTGGGGTTGCTCTTAACTTCCATGGGTTTGCCTCGTTTGGGTAAATTGAGCTCCGTTGTTCTGTTTGGACGAATGTTACCATACCTGCCATAGCCTGCTTTGTGTTTTGGTTCCTTGCGTGTTTTCTTATGTTTGTAACTGTTAACCTGCACCCGTGGGGTTGAATGTCTGTCCTTGCATTCCCTTCTGTACTCAGCATTGTGTCTTGATCAGAATTGGTGGCCAGGACGCTGGTTGAATTAAACCACCTCAGGCTTTATGTACCTCTCCCTTCTGTGCTCCTAAAAGACCCCCCATCCAGAAAAACACTCGGGGAAAGTGGCTTACAATGAGTGGAATAGGAATCTAGTGTTTTAAAAATTGCATACCATGTCATGCTGAAACACAGACACCCTGTGGTCTTCTTGATGTTATCTGTGGTCTCTGGGTCTGGGTGCTCCAGGGCTAAAGCTGAAAATAACGTCAGAAAGCTTTGTGATAGTTTCCCAGGCACAGTGGTACACACGGATAATTCCAGCTACTCGGGAGGCTGAAGCAGGAGGATCATAAGTTTGAAGTCAGTCTCTGCAATTCAGTGAGGCTCTGTCTCAAAATAAAAAATAAAAAGGGCGGGGGATGTAGCTCAGTGGTAAAGCACCCTGGGTTTAGTCTCCAGTACTGTAAAAACAAAAAAACTAACAAATAAATAAAGAAACTCTTGATGATGGTGTGTGTGTGTGTGTGTGTGTGTGTGTGTGTGTGTGTGTGTGTATGTGTTGATAACTTTACTAAACAAAGTGTAGCCTGGCTTTGCTGTGTACACATGGCATCTGTATACACACACACACTATATCTATTGATTGTACAACTCTAGATTTGCCACTAAAACTCTTTTTGTCTCCCTCTCTCTACCTACCCACTCTCCCACTTTTTTTTTTTTTACATCATGGGAATTGAATCCAGGGGTACTCAACCATTGAACTATATCTCAAGCCCTTTTTATTTTTAATTTTGAAATAGAGTTTTGCTAAGTTGCTGAGGCTGGCCTTGAACTTGTGATTCTCCTGCCTTAGCCTCCCAACTAATTGGGATTCCAAGTGTGAGTCACTGCACCTAGCTTCACTAAACCCCTTCTTAGTTCAACCTCTTGCTTTACCTCTCTTTTAGTTTTTGGGCATATCTTCTCTTCTTTCTTCTAGTACTTTAAAGAAATTTCCTGTATCAATTAGTAGTACTATTAATTTCCCCCCTGTATCTACATTTATTAAAATTTTTGAGGTACAGATTACATATAGGACACTGAGGTGACCCTGAAAGACCAGGTGGACTTGCAACCACTGACCACTGATCTCCTCCTCCCCCCAGATCTATTCAGAGTACTCATTTCCTCCAATTACCTGGGTACCTTTGTTAGGAAAGTGAGTAAGGACGAATTGGCTTTGAGGGTTGGTTGCAAGGGTCTGTTTAAGTAATTGGTCTGAGTTAAGGTCACCTTTGAAATCAAATGAACAGTAAACAGGATGTCAGCAAATGAACAGATCATACTAATCCTCAGGTTTACAGTAAACCAGTAGCACTGACCTTCCAATTTTTTTACAGGCAAGTCATGTGATCTGAGCTTTGATAATAGAGGGGGAAGGGAGCAGAACTTTCTGGAAAACCAGATGGCATTTTCCCATCATTGAGTCACTTTTTGGAACAGAGGCTGGTTTATACGGTGTCAGGTGGAGAGAAGATTTGGATCCCTGCGCTGGCTGGTACCTCTACCTTGTACAAGGAAGCTTGCTCCATGAGCTGTGTATTCTTTCCTGCAGCTCAGGCTGCAGTGCCCAGTGCAGGCTACACCTAAAACCATTTAGGGAGCTTTGAAAACCATGAGGTCCAGCCTGGAGCCTCACTGGGTAGGGAGACCAGGGAAGGTCCAGGCGATGGTAGCCAGGGTTGGGAACCACTAGTGTTTGTGGTCCCAGTAATACTTTGAGAATAAGGAATATTTGTAGGAGGTCACCTTTCACCTTTGGGATAATGTTTACAGGGTGGTACCTCCATTTTTGCAGCTCTGACAATCACCCTTTCCTTGCAGGGAGGTAGAAAGCTCACCATGGATGAGGGCAGGGTCTCTCTCCGCACAAGTAGAGCAAGCCACAGCAAAGTAGATCCCTGCCCCCCTCTTCTCTCCAAAAACATGAAGAATTAATGTCTGTACAACCTGTTTTTGTACAGTCAACTGCTTGGATCAGCATGTTCAGAAGTCCCCCGAGAGTGTGGCTTTGATCTGGGAGCGAGATGAGCCTGGAACTGAAGTGAGGATCACCTACAGGTACTGTCTATCCCTTCTCAGGCCTCTACACCCAGCAGGGTGACCGGAGTTTCCCTGTCTGTTGGCATGGATCAATGACAGTCATGACTGCCAGCACCAAACGCCCATGCGGTTCCACTTAACAGCGAAGGATTCTCTAGCTTGGCAGGAGCCCCAATCTCCTTGTTCACTTTGGCAATTTAATATCTTTAGATTCCCATAAATGCAACTGAGTTTTCTGAAGCAAGCAGAGATGGCAAATGTTCAAGGTACAGGGGAGGCATTTGGCCTGGTCCTGCTGTTGGTGTCTGGCTCTGGGGGAGTGGGTGGCTGAATATCAGAGAACATGATTCAGCTTTGGAAATGTCCTTTCATTTCAGAAAAAGGAAGCATGGGAACAAACTGAATAAAATACACCCTGGAGTCATAAAAGCCGGTCACTTAACCTTTTATTCTCACTTGTGAGTGTGGGACAATACATAAAAATAGCCTTGGAGTTTTTTTTTTTTTTTTTTAACAAACTTGATACCATATTTTGCCCCATAATCATCATTACTACATTCATATACATTTATGAGCATTCCATGCATCCTCATTTTGTATCAAACATAATTTAGTCATAAATGATTTTAAAGTAATACTGGTATAATTTTTAAAAAATTGCTTCACATAATGATTACACCCCACTTTTTTTGCAAATAAAACAAAAAATTGGCACAAGATCTGCTACAATTATGTGGTAAAATATGGTGATTTTATTCTTGGATTTCTTAAAAAGAATTTCTTAAAATTCTTTACTATATCATGGGCCAAGCACATGTGTATTGGGCGGGTTAGCTGAGCTCATGAGTAATGGGCTTTCCTAAGGTTTCCTGTAGGGGCTCAAATTCTTTGAGATCATTCAGTGTGGAATATAGGTTTGGCATTAACACCTTCTTGGCCTGAGACTGGGGATGTAGTTCAGAGGTAGAGCAGTTGTGTAGGACGTACCAGGCCCTGGGTTTCATCCCTAGCACTGGAAAAAAAAAAACCAAAAAAAAAAAAAACCCAAAAAAACCCAAAAAAATCAAAACCAAAAAACCCAAACCTTAAGGCACAATTTGCCATAATTTTCCTTTACAACAAGCTGCCTAAATTGTGTGTCTTTTGTTCACATATCTTTCCACCCCTCACCTCTTCAGGTCTTCTGCTACGATCACTATCCTAGAGGTGGCTTCAGACTTCCCTGGTCTAATCATCTAGCAAGTCTTCACTGGGTGCCTTTGTGTCCAGCAGGCCAGGATAGGTTATGTGTAATAACAATCAATCCTCAAATTCCCGGTAGAGTGGCCACTTTTGACTGAATAGTCAAGGAGGTTCTCCCTGAAAAGGAGGTAGAAAGCTGACCATGGAAGTCATTTAAGCTGAAGTCCAATGACAAGGGGAATAATTTGCCCCGGGAACAGAAAAAAAGTACAAGTAGCTGGGACCTGGGAGTGAGGGGGACACTGGAGGAGTATTCAGAGAAATGGATACAGTCTGAAGAGAGTGAGTTACTCTCTGGCCATTTGAGTGACCTGAGGGTAAATGGGCCCCCACCATTGCTTTTCATTTGTTTCTCAAATTTCAGTTTTATCCCAGACCAAATTCACCAAGCCTGGTAAAACTGTGCTCAAATTAACTTTTGCATGCAGCAGTGGTGACGTTGGTTAATTTGCTGCAGCTCCCAGTGGAACTGGCCTGCTTGTCCCCCACCCCCACCCTATCCCTCAGGCCCATCAGAAACTTCACAGCTGTGGATCCTCAGCTTCTTTCCCTTACAGGGCTGAACTCTGGGCTTGTGTTTGCTTCTTATTTCTGTTCCCTATCTCCATCTTGCTTCTGAGAGCCTTGGGTCCACTGGACCCACCGAGTAAATCCCCATGCAGTCCTCCTGTGCACAGGGGATTATGAGGGGTGCTGGTCAAATAAATAGGGTGCTGTGACACTTTAATGATTTTGACTCAGCTCCATTTGTCTGTAAACAGACTTTTCTTCTGAAAAGGGCCTTAAGGCAGTTGCCTTGGGAGTCATCCTTCAATAAAAGATGAGAAACATCTGTGAGGCCAGAGGTGCTAACTGGATACCAGCTGTGAGCAGTCCAGTCCTGGCACTCCCTGGAGGACTAAACTCCTTCCATCTGTGTCCAGGGTGTGCTGGACCCTGGGGGCGGGTGGACCATGGGTTACACCCACTCCCAGCCTCTCTGTATGCTGCAGTCTTCAGCAGGGTGTGAACTAGGCTCCACGGCCCCCTGAAATGTCTGGTTAAACATAAACCATGTGGAATGTTCAGGACTGCGGCCAGTCCTGAACAAGGGCAACTTTAGTTCCATAGCAAAGAAGTAGCCTTGGGTCACAGACAAATTTATGAATACAGGTAAGGTATTTATTATTCTAAGAATGAGCAGACTTAGTCCAAAATGGTTTTGCTGATCTTAGCCAGGCTTAAAACCAGGTAGCTATTTCTATTTGCTTTTTGAGTGAAAAGTGTGCATACAGGTCATCTGTAATTGCAGCGAGTCCTTGAAGGACCCTGGTTAATCATCTTCCTGGTCATTTTAGGAGTTTGATATGAGATTTTCTTCCTGTCCTTCCACACTTACTGCTGGATGTCTACCAGCATGCTGGAGGGTGCACATGAACACACACACACACTCACACACACACTCAAGCACACAAGCCAGTGTTAAAACCAAGGGCAACTTAGTCATTGAAATGAAGTGCTTTCCTGCCCTGATGTCCCTGATGTCTCATGCAGCGGTACCACAGGAGCCTCAGAATAGCCACAACCTTTCTGAGTTCAAAGATTAACTTCTAAACTCATAGCCTCTTCCTTCCTTCCTTTTTTCCTTCCTTCCTCCCTTCCTCCCTTCTTTCCTCTTGTGGTGCTGGGGATGGAACTCAGGACCTCATACTTACCGGGTAAGACTTGTGCCACCAGTGGAGCTACAGCCCCAGCCTGCAGGCCCTTTAAAGCAACCCCATAGGACTGTACTTTCCATAGGTTGGGGTGTTGATGCAAGCTTACAAGTGGCTGGAAATTCTGCATGCTAACATGCCCCTGGGACAGTGACCAAGGAGAAAGAAATTTCTTGACTTTTACCCCTTACTTTGACCTCAGGCACAGCAGGCAGTTGTCAGTACCTGCAGACTCACCCTGGGATTGGCACAGTGGACTTTGCTCTGGAGGTATTTGCAGCCTGATTTTTCTCTGGTTATCATAGGACTTGGGGTCAGCAGAAAAAGTCAAATTCTGGTTTAGGATCATCCTCTGTTGGTTTGATGAATTGTGAAGTCACGTAGTCTCTCCAGGAACAATTTTCCCATCTATAAAATGGAGGCAGTAATTATAACCAAATGACTCTACAGTGATAGCACAAGGAGATGGTGGAATGCATTGAAGTGTAAATACTATCTGAGTGTGGTGGTGCATGCCCGTAATCCCAGCTACTAGGGAGATGAGACAGGAGGATTGCAAGTTGGAGGCCAGCTTCAGTAACTTAGGGAGACCATATCAACAGCTCACTCCCCATAAACTACGGGGCTTAGCCCTTAAGAACACACACACACACACACACACACACACACACACACACACCCCTACATGTCTCAAAATAAAAAATACAAAAGGCTGGTATTGTAGCTCAGTGGTAGACTGCCCCGTGGTTCAATCTCTAGTACCAACCCCTCCTCCAAACAAAACAAACCAATTAAAAACAATAAAAAATTATCCAGTAAAAAAGAATGATGATTATGATAGTAGCTACTATTTATTGAGTACTTACTAAGTTTGAGTTCTATTTTAAATACCATGACTGCATTATTTTAAAGACCACAATTTGTTTGGAAAAGAATAATAATGCTAATTATTATTATTACTACTTCCAACGTTTTATCATGAAAAAATTGAAACAGTGCACATACCATCTGCCCACCACCTAGATTTGTTTTGTCATGTGTGGTTTATCCATCATCCCTCTAAGTATGTTCCCAGACATCAGTATACTTTTCACAAGTCTCCATCATGCACATGATGAACTAGAGGACGTTATGTTTTTATTTTTCTCTTTTGATGTGAAATTTACCTGCAATGGAATGCACAAGTTTACATTTGCTGGATTTTGACCCATGCATACCCCTGTGGAACTCAAACTCATATTTTAAGAAGCAGAACAATCATTGCTTCAGAAAGTTCTTGTGTCCCTTCTTAGTTAATCATCACCCCTCCCCCAATAATCAACTTCCCGTGTGATTTATTTTCTGAATGGGTATCTTTTTTAAGCCAACCTTTCAGAAAAGGAGATAGCCTTAGGTGAAATTGTTTAACTAGGAGCAACTGTCTGGTGGGGGAAGCCATGGCTTGATTCCATGTCAGCAAGTTCAGAGCCAAGAACCCACATCACATGCCATAGGCTATGTCAGCGACTTCACTGGGACCTGATGCATCCTAGGACGAAGCCCTTCAAAATGGGCTACAGTCAGCATCCTTTTTCTGGGACTCAGCTTATGGGGGATGGTCAGTAATGTGTTTTCTTCCTCAGGTTCCCAGAACCTCTCACTCCTGGGTCTGCTAATTCCTTAGACAGGCTCATTTCTGAAGAATCACTGTCATGCTTCTTTGTGTCATGAATCAACAGCTCATTCCCCACAATCTATGGGGCTCAGCTCTTAAGAACACCTTCATGCTGAGAATTCATGAAAATCTCCACCATTGCTGTATCGCAGGCAGACACATACACATAGACACACACACACACACACACACACACACACACACACCTACACACATGTACCTTTTAAAAATTTTTTGTTACTGGGGGTTGAACCTGAGGTGCTGTTCCACCAAGCTGCATCACCGGCCCTTTTTATTTTTTTAAGATAGGGTCTGGATAAGTTACAGAGGGTCTTGCTAAATTGCTGAGGCTGGCCTTGAACTTGCAATCCTCCTGCCTCAGCCTCCCAAGTTGCTGGGATTACAGGTGTGAACCACCATGCCTGGCTACATTCACAGCTTTTAAACTTGTTTCCACAGCACTGGCAAAGCTCTGCTTCATGTTCTGTGATGGTTGTGTCGCCTCTTGATAGATATGCCCTAAGTTACTTAATCATTGCCTCTGGGTGGACACTCTTGTGGCCTTCAGGTGTGTGCTGTTTTGTATATTAGCGTTTAAACTCTACTTCACTTGGCCATAGACCTTTCCTGGGGCCAAGTGGTAGGGAGGCCTGGGGGGATTCACTTTAAGAACTTGGGGGGGATGCCAGTATCCTCACCTGGTTCCACTTTGTTCACATCACCAGTGCCTTCTCCCTGTGTCTTCAAAACCAGAGTTGAGTAGCAGCAGCAGGAGCCAATTCTTGGACACATCCTGCCAGAGGGCACTGAGGCTGGGATTCAGCCTGGGATTGATCTGTGCCCAGTTCCTCATATGTGACCTGAACCCCCTTTTAGCTTTCCTTTGCCCAGAGCCATCTGCCCAAGGAATCTAGCAGGCTCCTTGGAGCAGGGCCCCTGGAGGCCACTAGGCCAGGCATAGATAATTTGCATGCTCCCTGAAGCAAGGTGGCAAGAGAGCACTCTAGGCAGCTAGCTGCATCTTCTTACCATCCACATGTGCCTCTTTTAGAAGATGGTTCTTCTCATCTTAGTTCAGATGCACAGATTGTAGAGACTCTTGGGAGTAGACACACAGAAGTGCTTTTCTTTTGGCAAGATGATGTCAATGTTGGGGAGACTGATGAGGCTTCAGCTCTGCCACCTGCCTGGGTAGTATGTAATCTCCCTGCCAATCCTGGGGTCTAGGCCAGGGATTTCCAAGCTAGGGGTGGACACAGGCCCTTCAGAGCTGTTGGAGGCCTTGCAGCTGGTCTCACATCTGTTCAGCCTGTGGGGTGTGACCTGAAATAGGAGAGGGCAAGTTGTGAGAGCCAGAGTGAGTGTTTACCAAGCCGGAACCAGGGTCCTTTAATCTGAGGCTCTCTATAGGGGATTTTAATTTAAACTTGAGGCCAAATGAGAGTTTTTAAAATTAAACCATAAAAATCCAGGTTTTATCTCTGACCATCCTTGTGACTTTGGGGCCATCCCTCTGGGCCTCAGCATCCTCATCTGCAAAAGCAGAAATTAGAAAACCTTGAGTACTGTCCAACCCTGGTGGACTTGAGCCAGGAAGGCGGGTCCTAATCAGCATTGTGAAACATGGTGGAGCATTGTGGGTCCCCCGAGTGTGCTGGGGAGGACAGCATCATGTGCCTGAATCATTCAGCATCTGTGGCTGAATGATTTCCACAGGGCTGATTTCCTGGGATTTCATTCTGGGCCTTTTACTTGGGTGGGAGTTGGGTGCAGTGAGAAAGCCCTGCCCAGAGGAGCAGAGGGGATGTCAGGCCTCCCTGGCTCTTCCTGCCACAAACCCCTCAGTGGGCATGGAGGGCAATGGTTTTATCTTTGGGAGGGCTGGGTGAACGTTGGACATCATCGAGAATTCACATAGCCAGTGTCTAATGTGGAGGGCCCACAGGGAAGCACAAGATGGGACTTGTCTTGTGGTGTGCCCTTTTTATCTGGGGAAGAGGGAACTGCTATACATCACATGCTGCAGCCAGCTGGGGATGGGGTGGGGGATTTTCATGTTGGAGCTGCCTTCCTAACAGGCTTGTTTCTGCCTAGGGTGTCTTCAGCGTGGTCACTTAGGAAGGTCACAGAAGAGGCTGGTGTCGGTGGATTCAAGTGGTAGGAAGCAGGAAGTCACTCTGTACGCAACACCCAGTTGCAGAGGGCTTCAGGGAGGGCTGAGTTTTGAGAGGCAGAGGAAGGAAGCATGAGGATGAAGGCAGGAGGAACCATGGGAGGTATGCATGTTGCAGGGCGTGTATAAGGACCTTGCTTAGCATCTGGGTGGCCATCTTAAGCGACAACTGTCATTTTAAGGGAAAAGTTTCGCTTTCCCTCCCAGAGGCATTTCTGAGAAAGGCTCTCCCTCATACCAATCCAACCCTTAACTGCTGCATTAGGACCCACCCGGCTCTGATTCCTGAGCCTCCCCCATAAAAGTCCCAGAACTCAAGCCTGTTTTGCCTCTCGCTCCTATAGAGAGATGGCCTTTATTGGTCAGCTCGGACCAATAGATTCTTGTGTATATCTCTGCCTGGTCTCTGTCTTTTCATTTTCTCGATTACCCATCTCTCGTTCTTCTCTTTCCCTTAAGTGTGTCTTCACCAAGCTGCCAGATGCCTGCTTTGTCCCCTGACTATGTGTAACTCACAGCAAATCACCTCTCTGACCCTCAGTTTTTTTTTTTTTCTGCACAATAGAATCATGGTTTTCCTCCCCTGGCTTGCTGAGTGTTGCTTGGGACACATAGGATGAAAGCCCAGACCTGTGTTTGGAGAGGAAGGGTCTATGTTTGCTGCATATTGGGATTAATTTAAGGTCAGCAGAGTATTTCAGAAGCATAGGGCTGAGGATGTCTGTGTCTGCTAGGCTCAGGAGTGGGTGGGTGAGTGGGATTCCACCTTAAGTGCATTAGCAAAAGGCAGCCCCATCCCTCCCCATGCCTGCATTTCTTCCTTAGCACCTCACATTACTTGCTTTAGAGAACAAGCTCCTTTATTAAAACATTGAGGCAGTTGAGGGAGGCTCATTAACTGACTGAGGTTGATAGATACAGTGGGATGAAATGGGTGAAACAACCCTCTCTGCAGTTGGTGTGTTCAGGGAACCCCAGAGTTGGAGAGAGAGGTCAGAGGCTCCTGGGCCACAGGTGATGTTCAGGCCTGGCTTCCCCACCTGAGAGGAGGTGGCACTCTGGGTGGTCATCTGAGTAACTCCATTTGGGAAGGTTGGTCTGGAATCTGCATGCTGGCAGTGGGAATCTAAAAGAAACTCGGTATTACTCGATATGCACAAGTTTTTAAGCCAGCACCTACCTTGCCTTAAGATTTTGGCTCCAGATATTCAAGCTGGGAAATGGTTCTGTTCTTTCTATATATGACCACTGTTTCAGGGCACTGTTTAAGGTTTTCAGAATTTCATATTTTGGAATAGCTGCATCTTCAGACTGCAGCAGCAATGACCTTACATCTGGATGTCTCCAGAAACCTTGATGGGGAAATTTCTGAGAATTCTTTGGGAGTAAAGCCTGGCAGAGGTTTAATTCCAGGACACACACATGCTTCCCTGAGAGCTGGTGCCCCCCTTTTGTGAATCCCCTTTCTGCATGCAGGAGTTTGCAGGGAGTGACCAAATTGTGGGAGGTGGAGGGGTGCTGGCTCCTGGAGAGGAGGCAGGGCTCTGGCTACCAAGGGGAGCATTGATGCTCAATGCTTGGGGCTTATGGAATCTGTGAGTAGGCAGCCAGGGTTTTGTTATTCCCAGTTTGTGTTTTTCCTCCTATTTTTGCAGGTTCTTGAGTAAGGGGTTAGTCTGATTCACAGCTTTGTTGTAGGCTGCACTTTGGTGTCCCTTGGCCATGTGGGTGGGGTCTCCAACAGGGCAGCACGGCCAGTATTAGGTACCAGGAGGTTGACACCTTTTACCCTTCTATACTGCCTTGAAATGTGTTTTGCCCTGGCCCATCTCCCTATTCCCTCCCCCAGGAGTTGAATCTTCATTCTTTTGCCTTCTCATCCCCTTCCATTTTCTCCTCCCATGGTAGGGGGAGCACAGCTGTGCCCCTGCAGCTAGAGCCCAGCCCTGGGGAGGATGAGGATGGACTGTGGGGGCCCCTGCTTATTCCTCTGGAAGACACCTACCCTCCCCCTGCTCCCTTATGGTGCTACCCTTCTCCCCAGTACAGGGCAAATGCTGAAATGGATAATCCTAGTTTCTATTCCTGACCCTAACTCCCAGAAATCCTCAGGAACTGGGACATTTACATAGCTGGAAAAACCAGAATTAGGATTTGAGCTCAGTTTTGGCTGGGACCATCCACTGAGGAATCTGAGGCTCAAGTCCTGTGCTTGAAAGAGGTAAAGGTGGGGTGCTTTACCACTGAGCTACATCCTCAGTCCTTTTTATTTTGCTGAGGCTGCCAGGAACTTGCAATCCTCCTACTTTAGCCTCCCCAGTCACTGGAATTGTAGGTTTGTGCCACTGCCCCTCCTCTTCTTCCACTTCCTTCTCCTCCTCCTCTTCCTCTTCTTCCTCCTCCTCTTCCTCCTCCTTCTTTTTACTGACAATTTTTAAGTTGTTTATTGGAAGTATTAGGTTTTTTAAAAACCCACTAATTATTTTGCTATACAAAATAAAACTAGTAATATGAACTTTTAACATTTTGGTATAGAATTAATAATAAGGAAAAAGATGCAAACCAACCAAGAGGTAAAAAGTTTTTAACAGTGGCACTGTGTACAAACATTTTTTACTCAAGTGAACATCCAGGCTAATAATTTATTTTCTTTGCTGATATTTCTCACAAACCTTTTAATAAGCATGGTTCTTGGTGGTGTGTGCAGGGTCTGTGTGCAGACAGTGTACCTTCTTACTAATAGGATGATTATCTTCCAGATGGCTAGAGCCATAGAGGACAAGCAGACACTCATAAAGCATGGATACCACTTGGGAAGGGGCTCATCAGTGCCAGAAAGTTTCAGGACCATCTTGAAACTTTGATCTGGATAATGCTTGAGTGTAGGAAGTAGGAAAAAGTGGGGATGATGGCTGTGGAGTCCTGAAGGCTGGACTGGGTCACAGGTGGATGTTGTGATCCCTATCATAGGAGGAGGAAATGAAGGGGGGACAAGGGTAAAGGAATAGAGATGCAGCCCCTGGAGGAGAGGACAGGGAGATGAGCCAGGATGTCTCTGCACCCACTGTGTGCTGGGTGCTGGCTGTGCTGCTTGCTGGGCAGTAAGGAGCAGAGAGCACAGGGTGCCAGGGAGGGAGACAGCTTGGGTGTTGGCTGCTTCTCAGAACAGTGGCCACAAGCCTGGCACTGTATCACCTTCATATCTTTCCTTGATTCTCTGTGGCTGTACAAATCTGGTCAGAATGTTGTTACAGACCTTGCTGGCAGAAGGAGATTTGGGAATCTGCATTTGAAAATGAACCTGTTAATGCAGTTGCAATGACCCCAAGGGAAATGTATCTGTTAGGATTCAGGTGCAGAAAGCAGATTCTCTGTGGCTCTTTTAAGCACAAAGGGAGTTTCTACAGGGTGCTCATAACCTGTGATGAGGGAGGACCCCCTCCAGGGTGTACAGTCAGCCTGGAGGCACAATCTCCAAGGAACTCTGGCTTCAGCAGACTCTTGGCACCCTCAAAGGTAGGGGGACTGCTCCAGAAAAACCCAGCAAAACAAAGGTGTGCCTTGCAGCCTCTCCCATGTGCAGTTCTTGTTTACCTACAAAGGTGCCAGGTGCAAAGGCGTCTTAAGGGAATTATGCTCCCTGGGGAGGCTGGAGTGGATGCTATGTAGAAACCAGTGAAGACAAGTCAGGTGCAGCCCTGTGGGGGAAGGAATAGGGAGTTGAGCCAGGGCAAGTCACATTTCAAGGAAGTGTAGAAGGGTAAAAGGTTTCAACCTTCTGATACCTGATATTGGCTGTGATGCCCTATTGGAGACCCCCACGCCACATGGCTGAGAGATGTTGATGCCTAGGGGTGGGGTTAACTGTTGTAAGATGAGGAGCAGACCTGTCGCTTCCCAGATCCCAGGCCACAAGCAAGGCCTTGCTGATCCCTCCACTTCTTGCAGTTGAACAAACTCTCAGGTATTCCTGTTGTGACAAGGCCTTTTTGGTTGCTACCACTGCTCAAGGTCTGCCATAACTAACAGGCTATGATTTTTTTTTTTTTTGCTGTTGTTGTTGTTCTACTTATTGTACACAAATAGAGCACAACTTTTCATTTCATTATACGTGATGTACAGTCACACCATTCATGTAATCATACGTGTACATAGGGTGATAATGTCTGTATCATTTCACCATCTTTTCTACCCCCATACCTGCTCCCCTCATCTTACTCCCCTCTTCACTATCCAAAATTCCTCCATTCTTCCCTTTTTTCCTGCCTCCCCATTATGGATCAGCATCCACATATCAGATAAAACATTTGACCTTTGGTTTTGGGGGATTAGCTTAGTTTGCTTAGCATTCTCCAACTCCATCCATTTACCTGCAAATGTCATAATTTCATTCTTCTTTAAGGCTGAGTAATATCCCATTGTGTATATATACCACAATTTCTTTATCCATTCATCTATTGAAGGGCATCTAGATTAGTTCCACAGTTTAACTATTGTAAATTGACAGGCTTTGATCTTGACCCCTAACTTATTAATTCCACCCAGAGTAGGCTTATCTGGATGTGGATTCCTGGTAGGCCAAAGCTTTTTCAAAATAACAGTCTTCTATTTTGACATTTTAATCCCATTAGTTTTCTGGTTGTTAAAACTAAATTGTGATTGTTTTCTAGCCTCAGAATTTGTGTAATGTTTTTTGGCATGTTTCCACTGGTGCAAATAGGAATGCTTTTGTGAAATTGCAGAGGTTCACATACTACTTCTGAAGTGGTACATGGCCTCTAGTGGGTTACAGCAGAGATGAGATGCATGAACTTGTGCAGTGGCCTGGCTGCCAAGGGAGAATATATGAGCATGTTCTCTGCTCTTGATCCCATGATCAGGAATGAAGTGGAGTCTGGGAGTCCAGCCTCTGAGCTTATACAGAACTTAACTCCATCTGAAACTCAAGGTCAGAGAGACTGTGGCCTCAATAGAGAGGTCATGTGGCTTGGAATAAAACAGAAGCAAGCATTTGCTCTTCCCTTTTTCCCAAACTTACAATTTGAGCTTTTGTTGACAATTACTTATTATTGAATGAATAATAAAATGAATGAAATAAATAAATGACTAGCAATTATTGTTTCATGAAGGAAAAAAAATATGTGAACTTTAAGGGCATTCTTAAGGAATGGGGAAGGCAGTTTTTGAGATAGATTGCTAGGAGAGACGAGAAGGCTGCCCCTGGAGCAAGGCAAGGTTAGTTAGTGATTCCCAAGTCTTATGAGGTTGGTGGCATCAAGTACTCCTCAGAATGATTGTGTATATAGTGTTCCAACACTTCATTCACTTGAGTCACATTTATAGTTTAAAATTAGCAGTGGGTAGAAATATTTACACTGGTATAAGCAGCAAATTTTACAAAGCAGAGCTTTTCTTTTTAGTTGTTAAGTTCTGAACCTGTTACCAACTCAGGTCTCAGGCAGTCATGCCAGACTTGGTGCCCTCTGAATGTGACCTGGTGACTGTGCCACCTTCCTGCTGACTTTCCTCCAGGTATTAATTTGTAGTGTTCTTTGGACCCACAGAAAAGCCTAGAAATAGAATGACTCCTAATTTGCACTCGGTCTGGAACTTTCTATGTGAACTCAGCTTCTCTGTGTTTTGCCTTTGCTGCTGCAGAAAAATGAAATTGCACAAGGCAATCTTGAGAGACAGATGGCACAGGGAACATGCAAACCCGAAGTGGGACCTGAACAAAAACATCCTGTGGCTTTTTTTTTTTTTTAAACCAAGGGAATAGTGAATGCTTTTAGGAAGTTAAAACCTACATCCTCTTCCAAACCTCACCAGGGAAAGGACTTAATTATGTGGATTGGGAGGTAAACAAGTCTGTCCTGCCAGTAGATGAATGTTCTGCCAGGACCTAGCTGTTTTCAGGGCTGTCTTCCAGGCTTGGAGTCCACTTGGAGGGTGTGCTTGTCCAGAGCCACCAGCCCGCAGGAGCCTGGGGAAGGAGGGAGTTCTTAATGTGTTGACACCTGGTTTCCTCAGAAATGTGAGCTGTGCTTTGTGGCTAGAAGGGAAAGAACTTCTTTTTCGGGGGAAACTCGGGGAAACAAGATTCCGGCCAAGGACAACTGCTGAGAGGTCCAAGAGGAAATCAGGCATTAATGAGGTCTGCCTGGTTACTTCTATTCGACAAGGGTGTCCTTTAACGGGTCAACTGCATACTGACTCTGGCCAGGATGTGAGATTTGACCTGGATGTGTCTGGCAAGACACCCTGAAATAGGGGGTCTTGAATATGGAACCACCCCTATACTCTCCCCCTGTTTTGCATTCTGATGATGGGAGGAAGTCTCAATTTATTACTCACGGATAAGGGCAGGTTTTTAGCACTTCTCTTGGTAATTTCCTCTCCTTCTTCTTCTTTTTTTTTTTTTCTTTTTGTGGTACCAGGAATTGAAACCAGGAGCACTTAACCACTGATCCACATCCCCAGCCCTTTTTGTATTTTATTTACAGACAGGGTCTCACTGAGTTGCTTAGGGTCTCGCTAAAGTGCTGAGACTGGCTTTGAACTCTTTCTGTCTCCACCTCCTGAGCCGCTGGGATCACAGGCTTGTGCCACTGCACCCAGCGGTAATTTCCTTCTTGAACAAGAATCAGTCTTAGGTTTAGAGCCCTTGGTTCACTTGGGTTGGAGTTGGGAACTGAATCCAGGGCCTTGTGTGCACATTCTAAGCACATACTTTACCACTGAGCTCTGCCTCCAACCGGGTTCATTCTTAAAATACATTTATATTAAAAAAGTAAATTAATCCAAGGAAAAATGGTGCATTAAATAGCAAGAGCATTGGCAATTGGTAAAAACCATGAAGCTTGCAAGTTTTATGACAGGAAAACAACAACAACAAAAAAAACACAAAAAACAAAAAACCCAACCACAAGTGTTCTGATGTTGAAGCTCATGAAAAGAACTGGGTATGAGCTGGGACTCCCAGGGGAGACTAGGCCTAGTATCAAATTCTACTCTGACTCATTCAATGGGGCAGCCTTGAGAAAGTGGCTTAACTTCTCTGTGTGTTTCCTCATCTGGAAAGTGGAGGGGAATGAAGCCTTTGAGCCCCTAGGCTGGAGTTGAATGGTGCTATTGTTTGGATCTTAAATGTCTCCCAAAGGCCCATGTGTTAAAGGGTTGGTTACCAACATGTAGGGACTATTGAGAGGTGGTGGAACCTTTAGGAAGTGGTGCCCACTGGAAGGAAGCTAGGTCACTGTGGGCATGCCCTTGAAGGGAACAATGGGATTCCAGCCCCTTCCTCTCTCTCTTTTGCTTCCTGGCCACCATGAGGAATATATTATGCCTTATGTACTGTGCTGCCACAGGCCCAAACAACAAGGACAAGTGACCATGGACAAAAATCTTTGAAATTGTGAACCAAATAAACCTTTTACTTTATTAAGTTGATTATTTTAGGTATTTTGTCATGGTGATGAAAGGCTGATGCAAATGAGTGCTTTGGTGTAAACTATTTGGAACAGCCTTTACTGTTGTCATTTCAAGGGAAGGAAGTGAGAATTGAGGTGGAGGTGAAGGAAGGCCAGAAGAGGGAATTGGGGGGGGGACCTGTCTCTTAAAGATTGAGGAAGTAGGAGGTGGCCTGGGGAAAAGGTTCCCTGTGCTCACAGTGGGAGGTAAGTATGACTGGAGACAGTGGGGTGATGCACAGCTGGTGATGGATGGGTTGCTCAGAAAGTGCACAGTGGGCCTGCCTTCCTTCTGACCTCTGGGAGTCACAAGCCCCAGCTGAGAATCTGGACCCCAGAACTGGCAGCAGCTCCGACAGTGGGTGACTCTGCTCCTTCTCAGAACCATTCCTGCTGTTAGTATCTGCCACCAGGGCATAGAGCAGCTGGGCTGCAAGGCACCTGCACATACTTGTGTCGCATTGACTCTGAGCAAGGGATGTGGATTGTGCCAAGCAAATTGTTCTCCTTCCTCTCCTTGAGGTACCCAGCTCTGTTAGGGAAGTACTAACTACATTTTTTTTTTCCCATTTCACAGTCTGTCATTTTCTGCAGTGATTATAATTGCTGTATATAGGGCATCTTTACAGGCCCTTGGGATGTGGCTGAAGGTATTTTGCTCAGTAGTAGAGCAATTGCCCAGCGTGCTCAAGGCCCTGAGTTCAATTCCCAGCATGGTAAAAAAACAAACAAACAAACAAAACTTAAAATAAAAAATCAAAGGTGCCCAGGACTTCATATTTGTGCTTCACAAGCATTATTAGTGGTAGGCCCTGTTATCAGGCCATCTCAGGGGTGTCGAGAGCTGGAGGGGCCATCTCTGGGAAACTCTCGGAGTTCAGTACTTTCCATAGAGTACACCAAAACCTTAAGGAAAACGCTGGGTATGATGGCGTGCACTGGTACAGTCCCAGCTTCTTGAGGTTGAGGTAGGAGAATCACTTGAACCAAGGAGTTGGAGACCAGCGTGGGCAACAGATTGAGAACCCTGTCTCAAAAACAAAGCAAAAACAAAGGAACAGACGAACAAACAAAAGAACCAAACAAAAGAAAAATGTTTTCTGCAAGGAATTTAGAAAACATACTGCTTGAGGGACTGGTTGACCCCTGGCAACTGGGCTTTTATTTCCTGGGAACCCCAATGTATCTTGGGCCTTGCTTGGCAGATAGAAGCTTGGAGACATTTTTTGTGTTTAAGTGTGGTTTCTGCTCTATATTTTCATAGCAGTTTCTCTTTACTAAAAGGTCAGGGTCACACAAACAAATAATGTATAAGGAGCTTCATACTTGGTTTAAGAGCCTGGTTAACTGATTTCCAGGGCTTCTATACTTTTATTGGTAGTAATTAGCAGAGTGAGCCAATGTCATTACCATTAATTCAAATTTAGTGGCTATGGAATGTCACGGTCAGAGGAGTCTGTGCCTTGGCCTGATTCCATGAGTTGTGAGCCACCTCTACCCAGAGTGAAGAAGTCTGTCTTGCTATGTTCCTCTTTCCTAAAATCCATCCTTTTTTTTCCCCTCACCACCTCTATTTTGCAGAAACAGTATGCTGAAGAAAATATTAAGTTCTAGAGACAGCATATGCATCTAAACATGAAATTGACACCTTTGCCTCAGCACAAGGGTAGAGAGGACAGAGGTGACTGTGCCTGTGAAACACCTTGTGTCTGTCACAGGTACAGGAGAATGCAGGGTGGGTTTGGACTCTTGTTTCATGCTCATTTGTTCAACAAATATTTATCGAGAATCTTTTATGAACTAGGCTTAGTTCTAGATGCTGGGAAGACAGCAATAAATGAAAATGAAATCTTTGCTCAAGTAGACCTTGTACTCTAGAGGGACAGATGGATCATAAAGAAGATAAATCTGTCAGCGAGTGTTTATTTCATGATTACTGAGAACAAGAGATACTGTAGGAAATGAACAAATTATGCAACCTCAATCTCTCTCTCTCTCTCCCTCTCTCTCTTCTCTCTCTCTCTCTCTCTCTCTCTCTCTCTCTCTCTCTCTCTCACTGGGGATTGAACCCAGGGATACTTTATCATTGAGTTACAGGCCCAGTCCTTTGTTTTTTACTTTGAGACAAGGTTTCACGAAGTTGCTTAAGGCCTTGCTAAATTGCTGACGCTGGCCTTGAACTCATGATCCTCCTACCTCAGTCTCCTGAGCTGCTGGGATTACAGGAATGTGCCAACAATCTTGGCTCTCAATTTATTCCTTAAACACAGCATAGAAACAACTTATCTTAATTCCCTGGGCTGGTATCAGGAAATGGCTAGGAGAGAAAGATACTTTCAAATATTAACCATGAAGAAACAGCTTTGATTGGAAGATGTATGAAAGCAAATACCAGTGCATTTCTTCCTTCTCTTTTCTCTGAACTCTGTTTCCAGCTGTTTCCTGTTTTGGGCTTATATTAGATCCTGAGGCTGGGGAGCAGGGGGTGCATTATAGTCTGAGTTCATGCAGGTGTCATGTTGGTGACAGATTCTTGCAGTCAGATATTGTATCTTTAATACTGAACACAAATTATTCCCAGTCGATGTTATGAGTTGCATACGGAAGGGCCAGTCAGCCCCTGAAGGCCAGCCAGAAAAATATTTGGTCTACAGTAAAAGCTGGGCCTTGAGTAGTCTACATTGCAGACAAACTTTAATGTCCTGCTCAGTACCTGACCAAGTGTTATATTACTCCTTGAACTTAAAGCTCTAACTCATTTTACTGGTATCATTTCTAAGAAAGCTGCCTGTTGCTGAACCTTGGAAAGTGCACTAGGTGCAAGATCGAATATCCTGTAACAAAGAGGAAGCTGAGGTTTCCGGAAGCTAAGGCCCAAAAGCTCTTCTGAGTGGCTGTTTTTTTTTTTCTTTTTTCTTTTTTTCTCTTTTTGTGGTGCTGGGGATAGAGCCCAGGTCTTTGCACATGCCAGGCAAGTGCTGCACTCTGAGCTATACCTCCTAGTCAAACGTTATTTTTTTTTTTTTGATGTGGAAGCAGTAGCATTTTGGTTTGTGGAAGAGTTTGAGAAGTCACAAATATTCAAAAACATGATTTTGAACAGTTTCAGAGTACTTAGACAGAACTATTTGAACAGCATTTATTTTTCAATGATTTCAAGACCTAGATTTGCACCAGGCCACTAGGTGCATATGGAGGCCCTCAGTCTCCCAAGGAACACATGGAAGCTCCAGCTCCTTGGTGCATGTTGAAGCCTTTAGTTCTCCAGGGAACACGTGGTCAGCCTCAACCTGGTCTGTAGAGCCTCCTTTGGACTGTGGTTAGCTGCCCAGTTTCAGTGGCTGGGCAACTTCTGCCCTCCCAGGGAAAACCCACTCATTCCTTTCTGGCTCAATCTTCTGTCCTGAAAGCTTGCTGTGCTGCCCCCAGTGACTGAGCTCCAGGACATTATCCCTCTCATTTTCTTTGTCCAGTGCCAAAATCCTTGCACATCTCCCTGTGAAGATGCCTTGAATGGGATTCTAGGTGCTTAAAATGAGATTTTTTTTTAATCACCAAGTAAGTTAGTTGATTTTAGTCATGTTAGGAAAGATTTCAAAGATTTCTGGGAATTCTCATCTGTTGGGAAAGAGAATACCTACTGAATATTCAGCAGGGTCCTGGGTGGCTCCTTTTTCTCATTAATGCTTGCATCAGTTAAATGAGATAGATGGTGCTTACTTTTTCTCACAATTATATGGCAACTGAGAAGTACAAGCTCCCCTGCCAGGGCAGCTATTACAGAAAGTTAACCCGAGTCTTTCTATATGGAGAGTCCACATTCAAACTGCTGCTTTAGGTCTGTAGAATAAAAGCTGAATTTCAACACCATTGATTGATGGCAGTCAAACCTCCATCTCCCTCTACACTGCCCAGAGGCTTAAGCCCTCAGAGCTATGAAAATGGACCCCCCTTTGAAGGCTCAGAGTTGCTCTTTTGTGTTGACCCAAGTTGCTTCTTTAGCACTGTAGGAGGCCCTCACAGCCTCCTTTAAGAGTGTTTCTGGGCCCTAGAGTCTGTGATTTTGGTCAGGGGGGTGCTCTTTCCTTGGAACTTAGGCAAGGGGTGGGTGGAGCGCCACTCAATGGTGCCTTTGTCCTCCTTTGAAAGCTTTAAAAAGAAAAGATGAAATTCCTCAAGAGGGGCTGGATCCAGGCTGGGCGGGAGCTCCCCAGCCTGGGAGAAGTGCAGGCTGGACTTGGGATTTGGTTCTCATCTGGTCTCCTTTGCAGGATGGCATTGGCAGGAAACAAAGCTCTCCTTGAGGTCCCTGCTTAAGATGGGGACCCTTCATTTTCATTTCACTGTGGTTTCCCAGCAGCCTCTTAATGAGCTTCATCTTTGACAGCTCTTTGAACAAAGGGGAACTAAACTTATTAGGTCTTGCATAGCTCAAAGGAGGGAGGGTCTTGCCTCTAACGCATCTGCAGAGTTCTGTGCTGCCCGGCTCAGGGGCCCTTTTCAGCAATGCAGAGAACCGGAATGTGACGAGTGGTAGAGAGCCCAAGTCCAGAGAAAAGGGGTTTCTTCTCATCCTATCCATCTGTGCTAGTTCTTTTTATTTAAAAAAAAAATTGGGTAAAATTAAACAGCAAAAATAGGGGAATGACTGGTTACTGCAATTGCCAAGTTCAAGTTCAGTGAGATAGGCTGGAACATAGTTAAAGGGAACTGAAGGATATGGACAATAGGTCTCAGCTTGCTTCCGCAATTGCCTTTGTTTTTCTTCATTTTCTGCTCCGCACAGTACAAGGAGGCAGCTCTCAAGTACTTAGAGATAAGCGTTTTGGATTCTGATGGGCTGGAATGGATCACGTGTCACTCCTAACCTACTCATCTAGGTTCAGGTTTGATTGAGTTCTGATTGGCTGGTGAACTCAAGTTTGTGGTAGGACCGGGAGGGGTTGGGCACTGATACCGCTTAAACCAAGGGGAACCACCCATCTGTGCTCCTGTGCTTATTTAGTGCCTGCCATCTCTGCTTCTGGGCTTCCAGCAGGGTTGCAGATCCCATCCTACCTTCCCTCCAGATTCTGACTTCACAGAATTGAGGACTCTTCTATTAAGGCCTGTGACCCTGACTGGCAAGAGGGTTTCTTGGCCACTGGCCTGTGTTGTTCAGAAAACTGGGGTCTCCTGTTTCCTTACTGAAGATCTAACTAATGAGATGGGTCTTTCTTTTGGAGGAGAATATTTTCAGACGTCCCTTATATATAATCTGTGCTTCAGATACATGTGGTGGCAAAGATAGACTTATCAGCTTAGCAATGTCTCAGTGAATGTACAAATGTTAAAATTATTTCTTTCTGGAAATGAACTTGCTATGCAACAAGTATTCTGGTACCTGCTAAATTTTGTGCACTGGGCTGGAGGTATGATACTTGCCACTTGTGAATTGTTTCAGCCCATGTATGGAAGATGATATGTCATGAGCTTTGTAATGTTTTGAACAACCAATAAAAAAAAAAAGAAATTATATAACAGGAATAAAAAAAAATTTCTGTGTCTTGGCTCTTTCCTATCTCTGATGGCTTTCTCTTCCCTGTACTACAGAGAACTGCTGGAGACCACCTGCCGCCTGGCCAACACGCTGAAGAGGCATGGAGTACACCGAGGGGACCGTGTGGCCATCTATATGCCTGTGTCTCCACTGAGTGTGGCAGCAATGCTGGCCTGTGCCAGAATCGGAGCTGTCCACACAGTTGTCTTTGCTGGATTCAGTGCAGAGTCCTTGGCTGGGAGGATCAACGATGGTGAGCACATGGACTGGGGAAAGGAAGAACCCAGGAATCCCCTGGTCCTTGTTCCTGTGGGGCCTGGTTACCAAGGAGGAGACTAGAAGTAGGGCTAGAAATAAATGAAAAGTTACACAGCCAAATGACAATGCTACCAGGGTGACTACATGGGTGACCAAGCTTTTGTTCTGTGAGCTGAGATCTGAGCATGTTGGATTTAGCCAGGAGAAGAAGGGAGGAGAGAGTTCCAGGTAGAGAAAATAGGCTGATGGTGGCAAGAGTTTAGTGTGTGTGAGGCCAGGAGGAAGCTGGCCTGGTTGTAGCACAGGAGGGAAAAGTAGGGAAATTGAGGTGAGGCTGTGCATGAGGAGGTACTGCAGGTTGGTAGCTTTCTGTTGTGCGGAACAAAGGGGTGAATCATCTCCAGAGATCTGGAGTCAGGTGAGGGGGCATGTGATAGATATATCCTTAAGGGTTTCTGACTGCAGGTTAGACTCCTGGACAGAGCAGAACAATAGTGTCTCCCCGCTCTTGCTATTGTCAAAGGGCTGAGTGTCTGGATCATTGTCCAGTATGTGGCTGGTGGCCCAGTGTCTGTGCAGTCTTATTCCTGCTCTTCTTACAGAGTCCCCTGAGCTGGCTTTCTAAAGAAGGTGCCAGTTTCCGGGAACCATTTAGAGTTCTTCTGTCTCACTGAAGACTTGCCTGTGAATTGAGCAGAGTTAAAGGACTGAGTTTTTAGAACCTGCTGACCAGCCTTTTTAAAAATGTCCCGGAAGCCCTTCAACTCCCCTTTAGGGTTTCTCATCCACTTTCAAGGAATGGTGCTGCCATCTCTTCTGCTTTTCGCCTCTCTAGAACTTTACAGCACCCAATCTGTGCCAGACACTGTTCAAAGCACTTTGCAAAGATTATCTTCTTTAATTTTTACTAACTTAGTCCTCATGCATTTGTATAAAATTGTACTCTTATTTTGTTTTTCTCCTTTAAAATTTTCACTGTGACCATTTCAAAGAGTAAAACTCAGTGGCAGTAAGTACATTTGCAGTGGTGTACAATCAGCATCACTATCTAGTTCCAGAACTTTCTCATGGCCCCAACCAGGCATGTTATACCTGCCAAGAAGGCATTCCTGATCTGGGGGTGGTGGCACACTCCTGTAAATCTCTGCAGTTTTGGAGACTGAGATAGGAGGATTGCAAGCCGGGAAATTTAGTGAGAACTTGTCTCAAAATAAAGAGTGAAGAGGGCTAGGAATGTAACTCAGTGGTAGTGTCCCGGGTTTACTCTTTAGTACTGCTCCCTGCCCCCCCCCCCAAAAAAAAGAAAAAAAAAGTTATACCCCTTTCCTCCTGTCTAATCTCTGGCAACCACTTATTTTTTGATTTGCCAATTCTGGATATTTCAAATAAAGGAAATTGTACAATACATGATCTTTTGTGTTTGGCTTTTTTTTTTTTCCCCACTAAGCCTGAGTTTTTCAAAGTTCAGCCATGCTGTAATATGTATCAGTACTTTACTTCCTATTGTAGCTGATTAATGTTCCACTGTGTGGATATATCATATTTTGTTAATCCATTTAGCAGTTGAGGGACAGTTGAGGTGTTTCCACTTTTGGACTGGAGAATGGATTGGCTATGAATGTTCATATGCAAGAACACCTGCTTTCAATTTTGAGAGTATAGACTTAGGAGCAGAATTGCTGGTTCATATGGTAATTCTATGTTTAACTCTTTGAAAAATAGCAAAATTGTTTCCCAAAAGGGCTACACTATTTTACATTCCCACAAGTAACATATGAGGGTTCCAGAAACTGCATCCTCATCAGCTCTGGTTAATTTCCATTAAAAAATTATACTGTCAGAGTGAGAATAAAGCAGTATCTCACTGTGGTTTGATTTGTATTTCCCCGATGACTAATACTGTTGAGCATCTTTTTCTGTGCTTTTTGGCCAGTGCTATGGTTTGGATATAAGATGTCCCTCCAAAAGCTCCTTGTTAATGCAGGGATATTCAAAGGTAAAATAATTGGATTATGAGAGCTGTAAGATAATCATTCCATCCTAGTTTGAATGGACTAACTGGGTGGTGTCTGTAGGCAGGTGGGGCATGGATGGAGGAGGTGGGTCATTGTGGGTATACCCTGGAAGGGTTCCTCTCCTCTGTGGCCCCTTCCCCTTTTCCATGGCTTTATGAATAATAAGTGAGTAATCAATGCTCCTTGACCATGATGTTCTGCCTTCCCATGGGCCCAGAGTGATGGAGTTGACCCACCATGGACTAAACCTCTGAAACCATAAGACCAAATAAGCTTTTCTAAGTTGGTCTTATCAGGTATTTTGGTCACAGTAATGCAAAGCTGACCAACACATATTTATATGTCTTCTTCAGAGAAAATGTCTGCTTAAACACTTTGCCTGTTTTTTAATTGGTCATTTGTCCATGTGTTGTTGAGTTTTTTTAAAAAAAATATTTTTAGTTGTAGATGGATTCAATACTTTTATTTTATTTATTTACTTTTATGTGTGCTGAGGATCAAACCCAATGCCTCACATGTGTGAGGCAAGTGCCCCACCACTGAGCTATAATCCCAGCCCTGTTATTGAGTTTTAGGAGTTCCTTATTATATTCTGGATGCTGAAAAGGATATATATATATATATATATATATATATATATATATATATATATATATATATTTAATTTTGTGTTAGGGATTGAACCCAGGGATGCTCTACCACTGAGCTATATGCCCAGCCCTTTTTATTTTTTGAGACAAGGTCTTGCCAAGTTGCCCAGGCTGGCCTTTAATTTGCGATTCTTCTGCTTCAGCCTCCTGAGTTGCTGGAATTATAGGCATGCATCATTGTGCCTGGCTGGATGGTGGACTTTTATCAGATCCTCTTTATGATTTACAGGTTGTCTTTTTACTCTCTCAGTAGTGTTCTTTGGTGCACAAAAGTTCTTAATTTTGATAAAGTAGTTTATTTTTTCTTTAGTTGCTTTTTCTTATGCTGTATTATTGTAAAAAACCATTGCAGATGGTATCATATTGATTTGCTTCTATATTTTCTTCTAAGGGTTTTGTAGTTTTGGTTTTTACATTTAGGTCTTTGATTCGTTTTGAGGTTTTTTTTTTTTGTTTGTTTTTTGTTTTTGCTCCCCACTGTATATCAAACCCAGAGGTCCACATGTGCTTAGCAGGTGCTCTACCACAAAGCTGTGTACCAGTCATTTTAAGTTATTTATTGTATAGTGTATAAGGTCAGGGTCCAATTTCATTCTCTGCCCTATGGATATCTAGTGGTTCTGGCACCAGTTGTCAAACAAACCATTATTTCCCTTGTTGAATGGCACCCTTTGTAGGGTTGGGGATGAAAACCAGGGTCTTGTGCATGCTGGGCAAGTGCTTTACCACTGAGGTACAACCTTAGCCTGCGCTTCTTGAAAATAATTTGACCATATGGGCTTCTTTTGGGCTCTGTATTCTATATTGTGCCTGTCTATTCTTATCTCAAACTGTTTTGATAGCATAGCTTTACAGAAAGGTTTGAAATCAGAAGGTATGAGTCTTCCAACTTTGTATTTTTTTTTTTAAGATTGTTTTGGCTATTCTTGGTCTCTTGCATTTCCATGAACTTTAGGGTCAGCTTTTCCATTTCCATGTAAAAGGCTGTTGGATTTTGATGTGAATTGCATTGAATTTGTTGAAAAATTGGCAAGCACTGTCATAACAATATAATCCCAGATCATGGATTTCTTTATATTTAAGCCTTTAAAAAATTTCTTCTACAAGCTGGGTACAATAGTGTATACCTATAATTCCAGCTACTGGAGAGGCTGTAGCAGGAGTGATGCTAGTTCAAGGCCAGCCTTCACAACTTAATGAGACTCTGTCTCAAAATAAAAATAAAAAGGACTGGGGTTATAACTCAGTGGTAGAGTACCTCTGGATTCAATCTATAGTACTGAAAAAAAAATTTTTTCTTCTAGCAATGTTTTGTAGGGTTTAGTGTATATGTCTGGCCCCTCCTTGTATACATTTTCCTAAGTATTTTATTATTTCTGAATTTTTATTTATTTTTTGGTACCAGGGATTGAACTCAGAGGCATGTGACCACTGAGCAACACCCCCAGCCCTGTTTTGTATTTTATTTAGTGACAGGATCTCAATGAGTTGCTTAGCACCTTGCCATTGCTGAGGTTAGCTTTGAACTCACGATCCTCCTGCCTCAGCCTCCCAAGCTGCTGGGATTACAGGCGTGTGCCACCATACCCAGCCTGAAGTTTTTGTAAATTGAATTGTTTTCTTAATATCTTTTGCTTGTGTATAGAGACAGAAATTATTTTTGCATATTTTGATTTTTTACCCTATAAAGTTGCTGATTTATTTATTAATTTCAGTGGTGTGTGTGTGTGTGTGTGTGTGTGTGTGTGTGTGTGTGTGTGTATTTCTTAGGATTTTCTACCTATAGGATCATGTCATCTGTGAATAGAGATAGTTTTACTTCTTCCTTTCCAGTTTGGATGATTTTAATTTATATTTCTGGCTAGGACTTCTGTTATAATGTTGAATAACAGTGGGGAAAGTAGGCATCCTAGTCTCATTCTGATCCTGAGGGAATGCTTTGGTCTCTGATGTTGAGTATGATGTTAGCTATTGATTTTCATAGATGCTCTTTATCAGGTTAAGTAGGTTCCTTCTGACTCCTAGTTTGACAAGTGTTTTTTTTTTTTAATCATGAAAGAGTATTGAATTTTTTTCAAATGCTTTTTCTACATTTCGGCTTTTCCTTCCCTCTGTCAGTGTGTTATATTGCATAGATTGGTTTGTGCATGTTGACCACCCTTTCTTCTTGGGGTAAATCCCACTGATCGTAGGAGCATCTATGAAAACAAAATATATTATGTTCAGTTATTGTTTTAAGCACTAAGTTTTGGTGCAGTTTGTTATACAGGAAAAGAGAATCAAGAGTGTCTCTTGTTGGCCCAAGAGGACCCAGACACTGTCTTAACAGAGTCTTGCCCCAAGAAACTTAATACCAGGAGAGCTGGACACAGAAACCAGAGGGTGTTGGGGCAAGTTTTTCTTAGTGGCAACGTTCTGAAAAAATGTTACAGGTCCCCTGATAAGGCCCTCAGAAGTGGTGAGACCTCTGCTTTCCCAAGCTGGTAGTTTAAGAATCCTGAGATTCTGGGCACTATCCCAGCATCCAGGTACCAAATCCCTCGTCTTCCAGAGTTTTCCAGAGTCAACTGTTATTGCTTGTCTCAAAGCATCTTAACAAACACACTTAATAACCATGGCCACACCAGCAAGAGAGGAAAAGAGCATCCCAGTGTAATGCTAAAAGAATAAACTCTGGTGGAAGAGCCTGACTCTGAATATGTCACTTAATGTCTCTGTGCCTCGGTTTCTTCATCTTTAAAGAGAAAATAATAACTTCCCACCAAAGAAAAGACCAGGACCAGATAGTTTCATTGATAAATTAACCAATTTATAGAATAATTAACATCAATTCTTCCCAAGCTCTTCCCAAAACTGAAGAGGTGAGAATCCTCCAAAATCCTTTTTATGAGGGCAGCATTACTTTAATACCAAAGCCACTGTAAGAAAACTGTAGACCAATATCCCTTATGAAAAATGATGCAAAAACCCTCAACTCAATACTATTGACAGGATTATATCCACGACTGCCTGATTGTCCTCATGGTCAGGACTAGAATACACAGAGCATCCTTTTTTTTAATACTTCATTGGTCAAACCATTCACTGGCCAGTCCAGATACAAGGGGAAAGGACCTAGATCATCTTTCTCCATAAGACTAGGTCAAAGAATCTGTAGCTATCTTCAGTCTACCACTAGGAGGGTTGGTGTATTTTCTGAGTGTGACCACCTGGGTCTTGCCATGAGCCAGGTAGCCACCTTCATTGGTATGCATGATTCTAGAGTTCCAGTCACCTGTCCCGGCTTCCAGGCTGTCACCATTATTCTTTTATCTTCTCTCTTGCTTATTGCTGTATGAAGATAAAGAGGACTATGAGCCAGGGAATGTGGGTGGTTCTAGAAGCTAAGAATGGTTCAGGGCTGACAGTCAGCAAGAAAATGAAGACCTTGGACCTGAAGTCTCATGGAACTTAGTTCTGCCAATAGCCAGTTGGGCCAGGGAGCAGATCCTTCCCCAGAGCTTCCAGATGGGAGCTCAGCCTGCCAACACCTTTTTTTTTTTTTGCCTTGCAAGACTCTGCCCAGAGCACCTTCAAGCCTATCTGTTCTGTAAACAGTGAACTAAAAAGAGGTGTCCTCAGCCACCAAATTTGTGGTCATTTCCATGGGAGTGATTGAGAACAAACACAGATTCCAAGACCTGTTCCAAACCAGGAAGGGACAGTTGAGGCCTCCCAGGTAGTGTCACATGGCTCCTGCCTATGCCCCACTAGCTCTGTCCCCATTAGTCTGCTGTGGAGGGATCCCGTGGGTGAGATGACCTTGTCCTCCCAGGTACTCTCCCTGGGTCCTGACCTTGAGAACAGCTTGGGCAGGGGGGCCCTGGACAGGTGAGAATGCAGGAGTGAAGTATGAGTCATGGAGGCTGGAGAAGGAGCTGCCACTTCTGCATGGGAGATGGGTGGGAGATGGTCATCTTCCTTCTTCATCTATCGGGCACTCACTCAGGTCACACCCCCCTACAGGGATGTAGAGTTGGAGAGTCTCTGATAGGCCTCATATGACTCAGTTTCTCTAGGTGACATATTGCTAAGGTCTGAAGAGCAAAGAATATATGTGGCCAGACCCATGTGGGTGTCCTAGTGCCCCATGAAAGTATGGCTACTCCTGGGCAGGTCTAGAGTATCTCTCCAGTCTCTCCAATCTAGAGATGGGCCTATTATGGGGTCATGTGGCTGCAAAGTCCTGTGCTGGAGAATTCTTACAGCCCTCAAGTTCATGACATCTCTAGGGCTCTTAGGAGGAAAAAGATCCTGGGCATGTAGCTCAAAAGTATTTTCAGACAGGAATATGGCTCAGGAATATGGTGACATATTGCTCTCATAGAAGAGATCCTGAGACAAGAGTCTCACTGTAGGCAGTTTATCTGGCAGGTGGTCCTCAGGCATTGGGAAGTGGGTTCAGAAAGATGGGTCTACATTGGGCAGCCAGAACTTCATCCACAGGGAAGCCTGAGTGATAGCATAGCTCATGTGCATCAGGATGACCCCTCATGCAGGTAGGGGAGTTGAAGTACTTATTCTTCTGTTGAGAGTCATTGATAGAGGAGAGCTGGGGTGGAAGTAATTCCTCAGAACTTCTGCACTTTGCTCTACAATAGGCCCTCGGTACAGCCTATTGCTACAATGGATATTTTTTTCCAGACTTTTCGTTAGAATAACTATATAATGACCCACCTCAGTCTTGTTCCCTCTGGGTTATCCCACATTAGAGTACGGTGCAAAGGGTAATTCCTTTGCCTATGATCCTCATGCCCAAGTTTGTGTGTCTCTCTTTTCCTGCTCTGGGCCTTGCCTCATTGTCTTAGGAAGCTCAGGTTCCCCAGTATAATCCTGGGCCTGGCTGACCCGGGTTCAGTCATTGAAGATCAAATGCAACCAGGGAGGAGCATTGATCTAAAGGTGAGGGTAAGTGGACAGCTCCTGGGAAGCCACCAGGGGTGGAGGGGTCTCTATTCTCTGGACAGTGAAGGTTCTTGGCTTACAAAAATTCCCCTGGAACTGGGACATTGTGGGCTTGGCCTTTACCTCTCAGTGTTGCACTGCTACCATTTTGCCATGGGCAGCGTGACAGCCCCTCACCTGGGGAAGATGGGAGGAAGGGTGGAAGTTGGTTTGGAAACTGTCTTTATGCTGCCAACATGAAGGAGGAGAAGTTGAGCTTCATTGTCATTTGTTTCTGGTTCCTTCTTGTTCATCTTCAGAGCTGGGAAAGACCTGGTGCTGCTGCATAGCAAAGCCACTCTTTTGATTGATTTTTTTACTCAAAATGAAACTTTATGACACTCTTAGGCCTGGGATGTGTGGCTTCAAGTTGGGCCAGGAGGGTTGAAGCAGGGAGGAAACTGATTAGACATGTCCGTGTTGTCTCTGTTAGCCAAATGCAAGGTGGTTATCACTTTCAACCAAGGACTCCGGGGAGGGCGTGTGGTGGAGCTGAAGAAAATAGTGGATGAAGCTGTGAAGAATTGTCCAACTGTCCAGCATGTCCTGGTGGCTCACAGGACAGACAACAAGGTCCACATGGGGGATCTGGACATTCCCCTCGAGCAGGTGGGTTTACTTTACTTTGTGTAGTTTGAGATTAACAGGGTTAATTAACAGAAGAAATTGGTTAACAGGGTCTGGGGTTGGGCTGTAGTTCTCAATCTTGGTTCCCTACAGGTATCAGGGTTCCTTTGTTGTATTCACCCACCCACCCCCGCCACTTTTTTTTTTCATGCTGAGAATTGAACCCAGATCCTTGTGCATACTAAGCATGTGTCAATTTCTGAGCTAAATGTACAGTCCAGAACCATCTTTTTTTTTTTTTAAAGAGAGAGTGAGAGAGGAGAGAGAATTTTTTTTTTAATATTTATTTTTTAGTTCTCGGCAGACACAACATCTTTGTTGGTATGTGGTGCTGAGGATCGAACCCGGGCTGCACGCATGCCAGGCAAGCGCACTACCACTTGAGCCACATCCCCAGCCCCTAGAATCATCTTTTTATGTTGTGTCTTCTCTGCATTTGGAATTGAACCTGGGCAGACCAGAGAAGGTGCTCTGAATCTGTTCTGCTGAGTCCCACTGCAGCTGGGGAAATGGTGTTCTCAGGGAAGCTGAATGAAGGGGAGAGACTAACTGCCCTGTATCTGCTGTGTGTTTCTTCTCCCTTCTAGGAAATGGCCAAAGAGGCCCCTGTGTGCACCCCAGAGAGCATGGACAGCGAGGACATGCTCTTCATGCTATACACCTCAGGAAGCACTGGTTCCCCCAAGGGGCTTGTCCACACCCAGGCAGGCTACCTGCTGTATGCTGCCCTGACTCACAAGGTAGAGAAGCCTGTGTGAGGAGGAGGACTGAGGATGGGTACTGCCATGCCACCAGCAGGCTCTGGGCAGGGTTGGGAGGTATGCAGTTAAGGCTGGAATTCCTCCTGTGTTGGGATGATGCCTCTTGATGTGATATGGTGTTTTGTTATGGTGTACTCATAAGCAGGGCCACTGTGAGTCATGCCATTGAGATAGTGGAGCAGGGATGTATGCTTGTGAGACAAGACAGGGCCCTTCATCCAAGCCTGACTGTGGCCCTGCAGTCCTCTAATCTGCCCCCACTCCTCAGTCAGCTTGATGCCTGTGGGATGGAGCCTCCCTGGCTCTGACATCAGGCTGATGCTGCTCATCAGCAGGGCTGTGTTCTGATGCTCTGGGCCCAGGCACTTCTGACTTCATGAGTCCCTTGCTTCATCCGAAATGTAAAAAGTTGTATATTACAACTCTATTGGGGAAATACAAGAGTCTAAACAACAGAAATTTGCAAGGACTGGGGGTGTGACTTAGTGGTAGAGCACAGGCTTAGTGTGTGTGAGGTCCTGGATTCCATCCCAGAACTGAAAAATCCCAGCTATTCTAGGCTGAGGCAGAAAAATTATAAATTTAAGGCTGGCCTGAGCAACTTAGACCCTGTCTCAAAATATTAAAAAAGGACAAGGGGGTATAGCTCGGTGGCAGAGCACTTACCTAGCATATGCTGTAACCTCGGGAAGCACTGGTACCCCCAAGGGGCTCATCCACACCTGCTGTATGCTGCCCTGACTCACAAGGTAGAGAGGCCTGTGTGAGGAGGAGGGCTGAAGATGGGTACTGCCAGGCCCTGGGTTCTATCTCCTGCTCATTTCAAAAGTAAAATTTTTAAAAAAATTACTTTTATAAGGAAACTTAAATTACTATGTGGAAATTGCATTATAGTGGGCCACAACTTTTGCAGTATAAATCAATGATAGAGCATATTTTTTATTCCAATAAATGCATTTGCAAAACAGTACTCGTTTAAATGTGGATGGGTGGGGAATAGTGATTTAGTAGGGTATTCGTAGTTACCTTGGGGAGTAGCTGACATGTCCCATGTGGACTTGAGTTTTGAGCTACCATCTGTGGACTAAACTGTGTTGTAAAAAGCCAGCTTAACTCTTGCTGGCGGCAGTGGTGAAGGGAAATGACTGGCTCAGATGACCTGGAAGTCTAGGCCCATAGAAGCAGAGCTGACCTGGCTGGTGGCATCTTTCCCTGCCTTGGCAATCTTGTATTGAAGGTGAGTTTCCCAGCCAGGCTGACCCAGGAGCCAGAGAAAGCCTCAACAGTCTCAGAAAAATCTTGGCTGGGTTGGGGTCCAGAGTTAATTCTGACTTGGTCACTATGGGTAGCAGTAAGGGTAAGATGGAAAATTCTGACTGGGCAGGCTGGGTCTCTTGGGGAAGTGCCTCCTGGAGATGAAAGTGAAGTGAGGAGGTTTCCTAGAGGGAATTACAGAGGGAAAGAGAAGGAAGTGCTAGAGCACAGAACTTATGCCCAGCACATTGACCGTGAGGCAGAAAGACAGATGTGGTACAGAGCCAGCTGAGCAGATCATATGTCATGCCGAACATGAATATATATTAACATATTTACCTCTAGCTGCTGGCTGACTTTGTCTGAGTCCCTGGACCTTTCTTGACCTCAGTTTGCTCATCTGAAACCCGACTCCTCCTCAATTCCTAGTAGGGATGTTACAAAGATTGGCAGATTGTGTAAGTAAAAATGTTTTGGAACACATAATCACTGAGACCCAATGCCAGGAAAGTCAAAGTGGATCTGTTTCTATCAATTTATATAAAACATACATTAGGGAAGCTGCAAATGTGGTGGGATTCTTTGTTATTTGTGTTTTTTTTTCTTACTTTCTGTACTGGAAATGGAAACCAAGGACACTCGATCACTCAGCAACATCTTCAACTATTTTATTTTTATTTTTAAAATTTTGCCTTAGGATCTGGCATAGTTACTGAGGTTCTTGATAAATTGCCCAGCCTAGCCTTGAACTTGTGATCCTCTTGTCTCAGCCTCCCTAGTTACTGGGATTATAGCCACCATGCCCAGCCTATTTGTGTTTTCAAAGTGTTCCCCAGACACTGCTTACATGAGCAAAAAAAGTGGGGTTATAGGCATGGGGGACATCTTTTGAATGACTTTTTAATATGTGGAGGTTTTTTGAAGTGTTAGGAATACTTTTAAGGCTTCTATAGATAAGACTAAATATGAAAAATAATGGAAAGAGAAGTGTGTTTCTTCTCATTCATTTGATATTTAGGGACTGCCCCATTCCAGTGCTCAGGACTTGGGATGCAGGGAGACCTAGGCATCCACAAGAAAGTAGGCGACTATGCAACTTTCTCTGCTCAGTGGTAGCAACACATAGGAAAAAGATTGTTTAGGTAACTGTGAACTACCAACCAGATGTGTGTCCCAGCTATGCCCTGCAGTGGCTGGATTAGTCTGTGTGTCCTTTGCTGTAAGGTGGGATTAAGAGTCCTCACATTTGGGGCTATCCTGCAGTTCAGGTGACTGTGCTCAGGTGACTAGGTGTGTCAAGCCATTGGCGCAATATGTTGTTGGTGCCCTCATCATAATCACTGGGATTTTAGTATGTGGGCTCTTGCACAAGTGTGTGTGTGTAAGTGCATGTTTGCATGCATATAGATGTGTGTGGGTACATGTATATGTGCATATGCTTGCCTGTGTATATGTGCACATGTGTTTGTGTGTGTACACATGCATGTATGCTTATACTATAGAATTAAGGCTCTTAGGGAAAAGGGTTTTAGGTTTTTGTGATTTTTTTCCTTTCTTTTTTGATATTGGACATGAACTGGGGGTATTTTACTACTGATCTACAAACTCATTTTTTATTTTGAGATAGGGTCTTGCTAAGTTGCTTATGGCACTAAATTGCTGAGGCTGGCCTTGAACTTGGTATCTTCCTGCCTCAGCTTCCTGAGTTGCTGGGATTACAGGTGTGCTGCTCGCCTGGTTTAGAATGGTTGACTCTGGAGTGTGTTGGAGGTGCGAGTGATGTCTGGGGTGTATAGTGGGGTTGGGGTTCTGCCTGGATGCTGGGCCCTTAGAGACTGATCTCCCTCCATGCACTATAGGGGGAGAATTCTGCAGTCTCATGACAGACTTGGCAATTTGGGTTCAAGTTGTATTAATAATTCTTTTGACTTTTGAACATTTTGTGATGAGGGCCACAGAATGAAAATGCATTCTTTCTTGTGGAGCCTGGAAAAATAGCTCCCTAGTTTGGAAAAATAGCTTCACCTGGCCACTTGTAAACTCCACTGAGCTATCTGCAAACCCTGGAGAAACTGACCAGCAGTCTTCAGGAGCAGGACCTGGGGGCCAACTTGACCAGAGTTTTAAAAACATCTTTTTAGAACATAGATAAAGAAAACTATTCAAATCAAATTAACGAGTTATAAGGCAAATGCCACTTTGGTCAAGAAATGGAATGTTACCAACCTCCCCTTTATGACTATAGCCCCCTCTTCAATATTCCAAATAATCACTGTTCTGTGTTTTTCTTTTTATAGTTTTGTCCTATCCACAAGTTCATCCCTGGACATTAGAGCCTACTCTTGCCTGTTATTATTATTATTATTATTTTGGATACTGGGGATTGAACCCAGAGGTGCTCTATTCCTGAGATACATTTTCAATTCTTTTTATTTTCTATTTTGAGGCAGATTCTCACTAAGTTGCTGAGGGGGCCTTGAACTTGGGATCCTCCTGCCTCATCCTCCCAGGTCAATGTAATCAAAGGTGTGTGCCACTGTGCTCAGCCTGGCCCTGGTCACAATATTTTTGATGTCTTTTTAAATGAAAGGGATGGGTTCCCCTCTATCCCTTTCATTTTCTTAAACTTTGTTGTAGCACTTGGCCATTTGTCCCTGGTGTCCCTCTGTTCTCTGTGTTTCCTACAGATGGGCAGTTGGATCCCGAAACAGGATTAGGCTCTGGTTGGACACTCAGCCAGAATGAAGGAAATACAAATATCTCTCCTCGAGCTCTTAGAAGCTAATGATACTCAATGAAGTTGTGGGTCTTTTTGCCTTTTCTGTTTTGCAGCTTTTAAGGGGTTTTAAAAATTGCAGCATAAAGTAATACAGGAAGGTGCCCGTGTATGTGCGTGGTGTGTATGTGTGTGTGTGTGTGTGTGTGTGTGTGTGTGTGTGTGTGTGTGCGTGTGTGTGTGCATGTGCTGGGGATTGTTCATGCTCAGTATGCACTCTACCACTGAGCTATGCCCTCAGTCCAGGTGCCCATATCTTAAACAGACAACTAGGTAGTAAAGTTTTGCCTCTGAGTGTACACCTATTTCAAGAAAAGGGACATTGCCAGCTCTCCCAGACAGTTCCCACAGGCTCACATCTACTGTTTCTTATACCTGTAGTTTTGTATTTCCCTTTCTGTGCACTATATGAAGCCTCCATAATGCACTCTGTCATCCTGCCACTGGTGGCCATGGTGACTGCATCTCAGTTACAGACCAATGCACACGTTGTGTGGGCATGTGGTGGGGTGGAAGGACAAGCTCCTAATGGTCCCCCTTTTGCTTTCACAGCTTGTGTTTGACTACCAGCCAGGCGATGTCTTTGGCTGTGTGGCTGACATTGGCTGGATCACAGGACACAGCTACGTGGTGTATGGGCCCCTCTGCAATGGAGCCACCAGTGTCCTTTTTGAGAGCACTCCTGTTTACCCTGATGCTGGTAAAAACTGAAGATCCTGTTTGGGTCCCGGTACTGGTGGTAGGGAAGGGAAAAGGCCTGCATTAGGGCATAGGCTGAGGTCTGGAAAGGGGTGGTTCTTGTGGTTGACAAGACAACACTGTGGTTGACAAGTGGACACTGGAGAAGCTTGGCCTTGAGCACTGCTGAGTGGACTGGCACCTAGCAGAGGGTCTTCAGGAAGATTAGATGCTCAATATGAAGGAGTCTGATTATGAGCCAGAAGCTACTTCATCTCAAAACCACCCACTGCAGTGTTCCTGTCTGTCTAACTTAAGCTGCTTGCCTTGGGCCAGTACCTCAGCACTGTTCCTCTTCCCTCTGTGGCCACCTCACCTGACCAGATCCATCCTTTCCTTGAAGCCCAGGCCATCTGCCCTCCTATCCTGTCCTTCCTAGCCCTTCTGCTAGATCCTTTAAGGCCATGTGTGGCCTGGAGCCACCTTTGTTAAACTGAGATCACTTTGAGAACATGGTCACATCTTGCTGCCTGCGGTATCTTCTCTCACATAACATACTGTCCCCAAATAATTTGTTTTAATGTAATAGAACCATAGCAACTCTGCCTGTGGACTCTTGCCCCGAGCATTCTACAGTGCATGGACTCCTTTCTTACCTCCCCTGGCTCCTCTTAGCTGCCAAATGGGGCTGGATACAACCAAGGAAGAGGGTATAGGGGCAATGTTAGGGGTGGAGAGTTATGGCAGGTTTGGCCTTACTTGCATTGTTTTAGGGAATGGTGTGAGTTTGGTTTTGGTGGGAGGAGGGGTCAGGTGTGTGCATGCTAGGCATACTGGGTACATGGCTTTGTGCACACACAGCAGAGATTGTGCTACCAGGGGTAAGACCACTAACTCCTTTAGGGGCCCTTTAATTTGTGACTATGTCAAAGTTTGATGTCATTTTTGAAAATTCATAGTGATATCCCTTTGAGCTAATTCCTGTCTAGCTCATGTGGGGTACACATTGTGGATGTAGTTCATCCAAAACCAGGGGCAAACATGCTGCCTTGGATTTGGGGAGTACTGGGAGGAGGCTGCCTTTAGGACCCCTTTCTGTCAGGGACAGGTATGGGTCTCTTTTTTTTGTGACTGCACTACATGTAGATGTCTGCCTATACCCAGCACTCAGTAACACTGGGCTTGTCTCCAGATGTGTTTAAAATAGATGGTGTTTGATAGATTCTCCTATTGACTGTGGGTTTGGGCTCTTTTATAGGTCGGTACTGGGAGACAGTGCAGAGGTTAAAGATCAATCAGTTCTATGGCGCCCCAACAGCTGTCCGGCTATTGCTGAAATATGGCGACACTTGGGTGAAGAAGTATGACCGCTCCTCCCTGCGGACACTGGGGTCAGGTGAGTGGCCTACCTTGTGGCAGGAGAAGGTCTGCCTGAATGGGCTGTCAGAATCAGGATGGGCTTAGTGGTAACATGGGCTGTTTTTCCAGGATAGACATTGGACTGGGCGGGGGGGGGGTGCTTCTGAGCAGGAGGCAGCCAACAGGAGAGTATTTCACTATTTTAGCAACAGTGGGTCTAAACTGGTAAGCATAGGCTGAATACTAGCCCTTTGGAGGCATTTTATCAGGGCAGACACTAGAATCTTAAGGCAGAGGCACTTCTTTTTTCCTTCCCATTGAGGTATAAGACATGGTAAAATGTACAAATGTCAAGGGCTTAGCTTGAGGAATGTTTACTTACAGACTTAAATTGCTGACCAACATCCCAGTCAAGCTCTAGAAATAGAAGAATATAGAATAGAATACAGAAGGCTCTGTATAGTATCCCCTATCCATGACTGCTATTTGGCCTCTCTTATAGTGGGTTAATTTTTGTGGGATTTTTTTGTTTTGTTTTGATTTTTGGCTTTTGTACTGGAGATTGAACCCAGGGGAGCTTTACCACTGAGCTGTATTTCTAGCCCTTTTTATTTTTACTTTGAGATTGAGGCTCACCAAATTGCTGAGACTGGCCTTGAACTTGCGACCCTTCTACCTTAGTCTCCCTGGTCGCTGGGTTTATAGGTGTGGGTCAGTGTTCCTGGTTAATTCGTGTGTTTTGGATTTTGTATAAATAGGCAAAGAGCATGCTGTGTGAGTCATAGAGGTTTGTTTATTTTCACAGCTCTGTGGTATCCCATTGGACGGATATACCATAATTTATTATTCATTCTACTCTTGAGGGCAGTTTATAGTTTCTGTTATGAACAGAGATGCTATGACTGTATGTGTCCGCTTTTGGTGGGTATTTACACTCTTTTTTTTTGGGTGGGGTACTGGTGATTGAACTCAGGGGCACTTGACCACTGAGCCACATCCCCATCCCTATTTTGTATTTTATTTAGAGACAGGGTCTCACTGAGTTGCTTAGCACCTCACTTTTGCTGAAGCTGGCTTTGAACTTGTGATCCTCCTGCCTCAGCCTCTCAATCACATGCCACCAACCCAGCTCTACACTCATTTTTGGGGAGTGTGTCAAGAGTCAAATTTTGGGGTGATATGGAAAATGTATATTTATTATTTTTACTTTTTTGTTACTCAGCATGGATCCCAGGCCTTCATGTATTCTAGAAAGCTACATCCCCAGCTCTATATTTAGCTTTAAAATATTTGGCTCAATGATTGTCTAAAGTAGTTGTATTAGGCATAGTTAGTCTTAAATATTAATAAATATGTCTCAATTCCCCCTCAAAAAAATTCTGTACCAAACTGTTTTCCTATAGTGTATGTGATACTTGTGTCTCCCACATTCTTGGTGACTTTTTGCTTTTTGACCTCCTAATAGTGAAAACACCTTGGTATCCTTTATATTTCTCTGATGACCACAAACATGATAACTTACAGCTTTTCAGGTCTCCCCAGATGTCCTTTAGAAAAATTACAGAGCTGTTTCCCCCTTGGCAATCTCTTCCTTTTAGTTTCGGGTTTATTTGAGATCTGTGAATTTCTTTTTTCCTTTCATGTGTGGATTCAGTGGGAGAACCTATCAACCATGAGGCTTGGGAGTGGCTCTACACGGTGGTGGGGGACAGCAGATGTACGCTGGTGGACACATGGTGGCAGACAGGTGAGAATATTCCCAAGGAGAAGGAGACATGGTCTGGGGGTGCTGGTCTCAGTATAAGCCTTGATTCTGGAGGGTCTAGTGGGTGAGGCTGAGACCAAGGTTTGAGCTGTCAGAAGGAAGTGTGATGAGTACCACGTGCATGAGTCTCTTCGACACATGGCTGCTGTTTTACAGCTGTTAAGATTGTGTGTAATGATTCTGAGCCTCTGTTTCCTCACCTGTAAAGTGAGTACTCCCTCACAGGCTCTCCAGTGAGGATGAAGTGAGATGACACAACTCAGGTATGTGGCCCAGGCCTGGCATGTAGTAAGTGCTCAGTATTCACTTCTCTCTTTAGGGGTCCCTTCCTGCCTTGCCTCGCCTCACTTTCCTTTCCTTCTCCTTCTCCCTTCTTCTTTCCTATTTCCTTCCCTCCCGCCTTCCAGCCCTCCTTCCCTCCTTTCCTTCCTTTCTCTCTTTCTCCCCTTCTCTTTCTTCCCTCCCTCCCCTTCCACCCTTTCTTCCTTCCTTGTTGCTAGAAATCCAACCCAGGGTCTCTCACATGCTAGGCAAGCACTCAATCACTGAGCTACATTCCCAGCCCCAAGAGGCTCTTTTCTAAACACTGGTACATCTGATGGGGACAGGGCACTGTGTTACAAGAGACCATAAGTTTAAATTCTAGTGGGAGAAGGAAGTGTTTCTGTGGGCATTTTGTTTTGATCTGTCCCCGCCTCTCTGTGATGTCTGACGTACTGGGATGTTTGGGCAAGAGGTCACTGCTGATAAAATAACGCAACTCTCCAAGGTCTCCATCTTCAAGTAGCCAGCAAGTGAGATGTTCTGAATAGCACAGTTCTTATTCATTCAGAAAGTCACAGATGGAGATTCTTTTACAGCTGAGTCTCGGGATGCATTTCCATGCAGATAGAGACGAGTGGGAGAGATGACACGAGGACAGGCTTTGTGGGCCTCTCTTATTTGTTGGGTCAAATGGGCACTGACCCAGAGCAGTTCTTTTCCTCCATCTTACTATGTAAGTGAGTGGACTCTGCCCTCTCCTATTTCACACAGGGTCTGACACAGAAGGGTCCCTGAGCGGAGGGAGGCCTCTGCCCCAGCTGCAGAATGTGGAATTTCCAGGACTGAGCCCTGCATTAGGGTTCTGCTTGTGTCCCTGTGGAGGGACCCAAACCCAAGCCTAGTTTGCCCCAGCCAGGCGCAGTGGTACATACCTGTAATTCCAGCGGCTTGGGAGGCTGAGGCAGGAGGATCATGAGTTCAAAGCCAGTCTCAGCAACAGCGGGGCACTAAGTAACTCCGTGAGACCCTGTCTCTAAATAAAATACAAAAAAGGGCTGGGGATGTGGCTCAGGGGTTGAGTGCCCCGACTTCAATCCCTGGTACAAAAAAAAAAAAAAAAGTTTTTGTGCTCCAGAAAACATGGTCCCATCCACCTCCCACTTTGGCAGAGCACAGAGGAGGTGTCACATGTCCTTTGAGGATATAGTCTGGACAAACTTGTCACTGACTCCCAAGCTAATCTGGCCTTTCTTCTCATTATCCTTGCAGAAACAGGAGGCATCTGCATTGCACCTCGGCCTTCAGAAGAAGGGGCAGAAATCCTCCCTGGCATGGCGATGAGGCCCTTTTTTGGCATCATCCCTGCTCTCCTGGATGAGAAGGTGTGTGAGGGCCCTGTGGAGGTTGTTCCTCTGCACACGCACCTAACTGCAATCACCAGGCATCCTCCTGCTGCCCCTGTCTGTTCTACTCTCCTTTCCCTCATTGTGTGCACCCAGGGTCTGGCCTCTAAAGCACAGACCAGAGTCCCCATGCAGCCCTTATGCAGTCCCCTCTCAGAGAGACATTTGATGGCATCACAGCATAGAGCGAGCCCAGGGCTTTCCTTAGGTCCTCTGGAGGAAAGTTTGAGGCAGTTCTACTTGGACCCTGGCTTGTCATTTTTCTGCCTCAGGCCAAGCTGATTTTCAGTTCCTTGCTTATCAGTCTACCCATTCTCTCACACACGTCTCCCTGGGTCTGCAGGGAAATGTCATAGAGGGCAGCGATGTCTCTGGGGCCCTGTGCATCTCCCAGGCCTGGCCAGGAATGGCTCGGACTATCTATGGCGACCACCAGAGATTCATAGATTCCTACTTCAAGGCATATCCAGGTGAGTGTGCTGAAGAAGGGACTCTCATGCCTATCCCATAGATTCATGGAATCGTATTTCCGTGGATTACTGAAACGTTTTAAGTTAATAGCAGTTGAGTGCATTGCAATGCAGTGGTTAAGAATAGGCCCTCTGGGGGCATGAATTTAAATCCAGCCTTCTCTCCCTTTTCCTCCCTGACATTTCTTATCTCTACCATGCAAGTCAGTCCCACCTCAGGGGCCTGTGTGGGGCTTGGTGGACATGGGTGTGAATCCCGTAAGCACAGCACCTGGCCCATAATGGGCATCCTGTTAGCTATTAGGAAAGATGAATGAAGAAACCATTTTGGAAAACTGTCATAAAGGCTGGGAGTTTTCTTGCAGTTTACTTTTTAAAAAAAAAATATTATTCTAATTAGTTATACATGATAGTAGAATGCACTTTGACACATCATACATAAATGGAGTGTAAGTTCTCATTCTTCTGGTTGTACATGATGTAGAAATACACCGGTCATATAGTCATACATGCACATAGAGTATTAATGTCAGACTCATTCTACTATCCTTTCTACTCTCTATCCCCCTCCCCTCCCTTCACTCCCCTCTGCCTAATCCAAAGTGACTCTATTCTTCCCAACACCCCCCCCCCTCCTGCACACTATGGATTAGCATCTACATATCAGAGAAAACATTCAACCTTTGGATTTTGGGGATTGGCCTTATTTCGCTTAGTATGATAGTCTCCAGCTCCACTCATTTACCTGCAAATGTCATCATTTCATTATTCTTTAAGTCTGAGTAATATTTCATTGTGTATGTATACCACATTTTCTCTATCCATTCATCTGTTGAAGGATACCTAGGTTGGTTCCATAGTTTAGCTATTGTGAGTTGAGCTGCTTTAAGCATTGATGTGGCTGCCTCACTATAGTATGCTGATTTAAGATCCTTTGGGTATAAACCAAGGAGTGGGATAGCTGGATCAAATAGTGGTTCTATTCCAAGTTTTCTGAGGAATCTCCATACTGCTTTCCATAATGGTTACACCAATTTGCAGTCCCACCAGCAATTTATGAGTGTACCTTTTCCCCCACATCCTTGCCAACACTGATCGTTGTTTGTCTTCATAATAGCTGCCATTCTGACTGAAGTGAGATGAAATCTTCGAGTAGTTTGGATTTGCATTTCTCTAATTGCTATAGATGTTGAAATTTTTTTTATATATTTGTTGACCAACCGTATTTCTTCTTCTGTAAAGTATCTGTTCATTTCCTTAGCCCATTTATTGATTGGGTTACTTGTTTTGGAGGCTTAAGGTTTTTTGAATTCTTTATATATCCTGTAAATTAATGCTCTATTTGAGGTGCAGTTTACTTTTATTTTTTTCTTGGTTTGCTTTTGTGTTATTGGATCAGAAGTGTATATGAACATCATCTTCCCTATCTTTTTGAAACCAGTAATTTTCTCAATAAATCTTAAGCTTAGGGAGCTGAGACTCATCATTTGGGAGAAGCTTCTTGAAGGCAATACTTGTCTGTGTTCTGCTTCCTGGACTTATGCAGTCTTCACAGGATCAATGTTCTGTTGTTCAGTGCCACCTGCCCCTTCACTAGAACACAGCCAAGTGGTACTATTTAGAGGTGTCTGCATTAGGAGTTGACAGAAAGGCCAGGAGGTCAGGAATTCAGCCAAGCACTGGACTTCAGTTTGGGTCTGTAGAGTGAGATTGGAACATGGGTCCCTCTGTTTCTCATGGAAGCTGGAAGTTCTGTGGGTTCTGGTTTCAAGTTCTTGGTGCTGTTCCCCCTGCTGTGGTGCAGGCTATTACTTCACAGGAGATGGGGCTCACAGAACTGAGGGTGGCTATTACCAGATCACAGGGCGCATGGATGACGTCATCAACATCAGTGGCCACCGCTTGGGGACCGCGGAGATCGAGGATGCGATGGTGAGCTTGGCCTGGACCTTCTCCTTTGCCCCTGCACCTCTGTGATGCCTCTCTTACCTCTGAGTTGGGATGGGAATGTGCAACCTGAGTTACCTTCGGCACCCTGGGGTCACCATGTTTTGCACTTTTCTTCTCTGTCGTGCACAGGCTGACCACCCTGCAGTGCCGGAAACTGCTGTCATTGGCTACCCCCATGACATCAAAGGGGAAGGTAAGTGGCTGCAGGATACACTCCTCTTTGATTCCTGATCTCATGCCCATCACAGGAACCCTAATAAAAGGAGTAGACCTGCTCCCTCCCCCTCCCACCCCTCTGCCCTATCTAGAGTTTATCTATTCCTCCCATGCTCCCTCTCCCGACCCCACTATGGGGTTAGAAATGATGGTGGAATGTGATGGACATTATTATCCAGAGTACATGGATGAAGGCACAAATGGTGTGAATAGACTTTGTATACAACCAGAGATATGAAAAATTGTGCTCTATATGTGTAATAAGAATTGTAATGTATTCCGCTGTCATATATAAATAAATAGATAAATAAGTAATTTAAAAAAAGGAGTAGACATGGAGGGCAGGACAAGTTTTTTTTTTTTTTAATGGGTGAAGCTGTTGCTTTTCTTTTCAAGTGGAGATTTTGGCTGAGGAATCTGGACATTGTGTGTGTTAGGCTAGGGTGAATTCTGAAATACCCAGGCTTCACTGACCTTTAAGGACACTCTTTCACAAGAAGCTGTGACCTGTTTGACCCTTGGCTGGTCTTGAGAAATTTCCTCCTGGCACTGTTCAAGCCCTGTTACAGAGAGTTCATAAGAAAATGTCCGGCCATATTAGTCCTCCCCTGTTCACCTGCTTGGTCACAATGTTCGCGTCAGCTCTGCCTTTGCCATATCTGTATGTCACAGTGCAGGAGCAGTGTGCTGGGACTCTGGAGAAACCTGACCCGTGATTCCCATTGCATGTTGACATGCAGGGGGAGGTAAAATGAGTGATCGGAATGGTATTCTCTACTGAGGACACACTTTGTTCCAAAGCCTGCTGATTCCTAAGTGGCTGTGTCTGGGGAAGGGCAGGAGTGCTGGAGTATTGTAAAGCCAGGTCAACAGTGGCCACACTGACCTGGTATCGTGTGACCCAGACATATGCTGATCCTATTCCAGGACACTGCTGGACAGGCAGACCTCTTCTGCCCTACCCAGTAGCCTGGGATTGAGTGTTTACCTTCCTTCTTTTAGGGACATCCTGTGTCACAACTTGTCCCAAATATCTCATGCCTCCCTGCCACATTTGTGTTCCACTGTTCCACTATTTACTCCAACTACTTTATTTTATTTTTATTTGCTTTGGTGTCGGGCTCTGAACCCAGGGCCTCATGTATGCTAAGCATATGCTCTACCACTGAGCTACAACTCAATCCTTCAAGTACTTTCCTCAAATTGACCCATTGTAGAATTTTAAATTTATTTAAATGCTTTACAAACAGCATTTTCAGTTGCCATGATATGCTGATGAGGCTGCTGTGGCATTGTTAATAGGAGATTGGAATTGTTAATGGGAGAGCTGTGAGTGGCAGTGGCCAGCAGAGGTGTGGGCTGGACATAATTAGGGTGGGAAGAGAGTGAAGATAGGAAAGTTCTTCACATATGACTTGGGTAACTTCTAAAGGGACCTCACACTGGCAGGGATCTAGACCCCCACCTCTGGAGATCCTCAGAACTGGTACATTTCTGGAGTCTGGAAGCTGTGGGAGCTGAGTGTGTCTGAGTCTCGTGGCTGAGCAGTGCTTCCTGCTCAGGGTCTGGGGCCCTGAGAGGACAAAGGTATTGCTGAAAGGGGCTGGTGATCCCAGGTACCTTCTGCCCTGTCCTGGGGGTTCATCAGCCCCTGGAAAAACCCCAGAAAATAAGTGCAAAGGCAGGGAAGGTACATTGGAAAGCAAACTTGGAATAAAATGTAGGGGTATGTGATAGTCACTACCTTTCACAGGGCAGCTTAAGGTCTGGCAGATCATGTTGGGGTTGTCCTCTCCTCGGGTGGCATAGCCCAGGATGCAGGAGTCTCTCAGGCTTTTTCAGAGGAGAGAGTCTTGGCTGCAGGGCACCTGACTCAGTGTTCTCAGGGCTCCTGGGCTCTTTCCATACCCATCAGCAGCTCTAAGCATTTTTGCTCATCCTAAGCAAGTCTTTATCACCTGGCCTTTCATACCTGCCAGGCTGTTGGGAGAAAATGTACATTTCATGGGCATAATGATATGCATTTTCTTGGTTTCTAACAAATTTAAACATCTCTTTATCTGTAATATATGAGTAACCCATTAAGTTCTTGGTTAGAAGCTGATTGTCAAAGCTGTTATGTATCCATCAACACACCCTCTATTTTGCACTTGGTCTGAGTGAGGGGAGCCCCAGTTTAATTAAGTTTAGTTTAATTAAGACTCAGACCCTTTGAGCCTCTGACCAGGGTCTCATGCCTCTGACCTCTGATATCCTGGGCCTTATCCATTTCCTTCTAACTCTTAACTGTTTCTTCCTTCCATGTGGTTTCCTCCCTTCATCTCTATAAGAACTCAATAGTCCAGGCCCACTTCCAATCCCATATCAACTAACAGGATGACAAAAATGGGGTTCTTTCCAGTAAAGATCTCACAACCTCATGGATGGGGGTAGTAGGACTGACAACAAACTTTACACAGCAAGTACCATAACTGGTTTTACGGGCAGAGTCAGGAAAAGTATCACAGAGTACAAAGGGGCTGAACTGGGTCTTGAGGGATGAATAGGAGTTTGCCAGGTGATTTGCATAGGCAAAAGCTGTACTTGCCTGCAGATTGTAGTTTGTTTGGGAAATAATCATTTACTGATGGATTTAACAAGCATTTATTAAGCATCTGTTGTGTTCAGTGCATGGTATCAGAGCTGGGGACACAGCAGGGATAAAATAGAGTGTTAACCTTTAGGGAACCATCAGCAGAGGGGAGAGAACAAAAATAAACATGGTCAATGAGGAAACGACATAGTGTATTAGGTGAGATATGTACTGGAAGAAGAATGAATTAAGATGAGGGGAATTAGTGCAGGAATTAACAGGCAAATGAACCATAAAAAGAGCTACACACATGTATATAGAAACTTAATGTATGAGAGAAAGGATGTTACCAGTCAGTGGGAAGGGACAGGGTATCACAAATGGTGTTGGAGAAGTGACTATTCATGTGGAGAACAATAGGATTAGATCCTTGTGTGACAGTGGAATCCATTGTACATCCTTTCTGTAACTTGCTAGGATATTGAGAAGCAAAACCTAGTATTTGCACTAAGATATGGGTTGGCCAGGGCTGCCCAGCAGAGTTTTTTTTGTCATGATGGAACTGTTCCATATCTATATCTGCTCTGTCCAGCAGAGCAGCCCCTATCGCATGTGGTATCGATTAGCACTCAAAATGTGGCTCATGCATTTCAGGAATGCGTTTATAATTTAATTTAATGTAAAATAAACAGCCACTGTGGCAAGGCTGCTATATTATATTGGCTATATACTCATGAGGCTGGTGCCCGCCAACCTTGTCTGTGTCCATGAGCCCACATCACGGGTTCTCGCACAGCTGAGCCAACAGTAGCTAATTCACACGACAGTATCTGTCGTGCCAAACTGTCAACCACATGAATGCCCTTCCAGGGTGCTTGTGATAAAGTAATCACTGCCACTTTGCCATGCAACGGTCATACATCTTTAGGGCTGCAAGGAAACCAGCTGCCATAGTGTCACCAACGTAGGGTTTAAAGATCTTTTGGATTTATGGTAGGTTATACAAAACATTCTGCTTTGTGAGGTATCTTGTAGGGTCCAACACCCTCAAACCTTTGCTTTCCTTCCAGCTGCATTTGCTTTCATTGTGCTGAAAGATGATGTGGGTGACGCGGACATCGTGGTGAGTGAACTCAAGTCTACGGTGGCCACCAAGATTGCCAAATACGCCGTGCCTGATCAGATTCTGGTGAGTGGATGGCACTGCTCATTTTAAGCCTACTTCCCCAAATGATCAAATAGTGATGCTTTTGTGAGTGTATTTCTTCTTTACAGTTAAAACTGACATTAGTAGTATTTTCCCTGGATGATAGATGAGAACGAAAAGAGACAGGGAGGATCTGTAGCATCCAAAGCTAATGGCACTTATCTGTTTAGGAGAGTTCTGGGCAAGATTAGATGTTCTTGTACTTTGGCATTTGGAGGCTGGTTACAGGTTCAGTACTAGGTAGTAAAGAATACTAGAAATATTGTTTTATTTTCTGCAAAAAATAAAATAATATTTCTAGTATCTGGGTATCTGTGTTAGCTTTCCTTTTCTGTGACAAAATACCTGAGATAATCAACTTAGAAGGATGAAAGGTTTATTTTGGTTCACAGTTTCAGAGATTTCCATCCATGGTTGGTTGGGCCTGTAGTGCCATAGTACATCATGGGCAGGGAGCACATGGTGGGGCCAAGCTGTTCATGTCATGGCAACTGGGAAGCAGAGAGAGAGAGGGGCCAGGGTTCTGAAATCTCCGTCTAGGTCACACTACCAGTGACCTGAGTTCCTTCTACTGGGTCCCACCTCTTAAAGGTTCTACCCTCTCCCAATAGCACCACAGGCTTGGGGCTAAGTCTTCAACACATGGCCTTCAGGGGATGTTTATGATCCAGACCAAAACAATATTGAATTTAGGGCCTTGTGCAAACTAGGCAAGTGTTCTACCACTGAGCCACACCCCAGCCAAATAAGGGATATTAGATAAAGAGACATGTGGAAAATACCAGAATTTTCCAGCCCTGTGTAGTTTTTCTGAACACATCTCCAGGTGCCAGTGAGGGAGATCACTCATCTGAAAGATCTAGGGGGCAGAACCAGGCCACCTTTTCATCCCTTTAGCTTTTCTCATTCCTTTCTTCATTAACTTTTTTCCTATTATGATTCCTGAGTTGCTGATTGTCCTCTGGAGCAGAAGGGGCCTAGCTTCATTTGGTATTACTCACAATACTGGCCTAGTGACTCGAGTTTTTAGGTGAAGTGAAATGTTTCCAAAGGCAGAATTGCTAAAGTTGTTAAAAGATGTCACATTTATGAAGCCCTGGGTTCACTCCCCAGCACCAAAGGGAGGTGGGGGAGATCCCAAACACGGCTCTTAATGTATTGGCATTTGCATTGATGGACATAGCTATTTGAAAATGTTAAATGTTAAAATTTTCAGACTCCAAGACAAAATTTTTCTGTTAAATGGTTCTCACCTCTTGTGTAAAACAGACCAACTAAGTCTCTGTCTGGGGATGGAGATAAGGTACCTGTGCTTGGATCTGCTGCTACCTGGGGAGCCTCACATGGTATAGCTGTTAGGACAGAGGTGATTACTCAGCTGACCTGGACTGGTGTGGCCTTCAGCGAAGCCCCCCATGGTTGATGCTGTCCTTTGGGTCAATTCCAGCATTAGATCCAGGTTGTAGGAAGAGAAAGCCAGAGACGATGAACCCCATCCTTCTTTGATGTGGGCCCATATATCAGTGAGCCACTTCGAGTCCCCAGTGAGGAGTATCATTCCCCCAAGCAGAGTCCTTATCTCAGTATAGCCAGAAGTACCCAATTCTGATGCTTCTGCTGTCCTTACCAGGTGGTAAAGCGTCTTCCCAAAACTCGATCTGGGAAAGTCATGCGGCGGCTCCTGAGGAAGATCATCACTGGTGGAGCCCAGGACTTGGGGGACACCACCACTCTGGAGGACCCTAGTGTCATCACTGAGATTCTGAGCACCTTCCAGAAATACAAAGACAAGCAGGCTGCTGCCAAGTGAGAAGGCACACTTCTACCTGGACACTCGGACTATGATCGGCACCTAGGCTCTACACGTTCTCCTCAAATGTCACCCTGAGGTGGCTAACTCCTGTCCTAGTACATAGCCCCCATGTACCGCCCAGAGTGTGAAGTGGGGCTGGAGACTCTTTCTTTCTTCTGGGGGAGCCCCAGAGTTACATAACCTGTGAAGAGGTACTGTCAGATGGGGGAAGCACTTGTTACACTTATCCTGGCCTTGGTTTCCAAGAATTAAAATCATTGTCATCCACATCTGTGTCCCTTTGAGACAGTACAGGGAGACGAGAAGCCCAGTAGAGGAGCCAGCTCCCCGACTTAAGAGCTGGAAGCAATCATTGTTTTCTGCTGATGTTCTTAGATTCAAAAGGTAGAGATCTTATTTTTTATACTTTTATATTTGGGGAGAATAATGTGCAAGCACTCAAGAGTACTGTGATGATTTCCTTATATACGCTCGTTGTAGCAGTTATGAAAATCTCCCTTTTTGCCTCCACTGGTGAGAAACATGGGGACAATCAGAGGATGCTCTTTTTGTTTTTTAGTGTCTTTGGAAATCTGATTCACATATTTGCATAGCTATCCTAAGAACTTGCCAGCTTGTAATTTGATGTCCATTTCCTGGTGTCTATTTCTCCAGTACTTGGTTTGTGTTATAAATAGAATTAACTCCTAAGCAATAGGGTGAACATGCTCACCTTTATTTCTGAAGCTACTCCTGTGGGCATTTTACTCCAAGATATGATCTGGAAAGGTTTTCTTCCCCCCAGATGCCTCTTGGTAGGAGGTGAACATGCTCCAAATATGTACAGCCATTCAGAGAAGCCAGTGAAAACTCAGGTGACTTGTTGTTATAGCACTAGTGCTGCCTGACTCTTTCTGCCCTTCTTTCTGTGGTTGCAGCAATAACTACTATGGTCCAATGATGAGACTTGGAGCTTCTAATCAAGTCTCTCTCTTTTTCAATGTGCCTTAAGTCCTCCGAACATTAGCAAAATGATGTAAATCATGAGGCCACTGAGTGCTTATTTCATGGAAAGTGTACAAAACATGTGTGGGTCTGCTCACAGGTGCAGGTCATCAGGGAGCAGGGCCCTCAAGGGCAGGGAAAGGCTGCCCTATCTGCCCTACAGTGCCTTGTAGCTGTGTAGGTGTTCAGGGAGTGCTGGGGTACTGAACACCTTCTATGGATCCTTACTGTGCTGGCCTCTTAGTGATCAGGCGAGTATACTATGATCCCAGGATGTGGCAGTGGCCATAGCACGCACACTTTGAATAATGGTGCTTCTTTTACCATTAGCAACAAAGAGCCACGCACTGGACTTGGTGAGCCATAGTTACAACACTGTTTATGAAATGGCTTATGTTTCTACGTTGCTGATATAAACTCTCAGGATGATCTGCAGAGGTGTTCAAATAAAGCTTTATTTTGTCCATTCTCTCATTATGGTGATGTTTTTGGTTAAGGCTAGTCTTTGTTGCTGAATGTACCCCTAGGGCCCTATTCACTCAAAAGATAACACTTAAAAATATATCTAGGCTGGGGTATAGCTCAGTGGTAGAATGCTTGCCTAGCGTATGTGAAGCTCTGAGTTTGATCCCCAGGAGTGTAAAAACAAACGAACAGTCTGTTTTCTCATAGGGAGTAAATATACACTAACAGCTTACCTATCTTTGTTATTTGACAGATTGACTTGGCTTTGAATTACTGTGCTTTCCAACACAGTAGCTGTTTGTGGCTATTTAGTTATAAATTAAATGCAATCTGATAAAAATCTAGTCCCTCAGTTATTGTACCCTCATTTCAAATGTTTAGTAGCTGCAACATGTCCACTGGGACAATAGGGAGACAAACATTCCCATCACCACACAAAGGTATAGTGTGTGGTGCTGGTGTGGAGGGTAATAGAAGTGAGAAAGGAAGCAAGATCCTGGGTAGCCAGAAGGCGAACATGAACAGGATAGCCCACATCTAGGGTAGCCCCACTCTAGGTGTGGCAGGGGAGGATTTCTGTATCCTGCCCCAAATGCAGGAGCAGGATTTTTATCAGAACACAACTGAGCTATCTCCTGCAAAGCCTGGACACCTGCTGCCTCATAAGTCAGAGCTGGAGTGACTATTCCCAAGGGATGTTTTCTTGAGCCACTGAGTGTGGATGAGCACAGAGATGGGGTGCCGAGATGCCGGGAGGACGCCTGTGTGCCCATCTGAGGCAGACTCTGAATGCATGGAAGAGCAACTCACTGGGAAAAGACATGTTTTTGCACCTTTGGATCCTGTGGGAGCTAACAGTAGGATTTGCTCCTGAGTTGTGTAGCCACACACCCTTCCCCAGGCAGGGCCTCATGTGGCTATTCTGATAGAGTGTCCCTGATTTTCTGTGGGGAGCCATTCTCACTCCACTCTCAGTGACCCCACTCTGACTGCAAGGATGGGTTTGTGATGATAATTTCTAGTATCATTGTCCCTGGCCTAAGTGACAGGTTCAGGCCTGGCCATGTGATACTGTTGGGGCCACTGAGGAACATAAGGACACCATGGGTAAAGGGACTACTGCCCACTCCCTGATGGATAAGGCAGGATGTGGACACCACAGATAGGGCCTATTGGAGAAAAGGCCACATGGGGAATGGAACCTGAGGGATAAGCTCAGGCCCCATCAAAATGCTGGGACTCACCCTGCCCTCAGACTTCCCTTCTTGTTTTTGGTTTTCTGTCATCATTGAAATGTCCTGACGAGCACCAAAATTTGTGACACTGAGATGCAGAGAGATTAGGCAGCTACCGTGATGGCAGAGATGGGGCACCTCAGAAGTGGAGAAACATAAAGGAACACCAGACTGGGTTTCAAAGATTGTCAGTCTGAACAATAAGTGCCCCTCAGGCCAGCATGCTAGATTACTTTTGTAATGACCACAAGCCAGGGAGGCAAATCACAGATTTAGGAAGGAGCAGTGTGTGCCTTCTAAGATAATTTTAGCTAAAGCAAAAGTTGCTGTGCTTAAAGGGAAATTCAGCTTTTTGGCATGACTAGTTCCTAAAGGAAGTATGTCCCTATTAAATTTTAAATAAAATATAACAAACAATCATGGCTAACAGTTCAACATTTCATGATTTGACTGCCACATTTTATCTAAAGATAAATTATGGGATGACGTTAGGTGTGCATTCATCCCCGTTTCATGCATAACATCTGATTTTATGGTAAAGAAAAGGTTCCATGAATTTCCCTTCATTTCCCCTGTTGGAAGGGGGAGATTTGGCTATGGGACAAGTAGAGGTTAGCCTGAGGTGTGGGAGTTCTCTGAGAGCTGATCTGCTTGTGCTGCGTCACCCGCCCTCATAATACCCCACATCAGGAAAGTGACAGAAACTTTTAAATTTATTGAGCACAGTGTGCAAGGGAGGCCCTGTGATAGGTTGTGGAGCCCATGACCCTGTCTCACCCTTATGTTGCCTCTACCTCAGGTGGACATTCTTCTCCCCACTTCCTGCCAAGAGCTGGATTTGGATGTAGTATGTTATTCAGCTTTGCACTGCTGTGACCAAAATACCCTGCAAGCAACAACTTAGAGGAGGAAAGATTTATTTTGGTTCATGGTTTCAGAGGATTCAGTCCATTGTTGACTGGCTCCAAGGCAGAAACTACATGGTGGAGGACGTGGCAGAGAGAAGTGCTCCACTGTTTCGGGGAGTCATCTAGTGGATCAATCCACTGATCAAATGGATTAATCCACTGGTGAGGTCAGAGCCTCCACGATCCAATCAATCATTGCCTACGATCTCACCTCTGAAACTTGCTTGCTGCATTGGGGACCACGCTTTCAACACATAAGTGTTTGGGGGACATTCCAGATCCAAACCACAACATAGCACATCTGGCCCCACAGCCTGTGCCCTTGATACCTGTTTTCAACATGTATGGCCCCTTCCTGGGGGTTGGGGGGCTTGTGAAAGATACTGACATCTCTGTATTTTTTTAAGGCATCTTAACTGTTGAACTCTATGAATTGGTTATCTTTTCTTCTTCTTCTTCTTTTTTTTTTTTTTTCAGCACTGGAAATTGAACTCAGGGGCACTATACCACTGAGCTATATTCCCAACTCTTTTTTTGTTTGTTTGTCTTTTTGAGACAGGGACTCACCAAGTTTGGGGCTAGACTAGAATTTATAATCCTCCTGCATCAACCTCCAGAGTTGCTGTGATTACAGGCATTTGCCATCATGCCAGACTGAAATGCTTATCTTGGATGGGGAAAGAAGAAGTTTAAATATAGATCAAGAGAGTACTTGCCTGAAGATGATTTGTTTTTTATTTGGTAGAAGGTGTGCCAAATTGAGATTTAATAATCTCTACTCTTATAGAATTTTTTCACTTCATTTTATTTGGGAATTTTGCTGTATAACAGGATTAAACCAAACAAACATATAATTTCTGAGCTGTAAATACCGGTTGGGTTTTGTTGTTGTTGTCTTTTGCTTTTTTGTTTTTGGTGTCTGAGATTGAATACAGGGCCTCATGCATGATAAGCATGTGCTCTACTGCTGAGCTACAGCTCAGACCCTACCGGTTGGTTTATTTATATAATTATTATTATTTTTTGGCACTGGGGATTCAACCCAGGGGTGCTCTAAAACTGAGTTACATCCCTAGGCCCTTTTCAGACAGAGTCTGGCTAAGTTGCTGAGGCTGGCCTTGAACTTGCAATCCTTCTGCCTGAGTCTCTGGAATTTCTAGGATTAAAGGCAAATGCCACCACGCCCAGTCACCACTTGTAACCATCCTATCAAAGTGAGGAAGAAATGAGTTTTTCTATGCTCCAAATGTTTGTTTTCCCTGCCCCCTGAACTTCGTTTGTTGAAACTCTAACCTCCCAAGTCATGGTATTAGGAGTTGAGCCTTTGCATGGGATTAGTGCCCTAATAGAGACACCAAAAAGCCTGCTTCCTCTGTTTTCTGCCATGTGAGAATATAAGACAACAGCCAGTTGTAAGCCAGGAAATAGGTTCTTACCAGATGTCAAATCTGCCAGTGCCTGATTTTAAACTTCCAGCCTCTAGAACTGACAAATAAATCTTTTTTAAGTTACCCAGACTATGGTATTTTGTTATAGCTGCCCAAAATGAGACAACTTTCCTACTTCACAGTGTCCTGGGGAAAAAATGGGAGTGGAGGGTGGGTTCTAGACTATCCTGCCAGATATACTACTGACAGAGTTCTGGAGATAAGCTGCCCCCCTCAAACTACAGATGAAGACACTGAAAAATGATGAGGCTACTTGCCCAATTGCTGACAGTTATCTTCTGGGGCTTGTGACAATGCTCCCTTGGTAACCACAGAAATAATTAACAAACAGAGTTGCTCTGGGGTTTCTGGGCAAGGTTCCCTCTTTCTCCAGCTTCCAAGATTTCTTTTCTGTCTTTACCTGTTATTTATGTAATACTCTTTGCTACTCCAAAGAAATTGCTGCAAAGCAGATGATGGGCATCCAGTCTCCCCCAGCTATCCTGTGGCAGGGTTTGGTCAAAAGGTACCCTGACCTTGCAGGAAGGAGTAAAGTTCTGGATTTGGTATTATGATCTTATTTCCTAGGGACTGAATAGAAAGATATCATTAAAATTACAAAACACCTGGGTGTTTTTTCTTTGATTTTTTTACTTATTTTTTTTTTTACTGGTACATTATAGTTGTACACAATGGTAGGATCTGTTGGTACATATTCATACAAGCACACAATATAACAATATAATTTGGCCAATATCATTCCCCAGTATTTTCCCTTTCCCTCTCCACCTTTCTTTCCTTTACTCTACATATCTCCTTTCAATTTTTATGAGATTCCTCCATGTTTCTTTTCCTTTTTTTAATATCTAGTGTCCACATATGAGAGAAAACATACAATCATGTGGGTATTTTTTTTTCCACTGGTGCTTAGCTCATTCACATGATGACATGATGATCATAGAACATATTGCTATGATTTTAGCCCTTCTGAAATTGGTTGAGGTTTGCTTCATGCTCAGCCTACCACCAATTTATTTACTTTTCAGTGATATGGGGGTCTCACTATGTTGCCCAGGTTTTCCCCTAATTTCTGGGCTCAAGTGATCCTCTTGCCTTAGCATCCTGAGCAGCTGGGACTACAATTGAGCATCAGGTGTCCAATTTTCTGGATCCTGGGGTAACAACTTACTAGGCTGGAGCCTATAGGAGCAAGGTACCCAGGGACTTTCTTCTCAAAGACTTTCAAACAAGTTCACACTTTTACACCCCTTAGCCTAGGATGGGCAGGGTTCACACTTTTACACCCCTCAGCCTGGGAAAGGCATCTTTCCTATTTTCTTTGTATAAAGTTTTTGGCTTCTTAATGGTGCTAATCTCTTCAGCAACCACATTCTCCTTGGCCCCATTTTTAACAGCACTCCTTTTCTGGTCAAATTTTCAAATTTACTCTGTTTTTGCTCCTGATCTCAATGTAAATCTGGTTAAATGCAGTCAGTACTGCCTGAATACTGTGTTGCTTTGAAACTTCCTGTCAGATTAATTAGTCCATCACCTTTAAGCTGCCTCACACAAACCTCAGGGCATGGACAAAATGTAGACAGGTTCTTTGTTAGAATGTAAGGCAAATTGTCTCTAATCCAGTCCTAGTTTCCATATGAAAATAAGTATGGATCAACACCCCCAGCAGCACTTTGGGTGTTATAACTGATGTGACAATTTTTGTTATTTAAATTCCTAAGAGAGTCCTAGTTTCCATCTGAAACCACAGCAGCAGAGTTTTTATTGTCTGTTTTCCTATCAGCATTCTGCTCTTTTGAACCCCCACCAGAATTGCCCATTAAGCTCTGCTTCTCATTCTGAGGCTTCTCTAGCCTGCATATCTAAACTTCTTGGTACCAATTTTCTGTTAGTCAGCTTTCTGTCACCATGACCAGATACCTAAGGAAATCAACTTTGAGGATGAATATTTATTTTGGTTCAGAGTTTCAGAATTTTCAACCCATGGTCACTTGGCTCCACTGATTCTGAGCCTATGTTGAGAAGGACATAGTGGAACAAAGTATTCACCTTATGGCAACAAGGAAGGAGAGAGAGAAATGTAGTGAGAGAAGGAGAGAGAAGAGGCTGGGGTTTCAATGAATGATTCAAGGTCATACCCCCTGTGACTTTCTTCCTCCAACTAGCCCTACCTCCTGAAGTTTCTACTACCTCCCAATAGTGCCACTAGTTGGGGACAAAGCCTTTAACATATGAGACTTTGGGGAACAGTTTACATCCAAAGTACAATATATATCTTGTCTGATATTAGTAGAGCCACATCTGCTTTCTTTTTGTTGGTGTTTGCATGGATTACTTTCCATCTATTTGATTTTGATATTTCTATATTCTTATATTTTTGATATGTCTCTTTTAAGTAGTATATAGTTGCACTTTTGTTTTTTAATGGTGCTAGGGATTGAATTCAGGGCTAATTGCTACAGTCTGGCTGGGCACAATTCAGGAGCCACTTGTCAAAAGAAACTAACTTTATTTTTAGAACTACAAACGCCAAACAAAACAGCTCCTCAGGAAAAAACCCTCAGAGCCCAACTGCCACCACCGGCTTCCACAAGCCTCTCACCCACACAAGCCTGCTGATGCTAATAATAATTGAATTCATGCAAATAATAAGTATTGATCAACACCCCCAGGATGCACTTTGGGTATTATAACTGATGTGACAATCATTGTTATTTAAATGATATACTTAGTTCATTTATATTTAATATAATATATATTTGGGTTCAAATATACCATCTAACTCAGTGCTTTCTGTTTTGCCTATTCAGTTTTATATTCTGCCTTCCTTTGGAGTGATATTTATTATCATTATTTCCTGCCTTCTCTTGATTAGCTTGAAATTATAAATTCTGACTATTCTTTTAATCAATACCCTAGCTTATATGTTGCATCCTTTACATATTAAAACTCATATTAATTGGTAGCTTTACCCTCTTTCCAGTCAATGCAGATATCTAAGAACATAACTCTCTCTGAACTTATAAACCATATATTTTAATTTCCCCTAGATTTAATTCTATAAGGCATAACTGTTTTATACATCATTGTTTTCTACAGACTATATATTTAGATTCATCCATATATTTTCATTTTGGTCCATTTCTCTCCTTTTCATATATCTAAGTTTCCATCTGTTTCTTCCTGAAAGCACCCTTTATAGTTTCCTTGAATGCATCTCTGTTGGCAAAAAAAAAAAAAAATCATTTAGTTTATGTCTATCTGGGTATAACTCTGGCCTGGAAATTATTTTCTGTCATTTCATTGGTATCTATTCTTCCTTATTTGTTAAGAAGCCAGCTAATAAAATGATTATCATTTAAAGGTAATATGCCACTTTTGTCTGATCTTCATATTTCTCTTTGTCTTTTTCTCAGTTTTATTTTTTTTTGTTGACTTGTTTTTATTTATCCTGCTTGGTATCTGGACTTCTTGGGCCTGTAGCTTGACGTCTATTTAATTCAGTTTTGAAAATATCTTAACCATTATCTCTTTGAATATTATTTTTGTCTATTCTTTCTTCTTTTTTGAGGCCCCTAAATTCCCATAAACTGGAACTTCTCACATGGTGTTTTCTCTATCTCGCTGCCTTAGCCTGGATTGTCCAGAAAGCAGAACATAACATAAAGGCTTGAAGGCAGGTTATTTACTTAAGAATGTGATTCCAGGAACAAGTCTGAGGAAACTGGGGTGGGAGGCATGGGTGTTGGTTGTGGTGGTGAGAGAGGTATGGAAAAGGGAAGGAGGAAAAACCAATACAGGCAGGGTACTGAGCCAGTCACCATGGCTCAATCTTGCAGGACTCATGAAAGATTTTATCAACTGTGTCCCCCAAATTAACTCAACTCAGAACTAGATATTGGGAATGTGGCTTGCTCTGTCAACTTTTCCTTCTGGAATCTGCAAATGTACCCAGGAAAAAAAAGTGACTCCAAACAATGGGTTCATGTACCTGGATCCTGGTCCAGTAATTCCTCACCATTTTTGGGCTACAAAATGTCCTTAAGCAAATATTTTAAATATGTTGCTCATCACTGTCAACATTGGGAGTGTGAATTATCTAATCAAAAAAGAGAAAACATTGGATAATGTTCCTAGAGTGCAAGATTCTGGATTTCAACATACATTTAAACACAAGTGTTTCACATAAGTTATTGAGGACTTGGAAATGTCATACAGTATTTATTCTTCTCCAATATAACATGGATATCTCTACATCAGTATACTTAGACCCTTCCGATTCTTTTTAGTGACTGCATATGGCAATCATATATCTGAGCATTTATTTAACCATCATCAATGGACATTTAAGCTGATTCAAATTTGTTTACACTTTAAAAAATTATTGAAATGTACATTCATGCATAACTTTGCACCATGGGATAAAAATATATACTTGACTGTTAAGCTACAAATACATGTGTGGAAATAACTTAAGAATACAGATAGTATCTAGAATCTTAGGCAGTATAGGTGAGGCAAAGACCATTACAATGCAGTGCAATAAAATAAAACCTAGTACAAGATTATCTTGGCCTTGAAGCTTAATAAGAGAATTACTAATAGAATGTATTATAAATCTGTTATCACCTGTAAAGATAGCTATTAGCCAATAATAAAATCTAATAGAATAATTTTCAAATCATAACTTTTCTAGTCACTTTTCTTTCTGGAACATTTTCCAAACTTCTGGTAGAGAGTTTTGCTTTCTTGACTTCAAGAATTAAGACACTAGTAAAAATGAATTCTATTTTCTCTTACAACTGGTTCTTTTTTTTTTTTTTTGGTTTTAGGGGATTAGTTTATTTCGCTTAGCATGATATTCTCCAATTCCATCCATTTACCAGTAAATGATGTTAACCCAAAATGTAGGGCAATAATAAAGTGGACTAGACAAAGGGAAATGAAGGGAACGGAGAGGAAGGGGAATAGGAAAGAGTAGAATTAATTGATTATAACTTTCCTAGCCTTGTATTTGTATACACAACCAGGGTAACTCCACATCATGTACTACCACAAGAGTGGGAATCTTTTTTTTTTTTCTCATTGGTTGTTCACAACATTACAAAGCTCTTGACATATTATATTTCATACATTAGAATCAAGTGGGTTATGAACTCCCATTTTTACCCCAAATACAGATTGCAGAATCGCATCGGTTACACATCCACATTTTTACATACTTACAACTGGTTCTAAATCAGCTGAGGCCTAATAAACTGTTCAGCTAGCCCTGAACAGTTTCTCAGGTGTCTCCTATAGTCAGGCAGTCTCTTAGATCCCCAATGAAGAGTGATGGTGGTTATTCTCCAGAGTCTCTGATCTTAGGGACACTTGACTCAGGTCCCTTACAGTGGGATGGTGCATATATTTCTCTATATACTATTTACTTTCCTTTTAAGCAGTGTTGCTCACTTTGGCTTTAAAAGTGTCTGGGGGAATTCTTAAAACTCCCAGTGGCCAAGCCACACTGTGTGGGTTGCAGGCTTTTCAGATGATTCCAAAGTACAGCCAAAGTTGAGCACAATTCTCTTAAAGTTCAGCACTCTGGGGTCAAACAGTCAACCACAGCCACAGCTCACAATTGCTAGCTAGAATATTGGCCATTGCTACCTGGCATGCTCATTTCCTTTTCCCTTTCCTGTAGTGCCTTGGAGTCCAGTAGCTGACACTGAGAAGGCTGCAGTCAGCCCTCTTTTTATGGGCTAAACACAATGATGGCCCTCCTGGCACAGGGGACACCAGAGGAAGCCAACTAGAAAAGCAGAACTGGGGCATGGGGAATGGAAGGAGAAAGTGCTCTTTGATTTAGTGCTGTCTCTCCTGGGTCTGAATGTTAAATAAAGAGTAGGACAAGAAACTATGTCCTTGGGTAAATGCAATAACTTAAAAATCAGTCAATGAGTTTAGGAGGGCTTCCTTTTATGAGTCCCTTGTGCTCCAGACTTGCTCCCTATAAAGATTTGGGAGCTCAGCAACACTGTTAGAATGAAAGTGAGAGTGTTCAGAGTTTGCCTTGTGCTTGCAGTCACACACTAATAAACACTGAAAATGACTCCAACAAATGACATTTCATTCACAGTCCTTTCTCAGGTCTCACATGGGTTAACAGCCCTTAAGTCTTGGCATAAAAGCCCTCATGCCTGCTGCCTTGGTTTGAACATATCAAAGGGGGAATTATTTTGTCTTTACCTTTGCTGCTTTCTGGAGGGCAATGGGTGAGGAAACAGAAACATTCCTGATTTCTACATATGGGGTGTGAAGGTTAACCATTTTGCTCAACTGTTTTACTTCCTGTTCTCCCTTTTTAAGAATATGGAGATAATTTAGGGATACTCCAAACTTCTTCCCTTACTTCCCAATTAGAGGCATGTGGTCATCCTCCACTATGGCCATGAGTGAGTCTCTAAGTTTGCATTTGGTTTCTGCTGAACAAGGAGTTGCATCTCCCACCTACAGCAGTTTTTATTCCACAGATTAGAGAAGGCATTGGTTTGTGCCCCTGGAACCCTGATCTCAGGGTGCCAACTTACATAAAAAAGGTGACAAGCCCAGGCTTGGGCACCTTACTGGGAGTATCAGATCTTCCCTAGGACTCTGGACTTGGACAAAGAGACTGTAGTTACTGAGGGTGGAATTCTGGAAAGGGGAAGTAGTGAAGAGTTGAGTTCATGCTTGTTTGCCATGGACATCTCCAAGCAAGAATCCTACTCTAAATCAGCCCAGAAGTAGAGAAGGGAAGAGAGCTGGGTGTTAACTGTCTTAGCACACTATTAATAAATAAGTAAGGACTTAAGGACTTTAGAAAACCTGTTGAAATAATGATCATTACCAACTTCACCCTTGCAAAAGGGTGAAATTTCCTATTAATAATGGTCACCAATTGGGAAATCTTGGGTTTCCTAATCTGTTTCGGTAGATACAAACTTCTTCCACATAGCCTTCCGGATGAACCAATACTGCTTGGGTCAATTCCTATCCTAAAAGACATTATATCACCTGAATCACATGTCTCTTTATTATTGAGAGTCCAAGAAACATTGAACTTGTATTACAAGTGTGTGTAAGTTTGTTTAGCCAAAGAAAAAAAGAACGGTAATCATCAAAATGGAAATGGTATGTTGCTTTCAAGCAATTGTTTCTAGGACATGATTAATGAGTGACTTATGCCCATCTTGAAGTCAGCATTGAGGGAACAATGAGGATGGTGAATTTACTTTACAAAACATAACAAATATGGATACCACACCCTGGTAGACGCCAGCTGCTAAAATGTCTTTCCTATTCAGTGCCTCTTCCTACTGAGTCTGGGTTGACTTATGAATCCTCCCTAATAGGGCAATTAAGGTAATTTTCCCAGTCAGCCTATTTTTAATCCTTACCTCTAACCCACCTGCTTCTCATGGGGGCAGACATACATATATTCAGTGTGCCAGTTCTGCCCTGCCCATGCCTGCAAACCATTGTCAGCTCTGTTGGTTTCTGCTGAACAGTCCATGGGCCACAGGATCCTGTTCTCTAACACAAAACATCAGGCCAGGCTTGGGCACCTTACTGGGAGTATCAGATCTTCCCTAGACTCTGGATTTGGACAAAGAGACTGTAGTTATTGGGGGTGGAATTCTGGAAAGGAGAAGTAATGAAGAGTTAAGTTTGAGTTCATACTCCTTTGCCATTAACATCTCCAAGCAGAGGATGCCAACATTCAGATAGGATGTACTCAGGGGCAGCACAAATTGCTCCACTGAAAGTGGTTTGAGATGTACAGGGACTGTTTTCCTCAGTGAACAAGTAGCCTATAGGTAGGTGGTTGCTGGAAGTGAGTCTATAGCACCCACTGACTTGGGCTTTTCTCCTCTCACTGTGTTTCTGCCCCAAAGGAGGGGGCAGAGTCCGTCCCATTTGACTTTTGTATCAGAAAAAGTCAAAAGAACTTCCAGATTGCTGTTTTCATTTCATGGCCAGAACCCTGCCTGTGGCTACCTTACTTCATCAAATGGCAAAGTGACAACCTGTCTTTTCCAGTTATACAGTGGAGGGGAGTCAATCTAACAGAAGGGTTTGCCAAGGAAGCATGGAGAGGGTGCAGAGGCAAGACAACTGGAGGCAGGAGGTGGTGGTGAGGAGAGTAACTTTGTTCCTTGTTCTATGAGGTATCCCAAATCCTTTCAAGAAATTCTCTCTCTCTATATATATATATCTGAATGCATATGGGAATTTAATACAGGGGTGTTCTACTACTGAGCTATAACTCCAACCCTTTTTATTTTGAGACAGGGTCTCACCATGTTGCCCAAGGTGGTCTCAAACTCCTGGGCTCAAGTGATCCTCCTGCCTCAGCCTCTGAATGACTAGGACTATAGATGATCACCACCATGTTGTAAGTTGGCTCTTGTATGTGTCTGAATCTGGCAACCACATGATGTCTAAGATGCTCTCTCTGCTGTATATTAGCTCTTCTATGCTCTCTAACTTCACAGTCTTTAGTCTCCCACCTTGAAAACCAGTTTGAAGCCAGTTTCCTATGATGACACAACTTGCCTTGAAAACTTTTCTCAAGGTAGCTGTTCTTCTTCCTGCTTTCCTGAACTTGTGGGTAGAGAGGAGGGCTCAGCCCACTTCTTGCCCTTCTTTGCCCATTTAAGACTATTCTTCCTTGATCTCAGTAATCTTGAAGTCTAACCCTGATCATCACCTCCTTGTTTATCAACTCTGAGACTCCCACTCTTCCTTCTTAGCCTGTCTCTTGTCCTTCCCTAAACCCCTGACACCTGCTCACTATAATCTTAGTTATTCAAGACTTGATGCAGAGGTCACTTCCTCCAAGAGGCTTTCTATAATCATTCCCACCTAATGGCACTTGTTCTCCCTCGAGGCCCACTGTAGTTCTGTAGCAGTGCTTTATAAGGGCTATTATGCTTTTTATCTACTCTCCAAGATTATAATGGCCATGCAGGTTGGGTCACCTTAGTTCCCTTTGTCATAGCACTTGGCACTTGGCAGGCTTTCCAGAGATATCTGTGCAAAGAATTGAAACAGCATGGGATTGTGGAAAAGTGCTGGATTAGAAGTCAGGCTTATTTATAGTTTTAGCTCCAAGGCACACTGTTGGCTGCCTGCCCAGTGTCATGTGCTCCTTCTTCCTTGCTGGCAAAGTCCTTATTTTGTTAAGACAAATGCTGTCCCGTGGGCCAGCGTTTCAATGGAAGTGAGCCTCATGTTGAGTCCAGGTGTGGAATGGCCTAACCTATTGATTTTCTCTTTTGGGGGGATACTAGGGATTAAATCCAGGGGTGCTCTACTACTGAGCTACATCCCAGTCTTTTTTATTTTTTAATTTTTTTGAGGCAAGATCTAAGTTGCTCAGTCCAGGTTGGCCTTGAACTTGTAATCCTCAGCCTCCAGAGGAGCTGTATTACAAGCATGTGCCACCACCCTTGACACCAACCAGCTCAACCAATAGCTAGTGGTTCTCAACCAAAAGCTATTTTGTCCCTTGGGGGACATTTGGCATTTAAATTTTTTAAAATATTTATTAGTTTTAGGTGGACGCAATATCTTTATTTTATTTTTAAGTGATACTGAGGATCGTGCTAGCCTCTTGCATGCTAGATGAGCACTCTACCACTGAGCCACAAACCCAACCCTGACATTTTTGATTATTGAGCTAGCTTTCTGTCATCCTAACAAATGCTTGAGAAAATCAGCAAACCACTTGCCTCATGGTAGGGATACAAAAAGAGAAAGAAGTAGAGGCTGGGGCTATCCCCTTCAAGGACTTGCTCCCAGTGATCTTAAGGCCTCCCATTAGGAACCAACTTTTAAACGTTCCACTGCCTCCCAATATTGATTCAAGCTGGGGACCAAGCCTTTAACATATAGATCTATGGGGTTCTAGATCTAAACAATAGCACACAATGAGGTGGGATGCTAGTGCATGGAAGCCACTGATGCTGTTAATATCCCACAATAGACAGGACAGGTCTCCTTCCACCTCCCCAATAAAGGATTATCTAGTTCAAAATGCTAATAGTGCTTAAGTTGAGAAACTTGATGTGACCATTCATCATGGTCCTATCCCTCTGCCAATAACTAGCAAGATGAGAAAGCAAAGTTGATCTGGTTGGCAACTAGGTTGGAGGGTAGGGTAGGGGGACTGAAAACTGAAACAAGATACAACAAGCAAAGTGGACTTTGGTATGACTTGAAAACAGAGAAACTACTAAGGTGTGCTGTTCAACATAAAAATGATCTCAGATTATTTTAAAACCAAGTCATTAGGAACCATGTGCTCTGAGATAAGACCATGAGTTCATTTCCCAGTAACTCTACATGGACTCATGTGTTCCAGAGATAAGACCTTTGGCTCCTCCATTCACTCTCCTAGTTTATGAATGCTGACAAGACTATGAATAAGTCAAGCCCCGAAGCCCCATGAGTACCTCACTTTTGAGAATCCCCCCAGTCCTCTGATGCATTTCTTTGCCATTGAATTTTCAACAAACCCAACTTATTATTCATATATTTTTTTGGTGGATGTGTTCCTGGTTGTTTATGGTCAGTGGACTGATTCCACTGTGTGTGGAATACAAATAACTTCAATGTAATAGGCTTATGGCTATAGTCAGGGCATGTTCAAAGTACTCTGGAAACAAAAAGGATGATGTTTACTTGGGAAATTGAGGTAAGGATCATCTTCAACAATGATATGTGAAGTGGGCTCTGAATGAAAAGAATGGTAGTCTGGAGAGGTGAAAAAATATGTATGACAAGGAAGAATAAATAGTAAGTGAAGAGTGGCAGGGAATTCTGAGTGTGTGCACCAGGGAATGCAGGGCAGGAAGGATAATCTAAACAGGAGGAAGAGATCAGATCATATAGCACTTTGTTAAAACACCATCCCTGACATATTAACTCTACTGGCTGCTTTTGATGACATGGAATGAAGTAAAATGCTGCCAATGTCTGAGATCTCTACCAAATGGAATTTGTGTTAAGAACTCTTCACTTCCCACAAGCTGGCTCTAACTCTGAATGAATACTGAACATTCACATGGAATTCTAGTGTCACCTAGTGCTGAAAAGGAAAACGTCATGTTTGTTTCATGTTTGTTGCTCTACGCCTAATTTTGAACATGTTTTCCCAGAGACGGGTTCCTAGTGCACTTGTTAACAAGACTTGGTTCCCACTGTTTGAAAATCCCTCACCCTGTTTTTCCCTCCAAATTCTATTCATTTTTTAATCTCTTCACCTGTCAAATACTTTCACAAGATCAAAGTCATCTCCTTTAAAGCAATTACTATGTTTAAAATTTTGTACTTACTTGAATAACCTGATTAAAGTCATCTGTCCTATTAGTTTAATTTCTATTAGTGAGGGACCTTATCTGTGGCTTGCTCAACATCATCTTTCAATACCAAGAAATGCCCTGGCTCAATATAATACTGTGGATAAATTAATGCTTCATGTTTTCTTTGTAATTTGCACTAATTTCTATTTGTACCCTGCCTCAAGGGTAACCCTTATAGAACCTTTATCAATTATCGGTTGTAACCTTCACAAGAACACCTAACAATCAATACCTGATATTAAGCAAAGAAAAACATTTTCTAGTCTAGATTTTCCCATTAACCAGATCAGTTCAGAAAAGATGAAATAATTTTTAGGGGTTATTGCTCTCCAAGCACATGAACAAGTTGTCTTTTACGCTGCCTTTAAGAACCCAGTCTTTGTCGTTTAATAAAACAGTGTCTTCCTCCATTCGGACAAAACCCGCCGACACTTCAGTCCAGCACTTGCTGAAGTGCATAGAGATTATTAGTGTGGCCTCACATTCAGAAACTAGTTGAAGGGAAGGCGGAAAGCGCTACGGCTGGTCCGGGCGGGACGATTTCGGCCCCCAGCGTCCAGGGTCGCAGAGACCAAGGCGGGTCAAAGTCTCCACAGGCCTTTATAGTGCGCTGGGCCCCGCGCGCCGACAGCCCGAAAACACGCCGACAGCCAAAGAGCTAAGCCTACTCTGGCGGCCGGATTGGTCGTCGGATTTACGTCATTTCCGTGCGCCACGGGGCGGGGACTACGGGGGCCAAGGGGCGGAGCGAGCTGGCCTCTGAGCCCAAGCTGCCTTAGTGCTACGGGTGGCAGTGGACGAGGTGGCGCGGCCGTATCATGAGCGAGGCGGACGGGCTGCGGCAGCGCCGGCCCCTGCGGCCGCAGGTAGTCACGGATGATGGCCCGGCTCCGGAGGCTAAGGACGGCAGGTAGGCCGGACCTCTAGACCTGGCGCGAGAACCGGGGCAGAGAGGACCGGGGTGACCCTCCTGGGCAACACCGACTGCTCTAACCGCGACCGCGTAAATGCCATGCTAAGCACGTTGCAAGAACTCTGATTTAATCCCCACGCAAAACTCGTTTTAAAGAGGAGGAAAGAGGCTCCGACAAAACCGATGCAGGTGCCAGTTCCTTCAGACTTGAGGTGCAACGTGCGCCCAGTCGACTCTCCGGGTCCTCGCGCAGCACCTGTCCCTTTTTGGCCCGGTCTTCGGAGAGGCTGCATCCTCTCTTTCCTTCATTTCATTTCCCGGTTCGTGCTGTCTTTATTGTTAGCTCACCTGACAGCCGTCCGGTCACGGCCCTGCGTCTTTCTGTTCCTTTGCACCCACTTTCCCGAAGGAAAATCTGAAAAGATGCCTGAGTTCCATTTCGTGATCCAGCAAAGAGTTGCCTTCTACACCTGCTCTTCTGCACCTGTCCCCCATCACGCTGCATGAACTGCGGTTCTCCTATACAAGAAGTTATATGATAGGCATTTTTTTTTTTTTGGTGGGAATTCAGCCTTGCAAGTTTTCCTGATGGGGATGGAAAAGCAAAGGAAACTGTAGTTGCTGATCCCTAAAAAATCTCAGGCTTCGTGTTTTTATTCCTTTTCTGATTTTCCAGAATTTGAGTATGTTGTGTTTTGTTAGCTGATGCATGATCCTTAAACATAGCATTTGGTTTGAATACTTAAAATTCACTTTTCAGTTTTATGTCCTGAGTTTCATAATTTTATAATTTTTAATTTCTAGGGAGAAACAAGAGACTCCATAGACCAAGTTGTTCAACCCATTCTGGGTTGCCTTTCCCTCGGGTTTCCAAGTTCTTTCAGTGCTATAACTAGGACAAGTTTGTTGCCCTGCTTACTGAGGATATTGTAAATTAATTGGCTGCTGATGACTGATGAGTTTTTTAGAATGGACATGCAAGCATTGGTCAAACTTTACTACAAAAACTATGAAAATAAGGCACTTTACACGAGAAATGAAAGAGCAGTTGGCTCTGATGAGGTGCAGTGTGTTGAAATGAAAAGTGGGCATACAGTACTCTAGGGCACTTTTTTAATGGGCCCAACCCTCAGGATGGCTGCTCTGCCATTCCTGCCCCCAGAGCAGAGGGGCAGACTTAATTAAATTGTTTGTTCAGATTCTCTGTGGGGGATTTCTTCCTTAGTGACAAGGTAAATTATATGTTCTAAAGTCATCTTCTGCCACCTGATCTTTTCCAGTATGCCTTTTACATCTGTGTTTAAGATATTTTCTTGATGGCCATGAACAATTGTTCTTATTTTCCTATATTTTTATCTCTCTCTTATTTATTGATCCCTTGACTGTATATATGTAATGGTTTCTTTCAAAGTGAGTTTTTGTCACCATCCTTTCTTTCTACATTTATTATTATGACATTATAGCTAATTTTCTTATTTTTTTTGTCTGAAGTTATATATTTTTCATTTCTTTTGGGGTCATTTCTAGTAGTTTGCCTAATTATCCTCTTGACAACCTTAAATGTTGAGGGTTTCAACATACGTCAGGAAAGTCTTGTATGTATGGTGGGTGAAATAAAGAAATCTGAATAAAAGTAGGACAGAAAACTTAGAATAAATGTCACAAAATAAAATCTTGGAAGACATTAATGATAGAAAAAGGGATATTATAGGTTTCTTAGATCTTGGCCTGAAAGGTAGCATTTGTTCTGTTTTGCTGATGAGGTCATTGAAATTTGAGTGAGATGATTTATATAAAGTTACAGTAGAATAGAGTAAAAGGAGAAATGAAAGTGAATGAAGAGGATGAAACTGGCTGTTGGACTGTGATTGAAAAGCACATTTTAAGAATATGCTTTGGAAGTAAGATTTTTGTGCCAAAGCTCTTGAATTTCTGTTTGTAAGCTATAAGGAGAATTTGATTTTTAAATCCTTTTATTCAGTGTGGAACATAAATGAGCTAAGCACTTAACATACCAGTGCAAGCTTTTTTATAATTATTATTTGGCATCAGTTTCCCCACATGCTATAGAAACTTTATTGAAAGAATAATTGCACACTTTGAAAGTATTCCTTCTCTTTAGGAATACAGTTCTGCCTAGGAAGAGTACTGTTTAATATAACTGTTTAGGAGTGAAGAATGAGTACATTGAGAATTTAACATCTGTTTTTCAATAAACTCCTGTAGGCTTTTAGGCTAATTACAAGTGTCTGCTTTTTTTTTAAAAAAAATAATTATGAGTCTCTTCTTTCCATTTGAAGACTGAAGAGTAAGGAAGCAATGTAAAGGAACAGATGGAGCCGTCATAAATTTGTGAATTCAAGAATAGTCAGGAATCTGAAGTTTTCACTTAGTTCTGCCTGTGTGTGTATTTTCCAAATGATTCTTTTAACTTGTCTCTTCTTATTTTTTTTTCAAGGAAAAATGCTGATTCCAGAAGATTTAATTTAAAGGGATGTAAAAAATGAGCAAATTCAAAGTGCAGTCATCTAAAAAGATTGCACTTGTTACTCTTTGACTTTCTCAGGTTCCAGGGATTACCTTGACATTCAAAATTGCTGGGACCTTATGGATTGGGGATGAACAGGTTTTCCACAAAACAAACAAACAAACAAACAACCACATGCTAATTTTTTGGTCTCCCTACACATCAAGATTTCAGTTCACATTTAAAGGCACTGATGTCTGGGCTGCTGAGTTAGAGAACACCTTTCAGATTTGGCTGGTGAAATTTTCAGAGGATTTTGTAAACTGTGTCTAGGCCAGCAGTCACTGTGAAAACACGTTGCATCATTGTGATTATGCTCTTGCCTTAGAGACCATAGAAAATTCCAGGGTGCTTGTGTCCTCAAGGAGGTGAGCATTGCTTCAGGCTCTTCTTGAGAGAATGGGATAAACAAATTGATTTCTCAGACTGCAGCTGGGAAGTAAGTTGCCAGCCTTCCTGGATGTGTCAGTACAAGCAGGGATGTGTGATGCTTTGTCAGTGAAAATGGACAGTGGTAAGTTAGTGTCCAAATTATAATAATGTGGGCACAGAGTCAAAGGGAAACATGGAGAAAAACTGGGGAAATTGTGAACCTTGGACTACAATAAGTGCATTGCCCAGAGCAGGAATAGGACGGTTACAGGAGCCATGTTTGCCTCATTTTTTTTTTTTTTAACAAGCTAGCTCCATTTCAAATGCTCAGTAATATATATACATGGCTAATGGCTACTGTGTTCCATCAGCAATGGATAATGCTGCTCAAGTACTTTTATTTATTTTGAGGCTATTGTTTATAAAACTTGGCCATACAACTTTCTAGTAGAGGTTGGATGATGATTGAGTAGGGGTGAGGAGGTGTTGATGAACTTTCATTGGGAAAGGAGTTGGATAAGGTTAGTGGTGGCCAGCAGCACAGCAAGAACAATTGATAGAAAAAAAAGGGGCTCTCAGCCTGTAGACCTCCCAACTAGAATGTTTAAGTCTTGCATAGGGCTGTCCAAATTATTTTGATGTAGTCCATCCAGGGGCTGCTGCCTTTGGGAGCACTAGACCAGTGAACTCTAAATTCTTCTGCTTTCTATACTCTGTAAATGTAAGGGGTGTCGCTGCTGGATACCTGATAAGGATAGGCAATATGGGACACATGTCATTGTCCCTGGAATTTTGACCATCTTTCTAGCTATAGGCACTGTCATTTTCAATCCTGGCTAGACTTTTTGTTTTGGACATAATTGAGCCTTTTATCATTATTTGAAGGGCCAACAAGATGCTTAAGCAGGTGTCATAATCAGATTATTACATTAAGATTTTTTTTTTTAATGCAAGGTTCAGGGGTTGGATACCCTAGGTTCAATCCCTGGCAAACTCCCACAATTCCTTTAAAAACATATAAAGTTCAGTGTAGTAAAGGAGAAGTATTATGAATCTGAGACAAATGAAAAGAATCTTTTTTGTTAGGTGAGGGGGGAAAGTTGCACATTGGTTGGATTGTCATTATTTGTTGTTATTTTAATGATAATGGTAATGATTTTAATGTTAATGATAGCTATAAGATGAAAGATTACACATTGTGGTTTCCCTTGAGAGGCTAGGATGGGAGGAATACTTATATCAGTTTCCTTTAAAAGACAGGAATATCCTGTTAGATTCTGTATAGAATGTCTTTGAGGTCAGTACTTACAGCCAACAGCCACATTTTCCCTATGCACCTTTGAAAGTGTTTGTGTTAGTCGGTTTTCTTTTGCTGTGACATAATAACTGAGGTAATCAACTTAAAGGAGGAAAGGTTTATTTTGGCTTGTGGTTTCAGTTCATGGTTGTGTGGTTCATTTGTTTTGGGGCCTGTGACTGGTTAGAATATCATGGCAGAAGCATGTGGTTTAGGAAAGCTGACCATCTCATGGCTGGGAAGTAAAGAGAGAGAGCTCACTTTTATAACAAAGCTCCTTTCCTCAAATTCATTAAGCTTGAGTCCATAAGTAGATTCATCCATTCATGAACTCATGCTCCAATCACCTCCCAAAGGCCCCACTTCTGAACATTGGGGACCAAGCCTTCAACATATGAGCTTTGGGGGATATTTAAAATCCCCCAAACTACAACTGTATTTGTCTCAAGTTTTAGACTCTGCTTTTAAAAGAACCACTCTATCAAAAGCCTTTTTGCCATTGTGTTTGTAACCAGCCCCACTTTATTGTATGGATACTTTGTTATTTCCATTATGTTAAAAAACTTTAGGCCACTTCAAGAAAATCACTGCAGTTATAATGTTCCAGCCTCCGGTGTGGCAGTTTGCATAGAAATGTCATTGACTTTTTAAAAAACGTTTTTTAAAATTGAGAAGTAATTCATATATCACAAAATTCACACATTTAAAATATCCAATTTTGTGTTTTTATTTTTAGTATAATCACAGAATTTTCTAACAGTTATTACCATCTAAGTTTGGAATATTTTGATTACTCAACTATTTTTTTTATCAATTAGGGTAAAATTCATATACAGTTAATCATTTTAAACTGTATAATTCAGTGATATTTAGTGTATTCACAACATTGGGAAACTACCAGCTCTATCTAGTTTCAAAACTGTCATCACCCAGTAAAACTTTTTTACTTATTAAGTAATCACTAGGTTGCACTCAGGGGAAGAAGCCACTTCTCCTTTGTACTCAGATGTCTTTCAGTGGATAACTGGATAAAGAAATTTTGGTATATCCATACAACAGAATATTCTTCCACTAGTAAAAGAAACAGTGTACTGATTATATTCTGCAACTTGGATGAACCTGGAAGATGTTACGCTGAGTGAAAGAAGTCAGGTTGCAAAAGGCCATGTATTGTGTGATTCCATTGATCTGAAGTATCTAGAATAGGCACATTGCAGTAAGCGTCCAAAGTTTTCAAATCCCCCTTCAGTGGGCTGTAGGTCTACCTTCTCCTCTTGTCCTTGGCAGGCAGTGTTGCCGATGATGACATAGACCTAGAGTTGGAGCTGGCTCTCACTGGTGTTCTTCCAGTTCTTGCAGTGATCCATGGCTAAGCCCCTGGAGGCTTTCCCCATGTGTTCCCTCATTAGTAAAGCAGGGAGATGCAAAGTTCTGCCTAGTTACCCACATAAAGCACATTGCATGGCGTATTCTTATTTTTATTGTTTTTGTCTTTCCTCTTTTGATGGCTCTTACTCTTCTCCCTGTTGCAGACCTCTTAGGTTGTGTTAGCCTCCTGTCAGTCTGTCTGGTCTTAGTTGATCTGTGCTAATTGGGCATTTTCACGTGTCCTTATTGGTATGACTCAGTTGCATTAGAAGAAGGTTGTATGACTCTGGGGTTTGGACATAGGATTGGCGGAGCGGGGGCAACCTGACTTTTTCCTTACTGGCTGCCTGTTTTTTCCAGCAACTTGAGCTCTCATGGCCTCTCCTTGATTAGGTTTGTGGCATTTTATTTGGATTTTCAGTATCTGGGTCACCTATTTTTCCACCTAGTGAAAGGAGTAAGGACTGTTGACTGGACATTTTACTTGCCTAGGGGTTCAGGGTGTGGATTCTGACTAACTTTATATGAGCAAAGAGAAGAAAGTTTGGGACAGAGTTTCATAGGTTTTCAGAAGGACAGATTAGAAATGTCAAAGGGGGAAAAAGTCGTTAGTTCTGCCATTTATGCCTGACCTGCTCTGGAAGCAAAAGCAGTAGGGAGAAGGCAGGCTATATCTTCAATACTGCTCAGAAATGTCTCAGCTAAGTGTCCAGTCTCATCATTTACAAGTTCAACTTTTGTGGAGGTCAACATTTAGCCTAGCTTTCTAACACTGTATTACAAGGTTCTACTTTCATACAAGTAATTTTGCTTTTCTCCCTTTCCTGCACATTCTCAACATCCTTCTCAGCCCTTATCAGCAGTGCCTTTATGTCTACATTTCTAACATTCTGTTTCCCATAAGTTAGGTATTTAAGATAATATATGTCTATTTAGTCATGTTCCTCACTTCTTTCTGAGATCTTACTAGCAGAACTTTAAAATTCGAATTAGTTATACATGACAGTAGAATGCATTTTGACACATCATACATAAATGGAGTATAACTTCACATTCTTCTGGTTGTACATGATGTAGGATCACACTGGTTGTATAGTCATATATGTACATAGGGTATTAATGTCTGATTGATTCTACTATCCTTCTTACCCTCTCCCTTCACCCCTTCCTTCACTCCCCCCTGCCTAATCCAAAGTACCTCTATTCTTTCCTACCCCCCTATTGTGAATTAGCATCTGCATATCAGAAAAAACATTTGACCTTTGAGTTTTCTGGGATTGGCTTATTTTTCTTAATATGGTATTCTTCAGCTCCTTCCATTTATTGGGAGATGCCATAATTTTATGGTGACAGGAGGCCTGTGTTCCTTTCTGGAGACTCGGGAAGATTCTGTTTCTTGCCCACTCATGTTGTTGGCAGAGTTCAAACACCCTTCAGTTGTGCTGTCTAAAATATATGCAAGAGAATACTTTTATGAAAACTTAAAGAATATTAATTTTAAATATATTTTTCTTTTCTAATATATTTGTTCCTTTGAATACCATTTTCACTGTATTCCACAAATTTTGATAAGTTGTATTTTCATTTTTATTCAGTTCAAAATATTTTTAATTTCTCATGAGATTTCTTCATTGACCCATATTTTATTTCAAAATTTTATTTGTTGTGTATTTTGACATTATACATACATGGATTAGAAGTCCCCAATCTGTGATCATCCATGGTATGGAGATACACTGGTCTTGTTCATCTTAATATCTGAATATAAGAAAGTTATGTCTGATTCATTTTAGTGTCTTTTCTATTCCCATTCCCCCTCCCTGCCCTTCATTCCCTTTTGTCTAATCCAATGAACTTCTATTCTTTTTAGCTGTTTTTTTCCTTCCCCATTATCTTTCTTTCTCTTGTCTTTTTCTCTATCTAAATTGAAACTGGAGAATTTATTTATTTTTGGTTTTATTCATTTATTAGCCATAAGCATTCAAAACTGGGCAGGACATTGTTGTTTTCCTATTCAACATCACATTTCACAATAGGGAACTTTGGAATGAAGAAATCAGCCTGAAGTTGCTTAGCTTGTAGTTGGGAAAGTAAAGATTGGCACCCAGGTTTCCACCTTTCTATACTATGCCTGAAACAGAGTTAAACATGTTCAAGTATCAGAAGGTTGTCCTTCTGTAAAAAGTCAAAGCACTGCCCTTAAATCAAATCTTTTTTGTTAAGTATGAATCTTGATTTTTTCTTTGTCAACATTTTTTATTTCTTGATAGAAAAAAAAATTTTCTACCTTAGGATCTCTTGATTTTATTTGTGCAAGTTAATTTTAAGAAGTGTTTAGTAAATTTGAATGCAGTTTGTGTAAGCAAATAATGATCCTGTGAGGCTTATTTTGTAGCAAGATGCCAAATGTTCTCACTTGTTGACCCAGTGAAAAACTATGTATGTGAGGTCTGGTTCATAAATATTTTAGTCGCTACTGGTCATTTATCCATAGCTTTTTTTGAGATTTCCAAGGCAGTTTTAAGATCTTCCCAAGATTTTAGGGGTGATGATTTGGAGTTTTAATTTTTTTAGATTCTATGTGACTGCCTTTAACATCTGTCAGATCTCTTCTACTAAGTAGGAGTGCTGGATTTCTCTTTCAATTACTGAAGGTGGCATTTGCAAAATAATTGGGGAAATGGAGGCTCAGGCAGTTGTCAGGATTCTATTTGCTTCTTGAATTTTCTTTCTGTGTATCTGTATCTGTCTACCACCCCCTGCATGCTCTAGCATGCAGCCACATTTCCAGCCCTCTCTATCATTTAACCCTGAGAATCTTAGAGAATATAGTACTGAGTGTTGTTGCTTTGAATCCTTGTACCAGGAAATCTTGACTTTTGAGAGAGACACCTATCTTCTCTGTAGATGAGTGTGAATCCTGCACATCATTGGAACTCTTTTTTTCCATTACTTTTTGTGCTCATCAATTCTTTGAGTTTGCTCTCTTTAAAACTCTGCTAAGATCTGGAAAATAACTGACCAGAGTATCTCATACAATTCAAGATATTTTAAAAAAGGACAAAGTCATGTTTGCCGATCCTAGTAATCAGTGTTAACCTTTAATCACAAGCCATAGAGGTTGGTGACCTATCAGTGGGAAACTGGGTATGTGGTCCTATTTCTGCAGAAAGGGCCTTCAGATCACCCAAGCTTGTCACTGTGTAGAGCACTGTTGATTGCCTTTGTGTGTTATTTTTGGCAGCTCCTTTAGTGGTAGAGTTTTCCGGGTGACCTTCTTGATGCTGGCTGTCTCCCTTACTGTTCCCCTGCTTGGAGCCATGATGTTGTTGGAGTCTCCCATAGATCCCCAGCCTCTCAGGTGAGCCACTTGTCATTCTCAGGAAGAGTTACTTGAGGAAATGTATTAGGCTGATATAACTTCTGGGAAAGAAGGATGAATAAATTAATTTGGCAAAAAGGTAAGTTTCAAGAAATAGAACTGTATGATTTCCTTAGTACCTATGTTTTCATGTTGAGTTGGATGTTACTCAGTATATGTGTGATATTATCTCTGTCATTGTTTCAAACCATGCACAAATTAAGGACAAAAATCAAAATAAGAGAAGCATAACAATTAGAGATATTGATGCTAACCCTGATTTATTTGAAGTGGCAAAAGAATATACCAGTAAGATTAATTAAATTACCTTGTTTAAATTTTATAATCAACTGACTTTTTTTGAAAACTTGTAATTAATGTTCTGCTTTTCCTAAATTGCCTCTTTTTCCAGTAGAGCTGTATGAGTAATATAGTGAATTATAACTTATAAAAAGGAACCCCTTGAAATATATTCTTATTCTGTATTTTATTTAGAGACAGGGTCTCACTGAGTTGCTTAGTACCTCAATTTTGCTCAGGCTAGCTTTGAACTTTCAATCCTCCTGCCTCAGCCTGCCCAGCCGCTGGGATTACAGGTATACTCTACCATGCCTGGCTCCAGCCCTTTTTATTTTTTATTTTCAGATAGGTTGCTGAGTTGCTTAGGGCCTCACTAAGTTGCTGAGGTTAGCCTCAAACTTGTGCTTCTCTTGTCTCAGTCTCCTGAATAGCTGGGATTACAGGCATGCGCCACTATACATAGCCTGAAGTTCATTTTAGATGAGCGGTCCATGTAAGGCTTCAAAAGCTTCAGTCAAGAATCATGCTTAATTATAGAGTGAATATAACATTTACAAATGAACAACATATTGTTATAAATAAAAATTAAGATTTTATATTGGATTCAATTCACTTAAAATGTATTCAGCACCTAGTATGCCTAAGTTCAGTACCCATTTGGATACAGAGACATAAAGAGGGCACAGTTCTGAGCTTAGATTGACATATGTGGCAAGAGTCAATTTTTATTGTTGGATTTAGAATTAATAAAGGAGCTGGGGATGTAGTTTAGTGGTAGAGTGCTTGCCTGGCAAGTGCAGGATTCTTGATTTGACCCCCTGCATCTCTCTCTCTCTCTGTCTCTCTCTCACACATACACCCAAACACACATACACCCCCCCACACACAGAGAGAGAGAGAGAGAGAGAGAGAGAGAGAGAGAGAGAGAAAATATCACTGACTAGAACTAGCAAAGGTACAAAGTATTGTGAAAACACAATGAGATTGAGAATAGACTATGGCTTTGTCAGTTCTGAGGGCATAGCCTCTAATTCCTGGTATGCCAGCAGGTACTCCAGTGTGGCTTTCTGCCTGAGCTACACTTGAGAACATTCTGGGACTTCTCTCCAAAGGACCTCTCTTGCTAACCCTTTTCAACATATAGAAGGACGGCTCAGCCTACCCTAGTAGAAACTTTCTGGACCTTCTTTGATGATCCAGATGGCAAAGGAGAGTGAACAGTGTCCAGAGCTTGGGATCAGAAGTGCATTTTCAAGGGTCTACCCTTAAAAAGGGGGAGCAGCGGAGAGCTGAGAGGGGGAGGATGGGGCTTTAGTGACTGAAGTCCTTTGATCTCAGGGAAAGCAAGTTTATATGTAGAAAGCATGATGATGAAATGCCGTGGGAAGAGGGCCATGCAACTCTGCCAGAAACTGGGAGGAAACTTGGCCCAATAAGGATGTGATGTTGGGTAAAGAAAGTGCTCTCCATGGAGTAGATAAGCCTGTTGAGGAAGGAAGGGAGAAGTGAAATGAAACCATGTGACTGACAGGAATCTCTCCCATGGGCTCAGACAAGACTGACATGCTAAGATATTGGGAGGATGGGCCCCAACTCATGGAGCAAAAGCCAAAGACCTGCTGAGAGTTCAGGAACAGCAGTGAACTGAGATTTGGAGAAAATGCTAATGACAGCATAAAAAAAAAAAAGCCTCATTTAAAGCCTTGTTCAGGGTGAAACAAGCAAAAAAGGAGGAGACCCACTCAGTGAGGCAAGTGGTGCTGTTACCACAATAGGTTTGGCAACTTTACCCTATCTCTCTGCAAGGCAGTTGGTGAGTGGCATGAAGGTAAACAGGACCTGGCCAGGAGGTGGCGCTGAGTGACTGATCAGCTACTGAAGTATATTTGTGAGGCTACCTCTAGAGCACTAGATGACCTCTCAAACATCAGAGACAACACAGAGAGCACATGGACCAGAAGCCTGGTGTGACAGAGCGGAGAGGAGTGGTAGCTCTTCCAGACTGGGTGATTATGCAGTTAATACTTATGGAGCAAAGTCATCAGGAAGGCTGCTAGGCTTTTCAAAAGATTGCCCCCAAAGTTACCTTCCTTTTCCATTGTGGGAGATCAGAGGAATGTCTATTCCAGACAGACCATATACAACATTTGATTTCTATAAGATGTTGATAAAGTCTTTGAAAGTCTATTTGTCAATGTGGTGAGATGTGAGCAGGATGACAAAGCCATTATTAGTTGGTTTGTATAGATGTAAGAAAGCCAGCATCAGGGGCTGGGGATGTGGTTCAGTAGTAGAGTGCTTACCTAGCATGCACAAGGCCTTGGTTTTAATCCCCAACACTACACACACACACACACACACACACACACACACACACACACACACACACACATCAACTTAGTGATGCTCAGCCTCAGAAAAGTGAGCCACCACCATGGGACTAGAATCCGTTTTCCTGAGATAGCTCTGTGAGGTTCCAGGTTGCTCCCTACTGCAGGAGGTCAGAATGTGAGGGACTCTGCTTCTCTTCTTCTCTCCTTTCTCTACAAATCTCTCATGGGCACTGTCTGTATTTAATTTATTATGCTTTTGATGTTCCTGATTACCCATAAAGGTTTTTGCTACTTTTTAAGTTTATCATCTTTTCAGTTTTATAGTTTCACCCTAGAAATAAAATGTGTACTTCTGAAATATTGAAAAGGCTTTCATATGCTAATAGAATTGCTCTTTCTGTCATTTTTAAAAGTTACAGTAACAAAATCTGTTCTCCAAAGCACTGCTAAATATTTTTTTGCCTTAAATTTTACTGTAACTGAAAAATTTATTTATTTTATTTATTTTTTGGTACTGGAAATTGAACCCAGTGATGTTTTACCACTGAGCTACATCCCAGTCCTTTTTTTTTTTTTTTTTTTGCGAGAATGTCTCACTGAGTTGTTGAGGGTCTCACTAAATTTCTGAGGCTGGTCTCAAACTTGTGATCCTTCTGCCTCAGCCTCCCAAGTTGCTGTGATTATATGCATATGCCACCACCATACCTGACTGATAAATATATTTTTAAAAAGACTAGAAAAATCCATATTCTTCAGTGAAAAATAATCCTTTTGTTCCTCTCTGGATAGAAACTAAGTCCTTTCTCAGAGTGCTGGAGTATATACCCAAGTAGCTGCTGCTAAGCCAGTGTCTGCTTGGAGGGTGTGCCACAAGATTGTGTCCTGGACACATGCATTTGTGTGGGACAGACTTACTACATTTATAGTTGACCGAGTTGGCAAAGATATTTAGGAAGTTTGATCTCAAGGGGAAGATTGAAGTGTGATCCTGGTCAGGCAGAACCATGGAGAGAAATAGGATAAAAATTAGAAAATGAATGTGACTGTCATAGCTATTGAGTTAGCAAGAGTTAGCAGAGGTTCACTTGGCTTTAATAAGAATTCATACTGCCCTGTTGGCTGGGTGATATCCTGAGTCCCTGCCTGATTTGAGTTTCCTTTTGACTCCCTTTTGTTGAGATTGCTGCTGTCTGGCTGTTGGTATGGGGACCCTTTCTTGCTTGTTCTTTGCATAAGTTCTTTTTCTCATAAGTTTTTTTTTTTTAAATTTTTTTCTCCCTACTGAGATTATATTCAGGCTCTTTGTGAGCAGGAACATGACCTATATGCTGATTAGTTAGATTCCACAAATACTTCTTGAATACTTCCTGTGGAAGAACTCAGCCCAAGTCCCAGGGCATGGTGGTAGAGATGTTGAGTGTTTCCGTCCCTGGGCTTTATGTGCTCAATATGCAGTTTACTCTGTACACTCACCTCAGGAGATGGACTTTCCCAAGGTTAAAATTGAACTCAGACAAAGCAGGCAGGACACTTTCACAAGTGCATGTTTGCTCTTTTCCTTTAGAAATTAAGCCCCCTGTTAACCTAAAAGTGTATTTCCTTACTGCAGGAAAAAGCCATTATTGGGAATAAGGAAAGGAGAGGGAATTTGATTTGGGGGTGGTGATGTTATCTGTGTCCTATGCAAGTGCTGACTTAGAGGTGGTGTCAGGGAGTGAAATGCTTTGATAGGAAAGCTTTCTATCCTATCTACTTTCCAATCATTCTACATCCTCAGCTATCTCTGTCGACCCTTGGTTCTTCTACACTGATGGGCAGGCTAAGAAACTACCTTGCTGGAGGGCAAGGTGGGAAGAGGATTTGGAAATATTTCTCTTTCCTCCCCCCAACAGTGTACATTGGGAGCCTCCTGTGTGCCAGATTGGGTACTAGGTGCTTGGATGCAGCAGAATTAAACATGGAAAGGAATCCCTGATTTCATGAAATATCTGTTCTAGTGGACAATAAATATAGACAGACCATAAATATACCTGGAAAGTAAATTAAATAGTACATGAGAAGCTGACAAGTGTTATAAAAGAATAGAGCAGATAGGGGTCTGGACTCAGGGAGCTATTGAACATTAAATTGGGTGTTCAAAGCAGGCCTTGCTAAGGAGGAACAAGGGGGGAAAAGGAGCTTATAAGGGATTTAATGTTCCAGGTAGAGGAAGAGCCAGGGAGAAACATCTAAAATGAGAAGTGCCTAGTGCAGGCAAGACCCAGCACGGGGCCAGGGATGTAGCCTAGTGATAAGGGTTTCTGTCTAGTATGTGTACAAGTGCACATGTGCATGGCCCTGGGTTCCAACCCTAACACACTCACACATACATCCAACCAACCAGCCAAAGACCCAGCATGGAGAGTCTATTGTGAGTGGCACAGAGGGGATGTGGAAGGTTAATGGGGCTAGCCTGGGCAGCTCTAAGAGGCCACTTCAAGTACTGTGGCTCTTGGTGAGATGGGGCCATTGTGAGAATGAGCTGACATGACCTTCAATAAGCATTTTCCTTCTCGTATATTTTTACAAATTCTTACAATTAATTATTTTACAGCTTTAAAGAACCCCCTATCTTGCTTGGTGTCCTGCAACCAAATACGAAGTTGCGACAGGCAGAAAGGCTATTTGAAAACCAACTTATTGGGCCAGAGTCCATAGTAAATATTGGAGGTAAGTAAACCCTAGGAAGTGGAGTGACTTGGTTGCCTTCCAAGCTGTTGTTGCTCGTATGGTTGGATTCTGTGGGAACAGCTGCAGGGGTTGGGTGGGGGAACCCTAGATGTGTTTCTTAGCTATGGACATCCTATGGGATGACCCAATGGGAGTGTTCTTTTTGCTGGTGTCCTGTGACCAGGTTGCATGCTTTTTTTGCAAGGGGATGATTCTAAGTTTTTGTAGAGCACTTAATGTGCTTAAAGTGTTGTGAAAGGGAAAAGGCAAAATGCAGACATTATGTTTAATTCATTTGATAGGTCTTACTTGACAGCACATCATTTCTTAGCTCATTTTGAAATGAAGAAGAATGTTTCTTAATATTTCCACTCTATTTAAGTGGGTAGTGTCACACCTCCCTATGCTTGAGAACTAGAATTGGGTCTGGTTCAAATGCTTGCCTCTCTAGCAATATAGAACAAGGCATTTCTGTCACATTGAGAATCAAGCTTGGGGTTAAAAAGGCACACTTTAACTGGTCAGGATTTCTGAGTAGTTTCTTTCAAAAATGCCTCTAGTCACCCTGAAGTCCAGTGTTTTCTGGGCAATGGCTGTGGGCATGTGCATCCAGTATACTTCTGTTTTATTCCTAATGCTAGTCACCAACTGCTTCTCCAAAGATGTTTGAGCAACTTCTCTTGCCTAATCCCTGCTCTTTGACATGGGACCCTAGGCTGGCCCTTTTGTGCAATCGTTGGGATAGTTTTTGGCTGGCAAAAGTCAAAATTATTTCAGGAAGAATAAGTACTTCATGATAGAACTTCATATTTATCTTAAAAAGAGAAATTGACATTTATTAGTAAATTTCACAATTTTTTTTTTATGGAAAGTAAAATACTATAGTTTAAAACTGGGATCTGTAGGAGTTGAAGTGCAAGCTGGTGGCCTTTTCTTATCTCTCAAAGAGAGTGCTTGTCCTATCTCTTTTCTTTTCTCCATGTTGAAGGCTGGGTGGCATTTCTGGTTAGGCCCAGTAGGGACCTCTAGTTACATCCTTGTGGGTGTAAACCACAGGGAGGTCACCAGGGACCTGTTCTGCTGCCACTTCATTTGGAGGTTGTCCTGGAGATGGCTGGCTGCTTGCTGTTAGCGTTAGCAAAGTGCTGGAGAAAAGCATTTACCAGTTAACATACTTAATTTTAAAGTAGACTTTATTTTTAAGAACAATTTTAGGCTTACAGCAGAATTGAACAGAAGGTACAGAGTTTTCCAGAAAAGTTTTTATCATGAATGGGTGTTAGTGTTGGGTTTTACCATGTGCTTTTCCTGCACTCTGCCCATCAGAGTGGTACCCATTTAGACATCATTATCTCCCAGCATCTAGAATTTATATAAGGATTCACTTTTGGTGGTATATATTCTATGGGTTGGACAGATGTATTAACTATTATAGTATTATACAGAATATTTTCAATGCCCTAAAAATCTTTTGCACTCTCTGATTCATCTCCCCTTTTCTCTTAAACTCAGCATCCATTGATCTTTTTATTGTCTTCATAGTTTTGCCTTTTCCAGAATGCCATCTAGTTGGAATCATACAGTATATAGCCTTTTCAGATTGGCTTCTTTACTTAACAATACACATTTGAGTTTCCTCCATTTCTTTTTTGGCTTGCTAGCTCATTTCTTTTTAGCATTGAATCATATTCCATTGACTGGGTGTACCAGAGTTATTTATCCATTTGCTATGATGGACATGTGGTTGTTTCCAAGTTTTATCAATTATGAATAAAATTGATATAAATATCTGTGTGCTGATTTTTTTTTGTGTGTGTGTGTGTGGATGTAAGTATTTCAGTTCATTTGGGTAAATACCAAGGAGCATAAAGGGTGGATCACAAGGTAAGAGTAAGTTTAGTTTTATAAAAACAAAAACAAAACAAAAAACCTTCAAACTATCTTACAAAGTGATTGTATCATTTGTCATTCCCGTTAGCAGTGAGTGAGCATTCCTGATGCTCTACATCCTTGTCAGTATTTTTCATTGTCAGTGTTTTGGATATTGGCCTTTTTGAACTTGTTTTTATTTGTATTTTTTCTCATGACATGGGATATTGAGCATCTTTTCATGTGCTTACTTGGCACATGTAGATCTTCTTTGATAAGGTGTCTGTTCAGGTCCTTTGATCATTTAAAAAATTTTTTAAAAATTGTTGATAAATCTTTATTTTATTTGTTTATATATGGTGCTGAGAATTGAACCCAGTGCCTCACACATGCCAAAGCAAGTGCGCTACCGCTGAGCCACAGCCACAGCCCCTGAGCCACAGCCACAGCCCCTGATCATTTTTGTAATTGGATTATTTATTTCCTCATTTTTGAATTTTAAGATTTCTTTGATAGAGTGTTTGGAGGTTCTAGCAGGGGAACAGCTACTCTTATACCCTGACCAAAGAACTATCCTCTTCTATTGGGGAAGGTTATCCTCTTTAATAGAGCAGCTGCTTTGGGAGGCATGCACACGGAGTGGTGAGGGAGGAAGAGGACACCTGCCTAGCCAGCCAGATTAGCCAGATTTAACCTGGTGATCAATGGAGATCATATCACCCTCACATCCTTTAGGAGTTTTTTTGTTTTGGATAACAGGTTTGTTATTGTTTGTGTTGTTTGTTTGTTTATCAGATGTATTTACAAATATTTTCTCCCAAGCTGTGGCTTGTCTTATCATTTTCTTGACAATGTCTTTCATAGAACAGATGTTTTTAATTTTAATGCAGTCTAGCTTGTCAATTATTTCTTCATGAATCATGCCTTAAAAGTTATCACCATACCCAAGGCCACCTAGATTTTACCCTATGTTGTCTTCTGGAATTTTTATCATTTTTGCATTTCACATTTAGGTCTGTGGTCCATTTTGAGTCAATTTTGTGAAGTGTGTAAGATCTGTGTCTAGATTAACTTTTTTAAAAAAATGTATTTCTTACATACATGACAGTAGATTAACTTTTTTGCATGTGCAGTTTTAGCACTACTGTTTTCTCCAGTGTATTAGCTTTACTCCTTTGTCAACTATCAGTTGATTATGTTTATATAGATCTATTCCTGGGCCCTTCGTTCTGTTTCATTGACCTATTTGTGTAGCCTTTTGCTAATAACAGATTGTCTTGATTTTGATGGCTTTATAGTGGGTATTGAAGTTGGGTATTGTCAATCTTTGGAATTTATTCTTCTTCTTTAATATTATGTTGGCTCTTTTAGGTCTTTTGCCTTTCCATGTAAATTTTAGGATCAATTTGTTGGTATTCACAAAATAACTTGCTGGGATTTTGATTGAGCTTGAGTTGAATTTGTGCTCAATTTAGGAAGAACTGACATCTTAATAATGATGAATCTTCCTATCCATGAGCTTGGAGAATTGCCCCTTTTAGTTTCTTTTGTTAAAAATTATTTTAATCAGTTTCATGTTGAAAGGAGTTCTTTATCAATTTGAGGAAGTTTCCCACTATTCCTAGCTTGCTGAGAGCCTTTTTTTAAAAAAAATATTATAGATGGGTATTAGATTTTGTTGGATTCTTTTTATGAATCAATTATTATGATCATGTGATTTTTTCTTTTTTTAGCCTATTGATTTTTGAATGTTGAACCAGCCTTACATACCTGGGATAAATTCCACACGGTTGATGTATAGCCTTTTTTATACATTGTTGGATTTGATTTTGTTGAGGATCTTTGTGTATACGTTCATGTAAGAGAATGGTTTATAATTTTCTCATAATATTTTTTTCTGGCTTTAGTATTTGGGTTCATGTTGGACCCATGGAATGAGTTAGGAAGTATTCTATCTGCTTCTATCTACTGAAAGAAATTTTAGAAAATTGGTTGTAATTTCTTAAATGTTTGGCAGAATTCACCAGTGAATCCCTCTAAGCCTGATGCTTTCTCTCTTGAAAGGTTGTTAATTATCAATTCAATTTCTTTGATAGACACAGGATTATTCATTTTCTATTTCTTCTTGTGTAGTGTTGGCAGATTGTGTCTTTCAAGGAATTGAATTGGTCCATTTCATCCAGGTTGTCAAATTTGTGAACATTATTGTGATGTTTCCTCTTTTGTTTCTGATGAATTTAGTTTACTTGTCTTTTTCTAGTTTCCTAAGTTGAAAACTTAAAGAGTATGAATTTTAAATATATTTTTCTTTTCTAATATATTTGTTCAATGTGACATTTTCCTTTGAATACCATTTTCACTGTATCCCACAAATTTTGATAAGTTGTATTTTCATTTTTATTCAGTTCAAAATATTTTTAATTTCTCATGAGATTTCTTCATTGACCCATATTTTATTTCAAAATTTTATTTGTTGTGTATTTTGACATTATACATACATGGATTAGAAGTCCCCAATCTGTGATCATTCATGGTATGGAGATACACTGGTCTTGTTCATCTTAATATCTGAATATAAGAAAGTTATGTCTGATTCATTCTACTGTCTTTTCTATTCCCATTCCCCCTCCCTGCCCTTCATTCCCTTTTGTCTAATCCAATGAACTTCTATTCCCCCTGCCCTTATTGTGTGTTAGCATTCACGTATCAGAGAGAAATTAGCATTTGTTTTTTTGGGATTGGCTTATTCTAGTTATCATGATAGTCTCCAGTTCCATTTATCTACTGGCAAATGTCATAATTACATTCTTCTTATGGCTGAGTAATATTCCACTGTGTGTGTGTGTATGTGTGTATGTATGTATGTGTGTGTGTGTGTGTTATATCACATTTTCTTTATTCATTCATCTGTTGAAAGGCACCTATGTTGATTCCTTAGATAGCTTAGCTATTGTGAATTGAGCTGCTGTAAACATTGATATGGCTGTGTCACCACAGTATGCTGATTTTAAGTCCTTTGGATGTATACCAAGGAGTGGGATAACTGGGTCAAATGGTGGTTCAATTCCAAGTTTTCTGAGGAATCTTCGTACTGCTTTCCAGAGTGGTTGTACCAATTTGCACTCCCACCAATGATTTATGAGTGTACCTTTTTCCCCATATCCTCACCAACATTTATTGTTACTTGCATTCTTGATAGTACCGTTCTTGGAGTAAGATGAAATCTCACTGTAGTTTTAATTTGCATTTCTCTAATTGCTAGAGATGTTGAACTTTTTTTCATATATTTGTTGACCAGTCATATTTCTTTTTCTGTGAAGTGTCTATTCAGTTCCTTTGCCCATTTATTAATTGGGTCATTTGTGGTTTTTTTTGGTGTTAAGTGTTTGAGTTATTTTTTGGTACCAGGGATTGAGCCCAGGGAACTTAACCATTGAGCCACATTCCCAGCCCTTTTTTAATATTTTGTTTAGAGATAGGGTCTCACTGAATTGTTTAGGGCCTCACTAAGTTGCTGAGGCTGGCTTTGAACTCAAGATCCTCCTGCCTCATTCCCTCTAAAATCTGGAACAAGACAGGGATGCCCTCTCTCACTGCTTCTATTCAATATAGTTCTCGAAATACTGGCCAGAGCAATTAGACAGACAAAAGAAATTAAAGGCATTAAGATAGGAAAAGAAGAACTTAAATTATCATATTTTTGGATGATATGAACCTATACCTAGAAGACACAAAAGGGTCTACAAAGAAACTACTAGAGCTAATAAATGAATTCAGCAAAGTGGCAGGATATAAAATCAACACTCATAAATCAAAGGCATTCCTGTATATCAGCGACAAATCTTCTGAACTGGAAATGAGGAAAACCACCCCATTCACAATATCCTCAAAAAAAAAAAATACTTGGGAATCAACCTAACAAAAGAGGTGAAAGATTTATACAATGAAAACTACAGAACCCTAAAGAGAGAAATAGAAGAAGATCTTAGAAGATGGAAAAATATAACCTGTTCATGGATAGGCAGAACTAACATCATCAAAATGGCGATATTACCAAAAGTTCTCCATAGGTTCAATGCAGTGCCCATCAAAATCCCAACGGCATTTCTTGTAGAAATAGATAAAGCAATCATGAAATTCATATGGAAAAATAAAAGACCCAGAATAGCAAAAGCAATTCTAAGCAGGAAGTGTGAATCAGGAGGTGTAGCGATACCAGATTTCAAACTGTACTACAAAGCAATAGTAACAAAAACAGCATGGTACTGGTACCAAAACAGGCGGGTGGACCAATGGTACAGAATAGAGGACACAGAAACCAATCCACAAAATTACAACTATCTTATATTTGATAAAGGGGCTAAAAGCATGCAATGGAGGAAGGATAGCATCTTCAACAAATGGTGCTGGGAAAACTGGAAATCCATATGCAACAAAATGAAACTGAATCCCCTCCTCTTGCCATGCACAAAAGTCAACTCAAAATGGATCAAGGACCTTGATATCAAATCAGAGACTATGCGTCTGATAGAAGAAAAGGTTGGCTCCGATCTATATATTGTGGGGTTGGGCTCCAAATTCCTTAATAGGACACCCATAGCACAAGAGTTAATAACAAGAATCAACAAATGGGACTTACTTAAACTAAAAAGTTTTTTCTCAGCAAGAGAAACAATAAGAGAGGTAAACAGGGAGCCTACATCATGGGAAGAAATTTTTACTCCTCACACTTCAGATAGAGCCCTAATATCCAGAGTATACAAAGAACTCAAAAAATTAAACAATAAGAAAACAAATAACCCAATCAACAAATGGGCCAAAGACCTGAACAGACACTTCTCAGAGGAGGACATATAATCAATCAACAAGTACATGAAAAAATGCTCACCATCTCTAGCAGTCAGAGAAATGCAAATCAAAACCACCCTAAGATACCATCTCACTCCAGTAAGATTGGCAGCCATTATGAAGTCAAACAACAACAAGTGCTGGCGAGGATGTGGGGAAAAGGGTACTCTTGTACATTGCTGGTGGGACTGCAAATTGGTGCAGCCAATATGGAAAGCAGTATGGAGATTCCTGGGAAAGCTGGGAATGGAACCACCATTTGACCCAGCTATCCCCCTTCTTGGACTATTCCCTGAAGACCTTAAAAGAGCGTACTACAGGGATGCTGCCACATCGATGCTCATAGCAGCACAATTCACAATAGCTAGACTGTGGAACCAACCTAGATGCCCCTCAATAGATGAATGGATAAAAAAAATGTGGCATTTATACACAATGGAGTACTACGCAGCACTAAGAAATGACAAAATCATAGAATTTGCAGGGAAATGGATGTCATTAGAGCAGATTATTCTAAGTGAAGCTAGCCAATCCCTAAAAAACAAATGCCAAATGTCTTCCTTGATATAATGAGAGCAACTAAGAACAGAGCAGGGAGGAAGAGCAGGAGGAAAAGATTAACATTAAACAGAGTCATGAGGTGGGAGGGAAAGAGAGAGAAAAGGGAAATCGCATGGAAATGGAAGGAGACCCTCATTGTTATACAAAATTACATATAAGAGGTTGTGAGGGGAATGGGAAAAAATAAGGAGAGAAATGAATTACAGTAGATGGGGTAGAGAGAGAAGATGGGAGGGGAGGGGGGATAGTAGAGGATAGGAAAGGTAGCAGAATACAACAGTTACTATTATGGCATTATGTAAAAATGTGGATGTGTAACCGATGTGATTCTGCAATCTTTGTAATGTTTTGAATAACCAATAAAAAAAAAAAATCCTCCTGCCTCAGCTTCCCGAGCTGCTGGTATTATAGGTGTGCACCACTGCACTCAGCTTGAATTCTTTATATATCTTGGAGATTAGCGTTCTATGTGAGGTGCAGGTGTCAAAGACTTTCTTCCATTCCATAGGCTCTGTGTTTATGTTCTTGCTGTGAAGAAGCTTTTTAGTTTGATACCATCCCATTTATTGGTTCTTGATTTTACTTCTTGTGCTTTAGGAGTCTCATTGAGAAATTTGGGTTCTAAGCCAACAATGATGGATGTTTGAGCCTGTTTTTTCTTCTAGTAGGTCCAGGGTCTCTGGTCTAATGCCTAGGTCCTTGATCTACTTTGAGTTGCATTTTGTTTAGGGTGAGAGATGGGGGTCTAATTTCATTTTGCTACATATGAATTTCCAGTTTTTCTTGCACCATTTGTTGAAGAGGCTATCTTTTCTCCAATGTATGTTTATGGCACCTTTGTCAAGAGTGAGATACCTATATTTATGTGGATTTGTCTCTGTGTTTCTATTTTGTACCATTGGTCTTCATGTCTGTTTTGGTGTCAATATCATGCTGTTTTTGTTACTATAGTTCTGTAGTATAACCTAAGATCTCGTATTGTGATATATTCTTTTAAATTTGCTAAGGTATGTTTTATGATCCAGAATGTGGTCTATGTTGGTGAGTGTTCTATATGAGTTTGAGAAGAATGTATACATTTGGGCTTTGGTATGTTCCAGGAATTGGTTCTAGGACCTCCATAGATACCTAAATCTGCAGATGCTCAAGTCCCTTTTATTAAATGACATGGAATTTGCATATCACCTATGCATATTCTGCCATGTACTTTAAGTTGTCTCTAGATTACCTATCATACCTTAAACAATGTAAATATCACATAAGTAGTTGTTACATTGTATAGGAAATAATGACAAGAAAAAGTATGTTCATGTTCATCATAGACACTTTTTTCCCCAAATATATTTTTTTAATATTTATTTTTTAGTTTTAGGTGGACACAGTATCTTTATTTTACATTTATTGTACTGAGGTTTAAACCCAGGGCCTCATGCATGCTAAGCGAGCACTCCACCACTGAGCCACAATCCCAGCCCTCCCCAAATATTTTTGATCCATGGTTGGTTGAATTCACACATAGTAAACTAGTGAATAGGAAGATTTGAGTGTATTCTACCATTGTTGGATGAAATAATTAATTAGATGTCAATTAAATCTAGTATATTGGTGGGGCTGTTGAGTTTAACCTTGTTCTTAGCAATTTTCTGCTTGCTGGGTAGAAGAAGGGAGTTGAAGTGTCATGATAGATCTTATTTCATCTTGCAGTTCTGACAGTTTTTGATGTTCTGATGTGAGGCATATCCATATTAAAGATTGTTATGTCTTACATTATCATTATGTAATGCCCCTCTTTATCCCTGATAATTTTCCTAGCTCTGAAATCTGCTTTGTGTGAAATTAATACGCTACTTCTATTTTCTTCTATTAGTGGTAGTATGTCATGCTTTCTCCATCCCTGTACTTTTAATCTGTATGTGTCTTTTATTAAAGTGGGTGTGGTGATACTCACCTGTAACCCCAGCAACTTGGTAGATTGAGGCAGGAGGATCACAAGTTCAAGACCAGCCTCAGCAACTCAGCAAGACCCTGTCTCAAAATTCAAAAATAAAAAGGACTAGAGATGTGGCTCAGTGGTAGAGCACCCTGGGTTCAATCCCCAGTACTGGGAAAAAAAAACCCAAAAACATTTTTTATGATTCAGTTTTCTCCCTAAGAGTATCAGTTAAAAAAAATACACACAAACACACACACACACACACACACACACACACACACACACACACAAATACACATATATATATTTTTAAAACTTTTTATAGTGGTTGCCCTAGAGTTTACATGTTTAAATATATATCATTTAAAAACTGAAATGTTTAATGAATTTTATATCATCCTTGCTTTAAGATATGCTAATCTTCTCTTTCTAATTTTAGTACCCATGTTGCCCAAATGAGCAGTTCTTCTTCTTTAGTAGGAAGTCATCGACATCAGCAGCAGATATTGCCTTGAGGTGAACATGCATCTGTGCCTCTGGGTCCCGAGTATCAGTCTAGACTTTCAGACTAGACAATAGCAGCCTCTCAGTTTTTATCACTGATTTTTGTGTGTTTTACCCTACCTGTATGGTCAGGATCAGACCCACATGCTAGTTCCCTAGGCCCTTGCAGTTTTGTCAGTGTAAGCTTAATTCTCAGACATCACCTATTGTTCATCCTCAGAACTGCAATTTCATTTCATGAAATGAAAACAACCAAGTCACCTCCGATTTTGGAAGAAGGTGGTATGGCCACAATTCTTGGGCCAACTCTTTTTTTTTTTAAGAGAGAGAGAGAGAGAGAGAGAGAGAGAGAGAGAGAGAGAGAGAGAGAATGAGAATTTTAATATTTATTTTTTAGTTTTCGGAAGACACAACATCTTTGTATGTGGTGCTGAGGATCGAACCTAGGCCGCACGCATGCCAGGCGAACCTAGGCCGCACGCAAGCCAGGCGAGCGTGCTACTGCTTGAGCCACATCCCCAGCCCCTCTTGGGCCAACTATTAATAATCTTTTTCCTTCTTTGTTTTTTAAAACAGATGTGATGTTTACTGGCACAGCAGATGGCCGGGTTGTAAAACTTGAAAGTGGTGAAATAGAGACCATCGCCCGGTTTGGTTCGGGCCCATGCAGTAAGTGGGCGACAAGTCATTCAAAAAGGTGCCACCTGTAGAACTGCTTTTCTCTAGAAGCCAGCTTCCCCTTGGAGAAGAAGAAGCCATGACCATTTGGCAGAGAGAACATGATGTGGAATTTGCATTTGCCAGGTGGTTGGTTGCTGGACCTCACAGGGCTTGGTGGTTACCCAACTGGACGGTAGCCATAGAACCTGTTGGATACTTTGTGGGGCTATACCTCTTCACTGTTCCTCATGTTGTGGTCACTTTTGTGGTGGTTTCAGAGGTTAATTGATGATGTTGAAGTGCTGTTACAGAAAAGTAGGTGGCTTTATCATGACTGGAATGCTCATGTGTAATGGCTGTATCAGCTTTTGAAGAATTGTAGCAGTGTCATTCAAAGTGAAATGCTCTTAAATCATTGCAGGTTTTGGAAACCTAGAGTAGAAGACTTCTACTGTTTAAAAATTGATAGTCCAAGGCTTCTTTTAATTTTTATTTTGTTATGTTATGTTATTTTGTTATTTTATGTTATTTATGCTATTTTATTTTACTTTATTTTTATTGTCATTTTATATTACTGGAGATTGATACCAGGGCTGCTTTACCACTGAGCTACAAACCTACCCCTATTTTTTTATTTTGAGTTTTATTTTGAGGCAGAGTCTCACTAAGTTGCTGAAAGTTTCGCTACATTGCTGAGACTGGCTTCAAAATTGGGTTCTTCCTGCCTCAGCCTACCAAGTTGTTGGGATTATTGCTATGCACCACCATGCCTGGATTTTTATTTTTAATTTTTTGTGATGCTGGGGATTGAACTCAGGGCTTTGTGTGTGCTGAACAAGCTCTCCACCATTGAGCTATACCCCTAGTTACCATTTTTAATAGCTAGAATATTTTCGTAAAATGATGCATTTTCATTATGAAATGGAAAGAATACAAACATAATAAAAACAAAATAAAAATCACCTTAGCTTCTCAGATGTAATTGTTATGGATATTTTAGTGAGTAACTTTTCAGATGTCTTTCTATTCATGGGTACTCACGCCCACTCAGTTTTTTATATGATGGATCATACTCTAAGCTTGATTATTTAACCTGCCTTTTTCTGTTTCGTTTTGGCAGTAAGCAACCCACCATGAGCACCTCACAGTAAGCACCAGCACCAAGCACCTACACTTAAACACCTTGCAATGAGTACCCACAAGCACCACCGCCCATAGTGAGCACTCTTTGTGGACATCTAAATAGTAGCACTTGTAGTGAGTACCCTGGAGTGAGCACCTCCAGTGAGTATTCTGCAGTAGCACCTACGTTGAACATCATGAAGTGAGCATTATAGGGACTGGTCTAGTTCTAATGCTATGACTCTTTTTGCTCTGTACATCATGATGTCTATCTAGGTAGAAATGGATGAGATACTTGGACACTGAGGAGGGCAATCGCCAATTCCTGTCTGTTTGTCTTCCTAGAAACCCGGGATGATGAACCTGCTTGTGGGAGACCTCTGGGCATCCGGGCAGGGCCCAATGGAACTCTTTTTGTGGCTGATGCATACAAGGGACTGTTTGAAGTAAATCCTCAGAAACGTATGTGACAATAATGTGTTTCCTTCTGTGGTGTTTTCAGCTCTTTTATATGATGTGTGTATAAGTAGATTTAATAGGATTTGTTAAGAATGGTCTGCTAGAGACTCTAATGTTTTCTTACTCACTGAATGGTACTGAAAGCATTGCCTACATATGTCAACTAGTTTTAGCCATCAGATCTCTCTGTGTGATGGCATTTGATCTGTGTTGATTTCTTCTGTTATTAGTATTTTAGCCACAGGGTCTCAAGGAGGTGCATTTGGGGATTTTAGACCTTTTCTTCCTATCTTTTTATCTTTATTTTTCTTTATATTTCTGTATCCTGTCTTCCTATTTATTTTTTCTCTTATCTCTTTGTTACCACCCCCTTTGTCTTTTCTCTTTCTCCAGCTCTTCATCTTTTTTCTCCCTTTTCATCCCCTGACTGTTCACGATGTCACTTTGACTGTGTTACAATATTTGCTCTGTGTACTTTCTTGGTTGGCAGTTTATGCCATGGAGGAGACTGTCTGTAGGGGCCAGATCATAGACCCTGGAGACTGGCCACCTGGGTAGCCCCTCTCTGCCATTTGATGACTGTGCAACTATATGCATTACCTGGCTTCTCTATGCCCAGTTTCTTCGTGCATAAGATAGGGATAGTAGTTGGATCTGTCTTGTGGTATTGCTTCCAAGATCTAAATTAGATTATACATGAAAAGAGCTTAATATTCAATAAATGTTCTATTATTTTTATTTCCTTATTTTATATTTTACTTTTTAATTTTATTTTGTAATGTTATTTTATGTTGTTAGTTTATTTTATTTCAGTCTAAGTCTAGCCTAGTCTAGACAGATTCTGTCTTACAGTGTTGCCCAGACTGGCTTCAAATGTGGCTCAAGTGATTCTCCTGCTTCAGCCTTTGTAATAACGGGAACTGTGGTGCATGTCACTGAGCCTTGCTATTTTTAAGAACATATTCCTGCTACTTCTTTACTTAAAAGCCAATGAATGTAACATTCATATTTTTCTCAAGCAAAATAATACTTTAAAGCCTTTAACATAACACTCTTGATACTTTTTTTCTTCTCTCCTTCCTTATTATGTTAGCATTAATATGCTGTTTTTACATAAGAAAGAACATATCTTCTGACCTATGACAATGGAGAAGCTCATTTTGTTTTTTCCTTTCACACCATTTAGGCTGATTAATGTTTTGAAATTATTGAGAAGAAAGTTCTTAAAGTAAAAGCAAATGTTTTTCCTAACTTCAGGTGAAGTGAAACTTCTTTTGTCCTCTGAGACACCCGTTGAGGGAAAGAAAATGTCCTTTGTGAATGATTTGACCATCACTCGGGATGGGAGGAAGATTTATTTTACAGATTCCAGCAGTAAATGGCAAAGACGGGATTATCTGCTTCTGGTCATGGAGGGTACTGATGATGGGCGGTGAGTGTTCACTTCAGTCTTCCCCTAAGTTAGCTAATCAGCCAGACATGGTAGCTTCATCAGAACTCATTACTTCTAGGAGCCATATTAGTGTTTCTGAGCAAAATATTTCTGCTTGTAGGAATGGCTTTTGGAATCAAGTGATGGAGCTATCATTTCTTCTTTGAGGAACTAAAATGAAACTGACCAGTCCATCCAAGGGGGTGGGTCTAGACAAACTGGCAAAGTACCCGAGCAGGCCTGCATTTCCGCTTACTCCTCAGAAGGGAGATTCCTATGACTGGAGTGTTGGTGTTTCTAGTGCTGACCCAGCTCTTAGGTCAGTGAATTAATTGATTGTGGGGTTCTCTGGAAGAGGCTGCTGTGGATCTGCTATGGATGGGGAAAGGCCCCCACTGGCTAGCCTTAGACAAGGTTCAAGCAGAAGACCCCAAGGCCTGGTCACTCCAGTGGGAGGCTGAGTCACCTTCTAGAGCTCATGCTCCAGAGGCCCAGAATAGGAAGGAAAGCTCTAAGCCCACTGAAGGCCATGGACTCTTACCTATGTGACCCTTCATTTTTGATCTTCACAGCCTGCTAGAGTATGATACTGTGACCAAGGAAGTGAAAGTTCTTTTGGACCAGTTACGATTCCCTAATGGAGTCCAGCTTTCTCCTGAGGAAGATTTTGTCCTGGTAGCAGAAACAACCTTGGCAAGGATACGAAGGTGTGTATGTGTTAACTGAACTATCAGTTGTTCAGCAGAGCTCACCATAGCCTGGGATGGGGTGGAAATATGGTTGACATAACTCTGAGATGCAGCAGAGCACCTCTCCCTTTTGTAATAATGGTAAAAGTATATGATAAAATATTGAACATTGTTAGCAGTTAGGGAAATGCATATTAAAACTATACTGAGATTTCATCTTATACTAGTCAAAATGGCAGTCATCAAGAATATAAATAATAATAAATGCTGGAGAGAAAGTGGAGAAAAAGGAACACTTTTATACTGTTGGTGGTTTTATAAATTAGTATAACCACCATGGAAATCGGTATGGAAGTTCCTTGAAAGACTAAGAATGGATCCACCATATGGCCTGGCTATACCACTTCTCAATATTTATCCTAAAGAATTAAAGTCAGCATGCTATATTGATACATGCATACCCATGTTTATAGCAACACAGTTCACAGTAGCCAAATTATGGAACCAGTGTAAGTGTCTGTCAATGGATGAATGACAGACACGGTAGATATACACAATAGAGTTTTATTCTGCCATAAAGAAAAAATGAAATTATATCATTTGCAGGAAAGTGGATGAACATGAGAATGTTATGTTAAGCAAAACAAGCCAAACTCATAAGGTTAGGGGTCATGTTTTTTTTTTCCTATGTGTATGCTAGGGAGGAAAAAGGAAAAGAAAAGTGTGTGTAGGAGAAAAAGCAGGGGGAGATTAGTAGAGGAAAGGGACCAAGGAGTGAGCAGTAGGGGAGTGAGGAAAATATTTGGGAATATTGGCTTAAGTATATTGTTATATTGTGTTCATATACTAATATGTGACAATAGAATCCACCATTATGCATAATGTGCCAATAAAAAATAAGGAGAAAAACAAAGAATTAAAGTCAGCATACTATGGTGATATATAAATTCCTACATTTATAGGAGCACAATTCACGTTAGCTAGACTATGGAACCAGTCTAGGTGTCCATCAATGAATGAATGGATAAAGAAAATGTGGTATATATACACAATAGAGTTTTATTCACCTGTAATGAGTAAAACTATGTCATTTGCAGGAAAATGGATGGAACTTGAGAACATTGTGTTAATCAAAGTAAGCCAAACTCACAAAGTCAGGAGTTGTATGTTTTATCTCAAATATGGAAGCTATAGAAGAAAAAGGAAAAGAAAGTTTGGCAGGGGTGGAGGGAATCTAATGAAAATTGTAGGGAGATCAGTAGAGAAAAGGGGCTGGGATAGGGAGGAGGGTAGAGAAAAGGGAAGTACTAGGGAATGATATTGGCTGAATTATATTATTTATTTTGTGTACATGTATGAATGTATAACAGTGGATTCCACTATTATATTCAACTCTAATGAACAACAGCAACAACAAGAAAATAATATGGACATAAATGGTAAAAGCAAAGTTCAAGGATAGGTTTCCTTCCTTCCCTTTCTCATTCTTTTGGGGAGTTGCAAGTCTGAAAGAGTATCTTGATTTAATGCTACTGTACAACTTGTTTTCCATTTCTCTGCCAGGTGGGCCTTAGTCCCCTCAACACCACCTGCTTCTTCTCTATTCATGCTGCTCTGGGGCCCTTGACAATGTCCTCATGGCAGCTGTGCTTGTGTACATGATGGATATATTTACAGTAGTGTCCATAATTGTTTTTGGACCAAGACCAGTTTGGTAAATTTTTTTTTTCTCAGATTGGAGGGCTACTACTCACTGCCTGCTTGGGTAAATTTTTCAGGGTCTATGTATCTGGCTTGATGAAAGGAGGGGCTGATATGTTTGTGGAGAACATGCCTGGATTTCCTGACAACATCCGACCCAGCAGTTCCGGGGGGTACTGGGTCGCCATGTCAACCATTCGCCCTAATCCTGGGTTTTCCATGTTGGATTTCTTATCTGAGAGACCCTATATTAAAAGAATCATTTTTAAGGTAACTATCAAAAGTATAATTCTTTAAAAAAAAGTAAATTAATCTAATTATGATCTCTTCTAGTTCTGCTTATAATATTTGGTACCCTATAATGATGACTTACAAGCCCACTTTATTCTTCATCTTGACATATAAATTTAAACATTTGAACCTTTTTTGATTCTCTGTCCTCTTCTGGTTTCTCTGTTTCTGTTTTTTTTTTTTTTTTTTTTGTCACCCATCATTATGATTTCTGGGGCCTCCACCTTGCTTGTCAGTTTCATTCTTCCCTCTTTGCTATGGCTGTTTCCAACTGTCTCCACTCTTCTCCAGACCCTGTAACTTTGCCCTACACCCACCCGCTTTGTCTTTTCCTCCACAGAATTATGAGGTACCTTCCTCTTCTTCATGTGGCCACACATAAAAACTCATCTCCATACCACCCACTGTGTCCGTTATCTCCATAGGATTATGTGTGGCCACACAGGTCATTTGTTATGACCTCTTAACATACCAAACTCTTTCCCATTAAAACAAAATCATCCATCCCCACCAATGACTAGCCATAACCCATTCAACATGGCCATATCATTGGTTATAATGTTATTATCATTTATCTCTGTTCTTGCATCATCCTAGAGTTTTCCTAGTGCCTTTATGAAATACCCTGAATCACAGCTCAGCACATTTGCACAGTGGGGGAGTAACTTGCACAGGTGCTTCTTTAATGCAAGTTGAATAGGTATTTGAAATTGATATAAAATATTTGTAAATTAGAGTCCTGGAGGTGGCAGGCAGCAGTTATTGAGCCCACTGTATTGGGCTGTGTATGTGGGCTCACATTCTTGGTCAGGTTGGCCCCTGGCCTTCAGTGGTCTTCATTTGAGCCATAATTCCCCTTACCCATGATGTCTCCTCTTACTCATTTTTCACCCACTGGAGCTGAGTATGGTTTATGCTCAATTTCTGTCTGTGTTCCTGTAGCCAGAATGAGATTAGCATATGCTTTCTCTTGGGGATGAGGGTTGTGTCTCTTTTCCTCAACCAGAACATTCTATTTTTTTAGTTTTGAAACAATATTAAATTTATAACAAATGAGTAGATAGGGGACAAAGATTTTTTTTTTCCATGAATCATTTGCAAATAAGTTGCTGACCTGGTGCTCCTGTGCTCTCAGATACTAGGAAGTTTTCTTCCTGTAAAGATTTTGTCTTTTATTACCAACAACCAAACCTAGGAAACTCACATGGATACCTTATGACTGTCTAACCCACTGGCTGCACTCAGGTTTTGCCAGTTGTCCTAATGTCCTTAATTATAAAAGGATTCAACCCAGAATCAAGCATGGCCTTTATTCGCCATGTGTCTTTATTCTCCTTCAGTCTGGAGCAATTCCTGTCTTGTTTTGACTTTTTGACCTTGATCTTTTAGAAGCTTAGAGGTCATTTATGTTGCAGAATGTCCTTCCATGTGGATTAGTGTAGTGTTTTCTCATGATTCAATTCAGGTTCTATGTCACTGGCAGGTGTAACATAGAAGTGCGACAGTCAAAGGGTATGTGATATTTTTTGTTTCATTAGCAGTGGTGGCAATTTTGATCACCTGATTCTGGTGATCAAATGCCAGGTCTCTCAGTTGTAAAGTCACTCTTTGTCCATTTATAATTAATAATCAGTGCTATCCCATGGCTTCCTATTTTATCAGTGGTTATAATGTTATTATCATTATTTATCTTGATGTTTATATTGTCCATCTGTGGCCAGTGGAAGTCCCTTCAGTGTGGCTCCTGTACCTTTGGACACATTCCTTTCATTCTTGGACCATTTTGTCACTGTCTGTCACACAGGTTGTTTCAGGATCATGTATTTCCCTGCCCCGCATGTAGAATTGGCCATTTCTCTAATGAACCATGGTTCCTTCTGGAGGACTGGATGGTTCACTTGTTGCTTTTGGATGTCCCTGTTTTCTGGCCCCCTCGAAGGACAAAGCTCAGGAATATGTACTTACATCTATATTAATTTGTCATCTGTTTAAATTGAATACAGCTGTTCATGCAGGAATATCCAATTTCAGTCCAACACCACAGGATTAATTCTAGTTTTCTCCCTTTATTTCTCTCATTATTTATACCTCTCTAACAATGAAATGTCTAGATACCATTATCCTTCATATATTTACCAGTTTAATCAGTTCCCCCAAATGTAACCAGTTCCCCCAAATGTAGCCTTAGTCCATCTCTCATATGGCCTTTGTTGGGGCTCTTGATTGCCACACTGGGCCAGCTCTTCTTTCTGCCTGCCTGCAGGAGCTTGTGTTTTTATTCAAGGGCTCTGATACCCTGTACCAAGCTGTCCCTGGTGAACACTCTTACTCTCTTTTGTTAGGCCACTTGGTTGCAGGGACATCCCCTCACCCTGTTTGTGCTCTGACAACCTGTGCTAGGCCACTGTGATCTCCTTGTCCTCTGTATGCAACTACCTGCTCAGCCACACTAGGGGCTTCCTGACTGAATTGTTCAGGTAGAGAAATGACATAGGACAGAGAATTCTTAGGAAGGTAACTACAGCTATGACTTGAGTGGCCATGGGGGACCTGGGGTGAGGGCTGGTGGTCAGGGAGAGGTGGTGGCAGGTCCCAGGGTTGGGGTGGCATACACATAGGTGTATTGCAAGACTCTAAGGTGGTCAGGTGTTATAGTTTGGATGTGAGATATCCGCCAAAAGCTCTTGTTAACACAGTGATATTGAGAGGTGAAATGATTAAATTGTGAGAGCTATAACAATCAGTCCATCCTAGTTTGAATGGACTGACTGGGTTTTAACTGTAGGAAGGTGGGGCATTGACTGGATGAGTTAGATGCCCTGAAAGGGTGCATCTTCCCTTTGGTCTCTTTCCCTGCCCCTTTCTTGCTCCCTGCTTCCTGGCTACCATCAGGGAAGCAATGGTGTTGTCTGTCTGTAAACTGAGGCCTTTGAAACTATGAACCTCAAATAAACTTTTACTCTTCTGAGTTGTTCTTGGGTATTTTGGTCACAGCCATGAAAAAGCTGACCAAGCTTGTAGAGCATGGAAGGACAGGGATCAAGGGTAAGGGTTAGGTTTTTGGCTATAGCAACGGGTGTGAGGGCCTGTCTCCAGAGCTAGGGAGTCTGGCAAAGCTGAAGTACTGTTGTGAAGTCCAGGTAGAGTTGAGTACAGGCAGCCAGGGATTCAACACTGGTTTGGACATAGAGGTAGAGATTTGAGAGGTTTCTGGAAAAATAACTAGTTGAAACAAGAGAGGGTGAGATCTTTTGGAATAAGATGGAAAGAGAAGAGAGGGAAAGATACATGACTAGACAGTGGGAGGGATGTTCCACTGGTGGTGGAAAGCCCCTTATGGAGGAAAGCAACTTTGATCCATTGCTGTTGAACCTTCTAGAGCTAAGTTGACTTGAATGTCTTCTTAAACATTTTCAGTGACTGGAAGACATTATTCCCAGGACAGTTGCAATTGTTTAGGTATTTTCACATGAATTAATCTGCCTATTAACTTCTGGACACTGCTCTTATGCAGCTAAGTACTTTGTTGTAATTACCAACCTGAGGTCCTTCTACTCTGTCAAAAATTCTCTCTCCCCAGTGATTTCCCTGCTTAAAACTCGTAAGCCCCATGTTGCTAAAAGAATCCAAGTCTAATAAGCCCCTTGGCTAGGCATGCCCAGGAGATGTCAGAAGTGCCCTTCTCAGTATCATGTGCCAGGTGGTACCCTCAGGCTCTGTGCTAGCTTCAAGAAGTTGAAGAATTGGCTTTAGAGGTGTGTGGTGTGTGGACTTGCTTACTTAACTTACTTAACTCCCAGGCTCTTTTTGAATGTGAATTGCTCTTCAATCTCCATTATTTATACACTGCATGTCTGAAATACTTTAATCAGGATTTGTGTATTCTGGTTAACTTGTTCTGGGTTTGACCCAGTGTTCTGGTGGGTGAGATCATTCTCAGCTTTGGCTATACTGTGTTCACTTTCTTGGGTGTGATTTGTGTTTCTCCATGTTCATCTGCACTGTCCTCATGCTGGCTTGTCCTCCTTGGCTTGATCTGCAAGGGGTGGGGGGCATGGGGCCACTCTTACCTCTATGCTATGGGGCTTCCCTGAGGAACCTGACCATTCTTAGTTGGCAAGGGGCGATCTTGTAGTCAGAATGTAAGCTCTCCTTGCACTGTGCTTCCCTTCCAGCTGTTTAGTCAGGAGACGGTGATGAAGTTTGTGCCACGGTACAGCCTTGTGTTAGAACTCAGTGACAGTGGTGCCTTCCGGAGAAGCCTGCATGATCCTGATGGGCTGGTGGCCACCTACATCAGTGAGGTACATGAACATGATGGACACCTATACCTGGGCTCCTTCAGGTCCCCCTTCATCTGCAGACTCAGCCTTCAATCTGTTTAGTCGGCCCAGCAGCTCACCATGCGCACTAAGAATCATTATACTCGGCCATCATACCTGATTCAGGAGGAGCTATGGACACAGTTCTGACCCCATGTACCTGTCAGTCCTCAGAGGTGTGATAGGAATGGCTACTGTAACCTTGAGAATGTGTAGGTCCCCAAGGGACACCCATCACCTGGGCCTGACTTCATCTTTAGAGGAAAGCATAACATATCTGCTATGGAGAAGGTGAATTCATGTAAAGCCATTTCCCTTAAAAGAAAGAAAGAAAAAAAAGCTTTCTGAGTACAGTAATTCTCCAAAACTTGGGGAAACTTCATACATTTTTAACAGGGCTCAGGGTTTGTTCTGCTGGCCTCAGTATCTTTACTCTTATGGTTTTTTTTTTTTTTTTGGTGGGGGATGTTGGTACAGGAGAACAGGGGTATACAGTAGAAATATACTGAGGCTAGCCAGCAAGAACTGTGTGAACTGTGACTTTGGACTGTTTCTCAGGAGCTGTGCAGGACAAGGGCCCTTGGTCCCTGAGGATTCCCTCCATAGTGGAGGGGTATCTTCCCACTTTCCACCTGCTGTGGCCTGGCCTTCCTTCATGCTGGAAGTTTTCAAGACCTTGAGTAAGCATGTAGGAAAAGTAGGCCGATTCCAGTGGCAAGAAGACTTCTTGGGGTTTCTTTCTGTGAATACTTATACTGCTGGAATTGGACAATCCAGTAGTTTAGTACTTACTGCAGGGGTGTGTTTAGGAACATCCTTTTTTTTCACCTCTAGACTCACAGATATAATAGTGCATATGTCATCGTCATATTTGTGCTACTGTTATAAGCCCTAAGTTGCTGTGTATCTTGACAAGTCTATACACTGGTCTTAATTTTGATAATAATAAATAATATAATATCCACTTTTCTGTTGATTAACTTTTTGAAGATGTGGACTGGGAGTTTCTTATGTACTTATTTTAAATGACTGGAATTTAATTCCATCAAGTGTTGATATGAGTATCGTCTGGGTAAGAGTTGTTTTAGGGCCAAACATCCTATCTAGTTGGCTCTGAAGGGAAGTCATGGAGCATCTGATGACACCAACCTTCTTCAGCTATCTGCCTCCTTGTTTCTTTTTTTTTTTTTTTGCAGTGCTGGGGAGGGAACCCAGGACCTTTCACATGTTAGGCAGGTACTCAACCACTAAGCTACATCCCAGCCTTGTTGACTCATTTTTTGATAGATTGATAATATACTTCTTTCCTGTTTCTAGCCTACAGCATGGGGCTGGCACCTGTTCCTTTCTTTCCTGGTGTTTGTGAGAATGCACAAGAGATTATATCTCTAGAAGCATCTGAAAAACTTGACAGACAATATTTTAAACAGGTTATGCTATAAAAATATAAAGAATATAAAGAGCCCTCATGTTAGTGGAGGTACCAAGGGTTTGATAAGGAGTTAATCTTGATTTATCTATTGTGTCACCTCCGCTGGACTGGCTTTATGTGGAATAAAGTGACAGTAGACTAGATGCAAAGATTGGCTCCAGTCCAACGGATACAATCTGTATTTAATCAAATGAACAACAATTAATATTGTTTATTTGCCTTTATAGGAAAGAAAATTGAGTAGTCATTAATTACTTTTTTGAGGATACTGGGGACTGAACCTAGGCATGCTTTACCACCAAGATATACTCCCAGCCCTTTTTATTTTTTGAGATAAGGTCTTGCTAAGTTGCTTAGGCTGGCCTTGAACTTGTGATCCTCCTGTCTCAGCCTCCTGAGTACCTGGGATTACAGATATGTGCCACTATACCTGGCTATTAAATACTTTTAAACAGCTAATGATGGGACATATCATGTATAAAAGAATAATAAGGTAATACCTAATCACTGTGTCATAAAAACAATTTAAATGTATGCTGATTTCTCAGTTGTTTGAGAATAGAGAACTTTGTGCTTAATGCTTAGTTCTCATAGGTGCAAAGAAGCTGGTAAATTGTTTTTCACAGTTTTCAGCAAAGGAGTCTTGATTTTGACTCAGGTGTTGATTTTCTGTCTCCAGGTGTCATTTCCTGTGTTTTATGTGGTAATTTGGCATGAGAAGGTGAAAAAGATAGTCTTCTTTTTAGGTTTAAATATGTGACATGCTTCTGCTGGTAAACATAAAAGGGATTTACTCTAGTGTGAATTATTAACATGTTTTTAAAAATCAACCAGGTGATTCATTGGGTGCCTCTATTATCTATCACAAAAACTCTATCAGGATTCAGTTATTAACTTTCATAGGAATGAAATTCCTGTTTTTTTTTTTTTTTTTCTTTTTTTGCACATGTAGTGCTTGGGACCTTACACATGCCTATGATAGGCAAACACTCTACCATTATAGTTGGGTTGCATCCCCAAACCCCTTTCTTTTACTATCAGCATATACTTGCAGAGTGGTGTACAGTCTTGGAAGTTTTTCATATACACTGACTTTTTGTTATTTGTTTTTCTTTTGAGACAGAGTTCAACTATGTCACTTAGACTGGCCTGGAACTCCTGGGCTCAAGCCATCCTCCTGCCTCAGCCTCCCAGGTAGCTGGGATGACAGGTGTGCATGTCACATCTGGCTGCCATACACTAACTTTTAACGAGGCAAGGAGTTATGGTCTCATTGTATAGATGGGAACTGATTCTCCAAGAGTCAGTGACTGCCCAGAGTCATAGCCAGAAGGCAACTGAGCTGGAGACTCCTGTGCCATGATTGAGGCACTTTGAGGCTGAACTGGAGACAGGTGACCTTCCCAGGGTCTGATTGTGCAGTGGCCACTGCTGTAGCCTATGGGTTGTGGTGGGGCTCGGGCTCTAACTTTGGTGGCACATCAGAGTTCTCTGGGATGCCAGGTCTTGGGGTAGACTGGGTACCATTGTGGTTTGAAGCTTCACAGGTAGTCCCCATGGGCAGTGGTGGGGCGTTAATCTTAGCCTAGGTCCATCTGCTACCTGCAGGGGAAGCTAAACTAAGCAGGAGTCTGAAGGTGAGAATAGAGAACTTTGATCCATGTGGCTATGGATCTGGCTCCTTAGGAGTGTGCACAGCTGGCAAGGAGTGTGCAGCAGTTTGGGGAAAACTATGGAACACTCAGGGCTGTCAGGATTTTGACTGGTTTTGGGCAGTTTGAGACCTTGAACAAAAGTTCTGTTCTTTTTTTTTTTTTTGGTCATAATCGATCTTAGAAGCCTGGGTATTTAACCTTACCTTTTCTCAGTGATAGTAACATTAGATGATGGAACCACTTGCTTTTAGTGTCAGAATAATTCCCTTTGTGTAGGGGTCAAGCTGAAACATTTTTAAAGTAGGCAAAACTGGATTGGTAGCCTGGGATTTTACGTCATCCAGTTGACATTCACTCCCATCTCCATGTGGATGTTTTGTTTCACCCTTTGTTCAAATCTACCACAGCTGTCTTTGGCAGCAGGAACAATGTGTCTTCAGGGACATAGTTGGTATGTGTGTCTCTGATAATGCTAAGGCATATTGGCAGTTGGCTTCCAGAAGTCAAGGTTGCATGGGCCTGCTAAGTGTCTTTCCTTATGGCATTAGCATGGCTGGTCTAAGGGGGAACATATTATTCAGTAACATATGAAATGAAACAAATTGTAAATAACTAAAATGGTGGTGTATTATAGATAAAGCCTTCCCTTGGAGTACAGGCCCACAGAGAGACTTTCCAGAAGATTGAAATGTGGTGTGGGCGGCACAGGTCTCATAGACCTGTGACGGGGCTGGTTATAAGAGATGGGAATAGACTCGAAATTCAAATGGTGTACTGAAAGTCTCTGGTATAGGTTAGTGTTCAAACCTGGGAATGTGAGGTCAGGATCTGAGGCTTCCTTCTTCCAGGGGTGAAGCTGCTGCAGGGGTTGGTAGGGACTCTTTCCTGAGGGAGCCCTGGCTAGGACAGAAGAGCTCAGCTACAGCTCATGAACATGGGCCCCCCTTCCTCACACCTGAACACACCCATGCTCACTCTGACACCTGGGAGGCAGGAGAGGCAGGGAGCCTGACCTTGATGTACTCTGGGTCTGTACTTGTGTAAATGAGATGGACTGGGAAGTAAGGGTATAGGGCCCCTTCATCTATTGCTTCAACTTGCAAAAGTCTCCCAGGGTCTGGCTCAGCTGTGTCCTGATGTCCCTCTGGCTCCTCCAATCTGTGACTCCCTGACTGGTTGTGTGTAGGGTCAACAGGGCCTTTTATGGAAGGATTGCTTTCAAGGGCCTTAGGAATCACCAAATAAAGTAAATATCTTATGTCATTGCTGCCACCACTATCCCTGAATTAAATGGCCAGAAGATGAGTCAAGGCAGTAAAAATAAAGGAACATTTGGAATTTGGGTTACTTATATTTCACTGAAAAAAACCAAAGGGTAATTTATTTTTGTGTTACATTGATTGCATTTATGGTGGAGAGCCATACATTGCCTATTGGACGCATGTTTTCTTTCCTAGAGATTATCAAGTCCATGTTTCTTCAAGGTGCCAGCATGCCTTCTGTTAACAGTGTACACCCTACTTTACATGTAGTCACTTTAAAGAGAGTTGGAGAGGAAAAAGCCCACAGTGAATGGGCCTTGCTGGTTCAGGGACCTATGGTCACCTTCCTCTGAATGAAGGCTCAGAGAACCAGGCTACCAGTCAGCTCCTAGGCTTCCCTCTATGATCCAGCTCCATAATTCTAGATCAAGCTGAAGATCTGTCTTTCCCTAGGATCTGGTGGTCTGCAGCCTGTAATTGCCTCTTTCTTTTCTTATGCCCCTGCACAGCCTGTCCCTGGATGGCTTTGTTCCACCATTGTCCCACCCTACATGCCCAAGCCCTTCTGTTCTTGTGCTAAGCTGTTCCAAATCCTCAGGTCTCAAAGGTAGCAGAGAACTCAGGTGGAGGCCTGACCCTGAAGAAACCTGGCTGGAGGGCAGGCTCTCCCAACCTCCTTGCCCTGCCCACCATGTTGACAGGCTTCCCTGTTTCTAGTTGCTCAGACTTCACATTTTAATTAGCAGCTAATTGCTGGACAAGCCTCTGAGAAACTTTATGAAAGCAACCTAAACTTGCCAGACCACACAATGAGAAGGACTCTTGGCACTGCTCTCCTCATCTTCCTGACTTTGCTACTAAAAGGTGACACACAGAGCCATTGCACTGGAATGATCCGTCTTTTATTAATAACTTTAATCATCCACAGAGATCAAGTGATCAGTAGCACACTTGTCCCAGATCTAGTGCTATAATGCTAATAATTGAAACCAAGAGATGGATGCCTTGACTCTCCATGGGGTGAGGGATGGGAGAGAGTACCCTGTCCTCCCCCTCAGGTCAGCCTACATCTGTCTGTCCCCAACCCTAATGAGGCCCATCAAAAGACTCAGACCCATATAGGTTCAGACCCTCTATCTAGTACAGCATCAATAAAGTTACAGAAGGAAATGTGATATATTTAATCTGGCCATGATGTACTATCATTTTCCCACTCCAGCTACTTTGTAATGACCCATTAGCACTTCCATCTGCCTACACATGAGAAGGTCCTTAAAGGTTTGTATCAGCTGGGCACAGTGCTGGGGCTGAAGGAAACGAAGAGCACAAGTATGGTGGGTGTCCTTACAGCCAAAGTTTTGCTGAAGAGGCAGGCGAAAGTCAGGCAGAACTCAGGCGAAAGTCAGAACTCACTGGCAACGAATAATAGGCACCTCGAACTTTCGGAGCCAGGGGATGACCCAAACTTCAGTATAGCAACTCAGAATCTGAAAAAAGAAAGGCTCTCCTAAGGACCCCCTGAATGCCTCAGAGGACCCTCCCCACCAAAGAACTCTCCTGGCACACTTTGATACCACACCTGGGCCACTAAGGTGTTGTGTATGTGTGTACATGGGTGTGTTCCTCACTGAAGAGATATCCCTTGCTCCCATTTTTATTTGGAAAATTTTCAAAGAAAATTGAAAGAATGATTTAAGAATATGTACTTTTCACCTATATTTATGAATTAATGAGTTTTGCCACATTTGCTTTCTTTTTGCAAAGGGAGATATTATATATCATTTTATCATATATCATGCTATATATATTTATCATAACATGATATATATCATACCATATATAATATATAAATCATATGACATACTATGTATAATACACACAGACGTATGTAATTTCTGAATTATATGGAAGTTTTTCCTGCTCAAATCTCCCTACCCTGATTCCAGGCATTTCTGTCCTGAGATGTGTCTTTCAGGGAGGGACAAACAGGTCATGTAGGGGGGTGTTGGAGAGGATGTCGTTGCCTCGCACTCTCCATGTGTGTCTGTGCGTTGTGCTTGACCTCTTCTGGACTGAGGTTTGGAAGTGTGTGGTCAGGGAACTGATCAGGTCAGAGAAGCAGCCCCAGCCCTGAAGGATGAATGGAGCAGTTAAGGAGGGCTAGGCTGAGAGGGCAGCCCCTCTTCCTTACGCGCTTCAAGTCAGGGTTGGTTTGGAAGTCACAATTGTCCAGGGGATGATGTGTGGTTTTTCTGCATGTAGTTCTGCCGATTTCCACCTCCAGCATGTATTTCAGGCCTTTCACTACCTGGAACGAATAAAGGGATAAGGTCCTGGGTTATTGGGCACAGGCTGGCTAGGATGGCAGCCCCTCTGCTAGCAAGAGGTGCATTAAGATAGATGAAGAAGGCTCTGGACAGTGAGCTGGCTTCCCAGAGCCACCTCTGGGTGAAGGAAAGCCCAGGACTTTGTAGAAGAACTAATGGGCTGGACTCCCCTGACTCCCTTTCCCTGCTTACTCACAGGGCTGACTGACAAGGACTTGAGGACTTTGTGTCCTATTTTAGGATGGCTCCTTTCTGCTCAGAACTCTGTATTCAAGAGGGATTCCAGGCTGGGGTTGCCCCATCCCACAGGCCCTATGCACCCAAGGTGGTGTTTGAATAGAGGACACACCTGCTGAGTTCTAGACATCTGCTAGCGTCCTTCCCTGTTCCTTTGGAACGGTGTGTTTTGTTTTATTTTAGATTTCAAAATAGCCCCTCTCCATTTAGACATAGCCATGACCCATTTCATTTTCTTCTTTTATGTTCTAAGAAAATTTGGATACAATTTCCTCAAGTTTTAATCTCTGGCCCACCAAATACCAAATGAAATAAAATATCCAGCATCACCAAGGTACAGAAGGACAGTGTCCTGATCCTGTCATGGAGGACTTTGGGGACTCAAGTCCAGAGCATTGCACTGACCTTCTTGGGGAAGGCAAGACCCAAGGCTCCTGAGACTGGGCCTTGGAGTGATGACATTGGCACAAACCAAACTGTCTTCTATAGCATGTTTCCTAATATCAGAACACAACTGCTCTCACAAAATTTGCAGTTTGGGGCTGGGGTTGTGGCCCAGTGGTAGAGTATTTGCCTAGTATGTGTGAGGCACTGGGTTTGATTCTCAGCACCGTATATAAATAAATAAAAAATAAAGGCCCTTCAACTGCTAAAAGTATATTTTAAAAATGTTGCAGTTGCCCAAAAGCATAAGATTATAAAAGTCACCACTAACCCTGTGGTTACTGAGTCAGTAACCAAAAGTGAAGTGAAGACCATCTGTTTTAGGGTAGGGCCACTCCCATGTTACTTCTGTCCCTCCAGGCACCAGGGCAAGCTGGGTGTGTGGATGTCATCTGAAACCAACTTCCTACATGAGCAGATGTGTCCTTAGAGACCACCAGGCAACCCACCTCCTGAAGGTGTCTCATTTTAGTGGCACTCCCTCCTCCACAGAAAAATTAAGCTTCTCCAGAGACACCATAACTGTTCTTAGACCATCAGCAAGAATTTCTGCAACAGATTTTTCAGGCAGGAGGTGTGTTGTAGAAGCAGGATGTGATAAGAAAGGCTAATAACCCAAGACCTCCACAGAGGCATTTGCATTTTTGTATTCAGGCCTGGGTTCAATGCTTTCAACAGTGAAAAAAAGCTGCTATTGTGTGGACTTCTACATATTGTGAACCTCTGAGCCCCTCCCCCTACATACTGGGTATAAAGTTCTGAAAATCTCTGAACTCAGGGTTCAGAGTGATGGACTGTGGTGAAAGCCTCCATTCTGAACCTGGCTGCAGCCAATGAACCTGCTTCCTGTCCATGCCTCAGTGTCTAGCCTCGTCTGTCCCACAACATCCTCACTGTTCTACTTCCCATCATCCATGCTGGTCATGTATTCTTAGGACACAGATGAACAAGGCTGACTGTGCCCCTTGGGCTCCTGAGGAAGGAGGAACAGCACTGAGCAGGCACAATAGATTACTAAGAAGAGTGATGGCCTTACAGGATGTGACATTGAGCAGGCTGATTGGCATACAAGTTTTGTGAGTCAGAGAGGGAGTGACTTGGGCATAGCTGTGGGATCTGAATGTATATTCCAAGTGAATGATGAGAAGGTCTTTGGGCTGCAGGAGGGACTAAAGCTAGGACAGGGGTCCTGGGACCCTGGTGGGGGTAGCTCCAACAGGTAAAGCAGTGACCTGCTCTGCAGGAGTGTCAGGCTTAGCATGCTACTTTAGGAGTGGGGTTATTGCCTCTGCACTCCTTAGTCCCATTAATGGGCTTTAGGCCAGCCGCCTGGTGACCACCCAAGGGAAGTGTGGTTTGAGCAAGCAAAGGACCCTGGGTTTTTGTGTTTGGCTGTGAGTCACACTGGTTTTGATTGCCGCCATCAGCTTCCTGTCCTTGTGTATGTTCTAGTGGTGGGTTGCTGTCTCTCGGCTTCCCAGGGGTGTATCTGATAATGGGGCCACCAGAACCTAGACCTTCACCTGTACCAGTGCTCGGCTAATGTAGGACTCCTTGAACAAGAAGATGTCATTTGTGCAGTTGTTAAACTTTTCCACACTGTGTCTGGCAGCTTTGAGGACTCCTGGGTCATCAGTCTTTATTGTTTTGGGAAATCCTGGCTTCACACCTGAGTTAAAGTCCTGTGAACAGAAATCTGAAAGAGAGAAACACAGTACCAGATGGGAACATTGATGGTAGCAGGGTACATAATCCAAGGGGCAATGCCTCATGCCTTGGGTCACTTAGTTATTCTCTCTGCCTTATGGCCCTCAGCCCTGATTATTCCCTGTTCCATCTACCCACGCTCACCCCACCATGCATTTGTGTATCCATATGTCTGCTGAACATCCAAAACTCCTCAGCTAGATGGTGCTGAAGGTATGATGTAATCCCTATCTGTTATGGTTTTGATCTGAGGTGCTCCCCAAAAGCTTCTATATTAATACAAAAATGTTCAGACGTGAAATGATTGGATTGTGAGAGCTATAACCTCATCAGTCCATCCTAGTTCAAATGGACTGAATGGTAACTGGAGGCAGGTGGGGCATGGCTAGAGGAGGTGGGTCACTGGGGGCATGCCCTGGGAGGGTTCACCATTCCTGATGCCCCTTCCCTTTGCTCTCTCTGCTTCCTGACCCCACCATGAGCTGAGAAGTTCTCCTCCACTATTCCCTTCCGCCATGATGTAGTGCCTCACTTAGGTCCCAGAGCAATGGAATCAGCTGTCTATGGACTGAAACTTCTAAAATCGTGAGTCCCAAATAAACTTCTCCTCTAAGTTGTTCTTGTTGGATGTTTTGGTCACAGCAATATAAAAGCGCACTAAAACACTGTCCACTCCCCCACCAGACAGAACATTTTCAGGACCCAGGGGAATTTCCAACATGTATGTTAAAGAAATACTGAACATGCCCCCCTAGTGGTGAGACATCTGGATAGGATGTGGTCTTAGGGTGTTAGAAGAAGCTGGCCCTGCCTGCCCCTCACCCACCACTTCCAGCTTGTCCTAGCCAAGTGGATCACATGGACTGTTCAACCCAGTCCTGCCTCTCCACTGGTAAGGCCCTAGCTTCAACCACCCTCCTCTTGCATTCTTGGCAGAACATCTGATCTCAAGACTCTGGTTGGAGCCCACCCTAGCTCTCCCACTTCCTACAGCTCCAGCACTGATGTCTCTCCTAGACTGTCCCCTGAGGTTCTCTGGGTATAAGTCTGGGTATAAATCTTTACTTTCCTATGAATGAATGCCAATTCTTCAGGGATCCACTCAAGCCTGGCATGTAGTCAGTTAAGGATGGTAGGTGGGCTGGATTGATTCTACTTTCTCTTGCTCTTCCTGTATCAGGAAGCCCATATTTGGCCAGAATATGAGGAAAGTAACATAAAGGGCTTCTGTCACCAGCATCTGTGCCAAAGCCAGGCAGAACAGAGGACCCCAACATCCCTCCTTGGCTCCCCAAACTCTTATGCTTCTAGTTCCTAGAGAAGTGGAGCTCGAAGACTTGAAGGATTCCTGATGACCCTGCTCAAGTCCAGCTTGCCATTCATTCCTTTGTTCAACTTGTTCATTGGCCCTTGTAGCACTTGCTTTCTGAGCTTTCCTCTTCCTGCCAGCTCTGGGAACTGGGGATGCAGAAGTTTAATGCTCTACAAATAAACAAGATCAACGACAGAGCAACAAGACATTTAAGACAGGGGAATGAGGAGTGCAGGGGCCTGTCTGTGAGGATACTGGGTCAGTGGGTTGCATCCACATTCAGAGAGTGGGGAGCCATGGCAGGCAGCTGTGAGTTGGGATTTTAGTGGCTTGGTGTGGACTGACATAACCCATTTTCTAAAAATCAAACATATTGCTACAGTAGCTAGAAGAAAAATTCTACTCCATCAATCCACAGATCCTTCACAAAAAAGAAAAAGAAAAAGCAAAAAACAAAACCCCACTTAGAGTGTGAAATAGAACAAAATATGTAGGCCAAGACCTAGGAGACTAGGGATGCTGGAGTGAGGGGAGGATTAGGGGTAAAGCAGAGCCAGATGCAGGTGTTTGATTTTATGAAAGAAATATGACTCTAAAGAAGCCACAGAGGCTCCATACTGCGAAAAGTGAATAAGGACCTTTTCTGGTTGATGGTTAATGAGTGTCTTGAATATTACTCCCCTCTCAAAAAAAAAAAAAACAAGGGAGAGAAATGAATTACAGTAGATGGGGTAGAGAGAGAAGATGGGAGGAGAGGGGTGGGGGGATAGTAGAGGATAGGAAAGATAGCAGAATACAACAGTCACTAGTATGGCAATATGTAAAAATGTGGATGTGTAACCAATGTGATTCTGTAATCTGTATATGGGGTAAAAATGGGAGTTCATAACCCACTTGAATCAAGTGTATGAAATATGATATGTCAAGAGCTTTGTAATGTTTTGAACAACCAATAAAAAAAAGAATATTACTCCCCTCTCAATGATCAGGGATTGTATATTAAAATAATAAAAAATAATAAAATGTTAAGGGCTGGGGATATAGCTAGTTGGTAGAGTGCTTGCCTTGCATGTCCCTGTGTTCAATCCCAACATCATTAAAAAAAAAAAAAGGTTTTGGGGAAATTCTAAGTATAGTAGTGGGGGAGGGAGAATGGGATAGAGGGTCTTAGGTTGGTAAACTACCTCACTTTTTAAGAATGCCTTGAGCTGGGTACAGAGTTACACACTGTAATCCTAGTGATTTGGGAAGCTGAGGCAGGAGGATTGCAAGTTTGAGCCCAACCTTGGTAACTTAGCGAGGTCCTATGCAATTGCTAACTTTACAAAGAATCTGTCTCAAAATCAAAAAATTAAAAGGGCTGGGGATGTAGCTCAGGGGTGAAGTGACCCTGGGTTCAGTCCCCAGTACCCCTCCCTGCTCACACACATACAAAAGAAAGAAAGATAAAAAAGAATTCCCTGAAATATTAACACACCAAGAGGTTGGCACCAACCTACTGTATTAAATTAACTACATTAAATGAAATGGGAACTTTAGCTCTGTGATGGCAGGAACCTCATTTCAAGTGCACAGAGGCTGCAGGCAGCTATGGTCTCATTTCCTGGTGCAGGTGACAGTGTCCCTCCAGGCAGAGGGCACTTTTAGGGGATTGGGTGACTCTTCCTTTGGTTTGCACTTTACAAAGAATCTGTCTCAAAATCAAAAAATTAAAAGGGCTGGGGATGTAGCTCAGGGGTGAAGTGACCCTGGGTTCAGTCCCTAGTACCCCTCCCTGCTCACACACATACACTTTCAGGAGGAGCCCCTCAGGTGAAAGCCCTGGGTGTCTGTGTTTCTTTAGGGGAGACCTGGCTGTCAGAAGGTGGCAGTAGTGCTCACCATAGGTAAGCTTTGGGGCTTTGGTTTCTAGTACAAGAAGTGAAGAGGTGGATGGTAGCCCATGGTCAACCCTCTCCCTCCCTACCGAGCCTGCAAAGCTCCCTATGTGTCTGGGTTTTAGATATGCTGTTGTTTGAGGAGGTAATGGTGACAGGATAACTCTGGGGGAGTTAAGAGAGTTGGGTTCCCTGAGTTATGAAGAAATTGAAACATTTGGGAGGAAAACACCAAAGTAAATTCAATGGAGCATTAGTTTCATTGTGGGAAGCAGATCTGGGTGTTCCTCTGGAGGACAAATTGCCCTTCTCTTTGGGACCAAGTAGATGATCATAAGGCCCAATGGAAGCAGACAGGAGAAATGACTTTTACATTGAATTGGGTATTATGGTTTGGATAGGAGATGTCCCCTCATAGTTCCTGTGTTAATGCAGAAATGTTTGAGGGTGAGATGATTAATTGCGAGAGCTGTAACCTAATTGGTCCATCCAAGTTTGAATGGACTAATTGGGTGGTAACTTGTAAGCAGGTGGCTGGAGGGGGAAGGCCATTGGGGGCATGTCCTGGAAGTGTTTGTCTTTCCTGTGGCCCTTTCCCTTCTCTCTCTCTGCTTTCTGGGCACCATGAATGGAGCAGTTTCAATCTACCACATCCTTCTGCCATGATACTTTGCCTCAGATACTTCAGGCCCAGAATAATGAAATTGGCTCACCAGGGATTGAACCTCATAAATCATGAGCCCCAAATAAACTTTTCCTACTCTAAATTGCTCATCGGGTATTTTGATGATAGCAATTAAAAGCTGACTAATGCACTAGGAGTTGGGAATTAGGCCAGGGTATGGGTAAGGCCCAGAACAGGAAAGAAGGGTAAAATCTCACGAGGTAGGAGCCCTGCAAGATGGATCTCTCAGAGGCCAGGGGGTAGGGCAGGGTGCCTGGGAACAAGGAAGGAACAGGCTGTATACTAGGTACCTGATCTCTGAAACAGAATGCTCATGTAGGAGGGTGGGGTCAGTCAGGTGTGTTGTAACAATTACTTGGTGATGTTCCAACCAGGTGACTTGCATCACACCAGAAGTGAGAAATGGTGACTAGAGCTCAGGTCAATAAGCTTATCAATAAATTCCTACTAAGAGACACAGAGGTGGTCATTCACCATTGTCCTCCCTGGAACCCAGATGCTTGACCACTAAGTGTGCCAGAAGGGTAAGGCTGCTGGCCACCTGAAGCTCACCTGTGGGGTCTTTTCTCCTTGTAGTAGCCCAAGGGGTGGGTGATGTAGTAGAGAAGACATGAGTCTAGGGGAATTCTGTAACTTTGAGGGTATCCCAGTGGCTCTGGGGCTTAGCCTCCTTTGTGAAGAGAGACCATCACTGTGTGACCAAGAGGGGCTCTACCTGGCTCCTAGGCTGGTTCCTAGGCCAGAGGTCCACGATAAAACTAAGCTGCAATTACTTTGCAAGCCTCTCTAGACTTTGGTACCCAAAGAACTTGACCTTTTGTCTTCAAGAAAGTTGTACATTTCTAGTGTCTCCTACACATAGAACTTTGTGGGCATGTGGTCTGTGGAGAACTGTCCTTCATAGCATGCCCTCTGTGAAGTCTCTGGGGCTATTCTTCACAGCATGCCCTCCAGTATGACATTCCCCAGTAGCCTTGAAAGCCTTCACAAAAGGTCTCCCAGGATCAAAACAACAAAATCTGCTTCCATTCCATGAGCACCAGAGCTAGGGTTGGTGGGTCTTGGTGTGACCCTGGAACCTGCCTTCCCTGGGTACTTCTGGCCCAGGTGGGGCACAGATGGTGGCAATGGGAGTCTCCTGCACCCTGCAGAAGTCAAGTCAATAGGGGAAGGAGCCCAGTGCCTCAGGATGCTCCCTGGGTACCAACTACATACTGACCATGGAAGTGGAGTGTGGTTTTAGTCTAGACAGTAGAGAAAGACATTTTTGTGAAAGGGATAGTGGTTTCAGTGTATCTGTGCCAACAGAGAATAGGGTTTTTTTTCCCCTCAAGGTAAATTAATTTAATTGCTCATATTTTCTTTGTAAAGAAACATGTATGATTTCTTTAAATATAAACTTTTCTATTTTGAGTGGAAAGTTTGAGAAGAGTAAAACAAACAAATCAAAACAACCATTCTTAGTATTTCAAAGGTAACCGCTATGAACTCTTTTTTCAAGTACAATGAATGAGGTGGGAAGTATGGGCTATGTCCCCAGAAAGTGGAGCAGACCGAAAATGGGGGCTCCTCAAAAAGTGAGAGCAACTTCCTTAGTTAAGACGGAGGGACTGCCTGCCCTGACCTGGGAGGCGCTGAGGAAACTGAGAGCTGAGATCACGCCCTGCTCAGCCTGTCCAGCATAGGCTAACTAAATCAGCATGCTTATTTCCTATCTTTTGTCCCATTTTGCCACGTCTTCTCTTTTAAAAGCTTTCCCCAGAACCTCTAAAGAGGAAAATTTTGAAATAAAACTTTCTCCTATCTTCCTTCAAAGCTGGATTTGAATAAAAATCCATTTTTGAATAAAATCCATTTTTCCACCACTTTGACTCTGAATATTTGGTGACCAGTGGGCTGTGTAGCCTAGCCTCTTCCCTGAGTGGCAATAGTGTCCTGTAACAAAAGGTAGGAAGCTTCCAGAACAGACTGAGATGCATGTCGGGCAAGGGGGTCCAGGGGAGGTGAGGGAGGAACACGGCAGAGACAGCAACTCCGTGACTCTTTGAGAGGCAGGGGACTTGGAAGGAAGATTGGGGCTGGGTGATGCACAGCATTGTGCAGGATACTGATCCAGGCACGCTGTCCCACTCAGGAGGCACTGCCCCAGTGTTGCAGCACTGTGGGGACAAGGGACACCTAGTATGTAGATGCAAAATGCTGAAGGGGCTTGGAGAGAGGAAAGCTGAGCTTCTGCCCTTCTACCTTTAGGATGCACTTAATGTCCTCAGAGGTTGTCCTTTCTGGGAAGAGAGGAGATGTAATAGGACACACCCCAGGAGTGCCTAGGTGGGCAGAAACTTCCCCTTCCTGCCCTACAGCAGCTCTGGACCCTCTAGAGAACTAGGATAGACTGGTGATTCCTACAAGGCTCCTCAGCTGTTCTAGACCCTGGGCTACTAGGTACATGCTCCTGTAAGTCACCTGTTAGCCCTTATCAGCACTAACAGTCCATGACTTACAGAAGTCTGGAGGTCCCTCCTCTCCCAGATGGTGAGGATAAGAATGGAAGGGAAAGCTTGGAGGAAATGTTCTGATGTACTCTGCTTAAAAATACATTTTTCTTCCCGTATAAATCACAAATGACTTCTATTCCAACATTCCTGTTCCTATTTCTATTCCTGATCTACCTCTGTACTCCTTTCTTTAGAATCCTAACATTGACATTTGGATCCCTGGACATACTTCATGTAAAGGACACACTTGCTATGTAATGACTCTTTCAAGGATATATCTAAAAGTTTAAAGGAGATTAAAAGTGAAACAGATAACCTCAAAGCTTGGGAGACACTGTCAGGATCCAGAGTGTTCTTAGTTGCAGCAATTGCTCACTATTTCCAGGCAGATTAAAGAGATTAGAATGTGTCCTGGAACTACCACTAACATACATGCCAATGTACCCTAAGGGACTCCACAAATAGTTTCTGGGATGTTCTACCATGGGAACCATCCTCAGCCTGCTAAGGTCCTGTTAAGTTGCTGAGGCTGGCTGAACTTGTAATCCTCTTGCCTTGCTTCCCAAGTACCTGAGATTATAAGCTGTACCACCATCTGCTCTCTTAATTTGCATTTCTGAAAAAGTAAGACACACTGGTCACATGTCGCCATAAGAAGACAATAGAATTTTGGACACTGGCCACATTTCAAAGTACTGAAGCTGAGTGGAAGATGTTGACTTTTGCCTAGTGCCTCTCCTCCCTGTCTGGCCCCACCCCCAAAGTCTGGGAGGGGAGTTTTTTGGAAGAGTTCCTGCCTTGAGTAGGAAAGAGGAAGTATTCAGGTGTTTAGGGAAGCTGGCCTTGTCCACCATCATCCTTTGTTAGGAATGGTTACGCATGGCTTGGGGAATCTCCAGTGGGTGAAACCTATCCCAGGTTTCCAGGAGGAAACCCAAGTATTTGAAAGCCAGACACTCCTGGGTGGGGGTGGGGTGGGGTAGAGGTGTTGTCCTTGTCATGGGCTGGTGCCAACTTGGGTGCTGGGACCCTGCAGAAGTCTGAAGTTTGTGCCAAGGACCGCAGTGGTTGGAGGTAAGTGTCCTGCTCAGGAGTGCTTGTTCCATCCTCTTTGGAGACAGTCATCTGAACCCTGCATCCCTGTGCTGCTCTCACCTGATGCTATCAAAATTCCTTGAGTCTGGGTCCCTACCATGTGCTCTGGGATACCTGAGTGATGAGAAATGAGTGAAGCTATCCTTTTGAGGGCACACATGTCCCCTTGGCATACTCAGGATTCGGGTCTCTCCTGGGGAGAGATATCTTATCCCCACTCCCAGTGTTGGAATCCCAGCTTTGAAATTTCACTGGTTATGAAACTTTGGGCAAGCTGCTTAACCTCTCTGAACCTCTGTGTTCCCATCTGTAAAATGGAGATAACGATGGCAGGAACCTTCTAGAGTAGTGCTGAGAATATATGAGGTAACACACATGAAGCAACAAGAGTAATTATCATCCAATATATCAACGTGCAATAGGGCCACGGTGAAGGTGGGAGGTCTCTGGGGGCAAACCTATGTCCAGCACATAGAAACCTCAACATAGAAGGTTGTGAGCGGTCACCTCCAGGTACAGATCCAACCTGCAGTAGTTCCCAGGGGTTCCTGCAGGAAGCCAGGGTGTAGGTGCCACCCTCCCTGCCCGCTGCTTCAGGGGTCCTCTCTGGGTATAATGCAGTGCTCCTGGAAGCAGGTAGCTACTTGACCACAGATCCCTGCCCCAGGGAAGATGGGTTACTGCAATCTTAACTGGTGAGGGGGTGGGAAGGGGACAGAGTGTGACATGGCAAGCAGTGGAGCTTCCTGGAATTGATGAGAACTTGAGAAAGAAGGGCTTTTCATCTTCAACCAACGGTGAAAGGGCAGAGGCAATGTGGCAATTTCCTATGTTCTGAAGGGCTCAGGGAGGAGACCTGAGGCTCAGCATGGAGGTCTCTGCAGTTTAGTTAGTGGGCATGGAGAGAAGCCAAATGTCCAGAGGGTGCGACCTGGTCACATGTCGCCATAAGAAGACAAAAGGAGTCCCTTTTGCCAACTCTCAAAAGTCTCTGAGATCTGTTTTCAGAAGAAGTAACAGAGAAGCTATAGGGGTCATGGGTAGGAGGTGAGAGTAGATTCTACTCTGGGGCCCTTGGCTCTGTTCAAACACCAGATAGAGGCTTCCAGGCACCCTCACTGTACAGATGAGGACCTTGATGGAAGGACCAGGAAAAATTGCTGTCACTAGCACAGCAGAGGAAAGGGCTGCAACAGACTCATGAGCAAGGGGCAACGTGGCTACAGAGACACCACGTCCACCATGTACCTCTGGAGTGCCTTCCCTGATCCAACTCAACGAAGGCTCCCCAGGGTTGAGTGAGTATGTAGTTATTTCTTATTTCATGGATGCTGGGACTCAGGCTTAGGGAAGTCCCAGGATCCATGGCTAATAGGTAGTGGGTCTGTGGTGCCCTGAGTGAGGGTGGACTCTGGGCACCCATCTGGGTTCAGTGGCAGAAAACAGGTCTTGGGAAGGAGGCCCAGGCTGGCCTGGAGGGGATGCTGAAGGGAGAGTCCCACTTCTTCTAGCCCTGATGCAGCTCTGTATGGCTCAAATATGGAGTGGATAGGGGAGGACTTTTTCCAGCATCCCTTCACCAGCAAAGTGGATGGTAATATGGCCAGAAAGATGCCACTAACAGTCATCCAGTATGTCAGGTCTCAAGGATCCCCTAGTACTACTCTGTCCCTGCTGTGTCAGATGAGGACACTGAGGCAAACCAGAACTTATGCAAATCATGAACAGTAAGTATGGATAATTCCAGGACATGGTGACACCACAGACTCCATATCCCATCCAGGATACCTTTCACCAAGGCTTTGAAAAGGGGCTTGCTTCTTTGGTGTCAATGTGCATCTTTTGCTCCTGACTTCCGTCCTTGACAGCAGGGGGAAGGGAGCAGGAGGGCAATGTGGATCGGGACAGGGACAGGAGGACAGGCTGAGAAGCTGGGATTCAGGGTCTCATGGTGTGAATTAAGAAGGCAGGGAGCAGGTGAAGAGGCAGGGCCTGGTGCCCTGCCCCCCCGCCCCCAGCTCATTATTAGTTTAGCAATGTGTTAACCACCCCATTGCTGAGTACCCACCCTGAGGCTGCTGTGGCTTGTCTCCTTCTCTGACAGCGGAAGATTGCCCACTCTCCCACTCCTGCCCTGAACCTGTGGCCCCCAAGTTATAACATTGACCTGTAGGTTTAGGAGCCTGAAGCGGTGTCCCCCAGTGTCCCTGATTCCTTGGTATCTTGATTCACCATGAAGGAGTGTGAGCCTTCTATGGACCTTGGACTCTGGGTACCATCCCCTTGTCATTGGTCCTTCCTGAACACCCTCTATCTGGTTACCTTTGGCCAAACCCCAGCTCCCTCCAAAGAGGGAGAAGGGCAGAAACCAGATGCAGTTTGAGTGCTGTCCCTGCCAGCAGAGAGGGGGGCTTAGTGACAGGGTTCCTTGGTTAAACAAGGAAGGGGCCCTCTCACTCTTCCTCTGGGGTCTGATTCTGCATGCTGGGAGAGCACCGCCCAGCTCCCTCCTGGGGAGCAGGCGCTCAAGCTTATGTGACTTGGGCAAGTTACCTAACCTGGTTCTGCCTCAGTTTCCCAGCGCACAGGGAGTGTCCTCCTCTTCCTCCTCCCCAGACTGCAGGAAGGACAAGTGTCTGATCCTTAGGGTCCATGAGGCCAAGTCACAGGAAGGTAGCCGCAGGCAGGCAGGAAGGACGAACAGCCAGATAAAAGCCGCCTAACCGCAACTCAACTTTCCTCTGGGTCCCGGTACTCTTCGTGACAGGACTCAGGATCGGTTAGCAGCAAGGACCCGAAGACGTTTCCACTGTTCCCAGCAGGGACAGTCCCCATATCCTCCATCCCTGAAGCCTGGCTCCCCGAGAGGCGGCTGCTGCCAGGACCCAGAGCCCTGCGCCCCTCACCGCTGTGCGGTTCTCTATTGGCTCCAAACCAAGACAGTGTCGGGGAAGATCCGCGGCGGGGAGAAAACGCAGATCCGACGCCTGGAGCAATCTCAAGGCGGGCCCACCGTGGGGAGCGACCAGGAGACCCTCCTCTTACCTGGGGAAGGGCCGCTGCTAGTGCTGGAGACCAGGCAGCAGAAGGCGAGCAGCGCCCCGGCCGGCCGCATGACTGTCGGGCTGTGAGCAGTGCGGAGCAGTGGGCTGAGCTCCCGGGTCGGTGGTGGGTTGCCCTCCTGGGGTGGAGCCCGCCCTGCACACCGCCCCCTGGGCTGGGGAGGGGTGTGGGCTGCCAGTTTGGGGGCTGGGTAGGGGGTGGTTTCTTGCTGAATCATTTTTACCAGAAGCTCATCTCCAAATCTATCCGCCACAAAGACAACCGCTTCCTTTATAAGTTTCCAAGCTGCGATCATTTACTGGGGGAGGAGAAAGAGAAATGAGACCTGCGAACAAAGCGTGTGCATTTTTCTACCCCAGAAATACTTACGGGGTGGGAGGAAGCGCTTAAAAAAAAAAAAAAAAAAAGAGGGGATTTTCAGAAGCAGAATCACTTGACTTTCTTCTCTAAAAGGAACCACGTTCTGAGCGGCCCTTGGTGTGAGTGACATCTACCCCTAGGAACTTGAGTAGGAAAACAGGGTCAGGCTACATACAGCTTTAGCGGATGAACATGTGCCCTCTGAAAGATTTCTGCATCAGGAAACCAGGAGCTGAGCAGGGTTTGGTGACTAACTGTTTTATCACTTAACCTCTTGGGCTCAAAGCCAGCAAAGGAGGGAAAGGAACAGTATGTGTCCCAGTGGTTCTGGCCTCTCATTTACCTGCCAGCCCAGAGATGATAAACTCTGATTCTGAGTTTGAATTGGTTCTGCTTCTTAGTAGCCTTAGACCTTAGAGGCTGTCTGCCTCAGTGTCCCTCCTCCCCCAGGTTTTGGTGAGGATTTAGGAGTTTTCTCCACGTAAATGGACTTTCTCCACTAGATGGAGATTAAATGGGTACATTACATTCTGTATGTAAATGAGGCTTGTACTGTAGTACAGACTCTTATAGCCTTAGGTTCAGGGAGATCCCTGTGCCCTCAGCAATAGGATGTGCAGGTAGGAATGAAATGTCTGGATCTTGAACTTACTGTGAGAGGTGTTCCAGCATTGTCACCTAGGCTGGTGGGACATGCAGACTTAAAATCAGAGCCTTCACTTTACATGATCCCATGGGAAACTCTGTCCCAGGGGGTCCTTGCCAAGTTACACTGGATTTCAGGCAGGGAGATCTGGTTTTGTGGGACCTGGACAAAACGTGTAATCTCTCATGGCCTCTCAGGTTCCTGGTTGCTCTGATATCTGTTGTGAGGACTATTACTCGAAAAATGCATCTAGCACCATGCCTGGAGTGTGAATGGAGGAACTGTCACATCCTGTGGTCTCACCATTCTCAGGCCTGCTGGATGAGCAAAGGCACAGGGAGACTCATTAAGTCACAAAGTGCCATAGCAGGAAGGTACTGTTGCTACAATGTTGTTATAAGGTTGTGGTAGAGTCTAGGGAGCAGTATGTGTATAAGCTGTTATGTGTGTAAATGTAAATGTATCTGTCTCTCTTTGTATATGCATGCATGTATGTCTAAGAGTTTATCTTTGAGGGTGAATGTGTATGTTTCCTGAATGGATATGAATTTATATGTGTATGTATCTAAATCTGTGTGTGTATGTTGTGATGGTTAATTTTATGTGTCAACTTGACTCTGCCACAGTGTACCCACTTATTTGGTTAAACATTATTTTTGGGTGTGTCTGTGAGGGTGTTTCTGGATGAAATCTCATACTGTCCCTGCCTGGGACATATATTAATATATTATGCCTTGGTCTATTGTATCCAGGCTATATATGCTATTCACCTGTTTGTTACTTAGTAGCTGTCTCAGTTATCAGATTGACTGTCACAATAGCACAGTGCTTGTTTTCAAGTAACAATTATTTTACTCAGGTGCTAATTTGTATATTCCAAAGAGAAGCCATAAAGTGCTTCCTTTGAGTTAAAAAGTGAGAGTTCTTGACTTAGTAAGGAAAGAAAAAAAAATTGTATATTGAGGTTGCTAAGATCTATGGGATGAATGAATCTTCTGTTAAACTGTGAAGATGGAAAAAGAAATTTGTGCTAGTTTTGATGTTGCACCTCAAACTGCAAAAATTAGGTCACAAGTGTGATAAGTGCCTAGTCATCCACCTTACTTCATCTCATCAGGTAGGCTTTGTAACAGCTCAGATCATCAAACAGAGGGGTGGGGGAGTATGATTCAATAAAATTTGGGGGAAAGTGGGGAGAGAATTAGGATACATTCATATAACTTTTATTATAGTATATTGTTATAATTGTTATTTTATTATTAGTTATTGCTGTTAATCTCTTATTATTCCTGAATTATAAATTAAATTTCATCAGAATTATGAATGCATAGGAAAAACAGTATATATTGGGTTCAGAACTATCCTCTGTCAGGCATCCACAGGGTGTGGAGGGCAAGTTTTAGGACTCTCTCTCATATATTAGGAGAGGGCTGTAAAGGAATTTCAATGAAGTGTGCCCAGTTATTATATTGTTATCTGTGGCTGTGTAACAAAGAACCACATATGAGTTTAGGCAATGCACATCTTCCTTTCATAGTTTATGGGCCAGGTGTCTGGGCCTGGCTCAGCTGAGTTCTCTGCTCAGGGCTCACCAGGGTGCAATGCTGGTCCTAGCCCAGGCTGCAGGCCCAGAGGCTAATAGGAGGAAGGACCTATTTCTAAGCTTATGTGCCAATTGGCTGTCAGTTCCTTGAAGTTAAGATAAAGGAACTGGGAGGGGTAATGGCTCAGTGGTAGAGCACTGGCCTAGTACATTCAGGGCCCTGGGTTCAATCCTCAGCACCACATAAAAATAAATAAATAAAATAAAGGTATTGTGTCCAACTACAACTAAAAAATAAATATAGAAAAAAAAAAGATAAAGGAACTGAAGGTCTCAGTTCCTTTCTGGCTGCTGGATGTAGGCCACTTCATTTCCTAGCCTTGTGGGACTTTCCAATGTGTACACTTGCTTCCTTAAATCCAGCATGAGAGAGTTCTAGAGAAATGGGTTACTTCTTATGGATTATTATTGCAGAATTGACCTCCCATTGTCTGCATTAGGCAAACCACATGTCCTGCCCCTGCTCTAGGGAAGGGAGTGGCTTGGGGCAGGGTGGTGGAGGTCTGGGAGAGCCTGTTGTCAACCTTCCTAAAGTTCAGTACAAACACTGATTAACCCCACTGAAGAGGTCATACAAAATGGCCAACTGGGTGGCAACAAGCACCCCTAAATGCAGTTTCTCAGTAAGAAGATGAGGCTACTCAAGAGACATGGCTGATTCCAGACCAGGACAGGAGATGTACAAGATCAGCTAGGGATCTGTCCTATTCCCTGAGAGCAGGGCAAAAACATCAGGCCACGGGGTTCTGGTAGACGAGTTTAAGGGCCAAGCAGAAGCAGCTCCCACTGCTTGAGAGGATAATTTAGCATCGGTGAAAATAACAACATCAGTGAGTTTATAAATACTAGTAACAATGATTGTAATGATAATCATTATGAATTCTTGCATCTTTTGGGGGCTATGGCTGAAACCAGAATTAGACAGTCAGTATAGATAGGTAAACTGAGTCAGGTCAGATCAAGGAGGCCAATTTTCAGTGAGTCCCCAAGTTGGAGATTGTCCCCTGAGGGATTGAAATGCTAATTCCTTCTGAGCCCTTCCTCCACCCTTATCAAGAACCTCTCCCGGCTCCAACCTGTGGCTGAGGTAACCTGTCCCAGGAGTTGCTCCTCCCTACAGGAAGTTATAAAGTTGTGAATTAATGTGTCCTGGGCTACACTATCCTGCCCTTCCCTCTTCAGCCCACCTGTTTTTCACACCTTTTGGCCATCCCTCTGAGCATTCTTGCCTCTAGTCAGGAGGGAGAAAGACTAGGGGAAGAGGGCAGGAGAACAAAGGAAGCCTAGGACACATAAAAAGTGCAGAACACCCCGCTTCTTGGGATACCAGGATACCAGCTATGGCCCCCTTCTCCCTCCTGGGAGAAGTCTATGTTACCCCTTTTTAAAAAATAATTTATTTATCTATTTATTTATTTCATACATGACAATAGGGGAATGTATTATATTCATAATTATCCATTCACAGCACAATTTTATCCCTTTTAAAAATAAACCCTGCTTGGGCTGGGTTGTGGCTCAGCAGTAGAGTTCTTGCCTAGCACATGCAAGACCCTGAGTTCAATCCTCAGCACCACATAAAAATAAATAAAGGTATTGTGTCCGACTACAACTAAAAAATAAATATTTAAAATAAATAAGTAAACCCTGCTTTATATGCTTGCCCCTGTATGCTTCTCTAATGTTCAAACTTCAACATGTGAGGAAGCAGAACTCCTCACCAATAACTGACGGTATCATGGCCAGGGACCCTTCCTCCCAGACGCTGATCCCTCTCCAAAAGGCCACCTGCAGCCAGAGTCCTTCTCACCTTCAGAAAACAGAAAGGAGGAGTCAGTTCAGATCCGACGGGGGATGGCTCATAGGGTGTTCAATGATGGTGAGTGGTTTTGTTGTCATCCTTATAAATTTGAGTCATGTTTCCCAAACTGTTGGATATCAGGTGTGTGCAACTAAATGCTACTACAAGGAGAACCGAGCAGGTTTTTTTTTTTTTTTTTTGGTGAGGGACTTCTCAGAGCCCTTAGAAGGCAGGTATAGTGTGCAGATGTCCATGTTTATTTACAACGGCAAAATTCACTCACCTCTGTTCAGAGCATCTCTGACTGTAGTTGGCAGTTCAGGTATGAGGTCAACTTTTTGGTTGTTGTGACCAAAAGACCTGACAAGAACAACATAAAGGAGAAAAAGGTTATTTTGGCTCAAAGTTCCAGAGGTTCAGTCCTTGGCCAGCTGACTCCATAGCTCTGGGCCTGAGGTGAGGCTTCATGGTGGCAGAGCATGGCAAAGGAAAGCTGCTTAGGACATCACAAGCCAGGAAGTAGAGACATCTCTGCTCTCCAGGGACAAAATATGAGTACCAAAGACACACCCTCAGTGACCCGCCTTCTCCAGCCACAGCCCACCTGCCTACACTACCACCTAGTTAATCCACATCAGTGCATTAACCAACTGATGAGGTTAAAGTCCTCGCCACCAAATCATCTCGCCCCTGAACTTTGCATTGTCTCACACATGAACTTTTGAGAGACACCTCATATCTAAACCATAATAGGGGCTTTGTGTGGGACAGGTGGGGAGCCACAGAGACAAGGGACAGGGCAAGGCTAAGAGGCTGAGAGCCCCGTGGGGGGCTATAGATATCTCTTGAAGCTTCTGCCTTGCTTTTTTTAAAACTGGGAATTGAACCCAGGGGCGTTTTACCACGAACTACATCCCCAGCCCCTTTTATTTTGAGGCAGTGTTTTGTTAAGTTGTTGAGGCTGAACTTGAATTTATGTTCATCCTGTTTTGGGGTTTTGAGGAGTAGTGGGGAGACAGCCTGATCGGGTGAGGTGCTCTTGGACTGGGGTGCTAGAGGACTCCGGCTATGTTGGGCCCCATGTTGGACCCTGATTGGTGGTGGGAGGCTGAGGAGGCTGAGGAAGCCTGGTCTGGTGGGATGAGCAAGGGCTTGGTTCTCAGCAGCCTCAGTTTGAGCCCTGGTTCAGCTGCTTCATGACTTCTGATGAGTGAGCAGCTCTTTGTGGTTTGTGGGGCCCAGTGATAGCATGTGTAGGCCCTGGGCCTGTTTTCCCATCTGAGGATAAATGGGGATGAAACACCATGTCATGGAGTCCTTGTGAAGGTCTGAGGGGAGAGCTTAGAGTTGTCCCTCAGAGATTAAGTTTAAAAAGTAGTAGTTATTATTAATTTTGGTTCTTATTTTTTGGCAAAAAGCCACAGTTCCTGAAAGACATGCAGAGGTTTGCCTGCAGCAGTGAGGCCGACAGTGAGGTGGGGGTGGGGTGGGCCTATGCTCTAGGACATCAGCAGCCCCCCAGTGCTGCCAGTGGAGGCTGAAAAGGTCGGGGTGGCCTGGGGTTGGTGAGGCTGGGCAGGTGGAGATCATTAAAAGGGTTGACTGCTTCCTACTGGCCCCTTAGCAAATTGATTCAATCAGTTGTCAAGGTAAACCTTTCAGGGGAGTGTACGCATCCCTGATTTACTGATAAGAAAGCTTGGGTTCAGGAGGCTATTCTCATTGACTCCCACAGGAGGACTGGGCCATCCATCCTGCTGTCCCCAGCAGAGGGGGCTCTGCTTGCTAATACATCTGCCCAGCAACATGGGAAGCATCCTGGACCCCCTGCATCTGAGTGGACACAAGGTCCTGAGGGAAGGCCTGGTGGATCACTCCTAGGATCTGGGGTCTGACATGTGACTTCTCTCTGAGCCTCTGTTATTACCACACAGGCAGGGATGGGTGCAGGCTCGGAAAACCAGGATGGACAGGTTTTGAGCTTGGATCTTTGTCAGAGCCAACCTTCTTACACCCTGTGAGTCAATTAGCACATGGCTCTCATGATGCCTGGCAGAGGACTGTGGTGGGGACAGTGAAGCTCAGGAAGTCTGGATGCAGCTGCTGGGGATCCTGCTGGGAGGGAGAGTGAAGTCCACTGAAGGGTGATCTTTGCTCTCCCCCAGGGAAGAGAGAGGCCAGGTCCCATTGAAACTGCTCTGTGGGCTGGGTGAGGGGGCACAGGACACTTCTGGAGACCCCCAACACCAGGGACAATTTAGAGGACATTCCTGTCCTGGTACCCAGCCTGCATTTGTACCACATGGGGCTTGGGTTGACTGGGATCATCCAGTGCTCATGATGGCTCTCTGGCTTCTGTCCCCAGTGGCCCAGATTCACAGAGAGAAGTCTACAGGATCCTTCAGCAGAACTATCTCTTCCATAACTGAGCTTCCACTGCCCTAGCTGCCACCTAGTGCCCAGGTCATGGCAAGTGAATGTAGTCTCATTAAATATAAATAGCAGGGGAAGAGGTGGCACATGACTATAATCCCAGTGACTTGGGAGGCTGAGATAGGAAGATTGCACATTTGTGGCAAGTCTGGGCATGCTAGTGAGACCCTGTCTCCAAAAGAAAAATAAAAAGGGCTTGGGGATGTAGCTTAGTGGTAGAGTCTCCCTGGGTTCAACCTTCAGTATCACAAAATAAAACAAATCTACCCTCAATTAAGTTATTTTTTCTAGTACATTATAATTATATACAACATTAGGACTTGTTGTTACATATTTGTTCATACATACAATATTCCAATATAAATTGGTCAGTTTAATTCCTCTGTACCTCCCCTTTTTCTCTCCTTCTGCCTTTCCCCTACATCCCCTTCCTCTACTCTACTGGTCTCCTTTCTATTTTCACATACTCACAGCAAACCCCAGGTATGCAATACATCGTTATTAGCCTGCCATATGTTATCCTAGACCTCTGGACTGGCTATTTCTTCATTTAATTTCCAAAACATCATCTTATAGATAGGCACACAGAGGTAAGAAGTGGCCTGAAGCTATGCAGAGCAGGTTCAGGTCTGGCAGTGTGGCCTCCCTTCACTTCCAGGATCTGGCTCTGACCACTTGGGCCCTCTGATGGGCTCTGGACTCTGGGGAAAGTGTGATAGTGACCCATGAGTGCTCATGGCCAGGGCTGTTTCTCTTGGTATTTCTGTGATAATACAATCTCAACATTTCTCCAGAGCAGTTGGGAATGTAAGAACAACTTTGTCCACAAGGTGGCATTGTGGGTGCTCAAGTTGCATCTGCAACTTGTAAAGCCGGGTCTCTGACGGTGTCCCAAGTGTGTTGGGAGAGATGCTGAGAGGCAGCACTGATCTAGGACTATCCTTGAGGCTGTGTAGAGTGAAGTGGCCTTGAAGGAATCTCAATGGGTGCATGAGAAAGATTTTTTTTTCTGTATGCAAACAATGTATGAAAGAAATATGAAACCCCAGGGGAGGGTCACCAGGTGGGGCCTTGGAGGTGCAGTGGGGTGGCTTTCACTTCCTTTCTGCTCTGCTTATCCTTTGCTTTTGAAAGTCAACAGTGTTTATCTGACTAGTGGTGCTAGGAGACTTTCGGAGGGTGGTGGAGATGGCCATTCTGTGATGAATACAATTTCAACTTTTCTCCAGAGCAGTTGGGCATGTCAGAACAACTTTGTCCATGAGGTGGCATCGTGATCTAAGCAATGAACAGTTTTGCTTGGTTATTTGAATTTCCCAATTTGTGCTTATTTTGAAGTGTCTCACACTGTGTTGCCCAAGTGGGTCTTAAATTTCTGGGCTCAACTGATCTTCCTGCCTCAGTCTCCCAAATAGCTGGGACTATAAATGCCAGCCACCATGCTCGGCTGCATTTCCTAACTTTCTGCTCAGGGGCCCTGGGCTTGTCTCTTTGCCACCCCTTTCCTCTTCACTTGGATCTGCTGCAGTCCCCATGCCTCCTCTGGGTCCTCTTCAGAAATCTCTGGCAAATGCTGTTCTGTTCAGGAGAAAGTTCTTGTTAAATGCAGAGCTCTGGCAATTCAGTTCTCAGCTTACAGGGGAAACATCAAGGCTAGTGGTCCCTTCATGCTTACCCGAACTGGGCCTCTGTTGTGGAGCACCTTGGCATTTGGAATATTATGGGGCCCACCACTTAGCTGCAGTGTTCAATGTTGTGAACCAGCAGCTATTTTGTTTTTTTATCATCACTGTGCATTCTTCAAGCCAGGGATGCAGCATGCACCTGCAGGGATATATGCCCCCACTCAGTCTGGCATGTCACCTGGGAAGATTTAAGCATGGGCCTGGAATCAGAGAGGCTTGTTCTGGTTGGTGCTACCACATTTCCTGTCCTTGAAGCCCCTTGGGTTTCCTCACAGCATGTTGGCTGGGTCTAAGAAGGAGTGTCCTCGGAGGCAGCAGGTAGCAGCCCATCATCTTTTATAACTTAGTCATGAAAGCCACATAGATTCACTTCTGTCAATCACAGACCTATCCAGATTCAAGAGATAGGGAAAAAAAAGCAGAAATCATTTCTCAATGGGACAGTGTCACTCTTATATCATAAACAAAGCAGATAGGTTGAGACATATTGTTGTGATATCTTTGGGAAGCAATCCTTAAGTAGGTTCAGAAAGAGTTGAGGTCTAGACTTCTCTTGAAAGTCCCCTGCATCCCTGACTTTTTTCACCCAGTGCAGCTGCCACCTGCTTTCCATGAGGCTGGACAAGGCAGGGCAGGCAATGGGGCACAGGTCCTGTATCCTCAGGTTGGGGGGCTGGCTCGGGCCCACTCATGGAGTGAATGTGGTTCAGGAGGGGCAAACAAGAGGTGGTAACTCAGTCAGAGGTGAGTGAGAAGCTTAGGCTCCTTAACTGGGGGAGAAAAAGATGTGTCACTCTTTCTCTCTCCTGTTTCCCTCCTTTCTTCCCTCCTCCTCCCATGAATATGAATGAAGTCCCCATGATGCTGGTAGCCTTCTTGTTACAAGAGGGCAGTCTGGCCTAGGAAAAAACTGCAAGAGAAAAGAATTATAGAGACTCAACCATGACAAACGCCTGAATCATACTCACTCTGAGGCTCACTTTCTGTTAGATTTTCCAAGTATGAGTCCTCCCAAATTTTCTAACTGTATTTAAAAAATATTTTTATTAGTGCATTATAATTATAAAGAATAGTGGGACTCATTTTGACATAATCATGCATGCATGGAATATAAGTTGCTCCAATATAGTTCTCATTGCTTCCCTCCCCCTGCACCTGCTCCCCTTCCTCTCCTTTGCTGGTCTTCCTTCTATTTACTTATTTATTGTTTATTTTTAATTTGCCTTGATGTTTTAGACCCAACTTAGAGTTGAGTTTTCCAGTTTTGTTTTGCTTTTCAGCATGAAGGGGCCCAACAGACACAGAGAGGGAACAGGTTTGTGGCAGGGTCAGTCTCAGAGGTATGAGTTTCAAGGGAGGATGGAGAAGTTAGAAATGGTATTTACCAGGAGAATGGAGGTGCTTTCGAGGGTGGCAGAAGCCTGGATGCCACCCTCAGAACCAGTGAGGCTGACCACAGGTGCCTAGTCATGCATGGTCAGTTTTCAGCTGGCTACAATGGGGTTGGTTCTTGGAGGCTGGATGAAACCTGCTTTGTCTGTTCCAGGCACTGTGTCACTGTGTTCCCCGGCATGCGGGAAGCTCAGTGCCTCTATGGAGTTTCCCTGGGCTGCAGAGATCTGTCTATCTCAAGGTCATGCCCTTGTTGGGGACTGTCTGAGCCCCCCCTGGTTCATGACAGTGCATCTCTGACTCATTGCAACCCCAGAGGCTCCTGCTTGCAGAATGCTATCTTACTTAATCCTCAGTAATTTATCTGCAATTAGTGGGATGGATGATCACCATAAAAGTTATATTTAAATGGGGTTTTGATGATTAGGTAGGAATTTTTATTGTTGGAGAAAAAAGAGACAGGTGAAGGCAGAGGGAACAACGTGAGCAAAGATGTGGCATGCAGGTGTCATGGTGCTCCTTCCAAGGGCAATCGTGGTATTCCGTGTGGCTAGCTCTGGGAACTGGCCTGTCAGCACCCATCATGTTATCCTGAGTCTTTGAATTAATTGTAGAGCTTCTTGATCCTAGAAAGGTTCACTTGAGGGTGGAACAAATGATAGTTTTGAGAGGAAATAGTTCTGTAGTCATCAGCAGGGCCATGTGTTCAGTGGCTACTCAGGTCTCACCCTGCAGATGGATGTGTGACCTATGACTGGCAGGGAGAACCTAGGGCTGAGGTTCTCAGATTGTGTGCACCACCTGCTCTGCAGAGATCCCACATGAGCCTTGGCCTTTGGACTGGGATTTCCTATCTAGGGACCATCAGGGGTAATATGTCCTCCAGGGATTTGGAATTGGGACTCTGGGAAGTAGCTAGAAGAAGCTGATCCCAGAGGACACAGAGGAGAAGGTACAGAGCAGGGAGCTCTGGGTGCCAGGGTCTGGTGCCACCTTAGTACAGGGACTCAGGGGCTGGTAGGTGCCAAGAGAGAAACTTCCTATTCTTCTTCCTCTTTATATCTTTCTGAACAAAGTTAGGATTTATTTTCTGTTTTTAAGGATGCAAGTCATTACATTTAGGGCACTCAGGACAATCCAGATTAACCTTCCTATCTCAAGGTGCTTAATTGCACCTACAAATTCCCTTTTGCCCTGTGAGTTGACATTTTCTTAGACTTCAAGGTTAGGACTTGTACATCTCTGTGAGCCACTGGGCCTGCCCCACCTGTTTCTGAGCTGAGATCTCTGCCCTTTACGGAGAGCTGCTGACACCTCTCAGGGCATCATTTCCAGGCCACTTAACCTCATTTTCATCCTCCAGAAGGGGCTAGCACTGAGTCTCCAGAATAGACCTGGAGATGCATATTGGAGTACATGTGGCATATGGGGACAGGGGAGAGATTCTAGTGAGAAAAGTAATAAACTAAAGGACCATGCAGGACAAGGAACTCTGATCCACAGCCTGCAGCCACCAGCCTAGGAGGCCAGACACCATCGCTACAGCCACCAGTTCAATGGTCAGGCTCTGTAGATAGCCACCAATTTCCTTTACTTTTTTTCATTTTAAAGTTAGAAGAGAAAGCCACCTTGCCTGGGACTATTCTTATAGGATGCCCACTTATGGTAGTCTCCTTCAGTTTTCCTGGCTAGTCACCTCCAATCAGGGCACTTCTGGAGCCCTCCTTCCCAGCCTGAAGCTTTCCTGCAAACTTGGCCTTGTGAATCTCTGCCCAAAGCCCTTGATGGTGGCTTACTGTCTGGCCACAGTGTACTCAGAATTGGCCTGTTCTTCTTTGTGTAGTTTTTGTTTTTTTCCCACACTTGAAAGAAGAGGGGAAGGGAGATGAATCAGGATTGGCAGTCTGAGCAGGGTAGACTAGGATCAAGTTATGACTGTGGGCAGCTGGGGTTTAGCAAACCCAGAGCCTTGGAGCTGGCTCACAAAGGTGAGGAAGGAACTGGGCCAAGGGTGGAAGGTGATAGCTCTGGCCTGACCCATCTGCAGGCAAGAATGGCAGAGACAGCACTTACAGAGGCCCCTCCATTAGTAGTCCTATAGCCCAGTGATGAGGCACTGGGATGTGGGCATGGCCAGATGAACACCCGGCTTAGGGCATGGGCACTTTTCCTAGTGGAGATCTTGGTTCTCATAGTAGCTGTGCATCAGGATAGAGCATCCAACTTAACAAAAATGCAGATTCTTAGTTCTTCCCCATCACCCTCCCATTCTGAAGGTCTAAGCGTGGAGCCTGGAAATGAGCATTTGAAAGTCTTTCCAGGGGACCAGCTAGCCGTGTGTGCACTGCCACCTGATACATCTGTCTTGCGCTTTTTATCTGCCTTCCCTCCACTGTCTGCTCTTTGTTTTTCATAGAATGACTGCTGATTTAAATTTATGAAGATGGCATTTCTGCCTCAATCCCCTTTTGCCTCATTTGTTACCAGCCACTTATTATCACCATGTTAATTAAGTGCCCAGGTGTGTCTTCCCGCAGGCGGCTGTAACTCTCAGGTGTCATTCACTTGGCTTGATGCTGACATGGAACGGTGGATAAATATATTTTACTGCTTTTCTTTATGGTGTTAGCTTCCGTAGCTTTTGAATAAAAATTTCCAGATTGCAATTTTAGGGGCACAGTTGGTTTTACTAGAGCAAATTCCCTATTTTCATAAATAAATTTAGGGTGAATTTCACTTCTTCCCTCACCTTTGTCCTGTCTTGAGCAACCTTCTGTAGTTCTGAGTTGATTTGCTGTGAGTATTCACCCAACCTCAGGGCTGCTTGGATGGGTGGAGTATTCACTCTAGTGTGATATCTGATACCTCCAGTCCAGGATCAGAAGGGATGCTCATCTGATTTAGTTCTTCATTTGAATTACTCCCATAACATTTTATCAGAAATTTTCAGAAAAGTTGGAATATTATTCAGGAAACACATTGTCACTCTGCTAGATCCTACAAGTGACTTTTACATTTGCTTGAGCACTTATCCATCCACGAATATGTTTTATTGATCCATGACTCTGCCCGACAACTGCTTGGCCTCTGTTTAAACTCCTTCAGAGATGGAGAATTCACTACCTGATCCAGTTTCCCATTATATCTACTCTAGTTTTTTCTGGGCTCCTTTGTGCTAGGGGTCCTAGCTGTGATTTCAAAAGGAATCTAGACTCTGTTGTTCCTGTTGTGCATCAGAACCTTATGGAGGGCTTGTTACTGCCCAGGGGCAGGGTCCCACACCTGGCAGGTATCTGAGCATGTACCTTTCTGATCTGTGAAGTTGATGTTGCCTATCCAGGACCCCACTTTGAGAGGGGTTTAAGCTTACAGTTTCTTGGGGTTATAGTTATCCCTAAAAATAACTGTAAGACTTCAAGTGATAGAGTCTTGGGCCTCTTTGGAAAAAGTCTGGACACATGCTCTGGCCACAGTGTTTACTTGTGAGGGAGATTATGCCAGCCACTCTCCAGGTAGCCTCGGGTGTCTGGTTGCTGTCTCTGGGCAGTCACTTTGTGGAGGTAATTGCCTGTTTTTAGAAATACTGAGGTGTTGGAAGAAATCAAACACATGCTTGGAAGTAGGTTGGCAAAGCAAAATTCTGCAAAAGAGTATACTTCTGCAGAATGGTACACCCCAAAGGGAATGTAGTGAGCAAGCACACCTGGGTGGCAGGCTGCCAGTTTTTGTCCCTAACAAAGCACTAGTTCTTGCTCCTGATAGGAAGAGCTTTGGGGTGTAAATCTATTAAATTAGCTTATTTAAATTGGATAGGGCATGGAAAAGGGCTATAGTTGTGATTGGATACCTGTTAGGGAATTTAAAAATGGCTCCACTCTGACCACATGGTTTCCTTACTTAAGATGACTCCATTATACACATGAAATTTAAGTTATAGGAAACCTGCTTGTGTTGCAGAATAGGTTTAACTTTGATAAAAAATAAAATATAAATCTTACGCCATGTTCTGAGTATTTCCCTCTCAGGTGGCATCTCTTTGGAGTCTGGCTCAGGTCACCCAGCCACTCTGTGACTTTCCCTTCTACTTCCTGGTCATCAAGAGATGGGATTCTGGCTAATTTCCCAGAGAAAAGTGTTATCATTAGAATTTGTTGTACCATCGCATCTAGTAAACTTTCTTTGCTCAATTTATTTCATCCCTGCCTAAAGCTAAAATATTTTGTTAAAAAAAAAAAAGTGAACATTTTTGCCTTTTTCTGCAGTTGGAGGAACACTGAATTTCGCAGTCTGCTTTTGCAAATTAAGTCATTATAGAAAGAGTGAACCTCTATTAGTTGTGGGTGGCTTGTTAGTACCTAACTAGTTGTCTAGGCTGGGGGCATGTGTGAATTTCATTAATTTCTCTGTGCTTTGGGATTTGGCTTGAACTCAGTGGTCCTTCTCGAATGAACTCTTGTAAAAGCTTTAATTAACTCTTGCCAGTGTCAATTTGTTTTGTTGTTTTTCACAGCCTGCAGACTTCCCCTGGTGACCAATTTACTTGGATGTTTCCAGGCTGTCAAAGGAAGGCTGGCACCATGTGCTGTGCTGTCAGATAGGTGTGGTTGCTTTATGGGCTCTGGCTCAAGGCCATTCCTCTCCATCAGAAGAGATGTGGGCTGCTCTTTCATGGGGAGAACCTCAAAGTTTTCATCAGAACCTGCTAGATCAGAAGTGAAGGGACTGAGCTTGGAGATACAATATTGGCTGTGGCTTTGAGGGCACAGATATGGAGTCTGCAGACCCCAGATCACTGTTTGGAAGCTGTGGGGACTGAGCAGAAATACTGCCCCAGAGAGGGCAGCCCAGGGCATATTCATGGGCCACTAATGGATACTGGGCTGCTGACTCCCATTGTTGGGTCAGGGTCTGTGTCTGCCTGAACTCATGGGGTTGGAGCAAGAAAAGGGATTTTCTGTCTTGTGCCTCCATCCATCGCAGGGAGAAAACACTTCACCCTGCAACCCTTGCACATGTCACCTGTTTGCATTCCTACTTCTCTGTCTCCCTGTTTGAAGTCACCAGCTTCAAGAACCAGGGAGAACCAGGAGCTGGTAGGTAAATACCCCCTCCTTTCTGCAGGACACTCTGTGGGTTATGACCTCCATGATCTCAGAGCCTCCTTCAGGATGGAGTCAGTGGCCCAGTGGAGTCATCTCCCCACCAAAGACCTTTCCTTCTGGTCTTTGGGAACAAAGAAAGATAAAGGTTTTGGGGTGAATAGGGGTAAGGCATGGAGGGACCTAAGGATCTGGAGAAAATGAGAAAGAGAAAGAGAAATTCATTAAACCCAAACTTGTGCACATAGTATTCAAAATCTAGGTCATAACTCTGGCCAGGGAAGCACCTGGGGCCAGGAAGCACCTGGGGTCAGGAAGCACCTGGCAGGTAGTCACTGCACAGAGGAATGAAATGGCAGCTCCAAAAGGCTGAAGGGTCCAGGTCTGTAGGTAGGTGCACCTTGGCTCACCCTGGCTTCCCTTTAACTCTGAATCCAAATGGATTCAAATATGGCCTTTGAGGCTGGCTTGTTTCCAGTGAGATAAAATTCAGATACAGTGTATGGGAATATGTAAATCAATGGAATGTAACTGATGTGATTCTGCAATCGTATACCGGGTAAAAATGGGAGTTCATAACCCACTTGAATCAAAGTGTGAAATATGATATGTCAAGAACTATGTAATGTTTTGAACAACCACCACCAACAAAAAAATCTACACTGTGAAGTAAAAGATCCCAGGAGTACATTGGTTCATTCATTAAGGCCATGGATAGAGCTTTAATTCCTTCTTTTGTATTGCTGCCTAATATTTCACAGAATGATAATAGCATACTTTATCTAATCATTTCTCTTTTTAAAGATTTGTCTCTGTTTACTTTGTTGGGTATTCAGGTTCTTCCCGGTTTTATGCTGCCTCTAGCTATACTGAAAGCTAGCCTGCCTGTGAGCCACACTCACAGATCTTTGAATTCTTGATTCCCTGTGGGATAAATTCCCAGTGTGAGTGGGTTGGAGTGTGTGCATTTTGAAACTCAAAGGCTGTTGAGATTTCTTCCCCCCAGGCTGTAGGACTTCATGGTTCCAGCCCACCCTAGAGGACCGAGAGTATCTGCCCCAGGTATTTCTTGGCCCTGGTGTCCTCGTTAGCTTTTTTTTCAGCCTGATGGTGGTAAAAGTCTTACATATCTTTTCCTGTTAACTCCTCTTAAAAACTAATTTGTAAAATTGTCTACATGATTTTTTTTTCTGCCTAGAAATATTTTTTTCCTTCCATAACACCCAGCCTCGCTTTCTTCTGCACAGCATTCTCGCTTGCTCTTTACCTTGCCATTTCTTGAAGGACGTGTTTCAAGCATTTGTCAAGCAATTTCCTGGTAGATCCTGGCTTCCCACTTGGTTATTTGTTTTTTTATATTTTCAGAGAATTCTGACTCTTTCCACACGTATTTTCCTCACATCTTCAGGCCCTGTTTGGAGGTGCTGTGAGCTCTGCTTGCGAATTCCCTGGGAGGTCAGAGCATTAGGTGGGTTTCTAGACAAGATTTCCTTCACAGCTGACTTCAGGGGGAATCTCTTCATTTTGTAACTGTGTCCAGTGTTCTGGACATGGTCTATTTTTACAGAACAGAGCTGTTATGTATTGAATATGAGGTGTCTCCCCAAAGCTCCTGTGTTAATGCGGGAATGTTTGCAGGTGAAATGATCGGACTCAGAGAGCTGTGACTTAATCAGTCCATCCTAGTTTGAGTGGACTGACTCGGTGGTAAGTAGGTGGTGGGGCATGGCTTGAGGTGGTGTGTCCTGGAAGCTTCTTGTTCCTTGTGACCCCTCCCCGTTAGCTCTCTTAGCTTCCTGGATGCCAAAGGGGGAGCAGGTTCTCTCTGCCACACCCTTCCCTCATGATGTTCTGCCTTACCTTGGGCCCCGAGCAGTAGAATCAGCCATCTACGGACGGAGACTTCTGGAACTATGAGCTCTAAGTAAACGTTTCCTCCTCTCAGTTGTCTTGTCAGGTATTCTGGTTGCAGCAATGCAAAGCTGAATAAAACAGGAGCCCAGCTGGGTTCAAGTGCATCCTGATTGAACCTGAACCTCCCTCTGCAATGACTCTAGCTGGTTTCCTTTTTTTTTTCATTTTAAAATGTTTTATTTTTGTTTGATGTACAATAGTTGTCCATATTTATGGGGTACTGGGTGATGGTCAAGTCAGGGTATTTAGTGTCTCTATCACTTCAAACATTTCTCATTTCTTTGTGGAGATGTAACAGGGGTCCACTTTATCCTTTAAATATAAAAGTTGCTGCTCAACCACTGGTAACTTATTTTAAAAGACATTTTTCCCCTCCCTTTCCCCCTTGTTAACTGCAGGGGAAAGAAGATGAACATTTTTCCTATCCTAAGCTGAATTACCTATCCTTCCACTCACTGCCTGTAAGAATATAGAAACTCCAGACCTGGAAATTAGAATATCTTTCTCAAGGATAACTTGAACATTCATTATATTTACTAATAATGATGCTTGGAAAACAGCCCCAGTATCCTCCCTTTCTAAAAGCCCTCTGTTTTCCTTGGCAGTTAGAATCTGTTTCTGAGATGTGAATCTGCTATGTTTCTAATTTGCTAGTAAATCAATAAAACTTCTTTTTCCATTTACTTTAGACCTTGTCTTCATTGGCATTGGGGGACAAGGATGGAGCTTTTGGTATTAGTGAGAACACTAAAAGATCAAATTTAAAAATGAGCAAAGGACACGAATAGACGTTTCTCAATAGAAGACAGGCACAAGGTCTGTTGGTATATGGAAAATTCAACCTCACTAATAATCAGGGAAGCGCAAGTCTAAACCATAATGAGATGTCACCTCATCCTAATTAGAATGGCTACTATGAAGAAGACAAAATATAACCAATGCTCAGGTCTGTGTGGAGAAATGGGAAGCCTTAGACATGGTTGGTAGGTAGGCGTATAAACTGGTACAGCCATGATGGGAAACAGCAGGGAGCTTTCTCAAAAAGTTAAAAATATAACCATCATATTATCCAGCTATCCCACTACTATGTAGATATCCAAAGCAAATGAAATTAGTATGTTAAAGAGACATCTGCTCGTCCATGTTTATTGCAGCACTGTCCACGGTAGCCAAGAAATGGAAAAAATCTAAGCGTTCAACAACTGATGAACAGATAGAAAAAAATTGAAATGGCGTTTCCTAAAAAATGAAAAACAGAACTGCCATATGACCCAGTTATTCCACTACACTACTGCATATACATCCCAAGGAAATTAGGTGAGCTGATTTTGGAGTGCGTCTTTTCATGGGTGGGTTGTCAGGGAAGCCAGTGTTCCTGTCCTCTCTGGGATGAGCACCCCACCTCATCATCATTATATCTTATCCTTTAACAGTAGAGATTGCCCTTGCCCCACAAAGGAAGAGCTGTCTCCTCCGATGATCCTAAGTAGGACATTCATGGTGGGGTCCATGCTTCTTGTCCAGAGGAAGAGAAACAAATAGAACATGAGCCGAACTGCAGATCGTGGCTTGGGACAGAAGTCCAGGCCCTTCTGAGCTCCTTTTGAAAGTTATCAACTGCGATAAGCTTTCTGAAGAGACCAGTGTTGGAAAACTGCAGGGACAATTAAGCCATACAAGTGCTTTTTGAAGAGTGGAAACCTGATGGGCACAGTGGCACATGCCTGTAATCCCATCTACTCAGGAGGCTAAGGCAGGAGGGTTGCAAGTTCGAGGCTAGTCAGGCAACTTAGTGAGACCCTGTCTCAAAATGAAAAATAAAAAAAGGGCTGAGGATGTAGATCATGCTTTGGGTTCAATTTCCATTAAATCCCCTGCCCATCAAAGAGTAGAAAAATGCATAACAAGGGCTTGGGCCCTTATCATGGCTGTCCTGTAGGTGTCACATAAAGAAGCTGAGGGGAAGTTCACATGTCTCAGCAGTGTTTCTCCTTAGATCCCTGGCCTGTGTACTTCTCTCCTTCCCTGCTGTGAGCCCTGGAGGAGCTGTTCCCTTTGACCTCCTGCCTCCCAGCCTCTAAGTCTAGTGCAATTCATGTGGGGACATATGGCTGTTGGGTTCCTGGGGAGGTATTGGTGTCTTCTGGGGAAAAAATCCAACATCTCTTTGCCCTTTAGAAGGGAAAGGCTCTCCCAAGAAAATCTCACACAAGGTGGGGGGGTGTCTGCTTGTAACTCTTGTGAATGGACCCAGATGTGACCCACAACACACACACAATCACACACAATGGCACATTAGTTGTATTTTAAAAAGGATGAGATAATGCTATTTGCCACAAAGTGAGTGGACCTGGAGGACTTTCTGCTAAGTGGAATAAACCACACAAAAAGATATATATTGCAAACATGGAATCTTAAAAAAATCAACATACATAAAGAATAAAACAAGGTAGGGAGATGAAGGCCAATGGATACAAAGTACCAAATCTATAAGGTGAGTGAGTCAAAGACCTAATGTACAGCATGAGGATTATGGTTAACATAGTGGGTTATGTTCAGGATTTGTATTAAATGAATAGATTGTAGATGCTCTTGCTACACTTGGGGAAAATGGGGAATGTTTTAGTTTTCTATTACTGTGACCAAAACCTGGAAAGAACAACACAGAGGAAGAAAAGTTTATTTGAGGCTAATAAACTTTTCAGAGGTCTCAGTCCATGGTCAGCCAAGTCCATAGCTCTGAGCCTGAGGTGAGGCGGGACATCATGGCAGAAAAGCAGGGTAGAAGAAAACAGTTCAGGACATGACAGTCAGAAGGCAGAGAGAGTGCTGCTCATCAGGGATAGAAAATAGACCCTGAAGGCATGCCCCAGCGGTCCACCTTCTCCAGCCACTCCCATCTGCCTGCAGATATTGCCCAGTTAATCCTTATCTGTGGATTAATGCACTCATTAGATTAGAACTCTCATAACCCAATCATTTCACCTTTAAACTTTCTTGCACTATCTTACCCATGAATTTTATGAGGACACTTCATATCTAAACCAGAATTTTGCACCCCTGGCTCCAAAAAGCTCTTGCCCATCTCATAGTACAAAATACATTTAGTCCATTTTCAAGAGTCCCCATAGTCTTAACAGTTCTAGCATTATCCAAAAGTTCAAGTTCAAATTCTCCTCTGAGACTCAAGGCAAACTTTCAGTGTGAGCCCCATAAAAATCAAAAGCAAGTTTCATACATCCAATATATAATAGCACAAAATAAACATTTCGATTCCACAAGGGAGAAATAGAAAGAAGGGTGGGACAAAAGCAATACAGAAATCCAGCTGAGCAAACAAGTCCTGTAGCTCCATGTTCAGCATCCAGGGCACATGGCATTGTAATGTTCTCTCTAAAGGGCTTTGTTAACTGGTAGACCAATGGTACAGAACAGAGGACACAGAGACTAACCCACAAAATTACAAATATCTTATATTAGACAAAGGTGCCAAAAACATGTATTGGAGAAAAGATAGCTTCTTCAACAAACGATGCTGGGAAAACTGGAAACCCATATGCAACAAAATGAAATTGAATCCCTATCTCTCATCATGCACAAAACTCAACTCAAAGTGGATCAAGTCCTAGGAATTAAACCAGAGACTGTGCGTCTAATAGAAGAAAAAGTAGGCCCTAATCTTCATCATGTGGGATTAGGCCCAGATTCCTTAATAAGACTCCTATAGCACAAGAATTAAAAACAAGAATCAATAAATGGGATGTATTCAAACCAAAAAGTTTCTTCTCAGCAAAAGAAACAATCTGTGAGGTGAACAGAGAGCCTACATTCTGGGAGCAAATTTTTACCCCTCACACATCAGATAGAGCATTAATCTCTAGAGTATATAAAGAACTAAAAAAGCTAAGCACCAAAACAAACAACAAATAAATAAACAAACAAACAACTAACCCAATCAATAAATGGGCCAAGTACTTGAACAGACACTTCTCAGAAAAGGATATACAATAAATTAACAAATATATGAAAAAATGCTCAGCATCTTTAGCAATCAGAGAAATGAAAATCAAAACTATTCTAAGATTTCATCTCACTCTAGTCAGAATGGCAGTTATTATGAAGACAAACAACAATAAGTGTTGGTGAGGATGTGGGGGAAAAGGTACACTTTTACATTGCTGGTGGGACTGCAAAGTGGTGCAGCCAATATGGAAAGCAGTATGGAGATTCCTTGGAAAATTGGGACTGGAACCACAATTTGATTCAGCTATCCTTCTCCTCAGTCTATAACCCAAAGACTTAAAAACAGCATACGGCAGGGACACAGACACATCAATGTTTATAGCAGCGCAATTCACAATAGCTAAACTGTGGATGCCTTTCAGTGAATGAATGGATAAAACGAATGTGGCATATATACACAATGGACTATTACTCAGCAATAAAAGAGAATAAAATCATGATATTTGCAGGTAAATGGATGGCATTGGAGAAGATAATGCTAAGTGAAGTTAGCCAATTCCCCACCAAAAATAAATGCCAAATGTTTTCTCTTATATGAGGAGGCTAACTCATAGTGGTGTAGGGAGGGAGAGCATGGGAGGAATAGATAAATACTAGATAGGGCAGAGGGGTGGGAAGGAAAGGGAGTGGGCAGGTGATTAGCTAGGATGGTGAAATGTGATGGTCATCATTATCCAAAGTACATGTATGAAGACTCAAATTGGTGTCAACACACTTTATATATGACCAGGGATATGAAAAATTTTGCTGTGTAAGTGTAATAAGAATTTTAATGCATTCCGCTGTCATTTACTTTTTTTTTTTTTGCAACATGCATAAGGGGATTTTTATTGAAGAGGATCCTAATTCAGTGCACTAAGGCTCTAGGTTCACTCAGGAAGGGAAAACAGCCCAGAGCCCAGAGCAGAGGTCAAGCAGAGCTTAAGTACACTTTTTGGGGAGGGCGGGGGGGCTTTGCATTCATCAGAACAAATCATCATGAGGCGCGGGAAAATTGAACAACAACTCTGAGACATCATTAGTACATTCATTGGCGGGAACAGGCTTGGCAGGGGTGATTGGTCACTTCTAAGTGGGGTACACATTCAAACTGATTGGTTTTAGGGCCTAAAGTTCTACGTGACAAACTACACAGAGTCCCAGGTTATTAGACAACCAGGGAGTCAGTGGGAATATTTACTGGGCAGTTCAGGTATTGTCCTAACAGAGGATTTTAATAATACCTGGTCCTTCACTTTTTAACTCAGGCCCTGCAGCTTGGAAACTTTACAATGCCCGGTCTTTTACACTTTAACTCAGGCTTTGCAGCTTAGAATCAGCTTAGAAATTTTACCCTTACAGGTTAGGAGACTTAGAGTCTGGTTACGTAGTTTGGCATTAGTTAATAAGAAAATAGCATATCTTGGGGAAAATAGTAAATCTTGGGAAAATCTGAAAAATGTAAATTAGTGACATATTTTATTAATGATTCTGTACTTTTAATAATTATATAACTGAAGATCATATCCTGGAAAAATAATGTTACATTTTTTGTACCCCCAAGTATGGTTAAGGAAATGTCATGTGTTGGCAAAGTTTTAAATTATATAATCAATGACGTATTCTGAATCTATAATGATGTGAAAAATTGTAATTAAAGATGACCCAGAGAAAGCTGCATCAGCTCTCTCTCTGGAGATTGCTCCAACGGAACGACTCCTGTCTCATCCTTTTGCCGACGCCACTCATCCTTCAGGACTCCCTGGACCCTGCTAGGGCAGGATCCCGGCATATAGCTCCTGCCCAAATACCTCACATGCATTCCAGATGCCTGTACATGAATGTTTGCTTGATACTTAAATGTTTAATATGTATTTCAATGGTAATAAAGCTAAAACGGTTCTGTCCTTCCATCTTCCCTGTCTCAGGAAATGTCAGCACTGTCTAACCAGATGGTCAAGCCCAAATCCTGAAGAATCATGTGATTTCTCCCTTCCTTTACCCCTTATTGCTAATGTTTAAACAAGCCATGTTAGATTTATCCATGAAAGGGCTATCACCTTTTCCTGGAACCATAACACCAGTGACTTTCTAACCAAGCCCCTTTTCTACCCTCCAAAGTGTAGCCAGAGTGAGTTATTTGAAAGGTTAAGTCAGATCATGCTAGACTTAAAGACTCTAATGACTCCCCATCACTCTTAGGATACAATTTGAACTTCTATCACCTAGAAGGCTTTGCATGATCTACTTCCTGCTTCCTGCTCTGGGCTGCTACAATTGTTCCCTTCCATCATTCTGCTTAAGCCACCATATTCTTTCTTTCTGTCAAACACACCGCTGTCATTTACTTTTAAAAATCAATTGAAAAAAGGGAGGCTTTGTTAGGTCAGTTTGAGGTGGCTAAGGGAACAAAGCACCGGACAACCTGTGCCTGCAAAAGAACAACCAACAACAGTGATGATGCCTCATAACCACCTGTGAAACACAAGGTCTCCTGACCAATCCTGGAAGGACACTGATCTCAGCAAGATCCCCCCACCAACCCCAGGGGGACAAGGGACTCTAAAAACCTCTTTCCTATTCCAAGCCCTCTCTTCCTGCCCTAAGCCCCATCAAATTCCAATCCCCGCTGAGCCTGGGTGGATTCCTCTGACCGCTCTGTTGTATTGGAGGGTCTCGATCCGGAGCAGATCTCAATAAAGCCTTGTTCAGATGCTTTTAATCTGCCTCCTTTTGATCATTGGTGCCTGACCTTACAGGCTTGTGTAACTTTGTCCCTATGGCCTTGCTATTTGCAACCCACATGGCCTCCCTCTTGATTTTTTTTTTTTCTGCTGAATTCAATTCTTGCAGCTTTCTTTGGCAGATGTCCCATGTTACTGGCATCTCTTAATATTGGGAGTCTTCACTGTAGCTTTGACTTCCTTCTCACCTTCATGTGTTGCTCTCTCAGGGGCTTCTTGTAGGTATTCTGACCCAGCTACACTTTGCCTGGCCTCCTAGGCCTTCCTTTGAAATCTTGGTGGAAACTCCCATAACCCCCTAACTTTAGCATCCCGAATTCCTACAGAACCAGCACCACATGACTGATGCCAAGGTTTGCCACCATCTTGAGCAGTAGCCAAACCTCTTGGGACCATGACTACTGCAGCCTCTTAGTGCACGGGTGGCTGAGCATGGGGAAAAAACTTCCTAGCTAACCCCCCCACCCCCACCCCATGGAAGCAGGGTGCCCCCATGGTCTCTCCTCAAAAGAATTTTTACTTTTACACCCATCATCATGAGATGGGTGTGGTCTTGCCAGTTCCCGAGATGCCCTCAAACCATCTTTCCTATTGTCTCTGTGTAAAGTGTTTATCATTTCCTTAGTGACTGTAATGTCTTTAACAACCACAACTTCCTCAATCTCAGTTCATTAGAATCATCTTTTTTACTTCTTAATGCAAATCTCTGTTTTCAGGTCTCCATGACCCCTGAGAGAAGATGGTTCCTTTCACTAAAGCAGGAGGAGGGCCAGAAATGGGGAGGAACAGAAACAGGCAGCCAGAAAGGCAAAGAGACAAGAACCAGCCACTGAACTGAAAAATTCCATTGACCCTTTGCATCAGCACAATGTTCAGAGATCATCAGCTCATGGGTTCAGAGATCCTAGTCCATATATGGGATTTCACAGCTCTGGGCTCGAGGTGAGGCAGGACATCATGGAAGGAGGGCATGACAAGGAAGGCTTTCAGGAAGCAGAGAGCACTCTGATTACCGGAGACAAATTATAAACCCAAAGATACGTCCCCATTGACCCACCTCCTCCAGCCACTCCCAATCTGCCTACAGCTACCACCCAGTTAACTCATATCAGTAGATTAATGCACAGATTAAGTTAAAGCTCTCATGATCCTATCATTTCACCTCTAAACTTTCTTGCATTGTCTTACACATGAGCTTTTGAGGAACTTCTCATATCTAAACCATAATAGATAACGCTGGGGGATGATAAATATGTTCATTTGTTCCACTTGTGTAATAATTTTACTCATATATATCTTAATACATCACGGTCTCTGCCTTAAATATATACAATAATATTTATTTAAAAATAATTGAATAAAGTAATCTCTGGAAGGCAACTTATTCGTTCAGCCCATGCATAATTTTTCATAATGTTAAATGCCTGTGCTGGACATCCTGTGTCCAGCTCTTTGTGTGCATCTTGGGTGGTTGGTTTTCAATCAGACACGCATGATGCATAAGAATAGGCACTGCTGTGCTTTCAAGTTGGAGGACTGGGATCTAAGACCTTTACACAATAAGCCACATTCACAAACCAGTTCTGTAAGATTTGATTGATGTCACTGTTGTGAAGGGGATGCAATGATAAAGAGACACCCCCCGTGACTCTCAGTGTGGAGTAGTGGCTTGTTATCTCAGGGAGCAGCAGTCCTTCTGTCTTTATCTGGGCAGTTATGTCCCTGCTTGAGTCGTCAAGGGGGACTGTAACATCAATCCCCTCTGAGCCTAGTACATGGAATAGCTGAGGTGCTGGGTGCTGGGTGCTGGGGACTTGATCAGGGCCTTGATCTCAGTCTGACTCTTGCTTCTACCAGGCCTACGGAGCTCAATGAGGAGGTAGGGGTTCCTGGTTATACCTTTGGAAGACAAAGCCTTCCCACATACCTTGTGCTGATGCAAAAGGTCCGTAGAATTTTTCAGTTCAGTGGCTGTTTCTTGTCTCTTTGCCTTTCTGGCTGCCTGTTTCTGTCCCTCCCCATTTCTGGCCCTCCTCCTCCTTTACTGAAAGGAACCATCTTCTCTCAGGGGGTCATGGAGACCTGAAAACAGAGATTTGCATTCAGAAGTAAAAAGATGATCTACTGCCCTCTAACTGGCCGCCCCTTACTCAGTAGCCTGAGACAGGACGCATCACTGTCTTTTCCTCCCTCTCCCAACCGTGGAGTCTGCTGGGCTCAGGGTGCAAGTCTAACTCTATGTCCTTCCCGGCCTCTCTTGCACTGCAGCCCTATGAGCCTGGCCTGTATCTACTTCCTCTACTGTGTGGTCTGTCTCTCTGTGTGGTTTCTCTATGTGGTGTCTCCAGCATGAGGCTTCAGAATTTCCTAAGAGGGGTCACAGAGGTGCCTGGCCATTCCCAATCTGACTCATAGGTCACCCAGTGGTAGCCACAGCATTGTTTCTGCCAGGCAGTCACCATGCCTGCCAGGTGACAGAAGGGACAGCCTGTTCAGAGCCAGCACAGCATTTTTCTAGGTGCACTTTTTCTTCAGAAACCTTTAGAGAGTCTTTAGAGCCATTTAATAATTGGGAACCTGGAAGGAAACCATGGCATTTCCAGAAAAAAAAGGCCTCACTCTCATATAAGAGTGTCTGTGAGTCATTTTTCAGTCAGCATTTCCCCATGTACCATACTGAATGTTTCTCTGATCCCCTGCTGACATCTGCTTGATATCCCTGGTCTCCATGAGCAGACAACTACCTCTTCAGCCAATATCTGTCTTGGATTGTGCTTGGCTGGATGCATCTGAAGAAGAGTGGGGAACCATGTTGCAAGCTGGCTCCACTTGCTTCTGCAAAGGGAGACAGCGTGATCAGACTTTGAGGTGGAAGTGAAGGCTGTGGACAGGAGAGAGAAAATAGATGATTGAGCACACTTTATATGGAACAGCCATGACTCTAAGAGGGATTGAGAGAGAGGATATGGGGTTTGATGGGGCACCCAGGCACTTTCTGGATGGGAAGTTGGACATGAAATATAAAATTATCTTGTCTTGAAATGTAAGTTCTGTTTCTCCAAATCTTTAGTAGGGTCAGCTGTGGAGAAAGAGACTTGGGGAGTGTGTGTGTATGTGTGTATGTGTGTGTGCGTGTGTGCGTGTATGTGTGTGTGTGTGTGTGTGTGTGTGTGTGTGACTGTGAGCATAAGGTGGTCATCTAGATGCAAACAAACTTGGTAACTTGGAGACAAGAGGATTCAAGGAGCTGAGCACAGTCAGCAGGTGTCAGGCCCTGAGCTGGAGGGTACTGGAAGTCTCTGGTTCTTGTGGAAACTGCCCAGGGACCAGGGTGTTGCTGAGGGCTACACTGTGGTCAGGGGGCCTATCATCCCCTGTCTACTCAACCTTCTCTGTTGCTGGCTTTGCCCTGGTCCCTGACCTACAGGAGATACACATGGTCAGAGGGCAAGTAGCTCAGGCCCACTGTGTGTTTCTGCTTTCTTCACTTCTGTGTCTACTCCCAGCACACCTGGAAGCTGGAGACTGGAGTTGCCCTGTGGACTCTGGGGTTTTGTTCTCACAGTGCTACCTTGTGGCCCTCCCAGGTGGAGGCTGCTGGTCTTATCCCCTCTGTAACATCAGGACATGGCCCGCCTGTCTCTCTTTTTGCACTTGTAGTGATAGTTTCAGGCCTTCAGAGGAATCTAAAGTTAGTTCATTTCCCCAAGAGTCCAGATACTCCTGGTCGACATGCTGTCAAGTTCAAATCACCGCAGTAACCCAAACCAGTCATCCCAGGCATGTGTGGGGTATGACAACTGGTGGCATGTGTCATTTAGATGTTTGGGTGTTATATTGATTTCCCAGTTATTTGTCAGTTTTGAAAGTCCTTGGGCTGGTGGCATTTAAACCAGGAGTAAAGTCCTAGTCTGGAGGTGACCCGGCGGAGGGGGGCATGTTCTCACTTGCAGGTAGGATTCACATATTTTTTTCTTCCCACAGACCCTGGCTGGGGGACAGCAGGTGTGAGTCCCACAAAATGAAGCATGGGGGAAGAGGTTAGGAAGATTATGTGGATACCTTCAAGATTGTCCCATTCCATTAGTGTCTATAGGTGATGGATTGGCATTGGATACTGTAGTTGAGGGAAGAATGTTCTTTAAATGAAGTTACTTATTTAAGGTCACATGGGAAGGCATTTAGTCCATGAAGTTACTGAGACAGAATTTTACATTGGCATTTTAAAATTTGTTTTTAACTAATAAATAAAAATATAAAACTGTATATGTTAATCATGTAATAGTTCAATATATGTATACATTTCCTAATATTTAAATTAGGTTAAATAAGTTTATGTCATTTATCAAAAAAAGAGTGCTCTTTATGTATATGTGGTTCCTGTTTGGGTTTTTGTTTTTGTTTTTGGTACTGGTGATTGAATTTAGGAGCACTTAACACCTGAACCACATCCTCAGCCCTTTTTATGTTTTACTTTGAGACAATCTTGCTAAGTTGCTTAGGGCCTCGTCAAACTGCTGAGGTTGGCTTTGCACTTGTGATCCTCTTGTGATCCTCAGCTTCCCAAGCTGCTGAGATTGTAGGCATGCACCACCATGCCTGGCTATGTGGTTTGTTTACTCAGCAGATCTTGAAGCTGAAGGTATGAATGGGACATAAAGACAGGAAGCCAGGCTGAAGGCATATAAATCAATCAGGTTGCTTAAAAGCAGCTCCATGTAAGTTCTCTTAGGGGTTTCCCCACCCAGGCCACTCCAGGAGGAGGGGGACATGGAGGCTCCATCCAGAAACCATCACTTATCTTCTATGGATCTTTCGTTTCTGGCTTTGTAATGTGCAACACGCCTACTTCCTAAAGTCTCTTCTGCCAAGTCTGACTCAGTATCCCACAAATACTGGCTCTTCCCAGGACAATGAGAGACATGCAGGCCACAATTATTGGCTCCATAATAGCAGGATTCTGCTCCAGCTCTAAGGAATGATGAAGTTACTTGAGGAGGGACTCTCGAGAGTGTCAGCATTTCCTAAGGACACTTGAGAGAATACAACATTAAGTCACTCAGCAAAGAGGAACTTCTTGGAAGGGTGGGGTCCCTCCTTCCATAATGCAATGGGGTGCTGAGGGCTGGGAGAATCCTGGGAGCCTCGTGGATTCTCCTAGAAGGTCTCTATCTGCATATTGGTGAAACTCTCTCACTGGTTCCTTCCAAAATCAGGAGACACTGCTGACCACTCTGAATTCCTCAAGTCTCTCCATTCTGTCTCCAGAGACCCACCTTCATCTCTTTTTTTATTATTGTTCCACACAACTCATCAGTGGCCTCAAATAAGCCAGTTACCCATGGACCACTCATCTGTGAATAGGGTGGGTGTTATACGGAGCTACTTGGTCAGAGCGGTGGGGAGTGGACATGTGCTCAGGTCACATAAAGGGAAGGGTGTGGGTAGGCAATGTCTCCAGTCAGGCAGTCAGGAGACAGGAAAGTTAACAATATGGCTTCAAGTCTGGTAGAAACCATTGCCTCCTTGAATGCACAAATAATGTGTTAGGGGAACTTGGAGGCAGAGGGCCGTGGAGAAAACAAGAGAGATGGTGTCCAGCAGTGGTTCTGAGGAACAACTCTGTGGTACTGGCTTTCAGCCTGGGTCTGCAAGTGAGAAGCTGGTGTGGGATGCTCAGAGCTGGAAATCCCAGAGGGTGCATATAGCACACACCTGGATGACAATGTTGGAAAGATGTGGCAGAGTATCTCCAAGGCTGAGCCTATGATAGATGGAGGAAAAGATCCATGCTTCTGAAGATATCCCAGTAAGTCAGAGGAGGATTTCTAAGAGTCCTTCTGGGAAATAGTCAACAACTAGATATTGGCTATTTGGAGGAAGTGTGAAGGAAAGATGGATTGACCAATCCTGACTGCCTTTTAAGTGTCAATTTCTAGTTTCACTATAAGGTCCCAAATAGAGTCAAGAGGGCCGTGTGCCATTCACTCTCTAAAGCCAGGATATAGCTGGTGGTTACAGTCACTGCTGGCCAGAGATTGTTGGAAAGTAGTTACTAGCATGGGAAACAGATATTAGAATGATGTATCTCAACTTTTTATGCTCAAAAACTTACACACAAGTAGAAAGATCTCCTTTTTCAGCTCCAACAATCTTGCCAGTTTCTTTTTATCTCTGCCCCCAGCACCAAACATACAAACGATTTATTTTTTTTCTTGTTGGTGTATTTTGAAGCAAATCTTGGACATTATGTCGCCTTCCAATAGGAAGCACAACATGGTCACCTGAGTCATGGGCTTTGTAACTAGAATCCAAGCATTTCCACATCTGTGGGAATTCCAGAACTCGATGGCCCATTTTCTTTGCCATGATATTTCCAGTGTTTTATGGTCTTTGGATGCCAGAGCCTTTCTTGGTTGGAAGATCTTCCTTTCATGGAACTATAAACAAACTCAATTGCTCTATGCTCAGCCTGGCTTCAGAGTTGCTTTCTGGTTAGTTGGCCAGAGTCCCTCTTACCCAAGGATGACTTCTCAATGTTCTCTAATAGTAAGGAGACCCCTTGGGAGTAGCCATTCTTGGGCCTCATCCTCCTAGATTCTGCTTTGTAGTCTCTCTTTCTGGTGGACACAGAAGGAGGGACAGACCAAAGCACTGTGATGAGTCTTGAGAGTTTACTGGGGTATCTGTGTCCTTCCAGGGAGGAGTAATGATTCCAAGTCAACTCTTAAAATCTCCTTTGGCCAAGAAAGCTGCTTGCATTTTGTATGTCTGTAGATCCTGAATGGGGTCATAACAAACACCATGAATTGAGTACCTACTGTGTGCAGGACCCCTTGTATGTCCTTATGCTCATACACATCCTCATAACATTTCCATCTTATGAGGCAGGTATTCAAATTGATTTTATAGTTAAAATATGGGGAAACCCTGAATAAACCCTCTAACTTTGATGGGTTTTAATGGAGTAATGTCTTATTGATTTTTTAATTTTTTCAGTATTAGGGGTTGAACTCAGGAGTGCTGTACCATGGATCTACATCCACAGTCCTTTCTATTTATTTTAATTTTGAGACACAGTCTCACTAAGTTGCTCAGGATGGTCTTGAACTTATGATCGTCCTGCCTCAGGTTCCGCAGTTGCTAGATTGAAGACATGTGCCATCTTGCCTGGCTTTGACTTAGCTTTAGTTCCTTGCTTTTTTATCACCACGTTCAGAGGTTACTTAGCTAAGCATTGTGCTCCCATTGACTTTGCTATTACTGTCCACACCTCTGATAGAGCTCACCATCACCACAATTGTTTAAGTAGTTTTTCAGGAACTTGGAGGCTGCGTTTGTCTCTCTTATCCCAGACCTATCAAAACCCCTGGCCCTTCACATGGACTCCTCCAGTCATTTGATGGGTGATATTTTGCTGTCAGGAGGCCACAAACTTCACTCTCAGATGACATTAGTGCCACCATTTTCTGAACATGCACCCCTTTGAGAGCCATGAAGTTTGATCATGTCTGAACAGATCACCAATTATTTCACTTTTCCATACCTGCAAATGTGTTTCCCTGGGCCTCAAACTATCCTCCTTTTTTTTTTTTTTAATCTCATAGATAGCCCTAAGCCCTATCCTCTAGGGTGGCAGATTTGAGCCTTCTCAAGTTTGGCCACCTCATGAATGAAACCCTTTCTCTTTTGCAAAACTTGTTGATTCAGGCATTGGCCCACTGAGTGGAGGACAAAATGAGCCTGGTTGTAATAATGAGATAAAGTGGGCATGTAGCTGCCTGAATTTAGCAGTGATGCATGGGTGGGGAAGAGTCTGAATCCAGAGCCTGTGCCGTGTCCACCGTGTGTGCTATCTTCAGCTTTTACCCTGGGAATCATTGGCTCACTGTGTCTTCCTGGTCACATCCACGTGTCTGCACTCTTTGCTAACTCCCCCATCTCTGAAGCAGTTCTAGCACTCAGGGGGATTTGGGTGAGGGCAGAGGGCAAGAGTTGAGCATGCCATAGCTCAAGGGTGGGCATCACTGACTGTCCTGAGTTTCTGTGCCCTGTGGTGTGCTTCACTGGAGTGGAAACCACTTATGTGGCACCTCCCATCACAGGTGCTTCTTGAGGAGGAGCATCTGGTAGACCCTGAGCTCAGAGAGACCTTCCAAAATCTTCCGAGTCCTTGGGATCCATGTGGCTCTGAGAAGAGTGTGACAACTCCCTGCCCTTTCTTCTGCAGTGTGAGAGTACTTCAGCTTTCACTGCCATGACCAGAGCTGGAAATTTTCTAACACCTACTATGTGCAAGTGTTTCTGGTGTACTGACTTGCTTTACCCTCAATGCAGCTATGAGTCTTTATTCTGCTTTACAAGGAGTAGAATGACAGGGCAGCTGAGTTCTGGGAGTTGGGTTGAGGGGACCCCTCATCCTACTACGTGCAGAATGGCTACATGGTCCTGATTCCTGGTCCCATAGTCTCACACTTCTACAACAGGTTATGGGAATTGGGAGTCCAACAGCAGCAAAGAGCCTCAAAGACTAAGAATCCCAAACCTATTATTTCAGAGTCAGAGAGAACCGTTGACTGTGAATCTCAGACTTTAGTATGCATGTGAATCAGGTATGCATCCTATTAAAACAGAGTCCTGCTGGGTGTGGTGGCACACACCTGTAAAATCACAGGGACTCAGGAGGCTGAGGGAGGAGGATCACAAGTTCGAGGCCAGCCTCAGCAACTAATTGAGACTGTCTCAAAATAAAAAAATAAAATAAAATTATTGCTCAGTAGTAAAGCACCTCTGAGTTCAATCCCCAGTACAAACCAAACCAAACAATATCTGGATTATGGGCCCCAACCTAAGGTTCTGATCCAGTGGGTCTGGGGAAGGCCTGTGAATGTGCATTTCTAATCACCTGTAAATCATGCTCCTTCCTGGGATTCAAGGGCTGGTCCTTAGGGATTCTGGTTCAATGGGTGGGGCTGAAAGAATAGCTCCTCCTTTCTCTGACCTGCACTTCACTACCCTGGGCTGTGGCAGCCCAATGTTGCTCTCTGCTGTTCTGTGCATTTGCTTTGAAATTTCAGTTGCTCTGAGATTGGCTGGAGTTGTCTGCAGGTAGAATTCTGGGCACTGGAAATCCCCGTGGGCCTCCCTTCCTCCAAACATTAGGATTCCACTGGCATCTCCCTACCCTGGGGGACTTCCTATGGCCTGCAAGTGATTTTGATTTTGTCCAGAGTTTATGGCTGCTGTCTATGGAAAGGTTGGTTGGGGTGGTAAGAATTTGCTTGATCCTCAGCAGAGGTGGAAACTCTTAGGTTATAGGCTGTTGCTGATGCATCCTTCTTAAACTTATTCTTCACTCCCTACCCCCGTTTTCTCCCCATTCCCCCAGTATCAGCCCACATGCTTCCTCTCCCCCTTATACTCAGATATGCATTTCCAGCAGCACAGAAGGCATACCCTGGCAGTGGTTCTCAAACATGGGCCACATCCAGGGTGACTACATCAAGTGGTCCCAGGTGATTTCCCAGAGGCAAAGGCCAGAACCTTTCCACTAGGAGTCAGAAGTCAGGAGGTCTCTGCTTCTGATGCTATTTGGTAATAAAACTTGGTGTTGTGTCCAAAATCGGGTTCTTGGGGGTGTTTTGCTCCCTGAATGTGCCAAGTCCTAACTATGCAGAAACCCCCAAATGGTCCCACTACCTACTAGACCCTTGTGGGACAACCCAGGTAGAGTTGCTGCTTTCTTCCCCATCTCCACCAGCCTCATAGTTTGCTGGAGTCTGTGATAGTCCCTGCTCACTCCCCTCCCTTCTCCACCTGCTGCTTGATACCCCAATAACATGGATTTTCCTGACCCACAGAAATCTGTGGCTTGAGCCCCAGGGTCAGGGGAGGGGGTTAAAGTCCTCTTGGAGATAGGCCTCTGTTTGCTCAATGCAGCTTTTAGAGCCACCAGGCTGAGAATATAATGAGAATGGAAAAGTGAGCCAGTGCTAGGACAAGAGAGGCAGAAGGTGCCCCCCTGTTTGACTTGGGTCTGAGACGGCGAAGGCCCAGGCTGTTAGAAAGAAGATATCTCAGTAAGGAAGGTGGTGACATTTTGGTGGCCCTCATTAGCTTTGTTGGATTGGACATCTACAAGTCATTATGAGTTGGCCATAGTCTTGCAGGGAATGGTGTTCATGATTCCTGTCACAATTTTGTGGCACTTAGAATTGTGTTGACATTTCTGTCTTGTTGTGGAGCTTCTGCAGGGCTGTGGGTGTTGGTATGGTCCAGTGCCTGCCTCACTCTGATTTGTGGTACAGCATAGTGCAGGCTTCTGATGTGGCCAATGTCCAACCTAGAGGGCTACTCAGAGCATACACAAATGCACCCAGATTCTGAGCCAAGCAGCTCATATTTCAACTTGAAAAGGCAGCAGATGGGCAGCATTGGGGTGGCACTGGTCACTGCCCTCTCAGGAGCTGGTTCTGTGGAGGTTCTGTTGCTCAAAATTCAGTCTTTGTCCCTATTGCCAAACCAATAATGAGGACATGGTTTTATTTTATTAATTTTTTTATTGAATTTTTTAAAAATAAATGACAGTGGAATGCATTAGAATTCTTATTACATATATACAGCACAATTTTTCATATCTCTGGTTATATATAAAGTATGTTGACACCAATTCGTGTCTTCATACATGTACTTTGGATAATAATGTCCATCATATTCCACAATCATTGCTAATCCTCTGCCCCCTCCCTTTCTCTCCCACCCCCCACCCCTATCCAGAGTTCCTCTATTCCTCCCATGCTCTCCCTCCCTACCCCAGTATGAATCAGCCTCCTTATATCAGAGAAAACATTCAGCACTTGTTTTTTTGGGATTGGCTAACTTCACTTAGCATTATCTTCTCCAATGCCATCCATTTACCTGCAAATACCATGATTTTAGCACTCTTTGCTGATGATATGATTCTATACCTAGAAGACCCAAAAAAGCTCCACCAGAAAACTTCTAGAACTAGTAAATGAATTCAGCAAAGTGGCAGGATATAAAATCAACACCCCAAAATCAAAGGCATTTCTGTATATTAATGACAAATCCTCTGAGAAGGAAATGAGGAAAAACTACCCCATTTACAATAGCCTCAAAAAAAAATACTTGGGAATCAACCTAATGAAAGAAGTGAAAGATCTATACAATGAAAATTACAGGACCCTAAAGAAAGAAATCAAAGAATATTTTGGAAGGTGGAAAGATCTACCTTGCTCTTGGATAGGCAGAATTAATATTATCAGAATGACCATACTATCAAAAGCACTATACAGATTTAATGTAATTCTGATCAAAATCCTAGTGTCATTCCTCATAGAAATAGTCATGAAATTCATCTGGAAAAATAAGAGACCCAAAATAGCTAAAGTAATCTTAGCAGGAAGAGTAAAGCAGGTGGCATCACTATACCAGACCTTAAACTATACTACAGAGCAATAGTAACAAAAACAGCATGGCATTGGCACCAAAACAGACCAGTAGACCAATGGTACAGAATGGAGGACACAGAGACTAACCTACGAAATTACAATTATCTTATATTAGACAAAGGTGCCAAAAACATGCATTGGAGAAAAGATACCCTCTTCAACAAATGGTGCTGGGAAAACTGGAAATCTATATGCACCCCTATCTCTTACCATGCACAAAACTCAACTCAAAGTGGATCAAGGACCTAGGAATTAACCCAGTGACTCTGCATCTAATAGAGGAAAAAGAAGTCCTTAATCTTCATCATGTGGGATTAGGCCCCAATTTCCTTAATAAGACTCCTATAGTGCAAAAAGTAAAACCAAGAATCAATAAATGGGATGGATTCAAACTAAAAAGTTTCTTCGGAGCAAAAGAAACAATCCGTGAGCTGAACAGAAAGCCTACATCCTGGGAGCAAATTTTTACCTCTCACACATCAGATACAACACTAATCTCTAAGGTATATAAAGAACTCAAAAAGCTAAGCATCAAAAAAGAAAAAAAAACACAAATAACCCAATCAATAAATGGGCCAAGGACCTGAATAGACACTTCTCAGAAGATGATATACAATCAATCAACAAATATATGAAAAAAAAGTTCATCACCTCTAGTAATTAGAGAAATGAAAATCAAAACTACTCTAAGATATCATCTCACTCCAGTCAGAATGGCAGCTATTATGAAGACAAACAACAAGAAGTGTTGGTGAGGATAGGGGGAAAAAGGTACACTCATCCTTTGCTAGTGGGACTGCAAATTGGTGCAGATAATATGGAAAGCAGTATGGAGATTCCTTGGAAATCTGGGAATGGAATCACCATTTGACCCATATATCCCTTTCCCCGTTCTATACCCAAAGGACTTAAAAACAGCATACTACAGGGACACAGACACATCAATGTTTATAGTAGCACAATTCACAATAGCTAAACTGCGGAACCAGCCTAGATGCCCCCCAAAATGTGGCATTTATACAATGGAATATTACTCAGCAATAAAAGAGAATAAAATCATGGCATTTGCAGATAAATGGAGGACATGATTTTGAGAGAAAAAAAAAAAGAAGGTTTATTGCTTTTTCCAGAAAAGAAGAAACACAGGGGACTCTTGTCTCAAAGGCAGCGATTCTGCCCCTCAGCAGGTACAGGGTACTTCAAAGAGGTGATTCAAAGGCTACAGTCAACACATTCTCTGTTTGGAGTTGTAATTTACTTGTTAATTTGGGGGCTAGTAATTCCTAAGATCTTTGGGTATCATCCCCAAAGTTTGGATGACTTAAGTTCCTGAGGTAGATGTGTCCTCAGAGACAGATAAAGAAAGATAATCCTGTTTCCCCTGAGATTAGGGAGAGGGAGAGATTAGAGAGAAGCAGGGAGAGAGGAAGAGAGAGAAACATGTCCATTTAAAAAGTAAATTTCAGTGGCAGAGCAGAAAGGGCTATATTCAAAGCAAGAAGTGGATCACTATTACAGTCCCAGGCTTCTCTTGTCTCTTTGGGATGGGGCTACTGGTTGGCTGGGTTTGCCTTTCCCACTTTCTAACAGAGGAAACTGAAATTGGCGGTACTTAGAGTTGACTGCTTGGGACAAACTGGGGCAAGTCCTTTCTGGGGCTGGTCCACAATAGACATTTGCCAGGGGACCTGCTACCACCTTCTTTCCCTGCAATCCCCTTGACTTCCCCTGGGTGTGGAGCCTGTGGGGAAGCAGGCTGAGGTGAGGTGTGACCTGATGTGGTCATAGAGGCTCAGCCTCTCCTCTAGAACTCCCTAGCAGCACTGCAGGGCAGATATATTCTGGGAGTAACTGGGGAGCTAGATTCTGAGATCAAATTTAAATGGCTGCAAATCAGCAGCATGGTTCCTAGGGCTTTGTCAAAAATGCAAATTCCAGGTGGGTTAAATTAGACCCTTAGGGGTCAAGAATTAGGCAAAGTATAAATCCGAGGCCAAATCTGACCCAGCCTGTTTTGTAAATAAAGTTTTCCTGGAACACAACCACACTCATGGGTTCAGGCCTGTCTTGCTGCTTTTACACTTTGGTGGCACTGCAGTTGAGACAGGGACCATAAAGCTCACATGCTTCATCTGGTTCTTTGCAGAGACACTTTGCTGACACGGCACCACTGATTCTCAGCCTTGGCTGCACCCTGGGATCATCTGGGGATTTGAAAACAACACTGATACCTGAGGCCCTGCCAGAGATCCTGGTTTCATTGGTCTGTGGTATGGCCTGGATACTGGAATTTGGAAAACTCCCCAGGCGATTCTAGTGTGCAGTCAGGGCTTTAAGACCTGTGCTGTTTTTCAAGGTTTCTAATCTATTTAGCCAGCTTTGCTTCCATGCCTAGCCCTGCACCCTGTCCTGGACGAGAGCTGGGAAATGAAATTTCCTTTTCTCAAAATTTTTCTAGTTCTGAAGTGTGGTGTGAGTTTAGGATTCACACTCCTTTCCTGACTCTTGGTTTTGTTGGCCCACTGTGGTTTGGTCCTGGCTGGGCCAGATATCTTTCTAAGGGGCTGATAGGGCTGCTTTTCAGGACTCTGATGCTGATGGAAACACTGTTCCTGTATAGCTTTTCTTTTCCAGGTTCCAGCACACAGTGGACTAGAAATCAGAAGGGCTGGAAGTTGGGAATGGGCCATGATGTACTAGCCAGGGAAATTGGACTGGCTAGGGCTAGGGCTGCCTCAGCATATACTGAGTGCAGCAGGTCCTTTATGAGGAATCTCCGATTTCTAATACTGTGTTTGTGTTCACACCTTTAAAGACTATCTTTTTTATTGTGTACGAAAGAAAAATATTCAGTGCATGAAATACATAAGCTTATCATTGATCAAATATGAGAAAAATCTTTCACCACTCAGACAGAATTTCTGTTAACATCTTGGCACATGCCCTACTAGTTTTTATGTCAAACATGGAACTCTGAACAAAATCAAGTCACTTTGCAGCAGCTCTGTGGGGCTGGTGGAGTGGAAAATACCCTTTTAGCATCTCAAGAAGCAGAGTCAGGGCTTTCATTTCAAATGTGAAGGTGGAATAGACTGTTATTTATGTGGGTGGATATATAACTTTGGGAGATATGAACCTGCTTACTCATGGTTCAATATTCTCTGGGGATTGTGCTAACTGCAGATTCTGATGCTGTTGAACTGAGCTAGATCTACGAATCTGTATGTTTGGCCAGGTCCTGGGAGCCATATTTGAATTCTAAGGTTGTCTTAGTCCATTTTCTGTTTCTATAACAGAATACCCAAGGTTGGACAATTATTAAGAGAATAGTTTTTTTTTTTTTTTTTGACTTTTGGTTCTGGGGGTTTGGAAGTCCAAGATCTGGTGGCAGCAGTCAGAGTGGCAGAAAATATGAATAAACCCTCTAGCTTAATTGCTTTTTTTTTTTTTGGTATTGGGGATTGAACTCAGGGGCACTCAGCCACTGAGCCCCTCAGCCACTGAGTTACATCCCCAGCCCTATTTTATATTTTTATTTAGAGACAGGGTCTTACTGAGTTGCTTAGTACCTCACTTTTGCTGAGGCTTTGAACTCAAGATCCTTCTGTTCATTGGCTTTTAATTGACTTTTAAAATCATTAAGTCTGGAAGCTATGCAGCTGAGATTCCTGCTAGCTTTGCTGTAGATGATATCTCTGACATGTGGGTCTTGATGACAACAATTTCCTACATTACCTTTCAGGGACTTGTAGGCTTCTCTTGTCAAAACCATTGACCCTTCACTTGGGCCTGAGCAGGTATCTGAAGTGTGATGTTTTAATGTCAGGTCTGAAAACTCCACCCTTAGATGATGTTAATGCTGCCATTTTCTGAACCAATGAGCAGACATGAAGCCTGATTATGCATGCACAGGCCAAGGACCACTTCACCTCTAATTACCTATGCCCATCCCTTAAATAGCCCCAAACCCTATCCTGGGTTTGAAACTTAGGTCCCCCACTTCTGTGCTTGCACGTGCACACACACACACACACACACAGTGGAAAGGTATCATTTGGGAAGGTATAGTTTATGCCCATGTGTGGGCTTGGGCAGGTTGAGATACGAAGCCCCAAGTTCTAGCTGAGATAGTCATCTGGGCCCAGGGTTGAATCATATGCTGCTGCTGATGGGGTCCCACCGTTCTTACTAATGCAAGAAGGCAAGGTGGAGGTGCCCCACCTCCATGCCCCCTCCTGCACCCCACTAGCTGCCCTGCAGGATGACTTTCCAAAGGTGCAGCTCTATAGGCTGCTTCACCAACAAGGCTGCAAATGTCTTTTCTCCATCAAAATACATTTCCCCAGAGAACATAATTATGCTGCCAAAATTACTCCATGAAGCTTAGGGATAAGATGAAGAGTACATGAAATGAAATGAGGCAGTTTTATCTTGAAAAAAATCTGAAGAACTTGAAGCAGCTTAAATGCACAGCTGGTGAAACAGCTCCTAAGTCTGGGAAATTAGAGCGATTTCATTATTAATATGATTTCCTTTCAGTGTATTAGCAGCTTTCCTTGTGGTAGGTGGCATGGGTGAAAAATGGTTGCCTTTTCTTATGTTTGATGGTGACTGTTTTTCAGCCTATTTGGGGTAGAGCAACCCTCTTCCCCTGCCTGCCCTGGTTTCTGCAGCACCTTCCTAGGAAGGACTCAGATTCTGGGGAGCAGGTGTGATGCTCCAAGGACTGAACAAAACAACCTACTCTTGCTCTTCCAGCCTCAGCTGAGGACCCCAAGCCTTGTCCTCTGCCTCCTGTTCTCCTTGGGGAAAAGAGGCTTAGGTTGGAAGATATATGGGTTTAGCAGTTAGCCAACTCTGTATCTGAATCCAAGACTCTTTATTTTCTAATGGGGTGATCTTGGGTAGCACATGCCATCTCCCTGAGCTTCAGGATTCTCATCCCTAGATATGGATTGCAGCATTGCTGTTGGAAGCACAAGAGAGTGACTTTGGCATTCGAAGTGCCTGATTCCAGGAGAGCTGGGGGAGTGCAGGGATTCCTCCCAGAGCTTCTGGGTTCAGAGTTCAGCTGTGAACCAAGTTCACTGTTTTCCTTGTCTTCTAATAGATGGGTCATGGAGCCCCGGATGGGGCAAATTCTGCCCACAGAGAGATGTGAAAACTGTTCTTGGGAGTCATGTTGGGGTAAATCACTGAAGATTGTGGACTGCTGATTTTCCTAGGCGCTACCCAGCTTCTTTTTGGGATTTTCTTTGTCCTGTTCATAACTTTCACATAACTTTCAGGGAAGTCTTTGGATCCAGGATGAGGCACCAATCACTCTGAAGGGATAACAAATGGAATGAGGTTTTTATTCTTAAACTGATATTGATTTTTAAGATCATGAAATATTTTAAACATACAGAAAAGCACCAAAGCACAATAGTAAGCACCTGTACACTTGCCACATAGATTCCCAATGTTCCAATGTTTGTAACTGTTCTGGAACAACTTGGTCCCAGTATATGAGAACTCCAAGGTGCTGTGAGACCTAAGTAAAGAGATGGGCAGGCCTAGGATTGCACAGGGTATGGTTTTTTGGGGAGTTACTGACTGAAGTATGGTCCTGGGTAGCACCAAGACCAAGTGGGTCCTTGCAGTTTGGGTCAGAAGGCGGGGTATATTTATTGTCTAGGACAAACATGACTTCATCTTAACAGGAATGAACCTGGTTTATCTTTAGCTGATATCAGACTCAGGCACATACTTGTAAATGTCTGCATACCTCTAAGATTATTTTGTCCATTTAACATTTGCTGTACTATGCATGAAAGACCAACTAGGGTTACTCTAGGGCAGTCATGGTGGTTATGAGTCAAGATGGCTATAATCATGTCAAGCTCCATATAATTTATGCCCTTTACTTCAGATAATTTAGTTTTTAAAGAAGCAAAACATTATAGGCTCAGTTGAAAGCCATTGCTGTATTTCCTCTCATTCCTCTGCTCTCTCTATTCCAACCAGGCACGCTATTCAGAATTAGATATTCAATCTTTATATTAATTTTTAAATATCATTATTGTTTGTGTGGCCACAAACAATGGATGTTTTGGGTTTAAAGGGAGGCTATTACACTGTTGCTATTCTGAAGTCTGCTGCGAGACCAGCCTGCGAGCTTCATAAAAGAAGGTTCGATGCATAGAAAATTACTAGTGAGTTTTAAAATTAAAGAGACATACTCTCATTTACCTTTATTTCCCAGCTCCAAGACGGCTTCTCCTAGCTCCTGCCTCCAGCCACCTAATGTGGTGGCAAGGTTTACAGAAGAGGCTAGCGAGAGAGGGAGAACGTGCCAGGGAGTGAGCTTTTATTGGGGAACAAAAAAATTCAAGGGAAAATCCCATCCAATGAAGGTCAAGGGGGGCAGCATCCCAAGGTCAGGGCCAGCAACTGGTCTTCGGGTCAGTGGTCAGGCACGCCTCTCTAGGGACAAGCCCTTGTGCCGGGTTTCTGTTCTCGACTAAAAGGCTCAGGGGTCACTCCAGTTAAACTGGGCTAACTGGGCTGCACGAAATAACCACACAAGAGACACAAATACCTTTTTCTTTGGGGTTGCTGTGACGCCTCCTCTGACCTTAAGGGTCCACAGAAAAAGAGAGAGCGAGAGCGCGCTGACCCCTTTTATTGAGGAGAAGCTATTCAAATGAGGCAAGGGGTCAGGTTTCAGGGGGCTGAGTCTATCTTCATGATGTCCACTGTCAGCAGGTTGACTGACACCTGGGTAGGCCACACCCAAGGGCACAGTCAAAGGAGGGGACACACACAAGGCCCTTCCATGGAAGATTCTATCCTAAACAGGGCAAGGGGTTATATTACAAAGGAACAGGTGAGCATAGCTTCACCCATGGGGCTGTAGCAAGACACACCCATTTCTGTGACTGAGCGCCTCAGCACCCAGCTGGGGAGTGTAACTCAGTCACCCATAAGCTTGGCCTCCCACACCCTCTTACCTGGGACAGGATGGGGAAGGCTCTGACACCGTTGCTTCTAAGCGCCTCTCACCCAGCCAGGGAGGTAACTCAAATCACGTGCGAGGATGGCCTCCCACATTGAAGCTCATTTTCTTTCATTCAACATGAAGTTATCAAAAAATCTTCTCATGCTCATACATGTACCCATCTGACAATGTCTTCCACAGTCCTGTGTATTTCCAGTCTTTCATTTCCAAAATCAGAGCTCTAACTTAGGTCTTTATGGGCACAGGTGAGATTCTCCAGGGTATTGCTGGGAAACAGGATTTCTGGTTGAAGTAAATGAGAACTAACAACCTTTCTAGACAAAGACAAATGGTCTCCTTGTTGGTCATGTTACCCAACCATGCCCTTTTTGCCCACCATGCAATATGCCAACCACGAAAACACAGAGTTCTGAAAAAGGGAAAAAATTTTCCTAAGGTGGACAGATGTGACGAAGTGAGAGTTCCAAATCTCAAATCTGCCTCCTTGAAAGTAGGTTTTTAAAGGTAAAATTTATGGGATAGAGAAACAGGGTAGTCTGAGGCATGGGGAAAGGTGATTTGAGGCCAGGAAAAGTAAAGTATTGATGATTTGTGCATGCTTAATCACACTTCACAGCTCTTCATAGGATGTATATTCAGAAGAGGGCATTAGCATATTCTGAAAGTGAAGATTTTGGCCTTTTGACATCAAAAGATCATTTATCTGACACTTGCACAAGCCCAAATGAAGGGTCAGTGGTTCCAACCAGTTTGAGCTATGTCTAAGTTCCTGAGAAACAACTTGAGCAATTATGACCCATCATAACCCGTATGTGGGAGGTTATACCATAGCAAAGCTAATGAAAGGGGGTGACCTCTAAAAGTGTTGGTAAAATAAGTAACTAAAAACAAGTGAAGCTAGAGGGTTTACTCAGGGTTTCCCTGTTTAAGTTATACTGGTTACTGTTCCTACTAGCAAAAGCTCCCTTAACTTTACTGTCTTGAAAATTCTTGAAATTTTCAGGTTTTCATTTTTTAAGCATTTACCCCCCCCAATTTAGTTCATGTAAAATTGTAATATTTGCATTTCCCTGATTAATGATAAATTTAAATCCATTTTCAATTGTTTGCTGACCATTTGGATTTCCTTTTCTGTGAAATACAAATTCACATATTTTTTCTACCAGGTTGTTTATATTTTTCAGTGTTTTAGACAAAATTTTTTACCTCAGTGACCAGAAAATCTGACAAGAACAACACAGAGGAGGAAAAATTTATGTAGAGCTCACGGTCTCAGTGCATAGGCAGGTGACTCCATTGCTCTGGGCCTAAGGTAGGCAGAACATCATTGTGGAAGAGTGTGGCAGAGGAAAGCTGCTAAGGACACAGGAAAAAGGCAGCACAAAGAGCTTTGCTCACCAGGGACAAAATATAACCCCCCAAAGCAACCCCAGTGACCAACCTCCTCCAACCATACCTTACCTGCCTACAGTAACCACCCAGTTAATCCCTATCAGTTGATTAATTCACCAATCAGGCCACACCTCTCATAGTCCAATCATTTACCTCTTAAAACTCTTGCATTATCTCACAGATTAACTTTTGGGGGAACATATCTAAACCATAACATTAAGATTTTTAAGGAGTTATCTACAAATATGGCTTTAATTCTTCTTAAAAATACATCTTCCAGATCTCCTAGTATGTGCCTTATCTTTCCCATCTTTTAAATAACAGCAGCAAATGCACCAGTATGTAACCTCTCTCTCCATTTCTCTCTCTCTCTCTCTCTCTCTCTCTCTCTCTCTCTCTCTCTCTCTCTCTCTCCTCTCTCTCTTTTCTCTCTCTGTTTGCCACATTGGGAATTGAACCCAATGATGCTTTTTCATTGAGCTACATTCCTAGCAAAAATCATGAAAAAAAACTAAGACAAGATCTTGCTAAGTTTCGGAGCCTGACCTCAGATAGCTGGGATTACAGGCACCATTATACCCAGCATAGATTTTTTTTTTTTTTTTTTTTTGTGTGTGTGTGTGTGTGTGTGTTGCTGGGAATTGAACCCAGGGTCTCCCACATGCTTGACAAGTACTCTATCACTGAGCTACATTCCCAGTCCTCAGTATGTAATCTCTTGTTTCGTTTAGGAGCTTTGCTCTTCTACAAAATCATAAAGATATTTCTTATCTATAGATAATAAGATCATAGAGCTCCTAAATTTTCCTTGATGCTACCATTCCCATTTAGGTCCCCATCCATCTGGAAGTGGTTTTGTATATGGCAGGAGGTAGGGACCTACGTCCACTCTTCCATTGTACTCATCAGTTAACCCAGTCTTGCTTCTCTCTCCCTTTGTCTCAAACTTTGCCTTTGCCTTATGCTAGTTGCAAGTACATGGGTCTGTTTCTGGGCTCCGCATTCTGTTCTGTTCCTTATTGTTTATTGTGTTCATTTTTGTGGCTTTATAATAAGTCTTGATATCAGGTAAAGCAAGTTTTCCCTTGAGCTTTTTCTCCTCAGAAACATCTGGGCTCTCTTAAGCCCCTTTACCCTTCCATGTACATTTTAGAATCAACCTGTTAATCTCTATAAAACAACCTTTTGGAGATTTTGATTGGATTACATTAAATCAGTTGCTAATTGTGGGGGACTGACATCATTACATTTCTAGCATTCCTATCCCTAGATTTTCATGTACTTAGGCCTCTTTAATGTCTCTCTTAATCCATTTTAGGCATTTTCCTCTTATAAAATTTCACATCTTTCATTAGGTTTATTTTTTATGCACTTTTAAAATTTGTTTAGTTTTTGCCTTTGTAATTGCTATTTTTCAAATTTTCTATTTTTTTAAGTTTCTAGAAATGCAATTGATTTTTGAATGTGATCTATGGACTTTGCTAAACTCTAAGTCTAGTAATTTACCTGTCACTGTTCTTTTTCTTGGGTTTTCCATGTAGACAATTAAATCAATTGTAAATGACAAAATCCTTTCTAATTCTTATATACTTAAAAAAGAATTTTACTTGTCTTCTTGTACTGGCTAAGCTCCTCCAACATGATGTTGAATAGAAATTGTGAATGTAGATGTTCTTGTCATGTTTGGATTCTATCATGTTTACATTGTGCATGAGGTTTGCTCAAGTCTTTTTATAGATATCCCGATTAGACTGAGCAAATGTCTTTCTATTCCTAATTTTCTAAGAGTTTTAAAAACTTTTATTGAAGGTCTTCTCCCCCCCCCCAGCCCAGTTTTTAATTTTGGCAACATACACATAACATAAAATTTACTATCTTAACCATTTGTAAGTGTTCAGTTCAGTGGTATTGAACACCTTGAAAGTATTATGCAGCTATTGTTGCCATCGATCTCCAGAAATCCTTCACTTTACAGAATGGAAATTATGTATCCATTAAATAATAACTCCTCATTCTATTTTCCCCCCAGTCCCTAGCATCTACCATTATTCTTTCTGTTTATTTTATTTTTACTACTTTAACATTTCATATAATAAAATTATATAGTCTTTATTTTTCTTTTTGTGATGGAATTATTTCACTTAGCATAATATCTCCAAGGTTCATTGATGTAGCATTTGTCAGAATTTCCTTCTTTTTTACAGATCAAATAATATTTCATTTTTTTGTGATAACAAATTTTGCTTATCCATTCATTCATTGATGGGCACTTGGGGTTTTTTCCTCACATTTTAGCTATTGTGCATAATGCTCCTATGAATATGGGCATGCAGATATTTTTTTGAGACCCTGCTTTCAGTTCTTTTGACTATATGCCCAATAATGGAATTGCTGGATCATATGGTAATTACATGTTTTATTTTTTGAATAAAAAAACTGCCATGTTGTTTTCCATGTTTGTTCCATTCTGCATTTCTACCAGCAGTGCACAGGGGTTCTAATTTTCCCACATCCTCACCAACTCTTGTTATATTCTGTTTTTAATTTTTTTTAAAGTGATCTTGAACATCTTTTCATCTGCTTATTGGTTATTTGTACATCTTCTTTGGAGAAAAGCCTATTAAAATTCTTTGCCCATTAAAAAAAATTGTTGTTTTTGTTAAGTTTTAGGAGTTCTCTGTGCATTCTGAATATCTGATAACCCCTTATCAGATATATATGCAAACATTTCCCCCCATTCTGGTGGGTTGCCTTTTTATTTTATTGATGGTGTCTTTTGATGCACCAAATTTTAAAATTTTTACAAAGTCCAATTGATCTATTTTTTTCTTTTTTATCTGTGCCTTTGATGTCATATCTAAAAAAGCATTGTCAAATCCAATTTTGTGAAGACTTTGCCCTGTTTTCTTCTAAGAGTTGTATAGTTTTACTTCTCACATCTAAGTCTTTGATCTATTTTGAGTTAATTTTTGTATGTGATATTAGGTAAGGGTCTAGCCTCATTATTTTGCATACGAATCTCTAATTTTTCTGGCACCATTTATTGGAAATGTTTTCCTCCTTTGAATGGTCTTAGCATCCTTGTTGAGAATTATTTGACCATATTTGTAATGGCTTAGTTTTGGCTTCTCTATTCAATTCCATTGGTCTAGATGTCTGTCCTTATGCAGATATCATATTGTATGGATTACTGCATCTATGAAAGTAAATTTTGAAACCCAGAAAATTGAGTCCTCCAACTTTGTTATTGTTTTTTCAGCACTGTGTTAATAATTCATGTTCTTTGAGATTGCTTGTGAATTTTAGGATGAATTTTTTGAATTCTGCAAAAATAATTGGAATTTTGATAGAGATTGCATCAAATCTGTAGATTACTTTGTGTAATATTGAAATCTTAAAAAATTAAGTTTACTAATTCATGAACATGAAATGTCTCTTAATTTGTTCATTTCTACTTTGATTTTTTTTCAGAAATGTTTTATAGTTTCCAGTATGTAGCATATGAAAATCAATCTTTGTAATACTCCACATTATTGGACAAAAAACATACAATCCTCTTAACTGATGCAAAAAAAGGAAAAAGTCTTTGACAAAATTCAATACCCTTTTATGATTATAAAAACCTCAAAAGCTAGGATTAGAAGGAAACTTTTAACATAATGAAAGTCAAATGTTAAAACTCTATAGCAGACATCATACTTGATGGTGAAAATGGAAAAATAAAAAAATCTTCATTTTATGTTAGGAATAAGACAAGGATGTCAGTTCTCAGTTCTTCTGTTCAACACTGCTGAAATTCCTTGTCAGAGCAATTAGGCATGAAAAATAAATATAGCAAATCTAAGTTGTAAAACAGGAAGTAAAATGATCTCTATTCACAGAAAACGTGATCTTATATCTCTAAAGATTATACACACAAAAATATTGTTAAAACTCATAAGTTAATTCAGTGAAGTAATAAAATACAAAATTTACACGGAGCTCAATGATATTTTTGTACACAATGTAAGCCTGCCCATGACAACGTTCCGTATTTGTCCCTACTTTTGGGTTATTGTAGTGTGAAATTTCACAGCCCAAATTCCTGCATCAGCTTTATAAGGCAGGAAACACAACACATTCCTCTTTTAGGCTATGAGATTCATGTATAAATCTCACCAACACAAGAAGGTACTCTTCCTTGGCTATGTCCACCACACTGTCAGTGGTAATGGGAAAGAAGTGAGCCCCAAGTGCAGCTCTCGCAGATCTCTAGTGTTGGTTTCTGCTGTTTTAGAACTGAGGATGTGTTAACCACTGTGGTCTGTGGCACTTCCTCAGGACCTCTTCACAGAACTTATCTGACACTCCAGCAGTGCTCAAAAGAGGTCAGGAGTTAAGAGACCTTCCTGGATTTCATCAGTTTCATGTCCATCCAGAGGTGTGTTTTGTTTTCCAAGGAGAATCAAAATCAAGAGTCAAAGACTTTCAGTATTTTTTGTTCTCCTTCTCTTCAATGGTTAACAGAGAAATATCTTCCTCCTCATTATCCCCTTCTGCACAGATACATTCTTCTGAACATTGCTGTAATTTCTTTATTTTTTTTTTCTGTTCAAAAGTTTCATCATTTTTTTTTCCTGTTTCAGTGTCCTGATTTCATTTTCACTCAGTTCTTTTGTTTTCTGGGTCTGTTCAAATGTGGTTTGTTCAAATGACTGGCAAGATCAAATATTGTTGATATTGTGTTATGTTGAATAACTGTCCTGTGAGGACTAATTCCACAGATCACAGAGTTCTTAAAGGGTTTGACACATAGTTGGTCACGTTTATTTAGTTGATCAGGTGCTTTATCTTCTGAGTCAGCTCTTCTACAAGTATCTATCTACTCCTGGCATCTGGGTGGATCCCAGGGAAACCTGGAAGCCAGGTGGGGCTGCATGCTCTTCTGCATGCAGTTGGGGGCAGTGCAGAAGTTTGGCATCCTCACCTGACCACTCCACAGGCCCAGTGCTATCCTCTGCACCTCATCAGGCACCCACATGCCCTGTTTAGACCGGGGAGGGGAGCCAGGCCAGCCAGCCGGCTAGGCAGGGCCTTCACATGTGGGGATGGGGATGGAGGTGTTGTTGCTTTCAGATTCAAGGATTTGATCCTCAAACGAATAATTTATTTAAAGAGTCACATAATTAGTTGGGTGCAGTGGCACATGCCTGTAATCCTAGTAATTCAGGAGGCTGAGGCAAGGAAGATCACAAGTATGAGGTCAACCTGGACAATTTCATGAGTCCTTGTATCAAAACAAAATAAAACAAAACAACAAAAGGGGCTGGGTATGTATCTCAGTGGTAAAGTGCCCCAGTACCCTAAAAAAAAGTCACATAATAATTTCACATTACATGAAGCAGAGAGGGAGCCAGGGCCAGAGCTGATTCAGTGGTCCAGCACCATCATCCTGGACTCAGGCTTTGTCCATCTTTCTTCTCTGCCGTCTTTGGCCTGTTGGCTTTTTGTCTTCAGGCTTGTTGCCTCATGGTTTCAAAACTGCTGCCTCAGGTCCAGGTGTTGCCTTTCATATTATCTCCCCGTATTATCATGTTCAAAATAAAAAATAAAAATAAAAAAACAATCAAGTGGATTGACTGTGGGGGAGGGGATAGAGATTGCGATTGGCTTTTTATCATAGAGAAAAAAAAATGTCTTCTTTCAAACTCTTAGGAGATTTTTCCTAATGTCTCATTGGCCAGAAGAGGGTCAATATGCCCAACATGAATAAATACTACAAAAGGAATTGTGCTCCTAAGGATGGCTTGGACCAGTAATGATTTCTCACCACCCCCTTAGTGTTGGACAATACTTATCTAAACACCCAACAATGTTTGTTAGCCAAGAAAAGATGAAATGTCTCTCAATCAACCTCATTTACTTTACTTGTCTTTAACAAACTTGGTAGGTTGATAACTCTCCATAAGGGGCACTGGTCTGTGCTCAAGACCTGACTTGTGACTGTGAACTGGTTCCTGAAGAATCCCTGACTTCCAAGGAAAGGAGGTCAGTGATGCTATGCAATTTATGATAGCGATATACAGGTTAGAACTATGGTTAGGCCTATTGTGTCTAAAAACAAGTGGCTGAAGACTTTGCAGAAGCAGCCCCCTTCAACCAAACAAAATTCTTTTTAGAATGTCCCAAACCTCTTACTCTTTATTTTTTGGTGCTGGGGATTGAACCCATGGTGCTTTTACCACTGAACTGCATCCTAAGTACTTTTTATTTTTTTATTTTGAGATCGGGTCTTGTTGAGATGTGTAGGCTAGCCTTGAAGTTGTGATTTATCTTATTGTTTTAGTCATCGGAGATGTTTGGACTACAGTCATGTTCCACTGTGCCTGGTTAGATGTCAAAACTTCAGAAGTGTTGGTTCTATTTTTAACCTATTTGTTCACAAGGCTGGGAAGCTGGAGTCTAAAAGTCAGTGTATTTCCACAAAGACCTGAAGAATTGTCATTGATACATACAGGATTTGTGTCCATGGTGGGCCCTGGACCTCACAGAATGCTTCTCATGGAAACTACAGAAATAAGAACCGTTGACTGGTCTAGTTCATGTGCCAGAAGCAGCCCCTCTGGGTTGTGCCTGAGAAGACAGCGGTGGAGAGACTGAAATTCCCTAAGTCACACAGCATAGAACATCCAGGCCAAGATGCTAAGACTAAGTTGTTCTGACCCTAAAACACCAGCCCACGTTGCCTTCCACTTGTCCCACCATAATTCTAACAAAAAAAGATCCCCACTAGTGTCAAACCCTTCTAAATAAAGTGGTGAGGAGTGACCAGCATGCCTTGGATGAAGAGAAGGACAGAGGGGACAGTAAATACCAGCTATGATATGCAAAGCTGGCAGCCACATCATTTTAAGAAAGGCCCCATTCATTTCCAGGGCTTTCTTCTTTTCATGTCACTATGTTGGCTTTTTTTTTGGTTTGATTTTGGGTACTGTGAATTGAACCCAGGGGTGCTTAACCACTGAGTTTTACCCCTGGTCCTTTTTGAATTTTTAAATTTTGAGACAGGGTCTTGCTGAGCTGCCTAGGGCCTTGCTGAATTGCTGAGGCTGGCATTGAACTTGTGATCCTCCTCCTCAGCCTCCCGAGTCTCTGGAATTACAAGCTATTTTGGCTTTTAATGAAAACCAGGAAATTTGATACACAGAATTCAAGAAACAGAAACAGAAAGCTCCAGTGGAAAAGTAACTTGTTGTTTCCAGGTAATTTGAGGTGCTTTGGTTCCATTTCACAAAGGGTGGTAAGCAGGTAATACAGTGCTCTGTCCAAGAAGTCAGATCAACTGTGCTTAATTCCAGCCCTAGCACATACGACTTATATGATCCTGGGCACCTCCAAGCCTTAGGTTCCTCATCTGTAAGATGGGTCAGTGACACTGGACTGTCTATGTCAAGCAAAGGAATGACCATTGGGACTGCCCATTCTTGCTGTATAACCAAGCACTACAAAGCTCAGTTGCCCATGTGGGCTAACTGGGAGTAGGCTGATGGGGAAAAGTGCTCCATATTTCTTGTGTGCTCTAGCAGACTGACCCAGGCATGCCCTTGTAGCCCTGGGAGAAGCACCAGAAGGCAAAAAGAAACACACAAGGCCTCTAAGCACTTCTGCTTGGTGTCAGCACATGATTATTTCTGCTTTATTCTATTCTTTTTGTCAAACTCACAGATAAGGGTAGGGAAGTACTCTCTGCCTCCTTAAGTGGAGGGCTGAAAAGTTGCCATGCAAAGTTGTGGGTATATACTTCTATTACTTGGAGGGGGGTGTTGAGGTCCATTCAATCATTGTTCTCATGACTAAAGGGCGTTTCCATGGAAGATGCTGAGTTATATCCCTGGTCCTTTTTGAATTTTTAAATTCAAAATACTGTACAGCTTTAACTCTGTTCTAGGTGCTCTGCATCCCAGGCACTCTGATCACACTGTTGCTTGGAGGTGTTTGAAACCAGTGGAAAATGCTACTGGAGTCAGGGTGTGGGGTACATCGGGGCAAAACAGCTTAGTGATTCAGGGGCTACATTCAGGGTCAAAACAACTTAGTCTTGGCATGCTGGCTTTGATGCTTCTATGCTGTGTGACTTAGGGAATTACAGTCTTTCCATAGCTACCTTCTTAGGTATGACCCAAGGGGGCTATATCCAGCACATAGAGCTAGATCAGTCACTGATTCTTATTCCTGTCCTTTCCATGAGGCCCATCCTGGGAGCTCCAGGGCCAATAATGGACACAAATCCTATATGACAATGCTTCCACCTTGGATTCTAGCTGGGTGAAGTCTGGGACAGTCCCTATGTCCAGGGTTGCATATGCAGACTATCTTTAATTTATACTTCCTTGAGCGACTTTTGTGATGGAGAGCCCACAATGGACCCCCATTACCTATTCTCTTTGAGAAATTGAAAGAGAAATTCTAAATTTCTCATTCAATTTGGCCTCTGTGCATAAGCACTGCTGATAATATCCAGAAGAGAATGCAAATATAAAGAATTGAGGCATTTTTTTCCTCTTTAGAGAATCAAATCATAATTAATGCCTTTGGTAGATTCAAAATAGCAGAATGAAGTTGGTAGTTTGCATACATTCACTCATACTGAGGACTAATATAAAATAGAGCTGAAAAGGGACATAGAACTTAAGACCAGCTACCACCCTCCTCTGTAGCATGACCCAGATGTAAGTCTTTGCATCCACAGATAGGTGTGTGGCAGTTCCCCTGAAGCTTGCCTGGCCCAGATCATTGACTTTGCTGTGCAAATGTTTTTAGATGGTTGCACATCTCAGTTCTCTTACAAATAGGGATATGTGTGGGAAAGGTGGAGATTACCCATTTCCCCTTCTGGCACAAGAAATGGAGTCTTTGAGGTTTGTTGTGAACCTTGTTATGTGCAGGCAGATGCTGAAAGCTGAACCTATAATTGTCCCAGCACCAAATGCCAAAGGCACCAGCCTTATGACTGGTGGTGGCTGCCAGTAAGTCCTCCCCTTTTAAAAAACATGTTTATTGAGATAAAATCCACATATCATACAATTCACTCACTTAAAGTATACAATTCAATGGTTTAGGATATATTACTCATTTAAAAATGGTAAACTTTCTATAACAAAATTTACCATTTTAATAATTTCTAAGTTTACAATTTGGTGGCATTGGTTACATTCACAGTTAAGCAACCACCACTCTTATTTCCCAAATGTTCATCGCTCCTAACAGGAACCGTACAACCATTGGGTAATAATTTTGCATTTCCCCTTCTTTCAGCTCTGGGTAAGCCCTATCCTACTTTCTTTCTTTATGAATTTGCCTATCCTAGGTATACCACATAAATGGAATCATATATTATTTGTCATTTCATGTCTGATTTATCTCAACTAACAATGTTTTTCAGTTCTAACCATGTGGTAGAATGTATCGGATCTCCTCCACTCATTTTTGTGGTTGGGAATAATAGTCCATTGTATGTACAAACCACATTGTGTCTATCCATCTGTAATGGTCAATTCGATTTGTCAACTTGATTGGATTAAGAGATGCAGAAGATTAAGAGGCTTCTATGTGTGTCACTGAGGGTGTGTCTAGGAATGATTGGCATGTACGATCGCTAACTGAAGTGGAGACCCTCCTGAAGTGTGGGCAGTACCATTCAATAGAATGGTGGCTTAGATGGAATAAGAGTAAGAAGACCAAGGAAGCAGCAGCAGATGCAAGCTTGATTCTTCTTGAATGGGTTCTTGATTGCTGCTGTGCTTGACTGATGACATCAGACTTTCACTCCTTCACTCTTCCACAGTGGACTCTGCCAGTGATTCTCCAGGGAGTTTCCAGAAGCCTTTGGTCTTGGACTGGGTAGCATCGTTGATCCTTCTTGTCAGAGGCTTCAGCCTCTTGGACTGTGCAGCTGCTGGTTCCTCTAGTTCTCCAGCCAGCCGACAGCCATTGTGGACTCTCCAGCTTCTGGTCATGTAAGGCAATCTAATAAATCCCCTCTTTATAATCATACTTCCTATTGATTCTGTTCCTCTAGAGAACCCTAACACACTATCCATCTGTTGATAGGCACTTAAATGGTCTCTACCTTTTGGCTAGTGTGAATGGTGCTACTAGGAATGTGGGTGTACAAATATCTCTTTGAGACCTGCTTTTAATTCAGTTGACTCTATACACAGAAGTGGAATTGCTAGATCAGATGTCAGTTCTGTGTTCAAATTTTTGAGGAACTTCCATGCTGTTTTCCACAGGAGCTGCACCACGTTACATTCCCACCAGCAATGTACAAGTGTTCCGGTTTCCCCATATTCTCACCAATACTTGTAATTACTTTTTATAATGGCCATTCTGATTGGTGCAAAGTGATATCTTATTATAGTTTTGGTTTGTATTTTTCTAAAAAGTCAGTTATGTTGAGCATCCTTTCATGTACTTCTTGGCTGTTTGTCTTCTTTGGAGATATGTCTATCATGTTCTTTTTGGTCATTTTAAAATTGGGTTTTCAGGTTTTTTTTTTTTGTGTGTGTGTCTGTGTGTGTGTGTGGTGCTTTAGGTTTTCCTCATGTAGTCTGGATATTCATCCCTTATCAGATATGCAATTTGCAATTATTTTTCCCCATTCTATGAATTTCCTTATTACTTTGTTGATAGGGTCCTTTTTTGCACAAAAGCTTTACATTTTCAATAAGTCCCTTTTGTCCATTTTCATTTGTTGCCTGTGCTTTTGGTGTCATATTCAAGAAATCATTGCCAAATCCAATATCACAAAGCTTTGCCCTATGTTTTTCCTGGGGGTTATACAGCTTTACCTCTCATGTTTAGGTCTGTGATCTGTTTTGAATTAATGTTTGTAAAGGTTTAGAGTAGGGGCCCAACTTCATTCTCTTACGTGTGAATACCATGTCAGGCTGTTGATCACCATTAAGTGCTGACCACTAGGAATGAGAAGACTTGGGAAGTTACATGATCTGGGGCTTCATGAAGTTTTATAAAGTTTATCTGTATAAACTGGGCTTGGCCAGTGCTATGGTTTGGATATTCGTTCCCCAAAAGCCTATATATTAAAGTTTGGTCCCTAGCTACTGCCAGGTGGTGGAACCTTTAAGGGGTAGGGCCTAGTGGTTTGTCTTCTCTTCATATGGGAGCATGTCCTTGAAGGGGATCATATTGGGACCCTGGCCCCTCCTTTTTCTGTTTTGATGCCTGGCTGCCAGAGATGAGCAAATTATTTCACATTGTGTTCTTGACCTGATATACTGCCTTACTACAGGTCCAGAGGCAACAAATTCTACTGTGCATGGACTGAAACTTATGAAATCATGAACCAAAATAAATCTTTCCTCTTTTTAAGTTGATTATCTCAAGTATTTTGTTACAGTAATGGAAATCTGACTAACACAGAAAATGGAAATGGAGAGCTAACTAACATAGTCTGGCATTTTGTTTAACTTCAGGTATATCGTGAAATATACCATAAACAGAATTCTAAGGTTTTGCCACTCTGTGTTTTCTGTCTTAATTCACATTACCCCCAGACTGTATCAGCAAGGTCATAAGAAAAGAGTGAAATCATGGACACCAACACACTTGCTTTTAAAAAATGTGTTGTTGACATAGGGACAGAGAACGGGCTGCTGGGGCTGGAGTGGGTGGGGGTTGCCCACAACAGGCAGCATGAGAGATTTTGGTGTGAAGAGTCCATCCTGAATGTTGATTGTGGTTACATGGTCGCATGTGTTGGTAACCCCAAATAATGACTTTTTTTAAAATATTTTTTTTAGTTGATGATAGATCTTTATTTTTATTTATTTATATCTGGTGCTGAGAATCGAACCCAGTTCCTCGCACAAGCCAGGCAAGTGCGCTACCACTGAGCCCCAGCCCCAACCCCAGCCCCATGACTTTTCTTATATATAAATTTTAAAATAAAAGGAATGTGATGGTCCTTACTACATGGAGTGGGAATAAGGATTAATTGGACTGACCGCATAGAGAGTTGTAATAGATCAGTATGTAAACAGTGCCACATAAAGAATTGCTATTAGCATAGGCATTTCCAGTCCCCAAATGTGTGTGTGTGTGTATGTTTGTGTTTTTTTGTGTATGTGTGATCTGTGTGTGCCTGTGTAATGATCTGTGGGTGTATATGTGTATGTATCCTTTGTATGTATGCATGTCTATGTGTATGTCAGTATGCTTGTGTGTCTGTTTGTGTCATACATGTGTATGTGTGTCTCTGTGTCTGTGTGTTCTATGTGTGTATGTACATATGTCAGTGTGTGATATCTGTGTTTGAGTGTGCAGGTTCTGTGTCTCTGTGTGTACATGTCTGTGTGGGTTGCCATTTGTAAGTGTGTGTGTTCTTCGTGTGTGTATATGTCCATGTCCTTTTGTTATGTGTGCACATACATATGTATTCTGTATCTCTGTGTCTTTTTGTGTATCTTTGTGTTTGTGTGTCTCTCTGTGTGTGTTGTTTGTGTCTTTTTGTGTTTTTGTGTGTACCTCTCTGTGTATGTGTATGTTCTGCATGTGTCTCTGTGTTCTATATGTATGTGTGTCTATGTATGTCTTTGTGTGTTTTTATCTCTGTGTGTGTTATATGTGTTTTTGTGTTCAAGGTGTGTGTGCATGTTCTGCTTGTGTTCTCTGTGTTTCTGTGTATTTTTGTGTCGGTGTGATATTTGTGAGTTTCTGGGTGTTCTCTGTGTATCTATATCTATCTATGTGTATGTGTGTGTGTTCTCCATGTGAATCTGTGTGTAAATGTGTTTCTGTGTGTGTCCTCTATGTGTTCTTGTGTCTGTGTGCATCTCTCTTGGTGTCCAGTGTGTGCATTCTGTGTGTATGTGTATCCATGTATTCTGTGTTTGTATGTCTATGTATGTGGCTGTGGGTATGTTTTCTGCAGCTATTGAGTCTGTTTTCTCGGTTGTGTTTATCAGCTGGCCAGGAAAGAAAACACTGTTTTCTCTGTGTGTGCGTATATGTGTGTGTGTGTGTGTGTGTGTGTGTGTGTGTCTGTGGGGGTCAGGGAAAAAGGCACTGGGCTGGGAAGTTTCTAGTTGCCTTACAATTCTCTGTTGTCAGTTAACTTTATTTTTTCACACCACCCTCTACATATAATGACCACATTTGGGAGGGGTGCGCTGGGTCACATGGCATCTGTCCTTTGCTGTATGTGTGTGTTCTGTGCCTCTGTGTTCTGTATGTATGTGTGTCCACGTATGTCTGTGTGTGTTTGCATCTCTTTGTATCTGAAGAGGCAGCTGAAGCCTGGGCAGGACTGGCATGTCCTTTCTTGTCCAGCTGATCAAGGAGCATCTGTTGGTGACAGCTTGCCCCTATCTCTCAGAGGCGGAGCCCTAGGGCCTAGCTAGGTGAGGCTGTTTCTGGGTGTGTTGCTACTTTTTAAAAAATTTATATTTTATTCTAATTTAATGTACATGAAAGCAGAATGCATTACAATTCATATTATACATATAGGACACAATTTTTCATATCTCTGGTTGTGTACAGAGTATATTCACACCATTCACATCTTCACACATGTACTCAGGGTAATGATGTCTATCTCATTCCACCATTTTTTCTACCCCATGCCCCTGCCCTTTCCCTCCCACCCCTTTTCCCTATTAGAGTTCGTCTAATCTTCCCATGCTCCCCCTCCAAACCCCACCATGAATCAGCCTCCTTATATCAGAGAAAACATTCAGCATTTGTTTTTTTGGGAATGGCTAACTTCACTTAGCATTATATTCTCCAACACCATTTACTTACTGGCAAATGTCATGTTTTATTCTCTTTTACTGCTGAGTAATATTCCACTGTGTATAAATGCCACATTTTCTTTATCCATTCATCTACTGAAGGGCATCTAGGTTAGTTCTACAGTTTAGCTATTGTGAATTGTGCTGCTATAAATATTGATGTGACTGTGTCCCTTTAGTATGCTGTTTTAAAAAAAAATTTTTTATTAATCGCTCAAAACATTACAATGATCTTGACATATCTTACATTTGATTCAAATGGGGTATAAATTCTTATTTTTCCACATGTACAGATTGCAGGATCACATTGGTTATACAGCTGCGTTTATACATACAGCCATACTAGTGTCTGTTGTATTCTGCTGCTCTTCCTATTCCCCTTCCCCTCTACTCCCCTCCCATCACCTCTCTCTACCCAAACTACTGTGACATATTTCTCTCTCTCTCTTTTTTCTCCCTCACACCATCTTATATGTAATTATGCATAACAATGAGGGTCTCCTTCCATCTTCCGTGCAATTCCCCTTCTCTCTCCCATTCCCACGTACCTCTCATCCCTATTTAATGGTAATCTTCTTCTCATGCTCTTCTTCCCTGCTCTGTTTTGAGTCGCCCCACTTATATCAAAGAAGATGTTTGGCATTTGTTTTTTAGGAATTGGCTAGATTCACTTAGCATAGTCTTCTATAATGCCATCTATTTCCCTGCAAATGCCATGATTTTGTTATTTTTTAATGCTGAGTAATATTCCATTGTGTATAAATGCCATATTTTTTTAATCCATTCATCCATTGAAGGGCATCTAGTTTGGTTCCATAGTTTAACCATTGTGAATTGTGCTGCTATAAACATTGATGTAGCTGTGTCCCTGTAGTATGCTCTTTTAAGGTCTTTTGGGTATAGTTCGAGAAGGGGAATAGCTGGGTCAAATGGTGGTTCCATTCCCAGCTTTCCCAAGAATCTCCATACTGCTTTCCAAATTGGCTGCACCAATTTGCAGTCCCTCCAGCAATGAACAAGTGTACCCTTTTCCCCACATCCTCACCAGCACTTGTTATTGTTTGACTTCATAATGGCTGCCATTCTTACTGGAGTGAGATGGTATCTTAGAGTGGTTTTAATTTGCATTTCTCTGATTGCTAGAGATGGTGAGCATTTTTTCATGTATTTGTTGATTGATTGTATATCCTCCTCTGAGAAGTGTCTGTTCAGATCCTTGGCCCATTTGTTGATTGGGTTATTTGTTTTCTTGTTGTTCAATTTTTTGAGTTCTTTGTATACTCTGGAGATTAGAGCTCTATCTGAAGTGTGAGGGGTAAATATTTGTTCCCAGGATGTAGGCTCCCTATTTACCTCTCTTATTGTTTCTCTTGCTGAGAAAAAACTTTTTAGTTTGAATACGTCCCACTTGTTGATTCTTGACTTTAACTCTTGTGCTAAGGTGTCCTATTAAGGAATTTGGAGTCCGACCCCAGGAGATGGAGATTAGGGCCAACTTTTTCTTCTATCAGACACAGAGACTCTGGTTTGATTCCTAGCTCCTCGATCCATTTTGAGTTAACTTTTGAGCAAGGTAAGAAAAAGGGATTCAATTGCATTTTGTTGCATATGGATTTCCAGTTCTCCCAGCACCATTTATTGAAGATGCTATCCTTTCTCCATTGCATGCTTTTAGCACCTTTGTCTAATATAAGGTAGTTGTAATTTTGTGGATTGGTCTCTGTGTCCTCTATTCTGTACCATTGGTCCACCCACCTGTTTTGGTACCAGTACCATGCTGTTTTTGTTACTATTTCCCTGTAGTATAGTTTAAAATCTGGTATCACTATACCACCAGTTTCACTCTTCCTGATTAGAATTGCTTTTGCTATTCTAGGTCTTTTATTTTTGCAGATGAATTTCATGATTGCTTTTTCTTTTTCTGCAAGGAATGCCATTGGGATTTTGATTGGCATTGCATTAAACCAATAGAGTACTTTTGGTAATATGACCATTTTAATGATATTATTTCTGCCTATCCATGAACAAGGTATATCTTTCCATTGTCTAAGGTCTTCTTCTATTTCTCTCTTTAGGGTTCTGTAGTTTTCATTGTATAAATATTTCACCTCTGTTGTTAGGTTGATTCCCAAGTATTTTATTATTTTTGAGGATATTGTGAATGGGGTGGTTGTCCTCATTTCCATTTCAGAGGATTTGTCGCTGATATACAGGAATGCCTTTGATTTATGCGTGTTGATTTTATATCCTGCCACTTTGCTGAATTCATTTACTAGCTCTGGAATTTTCTTGGTAGAACCTTTTGGGTCTACTACGTATAGGATCATGTCATCTGCAAATAGTGCTAATTTAAGTTCTTCTTTTCCTATTTTTATGCCTTTAATTTCTTTCATCTGTCTAATTGCTCTGGCCAGTGTTTCGAGAAGTATGTTGAATAGAAGTGGTGAGAGAGGGCATCCCTGTCTTGTTCCAGATTTTAGAGGGAATCCCTTCAATTTTCTCCATTTAGAATGATGCTAGCCTGAGGCTTATCATAGATTGCTTTTACAATGTTGAGGTATGATCCTGTTATTTCTAGTTTTTCTAGTGTTTTGAACATAAAGGGATGCTGTACTTTGTCGAATGCTTTTTCTGCATCTATCGAGATGATCATATGGTTCTTATCTTTAAGTCTATTGATGTGGTGAATAACATTTATTGATTTCTGTATATTGAACCAGACTTGCATCCCAGGGATGAATCCTACTTGATCATATGCATGATCTTTTTCATATGTTTTCATATCCGATTTGTCAGAATTTTATTGAGGATTTTTGCATTTATGTTCATTAGAGATATTGGTCTGTAGTTTTCTTTCTTTGAAGTGTCTTTGTCTGGTTTCGGAATCAGGGTGATGTTGGCCTCGTAGGATGAAATTGGAAGTGCCCTCTCATTTTCTGTTTCCTGAAATAGCTTGAAAAGTATTGGTATTAGTTCTTCTCTAAAGATTTTGTAAAACTCTGCTGTATACCCATCCAATCCTGGGCTTTTTTTGGTTGGTAGTCTTTTGATGGCTTCTTCTATTTCCTCAATTGATATTGGTCTGCTTAAGTTATGTATATCCTCCTGACTCAATTTAGGCAGGTCATATGACTTAAGAAATTTATCGATGCCTTCACTATCTTCTATTTTATTGGAGTATAATGTTTCAAAATAATTTCTAATTATCTTTTGTATTTCTATAGTGTCTGTTGTGATATTGCCTTTTTCATCCCATATGCTAGTAATTTGAGTTCTCTCTCTTCTTTTCTTTGTTAGCATGGCTAAGGGTCTGTTGATCTTATTTATTTTTTCAAAGAACCAACTTCTAGTTTTGTCAATTTTTTCAATTGTTTCAATTTCATTGATTTCAGCTCTGATTTTAATTATTTCTTGCCTTCTACTACTTTTGCTGTTGTTTTGCTGGTCTTTTTCTAGGGTTTTGAAATAAAGTGTCAGATCATTTATTTGTTGGTTTTTTTCTTTTCTTTTTTTTTTTGAGGAATGAACTCCAAGCAATGAATTTTCCTCTTAGAACTGCTTTCATTGTGTCTCATAGATTCCAATATGTTGTGTCTGTGTTTTCATTTATCTCTAAGATTTTTTAAATTTCCTCCTTGGTGTCTTCTGTAACCTATTGATCATTCAGTAACATATTGTTCATTCTCCAAGTGATATAGGATTTTTCCTTCCTTCTTTTATCATTGATTTCCAGTTTTATTCCATTATAATCAGATAAGATGCATGGTATTATCTCTACTCCTTTATAATTTCTAAGAGTTGCCCTGTGACATAATATATGGTCAGTTTTTGAGAAGGATCCATGTGTTGCTGAGAAAAAAGTGTAACCGCTTGATGTTGGGTGGTATAGTCTATATATGTCAATTAAGTCTAAGTTATTAATTGTATTATTGAGTTCTATAGTTTCTTTATTCAACTTTTGTTTGGAAGATATGTCCAATGGTGAGAGAGGTGTGTTGAAGTCACCCATAATTATTGTACTGTGGTCTATTTGACTCTTGAACTTGAGAAGAGTTTGATGAACATAGTTGCACCATTGTTTGGGGCATATATATTAATGATTGTTATGTCTTTTTGGTGTATGGTTCCCTTGAGCAATATGTAGTGTCCTTCTTTATCCCTTTTGATTAACTTTGGCTTGAAGTCTATTTTATTTGATATGAGTATGGATACCCCTGCTTGCTTCTGAGGTCCATGTGAGTGGTATGATTTTTCCCAACCTTTCACCTTCAGTATATGTATGTCTTTTCCTATTAGATGAGTCTCCTGTAGGTAGCATATTGTTGGATCTTTTTTTTATAATCCATTCTGCTAGCCTATGTCTCTTTATTGGTGAGTTTAAGCCATTAACATTTAGGTTTACTATTGAGATATGGTTTTTATTTCCAGCCATATTTGTTTATTTTTGTTTCTTAACATGATTAGTTTTTCCTTTACTGTATTACCTCCCACTGTTTGTTTTCATTGTTATTTTTCATTTCCTCTTCATGTAGTTTTGCCAAGGATGTTTTGAAGCGCTGGTTTTCTAGCTTCAAATTATTTTAACTTTTGTTTATCGTGGAAGGTTTTAATTTCTTCTTCAAACCTGAAGCTTAATTTTACTGGATACACAATTCTTGGTTGCAACCCATTTTCTTTCAGCATTTGAAATATATTGTTCCAGGATCTTCTAGCTTTCAGAGTCTGTTTTGAGAGATCAGCCATTAACCTGATTGGTTTACCAATCCTCTCTCTTATGGCTTTTAAAATTCTCTCCTTATTCTGTATGTTGGGCATCTTCATTATAATGTGTCTTGGTGTGGATCTCTTATGATTTTGCACATTTGGCATCCTGTAGGCTTCTAGGATTTGGGATTATGTTTCATTCTTCAAGTCTGGGAAGTTTTCTAGTATTATTTCATTGAACAGATTGCTCATTCTTTTGATTTGGACCTCTATACCTTCCTGTATCCCAATAACTCTTAAGTTTGGTCTCTTTATGTTATCCCATATTTCTTGGATGTTCTGCTCATGGTTTCTTAACAGTCTTGCTGATCTGTCTATGTTCTTTTCAAGTTGAAATACTTTGACTTCATTGTCTGATGTTCTATCTTCTAAGTGATCTACTCTCGTGGTAATACTCTCATTTGAATTTTTAATTTGGCTCATTATTTCCTTCATTTGCAGGATTTCTGGTTTTTTTTATATATATCCTCTATCTCCCTGTAGAGTTGATCTTTTGCTTCTTGGATTTGTTTATGTAATTCATTGTCAAAGTGATCTTTCATTGTTTGATTTTGCTGTCTAATGTCTTCTTTGAGACTCCATATCATCTGAAGCATGTATATCCTGAAGTCTTTATCTGACATTCCATCTGCTGCAGATATTACCTCTTCTAATGTTGAATTGACCTGCATTGTTTGTGGTCCTTTCTTTCCTTGTCTTGTCTGCTCATGTTTCTTTCCAGCTTTGTAAAACTGTTGTGTTATTGATTTTCCCCCTATATATTTATATTGCTCTTGTATAGTTCCAAAGTTTCTCTTTTGTGGAGAAAGACAATGTTAACAGTTCCCAATATCAATAGTATATCATCTAAGCACAAGTTTTCATTATTAATACATTCATAGCTAGACTGTATGTCTACAGATGTTGGCTTCAATTATCATTTAAAAATATAGTCATTAGTTTCATAAAAGGCATACCATTTCCTTGGTAGCATGAAGAAAACTGAATTTCAGGTGTGGGATGTTATGTTTAGGTGGAAAGGAGTGAGGATATGGGGTTAATATAACTTAGCAACTTTGAAAATCTCTAACCAATAAACGTGTAATTTATGGAAGAATGTATAGATGCAAACTCCTATCTGTATTTAGAAGAGTACCCTACTTATAAATAGTAAAATTTGGGGGGTTGAAAGTGGGATAGAGGGAGTACGAAGGAAAAAATAACAAGGAAATCAAGAGAAAAAAATAGAGAGATAAAAAGTAAATAAGAGAAAAAAGAAAAAAAAAAGTCTCTCAGAACTCTATTTTCTTTTCTTCCAGTAGGTGGAGTTGTCTATTCCTAACTTGAATCTCTGCATTCAGGGTGGTGGAGGTAGCCAGTGTGAGAGGACTTGAGTTTCCACCTGTGACCTCTCTGCTGTTATTCTGAGATGTTAACCATGTGCCTGATCTACGCAGAACCGCAATAGTAGCCACACCCACCGGTTGATGGGTTTTAAGGGTTGGTGGGATTTCCCAAGATGAGTTCCATCTGTTTTTCTCATAATGTGTTTGATGAGGTGAGGGGTATTGGGGAGACCTTATGTTTTTTCAGAGCTCCATCTGGTGACCTGCAAGCCAAGCCTCTATGTTCTGTGCCTCCTCTAGACTGCACCCCAGTGCCCCATGCCAGCCCCTCCTCCAGGTCTGCCAAGGGCCAGCTGCGGCTGGGCCCCTCCTCCGGGTCTGCCTGGTGGGTGGCTTGGCCCCTGCCGCCTCTGGGTGAGGTCGTTCGCCTACCGCATGCGTGAGCGGGGGCAGACGGCTGGCTAGCTGGGTCCCTCCCGCCTCTAGTATGCTGTTTTTAAGTCCTTTGGGTATAGACCCAAGAGTGGGATAGCTGGGTCAAATGGTGGTTCTATTCCCAGTTTTCCAAGAATTCGCTATACTGCTTTCCATATTGGCTGCACCAATGTATGAGTGTGCCTTTCCCCCTACATCCTTGCCAACATTTATTGTTGCTTGTTTTCTTGATATTCTGACTGTAGTGAGATGAAATCTTGCAGTAGTTTGGATTTGCATTTCTCTAATTGCTCAAGATGTTGAACATTTTTTCATATATTTGTTGACTGATTGTATACTATCTTCTGAGAAGTGTTTGTTCAGTTATTTGGCCTATTTATTGATTGGGTCATTTGTTTTTTTGGTGTTTAGCTTTTTGAGTTCTTTATATACTCTAGAGATTAGTGCTCTATCTGATGTGTGACTGGTAAAAATTTGCTCCCAGGATGTAGGCTCTCAATTCACCACACTGATTGTTTCTTTTGCTGAGAAGAAGCTTTTTAGTTTTAATTCATACCATTTATTGATTCTTGATTTTAATTCTTGTGCTAAAGGAATCTTATTAACGAAGCTGGGGGCCTAATCTGACATGATGGAGATTTGGGCCTACTGTTTCTTCTATTAGACAGGTCTCTGGTTTAATTCCTAAGTTCTTGATTCACTTTGAGTTGAGTTTTGTGCATGGTGAGAGATAGAGGTTTAATTTCATTTTGTTGCATATGGATTTCCAGCACCAATTGTTGAAGAGGCTATCTTTTCTCCAATGTATGTTTTGGGATCCTTTGTCTAATATAAGATCACTGTAATTATGTGGGTTAGTCTCTGTGTCCTCTATTCTGTACCATTGGTCTACAGTCTATTTGGTGCCAATACCATGCTGTTTTTGTTACTGTTACTCTGTAGTATAGTTTAAGGTCTGGTATAGTGATGCTACCTGCTTCCCTCTTCCTGTTAATTATTTCTTTAGCTATTCTGGGTCTCTTAATTTTCCAGATGAATTTCATGTCTGTTTTTCTATTTCTATGAGGAATGTCATTGGTATTTTGATTGGAATTGCATACAATCTGTATAGTGCTTGTGGTAGTGTGACCATTTTTGACAATATTAATTCAAGAGCAAGCTATATCTTCTTATCTTCTTAGGTCTTCTTTGATTTCTTTCTTTAGCATTCTGTAGTTTTCATTGTAGAGGTCTTTCACCTTTTTTGTTAGGTTGATTCCCAACTATTTTATTTTATTGAGACTTTTGTAAATGGGGTCGTTTTCCTCATTTCCCTTTCTGAGGATTTGTCACTGATATACAGAAATGCCTTTGATTTGTGGATGTTGATTTTATATCCTGATATTTTGCTGAATTTATTTACTAGTTCTAAAAGTTTTCTGGTGGAATTTTTTTGGGTCTTCAAGGTATAGAACCATATTGTCAGCAAATAGTGTAATTTGAGTTCTTTTCCTACATGTATTCGTTTAATTGCTCTAGGGAGAGTTTCAATAACTATGTTAAATAGAAGTGGTGAAAGAGGGCATACCTGTTTTTTTCCAGTTTTTAGAGGGAATGCTTTCAATTTTTCTCCATTTAGAATGATGTTGGCCTGGGGCTTAGCATAGATAGTTTTTACAATGTTGAGATATATTCTTGTTATCCCTAGTTTTATTAGTATTTTGAACATGAAGGCTGCTGTATTTTGTTGAATGCCTTTACTTCATGTATTGAGATGATCATGTGATTCTTATCTTTAAGTCTATTGATGTGATGAATTACATTTATGATTTCCATATGTTGAACCAATCTTGCATCCCTGGGATCATGGTGCATGATCTTTCTTATATGTTTTTGTATTCAATTTGCTAGAATTTTATTGAGAATTTTTGCATGTATTGTATGTTTATTAGAGATATTGGTCTGAAGTTTTTTCCTTTAGTGTGTCTTTGCCTGGTTTTGGAATCAGGGTGATATTGGCCTCATAGAATGAGTTTGGAAGTACTACTTCTTATTTTCTATTTCCTGAAATAAATTGAAGAGTATTGGTATTATTTCTTCTTTAAAGGTCTTGTAGAATTTGGCTGTGTATCTGTTCTGTCCTGGGCTTTCCTTGGTTGGTAGTCTTCTGGTGGCTTCTTCTATCCCATCACTTGAAATTGATCTGTTTAAATTGTGAATATCATCCTGACTCAATTTTGGCAAATCATATGACTCAAGAAATTTGTCAATGCTTTGATATTTTTTATTTTATTGGAGTATATGTTTTTAAAATAATTTTTAATTATCTTCTGTATTTCTGTAGTGTCTGTTGTGATATTTACTTTTTCATCATATTTGTTAGTAATTTGAGTTTTCTCTCCCCTTTTCTTTGATAGCATGGCTAAGGGTTTGTCAATTTTATTTATTTATTTATTTCAAATAATTAAAATCTTTGTTTTGTTAATTTTTACAATTGTTTCTTTTGTTTCAATTTCATCTCTAATTTTAATTATTTCCTGTCTTCTACTGATTTTGGTGTTGACTTGTTCTTGTTTTTCTAGGGCTTTGAGATGTAGTGTTAGATCATTTATTTGTTGATTTTTTTCTTCTTTTAAGGAATGAACCCATGCAATGAGCTTTCCTCTTAGTATTGCCTTCCTAGTGTCTCAGAGATTTCAATATGTTGTAATCAGTGTTCTCATTCACCTCTAAGAACTTTTTAATCTCCTTGATATCTTTTGCAACATATTGTTCATTCAGTAGCATATAATTTAGTCTCCAGGTGTTGGAGTAGTTTTTATTTTGTCATTGATTTCTAATTTCATTTCATTAGGATCTGATAAAATTCAGGGTAGTATTTCTACTGTTTTGTATTTTCTAAGAGTTTCTTGGTGACATAGTACATTGTCTATTTTAGGGAAGGATCCATGTACTTCTGAGAAGAAAGTGTATTCACTTGTTGAAGAATGAAATATTGTATATATGTCAGTTAAGTCTGAGTTATTGATTGTATTATTGAGTTCTATAGTTTTTTTTTTTTTGTTCAGCTTTTGTTTGGAAGATCTATCCAGTGGTGAAAGAGGTGTGTTAAATTCACCCAAAATTATTGTGTTGTGGTCAGTTTGACTCTTAAACTTGAGAAAAAAATTGTTTGATGAACATAGATGCTTTATTTTGGGGGGCATATATATTTGTAATTGTTATGTCTTGTTGAGGTATGTTTCCCTTAATAGTATGAAAGGTCCTCTTTATCCATTTTGATTAATTTTGGCTTGAAATCTACTTTATTATAAATAAAATTATGTATTTGAGGATGGAAACCCCTATTTGCTTCCACAATCCAGGTGAGTGGTATGATTTTTTCCCAACCTTTCACCTTCAGTCTGTGGATATCTTTTCCTATGAGATGAGTCTCTTGGAGGCAACATATTGTTGGGGCTATTTTTTTTTATCCAATCTTCCAGTCTGTGTCTTTTGATTGGTGAGTTTAGGCCATTAACATTCAGGGTTATTATGGAGACATGATTTGTATCCCCAGCCATTTTTGTTTATTTTTGTTATTTAACTTGTCTTCGTTTCTCTTTTGATTAGTTTTTTCTTTTATGTAATACCTTCCTCTGCTGATTTTCATTTTTTCTTCATGGAATATTTTGCCAAGGATGTTCTGTAGTGAATGTTTTCTAGCTGTAAATTCTTTTAACTTTTGTTTATCATGGGAGGTTTATTTCATCATCAAATCTAAAGCTTAATTTTGCTGGATACAAGATGCTTGATTAGCATCCATTTTCTTTCAGAGCTTGATATATCTTGTTCCAGGATTTTCTAGCTTTCAGGGTCTGCTTTGAAAAATCTGCACATAACCTAATTGTTTTCCCCTAGATGTAATCTGATTCCTTTCTCTTGTGGCTTTTAATATTCTCTCCTTATTCTGTATGTTAGACATTTTCATTATAAAATGCCTTGGTGTGGATCTGTTGTGATTTTTACATTTGGTGTCCTGTAAATGTCTTGAATTTGGTTTTACAACTCATTCTTCATGTTTGAAAAATTTTCTGATATTATTTCATTGAATAGATTGTTCATTACTTTTGTTTGAAACTTTATGTCTTCCTCTATCCCAATAAATCTTAAATTTGGTCTTTTTTCCTTGAATATTCTGCTCATGGTTTCTTACCATTTTCACTGGGTTGTAAACATTCTTTTTAAGATTATATATTTTGTCTTCATTGTCTGAGGTCCTGTCCTCCAAGTGGTCTAATCTGTTGGTGATGCTTTCTATTGAACTTTTAATTTGGTTTATTGTTTCTTTCATTTCAAAGATTTCTATTTAGTTTTTTTAAGAACCTCTATCTCCCTATTAAAGTAATCTTTTGCTTCCTGTATTTGTTTATGTAGCTTTTTGTCAAAATGATATTTTGCTGCCTGTATTTGCTCTCTTATATCATCCTTTAATTAACAGAATATTTTAATTATGTACATTCTGAACTCCTTCTCTGCTGTGCTGGCCATGGATTCTAATAATGTGGTATCTTGATTTGTTTGGAGTACTTTCCTCCCACGTCTTTTTTTTTTGTTCTTTTTTTAATTGGTTGTTTAAAACATTACAAAGCTCTTGACATATCATATTTCATACATTAGATTCAAGTGGGTTATGAACTCCCATTTTTACCCCAAATACAGATTGCAGAATCACATCAGTTACACATCCACATTTTTACATAATGCCATATTAGTAACTGTTGTATTCTGCTACCTTTCCTATCCTCTACTATCCCCCCTCCCCTCCCCTCTCATCTTCTCTCTCTACCCCATCTGCTGTAATTTAATTCTCTCCCTTGTTTTTTTTCCCTTTCCCCTCACAACCTCTTATAGGGAAATTGCATGCAAATGGAAGGAGAACCTCCCACGTCTTTTCATGTTTCTTGTGTGTCTTCCCTTCTAGCACTGTTGATCTGAGGAGTTGCCATTTTTACCATGTATGCTTATAGTGCCCTATAGGGATCCTCTCCTTTGAGGGGAAAGACAATGTTAACAAATCTCAATATAAACAATATACTATCTTAAAAACAATTAGTTGCTATTCAGTCATTTACAGTTTGGTCACAATGTATAGAAGTAGTGAATTCAATTATTATCTATAATATGATCAGTAGGTTTGTAAAAGAGTTTACAGTTTCTGATGGTGGACAAAGAACTGGGGTTGAGATATAGGATGATATGCTGAGGAGGGAGGAGGTGAGAATATAGAATTATTACATCTTAGAAAGTGTGGAAGAGAAATATAAAGAAGAAGATTAATAGCAGGAGAATAGAGAGAAAATAATTTTGGGTAGATAAGTAAGTGGAAGGACAGTAAAGTATATAAACAAACACCCATATATATTAAGAAAAATTAAAATAGTAAAAATTGGAGAAAAAAAGTATATGTAACCCAACTGTAATATACTATTTAGATGTCTCAGTCTTCAAAATCCTAATTCATGCAGATACTTGGTTTCACATGTTGGGGATGTGAGGGCTAAAGAATAGGGAAGGAGAAGGAAAAAATAAAATCTTGAAGGAAGAAACAAGGTTGGAGATCAGTCTCCTTCCTGTTTCCATTCTCATCCAATAGGTGGGGTCATCTGTTGTTAGCTGGTATCTCTGCTCTCAGGATGGTGAAGGTAACCAGGGTGTCACTATGCTGGGTTAGCGGCTGCTGGGGAGAGGGGGGCGGATAGAAACTGGGTACCTGGCCAGCCAGAGTTCCAAACTGGGAGTTGTCCCAACCAAAGATGGTAAGGAAGGTGACCCAAGCTGGAGGTGGCTGCTTTCAGTGATTGGGTGTCTGGTTGGGTGGGGGGAGCCAGATGGAGCCAGGTGGAGCTCTGCATGGACATGGTGGCCGTGATTCCTGCACAGGAACAGAAATATTGCTTGCAGAAAACAGTATTCTCACTACTTGAGTCCCAGGTCATAGAGTGGCACAGAATGCTGCCTCCCTTTGGCCCGCCATCTTGGATCCCCATGCTGCCACTTTTCTTAACATGAAGAAAAATACAACATGTTGTGGTCCAATTGGCCTTTTCCTTAATGATTTTCCTGTTATAAAGAATAGGAAGCTGGATCCTATCTGTCAGGCTGCTTTTGGTGTCCTTTCATGACAATGCTTCTCAAAATGTTCACTCTGTGGGTTCTTCTAGGTAGACTCTTCCCATCTGCCTGTTTTGGGTCACAGCTCCCACTCTGTCTGGTCCACCAATGCATTTCCATCTGCCTTCTGTGTTTTAGAAATTGACTAGAATCTTGTGCTAGCTTGCTGACCACTTGTTTTCAATTCTTTTTGTGACAACTTGTTTATTCCCTTTCAAATTCATTTGGTGGCTCAGGAGGGAAGAAGGATAGGGGTGTGGCAGATAAACCTCAGATAGAGTGGTCTCCTTTTAGAAGGCAAATTCATGGAGAGGGAGCTGGTTAGTCATTTATATTCTAGCAAGAGGGAAGCCTTGGCAGGAACTGGGGTGCCTCATGTGGCCCAGTGTCCTCAGATGGGAAGATAGAGTCCAAGATGATGCGGATTCCATGGGTAGAAAGGAGCTATTGTTTCATTCTTTTAGGTTCATTTTTATTTCCTTTTAAAATAAAATAATTGGCAGTGATGTTCTCCAACAGCAATATTTCCTTTCTCTCTTGGAGGGCTAAACATATGGCTTCCCCTCATCCAAAGGAGACTTTCCCATGGATCCAGCATGTCAAAGACACCACAGGGCAGGGTGAAACAACACCACATGCCTCATGCAACCTGGAATGTGTTCACCTGAGATGAGATGCCATCCCGAAGCCAGAGCACAGAGAGCTTGCTTTACACACAGCTGGGGCCCTCCTGCCATGGCCAGGTGGGGTGAATGTCCTCCAGGTTGTGTTGGATCCTCATGTTTTCCATGGGCTGGGTGGAAGTGAAGTATGACACCCAGCAAAATGACAATCAGCTCCTGCCTCCCTGGCTCAGCCTCCTTTCCTTCTCAGCCCCTCCATCTTCATTTGATGTTAAGAGGATACTCTGGACAAGCATTTCTGCCTCCATCTGATCCAACGCTGAACATCATGCATGGTGGTGCCTCTTCACCTCACCCCACTAGGTCTAAGCGTTCAAATATTTTTCTTTATCCTAGCCACTTGGGGCTGTCAATCTTGGTCCGCAGAGACCATGGGCCTAGAGATTATGTCACTGTTTTTTCTGCTCTGCCCCATTGTGTGACATAACTGATTATACCTCTTGCAGAGCAGACCAGGGTTACACTCCAGAGAGCACTGATTTTATTTTAATTCATTACGTGCTAGTCAGTGGGGACAGGGGGAGCAGTAACTCCAGAGCTGGTCCACTCCTGCAGGGACTGGTAAAACTGTTCTTGTATCTGCACACTTTCTGGTTTCCAAGCCCATGATGATCTCTATTTGCATGGGAGGCTAGGGGTGCTCAGTTTGGTCTGAAATGTTGCTGTTTCTTCCTCCCTTTATGTGAGGAAGCCCTGTACGTGTCAAACATTGGTTCTGCTAAGCCTCTTACACAAACTACTCTTCTATTTCTTCCCCCATGTTGGCTCAGGTCCTTGAAGATCTGGAAACTTGTTCTTGGAGCCTGAACACTTCAGACACTATTCAATTCCTTTCCAGATCTGATGAGCAAGTAACAGGAGAAGAGATAAAAGTAGGTCCCTGAGCTCTTTTTCACTTGGCAGCTGGGCCAAACTGAAAGCCCCTGAAGGGTAGCAGATCATGGGGCAGACGCCTCTCATTCTTTTTTTTTTTGTTGTTTTATTGATTGTTCAAAACATTACAGAGCTCATGATATATCATCTTTCATACATTTGACTCAATTGGGTTTTGAACTCCCATTTTTACCCCAAATACAGATTGCAGAATCACATCTGTTACATACTCACATTTTTGCATAATGGCATATTAGTGACTGTTGTATTCTGCTACCTTTCCTATCCTCTACTATCCCCCCTCCCCTCCTCTCCCCTCCCATCTTCCTTCTCTACCTCCTCTGCTGTTATTCAATTCTCTCCCTTTTTTCCCCTCCCCCTTGCCCCTCATAATCTCTTATAATTTTGTGTATCATTGAAGGTCTCCTACCATTTCCATATGTTTTCCCTTCTCTCTCCCTTTCTCTTCCCCCATTCGTCTTTGTTTACTGTTAGTCTTTTCCTCATGCTCTTCCTTCCTGTTCTGTTCTTAGTGGCTCTCTTTATATCAAAGAAGACATTTGGCATTTGTTTTTTAGGGCTTGGCTAGCTTCACTTAGCATAATCTGCTCTAATGCCATCCATTTCCCTGCAAATTCTATGATTTTGTCATTTCTTAGTGATGCATAATACTCCATTGTGTATAGATGCCACATTTTTTTTATCCATTCATCTATTGAAGGGCATCTAGGTTGGTTCCACAGTCCAGCTATTGTGAATTGTGCTGCTATAATCATTGATGTGGCCGTATCCCTATAGTGCGCTCTTTTAAGGTCCTCAGGGAATAGTCCGAGAAGGGTGATAGCTGGGTCAAATGGTGGATCCATTCCCAGCTTTCCCAGGAATCTCCATACTGTTTTCCAAATTGGCCTCACCATTTTGCAGTCCCACCAGCAGTGTACAAGTGTACCCTTTTCTCCACATCCTCGCCAACACTTATTGTTGTTTGACTTCATAATGGCTGCCAATCTTACTGGAGTGAGATGGTATCTTAGGGTGGTTTTGATTTGCATTTCTCTGACTGCTAGAGATGGTGAGCATTTTTTCATGTACTTGTTGATTGATTGTATGTCCTCCTCTGAGAAGTGTCTGTTCAGGTCCTTGGCCCATTTGTTGATTGGATTATTTGTTATCTTATTGTTTAATTTTTTGAGTTCTTTGTACATTCTGGATATTAGGGCTCTATCTGAGGTGTGAGGGGTAAAAATTTGTTCCCAGGATGTAGGCTCTCTATTTACCTCTTTTATTGTTTCTCTTGCTGAGAAAAAACTTTTTAGTTTAAGTAAGTCCCATTTGTTTATTCTTGTTATTAACTCTTGGGCTATGGGTATCCTATTAAGGAATTTGGAGCCCGACCCCCACAATATGTAGATCGGAGCCAACTTTTTCTTCTATCAGACGCAGTGTCTCTGATTTGATATCTAGCTCCTTGATCCATTTTGAGTTAACTTTTGTGGCTGGTGAGAGAAAGGGATTCAATTTCATTTTGTTGCATATGGATTTCCAATTTTCCCAGCACCATTTGTTGAAGATGCTATCCTTCCTCCATTGCATGTTTTTAGCCCCTTTATCAAATATAAGATAGTTGTAACTTTGTGGGTTAGTCTCTGTGTCCTCTATTCTGTACCATTGGTCCACCTGCCTGTTTTGGTACCAGTACCATGCTGTTTTTGTTACTAATGCTTTGTAGAACAGTTTGAACTCTGGTATCGCTATACCTCCAGATTCACACTTCCTGCTTAGAATTGCTTTTGCTATTCTGGGTCTTTTGTTTTTCCATATGAATTTCATGATTGCTTTATCTATTTCTACAAGAAATGCCATTGGGATTTTGATTGGCATTGCATTAAACCTGTAGAGAACTTTGGGTAATATCGCCATTTTGATGATGTTAGTTCTGCCTATCCATGAACAGGGTACATTCTCCCATCTTCTGAGAACTTCTTCTATCTCTCTCTTTAGGGTTCTGTAGTTTTCATTGTATAAATCTTTCACCTCTTGTTAGGTTGATTTCCAAGTATCTTATTTTCTTTGAGGATGTTGTGAATGGAGTGGTTTTCCTTATTTCCATTTCAGAGGTTTTGTTGCTGATATACAGGAATGCCTTTGATTTATGCGTGTTGATTTTATAACCTGCCACTTTGCTGAATTCATTTATTACCTCTAGCAGCTTCTTTGTAGACCCTTTTGGGTCTGTTAAGTATATTATCATGTCATCCGCAAATAGCGAGAATTTAATTTCTTCTTTTCCTATTTTTATGCCTTTAATTTCTTTTGTCTGTCTAATTGCTCTGGCTAGTACTTCGAGAACTAAATTGAATAGAAGTGGTGATAGAGGGCATCCCTGTCTTGTTCCAGATTTTAGAGGGAATGCCTTCAGTTTTTCTCCGTTTAGGATGATGCTAGCCTGAGGTTTAGCATATATAGCTTTTACAATGTTGAGGTAAGTTCCTGTTATCCCTAGTTTTTCTAGTGTTTTGAACATAAAGCGATGCTGTACTTTGTCAAATGCTTTTTCTGCATCTATCGAGATGATCATATGGTTCTTGTCTTTAAGTCTATTGATGTGGTGAATGGCGTTTATTGATTTCTGTATATTGAACCAGACTTGCATCCCAGGGATGAATCCTACTTGATCATGGTGTACAAGTTTTCTGATATGTTTTTGTATTCGATTCGCCAGAATTTTATTGAGAATTTTTGCATCCAAGTTCATTAGAGATAGTGGTCTGTAGTTTTCTTTCGTTGAAGTGTCTTTGTCTGGTTTTGGGATCAGAGTGATGTTGGCCTCATAGAATGAATTTGGAAGAGCTCCTTCTTTTTCTATTTCTTGAAATAGCTTGAAAAGTATTGGTATTAATTCTTCTTTGAAGGTTTTGTAGAACTCCGCTGTATACCCATCCGGTCTAGGGCTTTTCTTGGTTGGTAGTCTTTTGATGGCTTCTTCTATTTCTTCCTTTGTTATTGGTCTGTTTAAATTGTGTGTGTCTTCCTGTCTCAATCTGGGCAAATCATATGCCTTAAAAAATTTATCGATATCTTCACTATCTTCTATTTTATTGGAATATAGGTTTTCAAAATACTTTCTAATTATCTTCTGTATTTCTGTAGTGTCTGTTGTGATATTGCCTTTTTCATCCCGTATGTTAGTAATTTGAGTTCTCTCTCTTCTTCTTTTCGTTAGCATGGCTAAGGGCTTGTCTATCATATTTATTTTTTCAAAGAACCAACTTTTAGTTTTATCAATGGTTTTTTTTTGTTTCAATTTCATTGATTTCTGCTCTAATTTTAATTATTTCTTGTCTTCTACTACATTTGCTATTGTTTTGCTCTTCCTTTTCTAGGTTTTTGAGGTGTAGTGTGAGTTCGTTTATTTATTGGTTTTTTCTTTTTTTGAGGAAAGAACTCCAAGAAATGAATTTCCCTCTTAAAACTGCTTTCATTGTGTCCCATAGATTCTGGTATGTTGTGTCTGTGTTATTATTTGACTCTAAGAATTTTTTCACCTCTTCCTTTATGTCTTCTGTAACCCATTGATCATTCAATAACATATTGTTCATTTTCCATATGGTGTAGGATTTTTCCTTCCTTCTTTTATCATTGATTTCCAATTTCATTCCATTATGGTCAGATATGGTGCATGGTGTTATCTCCACGCCTTTATATTTACTAAGAGTTGCCTTATGGCATAATATATGGTCTATCTTTGAGTAGGATCCATGTGCTGCTGAGAAGAACGTGTATCCACTTGATGATGGTTGATATATTCTATAGATGTCGGTTAAGTCTAGGTTATTGATTGTGCTGTTGAGTTCTATAGTTTCTTTATTCAGTTTTTGTCTAGAGGATCTGTCTAATGATGAGAGCGGTGTGTTGAAGTCACCCATAATTATTGTGTTGTGGTCTATTTGACTCTTGAACTTGAGGAGCGTTTGTTTTATGAACGTTGCAGCTCCATTGTTTGGTGCATACAAATTGATAATTGTTATGTCATGTTGGTGGATGGTTCCTTTTATAGTGTCCTTCTTTATCCTTCTTGATTAACTTAGGTTTGAAGTTGATTTTATTCGATATGAGTATGGCCACTCTTGCTTGCTTCCGAGGGCCATGTGAGTGGTATGATTTTTCCCAACCTTTTACCTTCAGCCTGTGTATGTCTTTTCCTATCATATGAGTCTCCTGAAGGCAGCATATTGTTGGATTTGTTTTTTTGAACCAGGTTACTAGCCTATGTCTCTTGATTGGTGAGTTTAGGCCATTAACATTTAAGGTTACAATTGAGATATGATTTGTACTTCCATTCATGCTTCTTTATTTATTTATTTTAGTTTGGCTAGTTTTACTTTTTGGTTATTTTCCTCCTCCTTTATTGAGATACCTCCTGCTGTTAGTTTTGGGCACTAATTTTCAATTCCTCTTCTTGTAGTATTTTGCTCAAAATGCTTTGCAGTGCTGGTTTTCTTGCTGCAAATTCTTTTAGCTTTTGTTTATCATGAAAGATTTTAATTTCGTTGTCAAATCTGAAGCTCAATTTTGCTGGATACAGTATTATTGGTTGGAATCCATTATTTTTCAGCGTTTGAAATACATTGTTCCAGGATCTTCTCGCTTTCAAAGTCTGTGATGAGAAATCAGTCGTTAACCTAATTGGTTTACCCCTGAATGTAATCTGCCTCTTTTCTCTCGTAGCTTTTAATATTCTCTCCTTGTTCTGTATGTTGGCTATCTTCATAATTATGTGTCTTGGAATTGGTCTATTATGGTTTTGAATGTTTGGGGTCCTATAGGCTTCCAGGATTTGGCAATCCATTCCATCTTTCATCTCTGGGAAGTTTTCTACAATTATTTCATTTAATATGCTGTCCATTCCTTTGGTTTGAATCTCTGTGCCGATGACTTTGGTTTGAATCTCTATCCCGATGACTCTCAAATTTGGTTTTTTTATGACATCCCATATCTCTTGAATAGATTGCTCATGGGATTTAAGCATCTTTTCTGTGTTGACTATACTCTTTTCAAGTTGATAAACCTTGTCTTCATTATGTGATGTTCTGACTTCTACCTGATCAAGTCTATTTGTAATATTCTCGTTTGAGTTTTTAATTTGGTTTATAGTTTCCTGCAATTCTAGGATTATTGTTTGATTTTTTTTTAAGATCTCTATCTCCTGGTAGAGCTCGTTCTTTGCCATTTGAATTGTTTGTTTAATTCATTTTCAAAATATACTTTTATTGCTTGGACTTGCTGTCTCATGTCTTCTCTAATATTTCTTTCCATTCGAGTTAGGTATGCCTTGAGTTCTTTTCCTATCCCTGCTTCTTATGTTTCTATGTCCTCCTGTAGAATTAAGTTGTCTTGCATTGTTTATATTCTTTTTTTTCCCTTGTTTTTTCATGTTGTCCACATTACTTTCCAGCTCTATTTGATTGTCGTGTTTCTGCTCTCTTCTATAGATTTGTTTTGGTTCTGTATTACTCTGATGTCTCTCCTTTGTGTTGTTAAACTATGCCTGCTAATGTGGATTCCGCTGGGAAGGAATTCCGATGTCCGAGCTCCAGTGAAGACACTACTCTGCTATGAGGGGCCCCAGGCTCCTTGCCAGGGTGTCCTAATGAGGGGGTGTGACTGGACTGTCTCTGTTTGGTTTCAGCTCCTGGTCGTGGCAGGTGGGCGGTCTCCAGCCACCCTGTATCACAGGCTGCGGGCGGGTGATTGGTCGCCTGCGGGCTGGCGTTCTCCTACCGCCCAGTTATGCGGGCAGTGGGTGAACTGTCACCGGCGGGCCTGCGGTTTCCAGCCGCCCAGTAGAGAGGGCCTTGCCTCTAGTCTCCTGGTGTCTCCTGCTAGTCTTGGTTTCTCCTGCTAGACCAGATTTCCCCTGAGGGATGGTTCTCGGCAGTTCAAACTGTACTCTGGGCCTGCCGTTTGTTGGGTGTGGAGGGTGACTATTGGGAACCCCGGCACTCTATTGTTTTGTTTCCCTTGTGGGGAATAGAACTGTACCGCTTCCTTCCCCCTCTGAAATCCAGTACTCAGCCCGGGGGTCAGTGCTGGCTTGGCTGGCGGGATTCCACTGAGTCCCAGCCACTTTTCTCCCTGCTTGCTAATTAATCGCTTCTCTGAGGCGCCACGCCTTCTGTAGCCGCGGGGCAGGCCACTCGAATCCGTCTGCCCAGATCTCAGGGGTCACACAGTTGGCTATTGGGATCCCCGGCACTCTATCATTTTGATTTTTTTCTGCTTGCCCCTCCCCCAGCACTGGCTAGACAAGTTTCGTTTTGGCTGCTGATGGGAGGGGGGGTTGAAGGTCAGGTGTCTCTAGTTTTCCCCTAGTCTTTATGCAGGCTCACTCTGATACTCCCTCCCCCGGAAAGCCTAGGAGAGATTTTATGCGAATTCCCTGATGTATGGGGGATGAGCTGAGTGCCACACACCTGTTTTGTTGTTGCAATCTGTCGGAGAGTGGCGGTGGATACTTCAGCTGAAAGACCCCCCAGATCCCCCAACCCGGAATGGACCACGCGAGACACTGGATGCAAACCGCAGGAGGGTTTATTCTCACACAGGCGCCTGCGGGTGCACAGCAAAACCTCAGCCGGAGCTTCGGTGACTGGCACACCCGGGCTCGGGGGTACAGAGTTTTTATAGGAAGCAGGGGGCAAGGTTTCAGCCTAGCACAGTAACAGTTATTCTATTGGTTTATCTAAGTTCCTCTAGGTCCAGCCCCTTAGGTCACCTGGGGGGTAAACTTGTTTTTTTCCACTTTATGTTCTCAGAAAAGAAACCCATAAATTGCATCCTATTCTTTTAGTTCCTGTTTTTACTCTATTTGCTCAAGCTTGGCCTTCCCAGGATTATCTATATGGAACATCTGGTGGTGGCATTGTATAGAGCTTGGAGTGTTAAGTGCAGCTGGGAAGTGCTATGTGCAGCTTGTGGGGTTTTAACATGGGGGTTGTACATGGGAACATCCTGTAGGGCACAGGAGTTAGAATTCCTAACGTTGGGTTTGGGGCCCTGTAGTCCTTCACAGCTTTCCAAGATGGTGGCCACTGATTCGCCTCTCATTCTTAATCAGATGGCTGCGGATGGATACCCTGTCTTCCAAGGATGCTGTTGATAATTAATCACAATAATGGGAGCCATGGCACTACCAGATGAAAGGAAGCCAACTTCACCCTGCAGACTGGGGATCCCTGGTCATGCTGTGGGACTTCAGCTTTGTTTTTCACCAAGTGTCCTGAGCTTCAGCTTGTCCCCAGAGTCACCTATCTCTCTTCCAAATGAGTTTCTTGGTCTGTTTTCTGTTGCTATAACAAAATACATGACACTGGATCATTTATTAAAGAAAAGAGGTTTATTTTGACTCATGGTTATGAAAAGTTCAAGATCAGGTAGCTGCATCTGACGAGGGCTCCATTTTATGGCAGAAAAACAGAAGGGGAAGCAGATGAGTACAGAAGCAGAGCAAGGGAAGGTCAAACTTGATTTATAACAACCTGCCCTCTAAGTAACTGATCCAGGCCCTCAAAAGCTAGAAATCACCCATCTAAGAAAGGTATAAACTATTCATGAGCGCTCAGGTCCCACATTCCAAATGCCTAACCCCAGGGCCCACCTCTCAACACTGCCACATTGAGGACTAAACCCAAATGTGAGTGTTGGTGGGGACAGACCGAATTCACACCATTGCAATGAGCTGCCTTTTCTTGACCTCAGAAGGCCTTGCCACCTGACTTCTGGTGCTGCTGGGGTGGCACAGGCTACAGGTGAGTGATGATGTGGCACATGGTACTGTTGTCTCCAGGGCCACTGTGGGAATGTGTGCTTGTCAGGGCTGGGTAGATGGTGGTGTTTTACAAGTCCCCTCAGTGTTTATCTAGGTTTGCTCCCTCTGCTCTGAGGACCCAAGAAACCCCCTAGTCTTGGGGGCTGCCAGGAGACCCTCCTCTGCTCTCCCTTGTGCAGTTGCTGGAGGATCCCTGGAAGCTGCTGTCTATGAAGGTGATTGTCTCCTATGTATCTCCTATTTTATGATGCAACTTATAAAACCCCAGCCCAGAGCTGTCCCATGGCTCAGGTGCTGGGCTTGCTTCCCTGAAATATCCCCAATCTGGCTTTTTAGTTTTTAATCTCACTTCCTTTGTTCCTCTTCTGTCTTTTTCCCTCCTTTGTACAGTGGGAACCTCTAGTTGCACAGTGGGTGGTGCAAAGAAAAGCTCAGTGAGTGGGGTCAAGAGTGCTCAACTGTCCTCTCATCTTCCCACTCTTGCTACACATAGACCACTGTCACCCTGTGGCTTCTTCCTGGGGGCAGTGGAATCCTCCAAGGGCTGCTGGTCAGCCTGAGCTCCAGGCAGGGCAGGCAGGAAGGGGAAAGCAGGAGGAACTGTACCTGGAAGATGACCAGCTTTAGCAGAAGCTCAGTACAGTGTTTGGTGACTGGGGCAGGGAGATGGGGCTCCTTTCCAGTGGACAGTGCCTCTAGCAATTTTTGATGTTACATATTGAGGTCATAGGTGTTAGAATCTGGGGTGAGGACTCACTGGAATGCTGAACATTTGCTCTACCTTGAGAAGTCCTGGCCAGATTGCATACCTAGCTATCTACCACCACAATGAGTCCTGCTATAGTTTGGATTTTTTTTTTACTGGTTATTTTTAGTTATACATGATAGTAGAATCTGTTTTGATATAATTATGCAAGCAAGGACCTTATTGTAATTAGGACCTCATTCTTGTGGATGTATATGATGTTGGGAATTACTGTGGTGTTTTCATGTGGGTACATAGGAAAATTATACCAGATTCATTCCCCTGTCTTCCTTTTCCTGTCCCCCTCTCCCTTCCCTCTAATAGAACTTTGTCTAGTTTATAGAACTCCTACTCCCACCCCACTCACCATTGTGTGTTAGTTTCCACATATCAGTGAAAGCATTCAACCTTATTTTTTTTTTTTTTTGGCTTATTTCACTTAGCATGATAGTCTCCAAGTTCACACATTTACTGGCAAATGTCATAAGCTCATTCTTCTTAATGGCTGAGTAATGATCCCTTAAATATATATATTAATGGATCATTACTCATCCATTAAGTGATATATATATATATCACATTTTCTTTATCTATTCTCCTGTTGAAGGGCACCTAAGTAGGCTTTATAGCTTAGCTATTGTGAATTGTGCTGCTATAAACATTGATATGGCTGTGCTACTGCTGTATACTGATTTTAAATCCTTGGCTATATACTAAGTAGCGATATAGCTGGATCAAATGGTGGTTCCATTCTAAGTTTTCTGAGGAATCTCTACACTGCTTTCCAGAGTGGTTGCACCAATTTGCAGTTGCACCAAAAATTTATGAGTGTACCCTTTCCTCAAAACCCTTGCCAACGTTTATTAGTTACTTCAATTCTTGATAGTTGTCATTCTGACTGGAGTAAAGTGAAATCTCAGTTTAGTTTTAATTTGCATTTTTTTAAATTGCCAAATGTTGAACATTTTTTTCATGTATTTGTTGATCATTTGTATTTCTTCTTTTGAGAAGTGTCTGTTTGGTTCCTTTATCCATTTAGTGATTAATTTTTTGTTTTCTTGGTATTAAGTTTTTTTTTTTTTTTTGCATATCCTGGAAATTAACACCCTGTCTGAGGTGCAGGTGGCAAAGATTTTCTCCCATTCTGTAGGCTCCTTCTTCATGCTCTTGTTTCCTTTTGCTGTGAGGAAGCTTTTTAGTTTGATGCCATCCCATTTATTGATTTTTTATTTCACTTCTTGCCCTTTAGGCATCTTGTTAAGAAGTCAATTCCTCAGTGGAAATGTTGGAGTGCTGGGCCTACATTTTCTTCTAGTAAGTGGAGATTTTTTCGTCTAATTCCTAGTTCTTTCTTTCTGGTCATGTTTTTATGATGTTATTGAGGGGGATTTTTCTTAAGAGAGTTCTCTGAGCTCCTTCTGTATACAAATTATAGTTTGGATCTTGAAGGCTCACCAAAGGCCCATGTGTTGAAGGTTTGGGCCCTAACCTGTGGTGGCTATGGGGAGGTGGTGCTCTTTGGGGCAGGGGCAAAGTGGGTGGAAGTTAGGTCACTGGGGATGTGTTTGGAAGGGGATATTAGGATCTGGATCCTTCTTCTTTGCTTCCTGGCCACCAGGAAGTGAGCAGCCTCCTTGGCCGTGTACTCCCACCGTGGTGTACTGTACCACCACAGGCCCAAAGCAGCAGGGCCAAGTGACCATGAACTGAAACCAGGAGCCAAAACCTTTTATCATTTTAAGTTGATTTTTTCAAACATTTTCTCAAAGTAACACATGTCCTTGAAACAAGACTTCTTACCTGATGCACAAACCAGGAGCCTGTTCCTATTACTTGAAATGGGGAAAATGATAATGAATTACTTGTTGATTGAAAACTTCTAAAAAAATTCTTAAAATATATCTAAAATTTTAAAAAGCCTCTTTATAATTGATAACCTTAAATAATCCCCCCCCCAAGGATAACTGGAACACAAGATAACAGTTCCTATAAGGGATAATCTATGATGATAGAATGTCACTTTCTTAGCACCTTCTGTCTTTATCACCAGATGACCTAACTTCAATTTGACTATGTTGCAGGGGTAACCTCACCACCCTGGGAGCCAGACCATCCAGAACAGATTGTCACGGCTGCAGATACCATTGTGTAAAAAACAGCTGCCAAACTAAGTGGCTTAGGACAACTGCTGTGTTATGCTCATGGCTTCTGTGAGTCATGGTTTGGGGAAGAGCATGGAGGGCTGGCTGGAGTTTGCTTCATGATGTTGGAGCCTCAGCTGGGAGACCTCAAGTTTGGAGCTGGAGTCTTCATATGTCTGGGCACTGGGCAGGACAACTCAAGGGCTGGGCTCATTGGGCATCCACCAGAACACCTCCATTGGATTCAGCATGTGGCTCAAAAGTGAGTGTTCCTATAAATAAGACAGAAGCTGCATCTCCTTTTAAGACCAAGTTTGGAAGTCACATAGCATCTCTCTGTCCACTGGTTGAGGCAGTCAGGGCCACATTGTGGAATGGCTTGTGAGATGGAGAAGATGCATACCCATAAACCCCACTCATGGTTCAGATATTCTACCATTTTCCCAGCATTTTTTTTAAATCTTGTGAATTGAATATTAGGGATATAAAAATAAAAATTTTCCAAGTAAATTTCAGGTAAGACCCACTAGGATGACTATAAAAAAGATGGATAAAACAAGTGACGATGAGAATAAGGAGAAATTATTATTGCTATACCTTGCTGATGGGAATGAAAAATGGTGTAGGCACTTGGAAAACAACTTGATGATTCTTCAAAACATTAAACAGAGTTACCAGACAATTCAGCAATTCTACTCCTAAGTGACAATGTATGTTCACACAAAAAATTGTACATGAGTTTTCACGGCACCCTTATTCATATATCCAAAAGGCAGAGATGATAGAAATATTCATTCTCTGATAAATGGTTAAGCAAGATGTGGTCTATCCTCATAGTGAAATATTATTCAGCCAAAAAAGGGAATGAAGTACTACTGATTTATGCTACAACATGGATGAATCTTGACAACTTTATGCTAAGTGAAATAAGCCAGAAATTCAAAAGCTACATACTGTATGATATTTTTAGTATGCAAATTACAGATACAGAAAATAGATTACTGGTTGTCAGGAGCTAGGGGAGGGGAGAATGGAGAGTGACTGCTAATGGGTATGGAATTTCTTTATGGAGGTGATAAAAATATTCTAGAATTAGATAGTTGTACAACTTTGTGAATATGCTAAAATTCACTGAGTTGTACACTTTAAAATGAATTTCATAGTGTATGAATTATATCTCAATAAAAATTGTTTCAGAAAAAATATTTTAAAAAGTCAGCTTAGTGATATATCTTCCATGAATTCTGGATATTAAATATATCCCTGTTGAGATTTTTTTTAGGGTGCAACTGCAAATAAGGGGGTAGAGATACCCTGCTGCAACCCATACAGGGCTTTCTGTAGGAGGAGGAGTTGAAGTTGTGATTTATGCTGGTGGCCTAAGTAGACCTTCTACTCCAAACCCAGTGTGAATCTTGGAATCAGTGTGAATCTTGGAATTCTCTCCTCACCACACCCACCAAGCCTGGTGGGTGTGGTGAGGAGAGAATGAGATGAACATGAAGCAGATGTGAAAGCTCAGGGTTATGCAAGGATTAGAATTTGAAGGCATAGTGTCTCTGCCTATTAGTGAAATGGACTTAACAAATGCCCAGCCCTGAGTGGTGGATGCTGTGGGAGGAACATGCATTGGCCAGAATCCTGGGATTTGGCATCATTAAGACCCAGATATTATTAGGCAGGTAGGAACAACACCATTCTATCTGGCCACAGCTGCTATCCCCTGAGAAGGAGAGTTGGCAAGTTCTAAGCAGCATGTCAGCATCCTGGAGAGTGGCCTGAAGTTAGGACAGAGTTTCTCCCCAAAGGGGGGATGGGGTTATTGGGGAAAGGGAAGCAGGATGGAGCCTGGAGATGGAGTGGCTGCCACAGTTGTGGAGGAGGTGGGTGAGAAGGAGTGGAGGGCAAATTTGGGAGGCTTGCTCTATGTTATCTGTAACATTGTGGTTCCCAATGAACAAATTTCCTGGTGTAGATGGCCTGTCTAGTCCCCTGCCCTGTGACTTGTAATAAGTGTGGAGAGAGTGACACTAGTACAGGACCAGCTTAGGCTTTGAGGAGGCTTGGCACTTCTGCTTTTGTGCTAGGAGGGCCTGAGCTGCCTTGTATGGTGTTCACTCTTAGACTAGTGAGACAATAAGGTGTAGCTGTCCCAGCTTTTTGGCTGAGCCTGGCCCTCAGATGACTTCTGAGCTGATGGCAGTGAGTGACCACTGGCCAGAAGAGCCCCCCCCCCAGGGGAGCCCAGCTTAGTTTGCAGAGTCATAGCAATTAAGGCAGCCATTGTTCTAAGTCACTGAGTATTGGGGTAGCTGGAACTCTTTGTTCTTGGTCTATCCTTTGACTCCTGACTGGTAGGAAGAGGTTACTGATCTTTGACTCTCAACAGGTGGGTACAGATTGCCACTTTTTCTGTATAACAATGTTCTTGACCCTGGGAAGAATTGATGTCATGGATAGAGAATCAGTCAGCGGATGCCAGTGCGGAGAGGCTGGTTAGAGGTGGGTACCAGTAGGAGTAACTGAAGCTCACTCAGATGGTGTCTTTGTGCCTGGGATGTTTGAGACAGGAGCACTTCTAGTTGGTGCTAATCTTCCCAAAGCCCTGGGGAGCCTTGAGGTTTATTTTTCCCCCAACTTCCCCGCCGCCTCCACCCAGACTGTGGCTCAATCTATAGAATTGTCCACAATGAAGCTCACCTACTGCCTGTCATAAAGCATGGCCTGTGTTGTCCCACTCCTCACTGGATTGACAAAAGCTCAGCTACTGACACAAGCTCAAATGCGAACTACACAGAGGAGGGATTAGCAGGAGGCTTCTTCAGTGACTTCCATAGCTAGATTCCTCCATAGCTTTTGTCATAGTCTGGGAACTGTTCTCAGTATCTGCATGCATTGGAAGGCCAGGGCCAGATCCAAAAGAGGCCTTGCATGTAAGAGGTGCCTAGCAATGCTTGTCATATGAAGGACATGCAGATGGAGTAGAGCAGGAGCTGGGAGGGGAACAGGAAGCCTGGAGTCTATGTGGGAAATAGAAGACCATGGATGCATTTCTTAGAGGTCTTCAGGCACTGAATGAATAGGAACAAGACAGTACCAGCAAAGAAGAATAACCTTTATCTCCTGCTGGCAGGAACAGAGAGAGTATCATGCCTGTGCGGTGTCAATAATTCTGAGCTATTTAAAATGGAGCTATAGTGAACAAGACACATTTATAAACTCCCCTGTCAATATCTTTTTTCCATCAGTGAAGAAAGGAGGGAGGACCAGAGAGGAATGTAAAGACAGGTTAGTGATGGCCTGGTAAGGGGAAAAAGAGCCATCTGGGGTGTGGAGCTGCACTGCAGCATTTGCTCTGAACCCTAGAACTCCACCTGGCTGCAGCTCCTCCATCCTCAGCCCTGTTACCCCCACACTTCCACCCTGTTGGACACTTTTTAGATGTGCAGGGCTGCTGCAAGTTTGCATGTTTTCAGTGTGCAAGAATAGTGTGTGTGTCAAACATCTTCCATTTTCATTTCTCCCAACATGAGATTCTTCAGCTGTATCTGTGGTACTTTCTGGCATCTAGAATTACCTTTTGCAGCTATTAGTATTAGCTCTTAGTGTATTCAAGACTTTCAGTTAACCCCACCCTCTTTGGTCATCCTGAATTCTAGCATGAAGAACATCTTCCATGAATTTCCTCAAGTACATCTGGGAGTGGGATCAATGATTCACTGCCATCTATTAAAAAAAGGTGTATTGCTAAATGTCTCACATTTTTAGGTGCATTTTATGAGTTGCGTGTTCTTGTTTCTTTAATGTTTGGTGATTTTGGGGGGCTTTGGTTGGGTAACCAGGACTTAAACCCAGGGGCACTTAACCACTGAGCCACATTCCTAGCCTGTTTTTAAATTTCTTAGTTTGAGGCAGGATTTTGCTAAATTGCTGAGGCTGGCTTTGGACTTGTGATCCTCTTGCTTCAGCCTCTCGAATCACTGGGAGGCTGTGCACCATTGCGTCCAGCTCACGTTTGGTAGTTTTTAATTGGTTGTCATATGCTGTGAATTTTAACTTCTCGGGGATTGGGCATTTTTATATTTCTATGTATTTTTTTTTAAGATTTATTATGGGATACAATTAAGTTACTGGAAATGGTTTGATTCATTTGAGTCTCACTTGTGAACACTGTTAGGTAATACAGGGGCGGTCCCTAATCTACTAGTGAGGTCAGATTCTTCTGAATACTTTACCCAATGGCTGGTGGGGTTGTTAGGATCAGGCACTATTCCTGGCCCATGATTCCCCCCCTTCCTTTCTAGTGATTCTTTTCCAGTCTCAGATATTTTCTTCCAACATGGATCCATGGTAATCTCAGGACTTGGGGCCCCTGCAAGTCTCCCTGTGCACTCTGAAGCACTCTCCTGGCCATGCTGTGCTCTGCAATCTCTGGCTGCCCTGGCCCCTGGATTTTCAACTCTGTCTCCTAACTCAGGGGTCCTCCAGTCTCTGCTTGGCCACCTGCTGCCCACCTCATGTTTCCAGCCTGGGAAACTCCCATGGAAGTGAGATGGGGGCAGTCCCAGGGCTGCTTCTTTTTCCTAGTCTCAGCCCTTGAGTCTTCTACCACCTGAAACCTAAGTCTTGGGCATAGTTGCTTCATATACCTTGTTGGTTTTGTTTTTGTGTGACTATTTTAGGTGGGCATGGGGTATAGGTTTGATTCCTGCCACTCCATCTTGGCCAGAGTTTTAAATGTGCTCTCCTCTGGCTGCTCATGAGTTAAGACTGTTCATACCTTTGATTGCTCTTCTCTTGTTTCTTGTCTTTTTTTTTTTCGTATTATTTGTAGAAGTTCTTCGTATAATCTAAATATCAATCCTCTGTCAGTTTAAAATGTTATAAATGCCATCTGGCAATCTGTCACCTGTTAATGTTATGTATGGATCTTTACTGAATCAAACTACCTCATTTTGGTATAGGTGAATCTATTCAGGTTTTAATTTTTTGTTGTTGTTTTAAGGAATCTCTTTTCAGCCATGGATTACCAAGTTATTCTCTTACATTTCCTTTATAATCTTACTGCTTTCATCTAAGTATTTCCCTCTTCTGAAGACTACTTTGTTCAAGAGGGTAAGATAGGTATTCAACTTTCTTTTCCCTTCTTTATAGTGTACCAGTTTTCCAGGTTCAGTGTGTCACTTACTTATTGCTCTGTAGTATTGAACTATTTTTTTTTGCACTCAGTTATAGATTTAATATTATTGTGTAAAATATTATTATTGTAGGCATTGGAATACATGAAGAAACAAAATAAAGACCTAAATAAATAAAATATTGTACAGGATGTACAATGGTTAAAGGTTTTAGAAGACCAGAAAATAGGCTCTGAAATAAGATGTTCATTCATTTATCCCTTTTTACAGAGTCTGTCTCATATATGTCAAAAGCTCTGCCAAGTACCAGTGTTACAGTGATGAGGAAGTTCTGCCTAACAGAATTTGGATTTTAGTTGGGAAGTTAGACAGTTAGAAAGCAATTAAAACAAAGTTTTAGTCACAATTAGGCTTAATTCTCATGTAGAGTATGAAAATTAAATTATATGATAAGATGCTGGCACAGAGTAGGCACTGAAAAATGCTTTTTATTTTTAACAAACTAAACCATTTCACTTGTGAATAGAGAGAACTTATAAACAATAAAATATTGTAATGATTTCAGTAATAAAGGTTGGCACAGAAAGTTTTGCTGCATCATGCAATCTTAAGTGCAACATCCTTGTTCCCATCTTTGTAGACTCTCACTTTTGTCCTTCTAAGACTATTTTTTCCTGTCCAAATTTACCAATTATCTGGTCCCTTTGTGTCTGTGGGTCTGCCTTGAGTTCTAAAATGTATATTATTGATCTGTGTGTGGGAAGCCATTCTCGAACGTGATTGAGCATCTCCCTGATTGGGTGTGAGGTGTTCTGGCTAAACTGTGTCGAACTAATCCCCACCCTCTCTAGGTGCGAGAGCCCATCCGTGTGGGTGTGTGATTGACCATTGACCATGAGACCAATCACTGACCCTGACCTTGGAATGCTGTCCCCCTCGACCTTCATTGGATGGAATTTTCCCATGAATTTCTTGTTCCCCAATAAAAGGCCATCCTCTGGCCTGCTCTCTCGATCTCTCCTGCTAGTCCTGAGTAAGCCTTGCTGCCCCACCGGGTGGTTCGAGGCAGGAGCCAGAGGGAGGGCCCTTTCAGACCTGGTCAAAGAAAAAGGTAATTGAGTCTTGTGTGTTTATTTATTTATTCATTTTTTTAATCTACTTTATTTTTTAATTAGTTATTCAAAACATTACAATGCTCTTGACATATCATATTTCATACATGAGATTCAAGTGGGTTATGAACGCCCATTTTTACCCCAAATACAGATTGCAGAATCAAATCCGTTACACATCCACATTTTTACATAATGCCCTATTAGTAACTGTTGTATTCTGCTACCTTTCCTATCCTCTACTATCCCCCCTCCCCTCCCCGCCCATCTTCTCTCTCTACCCCATCTACTATAATTCATTTCTCTCCTTGTTTATTTTCCCATTCCCCTCACAACCTCTTATATGTAATTTTGTATAACAATAAGGGTCTCCCTCCATTTCCATGAATTTCCCTTTTCTCTCCCTTTCCCTCCCTCCTCATGTCTCTGTTTAATGTTAATCTTTTTCTCCTGCTCTTCCTCCCTGCTCTGTTCTTAGTTGCTCTCATTATATCAAAGAAGACATTTGGCATTTGTTTTTCAGGGATTGGCTAGCTTCACTTAGCATAATCTGCTCTAGTGCCATCCATTTCCCTGCAAATTCCATGATTTTGTCATTTTTTTAGTGTTTATTTTGATCTCACTAGTTAACTTCTATGCTACGAACCTCTTTTATGAAGCCAGGCGGCTGATCTGTGGATGTATTTCTGTACCTAAATCATGCCCCAGTGCCCCACCTCCTTCAGCCATGCTCCACCTACCTACAATTACATATATTACATATATATATATAAAACTGACAAAGCATTGATATTTAGATTATACCTAGTCATATATTCAAATTATTAATCTAGCAAATGGATCAATCCACTAATTAGGTTCTAGACCTCACATTCATTCATTCATTCATTCATTCATATTTTTACTAAGGCTTTGAGGTATTTCTTCTGTTTGGAAGGCAAAGAACCTATCAACCTTTTTCTCTCACCCCTGGGAACTTCTGCATCTAGAGGGTTTGGAGAGAGAAAGAAAAGAAAGGAGAGGGAACAACTCTTTTTTTTCGGGGGTGGGGTGGGATAATTTTAGATTGCCAAAGATTTGCAAGGGTTGTACAGAGAACATACATAGCCTTTAGTCAATTTCTTCCATTATTAAATTGCCATAGCATATTGGTCAAAGCCAAGACCACAGTGTGCATGCAGCCATGGTGCACATGGGTGCATTACTATTAAGTAAAGTCCAGGCTTCCTCTGAATTGCAGGAGTTTCCCCACTGGAGTCTGTTTTCTATTTGTTATGGTTTGAATATGACGTTTCCTCCAAAAGCTTCTGTGTTAATGCTGGAATAGTCAGAGGTGAAATGATTAGATTTTGAGATCTATAACCTAATCAGCTGAGGAATCCATTTGCTGGATTAATCATTTGAATGGTCTTAACTACCTGGAAACTGTAGGCAGGTGGGGCATGGCTGAAGGAAGTGGGGCACTGGGGATATGCCTTGGTATTTCTTTGACTTGTTTCCCTTTCTCTCTCTGCTTCCTGGCCACCATGAGAAGAGCAGCACTCTCCGCCTGCTGTTCTTCCACCACGATCTTCTGCCTCACCTCGATTAGGTTACAGGTCTCCTAATCTAATCAGCGGAGGAGTTGGATGACCGTGTGCTAAACTCTGAAATTGTGAGCCAAAGTAAACCGTTCCACCTCTCAGTCATTCTTGTCAGGTATTTTGGTCACAGAGATGAAAAGCTGACTAACATAAGGTTCCAGGGTCCCATCCAGGATTCCATATGGCATTGAGTCCACGTCTCTTTATGTCCTCTGGTTTGTCACAGCTTCTCAGTCTTCCTTTGCTTCTCATGATTCTGACAGTTGAGAGGAGGCCAGGCATTCTGCTGGGTGCCTCTCAATTTGAATGGGCTGAGGTTTGCTCATAATAGGCTGGGGCTGTGTGCTGTGAGGTCTTGTCAGCCCATCACTTGGGCCACCTGACATTCACATGGCATCGCTGGGACACTGACCTCCACCACCTGGCCAGAACAGTCTTCCAGCTCTCTCCACCAGGGGGTAATTTCTTTCCCTTTTCCTTTTCTTTCTTATTTGGAGGTAGTCACTAATTCCACTCCACATTCAAAGCTGGGTAGAGATGATTAAATTGTACTTCTGGGATGAGGTAGTAGCAACAGAAATTCTATCCTTCCATAAGAAAAATTCTCCTCCTCCAGTAGCGCCCCTACCTGCTGACAGTTGCCACCTAGTCAGTTCATTCAAATTTTTAATCCAGCAAATGGATTAATCTGCTGATTAGGTGACAGGTCTCATAATCTAATCATTTTACCTCTGAACATTCCTGTATTAACACAGGAGCATTTCTGGTATATTTCATAACCAAACTATAACAGACAGAAAACGGTCTCTATCGGGGATAACTCTTGCAATCCAGAGGAAGCCTGGAGTTTAGTTAATAGTAATGTACCGATGTGCACCAGAGGGCTGTGTGTACCCCATTTAAGCTTGTTATAAATATGTTTACCCTGTCTCCTGGGCAAGCATCATTTCTACTGTGTCTGATTCCCTGCTCTAGTTTCTCCTCCAGAGTCATCTGCCTATGGCCCAGCTCCAATAACATGACTCCAAGTTCACACAGTGTCACTGGATACGGACCCCTGAGGTTGAGGATGTCACCTTGCAGCAGCATGAGATTTACACATGTCTTGTTTGACTTGTGTTAAGTATAAACACTTTTAAAGTTAGTTTCCATATTAATAAATTGAGAGTTGCATATAAAACTCTGAATGTCCAATTTCACTTAAGAAGAGCCCATTTCCCTTCATGGCAACCACTGGCTAGGGCTCAGGAGTGGGAGGTGCCTCCTTGGATGGATTTGGGCCAGAGACGCAGTTCACTCTTGCTTCTGGCATTCCCTGTCATATCCTGATGGCTCTCCCTTTCCTTGTTCATTACTTGGCATTTGTTGGCACAAGTTTTCAACTCTTGGCCCTATCTGTAACCGTAGTCCCTTCACCTTCTGAATGTAGCCCTCATTGCTCTAAGGCACATTTTTTTTAAAAAAACTTTTTTTTTCTCTTTCTTCTCTCCTATCTCCCTCCCTAACAAGACTGGGGAGACAGTGTTATCTTTTCTTCCCCTAGCTAATTGCCCTTGAACACACCCACTACAGGAAGGAGATGCCTGCTGAGGATCTGGAAAGTGAATATCTCCCCAATTAACAAGTGAATCTTAACAGCTATCAGAGTGCCCTTGGTCCCCCCCTACCAGAGCACACCTGGAATGTAACCCTTGAAGTTCCTTTAAAAGGCCCCTGTCCCTCCTGATTGAGATAGTCACAGATTTGGGACAGGAGTTCTCTGTGTTTCTCCTTTGCTAGCAAAGCAATAAACCTCTTTTTCCTTTTTCTCAAAATCGGGTCCTCTTTGTTAAATTGACGTTGATTGGCATTGACATTGATTGACAGAGATTGAGCTTTCAGTTACATATCCTCTCCAAGGGGAAGCTGTGGCCATAGCACGGAGGTGGCAGAGCTCGCAGAACTGTGCTTTCTCCTTGAGCCAATCTTAGGACTTGTCTTCCTAATTGGCACCCACCCTGTGTCTTGTGTGCCCTCCTCTCTCTTTGCTCCCTCTCTGCTTCTCATCATCTACCTGCTCTTCAACTCAGGCCCTGAGCTGTCTCTGGACCTTGCATGTATGTGGCTTTAGCTGGGTCATCATGTGAACCAAATCGGAAGGATCTGTGGGCAGCTCTGTTGCTACTCCCACTCCAGTGATCCCATGCTCCCTTCAATGCTGACGGGTCAGTGTCACTCAAAACTCATATGTTTGGAACTCTCATCTCCAAGGTGAAGGTATTAGGAGATGGGGACTTTTGGGAGGTCATATTTTGGACTTTTGGGAGCACCCATATAAATGAGACCTCAGAGAGCTCTTTTTTCCCTTCCACCTTGTGAGAAGGCATTGTCCATGAACCAGAAAGCGGCCCTCACCATGCAACAAGTGGTTCACCTTGTGAATATAGCCCTCGGGTGCTCTGAGGCTTATTATTATTATTTTTTTTTTGGCAGGGCGGTGAGGGTAGGGAGGGTGGGGGGAAAAGGGGTAGTTACCAAAGATTAAACTCAGGGGCACTCGACCACTAAGCCACATCTCTAGCTCTATTTCTTTTTCTTTTTTTTGTGTGTATTTTATTTAGAGACAGGGTCTCACTCAGTTAGTTGCTTAGCACCCCACTAAATTGCTGAGGCTGGCTTTCAACTTTCCATCCTCCTGCCTCTGCCTGCGGAGCCACTGGGATTACAGGCATGCACCACCTTTCGGGCTCTGAGGCTTATTTTTAAATGGAAAGTTTTCCTTTTCCTCTTCTCCCTATCCCCCTCCCTAACCTGTGGATGGGAAACAAAATTACCTTGAATTATCAGTGTTCCACAGGAAGGAGATGTCTGCCTGGAGATCTAGGAAGTAAATGTCTCCTAAATTAACAAGTCAATCCTCCACACACCAACAGGACTCTCTGGGACCCTCTGTCAGAGCACACCCAGAATGTAGCTTTTGAATAACTTCTTTAAATAGCTTCTGTTTTCCCTAATAGGCAGAATTACAGTCTAAGGGACAGGAGTCTCCGCGTTTCTCCTTTGCTAGCAAAGCAATAAGACTTCTTTTTCCTTTTCCTCAAAAAATCGTGACCTCATTATTAAATTGGCATGAATTGGCATTGGGGACAAGGACAGAGCTTTCGGTTACAACCAGACATCAAATCTGCCTTGATCTTGAACTTTGCAGCCTCCAGAACCACGATAAATTTCTGTTGTTCATAAGCCATTCAGTTTATGGTATTTTTTTTTCAAATTTTTTATTTAGCAGCTGGAGTGGACTAAGACAGCAACCAAACAGTATCTGCTCAATGACCAAGTGTCTATAGTATATTCTCTTCTGTGATTTCTGATGGAGTCTGAAAATTCTCACCAGGTTATACTTTTCAACATTAAACAGTGAAATTTCTATTTAAATAGAAATGCTTAGCTGGATGCCATGGAGCATCCCTTTATTCCCAGTGATTTGGGAGATTGAGGCAGAAGGATCACAAATTCAAGGTCAGCTGGGCAACTTAGTGAGCTTCTATCTCATAATAAAAAATAAAAAAGCCTAAGGATGTAGCTCAGTGGTTGTTGAGTGTCCCTGGGCTAAATCCCCACACCATGAAAAAATATTAAAAGTTGTGTTTTTATAAATATTCAAAACAGTGTAGAAGTACATTGTGTCCCCCCATCCCCCCACTTATTCTCCCCTCTTGGGGTAACCTCTCTGTGATGAGGAACCTTTCAAACTTCCCTGACTCCCCTCTTCAGATAACATAAATAAGATTATATTCTCATTTAGTGTGCCTTTTTTCACTTAGTCATAAATTGTTTACATCTTTCCATATGTGTGCAAGTGTTGGGGTCACTCTTTTTAATGGCACCCTGGTTGCATTGTATGGATACACCTAACTTGTTTAACTAGCTCTGGGATTATGAGATTGAAGTTGTTTCCAGGATTTTCTACTGTAAGGAATGCTTTGAAGTGCATCTTTGTTTTTATTTTTTTATTAATTTTAAAAAATTTATATATGACAGCAGAATGCATTATAATTTATATTACACTAGAGAGCACGATTTTTCATATCTCTGGTTGTATTCAAAATATATTCACACCAATTTGTGTCTTCATACATGTACTTTGGATAATGATGACCATAACATTCCACCATCATTTCTAACCCCATGGCCCCTTCCTTCCCCTCCCACCCCTCTGCCCTATCTAGAGTTTGTCTATTCCCCCATGCTCCCCTTCCCTACCCCACCATCAATCAGCCTCCTTATATCACAGAAAACATTCAGCATTTGTTTTTGGGGGACTGGCTAACTTCATTTAGCATTGTCTCCTCCAACTCCATCCATTTACCTACAAATGCCACAATTTTATTCTCTCTTATTGAGTAATATTCCATTGTGTATAAATGTCACATTTTTTTGTAAACCACTCATCTACTGAAGGGCATCTAGGTTGGCTCCACAATTTACCTACTGTGAATTGTGCTGCTATAAACATTGATGTGGCTGTGTCCCTGTAGTATGTTGTTTTTAAGTCCTTTGGGTATAGACCAAGGAGAGGGATAGCTGGGTCAAATGATGGTTACATTCCTAATTTTCCAAGGAATCTCCATTCTGCTTTCTGTATTGGCTACACCAGTTTGCAGTCCCACCAGCAATATATGAGTGTACCTTTTCCCCCACATCCTCACCAACACTTATTGTTGTTGTTTGTATTCTTAATAGCTGCCATTCTGACTGGAGTGAGATGAAATATTAGAGTGGTTTTGATTTGCATTTCTCTAATTGCTAGAGATGATGAACATTTTTTCATATATTTGTTGATTGATTGTATATCATCTTCTGAGAAGTGTCTGTTCAGGTCCTTGGCCCATTTATTGACTGGGTTTTTTGTATTTTTGGTGTTTATCTTTTTGAGTTCTTTATATATCCTAGAGGTTTGTGCTCTATCTGATGTATAATTGGTAAAAATTTGTGGAGCGCATCTTTGTACATGCAGCTTTGCTGTGAAATTCTTGTTAGGATAGCTGGTGCAAATATCCATGGGAGACACAGCTCTGAGTTCAAGCAAAGGTTTATTGCCAGGCTGCCCTTCTGCAAGTCACAGCAGCCTGCTGAAAAAACTTCTTAACTATATAGTCATGTACAATGGAGTAGTTAAAAAATAACCCATCTGGTCCTGTGATTTTTACTTGACATCTTTGTTGTGGTTTCAGTAGTTAGGGACTCTTTGGGGGCAGGCCTAAGGGGAAGGTCATGCCTGGGTGGGTGGGCAGGTGCTGATTTTCAAAATGGAGTTACTTTGGCCTAAGGACCTAACAATTCTTTCTGCAGAAGAGCACCCTAGTGAACACTTAAAAGTACTCATTGTGCCCTGCTGCAGTGCTAAGTGCTTTAAATGGGTCTTCTTTACTTTTCAGAGCATCTTGAATTTATAGATAACAAACCCAAGGCACAGAATGGTCAAGAAATAGCCCAAGGGCACACATGCAATAAGCAGTTTAAGAAACAATGTGTGCTATGTATTTAAAATTTTAAGAGCTATTACCAAATTCTTTCTAAAAAGACTGAAAAAGTGCTTCTCAGTTGCCAGTGACTGGTAGGGTCTAGTTCTTTACCCTTTTGCCATTGCCAATATTATATCTTTGCTAATATTATGAAAGAAAAATGTTAGGTTGTTTTGCTTGTTTAAATTTGTATTTGTCTATTAATGAGATTGAGTGTTTTTTTTTTTTTTTTTTTTTAATAATACTGGGAATTGAATCCACAGGCACATCCTGAGCTACATCCGCAGCCCTTCTTATTTTTATTTTGAGGCAGGGTCTTACTTAGTTGCTGAGAATTGGACTCAACCTTTTGAACCTCCTGCCTCAGGCTCCTCTGTGACTGGGATTACAGTCATATTCCACTGTATCTGGTGTGCTATGGTTTAGATACTGTGTAAGTGTGTCCCCCAGTGGTTCATGTGTGGTCCCTCGTATAGTAATGTTTAAGAGATGGTGGGACATAAGACCCTGGGCCTAGTGGGATGGGGAATAACATTAGCCAACAATAAAATATCTGAAGATATTTTTCTTCCTCACTGGGTCTCAGGACTTTATTTTTAGCCACTCCAGACCCCAGGGACCACTGTTTTGGGTGCTGCTTGAGCAAGGTCCTTAAGTCCTTTGTTTTCACACATAAAAAGTGTCAATAATGACAGAAAAAAGTTCCCGTGGTTATAATGTTACCAGCAGGAGGTCAGGATGGGGTCTGTGTTCCATCGAGTCCAAGAACACTGAGAATAACAAAAAAAAAAAAAAAAAAAAAAAGAAAGAAAGGGTTCAGAACACCTGGCACCGTGCCTGGGAGGGTTAAGAGTGCTTCCTGCTAGGGCTGACCATCCTACTTTTATGGGCATAAAAGGGGTCTGGTTTATTTTAAAAATTAATGGTTGGGTTTTGAGTCTAGGAGTCTTGGTGTTATGTGATTCAAGCTTGCTGCTAGGGTTTGCTGATTGGTCTGTGCCTTGGAACTATGAGCTGCTTGAGCAACTTCAGCTTTCTAGAGTTGTCTCTGTGGTTTAGAGCTCATGGCCTTGTGATGCAACTTGTGATAAGGGAGGAGGGGAGCACTTGGGCTCTCTACCTAACTGCCTAGCATTTCCCCTATCTCCACGATGTGGGTGAATCCCACAAACCTCTTCAAGTGCTTAGTTTGTTGCTTGCATACACAAGTGTCAAAGTTTGACTGACCTTAAAATATAGCTTATGGCCACTACCAGATATCAATTTCTGGGGGCTGAAGCTGTCCCTTGCCTCTCCTACTGAGACCAGGGTAAAATGACAGTCAGCATAGGTAATGAATGATTGGACCAGGAAGATAGATGCTGATCAAAAGGAAATAAAACGCTAGTTACCCCCAGAGCACTTTCTCCTCCTCAGCAGTTGCCAAAGTCACCTGCCTCCAGGGAATTGTTTTTCTCATCAAGAAATTGTTAATGAATACCCCCTGGATGGTTCTCTTCCTGTCCTTGGTCACGCCACTTTTTGGTCGTGTAGGCAAGATAAGAGGAGGAAGGGGCATGAGAAGAAAGGAAATCTGAAATCTATAAAAGGGGGAAGACACCTCCCTAGGGTACTAGCTCTGGATCCCCTCCTCTATGGAGGACACACACACTCTCTCTATTCTATCCTTTAAATAAAACTTTTTGCTCATCCCTTGGCATTTCTCGGGTGTTCTATCTTCAGTACCAGGGGAACAGGACCCCATCCTGATTTTCAACACTTGTCTCACTAGGAGTCACTCTCAGAGACTTTTCGGAGCCCTGTGAGGTCACATCCTGCCTCGTGGCCAACCCTATACCCAGAGAAGGTATCCCCAGCTGTGTTGATGTGGTAGGAACATGCACCAAAGTACAAGTTCAGGTCATACCAATGTCCCTGCAGACACTTGGCATGTCATTTGTGCATCTGAGTCTCAGTACTTGATGGAGAACTATGAGCAACACACCAAGGGGATGGGGCTGAGAGGACATCACTGCCAGTCAGTCCCTGCCCCAGTCTGCAGGGGATGCATGAAGTTTGTATTCCTGAAGCACACACATGCTCTCCACTCTTGGGCTGAGATATGCAATGCAGGGCTCTCTTCTCACCTTGGGGAGACCGCTCTATCTTCTTGCTTTGGACTGGCAGGGTGAGGAGCAGATGACTCCTCTGCATCAATGGTGACAACCTGAGGTCACAGAAGGGGTTAAATGGGGATGGGGAGAAAGAGTGGAGATTGGAAGGTCCCTGCAGAGGGTGAGCTCTGCTTTCTGACAAGTTCTCACCTCCAGAGCCTGAGGCTCAGGGAAGAAGTGATGCTTGTACCTAACAGAACTGGGCTGGAGATCAGGCTCTGGGTCTGGCCAACAACTGCATCAGCTGGTGGAGGCCAGAGTGCATACAAAGCTTTGGTGATCTTTGGGTGGCCTTGGGATGAGAACAAGTCAACCCAGTCATGACAGACTTTCCCTGCTCACTTTGGACTTTCTAGCTGATTTTTTGTTGTCCTGGGTCCTGGTAGGATGAGCTGAGGAATAGGTTGATTTAAGATACTTATTTTCCTTGCAGTGGCCTCCACTTAGCAACATTAACCCTCACAATATTTTTCAGAGACAGGAAAAGCAGAAGTCATACAGTGAACTCAGGCTAGGAACTGAGACTCAGATGTGTAAGGGGCATACCAAGCATGTGAAAGGGTATGGAAGTGATCTGAACTCTACCCCTGATGTGTTTTCCTACCACATCATACTAGCTGTGGTGCCTTCCCAGTGTATAGGGTTGATGACTAGGCAAGATGTGACCTCACAGCGCTCCACTATGTCTCTGAGAAAGACTCCTTTGTTCCTTTTTGGGGTTCCCATCTCATGGAGAGTCAGCATTGGTTTGGACCACCAAAATCAAGAACTGACCATGTGGCTGGGACACAAGATCCAGCCTTGGGAATGTGTCACAAAGACCCACATAATTTCCCCAGGAAATAAACTGGGTCACAGAAACCTTGTTGGAATGGAGATTGTGCCTTAATGCTAACCTAGGAAGGGCCACTCAGAACCAGGTGGGGAGAGAGTTCTGATTAATCTTGAACTCTCTGGCGAGGTGAAGTAGAACTTCCGGGAGGAATGGAATTGAGGCTGAAATGGAATTGAGTTTGCCAACCATTGAGACCTCATGACACCAATGAAGGGAGACCAAACAGCTTGAACCAGGGCACAAATTCTTACGTGTATTCACCGGAGGAGCCAGGGTAGCATATAAGGAATTTATGGCGTATCATGATAGAACCCTCCAAGTTTCAGAAATTAGAAATTAGGTTTGATGGACACAATCCTGGCTTCTCATTTCTTCATGGGTCTGTGGGCGTTTTCCCTCCTTTAGGATCATTATTTTATTCACTTTCTGAAAATGTGACAGATGCAAGTATTGGTTTATAAATTCATGAAAAATCACACTAAACTGGAAATAGTTTATATTGTGGAAAAGTACACACCCATCTAATAACAGTGATTACTGGAAGCATTTGGGGTTGGAACTGGGTTGCATGTTAGTCTTTTCCTTTATCTATAGCATCTGCATTTTGGTTTCAGTGAAGATACATTGATCTGTGACTCATGGAATTAATGATTTAACATTTACAAAATTTAAAAAGTAGTCCATGATTTTTCAAACTAAATTTGGGCAATAGAGAAGTGCAAAAAGTAAAAGAATGTAAAACCTTTCCCTAGAATTTCCCCCAGAACCAGTTCTCCAGAGGGACTTATTTTCATTTTATTGACTAGATTTAAGCCATATTTTTCTAGGTTATTCATTTACATTCTTATAATTCTTATTTTCTTCCTTACTTCATTCAGTTGTTCCCAATTTCTAAGTTGGATGCTTAGTTATACCCCTAAAGTTAAGTGGTACTTGCTTTTAATTGTTCCTTGCCTGTACACTGGGTGACTTGCTAGATGGCATTTTGTTATTGTTCAGTTCCAAGTGGCTTATCATATCCATCGATGATATCTTCTTTGACTTATTCATTATTTTATTTTTCCATGAACAATTTAGAAGATATTTTAACATTTTCAAACATATGGGGTTGTTTTGGTTTTCAATTCATATAGGCGATCAATATGCATATTCTGAAAGTACAAAAATAACTTCTCAAGGTAAAAGAGAAGGACTGACAATCCAATGAAGAAATGGACAACAGTTTTGAATCAACAGTTTGGAAAAGATAAAAGGTAGGAAATATGTAGACAGTTGACTTTGTAAGTAATTGGGGGGAGAGAGAGAGAGAGAGAGAGAGAGAGAGAGAGAGAGAGAGAGAGAGAGAGAGAGAGAGAGAGAGAGAGAATATGAATGCAAACAGGTGGGGGACAAGGTAAACCCTTCCAGAGCACATCCCCAGTGACTTATTTCCTCCAGCCATGCCTCCCTACCTGCAGTTTCCCTCCCAGTAGTCCACTCTACCATCAGTGGATTAACTCACTGCAGAGATTAGAGCCCTCAGGATCCAATAGATTCTCCAAAACTCAGTTCTGAACATTGCTGCACTGGTGACCAGATCTGAACACGTGAGACTTTGGGGGCATTTCAAATTCAAACCATGAAGCTGGTTCATTGTGTTGGCTCATTTTTTTCCCCTGCTTGACTTATAGGTTGTTATAATTAAAGCTTCATCCCGGGTTTCATAAACTGACTTCCAGACCACTCAAGTATAATCGAATCAAGCCTTTATTGAAGCGCACCGGTGGCGGCTGACCAGAACATAAAGCTGTTCCCCTGATCAGCCCCAAACAATTGCAAGGGTGAAAACCACAAAAGTGATGTTCGGGGGGTGTCTAGCCAATGCAAGCAAGCCAGGTTACAGAAGCGGGAGAGTGCAGTCAAGCGGAGGGAAGCCTAACCAATCACAGTTAGCCCAGTCACCCCAGTTACAGAAACAGAGCCCCGTTACCCTAGTTACAGAAACAATGCCCTGTTAGGTAGTTTCGTGTTCTCAGAGATTTCTATAGCAAAAGGAAAAGAACATTTTGCCCTGGTCACGACCCTTCTGCTTGGCATGGTTGTTTTACAGGATGAAGTCATAAAACAAAATGGAGTCACATTTGCTTCTGATATCACAGGTTATGGAGAGAGAGGTTGAATCTTGCATTGTGTTGGTGGTGGATTTGTCTACTCCTTTTGGTCTTTCAGGGTTTGCTCTGGATCTATGTTATTTCATGCTACAGGTTTAGACCTGGTGGATTTTCCATTTGGATGGCACTTTCTATCATTCTGGAATATTCATCATCTGTGTTTCTGCTAGAAGCATAATACCTCTGGCATTAGTCATACCCCGAGTGTTTATTCTGTTAGCTTCTTCCTGTAATTTTTCTTATCATTTTAGTTTCAATTCTCCTGTTACCTTATATTCTAGAAGTTTGCTTTTTATTTCATCCCTTTTGTTTTGTGGCACTGTGGATTGAATCCAGGGGCACTCTACCACTGAGCTCTATCACCAGCCCTTTTAAAAATCTTTTGTTTTGAGACAGGGTCTTACTAAGTTGCTGAGGATGGCCTCGAACTTGTGATCCTCCTACCTTAGCCTGCTGAGTCACTGGGAGTGCAGATATGGTACCAGTGTGCTTGGCCCTTACATTTTATTCTTGCATTAAGTATTTGATTAGTTTTATTCACTAAACATTCACTGATGACATTATGCAGATGCATGTTTATCAGACTGGAGAAGATAAGCATGTAGCACCCTTGCCTGCTGAGGGCCTGTGCTGTGTCTGCCCTCTCTAAGGACATCATCTCGTAGCAACTTATCAACTTGAAGTATTTTTTTTAGTTTATTTATTTTTCTTTTTTATTTATGTATGACAGCAGAATGCATTACAATTCTTGTTACACATATAAAGCACAGTTTTTCATATCTCTGCTTGTATACAAAGTATATTCACACCAATTGTGTCTTCATATCTGTACTTTGGATACTACTGATCCTCACATTCCACCATCATTAATAACCCCATGCCCCCTCCCTTCCCCTCCCACCCCTCTGCCTTATCTAGTCAACTTGAAGTTTGTGTAAGGACCAAGCACAGTTCATCCCCAGCCCAACACAGTTCTTGACTCTCAGGAGACAATGACAGCTGTGCCTCGTTTCATCTGGCAAGTCTCAAAGTATGGTTGTCAATCAGCATCACCAGCGCCAGATGGATACTGGCTTTTCAACTTTATCTGTGGGGATTCTTTGTGCCTTGCTGGATTAGTCAGCTTTCCATCACTGTAACAAAATACCTGAGATAATCAATTTTAAAAGATGAACAGTTTATTTTGGCTCACAGTTTTAAAGATTGCAGTCCATGATGACTTGACCTGGTTGTTTTAAAACAGGCCTGAAAACAGAGATCGCGGCAAGGCACACAGTGAAGCAAAGTTGCTCAGCCCATGGCAATGCAAAGTGAAAGAAAGAGAGATGGGAAGGGGCTGGGGAACTCATATCCCCTCAGGGACACACACCCCATAACCTAACTTCCTCCCACTGTGCTACACCTCTGAAAACTTTCACCACCTCCCAATAGTGTCACCCGCTGGTAACCAGACCTTTAACACAGGAGTCTGAGGCCGGAGGGCGCTCATCCAAATATGGCACTTATGTTTCAAGTAACTTCAGGAAGGAGGTACATTTGCTCCTGTCAGGGGCCTGAAGACTGTGAATCTAGGTCTACTTCAACTTCAATCTTCAGATTTTAGTTGTCTGCCCCAGAGGCAGGGAGCCTTCCAGATCCTAACCATGGTGGGTGTCTTCTCAGGGGAGAGTCCTTTCTTTTTCAAACTCTAAGGTTTCTCTCTAGTCTTGGAACTGCCTCAGTCCTACCTGCAGGAGGGCAGAGCCTCTGATCTTGTTCTCCACCCTGTTCTGCTCTTAGGGAAGCTCTCTGCCTCCCCACGGTTGACTGTGGATGGCCTTCTGCCTCAACCAGTTCTCACAATCCACCTCCTATCCACGAGGGTCAGGCAACGTCTTTTCTCCTTCTCACCTATCTTGGACATACTGTAAGTCCAGGCTTCCTGGCCTCACGACTCAATTGCCCTGTGACTTTGGGTTACTTTTTAAGAACTTCTCTGAACCTCAGTTTCCTCATCTGCAAAATGGCCACATATCAGTACCTTTATGGCAGTTTGTTTTTTTTTTTGTCCCTTTCCTCTTCTCTTTTCTATCCATTTTCCCTCAGAGCAACTGTTAAAGCAAGGCCATCAGGAATCTGAACTGTGTATTAAATAAGACGAAGGCTTAACTAACAATAGCTTAGTGGTTTCTTTGAAAATATTTCACCTTTTGATCCGTTCTGCTGTCGTCTTATTGTCACTGGTTTTTCAAGAGGGCCGACAACAAGACAAAAGACCTTAACAGAAAAATATCTCTAGGTCGCTGGCACAATAAAGCTGCAATGAGAATTCAAGTATCTCTTGCCTTTGAGTCATTATGAGAGACAGATAAGTAAACAGCAGCACAAAATGACAGCCCCCACACATGGCCCTTTGAAGGTAATCTGAATGTCAGCGTTTAAACACAGCTAGCATGTCTTGGAATCACTGGAATCTTCCCAAGACTGGGGTGTCATGTCCTTTGAAAGTTCCTCAAAAGATAAAACTCCACTGATTGCCCATATATTTTGACTCCTGTATGTGTAATGAATGCCTCCGCTTCTATTGCCAGATGCTCTGCAAGGGGATGAGGTTTTAATCAGCAGTCCATAAAATTCCCTCCCATTTTTCAGTGTAATGGACCTGAATGCTGTTATTGCTACTTGCTCATTATTTGGCGTGGCTTAGGAGATCACTGGTTGCTTGGCAGTCACAGGCTAAGAAAAGTTCAGGGACTTTTGTTTGTTCCTCCTCTTCTGGATGTTTGTCTCCTCTCTCCCATTTTCTTTCAAGGTATTTTTTTCCCCCTCCAAGAGATAGATGTGTCTATGCATCCATCCATCCTGAGGACTCCCTACAGGAACCTGTCTGTGGCACATGTACCCATCCAGAAAAGCCCCGTCTCCTGGCGGCTGGTGCCACAGCTTTCAGCATTAGCTTACCAGGCCTTCAGAAGTCCACAGAGGGTACCCTCCGGGAAGGGGATTTAGCAAGTAAGGAAAAAAAAGAGGGAGAGAGGCTAGTCAAGGCTCTGGTAACTAACCTGGGGCCTCCTGAAGACCTGGGAAACAGGGGCTGCAGGTACGACAGGTGTGGTGTGAGGGCAGAGGGTAGGTAAGGGGTCTCGGTTCAGAGTGAACCATAAGTTAGGTGATTGGGCATTCTGCCCCAGGTTAGCAGGCAATCAAGGACTTTGGGGAGGGATCTTCTGGAGTTCAGGAGGCCTACAAGTGGATAGCAACTCACGCTGTTGGTATTTAGAGGGCAGATTTGGGAAGGGAGGTGCAAATATAGAAGAAACTATGTACCGAGGCTTCAACAGCACCAGAGAGTCCTGGGAAGCCTCTCCAGGGCTGTCCCTGATTATTGTCTTTAATCTCTGATTTCTTTAGCATCATGAGCTCAAGCATCTTTTCTCCCAAAGGCTGAACTCTCCTCCTTCACGCGTTCCGTCTAAAATCATAACAATTTTAGAACAACAAACAGGAAATCCCTTCAGTCACTTAAATAGAAACAATCATTTGAGACAATTGAGTAGATAAGTTGGCAGGAGGATGATTTCCCCCATTTTTATGTAGTTGGTTGTTGGGGTTTGGATATGATTAGACATAGTCCCCTAAAATCCCCTGTGCTGGAAATTTTGATGCTGATTCCTACTGTGGCAATGCTGAGGGGCAGTGAAACCTTTAGGAGGTGGGACCTAGTAGAAGATGATTAGGGTGTTGGGGGTACCACCTTGAGCAGTAGTTTTCTTGGGAACTCAGGTAGTGGCTTTGAGAATGGGTTCTTATTGTTATAAAAAGTGTGAGTTTGGCCCCTGAATTTCTTTGACTTATATATATATATGCATATATATTTATTATTATTAGTATTTTTAATGTGCATTCTTCTGCACAGCATTTTTATGTGCAGTGATCCTCACCAGAATCACCTGAAATTGGGCTTTCAGCCTCCAAAAACAGTGACTTAAATAAACTTCTTTATAAAATGCCCAGCTTCAGTATTTTGTTACAGAAAAGAAAAACAGCACAACACTGGTTTTTGCCTTATTAAATTCAGAGTAACATGTCTGAAAACCCTAGGGGCAGGAAAGGCTTTTAAAGACCTGCTGGTCTGCTCTCCTTTTCACACTTGGAAAAACTGAGGTCCAGAGATGGAACATGATTTACCCAAGGCCTCATGCCATATTTGAGGAGCATGGTGGTCAGACTACTTAGCTGACTAATTTCTCTGTGCCCTCACAGCTGACAGGTCTATTTTTCAGGGTCGATGCCCACTTTGGTATCTGTGGCACTAAGAAATATAAAGGAGTTCCTACCTGGACAGAGCACTCATGGAAGAGCCATCCACTGGATCTGAAATCCTGCCCTGAGAGATCCGTTACTGGAGTGTTCCCTAACCAGAGAGAACTCCTGCCTTGCTACCCTCTACAGACACATTTCTGTGGAAAGGTTTTGAGCATTACGTGGCTCGTGTTTGCTCCAATACTCTGGAGGCAGGGCAGAGAGAGGGCTGTGGGTGCTTAGAAGTGGAAGGACTCTTGGTGGAAGAAGGGAACCCTGAACAAGCAGGGACCTGTAAGCAGGGAGAGCCTTGTTCTTTCCAGCTGGGTGGTCCACCAGCACGTGGCCCTGGACATTCTCCACACTTCTCCATGATTTCAGGAGATAATTTGTCTGCTCTAGTCACCTGTGGCTCTCAAGGTCTTTGGGAAGAGAGGGCTTTGGAGAGAAGGCTCACTCACTGATCTACAGGGAATGAAGAGATCAGGGACGACTACTGGGGACAGAATAGGTGTGGAGTGGGTCTAGGAGAGTAGAGTCAGCAAGAGTCCATCTGGTCCAGACACGGAACCTTTCCTGCAGTCTTTCACAGCCGTGGATGGTACACTTGTTGGCTGTTGGCTAGGGGCTGGTTTCTAGGGGTTATGAATGTCTCCGTTACATGCACCATCTCCCTCCCCACTGGCAATCCTGGCAAATCTTTCATGAGAGATGGTCCCTGCTATAATTTGAACCTGATATGGTCCCCTATTCCCCCAGGTGTTAAGGTCTTGGTCTTCAGCTTGGCATTATTGGGAGGAGGTGGATCTTTTAAGATGTGGGGCCTAGTAGAAGGTGTTGTTAGGGCCCTGCCCTTGAAGGAGATAGTTGCACTCTGGCTCTTTCTCTCTCTTCTTTTTTGCTCTTGGCCAAAAGATAAGCAAATTTTCTCAGCACAAGGCATCTGCTATAACTTGCTGCCTTGTCACAGGCCCAAAGCAATGGGAGCAATCAGTCATAGAGAGAAACCTTGAAAACTGTGAGCCCAAATAACCTTTTTCTCTCTATAAGTAGATTAATCTCATGTATTTGTTACAGTAACAAAAAGTTGACAAACACAAACTCAGAACAAAAAACTCCAAAACAATTTGCTATTTGGGTCATGATCACCTGTGTCTCCAGCTCTGTGAGACACACGAAGATGACCTGGGATCTTTAAAAATTTGGGCTTTTCATTGGGTAAACAAAATAGTTTACTCTACCCAAGGGCCCTGGGACTACCCGCTGACTTGATTGAGATACAGTGTCAATGCTGATGTGAAGGAGAGAAAATGGGATGAATGCTGGGACTACACTGGAGGGTGATCGCAAGGTTGTTGACCCAGTGAATGTGGGTGACAGATGCAGAGGGTGGGTGTGGGGGCAGAATAAATCTGTTTGTAGAGTTCTTGGATAAGTGGGAATAGACTCTGCAGGGGAAAGGGAATGGTTGAAGAAAAAGGGAATGTCTGGTCTCAGACACAGAGTACCAGGTTTTGACTGAATTTTCAGGGGCTGTTATTCAACATTAGAAGTGGAGAGGGTGGCCATTAGTTGAGTGTGGGGTAAGAGCCCTTTCTAAAGTAAATGAGGGCAATACCTGGGGCCTTGTTGGGAGGGAAGGATGACACCTACTCTAGGCTGCAGTGAACAGGTGTCCTGAGTGGGGGCAGTCATGCAGTCAATGGGGGCCTTTTCTGTAAAGAATTTTACGGCAATCATAAAACTGCCTGCAATCTGTCTGCTTTTATTACAACCAGGGAATGACAGTATTAAACAATGTCAGTGATAAAATATTGCTTCCTGAAAACACTCTTTTTTTGTCAAAGTTCTAAATAATTGGTCTGATTATTGTTGAGCATGTATATATGCACACACACATATATATAATTATATATATGTATAAAATAACATGTTACACATGTATATATTTTATGTCACATGTTATATGTATATCTAGATATTATACATATGTTTGAAGTTAGCAGACATGCATTACTTAGCCTTTCATAAACAGTGTGTTCTACATAGCAGTTAATTGGAAAACTTATTTCCAGGAGTAGCCCCTGACATACTTATATTTTGCTTTTTTAAAAAGTTAAAAGGTTTTTCATTTTTTTTCTTCCTTCTTCCTTGCTCTTTCCTTCCTTCCTTTCTTCTTCATCCTCCTCCTCCCCCCAGCCTCTTCCTCCTCCTTATCCTTCTTCTTCTTTTGCACAGTTGGGGTTGAACCCAAGGCCTTGCCCATGCTAGGCCATTACTGGGCTACACCCTATGCTTTTCTTTTGAGAGTTAGCTTACAAACTCTCAGAATCCTTCAAGCTTGCTTCTTATTGTATCTTTGCAGTTCATGTCTTCAAACCCCCTGGTTTAAACAGTTTAAACAGTTGGTTCTGAATAAAACATGATCACAAAGTGTTTTTAAAGAGAGTGAATAGAACTTGAATTCTGGCATTTTATGTGATAGCTTAGAGATTTAATGTATGTTTAAAATGTAAACTAGTGAGACAGACAATGATTTTTGAGGTTCTCTTTTTTTTTGGTAAGAAAATGTAGTTCTTATCCAGGCATGGTGGCACACACCTATAACCCATCCTAGCAACTTGGGAGGCTGAGGCCGATGGTTTACAAGTTTAAGAACAGCCCTGTCTTAACATTTAGGTCCAGTCTTAAAAAAAATAAAAAGATATGTAGGTTAATGGTAGAGTGCACCCCTGGGTTCAATCCCCAGTACTATTAAAAAAAAATAACTTTAGTTCTTTTATGAAATGTTATTTCCTATATGAAATAGTTTGCCGAGTTTAAACAATATCCTTGTAAAAGAAATTTCTACATCTGTCAAAACTGTTCATCTTTTTAAATCTAAAAATATGAATCAAGAAAATAGTGAATAATATTAATGATTATATGATTGCTCACTTTAAAAGTCTAAAATCACCATTTTTAGGTGACCAGAGTGATGATTTCTCCTGGATAAATACTTATGAGTCTGCTTGGGGGGTTGTATGGTAAATATATGTTTAACTTTTTTATTCAGGATACATTTTTATTGTGTAACAGATACAAAACATAAAATTTACTATTTGTGTGTATGATTCATAAATGTTCAATTTGGTAGCATTGAGTACATTTGCAATTTTGTGCAGCTGCCATCTCTGTCTCTTTTCAAGGACTTTTTCATCATTCCAAAGAAATTCTGAACTCATTACACCACCACTCACTATCCCTTTTATCAGTCCCTATAACTGCAATTTTTTAAAAATTGTGTTTTTATTTTCAATTAACACATAGTAATTGTATATATTTATGGGGCACTGTGATATTTCAATACATAAACACATTGAGTAATGATCAGATGTGGTAATTGACATATCTATCACATCAGACATTTACCATTTCCTTAGATTAGAAACATTAAAAATCCTCTCCACCAGTTATTTTGAAATATTCAATTAATGATTGCCCACCATGTTTATCCTACTTAGCTATAGGACATTAGAAATCATTCCTTCTTCTCACTCTTCTCCTGTACCCACTGAGCATCCTGTCTCCATCGTCCCCCTTTCCCAGGCTCTAGAAACCACTGTTCTATTCTCTGTCTTTGAAATTGACTTTAGTTTCCATATATAAGTAAGAACATATGATCTTTGTCTTTAAGTGCCTGACATTTCATTTAACATAATGTCCTCAGCAGATCCTGGGCTGGCCACTGGAGTTTGCTGCTGAGAACCCCTTGGAGAGCTGTGAGAGAGACCTGGATGGAGATTTCGACACACAGAGAGCTGCTTCATGTGATGCTGCTTGACATGAAATGTGTAGAAAATTAGGATTTCTGTGGACCACAAAGGAGGTCTTCTCCTGAAACTTTTCACAGAATAAACTCTTTTTGCTCCCAGGTTCTTGTGTTCATATCTAAGACACCAACCTGAGACAATGGACAGTAAATTAATAGTTCATCTAGCAAAAACTTCACGTTAGAGTGCTATATGGGAGTGGCTTATTTTGATCTCCCTCAGTGCCATGAAGAAGGGAAAACCCACCTTGCTAACCAGAATCTCTCAGTGTCTGTATATAGCAACTAATTATAGTCTTAAAAATAAATTAATAAATACTCTATTTGGGGAAAAAATCCAAATAAATTCCAGCAAACAGAACACATGTGAAAATCAAGCTTGATCTATGAACAGCCAACAGGCAACCTCATTGTTTAGTTTAGGGGATGTAAATGGAAAGAGACCTTTTTAGGTTGCAAATGCATTTGATTTGAACTTGCAGTTCTCTTCAAGCAGTTTCTACTTTCTCTGAGCTCCCTGCTTAAGAAAGCCTGGAGCGCATTAGGGCATTCATCATGTCAGCAAATGGATCAGCTGCAGGTTCAGTTGGCCAGAGCAATAGGACAATGTGGTGATATCTAGGTTTTCCATTCCTGTTGACTATTCCAAATGAACTCTGGTCTACTGGCTTGCTGGTCTACCGTTGGCTTGGGTTGGGCAAATAATCTGGCTCTACCCACACTGCAAATCCATCCATCTTCTATAGGAGAGCTACCATGGCCCTGGCTGAACAGAAATGTGGATTCCTTATCTACCACTGGACCTCAGGGCTGGCCTGAAAATAGCCGCGTTTTAGATTTTTAAACCAATGTGCTCTCATAGCAAAGCCCTAAGCCAGACTCTATTTATAATCAAATAATCCAAGTATTGCTAAAGAGAAAAATTCATTAAGTGGCTCTTGATAGCACAGATAATTGCCATAAGAAAGCAGAAGCTGAGACAAGATGGGCAGGGAAAGTGCTGGAAGAAGCAGAGGAATTGAGGTTGCCTGCCGGGAGCTCATAGGCATATTTGTTCTGCACATGTGTGCTGTGTTGCTGGATTTTAAAAATAAAGATATTTATTTTTTGTCAATAGAATATTTACTAATTTATTTCTGAGACTTCAGTTAGTTTCTATATACAGACACTAAGAGATTCTAGTTAGCAGGGTGGAGTTCTGCTTCTGCTCTGTATCGAAGGAGATCAAAATAGGCTACCCTCAAATAACACTTGAAAACTTTGAGATGGCAATTCAGGGGAACTGCAGACACAGGAATATCTCTAACAGGCTGTCCTTTTGTGGAGAGGATTTACATCGGTAGTAGAAGTAAGCCATGAATGCAAATGGGTTTTCCAGGAAGAAGAGATGAAGGCCGGGACAGGGATTACCACAGGTGGCCTTCTCATGACTGCCACTTCACTTGTATAATAAGAAGACCTTCATTCAGTGAATTTTCCTCTCCTTCCCTCCCATGCCCTGTGACCTCCTCCCTTCAGAGGTCTCAGTTTTCCTTTTTATATGGTTTCAACTCTGTAGCCTTCTTTGGAGTTTCATACTGTATATGTGTGGCTCCATGTTTAGGCATGTCCACCAGGAATACATTCAACCTGGCCAAGATCACATTTATTTGGGGGTAATTAGGGTTGCAAGCTAGAACACATCAATTCCAGGAGACTTCTGAGTAGTTTGGGGGAAGGGGCTTATTGTACCAATGGTCAACAGGGCTTAGCAAACAATATTTCAGGAAACTATGGTTCAGCCCATTTCAAAGGTCAGCTTACATTCAAGAGCAGATGTGTGGGTGGTCCAGTTTAAAAGTTCAGCTTAGATGTGGATACGTCTAAAACCTGATTCAACAATGGCCTCTGGGTTCATCTAAAGTGCTTGAGTTAAAGTGACTTCATTTTGATTTCCTTCCTTGACAGGTAGGTAATAAAATTTCCCCTTTGTCTTTCATCAGTTTGTTTCATAAACTAAAATTATTGAAACTTCAGAGAGAAAAGAGAATATTTTAAACTTCCCCTTAGTATTATCTGACTCTAAATAGGACACATTGTTTACAGAGTACATTCCTGGTGTCTGTGGACCATGGGGTCTGGGACCCTGAGGAGGGACCTGTGGGTCCCTTCAAGAATGGGTAGAGATGCCTGGAGACACTTAGGTCAGCATCTTGTAATCTTGGGTGGGGGAAGAGCTTTCAAAGCAAGTTGCAAAAGGGCGAAGCTAAAAGAAAAAGAGATTTGACTCCATAAGTATTTAAATATCGGCAATGTCAAAACATCTTAAACAGAATTGAAAGGCAAATGGCAAAACAGGAGAAACATTTGCAACAAGCGGCAGATGGTTAGATACACCATCCTCATAACTCTTAATTTGCTTCAGGGAGTCCTGGTTTATGCCTGGTGTCCTGCGTAATTATTGGTTGCAACACTTTTCCTCTCAGAAGAGCCCTGATTTGGTAGATAAATTACATGGTTATCCTAAAAATGTTTAATGAAGGGATTCTGGCTGTGGAAATATACAGGGAAGCATTCCTCTAGTGAGCGAACTCCTGGGGGTAACTGGCACTCTGTTTCCTACCCTTAGAATGCACTGCTGCTTCTCCTAGGAACTAGTAAGATAATTAATACATGTGCTATGTCTAGCTGCTGTGTGGCAATGCCACTAAAGTCCTATCAGCCTCCACTTTGATCTCAGGCACACAGCTCCTGGGAATAAGGGAACTCTCTTGTTAGACAACCACAGTGTTTCACAGCCTAAATCTGTCCACATAACAGTAATTTTATACAATGGACTTTCTTGAGAGCTACATAAAGCTCCTAACATTGCACATTGCTGTTAGAGTCTGTAAACAAGTCGGGATGGCGCCTGGCATTTTGCCAGAGGGAGTGGTTTGTGAAGTAACTCCAGCGAGCCATTAAGTGTGGAGATTCCTTATTGGTTGACTGCTGTATCTAGTTTATGTTAATTAAGATAAGCTGTGTGGAATGTATATATACCCCTCCTGTCCTACAATAAACGGCTCCTACTCCTGCTGTATCAATGTACACAAGTTGCTCGTCACCCCCTAGTTATTTTGCTGCAGCTGGACTGCGGCACATTGCAACTTAGTATGTAATTGAGGAATAAGCTGCATTTTGTTGCTAAATCTATAACCAGCCTAGTAATACAATGAACAATATGTACTAATGATGTCAATGACCTAAAGTAACCTATTGATATAAATAAAGCTTATCAGCTTGGCCTCTGCCATTCTGCCACTTCTTTTCCTACCTCTGCATCTTGTCTCTGTGTCCCATTTTTATTATTTTCCTTACAGGTTAATATTTGTATTATCTAAAGAGTGCTCACATATTAAAAAGAAAATCGATAAACCCCAGAGAGAAGAAGACAAGAAAAACAAAACAAAACAAAACAAAAAACAACGTAAGGTATAGGTTAAAACAAAGGGTTGGTACATATTAAAAATATTTACTATTAACAAAAAATGGAGGTAACAATAAGAGTGTTTTTTGTTGAACAACTGGAAAACTTTGCAGACAAATATGAACATATATTCCTGGGGCTAGCCAGATGTGGGGAATGGGCACTTCTTGCCCTCTTGGTTTGCAAAGTAACTTGAATGATTCGCTTCTGAAAGGCAGTTTTGAAACTTGTATTGCAACAGGGATCAACCTCATGCTTCAAACACATCACAGTTAATGAAGTAATTCAGACTTCAGGGACAGCACCAGAAGAACTAGGAAAGGGCTGTCTCCCAAATCAACAAGTGAATTATTACCCCAGACAGGGTACACCTGGAATGTAACCTTTGCATTACCTCTTTAAAAGCCCTCTGATCTTAGAATCACAGCTTCTAGGACAGGAGTTCCTATGTTTCTCCTTTGTTAGCAAAGCAATAAAACTTTTTTTTCCCTTTTTCTCAAAACAGTGTCCTCATTATTGGATTGGCATCAAGAACAAGGACCAAGCCTTCAGTAACAGGATGAAAAGGTTTTCTGTTGCTAGCGTTAGCTGGAAAGCACCTGAGTTTTCAGGGGAAGAAGCTGCTTCCTCTTAAAATGATGGATAACTTTCCTTTTAGTTTTAATTAATTAATTTATTTATATTTCAGATAAAGCCTTTCAGAGAAAACCCAAGGAATCAGCTTAACCCAAATTACCATGTCACTTTTCTAGAGGACACAGAAAAAATTTGCTCATTAGAATCTCATTTTAATGCTAAACTATTCACTAGCGGGGGGCATTCCCACCCACCATTTTTGAACATGTGATATATGAAAAACACCATCTCAAACTGAACACGGTCAGGAATGTGCCCCCTCTACATGTGATTGTCATGGAAGAAAAAGGGTCCTAGAAGAAAGGTCTGAGTGATATATGAGCTGTAGAAACATCAGGTATTTCTCTATACTTAATTTATTTATTGGGGTTTTAATTAACAGTATACAGATTTCCCAGAAATCTGAGAGTAGCAGGCTTGGAAGGGAGACAGGTTTAGGGAGGGACAGGTCTTGAAAGTATGCAGAACTTATGCATTAAAATCTTTTTTTTTTTTTTTCCCCTGGCAGACATCGCTGCTGTGCCGAGGTCTCTTCTCTGGCACAGCTTGGGCTACCTGGATTACCTTGTACACGAATTCCTACCCTACCTCCGTGGTCGCTGTCGCTGAAACAGAAGTCTCCTGCCAATCAACCTCCCTTGCATCGCTATTGCCATTGCTGGGGCCTCTGATTCCGTTGCCTGAGGTGGTCTTGAGGTCTTCTTTCTGGATGCTGCTGCCACAGAAGAAACCGCTTCCCTGGATGCAGCTGAAACCAACACTGCTACTGACCTCCCAGAGATGGCCTGGTGACGCTGCCCCCACAGCTGCAGCTGCTGCTACCGTTGACTCACTGCCTGCAGCCAACAATCACCTCCACTACCCCTGTTACCACGGCCTAGAGAACTGCTTCTCGGGAGACTCCAGGTTTGGTGGCACATGGCTGCACCCATTTTGAGACACCAGCCAGGGCCTGAGTGTGGGGATGCCTGTGGGTTTGGAGGAGCCTGGGCTCTTTCTGCTGAGAGTGCTGGTGGCCCTTGTCTTGCTGCTGCATCTCAGGGTTGTTTCCTTGCATGAGTGTATCCCTGGTGGTCTCTCTGCAAGTAGGAGCAGCATTGAGATCTTGGGACTGCAGCGGAGCCAATCCTTAGGTATCTGAAGCCTAGATTGGTGGGATAGAGACTGGGTTTGCAAGGGCTGATCTGGGTTTGGTGATCCTGAGAGATATCAGAGACAGGGCTGAGAAACTGTTGTACACTGACAGAGTCAGTTTAACTCTCCAGCAAGATTTATTTTATTTTATTTTTTGATTCACTAATCTCTCTACCATATTTGGAACAAGATCACTGTGTGGAAGACAATGATAAATGAATGGTGTTTTGCATTTTTGTTGCATTCTTATGTCTTTAAGTTTTTCTCTTTGCTTGTATTCTTAATTTCTCTTGTCTAATTTCTTGGATTTTCTTTCAAAATTTTCTCCAACCAAAAGCCAATCTCTGTCTCCTCTTCCACTCTTCCTGTGAGTTTTTACTTCTAGCTTCTCCCTTCTTCGAAAATATTGCATACTACACCACCTCTGTTCTCTCATCCACCACTTGCAATTGTAAATCATTTTTAAAAATATTCTGTTTGTATTATAAACAGCTATTGAACTCATCATTTTGGTTTAAAACAAGAAATCAGTAGACACCTTAGTGGGAGCTATTAGGTTTAAGGCTATATATTGGGTGCTGTTGATATTGGCCTTACCAGTAAGGTGAAGTGCTAAAAACTTTCAGGGACACTGTAGGTCTATAGGGTAGAATTTATCCTGCCTTAGATACATACTTTTAGATGGGAAAACACACTAACAACATGAAAAACCAAGGGAATAAAGTGCCCCAAACAAACCAACATGTTTCAACATAAGCCACTGATAACACAGTAGAAGAAATGTCCAAGAAGGAGTTTATATTGTATATAGTTAAATTGATATGTGAAGTAAAGGATAGTATAAGGAGGGAAATAAAAAAAATACAGGAAGTGAAAGACCACTTCAATAAAGAGTTACATATCATAAAAAAAATAAAAAATAAAAAAACAAGCAGAAATCCTCGAAATGAAGGAATCAGTAAACCGAATTATAAATTCAATAGAAAGCATCACCAACAGACTAGACCACTTGGAAGACAGAACCTTAGACAATGAAGACAAAATATATAATCTTGAAAGTAGAGTTGAACATGTGGAGAAAATGGTAAGAAACCATGAACAGAACATCCAAGAATTATGGGATAACATGAGAAGACCAAATTTAAGAATTATTGGAATAGACAAAGAAGCAGAGACACAAACCAAAAGAATGCACAATCATTTCAATGATATAATAGCAGAAATTTTCCAAAACCTAAAGAATGGAATGGAAAATACAAGAGGCTTACAGGGCCCCAAATGTACAAAATTACATCAAACTCACACCAAGACACATTATAATGAGAATGACTAACACATAGAATAAAGATAAAATATTAAAGGCTTTGAGAGGAAAATAAAAATCAAATTATGAATAGGGGAAACCAATTCGGATCTCAACTGATTTCTCAACCCAGACCCTCAAAGCTAGGAGGTCCTGGAATAATATATTTCAAGCTCTGAAAAAAAAAAACAGATGTCAACCAAGAATTTTATATCCAGCAAAAGTAAGTTTCAGATTTGAAGATGAAATTAAAATATTTTATGATAAACAAAATTTAAAAGAATTCACAACTAGAAAGCCTACACTATAGAGCATTCTCAACAAAATATTCTATAAGGATGAAGTGGAAAAAAAGTGAAAACCAGCAAAGGGAGGAGCTACACTAAAGGGACATTCAACCAAATGAGAAACTAAGACAAATCAAAAACCAGAAATAAATCAAAATGACAGGGAATACAAATCATATCTCAATAATAACCTTGAATGTTAATGGCCTAAACTCATCAATCAAAAGACACAGACTGGCAGATTGGATTAAAAAACATGACCCAACAATATGCTGTCATCAAGAGACTCACCTCATGGGCAAAGACCTCCACATGCTGAAGGTTAAAGGTGGGAAAAAACTTATCACTCATATGAATTGCGTAAACAAGCAAGGGTTTCCATTCTCGTCTCAGATAAAGTAAACCTCAAACCAAAGTTAATCAGAAGAGACAAGGATATTTCATACTTCTTAAGGGAAGTGTGTATAAGCAGGACATAACAATTACAATATTTATGCCCCAAACAATGGAGTATCTATGTATATCAAACAAACCCTTCTCAATTTCAAGAGTCAAATAGACCACAATACAATAATACTGGGTGACTTTAACATGCCTCTCTCACTACTGGACAAATCTTCCAAACAAAAACTAAGTAAGGAAACTATAGAACTAAATAATATAATCAATAATTTAGACTTAACAGACATGTATATAATATTTCATCCATCAATGAGCAAATATACTTTTTTCTCAGCAGCACATACCTCCTTCTCTAAACTAGACCATATCTTATGCCACAATGCAACTCTTAGTAAATACAAAAAACCAGAGATAATACCCTGCATTCTATCAGACCATGATGTGATGAAATTAGAAATCAATGTGAAAATAAAAAATAGAAGATACTGTAACAAACGGAGACTAAATAATACACAATTTAATGATGAATGGATAGTATAAGAAATCGAGGATGAAATTAAAAAAAAATTTAGATGTAAATGAGAACACCAGAACAACATATCAAAATCTCTGGGACACTATGAAGGCAGTACTAAGAGGAAAGTTTATTGCATTGAGTGTATTCATTAAAAGAATAAAAAGTTAACAAATAAATAACCTAACATTACATCTCAAAACCCTAGAAAAAGAAGAACAAATCAACATCATAAGCAGTAGAGGACAGGAAATAATTAAAATCAGAGCTGAAATTAATGAAATCAAAACAAAAGAAATAATTGAAAAAATTGACAAAACAAAAGTTGCTTCTTTGGAAAATAAATAAAATAGATAAACCCCTGGCCATGCTAATGAAGAGAAAAAGAGAGAAAACTCAAATTACTAAATACAAGATAAATATTATCCAAAGTACATGTATGAAGATATGAATTGGTGTAAATATACTTTATATACAAACAGAGATATGAAAAATTGTGCCTCTATGTGTTTAATAAGAATTGTAATGCATTCTGCTGTCATGTATTTTAAAAATATAATCAATTAAAAAAATAAAATACAAGATGAAGAAGGAAATATCACATGTCTAAAATACAGAAGATAATTAGAAACTATTTTGAAAATTTATACTCTATTAAAGTAGAAAATATCAAAAGCATCAACAAATTTCTAGAGATGTAAGACCTACCCAAACTGAATAAGGAGGTCATACGTGATTTAAACAGATCAATTTCAAGTAATGAAATAGAAAATATCATCAAAAACCTACCAACCAAGAAAAGCCCAGGATCAGATGGATTCTCAGCCGAGTTCTACAAGACTTTCAAAGAAGAATTAACACCAAATCTTCTCAAAATATTCCATAAAATAGGAAAGGAGGGAACCCCTCCAAACTCATTCTATGAGGCTAAAATCACCCTTATACTAAAACCAGACAAAGACACATGAAGGAAATAAAACTTCAGACCAATATCCCTGATGAACATAGATGCAAAAATTCTCGATAAAATTCTTGCAAGGGCTGGGGTGGTGGCTCATTGGCAGAGTGCTTGCCTAGCATGTGTGAGGCACTGGGTTTGATCCTTAGCACTGCATATAAATAAATTAAAAATAAAAAAAACTAAAAAAAAGAATTCTGGCAAGTCACATACAAAAACATATTAAAATGATAGTGTACCATCATCAAGTGGGATTCATCCCAGGGATGCAGGGTTGATTCAACATAGGGAAATCAATAAATGTAATTCATCATATTAATAGATTTAGAAACAAGAATCATGTTATCATCTCAATAGATGCAGAAAAAGCACTTGACAAAATGCAGCACCCCTTCATGTTCAAAACACTAGCAAAACTAGGGATAGTAGGAACATTCCTCGATATTGTAAAGTGTATCTCTGCTAAACCCAAGGCCATCATTCTAAATGGAGAAAAATTGAAAGCATTCCCACTAAAAACTGGAACAAGACAAGGATGTCCTCTTTCACCACTTCTATTCAACATCATTTTTGAAACTCTAGTCAGAGCAATTAGACAAAAGAAAGAAATTAAAGGAATACAAATAGGTAAAGAAAAACTCAAACTATCACTATTTGTTGATGACATGATTCTATACCTAGAAGATCCAAAAATTTCTACCAGAAAACTTCTAGAACTAATAAATGAATTCAGCAAAGTAGCAGGATATAAATCAACACCCATAAATCAAACGCATTCCTATACATCAGGGATGAATCCACTGAAAGAGAAATTAGGAAAACTACTCCATTCACAATAGCCTTAAAAAAATAAAATAAAATACTTGGGAATCAATCTAACAAAAGAGGTAAAGACCTCTACAATGAAAATTGCAGAACACTAAACACAGAAATTGAAGAAAACCTCAGAAGATGGAAAGATCTCCCATGCTTCTGGACAGACAGAATTAATATTGTCAAAATGGCCACACTACCAAAAGCATTATACAGATTTAATGCCCTTTCTTCTACCCCGCGACAAGTCTTTCCAATATGAATATACATGATTCTTCCTAATAAAAATCCCCTTGCCTCCTGTGTTTGGGGACACTGCTTTGGGACTCATTCCCAAGCACTCCTTACATGGTTCAAATAACAAGCTTCTCTTTATTCTTTTCTCCTGAATGTGCTTATTGGCTTTGCACTCACCAAGGGGTAAGTCCACTGTGCTCGGTCACACGAAGAAGGTAGCCTCCGAAAGTATTTTACAATAAGCAAAATGGCTTGGCTGTTACAGTGTCTCATTGCAGCCTTGTTTATAGAACATTGAGGATAAGCTCAGTGTCCAACCAAGAGGAAGAAGTTAAACTGGCAATCTGTGTTCGGGGTAAAAATGGGAGTTCATAATCCACTTGAATCAAATGTATGAAATATGATATGTCAAGAGCTTTGTAATGTTTTGAACAACTAATAATTAAAAAGGAAGTTAAACTGTTATCCACTGATGGTGTTTAAGTCCCATTAAGCACATTGCATAAATTATCTCTTTTAATTTCCACCACAACCTTATCCATATAATTGGATTAATCCATTGACTCAGTTACAGCTCTCATAATCTAATCATTTCATATCTGAAAATTCTTGCACTGTCTCCCATATTAGCTTTTTGGGACACCTCATAACTAAACCATAACAGGAACAGAGTAGAAGAAACTTGAGCCAATAATTAATAGAGTCGTCACTGAATGTCGCAGTGTAGTACAAGCACAAAAGTTCATCCACTGAGTAAACTACCTGTACAAATATGCAATATCACACCCACTGAGTGAAATGCTCATCCCCTCAGCCTCAAGTGTTGAAGAAGGCTGAATGACTTTAACAGATAAACAGGTGTGAAGCCTCATCTCCTGAAGCTTCATGTAAAAGATCCCACAGACTGTTTAACCTTGACTGAGTAGCACATTGTGATTGTGGAGGGATGGAATATTGCAGGTCAAAAGCCAAAATTATCTTGAGCTATCTTAGTCCTTTTCATAGTCATTTACTTTCAAAATCTGCATCTGACCTAACATCCTCATGACTATTAGGTAAAACACTCAGAGTATATCACTAAGCTTAGCAGACATGTAGCTTCTACCAATGTTAAAGCTAAGAATTCTATAACTTCTGAGATTATAGGAATTATTTCCCAATTTTGCTATAGCCCACCTACCTAATGCTCCCACCAATGTAAACTGGCAAATGCATTGATTTATGGCCTTCTTTGTTCTGTGGCTATGAAGTTCATGCAATCTCTTCCACTGTAGAACATATCATTCAGGATAACATTTGGCTCAGAGTAAACTATTTTTAAAAATGTTCATAGAAGAGTTGTTATTTTATGTTGACACAGGAAATATTTTTATGTGGGAAAAAACCTATCAATCATCATGTGCAGCATTGCCCCATTTTTATAAAAAAATATTCATGAGTGCATGAAAGGGTGGTAGATATAAACCAGAGCAGGTATATTGCAGGTATAGCTAAGAAGAGATTTCAGTTATTATAAACATTGGACCATGACTGTGTATCAAACATGAACTAAGATAAATTAAAATTGGGGTTTGTTGAAGGGATAGGGTGTCATTTCTGATGTATAGGAGGATTATATCCCGCAGAGTTCTGCAGTTTGAAAAAAACTGTCTCGGCTGAGACAATGAGGTCAGGTTTGTTCTTGCACATGGGATTGTGGGAATCCTTCTCATGTTCCATGGATAATTATGAAGTATAGCTTACCATGTCTTGCTTTTATTCATATAGTAATTTGTTGTTAGCCAGGTGCTGTTCTAGGATCTGGGGGGTAGAACAGTAAATAAGACAGAGTTCCCTCTCTGTCCCTGCTGTACTGTCAGAAGCATATATTCATAGGGTTTTAGAAATGTCTGTGTCTATGGAGGAGAACAATTACTATAGACCATATGTCCGCATTTATTGTTATTGTTTTAGGAATTACGCAGATAAAATATTGCAGATTTTAAGTTTTAGTTGATGAGTTTGGATAATTTTATACTTCTGTGAAACCATCATCCAAATGTCAAAAAAAAAGGAAAAGAAATGGAGGAGTATTAGCATTGATTTGGGGAATCTAAAATAATTAGGAGGCAATGTCAGTCAGGTCTAAAAAAATGTCAGTAGTTGAACATTTGTACTAGGCTGCCTGCTCTTGTGCATCTAGGTGCATATTGACCCTTGGACCAGGACAAACTGCAATTCACAGTTTGACCCTTTGTAAAACCTCCTATTTTTTCATAAATTACCTAGAGATTCAGACAACATCCAATTTCTTTTTCAACAAAACAGTTTAACTCTGTTACTACCAGTCACAATTTTTGAAAAACAAATGATGTAACCAATACTCCCTTGTGTTTGTAAGCTTTAAGTATAGCCACCATTTTGTAATGTGCCTTGGAACACATTTTTAAGGCTGTTTGAACTGGATTTTCTTGTAGTGCAATCCCAATTAACTTTAAATAAGTATAATTTTATTTGGTCTTCACAATGTTGATTTTACTCTTGGTTGACACAAACAAAATGCAGATTTTTTTTTTGTTATTCTAGAAGTTTCTGTTGTGACCCTTTTTAGTCAGTCCTTTGAGTTAGTTACCCATTCCAAGTAAGCCTGTTGTAATTTCTTTTAGCATGGATTAGTTTTGCCTGGTCTTGAATTTCACATATGGCATGCAATCTTTTTGTTTGTCCCTTTTCAGTCTGCATAACATTTTAGAGACTCAACCATGTCGGTGGAGCTCTTGACCCATCTTGGGCATGTACATGTGTATGTGTGTGTGTTTATGTGTATGTATGTGTGTGGGCATGCACAGGCATGCTTGCATACATACACTCATACACTCACCCATGCACACCTACCACATGGAAAAAGGAGATGTTAGTGGTAGAGGGAAAGTTTCAGAGACTGGGAGTGCAGGAAACACAAAAACTAGATAGATACAGTGTATAGTATAGCTTACCTGGGCTCTCCATTGCCCTCACGCTCAGAATCACAGAGAAGAAAGGATGAATCCAACGGAGTGCATTCTTTATACCACAGCTCAGGAATAGTTCAGTGAGTAGTGGAGCAGTGGCTGTGGTAGAATGATGAGACACTACCCCATATAGTGCCTTTTCATAGGGTCAGGCTTCTTCAGGAGAATGACAAGAAGTAATGTGATGTGAATCACTCTTTCCTCTTTCTAGAATCTAGAAAAAGATCTATTCTGGAGTTGTGAGCACAGGGATACTCTTTTGGCTGTGTTTATGTGCTTCCTGGGATGCTGCAGACAGCCTCTTCCTTCACTACTGGGAAGGAAGCTGGCATTGACTTTCTTCCTGTGTGATTTTTTTTTGGGGGTGTGTGTGTGTAGATAAAGTACTATTTTTCACTGATTCTGGATGTATTCATTTAGAAAACTTTTCCAAGATCAGGTACATCTTAGAGTTAATGGGATATCATAGCTTTCCTGATGGAGGATTTTCATTTTTAGCAGTATATAAAATAGTGGTTTTGTATCAATGGTGTCTTCAATCTAATGTACCATAAAAGTCACAGAAGCAAATTTTCTTGAAAACAAAGAAAGCAAATACCATGGTAGAATGGGCTAATCTTATGGATTAAGAAAGGGAGTTCTCATATTGTTGGTGATTGGGATGGATTTTATGACTTGAAGCAAATGGTTGCAGACCTATAGGAGAAATGGCCAAGAGGGGGAATGTAAGCTTGTGTCTAGGAACTTAGTACTGGGGAATAAACTAGTGTTGAATAGTAGATTTGCTCTACTAATCACAATCTACGAGAGTGATTGCTAATGTTTGTAACAGGTATTGTACTAAGATTTTACATGAATTTTCTCATGTAATCCTGTCAACAATCTTTTGATAAAGAAACAGGCATACAGAGAGGTTAAAAGCCTTGCCCAAGGTCACACAACTTGCAAGGACTATAGCTGGGTTTGGAGTCCTGAGCAATGGATGTGATCCTCGGCTTCTGCTTTTCCAATAGTGTTATATGTGATCTTTTCTAATTCACTCACTTTGTGTTGTAGGATCCCTGAGGGCTAAACATTTGGATTGCTTCCCCAATTTAACTCTGGACTATTCTGGTCTCAAGTCAAGAATTTTGCAATTTACTGTATTTTGCTTGAATTTTAAAAATTAAAGAGGATAAAGAGGTATTCATTTTCCTAACCCACTCCGTTGTTGGAGACCTATGAGAGATTTAGAGCAAAGTCCCACCTGTTCGGAGAAGACTTGAACCAGGAGCATCTTTCAAAAATGAAACCTGAGACATTAAGACCTAGACAAGGACTAATGCATCTCTCCTACCTAGTAGTTCCTCATCAAGGTCCAGATAAAACTTCACCATGGCACCCTCTGCCATGTAGTTCAATCTTTGATGAATGTGACTCTGTGACTCACCTGTTTATCATCAGGAATAGCCATGGTTCATTCTTTCTGAGTTCACTTAATTTTTATCTGCAGAGTAAGTTAGTTCTTTGCAGAATAGGGTGTTTTCCCTTGAGCAAATATGAAGATTTTACCCCTTCCAATGGGTCATAGTGAACCTGACTCTGCTGTGTTTTCCTACATTGTTTGGAGCAACTCCAAATAGTGACCCTCTGGGGCTATTGCTCTGGGTGGCCTCCTGGGGCCTGAGCAGCTCTGCAGTCTCCCAGCTTTTCCTAGTTTGCTTGGTGGTTTAAATTCTCCATTTTTCATCACTGCTTTATTAACTAAGTCACCAGATTGATTTGACAAATATTTAAGGACACCCTTCCACCATATTTTTTGTGATATATTCATGTTCTCCCTCCTCATCCCTCACAGTGCCCTGTTTTTATTCATTTGTGCACTGACCACATTGGCCAATGCTTTTATTCCTGCCTCTTGTACCCACTAGACTGTGAGCTCCAGGGTACTCAAGAGATCCTTGATGAAGTGAATTAATTATTTCATGCAAACCTCTAAGCCAACTCAGCATAGGAGGTGGGTTCTCAGCTACAGTGTGAAAAACTGTCTCAGCAAGTTCAATGACAGGAAATACGGCATTAGCAACAGAGTTGCTCCAGATCTTAGGTAATGGACAGCCTTCCTATTGTCCTTTGGCTCAGTTTACCAAATTTTCTCTGCCTTCTGAAACTGAGTTACATGATTTTAGGAGAGCTGATAGTAACACTATCCACATGTATTTGAAGGAGAATTTCAACACAATCTGAAAATAGTGATGGAGTCAGCACCTGTAATTTCTAAGGCCATTCTCAGAGCTATCAAAATTCTGGTTTTAAAGTATATTGATGCTTATGTTCAGGGGAATCTAGATATCCCTGGAATCCTCCCTAATCCCCAGGTCATGGACCAGACTCTTCCCTTTCTGTGGTCCTAGGGTGCCTAGTTTCCATGGCAATCTCCTCCATGTAAAGCTTCCAAATCACAGTCCTACATGGTGCATCCTGAGGTCCCAGCCCAAAGCACAAGGTAGGACTTGGGAGAGATATCAATAACTTGGGGAGTCATGAGTAGGTGATGACAGGTTGGAATCTTCAGAGAAGAAAGGAGAACACCGTGGGAAATGAGAAAATCTTCCCTCTTGTAGGATCCTGGTGATTCGAAACTGAAAGACAAATGGGGTAAGTCACATGGGCTGTTTTATGGAGGTTAGCTTCTGTAAATGAGGTTGCTTTCTTAGCATGAAGTCAGCTCAGGCTGCCATATAAGAAAATACCAACATCATGTATAAGTACAAGAATGAGATGCTAATTAGAATAAGTCATACTCCATGTAGGTATAATATGTCAAAATATACTAGACTGTCATGTGTATATAAAAAGAACAAATAAAAATAAATAAATAAATTAAATACCATAAACTAGATGACTGAAACAACATTCATTCTCATGGTTCTGGAGGCTCAAAGTCCAGGACCAAGGGGTTGGCATCTGGGAAGGACCTTCTTGTGCATCACCCCATGGCAGAAGCCTGAAAGACAAGAGCTTGAGAGAGCAGGTGAGGGCTGAACTCACTTTTCCCAGGGACCTATTCCCCTAACAGAGCATCTGCATTTCTCGCCATGTGGCCTGCCCTCGATTTCAAAGCTGGCAATGGTACATTGAATCCATACCACTTGGAATCTCATTGATATTTGCTTTCTCCACTAGCTAGGTAGAATTCTTTGCTTTTCAAGTGTTTGTGTGGCCAGGTCAAGTCCAAATGGATTATCATTCTTTTATCATTTTGCCTAACTCAATCCCAGGTGCACCATCTCAACATATCACCCTCCAGGGGAGGGTCACTGATAGAGGTAGCCTTAGACTCTTGCCCATCCTGGATGTGTGCTTATCAGCACATAAATATCCATTTCCTCTAATTCATTTCATAGTTCCCAATGCCGGGTTCTTTCCCTTCACACAGCTTCAAAAGTGGCTGGAGGGGCCAGGTAGACACAAATACAATGGCTATTGAGGGGGAAGAACATGTTTCCTTTGCTGACTCCAATGAGTACAGGCTATAAAAATACTCTGATGCGGGCAGGGGTTGTGGCTCAGTGGTAGAGTACATGCATGAGGCACTGGGTTCGGTCCTCAGCACCACATAAATATAAAATAAAGGTGTTGTGTCCACCTAAAACTAAAATATAAATATTTAAAAAAACTCTGATGGCTTACGGGGTTAAGAGGTGGCTTCCTGGATAAGAAGAGCACTTTGAAGGATAGTTCTAGAAAATTCTGTAAATCCCCCGAGAACATGTCCAAGCCTTCCTTCTTGTGTGTAAATGAGTATACTGGCACTGCACTGGGAGTTCTGACCCAGATATTGAGGTCATGGCATCATCCATACCTCTCCAAGCAACTTGACTGTGGCTTGAGGATGGCCACCCTGCCTGTGAATACTTGGAGCCATGGTCTTCTTGGCATCGATGGCCAATAAACTGACTATGCAACAAGAATTAATGGTCCAAGTGCCACACTCAGTACTGACATTGAGTATAAAGGACTGTATTGGCTGACTAATACCTGGATAATCAGATATCAAGAAATGCTGGGTGAAAATCTGCATATCCACCTAGAAGTAATGAGGACTTAAAACCCTATGATCCTACAGCCTGTTAGGTAGCCATGTCTACCAGATCATGACTGGATAAGAATCAGAGATGAGGTGTTTTCCAGCTGGCTGGACTTAACAGACTGGGACTTTCAAAGATCCCAATGGTGAAGTACAATTTTGTGGAAGACGGAGACTGTCTGGCTGTGTTTTGTGGTGACCCTACATTCTACCACTGAGGTGGAACCTCTACCAAAAGGAACTTCAGCACAAAAGGCTGAACTCCTTGAGCTCTTCATCTGGCAGCAGGGATATGTGTCAATATATACATAGACTCTAAATATGCCTTTTCTACCCTCCACCTACGTGGAGCTTTGTATAAGGAAGAGGGCCTAATCAACTCAGGAGGAAAAGACAAAACTATAGCAAAGTCATCCATGAACTCTTAGATGCTGTATGGGCTCCTAAAAAGGTGGTCGGCATACATTGTCAGGGACATCAAAGGGAAAATGCCATGGTCACTTGGTGAAATCATAAAGCAGACTAAGAGGAAAGGTTTGTGACTTCCAAGGGAGCAATAGAACCAACAGCCCTGATTTCTGCCCTATACCATAGTCCATTGGCAGAATGGGACCCCGATTTCTCACAATGGCAGTTACCTCCCAGGCAGACAGTGGAGATTCAAGAGTGGCTGAAGAGCAATTCCTGAGGCCCTAGCCCCAGCCTTTGTTCAGAAATTCCACCAAGAGACCCACATTGGCTGGATGCCTCTCAAGGCCACGTTAAGCCGTAATTTCTACATCCCCTCGCTCTCCAGCATAGCCTGAGCTGTGTGTGAACAATGTGAAACATGTGCTTGAAATAATCCTCATCAGGGACCTGAGTCCTCCCCTGGGGTACAAAATGTTGGAGGGACCCTATTTGAAAATGAAGTTGTAGACTTCACGGAGCTCCCCTGGATTCAAGCCTATAGATATTTGCTGGTCTTTGTGTCTACTTCCTCAGGCTGGGTACAGAGGCTTTTTATACTCACACAGGGAAGGCATATGAAGTGGCCCAACCTCTCCTAAAGGAAATAATTCCCTGATTTGGAATCTTGATCACTATGTGATCTAATAATGGCTGGTATTTGGAGTAATTTATGGTAAAGTATTTGAAGATCACCTGGAAGGTACATATATCATACCATCCCCAGAGATACGAAAGGTAGAATAAGTGAACCAAACTCTAAAGTTACAACTAAGCAAGTGATATCAGAAACCCACCTACACTGGGACCAGGTTTGCCGTTTGCTTTGTTAAGAATTAGGTATAGCTCTATTGACAGAGTTCTGTCTTTATGAGATTCTTCATGGATGCCCTCCTCCCATCATAAGGGGTATATGAGGAGATTTAAAGGAACCGGGCAACATTACATTGAGGCAGCAGATGCAGGTTCTTGGCTCAATCCTGACCACTATACACCATTGGGTTAGGGAATGGCTACACATAAGCCTGACTACTGATGCCCATCCCTTTAAACCAGGAGATGCTCTTTGGAGCATCCCCTACAGCCTCTTTGGAGGGCTCCATTCACTGTCATTTCATCTACCCCTACTGCAGTGAAGATGGCTGAAGTGGTCCCCTGGATTTATCACAGCAGAAACCAACTTCTCATGACTGGAAGTGCATTTCAGATCCAGTTGCACCATGCAAATTGACTATCTGAAATAAGCAAGTGGCATCCTGAGAGACTCTGGAGGATAATAGCCCTGCTTTAGTCACCCCTGAAGCTGAGTAATCTACACATGGCAGAAGCTTGAGGAATTGACCACCTGCCAAGATAAATGGACAATTATTATTTCCTATATTAGAGTTTTCACTCTAATGCTTTGGCACTATTACCCTTATCCCTCCTTGTTGTCACGGTCTTAGCTTTAATTTTCACTGTAGGATTAGCAGAGACTGCTCTGGCTGACTGGCACTGGTTGAAAAGTTTCTATTAATGGTTTATTACCTCTTTTTGATAGGATGTTTCATTGCTAACGACTGTGTATGATCTGGCTCCTGCTTGTAGACCTTAAGCCCTTCATCCTGTGACCTATGCCTTTGCATGACTTGATCAGGCCAAGGTATTCCCACAATTCTACTTTTACTCTACTCAAACCCATTTCTCCTGCCAAAGAAAAGTCTTGGGGACCTGCTAGCATAATAAGACCACCTATTCTATCTGCCAACAGGAGGGTCAATATTCTTGTTTCAATCCACAATATTCCTCAACTGAGAAATGACTGGAACTTCGGAGCTCATGGGAAGGGGATTTGGAACAGGACCCATTAATTTATACAGTTCAGCTCACTAATCTAAAGCAACTAGGGTCAGTACCTTTTGATGCATGTGGGGTCATGAGTGAGATTTGAGTACCTGCTGTGACCCACCATATGTCCACCACATTATGTGGAGACTTACTGGGGGAAAAAGATACAAGCTCAATGACAAGTATATGTGCAATCATCCTGCAAATGGTATGTTGTTCATGTGTACTTATTATACAGAGTTTTTTTTTTCTTTTTTCTTGCTTTGGAGCCCCCCAAAGAGGCTGTAAGGGTTGGACATGGGCCACTTGGCAGAATGAGAGAGAGCAAAACTGTCCTACTTTGGGGTTTTGTTACACCTGACTGTACACTGGGAGCCTATAACCCTATTAATTTCACTATTCTTGATTCTGAAGACTCAGGATGGAAAACAGACTGCCAAATTGGCATATGTATAGCTGATTGAAGTACTGATTCAGGAACCATACTGTACTTCCAAAGGGTCACAACTTAAGTCTTCCTCCCACCAAGTCTTTTCTTCTCCTTCTTCTCCTTCTTCTCCTTCTTCTCCTTCTCCTTCTCCTTCTCCTTCTCCTTCTCCTTCTCCTTCTCCTTCTTCTTCTTCTTCTTCTCTTTTTTTTTTGGTACCAGGGATTAAATTCAGGGTCACTCGGCCACAGAGCCACCTCCCCATCCATATTTTGTATTTTATTTAGAGATAGGGTCTCACTGACTTGCTTAGCACCTTGCTTTTACTGAGGCTGGCTTTGAACCTGCAATCCTCCTGTCTCAGCCTCCCAAACCCCTGAGATTACAGGCATGAGCTACCATGCCCGACAAGTCTTTCATTCTGTTTATGAGGAAATGGAGAAAAGCCCACCTCCTGTCTCCATCACAACCAGTCTCTTGGCAGAGACTGTAGTTCAATCTTGAAAGTCTCTTCTTGCTATGTGTGTGGAAGAACTAATATGGGAGATCAGTGGCCATGGGAGGCTAAAGAGCTAGACCCTCATGAACCCTGGAACCACATCTCCCTGTTCAACTCCTTGTATTTAGTTCCTTAAAAACCTCAATTATTGGAAAATATTGTCTTTCCCGAGAGGGAAAACTGCTCAACATCTTAGTCAGGATCAAAAATTTGTCTGGGCCAAAAATTCTATAATGTAACTACCCAGAAAAATTATTGGTGGGGATCCATAAATCACACAGAACCAGATCCCCATACGTTTTCAAATTTCTCTAACCTTAAACAGTCTTGGAATGAGGATGCCATAGAAATCAAATGGCAAGTCCCGGGTGGACTACACTGGCTATGTGGAAGGGCTGCCTATGCTAAACTGCCCGGATTCTGGTCTGGATCTTGTGTACCAGGGACAATTTTCCCCTTCTTTTTCCTCCTTCCATTAGCCAGAAGAGAGCAACTTGGAATCCCAGTTACATGAAGACTGAGGGGCCTAAATAGAGTGGTGAACCCTGGCAATTGGTGACTGGAGAGATGATGAATGGCCCCCTGAGTGGGTAATTCACTATTATGGCCAGCCACTTGGGCAGAGGATGAGTCCTGGGGATACCGAACTCCCATCCACGGGTTAAATCATATCATTAGGCTACAGGCTAATATTGAAGTTATAACTAATGGGACCACATAAGCCCTCGATTTATTGGCCAAAGTACTCAAATGCACAATGCTATCTATCAAAACTTCTCGGCTTTAGTCTAGTTGCTTGCTTCTGAAGGTGGGGTATGTGGGGTATGATTTCAGGGCCACCTCAAAGCCTTGATCTTGTCCTTTTCCTGCATGCTGCACATCTTCTTTCCCTTGGAGGGGTTAGCCAAGGTTTCAGAGAAGCCCCTTCATCCCCTTCCCCCAAATCCCATGGATGACCAGGCCCCATGTCCATTCATCAAGATGACCCCACTTGCACCCTGGTAACCAGCAGAAGGTGGGGGTGTGTGAGCAACTGTTGCTTACAGACTGAGGATGAAGGCAAGGTCATAGAAGAAATTACAGATCATATGAGAAAGACCACCCCATTCCAGTTCAGACCTGGAAAGGCTGGGAACCTGGGGAATTATTTGGAGGATAGTTTTCAACTTTTGAGGGATTCAAAACTCTCATAATTGTTGTGGGTTCAATGCGGGAGGCCTGCCTCCTCCTACCCGGCCTGTTATGCCTGGTTATAAGATCCCTCTCCAACCTCATGGATGCTACCGTTGTGTACATCATGATGTTATGAAAATATAAGCCATTAAGTTAGGACTATGCTTTTTGATCCTAAATGGATCTGATCATCAAAGCAGGGAATGTGGTAGGAGCTCTCTTCAAACAAAGACACAGCATGGCATAGCTAGTATCTGTGTGCGATTCTGTCAGACAATAGGACGCCTTCAGTAACCATGTACACATGTTTTCCAGACAAAAGGAAGGTGAGATGGCACACTCAGCACACATATGACACACTGCTGACACTCAGGGTGCATATGCAACCCTGCCAACTCCCCCACTTCCGTGCTTCTGCGTAGCTCTGTCATAACTTCTTTATGATTTTACAGTATAGAATACCCACACGAAATGTATTTTTCCATATAAGGGAGACAAAGGGGCTAATATATAATGAAATGCAGGAGGGAGAGGGACTAGCAGGGGCCATATAAGGTGAAGCCCCTGTGCATTCAGGGTTGGTCTTTGAATGAGAATCTGCCAAGTCTGTGCTTGCACAAAATAAACACTTCTTCCTGTTGAATGCCCTGGTGCTCTGTCTCTGCGTGAATCCTGCAACAGGATGAATCAATAAAGCATCAGCTGTGTCATTCAAACTGAGGAAAGGTTCCAAAGCAGGTATGATGGGATCCTGTTGATTACCAGGGTGCAAGTGGGGTCATCTTGGAGAATGGACATGGGGCCTGGTCATCCATGGCATTTGGGGGAAGGGGATGAAGGGGCTTCTCTGAAACCTTGGCTAACCCCTCCAAGGGAAAGAAGATGTGCAGTATGCAGGAAAAGGACAAGATCAAGGCTTTGAGGTGGCCCTGAAATCATCCTACACCCATCCAACCTTCCCAGCTCATGGACTTGATCTTTACATTTTTATTTACTCAGACTGTTCAGAATTCTTTAGGTTCCTTGGAATTTTTATTGAGAGCTTCAGATTTTTTCCAGAAGTTTATTTGGATGGCTTCACTGGCAGCTACATTGCTCAAAACTAGATAGTTATGTTACTCCATTATAGAGATTTTTTTATTAGTGTGTTCAATGACTGATGATTTTGCTTTGAAAACTTTCTGGACTACACTTTCTTGGCTATGTTAGAAAGTGGAGAAATCATAAACATGAATATTTATAAACTGGAATTAGAACTATTTGTATTTAGATGTGTGTTTATGAGTACAGGTAATGAATATATGACTATATGGGCATGTATATATGAATGTATGTGTGTATACTTACACTCATTTATGTGTATGTGTTTATGAGTACATGCATGCATATGTGTATATATTTATGTCTGCATATGTAAGTGTTTGTGTATATGTAGGTTGATATACACAAAATGGAGGGTGGGAGAATCCTGGAAACGAGAGCATATGGTGTTATGGCTGTGGCTAGCAGAATTCTAAGATGGCCCCCAGGGTTTCCCACTTTTATCCTTAAGACTGTGAGTGTGACAGGCATTAGTCATGCAACAATGGAACAATTTCCCCTGTGCAGAATGGGATTAGTAACAAAATTGGCTTCGTGTGTATATGTATGAATGTTTTTGTGCATGTGAATATGTGTATATATATGAGTTTAGGTGTGCATATGTATATCATGTATGTTTGCATGTGCCTACATATTTCTCTGTGTATGCATGCATTTTTTTTGTATGTGTGTGTGTTTGTGTATGAATGTGTTCATGTATTATGTTTGCATGTCCAAGCCAGAGTGCTTCGCACAGAAGAAGGCAAGGATGGAGGTGAGGCTAGGGCTTCTCACACAGGGAGATGGTGGATGGTACAGGGTCAGGGGTCCCGTAACCATATGCAGGTGCTCAGTGCCTACAGAGGGGTAAAACTGTGACTACTTGGGGCCCAAGTTAGGAGCACAAGATGCCCATTTTGGCCCTGATTCTTCACAGCTTTGCGTTTGTGTACAGATTGTGTCACCTGGGGCACATTGCCTAACCTCTTTGAGCCTCTAATTTCCCCTGTGCAGAATGGGATTAGTAACAAAATTGGCTTCATAGGAGGTTGTATTAATTGAGATCAGTTTTTCAGGTGCTGAGCAAAGGACCTGGCACCAAGGGCTAACTGTCACTATTATTATTAGTGAACTTGGAAGGCCCAGAAATTGGGCACAAATGGAGGGTAGGGGGGAGATCCTGGAAAAGAGAACATATGGTGTTACTGGCTGTGGCTAGCAGAATTGTAAGAAACCCCCCAGGGTTTCCCACTTTTATCCTCAAGACTGAGAGTGTGACAGGCATTAGTCATGCAACAATGGAACATTAGATGGTAAAAGGGATTTTGCTGCTGCAGGTGCAATTAGGATTCTGCTGTGGTTTGCATGTATCTCCCCCCAAATTATATGTCAACACTTAATTGCCAAAGTCATTCGTGATAAACCGAGGCATTTAGGAGGCAATAAGCCATAGAGCAGGGGCCCTTTATAATTGAATTAGCATCCTTACAAAAGAGGCTAAACTCGAATGTCTGTAATCCCAATGATTTCAGGAGACTGAGGCAGAAGGATCTCAAGTTCAAGGCCAGCCTCAGCAATTTAATGAGACTGTCTCAAAATAGAAAATAAAAAGTGTTGGGGGCGTAGCTCAGTGGTAGAACAACCCTGGGTTCAATCCCCAGTACCCATCTCCACTCTACAAAAGGCTGAAGGGAGCACTGGAGGCCTCCTTTTCCCCTTCCGCTTTCTAGTATGAAAGGACACAACATTTGTCCTCTCTGGAGCACAAGGCACCATCTTGCAAACCCTCACCAGACACCAAAGGTATCAGGGCTTTGACCTTGACTTTTCAGCCTCTAGAGCTGGGAGAAATACATTTCTGTACTTTAGAAATGACCCAGTCTCAGGTATTTTGTTATAGTAGGAGAAATGGACTAATCCTTCAACTTCAAAGTAGGTATCATCCAGGTGAACTAATCCTGATCATAGGATCTCTTTGAAGAAGGGAATATTGTCCACCTGGTGGTGGAAGATGTCAGAGGGACATAAAGATGGTAGGGCATTTGATGCCAGGCGGGTTCTGCATTCCTGGTTTTGCTATAGAGGTGTCATGGGCCAGGACCTGAGGGCAACCCCTAGGAACTGAGGTCCATGCTTACTGACAGTCAATGAAACAGGAATGTTAGTTCCAGAACCACAGGGAAGGGAAGCCACTGTTACCCTGTGAGCTTGGAAGTGAGCCTTCCCTGGGGCCTCCAGGTAAAGCACAGCACAGGTGACTTTGATTTCAGGTTGTGAGAGCTAAACCCAGGCAAATAAACCGGCGGAACTCTCTCAGACTTCCTGAGCCACAGAATTATGCCTCACAGATGGGTATTGCTTAAAACTGTGATGCTTTTTAATTTATGCAGCCACAGAAAGTTGGTCACTTTTATACTGGGTCAGTTTTACATGATGTCTATCCAGCTTCCAGCCATCAGCAGATGGGCTGCTAGGCAGGGTGGAGGCACCCCTGGGCAGTTTCTTTTCTGTTTCTGACCTGATTGATGGCTGTTGCCCCGTCTGTGGGTAGGCAACACAGTGGGTGGCTGCTACGGTTTAGATAGACATGGCTGGAGTGTGTCCTCCAAAGGCTCCTGTGCTGGAAGATGGGTTCCCAGTGTGGGCTGTTGAGGTGGTGGAGCTTTTAAAAGTTGGTGCCTGCTTGCATGTTGAGATCAGTTTTTCAGGTGCTGAAATCCCAGCTACTTGGGAGGTCAAGGCAGGAGGATTGCAAATATGAGGTTGTCCTGGGCAACTTAGTAGATCCTATCTCCAAAATAAAAATAAAAAAGGGCTAGGGGTATAATTCATTGGCTGAGCACTTTCCTAGCATGCACCACCAGACCCAGGGTTTGAGCTCCAGCAACATACATACATACACACATACACACACACACACACACACACACACACACACACACAGAGGAAAAAAAGAGGTGGGGCTTAATTCAAGATAATTAGGTCATATGGGTACCACCCTCCGAAGGAACTCAGAGGAACTGGCTGATCTCTCAGAGGGAGGCTGCCTTTCATTTTGCTTGATTCCTGTTCATGACCATGTTATGATGCAACCAGGGGTCAGGGCCATGCTAGTTGAACCATCTAGCCACCAGAATTGTGATAAAAATAAACTCTTTTACCTTATAAAATGTCCAGTCTCAGGTGTTTTTGTTATAGCCACACAAAACAGTCTAAGACTGTGCCTCTCACTGCTCCAGAGATGTAATGACTTGAGGCTCCCCAGGCCAAGGGCTTCTGGCAGACCCCACCCAGCAGGCAAGACAGCATATCATGCTGCTGTGGCGGGATACAGTGGGAGGAGAAAAGCCTCTCAGTATCTTGCTTCTTCCTGCAGGATGGGTGACCAATGAGTGTGGACAAAGGCAGCCAGCTCCGGGGATATGAGGTCCTTGTAATATCTCCTTAATTTGGCTTTCACTTTAATGGGTGAAGCCCTTCTGGTGAAATGTGCCATGCTTAAATTCAAGACTGTAAACCTAATAGGAATTTGATTCGCTTCACAAGTCAAGATAATTGTGCTTTGAAAAATGTTTTCAACATAACATTAATTTTGACCTTTGCAAAAGAGTGACATTGGTGTGTGTTTAAAATGGGTGTTCATGTGTGACCCAGTTCCCATCATCACCTGATCAGATTTTCTGAGTTGCTGCTGCCATAGATACTTCAGGTGTTTAAAATAAGCAATCACTTTATTTTTATGCTCTTGCTGGGATGTGGGATGGTGACTGAATGGAATTTTCTTTTCTTTTCTTTTTCTTTTTTTCCTTTTTAATCTATAGAAGGTTCAAGAACAAAGGCCACTGGGAAGCCATTTCCTAGGGTCCCTCCCACCCCACTTCTGATGGAGGCTGGTTAAAAGCAAGCCTGGCCCCGCCCACCTCACTTCCTCTCCCTACTGCCTGCTCTGCGCAGCTCCTTGCTAGGATTCATGGGAGAAATTGTCTACCCCTTTCTACATCCTTTGATTTAACATCCTTTGTGTGAACTATTTAAAAAGCAGGCTTTGGTGTATACGTACATTCTGGACAAACCCCTCTGGCTTCCTGAGACCATCTGGAACACTCTCCCTCCTGCCTGTAAGCAGGTTGTCTGGTTACCTTCCTCACCCTGCTGAGATCATTCTGATAAAGGAGCCCTGGCCCGACACTGCTCCAAAGAAGATCTAAAATGATGAATCAAATAGAGTATTCAAAAAATTGAGGCAAAATTCACATGATCCAAAATTTACCATTGTATATTTTGAAGTATACAATGCACCATCACCAATATCTAGCTTTATCATCACCCCAAAGAGAAACCCTGTACCCATTAGCTTTCACCTCCCATGCCCACCTCCTGCCACCAACTATAATCACTAATCTGTTTTATTTTTATCTCTATGGATTTGCTTATTCTTAACATTTCGTATAAAAGGAATCATGCATATTTATCCCATTATGTCTGGCTTCTTATCAAAATGTTTTAAAGATTTACTCATGTGGTGACATGAATCATAACTTCCCTCCTTTTTAATATTCCAATAATAATATTCTATTATATGGCTATAACCACATTTTGCTAACCCATTCACCAACAAATGGCCATTCTTGGGTCATTATGAAAAGAGCTGTTGTGAACATCTGTGTACAGGTTTTTCTTTGAATAACTGCAATAGGCTGACTATTGTCTGTGATTAAGACTTTAAAAATTTTGTTTGTTGACTGTTTTTGTATTTTTCTTCCAGAGAAGACTATTGGTTTTTGTTGTTGTTGTTGCTAAATCTAATGAACTTCTTAAAGTTATTCTTGTTTCTTTTTCTTTTCTTTTCTTTTTTTTTTTATCAGGGTTTGAATTCCAGGGCACTTAATTACTGAGCCACATTCGTAGCTCTATTTTGTATTTTATTTAGAGACAGGTCTCACTGAGTTGCTTAGTGCCTTGCTTTTGCTGAGGCTGGCTTTGAACTCGAAATCCTACTGCCTCAGTCTCCGGAGCCGCTGGGACTACAAGTATGTGCCACTGTGCCTGGCCTTGTTTTCTTGTTTTGGGCATGGTGGGAGTGGCTAGGGATTGAAAGCACATACTAAGTCTGCTTTCTACTGGTGAGTTGCATCCTCAGTCCAAAGGTAGTCTTGGAGAGGCGTGATATGGCAATCTCTACCTTCTATTGCCTAAAAAATCTTCCTGAGTTTTGTCTTGATCAAGTAGCCCTTCAAGTGCTGATGTAATCTGTCTGTCTGTCTCTTTCTTGCTCCACCATATGATCTTTGATGATATTTTCTGAATTCTTCTACTACCAACTATATTTCCTGAAGACCCATCCCCTGTTCTTGGACTTATTAAGTCTTTGAAGACCAGCTGTGTGTAAGGAGAGTGAGCAACTCCATTAGTGCCTTGCAGATTAAATTAAGAATGTCAGGCCCTTTTCCTGAGGACTCTCTTTTAGTAATCATGAATTTCTGAAACAGGAATGTATCAAAATAAAAAGGAACAAGCTCCATAGCTTCACACCATATTATGGAGTATGAATCTGACATTTTGTGTAGGTGATATTTACTCTCAACAGGATGGCCTTAGGGCTAAGTTGATTTGGACCAACAGGTCAAAGTATGAGGTTTGGAGGGAAATGGTGATTCCTTGCCCCACTCCAGCTGTGGCTGTTCTCTCTCTTAACCATTGTCCCTAGTTTGGAGTAAGAGTGCTCCCTGAGAAGGACTCAGATGAGATTTTAAGAAGTATGGCACATGAGCAACCACTCTGGAAAGCAGTCTGGAGATTACTTAGAAAACTTGGAATGGAGCCACCATTTGACCCAATTATCCCATTCCTCAGTTTATACCCAAAGGACTGTAGCGACATGATCATATCAATGTTTATAGCCACTCAATTCACAATAGTTAAATTATGGAATATATATATATATATATATATATATATATATATATATATATACATACATACATATATATTTCATACATATATGAAATATTACTCCATCATAAAGAAGAATGAGATCATGGCATTCACTGGTAAATTGGATGGAACTGGAAATTATCATGCTAAGTGAAATAAGCCAACCCCCCCAAAACCCCAAAGGCCAAATGTTCTCTCTAATAAGAGGATCCTAACTCACAATAAGGAGTGAGGGAAGGAAGAATAGAATATAGTTAATTGGATTAGACAAAGGGGAATGTAGGGAAGGAGCAGAGATGGGAATACAAAAGAAAGTAGAATGAATAAGACATTACTTTTCCATGTTCATTATGAGTACACAACCAGTGTAATTCCATATAAATTAAGGCCAGGCACAGTGGTGGCACATACTTGTAATTCTTGTGGTTATATCATGTATAACTACAAGAATGGGAAATTATACTCCATGTATGTATAAAGCATCAAAATACTGTCATGCATAACTAAAAAGAACAAATTAAAAAAAAGTATGGCACATGAAGCTTGGTTTATGTGAACAATACTTAGAAGCCTCTTTGTTTTCATTTTCAGAAGAGGATTGAATTACACTGTAGCTGTAACATCTTCTCACCTTGGGTGACACTCATGAGTTTCTGCATGGGGCATGTGCCGTAAATCACTCACAAAGTCTTGACGGTTCAAGGGCTCCGTGCTGTGTCAGGACTGTGGTGGCACCAAGTTGCTTATCTTCAAACACTAGAGTCACAGCTCAGCAAAACAACCTCTCCATTGAGACCCCAGATCTTCTCAGTGTCTGAGGGAACTGCAGAATTTATACCCCAAGCTCTCCTGGGGACATGGGTTTGCAGGGGTAGATTGTTGGGTAACACTGGCTGCTCAGTTTACATGCTTATTTTTCTGGGCCATTCTTTTCAAAAATTTGACCAAGCCAATTTATTAAATCCAGGTGCATGAAATGTGCACACCATAGTGTATATCAACACTCCAAGAGGTAGTATAGTTTAGAGTCTTTGATCTTCCACAAATGGTGTTCCCACTGCACTGTGAGGTGGCATGCACTCTTGCTTATTTTGGCAGCTCAAGGCCTCAATTGTCTTATCCAGCAGAGTCTAGCATACTGTCACTTGTAGTTCCTAACAACTTTCTGTGCACCTGAGTCAGTTCTTTTAGGAGTACTTAAAGAGGTCCAGTGCTGCACCCCTCCCCTGACTCAGGCAATGGCAAGGCCCTACTGAGGTGGATGGTGCAAGGTGTCCATCCTCTGGAGGAGCGCAGTATGTTTCTGGGAATGGGCTGGTTTGTTTTTGTATTCCTTTAATAAGTATAGTTGCGACTTCTCATATGACCATTAAGTATGAAGGAAAAAACATGACTTTCCCAATGAATGCAACTACTTCTAAAGAATAGATCTGTTTGCTCTAAATGCAATGATTCAGCTGTGAAGCGTAAATTGTTAATGTTTAATGAAAAACCCCCTGTAGGAAAAACAGTCAAGGAAGTTTTTGAGAAATTAAAATCTAGAGAAGAAGAATTAATGTTAAGACGACAGATTAGTGCTTAGTACTGGGCAACTTGTTCTTGTTCCTGTGCACAATGGTTTGTGCTCTTACTCTTGTTTGATTAAAATTAGTCACCTCTCTTTTCAAGTTAACCACTTGCCATAACCATGGCACCGATTCTAGTCAGTAAGTCAAGAAAGAATAGTCAAGGTAAAGGCCAATAGCCTGGGACATTTCTAACTATTATTAAAAGTTAACTAGCAGAAACAGCTCAAAGCAAAACACGAACTGAAAAGAAAAATGCTTGTTTATGCATAAGCTAAGATACATTCTTCTTATCTAACTGTAGCTACGTAATATTTTGTTTCTTTGAATAATGATTCCTGTTTTGTAACCACAAAGTACTGTGAGCCTGCCAAAATGAAAAGTACATATGATTAACGTCACAAGTAAAGATTGGGATTCAGCACCTTCACTTTTGTGTCTGTGTTGTTTCTCCACCCATCTTTCGCCGACTCCTCACCATCCGTTCCTCTCCTGAGACCCCCTGTTGGAGCTGGACTCCAACAGTCCAGGAATCAGAATGTTCTCATGATGAGGGAGCAATCCACTGACCTTCACAAACCTCTCTGTATAAATGTCTGTCTACACCACACACACACACACACACACACACACACATATCTCATATATACATATGAGTCATATGAGTCATATATATATGTGTGTGTGTGTGTATGTATTTGTGTGTGAGTTTGTATACATGTTTGTTTATTTATTTATTTGCCTCAGAACCCATCTGAAGATCTCGGGACAGGGGAGAGGGAAAAAAGCAAAGAGAAGGTAGTACCAGGAAAGACAGCATCGGCTCACACTTGCTTCAGGTTTTTAAGAAGTTGCAAATAAGTTCAGTGCATGCTGGAAAGCTTTAAAATTCAAAGAAGATGAGCAAAGCGATAGTTAATTAAATGTTTCATGTTTATTATCATTAGCATATTAATGAGACTAGGTTAAATTTATTATTTGGTTAAGCTGAAACTTTTATGTGCTATATGTCCTTTTTTATGGTGCATTTTTTCATGTATCATCAGTGTTTACAGTACATTTGTTTCATGTTTATAGGGCTTTTATATGGGGGCAATGTGGCAGAAAGCACCCCTAACTGAGAAGGGATTGGGGAGGTCCACGGCGTAGAACAGATGTACGGGTCCACTGGTGAGAAAGTCAGCCCTTGAGCCCTATCTTGTGAGGGAAGGTGAGGTTGACATTACTTTTGTGGTCCAGCCTCGGCCACACTGAGTCATCTGTCCCCAGGAAGTTTCTAATGTCCCAGTGAGGCCTCAGACCCAGGGACTGGAACTTAGAGCACTCTTGGAAATTATTGCAGGATTTCAGAGTCATTAGCACTTTTTCTTTTCTTTTGCATATCTTTGGTTTTCTGTTACTATTGCTACATAACCATCCACCCCAGGCTTAGTAAAACAAGAGCCAATTTTGCTACACTAATGAATTCTGCCTTAAGAAATTTGGAAAGAACACAGCATATAGTGCATCACTTGGGAAGACTTGAGAACTGGCAAAAAGTTCCCTTCCTTGTCTGGTGCCACCCGTGGCCTGGAAATGCCTCAGGGCAGTGTGCTGTGTTTCATGGTGGCCTGCATGGTTGCCTCGGAGTGGTGGAACATCTTCCATGGTGTCTTCCTAGGGGCTCCAGATAACAGGGTGGGGTTGACATCATCTTTTGTGGCCTAGCCCCTGCCACACTGAGTCATCTGTTCCCAGTGAGGTCCTGAGTGCCTTTTCATTGACCTCTGCTCTGTTCTTCAAGGTCACTCACTGTATCTTTCCCTCTCAGTCTTCTGCGTCCTTGTCCTACAGTGTTGTGGTTGGGAGTGAGGCCTCTGGAGCCATGTTCCGTCTTGTGCAATAGGAGCTCCTGTCCACGAGGACTGGAGGAGTCAGTTCAAGCCAAACACATCAGAATGGGGTCTCGTGTAAGGCTTGCTCTTCATAAAGAGCCACAATTCCTTTCCCTCTAACCGCAGCAGCACAGGTTCCTCCAGGGCAGCTCTGCATTTTCACCATCTCTGCATTTCCTGCTGTATTTGGCGGGTACAGGAGTTCCCTCTGCCAGGTGTTTTCTGCCCTAGGTCTGACTCCTGTCTCTAAGTCTCAGCACATCCTGCCCTTGGAGGGCACCTGGAAGAGAGTCATGGACCCCCCATGACCTGTTTTCCTTTTCTTAATGTTGCTTGGCGCTGGTGAATACATTTTCCTCTCTGCTTTTTTCCATTGGACCAGGATGTGAGCTCCATGAGGGTCATATTTTGGGTTGACTAGTCGCCTGCTCTGTCCTTTCTGTGTCTGGCTCAATAAATGAAAGAAAAGGGCAGAGGCAGAGGAAAAAAAATTGCCTTTGTGATGTGATCAGAAACATGCTGCTGACAAATGTCTTAGTTGTCCTAAATTTAACTACAATAGCCAGGTAATGGGGTGGGATAGGAGATAAGGGAAACAGTCAGTGGACAGCTTCAGGTGAAACCAACAAAAAGATGGTTTATACTGAAACATGGGCTGAAATCCTATCATGGCTAACCAGCAAGGCCACTGTACCTGTCAGCTTTCTAAACTGTTAACCTGGATCTATCCAGAAGCAAAAAGTGCATCTCTTTGTAGATTGCCCTCCTATCCCAAGGCTTCATGTAATCCCACCTCTCCTATTTTATCTACAGCCAATATAGCTTCAATATAAATAACATGCACTTTCCTTCCCCCACTTTTTATTATAAAATGTTGCTTTTGGTTCTGGTCTGGCTGACATATTTTTGACTGCCACCTGGCCCTACTGATGGAACTTGTTCCAGGATCTGGTTCATTTCTGGCTGGCACCTGTAACAGCTCAATAAATACTTTTATTTCAGTGACCTTTTGGTCTCAAGAGTTTGGATTTAACCATGGTCACATGTCAGGATGGGATTTACTTTTTTTAATGCACTTAAACAAATCTCAAAGACATTCCTTCAGCTTCAGTAAATTTAGGTAAAATCCATTCATACTAAGAAATAAAAAGATAGCATCCCGATGACAACTTAATTCTGAGCAAAAATCTTTTCAGGAGCTCACTGAACAAAGAAATGCAAGCACATGACACATTTTCGCTGTCTCTATTCCTTGGCTCTGTCCTCAGTCAAATCCTCCCTGCTGAAACTCATGGCTTTTGATGGAATTACCTGGGACCCATCACTTTTTTTTTTTTTCTGGGTCCCTTCTTTCAGCCTTCAGTTATGAGGCCGTGATGGTCCAGGGCAAACCCAGTAGAGTGGGCCAAACCCCTGGATCCAAACTGAGGAGAAGACAGAATTCTCTTTACTTTGAGATAACATGTCTTTCTCTTCCATGTCTCCTTCTTGGTTCTCCTCATGTCTCACCTGAGTTGAGAACAGCTGCGAGCCCTATCCCAGTGTGGCATTCCAGATAAATTCTTGGAATCTGGGAACTGTTTGTTAATTTTAACATGCACTGTGTGTTATTTATTTTATTGTAAACATAAATTTTTATGTTTAGTTTGGTAACTATATTTATATATTTATATGTTTAGTTTGGTAATTATATGCGTCATTTTAATATGATGATTCTTGATTCTCTTATTTCGTGTGCAATCTAAAGTGCCATTCTAGTAGGCCAAGGTCCTGAACAGATACTTCTCAGAAGAGGATATACAATCAATCAACAAATATATGAAAAATGCTCACCATCTCTAGCAATTAGAGAAATGTAAATCAAAACTACTCTAAAATTTCATCTCACTCCAGTCAGAACGGCAGCTATCATGAAGACAAACAGCAATAAATGTTGGCGAGGATGTGGGGAAAAAGGTACACTCATACATTGCTGGTGGGACTGCAAAGTGGTGCAGCCAATATGGAAAGCAGTATGGAGATTCCTTGGAAATCTGGGAATGGAATCACCATTTGACCCAGTTATCCCTCTCCTTGGACTATACTCAAAAGACTTAAAACAGCATACTACAGGGACATAGTCACATCAATGTTTATAACAGCACAATTCACAATAGCTAAACTGTGGAACCAAACTAGATGCCCTTCAGTGGATGAATGGATAAAAAAAAATGTGGCATATATACACAATGGAATATTACTCAGCAATAAAAGAGAATAAAATCATGGCATTTCCAGGTAAATGAATGGCATTGGAGAAGATAATGCTAAGTGAAGTTAGCCAATCCCCAAAAAACAAATGCCCAATGTTTTCTCCGATATAAGGAGGCTGACTCATAGTGGGGTAGGGAGGGGGAACATGGTAGGATTAGATGAATTCTAGATAGGGAAGGGGGTGAGAAGGAAAGGGAGGGGGCAGGGGATTAGCAAGAATGGTGGAATGTGATGGACATCATTATCCAAAGTACATGTATGAAGACATGAATTGGGTGTCAACATACTTTATATACAAACAGAGATATGAAAAATTCTGGTACATATGTGTAATAAGAGTTGTAATGCAAAAAAAAATAACAACAAAGTACATGTATAATAACACAAATTGGTATGAACATTTTTATATACAAAGATATGAAAAATTGTACTCTATATGTGTAATAAGAATTGTAATGCATTCTGCTGTTGTGTATTTAAAAAAAATAAAGTCAACAAAAAAATACAATAAAACAAACAAAAAAATAAAGTGCCATTCTGGGCAAAAATTCAAATCCTTGGGTGACCCCTGTGGCTTGGAGTATCTTTTGAAACAGAGGGCCTTATAAAAGGGAATGGTGGCACATAAACCTGTGTGGGGTGGGGTTTGAGGGGCTGTGTGCTGGGTGAGAGTGGGTGCAGCAGTTAGCAGGTGCACAACTGGGTGGGGCATGTCACACTTACCAGCTGGGCCCCAGTGATGCTGCTGGATTAGCCTGGGGCCATGGAGTGTGACATTGCAGGTATTACTGCTCAGCAGGGAGAGTCACTCAAGTTCTGAAGAGCACAGGGAACAGAGCATGGGACAGCAGACCCACCATCTCTTGTACTTCTGGAACTTTCTGTGGTCCACTGGTGTGGGAGCTGCTTGTGGTGTGGCTCACATCATTTGCTTCTCATTCTCTTTCTCTCACATCCCTTGCCCTCTCTTCAATGTGCTCTTGGTGTGCCTCCATATTGGGGCCATGTGATGATTAATCAGGTGTTAGTCGTAATTATTATGATCTTGATGATCATATTGGGCATCCAGCTGCCTCAATTATTTCTTGGAAAATTGGCTTATGTGATAAAATATGATTATGGGCACAGTTTAACAGTCTAAATTGGGGGTTCTGGGACTTAACTTTCTTTGGAACCACCTGGTTGGGGAGGCTTCACAAAACAGTGAAGCTGGATCCTTCCCTTCCCTGGAGGTGGGACCTAACTGACCTGGGGTGTTAAGGTCACCTTGGGGGTAAAGCTTTGCAGGGTATGCTAACTGAAGCCAGGCTGAAGAACTGTGGGGTCCTCTGGATTGTCCAGTAGAAACCATAGCTTTTTTTTTTTTAAAGAGGAGTGAGCCACAGTTAGGACCACGAGTCTCCATCACAGCCTGCTTACAGGGCAGTACCCCTTTCTGGGTGAGTATGTGGGCTGTAAGTTGGATTTTTTTATCTGCAAAAAATGTAAACATGGAAAAGAGCTGCCACGATTGGATAACTTTGTTTAAACAAAAGTGTAGAAGAACTGGTCGTTTGGGTATGTTATGACACATGCGGGTCTCCTCGTACCAGTCATTTTTCTTAAATGTCCTCAGGCTCAACTTTGAATTTTAGGTCAAGTTAAAACTGCTCTATCTGATGTCACCTGGGAGTCTTAGAAGGACATTGTAGTACAGAGTGAGATGATTCTCAAACTCAGAGCTTTGTGCCTTCACTTATTGCAGGGCAGAGGGGGGTGACCTGTGAATATACTCTGACGATGACCAGGCCTGGGTGGAATCGAGACCTTCCTTCCATCAGCTGTCAGAGATGGTTTGGTGAAACCCTCAGAGTGGGTTCCCTGATCTCTGAGTGTCCTGCATTTTGCTTCATCTAATCACTTTTTTGTTTTTATTTATGCTTTTGTTTTGAGATGGGGATGTCACTATGTTGCCCAGGCTAGTCTTGAAATCCTGGGCTCAAGGGATCCTCCTGCTTCAGTCTCCCTCCAGTAGCTGGACTACAGGTGAGTACTAGTATGTTCTGTTCTGTCAAGGGATGAGCATAAAGACATATTTTTGGGGATGTTCTGCCATATATTCAGGGATGTTCCAGACTTCTTCCAGGGTCCTCTGCACTCTCCTGCCTGCATTCCTGCATGCCCCCCCCCCCCACATCCACTGCCTGGCCTTTGGTTCTTCACTGCACCTTCATGAAGTCAGTGCCTGTTTCCCCATCACATCATGCATTCACCTTCAGGAGAAGGGGTCACAGAGATGAATGGGCCTAGGAGGTGACTAGTCCATTCTTCTGCTTTACAGGAGCTGAATCTGGGGAGCTGGACCCTCCCCCAGCAGTCATTGACCCCAGGGAAAGGCAACCAATGAAGTTCTCCTGGATTATCCCTCCTGGATTATCCATCCAGGATTATCCCTGTGTGTCTCTCAGTTCCCTAGGGGTATCTGCGTGGAACACACCGACAACCATGTAGGGCTCGAGGTGGGGTCTACTTGTTTTCAATTGAGTTTTCAGTCTCCACTATTTCCCTTGGGCCACCAGGATGGGTTGAGGAAGGTTTGCACTGAAGGCAATGATAGCATTGACATGATAGCTCCTTTGTTTTTATTTAGAGGGACTGAGGAAATTTCCACTTGGGAAAAAATATGGGTGAAAATTCTACAGTGGCAACTTCAGTTGTTGGAAGCAAAACAAAATGAAAACCTATGATGGATGCATCTTGAATGTCTGGTTGGGGAAAAGTGCTGAGAAGGCTGTGAGACTTCAGGGGCTCTGAAAAGTGGATATTCTTGTAACTGGGAAGGTCCCAGATGAGCAGAGTGCCTATGGAAGGAGGTTGTATCCTGGGACATTCATCCTGACAATGGAGGATGCAGAGGAGGGAAAGTGCTCCTCTATGTGCCACGTCATTCCGGACAGTTTCTTTTAGATTATCCTGTGACCTGGCTCTATATGGGTGCAGATGAGGATGTAACATTGGTCCACTTTAAACCTTTAATATAGCACTTGCAGGTCTAAAACAGACATTTCTTTCTTCTTCTCCCACTCATCATTCACTTGTGTATGTGCTTTTCATTTACGTCTCTGTTGCAACTACACAACCAAATTCCAGAAGAGAGAATAGCCACAAAAAGTAAAAACCTTCCACCCTAAAGACCCTCTTCATTGCCCAATTTTAGCAGGAAGCATCTTGGAGATGTAGTCACCCCGTTTTTTCCCATAGAAATGGAAGATAGAAATTGACAGTAGGGAAATTTAAGAATGGTTCCCTTCATGCTTTGAATATAGCCCTTGCTGCTCTAAAACAGACATGTTTTTTTCTCTCCTCCCTGATCCTCTCCTCCCTGATCTTCCCCTCCCCAATTTTATATCCCTAATCTTTCCTCTTTAACCTCAGGAAACAGGATTCCTTTGGATCGCCTCTTTAAAAACCCTCTGCTCCCCATGATGGGGAGAATCATAGGCTCTAGGACAGGAGATCCCTATGTTTCTCTTTTGCTAGCAAAGCAATAAAACTTCTTTTCTCAAAACCTTGTCTTTGTATTGGATTGGCATCAGGAATGAGGATCAAGCTTTCAGTAACAAGGCTATCAGACTGAAATGTCCACTCTAGGAGAAGTGGCTGTTTAGGTGAACATGTTACCCTCCAAACAAAGGATGTATGGAGGCAAAGGCATAGCATGCAGCAGGCATGAACCTTAATCCACGGAAATACTGCATTGTAAAAATTTCCATGGGTCAACTTCATTAGTTTTAGACCCTTCCCCTAAGACCATGGGAAATTCCACGTCTGGTTATAAAGGGAATTCCGATGCCCAGTCTCTCCTTACCACCAAGGTCATTTCAAGGATTTAGCAAGGTCCTTAGATTAGGCCCACAGGATTGGGCTTCAGGGAGGCCAGAAAATCATGGAGTCACTTGATGGAATGAGTTACACATGATCCACCTCCTTCCCTGTAGAGGGATCCCAAAGCCTCTCCCCTGCACACCCAGTGGAAAGTTGTTTAGTTTGAAGAAAGCTCTTGTTCACTGCATCTACCTCTCCCTCTATTTTGAGATTGGTGTTTTAGAAAACAAAATCTAAGAGGTGTTGGTGATCATGTCTGGTTTTTGCCTCATTATGTGCTTTCTTGAGGCATCTGGGCATCCAAGAGGAGAAAGGAAAAGGATATCATAAACCATTAGCCAGTCACACATGGAGGCCTTCAAAAGGTTTATTTGGATCCCCGAGAAATGTGTGGGGAATGTGGCTTGATCTGGATAAGAGTTAACCAATGTTGGCCAGAATAAGCTGAATTTGGGCTGAGGAGCCCAAATCCAACAGGATGTTGGTTGGTCCTAGTGGACACAGTCAGAGGCCCAGGCTTCTCTCTGGGAGGTGAATGGGACAGCCTGGTCATTTCTAGGGATAGTTAATCTGGACTTGCAGTGATTTTCATGTGGTGAGATGCAGGAGGAGGAGGAAGTGAAGAGGAGGTCCTAAGTGTGAGTCTCCCATGTCTCTTTTTTATACTCCTTCCATTGCTTATGTCTAAATGTTATGTAGGTCAAAGGCAATATCTATCAAGAATAGCTCTCTGCTCTTTGTGACTGATATTTACATTCTCAGAGGAACATTCTGAAACTCCTTGGGCATTACCCCTTACTGTTTTGTAATTTTTAGGTATTTTGTGTCATCTTCACACCACTAAGCCACATTGGACTCATCTTTTCTTCCTCCATCAACTGGCAGACCATTCTGCATGCATTAGATTCTCTAATTAGATATCAGGGTAGAAGATGAATACAAAACAACCATGATAATAATGCAGCCATTTACTAGTACTCTCCTCTATCAAATGTTAAGGGGTGGTCAGCATTTTTATGTTGCATATAGGAGGAAGCCTCACTTTTGCAGTCTTAAACTATGGAGAATGCTTATTGGATCATTCGAGTGAGCAGTACATGGACAGACCCAGGTGAGACTTGCCCCCAAGATACCAATAATTGGACCAGAATTCATAATCTCTCATTTCATGTCTCTGCTCCATTTCCAGGCAGTCTCTCTCCCATTATGGTCCCAAGAGGGTTGCCAGTACCTCCTGGGGAGTGACCTTCTACATTCATGGCAAGCAAAAAAGAATTTCATCTGAATTCCCATGGTAGAAGATGCAAGTTCCTTTTCTCTTGCAAGCATATTGTTGCCATTGGTGATTTTTGTCTCTAGCTGGGCTATGTGTACACCGTGGTGGTTAGGACCAAGTCTGTAGGGTTGGTTCCCATTCCTAGAACCATAGGGACTAGAGTAGGAAGTGAGGAGGATCACTGAGGAGGTGGATCTCACAAAAGGCAGTTAAGATGTTTAGTGAGAGAGAAACTGGAGTCTGGAAGCAACTGCCAATAGGTCACTGTGTGACATAGGTGCCCTTTTATTTAGTGCCTGTAACTGCCCCATGAGGCAGGACAGAACCTGAAGATCAAGAAGATTAAGTGTGTAGGTCTATATCTCTGTCTCAAAACCTTCTTTTCCCCCCTCCAGTTTTATTAAAATATTATTGAAAAATGAAAGTTGAATATGTATTTATAGCCCACAATGCGATATTTCGATCTATGTATATATTTGCAAAGTGATTCAGTCAAGCTAATTAACTCTCCATTCACCTTATGTGCTTATTTTTTTCTTGTGAAATGATTTAAGATCTACTCTCAGCCATTTTCAAGTGTACAGTACATTATTATTATTGACTACAGTCGCCACACTGTAGAATAGATCTCCAGAACTTATTTCTACTGTCTAACTTTATACTCTTACTTTAGTCAGCTTTTGCATCACGGTGACCAAAACATGTGACAAGAACATGTGAGAGGAGAGAAAATTTAGGGGCTCACAATTTCAGAGATCCCAGTCCATAGATGGCTGATTCTGTTGCTCTGGGCCCAAGGTGAGGAAGCACATTGTGGCAGAGGGTATAGCAGAGAGAAGCTGCTTTTCTCATGGCTGCTGGGAAGAGGAGAGAGAGAGAGAGAGAGAGAGAATATGAGAACACAGGGAAAATATACCCTTCCAGGACGTGTCTCCAGTGACCCACCTCCTCTAGCCATACCCTACTTGCTTATGGTTGCCACCTAGTTATTCCAACTAGAATTAGATTACAGCTCTTATAATCTCATCATTCGATCTCTGGATATTCAGGAGATTTTGTAGGATACCTCATATTTGAGTCCTAACACCCTTTATTTAACATTTCCCTATTTCTCTGCCACCTTTTCTCCCAGCTTCTGGTGATCACTATTGTCTCTACTTCTGTGAGATGAACTTTTTTAGATGTCACATTTAAATGATGTAATTCAGTCTTTGTCTTTCTGCGCTTGGTTTACTTCACTGAACATGGTGTCCTCCAGGTTCATTCATGTGGTTGCAAAATGACAGACTACTCTTATTTTTTACCGCTGAATAGTAGTCCATCTTGTATATATACCACATTTTCTTTTCCGTTCATCTGTTGATGGATTCTTGTGTTCATCCAGATCTTGGCTATTGTGAACAATGCTGTAATAATGAACATGGGAATGCAGGTATCTCTCTGATGTACGGATTTTGCTTCCTTTGGATATATGCCAGTAGTAAGATCACTGGATTATATGATAGTTCTATTTTTAACTTTTAAGGAACATTCACATTGTTTTCCATAACAGCTGCATTAATTTACATTCCAATCATCAGTGTACAAGGGCTTCCATTCCTCCATATAGTTGTCAATAATTGTTATTAACTGTCTTTTGGATAATAGTCATTCTAACAGGTGTGAAGGAATATCTAATAGTGGTTTGCCTTAATTTAAAAGACTTTGGGGCACCCTTAGGGGTTAATTGGGTTATGTACCACCTATGACTCAGAAATGTCAGGTCTATCAAAATCAGAACTGATTTCCCCTGCTATATCAGGAGGAAATTTTTCAGTTGAAAAACTAACTTACTAACTAACTAACTAACTAACTAAAAATAGAATTAATTTTTCTAGTTAATATGTATTAATTTAATGAAATGTCTTAAGTATGATTAGATGAACACTTACTTTCTGGTGTACAATTCTCTGACTTTTGACTAACATTCATCACGTCACCAGCTCCACAATTGAGCCATAAATCAGTTCTCTTACCCCTAAATTCCCTAATGATGTCCACCCCTCCTCGGTCCTTGGCTTGCCACCACGATCTCATCTCAATACTCCTCACTTTGCTTTGTGAGCATTTTTTTATTTAAATATCAAGAAAATATCACAGCTATAACATGATGGTGCTCCAAAGTTCCAGAACACAGCGACCAGGGCTTCCTCAGACACAGGTAAGTTTCAGAACGAGCTTGCATTCATCAGCCACCACACCATCGACATCCTTTTGAAAAACGGTGTCATCGATGTGCAGGAGGCATACCGTTCTTTTGTTTATGGGTCAGTCTTGGAACATTCATTGATTCACAGTGCCCCTGCCATAATTCACGGCCCCCAGATCATCGGCTGCTGTGACTGCACTAAACCAGGGAACTGCACACACTATATCCACCCACCACTCCCCTGACAAGCTGATCCCCAAAGCTGGATCAGCTTTTATAGCCACTTATTATAACTCCAATGGCACAAAGGGAAGAGAGAGATGAGAGATTAAACTCTCCTCCCCTATCCAGCCCCCACTCTATTTTTCCTTTTCTGATCAAATGTTGCTCTACTTTTCACAAGGAAGTTTAAAAGAAAATTGCATGTCAAGTTAATGAGAGACCTACGGGAGATTTTTTTTTCCCTCCTTGTGTTTACCTTAATGATAAAATGTGCGTTAGTTTATTGACAATATGTCCTGGAAAAAAGGAAAGAATTAACATATGTTGAAAGTATATAAAATCAACCTAGTTGAGAATAAAGAAGATTATATTTACCTGGGGCTACTGAGGATTGAAATCCAGGAAAACACAGATTCAAGCAGTCTTGAGAATACACTCTAGAGTCTCACAAAATGGGGGCTGTATTTTTAGCTTTATGCTGCAATGGGGGTCAGAAATTATATCACATTTTAGTCAGGAATCATGATTGGTGATGGTAAAAGATAAGTGGTCTAGTATGGAAAGGGCGCTATTTCAATCTCCAGGTAGTTTGGTCCATAGCGGAAGAGGTCAGTAGAGGTCAACAATGTTTCACAAAACTAGTTTGGCCAAGTCCCAAGTTCATCTTGCCTGTGGCGGTGGTGGTGGTGGGCATGTCTACAGGCCAGTTTAAAGGTTCAGCTGCAGGCTACCTGAGGCCTGAGCTAATGAAATCTACGACTCCATTTTAATTGTTCTGAGCCAATGTTGCTCCATTTTAATTTCCTTCCTTGATACACATGTGTACAGAGGAAAGATATCCGCGGTGGTCACATACTCTGCAGCTACAGTAATGGACATGGAGATAGGGGCCAAGCAGCAAACGCTCCAGCAGTGCTGGGGGCCCCTCCCGATGGTGGTGGATGGCACTTTCTGTTCGGTTGTCAACCTTGTGTTGCTTTGGGTGCTTCTGACCGGGCACAGAGGAAAACTTATTTTTAAAAAGAAGAGAGGGAAGTTTTCATTTCTGCTTTGTCATTATGGATCAAAGAGATAAATTGGACTGTGTGGCTCCTGAAAGCCACCATTCACCTGCTCCATGTAATCAAGTCTTTATGGACCTGCCCTGTCTGCCGTCTCTGTCTCTTTCTCACAAACCTCTCCGCTGCATCTCATGATTGCCCACTCTTGGTCTGATGCTCTTGTCTTCCCTGTCCCCTGACCCCCAGAAGAGTAAGTTGTTAGAAGCAGATTCCTGTTTCTGCCCCCCCCCCCCCCGAGATTGTTAGTCAATAACGAGCCTAGGATTTGTATCTTATCATATGAATCCTTAGCTCTCCAGTGGAGGCCATTTACACAGAAGGTCTTGGGTGCTGGTCACTGGGGTTCAGGGAGGGCTGAGAATTTCAGCATTATCCATAAGACATGCTCCAGGGGCTTGGGTTCCAGGGACAGAGCAGAGATGAAGAGTCTTCACCCTGAGAGGCTGGAAGTCATGATTCTTACTCAGTACTTCCATTATGACTCCTCTGTTTACTGCCATGTGGCCTTGGGCACTGAAGAAGTCCAGGAATTTTAACCCTGAATGTGGCACCCTGGTATGCAGATGCTGGAACAGGCTTGGGTCTGCTATTTCTTTATCTGCACTCAGACCAGACCCACTAGAGGAAACAATCTTCCATCACCCCTAAATCTCATTATCTTTCACAAAAGAAATACTAAGGAGTCTCACACCTGGATGGACTTTGGTTACAAGATCATGTCTGTCTCTCATTGAAATTCAAAACAAAACAAAACAACAACAACAACAAAACAAACAACCACTTATAAATTAGTTTCTGTCTTCCAGGTCCATTCTTTATCTTTGATAATAATTTACTGTCTCAAATTTCTAACATTTCCCCACCCACTTTTTGCCCTTAATGAAGAAGGGTGTAGAAGCATCTGCACTGGTCATCACACTCTTGGTATTCTCCCTTGTGCACACGGATCCATTTCTGTGTCTGATCTCCTGTTAATCTGTCTATTGTCAGTTCATCCCAGGGAAATTTCAGAGGTGAGGGAAATTTTCCTTTTGCTCCCGCACACACTATTCTCCTGGGTTAGTCTCTGCCATGACAGAGTCTTTATCTTTTCTAGGTTGCAGGCTAGTGGATATGGGGGGTTTGAATGTAGGAAAGCCGGGGCAAATGCACTGTCCAGGGAGTGTCTGGACTTCTCCATCCAGGATCAGCTGAAGGCTTGGAGTCAGTTCATTGCCCTGTCTCTCATTTCTTTTGTCCCTTCCCTAGATGAAAGTGCTTCTGCATCCCAGCACAAAGCATTCCTCTTTCTGAAGAGCTCTTGTGTTACCATGAACACAGGCTGCAATATTTTTATAGGATGTTCTTTCTGCCCCTGTTTGCCGTCACCGAACCTGGCCTTCCCTGGGTAACAGTGGTCCACTTGAAGAGCCCTCGCTGCTCTGCCAGTGCAACTTATTTTTAAAATGGACATGTTTCATTCTCTTCCTCTCTCCCCGATCCTCCCTAATGGGGGAAACAGAATTGCTTTTCTTCCCCATTTTAGGCAGTGTTCTCTGTCTCTGAGTACACACCCACCACAGGAAGGAAGGAATCCAGACTTTGGGGATGATACCAGAAGATCCCAGAAATGACTATCTCCCAAATTAAGAAGTGAATTACAACTCCAACAGAGAACTCAGGGAATGGAGCCTTTGAATCACCCCTATAAAAGTCCCCTGTTCCTGAGGATGGGCAGAATCTCAGCATCTGTTACAGGAGTCCCCTGCATTTCTCCTTTTCTAGCAAAGCAATAAAACTTTTTTTTTTTCTTTTTTCTCAAAACTGTGTCCTCATTATTGGATTGGCATCTAGGACAAAGACCGGCTCATCTAGTTCAACCAGAGGCAAACTCACCCAGCCCCTAACTCTCCAGAAGTTGGCTCTCAACAAGTTCCCCAGCCACCTTGCATTCTTATAATGGAAGTGGGATTCCTTGGAGAGCCAGGCCTGTCCAAGAAATCTGGAGTGGGGGCTGCTCTCAGATTCCACCTGGGTCCCCACATTCGTTGCTGATAGCTTGGTCCTTGTCCCTGGTGCTAATCCAATAACAAGGACATGTTTTGAGGCGGTGGGGGGGTGGGGGGGGAGGAAAACAAAAGTTTATTGCTTTTGCTAGCAAGGAGAAATGCAGGGGGATCCTGTCTCAGAGGCTGTGATTTTCCCCATCAGGGGGAACAGGGGTTTTTTTAAAGAGGATGTTTGAAGTCTACATTCCAGGTGTTTTTTCAGAGTTGTAATTCACTTGTTAATTTGGAAAACAGTCTTTTAAAAGATCTTCGGATAGGAAGTGAGGGGAAAGGGAAATAAAAAAAAAAACAAGGGGGAGAAATGAATTACAGTAGATGGGGTGGAGAGAGAAGAGGGGAGGGGAGGGGAGGGGGGATAGTAGAGGATAGGAAAGGCAGCAGAATACAACAGACACGAGTATGGCAGTAGATAAAAACGTGGATGTGTAGCCGATGTGATTCCGCAATCTTTACACGGGGTAAAAATGAGAGTTCATGACCCACTTGAATCAAAGTGTGAAATATGATATGTCAAGAGCTATGTAATGTTTTGAACAACCAACAATAAAAATTAAAAAAAAAAAATCTTCGGGCACCATCTCTGAAGTCTGAATTACTTCATTCCTGTGGTGAGTGTGTGCTCCAGGACAGATATCTCTGCCTAGGATGGGGAAGAAAGGTAATCCTGCCTCCCCAGAGAAATAGGGAGGAGGAAGGGAGAGGAAGAGAAAGAAACACGTGGTTTTAAAAATAAGAACAGCAAGGGCCTTATTCAAAGCATGAAGTGGACCACTTTATGCCACTCTCTCCTCCTCATCTTCCCTGGATTCCTCCTCTTCTCCCATGAGGAAAACCTGGCACAAACACTCTCATCCCTCACTTCTAGTTGTCCCTGGGCCCTTCAGTGACTGTAGACAACCTTGAGCTCAGGTTCCCTAAACTGTAGTGACCTTAGGCGTCCCCACTCCAGAGTCCTGCCTTGGACCTCCTGGGGAGCATGTCCTCTGAACAGCACAGGCAGGCTCCCTGGGTCACACAACCTGTTCTCTTATCCTACTGCCCCCACCCGAGTCACCTTAGACACATTCACTCTCCAAACCCACTGGAATCATTTTCAGGAGAACAGAGCAGAAGATCTCACGTGGTGAGACTTGGGAAGGTCACTTAAACTCTTGGTGCTCAGTTTTCTGTCTCTAAAATGAGGATGGTAAAGCCTCACAGACACTTTTGTGCAGTGACATGAAGCCTGTGGAGTGCCTGGGGCATCATCAGAACTCAGGGGTGGAGCTGTTAGATGTTCCCGCCCTTCCACCCACGGCTCACCCAGATCTCCACAGCCAGGGCCTCTTGCTTGGGGCCAGCTCACATGCCAACTCCAAGGGGACCCCACTGGGTGGCTTGATTGGCCACTTAGGATGAATTTGATTGAACAATTCTACGTTCTCAGGTAGCTTTAAGGATAAGACTCACAGAGTCTTTCTGATGATTTGGTAGGAATATGGGCATGATATGTGCTTGTTAAACAAAAATTACAGGAGGCCATTGTTTTGGACTAAGTGACTGTCTCAGGTTCCAACAGTTCAGGCTAAAATAAAAAAATGAAGTCATTTGGCTTAAGTTTCTCACCAAGATGAATCTATCGTTTTTCATCTGCCTTGATTAGAGAGGGAGAAGTTAAATTTCCCAAACAGGCCAGTTTCAATATGCATGATAATGAAGTTCTCTCTGCCTTAATCCTTACACAAAAGGAGGGACCTAAAATAACCTGATGTTAACTCATCAGCCATCTTCCTTTTGTTCTGTCTCTCTATCCCCTCTTTACAAGGAAAGTAACTTTGACATGACTAATCTACTTTTTGTCTTCATTGCTGATTTCTTTAGCTTTTCTCTGTCTATAAAATCAACCTCTTCTGTTCCGCCCATCAGAACACTTATTTTATTTTATGGTGTAAAATGTTCTCTGTTTCTAGGAAAATAAAAAGAAACAGTGAAAATCTTTAAACTAAAGTGCTGCAATTTTGTTCTCTGACAGGCTTAACTTTCAAACTTCCTGTGAAAATAAAGTTCGCATTACCTCTGTCAGTGACTTATTTTTCTTCTTTTTAAATGATGTTTTTTCACCCGATTATGTCAGATGACCAACTTCCTAAGGGCCTCTTTTGTGAATACCTCTCATGCTTTTTCCATTCATTCTGCTGGGTCCAGAAACACGCCATGACTTGAAATCCAGACCGAGATTCCTGGCAGCCTCTTCCTGCAGGGGGCGCCACTGGGCTGGCTGCAATGAGGATGCTGCTCATCCTATGGCCCTGTACCCAGGGAGGGAATGTTTTCTAGTCTTTCAATGGGTATGCTAGGAATGCATGAGCAAAGATGGTCATTTGTAGAAAGACAGAGGCTCATTTTTTCATCCATGTCATTCTGGGTTGGGTATTGGTTATAGTATAGAGAAAAATTTAATCTTCAAAACAAAAACAAAACCAAAACCAATTCCGGGCCCCGCAAAGAAAACCAAACTCAAAAACTCCACAACACACCCTAATTAGGCACATGGGGCAATCTGGATGATGTGGAAATTGAAGGCATAATCGTAACAGTGGTCCACTTTATGCTTTGAATTTAGCCCTTGCTGCTCTGCTACTGTGACTTATTTTTAAAACAAACATGTTTCTTTCTCTTCCTATATTCCTACTCCTCCATAATATCTCTCCCTCTCTAATTTCTGGAGAAACAGGATTACCTTTCTTCCCCATCCTAGGCAGAGTTAACTGTTCTTGAATACACACTTAACACAAAGTATTTTGGACTTCAGGGATGGTACTAGAAGATTTAAAAATATGACTGTCTTCCAAATTAACGAGTGAATTACAACTCTGGACAGAGAACCCCTAGAACTAGTCTTCAAATAACCTCTTTTTAAAAAAACCCTGTTCCCACTGGTGGGGAGAATCAAAGCCTCTGGGTTAGGAGTCATCTGTGTTTCTTCTTTGCTCGTAAAGCAGTAAAACTTATTTTTCTTCAAACTGTGTCCTCATTATTTGACTGGCTTTGGGGACAAGAACTAAGCTTTCAGTAACATAATAAACATGATGTTCACATCATTTTGCTTTCCAAAAAAACTGAGCCAATGCTTTGCTGTTATCTCAGTAGTGGTTTATCTGCTCTCCTCGTACTCTTTCTCCTCTTTCTCTTCCTCTTCCTCCTCAGATTCATAGCCTGTCTTTGCAAAATTCTAATACCTCAATAGCTGGGTTTGAAGAAACTGAGGCCCCCCAACCCTTTCTTTATTGTTGAGGAAATTCCATTTTGAGTCATGGAACTAACTGCCTGGCTTTAGCAGAGTGACCCTGGCTGAAAGCCCATGGATGTGCCACTCCATCTTCTGGAAATTTACTTTCCCAGCCTTCCTCAAAGCTAGAGGAGATTTATTTCTGGCTGATGAGCTTTAAAGTATACAACTGTGAAGGAAATATTGAGAGAAGAAATTTCTTTGCCCTTGTTAGCCTAGGTGATTGACCATGATGTGTGGAACAGTGGCAGCTATATTGGAGCTATGAGGCAAAGGATATGAAAATGACAATCCAGATATGGAGAATAGGAGCTAGGAAAATATCCTTGTGCAGCTGAGCCACCATCAGCAGCTGCCCACATCCAGACTCCTTGTTATGTAAGACACCACAATTTTCAATCTACTAGACCAGTTTTTAGGGGCTGATAGCCAGAGCATTTATGCTAATACCACCAGGTCCACCTTTTTTAAGTTAGTGTAGAACAAAGAAGGATGAAAGTATCATCCCTGAAAATATGTGTGCCACCTGAACCCAGTAACACTTAACGGGTACTTTTAGCACCATATCCATCAAATGTGTTCCTGACACCATCATACATGTTTTTAGATTCCATATTTTAAGCATTTCAGAGTCACAGTCTGGTGGCATAAGGGATGTGTAGAACAGATAAGAGTGAGAACGTGCTGTGAGGAAATACTGGGATCTATGCTCTCCTGGCGTTCTTTAGAATGACACCAAGGGTGGACCATACTCCAAATATGGGCTTCACAGAAACTTTCCATCACATACACTTTTCCAGAATATTGCCACCTGCCATCAAGTGGTCAAATGTATATGTCCTTCCATTGCTCCACACAGGCATTGGGGACTGCTTCAACCAAAAGTCTATGGTGAGCTGGGCATAGTGGCCCTTGCCTGTTATCCCAGTGACTTGTGGCAGGAAAATTGCAAGTTTGAGACCAGACTCAGTAACTTAGCAGGGCCATCAACAACTTAGTAAGACACTGCCTCAAAAATAATAAATGTGGCTCAGTGGTTAAATGCTGCTAGATTCAATCCTCATTATAAAAAAAAGTCTATGATGAAATTGACAATTGAATTTTAGTTTAGTCATAAAGTGGGTATGTACTTCTAGTTTGTTCTTTTCAGATTCCAGCCCTAGGGATCCAGTTACCATTCCACAAGGAAATGCAAAGCACTGTCAGGGAGGTTCACATTGAGTGGAACAGAAGCCCTGGGTCCCAGCCTCAGGTGAGTTAACTGCATCTCCCCGAGTAAAGCTTCAGGGAGCAGAGAGGAGCCATCCCACTGCACCCTGTCCAAACCAGAGGTTCCTGTGTTGTTTTAAGCCAGTATGATTTAGGTGGTTTGTTAACACAGTAGAAATAATGGAAAGATGATTTTCTACCTTCATTTGATGGCAAAACTTGCATTTTAAGACCGAGAGTGAACTTTAACCATTAAGATAAATCTATGTTTGTGTGTGTGTGTGTGTGTGTGTGTGTGTGTGTGTGTTTAAATGCTTCCTACTGCAATAGCAATCCTTCTCCTGGGATGTAGAATGGAAAGAAAATCACATGGAATTAGGCCAATCAGCAGTTGACAGGTGTCCCAGAGAGCAGGCAGATGCTCTGGCAAGAAGGACCAGGAGTGTGCACTGCTCTGTTTGATGCATTGTGCAGATAAAAGGAGTTGGACAGAATAATCGAGGTAGAGGACCCCCAGGGTCTCTGCCGTCTGTTCCCTCTTCAGTCTGATTCCTCAACCTATGCCATCTGGACCTCTACACTCCAAACACACTAGCCGCCCTCATGGTCCCCCCACCAAGTGCCCCTTTCTGTCTGGTCTTTGGCCATCATTCTCAGGATCATTCTCAGGATCTATGTCCCTTGACATGAGAGACACCTTTAACATCATGAGAGATGTCCCTTCCTTAAGGAAAGGACACCTAAGCTGACTGGGCTACCTTTTTTTCTCTGTGCTTGCAAAGTCCCATGTCTCCCTCACAGGGCTGTCTAGCTGGGCCTACAACTTCTTTGAGGACACAGCTAGAGGAATACCCAGTGTAGGGCTGTAGAGGCTGGGGCACCATTGACTAGCCATATTGGTTGTATAGGTTGGTTGGGGCAATGGGCACAGGCCAAGGGTCAGCTCTACCTGCTTGTGAGGGGTCTGGGGCTATTCCTGACAGGACCCCGGAGATGGGGTCTGCAGCATGTTCTATTGGGAAGTCAGGATGCTGTTCCCTAAATGCTGTGTCATTCTGAGTCTATGTGACAGCAGTGGGCTCTTCCCTTTCTTGGGGGTGAGTTCCTCTTCCAGGCTGCTCCTCCATAGATGCCCATAGAGGACACCTGGGGTGGAGCTCTAGGAAGAAGGCTGCTGGAGAAAATTCCTTTTTGGCTGAGTATCTGCCTGCAGCACTAAGATGAAGCTGCCACTTCTCAAGGGTATAGATTAAGTCGGGCTCTGACAGGCCACTTTTATTTCCACAAAGCTTAAATATAAGCAATGATGTCCCCCGATCAATCTTCACATCAATTTCAAGCCAGAAATGTGCTGTGAGAGTGTCTCCTTTCAGGTCAGGTCAGCTGCTGTGGGAATGAGCCGTTCTGAAACAAGATGTAAGATGCTGAAGGTTTACTGTGATGGATGTTTCCTGGGAGGTGGGGATTTCTTTATAATAGAAATCTTTAAATTTATTTCTAAAGCTGCTGGATTTCCAGGATGAATTATACAGGGAAGTTCTCATGCTAGTCAAGTATTTGCCAGTTTCTTTTCAAGGGACCCCAAACTTTTCCTGACAATGAGATGAGACAGCATGTATACACACATGGACACACATACATGTACAGATGAAGTAGACACATGCATGGGCATGCATACATTGATGTTTGCATAATATATGGACACATGCACACAGACACCAACAGGCATACACACACACACTCCATGTGAGTATATTCATTCACTTTTACTTATTGAGTGCCTTCTGTTACCGGTTAGGGCCCCTGATAAGTGGACTCTGACATGTAGGCATCTCCTAAGCAGTGCACTAGGGGTCCATATCCATGGAAAGGGGGAGATGCACACAGAACTGTGATGTAGGACTAGAGATGGTGCTCTGGAACTGGAATAATCCCTTGGAGTTTTCCTGAGTTGTGTCTAAATGGCCAGGTCTTTATATTCCCTCTCAATGAATCTTTGGGTGTATGACCTCTTGAGCAGGCCCTGACCTTGAGTGAGGCACATGCAAAAGGGTTAATAAGAATAGTGATGATGGAACCACCATATGACCCAGTTATACCCCTCCTCAAGATTTATCCTAAAGGATTAAAGTCAGCATGCTACAGTAATGCGTGCATGTCCCGGTTGATAGCCATAAAATTCATAATACCTAAGTAGTGGAACCAGCCTAGATTTCTGTCAATAACTGAAAGGATAAAGAAAATGTGGTTCGTATTCACAAAGGCATTTTATTCAGCCATAAGAAAAGGACAAAATTGCTTGGCGTGCTGGTGCATGCCTGCAATCTCAGTGGCTTGTGGGGCTGAGGCAGGAGAATCACAAGTTTAAAGCCAGCCTCAGCAACTTAGTGAGGCTCTGTCTCAAAATAAAAAGTAAAAAAAAGAGGGCTAGGGCTGTGGTTCAGCGGTGAAGTGCCCCTAGGTTCAATTTCTGGTACACACATACACACACACAAAATTATGTCATTTGTAGAAAAAAATGGATGAAACTTGAGAGTATATTAAGAGAATGTAACCAGACGTCAAAAGTCAAAGGTCCTATGTTTTCTCTCATATGTGGAAAATGGAGAGAAAAAGGAGGGGAATATCTCATGAATTTAGAATAGAGACCAGTAGAGTACAGGAAGGGGACCACAGCTGGGAGGAGAGGAGGGAAGGGGGAATTACTGGGGAGTGGAAATGATCAAATTATGTTGTGTTCATGTATGAGTATGTAGCAACAAATTCCACAATTATGTACAATTATAATGCACCAATATAAAATTTAAAAAAATCTCATGAGAAAGATTATAGTGGGAGTTGCTAATGTTTTTCTGTGGTGTGACCCTTTTTTAAAACCTAAACTCAGTACAAATAAAAAATAATAATATTGATAATAATAGCAGCATTAGTTCCTTTCCTGAACCTTTGGGTTTTGGAGTTCTCTCTAACTGCTCCTCTTTTATTTTCACTCAATTATTTGTCCCCTTTTTCTTTCAGGACATTGGTTGTTTAGCTGACAGGACAAAGAGGGTGGAAAAGGAAAAGGAAAGCTCCTCAGCTCATGGTTTGGGAAGCAGAAATAGAGAGGAGGAGGGGATAAGCCAGGGGGACAAGACGTAATCCCCAAGGGCATGCTCCCAGTGATCCATATTCTCGTCATGTCCCATATGCCTACAGTTGCCACTTTTCAAATTATTAATCCATCAAATGAATGAATCCACTGATTAGGATCATAGCTCTCATAATCCAATCATTTTGCAGGAGCTTTTGGGGACACCTCATATCCAAAGCACAGCAGGAGGTAGAGACCTTATCCATATGGGTACACTGAGAGGTGGAGAGGGATGGGGTTTGTCTTCAGATATCAGTTGGTGTTTCTGTAGCATTTCTCTCCTCTGGACTGGCCTCATCCCTTTCCCAACACTGCCAATCAAAGCCTGATCCATCAGCATGAAGTCAGATCAGTTTTGACCTCTCCCAGGAGGAGTATATACATGAGTCAAAGTCAAGCAAAAATTTAGAGATGAGTCTTCAAATAAAGAAACTTTTACTTGGAATAAACAGAGAATAGGATTGCATCTGGAAAAATACAAGCACAGGCCAGGGTGGCCTCTAGTTTGTCTGAAGAACGAAGAAAAGACTACTGCAGTTTTATTAGGACAGAGGAATCTCCACAAGTTATTTTGAAAGAAATTTCCTTGGCACTCTTGGTGCCTGTGGGAGCCAGCAGGCTCTGATGTTGAGCAGCAGTTACTACATAAAGCCCCTATTGTGGTCATGGCTGGCAGTTTCACCATCCGTTATTAAGCAAAAATAGCCTTACAAGGTAGAGCAGGCTGCTTCATTGGATTGGGCTTACGAGACAGCGCGAGTCAGGCAAGTTATTTGTGCATAAGTGGTTAACAGTTCTTGTGCTGCTTGCTGTCCTGACAGCCCATTATTGGGAAAATTGAGCTGACAGCCCTCCGTGACCTTTCCTGGCTCCAGCTGTCAGGGTTTGACATGGGTGACTCCATTCTGAATCTGACAGCTTTCACGTGCCGGAAGCCTTATTTCTGACTGTGGGATTAAAACACTTGCACCATGATAAAGATCAGGCACAAATGGAATGCAGAGTTTTTGAGGTTGCAAAAGGCTTTCTAAAACCCTGTGATACATGAACATGTGTGTGTGTGCGCACGTGTGTGTGTGTGTGTGCGCGCACACACACATACACACATGCATAAACCCTTTGATGTTACTGTCCAATACTGATTTGCTCAAGACAGTCCTTGTTGGTGCCCACCATCCTGGATGTTTGACTACGAGTCGTTGTTTTCTCTTTAAAAAATTATCTTTGTCTGAATAATAATGTTGTCACTTCTTTACCCATAGGTCATTCCAGAAGTGCTTTCAGAAGGATAGGGCTAAAGTCACTTGTCTCTGGGAGAGAACATTGAGATATGGACATAGAAATGATACCATCTTCTTCACTACTGATTCCCCGAGTATTAGAACAGTAAACAGGGCAGGCACTTAATAAATGAATAATGAGCGACTTTCTACCTTGGTCTCAGTTTGCAGATTAGTCAACTGACTAAGGCAACCATAACATTGAGCCTTTTATTTTTTCTTCTGTGGCACTTCCTACTTGTGGTGACTTTAGACAGATCCAAGGTGCAGCAAGGGTGACTCTGTCCAGGCAGAGGCTCCCTGAAACTCTGTCAGTGGGGAAATGTACAACTTCCCTCTGATATTCCTACAGCACTGAGGCCACAGGGCCAGAGGGCCCATGCTTTCTGATCTTGATGTTGATGAGGTTATCATTCTGTACCCTTAGACTAGTTCATCCCAGGCATTCATCAAATGACATATAATTAGGCCTCCCTATGCTTAATTCATGGAAAGTCTGACCCAGCCTGGAAAAGGAATCTTTCTTCATTGACTGCACAGTAACAAGCTCCATGAGATGCTGGAGAAGGTGCCAGTGGAACAGCATCTCAGAAAAATATATGCACTGAGCGGGGTTTCCATCTTGCAAAAGTATTCCCTTGCAGCCTTCCATGGGTCTCCAGGGCTCTGTGCCTGTGGATTCAAGCCTCGATTTAATTCTCTGACAGTCACCAAAGCCCCTAACCTAAAACCAAGAGCCCATATTTCAAATGTGGGCTTTCTTATGAAAAATGCAAATGTCTATGAACGGTGTTGATGTTGATGAATATACTGAATAAAAGAAGATGCATTTTTTGTCCCTGTGTCACATAAAAGTAACTTACTATTCTAGATACTTGCTTCGGGTGGGAGAGTGGGGTTGAGAGACAACTGTGAGGAGCAATGAGGCCTTTGGGGATCCAGGACCACAGGAAGCTGTGAGAAGGAGGGGCAGTGCCTCTGCTCAATAAAACCTTGGCTCAGTGTGTCCTTTGGTGGTTTAAGGTCTTGTCTTTCCTTTGGGGACCCCCAGAGTCAGTTCAGACACTATGTGATGTGTATCTGCCCTAACCAAGGTGATGAACTGTGGGTGGGGTTGGGGCCAGGCTCCATGTCCATTTTTGGTGTCAGCGAGACTAAGAGCACATGACCACATGTCCCTGTCCGTGCAGGGCAGAAGTGTCCCTGTTCCTTCGGTGTTCATAGATGCAACCTATAGGGACCCTGCAGGGAGTGGGACAGGCAGAGAATTCCAGATCCCTCCTCTTAGCAACCCAAGAGACTCTAGTGATAGCTTGGATATTGAATATCCCCCAAAGACACATGTGTTAAAGGCTCGGTCCTCAGCCCACAGCCCTATTGGGAGGTGTGGCCTAGTGGGAGGAAGTTAGGACATTGGGGGCATGCTCAGGAAGGGGATGATGGGACCCCTCCCTCCCCTTCCTCTTTCTCTTTTGCTTCCTGGATACCATGAAGTGATCAGAACTCTTCCATCCTGTGTTCCTGCCATAAGGTACTGTGCCAACACAGGCCCCAAGTAAAACCATGAGCCAAAATAAATCTTTCCTCCCTAAAATTTTATCATCTCAGGTATCTTGTCACAACAGAAAACTGACTCACACAATCTTCTGTTTTGTTAGAGTGGACATCCATGCAAGAGCTCACTGGAAGGAATGCTCTCCCACCCCTCCTTGAAAAACCACCTGCCACCATCTGGAAACGCAGGAATTCCAGGATTTCAGTGGCCATGTTTCATACACAAAATATGTTTTGAAATTATGTGTAAAATAAGTTTGTTGGACTGGTGTTTGGCGTGGCAAATATTATCACGTTGGGATTTCTTTTGACTGGCAAGGAAAATGGGTGTCCCCAAGTGGAGCCAGGCCCCCCCCCCCACGGTTATGGCTGAGGGATGGTTTATCCGCCTCAAAGGGTAGGACAGAACAAGTATGTTTTAATTTTTCAGGGACAACTTTGATCCCTTATACCTTCCTTCCTTCCAACATTTTATTTTTTTAAAAAATAAGCAAATATTCAGAGAAGTTGGCAAATGAAGCTTCCAGGTGCTGGGGTAGTTCCTTTGACCCCTCCTGATCCATCCCCATTCCCCTACTGTTCAGAGGTGGGCTGAGAACACAGCACCATTTTCTGGTTACTTGGAGACCGACCTCTGTGTCTTCCTTCCCTTTCTCTTCAGCCCCGGGGAACTGAGGGGAGGTGTGGGTCCAGCTTCCTTCACACTTCTGGGTTAAGAGGCCCAGGAGGAACTAGAAAGGAGTGAGCAGCTTTGGAGGTAGCCTGGGATGTTTTTCCTCTTGGAGTCACTTGGCAGAGCCTCGTCCACTTGGTGTGTGTAGTCCTGGGGCAGAAGTCCAGGAATGAAGCACATGGTCCAGTGCTCAGAGTTATTGTGGGTATGGGTGTTCAATATTCCCAGCCTTTCCCTGGGCCCTGCCCTTCCTGCATTCTGGTCACCCTGCCTCCATGCCAGATAAGCATTTAGGGTGTGGCTCATTCTGTGCAGAAGTAAGTCTGGTGATACCTCCACCTTCATGTGTTGGAATGCCTCAGATTCACCTGTGGGAGACTGCTGATTTGGAGGTCAAGGGTACCAGGAATGGTCAGTTCATTGGCCTTTCATATCCTGTGGGTCCTACATCCTGAGGATTTAACAAACCTTGGATAGAAAAAAAGTTAAAAGAAAAAATTTGTCTGTACTGAACATGTACAGACTGTTTTATTTTTTGCTATAATTCCCTAAACAATATAGCATAACAACTACTTGCATGGCATTTACATTATATTAAGTCATTTAGAGATATTTTAAGTAATTTAGAGATAATTTAAAGAATGTAGGATAATGTGTGCAGATATACTCAAATACTATGAAGTTTTAAATAAGGGATTTAAGCATCCATGGGTTTTGGTGTCCAAGTGGGATCCTGGAATCAACCTCTTGAAGATAGCAAGAGATGAATATAGATGTTGAAAGATAGTGTATTAGAAATGTGCCGCAGTCTGGCTGGGCACAAATAACAAGGAGGTCACGAGCCACTTGTAGATTCAAGCAGGAACAAACTTTTTTCTAGAATCCACGCAAACTCAGTGAGAACTCAAAAGTAGCGGGTACCCGAGGCAGCAGGAGCTGCCCCTTCTGGCAAAATGCCAGGTACCATCTTGACCTGGCCGTGGCTCTCAACATCTGAAGACTACCATTGTGTGCTCGAATAGCATCAACATCATATCTAGCCAAATCACCAGGCTCTGGAGCTTGTACATCAATGTTTCCAATATCATCTCTACCAAGGAAAGATCTCTCCTTAGGTGATTGACTAGAAAACAGAGCATCATACAGGGCAGACTGTCCACTTTTATTGGCAAAAGATTACACAACCTCCTTTAAAATATCTTGCTTGCCACGACTTAAGTTCAGCAACATGTGCCCTGATTGGCTGAGACGATCATGGGCCATTATTTCCAGTAAATTCTGTCCAGTTTCTCCTTTTATTAATTTAATCTTTGGTCTCAGGACCTGAAATGCTATGAGATAGCACAATGCAGCCAGCTCAGAGAGAGCTCGCCATTGTACATCACTATGCTGACCCATCTTCAAAAGCAGAGAAGCAGCATGCACGTAGAAATGTCCTTTCATTTCTAAGAAAGTAACTGACAGTTCATCATTTCCACCTACAGAGGATTTCATAGAACTGAAGAGCACTATCAAAACTTTCCAGTAATTCTCTACTTTCTTGAAAATCTCTGGTGGAAAGTCTAAGTAGCATAAGGTTAGCATAAGCCAGAAATAAGTCTTTATTGGTCGCTTGCCAGTCATTTTTATCAGATTCCAAACACTGTAAAGACTCCAGATATTCCGTAAGGGTCTGCACAAGACACAAATTCCAGTCTAAACTTGAATGCAAAGCTATGTTCCTCTCTGCCTCATGACAGTAAGGCCATAGCGTCCTTCAATCTTATTTGATCGGTACAGCTCCACTAGTCGTATATTCACATGGACCTCATCAGGTCTTGTATAAAGTTCTAACTGAATCAAGTCAAAAAGTTTATTCCATCCATCTTCACCTTTACAATCTAACAGCTGTTCCTTTAACTTATAAATTGCAGGACATTCTGGGAAAAGTTTAGCTGCTCTTTCAACCCAATATTTTGCTCTTCCATCAGTAACATCATTTTTACAAAGTAATTCTGCAATCTTCAACACAAGATCTTTCTGTGTTGGCCACACTGAACGCTTATCACATTCAACAGCTTTGTCTGTGTTTTCTTCAGCTTCATAGAGAAGACCCAAAAATCTGTGAGATTTGGGATCCCTCTCTTGCACATTAATATGGGCAGATATGTATTTTTTAGCAAGATCATATTCTTTAGCTTCATAGTACAGCTTCGCAAAATAGAATCCTTTCTTTGACTTCTCTCGTGGCGACCGGGCGGAATCCTGCACGGAGGCGACATACCGCTCCAGGTGGGCCTTGCTGCGCCTCCGGAAGGTAGACCCTAGGCCCCGCAGCAGTCGCTGTCTCCGGGAGAAATGCAATTCATTTTTAATACAAATAATTCATCCTCTGTAATATTCATTCTTATGTCTTATAGTTAGTTGCCCTTAAACAGGAAGTAGATTTGATCATAATTTAAGGGCTTGTCTGGATTATAGTTTAAGGATTTAGGAGTACTTCTCAAGGGCAGGTGCATACACTGTCTGTCCCAACCTCACCTGGAAGGTGCTAGATGTTCTTAGCAGGGAAAGAGGAACAATGTACCAACAAGGATATGAAGAGCTTCCATAGGGAGGTCCTGGGATGCTGAGCATCCCCTGTTATCTTCCCAGGTCAAGGGAGATGGTACTACTGAACCTTGAGTTTTTAATGAGTACCTTCTGAATGCTCTCTGGCCTGGGCCTGTCCTTTGTGAGCCACTTTGTCATGAAGGGGCACAACAATGGGCACCAGCATGGGCACAGGGGAAGTGATTACTCATGTTAAATTCTGAGGGCAGGGGGGATACACGTATGCAGGGTGACAGGCTGGCCATAAGCAACCTCTGTGTTTGACTCTGACCCAAAGGGGCCTTTGTATATAGTAAACTACAGATTAACTTGGTGTGCAAGAAGGTTTAACATAACCTAAAACTATGTTAGCTAAGCAACAGAGTCTCAGCCAAAACCAGCAGCCAACCCCTCAGCCAGTTCCAGATTGAAGGCTGCTACGTTATGCCCAAATAAGGCAAATGGCAGACTTCACCAACTGATTGATTCTGTATGCTACTTCCTGTCTCTCTGGTTATAAAAGCAGCTCACCCTCGGTTGCCAGCGGGTAAGGCATTAGGAATCATCTTTGGTCTGGAGTTCTGGCTTGTTATAGAATCTTTTTCTTTTTCCCTCCAGTAAACTGGTCTTATTTTTAAAAAACATAAGTCTTAAGTGTGCTCCAAAGGTCCAGGGGTCAAAGGCCGGGCTTCTCACACAGCACTATTGGGAGGTGGTGGAACCTCCCGAGTGGGATGCTCTTGTGTCATTAGGTTTTTGACAAAGATAGTGCCCCCTCCTCATGCTCTTTGATCCTTGGCTCATGATGAGAAGAATAGTTTTGTTTTTCTGTACGTTCCCACCATGATGGGCTGTCTCACCAGAGTCTTAAAGTAATATGGCCAACCGATCATGGACTGAAACCTCCAAAAACATGAGCCAACATAACCTTTTCTCTTTCTGAGCTGATTATCTCAGGCATTTTGTTGGGGAGACAGAAAGTTAACACAACAGAGTAAAGACTCCCACTACTTCTCACCACTAAAGGTAGACCCTTGGTCAATTTTTACAAATTTTGATTTCAAAAGTCTGGGGCTAAAGTAATAAGGGAAGTCAGGGCAAGAGGGACTTTAGATCCTATTTGGCTCTTCAGTTCATTTCTCTTCTTGTGTCTAAAACTACACACACACACACACACACACACACACACACACACACACACACACACATATACACGCTACTTTGACTCAACAAAAGAAACCAGACCAAAGGCTTCTGATGGGGTGAGAGACAGGGATATTTCATCTTTGGTACTTTTGAGGGAAGCGAAAATAAAAAGGAGCCAGATCCGGAGGGAGACTTTCATCCTGTGAATACCACAGGAAAATGAAGCTGCTCTCATTGTGCCCTAGTCAACTTTCCATCACTGTGAACAAAATATGTGACCAGAACAACTTAGAGGGGGGAAGATTATTTGGGGCTCATGATTTCAGAGGTTCAGTCCATCGTTGGCTGACTCCATCTCTCAGGGCTTGAGAAAGGGAGAATGTCATGGTGGAAGGTTGTGGTGGAGGGAATTTGCTTCACTCATGGAGGCCAGGAATGAGAGAGAGAGAGAGAGAGAGAGAGAGAGAGAGAGAGAGAGAGAGAGAGAGAGAGAGAGAGAGAGAGAGAAGCTAGGAGCTGCATGAAAGATGAACCCTTCCAGTGCATGTACCCAGTGACCCACGTCCTCCAGCCATGCCCCACCTGCTACAGGTATCACCCAGTCAGTTCACTCAAATGAGGATGGACTGATTAGGTTACAGCTCTCACAATTCAACTGTTTTTAGTCAGTTTTTTTCGCTGCTGTGACTAAAGGATCTGAATAGAAATATACAGGAGGAAGAGTTCATTTGAGGGCTCAAGGTTTCAGAGGTCTTAGTCCCTAGAAGGCCGGCCCCACTCCTCAGGGCTCAGGTGAGGCAGAACATCATGGCAGACTGTGTGGTAGAGGGAAGCAGTTCACATCATGGTGTTCCAGAAGCAGAGAGAGAGACTCCACTCTCCAGATACAAACATAAACACCAAAGCCACGCCCTAATTCCCACCTCCTCCAGCCACACCCTACCACTTCTGTTACCACTCAGTTCATCCCTATCAGGGGATTAAATCCCTGCTTGGGTTAAGACTCTCACAACCCAGTCATTTCTCCTCGGAGGAGCCTTCTTGCATTGTCTCACATGTGAGCTTTTGGGGGACGCCTCACATCCAAACCATAACACCAACCACTTCACCTCTGAATATTCCTGCCTTAATACAGGAGTTTTGGGGGCACATCTCATATCCAAACTGTAACATCTTGTTCCCTGGAACAAATTCTCTAGTTGCTGTGCCCAAATATAAAAAGGGATGGATGTGGGGGTGAAATCAGGCTTAAGATGGCAACTTCCCTGCTCCTCAAAATTCTTGATACCTGACCTCAAATGACTTTTTGAGCCCAGTAGAACCAAAGTCCATGGCTAGCAAGACCTGGACAATGAGAACAAGACCTTCTGGACCTTGTTGAGAAGCAAGGGGTTATCTCAATGGTTGCACAATCCATGAGCTTCACGTGGATTCAGTACTGGGTGTGGACTAATTCACCAAGATTCCCAGGTACAGCCAGTCCGCCCTCATTTCCCCTTCTTCTGACCCACTTCAGTTCTTTTGCTACTGGCTCCATTGGGCTGAGTATTTCCTTTCTCCTTGTTAATTGGCCTAAAATAAAACTCATCCTTTTTGCAAAATCTAGTACCACAGGACTTGTTTCTATGTGCATCAGGAAGTAAGCCCTTGCTGGGTATTAGGCTGAGACCTTGAGGATTATTACTGCCCCTTTGGGGCAAAGACTTGGGGAAACTTTTTCTTAACCAGCTAGTGATAACATGATGGTTCATATCAAACATTTCCTGTCTCCTATTTTATATTAATCTTACAATTGTAAAATCTAAAATGTCAAACAACATGAGATAGGGGGAAAATCAAAGCTCTTCTCTAATCAGGCCCTTCCTGAGGGCCTCTGGGCAAAAGACAGAAGGGTTTACTGATTTTGAATAAGTGGTATTGCCTCTCCCAGCCAGTGATTTCTGCACACTACCTGTGTACAGGGAGAACACCCTCTGAGGGGTGCATGCTACAGAGAAGCAGAGTTGGTGTGATTATTAGTGAGGGGGTCTTTTATTAGAGTTGCTTATTAATTTGCTCCCACTGGTGCCTTGCTTTGTATAAGGCTTGCTAATGAAGCAAACTTTGGGGTATGGTGTATAATTATCAACACTCTTTGACCCCATTATTGACATCTTCGAGGAGCACCCACAGAACCCGTGGGCACCATGCAAACATATTCTTGGAGTGCTTCACAACTAATTGGTAGTGGAGGCTGTTAAATGCTTTTTATGGGCTTTGTTAAGTCAGTAGAGGCTAACGAGGGTCAAGTCAGCAGAGGCTAACGAGGGTCAAGTCAGCAACTTGCTGAGCAGAGGCCGAGAACAGCTCAAGTCACTGATAACCAGCACTGCTGGGGAGACTCGGACTCCAGCCTGGGCTGGGGAGGACCACAGCACTCACCTGTCAGTAGGAGAATCACATAGATCCTGTTTTATGACAGTAATGTCCGAGAGCATTTGTTACAGTGCAGACTCCTGGTCGTGACAATGAATACGCACTCCAGTTTGAGCCCCTGAGCAACGCGGTTCACTGGGGGCAAGGGGAGCACATGGGAAGAGGCAGCTGGCGGAAAAAAGAGCTGCAGGCAAACTTGCACAGCAAATCTCTCGGATGACGCCGCCTATCATGGCATAGGCGGCTGAACCTTCCACTGCAGCACTGGAAGGTGTTTTGGTCCACTCTGTTCCTGGGCAGGTGTGATGGAGGTAGGAGGACTGATGCCTTGAGGGCAGGTTGAGGGGTTGTGCCTGCCCCCACCCCCTCCACTGCCTTCCTGGCTCTGATCTGGTTCTTTCCTTGCCAGCTGGTGTCTGCTTGAAGATGGCTCAGACCCAGCCATATCATGGTTCCCAGGACTTGTCCTGGGCTCAGAGAAGATGCCAGCAGCTCTAGGAGGGGAAGGTTTGGCCTGAGGGAAAGCCAGGATTCCCATTGCAAGATGGTAGTTGCCTACCCTCAAATCCACTCTTATCTTTTCACATTCACCTTAGTGTGGCCAGGTGACCCAGTTCTGGCCAGTATAATGCAAAGAAATGTACTTTATCAAACTTTCAAAGGACTTTCTTGGAAGGCTTTCCCCCCCCCCAACTCCTTTCTGGTACCTGGAATATAGATGTGATTTTTAGAGATTAAGCAGCCATTCTGTCCCAATATATGATGTGCAAAGAATGTGAAACACTCAGACAGGTAGGTCCCTAATTCTCTGGATTTGTTAGCAAAGGGATGCCTACCTTTTTTTTCTTCCTTCGTGTAAGCTGTTGTTGTTTTGATGTACTTGAGCCAATATTTAACCAATCTAAACTGATAAATGTTGGCATTAGTAGGAACTAGAGATGTGGCTCAGCGGTAGAGCACTTGATTACTATGCCCAAGGCCCTGGATTCAATCCTCAGCACCACAAAAGAAAATGGCAGGGATATAGGCACAGACTCAGGTGTGAGAGGAAGGTGTTCTTGCTCTGGTAAATATTGAACTGAAGATTCAAGCAGAGGAGCACAGTTCCCATCTTGTGATGGGAAGAAAGATATCAGAATTTGTTGGCCCTGTTTGAAAGCTGCAACAGAGCTTTAGTAATGCTACATGCCACACCCTGTTCATATCACTGTGGCTTAGTTATCAACTTCTAGAAGGAATGACTTTAATAGAAACTGAATGTGTGTGGTCACATTGCTTACCCTGGTGCATTGCCTCAGTGTTGGGCAGTTCTACACAAACATGAACTTGGCTTTGGTCATGCTCCAGAGCAGGATTTCTCATGTGTGAGTTGCACCGTGTGCCCTGGAGGTCTTGCAAGCACAGATTCCTTGGCCCCACTTGCAGAGCTTCTGATTCTTTGGGCCTGACATTTCTAAGGAGTTTCCAGGAAAGATTTCTTCTAGCTCATGTTTTCAGATGTCATAGTCCATGGTTGGTTGACCTGTCGCTTTGGGCCTGTGGGGAGGCAGCTTCTCATGGTGGGAGCTCATGGTGGAGCAAAGGTGCTCAACTCATGGAAATCAAGAAGCAGAAGGAGAGGACTAGAGTCCCAATATCCCCTCCAAAGTCCCATCTCCAGTGACCTAACTTTCTTTCACCAGGCCCTACCTCCTCAAGGTCCTACCAGCTCCCAGTAGCACCACAGGCTGGGGCCAAGTCCTCAACACCTGGGCCTTAGAGGGATATTCAAGATCTACCCCATAATACAACCACACCCCCAGATACATACATGTTTAAGTTGTATGTCCTTGCTACAGCTGATCACATGTTAAACATTAGGGAAGCCTGACATATATCTTCTATTTTCACCTTAAAATATCTATAAACAAGAGTTATAGCCTTTTCTTCCAACACCCCCAAAAGATGGTTTAGAAGCCTGGGGGTGGCACAGCCCACTAAGGAGTCTCCTAGGGCATGTGCCATTGAGAACTTTTACACGAGAGGGCTTCTTACTGCTCGGCCATGGTATTTGCTTTGTTGTTCATTATTGTAGTTCATGAATATTCATCAAATCCTGAAGACAGTGAGTGGGTCAGGCACTGCAAAATATTGAAAAGAAGCAAAAAAAAAAATCTTATAGCCTAGTTACTACCAGTTTTGGTGTGTATGTAGAGCTGAGGTTGAACCCAGGGCCTCAGACATGTTAGCAAGCACTCTGTCTCCAGCTCTACCCCTCTACTTTTAGGACTATGCATTTTTTTGTATTTACAATGAGTATTTAAGGTAGCAGAATGAATAGATGAATGGATAAAGAAACTGTGACACACACACAAAATGGAATAATATTCAGCTTTAAAAAATAAGGAAATTCTGCTATTTTCCTCAAGATGGATGAACCAAGAGGACATTGTGCTAAGTGAAATAAGCCAAGCATAGAAAGGTAAATAATTCTGCTTGATCACAAATGTGGAATCTTAGAGAGAGAGAGTCAAATAATTGGAGATACAGAATAAAATGGTGATCACCAGGATAGTATGTGGTATAAGAAATGTAGAGATGTAGGGTAAATGTTACAAAATAGCAGATAAAAAGGATAAACAAGTTAAAAACCTAAGGTACAACACGAGGACTATGGTTAATTGTACTGTATTGGGACTCCTGCTAAATAAATAGATTTTACCTTCTTTTGTCACAAAAATAACAAAAGTGGGTAACCATGTGAGGTGATGGGTATGTTAATTTGCTTCAGTATATTAACCATTTACCATCTATAGGTGTCCCAAAGCATCAGGTTGTATACCTTCAATATAGATGATACAATTCCATTTTTTTTTGTTCTTATTGCCATCTTCAGCCTTTGGATTCCTAAAACACTGAGAATCTAGCCCAAACTACTTCCAAGCACCTTCAGCCCATCTCCCCTTGTCAGCTCCTGAAGATGTTCTTCTTCTGTGTGTCACTGGTTATACACCGAGTGCATCCCTGTAGGAGTTTCACTGAGGGATGCTGAGGCAAAGGCTGGAAGGATTAAAGAATGACAGGGACTTCAGACAGCATCCTCTGCAGGACTCCCAGCTCAGAAGCAGACTGTGTGTGAAACTTCCTAAAGGCCTTCTCCCCAAAAACAAGTACCCACAAAATTCTGCATCTAATTTCCAAGAGTCCAGAGGCCCCTTATGGGTTCTCTATGCATGGGTTCCTTACCGGACCAAGAAACCTCAATCTAGTGTTTTTTGACTTGTGGACATTGGGCCACCAGGGTAAATGACATGCCTGTGGTCTCAAGTCTTGGCTGAGTTGGGTCTGGAATCCCAGTCTCTCTCATTCCATTCTGTTCCCATTGCCTGGCTCCTGTACTCACTGCTTCAAACTCAGCTGCTGGGATCTGATGATCTACTAGGCCAAACTGAACAATCAAAGAAGCCATGTTTTTGTACAGTTGTCCCTTGGTATTCACAGGGGTTTGGCTCCAGGACACTCTCCAGAGACCAAAATCTGTGAGTGCTTTTACAAAATGGCATACTATTTGCATATACCCTATGTAATCCTCCTATGTACTTTGTGTGTGTGTGTGTGTGTGTGTGTGTGTGTGTGTGTGTGTATGAGATATTGGGGCATTGAACCCAGGGGTGCTTTACTACTGAGATATATCCCCAGTCCTTTTTATTTTTATTTTTATTTTTATTTTGAGGCAGGGATCTCATTAAGTTGCTGAATTTGGCCTCAAACTTGAGATCCTCCTCCCTTAACCTCCAAAGTCACTGGGATCATGGGTGTGAGCCACCATACCTGGCCTGCCCATATACTTTAGATAATATCTAGATGAAAGAATATGTAACACAATGTAAATGCTACCTAAATAATTGTTACACTGTATTGTATAGGGAATAATGACAAATGAAAAATGTCTGTACATGTTGAGTTCAGATGTAATATTTTCCCAAATATTTTCAGTTTTCAGTTGGTTGAAGATGTAGAACTGGCAGACAGGGAGGGACAACTGTATACTCTGCTGCCACAGAATTTACACTGTGACGTTTCAGAAGCCACACCACTTAACCTTATCTTTGAAAATTCAGTAGGCATGATACATACTGCTGTGAAACAAATTGAACTTTCAATCTCTTTTTACCTTCCATTTATTTTTTATTTTTTCAGGGCTGGGGATTGAACCCAGGACCTTGTGTACGCTCAGCAAGTGCTCTGCCACTGAGCCATGCCCCTGGCCACCTTCACAATTGTCAAAGAGAAAATGTATTTTCACCCAAAACTCACCCACTTCTCCTTGAGGGCTGGGTTGTCCTCCCCAATGGCAAGGGGAAAAGCAGGGTCCAGGATTCTACCTGCTCAAATTGGCAGGTACTTGTGGTGAGGCTACAGTCCTTAGCCAATTTCTGCTCCACCAGGGCTGGCCACCATCTATGCCACAAGCTGATGTATAGAAAGAGCTGTGTGACCACCAAGTCCTAGGCTTTGCCAAAGGAGAGCTTGGAATCATAAGTAAAGGGAATGAAATTAAGGTTTATTTACTAACTGACAACCTACTCTGGGCTAAGCCCTGGGCTCCTGCTGGGCACACAGATGGACAGACATGGTTTCTATTCTTATAGAGCTTACAGCTCTTAAATAGTATCACCCCCAAAGAAGATTGATGAAGTAAAACTGGGACATCCCAGAGCCAGATCAACTGAGACAGCTCCTGGGAAGAACTCAGAGGCTAAAAATCATCGTACAGATGCTAGGCCAGCGTTGTCAGTGCACTGAGGTCTCCACAGCCATCGGCCCAGGGACTTCTTCCTTCATATGAACCCAAGAGCCTTCCAGAAATGGGTTGAGTGCTACTCCACATGAACTTTGCAGAAATAATCAGCTAGCATCCTGGGACTAAAGATTCCCAACACCTGGTTACACAATTCCTCTCGAACCCTAACATACCTTTGTCTTCTGTGTTTTGTGGCATTGGCCAATCATTTAGATTGTTGGTCCTACTATCTCTTGCCTCACCCTTTCATTGATCTACTTCATAGTTTTAAATCTTACATTATAGTAAATTTATAAGCATTTTTTTTCCTACACTGAAAGTATGTTTAAGCCACCTTGAATTAGCCTATCTCTACTCTAGTGTTTTGTTAGGTTCCTATCTATAGAGGGAAGCCACTTTCATCTTGTACCCAAGTCAATAATGTCTCCAAGTAGGAGGATGATAGAATCCATCGGCTCTTTGCTCAAATGTTTAGGTCTCCAAAAATCCTGAACTTATGCAAATTATTTTGAAACTAAAATTTTTAGTGATTCTGAGCAAGTTTTGCCTTGCCCAACATTGATTCCTGTCTGAAGAAAAATCACTCTTTACGGTGGCTGCTATTGTTGAATTAATAACATGTGTTGATTGTAGAAAACTTACAAAAGCTCAGAGAGTATATAATAAACATTATAATGAATGTGTAATCCTAGCACTCAGAGATAAGGGGTGTGAAAATATTGGTGTACTACCTTCCAAGTTTTATTTTAGATGGGCCTATTTTCTTATGACTTAAGGATTATACTATAACAATATCAACACAGGATTTTCAACATACTTTTTCCAACTTAAATATATGTTATGGACATCTTTCAACATCATTAACTTTTCTTCTATAGGCTATATACTTGCTGGTCCCCATCTATCCTTATCCTTCATCCAGTGCTCATGGGCTAGGCAATGAAGAATATGTCACAGCCATCAGCCTTTGTCAGGTGTCCTGCTGCATCCCTCTCTCCAACAGGGTTGGCCCATTAGCATGTGGAGCAATGTTTTTGAAGTTTACTGCTCAAATGTCTTTTCCAGGGGCACTGGAAAAGGGAGATTCTGTTCTCCACGTGGCACTGAGTTCTGATCCAAACAACTGACTGTTCCCTACTCTTCATTTTTCTCTTTCTTTTTTTTTTAAAAGGAGAGAGAGAGAGAGAGAGAGAGAGAGAGAGAGAGAGAGAGAGAGAGAGAATTTTTTTATATTTATTTTTTAGTTTTCAGTGGACACAACGTTATTTTTTATTTTTATGTGGTGCTGAGGATCAAACCCAGTGCCACGTGCATGCCAGGTGAGCGTGCTACCGCTTGAGCCCCATCCCCAGCCCCTTTCTCTTTCCTTTTAACAATGGAAGTCACAGGGTGTTGGCCCAGTGTGGGGCCAACATTTAGAGACTACACTTCCACGCCTACATTCCCCATGACAATGTGCACTTAGGTTCTGGCCAATGAGGTGTGAGCAAGTGTACAGTCTGGGTCCTTGACATTTAAAAAGGAAATTGTATGTGCTATACATTTTCTCCCTGCCCATGGGCTCAAATTCAGCTGGGATTGGTGTGAGGCAACTTTACTGTATTGTTAAAGACAACACCTTGAGAAGTATTTGTTCCCTGTTACTTTTCATATGCACGCATTTACTACACGCATGTGCACACCATTTCATCATCGTGTACACCCCCAGGAAACCACATTGTATTCCCACTATACTTTCTTCTCCTGTTTTGCTGCAGGAACATCTTTCTCTGCATGTTTTCTCTGTGCCAGTTTTGTGTTTCTTCTCCTGCTTCCCCCCCAATACACCTATTCAGTGGTTGGGGCACTAGAAGGACAGGACACACCGGGGACACCCTAGTTGTAGCAACCCTGGTCTTGGTATGTCCTTCTATTCCAGGAAAGACAATGGCAGGGTGGCGGATGTGTTCTAGGAGAGCCTCCCAGGTGGCAGGTGCATGGGTGCCTGTGAGGCAGTGCTGAGGGCCTGACCGTCAGTGCCGTTGCCACACCCACCTGTCCACCAGCTCTACCTGCCTACTCCAGCCCTGGGAGGGGGCTGCTCACTGGCCCAAGCCCCTTGCCCTTAGGCGCTAGAGGGAGGAAAAGGCTTTGACAATTACTTTTTCCAAAAGTGTTTGACAGTTTCTCTTTCTAAGAATACTGGGTGGCCACCACCCTGGCCATACATGGAAAGAGGAGTTCCTTGTCCTCTGGTTCTGAAATGAGTTGGAGGGCTAGTTCCAGGTCCTGGTCTCTGAGCAATTCCGGCAATAGCTTAGAAAGAGCCACCTCTGTTCTTTAAACTCTTTTTTTTTTTTTTTTTTTTTTTTTTTGCTGCTCTCAGAGTTTAGCTCATCACAGACTTTTGGACTTCAAAGCCAATCTTTCTTTCTGTGTCTCTTCCAATTCTTTATTTAAAATTGTTTTTCCTATTCCTTTAAACCAGGCCAAGTGCAGACTTTTTAAAAGCTGTCTGGCATGTATGTGGCTCAGTAGTAGAGCACTTGCCTAGCATGCATGAGGACCTGGGTTTCTCCCCAGCACTGGGAAAAAAAAAAGAAAAAGAAAAGCTAGCTGTTTCCTAGTTTTATAAATATGAGACCAAACCAGGTCAGGTCATTCTCTTCTCAAATTCCTTTATCTAGGTCAAAAGAATCTGTGAAAACTCTGGCAGGCTAATAACAAAAGAACTTTGTGCTTTTTTTTTTTTCCTTTTAACTTTCTCTTTCTAATGGATAGATGGAGTTGGAGGGAGGGAAAGGAAGTCATGCCTGTCCATGGGCCACCTGGCTGCTTGCCACCACTTTTTCTCTCTCTGACCTTGAACACAGGACATGGAAGATGAACTGCATCAGGTCAGAGCTTCTAGTTCTTAATGTTTTCTATCTGCTGGCAGCCCTGTCCGGCGGTGTATCACCCCGAGTCTGGAACAAGGGCAAGATGCTCAGAGGCTATAAGAGACTCACCCTAAATCCCACAGCAGGAAAAGGCTGAGCTGGTCCCTGGTGGTGGGTGGGTCCATTGTGCCAAGCACTGAGGGACCTCTGCAGACCCAGGAGAGCTGCAGGTGGGATGCAGGTAGGAGGACTCTTCCAGAGGGGCCTTAGAGCCTCATGATTCTGGTGATATTCCAGCTGAGATACATTGTGGACAGGACCATCCACTGTTTCTTGTATAAAACGGAGCCTCACCTCCCTAGGCTGAAGATCTTGGTCTACCTCTGACTGCTGTGGGACTTGGGCTGAGTGTAGACCCCTTTGTGCTTTAGGTTTCTGTAGAACATGTGTTTTGAGAATGAAATGAAGAAGATGTCTATAAAGTGCCCCAGTGGGCACAGAGTTGTGTGGATGCTCAAAAGGGTGCTGCTCAGAAGGGTAGCTGCTGGGAGGATGAATTCTGTTTTGCTTCCTCCTCCTCCTCTCCCTCCTCCTCTTTCTCTCCTTGCCTTCTTCCTCCTGCTCCTCATCTCCCTCTTCCATTCTCCCTCCTCTGCCTTCTCTTCCCTTCTTTCTTATTCTTTTCCTCCCCCACCCTTTCCCCCTCCCCTCCTTCTTTCTGTCCTTCCTTCTTTCTTTTCATTCTCCTTTCCCTCCTTCCCCGTCTCCATTTCCTCTCTCTCTCCATCCCCCCTTCCAATCTTCTCATTTCCCTCCATCCTCTCCCCTCCTTCTTCTCCTTCTCCTCCCCCTCAGTTCTCTGCATCTGCACTGGGCTTAGCAAGGAAGGAGAGCTCCACATCTTCTGCCAGAGGTAGCCTAAGAGGGCAGTAAGGAAGGCAGTTCCTAGGGCTAGAGCCAGCCTGGGCTCTGTGTGCCTTTGACTCTCTTTCTGGTGGCACCAGAGATCACACAGTCCGTTATCTACGAATCCATGGATATCCAATGGATAACCACAAATCATGATTGGCTCTCCACAATCCATTCTTTGGACTCTTTCTTTTAAGGGTCCCCCATCACATTTTAAGAAGTGGTAGAATTTGAATCAGAAGTATTTCGTGACACAGTTTTAGGTTCCCTAGTTAGTGGCAGCTAGTAGGAAGATGTGACAAAGAGTAAACGGCTTGTCTTCATCTCTATGGCTTGTATGCGAGAAGGAGAGATGGAAACGGGAGCCACCAACTGAGATAAATCAGGTAGGGCAGGAGGCAAAGTGTGCCAGGTCAGAGGTAGGCAGAGAAGGATCATTGTATCTGGAAATGTGGGAATCTTCCTGGAAGAAAGATCCACCTAAGATTATGTAATGCACCATGGCCTTCAAGAGACAGTGAGATGCTCTTGGTAGAGGGAAATGAGGTCTTTCCCCGGGCTCAGTCTGATACCCACAGCTGATACCTACCCAGAGGCATTCAAGCATGAGGACTGCAGCACCCACAGAGGATATAGGGGCCCAGTCCACTGTCTCTGGGACTATCCTATGTTCCTGGGGAGGTACCATGGCTACTGAGGTGACACCTTAGCCCATGTTCCATTTGAACCCAGTCCAGTCTCTTCCAACAGAGGCCTGGCCTCTTCCTGAAACGCTGGCTGAGCATTAAGGGTTGTGAGGTGAACGGGCAAGGAGGGCTGTCCTCTTAGGGCAATAAAATGAGGTTGAGATTGCAGATGAATTTAATGTCAATTCATTAAAGTCAGGAGGAAATGGGAGTTTGTGATGTTCTGATTTTGTCCTTAAAGGAAGTCACATCAAAGGAACATGAGTAGCCTGTTGTGGTTTAGATATGAGGTGTGTCCCAAAAGCTCATGTGTGAGACAATGTAAGACATTTTAGAGGTGAAATGGTTAGATTAGGAGAGTCTTAACCTAATCCCCTGATAATTAATTAATCCCCTGATAGGGAGTAACTGATTGGTAACTGTAGGCAGGTGGTAAGTGGCTGGATGATGTGCCTTTGGGGTGTGTGTGTGTGTGTGTGTGTGTGTGTGTGTGTATATATATATATATATATATATGCACTATATAACTAAGTTTATTCTTTTTCTGTTTCCTAGTGATCATATCTTAAGTTGCTTTCCTCTGTCACATCCATCTACCATGATATGCTATCTCAACTTGAATCCAGAGCAATGGAGTTGGCCACCTGTGAATTCAGACTTTTGAAACCATGAGCCCTCAAATAAACTTTTCCTCCTTAAAATTATTCTTGTCAGGTCTTTTGGTCACAGCGACGAAAAGCTGACTGGAACCAGTCCAGTCTACTTTATTGATTTATTTGCAGTGCTCTGGATTAAACTCAGGGCCTCACATGTGCTGGTAGTAAAAGTGCTTACTTTTACCATTAAGCCACATCCCTAGCCCAGCCCAGACTCCTGATCTAATGCAATGAGAAAATTTATGGGGAGGTAAATACTAGTGAATGAAAACCTGATACCTGTCTTAGTTTGCTTTCTTTTGTTGTAACAGAATACCACAGACAGAATGAAAATTTATTTGGCTCATGGTGATAGAAGTTGGAGAATCCAAAAGCATGGTGCCAGCATTTAGTGATGGCCTGTGTACTATCTTATTCCATGGTGGAAGGCAGAAGGGCAAGTGAGCATGCAAGACAGAGAGAGGATAGGCTTGAACTTCATCCTATTAACAGGAAACCACTCCAGTAATATTGAACCCACTCCAGTAATGATGTTATTAATCTATTCCTCTACGATCTACCTCCAATACCATCACAATGGCAATTCTATCTCAGTGTGTTTTGCAGGGGACATACAAATCATACTGTGTCTGAGCCACTAGAGGGCCTTTGATGGCTTTCAAGGAACCAAGTGAAGGGGACAGGATAATGCAGAATCATTAGTGACTGTGCCTGTGTCATACTGTGTGTGAGTCACACATAGTATCTGATGCACCACAGTGGGGAGAGATGGGTGGCTCTGCTTGCTGGCCTCAGAAAGACATGATACACAGGCTGCATGTTGCTGTGGCTGGCAATGCTTCATACAAATGCATGCTCATTTCCATTTTCCTTCTCTCTCATTGACTTTTAAAATTTCAGGTTATTTTTTAAATAGTGCATTCTAGTTACACATAATATTGGGGTTCATTTTGACATAATCATACATGCCTGGAACATAATTTGTTCCAGTTCATTTCCCAGTATTTTTCCTTTCTCTTTCATTTTTCCTCTTCTGTTCTCTTTTCTTTACTCTACTGATCTTTCTTTTATTATTCTGGATATACCCAAAGGTGAAATTCACAGGTACATAGGAGAGTTTGGTCAGATTCATTCCACTGTTCCTACCTTTTCTTGTCTGTCCTTTTTCCTCCTTGATCCTTTCTCTCTACTCCACTGATCTGTCTTCTATTTTTCCCTTGTTTTGGTCTAGCTTCTGCATATGAGAGAAAACATTTGACCCTTAACTTTCTGGGTCTGACTTATCTCTTTCATTTTTAAACTTAATTAATTAATTAATTTTAGTTAGGTATATATGACAGCAGAATGCATTTTGATTCATCGTTTACAATTGCAGCATAACTTTTCATTTTTTCTGGTTGTACACAATGTAGCATTGCATCATATGTGCAGTCATAAATGTACCTAGGGTAATGATGTCCATCTCATTCTACCATCTTTCCTGCCCTCATGCCCCCTCCCTATCCTTTCCCCATACAACCCCCCCCCACCCATTATGGATCAGCATCCACTTATCAGAGAGAACATTCAGCTTTTGTTTTTTGGGGATTGGTTTACTTTGCTTAGCATGATATTTTCCAGCTCTACTCATTTACCTGCAAATGCCAAAATTTTATTCACTTTTAATGCTGAGTGATATTCCATTGTGTATATACCACATTTTCTTAATCCATTCATCTGCTGAAGGGCATTTACGTTGCTTCCACAGTTTAGTTATTATTCAGCTGCTATGGTTCAGTTGCTATAAACATTGTTGTGGCTGTGTTACTATAGTATGCTGATTTTAAGCCCTTTTGGTATAGATTGAGGAGTGGGATAGTTGGGTCAAATGGTGGTTGCATTCCAAGTTTTCTAATGAATATCCATACTGCTTTCCAGGTTGGTTGCACCAATTTTCAGTCCCACCAACAATATGAGTGTGCCCTTTCCCCTCACATCCTCACCAACATTTATTGTTGTCTGTATTCTTGATAACTGCCATTTCTAACTGGAGTGAGATGAAATCTTGGAGTAGTTTTAATTTGCATTTCTCTAATGCAAAGAGACATTGAACATTTTTTCATATATTTGATGATATAATGTATATCTTATTCTGAGAAGTGTCTGGTTAGTTCCTTAGCCCATTTATTGATTGGGTTGTTTTAGTTTTTTGGTGTTAAGGTTTTTGAGTTCTTTATATATCCTGGAGATTAGTGCTCTATCTGATGTGTGTGTGTCAAAAATTTGCTCCCCAAATGTAGGCTCTCTCTTCACCTTATTGATTGTTTGTTATGCTGAGAAGAAGTTTTTAGTTTGAGTTGATCCCATTTATTAATTCTTAATTTTATTTCTTGCACTTTAGGAGTCTTGTTAAGGAAGTTGGGGACTAATCTGATATGATGGGGATTTGGGCCTACTTTTTCCTCTACTAGGTTCAGGGTCTCTGGACTCATTCTTAGGTCTTTGATCCACTTTGAATTGAATTTTGTGCATGGTGAGAAATAGAAGTTTATTTTCATTTTGCTGCATATGGATTTCCAGTTCTCCCAACACCATTTATTGAAGGGGCTATCTATTTATTGAAGGTGCCAATCCATGCTGTTTTTGTTACTATAGCTTTGTACCTTAATATCTAGTATTGTGATGCCTCCTGCTTCTCTCTTCTTGCTGAGGATTGCTTTAGGTATTCTGGCTCTCTCTTTTTTTCCCCAAACGAATTTCATGATTACTTTTTCTATTTCTATAATGAATGACAATGGGATTTTAATGGGAATCACATTGAATCTGTATAGCACTTTAGGTAGTATGGCCATTTTGACAATATTAATTTTGCCTATTCAAGAGCATGGGAGATCTTTCCATTTTCTAAGGTCTTCTTCAATTTCTTTCTTTATTGTTCTGTAGTTTTCATTGTGGAGGTCTTTCACCTCTTTTGTTGATTTCCAAATTTTTTTTGAGGTTATTGTGAATGGGGTAGTTTTCCTAATTTCTCTTTCAGAAGATTCATCACTAATGTATAGAAATACATTTGATTTATGGATATTATATCCTTCTACTTTGCTGAATTCATTAATTAATTCTAGAAGTTTTCTGGTGAAGTTTTTTGGATCCTCTTAGAATCAAGTTGTCAGCAAATAATGACAGTTTGAGTTCTTTTTTTCTATTTATATCCCTTTAATTTCTTTCGCCTGTCTAATTGCTCTAGAGAAAGTTTCAAGGACTATGTTAAATAGAAGTGGTGAAAGAGGGCATCCCTGTCTTGTTCCAGTTTTTAGAGGGAATGCTTCCAATTTTTCTCCATTTAGAATGATGTTGGCCTTGGGTTTAGCATAGATAGCTTTTACTTTGTTGAGATATGTTCCTGTTATCCCTAGTTTTTCTAGTGTTTTGAACATGAAGGAGTGCTGTATTTTGTCAAATGCTTTTTTCTTCATCTATTGAGATAATCAGATGATTCTTATCTTTAAGTCTAATTGATGTGATGAAGTACATTTATTGATTTCTGTATGTTGAATCAAACTTGCATCCCTGGGATGAATGCCACTTGATCATGGTGCACTCTTTTTGATATATTTTTGTATTTGATTTGCCAGAATTTTATAGAGAATTTTTGCATCTATGTTTATCAGGGATATTGGTCTGAAATTTTCTTTCCTTGATATGTCCCTGCCTGGTTTTGGTATCAGGATGATACTAACTTAGTAGAATGAGATTGGAAGGGTTACTTCCTTTTCTATTTTATGGAGTAATTTGAGGAGTATCGGTATTAATTCTTCTTAAGTTTCATAGAACTCAGCTGTGAATCCATCTAGTCAGGGCTTTTCTTGGTTGTTAGGCTTTTGATGGCATCTTCTATTTCCTTGCTTGAAATTGATCTGTTTAAATTGTGTATGTCCTCTTGACTCAGTTTGTGTTGATCATATGCCTCTAGAAATTTGCCAGGATCTTCAAGTTTTTCTATTTTACTGGAGTATAAATTTTCAAAATAGTTTCTAATTGTCTTCTGTATTTCAATAGTGTCTGTCATGATATTTCCTTTTTCATGACAAATTTTACTAATTTGAGTTTTCTCCCTCCTTCTTTTCATTAGGGTGGCTGAAGGTTTGTCAATTTTATTTATTTTTTCAAAGAAACAGCTTTTTGTTTTATCAATTTTTTGAATTGTTTCTTTTGTTTCAATTTCCTTGAATTCTGCCCTGATTTCAACTATTTAATTATTTAATTTATTTTGATTATTTGTTTCCTGTCTTCTACTATTTTTGGTGTTGGCTTATTCTTCTTTTTCTAGGGTTTTGAGATGCAATGTCAGGTCATTTATTTGTTGACTTTTTCTTTTTTTTTTTTTGTTGACCAACTTTCTTGTTTATTTATTTTTTTAATTTTTTTTAAATTTTTTTTAATTTTTTATTTTTTTTATTGGTTGTTCACAACATTACAAAGCTCTTGACATATCATATTTCATACATTAGATTGAAGTGGGTTATGAACTCCCAATTTTACCCCAAATGCAGATTGCAGAATCACGTCGGTTATACATCCACAATTTTACATAATGCCCAATTAGTAATTGTTGTATTCTGCTACCTTTCCTATCCCCTACTGACTTTTTCTTTTTTTAATGAATGAGCTTAATGCAGTGAACTTCCCCTTAACATTGCCTTCATAGTGTCGGAGAGATTTTGGTAAGGTGCTCTGGAGTTCTCATTTACTTCTAAGACTTTTTTAAAATCTCCTCCCTGATGTCTTCTGTTATTCATGCATCATTTAATAGTGTATTCTTTAGTCTCCAGGTTTAGGATAACTTCTTTTTTAATTTTATCATTGATTTCTAATTTTATTCCATTGTGGTCAGATAGAATACAAGTAGTATCTCTCTCTCTCTCTCTCTCTCTCTCTCTCTCTCTCTCTCTCTCTCTCTTGTATTTGCTAAGACTTGCTTTGTGGCATAACATATGGTCTATTTTGGAGAAGGATCCATGTACTGCTGAGAAGAAAGTATATTTGCTCATTGATGGGTGGAATATTCTATGTATGTCTGTTAAGTCCAAATGATTAATTGTATTATTGAATTTTATAGTTTCTTTGTTTAATTTTATTTTGGAAAATCTATACAGTGGTGAGAGAGGTGTATTAAAGCCACCCAGTATTATTGTGTTGTGGTCTGTTTGGTTCTTGTATTTGAGAAGGGTTTGTTTGACATACATAGATGCTCCATTGTTTGGGACATAGATATTTATGATTGTTATGTCTTGTTGATGTATGAATCCCTTGAGCAGTATAAAATGTCCTTCTTTATCCCTTTTCACTAGCTTTGGTTTGAAGTCTACTTTATCTGATATAAGAATGGAAACCTCTGCTTGTTTATGTGTTCCAAGTGAGTGATACATTTTTTCCAACCTTTCACCTTCAGTCTGTGGATATCTTTCCCTGTGAGATGAGTCTCTTGAAGGCAACATATTGTTGAGTCTTTTTTTAAAAAATCTAATTTATCGGTCTATGCCTTTTTATTGATGGGGTTAGGTCATTCAAATTCAGGGTTATTATTGAAATATGGATTGTATTCCCGAACATTTTGGTTTTTAAATTGACTTGGTTTCTTCTTTGATTGGCCTTTTCTTTAATGTAGTTTCTCCCTTTACTGATTTTCATTCTTGTTTTTCATTTCCTCCTTCTGGAATATTTTGCTGAGGATGCTCTGTAGTGCAGGCTTTCTCACTGAAAATTCTTTTAACTTTTGTTTATCATGAAAGGTTTTTATTTTGTCATCCAATCTTAAGCTTAATTTTGCTGGATATAAGATTTTTGGTTGGCATCCTTTTCCTTCAGAGCTTGTCTATGTTGTTCCAGGATCTCCTGGCTTTGAGGGTCTGGGTTAAAAAATCTGCTGAGATAGAAATTGGTCTCCCCCTAGATATGATCTGATTCCTCTTTCTTGTGGACTTTAAGATTCTATCCTTATTCTGTATGCTAGGCATTTTCATTACAATATGTCTTGGTGTAGATCTGTTGTAATTTTGTACTTTTGATGTCCTGTAAACTTTTTGCATTTGACTTTTCAACTTGTTCTTCATGTTTGGGACATTTTCTAATATTATCTCATTGAAGACCTTGTGCATTCCTTTGATTTGAATCTCTGTGCCTTCCTTTACCCCAGTAAATGTGGATTTGGGCTTTTGATGCTGTCCCATAATTCTTGGATGTTCTATTCATGATTTCTTATCATCTTCACTCTGTGGTCAATTTTATTTTTCAGATTGTATACTTTGTCTTCATTATCTGACATTTTGTCTTCCAAGTGATCTAGTCTGTTGATGATGTTTCTATTGATTTTTTTATTTGGCTTATTGTTTCCTTCATTTCGAGGATTTCTGATATTTTTTCCCAGAACCTCTATCTCTTTCTTGAAGGAATCTCTTGCTACCTGTATATGCTCCCTTATCTCTTTGTTGGTGTGATCAATTTTTGACTGTGTTTGCTCATTTGAGTCATTCTTTAATTCACAGATCATTTTGATTATGTATATTCTGAACTTCTCTGACATTCCATCCACTGTGCTGTCCATGGATTCTATTATTGTAGTATCCTGGTTTGCTTGGAGATACTTTCTTCTTTTGTTTTTCCATGTTGTCTATGTGTCTTCCTCTCTTGCAGTGCAGATCTGAGGTATTACAGTTTCTATATTATAATCTTATAGTATCCATGCAGATTTTCTTTACCTGGTGTTGGGCTTCCAGACCCTGCCTGTGTTCCTCCATGGTTTCATAACTTGACTATTTTGAATTGTGATGCTATAAACATTGATGTGGCTGTATACCTATAATATGCTGAATTTAGATTTTTTCGATGAATACCAAGGAGTGTGATAGCTGGGCCATATGTTGATTCTGTTATGGGCCAGGCTATATAGGTAATGACCAAATAGACTCCATTTTGCCCTGAGACTCCACATCATGTAAGAAATGCTTCTGCCATAGAAAAACTACCCCCGTCCTCTGTACCCATCAATAGTTGCTTAGCATAACATGTTGGGCAACACAAAATGGCAATTCTTATACAATGTAAAATTATTCTCTCTTTGGTTCCCATTTTTCTTGGACAATATACCCTGTCAGAGATTGATTATCTAGATGTTAGTAACCATTCTTTAACTTATACTCAACTGGGGATGCTTCGGCCCACTCCCTTTTTTGCTTATGATTTTAGATCTCATGACATTTATTTATGGTTTTGAATCATAGCAACAGCCACTTATGATTAATACGGTTTTAGACTATAATACGTGTACTCAAACCCCAGGAGGGGGTCGAAGGTTGTAGACTTGCAGCCTACCCCTTGGCCTGCCAGCTGGTGGATTCGGACTGCCGGCTGGTGAATAAAGTTTCTGTCTCCTGCTTTAAGATCAATTTGGTGATTTATTGCAATCTTGCCTCAACAGTTCCATTCCTAGTTTTTTCTGATGAAGGTTTTTAAATTTCACATTATTGCTCAGCTAGGGAATTTGTGTTTTTCCTGAAGATCATCTTTCATTCTGCTCAGTGGTTTCACTGGCACCAAACTTTCAGAAGGACTATTTCACCATGCTGTTCAGAAGCCATGTCAACGAACTTTTTCTTAACTACTTTTGTCCCATTTTCCCAGCTGTGGAAAACCCATAGAAACGTAAATATAATATATAATATCTAATATAATTACATACTAATAAGAATATATTATATTAATATTATTCTAGATAATATATTTATTTAATTAATATATTATTTTATTTAATATTATTTTAACATAATTGTGTTAGGTATATTAAATATAATATTAATATACCTAACACAATTATGTAATATTAATACATTTTAATTATATTTTAATAATATTAATTAGTATATTTGAACTCTAAATCATGATTTCTAACTTATTTTAATGTATCTGGTTCAGTTTCCTTAAAATATTCATAGAATATTGAAAACTAGAGACTTAATTGGTTAAGAGGGAAGGAAAGAAGGAGTGTTGGGTAGTGCAGGGTTGAGTACAGGAAGGGCTGGGAGTGGGGCAAGAGGATGCTGCAGGAGCTATCTCCTTGCTAGCGTGGGGACAATGGCTGTTTCAGTTTACTTTTATCCTGCTGTTAGAGAGGTGATGGATGTGGTCATGGTCCAAGGTACCAGATTATGTTTTTCAGTCTTCCTCCAATTGCAAGTGATTGAATATATAGTCCTACAACATCTCAAGTCTTTTTCTTTGATATAAAATGGGAATAAATAGTTTCTATTTATTCACAGAGATTTATTTTGAGGCAAAATAAGACAATAAATGTGAGTACTGCTTTGAACAGGTTAAGAGGAGCTGTGACAACCTGCTTTCATTTCTGTTGCAACAATCAGCAGGCAAGTCAGACAAAAAATTAGGAATAACTGAGGGGGGGTGTCTTCATGCTCCCTGTATGTCTGAGTGCCCTGCCTTGGCTCAGTTGGCCTCCTTCTTGACTGGCGATGCAGGGACCCCACAATCCCATCTGCCCAGCCAGGTCATTCACTGTCTCCCACTAGAGGGCATCCAGCTTCTCTGTTATGTGCCTTGTTCTTTATAACCTCCTTGGATCATTTCGGTTTATTACAGTGGAAATTATCTGCAGTTACGGCAAAAGACAGTGTCCTTGGCAGCCAAATGTCAGCACTTGACAAAGCAAGCAGGGGTGTTCTGTTGCTGTGAAGGCTCAGTAGAAATTTCTTCCTGCTTTTCATCCATGGGGTGTGACTCTGTGGGTCAAAGAGGCTGCAAAGTGGCCCCAACACAGCCCCACAGTGTCATCTTTCCTATACTTCATTCACTCATTCATTCAAAGAGGGTTCAGAGTACAGAGAGGCCTCTACTCAGGTATGGGAGGGAGGAGTATGGGTAGGAGGAGGAAGAACTAAGCCTGTAACTAACCAGTGTGCAGCTCTTCAAAGGTTCAGTGAATGCTTGTTAAATTTCTGACTACCAACAGACTTGCTTATGAATAACTAAGCAGAGTCCTAGGATGGTTACAATTGACCTTGAAGACAAGGAATGGACAGATGGACTTGGAATGGGCCCTGGTCCTCAAGTGTCTGTCTTCTCTCTTGCCCTCTGGGGAAGGCACGGCTTGGATAGGAGCTGGGAGCAGGCTCTGTGGGGGAGGAGGCACACACCTACTTCCTTCCCTGTGGCTCCTTTTCCAGGTCCACCTCTTACAGAGAAAAATACTGTGATGGCGATTTGCTATGGAAACAGCCAGTTTTCCCCCTGGAATGTGACAGGCGATCCCCTGAGACAGGTCAGCAAGTACAGATGGGATAGGTTCTTGTGGGTTGATTTAATTGTCCTGCCCCAAGTGATGTATGATTTTAGTGATTCATATCCAGTGAAGAAGAGACTTGGATGTAGGCACCTGATTAAAACAAAGGGCAGACGTACATTGGAGACAAAACTGGAGAAAATCAGCCAGAATTTACATAATACTTTACTGCTGAAGATGCCGCCTCAGTGGGGCCAGGTTCAAGATGGTTCCTTTGTTTCAAGGAGAAATAATCGTTTAGAAGCACCAGGGTCTAGAATAAAATTTTATTTTGATACATAAACAATTCTAGTAAAAGCAGTGGATGAAGTTGAGATTTGAGTTGAAAGGACTTCTGATGGAACACTCTAATTCTTCATGCAACTTGCTTCTGGTTGCCTGGTTCCTCCTCACTTCAGGAAATCATTCATTCTTTTGCCTGAGCAGTCAGTGGATGGCTGGCCACATCTCCAGTCTGGGAGGCCCAGCCCCCCTCTAAAATGTGGACACACGGCGAGGAAGACCAGTCCATGGGTCTCTTCTAGTATAGGATGCTGATGTCGATGCTGCCTACTCCCTGTCTCCAGCACTGGAGCCCCTTCCTCAGAAGCCTTGGAAGAACCCAGGAAGCAAGAATGGGCTTCAGCTTGCTGTAACCCCAGAAAGGCAAGTCCGGTTCTGAGTGTTCATCTGGCCAGTGTCCTTGGCTCTGAGGGGCCTCAGTTCTCTCAGTCCTGATCTCGGAAGGATGTTCCAGGTGGAATTGGTCCTGCCCTGTCTTTGGGTCCCATAGTAACCCCCACGGCCTTGAACACATACATTGGTTGACTGCACACATGAAAGTTGGTGTTTGGGGGGAACCTAGGCAACAAGTCACGTCTAAAGTTGGGGGGATATTTACAGTGTATTCCATTGAAATCTCCTAAGCTGTCTGATTGGGTCCTTGTTTTGTGGGAGGAGGATGCTGGTATTTAGCAGGAGTCTATGGGGGACAGGGTGCAGGTGAGCAAATTCTAGCTCACTGCAGTTGTTCAGTGAAGTCTCAGCCATTTACTCAAAGATTCTGCGGCTCTTTGGAGTCCTCAGGATGTCCCCAGGATGACATCAGATGACTAATGTGCTTATTTCTCCTCTATGCTTGAAGGTAGCATTGGGTGGACTTTCATCAGAACAAATGCAAATGCACATTGCCTCTTTCCCTGTGTCCTCTGGCTGTGTATGAAAGCTCCCATCTCCACAAGAGATTGACAGCAGAGAGCTGCCTGTTTCCCTGTGCAGGTGTGTGCTGGTCTGGAATTTACTTCTACACTGGATGGTGTGTCTTGCCGATTCTTTATAGGCCTTCCGTCAGACCAAACACAAGCCTCTTGGAGATTCAGTGCTGAACCCTTTTACTTTCCAATTCTCTCAGAAGTCTGGAGGCAGGGAGTCTGAGTTACCTGTGTAGCGACTCAGAAATTCAATGCCTGGTGGAAATGAAAATGTTTTGCTTAATAATTGTTAGTTTCTGTTCCGCGCTAAGGAAAAACCAAAAGATTCTCTGTGTATGAGGTTTAAGATGTTAAGAACACACTTCTGTAGAGACAATACTCCTTCTCTTATTGCTTCTAATGTTGTAGCATACTCTATTTGTTTTAGTTAGCTTTTGCATCAATATGACCCAAAGAACTGATAAGAACAATTAGAGGATTAAAAGTTATTTTGGCTCATGTTTTCAGATGTCTCAGTTCCTAAAGGATAGTTTCTGTAGCTCTGGGCCCAAGGTAAAGCAGAACATTATGAAGAAAGGGCATGGTGTCGGAAAGCAGCCTAGGACATGGTAATAGGAAGCAGAAAGGGCTCTGCTCATCAGGGGCAAAATATAAACCCTAAAGGCACACTCCCAGGGACGTGCTTCCTTCAGTTACAACTTATCTGCTAGCCTCCAGGTAATCCATATCCATGAATGAAACCATCAGTTATGCTATACCTTTCATAATCTAATCATTTTACTTCTGAAAATTCTTGCATTGTCCCTCACAAGAGATTTTGGGGGACATCTCATGTCTAAACCATAACACTATTGCATTTTCAAGTTGTTTCTAGTGTATTGACCGGGTATAATTTCTTTTTTAAAAATTTATTGATTCTTTTTAGTCAGACATGATAGCAGAATCCATTAATTTTTTTTTGTAGTAGATAGACAGAATGCTTTTATTTTACTTGTTTATTTTTAAGTGGTGCTGAGGATGGAACTCAGGGCTTCATGCATGCTAGGCAAGCGCTATACCACTGAGTTACAGTCCCAGCCCCAACAGAATCCATAATATAATTATACAAGCATGGAATATATCTTACTCTAGTTAGAGTCCCATTCTTATGGATGCACATGGTGGTGGGATTCATTGTGTTGTTTTTATGTACATGGGAAAACTAAGCCACATTCATTCCACTGTCTTTTCTTTGCTTATCTCCTCTCCTTTCTGCCATTCCCCATTGTTGTCTAATCTACTGCAATTCTATTCTTTCACTCACCTTACCCATTATGGTGGGTTAGCTTCCACCTACCAGAGAAAACATTTGACCTTGGGGTTTTTGAGACTGGCTTACTTCACTTAGCATGATGGTTTCCAGATCCATCTATTTGCTGGCAAATGCCATAATTTCATTTTTCCTTATGGCCAAGTAATAGTCCATTGTGTATCTGTACCACATTTTCTTTATTCATTCATCTGTTGACACATATAAGGTGGGTTCCATAGCTTAACTATTGTGAATTGAGCTGCCAAAAACATTGATGTGGCTAGGTGTCATTTCATGGTACGAGTTCAAGAAGTTCAAGAGTGATGGGACATGAGCATCCGCTGCTCACTTGGGAGTATACTAAATCAGTGTCACAGGACCACGGAAGGTGAAGGTGGGGGCTGGATCACTTCTAGTCCCTGAAGTCAAATCCCTGTAACTCCTTTGTCACATCAATCGTTATGCCACATCCAGGCACATTTGCTGTGTGTCTGAGCAATTTGTCAGAAATAATTCCCAGGGTCAATGGGTCCTCCCTTGGCAGAGGTGATGCTCTCCAGCTGGGGACAGAATCTGGGAGTGAGAAGCGTTTGCCTCTGTTTGGGAGCTGTGCTGTATGTCTCTATGGGTTGTTCTTTCTTCCTTGTCCTTGCATTGTTTTATCATCACAGCTCCCACAGTGAGCTTCCACAGTTCAAAATCAGATGCTGTTACTCTCCTGCTTTGAACCTGCAACAGGAGCCACTGTCCCTACTGTGGCCTGTGAGGGCTGCAAGGATCAGTGGAACATAGCTCTACCTTCCAGTGTCACTTCTCTCCTCTTTCATCTCCCTTCTGCCTTTCCAACCTGGCATCCTTGCTGTTCTCCCCTGCCCCCCACCAAGTGTGGCCATGCCTCAGGGCCTTTGCACTGGTAGTTCCTGCTGTACTCTTTGCCCAGCCATCTGCTGGTCAAAGTTTTAACTCTCTTTGAGGCAGCTGACTGCCCCATTTAACACTGCAGAACTCTTCTTCCTTGCTTACCCCACACTCATGACTCTCTTGCCTGACTGCCTTCCCTCCCCCCTTTCCATAACACTTACATTCTTTTAATGTACAGATTACTTACCAATTATGTGTACTGTTAGTTTTGCCCACTGACACATGCGGCACAGTGTCTACACCTATTAGGTAAAATATTGATATTGTACCCTCTCTGTCAAATAAAACCAGCCAAGGGAAGGTGCTTCTGCAGACACCTGGCATAGCTTTATTGAGATTGCTTCCTGTGGTTCTGCTTCTGTGTGTTCTTCTTTCCTAAAGTTTATTCTATTTTATTAAATCTATTTTCTTAAGTTGTTGCTTTTTTCATTCATTTTGAGGCATCTTGCATTTCTAATTTAAACTTAATAAAACGAAATCACTCTTAGAACTTTCCTGTTGTATCTCACAGGTTTTGATTGACACTCTTAATTAGTATTTGTATTAGGTATTGTTGTTTATAAATTATTTAGAAGTGTGGGCTGATCAATCTAAGTCCCACTGATTATTTTTGAGGTTATACACTCTGTATTATTTTATTTAACCCTACAATTTACAAGCTTCTTCTTTCATTTATCAATATTTCATGTTAATTGATGATTTTTTTGGATAGATGTGTGCTTTTCCAAATGTATTTTAAAAATACTCTTATCACTGATTTTCACTTAATTGCCTGATGTTCAAGAATGCTGTGTAATACTGTGTTTTGCAATCTTTTGAGATTTGATCTATGGCCCAATGTATGAACATTTTTTTTTGTACATTTCCTGTGATCTAACAAAAAATAAGTTTCACCAATTAATGGGTGAGTATTGTCTACATAGCCATCAGTTAATGTTTGCTAGTTGCGTTGTCCTATGTCCTTGCTGAATTTTGTTTGGTCTGCTTGATCTATTTGTATTAAAATCTTTTATTGTGATTAAGATTTTATTAACCTCTTAGAATTCTGCCAATCTTTTCTTTATATATTTAAAGAGTATTAGTCACACACAAGTTTAAAATTAATATATGTTCCTATATAGTGATTCTTTAAATCTCTCATTGTAGTTAGAAATTGCCTGATATATTTTTCTTTTTTCTTTATGTTGTCTATGTTTTTATAGTTCAAACTTGGCTTTTTAAAAAACATATAAAGGGATTTTTTCATAGTCCAGATGGACTATATTTGTATTTTAATTGAAGAGTTTAACTCATTTTACCCTTCTTATGATTATTGATATGTTTGGACTTATTGTTGCCCAAAATATGTTACTTCACATATTTCACATATCTTGTTCTGTTCTCCTGCTCCTCATTCTTTCATTTTGGGGGAACAGGTGGCAAAAGTAGTATTTGAACTCAGATTTTTTTCAATACCAAAGTCTGCATTTCAGCCTTTCTTTTCTGGTGCTTATGAAAATCCCAAAGTGATATTTCTATCTCAAATCTCAATTTTATACAAAAGACTGAGTGAGAGTTTTTCTATTTCTATTTGTCTTTCTACTTTTTTATTAGTTGCTTAAAACATTACAATGATCTTTACATATTATACATTTGATTCAAATGGGGTATGAATTCTGTCTTTCTACTTTTTAAAAGCAAACGTTGTAGTCATTTAATAAACTGTCTTCTTTGGTGCTTCTCAGGCACCGCCAGGGACCTTCACATGGCAAATTATGATTTTTTTACTCAGGTGCCCAGGAAGCCTACTCACTCCATAGTTCCCTCCAATTTTGCTAAAATATCTTCTTAGTGAAGTCCCCTTGATAATCTTAATCAAAATATCAAAACCTTGAACCCCTGCCCTTGATCCAATCCTTAGAAGAGTGAGTGGGTATAAAACACCATTCAGTGATCAAAAGTTCTGCCAGCTTCTTGTACCCTCCCCCAAGCCGCCATCTTGAATTTCTTTAGGAAGTCACCTTTGCTTAATCTCATTGCATGTGTTTCCTGGGTAAATATGGCTTTTCAAGTGGTTGGTTCACTCTTGTAAGTAAATAGAGCTTTTTATAGCTAGCATTCTTCTCCTTTTGTTTTCTTCCTTATATCCTCTCCACATGTGCCCCCTCCCTCAAACACTGTTAACATCAACATTCATGGCCTTTATTTATATCAAGACGCTTCAGAAACACAGTTTATCTTCCTGCCCAACTCAGCAGCCCTGTCTGGGTGAAATATTGAGTTTGATGGCTTCATCTTCTTTACCTTCCCTAAAGTTAATTGTTTGTTATTACATAATGAACATGTCTTCACGTTGGTCCCCTCCTTACTGCTTCCAAGACAGAATTATGCTATTACTTCCAGGGTTTGCATTGCCAATGAGCTGACTGAAAGTAGAAATGGACCTAGACACTGGCTGTTGGAAGAAACTGATCATTATCAAGCTGGAAAGGCTAGAAATAGGATACTGTCAGTGACACTCGGTCAGCAGAAGATGGTGGCAGAGGTTGCAGGTTGAGGGGCTGTAGCACTTCCCAGGATGGATCCACAAGCCATTCACAGGTAACTAGATTACCCCTGCCCTCTACTGAATCCTCCAACTGGTCTGCACAGATTTACAATAAACACCCGAAACACAGCACACTCAGCCCCAGTGAATGCTGGGAAATGCCTAGTGTCTGATTTTGAGCCACAAGTGATTGGACTGGTCCTGCAGTATTTGCCTAGAACACATCCTAGTCTTGTTCTCCAAGGATGGTAGGTATCCGAAAGTCCTTGAAAATGTGATTGAAGTTTAATTTTGCCTCTTTTGAAGAGGCAGGAAAGTCATGGTTCACTGGCAATCCATGTGACTAATCTTTAAAAAGGGTGCTTCATGATTACAAATTTCTAAGCCTTTGCCCACTTTTTTTTTCTTTTTAGATTTGAATGGAAAAGCACAAGTTTATACTTGAAGAGGTGCTTAGAATGAGATGGAGGGCTTTCCCCCACATTATGGATGCTATTTCACTTTTGGAGGAAGGTTTGAAATCCTTCCTCCTGTGTGAATTTAGGATAATGATTCCTGATAGAACTAGTGTGGTTTGAGCCTAGAACCATCATGGCAATCCCTGCCCTGTAACCAACAGGAGGATTTAAGTGTGTCACCCTGGGATGATGCAGCATGGTGACTCCATGTGAGATACATATTGGGCTCCTTGAATGAAACAGCTGACCCTTGGGGTAGGGGGGAGATGGGAGTATCTTCCCCCTAAGCATTACCATTTCTGCAGTTGGAGCATCGCCTTGGATAGAACTTGACTGAGATTTTCCTGGACAGACATTCTGAAACCTTTTCAAGATGCTATAAAAAACCTATCCAAGTAACTTCATTTAAAAAAGTAACAGGTAGGTTTGCACAGTTACTGACTCATTTGGCAACACGGTTCAGAGCCAATTTTGGGGTCCTCCTCAAGCTCCATGAACTTGATAAAGTGCCTATCCTTCCTCTTGTGTGAACTTAGAATAATGGTTCCTCATGGAACTAGTGCATTGATTTATTTAGTGAGGTCCTTACAAGCAAGGTATTCAACTCTCTGGGAAGCATGGACGCTGCGAATTTCAATTCCCTGAATGCACATCCTCTTGGTGAATTGCCCCCACTCCAACGCAGCCTCTTTCCATTTTTGAACCAGCCACTACCTTGCTTCTTCCTCAGGGCCTTACCACCTGCCACTTGTCTCTGAGTCATTGTTTCTCCACTTATCTGTGTCTTTGGCCCCTCCTCATCTGACACATTTTATTTATCAGAGACAGGTCTCTCACCATGCCACCAAAGAAGCAGTGCTGTCACAGTACCCTTCCTGAACTTCCTCAGAGTTCTCTTTAGATGCAGTATTTTGTGCTGAACTGTGTACTTTCTCAATGTTGCTTAAGTGCCTAGAACAGCATCAGGCTCACAGTGAGCACTGTATGAACGTCTATGATATTGATAATGGTAATTATTCTTACTATCATTATTTTTATGGAGGTGGCAGGAACAGAGGTCCTATAATGTAGTATGGTGGCAAAGTGGACAGAAATCTCTTCTCCTGAAAGACACGCCTTGTCTGAGCATCTCACAAAGGCTACTTTCGGGTCATTCTTTTGGAAGGGCTTTTCTTAGACTTGATGAATTGCAATAGATTTTAGATCCGTTATGCTTTGTCTATACGGTGTAGTTGAATCAAGTACATAGATTTAGATATAAATGTGAGTGTTCAAGGAGAGCGAGGCTAATGAGGTCAAGCGGTGTCATGGTGGACACACACAGATGCATGCATGTTTGACACAAACACACAGACACACACACATGCATTAACACAAACACAGAAAAAGCTCCTTCCACAAACAAGCTTTGAAGCACTTACAGCCCAAATTCTATCCCTCCCCTTCCTCCCTGACCTGCCCTGCAGGCCTCCGTCTGTCTCCATTGCAGAGCCAACTTTCTGGAGCCTGGGGCAAGGATGCTGCTCCTGTCATTGTCATCTCATCAGTCTGATCTCCTTCACCCTGGCTTGGCTTTTCCTTCTGGCACCTCTTGCAGCCTCCCTCATGATGTTCAGTGTCTCACTTGGTGACAGTGAACTTAAGACAGGTTATGATCTCAAAAACAAGTCCCTACACCCAGAAGGACAGGACTTATAGCTCTGACATTCTCCTTTTCTGTAGGTGAATGTGCACAGATAAGGTTTGCAAACAAGGATGGAGTTGTCCTGCTGGTCTGCCCTTGGACGCCACTAGTATTCCTAACAACCTCTATGTGTTTTGTGCAGGCCCAGATTGCCTCCAGAATTTTCACCCTGCTTGGAGCATTTTCATGTTTTACTGACCAGTAAACTGAGGCTCAGAAGACTTCATCAGCTCACTAATGATCATGCACCTTATGCATTGCCGAGTTGAGATGTGAAACATCTGAGGACTTGGACTCAGATCCTATGCCCTTAACCTCTTTGTTAATACTTCCAAGTTTATGGGGGGGGGACAGGAAACTTGGAGAGTGAGTGCATTTGGTAGGGAATTGGGGTCAAGTTCTGCTGTCTTCCCTCCACACGTCTGCAGATGGGTCACTTTGCCCATCAATACCTGTAAAATGGGGAGATGATACCTGCTGAGTTTGTCTCACAAAGAAGTCAGGCTGGTCAGCTGAGATAGAGACAGATGTGCTCTGAAAACATGCATACCATATAAATATGTCTTTATTATCCTACTAGTAATATACTATACCAATATTAAATATTGAAGGAAATAGTTTAGGAGCTCTTAACATAATACGCTCTTCCATGAGAAAAATAAGTCAATCATGTGTTTCACAAGTATACTTTCCTGACATGAGGTTCCTTGGACTTAGGTGTTTCACGTTTCCTACCCTTGGGCATTGCTAAGGCAGGAGATGGAACCATGCTTGCCTGGTGGAGCCAGCCCAGGCAGAATTAGGCTTCTAGGACAGTGAAGTCCCCCAACTAAGTCTGGGTTGTGGCCTCAGGAAATAAGGAATCAAGGGTTGGGTAGAGCACTTGCAAAGTCCTGGGTTTGGTTCTCAGCATTCAAAGGAGAGGAGAGGAGAGAAATCAAGGTAAGGGAGGAGAAGAGAAGAGAAGGGAAGAGGAGGAGAAGGACGGATTTGCAGTTGATACTCAGCTCACTCCCTAATTACCTGAGACATGCTAACAACATCCGTGTGAAGACAGAAGCTATTTCTGCTAAGGCAAAAAGAGGGGAAAGAAATACAGCCAAGACCTGGCTCTGGGCAGAAACTACATATGAAAATCTTCCCTTGGTCAACCTCGCAGTAAGGGCAGGCTCAGAATGAGATGAGTCTCCTAGTCTGAGTGCCTGCAGGGGTGCCCACTGTGTATCAATCGAGGAAAGGGGATATTAACAGGGATTTACCTGGCAGGCCTCAGGCCAGGGATGCCAGCTACACCACAGAGTCAGCTTCACTGGAGGCTTTTTGGTGAGAAAGAGGAAGTCATGTGGCATTTTGTGTTTTAAACCTTCAATAAAAGCCAAGAACAGGGCATGAAAACATGACTTGGCTCGTGGGCCCAGGTAGGAAGCTGGAAATCACTAGGATTGGAGTCACTTGATCTACATCTCCACTAGAAAGTTCCAGACTTTGCCTTACACTCACTATTTCTGAAAAGAAGCTAATCTGCCCCAGGGAGTGAGCTCAGACTCCTAATCTGTGTCTGTCAGGGCTACATACTCTGTCCCTGCTGCTTCCCAGGCCAGAGACCAGCTCTTGAGCATCATCAACCACCCTTCAGAGCACTATGTGATGCTTCTTCACCCCATTCCTGTCCCTCTTGTCCCTGGCCTGGGCTATGATCATGGCCTGCTAGAAGGTCTCGATTCTTCTCTCTCCTCCTGGCTTCTCCATTCAATGCCAACAGATCGGTCTTGCAAAAACCCAGCTTGCGAGTACCTTCCTCTGCTCAGGATCCTGCAATGGCTCCCCATTGCCTTCTCAATCAAGGTCTCCCAGTGGAAGTTCCCTGGTGCAGACACACCAGACAGAGAACATGATGCTCAAAACCCTCTCAGAGCTGAAAGTGGCCCGCTCTCATGGAGCCTAAGCCCACCCTCCTAGGATGGGGGAAGCCACTTGGCCAGAGCAGGGACTGTCCATGTTGCCTATTTAAGGGCTTTAGCCAGCAGAGGCCAGGGGGCCAATTTATCAGGCTCTCCATAGACCTGCTGCCCTAGAGCAGGGCCCTGACTGCAGCAGGGGAGAGGACTAGCTGGGAGGACCTGAAGGCACTGGGGTGCCACTCTGCCCATATCTAAGGGGTTTTGTCTGAACTTCCATCCTCATAACTAGGAGAGAAGTTGAGTTCTTGATGATCTTCATTCTGGAATCTTCTGGTTAGGACTTCTGGCTCTGTCCTGTCAGATAATGCCAGCCAGGAGGTGTCACCTGGAATCCCAGGTGGTGGCTGTGCAGGGAGGCATTAAAGATCTGGCCCTGCCACCTGCAATGTGCACTGCTGATTCTCTCTGGCTTTAGTCACTTCATCTGGGCAACAGGGATATAGTGGCTTCCCCCAGTACGGTTGGGAAGATTAACCCAACAACCAGCAGGGAGTGGCTGGTGTGGGGCAGGGATGGCAACTGGTTGAATCAAGGGACAGTGTATGTCAGGACAGAATGCCAGGAGGGGACCCCCCAGTCCTGCCCACAAAGTGCATCTCCAAAACAATGAAGCCAAATATGTGTTGTCCCAATATGCCACATCAGGTTGACCCTGAGCACCTGTGGCCAACAAGGGCATGGTAGTGGCTGGCCGAGCTGATGGGACTCCTCCTGTCTTGACTGAACACAGCTTGTGAGCTGTGCCCATTTTCATTTATTTCAAAGACTCCTGAGTTGTCTCTGCTGACGACTTTCACTATCCATGTGGCTCCAGGAAGAGAGGAAAGAGGCTGAATGTTCCCCAGGCTCTGGGTGGGATTGCTCATGCTACATCCTGCCTCCTGGGGAAACCCAGGCATTGCCCACTCGAGCACCAGATGCTGGAAGAGGGCTGGGATAAGAGGGAAGAAAGAATTGGAGGGAAAACTACAGAGCCATCAATGGATACTGTATATATTAGATAAAACAGCCGACACTGCAGTCTGGTAGTTTCTGGGTGGAATGAACACATTCTGAAAAATGTTCATTGCTCTTATTCTAAGTGTGTGAGCTCCTGATAATTAGGATTTCTATTTCAAGGTAATTTATTTGAATTTACCATCTGTGGGAAATGCAGTGATTTAGCTGGAAACTTTATGCCTCCAAGCAAAAAATTCAGTAAATGACCCCCTAAGACTTGACTAATTATAAATTAAAGAATTCTCCAAGGAAGGACTTAGGAAATATTTATGCCTTTGGGAAGAGAGAGAGAGAGAGAAGAGAAGGCACAAGCAGATAGGAAGCAGAGCTGCCTGCTCTGGGCTGATTGCTGTTTGGTATCCTGCCTTGGTTCCTTTATCTCTTTTGGGGGGTACTGGATCCAACCCAGGAGTCAGCTCTACAGACGGAGGGACTGGCTTGGAGCCAATGGGCCCCTCCTGCAGGTTTAGTGGAGTGGGAGAGTGTGCAAATGCATAAATGCAGGCTTTGTGGAGTTCTGTGGGAGCTGTTAATATTGAACGTATTTTATCTTTATCCAATGAGAAGGGAGAAGCATGTGCCAGTTGGTGCAGGGCTGCTTCTGTCCCCTATGGTTCTTTTGCCTCTGGCTTCTCTACTCCATCTCTGAATGGGGGAACCTGGCAGCATGGGAAGGCCTGCCAGATGGCTCACAGGTCCTGAGAAAGAGTTGAGTTCACATTAGCATGAGAGAAACTGTCAGCAGGTAGCTGCTGATGTTGGAGACCTACCAAAGGGGCAGGGGGAGGAGCCCCCACAGGAGGCAGACCTAGAATAGAAATGGGTGATTCTGGGGCGGCGGGTGGAGGAAAAACTTCAGGCTAAGAAGCAGTTTTGGGGATGTCCACCAGCAGGTATAATGACAGCATAATGACACCAGGGCTAGATGTGGGATATCTGCCTGGGTTTTCACCACTAAAACCATCTCTCAGACGTCCCTGCTGGCTCCAGGCCTGCTCATGTGGAACCATCATGTGGACCAAGGGGACAACAGGGGGAACAAGCTCAGAAGGCTAGGGAACTCAAGGTTCCTTAGACGTGAGTGCCAGGGACAGAGTTTGGCTGACGGCTTCCCTGCTACCCTTGAGAGCTGAGCAGCAACCAGATATAGCACAGCCTGCATGGGGCTCATCTGCAGCAGGGCCAGGGTGACCTGGGCCTCCCCTTCCCTGGGGTTCCAGCATATTCAACTCTGGACATCAAGGCTACTGGAGCATCCAGTTTGAAAACTTTTACCCATGACCTGGAGAAATGGAAACCTAGATCCTGTTCTGGGCAAGATTTCTTACATCCCATCGTGTCTTTGGGCCCAGCAGTGCCCAAAGTCCAGAGGTACTCAGTCTGTAGGGGTCTAGCTGTTGCACCAGGTGGAAGAGAAGAGGCCAGGCCCATGGCCCTCTTCTTGCCCAGTGCCCGTCCACCTGGTGTCTGATGGTGATCATCACTCTCAGTGCTGAAAGACAAAATTCCAGATGAACATGTCCTCTGAAGTATGAGTAACCAACCCATTGTTGGGCCTACATGCTGCCAAATGCTGTGAGTTCTACCCTTTCTCAGCCATGGTGAGTTAACAGGCTGTTCTGAGGTTTTGCAGTCTCGGGCACTCAAATTCAGTATCTTTCACTGGTGGCCAAGGTTATTTTCCAAAGTGAATGGCCCAATGGTCAGTATAGTCAATGGAAGCTTGTGCCCAAAGGCTGGTAGACCTCTACTCCCAAACACCTTGATTCCAGGATCCCCAGAAGACAACGAAGACTGGACTTCAACTCTGTGAAAGGCTTTCTAAAGTACTTGCCAGGGGTGAGTCTTCCAATCCAGGGCATGTGTAAACCTGGGGACTCAGAGATTCAGAGGAAAATTCTTCTGGCTTCCTGGCCAAGGTGAAGTTGTCAGGCCAAGATGGTGAAGTTGTCCCTAATGTGAATTATTTCACAAGAGCAGAACTCCAACATTATAGTCCTACTTTTAGAAGGTTACCTACGTAAAGAAGTAAAATGCCCGCTGTCATATGACAAAGTTCAAGTTAATGAGACTTAAGTTGACATGTTTTGGGTAACTATTTTGTGCCTGCATTAGAAGACATTGATTCTTCTTTTTTGCTGGCTAGAATGAAGATAAAACAGCTGGAGTTGAGGCGACTATTTTTGGACTATGAGGTATATGATTGTAGGCTATGAACAGTGGGGGAAAGGAACTGACAAATCTGGCTGTTCTTGGACTTGGCTTGTCTGTAACTTCTTTCTAACTTCCATCATTGTTGTTCACCTTCTGGCGCCAGAGGGAGGTGCCCAGCAATTCTAGTCTCATCAGTGGCCATTTCCAATCTAGAGGAGGGAGTTGGTCCCTAAGAACTCAAACCAACCCCAGAATTGACTCTTACTGTCCCTGTGTCCTTTAGGTCATGAACCTGTCCTTGAACTGGTCACTGTAAAGTATCACAAATTTTGATTTACTCTATTTGTGTCATGGCTATTATTTATCACCTCTCGTTTGATGAAAAAATCCAATATCTAAGGGAACCAAATGACCTCCCCCATGGTGTATGTGGGGCCATATGTCACTTATCTATTTTAGAAAATGGCCAAGCACCATATCTCTGCCCCCTAGCATCTGGCATTTGAGATGTGAGGCTATGGACAGGGCTGGGCTGTCTTTGGCTCACTGTGAATGGTAGCAAGTAATTCACATAACCTCGGCTCTCATCCCTCAGTGTCAGTGCTGGTCAGAGCTTCCTCAGCACCTGCTAGCACCCCATTTCTGCCTATGTCAGCAAAGTCCATTCCTGGGGTTGGCGACCTGGTTCAGACAATGGCAGACACACAACCGGTCAGTGGTAAAACATGAACCTCTAGTGCAGCCCCTCACCTAGCACTTGTGCAGAGATGTGCTTTTGAGTACCAGTCCCACCTTCAGGTCTTTCTGGCATAAGCTGATTCAGTATGGGTGGCTCCAAGGTTTGCCTGCAGAATCCCCACAGGAGCTTGGCCAGAACAGATCCCTGGGACTGCCAAGTCTGATACACAGAGGTAGAACAAGGGATCTCTTCAGAGCAGCTGGAGTATCAGAGCTGCAGGCCCTGGGGGTGGGTGGGGGCAGACACAGGGTCCTGGTGGCATCTCAGAACATCTGTAGAATTTCTTCTTAATCTATCCAAGAATAACTTGTTACAGACAAATGATATAATCAAATCTAGAGAATATACAAGACCTGAAGGGATGTGGCTTTTTTGAATGATGAATGGGTAAGGTTGTTGAGACCCAAACAAAAACAGGAGTATGCAAGTGTGTGTGTGTGTGTGTGTGTGTGTGTGTGTGTGTGTGTGCATGTATGTTTGTGTGTGTTTCCCATATTTGTGTTAATATTTAAGACCTGCCTTCTCTCTTTAATTCCTCCTTCCAGGTTTATACACCAGAAACTGGGTTGATGTTGGTCTTGGGGGGAAAAGTGTGACCCATAGATGAGTAGCCCCAGATGCCAGCTTTTTCCTTGTTAGGCCAGCCCTGTGGCACCATGAGTCATGCAGTATCAGGTAGCTGCATTCTCTAGTCACATCCTTTCCTTTTCAGGGACCAGCCACCCTTGGAGATGCAGGTGACATATGGCTCCCCCCTGGGATTCCAGCAGGTCACACACAGGGCCCATGGTGTTCAGTCTTGTGAATCCAGCTATCATTTGGAAGAAGAGAAGCTTGGGGGAGCTGTCAGTCTCCCAAGTAAATAGCACTTGGCATTTAAAACTGAGTCGGAAGCAAGTGATGGGGTAGGGACATGGTCCCAGTCACTGTTCATGTCCTTTGAACCCATGGAAATCTGAGGTTCTGACTGGGGTGACAGGCAATGTGGCCAATGAAGGGAACAAAGGGGCAACAGCTCCAGAGAGTGAGAGCAGGTAACTGGCTGAGGTGGACACAAAGAGGAGTCTTCCAGAAGTGCCCAGGAGAACACTGGGAGGTGTGGAGGCTGAGTCATGGCCCACCAAGAAAACACTACGCGGGCTTTCAGACAAGTAGGAGCTTGTGGTGTTGCTACACTCCTGATTCTGCTGCCCACTGGGGTTCCCAAGGAGCTTTACCGCCTTAAGTCTGGTCCTACCCCAGGGAATCTGGTTGATTTCGTGGGACACAGCCTCTGCATGGGTATGTGAAAGCGCCTGTGGGGATAGTGATGTGCAGCCAAGGTGAAGGCCCACAAGGCTCAGTGTTTGTGGCCCTGCTTCCTTTGGGAGTCTGAATCCTTTCATAATAAATTAAAAAATGCCTTTTATTCATCTCTGAGCTGAGGTGGAGGCCAATGACCAGAAGACTGTGGCACTCAGAGTGGAAGCTCTGAGGGATGGTCATGGAGCTGCAGAAAAGAAATGTTATCAAGCCCACCCCTCTGCAGGCCTTTCTTCTTCTTTTAGAGTGTCCCCACCCCAGAGTCTGAGCTGGCTTCAGGGAACCTGGCAGAAGTGATGATGTGCTGCTGCTGAGTGGTGCTTGGGAGGCCCTGTCCTCTTGCTCCTTCTCATAGGTCTGTGCCACTCGTGGCCCACAGAGGCAGAGGTGGGGTAACTGGAGGACAGCCAGATGCCATGTGGAGGAGAGATGAGCTGGCCTCAGCCCACCTGGCAGCTGAGCCCAGACAGGTCAGAGCTCCCCATGGTGCCACCCATATGTCAACCATAGAATCCTGAGATTCTGATATTTGACAAAGGTGGACACACACATAGGTGTTCTAAGCCATTTGCTTTGGGGTGATGTCAAACAGGCAGTGCACTGAGTGCAGATTCCAAGCACTTGTTCCTCCTCATCTGTGTGGCTCAGCTCAGGTGACTTCTCCGTGGCTATCTCATGAGTAGGTAAATCTCCAAGGCCAGGGTGGGTGCCTCTAAACAGCTGTCCCTGGCATCATACTACTGCTGTCCTCCATTGCTCTGCTTACCTGCGTCTCCAAGTCCTCTTTCCCCAAAAAAGACTTTGATGCTAACTGTGTCTGTCATTCAATCCTGGGTCCACCCCTGATTTGCTTGGCCTGTCTTGAACTTTTCTATAAAATGGGAAGGTAAGATCTAAGAAAGTTTACTTAGCCTGCAGGAGGAATCTGGGTCAAATTCCCCAGCATGGTACTGGGGAATTAATCTGCATTTAAACAAGTAGTCACACACAGGGCTGTGGGTGTATCCTGTGGGGAGGGGAGGTCCTTGTTTCACTATTAATTGGGCAAATATTCTCCTAATTCCTTTGCTAGCATGTGCTGCACAGCTTTTCATTCTTATCATCCAGCAGGTTAATTAGGCAAAAGGTGTAACCCCCCTGGATTTCCCCCAGGCTTGGCATTCTGGGTCATGGCACTTGTTCTCCAACCACCCCTGGTGCATCTCAGGGTACATGGAGAGGCACCTTGATCATGTGATGGTTTCTGGGGACTGTGAACTTGGCTTTGGATATAGCAGAGGAAGCTGCTGTTGATTCCAGAATGTAGCATGTCAGAAGCCCTTGCACCCCATAAACCTTCTCCAATCACTAGCACTGCATAAGAACAGAGAGAACGTTGGTTGAAGGAAATGGTGTTTTGTGGGGTGATCTGTTTCTTTCCTTTATTACTTTTGTTTTGCTGTGTGTGCATATGAGGATCCTCTGGGGAGTGCTTAAGTCTCGTCAGAGAAGCTTGCAGACTGAGGCCCCCAAGTGGGTTGCAGGACCCCTAGAGACTCTGCCGTTTCTTCAATGTTCCTGAGCTCTTCTGTGGGTGCCATCTTGAGAGTAGCCTCTGTGGTGAGATGTCTGGGCTCTGCTGCAGGACCTGTGACTTTGCAGAGCCTCTTTCTGGTCAGGGGTAGGCAGGGCTAGATGGGTTAATGCATGCTCAGCCACCTGTCAAGAGAAGCCCCCAACCAGCACTGCACAGGTGGGCAAGGACCCTGCTCCTCAGGCTAGGGGACCCTCAAGGAAGGACTGACAATTTCTGGTGCTTCCCTGGGTTTGTCCTCATTCTCTTTCCCCATTTCATCTCCCCTCACTGTGGTTCTCAAGCATCTCTTCCCCAGTTCAGCTTCTTGTCTCTGATTCATGCCATAGGATCAGCCTCTGTGGGGGACTACACTAAGAGAAATGGCCATCTCTTCTGAGTGTAATTTGGGTTTGGAGAAACGACTCTGAAATATTTGCTTTCAAGGCTAAGGTTATCTGGGGGAGAATGTAGAGAGAAGGGTTGACCAAGAAGTTCCACCTTTTCTCTTGTGGCCTAGAAACTGTGCCCTCATTGATTAGGAGAGCCTTGAAGTAGAGGTGACATCTCGCTCACCTCTAGGTTAGACCCCACTGACTTTTTTAAGATCTCAGTACCTATTGACCAATCTTTGCATCTCTGTGGAGGATCAGGAACTCTGGAGCATGCAGCTTTGGATGTGGCCATCACAGGCTCCAGACAGGTCCCCAGGAAGAGATTTCCCACTGACACATGCACAAGACAGGGCAGTGCCCGAGAGAAGGAACTCCCATCCACCCATGCAGCAGGGTGGGGAAGAGCCCAGGCAACATCTGAGTTACCATGAGAACTTCTTATTTTAAGCAAATTTCTGGAAATACACAATAGGGTAGCAAGTCCTTGAAACTACAGGTGGGATTATGCATATATCATTGTGCTTTTGAGCATGGGGTCTGCATCCAGCATGCCTTCTCTCTTTTCTTCTTACAATGAGTATGTTTTAATTTTATCTGTATCTTTATTATGTATACCCACATATTATGCAAATACTTGGAATGCAAATGTGCATTCATTTCACTCTTCCATTTACAGTATATATAGCGCAAACACACATTACTTGTTATCTTAAATATGAGTGTACACACACACACACACACACACACACACACACACACACACACACACACACAGAATATTTGATTATGCTCCAGCTTAAAAGGTACTGAAAGCCCAATTCTCCACTGAACCTAGCATGTAGGTAGTGAGTGCTTGCAGAATGCAGGCCTGGGTTTTTGTGGCACAGCTATTTATCACCCTTTTACTTGGGCACTGGAAGATGCCACACATGACTTAAGAATCCAGAAAGGGGAAATCATGTATAAAAGCACATGAGTGGGGCTGGGGATGTGGCTCAAGTGGTAGCGCGCTTGCCTGGCATGCGTGTGGCCCAGGTTCAATCCTCAGCACCACATACAAACCAGGATGTTGTGTCCGCTGAAGAAAAAAAGCATATGAGTGTGCAGGCTGGAGGAGCTTATCACTGTGCTCTGACACTGATCTGGAGGTCCACACAGGGCAGGACCCTTCTCTCCCTCCCCATGGAACATCCGTGTCAGTTCCATCAGAGGTGGCTCCTCAGTAGCTCAACCAGAGAGACTGACAGCCTGGACAAAGAGGAATTAAGCACTCACAATGCAAAGTAAGATGACCTCATCTAGGAGGGGCTAGGTTGCTACTGTTGGATTCCAGGGTGGGAAGTGAGGCCTGCTGGTCAGGGCTGGTCTGGGATGTCCCAGCCTCTAGCAATATGCCTTGGCTGCTCACAGCCTTATCTGGCTCACCTGCCTCTGTCCTCACATGGATGCTGTGGCTCACGGAGAGACCAGCTGGAAAATGGGTGCACAGAGCTGGTCATGGTGGTGCATGTCTGTAATACTAGCAGTATGGGATGCTGAGTCAGAAGGATCATAAGTTCAAAGCTAGCCTCAGCAACTTAGCAAGGCCCTAAAGAACTTAGTGAGACCCTCTCTCAAAATAAAAAATAAAAAGGGCTGAGGATGTTGCTCAGTGGTTAAGTGTTTCTGGATTCAATCCTTAGTACCAAAAAAAAAAAAAAAAGATGTGCACAAAGGGGTGCACAGAGAGCTCCCAGATGAAAACCCAATCTCCTGTGTTAATTTAGGGGGAAATAATTAAATAACTAAGTAAATTTGCTGAGTGCTATGTGATCCTGAGATCTAGCTAAAGGTGCTGAATCAACCCAGAGATGCATTTTTTTGAATTTCGTTTTTAAAAATAGATTTTATTTTTTAGAGTAATTTGATTTCACAGAAAAATTGATGAGAAGGTTCAGAGATTTCCTGTATTCCCACTCCTACACACTCAGTACAATATCCCTAATATTTGACCTCCCTTACTAAAGAAGCTACATTCACACACCATTAATTATCCTGCAGAGGCCACAGTTTATACCAGGGTGTACTCAAAGTACTAGAGTTTACATTTGGTGTTGCAGTGTATGGCTTCCAACAAATGTCACATATCCACCTTTATAGCATCATACAGAATAGTTTCACTGCCCTAAAAATTCTCTGGACTCTGCCCATTCATTTTTCCTACCTTCAACCCTTGGAAACCACTGGTCCTTTTCTATTTCCACAGTTTTGACTTTTCCAGAAGATCACATAGTCAAATCATAAAATATATGGCCTTTTTGGATTGGCTTCTATGGCTTAGTAATATGAATTTAAGGGGACTTTTCATGGCTTGACAGCTCGTTCCATTTTAGCACTGAATATTATCTGGATATATCCCATTATCTGGATATACTGCAATATACTTATTCACTTACCTACTGAAGAACATCTTCATGGCTTCCAAGTTTTGATAATTATGAATGAAGCCACTGTAAACACCCATGTGCAGGTTTTTGGGTGGACATATATTTTTGGCTCATTTGAGTAAATATAGAGGTGCACAATTGCTTGATTATACAGTAAGAATATGTTCCTTTTTAAAGAGATTTGCCAACTTGTCTTTCAAAGTGGCTGTTCCAGTCTGTCTTCCCATCAGGAGTAAATATGAGTCCCTAAAATTCCATTACCTCATCACTTTGGCATTTCGGCTACTCCAAAAGGTGTACAATGGCTCCTCATGGTTTTAGTTTGTATTTCCCTAATGACCTATGGTATTGGACATCTTTTCATAGGCATATGAGTTGCCTATGTTCTTTTTTTGGTAAGGTGTTTAGGTTTTCTGACCACGTTTTAATTGGATTATTTAATTTCTTACTATAAGATTTCTTTATGTATTTTGGATAAATAGATCTTTTGTATACAAGTCTTTTGCAAATATTTTCTCCTGGAGTCTGCGACTCCTCATTTTCTGCGACATTGTGTTTTGGAGAGCAGACATTTTTAATTTTAATAAAGCCCTGTATCATGTATCATGTATCATACCTTTGGGGGTCACCTAGGTTTCCTGTGTTCTCTACCAGTTTAATAGTTTAGTAATTTATATTTAGTTCTATAATTCATTTTGAGTGAATTTTTGCAAAAGGGGTAAATCTGTGTCTAGAATTATTTTTCTCTTTTGCATGGGGATGTCCAGTTGTTTGAACATTGTTTGTCTGAAAATCTATTTTTGCTTCATTGTATTGTCTTTACTTCTCCACCAAAGACCAGTTGGTAGTATGCTTTGTTTCTGGGCTTGCTATTTTTTTCTGTTGGTTTATTTGTTTATTTGTTTGCCAGTGAAATATTATATTGCTTATTATAGGTAGTCTTGAACTTGGGTACTGTCAGTCCTCCACTTTTCAAAATTGTGTTGACTAGTCTGTTTTTCATTTTTTTCCTTCTCTATAAAAACTTTAGAATAAGTTTGTCAATATTCACAAAATAAACTTGCTTGGACTTTGATTTGAATTGCATGGTATCTATAAATAAAGATTGAAAAACTGTCTCTTTGACAATCTGAGTCTTATCCATGAAAATGTGATATCTCTCTATTTACTTAGTTCCTTTTAGTATTTTTTTTTTTTTTTACAGAATTCTGTAAGTTTCCTCGAACAGATTGTAAATCTATCTTGTTAGACTGGTATTTCAGTATTTCATTTCATTGGGTGTTATTGTACATGTAATTATATTTTTAAATGTGAAACTCCACTTTATTTTTATTGCTGGCATACAGGGAAGTGATGGATTTTGTATATTTATCTTGTATTCTGTAAACTTGCCATAATCACTTATTAGTTCCAGGAATTTTTTTTATCCATTCTTTCTGACTTTCTACACATATAATTATGCCATCTGTGAATAAAGACAGTTTTATTTCTTCCTTTCCAATCTGTGAACAGTTATTTCCTTTTCTTTTCTTATTGCATTAGTTAGGACTTCCAGGATAATGTTGAAAGTAGGGGAATAGCCTTGTTTTTCTTCCTGATTTAGCTTTCTTCCTGATTACAGCTTTGAGTTCCTAATCATTAAGTATGAGGTTAGCTGTAGGTTTTCTACAGCTGTTCGTTATCAAGTTAATGAAGTTCCCTCTATTCCAAGTTTGCTGAGAATTTTTTATAAAAATCATGAAGGGATCTGTATTTTGTTAAATACCTTTCAATATATATTTTCTTCTTTATCTATTTATCTATTTTACTCTGTATCAATTTTTCTTCTTTAGTCTATTGATGTTGATAGATTATATTTGTTGATTTTTGAATGCTGAACCAGGCTTTTATACCTAGAAAATCCCACTTGTTTGTGATATATAATTATTTCTATATGTTATTGGATTTTACTTACTAAAATTTTGTTGAAAATTATTTATTTATTTATTTATAAAATTACATATGACAGCAGAATGCATTACAATTTGTATTACACATATATAGCACAATTTTTCATATCTCTGGTTGTATACATAGTATATTCACACCAATTCGTGTCTTCATACATGTACTTCGGATAATAATGATCATCACATTCCACCATCATTAATAACCCCATGGCCCTCCCTTCCCCTCCAACCCCTCTGCCCTATCTAGAGTTCATCTATTCCTCCCATTCTCCCCCTCCCTATCCCACTATGAATCAGCCTCCTTATATCAGAGAAAACATTCATCACTTGGTTTTTTGGATTGGCTAACTTTGCTTAGCATTATCTTCTCCAACATGATCTATTTACCTGCAAATGCCATGACTTTATTCTCTTTTATTGCTGAGTAGTATGCCATTGTGCAAATATGCCACATTTTTTTAATCCATTTATCTAATGAAGGGCATCTAGGTTGGTTCCACAGTTTAGCCATTGTAAATTGTGCTGCTATAAACATTGATGTGGGTGTGTTTCTGTAATATGCTATTTTTTAAGTCCTTTGGGTATAGACTGAAGAGATGGATAGCTGGGTCAAATGGTGGTTCCATTCCCAATTTTTCAAGAAATTTCCACATTGCTTTACATATTGGCTGCTCAAGTTTGCAGTCCCACCAGCAGAGTATGAGTGTACCATTTCCCCACATCCTCTCCTACACTTATTGTTGTTTGTCTCCATAATAGCTGCCATTCTGACTGGTGTGAGATGAAATCTCATAGTGGTTTTGACTTGCATTTCTCTAATTGCTAGTGTGATGAACATTTTTTTCATGTATTTGTAGATTGATTGTACATCATCTTCTGAGAAGTGTCTCTTCAGGTCCTTGGCCTATTTACTGAGTGGGGTTTTTTTAAATTTTTTATTTTTTGGTGATTAGCTTTTTGAGTTCTTTATATACCCTAGAGATTAGGGCTCTCTCTAATGTGTGAGGGGTAAAGATTTGCTCCCAAGATGTAGGCTCTCTATTCACCTCACAGATTGTTTCTTTTGATGAGAAGAAACTTTTTAGTTTGAGTCAATCTCATTTATTCTTGATTTTAATTCTTGCACTATAGGAGTCATATTAAGGAAGTTGGGGCCTAATCCCACATAATGGAGATTAGGGCCTACTTCTATTAGATGCAGGGTTTCTGGTTTAATTTCTAAGTCCTTGATCCATTTTGAGTTGAGTTTTGTTCATGGTGAGAGATGAGGGTTTAATTTCATTTTGTTGCATATGGATTTCCAGTTTTCCCAGCACTATTTGTTGAAGAGGCTCTCTTTTCTCCACTGCATGTCATGACATCTTTGTCTAATATAAGATAATTGTAATTTTGTCTCTGTGTCCTCTATTCTATACCATTGGTCTACCAGTCTATTTTGGTGCCAATACCATGCTGTTTTTGTTACTATTGCTCTGTAGTATAGTTTAAGGTTTGGTATAGTGATGCCACCTTCTTCACCCTTCCAGCTAAGGATTGCTTTAGCTATTCTGGGTCTCTTATTTTTCCAGATGAATTTCATGACTGATTTTTCTATTTCTATGAGGAATAGCATTGGGATTTTGACCAGAATTGCATTAAATCTGTATAGTGCTGTTGGAAGTATGGTCATTTTGATAATATTAATTCTGCCTACCCAAGAGCAAGTTAGATCTTTACATCTTCTAAAGTCTTCTTTGATTTCTTTCTTTAGGGATCTGTAATTTTCATTATATAAATCTTTCACCTCTTTCATATTTTATTTTATTTTTTTGAGGCTATTGAAAATATGATAATTTTCCTCATTTTCATTTCTGAGGATTTGTCACTGATATACAGAAATGTCTTTGATTGGTGAGTGTTGATTTTATATACTGCTACTTTGCTGAATTCATTTACTGGTTCTAGAATTTTTTTTGGTGGAAATTTTAGGCTCTTCTAGGTATAGAATCATATCATCAGCAAATAGTGCCAATTTGAGTTCTTCTTTTCCTATGTGTATCTCTTTAATTTCCTTTATCTGTCTAATTGCTCTGGCCAGTGTCAAAAGACTATGGTAAATAGAATTGGTGAAAGAGGGCATCCCTGTCTTATTCCAGTTTGTAGAGGGAATGCCTTCAATTTTTCTCCATTTAGAATGATGTTGGCCTGGGGCTTAGCATAGATAGCCTTTAAAATGTTGAGATATGTTTCTGTTATCCCTAGTTTTTATAGTGTTTTGAACATAAATCGGTGCTGTATTTTGTCAAATGCTTTTTCTGCATCTATTGAGAGGATCACATAATTCTTATCTTTAAGTCTATTGATGTGATGAATTACATTTATTGATTTCTGAATGTTGAACCAACCTTGCACCCCTGGGATCAATCCCACTTGATTGTGGTGCACAATCTTTTTGATATGTTTTTGTATTTGATTTGCCAGAATTTCATTGAGAATTTTTGCATCTATGTTCATTAGAAATATTGGTCTGAAGTTTTCTTTTTTGATGTGTCTTTTCCTAGTTTTGGAATCAGAGTGATATTGGGCTCATAGAATGAGTTTGAGAGTGCTGCCTCTTTTTTTTCTATTTCCTGAAATAAATTGGAGAGTTGGGTATTAGTTCTTCTTTAAAGGTCTTGTAGAACTCAGCTGTGTATCTGTCTGGTCCTGGGCTTTTCTTAATTGGTAGACTTTTGATGGCATCTGCTATTTGGTCACTTCAAATTGATCTGTTTAAATTGTGTATATCATCCTGATTCAATTTAGGCAAATTATATGACTCTAGAAATTTGTCAATGCCTTCAATATTTTCTATTTTATTGGAGTACAAGTTTTCAAAATAATTTCTAATTATCTTCTGTATTTCTGTAGTGTCTGTCGTGATATTTCCTTTTTTATCATGTATGTTAGTGGTTGGAGTTTTCTTTTTCTCTTCGTTAGCATGGTTAAGGGTCCAATTTTATTTATTTTTTCAAAGAATCAACTTTTTGTTCTGTCAATTTTTTCAATTTTTTTGTTTCAATTTCATTTTAATTATTTCCGATTTTAATTATTTCCTGTCTTCTGTGCTTTTGATGTTGATTTGTTGTTCTTTTTCTAGGGCTTTGAGATGTAGTGTTAAGTCATTTATTTGTTCACTTTTTTTTCTTTTAAGGAATGAACTCCATACAATGAACTTTCCTCTTAGGACTGTTTTCATAGTGTCCCAGAGATTTTGATATGTTGTATTTGTGTTCTCATTCCACCTCTAAAATTTTTTTAACTCTCTTCCTTGATATCTTTTGTAACCCATTGTTCATTCAGTAGCAAATTATTTAGTCTTCAGGTGTTGGAGTGGATTTTATTTCTTATTTTATCATTGATTTCTAATTTCATTCCATTATGATCTGATAGAATGCCAGGTAGTATCTCTAGTTTTTTATATTTGCTAAGAGTTGCTTTGTGGAATAGTATATGGTCTACTTTAGAGAAGGATCCATGTGCTGCTGAGAAGAAAGTATATTCTCTCATTGAAGGATGGAATATTATATATATGTCAATTAAGTCTAAGTTAATGATTATATTATTGAATTCTATAGTTTCTTTGTTCAGCTTTTGTTTGGAAGACCTATTTAGTGATGAAAAAGGTGTGTTTTTAAGATTCTATCCTTATTCTGTATGCTAGGCAGTTTCATTTTAATGTGCCTTGGTGTAGGTATGTTGCAATTTTGTACAATTGGTGTCCTGTAAGCCTCTTGTATTTGGCTTTCCAATTCATTTTTCATGCTTGGGAAATTTTCTGATATTATCTCATTGAAGAGATTATGCATTCCTTTAGTTTAAAACTCTGTGCCTTCCTCTAGCCCAATAACTTTTAGTTTTGGTCTTTTGATGCTCTTCCATAATTCTTGGATGTTCTGTTCATGTGTGATCAATTTTATTTTCCAGATTATATACTTTGTCTCCATTATCTTATGTTCTTTCTTCCAAGTGATCTAGTCTATTGGTTATGCTTTCTATTTATTTGATTTATTGTATCCTTCATTTCAAGGATTTCTGACTGTTTTTTTTTTCCAGGATCTCTATCTCTCTCTTGAAGTAATCTTTTGCTACCTGTATTTGCTCTCTTATCTCATTGTTGGAAAAATCAATTTTTGCTTATATTTTCTCATTTAGGTCATTCTTTAATTCACAGATCATTTTATTTTTTGTTTATTATGAACCTTCTGAGCTCCTTCTCTGACATTTCATCAACTTTGCTGTCCATGAGTTCTGTTATTATAGTATCCTGGTTTGTTTGGGGGCAATTTTCCTCCCTTGTTTTTTTATGTTGTCTATGTGCCTTTCTTGCAGTGTGGATCTGAGATATTATAGTTTCTTCCCTGTATTCTTTATAGTTCCTGTGCAGATTGTCTGTTTCTCACCTTGATGTTGGGCTTCCGGACCCTGCTGGTGTCCCTCAATGGATGCTACCTCATCCTGGATCTGGGTCCTGTGTAAGTTGGAGTGGCTGGATCTGGGCTGCTGGGCTTGACCTCCCATGGTAGTCTGCTGATAGGAAGGGGTGGTCCTGAGCCAGAGGCTAGGCTCTCTTGGGTGTCTGCCCCACCTGGGGAGGGGTGGATTGGGCCTGCTAAGTGCCTGGGTCCAGCCCAGGCAGGTGTAGGTGGATCTGGGCTGCTGGATTTGACCTCCTGTAGTAGTCTGCTGGTGGGAAGGGGTGGTCCTGTGCCAAAGGCTAGGCTCTGGCAGTGTCTGCTCCATTAGGGGAGGGGTGAACTGGGCCTATTGAGAACCTGGATCTCTTGTGGGCTGGTTTGGTCCGTCTGGGCTGGATCTCGGCTCCCACGGAAGTCCATTGGTCAGAAGGGGTGGTCCTGTGCCAAAACAAAACTATTGAGAATTTTTGCATACATATTAATGAGAGGTATTAGTTGTTTTCTTATAATATCTCTGTCTGGTTTTTATATTAAAGTACTGTGGGCCTTGTAGGGTGAGTTAGGAAGTGTTACCTCTGGTTCTATGTTCTGGAAGTGGTTGGTACCATTTCTTTCTTAGGTACTAGTAGAGTTAACAGATTGTCTGTACCTCACCTTGATGTTGGGCTTCCAGACCCTGCCAGTGTCCCTCAGTTAATGCTACTGCATCTAAGGTTGGTGGTGGCAATAGCAGAGGTAACTCGAGATAATAGTTAAGGTGCCCCAAGATGGAAGCAATGTCTCACAAATAAGGAGCTACAAGAGTGGGCCTCACACTCCTTTTGGGATTCCTGCTCTGAGATGCAGCTGCTTATAGGCCCTGTCTGTTGTCAAAAAGTTAGGGGCTACTGTGTGGGGAAGGCTATGGCAATGACTGCAGCGTCCCAAGATGGAAGGGGGTTAGGCTTAATCTCTCAGGTGGGGGTGGGGGTTGAACTCGGACCTACCCTGGACCTGGGTCCTGTGCTAGTCCGTGTGGACAGATCTGGGCTGGGCCTGACTCCCTCGGTAGTCTGCTGGTCAGAACAGGCAGGCAGTCCTGTGCTGGAAGCTGGGCTCTGGTGGGTGCCTGCTGGTGGAGGGGTGGACCCAGGCCTACTGTGAGCTGGGCCCCACACAGGCCGGTGTGGGTGAATCTGGGCCGCTGGGCTTGACCTCCAGTGGTAGTCTGCTGGTCAGAAGGGGTGGTTCTGCGCCTCTCTGGCGGGTGTCTGCCTCGCTGGTGGAGCAGTGGACCAGGGCCTACTGTGAGCCTGGGGGCCCACACAGGCTGGTGTTGGCGGTCTCCCTTGTGTGGTTTTAATTGAGCAATATTATATGATTTTTTTTCCTTTCTGAGCATATCAGTCATACTATTAGTCTTTCTTTCTTTTTTAAATATTTTTTTTGTAGTTGTAGATGGACAGAATGCCTTTATTTTATTGGTTAATTTTTATGTGGTGCTGAGGATCCAACCCAGTGCCTCATGAATGCTAGGCAAGCGCTTTGCCACTGAGATGCAGCCCCAGCCCCTCCTTCTTCTTCTTCTTTTTTTTTTTTTTACTTTTTATTTTTTAGCAATTGCCCTAGAGTTTGAGATATAAATTTACCATGAATCCAAATAAATACTATGTACCAATTGACAGATTGTCCAAGTACCTTATAATAACAAATTAATTCTAATTGTACTTACTTGGTCAGATTTGAATATTTATTAAACTGGCCTATCGGCTGTGGGCATTTGTGTTTCCCAAAGTCCTTCATGACCTTTATGAAAAAGATTGTTTAGAATACAATAACTGTGTAATCTCTCTCCGAAGCATTTCATTTTAAATAAGAATGCTTGTCAACTCAAAAAGAATGACTTTCTAATGACTGAATTTTAGAGAGTGTGGATGGATCAGAGATTTTGAGCTGGGCTTTCCTGCCTGGTGTATCTCAGGTTAGAATTTACCACATGAGCTAAGTTGTACTCCTGGATGTTTTCTAGCTCTCTGAACAAAAGCTAGCTCTTTCTTCTTCACATACTTTTTGTGTCTTTTCTCTTAATGAGCGTGTAGGTTTCCACAGATAAAGAGAGAGTGTTGGGACTCAATTTCTCAGAAGAAAGCTAAATTATTCTTGTCTTTAAATAATTTGTGGTTGTTTTCCCTGGTGTCTCGACCCAGAATTCAACCGAGAATTCTCAAACTTCTGCCCTGATACCAGATGCATCAGGATGACTGGGAAGGATTAAAACGACAAATGAACAAACAAACAAAACAAAATGAAACATCAACTATAACCATCACAACTTTTTCCAGAGGCCAACTTTCAGAGATTCCATATATCTAAGTAATACCTAAGAATCTGTGTATTTTTTTGTAAAAGTCGTCAGGAGATTAAACACACATTTTTGAATGGGAATTTACAACCCAGATAACAGGGAGAAAGTTTATTTGGTTTCCATGATTGATTGATGCAAGGCAGTCTGTTAAAGTTTAGTCATGGACCTACCCAGGTGCTTCTACCTGCATACTAGGTTGTTCTGATGCCTATCGTTGGCATCCTATCATAATTTCAGTGAGCATTTCAGTGTGTATTTTAAAACATAAAAGAGTGCATTTAATAATTCATAGTATTATTAGACATAACAATTAATCATTCCTTAATATGAAAAACCTAGTCGGGTGAGTTTTTACTGGTGTTTGGTACAAATCAGGAATCAAACAAAATCCACTATTGCATTTTATGGACAAGTTTCATTGTATGTGTGTATGTGTGTATGTTCCTGGGAATGGAAACCAGGCTTCACATACGCTAGACTGGTCCCATCACCCCCCTCGCTTTTTCCTTTGAAATTCATTTGTTGAAGAAACTGGATCCATGTTTCCTTACAGCTTCTCTAATTTTCTTATGCATGTGAATCACCTGCTGATTTTGTTACAATGCAGCACTGGTTCAGCAGGTCAGAAGAGGCAGTCTGAAGAAGGACCTGGGATTGGGCGTTTCTGAACCCCTCCCCAGTGCTGCTGGGCCTGTTAGTTCTCAGACCACTGTTTGGGCAGTCAACGGAAGATTGCAGAGGTGCTAACACCACCTACCTCTGTCCTTGTAAACTTGGGTCAGACTGTGGGCCCTGGTCAGATTCAAGTTTGAGGCTGGGTAAGCACCCTGGAAGGATGTGTTGTGCACTCATTACTACCCTGGGAATTAGTGCAGAGTCAAGAGCAGAGCCCACAGGGCTGGCTGGCCTCCAACTTCTCCCCATTTCTTATCTTCTGCAGCCCTGTCTTGGTTCCTTTGGGCTGTTACAGCAAGTATATGCCTTCAACAATAGACATTTATTTCTCATAGTTCTGGATGCAGGGAAGTGCAAGATCTATCTAGCAGATCCAGTGTCTGGCATGAGTTTGATTCCTGGCTTGTACACACTGCCTTCTCCATGTGTCCTCTTCTGGAGGAAAACAGGGTGAGAGGAAGCACATACTCTTGTTTTTCTTCTTATATGCCCTCATGAGCTAATCATTTCCCAAAGGCCCCACAATATGCAGTCAACCCTAAGCTCATATTTGGAGGCTTTGACTCTGACAGTAGCCTGGTTAGCCTTGGATCAATTAATGTGGGGGCGTGAGGCTGTACCGAGAGCTCCTGACTCCTTTGTTGCTACTTGGGCAGCCTTAGTGACAGGTCCCTGATTAGCTACTGTATTATCTTGGGAGGGGCACAGTGCTATAATAATGGTACCAATAAATGATACTTGTCAGTATCCCGGCTCTTGCTTAGTTCTTTGACAGTGACCTTGGGCTTGACCACTTGACTTACTTTGACCAGGAGGCATCTTCAGAGACTTGACAAGAGTTTGCATAGACTGGGGCTTGCACTGCTTGCTGTTCCTTGTAAGGAAGCCCGTTTAGAGTATTAGACAATGTGAGGGCACATGGAGAGAGGTCCACTGACAGTCATGGTGCTGGGCATGGCCGTGAGGCCATCTCAGGCCTCCCAGCCCCAGCTGAGTGGAATCCAGCCAGGTGAATGACTATCCACTGAGCCCAGTAGACCCAGAATCATTGAAAATAACAAATTGTTATTGTTCTAGGTCACCAAAATTATACTATGAATGTATCACAGCTGATTTGGTCAGTGGGAGCTGCTGCTCTCTGAGCTCAGAGCATCCCAGCACCTGTCTCTATGAGGATTCAAACATGGTAAGCTGATACCTGGTAATGCTTCAAGAAAGCAATCAGCTTTGCATCCCTACATTGCCTTTGAGTTTTAAATCATCGAGAGGTAGGTATATGGTGAAGCACTGGGGATGGCTGCTTTGGAGTTTGTGGCAATAGGTGTTGCCTCAAGGTGTAACCTGGAACTAACTATTGTCCTTGCAGTGTTACTGTGTTCTTTTGACTTCTGTGGCTTCATATTTCAAAGGCATATAATAATATCTATTTTAGGGATATTGTGATATTTAAGTAATATTACCTAGTTAGTGCTGAATCTGGTGCATGGTAGTTACATAATTTATTATTATTATTATTATTATTAAACACTGCCATAAGCTTAGTAGATAATCCACTTGCTCTTTCCCTCTGTCCCTTAAAGTGTGGTTCGTAGGCCAGCAGCATCAGCAGCACCTCAAGCTTGGCAGGAAAATAACTTCTCAGGTTCCTGTTCAGAATTACTACATCAGAAGAGACTCTAGGGTTAGGACCTTCAAACCCACAAGCTATCTAGGTCATTCTGTTGCCTTCTAATAACTTTTTCTATTTTAAAAGCACAAAGGTATAGAAATCCCCATAAAACGTACAGATCAATGAGTCACTTTGGGCAAATGCCATCAAAGTTACCACACAGGTCAGGAAGTGAATCTCCTGGCCCCTTTCTTGTACGTGCCCTGTGATTAGCTCTTTACAGTTTTTTTTTTTTAAACAGTCATACAGTTGTAATATCCAGCTGCATTCTCCGAATCTGATAGTTTAATTTTCCTTTTAAAATTTGTGATGTCTCTTAATTTACAGTTTCTCTCTCCTGTAAATTAAGTCTTTTCCCCTTCCTGTAGAAGAATTCAGGTTGTGGTTTTCCTGTCTGGGTTTTGCAGCCCATACAGATGTGATGCAATTCAAGAGCTGTGCTATCCTCTGTCTCATGCAGCTGGACTCAAGAGGCAAGTCAGACCCAGGCACCATCCCATCATCTAGGCCAGGTGTGTTCCTTCATCAGGAGGCATGGGTTGTCCAGATGGTTCTACTTTTTAAACACTTGCAGCCTCCTGATACACAACACCAAGGGCCATTTGTTTATTTGAGTTTGCAAAACAGTGATCTATTTCTATCTTTTTATTTTCAGTTTGTACCGGATAGTTTGATAAAGATGCTTTTTCTCATCTTCTGCTGGATTACACAGAGATATAGTTCATAAAGGAAAAGGACAAATGCTTGTTACTTTCTTTTTTCACATCATTATGATATATACCAATACTTTCTTTTTATTTAAAGATACTATGTTGGTTTTGTGTCATCTTCAAAAGATGACCAGTTGATTTGGAAAAAATATTTCTTAAAAATTTTCAGTGTACATTATAATTTTTTATATTTATTTGTTTATTTTTTATGTGGTGCTGAGGATGGAGCCCAGTGCCTCACACATGCTAGGCAAGAACTCTACCACTGAGCCACAACCCTAGCCCTGGGGGATAATATTATTATACATTTATGAATTTATATTTGGTGGGTTTCAATATATTGTAATTATTTTCCAATTTGAAGCTCAATTTATCTCATAGTGGATTCTCTTCATGCTGGCTCCTGAGTCCTGCTGTGATACTCCTGGTCTTTGAGAATATCCTTCCTGTCTGCTAGGACAAGATATTTCAGGCTCACTTAGTACATTTCCTCTCTCAGACATGGGGCAGAGCATGAAGCTCTAGTAATGTTGATTTCTTTCAAAGGGACATGGTGTTTCAAGATCAGAGTCTGTATACTAAATATATTTATTGGGACTGCATGGATTACTATTTCTGTATATGTATATATGCACCATATGTATGTATGTATGTATGTAGGCCTGCATGCATGCATAAGATCAAAGTGTGGGCAGAGTTGGTTTCCCTTGAGGCCTCATTCCTTAAATCGCAGATGGCCATCTTTTTGCTAAGTCCTTACATGATCTTTCCTTGGTACATGCACACTTCTGATGACCCTCTGTACACCCAAATTTCCTCTTCTTACAAAGACAACAGTCAGATTGGATTAGACTCACTCTAATGGCCCCATTATAACTTAACCATCTCCAAATGCAAACACATTGCGAGGTTCGGGGAGCTAGGGTTTCAACATATAAATTTTGGGGGGACACATTTGAACACATAATTTTCCATCTTTTTTGTTTGTTTTTGTGTGCGTGTGTTTGGGGGAGATTTAACATTTTGTTCCATATTCCTAGAATCTGCCTGTCTCCTTTGATGATTTTCATGCTCAATTGAGCCCGCGGCATACCTAAGCCTGTCTTTCTTTGTAGTACTTACGCCTTGACATCTGGTGTATCCAAGTGGTCTTTCTACCACCCTAGGCAAGCACTTTTTTGTTTGTGTGTGTGGCGCTAAGGATCAAACTCAGGTCCTTGCATGTACTAGACAAGCACTATACCACTGAGCTCTACCACCGGCCACTTCCTGCCACACCTAGAAGACAGCAAGGGACTTGGCCTATAGTAGCTTTGCTGGTCCACAGTATGATCTCAATAAATAGCCATGGAATAAATATACAGGAAGTAGTGTTGCTTAGTAAAGGGAAAAAAGCTTGAGAGTTGTGAGTTTCACATTTAAGTCCAGGTTCTGCCGGGACTTGGGTTTCTGCCTTGCAGAAAATCACCTAAAGTCTTTTTTTTTTTTAAAGCAAGTATCTCTTTTATTTTAAATAGTGAAGTAGATATTTCCACAGTCTTTAAAATAAACATATTTAAGGCACTGCATGGAAACAAACACACACCACAAATACACACACATATAGCACATACCACATAAAACACCTGAAGTCTTTTAGTACCACCCTCTTTCCTGTGAAGTCTGAGGAGATTGGATGGGTCCTTCGAAGGCCCTTCTCAGCTCTCATATTCAGTACTTCAGGTGGGTATATTTGCATACGGCCTTAACAGGGATGCTTGAAGTAGTGTTTATTCCACAAAGCAATTACCTTCTCTGTAACTGGAAATGATAATGGTACTCAACCCCAACACAGAAGGTGAAGAAGGTCATTGCTCTTACTGGCATCAAGGTGGTTCTAACAGGACCATGGACTTTATTCTCAGGCTACTGATTGAGAAAGAGTTTTTGACTGGGTAAGTACTTTGGGGGATACTTTGGAGAAATACAGTCTTCGGAAAAGAATGGAGATCTTGTAAGAAGCAGATTCTAGGGAGTTAGCTAAAGATAGAATCATTTGCTGGGAAGGTGAAGGTGAATAGTCTCTGCATGCCATTTTTTTTTAGTCTGTGTTTGCACCCATCATTCATCTGTGCTAACAGTTGTTTCCTGGTCCTCCCTCTATCCATAGCTTTGTTACCCTATATCTTGATCTATGTAAAATGCATGTCTGATTTTATAAAAACAATGAAAATTTTTCTAAAAACAATGAAATGAAATTTCCATCATTTAACACTTTAACAAAATGTTAAATCGCCCCCAAACACATGCACAATGAAAGTAACAATGTAAATCAGTACACAATGCAGTCCAGTTCATTTTAATATTAAATTTATTAAGAAGCTGTGAATCTGTCAGAAATTGAGGCAGAAAGCTTGTAGCCCAAGTTTGAGGTAGCACGATCAGTGTCAGCAAAAATGATAGGATCTTGGAAAGGAGAGAGATGCTCAGAACCATCCAGCCAGGTGGCTTACCAGACCTCAGAGCCCTGGATCAAGGATGAGCCCTGTCTCATCCATCCATCCATTATCCATCCATCCATCCATCCAGACATTAACCAATTTCTTTCAAATGCTACAAGCATTTGAAGACTCAAAGTCTAGGGCTGGAATTCCAAAAATGAGACATGATCTTGCCCTCAAGTTGCTTAGTTTTGTGGCAGGATCAACATGTAAATAGAGATTCATTATACAGTGTGAAAACACCATAACAGGAGTACAGTCAAATGAAGAGAAGAACATCACTGTTGGAGTGGGGAGCGCAGGGTGACCAGGAAACTTCAGAGCCAGCATTTGCCTGGTCTGAGAAGAAATGTGCATTAAATAGCAGGGGAATGGGGAAGAGCTGGAATGGCAGTCCCTCCTGATGCCTTGGAGGGGGAATACTGTGCAGTTGTGGAAGGGGGTCCTTCATGGACTGATGTGGCAGATGGTGTAGGGGAGGTAGGCAGGCATTGGGTCACAAGGGACTATAGAAGCCTCGCTGTGAGATTTGTGTTTCACTCTGTAGGAGATGAGGAATGTTGAGAAGGGGTGTGATAACAATCTGAATTGCATCTTGAAAAATAATTCTGGATGCTCTGTGATGAATGGATTGGAGTAAGATGAGGAAAGGAGATCGGATGGGGGACTGCTGAACACTGTCCAGGAAAAGTATATTGAACATGCAGCTATTCCCCTTCTCGGTCTATTCCCTAAAGACCTAAAAAGAGCATGCTACAGGGACACTGCTACATCGATGTTCATAGCAGCACAATTCACAATAGCAAGACTGTGGAACCAACCTAGATGCCCTTCAATAGATGAATGGATAAAAAAAATGTGGCATTTATACATAATGGAGTATTACTCTGCATTAAAAAATGACAAAATCATAGAATTTGGAGGGAAATGGATGGCATTAGAGCAGATTATGCTAAGTGAAGCTAGCCAAGCCCTAAAAAACAAATGCCAAATGTCTTCTTTGATATAAAGAGAGTAACTAAGAACAGACTAGGGAAGAAGAGCACGAGAAGAAGACCAACATTAAACAAGGATGAGAGGGGGGAGGGAAAGGGAGAGAGAAGGGAAATTGCATGGAAATGGAAGGAGACCCTCAGGGTTATACAAAATTACATACAAGAGGAAGTGAGGGGAAAGGGAAAAATAATACAAGGGGGAGGAATGAATTACAGTAGTGGGGGTAGAGAGAGAAGAGGGGAGGGGGAGGGGAGGGGAGGGGGGATAGTAGAGGATAGGAAAGGCAGCAGAATACAACAGACATGAGTATGTCAATATGTAAATCAATGGAAGTGTAACTGATGTGATTCTGCAAGCTATATACGGGGTAAAATGGGAGTTCATAACCCACTTGAATCAAAATGTGAAATATGATATATCAAGAACTATGTAATGTTTTGAACAACCAACAATAAAAAAAAGGAAAAAAAAAGAAGGGAAAATATGAGAGATAAAAGATTTGCAGAGCTTCTCATTTAATTCCAGTTCCTTCTAGTCCATTACAACCATTTAAAATGCTGTGTGATATATTGTTCTTTTTATCTTAAACTTGTCCAAGTCAATTTCTTATATCTAAACAAAAGAATCCCAAGTGATCAAACATTAAAGGGGTGTTAATGGTGAAAAAAAAAAAAGAAAAGAAAACATCCATTGGGCTGCCAGGGATAGGACACTGGGCTAAATCTGAAGGAATAAGGAGCCCTTTTCACTTACTAAGGTAGTGCAGGCAAGAAGCAAAAGGGAAGGGTACGGGCCCCTCCACATTTCATTTTACCCCTCTGAGTGGCCCTGGGCAAGAATGGGTCAACCCATGCAGCACAGATGAGGGAATGTCTCACTACCCAGGATCCCTAACACAATGGGCTCTGGAGTCTGGGGAAGGGAAGTGGGGAATAAATGGTGAAAAAGTACTGAGTTGGGTGAGGGAGAGTACCTTAGCTGAGCTGAAGTTGGGGTTCTGATGTAGAGCACTTGCTTGGCATGTGCTAAGAATAACCTCGATGCAAAGGAAGAGCAGGCTTCATTAGCCCTCTCTTGTTGAACATCACTAGGAGTTGAAGAGTTTTCATACCCCACCCGCAGGAGACCCACCTTCTTTGCTTTATTTATGTTTCTCAGAGTGATTATGATCAGTGTGTCTGCCTGCAGTTCTGTTGGCTCCTTTCCGAACGTTTTTGTTTTGTTTTGATTTTCTTAGTCTCCAAACCCGTTCTCATGCCAGGTTCTTAAGCCTGCTTTCACAATAGAATCCTGGGGGAACTTTAAAAAACATTTAGAACCCAAGTCTCTCTTCCCTGGAAGTCATGACGTGAGGCTGCCTGCAACCTCCAGGGGACTGGAACTTGCAGCCAGGTGGTCCTCACTGCTCTCTAGGGAGGCATATTTGGGTTTCAGAGTCAGCCTGACAGAGAAACGGAGAAAGAGATTAAAGCAGACCTCTTTGGGATTTGAGGCATAAAACAATTGTCAAGAGCACTGTTAAAAACTGGAAGGAGAATGACCTTGAAATATGTCCAAGGTTCATGGCCAATATGACCCAGGTTCTGTTCAGTCCTAGCATATGCAAAGCAAGGCACTGGATCCAATCCCAACTTCACAAAACAAGACATAACAAAACAAAACAACCTCCTCAACCTAAGCTGGGCTATGGGGTAGGCTTGTGGGCCTAGAAAGGGGACACTCTCCCTGCCCATCACACCTGCTATTTGCATCAATATTTTTTTTTGTACTAGGCCAAGCATCAAGTGGCTTCTGGAAATGAATCCAAAGATGTTATGCAATAATGCCATTTAAAGTCAGAAAACCCAGGCCAAGAGCAAGTCTGAAGCCTAGGAATGAGATCCTGGTTTGGACACATCTCTGAGTCTTTTTATTTTGAAATTAAACCCTCAGCACACTCCTTGTTAAAGTTCACAGCCCTGACCTCTGTTAATTTGCCCCTCTTTTAAATTCATTGAGAATCTGCACTTTGTTTTTTACATACCTTGCTGTTCTTAATTTGCTATTTTATACGTGGTCAGTAGTGAAAAACTTGAACATCCCAGAGACACTCTCCCCACTGCGTCATCCCAATACCTCCTCCACTGTCATTTTCCATAGAAAGACAACACACAGGTGCAGCAGCACAGCCTGTGGGGACACTCAAGAGCTAATGGAATTTTATTTTTGTTCTTCAAGGCTGCCTGCATTCCCCTTGAAATGGGCACCACTTTACTTTATGCCCATGGCCAGTACAGAGCGTCCCCAGCCCAGAAGGAGAAGGAGCTGCTGCTTTCTCAGATTATGTGTCCACACATGTGACCCTGAGTCAGGTGAGCAGACTTCCCAAATCAGAGGATGAGCCCAGCATCCCCTGCTCTGTGGTCTTTCTCAGGAGCACACAGCCTTCCTCAAAGACAAATGCCCAGGACAGAAGAGTGTGAGGCTTAGTCCACAAAAGGGAGGCAGGAAGGAAATGTGCTTTCCCATAAAAATGCAAACAGGTTTTTCTCTTTTGCAGGAGGCTCTGGCTGAGCTGGAGGGAGGCTTCTGAACAGCTGGTTTGAGTCAGCTGAAGTGGAGCAGACTGTGGCATTTCTTCTATTTTAGGAGCTTTTTTTTTTTCATCTGTGAAATGGAGATAACAACATCTACTCCATAGAGTCCTTGTGAAGACAAAAAAAATGGCACAGCCTGTCATGGGTGCAAAACCATTGCTGTTTCTTTCCTCCTTCTCAGAGAGAGGACTTGGGGGATATGGAGTCCCTGGTTCTGCCCCTGGTGGCATGTGCTGCCAGACATTAGTCTCCATCCAGTCTTGGGGGAGGAGAGGGCATCATGGGTAGGGGATCCCCTGACTAGAGGGTTGGCTGGCTGTGGCCGCCTTGCCAACTTGGGAAAAGGGGTAAAGACATGGAGTTAGATCATGGTGGCTTTGCAGGGAAGGGTCAAGGAGTATGCGTGACCTTTGGGACAGCATTCCTTGCTTGGTACATGTATAAGAGCCTCCTATCCACGGCTGGTCCAGGATCTGCCTGGGAAAGGATGCTCAAATCCCTCAGAGAGACACGGAGTTTCGCCATGACTCTTTTGCCTCAAGTCTAGAGGAATTTCCCCCTCCCCACAGGCGGTGTGCATCCTCACACGTCTTACAGTCCCAGCCCAGCCCTGATAGGGCTGCATCCTGATAGGGCCCCTGGCAGGCTGAGGCCCTTCTGCACATGGTGATAGTTCATCATGTCCACAGATCCAAGGCGGACATCCCTGCACCTGAGGGACCATCTTGCCTCACACCACAACTGTGCGGTGGTATTATGTTTTCACTTGAAGAGGTACTCATTCCCATCCCATTCCTGCATTAAAACTTCATTTCTCCAGGAGCTGCTGGATAATGAAAGCCAAGGACAATAGAGACACCCATCCTCCCTGTCCTAGGTAACCTGGTTGGTTCCAGATGACTGGACAAGAAAATCAGAGACAAGTGAGAAGCAGAGTAAGATATTGGAAGTCATCATCATTCCCAGGTTATATGATATATGCCGAGGAAACTCAGGAGAATTGTCTAAAACCCACAGAAGATAATAACTCAGGAAAATCATTATATGTACTCAATAATGTTTTTGTGTACAAATAACTTGAGAAAATATAAAAAAATATCTCACTTAAAATAGTAATTAGGAAAGACAATAAGATATAAATTAAAAAGGGTAAACTAGCTTGATTTAATCTATAATATATAGGTAGATCAAAATATCATATTGTACTGCCTAAATAGGCACACTGATGAGTTGTCAATTAAAATTAATTAATTAATAAGTTAAAGAGAAATATGTAAGACCTATAAGTAAATGGGAAGAGATAACTGGCCATAAGCTGGAATGAGTCAATACTGGTAAGATGATCATTAGCCCTAAATTATCACATCAGTATAATCCCAATTTAATATCAACATAATATATGGGATAAATTCACAAGAAAAAAAATGAAAAGGAAGATTTAGGAGAAAGAATAATAATGGAGATAGAATAGTTCTACTAAACGTAAAATGCATTGTGAAAGTTCAAGAGCTAAATCAGATTGATACTAAAGGTTTTCATGAAGCAGACAGATGGCTATATAATACACACAAATAATGAATTTAAATTTAGTCTATGTGGCAGGTGGCATTTCAAATCAGAAGATCAAAGAGGAATTATTAAATAAATGATTTAAAGACAATTGACTATTAGGAAAAAAAAATGCTGAATCCTGACCCATTGCCCCACTAGCCCAAAAGAAATTGAAGATAGAGCAGAGATTTGAGTACACAAAAATGAAACCAAGACATTTTGCAAGAAAAAAAAATCGAATGTATCTTATTTTGAATAGTAAATACCTTTCTAAGCAGGATATATATTTGATGGAAATGTTGATATTCTGCATTTGCCTAGAAATAAAAAGCATTGGGAGGGGGGAAAAATCACAAGTGAGAAAAAGTAAACAATGAGCTGGAGAAAATATTTGCAGCACAAGTGGCAAACGGCTTATGTGCTTCATTGAGCAACAAATTTCACAAAGAATTCTCATCAATCAAGAAGAAAAATGTTTAAGACACCAATCAAGAAATGGGATCTTCATAGAAATAAAATTGAAATTGATCAACACATATATTAAACAGAAGTTTGCTCAATTTCTCGTGGAATTAAAGAAATGCAAGCAATAAAGAGGTTTTTTTTCCCCCAAAGCAGCAAAAATGTCCCCTCAGGCTACGCTGTCTGTGATCAGGAGTGATAGCATTGCTCCAGAGAGGGGCAAGCAGAGAGGAGGGAGGAAAGCCTTCCAATTCAGAGTGGGAACCTCGGCTATAGGACCTGGGTCAACTTGTCCACCTGTTTGTCCCCATGCAGGTCCTGGTCATTGGTAGTCCCATCTTCAGGTGGTATTTGCTGAATGCTTGGAAAGAAAGATGGGAGGGAAGAAGGGATGATTTTTATGGCTCCTGTTAAGACTTGGTGTGTGTCGGTCAACTGACAAGAGCAGACTCCTGGACAAGGGGCAGAGGCTATTCTGAAGCATCTGAGACTTCTGGAATTCTGCCTCCTGTAAGAGGTTGCATTCTTCTTTCTGTCTCAGGTGAAAGGATTTGCTTCCCTGTGAGGGATCAAAACATTGCTCTCCCCTTATTCCCTCCCCTACTCACACAGAGTGCCTCCTTCTTGCTGGCCTGGTTACTTGCTGGCTGCAGAAAGAAAGTATCCCTACCTTGTTGGGAATTGGAGGATGACTTGGTTGTACACCAAGACACAAACTAGTAAGAAGGGTGTGAATGTGATAGTTTATCTGGGAGGTGATTGCAGAAGGTTCAGCAGAGGCAGGAGAAGAAGATGGGAAATGAGGGACCAGAATAAGGCTTTGGGTAACTGGGGCTCAGCCATGTATTATTTAGGGAAATAGGGTGCCATCTTAGGAATGGGGCCAGCTCCAATTAATAATTAGCAAAGAAGCCTGATCCCAAGACAACAGGAAAGCCCTTAGGCAGCGTTCCTGTTCTGTAGGAGAAAGGCTGAGGCAAGGAGCCATGAGTTCTGGGGAGCTTGTGGAGGGTCAGCCATAGTTCTGGAATCAATGAGGACCCCAGGGCTACCATTTTTATTGGATGATTTGGAAATGGGTGATCAATATAAAACCTTCTGGAATTGCTGTGGAATGTAATCTATTTAAATGAGAAAAATTATGTATATTTTCTGTCTCCTAATTAATTGGACCACTCAGGGACCCAAGAATTGGAATAAAGCCATTGTGATCTGGGTTTATGTTTAATAAAATAAGTGCAAGCACAGTGTTATTCCAGCCACTGGTATTTATCTTCCAAAGTCACTTGGCAGCACTAGCATCTCTAATTGCTAAATGTATGTAGTTAACTGAAAAATCGTAAATAATATAGTATGTACTCTCTATTTAGAGCAAAGAATTTGTACTATGAAGAGAAAATTAGTGATCTTTAAGTACCATGCTAAACAAAAACCGTATTGTACTTTTTATTTATTTATTTTTCCTTTTGTGTCTAATTGTTTTTTTTTATTGCTTGTTCAAAACATTACAAAGCTCTTGACATATCAAATTTCATACATTAGATTAAAGTGGGTTAATATGGCATTATGTAAAAATGTGGATGTGTAACAGATGTGATTCTGCAATCTGTATTTGGGGTAAAAATGGGAGTTCATAACCCACTTGAATCGTATTGTACTTTTTAAAGAACTGACTTTATGGGAAATTCTTTATTCATTTCAGATGGGAGATCAGCCCACACTCAGCATCAGTTGATATTTCCTGACATTTTTGGAACTATGGCATTGATTCTAGGGAAGATAAGCACAATCCATACACCCAGAGGCAATGCTGGGTTTTATAGTTTGGAACTGCAATGCTCCTTTAGTGCTATTGGGAGAGAATAGAACCCTTAGAAAGTTAGGTCATTGGGGCTGTGCCTTGAAGGGGATACTGGGACCTGTATCTTTCCCTTCTTTCTTTATTCCTCTGTTACCATGAGGTGAAATGCTTTGCTCCACTATATGCTCCCTCTATCACCATAGGCTCAAAGGATCAGAGCCAAACAGCTATGGACTGAAACCTCTGAAACTGTCAGCCATAAATTTTTCCTCCTTATAAATTCATTATCTCAGATATTTTGTCACAGTGACATCAAGCTGACAACATACTGGACCTGGCCTGGTATGAGGTCTGTAGTGTGGGCAAGGGAAAGGGTTCCCCTCTGGAGGGATGGGCTGGCTGAGTAATAAAAGTTAAGAAAATAGTGCCACAAAATAACCACAGGACACAGAAACATAGTTTCAGAGTGGGGGCAGCAATAGGCTGAGCGGACTCATGGGGTGCATCTTCGAACAAAGTTGGAGCCCTACCTTGCTTTATTTATAGTGGTACAGATCAAAGGGGATTGGTATGTACAAGGTTTCACTGTGGGAGGAGTATTGTCTCGGTGCTTGGTTTTTCAGGAAAAACAGGATATGGGGGGGGTAGCGGGGGGTGGGTAGCGGGGGTGGGGGGTGGGGGGGTAGGGGGGGTAGCGGGGGGGGGTTGGGGGGGGTAGGCAGGCTGTTTGGTCATCTCCGATGCTGTGCAGGACCTTTTGGCAGAGCTGGTTGGGAGTTCACGTGTATTGGGTCATCTCACTAGCAGGATTGCCACTGTGAGTTCCTAGATACCAGAGCTTCCCACTCAGTGGCTTCAGCGCCTATCTGGTCTATGCACATTTCATGTGTGGCTTCCCATGGTGTGACATCCTGGAAAAGCATGGAACATAGAATTAAAACAGAGTTCTGTCTTACTGTCCTGTGCATTTTATTGTTAGCCAATATGAATTTTCCCGTCTTACCCACACCCTGATTTTCTTTTCGGAATTATGTTTATTCCTTTACATTTGGTGTTATGAGACCAGGCCCTTCCTCAGCCAAGGGGTAAGCCTGATCCAATTCAGGGCATTTCACTATCCTTATGCTCCTTGGTGTAGTATTTATATCTTAAATTGAGCAAGAAAGAGCTGAGTAGTGGTTGGATTCATTCTCCCCCCCGCCGCCCCCCGCCATGATGGCATCCTAGAAGAAGGCTTTATTGTGACTCATATTGGTTCTATTTCTGTTCTATAGGGAAGCCTGTTTCTAGCTCATGTCTCTAGTCTTGCCATTGACTATATGGTCTTCTAATATCTTCCCAATAAATTCTTATAGGTCAAAGAGTATTTCTGTTGGCTCGAGCCACAGGATTCTGGCTGATGCAAATTTCTGAAGACAACTGTTCTGATGTTGGTGACTCCGATATTTCCTTCTCAGCCTTAAGTCATGTTTATGAAATGTACATGGTCTGTAATGTGGTTTTGAAGACCCTCTCCATAGTAGGCACTGCCAGTGGTCTGCTCTAGGCCCCTGTAGACACTTCCCATGCATGCTGCACCTGCGTTTCTCACATCAAGGGCTGTCCCTGGACTCTGGAGCCCCATATACTATTGGGCAGGAGCAAATGTTACTGCTGTTCCCTTTCCAGAGTCCTGGCCAATTATCCTTGAGAAGAATGAAATGGCGTTTGGCACCATTATGTTCGGGGTGGTTTGTTATGCTGCTTTAGTAACTAGAACAGGTGGAAACAGAGCTCGGGTGCAGGGAGAGCACTCTTGGCTCAGACCTAGGAGGGTGGGATGGCCAAGGAGGCTTGGGGACAGGGTAGGGGCCTTGGGTGGGAAGTGGCTGAAAACACAGCCTGTGTCCTCTTTAGAGCCTGGACTTCCCTGTCATTTTTACAATGTAGGGTGGGTAGTGGCAGCTGGGAGCTAGCTATAGGTTTGTGCTACTATAGTATTTTTTATAAAAAGGTCAAAGTAAATAGTTCCATCCAGGGCTTTTGTTATTCCCTCATTAACTAAGAAGAAACTGAAACTCAGCAGGTAAAGTGATTGCCCTTCCAGCATCACTGAGAATTGCCTGGCTAGCTAACATGAGGGCACATTTCCATGGCGAAGTGCAAATTTACTTGGTCCATAAGAGGGAAGCTCAGTGTCCTATGCCTGAAGGACATTCCTCCACTGAGCTGAGACTGGTGTGGAAATGCATCCCTCAAGTTTTCATCCCTTTGTTCTAAATAATTGACCCTTGATAATGTGTAACTTTGGGTTATCCCTTTAATTTATATCTAATGTCTTTCAACAAATACATCTCCAGTAACTACTGTGTCCTAAGAGCTTTGCTGGATGTTTGGGGATAAGGAAGTAAGACAAATAGACAGAATTCCCTATTTTCGAAGAGGTGTTTTTTTTTTTTTTTTTTTTTTTTTTTTTTTTTTAGTACTAGGGATTGAACTTGAACTCAGGGTCACAGGGTCTCACTCAGTTGCTTAGTGTCTTGCTTTTGCTGAGGCTGGCTTTGAACTTGAGATCCTCCTGTCTCAGCCTCCCAAGCTGCTGGGATTATAGGCATGCACCACTATTCCTGATTATTTCTGAAGAGTTTTATTCCAGTGAAGGAGAAAGCCTCTAGACCAGAAAAAATTAAAATGTATAGGATGTTAAATGCTGATTGGTTCTAAGAAAAAAAATATAAGAAAGAAACTTGAAGTGTAGATGTTTGCGATCTTAGAACTCACTCTGACCCACAAAATTTCACTGGGAGAATGACAGAAGCCCATACATTCTATGGCAAGGCTGAACATGTGGATTGGAAACAGGATCCTCTGCAACCCAGAAACAGAACTAAAATGAGTTACAATAAATGAGGAAGAGGGATTATATAGAGAGAAGGGAGGAAGGATAATGGAAGAAAGAGAAATGGAGAAGGGATGCTATAGAAGGGATGGATGGAGGAGGAAAGGATGGAAGAGAAATGGTGGAGGAGAAAGGATGATGGAGAAAGGATAGGATGGTGGAGGAAGGAAGATGGAAGAACAGAATGGTGGAGAAAGGATGACAGAGGAGGGAGGCATAGAGGACGAAAGGATGGAGGATAGATGGACAGAAGAGTTGATGGAGAACTACAGGTATAAATGTCCCAGCCCCCACACCCATTGTTGTGGGTTAACCCCTACTTGGGCTCCTCAGACCTTCCCCAAAAGGGACCTTTGGAGTCTCCGGTGCCTGAAGTGTTATGTGACTTGGTAACATTTCCTGTGTCGGTCATCTCCCCTTCCCCTTCTCACCTCTCCATTCTGCTACTGTTCTATCCTGGGATTCCCTCCCAAATACACCTCTTGCACTCAAATCCTGGTCTTAAGGTGTCTTTCTGGGGAAACCCAAACTAAGACAGTTGAATCTCATGTTTCTGAAGGGAAGACCCTTCCAAGATTGACACCTGTGGTGTCCTCTCACGGTGGGGACACCAGCATCTCTGCCTTTCCCTAAGGATATATTGTATTGATGAGGGCAGTTCCTTGAATAGAGAACAACCCTCCTAGCTCCATTAAGACATGACATGGGGTCCTGCATGCTTTCTCCCAGGGGCCTGTCTTGAGGTCTGGGGCCTCTCTCACCCATACCACATAGTTCTTGAGAGGGCAGAAAATGACACTGTAGTCACATCTAGAATCACAAAATGCACATGCTCTAGGAATTGTGAGCCCTCTCCCATCTCCACCTGTCTCTAAGTGGGCAGTGGCCTATGTGACTTAAATTACTCTCCCACTGCCCCCTCCCTGGGGACATTGGTCAAACTTGTTTTAATTCAGTTCTTATGCTATATCACTGTGCAGTATGAATTACTAAGGAAAATTCTAGGCAATTTGGCTCTAGGCTTATTCTAGAGAATAATCCAAAGTTTAAGTGGTTTTTATTAGAAATGAGACTTCAGTAATGGACTCAGGGCATTGTCACATGGACTTTCACCCCTTGCTTATGATGTTTCTTTCCATGAAAGTTAACACTCTTGTCCTCTTCGTCCTTTCTTTCTCTTTTTTCCTTCCTTCCTCCCTAGGAGCAGGTAAGTTGTAGAGTGTTGGGAGAAAGAATGGATCATGCAGGTTTTGACCCCCTCTCTGCCCTTTTTTTAGGACTGTGCTTCTCTGCAGGGGAAAGAAAGCATAAGAGACCCTGTCTCAGGGTATGGGTTGTGGTCTAGGGCTTTCTATCACTAGTAGGTAAGTGGGTTCTGTTGGGGCACTGAATTAGGAGGCCCGTATTTCCATGTATCTTGACCACATTCTGCAGTATCAGTTGCATTGGTTATAAAGCACACATCTGATTTCTGGGGACTCAATTGCAGGTGGTTTGTGTCAGATGGTTTTGAAATTGGTAATTAGTATCTTAGTCTGCTGCCTGCTGGTATAACTGAACATCATAGACTGGATAATTTATGAAGACTAGAGGTATATTTGGCTCATTCTTCTGGAGGCTGGGAAGGTTAAGCATGATGCCAGTATCTGCTTGGCTTCTGGTGAGAACATTCTCGTTAAGTCAGGGCATCACTTGGAAAGATAGAACCAGCATGCAAGAGAGAGCACACTTTTATAACGAGGCCATTAAACCATTAATCTATGAATGGATTAATCCTATGAATGAATCTAATCACCTCCTACAGGTCCCACTTCTCAAATCCCATTAACAGAAGACTTGGCGGGTGGGGGTGGTTACGTTTTTCAACACAAGAAATTTGGGGGACACATGCACACTTAACAATGAGTGTGTTTCCATAGGTCCTGAACCTGATTGTGAAACACAAGGATGGACTCCCTTAAAACAGAATTCATGAGAGCTTTGTTTCTTTTTCAGCTCTTCTTGTGGCCATGGACATATGGTGGTAGCCTGGCTGGATTTTGAGAGGGACCAGATTGTGACCAGAGAATGGTGAAGGCTGGTGATTATGCAGGACCATGAGCTGTGACCTTTGTTTCCATTGGTAACATGCACTGAGGTGGAAACTGGCAGCAGCACTCTCCCTGAGCCAGGACTCCAGGCACCATCCTGATGACAGGCTCCGCTCCATCAATGACAGGGCTGTATCCAGCCTTGGGTCCCATGGTCCTGTCATAGGGAGGATTCTTATGGTTGTAGTGACTTTTACCTTAAATCAACCAACCCCCTGAGATGTAAACAAGCAGAATTGTTTGAAACTTTTCTGAAAATCTTCTCCAGGGAGCACATGATTTTTTTTTTTCCAATCAGGATGGGTAGAGTTGCTCCCAGAAAGCTCACAAGTCACCATTAGACTCTGAAGCAAGCAACCACTGATGCATCCTGGCTGCTTCAACCAGCTCTGCTAAGATGGCATTTTAATAATAGGGAGAGACTTATCAAAAGCAATCAAATTTTGATGTAAATGCCATTTTGAGAACTGATTAATGTGTCAAAATATTCAGCTCCTAAGGTATGATAAAAATAGAGTTCTCTGTAATTTCATGGTTTAGAATTCAAATGACTGATTTAAATTTTGTTTCATAAAATCCTATTTAGTGTGTCCCTTTTCCCCCCCCACGGGTCTTGGAAGCCTTCTTTGCTAGGTTTTAAATATGTGTGGGCAAGAAATCATGTCAACAAACCATAAGTTGTGGCAAGACTGGGGAGGGGGAGGCTTGAGATGATGAGAGTGCTTTGCATCTGGACATACCTTGTACAGGTGATCTAGCATTTGAATTAGAGCAGAGAAAGCAGGAAGGCAGGGACAGGTATGATGAACACAGCCAGTGCAACAGGCTTTAGAGGATTCACATGGGTCAAACCCAAGGAGAAGCAGGTTTACTTAAGTATAATACTATAAAGGATATTGTTTATTTCTGCTGCCTCTGGTGGTAAACGTATACTGATCATTGATGTAAATTGCATTCCTACTCCACCACTAAGCTACACTCCTAGCCCCTTCTTATAAGTTCTGGATGGGGTTCATTTTAGCCCGGACTTCTTGGAAAACAGAATCTATGGCAAGGCGTATAGAGGAAGGGAAGAGTCAGGCAAGGCGGAGAAGGCAATTATAAGGCAAGCTAATTCCTGGTGGTCCCAGGAATCTCCAGAGAGATCTTAGGAAGCCACTGAGACCCTGAACCATTGTCCCAAGGGAAGAGGAAAGTACTCCCATTGGTGCATTCCTTTATCCCATGGACTTGGTTTTTAGGACAAGGTGTCTCCCTCTCCTATGAATGACCATCTGATACTTTCAAACAGACTTTATGAATTGGCATCAGAGACTCTAGCAGTGCCTCATATTTCAGCAGCACAAGGAAATCTTGGGGTAAGCAGTGAGCAAGGAGTTGGTGTGGTGAGATGCTGCCTATTTATGCCCACAGGGACAGGAGGAACAGTGAGCCAATGCTATAGCCTTTGGTTACGATGGTGGCTGAGACCCAGAGCCATAACTCTGAGATTCATATAGACTTGTGCCGATTCCAAGTGATCAGGCAGTGTGGCAAGGTTGCACCAGGAGATGCATGGTCAGAAGCTGGCTCAGTGTTATGTTCACACAGTCTTGAGAATGAATTAGTTCGTATGGTGGAATAAACTGCTAAAAGGTCAATTGTCATTGGGCACAGCAAACACAGGCCTCACACAGATCTAGTTCACAAAGTCCTGGTATGAACTCAACCAGTCCCTGTATGGGGAGAGGTTGGTGGGTGCAAGTCTGGGGCTGATAAGGGGGTGTCTTCACTGTGATCGTTTCATTTCTCTCTTGCAAAACCTTGCTTGGGACTGTTTCTGTCATATTTAAGGTTAGCAGTGAGTTTTGGGGGTGAAACACACACACACACTACAGACACATTCTCACACAGACAGTGATGTCAGACTGAATTTCCTATTTAACTAGCCATTTCCTCTTGGGTAACAGGGAAGCTTGCTGCATGTCCTTGTAGCTTGTCTTGGACCCCAGCATCCCTAAGGGGCAGGCAGCTTCAGACATTAAAAAAAAATGTCTTGCCATATCTGGACAACTCAGTTCTTTCTTTAACCTCTTTCAGCTTCCCTGTGTTGAGCAGCTTACCAAATATTGGCCCTCACATTTCAGAGTCAAACTCAAGATCTGCAAATCTCCAGTGGGCACAGTAGAAGCAGATTTGTACCCTAGGGTCTCTAACCCCAATGCCTGTCTTCTAGCCTCCCCGAGAGCTTATCTTCTTAGAGTCCACTGACAACTCCAACTGAATTCCTGCTCTTCTAAGAGACACTGGAACTGAATTTGCTCCACTGACCACTTCATTTCTCAGCAGCTCTATGGCAGGTTCAGTTGAGACAAACCACTGCCCTAGGTGAATCCCCTCCCTAAGATCATTCACAATTCACACTGTAAAGTACTGTCTTCTTCAGCAGTCTATGGAGAGTTTTAGATCTTCCCATGCATATTTGCTATTGCAGAGACTATGCAAATGCAGAAACTTTTGGAGACAAGGCTATTCACCAGGAGCTCACTCTATGAAAATTCTTCTCTTAATGCTGAATTTATCCTTTGGATAGAAAAGAATTCTCCCTGGACATATTGTTACAATCTCACTCTCTTTATTACTTGAAAGTCCTTCAATCGATGTCCACTTTTTGTCATAATTACATTCTCTCCCCTGTCAAGTGAAAATAAAATCAAGTTGGTATAGAATAATAGAAATTATATTTATTTGAGGATAATTAGGATTGCAATTAGGGAGGTACAAAATTCAAGTAGCCTTGAATTGTGCATCAAGGTTTTACAAAATAGATACTGTATTGATGGCTTTAAACTTCAAGGGAATTGGTAATTACATTATTTGTCAGAATTATGATTGATGCTGGCAAGAGTTAACCTGTCTTATAATAAAGGCACAGTCTCAGTCTCTGGTTAGTTTAAGGGAAGGGATTCATTATAAAAATGGTTCACAGGTGTAAGCAAACAGTTCCAGAGAGCTGATGTTTGACCCAGTCCAGATGAGCATTCATCCAATGTACTACAGATTGTCCATTTCCAAAGCTCAGCTTGATATAAGTATGTGCCTAAAACCAGATCCAACAATGGTCCCCCAACTCCATTGTAATGCCCTTGAATCAATGCCATTCCATTTTGATTTTCCCTCTTATATCCTTTGTGCTGGGGCAAACATGAGGATTAAGAACAGCTTTCTGTTGCCCCAGTGGATTTTGCTACTTAACCTCTAACTGCCCATTCATTAGTGTCTCTGTCTTCCCCACATTCTTATCTAGATTCTATTTCTGCCCTACTGAATACATTGTGGCCATGCTCTTTGTTTTAAAAGACCTCACTCCTTTGGGAAGAACAGAGTATTTTTTAGCATTTTCACACTTATTGTTTTTCTGCCTCCCTTAGGAGGCAGAAATTCTTAATCCCATTTCTCAGGGAAGAATCTGAGGCTGGAGAAGTGAGTGTGGCTCAGATGTTGCAGGGCAGGCTAATGGGGGAACCAGATCTAAACCAAAGTTGAGCATCTTTTTCACTTCAATTTGTTAGGTAGTAGTAATGAGCAGTAGAAGGCACAGTAAGGTCACAGGTTAACTTTAAGTTACTGCCAAGACAGATGAGTAAATGACTTGTAGCAGATAATCTGTAGAAAAACATTGGCATACAGACATTGAGGAAAAACAAACAAAAGTAAAAGAAGTTAATTGGGTTGACATATATAAAGAAAGAAGGATTTGTGGGACTAACTCTTGACAGGACTCATAAAGGTCAAGATAAAACTAGGAGTTATGGCCCCTAGTGTCTCCAATCTTAGAAGGGGGAATTGTTTAGTGGTGCAGAGGTCAGGTAACCTCTGACCGACTACTGATCCCAATACCTGCATTAACATAAGAATGACTTGTAGGTGAATTTGCTTTCTTGCTGGATAATAGGATAATTAGGATAATTCCAGAAAGGAACAACTAAGGTCATCTGTGGTGAGCCGCCTCAGCAGCTTATGCAGATTATGGTCGCCATTACAAGATGGCGCTGGCTCCGCTGTGGTATGTGACAAACAACTCCTTATTTGGGAGAGTTGGCGCATGGTTTTTCAGCACCCTATGAGAAAGTTCCACGTGGCAGCTTCGCATTCGGGCTTGAGATACTATATTAAGGCTGGGAGGGGCATCCGAGGGATTAGTAGAAGAAATATCAAGGGCCTGAATAAACCGCTGAAAGAAGATTCCCGAGTTGCGTCTTCCTTGAGGGCAAGGGGTCTCGACAGTCATCCACCTCTCAACCTGAAGAAGGAGTTCAACACCTGACTGGTGAAGGTTGCTGAAGAAGGACTCCAGTTCTCAAGGCAAACTTCAAACGTAATACATTTGGAAACAACACTGTTCCTTTTGTTGTTCTCTGCTGGGTGACATAATGACCCACTCTCTCCCTTGAGAGTGCTTTCTGCTTGAGCCTTACTCTGCTTTCACTTTATACTCACTTCACTTCCACTTCCCCTACACTTAGAATAAAACTCTCTTGCATGACTTTTGGTGCCTGACATTAAATTTTCTTTCATTGGAACAAAAGAACTGAGGTTGGAGCTTCAGCTCCCCCCTCTCCTGTGACAAAGTGAGTTGCTATTATGAATAAAGTTGAAACTCTAAAGAAGCAAATAGCACATAATCCATATAGGTCCTGCACAGAGTCTGATGGGTCATATCTTGGCTGGGCTTATTGCTGAGTCAGTGCATCCCAGGGACTCATTTATTTAATGCATTCACTCCCCTTGGGCTGTGAGCTTTGTCATGTCCATCCCTGTTTCCCAGGTGCCCTGAACCTGCTTGGCACATAGTAGGCCAAGCTTGTTAAATGATGTTGAGCAAACCTCCGTGATCAGCATTTGTGGTCTTTCACTTTGAACAGCCCATAGAAAGATTCTCTAAGAGGCAAACTTCTCTAAACTGGGATACCTCCTGAGACAGATGCAGGGGCTTCCTGGGGTCATGTTTTTCTCTGAGACTCTGCATTTCCCCTTTGCTCTGCATTAAATCCTGTTGACTGAAAGCTCCCTTCTCATCCTTCCCTTCATATGATGGAGGCACATGTCCATTAGAAGCATTAAGGCTCCCAGTTGCCGGTGCCTCCATGGGGCCAGGGTGATTTGGGAGCCTCTTCTCAACAATGGGAGGACTTTGGAACTGGAATGACTGGGGAAAATCATTGAATCTTGATGGCAATTGTGATCTCTCACATGCGACTTTGGTTGGTTTGCTGTGTAGCCTGGAATTCTGGGTTCATTGCTCAGGCTATAGACATTAAGAATGCTGTAACTGATTAGTGATGTTTGCCCTGAGAAAAATGGGGGAGTAGAAGGAGGAGGGGGAAGTTTGCTAATTGTAATCTGATAATTAACCTTTCAATGGTAAAGATTAGGGAATTCTCACCAGAAACTTCTTTCTGAAAGTGTTGAATAGACACTTACTGGGTGCTAAGGAGACAGCAAGAAAGCAAAGTTCTTCCCATTCTGAATCTTAAATTCTATTAGGAGTTCTATGGTCCTAAACTGCAGTTCTACCCAAGAGAAATCACAGAAGTTTGTTCCAATGCACACTTCTGAGCCATGTTGCTCAGATATTTTGATCCATCTTGACTTGTATGTATCCCAGTGTTCTCTGATAGTCTGAGAGTAATTGAAAACAACCAGTGGAGAAAATCCTAGGAGAGGAGGCCTGAAGATGGAATGAGATCATGCTTATGGGGGGGTTTTGAACTTCAGGCTGAATTGGTGTTTCGTTTCAACCCAGGTTGGCAAACAACTCCATTTGGGCACCTTGCTTACTCTGCAGCCAGAGGCACTTCTTGCTTATTTGCCCTTTTACTTGTTTTGTAACCCAGCCTGCCTCGGAATCCTTCCTATCAGTGCTACAGGCAGCCATAACAGTTGGCTGATGGGTAGGAGAATGTCATGTGGGTAGGAGAATGTATGTTGGTAGAAGAGCATCATTAATTCTCCTGCCTTACCAGAGCTCAGCACGAGATTCTTGTTTGTTTCTCAGTGAAAGGAAAAAGCAATAAACAAACAAAAACAAAAACCAGAAAAAAAAGACATAATCCAGAAATAGAAAGAGACTGTTAAACAAATGTCCAATTATCTTTCATGATGGTGCCTGAATGTCCTCTCTGCCTGTTTATCTGCTGCATTTGGAGTGGAAATGGACTCTATGAGGGTGGCTGCTAACGTGCAGAGATAGCACTTGTTTTTTGCATCAGTCTATGATTTTTATTATGTTAATAAGACTAAAGTGTGTTTGCTTCCATGCACAATGAAAGATTATTAGAGACAAAAAAGTTCCCTGTACTCTCACCCCAACACCTCCACCCTGCACACTGCTGCAGACCTGATGAGACAGCTGAGCTTGGCAGGAATCTGCATGAAATGCCCCGCACCTCCCTGGTGGCTCATCCTGACCCAGCTGTGATGGCTCTTTTTCTCCCCTAGACACAGTCATTAAATTGCCATTTTGCAGGGATGAAGTTCTCTCTTGGGAAGATTAGTAGCAGAAAATAGGCAGCATTCTCCTCAATGCATTTGTAAGAGGAGAGAGGTGAGGGGGTCGTGTGGACAGGTGCAGGTGGAAGATGGCAACAGCCAGGTGGTGACTTAGAGAATTAGCTGCTGCTATTTAGTACAGTGCTTCGCTAAGGAACATGAACATTCTGCCCTGGTCACATCCATGGCTGCCTTTGCAGCATCAAGGACTTTGCAGCATCAATGCACTTTTAGGCATTTGTGCTGGAAGACTCTTTCCTCACCTCCTCCAGAGAGTCCTTCTTGGCTCATTATAGCAAACTCCTGCCAACATCAACTGTTACAGTAGTCACATCCACATGTGATGGCCATCTCGAGGAATGCCAATCTTCTGGCACATTTCTGATACTAACCCTGGAATGTGTATCTTGCAAGGGATTTTTTTTATGTGTCCATGATTTACATCTGTGGGATTTACTGTTCTTTCTAACTTTGTTGTTTCCTAGTTCAAAGACATGTTTGAAAGGTGCTGTTTGGACTTCGAAAGACTAGGTTAAAATTTCTGGGACGGCAAAGCAGAATATTTAATATTAGGTATGTTTTTAAAAGTCTAAGCTAATTGTTTCTAGAGATACATGACCCATGCCATTATTATTTTCACCAGTAATTTGTAAAGCTAAAATTTATTGAGCGTCTGGGTTAGGTAACTGGCTGACATGACTATAATTGGTCTCCCAAAATAGCCCTTTGTGAAAGGCATGCTACCTTTACTGCATAGAGCAGAAAGCTGATGCTTGAAGGGGCTAAATTTCAGTTCAAGTTCAGGCATATATGAGAAAAGGACCTGGTATTTTAAACCAAGACTCTGGCTCTAGACCCCAATTCTTCAGCATATTATACGCCTCTTCTTTCCTTCCAAGAGTTAAACACCTAATCACTTCTCACTCCTATTCTTCTCTTTTCCTGTCAAATTTTGAGCAGGCATTTTGTTTTTTTTTTTAAATAACTTAAATAATAATTTCATTGAGGTGTAATCAGTGAATGCCAGAGCCAGCTTTTTCTGGCTCCTTGGAGCCTGACTGTTAAATTTTCAAGAATCCTGGGAGCAGTGTTTAACATAGCCATCATTGAGAATTGAACTATATAAACTTACAATTAAACAAATTATATTAACAACAAAGGTGGTAATTACTCAAAACTTGTCACTTCCTATTTATTCACATTTTTATCTATCTATGCCTTTAGGGTTATTTATATCTATTGGATCTACTGCTTTTGCTAACTTTGTGTTCACGGACATCACATTCATAGCTAAAAGTAGGCATAAAATTGGTGAACACTGTGAATCAGCTTTTGCCCCCAGAGCTGGTTGTTCAACATTTACCAGCATGCTACAAGGTACAAAAAATGTGAGATGCACACAACTAAAGTGCTACCACCCATATAATTACCACCCAGCTGTAAAACATGTAGGCACAAGGACAATCTTTCCAGTCCACACAAAGGTAGATATATCCTGATATTTCTTCCCATAGTGAAGGGTTTCCTGGTATTGATCTTTGTAAAATGGTATAATATATTATATTCCCTTTTATATATGACTTCTTTTGCTCCAGTAGATCCAAGATGGTTATGCTGCTGCACATAGAGTGGCTCTCTTCTTTTTATTGCTTCATGCTATTCCATGATATGAAGAGCCCATAACTTATCACTCTTCTGACTTCTTTCCTCCTGCACCTCAGGAGAGTCATTTTCTTCTTCCTCTTCACCTTGTCCAAACTCCCTAAGTTCATCTAGCAACTATCAAAAAATCCTGAATTTCTATTGTCTCTAAAGACCCATCTCTCCCTTAGACCAAGTATGCAGGCAACTGTAGAATTTGTATCTTAGACCAAGGAAGAATAAAAAGCTATAATTAAGGATCATTCTAAGCCTAGATAATTACAGCAAGTATTTATTAGCATTTAGAACTCTTTCAGGTGCACATGACCCAGGATTACTCTGATGGTTAATTTCATGTACGTAGTTGGCTGAGCCAAGGTGCCAAATATGTGATCAAAGGTTATTATAGATGTTTCTGTAAGATTGTTTGTTGATGAGATTAACATGATTTAAATGTTAAAGTGGATTTCAGGCAAAGTAGATTGCCATCCTTAAGGTGGGGAGATCTTGCCCAATAATTTGAAGGCCTGAATACAAGATTGACTCCTCCTGAGTGAGAATAATGAATAATGGAACAGATGGACTTTGGAGTTGAACTGCAGTATGGACTATCTCCTAGGTTTTCAGTGTGATGGCCTTTGAATGTGAACCATAGCATCAGCTCTTGCCTGGATCTGTAGCCTGCTGGCTCACCTTGAAAATCTTGGATTTGGACTTGCTAGTTTTCATAGTTGCATGAACCAGTTCCTTAAAAATAAATCTCTCTATATATACGTATCCTATTGGAAAATCCTGACTAATGCAGCTCCCTGACCTTTATCAACTTGAAATTCCGACTGATAATAGAATCCAGGATGACAAAAGAAAATTGGACTGATTTGGAAGGGTCCCATAGAACCCCTCTTTCCAAAACAAACCCAAAGATCAATAAAAGACCTATAAATTAAGGCAAAGTTTACTATAAGTGATGTTTGAAAAATTCCAGTGAAAATCTATCAGACCATGAGTACATTATGCAAAGAAAGAAAGATAAAAATATAGGTGATTTAAGAATAGAATAGAAAGTATCAATATATTGGGGGTTAAAAAAGATGCTGGCATAAACATGGCCCTATCATCTCCCTTTGTCCGACTGGAGATCTAACTCAAAGTCAGAAATGAAGATGGGAGAATGCCATTTTACCTGAACTACAACATCTAGCAGTGCATGTGGAAAGATCTTTAGGAAAAAACAAGACCAGACCCAAAATACATGTTTGGCTTTCTAAATCAATAGTCAGGTGCTGGCTCTCTGCAATCATCAATGGACAGGGTTACTTGTAGATATTGTGAACTGAAGAGAAACTGGAATAAAAATAAAGGAAAGCCAAGGCAAAGAAAAATCAGAAAACTTTGGTAGATGTGGGAGCTCTGAGGAAGGGAAGAGCATACAGTGCCCTGCCTTATCCTTAAACACTCAAGCTGAAGTCACTCCACATATAGAACAGATGGCCACCCTCAGGATTCCCGGTGAACAAGGGGCTCCTCTTTCTGTGTTAAACCTGCCACCTCTGCTCAATATCTTTCTGGAGTGGTAGCTATTTCAAATAACCCACAGATTTTTAGGACCTTCAAATGCTGAGCTCATTCTTTCTTGCTCTTATCATACCCCTGTGCAAGGACTGACATTTGCATCCCAGGAAGATCATTTCCTGAGGACCTGTAAGGTGCCTCTGCTCATGGCCCAGCTGTGTCTGATCTTGGGTGTACCTTTACCTCTTCTGTACTATGTAATGCAGACCCAGATAAAGATCTTGATGTTGTACCTGATGCTCTTGAAAAGTTCCACTGACACTAATTTGAGTAGAACTTATTAAAATTCAGATTTTAATAAGTCCTACCCAATGCTTACCTAAACTTCCCTGATATCCCTTGGAGCTAGCAACAAAGGAAAGGCCCCAACCTAATTTGGAAGCATATACAAAATATATCTCGTGTTAGCCTTGCAATCGTTGTGTATTGACAAGAAACAAAGTAGAGGAGAATACTTTTGTGTGCAAGACCTTGGGGCCTCAATAAAATCATGATCCCTCTCTTCCCATAATTCCTAGTCCAAAGGCCATCCTACCAGTCCTGTTGAAGCCACTTGCTTCACTGCAGTGGACATTAGCTCTACATTCTTCAGTGAGCACCTAGAGCAGAGTCAGACTTTTTGTCTTTCCTGGTGTGTTAGTCAGATTTTTGTTGTTGTGACTAAAACACCTAACAAGGACAACTTAGAGGAGAGACAGTTGATTTGGGCTCACATTTTCAGAGATTTAGTCCATGGTTGGCCATGTTCATTGCTCTGGGCCCAAGGTATCATGGCAGAAAGGCATTTCAGAAGGCAGCTGCTCAGGACTTGGTATCTGGGAAGCGGAGAGAGGAAAAGGGAAAGGGGTCACAGGGAAGAGAAACCCTTCCAGGGCGTACCCTAGTGACCTGCCTCCTCAGGCCACACCCCAGCAACCCAGAGTTACCACCCAGAACACTCCTCCTTTCAGATCAGGATGGATGGATTGGGTTAAGTTCTCGTGATCCAATCATTTCACTTCCGAATATCCCTGTGTTTATGCAGGAATTTGTTTTGGAGACATTTTATATCCAAATCATAATACCCAGGAGGGGACAGCGGTATGCCCATGAGGGTCACTGAAGACTCCTCCCTTTGCCCAGGTTCTCAATCAAGAATTCAAGGTCTATATTTTCCTTGTGATTCAGTTCTGATAAAAAAAAAATTGTGGATGATCTCTCTTTTTGTTCAGAGAATACAGAAGCCTCTAGAAATGATTCCATCAACTTCCTCTAGCCTCAGCAGAAAAGTGACATATGTATCAAGAGACAAACAGCAATATTGGCAGCACACAGTTCACTATTAGGACATATATTAGTTCCCTGAAGAGGGAAAAGCATACTTTCCTGACAGACCAAAGGCCATCCAGACTCTCCTTCGACTCCTTGCAGATGACAATTGAGAAAGTTCCTTGAGTGAACTGGATGTTGATAACACTGGGTGCCAAGTGTATTGGAAATTTCAATCCCACTTTGTGAACAAAGACCTCAGGAGGAGCCCCAGACATGAGCTGCCTTCTGTGACCAGAGAAGGCTCTTCAGGCCTCCTGACCTAGGAATCCCTAACCACTGGAAACTATGGTGTCTGTTTGTGCTTGAGGGGGATGGATAATGTAATGGAGTCTGACTCAGCTTCATAACAAACGTCAACTACCTGTTGAATAGGAGGCCAAAGTCATTCCCCTAATCTTAGGGCATGAGCTGCCATTGCAAACTTGTTGGGTTTTACTCTGAATAAGTTCTTGGCTCCCTATTTCATATCCTGGTTCCTCAAGCAGGACAGGTGTGACAACCAAGGACGCACACCGTGTTCCAACCAGCCCACTGTCCTCATGAAATGCTACTACTCTCTCCTTCTGTTTTGCTCTTTATTATGCTTTGGATCTGGAATGGCCCCCAAAAGTTTGTGTGGTGAAAGTATGATCCCCAATGCAGCAAAGTTCAGAAGTGGGGCTTTCAGGCAGTGGTTAGGGTTCTGGCCTCATCAGTGAATTAATCCAGCAAGCTGACTACTGGTTGAATGGACCACTGTCGGCGGGCGGGGGGGTGGGAGTGGGGGCAAGGCTAGAGTAAGTAAGCCACTGGGAGCATGGCCTTCGGGACTTTATCTGTTCCTGACCTTTTCCTGTCTCTCTCTGCTTCCTGCCTACTTTCCTCTACTTGGGGGAAAGCGCCTATTATTTGGGAAGCTTTCCTCCACAATACCCTTCTACCATGATCTTCTTCCTCACCTGGGGCCCAGAGTAATAGAGTCTGCCAACTATGGACTGAGATTTCTGAAACTCTGAGCCAAAATAATTTTTCCATCCTCTAAACTGTTCTTATCAGGTATTTTGGTCACAGAGATGAAAAGTTGATCGATATATACTTTAAGACTGTAACACTCTGAATCCAGCCCACTCCTGCCCATCTCAGGGGAAGGTGAGCCTCATGACTATGGTATCTCAGTTAGGGAACACTCTATACCTCATGCAGATGTACCAGAGCCTCCCATTTAGAACCATGGCCTGGCAAGGTTTGCTCATAGACCATGCTTTAAACCAAGAGTCCTCCATCTGAGGCAAAATCAGCCCAGATGGCAGCATATGTTGCACCCATTAGAGCTTGCTAACCGTATCCACATAGCAGATACACAGTATGTGACTTTGAGACACTTTAGAAACAAATAGGGTTTGTTGCATTGTGGTTCCTTCACTTGCAACCAAAAGTTCCAGAACCTTCAGTCAGATCTAAACTCACCTCACTTTCAATTTATTCAAACAGTGTTATCTATTATTTACTTCCCCAGATCCTTATTTTATATGTCTGAAATCATGATTTATTCATGACAAAAAGTTTCTCTTTCTTTGAACCATTATGGAAAAGTCTTAGCAAGGTATACATTTCAAAAATTACACTTAGGTGTATATTAAAAGTTATCAAAAAGCACAGAATTTCCTTATTTCCTTAACTCAGCCCATGATGTTGGACACTGCCACTCTTATTTCCTCCTATAGGGGCTCTGTGTGTGCCTCAGTTAACTTCTTGGCTGCAAACAAAGAGCGGGTCTGTACCTTATGCACTTTTATGTCCTCTTGAGTGGCCCACATACAGCTCCATGTAAGATTGATTTCCAGTAAATGTTGATACTCCAATCCCAATTCAGTTTTCTGGGAAGTTCTCTTAAATCACTAAATCCAGGAAGTAAGTGCATTTCCTCATCTGCTTTTTCCGGATCCTAGAACCATAGTAAGCTCATCTAAAAGGGTATATAGTTCATGCTTCTCCAGCTGGCGGAAGCACAGGCCAGTTAACTTAAGCATCTAATTTGGATCCAAAAATATTAACCTCTAATTAAATTATATTCTCCTGACACCTATAATGCTAGGATTATGGTAATGCATGAGGTTATTAATTATATCTAATTATTCAATTAACGAAGAGCAAATACCAGTGGAGATGAAAGTTTATGAATGATTGGTGAGGAAAGTCAAGTTTGACAAGCTTAGAGCCTGCTGCATGGTGACAAGAGGGTTTCTCAGGCCACCAAGCAGCTTCCAGGGAGGAGGGAAGGATTGCTCTCTGGTTTCCCTGTGATTCACAGCCTAGAGGCCACGGTTCTGTTTGATGTCAGAGCTCACTGTGGCTTCAATATTTTTTGTCTCCTGGAAACTCGTCATCAAACTTAATTCCTGTTTATGAGATATTGAGAGGTGCGAACAGATGGGAGTTTTAAGAGGTGATTAGGGCTCTGTCTTTATGAATGAATTAATCCATTCATACTGTAAGGGACCGGTGAATGACGGAGGAAGAGACCACCAAGAGACCGACTCATGCAACAGCAAAAGGGGGTTTATTGCAGATCCAGCGCGCTGGGGCTCCATGCTTACTCAAGAAGGGAGAGCGGCCAAGAGCCCCAAGCAGGGGTTAAGCAATGCTTAAGTACACTTTTTGGGAAGGGCAGGGGCTTTGCATACATCACAGCAAATCATCATGAGGCGCGGGAAAATCGAACAACAACTCTCAAACATGATTAGTACATTCATTGGCAGGAAGAGGTCAGGCAGGGGTGATAGGTCAGTCCTAAAGCGGGGTACACATTCAAACTGATTGATTTAGGCCCTGAGGTGCCTACGTGCTGAGCTGCACTGGGTCCAGGTTGTTAAGCAACTAAGTGGTCAGGGGGAATTCCTACACATATCTAATGGGCAGTCCCGGGAATTGTCTTAACAGCTACAGAAATTTCAGGCTTTGAGTGTAGCTTAGAAACTTAACAATACCTGGTCCTTTACATTTTAACTCTGGCTTTGCAGCTTAGAAACTTTACAATACCTGGTTCTTTACATTTTAACTTCAGTTTCTTTTACCCTTTCAATACAACTAATGGATTAATGTGTTAAAGGTTTTTTTCCTGAGTGGGTCTACTATATATACAGCTTGGCTATATCTCTTGAAGATTCACTATCTTTTCATACAATGCCCTGTGCTACCTTGGGACTTCGCCAGAAATAAAGTCATCACTGCCAGATGCTGCCCCTTGACCTCAGACCAGAGCCATGAATCAAAATATACTTCTTTTCTTTGTATCTTACCTGGTCTGTGGAATCATGTTATTAGCAACAGAAATGAACTAACACAGAGCTTGTGCTAGGAAAGTCTGGGCTGGCCAGAGAACATGCCTTACAAGGATACATTATCCTTTTTTCCCTGGAGCTAAGGCAGGTCCTAAGCCCTGACAACTATCCATGGCTGGTGAGTCTTTCCTGGTCTCTTAGCAAGTGATGGCTCATTGAATACATATCAACTCAACATACATTTCTTTTTTTTTTTAAAGAGAGAGAGAGAGAGAGAGAGAGAGAGAGAGAGAGAGAGAGAGAGAGAATGTTTTAATATTTATTTTATTTTTAGTTTTCGGCGGATACAACATCTTTGTTTGTATGTGGTGCTGAGGATCGAACCTGGACCGCACGTATGCCAGGCGAGTGCGCTACTGCTTGAGCCACATCCCCAGCCCCAACACACATTTCTTGAATGTTGGCTGAGTTCTGGGTAAGATATTGAGAAAGTTGTGGCTTGAGGGAAACAAGAATTCCATGTTAATTTTTAAATGAGCAGAAGATATGAATTTTCACCTAATTCCTTGATACCTGAGCTTCACATACTTCTCAGAGCATTCTTTGCAATGGGATAGGTTCTTGAGCCTCTGCTTCTATATGCTGGTCTCCCTAAAATTACTCTGCCTGATGATCAAAGCAAGAGACATGATTCTGTTTCCTGTTAACATATAGGACTACTAGAAGGCTGCAGGTTAACTGGGGACCCCAATTCAGTGGGCCTTTGCTCTACTTTGTTAGGATGAATCATTGAAATGTTCTGAATCATTGAATGTCACAGAGCATATCAGAAGCATTGATGAACTTGTCATTAAGTGGCTGTTTTTGTTAATAATTTTGTCACTGTGACCAAATACCTAATAAGAATAAAATAGAGGAGGAAAAGTTTATTTGGGCTCACAGTTTCAAAAGTCTCAGTCTATAAATGGCCAACTGCATTGCTCTGGGCCCAAGTGAGGCAGAACACCATAGCATAAGGGTGTGGTAGAAGAAAGCAGCTCATGTCAGACATGACAGTAGAAAGGAATGCAGGGCGGGGGGAGAGAGAGAGAGAGAGAGAGAGAGAGAGAGAGAGAGAAAGAAGGAGGAGGAGGAGGAGGAGGAGGAGGAGGAGGAGGAGACAACATATGAAGTTGTTCATCCCCAGTGACCTACTTCCTCCCACCACACCCTACCTGCCTGTACTTACCATCTAGTTAATTCATATCAGTGGATTAATTTACTGACTAGGTTACACCTCTCATAACCTAATCATTTTACTTCTGAATATTCTTGCATTGTCTCCCACATGAATTTTAGGGGTACACCTCATACCTAAACCACAATAATGGCCATGCCTCTTCAATGCAGACTATTGTCAAAGACCCAAATGGACTTGGGATAGAGGCATTGGGATCAATGCTAGGAGAATTCAGGTAAAAAACCCAAAACATTGGCTTGGTTTTTTCCCCCATAAATGTAAAAGTATTGCTTCGCCCTGCTCTTAGCCATACTTGTCATTTGGATATGTCATTGGTCAGAAAGAAAATAATCTTTGAATAGCTAGAGCAGTATGGAATATAGGCTAATAAAGATTATGATTTTAAATATAATCAAAATTTTGAGGAAGGAGATCACTATTTTTTTTCCAAGATACCCAAGCTAAAATTTGTTGATTATAAGTTTGTTTGCATAATCCCAAAGAAAGTTAAAACTATTTTATTAAACCATAAAGTGAAAATCTTGTTCTAGTTATAGTCTTCATCTTTATCAAAATATATATCACTCCTTTTTTCTTCTTATTTACAAAAAGTAAAATTATATATAGGTGCAATACTCCTTAGTGTTTTAGTAGTTTCACCTTCTGTTTTTCTTGGATATAAAGAAAAACTTTTATTGTTATGCCCCATAAAGTTGACAAATTTATTTATGATTTTTATAGGTGATTTTTTATTATTTTCAAAATTAGACAAGACAACAAGTATGTTCAGAAATGTACTTTTGCCAAAAGCCTACTAACAGTTTTATCACACATCTTATTTGTAAGAAACGATTTGGTGACATATGGCATTGCATTGTACCAGGTTCAGTTATGAGAATCAGTTTTTAGGTGAATCTCATTTTAAAACATTTTATAAACTAGATAGAAATTAACTTTAGTTTTTTATCATTTTAATCTTGACTGATTTTAATAATCTTTCTTATAAGAGATATTCCATAATTTATATCTCAGTGATCCTTCTGGAAACACACAATCTGCACATTTATTTGAATTGAGAAATGGTGTACACCATCACCCAGCAGGAAGTCCCATCTGGTGGTTGGTTTGACATAGAAGCTGCAATGCCTGGCTTTCCATGCATGCCATTGGTGGCATTCCTGTCATTTGGGGGTGTCTAACCTGCAACCTCAAGGTCTTCAGGAAAACATATTCAAAGCATAAGATAAAGTAAGATTTGACTCTTAATGGATTGCTTCAGGTGCCTCTGATGCCAGGGGAACAGGGCAGTGTGACTGTCCTCTGAGAAGACTGCAATGAGGTCTTCTGGGTAGACTTCCAAGAGATGGAGCGAGAATGATTTGAAGGATTGGATCACAAATCCTGTACTAAGGCAGGTTGTTCTCAACTCTGCTTTGGAAAGAGCTAAAAACATATCTCATTGCTATACCTCAGAAGAGATCCTAAAAACGTATCTACTTTCAGATGTGAATACAATTTCTTAGTGTTTACAGGTACAAAACACACACACACACACACACACACACACACACACACACACACACATACACAAAGTGGCAGATGATGATGCCAGATCTCCTTTGCTTAATTCTAGAAATAAGTACCATTCATCCAAAGCAAGACCCTAGCTGAAAAGAGAACTTACTGAATCCCCAGCAAAGGTTGGTTCATTCATAGCAATATGAACCACAAGGATGGAGAGTGGGGGTTTCCAAGCTCTCTCTGGAACAGCCAAGGATACCTGTGACGTCAGTTCTCTTATTCTTAATCCACAGCACAGATATGTGTGTTGCTTGGGGAATAGAGCAGCAATTACAAAATCATCTCAGTAAAAGAAGCATTTCCAACGTATCCTCATTTTTTTTTAGGCATAATCATTTGCCACATTTTCTATTGTAGTATCTTGGATTGCTGCTTTATGTATTGATAATCAGAAGAATTTAAACCCAGCACTTTTTGGTCATTGGAAATGAAATAATTTCAACTTCTATACATGTTTTGGCTTCAGAATTTTATGGGTTGGTGTTAATAAAGCACTTTAAAGCGTGAAATGCTATGACATTAGGATAAAAAATCTATGAAGGAAATAGAATGAAACTGAGTTTCAGCAAAATAAAGAAGTGGTAAAACTTCTAACTGTTAACAGTGAGATTGCTCATGCATTTTTTTTTTAAATGGATAATGGTGGGTTTTAAGGTGTTTATTTTCTATTGCACTTAAATTCTAAAGAGAGACCTAATAGGTTTATTTAAAATGATAATGCTTTTATAAAAAATTATATATTTATGGAAAAGTTAAGTGCTACCTAAATATATGGGAGGAAAGCTTTTTTTATTTCATAAAAATTCTTTAAAGGGGTAACCACAGTGATTGAACTGTGGCCGAGGGAATGGTGCTGCTAGCAAGGGGCAACCCTGCAGAGACAGAGAGGTCAGACAGAGCTCACCGTTTCTAGGAAACTGCAGTAAATTTGGTCTATTTAGATCTGGTGGGGGATTTCGGTGGAGAGAAAGGAGAAGCAATGAGTCTGGCTAGTAGAAAGATGACTAATCACAAAGGCCATGTAGGATTCTGGAGTTCCAAGGGAATATTTAAGCAGCAGCTAGAGAGGGTGAAGGCCACTTTGGAAAGTGTGTTTGGGTCCTGTGACAACGCAACTGGCATATGGAGAAGACAGAGGGACGGGAAGCAGGGATGTGAGAAATGATAATCTGAGGCATGAGAAAGCAGAAATGAGGCAGGAGAGGCAGCAGGGAGGAAGGGAGGTGGAAGGGAGGAAGGGAGGTGGGAAGGCAAATATTTGGCAAGTAGAACTGACAGGTGTTGGTGACTCATAAGAATGAAGCATCAGTGAAGGAAAGGGGATCTAGCTTCAGGTTTCTGACTGATTCTCCAGGCACCAAGATTGTGAGAGATATTGGAAGCAACCACAGGTCATCAGATCAAACTAATTTGGGGCTCAGAGAAAAATGAAGTCCTGTTATTATTACTGTTATTTTACATAATGTGAAAAAAAATGTGTGCTTCAGTCTCTTAATACTTTCGGTCATGAAAACTGTAGGAGAAATCTGGAATCAGGCCTCTCCCTAGGTGGGTGGGCAGTGTGTCATTTGAATGCTGGTTATCAAAAAAATATCAAGTCTGTCCCTGCTTCTCCTTTTACAGATGAGGAAGCTGAGACCTAGAGAGAGAGAGAGAGACTGTGATGGCTGGAGTCACATAGCTAGTTGGATGGCAGTTTTCTTTAAGATAAGATAAAGTGTGTTTGGGTCCTGTGACAATGTCACTGGCCTATGGAGAAGACAGAGGAACAGGAAGCAGGGATGTGAGAAAGATAATCTGAGACATGAGAAAGCAGAAATGAGGCAGCAGAGGCAGCAGGGAGGAAAGTGGGGAGTGGAACAAGTAATAGTTTCTGTTGGGTGAGGGGAAGGTGAAAACAGTGCTCCGATCTTGTTATCTGGAGGGAACAAGGCAGGCTGGGTCATGGACTAAACTCTCCAATTAAAAAAGCAGAGAATGGAAAAGTGGATTTAAAAAAAACCAACAATCCAATGACTGAAGAGATATACTTTAGCTGTAAAGACACACACAGATTGAAATAAAAATATATGGAAAAATATATTTCACACATAAAGTAACCAAAGAAAGGTGGAATGCTTATGCTAACATCAGTCAAAATAGACTTCAAGATGAAAATTGTTACGTTTTACAATGATAAAATGGAATACCCCCAAAAGATATGATCATAATAAAAATCACAACAGAATTCCAGAATAGATGAAGAAAGCAGACAACTAAAGAGAGAAATGGACAATTCAGCCATAGTAGTTCAATATGTACTTTAAAGAATGGGTTAGAACAAGTAGAGAGAAGATGAGCAAATAACACGCCACTTGAAAATAAATGATGCCCGGAAGCATCTGTAGGCCACTTTGCCCAACAGTAGCAGAATACAGCTCTCCTCAATGTTCATGGAACATTCTCCAGGATGGACCACGTTAGGTGACAAAGCAACTCTCAATGAAGTTAAAAAGGATTGAAATCATATCAGGCACTACCTCTGACAACAAGAGAATGAAATTAGATATCAATAACAAAAGCAAATTTGGAAAATTCATGAATATGTGAACATTAAATTCCTAACTGACCCTTAGGTAAAAAAAAAAAGTTACAGGAGACTGGAAAAACATTTTGAGATGATTAAAAAAAAATCTAACAAAATACCTGAATTTATGGCATGCAGTGAAGTCTGTGCTCAGAGAAAAAAATATAGCTGTAAGCCTTCATGTTAAAAACGTAGAAATACATTAAGTTCAATAACCTAACCATTCACCTGGAAAACCTAGAAAAAGAACTGAATAAACATTTATCAAAAGAAGAATTAAAAATGACCAAGAAATAGATGAAAAAATGTTCAATATCCTTAGCAATCAGGGAAATGCAAGTCAAAACTACACTGAGATTCATCTCACGCTAGTAAGAATGGCAATCATCAAGAATACAAATAATAATAAATGCTGATGAGGATGTGGGGGACAACATATACTCATATATTGCTGGTAAGACTGCATTATAGTACAACAACTTTGAAAAGAAGTATGAAGATTCCTCAAGAAACTAGGAATGGAACTGCTATACAACCCAGTTTTCCTGCTCCTTGGTATTTCTCCAAAAACAAAACAAAACAAAACTGAACTAAATTCAGCATACAATGATACAGGCACATTGATGTTTATAGCAGTGTAATTCACAATAGCCAAATTATGGAAGCAGCCCAGGTGCCCATCAATGGATGAATGAGTGAAGAAAATGTGGTACATATATCCAATGGAGTTTTACTGAGCCATAAAGAAGAATGAAATTATGGCATTTGCTGGTAAATGGATGAAACTAGAGAACATCGTGGTAAACGAAATAAGCCAGACCTAGAAGGTCAAAGGTCAAATAGTTTCCCTCATATGTGGAAAAAACATATGAGAAAAAAGAAAAAAAGGGGGGAATCCATGAAAATAGAAAGATCAGTGGAGCAGAGGAAGAGGATGGGGGGGCGCGGGGAAGGAGGAGGGATGGACAAGGAAGAGCTGTGGAATGAAGTTGAGAAAAATCATATTATATACATATACAAATACACCACAATGATTTCCCCTTTAACGTACATCTCTAAAGCACAAATTAAAAAGCAATAAATAAATAGAAGAGAGACAAGTAGAGTAGAAGAAGGGAAACAGGGGAAGGGAGGAGAGGAAGGAAAAAGGAAGCCCAGGGGACTGAAGTGTAGCAAATGACATGCCATGCACCTGTGATCATGTCAGAATCAACCTCAATATTATGAATAACGACAATGTACTAATAAAAACATAAAAAGAACCTAGGAAAAGGAGAACACTAACTCCAAAGCAGCAGCAGGAAGTCAATAATAGAAAATAGATGAAATAGAGAACAGGAAAAAAAAACAGAGAAAGTGAACAACAAAAGTTGGTTCTTTGAAAATATTCACAAAATTGACACATGGGTGGCTTATATTGACCCAGAAAGAAAAAGAGTAGATTCAAATTACTAAATCAAGAATAAACAGAGGGACATTTCCACTGACCATAAAAATATTACACAGGGTCATAAAGGAATACTGTGAGAAATCGTGTCAACATATTGGATAATCTGAATGAAATGGACAATTTCCTAGAAAGATACAACTACCAAAACAAGCAGACTTAAGAAAAAATAGACTCATAACAAGAAAATAGAACTAGTAACAAACAAAAAACAACGACAATGGAAACGTCCCACAAATAAAAGCTCAGAAGCAGATGTTTTCACTGGTGAATTATATCATTTCTCCAAAGAAGAAGTAACATTGAGCCTCCAAACGTTCTTTCAAAAGTAGAAGATTATGAACTTGTTGGTATGAGGCTTGCATTACTTTAATACCATCAAAAACAAAACAAGAAAATTACATAGCAATATATCCTATAAATGTAGACAGAGATATTCTCAAAATACTGTGGGATTTATCCTAGGAATTCCAGAGCAGTTCAACATGAAAAAGTAACATTCTGTCCCAGCAGAATAAAAGGTAGAAAACCACATGATAATCTCAAGAAACACTGAAAACCTCTTGACAAAAGTCAATAAACTTTGTTTTCTTTTCTTTTCTGGTTTTTTTTTTTTTTGTACTGAGGATGGAACTCAGGGGCACTCAAACACTGAGCTACATCCCCAGCCCTATTTTGTATTTTATTTAGAGACCGGGTCTCACTGAATTGCTTAGCACCTCACCGTTGCTGAGGCTGGCTTTGAACTCAAGATCCTCCTGCCTCAGCCTCCCTAGCCACAGATATTCCAGGTGTGCGCCACTGCGCCCGCGTGTCAACACATCCAGGATGAAAAACAAAATTGAACGAGAAAAGGAAGGGACTTCATGACCTGATAGCAGCTCTGAAAAACCCACAGCTATGTCATACTTGATGGCAAAAGACTGAAATCTTTCCCTAAGATAAGGAATAATGAAGATTGGCTCCTCTTGCCATTTCTATTTAACGTTGTTCTTCAAGTCCTACCCACGCCAATTCGGCCAGAAAAATGAATTAAAAAAATTGAAAAGGAAAATGTAAAATTATATGTCTTTGCATATGATATGATCTTATATTCAAAAAATCTTAAAGAATGCAAGATTTAGGAAATCTAAAGAGCTCAAGTGCCATATCAGAAGTTGAAAAATTGTTCAGATTATTTTACAGAAGCATCAGAAATCTTGGTGGTAACCATTGACAGGAAGAAGGTGATATATGTGTTCATTTGGAAAGACCTACATGCTCTAATTCAGAGGGCAGGGGCACACTGTGGCATAGCCACATTTAGAATATTCTGCTGTTGGTAAAAAGAAAAAGTGCGTATGTACATTAAAATATATGCATCATTGTAGGAGCTCCTGTATTTTCTGGGCTCATGAGAAATGACTGTCTCTGGAATGCTGAGAATTGGTACTCAGGTATGTGGGGTGGGAAAAACTAATTTTTCATTGTTCATCCTTTTGAATCATTTTTGCCATACTCTTGTCATTTCTTAATGAAAAAATGGACAAAAGAGTTTCATGGAAAATGAGAAAATTATCTTCCTACCTATTTCTTATAAACAAGCCCAGATCTGCAGAAGCAATTTTGAAATGTGAACTGGAGACATGCAGATGTCTATTGCTCTATAGACTCTCCTGCAATGGCTTGAATGTGGGCTGGCAAAACCCCAGGATGTGTATGGAACTCCTGTAAAATATGGGTAAAATAATAACCTTAGCTTTGTGCCCCTAATTCTCTCTTTGCCGGTGGCATCTAACCCATTCCTTCATCGTGAAATAATAAAATGGGGGCTGGGAGAATGGTTTCTGAAATGAGAACGGTGATTAATACTCATAGCTGTCAGTCTTTAGCAGAAATTTATCATATTATTCAAAGAATTAAATTCCTCCTCCATTAAAAATATGACTAGAAGAATGAATTAATTTTCAGCGTAATAACTTAAGCTACCATGTTTTGCATGACAATGAGAGTTTCTGAACTTTTAATGAACTATTTCCTTTAAAATGTTCTAATGAGGCTGAATTCAGAAAGCAATTCTCTGATAATTACTAAGAGCTGAGACTCTCCCAATAGAGCTATTAGGTGAAATAATTCCCAAGGGAATTATCTTGAGATAAGGACAAGCGAATAGACTCTAGTATGGGAATCAGAATGCAGAGCTCATGTGGACTATTATGTTTGTGGTCACACCAAACCACCTGTCTGATGTCTTTGTTCTTGTGTAGGCCCCTTCCCCATTGACTCTGGGCTTGACCAGGTGAGTTGCTTAGGATAGAATATTAGCAAGTGTGACTCAAGCACAGACTTGATAGATGTTTGCTCATTGGGGTTTGTCTTTATGGAATGCTCCCTCATGGAAGCCATCAAACCCACAAGATCTGACTGGTTGGAGGCCACCATGCTGTAAGGAAGCCCAAGCTACTCAGGTGGTAAGGTCACACAGAGAGAGAAATCACAAGTTTTGTTAGTGTTTGGCTATTGTAACTCTCTAGCAAAGTATCACACCAAATACATGAATATGTATCTCAACCCCAGCACACACTACCTGAAGGGAAAGCACTGCCCAGCTGAACAGTAGCTCAATTTCTTATTGCTTAATCTGCTAAATTTGGAGTGTTTGGTTACGCAGAAATAGATAAGTAAGAAACACCTTAAGGTAAAGGTAACAGACACCAGAAATATATGAGGAGTGATGATTCTTTTATCAATAATGGTGTTAGAGATCTCTTACTAAACTGTGCTACAGAATTCCATGGGTAATATATATATAATGCAAAATTGATCCTTAGGACTCAACCATTAGCACTGATATCCCTGGGAGATTGACAATTTTGAAAATCTCAGGCCCTGCCCCAAACTCACTGAATCAGATCTGCCTTTTAACAAGATTCCCAGGTGTTTCATGTGCTTGTCAAAGTTTAAGAAGTGCTGGTCTGGATGAAAGGGTAGACACCTGGCTGGTAACTGTGTTTGTAAGTTCCCCAGGGATGCCAGGAGTCAAAGCACACACTCTGAGTATCAAGAATGGGAGGGTCATGACTCTCTGCACACACAACCAACTGCACTTGGAGATCTCTGTGAGTTCCTTTGGAGTCTTTATAAGGGAATAAGTCATCTGCTGAAGGTCTCTCTGCCACTTACATTTCAAGCCTAAAGCAGTTAGTTTCTAAGTCACTGTGGCCATCTTACAAAAAGTCAGGAAATAGGACTGTTTGTTAACTGCCAAACTGATGATGTTTTATTGATACAGAAAGGGAGTGAAAAGAAAAATGCTTCCACCTGAGAGGTGTCTTGAAGTGCTGGGAGAGGATAACGGCTGAGGGTTCCAGAGTTACCTGAGACCCTGAGTTGCTCCCTAACATTCATTGAGTAAAACCAATCACCTAACCTAGTTCGTGTCCAGTTTAACCCTGGAGTTTCTACTCTAGGAGGTTGTGGGTGGGTCAGAGCAGATTCTAGGATCACCCTTTTAAAATCCCAAGCACACTTACTTTTAATGTCTTCTGATTTTTGTGGTATAAAGCCTCTTTGCAGATTTCAAGCTATCAATAATTTAACAATTGATTCCCCAAATGTTGAACAAATATTTAACAGTCAGCTCTCTTGAACCTGTATAAGCCAAATACACCATGTGTGAAGCAGTTTTTTCCTGTGCCAATTATAATGATAATGATGATAATACTAGTGCTACCGAGGCAAGAGGATTGTGAGTTCAAAGCCAGCCTCAGCAAAAGGGAGGCACTAAGCAACTCAGTAGGGTAGGACCCTGTCTCTAAATAAAATACAAAACAGGGTTGGGGATGTGGCTCAGTGGTAGAATGCCCTGAGTTCAATTCCTGTACCTCCCCCTACCAAAAAAAAAAAAAAAGAGTAATGCTTAATATGTATTGGATGACTTACCTGTGACTTCACCTCACCCTAGCACCAACTTGCAGGGCAGGTAGAATGAAGGAAGTAGTTACAGCTTCCCTCATGCTTTCAATGGTCTTGTGTTGAGTAGAGGACCCTGTATTATGTTTTTCCATCCTAAGGTACTGATAACCTCCAGGAAGGTCAACTGGCTCCTACATAATTTTTGTAGAACTTGGGCAGCATTTTCTCAGGAGCTCCATCACCACCTGGTGGCAGGGGCTGGCAGAGTTTTGGTGCTCACCATGGTGGACTTGAATCTCAGAGGTGCAGATTCTGCTTGGAATTTGGTATCCCAAGGAGCTATTCTGAATGGCCAAATTGTGCATCCTAGAAGCCTGAAAGATGCTGTCATGGAATGAATTTTGACCCATGGATATAGAAGCCTGTGGATACTTCTCCATGCCTCTGAGTCTATTGAGTTCCATGAACTCTTCCAAGATCTGTGGACCATCGGGTCTCACTGAAGGAGTCCAACAAGACTTATGCTGAGCTCCATGATGCACCTCTTTGGTTTTGGTCTCTTTTATTCTCTGCTTCACTTCCTCTTCATCCTTCACTCTTAAGTCTTAGAGGTTGTATTTTCCAGGAAAGCATTTGTATTACTGCTTTTGTCACAGGTTCTGTTTTAGAAAATGGAAATTAAAATTAGTCCCAATTTGAACTATTGATTTATTTTGCTCAGGCCATGAGCTTGTACTACTGTCCTCTCCTCTCCCCTGTAATGATTGATTGGACATCATAGGGTTGTCTGTCCCTCTTTTGATCAGGACATCCTGGGACTGAAGGGCTTCAGGACCAAACTTGAGGACTTGGGAAAATAGCAGACCTGTTCTCTCCTGAGTCCCAGTTGCAAAGTTGACTAAGCAAGAAAATCTTTCTTTCTCAAATCTTTAACATCTTTTTCAAAATTCCAGATTTTCAATAAATATATATAAAGAAGAATATTTTCTATAATTTTGTTCAGAAAAAATCAAACTGTATGATTTAATATATATTTGTCTACATCTGTTCTCTTCTTAATAACATATATATCAATGTAGTATAAAGTGAATGATGTTTGGAAACTTCAGCTGTCCCCATGTACCACTCTCAGGCAATTCTCCAGAAGTGTTTATGTACAGATACCTTGGCTGGATGAATGAAGTGCTGGTGAATAAAAGCATCTTTATTTATTTAGAATTTGCTTAACTGATAATATTTTGGTAGGCCTTTTGCCTCTTAGTTCTCATTCTTACATGCTTCCTTAAAACACATCCCAAATCCAGGGGGAACAGGAAGAGATTCCAGGGCCTCCATCATACTGGCAACTTGTCTTTCACACTAGACTGCTGTGACAGGTTGACTCCACAACACCCCAGGGCACACTCTTCTCAAGCAGTTTCTGCAGGGAAAGCACTTTTTGTGCTTCCATTATCTACAATAAGCCAGTACTGAAAGTTATGCATTTCTTTGTTGGGTATTTGCACATTTGCTGCTTTGCTCTTATTGACGATCAGAAGCAACCTGATGATCTAAGGCAACCTGGGAAAAAAGTGCCAGTTACATTTGGATTAAGAGGCATAAATTAACAAGGGCAAACAGAGCCACCCAAGAGGAATGGACTACTGCCTCCTCTCCTGTTATAATTGACCATAATCATATCCTTGTTCAAGACCCAAGGCTTCCCACAGGCTACAAACCCAAGCAAAGATGTCCTCAGAGAAATGCAAATTGTTTTAGTTACTATGGATGCATAACAAACCTTAGGAACTTTAAACAATGATATTTATTGCCCTTGGAAGTCTGTGGGTCATGCTCCATGACTTCTGGGGCTCCAGCTGAAAATCTTGACCAGCTGAGCCCTGCAGCATCTGAAGCTCCTGTGTTCTCTTCATATCATCTCTAGCAAGGTCAGGGTTGAACTGCCACATGGCTCATAGTCCAAGAGGTACAGCATCCAAGAAAGGAGTGGCTTAGCTTTAGAAGCCACATAATATTTCTTCTGCCATTGGAGAGGAGCCTGAGGAAATTCTACAGAAAGGAAAAGGAGATCTCAACTTGGCCCTTGCAGGTTCTTAACATACATCTCAGAAAAGAATTTCAGAATGTGTCAGAAGAAGGCACAGACAGAGATTTATTTAGGAAAACAAGAAGCACGGACATAAAAGGACAGAGTATGGGCCATCTTGATAGTGAGGGATGCTTTTGAGGTCTCAGGCTCTTCTTTTAAAGAAAAATTTGTACATAGAAGACATGAGAAATATGTAGGGGGTGGCATCAGACTGGTGAGCTCAATTTTTTAAGTCACGAAACACAGGGTGGGTCATAGTGGTCTGTTTTTTTTTTTTAGGGTCTCTAGATTGACGCTATCTTGTTAATAGATAGAGTTCAGAATGTACCCCTTTAATGGGTCCCTAGCAAGATTTTCACCTTGGCTTTACTTAGTCTAAAGAAAATAATTTGTATAATCTATATGTGTATGCAGGCTTTAATTACCTGGAAAAAAAACAGGCCTGAGGAGTAAAGCTAAGTGTGTTCATGGAGTTTCTTAGGTTTAGAGTGACAGTTTCTTTTTTTTTTTTCCTTCCCCCCTAGTCTCCTTTCTACTTATCCTTATTTCTTATATCCTACCTCACCAGGTCTATTGGTTGGAATGATCACAAAGTCCACCTGGACTTGGTGCACATAGACAATACTCTGAAAGAGGCAGATTAACATCACATCTTGCAAACCCCAGGGATGGAGATATCTTGGTGCAGCCACCTTTAGAAATCCATTGCCCAGGCTATTGTTTTGTAAAGGTGGCCTCAAGGGTAATGACAGAGAGACATGTAGGGTCGTGTCAGTGGGACCAGGATAGTCATCTGGGACTCAACTGGCTGAGTCCAGGGAAAGTCCCAGGGAAGAGGGCTCCCCCCAGAAGCTGGCTAGTTCACTATTTCATAGTATTGAGGAGGGTTCTTGGCCCACCTAGACCCTGACAATATCCAGGGCTGGAGTGGGTTGGTGAGAGGTTCCAGGTAGCAGTTCAAGTTAATTTTGCAATAGTCAGTCCCATGCTGCTTTGGGTCCACAGGATCATTCAGACCAGGAGTTAACCCAATAATAGAGGACAAAGAAATAAGGATGGGGTGGGGTGGGCAATACTTACAATATCTTAGCCTAGTCTGTTATCAGGACTACTCTTACAGCTGAGTATAGGCAAGAGGTAAGGTTTTCCTTAACTCCTTCTCTTAGCCAGGGAATCTCTCCTCTCCCAAGGACTTTAGGCCTTCCAATAGCAAGTTTGATCCCAGGTCTGGATGATGTCCTTGGCTTTCTACCCAGGGAAGGATGAACCTTGGTAAGTGGGGTCTGCTCTTTTGGTGTCTGAGGAGACTACTGGTCTCAACACAAGACTGCAAGGAGGTGGAGGAAAGAGGAGGGTGACTGCGGGTCCCATGCCTCTGGCCTTGGGATTCCTACATTGGGTGTGTATTAGTCAGCTATTCATCGTTGTGACGAAAATACTCAACAAGAACAACTTAGAGGAGAAAAAGTTTATTTGGGGCTCACGGATTTAGAGGTTCAGTTCATGGTGGGCTGACTCCAATGCTCTGGGCCCAAGTGAGGCAGAACATCATGGAGGAAGGGTGTGGCAGAGGAAATCTGCTCAGCTCATGGAAGCTGGGAAGTAGAAAGAAAGATAAAGTATCTAGAGACAGATGTAATTCAGGCCATACCCCCAGTGACATACTTTCTTCAGCCATACCCTCTAGTTACCTGCCTCTAGTTACCACTAATATTCCTTCCAAATTACTAATCCATCAAATAGATGAATCCACTGATTAAGTTACATCTCTCCAACTCTAATCATTTCACCTCTGAACATTTCTGCATCTTCTCACACATGAGCTTTTGAGGGACACCTCATATCTAAACCATAACAAGTGCTTCCATGAGGTTCTCTGAGCCAGGTTGTAATGTGGGCACAAAGCCCAGGCTGTGCCTGGCAGCTCACCACTGCTGCTCAGATCCTGCCTCAGGAATTTTCACTCTGAGAGTCTCCTTCTCAATTTCCCCTTCCTTTTGAAAGCCTGTAGGAACTTTCAGCAAACAGGGCTCCAGATGTGTATGAGATCAGAGCCAGACTCAAGATACCTGAGACATTCCTATCCCAGCTGTGGTGAGTTAGTGGTGATTGCTGCCAGCCTCTCTGGGAGGGTGGTACAGGAGGATATATGGCTCCAACCAGGGGGCTGAGCTATGAAGGGAGTTGCTCCTCACCCCAACCCCAAGAAAGTGGGATTATGAGGGAACACATAGGAAACAGTGGCCAGTTTGGAACCAATCTAAACAGCAGCACTTGGCCTTGCTGGGCTCCAGGGTGGGGTCTCTGTATCATCTGTACTCTTGAAATGGAGCTAGAAGGTTGTAATGGTTTCCATATGAAGTGTCCCCAAAAGCTCATGTGGGAGACAAGCAAAAACGTTCAGAGGTAAATTGACTAGATTACAAGAGCTCTAGCCTAGTAGTGGGTTAATTTTTTTTTTTTTGGTACTTAACTACTGAGCCACTTCCCCAGCCCTTTTTATTTTTTATTTTGAGACACAGTCTCACTAAATTGCTTAGGACCTTCTAAGTTGCTGAGAATGACTTTGGACTTGTGATCCTTCTACCTCAGCCTCCCAAATCTGTGGTATTAAGGTCTGCAGCAACATACCTGGCCTGGATTAATACAATGATATAGATTAACTGGGTGTTGACTGTAGGCAGATAGGGTGTGGCTGGAGGAAGTAGTCACTGAGGGTGTGCCTTTAGGGTTTATATTTTGTCCCTGGTGAGTGGAACTCTCTCTGCTTCCTGGGTACCATATTTGGAACTGCTTTCCTCCACTATGTCCTTTGGCCATGGTGTTCTAGATCACTTTAGGCCCAGAGCTATGGAGTTGGCCAGCCACGGACTGAACCTTTGAAACTATGAGCCAAAATAAACTTTCTCCTGTAAATTGTTCTGGTCAGATCTTTTGGTCACACCGATGAGAAAACTGCCTAAAACAAAGGTCAAGCAGTGTCTCCAGGAAACAGAGGAACAGGTAGCTATAATAGGTCATAGCAGGATGGCACACAGAGTTCAGGTGGGTATTAAAGGGGAGTTTTATGTGGCTTAGACCCACAGAAAGATGAACCGCTACAGAGAGAAGCCCCAGCTTGGGACCCTGGAGGAGGGTTGCAACATGCCCATTCCCACTAGGAGCCCCTTGGGTAGAGCTTCTCCCCATTGGGGACTGTAGCTAATGCATCCAGGACTGAGCTGCCAGGGTCCTACCCTCCACAGTGAAGAGCTCTGTTGGAACCCAGGGGTGACTTCCCAGTTCGAACCCCATTACAGAGTCTGAGCAGTTCACAGGGGGGTTCAGCTCAGCTGGAGGGTCCCTATCCTTTTCCTTGATACCATTTTCTGAGCTGCCCCACCCATCCCCCAGTTCCCAGGCTCATCTGGGCATCTGCATGTCAAGCTCACTGTTGTGGTCTGAGGGATGCCTCTGGGACTTGGCTTTTGTCCTTATTTCAGGAATGTCACATGTTTATGTGTCACTCTAAAAGAGCTTGTATCTTTGAACAATATCAGAAAAAGTGGGTGCAAACACAGTAGTGACTACTGATGACGATGTAGAAAAGGGCTAGTGACAAGGGAATCAGCCTCCCAGTTAGTCTTACAAGTAAAGATGGATAGTGTGGTGTAGGGATGCTGACCACTCACCTAGGAGGCTGCATGAGAGAGAGGATAGAGGAAATTCATGCAAGGGGGGTCGATGTGGAAAGATTGGGAAACAGCCAGAATCTTTTGCCTGTAGGGCTGGCCTCCCAGTGTCCAGTAGCTTTGCCCAAAGCTGAGCTAATGGTACTGAGAGGTTGGAGAGAGGCCTGTGTAGGCCATGTCCCTGAATGAAGGAGATGCTTGGACTCTTAATTAATGTAAATGTTCCTTAATCATCCTCAAATGGAGCTCCTGATGAGGGTTGCCATGGCCACAGGGCTCAGTATTTCACATCAGCCCTCCAAATCCATGTCTAATTCTGAGGCAGTGTGTGTTCTGAGCATTGGGCATCTACAGAGTTTGCCACAAATTCCTTGGGAACTTTTTCTCCTGTAATATTCAGAGTCCCTATGGGTTTTCACTGTTAGGTGATGTTAGTGAATGGTCTGGTGGGGTTTGTACCTGGCTGCAGTGTTTCCTACATGCCTTAAAGCAACATCACCAGGATAATCAAGGTAGAGGCTATTTCACCATTGGGTAGAAGAGAAAATAAGTGCACACAAGGTCTGTGACTCACACAAGTTTATTTATGACTTGTCCAAGCTTCGTGCTTGATGAGGTTGCTGAAGATTCTGGGCAGTTTTATAGCATCAGGCACTATGCTGGGACATGAATCATTTCACCTGGTATCCTAGCAACCTGTGAAGGAGATATCACCCCATTTTTCAGGTGAGAAGACAGGCTCAGAGATGGGGGGGGGTAACTTACCTCAGATCACAAAGCAATGGAAAGGCTGAGTGGAGATACCAGTGCTGTCAGGGCCCATGCTTGGAAGAAGAGGCAATTCCTAGACTTGCCTATATTTTCTGTTTCTGGCCCCATATTAACAAGTTGCCATGGTAGGGGTGCTCACCCACCGCCTTCTGACCTGCAGTGCTGCTGAAGGTCACAGAAATGGAGCAGGAAGGTAGGAAAAGGCTGGGGGATCACACCTTGCTGCATGCATTGGTGCAAGGCTGGGGCAAGTTTCAGAAAAATTCCCCAGTCCAACATGTTCCACTGCAGAGGGCAGGTCCATGCAGAAGTGAATCTTCATGGCTTACATCCTGAAAGTTCCTAGGGACTGCTCAGGAGCCAGCCCAGATGTGCAATGCATCTGTACAGCTGCAGATGTGATGAGGGCTCACTGGGTCCCCGTGAATGCCTGATACTCTCAAGAGGGTGGCACTGACAGCAGGGCCTGGATTGCCATAATTAATTCACCTGCCCTACTGTCCCTGTTATACTAATTAAAGCAAGGTATGATCATCTGGGTTTCCCTGCAGCTTTTTCAGATTTTTCCCCCCACTAGTCTAAGAAGGACTGTTAGCCTTAATATTATTAGATAATTATGGCTTACAAATGGTCAGACATTCATCTTGGGAAGGTGGGTCTTTGAAATGTGGAACAGTTGCTTCACAGTAATGCATGCCTCTGGGATGATGGCAGAGCTGTGAGCCTAGGCCTATGAGTCGGCTTAATACTGAGGGTTTCTTTCCTAGTTTGAGGCAATGTGATATTAGTTGGACTTGACCACTTCTTGGGAACAAAGACCTTTCTTCTCTCCTGAATCTGCTTCTCTTGTCCAGGCAGACAGGCCTCCTTGATGACATTTGCCTTATAAGAACTTTTGCAGATGCCAAGGTTCTGTCTCCACTGGAGTGATGTTGCTTGTATAGCTAAAGGCCCCCAAAGGCCCAAGGTCTCAAATACAGAAGGTTATTAATTGCTCTTTGAAGAATCTAAAGTATGAGTTTCCAGTTGGCAGGTGTTTTTTTTTTTTTTTTCCATCATGAGGCTCCTCCCAGGAGTCCTTCCTTCATGTGCCTCCTCCATCCTTGAGGGCCTCATTTCCCACATCTGAGTCCAGTCTGCAGAAGGGGAAAAGAACACACAGGATGGTACTGGACTAGGAAATGCCTCCATTGCCCACATCCTATAGGCTAATTCTCACCTGGCTGCTTTGGGCACACGATGGGACTTTCTATGGTTGATGGACATGTCTTTGTCCTGGTGGCTGCTCAGAACCCTTCTGAAGTGCTTTCTCAGGAAGGTCCACTGTGCATGTCTGAGGGAAACTGTCTCCTTATACTGAAAAGGTTGCTGAAGAAGTCATTCACATATATGTAATATACACACATATTACTATATAATTCACATATAAACATGCTGTACACACTCTGTATTCCTCCTCTTTTCCTGTGTGGTGGAATTTACCTAGCACAGTCCTTGGGTCATGATGGCTGCTTAGTTGTGTTTCTTAAATGAATCACTACAAGAGTAGATCAGTGAATGAATGAATGCATTTGCCAAGAATCCATGTGTTCTCAACTCTATTTTATTATTCAGCTGAGAATTAGCAATCACAGATGTATTTAACCCACTATTTACTATCTGTGTTGTAAAATTTTCTATGTTTGGCTCCAATATAATCTAGGGGGGAAATATTACATTGGCCATTGAGTTGGCATGTTAGTCATTTTCACTGACACGGCTGTGACCAAAATACCTGACAAAAACAGCTTAGAGGATAAAAAAATTTATCGTAACTCACAGTTCCAGAGGTTTAGTCCATGTTAGTCTAGTCTATTACTCTGGGCCCAAAGGAAGGCAGGACATCATGGTGGAAGGGTGTGGTGGAGCTGCTTTACTTGTGGCAGCCAGGAAGCTGAGGGGAGCCGAGAGACATTGCACAGGGAAGATGACCCTGCCAGGGCATATCCCCAGTGACCCACCTCATCAGGCCATGCTCCACCTGCCTACAGTGACCACTCAGTTAGTCCATTCAAACAAGGATGTATTGATTAGGCTACATCTCTCATAGTCTCATCATGTTACCTCTGACTATTCCTGCATCAACACAAAGCTTTTGGGGGGGACACATTATATCTAAACTATAACAGTTGGCATCTGTGTTAAGTGATACCAAAGCCAGCAAAGCATCACTTCTGATTGCATCCACAATCAGATCTGAACTATGAAGAGATCCTGATGCTGGTTGTGGAACTGGACCAAGTTGGTAGTGGAAGGAAAATTTATGGAAACTAAAAGTAGTAAAAAAAAGAAGAAAGGTGAGCAGTGAGCACAGAAGCAGAAAGTCCTTCAGCTAGTGCTTGAATTCATGAAATCCTACAATTCCTGGTATTTCTCAGAAAGGGAAAAGAGTGGCCCACAGAGCTGCCAGGGACTCAGAAAGCAACAGCCTGTCTGGACAGTCAGCTCAGTCTCAGCTGGTGGTGGCAGGCAGAGGGGGAAGGAGGGATGCTGTGGATTTACAGCCATCTCCCCAAAGGAAGCCTGGCTGGGAATCAAAAAGAAAATTATCTTCTGTAATGCTTCATTTCTTTAAATTTATGGCAGCAATAACTCTTTGGGCCTTCAGTGCTCTAGCCCATGGACTCAGCAGGTAGAGGCCAAGCATGAAGAAGACTTTCTAAATGCTCCTGGGGTGGGGCAGGACAGCCACTTCTTTCAGGATAAGCAGGGCCCAAGCATCTGGCTTGTGCCCAGAGTCTGAGGCCTTGATAGTCTCATTTCAACTGTTTCCAAACCTGGATGCTCCTCAGAATCACCTTGGGGTTTTAAAATTACAGGTTCTGTCACCGCCTCCCTAAGGATGCTAATTTGTAAGTCCAGTGTGGGATCTGAGATTGGATTTTGTAGCAGGTTCTGCAGGCATAACCTTCCCAGGCCCAAGGCTTGAACCACTTCTACCCCAGGCAAGAGAGAAGTACACACCACCCATGTGAGGGCACAGTGAAGTCACATGGGAAGTGGCAGGAATGGTCTGTCCACAGGAACAGACTTTCTTGACCGTACTCAGTGTTTATCCATTTAACCCTGAGACACCCTTGAGTGTTAGGCTGCAGTTAATTAACATTAGGGTTTTTCTTCCAAGGGAAATATCTACTCCTCTTGGGAGTCATTTTTCAACAGTGTCCTTCTGCTTAGTCACCCAGCAGGGCTCCACCAACCTGCCTGCCCAGCTGGGTCTCCTCCTCTTGAGGTCTTCAGACTTGCTCATTTGTCTCATCACTAACTTCCTGTGGAGGTTTGTCCCCCTCCACATCAGAGGTCACATCCCCTGCTGACCTCATGCCACCCGCAACTTCCCTTGGAAGTCACATGCGTCTTTTGTTCTTGGAGAAGCACTGTGTGCTGACAGGGGTGGGAAATTTTCTCAGAGATAGGCAAGCTGTGCAACTTTGGAGTCAGATGCACTAACATTGCACCACAAGGTCACAAGCTGTGCAACTTTGGCCTCCCAAGGATGGTAAGTGACTTTAGTGACTTCCTTGTCAGTGGGGTCAAGAAGTGCCAGAAACTTGAATTCTGGAGGTACCCTGACTCCTCCCATAATGGAGGCCCCCAGGCTCTGGATCTCCATTGATTAATAAATTTTAACAGAATTAAGTGAAGCATACTTTTCTGGGGTTAGGGAGGAGGTAGACAGGTGGGATCCAGGCATGTGGTATCAGAAAGATTGCAGTCCCTGCTGACCTCCATGTGCCAGCTCTTGGAGGATCCCACAGCTGTGTCTACCCAGGGACTCGCTCAGACAGTAGGAAGCTTCAGATTTTGCACCCAGCAGAAAAAAATGAAGAGTAACTTCTTTGGCACACACCTTGTGGGACAAACGGCAATCCTGTACAGAAGCTCTTCTCACTCCTCTTGGCACATGGAACTATGTTGTTGGACAGAAGGTGCAGATTGAAGGCCCCATAATAAACAAAGTTTACTGGAGTCCAAATCTCAGAGGAAATTTTAATCTGCCCTTGATGTAATAACAGTTAATATTTTTGAGAACTTTTAATAGAAATTATGCCAATGTTAGATATTTGGGATTTTGTTTAGTCTCTCTTGCCCAATTATCCTGTCGGGAAGATACAGTTATCACCTCCATTTTATAGTTTGGTGGGGGTGAAGTTGCTCACCCTGGGTCACAAGATGAGATTGGACCCAGAATGTCTGCCTCATGGGCCACAGCCTTGATTCTGGGCACCAACTCCATGTGATTGGTTACTGCATCGTGCCTCTTGGCCAATGTCTGAAGAACATTCCCTCTTCTTGGCTTTTATCCCAGGCCTTTGCTCTCTCTCCTCTGCAATAATCTGCTAAGTTAGAGTCTCCCCCAGGCTCTTTGGGTTCCCACCGACCTAAGGGCTACCACAGCTACCTTTCTGGAGCATGGCTGTTCTTATCCTGCTTCCCTAAGTCCCCATAGATCCTAAAATCCTCCTCTTACCATGTTTTGTGCTACACTTCTTTCTGTACAGAATCTGGGTTTTCTTGCCTTTCTCCTCATGGCTGGCTTGTACTCTGATCATGCCAGCTCCCCACAGGTCCTCTACGACACCTGCTTTCATCTGGCCACGTGTATTGTTCCTTCTCTGCGCCCGGAAAGTCTCCCACCCCCAGGTATAAATCCATTAGACCTTTCCACACAATGGGGCAGGAATGCTCGCAGTGCCTCTCATTGATGGCCAGGCTGGTAGACTCCCTCATCCAGCCAAGGTTTTTCTTAACACAGGGGTGTGGAAGCAGCAGGCTGGGACCTTTGCTCCTTGATTTCTGGCATTTTTGTTATTTTTCACCCAAGTACTGGATCTTCCATTTATTCCTCAGTTTCAAGGCCAAAGTCTTAGCCATGAGGTCCTGGCATGTTTTCTCAGAAGCAAAATCTGTGGATTCCTGGGGCAGGTTCTCTGGGTGACCTCCACACATGTAGGTTTACAATGCAGGTGAGTATTGCAGGTGCATGGGGTCCCCAGCTCTTCCCTAGCCTCATGTCCTTCCTTGCCAGTATCTGAGCTTTTCTATGGTCCTTAATGTTCTGTGGCCCTTGTAGATTCCAGGGTCTTTGCTGACTTTCATCCTCCACCAGGCCTCTGTGGTCTTTTTCTTGCTCTATCCCTGCAGCCTTTGATGGAAATCTGTCTCAGAGAACGTGGGTACCAGGAAGCACCTCAGTTGGGAGCATCAAAACAAAAACTGAGAACTTTCCAAGTCAATCTATAGACTCTACCTCAAACCTGGGGAGCTGGTTAAAACCAATTGCTGGACCATCCTAAACCTACTAAATTCAAGATTTCTGGAGTGGGGTTCCGGAGCTACACTTTTTAAAATACATATTTTATTTTGGAATAATTTTAAGATTTAAAGAAAAGCTGCACAGACAGTACAGAATGCTCCTTATGTCTCTCCCCAAGTTTTACTTTCTTTAATGTTATCATCTAACATGATCAAGGAGCAGTTGTCAAAACCAGAAAAAGCAATGTTTACATATTACCATTAGTTAAATCCATACTTCATTCAGATATTTCCAGTTCTCTCATTAATATTCTTTTTCTGCCCCAGGATCCAGTCCAGGATGCCAGGACCTGGATTTTAAATAAGTACTCTGGGTCATTTTCAAGCTCCCTGGAGTTTGAGAAGTCTGATGGGTTTGAAGATCACAATTAATAGCCATATTATAGGCCCAGAGAGAGCCAGGGGGATGCCTGAATTACCCCAGGCAGAGATAATACTTGAGGTTAGATATTTTCTCCTGATTATCACACTGGATGCCCTTAATACAACATGGCGCTCCCATCCTTAGCTCCACGTTATACACCTCTTACTTTCTTCTGATGCTAGATCCACAGTAGGGAGCACAACTATCAGTTCAGTTTCACTTGGTAACTCTTCTCACAGGCCCAGGGCATGCTCCATGGACCAAGGCCTGCTTGGGCTCCTGGGCTGTGTTTCTGATGAACAACACAGCTTGGGAAGTTACTGCCATTTGGGAGAAGCCCTTTTCCTTGCTTTTCTGAGCTTGGACTTGGGATCTGAATCTGTACCCAGATCCCTGAAATTACTAATGCAAGTTACATGAGAACAATAATGGGCTCATTTTTCTCATGGACTTTTCATACCTCCATTGCTTCCTTGGAAAGCAAGCCTGCTTTTCAGTTCAGACGTTGGGGCTGACCTTGTTCTAATTGATTTGGATAGCGGAGATGCTGCTCAGACCAGCTGCCACCACTTGCCAAGACCTGATCCCCTTGATCCCATCCCCCATCCACCCACCTATCCTACCTCCTTTCTTTTCTACTCTGAGTTCCCTCCAACCTATGGCTTTAAAATGCCCCAGGATGCCATGGGAGGACAGACCAGTCCTTTTTCCTGGACTTGGACTTGTCTATGCCAATGAGCAGGGTCTTGGCGTCATATATGATGCTCTCCTTTCCCTGGATGCCAGCCTTTTCCTACACTTTACTAGTAGCAGCCTATGACTAAATAAAACATCCAGTTCCTCAAGCACGTGAGTGACAATTCAAGTGGCTGCTGTACTGAATGGCACAAGCATGTACATTCTGTCCTGGTATCAGCCCCTCTTGGAGCTCACATTCTCATCTGCAGTCATATGACTGCGTGTGGTCAAAGGGGTACAGGGAGGGAGAGGTGGGACTGGGGAATGGATCTGTAAAATTCACAACAACTGAGCTCTGGGATCCTCTGCTGTGGCCATCACTGTGAATCAGATGCTGCAGAAATAGCTCCAAGAGCTGCTTTGCTTCTGAGGGTCTCCTGGGCAGATGTGGAACAGGGCTGACCACTCTGTAGGAGGGCAAAGGAGGTACTCATCAATGTTTTCTAGCCGGTTGGTGGTAGGAAGGGAATGGCAAAGGAGACCAAGCCAAGCATAAGATATTCATGATGTGCTACTGGAGGAGGAGTGGGGCTCGGTTACCAGGAAACCACTGGGAGGTGGACAGCAAAGATGCCTTCCAGACAGGAAACCCCTGCACCTGCTGGAAGAGGTCAACCTGAAAATAAGTTTTTGACTTACAGGGAAATTGGCAGTTTCCCTTTAGCATTATATTTGAGAAAACTAATCTATTTCAATAATGTGGGGAAATAAAAGACCCTAGGGTCCTTTTTTTTTTGTCCCCGCCTCCCACCTTTTTGATGGAGTAAGGCAATTTTGGAAAGCATAGAGGGTTGAGATGCAGGTGTCAAAAGTGCCTTTTCTCCCTTTTCTAGGATAAAGATTGGATGAGAAGAAAATGTCTGTGATTTTTTTACTATTTTAAAATGCAAAATCTCTTTGTATTTATACACAGAAAACATCTGGGAATGTCTGAGCACAGCTGTTAATGGAATCTACCTTCGAAAGTGGGATTGTGAGGAATACTCACATTCTTTAAATTATGGATTTTTTAAAAATAATGAGCATGCACTGTCAAAATAAATAAAATGGACAAAAAAGTCATTGCTATTTAGGAGGGATGAGGCCACTTAGTCTCCATTCAGAGGTCCAGGATTTGGTGAGAATTTCTCTATGAAAATGGTCAGGTTGCCACAGACAGCCAGTAGCTGCTGGGATTCAGGACTTCTTGTTCCTAGGAAATCATGAACAGGGGCTTCATATAGGATTTATCTACTCCAGAGCCCCAGGCACAGCATAGCCTCACAGTGTCTCATAATGCTTTTTATGGAAACAACCTAACACAAAGTCTTAGGGACAGTCATCCCAGAAAGTACAAGTTAGGAATGGAGAGATGGGACAGGAAAATGGTTCAAGCCTGGTAGAAAGGTGTTAACAATTGGCTCCTGCACATTTGCATAAATGAAAAAGGAGCTGGTGTTCCCACAAAATCCTGTAAAAACTTGTTCATGGTCACAATCATTCATTATTGCCCCAAACTGGAAACAACACAAATGTCCTTCAAATGGTGAATGGATTAAAAAACTGCTTATCCGTGCCATGAAACATTACTCAGATATAAGAAGGTATAAACCATATTGATGCCTGTCCCAACCTGTAAGAATCTTAAATACATTATGCTGAAGGAGAGAAGCCAGGCTCAAAAACCTGTATGCTCTGTAACTCTATTCAGGTGACACTCTGAAAAAGGCAAAGCTATAAAAATGGTGAATGAATTAAGTGGTTGCCATAGGCTACAGGGGGGGCAGAGGTTGATTCTAAAGGGTGTGAGAGGTTTAGGGGAAGATGAAACTTAAGTTTTTTGTGATGGTGGTTACATGTCAATGTATCTTTATCAAAACTCCTGGAACTGCAAAAAAGGGAGGGGATATTTTTATGTTTAGGATAAATTAGTGGAAATAGGTATTATACCTGTTGAGTACATGAGAACGCTGGGCTAGGAGCAGGTAAGAGTTAGAAGCTGGACCACCTGAGCCAAGCAGGTTACCACCATTCCCTGAGGCAAGGTGTGCAGCCTGGGATGCCTTCTCTACAGTGGCTGGAGTAAGAACATAGAGTTCCTCACTGCCCATTGTGGGTAACTGGTCAGTCTTGAAGAGATGAGTTAGCATGTTGTGAAGCTCAGGTCTTACCTTCAGAGGGACTCAAGTGTAAACAAAAGTGGCCCTAGGGCATGCACAGAAGAGCTTCCTATTGGAGACGGGAGGGAGGAAGAGAATGCTGGTGTCTCAGGCTTCCAGGTTTGCAGACTACAGATAAGGACTTGGTGCCAGTGACTTATTTGTCAGGAGACCCCAGGAAGCACTAGTAAGGGTCAGGGACTTACAGTGGGAAACGGGGAGGAGCTACTAGAGGGGGGACCATTAAAGAACCAGTAATGAGTGTGCACATCTGAGGCTCAAAGCCCTTTCCCACAGGTACCCTGAGAGACCAGAAACCACACCTCAGAGTTGGCCCAGACAACCTAAAGTAAGCTGAGATGTTTGTCCACTAAATTCCTGTTGTCTTCACCAGAGGTTTCTCTTGGGACAGACAGCCCTTTCTGGTCCTGAGACTGGCCTCCCAAAGGTGAGCCTTCAGGCAGAAATGAGGTTCAGACTCTATCAGCCTGAACCTGGGAAATACAGGCAGAGCACTCACTACCTTGGATATCAAAGAAATTGACCTGCCCTGGAGGAGTCTTGTTATCAGGAAACAAAAGTTGTTTAACATGTCATCTAGTTTTCTGGTTTTATCTCATCAACATCTATATATATGACAAAGTGAGCAGAAGAAGCCATTTGTCTTTTCCTCCATCATCTTCATGGTCAAATTTTGCTTAGAGCTGGGACGTCTCAGACACAGAAGCATCAGGCTGTTTGAGGAAGCCCACAATGTCAGATGGAATAAGGTAATATCCAGGTACCAGTATCTTCTGTCTGAAACCTTTCCTACTTTTCCCCATTGCTCAGTGAAATCACACCAGGTACTTCCCAACCCCAAAACAATCTGTTGCTGAATTTTCTCATCCCTGAGCAAAATACTTTTCACTTTCTCCAAGATGAAAAAAAAGAAGGTTGTTATAACTATGTCAAAGCAAAGCACCTCTAATGAGTCTAATATTTAAGCCCATTACTTTCTAAGTGAAGCAGGGGTCTCCAGTTCCTTTTTTTGGAGACTCTGAGATCTCAAGGGGTGTTGATGTGTGACAATGGCTAGGCTTTCTTGACCAAACCTTTAAACCTTTTAAAACTGTGGTTAAATTCTCAGAATCAGAGAGCAGCCTTTGGGGTTCTGCATTTTTCCTTTGTAAGAAGAGGAGCTATCTTTGATCCTGAGAGGAGCCTCCATTTGACCCCTGTGAGCCTCAGTCTCTCTACTTGTCAGTTAAAGAAATAGCATGCCACCTGCCTTCCTCACAAGGGCATTTCTTAAAAGGATAAAATTTAATCAGATTCTAATATGTATGCATAGCACTTACTCTGTTTCCCAAATAACTAATGCTGAGGGAAGTAAACAAATGCATAAGAAGAGATGTCTATTCTCCAAAGAACACCTTAAAATACAGGGGGTTTACAGTCACATTGACAACCATAATGTAGGGCTAAACTGGGAATCTTCACAACAATGATAGTAACTATCCCTGCTCCTCATTGTGCTCAGCCTGGGCCCTGGCCCCTCATTCAATCCTTACAGCCAGGTCCCCTGCCTCTGCTTTGAAAATAAGGAAAGTGAAGCACAGAGATGTTTAATACCATGTTAGTGGCAGGATTTCCAGCCTGGATCAGTTGACTGTAAAGCCTGTGATTGGAGCAACTTCTTTGCCCTGGAGATAAAAGGCATGGAGACAGTGGCACTAATCATTCCATTCTTCACACTCAAAAGAATTCCCTGTTCATACTGAATTTTTAGCTTTCAATAATGACCACGAACCATATTATTCATACAAGCAATATGTATAATGTGTATGCACAGTTTAATAACAATAAAAGCATCCACATACCTGACCTGGTTTAAGCAAGGGGATGTCACCAGTGCCTCACACATCCCTTGCTACCTGCCACCCCTGTCCCTGCCTGTAGGAAGAATCACCTGTACCATCTGTGGCACCCTCTAGCTTCGTATTATCACTATCTTACCTGGATATATTTCATAGGTTATTGGTTTTGCTTTGAGCCAGGTCTAAATGGATCCTGGTATGGATTGTCTGTGACTTGTATTTCACTGTTGTGTTTTCGAGCATCATTTAGTTGATGTTCACTTGTTTCCAGCACTTCAGAGTCCCGGGGTGCAGGATTAATGGGAGTGAGTTTACAATAAATGCTGTGGTTGAGATTAATGGATTGAAGACCTGCCTGGGTTCAGGGAAAGAGGAGATAAGTGCTGAGACTGGAGGCAGCCTGGAGACCAGGCTTTCTGAGGTGTCTACAATGACCTGGGTCTTTGGGGATCAACTGCTTCTGATGTATCTGTGCAGGGTGGGCAGCTAGGGAACAGAGCAGGGCATGCCACTCTGAGGGTTTAGTGAGAACAAGATGGGAAACGAAGAAGAGCAGCAAGAGGGGCGTTGGGGAAGCCACAGTTAGGATTCTAGTTCCATGAACCAACATTGTGGTCCCACATCCATCTTCAAGGAGGCTGCCCGACTCACGCTCCCAGGGGAGCATGAGCACTCTATGAAGCTACCTGTATACATGTCTCTTCTGAGCAGGGGGCTGAGGTGGGCCATGTAGCTCTTCCTAGGGCCTTCTTTCTTTATGCTGCATATGCACATATTGTTAAGGATTATGGGAGAGTTTTGAGCCTCTAAATCACAAGTATATATGAGAAGAAACCCTAAATGTTGCAATTCACTTCAAAGTTTGCCTCTTGCTACCTACTGATCATCTCAGTCTTTGCCTGTCCCCTGAACACACATCCACCAGACATAGATTGACAAAAGCTTGGGATGGGCCTGCTCATGCCAGGACATTTTGTCAACCCCAGTAAGGAAGGTCCTTTGGAATGTAGCCTCCTGGGCCATGTGCCGCTACCCGCTGGGTATCTCTATTTCTCTGGTGGGATAGCTACTGCTTCTGGCTCTGTGAAAAATTAGAAAACACAAGAGCCAACATGGAAGTGCTGAAGTTAGAGTATGTACCAGAAAGGACAGGCCACAAGGGTGACTTACCGTCAGGTGGTCTGGGCTTGTTTTCCAGGGAATGTTGGTCTTTACTCCTAGGGCCTTTGGAAGGTTTTGGAGCAGAATTGTGATAGCCATTTGTGTACTATTTTTATCATGTGCATTCCTGTGTAAGAGAGACTTTAGAAAGAGAGACAGAGGATTCTGGTTTGCTTCTGGGCCCCAGAAAAATGTTCACTTTCAAGAACAGTTTTTTGTTTGTTTGTTTGTTTGTGTTGTTGTTTGTTTTTTTCTCTAAAACATTGTTTGAGAAGAAAGATTTAAAACTCCAAACCAAAGTTAAGGAGAAAACTGGTGGGTCAGCAAGCTGGTTGCAGGGAGAACCTCCTGGAAAGCAGGAAGAAGAGGTTGGAGCTGCTTCCTCTCCACCCTCAGTGTTCAAACTCAACCCCCAGAGCCACGTATGATCAGCTCCTGGAGAGTTTGAGAGTCAAGGAGAAGATTCTTTTGTACAAAGAGAGAGGCCTACAAGGGCTAAGCGTCATCATTAGCTCTGTTTTCACCTGAACATGAATGAGGTGGAAGTCTGAGGTCACCTGCAGAATTCACAGGCCACAGTAGGAAATTAATCTCACTATCTCACTGTGTTATGGCCACATCTCATCCACCTTCTTCCATAATTATACCAACTGTTCTCCCCTAATATGTGTACATCAGAGAGAGTGTGTGTGTGGGGGGAGTAGAGATTTGTAAGGTACTCATCTTAAAATTTTTCTTGGTTCTCTTGAGTTTCACAGCTTGACAGAATCACTTTCAGAGTAGCCCAGCTTTTATCAAAGAACCACACAAAGGGGCCACCTCATGGAGCCTAAAATGGACTTCTTAGCAGTCTTACAATTTAGAATAAGTTCACTTTACTTGAAATCAAGAGGCTTGGAAGCACCCAAGTCTAAGATCTGAGAAAGGGCTGCAGGCATAACACTAAGGTGAATCCAGAATACAGGGACACCCAGCATTCTGAATGCAGGATGTGGCTCTGACAGCCAACTGTTGTTGCAGGGACAATGGAGAGGGTCACTGAGACATCAGTGCCCATGATTAATAACCGAATGACATTTCACTCAGTCCTTCATTACCAGACCTACTATCTTTATTCCCCAGCTCCCTGCTCTTGCTCACTTTAATATGGGCCTCTCATTTCAGTCTGGACAGACAGCACATTGCTCACTTAAAGAGGACAGCCTGTGCATAAAATCACAAACTCGATGTCATTACATTCAACAAAGCACTGAAGGCCTTTCCTGCACATCATTCTAGACATTACAGCAGAATTTCATCATAAAGACATTTCACTGACCTGCACTCCACAAATGCAAAGAAAGAGAGAGCTCGGGAGTCAAGGCTAAAAGAAGGGACACCATTTAAATAAGCTTCATAATCAACGAGCATTTATCCAGAAGCAACAAATGCAATCAAGCCTGAAAAAAAAATCAATGCATTTTAAGCAAACTCATAAAATGAGAATGCATGAGTGATTTTAAAGTTTTCCTACTATTTATTGGGGGGGGGTAGTTTAAGGGGATGAGCAATCCCTGCCTCCATGATAATCCTTAAATCTGCTCAAGGAAGAATCAAAGAAGTCACTGGTGTTCCTACAGATAGACTGGTGAAAGGGCAATTGGAAGACCCAGTGCACCATCTCCAGAAGATGAAAATAATAATGACTATTAGGAAAAAAACAGAAATCTGGAATGTTCATGAATTTTGCTAGCTATGAAGTACCACAAGACTCCCTTTGTGCAATTATAAACTGTGTTGTGTTGGGTGTTTGATGTGGGATCGTTTTGCTGTACAACTGACACATCCCAAATCATGCATTCTGGTGTTGGACATCAATTAAAAGAATGCCATTCTTTTACATTACCTTCTTTATTTACAGCATCTTTACACTATACAAAATTACAAAGATCATTTTGACCATAGAATGTTTTCACCTTACAATGTTTAGAAACAATTTCCTTTTTGAGATGCAACACCAGAGCATTGCTTGAGATTTTGTAGCATTAAAATATGATTTTTTAATAGACATTACTACTATCAGAGCTGGTGTTTGTTTCTGCTCTGGTGTGATGACCTACACTCACTGGTCATCCTGGCTGTCCTAAATTCTTACAAGTCTCATCTCCACAAGCTTCCACCTTTTCTGATATGGGTACAGAGAGGGTCATGGGACATGAGTTCTATTCATGGCTTTGCTAAGTATCTAGAATGAGAAAATTTGAGAGGATGTGAGCATCACAGAGTAGCAAATTCCACAGGCCTCAGGTATATCCATCAGGTATATCCATCCACCCACTGATGTATATCAAGTCTGTGAAACACCTAAGCTGCTCACTGTTCTCCACTGCACCTGAGTTAGGGCCTGGACATCTGAAGTTCTGTATGATCATTGCCCCACAAAAAGTTTTTTTTTTTTTTTTCTCACTGATCTGGACTTAGGATTGTGTCAAGCACTGAGTTGATCTGTAATAAAAATGTGTTGCAGGGAGGGAGAGGAGCAAGTCCCATGCCCTAGTCTTTGGGGACAAGTGGCAGATGAGGCCTAATCTTAACTGTTCTGTAATTCAGATCCTGCAGGGTCCCTGTGGGCTTGGGAAGAGGTAAAAGAAGGCTTCTTTAAAAGACAGGCCTTGCTGGCCTCAAAATAAGGGCTGGGTATGGCAGTGGGCAGTGGATAGGCTGGGAAGGGCTCCTCCAGCTCTGTCTGAGGTCAGTGTTCTCAGACAGTCATTGAACACCTCCCATCTGTCCACCTCCTAGTGGAATGCTACTGGGAAGGTTTTGAGTGGACCACTATATTATAGGGACATGGTGTTTCTAAGGGATGCAAAACCTTAGTCTTATAAAACATGAGCAGGAATTCAAGATCACTAATAGTCTGGAAGGCCTTGAGTGGATGTAGGAAGTTGGTTATTGGGAACACCTCATCTTGTGGAGTGTAGGTGGGCAGAGAAGATGGGCAAGTCGCTGAGGCTCTCTGCACCCTAGATTGCTGGCTGAGGATGTCAAAAATGTTCCTGGTCTCCTGGGGAAGTTCAGGAATCTGATCCCAAGTCAGTTCACTTGCTCAGGACATCTTTGCATTTCACATCTTCCCTTGGGTTATTCTCTGGGAGCTGTGGCTTTGCAATGAGTGAAAGCCCTGGCTTGGGCAATTTTTTAATGAGTCAAATTTGTTTTCCTAACTTGGAATGGAACCACCATTTGACCCAGTTATCCCAAACCTTGGTATTATACCCAAAGGACACAAAATCAGTATACAAAAGTGATGTGGCCACATCAATGTTTATAGCAGCTCAATTCACAATAGCTAAGCTCTCAATCAACCGAGGTTCCCTTCGGCTGATGACTGGATAAAGAAAATATGGTACACATACACAATGGAGTATTACTCAGTCAAAAAGAATGACATTATGGCATTTGCCAGTAAGTGGATGAAACTGGAGACTATTATGCTAAATGAAATAAGCCAATCCCCCCCCCCAAATAAAGGCTGAATTTTTTTTCTGATATGTGGAGGCTGACTCACAATGGAGAGGGAGAAAGGGAGGCTCACTGGATTGGACAGGGCAGAGTGGGGCAAAGGCAGAGGTGATGAGAATGGGAAAGACAGTAGAATGAAACAGATATTACTTTCCTATGTTCATACATGAATATATGACCAGTGTAACTCCATATCATGTACAGCCACAAAAATGGGAAGTTATACTCCATGTATACATGATGTGTCAAAATACATTCTGCTGTCATGTATAACTAAAAAGGACAAATAAAAAATGTTTTACTAACTTTCAAACTGAAAAATGCATTTATTTTCCTCTTTGGTGCATAACTTAGAGTTTTCTCAGCTGCACGATCATAATTCAGTTCTACTTCTGGGATAACTGAGCTGAGTCCAGAAGGAGGTCTATTTCACATGTGATCAGCAAGTGAACACTGAGAAAGTTTAATTGCACCGGAAATCACAGATTGAAAAATAACATGAACTGCTTTGGTGCTACTCAAATCTTGGTTTTGTAAACATTTATGCTAAGTATTAACTATACTCTTCCATATTGGTTCTGCTAATAGGGATGTTTTGCAAACACATACAAGTCCGTTTTCTCTAGGGAGAGACACAAATTTGCACTGAGCTGTGGAGTCTGAGTGGATTTGTTAAGTCTGTCAAGCATTTCTTTTTCATCCAAATGAGTCAGTGTGGACTGAAAACAGAGACTGTAGTGGCAATGTAGCAACACCTCCACCTTTCCTTGTAACTCTCTACAGACACCCTCTAGATTAGGAGCCTTTTGTGCTGAGAAGTAGTAGAGAATGGATGTGTGATACTGGAAAAGTTGGAGGGCCTCAGAGGCAGTTGCTCAAGGCAAATCCCTAACAGGGGGAGTTCAGAAGACAGTCACTAAGGAGGCCAAGTCCTAATCCTTTCGAAGGACGTTGAGTGGGACCAAATGAGGTGTGGGAAGGGACTTCACAATTACAGGATGTAATTACAAAGTAATCACACAATTACTTTGATGGTTGGGAAGTCACATGGGGTTGATCTGTAGCTGCTCATGAATTCTGGGCATATATTTTTTTTTCATCTCTTTGAGCTAAAGCTTGAACTTTCTAAAATTTGAGTTCACATGTTTCCCTCGCCCTCACCCAGGGGTAATGTTGCAGGCTGGGAAATCCAGGAAGCAATACAGAGAGGGAGAACAAACAGGTTTACCAGGGAGTGACGCCGATGAACTACAAGAGGGAGAGGCCAATGGGTTAGAGGAGTTATCAGAACATGGGGCGGATTGACAGTCACTGGTATTCTCCAAAGCAAAAGCTGCTAGTGGAGAAGCCCTCCTTTGGGAGAATTGGCCAGGCTCTACGACCTGGCCCTGTTCACTCACTAACTATTGCTGCCCCAGGAAAAGCCTGGCTGGAGCTCAAATGCCCAAGGCCGCCTACCAGATGCACTCCTCACAGTTGGGCAGCCATCTTGGGTGGACACAGGGTCACCATAAGGGTAGCCTCAGGGGGGCTTCTAGCCTCAGGGGGATTCAAGTGGGACCTCACCAGTCTGAAAGTTTCACCTTCCACCTATTTCTGGGGATTCCTCAGGGGGCATGCCCATGAGTTTATGAAGACTGCATTCATTCATTACCAACCTTTCAAATCACCCTTTCTGCTCCCACCTAAGGGTCTCTTGTGTCCATTCAGGCAGCTTCCATTTGGTCTGAGGTGTGTGTCCTGGAGGGAGGATGCCACCAACTTCCACCTTACACAAGGAATGCTGGTTCCCAGGGGCTTCCCTAGCTGAGTGAAGATGGGTTTCCTGGGGTTTCACTGGGAGACCGTCTGTCTCCAGGCCTCCGGGATGGCTGGACCGGAGGCAGGGGGTAAGGAATGCAGGGCCTCCATCCTCAAGACTGTTGCAATTGTCTCACATGTCAAACCCCCTTCCTTCTCTCAGACGCCGGAGTGTCCTCTGCCTGCTGGACTCTGGAGAGTGGCCTCCCCCAAGTTAGCTGACACAGCCACCCGTGTCTGGATTTCATACAGATGTAAGCTCGGCTCCTTACCACAACAGGGAGCAAGGGGTCTAGGTGCTTAACACCCACTGCCCCTCTGTAGGCAGCTGAAGCCACTTTGTGGGGAAAAAAAATCACAGCTTTGTTCTGGGACCACAGACAGACAGACAGACAGACTCATGTGGACAGGGCAGAGGGCATCCCTACTGGGGATGGTAGTGAGGGCTTGGTTGACTACCAGGCAGAGTATCTGGGATGAGAGAGAGGATGTCACAGAACAGGAGATGCGCAAGCTTGCATGGGGTTGTGGGCTGAGTTGGGTCCCCCCCAAACTCATATATTGAAGTCCTGACCCCTGGACCTCAGAATGGACTGTATTTGGAGAGAAGATCCTTAAAGAGGTGATTAAGTTGTAGTAAGGTCATTAGATGAAAGAAGATGCCATCTACGCGTCAAAGGTCTGGGAGGCTCCAGGAGAAACCAACCCTTTGTCCTCTGTGGGCCCTCCCACCTCCTCTGGGAAAGGCTGTGCTCCGGAGAGGTGCCGAAGTCTCCTTCTCTAACTGGCACACAGCAGGGTACCAGTGGGAGAAGACAAGCCCTCTTGGTAGAGCCACATGAACCTGAACTCTTAATTCTGGTCCAATCTGTAGTGGGATTTCAGAGGGAAGGGCATGTAATTGTGTCTACTACGGCACTGGACGCTTGGGCTTCCCACCTTTCCTACCCAGGGCCGCACACTATCACCCTTTTATATAGATGTAGGACATGGGTTCAAGTTTTCTAGGCTCAACTCGAAATCTCGTCCCAGTTCTATCCAAGTGAATGGAAGGGGATCAGAAAGCTGAGGGATAGGAAGTGGCAAGAGCAAACAAGGCCTGCTTCGTCCCAGGACTTCACACCAGACACTTCACATCATTGGAGATGTAAAAAAGGCCACCCTCCATCTTTTGAGGACTAACAGTGAAAAATCATTCCATCCATAAGTTATTATTGACTCATAAAGATCTTCATAAAGATCATCACCTTGGATCCAGGGAGAACTGAAGAATAACTCAGTTTTTATTGACCTCTCTATACCTTGTTCTTCTCTCTGGGATGTGGAGATCACGGTTCCACAAAGACTATGGCACTGACTGAGATAACATTATAAAGTTTGATAAGTGGCTTCCATACTCTCTGTTCTGGTCATTGTAACAGTTTCATTATGGTTAATTTAAGAACAATGTATTGCTTGCGAAGGCACCAAATTGCTTTTTCAGCTACTAACTTATGACTTTTAAGGTGACCTTGTTGATTCATTAGAAATGAGGTCTTGCCTTGCAATTCCCATCAAGGCAGGTGCTCAGTGACCCTCTGAGTAAGTGGATGAGAATACTGTGCCACTCAGTGATCTCCCTGGGGAAGTGTGACCAATACCCATGTTGGGAAGCCTTGAGGAGTGTCTCTATCTCTTCCATGAAGCTGACTAAACGTGAGCACACACTAGTGTGCTTGACGTGAGCACATTGGGCTAAAGTGCTCTTTAAAGGGCATCCCCTCCTCCTCAGAAAATGTCAATTAAACTTCTCCAGTGACCCTCAACATCATTGTTTCTAGATTCTCAGCAAAATTCCTGCTAAAGAATTTTCAAGCAAAAATATGCCTGCAGAAGCAAAGTGTGATAAGGAAGACTAAGAGGCGTTCGCTGCATTTCAGAGTTAGGTCCTTGAAAGCCAGCTGATGGGAGAAGGGGAAAAAAATCTTCCTTTTCCAGACACTGATTTTCACAGAGACCCTCCTTGGCCTCAATTGGTTGCCCAGAACAGCAGGGGGAAAAACAAACAAACAAGCAAACAAACAATCCTACTGTCATGTAAACTTCTACAGATTGTAAACCTTGGAGTACCTCCCCCTACACACTGGGTATAAAGTTCAGGAGTTTTATCTGATTACAGTGAAAGCTTTTCCCTATGAACCTGGCTGCAGTCAATCAATAAATCTGCTTCCTGCTAAATCCTTGATGTCTGGCCTCGTCTATCCCACCACAGTGTCCGTGAACAAACACAGTACAAGAACTGAAAGAGTTCACCAAGTGTCTGGATGATGTACCAAGAGGGATGGAGAAGAAATCAAGTTTCCTTCAAGGTTGCCTCTCCAGTCTGAGTAGGAGATCCCACCTAAACTAAACTCACGCTCTTGGACTTGGGAGGTCTGCATCCTTCACAACTGCCTCTCCTGTGAGGAGATTGGATCCCAGATTGGATCTCTCCATCACCTTTATTTTCAAAGGGCCTGGAGTAGCCTTTGTTCATAGTAAACACTCAGCAAATGCTTGGTGAGCTACCTGGATGTGGAATGGGCTGCCCCGCTGCATTGTGCCTCTGGTTCTATTTCCCAGTGATCTTAAAGGACTTAGAATAGATAACTTCTGGAGATAACATACTCAAAGCCTAAATGTCCCTGTGGATCTTGCTGATCTCTGTCGAATCTCAGTGTTCAAACAGCCAGTCTTTCACTGGGAACTTTCTGTGACCAACTCTGGCCCTGTGGGTATGGTTTCTTGGCCATAAGCTCTCATGGCTGAGCTCATGAAGTCTCCTGGTGACATCTGGACCAACACCCTGGAAATGATGGCAAGGCTATGGGTAATGCATGTGCCCCCCATGGTGTGACTGGTGGTCTTGCCAACACCTTTAGCAGAGTAGTTGGGGAAGTTTGTTCAGCCACAAATGAGGAGACCTGAGTTCCTGTTTACCAGGAACTGTTCAGTCTTCCCCATGTGGAACCTTGGCTCTGTCATCTATGAATGTGAGATTTCTGAGTCTCACCAATTAGATGAACAAGAGAGTTTTCTTTATGAAGCCCCATGTCATAGCCAGTGTGCAAAGTATGATTACTTTATTGTTTCTATTCCCCTGGAGTTGGAAATTGTACAGGTAAAGGCAGGTAGAGGTGTGGAATGGGAGTGGCTGAAGCTGCGTTTGGCTCCACAGGCTTCTTCCAGCACATGAAAGGGGTGGGGGGGGGCTACCTCTTCCCTTCCCCCACATTTCCACTTTACTTTCTCTCTTCAGCTAAACTATGGTAAGGGGTTTCAATGAAGCCCTTTTATGGGTCTGTGAGTGGATCCCAGGCTTGACTAGCTGCTTGATAACTCCACCTGGGCGGTGACTAATTGAGAGCCACTGCTCAAAATGTGAACGTTTGTGCTGTGAATAACCAAGATGGATAATGGAGCAACGGGCTTCTCTGCACTGTTGGCATGGCCAGCTCTCAGTTGTGGGGCCATCCTGTGCCTGTAGAGGTGTTGAGAAGCATCCCTGGCCTCTTTGCACACTAGATGGGTAGTTGGGACAATCCACACAGTCTCTAGACATTGTCAAGGAACCTCCAGGGGTAGGTACAAAGATGTCCCAGGTTTGTTTATTCCATTTGCTGTCAGACATTGATATCCCTGTGTATGTGGTGGATCCAGGCCTCCGGCTTTGTGTCTTCCTGGTCTTATGCCTTTGGCCTTGATTGCCATTTTCTTGTGAGTCAGACTCAACATTGTGAGTTCAATATTGGAGGAAACGTTGGGGGGAGGGGTCAGGAAGAAAGTTCCTTATCTGTCTGAGAGCTGCACCTGCTCCAGGGGAAGCCATAGGTCAGGCTAGGACATTTGGAGGAGGCCTGCCATACACATTTCTGGTACTACAAGTTATCTCCCATCCAAGGGGATACTCTGTTTGGGATGGGCACAGCCATATGCCCTCCTTGTCCACATTTCAGTGAGACTCAATTGGGGTACCCCCTGCAACTGTCTCTGGTTGTGGTTGGGAGGGTGCTGGTCTCAGCATTCCTGTGCTGAGCCCAGAGCTCGATTCTGGCCCTTCCTCACTAGGTGACATTAGGGGAAAAGCCTCCCAGAGCACAGATTCATCATCCAAAAACTGAGGACAATGACAGGAATGGATAGGACTGCAAATATGAAATTAGAGCAGTTTGCAATGTACTCCTCCTATCTAAGGTGCCTGTTATTTAGAACAAACAAAATATTATTTGGGAATTCATGAAATGGCAGTTGGAGAGTTGGTTTGGGATGCCAGGACAGGTGGATTTTGGTTGCGGGGGATGTAATAAAAATAAGGAGTTTCATTTGTGAAGCTTCCATATTTAATTCCCACTTTTCCATTGTGGACTGAAAAAGGAAGAGTGAAGAAAAATTCTAAGTGAAAGGCCATTGCTGGACAATGACTAGCTCTTGCTTCTAACTATACAAGGGCCTCCAGAGAGAATAAATGGGTGCTAAGTGGGAGAGATTTTACAGTTCTGCATCAATTCTTCCACTTTTGTCCCTTAGAAAGAGCATAGCCAATCATAGCAAATTCTTCCTACTTATCAGGAGCACTTTATATGCCAATTCAAGTATAAAAATAGATATTGTTTAAAATGTGCAAAGATCAGATCCATGGATCGAAACATTTGCTCAGGTGACTTAGAGGACCATGAATCATCTTGTCCCACTTATAAATCTTGATTGGGCTAACAAAATAATTTGAACCTGAAGATGGATTCCCTAGTATAGTAGAAATAGACCAAACTTAGTTTAAGCCATGGATTGGACTCAGGTATTATGTCGTATGTGAAGGCCTCTAAGAGTACAGAACATTAGCTTAGAGTGGTGCCACTGGTCTTGTGATTTTGTGAGTCATTTCTGTTTCTCTCTCATAGTTACATAGATATCTTACTGATCCCATTCTCTATCTACCTATATTCAAATTGGTTGCAAATGACCTTTTTTTAAAAAAGCAAAGCAAAATGCCTTAGAGGCAATAATGGGTACAGGGGCATGCTCTCTGACATTTACATGGTGCCTCACACCTGATGGACTGCCTTGTGTTTGGTCTTTGTTCCATGAGTGCACACTGGGTGTAGAAGTCAGACTCATGAGCCTTTCTGCCTGGCCTGGGCTAGTGCAGCTCTGAGCTCACTGTGTGCTAGAGCAAAGGGCTTCTGGGGAAGAGACGGGACTGGAAGCAGTGCTCTATAAAAGGGACAGCATTGCATGGACGAGAGCAGAGGCAAGAGTTGAGCAATCACAGTTCTGTTCTGAACTGGGGGGAGGCAGACAGCTGAGGGAATGTTTTAGAAATAAACCTGGGGACCAAGTGACCTATGCCTCTCTATTGTACTATTTGGAAACAGCTGGAGAAGGCAGAATTCATCAGACAATGGAGTTGCCCACAATGAAATTCAGAGGGTCTTGGTGAGAGTTAGGACAAAAGTATCGTCCTTGTCACTTTTCATCATTGGCTCTAGTGCCAAGACAGTAGACATGCCAACTGTCTTGGAGCTTGTCCCAGAGTGCAAGGCTATGTCCATGTCCAGCTCATGGGTTCAGCTCTCAGCAATTTCTTCCTCTCCCACAGACCCTTCAGCAAGTCTTGGATATTCATAGTATCTTTGGAGCCAGTGACAGCCATCAATAGGGCCTTATGCAGTATGAGAAACAGCGTCAAAATGGGGCCTCCAGGGCTAGGGTTTTAGCTCAGTGGTAGAGTGCTTGACCTTCATGCGTGAGGCACTGGGTTTGATCCTCAGCACCATGCACACATTTAAAAATAAAAAGTAAATGTACTGTGTCCATCTACAACTAAAGAAAAAAAAATTAACAAAGGGGGCTCTTCCAGGAAGTGAGTACTGCCTATACCAGGAACTCAACCCTGCCTGTCACCAGCTCTTCCAAAGATTTCTCCAAAAAAGCTGTCCTACTCATGGGTTTTCAAGAATAAAGCAGAACAAATTATAATAGCAGTAGCAGAAGCTGCAACAAAACCCAAAGGAATTAGCCCTTGACCTTCTTCTTGCAACAGAAGCTCATTTGTCATTTTTTAGCTAAAGCAAATACAGGTTCCACCTACAACTTTGAATTGATCCTCTCACCATTGTCAGAATCTAGAAAGTCCAGACCAGCACCATGTCCCAGGAATGTCTCCAGCCTGGAGCTTCTCCAGGGAGGCACCCACCTTCTGCCCCATCACTTCCAATTGCCCTTCCTGTTCCTGCCTTGCTGCTTTTCCACCTGTTGGATTTGGGCAAATGTTTAGTCTCCAAGTTCTTATCCTGCCCCATGAATCATTCTACTATATAGATCTGTATGGAATTCCACTTTCAGGCCTCCCTTCCCTGGTGTATGGGCAGCTGTACTTGCCCAGCAGGCTGTGCCCCATCCCTTACCCCTGCAGTGGTGTAGAGTCACCACCTGAGTGATCCTGAACCTTGCTGTGCTTTAAATGCAGGGTAGCATCTCCTGTCCCCACTGCCCTGCCCTGTATGAAGTTTTTGACTCCTTCCTGGGGTGCTCAGTGGGCTGACAAATTCATTACTTGGTTTACAAGCTTGTTTGGCAGGGATCCAGCAGTCTGCAGGCCCCATGTGTCTGTGGGTTTACCAGCAACCACTGCTTTGCAGAGAGGCACAGCATCTTTGTATGAGAAACTCAGCAGAGCAAGAAGCCCCGGCTCCCCAGTCCCACAGCTGAAGTCATTCTAAACACCAGGGAGGAGTTTTCTAAAGGTCATGAAGTGGGGACACAACAGCCACAGCCTGACAGCACTTTTGACCTGACACTCCCAGTGTGGTGAGAGCACAGCAGAGGCACAGCCAGGTCCCTAGACTGGACAAAGGTCAGAGGTCAGCCTTGCTCAGACTCTTAGTTGACACTTAATGGTTTATTGGTACATTGGGTCAACAAATGTCAATACCCGCAGTAACTAATGCAGGTAGAAATGGCAACATGTCCTCATGAGGGGCTGGCATTTAGCCAGTTCATTAAAATCTTCAAGAGATTCTATAAAACCTCAAAGCCCTGAAATTTGGGCAAGGGATTCTAAAAAGGCAGCTGTGGCTGTAGTCTCAGCTGCACAGGCCACATGATGTTTGTATCTGGAGTAGGAGCATTTATTGGCAAGTGAGGGTGCTGTCCCTCAGATGCCCTGTAAATCCAGAAGTCACTCTGCATGTGAGATGGCCTCTATCATCTTCAGAGGGCAGGGGACCTAGCTGCTTTTGAGGAACGCCCTCCCCTACACTGGAAAAGGCTGGTCCTATTGTCACGGGGGCCTTATTCCTAGTTAATTGTGTGGCCTGGGTAGCAACTTTGAATGATCTATGGATGTGGCATCTCCCATCCTGTTGTCAGTACTCATGATAGTTCCCTGAGGATATTTGGGATCTGACCAAGTGGGGACAACTAAGTAGGGGTACTGCTGAAATTGAGAACACCTTCCGAGGAGGGACACTTGGTGTGGTGGAGATATTTGGTAAGTTGGGGATGCCTGGTGCAATGAGGATACCTGGTGAAGTCCAGAGACCTGATGCAGTAGGGATTCCAGGTGTGGTAGGAACTCTCAAAGAGGTGGGGACACCGGATGTGTTGGGGACACCTGGTGAAGTGAGGATTCCTGGTCAAGTCAGAGATGTCAAGAGAAGAAGGGACAGAGGGGGAACATGAGGGAAGTGTAGATAGGTACACTATGGACGTCTCTAAGGAGGAGAAAGGAGAGCTTCTAGAGGAGGGGACACTTCCTAGCACCTTTATCAAGATGCTATATTGTCCATCAGTGTCACTTCTTGCTTCCTTGTCCTTCTCTAAATTGCTCCTGCCACCTGCTGGCAAATATGGACGACAAAATAAAAATCAAAATACCTTTCAGTTTCCCTAGTACCAACCAAGTGATCAGGGCAATTTCTCTTGTTTTGTAGATAAACTGCTGAGGCGTGAGCAGCCGTTAGGATCCCAGGGCTTCACCTTGATGTCACCATTTCCCATGTGCAAGTGATGGAAAGATTACTCACATCCCCGACTCTTCATCAATATTGTGGTTGTGGGAAAGTTTTTGTAGTAATTAAACGAGCTGATTTGAAACAGAAGGGTTTGCCCTCTGTGCAGTCCAGATCAGGGTGCCAGCCGTCCCTTAGGACCTGAGAGCCAGGTTGGCTTGTGAATGTGGCTTCTGTCCTCCTGTGCTTCTGGCTACTTCTGTGGGGATGGGCATGTTCCCTGCTCTGAACTTTAATTCTCTCACCTTCTCATAGGAGTTTTGGGAGGATTACCTGAGGTAATGTGTCCAAGCACCCAGGGTAGTGGCTGCCCATGGCAGGGCATAGTCAATGGTGGGTACCACAATCATGAGACTGAGATCTAGGGAGGTGCCGGCTGCCCCTGACACACTTACAAGACATCTCTGCTTTGTGACCACTGAGGGTCACAGTGAGCTGCTGGGCCATTCAGTTGGTCCTGACCCTTGCACTTCTGAACAACATGGTGCTGCGTGTCATCTTGGTGGTTAGCCCTGAAGAAAGACTTGGAAGGCCTGGAGGAACTACAGTGAAGGCAGAACCCTTGTAAACTGAGGATCTTCCATCTGGAAAGACAGATGGAATAAGTGGGTAGTTGGTCTAGCAGGAGGAGATAGATTGCCTGGCATAGAGGGTCTGGCTTAGGGCAACTGTGATGGTGCTGCTAGAGATGGTTGGGGATATACAGACCGATTCTACTTTTTCATCAAATCTGAAGAGATGCAAGTTTAGGCATCCCTGAACAAATACGCAGAAGCTCATTTGATACAGTGGTTCATGATGAGAGATCGGACTGAAACATGGAAAGATAAAACAAGCTTTATGATGGTCTTGTCAAAGACATTAATAGTAACCACCTCATCTCCTGCACACCTGCCTGGGCCAAGCACTGTGTTCTGTGTCTCAAGAATCCCCCAGAAATCCTATGAAGTGTTCCTTATTTGGTCATCTTGTCCCAGAGAAGAGGTTCAGAGAGGTACATTTGCCCAAGATCAAACAGCTAGAAAATAGCACAATTGGCCGGGCGCGGTAGCACACACCTGTAATCCCAGTGGCTGGGATGCTAAGACAGGGTGATTGCGAGTTCAGAGCCAGCCTCAGCATTACTGAGTCACTAAGCAACTCAGTGAGACCCTGTTTCTAAATAAAATACGAAATAGGACTGGGGATGTGGCTCAGTGGTTGAGTGCCCCTGAGTTCAATCCCCAGTACACCCCACCACAAAAAAAAAAAAAAAAAGGAAAAGAAAATAGCACAATTGGATTCAAATCCAGCTTGGTTTGACTCCATACTCATGGTCTCTAGGGCCAGGTGGCTTTGGCTTTCATTGGGATATTTGGGCTTCTTTTATATATTCTTCAGTAAGGTATGTTTTTGGACTATCTGTTGTCGAGGTGAATCTCATTTGTTCTAGGAAGACAGTGATAATGATTTTCAAAATAGTGTATGTTCAAGGTCAAGGGGGAGAGTGGCAGGAGGGGGAGATCACACTCACAAGCCTTATTCCCAGAGAGTGGTTCTTTCTTTTGTCACATATTGGAATCACCAGGCTGCCTCCCTGATCAATCAAATCAGGATTTCCAGGGCTGGGATGCCAGGATTTCAGGTATCAGGAGTTTTTTTAATGCCACAGGTAAAAAAAACCACTATCCTAGAAGGGAATGTGAGGGGAACAGGATGATGATACTAACAATGTTTGAGGTGAGGATTTAAGCAGTCAAGGATTTTGTAATTCTCATCCCGGGAGACAGTGAGGAGCTGAGTCCCGGGTGGCTCTGTCCTCATTTAACAACCCAGTAAATAGTCCAAATGAATCTCAACTGTAACTACTCATCAGAAAGAAAAGTCATAAGCAAAAAAAAAAAAAAAAAAAAAGCTAAAAGATAACTTTTTTTGTTAAATAATGAACACTCGTAAAACAGCAATGAAATGGTATTAAAATGTCTTGTGATTACTTGTTTCTCAGCATTCATCTGATAACTTAAGCAGCATGAAGCAAGAGTTGCACTTAAAAAAATGACAAGAAAATAGCTATTCATTTAGTTGACAGAGTAAGGCCCATCTCGTTGCTAGGATCACTAGCATCACTGCTTATGACCAGGGTGAACGCCTGCACGGGTGGCGATTTGAGAAGCACCCACTTGTGTCTTCGTAGCTCCTTGGCCTCGAGTTCCTGGAGCAAACACTGGGCTCATTCCTTAGGAGCCTTGGGAGGGGCTGTGGCCTGTCTCCCCATCTATAGATCAACAGGCCCCAAGATCGCGTATTGCTGGAGGGGAGCTGTTGAGCGTCCTGAAGAGGCCTGGAGCTCTTAGGCTGGGGCAGCGTGGAGGGAAGGAGCAGGACTGGGGACAGAGGCTTGGCATTCTCAAGGCTGGACCCATCTGCAGAGAGTGACAGCTGGGATCTCCTCCTAGAAGTTGTTTTGTCTTTTTTTTTTTTCTTTTCCTTCTAAGCCCCATTTTCTTCTGGCAGGGAAGTCACACAGACTGGGGGACACAGAGGACTCAAGCAGGCCACAGACAGCAGAGTGACATGTTCCCTGCCCTCTGCCTATTGCACCGTATTCCATAAAAAATAAACACATTTTTTTTTTGTTAAACTGTTTGTATATTGCTAATGCGGCAACATTCCAGGCACTGGCAGGCTGCAGAGAGAGCTGCGTTGTCATTAATTCACCAAAATCCATCCAGAGACAGCCTCATGGGTCGGGATCTTTGGAGCTTCCATTTGGAAGAATTAGCAGTGCCCGTCTGTCTGGTGCTCTACACAGTGCTGTGAAAATGAAATTAAGGATAAAAACAAAGGAATCCATGGGTAGAAAATTCCAGGGCATTCATGGAGTCGTTTGGCAATCACTTATATTGTACAGCGTCACACAGGGTGTGTCTACCCCTGGCCAGCTCTACCCTCTCTGAGCCCACAGAGCCCTGGCCCGGGGCCTTCCCCTCCGTGCCTGCAGGAAGCTCATAGGTGGTTGTTCTTGGAGAGGTAGGCGATGAGGGCGACGGCCACGCCCACGTAGATGCCGGTTCCGATGGTGATGGACAGCACGGCCAGGAACAGGGCCCTCCGGGAGCTGGTGCTAGCCTGGTGGAAGTCCCCCTTGGCCACGGCTTTGTTGGTCTGCAGAATTGGAGGAGAAAAAGGAAATCAAAGTAAGAAAGTCAGAATGAACAGAGAGTGGAGGGCTGGTTTGAGGTCCCAAGAATTTAAGAAAGACTGGAGGAAAATCGCTTACCCTCCATTTCTTCTCTAACTAGCAAGGAAGGGATGTGCCTGATGTTTGGCCACTCTCCCCATGCTGCAGGGGAGGCAAAGCCTCAATTCTACTCTGTCCTGCAGGAATAAGTGAGGCTTGGAGTGGACCAATAAATGCCATTAAGGTGGGGTCTGGGGTCTTGGGGACCAGTATGCCAGGGATGGGCAAGGCACCACATTCCAGTGCCATTTCTCCTATGCAAGAATGACATATTTTGTATTTGAATTAACTTAATTTTCTAAAGCGTGTTCACACTTACCTTATTTAATCTGTATAACCCAGTAGAGATGGGGGGGAGGGAATTGTAGTTCTCATTTCCCAGAGAGGAAACTAGGGTGTATAATTATTAAATCAGTTCCAGGATACTTGAGGTTAACCACTTTTCGTGTAGATAGGCATCACATGGCCATGACGTTGTTCATTTCCTGACCCTGCCATAGCTGGAGTTAGTGAAACGTGTCTATTGTTCAAATAATTTTATATAAGACCAATACCTATACTTATACTTTTGGACATTCAATCATATAATAAGGCGTTGGCTTAAAATGATTTACATTTCTTGGGGTCATGAGGTGGATGGGAACATGGAGGTTGGCTGTTATATTTGATTTGAGATTTTTGTGGCAGAACCCTTAGATCCATCCCAATTCCTATCCCCTTCCTTTCTTGTCTTTCCTTTCCCACCTCCCTTGGGGGTGACAAATGTGGCTCAGAAAGATCTCAGTGGATGTCTTTGGCAGAATTCAGGTAAGGATTTTGTTCTCTGGATAAGATACGGGACATATATGGAACTAACAAAACCCTCTTCTTCTACATTGGGATGTGGATATGATGACTGGAACTGCTGTGATGATCTTGGGTTCAGGAGGTAAGCTGAGAGAATATTAAAGAAGACTGTGCCAATAATACTGTGGAACCTCTGAACCAACATCAGAAGCTGCCAGCCAGAAATTTGTTCTTTGAGGAACATAAGCACTTATCTGCTCAGGTTTCTGCTGGCTGTGTGGTAGCTCCTTGCTGGGGCACACACACTCCTTAATGCTAGAAGTAGGGGGAAACTGTAATTCATCTGTAACCATCACGAACAGACCACCAAGCCAATCAGCTCATTTGCCAGACAGAGTGGCATACTACCAAGGAGCATGATTCCCAGGAGGTTCAGTCAATGCTGAGGTCGACTAGTCCCAAGTCAGCAGAGTGTCCTCTGTGATGAAGGTAAAGAGCCTACTCCCCTGCAGAATGGAACTTGCTCTCATGGGCCATTCCTGGAAAACCAAAATTTCTCACCAGACCCAATTCCCAAGGGTCATCTGTGACATCTCTACATTTCATAGGTAGGTACAGGAGGACAGGTTGTTCACTCAAACTGAAAATTACCGTTACCGTGCCATAGGCCACAGAAAGTCAAAATCAGAGAATGGATCTCCCTATTGCACAATCTCCTGATCTTGATTTATTGAGATCTGGAAGTCTGTGACGCGTTGAGAAGGGATCCCCTCCGCCACCTGTCTTCGTACCCTTGTCCCTAGCTTCTGGATCTTAAAGGCTAGGTTTTTCTTTTTCCTTCCCCAGTATTTTGTCTTGGAACTGAGCTTGGGAGCTCACCGCGGACAAGTTTTTGATGAAGCAGAGCTGAGGGAATGCGCACGAGAAGCCTCCTAGGACAACCATAATGAATTAATTAAGTCATAATGAGCTGGGGTTGCATTTTAGGTAGCAGTGCTCCCAAACACTCCAGTGTCCTATATCATAATTTACTGTAATTGCCCTTCCTAGTGTTAACTCCAAACAGACACGATTCATCACAAGTGTGGCTTTGCTGCTGTCACTGCAATTATCACCGTCCTTAGCACAGTCCGGCATGAGCCATGCTGGAGGGAAGGAGGCAAAGGAGAGCCAAGAGCCGGGCAGAGGCCACTTTAGCTGATCACATACCTTCCCACTGGGTGCTGGACTTCCCTGCCTCATTGGAACTCACACATTTAAATAACAACACCTGGAATAGTTGTTTTCTTTGCCCCAGGAGGTAGGGCCCACATCTCCCTTGTCCCCTGGGGTCTTCATGGAGCCTGAGTTAGTGCCAAGGAGGAGTGGCAGTAGGCCACTGGCTATGTTTCCTTAGTACATTGTAATTGTATATAATTCTCTATTCCTAAACTTCTCTCCTGCGTCCCGCACAGGCTATGAAATTTGGGTTTCCCTTGCATGAAATGTGCTGGCTGAGAAATATGGCAAAAAAATTACACAACACAGGAATAATTTTGAAAAAACAAGGGCAGGATAGCTCTGCAACCTTAGAGGTCCTGCTTCTAACTGGAAGGAGAGTGAGAGGAGCTCCCATTTGGTTTTTTTTATACAAGGGGCCTTCAAAGGATTCCAATGAAGTGTTTGTTTTCCAAATAAGGTAGGAGGGGGGCTGTCCAGGCCCAATGGGTAAGCCCAAGTCCGGAGCTACAGAGCAGCCTCCTAGCCCAGCAAAGACTGAGGTCACCACGTGCTTTGTGTAATAAGCCACAAAATGACTTGTAATGCCAGACCAAAATCTCCTTGGCTCCAAGGCTGAGTAGAGGCTATTCAGACAGCTCAGGGGTGGCCCCTGCATATAATATTGGGATTCACTGTGACCTATTCATATGCACTCATAACCCAATTTGCTCCATTTCTTTCCCCAGTACTTCCCTTTTACTTCCCCTCCTTTCTCCCCCTGATCCTTTTTCTCTGCTCTTCTGGTTTTCCTCTATTTGTTTTTTAAATTGTGCCACAGTCTGGCTGGGCAAAATAACCAGGGGGTGACAAGCAACTTGTGAAGATTGATACAGCGGGAGCCCCTTTATTGCAGGACAGCAGAGGTATATATACTTAACTAATTACACACAGCTTAACTCAATTAACATAAACTAGATACAGCAGTCAACCAATAAGGAATCCTCATCATCTTAATGGTTCGCTGGCGTTGCTTCACAGACCACTCCTCCTGGCAAAGTGCCAGGCGCCATCTTGACTTGATTACAGGCCTCAACAAAATTGGTACATTATAATCATGCATAAAAGTGAGATTCATTGTGATCTGTTCATACATGCACTTAGCATAATTTGCTAATTTTGTTCTATAATTACTCTTTTTCTTTCTTTCCTTTCCTCTCTTCCCCTTGATCCTGTTCTTCTACTCTATTGTTCTCCCTTCTATTTTCATGAGATTCTCCCCAGCTTTTTTTTTTTTAATTCTTTTTTTTCCTCTCTAATTTCCACACAGAAAACATTTGACCCTTGATTTTCTCAGTCTGGCTTATTTAACTCAGTAAGATATTCTCCAGTTCTACCCATTTACTGGCAAGTGACATAATTCATTCTTCTTTATGGCTGAGCAGAATTCCATTGTGTAAATATACCACATTTTCTTTATCCACTTGTCTGGGATGGGCACGTAGGCTGGTTCCATAACTCAGCTATTGTGAACTGCACTGCTATAAGTTGGAATTCAAGTATTGCTATAGTACGCTGAGTCCAGTTCTTTAGAACAACTGCTATGGAAATCGGTATGGAGATTCCTCAAAAGATTAGAAATAGAAACACCATAAGGCCCAGCCATTCTACTCCTTGGTATTTATGCAAAAGGTCAATAGCTATTAATGTGTGACTGAATGCATCTGTTTTCAAGATCACATTCTTCAATGTTCCCAATTGGTACTAGTCTCAGTACCTGCTCCTGTTTTTTTGTGGGTGCTTAGAAGAGAGGTAGTGGTTTCTCCCATCCCTCAAGACGAGTTCTGGCTTAATACTGCAAGTTCTGCACACATACAGGTCCAGAGCTCTTCTGCTCAAAGCCAACATGTCTGAAAATCATGTTCAATTGCTCATTTTCATAGTCCACACTGAGGGAACCAACTCTTCATTTTTATGTTTAGTTCCAATAAGAGACCCAGAGACTTTGTTGTTTGGGCACTACCAGAGAAATGTCAAGAACAGCAAAGAGATGAAGCCTAACAAACAGGCTGCTTTTCAGAAAGGCTACTCAGTGTCTATGTTTTGCAGAAGCAGAGAGCTCCCAGGGTCTAAGCTCCCACGAGGTAGAGACATCATTGATACTGCAGAGTGCATGCCATGACCTAAGGAAGGGGATTGGACCAACTCTTTGTTTCAGAAAATGGATGACCATGGCTACAAAACAGCTTGCTCGTTCCTTTGAGAAGGTGCAAACTAGAAGAAATGCTTCTATCAGTTTCTAGACTAACACTTCAAGCTCTTTGACATGTTTTTGTTTTTGTTTCTTTTTGCTGTGAATCAGGGCAAGAGTTCTTGACCTGGGCACTCAGGTTTATCACCCCTTTAAAATCAAAGGCGAGACTGTGTGGAAGACTTTTTATGAGAAGACAGGTCAGCCAAGGTCAGTGGATTCTCCAGGTAGCCCGTGCCCCTGGCTGCACTTGCCCACTGTGTTGGGGAGAGGAGGGAGGAGTGGAGGGAGCAAGGAACAGAAGCAACTAGTATCTCCTAGGGTCAGAGGACCCTAGGTATTTCTTGGCTGGAATAAGCAGATATCATGTACTTGTCCTAATTGAGAGTGTAGACTTGTCTACACCCTGGTCTACACATGAAACCCATGGGGCCCTAAGTGAGCATTTAGCAGGCATTCTGAGAAGCTTGATCTCAGGGTTCTTGGTGGATAGGCACCTCTGGGAACTTACTGCCTGCTGGAAACAGCTTCCCCAGACTTGGTGTCCAGTCTCTTTGGACAGCCTGACATGTGGCTCTTTATCACCCTCGGGGGTTGGAGGGGAGACCCTTGGGCATCCAGATACCTGGGCTGAAAACTTCCTTCTCATTTTATATGTGTTCCTCACTTGTTGGTGAGAAATGCATCATCTCCAAACTTTGTGGCTGAACAAGAAGAGTCACAATATGTCTCATGATTTCTGCAGCTCAGGGATCTCATGGTGCACTGCTTGAGCGGTTATGACTTGGGCTGGACTGTGGTAACCTCAACATCCTCAGGGAGATGTCTGCCTCCTGGGGTGTGGAGATTGCAGATCTAACACTTGGCAACTTCCCTCCTTCCACAGGGTTCCTCCCAGTGCTGAATCTCAAGGTCCATGTCCCACTCACCCATAGTTCCCTCTGACAAGCCCCTTCTGGTTCCTTCCTCCTGGCCCTTCTCACCTCCAGTGATAACTAAAGTATCTTCCTGTCCTTACTGTCATTTGGATTCTCTCTATGGAAGGCCCAACCCATGGGACTGTCCTCCAAGTCCTCTGGGAAAACTCTGCCAAGAAGCCCATGGGGAAGATAAGCCCTATGAAACCACAGGAGGCGCACACAGACGCATGGGATGTCTTATGGGAAACTAAACATACTTGAGCAGAATAAAATCTGAGCCAGTCCTGGGGGCTGACCAAATTCAGGATCCCAGGCCTCCACTAAGAGGCTGCACCTCTGGTGGGTCAAACACAAAAAGCTGTCTCTTGGTTCTGCCTCTGTCACTCCTAGACAGTGCCTCTGTCACTCTGTGAAGGTCACCACATTGAACAAAAGGGAGGTGACAGGGTGTGGAAGGAGCCCCATCTGCACACGCCCTGCCCGACCATAGTGACAACTCCATTCACACGGTCACTGAAGCCTTGTCAAGGTCTTGGGAAAGCCTCTGTGTATTTCTTTCCACTGAGAAAAGAAGGTCAGAAGGGTGACCATCAAACCCACTGCTCTCCCTTGAAGTTGGTCTCCCTTCCTTACCCTTTTGCCAACAGGTCATGAATGAAGTTTGTTACTTTCTTTTGGGGGCCTCTTATCAGGGAACAGGAAGTGCAGGTGGCCACCCTGGTCCTGAGTAGCTTTGGTGTGAACCCCAAAGCTTCTACATGCAAGTGATGGCCAGTGGTGACCCATATTGGGGGGGCATGGAAGTCCCTGGGGAGTGGTTCCTGCACTTCTGAAAGCTACTCAGGTGGAGTGTTTCAGCTCATTAATAAAAGTCACAGGAGAGGAGAGGAGAGCTGGAAAGCCTGGAGTGTTAAGAATCAATAACCAGAACGCAGGAAGCAACAGGGTTCCCATTGAGCACAGCTGGGCGCAGGGTGTTAGATGCTGCCTGAAAGGGAGCCATCCTTCAAGCCATGAGGTATGGGGCTCCTGTCCAGCCCACAGCCTGGTTCCTGAGGAAGCTTTTACACACATGCTGCTTCTTAAGTTGAAGAGCCAACCTCACTCACCCGGTTGTAAGGATGTGCAGGGAACTTTTTAAAATTGAAAAGCACAAGTCAAGCACAAGAAAACTCAGGAGAACAATGAACATCCTCTCCCTCGTGTGAGGTGATATTCAACCTGAGAAAATAAAAAGTTTTATAAACAGAATGCTCAGTGAGGACAAATGTACTAAAATCACCACTGCATCACATCTCTTTAGGTCGGAAGAGTGACCATCAAACAATCAGGACTAACCAACACGTGGGCAAAAGCCCCCAAGCTTTGGGATACACATATAAAGATCCTTTTGCTCAAGGTTTCATGATCAGAAATGGTGAGTTTGTAGAGGAATGAAATCAAATTTCTCTTCCTTGGGTGTAGTTTTTAATGGGTGACTGTGCTCACCAAGCAGCAGCTCTGTGTTGGTGGTGATAGAACACACCTCAGTAGTGTTTAGGGAAATGGTTTTGTTCAAAGGGAGTGGCCTCAGCTTGTGGTGACAGCAAGGTAGCCTCTGACTGGATTGCAGGCCCTGCTTCCTTCCCACTCTCCCTAGTCTGGAGGCCTACAAGGCTAAGCTCACCCTCTCTCCTTTCTTCCCTCTCTCCCTCTTTCTTTGCCTCACTTGCTCTGTAACAGGATGTTCAGCCTAAAGTTCCACAGCAGAGCTGACACCAAAAGAGACATGGCTGAAAATGGCCTCACATTTGGTTCGATGACAGGCTGGAGATAATGAAACAGCCGAGGGACGATGAAATTGGGGTGACTGTGAAAGACAAGGGAGACCCCCTTGGGATCAGCAGGTAACTTGGGGAGGCCTTTACTACCCACCTGAGTGGGTCCACATCACAGGCCTGCAGCTAACAACACTTGGAATCTGTCATGGGAGATTCCTAACTGTCTGAGGTCCTGATTCTTAAGAGACACCATGGCAAGTCCTCTACACCAAGTGCCTCCCATGATGTGAGACCAACTTTCCCTTCCTGAGGTGACAAGATATCTCAAAGTACTTGAGCTCTGGTCTCATGTGGGCTAGCAACCCCGAGGGAACATCTCCCTTAGCTTTTGACTGAACTTCTGATAGGTTTTTGCCAAAGTGTTAATTTCCTGTGGCAAGAAAATACTCAGTGTTGTCTGAGGTGTTAGAAAAAAATCATGATTTTCTCTGAGAGATAGCCCTGCTGCTTTGTTTTTCCTATCTTCAATATTTTAGGGTTAAAAAACCAATAAGGTGAGATACTACCACACTCCACATCATACATAGACCCACTGGCTCTGTTTATATAGAGGAGCCAGGTCAGACACAGGGACATTGGCGGCACATGCCATAGCTGCTGGACACTAATTCCTGGAATTTGTGATGGCCTTCAATAAGATACTCACTGCCTCCAGAATCACTTCTCTGGAAATTGACAGCACTGTGGGTATTTTATGGCTCATTTTTCCTCTAGAACCCATAGCTGTCTGACTGGATTACATCTTTGCATTATTGCAAAAGTTATTTCTGTTATTTATTGCCATCTAACAATCACCATGCACTGATGAGGTACTAAGAGCTGTGCTTGACAAAGAGAAAGACTTGCTAGGATATTCCAAACAAAAACCACAGGGATGGGAAGTCTCTCAGAGGCAAACAGCCTCACACTCCATCCTCCACAAACGTGTTTCTTTCCAGTATTTAGTTCCGGCTGTATTTTTATATTACCCCACATTGTCCTTTCATTAACTCTTCCATTATAAACAGTTAAAAATAAAAAGTCAAGCATGATGGCACACGCCTGTAATTCCAGTGACTCAGGTAGGTGAGGCAGGAGGATCACAAGTTTGAGGCCAGTCTCAGCAACTTAGCAAGACCCTGTCACAAAATAAAAATTTAAAAAAGGACTGGGGATGTGGCCATTGAAGTGCCCCTGGGTTCACTTAACCATACAAAATTGAACGAACAAAAAACTTTGGCTGACAGATCTAAATGGAAGGAAGGAGACAGATATGAAACGTACTATTTGGGTATAACCCAGCCCAAACAACAGGTGACCATACTTACTGGCACAGAGCCATCAACCTCCAGTTGATCTGAATCACTCTGCCAGGGGTAGAGGACTTCCTAGGGAGATGTCTAAGCATCCCTATTATGGGGTCAGTTCTCTGAGGCTCTCAATGACAGAGAACACCACCGTAACAATGTAAACCTCAGTGGGAACACGGCCACTTTCCCAGGTTGTTGTTGGACAGGTGAGTTGCTGCTATTGTCCTCTTTTCCATGGAGATAGAGAAGTCTCCAAACTCTAGGTAGGGATTTCACTTAGCTGATGCAAGTCCATCTTAGTGAGTTTTTCTCCCTGCAGCCAGACTGGAGCCAGTTTCCATGAGGCTGAGTCCCTCTCACCCATGGTGTCTGGCCCCATCTAGAGAGGAGGCTGCCTTGGCTTCTCCACAAACCAGGGCCAGTTTGCCTGGGAGTTTGGTTCTTCTCAGGTTCAAGTCCAGGGAACTCAGGAGGAGGCAAAACAGAGACCAGAGCCTTTGGAAGGGGGGAGGAGCATCGTGTTTTGTCCTAAAGTTTGTTCTTTTCACTTAGATGCTTGGGCTCAGTGCTGCCTCCTGTGCCCTCTCCCAGGTCACCTCCTCCTGCCCAGGGCAGTGGTCACACTTATGGTCAGCCATCCATGTCTCAGAAGTGACTGTCTCTACTCTTTGTACCCAGACCCCTACCAGTGTGCCTCCTTCTGTTCAGTATGTCATAGGTGTCCACAAATAACAGTGATCAAATGATACAAGAAGTTCTATGAGTACATTAGAATTAGAGAGAGCATCAGAGGCATGGACAATAGTCATCCTCCCCTTTTCTCAGATTTGAGTAGTGACAAATGGCTAGACATTATTTGCATATTGGCTTTCATTCTTATTAAAAATTTACACTCCCCGCCACATACTCCCCAACTTACTCTAGGGTTACATCCCAATAAACCCATCATAAGTTGAAAATATGGTAAGTGGACAGTTGATTTAATATACATAAACTACCAAACATGCCTTAGCAATAAACACAGCACACAATAGAGAGCTTGCTGTTCCCTGTGTGATCCCATGACTAATCGGTAGCTGTGGCTCTGTTGTGCCCAACACCAGGAGAGAGGATTATATCATATCACTAGCACCAGGTAAGATCCACATTCAGAAATCGATGTATCTTTTCAATTAGATGCATATTGCTTTCCCACTATTGTAAATTTTAAAAAATCATAAGTTGGATCATTGTGAGAGAATGTGTGTGTTTGTAATTATACACCATGCGTAATACTCGTAAGGTGCACAAGTCATCTGTGTGCAGCTTGGTGAAATTTCACAATGTGCACACACCTATGTAAACAGCAATTGCACTGGGGACAGAGCCGTTATCACCAATGGAGGTCTTCTCTGCTCCTTGCTGTCAATCATTCCCAGCAAGGATGACATTCCTGACCTACAACAGCTCAGATTAACTTAACCTACTTTGGAATGTCTCATTAATGGACACCATTATACCTACCCAACTGTTTCTTGCTCCTGCACCCTTTCTGTGAGATTCATCCTTATTGTGTGAACAGATAGGCCATTTATTCTCTAGTGTCATATTCCATTAATGCTCGCAGCATATTATCCACTCACCTGTGCAAAGTGGTGGGTGGTTTTAAGTTTTTGGTTTTTATATATAGGGTTGTGTTTTAGTCAGCTTTTTTGCTGCTGTGACCAAGAACAAGATCTGGAAAATTTTAGATGAAGAAAAGTTTATTTGGTATTCACAGTTTTAGAAGTCTCAGTCCACAGGCCAACTCCACAGTTCTAGGCCCCAGGTGAGGCAGAACACCATGCCAAAAAGGTGTGGAGGAGGAAAGCAGCTCAGGATATGGCAATCAGGAAGCAGAGAGAGGTCCACTCACCAGGGACAAAATATGAACCCAAAGGACACTCCCAAAGAACCACATCCTCCATCACACCCTACCTGTCTACAATTACCATGCAGTTAATCCACTAAGCAGATCACATACACTGATCTAAACTTTCCTGCATTGTCTCACATACAGGCTTTTGGGGGACATCTCATAACTAAACCATAGCAGGCTGCTATGAACATTTTAGTTCATATATTTGTGAGATTTACTTCTGTTGGATACACAACTAGGAGTAGAATTGCTAATAGGCTATAAAATGTTCTGTTTTAAAAATAGTTTCTATAATCAAAGCAACATAAACACACACATTTTTTTTCTGCTGATGCAGTTTTGTGAAACACATTTATTTTAAATTTTTTTCTTGAATTTTAGCAGTGGTATTTTTCTCTTCTTCTTCTTTTTCCTGTAGGGAGATCTTGTACATGTGAACTATGCTCGTACTAAGATTTTTTTCAAACTAGAAAGAGAGATGAATATTAACTGCACTGGAAAGATTGTTATTGCAAGATATGGGAAGACCTTCAGAGGAAATAAAGTATGGTGGAGCTCTTCTAGAGGGAAGGAGTGGGGACAGATACTTTGGATGTAAATGATCAGCTTGCCTCATGGTTTCCAAAATTGCTTTGAAATTTATTTTCTACTTGCCATGGGTACACAGAAAATTTTATTTTTTATTCACCTCATATATCCAGAAAGGAAAAGACTTTTATTAGAAGAATAATATTTAAAAAAAATAATTGAAGAATTGCATACAAACTAAAAACTGAAAATCTCCCTTGCACTATTCAACTTCATTGGCTACACATAATCAATCAACAAATATACCAAAAAATGTTCATCATCTCTATCAATCACAAAATGCAAATTAAAACTACTCTAAGATACCATCTCATTCCAGTAAGAGTGTCAGCCATGATGAATAACAAGTGCTGGCGAGGATGCGGGGAAAAAGGTACACTTATACACTGCTGGTGGAACTGCAGATTGGTGCAGCCAATTTGGAAAGCAGCATGGAGATTCCTTGGAAAGCTGGGAATGGAACCACCATTTGATCTAGCTATTCCTCTTCTCAGGCTACACCCCAAAAACCGAAAAACAGCATACTACAGGGACACAGCCACATCAATGTTTATAGCAGCACAATTCACAATAGCTAGACTGTGGAGCCAACCTAGATGCCTTTCAATGAATGAATAGATTAAAAAAATGTGGCATATATACATAATGGATATTACTCAGCACTAAAAAAATAATAAGATCATGGCATTTGCAGGGAAATGGATGGCATTAGAGCAAATTATGCTAAGTGAAGTTAGCCAATCCCCCCCGCCCCCCCCAAAAAAAAACAAATGCCAAATATCTTCTCTGATATAAAGGGGGGGGGGTGAAACTCAAAATGGGGAAGAGAGGAAGAGCATGGGAAGAAGATTACCTCTACATAGGAAAGAGGGGTGGGAGGGAAAGGGAGGGAGAAAGGGAATTTCATGGAAGGTGGAAGGAGACCCTCATTGTTATCCAAAATATATGTATGAAGATGTGAGAAAGAAAAAGAATTGCGTTACCCTAGCTTAGGTAGAGAGAAGTGATGGGAGGGGCGGGGAGGGGTTGGGGAGATAGGAAGGATAGTAGAATGAAGCAGACATTATTATTACTGTGTGTATATATGTGAACACATGACCAATGTGATTCTGCAACCTGTACACTCAGAAAAATGAAAACTCATATCCCATCTGATTCAAATGTATGATATGTCAAGGACATTGTACTGTCATGTGTAACTAAGTAAAACATAAAAAAAAGAACATACACATTTCTTTAAATACATGGTTGCAAAAGGTTTATGAAATGACAGATCAGTGAAACTGTCTTGGCTGTTTCCCTGCCCCTGAGGCTCTTTCCCAAAGACCGAGTTTTGAACTTTGTTGGTGGAACACTGCATTTACTTCTTTATTAAGACATTATAATTTCTTTTTTTTTCCTGGAGCTATCAATTTGTTAATTGTTTATCACTGACCAACTTTTGAGGTAAATGAAGAGTAAGTTTCTTACAAACCTCATTGGACTCACCCCCATCCCATGATCTCCTTTCCCTTCTCCCACTCTCTACACACAACTAAATGTCACCAAAGCATTTAGTTAAGCTGTTATTTCAACTATGTATATTTAATTCACAATAAGCCAAGTGCACTGCTGTAATGTGTTTTTTCTTCTCCTGGCCTCAATTGTTATAGTTTCTCATCTGCTGCATGGATTTATTCTCTTTCTTTACCATACACACCAATACCCTCTGAATGAAGTTCTAATAATATGATTAAACATATCAGACAATCTATCAATTTCTTCTTAATTCTGGAGACTACAGCCCTGGGGTATTGTGTCCTTTTTGTTCCAATTGACAATTTTTCTTTAATTCCCATCTCTTTAAACTCATCTTGGAATTCCCTTTTGATTCTCTTCTGTTCTTTCTTTTTTTTTTTTTTACTAGATCTCAGGTTTTATTTCAGGAGAACATCCCAGCTGAAACTACCCGGGACTCTGTGCACGGATGCTATGTGTTTGAGATTTTGCATGTTTGTAAATGATCATATTCTAACCCAACACTTGATTGACAGTTTGGCTAGGAATGGAATTCCATATTGGACATGATATTTGTTGATTTCTGAAGGCCATGCCCCATACTCTCCTAACTTCCAAAGCACTTTCTTTGTAATTTTTTTTATTAGTACATTACAATTATACACAATAATGAGATTCACTGTGACATACTTGTACATGCATATAACATCATTTACTCACTGTCATTCTCCAGTACTTCTCCTTTACTTCCTTTCCTCTGGTTCACTTTCTCTGCTAGTCTCCATTTATTATTATTTTTTATTAGTGTATTATAATTATAAACAATATAATACATATTATAAATGCTATTATAAATAATTATAAATGTGTTATAAAAGTGTGACTCATTGTGGTCTATACATACATGGACAGAGGAAACTATAGTCAGTTTCATTTCCTTGTACCTCCCTTTGTCCTCTCCTCCTCCCCGCCTCTCTCTACTCTATTTCTCTCCCTTCTATTTTCATGAGATGCCCCTTTTATTCCTTCTCTTTCTCTCTCTCTCTCTCTCTCTCTCTCTCTCTCTCTGTCCCTACAGGAGAGAAAACATCTGCCCCCTGGCTTTCAGAGTCTGACGTCAGGCACTCTCGACAGGTCTAACATCATCCTTACTCTCTGTTCACCACTGTGCCCTGCAGACTACACCGCTGTGCACAGAAGACCCCAGGGGTGTAGTCTCCAGAAGTAAGAAGAAATTGATAGATTGATTTTTTTTCTCTAAAAGCTTTTAGGAAAGCCCCTCTATTCTGCAGTGTTCTAGAGTGCTGTTGTGAAAATCCTTGTCATTCCATCTCTGGACAAATCCTCCACTCGTCTCTCTCCTTTCCTGAACTCTGGTCCACCTCTTGTCCTGTGTTATACTTTATGGGAGATTTCCTCAACTGTCCTTCTAAGCCTTCTAGGGGATTTTATTTTATTTTTATTTAATTTCCAAGGACACTCTTTTGTGCCCTCACTGCTGTATTTTTCCCCACAGTGTTGGTTTTTGTTTCAGAAAATTAATTCCACTTTTTGTCTCTCTGAAATTATCAATTTGTATAGATTTTTTTTTTGAAAAACAGTTTCCACTTCTTGTTTTGTGTCTTTATACAAGTCTCTACCCTGACCCTCCCTCATTTGTTCCAACAATATGCTGCCTTCAGGAGACTCATATGATAGGAAAAGACATACACAGGCTGAAGGTAAAAGGTTGGGAAAAATCATACCACTCACATGGCCCTCGGAAGCAAGCAGGAGTGGCCATACTCATATCAAATAAAATCAACTTCAAACCTAAGTTAACTAAGAAGGATAAAGAAGGACACTATATACTGTTAAAAGGGACCATCCACCAACAAGACATAACAATTATCAATTTGTATGCACCAAACAATGGAGCTGCAATCTACATAAAACAAACGCTCCTCAAGTTCAAGAGTCAAATAGACCATAACACAATAATTACGGGTGACTTCAACACACCGCTCTCGCCATTAGACAGATCCTCTAGACAAAAGCTGAATAAAGAAACTATAGAACTCAACAGCACAATCAATAACCTAGACCTAACTGACATATATAGAATATACCAACCATCATCAAGTGGATACACGTTCTTCTCAGCAGCACATGGATCCTACTCAAAAATAGACCATATATTATGCCATAAGGCAAATCTTAGTAAATATAAAAGTGTGGAGATAATACCATGCACCATATCTGACCATAATGGAGTGAAATTGGAAATCAATGATAAAAAAAGGAAGGAAAAATCCTACACCACATGGAAAATGAACAATATGTTATTGAATGATCAATGGGTTACAGAAGACATAAAGGAAGAGATAAAAAAATTCTTAGAGTCAAATGATAATACAGACACAACATACCGGAATCTATGGGACACAATGAAAGCAGTTTAAGAGGGAAATTCATATCCTGGAGTTCTTTCATCAAAAAAAGAAAAAACCAACAAATAAATGAACTCACACTACACCTCAAAAACCTAGAAAAGGAAGAACAAAACAACAGCAATTGTAGTAGAAGACAAGAAATAATTAAAATTAGAGCAGAAATAAACGAAATTGAAACAAAAAAAACCATTGAAAAAATTGATAAAACTAAAAGTTGGTTCTTTGAAAAAATAAATAAGATAGACAAGCCCTTAGCTATGCTAACAAAAAGAAGAAGAGAGAGAACTCAAATTACTAATATACGGGATGAAAAAGGCAATATCACAACAGACACTACAGAAATACAGAAGATAATTAGAAAGTATTTTGAAACCCTATATTCTAATAAAATAGAAGATAGCGAGGATATCGATAAATTTCTTAAGGCATATGATTTGCCCATATTGAGACAGGAAGACACACACAATTTAAACAGACCAATAACAAAGGAAGAAATAGAAGAAGCCATCCAAAGTCTACCAACCAAGAAAAGCCCTGGACCTGATGGGTATACAGCGGAGTTCTACAAAACCTTCAAAGAAGAACTAATACCAATACTTTTCAAACTATTTCAAGAAATAGAAAAAGAAGGAGCTCTTCCAAATTCATTCTATGAGGCCAACATCACCCTGATCCCAAAACCAGACAAAGACACTTCAAAGAAAGAAAACTACAGACCAATATCTCTAATGAACTTGGATGCAAAAATTCTCAATAAAATTCTGGCGAATCGAATACAAAAACATATCAGAAAACTTGTGCACCATGATCAAGTAGGATTCATCCCTGGGATGCAAGGCTGGTTCAATATACGGAAATCAATACATGCTATTCACCACATCAATAGGCTTAAAGACAAGAACCATATGATCATCTCGATAGATGCAGAAAAAGCATTTGACAAAATACAACATCCCTTTATGTTCAAAACATTAGAAAAACTAGGGATATCAGGAACTTACCTCAACATTGTAAAAGCTATATATGCTAAACCTCAGGCTAGCATCATCCTAAACGGAGAAAAACTGAAGGCATTCCCTCTAAAATCTGGAACAAGACAGGGATGTCCTCTATCACCACTTCTATTCAATTTAGTTCTCGAAGTACTAGCCAGAGCAATTAGACAGACAAAAGAAATTAAAGGCATAAAAATAGGAAAAGAAGAAATTAAATTATCGCTATTTGCGGATGACATGATAATTTACTTAACAGACCCAAAAGGATCTACAAAGAAGCTGCTAGAGTTAATAAATGAATTCAGCAAAGTGGCAGGATATAAAATCAACACGCACAAATCAAAGGCATTCCTGTATATCAGCAACAAAACCTCTGAAATGGAAATAAGGAAAACCACTCCATTCACAATATCCTCAAAGAAAATAAGATACTTGGGAATCAACCTAACAAAAGAGGTGAAAGATTTATACAATGAAAACTACAGAACCTTAAAGAGAGAGATAGAAGAAGATCTCAGAAGATGGAAAAATGTACCCTGTTCATGGATAGGCAGAACTAACATCATCAAAATGGCGATATTACCCAAAGTTCTCTACAGGTTTAATGCGATGCCAATCAGAATCCCAAAGACATTTCTTGTAGAAATAGATAAAGCAATCATGAAATTCATATGGAAAAACAAAAGACCCAGAATAGCAAAAGCAATTCTAAGCAGGAAGTGTGAATCTGGAGGTATAGCGATACCAGAGCTCAAACTGTACTACAAAGCAATAGTAACAAAAACAGCATGGTACTGGTACCAAAACAGGCAGGTGGACCAATGGTACAGAATAGAGGACACAGAGACTAATCCACAAAGTTACAACTATCTTATATTTGATAAAGGGGCTAAAAACATGCAATGGAGGAAGGATAGCATCTTCAACAAATGGTGCTGGGAAAATTGGAAATCCATATGCAACAAAATGAAATTGAATCCCTTTCTCTCGCCAGCCACAAAAGTTAACTCAAAATGGATCAAGGAGCTAGATATAAAAACAGAGACACTGCGTCTGATAGAAGGAAAAGTTGGCTACGATCTACATATTGTGGGGTCGGGCTCCAAATTCCTTAATAGAACGCCCGTAGCCCAAGAGTTAATGACAAGAATAAACAAATGGGACCTACTTAAACTAAAAAGTTATTTCTCAGCAAGAGAAACAGTAAAAGAGGTAAATAGAGAGCCTACATCCTGGGAACAAATTTTTACCCCTCACACCTCAGACAGAGCCCTAATATCCAGAATGTACAAAGAACTCAAAAAATTAAACAATAAGATAACAAATAATCCAATCAACAAATGGGCCAAGGACCTGAACAGACACTTCTCAGAGGAGGACATACAATCAATCCACAAGCACATTTGAAAATGCTCAACATCTCTAGCAATCAGAGAAATGCAAATCAAAACCACCCTAAGATACCATTTCACTCCTGTAAGATTGGCAGCCATTATGAAGTCAAACAACAATAAGTGTTGGCGAGGATGTGGGGAAAAGGGCACACTTGTTCACTGCTGGTGGGACTGCAAAATGGTGAGGCCAATTTGGAAAGCAGTATGGAGATTCCTGGGAAAGCTGGGAATGGATCCACCATTTGACCCAGCTATTGCCCTTCTTGGACTATTCCCTGAGGACCTTAAAAGAGCACACTATACGGATACGGCCACATCAATGATTATAGCAGCACAATTCACAATAGCTAGACTGTGGAACCAACCTAGATGCCCTTCAATAGATGAGTGGATAAAAAAATTGTGGCAGCTATACACAATGGAGTATTATGCAGCACTAAGAAACGACAAAATCATAGAATTTGCAGGGAAATGGATGGCATTAGAGCAGATTATGCTAAGTGAAGCTAGCCAAGCCCTAAAAAACAAATGTCAAATGTCTTCTTTGATATAAAGAGAGCCACTAAGAATAGAACAGGAAGGAAGAGCATGAGGAAAAGACTAACAGTAAACTAAGACGAATGGGGGGAGAGAAAGGAAGAGAGAAGGGAAAACATATGGAAATGGTAGGAGACCTTCAGTGATACACAAAATAATAAGAGGTTATGAGGGGCAAGGGGGTGGGGGGAAAAAAGGGGAGAGAATTGAACAACAGCAGAGGAGGTAGAGAGGGATGTTGGGAGGGGAGGGGAGGGGAGGGGGGATAGGAGGGGATAGGAAAGGTAGCAGAATACAACAGTCACTAATATGCCATTATGTAAAAATGTGAGTATGTAACAGAAGTGAGTCTGTATTATGTATTTGGGGAGTTCAAAACCCAATTGAGTCGAATGTATGAAAGATGATATGTCTTGAGCTCTGTAATGTTTTGAACAACCAATAAAAAATAAATAAATAAATAAATATTTAAAAAAAAAAAAAAAAACAGTTTCCACTTCTTGTTTTGTGTCTTTATACAAGTCTCTACCCTGACCCTCCCTCATTTGTTTAGGTTCCCCTCCCCCCAAATGTCAGGTGTTATTTAACATTTATGAGCACCAACACACCAATTAGAAGCTCTGCCTGTGTATATGGGCTGGCTGGCTGGAGAGATTGGCTATGGTATTGATTAGGTAGCAAGCCAACTCGTTTTATTTGTTGGCTTCTACACATAGCCTCTATGGTCTTTCCTTTGGGGACAGTTATGGGCTGAACTGTTATTCTACGATTTATATGTTGAAGCCCTAATCCCTAGCACCACATAATGTGAGTGGATTTGGAATTTTCAAGGGGTAGTTAATTTTAAATGGGGTTGTTAGGGTGGTCCCTAATCCAGTATTACTGATGTTCTTTGTAAGAGGAGATCAGGGCACAGACACACACAGAGGAAGGACCCTGTGAAGACATAGCAAGAAGGCATTATCTGTAAGCCAAAGAGAGAGCCTGAGAAGAAATCAAACATGCTGATGTCTTCAGATTTCCAACCTCCAGAACTTCGAGCAAATAAATATCTGATGTTTAAGCCACCAGTCTGTGGTATTGTGATAGCATCGTTAATAGTCTAATATAAGAACACTAAGTTGGTAAAGGGACTATCCTTCAATCTCTTGCTTGGTGAGGTAAGGCACTCTGGGAACTGGATATTGAAGGCACCAGAGACTCCCTATGCATCATACTGAGGTTTTGAATTTGGATTCCCCCTTCCCATTTATTGCTAAGACTGGAGGCATCTTGACTAAATTTCTATAGAGTACATGCCTGATGTTCCACAGGGATAAAGAAATGTCTGCTGGTAAGCGATGGATTTTGGAGATAGGACCAATCAAAAGCATCTCCACTAATTTCAGGTCTTGCCTGGTATCTGGAATTTCCCAGCCTAACATCTTTATGGAAATGATGGAGGGGACTGACTGATTCCCACTGATATTTTCATCGAAGATTTTCAGATTTCATTGCACACTCACCACTCCTCCACCTGCTACAATGTGCCACCATCTTTGTTTCCTGCTACTCCAGGTTCATTCTCCTTTTCTTTACTGGTTTTATACTTTTTTTTTAAAACTGAGATTTTAATAAAGATTTTAGAAAGGAGCTGAGATAATAGAAATATTTTAGCTGCACATGTCATTGGAAATCTATCCCTTTGTTCTTTTTTAATTTTTTTTTTACTTTTTACTTTAGTTGTTGATAGATCTTTATTTTATTTGTATGCAGTGCTGAGAATCCAACCCAGTGCCTCACACATGTCAGGCAAGTGTGCTACCACTGAGCCCCAGTCCCAGCCCTATTCCTTTGTTCTGAATGTCATTCCAATTCAGGCCAGTTCTCCCAGAGTGACCGTGAAACAGCAATACATAGGAACGTAGTTTATTTGGAGGTATCCCAGAAAGGGCCATTGAGGAAGTAGAGAGGTAACAAAGAGAAACTGAGAAGTCAGTGCAGTAGGGGCCTAAAGAGCAAGGGATAGTTGTGTCAGTCCCACTGCAACATCTGGAAAGTATTCTGATGTGTTCCCCCTCTAAGCAGTATGTAATTGGAGGTATTTAGCTCTGAGTCCCTCCACTACCACTGAAGGCTAACTACTCCCCACATTTCTGGTCCTCTTCTGTTCATGGCTGGGTACTCTGCTTTGAGCAGAAGAAGCTTTCACACAGAGTCACAGGTCCGTGTGATAAGAGGTATGTGCATGGCATGAGCATCATCTGCTCTGTGTCCAAAAAATTGCTTTGAAATGTTCCCATTATTTCCTTTGTCCCAATTAGCTGATTGATCATCATATCAGGTAACTTGGGATTATCAAAGAAAGTGCTAAACTAACTAGAGTTAGCATCAACATGAGCTAGCTGGGGATAGATGGGGTAGGATGCAATCAGAAACCCCTTCTGATGTCCTTTCTGATTCTGTCCTTCTGTCTGTCTTTCTGGTTACTGTAAGGGGTCAGAACAAGGAGAAGAGAGGAAATAATGCAGTGAAGAAGGAACTCACACAAACTTTGCAAACAATCCTCAATAAGGCCACCTAGGGTAGGGGATGAACTCTGGTACCTGAAACAAAATGTAAGAGAGTTTCAGGCAGAAGTTAACTTTAAATGGCAGATAGGGGTCTGGTGTCTCTTTGATCTCACCATTCATCTTACTTGAAGGGAAGATCCCCAAGTCATCAATTCTTTCCCCTTCCTCGGATTCTGCCTGGCTTCCCCATCAATTACCTGTTTCCTGGATACAGCCTGAGGACTGGGTTAAGTGCCCGTGCTTCATTCTTCACTGGGGAACTCTCTGTGGGGAGGGGTGACTGCTCTCAATACCTACTGCTGTGTAACAAACTATTCCAGGCTTAGTGATTTGATCCCAAACCCTTTTATTGTGTCTCACAATTTGTGGGTCAGGAATTCAGGTCAGATTAGCTGGGGATTCTTCTATCTCCAACGACATTAACTTGAATCACTTGACTTCTAGTTGATGGCTGAACTGCTCTGGAGCGTCCAAAATAGCTTCGTTCGCACTGGGTACCTTGGCTTCTCTAGCACCCTGGTCATCAGTAGATGCATTTGTGTGGCAACTTAGGACTTCAGGCAAGTCTAAGGACACTCAGATGCAAGCTCTACAGAAGACTCAGCCTTCTTTCTGCAGCGTCTGGCTGGTGACAGGTGAGTTGCTGGGGCAAGCCCAAATTCAAGGTGAGAGGACACAGGTGGGAGTCATGCCAAGTAGGTAGTGCACTTGGCAGACACTCTCATCCAGTGATTCCCCTCACCTGGATGGCCCAGCTGTGGAGGGCTTACCCATGAAGAACTGTCTCTAGCTCATTGCTTACAAGATTTGCAATTTGAGTAGCCAAGTAAATTTCCCTTATTTTAAATACATGTCAAAACAACTCCAATATGTACCTTTTCTCATTTCATCATAAACTTGTTTCACAAGGGCTCCTTTTCCATTCTTTGACATTGTTGGAGCATGACTGTCTGCTCACAACTTTAGGACATTTAGATGGGCTCTTGGTGGAAAGAGTCTACTGATTCTTGGTCCCATTTTTGTCCAAGAAAGACATTTTTGACATTTTGTGATTTTATGGCTTATATTTTTTTAAGTGCAGCCTGTGGCCATGGTCTCAAGATCATATTTTAGGCATTGAGGCTATGAGTCAGTTCCTCTGCAGGGAAACAAAACAGGCTGATTCAATAGTGTGGATCTTTGGAATTAACGTGTGAACAAATATGAAGACATTAAACTGATAAGGAGACACTAATAAAAACAAATACAATTAGGAATAAGAAAGACAAGAAATAGAGTCATTGCATGGTGTCAGAGCAAGCTCATATAGCTTGCTGCCTTGGGGCTAGACGTGAGCTTGAAGAGGTACAAGACGTATTGCAATTTCAAGGACCGCATATTTGTTTCCACTATGAAACTGTCAACTTAAGTATATATCACATGCTGATTACAGTTGACAATAGCATCTTGAGGAAAGCACTAATCCCCGGGGTTGGGTAACATTCTGAATTCTGATTCCATGCTTATTGTACAGAGCAGGAATTTTTCTTCACTTGGAGAATTTATACAATGTACCTGCTGAATGTTCTATAATTCAAGTAAAAGTGTAGTAATGAAAATGATGTTGGCTCAAACCATGTGCTTTGTTTGGCTTCATGGTGCTGCCTGTGTACAAAACAAAGCAAGTGGTGCTACTGCACAGCACTGAAGGAAGCCCCAAGGCAGGAGGTTCTACTGGAGATACACAGATAGATACAGATCTTTGTGGACCTTTGACAGCAAATATGGCCAGAAAGAATCATGACAGATTAGATAAATCATTTACTTATAGTACAGCTAGCAAACTCACATCTTTCTGTTTATAAATGTGCTATCTTCTGGAAGGGAGACAGCATTGCATGGGATTGCTTTTTAGGAGATTGCTTTTACAAGTATCTTGGAGGTTGATCAAAGTGACATGCTATAGGTGAGAAAACTGACACTAGGAAAGACACATGATCACAGAGTTAGCAAATTCTGCTTTTCCAAATTATCCATGTCCTTGTTTTTCTGCATGTTGCCCCTACTTCAGGTTAGTGGGGAACTTTAACCACACTCGGGATGACATGGGGGGAGCTGTATCTGGTGGCTGTTTTATGCTCACAAGAGATGACCAACTATTATCTTATCTCACAGAACATACTTAGGATGAGTGTATGCTACAGGAGGAATGACTACCTACTTTTGAATTACACTTCAGTTTGCATTTTCTTTATGAATCATTTTCTGTTTTTAAGAGACTCTTTTACCTTTGTTATTATCATGGTTATTTATCTTTGAAAGGCAACATATCCTGAATTCCAGCAAGATAGTAAACAATCCCTGCACCTGGATATTCCCTCTCACCAAGAAGGCACATAAACCATGCGGCTCATAGGTAACTTGCAGAAACCATGCAGCTCATAGGCTGGGTTTCTAATGCTTTGAGTGGGGAGAGAACGTGGTATTTGATGGGGGGTAACCTGTGCATAAGTCCCATAGCCTCAAAGGAAAAAAAAAGTCCTCTGCATATCATGGGATATTAACTCCTACCCTACCCCAGACATGACAAATCCATTTAAGCTTTGTGTTTGAGTGAGTAATCAAAACTTTAAGGCCAGGCTAATCACAGATGTGGCTCTGTGTTTATTATACACATGGTGTAAGGGCCTTGCTGAGAAATTAAAATATAAATGAATTCAGAACTCAAGCAAAAAAAAAAAAAAAAAAGAGGTTATGAGTTTTCAGCAAGGCAGGGGGAGGGGGGATAATACTAAGTCTAGATAAAACCACAACAGAAAATTATAAATTGCACGAGAGGGGAAAAATGCAAGAGGGTGGTTAGCTAGTATATCACTCAAAACAGAACAATTATTTCCAGAATTAAATTATTTCAAAATAATTCTATTTTAATATCTCTCAGCTTGGTGTAGACTGCTCTAAGAGAGGTATTGTAGGGCTCTATACTATATAGATTTCTATGACAATCTCAAAGAGATTAAAATAATTGAAATAATTTCAGTGATTATGAAGGACTTAGAAATACATGAAGAATCCACAGTCAACAAGAGGCCACACTAAAAACAAACAAACAAAAATCCATACTTAGGAATTCCACAGCTAGAATTTTCAGAGCTGAAAATTAAAAACCAAAGTTCTAGATCGCAGAGAAGATTGACATGAGAAACTGAAGAGAGTGTTTACATGCTGAAAGATGCAAAAGAATTAACTATGTAAGCACAGAAAGATGCAGAGATGGAAAAGAGAGCACATAGGAAGAAAAGATCCAACATACAACCAGTGGGAATTCCAGAGAGGAGAGAGAGAGAGAGAATGGAGAGAGAGGGGTGGAGGCAATACTCAAAGTGGTAATAACTGAGATTTGTCCAAACTGATGATGGATATGAGTCTTCCAACTGAAGTAGTTCACTGAGTCCTAACTGAATACACGTAAAGATACAGCATGGTGGAACTATAGAACATGGGTTGGAAGAATCAACAGAAGGCTCAATTCTAAGACTTTCATATCCCTGTTTTACTCTTGGTCACTCATCAAAACCAATTAATGGGCCTGATTAAGCTACCACCCATATATAGTGAACTTCCTGTTTATAGCTCTAGCCCATATACATATATACGATTGGTATCTTTACTGGCTGTCTCAACAGTCATCTCAAATTTGTGCCCAAGACCCAACCTGGCATCATCCTTCTTGGTCACTGCTCCTCTCAACCACTGACTTCAAAGCCATCCTTCCTTATTACCATTTTTTTTCCTAGTGATCTCTCAGGATGGTAAATTTTGCTTAACCTACCATCTGCCCTAAATCCAGACTTCCTTTTGTTTCACGGTCTTCAACTAAACCACAGTCTCTGGCTAGTTTGGAAAAAAAGTGGAGTACTTTGTGAAAAAACAAAGCACAAACTCTCCTTCCACTCATACTCTCTCACGGTTCCCAAAACAGCGCTTTAGAAGTTCCCATCTTTAAGCTCTCCATCTAACGCCTGCATGGTGTGGTCTCATCTGCCTCTCTCTCCTTGTTCTCTTTCCTCCAGCCTTTCAGGGTGCTTCTCTTTGTACCTTTCCTTCAGCTGTAGAGCCTCCTGAAGAGAGTCCATCTCCTCACCAGGACATCTCCCTATCTCAGCTCACATACTGAGTCCCAGAGAAGGCTTCTCTGGCCCCTACTTTAGGTCACAATTCCATATGCCATGCTTTCACAGAACTGTGGTATTTTAATTCATGCCACTTGCAAATTAAAATTCAGTTCCTTATAAGACTATGAGCTCCAAGGTGACAGAGACCTTTTAAACTTTAACACTTAACACAGAATCTTGTTCATGGATGGCATTAAACAATAAGCCTCTAATGAATGAAACAATTCCACAGGTTTCTTTTTTTGCAGTTATATCCAAAATATTTGAGTGAATTAGTGCTTTTCCTAAAATAAATTTAAATAGCATGCTGATAAAACGAACACAGCAAGGATGGATGCTGAAGACTGTGGTCTCCACCAGCTGTTAGCACCAGAGTGTAGACTGTGGAAACTGAGTCTGGCTTCGGTGGGTTGGCCTTTGCATTAGTGTACTTGTCTTGAATGCTCATTTCTAGCGGTCAGCTCTTCTCTCACTGCTTGCTTAGCAAAGGTGTTGGATTTGACTTCCTAAAATAGTACTGCATCAGCAGCTGGCAAATAGCAGTGCTGGGCTAATGGTGGGCTCAGCTTCTTCCCCAGGGTCCTCACTGCTTTTGGATGGGCGAAAGAATGTGCCAGCTGGGGGTGTGTCCCTCCTGGTTTCACTCTCTCAGGGGCCTAAAGTTAATCTTTATTTTCCTGCAACATCAGGAACTGACCCTGAATGTGTGATGATACAGTGGGAAACAGGGAGGCAGGCGTCAGAATTTATTTTATAGTCAACTGAAATGAAAGCGAGGTGGTCCCAGTTGACACCACCAGGAAGCTGTCACTCAATGTGTCCTCCGGTCCTTAGTGATGCAGGGACACACCCAGAGGGGAATGTCTGTGGGTGTTCACCTCAAGAGAGGAGCTTTGGGTAAGTTGATCTTGCTTCTTTATTCTCCATGAGGCATATCCGTGAGGCAAACTGCTAGGGACTAAAAGTTTGTGTCCCTCCCAAATTCCTGTGTTGAAGCTTAATCCTAGTGGGGTGGTCTTAGGAGGTGGGTCCTTTAAGGGAGTAATTGAGTTCTGGGGTACTATGAGGGTGGAGCCCATATAATGGGATTGGTACCCTTATAATAAGAGGAGAGGACACACATGTTCTCTTTCATGTGAGGACACAGGAAGAAGGTGACCCTCTGCATCCTGAAAAGAGACCCCAGACTAGAACTGGACTGTGCTGGCACAATGGTCTTGGATTTCCAGGCTCCAGAACTATGAGCATTAGATGTTTGTTGTGTCAATCACCCAGTCTATGGAATCTTGTTGGATTCGCCTGAACTAATACATAAGCTTCTCAGTCTGACCCCCATGCCCTACAGTTCTCTCTGATTGCTAGCACAAAACATCTATTTTCCAGAAGTGAATAATGATGCTTCTCCTTGGAAACCAGGTTCCAGTTGACTGACTTCCATAAGGGATTATTTTATGGAATGCATCAAGGTGTCTTTTGCTGCCTCCTGATTGCTTTGAGAAATATCCTGATATTTTAACCCCAAATTGAAAAGCACCTCTTCTTCCCCAAGGATACCTATGGACCACAAACTTCTGTGCCACACTTTCACTCATACAACATTACCCTTCCCAAATAAAGTGTTATTTCAAAGAGGATATTGCTATAATATTGTTTTTCCTGTCCCTATTGGGGGAAAAAAAACTTGCTTTTGAAGCATGATTTGATTCCACATGTATGCAAGACTGATAGATTCCCCTTGATTCTGCTAATCATGTGGAGTTTCAGCTCAGATAAATGGATGTCAAGCCATTCAGAAAGCACCACCATTTGTTCTGCCTGCGAGTGTACACACTCCTCCATTTTTGCCCCCCCCTTTTTTCCCCAATTGGGAGAAGAATGCATAATCACAAATATGCCTACACTGATTGCTTTATTAGACCTCCTAATGAAGTGCTGATGATCAGAAGCAAGCTACCGGGAAGCTGCTTATTTGGAATCAATTCAAAAGCAAGGACAAAAAACTTCCATTTATTGGATTCAAAAGAATAAGATCCAAAATATACATTTTGGTACCCTACCCCTCAGAGCCAAACTTGAACAAGCAGTACTGTGTGGTGACTTGCTCAAGTGTGGCAGGTTGTTGTCTGTCTGCAGGTCCTCCTGGCGTCAGAGGGACATGCATTAGTTCCTCAGAATTGCATTTAGGACTTCCAAATGGAAGCTGGATTGAAAGGCCAGATTATGCCCTGATGTCACATGTGACTGGACAAGAGCTCATATCTGGATATGAGAGCTTCCTGGGGCAAGACATGCTCCTGCCCTCTTCTCTCCTGTTGGATGGAAGTAGCTCTGTACAAGATGAGGTAAACCATGAGCTTGATTTCTACCCAGGTGAGTGAGGGTGTCTAGATTCCTGAAAACCACTGTTGGAGCTGGCCACCAGGAGTTCTCAATATATTCCACTGGATTAGGAAGGAGAAAACCAAGATCTAAATATTTTGGTTCTTAAGGCTGTTGAGATGCTATCCTATAAGGATTTACTGAGTATTTTCAGCCTTGTGGATTCAAGATAAATTAAGTGGTGGTCATGTGCACTGGTGGTGTCTGGTTCTTCCTAGCCCAGCTCCTGTCTCTCTCCGTCCAGGTATGGACCTATGGGTTGAAGAGCAGCAGAATCATCTACTTATTCAGAGTTGAGGCACCCAGAAAGCTCAAGGCTGACAGCTCATCTTATGCACTGGGATGGTCTTTTTCCCCATTCCTTCTTCCTCCCTCCCTCTGTTCTCCAGGGCTCTGGGCTGGTTTTTCTTGCTGAGCTGTTTCAGTGGAAACTTCAACCATAGAAACAGATGGTGCTGATTCAGCCATTCAGCATCCTGACCAGAAGCATGGGGCTCTTGGCTATTAATTGTAAAGCCAGTTATTTGGTCTGCTCACCCTGTGTTTTGGGTAAATGGGTTGCTGTTCCTCTTTAGATGATTGATATCCAGCAGGCTAAAGATACTTTTGACTGAAATAATTATGATAAAAGTAATTAACAAGGCCATTTTGCTTGGAAATATGGCAGGATCCTTAAAGATTGTTTGGCATGCTCATCCTAACAGGAGACTCAATTCACCAATTGGGAGAGAGCAATAATGATATAACATCATCCATCTGGCTATCATCTGAACCCAGGAGGCATGATTTGTAACTTTAATTCCTGTAACATTTCTTTTCCAAAGTCCCTCTCGAGCATTTTCGAGAGAACTGTGGCCTAGTATAAGATTTCTCCCAGAGTCAGACTGATAGGTTTCAAATCCATTGCTTAATGGTGGTGTGTGGCTTTCAACAAATTTCTTTTCCTCTTTTGTGTTTCAGTTTTCTCATCTGTCAACTGAATATGAGTTACTATGTCATAGGGTCTTTGAGAATAGTAAAGTGTTAATTTGTGTAAGTCCTTAGAGAACAGTATCTAGCACATAGCAGTGAGTATTTGAGTATTCTGGTTATCTATCACTATAGGTAATAAATGTGTTAGATACCCATAGATTTTGGAGGTTCAGCATTCAGGCAGGACTCAGCTTCCAGTAGTATTTTATTTATTTCTTCCCAGTAGTATTCATTGGTGGTTCTGTGGGGTCCAACTTGGCTTCTCTCATATATTTAGTATCTGGGCTAAGATGACTTGGAGACCAAGGCTGTCAACTGGAGTACCTGTAAGTGTCCTCTCCATGTGGTTTGGGCTTCCTCATAGTATGGAGGTGTCTAGGAGAGTGATTCCTTGCACAGCACCTAAGAATTCCAAGAGTGAGTATTCCACTGAAAAAGACAAAAGAGTGGCGTGACTCAGCCTTGGTGGTCATGCAGACTCTTTTTTTTCTACATTCTATTGGTGACAGGCAAAGCACTAAGTACATTCCAGAGTCAAGAAGAGAATTAAATTCTACCCTCGAATGGAGTAGGGGCAAAGTTGTATTGCAGAAAAAAACATGTGTAATGGGAAATGTTATCATGGCCATTTTTGGAGAGTGAGAAAGTATTTTAACTGTCATTTATTACACCCTGTGTCTCATCATCTACACAGGCCACAGAAGTTTGGGGGTTAGCAATGGCTTTTCTCAAGGATGAGCACATAGAAGCCCATAGACTAAATTAATTTTCTCATAATTATGTACTTAAATGACCGTGCATGGAGAATCCTAAATCCTGAAGTATCCATCAATTTTCCTCCTGAGTTTTCTGTGGACATTTGGATGTAGCTAGTCTATAAGATTCTTTCTTTTGTTACCATGGCACAGAAAATCTCATTTTTGCATTTTAAAATATATGAACCTGCAGGGTTAACCACTACTCGGACTCAATATTCTTCTGTGTGTGGGGAGGGGGCAGTGACCAAACCAAGGTCCTTGTGTGTGATGACATGTCTGGGGAGGAGTTATGGGGTAAGAATCTGCATTACATAACTGGGTCAGAAGTCACATTCTCTAAGACATTTTACATAAAGTTGTATTGTTTCTGTTACTGAAAGTGTATCTGTGAAACTATTCTGTATATATTGTCGATTCATGGCACCATGTATTTGTCAAAACACATGAAACTGTAGCATAAAGAGTGAACATTAATGTAATCAAATTTAAAAAAATTAATTAGGAAGCCAGGTGATGCCAGAATGGAATGCAAATTATGACAAAAGAATGTAACTATATGTTTAATTTGGATCTTAAATATCCCCAAATGCTTCCATGTTAAAGGTTTGGTCCCTAATGCAGCAATGTTCAGAGGGGGGGACTTTGGGTACTTATTGGATTGTAAGGGCTCTGAAATCAAATGGAGCTAATAGATTAATCCAGTTATAGATTCATAGCTTATTGGGTTTGGGGGAAGGGGCATTTTTTTGTGAGCTCTTTTTTTGTTTTCTGGCTGTCATGAGCTGAGCAGCTGTTCTATACTATCATGTTTTGCTTCACTGCAGGTTTAAAAGCAGTTGGGTCAAGCAACCATGAATTTAAACCTCTAAAATTGTGAACCAAAATCAATCTTTCCTCCTTTAAGATGATTTCTGTCAGGTACTCTGTAACAGTGATATGAAGCTGACTGACACACTGTATGACAAGTTTCTGAAACAACCTCACTAAAGAGAGTGAGGGGGAAGGATATTGACTCAAGTAATTCTGGGAGTAAGTTGAGATCTGTGAACTAAAGGCTAAAGGGAACTGCACATTAGTTCTGCACTCTAGTTAATGTTACTTCCCACGAAGAGACCGGTGAACAATTCTGAAGCCAATATACATTAATACTGGAATTGAACATCCAAGTAAGTGAATAACGGATGGTTTTTCCTATAGGTTTCCCATTGTAGGAATAGGAGGTTACAGGGAAACTGGGGGATACAGCTACAATGATGTATGACAACAGATTAAGAGCTGGAGGCATCAGTAAGAAAACTCACGTTTGGATTAATAATAGATATAGATGGATATATATGTGCATATTCAAAATAATTATACATGTAGAGATATTTTTACATGGTTAAATGTACAAATATTCTACATGGAGAACTATTAACATGAGTGAGTATATGCCCATTTAGTTCCTAGCTCTGTCACTGGGAGATCTGAGACTCAATGACATCCCCATAGAAACAAGTGTACCCAGCATCCAGATCTTGTTTCTAACACTGTTATCCAATAAAATAAACTAGGGCTCCACTAAGGAAAAGCTAGTTCTAGGACCTGAACAGGAAAGATGAATTTGAAGCATCATTTTTCTAGTGCATGAATATAATAAACTACTCTAAAAACAGAAGTATGTCCTATGAACAAATGGCCGATTGTCTTTCAATGACCAGATAAAATATACAATATGACTTTGGATTATAAATCCCGAATCAAAATAAATACTCAAGGGTCATTGTATTTACTTCTGAAGCCCTGCTCCCCACCCCCCTGTAGTTTATATTTTATTGTTTAAAATTTTAGTAGTGAAAACCAGAAAGAAATAAAAACATACATGCATGTGTGTGCGCGCGCGCATGCGTGTATGTACACACAAGATTGCAGGGAATCATTTTGTCCTAGTCAATGCCAACATCTTACTTTATTTTTCCAAGTGGGAGCAGCCGGCATGGTGGTGTTTCTCAGTCATTTAGACTGAGGAGCTCAAATGCACCAACCTGTCTCCCCAACTTAGGAATGGTGGAATTCCCTTTAGAATTCAGGCCTCATTTTTGGTGAATTTGTGTAGAGAGAATGTGCCTTGTTCTCACCAACCTCATGGATTTTAATCTGTGGTGACAGGGACATCTGCTTCATAAACCATCACTGCCACTGTCCCATAGAAAGCACTCTATTTGAGCAGCAGAACACAGGTGTCCATTCATACCTCAGCTGGGATATGCATCTCTTTCTGTCCGTCTTACAGCACTGTCTTGAGCCTCGGGGTAGCATTCTCCCTGGCTACTTCTCACCTCTCACCTGGCAGGTTGGCATCTCTCCTGGGTTAGGCAGCAAACGTTCTGTGTTGTGATCACCTGTGGGCCTCTGTGGTCTTGATACTAGGATGGCACCTCCTCACCTCTGCTTATGGTCCCATGTTGTCATTCTCCACTGACATCAGCTGTACCCACTGCCCTGGAAGAGAAGACCACAGGGCTGCCTCCCAGGCTCAGGATGTGGCATCTTACACAGTCCTGAGACCCTGACCTCTGACATTTTATTCTCCTTAGCTGCCCTTACACATATTCCATAAATAACACCAGCTGCTCATTCTGTGAACTTGGAAATGGAAGCAATCACACACCCATGATGAGAGTCATGGAGAGCTTTACATCAGAGCAACAGCCTCTGGTTTCCTGTTCAATATGTCATCTTGACAACTGCAGTTCTTTTTATTTTTTTCCCTGCTTGTTGGTTTGTTTGTTTTCAGTAGCAATCACATCCACTTATATTCATTCAGAGGCACATTTAAAAACATACAAATTCTATTTTTACCTTCCACCATATTGCTGTGCTTAAAGTGTTTGCACTCTTGTCAATTACTGACAAGATATTTCTTCAAAAAATCCAATTTCACACCTTCAGCAGAAAGACCACGGCCAATGCATATGAGGGACAGGGACCTGTTTTAAAGCTGTTCCAATGTCCTTGCACAGTGGCCCCATGGAGGGCCTCCTCCTGATAGGGCATCCTTTTGGCCTCTTTCTGATCCTGCTCTTCCCCGTGTGAAGTCAGAGTGTTTTTCTCTAATATGGTGTTGTTATGATAATGCAGGACCTTTGCGGACCCTTGGTAATTTTCCCCCAATTCTGTGCTATAGGAGGTAAAATGAGGCTGGGTTTTGCTTTCCAGAGCATAGGATGTCCCTTACCTTTGATATTCACTGCTCTTGGTAGGCAGCTGTAATAGCTGCATGGGTGGTTGTTCAATTTCCTGGAATTCCATGTGAACTCTTTGGTGAGACCTAGGTGCATTTCCCCGATTTTCTCCCCTTGCTCATCTTCCCCCTTTTCTTTATGGCTTCTTGTCTGGCCTCTGTGGTGTGTTGGATCCTCTAATAGCCAGCAGGAAGTGTCTATAGGTCTAGCATCAGAGGATGTGCAGGCATTGATGGGTTTAGCAGAATCCAAGGCAGGGCAGAGGTGAGAACACTCTGGTTTCCTTTGGACTCCCTACCCTGGAACACCTCTCTATTTCTCTGAATTAACCATGAAATGTCAAGAACATTAGGAAATGTTATAAGTGAAAGCAGTGAGATGCACGAAGTATGTCTACTCTCATGAAAAGGAAATGGTGACAGTACTTTCCAGAGGCAGACACGCGTGATGCCTTGTACATGACGTACAGATGTGTATACATGCATGGCTGATTATGGAGGTGGAAAGAAGGGTGGTGGAGGTGGGTAACATAGGTTACTTTGGGAAGGCGATAATGGGGCAGCAGGACCCAAGTGCAACTCAGGGGGGAGTAAAGACTGCACTAAAAAATAAGTGGCATGTGTAAGTAACTGCATTGGTACAATTGTGCAAAATTATTTGTGCATTGTATGAATGTAGTGAAAATGAAAATTTATTAAGCGAGTATTCCAATGGTTGGTCCCCTTCTCAAGATGTGTATTCAACTTGAAAATTAAGTAATGGAAAAACAAAAGCTAAGGAAAGACCCATCCATCACAGAGACAATACCCTCATTGTCTGTTTGGGATATAGGCCAAGATCCCTTGTGACTTCAGTCAGGCTTTGTCATACAGAGAGTTTCCATTGTTTAGCATCCCAGGTGGGAACTTACATAAGACAAGAGAATGAAGTGTCATTCAGAAAAGTAGAAAATATCTGCAAACAATAAAGCTGCTTTATTGGGAGCTCTGTGAAACATATGCAGGAAGTAGATGGAGAAACAAAACACGAGTGATGGATTTTATGTCAGGACAATGGGCTCTGCACTACATGCTTTTCTCCTTCTTTGTCCTCTTCTGCTGGCGGGAAGAAAGCTCATCTGATCTCATATGTTCATGACTCACAGCATGAAGCCAGCTGCCAGGCCCACAGCCCAGTGATAATAAAGTGGGTGGGTCTTTACTGGCTTTTCTTTCTGTGTTCTAGAAGGCTTGATGCTGGCAGGGTAAGGGGTGGTTAGAAGCACATGCTTTCCTGCCATCTGGGATGGGCAGAAGCAGGGAGAGACTGAAAGCTCAAGTCAGGCAGGGCAGCCAGGTTGCTTCTCAGGCTTTCCTGTGGGAGTGGCTCATTCAGACAGAGTCTAGGAGACACCAGTACAGACTTCTGCTTTCTGTTAAAGCCCTGCAAGATGCTGCAGTCAGCTCACCTCATCTGTGAAGAACCAGATCCCAGTGCTAAGTTTCCTTCCAATAACTAAAGAGGAGATTTAGGACTCCTCAGAATGAAAAATAGCATTTTAACAGATAGTTCCACCAGAAGAAAATGTTGGTGATAAAGCTCAAGCACAATATATCAATAGCTGTAACATAAAAAGAGTGTCTAACGATCAATAAAATGTAAAACCTACATAAAGTAGGCAACGGTATGAACTAGCAAATTACAGAGGAAATAATAAAAGAGTAAAAAATCAAATACATATATAAAGATGTCTAACATTATAGTAACCAATGAAATGCAAACTAAAAAGCCATAGATCTCTATTTTTATCTCTCAGATTGTTGAAAATTGAACACTGGACTCCAGGTGGAGAAGCTAGGCATTCACATTTTGTTAATGGGAGTAAAAATTTGGTACCGATGTCAAGAGGACAACATATAGAAATCTAACTAAATTTACATGTGGATAACCTTTGATTCAGTTGTGTTTCACCTGTGGATATAGCTGCATAAGGAGAATTGAAACAATTTATATGTCCATTTTTAGATTTTAAGATTGATTAGATTATCACACGTTCCTACATCAGAAATTCTACAAAATCATTAAACGTGTCTAATGTCTATGGTTGTGAAGAGGTGGTCTCCTCAGAGGGGGAGGGGTGGCTTTGAGGAAGGGACATGGAGAGCAATGTTCACTTTAGTCCTTTAATTTACCTCCTTCTTCTATTGATTTTGGGAGTGCACTTCTTATGTAATTTGAAAAGACAGTGAATTAATAAATTGAAATGTATACCTATGTGAGCACATAAGTAAAGAAATAGGAGGCTAAGTATGGGGAATGCTGGTGAATTGGAAGGAACAGGTCTTAAAAGTACCAGATGGAAATATGAGTCCTAAACAAGATACAGGATAGAGGCCCCTGAAGCTGGGGTGTTGTGAATTTTAATATCTCCTAGGCACTGGGGTTCATTAGGCAGACCCCTGGTGGATCAGGAAGAAACTTTGGAATCCGCCAGTATACTGGGTCTCAAATGTGAGCTGGTTAACAAAAATCCCTGTGCTCCAGGTTAAGTGCCTGATTCAGCAGGCAAGGGTGACACCCAGAAAACTGCATTCTCAAGAACTTCTCAGATGATGCTGTTCTAGAGACCAATCTGGCAAAAAAAAATCTCCTTGGAGACAGTAAAAGAGGAGCATTTTACTTCATTTTGTCACCCCTTTAGTATGATAAACTTGAGTTAAAAGGTCCCAACTTAAAAGTGTTCAACAAAGATATGCAGAAAATCCACCTCTGTGAACATTAACTATGATAAGCAGTTGATATTTATTTCTGAGCTCTCTTCTGAGCCTGCTCTGTCCTGAGTGCTGGGGACTCTGCCAGGGATTTAGAACACAGGTAGGGTGCACCACATCGTCACACCCTGCAGCTTGGGCTTTGGGGTTTGGGTAATGTTGGGAAGACAGGCATTAGTGAGGTGACAGAGCATGGGAGTGGGCGGCCATCCAAAGACCTGCAGACCGTGGAGAGCTGCAAGCTCATGTTTTCACTCAGGACTGTGACATCTGCCCTGATGGGGTGGGGCGAGGCCATCCCAGGTCTGGATGCGAACTTTGGCCAGAGTGAGGCAGTTTCCAGGCACACCTCCTCACCAAAGGTTTATGAATATTTATAATGGACTAAGCTCGCTGCAGGCTACCAAACCACATCATGTATGCATTATCCATAATCCATCCACTGCTTCTGATTTTCCTGGGGAATGAGGACCAGAAAAGAACACCAATAACAACCATTGGAAATGATGGGAAAGATTATCCTGCACTGTGGAAGCTTCAGCTTTACCAACTGAAAAGAGAACATTTCACATAACCCAGGCCAGAGTCCTACAGGGCCTTATAAAATACCATTTTTCTTCCAAGTTGTACTTTGGCTTCTCACAAATGTTTTCCAGAAGGAGGAGAACAGTGTGAATGGCCCTGTGTCTGGAAGCCTGTATGTTTTTTCCATGATGAGGTCCCCTCTTGGTACAAAGAAACTTGTGTCATCACAATAGATCACTGCCCTCTTCCTCAAACACCTACTAAGTACACAAAGGAGATCTCCTTTCCTTGCTTACTGCCAGCAGCCAAATTACCATCTTGTTACCTGAACTTTTCATAAAACACAAAGAGAGGACCCCTCGTGTCCTTGGGACAGTATTTATAAAAATCTCATGGAAACATTCAAACTCCTCTCTAGCAGCTATTTTGAAAAAAACATGAACAGATGGTAAATGTTTGGAGAGATGGCTATGCCAATTACCCTGATCTGATCATGACACACCCTGTACATGTATAGAAATGTCAACACTGTACACCATAATATGTATAATTACTATGTTTTCATTAAGAATAAAAAGTAAATTCAAAAAGAAAATTTACAACTAGAAGTACTTCTTAATCGATGGACATGGACCATTAATAGGGTCAAGTAGGAAAAAAAATTAATGAAAAGGACCCAGCCTGCATTCCTGAGATCTTCTGCATATTTACACTGGTGTTATAATTAGATTATGTGCTAATCCAAGCAGCAAGGGATTCCACATGACTTAAAATGCTTACAGTGAACTGATTTCCATACTCCTCACTACCCTCCCCTCCTCTCACTACCCTCCCCTCCTCTCCCACCCATTACCGGTAGTCCCCACTTAGTAGCACATTTGGAGAATGAACTATTCCAGTCCAGTCTCAGGGCTACTAAGGACAGCATTAGATAATTAGATCAGAGGGACGTGCTTAGCTGGATGGTAATAATCCTCTGCCCACAATTTTTGAAAGTTCTGATTGATAAGCAAGTTAAACATTTTTTCTAAATGTTTGATCCCTGGTCTTAAGAAATGATCAACCTGCAAGTTGGTTATTTAAAAAAGTTCAGTAATATTCCATTAAGTATATATACCACATTTTCTTTATCCATTCATCTGTTGAAGAGCATCTAGGTTGGTTCTATAGCTTAGCTATTGTGAATTGAGCTGCTCTAAACAAAAATGTGGCTGCATCACTGTAATATGCAGATTAAGTTCTTTATATCATGTACAACCAGAAGAATGAGAAGTTATACTCTATGTATGATGTGTCAAAATTCATTCTACTGTTATGTATAATTAATTAGAACAAATAAAAAAATTTCAAGTAATACTTGAGTATAGAAGTAGCCTGCGAAGCTTTTTTTTTTTTTTATTAAAACTCTTTGAAGAAGCATTACAAATAAGGCTAGTTTCACAGGAGATGTTTCTGCAGATTATTTACAAAGAAAAGTATTACAGGAAAGAAGGCTCATTGGGCCTTTTCCTGCTTTTATTTTTCTTTTTACTTTTTAACAATGGGTTTGTTTCTAGGTGAGACTCCTTAATGCACAAGCACCTGGACATATCTTTTATCTTGAAGTTATTCTCCCAAGATCCTTCCCAATATACTTCTAGAAACTAATAACGTTGTTTTTTTCTTATCAGCAATGTAAAATTCTCACATTTTTATGTTAATAAAACTTTTGGTAAATTCATTCAGGATGAAGAATTTTGGATTTGAGGTTGACAGTCTTTGGAGTATATGGCTTATGGTAGTGTTTCTAGATTAGACAATAAGGCCATTGTGTCTATGGGTATGGAACATAGTGGTAGATGGAGCCCTTCCATGCCTCTCAGTGGCCCTTCGTTGTACCGGCACCTGCCACAGACCTCACACCTATTCATGGCTATTTCAGCTGTGTGATCTCTCCATCATTCCAGCTGAGCTATGGATGGAAGCCAGGCCATGGTTTCCAACTGTGGGCCCAGAACTGCTGGGAAATTCTATAAGCCTGTTTTGCAATTTCCCTGTTTCTTTTAAAGCCACCTATGCCACAACATTCTCATCGATTCACTTGGTTTTCTTTGTATAAAACAGAGACTCATCAAAGGAGTATTTATTTCTCATCATGGCTCTAGGTAAAATGAACACCCTGCAGATGATCAGAAGGATCTCTCACTTCCCATTAGAAGCCATGCTAGCTCATCTTCTAGATGAGCCATTGCTGGATCTCGATTGAGCACTCCATAGAATGTTCTTTTTCATTCTACAGCATGTATCTTAACATCCTGAAGGATGATGCATGAGTGATTCTAGAACCCAAGACATCCAGAGAAGGGGTGCTGCTGCAGTCATGTAAGAAGTAAATATTTCTCTATCTGGAGTGGAGGGGCTCGGGCCCGTTGACCATGCTCACCTGCCTGGTACACTGTTCTGATCTAAAGGATTCAAAGGATCCTTTAGATCAAGTTTAGATCAACTCTTCAACTGTTTCTGTTTTCCTGGGTAGTTTCCAATGTGAGGCTATGACAAATAAAGCTGTTATGCATAATCTTTTACAGCTTTTTGTGAACACATGGGTTTGTTTCTCTTGGGCAAATTTCTAGTGTGAAAGAGAGAGGTATATGAATTTTATAAGAAAACATCAGGCCAGGATTAATCCCATGCCTGTAATTCCAGCAATTTGGGAGGCTGAGGCAGGAGTATCACAAATTTGAGACTAGCCTCAGCTATTTAGTGTAGACCCTGTCTCAAAATAAAAAAAAAAAAATAAGATGGAGTTGTAGCTCAATGGTCTGCTGGGTTTCAATCTACAGTACCACAAAACAAAATAAATAAAACAGAAAACATCAGACCATTTTCTTTTTCTTTTTTCCTTTTTTACTCAATTTCTCTCAAGCCATTGGATTCAATGAAAACCCAATACATTATTTTTAGGCTTGAATTAAGTAATGGCCTAGTTGGGAAGTTTTATATTTTTTTTCCATTTTTTATTCATTTTTTTATATATCACACATGACACAATTTATATTACACATATAATTTTTCATATCTCTGGTTGTATACAAAGTATATTCATTCCAATTCATGCCTTCATACACGTACTTTGGTAATGATGTCCATCACATTCCACCATCATTTCTAACCTCATACTCCCTCTTCCCTTCCAATGCCTCTGCCCTATCTAGAGTTCGCATCAGACCATTTTCGACTGTGGCTGTTGTGTTTTACACTCCTACTAGCAGCAGGTGATAGTCCCATCTAGCCCACGTGTGATGTTGGCTTTTTTGTTTTTGGAGATGGAATCTCACTATGTTGCAGGCTGGCTTTGGGGTCCTGGGCTCAAGCCATCATCTCTCCTCAGGTTCCTGAGTAGCTTGAATTGCAAGTGTGTGTCAATATGCCCAGTTTGGCATTTTTAATATTCACTATACCGGTGGGTGAGCAGTGGCATCTTGTGTGGTTTGCATGTGCGCTCCCCTGACAAATGAATAAGAGCATTGTCTCTTATTGATGCTTCCTATGCCTTCCTGTGTGAATGAACTATTCAGACCTTTGCCCTTTTTTTTTTTTATTGAGTTGCTGGCATTCTTTATGGTCATCACATTTTATGGAGAAAACACCTTCCATGCATTCACAGGCTGGTCCAAGCCTGTTTGGATGAGGAACCTAGCTCTTGACTCCAGGCAGTTGTGCATGTATTCAGAGTAGAAAATCCTGAGTGCAACCAACGTATCTGGCAGGGAGCCAAAGAGCCACTGCCACTATCCTGTGTTTCCAAGAAGTTCCATGTCTACCTCAGCTACTGACACTATCTCAGGTTCAGGAGGCTGCCTGTACTCCTTGCTTTCACCCACCCTACCTAGCCAGGGTGCTTTAAAATGATTTTTTCAAAGCCTGCATTATATTTGTTTCTCTTTGCTGGCAGCATGCCGTGGTTAGCTTTGTAAATCACTTTTGGTTCTGATGTCTCAGTGCTTTATAAATATGTGGAAGGGCCCCAGATTATGTGAGTTCCTACATCACACATGACACAAACAGCAATGAGTTTCCCTTCTTTGGCTTATTTATATGGTGTTGACGCAGCAAAGCTGTTGAATGCTGGAAGAACTTGAGTGAATGTCGATGCATTTCTTGGAGGTTCTCATTTTTCTTCCTGTTCCCTTTTTCCTTCCCTTCCACCCTCCTTTCTTCTTCTTCTTCTTCTTCCCATCTTTCTCTTTGACATATTGTCATTTTTAAAAGCTGCCATGCCCTGATGTCAAAGTATACTTGTTAATTCTCTTGCCCAAGAACTTCCGCATAGGACTTTTTCTGTCCCAGGACACAACACTGGCTAGGGAGTTTGACCAAGGGATGCAGAAGGTGGTGTCTGCAGGACTCATGAGGGACACACACCTCATTCTGAGAGTATTTATTGGCATTTGTGGGGAGCTAATGTGTACCTGTGTTCAAGTGTGTACAGTTGGCCCTTGCACTCACCCTTGGTGTGGCTCAGGCCTTAGCTGGAGCCACTCTTTCTTGCATGTGCAGGTTCCTGGTGCAGCTCCACAGCTGAGCAATCACCACCGCACCAGAGCTGATCTCATTCTCTCAGATGGAGCCATCTGCATGGAGTTTAACGTGGACAGATGCAGAGTAACTTGGGGGGGAACAGCTTTGTCTGCCCCTTGGGTCCTTCTCTGAAGCTTTATAATTTTCTTCTAAGTTTCTAAACTTCTCAGCAGTTCTCTGAGAGGTTGCAGAAGTTTCCTTATCAACTTCATAAGAACTATCTTTCTAAAGAGAATGATGTCTCTATGGCGTGTGCCCTTGCTCCATGTCAGGCAGGAAATCTGGTCTATTGGGACCACCTCAGGCTATCCACCCAGCCTGCTGATGGCACTCTGGGTATGAGTAGTAGAGGCAGAGCAGACAGAGTGGCAGAGCTTCTCAGATGCATGTAGTCAGTCACTGAGATCACCAGGTTTGGTTTTTCTATCCATAGGAGGAGTGTGAGTTCCCCACTAAGGGGCTCTTGCAAGCTGACTGTTCATGAGTGAGCTCTGACACCTCATTCCTGAGGCACAGGCAGGAGCCACCTTGCTCACCTGGACAACCAAGCCCTCCAGATCATCCTCTTCCTGCCATCCATGATATAGATCTTAGAACTCACAGGTGGGTTGTGGAGAGTGGACAAATCTGGCCTTGACCTCCTCCTGCACAAGCTCTGGGGCCTGGAGGTTGGAAAGTAGAGGTTGGTTCTTTTTGTCTATCACTGGAGAGTCAAGGGAAGGTGGGGTAATTGAGGGTCAGGCCCATTCAGTAGAATGAAGAGGGAGGAATAGTGAGCGTGAGGATGGCTCACTGGGCTGCAGTTACAGTCCCATCCCCAACCATTCACTGGCGCTGCTGCCATCTGCTCCTGTGCCCTCTGCCTCTCATAACTTAACATTTCTGCCATCCAAACTTGTGACCTTTTGCCACCCACACCTGTTCCCCACTGCCACTGAATCCATGGTCCTGCTGCCACTCACACCTGGACCCTGCCGTTACTCACACCTGTGTCCTTCTGCCACTTAAATTTGTGCCCTGCTACGAACCCTGGTGTTTTCATGAAGAGGGGAGCAGAAAATATAAAAGCACTGAAGTCTGAAGCTCCAGCATTGATATTCCTGGAGGAATAGTGCATGTCATTATGCATTTATATGGCCTTTTCTGAAATGGCAATTTGACTGAGGTCTTTACTGTCCATGCCTCTCCTTCCTCTAGTAAATAATGACCCTCTTCTCTTGGAAACCTCTTCTCTTTCTGCTAAAAAGCCACAAATCTCTGACTGAGAAAAGTTGTTCCCCGCACCAACACACGAACACATTGGGGGAGGAACAAGCACTGTAGTTAGAAATAAGGGAGAGCACAGAACTGTGTCATGGTAGATGTTGGGGTTGCAGAATCGACTTCCTAATTTCCAAGTCTGCAAGGTCTCCCCTGGTGGTCCTTTCAGAAGAGAGTCATCTTTAGCAGTGCCAGAGAACTTTTGACATGCCTTCTAGCAGACAGTGCTAATTCTTCTTCCATTTCTTCCCGGGAAATTTTTACCTAAGAAGGTGGGGGCTGGGCATACAGATGGACTCCAGAGGGTGAGTTGTGCTGCCCATTCACTAGTGTCCCTCTTCCTTTCTTGGTTTCTTCATTCACAGAGAGGGAGCACTCTACTCACATCTAAATGCCACAAGTACAACTAATCAGAAATGACTTAACACCCACACTGTGCACTCATGACACGGATAAAAGATTTAATGACACCACTATAGCCCAAAGACTTCCTGTTCCTTTTTTTTTTTTTTTATGGCCACACTGAACCTCAGCCATCCAGAGCTGAGATTCCCTGCCTAGCAACTGCGAGCCCTTGATTCTATGGTGCCACTTTTATAATGTCAAGACTCCTTGCTTCCAGCACAGTGTTAGGAAGTGCTGAACAGCTTCCTCTTTCTTTTAGAGTCCCTTCTCCTGTTCTCAATGTGACAGTGAGTCTGTGTGTCCTCAAACAGGTCTTGAAAGTGTTCCCTTTTAGCTTGGTGGCCGTGTTGTGTTGGGATAAGAACTGATTGATTGCTAAAAGTGGGGCTCAAATCAGTGTTAGTTCCAGCAATGAGGCAAGACTGCATGGTTTTTAGCTCTAAAAGGATACACTAAGAGAAAATTTTAAGTGTAGGTGAAACATCCTTTTGCACAGAGGTCATCAGACTGTGAGGACCACAGCATGATAAATTTGTGCATGGGAAACAGGCCGAGTTCTAAAACCTGAGCACCCAGGCGCCACCGCAGATGGCTTCTGCTCAAAAAATTGCTAAGAGTGAGACCCGGGCTTCCATTATCCTTGAAGTTTCCCAGATGATTGCAAGAGCAGACAAGATTGAGAACTGTTGTTTGGTCAGGTAGGAGGCAAGTGAGGTTGTCCTTTGTTTCTTGAGTTTTCAAGGAACTGGTCAATTTTATCTGTGATTTTACTTAAAGGGATATAGTCATTCACCACATAATCTTATTCATTTTTTCCTCCCTCTGGGGAAAAGGATTGAACTGAGGGGTGAAATTCCACCACTGAACTACATCCTTAGCCCTTTTTATTTTGAGATAGGGTCTTGCTAGGCTTCAGACAGGCCTCAGACTTGCCATCTCCCTGCCTTAGCCTCCCAAGCAGCTGGGATTACAGATGCTTATCCCCACGCCCAGATCTTTTATTCTCCTTTTAACACCTGAGTGATCCCCTAGTGACCATCCATCTTTCATTCCTAATACTGATCATTTGTGCTGTCTCTTTATCTTAGTTAGCCTGGCCAGAGGTTAATTAATCGTATTGATTTTTTTCTCAAATTTTATTAATTTTTCTTTTTAAATGTTTTCAAAGAACTGACATTTTGGCTTTGTTGACTTTATTCTTTTCCTGTTTTCAAAGTGTTATTTCTTCTCTAATTTTAGTTATTTCCTTCATTTTGTTTACACTGGTTGCTTCTTATTTCTCTAGTTTGTTAAGGGGAAAGCTTTAGCTATGAATTTTAAATCTTTTTTCTTTTCTAAAATATGCATTTGTTGCTATACATTTTCCTTTAAACTATTGTTTTAAATATAATCCCACAATTTTTAAGTTTTATTTTTATTTTATTTTCATTTTCAGAAAATATTTTTTAAATCCCCAAGTTTTATTCTCCATCCCAGGATTATGGAGAAGTTTTGGTTTTTTTTGGTTTTTGTTTTTTTTTTTTTGGTACTGGGGATTAAACCTAATGACACTTTACCCCTTTATCCTTATCTGTTTTTATGTTTTATTTTAAGACAGGGTCTTGATAAGTTGCTTAGGGCCTTGCTAAGTTTCTGAGGTGTGATCCTCCTGCCTCAGCCTCCTGAGTCATTGGGACAGAAGGTGTATTTTTAAATTTTTATTTCTTGCTGTGCTGGGGATGGAACCCAGGGGCTTGTGCATGGTAGGTATGCACTCCACCACTGAGCTGCCTCCCCAGTCCCTAAGAGAAGTTCAAGTATTTTCCAATTATTTATTTCTATTTAAATTCCTTTGGGGCCTACTATGTTCTTTATGTTTTTTCCACCCTTTTTAACCTTTTAAGAGTTGTTTTGTGACCCAGAATATGGTCTCCATGGAAGACTATTTCTCTGCACTTCAGAAAAATGTGCATTCTGTTGTCATTGGATGGAATGTTTTTTTTTTAATGTCAATCAGGTCAAGTTGCTGGCAGTGCTGTTCAGTTTTCTATATATTTCCTGATTTTTCTGTTGGCTTTATCTATCAATTATGGACAGATGGGTGTAGAAGTCTTCATTGATATTTGTGTCTATGTCTCCTTTTAGTCATATTCATTCTGTCAGTTTTTGCCTCCTATTTTTGACTCTTTGTGGATAGGTGCCTCTATGTTTAATACTATTACATCTTCTTGGAGAACTGACACCTTTATCAATGCATCTTTTTGTCCCTGGTAATCTTCTTTGGTTTTATGTAAGCTTCGTCTGAATTTATGTAAGTGCTCTAGCTTTACTTTGATTCATGTCTGTATAGTACATCTTTTCCCATCCCTTTACTTTAAACTTTATCTTTAAAATAGGTTTTAGTCTTATCTTTAAAAACAGGTTTTAGTAAGCAATATAGAGTTGGGTCTCATTTTTTATCCAGTTTGATAATATCTGTCTCTTTAACCGCTGTGTCTGGAATACTCACATTTAAGTGATTGCTAATATAGTCAGACTAATAGTGACCATATTTATAAAGGTGTTGCACTTGTTCTATTTCTTTCCCCCTCATTTTTAGCCTTCTCTGGTTATACTTGGGCACTTTATCTCCTCCATTGGCTTATTATATTTCTTTTAAAAATATATAGTTTATTGGTGCCCCAGGGTTTATAGCATTCATTTACTCACCTACATCTACCTTGAAATAACATTCCATTGCTTCCTGTGTCCTGAAGTTTCCTTATGACAGAATATTCTCCGTTCATTCCTTGGGACATGTTGTCACTTTTCACCTTTACAAATGCCATAATCTTCCAGTGAGCTCTTGCTTTGACTGCTCTTAAACAATGATACCTTAGATAAATTAAGAATAAAAGGTAACATTTCACTTGTATCTTCTCTTCCTTTATTTCTACCTATACCATTTTCCTTCTGCCTGAAAAAATTCCTTTAATATTTCTTACAGATTCAGGTCTGCTGGCGATGAATTCCCTCAGTTGTTTTTCTGAGGCAATTTTCCCTTGAGTCTGGAGGGATATTTTTCCTGGATACATAATTCTAGGTTGGCAGAGTGTTTTTGATTATTTGTGTATTTTCTTCAACTCTTTAAAGATTGCACTCAACCGCAACCTTAATTTCATGGCTTACTGTGAAAAGTCTACTGTATTCTTTATTTTTATTTCTCTGTAGGTAAGGTGTCCCTGATTCCAACCCTTTTGAATACATTTGTCTTCAGGATTTTCTCTTTGTTTTCAAAGTCTACTGCTATGTATGATGTACCTAGGTTTTTGTAGCTGCTGCTTTTCTTTTTCCTTTCCTTTTTTTTTTTTTTTAAGTCTGCTTGTTCTCTCACCTCAGAATGATGGTTTGGTGTCTATCACTAATATTAAAAAGTGTTCAGCCATGATTTCTTCAAAGATTTCTTATTTGGGTATTCAGATTACATGTTGTACCATTTCATGCTGTCTCCTAGTTCTTGAACTTTCTACTCTGGTTGGTTTGTTATTTCTTTGTGTTTTATTCTTTGTTTCCTTCCTTTATCCTGTCTTCAAGTTCACTGATTCCTCAGCTGTGCTAACTATTCCTGAGAGATCAACAAAAACATTAAACATTGTTCACTTCTGGAAAGACTTAGGTTTGCTAGCAACGGAATCTCAATTGTGTGTTTTATTTAAAAAATTATAACCTTTTTAAAATAATTTTTATCTCTCTGCCAACATTACCATGTTCTTATACATTGTCTACCTTTTCTATGAGAGCCTTTAATACATTGATCATAGTTGTTTTAATCTCCTTATTTTATAATTCCAATGTCTGTGTCATAATTGAGTTGGTTCTGTTGATCAATATGTCTCTTCCATCTTTTCTTGACTTTTGGTATGCATTGCATTATTTTGTTGAAATACAGACATCTGGAATATGACAGATGGTAATAAGATAGTGTGATGATTTATGTTAATTTGGAGTATATTGGATATTTATTGTAGTTAGGTTTCAGAAGCTTCTAATTTCCCTAATGTCCTCATTTTGCCTCCCCTCTTGGCTTGAGGCTTTCTCAGAATCTGAGCTCTTCTAGTTCAAATCTATGATTTTTTGGGGGTGGGGGGTAACCAGGGATTGACCTCAGAAGCACTCAACCACTGAGCCACATCTTCAACCCATTTTGTATTTTATTGAGTTGGATCTCAATAGATCTCCTTGAGTTGCTTAGCACTTCACCATTGCTAAGGGTGGATTGAACTTGAGATCCTCCTGCCTTAGCCTCCCAAGCCATTGGGAGTGTGCACCACTGTGCCTGGCTAAATCTTTGATTTTTATAATGGAAGTTTATTTTCCTGATGGTAGAGTATAAGGAAGGAGGAGATCCTTGGATCTTCTGATCAAGTCTCATTCTTTGGTGTTCATATGGCCTTGGGGTAACTCCAGAAAGAGATACGATTGCAAAAATATGTCTCCTGTCTAAAGTAGAGTTTTCCCCTATCAAAAGTGTGCTAAAGATTACTTTTCTTCAAATATGAATAGATAGGAAGGAATGAGATATCAACAGATGCATTAACAAACAATCTTGGGATCAAATGGCAAAAAGTTATCAAAAATATGAATAAGCAAGGTGCAAACTTAGAAATACAAGGATCTCAGCAAATCTGAGATTACACATTTTGTAAATGGTCACTTATCAACAGAGTATGCCAAACTGATGTTAATCAGGTGCTCAACCAGCCAACTTAATCCTTCAAAAGTGCAATGCACTTAGGATGCAATAAATTATGTACTTGCATGGCAAAAGTAAATGTGATAAGCTTCTCCAGCACTTCGCTTTTAGAATAATAAATGGGATGCATGTTAAAGATTAGCAAGTGCTTCAGGGTAGCTTTCTCTTGTTGAAATGGTTTCTACCACTTTCTAACATAGCATCAGGATATAGACATTTGAAGGAATATGTTACCTTAGCTTATTTTGAAAATCACTTAACATATTTAATGTTATGATTTAGCATTACCAACATAATGCCTGCTTTGCTGCTTGAAGATTCACAACATTCTGCGCCTTTCCATCCTCAGCAGGGAATGTGTTTATCATCACTGCTTGCCAAGAGCCTTTGTTAGATATAATAGTTTATGAGTAAAAATGTCCCCTTTTTATTGTAATAATTCCATGCACTCCTAAAGTAGAAGGCATTTTATGTCTCGAAAGCTCTGTTAATTTGAGATAGGGTATCTTTTTGAATAAAATATTTAGGAAAGAAAGTTATTTTATCATTCTTCATTTTCCTATCAACCTACTATTGCAAACATGTGGGTACAATTCTCTTTCATCCATGGAAATGTCACTGTGGCAGATTATATATGTCCAAAAGGCTGCTGCAGTATTTCTCATCCACATACTCTCCTAGCATCTTGATGTCTCTGTCACATCTCATGAATTCCTGGTCCAGAAGTGTATGCAGAAGTAATGATATATGGCTTTGGAGACTGGACAAGAACAAACTCTTTGCTCTACCTTGCTAACTCAAGACATTCACTCGTTAGACCCAGCTGCCATGTTGTGAGGAAACTCATGTTAGCCCAGTGGAGAGACCATGTGGAAAGGTCTTCCTGTGGATTGTTTGTTTAAAGTCCTTACCAACAATCAGCATGATTTCCAAACATGAGAGTGAAGACACCTACAGTGTTTCTAGCCTTCGACTGGGGGTGTCTTCATTGTATCTTGCCTCCAGCCTTGACTCTCCACAGCTGAGGTCCCAGACAAACCATCATCATGAACTCCCCTGAACTTCCACCACACAGAAATCATCAGCAAAATGAAAAGGTTGTTTTATGCACAATGGAGGTTTACTCAGTCATGAAGAATGAATTATGGCATTTGGATGGAATTGGAGCACATGATACTAATGACATAAGCCAGACTCAGAGAGTCAAGGGTCAAATGTTTTCTCAAATATGCAGAAGGCAGACTGAAATAAGGGGAAAAAATCGGGAATCCAATGAAAATGGAAGGGATGCCATTGGAGCAGAGAAAGAGGATTGAGAGGGAAGGAGGAGAAACAGGAAAAGGATGATGGAATAGAATTAACCAAATTATGCCAGGTATGTATTTTATGTGAGTTTAGCTTTTATGTATATCTATAAAGCACAAATATTAAAAAGCTGTAAACAAACAGAAGGAAGATCAGAAGAATAGAGGAAAAAGAACAGGGGGAGGAAGGAAGAAAGGAAATACTAGGGCTGAAATGGAGCAAATTATATTCCATGAATTTATAATTATGTCCAAATGAGCCCCGATATTATGTTTAACAGTAATGCACTAATAAAACCATTTAAAAAGGTTGTTTTATGGACATGAGAAAGTTGGTTTTGCTGCATTAACTGGATCAGTGTCCTAAATAAAATTTTTAGGTTTAAAACAAAGAACTGGGAGCAGGTGTTGCACGTAGATCATTTCTATATAAAATCAAGAATTACACTGATTATTACCAAAAGTTTGCAGGGAAAGATAAAAGGTCATCCTGACATAGAATCCACCTCCTCTTGTGGAATCTTATTTCTCTGTGGAGGCCAGGGTTTTAAACTTTGTGTTACTTGATCTACTTTTGGGTTCATTGCCTTAGTGTCCTCCTATGCAAAATGTGACACTGTACCTTGCCCCATGCAAGGTGTGAACCAAGAAGACTTCGTTTGACCCCTTCTCTTCCTTGATACAGCTTAACTGGAAGATATCAACTCTGAATTTACACAAGAATATTAAGCTGAATCATACCACCTGGGGTCTGGGTTACAGCATGATCTGGCCACTTTATTCAGGAAATGATCTCCCTTTTATTGGCGGAGTTTTGTAGTCTAATAAGATAATGAAAATACTGTAGTCAGTAGGACTTCATTATGGTCTTAGTGTATTTTCTGTAGCTATATAAAAATATCTGACACCAGGTAATTAATAAAGAACAGAAGTTTATTTCGCTCATTATTCTGAAGGCTGGAAAGTCCAAGGGCATGGTGCCAGAATTTGCTAGGCCTCCAGTGGTCCTGTTGCTGAATCATAATATGGCGGAGGGTATCACATGGTGAGATAGAAAGTCTGCTAGCTCAGGTCTCTCTTCCTCTTCTTATAAAGCTACTAATACCATCATGGGGTCTCCACATACATGTCCTTATCTAATCCTAGGTGTCTCCCAAAGGCCCTACTTCTAAATACTATTACCTGATGACTTTGTGGATTAAACTTCTGGGGGACACAGTAACCATAACAATTATCACATAGTGATAACACTGCATTTATCTGAATCATAAATGGTAAAAATAAATGCAGTGTCAGGGTAGGATTCTTAAATTACACGTGTGTTGTTGGTGCACATGTGTATGTGTGTGGACATGCAGATGCATGCTCTTGAAGAGGCCACATAAGGACGTGACCCAATGAGAATCACTGAACTGTAAGAATGTGTGGGTGACAGATGGCAGGGAAAGAGGTGGAAAAAGGAAGGTAGAGTGTTGGTATTTTGGCTCTATCAAACTTCTTCTCTGCTTTTTCCTTTTATCCTGTGCCTGACCCCTTTGGGAACTTCAGTGTTCCCACCGGCCTCTTCCTCATTGTAAGGCACAAGCAAAATCCCTAGAAGAGAAGTACCTTTATGGCTGAGCAATGAGTAACGACAGAGCACTGTGAACTCTGCACTTCTCTTCTGTCCCCTGCTCTGCCAGACAATTCCTTTAGGCGAGTTCCACTTTGGGTCTGGTATGAGAGAGCTGACCTCTGTCCTGTTTCTCTTATCATTTCTTAAATGCTGGGGAATTAAAGTGAACTTGATTAATGCCCTCCAAGTGATTTGCTGCCCTCTGGTTCCCTTCATAAAAAGGGTTCTCTTCTTAAAAGAGAAGAGATTTGACTATGATAGTGACAGTTGGGTTGCCTACTCTACCAAGCAGGTGCAGTAAAGCCTGTGGGAGGGTGGGGGAATACAGGCATAGGGCCCAATCCATTCAGATTATTCTTTCCTATCCTGATTAAAAGATCCCTGAGACCTACCAGGTCAAGTTCAACTGAAACTGAGTCAGACTTCTAGCTCAATACAGATTTTCATTGATGAACCCCAAACCACAGCCTCCCTCTCACCCCCTTAGCTGTTCTTGATTACAGGGAGCTTTGAACAAAAGCACCAATCCCTCCAACTGGGTGTGGGAGTGGACTGTACCTCACAGTAACTCCCCAAACTTCAATCTCCTCATCAGAGAATCTGAGATTTTGCAGAAGCCATAGCTGGAGGAAAATAGGTGCACTTCATTCTCTCTATATTAGTTGATGATTTTTGTTGTTGTTGTTGCTCCAATTAAAAAAAAACTCCTCCCGAAAGATGCTTTGGTCACTTGGTTAGAGGAGTTTGAAATCTAAAGCACACACACATACACACACACACACACACACACCCAAAAAAAATGAGGCGGGAAAGGAATAAAAGAAAAAATAAGAGACTCTTCCAGAAAGAAGAAAAGGTCACTGCAGCTATTTTCAGTGTGTAAAATATTCCATTAGCTTTATTATGCAGAGGACATTAGCATTAGGCACGGCAGGAAGGAACATTTTAATACAGAACATCTTTTCCCAGCTTCAAAAGCTGAGAGTAAAATATAAAGGTAATGAAACTGCTGTTGGGATGATGTCCTTTTCTCCTCAGGGGCTTTGTGCATTAGCAGAGTAACAAGCCAGAAGAAAGATAGTTTGTGGGTCAGAGATGACCCTGGAAGGACCAGGAGAGACAGGATGAGCCCTACGGTGCTTGGCACCCTTGGGATTTAAATGGCTTTAGGACAAAGCCAAGTGCTCTGATTCCCAGAGATGCTGCTGGCCCAGCCAGGCCTACCTATCCTGGGGAATCATACAGGCCCAACCTTCTTGGGACATCCCTTCATATCACCCTTCCTGGGCATCCCTCAGGAAGAACGTGTCTTCATTTGGGATTGGGGCCTTTTTGAAGGAGGAAGTTGCTATAGAACTCAATCCTTCTGAACACCAAGTACACTCATTAAATTTTCCATCTCAGGGATGTGGGTGCTGCTGAACTGCCAAAGCACACAAATGTGACTTCGAGGAATACAACACAGGGTTTTTCATGATTTTTTACAGATTCAAAACAGCTGTTTTCCCCTTGGAAAACAGGGTTCCTCCAGGTAACTGAGACAGGAGGATGCATGCCCAGAAAGGTGGGGTGCTGGCCTGAGAGCCCTGCTTCAACTTCAGCAAGCAGAGGGCCTGATCTTTGCTTCAGACAGTGGGCAAAGAGGTTCTTCCAGGCTCCACAGAACAGAGCTCTGAGTTCCATCTTTCCTCTAGTTTAAGCAGGGGTGGTGACAAGAAGTGGTGGTGATAAGCAGGGGTGGTGACAAGAAGTGGTGGAAAGAAGGGATGTGAGCTCTGAATACAGACAGCCCAAAGTCCATGGGGAGGACAAGGTGGGTGTAGCAAGGGGTCCTCACACTCCCACAAAGCCCCAGTGTCCTAATAGAGGTGTCAGGCAATTAGAGAGAAGTGAGCTCTCCTATCAGCCAGGATGCTGGATGGGCAGTAGAAACAGCAGAGAAGAATGAGGTTTAAAACTCAGTGAGTGAGGTTGAGAGATGAGAGGGGACAAGGATGGAGAGAGACAAGAAGGAGCAAGAGGGTCCCGATGCAGACAGCTGGCAGGATGAGGAGCCCACTCTGGAGTTGATGCACTGAGGTGCAGGCTTCACATGGGGAGCAGGCCCTGCAGACAGGGGAGCACAGGAAGGCTGCAGCACATCCGAATTGCAGCCCACCTGTTTCCTGCCCATCTCCACACTGGCTGTATTTCATATGTACATTGTCTAAAGCCAATGTCAGCAGCCCTGGAAGTGAAAAGTCTGCCTTGACCCACAAGTGGTCAATAAAGCCCAGCGGGATCTGAGCAGACACAAGAGGAGGAGCAGCAATAGTGCAGATGAAGGGGAAGGAGGACAGTTATCTCCAGAAGCCATCCACTCCCCCCTCAGTGACAGACCTTGTGATTTTCTTGTCTTTGTCCTGTTCTCTGCGGTGTCCCCAACACATGGCATGGTGCTGCACATAGTAGGTGCTCGGTTAAGGTTTTGGAAATGCACACTTTTCAGAGGTATAGCAAACAGAGAAATGGTGGAGTGTTTCTCTCCTACAAGCTTTATCTTCGCAGCTTTCAGATCTGGGGGCTGTGAGGTCAGCACCTCCTAGCTATCCTGGTTCCCACCCTGCAAGGTGCTCTTTCCAGATCCACATTGTAGTGAGGCATCCTCACATTTCTTCCCCGGAAACTGCTTCTGGCCCCCACCAATCGACTCCAACACTTCTTTCTGCTAAGCCTGGATTCTTGGGCTCTGGGGATTCTGAGCATGCAGAGGATCGGCTCCTGGCTGCTCAGAGGGGAAGACAGGAGGGCTGGGGCTGCACGTAGGCATCATGACCTCAGCCTTGACCAAAATGGGAGGATTAGTTTCTTTTGAGTTAATATCCTCAAAGATCAAGGAGGTGAATCCCAGAAGATCCTAGGTGAAAATTAAAAGAGGTGTGCTGGGTGAGAAAGAGGTGTCCCTGGGAAGCACAAGCATGTCACGATGCCAGCAGGAGCCCTCTCCTTTGCAAAGCCTGGCATCCTGTCTCAGAGTAGTGTTATTATCTTACTTCCTCACTTGTTTTTAGATGTTTATGTATTTTTTTAGATTTTTTTTTTTGTGTGTGTGTGGGGCTAGGGATCAAATCTAGGGCCTCATCTGTGCTGAGTGTATGCTCTATCATGAATTATATTCTCAATCCAGAATAGTGTTTTTATTATTTATTTATTTTTATGAGTTCTTTTTAGTTATATGTAATATTAAGATTCATTTTGACATAATTGTAAAAGCATGGAATATTATTTGCTCTAATTTGGTACCCAGTACTTCTCCTTTCCTTCTCCTCTTCCCTTCCTATGTTCCCTTCCTTCTATTCTACTGATTTTTCTGCTACTTAGTTTTTTAAATTAGTATCTTTATGAATATGCATAAAGATGAGACTCACTGTGGTATATTCATATGTGTACATAGGAAAGTTAAGTCAGATTCATGCCACTGTTCTTCCCTTCTCCATTCCCTTCTCCCTCCTCCTCAATCCTCTACTCCACTGATCTTCCATTTTGATGGGATTTCACCCCCCCTTTTTTTCTTTTCTTTTCTTTTCCCTTTGCAAATCATACCAGAGAAAACATTCAACCTTTGACTTTCTGAGTCTCTGTTCTTTCACTTAGCATGATGGTCTCTGGGTCAATCCATTTACTGGGAAAATGCCATAATTTCACAGAATAGCATTTTTAAATGTACCAAACGAAATATAAAGGTTTAAGATAGGAACCAAATATATTGAAAGAGTGCTATAAAAATACTAAAACTCATATTTGAGGTATATTAATGGGTGAGTTACTTTATTATGGTACTGAATAGCATTTGGGTTGTGTTTTCAAAGTACTGATGAACATAAGCATTATTTTTTAAGATGCCTTCAACATCTGCTATGTTGTACGAAGACATCTGTGGTCTGTACTGGTGACAGAGTCAACACAAACTCTGTGGTTTGTTGCCTACAATCATAATTGGAGGAAAAACTAACTTTCAATTAGAGGTTGATGAAAATAATGATGTAATTTACTTCCTATCCAACCTCATGGGTGTTCTAAATGACTGACAGGCTCCAAGAACCTTCCTTTAGAGAAGGAAGAAGAAGAGGAACCTCAAATTCTCTGAGCTGAGGAAGGATGTTCAGAACTCTGAGGAAGGTGGTGAAGTATGGAAGACAGTTCTGACTCTGAGGAGCACCCATCTCGGGGTCAGCAGTGTGGGGTAAACTGAGGACTTGAGTTTCCTCTGCAAATGTTCTTTTGAAGTAGGCTGTCTGGACAGCCCAAAGTCCACGGAGAGGACAAGGTAGGTGTAGCAAGGGGTCCTCATACTCCCACAAAGCCCCAGTGTCCTCATAGAGGTGTCAGACAATTAGAGAGAAGTGAGCTCTCCTATCAGCCAGGATGCTGGATGGGCAGTAGAAACAGCAGAGAAGAATGGGGAGAAGGCAGAACCTGTGGTTTGAAGACTGGCACTGTATCCAGATCCCACCCATCACTGACTTTGGGATTTCAGGTGGTCACTGGGCACGTCTGACTCCCAGAAATCTCCATCTTCACCAACACTGGAGGAGTGCTCCTCCTGGGCTCATTTAGATGGCTTTAGGGTGGCAGGGGCTTTGAAAGTGCATCACACAGGACAGGCAGGCTAAGGCAAAGGAGAAAAGCTGTGTGGGCACAGACGTTCAAACATTAGCAAGGGAATTGCCTAACTTTCTTAAGGTCTTTAAGAATTTTGGTAAACACATGTAAATCAGTGTGAATTTCCACTCATAACTGTCATTTATTAAAGTAGGCCACTTAAATAACTTGATATGTAAACTAGATAATTGAAAAGTGACACAAGTGCTTGCAAGCAATAACGCTGTATAAAATCTTTGGCAATTCAGATTTTTCAGAACTTTTCCCCGCTCATGGTCTAAGCTACTTAGGTATTGTTGAACTTGGTTCATTCCACTTCTCAAATTGCCTATTACATTAATTCACACATACTAAATATATTCTGAACATTTAAATAGATAAAGCAAGACTTGTCAGTGATGAGTATTTTAACCATATGTATGTCATACTTATATTCTGATAGGTTCTCAAAAGGATACAAGCTGAGAGTCGCTCATTCCTCCCACGTGACTACTTCTTTTCTTTTTTCCTGATTACATTGTCCTAAGCACAGTTTCTAAGATCTAACTGAACATATTACCTTGATCACTTTAGAATCTTAAATTAGGAACATTAAATTAGTTCCCTTAAGGTTGTCTTTTTTAAACCAACAACAGATGCATGTTTGGGGAATAGTAATTTACAAGCTAGTTCCCTCCCATTCTTGGTTGCTGCTGTTATATTTTATACCAATCAATTATCAATCAATCAAACACAAAAAGTATACTTATTATATTCCTTTGCCCAAGCCACAGATTACAAAATACTAAAAAGTCCAGCAATACATGCTAATGTTTTACATGATGCTCATGCTCACTGATGATCAGGATATTCTTTAGAAACTTCCTTCCCACTTGAAAGCAGCTCTCCCTCCTGTACCTGGGAGGCAGTGCAGCAGCCTCTCCATCCAAACCCTGAATTTCCACCCTCTCCCACATCCAAATATATTTATTTTCCTTTATGTCTTTGCTCTTTGGGGTGGTCAGTGGGAAAAGCTGACTCTCTAATGGGCTGCAAGGACACAGAAGCATGCAAGACTTGTTAGTCTCTAGAGGGGCTCTGGGACCACGTCACAAGGGGGTAGATTTGTGTGATCAGAGGGGATGTTTCTGGTGCAGGGTCAGAAGGGTGGGTATGAAGGGAAATCCTGTATGTGGAGGCTCCCAGGTAGGGCAGGATGGTGGCTTTAAGAGCTGCATGGTGTGGGCACACATGGGGCAGGGGTAAAGGCTAGGTGCCAGGCAAGTCACCACTGAGTCAGGATGTGCAGATGCAAGATGGCACAGTCCTTCTCGTTGGCACAGTATGTCCCCTTACTCTCATTCAGCACACAGCAGCTTTGTGGCACATGGATGGCGACATCAGACTCACATCCTGTCTTTTCATATCTTAGAGGCCCAGGTAGTTCTGAGTAGTTTTCCCAGGGTCTCACAACCAAAATCTCAATCCCAAGCACTCAGACCCTTTACCTGAGTAGTAGTGACATATGGCACCTTCCAGTTGCAGTGAAGTAGCCTGGCAGAGTGGAGAATGCCTGCTCTGTAGTTGGGTCCCCTGCTCAGCTTTGCATCTTGCCCTCACCTCCCTGAGACTGTTTCCTTATTTGTAAAGCAGTCCTCCTCATCATCTTGGAGTTGTGGAGGAAGAGGTGCAATGCAGTTTATGAAGTGCTTAGTGCAGGGCCCAGTGCCTATAAGTGCTCAGGAGATGGTGGGAGGGGTGGGAGTATGGCTAAGGTGCTTGGGGATGTTTTCCATCGCCAGGGTGGATGCCCTCTGGGTGATGTGTGCTTGCCCCTGAGTGGGGCATCAGTTTGTCTGGATCAGGCAGCCTCCTCAGACCCTACAAGCTTTTGCTAATGAAGAACTATTATAATTCTATGTTGGAGCTGACAGAGAATAATTTCTGAGTTAAGATATATTTAGAAACATACCTAAGGTTGATTCTATTTTAAGCTTCTCCCCCCCCAGCTTTGCAATTCTGTTAAGTTACTGGAAAATAAAACCAATCCTTCTGTAGGTTAATGAAAGGTTGTGCCATGATCAGTTTTAAGCCCTGCTGCCAAAGCACTTTGTCTGTTCTACGTCAGAGGATGTAGACATGCCTTGAATAATGTGCATACACTTCTTTCTTCTGCTGCTTTAAGACAAGGATACCCAGAAGTGTTTGTTGACAGGGACCATCATAACATTCCCAGCTGGATACACAGTTTCTGTTCTGGCAACAGAGTTAAACCCTGACTAGAAATTAAAGACACTACCTTTCCCCTTCAGCTAGGATTAGACTGTCCCCCTTTAAGAAAAAAAAAAAGAAAGGAAGTATTTGGACAAAGGAACAGTCTGGTGAAAATATATATACTCAGGTGTTTTGGTCTCCATGATCCTAAAATGGTGATGAGAAATAATAATCAGTACTTAGGAAAAAACTGGCCTTTCTCAAGGAAGGCTTTTATGCAAAATTGGTGGCAGGTTGAATTGTTTGCATTTAACCAAGTAGGGGTTCCAGGATTTGTTAGATAAATTACTGCCATATTCACTGGGGAAATACTTTTCTTGCTATTTCCATTAAGTTGTTATGTCACAGTTATGCAATAGAATGGGATAAAGCAAGAACACTCTCATTAAGATGTGTAATTACAAGATAGCAGTGCAGGCTTTCTGTGTTCCTGAACTTTATTTTAGAACATCTGAATTACAGGGTTATCCCATCCTCAGGGATCAAGTCTGACCCTGACAAGAAAATGAGTCTGGCTTTAAATCACTGTGATTCCTGAACAGAGAGCTGCTCCCCACACCTCTGTGAAATTGGTGCCAGAGGAGGAAATAGAACAAAGGAGCAAAATATTTCCCTTGGTGAGGTCATTCTGCATGAGGGCTGAACGCCTGGGAAATATTCTGTGGGCTTGGTCCCCAACTCCTGGCCCTACTGGGAGGTGGTAGAACCTATAAAAGGTGGGGCCTAGTGGGAGGTCTTCAGCTCATTGGAGTTATCTGGAAGAAAATAGTGGAATCCCAGTCTTTTCTTTTCCTGTCTCTTTCTTGTCCTAACCATGAGGTAAATGGTTTCACCACGTGCTCCCACCATGATGTGCTGCCTCTCCACAGGCCCAAAAGCAAAGGAGTCAAATGAACATGGACTGAAATCTTCAAAACTACAAGCCCCAATAAAACTTTCTTCTTTTTAAGTTGATTATCTCAGGTATTTTGTTGTAGTCATGGATATCTGATTCAATCTGAATCTCAGAAGAAGGGTCTGTCCAACACCCAACACAGGATCCTGTGGGTAAAATGGAAGCTTGTGGGTAGGAGGGCCTGCAGCAGGGTTAGGAAGGGACTTCTGTAAAGGTGGCAGAAGGCTGAAGCATGGTTCTGGTAAGAGGTAAGGGTACATTAGAGCACCAATGGCAGAGGATTCAGGTGGGGAACGTGTTCACTTCTGGAACCAGAAGCAGCTATGTAGGCTGTAAGGAAGAGGGGCTACCAGAAGCAGTGTCAAGTGGAATCCAAGGAGAAGGGCAACTGGCCTCTGACAAAAGTGCCCGGCTGGAGTCTGCTCTGCAGACCAGCAGGAGGTGTTAATGTCTATGTCTTGCAGGCTGGTGGGAGCCTATCTGCCTCAGGAATATTAACTTGGGGAATTTGGGAGACATAGTAGAAAGGGAGGTGCTAGAAACAAAGTTATGAGTTGTAATCGTAATTTAATGATTCCAAAAAGAGGTTAGGCATGAGGATCTAGAATGGAGGGAATGGAGAGAGGAACAGATATAACAAAGGCCAAGGTTTGGGGTCTGGTTTGTGGGCAAACATTGATCAACAGGAATAAAGAAAACACACCTAGAAACTATAACTGAGCATCACCAACTTGAGACAATCCTCCAGGAATCGTGCCCGGGAGCCCACCTAGAACAGAACATTTCCGTCTGACTCGGAGGAGATGTCAATTCAACCCATTTCCTGTAATTGCAGCTGGACAGAAGGACTCTTGAGGAAGATGCAAGCCTTCTCTAGAAGTTTCAGTGGCTTAATGTGGCTTCATTTCATCCTGTGAACACCCTCCCCCTCCCTGGGGAATATACACACAGCTTTTGGCAAAGGACATCTATATGCACTTAAGAGAATATACAACCCAACCCAGAAGATTGGTGTCTTCCTAAAGGGCTCTGCCTTTCTTAGGCTCATCAGCTCCTCAGTTGATTTTGGGTGATTCCCTTTCTAGCGATTCACTATTCATGCATAATAAATCGTGCCCTGCTGTGCGCGTTACTTTTGAGGTACATTTCCAATTACCTAAAAACCAGCTGAAGAGCGAGAGCAATCAGGCAATGAATAAATCTGAGCTTCTTTTGTGGGTGGTGTGCAAGATTCAAGGACCCTGCTGCGGACGTGACACGTGTCTGGCTGATTAGCGCTTGGCCCCCTTGTGAGCCACGGTACATGCATAAACATGTTTCTATGCTCATGGCCCGATGATCCTATAGATAGTTACATCAACCCAGCGGGCTCTGGAATAGAGTTTTGTCACTTAGCTGATCCATTTCGTTTTTCAAACTCAGTGTGACATTTTCCAAAGGGATATAAAGCATTGTAATCACAGCGACCAGTCCCACGTCATTCATCACCATCTCAGGAATTCAGTAAGAATGGGTAACTGGGTAAGAATGAAGACTACAGTAAGTAAGTGGGTACGAATGATGATTCCCAACTTTTTATGAGTGTTGAGGATTCCAGGGATAAGTGAGTACAAAGTAATGCTACTGTGTTCTTGGGGTTTTCTGTGCCTGTCAACCACTCCAGGACAGCAGAGAATCTCCTGTAGCTTTCTTGGTGACCAAGAAGAGCTCATGTGTGCGAAAGCTTTCAGAATCAAGATGAAATCACGTATGTCAATCCTAACAAACAATAAATAAACCCAGGTGAAGGAGGAGTTCTTATACATGATTACCAGAAGCACAAACTTGTATAAAGGCCACCGCCATCTTATACAAAAAGAACTTCTATGGACTGTCTGCCCAGCAGCTGTCTGTTTAACCTCAGGCTGATGTCATTCTTGTTATCAGTGTGGCCAAAGATCATTCTTTCAAAATATCTGATGTAATTCTCTTCATCTTTGCCTTTAAAAGCTTCCTCTGCCACCCAACTGCTTTGAGTATGTCTATAGTTTCCTAGGCCATGTGTATTCTGCTGTTTACATTCCAATGTTACTGCCAAAGAAACTTGATTTTGCATTAGGTTTATCCTCCTTGTATTTCCCTTTGTCGATAACAGAGACCCCATGTGGTGATGGTGAGCAGTGGACCAGGCTTTTGGTGAGAAGCAGGACAGCGGGAAGGTGATGGCAGAGGGAATCATGGTTTAGACTTGTCTGAAAATGCAACATCAGTTTGACACTGTCTATGTGGAAGTTGGACCTTGGAGGCTGAACTAAGAAAGGAATGGGAATATGGTCCCAAACCATGGAGGTTTCTGGAAATTCAGAGGTGTGCTGAGCTGGAGGATAGAAAGGATTCATGATTAAGGGATTTTTTTTCAGGAGCAGCTGACTTATAGCCACAAATTTTCCCTTTCATTTTGCAAGACCCCCAGTGCTGAGCCAGTTCTAAAGACACTTCTTTCTGCATTGTTTGCTGTTTTTAAGTCCCTGAGCAATCTGCAGCCACATTACTTCATTATTTATCCCCAAAGCTCTCATCTACAAGCTTACAGGCTGAGTACCCAGGGGCTCACCAACCTACAGCTCCTGCATCTGTTTTATTATTGTCATGGTGCAAAGCTTAGATGGACAGAGATATTACCCAACATAAACTAATTCCTGGGTTGTGCTGAGGAACCTTTGCTACTTTATATACAATCCAGACAGATTACAAATGAAGAGTTTCTTTCCTGTTTTAAGGAAAGAAGAAGGAATTAAATTAAAGAGTGTAACAAAAAAACCTCATGGATCAAACCTCATGCTCAAGTTGGATTTTTTCAGGTCACAATCCAACATTTTCTATGCTCTGTGGCATTCATGTAACTCAAGTGCTAAAGGCAAGGAGTCAAGAAAAGTGGGGTGTTGCCAAGAGCAGCCACTTCCAGAGTCCTGAAGCCTGGGTTCTGCCCTATTGCTGTGCTGCTTCATGGCAGAGGTACAGATGGCCATGTTATAATCACCTGTAAAACAACCCAGGTGCGGTTGTTTTGACGAATCAGGTAGTCAAGTGAAATGATCTCTGAGATCTTATTGCTTTCCATTGGTGTCAAATCGAAAGAATCAGAAACTGGCCCTTGATTCCCTTGTTAGTCTATAATGTGCTGATCAACAAATGACTCATGCGTTGCCACCCTTCTTGAATTTGCATTTGTGGTTTACACCAACAAAGCTGTAAATCAAGACATGAAATCACAGTATAGCACTCCATACTATTTTTCTGAATATTATATAATCCCAGCTTTTTAAAAAGAATTTTTTCTTTTATTCATATTCGTTTACTTTCTTGTTTTCATTTCTTTCTTTTTCACTTTTTCTCTTTTTTCATATCAGACAGGTATGAGTCAATATCGAAATGAGGTTTGACGAAGACACAGCTCACACACTAATGGAAAACCCAGCCATTACACAATAGGATCTAACCCTACCCTTGATTTAAGGGTCTGGAGTATTTTAGGCAGCTTTTGTGTATCTGTGACCAAAAATACCTGACAAGAACAACTCATGAAGGGAAGGATTATTTGGGACTCAGAGTTTCTAAGGTTTTAGCCCATAGATGGCCATCTCCATTGCTCTGGGACAAGGTGAGGGGGAACACCATGGGAGAAGGGCCCAGAGGAGTAGAGCTGCTGTCAGGAAGCAGAGAGGAGCAGAGGAGTCGGACACAGGGAATATGCACTGTTATAGGCACCACTGTCCCTAGTGATCCATCTTCTCTAGCCACACCCTACCTGCCTTTGGTTACCACCCAGTCAGCCCCTTCTAACTAGGATGGGCTGAATAGGTTACAGCTCTCATAATCTAATAATTTACCCTGGAATATACCTGCATTAACAGGGACTTTTGTGGGACAGCTCATATCCAAACCATAACCAGGAGGTGGTAAAAAAAAAAGTGGGGCTTTTATTATCAATGTCACTCATACCATACCCACCCCACCTATACCACTTCTTGGCTCTATCTCTCCACATATTCACCTAGCAATCTGAGACATACCTATTGATACCTATCACCTTAATGCAGGGTGAAAGCTTTCCCTTACCACCAGGGAAGGTGGATTCTGCCTTTCAAATACTGCCTCATTCATGAGCTGAATTTTAGTATAGTAACCTCCTGTATTTTCCTCTCAATTCTCCTATTTACTTATTTATGGTACTGGGCATTAAACACAGAGGTGCTTTATCAATGAGCCACACCCCAGCCCTTTAGACAGGATCTCACTAAGTTCCTTAGGGCCTGGCTAAATTACTGAGTCTGGCCTTAAACTTGTGATCCTCCTGTCTCTGCCTCCCTAGTCACTGGGATTATAAAGTGAGCCACCATACCTTGTTCCTCCCAATTTTATTGTCTTAGGTACATGTCACTTTTCCTGGTTTTATAAACTTTGGCTGGAGGTGTCCTAAAATTTCAGACCCTAGTGAAGTGAAGTGCTTCTACATGAAGTGAATTCTTTGGTGGAAGTTGGCTCATCACACTTATTTAGAATATAAAAACGCCCAATATTTAGGTAGCTTCTGCATTATTTTTGATGCACTTAAATATTGAGAAAACCTTGATAGATCAATAGAACCTAAGATTGGAATTTTGCAACAATATGCCTTCTGGGCTAATTATCTGGTACATATCTATTAAAATTCAGTGAAATAAAGTTTCCAGAAATAACTGTTGATTACTTATTGCTTGCAGGAGGCAGAAGCATCCACTGACCACAGTCATATCCCCTGACCCTGCTCAAGGCCACCTGAGCTTGGCATGGGCTACCCACTTGGGTATCTCTCTGACCAACCAGGGCACTCCTGGCTGACAGAGCACCCAGGCTCTGGTTAGGCTGAACTTGGCATTCAGAGACATGGCCTAGATAGAGGCCCAATGCCAAAGGACACAATCCAAGGACTCCTGGTGTGGCACCTTCATTGTGCCACAGAACCCAGATGAGAGATCTAAAAGAAATGAGGAAGGACTTCAAAGAAATGCAAAAGAAACATGTAAATACCTCTGCTTTTTGAGACAGGTGAATGCCCTAATTAATAGAGTAGTTTCAGCTACATCATTCAAATAAAAATGATCACACGTTGGAAATGCCACTTGGAGTTAAGCGATACGTCCAGGGGAGAAGAATGTACAATTTAATACATTGAGGTTTCATCCCTCGATTTTCAATGGAGCACAGACTCTGCCTTTGGACAATCAAAATGTGTGCCTTCTCTGCTACAGTCAAATAATCACAAAACCAAGACACTAATTATTGAGACAAAGCATCATCTATAACTGAAAAAAAAAATTTCATCCAAAATGCTACAGAGAGCAAAACAGACATGATGTATTTGTTCATTTATTCACCCAAACAAGTTAAAATCAGTGACTTAACTGCAACATAGGTTCCACAGGAAGAAAAATAGATCAGAAATCTGATTTGACTTGGCAGCATCAGATCATTAATATTTATGTGGAATTGTTTAATCCAGAAGTTGCAAAACAGCTCTCAGAAGCTACAATCAGCATGTTAAATATGCATATGGAGACAGAGATAGAGATGGCAGGAGAAAGGGGCGGGGAGAGATCACTTGATGAATATTGAGCTGCCATTACACATCCTCCTGATACAAGTTAAAATACACCCATCTGATATATTAGGGCTGTCCTTCTGGCAATGTTTTCTAATCCATTTGTCTATAAAGCCAATACTATTCTGTGCCTGTCTGGGTTCCTACAGCCCCAGCACTTCTTTCACATGACCTTCATTTATGTGTCAATCACTTTGGGAGGCTGAGGTGTTCTAAATCTTTCCTGATTGCTTTGTCCCTTGGTAAAAATTTCCTTCCTCTGTGGTCCCATCACTTCTGCCTCTCTGCACCTCTCAGGGGTGGGATATCTTGCCTAGGTTTTCCTCTCAGACTCCAGCAGATTTCATGGCTTTAATCAAATGACCTCCAACCCCCTGCTTGTCCCCTTGGATGAGCTGTGACTCTCAAGTGAAAAGTTAGATCCTGTGCTAATTCTGAATCAGCTAGTGCCTCACAGATGCATTCATTGGATGGGATTCAATTCGCTATAAATCTAGGGGACATTTGAGAATAATGAACTTGAGGACAGAAGAAGGTGATGGTGGGGTACACAGGACATTACCCACAAAATTGATGATTATGAACAACACCACCCAGGGTGTAAAATATCTGGGGTGCTCATGTACTAAGCATACAACTTTGAAAAAAAATTATAAAAATTTCAAAAATCTATCTCTGCGAACTGATTTAGAGAAGCTGATGTGAAAATTCTGGTTTCTTTAGATGAGAGAAACAGTAAGATGGATAGGAGATAGTTTCTGGAAACAACCAGAGCATTTTGCCGGAGATGTTTGGAAAGTCTCAGGTCAATGATCATATCAGTCAAAGGTTTACCACTGGAGAGTGGGGGGATGAACCGTCCTGGGTCTCCATCCCTCTTGTCCTCTCTATCCTACTCCATTGAGCCTAAAAGCAAAACTGACGTGTTTTGCAGGGTGGGTAGCAGGTAAACACAGTAACCCAATAGCATTTGTAAGTCATATGTTTTATCTGTACAGAGAGACCAAGGAGAAAATGAGTGTGTGGATCTCTGTATCTGGCACAAATGCAACCAGCATTTAGTGAGCACCTGTAAAGTGCCAGAATACAGGCTCAGTTTTTTTTCACATTATTTAAATAGGAGTTGTTTCTTCTTCCTATCCTTCTGAATGGGAGTCATATCTGTTTTGAGCCATTTCCTTATATACTCTGCCAGTCTGTTTTGCATTGCACTTGGTCACTCACACAGTACAAAGACGGATTAAGTTTCAGTTATTACCAGGAGGAATGGAATTCAAGCCACAGAAAATCTATGTCCCTCAACCAAAACTTCAATGTTCTAAATTTGAAATATCACTATTATACAAAGATATACACTCTGTCTAAACAATTAAGGACTTAGGAATGAACCAGAAGAACCAGGAAATTCACACCCCTTTGTGAACAGCCTTGATCTATGTCTGATAGCAATCTGCTCTCTTCTTAGGGAATAAATTGGAGGAAAGAGATTGGCTCTGCTTCCCAGAGGTCCCCAGTGAGCTCAGTGCTAATTGCCCACAGCCCTGCATAAGGCACGTGCCCAGAGTATTTCTGCTTCTGGTGATTCCAGACTAGTAACCTTTCTACAGAAAAAAGCTAAAAACAACACCACCAAAACAAACAAACAAAATAAAAACAAAACAACCTCCCCCCCCAAAAAAACTCAGAAGAGATATTAAAGAATATTTTAATAAGCATCAGAACAAAAAATAAGAAGAAAAGAGATAACAAGGCCAAGATCAGGGAAAGGTCAAGAAGCTGGAAGAGTGAGTCAAGCACAGGGGGAGGTTTGTCCATCCATAAAAGAGGACTAAGAGGGTGAGATTTTGGTTACTTTGTGTGACAGTGGGCATCCAAGTTAAGGTTTGGAGCCCAACAAAGGAGATCCAGGTAAGCTAGTCCCTGCCATAGGAGGGAACACCAAACAGATAAACCACAAGAGAAAGAGTGAACCAGAATTAAACCAGCACTCTCCTGGATTACAGCTTGACTTCATCAACTCGAAACTTGAGCATGGACCCAAAAGTGATCCTGAATTTTTTGTGCCTCAGGCCCTGAATACAAAAAGAGACGACGGCTGGTGGCATCATTCCAATCTTTAAATTATTACCATGAATACCTTTTTAAAAAGCAATAGCCAGCATACAACCAAGAATAGCTATGAAAATATACCACAAAAATAAGGAGAAACAAGAAAAAGCAGTCTCCTGGGGGGATACTGAAATTATCAGGTGTAAGCTATAAAACACTTTTGCTTATTATGTTCGAGAGACAAAAACACAGCTTGAAAATCTTGGCAGGTAATTGGAACACAGAAAAAAGTCACAGCAGATCCAAAAAAAGAAAAAAACAAAAAGACAAAACAGAAATCCTAGCACTGATAGATAAACAATAGTATTACTCAATAGTATTATGGGTTTGGTAGAAGTTGAGGTAGACCAAGGAGGAAACTGTCAACCAGAATTCTATACCCACAGAACACACCTGCAAGGATAAAATTGACAAAAGGACATTTCCAAAAACACAAAACATAAGTTTTACCACTAGTGCATTATACTTAGGGAAGGAAATTTTAAAGGTTGCTCTTTAGGTAAAAGGAGGTTATTTAAGTTAAAGGTCAAAGGTTCAGGGAGGAATGAGGATCAAAATAAATGGAATATTTGGATTTATACAAACAAATACTGACAACATAGAACAATAACAACACTGTCTTTTGGGGGACTTTTGTCTGTCTATCCATCCACCCATCTATCCACCCATCATCCATCTATGCACTCATCCACATCCAATAAAGAAAATAAAAACATACTTTGAGAAAATTAACATATTGATGATTTGGATGAAATTGAAAAGGATCCTAGAAAAATATAATTTTTTAAAATTGATGCAAAGAAGTAATAAAAATCCAATTAGACTTCCCAATATTAGAGAAATTAAATCATTAATTTAAAATATTCCTATGAATAAAGCCCCAGGCTCAGACAGTTCTACCAGTAAGTGCTAATAAAGATTTAAAAAAATCAGTAATTTCCATTTTAAATAAACTTTCTCAGAATAGGAGAAAAGGGAATTCTTCACAAGTAGGACAACATTTATACTAAAATGTAATAAAGAAATTACCACAAATGATAATATGGACCAATCTCTTCTGAACATAGATGCAGAAAACCCAAGCAAATCAGGAACATACAGATTCTGCAACATATGAAAGCTAAGACCAGTTAGGGTTTATCCAGTATGAGTTGTAAGATTGGCTTAACCTTTTCAAATCATCCAATGCACTTTACCACATTAGTTAATGAAAGAAAAACACTCATATAATTTTTTTCACTTGCACAAAAAGCTTTTGACAAATCCAACCAACATCCAGTCATGATTTTAAAATAAGGTATCTAAAGATTCTACTTAACAATGAAAATGATGGGAATTTTGCTTTAGAGACCTAATACAAGATAAAGGATATAATTTGTAATCAGCATAATTTTTCGCAAGTGAAAATGAGAAAGAAATGAAGATTTGGGAACTTTGGTGGTAAAATACTAATAAGAAATGTACAATAATATATGCCATACCTGGAGAGTTTAACATTTTTTAAAAATGAAGACAAATAACTGACTTATTTTTCTAACAAATAATCAGATACCACATAGTAATTTTGGAAGCCACAAACCAAACCTTTGTTAAAAGGATAAATGGGGATTAATTGATAAAATTCCTCCCCTGCCCATGGGAAAAGTGATAAAGCAAAACAAATCAGTATTAAAACTGAACAGGAAATGTGAACATGAATGAGATTGGACTAGGAGCCAAGTGTAAGCATCCACAGTGGGCATCTCTGGCACTCCATGTTTTCTTACAACTTCTTCCCCTGTAGACTCCAGTCCTGGCATGCAGAGGTACCTTGCTGTGTGATCCTGAATGAATGAAACAATCTTGCTGGGCACTGTTTTCCACAGTTGTCAAGACAACCTGCCTCTCTTTCAGTGGTCCATGAGAATGCAATAAAATCTGTTGTAAGCTTATTCTGAACAGTTTATTCAGCATAGACCCTGATTGATATAGAAGTGAATTCAAATCTGTAAAATTTATTATCTGTAAAATGGTGAAAATACTAGTACCAATTTTATCAGAGTGTTGTGGGAATTTGGTGCAATAATGCATATAAAGAACTTTGCGTGTGGTCTCTTTCCTATTTAGGGCAATACCATGACCACCATTTTTGTCTCACAGACACCTAATGGGGAGGACTTCCCCATTCCATGAATTGCATGTCTGCAGCAGCACAGTTCTCTACTTTGCTGGATCCTTTCACTGGAGCCAGGGCTGGGAAAGTTTAATGCCCACATCACTGCATTACCTGGTGAGAATTACCCTCCCCAGTGTGGGTTCTGATTTGGCTAACACAAAAAACTTTGTGTTTTGAACAAAGTGTGGATGTCAGCTTGTTATATCATAGGAACTGGTTTTGTCATTAGCTGTATTCTGGATCAGAACAAGTTTCAATGCTGTGTTTTGAACCCTTCCAAATCCTCCGAGGAGGGGGACTCATCCCTACACTTGTAGATGAGAGCCCTGAATCTGCTTTAGGATTAACAGGCTGTCCTGAATGGTTGGCTGGGTGTTGAGGTGACTCTTGGTCAGTGCCTCAGTGTCTCTCAAACTCAGGGCCGCTTGCTCTGATGTTTCTCTCCTCCATGACCATCTCCATGCAGGTCATGTCATTCTACCATCAGGGTCTTTACTCTTTCCTCCACTACAGTTCAGAGCCCCATACTCAGGGGAATGGCTTCTGGCCTCCACAGTATCCCTGGAGGAGCCAGATAATGCAAATAATTCCCCATGGGACAGGCTTTGCAGTGGAGCACAGGAGATGTACTATTGATTCCCTCTCCAGCCCTGCTCCACTGTTGAGTTAATCCAGAGAAAGTTCTAAGTAGACATTAGTTATGTGTTAAAAGATACCACTCTGTTCTTATTTTCTTCTTTTCAGGCCTCATTTCATTTTTGTTGTTGTTGTTGTTGTTGACCTGGGATTGCTACTCTAAATAAAACTTTAACAAGACTTTGAACTATGCTGCAGCTCTGTGTTCAGTGGAGCCTACTAGAGATGGGCTTACAGACATTTCTGTCCAGGGATCACCACACTGAACTTATCCATTATACAGCTATAGCATTAGGGGCCTCTCAGCATCTGCAGAAAAGGCAGTGTCCTAAGCTCCAGCCCTGACCACTGAGGATTCACTCAGTGACTTTGAGGGTAAGTGCACACGTTCCCTAGCTTTAGCATTTCCTCCTGAACAAGGCAAAAATGAATACTTTGGAAGAAGAAAATGGAAGAAATGCTAAACTCTTTAATAACTGTAGCTCTTTGAGAAAGAAACATAAGATGGAATGAGGTAGCCCCCAGGGAAGCAAATTATGCCTTGAAATATTGGAATAGAAAGAAGGTAAAGCATATGTAGCCCTTTTCAGAACATAAAGCTAAAATCTCTCCACTTAGAATTTCTTCCCTCCCAAATTGCACTTTAATGCAGACAGATGCATGGTAGATGTCCATCACCTTTCTCCTGGGGGTGCTGCAGGACTGCTCCTCCAAAGGCATGCTGAGAGAGGACCAGGGAAGAAGGCAGGGTCTAGTGGGTTGGGGATAAAGAAGGAAGGAAGGAGAAAAAGAGAAATCTCTTTCTTGTCCCCTCATGGAGGACAGGATCATTAGCCACCAGTACACCCCCCCATCTCATTTCATTTGTACTAGTAGGGCTTCCTGGAGCTCTCTGAACCCCAGCCATAAGGACTGGGCATCCCTTCCACTTTGCACAGGCTGCAACACTGGGCATGGAGTGAACCATGTGACCAATGACATGAGTCCACACAAAGATGATGAATGGAAACACGGCTGATATGCAGTCAATGACCATTAAATCAATCTGAAAGGGGGCTGATGGGTATATGAAGGACTCAGATACTCCTGAGCCATTCTACAGAGGGCAAAAGCAGGAGGGGAAGGTGGAATGAGGAGGACAAATCTCAGGCAGGTAAAAGAGTCTGTGTCAGGGGTGTAAGAAAAACAGTGGGAGGCTTTATTTTCAATCATCTTTCAAAGGAGCTTTGACCCCCCAAAAATGTATAAATAAACATCAAATATCTGAACTATTTCACCTGCAGGGGATCCAAAGTCTGAACAATGAACAGAAATCTCTAACGATTTCCTGTGCCCTATTTTCAAATTATCTTACCGACCTCACATATTTTTTCAAGAGCAAATCAGTTTGTTCTTTTCATACAAAAAAAAAAAAAACACCACCCCCAAACAAACAAACAAACAAAAAAAAAACTGGAAGATGAGGCAAATCATCCAAATGCCCATGGCTCTGTGAATAGTTCACCAATTGCATGGCAGCTTAAGAATGTCAGGATGAAATTTAAATCCAAATAAGGTACATCATTTGGTGCTCTTGCAAGGAACCATGTCTCTGAGTGACATCTTGAAGGCAGGTGCAGGAGAGTTTGGATTGTTTTCTGGAAATGGGCTGAAAACGCTGATAAGAATCCTACAAGCCAGCCATAAAGAATTAGCCTTAATATTCAGGATAAAGTTAGAGAAGGCAAATAAATTCTTAACTCCCTTTGGAATAAGATAGCATAGCTCATGTGTTCTACTAAGGTATACCTGAATGACAGGTTTTCACACCCAAATCCCATAATTGTTTTCCTCCACCTTTGCAGAATTTGTGAGCCTCTTATTTAGAGAGAGGAGGGCAAACATGTGCTTGGCTTATATTTCTACACTGCTGGACAACATCAAATTTGAGAGAAATAATAAGTGCCTTTAGTACATATCATTATCCAGGATTGCTTGGTTCTCTCCCCATAATTTAATATTATCCATTTCTGATGGAGTCAGATGGAGAAGGACACATACATCCCTGGGAGCTACAATCAGGGGCTGTTATTTCACTGGGAACATGAGGAAAAGATTTTTCAACTTATATAGTTCTTTGCCTTGGGGGATTTGTAATGTCTAAAGCAAGACCCATGATTTTTTTTTTCTATTAGTTGGGCATGATTTGGTGGAATCAGTCACACTGATTCCATACAGTAATCACTGAACCTAATCCAGAGGTGAGCAATGCAGATGGGGGCCAGAATCCTGAGCCCTGGTGCTTGACTTCTCTTGCCTGTATCCTGATCTGATCTGCTATTTTGAGAAGTGAATGAGACCCTGAAAGCCAAGGGTTGAGTATTTTCTCTCATATGTGGAAGCTGGAAGTCAGAGAAGGGATAAAAAAAGGGATCCCATAAAAATAGAAATAAGACCAAGAGACTAGAGGAAGGAAATTGAGAGAGAAGGAAGAATAGAGAGCATGGGGGAAAAACGGGGAAAGGAACCCACCAAATTATTCTACATCCATATACGAATACACCACAATGAATCTCACTTACATATAATCACATGCACTAACAGAAACAATAATAATAGAAGCGCAATTAGTAGAGCAGAGCAAGTGGACCAGGGGGAGGGATGCAGAGGGTAAAAGAAGGTGCTGGAGAATGAGCCTGATCAAATTAGGTACATGTACAAATACGGCATAATGAATTCCAATATTATGTATAATTGTGGTGCACCAATCAAAAGTAAAAAAAAATACAATTATTCTCAATTTAGAAAAGAAGGAGAAGGGAGTCATACCACATGGGAGCTCTTCACTGCCCTCTCCCCAGCTGCTCTCACATTATCTCTTCCCTTCCTAATTCCCTCGGACTCGGAGGAGATTCCTTAAACCACTCCTTTGCTACTCCAGGCAGTACTTGCCTCTCTTGCTCTGTGGTTTTTGAGGACCCTGGTGAATCCCCCTCTGCCTAATGGCAGCTGCAGTTGTAGCTGCTCCTAAGGATGAAGCTGGAAGAAGTGTGGAACCTGCAGACAGCACCAGCCTTGCTGCCAGAGCACCTTGGCTTCCACCACGTGCCCCCAGCTCTATTCCTCTCAATCCTTCTGCACACTCCCTGGGCCCATTCCTGGCCCAGCTCCTCCTTCTCCCTCACCCAAGCATCCTTCTTGCTCAGGAGCCAGAACTCTGGAGGAGGGCTTTCCCATTCCTCTATTCCCAGGCACATCTACCCCACAGCTCCTTCCTCTCCTGTGGCTTGGGATGAACTGAGGAGCTACAGAGAAGATGTCCATTGCTTATTCCTGCTCCCCTGCTCCATAACATCTCTCCAGGAATCCTTTCCCACCAAACCCTGTCCCACAGCATCAATATTCCCCTCTCTCTTGGGTCATTTTCATCCCCTACAACTGTGCTATAATTTCTTCCACTTAAAAACCCAGCTCTTGACATGATCTCTCTATTTACAGCAAAACTTTTCAAAAGAAAAAAGTGTGCCAAACTCGACTGCTTTCTTTCCATGTTTTTAAAGCTTTCTAATCAAAATATATAAGCACACTTACAGAAAAGTGCACAACCCATAGGTGTAAAGCTCCACATGTTTCCACAAGTGTGCAGCCAGCACCTGGATCAAGAATTGAGATGTCCCCAGCATCCATAGGTCACACCCATTGCCCTACCCACCATGATGCCTGCTGTTCTCAGCTCTCTCTGGAGCCCACTCCATAGGGTTGTCCCTTCTTCCATGCCAGTGGGTCCCTAATGCTCCTACCATCTTCCTCACTGCCGCTTCTGGTAGTGCTCAGCTCTTCTTACATTCATATACTCAGCTCAGACTTTCCCCCTGAACTTCAAACATGCACATCCAACCTGCTTCTTGCCTCCCTTGAACCCTAAATGATCAAACACAACCAGCCACTACTCCACACTGCCACTCAATGCCAATAGGCACATAGTCTTGATAAAGTCTGAGCTGAGCTCCTACACACTTCTTGCTGCTGAAAACCCCACCTTCTCATGGATCCTTCCCCCTCTACCTTTCTCACACCACAGCTCAAACCCAGAGGCAATTATTTCAAGACAATAAATTCCTGATAATGACCATGGTCCAGACCTCTTCCTGGATTATGGCAATGTCTCCAGCATGAGGTCTTTGCTGCTGCCCTGAACCTTCACCAGCTCCCCTGAGAGAGTGTAGCCAGATGATGTTTCACTTCTACCCAAACATTTCAGTGGCTTCTTATCCCAAAGAGAAAGCACAGCTCTTTGACACAGATCAAGGGTCCTGAGGTCTAGCTCCACCTCACTCTACAATGTTCTCTCTCTCTCTCCTCATTTCTTATTTCTATACCCAATGGTCACCCTGCTTCAGCCAAGCCTGCTTCCATGTAATCCCTCATATGCAGCAAGTGTGCTCACACCTCAGGGCCTTTGCACTGACTGTCTCTCTGCCAGGAAGACTTTTTCTCAGGTGGTCCTTATGGATGGAGCCTATGGCTTTATCATGAAATATCATGCTCTCATTGTGCTTTTATTTATTGCTGTCTGACTTCACTAGAATGTGAGTTTCGTAAAGGGGTGTTGTGCCTGTTTTGCCTACTGCTGTATCCCAGACACTCAGAGCAAGGTCTGACACATCATAAGTGTTCAGTAAATACGGGTTGCATGAAGGGATTTCAAAGAACATGGTTACAGTTCCACTGAACTCTAGTTCATCTAGATTTCAGTACCATAAAGAGATTCCTTTTCCCCCCTCATTTACCCAATTCCCTTTGCTGGTGCTATTCATAAAATTCATAATCTGGTTCTGAATACCCTTTCTCATTTAATTATTGTTATAATGTTGCAGTTAGTAAAAGAAAGAAACATTTTATGAAATGAAATTAAATCAAGACATAATAAATGCTGAGAACAGAAGATGCTGCAGGCAGGCTCAGCACATGTCCTGTTAGTGCTGGTTCCAGACCTGAGTCCTCCCGGTCAGAGGGTGTCCAGCTTCCGTCTCTGGCTTCTACTGTCCTGTGGGATTGAGGGAAGGGCCATGAGGGCAAACACCCAATTGTGTTTCTACAGGGCTGCCCTTCCTCTGCTGCCACAATTTTCAAGGAGGGCTTGGGGACACTGGATTTAAGAGCAAGGCCTGTGGTTCTATTTTTATTTGCAAACAGGTAAAAGCCAAAGTTAAACTGCAGAAAATGTGGCTTCAAAGGTTACAAATATTTCTACTTGTTTTTTTTACCCACAGCTGATACCTCTGTGTTTTCTACAAGTTATTTATCCTTGAAACTTTTTTTCCACTTAAATAGTTTTTTTTTTCACATTTCAGACTCATTGCAGAGATTAAACAAGATAAAGTGTAGGCATTAACTGGCTTACAACAGTCACACAGTCATTCAGGAAATTGTGGGATTTGTTTTCTCTCTGAGCATCATTCAGAAACATCAATTCCTAAATGGATTCACACCACCCAAACTGCACACATCCACACCTTCTTCACTGTAAACTGGCTTACAGAACTTGCTTGCATCAGGGGCTGGATCAAGCAGTGAATAGTGTTGGGGAGAAATGAAGTGGTAGGCAACATACTCCATTTGTTGGTTCCCATTTGGCATCCATACTGAGTCCTTTGTCATGACTCAGGGCTGAACCAACTGCTTCCTGACTGTCCTAGAAGCCCAGGCCACTGCTAACCATACCTTAGGTATGTCACTAGACCTCACTGAGCTCCGATAGCAACACTCATCTGGGTAATATTACAGCAGTGCCCACCATCCCTAATTGCAAGTGCCTGTGTCACACATCTCCCATAAGGTTGGGTGGGTATGAGAGCACTACCCAAACTTGAGCAACACTAGAATTATCTGGGGTGTTTATTCAAATTTAGATTCCTGGGCCCTGCTTCACAGACAGTTGGAGCAGGTATGAGGGGATAACAAGTGTGCAGGGGCTGAGGAGCACACAGGACTAGAAGCTGCAGGACTGGGAACACACCCAAGAAGCAAGAGTGCAGTTTTTAATGCGGTCTCTGGCACATAGTGCTCAGCAAAATTATGCTCCTTATGAAACTCCAACTACTACTGTTGCTCCTACTTTATAAACTCCTTTTTAGAATTCCTGAAATCTGTCTCCTTCCAGTCACCCATTGGCCAATGGATCCACAGGGCATGGACAGTCCAGTTTCCAGCAGGACACTATCAAACTTTCGGAATCAGCTCCTCCCCTGACACCTCCAGGGGATTTTTCACTTTTTCAGCTCTCAGCCAATCCCAGGCTGTGGGAATTATTTCAAGACCCTGTTATGGATCAGGAAATCGAGGCATGATGGAATTGCCTGTGGACCAGGACTTAGCTAGGGGAGGGCAGTATCAAAAATATCTCAGATAAATAACCCAGAGATGCCATGAATTCTTTTCACCACTGACCAATTTAATCAAACCACCATGATTTGTTGTTTCGTTATGTTTTCCCGGAATGGCCTTGCATGGTTCTTTGACTTCACTGAATAGCTATTTTGACAATAAGCAGACACAGCTGTAATTGTCAGTAAGAACACTGAGATAGGATCTGTGAAAAAGGGGGGGGGAGGGGAACAACCAAAAATATCACACTTGGATGTCAAAGATTTCCTGCCAATAGCACCGTGGCCTTGGGGAGTTCTGGTTTGGAGCATGTGCTTTGCACTGTTGTTGCTCCCCATCCAGATCCTACAACTCAGGGTTGCAGGGGGCTTCTCCTCCCTCCAGTTCCTGGGTTTAGAACTCTTAGCTGGCCTTGCCTCAGCAAGCACTGATTTAATTTAACGCAATGATTCTCAGAGTGTGTCTGTTCTATTTCGTGCCACACACCCTTCCCTTGGCAGCTGCCTGCTCCCCTCAAATGGCCTGATGGAGATTTTGTGTCTGCAGTTTGGGCTGCAGAGGGATAAATGGAATACACAGCAGCCTCATGGCCAGGCTGAGGCTCTGTGTGCAGGGGTCAGTGGCTGCCCAGAATGACAACATAGTCCAGCACAACACAGCTGCACATTGTAAAGAGGAAGGGGTCTCAGCACGGGAACTCCTAATTGGAAGGGACATTCATAGGTCCTGGGAAGGGAACTCAACTATAGAGATTTCTTTAGGGAAATGTTGGTACTCTTAGTTGTGGTAGTTTCACTGAAGAGAATCCATTCTCCAAGCAACCTGGAAAAGGAAGGCTGGAGGGTTCTGGGCTGGGAGATTACCATTCCATTCTCTAACATGGCCAGCAACCCCTCACCTCTGCAAAAATACTTGAGGTTCCCTTCCAAAAAATATGATCAAAACCATGTACAGCAACTGTACTTCATATCTGCTGCTTAAACAAATAATAAAAATCCCCTTGGCCATTGAAGGGGATTTTATTAAATAAACATCATTAATCATCAGATCCAAGCCTAAGAAGCTATTATCTTGTTAAGAATAAAACTTTCTGAGAAACAGAATCCAAACACCAGTCTCTGCAACTGTAGTCTTGATGCGTAGTATAATTACAACCTCGTGGACAAAGAGGCTGTCCACAGCTTGCTGTGCTCCCGAGTGGTGGATTTCAACCCTGGCATCATGGAGTAGCAGAGACCTCACATGATATGGGGTCCTTAGTGTGCTGTTTTTGACAAACGTCTAGCCTCTCCTGTCCATGCACAGGCAATGTCTCCCTGTGGCCCCTGCCACCTACCAGGGTTCACAACCACTTGTCACCCTTCTGGCTTATCTATAGGGACTTCTTCTCTCATCTCTGGGAATAGAACACCTCCCCCAGTAGAACACAAGATAAAAGTATCAATATGATTCCAAAATTTAGTAAACAAAACAGAGCTCCTGCATTGAAGATCTTCCTGTTGGTAGGGGTATAGAGGGCTTGTCCTGGCAGCTGAAAGGTGGTGTGCCCCATCCATTCCCACTCAGGGATGATGTAGGAGGGAGACTTTGGATAGAGTTCTGCTCCGTGGTAAAGCCCACAGTGCCCCATGCAGTGAGTAGACAGGTTTCTTCACTTTGTTGTCCTTATCTCCCGGTTTTTGGTGAGACTGTTATTGCTTATTTGCCTCACCCAGGCTTTGGATCCAACATAGACGGCCGGCTCTGTGCACAGGCTCTGTGCACTGTGAGTGTCCATCCATCCATCCACTATCTTTGTTCAGATTCCGGTATGCCCCAATCCACTGTGGATGCAGTGCTACATCCTCACTTCAGAGTTAAGCCCCTGGGCCTGTCTCTACCCACCCTGTCCAGGCTCTGCAAGGCCCAGGAGACTGACTTTCTCTGTGCTTGTGCTACTGGAGAGAGGGTTCTGTGACATTCGTGGAATCAGTTCACAGAAGAGAAGCCTGGACGGAACCTCCAGGCCAAAGATGGGCCAGCATCACAGGATTCCCCATCTTCTATTTTCCTCCAGAACCAGGAACACAGAGCTACACAGAGCAGGAACCCCAAGATAGAAGTAATTCTCTGCCTCTCCTGTCCCTAAGAGGCACTTCCTCTCAGGAGGGCCACAGACAATTTGTGATCATCCTTGACTTTCACCACTCCAGACATACAAGTGGGAAGAAGAAAACCACACAAGTTTTTTTCTTTGCTCACCAGTAAAACAAATTCCATCAATACCAAAGCCAGCAAGAAGCAACTGCTTGACTCAGCCAGGGAAGCAATTTCAAGCCAAGTAAAATATATATATATATATTGAGCAAAGGACCTACCAGAGTCAGCCATTTGCAGTTTCATTCCCAGACTCATAGGATGCACAGGAGGATTCCCCAAGTGCCCCCAGGGATTTTCCACCTGCCCGAGTACACCCTGTGAGCACTGTTATGCTGACAATGATGCTGCCTTTTGACCAGTTTTGGTTGGGTAATGGTAACAGGTTCTGGTGACACTGTAATCTCACATTTTAATTGATAATCTAAGGGTCTTTTCTTGGATGAATAGAGATGACTTCTGAGTGAACAATCTTCCTCTGCTGGATAAGTCTTTCAAAATCTGGGTTTCACGTGGGGATAACCAAGAGGGTGTTGTGTAATGAAAAAGGGCTGGGAACTGGTACCTTCGTGAGTTTCCCCTGGAGCGAGGGAGGACACAATTGCACACTGACATGTGCCATTTCCACTAGCACAGCATTCACTGGGATTGGTACACACCACCTACAGTGGAACCAGAATCTGCTTTATACAAATGAGCCTTTAACAAGGAAAACAAAGCTCACATTTTCACCTTTCTCACAGAGTTCTGTATTCTTTAGGGTGTACTTATCTGAGCACTATGCTCCCCAGTCCTGGGGTTGGGTCTGCCTTTGTGAACTCAAGGCCTAAGTGAAAGTCAAGTTCCCAAAGGCCATCTGCTCTCTAGCAAGTAGTCATGTGCTTCTGCCATACAGGCTTCCTCTTGAAGGCAGTCCCCATCCCGGCAAGGACAGAGCCATGTCATGCTGAGAGATGAAGCAACCTAAAGGATTTTGCTCAGACCCCCCGGAGCTTCCCCAGATTTTCTGAACTCCTTCTCCAGTTGCTCAAATGCTGACCCCCTTTTTGCAGGAGATGAACAGGCTTCCTTGGCTCGCTCTCCTCTCCCTGGTCTGGGTGTGTCTAACATTAACACCACCATGCACTGGGTGCAAATGATTGACAGAAGCCTTACCTCATGGGACAAGTAGAAGGCGGCGATGCCCAAAGGCCAGAAGCAGCAGAGCATGGAGAAGACGCTGAGCCCCAGATGGTCACGTGGGGGCATCATGAGGAAATTGTCCTCACTCTCTGTGTCACTTGAGTAGTCACTCTGCAGGGAAAACAGGCCGAATAGGAGAGAAGATTAATAAAGGAATCATCATCGGGCTGCCCCAAGATGTGGGTACCACTCCTGGCTGAAGCAGGCTCTCTGCAGCTGCTCCTGCAGCTGCTGTTGCTTATCTCATTAGTGTCACCATGATTGCCTAGAAACATATAGCCTCAAAACAATGATGCCTCTTACTGAGGAACCCTGAACAAGAGCAGGAATCCCAACACAGGATTCTTGGGTAGTTCAACAGTAGTTAAAATCCTAGAGAAACCAATTTCAGCACAGATGGTCCCCAATTTTGGATGACTTAACTTATGAATTTTGAATCAATGATGGATATATGAGAGTACTGAACATAGTTTCAACTTAGGATGTTTTCTACCTATATTGTGTTTATTAGCACTCTAATAGGAGCACCTATTTTCAAAGATCTTTGGGATCTTAGTGCCAGGACAGAGGGGGTGAACATGGAAACTATCAGAGGATGGCATTAGGGACTTTCAGAAGGCTCTTCCCTTGTGGATTTTCTTTTTATTTTAAGAATTCTTGCTAGTTTACAGGACATTGCAGGACAAGTATGTATAAAAGGAGAACATGATCTTATAAGTCTCCCCTTCCAGTTTCCTTTGACTCTGAATCGAGTCAGGACATAGAGGGTTCTCATGTTCACCTCTAAGCTCCAGACTAAGAAAATAACGGCTGCTTTGGAAGAAGCTGCCTTTAGATGCTGGTCTTTTTGCATCAGGGCCCATTTATAAGTAGGGCTCAGTCCAGGCTTGACCAAGAATGTCCTCAGAGTTCTGAATTAGGGGGGGAGGATGGGTGACTGGCTGGGCTTAGAAATTTTTTAAAAGAAGCTTAGATGATTCTCAACTTGAGCCAGCAATGAGAATCACTGCCCAAATCTCCCCAAAGGGGCTCATCAGTCTTCTCAGGGTACTCAGTACCAGACGCCCTGCAAACCTCTCTTACCCTAGGTGTCTCTGTGGAGGACATCTTTGTTTTCTGCCTTCTTTTACCCCTGGCTGGCCTCCTATTGTGATTTATTTATTTATTTGTTTTGTTTTGCCTCATCAAAACATGCTCTTTTCACTCTGACTCATCACAATATCAGGGTCACTCTGTTCCACCTGTTATTTTATATAAAGATGGAGTCATAGCTTACTCCAGACGTCATTTCCTAAAAAAAAAAAAAGAAATGGTACATTTCATCTTGAGGTTAACTTCCTGACTCCTTTGCTAGTGGTTGGCAGAGGACCTGGCTGCAGGGTAGAGATGCTCAGGAAGCCATGGTGGTACTTAGGCTATGAGGGGACATCCAAGTGAACACCAACCTGCCTCCCCACTTGCCCTGGGCCCCCTGAATCCTCTCCACAGATATTCTAGTCACAGACACTGAGGAGGTTCTCAGATGATAATGGTGTCCTTCCTTAGTTCTGCAAGTTAAATGTACATAAACCTGCCAGTCAGAGTCTCTATTTCCTGTACAGAAAGCAGCGGTGCTGAGGTGAGATAATAGGGGCTCCCTGTTAGGCTTTTGCTTTTCTGGAGTCAAAAGAGAGAAAATAGGCTCATAAATATTGATGAGTTCATTCAGATAATAAGCAAGGACTTTTCCAGGTGGTACTAGGATGGACACTGGTGAACACACAGAGTCTGTCCACCCCACCACACACGGACGGACCTGCAGGTCAGGGGATCTGAAGCATCATTCCAAAAACAAGGGACGTGATCTGCCAGAGGCCACAAGACCAGCTCCTGGCCAAGCTTCCATCCTGCAGATCACTGTTCACTCTCTGCCCGGGTGTGAGTCACTGCCATCTGGTACACTGTCCTGTCAACATGTCTGGGCCTATATCGCATCCCATCCACAGGAGCCTTGTCTGTGAAATTTCTATTCTTTTTACTATTCACACCATCTCCCATATGGTCTTCAGAACAGTAAAGGGAAATGAAAATTACCATCATTATGGCGATCAGAGATGGAAAACGAAACAGCCCACAGGCATGCATAATTCATGTGGGGAGATGCGAGGACCGTGGACGGTCCAGGTGGAGATGAACGATTCCCAGCCCACTGGAAAGTCGGAATCGTCCATCAGAATGAAGAACGAGCAGCACTGAATTGGAATGTATCCACGGCTGTGCCTCTTCGCACACAAATAGCCCTGTCATCTCAATGCTTTCCAGAACTCCCCCTGAAAACAAGCGACTTCAGGGTGTCAGGGGACCACTGGTGTTTAAAAGGACTGGCCTGTGACAAACTCACCTCTATCCACAGATCAGACTCAGAGGGCAGACAATCAGGCTGCAGGAACAGCCACTTCCAGCCCTCAAATCAGACTTTGACCTTCATGAGCTTCACATCATGGGTGGTGACAGTGCAGATGGAAATCATTGCACATGAACAATAAATCCATCTTTGCATATTTGTTTAAATTTTTAGTTTGGGGGATTTTTTTATTTAAAAAGAGTTTTACACACTTGAGCTCACTGCTTTCTCACAGCAACTCTGGAAATGATCACAATTTTTATTGTCATGTCCATTTTACTAAGGACAGAGTTATTGGAGAGACTGAAATTCTTGCCAAAGGACGGCACCACCCAGCTCGCGGCTGTCTGACTCTCTGATCCCTGTTATCTGACAGGTCCTGAGTGCCATCTTTGGAAACAGATGGTTTACACACATAAACCCATTTTACCTCAATTGCTCCTACATGTTCCTTCCTGTTGCCCCTGAAACTTCACGTTTTGATTGGTTTGTTTCCTGGTGGCCAATGGCCACGGTGGTATAGTGAGGTTTTCCCCATCACATAGATAAGGCTCTGGGACTGCTGCTCCTCAGCACATGGGCCTGATATAAGCACTGACTCTGGTGTTGGAAACTGAGAGTTACATCACCCTACTCAAGAAGCAAAGAAATAGGTTTCAGGGCTCTGCCATTAAATCTTCACAGATACTTACTCAGAAGCATAAAGAAAGCATGCATTCAGATTGCAAAGTTGTGGTTCATGACACCGAATTATTAATAAAGGTTGATTAAAATAGATTTTCAAAACTCAAAAAAATAATAGAGCACCCAAAACCATCCTGGCTCTTTTATTCCTTTATTCTTCCATTGGCAGGTGATCTATGGGTACAGTGGGTGTGGGCATCATACCACAAAACAGGGAGAATGGGAGACAAAGCCAGGTGGGAGATGTTATGTAGATACCAACAACCAAGCAGAGGAAATGCATACAACTAACACCAAAACTCATCATTCACAACAGCTGACTTAAAAAAAAAATCTCCTCTATGGGTCATTGCATTAGAATCACTGAAAGACAGATGGAAGCATTTCAGAGATTATGGTTCATGTGGAAGCTCCCCCCCCCCCCCCCGCATTTTGAGTTAAACCTTTGGAAGAAGCAGAGACAGGCAGACCAAAGCAAGATCCTGGGCTCCAGAGCTGGTGCCCTGCTGGTTCGGCTGCTGCCCTTAATTCTCTGCCTATTCACATCACCTCCATTTAGAGAGATGATGGCTCTCAGTCCTCTGGGAGTCTCCTTATTAGACTATTTTGATAAAATAATCATAACATCAGGCACAGTGCCACATCACAAGGTTCCACATTCAGGGAAGCACCATGAGCAAGAGTTATGAGAAGTTTCAGGGCAACCAAGTTGGACTCAGCAGTGTCACCTGGTCTCCCTGAAGGTCTCATCAACAGCCTCTGGGCTTCAGACGGTCTCCCTCACTCCCCTGGCTCTCTGTGCTCTACTCCTCCTGGCAGTGTGATCTCAGTGTGTGATCCTAGGGGAGGGGGCTTACAATGTCTGCATCTGTATTGAACAGAGCAGCCACTGGCCACATGGAGCTATTTAAACTTAAAATATGACTAACAGCTAGTTCCTCAGTTTCACTACACAGTCAAGTGGCCAAGAGCCACAGGGGTCTAATGACCAGCATATCAGAAGGCACTTGAGTATTTTCAGCATTTCAGAAAGTTCTAGTGGACTGTGTTGTCTTATGGGATCTGATCCTTATGAACTCCAGTGTATTCTCTTTTACGTACAAGAACCTCTGTTGTTCCTCCAACATGCCAGGTGTGCTCAGCCTGCCTCAGAGACTTTGCACTTGCTGTCCCTTGGCCTGAAACACGTCCCCCACAAACACACATGGCTAGCCTCCTCACCTCAGGAGGGGCTTTTGCTCCAACTGTTATTTCTCAACAGAACTTTCCCTGAAAGAAAGTTCTGAAGAGACTGTCTCTGTCTCCCCAACGCCCCTATTTTCTTACTTGCTTGGGGTTTCTCCTCTCCATCTCAGTAGTACCAACTTTCTCAACTCCCTTATTCTAAGCACCAGGAGGGGAGAGATCTGTGCCTACTTTGTTTGCAGCTGTATCTTAAGCACCTAGAAAATTACCCAGCACATGAGAGGACCCAATGCACCTTTGCTGAATAAATGAAGACTAAATTATGCTATGTGCAGGTATGAATATATCACAATCCATTCCAATTTTAAATATAACTATAATGCACCAATTAAAAATAAATAAATAGAAGGCAGACCAATAGAGCAAAAGAAGGGAGGAGGGGAGAAAAAGAGGAAATTCTAGGGATCAAATTGGATCAAATCTGATGAATATGTTAAAATGAACCCCACTGTAATATAATTATGATATAATATAGTTATAATGCATTAGAAAAAAATAAGGATTCACCTGTTGTCTTACCAAACATGAAAAACAACAACCAAAGTGGCAAAACTCTCGGAATCTGGGCAAAATACACTTGGATGGCCAAAGGATATGTGGTCACTGGGATTTATCATTGCTCATAAATATGCTGCTTTCAGTCCTCTTGCTTGACCTGTGCCTGCTGGTACCCTACCCTGAAATGCCCTCCTATGTTCTCCAGAACATACATCCTCACCATTCACCCAGGTGAGACCACTGGGTTTGGAGGGGTGGGTAAGAATGATGACTTGGCCAGGTTCAAGGATACCTTACCTAGGGTACCTCTAGAGCAGCTGATGAACAGAACTAATGCTAAACTGCAGCAAGGAAATAGGCAAGGGCAAGCAGCTCTCTGTGCCTTCCCTGTTTATTAATGGCACCCCGATGTTCTTGGAGGGGAGAGACATGCTGTGTCCACATCAGAGGAGTGTGGAAGTGTGGGCGTGCTGCCTTTGATGCCTCCATGCAAGAGCTCCACCAGCATGGAAGGAAATAACCCCAGTGAATCACACAGGACAGGCTGATATCTGGGTTAGGAGCCATGAGGATCTTGCAGGGCTGTAGCTGAAATCATTTTCCCTTACTTGACCATTGAGTTGGGTCCTGGGTGTCCACTTGTATCTACTTAGGGCTTCTCCATGACAGCCTAGCTGCAGAAAATTCAATTTTTACGACACCCCATCAGATTATCTTCCCTGCATCAGGATTTCACATATTTTGAAGCCCACTGATCTTTGCTTTACTTGAAACTGAATCACATTAAAAACCACAGCCAGGGCTGGGGATGTGGCTCAGGCGTTGGCGCGCTCGCCTGGCGTGTGTGTGGCCCTGGTTCAATCCTCAGCACCACATACAAGCAAAAGATGTTGTGTCCGCCGAAAACTAAAAAAAATATTAAAATTCTCAGTCTCTATCTCTCTCTCTCTCTAAAAAAAAAAAAAAAAAAAAAAAAACCAAACAAACAAAACCACAGACATTGCTGAGAGTTGGTGGTATGTGCTTATAATTCCAGCACCTCTGGAGGCTGAGGCAGGAGGATTGCGAGTTCAAAGTCAGTCTCAGCAACTTAGCAAGATCCTGTCTCAAAATAAAATAAAAATTGCTGGAGGTATAGCTCAGTGATAGAGCAGCAGAATACTGGGAAGCCACTATTAGTATCTGAAAATAATTACCCTAAAAATTCACTGATTATCTTAGGCATATGCTTTTAGTTTCTTCTAGTCTGTAGTAATTTTACTGTAGATAGAATATATATCATATGCTGGTGAGATAGAAACAAAAGTGGACCAACAAAACCTCTTAGCCTTAAAACTGAAGCTGCCTCCTTTAAAAAGTGTGTCTGGTGCCATGCATTGTGGCGCACACCTGTACTCCCAGTGGCTCAAGAGATTGATACAGAAGTTCAAGGTTAGTCTCACTAACTTAGTGAGACCCTAAGAAACTTATATCTGGTTTCAAAATTTAAAATAATAATAATAATGATAATTATGGCTGGAGATGTAGCACAGTGGTAAAGCACACCTGAATTCAATTCCCGGTATTCCCCTCCCCCCCAAAAAAGTGTCTCTGTCAAATGCAGTTGTTGGCATTTGGATAGGTCAGTTGTATCATGGGATAAGAAGCTGAGAAGAGCTCCAGGACTTTCTCAAAAGAGTTGAAGATGTAGGGTTTCCTAGAAAAACCTCTGTGTGTAAGAGGGAGGGGAAATTGGAGGTTGAGAAGGAGAAAGGGAATGGGCAGGTGTCCTGAGCCTGGAACTATGAAGGCCAACAGCCAGCACAGGCCTGAGGTATGATTCAGGGAGTCTTTAGGACTCAGGAAATTACTATTCTCTATTATATGAATAGGGAACATTCTAGAAACAATTCCAAGTTCATGTCTGCTATTCTCTTCCATCTATACTCTCAGAGCAGTGAGGAATCTGCAAATTCAGAACCCAGGAATCTGTCATGACAAGAAGCAAAGCAGATCAAAAGCCAGACCTGGCTTTGGCCCCAGCCATCAGAGGAACGTACTCTGTGATCAGCTGTCCCCATCACACATCCAAAGAGCCCAAGGTGGAAACAACCTGATTCTCCCCAGAAATGCTCAACCACCATTGCCCCCAAACTAGAGCTCTGAATCATCCTGGGAAGATGACATGTTATAGTGTTAGTACAATGTCAGATGGATTTCACTCTCTATTCTAATTCCTGAAATCTGGGAATTAAGTTATTCTCTATTAATCAAGTCTCAACTAATCAGAAATTTAACTCACAGAAACACTGTATATATATATATATATATATATATATATATATATATATATATATATATATATATATATATGAGAGAGAGAGAGAGAGAGAGAGAGAGAGAGAGAGACTGGAACATGTTCAATTTTGCCCAGTATCATATTCTATGCACTTTCCTTGCTCCTAAAAGTGGGAAAATACCTTCAGCCATCAATTAATTTCCATTTGCTCGATGGAATAGTCCATCATAATACAGGTGACAAGTGTCAGTTAATGAGAGGGACATCAGGTAGTAAATACAATGATTTTCCATTGCGGTCTCAGAGCCTGGGTCTCCATAAAGTGATACATGGTAATGGTGGAAGTGAGATTGGGGTTGGGTGTGGATAGTTCCATGAGCCCCACCCTGCCTGGTTTCAACCAGCTGTTTCCCTGTATTTTGGGTTATCAGGCAAACTTACAAAACAAATGACATTCAGCTAAAAATAAATAACAAAATTTGAAAATGAGTGAGTTAATGCATCACCCAGAAGTACACAATTTCCCCCTCCTGGTAATATCTAGTCCAATATTCCCTAAATGATTTTTTATTCCCTGAGGAAGGAGGTACTGTATTTTTAGAAGACACTAATCTGATTAAAAGCCTAAAATATGGAATTTTTTTTGAAGATAGAGGAAAAGATAACATAATTCATAAGGGAAATCAAATAAAACACAGGCATCTTGCACATCCTAGAAGGACTGAGAGGAAGCTCCCACTGTCTGCCGTGAGGTTGTGCTGCAGCAGATGCGGCCCAGGAACCCCTCTCTGTGCTCATGCCCAACTCTGTCCTTCTCTTTGAAGGTTTCCAATTTGATTCTAGGGACAGAATTCATGACTGTAAATATCTGATGGTTACTTACTAACAGATTCTTTATGAAATAAATGTACAGAGTGTGTTTGTTTGCTGTGTAAAAAGCAAAACAAAGCTCGCTCAGCAGACACAGCTTTGGGGCTCACCAAAGTTAAAAGCAAAAAATGTTTCTTGTTCTATGTCTTCAAATTTTGTTGTGCTCCTTTGGGGAGTTTTTGTCCTTCATGGGTGCTTCAGAAACTAGCTCCCACCATATCCCCTCAAAGACTCTACTCTCATGATCAGTACACATGATTAGTGTGAGATTTTAATTCCCTTTTAGAATCATTCAGCTCTTTAAAGCAGGCATTAGGTCTTAGCTATGGTTAAGATGTAAGGGTCTCTCAAAAGCTATGTGTGAGACAATGCAAGAACTTTCACAGGTAAAATGATTAGATAGATTATAAGAGTCATAACCTAATGAGTGGATTGGTCCACGGACATGAATTAACTGGGTGGTGACTGTAGGCAGATAGAATGTGGCTGGAGGATGTTGGTCACGTGGGGCGTGCATTTGGGGTTTATATTTTTCCTTGGTGAGTGGAGCTCTCTCTGCTTCCTGATTGACATGTCCCAATCTGCTTTTCTCTGCCATGCCCTTCTTTTTTCTATTTTTAAAATTTTTATTTATTTATTTATATGTGGTGCTGAGAATCGAACCCAGGGCCTCACTAATGCCAGGCTCTACCACTGAGCCACAACTCCAGCCCCCTGCCACCATGTTTTGCCTCACTTCAAATCCTGGAACTATGGAGTCGGTCAACCATGGACTGAACTTCTGACACTATGTGTTGAAATAAAATTTTCTTCATTTACGTTGTCCTTGTATGTCTTCTGGTCACATACAAAAGCTGACTAAAAGTCTCCAAAAAAGCAAACTCTGGGGAAAAGCCCCTATATCTGAGATAGTGGAGGGGGAACAACAACAACAACAAAGGTAAAAAGGAGCCAGACAAGGGTACGAGAATGGAATTTTAATTCAGTGGTCCTACATGTTTTTCCAGGCATGTCACTTCCCAAGCCAGTCTCCCTTGCAGGCCTGTTACTCACAAATTCCTGGGAAATCTATAAATCTACCTGTGCCTTGTTAATTAACTTTCCAGTTAATAGATTAAGCAAAGAGAGATATGGTGTCTTGAGGGATCTATAATTTAGGGTCCTTCCAGCATTAACCATTGATCTAATAATGAACATTTATTGAGATCATCAAACTAATGTCATTCCTACCTATTTTTCTATATCCACCCCTCACCAAATTTCCTTTAAAAGTCACTGAGCGAGGCTGGGGATGCACCTCAAAGTTTCTATGGGGATAGTTTCAGTGCTCTGGGGGGGAACAGGTGTTTATGCATGCAGAACAACTGTCAAGAGAGAAATTTCTGCTAATGTTATTTGTCCAGGGTAAAATGCAAACCAATCTGTCACCTAAGAAGTGTCTCATTAGATCTGAGCATGGTTGTGGCCTCCAGGGTCCATAATGTTCTGTAAGCAGCAGCCAAAGAAAGCAAAATTCACTAAGATTCACCCCTGTTGGTGTTCTTGGTGTGTCTTTCTGAAGGTCTCGTGTGATAAGACAAAAAACTTTATTAGAAGACTATTACTTAATACTCCTCCATTCATGTAAGTACTTAGTTATAGATATGGAATCCAATGGTTAGAGTAGGATCAAGTTTTAGCTTTTTTCACAAGGAGCCAACCAGCACAGTTGTAGAGGAGGAAGAGTTTATTGGAGGGCTCATGGTTTCAGAGGTCTTAGTCCATAGAAAGCTGACTGCATTCCTTCTGGGTTCAAGGTGAGGCTGAACATCATGGCAGGGGAGGGTGGCAGAGGCAAAGAGCTCACAGGATGATCAGGAAGCAGTGAGAGGGATTCCATTGGCCAGATACAAATATTTACCCAAAGCCATGCCCCAATTCCCACCTCCTCCAGCCACACCCTACTACTTACTCAGTTAACCCCAGCAGGATCAATTCACTGATTAGGTTAAGACTCTCACAACCCAATAATTTCTCCTCTGAACCTTCTCGCATTGTCTCACACAGCTTTTGAGGGACACCTCACATCCAAACCATAACAGATAAGAAGCTTCTTCTGTTAGGTAGTAGTTGGTAAGGAGCAGTGGAGGGCATAGCAAAGTTATGGGTTTACTTTAAGTTAATTCTTTTTTTAAAAAAAAATTATTGCCAAGGTAGCTGAGTAAATAACTAGTAGCAGATAACCTGTAGAAAAGCATTGGCACCAGACCTTGAGAGTAAGCAAATGGAAACAAAAGGAGCTAACTGAGGGGCCATTTGGGGAAATGTATCAAGAAAGAAGGATGAATGAACTAACTCCTGACAGGGTCATCTGAGGTCAGGGTAAAACTAGGAGTTATGGCCATAGGTGTCTTGGAAGGGAGGTTTCTTTAGTAGCGTATGTGCACTAAGGTAACTTCTGACCAGGCACTGACAGGATTGACTTGTAGATGAAGCCACCATGAATAGGATGGCCAACATGACAGTTCCAGAAAGGACCAACTCAGGTCAAAATCTCCACTGCCCATGGGAAGGAGTTAACTACTTGACTGGCAAAGAGTGCAGAAGGTAGAACCCTGTTCTCCCGACTTACTTTGTTTTTACTTTACTTTCACTTAAACACAAGAACTGAGGATTAGCGTTTCAGCTCCCTGTTCTAATGGACACTTCTACAACTTCACTGATAGGGTTATATTCTTCCCGAGTTTTCAGTGCTCAGGTATCCTGGGAGGGCAACTTCAGCAAATGTTTTCTTGGGATCCATCTTAGTTTGGATTCCCCTAGAAGCAGATCTTGGGTAAAGAATTTGGGTGCAATTGCCTTCTTGGGAGGCTTTTGTGTTTGGGTGGCTCTCTAGAATACATGTGTCAGAAACTTAACCCCCAAAGTCACATGTTAATGGTAGGAAGAGGGTGAAAATTTAATGCTACGATGGCATTTAGAATGAGGCTTTGGGGAGGCAATTAGGATTACATACGGTTACTAGGTGAAGCTCTATTGAATCCTGGTGACTTTATAAGAGAGAGAGTGACCAGAAGAGACCCACATGCTCTGTGTGCTGATCTGAGCTGCCTGGGACTCTACCAGTAAGAGTAACTTCTGACCAGTTACTTGTCATCCAAGCAGCTCAGGAAGCTGAGGAAGGAGGATCACGAGTTCAAAGCCAGCCTCAGTGAAAGAGAGTTGCTGAGCAACTCCGTGAGACCCACCCTGTCTCTAAGTGAAATACAAAATAGGGCTGGGGATGTGGCTCCCTGGTGGAGTGCTCCTAAGTTCAAATCCCAGTACAAAAAAATTTTAAAAAATGAGTACCACTGTCAGATGGGGTCCCTCAATCTTGTACCTCCAGAACCACGAGCCAAAGTATCTCTTTTCATTAAAATTGATCCAGTCTGTGTATGTTAGTCACCTTTTTGTTGCTGTGACCAAACTATCTGACAAGAACAACTCAGAGGAGGGAAAGTTTGTTCTGGTTCACAATTTTGGTTTAGTCCATGGTGGGTTGAGTCCATTGCTCTGGGCCCAAGGTGAGGCAGAACATCATGGCTGAAGGGAATGGTGGTGGAGTACTGCTCCATTCATGGCAACCAGGAAGGAGAGAGAGAGAGAGAGAGAGAGAGAGAGAGAGAGAGAGAGAGAGAGAGACAGACAGACAGACAGACAGACAAAGGGGAAGGGGCCTCAGGGAAATGCACCCTTCAGGGCACACCCCTAGACCCCCCTCCTCAGCCATGTCCCATTTGCCTAGAGTTACCACCCCGTCAATCCGTTCAATTTAGGTTGGACTGACTAGGTCTCAACTGTCATAATCCAACTATTTCACCTCTAAACAAAAACCGTAACACTGTGGTATGGTGTTGTTAGCAACAGAAAGTGGACTAAAACAAAGGTCCACTCAGGAAATGTGGTTAAAAGAGGAGGGGCCCAGGCAAGGAACACAGCCACAGAGGGGATTGCCAAGTCAGCCGTCACCACAGGCCCTTGAAGCCTGCTCCTGCTGGGGTCCTCAGGAAGAGAGTAGAAGGTATGTTCCTGGAGTAATCCCACTGGAATAAACTGCCTCCACCCGTAGTCCTTTCCAAAGGCAGAGGTTCTCCCATGTTTTGCAGGGCAGACCTCAGGGCCTCAGGGAGCCCTGAGGTAGACAGAAGTCAGGCAGAGGGGGTTTAACTTCAACAGTAACCCTCAAGAGGGCATGGGTGGGGGGGTCTGAAAACACCTGCTCCAGACCCCGCGGAGGAACTGGGGGTGCTGGATACCCCTGAAACTTCAATTAGGGCTGATTCCTATGTGGAACAAGACATCACACTCAGGGGCTATTTGAGAGGATGAACACGAGAGCAGAATGAGAAACCCCATCACCACCACCAAGCGAGTGAGTGCAGAGAATACACATGACATAGCTCCAGAGGCAGAGTTGGCATCAAGCTTCTAAGACTTGGTGTAAAGGAAAACTACAGGATTCAGATAAAAATAGCCAAGGTATAGCCAGGCTGGGTGGTGTACTCCTGTCATCCCAGCGACTCAGGAGGCCAAGGAAGGAGGATCACGAGGTCAAAGCCAGCCTCAGCAAATTCAAGTTGCTAAGCAACTCAGTGAGACCCTGTCTCTAAATAAAAAACAAAATAGAACTGGGGATGTGGCTCAATGATCGAATGCCCCTGAGTTCAATCTCTGGTACCTATCCCCCTAAAAAAATGGCCAAGGCATAGCAAAAAGATCAGTACATTGGCCATATATTATATATTTTATATAGATGACAGATAATTGCATAGTACGCTGCATTAGTCAGCTGTCACGGTAGCAAAACACTTGAAAAATTAACTTATCAAAAGTGAAGTTTTATTTTTGCTCACAGGTTCAGAGATTTCAGTCCATAATTTGTTGGCCCCATTGCTTTGGGCCTGTGGAGAGGGAGCACACCATGGCAGGAGTGCATGGCAGAGTAAACATCACAAGACAGAGAGAGAGGAGAATAGGGGAGAGGAGGGGAGGGAGGAGAAGAGAGGAGAGGAGAGGGAAGGAGAGGAAAAGGGAAGAGAGTGAGGCACCAGGATCTCATTCTCCCCTTCAAGAGCATGCCCCCAGTGAGTTATGCATCACCTACTAGGCCCCACCTCTTAAGGTTCTATAACCTCCCAATACGTGCCACTTTGGGGATTATGCCTTTAACACATGGGCCTTTGGGGAACATCAACATCCAAAGTATAGCATGCAGTGGACTTCTGTGAAGAAATAAAGACTATTGTCTATTGGCCCCTGGCTCAGTACAGGATCAGTGTGCAGAGTGAGCAGCATGTACAAAGGCCCTGTAGTGGCCATGAATACAGCACACACAGGGCTGCAGAGAATGATGGAACACAGCATGAGGTGGGACTTCCACAGTCCATTCTGGGTGCTAGCCACTTTACACTGCTTCAGAAAATCAGAGTATATCCTAAGGGATTGAAAAATAAAGAGGGATACAGACTTTTATGGCTAACTCAGAGGGGTTGGTTTCACAACTAAATGCTGAGTTGTCAGTAACTGTTGATACAGTTATTAAATGTGTATCTCTGCTTAAAGTCTGTGTTATTCACATGGGTGATTCTATGCACATTAGAGCTACATCTATATTGCCTGAGGCAATAATTGTCCATTTTGGATTTTTATATTCCTGGTTTATGTTATGTTCATCTGGAGACCTCAGCACGTAATCCATCCTGTTCCTGTTTTTGGATGTAAAGTCCAAAATAGCTTTAGCACCCTGGATTTGGGTTGGCTTAAAGGTAAAGTTGGAACTAGGATATCTACTTTTAGACTAGCCTTCTTGTCATTATAGACTGCCTCACTTCCACAGTCCTGCAGGTGCAGGGCTGGCACTGGATCACTAAAATTCATGTCAGGGTGGAAATGATGTCTGACCTCACTTAATTCTTAGGGAATTAAAACTACACTAATATATAAATTTTCACCTGTTAAAATGTCAAAAATTAAAAATTACATCCAATTATATTACTAGAATGCATAAAAACGGGATGATTCTCAATTAGAGCAAACTTGAGGAAGCAAAATTTTCAATGTATAACAAAACTACAGAATTTCAGGGGAAAGAGTTCAGCAATCCCAGTTTTCTAGGAATGCATACTGAAGTTTCATTTCCAAGAATATAAAAACACACATGCACAAGATCATTCACTGCAGCATTAAGGTAACTGTCGAATATTGGAAACAACTTCATTCAAAGATTGGTGGTTAAATAAATGGATACACCACTAGAGTGGAATACAATTCAATGTAAAACACATTGAGAATATCAACATGAACTGATTGTGTTGTAAGAGAATATGAATAAATACAAATCATATCTACATAGATATAAGAAAATATCTATTATATGTCACATGACATTCCAATCAATTATGGACCACGTATACAGTGTTGGTGCCCTAAGATTTTATCACCTCATGACAATATAGCCATCTTTGACTATGTATATCCACTCAGTGATGTTTGTACAATGACAAAAGTCACCAAATGGCACATTTCTCAGGCTGTATCCCTGTTGCTAAGTGATGCGTGACTATATGTGTTTATGCATATTGTTACATAGACATGCTTATGTGATATACATACATTTCTCTGCTCAATATGCTGAGAAGCCATGACCCAAGTAGCACTGAGCACACCTAGCCCCCAGATCTTGCTTTCTAAATACCATTCTCCAATGAAACCAACCAGGGCTCCTTAGATAAACGACTGATTTTAGGGTTGGGGTTGGTAATTACAAGATGTAACCTAGAACAGCTTGTTGGATCAGAAAATGACCATAAAAAAATGATTAAGATTGATGTCCTTCATCCAAAGAACCCAGAAGCCAACTTGAAGGAGTTCCTGCTATCAAATCTAGAACAAGGTGAGCATTAAAATAAATACACACTAAATACTAACAGTAACCCCTTGAATGAATAAGAATTGATGGTCTGACCTGACATAAAGTAATAAATGAGCAAGAAAATAAATGTAGAAGGTAAAACTCTTCCTCATTGCAGAATGCCTACTAATAAACATAGAAGGAAGTATGAGTAAGACACTGTCAAATGAATTCATTATTTATTTGTCAGTAAATGACTAATGAAAACCAGGATTTTTACGTAGTCCCCCTGTACCTCCCCACAAGACAAAGCAACATTGTCAAATGGCCAGTGAGAAACCTGGAAGACAATAAAACAAGTGACCAAAGATACCCTCACCAGCAGTGGGGCAAAGAGATGCCACAGGTCCCCTGACTGTATGCCAGAAGGGCACAGTGACGTTTCTGTCAAAAATGCACTAACCTGAATCCAATCACAATAAATCATCAGACAAACCAAAGTTGACGGCTGGCCTATAATGTAAACTGACCTGTATTCTGCAAATAGTTGAGGTCATGAAGGACAGGGAAAGACAGAGGGACTTTTCCAGATTAAAGAAGACAAAAAGACAGGACAATAAAATGCAATGTGGGATTTGCAGTGGGATCCTGGACTGTCTTTGTTTTCTTTTTGCTAAAGGACAATATTGAAAGAAATGCAAAAATTTGAATATGGTCTATAGATTAGATGACAGTATTGTAACAATACTGATTTCCAGAATTTTATAATTGAATTACTTTTGAGAAAATATATATGATTCACTTAAGAACATTATGCCTATAACTTATGTGCAAATATCTCAGGAAAAAAATATCAATAGAATGATAAAATAAGTATGGTCAACTCTTAAGATTGAGGGAAATTGGGGATAAGAATATAGGAATTATCTGTATTATTCTTGCAGCTCTCTATAAGTCCAAAATGTCAAAAATAAAAAGGCAAAAAAAATCCCTTACAAGTGTTTCCTTTTAGCAGGAAAAATTATACTTCAAATTGAATTCTTTTCCTGCATTGAATATTTTTTCTTTTTCTTTTTTTTTTCTTTTTTCTTTTGATTGTGCTTTAATGGAAATACTGTGAGCATTACTGGAAAAAAGAAAAAAGGTATCAAGTTCCCCTTTTTATGACATATGAATAATTCATTTAGCATTGCAATTTGGTATTTCATCAACTTTGTCCTTTTCATGTTTCACAGGGAAGTTACTTAGTAGCCTTTGGTATCACACACCTGCCCACAGCAAAAAAAAAGCATGTCAAACACTTCAAAGAGATGTGCTTGAGCCAAACAAACAAAAGTGGGCTTCAGTCTCCTTTCCTGGAATGAGGAACCCTGCAGAGTCAGAGTCAGCTTCTCACAGAACTAGTGCCCACTGCCAGGGGCCCATAGAGCAAATGGCTCTGGAGAGAATTGGGCAGAGGATAGCTTACTAATGTTGCAGTGATGCTGTCACAGGGTGCCCAGTCTTGGAAGCTGAGCAGACTACCACTAGGAGCAGGAGGGAACTCACAGCAGAAAAATGAGTAAAACCTCAGGCTGACAAAGGGAAGAGAGTTGAGCTGCAAGGAGGAGGAGCCCGGTGGCATGTCAACCCTTTTGGGAACAAAGGCAAACTTGGAGAAAGCTGACATCCAACTGTCTGTCCACTCATCAAATGGTCTCTGAGCTCCTACAAAGTGCTAGGATTATTCCAGTGGCTGTGGGATGGAGGCAGATGAGTACCACAGTGTCCTTTCCTTTAAGAGAACACTGGCCATCTCTACCCCTATCCACCACCTGTATCCTGCCCAAACCAGCCCTTTACCTCAGGTACCAGCCTCTGGCTTTCATGAGGACCACACTGGTCTTCCTCCCAAATGGGCAAAATGTAGGTCGCTCACCTGAGCAGCAGGGATCTTTCCATCCTCTCAAAATACCAAGTACTGGCGAATGTCATCAGCCCTGTATTGTTCAAACGTACATCTTCCATCTCTGAAGCAAGGAGAAGAGCCAACTAACTGCCCACCACACGGGAGTGGGAGAGTCCTATGTCCAGGAGCTTCCAGAAGCTACCTGTCCAGTATCTTCCCTCCAATCTGACCTATGGGTCACTGCCCCACAAGCAGGATGTACTTGTGGCTCTTGTGGGCTCCCTTGTTTGTAAGAATTAGAGTATTTGCTAAACCAACAGTTGCCTCTGTGAAAAATCCAATTATAGTAAACCTCTGCATTTATCAAGAAATGGGCTGCCGTGTTCTAGATAAACAGATATCAGCCATTTTCAAATCACTAATTGACTTTTTTCCTTAGTGTTCTGAAATGTTCTCTTTCATTAAAAGCAAAGCATATATTTAGGTTGTATTTTTAGTTACAACTTGAAGACTACAGAAATAATATTAAAATGCATTAACAATGACCTCATATAATATATATGTATATATGTACACATGTACATATGCACAAGTTATTTTGAAATGTATGTAATATATACATACTTTGAAATAATAGGTACATATATATACTTTGAAATAATATATATATATATACACTTGAAATAACATGTATATATATGTGTATATATATATATATATATATATACACACACACACACTTTGAAATAATTTTAGATTCACATAAAAATTTCAAAAATAGAACAGAGTTCCTGTAGAAATTTCAAAGATAGAACAGAGTTCCCACGTACTTTTGCCTGATCACTTATATAACCACAGTACAATGATCAAAAGCAGTTGGAACATGACATAGGCAGAAAATTTCTGAATAAACTACAGATGTCTATCACTCTTCACCAGCTTATCCATGCCTCACTCTTGCAGTGTTCTGTGGATTTCATTGATGTATAGATTCATACAACCATTACAACAATCAGGATAGAGAAATGTTCCTTCACCTCCTCACATCTTCCTCATCTGCCTCTTCATAGTCACATCCTTCCTCAACATTAGCCCCTGCAACCACTGAATTGTGTTCTCTTCTGTTCTGATGGTATAGTGTTGTTTTTTGAGAGTGTCATACAAATGGAATCACACAGCATTAATCTTTTGAGACAAACCTTTTCCATTCATCATAACACCCCTGAGATATAGCCAGGTGTCTGAGTGTTTATTCCTTTTTTCTTCCTGAGTAATACTGCATGATGAGGAGGCATCAAAATGTGTCTATCCGCTCATCCACTGAAGGACATTTGCATTATTTTCATTATAAAATTAAAAAATAAATTTTATGGACATATTTGTACAGGTTTTTTTTTGTACGAACCTGAGATTTTATTTTCTTGGATAATCAGCCATAGAATTTCTGAGTTATAGGGTGCTTATTGAACTAGATAAGAAATTGACTGTTTTCCGAAGTGACACTATGATATTGCATTAGCATCAGCAATCAGTGAGAGTTATATTTGCTTTGCATCCTTGCTAACACTTGGTATTGTCAGTATTTTTTTTTTACTTTTGAATAAAGAAAACACAGAAAAAATTTAAAATAATTATACAGTGAACATTCATGTAGGTACCACTTAGATTCTATTATTTGCTTCTTTACTGTAATGATTTATCACGTATTTCACCAAACAATGAATATTATATATTTCCTCTATATTCTATATATTCCTTATTTTATTTGTGTTTGGTCATTTTATTTTATTTGCAAAGTGGGCTACAGACATCAGAATACTCCCCCTAAACATTTCAGTATATATGTAATTAACTGTGTCCTATATTTGTTTGCATGCTTTTCCTGGAGCAAAATTTACAAAAATCTGTTTTTTTTTTAAAAAAAATATATAAAGCCAAGCCTTGTAGTTCCAATTTACATATTGTAGATCAACATGATCCTGAAATACAGGTCAGTCAATATGATGGTATGAATTAATGTGAGAATAAAAAGCATGACATTTGGAGGTTAAGTTTCATCTGACCCTTCCTAGCTATGAGACATCTGAGTGAGTCACCAATGTCTTCAAGGGGCTCACTTATGGGGCTTCAAGACTCCGGATACCTGGGTCCCTGATGATTACACGTAATTTTATACATGGTTCTAACATGAAGACAAGATGGAAACCGGGGTATGGAACTTCCACTTTTGTCAACTATAAAATAGGAATGGTAACACCTTCGAGCTGGAACAATGCATTCATCATGGACACATGAGTCTATTCCCATCACTCATGGTACGATGTCCATGACTTTCTCTTGCCCCATACAGGAGTTCTCCTCATGTGGTAGAATCATAGTTAAGAGTAAGGACGGGTATAGCTTTCAGTGTTCAAAAAAACACCTTTTGAATTTAGCTCATTTATTTTAGTGACACAACAGGTGCCATGTCATTTTTAACAGGTTGGCTCTTTCAGGAGGTGCGTACTTTCTGTCTCCTGAAGAAGGTGAGACCATTCCATATCCATGGTCTTCAGAACTAGTCGTAGACTCGCACTACCTCAGAGAACTTCAGTTTGTCAAGTTGTGTGGTGGTGATGTGTGATGTCACTGGAGAGAAAATGTGAACTGACCCACCTCCTGTTCCAGTTAATACATTTATGCTAACGTTTGGTTTCTGAAAGAAGATAGCAAGAAAATGCTGCTACTGTCCTTTTCAGCCCTTACTTTTACTCTAAATATTGTTACCACCCTTTCCTCTTTGCTCTCTTATAGTACATTTTGAATGTTGAAGGAAATTTAAGAATTCCTTAATTATTATAGTGTTAGTTCAACTGCTATCAAAAAAAAATCAGAGATTGAGTACATTAAAATAGATTTAGTTCACGGAATTGGAGACAAATTCTAAACAGCTTGGTCCTGGCTCTGGTGAGGACCCTTTGACTACATCACATCATGGTGGTTGGCATCACGGTGAGAATGGGTGTGAAGAGATAACATGGTGAGGTGGAAAGCCAGAGAGTGGAGAGGAGTCAGTTTTATTATTTTATAACAACTTTCTTTTGAGAAATAACCAGGGTCCTATGAGAACTACCTTTAATCTTTTCCTAGTGTAATTCCCACAGAGACCTGATTCTCTTCCATGAGACCCCACCTCTTTTTTTTTTTTAAAGAGAGAGTGAGAGAGTGAGAGAGGAGAGGGAGAGGGAGAGGGAGAGAGAGAGAGAGAGAGAATTTTTAATATTTAATTTTTAGTTCTCGGCGGACACAACATCTTTGTTGGTATATGGTGCTGAGGATCGAACCTGGGCCGCACACATGCCAGGCGAGCGCGCTACCCCTTGAGCCACATCCCCAGCCCGAGGCCCCCACCTCTTAAAGGCTCTATTACCTCTCACCTTGTCACACGGTGGATCAAGCTGCCAACACATGAACCCCGGGGGACAAACCACATCCAAACGATAGCAATCATGTTTTGAAAGTCCTGTCTGTTGCTTCCAGATCCATGGAGATTATCAGGAAAACTTACATCTCTCACTTGTTTGACAGCTGGTTCTTTCAAAACTCTCCTAGAAGTCCTTATCGACTTTGGATTCTGATCTTCCAAATCTGAAGTTCTGCACAGCCCAGGGGTGGTTCTAGGTGTTGTGGGAAGGGAATCACAATTGGCAGGGCAGTAGTTGGCCACTAAAGAGACAGGCTTCCAACGTCGCCCAGGCCTAGAAGTCTGACATTCTTGTACCTCCACCCCAGCCCATACTGATGACTAATGGATGGAATATTAGAAGGGGACAATTCCAGCTGATACAAAATGACCCAATCTGCTAACCAAAGAAGGAACTGTTGCAAGTCCCTTTCACCAGAGGTTTACATCTTCTAGGTCATTGCCTAAAACAAAAAAAAAGCACATGCCTTCAGCAGCTGCCATACAAGTATCTCACCTACTCCTTCCATAAAACTGGACTCATTGCTGCATTTCCAGAAGCTCAGAGAGACACAGCATAGAGGGTTCCATCCCTGCTGTTACATTCAACACCTCAACCCCAAAGCTGGGATGAAACAGTGCGTGGCAGCCCTCTCTGTCCCTCCCTCGGTGGAAGGAGTCCTGTGAAGTTGCAGGCAGATGGTGAATGAGGCAGTTATCACTAGGTAGACACAAAACCCTGCTGAGCTCACACACCATGATAAGAGAGGAACCCTAAGGCTGAGAGGAGGCAGGAGGTTCCACTCCACCTCCCACCCAGCAGAGCAATTCTGGGTTCTCCACTTCTCAGCGCATATCAAGAAGGATCCAGAGCAACAGCCATGGCAGGAGTCGCCTTCTGTTCTGCAGGGAAAAGTGGGGGTGTTGGGAGTGAGTCATCCAGATTTTGACACCCTCGGGCAGGAAATGCAGGTGTGAGAGTTGTCTTAACAGGCAAGGACCAACCTTAGAAGAGGACAGGTGCAGATCCAGGGGTTCCAAAAGGGGGTATATGATGCAGAGCTGTTTTTCTAGAAAAGGACAATACTCCCAGTCTTGCACCTCCTCTGGCTCCAAAGAGATGGGGACCATTGTCAGGAAGGTCTGTTTTACTTGAGATCCCACTGTCTCAGCCTCCTGGTGGGATTACAAGTGGACGCCACTGTGCTGAGCTGGACTGGCACTTTAACAAGAGCACAGTGGTGCCTGGACATAAACAAGCATCACAGATCTACAAGAAGTATCTAGATGAGATGTCACTGGGATGGAGACCCTTTTTTCTCTGAGGGTCTCTCAGTATGGTACTTCAGGCTCAGTCCTCTTAACTATTTGTCAAACCTCCATTCCAGCAAACAAACACCAATGATAACAAACTATGTGCTGCTTCCTCTGTCCTCTGTTCTTAGTTCAGCCTTTACCCTTCTTCCAGATTGTACCAGGAATGAGGCCATCAGTTATCTTTAGCTTCCACCAGGTTCTCAAAGCTAAGACAGTCTTCTTCATGGGACAGGGCTTCCTGAGCTTGTCCACATGTAAGTGTATTGTGCCTTCTTTTCTGTGGCTCAATATAATTTCCTTTGCAGAAGCAGTGGCACCATGGTCACCTACAGTTGTGCTCCCTCAGTCCCATCCCGTATGGAACCAAATAGCTTGTGCACAACTACACTAGTAGTAACCCCAAAGGTCACACTGTGGATCAGGAAGTGAAAATAAATGGTATTTTGAAAACAACAACAACAAAAAGGTCTAGAATAAGATAACCGTTTTTGTGTGGGTTTGTCTCTGTGTCTTCTATTCTGTACCACTGGTCTATGTGTCTATTTTAGTGTCAATACCATGCCATTTTTGTTACTATGGTTCCGTAGTGTAATTTAAGATCTGGTATTGTGATGTCTCCTGCTTCACTTTTCTTGCTAAGAATTACTTTGACTATTCTAGGTCTCTTATTTTTCCAAGTAAATTTCCTGGTTGCTTTTTCTAGTTCCATGAAGAATGTCATTGAAATTTTAATAGGAATTGCATTAAATCTGTGTTAGCTTTTGGTACTATGGCCATTTTGACAATATTAATTCTGCCTATCCAGGAGCATGAGAAGCCTTTCAATCTTCTAAGGTCTTCTTCAATGTCTTTCTTTAGTGTTCTGTAGTTTCCATTGTAGAGGTCTTTCACCTCTTTTGTTAGATTGAGTCCTAAGTATTTTTTTAAGGCTACTGTGAATGGGATAGTTTTCCTAATTTCTCTTTCAGTGGATTCATCACTGATGCATAGGAAGATGTTTGATTTATGGATGTTGATTTTATATCCTGCTACTTTGCTGTATTCATTTATTAGTTCTAGAAGTTTTCTTGTGAATTTTTTTTGGATCTTCTAAATATAGAATCAGGTCATTGGCAAATAGTGATAGTTTGAGTTCTTCTTTTCCTATTTGTATCCCTTTAATTTCTTTTTCCTGTCTAATTGTTCTGGCTAGAGTTTCAAGGACTGTTGAATAGAAGTGGTAAAAGGGGGTATCCTTGTCTGTTTTAGTTTTTAGAGGAAATGCTTTCAATTTTTCTCCATTTAGAATGATGTTGGAGGAGAGTTCCAAGATGGTGGAATAGAGGAGGCCACATTCCTGCTGCTCCATGGTGTGAAACCAAGAAAGCAGACAGGCAGCTTCTCCACAAGTGGGTGAACAGGGGGAAAAAAAGAAAAAAGGTGGAGGGAGACTTTACTGGAAGTCTGCTTTGACGGGGACACAGGAAGTTAGATATAATAAAATAAGAAAAAAAATCCCTAGTGGCATAGCTGCTGCCACTGCCAGGCCAGAGCTCCAGCCAGAGAGTTCTCTCTGTGAGCACAGTAGAAGGATAAGGAATTAAAGGAAGCTGCAGTTTTAGAAGGCCCTAGGTGTGTCTGTGTATGGAGCATTTAGAGATCAAGGAAATTGCCCAACAAACCTGAAGGACATGCTGCATGATGCTGTGTGTGGGGAAAGAAACCACCATGTCCCCAGGTGGCGTGGAGGACAAAGCAGCTGTGGCTGGACAGCAACAGAGGAAGCCAATTCCTGGTACACCAAGTTTGGCTCAAAATACAGGTCCAATAACCACACACTGCGTGTCTTGAGTGTACTTAAGTGACCAGGAGAAAATCAAACATAGAGAGAGGTTTACACCTGGGACAATTGGTCATAGAAACCCACCCGGTTCTACCCCTGCCCCTCCAATCCGACTGCTTGCAGGAGCAGCTGGGAGAAACACATCTGGCCTGGAACTTGGGAGGGCGGGGGCAGGAGAAACTAGAATGATGTGGGCCTTGGGTTTAGCATATATAGCTTTTACAATGTTGAGGTATGCTCCTACTGTCCCTGGTTTTTCTAGTGTTCTGAACATGAAGGGGTGCTATATTTTGTATTTTTTCTGCATCTATTAAGATAATCATATGATTCTTGTCCTTACAGAATAGAAGACACGGAGACAAACCACATAAATATAGTCACCTCATACTAGACAAAGGTGCCCAAATCATTCACTGGAGAAAAGATGGCTTATTCAACAAATGGTACTTGGAAAATTAAATTCCATATGTAACAAAATAAAACTAAAACCCTATCTCTCACCATGCATGAAACTCAACTCAAAGGGGATCAAAGGCTTAGGCACTGAAATAGAGACCCTGAGCCTAGCAGAACAAAAAATAGGCCCAAATCTTCATCATGTTGGCCTAGGATCTAACTTCCTTGACAAAACTCCTAAAGCAAGAAGTAAAATCTACAATCAATAAATGGGATGAATTCAAACTAAAAAACTTCTTCTCAACAAATTAAACAATCATGAGGAGAGAGCCCACAGAATGGGAAAAAAAATCTTTACCACATACACCTCAGATAGAGCATTAATCTCCAGGATATATAAAGAACTCAAAAAACTTAACACCAAAAAATCCAAATAATCCAATCAATACATAGGCTAAGGAACTGAACAGATACTTGACAGAAGTGATACAACTGATCAACAAATATATGAAAAAAATACAATCAATCAACAAATATGTGAAAAAATGTTCAGCATTTCTAGCAATTAGAGAAATTCCAATTAAAACTACTCTAAGATTTCATTTCACTCCAGTCAGAATGGCAATTATCAAAACTACAAGCAATAGTAAATGTTGGCAAAGATGTGGGAAAAAAGGCACACTCATACATTGCTGGTGGGACTGCAAATTGGTGCAACCAATCTGGAAAGCAGTGTGGAGACGCCTCAGAAAACTTGGAATGGAATCATCATTTGGCTCAGTTTACACCCAAAGGATTTAAAATCAGCATATTACAGTGATACTGTCACATCAATGTTTATAGCAGCTCAATTCACAATAGCTAAACTATGAAACCAATGTAGATATCCTTCAATAGATGGATAAAGAAAATATGGTATATATACATACTATGGAATGTTATTCAGCCTTAAAAAACAATAAAATTATGACATTTGCCAGTATATGGATGAAGCTAGAAAAAAATCATGCAAAGTTAAATAAGCTGATCCCCAAAAAACAAAGGTCAAATGTTTTCTCTGATATACAGATGCCAATTCACAATGGGGCAGGGAGAGACTAGAGAAGAATAGAGTTACTTTGGATTAGGTAGAGGGGAGTGAAGGGCCAGGAGGGGTATGGGGGTAGGAAGGATACTAGAATGAATCTGACATTATTACCCTATGTACATATATGACTATATGACTGGTATAATTCTACATCATGTACAACCAAAAGAATAAAAAATTATATACTCCATTTATGTGTGATGTGTCAAAATGCATTCTACTGTCCTGTATGACTAAGTAGAAAAAAGAAAAAAAAGTCAGGGTCAAATTAATCTAGAAGTCATTGAGTTGAAGTAAAAAATGTTTTTTTTTTCTACTTTTACCCATGGGATTTGTGGTGCTGTGCATTAGTCAGTTTCATATAACTATAACAAAATATCTGAGACTATTAACTTCAAAAGACAAAAGGTTTATTTTGACTTATAGTTCTGGGGGTTTCGGTCCAAGATAGGGTGGCCCCTTTGCTTTGGCCCTCTAACAAGGATGGCATAGCATAACAGGAGTGTGTGGTACAGGAAAATGCTTATATCATCAGCCAGGAAGCAGAAAGAGACTGGAAGACTGGGCTGCTGCAATCTCTTTTTACAGGCATATTCCTAATGACCTAAGGGCTCCCCGCTGCTGGGACCCACTTTCTAAAGATTCAACCAATTCCCTATATCTCTACCCTGGGGCCAAGTGTTTCATACACAGAACTTTGGATGACACATCCATGTTCAAACCATAGCAAGCTATAATTTTCTAGTGGTACTATGAATTTCCAAGATTATGGGGGGGTGGGAACAGGTACCCAGTGTTCCCAAACATTTTCTCTTTGCACAGAGTGAGTGTTCCATGGACATATATAAGGGTTAGCAATCGAATACAAATTTATGTGAAATAGGCCTAGCACTAAATACAATGTTTCAGAATAGTTGGTCCTGATGGTGATCATGGCATACACTAATACTTAAGGCCAGGGGTTCTTAAGTTAGAAGACTTACCCTGTGTTAAGAAATATTCTGAACCCAGAGATCTTGGTTTAATTGGTTTGGGATGTGCCCTCTGCATAAATGTATTTAAAAAGGAGAACCAGGGGAAGACATGAATGTTGGGCTGAAGATATAGCTCTGGACTGTGGGTCATAGGGTATGTTGACCTGGGCCACCCACCACCTTGCATTTGCATGAGCTGGTCTTCTTCTTCACTTGAGCCCACAAAGGACAATCTCTCTGGCTAACATACTGTACAGTCTTTTTTCAAAAAAACAATGGTGTGTCATTCATAATCTTCTTCATGCCATGCTTTCTTTTTATTCATTATTTGTAGTCTATCTTTTTCATTATGATGCGTCCCTAACTACGTGATCTCTAAGACAAGAAGATTTACAAATACTACTACAAAAGTGCCAAGAGGCCAACTATGTGTCAGGAGGTCTAGTTTCCATTTTTGCTTCTTGCATTTAACTTAAGGTAACTTTTAAAGCATTGTACTAAACAAAGTCAGGGTCCTCTACGATTCCTTTTGAGAAGACTCCCAGGGTGATTCTAGGAACTTATATCTCTGTCCCCTCATTGCATGGCCTCCTTGTAGCAGTGGGCCATAGACCATCAGCCTTCTAACTCAGGCTCCAGTGCCTCTGTGGGATCAGGTTGGGACCCTCTGTAGAGATTTGCCTGACCTCCTGTCCCTCGTCATCTTGCTTCTCTGTTCATTTGCTGGTCTTCCCTGGGCTTCTTCTTAGTAAATCACTTTCTCATAAGTCTTTACATCAGTGTCTGCTTCTGGGCGAACCCACCTTAGTCAGCTATGTCTGATAAGACGGAAATGAACAAGTAAACATACTCACAAATAATAGTATCTAAACTGAGATCCTGGATACCGAGAAGCCAGCAGGAGGCAAGGTAAAGAACATTCCATCCATAAGGAAGGGATGAGAAGCTCCTGGATTGGGGGAGCCCATGTGGTAGCTGAGAAGTTGAATGAAACTACTGAGGAGCAAGAGTGTGTGAAGGTAGCAGGGGACAGGAATTGCTTATGGTTCTTCTCAGCGGTCACCTGAGGGGAGTTGGAAATTTTTTTGAACTGTTTGCTAAGCTGTTACCTAATGACATTTAAGAAAGGAAAAAAACAAAAGCAGAAAACAAAGACCCATAATGGACTCATCTATCCCAAAGGCTGGTTTCTCTCTCTTTTTTTTCTATTAGAAATATTACAGTGAAATTTAACAGAATCTATCATATTGAGACATAACCAAAGGGTTGAGAAAATTCTGAGAGAAGCCTGAGACAGTGGAGCATGGAATGCTCTGCTGGAAGTACAGTTGTCTCTGTGATTTGACCTCCAGTTACAGATGACCCAATCATCTCATCTCCAGTCCCTCCACATTCTAGAAACACCCCTGTTATTTCTGCAAAATCCTTCTTGAATCTGGATTTTACTTCTTTTCCTATGTGTATCCCTGTAATTTCTTTCATCTGTCTAATTGCTCTGGCCAGTTTCAAGAAACCATGTGGATTAGAAGTGGTGAAAGAGGGCATCCCTGTCTGGTTCTAATTTTTAGAGGGAATGCCTTCAATTTTTCTCCATTTATAATTGATGTTGGCCTGAGACTTAGCATAGATAACCTTTATGATGTTGAGATATGTTCCTGTTATCCCTAGTTTTTCTAGAGCTTTGAACATGAAGGGGTGCTGTATTTTGTCAAATGTTTTTTCTGCATCTATTGGAAGATCGTAAGATTCTTATCTTTAAGTCTATTGATGTGACGAATTACATTTATTGATTTTCATATGTTGAACCAACCTAGTATTCCTGGGATGATTCCCAGTTGGTCATGGAGCATGAACTTTTTAATATGTTTTGTATTCCATTTGACAGAATTCTATTGAGAATTTTGTATCTATGTTCACTAGAGATATTGGTCTGAAGTTTCTTTATTTGATGTGTCTTTGCCTGGTTTTGGAATCAGAGTGATATTGACCTCATAAAGTGAGTTTGGAAGTGCCGCCTCTTTTTCTATTTCCTGAAATAAATTGGAGAGTATTGGTATTAGTTCTTCTTTAAAGGTGTTGTAGAAATTGGCTGTGTATCTGTCTGTTCCTTGGCTTTTCTTGGTTGGTAGACTTTTGATGGTGTCTGCTATTTCGTCACTTGAAATTGATCTGTTTAAATTCTGTATATCATCCTGATTCAATCTGGGCAAATTATATACTCTAGAAATTTGTCGATGCCTTCAATATTTTCTATTTTATTGAAGTACAGGTTTTCAAAATAATTTCTAATTTTCTTTTGTATTTCTGTAGTGTCTGTTGTGGTATTTCCTTTTTTATCATGTATGTTAGTGATTTGAGTTTTCTCTCTCCTCTTCATCAGTATAGATAGGGGTCTGTCAATTATATTTTATTTTTTCAAAGAACCAACTTTTTGTTTTTACAATTTTTTCAATTTCATTTATTTCAGCTCTGATTTTAATTATTTTCTGTCTTCTTCTACTTTTGGTGTTGAATTGTTCTTCTTTTTCTAGGGCTTTAAGATGTAGTGTTAAGTCATTTATTTGTTGACTTTTTCCTCCTTTTAAGGAATGAACTCCATGCAATGAACTTTCCTCTTAGAACTGTTTCATAGTGTCCCAGAGATTTAAATATGTTGTATCTGTGTTCTCCTTCACCTCTAAAAACATTTTAATCTCCTCCTTGATGTCTTCTGTAACCCATTGTTCATTCAGTAGCATATTATTTAGTCTCCAGGTGCTGGAGTGGATTTTATTTCTTTTTTTATCATTGATTTCTAATTTCATTCCATTATGATCTAATAGAATGCAGGGTAGTATCTCTATTTTTCTATGTTTGCTAAGACTTGCTTTGTGGCATAGTACATGATCTATTTTAGAGAAGGACCCATGTGCTGCTGAGAAGAAAGGAATATTCTATATATGTCAGTTAAGTCTAAGTTATTGATTGTATTATTGAGTTCTATAGTTTCTTTGTTCGGCATTTGTTTGGAAGATCCATCTAGTGATGAAAGAGGTGTTTTAAAGTCACCCAAAATTATTATGTTGTGGTCTATTTGACTCTTAAACTTGAGAAGAGTTTGTGTGATGAACATAGCTGCTCCATTGTTTGGGGCATATATATTTATAATTGTTAAGTCTTGTTGGTGTACAGTTCCATAAGTAGAGTGTAATGTCCTTCTTTAATCCTTTTTGATTGACTTTACTTTGAAGTGTACTTTATTTGATATGAGGATGGAAACTGCTGCTTGCTTCTGCAGAACACATGAGTGGTATGATTTTCCCCAACCCTTCAGCTTCAGTCTATGGATGTCTTTTTCTATGAGATAAATCTCTTGGAGGCAACATATTGTTGGGTCTTTTTTTTTTTAATCCAATCTTCTAGTCTATGTCTTTTGATTGGTGAGTTTAGGCCATTAACATTCAGGGTTATTATTGAGACATGATTTGTATTCCCAGACATTTTTGTTTATTTTTGGTAGTTAATGTGACTTGGTTTCTCCTCTGATTAGGTTTTCCTTTAGTGTAATCCCTCCCTCTGCTGATTTTCATCATTGTTTTTCATTTCCTCTTCTTAGAATATTTTGCTGAGGATGTTCTGCAGTGCAGGTTTTCTAGTTATAAATTCTTTTAACATTTTTTTTTATCATGGAAGGTTTTTATTTCATCATAAAATCCAAAATTTAGTTTTGCTGGATAAAAGATTCTTGGTTGGTGTCCATTTTCTTTCAGAGCTTGGTATATGTTATTCCATGATCTCCTGGCTTTGAGTGTCTAGGTTGAAAAATCTGCTGAGATATGAACTTGTCTCCCCCAATATGTGATCTGATTCCTCTCTCTTGTGGCTTTTAAGATTCTATCCTTATTCTGTATGCTTGGCATTTTCATTATAATGTGCCTTGGTGTAGATCTGTTGTAATTTTGTACATTTTAGTGTCCTGTAAACCTCTTGTATTTGGTTTTCCAATTTGTTCTTCATGCTTGGGAAACTTTCTGATACTATCTCATTGAAGAGATTGTGCATTCCTTTGATTTGAAACTCTGTGCCTTCCTCTTTACCAATAACTCTTAGATTTGGTCTTTTGATGCTGTCCCATAATTCTTGGATGTTATGTTCATGGTTTCTTACTTTCTTCACTGTGTGATCAACTTTATTTTCCAGATTGTAAACTTCATCTTCATTATCTGGCATTCTTTCTTCCAAGTGATCTAGTCTGTGGGTTATGCTTTCTATTGAGTTTTTATTTGATTTATTGTATCCTTCGTTTCAAGGATTTCTGACTTTTTTTTTTAGGGTCTCCATCTTTCTCTTGAAATAATTTTTTGCTACCTGTATTTGCTCTCTTATCTCATTGTTGAAGTAATCAACTTTTGCTTTTATTTGCTCATTTAGGTTATGCTTTAATTCAGAGATTATTTTAATTATGAACCTTCTGAACTCCTTCTCTGACATTTTATCAACTTCGCTGTCCATAGATTCTGTTATTATAGTGTGCTGGTTTGTTTGGGGCACTTTCCTCCCTCTTTTTTTTTTATGTTGTCTGTGTGTCTTCTTTTCTGCAGTGTAGATCTGAGATATTACAGTTTCTTTCCTATATTCTTATAGTACCTCTACAGATTGTCTGTACCTCACCTTGATGTTGGGCTTCCAGACCCTGCTGGTGTCCCTCAATGGATGTTACTACATCCTGTGTCTGGGACCTGCTTAAATTGGAGTGGGTGGATCTTGGCTGCTGGGCTTGACTTCTCATAGCAGTCTGCTGGTAGGAAGGGGTGGTCTTGTACCAAAGGTTAGGCTCTGGCAGTGTCTGCCCAGCAAGGGGGAGAGGTGAAACAGGCCTACTGAAATCCTGTATCCTGCATGGGCTGATGAGGGCAGTTGAATCTAGATTTTACAGTCCAGTCTTCTATGGGTAATTGTCATATACATGATTATCAGATCCAAAGCAATGAATCCTGTTTTTCAATGAGCTTCTTTTAGCTCTGGTTAATATTCTCTTACTTCACATATTCCATTTGTTTTATGGTTGCATAGACTTCTATCATATCCCCTGGTAGATCTCACCTTTCAGAAAATGAGATTTCTAATTATTTGTCCTTTAACATACAGCTCTCGGGTAGGTTGGCTTACATTCTGCTCATGAAACCCTTTGAGGTGCAGTGTGAAATCTGTACTGCAGACTCTGGGGATGTCTTTCAATTAACACCACTGTGCTACAGCATGTACTTCTTGTTTTGAAGATGTATTTTTCTAAAGTGGACAGAGGCTAGTTTTCCTATCACAGTCAAGCATTTCTCTGGTGGCTGGTACATGGGACACAATGTATTTTTCATTCTCTAGGAGAAAAAAAAATCTTATCTTTTGGGATCTTCAACCTGCTACAATTTGCAGGACAGCCAGGCTCCCAGCTCTCCCACTTTTCCCCACTCAGGCAGGGGAACACGTGGTATTAAAGAGGAGCCCAGGTGAAAATCATTTGACACACTTTTCACAGCGAGGGCCTCTTCCTTACCTCCTTCCATTTCTGTTTCTTCCAAATGAATAAAAACCTCAGACACTGTCATATCAGTTTCCACTAAAGACTAATGTGTTTGTTCTTTATCTGTGAGGACATAGGCTCCCTTGCCCTCCTAATGGTTCTGACAGGTACATCTTCTCAAACAAAGAAAATGCTTCTTTTTGTTATTTAGAAAATCTATTAGATATTTTAAAAATCCAGGGCAGTGTGCTCTAGATTTACATGATCCATCCATCATTCATGACAATACTTTTTCCATATGACAGTTCATGAGGCACCCCAAACTATTTGTTTTCAAATATGTTATTTTTCTTACGTTTTTAGAAGATATTGTGAAATGGTTTGCTGCGGGAAAAAAGAAGAGGAAGAAGAAAAAGTTTGGCTAAAAGAAAAGCTAAAGGCTGAAAGTCTAGATCGATGATAGAGTACTTGCCTAACACACACAAGTTCCTTGGTTTCATTCCCCAGCACTGACAAACAAAAGTTTGGCTCATTGTTGGATTTTAATGATGTATTCTGTCATTGTTCTTCAGCAGTGTGATTAGTCAAGATCTGAATTGTATTGTCATACGAAGACTAGTCACCCTTTGAAACCAACACATTTTCATCACTGATATTTTGAATTGAAAGAATTTGCTTCTTCCACTTTAAGTCTAAGGTTTATCAATACTTTTTACCTCTTGTAATTATATGGTATGATGAGTAGGAGAGGATGTTTTTATCATCATTGGTCAAATTGGTATTCCCAAGTCTCAAAGCTAGTCAACACAGAAGCATGTTTTATGCACATATTAGAGACTTATTAAAGTGCTCCAGATACTGGCAGGCCTAAGGAGAGAGATGTTTTAATCAACCATTGAGAAAATCTACATTACAGGAAACTCCAAAGGATTCTTTTGATCTGTACTGAATTTTGTTCAAATTAGTATTACTTGAGATGAGAGAATTTCAGTTAAGTTTGGGGAAACTTAATAAACTATAATTTCATTTAGAATAAAAATTCTACTAGCATTTATTCAAAACTGAGAATGAAAGATATTTATCACAGTTGTGGGCCTTCTTTTCATTGTTATTCAAACTACATTTGCCACAATTACCATGTTAAAAAGCATGCAGCTCATAGCAACATGTAAATATAGAAAAGCCGGATTTCATTACCTTAATTATGGTCTTATAAGAAATTCAAATTCTCTGGCAATAATTCTCTTTATGAGGCAGCCACAGACTCCCCCCATAATTTTGACTAGTGGCAGAGGCCACAATCCAGACATCCGCTTGTATTGATAGTACAAGTATGAACAATTACAAAATCTCTTCTTTAGCATACACATTTGGTTTGATGTGCCCACATCTTTGCTTAGCAAAAAGAACTTCAGAGAAATATGAAGAAAGATCCACTTGCACTATTATGCAGGATGGATTTATCATCTGAAACATTCTCTTCTTTTTATAAAATGATTTTTAGAAACTACATGAGTTTTCTTGACATGCATGAGAATATATAAGATGATAATGTAAAGATAATGACTTTTATTATTTGAGAAACATGCCTTAAGTTACACATTTAAGTGAGTTTTTCTTGGTACAGAAAATTAAAACATTAGATACCATAGAGTTATTCCAATCATGTTTATATTTCACCAAACATTTTAAAAATTTTCTTTGGAAACTGTAAATATTTGACATGTCCTCAAGTGTGGCAAATACTCATTTCATGAAAGCAAACTTAACTGCTAGATGAGTCAAAATTATCCATGAAATGCCTCATCACAGAATAAAGTGGTTGCTGCAGTTTGGGGAACAGAGATAAGATGTGACCACATGGATATAAAATGATTCCCTTGTGTGAGTGATCCAACATAGATCCAAAAGCAACTAGAGTATCTAAATACATTTTTCTATTTATTGATTATCCCAAGGGAGAAGAATAAGTAATTTAATTTTCTAATGCCATAAGCAACTATTTGTCATATCATTTAATGATAATTAATTTGATTAAAATTCTTAACCTAACCTCAAGCCATCTGTGGGTATCTGAACACATTCTTTGTCCATATCTGATGCATGCTGGTAAATGCATAGGCAGAACTTCAGATAATGTCCTGCAAGACTTCTGAGATGGCAAAGCAGGAAGAAGGTAAAATCTGACCCTATTAAACAACTAGACAAAACTGTCAACAATAGGTCATGGCTTTCAAACTGACCATTGGTCAATAATATGTTAAAGATGTTTATTTATGAAAAGCAATGGAATTTTGAGTAAGAACTGTAGGGGTCTGGGCTGTTCTTGCTTTGGGCAGCTCCAAGATCCCCACCAGCTTAGTCCATGGAATATTTCTACTAAGCTTTGGCTGGCTGTATAAACAAGGAACTTCACTGCTAGGAGGGGCTGAAGTGACTAGGAGCAGAAGGTGGAAAACCCATGCCCAGCTACAGATGGGAGAAGCTTGAAGTTCTTCCAGCTTAAGGAGAGGGCTTGTTGGATCAAATGGCAAACTGGAGGATAAGCCAGGAGCTCCTAGAAATGAGCAAGCTGTAGTGAGAGAGAGGCATGGTAATCTCGCTCTCATCCCAGGCTGAACTTCTGGCTCAGATGGGGCAGGAGGGAGCCATGTAGACAGTAAAACCTAAGCAGATTGGGAATTGTCTGCGTCTAGAGTGTATTCACCCAACCACGCACAGGTCTGTTGGCAGATGGTGAAAGCTGTATCTACTTGAAGTATCTGAGCTCAATTTCTAACCAGTAATTAACTGACTGATGTCTAATTGCACAGATCCAAGGGTAAACCCAAGGAACTCAGGCTGAACAATAAAAATAAGAGTTAAATAAACAAATGAAACAAAACTGTGGAGAGACATCAGTAGCTAAACACTACAGAGGAGAATTATTCTATAGATTTAGCCCAGGTGAGCCATGAAAAAAAATACAAAGTAAAAACAAAAAAACTCTATAGCAATTTGAAAGAAAGAAAGAACCATATAGCAATCATAACCTCAGAGAAGAAAAGCGGATCCCAAGTCATGACAACATAATATTCAATTTAACCACACACAAATAAGCATTCAAGTGCTTGTGCGCGCGCACACACACACACACACTCTCTTAAGAATTAAAGGAAAACCTGATGACAATGATTCAATATAAAAATAGAAGGACAGAAATTATTTAAAAAGTAACTGGATGGAAATTATGAAATTTAAAGTACATTCTGAAATAAAAACTTGCAAGAAAAGCTCAATAGAAGATTTGCCACCACACACTTGAAAAATAAGTCAATTATCCAACCCGAAAAACAGAGGAGAAAAAAATGTTAAAGGAAAATGACAGAACTTCAAACATCTGTGGGACAACATCAAGTCCATCAACATATTTCCAGTGGGATTTTGAGAAAGAAAGGAGAGGAAAGGCAGGAAAATGTTGAAGAACTAATGGTCCAAAGCTTCCAAATTAATCTACAGATTCAGGAAGTTTAAAAAGTCTCAACTAGGAAAAATGCAAAAGAGACACTAGTTTCTGAAAGTTAAAAAAAAAACTTGATAGCCATAAGATGGGGTGGGGAGGATTTCTCTAAATAGAGAAATATTAATCCAGTTTATGTGTAACTTTTCATATGAAACAATAAGGCTATAGTGACATTCAAAGTGAAAAAAAAATCTGACAATCAAGAATTCTACAGCAACAAAACTATCTCTCAAAAATAAGGGTGAAATACAGACATTCTCAGGTAAATAAAAACTAAAAGAATTTGTTCTTAGCAAATCTTGTCATACAAGAGACAGTAAAAGAAGTCTTTAGACTGAAAGAAAATGACACCAGATGGTAACTTGAATCCATAGGAAAAGATAGAGAACATTGGAATCAGTAAAGATAGTGAGGGTAACTATATAATGTTATGCAAATATATATATTTTTCTCTTCTGATATATTTCTTTAAAAGACATAGTGGTATATATTAATAATTATAACATTGTTGGTTTTGTAACATGTAATGCATGCATGAAAACATGAGCAAAAGGGGAAAGAAAATGGAACTATATTAAAGTATTATTTCTACATTTTACTAAAATAAAGTTAGCATTTTAATATGAAGTTAATTGAATGAGTTAGATGCTTATTTATCATAACCTTTATAGAATGTACTAAGAAATTAACTAAAAATACAGTTACATACTAACAGAGAAATTGAAACATATTTAAACCCACAAACACATTTAATCTGCAAAAAAGCATAAGAAGAAACAGAAACAATCACAAAAAAAATCAAGATACATGTAGACAACAAAAGTGAAAATGGCATACATAGTTCCAATCATATAAAATCATATTTGATGCAAATGAACTAAATATTCCTATCAAAAGACAGAGATTGTAAGACTGAATTAAAATAATAAGCTCCAATTATGTGCTTTCCACAAGAGTTACACTTTAAATTCAGAAACAAATATAAGTTCAAAGTAAAAGGTTAGAAAAAGGTGTATCATACAAACACATGAGAAGGCTGGAATGAAAAAAAAAACTGACACAACAGAAAGATAAACAATCCACAAAAGTGAGTGAACATTTCCAATATTCCCTTTTCAACTGGAACAACAAGGCTCATAGACAACCAGGATAGCAGGCACGAAGAGCATAATTAACCAAATGACCTAACAAATATTTACAGAATACATCACACAACAGATAAACATTCATTCTCCTCTCCAAAGTGCACATGGCACAGTCTCTAGAACAAAGTATATATAAGTCCATATATCAAGTCCCAGTCAATATGAGAGATAGGTTCTTCAACCACAATGATATTGAATTAGGACTAAATGATAGAAACAATGTGAAAAATCCCCAAATATTTAGAAGTTTAACAACACATTAATATATAATTCAGTGGTAAAATTAAAAGTTACAATATTTTCTGGATACAGAAAATATCTTGAACTAAATGAATATTTTTTTAAAAATCCAAATATATAGTAGACAGTTAAAGCAATGTTTGAGAGAAAGCTGTAGCTTTGAGCACATGTATTGTGAAAGAAACAAACCTCAAATAAATATTACCAGTTCTCACCTAAAGAAATTATATACAGAGGAACAAATTTAAGCCAATGGAAACAGAAAAACAACCAGGAAAAAAGTCAGTTGGACCAGAAGTCAATTAGTTGAATAGATCAACCAACTTAATAAACTCTTAACTAGACTGACTAAAGAAGAAGTAGAAAATTACCAAAATGATGCATGAAAGAGGAGACGTTATTACCAATCCTACAGGAGTAAAATAATTTAAATGGAATATTATGAACAACTTCATGCCAACAAATGAGACGACTGAAATGAGATGGACATGAATTATTAAAAATTATTAAAACTGGGTCATGAAAAAAGAAAAAGTATTTACATGTTCTTTAAAACAATAGACTTAATCCAAAAAAGGAACAGAAAAGTAAAGTGAAATTTTTTCTTCAAAGAAGAATCCAGACCCAGATGGCTTCACTGGTGAGTTTTAAAAGTATTTTAAAAGTATTTTAAAAGAAATATTACCAATACCACACAAAATTTTCAAGAAAATAGAGGGAATAGTTTCTAACTTATTCTAGGAGCTGATGTTATCAGACACTAGAGTCAGAAAAGATAGCACATGAAAGTTGTAGACTAATATCCCTCATGGACACAGACATCAAAAACCTTAACAAAATTACTAGAATATCAAACCCAGCAATTACAAAATCAAATCTGGCAGAATTTATACCCAAATGCAAGGATGGTTTGATGCAATACACGATAGCATTAAAGGACAAAAAAGAAAGAAAAGAAATACCATACATGATAACCTAAGAAGAAATAGAGAAAAGCACCTGACACATTGAACACCAACTTTCCATTGGGAAAAAAAAAACTGTTCAATGAAGTAGTAACAAAAGGAATCTTCCTACACATGATTAGGAACATCTACAAAAACTATAGTTAATATCATCCTTGATCATAAAAGCCTGAATCATGAAAACTTTTCTCCAAAAAAGATCAGGAGTAAAGCAAATTATTCATTCTCTCTATTTCTATTCAACATTGTATTTGAGGTCTAGCCAGTGCAATAATAATAAAATCCCACCCCCACTCAAATCAGCACCTCAAATGTCCCTAGGGCTATGAAAAATAATTTTCTAAATGTTATCAATCATTTCCTTAATTCTTTCTGCTTCTTCTGGGTCTAACTCTTCTACTTGCTATTGTTCTTTCTCATTCATGATTTTGTATTTTCTTCAAATTGTTTGAGTCTTCTTCCCTTTTTCCCCACATAATTAATGAAGCATATGTATGGGCTACATTGCAGTTATAAAATTCTGTGTTCTCAACATGTTTCAAGTCTTTAAATGAGAGGGCCTACTCCACAGCATTAGAGGGCCCCAACTGAGGATTCACAGAAGTGAAGAAGTGGCATGGACAACCCAGGTCTGTATTTTTGTGCTTTACTTGTGAACTCCAGCACAATGATGAAATGGGAGTTCACCATAATATACATTTCCCCCTAATGTGGTAAGAATATCATTTAACATCAGGAGATAAGCCCTGAGTCAGTAGGTTTGTCTCAGCTCCAAGAGCTGCCAGCAAAGCTAATCATGTGATCTTAGAAATACCTCAAGCTTCCACCTCCATATGAATAGCATGGAACCGTAGTGTCCCCTGTCCCCAGTGTTGTGAGGACTAGATGGCAGAATGCACACAAAGTGTCTGACACAGAGCAGGCACTTCCTAAATCTGTGTTTCCCTTCCCCTATCTTCCTTCAATAAAGAGAAGTCTCAGCCTTCATGGGTGAAGTTTTAAATGATGACAGTCTCTGTACTTTAAGGATCCAAATAGCTGTGCACTGTCACCACAAGTGCAAAATAATGTGTCTTTCAAAATTTGGTCAGTATCTCTGACAGTGTGAGGGTTATAAGCTTTCTTCAGCCAGGGGCTCTAACCACTTAATTTCATCCTTTAATCTCCAATTGTATACTTTGTAGGATTACTTTATTATCTGTCCTTGAAATTTCTCTCTGAGCTTTATTTGTGTGAAGAAAAGAAGCAGTTTCTTACTGTTGGTCTTGTTAGAGGCTGCAGCTTTTAGCTCCTGGCTGGGAAATGGATGAAGCAATATTCATAGCAGGGAGGAGTCCCTGGGGTGTGGGACGCCAGGCCACGTTGTCACCACTCAGAGTGTTCTGAATGCACCCAGGCAGGATACCCGTCAAGTAAGACAGAGTGCAGTGGGCAGTCCTAAAAACCACTCAGAGCCCTTTGATACCCCCCATCTCATATCAAGTCACAACCTGCTCTACTTGGTGACTAACAGCACATTCATCTTAGGGTAGGAAAGGAAAGATCCTAGAACATCTGCTGCATTAGTGAGGACCTTCAATCAACACCCTTGAAAGTAGTTAGAGAGCCCATTCATGTTACTATCCCAACCACAAAGCCAACTGAAGGCTCCGAATGGTATTGCAGAAATGTGTGTCAGGTGAGCAAAACCTCTCTGTATCTAGGAACATTCTGCATCAGTGCCAGGAATGAGCCTCTTCTGGTAGAGTGAGGATCAGGTAAGAGCCAGACTGTCCAGCTATCAGAGCTCCAGCCATCAGGACTTGGCTCTTAACCAGTGCATTGGTGGTCTGAAAACTGCACTGGGCAGTTAACAATGTCCGTCTTCCATAGAATTTCCAGAGGCTTTAAAAAACACATTTTTTTCCCCTAAAGTAGAATTTCATTCTGGGAAATAGCTCTCCAGATTAATATTTACTATGTTTTTATTTCAGTCACAATATGACTATTGTCACTCTGTTCAATTACATGATTTTTAAAAGTATGCCAAAGAGTCTGCACTTTCTTACTCTGTGGTTGCAGTGCTAATCCCCAATTTGTTGCCACATTCCTCTGCAGGCAGCCCTGCAGATCTGTGCATCCCCCATCTGCTGATTCAACTATCCAAGAATGGAAAATATTGGGGAAAAATTTCATCTGCACTGCAGAAGTACAAACATTTGTCTTCTTGTCATTATTCCCCAAACAATACAATTCTTGACACAGAATTTACATTATATTAGGTTTTGTAATTCATCTGGAGATGATTTAAAGTACATGGGAGGATGTGTATAGGTTATATGTAAATACTACAGCATTTTATAAAAGGGATTTGAGTATCTACAAGTTTTAGTATCTGCCAGAGGTCCTGAAACCCATTCCTATGAATACAGAGGGAAACAGTATTATGATTCCAAGTAATCCCTCCCATATTGACAACTATATGTGTGACAAAGTCAAAGACTTGAAAATCATTTAGACAGTGGATCTCATCTTCTCTTGCTGCTACTGGGACCCTTACATTGGCTGCCATATGATGAAGCCTGGACTATCCTGCTGGATGATGAAAGAAATGTGGTCCAGTCATTTCTGTCACTGTAGCCAATAGTCAATTAACATTCTTACACACAGATACTCAGCAAGTCCAGCTAACTCCAGACAAATGAGTGAACCCAGGTGGAACCAGAAGAATAATGAATCAGCTAAGACCAACTCAAATTGTTAACTCAGAATCATGAGCTAAATAAATATGTGTTGTTTTAACTCACTAAGTTTTGGGATGATTTGTTATGCAGTAGATAGTAACTGATACAAATCCCTTTATTTTTACATGGAATGGAACAAAAGGTATATCACAGAACAGTTATTGCACATATGATAACAATTTGATTCAGTCATTAGAAGTGTCATGCCTGGAATAATGAAATAAAAAACACCATTGCTACCTACACTTGTATTAATGTTTCTGGGAAAATAACTTTGTAATTTTGGAATTCCTAAAGGACTTTGTTAACCACTATGGCAATCCCCTAAAATCCTTCACAGCATCAGAAAAAAGACAATAGTCACAACGTGTCTTGATCTCATTCCCTCAGTCAGTGGGGAGCCATTTTTTTGTCTGGTGGAATTCCCTGGATGTCAAAAGGAAGTTTCTCTAAGTGTCTAAGAAACAGACCCAAATTTAAATCACTTGCTGTTTCCTCAGTGTCATTGAGAAGTACTTTTATGGACAAGGAATTAAAAACAATATTCTTTATCTTACCAGTATAATCAAAGCTCACTCTAAAAATATTAATATAGAGTATGTGCTGTTATTTTGACCAAAAATTCCTGTTAAAAAATAGCTTCTGGTGTTTTATCACTGCTGTTGTTGCAACAGAGGAACACAGTTATGTGGTAGAGCTCATTTCCCCAGACATCTACACCACCTGTCAAAGCACTGGACCTACCAGGATAGACAAGTCTGCCTCTCTTGACACCACCTCCCAAGTTCTATTGTAAGAGATTTCCTCTGGAGACCTTTGCAGAGTTCTAAACTCCACATCAACTGATGTCACTATGTTAAAAACTGTTGCAATGAAATGGACTCAGGAACAGACTGCAGGAACTATGGGTTCAAACATACTATGAATCAAAAAATTGCAATTAAATACTGGTTGTGTTTATTCACAAGGTCAGTCAGAAGCCCATGCAAGTGTTTAAGAAGGAGGAATAGACTTCTTTTGAGTTCAGTCCTTTATGAAGCAATAGGAAGGAAATTAACTGAGGCGTAAGAAGACATTCAGATTATCTGTTCATCTCCTACTGACCTTGACGTAGGGTGGTTATTTAAGGAAAGTGTATGGATGTACTGGTATGAAGGGGTGGATAAAAGCCACATGAGTGAATGGAATGATGGAGACATTCAACAATTTCTTTTACTTTTTCAATATAGTAACTATTCAAAGCCTTAAACTGCAGGGACATGCTGCAGTTGGGAACTGATTATTCAAAAACACTAACATACCTGGGGAATGGCTGGAGGAGGTGGATCACTGGGGACATGCCCTGAAAAAGTTCATCTTTCCCGTGGTCCCTTCTCCTTTCTCTTTCTACTTCCTGGCCACCATGAATGGAGTAGCACTCTTCCACCACACCCTTCTTCCATGATGTTCTGTCCTATCTTGGGCCCAGAGCAAGTGGGCTCTCCATGGACAAAACCTCTGAATCCATGAGCCAAAATAAATTTTTTTCTCCTCTAAGTTGTTTTTGTCAGGCATTTTGGTCACAGTGACAAATAGCTCTCTAGCTCACCATTTTACTATCATAAGTAAAGACCATTCTAAAAATATTAATACAATGTAGACAGCATTTTTGTGATTAAAGATTCCCACTGTCATATTATTAAAAGAATTGTTTCTGGAGGGACCCCAGCAGAGCTTTCTGCATCCACTTTGGTCCTATCCACATGCACTTCACCATCTCCCCTCCATCTCTCCTGTATCTTTGTCCCAATCTGCAACCAGAACACCTTCTCCAAACCCAGACCAGAAGATAGCTCTCCTGCCTAAAACTCTTTCATGATTCCTCATGGCCAATCGCAAAGTCAAGACACTCTGTCTGCAGTTTCCAATTCCTTCAAAGTATGTCCTGCTCGCTTTGTGTTGTCTTGGGAATGAAACTTTGGAGTATTCTCTTAGTTACTCTGAAGAGTCTACCAAGGTTGTCTAGCAGCATGGCCCATGGGGTGTGACAGGAATGAGGCTAGAGCCAGTCACGGTGACAGTTCCAGATGGGTTTTCCAGTCCCCAGCCCACTCCTCCTGAGGGTTTCTTCTGAGCTCTTATCTGTCCTTCCTGTCTTATAGGCATCCAAGTTATTAACCTGCCTAAATCCAGCCTCCCCGAAATGGCTAAGGTCCTCAACAGTGGGACCTCACTTTCTTCTGGGGCATGTTGCTCCCATGCTCACCACAATCCAAGGGTCTCAGTATTCCCAACCAGTTACTGAGCCTTGCAGACTCCTACGTAATCTGTCTCAGTGTTTACTATGTCCCTTTGGGCTAGGATTCTCCCAATCACCCTATGAGCCTCCTTATTCTGATTCTCAAGATGCAGGGTTATAGATGCCCTTTCTAAAATGCCCTCATTCCACACACTGAGCTTGGAGCCCTATCCTCTGTTGGGATGCATTCAGAGGCAACAAGGTATTCCTTCATCAGGACTCCTGTGCTAAGTTCAAATTGCACTTGGATGTGTCTGCTTTCCAGAATTCATGCTGGCCAGACAGCATTTAGACTTCTGCTTTCAGCCAAACCCTCAGACCCTGGAAAACAGCAGACACTTGACACAGGCTCTTGAGCAGAAGCCAATGCACCCTCCCAGTTTCCAGAAGGACTCTGGCTGACTTCATGACCCTTCTTCTCCAATTTACAGGTATCAGTAGGGTTAAGCTCTCTCCTAGGACTTCCTGCTTGCCTGTCAGGTCTGTACTCCCTTCATGGAATTGTTCCAACATCCAGTTTTATCTCTCCACTTCTTAATTCCCTCCTGATGACAGCCATCTCTCTCCAGCTGCACCTGGACCTACCTGGGGCCTCTGGTCCTGACTCTGCTGGTCTCCTAGGCCTTTCCCTCACCCTTCTTTATGGTCTCACTGGCCTCTCCACCCAGTCTGGGTTCCCCTGTGGGTGAGTGCTAGAGTTTGGATCTGGATGTCACCAGAAAGCTCCTGGGTTGAAAGCACGGTCCCTAATGCAGCAAGATTCAGAGGTGGGGCTTTTAGGCAATGAATGGATCGTGAGAACCCTCACTTCTTCTGTGGATTAATCCACTGACAGTTGAAAAGGAGATGGGACCTAGTTGAAGGAAGTAGGTCACTTGGAGCATGTCTCAAAGGGTTTTTCTTTTCCCCTGCCCTTTCTCCTTTCCAGCTGCCATGAGCTGAGAAGCTTTCCTCCACCACACCCTTCTGCCACCATGTTTCTGCCTTGGAGCCAGCCAACCATGGACTGAATCCTCTAAACTTTCCTCCAAGTTGTTCTGGTCAGGTATTTCGGTCACAGGACTGAAAAGCCGACTACCACAGTAGGGCTGATTCTATCCAGACCTCCTCCTTCTTTTTTTCTCCCTCCCCTTTATTTTACAGGCAGAGGGCTCCTACTAGGAGCCTCACTTGCTGGCAGATGGCCACACCCTGCTGGGGAAAGTCATGGAGCCAGAGGTCAGATCATATTTTCAGAGACTGTCAATGCAACCTGGCAATTTCTTTAGAAGTCTCTTCTAGAACATTCAACTACCTCCCAGTCATTACTCTCAAGTATCTCTAAAATCCTCATGTCCTTGAAGCTCCCCTAGCTGCATCGATCCTTGGCCAACATGGACCAACAATGGACCCCTCATTTCTTCTCTTTTCAGTCCAGAGCATTGCAGTAAACTAGATTTCCCTTCCCACCTGTCTTTTCTCTCCCAAACAGCAAGCTGACCTCTCCTGCACACATAAGTGGTGTGCATACTTTACTTCCCCAGCAAACAGCTCTAATTCTGAATTCTTTGCCATGAACATCTACCTCCATCTACAAAATGTTCTTGCCCAACTTAGCCAAAAACAAACAACTTTTCTCTTTTGACCACACTCAAACTGCAAATATTTGCACTTTGCTTCTCATCAAATTGACCAAAAATGTGACCTCCATCCCTCCCTGCCACTCATGTCCTAGGAAATTACCCTACTTGCAGTCGAGTAACTTCTCAAACTTGGACAATAGCCTTCTAGCTGACAGCCTTGCATATCTGCTCTCACCCTCCCACCTGGCACATCTTTGCAAGAACAGATGTCCTGCAACCTTCAACCACTGTGCCCTATCACATCATGTCTAATATGTGCACTTCAGCACATGTGATTCAAAGGCTCTCATTCTTCCCTACTCTACTAAATAAATAATCTGCCCTGGGCTGGGGATGTAGCTCAGTAATAGGGTGCTGGCTTAACATATGCAAAGCCCTCAGTTCAAACTCCCGCATTAAAAAAAAAAAAGATTTGTCTAATAATTCAATTCATCTTCCCTTTTTCAATTTGTTTCTTCCAGCAGATTTTAGTAATACTGATAATCCCTTAAGAGAAACTTTGAAATTCCAAGTTAAGGGAACCACATATGTCAGCAAAAGCACTTCCCCAGTTGTCCCCACACATGCATCTCCAGGCTTGTACGGTTCTAGGACCATGAGTTCCTCTAGTCTTGCTCACTTTTGCCACTGGCTTCTCTCCCTCATGGATCATTCAACAGCAGGATCCCCAGCCGACTCCCTAATGCCGGTGTCTACTGCCCATCCCTGTGGCTTACTTTGGGTCACCTCTGACCAGATTGACTGCTGATGTCCCCTTGATTCTTTATCCACCTCATCTTTCTCCATTCCTTCCATCCTTCATAAATACTCAGGAGTTAAAGAGCACCAAGAATGCTTTCAATTTCCCTGCATTTCTGTATGCGAGTTTCATTCCTTAACTTTTGCTGGACACTCACTAGTACCCCCACCAACCCCACTGCTCCATTCCAGAAGGTTCCCCCCTAAGCACATCCTCTGACCTCCAGCTCCTGTAATTCTTCTTCCTCCTCCACATCATAGGACAAGGTGTGGATTTTGATGTCATCAGCTGAGAGGTCAATGAACTTCCCATCTGGGTACTCCAGGCTGTCTTTGGTGGGCGACCGGTCCTCAATGAAGGTGGTCTCACAGCAGTCGGCAGCCACGCCATCCCCCCAGGAGCGCAGCACTCCTTCCGAGTAGAGGATGATATTGGGACGGTAATGGGACTCCACCGACTGCTGCAGGGTGTTGGGATCCAGCAGCTGCTGCACAGGCTCATTTCTGCTGCTGTCCAGGCTGGCTGGTGCTGTGCTGGCCACCACCCTGCGGCTCTGGTACTGGGGCGCTGGGTAAACAGACACCAGGCCATCTCTACTCTCAGCCATGAAGTTTCTGGTATTAATCAATCCATTCCTCTTACCAGCATCACTGATCTTACTGTGCACCAGCACACTCTTCTGCTCGATGATGCCATCCATGGTCCTCTTCCTCCCCAGCTGGGCGTCAGGCTGGTGAGCTGGACTCACAGGTCACACTTGCCTCATGGGACCCATTTCTCCTGGAAGAGGAGAAAACAAGAGATGAGCTAAAAATTTCACTCGAAACAAACATAAAGTTCATCATCCAGACCCATATTGTTTCAGACTGTACCAGTCAACCAGTATGCATAGTGGCTGTGAAAATGAGATAAATATGCAGTCCTACCTGTTCCTGTGAATTTTAAAAAGGTTCTCTCAGGGCAGCCAGCCAGAGTAAGCCTGAAATTGATTACTTGCATCTCTATGAAGTCTCTGCTTCCAAACGAAGGAAACTGCAAGAACTGGATCCACTGCAGCCCTACAGAACCTCTGATTGCTAACAGACATCCTGAAACCCACAGGTAAACTCAATCACATTAGCATCTCCTCTGTCCACAGGGAAATAAGACTGCAAATCTGTAATGTGGATTGACTATTCCCAGGTACAGTGCTATTCATTCAAGCAGAAAATCACACACCCAAGGAAGAAAGGGTTTAAAATAATGTTCCACGCAGATTTAGAAGATGAGTGATAGGAAGAGCCATACCATGAGTACTGTACCTGGACAAAATTCCCCCAAAGAGACACACTTGCATGTGTGTACTGGTACATTCTAGTGTGCATATTAAAATGAGCTCAACACTTACACATGCTTCCTGGGTTCCCAGCATGGCCTCTGGAATCTCACTAAAAACTCCCCTGCTTTGATTTACTTGATTTTGTAAAACACCTACACATTTGTGATACCATTAAGAAGTACTCCAAACTGTTTTCTCCCTAGATTGTGTTCCTATTTTTCTAGGCATGCAAATCTGAAAAAAATAACAAGAGAAGAGGGTGAGAGCGGGACAGGGAGAAAGGCAAGAAGAAGGAAAAAGGGAGAGGGAGGAGGAAGAGGAAAGAAACTAGAGCTTAAGATTTTCGGAAAGATAAAAAAAAAATGAATTTCCCCAGGCTTTCTCTGTTTGCAAGTTAATAACTGTTATGCATGAAAGCATTTCATCTGGGGAACTTCTGGTGTTCTGACTTTCTACAAGATTTAAGACTTTTCTTAATACTAAACTGCTTTATTTGGTGGCACACACAGTAATCTAAAATTGAAGACTGACCAAAGGAAAAGAAGTACAGATGACACCTTTGGGACTAATTGAAAAATCCGAAAGAACATTTTCAAATGACTAGTTCAACCTTTAGTACATGCACTAAGAGACAATGAGTATTATTAATATGACACTGTGTACAATTTAAGAAAGGTCAAAAACAGACTATCACCTCTGTTTATATGTTTTGAAGTATCTCTCTCTGGAGGCACATTCACAGTCTGAGAACTAAAATCATTAACTAAACTATTTGAACAGAGACCTTCCGATGCCTGTAACATGCCAAACAGCACACATTTGGGGATCACCTCTGTACTAAATAATCTTTCAAGCCATCACAATGTGCTTGATGGAATATTTCTAGTTCAATTACTCAACTTCTCTAGTGTTCCTCCTTCCACAAAGAAGCCACTGGTTTGCTATCCAAAATGGGTTCCTCCTATTCTTTGTGATCTACTGGATGTGCCAGCCAGTAGGTCTAGAAGAACGTTGAAGCTCAGCTTAATTTCTCTGACTGAGCACCCTTTACCCAGATCAGCTGTAAATATCTCGCAGAACATATGTGATTGTGTTTGTTCAGATTCCATTTCCTTCATGAAATTGTATGCTCTTGTCCAACCAGAAGTAACCTTTTTATTTGCTATTGTGCTCTCTTGTCTCTTCTTGCTTTCGTCTTACAATGCCTATGGCATTCTTCTCTACCAATGGGACACTGATCCTCCAGTTCTGAAAAGTCCTTGAGACCAAAAAAATCAATATCAACATTTCTCCCTTTTCTTGCACCTGGTAGTCAAGAATCATGTAGTGAAATAAACAGTCTCTAGTGTTATACGATGAGAATGATCCCTACTCAGTGACAATCTCCCTGAGTTGTGTTAAGTCTCAAAGTTGGATCCAGTATTAAGGCATTTTGAGATAGGCACAGCTTAATCTCTTCCATGCTCTCTACAGTTTACCACTCAAAGTACTGCTGAGACCCAGCAGACTCAGCACCACCTGGGAACTTGTTAGAAATACAAAATGGTAGGAGGTGTATGTATCTCAGTGGGATAACACCTGATTAGCATGGACAAAACCCTGTGTTCAATCTCTAGCATCACAAAAATAACAACAAACACAGAACCTTGAGTAGGACTCATATCTCTTGAATTAGAGTTTCACTTTAACATGGTACCTGTGGATTATTCACTTTAAGTATACTTAAAGCTTAAAGGGCACTGTTACATGGTGTATAGTTGGTCTATTGAATAAGTTGCTTGATTTTTACAGTTGATTATTTACTTTCTTTTAAAAAGTATTCTGATGAATACAGGATGAGCATCCCTTATCTGAAAATTCAAAATACAAAATGCTGCAAAAATCAAACATTTTCATCACTGACATGACACTGCAAGTGAAAAATTCCACACCTGACCTCACATCATGGACTGAAGTTGAAACTCAAGTACACTAAAGATATCATATAAAATTTCCTTCAGGCTAGGTGTATATGCAGCATAAGAGAATTTTGTGTTTAGAATTGGATCTCATCCTCAAGATATCATATATATATATATATATGAAAACATTTCAAAATCTAAAAAAAAAAAACAGTCTGAAATTTGAAACATTTTTTTCTGGACCCAAGCATTTTGGATCAGGGATACTCAATCTATATATCACATACATTCTTAAATAACAAACTTTTTTCTTATTGAATTGAATTTTGCAGCTTTGAGCAGCACAAATGATGCTTAAACATGAAAGAAAAGGGTTGAAGTTAATGGAGTTTTATTTTCATTGTGACAGCATCCTTCAATATCTCTTTCAAGACAGCCTTGATGTCTGGATTGCCTTTAACTTTATAATTCCAATGAGCTCATTTCCATCCATGTTTACTTCTACCCACTCCTACCTGTTGACAGTATTTCCCTGAAACCAAGTTCATCAATTTGGAGATAAAACACAATGGTCCAATAATGCTGCCATCTAAGATAATTCTTATGGCTCTGCAGAAATGCACACGGGAGTCGTGTCCCAGAACAGTCTATTATCCTCCCAATGTCTGTTCTGGCAGACACTTCTGTTACCTTTGTATTTTTCTCAGTCTACAGTATTCAAGAGCAGTGGCTACAAGTTTAAAACTCCTTGCTAACACTTTCTTTCTGCATAAATATTCTCTGCTGTGTCTAGGATACTGCCTTGTCTTGAAAACTTGACTGGACTCCTAATGTCAACCTCTCGGTGAGATCTTAGAGACTGTGTTTTGAGTCAGAGGCAGCTCACTGAAGTGCATCACCAGCCAATCGTGCTACATCTGCTTCTTTATTGATGATGGCAGCAGGAGGAGAAGACAAGGTGAAGAGGGGCTTCTCTGGTCCTGCATTTGAGTCCCCACTGCTCTGTTCCTCCTTCCCTAGTTCCTGGACTCTCTCTGTACCCTAAGAACCTCCTGGTGAGTTAACAACATATATACCTGTTCATGAATTTAGATGAAGATAAGTGGATTAAAAAAATTGATAGGGATGGTGAAAAAAAACAGAAAGACAGAAAGAGGGTATGCAACATCTTCTGTATCAATTACTTATTCTATAAAACATATTTTTTCTTCTCTTGGAAACTGGCATGATTTAAAGAGAGTCAGGAATTTGAGGATTTAGCCACAGTTTTTGCTACTAAATGTTTGTGTGGTCATAGGCAAGGTGCTTATGAAGGTGGGATTATTGATGGAGCAATTGAACAAAAATGTTTTGAGGTTCCTTTCAGCTCCATGATTTATACATCTTGGATCCAGAGTCCTGGGTATATGGAATTAGCTATAGCTTTTCCACAAAATTGTATCAGTAGTGAATTACAACAAGCAGTTAAGAACTAGAACCAATTCTCACCCTCAAAAAAAAATGAAGAGGAAGGAATACTTCCTAACTCACTGAGAAACTACAATTACCCTTATACTAAAACCAGACAAGAATGTAACATGGAAAGAAAACTACAGATCTATATTCCATATGAGTATTGATACAAACGTTCTTAACAAAATTCTAGCAAATAGAATGAAGAAACATATAAAAAATACCATGATTCAGTGGGAATTTATTTCTGGAATATAAGAATGGTTCAATATCAATATATGAAAACCAATCAGTGTAATATACCACACTAGTAGAATAAAGGACAAAATGCATGTAATCATGTCAGTTTGTTCAGAAAAAAAAATTGACAAAATTTAACATCTTTTCATGATAATAATTCTCAAGAACTATTAATTGAAGAAAACTATTTTAAGGGGCTGGGGTTGTGGCTCAGCAGTAGAGTGCTGGCCTCACACATTCGAGGTCCTGGGTTTGTTTGATCTTCAGCACCACATAAAAATAAATAGATAAAATAAAGGTATTGTGTCCAACTACAACTAAAAAATAAATATTTTTTTTCAAAAAAGAAAACTATTTTAACATAATAAAAATCGCATACAAAAAAAAATACCCATAGTAAACATCCTACTTAACAATGGTAACAAGCTGAAACATTGTCCTCTAAGATCGGGAACAAGGCAACAAGACAAAAATGCCTACTTTTGCAACTTTTGTTCAACATTATCCTGGGAGTTATAGCCAGAGAAATCAAGCAAAGGAAATAAAAGACACTCCAGTTGGAAAGAGAAAAAGTAAAAATATTTCTGTTCACAGATTATATGATCTCATATGTTGAAAACAAGATTCCATACGCAAAAGCCTGTTAGAATTAATAAGTACATTTAGCAAAGTAGCAGGATACAAAGTCAATATGCAAAAATCAGCTGCATTTTTAAGCAATTTTTAAATGAATTTACAAAACAATTTCATTCACAATACCATCAGCACATAGAAATTAATTTAACCAAGGAAGGAGGTGAAAGACTTGCATAATAAAAACTACAAGATGTTGCTGAAAGAAATTAAAGAAGATATAAATAAATGGAAAGACATTCCATGTTCATGGATTAGGAAATGATTTTAGTCAGTTTTTTCACTGCTGTTGACTAAAAGATCTGACCAAAACAGTTTTAAAGGAAGACAGTTTATTTGAGAAGTTTTAGTTCATAGAAGGCCAGCTCCATTTCTTGGGGCTCGAGTTGAGGTTGAACATCATAGTGGGAGAATAAGATTGAAGGAAGCAGCTCATATCATGGTAATCAGGAAGCAGAGGGAGAGAGATATCTCTACTTGTCAGATACAAAATATATACCCCAAAATCACGTCCTAATTCCCACCTCCTCCAGCCACACCCTATCACTTCAGTTACCACTCAGTTAACTGTTATCAGGGGATTAAATTGCTGATTGGGTTAAGACTCTCACAAACCAATCATTTCTCCTCTGAACCTGCTTGTATTATCTTACACGTGCGCTTTTGGGGAATATCTCACATCCAAACCATGACAGAAACGAATATTGTTAAGATATCAAGACTGCCCAAAGTAACCTACACATTCAATGCAATCTCTTTCAAAATCCTAATGATTATTTTTAGAAATACAAAAAGAAAGTCATAACATTCATGCAGAATCTTAAGAAACCATGAATAGCTAAAATGATCTTGAAAACAGAACAATAAAGCTAAAAGATGCATGCTTCTTTATTTCAAAAGTTATTACAAAGCTACAGTAATCAAAATGATGTGGTAGTGGCATAATGCAAGATATACAGACCAAAGGAATAGAGACCCAAGAAATAAAAACTTGTATAATATAGTCAAATAATTTTTGACAAGGGTATCAAGACCATTCCATGGGCAAAGGGCAGACTTTTCAACAATTAGTGCTGGGAAAACTGTGTATCTACATGTAAGAAAATGAAGTTGGACCCTTACTAGTGCCATATACAAAATAAGGGGGATCAAACATCTAACTAGAAGGCCTACACCCGCTAAAACTCTTAGAACAAAACATAAGGCAAAAGTTTTATGACTTCAGATTGTCTGTGATTTCTTAGGTGTAACACCACAGGCATAGCAATAAAAGAAAAAAAATAGATCAACTGTATGTTTTGGTTAGCTTTTTCACCATGTAACCAAAATACTTGACAAGAACAAATTAAAGGATGGAAAGTTTACTTGGGGCTTTAGTTTCAGGGGATAGCAGACTCCATTATTTTGTGCCTAAGGTAGGGCAGAACATCATGGGGAAAGGACTCTGCTTTCCTCAGGGGAGGAAACTTGCTTAACTCATAGTGAGTGGGGTCAGTAAGGAGAAAAAGAGAAAGAGAGAAAGAGAGAGGGGGGACAGGGGGAAGGATCACAGGGGAAATGTACCCTAACCATCGGCACACCTCAGTGACTCATCTCCTCTAGCCATGGAGGAGGCAGCAACTGCCTACAGTTACCACCCAGTTACTCTATTCAAAGTAGGGTGGACCTAATCAGTAACTGGGTGGTAACTGTACGCAGCTCTCACAATCCAAACACTTTACTTTTGAACATTCTTACATTAGTACAGGGGCTTTGGGAGGACATTGTATGTTATGGTTTGAATATGAGGTGTCCCCAAAAGTTCACATGTGAGACAATGCAAGAAATTTTGGAGTGAATTGATTGGGTTATGAGAATCTTAACATAATCACTGCCTTAATCCACTTTAAGAGATTACCTGGGTGGTAACTGTAGGCAGGGAGGGTATGAGTGGAGGAGGTGGATCATTGGGGTGTGCCTTTGAGGTGGGTAACTTGTTCCTGCTGAGTGGAGCAGTCTTTCTCTGTTTCTCTGTTTCTTTATCCTGAGCCACTTTCCTCCACCACACTTTGCTGTCATGATGTTCTGCCACACGTGGACTTCATGGAAATGATTTAAATTGTATGCATTAAAAACAATTAAAGAGAGTAAACAGAATAAACATCAACAGAGCAAAAAAGCAACCCCTAAAAGTATTTGCAAATCATATATATATACACACACACTGGAGATTGAACTGCGGAACACTTTACTATTGGGCTATATCTTCAACCCCTTTTATTTTTTATTTTGAGGTAGGGCTTTGCTAAATTGCTGAGGTTAGCCTAGAACTTGAAATCTTCCTTCTTCAGCCTCCTGAGTTGCTGGGATTATAAGCATGCAACACTTCACCCAGCTGAAAATCATTATCTAATGAAAGATTAACATCCAGGATGTATGGAGAACTCCTAAAACTCAACCACATAAAAAATTCAATTAAAAATGTTGAATAGGGGGCTGGGGATGTGGCTCAAGCGGTAGCGCGCTCGCCTAGCATGCGTGCGGCCCGGGTTCGATCCCCAGCAGCACCACATACCAACAATGATGTTGTGTCCGCCGAGAATTAAGAAAAAATAAATAAATATTAAAAAAAAATAAAAAAAATAAAAATGTTGAATAGATGCTTCTCTGAAGAAGATACAGAAATGATGGAGCAGATGAAAAGTTAATCAACATCACTGGCCTTTGGGAAAAGGCAAATCAAACTGCAATAAGATACTAACACATACACATTAAGATGGCTATTATCAGAAAAGTAGAAGCATTGGTGAGAGTGTAGAAAATTTAAAAACCTTATATACGATTAGTGGGAATGCACAGTATAGTATAGATGCTGTGGAAAATAGTATAAAGGTTCCTCAACATTCTACTTTTTAAAAATAGAATTACCATATGACCCAACAATTTCACTCCTAGATATAATCAAAGACATTGAACAAAGGTTCCTGAAGAAATATTTGTACAACCACATTCATACCAGCATTGTCCACAATAAGTAAATACAGAAGGACATCATGTATCTACCTACAGGTGAATGGATACACAAAATGTGATATAGATACATAATAAAATATTATTCAGTCTTAGAAAGGGAGGAAATTCTGACAATTGCTACAACTTGGAAGAACCTTGAAGATGCACTAAATGAATTAAGCCAATCACAAAAAAACAAATATGGTCTTATTCCATTTATATAAACTCCTTAGAGTAGTACAAATAATAGAGAGAGTAAAATAGTGGCTGCCAAGACTGGGCTGAAGAGAGAGGAAAATGGGCAATTATTACTTAATGATATAGAATCTCAGTATTATAGGGTGCAGAGTTACAGCAATTGATAACGGTGATGGTCACACAACATTATGAATACACTTAATACGAACAAAGTATAGACATAAAATGGTTAAGAAGGCAAATTTTATGCTATGTGTATTTTAACAATATTTAAAAATTCCCAAACTAAGCTAAAATAAAATATTTTCAAAAATTAGAAATTCATGTTGAAGTATTTACAGATGAAATAAATAATATAACACTGGGACTTGTTTAAAAATCATCTGGATAGAAAAGAGAAGCAGGTAGCCTAGAGAGAAATCAAGAAATTGGTCGATGGGTACCTGTGGTTCATTATACAATTCTTTCTATTTGCACATATGTTTAGAATTTTGGAGAATGTTTTTAATGAATAGGTAAAGAAGTGTAAGAGAGACAGACACACCAGGAAAAGGCCAGGAGTAAGTGGTATGCAGCTACTGGAAGAAGGAAGTGGAGATGCAGTGGAAGAGCAGGTGGGACCCTAGAGGTGGTGCTGGGGTTGGAACCCACAGCTTCACACATGCCAGACCAGTGCTCTTTCACTGAGCTATTTCCCCAGCCCTATTTTCAGGCTTTTGAATCCCAATGTAAAGAGACAAGCAATGCACATGTTGCAGAAAAGATTTTGAGTAAGACATGATCATGCTGGAGGCACTTCAGGCACTCTGTAGCTGTGGGGAACGGATGTAAAGGAAAGCACATGGACACTGGAGATCTGGCAGTGGCATCCTCTACTGTTGACTGGCTTTAGGGAAGTGAGAAGGACCTGATGCCTGTAGGACCCTTTGGGGTAACTCGACTCAAGTCAGCCCCAGTAATGGCTCCTATACATTTCATCCTTTTGCCAAGGAATCATCAAGGGGCAAGTCATGCAGACTCACCCAGTGGATGGAGTACCCCCTATCAGCAGCTCCTGACCTGCCGTCACAGCAGCCACCCAGGTCTTTGCTGAAGGATACAGGGTCTTGCTGGCAAGCCCTGCTTATCAGTCCCAGTCCTTCAGTATCACTGACCAGGAGGTGATCCCCTCATCCACTGTCTTAAGGACGATCATGCCTCCAGCTGCGTGTGGTTTTCCCAAACTCTGTTCAACGTGGCTCACTTGCATGAGTTAGTTTTGCCCTTAGAAATATATAAAGGAGCGACCAGGTTCCTAATACACAGTGGCTGTGGGGCCTGAAGCTGTCTCCAGAATGTCCAGGGAGATCTCCTGGCTAAAAATGCAAAAATGGACTGCAGAGCTTGGCACAGAGACCCAGGTCCTCTGAGAGTGAAGTGGCACTGCCATCTTCAGCTGGGGGCTTTCTTGCTTGGGGAGCCCTATAGGAACACAGCTGAGTGCTAACCACTGCACTGAGCACTAACTAGTACACTGGTCCAGAGGCAGATCAAGTAGGAGCTGAAGGCTAGTTGGTCCCTGGTTACTACTCAGGTCAATGAGTCAAGAATTTACTTGAAAAAATAGTTAGGAACCAAGCCTCATGAGAAAAACCACCAAAATTAATATCTATCAAGGGGGAACAATAGAAAAGTTGGGAGCAGGGCCAAGGGGTAGAGTTCACGGTTCCCATTCTCTCCTCCATCTATTCTCTTGTCCTTCCTTCCTTCCTTCCTTCCTTCCTTCCTTCCTTCCTTCCTTCCTTCCTTCCTTCCTTCCTTCCTTCCTCTCCCCCTCCCTCCCTCCCTCCCTTCCTTCCTTCCTTCCTGTTTGTTTATTTGGCATTTGATTCTCGGTGCTTCTGTTTTTAAACCTGGACTCAGAATCACTCTCCACACTGCTTATCCCTTCAATCTCCCATGTTCAAAATGTCCCTTTGTGCACTTTGTCCTTCCCCCTGGGAACCATGAAGTCCCCACAGCATGCTGATTATCCTCAGATGCCTCACAGACTCAGCCAGTCCTGCTCAGCTGGTCATACCAAGTCTCCAGGGTCACTCAGGGCACTGGCTCTTGTAGTGCACATACTGCAGGAAGGTTGGTCCATGCTGGTACTTCTAGATTTTCAAAAGACACTAAAAGTAAAGGTGTTGAATTTAGCTCACTTGCAGAGTATGAGGTCCTGTGCACAATCCTGGAAAAAAAGAGACTGTAATATAAAAGTAGAGGTGTTTATGAAATATTTCCCAAATATATTCATGTTGACTTATGTTATTATTGTTTAGATATAAGGTGTCCCCAAAAAGCTCATGTGTGAGATGATTAAGTTATGAGCTGTAAGATAATCAGTGGATTAATCCACTGATAGATTAACTGGATGATACCTGTAGGCAAGTAGGGTGTGATGGCTGGAGATGCCATGTCACTGAGGGTGTGTCCTCGGCGTTTGTATTTTGTCTCTGGTAAGCAAAGCTCTTTCTGCTCGACATGTCCTGAGCTGCTTTCCTCTACCACGCCCTTCTACCATGATGTTCTGCTTTGGGCCCTGAGTTGTGGAGTTGGCTGAACAAAAACTGAAACTCTGAAATCGTGAGCCAAAATAAACTTTTCCTTCTCTATATTTTTCTTGTAAGGCTTCTGGTCACAGCAATGAAAAAAGCTAACTAAAACAGTTCATTATTAAAATGTGCTATTTGAGGCCACTAAATCCTTCCCAAAGGTTGTGGGCATGAGGCTCCACGTTGCATATGAACTTCTGTTTGTGTTTCTCTTGGTGACTCGACTTCATAAGCACTGAAACTCAGGATGCCCAATTTCTCACTTTTCCTGGAGATTAGTGTCCACTTTGAACTGGGTTTTAAGCACACTGACGCCCAAAGGGATCAGTCACAGTGTCTTTCTCCTGTCCTCTCCCCCTTTGTTTCCCTGTAATTTCACATGTGGCCATACTCAGGTCTCACCTTCCCTTGGAGCACGGCTGATCACTGGGGACCCCCAGTGTCCAGATCAAGCCTTCATAACATGATTGTCACCATCCCCTGGCACACCCGTGGACATGGCCTTCCTCTGGTGGAAAGCAAGCTCCCAGGTACAGACACCCTTGCAACTATCTTGGAAGTTCTGATGACAAGCCCTATATCATTCATCTGTTCACAAGCACCTGATGAAAAACTAAGTGAAGTTTTGCCAATCAAGGTTCCACTGGCTCCCAAAATAGTGTGCCAAGAACTTCACTCATGAAAACAGAAGATAATTTTCCATCAATGAAAAAAAAAATGACTTGTTTGTCAGTAACTTAGAGAGCTGTGTAATATAAAGCTCACCTATCTCAGACTGAGTTATTAAATGCTAGTAGCTTTTCTTGATTTATATATAAAAGTTTCAGCTAGGAAGAAGCTATTTTATCCAGGAATTCTAAATTATTCATGGAAAAGCACACCACTATACTTTAGTGATGAAAGCTAGATGAACATCAAGCAATCAATCTCTCAGAATTTCCCTCTGGCACCTAGAGCTATCATTCTGTTCTCATTTAGGAGGTGTCAGAACATATGGCAGCAGAGAACATCAGAAAACAATTATGAACCTGTTTAGAAACTGGTAATCATTCCCACCTGTCTTAGTCTGCTTTGTTTTGCTATAACAAAATGCCTGAGGATCAACAACTTATAAAGTAAAGAGGTTTATGTGGCTCATGATTCTTGGTTTTGAAAAATCCAAATAACATGACACCAGCCTTCTGCTAAGGGTCCCCCTGGCTGTGTATTAACATAGTAAAAAAAAGTGGAAAGGAAGTTGACCATGTGTAAAGGGGCCAAGTAAATGTGGTGGCTTTGATTTATAACAATCTGCTCTTGAGAAAATGAACTCAGCCCACTGAGACCTGATCTACTCCCAAGAAATGGCATTAATCCATTCATGAGGGTGAGCCCCCGACTTAATTACCTTCTATAGGGCCTGATTTCTTAAAATTTTTACCACTTCAACATGACAGACTGGGAACCAAGCTTCCAGAACATAAACTTTTGGGTAATTAACCATATTGAAACCATGGCAATATCTTACACCTATTTTATTACAGATAATATTATCTAAAGATAATAACTGCACAGATTGCACAGATTAGAATCTGTATATGAAGATCTTTCTAAACCCAACCCAACACCTCAAACCTCATACTCAAGTGACAGTCATCTCTCATTACAGTGAAAACCATCCTGTGGTTTTGAGATAAAAGTCTTCAGGTGGACAAAAGCCAGCTCTTTGGAGCAGAAGTGACTTTAATTCCCACTCAATGTCACCTGTAAAGTTTTAAAATAAGAAATCTGAACTCCCTCCCTTAAATCCAGGTGAAGGAAAGAAACTGGAAGGTATTAAGCACCTATCAGTGGTGATGATGTAGCCATCACCTCTGTGCATCCACCTGATAAGCACATAAGTGGGCACCAACTGTGAACAGGCTATGTGCTGAGCTAGGGGGATCCAGACATCCACTGCCCAGGATGCTGGGCAACACAAGAAAAAGATAGTGTTTGAGCAGGCACTGCAGTGTGCAAAAAAGGCTGGTGGACAAGGAAAAAAAAAACTTGCCTTGAGTGTACAAAGACAAGGTACAAATAACCTAGTTGGGGATTCAGGATGGACCTCTGATGGAGTTCATTTCAGGAAAGCCCTGAAGGTGGTGTGGACTTAGCTGGGTCAAGAACAAGGGGAACTGATCTGGGTTGGGGACAGCATGCCCAATGCTTTAGATCTCTGATGCAGGGAATTGACAGGACAAAGGCCTGTAGAGCTGGGTGGAGCAGAAACTTAGGAGAGATGGAGCCTGACCTCACGACCTCAGCAGTCCATCAAGGCCCACAAGAGGAACCATCCGCAGGCCTGAGTGCTCCCCTAAGTGTGCAATGAAGAATAGAAGGAGTGGAGGGTGAGGACGAGGCACTCCTGCCTCTGTGTAAGTCCCTAATTAGGTAAAGGTGGAGCCGTATGATAAATTCCCACACACCAGGTGAGCTACACCTATGGGTGTAACCCTGATGATACACTCACACCTACCAGGTGAGCTGAACACATGGACGTTACACCCCATTCCATGGCTCTCCATTCTGGGGCTGGCAGCACTATCTTGGCTCATGCTCCAGGTGCAGCTTCAACCAATGGCAGTTAAGGAGCTGATAGATAAATGCTCCAGCACCTTTGTTTCTGCATGGAGGAGCTCTATGTTTGGGTTCCTACACTCTATCATAGGCCCCCAGGAGCCCTGTACCCTAGATCAGGTATCAACTTGCTTGATTATACACTATTTCTCTCCTTTTTCAGTTCACTGCTCCCAGTTGATAAATCTTTGGGACCCCCTCCCTAATTCTTATTGCAGGGTGCTATGGTTTGAATATCATTTGTCCCCTCTGAAGTCCAAGTGAAATTTAATCCTCATTGTGAGTTAGTAAAAGGGTAGAGACGTAATCTCACTATGGGGTTTAGAGGTTGGGCCTTTTGGAAGTGAGTGGAATTGCATGAGGTCATTGGTATGGGGGCACCCTCATACACACATGTGTGCAAGCACACATGCACACCACACACACACACACACACACACAAACACACACAAATACCCATGATGTGCCTTCTCAGGACTCTGTAAAGAATTCTATCACCTTGACCTTGGACCAGAGCTCTGAGCCCAAATTAACCTCTTTTCATTATTACTTAACTATTTGTAGTATTGTGCTATTAGGGACAGAAAACAGACTAATACACAAGGCTTGAATGTTGGAACAAACTTAAACTATCAGACTACTGACCTACAAGACTATGAGATATTGTCACAACTTCTGTGTGAACAAGAAAACCAAGAGAGTCAACCTTTATGCGTATAAGCTCATATTGTGTATGATATATCTCTATATATTATGTATATATTGTATTTATATATCATATATTACAGATTATGCATATATTATATAATTTAGATATTTTATATATTATATATTAATACTACGCATATATGTATGCATTATTAATACAGAGAGCTATATTAACAACTGACTTGTTTCTTTGGTCAGGACATGAAAAAGGAGGTATGTATTTACGTCCACATATCCTAACAGAAGCCATTTAACGGAGATGGAAGTCCTTGCAGCCTGCAAGATGAAAGGTGACATGTCTGTCTGGATGAACACATCCAGCACCCCAAATTAAAAGCAGGCCTGCAAGACAATTGATTCTTTCTGCAAATTCACAAGCTGGTTGATTACAGGGAGAGGGTGTGTGGAGTCACACAGTCTTTGAGTCCTTAGTTCCCAAGAGAGTAATTCCTCATGGTTAATTGATAAATTGGCATTCGGGTTCCGTACGGCAATCTCAGAAGGTGAGATAATTTCAGCCAGTCTCTTAAAAGATGGTTCTCTCACCACATATTGGGAAACAATTAGGTTTCCTGGACTGTAAAGCATAGGAGAAAACACAGCTCACCAAATACTGAATGTCCTTTGTGCCCCCTGCCACCTGCATCATTCAGCCTGGTTGGTGTCCTTCAGATTCTACAAGGTCCTGAGTATGACAGTGGTTGATTTAAATACAAACAGAAAAAGAATTTCATATTAGTTTTCTTTCTTTAATTTTCCTTTTTTGAGACTGTCAGTAATTCTAAGTTTCAAAAATATCTGTCTCTCCCACTCCACCTATCCCCTAGCACCCTATCCAAACACATACCTCACTTCCAGAGTCGAAAAGGTCTGTGCTTTAGGCTTATGGTTTTGTTTTGTTTTTTTTTTTGTGTGTGTGTGTGTGTAAGGTGAAAGGACTTTTACACAGTACTATCTAATCTATACCTCTATTGCTGATAGAAAATTTATCTGCCAAAGATTTTGTCCATAACATTCAAGTTTAATGTAAAAATCATCCTCTGGAGCAGCTTCTCCCAAGTAAAAGGTGGATGGAGAAAACTATGCATGAAACTGAAGAAAATTAAACTTATTGTAGATTAGTTAAGCCAGGTTGTTTGGGGTGTATGGCAGGCATGAGTGGCTTCCAACACTTTTAATCCCTTATCATACAGCTCAATTAAGTCAAGCATTAGGGGGCACCAGGTGCCTGATCTTCCCTAAGCCCCAACACCGTCAGAAGCCTTTTGTGTAAATAGCAATAGTTCCTTCCTGCTAAGCAAATGATATGTGTGTTCCTCCAGTGCCTAGGTGTTGGGGGAAAAAAAGCTGTTTGCAAATTCCATTAAAACAATTAAAATTGGCCTTTGTGCCAGGTGGTTTGGTCCATGCCTGTAATTCCAGCAACCTGGGAGGCTGAGGTAGGAGGATTGTTAAATTTGAGGCCAATCTGGGGAACCTAGTGGGAACCTGTTTCAAAATAAAATTGAAGACAGAGCTGGGTAGGCTTTCTATTCTATGTGAATAGAAAGCCTACAGTATGGAAGAAAAATATTTGATACCTGTGCCTCAGATATAGTGTTAATCTCCAGGATATATAAAGAACTCAAAAAACTTAACATCAATTGAACTCAGAGATGCTCAGTGGAAAAGCATCTCTGAGTTCAATCTTTAGTACCAAAAAATAAAATAAAATTTGCTTTTAGTACAAATATATAGAAAAAAAATCTGTGATTTTGGCTCTGGAGACAACAAATAAAGCATTTAGAACCAGATCAGTTCCTATTTAGCATTTAAATGACCCACTACAATTTCAAAATACTACATCATCCTATGTGTCACTAGCAGTTTTGATGGCCCAGTGCTTTCTTCTCACAAAGCCAACTAACTCCTGCCAGAGAGAGAGGATTTGTCATAATACCTTTGGGTCAGAGTCTACAGGATTTCCAAATCTGATTTATTATTAATGGTCAGAGAAGTATAGCAGATGGGATGTGATTCTGGAAATTAAAAAAAAAAAAACTCTGCATAATCAGTCCATTGCTGTTTTTAAAAATCGTGCCAACTCCCTTTAGCTTTGTGAGTCTCCATTTTTCCATCTCCTTAAACATTTTTAAGATTTTAAAATTATACATATTTATAGGAGACAGTGTGATATATCAATGCATGTATATCATATGTATTGATCAAATCAGGGTAATTAATTTTCCATCTCCATTTCATTTTTTAAGGAAGATGTAGAAGGAGGAAGCTTCTTCATCAGTAGCACCTCTATGTCCAGCATCACCAACTGCATCACCCTCACCCTCGCTGTCATTCACCAGCAGCGGCACCATCATTTCTATTAACATCACTGTCACTAGAGGCAGAATAATCACTACCATCCCTAGCATCACTACCACCGCCACCACCACCATAACTAACATGATCATCATCTCAACCACTAACACCACCAACAAGGGGCACTGCCACTATTAACACCATTCCCACCGATAACATCTACCACCAGGATTTGGCAAACTGTAGCCCACAGGCCAAATGTGCACAATACCTGTGTTTGTATAGCCCACAAGCTGAGACTGATTTTTACATTTTTGAATGGTTGAAAAGAAGAATATTGCGTGGCACGTGAAATAAAGTTTTGTTCGACCATATGCACAATAATTCATTTATATTTATCTGTGGTGCTTCCTCATTACAGTGACAGAGTTGAACAGCTGTGAGAGAAACCATCTTGTGCATGAGCCTATATCTAATTATTGGGCTCTTTAAAAAAGAAAGGTTGAGCAATTAGGCAAAAGAAATTAAAAGAATCAACTGAAAGAGAAATTAGGAAAACTATCCCATTCAAAATAGCCTTGGAAAAAAATATTTGTAAATCAATCTAACAAAAGAGGTGAAAGAGCTCTTCAATTAAAACTACAGAATATTAAAGGAAGAAATTGAGGATGACCTTAGAAAATGGAAAGATTGCCCATGTTCTTGGATAGAGAACTACCAAATGTCAAAATGGTCAAACTACCAAAAGTGTTATACAGATTTAATGCAATTCCTATTAAAATTCCATTGACATTCTTTCAAAGAAATAGAAAAAGCAGTCATGAAATTCATTTGGAAAAATAAGATGCCAGGAATAGGCAAAGCAATCCTCAGTGAGAAAAGTGAAGCAGGAGGCATCATAATACCAGACCTTAAATTGTATTGCAGAGCTCTAATAACAGAAACAGTATGGTATTGGTACCAAAACAGATATATAGACCAATGGTACAGAATAGAGGACATAGAGACAAACCCACATAAACACAGTTATCTCACACTAGACAAAGGTGCCATAAACATACATTGGAGAAAAGATAACCTCTTCAACAAATGGTGCTGGGAAAACTGGAAGTCCATATGTAGCAAAATGAGATTAGACTCCTATATTTCATCCTGCACAAAACTCAACTCAAAGTGGATCAAGGACCTAGGCATTAGACCAGAGACCCTGCGCCTAATAGAAGAAAAAAACCTAAATCTCCATCACATCAGCTTAGGAACCAAATCCCTCAACAAGAAGTTCAGTAAGTAAAATCAAGATTTGATAAATGGGATGATATCAAACTAAAAAGCTTATTCACAGCAAAGGAAACAATCAAATATGTGAATAGAAAGCCTACAGTATGGGAGAAAAATCTTTGACACCTGTGCCTCAGATATAGCGTTAATCTCCAGGATATATAAAGAACTCAGAAAACTTAACATCAAAACAAACAAACAAACAAACAAATAACCCAGTCAATAAACAGGCAAAGCAAATGAACAGATAGTTCACAGAAAAAAAAAGAAATATGATCAGTCAGCAAATATATGAAAAAATGTTCAACATCTCTAACAATTAGAGAAATCAAAACTATACTGAGATTTCTTCTCACTCCAGCAAGAAGGGCAATTATCAAGAATATATGGAACTTATTTTTGGGGAGGATATTGTGAATGCAGTCGTTGTCCTCATTTCCGTTTCAGAGGATTTGTCGCTGATATACAGGAATGCATTTGATTTATGCGTGTTGATCTTATATCCTGCCACTTTGCTGAATTCATTTATTAGCTCTAATAGCTTCTTTGTAGACCCTTTTGGGTCTGCTAGGTATAGGATCATATCATCTGCAAATAGTGATAATTTAAGTTCTTCTTTTCCTATTTTTATGCCTTTAATTTCTTTCGTCTGTCTAATTGCTCTGGCCAGTGTTTCGAGGACTATGTTGAACAGAAGTGGTGAGAGAGGGCATCCCTGTCTTGTACCAGATTTTAGAGGGAATGCCTTCAATTTTTCTCCATTCAGAATGATGCTGGCCTGTGGCTTATCGTAGATTGCTTTTACAATGTTGAGGTATGTTCCAGTTATCCCTAATTTTTCTAGAGTTTTGAACATAAAGGGATGCTGTACTTTGTCGAATGCTTTTTCTGCATCTATCGAGATGATCATATGGTTCTTATTTTTAAGTCTATTGATGTGGTGAATAATATTTATTGATTTCCGTATATTGAACCAGCCTTGCATCCCAGGGATGAATCCTACTTGATCATGGTGTATAATTTTTTTGATATGTATTTGAATCCGATTCGCCAGAATTTTATTGAGGATTTTTGCGTCAAGGTTCATTAGAGATATTGGTCTGTAGTTTTCTTTCTTTGAAGTGTCTTTGTCTGGTTTCGGAATCAGGGTGATGTTGGCCTCGTAGAATGAATTTGGAAGTTCTCCCTCTTTTTCTATTTCCTGAAATAGCTTGAAAAGTATTGGGGTTAGTTCCTCTTTAAAGGTTTTGTAAAATTCTGCTGTATACCCATCCGGTCCTGGGCTTTTCTTAGTTGGTAATCTTTTGATGGTTTCTTCTATTTCCTCTATTGTTATTGGTCTGTTTAGGTTGTCTATATCCTCCTGACTCAATCTGGGCAGATCATAAGACTTAAGGAATTTATCTATGCCTTCACTATCTTCTATTTTATTGGAGTATAAGAATTCAAAATAATTTCTGATTATCTTCTGTATTTCTGAAGTGTCTGTTGTGATATTACCTTTTTCATTCCGTATGTTAGTAATTTGAGTTCTCTCTCTTCTTCTCTTCGTTAGCATGGCTAAGGGTCTGTCAATTTTATTTATTTTTTCAAAGAACCAACTTTTAGTCTTGTCAATTTTTTCAATTGTTTCTTTTGTTTCAATTTCATTTATTTCAGCTCTGATTTTAATTATTTCTTGCCTTCTACTTCTTTTGCTGTTGTTTTGCTCTTCTTTTTCTAGGATTTTGAGATGAAGTATGAGATCATTAAAAAATAAAGTACTTGGGAATCAACCTAACAAAAGAGGTGAAAGATTTATATAATGAAAATTACAGAACCCTAAAGAAAGATATAGAAGAAGACCTTAGAAGATGGAAAAATATACCCTGCTCATGGATAGGCAGAACTAACATCATCAAAATGGCGATATTATCAAAAGTTCTCTATAAGTTCAATGCAATGCCAATCAAAATCCCAACGGCATTTCTTGCAGAAATAGATAAAAGAATCATGAAATTCATATGGAATAATAAAAGACCCAGAATAGCAAAAACAATGCTAAGCAGGAAGTGTGAATCAGGCGGTATAGCGATACCAGACTTCAAACTATACTACAGAGCAATAGTAAGAAAAACAGCATGGTACTGGTACCAAAACAGGCGGGTGGACCAATGGTACAGAATAGAGGATACAGTAACCAATCCACAAAACTACAACTATCTTATATTTGATAAAGGGGCTAAAAGCATGCAATGGAGGAAGGATAGCATCTTCAACAAATGGTGCTGGGAAAACTGGAAATCCATTTGCATCAAAATGAATCTGAATCCCTATCTCTCGCCATGCACAAAAGTTAACTCAAAATGGATCAAGGAGCTTAATATTAAATCAGAGACACGGCATCTGATAGAAGAAAAAGTTGGTTATGATCTACATACTGTGGGATTGGGCCCCAAATTCCTCAATAGGACACCCATAGCGCAAGAGTTAACAACTAGAATCAACAAATGGGACTTACTCAAACTAAAAAGTTTTTTCTCAGCAAAAGAAACAATAAGAGAGATAAACAGGGAGCCTACATCCTGGGAACAAATCTTTAATCCACACACTTCAGATAGAGCCCTAATAACCAGAATATACAAAGAACTCAAAAAATTAGACAATAAGATAACAAATAACCCAATCAATAAATGGGCCAAGGACCTGAATAGACACTTCTCAGAGGAGGACATACAATCAATCAATAAGTACATGAAAAAATGCTCACCATCGCTAGCAGTCAGAGAAATGCAAATCAAAACTACCCTAAGATACCATCTCACTCCAGTAAGATTGGCAGCCATTAGGAAGTCAAACAACAATAAGTGCTGGAGAGGATTCTGGGAAAAGGGCACTCTTGTTCATTGCTGGTGGGACTGCAAATTGGTGCAGCCAATTTGGAAAGCAGTACGGAGAGTTCTTGGAAAGCTGGGAATGGAACCACCATTTGACCCAGCTATTCCCCTTCTCGGTCTATTCCCTAAAGACCTAATAAGAGCATGCTACAGGGACAGTGCTATATCGATGTTTATAGCAGCACAATTCACTATAGCAAGATTATGGAATCAGCCTAGATGCCCTTCAATAGATGAATGGATAAAAAAAATGTGGCATTTATACACAATGGAGTATTACTCTGCATTAAAAAATGACAAAATCATAGAATTTGGAGGGAAATGGATGGCATTAGAGCAGATTATGCTAAGTGAAGCTAGTCAATCTTTAAAAAACAAATACCAAATGACCCCTTTGATATAAGGGGAGTAAACAAGGACAGGGTAGGGACGAAGAGCTTGAGAAGAAGATTTACATTAAACAGAGATGAGAGGTGGGAGGGAAAGGGAGTGAGAAGGGAAATCGCATGGAAAGGGAAGGCGATCCTCAGGGTTATACAAAATGATATATAAGAGGAAAGGAGGGGTAAGACAAGATAATATAGATGGAAGAAATGATTTACAGTAGAAGGGGTAGAGAGAGAAAAGGGGAGGGGAGGGGAGGGGAGGGGGGACAGTAGAGAATAGGACAGACAGCAGAATACATCAGACACTAGAAAGGCAATATGTCAATCAATGGAAGGGTAACTGATGTGATACAGCAATCTGTATACAGGGTAAAGTTGGGAGTTCATAACCCGCTTGAATCAAACTGTGAAATATGATGTATTAAGAACTATGTAATGTTTTGAACGACCAACAATAAAAAAAAAGAATATATGTAACAATAAATGCTGGTGAAGACATGAGGGAAAAGATATACTTACACATTGCTGGTGGGACTGCAAATTGGTGCAACCACTCTGGAAAGCAGTATGGAGAGTCCTCAGAAAACTTGGAATGGAACCACCATTTGACCCAGTTATCTCACTCCTTGCCATGTACCCAAAGAACTTAAAATCAGCATACTGCTGTTATGCAGACACATCAATGTTTATAGCAGCTCAATTTACAATAGCTAAGCTATGGAACTAATCTAGGTGCCCTTCAACAGATGAATGGAATATTTCTTTGCTATAAAGAAGAACAAAATTATAGCATTTGCTGATAAATGGATGAAACTGGAGACTATCATGCTAAGAGAATAAGCCAATCCCAAAAGACCAAAAGCTATGTTCTCTGTTCTCTCTGGTGTGAAAATGGTGACTCACAAAAGGGTTGGCGGCTGGGGGGGGAGTAGGGAAGAATAGAAGTTCAATGGATTATACAAAAGGGAATGAAGGGAAGAGAACAGGGTGAAAATAGGAAAGACAATAGAATGAATGAATCAGGCATTACTTTCCTATGTTCATATATGAATACATGACCAGTGTAACTCCATATCATACATAACGACAGAAGTTATACTGAGAAGTTATATTTCATGTATGTTTGATATGTCAAAATGCATTCTATTGTCATGTATAACTAAAAAGATCAAATAAAATATTTTAAAAATGAAAGAAATTAAAGGGATACAAATACAAAAAGAACTCAAACTACCCCTATTTGCCAAAAACATGATTCTATATTTGGAAGACACAGAAACTCAACCAGAAAAGGAAGAATAGAAGAATGAATCAGACATTGTTACCCTATGTACATATATAACCAAACGACAGGTATGATTCTGTATCATGTACAACCAGAAGAATGAGAAATTATACTCCATTATATCTGATGTGTCAAAGTGTATTCTACTATCATGTATAACTAATTAAAAGAAATTTTTTAAAAATTAAAAATTTTCATAGATAATTTAGGAGAAACTTGAGTTTGAAATTAAAGAGAAGGAAATAAATACTGCTATGACTTGAATGCATGTGTCCCTTCAAAATTCCTATGTTGGAACTGACCTCCCATGATAATGGCATTAAGAGGTGGGGCCCGGGCTGGGGCTATAGCTCAGTGGTAAAGCGCTTGCCTTACATGTGTGAAGACTGGGTTCAATCCTCAGCACCACATGTAAATAAATACATAAAAGGATATTGAGGCCCTTGGAAGAAATCAGTGAGTTAATCCCTTTTGGTCCTATGCCTTCTGCCGTGCAAGGACACCGTGTTCCGTCTCTCCAGAGGATGCAGCATCAAGCACCATTTCACAGAGAGCAGTTTCACCAGACACGGACTCTGCTGGCACATTGACCAGGATCTACTGAACTGTGAGGAATAAATCTCTACTATTTATGATTAGCCAGTTTGTGGCCTTTTATTATAGCAGCAAGATCAGACTAAGATGAGAGCTAAACATGTGAGAAAATAACTCACAATTAGCAAGGGCAAGCAAAGACACTAACAGTCATATTCACCATGACTGCCCATTGGCACCATCTGATAAAGACTGTAAACCAATCATACTTAAGGTGTTTAAGACTTAGAATGTTTATATATAAAGAAATGCACTGGAGAAAATTAAAAACTCAATAGACTTTTGCTTCTGAGGATTAGATTAATTAAAGAGGATTAGATTCTCTGAATGATTCTCTTGACTCAGAATTAGGCCTGGGTTAGAACATACCGTGAGACTTCAGTCAACTGAAAGAAAATCTCTAAAGATTGCCCCTATATCATGGAAGGAACAGAGTCACACTGACTTAGGATGCCAAAAGTAACAATGATAATATGTTATATAGCCTTGGTAGGGACCAGATAGAGAAGCTGAAATTGAAACCCTATTCTAAGATAAGACTCTTTACAGAAGTGGTCTCAAATTTATGTTTTTCATTGGAATCACCAGATTCTAATATAGATTCTAAACTAGATTAAAACATTTATTTCTTGGATTCTGATTTTCTCATTTAAATGTTCATTTCTAGGACGCTCACAGGTACTACTGATGCTGCTGACGCCAGGGCCACTTTTGGAAAAGCACTCTTCTACAGATTCTAGCATTAGTGTCGCCTGAGCAATGACCCAGAACTACAAGAAGAAATAAAATCAAAATTCTCTAATAAAAAGCTCCATAAATTTACCCACAGAGAAAGATCAAGCAATGAATTGATAATCAAAGATCAGCATGCACAAAAGACCACATTCTGAAACCAAGTGCAGTGGTTCATACCTGTGATCCAGCTACTCAGGACTCTAAGTTTGAGGTCAGCCTGAGCAAGTAGGTAAGACTTTGTCTCAAAATAAAGAATAAAAAGGGCTGAAGAGGTAGTTCAGTGGTAGTCAATCTACACAGCAACAAAACTAGAATGACAACAGAAATACCCAACAACAATAGAAGCCAATGAACAATGTATTAATAATGTCATTAGTCCGAATGACAATGTACTGATATCCTCAATATATTAAGGAAAATTAACTCTTAGCTTTTAACTGTGTGTAATTAAATTATTTATGAATAAACTAAAAGCCATTAAGAAACTTAAACTAAAGAGGACACACTCTGGTAAGAAGAAACATAATGCTGGGGCAGGGAGTGGTGGTGCACGCCTGTAATCCCAGCAGCTCAAGAGGCTGAGGCAGGAGGATCCTGAGTTCAAAGCCAGCCTCAGCAACTTAGTGAAGCCCAGTCTCAAAATAAAAAATAAAAAGGGCTGGGGATGTGGCTAAGCACACTTGGGTTCAATTCCTGGAAAGAAGGAAGGAAGGAAGGAAGGAAGGAAGGAAGGAAGGAAGGAAGGAGGGAGGGAGGAGAAGGGAAGGAAATGGAAAGAAAAGGAATATAAATAATGGTGGGTGATGGCCTGAGATGTAAAGACTTTTGAGCAAATAAACCAAAACATATCTGGCAATCTAAACAAACACTGACAAAAAGTCTAAATTGTCAAGTTTCTTTTTTAAAATTTAAACACTGAAAAACAAAAATATGTAAATCAGAAGGTGGGTGATTGTAAGAACCTTTTAATGTCTCAAAAGTGTGTTAAAACATTTGGTTCTAGACTTAGTTAAAGATGCACAAGTAAATTTCGAGGATAATTACCAAATGAATAGAAATAGCTGTCTATATCCCAAACCAGAAGATAAAAAAAAATGAATAAAACTGCGGGTGGGGGGAAGTAAACCTTCCATCAAATGAAAAGAGGCAAGAAAATAAATGAAACAAAAGCTCAAAGAAAACAGGGCAAAATAGTAACAAGTGCAAATATCACAGTATTCACATAGGTCTAAAATGATGAACTTGTTAGTCTGGATTTAAAATAATGCTATTTGGAAGAGACCCACCCAAAGCAAAAGGACTTGGAAACACTGAATGGAAAAAAGACTGAAAATAAATATACAAGGAAAATTCTGAGCCAAAGATAAGAAATCTAAGCAAGTTAATGAACGAAAAACAAGAGTAGATATTTAAAGAGAAAGTGTTATTGCATAATGCAATAGTTAGTTTCTTTATAAAAAGGCCCAAATCAGCAGGTGAATATAACAATTCTCAACTTCTATGTACATAATCAATTCAGATCACATTCTCCAAAGCAAAATGTACAGAATTAAATGGAAAATGTGACAGATTTACCTCCAGGACAGGAGATTTCAAAATACTTTTAAATATATTAAGAAATAAATTTGCCCCAAAATATGAAAGACCTGGAATACGTGAACAACAGTTTTGATCAAAATAAGCATAAATAAATCTTGGTATCAACAATTAGAAACTACAGATTCTTCTAGGCACACATTTCTTCTCTTTCTCCCTCCTTACTTCTTTCCTTAAATATCCCTCCCCTATCCCTTTTTCTCTTCTACCCAATTTTTTCCCTTTTCTCCTTTTCAAAAATTGTCAAGTAATAGGCCATGAAGGAAGTATAAACAAAGTTTAAACAATCAGTATCTTGTAAACCACTTCCTTTAACAAAAAAGTTTTTTTTAAGTGCAATTTTAAAAACACACCCATTTGAAATGAAAAATAAAGAAATATTTTCTTAATAACTAACATACCGAGGAGGAATCATAACAAAATGGAAAATTACTTACAATGAAGTTGAACATCTACAGAACAAAACCTAGAGGTGCAGGTGAAGCAATTCTTAGAGGTAATTAGACAGCCTTAAATGCATATTATTTTGTGGGGGTGGAGTTGAAAAGGAATGAATCAACAGCCAAATTAATAATTTAGCCCCAAATAATAAGGGCTAAGAATGTATAATAGGTAATAATAATAAAAAAGCAAAAACTAGGGAAATCTAAAACAAGGCTACAACACAGAGGATCAACAAAGCCAAAAGTGTGTCCTATGCAAAAGGAATGTGGAGCCATGTCTCTGGCTCAAGATGAAGGACCCCTGTCCCCTTACAATTTGACCCAGTTATGCCACTTCTCAGTATATATACAAGGAGTTTAAATCAGCATATTACACTGACACACAGCCACAGGCCACATCAATGTTTATAACAGCTTAATTCACAATAGATAAGCTATGCAATCAACCCAGGTGCCCTTCGACAGATGAATGGATGAAGAAAATGTGACACACACACACACACACACACAGGAATATTATTCAGCCATGAAAAGTATGACTCTATGTCTTTTGTTGGTAAATGGATGGATCTGGAGACTATCAGGAGGTGAAATAATCTGATTGCCCTCAAAAAACAAAGGTCAAATGTTCTTTCTGATATGTGGATGTTAACACACAACAAGAGGATGGTGAGAATAGAAGTTCATTGGATTATACAAAGTTGAATGAAGGAAAGAGAGGGGGACTAGGGATAGGAATAAATTGGATATAACATTCCTATGTTCCTCTATGAATACACCACAGTGAAAGTCCACATCATGTACAACTACAAGAACAGGATCCTAATTAGAAAAAGTTATACTCATGTATGTATGGTATATCAAAATACACTCTACTTTTCATGTATTTCTAAAAAGAACAAATTTTAAAAAGATGGTGGACTGAGAATACATTATTTTTCCTCTTCTTTCTCCAAGACCACATTAAAAGGTTAGTGAAAGGATCAAAAGGGCAATGCCTTTGAGGTTGAGATAAAAAAGGCTTTACAACTAAGCAATCAATTATTTCAAAAATGAGAAAAAAGAAGCAAACCAATGTAACAATAAATATTGTCAGAAATCAGAAAATGTGTCACACACAGACTGTCTGAATAAACAACTTACAAAACACCCTCCAGAAAGAAAAAAAAAAAAGGACCATGAAAACCAAGGAAGTGAATAATCTGGGCTAAGAGAAACAGCTAATAGCCATGTATAAAGAGAAGTCCCACGTGGCCGGCAGCCGGCAGCAGTCTGTCCCATTCATAACAAACATCAGTGGGCTTCACAAACACCATCTTTGTGAACAAGAATGATGGAGCACTTACAAAGCTGGAAAATATCACTGATACTGAGAAGAGGCAGAGGGTTTTTTTCCTCAATGTGGAAAAAAAATGTCATTCAGAAACTCCAGAAAAAACACAGGGAAAAAAATGTACAAGAATTCCAAAGGTCAAAAATAAGGCAAAAGAAAATTTCCCGTGATTTCCGGTACTTGTAGAATTCAAAATGATGAGACCACTTGATCTAGACCTAATATTTTCCTTCCACTGGCACAGGGGGGTTGATACTGGAAAGTTGTACACTGGGAATACTATTTTGTTACTGCAACTTGGGTGCATGATGCTTGTAGTCAGGATAAGAAATGTTTAAGAATTTGACATTGGAAAGAAAGTACATATACACCAAATATAATTAGAATTCAGATTTTAAAGCTCATCAGACCTGACAAAGTTATGATCATCATTATAATTTTGGCCAAGAAGCATTAGGTATTTCTTAAACACCAAATGCTATACTAAAGTCTTTATAAAGATTATGGTGTGTATGTTTTCACAATAACCCTTTTAAGTTATCCACATTTTTATAGATGTGGAAACTGAGGCATTAGAAATTTAAGTAAGTTGCTCAAGATTTCTCACCAGTAAGCGGCAGAGCTGGGCTTCACACCTAGGAAGTCTGACTTGGGAGCGTGACACTAGCCACTAAGCTGGATTCTTTCTAATATAAAAGCAAGGACAGAGTCAACCTCAGCAGATGGGTGAGAGAAGCAAAAAGTGAAAGTGTGCCAACTACGGCCTCCTCCGCATGGTGGAATGGAGGAGATGGAGGTTTACTGATGTTCATTTGAGTCAATGATGGTAAATGAGAAAAGAATTCAAGATACTATGTGAGTAGTCAAGAGGAAAAGAAAGGAGATGGGAACTCGTGCAAGCAAAATCAATGCCAACCTTAAGTGAGCTGATTTGTCTTTTCCAAGTAGGGAATCCACTGGATCAAATCTAAAATCGAAGCATCAAAAAATACCTGGATGAACACTGCAGTCACAGTGCACCTGGACAGAAGAGAAAGGGTGATGCTTCCGGGAAGCAGGATGCAGGTAGGGAGTGATCTGTAGGAATCCAGGAGAGAGGCTTGGAATTTTCATGACTATTTTTGTGTGTTATTTAATTTTTAAAATAAGACTTTATTATTCTAGCTACCCCTAAAAAAATTACACAAAAAGTACATTTTAAAAGTCACTTCAGCTGGGCGCAGTGGCACAAGCCTGTAATCCCAATGGCTCTGGAAGCTGAGGCAGGAAGATCTCAAGTTCAAAGCCAGCCTCAGCAATGGTGAGGAGATAGGCAACTTAGTGAGACCTTGTCTCTAAACAAAATATAAAATAGGGCTGGGAGTGTGGCACAGTGGTCAAATGCCCCTGAGTTCAATCCTTGGTACCAAAAATTTAAAAAAAAAAAAAACCTGCATTGTAAGAAATTGGAATCCTTGTGCATAGCTGGCAAGAATGTGACAGGGAACAGCCATCGTGGAAACAGTATGAAGGTTTCTCAAAAATTAAACAGACTTATGGTTCAGCAATTCCACTGCAGGGTATATACCCAAAAGGATTGAAAGAGGGCCTGGCACAGTGGTGCATGCCTGTAATCCCAGTGGCTCAGGAGTTCAAAGCCAACCTCAGCAACTTAGCAAGTCCCTATGCAAGTCATCAAGACCCTGTCTCTAAATACATATGTGTATATGTGTATATATATATTACAAAAAGGGCTGGGGACATGGCTCATGGTTAAGCCCCTCTGTATTTGGGGACACAGAGTTGCATAGCAGCATTATTCACAGTAGCCAAAAGGTGGAAACAGTCAACCTTTGGTTGTTTGGAAGCTAAACCACAATAAAGGGGGGAGGAAAAGAAGTTCAGTAGATCACACAAAGGGGAACCAAAGGAAGGGAGAAGATAGAAACAGGAAAGACAATAGAATGAATCTAACTTAATTTTCCTGTGTACACATTGAAAATACCTCAGTGAACTCCACCATCAGGCCCACCCACAAGAATGGGGTCCTAATTAGAATAAGATATATCCTATGTTTGCATAATTGTCTCAAAATGGATTCTACTCCAAATATAACTAAGAAGAACCAAAAAATAAGTTGTTTTTTTTCTTTCTTTCTTTTTTTTTTTTTTTTGTGGAAACAACCAAAGTGTCCATTGACACAGATGAACAGGTAAACTGAATGTGGTATAGACACCAATGGAATATTATTCAGTTTTTAAACATGAAGGAAATTCTCATGTGCTACAACTGGACAACTTTGGAAACATTATGCTTAGTGAAATAAGCCAGTCCACAAAAGAACAAATGCTGTATGACTCTCTTATATGAGGTACCTAAAGTATTCAGATTCATAAGACAGGAAGTAGATTGGTGGTTCCAGGGGCTGGGGTCCTGGGGAATAGTTTGATGAAATAATAGTTTAATATGGGAAGGTTAAAATCTAGAGAGAGAACAGAAACTAGTTAGATGGTTGTACACAATGTGTGCTTCATGTCACTAAACTGCACACTTAAAAATGATTAAAATGGAAAGTTGTATGTTATTTATTTATCATAATTTTAAAAATTGTGTCCCTTGATTTCCATGAAGTCTTAAAAAAAAAGAAGTAATGGCATGGAATAGTTGCCTACAGTATGAGATTTTTGAACTTATTAGGACTTATGTAAATTTTTACTTTCAGGAAAACATAAGCATTGCAAAACATACTAATTCTGATCACAACCTCCAAATTTAGTATTGTTGTTGTCCTTATTTTATATTATATATGAGGGACTCAGTGGTAGAGTGCTTGCCTAGCATTCCCAAGGCCCTGTGTTCCATCACTAGCCCTGCAAAAACAAACAAAAACTACTTATAAATACTACAAATTACAAAATATTATAAATATTCATGATCTCATGATATACAAAAATTATTTTACATATCATATATAAGATTTTAAAACATAAGTGTATATGTATTAAACATATATTGAAACCCTACAATGCTTTGCTATTATTGTTTTATGTAATCAATATTAATTTAAATTTTACCCACATATGTAAATAGATGCTCAGGGGAAAATCTTACCATATTTCTTCAAGTGTCAGAAGCCATTGCTTTTGAGATCGATCCTTATTTAGACTTTCATAAATGTTTTAACATGAAAAGAATATACATCTTAGAATCAGAGAAATGCAATATCAAATAGAAAATAAACTAAAAGAGAGCCATGGACTGTGACCTTTTATCCAGAAAATTCCTTAGCTTTCGTTAGTTACTAAATGGGTTTTATCTGCAGCAATTATATTCTGTGTTTGGTGGGGGTGTGTGTGTCTGTGTTTGGTTAAGAGAGAAAGACAGAGAGACAAGAAGAGACAGGAAGAAGAGGAAAGGATAAATCCACTGAGAGTGAAGGGTTTCCAGTAGACCCAGAGTTTCACAAGGAATATAAATTACCAAAGATCAAAGAGGCCACATGGCTGCAGCTCTCTCCATCAACAGTGAAGATGCATAGTACAGTCCTGAGACATGGATTGGCTGTTGCTAGGATCCATTCCATGGAAAGGGTAAAAGAAAACCATAAGAATCATGTGCTTCTCGCTGTCCAAGTTCACAGAAATAAACACAGAGGTGAGAACATGGCCAGCTCATTATTTATATCACAAATTATTTATCAAAATATATTTAGGGAGCTGGGGTTATAATTCAGTACTATATTGTATGCTTAGAATGTGCAAGACCCTGGGTTAAATCCTCAGCACACACACACACATACACACACACACACAAAGATACTGTAAAAACAAAATGGTACATTGGTACAGTGATTTGCTTTTTCCTGTGCCAAGGGTTTTTACTAAATCTCAGATTTGCTAAAATGAATCCAAAGACCAATAAGTAAAAGGTATTGTTCTTTCATATTTTTCCTATAATTCAAGCTCTTCTTCAGTGTGAAAGTCATAACTTCTTTATTAAATAGATTCAGAAATAAATGCATAATCTCACAGACTATATCCACTTTCTAATTACTTAACATCATAAACTTTCAATCTGCTGTCTGGACCTACAAATGAAAAGCAGAAGACCAGTTTAGTCTGAGAAATGAAAAATACCAGTAGCTGAAATTAGTTCATCAGCGTTTTGACTGATGAGAAAATGAGTCAGATTTCAATCCAGCACTCCTAGGCTAATATCTCAAGTTTATTCCTGAAGCCATTTATTCTCTGCCAGCCTGTGATGTGTTTCAAAGACTAATGAAGGTCAAGGGACACAATTTAGAATACAACACACACTACAGGAAACCTGTTAGGCCAGCCCCAGTCTGCTCAGGCATGTGTTTGTAACCCTGGCAAAGAGAAGAGGCTTCAGGGAGCCTGGAGGGTGGAGTGGGGACCTTGCAGGTCCCCAGACTGCTTTGTTAATTTTATCACATGGCCAATAGACAGGAGCTAGTTTATTCTTAGGTGAATTATTTAATATTCTGAGGACTATGCTTTAAAGAGTGAAAACAGAGTTCAGAGATATGTTCAAGTGGTGACTATGAGGATGAGTCATCCCTCTGGCAGCTTTAGGGTCACTGTGAATCAGAATTCGGCAAGATACCAAAGGCTGGGACATGGGCAGGGCCAACTAGGCAGTTACTGTGATCACCTGCCTGGAGCTTCACAAGAACTGAAGAATTTGAGAAGAGGTATTCTCTTCCATAAAAACATCTTCCTGCAGGGTTAGTTAAGCACCAAGAAGTGGAAAAATGGAACCTTAGACCTGCTGATGATCCGATGTTCCAACAGGATATGGATAATCCCCAAATGGTATTTGTGCACAAGAAATGTACTGTAGCTGCAAAATGGTCTCAATTTCTCTCTCTTACCAATGGAAACCATCCCCGCTTGGTTCCTCCACATCCTGAGCAGAGATCACCGAGACACCCAATTGCTGACTGTTTGTTTCTCCCTGCCCTGATATTTCCCAGAATCAGGTAGCACAAGCCTAGGCCCTTGAAGAATTTTTCTTGCCCACTGAGGATGCTCCCAAGATTTCATGCAATAAATTTACTGGCTGCAGCAGCTAAATTCAACCATTTTCATTTAACTATAAGGGTATTCCTGGTAGGTTCCAACAGAAGTTGAGTCTCAAAAATTTAAAAAAAAAAAAGTAGGCATGGTATAATGCTGGATCATAGATGCCAACATAGGGGTGAGAAATTAGACACTAAACAGACAGCACATTCCTCCACCTCACTTTCTAGATTATTTCAGTCCTGCCGAAACCTGATGCTGCCAGATCTTTAAATTTCTCAGGGGAAATTGGCTTTAAACACAGTGCCAGACTAAACATTTTGAACACCCTCCCTCAACAAAGTATCTACATGTGCTGCATAATACAGCAAAGATTTCTTCAAAATGTATAGCTCAGGGCACAAGAAAGCAATGAAAATCTTTGAGGGTTAAAACTACAGAAGAAAGTGAAAAAACAGAGTCTTAATGTCAAGTTGATTCTGCTGCCTCTTGGAGTATAGAGGCTGTTTTAGTCTGCTTTTTCATCTCTGTGACCAAAAGAGTTGACAAGAACAATGTAGAGGAGAAAAGGTTTATTTTGGCTCCAGGTTCCAGAGGTTCAGTCCATGATCTGTCAGTTTCATAGCCCTGGGCCTGAGGTGAGGTGGGACATACTAGTGGAGGGGATGGCAGAGGAAATAAGTTCAGAACATGACTACCAGAAAACAGAGAGCTCTGCTCACCAAAGACAAAAGATAAACTCCATCCATCGTTGCCCCACCACGACTCCCCACAGGGAACTACTACTTCCAGCCATACCCTACCTGCCTACAGTTAGCACTCAGTTAATTCATATCAGTGGATTAATCCACTATTGGGTTACAAGTCTTATAATCTAATTGTTTCATCTCTGAACATTCTTGCACTGCCTCACACTTGAGCTTTTGGGGGACACCCAACATCTAAACAATAACAGAGGCTAATCACATGGTAAACGAAGCTTGAGATTTAGTGGCCATGTAGACAGAGGAGATGAGACTTAATTGTCCTCAGGGAGGAAGTAGAAAATGAAACCCCACACAAATATAGGAACCTGAATGGACAATTCAGTGAAAATGCTAACTAGCATCAATCACTCTGTCCATCACGGCAGAGAGGGGAGAAGCAGCAGCATAGTGCACCTGACCTTGCACTGGGGAAAGTGCTGTGCTGGAAACTCCAGAACAAACAGACACACAGGGTTTGAAATGTTGGTATCTGTATAGTCAGAAAACCCTCATAAAGAATGGGCTCAAGAGAGTGATTCCTAGAAGTATCTGTAAGATACACATGGCTTCCGATCATCCCCTTATAGTAAATTTAAGTTAAAATTAAGTTAAAGTTCCACTGAGGAGGGTTATGGTTCAAATAATTTTGATTTACCAAGAAATAGTGTACTCTGAGCCCAAGTAAACAGACAAGGAGTCTTTTAAGAACTTCAGATAGTGGATAAAAGGAGTCTCTTTTAGGATATTCAAAGCATATAAAAAGAAACCAAATCCAAATGGGGAAGAATACATTATCGAAATTAACAAAGCAAATTGGGATGTCCTCAAATAAAAATAAACATTGAATTTAAAATGTGCTTATTAATTAGTAAGCAAATTGGAAATATCTGATGAGAGAGCAAACTGTAGTAGGGGAACTGATGGTATTTGTAGATTCAGCATTAGAGAGAAAATAGGAAAGCTGTATTTAAAAATAGGAAGATAAAAAATGAGACTGTCCCTCAATCAACTTATAGGAAGAATAGATGGAGAATTCCAGAATGAGAAAAGATTAAGAATGGGGAAGAGACAACATCTGAAAATGTTTAAGGATTTGCCAGAATTACTGAAGTATGTGAATTTGCAGATTCAGATACACATAACACAAGCTAAATGAAAGCTGTTCCATGCCTATACATCTTAGAGTAACTATATAAAAGACAAAAAGATGATCTTGACCTTAGAAAAAAATTTAGAATACTATAAGAAACAAAGCAAACCACCAATAGATTTCTCAACAGAAATTCCTTGAATGCTTGTAGGAGATAAATAAAACAAGCCTATAGTCCTTTAGGTGGTCATAATGAGACAGGCAGGGACACCCCCACTTCCTTGAAAACAGGATCCCTTAGGATGGAAGGGATTCAGACCTCTCAGGGTAAATAAGACAACCAGGCTAGCTCTCAGTCTGATGGCATTAACAGACATACCAGAAAATTAGGACTTAAAAAAGCGGACCAGTCTTCAAGGCTATGGAACTAAGATAGCAAGTCAGGAGTCAGAAGGCAAAGAAGTCAGTTCAGCCTTTTGAGAATATATCAGCAAAAATATCAAAAATCCAGAGAAAACAAGGTCATTAAAATCAAACCCACTGGGAGACGACAATAATTTGCCCTATTTTAAAAATAATATTGGGGACTTTTCCAAATGATAAGGAGCAATTTCAGGCGATGAAGGATGAACACATGTATTCAAATTACAAACACTTGCCTTTACTTACTTATAGAATAAAACATACACCCTTAAGTGAAGATTTGTGATAGTAATAATGCATGCAATACATGAAGAAGCATGATGAAGAGCACAGGAATAATTACAATCCCACCTCTACATATAATAATATCAAGAGACAAGTTCCTGCCTACCTTGTACGTGCCATAAAAGCTGCGCACCTTTGACCTTTGCCTGAGCAAGACTGATACTCTGGTCAGTGCTGTCTCCATTCGTGTAAGAGCAGAAGCCTCACTCACCCATCCAATAAAGTCTTGCCTATACTTAAAAAAAAACTCTAAAAGTAGTTTTGTTTCCATTTTTCTGGTCCCAAGAAGCCAGATTCTGGAAACAATAATCTTAAGAAATCACAAGAAAATCAAAAATAATTTCAAAGTTAATGAGAAAACACATTCAATCTAGAATTCTATACCTAGTTAAACTATCATTTACAAATAAGAACAGAATTCATTTGCCCAAAGACAGAGAATGAGCCACGAACAGATCTTCATTAGAATAACTACTAAAGAATGTCCTCTAGACAAAAGGAAATTAATCCAGAAAGTAAAAATGAGACACAAGGTGGAAAAAACGAGAATACGAGTAATCTTTAATAGGCATTGATGACAGAAAACAACAGCAACAATATAATGACGGTAATAATGATGGATTTTGTTGGTGTAATAGTGAGAAGGTGCAGAAATATTGACCTATAATGTAAGAAAGAAAAAGGACTCTAAGAGCTTTGTATTGTTAAGGAGAAAAATGAGGACAGTATAAACTCTAGAATTGGCACATTTAAAAATGCATATTAGACTTTTAGAAGTGACGTCTAATGATAGAAATAAAAAGTATAGCTTAATTTAGGCGTCTGCACCAGGGGTTTCTGCCAAAATCACAGGAACCCAGGACACTGCTCACTCTAGAGAGATTTATACCCCAGGTTGGTGGAATTCTTCATGTATTTTATTTATGACTGTTTTCATCAAATTGTTCTTAGCTGTGATCAAAAGACAAAAAAAAATTTAGAGGAGGAAAATTTTATTTTGGCTCATAGTTTCTGAGGTTTCAATCCATAGACAGCTGACTCTATAACTCTGGGCCCAAGGTGAGGCAGAACATCATGATGGGAGGGGATGGTGGAGGAAAGAAACTCGGGACATTGCCACAAGGAGAGAGAGAGAGAGAGAGAGAGAGAGAGAGAGAGAGAGAGAGAGAGAGAGAGAGAGAGAGAGAGAGAGATCTGTTTACGATGGACAAAATATAAACTCCAAAAAGCACATCCCCAGAGACCTATCTCCTCCAGCCATACCCTGTACTAAATACAATTACCAGGCAGTTAATCCATATCAGTCAATTAATTCACTGATTAATTTAACACTTGCATAACCTAATAATTTCACCTCTGAACATTCTTGCATTGTCTTATACATAAGCTTTTGGGGGGTACCCCATATCTAAATCATAACAGTGGCCTTTCTAGTCCACGTTACTCCATTAATTTATATGGCATTCTGTAATAGGACTCAGCACCTGGGACATTGCGTTTCTATGTCTCACTGGCCTGACAGTGATACTATTTAATCTTCAGGCTCCTTGCTTCTACCTTTCTCTATCTTTCCCTTCACTTCTTCTCATGATTATTCCAGTATGTGCTGTGGGGGAGGCGAGAGTGGGAGCTGGTGCAATCTCATCTTTTTTTATCATTTGGAAGGACTATATTTATTTCATTTTGAATTCTTAATCTAGTTTTAACTTTTGCATGCTCATTTGGATTTTATTTTTGCTTTAAAATACAATCTTTAACTTCTAGGCTTTCCTCTTAATTTTGTCATCTCCAGGTTTTTGTTCGTTCATTTCAACATTTATTTTAAATCTCTTTTGTTTCACCTCTTTTTTCTTCATACGAGATATTAAATGTTCTGACATTTAAATATTTTAATGTTAATTTTTCAGTTGCCCCGTTGTTAACATTTTTTGCATGTGTTAATCTCTTAACATTTTCACCTCTCTTAGCTATGTTTTATCCCCTTTTTTCCTTGGACACTTTCTTTTCTTTCCTTGTTTTAGATATACATGACAGTAGAGTGGAGTGTAATTCATGGAGTATAATTCAGTCTAATTAAAAAAAAAACATTCTTGAGGTTGTACATGATGTGGAATTGGTTTTTGCTCTTAAGATTGTATTTTGCACTCTGTGGAGATCCAGACACTTCTCTGACTGCAGTGGTCCCCTTGAACCCTGGGCTCTTCTGAAAGACCATCTGTATTGCTTTATGGTGCTTCCCTTAGGAACAAAGGGCACCTGGGCTTATAGAAAAGCTTACCTTGGGAGGGTCCCACTAGCCCTTCTTAGAGATGAGATCTTTAAACAGAACTTGTGAGTTTTGGGCAAATGGTGCCCACAGTTTGTCCTAGACAGGAGGAAAGAGATGCCAGAGAAGGCCTCCGTTGGCCTCTTCCCTCCTGGTCATATGGCAGGGAAATGTGGTTTAGCTCTGCTGTTTCGCTCACACTTCTGTTGCTCACACTCTTTAAAAAAATTATTTGAATATTTAAGGTATACAACATGATGGTAGGTGATAATTATAGATAGTAAAATGATTACTATAATGGAAGAGATTAACATGTCTATCACCTAACATGGTTACTCATCCCTTCCTTCCCTGCCCCACCCCATAGTAAGAGCAGCAATTATCTACTCATTTGTCAAAAATCCTGAATGTTAGTATTTATTCATTTATTTTTGTAGCGCTGGGGATGGAACCCAGGGCCTCACCCATACTAAGCAAGTATTCTACAACTGAGCGGCTGTCCTAGCCCCATACAATATTAGTACTTCCCATCCCCATGTTATGCAATAGATCCTTCTACTTCTTCATTCTACATTTTTACTATTTTGTGTACTTTGACCTATATCTCCCTATTTACTGCCCTCTACCCCTGATGGCTGGTAATGACTTTTTTTGTTTGTTTGTTTGTTTTAGATTCCATGTAAGTCAGATCATCAATATTTGTCTTTCTGTGTTTAGCTTATTTTATTTAACATGATGTTGTCCAGATTCATCCATGTTGTGGAAAATGGCAGGATCTCTTCCTATTTATTAGGTTATTTTGGTCCTAGGGATTGAACCCAGGGCTGCTTTACCACTGAGCTACATCCCTAGTCATTTTTAACTTTAAGACAATGTCTCACTAAGTGGTTTGTAACCTCAATAAGCTGCTGAGGTTGGCCTCAAACTTGTGATCCTCCTGCCTTAGCTTCCCAAGCTTGCTGGGATTACAAGTATGCACCACCATGCCCATCTTCCTTTTTAAAGATGAATAATATTCCATGGTGTATGTGTATATGATTCTTTATCATCTGTCTGCTTTCTTATCTCTAGCAGGAATGTCCCCTGATGATCGCTGGTCCCCCGCAATCAAAGAAAGCATCTGCTGCCTCCCTTCTCATGGTGAACAGATCAGGAAGGAGCTTCATCCACGGGCCTCCCTTTCTGCCCTCTTCCTACCAGCTGATGGCCATGCTTCCAGCTCCAAGCTTGAAGTGTTTGGCTACAGTAAGGTTTGCTTCCTGTACATGTGGAGAGATTGGTTGGGAACAGGGTTTCCATCAAACAGTGAGCTACACAGTTTCTTTCAGAAGACTCTAGCTCTGGAAATGATGTTGAATCTCCTTTGTTGCTCCCTCAGGAACCACATGGGAATCAAAAAGATAAATCAAGAAAAGATCAAGCATCCCCATTCTGCAGATCTGCAGCAGATGCTGATGGTTTCCTGTACATCCACTGCCATCACAGCAGCATGCGATGACAACGTCCTCCTGCAAGCAACCCGACATACTCTCATAGACTGGGAACTCCATGTCCCAGGAGTGACCATGGCCACAATGTTTGAGGTGGCAGATGAATCTACAAGCCCCCTGGTCTTTGGGTATGGTTACTCTGGAAATCTTCTATTTTGTCTCCTGTGACCTTCAACAGGACCGAGTCACGCTGGTTTTCCCTGGTGGTAACTCTTTACAACTAGTCCTATATGGACTCCCTTCCTTTCCTTCTTCCCTACTCCATTTCACAGATTCATGGAATCATTTTCCAATAAGTCACATGCACAGAAATCCTTGACTTAGGGTGGGGTGGCTTTGAGGAGAGGCCGACTTAGATGCCTGGGTTCTCTAGCCAAATACCTCCTTTAACCTTATATATCCCCCCAACTGACTGAGAACCAGGTTTCAGGCGGCTTGGCCCATGGCCCATCTTCTCTTCTTATATGGCTGTCCCCATCCTGTTCCTCACATGTGACCAACCAGGTTCCACAAAGCCCACACCCTTGTGGAGTCCTAGTGTGGTCTGCTGTAGATCATATAAACTTGGCTTCTCAGGTTTAGGAAGAGCCCTGTCCTGAAGTTTCAGCATCAGCAGACTTTAAATAAACCAGAGTGAAGCCAATAGGCACTTTTATCCCTCGGTTAGAAAAGAGGCCAGTATGAGGCTTCCAGAGAAGGACCTTTTCTGGCAGGCCCTCATTGACTACATGAGAGTTGAATTTTAGAAAGTTTATAGTTTGAGATCTTATTTCTTCTATTTCCAAGGTCACAGCAAAGTGCCAGTGCACCAGAATCTACAGCCTCCTAACTCTGGTGGCCCCAGGGTGGATTAATGTCAGAGTCTCCATCTCTTTTGGGGAAAGGGTTTTCTTTTTCCTACACCTGGTTTGGTTTCTACCACCTAGACATGCCCTTACAAATGCCTTTTCTCCTTCTTGGTACGTATATCTTATTTTTACATGCCCTTTCTCTTACAGCTCACTAAGGATACAGATGCCTGGATTGATATGGCAATGGCAGGCTCCCAGATACAGCTGCAAAACATAAATGGAAATTCCTCTCTGGGGTTATTTATGAAAGGAGATGGTGGTACCAATGAAAGCACTTGTGATAAACAGGGCCAAGGTTTGGAGGGTGTGAATCATACTCTTGGGATCAGCCATTGAGACTATCATAGCTCTTTTTCATTTCTGCCATCCTGGAACATAATTTCTGATGAGTTCAAAGAAACCACTTGCCCTTAGCAATGTTGCTCTGAAGACTGCCTCTAGTTACCACTGGAGCACAGAATTTGGCAGAGCAGGGAGACTGAAGCAAATAAGAAACACTAAAACTCTTTTACTGACATGTGACTCAATATCTGGGCAACTTAAACATTTTGATCAAGAGATGCAAGGGCAGAGTCTAGGGTCTCACCTCTGTATTTGGATTTGTGCTCTCCTAAAATAAGCCCCAGCCCTACTCTGCCTTAATGTCTAATCCTGGTCTCATAAGGAGATTGCTGGGAAGTACACAAACTCTACAGAGTGTGAACTTAGCGAGTCAGGTTAGTGGGGTCCACCTAGAAACAACAAATATGAGTGGAGGTCACCTAGGATCACATTACATTTAAATTACACTAAAATGTTGTAGCAACATTAGAAAACAACCCTCCTCCCTTCTTGAGATGTATTAAATCCATGTGGATTCCTGGAATCCACTCAAATTAAGCTGACAGGTGGAGTTGAGGGATGTGCATTCAAAGAAACCAGTCTGATCCCCTTATCCATCCACTAAAGTGAACCTAATCTTCAGTGAGTCAAGCTGGCTCTCTATATGTTTCACCATGCTTGGTTTCTCAGAAACATGTCACACAGCAGATTCCTCCTCTGTGAGATCCTTCCTTCCATGATTCTACTGGCTGCACCTGTGCCCATCTCTTCTGCCCCTTCTAGTATCTTCCATTCCACTCTATTCGAGGTCCTCTGCTCTGCCTTTAAGGGCGGGCTTTAAATTCTTTTCTAACTCATCATCTTCCTCTAGACCATGGAGCCACCCACCACCATGTTCCCATGACCATGAGACTATCAAAATCAAGGCACACCAGACCCCCTGCTGGTCTGGTTTCTCACCCTTCCTGTGCTGATGAACTGGCCCACCATCCATCCACTGTCTGAACCCCAGCCCTTCGAGCCTCTTTATCATCAGCCCCTTTACATCATTAAAATGCAATCATTGATGAGTCCAGCTGATTCTTCTCCCTGGTCAACCTAGACTGAGCTATCAACATCCTTTTCTTGGGGTACTCCAACAGCCTTCCAGCACCTTCCCCACATTCATATGTGGCTAGTGCAGCAGCCACAGGGATCTTTCAGAAATAGAATCAACTTGTGTCACCCCTGAATAAGTTCTTGCAGTGACAATGCTCCTGGGCCACAGACCAAAGGCCTCAGGGTAGCTTACGAGCCTAGTATTAGCCAACCTGTGTTTAATTCTCTACGTCAACTCTTGACAGCACCCCCAAATTCTCTGAGCTCCAATGTCACCAGCTACTTTTGGCTTTTTCAAATTAAGAACTATTTATTCATGACCCATAGGTTTAAAAAAAAAATCTTGCTCCATTATGAAGGGAACTAAAAACTAAGAGTCTCCATGGTTCACATCATGTACAATAAGGCTCCAGGGCTTAGCCCTCCATATAGCCTCATAGCCACAGATGGGAACCCAGAGCCAAAGTTAGGATGAGCAATCAGCTCACAGGTGGCCAGAGGGTGATGGTCTGACTTCACTTATCCTCAGCATGGGTCTCCTTCACTTATCCTCAGTCCCCACAATTTCCCATTTTATTTTTATGGGCTTATTTAGAGATTTTAGTTAATTATGTGGTCTCTTTATTTGCTGTATTTGTTCCCTGAGCTGTATCTGACCTTGTATTTCTGCTGTATTTCTGTGACCATCTATATTTGTTCCCTGGGTAGATATACTATAATCTCTACTTCCCTGACTTACGGAGAAAACAACTATAGAAAATAAACTGCTCCCCCTGGATACCATAACTCTACTTTGCTTGTAATGAAAGAGCCTCATAAAATTCCATCAACCCAGTCACCCAATAAATATGCAATGAACACCCTTCTTGCTCTGGGTGCTATTCTCAGTGCTGGGTGGGACACCAGGAAACTAGCCAGAAGAAGCCTCTGCCTTTGTGAAGCTTATATTGTACTTATGATGGTAGGAGGATGGTGAATTTAATAAGGGAGTGATAGAGATAAGAACCATAGAGAAGGTAGTATAGGATGCGGAAATTGGGAGAGCCATGGAGGCTGGGGGAGGTATTTTCAGTGGGCGTTTCTGGGGATGGTGTTCATTGCTTCTAGGAGAACTTTGCACCTCTTATCAGGAGCAGAAGTACATGAGCCTCTTATGAGTTCCTGGTCTATTTTTACTGCTTGGACACTGTGAGTCATGCTACTGATTGAGTCTCTCAGCATTGCTGCTGCTGAGCTCACAGCTAGCTCCAGACCTCAAAACATATATTTGGGGGACTGACCGCCCCCTGGTTTAATCCCATTTCTTTCCTAATCTTGTCCTTTCAATTTGTTAGCATCTCCTATGTATTTGGTTAATCAATCTTGTCATATTGCCTTGTGTCTTTGTCTTGCTTTGGGTGATAAATGCCAGGCATAAGCAGCCCATTCCCCAGCTATATTATCATGCACTAGCAAGCCTTTTTCTGGCAAAAGAAGCCAAACCTCCTCCAATCTCTTCAATAAAGAGCAGACAAGAGGAAAGGATGACAGCCCAGTTTGCTCACCAGCTTCTGTTGAAGATAACAATGCGTCCAAGACCATGACCCTGAATCTAATAGTTCATGTATCCAGAATAAAGGGTCCTTGAATCTTGGAAAACAATTGTGATAGGCTTCATGCTGCAACATTTTGAATGATCACTGGATACAATTTCATCAAAGCAACGTTTTGAATTATCACTGGATACAATTTCATCAAAGTTCATTCCCACTAAAGATCTTTCCATTTCAAAATTTAAAGTAGGTAAATATAAATACAAAAACTAAACTCTCTTGAATGTGTTTTCTAGATATATCAGAGGTGTGTGTCTGATAACATAGTTATATCATGGTACTTTTATCATATCAAATTGACCTTTGTATTTTATCACCTTTAATGGAGATTGCAGCTCCATTGGCCTACACACCTTCCTTATCAAGGCCAAATGGCCAGTAGCTGCGGTAGTATGCATTCAATCTGGGAAAATGAATTGGTATTTTTTTAATGCAGGTTTGGGTGCACATCCACAGAATAATGCTTATTCTTAAAAGTCACTAAAATAGCTGTCAGGGTCAAATAAATTTTTTTCAAAGCCATGTTCTTTCCCTGCAGGGTCTACAGGGAAATATTTGTTGGTGAGGACTTTTAAGATCCTGTCTTCCTGAGAGTCATTACAGCTCTGCCTGGGAGTGAGTCATCCTGAAAGAGCTGAGATGCTCTGAATCAGAGTAGCAACAGCCGTGCACAAGCAAAGCCATTTCCCAAGTGACATTGCCTTTCAGTGTGACACAACGACCCCTGCTCTGCACTTGTCCTGGGACAGAATTCACTTAGTGACGAGGATAGAAGTGGATGATGCAGAACAGGCCTACTGTTTTAGCAAGGCTAACAATTCCTCTGTCCATAGTGGTGCTTAAGACTTCCCAGAAACTGGCCCTGAGATGAGAATTTGAGCACAGATATAGTCATTTCCAGGTATCCCTGGGGAATTGGTCCCAGCATTCCCTGTGGATACCACAAACTGTGGATGGATACTCAAGTCCCTCATATAAAATAGCATAGTATTTTCACACCTATGCACATCATTCCATATACTTTAAATCATCTCTATATTACTAATAATATGTAATATGATGTAAATGCTAGGTATACAGTTATTGCTCTATACTGTTTAGGGAATGATGACAAGGAAATGATTCATATATGTTTAGTACAGAAAAGTTCTTTTTCTGAATATTTCTATCCACAGTTGGTTGGTTGAATCTACTAATGTGGAACATGCAGATACAGAGGACCTATTGCAATTTATTTGAGAGATATTTCCAGAAAGCACTGGAGAGATAGGTAGTGGTAAGTAAGGTAGGGAATAGAGGGAAGCCAAGCAAGCGTGTGTTGTTAAGTCAGTTTCTAATGCAGGCAGCTGAGGCTCAACCCTGCAGTGGAAGTCTGGGTGGTTATGTAAGAACAAGCACTCAGAGTCATTCCACGGAGGGGTCAGAAAGCGAGACATTTTTCCACCAACTCCTGCCAATCCTTGGTCAAGTTCTGATTGGGGTGGCATTCACCCTCTAGCCCTTGTAGATTGCCCTGGGGTAGGCTGAGCAGTCTCCCACTGCTGGAAATGAGTCCCAGGTAGAAGGTCACAGTTGATGGTTATAAGAAACACTAGGCTTACAGAGGTAAACACAGAAAATTTATGTGAGGGCACCAGCCTTATTTGCTAGTGCATAAAACTCTCCTGCATGCACAAATGGATTCTCCTTTAAGGGACAGCCTATTGCATGATGGAAATATATCAGAGGCACACTGTCCAAACCATGTGCAATTATGCATGTCGTGATCATCTAAAGTGGACATTTTGTCACCACCACTACCACCACCACTTTCAGAAGTGAGAGCTGAGGTTCAGAGATATAAAACAAGTTGCTGATGGCTCAACAGATAGAGAGTGGCAAAGTCAACTCAGATCCTCTGTCCCCAATCTTGGCGCCCTGCAGTTTCCCATTAGAAATGCACTTGGCTGAAATGGACTGTGCACAACATAGCTTAGGGCCTGGGATAAACCTGACAGATGACCATGGAATCCAGTAGATTCGTGAGAAAAGTCTTCAACTAGCTCTGCTGTTTCACAGCTTCACATCCAGGATATCTAAGCCTGGACCTGGCCATGACCTAGGGCTATAAATCCAAGGATGATGTGATGTATGCAGAATCCACATTTTAGGTCCCATTGGAATAGTCATTTTCAAGAGTTTGAATCTATTATATATAGAAGTACGTTGTTCAAAGAAATGCACATACTACATATATAAAGCATAAAATAAACTATGATATAAAAAGAGATGAAATATACAAATGTACTATTTACACAGGTAGAGAGATGGACAGATGCCTTTTCCTAAAAGCATCCAATTTTTTCAGCATGCTTGCTAGTTGGAAGCAAACTCATTTCTCTTTGTTCTGTTTTGTTATTGTTGTATGTGTGTGTGTGTGTGTGTGTGTGTGTGTGGTAGGTTGGTAAGCCACCCCACTCCAATTTTCAATTTTTCTTTACTAATTAAAAAACTCTCCCTGAGGGCTCCCCTGGAGTCATACACACTTTGACTGTCAGTGTCAGATCATGAGTGCAATTTGTTTTGCTTTATAGGAAATAGATCTTCCATAGCACAGGTTTTGGAATATAAATTCCACACTCTAACTATATTCTTCAGTCGGGCAGGGCACTGATGTTCTAAAAGACCGGGCTGATAGGATCAACATTTATTAGCTAAGCATTTTATGGAGTCAGATGTGGAAATTGTATCTAATGAAGGACGTCACGGTGTCTTGTCAGGGCAGTAGATTAGGATTTTATGTTCTGTAATGGGTGTGGCACCCATCACTTAAATTAAGACACAGGCAAAAAATAAATGACATATCTTGGGTCTTAAATGTCCTTCAAAGTCCCACGAACATAAGGCTTGGTTACCAGCCTGTGGCACTGCTGGAAGGTGGCATAACCTTTAGGAGGTTGAGCCTTATGGAAGAAAGGTCACCAGGAGTTAGGTCACTTGAAGGGGATATTCAGGCCCCAGCCCCTCTGAAACTATGAGTCAAAATAAACCCTCATTCCTGATAAGTTGTTTATCTCAGGTGTTTTGTCACCGTGATAGAAAACTCAAGTCGTATATTCATTTGCCAATTAGAAATATCAGATTTTCTAAGTTGATATGAAATGCCCCAATGTTCCTGGAAACTCATGGAAAAGAATAAAAATAGAAATAAAAATAGAAAGGCATTTTGTCCTTTCTTTTGTAGCATCTAAGGGCTTTTGATTTTTTTTTTCTGCCACTTTCTATCGATAGCATCTTACAATTGTATTTATTCACTTTTAAAGACGTAAGAGTCACATTTGGCATCATTTTATGTGCCATTTGTGAGATACAATTGAGCGAATCAAACATCCCCTAGAGGAGCAAGGATGAGAGCACGTTCCAGTGTTTTTGCCTGCACAGATCTGAAGACATTGGCTCCTGAGCTCCTGAGTCTTTGGCAGCAAACCCATGCCCAGGAAAGGGTTGCCTGGCCTTCTGCTTTTTTTTTCCCCTTTCCTGATGCACACACCTTTTGGTCATTTCATTTTACATCCCACTAAATCTAGAGAGATGAGTGAGTGCTGAGAGAGTGATCACAGTTCTTCTAAAGGCAGCAATACATATTAGAAACAGGCTTTGCTCAGAATCATTAAAATTAATGGCATGATTTACAGGGCATCCATTATCTCCACTCTCTCAGCTGGCAATCAGGAACCAGCTTTATTTGTACTTATATCAAACTATTCATGTATTTTTTTCATTGTGTGTCACAGAAGTTTTCAATGATAGAAAAGGGTCAATTCTTGCTTTACCTTGATTGCTTCTTGTCCTTGCCTTCTCTCCCACCAGCAAGCCCTCTCTGCCTGGTTTAGGCAAAGATTTAGCCAGGATTTTCTGCAAAGCTAGTGAATCTGGATGGGGACCAAGTCACCCTGTACATGTCACTCCTAATCAACATCAAGTGCCATAAAGGTTTATGCCCTACCGTCCAGCACTTGTTGGCAGTTCTCCACTTTCATAGGTAAATATCCTCACCATAATTTATAGATGTCATGCAGCATAGCCTTGCTGGGCAGCAGAGGTAGGTGGTGGTGAAAGGGAACGAATTACCATCCAATACCTGCCTGAAATAACTGTGTGTTAGTACAGTGAGTAATAATAACAGAACCAAAAGCTTTGCTTCTTGTTCTTCTGACACTCGTGGCTGAATTAGACCAGCAAAGATTGCCATCTCTCCTCATGCCTATCAAAGGTCCACTGATTGGGACTGCCATGTAGAAAACAATGTGGAGGGTCCTCAAAAATGTAAAAACAGAACTACTGTATGATCCAGAAATCCCACTTCTGGATATAGGTTTAAAAGAATTGATGATAATCAGGATCCGGAAAAACATCTGTATTCCCATTTGCATGGCAGCACAATTCACAGTAAGCATGATATGAAATCAAACAAAATGTCCATCAGTGGATAAGTGCATAAAGAGAATACGATATAGAGACCGAGTAGAATATTACCAGCCTTTAAATGAAGGAGATCCTGACATTTACGACATGGAACCTGGAAGACATTAAGTGAAATAAAACAGACACCAAAAGACTATATACATGATAGGAAGAGTCAATGAAGAAACTCAGAAGCTGAGACTAGAATGGTGATTGCCAGGAGCTGAGACGGGGGGGGAGTGGAAAACAGGGAGATGATGTTCAAAGGACACAGAGATCTACTTATACATAAAAATGAGTAAGTCCTAGAGATCTACTGTATTAGTGTCAATGGTTAATAACACTGTACTGTATCCTCAAAAATTTGCCAAGAGAGCAGATCACATGTTAAGCATTCTAATCACAAATAAAAATTAATAAACAGAGCAGAAGGAAGTTTTTGGGTGTAATGGATACGTTTATGGTATAGATTGTGATGATGGATTCAGGTGTGTATATGTATCTTCAAACTCAGAAAACTGTATAAAACAACTTCTTGGATGTCAATCATACCTCAATAAAAATGTGTTGCTTTGTGGCTTTGGCTTTTTTTTTTTTTTTTTGAGTCCACTGACTAGATGCTTCTTCAAGATGCAGGCTGCTATGATACCACCATATGAGGGAATCACCCAGGAGTGAGAGCTGTGAGGACTTTGATGTTTATTTAAATAAACTGTTGGTCTATCAAGTTGACCCTAAAGTCTGCCCTGAACAAGAGTCTGTGAAATCACAGATCTGGACCACCCAGCCTGGAAAAGGCACTTACTGTTAGTATTTAGACATCTTTTTCCCTCTGGCTCTAGCAGCAGTGAATCTACAGATCACTTTATGAAATCAAAATAAGTATGAGATCTTTGCTACGGTTTGGGCCTTAAACCTTAGTCCCCCACAGGCTCAGGCAGTCAAGGTTGGTTGCCAGCCTGTGTTGCTGCTGGTAGATGTTGGGAAGTCAGGTTACTGGGGAATGCCCATGAAGGGGACATTGGAATCCTGGCCCCTTTCTGTCTCTCTCTCTCTCTCCTTCCTTGCTGCCACGAGGTGAGCAGCCTCCTCTGCCATGCTCTCCTAACATGATTTGCTCTGCTGCTACAGGCCCAAAACCTAGGGTCCAAACAACCTGGACTGAAACATTCCAAACCACTAGTCAAAATAAACCTTTCCTCCTTTTAAGTTGATTTATCTCTAGTATTCGTCACAGTGGAAGAAAACTGACTAACACATCTGCTCTGGAGTCATAAGCTAACTTTTGCTTTTCAGCTCCTGCTGAGATTCTTCTCCAGCCCCTGGTATTTCTTTTGAACAGCAATGGTCCCCACTGTTGTCTCAAAGCCTCTAAATCTGTTTGACTTTGGGCAGAGTCTTGAAGTCCCTGAAGAAATTTTGCTTTTATGAAACCACCCACTATAGACTGTACTAGTGTCCATAGTTAATAACCTGGTGTGCACTATGTAGCACGGAGGGAAGACAAGGCCTGTCCCCTTTCCTGGCCAGGTGGTACATCTCTTACTGTCCTTCTGAAATCTAAGAAATCTTACTCATGATTTAAAAAAAAGAAAGAAAACTGAAGTAAAAGAAAGGAAGTAAACTTGCTTGACCTACAGGGCCTACATAGAGATCATCTCAGGTATTTTCATATATATAAGAATAGAACAATAAAATTCAGATAAAATCCCATGCTTCTAAGAAAATGAGCTAGCAGTAAGATATTTAATGAAGTGGGCTGTGTTAATGCTACTTTTAAGATACCATAGACTCTTTAATAAACTCAGTAAGGCTGGATATAGGTTGAAAAAAATCAAAAGCATCAAGATTTTTTTGGAGATGTGAGGAGATGTAGGAATTGAAAATTAGAATTTGATTATAAATTATATCACTGAAGACAAAATAAGTGTGGAAAATATTTTAAATATCTAAAGTAGAAAGCAAACATACCCTCGCCCAACCCTGCTAGGGGTGTTTTGATTTAGTATCAAATAAAATACTCCACTGGTATGTGTGAGGGACAATCTCTAATGTGTTTATTCCAGCAGTTTGAGGTTGGTCATCCATTTGGTATGTCTCAGAGGAAGGGAGTGTATTGAAGTTTCCCTCCGCATCCTCCTCCCCCATAAATAGAAGATCTAGTAAATGAAGAAATAAAACTAATGTTTGCTAGTATAGTGCTGTGTACTTTCCCATGTACCAGTTCTAGGGGATCACCTTGACAGTCCCAGGTACATGAATTATGATGACTATTTTACAGATGGGGAAACAGATGAGCAGAGAAGCCAGTCTCTTGCTCAAAGTTACAAGTCCAGTTATTAACAATTATACGCAGGTTTTCCAATGCTAAGGCCCAGGTTCATTCCATCTCCTAAAACTCCATGCTTTCAGGATCAAAAACAATAAAATATTTAAGAATAAATTTGTCAGTTATTCATAAGAAATGAAAAATGTATACACTGAAAACTACAAGATACCATTGGAAGAAATGACAGGAGATCTAAATAAATGAAGAGATATCCACGCTCATGAACTGGAAAACTTCCTATCATTAGGATGGCAATGTTTTGCAAATTGATCCATAGATTCAGTTCAATCCCTGCCAGCATCCCAGCTCGCTTACTGGCAGAAAATGACAAGTGTATCCAAAAATTCATATGGAAAAGCACGAGACTGTCTTGCTGTTCCTAAGACATCCAATTAACCTAGCAGTTTTTTAAACATAAAAAATAATAATCTCCATTTATCAGACAATTAGTATTTGCCTAGCATATGGCTAGGGTCTTGGCATACTTGACACATGTGATCTCGTTTGAAGCCCCACAAATTTTAGGATTATGTTAAACCCATTTTATGTATATGGAAAGTAAAGTCTAAGTCCTAGGATTTGATTCAACTCTGCCCAAATAAATCCCCACTGGCATGTGTGAGGGACGATCTCTAATGTGTTTATTCCAGCAGTTTGAGGTTGGTCATCCACTTGTTACGTCTCAAAGGAAGGGAGTGTATTGAAGCTGCCCTCCGCATCCTCCTTCTCCAGGTGACAAACTCAGGTCTTGCTACCATGACCCATCAAAGAATCTGCTGGCTCAGGGAATCCAAGTAAGTGGACTCAATACTGTAAACACTGCTGGTTATTCCTGTGATATAAACCAGGGAAGGGAGTAGCAATAAAACATAAGTGTACACACACACAGAGAGAAAGTAGCAAAGTAGTCCATGCTAGCCTTCAGCAAGCTGGAGACATGGGGAACTGATCTTAAGTCAGTTCAGTACTGTATCAAAGTGCTGTCCTGTCATTTGAAGGCTCTAACAAGGACCCACACTACCTTGTGATATCTCCAAGCATGCTGTAAAAATCCCAGCCACAGAATGTAACTGGCAAATCCTCTCCTCCTAGGTGAGCAAGTATATCCTATGCACCATATTACCATATCCTTGTGCTGGCTTCAATCCACAAGTGTTAAGTGTAACAAATGCAGCCATTAATGGGCATAATTATAGTAGTTGCATTAGTGATTGTTCTCATAACTAGAAACTCTGATTTAACTGACCAGTGCAAGTGTCATATAACAAGTGAGAGTTGGCAAAAATTGGTGTTTTCAAGATCTTTAATTAAATAGTATAAATAATTATTAATAGAGAAGGATCCTATACTGATACAGAAACTGGGACAGCTGAACAGGGAGGACCCTCATGCACTGCCAAGGAATGAGGACCATGAGGACCCTCGTGCACTGCCAAAGAATAATGGGCATTTGTGGGTCTACTGCAGAGAGGAAAGATGTGGCTGCCAAGTCCTGGTTTAGGGATGTTATGACATCATGACTGTCAGAACTACATGGTACCTGTCACCTCTAAGGTCCCCTCCACATAGTCTCTGGGCAACCAATTCCACCTTTTGCAAGGCAAAAGGGCAGGAGTGTCCACCCTGTGGTGAATCCTGCCCACCTTGCTCACTTGCAATGTTTCCCAACTGGGACTGCTTCCTCCTTCCTATCCTTACCCCTTTTCCAGGGCTCAGACTCAAAGACACAGTCAACACGTGTCCCTGGGGCAGGGATGATGTCAGCACCTGGCTCCTGTTCTTCACTCACCACAGCTTTTGTGACATCAATGTCCACCCAGCTTGCTGGCTTCTCAGAGTCTCCATCTCCCATCTTTAATGATCTCTTCCTCCCTTGTCCCTCAGTTGTCCATCACAGAGTCCTCCCCTAACCTGGTCAACTTTCCCAGCAGGACAATCTGTTAGTACCTCTCTCTGATATTTCCAATTCACTCATTTGTGCATCAAGCTCCTGACTCTTGACCCTACAATCCCACATCTTTCATTGTCTAATCACCTCCCAGACCCCCAAGTCTTGCAAAATCTTCCCTTTTCTTGTTCAAGCTTCACTGATTATAATCATATTCTTGGATATATTCTCTCGCTTGTCCTTGTATTTCACTGGTTCAATGTCTGCTGAGTTTAAACGCAGCCCGGTCTTGTCCTGGACCCACAGCCAAGTGAGCAGACAGTGTGGCTGACACATTCCCAGACTGGTTCCCACTCAACCAAGGACCTCAGGGGGACAGAGTCAGCAGCATCTTTCCTCTGTCTCTACCTACAGGGCCAAGTCTCCTCTCTCAGCCCTCCACATGAATGTGTGACTACAGCACCCTTCCTGCTCCTGTCCTTTCTTCTTTCTTTCTCTGTGTGGGTGTTCTCTGCCAGTCCTAGAGCCCAGGAACCTTCCGATGCATATGGTGCCCCTACCAGCACTCAGTCATGTCTCACCTCTGAACAAGACTAGCTAACATTCTCACCAAGGCGAAGCTCCTTGCACCAAGGTGTCGAGACAGAACTCTGCTTTCCTCCCTCATCTCCACCATTGGCCCAACTCTACGTGGGCATCAGGTTCAAGTGTAAGCTCTAGAAAAAGAGCAGAGAGCAGACCAGGCAGAAACCTGTCCTCCTGGAGCTCCGAATGTTGTCACCCTCCGGAGCCTTGGAGTCTGGTCCTCCATGCCTGTCTTTGCATCCTGAGGCTCAGTAGCCCAACCCACCTGCAGCACTCATCTCCAGCACCTACTTTACCCCTGCCCATCTCACCTGGACCAGAGAAGCTACTGCCTGCTACCTGATCCCTGCATGCCCTGCTGCCTTCCACACTCACAAAACCTCAGCAAGGCTAAACAGCCCATCTGCCCACTGAGTGCAGCCTGCCAAGCCCCCATCCCCCATGTACTTAGACTGAACACCAGCCCTGTCAGCCTGGCTGAAATTCTGGGCACAATCTGACCTCTGTCCTCTACCTCTTATGGCTGTACCCACTAAGATGTTCTCCACATGTGTGCCCAGCTGGTAGCATCCTCGTCTCTGCCCTCCTTATGCTCACTCCTGAACTATCAGCTGACTTTCCTGTTGAGTCCCACACCAAGGCCTATGCAGAGAGCCCAGGCCCTCCTCACCCCTCTGGGATCTTCAGGATCCAGCTCTGGCATCATTTTCTTAGAGCAACCATTCTTAGCCACTTCTCCTCCAGCCAGGCTGCTGTGTGAACCTTTCTTCAACATACTCACCCCTACCTAAAATTCTTCTTGCTTATACATCTGCCACAATGCTGAGACCTTTTGGAGCTACAGCTCTTGTTGTAGTTTAGATATGAGATGTCCCCCAAAAGCTCATGTGTAGACAATGTAAGAATGTTTGGAGGTGGAGTGATTGGGTTATGACAGCCTTAGCCTAATCAGTGTGTTAATCCACTTGAAGGGATTAACTGGTGGTAACTTACATAGGTAGGGTGTGGCTGGAGGCACTCCTTGAATTGTGCCTTTGGGGTATATATTTTGTCTTTGTTGAGCAGGGCTCTCTGTTTCTGCTTCTTGAGCTGCTTTCCTCCTTCATACCCTTCTGCCATGATGTTCTGCCTCACTTGAGGCCCACAGCAACAGAGCTGGCCATCTATGGACTGAGACCTCTGAAACTGTGAGCTCCCAAATAAACTTTTCCTCCTCTAGTGTTCTTCTTAGGTCTTTTGGTCACAGCAATGAAAAATCTGGCTAAAATAGCTCTAGAGTCCCTGCACACCCAGAACAGAGGTTGGCACTTAGAAACACTCAGCCATTAGTCAAATGCAAACCCTGAGTCTTTTGGGAAGGCTCCATTCCCCATTTTTCTAAATGCATGTTTCATATACTTCACACTCTGGACATTTGTGTGACCTGGTGTGACCATAAGATTTTTCTTCCAGGTCAGTCACTTTCAGGCATGCAGGGCAGACTGGTCAGAGCAAGGCTGGGATGAGAGACACACCAGGATGCTGATTACCTGCTGACAAATGCTCTGACACAGTCTCTTTATGTGTTTTGTGAGTGTTAACCAGACCCTGATGGCTGGAGCTCTGGTTTTCAATTGCATGACTTCCTATGACTTAGCCTGCTGCCAGGATGGGGCTGTGAGCCGTGCTTTGTGAACAGAAGGGCCCCTAGACAATCACAAACCAATCACAGCAGCCCTATTTGTGAGACCTTTATAGAAGAATGCTTTGAAAACCTCCAAAAACTTATTTTTAATATGGGATAGTGTTGTCTCCAAAGGACATTTAATTTCAGGGGAAATACAGGTAAAATAAACCCACTTAAATCAGGCACGAAAAATGTTATAGTAGTGTGTGTATATTTGTGTGTGTGTACGTGTGTGTGTGTGTGTGTGTGTGTGTGCATGTGTACACATCAGGGCTGAGCTTTATGCCTAAAAGAAATCTACAACTAGGAGAATAAGCTGATTTTAATCTTTAACAAGATTTAGATTCCAATTACAAGTGCGTGCTAATTGTCAGATCGAAGGATGATCCAATTTTCTTAAGGATTGCTAGTATAATTCCTCTAACAAAATTGAGTTTGACAGTACCTGGAAAAAAAAAAAGATTTTTGCGGAAATATCCAATGGCTTCCCTGCATTTCTGGAAGATATCTCAACACTTTGGTAGTCTCATATTTCAAAGCATTTAACCTGCCAGAAGCCTTGCAGATTGCTCTTCTTCAATTATTAATGGGGTTAGCACAGCAGGATTATCATAATCAATGTCTTAATCCCACACAAAGTCATGCCCTAACATCGTCTGCATCAACATCTTGAATTCCTGCCACTCTGCAAAATGTACAACTTTCCTTTACAGGTGCAAGGACCCGGACTGTGTCCAATGGCAAGGAGATGCACAGGCACAGAAAGAAAAGGCTGCTTGAGGAGGGCTGGGTTTAGGGGTACTGAAGTGAGCAGTGACCCCCACCCCTGTGCCGCTGTGGCTGGGAAGGAGGGAGGGTCTGTACTCAGTGAACCTTGGTTAGTTGTTCTTACGCACTCTCCCAGCTCAGTGGTGTGCAGTAGGGAATGCACTAACTCCAGCTCAACCAACCCATCCTCCCAAGAAAATAGAAGGCATTTCTGTCCCTCACCCTGTGCTATCCTCTCCGTGTTCTTTGTTCCCCAAAGGTTCGTGTATCAGGAGCTTAGTTCTCAGTGTGGTGACTTTGAGAGGTGGGTCTAGTGGGAGGTCCTTAGATTGGGGACATGACTTCAGAAGTGACTGTGAGATCCTCCCCACCCAAGGTCTCTCTGGCTTCCTGCTTTGTAATGTGTTATCTCTCTTTCCCCCTTTCTCTCTCTCTCTCTAATACATCTTCCATTTGCCAGAGGCTGCACCATCTTAAAGCCTTAGTTCCCAAAATGGTGTTATTGGGAGGAGGTGTTGGAACCTTTGAGAGATAGGGCTTCCTGGCGGGTCCCAAAGGGACCTGGGACCTTGGTCCCTTTCTCTTCCTGTTTGTTTCCTAGCCATGAGGGTGACAATTTACTCAAGCACCTACTCCTGCTATGACACTCTGCTTTGCCAAAGACTCAAAGCAATGGGGCAGAATGATCACGGGCTGCAACTTCTAAAACTACTCACTAAAATAAATCTTTTCTATTTATAAGTTGATTATCTCAGATATTTTGTTATAGTGGCAGAACACTTGCTAACACAGTACCAAATTTATATATATATATATAGTTTTTCCTTATACATACATACCTATGATAAAGTCTAACTTATACATTACACACATTAGAGATTTATTACTATAACAAATAATAAAATAGAACAATTGTAATGCTATATTGCAATTACTGTACTGTAATGCTATACTGTAAGGGTCATGTGAGTGTGTCTTTCTCTGAAAATTTCTCATTGTACTACAATCACTCAGCTACCACATGACTAATGGGTGGGTAGTGTATACAGCGTGGATCCACTGAACAAAGAAACGATTCACAATCCAGATGGGATGAGAAAAACTTGATAAGCCTACTCAGAATGATGCACAATTTAAAACTTATGAGTTGTTTATTTCTGGAATTTTGTATTTAATATTTTTGGACTGAAGTTGGCCACGGGTAACTGAAGCCATAGAAAGCAAAACTGCAGATAAAGGGGAGTTATTATATCTATCTAAACCCTATTTTTAGTCCCTTCAGCCATCCCCAGCCTCTCTTGCTCTTCTTGTCTTTTCATATTTGTTTTGTTTTTGTTTCTGTTTCCGGTGTACTGTCAGCTTCCTAGAGAAGATAGGTGCCCAGTGGGATGTGATCCACTACATCATCTTCAATCATAGCCACATTTTCAGTATTCAAATACTTGAAAATGTTATCAAGTTGGAGTCATTTGCTGAAGCTAGGATTAAGATTTCTATTCCATCAATTGACACAAAGGTCGATGTTGACGTCAGTTCTACACCTGGGAGCCACCTAGAGATGTACATGGCTGCCTCCATGGGCTTCAAGAATCCTGTTGAACATTTTCCTGGGTCTGCTATTGGGATGATGACAAAGCAGCTCCCTCCCACAGCCACCTGCTGCTAGCCCTTCCTGCAGCTCTGCCACCAGCCAGCCTCTGTGAGGAGTGTCTCTGTTAGAATCAGATGCTAATGTTAAGGAACAGCATCTGAGGCTCTCTGCTCTTTAATCTGCTGCACCTGTCAACCTACGGCAGGTGAGTTTACATTGTTCTCACATGACTGGGTCTGCACAAAGGGCTGAAGAGTGTTCTACTCTCAGGCCATATTCATGAGGTCTCTCTCAGCTTGCCTGGATCTCTGCTCTCCAGAGGCATCCTTTGCTTTGCTTTATTAAGTATTCTGCTGATCTCCACTTGTGCCTTTGAAGAATTTCCAGAATGAATCGCAGCTGACTGCATCACGGTGCTGATTGGTTAGCAACCTAGGGACCAAGACAGGAGGGCTTGTCCAGGAGAGAACACTGGACTTTGGGATACACAGTTTCTGTGAGTCCTACTCTCATTCCCATGAACCATGCCACCATGTTGGACCTGTCCTCTCCTGGCGCTGAGCCCCAGTGGCTGCCCTATATGGGACTAGATGCCTCCCTATGTGAGCTCACCCTTCCTGCCCAGCAGAAGGCTGGTCCAGGTCACCTCCTCCAGGTGTTGTCTCTTCGGCTTCTCAGACTGTGGGGCTTGGTTTAATGACATGACATCTTCTGCTTCTGGAACTCCTGGGTCCATTTGACAAATGGGATTCAGGAACCTGCTCCCCCAGAGTTGGCCTCCGCTGAGACCCCACTGAAGGGAGTTCTAGCCACGGGTCTCACAGTGGCCCTTGCTTTGTGCCCATCTGGACAAATACTGCCTCTCATTTCATGTAATCACCATGGCAACACCATTCAGGGGCAATGATGGGCTCTCTTCATAAGGAAACTGAGGCACTGAGAGGCTGAATAACTTCTCAAAGGATAGGAAAGAAGCCAGGATTCAAACCCAAACAGACACCACAGAGCCCCCGAAGCCTCATTTGCACCTGGACACTGTTCCCATGCTCCCCTTCAGAATCAGTGTCCGTTCCCATTCCATGACTTGGTTTCCCCCTGTCTCAGCTTCCCTCCATCTCTAAAATCTCACAAGCAGACCGCATCCTCATGGGCTCATAGGCAAAACGTAACGCTATATTAGGTGAAATATCTCTCTATCAATAAAAATCAAGAACTTGCAAAGACAAACTTTCCATAAGAACTCCAGGAACTGTGACCCATGTGCTCTTCATTCAGGCCTGAAAACAGACCAGCCCCCTCCCCCACACCTTTCACCATGGGCACTCTAGTTCTTACCTGGCAGGACAGGACAGGAAAAGTCCATTCACATGAACCCCCAAAACGCCAGAGTCACCCTGAGGGCTCACCACTGACAGCTCTGCTCCCTCTGGCTCCTGGCTGCTCCCCAAGACCCCTCTCCTCTATTATTTGTGGGCTCAGATGTAGTGGAGACTCTCCCCAGATGACTAGGGGCTAAGAGACACTGCATGGAGGTGTGCAAATTTGGTGAGTGCACATGTCTATCTCCGCACCTGTGGGCTCTCCTCTGCTCTAGGCCTCAGGCTCTCCAGGCTTCCTCCGTTCAACAGTGACATTCACTGTGGTGAGGGGTTACTATTCAATGGGATGTAAATGTCCCTATGTCTGTCTGTGTGTTCACATGCGTGCATGTCTGTATCCACATGTGTTGTGTGACCACATGTCTGCATGCATGTCTACATGTCCACATGTCTGTGTGGAATGTCTGTATGTCCACATATGTTGTGTTGTACCCATGTGTTGTGTGTATATGCTTGTGTATAGATGACTGTGTGCTGTGAATGAGTGTACAAGTTTGTGCATATGTGTGAATGTCTATGAAGACATCTGTGTGTTCATGTGAGTTAGTATGCACCTGTGTGTATCTTTGTGCATTCATGACTGTGTATGAATCAATGGGTGTATGTGCCTGTGTCTACATGTCTGTGTGTCCATTTGACTGTGTGTGTGTGTGTGTGTGTGTGTGTGTGTGTGTGTGTGTGAAGGCATGAGAGTGGGAAGGTGACCTCCATATTTCTAGAACATTTTCTTCTAAAAGAAACTACACAGCCAGTTCTAGGTCAGGTCACCTGCAGGAATCTCTGCCTTCCCAGGAGCTCCGACTCGCCAAGACCAATAAACAGGGCCGAGTCACAGCAGGGTAGTGATGACTAACAGGGAAAGAGGCTTTGTACATAGAACATGGGGGAAATTCTGACCAAGGATCATGGCCCTACTCCAGAATCACAGGTGATGCCTGACTCATCCAGTCACCAGGGGATGCTCTAGCACTAGGCCTGGAACTTTGGGCATCAGTGACCAGGAGTGGTGTATCTGGTAGAGAGTCCTGGCCAGAAATTCTTATTCTGTACAACACCATAACCTTGGTGTCACTTAGATCATCTGTGAGACACCTGGCGAGTAGAGCACTTGGCAAAGTTCAGCAAACAGGACCCACTTTCCTAAGCAGAAACCAGTATGATGAGTAGGGTGAGCGCCTCTAAAGCTCATGTCCTCAGTCCCCTGCAGGACAGAATAGACCTGACCCACTTCAGCTTGTCCCAGGATTATGGAGAAGAACTCAAGGCAGATGAACCTCTAGTGCTTTTTCAACTCCAGGGCTTGTTTTCAGCTCACTGCCAAGCAGTGAGAGCAATGACTTATTAGGTAGACATCAGACACTGGTGAGAAGGGGAGTCCACCCCATGCAGTGCCACATTTAGACTGTACAGATGCATAGGTGCAAGATGTCAGTTTGTCTCTCCAGGTCCCTGTGAACTTAGCATCTTGCACAGTTCCCTATTTCCTATGGAGACTCAAGGATCCTGGATAAATTATTTCCCACATCTCCTCTCTGCAAGTGCAATAAATAACCTGCTGAATTACCACCCAACATTCACTCATTGGATATATTAGTGAATTGAGTATAAATTCATAGCTTTCTGCAGAGATATTTCCAGTTCTTTTTTTTTTCCTAGCCACTATTACTTGCTCGGCAACAAATTAAAACAGTAAGTGGGTTAAAACAGCAGCTAAATGATTTCTGGGTCAGCAGGTGGAGGCCAGGTTGGACTGGTGGGATCCTGATCCAAGTATCATGGCCCCTCTGCAGACCCTCTGGTCTCTCCTGGGGTCACTCCTGAGGCTGTGATCACCCATGTGTCTGCTGGTCAGCAATAGCTGTTGATTGCATCACTCTCAGAATGGCCCGTGGCCACTTCCACCTCCTTGTGCTAACTCAGCCAAGGGGTTCATCCTGAGTTAAGAGGATTCCAAATCTTGATCGGTATGGCAATGTCACAGTGCAAAGCAGATAGTCAGAGGGGGTTGCAAGGAATCACTGAAGCCCTGTTTACAATCTAAACATATCATATGCAGCAAAATAAGAAAGAGAAGGGAGGTTAGCATGCACATGGACAAACATGCACACACAGAGACAAGCACACACATCTGTGCGTGGAGGGTGGATGGACATGTAGAGATGCATTCATGGATTTATATGGTCCCACTGCGAGGGAATTTACTAGATCCTTTGTAAATGTTCCTTACCATTCTTTGAAATAACAGCACTCATCTCCAGTTTAGGAATGGGATGGCCAGAGCAGACAGCTTAGAGAACTTGGGTCAGCTGTGGGGCTAGGAAGGGTCAGAGCTGGCTGATCCTTTACATTCTGGATTCTAATCAGGTCTCCTTGCAATGCTTAAGCCCACCCCACCAATGAACCCAGAAGTGTAGCAGTAGAGAGTCCAGCATTTATTTCCTACCTCCAAGTGTTTAAGTAAAAGAAATAATAAGAAGTTGATTTTATTATACTGTTACATAAGACAAACCTTAAGCACATTATATTTCTTGACCCAAAAATCTGGATTATATAAGTTTACTTATGGCAAGTAAAACCATATGTTAAAGTCAGCAAGTTCTGCATTATCAGCATCTTCAATTGAAATAGTTTCTACCCTCCCTTGGCCCAGACAGGGACAATATGTTCCCAGCCACCCCTGCCTATGCTTCTCTTACCTTAGTCCTTGACTACCTGGCTACTCAAAGCATGACTGATGGAACAGCAGCATTGTCACCAACTAGTAACTGTTAGAAACACAGACTCTTAGGCTTCAACCCAGACCTGCTGAGCCAAAATCTGCAAATCCCCAGGTGTCTGGTGTATGCATTAGAGTCTGAGGATGCTGCCTTACAGATGCTTCAGTAAGCAAAACTGACTCTGCTGTTTCTTTCATGTTAGTTACCCAACTCAACTTACAGTCTTTACATTATTTGTGGTGTCTCAGTTTGTTTTCTGTTGCTATAGCAAAATAAACAAGGCTGAGAACTTAATACAGAAAAGAGGTTTATTTAGGTCACAGTTTGGGAGCTCCAAAAAGCATGAGGCTGGCAGTTTTTGAGCCCTAGCAAGTGCCTTCTGGCTATATCATGGCTGGAACACATGCAAGAGGGAGAGATCATATGAGATTGGAAAGAAGAGGCTGGGGAGAGGCCAAGCTTGCTTTTTCATGACAACCCAATCTCTTGGGAACTAACTCATCCTTGTGAGGCCCAACTGACTGTGCAAAACCAGCACTAATCCATTTCTGAGAAAGGAAACTTCATGACTTAATTACATTCCACCAGGCCCCACCTCTTAAAGACCCATCACCTCAACGCCCCCATACTAGGAACCAAGCTGCATGGCACATGAACCTTTGGGAGAGCACTTCAACCATATGCAAACCATAGCTGTAGGTAGTATCTGATCTGTAGTGAAGTCTGAGAACCAATCTGTGCTACTCAAGTGTGGTCCATGAAGAAGTAGCAAATGCACCAGTCCAAATCCTCAGCCTGCTCTGCCCAAGCACCAGGCACACCTCCTTGCTTGTGCCCATCCACCTGACATCCTGAAACACAATTTCACAGTACACAAACAAACGACTAACTCTTCTCCTTTGAGTTCACAAACACACCCATCTTCCCTTTCTATCTCTAACCGATGCTGTGGCCTTGGCATGCCTCTTGTTGAGAAACGAGGTAACACCCACTGGCTAGGTGGAAGACCCACCACTGGATGTCATCCTTTTACCTTGTCTCCTTTCACTTGGAGGCTGGAAAAGTTAAATCCTCATCCTCATTCCTTACTTTCTCATAACCAAGAGTGGCCATGAGATAGTTCTGGCAAAAGATGTATCCTGGAGGGTTCTGTTCTCCTTTCTCATTTCTTGTCTTGACCTCAGCTGTGATGTTTGGGGGCAACAGCAGCCATAAGGGAGCCAGGAGGAAAGGCCACAAGATGGTAGAGTTGCAGCTCTGACGTCACTGAGCTGCTAAGTCAGCACCTCCTGCCTCCAGAATCAAGTCAGGTAAAAAAAAAAGAAACCCAAGCGTTCTGCTCCAAAACAAGTCTAGCTGTACTCACGCATTTCTGTAATTTCTTGCTGCAGCATTTCTATCCTATACTGTGCATGCACAGTTACTTAAAGGGCTCCTTCTTTAAAGGAGACATTGCTTACTACAAAATGAAGAAAAAGAAGGAGAATATAAGGAAAAAGGCAAAAAAGCTAAAACCAAATTACCTTTGACACAAATTTTTGTGTAAATTTAGGAAGCACTAGATCTATGAGAATCTGAAACTTTAGATTTATTTTTATCACTTTTCCCTTCTATTATTTCAGTAAAAACATTAGAGTGATGAAATTGACCAAAATTCTTATACCTAAAATTCCCATATGTCATGATCAATCCAACACATCCACATAGCATGCAAAAGTGCTATTAATCTGTGTCCCAGTTTCTAGCTTCCATAAGCTAAGTAGAGCATCACATTCTAAGATACAATTTTTAAGAACAATTTGACATGCTAAGAATTTTTACTGACATTGGAAAATAATGAAATCTAGGGAAAAAAAATGCATATATTTCAAAAAATGGACTTACATAATATTTTGGTGAGAAAGAACTTCATTTTTCATTTATTTGTGATCTAGAAATCTACTATGTGTAGAGCAAGTGATTTGAGTATTTTTTTAGTATTTGTGTAGAACCATATTTTCTAAAGATAGACACAGTATTCTCCATCTCACATCTATCTGTGATGTGGCCTTGACACTCCTCCCACAAAGAGGTGGGCATCTCTGCTCCCTCCAAATGAATCTTGGTGAGTTTGGGACTCACTCATATTCAGAAGGAGTGTGGCATTATTGATGTTAGGTCACTCTTGGGGATAAGTCAGAAAAGCTCATGCAATTTTTCTTTTGCTAGAAAACTCAAAGCTGGAGCCTTATGATGCCATTTAAGAAATCCAAGCTGGGTGAGGTGGCACATGCCTATAATCTCAGCAGCTCGCAAGGCTGAGGCAGAAGGATCACAAGTTCAAAGCCAGCCTCAGTGATTTAGCAAGACCCTGTCTCACTAAATGAGATGTAGCTCAGTGGTTGAGTGTCCCTGGGTTCAATCCCCAGTACCAAAAAAGCAAAATAAAGCAAACAAACAAACAAACAAACAAAAACCTAATACTTCAAGGCCGCCATGATGTGGGAAGACTGTGTGAATAAACCACATGGAGAGCCTCTGAGGTTACATAGTTTACTGGTTGACCTCCAGCTGTCCCAGCCTCCCAACGCTTCTGGTGTTGAATATCATCTGACAGCATCCACATGAGACTGGAGCTGGACAACCCAGATGACCCCTCCCAAATTCCCAGCCATCAAAAATTTCTGTGTTCCAAGTTTTGGGGCCATGGATATGTAGCAGCAGTAGATAAGCCACATTGGGTGTAAATTTTTGTGACTCCATTTACTGTTCTCATGTCGTTCCCTTGATCTGAGTAAATAGCAGATCTAGATGCCACCCCAAAACTCTATATCCTAGGACTCCCCTTATTCCACATCCTCTGTCTGGAAGACCTTTCTCTCTACTGTTGATCTCTTTCCTATTTTGAGTCTTGGCTGAATATTCCCACAACATCCCACCCCTCATTCTGATTTGGGACTCTTGAGCCTTCCTCTTTCATCACACACTCAAGTCAAGTGAAATGCAGCCCTACACCCCAGGCACAGTCCTGTGGGCATAGGGAGGGTCTAACACCAGACCCAGCATAATGGAGGCACTCAATACAGGTTATATACTCTTAAGGAGTATATCCACAGTAGGAGGGCTTAGAGCCAAGATGTCAGAAAGAGAGTATGCAGGTGTGCTCAGAGGAGAGGGAACTTTTCAGACCAAGTCCCAGTGTGAATGCAGAGTGGGTTCTTTTCAGGAGCAGAGAAGGCAGCCAGGGGAAGTCAAGGAAAAGTGAACACTGACTGAGCACACAATGCATGCTGGCTCCTGGCACAGGACGTGGGAATACAAAATGTGATTAAGAAAAGGTCTTTGTTCATTTATTGCAAATTTTCATTTCCATTTTATTACATGCTTTTAAATTTTGCTCAGTTTGTTCTACTGAACATGTAACATGTATTTAGTTAACCTTTATGAGTAAAAGAGAAAAAAATTCTTTTTAATATTTAGGGTTTTTTCCCCCTTAATCAAAGAACTAAGTGATGAAGGTAAGTGTTAGAAAAGTACAAAGAAATAAAATCCATACATAACCCACACCTGGGCTATTCACGTTGATGACAGGGCTTCTCATCTAACTATTTCCCACACATGCACACCTCTGTGTGTGTTTGTGTCCAGGTACCTGTCTTGGAATCCTGCTCTGTCACACTGTAACCAGAGCATGGGTCATACATTTTGCACAAACACCCTTTACTCAACTTCTAGGGGATTCAGGATTCCCATGTCCCCAAAGCAGACATGAATACATAAACAAAAAAGAACTTTATCCAGAACTCTGATAATTTCTGTAGGATAGATATTTGTTTAAATCAGTGGGTTTTGTTTCTCTTGCAAAAACAGCATGTTTATTTTTATAAATTCCAAACATACCAGTGTGGAGATGGCAAAACACATTTTGTTCCTATTTTCATTCTGACTTATTGTACCTAAACTAATGATTTGGAGAATAGCTCTCAAAATTTTTTTTGAAAGAATATATAAGCTACACCTCCCAGAGGAGAACACATTTACATATTAAACATATTTTTCTAGATAAAAGATAGCTTTGTATCTTTATTGGGTCATGAACATTCATCCATAGGAATATCCACCTGTCCTGATACTGGCCAAAGGTACACAGATTGAGTCTATATAAGAAGTTCATTATATTTGTATCATATTAGAACCATTGTCTCATGGCAGAGATTTACATATTTTTCTCTCTCCTTACTCTAGATCAAGATGTAAATACTTTGTATCTTGGAATTGCATCTGAGTAGTTCATTTATGGAGCCAATGACCAAGGAAGACCTCAGTGTCACAGTGACTATTGAGACAACATCTCCAGAGGTCCGGATGCCTAAATCAGATGCTCTTACAGACCTGAGCAGCTCCATCTTTCAATCTATGCTGTTTTGGAAGAAAGATATACCTTTTCTAATTTCATGTGAATTTTCCCAATTACAAATGACAGTGTACATGTTTTGTCCATATATTTACCTGCTGTTTTATTTTTTCTTTAGACTTTCTTTCCATAGCATGAACTCAGTTTTCAACTGAGTTTTTTTCTTATTATTCATTCTCTCAAGATTCTTAAGCATTTACTCATTTGTTGCACATGTTCATTTCCATCTTAATACTTGCTTCTGAATTTTGCTTATGAGTTATTATACAGAATATGTAACATACATGTAATTTATCTTTATCAATATTTCTCTCACTTGCAAATACTAAGACATTCAACTGTATGCTGAAATTACTCAGATTTTTTTATATTTGTTTGTTCAAGCTATATATATATATATATTCATTCAGTAATTATTATGATGCAGGGAGATATAATTTGACTTTCTACCCAAATGGCCTATTTCCTAAGTGCTCATTGTTGAGTAATTCAGCCCTTGACACTGGTTCTCACTGCCTTCACCACCACTGAGGTCTTGGGGTGGGAACTGACCTCAAAGCCTCTCTATCTGACTTATGTCTTTGCAGGACAGATTCAACACAGTCACACATTCTTTAACATCCTTCCTTTCAAAACTTGTGTCTAATTTGTGTCTCCTTGATTCGATCTAGCTTAGAAGCTTGCTTGTATGGTGTAGTTGACACAGAGTGAACTCTGAGACTGACGGGAACAAGCTTGCACCCTCATCCTTGTGCATACTCACTTTTCAAGCACTGAGCCTTAACAGAGGACACGGGACTAACCTGTGGTTTCCTGTGTAAAGAAATCTCAGGGAGAGGCCAGGTGTAGGCACTTCAGGTCCATCCTGAAAGTGAGCCCAGGCCTAGCCTAGTTGTGGAAGGGAAGAAGTCTATGCAGCTCCTGTTTTAATCAAGTTTTTGTTGCTATGAGCAAAATACCTGACAAGAACAACTTAAAAGAGGAAAAGTTTATTTTGACTTATGGTTTCAGAGGTTCCTTCAGTCCATAGTCAGTCAACTCCATTCATTGCTCAGGGCTCAAGATGAGGCAGAACATCATGGTGGAAGAGTGTGGTGGTGAAGGAAAGCAGCTAAGGACAATGCAGCCAGGAAGCAGAGAGAGAGAAAGGGAAGGGGTTACAGGAAAAATCGCCCTTCTGGGACGCATCCCTCTGACCCACCTCCCCCACCTGCCCACAGTCACCACCCAGTCAGTCCATTCAAACCAGGATGGACCAAGTAGGTTACAGCTCTCATCATCTAATTACTTCACTCTAAATATACCTGCACTAACATGGGATCCTTTGGAGTGGGGGGGGGCACCTGATATCCAACCATAACGGCTCCAGTCCCAGTTCCCATAAGACATAGCAGAATATAAACTGCCCCCCTACTGCCTTGCTCAAACTCCTGACTCACAGATCCATAAACACTGAGTTCTGGGGGCAATGGAAAACTGGAAAAGCCTGTAGAAACTATTTGCTGATAACTACAATCTCACAGTTCCAACTAATGTAGCTGTTGTTTTTACTTTGGCAAAAAAAACACAAAGCATGAAAGTTACCCTCTTCACCATTTCTTACTGTACAGTGCAGTGATGTTAAGTGTATTCCCACTGGTGTGCAACAGATCTCTGGAACTTCTTCATTTTGCAATTCTGAAACTCTATTACCTACTAAACAATCACTCCCTATTTCTTCTCCCACCAGTTCCTAGCAATCACAATTCTACTTTCCTTCCCTATGGAGAGAATTCTCAAAAGATTTAGACCAAAGATTTATGTACCTCAACTTAATGGAATTGTGTGGTATTTGTCTTTTTGTGACTTTTTAATTTTATTTAGCATAATGTTATGATTTGGATCTGGGAATGTCCCCCAGGGTCCTGTGTTGAAGGCCTGCCAACATAAAGGTAAGGCTTTTGTGAAGTGATTGGATCATGAGGTCTGTGGCCTCCTCAATGAAGTAATCCATTGATGGCTTCATAGCTAAACAGACTATTGGAAATCAGTGGGAACTATTGTAGGTGGAACCTGCTAGAAGAAAATGGGTGCTGAGGGGCACACACTCAGAGACTATATCTTGTCTCTGCCCCACCCCTTACTTTCTCTGTCTCTCTGATTCCAGGCTTCCTTAAAGTGAAGGCTTCCTTTGCCTATGTCTTTCTGCCTTGCTATAGGTCTAAAAGCAATGGAGCCAGCTGACTGTGGACTTAAACCAAAGCAAACCTTTCCTCCTTTAAGTCTTCTCATCTATTTTGTCACAGCAGCATAACGCTAACACACATTTTCAAAGTTTACCTATGGTGCAATGTATATCAGAATTTCCTTCTTTTTAAGGATACATATCACCTTTTGCTTATCTATTAATCTGTCAATAATTTCCACATTTTAGTTATTATGAATAATATTACTGTAACCATAGGCATGCATATATCACTTCAAGACTCTGCTTTTGATTATTTTGGATGCATACCTAGGGTGGATTATATAGTAATTTTATGTTTAATTTTCTCGAAGTACCTCCATACTATTTTCCATAGCAGCTGCACCACTTTACAATCTCAAGCAAATGCAGGGTTCCAATTTCTCCACATTCTCACCAACACTTGCTATTTCCTGTTTTTTTTCTTTGTTCTTTCTTTTTTTTATAGTAGCCACCCTAATGGATGTGAAGTAAATCAATGTAATTTTATCACTTAAAGTCAGTATATGGTAAGGCAATTCTTCATTTAAAGAAATGCAGCCTGCCTGATTATTCTTTCATGGACTTTTGAATAATACTGTCAAGTTCAAAAGGCAATGAAAATCACATTATGATTAAATAGTCTCAATTTGATAAATTAATATGGAGCCACTATCCAGAAATCCAGTACTTTTCTCCATTTATTCAAGTATTCTCTTAATTCATAAGTGAATTTGTGCAGTTTACTTTGAGTGACTCTTACACACTTATTATAAAAGCTATTTCTAGATATTTCATACTTTGATGGTTCCACTAATGCCATGCCAGGGCTGAGATGGGCTCAGGTATCAAGGATGCCTAGATGTGAGGATGCTGAAGTTGAGAAAAGGACACTAAGAACAGGTAAGGACTAAGTTGAGCTTTGAAGGAGGTTAGCAAGATGAAGCTAAGAGAAGGCATGGGAACGGTGTAAGAGCATGTGTGTGTGGGGGGGTGAGTACTTACATGTGCTCACATTTGTGCTTCTGTGTCTGTCTCTGTGTGTGTGTGTGTGTGTGTGTGTGTGCATGTGCACATGTGCATGGAAGACCAGAAGTATCCCAGTGTGCTGCACTGGTAGAGAAGTGGGGATAAGGCTGGAGGGTGAACAGGGATCATTAAAATAGTATTCTCCCCAACCAGCTTGCCAGTGTCGATGGACATGAGGAGCCAGAGAACGTCTTGGAAGGAGGAACAGGGTGAGAGATGTGCATTTCAGCCCACTTTTCCAGCAGTTCAGGCTTTTCCAATGGCCTGTGGTTAGATGTACACAGCAGAAAGCAGGGAGATGGGAAGGAAGAATCTAAGACAGCCTGGCAAGACCTGAGAGTCTAGATAGGGTTAATGATAGAGAAGATGCAAGGCAGAGGTAAGAAAGAGTTAAAAGGTGTGAATAAGAAAGAGCTGAGAGCCCAGGAGGTATAAAATTCCTGGTATGAATTTCTAAAATACTGTGCATCATTCTCAGAGGAAGGGGTATGCCAGTGGGGCATAAGGGGCTGGAGGGAATTTTCTAAGATTGAGCACAGTGAGGCTGATGCCCCAGGGAAGATTTGATAGAGATTACTAGGGGGCTAAGCCTGAAGCAGAGTTTAGGGACAGGGAAATCAAGCTGGTTGCATATACAGATGATTTCTGCCTTATAAAGGTTTCATTTAGATTTTTCCCACTTCATGGTTGTGTGAAGCAGTAGGCATTCAGTAGAAACTGCACTTTGAATTTTGAATTTGTATCTTGTTCTGTGCTATCGATAATGTGCATCAATCTTCTCTTATAATGCAAGGCATGGCAGGGAGCCACAGCTCCCAGGCTGTCCCACATTTTGAGGGGAAAACATCAGGACTCTACAATGTGCTGTGCTACTGAGTTGGAATGTTTTGTAGGTTAGGTGACTCAATGCATTTTGGACTTATGGTATTTTAACTTGCAATGAGTTTATCAGGGTATAATTCCATAATTATATAGTTTCATAAGCTGAAAAGCATCTGTAAATCACAACCAGAAGCAAGACCACCAGATAGCTCAGGGTATGAGAAGTTGTCAACAAGTGTGGGCAAAGGATCATGTGCCAGGATCATGGAGTGTGGCAGGGCTCATTCCACTGCAGCAAAGCAGGCCTGGTCAGCACAACCAAGGAGGGTCAGGGTTGTGCTCCTGAGATACTCTCTAGGGCTAAACCACATCCTAGTGGGGATGGAAGCACTGTGACTTGTGTCGCTAGAGAAAACTGGGTTCAGCCTCTCTTTATGCCCTACCAAGGCACCAGCTTAAGAAGGAGAGATTTAAGCACAAGGAAAAGTCCAACTCTCTAAAATATATTTCTGAAATAACATAAGGCTCTGCAAACAAATTCCAGGAAGACCAGCCTTTCTGGGCAGTGTCTAAAGAGAAAGAACAGTTCCATCTTCTGGGAAATGCTTTATGCTGAGAGCAAGACAAGAACACAGGTCAACCTGCTGTCCTATTTAGTTTATGTTGGTGTTCTTTCTAAATGTCTGGGGTCTGTGGCATTAGAGGAAATGAGCATTTCTCCTCTAACTGCCTGGACATTCTGCAAGAGATTTCTGGAATTTTGTAGCTGCATGATTCCCAGCTTGTCCTACACACAGGTATCCCTTCATCTATGGATCAGTTTACTGACTAGCTGACTTGTGGATATCCTCCTCCACGGAAGCCACACAGAATGTACAGATGGAGAAATGACCTCATTGCATTTTGTCCTACTTGAGATTTATTGTAAAATGTCTGTCTGTCCAACTATTGCACAGCATCTGTGACTGTCTGAACCGTTATTCTAGTTTCTAGCAATGCCAAGAAAACTGGGCAACTGTACATGGTGGGGTGAGGAAGCATGAAATTTAGAGACAAAAACAAAAACAAGTGAGCCCTAAAGACAGGCTCCTGTACCATAATCCCCATAGTCTGGCAATAGAAGATCGGACGGCAGACTGGGTGACCCTACTGGGTCTCTTGATTGTGCCACGTGTAAAATGTGGTACCTCAAGAGTTTGAACAGAAAACCTAATGAAATAATGGACACATTCCAAATCCCTGCCTTCCATTTTTGCTGTTCCGTCTCCCTCTTTGGCATTACTGTCTTGCCTGGGAGAGAGACCACTAGCAATAAGGTACAGACAGGTGAAGATGCTGTAGGTTTTCCTGAATCACCTTCATGACAAGATGCAAACAAATGATGGAAGTTTTAACCTGGGTCCTCAGACCTAGGCTGCCTATAGTTCTCCAATTTCATTTGCTTACCTCACCTCATCCAGAAGCTAGAAGAGGGGGCCTGCTCCTTTCAACATGGCCAGGGCGGGGCTTTATTGTGAATTGCTAAGCTCAAGTGTGTCTACTCGAGTCTGCCACTGTAGAGTGGTCTCTGTCCAGCCTTGTCCAGCCCTGAGAACCAAACCTCAAGGTCAGAATGTTAGAAAACCACATTGATATCTTAGGTCCAGATAGGTGACAAGTACCTGGAGTCTGGAATATCCCCAGTCAAGGAAAAGTGAATGGTGATGGAGGTCCATCCAGGGCCAGCACTCGGCTCTTCAGGAGCAACTCCAGTCTCTGGCACAGCACCCACACTCAGTTTTTAGTGGACTGCTAATGCCTCCCAGAGCCCATGGTTCGCCCTATCCCATCCGTTATGGCTTGGATCATTAATACCCCCTGAAAATTTCATAGGGATGTCAAAGATGAAATGATTAGATCATGAGAGCTATAACCTCATCGGTGGATTAATTCATTCGATGGATTAATCATTTAAATGGACGACTAGGTGTTCAAAGCTCAAGCCTAAGCCCACGTCCTCAGCCTTGCTCCCAGGTTTCTCAATCCTGTCCCGAGTTGTAATTCCATTGTGATATTCACACTGAGCGTGTGCCTTTAGCAGGATTATCTCTCTTCCCTGGCTCCCGTCTATCTGCTTCCTGACTTTCAGAAGCGGAGAAGCTTTCCTCCACCATGCCCTTCCACCATGATATTCTCCCTCACCTCAGACCCAGAGCAATGGAGCTGGTCAGTCATGGATGGCATCTCTGAAACAAGGAGCCCCAAAATAAACTTTTCTTCTTCCAAGTTGTTGTTTTCAGGTATTTTTGCTGACAATAACAAAAACCTGACTAACATACCACCCCTATGGTGCCTGGCTTTCTACACAATGCCCAGGACACAGTAAAGCTGAGAAGCAATGAGGGGACTTGCAGCCCATCAAGGCTCAGCATTCCCTATTTATTCGTCATGGTATCTCTGGCCCTCCCTCTTCCCCACGCTTCCTCTGCATCCAAAGGAGGTCCATTCCACTTCCTGGATGTTGCCAACGCTGAGTGTCTTCACACGCATTCACATGCACACAGACGTCTGGTCCATCTCCCAGGAGATGGACAGAGACACTTCTCCTGAGTTTGAGGATGATGTCTGGAGAAGTGACACAGTTTTTCTCTAAAGCTGATAGGGAAGTCCAGGAACACCAGGTCCTTAATTTTGGGTGTCCTGCCAAAATGGAAATTGCCTTCTTATTTTTTCAGAGGAAGCAGAAAAATATGAGAATGTGGGGCCCAGGACTGGAGACAGAACACCGCAGGCATGGCGGTGCCATGGGAAGGTCTTTGGGGGTCACTGAAAGGACATATGTGATGTATTGTGGGGGGCAGTGGTAACAAATCCATAGCTCTCACTTCATTCAGAATGACATCATCAAGGTTTTTGACTCCTCAATGGACTCTGGTATGAGCCCTGCAGCCTGCAACACATCTGCCCCATGTGACCAGCTCAGAACAGGAAGGACATTCATCTAATTGCGTCTCACTCTGTTGGACATCCCCTTTGACCCACTTGTTCAGGTCTCTTGTGTAATAGACATTGCCACAATTGTTAATCTGAATGTCCTAGTAAATGTGTTTTATACACTGCAAATAATTAACAATGGACTTGGTGACTATCTTTTATTGGATGAGCTGGGCATCCTCCAGCCCACTAAAGCTCAAGCCTAAGCCCCCACGCCTCAGCCTTGCTCCCAGGTTTCTCAATCCTGTCCCAAGATGTAATTCCATTGTGATATTCAGAAATAAACTCTCTTGTTTCAAACCTGCACCAGCTGATAGTCCGCACCACTGGCATGTGAGTGTCAATATTGTAGCAACAAGTTAAAGACTGCAAATTGTACATGTAGTGGAAGAGTGAGTGTATATAATATTTCATTTCTTTGCTTCTATCTAAGAGAGAGGGTGTAATCCAAATGCGTTTAAGAATATCATATCTCAATTTTAGAGATAGCTTCGGTATAAAGTTGAGGCAATGGAATAAACTTCAATTGGTTCTAACTGTCTGGAATGTGTGTTGTGGGAGGCCATCCTCTCACATGATTTGAGTTACCTCCCTGGCTGGGTGAGAGGCGCTTAGACACCGCTGTGTTAGAGCCTTCCTCACCCTTTCCCAGATCCCAGGGCTTGTCCGTGCAGAGGCGTGTCTGGCCACTGCTCCAAAGATCCAATCATCGCCCCTGATCTTGGGATGCTGCCCCCCTTAACCTTCATTGGATGGGATTTTCCCTGGAATTTTTCATTCCCCAATAAAAGCCCAGTCCCTGGCATGTTCTCTCTCTCTCTCTCCTCTTCTGTAAACCTCGCCACCACATTAGGTGGCTGGAGGCGGGAGCTAGGAGAAGCCTCTTGGAGCTGGTATTAAAGGTAATGAGAGTCTTGTCTCTTTAATTTAAAACTCCCTAGACATTACTTATGAATCGAACCTTCTTTCATGAAGCCAGTGCTGGTCACATGGCAGAATGTGTGCTTTTGGATTTTGCTTTGGACACTGAAATTTTCTAACAGAGAAAAAAAGTAAGGAAAGAACAAATGAAGGCACATCAGAAAGTGGTTGCCCAAAGAGGTCAAATAATTAACACTGAGCTTGTTGGAAACTTAAAATTTGTTCAAAATATGGATTCAAACAGTGAGCCCCTTTCAAAAGACCCAGTTTACAATCTAATTCTCCCTTTCCCTCTCTCCCTCTCAGTGTTACATCCCCCAACTGTTACTATAATATTAACAAGAATCAGTGAGAAACTAAAAACAACAAAATGAACATTGATTTGAATTTCAAGATCAAAACATTCACCTCCATGAAATAATGCCTAGTGAACTCCTAGATAAATTATTTTTATGCAAGTAAATATCCATTACCTTCTGGGAAGTACATTCAGAAGCAACTTTTATTTTTATTATTTTCTACCTGCGTACAGTGTTTCATGGTTATGGTGTTTTGTGTTCTAATAGTTGTTTGAAGTCCTATTGTCATTAGTTGTTCTTCAGCATCATATGTTATTTTACTTTTTTGGGTACTTTATCAGATTATTTGTCATACAATGGTTTAAGATGATTTAGACTTTGTAGGTTAAACAATGTAACTTAAATCATCTCATACTGCATGTGGTGGTTGGTGGTTTGTTGAAAATCTGCCTTCAAATGTTTTATCTTAGACAACGCTAAGTTCAGTTATATTAAAGGGACATTTCAAATGCTATTGCTCACATCCTTCTCCTAAACCATACCTGTAAATCCTGAGCATACAGGACTGTTGATACAACTCATGCACATTCCCATGTATGGCTGGTGCATTCCACATGAATGTATACACACACACTGCTCCTTATTCTGACATCTGCCAACAGTAGTTGCAGGATTCAGGCCCAAGGAAGGTCATGAGCTCATTTTGTTTTCTCAGAAAGCCACATGACTGCAAACTTCAACCAAAGAGACATTCAAGACTCTTAAGTGTCCCAAAATCAGAATCTGCTTGATTTTACAAATTGAGATGACCATGAACATTTTGTTTACAAAATCCTGGAAAGATGTGGTTAAGAAGAAATGGAACCTAGAAAAGTTAAGAGACTTGTTTAGGATCATTCAATGAGCAAGCATCAGAGCCCAGAGATTGAAAGATAAGTCTTCAAATAGGCATTCCAAAAAGTACTGAGCAGGTGGTGTGGTGCAGAGGACAATCCGTAAGTGGTTCCTCCATTCACGCCCTCCTCTATCCAGCTGATACCAAGCACACTGCCTGGAAGCAGATATAGCAATGACAAGGGCACTGAACTGCAGCCCATTCCTGAAGACCACATTAAATTTTTTTTAACTTAGGGGTGAGGTGGGAGGGGCATTAAACCCATCTCCTACAAGATGGTTCTTCACTTAGAAAAAGGTTAACTAAGGATGCCTTTAAATAGTACACCATAAAGGTGTTTAAAGACTCCGAGAATGTCATTGGCAATTTTTAGGAACAGCTTTTATCTAAAAGAAAGTGCAGAGGTGTGCAGGGTGGGAGGGGCCCTGTGGGGGAGGATGTCCCCTCCTGCTAAATCTGGTGGCCTTCCATGTGCTCTCTGTGCTCTCCAACCAACAGAAATCACATTGAACACTAAATCCCAGCATGCAGAGCCTTCTCTGAGAACATATCAAGTGTGACCAGTATGAGGACCAAAAGTTTCCTAATTAAAAGATGAAACATTGAATAGCACCTTCTAGTGTCTCTGATATAAAATGTAAGGAAATAGCTCTTTATTCTCTTATTACAGTAATAACTCCTGAGGAAATAGGAGTTAAAAGTTAGTGAGAACCATGAGTTAAGTCCAGTGTAGCCCTTCCATGTCAATGATAAATGTGGAAGAAATTCATTGCAAATAATTTATGAATTGAATTTTAAACATTTTAGCAAAAAGAAAAAGTTGTTTTGCCTATCAGGCTTCAACTAGACTATGCCCTAATTTATACAGCAACTGGTATAAATCAAATCCAAAAGTTTAAAATACCTTTTTTCCCTCATTATATGGATTTGTCTTTCCTCTTTCAACAGCCCCTTCCACATTCCTCCAGGAAAGTTAGCAGGTTTCTTTTTTACCCCTAATTACAAATGGGGGTGCCTTTATTTGTATGTTAACCTCACCGATGTTATTAATAAGTCATGGAATTATTAATAAGTCATTTCTGAGCCTGGGGGTGTGCTCAATGATACAGCCAGTGCATAGCATGCAGGAGGCCTCCGGATTCCTTTCAATTCCCAGGACCAAAACAACAACAACAAAAAAAATAGTAATTTCTGATGATTAGGTGAAAATGAAATAAACTGTTATCAGTTTGGAAAGACAGACATGAAGTAGAATTTTTTTTAAATCTAAATAATGTAATTCATAATTTTTAAATTAACTTTATTGACTATTGTCAATCTGTATACATTTATGGGGTACCAAGTGAAGCTATTATTTATGTACATAATGTAGAATGGTTGAATGAATCTAATTAACATCTCTCTCACCTCAAACACTGATCATTTGGGGACGAGTTTTTGAAATCCTTCAAACATGGCCTCCACATGAGGAGCCAGGTAACTGGGTGAGTCAGACAGACAGACAGACACACACACACACACACACACACACACACACACACACACAGGGGCAGTGTACTATTCTATTCTTGGGTGTCATCAAAATTTTCCATAATAAAAAAGTTTAAAAATAGATTTCCCCTTTTCCCCCTTTATTGAAGGAAGCCCTCTTGATTATGATGATTCCATTTTCATGCAGAAGGCATAGGCGGGTGGAGTACAGTGGGAAAAGGCATCAAACCAGCAGCATACCCAGGTTTTAGAGACAGGCAGGAAGGGAGCAAGGGCCAAGGGCACTTGCTCATACATCCACAGGCCTGGCACCTGTGGTGTAAATCTCCTAAAAGACAGTCAACACAACCGCAAGACGTGCAGCACGCAATTCTTCTGAAAATTCGACTCCAGCTTCCTACTGCCCTTGCTAGAACAGACATGAGATTGCTGCCCGCCACCTTGGCCGCTGGTTGCCACTCTGGCTACTGCAACGGGAGTCCTCTTTGAGGACCACTTTCCCGCACCGACGCCTGCTGCATTGGCAAAGGCATCCTAGCAAGGAAAAGTTGGCTCGCTCTAGGATTTGTTATGAGGCTAGTCACCCCACAGGCTGCAGGTCTGCGCAGCGCGCCGCCTCTCCTTTTGGGCTCTAGACCAAACCCGCTAGCTTGTAAGAGGGGGTCGGACAGATACACAGCTCACGCGCGCGCGTGTCCCACCACCTGATTGTAAACTAAAAACGGAGGCACGGAATAATGTCCAGACCAAAATCAGGTCGGCCAGTAACTGCTGCGTTGGACATCCGGACGAGGCTAGGGAAGGCGCAGGCATCTGGTCCCTGCCAGCAACCAAGGCGCCAGCGCGTCTGACGCCGCAGAAGGTTGCGCGCACCTGAAGTCCGGGTGCCAAGTGTCAAAGCTTCTGCATGCAAGTGGACCACCGCAGAAAATGAGGGCTACCTCCTGCCGTCCACAGAAGCCACAATCCCTCCAACATCTCCACAAAGCACAACTGCGGGAGCTCACACTACTGGGGTCTTATAGAGACCAAAGCCCCTTCCCTAAAAAAAGTGCCCAACTCCATGGATGACCCATTCTTCTTTCTCTCCACTACTCCGAGAGCGCACATGAAAAGACAGAAATCACGCCTAGGGAAAGAGACACTACAATTTGAACCCCAAAAGCGCATCTGCTTGCTCCCATTTCGGCGCCAGAGCCGGAGGCTCCCAGGGCTGCAGGCTGTCGCGCTGCCAGGGGACAGACAGATCGCTAAAGCTGGTCATGCCGTGGCCGGCAGTGAGGGGCTTCAGAAGTCCTCGCCGCCGTCCTGGTAACCGTTGGTATTCCCCATCCCAAACACGCTTGCACCCTTGCTTTCCTTTTCCCCTCATCTAGGCTACTCGAAGTCTGTTTCCCTTCCCTGTCCCTAGTCCGCGGCGGCTACTCTGCTCACCCGGGCAGTGTCGGTCTCCTCTGGGTCGCTCCGGGGGCGGGGGTGGGGGATAGTTCCAACCTGCAGAGCCAATGCCCGCCGCACGCTCCAACGGCCCTGGGCAGTCTGGTTCCCCAGCGCTCCCAGGACTCAGTCTCACCAGCTCCTATGGACTTCGCGCAGCATCCCCTCCGTGTCGCTGGGGTGCCCCGGGTGGCGAGAAGCCAAGGTGCAGCACGGGCGGATAGCACCCAGTTCCTTCCTGCGAATTTCCCCCGCCAGCTCCTGTTTTCCCTTTCGCCCGGCGGCCAGCGCCTCCCAAGTCCCGCTACTGCGACCACCCGGACTTACCGCGGGCGCCAAGCCGCCACCGGGTCTGCGTGGTACAAGGCGGAGCCAAGAAGCCCTCCGCTGCAGGGCAGCCTCCCGCGCCCGCCACCAGCACGCGGCCCCCGCCCCACCCCCGTCCACTCCTCAGTTCGTCCGCTCCGCCGGGGCGGTCGGGACTTACCTCCGGGACAAGGTGACCCGGCTGGTGCGCCCAAGCGGCCGCCCGCGAGTCTCCGGAGCCAGCGAGCGTGCGGGGCGCAGGGCGGTGCGGCGCCCGCCTCTGCTCCTCAGCTCCCAAGCTCTCTCCTTCTCTGCCCTCCCCTTCGCTCCCCTCGGCGCTGCTTCGCTCCTCTCCCCCCGCCGCTCCCCGCCCAGTGCTCGCCGCCAACGCCCCCGGCTGCCCCGCGCGTAAGGGAGCTCCGGGAGCGGGGCAACAGCGGCAGCCCGGGCGGTGGGGAGTCCGGAGCGGCGGCGGCGCCGGGGCGGAGTCGAGTCCTCTGGGCCCGGGAGGAAAGAAAAGGGTGCGAGGAGACTCCGGTGGCGTGTGGGGCACGGGGCGCCCGGGGGCGCGCCGCTCCGCTTGCCTAGTCTGGCGACGCGCGTGCGAGAGGTGGCAGCCTTGGGGCCCTGGGGAGGAGGGCAGCTAGGAGGAGGAAAAGGGAGCGGCCCTGATCGAAGGAGGCTGCCAACTTGCCCCAGGCCAGCGGGGCCCTCCCGGCTGTTAGCGTCTGGTGGGTGGCCCGGGGCCAGAGTCTGGAAATTGAGGGTGACAGAGGCTGGGGGAGGGGGACAGACACTGGGGACTAGGAGGACAGGAATTTGCAGCCTGACTCCGGGAAGCGATGTCTCCCCTCGGTCCTAAAGGCCTCCCCAGGCTCCAATTCGGTTTTGAGGTTCATGACAACTCACTGTGAGGGTCAGGCGAATTTGTTCAAATCCTGACCTGCTAAGCCATTGATGGAGGAGGAAGCAGGCAGAGAGCGGATACTCGAGACCCCTAAGCTCCGAACCAACCAATTATTAGTTCATGAAGGGCCCACAGTAATTGCAACTGAAAGGAAACCAGGGCGGCGGCGGGGGGGGGGGGCGGGGGTATAATGATGGCAGAAGAGTAGGTAGTGGGAAGCCTAGGGAAGGCCACCTATCAAGACAGGCTGAATTTCAAACGTCGGTGAAGGCCTGAGGGTGAGAAAGAGGTGTTTTCATTTTAGATTTTCTTGAGAACGAACTATGAAAGAAAGATCCGCCAGAAATAGGGTCAAAAGTTATCTATAATAAAATCTGTGCGCCCCTCTTTCAACACCAGGTGGAGACCCGCGGCGCATTCCAATCCTGCCAACCCAGGCTCGCGCCCTGGTGGTCAAGGCTGAATACGTTCCAGGATTCCATGTTTCTGTAGTTCCATGTGCAGAGCAGAGCTCTCCCTTCTGCCTGAAAAGCCTTTGCTCCTGAGAAGGCGCTGCGTCTTGCCTAGGTCTTCACTGTTGGGGTTGCCACAAGGCAGGGGTTGAAGGGAATGTGGGGCTGTACTGCGTTCCCTTTGTAGGAACCTCCCCTTTGCGTCCCTTTCTGTAGAACATCAGCTCCTCCAAAACAATGCTAAAATGTAGAGTGCAGCCAGAAGGAGGCATTTGGGAGGAGGAGGAGGAGGTCAGGGGAACCTGCCATACTTCTACAGTTCTTTGCTTGGGAACATTTAAGTTCGTCTTTCCACCTGAATAACACTCCCATCACCTTCCTCTGAACTAGACACTCCTGGGGGTTTCCACCTCTGAACCACAGAGATGCAAGGCAGCGGTCTGGAACACTCTGAGAAAGTATATTGTGCATTTCTCCCATCTAATAGGAAAACAGTTTACCATCTTAAAGCAGTTTACCATTTCTAGGTCCTTTTCTAAACAGAACATATTGTCATTGAAACTGCAAGGGAAAGCAGATTTTGTGAGATCCATTTGAGTTGAAGAATCAGTATTCCCGATTATCAGATGAAGAAAGGGATGTTTTAAAAGGCCCACTGATCTTCCCCACAGCCATCCAATATGCAGGAGTAGCCCCAAAGTCAGCAAAGACAGGTTCCCTACCTCTAGCCAAGGCTTTTTTTTTTTTTTTTTTTTTTTTTTTTTTAGTGCACCTTTGGGTTGGCTTTGGAGGCAGGTTTTATTTTGCCAAGAGAACACCTGCCTGGGTAACTGCCAGGGCTTGCTTTTACCTCTAGGGTATTGTTTGAATTTTAAATTGGATTTTTCCTAATATAGCAGGCAAACACCCTGTGGAGTGCATCATAAAACATGACCACAGTTACCTGCTGGTTCTCCTCCCTCCCAAAGTGAGTGGAATAGAAGTTAAAGAAAGAAAATGCCTTTGCAGTTACTTCCAGTATTTGGTTCTAGTGGACTATCTTCATGTCTTCATGTCCTAGTTCTTTGAAAGTTTTCTGCTGGATGCTTTGGAACTCTATACCAGCCCTTCCAGGGAATGTTGAGTATGGACACACATACTGTGTGTGTGTGTGTGTGTGTGTGTGTGTGTGTGTGTCTGCATATATATATATGCATATGTATATATATTTTTAAGTGGGTTGTACTTCCTAAAAAGATTTCTCCAGCTTACTTCTTTTAATCTACCTCACCCAATTTAGCATTTAAACATTCACATTTTATTTTTCTATTGTGGAACATACAACTTCTCTCCCACAGTTGAAGTTGCTGCATTTTATGTTCCTTCAACTCTTTGCTTAGGCACATCCCAAATATTGAGCAAATGTGTTGGATTGTTAATTGAAGGAAAAAACACATTGGATTATATTCTCATAAAAATGATGTCCACTGAAGAAAGAGGGTAGCAGCACACAGGGTCAGTTTCTTAACATCCTAGTTGTTTGAATGAAAAATGAAAAAAAAAATAGAACGTGGTGTACACTTAAATTTCTTCTTTTCTCAATTATTATTTCTCCTGTTATACTCATTTAGCCTTGAGATCTCAAATTATCAGTTGACTTTTCTTCACAGCAACACACACAAACACACACACACACACACAGTTTAGTGTTTTGTAACACAGATGACCTTACATTTCATTGCAAAAGAAATTTAATTTGGGGGGTGCAGGGAATCATGTGTAAATAGAGCAAAGTCACCTGTTCTTGACAGATGTAACTACTCAGGGAAGAGATCCTGAGTTCCTGGTAGGCCTCAGTTGATCTGCAATGGGAGCAGCACCCACAGGCCAGTTTCTCTTAAATGCAGAACTCTAGTTGTTGCTCAGAATGTGATTGTAACTATTTTGCTATGATATAGCATTGAAATAAAGGCTTTCAAGAAAGTCAATGAAGAGCTGTCACATATCAGGCAGCAATAGGACACAGTAGAAATTGCCAAATCTCCAGGAAATTGGCTAACCTTCTCAACAATGCTTATCTCTCAGAAGAGATTACAGAACTCTCAGAGCAGAGAGAGGTCAGAGGGGCCAATTCCTGTGTTGTGAGAAACTGTCATTCAGGCACCAGCAAGCTGTCAAGCTTTTGGCCAACTTTCAGAATACTCTGCTTCATGTCCAGAGATAGGAGACGTGATAAGAGAAACAAGAGATTTGAAAGGTTTTCAAATCGGAAATATTCCTCAACATATCTTGAAATAAAAAGCTTTAGACTGTGGAGTTATTGGAAGCACGAGGATGCCCTAGTGTGTGGGGCTCAACAGTGCCCTTTAAGAAACCATCTGTATGTCACAGGTAAAAAAGGCTCAGCCTTTAGTATTGATTGCAATGCCATAGATTAAAAGAAAAAAAAAATCAGTACCCAATTCAAAAGCTGTGCGTTAATCTATTTTTTTCCTCCCCCTCCCCTCCCCCCAAAAAATATTATTAAACTGTTTGGCTAAAGTCAGTGAGTTCCAAGAATTGAAAATCTGAACTGTAAAGTTGAATCTTATTGACTTAGAAGGGTATGAAGATGTCCTTCGCAATGTTCAATATAGACGTGATGGGGGAGGCTATAAGAAAAAGGTGAATTGTTATTAAAAAAAAAACTCAAAACTTAAAATAAGTCTGAAAAAAAATGTTGACATGAATTCAGAACAGAATAAAAAGATGCAATCAAGTGTCAGAATGGTAGAGCGGGATGGGAACTTGATGATCACCTAGTTCCTCTCTTGGATGTTATGCTTGACAAAACAGTTCCAGAGGGAGTGGGCAGAGGAGAAGCTAATTCTAGGTCCAGTCTACTGACTTCTAGCAATCTAGCCTCTGCCTCCATTATATCCCTTTGGAAAGAATCAAGAAAGAGAGAAAAAAACAATATATTTTAAGTAACCTCTATATGTGCCAGTATATCAGCTATCTATTGCTGCATAACAAAGTACACAAAAAATCATGGTTTAAAATGATAACTATTTATTTGTTCATGGTTCTGAAGGTTGGCAACTAGGGATAAGCCAGCTGAGGTCAGGTGCCTTTGCTGTGCATACTATATCTAGGCCCACTTGTGCATTTGCAGTCAGCTGGCTGTCAGAGGCCTTATCATATGCCTGGGGGTTGTTGGTGGCTGTGGGCCATGGGTCTCTCCTCAGAAGTCTCACCCAGAGTTCTTTACAACATGCTGGCAGCAAGGGAAGGCAAGTCTCCATGCTTTCCAGGCTGGCATCACATTGTCTTATTGAGCGAAACAGTAAGGGCCCCCTCCCTTTTAGAAGATGGGGAAACAACCTCAACTTTTTAATGGACAGAACCATAAAATTGCATTGTAAAAGAGAGGAATGAAAAGAAATCGTGTCCGTTTTTGCGATTTATTACATCTGGCAAGGAGATAAATTCTTTAGTTATGTAACCTTATTCAATCTTGATCAGAGCTCTGTGGGGCCAGCAGGGATGATTCCAAGGAATTAGGAAGCTGAGTTTAGGGACTGAGTAGTTCATCTCTCTCCACATAGCTAAGGAGTGATGATTGGGACTCAATCCGGTCCTGTCTTCAAATTCCCTAATATCCAACATTAACAGAGGGTGCCTGTCAAGAGTTAGCTAAATGCTCACTGGGAAAGTGAGAAGCTCAGACCTTGGAGCCAGGCAAACCTGGGCTCAAAATAATCATCTGCCACTTTCTATTATTCTGTCTTGACTGATAGAGCTGAGCTTCCTCATATCTAAAATGAGCATGGTTATAATATCTGCTGCCTGGCATTACACAAGGCAAGGGTGTGTTCAGAGTGAGCAGCCTGTTTTTCTGAGCAGAGTTGACTGGTTATTATTTTTAAAGACAGGTGGCAAGACAGGGGTAGCTGGGTGCATTTTCTAAGGAAGAAGAGAGAAATGGCACATTCTAGACCCTTGGCACAAAGTGGATGCTGACACTGAGAGTCTCCAGAAGAATCCTCAGAGTATAAGAGAGGTGACTTGACATTTCTCTTCCATCTAAGGATCTTCTTATGTCAAGGGGACAGAGGCTGCACGTAGCAGTCATCATCATGTCATCTCAAGATACCCAGATCCCTGGACCAATTCCATGTGCCACCCCCAGATTCTCTGCCCTTTGCTGCTAATGGTTTTCATCTGCAGGTGGCCTTGGTATAACTCTCTTTCCTGGAACTGCTTTAGTTTCTATTAACAACAGCATAAAAACATGGGCTCTGTGTTCCACTCACCTCTAACCTTTAAATCTAGAGGCTGGAGAGATACTTGGGCATATCTAGCATAGTAGGAAAACATGTCGTGGTATGGTGGGAAAGACATGGGCTTTGGACTTAAAGGTCTAGAGCTGAGTCATACTGTGAGGATGAACTCCAGATTACCCATCCTTTTTATTTGGTTGAAATTCAGCAAACTTCTTGACTTCTAGAACATCAGTTTCTTCAGCTATAGGATGGTCATAATGGCATTGACCTTTGAGGGCTAGTCCAGAAACCTGCCAACAATGAGCATTCGGAATAGGAGCTGTGGTTGTGATGGGAACAGGGCTCAGGGCTACTTGAAAGGAAATCCTTCAAGGTCTCTCTCTTCCCTCAAGACCTGATTAGAGACAAAATAGCAGACTTTGCTACTTGTGCTCATCCTCAACTGGGATTTTTTTTTTTTTTTCTGTTGAGTTCACAATTTCCCAGACCTTAACTGGATAAGGTTTGTCACACCTCAGGAAAACATAGGGTGTTAAAATATCCAGAAAGAAATTAACACATGACTTCTCCTGAAAGCAGAACCATTCTGCAGGAAAATAATCCCAGGGAGAAGGAATGAAGGGCCATAGGATAGTCAGCTGGGAGGGAGAGGAAGCCAGTACAAAGAGGAATCCCTAGTCTGGCCTCCACCATGCCCTGGGAACATCCACTAAATGAGAGTGTTTCTCAGAATCACTCAGCCCAAGGGATAAACAACTATATTGCCCTTGGCCTCTTTTGTCAGAACTGAGGAGATGTTAACAAACCCACTTTTCTAGGTGGGTCAAACAGGTCTCTCTGGTATAAGAGAGCTAACTAGAAATCTGGGAAATTCTGTCATGTATGACTTTGTGAAATTCCTGTATCATCCAGTCCTATATTAAAGATTTGCATCCTCGGTTGGGGATGTAACTCAGTGGTAGAGCTTTTGCCTAGCATGCAAGAGGCCTTGGGTTTGATCTTTAGCACCACAAAGAAAATAAATATATACATTCTGCTTCAAGGCGCTTTTAGGTGTTGTTATAGTTTAGATATGAGGTGTTCCCTAAAAGCTTAAGTGTGAGACAGTGCATGAATTTTCAGAGGTAAAATGATTCGATTTTGAAATATTTAATCTAATCAATGGATTAGTCCACTGATATAGATGAACTGAGTGGTCACCATAGGCAGGTAGCGGATGACTGGAGGATGGAGGTCACTGGGAGTTTATCTTTGGGGTTTATATTTTGTCCCTGTTGAGCAGAGCTCTCTCTGCTTCCTGGTTGTTGTGTCTTGAGCTGCCTTCCTATACCATGACCTTCTATTTCATCGGGGGCCCGGAGCTATGGAGTTGGCCAACCACAGACTGAACTTCCGAAACTGTGAACTAAAATAAACTTTTCCTCCTTTACATTGTTCTTGCCCGGTATTTTAGTTACCATGATAACAAATAAAAATAAAAAAAAAAATTGGCTAAAGCAGGCGTCAAATTGATCTTTTCTGTAAGTGTCCCTTTATTGACATTGGGCTACATGGCCACTCATCATCTTGTAGGGTATATCACATAAACACAAAGGGAAGAAGTTTTGTTTATGCAGTCCTATTGTGGTGGATTCCAGACCTTTACCAACAAATTGTCCCTCATGAATCAAGCAGTCACAAATTGGGTAAGAAACAGCAAAGTTCAAGTGCCCCCATTTTTGCTCTGTACAAACATTATGCATTCTTTCCTCTGTCATTCTGCTTGGTTTAGCCCTACAGCTATTCTGCTGGCTCCCAACCTTGATAATTCATGTCTTCTTCCTAGATTGTCACTTGGCCTGATTGCAGGTTTGTCCTCACATTCTCTTGAACATTTCTGGCTACTGCCTATGAAAACTGTCTACACCCAGCCTCCAGCATCCTGTTCCTGTGTCAACAGTGTGGCCAGTCCTCTTATGCCTCAACAACAGCTCACCCCTACTCTTCCCTGGCAGACGACTTCTCTTTGAATTTCATCTAGTTAATGATCTCTATAATGGAGCTAATTATTCCATAATATGTGCCATATCATAATCATTTTGTATCCTAGAGAAAATTTTGTTTTAACTGAAAGTGGAAACTGATTGTTCCCAGAATGTGCAGAATGTGCTCAAAAACATTCTTCAAAAAAATAGGTTCAGATATACATTTCAATCCACATACCAAAGTAGAGCAATGTGCTTCTTCACTAAAATGAAATAAGACCACGTTTCCCTTGCCGTATAAAAGAACCGCATGCACTGTGATAGCTCTAACATAATGAAAAACTGAGAGGCTGGGACTCTTGAAAACATTGTCAGTGCAGAACTAACCCTTAAAACATGTCATTAATTATTAGCATGATTTCTGACATTTTCTAAGAGGGCTATGAATATGTTTTTGGCTCAAGAAAATGTATATCTTGCTGCATTTGCTTTTTTTTTTTTTTTCTGTGAGGGGGAAAAAAAAGTTCTATTGCAAAAATAACCACTTCTGTAATTTTGCAGGATGTGGAACTGGAAGGGAAAATCACAAAGGTAAGCAATTTCATTTTTGTGATTCCCAGTTTATCACTCATATTTTAAGAAAAGAATGCCTCTTAAACAAAGGAACTTAAGCAAGTGCCTGAACTCAACTGCAGCTTTCCTGCTCTGTCTCCCTGACTTGTGTTCCCAGACATTGTTGTGCAAATAAGCACCAGCTCACAAAGAACCCTAGCTGAGAGATCCACAGCTGGTCTGACAGTGGTCCCTCCAGGGGCCCCTGTAAGTGGTTTGGGCACCCAGGTCTCAAGAAGGTCACCTCTCATAGCAGAAGCCAAGCTTGGCCAGGTGGGATCTAATCAGTTTTGGGAATATAGGACAAACATGCTCCATTGGTAGCAGATAGGAAAGAGTCCCTTCAATATAAGGATCCCCTAACAATTTTCACATCATGTACAACCACAAGAATAGGATCCTAATTATATTCCATGTATGTACAATATGCCAATATACACCCTACCATCATGTATATCTAAAAAGAACAAATTAAAAGTAAAAATAAATTTAAAATTCCAAACTCTTCAAAAGAGGGTTCATCAGCCAAGGTCTACCTTGTTAGATGTGCTCATATCTTGTTCCCACCCACAGCCATGGAAGGAATCGAAACAAAGTGGTTCAACAAAGAATGGAGAAGCTTTGGTGGAAGCCCAGTGAGCCCACACAGCACTGGAAGGCCAAGTCACCAGATACATCCTTTCCTTTCCTGGGCTTCTTCCAGCATTTGTGGGGTCTCCTACTGGGCAGGGAGTAAGTGGGGACTGGTGAGCCTGGCAAGTGTGGCTCTGACTGCAGGAACAAGTGAATAGCCATGACTATTCAGACTGATGATTCCTCTGCAGGGGAGATGTAAGGGTCCCAATGGAGTAGAGGGGGAGGGTGTAATCAAGACAACTGGGACTCTGGATGAGGAGTAGGTACTTTTGACCTGTGGGCACTTCTTATGCACCCTGGGAAGTGGGAGAAGATAGTGCTCTTAGAGGATGTGTGCTTTTGTGGGTTCTTCTGTCTGAAGAAACACAGAGCCCTGGAGTGTAGGTTGTATGAGTTAAAGTGGAAAGGTAGGTGATGGCCTGATCACTAGAGGTCTCTTGTTAGATTTAAAGAGGTTGAACCTCATGCTGGACCATAATTTTGACTAGAAGAATAATGGAATTGGATCCATGTAGGTAAGTTTTGAGTAAGTCTTCCACAGACAGCACAGAAAGATTCGAATCACTTGCAGATTGTTGTGACAGCTTCAAAGCAATCAAATACTATTAACCACACCAGTGCTTCTCCTGTGCTTTGCAATATGCTTTTTTTTACAAAAACACCTGCAAATAATGACTCTATGGTCAGGACAATCTCTGGAATCCCATTGCTCCTTCTGGACTCTCAGAGGGATGCTTTTCCACTCCTCCTTGTCTGCCCCACTCTAGATGCATGTCTATTCCATGCACCTGCAGGCCCATCTCCAACATTGCCACTTCCTCCTTAAACAAGAGTGGGGCCTTGCCTTTCTTTCAGAAAGGGAGTCACCTTCTTTCTCTGTGTGTCCTACCACCTTGTGCCTGGAACACAGTTGCACAGACAACCATGGAGTGAATATATATAATGGGGCCTCATGAGATTACGATGGAGCTAAAAAGTCTGCATCACCTGCAGAAAAGTGAAAACAATTTTTACAGTTTACAATTATATTAAGCTAAGGTTCATTTATGATTAAAGGAAGAAAAACGTTTTAAAATCAATTTATTGTAACCTAAGTGCAGTTTTAAGTCTTCAGTAGCATAGGGCGAGGTCCTGGTTCTTCACATTCACTCATCACTCACTCACACCCAGAGCTACTCTCAGTCCTCCAAGTACCATTCATGGCCAACACCTGTGAGGGTTACTCTCAGTGGTCAACTTGATTAGATTCACAGATCCCTAGGAAATTAGTGAGGCACACTTCTGGGTGGTCCTCTGAGGATGATTCCAGAGATTACTGGCACGTGAGATGGCAAACTAAGCGGGGAGACCTGCCCTGAGCATGGGAGGAACCAACCAATAGGCCAGGGTGTGTGGACAGAGCAAAAGGACAAAAAGGGAAAGCAGAAGGTAAAAGCTTGCAGAGCAGGCAAACTCAGTTCTCCTTGAGCAGGTTCATCTGTCACTGCAGCATCGCCCCTGTTCAATCTCCAGCTTCTGCAGTCTTTTAATGCGAACTCACACCAACTACTCTCCCGTGAGTTTCCAGGCCTTCAGCCTTGGAACTGGGGTTGCATCATTGGTCTCTGTTGTTCTGAGGTATTCAGCTTCTTGGACTAAACTACTGGTCTCCCTCGTTCTCCAGCTTGCAGACAGCCATTGTGGGATTATGCAGCTTCTGATCATGTAAGTCAATCTAATAAATCCCCTTCCATAATTATATATATGCATGTATATGCACACACACACACACACACACACACACACACACATACACACACATTCTATTGGCCATGTTCCTCAAAAGAACCCTGATGCAGTGCCCTACACAGGTTACCATTTTTTAATCTTTCATATTTTTCTATATCTTTTCTATGTTTAGATACACAGATACTTAATGTTCTGTTACACTTGCTGAAATTAGTCAGCACAGTAACTTGCTATACAAGTTTGTAATACAGGAGCAACAGGATCTACCATATAGCCTGGGTGTGTACTAAGCTATATCACCTGGATATGTGTAAATACAGTCTATGATATTCAGACAACGTTGAAATCACCTGACAAGTCATTCCTTAGACACTTCGAGAATTTTCTCTTCAGGGTCATTAAGTGATGAACACCCGTATGTTCATCTCTCCCATACTCTCACTGATGGGAAACGCTGGAGTGTCAGGACTACACTTGTGCATGTGTTTGTGCATCCCATAGGCACAGCAGCTGTGTCCCTTCCCTGTGGACATTTGTGCTCAGTCAGTGTGGTCTGAGGGGCCTCTCTCTGGAATTTCCTCTGATTGCATCTCCTGGCTTCCTTACCCTCCAGCCATTCCAGATCAACTCCACCTGCTGCTTCCCTGCTGAACAAAGAAGCACTAAAATAAAAAAGGTCAGAATTAGTGGAGCAGCAGGGAGTGTTTCAAGGTGACCCAGAAGGCTGATCCTTCATATTGAGTGGATTAGAAGCTTGAAGGAGTGACACCAACAAGAGCCACTCAGGAGGAAAAGGACCCTTGTGTCTTGCCATTATTGTAGTTTGTCACCATCTTCAGGCCCATGACTTCTCACTGTCCTATAAATAGCACGTTAGCTACCACCAAAATAGCAAAATAAGAATGATCTAATTTGTACTCGCATTTTAACCGAAGGCTCTGGTGGGGCTCTCCTCACAGCCTTGTGCTCCCCTCTTTGATGGGACAGGTCAGAACTGGGGCAGCACATATTGTCCAGAAATATGGGGGCTGGCCATGTGTGTGGGATCCTTTCACTCTGCCCTCTGCTGCAGCTACCCTGAGCCAGTTTCTTCCTTCCCTCCCCTCCATTCCCCTTCCTTTCGCTCCCTCCCCCTCCACTCCACTTTATTTCACTTCACTTCCTCTCCTGTCCAAGGCCCCACATCCTGCACTTATAGGAAGAGTGATTAATCAATATATGCAGGAAATGGGGGACAGCTCAGTGCTCAGGACACCTTGGTTTTCAGTGTGCACACGTTTGCTATTTATGGTGGATAAGAAGTCCAGGTGATGGTGAAATGGGGAGGGGAGTGTCCCAGGTTTCAGACCTGCCCGGTGCTCAGAGAGCTGCCCTCTGTCTGGGCCCAGTATTTAAGGGGACTTCCCTATATTTGCCATCGTAAGAGACAGAGAAATTATTCCAGAGGTCTTGTTCACTCATTTGCATACGAGGTCACAAGAACTCCCCAGGAGCTTGTATGGTATTCAGGAATTGCAGAACTCACACTCACAAAATGGGTGAGCTGTGCTGAAACATGTTCTGCTCTAAAGCCCCATTCCCCATTCCATTTGGCCTTCCACTCGCTAACAACTGACCTACTACTTACTTCCCATTTTTCTTGGTCCTTGGACTTGACACTGTGTTCCTGACCCACACCTCAGTTTATCCCATCAGCAATTCTGGGGCTTGACCAACTGTCCTGCCCTGGAAAACACCCTGGGTTGGGAACAGGACCTTTGTTCTTACATGGCCCATATATAGAAAGTAGCAGAAATGATATTTGCAACAGGCCCCTGATTCCTAGCTTTTCTCCTATCCACAGCTGTAGTCTGGACCTCATCTTTCCTCTGCACTCACTGACCTTGGAGAGCTCCATCTGTGGGCTGTGCCTAAGAGGCAACAGATGACAATTCCCTGGACAGTTGACTCCACCCTGGCATTCAGAGAGCTGACTGGATGGGTGGTCATGTGCACAGTCTGTTCTATAGTGTTCATTCTCTGAGAGTGAAGTAGTTCCTGGGATGTGTAAACCAGGGGCACAACGTAGATTCTAGGCCTAGGAAGCCCCCATCCCTTCTGAGAATCTTATACCTCTTCTGCATGCTCAGTGGTCACTTCTTTAATAGAAAGAGCCATTCATTTTTACAGAAAGTAAGGGAAGGAGACAGAAAGGGAGGGAGGGAGGGAAGGAAGGAAGGAAGGAAGGAAGGAAGGAGAGAAAGAGAGAAAGAGAAAAATCAGAACAGGGAGAAAGAGAAAATGTCTTAACAGCTTAGCTCCTGAAGCATGACCCTAAAATGTTAAGGGAGGAAATATGCAATAAAACCTGCTTATACTCCCAGTATGGGAAGTGGCAACTCCAACCATTTGTCAGTTTTTATATCTGCCAAATGGAGATGCTAATTTTCAGATTTTACCTAACACCCAAGGGCATTGGGAGAATGAATGAGCTTGCATTTCTGCAAAGCACTCCAGTGATGGAAGGTGCTATGTCAATAGCTGGAAGAAATATAAATAGTAAGAGCTGCATATTCACGATGTTTGGGGTGTCCCTTTCTGGTGATATATTGACTCAAAATAAATTCTGCTCAAGTGGATGAGTGCTTTGAATTGCTCCAAGCAGCAGTGAATGATACCTTTCCACTAAGCATGGGCGTAGATTGCACTTTCACGCAGCCATTCCGGTTGATATTTTCTGGCTCTGTCCCCAGCTTTTTGGTGACAGCTCTGAACGTGTCCAGGCCTATGGACCACATTCAGCACCTGACAAGGTAGGGGAAGCATCACTGCCAGTGTCTACACAATGGAGTGGATGCAAAAGAGGTTAAGTATTGTTCTAAAGCCACTCCACTTAGACAGGGTCATAACCTGGAGCAGTCATTTGCCCCCTACTCCTTTTAAAGAATAACCGACTTCCTCAGCCCTAAAGTTAGGATCAAGGGGAGTTGGGAATATTTGCTCGTCGTCTTGTTTGTCTCGTTCTTGTCTTTATGGACTTTTATTTCACATTCTCATACTCAAAAATATCCTCAGAAAATGATCTTTGCTTCCATGCTTTATCTGTTCACAGCAAGTCATTTCAACATGGACCCTGAATGACCCTAAAATACATTTCCCAGGACAGCAACAAGCACCCTTCCTTGGTGTCTTCAGAGGGCCGCTATTCTTTGTCAGACTAGTCTTTCCTATGTCTAACATGAGGCCCTTTTTTTGTTGCATTAGTTATTTATTCTAGTTCTACAGACATTGAATCGACCATCATTCTCTTTATTTTCTAAGTGTTTATTTACTTGCTCAGGCATGGGTTAACCTCCTCTTGAGGCTAAAACGTCTACTTCTGTCATTTGTCCTTTTAAAACTCGTTTTCCAGTCTTTAGCAATCTCACTGTACATGTGGAGATAGCCTCCCGGTCCTGCATACCTTCTGATGAGGTGATGAGGCTCTAGTGTGGAGGATGCTTGGCTCTGGCTCTGTCTGGGGCCATCAGTATAGTGAATCCTGGCAGTCTCTACCCAGATGTCCTCTGAGTCTCTCATCTGGCATGTGTTCCCTTCCTGTGGTTTCTTTGTGCCCTTTTCCCAACTCCAGCATGTGCATTTTCTTAAGGTGACCTGAGCACTGGAGTCTGTCACCTCAGAGAGCTGGAAGAGCCTGTGGGCTTGTGTACTCTATGCTGTCCAGTAACCAGTGGCTGACCAGATGCGGCAGGCTGAAGAGCTCCCTGATTTCAAAGCAGAACAATCTCACACGTGTGTATGTGTGAGAATAAAGAGAGACAGAGAGAACAAGGAAAAAGACTAACCCTAGGGAAGTTCTTTAAATTCTTTCTTTTTCTTTTTTTAGCCAGAAGCACACTATCACTGAGCAATATCCACAATCTTTTTTTTATTTTTCATTTTGAGAAAGGATCTTGCTAAGGTGCTGAGGCCAGCCTTGAATTTGCAATCCTCCTGCCTCACCCTCCCAAGTAGCTGAGTTTACAGGAATATACCACTATTTTTCTGACAAATTAATGTTAATATAAAAAATTAGAACAATGAATAATATGGCTTCATCATAGATTAGTTGGGAGGCTCAAGAAGCGGTCCTACATGTAGGGTGCTGGTATGAAGGCTGTTAGCCTTCAAAATAGTGAACTGATTTGTGCATCACTCTTTGTCCTTTATACTTTTTTCTATCAAAGTCTTGGCCCTGAAGGCAGCTAGGGATGTTCCTAGGAGGATTCAATTTTCATCCTGGATATGAGAGGCCCTTCTCCTGCTGTCAGAGGCTGGGTACAGGTAGAGAGACTTTCACACATCAGAAGGATACTGTCCTGAAAAATCTGCATAAGGACCTGGAAGGTGGGGGGAGTTGCAGCCTATTCCTGAGGTGAGGCACCTCCCTCTGCCCAGGGTCAGCAGAGGAAGCTTCAGATCCCTGGGGGATGATGAGGCGCTCACCTTTGGACTCAATGGTTAAAACAAAAGTGAAATAATTTCCCCTTCCCTTTGGCTCATTCAGCAAGCAGTACTTTATAATTAGAGAATTTTTCCAGGGAGGGAATGTCAGAAATTTATGACACCAGAGCCTGCTTATTGGATGTCCACACATAAGAGGGAAAAAAAAAGGACAAAACACTTAGGGAAATTAGAAGCCATTTAGAAATTAAATCCCCAGGGAATCTTTTGAGTTTCAATTTGCTGAGGACAACTGCTATTTTTTTTTTTTTTGCTATATTTTCTTCTCTGCTTCCTTCGCCCCCAGTCAGGCCACACTTTTCCAGAGATGGCTGAGTAGAGGCTATTTCTGATCAGGAATGCCTTAGCAATCACGAAACCAAGAAACCAAGAGAGCCTAGAAAAGGTGGATTCCCACTTCACGGAAAGCATCCCGCCTTCAGATCTGTAGGCAGGCAAGAGGCTCGGTTGGCTCCACATTTAGCAAGTGTAAGATGCCTTCTTAGATGCTACAGGGAATAAAAAGACGATTAAAACGCAGCCTCTGTCTGGGGAGGGCTTACAACCCAGGAGTGGGCCCGGGGGAGAAAGAGAAGCAGTTCCAGAGCAAAGAAAGAATGAATTGGGGAGGAATTACAGGGCAGCAGGAGTCTGTGGGTCAAACGAGGGGAACGTTCTCTGATGTTAAGGACTGGGGGCCATGCATGACCCTCCTGCCTGGGGTGAGGGGGGTGGTCTCCATCTAGCCAGCTGGTTGCCAGGCAACTGAAAGGATCTCCTGAGGTCATTTTCCTTCTCTCTTCATAAGAATTTGGACATTAAGTATTTGGTCTAAAATCTTTAAAACTCTCCATATTTTTCTGGGGCCACAGCTCAGCAGTAAGAATGCTTACCTAATATGTGCAAGGCTCTGGGTTCAATCCCTGACAAAACAAAAATCTATTGCATACTTTCAGGCACTATGTTTTATTGAATTTTAATTTACCTTTGTGATAAATTTAAATATTTTTTATATAAAACATCTTCTCAGAAAGAAAATTCTATTTTATTACATCAGGAATAGAGAATTTAAGGTTGTAAATCAAGATGTCTTGATTGGCACCTGCCTAGCATGTGCAAGGCCCTGGGTTTAATCCCTATCACTGAGGAAGGAAGGAAGGAAGGAAGGGAGGGACGGAGGGAGGGAAGGAAGGGCTTTGGTGTTCAAATTCAAGTAGGTGATTAGTTGGTTGTCTGTGGTTTGATTTGGAGAAAGAATTTACCATTATTTTTCTCCATCAGGATTTGAACTAGGACATCACATGTGGATCTTTTTAGATGTAGTACAGAGGCTACTCCTCAGGCTCAAAGATTTCTGGGCAGAGCATTATTCTAAACTAGTTTCTGTGTTCTTTCCTGGCTCCCTTACCATCTGCATGTCTAAAAAATTTTAATGATTATCTGTAATCAGTTTTCTGATTTTAATTTCTAATTGAATGCAGCATCACTATGTTGCATTATTTAGAAAAAATCATTGACTCACTAATTCATATTCTTAATGCATCTCACTCTTTGCAAAAATGTTAGGTTGATTCATTAAACTGTGCTTAATAGATTGAGTTACATAATTAATCATGCAATGGTTTCATATTAAAATAAAAATTAGTAGCTAATTTGGAGGGACCACAAAGATTTCAGACTTGACTTCCTCCATTGACTGCATGGTGCCTAGTGTTCTGGGGTACCATGCAGTCAATGGAGGATATAGTGCGGGGGAGTACCGGGGATTGGATTCAGGGGCACTTGACCACAGAGCCACTTCCCAGTCCTATTTTGTATTCTATTTAGAGACAGCGTCTCACTGAGTTGCTTAGCACCTCACTTTTGCTGAGGCTGGCTTTGAACTCTCCATCCTCCTGCCTCAGCTTCCTGAGTCACTGGTTTCACAGGTGTGCACCACCATGCCTGGAAGCATTCATATTTTTGAAAGCTTATATGTGATGCTCATGTGCCTACAAAGTTGAGAACCTCTGGCAAGAAAGTTCGCACTTGTGGCTGGATTACTCAGTCATTCTAACAAATATTAATTAACTGCCTTTTTACATGTCAGGAAATTTTTAAAAATGTTTTATTTTTTTTAAATTAGTTACACATGACAGTACATTGACCTTGACATATCATACATTTGAATCAGGGAGATATAATTTCTCATTTTTCTGAGTGTACAGGTTGCTGAATCACATTGGTCATGCAGTCAATGTCAGGCAATTTTGAGCACTAGAAATAAAATATAAACAAGACTGGCTTGGCTCCTGGACTCAAGGACTTGTATTAGGAAATACAGAAAATAATTGCAGGATCAAGTGTTAAGAAGACGATAAAGATAGGGCATTGCATGGTGGGGATGGGGAGAGATTTGGGAGAGATGTCCCACTTAACACTGATAGTCAGAGGTGACCTAGGAGGAGATGGCCTGAGGGCTGAGACTGTGACAGGAGGAGCAGACATGTGTTTGTGAGGGAAAGACCAGGCAGAGAGAAGGGCAGTTCTCAAAATCCTGAATCAGATAAGAACTGGGGTTATTTGAAGCACAGAAAATAGGTTGGTACATCTGGACTACACCAGGCAGAAGAATGCTCGCTCAAATGTAGCTGGGAGTGACATAGTAAGAATTTGAGATGTTACTGTAATCACATGGGAAGTCATAGTTGAGGTTTGGGGTCAGGAAAGGCTCTGGATAGGGCATGCTTCTCCCTTATCTTAGCTAACAAGACCACTGGCTGAGGACTGGCTGCTGCTCAGAGAGTGGAGTGTAGGAACTAGGGGGAGGTAGCTGGGAAACAGTCCTGTGGTTGCTGTAGAGTCCAAGAGTGAGAGGATGGTAACCCTGTAAGGGTGGGAAGACCATGTCCAATCCTAGGAAGCAGAGCGAAGAGCACATTCCAGCAGGGGTGGGGGGAATTGGGCAAGGGAAGAAATCTCTTGAGAGTGACTCCTGGGTTTGGGCTAAAGCCACCCAGTGCTGCCCATGTCAACACTGAGGAGCAGGGGAAGGGAGGGCTATGGAGCTCAGATCAGAGTTGAATCTGGGACATGAGTTCAAGGTGATGGTTCCACATCTAGGCAAGTGCTCAGGAAGATAGATACATTTATAATATGTAGGCAGAGCTCTGAACCCATGATTTGAAAACGTGATGCATATTTATATGCATCAGTATTTACATGCATTTACATACCTGTAGCTGATGAATCACCTCAGATAAGAATGAAAAGAGAACCGAGGAGGGCCTGAGGCTGGCTGCTGGAACGTGTCAACATGCCTCTGGGTTGGCAGCCAAGCAGATCTACAAAGGATATGGAATGCAGCTGGCCTTTGAGGAGGACAGGGGGTTGCTGTCCTAACAAGTAAGGGGACACACACATGGGAAGCTTGAATACCCTAGGTTGAGAGGAAACCCCTGAACTAGGCAAGGTGAAGACCCCAGCTTGCCCATCTCTGCCAGGTGCCATCCCATGTGGCAGTCATGACTCCATATTGGCCGAGCAGCTCAAAGGGCTTTGCAGGGGTTGCTGTTGGTGTGAACAGGAGGAAGTTTGGGTGTTCCGTGCTGGGATGGGCCCAGAGAGTGAATGGAGTGGGTGTGCAGAGTGTGGCCTCTATCTGGAAGGAAACCAGGGCATCTCCCAAGAGCAGCCAGAGGCATGCCCTACATAAAGGCAATTATCCCACCTCACTCTGCCCTTGGAAACTGGGTTAGGTGTTGGACTCTTTTCAAGATAAATCAGGAATGAGGCTTGGCAGAAGATTTGGATTGGCAGAAAAAGAAGGGGTAGCAAGCGAAAAATTCAGGAGTGAGCACACCAAGGAGGAGCACAAGAAGTACACATGGAAACAGTGTGCGTGTGTGTCTTTGTAAGCATGTGAAAGTGCACAATGCCTTGTGAGAGTTTCTGGGTGTGAGCGTGCATGTGTGTCTCTATGTGTCTGCCTGTGTGTATATAAGAATATGTGTGTATAAATGTACACATTCATGCACTGAAGCAGTAGTCTAAGGCTGAGTCAGAAAGAAGAAGTTTTCTGGTATCATACCACAGGCTCAGTCCTTGCTCTATCCAGGATGCCATTTTTACCAACAGCTGGTACGAGGAAAACATATATTTAGTTAGTTAGACACCAATTTGGGGCATGGGGATACAGGAGTGCATTGCTGATTTTTTTTACAGATTTACAGTATGCTAAATGACTACAAAAGATCAGAAGTTGACCCCAAATTGAGAAGAACAAAATTAGCAGGAGAAAACTGTCCAGTTTTGAAGGGATCCTGAGACACTAGAAACAGTGCAGAGAGGTTGCTCAACTCTGAAAGCATGAACATTAGAACATTGTGGGAAGGAATATTGACTTGGGATGCTTAGCTCTAAGAGAAGGAGGAGAAGGAGAACTGGACAAGGATGCTCATGCACCTACTTGACCCAGGGCCCATATCTCTCTCATGTGCCCTGCAGAATCAGAGCAGTTGTGTGTGGAAAAGAGCTCAGCAGTGTGAAGGCAACACCAAAGGACAGCTCTGAAAACACCAGCAAGGTTGCAGGAGCAGCTCCCAGGTCAGAGGGGGGCCCAAGGCTGAGTTCATGACCCGCAACATTCAGGCCCTGTCTGCATTGTAGCACGGTGGAGGGCATCATGTGGTAATACAGAGCAAGCTTGCTAGCTTGGGTCTTTCTTCCTCTTCTTATAAAGCCACTAATGACATTATAGGGCCTTGCCCTCAAGACTTGATTGAATCCTAACTACCTCCCAGTGGTCCCACTCTAAACACCATAACATATATGATTAAGTTTTTCCAACACATGAACTTTGGAAGAGCACATTCAGACCATAACAGGTTTGATTTTTCCCACTAACTTAAAAACATTCTGAGATCTGGGACATTTCCCAGGAAACATCATGGAGACATTTGAATACATGCCATTTCTTACCAGACACACTCCATGATTGGGAGAGCAAATAGGAGGTATACTAATAGAAAAGGATAAGAATGCTAAACATCATACCTTACCTAGATGGTTAAGATCCTAAAGGCTTCAGTGTGTTTGCTGCCAAAGCAGTGACAGGGGTATGGCTATTCCAACCCCGTGAGCACATGCAGAAATGTACCAGGTTTCAGAGTTTTAAAAACATAAGAGATATGACCAAAAAAAAAAAAAATAAAGAAAAACACAGGCCACAAAAGAAAAAATAAACAAATTGGACTTCATCTAAATTTAATACTTTAATGCATCAAAAATAACTATTCATAGCAAAAAAAGGCAACCAATTCAAGGAATGAGAGAAAATGTTTACAAATTATATATCTGATAAATGATTAATATTCAGAATATATAAAGAGCTCCTACAACTGAACAATAAGAAAACAATTCAATTTTTAAAATGGTTAAAGAAAAACGTTTGTCCAAAGAAGATAAGCTTGTAGAAATAAATATATGAGCTTAATTTCTCTCATAATGAGGGAAAAGCAAATCAAAACCATTATGAGGTGCTCTTTCACACTGATTTGGTCTGCTATTACAAATAAAATAAAACATAGAAAATAACACATATGGGAGAGGATGTGGAGAAATTGAAATTGGAACCCTTGTGCTTTATTGGTTCAAATGTAAAATGGTTCCATTACTATAGAATATGGCATGGCAATTTCTCCTAAAATTAAAAATAGAATCACCATGACATCTAGCCATTCTACTTCTGGTTATATATCCACATTAATAGAAATCTGGGACTTGAACAGATACTTGTGCATTCATAATAGACAAGGTGAAAAGCAAATTAACCAAGTATCCATAAACAGATGAATGAATCAGTACAATGTGATATATATACACACAATAGATTGCATAGCCATGAGAAGGAAGGAAACTGACACATGCTACGACATGTTAGAACCTTTAAGATATTATGCTAAGTGAAATCAGCCAGATGCGAAATGACAAGAATTATGTGATTCCACTTACATGAGCTGCATAGGACAGTCAAATTCATAGACAGAAAGTAGAATGTAAGGTGGTTACCAGGGGAGGGTTGTAATTTTGGGGGATGGAAGTTAGTATCTGATGAGTACAGAATTTTCATCTGGAAAACTTAAACAGTTGCTGAGATGGATAGTGGTGATGGTTACACAATTTGTGAATGTGTTTAATGTTGCTGAATTGTAGACTTAAGTGATTCAAATGGTAACTTTATGTTATATGTATTTTGGTACAAAAAAAGTAGCATAGGAGCTTCAGAATTTCCAACACATTAAAATATGATGTGGCTATTTACTTTTTCTTTCTTTCTAAAGTTGATTTCCCTTTTCTCTTTGAAACTGTAGTCACAGCCTGGAGATGAGCATATCCTGAATTCTCTTTCCCCTGGATACATACATGTATCCTCCCTGTCTTTTGCCATGCCTCATGTCCTGTACTACCTCAGGACTTTGCCATCAAGAAGGTCAGTACAAGATGTGTGCTGTCAACCTTGGACCCAAAATATGAGCTATACAAACCTCTTTTCTTTATAACTAACCCAGTCTTTGGTATTGTTTTATGGTAGTGGCAACAGAAAATAAACTGATACAAATGGAAAGTGCTGATGGGTTTGGGGTAAGAGAGAAGGAAGTTGCAACTATAGGCAACTGTTTGTATAGAAAGCCAGGAAGTGAGTATGAGGGCTGTTGGGATAAGAAGATGGGACATAGCAGGATGGAGGAGAAACCAGATATAGGACAGTCCTCTTCAGTCTTGCTTTGGGGGAGTCTGGCAAGAGAGTTTTACACAAGGTCAACTCTTTAAGATATGAAGAACTGACCTTTTAGAAGGTCATTCCTGCTATAGGGTAAAGGGATTCATTACATGTTAACACACACTCACACTTGTGAATCCTTCTAGATAGAGTAAAATCAAACCTGAAAAGAAAATCTATACATGCAGCAGAAGCTTATCTTTTGAGAGTTGCAGTGTGTAGGAATCCACATGAAAAATGGGGCACACAACAGTGATTGTCATTCTTAGGGTTGTCATTTTAAGACAATTTAGTTGAGTTCTCTAGAGGAATTTCTTTTATTCATTGCCATTGAAAATGTGAACTTGACAGTCTGATGTGACTCCAAGTGCAGTTCCTGTTTACTTCCAAGCATTTTGCTTTTGTATTGGTTTCTTTACAGAGCATTGTGTAGAGCGAGTAATAGCACCGAGGGTGTGTGGAAAGGCAGGTTTCTCCAAGCCCCATGCTGGTTCAAGGGCCCAAGGAGATAACAGAGCAAAGGTGGGAAATTATTAGCTGTTGGAGTTTGAGTTGAAACCCTCTCAGCAGCTGAGGTCTTCCCTCTTCCTCTCATGCTGTGGTTGGGGCTGGTGATCCAGGGATCTTACTCCTTGGAGGACATAAGAGCTCCATAAAGTAGTTGCTGCAGCCCAAAGTACCCTTGTACCAGGAAATGAGCCTGAGATGTCAAGAGCAATGTCAGCCCCAACACAGAGCCAGAAGAATGGGTGTCACTGTTCAAGTCTCAGAGGATCAATTGTCCTTGGTGAAGCAAGAATGCCTTTTGGGGGGTCCCTTGGACATCCACAATGATGTCATTGTTCTCTGTCTGTTTATCCAGATAGGCAGTTCAGGGACATTGGATGTGGGGCATGGAAGGCAGGATTAGTGACATTCCCTCAGCTCAGGGAGGCCTTGCCCACTGTGGATTCAGGGATGGTGTGGGCAGCTTTGGCTCTACCTTGCCACAGTTAACCATGTCTTCTGGGGAGCAGAAAGGTGTCAACTGTCATCATGAGCTTCTCCATTATGCTAAAGTTGCCCAAGGGCTGGGAGAGCCATGGTTCACAGTGTCGGGGTACTGCTGAGTCTCAGAGGAGCTGCACTCTCATTGATTGACTCCAATCATGAACATGGGCATCACGGAAGGAGCAGAGACAATGACATGTGGCACTGAACCCCGCTGCACATTCCTCACCCATTGCTTATGGAACACGGAGATGGGTCCTGCTGGATCACAGGCTTCTCATCCTCAGCTTGAAGGAACCCTTACACCTACCATGGGTGGGAGTATACTAGAACGTGTAGTCCATGTAGTCAAGGTCAATGCAGGGGCTGTGGATCACTGTGGATGGCTGCTACAAGGGCCCTATCCACACTGTCATTGTTGGAAGCAGCCCTGGTTACTGAGCCCCATGTACAGCCATTGTTTCATCTTGTGGGAAGCCCCACATTTCCCATACCCCACTGGCCTTCCAGAAAACCAAATGAATGATTGGGTCCTCTGAGGGTTTCATCTCGGTAATAGAACTTCTCTCCTTTTCACATTCACCCAGGCAAGGAACACCAGGTCTCGCTACCTTCTCGGGAGAGGTAGAGAGAGGGCAGGAGGTCACTTGCAATCAAAACAAAACATGAGTTAGAATTTTAATAACACTTGGCTCACAGAGTGTTTATCAAGTCTGATGGGTGTGCAGGATTATTAGTAATAACCTTCCATCACCTCAGCTACAGAAAGCCCAATGGTGGTCCTGCTAGATTGCTAAGGATGGCTTAGCTACAGAAGGCAGATATAGATGTTCATGCCCACTTTAGCTGCTAAAATGCTGGTTGCCCAGTGGAGATGCGGCCTGACAGAGAGAGAAATGGGAAGCAAGGGCACCCATGTAACCTGGCATTACAGTCTTCCAAATTCCCTTTGAAGGCAGTGAGATGGTAAATAGCTTAGTGCTTTGCACATACTTCCCATTAGTGCTTGCAGACCCTCAGTTATTTGTGTACCTGTCTGCCTTATCGTGAGCCATGGGCTGCTGATGGCAGCCCCATTTCTCACAACCTGGCTCAGTAAATGTCTACTAGCTGAATAAATGCAGTATTCATGGATGACTGACTCTGTGATCCCCTTTCACAAACACACGGATCCTCTTAATACAGATGGAACATAACGTAATTTCTACAAATAATTTATATGCCTATTAACAATATGTAGAAATCTGCCATTGTTCAGTCTTCTCTGGATGAAGTAGTAATTCCTCCCTGTATCTCTTGTTCTCTTGGGCAGCATCCTGAATCCTTGATAAGTCATGAACCCAGGTGGCCTGGTTTGGGGTTCTTAGATTTACCCCAGCAGAACCTCCTAGGTGCTGCTGCCTTTTATTGCCCATCTGGAAAATTCTCCAGGTGAAAGGGCTGGTTCTAGTCATTTTCAGACAAAGCCTACTGAGGCGCTGCTTCCAGCATCCCCCAAAGAGAAGCCTGCTGAAGGCAGATGTTCAGCCCTTCACCCCAGAGCAGGGAAACCAGAGTTCCCAGGGCTGAGGAATATGCATCTGAAAAGGGAACCCAATGGTTTCCCTGAAGCAGCAGTGGGCTGGGATATTTTGAAAATCCTGGTCTTCTGCAATTATGCTAGCAATTTGTTTTTTGGGGTAGAAATTGTGACTTCATTCCCTTTACTCCCTTTACAAATACCTGTTGAATTAGTTTTGCATTCTGTAGCAGCAGAGTTCTGAGATGGCCCCAGTAGTCCCACTTCCTGATGCTCGCCTTCTCTCAGTCACTCACTCACAGAAATAGGAATGGAAGGGGTGCTGTGTGGGAATCCTGCAGAAATAATTGAAGTCTCTTATCAGGTGGCTTGAAGATGGGGGAGATTATCCAACAGGCCTGAACTGACCACAGGAGTCCTTCAAACGGTCTACATCAGGGTCTCTAGTTTGAAGTAAATGCAACAGGAGACAGATCATCCCCTGAGGTTGGACGGGGCCTTGAACTAAGAGGCTGTGCGTGGCTTTTAGAAGTCAAACCGGCTCTTGGGACTAGTTAGGAGGGAGATCTCAGTCCTGGGAATTTAAGAAAATGAAGTCAGCAGGTGACCTGAATAAGCCTGGAAGCAAATTCCTCCCCCTCAGCCTCTGAGACCCTAGCCACACAGTGGATGTCCAGGTTCCGACCAGCAGAAAGTGAACTAGCAAATGGGTTCTATTTTCACACCCAGTCTGTGGGGGATTTATTGAGCACCATGTTCAATGGATAGAGGTGCTATTTACCAGTTTCTTTCCCCAGGCAATCAGCAACCATCCTAACTGAACATGCTTGAAAACCTAGGGGGAAAGGGAGACCAGTGACAAGTGCTTCCATATTTGTGGAAATATTTGTGCTATAACAGAGCAGAAGATAATGTCCATGACAGGTGATTTAGGTACTTAGAAAAATGGAATTAAGAGGAGATGGATGAAACACCAAGGTCACCGGTAAACTTTTGGGGAGATTAATGCAACACTCAGTAGCCTACTTCAGTGCTGGTGGTGCTGTGTGGACATGCCCATCTTACACCCATAGCCTTGAGGATATGATGAAGGAAAAGATGGAATGTTCCAGGAGGTTCTGTCACATCCTGGCCTGACTTGAGGAAAATGCTCCACATAGAGCTGGTATGGCTTTGTTCCTCTAAGTAAAAACGGCTGCCATGTAGCAGTTAAGAGGGTTCACAAATATACCTGGGTGACAACACTAACCCAACCATTGTTGACATTATGTTTAACTCACAATTATAATCACAACTCATTTCCCAAAACATCCTTGATGCATGTGATCCTATTCACACAAATTCCCCGTTCCTACTGAAAGCTGCATTTGTGGTCTAGGTCCTTGAGGCTCAGAGAGCTTAAGTCATTTAACCACAGCTGTTATGATGGAGAAATGGGCTCAAGTCTTTAGAATCCTGGCATCATAATGCTCTCCTCTCTGCTGGGCCAGCATTTCTTGGATAAAAGTTTGGCTCAGCAGAGCTGGGCCAACATGCCTGGGAACTTCTCTTCCTCTCTGTGCCTCTCACTAACCCATTAGCCCAAACAGGACAGACGATTTCTTCATTAACATGCCATGAACACAAAGCATATGGACAGAGAGGAAGCCCAGATTGTGACAGTGCACCCAGTTGGCGGGTTCCTTAGTGCCTAACAGATGGAAGAGGCCCTGCCTTCCCACGCAGAGGTAGACAACTACCCAGACATGCCCTGGGTGCACACTGATCGCACAGAGCATCCGCCACGTGTTCTCTGCAAGTCAGTATTTGATTGCAGCTCTCCACAGAGTTGGTTTGCAGTGGTGAACAAATGCCACTTGGACTCAAAAAATCAGCTCTGTGAGTTGCTCAAGACTGGCATGAAAAAAGAGAAAAGATTAGGGGAGACATTGTTCAGATTCACAAATGCCACTCTTTTGACTTAAAACATAGGAGTAGGTGGCAGGGGACAGGCCACCAATGAGACATTGTTTTTTATTTCAAAGCAAGAAAAGAAGAGACATTTTGGAACTTAGTAATTTTTCCATACCGTCTTCCTTCGTGAATGGTAATGAGCTTCAGAATACTCATGATTGTGTATCTTAAAAGACAGTTTTGCTACCCAGATGGGAGTTTTCAATTATTGAGTCCTTGCTTTCAAAGTGCAAGCTATTTCACATGTTTCTTAACTTTCATAGAAAGCAACTGTCAAGGACGCACTTAGATCCCAGTTTTCACTCTGGTGAAGAGGAAAAGGTGGATGGGATAGTGGTTCTTCCTTTAAGTAAGGAGACCCCGGTTCTGCTCAGGCATGCAATACAGTCCTGGGAGAAGAAATCCCATGGGCAGGTGCACTAAGAAAAAATCCAGAGTCTTTTCTTAGTCTAGGATTCACAGTCACATCCATCTCTGGGGACTCTGTACAGCATCACACAGCATAAGGAACATCAAAGGCTTCACTGAGTCCCTGCCCCGGGTAGTGCAGGGACAGAGAGCTGCTGAAACAGTTCCTCAGTGATGAGCAGCACACTGGCCAGATGGTTTCCCCATGTTAGCCGCCTGGGGCCTTTCCTAATGGGGAAAGACACTATGTTTTCATTCTTTTGTTCTTTCTGTTCTTCAGCTGGCTCATTGAATAGACCACAAGTTTAGCACACAGTAGGCAGAAGGAAAGTTGAATCCTGGTACTTTGTGCTGACCTCAGGCAAAGGCTGACCTTTCCCTGTCTCAGTTCTGACATCCATAAAGTAGAACATTACATTAAAGGTATTTATGAGAATAATTATCACAGCCACTAAGAGTGGAACTGTATGAAATTACACAGTATATTAAGACTATAATACATTAGATGACAAAATAATTATATTTCTCTGTGTTCAGACTTATGACCACACTATAGTCTTCCTTGGTGTGCTCTAATGAGCAATGAACATTAACATTAATTGGTCTTAACTGGAAGTGACATTGGTTCAAAGGATCAGTTGAGAGGAACCCATACTCTACTGATGACTTTGGGGATAAAGATCAGCAAGAGACTCATACCTACCACAAGTGGCTTAGCTTTCCTTTGGAGTCTGGAATGGGTAAAAATCAGGAGAAGGGGGTGTAGAATTTTCAACTCCCAAACACCCATTTACATCCAGGCATAGGGATGAGCTACCCTAGCCATTATACAATACCATCATTCCTTGTCTACCCAGCCCATTCCACAAATACTTGTCAGCTTTCTTCTGGTTAAACCTCTCTGGTGTCCTTCAACAGCAGAGCTGGTGAGCAGCCTTGACTCTGCCATGGGGCTTGGAGGAAACACTTCTGAGCTGCTGTGGCAGATTGTATTTTCCAAAGCCTGCTGCACCAGCCTGTCCACTCTCCTTTTCTCTGTGTACCATGGATGTGCCTCCCTTTGAATCTGTGTGGGACTGACGTGTTGGGGAGAGGATGCTGTGAAACCTCCAAGGAAAAATCACCAATGATGACAAAGTTTCTGCCTGGATACTTGGTATTACTAGATTTTAGAGCAGCGACCATGCAGAGAGGAAGTCAATCAGCCATAAGGAGAGGCCATATGTAGGTGGTCCAGATGGAACCTCTGCCAGAGCCCAGACCACAGCCAACTTCAACCGGATAGGTGAAGAAGCCAGTGCACAGGTAAGGCAGAGAGCCAGTGACAGGAGGTTTCATGTTCCAGACTTCAAGCCCTACAATCAGATAGAGAATGGGAACAAACTGACCCACCCTGCCTGAGCAAATTGTGGATTGGCGAACAACACATGTGGTGTCATTGTATTAAGCAGCTAATTCTTGAAGAAGTATGTACTTCAGCAACAGCTGGCCAGGACACATGGCCTTGATAAATATATTAAAATGTGAATCACACAGGCATCAACCTTTTTAATCTTTGGAGGACCATGCTAGGCATAAGGGAGATGCTCAGTTCTTAGTTTTTGAGTCAATTAATACATAAACTCATTTATAACTGCTCCCTATCACCATCACAGGAAAATGCATGGTTACTACATCTTATTTCCAGCCTCTCCTTCCTGTGGCTATCCCTAAAGGTCATATTGGGACAGAGGCAGTATTTATTTCAAGTATGGTGGCTCATAGAACAATAATCATGGACATTATTAAACTCATTGTTTTTCTGCTGTAGTTTGGATCTGGATTGTCTCCCAAAGGCTCATGTGTTAAAGGCTTGGTACACAGTCGGAAGTGCTATGGGGATGTAGTAGAAGTTTTAAGGGGTGGGGCCAGGTGGGAGGAAGTGAAGTGTTTGGAGGCGTACCCTTGGAGGAGATTGAGAGATGTTAGAATCTTTCTCTTTTTTTTTTTTCTTTTGCTTCTGGTCTGCTGACATGATGTACCATGCTACCACAGGCCCAAAGTAATGAGACCAGATGTCATGGATTGAAACCTCCAAAATTGTGAACCAAAATAAACCCTTCCTCTTAATAAGTTAATTATCTTAAGTTACAGGAATGGAAAGCTGACTCATAGAATATCTAACCAAGAAACTGTGGCAGTATGGTGCTGCTTTTTAAAGACACACATTTCAAAGTAGGGAAATAATATGGGCTTTGGAAATAATCAGAGAAATGGTAACATCTGAGCTGAATCAGCAAGATGGTGGTTTACAACTTCTCCTCTGTCCGCCTGTCCCCTTCTCTATAAAATACAAAGCAGTGTTGGAGTAGGGTTAAACATAACCTGGCATAAGGAAAATTCTCAGCAAGTGGTAGTTACTTTTCTAAACAATAGGTGATTTCAATAAAAATGACTATGGCTCACATTTCTTAATGACAATAAGATAGATATGGCTGTTTTTTTTTTCCTGCAGTGATTTTGTTGTGATACCATTGCCTAAGGAAAAGTAGAGATCTTTTGCTTTCAAGCATGTATTATTTATTTTAGACCATGAAGTAAATCAAGACTCTAGTTTTTATCATGATTTCTTACTAAATGTGGTAAAGTCCCAAATTCTTCTGTCCACTAAATATTTCCCAAGTTGTATTTTTTTTAAGTGAATGTAGGCAATACGTTTGATAGGTCTATCCTACTTGGTTCCTCTTCAACCTAGTTTTTTGGGGGTGGGGGTGGGGGAGGTGTTTGCTGGAGTATTCAACAGAAGAGAGCTTTACCATTGAGCTACATCCTCAGTTATTTAATTTTTTTTTTTTGAAACAAGGTCTTACTAAGTTGCCAAGGATCTAACTTGCAATTCTCCTGCCTTAGACTCCTGAATCCCTTGGATTACCTGGGGTTTTTAAAGGCCAAACTTGTTGCTATATTCTGCTGGCATCATTTTATCAAAATATTAAATATTTATTTTACATATAATGAATAGTTTTGAAGATAAAAAATAAAGAGGAAAACAGCTCATTGAATGATCTTAAATGGTTATTTTTCAGGGTGTGGTTTGCACATTCTACCTCAGAATATTGCAAGTTTCGCTTGGCAGAATAGAAGAGCTGTACATTCATGTCGAGGACTGACCCTTTTCTGAGACTGTTCCAAATCAGTGGCCTCAATTCCAAAAAGAGAAGAGACTTGGGAGTTGGTTCCTAATGGTCAGCAAAACCAATTTCCTTTTATGAAATGACCTCACCTCTGCAATGAGAGACACTTGCAGGCTCTGAAATTCCCTCTCGCTCTGAAGATGACACATAGCTAGTACAGTTGACCCTCTGCATCTATGGTTTTCTATATCCACAAATTCAACCAACCAAAGGTTGAAAATATTCTGACAAAAAAAGCATCACTACTGAAAATGAACAGAACTTTTTCTTTATTCCCTGTACAATTGAAGGATAACAACTATTTACATAGCACTTATAATGTATTAGGAACTGTAAGTAATTAGAAATAAGTCAAAGTATGTGGGATATTCTATGCAAATATTCTTCCATTTTATATAAAGAACTTGAGTATCCATGGATTTCCGTACCTGTAGGGATCCTGGAACTAATCCCCCTGGGATAGGGAGAGAGGATGGTAGTTGCTTTATATATCTTGCATTAGGCCTTTGACTAAAAACAATAAAAGTCTCATTTACAGAAGAAAACAGTGTTCACAGGGGAGGAGTGTATTCAATAAAAGAGGCTGGACTAGAAAGAATAGGAGATCTGGGGTAAGGATGGCACAGGACATCACTGCTTCCTTGCTGAAGAGCCCAAGGTAGGACACTCTTGATTTGAGACTCCAATGTTCAGTGAGGAACCCTCTTATTTCAGGGAAATTGACAGAAAAGACATTAAAACACCACAAAGAGGCCGGCTAAGCTCTATCCACTAGGACTTGAATGGCCATCTCTGTGTGACCATTGCATATGTCTACTTTTTACCTCCTAAAAAGCCAGTGTTGATAATGCTCCTTGAACAGGGCTTTCAAAGCGTGGTTTACACAGCCCATCTCAGAATGTTGAGACCCTCAGTTGACACAACGAAAAACTCTGTGCTCATGCTGAGAGCTGATCCTCTACTGAGACTGTTCCAAATTAGAGGCCTCAACTCCAAATAAGGACATCAGGTACAGAGAGCAAAGACCCAATCCAGAAGGAGGAGATTCATAGTCCCAGACCCATAATCGAAGGCCCTCTTCCCACCTGGATGGTGATGGTGACGTCTGGACTTCAGGCAGTCACCATGGCGGTAAGCAGTGGTTGGTCTGCCAACAGACATTGTCAAATGCCTTCTGTTTGCTTGCCTGTAGAGAGCTGAAAATAATCAAAGAAACATAAACAAACAACATTCCCCAGCATCTTTGGCAGCTAGGAGGCTTCTTGTGATTCAGTTCTGGTCAATAAGAGGCAAATTTAAAGTCTGCTGAAGACTTTCTGGGAGGAAAATTCTTCCCCAAGGAGTGGAGAGAGGTGAGGTAGGTAGATGCTATGTTCTTGCTTCCTCCCATTCTACTTCCTGTCTCTTAACAGGCTTCCTGGAGCTGATCTTGAGGCAATAACATATTTGGATGAAAACCCTAAACCCCAAGGATGGCATAACAGAAGAATGAAAAGAATCTGGATCATTGGTGACACCATGTAACCTTTGGGGAACTGAACAACCCCTCTCTTAGAAATGTCTCCTGAAGTGCAACGAACCTGTCTGGTATTCTTTGAACCACTTTCAGTTGTAAATTCTGTCCCTTGCAGTCAAATAGATCCTACTGAATAAGATATGCCTTAGCTAAAGTTTCCCTTTTAGGAATATGTTGAAAGAATCTAGATCTTTCTTCTCATAAAATATGTGTGAGATATAAAACATATGGAAATTCAGCTTATTATCATCTATGGGTAAGCTCTTTTTCCATAGAAAAAAAATTAGGTGCAGTTGAAAGTATAATTAGCAATAGAAGAATAAAAACAGCCCTATTCACAAAGGTGCATGTGTAATTAGCAACAATATTTTCTTCCTTACATGTCTAATCATTTTGTGAAAAAGTAGAGTACATAGAAGAGATGGCAAACCATTACATAATCCAGGGATTTTTTTTCTTAAATGTCCAGTAAGTAAATATTTTAGTCTTCATCTCAAATATTCAGCTCTGCTGCTATTGAGAACAAAGTTAGACACAGACAATATGTAAACAGATGAGTTAGGCTGTGTTCCAATGCCATATAATTTATAAAAATAGATGGTAGGCTAGTTGACTGACTCCAAAGATATATTCTAGAAAAGAGAAGTTAACAGACATTTGTCAAGCGTTGGCCATCCTCAAAAGTTGTACATAGAAATTCCATAAAATAGATAAGATTCAGACAATAAATAAATTATCCAACATTACCTGCTAGGCAAAGTACGGAACTACACTTCAAACTCAAAGCTCTAAGCATGTAGCATAGTTTTTGTTTATTTTTTGATGCTGGAGATTGAACCCAGAGGCAACTTACCACTGAGCAACATATTCAACATTTTGAATTTTTTATTTTGAGCCATTATCTCATTAAGTTGCTCAGGGCCTCGTTAAGGGCTGAGGCTGGCCTTGAACTTGTGATTCTCCTGAGTTGTTGTGATTACAAGCATGTGCCATGAATCCAGACTGTGGCATATTTTATGTCTGTTTTGGAGAATTCAGGCTCTCCTATTCCTCTAAGTGAAATAATTTGACCAATTAAAAAATTTAGAAGTGTGCTTTATATTTTAAGATGTATTTTGATGTTAGCCTTTTTCTCTACATTCCTTCTAAACAAGTGCTCTTGTTGAGATGAATACTTTTTCTTTTTTTTTTTTTTTTGGTGATGCTGGGGATTGAGCCCAGGGCCTTGTGCATGTGAGGCAAGCTCTCTACCAATGGAGCTATATTCCCAGCCCCACAAGTTGGCTTGAGAAGTTTTTTGTTCTACTGAGGAAGGAATGCTTGTAGGCAGGTGAGAGGAATGACAGAACTGTTCTGGTTTAAGCAACTGCAAATTTGCATTTGATTGTGGTTTCAAATGTGGTAGAAGTTGTTTCCAGTGGTTGTGCAATGCTCAAAGGAAGCATATTTATGAGTATACCAGCCACCCACACCCATGTTCACACACAAACATAGTAGTTAATAGAATGGATAGAGTACTAACTTATTTGGCCAGAACAGTACTGGTGAACAGTTGGTTTATTTCCATTTTCTAACTTCTTATTGTATACCCAGCTGCGGAAAAGTCCTTGTACATGTATTTTTCTTTCCTGGAAAATACAGTCTCCTTCCATGATGCCATATCCATTATATGCTACAGAGACTTGCAGGATTCCAACTTCTCTCTATTTGGGTGTAGACTGGTAGAGGCCAGGCACTCATGTTTACCCTAAGTCCTTTTATTAGCCTCTAACTTTATATTCCTGGGCAAAGAATTATAAACAATATCTCAAATTAATAAACTTTATTATTATATTGATTTTTGTTATTTCCCCCACCCATAAAGTCAACTCCCTCTATCCTTTCCTAAGGATGAAAAAAGAGCAAAAGCCAAGTGTTACTATGAGTACCCGGGGGAATTCACCAGTGATAGAGTCCAGGGCAGGAAGGCCTTCATGGGAATGTAAAATTCTCCCCCTGGGGAGTGCTCTGCCCCTTCTGGAAATGTGGGTAGATTTGCACAGCTTTCCAGAAATGGTGGATACAGGCAAGAGACACCTGATGTCTGTCTCTGGAGCTTTGCTTCTCCAGCCTAGTTCAGTGTGTGTGTGTGTGTGTGTGTGTGTGTGTGTGTGTGTGTGTGTGTGTGTGCATATGCATATTTTATTTTGCTTAATAAAAGAAAGAAGTGTAGGCTGAATCAATTATGGGGTAATCTACATTTAAAAAGGTTTTGCTTCATTTTAATGTATTTTATATGTTTACACACCACGACAAAAGAAAAATCTATATGACATATTTAATCAATGACTATTATCAATATTTGAAAGTTTTGCCCATCTAGTGGATATTGAGGCTTCACTGCCATTTCCCAGGGTCCATTTTTTTCCTCTCTGGGAATTTCTTTGTCATATGCTATGAATTTTATTTTCAGGTAGTGTTATTTTTCTTATTTCTAGTACTTGATTCATATGGTAAAGCTATGATCCCTTTGCCAATTACGTACGTTTGCAATGATCTACTTCACAGTGTTTTTTTGTTTTATTTTTTTTTCCTTTAGGAAATTTTTATTATTCTGAAGTCAGATTTATCCCTTATTTTGTTTTATTGCTTCTGGATTTTTATGTGTTATTTGCCAGACTTTTCCCACTTCAATCTCTCTCTCTCTCTCTCTCTCTCTCTCTCTCTCTCTCTCTCTCTCTCTCTCTCACTCTCTCTCCTAAAGCTCCTTCTGTCCCTTCCTCTGTTATACAAATTATGCATATATTTGTGTTGTTGATGATCTGGAGAAACACAGAGGTTAACATCAAAGCAAAATTCAGTTTTATTGGGAATAGTATTGCAATAGAAATGGGTATATTCCAAGATATGGAATAAAGGGGGAAAATTTGAGACAAAATTGAAGATGATTACAGAAGATTATTTGAAACAGTAATCTGTGGCTGCAATGATTAATTACAAAAATAACATGGTTGAACAAGCAGGTGCTGAGAAGATGTCATTATAGAAGTGTTTTTGGTACAAAGTTGTAGTGGCCTCTGAACAAGCTTGTGGTTCTGGCAGTCTTTTGATAGTTGCTTTCAGGTGATCCTGCCTGAGAATTCTGTCATGACATCTGGGCCTTATTTATTTATTTTTTGTAGGTTTGACATAAGTGGCTCCATTTTGATTCTGACAACTTTTGCAATCAAACTATCTAACCAAGTGCTTTTTCATTAGTTATTTCAGAATTTATTTTTCTATATAATATGAATTATCAGTATTTTTCTTCAAAATTGTATAGTTCTCTGTTGCTGCTGTAACAAGATATCAAAAACTTTGTGTCTTAAGTCAATGCAAAGTTACCACTGACAATTCCTGTAGATTAGGAAGAAGTCTCACTGGAGAAGTCTCACATAAATCTCACTGGACTAAAGTTAAAGTGTTGGCAGGACTCTGTTCTTGCTTGGAGGATCTTAGGGCAGAATCTGATTCTGTCTTTTCTAGTTCCAAGAAGCTGCCCACATTGCCTGCCTCATGGCCTCCCTCCTCAATGGCTGCAACATCTATAGAATTTCCTTAACCCTTCTTCAAATTCTCTATCACTGACTATAGCCAGGAAGTCTTCTCTTTTAAACACTCATGTGATTAGTTGGGGTGCTCCTGAATAATGCAGACAAGGTTTCAAGGTTTTCGCTGTTTCAAGGTTCATAATTTCCTTCTCATCTGCAGAGTTCTTTGTGCCATATAAAGTATATATTCTAGTGATTAGAGTGTGGACATCTTTGGAGGCTGATAGTTTGCCTACTAAAAATGAAGTATAATTTTCCCAATGGAATCCATCTTTTCAAAATATTCTCTTTATATCAGATACTAATTTGTTCCTCAACAATCTATTCTCTCTGTTTATCTGTTTATATTGAAGCCACATAGATTCAATTATTATAACTCTACTTGCTGTTATCATATCTGGTGGCCCAAGTATCTCATTAATATTCATATTTTTAAAAATCCCTCACTATTGCTTTGTATTTCCTCTTCCATATTAACTGTATAGACACTTTGCCAAGGTTCACTAAAAAAGAACACAGGATTATGAGACAGATTATTTATATTTGCTGATTAAGAGAAATTATATTTCTATGTTATTGGGAGTTCCCTTTCAGAAAGAAATGGCATCTTCTGATTTATGGCATTCTGTAAAGGTTTATGCAGATCTGGTGGGTATGGATTTTTGAACCTACAGTCTGTGCATTTCTTAATCTATTTCTGAATATTTTATCACATTGTTACTCTTTTGACAGTGATGTCTCTTTGCCTCCCCCGCCACCATCACCAGTGAGTACAAGTACAGTTGTGATTTTTATCGACTGAACTGTTATCAACCTCCCTGTTCAATTCCCTTATTAGTTCCAGTGCTTGGTCAGTTGATTCTATTGGAGTTTTTAAGTAGGCAAATATTTGGAGTTAGAATTTCAGAAACACAAATTAAGGCTGTTAATCATTTCCTTTCCATTAAATAGTTTTGCCTTAAGGCTCTTTCACAGTCGGGAGAAAAGGCAGAGATAAATAATTGCTTGAAGGGAATGTGAACACCCCACTCTCAATTCAGGAAAAAAAAAAAAAAGAATAAGTATCATGTGGAAAGGGGGAGGCCTGGCTAGAAGCTTGTGGGCATCTTCACCTTGGGTGGAGCAGAAGCTTCATGTTTCCTGATATGGGCCACTTGGGCTACTCAGGGAACTAAGGAACACCCCAAGGAAGAGCCTTTCTCTGGGGTGACTTGTCATAGGTGTATGTCCTCGGGCTTCTTCGTCCTCTTGTTAGGAGCCTGGAATTTTCTTCTGAGCTCAGGACTCTGGTCTGGGAGAGGGTCCTGAACTCCTCTGTGATATTTAGTGCTCCTCATTCATTCTTTTTGTATTTGTCTCACATTTTTTTTGGATTTAGTTATGAGAAACACATCATTATTTTGCTAGAAATTATAATACTGATTAGTTTACATATTCAGCTTATCCATGTTACTCTAGGTGGTGGCCTCCAATGTCTCAGAAAAGAGAAAATGTCAGCTAAGTGGTCTTGAGAAGGAATAGCTGGACACCAGGGGAGAGGACTGTGCTTTGTATCAGGTCTATACACATCATGTCTACATGTTGTGTGTGCCTGTATAATGTTAGCAGTATTATTTTATTTATTTTTTACTTGATTATTCATTACTTATATATTTTATAAATATAAAATTCTTATTTGTAAATAACTACATAATTTATATATTTATTTATAATAAATACATTTATTTATAATTTTTCTTCATAATTTTTTGATTTATAATATTTATAGGCAATGTTTATTTCTAAATATATATATGAATTTATTTAGAAATGAATAAATGGCAATCCATATTTATTTATAAGTGAATATTACTTATTTTAAATAAATATATAATAAGTTTGCTTATTTGTAATAAATACTTTTATTTATATTTACGTAAGTTATAATATTTATTTAATTAATATTTTATATTTGTTCATCATTTATGCATTATATGTGTATTTATATATTATTTTATTTTTTCAACCTCCTCCTTGTTCTCTGAAAGCTCTTTTTGACTTTTTACTCTATTATTTATGGATAAAAGGTCTTCATTATTCTAATTTCTGACAATGCCAAGTGTTTGTAAATTGGTCTTATGTCTAACAAAATTTCTGTGTGTCTTTTTGATTCCTTTCTTTGAGCAACTATATTTTATGTTTTATAAATTGCCTTATGTGCATTATAGATTATATTTATATATAAGTATACATAAAATTATGATACATAGTAGTTTTTAAATATAAATAAATATTATTTACTATAAATATGTAATTTATATTTAGAACTATAAATATGTAAATATGTATAACTTTAATACATGAAAGTATTATATGTATCTATAATAACCATATTATAGATATTATATGTATCTACAATTTGCTAATAGATTGTTTTACTATTGGTTACTATGTTTGTTATTTCTCTTTTTTCTCCTTTCTTAGTCAGCTTTCTTTTAGGCAATTAAATTATTAGTATTTAATTTTATTTGTTTACTATCTTTAGTTTAGAAATTACAATATGTACTTTATTTTGCTATAGTTTACATATAATTAACCTTATATAACAATATAAAATATTCAAACATTAAAGAAGAATTTTTTTTAGTTCACATAATTCATGCTTTTTTATATATATTTGTGTAAATACATTGTAACCTCCAGCATCATGTTATTTTATTTTCTTTAAACATTTAAGTATCTTTTAAGGAAACTACAAGAATAAAATATATAATCTTGTTATTTCTTGATTTATTTAATATTTCTCATTCTATTTTACTTCCTGTAGATTAATTTCTCTGTCTGAAATAATTTCCCTCCAGCCCTAAGAAAGTCCCTTAACATTTATTATTGTGAAGGTCTAATGGTGACAGTTTTTCAGTTATCAATTATCTGTGTATGTTTTTATTTCACTTTTACAAGAAAGATAGATATTACCTCAGATATTTGTTATAGTGATGGGCAGCTAACACAGTTTTCTTCATGTCATTTTATGGCTTGATAGTTTATTTATTTTTTTAGCACTGAATAATAATGTCTAGGTGCCACAGCTTATTTATTTATGTACCTACTGAAAGACATCTTGATTGCTTCCAAGTTTTGGCAATTATGAATAAAACAGCTATAATCAACCATGTGGAGGTTTTTGTGTGTACATAAGTTTCAGCTTCTTTGTTTAAATACCAAAGAGCATGATTGCTGAATCATAATGTAAGAGCGTGTTTAGTTTTGTAAAAAACAACCATTGAACTGTTTTCCAGTGTGGCTGTACAGATTTGCATTCCCACCAAGAGTGAATGAGAGTTCTCAAAATGTTGCAGGAGGGATTGATTGAGTTTGGGGACTGAACCTGAAAGTCTAGAAACCACAGGGTCCTCTGGTGATTGAAGGGAGTAAGGATTGGCTCCTCTACTATGAGTAAAATCCAAAGGAGCTTCCTAAAGGTCAGTGTCCTAGGATGGACCCACAACTGCTGTGCCGATTTAAAATCTTCAGACCAATCACAATTCAAAAAAGAACCAGAAGCCCGGTTAAGCCTAAGCCACACCTCCAGGAGCCCTACCTATGGTTTTTTCTCACACTCCAACAACCCCTCCTAACTGAGAAGGGAAGATAAGAATCTTTTGAATTCCAATGGAAAAAATTCTTTAACTTTTCTTTTTTATTTTAAAGAGAGAGAGGAGAGAGAGAGAGAGAGAGAGAGAGAGAGAGAGAGAGAGAGAGAGAGAGAGAGAGAGAGAGAGAGAATTTTTAAATATTTATTTTTCAGTTTTTGGTGGACACAACATCTTTATTTTATTTTTAACCCAGCGCCTCGAGCATGCCAGGCAAGCGTGTTAATGCTTGAGCCACATCCCCAGCCCTCTTTAACTTTTCATTGAAATCTTTTTTTTTCTTTTTTTCTCTTCTCTGTTCACTTATGACTTGAATTGTTCATAGACACTCATACATATTCACATCTCTTTCTTTTTCTCATTTCCAGCATATTTTGAAGGAAGTTATTTTTCATGGATCAGTATTTTAAGGACTAGGATGTTTGATTAATATATTTTTGTTTTGTTCTTGTATGCTTTTACTTTTATTTTTTTTAAATTTTTTTCTCTCATTTATTTCCCTTGATTCTCTTTCTCTCTTTTCCTCTGCTAACAGCCAATGTCTACTGGTCTCTTTTTCACTCTTCTTTTGTATTTTACTTGTATTTCCTCTTCTCCTTCCTTGTAATCATCACATTCTACATCATTTCTGTTCTATTCCCTGTTCACCACTCAAAATTTTAAAACTTTTTGTAAACTTGCTGTTTTTACTTTGGTCAATAATTGATCATAACATTTTGGTTTATTATAACAATTAACATTGTAGATGCCTCAACAGGAATCACTTATTTTAATGCTGTAAACTGTTTGCTTAGGTTGTTGTTATTTTTCTGTCTCCCCCTAAACTGTAAGGTATAAGAAACCTTAAGGACACTGTAAGTCCACAGGGAAGAAACTCTACTGCTTCAAATTCATACTAATTAGATGGGTAAACACACAAACAACACAAAAAACAAGAGAAAAATTTGCCCCAAACCAAAATATATCAGTAACGAATCTATTGACACCACAGCAGAAGAAATGTCAAAGAAGAAGATTAGAATATTCATAGTAAAACTGATCTGTGAGGTAAAGGATGATGTAAGGAGTGACACCAGAGAGAAAATATATGAAGTGAAAGATGAATTCAATAAGATTAATTCTGAAAAAAAATCAAGAAAAAATCCTCAAAATAAAGAAATCAATTAACCAAATTAAAAATTCATTAAAAAGCATCACCAGCAGACTAGGCTTCTTGGAAGATGGAGTTTCAGGCAATGAAGACAAAATATATAATCCTGAAACTAACATCGACTGTAAAAAAAGATGTTGAGAGATGATGAACAGAACTTCCAGGAAATGTTCCACAAAAATATGACAACCAAAATATGAAAGTATGACACACTAATCTATCACAATAAATCTTAAGTTTTCATGAAAAAAACCCAAACTTAAGACATATTGGGATAGGTGAATGTGCAGAGAAGATGGGAGGGGAGGGGAGGGAAGGGGGGATAGTAGAGGATAGGAAAGGCAGCAGAATACAACAGACACTAGTATGGCAGTATGTAAAAACATGGATGTGTAACCGATGTGATTCTGCAATCTGTATACGGCCTAAAAATGGGAGTTCATAACTCACTTGAATCAAATATATGAAATATGATATCTCAAAGAGATTTATAATGTTTTGAACAACTAATAAAAAAAGGACATACAATCTTTTCAATGGAATAATATCTGAAAATTTCCCAAACCTTAAGAATGAAATTGAAAATCAAATACAGGAGGCATAGAGAACCCCAAATATGCAAAATTATAACAGATCCATATCAAGGTACATTATTGTGAAAAATGCCTAACATATAGAATAAGGATAGAATTTTAAAGGCTTCTAGAGAAAGACTACAAGTCACATTTAAAGAAAAATCAGTCCAGATCTCAGCTGATTTCTCAACCCAGATCCTCAGTGCTAGGAGGTCTTTGGAATAACATATACCAATCTCTGAAAGAAAATGGAGGCCAAACAAAAATACTATATACAGAATTGATTAAATAAAAATCTTCCATGATAAACAAAATTTAAAAGAATTCACAATTAGAAAGCCTACTATACTATAAAGCCTACTCCAAAAAAATAATTCATAAAGAAGAAATGAAAAAAATAAAAGTGAAAACCATCTAATGGAGAAACTATTCTAGAAGAATAGTTAATTAAGAAGAAACTAATTCAAATTAAAAACCAGAAATAAATCAAATGACAGGGAATAAAAATCATTTCTCAACAATAACATTGAATGTAAATGGCCTAAACTCATCAATCAAAAACATAGACTGGCAGATTGGATTAAAGAACAAGACCCAACTATATGCTGTCTTCATCAGACTCACCTCATAGGCAAAGACATCCATAGACTGAAGGAAAAATGATGGGGAAATACATTACTCATATGGTCTCATAAATAAGCAGGGGTTTCTGTTCTCATATCAGATAAGGTGGACTGTAAGCCAAAGTTAGTCACAAGGCACAAAGAAGTTCATTTTATACTGCTTAAAGGAATTATTCTTTAAGAAGACATAACAATTGAAGATATTTATGCCGTAAACAATGAAGGATCTACGTATATTTAACAAACCTTTCTCAATTTCAAAATTCAAATAGAACATGATGTAATAATGCTGGTTAACTTCATTTCTTTCTGATCCTTCCTTAGAATTTCTACCTTTCTGGTTACATTTTCCATCTGTTTTTGCAAGCTATATGTTTTATCCATTAAATCCTTTAGCATATTAATCACAATTAGTTTTAACTACTTGTTGGGTAATTCTAATATTCCTACTATGTCTGATTCTGATGTTTGCTCTGTTCCTTCAAACTGCCTTTTGCCTTATAGTATGCCAGTTTTGGTGTTGTTATTGTTGAAAGTTGGAAACAGTGTACTGAGTAAGAGGAATGCTAATGTAGACTTTTAGTATGACAGTGGTAAGTTGTGAGGGAAATGGAAGTAGTCTATTGTTCTATAACTGATATCATTTTTGAGTGACTACATGCCTATGTACTGTGAACTTTACAACTGTTTTCCAGATTTTTTTCTCCCCTGTTTTCTCTACTAGGTTATAGATAATTTTTAGTTTTTTATATGTCTAGTAATTTTTAATTGCATGCTAGCTATCTTATTGTGAATTATATATTAATCAGAATCTAAATTACACTCTTACTTTGAAAGATGTAAAATTGCTTTGTTGTGACAAACAGTTTAATCCTAATTTAGATGTGGTGTTGATACAGTTACCAAAGGTAACTTTGCACTTTTCACTTTGGTTTGGGCCTACTATGTGATCTCCACATTTATCATCAAGTATTCTCAGACTGCAGCGATAGGATTCTGTGCAAAGGACGAAGGTGATTTGGGTTCAATAGTGTAAAATTTCTGACTAATTTTCTTGAGTGAAAATTCATGCTTCACTTTTCATTTTATAGAATTTACCGGCAATCTCAACAGACTTTGTTATTTCACATTTTTATTAATTGGGCTTTGGAACATAAAAGGCAACAATAGTTCAGAGCACAGCATCAATATGATCATACTTGCTATACAAGAAGAAACACATCGCCTTGAAAATTAAAATGACTTTTTTTCAATGACACTTTTATCTTTCCTTTGAAATTCATTAAACTATCACACACCATAGAGAAAGATGCCAGTGTAGTCTCCAATTAAGAAATGAAAGCACAGAGTAATTCAAAGCTTTTTTTTTATAAAATTCAGGACTAAGAAGTCCTGCAAGTGAAAAGTAGGCAGGAGTAAGTAGTGACACAGAATTTATATGATATTTCCATTTCTGGGATCAACAACAGCAGCAAAAGGTGAAGCAAAGCAAACATCAGAAAACTGCACCTGTAAATGCTACCAGTGTACTAGAGGTAGCATTGTCTAACAAACTGAATACTCTAGCTCATGCTGAAGGGGAATCTTGATGGCTAGAGAGATTATGCACAGAAAATGTATTGCTTTCCAAAGATTTCCACAGAATATAGCTACTCAGTTCTGTAGACTTCATTCTGCACATTATACCTGCATCCTGAACAAATAAATTAAATAATACCTTCTTCATTACCTGATTTCTAGAGAGCCCAACACCCTTTTAGTAGACTTTTTGCTGTTATGGAGAAGTTGGTATGAAAATGAGGGCAACTATTTTATCAGGACTATTTCTTCTTCTTCTTCTTCTTTTGTATTGGGAATTGAAAACAGGGGCACTTAACCAACAAGCAACTTTCCCAGCCCTTTTTATATTTTATTTAGAGACAGGGTCTCACTAAGTTTCTTGGTGCCTCGCTAAGTTGCTAAGGCTGTCTTTGAACTCCTGATTCTTCTGCCTCAGCTTCCCAACCCACTGGGATTGTAGGTGTGTGCCACCATGCCCATCTCTCATGAATATTTATTATCATAGAATTTAAACACTTATATTACAATAACTTAAGGAAATCCCTTTGCTCATGGCAAGATACTAGGTGAAACTCAAAACGAGTGGAGAACAAAAAAATTTAATTTATGATCCAAGTTTCTAATTTGTTAGGAGTATAGCTTTGACAAATTCATTTCACAGTTTTGAGCCTCAGTTTTACAAATGTTTAGAAGGACAAAGAACACTACCCTTAAAACCCCATCATATTGCCTGGAATGTAACAAGTGATCAATAAAAATTAGCCGACACAAATATTTATTGAGGCTTTGTGCTATATCAGATCCACACATTTTCTTTTTCTGGGCACAGAAGAAGGCTTTGCTCTTCTGCCTCCTTTAGTTGAGTTGGGGTTAAGTCACTGACTTCAGACCAATGGTTTGTGAGCAGAAGCAATTTGAGTCCTTCTAGAGCTGAGTGGCTGCACAATCCCTACTGTAATTCTTCAGCTCTTCTGTTCTGTCTTGGGGGTCACATGCTCCAGGTGGTGCAGCTACAGATGGAGAATGACTACCCATCCTGCGTCCAATGATGACATAGCTAAACCACTGACATTATGGGATTTGTTACTACAAAAAAGCCTATCATGTTCTGCCCCAAATCACTATCTTCTAAGTAATTCTGAGAATTAAAAGTGGCAATGCATTTGAAAGTCATCTGGAAACTCTCTGGCACTACTGAAAGTGATAAAGTCAATATATTTAAATTAAGTTATATTCCCATGGAACACATTCCTTTGAGTTGGGAAACCTAACCTAGTACAACATATGTAAAAGACATCTCATGGGAACTCTGCCCTGAAAACACAGTTAATTGTTACCTGGAGAGTCAGAGTTGTGAATATCTCTAAATACTTCAAAGCATACCAAAAATTCATCATAATGATTCATCATGATGATTTTGGTTATGGCTTTATTATTACTCTCTAGAGTAATGACAGTTTTCAAAGGCCTTGTCTGACCTTGCCTGGAAAACAAGCTTTTGTGGGAAAAGGAGGACATGTGCCATCTACGTAATAGATTTAAAAATGTGACAAAAGTTCAGTTAGATAGGAGGAATAAGTTCAAGAGCTGTATTGTACAACAAGGTGACTATAGTTAATCACAGTGTATTGTATTCTTGAAAATAGCTGAAAGCAGATTTTATATCTTCTCACCATTTGAAATGGGAAGTATGAGCAGTAATGCATATGTTAATTAACTGAGCCATTTCACAATGTCTACACATTTCAAAACACCATGTTGTGCGTGATAAATACATTCAATTTTTTTCAATTAAAATAATAATCATAAAGAATCTTACAGGATAACTGTTAAAGAGGAGGAAAAGCCCTTACTTAATTCATTAAAACAAGGAAAGCTAAATTGAACCCTTTAGTTTCTTTTTATAAATGATTCCTTTGCAACAAAGCAAATAGATATTGCTGGCTACATAGTCCTCATTAGAATTGTAAGATAATAGCATTGCCTTTTGCTCTTCCTCTGGGGCTCACAGCTGTGGACAGGATCCCTTTCCTTATCACTCACATGCAATTCATTTGTTTTTCTCTCCTCCTAATTCTTGCTTAGAATCAAGTGTTCTGCTTTTTTACTTCTAATCTGAATATATCTCCTATTTCTAATGAAAGACATTAAGATGACCACAGTGTCCTCACAGCATGTTTGCCAAGATTTTTGTTTGTTGTTCAGTTTGCCAACTTTGAATTAAAAAAAAAAACCTTCATGGCCAGTAATAAAGGGAATTTCCCTGGCCTGCATGATTTAATTTAGGAAATAAAAACTAGAGAAGGAAGGAAACAAACAGTAAGATTGATAAATCATTTATCTTATAGAAAATGATTCTACTCATTTTTACTGTGGTGGGTTTGCATTTTTAACTATAGGAGCAAAAAAGAAAATCAGTTGAGAGAAGCTTTTGGAACTTATGTTTCATTTATTTAAAATAAGGGTAGGACTAAAAGGACACAGAGGGTGCACATTCCAAGGGAGAGGTTCCAGTGAGAGATCTTTCAAATTCTCACCTCACCAAACATAAGGATAAGAGGTCTTTGATTTAATCCTTAAAGGGCTCTTCTGCGGATCCCCTGGGTACCACAGCCTACTACTGGCATGGTCTACTGACCTTGACATCTGTGTTCCCATATGAAATTTTAATTTCCATCATTTCAAATTTTGCACCAAAAAATTGAATGATTTCCATATTATTTCAGAGTTGCATGATTTAAATTTGTATAATCTAAGAGCACATGGTATTGTAAGAAGATGAAAATGAGGGAGTGGGAGAAAGCAATACAGGGAAGGAATGTGTGGTCAATTCTAAGGGCCTCATTAAGAGTGAAGCTCTCTTCCCCCTGCTCAGGGAACAAACCAAGGCTGCCAAAGTCTCAGCCATAAGTAGCATATCTGCAGGGACCCTGGGAGATGCCCAGGTGTGACAGTTCCTACCTCTAGAAGCACCATGGATCCCTCCAGCTAGAGACCCAGTTCCTAGAGAGCAATTTGCCATTATTACTTCCGATGAACCTGCTTCTGAAGTGTAGATATTGTACAATTATTATTATTATTTTAAATATCCTATTGTTGGAGAACAACACACCACAATGAGCTCTTAATAGTCCTCAAGCTGGCTGAGAGGTCTCCATTCCACACCCTCTTCTCAGGTCAGGTTTCATCTGGAGAAGCATGTTTGAAAGGGGCTGGTTTCAGGATTCTGCAGTCCCACATATGTGCTTGTTGTGGAAAAGGGTTTTTTAACCATTGGATTGAATTGATTTGATTGTGACTGGTGTGATTTTCCTTTCATATGACCTCAAAGTCCCTCTGTTGAGAGACTGGGGACTCTACTGCTGATGGAAATCCAAGGGATTTGGTCACAGATGTTTCCAGTGGACCTTTCATAGCTACTTCTTCATCCACATCAATAGCTCATGCCCAAGTGTCTGTCCTGTGTCAAGGTGTCTCTCTTACAGGAAACTTGTTTACTCTGGCAGATACCCTGTGCCCTTGTCTGGTGTGCATCTGGTTTACTCCAACCAAGATGCCCACCCTCTAGGAGGACCCTAGGAGAGTTAGGCTCAGTTGTAAGAGACTCAGAGTGAGCAGCACAAGGCATAGGAAGTCACAGATGCATTCTTATTGCTCGTAGATCCCAGAGAAAAGCGTGCCCCCAGGGCTAACAGGAACAGGGAAACTGTGCTTTGGGGACATGTACATCAGCCAGGGGGTTGCAAGCAAGAGAAGGGTTACTACCGCTGCAAGCCTGTTTTGAGATCAAGTTGTTACTCAGCAGTTTCCAGCAGGGAGACCTAATGAGTGCATTTGGAGCAAGCAGGCATGAGCTCTGTGGAGTCATACTGTGAGTGAGACATGGTAACTGCACCATATATGTGCTGACCAGTTGAGATATGGGGTCAGTGGGGTCAGCCAATAGATAATAACCCCTAGAGAGGTGTCTCCAGGATTTGGTAACATGTCACATATCTCTATCAACTCCTTGAGGGACCTGGAGGAGGCAGAGAACTGAAAGCTATGCCAAGGGTCACTGAGTTCTGCTTTGGTATGACAGAGTTCAACTTATGTTCAAAATTGATGACAAGGCAAAATAAATTCAGTACACCGATTTTTTGTCAGAAAACCTCACTTTTTCAAATCTGAGAGTGTATTTAATGTACACTGCAAACACTAACATCCTTCATCCCCTTTTTCTTTCTTTCTCCTGATCTCCCATTCCAGCCTGCTGATAGATGGGATGTTCATTAAGGATGACAATAAAATCAATTCACACCAGGAAACTGCCATCCCTAAGGGATCACCAATAACATCCAAATCTTAAGCCCCACTTCCTAATCCTGATTCTTTTATCACATCTGGGATCCTCTGAGCGTGCCAGCACAGGTGCTTCTGAATACTGTTTTCAGTGCTGTGTCTCCAGTGCCTGCAACAAGGAGAGAGAGAGAGAGAGAGAGAGAGAGAGAGAGAGAGAGAGAGAGAGAGAGAGCGCTCTGCGCATAAGCACAGGGCAGGCATACTTTTCAGTAAGTGCATTGCTATCCTTTATGGGTGAGGCTAGAATTCTTAACGTTTATTTTTCATTTTGCTAACAGTAAAAAAGGAAGAAATCAAGGAGGAAAGAAGGAAAGAATGAATGGAAAGGGGAGAGAGAGGAAGGAAGGAGGAAGGAAGGGAAGGGGAGAGAAAGAAGGAAGGAAGAAGGGGAGGAACAAAGGAAGGAAGGAGGGAAGGAAGAGAAGGGGAGAAAAGAAGGGAGAGAGAAGGAGAGATAAGGAAGGGAGGAAGTAAGGGAGAAAGAGACAAGGAGGAAGGAAGGAAGAAACATCAATTTCCAACAAGGAAAATATTTTTTCAATTTATATTATATTTTCATTCAGAAACTTACTGATGCTTAGAGCTCCACCTACTTTGAAACTTTATCTCAGAAATATAATTTTTATTTATTAATTTTATTCACACTTTGAGGCAGGATAATAAAAGACCATGTGTGTGTGTGTGGGGAAACTTCAGCCCTCAGTAGACAGCAGGGCCTCCACATCTGCCTGCTACCTACCTCCCAGGGCTGGGGGAAGGCTCACCCTGCTGAGTCACAAGGAGGGAGAAGTGAGGCTCTGGGACAAGTCTCCTTGTGGGGAGGAAGAAACCCCATTTCCAACTAACTTCACTTGCATCACAACTTGATACAGGCTACTCCAGAATTGCAGGCTTTTGATTTTTAGACAAAGATCCAGCATCTTTACCAAGTTGGGTGATGTACCAGCCCAGCTCCCTCTCTTGGTTTGACTCCAGCAGAGACTGAGTCTTCTACTCATTTGGAGGACATGCTGACCATCCTTCCAGTCCTCTCTAAGGATGGGCAGAGGCTGTTTACTTGACTTTGGAGAGTCCAGTAAACATGCATCAAGATCCCAGTGAAGCTTTCCTCAATAGAATGCTATTTTTCCCTCGTTTAGGGAATCTAGTTTCCAGGAAAGTCAATCCTGAACGCACAACCAGTGATCTTATGGATGTCCCTGCTCCTAGCTTCTGACTCCTCTTCTCTTGTTGGCTGAAGGCCCCTATTTCCCCACAGCTCTCTCTTTCCTTGGTTCTGTCCTAATTAAGTTCGGAAGTTTGCATTTTTAGGGCTCAAACCCATATCCCGACACCAGCCCAGTTTTGAACCTGCGGTTCATCCCCTTCCTGGGCCTGTGCTCCATTTCTGTAGTTGTACCTACAGAAGTTGTGGTGATGATTCCTGTCCTCTCAGAAGAGCTGTGCCACCAACAGAGGCATGCCCTTTGTGGTGTTTGCAAAGACATCAGTGTGAGGCCGTGAGAACAGATGCTGGGTAGAAGCTGGGCTTCACCAGGTGGAGAGTGGCAGCACTTGGGTCCGTCCTTTAATTCCCCACTGCTTCTGCTCAAGTGCCACCTGCTAGTCACTGGGATCCCATCTGAGGAAGGAGAGTCAGCGTGTGAGACTCCAAAGGTCAGTAACACAAAAAGGGAACAGATCTACATGCTTGCCCCCTTCTTCCAACATCCCCACCCACCACTGGGGTGAAAGGTGGGGCTAAGTGGATGGAATGCAGCCATGTGAAGCTCCATGACAGTGTCTTGCCCTGAGTTTCCTCTGGAGACAATTCACATCTCCAGGTAGGTAGGCATGGCTGGGCCAATACTACATCTGAAATAGAACCAGACAACTACCTGACTATTTTCCACCCCCTGAGCTCAGAAAATTCAGGAGTTCTGAGGAGTTTGGTTACCTCTTACTGGTATTATCTAGTTATTACATTTAAAGTTTTGTTTTTAGTTGATGCATAACTGAAGTCAAAACTACAATGAGATATCATCATCTGTTGGATGCTTCTCTGTATGCTAATTGACACAGAGTTTACTTGTGCATTTTATGTTATTTTTGGTTAGTATCAAATTCTCCCACTGGATTGAAGACTCCATGATGTCACTCTTTCATGCCAGCACCTAGCTGAGTCGTGGCCCTCAGAGGAGCTTTAATAGACCTTTAATGAATGAAAAAAAAATAAATGCACCTGTGTGATTCTAAGGTTGAAAGGTTGAAATGTAAATGGGTACAGTTCCTGGCCTGCACTTCTTTCAAGGCAGGGTGCTCACCGTGAGCCCTATAGTCATCCTTCTTCAGTGGTGTGACAAACTCAAAGCTAGATGGAGGCTTTGTTCCTTACTGATGGTCTTAAACTCACAAAACAAACACTCAATTTAAGGACTCAGCACGGCAAGCTGCAGCTCCCTTGGGTGAGAGGGACAGTGGAGGATTCACCTCTGTGGGGGAGGGTATGTGTGCCTGCATTGGGTGTGATCTTGAAGTCCAGTAGGATGCAGTTTTACTCTGACAAAGTGCCAGCTTTCTCAGCCTCTGGAATCACTTTTCAGAGTATTTGAGGACAATTGTGATGAGTGAAGACAGGGAAATTGAGGACAAAGCTTGAAAGTTAAGCTAGAAGTTCAGGAGAAAAAGGAAGACACCTGCAAACTGAGTCCTGGAACAGGTGCCTAGTTTAGGAGCCCAAAGAAAAGCAAACAGCAACTCCATCAAAAATTCACTTATATTGCAAATGCAGAATACCAGTTCCTGACAGAGAGAGATTTATTTTTCTCACCTGCAAAGCCTAAAGTAAAAGTTTCAAAAGCTTTGAAAGAACGAGTTTGAGCTGGTTTGATCCCCTCCCCCCAGCTAGACTTTATGATGCTCATGTGATTAATGGCCAAAAGGAGCCAGAGAGGGTTGAGTCTCCTAAAATAACACAGTCAAAGGAGGAGTAAGTGAGAACCCAGGCCCTTGCCTCTTTGCACACTGTTCACTGTCTCTTGGATGATTTTCTGCTCATACCCCAAGCTGCACATTTCTACACTGAAGGAGATGAAACGGGACATGTGTTAAGTCTAAATTTTAAGATTTCTATCTCTGCAACAGGCATTGCTTCAATCCTATTTTAATCACCAATTAACTTCCTCCAGAATAGTGATGCTCCAGTTTAGGATGGAGGAGGAGTACAAAGGGAGACGGGTAGAAGGGCAGCTTCCTAGGCTTCCCACCAGAGAAACCAGCCATGGGAGTGCCACATGCAGATAAGGGATTATGACAAATGGAGTGTGTTTCCACTAAGGATTGCAGGGACACTGTTCCATTGCATCCCCCAGCACATAAATCAGATCAGTATAGAGTGCCACTAAAGAAACACTTCACACAACCGTTCTTGGCTCTAAAGATAAATGTGCTTGGGCTCCAATCCTCAGGATAGACAATAAAAAGGCAGAAGTCCTCAAAACTCTGGCTTCTGATAATTCTCAGAGGACACCAACCCCAGAGCCCAAATGTAGGTCCTCAGAGTCCACATGTGCAATCTTGTTTACTGAGTCTTCTTTGTTTCTGGGACCTCCAGAAAACGGTAGAAGGCTCAACTTTCTCCTGTGTGGCCCTGGCACATTAGAATAGTTTTCATGAAAACTCAACTGCTCTATTTCATACATTGCAGTATAATTTTTATATTTCTGTTAATATGAAAGGGGTTGAGAGTGTTGGATACTAGGAACATGATCCATTCTGATCCGTTCAGATGCATAACACAGACAGACAGTTAATAGTGAGAGAACATGTCACGTGGTCAGCCGAATTTAAGTTCTAATCTGATACCTGGTTGTAGAAAAATTGGGCAAAGTATTTAATCTGAAATAATAATAACAACAATGAGCACTGTATGGTGCAAGAATTTCACTGCTATGATAAAATGTGGCATTACAGTAAAGTATTTGTGAATTATCTGTCCGAAAGTAGAGCCTGCACCCGTGATTTATTGAGGAAGAGCTCTCACGAGAGACCTGTAAAAGAGTGAGAAAAGCAGGTTAGAGAAAGGAAAGAAACTGGGTAAAAATGTGGTCTAAAAGAAGTTGAACCTTAGTGTGTATCTTAGTTCATTTTCTGTTGCTGTACAGAATGCCTGAGGCTAGGTATTGTTTTAAAAAAGGAAGTTTATTTAGCTCACTTGCATGGAGTTTCAAGAGCATGGTGCCAGTGTCTATTCTGCTCTAGTGAGGGTGCCCCCTCATTGGGTCACATCATGGGAGATGGCATCTTGGAAAGCGTGCAAGGGAGAGAGAGAGAGAAGAGAGACCGAGAGAAAGAGAAAGATGTCATGGTAATACAGGAAGCCAGGAGGAGATTCAGAGGCCAGGTTCGTTCCAGACCAATACCAATCCCTTCAGAGTGTCCACAGTGACCTAACCATCTTCTATGAGGCACATCTTCTTAAAGGGTCTACCACCTCTAAGGAGGCCATTTTGGAGGCCAACCTGCGAACACATAAACCTCCGGGGGATGTAACAAATCTAAACCACAGAAGCATGGTTGCAAGGGGGGATCTGGACTATGGATTAGGTATGCCACAGCAGCTGTACAACCAGAATCAAGAAGCTGAGTTATTAACCACTGCATCACTTAGTCATTGGCTGCAGGGCCCTTCTGTTGAGGAAACCTTCCCAGCATCTGTGAGTAGAGGGGTCCTCATGAGTCACAAATATCCCTACAGAGAAGTTGCTCCCCACCCCCATCAACTGGGAAGGAGAGCCCAGGCCCAGGGAGGGTCTCTAACCACATCTGTTCCAACAGTTGACAGTCCGGTCAGTGTTTAATGACTGTTAGACTAAAAATGAGAACAACAACAACAACAAAGGAATTATTCACCTGAGGATGCCGAGATCATCACAGGTCCTAAGTTAACAAGATGTATTAGCAAGAAGTATACTAGCAAATTTTTCCAAATGGCATTTCCATTGGAGTCACCTGCTGATGAATACGAATAGCTTGAGTTACTGGAAGGTAAATAAAAATAGCTCTACTGTGCATTTTGATCATGCTTTAAAGTTTATGAAGTACTTTTATAGTTCATTTATTATGAAAGCAAAGCACAGTGCATCATATTTTCTTTTTTTCTCTGAGAAATAGGAACCCAAAAACTAGAAGGAAAGAGCCTGGGCAAGATGAATGGGCCGTACCTACTGCACTGTTTCCTTTCCCGACCTTTCCACCTGGCAGGATCCTCCCCATCCTCAATACCTCATGTTTGTCAACTCACTTATGAAGTCCTCGCCAACTGTCCAGGCTGGGTTTAGCTATCCCATTTGATCATTAACACTCTGTATTACGTGACTGAGTGTGTGTGTGTGTGGGGGGGTGTACTGGGGATTGAATGCAAAAGTTCTTTAGCACAAAGCTATATCCCCAGATGTTTTTATTTTTTATTCTGAGACAGATTCTCAATCTGTTGCTGAGGCTGCCCTAGAAATTGTGATGTCACTGCCTCACTCTTCCAAGTCTCTGGGAATATAGGCATGCACCACTGTGCCTGCCTTTCTTGCCTTTTTTGAACTGTCAATTCATTTTCCAAGGTGATTTTGTTTGTTTTCTCTGCTGATCAGACAAGCTCCATCCAGAGATACAGTAGAGAAACCCAGGGGTTCTTCTCTGGCTGAAAGCTTTTCCTCCAAGGCCTGGACCTATCACCTCTGCTGTGAGATTCCTCAGAGTCCAGGACCCTGAATGACACATGGGACTCTTATGTAGAATCTTGCAGCACATCCTGAGAAGCTCACATCATTCCAGGACCAGATGTAGCTCCAACTGGTCTTTCCTCTTGGCCCATCCCCAAATTCAGTTTAAATTTTCAAAATATTGCATTTGCTCTTGAAGATTTTACGGTCATCCCAGGAACTTTCTTTCAGAGAATTCCCAATTAAGTCCTTATTCCTAATAGGACCTCACCAGTGTTGGATACTGGAATCCTGGGCCTGACTAGTCACATTAGAGTCCCCAGACTAGTGACATTGACAACATTGGGGAAAATGCAGATTCTTAGCTCCACTTCAGATGTGCATCTCCACCTTAATTCACCTTAATTTAAACCAGAACTCAAAGTTAATCATATTCAAGTTTTGGAAGTGCTCTCTGTGTCTTAGATTTTCCATTCCATTTATTAATTAATAAACCTGGCCATGTAGCACTTTCTTCAAATGCAATCTAAAAGTAGAAGGTGAACATGTTGAAAAGGTGAAACAGTTATGCCTTGACAGCAGAACATTCTCTTTCTGCATCATTTCACACTTTAGTTTTCAGAGGATAGCTTATGGTCAAGCCCTAACAGACTTTAACTGAAAGACATAACAGAATGGGCATGGTGGATTTACCTGTAATCCCAGCTACTTGGGAGACTGGGACAGAAGAATCTCTTGAGCCTGGGAGTTTGAGGCTATATTGCATTTTGCTGATTGAGTATCCATATTCTAAGTTCTGTACCAATATGGTGACCTTCTGGGAGTGTGGGACCATGAGGTTGATGTGACCGATTAGTAGTAGTATTGCACCTGTGAATAGCTACTCCATTCCAGCCTGGGTAACATAGCATGACCCTGTCTCTTAAAATTAACTAACAAACTACCTATCTAAGTAAACAAGTAAAAGATATTACAAATTAAGCCTGGCCCCTCCCCCTTTATACATTTGTGTGCAAGATCCTAGCAGGGAGCTCTGTGCTGAAGAGATGACAAGAAGCTGCTCCTCAGTGTGATGTGCTCTGTGAGTAATATAATTACACTTCAGATGTGTTTGGAACTCTGCCACCAGTGTTACCGGTTGCCTTTCATTTAATCCCAACAGCTGCTCAATGAGATAAATCCTATTGTCCTCTCCATTTACCAATGAGGACACTGCAGCTTGGAGAGGACAGGTCACCTGCCCGGGGCTGTACAGCATTCTGTGGGCTGAAGTCAATCTTCAGACTTAGTTCCCACTCCACAGTCCAGACTTTCAGCCATCTTCCACATGTTTTTGATCTAGATGTATACAAAAGCCTGCATTTTTCAATAGGCATGGTGGGGGTTGCAGGGATACTTCATTCCTGAGCCATGAATAGGCAATGAGTCAGAGAAACTCCAAAGTTTTGCACTGGCTAGAAGTTTGACAATGAAGGAACCCCAGGATGAAGCCCTGTCACGATGGGAAACTGAAGTAAAAGGAGATGGAGTGATCCTTTGGACCACCTTTGGATGTGAGTAGCTCTTACATGGCTCTTGGCTTGGTAGCCAACCAGAGTCAGTCTGCAGGGAATCCTCCAAAACTATCAAAAACTTGTGGATTAAGTGAAAATCAGCCTTTTGGCAATTGATCATCACAACTAACAAACTGGTGAAGACCAAGTCTTCTTTGGGGCCACTTAGAAGCCCTCATTCTAATTGCAGATAGGAATGTACTCTCCCTAACATCCCACAGGTAGCTCGTACTCAGGGGCCAGTGGCAAAGGTAGAAAAGACTTTTTTGAACATCGTGTCCAATCCTCATATTTTAAAGGCATGTCAAGAGAGGGCACAGGGGTTAGGACACACCTGAAACTGGAGCTTCCCAGGGGCAGAGGTGGATGTGAGCTCATGCCAGCTGAATCCAAGCTCCATGTGCCCCCATAACTCCAAGTGATCCTTCAAAGAAAGAAGGGAAAGAGAAAATCCTGTGGGCTCAGTCCTGGTCCTGATGCCCTGCTGGTGTTGTAAGCAGTGCCCCAGGAAGTACATAGGATAACTGTATTTCATCCTAGAGTATGAACTTGGTGTGCTGCAATCAAGGAAATGGAAGGAAGAAAGGGAGAGGTGCATGAATTCTCGATTCTTCTGTTTGTTTCTACCTTTGCCACTGGCCCCTGGGTATGAGCTACCTGTGGGATGTTAGGGAGAGTACAGTGGTTCTCAGTCTTGACTCCACATAGAAATTCTCTGACGAGGTTTAAAAACCTGACCACTCCACAGATCCATGACATCAGAATTTCTGGTAGTGAGGCTCGGGTGACCAGAAGCTTTAGAGCCCCACTGAAGGGTTTAAATCACCCATCTTTGAAGAAGTTTCCATCTCTTCCATCTTGAAGCAGTGATGCCATGTAGTATTGGGTGGACACCCACTTTGGTGCTATACCTTGGACTCTTGATGGCCTTTCTGTCTTGTTCTTTGCCAGACAGTGACAGAACATGAGGCCATCATCCAAGCCAGAAGGGCAGATAGGGTTCAAGCAAGAAGAGCAGAAGCAAGGCAGGCTAACACTGGTGGCAGGAGTGAGATGGAAAGCTGTCCAATGAAAGGAAAACACACAGGTCAAAGTAGAACCACGTCAGTGTGTTCAGGCCAGGGCCCAGCAACCTCACACACTGGTTTAGAGCAAGAGCGTGGGGTCTGGCTACACCAATGGCAATTTTTTTTATATATAAACAGCAGAAAATGGGCTGTATTTTTCAATGTAGTTCAACTCTGGCCTGCCTTCCTAGATAACACCCATCTGGATAGGGTCATTCATCTTTCAGATACTTCTAGAGCCGATTTCACACCCAGACCTGACACACTGGATTCTCCTGTTACTCCAGATAAAGGCTCCATATCAATCCTGGTAGCTGGGAACTTGTCCAGGGACCCTGGCATCTCTCACTGCTCTTAATTCCTTCATGGCTGAATATTGTTAGTATTGCCTATCACTTCCGATTCTGGTCAATCATATCCGAAGAAGAGATATCAACAGAAGGAGCTTGGGTTTCTTGTGCATGCGTTTATTCTCTAAAATAGATAGCTTCAGATTTTTAAAAAATTAGAAAAACAGCCAAGTAGAACTGCCAAAATCATGAATATTCTGGTTTTAAGTCTAGTAGGAAAATCCTACACTACAAACACAGCAAATGTACTAAAAAAATATTTTTTTGGCATTAAAAATTAATTATCAGTATAGGAGAGTGAAGCCTGGGGCAGAATTATTTTCTGTTACCTGTCACATGTAAACGTGAGAAAGGTTGTCGCTTTCTGGCACTGAATTGCAAGCTCATATTTTTTTCTGGGTGTGATATTTAATGTTGGTAATTGAAATGAGGAGTAGACTTGGGTGCTGTCTGGGGGCCAGATGCTTTCTGAACAAATATATACACGATGAGTAAAGGCTTGGGAAACAGTATGCCAGCTTTCTTTATTTGTTCCAGAGTAATTTGGTTCATTCAGTGGGATGTGTGAGTGTGATGCAGTTTCTCCACCATATGGCTTCGGCAGCTTCAATGGGTGTCTTCTACTCCAATCTGTGCACATGAGTTGGGTGTGAATGTGTGTGGATGTTAGCATTGGCAGTGCTCAGGTGAGAAGCTTGTGGAAGGGAACATGTGTGGATGCCTGACTTGTAATCCCATTGGCTCATCTCTGAGTTCACCTGTAGCTGCCATTTCAGGTGTGCCGGAAGCACTTCATCTCATGTACCTGCATCAGTGTGCATCTCACCTCTGCCCAGGGACTTCTGCGGCATCATGGCCCATTGCTCAGCCACCTGCAGGGTATGTTGGAAGTACCAGTGATTTATTATTTCCAATGGGCAACCCTTAACCAAAGAGGGGTGAGTCACAGGTGAATACTTGAGGTTCTCTGTCCTTCTAAAGGAAAATTCAGAAGAGTTTCACTGAGGGTCTCACTGAGGTTCCCAAACAGGTCTGAGCCTCAGCTGCTTGCACTGTAACTCAACCCCTATCATTAGTTCTCCAACATTCATTCTCCCTCATTTTACCTTCTTTATCAGACATCCTGGGATCTTTTTCCAAATAAGCTACCTATGATAAAACCCTTCTCTCAGAGTCTACTTTTGAAGGGAATCTAAAACTAAGATAAGACTTGTTTTTGTGTTAGGTCCAGTTGGAAAATTTGATGTTTCAAGAATTTCAAAAATCCAGAGCAGACTTTAAATCCAAGGAAGAAACAGCTATCCTCTTTAGAGTTAAAGGATTAAAAGGAAAATCTCAGTTTTCATGAAAAACTCAATCCAGCCGAATCATGTAGGCAAAAAGCAAGACATTATGTGGTTTAGAAAGAGCTAGTCTAGCAGTTTCTTCTTCCTAATTCATGTACTGTCCCACATAATACATTAGGAAAAAAAAACTGGAGAATTTCCATGTGTTGCTCAAAAGTAGTTCACAGATTTAACATTGTGATAGTGATTTCGTCCCAAATCTGACACTGAATCAGATTTAGTCTGACACTGTCAGGGGGTTCTGTAATCTGCCATATGTGGCCTTTTCAATGACTTTTCCCATGTCACAGCTATTGTAGCCAGCATCTGAGTCAAGAAACCAGACCCCAGAAGCCCACCGTATATGTCCTTTCCCCAACCCTCCCTTGCTTCTAGAAAGAGGGCCACTACACTGACTTCAGCTAATTTATATAAAGATAATTTATATAAATTATCTTTATATAAATGGAATTATATGGCATAGCCTCTGGGATCTTACAACATGTACTTCCTTTTATTTAGCTTCTTTTTGCTCAATGTTTAATATTTTCTGACTCAGAAAATGGGTACTGTCCTCAAATCCTCCAGATTCTTCCTAGGTGTGGTCTGAACTCTCCTGTGATAGTTAATTTGGATGTCAGCTTGATTAGATAAAGGGATGACTAGAGAATTGGTAAAGCACACTGTTGTTGGGTGTATCTGTAAGACTAGTGTGTGGGCCACTGAAATAAGTGGGAAAGACCTGCCCTGGATGTGGACTGTACCATCTGATAGGCTGAAGTCCTGGATGAAACAAAAGAGAGGAAAATGCTGCTGAGTGCAACTCAGATTAGCATGCATGAAGCCCTAGGTACCATCCTCAGCACCATTAAAAATTTTTTAAAATCTGCTTTAGACAGGTGCTGTGGCATATTCCTATAGTCTAGGCAAGTCAGAAGGCTGAAGCAGAAGATCACCTGAGACTTTCTGTGATAGTCATAGTCACACCTTATCTAAAAACAAATAAACAAATGGAAAGAGCCAGCATCCTCTTGGTGCATAACCCTTTTTAAGTAGGTATATTCTTTTCCTGCTGCTATCCCCCAGGGACATTAGACTTCATATTCTCCAGTCTTTGAATGTGAAATTGCACCAGTGGCCCTTCAGGAGTCTTTTGAAACTTGTTCCTCAGATTGGGAATGAATCATTGCCTCTTGTCTTATTCTGAGGCTTCTGTTTTCTTGAAATGAGTGATTACCAGTTTCCCTGACTATCCAGCCTGCATGATCATTGGGGGTCTGTTCAGTCTCTGATCCTATGAGCCAATCTAATAAATCCCTCTTATAATCATATATGTTCTCTTAGTTGTGTTTCTTTGGAGAACCCTGACGAATATATCTCTCCTCCACAACCTGGAATCACAGGGTGAAGAAAGGATAAATCTGGGCCTTATGTTTTGGGCAAACAATATCAGGGGCTATTGTGAATGGTTTGCAAAATGTTGCTTTATAGACTCTTTATTTCTTCAATACCAGAGCCAGCAGTTTATCAGAGAGAATTTATCAAGTGTTTCCTAGAAGTCCTACTGGGGCTGCGGCCCTAGAACCACATGGTCACCAAGGCCCTTGTGGAGTTATTGGGAGCCTGCTTGTCATAAATCTTAAACAGCAACACTAGTTATAATAATAAATGATCAAAATCATGTAGAAATGGGAATGTAGTTCAGTGACAGTGTGCTTATCCACCATGCACAAGACCCTGGGTTCAATCTCCAGCACGGCAAAAGAAAAAATAAAATAGAAGCATGTATTGAACACACATGAGCTACAATGCTAAGAACTTTCCATATACTGCCTTATTCAATCCTTATGAAAGCTCTGTGAACATTGAGTTCTTTGTACTACCCAGAATTTCCTAGCTGTTGTAACAAACAGCCCCACTAGCAATGAGTAGCATGATCAATGTTTACCACTTGAGCACATGGCTTTTGAATGCAATCAACAGGAAGGCTTGTGATGCTGCCTGTTCAATGAGTAGTCCCCAGATGTTTTGGTAGATTGTAAAAATGGTATGGATTCTTGGCAACTTACCCCTCAGCAGGTGGAAATGATCTCCTTACTACTTGAATCTGAGTTGCCTTGGGACTTGCATTGTCCAGCACATAGCATGAAAGGAATGTTGCTGGAATAAAGTGCCTAGGCCTCAGGAGACCTTGGGAGTTTCTGCTCTCACTCTTGAAGCCTAGTTACTACCATATAGAGGCACACAAGCTTGTCCACTGGGTGTTTAGTGACAACTGCAAGGGAAGTGGGGAATGGCTTTATCATGAGTCTACCAGGAAAATGAAATTAGTTTTGTGAATTACAGTATCATCTCTGCCCCACCCATTTTATGGATGAGTAAATTGAAGCTCAGATGAGTCAAATAACTTGTCCAAATTCATATAATAGAAGTGGCAGATTTAGGATTTGTACCATGTTTGAACTGACCTCCTGGGTCAGACCTGAGTCCCAGGTCTGATGTATCCACCTCCCACTTTTCAACCCTTTCTCCTCTTGTTTTTTCCATTTATGGGTAGATAAAGATATGCATAATTCTCTGAAAAAAATATTAGCAGTCTTATGGAGAGATGTTTAATAAAGTATCAAAACTCACCTGATCTTTCTCTGCAATGCAATCAGGAGAATTAATGAAAGACTATATTTATGTTATATACTGTTGCTTATAAAGCTCTTTTGCTGACATTGTCTTCTTTGATCATAACAATAGTCCTGAGATTGTTAGCTTCTCACCAAACTGATGTTAAAACTGACACTATATATATATATATATATATAAAAACTCAAATCCCCCAAGCCTAGCTAATAGGGAGTATAGGTTGGATTGGGTCTCATTCATGACTTTCGAACAAAAGTTCAATCCTCTTTCCATTAAAAATAAACAAAAAGTAAATTATTGATAAAATGAAAGGTTTGAGAAGATCTGGGAAGCTGTCCAAAATTTTTTATGTAGAGAATACACAGTGGATTATTTATCTCTTTGAAAGTCTCTCTAGATGGATATCTATGAATGGGAAAGATCTACTGTATTGTAAAATCTTTCAGGAAAAAAATTTACAGTCTGTAATTCAAGTTTAGATAAAGGGAATGTCAGAGAAATAAGCTCCAGGAAAGACTTCCTGGCTGAAGGGGACTTTATGCCTATCTTTAAAAAGAAGTCTAATCTAGATGGTTAGATCTTGGTGTGCAAGACAACTGCAGAAGAGTCCAGGGGAAGAGGCAGCCTCCAGATGACTGCAGGGGCTGGGCTGGGGTGGAGATAGGTGGGTGGGATTTGCTTAGGGCTGTGGCCAATTCAGGTGAGTGGCAGGGATGTGCTTCAGTTCAAGCATAGAGTGTAGCTGGTGCATGCCCCATTACAGGTTCCTAATTTACCTTTGAGTGTAAAGGTCTCAGCACTTTCACACTCTTTCTCTTTGACTCTCTCATCCAGTTATTTTTTTCTCCCTGTTTTCCTTGCTGTCATTTTGCCCCCTTCCACCCCACCCCACAAACTGTGGTCCTTATCTAATCTGAAGTGAGAAAGGATGTGGAGGAGTGACAACTCTCACTGTTATACATTTTACTATCATGATATAAACCAAAGCAATAAAGAGCAACTCAATTCAACTACTAGACAGAGATAATATGGAAAATAAGCAAATCAGGCTCAAAGTGTGATGAATTAATAATTGATGTGCTTAATAAACCTCCAGCTGCCCCTTGCGTGAAACGTCAGACATCCTATAAAATGAATGAATGACTTTTACCACAGAAGCTTGGCTATTGGATTATATTCATTATGTTTCCATGTGGCAATTGTCATATCTTATAAAGGAAAAGAAAGCAAGCTTACCACAAAAATAGAAAGAGGTACATGAACTAAGAAAGAGATGCTACTCAAAAACATTTGAAAGAATTTGGAGAAGCCTCATGTATCTTCTATTACTGGCTAATCTGTCTGAACACCATCCCTAGAAAAAAGTGGTTGGCTGGATAAAAATCTGAAAAAAATAATTGTCATGTTTTCCCTGAACTGTGATTTATTTATCTCATGCTGCCCCTCAAAGTTTAATCTTCCACAAGCCAATATACAATTGGAAATTTAGTTATAGAGTGACTTTCTTCTTTGAAAATTCAGTTAATGCTTACTGAATTGAACTGATGGGGATTCAGAGTCCTCTGGTCCAATCTCATGCACAGGGTTTTGAAATATTGTGCCATGTTGTTACCTTGCAGTAAGTTGAGATGAAATTATCAGGTAGGATATTCACAGGCGGTGGGGGAGGAGAAGTTGTGTGTGTGTGTGTGTGTGTGTGTGTGTGAGAGAGAGAGAGAGAGAGAGAGAGAGAGAGAGAGAGAGAGAGAGAGAGAGACTGATTTTAAAAATTAAATATTTGCAGAGTGAGCAGAGTGTGACTTGCTAGGCCAAAAAGATCTACTTGGTTTTATGATGAGATATGAAATAAAATCCAGTGTAGAGAATTTTAAAAAACAAAAAATGGAGCAATATTCAAGAGCTTCCAGGTGGTGGTGTTGGTAAGAAAGGGACAAATGAATGAGAATCTGATGACATCGGGATGCATCTCATTGCAAGAAAATAATGGAGAAATATACTCAAATTATTGTGGGAAAAAAGACAATGAACTTGATAGTTTACAGCCAGATAAAGTATTTTTCTAGTGAAAGAGTGATAGTTTATAACCAGATAAAGCATTTTTCCAGTGGAAGAGTTAAACAAAATTTTTCTAAAAATAAAAACAATTCAAAACACAAAACATGATGACCTCTTAAAAGCATATGCTAAAAAGACTTCTTTGAAAATAGAATCTTTCTTTAAAATTACTAAAAGATGTACTCCAGAAAAAAAAAAACTCAAGGCTAAAAATAGTACACAGAAAACAAAAATAAAGACAGAAAATTTGGGGGCAAAATTGAAATACATTTTATTTAAAAGGTAAGAAAATCCAACAATTCTATAAGATAAATAAGCAAAACCAGAAGGAAATTTTTTCAATTTGGTAGAGACATATTTGAGAATCTGTAGTTAAACCTGATTTTTAATGGTAAACAATTGAATATTTTCTACTTAAGAAACTAGGCAAAATGTTCACTTTTACCAGTTTTTCTGACTTCTTACAGAAATTTGTAGGCAGAACAATCAGGGGAAAAAAATCCAATGGAAATAAATATAGAAAAATAGAAAAAAAATAAACAATGGAATAGAAAAGCACTGAATTTTATTCACATTAAAATCATTATATAATCCTGTATATAGAAAATCCTAAGAAATCTACACATATTTAAAATGTACTAGAACTGCTAAGAGAGTTGGCAGGTTTGTAGGATACAAGATCAATATACAAAACTCAACTATGCTTCTACAAACTAGTCATGAATAATCCAAAATGAAATTATGTAAATAATTCTATTCACAAAGCAGCAAAAAGAATAAGATACATAGGAATATGTATAATGAAAACATAGGATTTTTACATTGGAAACTATAAAATATTGCTAGGAAAAATTTTAGAAGTTTTAAATAAATAGAGGTACATTCCATGTTCATGGATAGAATGAGTCAGTCTTGTTAAGGTGTAAGTTCTCATCAAATTGATCTACAATTTGATACCACTGTTATCCCAAGTGTGCTAGGTGAAAGAAGACATAAAAGACCCCATATTGCATGATCACATGTACATAATATTATGATTTAGATATAATATATCCCCTAAATCAGAGGTGAAATGACTAGATTATGAGAGCTGTAACCCAAGTGGTCCATCCTACTTTGAATGAACTGGTAGGTGCTGCTCCAGGAATGGCTGGAGACCGTGAGTCACTGGGTGCCTGGGCTGGAAAAGCTTATCTTCCCTGTGACTCCTTCTCTCTTTTTCTGATTCCCAGCTGCCATGAATGCAGTAGTTTTCCTCCACCACTCCCTTCTGCCATGATGTTCTGCTTCACCTTGGACCCAGAGCAATGAAGTCAGCTGACCATGAACTGACCCTCTAACACCTTGAACCCAAAATATTTTCCCTCCTCTAATGCTCTTGTTGGGCATTTTGGTCACAGCAATGAAAATCTGACTAATCCACTGACTCTGAGAGTTGGAATTGGGTGCTCCACTGCCAGTAGGACTGTGTGTTCACACACACACACATACACACACTCTCTATCTCTCTCTCTCTCTCTCTCTCTCTCTCTCTCTCTTTCTCTCTCTCTTAAAATAGAGAAGCAGAGATATTTTTGAAGTTTAGATATTGTTTGCATCCCCAATGTCATGATATTGAAATGTGGCGGGACTTTAAAGAGATGGAACTCAGTAGGAGACTGGGTCATAACTACCCTCATAGAAGAACTGATGCCAGTCTCCTAAAGTGAGTTGAGTCTGGCAGGTGTAGATTAACTCCCAAAGAGCAGGTTGGTACAAAAGAGTGACATGGGCCCCCTCCCCTCTCATTTTCTCTTTCTCAGTGTGAGCTTGCTCCTACTCATTCTTGCCATGGTGCCACCCACTATGTTGTGATGCCACTATGGGGTCCTCACCTGGTGCCAGGTCTGTGCTGTTTGGACTTTCCACCCCCCAGAATTGTGAGTCCTATAAACCCCTATCCTTTACAAAGTACTCAGCATCATGTAATTTGCTTTAGCAACATAAAATGGACTAATACAGGAGGGGAGTGGCCATCATCAGGATGGACAGCCAAGGTCTCCCCTCCTCATCAGAGACAAACATATGCTGGGACCTGAGCATCAGTTGCCCTCTATGGCTCAGATTGTGTGCCAAAGCAAACCCATGTCAGGACTGTGTGCCAGGGCCCCAGGTCTTGGGATCCCAAGTGTGTAGACTATTGGCATAATTGTGTTCAAACTTTTATAACAGTTGTTTAAACAGGACTCTCCCTGTGCCAAATGGGGAAGTAGATAGGTTGAATATGGAAAACATTTGTTAGTAAAGTGATTGCACTTATTAAAACTTATCCTGTGTATGAGTAGAAAGCTGCTCATGCAAGAGGCCCACTACCCACATTGGCTCCCTCAAGAGCGTGTCCAGAAGGCCGTAAGACAGATGTGTTCATTGTATTTGGATTGTTCTACTCATTACAGGAACTACATTTTTTTTTCCAACACTATTAATTACTTTTTCTTGTTGTTAAAAATTACCTGATAGAAAACATTGAAGAACAATGTAATAAAAAGATGACATTCAGAAGACTGCAAGAATTACAAAATGTTAGTACAAAGACTAGAAACAGCATATAGATTTCATATGTATAGAACTACTAAGCTTTGCTGGGAAATATTCAAGAAGTCCTAAAACTAAAATGGTTATTCATTATGTACTTGTATAAAAATATTTAATATTTTCATAAGGTACTTCTAAAATTAGTTTATAAAATCACTGCAGTCCCACTCAAAATTGCAAAAGTAATCATCACAAACTGTATAAGTTAACTACAAAAATCAAATGGAAAAGAAGGTGCACCAGAATATTCAGAATAATTTTCAAGTTATACACAATGATGTGGACTTGACTAACTAAACTCCATAAAATAATGTTTTATTTTATTAAAATCATTTTTAAAATCTCATTTTGCTACTGTTGAACTTAATACCACTTATGAATAAAGCCAATTCTAAGTGTATTAAAGTAAAAATAAACGAAACAAATACTCACCTATCTCTAAACCAAAACAATTATAAAATCAGTTAATACAAAGAGAAAGTTTATATTGCTGGGGTTAGAGAAAGCTTTTTTAAAACTATCTTTGACACAAATGGTACTGCATCAAAATTAATGTTGTCTTTAAAATAGAATCAGCATAAAGAATCCTAAAAAAGGAGACAAAAAATCTTTTTGACAAATATAATAAAATATTCACATCCAGAATATAGAATGAAATCCTGTAAATTCATTTGAAGAAAATAATATAATCTAAACTATCTGAGAGGAAGATATTAACTGAGAATTCAAAGTAGAGAGAATGGGAAACCAATCTATCAACTGAGTGGATCTTGTAGAGTGACATACAGATATTCTAAGAAGCAGAGGCAGTAGATTGAAAGACTATATGTTTTTTTATTAGCAGGGACAATATCACCAAGATGAAGAAATGAGAAAGACACAGGGAAATGGATAAGCTAGTTGTGATACAAATTGCCAAAACTAAAACCAAAGCAAATGAACAAATTTTGGGATTTGTTCATTTGCTTTGGTTACCTAAGATTAATATGTGTAAATGCATAGAAAAAATGCTAGAAGTCTATTCAACAAATTGGTAGCATCATGTTTTCCTATTTTTTTCCTTTTGTAATTTTTCAAAATTAAGAACTGTATTGTCTTTTAGCTCCTGAGTGTGACAGCTCTTAGTAACATACCTGTTTTCCCACCTATCCAAAGAAGGTGCCATACTTACTTTGTCTTTATCAGGGAAGTATTGTAAGAAGTTATTTGAAGGAAATTTTTCTTTCAGATACCATTCCCCACTGCATGGAAGAAGAAATACGATTGGTCAACAAACATACGAAAAAATGCTCAACATCTCTAGCAGTTAGAAAAATGTTAACTAAAACTACACTGAGATTTCATCTCAGTCAGAATGGCAATTTCCAAGAATACAAGTAACAATAAATGTTGGTGAGGATGTGGGGCAAAAGGAAAACTCATATGTTGTTGGTGGGCAGCAAATTGGTGCAACTACTCTAAAAAAACAGTGTGGAGACACCTCAGAAAGCTTGAAATGGAACAGCCATTTGACTCAGTTATCCCACTGCTTGGTAGCAAAGGACTTAAAATCAGTGACATGGCTACATCAATGTTTATAGCAGCTCAATTCACAATAGCTAAACTATGGAACCAACCTAGGTGCCCTTCAACAGATGAATGGATGAAGAAAATGTAGTATACACACACACACACACACACACACACACACACACACATACACATACACAATGGAATATTACTCAGCCATAAAGAGAAATGAAATGATGGCATTTGCTGGTAAATGGATGGAACTGGAGAGTATCATTCTAAATGGGATAAACCAGTCCCCCCAAACCAAAGGTCCAATGTTCTCTCTGGTATGTGGATGCTAACTCACATAAAGAGCGTGGGGGTAGGGAAGAATAGAAGTACATGGGATTAGACAAAGGGGAATGAAGGAAAGGGAGGGGAAATGGGACTAGTAAAGATGGTAAAATGAATTGGACATAACTTTCCTATGTTCGTATATGAACACATGACCAATGTGATTTTACCTCCTGACAACCAGGAGAATGGGAAGTTGTAATCCCTGTATGTATAATAGGGCAACATACATTCTACTGTCATGTACAAATAAAAAAAAAAGAAACTTGAATTAAAAAGATGCTGTTCCCGTGATCAGCCTTGTCAGAGTGCGTGAGTGCCTGATTTGCCTATGAGGAGTGAGAAGTCCAGGTGTTGCCTCCCAGGTGGGAGCAGCTAGCTGCAATACTTACCTGTTCCCCACCCCATGGACTCTTGTCTCTTTGCCAGCCTATCTTGCCAATCAAAAATACCAAGGAGTTCACAAAACTCTCTCCCTTTAGGGTTAGGTTCTTAGCAGGAATAGGCTTTGTGTGGAGGGAAGAGCTCCCAATGACCAAAAGTCATTTTTTTTTGTATTATTCCAGGACCCATAGGAATATTAACAGCAAATACAACTGACTAACTGACTTGCAGCAAATCAATCACATGCTCAGATATCAGGAATAAAGTCCTCCAGGCTCCTGACTACAGTAATAAGAGTTCATTGTTCACTGAGACCCAAATTGAAGGAAGACTTTTCCCAGATCTCAATGAGTTTACTCATCAAAACATTACTTTACGAATATGGAAGGCTGGCTTTTCTTCTCTGCTCAGTCATTTTCTAACTGCAATAAAGCAGTGTGGTCTCAGAATCAGGGTAATAATCCTTTGCCTTCACCCATCAATACAGAATACACCAAGCATTTGCCTGAATGGCAGAAAACTCTAGAGAAAGAAACAAAAAATGCAGAACCCAGTGAAGATCAAAAACCTTAGAAAGACCAAATCAGGAGCTTGAGTCCTGGTCTGTGACCCCTTCACCTTCCAGGGCCTTTCTACTGCACTTGACCTTCAGTTACTTTTTTGGAATAATTTGTGGAAAACTTTGGAGCCTAAGGGAGAGCAGAAATTCAATCTGAGCTCATGCCTTCTGTGTGCTACAGAGGCTTCCAGGCAGCATGGTATGAAATCTGTGCCAGCCAGGACTGAGAGCCTCTGAACTAGGTGTAGGCCATGCCCTGCCTACATCCCTCCCTCATCACCACGACCCTGAAATGGGAGGGGCACCTCTGGTACCCGACAGATTCCCAAAGTAGGCACCAGTAGCTCTTTGCTTTCTCTGGGACCAAAGAAGTTCACCCAGCTTGCTGCAAAGTTTAATGCACCCAGCATTGATCTCCAACTATTGGGGGCTCAGAGTCTGTGAACAAGACCTCAGCACCCCCTGTCCAGTTGGTGCAGTCCTCATGTGTGCTCTACCTGCTTCTCAGAAGTCATGGTAGAACGGACCTCTGTGGCCTATCACAGGGACCACTTTAAAGGTTTTATCCTGTCTCTATCCCACTTCAGTTTCCTGGGCTCAACTTCCAAACAAACCATCTTCACCCAAGTTGGGTCATGCTCTACACTGGGAGATCTAAATCAACACATGGCATAGTTTCATCTTATTCTTGTTTGTGTCCTCAAGTGCCTGGGGTAGATTGGCTGTCTGTCAAATGCCCTTTTTAAAAACATGTTTTTATGAGTGCATTATAGTTAGGTACAATAGTGGTTCATTCTGACACGATCATACATCTATGGAATATAATTTGCTCCATTTCAGCCCCTAGTGCTTCCTCTTTCCCTCCCCTCCTCTGTCTCCTCTTCCTCTTTTCATTCCTCTATTCTACTGGTCTTCCTTCTTGTATTGTTTTTTTTAAATAGGTGCTTTATAGATATACATAATGGTGGAATCACTGTGGTATAGTCACATGGGTATCACTGTGGTATAGTCACATGGGTACATAGCATAATTTTGTCAATTTCACTTCACCATCCCTCCCTTTTCCTATCCTTCCTCTTTGCTCTTCAGTCCCCTTCCTGTACTTCACTGATCTCCCCTTCAAAGTTCTTTTAGTGGACAGAAACTCCACCCATGTGTGATTAAAAAACAGTGAGAATGATTGATAGTTTCACCTTTTTCCTCTCTTGTAGGCTGACTTTCCAAGAAAGGAAGTGAGGGAGGATGAGAGAGAGAGAGAGAGAGAGAGAGAGAGAGAGAGAGAGAGAGAGAGAGAGAGAGAGAGAGAGGGCACACAAAAGCACCAGATCTTGAAATTTTGCTTCCAACTATGTTGTCCAATACACATTTTTCCCTTCCTTGGGGTGGCAGCCCCAGTTTCCACAGCTGCAGGATCCTGCCCAGGGTGCAGGGAAATGGATGACCAAGGAAGGGAAATGTGTCTTTGTGCATCAAACATCCCCCTTCACTTGGAAGTCCTGGGAAGACTGTATTCCCTGCTTGGGGCAACACTTTGAATAGTCTAACATTTTCACAGGGACAGCAGGCAGCCATTGGAAATCACAAATACACAAAGCAATTAGGAGTGCGGAGTCTTCCTTCAAGTCTATCACTCAGCAGTATTGCTGCAGCTGTTGTGAATACTCTTGTGATCACCAAGACGTCACTGGGCCCCAGGACTCGTGCTAAGTGCTCAATGCACATTTTTTTCTGTTTCACTTAGAAAATCCCTACAAGGTGGGCACTGTTGTAACACAACAGGGTACATTTTTTTTTCATGACTCAGAAAAGAGTTCATTCTGTACTCAATTCTCTCAAAGGGAATTCTAGGGGCTGGGTTTGTTAACTGGAGGTTTGAAAGAAGGAGTCTAGCTAACTAACTGTTGCCCCATACTCTGGTCAGAGCATCCAGGGAGGAGGAAGACCAGAGAGGGGTCAGGCTCCTTATCCTATGTCAGACATCCAGGGGCTTCTGGCACTACTTTGTCACCTAGGGGTGAGATAGGACATATGAGAGGATCAGAGAATACTGGAGACTAAAGACAGGGCTAGAGAGGGCAGTGGTCAAGCAACCTGGTCAGGTCATAGCAAAGACAAGGGCCCCCTCAGGAGAGGCCATCTGGAGCCATCTGGTGACATCTTAACCAGGAGTTCAGCTGCTGGGTCTGATCAAGAGAAGGAGGATTTGTTTTTTTAGGGATTGGCTAGCTTCACTTAGCATAATCTGCTCTAATGCCATCCATTTCCCTGCAAATTCCATGATTTTGTCATTTTTTTAGTGCTGTGTAATACTCCATGGTTTATAAATGCCACATTTTTTTAATCTATTCATCTATTGAAGGGCATGTAGGTTGGTTCCACAGTCTAACTATTGTGAATTGGGCTGCTATGATCATTGATGTGGCAGTATCCCTATAGTATGCTCTTTTAAGATCCTCAGGGAATAGTCCAAGAAGGGCGATAGCTGGGTCAAATGGTGGTTCCATTCCAAGCTTTCCCAGGAATCTCCATACTGCTTTTCAAATTGGCCTCACCAATTTTCAGTCCCACCAGCAATGTACAAGTGTATCCTTTTCCCCACATCCTCGCCAGCACTTAGTGTTGTTTGACTTCATAATGGCTGCCAATCTTACTGGAGTGAGATGGGATCTTAGGGTGACCTTGATTTGCATTTCTCTGACAAATGCCAAATGTCTTCCTTGATATAAAGAGAGCAACTAAGAACAGAACAGGGCGGAAGAGCATGAGGAAAAGATTAACATGAAACAGAGACGCGTGGGGGGAGAGAAAGGGAGAGAGAAGGGAAATCATATGGAAATGGTAGGAGACCCTCAATGTTACACAAAATTACACATAAGAGGTTGTGAGGGGAAAGGGGGGGAAACAAGGAAGAGAATTGAACAATAGCAGATGAGGTAGAGAGGGAAGATGGGAGGCGAGATGGGAGGGGAGGGGATGGGGGATAGTAGGGGATAGGAAAGGCAGCAGAATACAACAGTCACTAATATGCCATTATGTAAAAATGTGAATGTGTAACTGATGTGATTCTGCAATCTGTATACAGGGTAAAAATGGGAGTTCATAACCCACTTGAGTCAAATGTATGAAAGATGATATGTCACGAGCTTTGTAATGTTTTGAACAACCAATAAAAAAAAGAGAGAGAGAAGGAGGATTGAAAGAGGTGAATCATGATATAGTGTAAGGAATTGCTCCTTCATGCCCCAAGGCTCAATCATGAAATAATCTCCCTGTTGTTAAATAGGGCACTGACCCATGGGTTTTCCTTTTATGATAGCATTTAGATCATGCACACGTGTTTAAAATTCAATTATCCGCTGTCATCTGTTTGGACAATCATGTTTTAAAAGGAAGGTGCTGTCTTTACACTCTTGAAAGCTGTGGCGGCAGCCTCCCTCCCCTCCTGCCTCAGACTCTCTTCCTTTCTCCTTCCCTTCACTTTCCCCACTCTCCTCCCTCCCTCTACCCTTCTTCCCTTGTCTCCTCCTTCAGTTCATTGATTTTCCATCTTAGGTTGTGAGCTGTGCATAAGAAGATTACATGGGAGTGGAGTTTGGGGCTGGAGAGTAGAAGGAGGTCCTTCTTGTGGAGACTCGTGGCTGGAGGCTGGCCTCATCTACTAGACGGGGCAGGTTTCACATCTGGACATGTGGTCAGCCAATGAAGAGACATCTTGTTTGCATGTGCCATTAGCCCTACGTATACATTTTCCTCCATGCCTCACTGGGGGTGTGATCTAGGCTGTGCTCAGGACACAACTGGGGCTTTTGAGGGTCCATCATGCCTTCATATCCAGAACAGCTGAAGAGTCAGCGTACTATAGTTTAAGTCTAAAATGTCTCTTAAAAGCCATGTGTTGAATGTTGGTCCCCAACCTGTGGCACTATTGGGAGGTGGTAAGATCTTTAAGAAGTGGAGCCTGGCGGGAGAAAAGCCATTGGCATTGGAGACAGTCCTTGAATGGAATATTGGGACCCTGGTCCCTCTCTCTCTCTCTCTCTCTCTCTCTCCTCTCTCTCTCTCTTCCTCCCTTCCTCCCTCCTTCCCTCCCATTTGAGGGGTGAGCACCTTCTTCTGCCACATGCTCCCACCATGATATTCTTTCTTACTATAGGCCCCAAAGCAGCAGAGCCAACTGAAATTTCTGGACTGGAGCCTCTAAAATTATAAGCCAAGATAAGTCTTTCCTCCTTATAAATTGATTTGTCTCAGGTGAAATTGTCACAGTGATGGAAAGCTGACTAATACACAGGTTACAACAGAGAACAATGAAAGATAGTGAGTTATAGGATTCTTGGTGGACTGAACCACACATTTATCGAGATGTCCTCTTAGACTCCAGCTGCTTCCATCTTGCCACTGATGCCGATGATGATTCATTGAGAGTTTAAAACTAAATTTCTAGACAACAAAGATAAAGCTTCTGGAAGGGCCAAAGGTATTCCCTGCTCCCAAGGCTGCCTTTGCATCCAGGCTCCCAAGGATTGACCCAAGTGTCCTGTCCTTTCGGGAGTGTCTGTACCTCTTCAGAAGGCAGGAGTGTGGCTGACCATTCAGTTGTAAGGGTTTATGCAAACCAGGAGGCCCTGTGCTGAGCAGGGGGAAGGGATATCCTCAAGGTCCAATGCCTACCATCTCAGCAATACCACATCCATTTTGTTTTTCTTAGTTTTTGTGTTACTGTAACCAATAGAACTTGCAAGAACAATTCAAGGAAAAAAGTTTATTTTGGCTAATAGTTTCAGAGTTTCAGTCCATTATGGGCTTACTTGATAGCTCTGGGCCCAAGGTGAAGCAGGACATATGATGGAAGGGTATGCTGAAGGAAAGCAGCTCAGGACAGGACAACCAGGAAGCAGAGAGAGAGCAATTTCTGCCCATAGGTTTATATTTTGATATAACCCCCCAAGGCATGCCCCCAGTGAGCTGCCTTCTCTAGCCACACGTTACCAGCCTAAGGTCACTGCCTAGTTAATCTGTATCAGTGGATTAATCCAATCATTTTGCATCTGGACTTCTTGCACTGTCTCACACCTGAGGTTTTTGGAGGATCCCTCATATCCAAACCATAATACCTATCAACAGTCCTTCCACCCCACCCTCCGGTAGGGCTTCTCTTTCGTGTCGGCTCAGACTGACAAATGGTGTCACGCCTCTGGTTTCCACTCTTAATTAGATCTTCTCTTAAGGTTGGGGTACTTACATAGGTTTCTGAGATGATGAAAGTGGAAAATCTTTCTTTAAAACACAGGCATTGTCAGGAAGGGTGATGCCACTTACTATCTCACGTGCCTCAAGTACCTTGCTTAGGTGGTTTACTTCTAGCCTCTGCCCCTCAGACAGCTAAAAACCAAAGCCTTAGGGTTGAATTATACAGATTTGTAATATTATGACAAGAATAATAACTTAATCACAAAAATTTTTAACTCTTTCTCAAGCATTGCAAAATGTCTTCATTTACTGGAGATAGGAATTGATGAAGTGTAAAAACAATGTGAGAGAAAAAGAAGCAAACCTTCCCCAAGCTAAATAGTATAAAAAATGGATTAGAATCTATTTTTTTTTTGCTCCCTTACACAGTAAAACACAAGGTCAAGCTTCAGATGTGAAATGCCTTCTTAGAATCAAGCTGAGCATTCAAAGTAGGCTTAGTGCTCATCTTTCTCAATTTCTGGTCCATCTTTTTGGTGAAACATCAGTACCTGGGGCAGAATCAGTCATTTTCAATTACCTAGAAAGTGTTTCTGGTTTAATAAAAGTAAAGGGTAACAATTTGATCTGAAATTTGGTATTTGATTCAAATTTATCCATTGATAAACTGGGTATTTGTTCCTTGGTAAAATAATACAAATCATATCAACTTACTCAGTTGCAATAATTGTTTTTATTGATTTTAAGTAATTACTCTATCTTTAAAAATAATCTCTCTCTAAAGTTTCTCTCTCTTCCTCTTTTCTCTCTTATTTTGCTTAAAGTGGGTACTCCATTGAGTTCTAGGTATCCAATTCAATAATATTGAATGGGTGATCTTTAAGAAATTGAAACTCACTGGGTACAGTGATACATACCTGTAATCTCAGTAGCATGGGAGGCTGAGACAGGAAGTCTGCAAGTTCAAAGCCATCCTTAGGGAGGTCCTAAGCAACTTAGTGATACCCTGTCTCAAAATAAAAAAATAAAATAGGCTGGGATGTGGCTCAGTGGCATATTATCATCCTCCAGGGGAGGATGTCATGGCTGACAATTCTTGTGGCACCTAAGTGGAGGTCCTATTTTTGTGCCATGTTCTTTATCAAGCTCTCCCCTTTGACTGGTAGAAGAAAATGATGTGGCATTTTGAACCAGGAAAGGCTATAGGGAAGTTTTAGAGAACCTGGGGTAGACTGTGATATCAATGAAAAACTCCTGGGTAGGAGATTTCTATTTTATATGATAATAAATTTATGGTTAAGTATTTCTATGATATAGGTATTACCCCTTGCCCCTGCCCCCCCAAAAAGAAATAAATTTAAAAGTTCATGAAGAACTGGAAATGTAGGAGTAAAAAAAAAAAAAAAGAGATGGCTAGAGAATGAAACAGGTCCAGAATCTTAATTTTTCCCAGCAATTTAGGTGGATGGTGGAATTTATAGAAGCATGGTGTGGCCTCATAGACTTGTTTTGAAAAGATGCTACTGAATGGAAGATATTGTAACAGGAAGAAATTAGAATCACAAAGTTCCTGTAGGAGGTCTGAGGTAATAGCTCAGTGGGAGAGTGCTTGCCTCAAATGAGTGAGGCCCTGGGTTCAATCCTCAGCACCACATAAAAATAAATAAATAAAAATAAAGAAAGATATTGTGTCCATCTACAACCCCCCCCCAAAAAAAAAACCTGTAGAAAAGATCCTGTCGGCCAAACCCAGCTAGAAGCCAGAGGGCAAAAGATGATAAAAGTTGCTGCTCTCCTTGGTATGAACAGATGAAGTTTGCAGATCTAGTCTTAGTAAGATCTGAAAAGGGTTTGCACATGAACGCAATAGTGGAAGTAGAAGGAATAAAAGAAGTTGACAAATGTTCAGGAGGCTAAATAGCCATGGGAGTGACTGAGGGACAGGACATCAAGGAAGGAGGTGTCAGATTACTCTCAAATTTTGCTCCATTGCTAGATGATGATGCCATTCATTGAGGTCAGAAACACAGCATGCCAGGAACTCCTAAACATTTCTTACATTGTTCTCAGAAAAAAAAAAATGAAGTAGCTACTGTTTACCTAGGGGGAAACTAAGGTTTAGTTAGATGACCTTACGAGAGCCACAGCTGAAGAGTGGTAGAATCAGCACTGAAACTCAGATATGGAGAACCCCATAGCAATTTTAATCACTTTGAGATTCTGCCTCCTTGATCATGTTAGTGGGGAAAAGGTAGGGATAATATTTAAGTTAGAGAAAAAAAAAGGTTCAAGAAAATCCCAAGTTGAAGGAACGTTTGAGTTTCTTAAGTACATGGCTAAGAGTGAATGCAAGGCCAAGAGAAGGCCTGGGCAGGGGGTGACTCCAGTTCAGGTAGTAGAAGCCCTCTCGGGTGCAGAAATCACTCTGAATAAATCGTCTTGCTACAGTCAGATTCTAGAGACCCTCTCCTGAGATAGGAGAACAGGCATCAGGACTTCTGTCGTTGTAGCAGACATGGCCTTTTCAGAGTTTATTCTGGTATGTTTAATTGTATTTGGTCAAGTCCCCCACTGGCCCTGACTGCTTAGAGAATAAAATTCAAGTGACTTCAGCTGGTTTCAAAGCCCCTTTGGGTTTCCTCCCAACGTCATTCCCAGGATGAGCTCACATTACCCTGGTTACTCCAGCTGTGCACCCATTACACCAGTCATGTCCTTCTCTGCACAGTATGTGTCTCCCCGCTCCAAGCCTTTATTCACTCAGTTACTTCTCTCGGGAATGCCTCTCCTTCTGTTCACAAGTTTATATCCTGTTGACAAAACTTCCAACTGAACTTCTCTTTCTTCTTGAATCACCAAATGTACTACAGTATGGGACCATTGGTTTGTTGGCAAATGTTTGACAACTAGCTCCATTGGGGGTCTTGGAGCCGAAGGAGGAAAAGCTGATTTGTGGCATGCAACAATGTATGTGTATTTACTCTCACCATGGCCAATTTTAAAGTATCAACCGTTTAACAATAGGCTCTCAAGAACACTGAAAATCTTAACAGTTGGTTCTCACCACATGCCAGCATAACACTGCCTGAGTCACATCTCTGAAGACTGCATTGGTGTGCAGTGTTTGCATTGGCTCAAGTGTTTTATGAAATTCCTGAAGGTGGGTCCCATTTGCAGCCATGGTGAGAACCTTAGCATATAATCCTGGCTTCAAAGTAACTTTTTTTTTTTGAGTGAAGACATCTCTGGTCCTTTGCTACACCCCCAGAGAATCCAATGTATCTGATTTCAGAGCTTGGCTATTTCCACCATTTTCCAGGTGATGCTCAGATATGCCTATGTTTGAGAGCCAATACCCCTGTAACCTCTCTTTACCATGATTACTGATGGTTTCCTTCTATTGTTATTGGCCATGAGAAGGTCTAATCTTCTTGTTAGGTTGTGAATAACTGAATCATGTAACACCAAGGGGTTCTTAAATAAAAGCAGTATCACAAGAAATGTGTATTTAAAAAATTCATTCATAATGCACTCAGTATTTGCTGAAAGTGTGAAGTAACAGAGCTTGTGATCTAATTGTCCAAGGGCCTGGCCATGCCCCACATGGCCCTAACCTAGTTCCCGGAGATTCTTGGAGAACTGACACCTGCTCAGGGCTCTATGCAGGGCACTCCTTCCTGTCCATGTGCTAATCCCTTTATGAAGATGATCCATCCCTTACCTGCCTCCACCTGCAGCATTTACTGTCTTTGTCCCCTGATGAAGCTCCAGGAATCTTGCAGTCTTTCCTCCCACTGTAAAAGGGGTCCACTTCATGCTTTGATCATAACTCTTGTAGCTTGGCGACTGCCATTTATTTAAAATTCATGTGGTTTCTCCTTTTTTCTTTTCTGTCTCCCTTTCCCCAACCTCGAGGGAAGCAAGATTACCCTTTTCTCCTAGTCGAGGTTAAAGAATCTGTCCTTGAACAAACAGACCACACAGGGAATAAAGCAATTCAGACTTCTGGACTTCTGGGATAGGGCTGGAAAATCCAAGAAATAGCTCTCTCTCAAGTCTACAAATTAATTATGACCTCTAACTGGGCACAACTGGAATGTGCACTTCGAACCACCTTTCTGAAAGCTCTCTATTCCTCCTAACAGAATCACAGCCTCCGGGACAGAAATCCCCTTTGTTTCTCTTTTGCCATCAAAACAATAAAACTTATTTTTCACTTCTCCCAAAGCCTTGTCTTTGTTATTGGGTTGATATTGGACAAAAACCGAGGTTTTGGTAACACCAAATTTGCATTCATCAATATCTTTCATGAGGACTTTCCTGCCCCTGAAATTTGGCCACACAATTAACTCCCAGCTAGATCACTGAGCTGCTGAGCAGCATGCCCAGGTAAGTCTCTGGCTTGCCAAGTCTTAGTCCCTTCCTATGCAAGCAAACCCTGCCCAGAGTAAACTGAGGATATATATATGTGACCTTCAGTGTGACCTTCAGGTTTTGGAGGAGTCAGAGTTGGCAAGAGTATATCTAGAGCAAAAATGAGAAGATGGCCTTAATTTCTCCATGTACCTGACATACAGAAGTAGAAAATTGTCCAAGCTGTCTACCCTCTATTCTCAGCCCTTTAATTGAGTAGCTTTGGCTCTGAGCATTAATAACTTTTTCCTTATTTTATTCTATTTTATTTATTAACTGCTCTTTCCTTCACCACAGTGTGGGCATGTTTCCCTTCTCCATAATTTAATGGCCCCTTGGAACTGTTTAAAATCCTGGGTAGAGTGTTCTCAAATGCCAGGTAAGAATCTACATAACTTTTCCAAAGTGTTTCTCTCAGGATGAAAAGAGGGAAACCAGCATTTCTAATAATTTATTGTATGCAAAGAGGAATATAGATCTTAATTTAATTTATACACCAATATCCCTAGTTAGATACAACTATTCTCATTTAATTGAAAAGAAAACTGAAGTTGATACAATTAATATATGTTAAGTGTCCCTCAAAAACTCATATGTGAGACAATGCAAGAAAGTGTATAGATAAAATGATTGGGTTATATGTACCTTAATCTAATCAGTGAAGTGGTGGTAACAGCAGGCACATAGAATAGGGCTGGAGGAGGTGGGACTTTGGGGGAAAGAGAGCTTTGGGGTATATATTTTGTCATGATGAGGAGAGCTCTCTTTATCTCTCTGCTTCTTGGTGTGATGTTTGAGCCACTTCCTTCCACCACACTCTTCTTCCATGGTGTTCTGCCTCACTTCACACCTAGAACAATGAAGTTGACCATCTATGGACTGAAACCTCTGAAACCATGAACTTCAAATAAACTTTTCCTCCTCTAAAGTTGTTCTTGTCAGGTATTTTGGTCACAGTAGCAGAAAAACTCCCGAAAACAACATAATTAATGCCTGAGACAGACCTCTATTATTAACCAATTCTTAAAAGAAAATGGTACTAGTGGCTCATGCACTTGGAGCAGTAGTTTATGAACTTTCCAAAATGAGTCCCTCTGTCATTTGTCAGTTGGAGTATTTTTGACTACTCAGTGATATTTCGACTATATTCAGTGATTCTCAAAGGATGCTCAGGAATCTGTATTTCAAATAAGTAGCTTCCTTATTTTTTTCCTGAACATTAAAACTGCTAGCTCAAAGAACATTTGTGAGCAAAATCCTTACTGAAGTTTTCCAAAACTGATTATATACTACATTGAGATTCATTTCAGAGGTGAAGTAAAAGTAGAGGAATCCTGGCTATTCAAAGAATTGTGTTTGCTCAGAATTCTTTGGAATACAATTTTAAAAATCCCATCAGGAGCAAATAATACAGTTTCATGTCCATTGCTGCAAAATATAGAGATTGGAGAATAGAAAGAAGAGCAAGGAGACCCTACTCTTCCTATGGATTCTGCAAGATAAGAGGTGTTCAACGTGGTCTTTGCAGTCCAGAATTGGTCCCACTCATTATTCCAACAGCAGATCTAGTCACTGTGGACAGAAAGGGATATTGTTACTTCAAAGGCTTTTGTCTATTACCATTTTTGGTTTGAGAATGTGTTCCATCAAACACTCCTCAGATGCAGGGGACTGTCTTTGAAACCAAGAATCCCTTTTTGGTTTTGAAAGCAAGAAGCTAAATCTAATGTCAGGAGGCTCTAGAGAATTCTATTTAAAGGATGACTTGAGCAGTTCCATTTTCAAAAGGGGTGATTGTTAATGAAAAAATCATTCATCCTGGTAGAGCAGTCTCATAGAACTAACTTTCCATGTGTCAGCATGTTTTCTACTGAGAGCAGAAGGTCTTCAAATTGGTGACACTGGGAGGATAGATTAGAAGCACACTAGAGTCTTACTGAAGAACAGAAACTTTGTGTGTAATAGATGAAAGATATTTTCCTACCTGTGGATCATGTGGGACGTGACAGAAATAGAAGTGCTCTGGTTGGGGGAGTAAGATGAGGGGTCTAGGATGCTGTGGCAGCATGGGGTCATCTGGAAGAAGTGGGAGCTCTCTCTGTACCAGTCTTCTTGGGGGATGTGGCTTCAATACAATTATGATGCTGTAGGGAAAAGTCTATGAACACTAGAACCCATGTGTGCTGAGCCCTATTCTTGCTGACCATTCAAAACTGTAGATGCATGTAATCCCAATGACTTGGGAGGCTGAAGCAGGAGGATCACAAGTTCATAGCCAGCCTCATCAATTTAGCAAGGTGCAAAGCAACTCAGCAAGACCCTGTCTGTAAATAAAATATAAAAAAAAAAGGTCTGGGGATATTGCTCAGTGGTTAAGCATCCCTGGGTATAATCCCTGATATATATACTCCTAAAAAGAACAAAAATTTAAGAAAAGGATTCATTTAAAAAAATAATTAAAAAGAAACTTTTAAAAAAAGAGTAATTGCTTCACGGGACTCCCTCTCTCCCCTTCAACACAACCCTCCCATCTTGTGAAATTTGATGCTCAAATTTGTTATATGCCCTTTGGTCACATTTTATTAGGCTCTAAGGTTATAGGAAGGCAAAGGGTCAGCCTTCTCCACCACAATCTCTTACAATTAAATCAAACCACAGATGAATTCTTTCACAAGAGCGAACACATAGAGCGATTGGACAGGAAATGGCAAGGCAACTGCATTCTGTCTTGCATGAACCCCCTCCAAGGTAAAGATGGTGACAGTGTCTGATGGTGGCAGGCTCAGCTCATGTTCCTATGGGTCCAGGTGACAGGTCCTGGTTCTTCTGCTCAGGCAGAAGTCTCTGTGCAGTATTTCCAATCTCACCTTTGAACACCACTCACTTCATAAAGTAAATAGGATCACTCTCCTCCCTTGAGTTTATTAGTGAACTTTCCTGAGCACATAGACTGGGATGGGAAGCCCTGGAAAGAAGGGTCCTTACACTTTGGGTCTTTCAGATGCAAACTGGTGGCACAGTGAGGGTGCAATTAAGACCTTACATGTTAGCCAGGAACCAATAATACACACACACACACACACACACACACACACTTACACAGACTCTATGCTGATACACACTGGAGTAAATTACATGTGTTATATATAATACTTCCAATTAATCCCTCAAATCATCATACAAACAACTTCTGTGGCAACTCACTGAAAACAACACCTCCTTCCCATTCTCCACTAAAACCATTCAAATCTGTTCTCCAATGTGAGAGATTTCAATGTTAGAGACTTCAATGTTGCTGAGTCTCTTAGACATTATTCCAGGGTTTGCCTAGCCCCTTCAGTGTACTTAGCTCCCCATCACCTCCTGCTGCTCAGACTCCATGAGTTTGGTGAAGACACCAATTATAAGAATATTATGATGAAATTATAAGAATATTATGATGAAAGAATTATAAGAACATTATAATAATATTATGATGAAAGAATATAAGAATATTATGATGAAAAACCCATGCCTGGGAAAGAGTGAATCTCTCCTCCATCCCTTCTGTTGGCCTCTCTTCGGGGAACCTAATTAACCAAGCATCCCTATCTATTAGACTGTAAATATCTGTAGCGGACTGATTACTCCCTCTTGAAATGTCAACATCTCTGTGACAGGGTTCCAAGGCCAGAGATTCAAAAGATGCCTGTAAGAGTTATTTCTTCTTATACTTTATAACTTTCTGAGCTCTGTAGAAATGTGGCTAGATCAATTAATTGCTAGGCCAATTAACCGCTGTGTAAACTATAACCTAGTAGGCTTAGCTCTTAGAAATATAGCTCTTAGGGAGGTAAACTCAAGTTATCTTGAGTTACTGCTGCCTGTGGTGAAGGCCACTTCACAAGTATTTTATGAGATATTTATGAAACAAGTATTTTACTGTCTTTGTTCTACACATGTGAACTGCTTATCATAAATTCCCTGTGTATGATCTTTGGTTATGTAGGCCAAGAATTTAAAACTACCAATGTTGTAATGATTAAGAAATAATGTCAAATTTTTCTGTAAAACCACATGTAACCTCAGCTTGGGACCCAGAGTAGATGTAAATAAACCTGAGTTCTCCTACCTTCAGGTAGAACTCCTGGTTTAATCTATTACTGTGGGTTGCCTTAGAGTCTTTCCCAAGTCAGAAAATAGCACAGTCACCAATGCTGCATCTAAAGTCTGGAAGTCTCATTGTCCCTGATTTCCTTCTTCCAGTCCCCCTTATTCAACTATACTCAGAAGTCATCTCACTTGTATCTCACAGATGCCTTTCTTTTTTTTATTATTAGTTGTTTAAAACATTACAAAGGTCTTGACATATCATATTTCATACATTTGATTCAAGTGGGTTATGAACTCCCCTTTTTACCCCGTATACAGATTGCAGATTCACATCGGTTACACATCCACATTTTTACATACTGCTGGGGGGTGACGAATAACTTGTGTACGTTGATACAGCAGGAATAGGAGCCGTTTATTGTAGGGCAACAGAGCTATTTATACATTTTGCACAGCTTATCTTAATTAGCATAAACTAGATACATCAGTCAACCAATAAGGAATCTCCACACTTAATGGCTTGCTTTTGTTACTTCTCAAACCACTCCCTCTGGCATTTTGCCAGGCACCATCCAGACTTGTTTATGAACTCTAACATTTCTCTGGCAAAATACCACGTGTTATTTTGACTTGTCTACAGACCTTAACAACATACTGCTATACTAGTGTCTGTTGTATTCTGCTGCCTTTACTATCCTCTACTATCCCCTCTTCCCTCCCCTCCCCTTCCCTCCAATCTTCTCTCTCTACCCCATCTACTGTAATTCATTTCTCTCTCTTGTTTTTTTCCCTTTCCCCTCACTTCCTCTTATATGTAATTTTGTATAGCAATGAGGGTCTCCTTCCATTTGCACGCAATTTCCCTTCTCTCTCCCTTTCCCTCCCCCCTCTCATCCCTGTTTAATCGTGATCTTCTTCTCATGCTCTTTCTCCCTGCTCTGTTCTTAGTTGCCCTCCTTATATCAAAGAAGACATTTGGCATTTGTTTTTTTAAGGATTGGCTAGCTTCACTTAGCATAATCTGCTCTAATGCCATCCATTTCCCTGCAAATGCCATGATTTCGTCATTTTTTAGTGCTGAGTAATACTCCATTGTGTACAAATGCCACATTTTTTATCCATTCATCTATTGAAAGGCATCTAGGTTGGTTCCACAGTCTAGCTATTGTGAATTGTGCTGCTATGAAATCGATGTAGCTGTATCCATATAATACACTCTTTTAAGATCTTTCGGGAATAGTCTGAGAAGGGCAATAGCTGGGTCAAATGGAGGTTCCATTCCCAGCTTTCCGAGGTATCTCCATACTGCTTTCCAAATTGGCCACACCAATTTGCAGTCCCACCAGCAATGTACAAGTGTACACTTTTCCCCATATCCTCACCAGCACTTGTTATTGTTTGACTTCATAATGGCTGCCAATCTTACTGGAGTGAGATGGTATCTTAGGGTGATTTTGATTTGCATTTCTCTGACTGCTAGAGATGGTGAGCATTTTTTCATGTACTTGTTGATTGATTGTATGTCCTCCTCTGAGAATTGTCTGTTCAGGTCCTTGGCCCATTTGTTGATTGGGTTGTTTGTTTTCTTATTGTTTAATTTCTTTAGTTTTTTGTATACTCTGGATATTAGGACTCTAGATCTGAAGTGTGAGGAGTAAAGATTTGTTCCCAGGATGTAGGCTCCCTATTTACATCTCTTAATTGTTTCTTTTGCTGAGAAAAAAACTTTTTAGTTTGAGTAAGTCCCATTTGTTGATTCTTGTTTTTAACTCTTGTGCTATGGGTGTCCTATTAAGGAATTTGGAGCCTGACCTAACAATATGTAGATTAGAGCCAACTTTTTCTTCTATCAGAGTCTCTGTTTTGATATCAAGCTCCTTGATCCATTTTTAGTTAACTTTTGTGCATGGCGAGAGAAGGGGATTCAGTTTCATTTTGTTGCATATGGATTTCCAATTTTCCCAGCACCATTTGTTGAAGATGCTATCTTGTCTCCATTGCATGCTTTTAGCACCTTGGTCAAATATAAGATAGTTGTAATTTTGTATATTGGTCTCTGTGTCCTCTATTCTGGACCATTGGTCTACTCACATATTTTGGTACCAGTACCATGCTGTTTTTGTTACTATTGCTCTGTAGTATAGTTTGAGTCTGGTATCGCTATACCGCCTGATTCATACTTCCTGCTTAGAATTGCTTTTGCTATTCTGGGTCTTTTATTTTTCCATATGAATGTCATGATTTCTTTATCTATTTCTACAAGAAATGCCTTTGGGATTTTGATTGGCATTGCATTAAACCTATAGAGAACTTTTGGCAATATCGCCATTTTGATGATGTTAGTTCTGCCTATCCATGAGCGGGGTATATTTTTCCATCTTCTAAGATCTTCTTCTATTTCTCTCTTTAGGGTTCTGTAGTTTTCATTGTATAAATCTTTCACCTCTTTTGTTAGGTTGATTTCCAAGTATTTTTTTTTTTTTGAGGATATTGTGAATGGGGTGGTTGTCCTCATTTCCATTTCAGAAGATTTGTCACTGATACACAGGAATGCCTTTGATTTATGCGTGTTGATTTTATATCCTGCCACTTTGCTGAATTCATTTATTAGTTCTAGTAGTTTCTTTACATTACCTTTTGGGTCTGCTAGATATAGGATCATGTCATCCGCAAATAGTGATAATTTAAGTTCTTTTTTCCTATCTTTATGCCTTTAATTTCTTTCATTTGTCTAATTGCTCTGGCCAGTATTTTGAGAACTATATTGAATAGAAGTGATGAGAGAGGGCATCCCTGCCTTGTTCCAGATTTTAGAGGGAATGCCTTCAGTTTTTCTCCATTTAGAATGATGCTAGCCTGAGGCTTAGCATAGATAGCTTTTACAATGTTGAGGTAAGTTCCTGTTATCCCTAGTTTTTCTAAAGTTTTGAACATAAAGGGATGCTGTCCTTTGTCGAATGCTTTTTTTGCATCTATCTAGATGATCATCTGGTTCTTATCTTTAAGTCTATTGATGTGGTGAATATCATTTATTGATTTCCGTATATTGAACCAGCCTTGCATCCCAGGGATGAATCCTACTTGATCATGGTGCACAATTTTTTTGATGTGTTTTTGTATCTGATTTGATATAATTTTATTGAGGATTTTTGCATCTAGGTTCATCAGAGATATTGGTCTGTAGTTTTCTTTCTTTGAAGTGTCTTTGTCTGCTTTCAGAATCAGGGTGATGTTGGCCTTTTAGAATGAATTTGGAAGAGCTCCCTCTTTTTCTATTTCCTGAAATAACTTGAAAAGTATTGGTATTAATTTTTCTTTAAAGGTTTTGTAAAACTCCGCTGTATACCCATCCAGTCCTGTGCTTTTCTTGGTTGGTAGTCTTTTGATGGCTTCTTCAATTTCATCCATTGATATTGGTATGTATAAATTGTGTGTGTCTTCCTGACTCAGTCTGGGCAAATCATATGACTTAAGAAATTTATCGATGTCTTCACTATCTTCTATTTTATTGGAATATAGGCTTTCAAAATAATTTCTAATTATCTTCTGTATTTCTGTAGCATCTGTTTTGATATTGCCTTTTTCATCCCATATTTTAGTAATTTGAGTTCTCTATCTTCTTCTCTTTATTAGCATGGCTAAGGGTCTGTTGATCTTATTTATTTTTTCGAAGAACCAGCTTTTAGTTTTGTCAATTTTTTCAATAGTTTCTTTTGTTTCAATTTCATTGATTTCCGCTCTGATTTTAATTATTTCTTGCCTTCTGCTACATTTGCTGTTGTTTTGCTCTTCCTTTTCTAGGGTTTTGAGATGAACAGTGAGCTCATTTATTTGTTGTTTTTTTCTTTTTTTGAGGAATGAACTCCAGGCAATGAATTTCCCTCTTAAAACTGCTTTCATTGTGTCCCATAGATTCCGATATGTTGTGTCTGTATTTTCATTTATCTTTAAGAATTTTTTATTTCCTCCTTTATGCCTTCTATAACCCATTGATCATTCAGTAACATATTGTTCATTTTCCAAGTAATGTAGCATTTTTCCTTCCTTCTTTTATCATTGATTTCCAGTTTCATTCCATTGTGATCAGATAAGATGCATGGTATTATCTTCACACCTTTATATTTACTAAGGGTTGCCCTATGGCATAATATATGGTCTGTTTTTGAGAAGGATCCATGTGCTGCTGAGAAAAAAGTATATCCACTTTATAATGGTTGATATATTCTATATATGTCGGTTAAGTCTAAGTTATTGATTGTGTTATTGAGTTCTATAGTTTCTTTATTCAACTTTTGTTTGGAGGATATGTACAATGGTGAGAGAGGTGTGCTGAAGTCACCCATAATTATTGTGTTGTGTTCTATTTGATTCTTGACCTTGAGGAGAATTTGCTTTATGAACGTTGGAGCACCATTATTCGGTGCATAAATATTGATAATTGTTATATCTTGTTGGTGAATGGTTCCTTTTAATAGTATATAATGTCCTTCATTATCCCTTTTGATCAACTTAGTCTTGAAGTCGATTTTATTCGATATGAGGATGGCCACCCCTGCTTGCTTCCGAGGACCATGTGCATGGTATGATTTTTCCCACCCTTTCACCTTCAGCCTGTGTATGTCTTTCCCAATCAAATGTGTCTCCTGAAGGCAGCATATTGTTGGATTTGTTTTTTTAATCCAGGTTACCAGCCTATGTTGCTTTATTGGTGAGTTTAAGCCATTAACGTTTAGGGTTACTTTTGATATATGGTTTGTACTTCCAGTCATATTTGATTATTTATCTTTTTTTAAATTTGGTTTGTTTCTCCATGATTAGCTTTTTTCCCCCCACTTTCACTTTACTTTGGTACTTCCCACTGTTGGTTTTTGTTGTTGTTTTTCATTTCTTCCTTGTGTAGTGTTTTGCTCAAGATGCTTTGCAATGCTGGTTTTCTGGCTGCGAATTCTTTTATCTTTTTTTATCGTGAGAGATTTTTATTTCATTGTCATACATGAAGCTTAATTTTGCTGGATACAAAATTCTTGGTTGGCATCCATTGTCTTTCAGTGTTTGAAATACGTTGTTCCAGGATCTTCTCGCTTTCAGTGTCTGTGATGAAAAAATCAGCCGTTAACCTTATTGGTTTACCTTTAAATGTAATCTGCCTCCTTTTCTTGTAGCTTTTAATATTTTCTCTTTGTTCTGTATTTTGGATATCTTCATAACAATGTGTCTTGACATTGGTCTACTGTGATTTTGTATGCTTGGTGTCCTGTATGCATCTAAAATTTGTACATCCGTTTTCTTTTTTATATCTGGAAAGTTTTCTAAAATTATTTCATTCAACAGATTGCTCATTCCCTTGGTTTGGACCTCTATACCTTCCTCTATCCTGATGACTCTTAACTTTGGTTTTTTTATGTTATCCCATATCTCTTGGATGTTTTTCTTGTGGTTTCTTACCAGCCTTTCTGAGTTGGCTAGACTCTTTTCAAGATGATATATTTTGTCTTCATTGTCTGACGTTCTGACTTCTACTTGCTCCACTCTGTTAGTGATACTCTCGTTTGAGTTTTTAATTTGGTTTATAGTTTCCTTCATTTCTAGGATTATTGTTTGATTTTGTCTTATAATCTCTATCTCCTGGTAAAGTTGCTTATTTGCTTCTTTTATCTGTTTATGTAATTCATTTTCAATGTGTTCTTTCATTGTTTGAATTTGCTGTCTCATGTCCTCTTTAAGATTCCATTCCATGTGTAAAAGATATTCCTTGAGTTCTTTATTTGACCATTTTTCTGATGCCTTTAGGTCCTCCTGTAGATTTAGGCTGTCCTGCATTGTTTGTACTTCTTTTTTTCCTTGCTTTTTCATGCTGCTCATGTTACTTCTGGTTCTGTTTGAGTACTGAATTACTGTTTACTCCTATAAATTTATTTTGGTTTTGGGTATCTCCAGAGTCTCTCTTTTGTGATGGGAGACTATGACTAGAGATGATGAATTTTGTTGCACTTTAAAGCAGATCCATTCGTTTCTTAAACTGTGTATGGATTCTGATGGCATATAGCGATCTGCAGTTTGGTCTTGGAACTTATGTTTAGGTCGAGTGATGTGATAGTATAGAGGTTGGTATATCTTGGCAATCTTGGATGTTTGCTCTACTGACAAGGGATATTAACAGGAGAATGGTCTGGAGTATTTGGGGGTAGCTAAGAAATTGGTAGCACTATATAATGCCTCGGAACATTTACCTATACACATTTAGTAAATTACACATAAACAGCGTTGTGATGCTTGGGAGGAAAGGTATTAGAAGGGGAGGGAAGAAGTCGCTAAAGAGAATGAGAGTAAGCAGGTAGAATTCAAGCAAAGGGGAATAAGTAAATTGAAAAGAAATGAAAAGAAAAAAATAAAATTAAAAAAATAATAATAATAAATTAAAAAAATACAAATAAAAAAATTTTTAAAATGCAGTCTTAGAGTTCCATTAACTACTCTTCCAGTAGGTGGAGCTGTGACCTCCGGGCCAAGCTTCTTCTCTCAATAAGCAGGAACCAATCCCTGTGAGGCGCTCCTCCTCCCCCACTGGGCAGCTCTCCACACCTGGGCTCCCATGACCTTTCCTGGTCTCCAGTCACTTCCCCACTTTTCCTCCAGCCAGGCCCTGCTCACAGGTGACGCTCACCACAATACATGCCAGGTCTGCTGCTCCCGGGAGCCCTATTTTCCCTGTTTTCTTGAACGACTGGGCACACTCTCCTTGTTTGCCATTCCCCCAGACCCTAAGGTTGTGGAGCACGGGGCTGGGAACCGTCAGTGTATTCTGCCTGCCCTCCAGTAGCCACGCCCCCGGGAGCTGGTGCAAGAGACCTCGGTTGTCAGCGCTGGTGGGAGCGCTAGCTGGGGGTCCTGTGCTGCTCCTGACTCCCTCGGTCTGACTATCGCGCTCATGGGAGTGGTGGTGGGGGGGCCTTGAGATTTCCCCGCTGTGTGGAGAGGAAGGGCCCAGGGGTCACATACCTGCAGACCCCAGTTTCAATGAAGCTATCCCCTCTGCCGCATTCTGGTGACGTCAGTTCTCTGCCATGGTGGTGTCCCATGCGAAGGGCGGCCGTTCGTTCCCTTTGCCGGGTGTCTCCGATGCGAAGGGTGGGTCCGGTCTGGCTCTCCCAGGCCCCATCTCAATCCTGTGCCCACTGCCTATGGAGGCTAGGTTGGTATTACCTCAAAAGGTTCATGGAGGAACCGAAGAGTTATTTCTCTATTCAGCAGGAGCGTCTGTAGCGCTAAGTCATGGTGGTTTGGCGGCAAGATGCAGACAATCAGCCAGAAACTGTGTTTGGGGAGCCTGAATTCACCCGCTCCAGGCTCAGTGTGGGTTCTGAGGGGCACAAACTTCTTGCCCCAGGTCCATGACAGCCCAGCATTGCCTAATGATCCTGAGCAAACAGCATTCAGTCGGTTTAAGACTCCCTTTGCCCGAAGCTGAAGAGGTCAGAGAATTGATCTCTCAGGGCCCACTGCCATGTTGGATCTCTCTCTCAGACGCCTTTGTGTGTCTACTGTCCCCATGAAGGTTCAAACCACCATCACCATTTGCCTTTATATCTGAAGTCACCCTGTCATAGGTTTAATTTTATTTCTCTTAAAGGAAATAGATTGTCCCTCCAATCTATTCTCTAACAAGTGCCAGGATAACACTTTGAGTCTAAATTGGGTGATTCTTAACATCCATGACAAACTCTGCATCAGCCTTGGGCCTTTCAAACTCACCAGGGCCTCAGAACTGTGTGGTCTGGCTTCTGCCAATCTCTGCCTCTCATCTTCCTCCACAGTTCTGCTTGCTCTTTGATCTTCCATCTGACACTTCTCATGCCTCCTCATGGCTCAGCTCTCGCCTGATGTAGGACCACTTGCATTTTGAATGCCAGTTTCCCCAGTCTTAAAATATTCTGCTCCTTTTCCATCTCAAGGTGTCAAGTCAAATGTGACTTCCTCCAAGAAGTATAGAAGGATGCTCCATCTAAGCAGGCTCTTTTTACGACTATTATTGCTCTCTGTGGATTTACTTCACAATCTTACCTTAATCTGTTTTGGTAATTGTTCTGTTTGTAGTTTAGTTTGTGTTTCTTGATCTTTGCCATCTCTCCTTCATTCACACAAGCTCCATGACCTGAAGTAGCAAGTTTATCTTTCTACCACTGCATCCCTAATACCTAGTTATAGGAATTGCCCCACCCATGTTAGTTGAAGGAATAATTGATGGATGATAGTTCTGAAGAAAGAATTCTGTTCTACCATAAAATATTTTGCCACAACCCACCCTCAGTGGTCTCAGTTATCTCAGCAGCAGAATGCATATGTGGGCTGGCTGCTCTGCCAGTTTCCATCCAGTTCTGATATTTGTTAAAGAAAGACAAGAGGCCTGGAAAGACCAATTCTAAATTACATATATCTGGGTATAGGTTCTTCAGAAGTGATTTGGACATCATGGTTATACACACTGATTCTTCATCAGTTCCAAATCCTCTGACCATACACCATTGGTCTCAAGCCTTTGAAGTTCCAGAATGATGTGAGGAGAGACATCAGCTGGTCCCTTGACATTTGAAAGATCAGTCAGCATTCCTCCTTGTTTCCATGGTGACATGATTGACGATAAAACTTTGGTTCCAGACTAACTCCCAGACATACTTTTCTATAAGCTTCAGTAACAGCAAGTTGACTCCATCTTCATTCCCTCCCCAATACTAGCATAGTATAAGTCACCTGAGGAAGATCCCATATCCAAACTGCTCTGTGAACTTCATACTCTCTAATATTCACCATGAGTTACTCATATGTTTGCTTTAGGCTTTGGAGATCTACAATTTGTAGGTCCAAAGACCTGGCTCTGCCTGTGAGGGATGAGAGAAAAAGCAAACTATCTATGAAACAATTTAACTGAGGTAAGATCAAGAGTCTGAAGATAACAGAAATATCCTGTGCAAAGAGGTGGCTGCTGTATGGCAAATCATTCTGATGCTGTACCCAGCAGACTCAGGTTAGGAATTTGTTATGTTATATGCTGTCTGAATTTAGGCAAGTGGAATGGTCCCAGCGAGGCTAGGACTTTTTTCTTCAATGGGATAAGGGTTACATTAAATAATGCATGCATAATATTTAGCATAATGCTTGGAAGGATGTAACCATTTGATAATAATTAAGTCTTGTGGGTGGTTAGGCATGTAACCTGTGGATTCACAAATGCCATGCTCAGTTTTTATAGATACAATCGAGTCTTTGCAGCATCAGGGCCCTGGATGACCCCCGCCTCCATCCTTGACAGAGGTGAGCAAAGGAGTGCTGGCCCAAGAAGTAGAAGACGATGATGGGTTGGAGACAGCTAGCTCTCCTGGTGGATGTACCTGGAGAAATGGAAGCATGAGCAATCATTGGGGTAGAGGTAAAACAATGCCAACCTCAAATACCACCATATATATGAATGTCTCTTGGGAGTAACACTGATGCAACTTTCTACCTATCATAGATAAAAGAAGTAAGATTCTCGTGAGAGTCAATGAACCAAACCAGCACAAGACCAATGACATTGGTTCAAAGGAAACATCATTCAAAGGGGAGAAAAGGTAGACTGGCTCCTCTTTAGTATAGAATTTTACATAAGATGTTTTTATGGCCTTAAATAAAATGTGGTAAATCAGTTCATAGAGGAAAGGTGGGTCAGCAGAAAATACATAAACATTGGATGAAGGGTTATAGAAACAAATGTTGAAAGAATCTACGTATAAACAATCTGAGGACTCTGGCCATTGATTCTTTTTGAGTGATCCAAACCTTTCCTATGATTTCCTATGAGTAGGCTTCACGTGATATTTTTATTATTTTTATGTACTCTGTGGAAATGACATTCTCTAGGGAAGCCAAGATCAACCCAAGGAATGAAAAGAAAAAAATATATATATATATTTTGCATTCTTGTTCATTTGTTTATATATCTGGAACATGGGAGCTTAGCAAGTGTGGATGGATAGGTGTTTACACTCTAAGAACTGATGAGATCAGATTTTTGATCCTACAAAGCTGTTGAACACAGGTGCAGTGAAATGTAATTTGACGGACATTTTTGGCAGACAGCCAGCTGGAGAAAATGGGTGAGCCCCACTTTCATTCAAATTACAGGTTAAGACAGAAGATCCTCAAAGATACTCAAAATCATGTTTTGAAAGTATCATCTAAAATCCTCAATAAATGATTTTCCCTTTGCTCTGTCCTACAGGATATAGATTCGTCATTCCTCTGTAATAACTAGACAATCAAAACTGTCTGTCTTGCCCTAGCCTCACCCCAGTGCCGCATCATCTGTGAGCAAACCACAAAATAATCTTGTTTAAGAAAAATAAATAAAAAGTGCTTGATCTATAAATCACATGGAAACCTGGCAGGACAGAGCATACCCAAACCCCAACTGAAAGCATAAATTATTCTCTTGGAGGTGTCCTCTATCTATTACAGCCTGAAAGCATTCTATGCTGTCAGATACAAATTTATTTCAGTGCCACATAGCCATGACGTCACTTGGGAGCTCATGCCAACTCTCAGGCCACCACCGTAGCCATTCAGCAGCATTCCCCAGCCAAAGTTGCAGGAGCTCAGAGCAGGGGCTTGCTCATCAGAAGAGGATCTGCTTGTTTTGTCTATGGTGATGGCAGAGTGAGTAGCCAGTGTGAAGAGGAGGGGATCGGCAGCAAATATAGGCCCAATTATCTTTTAAGAAAGTGCTTTTAGTAGATGACTTAAAACGTTTACCCCAAACAGATAAAATTGACAACAACCGGTTGGCTATTTCACAATAGCTAGTAGAGAGGATTTTAAGTGTCCCCAGCACAAGAAATGGTAAATGTCTGAGGTGATGGATACACTAGTTACCTTATCTGATCTGATTTGGTCATTATACATTGTATTTAGGTATTTAAATGCCATACTGTTCCCTATGAATATGTGTATTTATTATGTGTCAATTAAAAAAGAAAGTGCCTAGGAAGTACTTACCATGTGACTCTTTATCCATACGCTTGTTTTGGCAAGACATAACACTCAGAAAATCCAGGTCATCAACAGACATTTTAAACAGTTTAGGGAAAGCAGACAATAAGCCCCAAAGAATGTCTGAAGCAGGGAATGGCTAAAACAAGAGCCATGAACCCTGTGTCTGGTTTTTTTTTTTCAGGACCTTGTAACTACTTGTCTATTGTTATTTTCTTGTGGGGCTTGGTACTCTTTTTGAAGTGATTTTTTTTTCTCTCCCTGAGGGCATCCTCTACTTCTACCCACTCAAGCATCGGCAGGGTGTGGGTCTGTGAAGAGGAGAGGGAGGTGACTGGGCAGAGAGAGCTGAGGCCAAAGAGTTCCTGGTTCTCATGTCCACAACCCTGAGTCCACAGGTCCAAGGATTTCATGAGGCTTGTGAAGGAGGTGTGGGGGGGGATTTTTTGTGGTGAAAGGCAAGAAGTGCCTTGGAAGAAATAGGATGGAGCAATGGAACTGGGGTGGGGGGAGAGGGGAGAGAGAGAGAGAGAGAGAGAGAGAGAGAGAGAGAGAGAGAGAGAGAGAGAGAAGAAGAAGAAGAAGAAGAAGAAGAAGAAGAAGAAGAAGAAGAAGAAGAAGAAGAAGAAGAAGAAGAAGAAGAAGAAAAGAAGAAGAGAAGAAGAAGAGGAGGAGGAGGAGGAAGAGGAAGAAAAGAAAAGAAGAGGAAGGGAGGGGTGGAGGGAGAGACAAGGGTAATTTTTCCTGGTCTCGGAGGGAAAGGAGATCCATCCAGGGGTAAAGGGACCAAGGGAAGTCCCTTCCACTCAGCGTAATGGAGAAGATCAGGTTGTTTGTAGCATGCTCGTAGGCAGCTTGACCCCAGGAAGGTGCATCTAGGTGGTCATAAGTTACCTCACAGAAGATTCTCTCTCCCTGCTGTGGCAATGCATATGAATGGGTCACAAAGGAAGGGCAGGGGGCTTCAGTGAAAATCTGAGCATGTGGGTAACAATGCCCAAGAACCACTTCTGCCTCGCCCCATGCACTCCTTTCAGCTATTTCACAGCACAAGATGCGAGAAACTGCATATTCCAGTTGGTGAAACTTGAGTTTAAATGAGATACATACTTAGAGAAGCCAGTGGGATGAAATTCAAAGTTCAAATTGGAGGTTGTAACTGAAGAGCTTCCTTACCAAAAACTTCTTAGTTCATGTTTCTTATGACAAGAAGGAGTACTACATCCTGGTTTGTTTCTTTAAGATATAGGGAAGGATTAATATATAGGGGCCTAACTTAAATGAATCCCAGGGGTTATAGCCAAGGGCTTGAATGAGTTTCCTTCTGAAGAAGCCTATTTGATAGGTTGTGAGGCATCTTTAAAGGTGTAGGCAACAGTACTATATCCAAGCTGAAATAGAAAGACTTTAATGAAAGGATCATTTAGGGGTGGGGATCAGGGATTTGGGAGCAAACTAGATGTGGTTGAGGTGCCTGGAGCCAGGAATGACAGCAAGTTGTGCTATTATCTTCAAGACCACACGGATGGGAGTGAGAAATAGGATTACTGCAACCTGATAAGATATGACTGATGGAGAAAGGTCAGCTGATGGGAGATGAAGTTGCAGATGACATATATAGTCATCATCAGGTCAAGGTACTAGAGTAGGGAGGTGTTGGGAAGAAATAACCCCATTTCCTTCTACTCTTGACCTCCAAACTCGCTGACACTATCTATTGGCCAGACTCAACTGGAAACCTACAAGCTTGGTGTCAGCCTTCTGGTCTGCAGGGATCAGGCTCCTGGGGCTCACAGCCTGGCAGAGAAGGTTGGGAATGAAACTGGTGTAGGGGGGAAGAGTCTGGTGACTCTAGATGCTAAGGTCTAAGCCAGATGCATTGTCCAAACCAATGTCCTCATTGTCAATGAAGAATTGAAGTTATGATCCCAAGCCATGGGACCAAAGTAGTGCTTCATGGAACAGGGAAGAAGAATGGATAAAAGGGGCATCTGGAACAGTTTCAGGATGGGCATAGGAGCTGGAATACTAGCTTGAATTTGTGGGATCATTATACTTACAGGGAGTCAGTGCATTTTCAGGGAAACCGGAACCATTTGGTTTTCCTTATGTGTGGAATTTGTAATAGTAGCACCTTAGTCTGTTTAAAAGCCACTTTCATGATGCTATAGTTTGTATCTGGAATGTTCTGTAAAGGCCAATATGTTAAAGGTTCGGTCCCCTGCTTGGTGCTGTTGGGAGGTAGTAGAAACTTTAAGAGATGGATCCCAGCAAGTGGTCTTCACGGCACAGGTCATGCCTGTGAAGGAATAATGAGAGCCCAGGCCCCTGCTTCTCTTTCTCTTGTGCTTCCCAGAATGAGGTGAACGGGATGTTTTGCCACATGTTCCCCCAATGATGTGCTGCTATGGGCCCAAGGCAATGGGGCCAATCAGACATGGATTGAAACCCAAATGGAGGCAAAACAAATGATTTTTATTTAAATAAACTGATTTATCTCAGGTGTTTGTTACAGTAATGGAAAGCTGATGAATACAATGACATGTAGTCCAAAATCCTGCAACCCTCACTTTTGTCCTCTGGTGAACTGTGGTTTGTCTCCTGTACCCCAGAGCTTGGCGTTCTCTTCTGGCAAGTGGGAATGGTAGGATAGCACAGGCCAGGGATCTCTTCTTCTAGACTGCATCAATATGGCCAGTAGCTGGAGACTTCTGACCTGGTGTCTCTCTCTTACCACAAAATAAATTTTCAGAACCCGGGACAGGAATTCTCTGCCAAAAAGGCTCTGAGTTCACTTAAGGGCCTATGTGAGTGTTGAAGGGTGATAAAAAAAAAGCTTTTTGGTATTAGGTGTGGGTTTGAAAGAGATGAACAAGGTTGAGGAAAAACTTGGAAACAATGTTGGAAATAAGAACAATGTGTCATTAGGCTTTAAACTTTTCAAAGCATGTTCTCTTACCCCACGTCTGACCTTTCAATTAATCTGCCCTCTAGGCAAATGGGGAGAGCCCTAGGTGGAGCAAGAGCCTTTAAAGTTGGGTCTATTCCATTTTGGTTGAGTACAGAGTGGCTTTTCCCAGGAAGTACTTGACCTTCCTGGAGAAACCAAGATTACTAGTCTATAAAGAAAGTGTGGGATTGGAATTGAAAATAGGAAGGTGTGTGAATGTGTATTTCTTTAATGAACAGTTCAAATTTGAAAGCAACAAGCAGAAAAGCTGTGTGGGTCTGAGATAAGAGTTCCTAGTTGCATGCCAGGAACTCATGGGCAGTGAGCCTGATATCTGTAGTAGGAAGATTTCAACAGAGTGTGAGCACATCGCTTTTCCTCTCCCTCGACATATGATGGAGGGGTTTGCTTGCCATGGCATGCAGGACTGTGGCGAAGTGGTGAGCATCTCTCTCTGTCTGGAGTTTTCCCCTCACATGTGCTCAGTGTCAAGCTCTGCTTCATCTACTGTCAGCCCCATTCACCCAGTCGTCTCTCCTTTCTTGCTGTAAAAGAGAAGCTCCAATCCAATCTTTATCAATGCCCATATTGATAAAGAACAGGCAAGACAGAACTGGATCCAGCCAGCCCAGGCCTTTACCAGCTGGGCAGCATGCCCATGTGCCTTTTGCATAAGGAGGATGGATCCAAAGATGCATGCAGATAGGCCAGGAGTGGGCGGGGAGACACCCTGGTGGGTGCAGGATTGAACATGAGGGTGCCTCTTCTTGACTCCTGACTTCATAACTTATGACCCAGGTCATGTCACAGTCTCTCTGAAACTTTAAAGATCTGCATCTGCATTTGAAAAATGGGAACAACAATATATTACAGCAACAGAAGGGATTGTTGGACAAATACTGAGTGCCTGAATCATGCTGAATAGAATTCTGGCTTCTGGAGATGCAGCAGAGGGCAGAGCCCTGTGTCTTGTCTTTGCAGCCCTTTGTACCATGTGCGCTTTCCCTATGGTTTCAAATCAGGTGCAAAGAAGAGAACACAGCACAGTTGAAGACTGACAGCAGTGTTGCAGTGTTGCCCAGGTCAACAGCCTGGGGACTGACTGTTGGTTGACTGTTGACCTTCACAATCTCTCTCTCTCTCTCTCTCTCTCTCTCTCTCTCTCTCTCTCTCTCTCTCTCTCACACACACACACACACACACATTGTGAGGGGTCGATGTGATCTGATCAGACAGTGCCAGTGAAAGCAGCCCCCTCCCAGGCATCTTGGGAGAGACTCAGGACCTGCCATCATCACCTCACTTCTCGGTCTTATTTTGACATTACCCCAACTCTGGACCATTTTTAAGGAGAACTGAAAGGAACTTGGGTTAATTTATAAACATAAAATGACCCAAGCCACCAAGGAGCAGAGATGGATTTGAAGGGGTCAGATCCTCTCCTCTCCTGTGGTAGAGTCCAGAGGAGTGTATTAGTCAGCCTTTTGAAGCTGTGACCAAAATACCAAACAAGAACAACTTAGAGGAGGAAAAGTATATTTGGGGCTCACAATTTCAGAGGTCTAGTCTATGGTTGGAAAATTGTTCTAGATCTGAGGTGATGCAGAATATCATGGCAGGGTGCCGTGGAGGAAATCTGCTTTCTTGGTTCATGATAGTAACAATGGAGAGAGAGGGAAAAGGAGAGGAAAAAGGGGGAGGGAAGGAGGGAGGGAGGGAAGGAGGGAGGGAGGGAGGGAGGGAGAGAGAGAGAGAGAGAGAGAGAGAGAGAGAGAGAGAGAGAGAGAGAAGCAATGGAGAGAGAGAATGGAGGGAGGGATGGAGGGCAGAAGGGAGGGAGGGAGGGAGAGAGACAGAGGGACAGAGAGAGAATATCCAGGGACAAGATACAATCCCCCAGGGCATGACCCCAGTGACCTACTTACTGCAGCTATGCCCAACCTGCCTAGAGTTATCACCCAGTAGTCCATTCACATTATTATTTTTGTGAAACTGAAGATTTAACTCAGGGGAACTTGAGATACATCCCCAGCCCCTCTTATTTTGAGATAAGATCTCATTAACTTGCTTGGTGCCTCACTAAGTTTGTGAGGCTGGACTTGAACTTGTGATCCTCCTGCCTCGAGTTGCTAGAATTACAGGTGTGAACCACAGCACCCAGATCCTTTCAACTATTAATCCACAGACTGGATTAACCCACTGATGAGTTTGCAGCCCTCATAATCCACTTGTTTTCCATTTGAACATCCCTGCATTGGGGATCATGCTTTCAATACATGAACTTTTAGGGGGAGATTTCTAGATCCAAACCGTAACATGGAGTCACAGGGAAGTGAGAAACTCAAGGATTAGAGATATCTTTAGGGGAAAAAATGGGGTCCTCACTTTTAGGGTGGTCTAAAGCCGCTTCCGTGTATGCCAAGTGGGCAGAAGTTCTAAGAGTAAGATCTGGGGGCACACCTCAGGGATGATGGTGTATAGACCATGTTGTCATTCTACTTTGTGACCTCTCAAGAATTGTGCCACCCATTCACACAAGTTCCCTTTCATCTATTTCCCTTGTGAGGACTTCAGAGCAAGGAGATTATCATTCATGGGAAATCAGAACTTCAGATCCTGTGTCAGGATAATAATGCATGTCCTGGTGACTTGCAGCAGTATGACAAAATTTTCAAATTTAGTGGCTTAAAATATGAACCATTTTGTTGTAGCTCATGATGCTGTGGGTGAGGAGTTCAGGCAGGCCTGGGCCAGGTGGTTCTTCTGTTCCATGTGTTGCCTCCTCCTCTCACCTGGTGGTATTCAGCTGGTGGTTAGGCTGCTCTGGTTGGTCTCATGGCTCCATTCACATGCCTATGCTTTGGTGGGGATAGTTGGAAGTGAGACCTCTCAGGCTGGTTGACCTTCTTGCTCCAAGATGGGCTTCTCCAAGGGGCTCTGTTCTGGTAGAATCTGTAGAGCTTCTCACGACCTGGCCCCAAAGACCCACAACATCATTTCTACTACCTTCAAGCAAACTGTCATGTCAGTGCAGATCTGTGGGGAAGGGAGGAGAATTTTGTCTTTCAACCACAGGTTGCCATGCAGGTTCTCAGAGGGGATGGATAGAGTGGCCACCCTCCAGGACCAGGGAGTGTAGGACCAGACAGATAGGAAGTCAAGTTCTGGCTCCTTCACTCATTTTGGAAACCTAAGGCAAGTTATCCAATTCCTATAAGATATCTTCATCACCTGTAAACTGGGAATAGTGACACCATATCCTTCAGGTAAATGGCCATAACTTTTCAATAGTTTATTTAATGGATTTGGGCAGTGGGTTTGTGTACCAGATCCTGTGAGTAGGAGAATGTTGCTTTACTGTGTCACAGAATGACTCAGACATGGTTGGATGTAGCTGGGCTAGTGCTGGCTCCACTGTTTATAAGTGTCTCAACTGCTCTGTACCTCAGTTTCCCCATCTGTAAAATGTAAATAATAGTAGTACTGACTTCATAGGCACATCCTGATGATTGAATAAATCCTAAGTGCTCTCGCAGTGCTAACTATCATGACTGCTCAGTAGATGTCAGCAGCTATTATTATTCATATGAATTGTTTTGAATCAATACAACAAAAAGTGAGATCCAGCTTTCTCTTTTGGTGCACAAAAAAAAAAAACTGAGACTCGAAGGGAAATAAGTGTTTTCCTCAAGGTGACAATGCTAGGAAGATGTGAAGTTAAGTTCAGGCCAAGGTGACAAAAGGGAATAGGAGAGAATTGTGATTGTGATTTAGGGGTAGAAAATAGGCTGTGAGTTGTTGGAAGATAGAAGACAGCTGGGAAAGAGGAGAGAAGGGACACAAGTGAATCTAGGAAAGATACAGAGATGTGGGCAGGAGCAAGAGAGAGAAAACTCAGAAAGGTCAAAAAACTGAAAGTTAGATTACAAGATACAAAGGGAAATAAAGAGAGGGTGTGGTGTGGTGGTGCATACCTGTGATTCCAGCGATTCAGGAGGTGGAGGCAGGGGGATGGCAAGTACACGCCTCAGCAACTTAGCAAGACCCTGTCTCAAAATAAAGAGTAAAAAGAAAAGGGCTGAGGATGAAGAATGAAAAGAAAAGAGCTGGGGATGTATCTCAGAGGAAAAACACCCTTGGGTTCAATCCCCAGTATTGAAGGGGAAAAGGGAGAGGAAGATTATGGGGGAAGAGATAGAAAATGTGGTGGGAAATGGTTAAGAGAGAAAAATTAGAAGAGATGTTCATAATACAATGTTTCTATAAAATAGAATTTGGCATAGGTTCTTTGGGACAATGGATCCAACTGTAACTCAAATATATTAAGTTAACATTCATTCATTTACAAATGTTGCAGTTGGGGATGAATATAATTTCTTTAGAGAACCCAAGCAGCAAAGAGTTGGATTCTCTAGGAGATAATTAGGACAATAACAATAATTTTTAAAAGTCATGCACTAAAATTGACCCAGAATTAGAATAATAATGTGGGATCAGATGGCGCCACAGTTGGGATGTGACTCCAGTCTCATCTATTTAGCTGTCTGCCTGCAAGGCAGCTGGCAACACATAAGGCTCTGAGCTCAGGACAACCAAAGGGGAAAACTTGTAAACACAGGATTGAGTGTGCATGAGGGGAGGTCTCTGCATTCCCAGAAACACAGATACCCTTGCTGCTGGACCAGGAAGTTGCCAATTCAAATATATATATATATATATGTATATGTGCATGAACACACATACATACACACATGCACACATATGAATATATAAATGTATACACACAAATATATATGTATATATGCAAATTAATACATATGAACATACACACAACTATATACACAAATATGGGCAAAAATGTTATTGAGATGAACCCAGATAGCCAGGCTTGGTACTGCATGGCAATGGGTTGGGAGGCTGAAGCAGGAGGATCACAGTTCAAAGCTAGTCTGAGCAACTTAGAAAGACCCTGTTTCAAGATAAAAATAAATAAGTGAAAAGAGCTGGGGATGTGGCTCAGTGGTTAAGTGCTCCTGAGTTCAATCCCAAGGAGAGAGAGAGAGAGAGAGAGAGAGAGAGAGAGAGAGAGAGAGAGAGAGAGAGAGAGAGAGAGAGAGAACTGAATACAACAATGGGCAGTTCTTGGAGAAGTACTTTCTTGAAGAACACTGGAATGGCCAATAGCATATAAACAGGAAGGTGTTATGCTACACTAGTCCAAAAGGAAATGCAAATAAATATGTATATAAAATGCAAATATATTTGTGTATATATCCTATATACATGTATGTGAATTTAGTTGATGACCAGTGTAGTGATATTTTAACCAATTTTTGAAAAAGATGTGAAGCAAATTTTTTGATACACTTCCAATATGGATATAAACCTGTGAAACTACTTGGAAAAATGCTCGAAAATGTCTACCAAATCAGAACACACAAATAATCTATGACACAACAATTCCATTCCAGTAGTATGTACATGTCTGTACCAAAGTCAAAGTATTTTTATAGTGGCATTTTTGTAATAACAAGAAATAAGAAACAACAAAATGCCTATCAATAATAGAATGAATGGATGTAGCTTGGCATATTTTTGTAGTGCAATACTATAGAACAACAAAATACCTTATTGTCAAAAGCCACATTTTGGATGAATCTCACCTAGACAAAATATTAGTGCAAAGTATATGATGTATGATGTCATTTGTGTAAGTCAAGAAGATACAAAATGAATGTCTGATAATGGAGCCCAGGTAAGGGATACTATTGAAGGGGAAGGTTCATTGGGAGAAGGGCCTTAGGGAGGGTTTTTGTGCTGCTGGGATTGTTCTTTGCCAAATTCTGGACAAGTTTTTCCATGAGGAACTTCATCCAACTAGGTGCAAGCCCCTTTCTCCTTTATGTTACACTTTGCTGTAGTTCAGATTTTAAGTGTCCCCAAAGGTCTATGCAGGAAAGGCTCGCTTCCCCACGGAGCTCTATTGGGACAGGGTGGAGCTTTTAGGAGGTAGGGCCTGGAGTGTAGTCCTTAGGACATAGAGTGCCTTTGAGGGGGATAGTGGGACCCCAGCCTCTTCCTCTTTCTCTCTTTTGCTTCTGGGCCAGAAGATGAGCAGATTTGCTCTACTGTGTGCTTCTGTCATGATGTATGGTCCAATCACAGGTGCAAAAGCAGTAGGGCCAGCTGACTATGGCCTGGAACCTCCAAAAGTGTAAGCCAAACTAAACCTTTTATTTTCATAAGTTGATAATCTCAGATATTTGTTATAGTAATGGAAAACTAACATACATTTTGATACAAAGCTTACTTTAAAATAGGAGAGTTGATGATTTTTTTTAATACAAATCAACTAATTAGGTTTTGCATTTCTGCTATGAACACCATAAAAATATTGTAATGTTCCCAGTTCATATCTGGATGGATATGGCTAGATCAACAACTGAATTAATGTTTCATGTTAACCTGATTACTTGGTTAGGATGTGTCTTCTGGATTTTTTCCTCTGAAATGCTATCACATCACATTTTTTGTTCATTTGTATTCAAATTGATTGTACAGGTTGGTTTTAAAACATGACATCTATATTGCCAGTTTGTTATCAAAATGATGTAACCATTAATACAAGTCTGAATTTGATATATTCTAGCATAAAAGCAAAAGAACCAGGCGACTTGGTTAGTCTCTACAAAATTTGGTGGTTAATGCATGATTTACAGAGGAGATTCTGACTTGTGATGGCTCAACCTAGGATGATATCTTTGAATTATGAGAGTGTAAAAGTGATATGCATTCAGTAGAAACCTTGTTTGCAATATTCAATTTTGCTCTTTATCCAGGCTTGCAAATTGCCATACAACATTGTGTCATTATGTTGGCCAGAGGCAAGAGCCACAGTCCCCCATTAGCCTAATGATTAGGAAGAAAACCCACCAATATTCCTCAGTATGCTGTGCTGTTAAGTTGGGATGGTTTGGAGGTCAAGTGTATTCAATGCATTTCTGACTTTCAGCTTACAATAGGCTTATTGTAAGGAAAATCTCTATTTAAAATAACTCAGAGATCTCTGGACACTATATCAGGTTACCTGAAATCTTTAGATGGCATTATGGTTTGGGTCTGAAGAGGTGCCCAAAGGCCATATGCTAAAGACTTTGTTGCCCACCTGTGGTGCTATTAAGAGGTTGTGGAACCTTCTGGAGAAAGTAGGTTAGTGGGGGAAGGATTTGAAAAATATATTTGGTCTCCAGTTTCTCTCTCTTTCTGCTTTGCAGCTGCAATGAAGTGAGCAACTACTGCTTCCACATGTTCCCATGGTCATGATGTTCTTCATTTCTACAGGCTCACAGCAATAAATCCAACTGACCATGAACTGAAACCTTTGAAATTGTGAACCAAAATAAATGTTTTCTCTTTTAAGTTGGCTTTCTTGGGTATTTTTTCACAGCAACAAAAATCACCCAGGTGGGAAAGTACTGAATTTATCTCATTTTCTTTTTTCTAATTCAATTCAATGAAGAAGAAAACTGTTAAGGTTTATTATGAATTGACTCTTCTCAGTCCTCAAAATTGACAGGTTTCTGGGGACATATATAATTCCAGATATTTAAATATTGTGGATTTTTTTTTCCAAAATGAACTGTTTTCCAAGCATACGGTATCTGAATGCAACTCACTTCCCTTAACTGTTGAGCCATGACTTACCCAACCTATAACTTCCCTTCACCTGGACCTAGTTCTAGCCTGGCCAACCAAAGAGATAAATATTTGAAAGAATTTGGGATTTTTTATAACAAGGTTGATTGGAAAAATAAAAATAATCATAATGCTCACATGGATCCTAGATAAACTAAAGAATCATAAGAATGCCTCTTCCCCCATGATTTACATTTATCATTGTCAAATTTTCCTTTGCAGAAAGGGAGAAAAAGATAAATAAATCAATAATTACAATAAATACAAATTCACCAAACTCACCAGTAAGATTGTAAAAATTTTCAAATTAGACAATAAAATAAAATTTATATCTATAATATTTGCAAGAGGCATCCCCAAGTCACAATTACATGAAAGAGTCAAAAGCAAGTTAGTGGAAAAGTCACATAAAACAATTACTAACCAAAAGAAACCTGGAGTAGCTATTGCAATATCAGGCTTAATGCAATTAAGGCAAAGGTAGTAATAGGAATAGGAAGGACCAAGACACAGAGGCAAAAGATTCAATTTATCAAACAATATGTGTGTGCCTAAAATAGCCTCAAGATATATAAAAGAAAATTGTTAGAACTTAAAGGGTGAATTTACCAGTAGCCTGTGAGATTCCAATGAATCTCTTTACATTAATTATAGATCAGGAAGACAACCTAGTTAGCAAGAACATAGAACTTGAACAAAAGTCAGCAACCTTGACCGGTCACCCTTTACCTAAGAAAAATTTCGCTTTTTTCTTTCAATTCTCTCATGTCCTTGTGGTATAGATGCAATCCTTATTATGACTATATATGCAAAAAAATTCAAAACAAAGTATTAGCAAATTGGGTTAAATAGTTTATGAAGAAGAAATTAAATAGAGCTTATCTCTGGTATGAAAGGAAGATCTAATATTAGAAAACTCATAAAAAGTAATTTAGTACCTTAAAATTATAAGAAAAATATGGTCCTTTTAATAAATGAAGAAAAATTGAAAACACTTAATACCTATTTACAATAAGAACTCATTTTAAAATAGGAATAGAAGGTAAAATTTTAACCTAATAACAAGTCTTTATTGGAAAAAAAAATTACAGAGAATGTTATCATCACAAATGCTGGAATGTGAAAAGAATACACTTGAACATCAATCAGGACTGAGATAAGGATGCCCACGTACAACAAAGCTATTGTCAAAAGCTTAGAACCTAGCTAAGCCCCCCACTCCCACTACAAGGAAAAACCTGGAATAGAGAGGTGTGTTCACACATTGGACTATCAATATGAATGAGCTACGGTGACACAGGATGATATCTATACTCTACAACTATGCAATGTGAAGTGATTTAGAGAAAGTCACAAACACAGATATGGACATAAGGATTTTTTTAACGTGGGGGTGGGGGGGTGGGGAAGCCAGTTGATAAGAGTCACTTCTAGAATGGAAGCAAAGATGTCTATAGAATGGCTCCCCCATAGAATGACCATAACTAGTAAAATTATGTACAATCAATGACTCAAGTCTCTGGAAATTGCAAGGGCATCCAGTGAGTAAAGAAATGTGCAATCAAGGCAGTCTGATGAAACTTGGTAAGAACTGAAGTTTATACTGGTTCCTTCCTCTACCTTTCCTCTCCTGGTCAGAGAGACAGAAAACTCCATTCTGCCAAAAGCACTGGGCTGCAAAATTGAGTCCAAAAAGCAAGATTGGGTTGATCTTCACTGAGTGGTATTCCTTGTCTGAGAACAGCTAACATTTTAACATGTCAGCTGGTGTCTTAACTGTGCTCAGTGCCGGAGTGGGTCACGGACTGAGCAGTTAGCAAAAATATGGTCTGTAGAGAGCAGGGGCTTCTGGCAGGATCTCCCAGCTGCTAGTGTGAAGCACATTTCCTCTGATTTTGAAACCAAGGGGAAAACCCGAATAAACCCTCCAGCATCCAATTGCTTTTAGTTTAAATAAACAATCATGCAGCTGAGCCATATTTTATTTGCTTCCAGTAGCTTTGCTGTAAATAACATCTGTCAGGTGGGTCAGGATGATAATGATTGCTTAGGTTACTTTTTGTACACTTGAGCTGCATTTGTTGAAACCACTGGCTCTTCACTTGGGACTGCACAGGCACCCAATGGGTCACCTTTTGATGTCAGGGACCCACACTCCACCCTCAGTTCATGCTAACGCCATTATGTTCTGTACCCGGATCCTATGAAAAGGCATAAAGACTGATTATGTGTACACTACTGATTACCTAACCTCCAGTCCTCTTCCCCAAGCCTTAAATTACCCTATTTCTTTATCTTAGAAATGTTCTCCCATCTCCACATTCATTCATCTTGTGAGGACTTTTGCAAACTTATTTCAGCAATTTTCCCACTGTGAGGTGAGCAAAACAGGCCTCGTTTGATAACAATTTCCACTGGATCAGAGTGCAGCTACATGTCTCTCTCTCTCTCTCTTTCTCTCTCTCTCTCTCTCTCACATGCACACACACACACACACACACACACACACACAGGTTTTATGGATATATAAAAATCATCTTTCTCAAAATGATAAATTTTGAAGGGGATCCTTTTGTGTAAGTGAAGTTGAGAAATGTGCTAATGAACTTTTGTGGCCTGTTATGTGTTAGTCTCTAGTAACTTGTGTTTGAAATTTCAATGATTAGGGAAAATCTGTGAAAATATTCTAATGCAGTATTATTTCCGCTAAAGTTATATTTTGACTGTTTTTTTTTTCCTATTACTACAGGCTGCCTGTTAAAGTGATTACAGCAATTTACTGTAATCCAGATTCCCCAGAGCACTGACACAATGCTAGGGACCAGTGTGAAACCTTTTTATCATCCTAATTGTCAGGATGATTGTGCAGGTTTTGGGTTTTGCCTTCCAGGTAGGATTTATCATTTGGTGTCTTATTGTGAAATTAAGGACATACATCAACTCTGAGAGATCTCTACGCCCTCTGATGGCCTTTGCCCAAGATGTTCTATTGCTCTGAATCTACAAGAGAGAAAAATACCTCTTAAAGCTCTCAATTCTGGTATGTCTTTGGAGATGCCACAGAAAAGTTCAGGTAGACTCTACATTCTAGACAAAGCCCTGAGCATCAGTTACCCCAAATCACCTAGGTCTTTAACCCCTCAGGAACACCATCTTTAGAGAGAAAACAAAGTAGAAGAAAAATCCAGACCAATTAGGTTACCAATGACAAACTAGTTAATAAGTGTGATCGAAATTTTATTAAGTTGAACCTTAACTAAGAAAAATGAACATGAAATGAAAATGCTCTGAATTATATAGCTTATATGGAAAGGATTTGTTAGATATTTTCTAATTCTCAAAAACAATATGAAAAATATACATGAGATTGGCAAGACTTGTAAGGCTAAAAGAAATGTTTGAAGATAACTAAAAAGAAAGTTTAAAGCAAACATGGCAGGAAAACAGACTTTTTCTATTGTTTCCATAAGGAATGAAATGATAAAAATCATCGTCAGGAGAGAGAGGGAACTACCAATCAGGCATCAAAGGACAATAATTATAAAGGCTATCAGACAGTTTTAGTTAACAGAAATATTATGGTATTTTCTTCAAATTCTTGATGTCTATTGTATATGTTGGCCTATATAATTTGTTGTGGTTTCTTTTTTCATTCTAAATAGTCTCTTCCTTAAAGAGGATGTACAGATTGAAGAAATGTCAGCTTACTGACATTTTGGGCTCTGCCCTAGTTTTCAATCTATGATTGTACTAAGTAGTGACATTAGAAATGAAATAAAAGTCAGCCAAAGTAACCTCCTACTGACCTTTATTATAAGTTCATAAATAATATATATTTTAATGTGAAAACAGGAAAAAGTGTTACTTGAATAAATGGACCATTTAACTTAAAAGTTATAGAAACAAAATGTGTATTGTCTTTATTTCTCCCTGATTTTTCTGGGGCACCTACAAAAGAGATGAGGACTCCACACTCTAGGTGTAGGTCTTCCTGAGAATGGGTTGCCTGTGAGGCAGAAGGTGGGATGAACATCACCCAGGTGACCTGTTCATATGCCCCCCCAGCTGAAGACCTGGCACCTATCCAAGGACCAGAGGCCTGGGTCTCAGCAACCCTTCCTCAGGGCTGGTCCTCACCTCTTTTCCTGTTAGGATGACTGAAGCATGAGGTCCTATTGCTGCTCCAATGGTGATCTCTGCATTTTAACTTGCAGGGCAACAACTCTTTCCTTCTGGTACCATATTTCTGTGATCTAAGAAGGCCCCTGATTATCTCCAGGAGTCCCAAGGCATAGAACTGAGCTCTTCTGTTAACCCAATTCAGCACACTTAGCACACAGCCCAATTCATCAGGCTACCTTTAGGGACTCAGGAACTGATATGAAGGTCATAGGTTACTTAAACACTTGATATACACAGTAGGATCTAAGTGAGTATGAGTCCTAGTTTCTACTTCGACTGTAGGGTAAGGAATTTAGTAACTTGTCATGACCAGGGCCTTACTCCCTGTGAGCAGCTCAGCATTGGACCAGAATCTACCTGCTAGAGGAGGATCCTGGGATGGGCTGCAGCACCATCTCCATCTTTTCTCAGAGGCTTTGCTGCCAAAAATAGTAAGGAGATCTTCCTGGTGGTTCTTCTAGATAGCCGACTATCTAGAGAATCGTGGAGACCCTCACCTGCCTCTGCATGAATGTGTTCTGCAAACTGAAAGTCTTGGGGTTATATAGATGGTCCTGATATTCCCTAGTCAACAACTTTGTAGGGATTCTTGGTCCCTGGACTCCTGTAGATGATATACTATCTCCTTCCATTGGTATATACAGTCATCCCTCTATGTCTGTGAGTTTTGTATCCATGAATCCAACCAATCTTGGATTGAAGATATTCTACAAATAAAATTACATCTGCATTGAACATGTACAGTCTATTTTCTTTGTTATTATTCCCTAAACAATGTAGTATAATAATTATTTGATAGTATTTACATCATGTTAGATATTATAGGAATCTAGAGACGATTTAAAGTATAGAGGAAGATGTGCATAAGTTACATGGAAATACTATACCATTTTATATAAGGGACTTCAGCATCCACAGATTTTGGAATCCTCAGTGGATCCTGGAACCAATCTCCTGAAGATAGTGATAGACAATTATTGTTGTATTTGTCTCAGGTGGTCTTTTCGTACAGGATGTTTTAGGAACAATAGAAAAACCAGAAGCTAGAACTCTCTTGAGCCTGCTTCCTAATAAATGCTGTGAGAAGTCACCCTTACATACCTCACTTTTCAGTAATTTCCAATACCAAAAACAAATTGTGCAAGATAAGTCAGCACTCTGTGGTACCTACAGAAATCCTACTTACAGTGGTTTCCTTTGAACGACTGGGTACTTGCTTCCCTCCACCAGGGCATTGCTGACCACAGGGCAGAGGCTCATGGATCCTGGGAACTATGCCTGGCCCATCAGCTGGGATGATCCTGGGGCCTATGCATGGGGAATGGCTCTGTGGCTTATCCTGTCCATTGGTCATCTGATTGGAGGCACTCTTGCAGTCAAGGCTGCACTTCAGAGACAATCTCAACCCAAAGTCAGTATAGAATTAGCTTTTGTTGATCAAATCACAATGAAGAAAGCACGCAGCTTTATGGATTAATTCAGACCTATGCCCTCATATTGGCAGAATACCATTGCTTAACCAAGTTACCAAAAGAGGGCATGGGATAGAACAAACATCCTCTGTTTGGGGTGCCTTGGGTCTGATCTCATGTCAGGGGATTTGGTTGAATGGATTGTTTTAAAATAGTAGTAATTGCAATAATTACTGTGATTTCCTCAATGAGATCCTTACTGTAGCAGTTTTAGAAATGGTTCAAGAACCCTGGTTGAGGGGAGAAAGTGTCCTTGAGACAGTTTCAGGCTTCTACAGCATCTTCCCTTTCTTTTTTTATTTGTTCTAATTATTTATACATGGCAGTAGTATGCATTTTGACACATTATATATAAATGGAATATAGCTTCTCATTTTTCTGGTTGTTCATGATGTAAGATTTTACTAACCATGTAGCCATACATGTACATGGAGTAATAAAGTCCAATTCATTCTGCCATACTTCCTACCTGCATACCCGTCTCCTCCCTTCACTCCCCTCTGACTAATCCAAAATAACTCTATTCTTTCCTAGCCCTCCCCTTATTGTGAATTAGCATCTACATATCAGAGAAAACATTTGACCTTTTTGGGGGGGAGGGATTGGCTTATTTCACTTAATGTGATAGTCTCTACCTTCATCTGTTTACTTGCAAATGCCATCATTTCATTCTTCTTTAAAACTGAGTAATATTCCATTGTGTATATATGCCACATTTTCTTCATCCATTCATCTGTTGAAGGACATCTAGCTTGGTTTCCATAGTTCAGCTACTGTGAGTTGAGCTGCTATAAACATTGACGTGGCTGGTCACTATAGTATGCTGATTTTAAGTCCTTTGGGTATAAACTGAGGAGTGGGATAGCTGGGTCAAATGGTGGTTCTATTCCAAGTTTTCTGAGGAATCTCCATACTGCTTTCTATAGTGGTTATACCAATTTGCAGTTTCACCAACAAGTACAAGTGAACCTTTCCCCCACATCCTCACTAACATTTGTTGTTGCTTGTATTCTTGAAAATTGCCATTCTGACTAAAGTGAGATGAAATCTTAATTTTTATTTGCATTTCTCTAATTGCTAGAGATGTTGAACACTTTTCATGTATTTATTGATCAATTACATTTCTTCTTCTGTGAAGTGTCTGCTCAGTTCCTTAGCACATTTATTGATTGGGTTATTTGTCTTGTTGGTGTTAAGTTTTTTGAGTTCTCTATGTATGCTGGAGATTAATGCTGTATCTGAGGTACTTGTGGTAAAGGTTTTCTCCCATTCTGTAGCCTCTCTTTTTTATGTTATTGATTGTTTCCTTTGCCGAGAATAAGCTTTTTAGTTTGAATCCATCTTGATTTTATTTCCTGTACTTTAGGAATCTTGTTAAGGAAGTCAGATCCTAAACTGACATGATGATGATTTAGGCCTACTTTTTAATCTATTAGTTGCAGGGCCTCTGTTCTAGCACCTAAGTCTTTGATCCACTTTGAGATGAGTTTTGTGCATGTGAGAGATAGAAGTTTAATTTCATTTTATTAAACATGGATTTCCAGTTTTACCAGAATCATTTGTTGAATACGCTGTCTTTTCTCCAGTGAATGCTTTTGGCATCTTTGTCTAGTATGAGATAATTGGGAATCAATCTAACAAAAGAGGTAAAAGACCTCTACAATGAAAACTATAGAACACCAAAGAAAGATATTGAAGAAGACCTTAGAAAATGGAAAGATCTCCCATGCTCCTGGATAGGCAGAATTAATATTGTCAAAATGGCCTAATTACCAAAAGTGTTATACAGATATAATGCAATTCCTGTTAAAATCCCAATGACAGTCTTTATAGACTTAGATAAAGCAATCATGAAATTGAGTTTGAAAAATAAGGGATTCTGAATAGCCAAAGCAATTCTTAGCAAGAAGAGTGAAGCACAATACCAGACCTTAAACTATGCTTCAGAGCCATAGTAACACAAAAAAGCATGGTACTGGCACCAAAATAGACATGTAGATCAATGGCACACCCAGAGACAAACACCATCCCTTTCTAACCCCCTTTCCCATGAGAGGCTTGGCTTTGGGCTCAGATTTTAATCAAAGTGACATATCACAACAGACTTTGGGGAGAAGTGAATTGCAGAGTCTAACTCTCTTCTGTTACAGTAAATGTTAGAAGAACAGATTTACAGAAATTAAATAAAAATTTATTTTTAAATTCTGGACAATATAGTTATTGTTCATAAAAATATGGCATTTATGTTATTGTGTATTGCATTAAGATGAGTTAATATATTCTTAAGACTTTTTTTTAGTTTTAATTGTTGATCAATATTTGCAAAATCTCTTAGAGTCCTCAATGATTTTGGAGATGAAAATGCTGCTGACCTGGGACTTTTAGGTGCTGTTCTCTGTCTTTCCTGAGCTCGCTGTGTGCCAGACCTGCTCATCTCCTTCATCTGTGATGTTTCTGCAGTAGGTGAAGGTGATGATACGCAGTGCATTTCAACTATGATTATTGTCCACTGTTATTTACCAAGTGCCAATTGTTACATTAAGCAGAAGAGGAAACTGAGGCTCCAAGAATGGAACAAATGCCCAAGGTCACTAGCAAAAAGTGATACAGCTGAGATTCTAACCACAGTTTGTTTTATTCCAAAGGCAATGTCAAGCTATAATTCTGTTCACCTCCCTGATCTGTATGTCTTCTACCTAGAGATGTTGTACTCCCTGCGTACTGTGGGGCACACTATTTCAACTCTGTAAATAATATGAAACTGAATCCTAATGAAAGGGCACATTTGAATTATCCTGGGAATTTAAGCATATGCTAGGAGGCATTTTTCTATCACACACTTCAATTGACTGTTTACAAAATATTTTAAATCAGGACTGAATGATGGAGGATTATGAATGTGAACTGAGGGTAGGAGATTAGATTTGTGCTCTACCAAATAAAATATGAAATTGAAAAGCTATTTAAAGATAGGTGGAACCTCTGCTGAATAGAATAACAAGGTCAATACTGGATGGGAATACCAAGATACTTTCTCAGAAATCTGGAGGAATTAGAAGCAGACCATACAATGAAATATCTACATTTCATCACTAAGAACTTATCAATTGCTTAACTGAGTAAATCAAAGTGCCCTTACCAAGTGCAGTGGTACAGGACTGTAATTCCATTGACTCAGGAGGCTGAGGCAAGAGGATCACAAGTTCAAGGCTACCTTGTCTCAAAATAAGAAAATAAAAAAGAACTGGGGATGTGGATCAGTGGTACAGACACCCCTTACCCTTTCATCAAAGTGCCCAGGTAGAAATTGGCTTCCAAGTACCTTGTTCTCAGGATTATTGTGAGGATTACATGTACTAATACCCAAGAATTCCTCCATGTGTGGACCTGGAGAGTATCCACCAAGTAATGACAATTATTATTGTCACAAATAGTATTAATGTGAACATGCATAGCTTTAAGGACCTGCTTACCTGAACATATTTCTTCTAATTTCTACTGATGAATAAACTTGTATTTTAATGCATTTATTAATTAGCCTCTAACAGATTTAAGGTTAATGAGCAAGCGGTTGACAGCAAAATGCCAATCCAAAGTGAGATCCCTAAAACCAGCATCCTGGAGAAGCTCCTACTTCAGTCATGAAAAGAAGAAACTCTCTACCCCAAGGTTCTGACATGGGTTGTGGGGGCTAGATGGGGCTGGAGGTCCATCCTTGAATGAGATAGACATCATCCTGGTTTCTGCTCTCATGGCACCTCTTACCTGATGGGGGTCCTTAAAGGATGACCACCACTAGGAAAAAAAAGCGGTGAGGGTGAGGTAAGTACAGGGTCCTGTTACACTTGAGGACATTTCCTGTCTTTTTATAACTATTTATGCTAATCCTTTGTGTACATGCCTCCATTCAAACACGAGGCAATACCCTAATGTGGTACATTATCCTCAGACCAGACATGCCTTCCTTTGCACATTTATTCAGATTTTTCAGACTTCCCAGATGCTGTGCTACCATATTGGCCAGAAAGGGAGGAAACTGAAGCCCCATTCAGATGGATGTCATTGACTATGTCATAATCCCTCATCTATCTGGGTTTCTCTTTGCCTCCTTCTCCTGGAGGCAACCCACAGATAGTGTGCTGCAAACCTCACGGCCCTGCCAGTTCTCTCCCACCTCTCCCCTGTGAGCTAGTCTTTGTTTTCCATCACTAAGAAGGAGCCTGCCTCTATTTATGACTCTTCTCATGTCACATTTTAACTTCTTCCCACCAATGGCTCTTCTAAACTCTAGCCCATGATATATAAGGAGGAGTTTCTGAGATTTAAAAATCCCTTTTCTCTGTGCAAGATTTTACTTTCAATTCGATGCCCTTAATAGACTCAAAGCTTCAAAAAAAAAATTCGATTTCACAGACAAAGCTGATGAATGTCTCTACTTTTTTGACGGGTACCCATCTTTATCCTGCAGCAGTGAAACTCATTCATTCCATAATGGAGAGCCACAATGAATTATAAAATAAGATAGATGAAAAATATAAAAAGTACAGGTATTACTAATTTTGTCAATAGTGTATCCATTGAATTAACATGAAAAGTAAAAATAGCAGAAAATGGAGTAACTGAAATTCAAAGGAAGAGATGGAAAAATCATGTAAAGCAGATTTAACACACGAGGGAAGAAAAATAGGTCAAATGGAACTATAGGAATAGCTTAGAAAAATCTTGGAAAATAAATGTGGAAATAGCATCAAAAAAGTATAAAACAAAGCAATGTATTCCACAAACAATAAATAACACAAGAAACCTCTGAAACATGGTTACTAAAAAGCTGACTCAAAAATGATGAAAGAGACAGACATTCCCCTCATCTCAAGGATTTTGACATCAGACAGAGAATGACAGGACCCAGGTCTGTGACTGCTCCAATAGCTCCCATATAGTTGATAAGAAAGAAAGTGAACTCTAGATAATTTAGATTATCTAATTATTTAATTTAATAATTTACATTTTTTTAAAGTTTTATTTTTGCAGTTCTTCTATTGTCAAACAGCAGAGAGCAAGAGGTGCACAAGCAGAGGCCAATTCTCACCAAGGCACCTTGGCTATGCCATGCATGGCCCTGGATTCTAGTCTTGACTTTACCACTGCTAAGCTGAGTCACACTGAAGCATTCTTTTCTCTTGGAGATGCTGTGTTCCTTATCTGTGCATCTGTTAAACAAGGACAACAGGCATAACAAGCTCAAAGTCTTGCCTCTGCAGATAACCTGAAGTCGTGAGACAATGGTTTGCAGAGTACCCCATACATGCAGGCAGTTAAAGAACCAGGCTCATGGATCAAGTGGGAAGGAAGGAAAATATGTAGGTTGAGCATCCCTGATTCAAAACATGAAATCTGAAATGCTCTGAAATATAATTTGTATTTGAACACCAACATAAATAACTACAGTGGAAAATTCTATACCTGATCTCATGGGATAAGTTGTACTTGAAATGCACACACACAAATTATTACATAAAATTACCTTTAGATATGTATAGATGATGTGAATAAAACAAATGGATTTTGTGTTTAGACTTGGGTCCCACCCTTAAGATCTCTCATTATGATTATGTTTATTTCAAAAATTCGCAAATCTATGAAAGTCTAAAGATCTGAAACTTCTGATCCCCAAAACTTTAGGTAAGTGATATTCAAACTGTACTTTTTTTTCAATGAAGGAGAAGTAATTGGTTGCCCCCAGGCCTATTTTCTCTTTAGATCTGTACCAGAAGTTCTCTTTCATGTAACAGGATCCACTTCATGCTTTGAATATAAACCTTGGGCGTGACCACTGGCAACTTATTTTTTAAAACTAACATTTTAAAATTTCTTTTTCTCATGAGAGAAACAAGGTTAATATTCTTCTTTCTCTTCTGTTCATTGTCTTCAAGAACATAGAAATTCCAGACGTGGGGCTGAGGATGTGGCTCAAGCGGTAGCGTGCTCACCTGGCATGCATGGGGCACTGGGTTCGATCCTCAGCACCACATACAAATAAAATAAAGATGTTGTGTCTGCCGAAAACTAAACAATAAATATTAAAAATTCTCTCTCTCTCTCTCTCTCTCTCTCTCTCTCTCTCTCTCTCTCTAAGAAAAAAAAATAAAGAAAGAAATTCCAGACCTGGAAACTGAAACAACAGTTCTTTTAAGGGACTAAGTTAAATGTTAATTAGATATACTGATAGTGATACTGGGAAAACAGCCATTGTATACCCCTCTTTTCTCTCTCTCTCTCTCTCTCTCTCTCTCTCTCTCTCTCTCTCTCTCTCTCTCTCTTTCTTTTTTTCTTTTTTTTTTTTTGGCTGAGGATTTAACCCAGGGCTTCCCACATGCTTGGCAGACACTCTACCACTGAATTACATCTCCAGCCCAAGCCCTCTTACCTGCAGTTAGAATGACAGTCTCTGTAATGTGAGTCCTTTGCCAGCAAAGCAATAAAACTTCTTTTTCCTTGGATCAGCATCAGAGCCAAAGATAGAGATTTTGGTACCAGGACCATGCAGTAAGCAGCCCATGAAGCTGCTGAGATACGCTGGGCTGTGTTCACTGTCAGGAATGATGAGGCCACCTTGGCTGAGACCTAAGCTGTCCAGGTAACTGATCTTTTGTTAAGGGCTGCCAGGAGGCATTAGTTCTGTAAAGGAAAATTTTATCTTATTTATTTATTCTAATAAGTTTTGTATGACAGTAGAAAGCTCTTCGATTCATTGTACACAAATGGAGCAGAATTTTTCACTTCTTCGGTTGTGCACAAAGTAGAGTCACACCATTCGTGCAATTATACATGTACCTAGGGTAATGATGTCCCTCTCATTTCACTGTCTTTCCTATCCCTTTGCAACTCTCCCTCCCCTTGGCCCCATCCAAAGTTCTTCCACTTATCCCATGCACCCCCACCAACATGGATTAGCATCCACTTATCAGAGAAAACATTCACGGTCCCTGGTGTTTTGAGATTGGCTTATTTCACTTAGCATAGTATTCTCCAACTCCATCCATTTACCTGCAAATGCCATGTGTTGGCAAGGATGTGGGGGAAAAGGCACACTCTTACATTGCTGGTGGGACTGAAAACTGGTGCCACCAATCTGGAAAGCAGTATGGGGATTCTTTAGAAAACTTGGAATGGGTCCACCATTTGACCCAGCTGTCCTATTCCTCTCTATATACTCTAAAGACTTTTAAAAAACAGCATACTACAGTAATGCAGCCACTTCAGTGTTTATAGTAGCACAATTTGTAATTGCTAAACTGTGGACACAACCTAGATGCCTTCCAATAGATGAAATGTATCTTAAACATAAAAAGGGAAAGCTAATAATGGCTGAGACTGCAGCAATTTAGAATCAAGAGGTGCCAGGAGAAAGAGAAGAGTCTTGTGTGGAGGAGTCATGCTCCTCTGTCAAAGAATTAGTCTGGAAACCCATCTTTCCATATGAATTGTGACCTGAGTTGGCCTGAAGACTGCAGCACATTATTGCATAACTGGTCAGAAATATCCGGCTGAAAAAAAATGATGTTGAGTATCACATTTATGAGAAGATGATATGCAATGATTACCAATCTGTGATTTTGATGGTGAAAAGAGTAAATATGGAAATACCTTATTATATGTGACAACCTTTAAGACATTTTAGAAACTCTACCATCAACAAATAATATGTAAAAAAAAAAAAGAACAACAAAGAATAAAAGATGATTACAAGGGCTAGAACAAAGCCCAAAACACATTTGAGTGGGAGACTTGGTAGTCACCTGTGTAGAACCACCTTAGAAGACAGCCCTTGTGCAACAGACTAGAGATCAAGGGGTGCTGTTGAGCCTGCTTATTTCAGGGTGCTTGAAGCAGAACCTCAGGCTCTAGATTATAAAGAACTAGTCAAGATGATCACCAGATGATGCATGAAAGGACATCAGTGTTCCTCCACATTGAGAGAGTGACTGACTTTCACAGTGGTTTTTTATGGGCCCAGGGCCTCTGCTTTGGTTTGTGTGGTGGTGTCTTTTCAAATACATTTTAAAATTCTATTTCCTCTTTTAAATACAATTTATGGTTAATTAAAAAGAAAGAAAGAAAATGAATTTCAACATTACTGTTAAAGTTTTTCCTAATAAATTTTTGAGGCTTTTTGCATATAAATCATTATTCAAGGTTTTGATTGCAGTTGAGTTGGTATGAGACATCCAGGCTTTACAAAAGCCATATCTCTGGTTTTAAATGCTTCCTAAACCCAATGTATTAATTTGATAACTATGAACATACATGGTTTTTAATTAAGATTTCTTGTACAGTCCTTCAAATTTCATTATAATTTTCAACCTGCCATTTTCTTGGGTGTGTTCAGTGTCTGGGGTGACTGAAGGAGAAGGCAGCCAGGCTTACAGCTTGGGGTTCCTTTAATCTCCATATAGGTGATGGTTTGTAGGTATAAACAGGGAGTATATTTCCATTGGTTTTCTATTTATATATAGGGTTCCCTTCCTAGTTACTCATTTATAACCTACACTATTGATTTCATGACAGCACACTTCCCACAAAAATCAGTGAGATATTTTTTTTTTCAAATTTGACCTATATGTGCCTTTTCAACAAAATTTGGTCTGTCTGGTATAATGAAGAATCCATGGCAAGATTCTTTTATCACTTTTCCATTTTACAAATCAATGGAATTCTTCAAAGTATTCTGTGCTCTTTCCCTCCCACCTCTAGACTTTTGAGTCTAGAGGTGGGAGGGAAAAGGAGGGAGAAGGGGATTTGCATGGAAGATGGAAGGAGACCCTCATCGTTATACAGAATACATGTATGATGTTGTGAGGAGAAAAAAAAAGAGAAGTGTGTCACATTAGATTGGATAGATAGATGTGATAGGAGGGGAGGGGAGGGGTAGGGGGGATAGGAAGGGCAGCAGAATAAAATAGATATTATTATTGCTGTATGTATATAGGTGACTGTATGACCAATGTGATTCTGCAACCTGTACAATCAGAAAAATGAGAAATTATATCCCATTTGATTCAAATGTATGAATTGTCAAGATCATTGTACTGTCATGTGTAACTAATAAAAAAAGAGTCTTTTCTATCCAGAGCCAATTCCCAAGCATGTTTGTAACATATTAAAAAAATGTGCCATGTACGAGTATAATGCACCCACAAAATTTTTGGAAAAAAATAAAAAGAGAACAGAGGATGTAAATCAGTGATGGGTACAATCTCCAGGATCAAGAAAGAATATTCTGGGCCTCATTGGGGAGTGGTCATGTAATTCATTTTAACTAAAGACTTGAGAGTGGATATCATGACAACATCTTAAAAAAAAAAAGGTTTGAGAAGCAGCATGCAGAATTGTTGCTTTTGTGCTTCAGCATTCATGAAAAATGTTTAGATGAAGCTTACATTAATTTGCACCTTGAGTAGCTATAATAAACATGATCCAGAAACAAACACACAAAGCACCAGTTTTATTAACCTTTGACTGTGTGTGCCTGTTATGAAAAATAGAGTCAAATGGAGTTATTTTGTATGGAAAGGTGAGTGTCAGGTGTCCTGGGGAGGGAGGTCCTTAAATACGTGGTGTTCACACCAGAGGCTACTGGGTGTGACCTCAGTTCCCTTGAGTGTGGGATCAGTTTGGGTATGTCAGCACCCTCCTGTCTCCAGTCAGCTGTTTCTGTCCCCTGTTTCTGCCTGTGCCATCTGAATCATCATCTGGTACTTACAAAACTTCTTCATGTCTCTCTGATGGTTCTGATTCATTGAAGTCCTGTGTTACCCCAGAAGGGGTTTATATTGAAAGGATATGCATAGGCTCCCCCCATCTCTGTGTCACTACCTCTATTCAATTTTCTAGAGTAGCACAGTGCAGTTAAGACACACATGTGTCATGGACCATCAACAAGTGAAAAAGGATACATCTTAGCCAAAGGGTGAATTGAAAACAAAAGCTAAATGCAATGTTTTAGAGATAAAGCACGATGTATTTGCTATTTTTGGAGAGCAAAAGATTTTGTAAATAAGATGAAAAAAAAGAGCAAACCAGAGGAAAATTAGTGATGAGTTAGACTATGTTAATATTTAAAACATCTGTTTTGTTCAAAAATCTTATAAACAAAGGTAGGGATCCTGTCATCAGGAAGTTTATATTCTTGAGGGCAAGAGGTGAACACACATGTGCAGACTCAGACCATGTTCACACAGAAAGTGGCAAGTGCTTCAGAGAATATGCAACAGGTTAGTGGCACAGAGAGGTACAGGATGGAGGGAAATATAGCTCCAGGAGATAAATGTTACAGGTTCTTTCTTGCTGTAACCTCCCAGGTTATCTCTTCTGTTTAAACCAACCTGGGACTTCAGGCTTACTCAGAATGTTGACATTGAGTCAGAAAACTTCAGCTCTTCTTATTTGATGATCTTATCACGGTAGCCTGAAGCAGCTACATAAATGTTTGTCCTTTTGGATTGTTCTCTTTGCTTTCCCTTCTTGACTTAAGTTCCTAGTTGATTTGCTGTGTCTGTAGAATAACATGAACAACAAAACTGATTCTAGTCACTGTCTACCCTCCCCTCCAACAAAGTTAATCAATATTTTGTCTTTACCATGGATTAGCTTTGTGCATATCATATGAATGGAAACATTTCATGAAGTTTCTTTTGAATCTGGTTTCTTTCTCTCTGAAACATTAATCTGGTCGCTGCATATAGAAGTAAGATGTTCTTTTTATTAGCCATATGAAAACTTCATTATTTGAATAAATCATACTTGTAGATCCATTCTAAGTTGATGAACATCTCCCATTTTCTTGACAATATTAACAGTGAATGCCACATGTCATTAACACAAGAAAATAAGTAGTGTCATATATATATATATATATATATATATATATATATATATATATTCAGTAAATACTACTCAATAGCCTTTTTCTAAAATATTGTACCCATTCACACTGACAAGCATGAGAAACAAACACTTGGTACTATCAGAATTTTTCTCTGTTTTGTTCTGTCCATTCTGTTAAGTTTCTAAGAGCATCTCATCATTCTTTGAAGAAGATGGGTGGTGTGAATAACCTTTCATGAGTTTATTAGCACTCTCGATGGCTTTTTATATCAACTGCTTGTTCAAGCTTTTTATCCCCTTTCCATGTCTGTCTTTTTTATCGATTGGCAGTGTCCTTAAGAGTATCCTTTATTTTTCTTCTCCTCCTACTCTGTAGTTTATCTTCACTTACTTAATGCTGCTTTGATGAGCAGACTCCTAATTCAGGAGTCCAGTTTAAGAGTCTTTCCATTTATGACAGTGTTTCTGTTCATTCTTCACAAATTCATTCCTCCCTGTAAAATTACAGAACTCTCTCCTATGTTGTTTTTCAAAGTTATTTATTTTGGGTGGAAGGAATATTCCTTCTTTCCCTTCTATAAATATGTACCCATATCTTGAACCCAAGAAGCAGAAAAACTAAAAGATGTGTCTGTGCTCTGCCTGCTGCGCGTAGCCACACACCAGCAGCTAAGCTTCCAGCTCCACAGAAGCTGTTGCATCACAGCTGTTCAGGTACTTTTAGAAACTGAAAGCAGAAATGCCTTGAGAAGTAGAGGCTTTCAGTATTTTACAAAAAAAAAAAAAAAAAAAAAAAAAGAACAGTGGAATGAGTTTCCTTAGAAATGGAAAAAGCAGTCAGCATATCACCATGATAATCTCTAGGCAACCAAAATCATGTCGACTTAAAGCTGGTCTTATGTTGGAAAGGCTGAGAGCTCTGTTTGTCAGAATTGAACAGCTCTTGCAGGTGTTCCTGGGACTTGTTGCAGAAATGCTTCTCAATAGTACGTATACACACATATGTACACACACACACACACACACACACACACACACACACACACACACACACACACATACACATACACACAGCCTCCAAACAGACTTTTCTGGTGGTGTCTGTGTTCATGGCTGGGTCTAAAAACTCCAGGGCTTCAACTCTAAGAAAGCAAAGGTGTAATACTTCAGTATAATTCTTTATGCCACAAACCTCTCCTCCTCTAACCCCAAAGAAACCAGAATATTTCTCTTCACAATATAAAGGATTGTTGAACCGAAGACAATCAAAATGCAGGGAAACTTTCCTCCTTTTTGTTTGCCTAAAAGGAGGAAAGAGATTCACAAAGAATGAATCCCCCTTTCCTGCCTAAATCTTGGATGGAAATTGTTCTTTGCAATGCCTGCTTATTAGCTCAGAGATGGCAATACCAGAAGAATCTTCCAGTGGAGTTCCCTCCCATAAATTTGCCTTCCCATAGTTTTCTCAATTCTGAAGCCCAGGATTGCTTTTTCATTGTCTTGTTGCTTCTCTAAAATTTATTGTTCTTTGTTGAAATGTTATTTAAGGCAGGTTCCCAGTCCACTGTCTGGAGTTCATTCTTGGCTGTGGTTTCTCCCCTGTGATATGCACTGCACATGTTAATAAACTTGGAGGTTATTTTTTTCTTATTAAACTGTTTTTTTTTGTACAGGAGTCTATATCAGCTATGACCTGATGAGGGGAAATTAGACATATCCCCCCTCACCAAACAAAATTAATGTGAGAGACATGTTTGAGTGAGAAAAAAATAATAATCAGACACCAGAGTACACAGTAAATGATTCAATTTGTAAAAAGTTCATAGATATGATTCTCTGGAAATAGAAATCAGAACTACTTTAGGAGAAGAGGCAGTGATTGGGAGGGGTTTTAGCTCTCTGTTGTATTTAATTCATATATTTAGCAGGGGAAAATGAACAAGAATAAATGAAGAATGCCAAGTGTTTACTCTGCACATATGGAATTACCATACTGAGCCCTGCGTATATGTATGATTAATATCTGCTAATTAAAAATAAAAGAGTAAAACTCCCAAAAGTCAAGGGCTTATGCAGCAAGGTCACTGCCTTCCCATCCGACTCTTCAGTGTCTGTTTCAATTCAATAGGAATAGACAGACAAAGCCATGCAAAAGAGGAAGTGCATTGACCTGGGTGTCAGGCAGCCGGTTTACAGCCCCACTGTCTCACAGACCCTCTCTTCCTAGAATGAATGGCCCCATCATTTCCCTGGGAGTCACCTGTGAAACACACAACTAAGAGGAATCCACCAGTGCATTTCCATGACACCTATAATTTATCAGATGCAAAGATAGCACCACTGGTTCCACTGCCACCACTAACCTATAACCTGAAGACACTCAGTTCTTTTCTTCAACAGAAGTCTTCTGCTTTCCCATCCCCATCCCTCCTGAATGCAGACCTCTTACTGACTTGGACCAACAGGATGTGGTGGAATAATGCTGTACTCTTCCAGGTCTTGGCCATAGAAGATCTTGGCAGCAACCACTTTCACGGCCCATGGGCACACCACCACTATGCTGTAAAATATTTTGTCTAGATTAACAAATCAGGAGATATGCTTAGTGCATATCTTCTAGAACTTTCCAGGCCAGCCACCAAATTAGCCACCCCAGTGTTGCTACACAGAGAAAAAGAATTATCCGGCCAAACCCTGACTGGTCTCCAAACCCGTAGCGTTTTGGGAAATAATAGACTGTTGGTGTTTTGAGCCAAATACTGTAATGGACCACTGAGAACTGAAATGTTGGCAAAAATATATAAGAAAGTCTATGTCCCTTGTCCTTCCAAACATAACTCAACCTCTTCTTTTCCTGTGCTTTGGACTCTTTCCAGCTTGCTCTGAGTGCGCTCACAGGTGTGCCTACTCCCTTTTTGCTGTTGTCCTCTGACCTTTGAAGTTCACTCAAGCCTAATTCTGCCCCAACTGTGTTCAGTGGCTCCTGACCACTGCCCCAACATTTTCTCTTTGCTAAGCCTCCTGGTGTCCCCAGCTCTCCACTGTCTACTCCTTCAATGTCTCTTCATCCTCCACTACTGGGTGGATCTGGTCTTTCTACCTTGACTATCCTCCATGCCTATAAAAGAGGGTCTTGTGTGAAGTGACCTCTGAGAAAACCACCAGCTCCTGTGCACTATTTTTTTTTTTTTGGCTCTTCGAGGCTTCATTTATTTACCAACTGCTTCTTCAGGGATGGATGCTCCCTAAAAGCAAGTCCTGTACCCTGCTAACTATTTTATCCCCAGTGCAGGCTCCTGGCTGGCACTGAATACCTAGCTACTGGATTAAAATAAAACAAAAGTAAAGACAAGTAGAAGAGTTCCTTCCATATGGTTGTTTGTATATAATTATGAAAAGCATTTAAAATAAATCTTTTTCCTAAGTTAACATAAATTGAGTATCCCTTGTCTAAAATGCTTGGTACAAGATGTGTTTAAGATTTTGGACTTCCTTGTATTTTGGAATATTTGCATATACATAATGAGATATCTTGGGGATGGGACCCAAGTCTAAACATGAAATTCATTTATTTTTCATATATGCCTTATACATGTAGCCTGCAGTTAATTTTATACAGTATTTTTAATGCACGTGTGTTTTGACCATAATACATGGTCAACTATAAATTTTTCTGCTTGTGAAATCATGTCAGAACTCAAAAAGCCTTAGATTTTAGATAATTTTAGAGTTTGGATTAGGGTCCTCAATCTGTAGAGCTTTATTACCTGCCTATTTCTGTCTTGTAAAGCTGTGTTCTTGCTGTTCTCTCACTCTAAAATGATAAGAGCTATTCATGCCTAAAACTAAATCTCAAATGATCTAGCCTCCACAAAGTTTTCTCTTAGTTTTCTAGGGGTAGTTGTCATGTCTCATGCAAGCTTTATATCTATGCTACCTCAAACCCTTCCATTTATGTTTTTTTTTTTAACCTTCGGGCATGTGCTCCTTAAATTCACGTACTCATTCATTCACCACATACCTATTAAGTGCTTAACGTGTTCCAAGAATTTCCATTCAGTTACTTTTCAATGCATGCAAATTTTAAAGAGGCTTTTGTTATAACTTCAAAAAATTTAAAATTCACAGGGGATTGGGTTGAACAATATTAACATTCTAGAATGCAGCCATTCAAGGACACCTTTCAGTCCTCAAATTCACTAGACCCTTTTGAGCCTTAGCTCAATCGTTCCCAAGGTTCTCTTAGCATGTCGTGCTCTGTGGCCCCCTTCCCTGCCCTGCCTCCTGAGATGTCTCTGTCCTTCAAGATTCAGCTCAAATGTCATGTCCTCTGTGAAGCTTTTCTTAATGCTGTTGCCAGAATTAAAACTTTCCTTTTCATATCATCAGCAGAAAAATGCATTTTGAGGTGTTATCCAGCATGCCTCATGCTCTGCTGTCCACAACAGAGGGTCACTATTTTTCACCTGGATTTTAGATCCTTAGAGGGATCAGTCTCTCAGCTTTTCATTGGCCCTATCAGCCTTGCACAGAAACTTTTAGGGCAAATATTGTGAGCTCTCTGGTTGGTGGAAGAAGGATAGGTAATTGTTTCTAAAATGATGGTTAGTGCTTCTTCCATTGGGGTTTTTATTGTTGTAGTTCTTTGGGTTCAAATAAGGTCCTTCAGAGAAACTTACAAGAAATGAGCCAAAATCCTGGAGCTACTCTGAGTCATGGTTTTGAGATGAATTAAACTTTGCTCATTTTAATACTAAATTTTCAGCTTGGAGTAATTTTCATTCACCATTTTTTTTAACATGTGATACATGACCTCCAACTGAGCATGCGCAGAGAATGAGCAGTTCTACATGTGCTCTTTCCTACATGAATATGTATAAATTTCTCCAATAAAAGTCTGAATTCCTCCTTTATGTATATAGAGAAAGCACCAATTAAAAAAGCCCAAATAAATAAAAGGAAGACCAGTAGAGTAGAGAAAGAGGGACAAGGGGAGGGATGTGGGAAGGGAAAGTAGAAATATTGGGAATTGAAATGGAGCAATTATATCCCATGCCTGTTTGAATATGTCAGAATGAACCCCAATGTTATGTATAAATATAAGACACTAATAAAGACATTTTAAAGAATATTGTTTTCTTTGTTCAGGGAGTCACTGCTTTGAGAGTTATCTCCAGTGCGTGCTGCAATTAATAAACCTCTGTTTACTCTTTTATTTCCTGGTTGTGCCTATAAACTTTGTACTCACCAAGGGGTGAATCCATTGTCTTCAGTTACATCTTCACCAAATTATCTGATAAGATGCAAGATGTATGATTTCAAAGTAGGTAAAAGTAGAAGAGATGCTAGAATCTATTATACACCCAATGAAAGGGCAAAAAGTAAAAAGTTCCACCACACTGAATATCGACATTAGGAAAGTCTCACATCACCAGTGAGAATGCAGAATGGTACAGCTGCTTTGAAAAACAGATTAGATAATTCTTACAAAATTGTACATATACCTACCATACGACTTAGCCATTCTTTGCTTTGTATTACTGAAGGGAAACAAAAACATGCTCACACAAAGACTTGTTCACAAATGTTCATAACAGCTTTTTTTTTTTCATAATGGCTGAAATCTGGAGACAATTCAAATGTCTATCAGTTGGTGAATGGGCAAACACATTGTTTATTCATACGGGAAATTCTACTTAGCAGTAGAATGGGATTTGTTACTGATAAACATTCAAGAGTGTGCATGTCACAGGATTCAGTGTATGTGAGATTCTGAAAAATGTAAATGTAATGTGTAGTGAGAGAAAGTAGGGGTGAGGAAAAGATTGACTACAAGGTAGCATGGGAACATTTTGGGGTGATGAAAATGTTCCATAGCTTGATTGTGGTGCTGGTAGGTATAAAGATAACCATGGGTCTAATTTTACCCTTAGAATGGGTGCTTTTAATATATATATAAATGCAATAGTTTAGATCTGGAATATTCCCCAAATGCCCATGCATTAAAATTTTAAGAGGTGGGGCTAGTGAAAGATTATATCATTGGGGCCATGCCCTTAAAAAGGACTGTGGGACCCCAGCCACTTCCTCTCTCTTTCACTTCTAAGTTGTCATGCTAAGAGCAGCTTCCTCTGTCATGTGCTCCCACCATGATGGGCTTTCCTTTGCCACCCAAAGTCCAAAAGAAACAGGCCAGCTCATCATGGATTGATACCTCTAGGACTTCGGGCCAAAAATTACATTTTTCTCTTTACGTGTTGATTATATCAGACACTTTTTTTTTATAGAAATGAAAGCTGATAAATACAGTAAGTAAAACTTCAATAAAGTTGGCTTAAAAGTAAATGCTCCAGGGCTGCTCTTTTGCAGACTCTTGGCTGAACTATCTGTGACCCCGTGGAGCTCTGGAGAACCTTAGATTTGGGGGAAAAGCAGGGAGACTCCTGTATTCTCCTAACATCTTCTAGGTCCTCATTAAGTCTTATTAAGTGGTGTGCAAAGTAGAGGTTGACAGATGAAGAGATCGTCTACCCCACACAATAACCTGGATACACAGTGCATTGAAGATTTACTTAGGTTTGCCGTAACCCAAATTTCTTGCTTTTATTTAGCTGTTTCCAGTGTCCTTGGAGGAGGATGGTATAGCAAGAACTTCAGAGTGGTCTATCAAAAAAACGTCCTTACCAGTTTCTCCTGCAGTTACCTTGGAAGAAATGTACAAAAAAAAAAATCACCTTCTGTGGGAAACTGGACTTGTTGACCTTGGATTTGCTCCAAAGCCCCTGTTCTCTATGCAGTGACTCAGAATCCAGGTAGGTTAGTATGTGGGAGTTATAGAAAAAGATCTCCTTTCCAAAATGGAGACCAGTGTAAGGTTAACTACCTGGCCGCACTTGGAATACTTAGTCCTGATAAGCTGGATGAATGAATGAGCTGAATCAATGGGAAAATATAAGGATGAGCAGCAAGTTCAGAGAACCATGGAAGCTATAAGAGGAGCATACACCTTCCTTGTGTCCTTAAAAGTTTATGGGGACGTCCAGCAGCAAGGTTCTGAGATGGGGAAACACACTTCAAAGACTAAAGAAAAGGGTCTACTGAAAATAAAGCAAAACTTAAAACTGACTCTCCCTGTTATGGTTTGGATATGTTTCCCAATGTTTCATGAGTTGGAAGCTTGGTCCCCAGTGTGGTGGTATTAAGTGGTGGTGGGACATTTAAGAGGTAAGGCCTAGCAGAAGATTGTTACTGGTCCTTCCTGTTCCATTTCAACTTCCTCTCTTACCATGTGTTCTCTCCCTCCCTGGTGGGCTCCTTTCATGATGCCATCTGCTACACTCCTTCCAAGAGCAGGTTGTATGCCATTTGGACTCAGCCTCCCAAACTGTGGACTAAATGAAACTATTTTCTCTATAAGTCACCCAGTCTCAAGTTTTTTGTTATAGTAATGACAAATATGACTGATACCCCCAGCCCATATTGCTATTCTTTGAATCAATCAAAGCTATCACAAATAAATTCTATAATAAATTTTTGGAAATGCAAACTATGCATTTAGCATTCATAGTTTCTGAAGCCCCTACCTAATACCCTTGTCTGCCCAGAGAAGGAGGGATAAGAATGGCTGGTGATTATCACATGTTCTAGTAGTCAGATACATTGAGCGTCACACCCTTCCTTTTAACAACATAGATCCCAAGAAGTAAACATGTAATAAGAGTCAATTTTCTGTCCTAAGGAAATGGGTCATTCCTTGAAAAGCAGGGCTAGTAGCAAAGTAATCATGAAACACACCCTGCCTGGCTAAAAGCAAAGTAGCTTTCAGAGACAGAAAAAGTAACAGGTTTCCACAATTCAATGGGATCCAATTTTTTCTTGTATTTTACTTTTAGGACAGGTCTTGCATGGATCTGTGATATATATTTTTTTTTTACTCTCATTTTTCTCCTCCTGTTTTTCCCCTCCAAATTTATCAGTAGCCTTTACATGTGTGATGAGACTGAGAACTGAAGAGACAGAACTGCAGGTGCCCCTTGCTGCTCTGCAAAGTCTCCTCTCCCTGCCTTCCTCTTTTTCCTCTGCCTCTCCCCCTCTTCTGCCCGATCCTCCCTCTTCTGCCTCTCCCTCCCTAGTGTGCCTCCTCCTCCTCTATGTTCTTCTTTACCTCCCCTAATCTCTGACTCTCCCAGGCCTCCTCCACCTCTACCCCTCCTATACCTTTTTTTTTCTTTCTTCTCTTTCTGACCTTCCCTACTTGGTGTCTCCCTTTCCTCCTCCCTTTTTCTGTAGCAGAATATAAGACATCATTTTTTCTTAAAGCTTCTTGAAAGACTTATTTCATTACAAGGCAATGTGGAAAATTAAATTTTGGGTGAAAGATTTTTAAATTTGATTTGATTTTTCCTTTTAGAAAGCACTTTAACATCCTCTCTGTGTGGAGGAAAGACCAGGTCCTGGCCTGGTGAGGAAGTTTACCCTGGGAAAAGGGGATCATGCTCCATAATAAGGTCATGGGACTTCTTTGGGAAGATATTGTATTTTAACTCATGTTTTACCCTGACACTGGTGTCCTTGGAGGAATAAGAAGAGAAGCCCAGCAAAACATACCTGGGAAAAAGAGACCCATCAGCATAGTCCATGCCCACAGGCAGGATTTCAGGGAATTGGTTGTGACCATCCTATTGCATCAGTAGGGCTCAAATCCACTTATGTGAAGGCTTAATATCAAATGGTAATGCAAATCAAGCAAAACTTGAATTCTTTTCAATATTGCTCATTTTCTTGTTATTTGTTTGTATGGACTTCTAAGGTATTATGCAATAGGATGGTCACATCCAATTCTCTAATTCTCTAGCTATCATTCAATTAATAATTCGTACTGCAGGTGCCCACATCTTTTTGAGCCACACGGACAGATTCTGTACAATCAATTAATAATTTTGTATTGACAGATTATTTTGTAAAGCTAGTTCATGTGTCACGTATAACCAACTACCTTGACTCTCAAACCTGAAGAAAATAAGTGTTGTGTGAAGGTCTCAGCAGCATAGAAGAATCCAAACAGTTTGGGCTTCATAACTGTCCATCATTTTCATTAACTGTGCAGACCAGGGAAGATGATCTGATTTCTCATTAGGCAACAATCTATTGGTCACAATGATATCCTCATCAGGAGAAGTTGAGGATAAAAGTCATCATATTATAGGGATATATGCACACCTATGTTTATAGAGCACAATTCACAATAACCAAACTATGGATACAGCCTAGGTGTCCATTGATGTATGCATGGATAAAGAAAATGTATATATACACACGGAGTTTTTTTTCAACCACAAAGAAAGATGAAATTATATCATTTGCAGGAAAATGCATGAATATAGCCTTTATTTTACAAAATATTTTTAGTTGTAGATGAACAAAATGCCTTTATTTTATTTATTTATTCTTATGTGATGCTGAGGATCCAACCCAGTGCCTCATACACCCACACAAGGGTTCTACCACTGAAGTAGTAACCCCAACCCAACACAGCATTGCAATGACAGCATTGCACTCAAAGAAAGTGCGAAGCAGAGTCAGGACCTGAAAAAATGTGAAGGTTGGGAAACAGGGCATCATAATGGGCTATTATGTCAAATGTATTTAATTCCTGTCTTTCTAACCCATATTCAGAAAATAGCTAAAAGACTAATAAACAGAGAACTGAAGGAAATAGGTAGATGATACCACAACAGAATCTTGGTAGGATACTGTTATAATATTGTAATTACAGAATAAGGAAAGAACATTTTAAATAAGATACTAGAAGCTCAAACTATAATATAGAAACTTGATTAAACTGAAAACACTAAACTTAATGATTGGGGCTTAATAAAATTATCATATGAAGACAAAATAACAGGTGATATTTGCAAAGCCAAACAAATAATCAAACACACACACATACAAACAAAAAAAAAGATGAGATTTGGGCTCTCAGTTTTAAGATTGAGGCATATAAACTTTGCATTTGTTTTATTTGTGGAAATTTTTCAAAAAAATAGAAGGCAGATTACAAACAGAAACACAAAATCTACTTCCTGCAAAACAAGGAGGAATTTAACCATTCCCCAACTCCAGAAGGTTGGAAGGGCTACTAAGAGCAAGGGATAGATTGCAGGGATACATTTGGGGAAATGCAGAGGGAAGATGCAGAGGGAAGATGCTTAGCTGCTGATTTCAAAATTTAATTTCTTAAATCTGAGAGGTATGCTTTAAGATTGAAATTTGCATCCCTTTGTTGTTCCAGTCAAAACTGAGTGTGTTGCTAATTGAGGGAAGTTCTCTGAACTTTACTGCCAGAGTCAGTGGGGGGGGGCACGGGGCTGGGGGGTACAAAATAAGGAAATCCATATTTGAAGAAGTCGTCTTCCTGGGCAGCTGGATCAGAGAATGGAGACTCTGTTTGGTGACCCAACTTCCTACACATGATCTTTTGTGAGGAGCAAATGAAACAAGCTCAGAGAGAATCTTTGATTGTAAAAGAAACCACAACTGACTTGAGAAGTGGTTCTACAACTTTCCATGTTTAAACAATTTGCCAATAAATGGTCTAGAAAAACATATACCTGATGCAAAAATGAATCATCACAACAAAATCAGTAGAGTATCTGTAAACAGATGGTAAGGACAAATGATGAGGAAAAAGAGTATGAAACAGTAAATTACAAATGAAGAAAATATACAGAAAAGGGAAAAACATTTGTGACCATTAATTTTTGTTATTGTATATAAAAAGCAAAAAACAAAAACAAACACTTTGAAGAAGTCTTCATATGTTCAGAACAAGAGCAAACAGTAGAAATAGAAAAGTTGAGGAAAGACAGAAGAAAACAAGAGAAATCAGAATGAATGGGATGGGAGACTGTGGAGCACAGTAAAGCAGTGGGAAATAAAACATGACATTGTCCTGAAATAACATTAAATTGGAGGGAGCACCGGGGAAAGTAGGTATTGCAGAAAACAGTGAAAGCCTAGAAGAGAAGAAAGAGACAATTAACCATGTGAAGTGATAAAGAAATAAGCAGTTAAAAATAGTCATGGCAAAAGATGTGAAAGATAGGAAAGAGCTCCAACACAACATACTTGGAGTCAGAGAAAAAGAAATCCAAAGTAGTGAAACTGTAGGAATATTTAAAGGCATGATTCATGAAAATCTTCCTGAAGCAAAGAAATGAATAAAAGAGATTGTCTTTTGTATTACAATGAACCAATGAGAATTGACTCAGAATCATTAAAAACCAAGCTTCTCTAAAACGAAGAGTGTAAATTTGGGAGCAGCCCGTTGACAACAGTCAGCCATGAAGGAGAGTCTAGATTCAGGCTGGCCTCAGAGTCCCTTACTGCTGCACCACACTAGAAAGTGGAGAACGTTCCCTACAAAGATCCTCAGACAAAAGGGATGACTGAACCTACTTGCCATGTCCCTGTCCAGCCCAAAGATAACACATAGGCTACAGGGGAGAAAAAGCAACTCGAGAATTTTTTTTTTTCTATTAGCTAGTTTTAAGAGTCCCACTAAGTGAAAAACTTAAGCCAGTCAGGGAAATAACTAGATAATCAAGGAACTATTTGTTAGTGAAAACTGAATTAATTTAGCCATGGGAACAAAATTACAGCAATGATCGAAAATAGTGGGATGGATTAGAATATAGATGTCACAGGGTCTGACAATGGCTTGGTGGCCTCATTAACAAAAGGTAGGGAGAGGAGAAGAAGAGGGAGACGTGATGAAGATGCTCATGTTCTCGTATTCGAACACACATAGGGGAAATTCAAGTATATTTAAAATGGCAAATAAAAGAATACATGTGTGTTTTTATTGACTGAAGGAGACAGAAATCAATTAAGATCAGTGAGTGAAGAAGGAAGATGTTAATTATATCATTGTAATAGTTGGTAAATGAATAGGTGTTATCCAAAAAAAGATAATTAAAGGTATTATGTAAAGTCCTGTTTATAAAGGCATCTCACTGACATGAAATACAAGTCGTTTTTATAATTAGAAAAAAAATGGAAAATGAAAAGAGACCATATGGAAATAATTTTAAGTCACAAAAATAGATAACGTAATATAAATGACAGAACTAAAAGTAAATGTAACTGTCATTTTAACAAGTGCAAATGGGCTAAAGTAATCAACTAAAATAAAACCCCAGCTTTATTCTGTGATGAGGCATGAATAAAAAATAGTGATTAAAATCTGAATATAGAAGTGTGTGTGCAAAGCTGTAAGCTAACCTAAGTATACAAGGAAATCAGGTAATTAATCTTCCAATCAAATTAAATGGACTCCATGTCGAAAATTGTTAATCAAGCCAAAAGAGGGCACTTCAAAAGGCTAAGGGATGAAGTACACAGTTTGACAGATATATATTAACATATCAACCACATTAATAATATGAGAACTACAAGAGGCTTAATGAGAAATAGCTACCAGTAGTGGGAGTCTTCAAATTATATCTGCAATGTAAGGCAGATACAGGAGACTTAATTGGTAAGATTCTGCTACTTAATATATTGAAATATGTGCTCTGAAAGAAATGGAATAAATGCTTTTAAGTGCCCATGGAGTAGTCATGAAAAGTGATGGATTCAATTGACCAAAAAAGAAAAAGATAACTTCGATAAGGTCTAAGAATCAGAGCTATAGCCATTGTCTAATCTAATCTAAGAAAAGCTGACTTTAAATAGCATAATGACAAAGCAAAGGTGCTTTCAAACAATTACTGGGTGAAAATCAAAGAAAAATGTCAAGATTATCATAAACAATACAAAATAAAATCCAAGATAATAATAATCATTTCACACATGGAAATGCATGTGAAAGGCAGCAGTGCTGGCCACCTCAACACCTAAGCTACTGAGCCTACTACACAGGAAAAAATAGGAAAGGCAACAGAATACAACAAGCACTAGTATGGCAATAGGTAAATCAATGGATGTGTAACCGATGTGATTCTGCAGCCTGTATACGGGGTAAAAATGGGGATTCATAACCCACTTGAATCAAAGTGTGAAATATGATATGTCAAGAACTATGTAATGTTTTGAACAACCAACAATAAAAAAATTAAGAAAAAAAAACATTATATACTGGGGAATGGCCACTGCAATTTCTCCTTCCATAGACCTGGAAAAGCTCTGCTTCTGTGGCAGTGGCTTTGTGTCTCTGTGTTATTTTAATTTTTACTTTCACCAAAACATTGATTAGCTTTGTTTCATCAGCCACATTGTAGAAAGCAACAAACTTTTCTAATGAAGAAAATGTTTTCAAGAACATTCCATTCTCACCCAAACAAATCACCTACTAGCTTGAATAGATTTCCAGGATGGACGAACAATCCCTTTGGAGCATTTTGTTCTAACTGAAAAAAAAAAACCCTATGATAAACACCAGAGAGAGCAGATTAATTGGAGTCATAGTTGCACCCTGTGTGTTGGGTACCAAGAGTTCTGGAAGGTCACATCCCATAGACGAGGCCATTTCAGGGGCTGCTACCTTAATTGGTTTTCTGGCAGAAAGTCATTGGCTGGGCTGTCTCTCCTTCATCACCTGAGGAATCAGCTTAGCCTTATCCCTTGTCCTTGTCACTTGGATGTGAGTGATGTGTCTGCTGGGCCAGCACAGGAAACCACTCAGTGACCCTGGGTGTCAAGATCTTCTGACCGATGTGAGCCTTGGAATTGGCTTCCTGGAAGGGAAATTTTAAAAGATTTTGCTGTGTCTTTGATTTGAAGATTATCTTGGCTCATTTAAATTGCTTGCTCTCATCTCTAAATTGGTCTCATTCCAAAATTGTGTCTCTTATTTGGCGGGGGGGGGGGGGGCAGAGTTTCAGATTACTCAGAGTTTTCTTAGTCTAAACTCTAGATTAACTGTGATTATTCAGTGTTCAATAAAAACAACTTTGTTTTTCATGCTCTTGGTGGGATATTTGGGATGGACAGGGGATAGAAAGAGGCAGGGAGACTGAGTAGTGGAGGCCAGGAGAGAGTAGTAGGCAATTTCCAGTTAATTTTCAATTGTACTTTGTAGTGGCATTGCACATAGAATTCATCATGATCCAGATACAGGAACTAAAGAGCTCTTTTGCACCCTTTGGTATTTCCATGACATTAACTTCACACACACTAATTGAATGCATGTCTGACTGATGCAAGTGGTGGAGCAGTTAACCTTTACTGGAGATCTTGGGACTATGCAGGCTGGAATGTGAGACATGTCTCAGTGGGGCCAAGCAGGGTTCTTGACTCTTAGGGATCCTACAAGCTTGTCCTCATGGCAGACCATGCCCATGGAGCAAAGTACTATGTCTTGATCCATCTCCTGGTTAATGAGAATCTGAGAACCTATTTCATCTATCTTACCTTCAGGACCCATCATATGAAGTTCATCTGCCCCACTTTCCAGACTTCAAAACCCACATGTAGGGAAAAGCCTGATTTGGCCACCCTCCTCCCCGATCCCTGCCTATAACACTCCCTCATAATGCAAGTCAATCCCCACAGGCAGAGAGGCACAGGCCCACACAGCTTGGTGTAGGAGGAAGACGCCATAAGCACCATATCTCCATTCCCCCCTTCTTCTTTGTTGGATCATTCCCCTCCACAATGGTAGCTTTGTACTTCAAACACAGTACTTTATCTTTCTGCCTGAGGTCTTTCTCTAACCAAGGAAGCTTACTGGGCCTGAGGTCCACAGTCGGCCTGACCGGGATGTTAATCTCTTCAGGTTCAACCCTTGAGTCACAAGAACGGTCATCCCAGGGTCCTTGCTCCCAGGTGACGCCATCAGATTTTCAGTCTATAGTACTTCAGAGGCTCCTCAGGTATGTAGTATTTGAGAAGAACTTCCCACATGATCCTGATTTGGAAACAGTTTCCTCTAAGTTTGACCTGACAGTACATATGTGCTAATCAAGAGTTAAAATGAGCAAACATGATTAAGAGATTTGTCAAATTACAGAGTTGGTCTTAATAACACATGCAATTTACAGGTAGAATATTTCATTCATTCAGAAAGAAAACTCTCCTTGAAAATATAACTGTAGAGTGATGATTCTAAAACATTAGTGTGTAGAAGAGATCCTTGGAGAATTTGTTGATATTCAAGTTCTTGGGCCTCAGATTTGAGTTCGGTAGGTCTGGAGTGACCCCAAGAACTTACATTTTAAACAAATTCTACCATGATGAGGCTGATATTGCTGGTTCATGGACCACATTTAAATAACATAGGTAGAAAAATCTCCTCCTGATTGCCACCTGTTTACAGTTTAACTCCATAGTGGCATCCTTTAATTCAGTGACATCCAACCATTTTCACCTTTGACCTGCAGTACACTTCCCCCACCCCTTGCCTGCTGTTCCACTCCAGTCTCTAGAGCTACTGTCTTCCTGGGGCCCAAGAATCTGAATTTCAGTAAGCCCTCCAGGTGATCCTGATGCAGCTTGTGTAAGTCCATTTTGAGTTGCTATAGTACAGATAGAGAATTAATAACAAACAAAATTTATTGGCTCCCAGTTCTGGGGACTGGGATGTTCAGGATCAAGTAAGTGGCATCTGGCAAGGGCCTTCTTGCTGTGTCATAACATGGTGGAAGGAATCCAGTTGGTAGGGCAAATAAAGGGTAAGAGAAGACAAAGGGGATTGATGTGTTCTTTTGTAAGGAACCCACTCTGGCAGTAAGGGGTCTACTCTTGTAATGATGGCATTAATCCATTCATAATATAAGATCCCTCATAACCTTATCACTGTTTGGAAGTCCCATCTCCTGATACTGTTATGATAGCATGGCACTTCAACGAGATCTGGGGAGGGGACAGATCTTCAAACTACAACACAGCTTATGTGTGAAACCCTCTCATCCACAGGCTTGTTTCTGTGAAATTCCATGTATGTACTCAAGGAAGCAGAAATTATTTTTGTAGCCAGCACCTCTTTGGCTTCTGAGAGATTTCACTCCTGCAGCAAAACTTCACTCCTTCTTCCTCACTGAATTGTCCCCATCAAGCACACAGAGACCTATGTCCACAGAAGTCCACTGAGTGGATTGACTGCTGCTTTTGGCTCAATTTAATAGATCAGGAGGAATAGGATAAAAGATTCCAACTTTCCTCCAAGTGGGAGATCCCTGAGGTTTGTATAGAAAGATGGGAATATTGTTGCAGTTCCACTTGGAGTCCCTCTAGCTAGCGCTGTCCCCTCTTTAGTTGTTTGAAGACATGATTTGACCTTCCTAGAGCATCCACACTATATTCATGAGTTCCTATGGAAGCAGGATGACATAACCCACTTTGATACAGTTTCCTCCAGTTAGTTTCCTTTTTCCCCCTCTTTATTAAGTTCTCTTTGGATCCTTAGAAAAAAATATCACCGAAATTTGAGACTCTCCCTTCCTTATTCCCGACTGCCAGGGGAATTGTCGGGCATATCTTCTCAGTTGAGCCTTGGGCTTCTGACAGCCACTGGCCTTGGTTTTCCTTAAAGAGAAAAAAGTTTATTGGTGCATTATAATCACATATAATAGTGGGTTTCATTGTGCTGTATTCATTCAAGCACACAACATAATTTTTTTTTTCAATTTTATTCCCCAGTAATTACCTTTTCCTTCCCACAGATGATCTTCTATTCTACTTTTCTCCCTTCCATTTTCATAAGACTTCCCCAATATTTTTTTCCTCTCTAGATTCTACATAAGAGAGAAAACATATGACCCTTGACTTTCTAAGTCTGGCTTATTTCACTGAACATGATGTTCTCTTGTCTAATACATTTTCCTCAAAGTGACACAATTTCAATCTTCCTCATGGCTGAACTGGCCATGGTTTCTTGTCATGCTGACTTTGTGATTTCTGCTTTCCATGATCAATGCCTCTCTCCTTTTGCCAAACCCAGACAAGGGTATAATTAATTGGAGATAGTATTCTATAACCACTGACTATGCTTACTTTGAGTGCAGACAACTCACTTTTGTGACTGACTTCATGATTTCTTAGCTGTGGGAATGGGGCAAGCCACTTAGCCCTTCTGGGTCTGCTCCATTACCATTTAAACATAAGACATAATTGTAACTGTGTCTCACAATTAAATGAGCTAATGGGGATAAAATGCCCAGCATAGAATGAGAGCCCTCTAATTATTCTTTATTATGATCAACATCATTATTATTCCCATTTCTAGCTACACATTTTAATCTCGGCTCATGGTAATGAGAATCTGCCCACTCAGTTTTTATTGGCATGGACAGATGGACTACACATATTAGAGATATCCTTTAGGAAAATGGATAGCCAGTGTTCAAGAAGATTCATTTAAAATTAGGGCCTTTCAGTGCTTCTTTCTCTCCCATCCCTAGGTCTCAGTGATGTTTAAAGTTGAACTCTGATGATTACTAGCATTAAGATATGTCATCTGGCATGAAGAGGTCATCTTGCCAGATGCCCATGAAGGCCACAGACACCAAAGTCTTTACATGTGAATTGCTTCTTGGAAGACAATTCTCCTACCTGCTTTGGCATTCAGAGTACAACCTTGGACACGAGCTCCCACATCTTCTGAGAAGGTGTGATTGTTATTGTCCTTAATAACAATCAAGTTCGACATTCTATTGATAACCCTCTCTTATTTGATCTTAAGCAGTCATGCAGAAATCTACTAAAGAGACATGAAGGATAATTATAACATACATTTGAGAAGTGTGGCCTGAGCATATTATTTACCATGCACAATATAAGAACCACCAGGTGAATTTGGAACCTGAGTCTAGGTTGTGTTTGGTCTCTATAACAGTTAATTAAGTGTTAGAATTATACATTTAGAAAACTATAATTTCATTTCTTCTTTGAGGATGATACATGAAGATTTTGAAAAAATATTTTCCTTGAGTCCTGAAAAACAAGTTATAAGCTATATCATGCTTGATCTAAAATCCACTGTTAGTGGTTTTTACAGATTAATGAGTTTACATTCTTTAAAGACCTTACAGTTCTCTGCATTAAAGATGCAACCAAACTGCAGATTATTCAAATCAATCTTAGAGGAGGATGTGACAGATACTTTGCAAGACCTATATTATGTAAGTGTTGTTTAACAGAAACACAACACAGGTTGAATACATAACCTTAAATTTCTAGTAGCTACATTAAAGGAAGTTTAAATGAATTTTAAGAATACTTTTCATTCTCTTTTATTGCTGAGTAATATTCCATTGTGTATATATGCCACATTTTTAAATCCATTTATTTATTGAAGGACATCTAGATTGGTTCCATAGTTTAGCTATTGTGAATTATGCTGCTATAAACAATGATGAGGCTGTGTCCCTGTTGCAGATAAATGGATGGAGTTAGAGAAGATAAAAATGCTAAGTGAAGCTAGCCAATCTCCAAAAAATCAAATGCTGAATGTTTTGTCTGATATAAGGAGGCTGATTCATAATGGGATAGGGAGAGGAAGCATGAGAGGAATAGACAAATTCTAGATAGGGCAGAGAGGTTGGAGAGGAACGGAGGGGGCATGGGGTTAGAAGTGATGGTGGAATGTGATGGATGTTATTATCCAAAGTACATGTATAAAGATACAAATTGGTGTGAATATACTTTGTATACAACCAGAGATATGAAAAATTGTGCTCTAAATGTGCAATAGGAGTTGTAATGCATTCCACTGTCATATATATATATATATATATATATATATATATATATATATATATATATATATATATAAAAGAATACTTTTCCTTTAATGCAGAATATCCAATACCTTATTATTTTAATGTAATCAGTGTAAAAATATTAAGGGGCTCTTATAATATCCTTTTCATATTCAGTATTCAAAATCCAGTGTGCACTTCACTGCACAACACTTCTCAGTGTGGATGGCCATGTTTCAAGGGCTCAGTGATCACATGAGACTTGAGCAGCATAGTTTTACAAGAAGTAATTATCAGATCTCTCTTTGTTTCTTGCAGTAGTCACTTCTCAGTTTGTTGCTTGATCCCAAACAGGTTCTCCAGACCTGAAGTTGCTGCAGGCAACTGCATTTCTGCTTCATCTTTCTGGAGCATTCTGTCTACCACTGTACTCCCCCACCTCTTGTCCCAATCTAAGGTCAAAAGTCCTGGGAAATTTTATTCTCTGGCTTCCAGCTCATTTAACTTACTGTCTTTTTTGTACCCTTAACTTATGTCTATAAGTCCAGATCATTTAACTTAGTATCTTATTTCATTTATTTGTTTTTATGTCTTTCTCTCTGCTATGATTGTTTTAAAGACATAAACATGTACATCATGCTTACATTCCCAGTAGATATAAGTACTCTCCTTTATTACTGCTGAATAAATGACTCTAGATCTTAAACTCAGGCCCAGGAAAGCTCACAGAGAATCCTCATGGAATCTGTTTGTGAAGATTGTTAGAAAGGCTAAATTAGGTTTGGTTGCACCCAATGTAATGTAACTATATTGATGAATCTTATTAAATAATAGTAAAATAATAATCTTTATTTTTTGTTAATAATCTTTCTTCATCTTCTTTAGACATACCTGCTGATGAGCCTACTGATTAATTAACTAGAAAACAACATGAATTTTTCTGAAAATTAATGTAGTTTTTAGAAAATATAAGCAGATTCTGTCAAAAAATGAGGAAAAGATATGGAAATCATCTTTTTTTGGACTATGGGAGAGGCAAGACAGGGTGTGATGATCCACAGAGTTAATACTAAAAAATTTTAAGGTTCTAACTTTGTTGAGTGGTATGTTTTGTGTGAAGGGTCTACAAATAAATCATTTCAAATCCATTGCCCTGTACTCAACATTAATGCATGTTATAATTTGTGTGTTTGTGTGTCTGCCTGTGTGTTTATGTTTCTGGGAATTGAACTGAGGGGAGTTCTGCTGCTAAGCTACATCTCCAATCTTTTTTTTTTTTTTTTGAGACAGGGTCTTGCTAAAGTGATGAGGCTGGTCTTTAATTTGCAACTCTTCTACTTCAGCCTCCCCAGTAGGAGATTACAGAAATGTGCCACCACATTCACTGTGTTCTGTTGTACTTTTCTACTGATGACAACTTGCGATGATTTACATCTTACCCTTCTATTTGATTAATTCAAATTTAATTCAAACATTTTTTTGTCTTTCACTAGCATTTTTTTTACATTTCCCCACAATTCTTACATGGCATTTAGCCAATTTTAAGCTTTTTAAAGCTTGTAAAATATTAATGATTAAATATCTATAAATCCACGTGTAGGCTATCTGTTACTGCAAAACCATTCTAATACTTGCTGGTTTAAACAAAGTCATTATCTTCAGACTTCCTCAAGTTGACTTAGGCTCAGCTGGGTGGGGTTCCTTAACCACTTAGGGTTCCTACTGTGGTTATAGTCAGAGGGTGGCCATGGCTACAGGTATCTTGACTGGGCTGGATATCGAATGTGGCTGACAGATGAAACTGGCTCAGCTGGAAATTTGGCCGGGGTGGATCACTCAGAAATCTACCCGTGGCCATATAACCAATGTGATTCTGCAACATGTACACTCGGAAAAATGAGAATTCATACCCCATGTGATTTAAATGTATGATATGTCAAGATCATTGTATTGTCATGAGCAACTAATAATAATAAAAAAAGACTCCTAAAAAAATAAGAAATCTACCTGTTGAACTTTCTATGTGGCTTGGGCTTCTCACAGCATGGTGGTTAGATTCTAAGAGCAGAACCTGCACATGGTCTCATGATACACCCCTGGAAAATCCAGAAAGTCACTCCTGCTGTTACCCATGGTCATGTATGTTGTTAAGGCTAGCCCCTATCAAAGGAGGGAGACTAGGTTCAACCTCTCATTGTGGTAAAGAGCAAGACATCAATGACCATCATTAATTTACTATACTCCTTCTTTCAACCCTTTTGATATCCTAGGTTTATTTTTTAATTCAATTATGTTTTTTGAAATTTTAAACTTAATTTTAAGAGATGAAAATAAATTCCCAAAAGTATCTGCAATTTTAACCAAAAAAGAGCTACTGCATATTCATCACATTTAAAGTTGCATATGGTTGGCTTTTATGTCATCAGTGAATACTTATGCAATCTTGACGAAATAAATAAATGAACTCCGTGCAGTTCAACTTGGGGAAGCCTCTGCATGCAGATGATACACGTAGTGATGAACTGGCTGTATTCCTGAAGAAATTGTCAGATCATGCATTATTTTTTATTGAGTTACTCTTATTCTGTTTGTTGATATTCCCTTATATGATGTTCTTTTTCTGTTCCAGGATTCCAATCAGGATTCCACATTGTTGTCATGACTCCTTACCTCCTCTGGGTTGTGATATTTCCATGTGACACTTCTCCCAGAGATGAATCTGTCCCCCTTTCTGAGTCTGGCAGGCTTGCGACTACAGCACAAAGGATTCTTTGTGGCTTCTGATGCAAGGTCACATCCGTGTCTTAAGAATTTTGGCTTTTAGGACTCAGTCTTATTTGTGAGGATGCTCAAACTATTCCACATGAGACACCACCTGGAGATATTTCTACTGACAACCCAGCTGTGGTTCCAGCCACTATTCAGCATCAGTCACCAGACATGGTCAAAAGATGGCTCTGGATAATTTCAACTTTAACCATTGAGTCTCCCTATCAGCACATCTTTAGCTGTGACTCCAGACATAACATAGAAGAATCAAGCCAACCCCACCATGTCATTTCCAACTCTCAAAACACAAAAACCAGAAGAATAAATACAGTGTATCTTTTATGACCCAAGTCTGGGTTTTTAGAAAGCCATAGTAACTGGAACACTTGGTATATAAAAAATTGATATAAATCCCAATTGTCTTATTGTCAATGAGAGGTTAGGAGGAAGACTTTTGCCTGGAAACAGCTTGGTGTTACAATCCATCATAAATGTCACATGCCTGGCAATTCTCCCATTTTCTCATTTAAACTAATAACAACCTGATTTAATTGTGAATAAATATTTACTGAATGCCATGCACTGATGTAGATGCTTGAGATAGATCACTGAAGAAAGCAAAGATTCTTACCTTTAGCTTCCATGTTTGCTGCAGTCCGGCTGCAGCAAAATAACCTGGGGGTGACGAATAACTTGTGTACGTTGATAGAGCAGGAGTAGGAGGCGTTTATTGTAGGACAACAGAGGTATTTATACATTTTGCACAGCTTATCTTAATTAGCATAAACTAGATACATCAGTCAACCAATAAGGAATCTCTACACTTAATGGCTTGCTTTTGTTACTTCTCAAACCACTCCCTCTGGCATTTTGCCAGGCACCATGCAGACTTGTTTACGAACTCTAACATTCCCCTGGCAAAATACCAGGTGTTATTTTGACTTGTTTACAGACCTTAACACATGTTAACAGGGGAAGACAGATGCAAACAACATATCATAAATAAATAAACATATAGCACACTGGCAGGCACTAAATACAATTTTTAAAAAAGAATGCCAGGCAAAGTGGCACACGCCTATAATCCCAGCACCTTGGGAAGCTGAAGCAGATGGAGCAAGAGTTCAAAGCGAGCATCAGCAAAAGTGAGATGCTAAGCAACTCAGTGAGAACTTGTCTCTGAATAAAATTCAAAATAGGGCTGGAGATATGACTCAGTAGTGGAGTGCTCCTGAGTTCAATCCCTGGTACAAAAAAAAATGCAGCTCAATCAAGAACACCAGAAGTATGGTGGATTTCTGAGGGTATTAAACAGTGCAGTCATAATAGGACCTTTTGAGACAGAAAAAGAGACAGAAAAGCAAAAGCATTAGAAGATGGCTGAACCCAAGTATTCCAAAAACCAGAATCTGTGGAAAGGGAGAAAGTGAGACAACTTGAAGATGAAATCCCACGAGAATGACATGAGGTTGGGGAGAGTGCAAAACAATGTGAAGAGGTAAGTCACTGAGGAGTCATACCTTATAAAAAGTATCACACTGAGAAGTGGCACATGGCTCAGCACTGTGTTCACTCAGTGCATCCTTTGGACTCGGAAGCATCCATGGAAAGGAGAAGGAGCTATGCTGTTTTCTGCTGCTGACCCTCACTCTGTGGTGCATGTTTAAGTCATGGGTAGCTAACCCTTAGCATCCACTGGTTGACCATCCTTGGTGTCTACTTAGGGGATCATAATAAAAATCCATACCATGCATCTCACCCAAGTCTAGACCACCAGCCAATGCTATGCATCTCACTCTTGTCCAGACCAGTAGACCAACTGGGCAGCTCACTTTAGTCCAGACTAGTAGCCCACATTGTGTATCTTACCCAAGTCTAGACTACCAGCCCACATTGGAAACGTCACCTTAGTTTAGACCAGCAGCCCATACTGGGCATTTCACCCTAGTCCAGACTAATAGTTCACAGAGGGTGTCTAATCTAAGTCCAAAAGTGTTTTCTTAGCATAGAGTTTAAGTGAATATGTGCAGTTGGTGGGTCTGGAGGTGTAGGTGGGATCCTTGTTAGCACAGTCTGGCATTGATAGTGGTGGCAGTAGCAATGTCCATATTGTTGTCTATGAGAAAGGAGCAGTGAAGAGAATCTGAGAAGGGATTCCAGGTCCATTTTATTTTGTATAAGTGAGATAGATGGCATGTAGATAAATGTGGGACAAAAATATTGTGGACAGAGGGAACAGCTGGGCACTACCCTATCACCTCTGCAGGATTGGCTTCAAGAAGAAAAAAGAAAAAGACCAGTATGGCTTGGGCATGAGAGGAAAGGGAGAGTCAGGAGAAAGCACTTGAGAGGAGGAGGGGTCCAGGGAGGGCAGGACTTGCCTGTGAACTTTGGCCTTCAATCTGAATAAAACGTGCAAAATTCAGTGGAAGATTTGAGTAGAGGTTTGACATGTTTGGTTGTAAATACTCAATGCTGGCTTGAGTGGGTTGGAGGATCAGAAAAAAAGAGAGATCAATTAGTAGGCCACTTGGTTAATCAAGGAAAAAGATGGTAATGGCCCATATTGAGTGGTGGAATGGAATATCAAATATAAAAATCTCTCTAAAGGTAGAGCACATCACCTTTCCTAATGGCTTTGTTATTGGGTGTAATAGAAGGAAATGGATCAAGGAAGACTCCAAGCTTTTTGGAATAACAGAAAGGATGGAATCAACATCACTTGGATGAGAAAGACAGCATGTGAATTTCTTTCTGAGGACTTAAGAGTTCATGTGGAATTGAGTCATTTAAAGTAGAGAAATTGAATATATAGATAGATAGATAGATATAGATGAGAAAGGATGTAGTTCTTCAAATTCAAGGTTAAAACTGACATCAAGGAAAGTTAGAAGTTGTGCTTTACCTAAAGCTGCTAAACCTTAAAAAACATTGCCCATTGAGGTAGTTCTCAGTGGGAATAAGAACTAAACCTGAGATTGGCACAAGACAGCAGGATGGGCTACCAAGCCACATCAAATGAATTCATTAATTTGGAAATTTATTTGAACCACTTGATTTCAGCCTGTGAAAATGAACACTTGGATTATGTTTGGCCTCCTATTAGTGAGTTGATGACGCTAGATAGCTAGGGATAGATAGAGGGTAAGAAAAAGAATTGGCTTTGGAGGTGAACTCATCTGCATTTGTGTCCTATTATCCAAGTGTAGAGCTATCTGATCTTGAGGAAGTTACCGCCCCCTACAACACTGCCATTTCCTCGTTTTAAAGTGTGGACACTAATATTTAACTCATAGTATTGCTTGAGGAGCCAATAAAATGATGAATGGAAAGCCCAGAGCTGTGATTAATAAATGTGAAATTGAGTGGTATTATTACTGTTTTCATAAATATGAAAATAATGTAATGAGCTGCGGAGCTGTATCATTTTATGACTTCTCAGCTTGTGGATGGCTACATTTGCAATGTTTGGGGGATTTTTATTTATTGGTTAAGCCACTTGATGGATTTCAGTTGACAATTACAAAGAAGCAAAAACAATTTTAGGCATCAACTATCTTTATGTCAGCAGGAGGATGCCAGCCAAAAGGATAAAATTCCCAAAGGGAATTAATATGCAATATTCCATATTCAATATCCCAAAGGATGAAAGTCCCAAATTATTTGGAACTTGTTATACTAGGAAAAGAACACAAAAAATGTGTACACAATCAAGTCCTCAAGTGACCAACTAAAGGATGCAGGTGGTTTTACAGTATTTTGAGCACCGACTCTGGGCCAGGATTTATGCTAAGCATCTTTGATAATTCATCATCATGAAAATCTTCACTCATCAATAGTCCCATTTTAATGACAAGGGATCTGAGCATGGGAGCCTACTGTGGTTTGGTTATGGTTTAGATGTTTTCTTCAAAGATTCATGAATTGGAAGCTTGGTCCTCAGTGTAGTGGTATGATGGAACCTTCAAGAGGTGAGGCCTACTGAAAAATAATTAGGTCATTAAGTGTATTGCCTTTAGAATGATTTAATCACCTTTTATGACACCCTGGTTAGTTCTCAGGAGAGTGTTGTTATAAAAGAGCCCTCCTCTTCCCACCCTGGCTTCTTGTCTTGCTTATGTGATGTTCTGTTCTCGCTCATGCTCCCACCATGACGTCATTCACTGTGTGATTCACCCAAGAAGGGCCTCTCAGAGCCAAGGTGATGCTCACGTCATATCCTTGAACTTCCAGAACTTTGAGCTAAATAAACCTCTGTATATTCAACTTCAGATACTTTGTGACAGCAACAGAAAATGGACCACTACAAAGACACTCAGTCACCTGATAAGAAACATAATCTAAGTGGAGGGCTTGTTGGGACTTGTGTTAGGTGGCCAGTCATTGCAGTCCTGCTCTCTTTTTGATCCAGCTGGGAAGCTGAGGGTTGTGTGACATAGGTCACTGGCCGCAGTAGCCAGGTGCCAGCAGTGGGCAGGACTTTTTTCTTGCTTTGTACCCCTGTATCTACTGAAAGAATTATGTGCTACTGAAATTGCAGTGTACGATTTTGGGATGGAAGAAAAATAAGAGTCAGTGTCATTATGGGGTAGAGGTCTTTGTGGCTTTGTGGGAAAAGAAAGGAAATTCAGTTCTTCAATGTGGAAATAAAAGAACTCTGCTTCTGCACTTTCTTTCCGTTTTCACCAGCAGAAGCAGTTGCTTTATTTTTAAATGCCTCCTCCTGTGGATTAAAACTTTCTCTTCAGGGGCTATTTTTTCCCATTAACCCTCCTCTGTGTTTTGTGACATCCCACCGCTTCAAGACTATCCAGCTCAAGGAAATGGGGCCTCCTGCAGCCTTGCCTGCAGCCACCCTATAAAAACACACTCTCCAGCCCTCAGTTTCAGCTACAGGCTGAGTGAAGTCTCCCGGAACCTGGAGGTCACAGTGCTGCTGGGAGGCCTGGTAAGAGCGTTTTATCCATCTCACGTGCTTCTCATTTCCTGAGGCTCCCCGCAAGACACAAACTCTGAACTGAAGGGACCATTTTCTTTCAACTAAAGAGAATAAATGCTGGTTGGAAACAATCTCATCACCCCTTTCAAACCAGAGACTCCACACTAAAGCTACTTACAATGTGACACGGAACTAACTCAGAGCCCTCCCCTGAGTCCCCTTGGAAGTACATTTTCTAAACTACTTTCACAGGGGGAAAAAAGTAAACCAGCTACGTGACCGCTTAGAACTTCCACTTAAATGATGACTTACAGACCTTTTAAGTTAACCTTGCAAAAATCTTCTAGGATTTGGGAATACTGTTTTTTTTTTTCTCTCTCTCTCCTTTTGAGATAGTATTTTGGTACTTTACCTCTCTGTAAAACCATATTAGTCCTCACTTTCTGTGAGGCTTCTCTTCTGGCTCACCCTTTTAATTAATGCACATGGTATTAGACTAATTTTAGGTGTAAAAATGCTTCAAAGATAATGCAGGGAGTCCTCACACAGTTTCTCATGTTTTAACAACTTATATTAATATCAAAGTTTTATTATAATAATGAGCCAATATTAACACACTATTATTAACTAAAGTTTGTACTTTACTCAGATTATCTTGTTTTTTTTTTTAACCAATGTCATTTCTTTATCTTCCAGGATAACATATTGCAGTTTGTAATATGTGTGGTTCTTAGGTTCCTCTTGGATGTGAAAAGTTCTCAGAATTTGTTTTTCAAAAACTTGGCAGTTTTTGTTTGTTTTTTTTTGGGGGGGGGTGTACCAGGGATTGAACTCAGGGGCACTCAACCACTGAGCCTCATCCTTAGCCCTATTTTGTATTTTATTAGAGACAGGATCTCACTGAGTTACTTAGCACCTCACTTTTGCTGAGGCTGGCTTTGAACTCCTTCCTCAGCCTCCTGAGCTGCTGGGACTACAGGTGTGCATCACTGTACCCCTGGCTTACTTTGGCAGTTTTGATTAGCAGTTCTGTAGAATGTCACACTAGTGGGATTTCTTATGATTAGAATGGATTTATGGGTTTTGAGGTTGAAGATCACAGAGGTCAGAGTGCCATTATCATTATGTCATATCAAAGGTATGATATGACTTTCCATCATGGAAAATCCTTTCTTCCCCTCCCTCTACAGCTTCTAGAGGTGATCTGCACCCCTTTTCTTGTGGTTTCTTTCAATCTGCACAGTTCCCCAAAGACTGTTTGAGTCTCACATTGTATTACTCTGGCATTGAGTAAAATTCTTCTACTCATTTCTTTACTCTGGACCCACCCAGATAATTCATCAAAATCTCCTCATCCCAAGGTTGTTTGATTAGCAAATTTAATTCCATCTACACCCTGGATTCCCTATTAGTCTGTTTACCTAACATATCCATAAGTTTCTAAAGATTAGGATGTGGACTTCTTTGGGGAAACTTAATTTGTCTGCTACCAAACCAAAAAAAATGAGTATTTGATGGTACTTATTGCTAGTGAGGTATCACTATTTGGGGGCCCTTTCAGCAGACTGAGGAAAGAGATGTATATGGACTAACCTATTCATCTCTCTCTTCCTCCCCCTGCATCTGTATTAAATTGAACATGAATTTATATGGATACTCCTACCTCTAACTCAGTATCATATGGATAGTTATTAGTCAGTCTTTTGTTACTATAACCAAAATGTCTGACAAGAATAACTTAGAAAAATAAAAATGGGAAAAATAACCCCTGAAGAGAAAAATCCATTCACACTTTTAGAGGTTCAACCCATCCTTTACCAACTCCATTGTTCTGGGCCCACGATGAGGCAGAACGTCAAGGTACAAGGGCATGGTGGAGGAGTGTTAGTTACTCCAGTCGTGATGGCCAGGAAGCAGAGGGAGAAGAAGGGGCTGACGGGAATGATAAAGAATGATGATAAAGCCTTCCAGGGTAACCTCCAGCCATGCCCCCCTTGCTTAAGTTAATACCTCTTAAAACTAAGTGGGATGATTAGGTTACTGCTCTCATAATCCAATCCTTTTGTCTTTGAATATTCTTACATTAACACAAGAGCTTTTGGGGGACAGCTAATATCTAAACTGTAAGAATAATGCTAGATCTTGATTGTAAATAATCTTCTACTCCTTGAGAAACCAGGTTCCTAGTATCTGCCATCAGTTTCCTCAATTGTTAAATTATAATGTGTAAGGGCTTCAGAACCGTTTACCTCTATCCGCATAGGGGACAACTTTACCAAATAGAGTGTGCTGTTCATGTGCAGTTTCTTGTGCCTTTAGAATTACAGATTCCACTCTTATATGAAATTACATCAGTCTGCACCTTTTATCTCTATACCTTCCAATTGAGGTCATTGCATGAGTTTGTTATGAAGTTTTCTTCTTCTTCTTCTTCTTCTTCTTCTTCTTCTTCTTCTTCTTCTTCTTCTTCTTCTTCTTCTTCTTCTTCTTCTTCCCTCCCTCCCTCCCTCCCTCCCTCCCTCCCTCCCTCCCTCCCTCTCTCTCTCTCTCTCTCTCTCTCTCTCTCTCTCTCTCTCTCTCTCTTTCACATTATCTGAATCTAATTCCGGGATTTCTACCCACTTTAAATATAAAGAACTGAAACAGGAGTATAAGATGAGAAACCCAGCATATGAGGGTCCATGAGGGTTACATGTTATTAGTAAAAATAATCCAACAGCTCAGACCATACACCTGGTAAGTGCCCACTATCATCTTGACTGTCCAGTGAACTCCGAGTCATCCTTGAAAGCTTATTGTGAAAGTAACCATTGCCCCAAAGTCTTAGGCTTCTTTACCTTACAAGCTAAGCAAAATCAAGCTGTTCCAAGTATGATACTGCTTTCTTTTCAAGTCTGGCTATTTGTGTGCCCTCTTCTGTCCTTGATAGATGCATCCCACTGTTATTCCTAAATTGTAAACCATGCCTATCTTATAAATCTTAACAGAATTTGTTCACATGCCTGTCTGCCTAATAGCCCAAGCACAGCTTGAAAGCATGCTCTTTTATCATAGTATATGCAAGTCTGCAAAAGGTAGTACTAAAGAATAGTGTGCTGGAATATAACAAATCAAAGAAAGAATGCCTGCTTTTCCAGCTAGAGACCCATGAATTCCTCCCTTTCTTCTCCACAGTTCACTGTTTTTAGGATTAGTCCTGGTCCCTGCTTGTTGGAGGTAACCTGTCTATCCCAATGCATATCTTGGAGACATGACTCCTGGATGGAATGGCCAGAATCCAAGCCATTCATTTGAGAGAATGATTCTTCAAAATTGCAGCGTTAGTATTTCTTAGTATTTGTTAGAAACCTATTCATTTCTCAGAGCCAAGTTCAAACTTCATGCATTTTATGTTTCCTCACTGCCCTAATATTAATATTTTCCTTCTCTAAATTCTTACAGGGATGGCTATTTGTGCTGAACAATTGAATCTTTTTAGTACCATGTTACCATACTGGTCACATTTCCATGTTTTTATCATATGGCCCCCAAAACAGAGGTAGAATCAATTTCTCCTCCTTTTCATCTTTCACAGTGCTTATCTTGAAATTTTATATGTGGTAAGTGATCAGTAAATTATTGTATATTGAGAATGGCAAGTTACCTACTAAAGACAATTCACCATCAGGGAATGGTGTCCTTGTCCTATGAAATACTTATATCCTGGTCTTACTCAACACACAAATAACACACATTCACCATTTTGCCACATGGAAAACCAAACACCTGGATTTTCACATTGTTGTAGACATTAGGTAAGCCAGGGTCTCCATCTGCAAAGCCTGATACTTTATTCTCAATGTAGGTACATAATTTTGAGAAGTGATCCTTGGAAGAATAAGTAAGGGAGAGGACACAGGAACAGTTAGGAAATCAATAGAGCACACTACTGAGATGGTTACTACGGTGGGCAATAAGGTTTACTAAGAACCTGTTGAATGGGGGTGGGGTTGTGGCTCAGTGGTAGAGTGCTTGCCTGGCACATGTGAGACACTGGGTTAGATCCTCAGCACCACATAAAAATGGATAAATAGAATAAAGGTATTGTGTCTGACTACAACTAAGAAATATTTTTAAAAATAAACCTGTGGAGGGACCTTATATAATTTATCTAAAATTGTACTCTTAAGAATGGGAGACTAATAATTTATCCACTGGCTGTTAATCCTCATTGGCAGGGATTGTCTCTAGGGACATTAACTATCACTACCCCATCACTATATAGTACTCTCCAACTAATCCCCCAACTCCCAGGCTACATCTGTGGATGGGCTGAGGGGTCTTCTTTGGCATGGAGAAAGCCTGAGGCTGAAAAGCAGAGAGCCGTTTGAGTGGTCATGTGGTGGACCTGGCTGTGTGAGCAGACCTGCCCTACCTGGTTGCACTGAAATTACCTGAGCAGAGGGGCTATAGAGTGGGGAACAAAAGGTATTTGCCATATAAAGCACATACTTGATTTTCAGAAAGATAGAATAAGATGCAAAAAGGTTGTTTAAGTTCTCCCTCTCTCAACTAAGAAGAGATTTGGGATTAGAATTTCATTTTAGAAATGTTATCCCAAGCATTAGTTTGAAGTGTGTACTATTCTGAATTTGATTTTTATAAAATTGGATTGGTGCCGTCCTAAAAATATGGTACTTGGGCGGAAATCCACGAGGGGTTTTGAACTTAGGAATTGAAGCATCTAACAAAAGCCAGTTTCTCTACTGGTGAGCTTGCCTGAGCCAGCAGTGCTCTAATCTGAAAACGTGCCGGTTTCAGCAAAGGGCATGTTAGACTGGCTTTATCACTTAAGGCCAACTTACCCATGCTGGGAAGGTATAGAATGTCTACCTTCTGCCATGACTCTGTGAAATAAATCTGTGAGGAAGACCCTTGGATGCTGTAGTCACTCTTCTCTGAAGGCCAGAGGTTACACTGAGAATTACAGTGCACTCCACTTGGAAACTTTAATGCAAGGGAAGTACTTCGACCCCAGGGTGACAAGGCCCCAGTGACAGTGAGGGCACTTAACCACCAAAGACAAGGTAGGCAGGGTGACCATAAGGATAGCAGAGTCACAGCAGGGACCCGAGGGATTAACTTGTGAGGATCTATGGCATTAACTAGTTGATCTCGATGTTTCTAGAAGTAAATCAGCAAGCCTACTAAATTCTTACTTGATATGAACAGGCAGAAAAGTTCCAAGCAAAAGTTCAAACTGAATCATAAAAATAAAGACTTATAACCCTCAGGCTTGAACCAATTTACAGATCAAGAAGAACACACTGAATGAAAGGGAGCCCAGGCCACTTTGAGAAAGGACCATTGTACACTATCAAAATTCATTTCATTTATTTTTCTCTGAATTTCCCCCCAAAAGGACCTGTGTCCCTTTTACCAGGTTAGCTGTGAATTGAGAAATGGAAATGATCAGAACTCTGGGAGGCTTGTAGACACTGGCCCTGAGCCAACACTAATTCCAGGAGACTCAAATGTCACTGTGACCCACCAGTTAGATATGGGTTTATAAAGAACAGTTGATTAATGGAATTTCAGCTCAGGTTTGTATTCCAGTAGGTCCGGTGTGTCCCTGAGCCCATTTTGTTCCCCATTTTGAAATGCATAATTAAAAGAGATATACTTAGTAGCTTCCATAATGTCCATATGGGTTCCCTAACCTGTGGAATGTAGGTTATTTTGATAGAAAAAGACAACTGGAAGCCACTAGAACTACCTCTACCTAGAAATATCATAAACCAAAACGAATTCCACATTTCTGTGTCATTACAGAGATTAGTTCCACCATCAAGGATTTCAAGGATGTGGGAGTGATGATTTCTACCATATCTATTTTCGTTGGCCAATTTGACCTATGTATAAAACATGATCTTGGAGAATGGCAGGGGGTCATAGATAATCATAAGTTTAATCAGGTAGTGACTCCCAGCTGCAGCTATTGTACCAGTTGTGGCTTCATTTCTTAAGCTAATCACCCTATCCTCTGATTCCTGGCATGAACTCCTTAGTCTAGCCTTTGCTCCATATCTGTCCAAAAACCTCACCAGAAATAGTTTGCTTTTAGTTGTGAAGATCAACAATGCACCTTCACTGTCTTAACTCAGGGGTATATCAACTTTCCAGCCTTTGATCATTGTTTAGTTTACAAGGGTCTTGATTGCTTTTCCCATCCATAAGACGTTACATTAGTTATGACTTTGATGACATTAGGCTGATTGGAATTGGTGAGCAAAAGTAGCAGTTACTCTAGACTTACTGGCAAAACATTTGTATGTCTCAGGGTGGGAAATGAATCAAATGAACTCAGGGGCTTTCTACCAGAGTGAAATTTCTAGAAGTCCTGTGGTACATGTTGAGATATTGCTTCTCGGGTAAAGGATGAATTGTTGCATATGGCCCCCTCTACAATCAAAAAATAATGTGCAATACATCATAGGCCTCTTCAGATTGTAGAGTAATGTATTTCTCATCTGAGTGTTACTCAGTTCATATTTATGATGGTCTCCCAAACTTAGAGTTTTGAGAGGATCCCAGAACAAGAAAAGCCTGTAACAGGTCCAGAATGCTGTGGCAGCTGCCCTGCCACTTAATCCATTTGATCCATCAGATCCGATGATACTTGAAGTGTTGGTGGCAGATAGTTGTTCCAGAACACTATAGATAAATCACAGTTCAAGCCCTTAGGGTTTTGGAGGAAGGCCCTACTGCAGTATGGATGAGTACTTCCTTTTTGAGAAACAGTTTTTGGCCTGTAAGTGGGTTTTAGTAGAGACTGAACATCTAGCTGTTTACCAGGCAACTTAAGCTGCCCACCATGAACTGGGTATCTGACCCATTAAGTATTCAACACAGCACCAGAGCATTCTGTCCCTAATGGAAATAACATATTTGAGACTGGACCCAAGGAGGCTCTAAAGAACAAGTAAATGATGTGAAGAAGTAGCTCAAATGTCTGTGGTTCCTACTTTATCCCAGCTTGCCCCATGGCTTCATGGGGAGTACTCCATGGTCAGTTACAGTGGAAGAGGCTTGGGCCTACTCTACAGATGATTCTGCACAACATGCAGGCACCACCCAGAAGCAGGCAGCTGTACCACGATGGCCCTTTCCTGGCACAATGCCTGAATTTTAGTGGAGAAAATAAATCCTCCCAATGAGCAGAATCTAGAGAAGTGAACCTGGTTGTTTAAACTGCTTGGAGGAAAAAAAGATCAACATGGGATTCCATACTGATTCTTGGTCTGTAGCCAATTATTTGGCTGAATGGTTAGAGACTTGGAAGGATCATGATTGGAAAATCAGTGGCAGGTCAGGAGAAGTACATGACATACCTCTTTTGAAAAATAATATAGTTATTTGTATACTGTTTGAGCGTTTACCAAAGGCGACCTCCATAGAGAATTTTAATAATCAAATAGATAAGATGGCTTGTTCTGTAGATACCAGTCTGCCTCTTTCCCCATCCACTCTGTTATTGCCCGACGGGCTCATGAACAAAATGGTGACAAGGTTGAAGGTTATGCATGGGCTCAACAACATGGATTTCTACTTGTGAAGGCAGACCTACCTGTAGCCACTGCCAAATATCTAATTTATCAGCATCAGAGACAAACCATGAGCCACTACTTGGAAACTTTTCCCAGAACGATCAGACAGTGACCTGGTAGCACAGTGATTAGAGTAGACCACCTACATCACAGAATGGGCAGCATTTTGTTCTTACTAGGGAAACAGCACTTATTCTAAATACAGATTTGCCTTCCTTTTATGCTATGTGTCTGGCAAGCTACCATCCTTGGATTGTGAGAATGCCTAATCTACCACCATATGATGCACAGCATTGCTCTGAATTAAGGAACATATTTCACAAGTGCAGCAATGGACTCTTGCTCATGGATTGCACTGGTTCTACCTAGTTCCTGCCTGTCTAAAGAAACCAGTTTGATGAAAAAGTGAACCACTCTTTTGAAGACTCAGTTGTAGAACCCACTAATGTTTATGTTACTGGATATCAAGGAATGTAAACCTCATTCAAAAGTTTTATCACATCTAGTTTTTTCATATTTAGTGCCTTCTTGGCTTTATGCAAGATGGCTGAATCATGTTAGGCAGAATTACGACCTTGTTATTGTCTTTACTTGTAGATTAAGTATGTTTAAAGAGATGCATGTAGGTGCCAACCTGAGAATGGTTGGAGTGCTAAGGGTAAATTTTTCCATCAAGCTAACAGGGCCATGAGTTGCCTAGATATTTGGTTTATCATTAGGTCTGGCTGTGTCCCTGAGGGTGTTGCATGAGGCTGAATTGAGATTCACATTTTACTTGTTGGGCTGAGCAAATCAGTTTTCCTTATAAAAGATTGGTAGGCATCATCCAATCTATGGAAAAACTGAATAGAACAAAAGGTGGAGTAAGCGAAAATTCTCTTTTCTTGTCTGTCTTTGAATTGGGACATGAGTCTTCTGCCTTTGGACCAAGAACTGGACTGGAACTTATACCCTGTGGACTCCTTGGTTTCCAGCCTGGTGCTTACAGAACATGGGATATCTCAGCTTCATAACTGTGTGAGCTACTTCTTTAAATGAGCCTCATGATATATACATAGATAGATTTCCTATGGGTTCTGTTTCTCTAGAGATCCATGACTAATGGGAGTATGATCAGTTAAGCCTTTCCTGACCTCTCTTTCAGTGAGAAGGAGATCATCCCAAAGTGTCTTTGGCTAACCCAGATAAATGGAGCAGAAACATCGAGGAAAGGCTGGCCTCACATCTTCAACAGTACAAAGGGAAAACTCCATTGGCCCATCACAGACTTGAAGCCTACACTACTGTGACCTTCTTAGCTGTGCCATGCTGATGATCTGAGCTGCCAAGGTGGCTGGCTATCAATTAAAAAGCTCCAGGGGGAGAGTTCTCAGTGCTTCTCTTATGCTTGACTCCCCTCTTGCTCCTTGGATCATTGGATGTTCCCTCCTGTCTAGTAGCATAAACAAGTTGATCAAGGAACTATATGAGTTCTATAAGAAGCTGGACAGGGATACATTGGCAGAATAGCATATGTCCTTGTAGACCGTAATTTTCTCTCACTCATTTATATGGCTTCACAAAACACTGGTTCAACTTCTGATTGGCAGTTCCTATACTGTGGTCCATCTCTGGAGTGCTGGTAATCACCTCCTGATAACAACCGCCTATAACCCAGGGCCATTGGAAGCTGGTAGTTAAATATCCTAGCTCCCTAGCCCCTCAGTTTGAACAACTCTGAAATATGCACTCTTCCATGATACTCAGGGCTCCTAGCAGGACTGAGCCCCTGTTGTCCAAAATTGTAACTGACTTAGCAATGCACACTTCCTTGGTTTCCTTCTTTTATTTGTCTCTCTTTCCCACCTTATGTTTTGTTAATGATGCTTCCTTTGCTTATTGAATAAACTGATTGCTTCCAGGGGAACCTGCATGAAGAGAGGCAGATTGTGCAAGATAAGACACTAAGGCATTCTTGCATCTATTAGAATCCAGGCAGAGGGGTTGTGGTCCATGCAGCAGGGAGAAGATGCTGCAGCACCCAGATCCTGCATTTTTATTTCACCTGAATTTTTGAATATGCATAACAAAAGTAATAATGGCACTTACTATGAGGTTACTATTGTTAAGTCTTGCTTAATCCCTTAATCCACATAAAAGTGCAATGAGTTTAATATTTTTATATGGTTTATAGTTGAGAAAATCACACGTCTGAAGAGGTTGACTAAATTTCTCAGCAAGAAAACTGAGTAGATGGGTTGGAATTGGGCTGTAAGTGACTTAAAGCTTATCTAAATTTCTTTCCTCCTTCTTGAAATCTCCTGTGACCTACTTAGTGTAAGGCAATACTTAGGCTTTAGAATCAGATATGCTGAGCATGGTGAACATCAAACGAATCCTATTTCACTGAGATGGATGGACAATCCACATGAATATAGTTCTGATATATGTAGAGCTGGCCCCTACATGAAAAAACATTATTGATAATGGATATTGTAAGCATAAAGTTCTATCTAAAAAGATAATTACAGCATAATATATAATAGGAAAAATTGGACACAACCCAAATGTGGTATATTTGCTGATTGGATAAATGAGCTCTGCTAAATTCAGCAGCAGAAAACTAAGCAAGTGCAAAAATGATCTAATATAAAATATTTATGGTAAGGGGAAATAAACATTACATACTGAGTGGAAATAACAGGTTGGAAAAATCATTAATTGCAATATATTTATACATTTATAAAAAAAGGGAATTCAGGTATACACAACAATGTCAAGAATTCCTTGGGTCATGTGATTTTTGGAGACTTTCATTTTCCTATTTTATCTTCTATATATTTTCTATAATGAATTCACACACACACGTGTGTATATATACTTTTTGATATTATATATATGTGTATGTATATATATATACATAAATATGTATATGTGTGTGTATATGTGTGTGTGTGTATATATATATATATATATATATATATATATATATACTTTTTGATATATTATCCAAACCTCAAGAAAAATTTAAATGCAATGACTGGTTTATTGAGTCAAAAAGCTGTTTAGGAGGAGCTGTGTAAGGTCATAGCATGAAGAAAGGAACAGGCAGTAAAAGGGCTTTCCTGGATGTCTGGGATTGATGTTCTTCACAGAGGACCTTTGTGAAGCACAAAGTGTGAAATGTGGGTTGCTTGCCCACTTCACACTGCCCCTTGGTCTTCCCTCCATACCATATTTGTCTCTTCACATCCAAACTTACATCACAGATCTTTGGCTTTGTTAGACGGAAAACATCCAGATGATAGAAAAGTGTGTGTATAGGTTGTCAAATACACTTGCTGTCATGTATATCTAAAATGAACAAATAAAAAATAATTCTCATTCTAGGGAAGAGGGAAAATGCTTTAGGGACCAGTGTTCACAGACCTAATCACCCTGTATTGGAAAAGTCACTGCTTTCCTCTCAGGAGATTCCTTGGGATAGTTCTTACTATGAAGAACCTCAGCAATGGCAAAGAATCCTGGTTCTTTCAGTGCAAAGCACCCATCTGATGTCTGCAGGAGTTCATACTAGTTTCACAAAGTAGGGAGAGACACCATCAAGTCTACTCCCATGACTCAGAAAGAGAAGAAACTTAACAAAATGCAATATTTTTAGGAAACCTAGTGATAAGGGAAGGAACAAAGCATGAGAGGATGTATCACACGTGTGTGTTTGAGGGGTTATTTCTTGTTTTTTTTTTTTTTTTGAAGGATTCTCCCTAGAGTTGGATTGAAATGCAAATGTCCAGTAGAAAAGTCGAGTGAAGTAAAGGGGCTTGGTCACCTAAATCTATATCATCCTCTGCTCCTGACCCATCCCTTTCTAACTCTTGGACTTGAACCATGAAGAGTGGGCCGTGATTCTGTGAACTTTGAGTTCATATTCTAAATGACACCCTTTGGGAAGGTTCTTTGAGTGGGACCAGAAACATGGCAGAGCCCATGACTGTCATCTCAAGACCCCAATAGAGACTTAAATCGTACCTGTTGAATACTTCCCAAACCACCACCCAATAAGGCTCAACACAAGGTTCATTCTCAAAAGCTGTAACTCACTGCCAATATTGGAAAAAGAAAATCTGCCCTAATCCCTACCAGGTCAATATTTCCACTCCAAAACTCTGGGAAACTTTTAATTCATGTCAGTTTTGTCTACAGAGAAATGTGGACAAATCTGCTCTTTCAAAGATTCATTATTGGAAATTCTCCACAACTGTTTCAGAGGAAAATGGTAACACTTAAGCTGAAGATCAGTGAAAGACAAAGGGTGGCCAAGGAATGACATAAAGGACTTGAACTCTCTGAGGACAGTAGGTTTGAAGGATGAGATGAAAGAAATAAATTGCACCCAGAACCCTCCCAGATTATTGGACAGATAATAATTTTTCCTAGCTGGGATAAAACGGAAGCACAAAGTGTGAAATGATTGCCCCAGAACTGCACCAGTTGCTAACAAAGGTGAGGTGGGGCCATGGCCCATGTTCCCTGATCCCACCCATAGTTCTCTCCTTCATGTCACATGAGTCTCCTCCATACAGACAGCTTTAAAAAGTCTGTGGCCTTGTTAGACTTTTGTGATAACAGCTAGCTAGTTAATAATCCTAGAGACATGTTTCTTTTTCTTTTTAACCTCTCCTTCTCCTCCCTTCCTACCAACCCCTGTTCTCTTGCCTCTACTGGTCTTCCTGCTATTTACCCCATCATTTTTTAAAATTAATTTCTTGTGGATGTACAGAAGAAATTGTCAGATTAATTCCACTGTTTATCCTTTTCTCATTCACATCCCTTCCCTTCATTTCCCTTTGTGTACTCCACTGAACTTCTATTCTTTTTTTCTTTTTAAAAAAATCAGCCCCCACACATTGTGGGTTAGTTTTCACACAGCAGAGAAAACATTTGACATTTTGTTTTGGGGGTCTGTCTTATTTCACTCAGCATGACAGTCTCCAGATCTATCCATTTAGCAGCAAAGGTCATAAAGCCATTCTTCTTTATGGCTAAGTAATACTCCATTGTGGATATATACCACATTTTCTTTATTCATTCATCTATTGTAGAGAGATGTTTCTAAGCATCCAGTGAAAGGGCTGCCCTTGCAATGGACTCTGAGCTTTAATAAAAAAAATCATATGGTTGGCATTTATTCTGAAAACCTTGCAGCCTGATGTTGCATCTGTTTGGACCAGATGTTGCTGTTAGCTTAGCACTTGTTTATTTATCAGAAAATCTATTAATAGTATCATTAAATTATATAAATTAAGATAATAGCTGTCAAAATGAATGGACTTCTTCCTGTGAGGTACTTTGTTGTTTGACTTACAATTCAAGAATATCCTTTACAAATTGATCTACTTATTCATTTGGTGGGAAGCTATGTCAAATTGTGTGTGAACTGTTCCATTGGCCTTTGGAAGTAATCTGCATCTGTCTTCTACTCGGGTAGAAGATATTTGGATATCAATATTCAGATTTCTGGAACTTGAGAAAGAGAAGTCAGCTGTAGAAGATAGTGATGGAAGAGTTGAGCACATCTCCTCCCATCACCTATAGATGAGGAAGCTGGAGGTTGGATGGGAGTGAGAAGTTCAAGGCCATTAAATTCATTATGAAGAAACCCAAGTCCAGGGATCAACCTCCTTTCTCGGTCTGTACTCATTGCACACCACTGTGTATGGAAGGGAGGCAGCCACATGTGGGGATGGTGGGGAGGGCTACTGAAATGTCTTTCCATACCACATAGTCTTTTGTTGACCTGTGTACAATTCTAGCACCCACAGAAATGATTTAAAGATGCTCCACATGTTCTTCTACATATCTCAGCACCACTTGCTCTCAGGCTGGGATCAAGAAATCATTTCTGATGAGTGAGCCAAGATCAGAAATGTGCCCATCACCTCTGAACAGAAACATTTAAGAGCTTTTGCACCATCCTTCAACTCTGTCCTGCACAGTGACCATGAGAGGCATTTATTTTGGGGATGATGCTGCAAGCTGTAGGGAGCTGGATCCCTGCAGAGTCATATGATGAAGGAAAGTCTCAATGGCTTATCTCAGGCTTTAAATGAACAATAACAAAAAAAAGTACTGGCTTTGTTAAGCTATTGGGGAGGGGGAGTCGGGACTTACTTGTTATTGTAGCACGACTGAGTCTCAGGACCAATATAACAACAATGTCTTAATAAGTGTGGAGAATAGTAAAGGCATAAGACATATTGTTCTTGCAATTAGTAAACTCACCAAGTGATCTTTGACAGTGTGTGGTTCCTGGACCAACAACATCTGCATCGCTTGAGAACACACCAAATATTCAAGTTTTCAAGTTCCATAACAGACCTACAGACGCATATGTTCTTGCAGAGGGGGCAACAAGGTGTATAGTAACAAGCCCTCTTGTTGATTCTGACTCAGGCTAGAGTTGGAGAGCTGCTGCTCTAAACTATGTCATATGTTCTACAATTCTGGGTTTTTTTTCCAGGAACATTTGTAATAAACACCTTAGGAGATGAGGGACTTTCTGACTAAATTTACTGGACCTGTTGATGAATCATTCTTCTCTCTCTCTGTGAACACTCCTATGTGCTAGAATATCATTCCACATTTTCAGCTGCCTTCTGTCTCTCTGAAAAACCTCATTAACCAATTCTGGATCAAACCTTGTACCAAAAAGCCTAAGGGTAATTCCTGTTCTGTGACAAAACTTCACATATATCAGAGTGAGTCCTGGGTTGTTTTCTTCTACCATCATTGTCATCTCTCTTCAGTCTAGGGGCCTTGGTACTCAAGAGTAGACATGTCATAGTTTAGGGCCTGGAGGTACTTCCTTTCCAGTAAGGGTTCTTAATTTACTACCACATACTGGATATTTAGGATCACAGTATTAGAATGACACAAAGGAGAGCATGGGAAGATGTCCATGATACCACGTCCGTGCACTCAGAAAATTTATAAACCGTCTCTTAACGTGGTTTCAAAGGCCACACAAGTCTCAGGTATATGCAAGCGAACACTCTCCATGGCATGGGAAAATTTATGGGGACCCATATTTCTTTTGAGTTTTCATTAGTTTCCTTAAAAGGTTTGTCTCTCATATAGCATTATAGTAGCAATTACTGTTGCATGTACAGGAAACATTCTGTGGCCAAATCAAAGCAAATCTTAAGACAACAAATGCTATGTTTGGGGTAAGGAATACCAGGTCTGGGATGCAAAGGCTCATTCCAACTTCCTAAAGCCGACTAAACAATTCTAAGAGGTCAATGTCTAGTTTGGGCTTTTGTCTTTTAAAAGGAAATTGTTATAGGGAGGAGGTGGGGATGGAAGAGAGGATTAAGAGAGGAACAGAACAACTGATTAAAAGCAGAGAGTCTGGCAATTATGGGGAAAGGTTAATGGAGTTGAGGCCACTTCTCTACCAGAAAGTGTCCAGGAGGCAGATTAGTGACAGTCTCTGAGTGCATGAAAGGTTATGATGAGGACACTTCACAATGATTTGCTTCCTCCCCAGAGGCACAAACAGGGAGAAATGAACTGGCATTATAACAACTATCGCAAAAACGCTCAGTTAAGAAACAGAAGAAAGAACTTCTTGACAGTAAAAACATTTTAATCACGCAACAATCTCAAAAGATGAGACTCCAGAAGTTGGAAAAAAATAATAAATCTCGGATACTGGGACAGACATGTTAATGTTTCAGCCATATATCTTGGATGCCTCTGTCACCTGTGTACATCAGGTCCTGGTGTGCCTTAACTCCTAAGAGTCAGCACTTGGTGTCCTGATCAGAGGGGGATGCACCACGTTGAGAGCAAGGCTCACTTTGCTCCTGTGACAGAGACTCTGGAATACATAGAAATACCCACTTCTGGAACTGATCCAATGACTGACGCGGTGCAGAGACATTAGCACAGCAGCTCCCTTTGTCCCAGCCGTATAACTTTGGGGGTGTGACAGACACTGTCCACGGAAGTTCCCTGCAAGGTTAAGAATTCTGTGAGCTTTCATTGACATCTCACTGTGCTGGACTTCTTTCCCTTCCTGGTCCTCATCCTCACTCATTCCTGGCATTCCCTGACAATACTTCCTAATCAGTCACTTTTACATGGATCTTTATTGTAGTATCCACTTCAATGGAACTGAAGACAAGACAAACGGTCAGTTAATTTTTGCTGTGTAACAAATGACCCCAAAACACAGAGGTTTAAAACAACCACCATCTATGGAGCTTATGATTCTGCAGATTGGCAACTTAGGCTGAGATTAGTGGGAAGATTTTTTTTTCTAGTTTGATAGATTGTAGTAGACCACAAAATAAACCATAACAGTTTGCAGCTCTTCACATGAATAAGTGAAATCTAATTTCCCTACCCATTGAATTTGGGGTGGCCCTGAGACCTGCTTCGGTAGATAGAATGTGACAGAACAATGCTGTGCAAGTTTCAAGCTCAGGCCTAAAGAGACTTGAAATTTTCTACTTGTATTCTTACATTCTTACCACCACTTAATCATATCCAAGGAAACCTGTTGGGAGAAAGAAAGTCCCAATTAACAGAACCCCTATTGATTCCTTCCATCCTATTCTAAATCACCAACCTCAGACAACTGGCCAACTGAACACTGATGCATAAGAAAACCTATCAGAGATCCACTAAGCTCACATAGCCAAGAGGAATCACCCTGCTGAACACTCCAAATTGCCAACTTGTAGAAGAATAAATTAATGGCTAGTGTTTTGAGCCACTGTACTTTGGGTGCTTTGTTATGCAGCAAAAGCTGACAAATACAGATGATTACTTTTAGACTTTAAGTCCCTGGGGACTACAGCCTAGATCATAGACCCTGGAAACAGGTTATCAACTTTTCTGACCCAGTATGAAACACTGTTTTTGCCTCTCTGGCATCAGGAGTTTATAGATGGATAGCAGAAAAGATAAATGTCTACATGATGTGAGATCAGCTTCAGGACATCCATGTAAACCACATGTAGGAGCCTGATTGGAGCTGGGCACCATGCTTCTTATTGGAGTAACAGAACAACTCTTGTCCTAATGAGTTTGGTTTGTTATTTGCATATTTTTTTAAAATATGCAGTCACAGCACTTATATGGTATATTTTGATATATGGATCCACTTGAAAGTAATGTGCCTTGAATTTTTCTTATTTTTTTTTCCTGAATCGGGTTTTCCTTTTCAAATTCTAGATAAGGGCTTTCCAGAAAAATGCACAAACTTGAAAAATGTGTAGACACTGTAATTTCAGGGTTTCTGATCCTGCTTGAAGTCTATCCATAGTTCCTGTAAATCCTCTAGTTAATAACATCTGCTGTGGAGGATTCAATGTGGTTAAACAACAGAAAGTTTGTCCACTAGAACTGTTTCCACAAATGTCCTATTTTCATTAGCTTTTTTTTTTTCCCAAAGAACTTGACTGTGAATGAGTGGGAAACTGAGAGGCTATTGAGAAAAACTGGGTCAAGTCTAGAATGAAGCTACAAGGGACCTAGCTTCAATAAAGTCCATAAGGAGAAGATTTTAGAACAGGTAGGAGTATCTGTGGGACCCATGCTGCTACCGTGTCAGAAGTTTTTAGACCTTATGCGTGGCCCAGACAGGGCCTTGCCTACACCCCTACCTTGGAGACTGGCCATCAGCTGCCTGCTAGTGCACCTCTTTGGCTAGGGGATTCTTCCACCTAGAACTGGAAGGGCCAGGGAGCCAACATATCTTAGGGGCAAACTTGACCAGTGACAAGGAAATCAGTGAGCAGTTGTCCAGACTCCATCCCTTAGGTGGGAAAACCTCAAGACAGAGCAATCCCTGGGTATTCCACTGACCTGCAGCTGTCACAGTGGAAAGTTACTTGATAGCACACCCTGCACTGACCTTGGTCTTGCCCTGACTCTTCCCTACTCTTCTCCAGTGCTTGACTGGCAGGGTCTTTGTAACAGGCTTTGTGTGCTTCAGTCCTCATTTCTGAATCTATTTGTGGTTAATCCTAACAAAGGCAGCATGTCTGTAGTATCTAGCATGCTGGCTTCTGGGACCAGGCTGGAGCAGTGACATCAGTTTTCCAGGTGGGCCATCTGGTTGGATTGGTCCTCCAGGCAGAGCTGAGGTCACGGAGCAGGTCTAACCCTGTGGCAGTGCTAAGCTGGTTGGAGCCTTGGCTAGTGGGTTGCAATTCAGTATGGGCTTCTGGTACCTGGCAGGAAATGGAGAATGAACATTCTACAGCTTAATCCTGACCTGAGTCCACATAGGTGGTCTTTGTGGAAAAGGACAACATGCTGAATAATAAGATGTCAGTGGGCCAGTCATGGGTCAGTAGATAGACTGTAGTTGCCCTTACTGGGGATGGACTCCTCCTTTGCTTGTGTCTAGGTGACCGATGGTGCTAGGGCCTGGATGGGCAGAGATTTTAAGAAAATTCATCTTTGCCTGAGGTTGAGGAAGGCAACATCTCACAGTCACAAACTGAAGGTTTTATCCCCAGCACCATAGGGAGGTGGGAGAGGCAGGGTGGCAAAGGCAGAGTGGCATGACAGCAGCTGGGGGCCCATCTGTATCTTCTGAAGGATCACTTTGAGAGGGATGCAGGCACTGAAGCATCTGTGATGGCTAAGGAGTTCATCTAAGGGAGGTGAATGCCCCAGACCAACACATAAATCTCACATAACTATGATTTAAGGAGGAGGAAAGGAGAACAGGGATGAAGGCAGAGGAAGGAGAGGAAATTATCAAAGGCATTTTTTATGTACATGGATAAAAAAAGTAACCCAAACTGGCTAAGAATGAAGATGGAGCAGGATCCAAAAGCACTGTCACCATGGAGGAGCTCTGCCACCAATGGACAGCAGCTGGCACATTCCAAGTTTGGTGCAGTCTTGGGCCTGATGTCATTGCATTTAAACCTAGGGGTCACCTAAGCCTTTATTCTATTAAACAGGGAGAGAGGGAAAGGGAGAAGAATAAGAAGAAGAGAGAGAGAGAAAGAGAGAGAGAGAAGCACCTCACAGGATAGGAGTAATATTTCTTCTCTGTAATTAATATTTTTTAAAATTTTTCCAGGGGATACCAAGTAACCTTGCAAAGAAGAGTGCACACTGATAAGAGTGAGGAGTGGACATGATGAATGGCCAGCAGAGTCTAGCATTTTATTGAACAGTGAATACTTTCCCTCCCGGCACATGTGCTGTCATTGCCATTGTTTTTCCAATCTCATAATTATGTCTGTGTCCTAAGAGCTGACATTTGCCCAAACCCAGCAATTAGAAAATGTCACTTTGCATCTGATATGATTTATGGGGGTGGTGGTTTCTCTCAGTCTTTATTGAAATGTTAGGAATAGCTCAGGTGGATAAACAATGAGTTGTGGCACTTTCCATCTGCAGTTCTGCCCATGATGGTTGGCTTGATCTTCTTCCAGGGATCAGCCAGTGGGCTGAGATGTGCTCTCAGATGATCTGTGATGTGTCTGTGATTTCTAGCGGGACCCTTAACTCTTTGTGTAGGAAAGTTTCTACTCTTGACCCGCATTATATTTTCTGTGCCTCATGCTAGTAGTGAGAACTTAGGGCCCACATTGGGAAGAACACATTCATGTGAATGTTCAAACATACACAGATACACTCACACACACATTTGTTCACACAGCATGTATAAAGAACAAGCAATTTTAACATGTCCCTCCTGTAATCCACACTGGGTGCCACATGGTGCAACCTGTGATGTCAGGTTGAAGTTAGCAACATCTTGTGCACAGGACTATGGATGCATGGTTGCTGAGAACATCTGCTTTGGATGTTGCCTGAGCTGAGCTCAGGACTGGATCTCTTACATTATGTAAATTCTTGAATCACACTGCATTTGCTGTATAAGAGGAAACATCTCAGTACTTATTTAAACTCGTTAGGGGCTGGGAGATGGGAGAAGTCAGAGATGCTGACCAAAGGGTACAAACTTTCATTATAAGATAAACAAAGTCTGAGTATCTAATATATAACATGATGGATATGTTAATTTGATTGTGAAAATCATTACGTGATATATATGCATATCATATATTGCCTTGTTCCTTTTTTTTTAATGCTGAACAAAACCAATTAAAGGGTCATAAATTTAATTTAGCACATTGTGGCCAAAACTTTTAAAAGGTGGCAGTGTAAAATAGAAAATATCAGAGTATGTTGAACATAATGAGGCTAAGTATTTATAGCATGTTCTATTTTCAAAAATAGCCACAACATTCTTTCCCTATCTCATATGCTTTTCTAGAATAGGACTTTCCTGTTCTGCATCAAGAGGTGAGATGTATTTCTCCTGCTCTTAAATCTGGGCAGACTTCAGATTACTTTAAACAATAGGATGTACTAGATGTGATGCTGTGGTTTCTAAGGCTGTATTATATAAAGAAGAAGGCAGGAGAGGAAAAAAAGAGGGAAAAGTAAAGAAAGGAAAATTGGCTTTTGTCTTGCTAATGAGAAAACTCAAGCTTGGGTCCCTGAGCTGCCATGTTGCAAGTCAGAGGACCTGGAGGGCTGCAATTGTGCAAGGAAGCCCAAGTCACAGGGAGAGGTCAAATGTTAGTTTTCAGAGTCAGCATTTGTAGGCATTGAGCCAGTCCTGCCTGGGCACCAGACAAGTGAGTGGAACCATCTTGAAACCCTCCAATTCAAACTTATATCCCAGGAGTGAAATAGTTGTCTGGCTACATCTTGCTTGAATCCTCACCCCCAGAATTTATCAATAAAATACAATGGTAGCTTTAATAAGGCTTCATTTGGGGGATAACTTGTCATACAATAGCAACCAGTTTAGTGACATGTGTGCAATTTTTATTTCAGTATGCATACTAGGTTAAAAAGTAAATTTATTTTTATAGTATTTGACTTTTAAAAATTTGAACACCACCAATTTAGCTTAAATAAGTGCTTAAGTAATCAATACACGTTAGCTATCACTGTTATTACCTTAAAATTGTTTAAAGTTTACCAAGTCTTTTCACAGTCATTATTATGTTATGCTAGTCATATACCCAATCTTGTGGAAAGTTACTTAACCTTTTTGTACCCCCATTTCCTCATTGCAATTTGGAGAAATGGAACCTACCTTATGGGATGTTTATGAAATTTGTGTTGACTTTTGTAAGGTTTTCAGAACTGTGCCTGAAATAAGGTGAGCGTATGTAATTGTCCTTTAAATATGTTAGTCATAGGATGCTAATGATCTTCATGGCATTGTTAAGAGGATTAGGGGTAAGGGAAAAAAATGATAGACTTGCCCAGAACATTAGTAGTAGGAGAAACTAGATGTGAGGCTGTCTTCTGGGTATGCAGTAAGTGTTCTTTGTAGCATTTAATTGGATCTCTAAGTCCCTACTCAATGTTGTGATGCCAGAATCAATGAATTTGGTAGCAATCCACTCAGCCTGGGGGCTCCAAGTCAAAGTAACTGTTGAGCTCATGTGTATCTCTAGTTGTCCACAGGTGCATCATTTTGCTGCCTAGGACCTGAAAGTGAGTGCACGGGTCCTTTTGTACAGGTTTGTTCCTACCTAAGAAATCCTTGGTAACCCAGCTTCCACCATAATGGTGACTTCAGAGTAGGACAAGATATAGCTTTGAGGGAACTCCTCTGAGCCTTCAGGAACTTTCTCCCTTCTGGGTGGCAGTGGCTCCCAGGAGAGGCAGGAGATACTTTTCCTGATAGATTCCTCTATTTCATTGAAGTAAATATACAAGCCAAACTATATCACGGTACTTGGAGCTGGATTAAATGAAATAAATCAAATTCTACTTAAAGACATCAATTACCTATGATATCTCAATCCAGACTAAAGTGCATTTACTACCATCAGACTTAGATGAAAGAAACAGCACTCACTTAAGGGCTATGCATCTAATTTGCAAATAAGAAACTTAAAAACCCAAGATTTTCCTAGTTGAGGCTGCAATTTCATAATCTCAGCAGAAATACCTTGTCTGTTACAACTATTTCCCATTGTTAATCCAAATATCTGTTTAATCCAGTCCTTAAGGTTTGTACTCTGAGTCTATCTGCTATTTATTTTTTTTTAACATACATGGCCACAGACATGCCTCAATTCCAGTATCTGGAGAGCAAAGAAAAAATATCCCTTATGTACTGACAGAGCAAAATTGTAGAAACAGAATCAGAAAATGAATTTCTTCAGAGCAGGCCTGAGCATGTGGACCATGCCCTTCCTCTGAACACAGTCCACATGGATCTCTCAAAACTGCAGACTTTGGGGAAAGGTCAGAAGAAAAGCGTGAGGTTTACCAAGCCACATCAAAGAAGAGCAGCAAATAGTAATTGAAACGCTAGGGAAGCCCCATGTGCCAGGGGAGCTCAAATAGGCATCTCCATTCCCCACATCTGTCTTGGAAAAGATGGCTACTGGGCTTGTGGACAGAGATTTTATAAGCTAGCCACCTGAAAGAGTGATCTTCAAGGTAGAGCTTCCTAATGTTCCACACTGGAACTGGGCTTCTGCATTTTTTACTGGAGTTGCAGCCACGTGCATTGTAATCCCATTTATCGATGTGCAGACCTCCAATACTTGCAACTTCAATACCTGTGGAGGAGGTATTGAAATATAAAATGTCAAATCAAGAAACATGTTTGTCCTTGACTTTGTGTAAAGGTAGAAAATCTGAGACAGATCCTCCTTCTCTTGAAGTCTTGCAGGTTTGATACAATAAGCCAGGAAAAAACAATATGAAAAGAACAGTGGTACTTAGGGAAGATCTGATGAAGACATGGCTTTAGCAAGACTTTGTAATTTTCCACTAATCAAAATTCAAGGTATAGGTCTTAAGAGAAGCCAAATAAAGCCTCCTGCCTGAAACTCTGGAAATCTTCTATCCTTAGTTGGAAAGCTTGGATTCATCTCATCCCTTGCTGTGAATAAAGATGTCAGAAAAGGCTTAGTAACTTTGATTGGAGTTCTCATTCTTGGCTTTTGATGGTGTAGATCAGACCTGGAAAAAAAATCCTACAAGATGCAGGAAAAAAAGGCTTGCTAAGCTGTCCTGCAGATGAGGGAAGGCAGCTCTGTAAAAGGGAAAACTCTATTCCACTGTAATTGCTCTCATGGCTCCAGGAAAGGGGGAAGTCATCCTTGACCTTCCTCAGCAGGGCAAAGAGTATCTTTGTCTGTTAAATGTTTGAGAGACCCCATAAGAAAGGGCACCATTAGCACCTGGAGCTGACCTGCAGGAGTAAGTGTGGCTGGAACTCCTTCTTACACTGCAGTCACCCAGAAACATCAATTATCCAGGCAAGTCATTAACATGCTCTATAGAGAATCCAAGTCTTGGCACTCACAGCAATTAAGTGTGCACACTGGATGGGGTGCTGATAAGTAGCTTCAGTTTTATGGGAATGACTCCTATTAATTGTTGTTTTCTGATCAAGATTTTTTTTTTTTAACTTCTCAGGGAATTCCTGTGCTCTTGGCAGGAAATATGCTGAAACCACATAGCATTAGGGAGAAAAACTTCTCTGTTAGTCATCAGAAAAATAAGGAAGGAAAATTTTCTGAGCTGAGTTTATCTGAAAGAGGCCAGGTAAGAGGTGATTGTAAACAGGTCCAGCCCGACTCTGGAATCTGACAGCTGTATATAACATTGAAACTTTGAAACTTGGTCTGTTTTTGTTTTCCTAAAAAAAAAAAATCAAAGGAAAGTTTTGATTTTTATCTCTCTCCCTCTCCACCCCCAATATGCACTATTTTAGTTAGCTTTGTATTGCGGTGACCAAAAGCCCTGACAAGAAGAATTTAAATTTATTTTGGCTCTTGGTTTCAGAGGTTCAGTCTATGGTTGGCAACCTCCATACTGTGAAGAAGCAGAGAAAGAGAGCTCCACTCAGCAAGGATGAAATATAAATCCCAAATGTATACCCCCAGTGACTTATTTCCTTCAGTCACATCCCATCTGCCTAATGTTACCAACCAGTTAATCCATATTAGTGGATTAATCCACAGATTAGGTTATGGGTCTTATAATCTAATCATTTCACCTCTGAACATCTTTATATTGTCTTATACATGAGCTATTGGAGGAACATTTTATATTTAAACCATAACACTGAAACCAGAGTTTGAAATGAAACTAGATTCTCTGCTTCACCAATTTCTTTCTGGGTTCTTGTCTCACAAATTTGAATAATAAAATCTATGGACAATAACAGAATACAGGAGTAAATCAAGTAGGATTTATTTAATTGAGAATAGATAAAACTCCTGCAAGAAGAGGAAAATTGATGGTGTTTTTGTATGAAGAAAAATTCTTTAAAGCAATGGATATTGCACTTCAAACATTTTATAGAAATCAGTGCTTTGGTTCTCTGGCTACCTAGTACTCATTTGTCTATAAACCAACTTTGATACCATGCACATGCTATACGGACACAAGCACATACGTAGAAATAGTAGAAACAGTAGACAATACACAAGTGTGCACAAATATACGTGAAACAGACAAGAAACAAAGACCTCATAGTCTTTTAGCAGGCATTAGATCTCCTTAGATAGGAGATAAAACAACTATATAGGGGCCGGGGCTGTGGCTCACTGGTAGAGCACTTGCCTAGTAAGTGTGAGGCACTGGGTTCGATCCCTGGTACCACATTCAATAAACAAATAAAATAAAGATATTGTGTCCATCTACAACTACAAAAAAACACAACTATACATGTTTATTAGACTCTAATAGATTTAACCTTTTGGAAGTTAAAACGGAACTTGTCCCAGACTTTTACTCTATGATTTAGAAATAGGACAGGCCTTAACAGTTAGAAATGTTAAGGTATAGTCTGTTAGCCATAGTGGACACAAAATCAAAGGTTCAAGTAGCCATTTATCCTCCATGGGGGTCAGATTCACTCCTATTATCACCACTGTTTATTTCCCTCCTTACCAGTCTATAAAAAAGAGATCTTTCTTTGTCCAGTGTATTTGAGAGTTAACCTTTGAAAAGTTGGTCTCTGAATAAAAAACAGCAGAAAAGGTTGAGGCAGGAGTTTAAAAATCTTGTTAGACAAAAACAAGACTGGTTGAGAAAAGATGTAGTAATTTAAGCTACATTTTATAATTTAATAAAAATGTAGTAATTTAATTCAGGAGCAAAGGTGAATTCACCAGGAAAACTGAGCTCAGAAATTCTGACTGTGCTTTTTCCCCCAAAAGAAATGGCCATAATTACTTTAGTAAACATTTTTTTTATTCAATCAGAGTGCAATCCTATTACAGTTATCTCAGATATTGAGAGAATATAGAAGACAATGAAATTCTCAGGATTGTTTTTTAAGAGAAAGAAAACTTGCACATATGGGATCTTTTCATTTTATTTTTCTGTGCCCATCTAGAGAAAAAAGGAAATCCTGTGGGAATTAGAGAGTGCTTTAATAACACTGACAACTCAAGAGGATGCCACAGAGGCATAGTTATCGAGGGAAAGGTGAAAATGAATCAATTGCCTCAAGAAGCTGAAAACAATTGCCCCAGATGCCTGCCCCTGATGCTTGCTCCTGATGCCTTCCCATGATTACCTATGTGCGTCCTGCAAAACACATACAAGGCAATAACATCACGTTTAAGTTACTTGAAGTCAACTAATAGTAATACTGATGAAAAGGAGAGAAAAATTATTTATTTTTTCATTCTTATTTTTAAAATACCCATGAACTCTTTTACATGATGCAAAAGTTCACAGTTAAAATACAAAGAGAAGTATAATTTTATCTTGGCTCTTTAGTTTTCATATGAGTTAATGGGGTTTATGGGATTCAGTTTATTTTTCACTGTACCAAAGTTTTTACTTACATATGAAGACCTGTATTCACAGGTAGCACTATGAATCATCAGCTTCTTTGTTTCTGTCTGTGTCTCTGTTTATGTCTTATAACTACCCTTCTCACTCAAAGAGAGCAGCACTATCCTGTTGGACACCCACACTGGAAAAAGGAAGTCATCACCCATAACTACCCACTGGGTCCCCTCCTTTCCAACACCACATCCTTTCAGTGTCTTTCAAACACTTCCAATTCCCTCTGTCCTCACTGATATGGCTTTAGCAGAATCCTTATCTTCAACTTCAATTATTACATTTTTCTCCCAGTAGGGATCTTGCTTCTATGGCTATAGATATAGCTCAGTTGGTAGAGTGTTTGCTTCTTATGCACAAGGCCCTGGTTTTGATCCCCAGCACCATACACACACACACAAAAAAAAAATCCTACTTCTTTTCTTTTGTAATGATAATCCTTTTTCCATTCATGCAGCCAGGATGAATCTATGTTACACAAATATGATTCATCTCTTGTTTAAAATTAGGGTGACTCAATTCCCTGAGTATGCAGCAAAAATTGCACTGGTCTAGCTTAAGAGTATTCCATGGTCAGCATCTATCTTCCCCCAGCACTATCTGAACTCCAGTCATGGAGGAGGTCTTGCAATGTCTCAACAATCTACAGCTTTTTTGTCTCTGTGCTATCAATGCAGATACGACTATCCAACTGCTGTTAAGTCTCTAGTGGCTTCTCTTTGTTCTTATAATTAATACCCATACATCTCTGTTTTGTAGCACTTAAAGTACAGCCATAAATGTTTATATTTAGTTGTGTATACTTTTCACCATCTCTTCTAACATAGTCTCTATGAGGGCAACAATCTTGTCTTGGTGTTTGTTGGTTTGAGTCTTTCACCACTGTTTTATCCTCAGTATTAGTACAATATATGGTCTGTAGTAGGAACTTCAATATGTAATTGTTTAATGAATTAATGTATTTTTACATTCCTTGAGACTTATTAATATGAAATTATAGTGTAACTTTTGGTGAACAGCCATGAAATCTGGCTAGATGCTGAGGTATAGAGGCTTGTTAAATCTAGACTCCCATCTATGCCATTTGTTTTATTCAACATTCATTCTGATTTAGTGTAAATGTAGAAATTTGATATGATTGATCCTTGTTCCATGGAATATCCTACCCTTGAAGCAATTAAGAAAGGGGAGAGAAATGGCCACTCATGGGTGCTCCCTCTTTACCTTTTCTTCTTTACCTACCTTTAGCCAGCTCCCTGATAAGGCTCCCTGCCTTAGTGGATCCTACCAAAATGTAGATCCTATCAGATGATATGAGACAAGACAACAGAAACCTAAACTGGAAAAGAACCTCTAAAAGCATTAGGAATGAAGAGTTTGGGCAGAGCAGTCTTTTCTGGATTTAAACATGGTGGGCTCTGTCTTCATTTGCTATTGAGTCACTACAAATGGGCCATGGAACAGTGGCAGATATCCTGGATTTAAGTACTAAATCCTTAACCCATATTTACTTTTACAACTTGCATTTAGCTTATGTAGAATGTGTACTCATTCTCTGCCTGCTTTGGATTGGCATGTTTCAGTTAGTTGGGAGAAGGGCTGGTAAGGATTTGTGGAGGAAATTCCAACAAAGCCACAGACCTTTGTCAAGCTATCTACAGACTCTGGGAACATTTATGCAAGTCTGAACATTGTGACAATCACTCATTGCTTTTGCTCAGTGTTATCTAAAAAATTTATTACTTTTGCTCCCAAGATGTACTGTGGAAATAATATTTGTTCCTTTTCTCTGTACTTTAATATATTGTCTATTCTTCCTTCACTGATTCACCACTCTTCAGTCAACTTCTTATATAATTTCCTCGGATACATCTGATCCTTTCTCTTCTTCAAGTCTTTTTTCCACCATCTATCCTGCAGTTTGTATCTTGCCATCTGATTAGCCCATGCTAGAAACTTCAATCTTGGTCTATGTTTCAGTCCATACCCTGTCCATCATTCTATCTCCTAATCATTCCTTTTTCTCCATCCTTTTGTCAGACCCTCATGATCACTTACTCTTTCAATGGCAATGGATCCTAATATGACCCAATTTCTGTAAGCCAGGAACACTTCTGTCTCATTTATGATGTATCCCTTGTTTCCAGTCCATTACTTAGAACAGACTAATTGCCCAATGGATATCATTTCACTGACTGACAAGTCTTCCCTGTACTGGTTCTTTCCCTCCAGCACAGCTTCTTATTGCCTTGTTTCACATCTTCAAGGATTTCCTGTTGCTTACAGAATAAAACCCACACATAAATATACAAGGCTTCCAGTCATTTGGCCTGGATTAATTTTATTTCATCATCTTTCATATAACATAAATTATTTAGTCCAGACACTGAAAATTTCTTGTTCTTTTTGTGAACACAGGACAAAACACACTATTTTCTCTTTTCTCCCCCTTCTTTTTTGGCAGATGTTATTTACTTAACTTCTTTTTCTACTTCAAAGTCCATCACTTCTTGCTCAATTGAAATTCTGCTCATGTTTTTGGTGCTGGGGATAGAACCCAGGGTCCTGGGCATGCTAGGTAAGCACTCTACCACTGAGCTACACCTCCAGCCCAAAATTTGGCTCATTTTTGAGGACATAAGTCTGATGTATATTTTTTGAGCAAACTGTCCATGACTTCTCCCTCCAGGGCATATACAGGCATTATTTTCACTGAAGTCCACAGTTCTATGTACACTTCCATTTAAGGTACTACTATAGAGTTATTATTTTATTTCCATTACTCATTAATATTTGTCTCTTTGAAAATATTGCAATGATTAGGGTTTGTTTCCTGTATTACTCTTTCCTAATTACTCAAGTTGAGTTGCCTCTCCTCAAGTGCCATTAGGATAATATTTTACAGTCACTATTAGTCTTTTCCCCATTCTTTAGTTATAGATAATTTATTCATTATGACAGAGATGCTAAATTAGAATAACAGGATGTTAAAACACTTTATTTTACTTTTATCTGAGACCTCCAAATTCTTGCTCATTAATACTATAGTCTAAGGAGCCAACAGCCTAAAGTCTTTCACGTCTTGGATCTCTGAAGACATTTTGAATATTGTTTGTTGGTTGAAACTAACATTGTAATGTGTGCAAAAAGAAGAGGTAGAGGAGTAAGATCACTTTAGAGAATTATATGCTGAATGTTCGTCTCTACTCTAGGAAGGGAAGATAAGGGAAAGTTTTGATTTCCATTATCAACAGGACCACATAGAAAACCATACAGAAGTCCTGTGGAGAGTGTCCAGGTGTGGAGATAAGAATCTTACTCCCACAAGGAGGAATCTAAAGGTGAGAGCCAAATAGGGTGTTGGTCAGCTTTCTGTTACTGACAAACATCTGAGAAAAACAAGTTAGTGGACAAAATATAGGTTTTGGCTCATAGTTCTAGAAGTTTCAGTCTATGGTGGAATGAGACCATTGCTTTGGGCCTGAGGTAAGGCAGAACATCACGGAAGAGGGATATATGAGAGGAAAACTGCTCAATTCATAGCATCCAGGAAAGAGAGAGAGAGGAAGGGTAGAAGTAAGAGGTAGAGCAGGAGGAGGTGGAAAAGGAGAAAACAACAACAAAGGCAGAGAAGAGAAGAGAAAAGAGAGAGGAGAGAGAAGAGGGAGATGAAGTCTATTCACAGAAAATAAACCCTTCCAGAAAATGCTCCAGTGACTTGCTTCCTCCAACCATGACCCAACTGTCTATGATTTCTACCACCCACCAGAAGTCCATTCAGCTATTAGTGGATTAATCCACTGATGATGTCAGAGCCCTTATGATCCGATCTCATCCCCAGAGCCCCCACCTCTGGACATTGCTGCACTGGGGACCAAAACTTTGATATATGAGCCTTTGGAGGACATTCCAGATCCAAATCATAAGAGATGGCCTTACTTTTGGCTGAAGAAAAGTGGCTCTATGGGGGACAACTGGATGCCCACCATGGCAGTAGAAGAAAACTATTTCCCAGCAATTAAGAAAAACAGAACAGGATCCCATCCAAGAGAACTGCAGGGACCGATGAAGGAACCTTAGAGAAGTGAACTACAGAAGCCCAAAGACAGAGAGAAGCAAGAAATGGCCCAGTTACAGGATCTATATGTGACAAACCACAAAATTCCAATGACAGAAATTAAAGATCTAAATATATGGAAAGATATTCAGCATTAATATATTGGGTAACACAACATTGTCAAGACATAAGCTGATTTATAAACTTAATTTATAGATTCAACATAATTTCAATCGAAACTCCAGGAAGGTATTGTGAAACTATTGACAAACGGATTCTAACACTTACATGTAAAACTGAAAGACTCAGAATACCTATGAGGAAGAAGAATAACCAAGTCAGGGTAAGGTACATTATCTGACGCACTATAAAGTTATAGTAATCAGGACAGCATGGTCTTGGTGAAAGTACAGACACATAGATAAATGGAACTGAGCAGAGAGCCCAGAAATAGACCCAAACAAGTATTTTCAAATGAGCTCTGGCAAAAGAGGAAAGAAAATTCACGGAAGAAAGCAGAGTGTTTAAAATAAATGGTTCTGGGAAATTTGAGCATCTATATTTTTTTTAAAAAATTGAACCTACGCACAAACCGTACACCTTTTGCAAACATTAACTTAAAATTAATCCTATGCCAAAATGTAAAATGAAAGACATGAAACTTCCAAAAGAAACTGTAGTGAAAAATCTATACAATGTGTTAACTGATGAATTTCTAAATGTAACACAAGAAACATGATGTGTGAAAGAAATGTTGATAAATTGAACTTCATTAAAATTAATAACCTTTGCTCTGTGAAAATTAAGAAAATGAAAGGACAAAGCTCCCACAGAGAGAAAATATTTGCAAAGCACATATCTGACAAAGGATGCATATCCAAAGAATTAGTAAATCTATCGATAAAATAACAAATACCCCATTTAAAAAGTGGGCAAATAATTTGAGTAAACATGGCAAATAAGCACACAGAAGTCACTCAACATTATCTGTCACTGACAATTGCAAATTAAAGCAACAAGATACTACCTCACATCTGTTAGAATAGTTAAACCCCCCAAAACTTATGGTATCTATGGGTGTTGAGAGTGTAGAGTTTGCAGGAATGTGAAAAGTTTGGCAGTTTCTTACAAATCTAGTAAATACATTTTCAGGTATCTTCCTGCTGTAGTTGAAAATGATGACCATACAAAAACCTGAACATCAATGTTTATAGCAGCTTTATTTACAACCATTAAAACCTAAAAGTAACCAAGATATCCTTCCAAGGTGAATGGATAAACAAACTGTGATAAATCCATACAATGGAGAACTATTTAAATGAGATATCAAATCGTGTGGATTAGTCAACTTCTGTTGCTATAAGAAAATTCCTAAGACTGGTTACTTTCTAAAGAAAACAGTTCTGGAGTTTCAAGAGCAATGCACCAGAATATACTTGATTCTGGTAGATGTATCAGGTCTCGTAGCAGATGGCATCATGATGGTGGGAATGCGTGCATGTGGAAATGTGGAGAGATTGCTAGAAAGGGAGAGAGAGAGAGAGAGAGAGAGAGAGAGAGAGAGAGAGAGAGAGAGAGAGAGAGAGAGAGAGAGAGAGAGAAACCACTACAACATTCAAACATACTTGTAACAACCCATTCTCATAAGGATTAATCTACTCTGTAAGACAATCAGTCCCTTTCCAGAGTAGCTTTCTCATGATCTAACCATCTTTCTAGGAAACTTCTCTTAAAGTTTCTACCATCTCAAAATCACCACATTGGGGTCCCAGTTTCTCTTTGGGGCACCCACTCAAACCACATCCCATACCTTAGCACCACATATGAATCTTAACTGCAAATTGTTAAGTGAAAGAAGCCAGTCTGAAAAGTGTGCATACTGTATGAATCCAGTTATGTGACATTTTGGAAATGCAAAACTATAAAAATATAAAATAAAATATAAAAATATAATGTAAAAAATATATTATAAAATATTATAAAAATATAATATAAAATATAAAAGGTTACCATGGATTTAGGAGGAAGAAAATGTCAAATAATTGAAGCACAAGAACTTTTATTAGGACTGTAAAACCATTTCTGCATGCCACTGTAATGGTGAACACATAACATGACTTTGTCAAAACCTTTCAGAGCAAAAAGTGAAACTTCATATAGGTAAATTAGAAAAATACAGAAAATATTTTTAGTGAGGTTGAAGATATAATTTGGAATGCAGAATATTACAAAACTTTCTAAGAAGGAGAGGGGAAAGAAAAAAGAAAGAAAGAAGGAAGGAAGGAAGGAAGGAAGGAAGGAAGGAAGGAAGGAAGGAAGGAAGGAAGGAAGGAAGGAAGGAAGGAAGGAAGGAAAGAAGGAAGGAAGGAAGGAAGCTTATATGGAGGAGGCATAGCTGACATGATAGAAATCTCAGGGACTCAGAGGCATCCACTACATTCTCCATGAGAGATGGGGGCCAGCCCTTGAGTATGAGGTAGGTAGGAGTCTTCCTCTCTTCTCCTCTTTCAACCCTGAGGGGCATCAATGTCTGTTAGCAATTGAGAGATTGAGGTGTATCTAGAAAATATCAGAAAAGCCACCAGTGCTGGCTTTTCAACTCCAGGCATTCAAGAATGGGTCAAGACAGGACTGAAAGCAGAAAGAAACCTCCAACACTAATGGTGAGCTAAATGCATATATTTGGCATTGACACCACACTGGGTCTAGTTCATGCCATGGACAAGCAAAGAAGTAGGCAATGATGACAGGTAAGGAAAGCAGAGTCAGGGAGAACTGGGATGATAATGGCAGTGGTGGCGTGATTTTGGAGCAGTGGCCAAGGGGCCCCTCTGGCAAATAGATATCTAAGCAGACACCTGAATAAAGTATGGGGTAACTGAAGCTCTGGCAGAAGTGTCCATCAAGCAAAGGGAATGGTCATTGCAGATATTTGTGCTTGAGAAGAAGCTGGGAGACTGGATCCTCTACTCTCTGTAGGGCCAAAGAAGTCTAGAGGACAGAAAAGAAAGCTGTAAGTGTGCTTGGCCAAGTAGCATTAGGATCACAAAACTTAGTGGGGCCATAGAATGGTATTGGGTTTTATTGAACCAATGATGGGAAGCTATAGGGAGGAGGGTTTGAAGAATTAGGTTCCTTAAAGCAAAATTAAATCTCAGGTTTTGGCTTTCTCTAGTTAAGACCAGTTCCATTAGCACCGTATGATGTTCATGATGAAATCATTTCTTAAACATTATCTAAAACTGATCTCAGATTTGTGTGTCTTACTTGGAATTGGTAGTGGAGTTCCTAAGTCTGAGAACAGCAGTCTCAAGCTCCATTACAGGACAGGTTTCATTCCAGCTCAGGCCATTGGCAATCTCAGGGCCGTGGGTTGTCTGTGTTTACTCTACACTCTGCACGGAATCCCAGGTACAGACCCTGTGAGTTATCACATCTGATTGGCTCATTTATCCTAAGTCTACAACAGCCCCAGATATCTAGCCCAGACACCACCACCCACCCTCTGCCAGTTCTTGTGCTTTTTCCTAAGGAGACATTCTATTGTGTGAAGGTCGTAAGGTAAGGATGCACTTGGGATCCACTGTTTCTGTCTCTTTCTCCACCTTCCATATTCTAAATTTTTGAGCCTACATTGATAAGTAAAGACTGTTGCTCATGTAGGCAAGTTTATTTATTGAAAAGTCACAGAGAGTGAGTTTTAGCTTAGAATGAGAAAGATTATTCAAAGCACTCTGCCTAAGCAGCCAGTAACTGGCATCTCTGCCAACCTCACTCAAAGTCCGTCTTTTTCCTCCTCCCTTTTCTTTCATTCCATAGAGTTGGTTTTCACTGCTTATCTACTTTCTCAGAGCAAGTCTTGTCATAATAAATTGAGCACCAAGACATCCAGGAGGAAAAAAAAGACAAAGGTGGTCCAACTGTCTTCTGTCAATGATAGTATGGAATTTAGATGAAGCTTTTTGGAATGCATGACCCCCTCTCAGGACTTGGAGGCAAAGTCCGTAGCTTCCTTGATGAGAACAGGAGGAATACCCAAAGCACACAAAGGAACAGGATGCCCTTTCTCTCTGCTACCCTCTCCTTTTCATGGAGATCCAGAGAGAGGAATTTCATTCTCTGCAAAAACAATCTCATCCCTCAAAGCAGCAATAAAACATATTTAATATAGCCAGCCTATTGATCCAGGGATACAGGCACAAAATCAGCTCTCGCTTCTGACCAGGTCCAGCTGTAATAATAATTTGCAAGCAAAATATCAACAACCATGTCAATAATAATGTTAATCATAACATTGGCATTTATGGGGCTTTTGGTTTGTGTAGATAACACACTCTCTATGTAATTACCTCTGTACATCCCTGTAGTGACACTATGAGGATAAATGTCTTAATGTTACCTTCCTTCGACTGAAGAAGTAACCAAGGATCCTGGAAATTTAGTTGCCTCTTCAAAGGAAAATAACTCATGGCTGCAGATTCTAAGTCTGTGTGCAGGCTCTGGGGCTGCTGACCACTACATCCCATGGAACCCAGCCCCAACATCCACCTGTCTACAATTGTGGACAGAGAGCAGAGTAGCAATTGCTACAGTGAGCAGGAGAAAGCAGGCAGACAACAAGGATTAGAGCATAAGCTCTACACTCAAGAGCCTGTTTCAGGTTTCCCTGTTGCTCAGCACTAAGGTATTTGTTGGACCAGCTATATAGACTTTGAAGTTCAGTTTCCTCGTCTTTCAGATGGGGACAAGAATGCCATCTCCCTTTTATGGCTCTTAAAAGGATTAAAAGACATGTCTATAAAATGCTTAGCACAGCACCTGGCATGTAATAAATGTCAATTAAAATAAAAGTTAGTTCTCTTTATTAAAGCAGGCTTATGAATAGCTTTTTGCTGTGAGGAACAGGGGCACCATCATCCTCACCTGCATGCCCTGTAGGAAGAGCAGTCTAATGCAGTGAATGCAGCAGTACTCTCTTGTTGTCAAGTGTCATTCTCAAAGATCTGAGCTCTATCATTCCAGGAAAAAAAACACTCTCCACCCTCCCCGGCATCCTACTTCACCCCTACAGCATGGGGATATTTCCATTTCTCCATTCCTGTTGAAACTGGGCTGGCAGCTCCTATGGTTTTATTTGGACTTAAAGTTCCTTTGTCCATTTCTTCTCTCCTTGCCCAAGGGCCTCAACTTTGCATCTTTCATCACGTCCCCAAATGCTACCAGGTGCTACTAATAGTTTCTCCCATTTGGCTCAGTTTATTTCACTCCCAGCATGGAAAATGACTGAAAGTGTTACTCCTGGGTGCTAGGATAGAGGTTGTACTTACCATGTCAGCAATTTTACTGAATGATGCACTCACATGCAGAAAAATATAACCCTGGTTATTAAGGAGACAGGCTATTTCATTCAAAAATATTGCATTGTTGTCATGCTATGTTCATGTAAAATATATCACAATGAATGTAGTTTTTATATATACTTATAATGAACTAATTAAAATAATAATTTTAAAAAACAGAAGGGAGATCAGTACAGTAGAACTAGTGGATTAGGGAGAGGGAGAAAGAGAGGGGAAAGGGAGGTACAGGGGAATAAGATTGATCAAATTATGTCATGTGCACCTACAGGTATGGCATAATGATTTCTCCTGTTAAATATAATTACAATGCATGAATAAAAGAAATAAAACAAGCAAATAAAATATCTATAGTAATTATCCAGAAACTGTTCTGTAACATTTCTACATGAGATTTTACTGACCTATCCTGCATGGAAATAAGCCCAGGAATTGTGGCTTCAATGCCTTTTCATTCTTGTTGTAAAGAATTGGACTCCTATTCCATGAACTGAGGAGTTTAAAAGCACTTACAAGTCTAGCAGGATTCTGGAGTCAGGAACAGTCACTGTTTCTGTTTTGAGGCTTCTGCTCCCCCATGCTTCTCTGCACCCCATCACCTATGCTGGCCTGACTCGGTGCCTTCCAGGCTCTCCACAAAGCAAGCAGAACAGGCAAAACCAAACCAACATGGATGCTCAAAGTCTAATGAGAACAGGAAAGACTATATTTCAGAAAACCAACCAACTTCAAATTGGAATTTAAATATATATATATATATATAATTTTATCATAAAAGACTTGTATATAGGATATATAAAGAACTCTTACAACTCAACAATAAAAAGACAAATAGCTAATCTAAAAATGGACAGAGATTCAAATTAACAGTTGGGAAGTTAAAATGGCACAGCTTTTTTGGAAGACAGTATGGCCATTCTTCAAAAGTTAAGTATAGAACTTAACTAAATCAATTTCACTTTTAGTTATACACCCAAGATAAAAGAAAATAGGTGTTGACACAAAATCTTATGCATGAATTTTTATCAACATTATTTACAATAGTCAAAAAGTGAAATATACCTAAATGTTTACCAATTGAATCGATTAATAAAATGTAACATATGCACACAGCAGAATATTGTTCAATAATAAAATGAGATGAAATAATGCTATATTGTGAATAGAGTTTAGTAACCTGTGCTAAATGAAAGAACTCAGAGGCCAGTCACAAAAGACAACATATCACATTATTTCACACATATAAATTGCACAGAATAGGAGAATCTATTGAGATAGAAGAAGAGTAATGGTTTCTGAGGGCTTAGGGAAATTATTAATAATTGGAAGTGATTGCTAATGGGTGTAGGATTTATTTCTGAGGTGATGAAAATGTTCTAACTTTGATTTTAGTGGTAGTTGCTCTAACACCACTGAATTATGCACTATAAATGGGTGAGTTATATGGGATATGAATTATATTTCTAAAAAGTCATTTTAAAAAGAGATGATAGAATAATAATATAAAATAATTATTCACATCTGAGACTCAATATATACCTATTTGTAATTATAGCAACTTTTCATGACATGGAGGTGCCAGTCACCATTACCACCAATTACCAGAATGGGGAGGTCGTGGCATGGACTTCTGAGCTGTGCTAGGCCATCTGTTCCCATTTCTCAGTGAGAGCATTCAAATTTGAAAAAAAAAAATGTGGTCTCATCCATTTGTCATGATAATTTATCCAGTCAGGCCATGGTATTTGCAGTCAGCACCATAGAGTTTAGCAATTAATTATCACTTAATTGTTCTGTGTATGGCTATTCATTCTCCCAAACAGGACTGATGGATGGGTGCTGCAAGATGGAAGGTGGCAGCAGTGCTTGGCAGGTTACTAAACTCAGCTGGACTCCTCAGACATCTCCTCCTGTCAACCAATATCAGCCCTGTGAGATTAGCACACCCATTCAGCACAATCTGAATAGACCTGTCCAATTAAGGATCTCCACAAAGGACCCATATTAGAATTTCCACTCTGAAAATGGCCTTGGCCCTCATTTAATCCAAACTCCTCATCTACATCATGGCCCCCATGTGTTCATTAAAATATACACATTGCTGCTTCAGTCCTGGGTGAGTGTGGGCGACAAGCCTCTGGTCTGGCTCTTTCAGGCCAGACTCAAGAGCTCTGTCACCCTGTTATACCTGAAAGCTATTGGAACAACTCTGTATAATACCACATCCCAGAAGGTCCGCTGTGTCAGATTCTAGAAATACGACATCGCCTTGCTACACACATATGTCTAGATGTAAACTCACCTGTAGTTCTTGGAGTAAGTTTGAGTTTGTTATGGTTTAAAGCATTATAGTTAATAGCTGTTGTAGTCAGCTTTTTCACTGCTGTGACTAAAGGACTCAACCAGCGCAACTGTAGGGGAGGAAACATTTATGAGAAAACTCATGATCTCAGAGGTCTTAGTCTGTTTGCTCGAGGCAAAACATCATGGCAGAAGAGTGTGGCAGAGGGAAGCAGCTCACATGTTGATCAGAAAGCAGAGAGAGTCTCCACTCTCTAGATACAAAATATATACCCCAAAGCCACATTCCCAATTCCCAACTCCTCCAGCCATACCCTACCACTTCAATTCAGTTAATCTGTCAGTGGATTAATTCACTAATTAGATTAAGACTTTTACAATCCCAATCATTTCTCCTCCAGACCTTCTTGCATCGTCTCACACGCGAGCTGTTGGAGGACTCCACATCTAAACCATAACAATAGCATTTCTGTGTATACAGAAGCACTGCCTTATCAAATATATAAAAGGATCTTTCTAAGGAGACAGTATTTCCTCACATGGCTCACAGACCAGTAAGTTTTGCAGGAAAAAGTAGAGTCACTTTTTGCTACGACATTAGGGGTTCCTAGCTTTCTTCCTTGGTTCAGCTCAGTCCTCTATGTGCTGAGCTGCACTTCGTCAGCTTTGGGTCATGGGAATTGCAGAGAGGCTGCATTTTCTACCTACTGAAATCACTGCTCCCACTGAATGCAAAATTCCCCTGCAGATCTCCTGCAGGAGTGGAGGCCTTCACATGCTCTCAACAGGGTTGTTGTTTTTCCACAAGGTGAAAAGGTCTGCAGGCCCTAGATAAGCCTGTCTAAAAGCAGAACTCAAACTCCTTGTGTTTATGCCACATCAGCACAGACACTCTTAGGTTAATTGCCCAATCCCATTTGTTCAGCTGTGAGATGTATGTCAGCCACTGCTGCAGAAAGCCGAGAGAAATGACCAACAGTAATTTGATTCCATAAAGAGCTCCAAAATGAGTCTTGTCCAAAGCTGATGCCATCCATGTTTCCATGGCAACCAGCATCCATTGAAAAGGAGTAAAAAGCCTAAACAATTGTGTCATGGACCAAGTCTTGCAGAAGCACTGGGTAGCAGGAGGCAGAGTGGAGACTGGAAGCAGAGAGTCACGTGATTGAATACACCAGTATCCCTTTTAAGTTCAAGGCACTGTGTGAGTAAAAGAGAGGATTGTATCTTCAGACTCAGATTGAAGTGTCTGGCTGCCTTTTTGGAGCAACAGCTCTCTTGTCCCTATATGAGAGAAGTTACAGCAGTCTCTTTACTGGTCTCAGACAAACATCTATAAGCAAGAAACTGTTCCTTTGGAGCATGTGGGGAAGGGTTCTCAGAAGAGCTTTTGCAGTGGCCCATTGTATACCCACAGAGTATACAATGTGCACCACAAAAATATCTAGGGGAGCTTTTAGGCCTCGGCATGGAGGAGGAAGCTAGGGCCTTCACTATAGCATGCTATCATAATGCTTATTCTTCTTCTGGCTGATGTGGTCTTCTTCATGAAATTCCATGGAATTCAGCAGCATAAGGAAAGAGATGATCAAATGCTGGCCTCAGTGTAGAAAAGAGGTGATGGAACCATATGAAGGAGTTGGGAAAGTAGTGTGCTTTACTTAATTAATTGCAATCATAGAAAATTCTAAGTCTTGATTTTGTAACTCTATCAACTTGACATGAGCTGGGCTGGCATTTAAGATTGAATTAAGAACCATTTGATCACAGTGAGTGATGACATCATTTTAGGGTCCTGCAATGTGTTCCTCTCATAGGGTTGCAGTTGTCTTTGCCAACATTATAGCTGGTACCTAGGTGTAGCTTATGAAGTGTGTTAACACCATGAGAATTCCATGATAGCCTTTACCTGGGATACAAGAAGGAATAGGACCAAATATTCCCATGCCATGGGCTACATTGAGCCCTCCCATTCCATTAGCAATCTGGCACAGTACCCAGGATGGACAACATCATATTGAGGATGTAAGTATAGCATCTCAATCTAGACAATGGACTTAAGTCTTTATGGGAAAATGAGGCAAATTGATGTTTCTAGAATGTTCCCCCTGGAGATATTATTGGCAGATACTATGTCAACTTCAACTTTAAACCTCTTCTTGATTATTGATGTTTAAAAAAGTACTAAATTGCCTGAAGCCCTGGCTTTGGAAGAAAATATGGCTCTAAATAATGTAGTAATCACTACATTTGGAAAATGCAGGTTTGCTTTCTGCATGCTTACACATGAAAGATCATGGAGCAATGCTGCTGTTGGCTGTAAGGGCCTGTGCATTGATTGACAGGAAGGAGGATCCTGGTGTGTGCCTGAATGCAGGAAAGTATTGTGTACTCTTTCATCCAAGGGCCAGTTGTTGGTTGTGATTCTACCACCCGGGAAACCCTGGCATTTCCACTTGATAGGCAGAATCGTGACTCTCCCTTACAGATGCTGATTCTATAATGTATTTTTAAATGACTTAATAAGATGATTTTAAAATAAGACCAAGGAAGTGCATAACTACCATTTCTACCCATTACTCATGTTACCTGACTTTGTTTCTGAGTTTTAAAATTTTTGCCCATTTTCCCAGGAAAGTGTTGTTTGTGATTGGTAAAATGAGTCATAGTTTATGTGAGTGGAGAAGAGTCAATGAAAAGGCAGTTTTAAAATAACCATATGGGAAGTCATACAAAACTTCAGTGTTGTTGAGCCCAGGGAAAGAGTGTCTATTGAAAATGCCATGATAGTAACTAAAAAAGGTCATTTTTGATTCTGGTTGAGGTGATACATGTCTGTGATCCGTGACTTGGGAGGTTGAGGCAGGAGGATCATGAGTTCAAGGCAAGCTTCAGCAAATTAGCAAGACCCTATCTCAAAATAAAAAGGGATGAGGATATGGCTCACTGGTGAAGCTCCATGGGTTCAACCCATAATACCACCCCCCCCCTCAAAAAAAAACACACAAAAAAAAACAAAAAACTTTTTATTTTTAAAAACAATTTGCAACCTTAATCATGGTGGTTACCCTAAGAAGAAGTTAGATGAATGGACAGAGATGATACGTCTGGGTTAACAAATAGTGAAATTTCATAGTTATGGTGTATTAATGGGAGCTATGAAAGAAGCTGATAAAGAGCAATCCAGTAGAAGTTGGGTCATTAAGCCTGAGACACTGCTAGAGTGAGCAAGTATATCTCAGGTGCTGGAAACAGAATAATTTGCCTGGGGACACTTGAGCCAACTGGTTGTCCCAGTCTCTCACAACTGGTCTCACTCAGCCTGTAGGTGACATTTAAAGCCTGGGTCTGCTCCTGGCTGGCCCAGCAGAGTCCATTGCTGATTCTCAGTGCCCAGGGATAGACCAAACCACCACCAAACCAATTCTTAGGGATGAGCCAGGCTTGACCAGAACAGGCCAATGTTGATCCTCAGTGCCTACTGCTGTTTTGGCCTCCCTGACTGACCCTTCTTCCAAGAGACCATCAAAGTTGAAGATATGGCATATCTGTTTAAATATGACTCCCAGTGAGTTTCTCTGTTAATTAATGTTGTTTTTTTTTGGACTTACAAACATGATATATGCTTGCCCAATAAATCTCTGCAATCATAAATGCAAAAGAATAGCAACAATGGTCAGATTCAAGTCCTGTGATGCTTATATGTGGTTACAGGCGGGGATCAGGGAAATAAAGGCAAGAGAATCCTACACATCATCAGAACCTGCTTTTCAACCCATGTGATGTGAGCTTCCTGTTTCTCAGGTCCATTCACCTGAGATCCTAGCAAGAAGTAAATGGTTTGGGTTTATATTTCTTTTACTCACGCAATGGTACATTTTGATGGAGGTGTAGGTGTGCAAAGGGGCAGAGTCAAGAAGAGGGGGATAGAATGGGGCTTGCAGGAAAAAGACATAATTTTTGTGAGCTCCTACTTAAAATATAAGGTTTCTTTGCATATACATGACATTCTCCCAGGAATTGACATATGTGGGCATATGTGATTGATGTTCTGAGCAGAAACGTGTGCATGGCCAGAAGCAGACGATGAAGCTGCTCCTTGGATTTGCATTTGCATTGCCTTGAAGAATTGTTTTCAAGAAAACAGTCATAGGAACTATTTTCCAGATTCACAGTGAGGCTTTATGCTTCGAGTGAAATCCCAGGAAGCCTTTGATCTTTTCCGTTTTATGCATAAGGCTAAGATTTATTAATTGTATTGACTTTCCATGTTTACACTAGACACATGCATTTGTCAAGTACCACTTCCTTCAACTCTCTTTTAGAATCAACTATTAATGATGTTTGTTTTACATTCTGATGTAAATGCCTTTAATTTGTGAATCCCCTATTGCTAAAGTTATGAGTTCCATTTTCTAAGACAAATATAGTGATGGTCTTCGCCAAATTATAATATTTTTCTATATTCTAATTTCTTATTTTAAATTAAAGCCTGCTCATCTCCCATCTGTCTACTTTCTATTCTACCATTAACCACTAGGCTTGTGAGATTGCTTACTTTAACACACACATACAAATACACACACATATATGATGCAATAGCTATGTAATATTAAATACAGAATCATGTTAATTCAATTAAAAGTATTTTTAGAACAAACTCAGTGAATAGATCTAATGTCTTACAAGTACTGTAAGTACTGATATAATGATATTTGGGTCTCAAATAATATTAGAGAGCATTAAATGAGATATACAATATGAGAGAACATGGCACTTGGCTATTTTACAGATGTCCTCTTTATTAGTTAATCCATATCAACAAAGTTGAAAGTTAAGGGATCATATAGTTAATGTACTGATGTGGATTATCAGACAATTTCCCCCAAGGCCACTCAGATTACACTCAATGGTATGAATCTCGCATTGTTCCCTTCATGTCAGTGCTCCATCTTCTACACCCTCTAAACTTATCTCGGTGCAGTAGTGACTCCCACCCAGTAATCAGCTGTTGTTTCCCTTTGGGTATTAAGAAAATCATTGCCAACTGAAAGGAGCAGCCACAGAATTCTTTGCTTCAACATCCCAGGTTTTGACCATTTTTATAATTCTTAGGACTTACTTGGTTTTCCACACTGACACTACAGCTGTTATGTATACAAATGATTCGGAACATTCTGAAGTAATGAAATAACCCCATTTAAGACCCTAGAGTTCTCTGCAGAGAGCATTTCTCCATTAAGGCAGGAAGTCACACTGCTTTGAGTGGTTGTGCTGTTCTTGGGAAAGCTAAAGCAATCTTTTCCAAGACTGTGAATATACTTAAAACTCAGCCCCCAAGAACCAACTAGAATGATTTTCTCCCATGCTAATTTCAATATCTTCTGTTCACTTTGGATATAGTGAGTAATGAACTTATGTCTCTCTCTCCATAGATTGGTTGGAACAAGATATGTGTCTCAAAGGCAGAGTTCACTTTGCAAGAACAGTCCACTAGTGCCTACTTCTAGGAGGGCACTCTTGAAGACACTAGGGAATCACATATTGGGCCTGATTACCAAGCACAATAGAAAAACAGGGTGCCTCTCTACTTTAATAAATAATACTATTTTCAAAGGCTCTGGGACCATTTCAGTTTCCTGTGTTTCTCAAACCAGTGACCCTAAAATTTAAGAAGCAGGATAGTTGAACCATATGACTGTAAATTCCACACTGTGCAAAAGCAAGTGGAAAGTCTCATGTATTTACTGACTTTTTCTTATTCCTTTTCTCTAAGACTGCAATACCAGATAGAATGTTCAACATTTTTGAAAATAACAAAATTTGAATAGGTGATTCCTGACTTGAGAATGTCTTTACAAAGTGACATGGGAGCCAGGTCTCCAAAATTACATCATTACATTTCTTAACTGCATTAATAAACCAATATTTACCTTTAAGATAAATCCTAGTTAAAATACAACGTTTCTCTAAAAACTGGATCAAGACAGGGATGTCCTCTTTTACTACTTCTCTTTAATATAGTTCTTGAAACACTGGCCAGAGCAATTAGACAAAAGAAATTAAAGGGATAAGGATAGGTAAAGAATAACTCAAATTAGCACTATTTGCTAACAATATGATTCTAGACCTAGAAGACCCAAAAAAATTCCACCAGAGACTTCTAGAAATAGTAAGTGAATTCAACAAAGTAGCAGGATACACAATCAACACCCCTAAATCAAAGACATTTCTGTATATCAGTGACAAATCCTCTGAAAAGGAAATGAGGAAAACTATCCCATTTATAATAACCTCAAAAGAAAAAACATTTGGGAATTAACTTAATGAAAGAGGTGAAAGACCTCTATAATGAAAACTACACAATGATAAAGAAAGACATTTAAGAAAACCTTAAGAGATGGAAAGATCTACCTTGTTCTTGGATAGGCAGAATTAATGTTGTCAAAATGACATACTACTAAAAGCACAATACAGATTTAATGCAATTTTGATCAAAAATTCTAATGACATTCCTCATAGAAATAGAAAAAGCAGTCATAAAATTCATCTGGAAAAATAAGAGCCCCAGAATAGCTAAAGCAATCCTTAGTAGGAAGAGTGAAGAAGGTGGCGTCACTATACCAGATTTTAAACTGTACTACAGAGCAATAGTAACAACAACAATAACAACAACAACAACAAAAACTCATCATGATATTGGCACCAAAGCAGACTGGTAGACCAATGATATGGAATAGAGGACACAGAGACTAACCCACAAAATTATAATTATATTAGACAAAGGTGCCAAAAACATGCACTGGAGAAAAGAGAGCATCTTCAAAAAATGGTGCTGGGAAAACTGAAAATCCATATGCAACAAAATCACATGCACAAAACTCAACTCAAAGTGGATCAAGGACCTAGGAATTAAACCAGAGACTCTGCGTCTATTAGAAGAAAAAGTAGGCCCACATACCTATCATGTTGAATTCGTCCCCAGCTTCCTTGATAAAACTCCTACAGCACAAAAATTAATATCAAGAATCAATAAATTGGATGGATTCAAACTAGAAAGCTTCTTCTCAGTAAAAGAAACAATCAGTGAGGTGAATATAGAGCCTACAATTTTGGGGACAAATTTTTATTACACACATGTCAAAGCATTAATCTCTAGGATATATAAAGAACTCAAAAATCTTAACACCAAAAAAACCCCAAATAACCCGATCAATAAATGGGCCAAGGAACTGAATAGACACTTCTCAGAAAAGTGTATCAATTAAAAAATACGTGAAAAAAATGTTCATCATCTCTCACAATTAGAGAAATGCAAAACAAAACTACTCTATTATCTCACTCCAGTCAGATTGGCAGCTGTTATGAAGACAGACAACAACAAATGTTGGCGAGGATGTGGGGAAAAAGGCACACTGATACACTGCTGGTGGGACTGCAAATTGGTGCAGCCAATATGGAAAGCAGTATGGAGATTCCTTAGAAAACTGGGAATGGAACCACCATTTGACCTAGCTATCCCACTCCTTGGTCTATATACCCAAAGGACTTAAAAACAGCATATCACAGGGACACATCAATGTTTCTAGCAGCACATTTCACAATACCTAAACTGTAGAACCCACCTAGATGACCTTCAGTAGACGAATGGATAAAGAAAATGTGATATATAAACACAATGGAATATTATTCAGCATTAAAAGGGAATAAAACTATGGTAAATGGGTGGAGTTGGAGAAGATAATGGCAAGTGAAGTTAGCCAATCTTAAAAAAAAACAAATGCTGAATGTTTTTTTCTGATTTAAGCATGCTGATTTATAATGTGGTGGTAGGGCATGGGAGGATTAGATGAACTCTAGATGGGGCAAAAGGAAAAAGGGGAGGGAGTGGAAGGGAGGGGGCCCTTGGGTAGGAAAGATGGTGGAATGAGATGGTCATCATCACCCTAAGTACATGTATAGACACAAATGGTTTGACTCTACTTTGTGTACAACCAGAAATATGAAAAATTGTGCTCTATTTGTGTAATATGAATTGTAATGCATTCTGTTGTCATATATAACAAATTAAATTTTAAAATGTAGAAAAAAATAAATAACCCCACCAAAGGAAAAAAACTGCACAGGGAGAACAAAACAGCCCAGTCATCAAAATACAGACCCTTGACATGGCAGGAAATGAGGCTGCATTCTGATCCAAGTCCCTGGGTGTCCCTGTATAGAAGAGGATACTGCCATACATGCCTCCCTGCTTCTCAGTATACTTCACACAATGTTTATTTTCTGTTGGTGAAAACAATGATGTTATCACCACATACTCCTCTCCCCAATGTAATATAGAAAGCACTGCATGTGTGTGCCACACATAATACACATTTGCATTTCTTGTTGAGTTAATTCATTGTCATTTTTACATGCATGCCGTGGCCAGTTGCCATCTCTGATTAAAATAAGATGAGATTCTTTGGCATAAGTGAAACTTCTTGCCATTGTATAATTGATGAGGAATCAGCATATAATCTTTCTGTGAATTTAAGCAGTTTTGGAGATAAAAAGCACATGGATGTTATTAATCATTTGCATATCTCCTACTTTTTCTCAAATCCACCAAAACATGTTTTCCCCCCTAAAAATCAGCTATGCATTTTCTGAGTGTTCATGTCTTTCAGGGTGGAAATATGCATCTGAGCTTTTGCATAAAGGAAGACTGATCTGGCTCCCCTTTGTCCCTGCCCAAGATGAAGATGCACATCAGAGAATTCTCTGCCTAGTTAGTTCTACCTCATGGGCTACATTATTTCCAGATGGGCTCTTTTCCTCTTTTATAGGAAGTCAAAAGACATCACTCAAGTGTGTGATTGGTCATCTGTCAGCTTGACTGGCGGCATCCCACAGAGGCTTTTAGGTGTCTGTGTTATCCTGAAACAGACAAGATTTCTGCTGAGCATCTAGTAAGCCTAGACTCACTCTCAGCACAGAGACCTGCCATGCTCTACTCAATTTAGTCCTGCAAAGTGTGTGTGTGTGTGTGTGTGTGTGTGTGTGTGTGTGTCTTCCATACGCTGTCATAAGCCACTCTTATAAACTTTGATCCTGTCTGTAACTTTAGAAAAGAAGTGGTAGAGAGAGTATAGCTTGCCCCTTTCTGACCCTGCCCCAGGGGTCATTTCCCTTTGGGTTGGCTTGGTCACATTGCTGCTTGTCTTTTTTACATACATGGGCTGCCTAAGGTTTACCAGCAGTAAGTCTTGTAAAGGATGGAAAAATAAGAACAAGCATTGGGTTGGGAGGCAGAGGGAATGAGGGCAGCTTAGAAAAGCAAGCAGGATCATCTTGGAAGCCTGCAAAAAAAAAAGTTTTAAATGAAACAGAGTTTTTGTCCAAATCATCCAGTTAGTGATTTTTGTTGGTGATTAAGACACGGGTACTGCTATTTCAAGTTGCTTTTTTTTTCCTTTGTAAATGACAATTATAATGGAAGGATATTCGAATTTTCACTTAGAAGTAACTGAAAAGAAAGTCACATGTTTTTCCTTTCAAGTTCATGGCATCTCTAAATTCTCTGCCTGGGCTCCCTTGGAAGCTCTGTGGGGGTCTGTGATCCCAGGTGGGGGCTGACAGTGCCCTTCAGAAAACTAGTAGTGGGAGGACCCAGAATGCCAAGGGCTTCTTAAAGTGAAGCAAGCTTAAGTATTTCCTGAGAGTCCATTTAGGAGACACAGTCTGACCCCCCAATGGGAAACTAGCCGCTTCTGAACAGATGGCTCAAGCTGCCATCTTGGACAGAAATCCTGCTAAGTGAGGGATGTGGGGTGCAGGCCGTGGGCAAATGTAAATAATTCAAGCTCCCAGTCTTCCATATCATGCTGAGCCTTATTGCAGAGCTTCCAAGATAAAGTTTTATTCAACCAATGATGTGATTCTCGCTGTGTAAAATTAGAAGCCAGGGGCCGAGGCGACAGATTCCTCCACCCAGGACACACATTCCCTCTGACAAAGCTCCATTCTCCATCTGCGTAGTGTTTGATCTCAGACACTGTGATCTATCTCTCACAGTTAGGAACAAGAAGTAACCTGAATTTTATTGCCATCATTTTGGAGGAGAAAAATAGAATCCTAAATGGCTTCAGGAAACGAAGGACACCTCTTGGAGTTATTGTTAGAAAGCTGTATAGCACTGAGCTATGTAAAGAAAGGAAGGCAAGAAGTTGGGACTGTGACTGGAATGATTTGAAAATATTTCCACATTATTCAAAACTTTTTAGATCTCCATGGAGAGAAATCATTATAATGTGGAATGTGCTTAAAACAGACCTGCCAGTTCTCCCCAAATCTGCTGCCTCTGTGCTCCTTCCCAAATCTTTTTCATTTATTTATTTATTTATTTTTAGCACTGAGAGTTGAATGCTAGGCAAGTTCTCTGCCAGGGAGCCTATATTATTTTACTGTATTGTGTTGTGTTTTGAGAAAGTCTAGTTGCCCAGGTTGGCCTCCAACTTGCAATCCTTCTGCCTTAGCCTCTTGAATAAAGTAGATTAGAAGGTGTGTGTCACCATGGCTGATTGTCCCTCCAAATCTTTACTTTTCTTCCAGTTTCTTGGTTAAAACTTGGGAAATCATCCTTGATTTTTTAAAAAAACTCACACCCCACATTCAATTCATCAGTAAATGCTGTTGTCTCCTTCAAAAACACATCTAGAATAGGATGATTTCTCCACCCTCCACTGTCGCCACCTTGGTTCAAAGTTCCTTCTTAATGACATTCCCTCTGCCTCTGGCCATATCTGTCCTGAAACCCCCTTCCCTTCCACAGGTGTTGATCCTAGGAGAACTCCCTAGGAAACTTCCTGCAAATTAGTCTTCAAGTCTGCTTCCCTGGGAACCTCACCTGTGACAGTTGTTGACAGAAGTTGATAGGAGGAAGGAGGGAATGTAGGCACATTAATATCCTCATGACAGAGTAGAAAGCCAATAGTTGCACCCACTCTACAGAAAGAGAAAGCATGTTTCTTATTATGAGATAATTTTTCTTGCTTCCTAAGCTCTGGAAAACCCTGTGTGGGGTAGGCCTATAATGGCTTTAGTTAGGCTCCCTCATCAAGACTTCTAGTAGGTAGTCAAGGTCATAAAAGCCCTGATTTAGTCTGTGTATTCAAGATCATAAAAATCTGCTTGGGAGCATAATCTCACTTATGTAACCTGTTGGCATAACCTTCTATGTTAGGCCTGCAAATAAAAAAAGGTCTATTGCAAAGACTCAGGGAGGCTGCTGCCACCTCCAAATAAAGCATGTCTAACATCCCAATTGTGCCTCATATCTTCTTTCACCTGCAGGAATCTGGAACCTTCATTCCAGGGGCTGAGACCCTGCAGAACAATTGGTGTAGTAATCAGAACCCCAAGCAAGTGAGAGATGTCTCTGCCCTGGCATACTGGGGATATGTGGCCACTAGTAGTAGGTGGCACTCAGTTGCTTTGGTTCTATTGGGATGAACTCCTGTGGAGAGTTGAGATACAATAGATGGAACCTCAGTGAGCATAGAGAAGGCTTTACAAACAGCTATCGCCTATGAGAGATGCTGCTTGGAAGGCAATGGGACAAGTGCATTGGATATTTCTCACTGCCCTATAGGTGAACATGAACCCAGCAGTGTGAGCTACAAACAGAGAGGCTGAGCGCAGGCACCAGCTGGTGGCCAAGGAGAAAGGTAATAGTGATGACAATGACAGGACAGAAAGGTCATCTGAGGATCCACACAGTGCTGCCCTGGTGAGTGCAAACGGAGAAGGCAAGGTAAAGCCACTATCAGCCTCTTCCACTGGGCAATTGGAGCCTGACCAATGCTATTAACAAACTATTTGGCCACTCCTGGAGGGACACTCAGAGTAATAGTAGTAAAGATGATGCAGGAACCACTGGGAACAAAGGCTGGGGCCCACACCAGGACTGGACTGCAGACTTCAGCCTGACCACCAGCAAACCCTTCAGCTTCCCATGCTCCTACCCACCAATGAACCTACCCAGATGCAAGAAGCAACAAATTCATTGTGGCCCACCCTACCCTATGAGATGATGGTGTTGAGGCACCATAGTGAGCTCTTGCACTAATCGGAAGAACAGCTGGACCATGGCAAAGAGTGTGTCACCTTTGAGCAGTACTGGGAACTACTGGAGAGTTGTGCACTCAATAGTCAGGTCACTGGAGGAGGATTTCCATATATTAAAAGTATTCCTTGGGTTCCCCCATAGTTTTAATGCAGTCAGAAGAGGAGGAGAAGGGGAATCAACATCTGCAAGCCTGGTCAATGGTAATACAGAAAATGAAACTACAGCAGCTGATGGTTCTGGATGGGTAAGCAGCAAGTCAGGCCCAGGTAACTAAGTTCACCACATTCTTGTCATGCAGTGTTGGTGGACTTGGGAAAGCAATTTAGACAGAGACTGGGAGAGCCCCTGACTACTTTGTTGTTATGCCTGTGAGATTTAGGGGTGGGTTGCATTGTGTATAGTGCCCTAAAAATGGTGAGGTTAGCACTCTCCTCATAGCAGAGGTTGCAAAACAGTCAACTCCATGGAGGTATTTAGAGGGGCCAAGAGAGTCTCAGTGTGCTAGGAGCTGGCAGGGAGAAGAAACCCTGAGGGTGCTGGGAGCCAGTAGGGCAGAAGACCCTATACGTTACACATTATTAATCCTTCAAAACTTTTTGAATTAGATGTGTGCATAACACAAGAAAAGTTTGGGTGGGGACTGTGGCAGAAATCAGAATGTCTAAGAGAGCCTATTGGATTTTGGCCCCAACTGTTGAAGGGTGTAGGGGCCCTCTATACCCTGAAAGCTATATAAGTGAGCCAGAAACAAGCCCATACCTTGAAGGTAAGGCATCTATACTATCCAGTGCTTTGTACACTGACGGCTCCAGCCAATGACAACTGTCTGCATGGACAGTGGTGGCTGTAGAGCAAATGCTGTCTGCTTTGATACTGGACAAAGTAACCAGTGGGCTGAGCTACACACTATCTGGATGGTTGTAGCAAATGAAGTATCTCCCACAGTGATATGTAAAGCTGTACGGTGTACTGGGGGCAAGTTCTGTGGCAAGAGCTCTGGAAGCTAGGCCACAGGAAACAGGTAACTATAGGGCAGGTAACTGGCCATGTCCCTCTGATTACCCGAGGGAATGATGCAGCAGATCCTTTGGCTGGGGTGTGGTATTTGAAAGACGCACCTTCCCTTTACCTGAAGGCTTGGTTGCACTGCCTCCTATAGCATGCAGGAGTGAAAACTATGTAGTCAAACAGTGGGGACTCCATTTAACATGGAATGCCCTGGTAGAAGCTTGCCAGGCACATGTGACTCATGCTCAGGAGTTTCTTCACCCTTGCTGCCTTGGTATCATGGATGGTCATGTTAATGCATGGGTATATCCCCTTGATATGATGGTAGGTTGACTACATTGCCCCTCTTTTGAAGTCAGGGGTGGGACATGCTCACCTTAATGGTGATTGGTATGATCACTGGTTTGTTGTTTGTCTGACCCAGTGGCCAAGAGAATCAGCATACTATAATTGCACCCTGAGAGGCTAGCCCATCACATTAGAGAGTGATCAAGGCACCTGTTTCACAGTCAGAATTGCAGTGTTGGGCAATTCAGTTACAGATTCAATGAAAGGTACATGTCCCATATTACCCACAGGCTGCAGGCATGAAAAAAATATATAGTGCCCTGCTTAAGCAAGGACTTAAAACTGCAACCAACCCACCTCCTGGGCACAGATTTTGTGAGCAGTTGAGTAAACTCTGAATGAGCATCCCAATGAGGGGAACCAGCCTGTGAAAACTTTGCTACACTGCACAACAGCACCAATACTGGTCCAAATGACAACAAAGGACATTGTACTGAAGTCTGGGTTCAGGCAGCAAGAAACTGTTCTCTTGCCTGCCCCCACTGATTGAACCCATGGCTCTGGACAACAAAGTCCCCCATATTCTGTTGGGAAGCCTTATTAGCCCCTTGGTGGAGAAGTTTGGAATATGATCTCCTACTGACATTATGAGTGACCAATGAGTGCCCCCCTGTACCTGTTACCTGCCCAGATCCCACATATGGGGCACAGATTTTAAAGGGCATTTCTAGCATTTCCCTTTGGACAATTATGTGTTCTCCAGTGCTGGTGCACACAGAGTCTGGTGAGGTATGGGCCCAAGCTGCAGAGTGTGGAATTACCACTCAAAGGAGCAGCTGCAGGTAGTGACTGTGCTTTCCTGGGACTCAAAGCTGGCATGCATTCTCCCGGATGGACGTAATTAACCTGTACTAGTGCCTGTAACTGCTTTGTACTTTTGTTCACAGGTGTGTCCTCTTTAACACCGTCATGGATTGGGCATACATCTACACCAGAATAGCAAATGCCTCTGCCCACTGAGTGAGTGTCTGTGAGTTCTACTGCTAGATTACCCTGGCTGTTAATAATCCCAGGCAGTGGGGCTTATCTTCTGGTTGTATGCTGTTGCAGCTTGCGCTGAAGCTATGGCCTCTGGATGCAGGTTTCTTCCCTCCTTGCTAAGGAATCATTGCAGAAGACATCAACTATGTATATTGTACAGTGAGAAATCCTAAAGTTTGAAATGCGGGGCAAGACCAAGATGGGTATAGTTAGTCTCCCTCAATGAGACTTCCAGCCTGCTCTGATTTAATATGTAAAAAGGTCATAAAACTCTAAAACAACATTTGTACTCAAGGCCTTAAATATCTGCTTGTGAGCATGTGCTCACTTATACAACTTGTTGTCATCTGATCTTTGTTTGCCCTACATATAAAAAAAAAAAAGGCCTATTGCAAAGACACAGGGGACTGCTGCTGCCTTTGAACAAAGCAGGTCTACCATCCCAAATGTGCCTCACATCTTTTTTTTCAACTGCTAGAATCCCAAACTTTTTTCCTAGGGTCTGAGTCTCCCATCTCCATGTGCTCTAGAAACATTTTCTCTCTCCTCTGGCTTTTCACAAGCCAAGTCACCCATATCTCAGAAACTGTAGCTACCCATCATTGCAGACTTTGCACTCACCGACTGCAGGGAGCTTCCACCACACTTCCAAGGGCATAACAGCCTGGTAAATCCGTCATGTTAGCCTCTTCCCCTAGTCAGTTTTCATGCCCACTCTATGCATGTCCTGTAGTGACCTCTCTTGGTAAGATGACATCCCCTGACCTTCCACTGGGAGACCTGTGCCTTCCTTAACATTACTGGCTGATCTTTCTGCAATGCCCCTCCAAGCTGTTGATATCCTGGCAGGGAATCTACCTTGAACACCAATAAATTGCCAAAACACTCTGAATATTTTTTTTGGGGGGAAGTTAATCACTCCCCACCAATTTATAATTAAAGAATCATGGGAATTTGTGAGGGAATGACACATAAGTAGCCAGGGATTTTGTGAAATCAAGCATATTAAATTTTTATATGTGTTCCTCATGTCCTGTATTCTGTATTGTCAACCATCTCTTCAATTTTTAAAAACTTACCAAGGCCTCTCACATTAAAAAAATATATATATATTTCCTCTATTTATGAAGCCAGCTCTTTATCTTATGTTATCTATCTTATCCCTGCTATTGCATTTATTCAGTCATTTATGTAATAAATGTAATCTCCAAGTATTCAATATGGTAAACAATGGAGTCTACCTTTCCTACCCCTTAATTTTCAGTCCAGTAAAATATGGTTTTCTGTCATCCATTTCACTGAGATGTTAGCCATGAATGAGTTCACTATTGCTAAATCTGGGGAGCACATCTTGCCTCTTGCTATGGCTAGTTTTCTTGAGGGCCTCTTTTTCTCTGCAATCTTATTTCCTCATTCTTCCCTTTTCTCCTAGTCTCCTACATGGTGCTCTGGGGGGCATTTCCAGAGATTCAATCTTTGGTTTCTCATCAAGCTATCTTATGCATGTGAGTGGCATCCTATTCCATTTACTTGACAATGATTTCCAAATCCATGACCTGCACCAAGACCTCCTGTCTCAGCTCCAAGTTTTTTTTTCCCTCAGCCATCTGATTGACATTGACACCTGAAGGTTTCATCTGTGTTCTGCTCTGAACGTGTCCCACATTTAACTTAACACAAACATGCATAACTGACCATGAAGTCCACTGCTTCTCATACACCTCTGCCTGGACGTTCTCTTCAGTGCCCTGTACCCCCATTGGTTTTCCTCCTGAGTGTTGTCTTCACTCATGCTGGACCCCAGCCTGGGGGGCCCTCTACACAGTTGATCATTTCTATAGTCAGCCTCTGATCAAATTAGGTTATCTTTATTTTTATTCTGTAACACAGTCAATGAGTACTTATACTAAGTGTAGAAGGAATTAGTAACATTGGTCAATGTCTGTCTTTCTCAGATTTGTGTTATTAGTTTTATCTCTATATTTTCAGAAATCTATTTGAGTCACAATTCCATTTTATAAATATTAGTTTCATTGAAACTTGATAAAGCATGGGGTGTAGTAGTGCACAACTATAATTCCAGCTACTTAGGAAGCTGAGGCAGGTAGGTCACAAGTTTGAGTCCAGCCTCAGGAACTTAGTGAGACTGTCTCAAAAAATTTTAAAAATGGCTATGGATGTAGGTGAGTGGTATATTACCCCTGGGCTTAATTCCTAATACTAAAAAGAAAAAAAATGATAATGTAAACTAAAAATCTATTGCTCTGAAAACAACAAACTGTGGTGTCTCACAATGGGCTGAGAAGAACACCACTGTGAATACCTCTTCCGTGTGGGTTTATCATGTACTTAATATTTAAATCTCGTGTGATATTTAATACTATAGATTAAACTGATGTTCTAAGATTTTATTCATGGTTACTTGGTTCATCTTAAGAACCATATGTCAATCCCTTCACTCTGAAGACCCCTGAAGTAGTGGAGGACTGAGGAAGGGTCTCTAAAGAAGCAACATGGTGGAATCATCATCTTAAGACTTTGCCTTTCTGATCCATACCTGTAGAAAATATGCCTGAGTTAAATCCAGGCATATGCAGTCTCTTAGTACAGATTCATAATATATAAACTCACACATATAATTCATCATGCCATTCTGGTGATTCCTAATGAAGTGCATTCTTTTCTAAAAATTATAATGTCATAATCTCACACACTCCTGTTGTCAGAGACCATGCTGATTGGTAAGCATAACAAGGGAGCCAGCCTAAATTCTAGATCCTCCACTGAACATGTGTGTATTATCTTTTGGATATGAGGTATCCCTCCCCAAACTCCTGTTAATGCAGTAATGTTGAGAGGTAAAGTGAATGGAATGCAAGAGCTGTAACCTAATCAGTTCACCCTAGTTTTGGATGGACTGACTGGGTAGCAACTGTAGGCAGGTGGAGCGTGGCTGGAATAGGTGAGTCACTGGGAACATGCCCTGGAAGGGTATATCTTTCCTATAATCCTATAATCTCTCTCTCTCTCTCTCTCTCTCTCTCTCTCTCTCTCTCTCTCTCTCTCTCTCTCTCTCTGTCTCTCTGTCTCTCTCTCTCTCTCTCTCTCTCTCTCTCTCTCTCTTTCCCCCCTTGCCAGAAGACAAGCAGCTTTCCTCTCTGGGCCCTTCTCTCATGACAGCCTGCCTCATCTTGGGCCCAGGCAATGGAGTGAGCTGTCTATGGACGGAGACCTCTGAAAGCATTAGCCCCAAGGAAACTCTTCCTCCTCCAATTGCTCTTGTCTGGTATTTTGATCACAATGACACAAAAGCTGACTAAAACAGTGCACATGAAGGAGAAAGACTTCTCTAGGGGTTAATTGTCCTACAGACCCAGCTCTGTCTTCTCATGGATGGGGCAGCAAGGACCCTGTGAAAACGTCTCTTGCTACTTGTTCCCTCAATTATTTTATTTTAGCTATTCATTTGAATCTTGTTTGTTTAAATTACAGGTTGCATTTTTTAAGTGTTTTTATGTGTACCAGACACTTTTTTAAGAAGTTTGCATGTGGTCTGGGGATATACTCAGTTGTAGGAGTGTTTGCCTAGCATATGTGAGGCTCTGGATTCAATCCCCAATATCACAAAACCAAACAAACAAAAACAGAAGTTTGCATGTATCTACTCACTACTGTTTTCATCCTGTGAGGTAGATACTATTATATGCCACTTTGCAGATGAGGAAACTGAGACACAGAGGAGTTAAGTAATCTGCATGAAGTATCAGAGGGAACCCAGGTGGCTTGGCCACAGTCTGATTCTGAACCTCTTGAGTAGTGCTTCAGTGTGGGGGTTAATGATGAGGAAGTAAAGGCCAGTTAAACTTTCGATGTGAAAAGCGGTCCACAGTAGAATTGCTTATGTTATTCCAATTATCAGACTTGTGAGGCAACTTATTGTCTTTATTCAGCATTATTTAGTGACCCCAGGTCCAATTCAGGACCTTTTTCTTTTCTATGATTCCCTCTTACTCTTCAGTTATCTTTTTCTTTTCTATGACCCTCCTACCATCCAGTTACCTGAATCTTCTACAGCTTCTCAGCCTCAACCACACCATTTGGCTTATTCAATTATTTGTTGCTATAACAAAACATCTAAGGCTGGGTACTTTGTAAAGAAAGAGGTTTATTTGGCTCAACAAGTTTATTTATTTGCTTATAGGAAAGAGACCAAATAGCATGGTTCTGTGACTGGATGAGGACTCACTGGCTGTATCATAACAAGGCAGGGAAGCAGAAATGAACTATGCAGAAGATATATGTGTGTAAGACAGGAGCTAGCCAGAATTGGAAGGCCTAGGATTGTTGTGCAAATGTGAGTATATGTACATGTGTGCATATATATGAACATGTTTGTGTGCATATGTGTATGTGTTTGTATATGTATGTATGTTCATATGCCAATGTGAACCAAACATGCATGAACAGGTACCTGAGCACACTTACATACAGGAACACAAATATACACACATGCATATATATTTGCATGCAAGTACACACATAAGTACATATGTGTGCATAAGTACATGCATAATTTTATACCACATGAGCATCACAAAAATGTGTATACATGTGTATGTACAAGAATGGACTGACATTTGTGCACATATGATGTACATATTTTCATGTACATTTGTGTATGCATGTGTAGAAACATGTGTGATTGTATGTATGTGTGAGGATATGCCTGTGTATACTGATATCTGTGTATGTGTGGGCACACAAGCACACTGGTTACATACATGTATGTGTATGTGGAGAAGTACATGTTTGTACACATGTGTGGGCATGCATGTGGACCTGCACACACACATATGCATGAAAACATACATGCCTATGTGGGCACATAGGTGTGTGTGTATCTGAATGTTTACATGTATAACTTTTAATATGGTATCTGTGGTGCACATGTGGGTGCATGGCTTGTACACAGCTTGTGTATGATTTTGAATGCGTGTACAAAGTTGTGCATGTCCACATCTCCATGTGTGCATATGAGAGTACAAGTGCATAAACATACAAAATGTGTGTGTGTACCACTATATTTCTATGTTAGTTATGGCTCACATGTGCACATGTGTGCCTGTGTGTACATGTGTGCCTCTGTGCATATTCACATGTATGTGCATGTATTTACACAGAGACCTAATCACATGTATTCATGTATCACATTTGTATAAATACACACATATGTTCAAGTGTGCACAATAAACTCACAAGTACACCCAAGCAGACACATTTACAAACAGGAATATAATAGAACATATGCACACTGGTATATATACTCACATATTCACACACATCTTCACATGCATATACATATCCAGACAGGTGAAAATTATGCAAATAAGCACACCGATATACAAGTACACACAAATACACATGAATATAATTTGCTTGCATAAAAACATGCAAGTATTTTATATATAAACACATTTACATAAATAAATATACAACTGCATGCCTGTACACATATGTTCATGCACATATGTACACAAACACAAATACACCTATGTGCATGTACACATGTACACACTCATGAATGCTTTCATGAGTACTCATATGCACCCTATGCACATACTTGTAGAAACACACTCACCATGTAAATGTACATATGCAAAAATGTGTGAACCCACCTGCATCTATATGTGCATGCAAATGTGTGCAGACACCTGCATATGCATACTAATGTATCACAAACGTGTATGTATCATGACAATGTACACACACATGCAAGCATGTATACACATATGAAAACCTGTGTGCAACTATGCACATGTTCAAATTCATGTACCATGTACACCTATACATACACATGCATGTGTGCACTCACATAAGTGTATGCATAGGAACATATGCACAGAAATATGTTCAGGCATATCTGTACCCATATGAACAGATGTACATGCACAGATGTGACTCACCAGTGATATTGCTGGTTACTGGTGATGAGTTCTGCTTCCTCCATGTAGAAGTATAACATTAGAGAAGCATACAAAAGCAAGCACATAAAGCAGGGTCTATTTAAAAGGGGGTAACATAGACTTCTCCCAGGATGGAGAAGTGGGCCATAGCTGGTATTCTGGTATTCTAAGAAGTGAGAGTATTCTGTCTTTTGTATATGTCCTATGCTTCCTTTGTTCTCCTGCTCTCTTCCCCTTATTTCCTTCCTGTGCATGTGACTAGGTGCAGGAAATGCTCAGTGGGAGGGCCACAAGGTGGGAAAGAGGTGGGCTGAAGAGGCCAGAGAGGAGTGATTCAGGAAGGAAGGGGACATAATTAACAACTCTCTGTAGGGAGGGACAATCCCTGGGACAGGTTACCTTAGCAACAGGTTGGAGCAGGGGCAGGTTATCTTGATAAGGGTGGAGGAAGGGCTCTGAAGAAATTAAAATTTCAATTCCTCCATTCTCTGGATCCAACCCTTGCATATCTGCCTGTCTAATTCTGGCTTCACCAGTATGCTCACATACATCTATACAGACATATGACAAACATACACACATCTGTGTACATGTATGCACAGACATAAAAATGGCACACATTTTCACACACATATATATATGCACATGCAGCCACTTATACTGCACTCATGTACAAATACATATGTACATCAGATTCAAACGTATATGAACACACATGTATGCATACATCAGTACATGCATGAAGGCACACATCCAAACACTAGTAAATGAACTAGCACATACACACAATATTCACACCATGTATACATGTATACTTATATGCACACATGAACACAAAAATATTTGCATATGTAAAACACATATATCACAAATAAGTGTGCACACATTGGGTATGCACAAATATGCACACATGCATACATGTATACAGTTATAAGTGCACAAAAAAACATATGTACATGTATATTTTCACACATATAAGCACATTCACACATATCCATTTGTGTATGCACATTCTTCAAGTGTATGCACACATGCAAGTGTGTACATGGATGTTCACAGTTACATACATGTACAAGCATGTATGCACCTATGTGTTTATGTTTTGTGCAAGTATGTGCATGTATATGCACATGCATGAATACATTGGTGTATATGGGTGTACAAATGTGTGTGTGAATACACACAATCATGCCAAGGTTTTATTATCCCACCTCAGACATAGGCAGGGGCCAATAATTTGAAGGAATTAAGCCCTTATTAAGGCTTCATTAGGTTATCTTTGTCTTTTTTAAATACCTTCATCACCCTGGACCAAAATTAGGAAGATTAATTTTGGATGGTAGATATTGGCAGAGAAAAAGGAGAGACCTGATGAAAATTTTACTGCTATCCTCTTGCCTTCCAAGCCCAGCCCAGCAGCCCTGGGAGGCAGAAAGGACACACAAAGTGGAACCTGTGAATTCTGTGTAAAGCTGATATTCAACCATTTATAGCTGTGTGAACTTCACCTCATGGGGTGTTGTTTTCCATCATTAAGGTTGATATGAGGATTAAACTAAATACCATTTGAGAGTTGTGTTGCAATTTCCAAAGCATTGTGTAATTGCTTGTTATTCTCCAGTTCTTTATGATGGAGTCCTTCTGTCCTACTATGGCAGTCTCTCCTGAGAAACTCATTATGCCTCTTGAACATGCAATGTCACTAACAGTCTTCTGATAAATTATACCATAAACTACTGTACTGATATATGAAACTATGCATATACTGATGTTTGCATACATATACATTTCTATATATGTGATTTTGAGCATGTACATGTTTGTATATGAGTGCAGTATAAGTGGATGCTTGGGCATATGTGTAAGTGTGTGAAAAGTGTGCCATTTTTATGTGTGTGCACACATGTACACACATGTGTGTATGTGTGCTTGTGTTTGTCATGTCTGCATAGACATATGTTCTGTTTGTTCCTGTTGAGCTTTCTGGTCTTCTTGCTGGATTTTAGGGACTTTGGGAAGATCTCTAAGCTTCTGAAGTTCAGATTTTCATTTTGTTTAAGAGTCCTCAATTTATTGTCCAAATCAGGACAATTTTCCTAGTGAAAGGAATGCTATTACTAACAGGCTGGGACAACAAGCATAATCCCTATCACATGTTGAAGGGTATGCAAACTGTTTAGTTAGTGATAGTGTTGATTTTTATTTTATTTTTTTGCTTTTTAAATGTACAACACAATTTTACCCCATCTCTGGTTGCTGATACTTTGTAGAGCATAGATGGATGAACAAGTTCTTGGGTTTTCCCCAACCAACACAGAGTGATTGTTTTCTCAAAGATCCAACACATTGAGTAATCTTTCTGCATCCATAAGAAATCTATGTTCTTATTATATCTTGATTGATTATTGTGACTTTTCCTCTTTGGTTAAATTAAATGAATGTGGAGCAAATAGAAGCAAGATGACCCAAATTTATGGAAGCTCCTAAGTACCATTTATTTGCTCTATCAATGCTACAATCTGCAGAACATGTGGCTCTAAAGGTTGTCATTTTTCCTGTTCTAATTGCAGTGTTCTTCTTTTTCCTTTCCATGAGTCTACTGTATGTCAAGTAACATTTAAACTTTATTTTCTGGGAATCTCATTTTTTAGGTCATATGTTATTTCTACTGTTTACATTTCTGATCTCTCACACAAAGTCACATGCATTCAGACTTGTTTCCTTTGCATTGGATTAGGGGTTTCCTCATGCATCTGCCACCCCTGTCTTCCCTGAAAGCTTCTGAGGACAGATGCTGATGCTGCACACAATGCTGATGTCCACCAGAGCTATGAAGTGGGCAGGCTCCATAGAGTGATCCTGCCCATGCCTCAAAGGAGAGAGTGAACAGTCAGTTAGGAAAGGTTGTTGAAGGCTAGTTCCGGACTTAAAAGAAGGAACAGAATCACATCATCAAATGCTGAGAGTCAGATAAGTTTTACATTATTATAGGAGACTCCTGTGCACATACACATATGATCTTACCCTGCCTGCCAAACATAAATGCATTAACACCTAGGATAAATGACTTCTGCAAAAGTAATATAGTGACTTCCCATGCAGTGTGCCATGAAACTACCTGAAACAGGCAATTTTAAGCATCTTTAAAACAAGCAATCAAAGTCAAAAAGAAGTGGACAGAGAGGAAGAAATCATCTGCATCCCTGCGGTGGAGAGAAGGATTTCTCAGTACAAAATAAGAGAAACAAACAGACAAAAAAATTAAAATAGGCCCTCACTTTAAAAAATATATATAGAGAGAAAAGAACAAAAAGATCCTCAAAATACCTTCATGCACATTCCATCCAAGGTTGAAGTTCTATTCAGAAATAGATTAAAGGTGAAACAAATGGAGATGAAAAGAAATGTGGTGCAGTTATAAGAGCCAGAGAATATTTGAGAACAAGATAATTTGAAAAGCATCTAACAAATGCAAGGATGAAGGGAACTGATGACAGGTAAGTGAACGGCCACCTTAGACAAAGTGCTGCAATCTAGAACTGAAGGAATTCAGGACTCTAAGAAAGTTAAGGGACAAATGATAGCAAGTCGATGGTCATATATTTAGGTATGTATTATTTTAATTCAGAGAAAAACAACAAACAAAATGTGCCTAGAAATAGCAACTGTGAACAGAGAATCTGCATGCACTGACATTCAAAGTTAACCAATTACATACATGTCAGAATAAAAAAATCAAACAAAGACAAGACTGAGGAGAGGATGCATGTATTACTTAACTTTTATTTCAGAACTTTTTAATCAAAATATGGAAAAACAGAAAGATTGAGCTTAATACTTCCAAGAAAATTAAAAATACTTCTTAAAAATCCTTAACTAAAATGAATTACCCATTGCACCCATGGAAAGATAACATATATTAATGTGTTCAATGAACCTAAAGAAATGCATCCTGAGGGAACCTCATCTTCAGTTGGAATCTCCTAAGGGAGCCTCCACAGTCAGGTCATTTGTTTTATTTTCTGATGACTCTCTAGCACCTAGGACAGCTCCTACAGATTGTAGGTACTCAATAATATTTGTGGAATGAGATTTTTGTAAAGGTATAAGTAATGAAGAAAGGCACTGCAAAACTAATAACACGGGGCTCTGTTTTACAAAGGGAATGCGTGAATTTATTTTGACAGGTTTAAGTGGAAGACTTGAGAAATAAAGAGAGGTGTATCATAAGTGTCTCATTATAAACATGCAAACATGAATGGCAGCTGGCTCATAGAGGAGAAACACAAAATTAAAGCAAGGAGCCAAAACACAAAAAGTGGAAGAAAGTAAAGAGGATAAGGAAACATAGTATATCAACAGTGATAACCTGGGGAGGAATATCAAGTCTATTCTCACTGCCTCCCTATTCTCCACCTCCCTCCGTTACCATTAACCTTCTTTGAATCCATCTGAACACCTTGTTCCTGTAGGTGTGTCCTAAGTGTGGACTGTAGATGGTGGTGGTGGACAACACATGATCCAGGCAACCATCCCATTAAAGTGCATATTTTCCCATTACAGACAGGCCTTCGATAGTACTTAACTTATATTAAGTAGTATCCTTAATTTATATTAACCCTTTATCTTATCCTTAATTTATATTAACCCTTTCCTTCACCTCTAATTAAGAAAATTAATTAGAATGTGGAAATTCTACTCCTAAGTAGTATGGGGTGGTATGCACAATGACCACATGGCAGCACCTAGAGATCCTTAGAAATTCAGGCTCTCAGGACCCAACCAGACTTCACTGAAAGGATTCTGCATACTACCAAGATCCCAGGTGATCTGTGTGCACACTAAAGTTTGAAAAGCAATGTTCTATGTCTCATTTTCCTCTCAAAGCAAATGAATGGCTCTAATTTCAGAGACTGTTGGGGCATAGTCTGGTGGTCCCCTTAACGTTTCTCGATTGCCAACCTGTTTATTCCCCAACAAATCTTGGGCTGTGAGTCTCTACGACCTTTTGATATTTTTAATTGACATGTAATATTTGTGCAATTTATAAAATAAAGTGTGATAGTGTGATATAAGTACACAATGTATAATGACAAAATCAGAGAAATTAGCATTTCTATCTCCTTAGATATTTATCATTTTGATGTGTTGGAAAACATAGACACTTCTTTGTTTAGAAATATATCAAAAATTATTGTAGATTATGATTATTCTATTAATGCCCCACTTTGCCCCCCTATTTCCCTATGTTCTTTTATGGGCGTAACCCCCACAATGTCCCAACCTACACAATAATCTTATTTTTTTCCACCTCATTTTTTGCCAATTTGTTTCAGGGGTAGGGAACATTGGTATTATGGCTGGCTCTTTTGATCTTATCCTTAAATCAGAAGGGTCAGAAAGCTCATCCTCTCTAGTTATGTATTTTCTGTTTTCCTACTATCTCCCCTTATTTTAGTTTGCTTTTCATCTCTGTGAACAAAAAGACCTTACAAGAATAACATAAAGGAGGAAAAGTTTATTTGGGACTCATTGTTTTAGAGGTTCAGTCCATGGTCGAGTGACTTCCTAACTCTGGGCCCATAATGAACCAGAACATCATGGTGGAAAAGTGTGGCAACTCAGCGTTTTGTGACCAGGAAGCAGAGAGAACTCCACTCACCAGGGGCAAAATATAAACTCCAAAGTCACATCTTCAGTGACCTTCCTCCTCCAGTCACACCCTACCTGCCCCTATTACCACTCACATAATCTACATCAGGAGATTAATCCAGTTATTAAGTTAAGGCTTTGATAACCCAATCATTTCACCTCTCTTCTTGCACTGCCTCACACATGAGCTTTTGGGGAATACCTTATATCCCATCCACAATGCCTCTGATCTGTTATTCATAGTTCCACTGAGTAGAAACATGAACAGACCTGGTTTTTAAATTTTCATTTCCTTATGACATCTTTGTTTAGCCTTTATATGTTGTTTTTTAAAAAACAAACTATTTTAATGGAAATGAAAACATACAAAAACATACAAAATGTTTCTAAAACTTACAAGGAAAAATGAAATAAAGGGGCTGGGGTTGTGGATCAGCTGTAGAGCACTTGCCTCACATGCGTGAGGCACTGGGTTTGATCCTCAGCACCATATAAAACTAAATAAAAACCAAAAAAAAAAGAAATAAAAATTCAATTTCTTTCCCTTTCCAGATCCTATTCCTCCACCCACAGAAGACCTTTAACCATTTACATTGACCCTTTCTGGTGGTTTTCATTGATTCACAGGTCTATGTCTATGAGGAGCCCCTTGGTACATGCCATTTCTTATACTTTGGAGATGTTCCTTATCCACATAGAGGGTTCTGCTTCCTTCTTTGTCATAATTACACTGCGTTCCAGAGTTTGAATACTGGATGCTTTGCCTCCACTTGTTTTTTACTGACTATACTAAGGGAACATTTGTCTCCAGTGGTTGGCCACAAATGACAATATTGGAACAGAGATGTGCTATATGCATGTTGCAATTAAACACAGCATGTTTCAAAAATTCTGTCACAGTATATTTTCAAGGCAATGTGCCCTAGAGTCCTTTCCCCAATAACACTGCCCCAAATATGTGGTACTTGTCATTTTAATGAAAGTGGCAAGTGATTTTTTGACTGTTAATAAACATACCTTTCTCTCATATTCACTGACATTAAGCATATTTCCATATATTTGTTGCCCATTTGGAGTGGTTTTCATTTCTCTGTTTTTCTTCTTTTCCCATTTTCTCAGTAAATATTCTCTTTCTATGGTCCATTTGAAAACTTTCATTTCAATATCATGTTTTAGCAATTTACCTCTTGTCTATGCTTTGTTAGATGATTTTATGACATTTTTCCCCATAGTTTTTGAACAACTGAATAATATATCACTATCATTTCTTTTATATCTTCTGAGTTTCATCATGGCTAGCAATGGCCTGCCACAAACAGAATATGCATGTATTATTCCAGGTTTTCTCAAAAGATTTTAATCATTTAATTGTTTTGAGCTAGATTTTTGTTATGTAGAAGATGTTAGCTGGTCTCTAATTTCATTTTCTTGCAGAGAAGTGTGACAGGCCTATTTATTAGTGATCTAATGTTTCCTACTGAATTGTGCTTTGGGACAGATCCAATATTCACACAAGACTGATATTTGATTCCTCTTAGGGTTCTAACAATCCACAAATGATGCATTCATTTTATTAGTCTCTATTATAGCATCTAATAATTAGCAAAACATAACCATGCTAACTGATATTTTTATTAAAATATACTGCTCTCTACTATTCTCAAACATGCATTTTCCATTAATTTTTATCTACTTCAAATAAAATACCTCACTGAGACATCAATTACAGTGATATTGTTCACACACTAGTTTGGAGAGCACTGATGTTATTATTACAATGTTCAATCTTCCCATTTTATGTTCCCTATTAACTTTATTCTTTTCTCACATTCTATCATAGGAATTTATGTATAAATTCTACAGCTTATTCAGCGTATTGGTCCTTGTTCTTTCCTGTTATACAACATTTCTAATTATTATACATACTTGTTTACATTATAGGTGGAATACTTTTCCTATTTTATTTTTAATTACTTATTGCTGGAATGGATCATATTTAGAGATTTCTGTATATACTATTGTGTCCAGCAACTTTACCAAATTCTTTCATTAATATTTTGAACTAGCATCTTTGGAATTTAGTGTATGTTTGTATGGGTATGTATGTATTACATATCTATATATTATATTCTACACATATGTTTCAGATACACATTTAAATATTTAATGTACCTTAAATAGATAATATAATATGATATATGCATATATAATAAATACATAATAGATGAATCTCTTATTGGGGCATTTATTCTACAGTTACTTTGCTTTAATCTGTTTTATGTATAATATATTCCATTTGAACAATTATGAGTCCACAGATGAAATTTCACATTTTTAAAACCATAGCTCCTGAAGCAAGGCGAAACTTGGTTGCCCCACTGTTTTAATTTAGGATCTTTCCAAAGTAGACCCTGAGCAAGGAGATGAGTTCACGTAGTTTATTTGGGAGGTGCTGAAAGAACTGGTTTGTGCATGGGAAGAAAAGTTGGGAACGGGCAAAGGTCCAGTGAAGGATACATTACAAACCAGTCATCATGGTGGACACCAGGGGCTTTGCCTCACTGGGCAGCCTCAAGAAGCCAGATGGAAATCATGTCATTTGCAGAAAAATGGGTGGAGACCACAATATTAAACAAAATAAGTCAAACTTAGAAGATCAAGGATCATATGCTTTCTCTCATATGTGCAAGCTAGAATGGAAAAAGAAATAGAAAGGTGTGGGGGGATGATCTCAGAAAAATCAAAGGGAGATAATTAAAGAAAAAGACCAAGGGGTGGGAGGTAGGCAGGGAGGGAAGAAGTGCTGGGAAGCAATATTGGCCAAATTATATTGTTAAATTGTGTGCATGTATAAATATATAACAAAAAACTTGTTATGTACAACTATAATGCACAAATTTAAAAATTGTTGAAAGAAAAATAAAAGCCAGTCAGAACTGAAAAAAAAAAGAAGCCAGATGGAACACCCTTTTGGGCATTATTCCTTCTGATGGGTGAAGGCACTGGGGTGTTTATACACAAGCTTTCTCATCACATGTTTGGTGGTGGGGGTGGGTTGTTCCTGGGAGAACAAACTCAAAAGTCCTGACAAATTCTGAAAAGGAGAGTATGGACAGTAGGTAGCCTAAAATACAGAAAAATCACACAGTAAGTTAATGCTGTTTGTGGCTACCAAACCCTTGAATGCAGATGGTCCCCCAATTTGTCAACTCTGTTATGGTGTGACAGTGGCAAGTGTTTAGTAGACATTGTCTTTGAGTTTGTTTTGTATTGTTTTTGGGGTACCAGGGATGGAAACCAGGGGCTCTTTTCCACTAAGTCACATACCAACCCAATATATATATATATAATTTAGAGACAGGGTTTCCCTGAGTTTCTTAGGCCTTTGCTAGGTTGCTGAGGCTAGCTTTGAACTTTCGATCCTTCTGCCTCAGCCTCCTGAGCTGCTGGGATTGCAGGCTTACACCACTTGCCTTCAAGTTTTGAATGTGCATCTTTTCCAAGGCTGGCCATATGTAGTAGGATATCCTTTTGAGCTACCGAATCAGCCCATTGATCACGAGGAGGAAAACAATCCATAGTCTACAGTACACTGTGTGGCTGAGTTAGGATGTGTATATAGTAGGTAAGATATATGGAATTTCCAACTTAATGATATTTTCAACTTCCAATGGGTTTATTGGCACATAACCCTATCGTCATAAATCAAGAAACATCTGTCCTGTTACTAGTGCTATCTAAAGATGCAGTCAAAGTAAAATCTAAGATAGAAAGAAGGACTGGTTTGTGAGAATTCTTAGGTTTGCAAAAGATTAAAATCACAGAAAAGGAAAAAAAATACTTAATTTATTTGTAAAAGATAAACGGTGAAGTGGGGAAACCAGAAGTTTAGTTCACAAGTCCACTAGGGAGGCTTCTGTAAGATCTGGAGAGGAAAAAAAAAAATCCCAGCACAGGTTCCTCTCAGGTGACACCTTCCTGCTGCTTGGATAGAGAATCTCCTAAACCTTAGGCAGTACTTCTCAAATCAAATTATGCTGTGACTCAGCATGGTGTCCTAAATCTTCACCACTGCCTGTGTAAAGGAAGACAAAAAGACAGGTCTTCAAAGCTAAGAGGAGCCACCCAGGCAAGGGAAGATAAATGAGGAGGACACAGGCGCTAAACATTATCCTGTGGAGCCAGACTCTGTCAAACCAGAGAGAACATGCTCAAGATTAAGTGCTGAAGGATTGCTGCTCCCCAGCTTGTTTGTCTCCATAGAAAGAATTGTGTTTAATGGAGTTCCAGACATAAAGAAAAAATGAAATACTCTACACAGTCAATAAAAGAAAATAATTATGGCAAGCATCAGCTACGTTTTCTAATTTGTTGCTGCTGAGGGAGAGCTGGATCAAGGAGGAATTGCTGGCAATTTAAATGGGTGGCAATTTAAAGGGGCAGCCTAAGAAATAAAGGACACATTGGGTCTAACAGATAGTATAGAAGATACGGTGGCTTCCCTCCCAGGGATTTTCTTTGCTAAACAGTCAGATGTTACACATGCTTGCATGCAGTAGCACACACGGGATGGAAAGTGGAAGGCACCATCAGTGGATGGAAAGTTCCAGCTCCCCTGGTGTCCTGTACTCCATAGTATGTACAAATGTATCCAAACACCCAGCTAAAGCTTGACTTTCTCTCAGGGGTGTTTTCACACCACAAGCACAGTTCTTATGGCACAACATGGCAAACTTCTCAGTTTTTTCTGGAAAAGTTTAGCTTAAAGCTTCTGTGAAACAAAAACAAATATAGATGAGGATCGGATGGGTTTTGAATCAAGACTCAAAACACTCAGGTATATTCCAGAGAATCTTACAGGAAACATGCCTTTGTTATCTGCCCAAAGAATGGCAGTTGCATAAAAATGCCATACATTTGGACTGAAGAGTTTACGCTATAGAATGGATTCATAAGTGAAATTTGGTAGCATTCCAGAATTTCCACAAAGGGGACTTGGCAGGGCTACAAAAGTGACAAAGAGAGTCTTATCCTGTGGCTGCTGTGTGTTGTCAGCATGTATTGTGTGTATTCATAAGGTGGAGAATTAATAGAGGATGAGGGGGGTTAAAATTCTTCCTCCAGCTCATTCCTTGGGATCCTGGGTGGCAGTAAATAAGAAATGCATAAAGAGCCCCTGCAGCACAGAAGAATTTTGTAGCATATCTGAACTCTTGTTTGTGATAAGGTCCCCTCTCTGCTAGCTCTGATAATAGAAGCTCTAATAATTTTTGATTAATGTTATGGTTAGATTTTAGATGTGAGGCAATGGAAGAAGAATTAAAAGTGAAAATTATTGGTTATGAAAGCCTTAACCTCATTGGTGGTAACAGTAAACAGGGATTAACTAGATGGTAACTGTAGGCAGGTAGAGTGTTGCCTATATGAGGTTGGTCATTGGGGGCATGGCTTTGAGCATGTATATTTTGCCTGTGGTGAGGACAGACTTCTCTTTGCCTGGCTCTCTGCTTCCTAGTATAATGTCCTGGGGTCCTTTTCTCCGACACATATTTCCACCATGATGTTCTTCCTCATGATGGGCCCAAAGCAGTGGAATCAGCCATTTAGGGTCTGAGACCTCTGAAACTGTGAGCCCCCAACAACCTTTTTCTCCTCTACAATGGTTCTTGCCAGATCTTTTGGTTACAGCAGTGAAAAGGCTGACTAAAACAGAAACCTGTACTGAGAATGGGGTCATTGCTGGGACTCACCAGAAGTTTGGAACTTTTTGGAACTTTGGGGAAAACTTTGAAAAGTATAGAGATGCAAGCTGGAAAAGCTTTAAAATATTATAGGAGGAGCTTAATGGGTGATTCTGGTGGGACTTCAGAAGACCAAAATGCTTCTTAAGAAGTTAAGAGAGGGCTCATGAGATTTCAGAAGAAAAGAAGGATTTTACTAGAAATTGGACTAAAGACTGCTACAGTCTAGCTGGGCAAAATAACCCAGAGGTGACAAGCAACTTGAAGTTTGAAGCGGGAACTGCTTTATTGTGGAGCAGCAGAGGTATATATATCTGATTACATACAGCTTGACTCAATCAACATCCTCCAATCATAGCATTGCTCTCCTACAGATACAGCAATCAGCCAATAAGGAGTCCCCACCATCTTAATGGCTCGGTGGCGTTGCCTCACAAACCACTCCTCCTGGCAAACTGCCAGGCGCCATCTTGACTTGATTGTGGCCTCCAATAAAAGACAATTCATGTCACATTCTTGGCTAAGATGTTGACTACATTTTTCCAATGTCCTGAGACTTTCTGTGAGTCTGAAAACTTCTTAATTTGGCAAAAGAAATTTCTAAGCTGCATAGCATTCAGGTAGTAGCATGGATACTGATAGTAGCTTTTAGCCAAGTTTATTGTAATATTCAGAAGCAGAACGCAAAGCAGAGACATTTGAAAACTTGCAGTTTGGCTAGAGAAACCTGAGTCAACTGGGGCTAAGGAATATGTGTTGTTAAAGACATGAAAGCCTATTGAGATGAAAATATGAGTCTTTAAGTCTATTGATGTGATTACATTTATTGATTTCCTTATGTTGAACCAACCTGGCATCCCTGGGATGAATCCCACTTGATCATGGGGCATGATCTTGATATGTTTTTGTATTTGATTTGTCAGAATTTTATTGAGAATTTTTGCATCTATGTTAATTAGAGATATTGGTCTGAAGTTTTCGTTTTTTTGATGTGTCTTTGCCTCATTCTGGAATCAGAGGGATATTGGCCTCATAAAATGAGTTTGGAAGTGCTGCCTCTTTTTCTATTTCTGAAATGAATTGGAGAGTATTGGTATTAGTTCTTCTTTTAAGGTCTTGTAGAACTCGGCTGTGTATCTGTCTAGGCCTAAGAATTTCTGTTTGGCTTTTGATGGTGTCTGCTATTTCATCACTTGAAGTTGATCTGTTTAAATTGTGTACATCATCCTGACTCAATTTGGCCAAATTATATGACTCTAGAAATTTATTGATGCCTTCAGTATTTTCTATTTTAGTGAAGTTACACGTTTTCAAAATAATTTCTAATTATCTTCTATATTTCTGTAGTGTCTGTTGTGGTATTTCCTTTTTCATCATGTATGTTAGTGATTTGAGTTTTCTCTCTCCTTTTCTTTGTCAGCATGGATAAGGGTCTGTCAGTTTTATTTATTTTTCAAAGAATCAACCTTTTTTCTGTCAATTTTTTCCAATTGTTTCAATTTCATTGATTTCAGGTCTGATTTTAATTATTTCCTGTCTTCTGCTGTTTTGGGTGTTGATTTGTACTTTTTCTAGGGCTGTGAAATGTAGTGTTAAGTCATTTATTTATTGACTTTTTCTACTTTTAAGAAATGAATTCCATGCAATAAACTTTCCTCTTAGAACTGCTTTCATAGTCCCAGAGATTTTTATATATTGTATCTGTGTTCTTATTCACCTCTAAAAACTTTTTAATCTCCTCCTTGATGTCTTTTGCAACCCATTGTTCATTCAATAACATATTATTTAGTCTCCAGGTGTTGGAGTGGATTTTATTTATAATTTCATTCCACAGGGACATAGCCACATCAATGTTTATAGTAGCACAATTCACAATAGTTAAACTGTGGAACCAACCTAGATGCCCTTCAATAGATGAATGGATAAAAAATGTGGCATATATACACATGGAATATTACTCAGCAATAAAAGAATAAAATCATGCGATTTGCAGATAAATGGATGGAATTAGAGAAGATAATGCTAAATAAAATTAGCCAATCCTAAAAAAACAAACGCCATTTTTTTTATATATAAGGAGGCTGATTCATAGTGGGTTAGGGAGTGGGAGCATGGGAGGAATAGAAAACTCTAGATAGGGCAGAGGGGTTGGAGGGGAAGGGAGGGGAAATGGGGTTATTAATGATGGTGGAATATGATGATCATTATTATCCAAAGTGCAGGTAAGAAGACATAAATTGGTGTGAATATACTATGTTTACAACCAGAGACATGAAAAATTGGGCTCTATAAGTATAATAAGAATTGCAATGCATTCTACATATATATATATATATATATATATATATATATATATATATACATACATACATACATACATATATATCACTAAAGAAATACTTAAGACTTTGTCTAGAGACAAAAGGAAATTCCTGAGGGCATCTCAGAAATTGACAAGATCATACCATCTCAGACTAAATGGCATAAAAGTGAAAATTCCTTTGGGAAAAGATTAGTGAAGCACCCTGCTTGCACAGAGGTGTTAAGAAGTTGTTTTGCAATGCTAGACCACACAGGCACTCAGAGATTGCTGCATGTATGATCCCTGGAGACTTGGCTACTGCTCCCGGTGGTGGCAGACCTTGGCCACACCCATGAGGTGCTAGTTCTGCAGGACTGCAAGATGCTGGAGTTAGGGGGTCATGGAAGCATCCACTGAGATTTCAAAGGAAGACCTTGAAGGCCAAGCAAAGTGCAGCAGGGTTGGAGTCCCTGAGAGGGCAATTCATGGAGAAATGAAAAAAAAGACAAAATTGCAGTGGAGACCCCCAAGATTAAAAAATGCCAGTAACATGGGATGTCTGCTGAGAAAAGCTGCAGGAACAAAGCAGAGACAAGCCAACAGAATCCATGTGGGTTGCAACCAGTAAAGCCATAGGGATGGAACTACACAAGACTTTTGGAGAACACATCACAATGCCATGTGTTCCAGGTGTCAGACATGGAACTACAGGTTTGTGTGTTCAGCTGGATTTTGGACTTGCTTTTGGTCCCACCCCTTCTTTCTGTGCCCCTATTTCTTCCTTTTGGAATAAAAATGGTTACTCTGTGCATACATACATAGCAATTTTATTATATGTTTTTATTATCAATAATTTATATTTATTATATAAATATGCATCACTTACTTTTAATTTTTATAGGAGCTCACAATGAGAACTTGCCTGAGTCTCAAAGGAGACTTTGGACTCTGGACTTGAACTTTTGGGCAATGCTAAAACTGTTGAGACTATGAGGACTCTTGAAAATGGACTGTATATATTTTGCATGGTGAGAAAAGCATGAGTTTTGGGGGGCCAAGGGCAGAATGTTGTGGTAAGATTTTAGGTGTTCTGTATGGCAGTATGTATAAACGTGGATGTGTAACCAATGTGATTCTGCAATCTGTACATGTGGTAAAAATGGGAGTTCATAACCCACTTGAATCAAATGTATGAAATATGATATGTCAAGAGCATTGTAATTTTTGAACAATAATAAAAAATAAAAAATAAATTAAAAAAAAATTTTAGGTGTTCCCCCAAAAGTTTATGCGTGAGACAATGCAAGAAATCTTAGAAGTGAAATGACTGGATTATAAAACCTTTAACCTAATCAGCGCATTAATCCACTGACAGGCATTAACTGTGTGGTAACTATAAATAGAAAATAGGTAGGGTGTGGCTGAAGGAGGTGGGTCATTTGGGGTATGCCTTCAGGGCATATATTTTGTCTCTCTCTCTCTCTCTCTCTCTCTCTCTCTCTCTCTCTCTCTCTCTCCCTCTCCCTCTCCCTCTCCCTCTCTCCCTCCCTCCCTCCCTCCCTCCCTCTCTCCCTCTCTCCCTCTCTCCCTCTCTCCCTCTCTCCCTCTCTCCCTCTCTCCTCTCCCTTCCTACTTCCCTTCCTCCCTCATCCACTACCCAGTGAAAAGTCCTGAGCAGCTTTACTCTCTATGCCCTTCAACCATGATATTCTGCCCCTTGGGCCTAAAGTAGTAGAGTCAGTCATTTATGAACTGAGTCCTCTGAAATTGTGAGCCCCAAATGATCTTTTCCTCTTCTAAAATAGTCCTTGTCAGGTCTCTTTTACTTACTTTTTTACTTCCTTACTCTTTTACTTACTTTAATGAGACAGTGGGTTTGGGGGATGAGAACATGGGAGCTGAAACCAAACTATTTAGCAGCAGACAGCTGACTAAAACAATTAGATTATGAGAAGAAAGATGTCCCCCAATTCCATACATTGATCAACCTTCACTTTGTCTCTTCCTCTTGAGGGACACATTTTTCGGTCAGAAATCAGCTCAAAGACCAATCTCTATGAAGAACTTCAATGAAGTTTGTGCTCCTTGCTCCTTGTAAGTACTCTGAGGTAATTGGTGTAAATCTCTGGAGCCCTAATTCAAATCCTTCTAAAACATATGTAGCAGCCCCTGAGGACACAAAATATGGTTTGTTTCTCTTCATACTTCCAGAATCAAGTACAATGCCTGGTGCATAGTGGAAGACTGAGGTTCCCTTATTCAAGTATGTAGTAGCAACAGAAGGGAGAGTCTAGTGCCTAAAAGTAAAATTCTGAGCATATATTTTCAGTGGATTAGCAACAAGGCTCTAAGGCATGCAGTGCTGGGCACTGATTATGTATCACATGGCAATTTCAAAACCTCTGATTCTGGCTCTCTTTCATAACTCAGGCACTTTTCAAGTCAAAATGCAGCTGAACTTTTTCTATGCTACGTGCCTCTGTGCTTTGTACTGGATCTCTCTAAATAGAAAGCATATTTGAGAATGATACCTACCACAGGAGTGATAACACTCAGTTTCTAGGGTACAAAATCTAAATAAATGTATTCTGCTGCCCCCCCAACCCATGGACACTTTTCTTTTTCTTTTTTTCTTTTTTCTTTCTTTCTTTCTTTCTTTCTTTCTTTCTTTCTTTTTTTTTTTTTACTTAAAGATACCACAGTGTGAGCATTTCTTATCTGAAAATTCAAAACCTGGAATGTTCCAAACTCTAAAACTTCTAAAGTGAGAACATGATACCCAAAGTGGAAATTTCTATGCCTCACCTTATGTGTTGGGTCTCAGCCAAAATGCAAACACACTAAAAATCATACAAAATTATTTTCAGAATATATATATGTAAGGTAAATGAGTTTGATGTCTGTACTTGGGTTTCATTTCCAAGATATTTCATTATTTATGTCATGGTTTGGATATGAGATGTCACCCAATAAGCTCATTGAAAGATAATGCAGGAATGTTCAGAGGTGATATGATTGGATTACAGAGCTGTAACTTAATTAGTGGATTAAGCCATTTTGTTGGGTTGATAATTTGAAAAGATTACTGTAGTGGGTGGTAACTGTAGGCAGGTGGGATATGGCTGAAGGATGTGCGTCCCTGGGAGTATGTCTTTGGAGATTATATTGTATCCTTCTGGCTCTTTTTTCTCTCTCCTTCTCTCTGCTTTCTAACTGCCAGGAAGTGAGCTCTCTTCCTCTGAAATGCTCTTCTGCCATGGTGTTCTGTCTTATCTTGAGTCTGGAGTGGGACAACCATGGATTCAAGTTGTTCTTGTCAGGTATTTTACTCACAGTGAGAAAAAAGCTTACTAACACAAATATATTTTTAATACTCCCCCTACTCAAAAAATAAAAAAAGGAGAATGGAAACACATCTGATACCAAGCATTTCAGATAAAGATCAACCTGTATTAGATGAATTTCATGTTGTTCAATCTAAATGTAAATCTAACAGTTTACCCTAGTGTTTAATAATGCCTGGTATTGCCAAGCATCACTGAAAACTAGGAGAGATGTGGGAGAGCCACAGAAGCTCTTGCCAGTGCCTTCAACATGTATATACCAAGCACTCTAACAAACCCCATTCAAGACTGAATTATGAGACAGTGGGTTTTGGGGATGACAACATGGAAGCTGAAACTAAACGATTTAGTTTTCACATCTGACTGTACCACCACCTAGCTGTCCTGACATAGAATTAAAAAAAAAAAACTTAACCTTTGCTTTAAAATAAGGAGAATTAGTCTTAAGAAATAGGAAGTAGTGTAGTAACTGCTCTAAAATAATTCTGTGATTTTAGTTGTTCAGAGATAACAAACTAGCTGAACTGGGGACAAAATTCATGCTTGTAAGACTCTTGGAATTATGCCTCACTGGAGCTACAGCAGCCTCTGTCCTGGGACAGTTCCAAACACAAATTTTGGGGGGCCCCACAGGTGATATGCCGGCCTACTTTGCTAACCTTAGGAACTTAAATTTAGAAATTCTGGTTTTCCAGAATTTTCTGTCTTAACAATGTAAGTCCTGCCTCCCAAGCAGTTATTAAGTCCCAAACAAACTAGAATGAAGGCTTCCCTCCAGCCCCTCAAGAGAGTACAGGATACAACCATTTCCAGTTTGAGGAAGCAATCCTTCCATGAGACTGTAGGGATGTGAGAAGGCCGGAAGTGACATCAAACTTCCAGTTCATTTCCAACCTTTGCCTCTCAGAGTCTTGCAGCTATTTCTGCCCATTCTTAACTTTCTCCCCACGTTGGCTGATTACTGGACCACACCCATAGACTCTGTTAAGCCTCCCTTGTTGACCAGACCTCCCAGAAATTGTCTTTTCTTCTCTATGTGACACTGGTCTCTATCAATCTGTCAGTCCTACTGTCAAACAATATTAATGGTGACATCTAGAATAGGCTAAATTTGCATAGCAAGGAGAGAACAACCACGTCCCCATAAGAGCCTCTACTGTGCCCAGACCAGGGATCAAAAACTCATTCTGAATAGAGTCACAGAGTATAAATAACAGACTGTGTAGACCACATGGTCCCTGTGCTTACTTGGATGGGTAGAACCTTGTTTGTATTGCCTGGTTGTTCTTAAGCTAAAGGATGAGAGAGCAGCTGTGAGATCAATCATGCAGGACACTGACTGTCCCTTTGTAGAACCCCAAGCTTCTCACAAGAGGGTCAAGTGAGTCTACTCCCATTATGCTTCTCTAGTACCAGGCCAGGAGCTCACTTGATATCAGACAGAGGAATAGTGTCTATTCATGTTTAACTTAAGAAGGAAAGACTTATAGTGTGTTGACACTGTCCAAGCTCAGAGGTAGGATGGTATATAGCTAACTTTAGGAAGATTTCTTGTCCACTCTTAAACGATCTTTAGCAGTGACCTACAAAATGCAAAAATATGAATGCCAGAGACATTTAGTTCCCATGATTTAATTTGAATCATATCATTCAATTAAGTGCACATATTTGGAAAAAATCCAGAGGTTACCATTTAGAAAGGAGAGTTCTGATGACATGAGACCAAAATTAAATCCAGCACTGGAGTCCCTCCTGAGTGATCTTACAAAGGTTCATGGGTAGTGGGAAGGAATCCATTAAGGAAATGCTGCATTTGTACGAGAAGAATTAGCAAGTGTGTCTATAGCGTTAAATGGCCTTATTTCCCCAGAGAGCCAGAAGTGCTTCCATACATCTTTGATGCTTATGAAATTGTTCTAATTTAAAAGCTCTTACCTGAATGTAAGGATTGAATAACAACTATTGCAAAGGAAGCTTGAGCAACAATTTTCAGACTGGCTCCACTGCTGTCCTCTGTGTGTGTCACCTGCAGCCATCATAATCCTCAACCTCCAGACCCAAAGTGGGAAATGTCACAGAAGCCTCCATATACCTCCTGAGGTGGATCCTCTAATACTCATTTCTGCTGATTTGAAGAAATAAAGTCAAAACCTTCACACAGGCAAGAGGCCATTCAAAGAACATGAATGTAGACATTTTTGCCATGTCCCTCCAACCTTGCTGAATTCATATCTTGCTATGGAGAGGTTTCCGCTTGGTCTGCAAGGAGCAGTAACCAGAGGTGAGCATGTTACACCTTCAACAGGTAATCCTGATCAGTTAGCCACTACAGCCCAGTCTTTCATGGGACTGTGGCCAATAGTACTCCTTTGTGTCATTTTCTACATAAAGAGGACCTCAGAGATTGGGGATTGCTCTTCTAGGCCAAAATGGGTAGAACCCCATATTTTCTGCCTAGAGTCTTTTCTTTGAGCCAGTCATTTATCTCCTACCAGTTACCTATCCAGTGAACTTGGCCTTCTCCAGTTATGGGGTTTATGCAGTGACTTTTTCTATAGGAGCATTATACTCAAATTGAATGTCATCAGTGGTTCTGGTATTGAATCCCATCTATGTGGCCCATCAGGCTACTGGTCTTGCTATACAGGGCCAGTTTCCTGTGCCCAGACAGTGTCTGCCTTATGCTGTAGTGGCAGTGTCTTGGTTTTGTTATAGTTAAAGCTTTGTCCCAGAGTTTCATAAACTGACTTCCAGACCACTTACGTATAATCGAATCAAGCCTTTATTGAAGCACACCGGTGGCGGCTAACCAGAACATAAAGCTGTTCCCCTGATCAGCCCCGAACAATTGCAAGGGCACTCCTTATAAGCCTGAAAACCGCAAAAGGGATGTTCAGGGGGTCTAGCCAATGCAAGCAAGCCAGGTTACAGAAGCGGAACAGTGCAGTCAAGCAGAGGGAAGCCTAACCAATCACAGTTAGCCCAGTCACCCCAGTTACAGAAACAGACCCGTTACCCTAGTTACAGAAACATACCCCATTAGGTAGTTCCGTGTTCTTAAAGGTTTCTATAGCAAAAGGAAAAGAACATCTTGCTCCAGTCATGACTCTTCAACTTGGCATGGTTGTTTTACAGGATGAAGTCATAAAACAAAATGGAGTCACATTTGCTCCTACTATCACAGTTTTTCATCTGTAATCTTTTCATCTGAAATCACAGAACCTGTACGTTCCCCAGCCTGCCATCCCTCAGAGGAGCATATCTGTAAGGCATTCTGGAAGCTGAGACCAAGTAACTGGTCAGGTCAACCTTGTGCTGCATATATTTTGGGCCTTGAGCACCCTCAGAAGAAAAAAATAATATTCAAAGACTAATCAGCTCTGTCGGCAGGGCAAAAATTTTACTTCCACTTGCAGAAGGGCGTACAGCAATCAAAACCGAGAGCAGAAATGCCAGGCAAGCAGTCTCCTTGGCCTTTATCCCTGATGCAAGGGTACTGGGCTGTTGTCCATTGGTCAGGGCAGTCTGCACAATCTTTGGCAAGAACATCTATTAAGAAAATAGGGTACTTATCCACTACTCATTGGTCAGTATGACTTCACATTTAAAGAAATATATCTTTTAGTTGTCCCCACCTCTCTTTGTTCCCCTGGTGATGGGAAATTCCCCCTGGGTTGGTGTGTTTTGGCACACACACAGTTTATCTCTGTTGGTCAGGTCAGACCTTCCTTCTCACCTCCTGTTTGTCAAGGGGCTGTGAATTTTTACACTCCACCAGTGTTAACTGCTTGTAACTTTCCATTCTGCTCTCTCATCCAGCTGCCTTTCTTATATCCCAAGTCATTTTATATTGAACGCTAAACACTGTAATTTGAAAATGGACTAAGAGGATTTTCTATTTCTCATACATGGGTGGCTTCTCCTCTTTATTCCTTTCTCTGAACTCACTTGCTTTTGCTTCCTGGTAAATCTTCCAATTCTTCTCAATCCCATCTCAGTCTCAGGCTTTGCTTTGGGAGTTGGGCATCCATGGAGACCTTGGGTTACCAGAAGCTTCCACAGGGCATTATAACCACCAAGAAACAGAGGCAGTGGGTTCTGGCTCACTTGAGTGTCAAGGCTGTAGAAAGTCTGTCCGATGAGTTTCTGGTAGCAAAGTTGTCCACCATGGGAGGGATATAGTCAATAAGGAATGAAAGTTGCCATGCATCCATAGTTGGAAACCTGAGGTGAAGGATGAGACACCCTTGTGGAATCCAGGATTTAGTTTTGTCCTGCCTGAGACCAGGTGCTCTGCTCCCTTCCTGCAGATGGGTGGTAAGAATTCATAAACCCCTGTCTTTGCCTTGGTCAATTCACGGGCTTCTTGTCAAACAAAAAAAAAGCCAAAATCCCAGCAATCATCTCTCTTTAGGAACTTCCTGCTGCCTGGCGTCCCAGCTCCTCGGCCCTTCCTAGGGCTTGCTGACCCACCGTGGGCTCCATCACCTAAGACCCTTCTTGGCCAGTTTTGTCCAACTTTTCCTTTTGTTCAGTCTCTGAGGACTCCTGAATCATCAGTGACTAACAGAGCCTTTTCAAATAAATTTAGTTTTACAAATAAGCTATAATTAATATAGAATAACACTAAAATTCTTGTCTTTGGATTCATACTGACTTGATTTCTGCCTCCTCTCATTTCTCATGTTTTCCTTTATGTTGTTTATCCAAAACATTTTATTATGTCCGTGTAACTTTAAATTTACCTCAATGGTAGCCGGGAAGTCCTGGTTTTAATGTTATATCTTCTTTGTTACACCACATTTGTCAAGGTCCCTGGACCTAGTTTATTTTTTGTCTTCTCTGTCTTTACATCCTCTTCATTCTCTTTAATCACTGAGTGAAAGTCCATGAGTCTGCATCCTATTTTATAAATAACTATCTATTCCATTATATAAACAGCAATAAATAATGGATGCATAAAGTTGAGATAATTAGCATGAGAATAGACCTTAGTGATTGTAAATTCTAATTTCCTTAGTTTTCTAAGGACAGGAGTCAGACTCACAGGTTGTAAAAGCTATGTAAAAGAAAAATTACCACTGTGATGACTGGGTGAACAAATAGCAAAGGGAACCTCTCCAGAGCATGTGTTTATGTCTACTTCCCTAACAACCTGACCTACCCATCGTGAGAGGAAATGCTGTGAATTGAGGCTACTCCATCACTGTCTGCATGCCATAGACTCGCTAGCACTTGGTCCATAAGGCTAGAACACTCTTCTCTCTGGATTTTTATTTTGTGGGTGGGCAGGGAGGGGCACTTTACCAGGGATATTTTTCTACTAAGCTACATCCCTAGCCCTTTATGTTTTTCATTTTGAGACAGAGTCTTGCTAAGCTGTTTAGGACTTCGCTTAAGTTTCTGAGGCTGGCCTTGAATTTACAAATTCAAAAAGCCTCCTGCTTCAACCTCCCAAACTTCTGGGATTACAGGTTTGCACCACCATGCCCAGCTCTGATGATCTTTCATTAGCACTACTTTTAGTAATCTACCATAAACTGCAAACTATGATCATCCATTCTTGTGATATCTGTGATGATATTCCTCTTTTGTCAGTTCTGCTTTCTAGAGTTTTGGTGCAGATTGGGACGATGCTTCCCCCCTATTGAAAAAGGTGGCTGATGAGAAAAGTAGCCAAACCTACTTAAAAGTGGCTCAGAAACAACTTAAGAAAAAAAATACCAACTTGCTTTTTCATGCTTGTTAGATACCTTTGAATTAACCTTTCTTGAAAGTATAGAAATGCCAGAATTGTCTTCTGTCTCTTGTTTTCCTTCTTTTGTGAACAGGCACCGGCATCTCCTCTTGTTTGAGGGCTGTGGACATATCATTCTAAGTGCCAAAAAAATGAAAGCAATGTTTGGTTTTACAGTTACTTGACTTGGAGACAATATTTGATTCCAACTAGAAATGTGCCAAATTAATTCTCTTGGATAATTTTTAGGTATGATTACCCCATGAGGTAGGGAATTGCTCTGAGGACAGAAGTAGTATGTAGGCCATTGCTGGAAAGTTTTGATGAAAATGAGCCAATATCTCTGTCAAATTAGCTCCCACTGCACCAGCCATGCAGCTGTGGGCAAGGCAGATGTCAGAGGGGCCCTCTGCTGGCATTTCACATCGCCCTATTCATTTAGGGATCTACCCAAGCTTTCCATTCCTGTTACAATTCCTTGACTCTCTGACTTGATGTGCTGTATATGCAAGGAGTATCAGGTGCTGACAACATGCACTATCTCCTCTGACTCCCCAGTGCTCATCTTCAGACAGTTATCTACAGCCTGAGAGCATATTGCATATTTCTTTTAAAATTTTAATTAAATTTTATCTTTTCAAGTTTTATTTCATTTTTAATTAACAAATAATAATTATGTATATTTATGGTTTCTACATGTGTATACATTACAGCATTATCAAATCAAGCTAATTAACATAGACTTCACCTCAAATACTTGTGATTTCTTTGTAGTAATGATATTTAAAATTCTATTTTTAACTATTTTGAAATATACATTATTATTAACTATAGGCAACATGCAAATTTATTTCACTGGATCTAATTGTAACATGGAACCTGTTGATTGCCATCTGCCCTTTCTCCATTTGCCTTGCTACTACCATTCTGAATTCTATTCCTAGAGTTTGGCTCTCTTAGATTCCATATATGAATGAGTTCATATGACATTTTTTTTTCTGTACTTGGCTTATTTCATTTAACATGTAGTTTCCTCTAACTTACTCATATTGTTGCAAGTGACAAAATTTTCTGGATTTTTCTTAAGGCTGGATAATATTTCATTTTGTATTTATAACACTTTTTTTAAAAAAAATCCATTCATCCTTTGGTAGATACTTAGTTCATTTAAGTATCTTAGCTATTGTGAATAATGCTTGCAATGAACATAGGAGTATAGACCTTTATTTGGCATACATTTCAATTCCTTTGTGATGGAATTGTTGGATTTGTTTGGGATCAGCAAGAAATTCTGGGAGTTAATTCTCCAAGCAGCCCTCAACCAAACAAGGAGATGGCAAATAAACATCAGCTTCTTCCTTATCCTGGCGGACACACCTGAGGTATGTTCTATACAGTCTCTTAGAATGTTTGGAAAGTGTACTCATCGTGATACTCAGCCTGAGCTCCCCAGTAGAACAATTGCACCTTCTCTCTAATTCTAAAAACTAATGCTTGGTCAGAACAGCTGAATTTTAATATAGTCTAGACCTTATTGAATTTTAATATGCCTCTGGAGACTATGTTAAAATGACAAGCACACAGGTGATGTTGACATTGCCTACTGTAATGGTCCATTTGAATTGTCAACTTGATTGGATTAATAGATGCCTAAGATTGAGAGGCTTCTGGGTGTGTCAATGAGAGTGTGTCTAGAAATAATTGGCATATGAGATGGCAAACTGAAGCAGAGACACTCCCTAAGTGTGGGCTGCACCATCCAATAGGTTGGAGACTTGGATGGAATAAAACTTGAAAGAAGAAGGAAGCAGCAACAGATGCAAGTTTGATTCTTCTTGAATGGATTCTTGGTTGTTTCTTCTTTTGTTCCCTTTATTTTCTGTTGATTAGAAGTTCATCTAAAGGACATCTAAAGTTCCCTTGAGGACATCAGACTTCACTCTTCCAAAGTAGACACTGCCAGTGATTCTCCAGGGAGTTTCCAGGTTTTCAGACCTGCCCTGGGATAGCTTTGTTTATCCTTCTTGTTCTGAGACTTCTGCATGTTGGACCACAAAACTAGTGGTTTCTCCAGCTTTCCAGCATGTAGATGGCCATTGTGAGACTATCCATCTTTGGTTGAGTAAGCCAAAGTAAAAAATCCATTTTTTACTAGCTTAAAAATGGATTCATTATACAAAGGGATCCTGGAATGTATGGTTATGTTAGAACTCTGAAGGATAGCCAAAGGACAAATGGGCGTATGCCACAACATGTAGGCACAGGTCTCTTGGTTCAATTCATCTAGAGAACCCTGACTAATAATACATCAGCCCATGAACAACACTATGAACAGCAAAAAACCTCTAGGACTCCAAATCCCAATCTTTTATTCAAAATGATATGTGCTGCAACCAGCATGGCCAAACTAGCAGGTTCTGGTGAAGAGCAATGGGAGATTGGAAGAAATAATAGTCACATACACAGACCTTGAAGACAAAACAGCTGGGATCAGGTGGAGCAATGCTCTCTGATAGAGAAGCAAGTCTAAAGAATTATACGAGCAATCTTTATTATATATGTCTCATTAACCAGATTAAAGACTATGCAAGCATTATTCTTGTTATTCATGAAAGTTACAGAGTTAGTAACATTATGCAGCTATTTCTTTAATTACATTCTACAGTTGCATTGTGCAACCTTAGGGGCATTTTGTAGCTCTAAAGAAAGTCCACTGTTTAAAGTTACTTTTTCAAGGGTAGGTTCAGGAGCAGTGGAATGGTGAAACATTGTGGTTTTCTTAGCAAGAAAATCCCTTCATTCCCAGGAATTGTGTGCCTGAGAGCAAGGTCAAGGCGCAGAAACTTTCCCAGGCACCAAGCATGCCACAGTAATGAAGTCATCAGGGACCCCAGTCTTAGAAACTGGTCTCCCAATCACTGTCACTGCTCTCCACAGATATGTGATGGATCATAAATGAAGAGTCCTTCAACCTTTCATTGGGGCTCAGGTATCAAAATCAAAGAGAAACTTCATAGCTCTAAGGTAGAATACTTGCCTAGTGTACATGAGGCCCTAGGTTCAATGCATGCACCACAAACAAAGCACTCCCTCCCCTGAGGGAAAAAAAAACATCTTAGACTATTATGAAATAACCTGTTATTTTAAATTTCAAAGAAGGGGAGAAATGATGAGACTGCTTGAAAATCTTCAGGAATTTAGAAACTTTCCAATAATTCTCAACTCTGTTATTTCTCTCTCCCTCCCTTGGTAACTTTCCCATCTATTCCTCCCTTGGTAACTTTTCCCATGACTGGCAAGGTGAATATGGCAGTTGTCTATCATTACAGGGCATCCTGTGCTGCCTTATGATTGACCAGTGGCCAATGTCTGGTTCAATCAATGTTGTCCAATTATCTTTAGTTGTAGTCACTTTTGTTCCTTAATCTAGAATAGATCTACTATATCTTTTCTTTTTTTTTCATGACAAAGCAATCTTTTTGAAAAGACAGAATGTGGAGAATATCTTATATCATATTTATCTGATTATTCCCTTGTGGTATCATTTACTTTATTCTTTTGTTCCCTTTATTTCCTGTAGATTAGAAGTTCATCTAAAGGCTTGAATAGACTTAGTCTGTATGTCTGTGGCAAGAAAATTTCATGACTGACACTATCTCATTAATTCTGCATCTCTTAATTGCTAATATCATTTCATTATCTAATGTCACCTGATTCACTGGGTGATAGTCACATCTCATCGCTGCAAAATTAAGTATTCCACTTAATTTTAACAAGTTAACAGTGGAGTTTCCTCATAACACATAACCCAATAGATTAAGCATCTGTTGGTGATCCTTTCCTGAATCAATCACTTTACTGAGGGCTATATTTTCTGATTCTGTCATTTATTTTAATTGGTGCTTTCCTAGGAAGAAGAGTTTGTCCTTGCCAACTGTGGGATGACTAAACTGGCAGGGTAAATAATTAAGTTTTTACTTTAATCATGTTTTAGAAGAAGAGATTTCTTGGTCACCTCCCTTAAGAACAAAAGATGTCTCTCCTCGACCCCCTTCCCCACCCTCCCTCCCTCCCTCCCTCCCTCTCCCTTCTTACTCACTCCTTCATTCCTTTCTCTCTTTCTTGTTCTCGATCCTTCCCACTTCCCTCACTAAGGACACATATATTTATTCAAAGTTTTAAAATTGTTTATAGTAATTTTTCTTGCTGTTCAAATTGCCACAAATCTACTTGGTAGGAGACTTGTGTCTGCAGTTTTTGTCATGCCCCGTTTGTCCTTTGGAGTTCTAACAGAACAAGACATTCCAGGTTTTCTTTGCATCAACATTTCTCCAGACTTGGAATCAGCATATGTGGGCTGGTACTGAGAATTCACAATCTGGACACAGACATGCCTACTTCCAAAGTTTTGTTGCTTTGGGTCTTTTTAATTTTTCCAGTTAAAAATGTTATAAGGCTTTTTCCTAAACTTTTACAGTTGTGTGTATAGTTGTGTGTGTTTCACCTAAAGAGTATAACCAACAACCTTAATCTATTTGTTAATCTTTTTTTTCATGCAATGTACATAAAATAGCTTCAGCATTTCTATGTCAGTATTGCTACTCATGAAACAGAGACTGAACATTTTTTCTTTGCAGTTTTTCTTGTCACTAGAATATATTACCCCCAAGAATCAGGCTTAGAGGGATGTATTCAAATTGATTTGAAATAAACCTTTACCCAGTGTGGTGATGATTCTAATTTGATACACAGTCATACATTCTTTTATTGCACCTCATTTCATTGTGTGTAACAGATCATGCATTTTTACAAATTGAAAGTTATGGAAACTCTGCACTGAGTAAGTCCAGTGACACTGTTTTTCAAAAGCCCAAATGATAGATAATATTTTTCAATAATAAAGTATTATTTAATTATGGTATGTAATTATTTAGACATGATTCTACTGCATACTTAATGGAACCCTGTGTAGTGTGTACATACCTGTTACATGCATTGGGAAACCAAAGAATTCACAGGACTCACTTTATTGCAGTGATCTGGAACCAAATCTGCAATATCCCTTAGGTAAGCCTGTACACTGGGGTATATTCATTTTTAATTTAGCATGTTTTCTTGTTTTTCAAATACAAAAGGTATTTACATGGTTCAAATGGTAAAAACTACAAAAAACATATACTTCAAGAAGTTTAATTTCTATCCTTCTTCTCTATACTCTACCATTTGGCCTAGGACTATTCTATAGTATTCTGTCAGTATTTCTTTGCTGAAACAAAGCAAAAATCATTATATATATATATATATATATATATATATATATATATATATATGATGCATTTGTATGTTTTAGTGAGCTGTTCATTGCTGTGACCAAAAATAGCTGATAAGAACAATGTAGAGAAGTGTTTCAGAGGTCTCAGCTCATAGATGACTGACTTCATTGCTCTGGGCTGGAGATGAGGTAGAACATCATGGTGGAAGGACATGGTGGAGGAAGGTATGGCAGTCATGGCAACGATGAAACAAGGAGCTCTGTTCATCAGGGACAAAATATAAACCACTTGTTTTCAGTGATCTTCGAGTCACACCTTACTTGTCTACAGTCACTGCCCTGTTAATACTTACCAGTGAATTCAGGCACTAATAGGTCAGCACTCTCATAACCCAATCATATCACCTCTGAATTTTCTTTTTTTTCCTACATTTTTTTATTGATGCATTGAAGTTGTATACAATGATGAGGTTTATTGTTACAGACTCATTCACGGGCACAATATAACAATATAATTTGGCCAATATCACTCCCCAGCATCCCCTCCCTCTCCACCTTTCATCCCTTGGTCCCTTTCCTCTATTGATCTCCCTTGTATATTCAAAAGATCCCTCCACTCTGATTTCTTGTCTTTTTTTTTCACATATGAAAGAGAACATAGGACCCTTGACCTTCTGAGTCTGGCTTATTTTGCTTAACATAATGCTCTCTAGCTGCATCCATTTTCCTGCAAATAATATAATTTCATTTTTATGGTTGAATAAAACTCCACTGTGTATATGTACCACATTTTCTTTATCCATTCATCTGTTGATGGACATCAAGGGTATTTCCATAATTTGGCTCTCATGAATTGTGTTGCTATACATGTGGGTATGCATGTGTCACTGTAGTGTGATGACTTCAGTTAAGATAAATACCCGGTGGCTTCCTGGGTCTCGTGGTTCCTTGCCTAGTCTTTTGAGGAACCTCCACACTGATTTCCATAGTGGATATACTAATGTTCTCTTTCTCCCACATCCTCCGCAGCCATTCTGACTGGTGTGGGATGAAATCTCAGTGTAGTTTTGGTTTGTCTTTCCCTAATTGCTAATGATGCTGAACATTTTTTATATATTTGTTGAGCATTTATTCTTCTGATATGGGTATATTTATTTCATTTGTACATTTGCTAATTGGGCTATCTGATTTTTAGTGTAAAGTTTTTTGAATTCTTTATATATTCTAGGTATTAAATCCTTTGTCATAAGAGTTAGCTAGCGTTTCTCACATTCTATACGTTCTCTATTCACTTTTCTGTTTCCTATGCTGTTCAGAATCTTTTTAATTAGATGTTATCCCTTTTATTAAGTCTTAGTATTATTTCCTGAGCTCCAGGAGTATTACAGAGAAAATTGTTGCCTGTGCCTACATGCAAGAGTTATTGACTGTATTTTCTTCTAGAAGTTTCATAGTTTCTGTTTATAATTCATAGATCTTTGATACATTTTAATTGACTTTTATGCAGGGTGAGAAATAAAGGTCCATTTTCATTTTCTACATATGGTGAACCAGTTTTCCCAGCACCATTTGTTAAAAAGGCTGTCTTTTCTTTAATGCATATTTTAGGCATCTTTGTCAAGGATCACATGATTAGATATGAGTCTGTGTCTTCTGTTTTTATTATTATAGCCCTGTAGTATAATTTGAAGTCAGACATTGTGATGCCTCCCGGATCCCCCACTCTGCTTTCTTGTCTTTTTTTTTTTTTAATCTCTAGATTCCACATATGATAGAGAACATATGACCCTGGACCTTCTGGGTCTGGCTTATTTTGCTTAAAATAATACTCTCTACCTGCATGTTATTCTCTTCTTTGTTAGGAAATCTTAATGTTAGCAACTTAATGTTAGGATATTCTCTTCTTTGTCTATGATTGAGAACAATACAAGTAGTAAAGAAATATCTTACCCTTGACATTTTAGTGTTAACTTTTATTATTGACTTTTATTTGTCTATGTTATCTTATTAAGCTTTTATGGCTTAGAATTTCTTGGGCTATTATGGGTCTTTTATTTTTCCAAATGAGCTTTACAACTCTTTTTTCTAGTTCTGTGAAGAATGTCATTGGTATTTTGATGGAGATTGCATTTAATCTGTATATTGCTTTTGGTAGTTTGAACAGTTTAGCAATACTAATTCTGCCTATCCATGAACATGGCAGGGCTTTACATCTTCTGAGGTCTTCTTCAGTTTTTTTTATTTCCTTTATTCAATGTTCCATAGTTGTCATTGTAGAGCTCTTTCACCTCCTTGGTTAGATTTATTCCTAGTGTTTTGTTGTTGTTGTTTTTAGACTCTTGTCACCGTTAAACTTTTTTCATTGCCTCACACATGAGCTTTTGGGGGACACCTTATATCCAAACCACAACATTTTATCTCCCCCTTTTATTTTACACAAAATGAGGCATTTTGTTTACATGGCCCTATACATGGCTTTTCTTTCATTCTATTTTTTCACTTTTCAGTACATTCTGGAGATGACTCTTTATTCTATCTGTCATCATGGCAGGTATCTGCTCTCAGGTGGTCCATGTGTGATAATGCCATGATTCACTCTGGCAATCCTCTCTGAATAGACATTTGGATGGTTTCCAATATATGGGTGCAATATATAATGCTACAATGAATACACACAAACATCAATTGATGCATATTTCTGCAGGGGAGTGTTCAAGATAAAGTCCTAGAATTGAGATGGCAAAGAGGAAATGCAAAAAAAAATGTTATTGGTTATTGACAAATTTTTCTGCATAAGGTGATATTGTTTTGCTTTTTCTCCACAAGTCGCCACATGGTTCATTCTAATTTTTCTTGAAATGTAGTGGATTAGAATTTCATCTCAGAACTGTTAGATTTTGTTTGCTACCATCATGTCTAGAATTTTTTGTAACTATGCCCATAAGTGGTATCTATTTGTATTTTCCAGTTTTGTACAAAATTATATTTGCTTCATGACAAAAATGTTAGGATATTCTCTTCTTTGTCTATGATTGAGAACAATTCAAATAGTAAAGGAATATCTTACCCTTGACATTTTAGTATTAACCATCATTGACTTTTATTTGCCTATGTTATCTTATTAAGCATCTGGGCTGAGAATTTGTAGGTGTGCTGGGTGAGGTGGGGTGCAGACTCACTGAACATGTTCCTTAGTCTAGATAAATGTGACTCTTTAGATTTTTTTATCATTATCATAGTCAGATTGGTAAAATAATATTTTTCCTGGGAAATTAATTATTTCTTCAGATTTTTAATTTGTATATCTTTCTTTCTGTATAGAACTGAGGATTAGGGTGTCCCTTTATTTTTAAAATTTATTTTAACATTTATTTTTCCTTTATCACTTTCTTTTTGGTTTATATATATTTTCTCCCAAGGTTACAACTATGTTATCTATTTTGTTGATACTTTCTAAGAGACAAATTTTTAATTTCTTTTTTAGTTCTACCATATTTATTTTTTCTAACTCATTGATTCTGCTTTTCATATCTTTGTTCTGAGCTAGGCATAGTGGTGCATGCATGTAATCTCAGCAAATCATGAGAATGAGGCAGGAGGACCCTTAGTTTAAAGGCAGATTCAGCAACTTAACAAGACTGTGTCTCAAAATACAAAATAATCTGGGAATACAACTCAGTGATAGAGCAGTCCTGGATTTAATCCTCACTACTGCAAATTAAGAGAACAAAACCAAACAAACAAAAAGCCAAAACAAAGCAAACAAACAAAAAAAAACTTTGCTCTGAAGTCTACAATATCTCATGTTTTAAAAGTTACTCCTGCTTTTCCTTGATTTCTATTTGCATAATATATCACTTTTCATCCTGCTATTTTCATCTGCTACTCTTAGCAGATGCTCTTATCAAGTTGAGGATATTTTGCTCTAAATATTTTATGAGTGCTTTTATCATGAATGGGTGTTCAATTCTGTTCAATAATTGTATGCATGGGATGATATGATCAAGCCAGGTTTCTTCTTTAGTCTGTTGATGTGTTGGATTATAATGATTAATTTTTGAATATGGAACCAGATTACATCCTTAAAATCTACCCCACTTGTTGATGGTGCTTAATTCTTTTGTGTATTTGCTCTTACTTTGTTAAAATTTTTAAATCTATTGACATAAATTTTTAATTTTTTTAGTACTTTGTCTTATTTTTATTAGGTTAATTCATAAAATAAATAAGTAATTGTAATCTCTTTCCTTAATAGTAATAGAGTTATTTGTATTTTCTATTTATTATTGAGTTGATTGCCATAGGTTTTGTTTTGCTTTGCTTTGCTTTGTTTTGTTTTATAGGGTGTGGGTACAGGGGATTGAACCCAGGGGTGCTCTATCACTGCATTATAATCCAGACCTTTTTATTTTGCGTTTTGAGACAGGGTCTCACTAAGTTGCCTAGATTGGCCTCTAAATTGTGATTCTCCTGCCTCAACCTCTCGAGTCATTGGTATTACAGATGTGCATCATTGTACCCAGTGGTAGTTTATGTTTTTTGAGTAAATGCTTCACTCATATAATTGGTCAAATTTTAAGTGCAGAGCTATTCTTAGCATTGGCTTCTTTTCCTTTTGATGTCTGAAAGGTCTGTAGTGATGGCCACTATTTAATTTATGATACTGATAATTTGAGTCTTCCCTCTTTTGTTTCCAATCTATAAAATTCTCATTTACTTGATTTTCTCTATTATTTTTCTATTCTATTTTACTTGTTTTCCTTCTCATCTTTAGTCTTTTCATCTTTCTCATCATTTTTGTATTTTTTTCAATCATTTTATTTGTTTTTAAGATAAGGGTTTACATGAACTCAAGTCTTCTCATTTCTAATACTTGCATTTTGTGATAGAAATCTTTCTCAAATTTGTGCTCCACAAATTTGGATATGTTCCATTTTCATTTTCATTCTATTCAGTTTATCTTTTACTCTATTGGGTAGGTTTATATTTTTATTATTTTATTTTTTAATTATGTTTCTTTTTACCTAGCACATAAAAACATAAACATTGTACATATTAATGAGATAGCATGTGATGTTTTAATACATATATACATTGTTTAATGTTAAATTAGCTTAAATGTATCCATCTCCTCCAATATATATCATTTCTTTATGGTGAAAAATTTCTAAATTCTTTCTTCTACGTTTTGAACCTCTTTGACCCATGGAATAATTTAGAAATGGTATAATGGTATATATAATGGTATATATGATTATAGTTCACCAGCTCTCGTGAGCATTCATAGACCTGTGTGGTTACTGGCCTTTAGGTGAAAGAGAAAAAAAGGCAATAGTGTCTGGTTATCCACAATAACTTTAGATTGTTACAGTCAAATTCAATTTTCCATACTAAATCTGTCTAATAACTTTGCAAATTAATGAAGATAACTCCATATATTGTTCTATAACCTCCCAGAGTTGTTTAAGTCTATATGTTTTGTTACATGTTTTTAATTTGGGATTTTTATTACATTTTACTAAAAGCTTTGAGTGTTAGAAAACAAAAGAAATCCTAGATATTCTAGAAAATATAGGACCCTACAAGAAGTAAAGCTGTATTCTCTGGGTTCCTGAAGGTCCTTGATAATCAAGGATGGTTTTGCAGAGCAGCCAGTCTTGATTATTAGAGAGGATGAAAAAATCCTAAAAATGGTAGAAACAATAACTTGGCCAGAAAACTACAGGAAAATAAGGCATGAGGAGATCAATTCTGGAATACTGGCAAGGAGAGGGATATGTCACAGAAGAGACAGAGGAAAATTATTTGCTGTGAAGTTTATTAAATTCTTAAGGAACTTTTCTCTGAGCTGAGATGTGTTATTAGAAGAGGCCAGAAGAAGGGCTATCCTGCCCAAAAGAAACTTGTGACAAGAAGATAATAATGTAGAGGTGAAATATTTCAGGAATTTGTATGCCCATATAGGGAAACATCTAAAAGCTGAAGCAAGGAACAGATTAGGAGAAAAGACAAAGAAGGGAGCAAAAAGTTATAATGGGGAAGCTCAGTTCAGGAAACTCACAGACCTGACTCCATTCAGCATTCAGAAACCATCAGATCACCGGCAGAGGACCGTAAACAAGACCCTCTATCTGAACAGTGGGAATAATTGATCAAAGAGTGGCGCCTACCCTGGTGGAAGGAGTAGACACCAGTCTCTTGTCCAAGGAAAGTTTGGGTAAATCTGTAATGATCTCACTCACAGCAGGCATGAGCAGGCAGAGCATTGGCAGGTGGTTTCAGGTCTACATATATTTCCAGTCTGGAAATTTAACAAGTAGATATAGTATCTTCTGTGCAAAGGCTAATGTACAAGAATAATTTTTTTTTAAAGAGAGAGAGAGAGAGAGAGAGAGAGAGAGAGAGAGAGATTTATTTTTTAATTCTCGGTGGACACAACATCTTTGTTGGTATGTGGTGCTGAGGATCGAACCCGGGCCGCATGCATGCCAGGCGAGCGTGCTACCGCTTGAGCCACATCCCCAGCCCCATACAAGAATAATTTTGAAAGAGAAAATCAGGATCTAAGCAAACAATCAGTAGGGAACTAGCTAATAATTAAGAGTTGTTCCTACAAAGAAACATCAAGCATTTGTTAGAAAAAGAAAGTATTTTTGATACAGTGGAATTATCTCTAAAATGTAATCTAAAGTATAAAAACTGTAGAATGTAGAAAAATACACATACTTTCATTGATGTAGAAGTAAAAGCATACTAGTATTTGCATAACAAATTTACTTTGGCATAGAAAAATACTATCCTAAAAATTTGCATAATAAAAATACTTGTATTAGCATATATTATTTCTTAAAAGTTAAGCAAACATGAAGTAAAAACTGTGAAGTAACATGAAACAAAACATAAAACAAAGCTGATAGGCTTAAGTGTCTCTGGGGAGGAAACTATGCACCTTATTACCAAGGTGGAACTGGGCTAATTGTCATAGTATGCACTTTGGCTCTATTTGATATTTTTATTAATCGTGAACACTTATATCTTTATTTTTTATCAAAATAAAGCCACTTTTCAAGATTAAATACTAAGAATGAGATCATTAACCACAAGCTTAAAGGCAAAATATAGCCATACAGAAAACAGGACAAATTTGAAATCTGGGCAAGGAGACCAAGACTAATTCTATTGACAAGGTGTTAGAGTCTGTAAACAAGTCAAAATAACACCTGGCATTTTGCCAGGGGAATGTTAGAGTTCATAAACAAGTCTGGATGGTGCCTGGCAAAATGCCAGAGGGAGTGGTTTGAGAAGTAACAAAAGTGAGCCACTAAGTGTGGAGATTCCTTATTGGTTGGCTGATGTATCTAGTTTATGCTAATTAAGATAAACTGTGCAAAATGTATAAATAGCTCTGTTGTCCTACAATGAATGGCTCCTACTCCTGCTGTATCAACGTACACAAGTTATTCGTCACCACCTCCCCACCCCCCCACCCCCCCACCCCCGTTATTTTGCTGCAGCCGGACTGTGGCAACAAGGAAAAGACCAGTGTGGCCAACCAGATTGTCCAGGCCCTTGGCTTAGATTTATGAAGTCTAACAAAGCACAGGAATGCACCCCTGCTCCCATCTGCTTCTGTTTTTTGGACAAGAAGGGTATCAGGTGGGAAAGCCATCTGGCCAGGTGAGGAGTACTAGAAAGCTGGCAGATAGGAAGGAGGGCAGTGCTCCCAGGCAGGTGTGCCCATGCGGGTGCCCTCACATGGTCTTTGAGACATGGAAATAGAAGCAGGACACCAGACAGTAGAAGGTACAACAAAATATTACTCCACCTTAAATAAATAAATAAATAAATAAACAAACAAACAAACTTTAGACAAAACACCAGACAAGATAGAGGGAAAAAATAGGTAAAAGCACATGATGGAAAATAATAATAAAAGCATTGACTAAAGTTTAAAGTTGTGTTTGCAAGTTCCTTCCACATTAGCCTCAGTCAGCATGCTGTCCACTCTGCCCCATCCTCCCCACAAGGACACATTCCTATCAGGATCCTGCTTCTCTGCTGTTTTCAATCCATTGTGCTTTGGCTCAATTTTTAAAGCTGTTAAGGAGAATGCCAAGATATTACATTGGATGATTAAAAGCAATTAGTGTTCATAAGCTCCTTGTAATTCCAAAAGTTCTGACAAGATGGGCCTTTCAATTGCTCCATAGTTATCTTGTAGCACTAGAAATAACAGAATTAAAGAATACATGATTACTCAACTGTGTACGAGTGAGCTGCTGTGATCAAAGAGACCACACTGTTATAATAATAAAAAATCAGCATCACATGATTCACTCTTTCTGAAGTAATCATTTTAATTAACAGCCATTTTTTTTATTCCTGGTTTCTTCAAATGCATAAATATTTCAGGATTAATTCTTCTAAATGGGATAAAAAAAATTCTTCATAGGAGTCATATAACCACAAAAAGCAGTGCTTTATGTATTAGCTTAGGTCTGCGGAATTATGAGTGGGGTGAGGAAGGGGCTTGCCTGGAATCCCACCACAGCAACTGGGGGGTGCAGGTGACGACAACAGCACAGCACAGGGCTTGACTTCTTCTATGATTAATTGCTCATGGTTTTCGGCCCAGGCTCTGTGCATTTTAAACAACCAGCAATGAAACAGCCAATAAAAAAGGTCAACTTGCTATTCACATCCCTGCATGATTCCCACCCTGTCCCTCTCCCAGCCAGATTTCATGAAAGAGCCAAGCAGACTTATTCATATCTGGAAATGACAGGCAAGGGACTTAATTTGTATCTTATTTGGGACTTGGGCATATCTTACTCCGGGCTTATACATCTACACAGCTACCATTTATGCACCTTGGTTTAGTCAACTTTTTCTCTGCTGGGACTCAAGAATCTGAGTAAAACAATTTTAGGGAAGAAAATGTTTACTTAAGGGCTCACAGTTTCAGAGGCCTTAGTCCACAGAAGGCCAGCTCCATTTCTTAGGGACCCAGGTGGGGCAGAATATCATGGAGGAAGAATGGAGGGAAGCAGCTCACATCATGATCAGGAAGCAGAGAGGAACACAACACTTGCCAGATCCAAATATATATCTCTAAGCCACACCCCCAATTAACCACTTCCTCCAGCCACACCCCACCTGCCTCAAGTTACCCCTCAGTTAATCCCATCATGGACTAATTCACTAATTAGGTTAAGGCTAAAACCCACTCATTTATCTTCCAAACCTTCTTGCATTGTCTCAAATGTGAGCTTTTGGGGGGACACCACATCTAAACCATAATGTATCTTCTTAGTCAAATTAAGACAGTATTCTTTCAAACTGTTTTCTGTAGGGACTCATTTGCTGTCAGACTCCTTGTCATAAAGGTTTCTCCAGCAGATTAGTGTACACACAACCATAGGCAACGCAAAAAGCTCATGACCTCATTGTGGACTCATTTTTTGCTCTAGTCTTATAGCTTTTTCTCTGTTCAACAATGCAAAACCAGGATATGTGAAATTTCTGACTGTTGCATTTTATAATATCACTATAATTTTGTCTTCTTGATTTATCATTTCTGAAAGAATAGGTAGGAGTAATTTATCTATATCCACAATTCTTCATTATTTCTTACAATTTTTCCTATAAATATTATATAATATTACATGGGAATACATTCTTTTTTTTAAAGAGAGAGAGAAAATTTTTTAATATTTATTTTTTAGTTTTCGGTGGACACAGCATCTTTATTTTATTTGTATGTGGTGCTGAGGATTGAACCCAGCGCCCTGCGCATGCCAGGCAAGTGCGCTGCCACTTGAGCCACATCCCTAGCCCATGGGAACACATTCTGATAATTCTAGCATCTTCATTTTCTGTAACACTCAATTTATAATGGACTTCTATCATTCCATGATGTATTGACATATTTTCTCTTTATCAAAAAGTAATATAGCTTCCATATTATCAGGTATATTTTTCCATATTATTTAAGACTTTTTTCTTATTTTTAATTTTTTTCTCAAACCACAGTTAGAATTTGCTAATTTATCTGAGAATTATAATATTTAATATTTAGTATAATTATAATTTTATATTTATTGTACTTTTTTCTTAATAGGTATTTTTTTGCATATATGACCTAATATATATGTGAATTTTCTTTGTCTTCTTTTCTTAGCATACACTAACCCTTGTTTTTCCACATTAAGTTTGCACATTTTTTATCTGCATCCTCTCAATGTACATTTCATATTTACATTCATTTGCCTTAATAATTTGGGGCTTTCATAAAGAAAATTGCACCAAACTTATATTAACATTTCAATAACTAGTTGGACTATATATTTCAAAACTCCAGCTTTTCCTAACCCCAAATGAAGCAGTTTTCTGATATACAAACAAAATCAACCTTTCCTTACTTTTCTTGATGTGGGGAGAATGCTTTTGATCAATACAGTTTTATTTTCCTTGTTTTAAAATTTCATATGAATGAAATTATATGAGGATTATTTTGAGTCTTTCTTCCTTAATATTATGTAATATTTGTGACTTCACCTGCATTTACCTATATCAAGTTCATCTTTTAAATTTTTTTGTATATACAGTATTCCATCTTATAAGTTTTGAATAAGATGTATTGATACATTTAAAAATACAGTGTATTTCTTGACTGAACATAAATTATTCAGGGCCACGTCTTAGGGTTGGTGAATTATGTAGTAAAACCTACTGTCAAATAATAAAACTGATTTCCAAACAGAAAGATTTCTCATGAAACAGAAATTTCTTATTGATAAGCAAATGAACCAAAAAACAGACCTTTCATATGGTTTCCTCCTTTGTAAGTCTTTTCAATCATGTTTAATAAACTTCCTGATATACTTCTTACATTTGAACTGACAGTTTGAAACAAATTAATTGGTTAGTTAGTTCAGGGAAATGGTGATGTGTTTTCAATTCATGCTAACGTTTTGTGAGCAGGGAAAGTGTATACCCATTCATACTGATGACACTGTTTGATAACAAGGAGCCCAATGCACTCTATTAAATGATGGATTTTGTCTATGCAGTTTTTCAACAGAAAATACTAGCATGACATGTGTTTCCTGAACAGAGATTTTTTCTGCCAAATAATAGAAGCTAGGCATTTGATTAACGTCTGCATCTCTACCTTTCTTACACATGTACAGCTTGTTTAAATCCAAAGTACATACTTCCCATTGTTAGGACAAAAGAGTAAAGTTCATGGATCAGCAGAAGCCTATATTCAGGAATGAAATTATGTCTCTGATGGAACCACTTTACTGGTGGAAAATGAGCCACTGTCTAAAGGGAGAGTTTGTGCTTATATAGGTTTATACTGAGAAGTAAATTAATTAATGAACTTGTCAGTTTGGGCACTCAGGAATTTGGGAACTGTTTTACTGGACGAGATAAGGGAGGGTCTGGGGTCAATGATCAGTATCTGAAATTTATCTTTATTGGGCCAGATGGAGGGTCTGGGTAGGATTTGTCTGGGGAAGGATTAATGCTTTGGCCTATTCCAAGAGACTGTTATTCCAGGCTTGATGGAGCTCTCCTCCCCAGGAGTCTTGTCACTGGGAAAGATTGTGCTGGGAAAGTATCAATGTTATTAATGTGTTGCTTTCTTCCTCACTCCCTCTTTGCAGGCTACATTATTTTGGGGTTTGTCATGTTCTATATCTAATAACCATAATCCCAAAGTTCTCCTCTAACCCCTTTCTCACCTCTCAGGAAGTTCCTTGGGACTCACTCCATAATGGACCAGAGCTGAGTGCTGTGTAGTGGCTGACCAGGAGCTAGCCCAGGGCTTGCACTTACAGTCTTTCTTCTGAACCCTCTCAGAATAGGGGCTTGGCAGGTCACTGTGTACACTATTTAGGATACTGGCAATGGACAGTGAAGCCTGTCCTGCTGACCTACTGGCAAGAAAGCACATGAAGCAAATAACCTGGGCATTTCCTAACCCAGAGACATTTAGTTCTCTGAACCCAAGATCCAATGAGAGCTCTTTAACCAAAACCACCATGTATATACAGTTCAGGTTGGGTGCAGATTATTCATCCATTCCAGTCTGCAAAGAGAACAATACTGCACTGAGGACTGAAGTACTTGGTATGCAAAGCACTAAAGAATACTGAATTTGGACCAGTTTTCCTTATCAGCACAAGTTACATCCACCATTTAGAAATTAATTAAGTTATTGCTCTTTTTTTCATTAACTTTTTAAATTTCATATGATAGTGGAATGGATTACAGTTCTTATTACACATATAGAGCACAATTTTAGATATCTCCCTTTGTATACAAAGGATATTCACACCAATTCGTATCTTCATACATGTGCTTGGGATAATAATGTTCATCACATTCCATCATCATTTCTAACCCATGCCCACTTCCTTGCCCTCCCACTCCTTAGAGTGTTTTTGATTTGCATTTCTCTAATTGCTAGTGATGATGAACATTTTTTTCATATGTTTGTTGATAGATTGTATATCCTCTTCTGAGAAGTGTCTGTTCAGGTCCATTTATTGACTGGGTCATTTGTGGTTTTTGTGTGTATGTGTGTTTAACTTTTTGAGTTCCTTATATACCCTAGAGATTAATGTTCTCTCTGATTTGTGAGGGGTAAATATTTGCTTCCACGATGTAGGCTCTCTATTCACTGCACAGATATTTTCTTTTGCTGAGAAGAAACTTTTTAGTTTGAGTCCATCACATTTATTGATTGTTGATTTTAATTCTTGCACCAAAGGAGTCTTATTGAGGAAGTTGGGGTCTAATCCTACGTGATGGAGAATAGAGCCTACTTTTTCTTATTTTAGATGCAGCATCTCTGATTTTATTCCTAAGTCCTTGATCCATTTTGAGTTAAGTTTTGTCCATGGTGAGAGATAGAGGTTTAATTTCATTTTGTTGCATATAAATTTCTAGTTTTCCCAGAACCATTTCTTGAAGAGGCTGTCTTTTCTCCAATGCATGTTTTCTGTGCCTATGTCTAATATAAGATAATTGTAATTTTGTGGATTAGTCTCTGTGTCCTTTATTCTGTACCAGTGGTCTACCAGTCTGTTTTGGTGCCAATACCATGATGTTTTTGTTACTGTTGCTCTGTAGTATAGTTTAAGGTCTGGTATAGTGATGCCATCTGCTTCACTCTTCCTGCTAAGGTTTGCTTTAGCTATTATGGGTCTCTTATTTTTCCAGATGAATTTCATGACTTCTTTTTCTATTTCTATGAGGAATGTCATTATAATTTTGATCAGAATTGCATTAAATCTGTATAGTACTTTTGGAAGTATGGTCATTTTGATAATATTAATTCTGCCTATCTAAGAGCAAGGTAGATCTTTCCATCTTCTAAGGTCTTCTTTGACTTTTTTCCTTTAGAATTCTGTAATTTTCATTATATAGATATTTCACCTCTTTCATTAAGTTGATTCCAAATATTTTTGAGGCTATTTTAAATGGGGTAGTTTTTCTTATTTCTCTTTCTGTGGATTTGTCACTGATATACAGAAATGTCTTTGATTTATGAGTGTTGATTTTATATCCTGCTACTTTGTTGAATTCATTTAGTAATTCTAGAAGTTTTCTGGTGAAACTTTTAGGGTCTTCTAGGTATAGAATCATATCATCAGCAAATAGTGTCAATTTGAGTTCTTCTTTTCCTATTTATATCTCTTTAATTTTTTTCATCTGTCTAATTGCTCTGGCCAATGTTTCAAGAACTATGCTAAATAGAAGTGGTGAAAGAGGGCATCCCTGTATTGATCCAGTTTTTAGAGGGAATTTTTTCAATTTTTCTCCACTTAGAATGTTGTTGGCCTTTTTGATAGATAGCCTTTGTGATGTTGAGATATGTTCCTGTTAGCCCTAATTTTTCTAGGGTTTTGAACATAAAGTGGTGCTATATTTTGTTAAATGCTTTTTCTGCATCTATTGAGATGATCATTGTACCATTGGTCTACCAGTCTGTTTTGGTGCCAATACCAAACACCTGCATCTAAAAGAAGAAAAAGTAGGCTCTATTCTTCAATGATTCTTATCTTTCAGTCTATTGATGTGATGAATTACATTTATTGATTTCCATATGTTGAACAAACCTTGCATCCCTGGGATGAATCTCACTTGATTGTGCTGCACAATCTTTTTGATATGTTTTTGTATTCAATTTGCCAGAATTTTATTGCATATTTTTGCATTTACGTTTATTATAGATATTGGTCTGAAGTTTTCTTTGATGTTTCTTTGCCTGGTTTGGTGATCAGGATGATATTGGCCTCCTTGAATGAGTTTGGAAGTGCTGCGTCTTTTTTTATTTTCTGAAATAAATTGAAGAGTATTGGTATTAGTTCTTCCTTAAAGGTTTTGTTGAACTCAGCTGTGTATCCATCTGGTCCTGGGATTTTCTTGGTTGGTAGACTTTTTGTGGTGACTTCTATTTTGTGGCTTGAAATTGATCTGCTTAAATTGTGTATATCATCCTGATTAAATTTGGGAAAATTATATATGACTCTAGAAATTTGTTGATGTCTTTGATATTTTCTATTTTAATAAAGTACACATTTGCAAAATAATTTTTAATTATCTTCTGTATTTCTATAGTGTCTGTCATGATATTTCCTTTTTCATCATGTATGTTAGTAATTGGAGTTGTCTCTTTCTCTGTGTTGGCATGGCTAAGGGACTGCCAATTTTATTTATTTTTTCAAAGAATCAACTTTTTGTTCTGTCATTTTTTTTCAATTGTTTCCTTTGTTTCAATTTCATTTATTTCAGCTCTGATTTTAATAATTTTCTGTCTTTTACTGCTTTTGGTGTTGATTTGTTCTTTTACTAGGGCTTCGAGATGTAATGTTAAGTCATTTATTTGTTGACTTTTTCTTCTTTTAAGAAATGAACTCCAGGTGATGAACTTTCCTCTTAGAACTTCTTTCATAGTGTCCCAGAGATTTTGATATGTTGTATCTGTGTTCTCATTCACCTCTAAAATTTTTTTAATCTCCTCCTGGATGTCTTCTGCAACCCATTGCTTATTCAGTAGCATATTATTTAGTCTCCAGGTGTTGGAGTAGCTTTTATTTCTTATTTTATAGTAATTTCTAATTTTATTCCATAAGGATATGATAGAATGCAGGGTAGTATCTCTGTCTTTTTATATTTGCTAAGAGTTGCTTTGTGGCATAATATATGGTCCATTTTAGAGAAGGATCCATGTGCTGCTGAGAGGAAAGTGTATTCTGTCTTTGAAGGATGAAATATTTTATATATGTCAGTTAAGTCTAAGTTATTGATTGTATTATTAAGTTCTATAGTTTCTTTGTTCAGATTTTGTTTGGAAGATCTATCTAGTGATGAAAGAGGTGTGTTAAAATAACCCAAAATTATTGTGTTGTGGTCTATTTGACTCTTGAACTTGAGAAGAGTTTGTTTGATGAACATAGGTGCTTCATTGTTTGGGGCATATATATTTATAATGATTAAATCTTTTTGGTGTATGGTTCCCTTGAGCAGTATGTAGTATCCTTCTTTATCCTTTTTGTTTGACTTTAGCTTGAAGTCTACTTTATTTGCTGCGAGGATGAAAACCCTTGCTTGCTTCTGCAGTCCCTTTGAGTGGTTTGATTTTTTTCAACCCCTCACCTTTAGTCTGTGGATGTCTTTTCCTGTAAGATGGGTCTCTTGGAGGCAGCATATTGTTGGGTGCTTTTTTTAAAAAATCCAATCTGCTAGTCTATGTCTTTTGATTGGTGAGTTTAGGCCATTTACATTCAGGATTATTATTGAGACATGATTTTTGTTTATTTTTGGTATTTAATGTGATTGGTTTCTCCTCTGATTGGGTTTTCTTTTAGTGTAATACCTCCCTCTGCTGATTTTCATCATTGTTTTTTTCATTTCCTCTTTATGGAATATTTTGCTGAGGATGTTCTGTGGTGCAGGCTTTCTACTTGTAAATTATTTAAATTTTTGTTTATAATGTAAGGTTTTTATTTCATCATTCAATCTAAAGTTTAGTCTTGCTGGATATAAGATTCTTGGTTGGCATCCATTTTCTTTCAGAGCTTGGTATTTGTTGTTCCATGATCTCCTGGCTTTGACGGTCTGGGTTAAAAAATCTGCAGATACGAATTAGTCTCCCCCTATATGTGATCTGATTTCTCTTTTTTGGGGATTTCAAGATTCTATCCTTATTTTTTTATGCTAGTCATTTTCATTATAATGTGCCTTGGTGTAGATCTGTTGTAATTTTGTACATTTAGTGTCCTGTAAGCCTCTTGTATTTGGTTTTCCAATTTTTTCTTCATGCTTGGGAAATTTTCTGATATATAATCTCATTGAAGAGATTATGCATTCCTTTGGTTTGAAATTCTGTGCCTTCCTCTATCCCAATAACTCTTAGATTTGGTCTTTTGATGCTGTCTCATAATTCTTGAATGTTCTGTTCATGGTTTTTAACTTTTTTTCACTGTGTGATCAACATTTTTTTTTCCAGATTGGATACTTTGGCTTCATTATCTGACGTTATTTTGTGCAAGTGAATTAGTCTGTTGGTTATACTTTCTATTGAGTGTTTTATTGGATTTATTGTATCCCTCATCCAAAGATTTCTGACTAGTTTTCTTTCAGAGTCTCTATCTCTCTCATAGTAATTTTTTTCTACCTGTATTTGCTCTCTTATCTCTTTGTTTGAGAGATCAATTTTTGCCTCTATTTGCTCACTTAGGTCATTCTTTAATTCACAGATTATTTTAATTATGAACCATCTGAACTCCTTCTCTAACATATCAACTTCGCTGTCCCTGGGTTCTGTGTTGTAGTATCCTGGTTTGTTTAGGGAGGAACCCTTGTTTTTTTCATGTTGTCTATGTGTCTTCCTTTCTTGCAGTGTGGATCTGAGATATTACAGTCTCTTCCCTATATTCTTGTAGTACCTGTGCAGACTATCTGTACTTTACCTTGATGTTGGGCTTCCAGACCCTGCTGATGTCCCTCAATGGATGCTACTGCATCTAAAGGTGCTGGCAGCAATGGCTACGATAACTCGGGATAATAATTCAGGTGCCCCAAGATGGAAGCAATGTCTTATAGAGATGAAGCTGAAAGAGTGGGCCTCACACTCTTTTTGGGATGCCTCCTTTGAGATGCAGCTTTTTCTAGGTTCTCTCTACTGTAGAAAAGGGGTTACTGTGTGGGGAAGTCTATGGTGATGACTGCAGTGTCCCAAGATGGAAGTGAGTTAGGCTTAGGCTCCCTGGTGGTGGTTGCGGGGTGGGGGGGGCAACTCGGACCTAACCTGGACCTGGGTCCTGCACAAGTTGTTGTGGGCAGAGCTGGGATGAGCCTGGGCTCCTGTAGTAGTCTGCTAGTTGGAAGAGAGAGTCCTGTGCTGGAGGCTGGGCTCTGGCGGGTTTCTGCCCTGCTGGTAAAGGAAGTTCTTGCTCTTCATGTTAAAGAAAAACCGAACACCTCAGGGTAAGAGGGACACATCCTCACTTTCTGTCTTCCTAGCAACAGCATCATGACTGCTGGGCTCTTTAAGATGATATAGCCCATGCTAAGTCTGGATGGCTTCAGCAAGGAGTTGGTGGCAACTCCAGGCAGAGCTCACTGAGCTCAAAGGATTCTTCCCAGTTCTCTTTAAAGAATGGGAAGGGTAAAGGAGGAGGGGAAGAGAAGCTTTAGGAGCCAGAAAGATGGTGCAGCTTTTCATCATGTTGGTTTCCAGAGTAGGGTGGGGAGGAGAGGGGTGGGGAGGAGACCTGGAAGTCTTGTTTCATTTTCTCAAAAAACGTTTGTTTATGCAATAAAGACTGTCAGTATTTCAGGAGAAGGAAGGTACGCTCCAGAAAACCTTAGGATTAGGAGCACAGAGGTCTCTTCCCTGTGTTATTCAAAGAACTGGGGATAAGTGTCTGCTAATCAACTTCACCCTTACTTAGCTCCATGATGTGATCTTGTGATCTCAGAAGCCCAGGAGGATGCAAAGATATCTGCTATGGTTTTAATTTGGTTTTGTCCTTGCCACAATTCATGTGAACACCTGGTCCCCAATGTTGTAGCTGTTATGGTTTAAATGTGAGGTGCTCCCCAATAACTCATGTGTGAGACAATGCAAGAAAGTTTTGAGGTGAAATTATTGGGTTTTGAGAGTGTTAACCTAATCAGTGCATTAATCCCTTGATGGGGATTAGGTGTGTGGTGACTCTGGGTAGGGTGTGGCTGGAGGAGGTTGGTCATTGGGGGTGTGCCTTTGGGGGTATATATTTTGCATGTGTTAAGGGGAAAGTGTTCTCTCTACATCCTAATACCTTATCTTGACCTACTTTCTTCTGCCACACTCTTCTACCATGATGTTCTGCCTTCCTCAGGCCCCAAAGAATGAAATCAACCATGTATAAACTGAGACTTCTGAAACCATGAGCACCAAATAAACTTTCCTCCTCCAAAATTGTTCTTGACAAGTCTTTTGGTCACAGTGATGAAAAGCTAAACACTGGCTTTGGGAGGAAGTGTCTTTAAGGAGATTAAGAGGGATTCATTCTTTTCTTGTGATAGCAAATTTTTGCTTTCAGTAGACTGGAACCTCAAGACAGGTTGTTATAAAGTGCGTTATTGAATATATGTGGAACAGAGGTGGTGAAAGTAAGCATCATTATCTCTTGCCTGATAGCAGAGAAAATCTTTCAGTTGTTCAGGATGAACTGGGACATCATTTGGGAAATTTTCATGTATGGTCATTGTTGTGTGAAAGGAGTTTCCTTCCAATACTTAGTTTATTGAGTGTTTTTATCATGAAACGGTATTGAATTTTGCCAAATGCTTTTGAACTGAATCAATCAGGATGATCATGTGTGTGGGTTTTTCTCTTCATTCTCTTTATGTGGTGTATTCCATTGATTGACTCTCCTGTGTTGATTTGTTTGCTTAACAGACTTCAGATTTCAGAGAATTTTGGATTCTCAGGAAAATTGAGTAATATGCATGGATTCTCCATATCCCTTTCTCCCCTGCCCCCTACAGACTTCCCTATTTTCAATAGTCTAAGCCAGAGTGTTAATGTGTTTAAGATGTCAGCATTTGCTAGCTTGATCTATAGCTTTAAATTCTGTAAAAAGTCAAAATTGATGAGTTCAAGTTGACCCATCATTATCACCCAAGTCAGTTAGGCACAATAGGGTTCACTCTTGGTTTTGCATATCCTGTGGTTTTGAAAACATTTGTAAAAGATTAATATTAATCAATACTGTGTCATATAGAGTGTTTTAGCTGCCCCCACTCCTCCAGGCTCAGTTTACTCATTCCTCCCTCTGTTAGAGCTGCTGGGAATCCCTGGCCTTTTGGCTGTCTCCATAGTGTGGCTTTTTCCATTAAGTCCACTAAGTGGTGGAATCATGTGGTGTGTAGGGTTTTCAGGTCAGATTCTTTCACTTAGTAATCCACATTTAAGTTTCCAGCACTCTTTTTATGGTTTGACAGCTCATTTATTATTAGAGTTGAGTAATATTACATGTTGACAATACAATTAAAAATGAGTTGATTTTTTTTCTTACTGTTGAGATTTAAAAGTTCAGTGTGAAATTTGGATAATAGTCTTTATCATATTGTCTTTCACTGATAATTTCTCCCAGTCTGTGACTTGTCTTTTTATTCTTCTGAGACTGTCTTTCAGAGAAGAAACTTTTAATTTAATGAAGTTCAACTTATCAATTATTGATTTATCTTTTTTCATAGACCTTGCCTTTAGTGTTTTATCTAAAAATCATCACCAAACTTCAAAATTTTCTCTTAAGCTATCTTCCAAAAGTTTTATAGTTTTCCATTTTGCAGTTATGTCTATGATTCCTTTAAATTCATTTTTAGAAAAGTTTATATCTAGATTTTTTTTTTACATGTGGATGCCAAGCTGTTTCAAAACATTTGTTAAGAAGATCAGTTTTTTCTGCATTACTTTATCTTTAGTTCATTGTCAAAGATCAGTTGACAGAATGAATGTGAGGCTATTTCTGAGTTCTCTATTCTGTTCCATTTATCTATTTGTCTTTTCTTTCACTAGCATTGAAAGAACAAACAAGACTTGTTGTCGGAAAAAATGCCATTTATTGAGGAACAGCTCTGCATATTTATAGAGCCGGGAGTGGTCTGACAGTTATGACAGTTTAATGGTTGAACAGTTTGACAGTTGGCATGGGGTGCTTTCTGATTGGTGGGTAAGGATCATGTGAGCCAGCAGGGCTAGTCTGATTGGTAGGTAAGGATCATGTGAGCCAGCAGGGCTAGTCTGATTGGTGGGTAAGGATTTTGTGAGCCAGCAGGGCTCACCATTGGATTACTCTTCTCGGGGGATGGGGAAGTTAGTCTTTGGAGCTGAGGCAAGCATCATGCTGTCATAATTATTGTAGCCTTATAGCAAGCCATGAAGCCAAGTGGTGTCAGTCCTTTAGTCCTCCAACTTCTATTTTATTCAGTGCTGGGTCTCAAACCTAGGACTTTGCACATGGCTAAGGAAATGCTCTATGACAGCTACATCTCCAGGTTTCAATATTCTGTTAACACTTCTAAGTCTTTTGACTCTCCATATAATTTAGAATTAGTTTATCAATATCTACTAAATAACTTCCTTTTAAAAAAAAATTTGACATTGTTTTAAAGCTGTAGATCAAGCTAGCAAATGCTGACATCTTAACAATATAAAATCTCCTTATGGCTAAGTATGTATTATTTATTATATTTGTATTATTTAGTATATTTGCATAATATATTTGTCATATATTATGATATGTGATATTTATATTTATAATATGTGAAATTTATTCCATATATTAATCATATATTTATTACATATTATAAATAATATAGTTATCTCATTCTTTTTTTTTTATTATTTTTATTTTATTTTATTGGTTGTTCAAAACATTACAGAGCTCAAGACATATCATCTTTCATACATTCGACTCAATTGGGTTTTGAACTCCCCAAATACATAATACAGACTCACTTCTGTTACATACTCACATTTTTACATAATGGCATATTAGTGACTGTTGTATTCTGCTACCTTTCCTATCCCCTACTATCCCCCCTCCCCTCCCCTCCCCTCCCAACATCCCTCTCTACCTCCTCTGCTGTTGTTCAATTCTCTCCCCTTTTTCCCCCCACCCCCTTGCCCCTCATAACCTCTTATTATTTTGTGTATCACTGAAGGTCTCCTACCATTTCCATATGTTTTCCCTTCTCTCTTCCTTTCTCTCCCCCCATTCGTCTTAGTTTACTGTTAGTCTTTTCCTCATGCTCTTCCTTCCTGTTCTATTCTTAGTGGCTCTCTTTATATCAAAGAAGACATTTGACATTTGTTTTTTAGGGCTTGGCTAGCTTCACTTAGCATAATCTGCTCTAATGCCATCCATTTCCCTGCAAATTCTATGATTTTGTCGTTTCTTAGTGCTGCATAGTACTCCATTGTGTATAGCTGCCACAATTTTTTTATCCACTCATCTATTGAAGGGCATCTAGGTTGGTTCCACAGTCTAGCTATTGTGAATTGTGCTGCTATAATCATTGATGTGGCCGTATCCGTATAGTGTGCTCTTTTAAGGTCCTCAGGGAATAGTCCAAGAAGGGCAATAGCTGGGTCAAATGGTGGATCCATTCCCAGCTTTCCCAGGAATCTCCATACTGCTTTCCAAATTGGCCTCACCATTTTGCAGTCCCACCAGCAGTGAACAAGTGTGCCCTTTTCCCCACATCCTCGCCAACACTTATTGTTGTTTGACTTCATAATGGCTGCCAATCTTACAGGAGTGAAATGGTATCTTAGGGTGGTTTTGATTTGCATTTCTCTGATTGCTAGAGATGTTGAGCATTTTCTCATGTGCTTGTGGATTGATTGTATGTCCTCCTCTGAGAAGTGTCTGTTCAGGTCCTTGGCCCATTTGTTGATTGGATTATTTGTTATCTTATTGTTTAATTTTTTGAGTTCTTTGTACATTCTGGATATTAGGGCTCTGTCTGAGGTGTGAGGGGTAAAAATTTGTTCCCAGGATGTAGGCTCTCTATTTACCTCTTTTACTGTTTCTCTTGCTGAGAAAAAACTTTTTAGTTTAAGTAAGTCCCATTTGTTTATTCTTGTCATTAACTCTTGGGCTACGGGCGTTCTATTAAGGAATTTGGAGCCCGACCCAACAATATGTAGATCGTAGCCAACTTTTCCTTCTATCAGACGCAGTGTCTCTGTTTTTATATCTAGCTCCTTGATCCATTTTGAGTTAACTTTTGTGGCTGGCGAGAGAAAGGGATTCAATTTCATTTTGTTGCATATGGATTTCCAATTTTCCCAGCACCATTTGTTGAAGATGCTATCCTTCCTCCATTGCATGTTTTTAGCCCCTTTATCAAATATAAGATAGTTGTAACTTTGTGGATTAGTCTCTGTGTCCTCTATTCTGTACCATTGGTCCACCTGCCTGTTTTGGTACCAGTACCATGCTGTTTTTGTTACTATTGCTTTGTAGTACAGTTTGAGCTCTGGTATCGCTATACCTCCAGATTCACACTTCCTGCTTAGAATTGCTTTTGCTATTCTGGGTCTTTTGTTTTTCCATATGAATTTCATGATTGCTTTATCTATTTCTACAAGAAATGTCTTTGGGATTCTGATTGGCATCGCATTAAACCTGTAGAGAACTTTGGGTAATATCGCCATTTTGATGATGTTAGTTCTGCCTATCCATGAACAGGGTACATTTTTCCATCTTCTGAGATCTTCTTCTATCTCTCTCTTTAAGGTTCTGTAGTTTTCATTGTATAAATCTTTCACCTCTTTTGTTAGGTTGATTCCCAAGTATCTTATTTTCTTTGAGGATATTGTGAATGGAGTGGTTTTCCTTATTTCCATTTCAGAGGTTTTGTTGCTGATATACAGGAATGCCTTTGATTTGTGCGTGTTGATTTTATATCCTGCCACTTTGCTGAATTCATTTATTAACTCTAGCAGCTTCTTTGTAGATCCTTTTGGGTCTGTTAAGTAAATTATCATGTCATCTGCAAATAGCGATAATTTAATTTCTTCTTTTCCTATTTTTATGCCTTTAATTTCTTTTGTCTGTCTAATTGCTCTGGCTAGTACTTCGAGAACTAAATTGAATAGAAGTGGTGATAGAGGACATCCCTGTCTTGTTCCAGATTTTAGAGGGAATGCCTTCAGTTTTTCTCCGTTTAGGATGATGCTAGCCTGAGGTTTAGCATATATAGCTTTTACAATGTTGAGGTAAGTTCCTGATATCCCTAGTTTTTCTAATGTTTTGAACATAAAGGGATGTTGTATTTTGTCAAATGCTTTTTCTGCATCTATCGAGATGATCATATGGTTCTTGTCTTTAAGCCTATTGATGTGGTGAATAGCATGTATTGATTTCCGTATATTGAACCAGCCTTGCATCCCAGGGATGAATCCTACTTGATCATGGTGCACAAGTTTTCTGATATGTTTTTGTATTCGATTCGCCAGAATTTTATTGAGAATTTTTGCATCCAAGTTCATTAGAGATATTGGTCTGTAGTTTTCTTTCTTTGAAGTGTCTTTGTCTGGTTTTGGGATCAGGGTGATGTTGGCCTCATAGAATGAATTTGGAAGAGCTCCTTCTTTTTCTATTTCTTGAAATAGTTTGAAAAGTATTGGTATTAGTTCTTCTTTGAAGGTTTTGTAGAACTCCGCTGTATACCCATCAGGTCCAGGGCTTTTCTTGGTTGGTAGACTTTGGATGGCTTCTTCTATTTCTTCCTTTGTTATTGGTCTGTTTAAATTGTGTGTGTCTTCCTGTCTCAATCTGGGCAAATCATATGCCTTAAGAAATTTATCGATATCCTCGCTATCTTCTATTTTATTAGAATATAGGGTTTCAAAATACTTTCTAATTATCTTCTGTATTTCTGTAGTGTCTGTTGTGATATTGCCTTTTTCATCCCGTATATTAGTAATTTGAGTTCTCTCTCTTCTTCTTTTTGTTAGCATAGCTAAGGGCTTGTCTATCTTATTTATTTTTTCAAAGAACCAACTTTTAGTTTTATCAATTTTTTCAATGGTTTTTTTTGTTTCAATTTCGTTTATTTCTGCTCTAATTTTAATTATTTCTTGTCTTCTACTACAATTGCTGTTGTTTTGTTCTTCCTTTTCTAGGTTTTTGAGGTGTAGTGTGAGTTCATTTATTTGTTGGTTTTTTCTTTTTTTGATGAAAGAACTCCAGGATATGAATTTCCCTCTTAAAACTGCTTTCATTGTGTCCCATAGATTCCGGTATGTTGTGTCTGTATTATCATTTGACTCTAAGAATTTTTTTATCTCTTCCTTTATGTCTTCTGTAACCCATTGATCATTCAATAACATATTGTTCATTTTCCATGTGGTGTAGGATTTTTCCTTCCTTTTTTTATCATTGATTTCCAATTTCATTCCATTATGGTCAGATATGGTGCATGGTATTATCTCCACACTTTTATATTTACTAAGATTTGCCTTATGGCATAATATATGGTCTATTTTTGAGTAGGATCCATGTGCTGCTGAGAAGAACGTGTATCCACTTGATGATGGTTGGTATATTCTATATATGTCAGTTAGGTCTAGGTTATTGATTGTGCTGTTGAGTTCTATAGTTTCTTTATTCAGCTTTTGTCTAGAGGATCTGTCTAATGGCGAGAGCGGTGTGTTGAAGTCACCCGTAATTATTGTGTTATGGTCTATTTGACTCTTGAACTTGAGGAGCATTTGTTTTATGTAGATTGCAGCTCCATTGTTTGGTGCATACAAATTGATAATTGTTATGTCTTGTTGATGGATGGTCCCTTTTAACAGTATATAGTGTCCTTCTTTATCCTTCTTAATTAACTTAGGTTTGAAGTTGATTTTATTTGATATGAGTATGGCCACTCCTGCTTGCTTCCGAGGGCCATGTGAGTGGTATGATTTTTCCCAACCTTTTACCTTCAGCCTGTGTATGTCTTTTCCTATCATATGAGTCTCCTGAAGGCAGCATATTGTTGGATTTGTTTTTTTGATCCAGGTTGCTAGCCTATGTCTCTTGATTGGTGAGTTTAGGCCATTAACATTTAAAGTTACAATTGAGATATGATTTGTACTTCCAGTCATGCTTCTTTATTTATTTATTTTAGTTTGGCTAGTTTTACTTTTTTGGTTATTTTCCTCCTCCTTTACTGAGATACCTCTTGTTGTTAGTTTTGGGCACTATTTTTCAATTCCTCTTCTTGTAGTATATTGCTCAGAATGCTTTGCAGTGCTGGTTTTCTTGCTGCAAATTCTTTTAGCTTTTGTTTATCGTGAAAGATTTTAATTTCGTTGTCAAATCTGAAGCTCAATTTTGCTGGATACAGTATTCTTGGTTGAAATCCATTATTTTTCAGCGTTTGAAATACATTGTTCCAGGATCTTCTCGCTTTCAAAGTCTGTGCTGAGAAATCAGTCGTTAACCTAATTGGTTTACCCCTGAATGTAATCTGTCTCTTTTCTCTGGTAGCTTTTAATATTCTCTCCTTGTACTGTATGTTGGCTATCTTCATAATTATGTGTCTTGGAGTTGGTCTATTATAGTTTTGAATGTTTGGGGTCCTGTAGGCTTCCAGGATTTGGCAATCCATTCCATCTTTCATCTCTGGGAAGTTTTCTACAATTATTTCATTTAATATGCTGTCCATTCCTTTGGTTTGAATCTCTGTGCCTTCTATCCCGATGACTCTCAAATTTGGTTTTTTAATGACATCCCATATCTCTTGAATAGATTGCTCATGGGATTTAAGCATCTTTTCTGTGTTGACTATACTCTTTTCAAGTTGATAAACCTTGTCTTCATTATCTGATGTTCTGACTTCTACTTGATCAAGTCTATTTGTAATATTCTCGTTTGAGTTTTTAATTTGGTTTATAGTCTCCTGCAATTCTAGGATTATAGTTTGATTCTTTTTTAAGATCTCTATCTCCTGGTAGAGCTCGTTCTTTGCCATTTGAATTTGTTTGTTTAATTCATTTTCAAAATATATTTTTATTGCTTGGACTTGCTGTCTCATGTCTTCTCTAATATTCCTTTCCATTTGAGTTAGGTATGCCTTGAGTTCTTTCCCTATCCCTGCTTCTGATGTTTCTATGTCCTCTTGTAGAATTAAGTTGTCTTGCATTGTTTGTACTCCTTTTTTCCCTTGTTTTCTCATGTTGTCCCCGTTGCTTTCCAGCTCTATTTGATTGTCGTGTTTCTACTCTCTTCTATAGATTTGTTTTGGTTCTGTATTACTCTGATGCCTCTCCTTAGTGTTGTTAAATTATGCCTGCTGATGTGGATTCCACTGTGAAGGAAGATCCGACGTCCGAGCTCCAGTGACGACACTACTTTGCTATGACCGGCCCCAGTTCCTTGCCTGGGTATCCTGATGAGGTGGTGTGACTGGACTGTCTCTGTTTGATTTCAGCTCCCAGTCGCGGCAGGCAGGCGGTCTCTAGCCGCCCAGTATCACAGGCCGAGGGCGGGTGATCGGTCACCTGCGGCCGGGTGTTCTCCTACCGCCCAGCTATGCGGGCAGTGGGTGAACTGTCGCCGGCGGGCCTGCAATTTCCAGCTGCCCAGTCTCGAGGGCCTTGCCTCTAGCCTCCTGGTTTCTCCTGCTAGCCTTCTGTAGCCGCAGGGCAGGCCGCACGAATCAGTGGGCCTGGATCTCCGGGGTCCCACAGTTGGCGATTGGGATCCCAGGCACTCTGTCCTTTGGATTTTCCTGCTTGCCCCTCCCCCAGCTCTAGCTAGACAGGTTTCGTTTTGGCTGCAGGTGGGTAGGGGGGGTGCAGGTCAGGTGACTCTAGTTCCCCCCTAGTCTTTATGCAGGCTCACTCTGATTCTCCCTCCCCCGGCAAGCCTAGGAGAGAATTTATGCGAGTTCCCGATGTATGGGGGATGGGCTGAGTGCCACACACCTGTTTTGTTGTTGAGATCTGTCGGAGAATGGCGGTGGATATATCAGCTGTTCAAGATGCTGACTGCTGATTCCCTTGGTGGAGTGTCCGCTGTGGGGGATGGGACTGTACCGCTTCCTTCCCCGTCTAAACTCCCGTACTCAGCCCGGGGGTCAGTGCGGGCTTGGCTGGTGGGATTCCACCTGATCGCAGCCGAGCCTCTCCCTGCTTGCTAATTAATGGCTTCCCTGGGGCGCCACGCCTTCTGTAGCCGCAGGGCAGGCCGCACGAATCAGTGGGCCTGGATCTCCGGGGTCCCACTGTTGGCGATTGGGTTCCCAGGCACTCTGTCCTTTGGATTTTCCTGCTTGCCCCTCCCCCAGCTCTAGCTAGACAGGTTTCGTTTTGGCTGCAGATGGGTAGGGGGGGTTGCAGGTCAGGTGACTCTAGTTCCCCCCTAGTCTTTATGCAGGCTCACTCTGATTCTCCCTCCCCCGGCAAGCCTAGGAGAGAATTTATGCGAGTTCTCGATGTATGGGGGATGGGTCGAGTGCCACACACCTGTTTTGTTGTTGAGATCTGTCGGAGAATGGCGGTGGATATATCAGCTGTTCAAGATGCTGACTGCTGATTCCCTTGGTGGAGTGTCCACTGTGGGGGATGGGACTGTACCGCTTCCTTCCCCGTCTAAACTCAGTTATCTCATATTATAAATAAATATATTTATATACCATGAATACACACACATATATATATAAATGTATAAATATATAATAAATTTTAAATATATTATAAATGTATAATTATAACATACATTGTTATATTTCAAGATATATAATGTACTTAAAATATAATACATAAAAATATATAACATAATATATATTATGATATATATAAATATACAATATATAATATATTTAAATAAATATTTATCTATTTTAATTCTTCTTTGGGTTCCTTCATCAGATTTTTAGTTTTCCTCAATAGACATTGTACACTTCTTGTCAGATTTATGCCTAAATATTTCATTTTCTGGGTATTAATGTAGGATGTCTTATGCTTTTAATTTCAAATTCCATTTGTTTATTAGTAGCATATATAAAAATAATTGACTTTTCTATATTAACTTTTTATCTTGCAACCTTGGTATAACTGGGCTGAGGTTGTAGCTCAGTAGTAGAGTGCTCGAATAGCATGTGTGAGGTTCTGGTTTCCATCCTCAGCACCACATAACAATAAATAAATAAAATAAAGGAATTATGTCCAATTACAACTAAAAAAAATGTTTTTTAAAAAATATGGGTTTTGTGGTCTAGAATATGGTCTATCTTGGTGAATGTTCCATGTATTCCATATACAGAATGTTTCACTCTGTATATCAATTACAATCAGTTGATGCTGTTTAGTTTGACTATGTCCTTCATGACTATCTGACTACTGTATAAAATGATGAGACGTTTTGCAACTATAAAAGTAGATTCATCTATTTCTCCTTGGAGTTAGATCAGTTTTTGTCCCATGTATTTTGATGCTACATTGTTAAGTATATACATAGGAAAGATTGCTATTTCTTAGCATTTTCTCTTTTATCATTTTGTAATGCCTCTGTTTATGATGACTTTTGCTCTGAAGAGTGTTCTTCTGAATTAATATAACTATTTTCACTTTCTTTTGATATTTGTTAACATAGTGTATTTTTCTGAATCCATTTACTTTAAATCTATAGTGTTTTAAAATTTAAAATGGATTTAGTAGCCGATCATTGTTATGATTTACATTTCAAATGTCCTCCACAAGCTCGTGTGTTGAAAACTTATAACCCCATTATGGCGCCTCTGAACATTCTCATGAGTTTTTTGGTGATACCTCATATCTAAACCATAACACTGACCTATGTCATTTTCCTTCTGCCTAAACAACTTTGCTTTTTTACAAGGGAGTTCCACTGGAAAAAAAATAAAATTCCTTCAATTTTTGGCTGAGAAAGTCTTTTTCATGTCTTTACTTTTGCAAAACAATTCTCTGGGAACAAAGGTTTATATTGCTCTATGTTTTTTCTCTTAAGACACTAAACATTTAAATCCATTCTCTCCTTGCTTGAGAGGAATATCAGGAGAAGTGAGTTGTCATTTTCACCTTTACTTCTTTGTGGCTAATTTTTTTTTCCTTTGGCTTTTTTCAGAATAGTTCTTTTAATCTTTGATTTTTGTGTGTGTATGTGGTGTGAAAATTAAATACCTACATATAGTTTTTCTGTCATTCACCCTTCTTGGTCTTTCCAAGAGCTCCCTGGATCTATGGTTTGATGGCAGATTGTTAATTTTGGGAAATTATCACTCATTACTAATTCAAATATTTCTTCTTTTCTCTCCCTCTTCTCCTTTACGTGTTCCCATTATCAGGTTCTTAAAGTTTTGTAGTTGTCCCACAATTATTTGCTATTTTGTTCTATGTATTTTTCACTCTTTCTCTCTTTTGTTTTTCAGTTTGGGAGGTTTCCATTGCATTATCCTCAAGCTTAGAGATTCTGTCCTCGACTGTGACAAAAGTATTGAAAAGCCCATCAAAGGCATTCTACATTTCTGTTAAAGTGATTTTTTCCCTAGCATTTCTTTCTGGTTCCTTATAAAATGTCCATTTCTGTGCTCCCATTGCCTATCTCTTCTTTCATGACATCTACTAGATGAATCTACTGGAGTCCTTAGCATATCAGTTATAGTTGTTTTAAATTCTGAGTCTGATAATAACAACATCCCTGCCATTTTTTTTATTGTTGTTTTGATGCTTGCTCCAACTCTTAAAAGTTTTTTTTTTAACTTTTAATATGTCTAGTAATCTTTTTTGTTAGCCAGAAATGAGGTATTTGGCTATAAGTCACTGTAAATATACCCTTCAAGATGGTAAAATGGGGCTGGGATTGTAGTTCAGCGGTAGAGCTCTCGCCTAGCACAAGCGAGGCCCCAGGTTCCATCCTCAGCACCACATAAAAATAAATAAAATAAAGATATAGTGTCTAACTACAACTAAAAAATAACTATTTTTTTTAAAAGATGGTAAATGTCGGGGGAAGGAAAATAGTCTATAGTCCTATGATTAGATGACTAGCTCTCTGTCAGTACCTCTGTGGTGTGATTTCACATGTGATGCTCAGTCTCTCTCCCACCATTAGGTGGAGCAGGATAGGTGGTTAATTATTTCCCTTCCCCCAGGTGAGTTAGGCTCTGATAGTGTCCCAGCAGAGTATTCTCTGATTAAATAGTTTCAACTGAGGGTAAACCATGCTAAGAAAACAAAATGCTCTGATATAGTTGTAAATAATTCTTTTCCTTCTCCTGCCAGAAGCATGAGGGCATTTTTCTCTAGTATTAACTGTGTGAGTTGGTTAGGTCTCCAGAGGGTAGTGTCTTAATCTGTCTATACTACTATAATAGAATATCTGAGGCTGGGTAATTTATAAAGAACAGAAACATTTCTCACAGTTCTGAAAGCTGGGAATTTCAAGAACTGGTAGGTTAGTGAGGATCAAGGCTTTGCTTTCAAGATGATTCCTCCAGAGGGGAGGAATCCTGTGTGCTCACCCAGCACAAGACAGAAGGGCAGAACTAACTAACAATGTGTGAAGCCTCTTTCATAAGGACCTTAGTCCCATTTATAAGGTAGGACCCCTCATAGGCTAATTACCTTTTTAGTACTATTGAAGCAAGAGCTAAAGACAGGGGGCCAGTGTAGATAGTTAATCAGGTGAGATCAAGAAAATAGAGGCTGAGTTGGGTCCAGGAACTTGGAGACCACCACTGGGAGACTGAAATGTTAATGCCTTCAGAGCCCTTTGATTACCAAGATTACCTGCCTATCCTGCCTCTCCCAGAAGGTTGTTAATGAAGCACCCTTGAACAGACAGGGAGCTGCTAATTAATGCCCTCTAGCTGCTGCTCCCTTCCTCCAAGGTGATCACTCCACCTTGGCCCTTCCAGCCCACCTGCTTCTCGCCTTTTGGCCATTCCACCAGCAGCTCCTGGGCCTAGTCCCTTATTCAGGAAGGAGAGAGAAAAGAGGGAAGAAGGCAAGAGAACAAAGAAAGTCTAAATTGTATAAAAAGGGCAGGATGCTCTCACTTTTTGATATTCCAGAACACCAGCTATGGCCCCCTTCGCCCTCCTGGGAGAAGTCTGTGTGATTATTTTGTAAATAAAACCTGCTTTATATGTTTATCTCAGTGTGCTTCTCTCATGTTCAAACTTCAACATTTGAGGAAGCAGAACTTGTCACTGATAACTGGCAGTATCGCTGTCATATTATCAATGCCTACATTTTGGAGAGGAGACATGCTAATGGAGGTGATCTCCCAGGGTCTGGGTCCCTTTGGAATTTTTTCCCCTTAGACTTTAGCAATTTGTCAATTATGATTTACATGTTTCCATGAGGGTTGCTGCTTATGAATTTCTCATTTAGTAAGTTGTAATGTTCTGTATGTCTCTTTTTAATTTTCCTTCTGTAATTGATTTCTCATTTCATTCCATCATCATCTGAAAAGATGTTTTATATGACTCAGTCTTTTTAAATGTATTAAACCTTATTTTGTGGCCTATTTGTGTTCTGTGCTAGACAATGTTTCATGTTATCTTGAAAAAAATGTGTATTCTGCTTATGTTGGGTAGTGTTTTCTTTTATATATATATATATGTATATTTAGTTATAAATGGATGCAATACCTTTATTTATTTATTTATTCTTTTTTTGTGTGGTGTTGAGGATCGAACTCAGGGCTTCACATGTGCTAGGCAAGTGCTCTACCACTGAGCCACAACCCCAGTCCCTTGGGTAGTGTTTTGTAGATTTCTGTTATGTCCTGTTGGTCTGTACTGCTGTTCAAGCACTCCGCTTCCTTATTTATCTTCTGTCTGGTTGTTCTACCCATTATTGAAAGTGTGAAAAATACAGAGTCCCAAGGGCCATTTTAAAAGTACAGTATTTACTATTAAATGTAAAATCAGTTGGGATATAAGAAAGGCAGCTGAAGGGGAGAACAAAATGAAAAGTTACAAACAGTTAACACCAGATTTTAAAAATTCACAGCTTCTTGACAAGTAGGAGGTGGGAAAGAAGGGCTGACAGAGATATACTATGTGTTCCAAAAGGAACTCAATCCAAGGGGACTTTCCCACAATGAAAGATGAGTGGAAGGTGGATACAACTAAAGGTATATTTCTTTAAATGACCCAATAGGAGACAGTAAAACCTAGGCGATGTTCTGGAGGACTGTATATTTCACAGTACTCAGCCAATGAGGAACGAGGAGAGGAACCTTGCACTCTAGGGGATAAAATGCTAGTTGTACCCAATCTGTGTGTGAGTCCCTCACTAGGCACATGGTCTTGCAAATCCTCATTCAAGTAAAGCTTGTTTTTTCCTGTACCTTGTCTCTTTGGGTTTGGACAGGTGAGTGTGTTTCACAAAAGGAATACTGAAATTTTCTGCTATTATTATTGAGTTGTCTTTTTTCAACTCTTTGCTTCCTATGTTTAAGGAGTCTATTGTTGGGTGTGCATGAGTTTAAAATTGCCATATCTTTTTTAAAAAATTGTGATACTGGGGATTGATCACAGGATCTTGAACATGTTGAGTAAGCATTCTACCACTGAGTCACATCCCAGCCCCAGCTTAGCTTCTTGATGTATTCATTCTTTTATCAGGTATATAATGTCCTTCTTGGTCTCTTGTAACAGTTTTTTGCACAAAATGTATCTTTGTTTGATGTTATATAGTTAATATACTCTCTTTTGGTAATAATTTGCATGTTTTTTCAGAGACATATTCTGCCCACTTTTTTTCCTCCTTGAATGAGTTGTAATTTTCTTGGGTTTGTTGTTGTTGTTGAGAACTAGAAATTTTAAAAAATAGCCATTTCTCCCAGTATTTTCTCTCTGGCTGTGTACTGGAAAAGACACTCACTAATTAGCAGGGCATGTCCTGAGCTTTGGAAACAGCCCAAGGAATAGCTAAAGGTCTTCTCAGGTCTTTCCTGAGCATGTATCTTCTCAGCCTTCATGTGGCTTTCACAATTTTCTAGTATACATGGCTCTTTCTAAATGTCTTAACTCCCCCAACATCTTAACTCCCTCACACTGCTGCTTCTTGTGGTTCCTTGTATGCCTCCACTTGTAATCGGTTGCCCCAGGCATCTGCACTCTCTATAGCTTCCCTGCAGCTTTTAAGGACAATTCCTGCTGCTTTTTATAGCTATTTCCTCCCTGAAATCTGAGCAAAACTGCTTCTCCCATTCTGAGCTCTGAGTTGAGCAAAACAGAAATTAATTCTTCCAGTACCCCCAGATGGGTAAAGCCACTTCAGATAAGATCTGCTTCTCTCCCTAGTGTTAGGAGAAAGACATTAGGAATTGGACTTTCACTTCCTCCAGACTCTATCAGGTCTTGGAGGTTGTAGGGTGAGGATGCCACATTTCCTATGTGTTTAAATGTGTTTACTTCTTAAATGGGCAGCTACTTCCTATAACTTCTTTACTCTTTTCTGGAGCTCCTTTAAATCTAATTTAGCCTGTCTCTATTTGTTTTATTATTATTATTATTATTATTATTTCTTTAGGGTTCTATAATTTTCAGTATATAGATCTTTCACTCCGTTTGTTAAGTTGATTCCCAAGGTTATTTTTTTTTATTCTATTGTAAATGGGGTAGTTTTCCTCATTTCCCTTCCTGTGGATTTGTCACTGAGATATAGAAATGCCTTTGATTTATGGGTGTTGATTTTATATCCTGCTACTTTGCTGAAATAATTTACTAGTTCTAACTTGCTCTTGGATAGGTGGAATTAATATTATCAAAATGACCATACTTCCAAAAGCACTATATAAATTTAATGCAATTCCGGTCAAAATCCAAATGACATTCTTCATAGAAATAGAAAAAGCAGTCTTAAAATTAATCTGGAAAAAGAAGAGATCCAGAATATCTAAAGCAATCCTTAGCAGGAAGAATGAAACAGATCGCATCACTATACCAGACCTTTTGTTACTACAGAGCAATAGTAACAAAAACAGCATGTTATTGGCACTGCTAGACCAGTGATACAGAATAGAGGACACAGAGACTAACCCACAAAACTACAATTATCTTATATTTGACAAAGGTGGCAAAAAATACATTGTAGAAAAAAAATAGCCTCTTCAACAAATGGTGCTGGTAAAACTGGAAATCCATATGCAACAAAATGAAATTAAACCCCTATCTCTCACCATGCAGGAAACTCAACTCAAAGTGGATCAAGGACCTAGGAATTAAACCAGAGACCCTGCATCTAATAGAAGAAAAAGTAGGCCATCATCCCTATTTGTTTTAATTTTTTTTTTCAGTGGAGTCAAAGACCTGGAGCTATCTAGCCTTCCATCTTGCTGGTGTCACTCCTTCTCTATGTTTACCTGTAAAGGAGAAGCCTCAGAGAAGGGTTCAGGCTCTCACAACTAGGAAAAAGAAAAAGCACAACTTTGGTTTCAAGACTGGTTTTCTGGTATTAAGGAATGTGTTCTGAGCACAGAGCCTTGCTGTCAATTTCCTTTATTATCTTGTGTTGGGCAGTAGTTAGTAATGAGCAGTGGAATGTGAACCAATAACATGGCAGGCCCATGAAGTTTTTTCAAATCACCTTTAATGAACACTCAATTAACTTGCCCAATAACCACAAGTGTACTAATCCTGAGAGTAAACAGGGGGAAACATAGGGAGCCAATTAAGAAGTGTGTCAAGAAGGAAAGACTGATGGGGCGAATTCCTGACAAGGTCAACTGGGATCATTGTACAGTTAGGATTTATGGCCGTAGGTTTCTCATGTAAGAAGGGAAATTTCTTTAGTAGCCCAGGTGCACTAAGATAAAGTTTGCCTTGTCATTGACCTCAGCACCAACATTAGCATAGAATTGACTTGTAGATGAAGCCCCCCCGCCCCCCCCCATGGAATGGTCACCACAACAGTTCTAGAAAAAACCCATCATGGTCAAAAGCTTCCCCACCAAATGCAAAGGAGAGGTTAAACATGGGATTGGTGAAGATTGCAGAAGGTGGACCCCAGTCCTCCTGGTAAAAAACAAACAGTAATAAATTTGTAAGTAACATTTCAAGTCCTTTGTTATTTTCTGCTCAGAGAGGATCCACTCCCTGAGAGAGTTTCTAGAACCTACTTTACTTTCACTTATTTAAAAAACTTCTATTGCTTGACTGCCAAGGTCTCGGCTTGGCACAAGAATCACGAGCCACCACACGCCTTTGTAGGTTCAAACAGCAATTCTTTATTCCCGCTCTCACACCGCCTCCACACAGGTCCAGGGGCAATCCTCATCTCCCGCACAATTCAAGTCCTAAATACTTTCTCTCCAGGAGAACTCAGCGGGAACTCAGGCAGTAGGCACAGCCTACTCCCAGCAGGAATAATCTTCAACCTCCAACTTCCCTAAAACTCCTATTGTCACGCCCTAAACCCAAGGACGGGGATACTTCCTGCAAGATACACCCTAATCCTGGATCCACCCTGGTGATTGAGCAGGGTCACCTTTCTCAAACACACAAGCCAGGTCGCAGCAAATTTCCAAGGCAAGTCCATTTAACATGGGGTACGCTGGCAAGGATTTCGATGCGTCATTCCTACTTGGTAATGGCCCTCAGCACTTGAATTTTCATGTCTGACTAATTTTTCCTTTTTCAGGACACAAGAACTGAGATTCAAAGCTTCAGCTCCCCACTCTCCCATGACACTTGGATTTACCCTGGGTCCCCAGCTCTTTATCCATTTTTATTCTCAGACTTGTCTTAGACCAAACTTCACAAAAATCAGAGATTGAGTCTATGTTTTTGAGTAGATTCCTGCCAAAGTTCTGATGTTGAAACTGAAAATGGCCAGTGTGGTAGGATTAAGTGATGAGGCCTTTAAGATATACTTAGGCTGTGAGCGTTCCTTTTTCCTAAATGAGATGAAAGCCCTTATGAAAGAGCTTCACACAGCATTTTACTACTTGTCTTTCTGACTTCTGCTGTGTAAGGACCAAGCATTTCTCCTTTTCAGAGGTATCGCAAGAAGTGAAAGGGTAAAGTTTCTAAGCTGGAAAGCTTGAATGTAAAAGATTAGGTATTATTAAATTCCTCTGTTACACCCAGATTCCTGAGATAGTTAAAACAACGCCCTACTGGCCATTTAGTCTAGGGCCCTGTGCAGTTCATCACAGGGCCCGAACCAATCAGTTTGAATGTGTAACCTGCTTACGAATGACCAATCACCCCCGCCCGACCTGTTCCCGCCAATGAATTTGCCAATCACGTCTCAGAGTTGTTGTTCAATTTTCCCGCGCCTCATGATGATTTGTTCTGATGTATGCAAAGCCCACCGCCCTCTCCAAAAAGTGTACTTAAGCTCTGCTTGACCTTTGCTCTGGGCTCTGGGCTGCTCTCCCTCCTTGAGTGAGCACAGAGTCCCAGCGCGCTGGAATGGATCCCCAATAAATATCCCCTTTTGCCAATTGCATGGAGTCAGTCTCTTGGGTGGTCTCTCCCTCCGACGTTTCGCCAGACCCTTACAGAAGGAGCTATTTTGGAAGCAAAGAGCAGCCTTTACAAGGCAAACAAATGTTCTTGTTCTATGATTTTGTAATTCCCAGTCGACAAAACTGTGGAAAAAAAAATTATCTTTTTTTAATAAATTTTCCCATCTAGGGTATTTACTATGGCAACACAAAATAAAGTAAGACAGAGGCAAAGCTCTTGGGCTACCACTTCATGCAGGAGGAGAAAAATGAAGGAGAAATGTTCCTGAGCTTTCTAAACAGCTTTATAGGAAACATGGCTGATTTCTGATTTCTTGTCATGTGAGATCTGTGCAGACAGGCCATGTAGGAGATCCTGCCAGAGTAAAGCAGAGAAAAGAATTTATTTCCCTGTTTCCTCCTGGCTTTTGCTCTCATGAAACAAAATTTCTCCTCCTCCATTTTAGCTTAGGACAGCCAGAGGCTTGCTCCCAAGGAGTAGGAAGTTTTCTGTGTCCTTCAGCAGTGGGAGAAGCCAGAACTTCCAAAGTCTCCTTGAACCGTAAGAAGGCACAGCGGCTACTGTGGTTCTTGCCACCTTGGGCATAATGGAGACCTACCAGAACTCTCCTTTTACCCAAGGTCTTCATGGTGGGGTTGGGAGAGGAAACAGATATGGCAAGCACCTGCACTCTCTTCAATCAACAACACCAGGGTAGGTGAGCTGAGTGGACCTGGGGCATTACATGAACCTGGATGACTGCAGTTCCTGTCTGGCTGAGTTGCTTTTTTAGTAGTTTTTTTGCCTGATCCTGCCTTTCCCAGGTCCCAAGTCCCAAGTCTTGCCTTTCCCAAGTCCATTAACCTGCTGTGTGTCTTGATCTTTCACTTCCCACCGACGCTTTCTGGAGTATTAGAGTAATATTCACATAAAAGCAAAGTCAAATAGAACAGGACATATAGAAATCTCAGGTTTCCAAAGCTTCAAAGAAATAGTGATGCAGTTCCTGGAGGAACTGTGAACAAATTTGTCACCTAGCTTAGCTTAACTCTTCATTGGATTCTAGGAGGCTTGTGTTTTTCATGGTGAGGAAGAAAACTTCATTTTATTCCTGGCGGGCATCACCCCTCAGATTTAATCTGTCCCTCGTACGTTGTCTTCGGGTCCTGTGTGTCTGCCTCCTCAGACCCAGTCACATATGTTTTGGTTTGTACAAGTCCTTGTCTCTGAGAAGGGTGTATTTTGTTGTGCTCGATTGTTCAGGTGGGGAAAGAATGGATGAGGGCATAGCCTGGAAGAATAGAGGGACCCTGGACCATGGGGAAGGGAGAAAAAGAAAACGTCTTCCCTCTTTATCTCCCGAGGACAATTCTGGAACAGCTTTCATAGGCTCCTTGGGCACATGATTGTCCATATGGGTGACAGAGACAAAGGACAAGTGTAATCCTGGGCCTGAGCTCATGACCTGACAGTCTTTCTCCTCTGCTCTCCCATCTTAACTCTCGTTTGTTAGGTATGAACAGCTTGGTATGTGCCTTACCCTCTCCCTTAAACCACCTCGCCAGCTTAGAGATCAGGGGCTTCACTGGGGCCAGGGTCCCCTTGCCATGACTCTGAGGAGGACAACAGACATGAAGGATAAGGGTATTGAGGAGCTATCAAAATGGCAAAGTCCTAGTGTCCTTAACTTGGGACTTGCTGTGATGTGTGTTCTCATTTCCCACCCATGGGTTCTCTGAACAGCTACAGCAACCAGAACCTCATCACAGACAGAGAACCCTGTAGTCTTGATGTGAGAAACTAATCTTCGGCTTCAGAATGACCATCTGACCATGCCTGCCTCATCATCAAAGTGCCCCCACAGAAAAGGAAACAGGTCTTTGAAATGTACCTAAGGACAATTAACATTCCTAAACCTTAGCAACCCCTCTGTAAACGCCCCTACTTTACTTTCACTTATTTTAAAAAAAAAAAAAACTTCTATTGCTTGGCTTTTCATGTCTGACTAATTTTTCCTTTTTCAGGACACAAGAACTGGTGTCACTCCTTCTCTATGTTTACCTGTAAAGGAGGAGCCTCAGAGAAGGCTCTCACAACTAGGGAAAAGAAAAAAGCAGAACTTTGGTTTCAAGACTGGTTTTCTGGTATTAAGGAATGGGGATTTTTATACTGGGGACTGAACCCAGGTGTGATCTACCACCGAGCTACATCCCTAGTCCTTTGTAGTTTTTATTTTAAGACAGGGCCTCTCTGAATTACAGAGGCTGTCCTTAAACTTGCAATCCTCCTGCCTCAGCCTCCAGAGTTGCTGGGATTACAGATGTGCATCCACCTCCCAAGTCTGGCTGCAAACAGCATTTTCTTTCTTTCTTTTTAATATTTATTTTTCAGTTTTCAGTGGACACAACATCTTTATTTTATTTTTATGTGGTACTGAGGATCAAACCCAGCGCCCCGCGCATGCCAGGTGAGCGCGTTACCACTTGAGCCACATCCCCAGCCCAGCAAACAGCATTTTCATATGAATAAAATTAATTCTCCCTTTGTTGGAGAGCCAGTCAGACACTGGCCAGTGCTGTGTCTCCCTTCTCTTGGGAGAAGCCCCTAATAAAATACTTTCCTGTTTGTTCTCTTTCCTAACTTGTTTTTGTTTCTATCATGACCAAGGCAAAGTTCTCCTGTCACCTTGGCCTTCTTTCCTGACTCATCTTTCTTATTCTGCACCTGTGCCTACAGGGGTCAAATTCCAAAAAAAAACAACCTGGATGCAGACTTTGCCTTAAATGATCCCAAAGAGTAACTTACTTCTCTTTTCTCTCTTTCTATTCCCTTCTCTTCCTCCCCCCTCTATCTCTGTGTGTCTCAATAACACACTCTCTCTCTCTGCCTTTCTCTCTCACACACTCACCTTCACATACACAACCCACATCCCTACCATTTTAATAGTACAGTGAGCTTGACTTTTCTCCAAACTGAGGGCCCAGTGGACCTTTGGAATCTGAGGTTTGGTCTTGAGTCCTTCCCTTCTGCCATTTATTTCCCCTTACTTCACGAAAGGTTTTAGGATCTAACATTTATAGCATACTTTTTTTTTTCTTTTTGGTAGGGGTTGCTGTAGGTATTAACACAAGCTTTTTTTTTTCCTTTCTTTCTTTCTTTCTTTCTTTCTTTCACTATAACCCACAACAACATATATTCCCAGCCACAGTATATGATGGACAAATAAAACACAAGCTAAATGTCTATCCCAAGATCACTGAATTAATTGCCTCTACCTGGCTCTTTGGACCTTCAGAAGATGTTTTAGGGAAGAGGTGCCCTGGTCCGCCCAAAGGAAGGCTGGGTGAGGACCAGTGGGGGTTCCAGAGTGCTGTGAGGGAAGAATTGCTCCAAAACAGGAGACCTGATTTCTCTGACAGATCACTGGATTTTTCTCAACGACTAACAGCAGTTGCCTGGGAAATCTGGTTTGCTGTGGTCACCTTGCCCTGTCCACAGGAATAGAAACAGGACAGTACTGCATGTTTTTCCGGAGGAGGTGGTAGCACCATTACTATAGGGGGTGGACAAGAATTAGTGACTTCACAGGGAAGCTGTTGTTTCCCCTTTCATCCCACCGAAGGCAAAGGAGCTCAATTTAAGGCAGGTCAGGGACATATTAATAGCAGGTGGACCGTGAGTGATAGCCACCCACTCTCACTCAATCCTTCTGTTTGGGCAGAAAGACACAGGAAGGGGCTCAGATCTTAAACATGACAACTTTATCAAGGCCAGAGAAGCAGACACTGTTTAATACAGTTCAAACATCAGTTTTGCCTATATAGAGGGAAGATGAGAGGAATAGGATAGTTAGAAAGGTGACACAGGAAAGGAAAAAGAGGGTAGCTGTAAATCTATAATCTCCATGATCAGACTTACTCCCCGGGCTTGTTTCTTCCTCCATGCTGGTCATTCCTAAATTGTTGAGAAATCTATAGATCATAGAGTTACCATAAGTTCACTCCTCTATGAAAATTGCCTTGTTTTAATGCTTTCAGGCACTTATACTTTTCTAAAACTGCGAGAGGTATTATCCCAAAGATGTACCTTAGAGCTTCAATTTTGAAGTCTCAGTTCCTAGAGGGATTCAAATGTTTCTACATTTAAATTTAAGATTTCCTTAGGGTGGATTATTTTTCCCTCTCTTTCTCCTCTAGCATCTGTCTGCAATGGCAAAATCAAGTCAGTGGCATGGAGAGGAAGTGCGTTATGGTCATGGGTGGCAAGAGCCATGAGGACCCTACGCATGGTTTGAGCAGGTGGACCACAACCCTGCCTCATCCTCCAGTTGTAGGTCCAAGAAGAACCCTGAGTCAGAGAGGAATTAGGCAGGTATTCAACACCAGGCTGCAAAGGCCCAAGTGTTCTGATTCTAAAGATTCCAAAGAAAGAACTTGGAGGACTCACTGGAGAGGGTTTGGACATACTATGATTCATGCCCTCCTTGGTGGCAGCAGACTGGGACAAAATGCAGGCTGCACCATGCCTGTAAGCAGGAGAAATATAGACAGGACAGACTTTCAGGCCAACTGGTTTCTTCAGATTTTTTCTGAGTATTTGTCTTTACTTCACAACCAAGGTCTTTGTGCTTTGATCTCCACCTAAAATTGGAGATAAGGTAAGTGGCCAGTTTTCCTCCTCTTTGTCCCCCTGTAACTATCTAGGAGTGCTGGATTTATTGTCTCCATTCAGCAAAGAATTGGAGAACCACAGAAATAGCATGTAAGCAGCTGGTTTATTGCAAAAGTCACAAAGATTTCTCCAAAGAGAAGTGGCCCTAAAACTGAAAATCCGCTTGGAGAATTTTGGCCTGTTCTTTTTAGTCTTTTGAATTTCCTCCTTTCCTTATCTCCTCCTCTGTCCATGCTCTCTTCACTGTTATTGATTAGTGCTCCCTTTGTTCATATATCTGTTTTAGTTTCCCTACTGGATTCCCTGCTTAGCAGCACAAGTACAGAAGTGTCCCACTTGTATTCACAAGTACTTTTGTCAACCAGGAAGTTGATCTCGTTAGAAGATCCTTTCCATGCTCCTTTGTTCTGGGCCTGCCCCTGACCTACTCACTTGCCATCTTGCTCTGGCTGCCTATGCCCTTCTGTATCTCCTGTACCCCCAATACATCCTTCAGAGCCCTTCAGAAACAACAAGCCTTCTATGCACTGACTTGTGTTCCACCCAACTTGGAGTGGAGTTCCTGATATGAGTCTCTAGAAGAATGCAAATCTTTTTATCATAAGACTACCATTTGTTTCCAGGAAATTCTTTCATGTCTGGACACCCTACAGCCAACAAAATTCTATTTGCAGGTTTGTTTTTCTATCAAACATGCCCTTGGATGTTTACCGTGTGGTTCCATAGGCACCTGCACTCCCAAGAGACTCCAGAGGAATCCAGGGTTCCATTCCCCACCCAAGAAACATGCCGAGGCTGTCCATGTGCAGTGTGCACTGAGTGGGAAGTGAGAAAGGCTCACTCAGTTGCCTCTGAGAAGAACAGATTCTGCAGATGTGAGATCCATAATGAATTTGGCCTGAGGTACTGCTGCAAGTCATCCAATGGGGCTGAGGCTATGAGTGAGAAAAGGGAGGCAAGAGGCATGAGTTAATGCAATGTGATGGAAAGGTTTTTCCTGAAGGAGACACAGTGTTTAGACTGAATCCAGATTGATGAGAATGCCCACTGGAGAGTTTTAAACAGGAAGCAGATATTATCTGAATTTAATTTGAAAAGCATTTCTCTTACAAGATTGTGGATCTACAGGGTTTTTTTTTTTTTGTTGCTTTTATTTCTAATCTCCAAAAGCGCTTTAAATATGCTTTGTTGTTGGGTCCTTTCTGACCCCAGGACTCATCATTTGCAGAGTCACACCTTGGGGCCACTATCTATCTGTAGTTGTGTCTGGATTTTTTTTAAATATTTATTTTTTAGTTGTAGTTGGACGCAAAACCTTTATTTTATTTACTTTTATGTGGTGCTAAGGATTGAACCCAGGGCCTCATACATGCTAGGTGAGCCCTGTACCGCTGAACCACAACCCCAGCCTGTGCCTGCATTCTTGAGAGCTCTCTGTATCTGATGATCTGAGGTCCTCCCTAAGTGTATCTTTATACCAACATGAGCTTTGTCATATGAAACAACTAACTTCTCCCAAACCCCTTTTACTTATTTATTTTCAAATATTTTAGACCTTTATTTATTTCTGTACAGTGCTGAGGATCAAACCTAGTGCCTCACATGTGCTAAGCAAGAAGCCTACCACTGAGCCACACCTCCAGCCCATCCCAAATGCCTTTTAATGGGAAAAAAAAATTAAAATTCACACAGAAAGTTGAGACCCATTTCAGATACTTATTTTTTAAAGTTTTCTAGGACTGTGTCCCCCCTCACCCAACCAATCTGGAGAGAGAACAGGATAGTTGGGAGGATTATGACACTTAACGCTCCTCTCTACCTCCGAATTCTGAGATCACAGTAAGTTCCCACCAGAGTCAGGTAGGGTTAAGAACATCCTTCAATATTCCAGCTGCACAGAGCCTATGAGTTGTACCAAACTTCATGAAACAAAGAAAGTGCTAGAGTTACAGACTGTGAGAAAGTGATGACCTTCAACCCTCCTATTTTGATCCCTGTAAAAGAAAGACTCTGAACCCAAGGCCAGTTGGGGCGTCCTTCCTCATTCCACAACAAACCCCCAAACAGGTGCTTCTGAAAATTAAATGTTAGTTTATAGATCAAGGAAAAGATGAAAGGGATGTTTCACCCCAGACATGTTCACAATGTTCTTATTGGATAGCATCTCCTTTCTCTTCCATGTTCGCCAAAATTCTGCCCCTACTTCCAAACTTAGCTCAAACAGCACTCAGAATCTCTGAGTTCCCTGAGGACAGTTCGACTAGCTCCTGTTATATGGCTTTGAACAGCATAACCTTCAGCAAGTACCTGTTGGAATGGTTTATTGTTAAAACAAGATGCTGCCGTTGAACTCTGAAGGGAAAAGCCATCATCAAGCTCTGCTCTGGGCTGTCACAATTCTGCTTTTAATCACATTTTCCTATCTCCTTCCTCTACCGTCTTTGTTTATCTTTTTTAACTATGAGATTTCTGGAAGATTATCTGACTTTTTCAGACTTTCAGTCTGCTAGATATATAATCTGTGGTCATTTACGTGTAAAGAAGCCATGTTGGGTTGACAAAGACACTTTCTCATCTTGGATGGCAGCACCAACCCTTGGGAGCCCAGCTCCCAAGGGCTTAACTCGAACTTGGAGTCTAATATGTTCTGACTTAACTAAATCCTTAAGCTCATGGCTGTCAACAGACTTCCTCAGTCCTATGAAATCTATTCTTTGCTCATCTAATGGTCTTGTCTTTCTTGTGATTGATTTTCATTAGAACCAGAGCCCAACAGGAAGCTCCAAGCCCCTCCAGGCTGAGTCCATACAGATGACAAGAAATGGTGGCCCTTTTTTGCCTGCCAAGCCTGAGTGTCTGCCAGGGAGTGAGGTCAGGACCAGGCAGAAGCTTCAAGTCCCAGCACAGACAGCAGGAAGCTTAAATGTGACTCACAGCCTGGAGCTCGGGGGCTCCCTGCTACTTTATATATTTGGGAATTTTCTAGATATTCTCAGCTTCTTCTTTCTCTACTCTTTCTGGTTTTTACAGTCTTTGTCCACAGTCTTAGCTTCTCTATGTCTGTGGTCTTGTCCTTGGTTTTTTCAACTTAATGGGGGCCCTAATGGGCTGGGCGGCTTGACTTCACACTCGTATCACCACAGGTGATAAACCAACCCAAAGTGAAGAATCAAAGCTTTCTTGAAACCCATTTCAGCTGTGTGACTTCTCCATGTTCTGGCTTCGGTTTGCTGCTGCTTTTATTATAGTGGGCCTACAGTTTCCCACTGGTCTGTCCTGTGGCATTAATTCTAGACACATCAAAGGAAGAAAGGGACTGACTCATATTAAAATAATTTGAGATTCAGAGGCCACTCATCTATTCTCTGTGTTGATGTCCAAAATCAGCAAGTATGTCGTCTTTGGTTATTCTCCTCTCAAAGCCATGGGTTGTTTTTTTTTTAAATTAAAATCACTTATATTATGCAGAGTTAAAAAAAATAGTACAAGGAACAAATATTGATTTTCCTCGTCTAACTTAGCACTGCATATTTGCAGAGTGTTTTACAGCTCACCATTAACTAATAGCTGCAGCCTCCATGTGAGAACAACGGCAATGAGCCCCATTAGTCAGAGAAAATAAATACAGAGCCTGAATATCAACTACCCACTCCGGCGAGACTGTCATTTCCCATCTGCATGAGGGACTTGTTATGCTCCCCTGTGACAAGTCATTTCTGCCTCCAAGGTTCTTGTTTTTAAAGGAGGAGAAATGCCATAGAAAAAGGCTCTTCACTACTTCTTTTTATCAATCAAAAGGACCAATACTAAAGGACTATAGTGGATATAGTTATTTATTACAAGTGTGTCTCATTGACCAGATCTGCTCATATTTTTGCACAGTCTAAAGGGACTTCTGATGAAATGCCGTGTGAGCTCAGCAGCACCTCCTGGCCATCCATTCCACGGGCTATGTAGGTTTGTGGGCAGTCTTGTGTTATCAGAGGAACTGACCTGAATCTAATCTATTTTTATTCTAGAAATCTAGCAAACCCATCATGTCTGTAAGGAACGGTGGAGTGGATTTAAGGGATGCTAAGAAACTGAGCTGGGAGCCCCAATACAAGGAAGGCTGAGAACCCTGACCTGGTGGGCTTAGATGTCCTGATGTGAGTAGGATGATGGCTCTGACATGGTGAGCTGGGATGCCTGACATGACTGGGCTAGTATGCCTTCATTTGGTGGGTTGGGATGCCCTGATCTATGGGTTGGGATGCCCTGACATGTGAGTTGGGACGCCCTGACATGTGGGCTAGGATGTCCTGATGTGGCAGGCTGAGATGCCCTATGTGGTGGGCTAGGATGCCCTGACATGTGGGCTGGGATACCCTGACATGTGAGCTATCTCATCACAAAGCTGAAATCCAGCTTAGAGGACAAGAAACAGGACAAAATATTCAAATTCTCTAAAATTTTACCTTACATTAGCTACTGAAGAAAGCCATACAAAATGAGGTGTTTTGTCATAAGACTAATATAGGGGAGGGAAAAAGCTTACCTGGGATGTCATTCATTAAGGTGCAATGGTGGTACTCATCCAAATTTCAGCATAGATTGGGCTGTCTTGGTGTATCCTAAGATAAGTCATTATTGAAAACAGAAGTGTTTACGTCACCATCGCTTCTACAAACCACTGGAGCAAAGTGAAAATCCTGCATTTCTTTTGGCCCTTAGGAAAAAGTGCTCATCTGAGGCTCAGAGTCTGTTCTCTGAGGATGCAGGAATTTCAAGCATAGCTGGATTTGGCTTGATCTGCAGAAATAATTCCTCAGCAGGGTGGTTCTATGGTTGCGCTGGGCACACCTGCAGCCTGGTAAGAATTTCTGTATGTTAACAAAGCCCATCAGTGTGTGAGAAAAGAGCTTCTTGTTCCTGGTCAGACCTTTTCTAATATGAGAACAGAAGGATGAAGAATACTGTAGTTCAGGATGAACAGGGACAGAGAGGACAGTAGGTGGGTTGGCTCCAAGCCCTGGCCCTACCTTTGGATCAGCAGAAACAGTTTTCTCTAAGACCCAACAAGTTTAAGAGAAAATAAACATGTGTATTCAGTAGACCTGTTCTCTGTGCAATATCATTGCTGTTTGGAACTTTGCAAGAATGCTGCTGAGATAAAAGATGATCAAATGGAGGCTGGGGATGTGACTCAAGCCGTAACCGCTCGCCTGGTATGCGTGGGGTACTGGGTTCCAGCCTCAGCACCACATAAAATAAAATAAAGATGTTGTGTCCACCAAAAACTGAAAAATAAATATTAAATATCTCTCTCTCTCTCTCTCTCTCTCTCTCTCTCTCTCTCTCTCTCTCTCTCTCTCTCTCTCTCTCCCCCTTCTAAAAAAAATAAAAAGATGATCAAATGTTCAGAGTTCAAGGTTCAAGATCCAAACTTTTTACACAACTCCCAGTATTCAACTTCAGTATTCCCAGAACCAGAAGCCCAGTAATGTCATTGAATGATATTCTTCTCCAAATCCTAGTCTACTGAAAGCAAATTGCTGTCAACCTGCAGTCCTGTTATTTACAGCAGGTGTCTCAAATCACCTCTGGGTTGGCCCCTGAGCCATGTCTTGTTTTTAATGTGCATGCCTTTGTATACCACGGGATGACCCTGTGTGTACCGTAGCAAGCCCCTCCAAGTCACCTGCTGCAGGGAAAGTAAAGAAAGCAGAGGTGATATTGGAATAAAAGTTATCTTCAAGGGAGATGGAATTTCCTAGTAGGCATTGTGCTGGCAAAATGAGACACTGGACAGGCTGAATAAGCTAAGATTTTTGGCTTTTCTTGTGGAATTTCTCCCACTGCTTCTAGGTGTATGAAGTCCTTACCAAACCTTTATCTGTGATTTTTCTAAACTTGCAGAAATTAACTGCCAGCACATATACTATTCTTTGGATGCTTGGGTAACAGTGTTCACCAAGATAGACAGAAACACAAATTCTCTGTGACCTATTTCCTGCTTTAAATAAATAACACAACACAACACAATGTTTGCAAATTAAGGCATCCACACTGAGGCAGGAACTTTGTGTTGTGCCAGCCAGCAAACAGGTGACCCACAACGTTCAAAGAGATGTTGTGTTCTTGGAAAACAGAGACTCTTATCCCAGGGGCATGTGAATGCTCAAAAAGGTTATGTAGAACATCTCCCCTCTAAAGAGCATGCCTCTAAAAAGCATGCCTACTAGCATCTCGTAGGTCACCAGCATCTACAGGAGCAGAATCTCAGGGGAACAGCCTGGACCATGGCCCAATCAACTGTTGAAGAGAGGACTAAGGAGGAGATGGGGTGTGCTCCTGGTTGCTTGTTTCAAGGCAAAATATGATTATTCTGATGCAAATATCATTTACTTTAGCCTTGCAAATGGGCTTTCATCCAGGATGGCATGGGGTTCCCAAGTGTGAGTAGATCATAGCAATAGCTAATGGAGAAGCGAAGAAATTTGTGGCTGGCTGGGTATGCTCTACTCATGTTCCTTCCTTTTGTCTATCTCCAGAAAACAGACACGAATTCCAGGTCTCAACTTCCCAATCTGACACAAGCTCCCTGACCAAACTGGCCACCAATACCATGAAAAAAAAAATAGTAGCATCCAAAAAATTTGACCCGCAGCCCAAAACTCTGCCCCTATTCCATTCCTATTTCATCTGTTATCCAGAAAGCAGTCACTGTTATTCACTGCACAGACTAAGTAACAATTTATTAGATGCTATATAAAAACAGTCACTTTCATTGTTCATGGAGTGGAGTCTCTCTTTTAAGATATTCCAGAGATAATACTTTCTAATTTATCTGCAGGTGGAGACACCCCCCTGCCCCTGTGACAAATCCCCTTAGCATTTGTCACAGCACAGCCAGCTGATGACCCCATCCATATCCACTCTCTTCTTTTTCCTTAAGATGCTAAGCTTTTAGCCAACACAAGGCCATCCATAAAAAAAGACTACATTTCCCAGCTCCCTTGAAGGTAGGTGTGGCCAGGAGATATTAAGGAAAAGTCTCAGCTTGGCTGAAGCATATGGGGACTTACCAAAGACACAGTTGATGACCTTGATGTGGGTCTTTGTGATATGTCTACTGTGTTCCTTCTTCCATTTATCTTGCTGCCTGGAAGACTGAAGGCCTACGGTGGACCATGAATTGTGAATTTCAGAAACTGGATAGGGAAACCTGGTTTGCTGGTAAGGGAAAGTGTCCTTTCCATGTTGAGCAGCTGGGTCTTCATGTGAGGGTGGAACAGATGCATGTCTTGTTTATGCCTCTGTTAAATTGGGAACGCTACCCCTTGAAACTGAACCAAGTCTCCAGGGATTCATTCCCTACTTCCTGTTTGGGGAAGTTGAATCTCTTCATCTTGCGAGAGGAAGTGCAGTCCATGTGGTGGTCAAAACCTCGAGTTTTAGAGTGAGGTCACATGTATTCAGGCCCCAGGGTTGCAGCTTGGCAGGTGATGCAATGCAAGGACCGACAGGCTTTGGTGTCAGAAGACTTCATCTCAAGGCCGGTTCCTTCACTTTCCATTTCCCAGAAACCTGTCCTTGAGGAACCAGCTTCCTTATTTCTAATAGAGGACATGTGATAATAAGCACAAAGTGTCCAGCACGCTGACCAGCACATCAGCACCACAGAGCAGCTTAGGTGATGTTTGAGAACAGATCCCCACCTGTCTTCAACAGCCAGCAGGCATTCCATGTCCTAGTCTCTGTGGCTGACTCTTTCTGGCTGTCCCCGAGCCCCAGCTAGACCTCCCAATACCTGTGATGGATGCAGTGGGCTTATCTTTTTCTGACAGGCAGGCAACTGACAGGAGAGCCTAGGGTTTATCACTGACAGTGAGATCCACAGTGCATTGCAGATTGCTACCCCAGTGTGGACAGAGAAAAGGAAAAGGGAAGGCCTGTCCTTTGAGTGACAGCGTTATTTTCCTCCAGGTGTTTGTCATCAGTGTTCACTCTCATAGCTTGCCTGAACAATGGGGCAGCTTAGCCCTTTTCAAAGGAAAATAGATAGTGCACTTAACTATTTTAGGTCTGTGAAGAGTCTCAACTTTAGTGGGTTTAAACTCATTATGAAACATAAAAGGCCTGAAGTAAGGTTTGTTTGCAAATTAGTAGTTGACACAATTATGTGAAAATTGGATGAGTGGTCATCCATATGAAACAAATCTTTTAAAAATAGTTGAGGGTAGGGCCCTTGGCATACACCTGCACCACACTTGCTTTCTATTATTATGTTCTTATGTAAGTCTTTTATCCTGGCTAGCAGCAATATGCAAGAATATCAACATATCAAAAAAAATGCTATACCACAAACTAACAACCTCTTCTTATTCATTCCATTTTCCTTGTAAATAATCTGTTTTGTTGTTGATAAAGCCATTGTGCTTTGCTCTCCTTTACGATAGATCAGAATATACTGCCCCTGATCTATGAGCAGGTGAGAAGATTGGTAATGTTACTCATTGGGAAATGTCAAGAGGGAAAGGTTGGCCGCTCCAAAATGCAGAGAGATGGCTCTGGGAAACCTTGAAGTCCCAGAGATTGGAAGCCTGACAGCCAATGCATCATTTTTCCTGGCCAAAATGAATTGATTCTGTCACCAGCAAACTAAATGTAATCAGGATCTTGACTTGAATCATAAATTTTATTTAAATTACAGTTAGCAGGGCATTGAGGCTAGACATCAGTGCAAAGGAGTTTACAGAAACACATAAAAGAGGGTCATGTGCTTACGGAGGATCCTAAGGATTTTCTTTTGAAAATACCCTGATATATATATATATATATATATATACATCTGCCTCTTAAAACTGTATGTATTTTTTTGGGAGAAAGCAGACAAAGTGCCCTTTTGGTAATCACATTTATTTTAACATCCAAAGATCATTCAGCACCACGAGTGAAATTTAAAAAAAAAAAAATTTCAGGACTGAGAGCAGTCAATTGGTTAGTAGAGAAAGATTCAACAGTAGTCAACTATTAAAATAGTAAAATCATAGAAACCACTCCATGCGTGGCTTTGAGTTCTGTAAACATTGATCAATTTCTTCACTGTGAGAGGACATGTCATTGCTCTTACCATCGTTTCTTAAATGTCCCTCACTAATTATGTGCTTGAAATGTGCCAGCCCTCAAAGGGACAAGTCATAAAAGGAAAGCTGTGTAATAGGAAACTGTCTTGATAATCTCAGAGAAGGGAGAACAATGACGTGGCTGCATGTGACATCTGCCTTGAATAGAAGTGGTGAAGATAAAACCTGAAGAGAAATAGATTACAAGTAGATGTTGCTAACAGGAAGGCAGAGGGTGTGTGCAGGAACATCAAACCCTTCTGGTACAGGTGTGTTATCATTATCATGTACGTATTCTATGGCAGGGCTTCTTTTTTTTTAGCTTTTTTTTTTCCTTTGGTACTAGAGATTGAACCCAGGAATGCTTAGCCACTGAGCCACATCTCTAGTCTTTTTAGATTTTTTATTTAGACACAAGCTAAGTTGCTTAAGGCCTCACTAAATTGCTGAGGCTGGCTTTGAACTTTTGATACCCCTCCCTCTGCCTCCTGTGCTGCTGGGATTACAGGTATGTGCCACTGTGCTTGATTTTGTGGCATGATTTTTTAATGTAAATTTATTCAAAATTTACAACTTACATCTTTATATAAATTGTATTCCAAAGGCATAAAATGATAGTGTAAAAAAAAACCAATCTCCAACTATACACTGTGTATGGGCAACATACTTAACATTGAATAATACAAATAAGATGGAAATAAAAGTACAGAAAAAATTGTACCTCCTAAGCAACAACCATAAAAAAGAGTGGCTATGCTAATAGACAAAATAGACTTTTAGATACACACAAAAAATGTAACTAGAGATGAAGAAAGATATTTTAAAATGAAAAAGCATAAATCATAAAAAGACATAATAGAAACATGTATTGGTACATAGAAACAGAGCCCCAAAACACATAATAAATAACAACTCAGAAGTAATAGAAAATTCAACAAAAATAGTTGTAAATGTCAACAACTTTTACAGAATATTTGAACACATAACAGCAGAATATGTGTGTGTGTGTGTGTGTGTGTGTGTATGTATACACACTTCTCAAATGTATGTTGAAAGAGAATTTTTCCAGAAAAACTACATGGTAGTTTATTTGAGAAGATTCAGTGAATTTAAAAGGATTTGCACAATACAAAATATGTTCTCCAGCCATGATGGGATGAAATTAACAATCAATTAAGTAAACTAAAAATATGTGGAAATTAAAGAACACATTCTTAAATAACAAGTTAGGTCAAAGAAGAAATCAAAAAGTAACTCAGAAAATACTTTGACGAAAATAAAAATGATGACACAATGTACCAAAACATATGAAAAAGAGATAAAGCAGGGGTGAGATAGTTTCTGCTGGGAATTCCTATTTTTAAGAGAAGGAACCTCAAGTCAATGAAAACTTTTAGAGGGTGGGACACTGAAAGAGAAGACAAACTAAATTGAAATCAAAAGAAAAGAAGAAAATAATAAGGACTCAAACATAAACAAAAAATAAATAAAATGAAAACACAAGAAATAAATAAGGCAACAGTTGATTCTCCGAAAAAAATGAACAAATCAAGAATGGCAAAGCCACACACTGTGGCCCATGCCTATAATACCAGTGACTGGGGAGGATGACGGAGAAGGATCACAAGTTTACGGCCAACCTGGACAAGTTAGTGAGCACTAATCTCAAAATAAAATAAAAAGGACTGGGGGTGTAGTTTGGGGCGGAGCACCCCTGGCTTAACCCCCCAGTGCTGAAAGGAAGAAGAGGAAGAAAAAGAGGAGAAGAAGGAAGAAGAAAGAGGGAGGAGGAAGAATACAGAAGGAGGAAGGGGAAGGGGAGAAGGAGGAGGAAGAGGAGGAAAGACACTGGCTGGTGCCCATGAAGTCTTCCAAGCTTTATGCCAGGGAAACCACTGTTGGGCAGAGGGAATGGAGCTGGATCCAATCCACTGGCCAGGTGCACAGTGCTTCTTCCCACATACCAAAGTCTCCTGGACGCCTGTACACAAGGTGCCCAGTCCACACCAGAGATGGTTCAGTCAGCTAGGCAGGAGACACCGTGGCATAGACCACTCTGCAAAAACAGGGGGCTCACAACTTTTTATGCCAGCTGTGGAATTGCAAGAGCCACCTAGGTCTACACTGGAGAAAGAGGGTGGAGTGAAATCTTTGTGGTTAACCCTGGACTGTGGTGCTTCTTCCCACACATTGAGTAAATCCTGGGAGCACAAAAACTTACCTCCTGCATCAGAGATACTGGGCTGGGAATGACACAGTCCCCTGAGTTACTACTGCCAGCTCACAGGTCAGCAGATCATCTAGAACAAGAGGAGATTGGCAAAAAGACTGGATGTATAGGCTAGAGTGGCTGAGCGCGGCACAGTTTTTGGAAGCAAGAGCCTGGTACAGATGTGGGAAAAAACACAACCTCTACTGAACTGAGTTGTCAGTATGCTGCCTCCATTCCTAGAGCCTGTCCAGAATACAGCAAACCAAGGCAAGTCTTGCTTCTAATACCTGGTAGATTTCCAAACTGGAAGTAGCTGACAAGAATCTCTACATGTGAAACACCTTGGCAAAGATGACTATTAGTCTTTTCCGTGTGAATTTTTGAATTTTCTTATATTATCTTACATATTGGTTTGTTTAACTTTTTATCACTAATTATATTTTCATATTTTATGAAACTTTATTTTAATCCATTAATTACATATTTTTATCATTTTTCTTCTCTCTCATTTGTATTCCCTCCTCTTCTTTTTTTTTATTTCTCTTTTCTTCTGTACCTCTTCCTTCCCCCATCTTTTTTCCCTTTCTCCCTAACTTTTTTCCCTTTCTCTGGTACTTTCTATGTAGTTCAATATTAATTTTACTTTCTATATAATCTAATTATTCAGGATATTTTATATACTCACTCCACTTTTCTTCTTGTACCAACAAGTGGAATGGTAGAGAACATTTTCAGTAAGTTTTTTTATTATATGGGTTTCTGTCAAGGTGTAGTTGTTACTAATGTTTATTCTCTCTTCTCAAAGATGGGCTGGGGCTATAATATTTCACTTTGAACACGTGGGTATGTGTATTGAGTCTGAGATAAACCCCCAGAACAGGGCAAATAATAAAGATAAAGCAGCTCACTAAAAATGACCTTCATTGTATTAGTCAGGTTTCTCTGGAGGAACAGAATGTGTGTGTGTGTGTGTGTGTGTGTGTGTGTGTGGGTGGGTGTGGGTGTGTGTGTATGTGTGTGTGTGTAATGGGATTTATTAGATTTGCTTACATGACCAGAAGCTGCATAGTACCACAATGGCCATCTTCATGCTGGAGAGCTAGAGGAACCAGTAATTGCTTAATTCAAGAAGCTGGAATCTCAGAACAAGAGGAATCAGTGATACAAACACAGTCCAGAACCAAAGGCCTGGAAACTCCCTGGAGAGTCATCCACCAGAGTTCTCTTGGGAAGACCGAAGAAACTGGAGTCTAACATCCTCAGGCAATTGCAGTAGCAATTTAAGCACTGGCTCAGGAAGAATCAGGCTTGCATCTGCTTCTGCTCCCTTTTTCTTCCAACATTTTGTTCCATTCAGGCCTCCAATGTATTGGACAGTGCTGGCCATATTTGGGTGGATCTCCCCCTTAGTTTGCTATCCCATATGTATATTATTCCTAGAAACACCTTCATTGACAGACCCAGAAGTCTCTTAATCTTTGGCATCTCTTAATCCAATCAAGTTGACAATTGAGATTAACCATTACACTCATATAATAGTAAAATACCCAACTCAATAAGAGCAAATTGCAACACAGAAACACAGATAACATGAGAAAACAAGGCAATGAGTTGCCTCCAAATGTTCAAAACTCATTAATAACTAAACCCAGAGACACTGAAGTGGAGGAAATGCTGGGCAAAAAATTAAAATGGTCAATGAATTAAAAGAAGATCTAAGAAATGAACTAAGGGAGAAAATGTAGGCTATGAAAGATTATTTCCATAAAAAGATGTTTTTAAATAACAGAAATCTTGGAAATTAAAAACTCAATTAAATTAAATTAAATTAAAAAAAAACAATGAAGACTCTCACCAGAAGACTAGATGAAGTAGAAGAAAGAATATCAAGTTTGCAAGATAAACTACAGGAATAAAGATAATAAATAAGGTAATTTCTTTAATTAAGAATTAATAAATAATTAACCTATAATAAAGACAATAATTAAGTAAATATAAAAAATAATATACTATAAACAAAAAGTACAAGAGCACTGAGACAACATATAAAGGCCAAACTTAATGATCAAAAGCATTGAAAAAGGAGAAGAGATGAAGACTAATGGCACAGAAAATTTATTTAGTAAAATAATGCATTAAATTTCCCTAATCATGGGAAGGAGATGAAATACAGGTATTGGAGGCATTTTAAATTCCAAATAGATCAGAAAAGAACTTCTCCACAACATTATTCAGTTAAAATGCCAACAATTCAATACAAAGAAAGACTTAAAGGCCTACAGAGAAAAGCACCAAATCACTTATAAAGGCAAACCCATCAGAATAACAGTTTCCAACAGAAAAACTGTTCCCTATACTGGATGCTAACTCAAGCATAGAGAGCCTCCTAGACAACTTTGTTCCAGTTTTGCAAAATATAACTATTTATCTGATACTGAAACTGAGTCTCCAAAAGGTTATTCCACTATTCTATCAAGCCAGCTAATTTATGGTGGTAGAAACATGGTAAAACCAGTAAATTCCATTAGCATGAGCCACTGCTACACTTTACTTTTAGTGAAGTGTGTTCCTTGATTAGAATAAATACGGTGTAGAATACCATAATAGGGAATTAGTCCCTCAATAAGTCCATGGATGATAGTTTTTGCAGAAGTTCTCTATGCAGGAAAAGTGAATATTTATCCAGAGTAAGTGTCTTGCCAGTAGGAACCTCTTTCATGATGGAAGACTACCTGCTACCAGGTAGCTGACTGATCACCCAGGGAAATGGTGCCATATAAAGAACTCAGCGTTGGTTTCTGTTTCTGGCAGATTGGGCATTCAGTAGTGGCAGGTCAATCTTGTTGAACCTTATGCATGGAAGCCCACATTGCTGTGAACATGCATAACCTCCATCCCTGTCACTATTTGCTCATGAACCCATTGGGTGATGAAAGAGGTAGTTGAGAAAAGAAGCTTATTTTACATAGAGGAAATCATTATTAAAATTCTCTTCTTCTGATGTCACCCTTCTATAAGCATTTATATGGGATACCAATATCTTAACATTTTTCCCCATATTTAAAGGTCTATCCATTTACTTCTTCCCCAAATTGCCTTGTCACTAATTTCCCAATTATATCCTTTCCAAATTCCAGACCATCTAGTCAAAACATTGGCTGTAGCTCATCAACTGGTATAGAATTGTACATCTGGGAATTTCTCTTTCCAAGTAAAGTGAACAACCAGGTACACTGCCCAAAGTTCTGCCCACTGGGAAGACTTCATTCACCACTATCCGTGTTAGAGCTGCCAACTTTGGGGTACTCCTTGAATATTCTGCAGAATAGCCCGTAGGCCAGGCCCAAATCTTCTCTTTCTCTGTCACCTAATTGTCAGGGACACTTCATGAGGTCACAGGTTCAGAGTAGAAAATAGAAGTAGAGTAGCAGAAGTAAGAACCATGGGCATTTGGGCCACTTTCTTCTTGTGGTTCATTTGTTTCTTCAGGGCTTTCTTGGGTCCCATCTCATTGATACCATGTCTGTTGGTGATAGAATTCTGCTGTGAATGTCTAAATTTATGGCTTGGTGAGTCAGATAGCACCCAGTCCTTGGTAGGTAGCTCTGGTCACATGACAACCAAGTGTTCTGATTACTAAGGCCCAGAAACAGTCGAAAAGCTGATTCTCAAAAGGAGAGTAGTTATCCACACATGGTGGCAAGTTTTGTTTTGTTTTGTTTTCAAAATCCTAAGGGTCTGTGCTATGATTGACCTCATAGGACCTGCCACAGGCTTGAAATAGCATGCCTGTGTGACACTGACTCTTCAAGCTCCAGTGGGTCTTCTGAATCATGTAGCTCAAGTGAAAAAGCAGCTCACATGGCAGCCTGCCTTTATTGCAGAGTCTTTTTCTATTTGGGGACCCATAGAACACTAGTTGCTTTTAAGGTTACACAGGAAATGGGCTGGAGTAACACACCCAAATGTGTAATGTGTTGCCTCCAAAATCCAGAGAGACCCACTGTGGATTGTGCCTCTTTTTTAGCGGTAGGATAGGCCAGATGCAAGAACTTACTCATCACCTTAGAGGGGATATCAAGACATGCTCCACAACACTGGACCCCTAGAAAGTTCACTGAGATAGAAGGCCCCTGAATTTTTCCTAGATTAATTTCCAACCCTCTGGAATGAAAATGTCTTAGCAACAAGTCCAGAGAAGTTGTTTCTTTCTGCATTCAGTGTAATGTCATCAATGTAATGGACCAGAGTGATACCTTATGGAAGGACAATGTGATCAAGATCCCTGAGAATTAACCTATGGCAGAGCTGGATACTTGATATGCTCCTGAGGGAGGACAGTTGATGGTGCTATGCTAATCTTTACAGTTGAGAGCAAACTGCTTCTGATAATCTTTATTAAGAAAAATAGACAAAAATGCTTTTGCATGATCAATAGCTGCAAACCAGGTATCAGGAGGCGTGTTAATTTCCTCAAGCAGTGAAAACACATCTGGTACAACAGCTGCAATTGGAGTCTCCACCTAATTAAGCTTATAATAATCTACTGGCATTCTCCTCGTTCCATCTGTCTTCTGCATGTGCCAAATAGGTGGTTTGGAGGTACAGCGGGAATCACCCTGTGTCTTCAAGTCCTTGATGATGGTATTGATCCCTGAAATTTCTCTAGAGTGCAGTCTTGATCTTGGTTTACTGTTTTCCTAGGTAGAGAACATTCTAGTGGGTTCCATTTGGCTTTTTCCACCATTAAAGTCTTCATCTCATAGGTCATAGAATTGATGTGGGGATTCTGCCAATTGCTGAGTATGTCTGTTATATTCATGCATTACAGAGCTGGAGAAATAAAGATAGGATGGACTCGGGGACTCAAATTTCCTGCTCAAGTGCTGCATGAATTACTAGAAATCATCTGTCTGCTCTAACAACTTGTTCACTCTAGCTGCAGTGCTGAGATATTTGAAAATCTATCTTGTGAGTGGCTAAGTTATAAAGTAAATTAAATTCTAGCCTTGCAGGGTGTCTGTTGTTAGAATGTGACATTCTTTTCTTTCCTTACTAATCCAGCAACACTAGGAACAACCAGCCAATCTCATCAGGCTTGTTAGTTTGGCAGAAAATATTTGAAAGTATCATATACACAGTCTTTCAGATCATTGCTTCTTATAAGTGCCTCATTAGGAGTATCCAGTGGTGACATTGTGTGTATCTCTATTGCTAGATCATGCTCTGGATGCTCAGTGCTCCCTTCACTACTGGAACTGGAGTTGTTAGTGTCTTAAATCTAATTATTTTGAAGAGCAAATTCCAGAAGTACCAGAACTAATTCAGAAAATCAATATTTAAGATTCTGTTCTACTCTTGGTAGTAATTTCTCTATTAATGATAAGTCTTCAGAGTAGTAGAGCCAATAGAATGTACATATGTAAGAAGAAATCTAGGGACTTGATCTACATGATTATGGGAGCACAAAAGTCCAAAATCTCCAGTGTAGGCAAGCAGGGTCAATTCTAGGCAAGTTGGTGCAATTCTAGTCCAAAGGCCAGCTGGTTCAGACCCAGTAGAGCTAATGGGAGAGGCTGATGGTTAATTCTTCTGTAAGACTTCAGCTGATTGAGTTAGACTCATTCACATTATTTAGAGCAATCTGCTTTATTTTAAATTCATCAGTTTAAATGTGAATCTCATTCAAAAACACCCAAGTGGACATATAAAATTAATCATCGCACCCTCATTCCATTAATGTGGTGCATTACGTTAATACATGTACATATGTATTTATTGCAGTAGTAAGTACAAAATGTATCTTATGTGTATGATAAATTGATTTTCAACAAGGGTGCCAAAACAATTCAATGGGGAAAAAAATTGTCTTTCCAACGAATGGCCCTGGGACAACCAACTGTCCACATGAAAAGATTGATGATCCCTGCGTCATACCACACATGGGATTAGTTACTTGACTGAGCAGTCAGTGTCTGCTGTATACTGCAGCTGGCAATAATAAGATAGGACTGTGGTCTGTCAGACCTCCTTCTCCTACTATACACAGGAATTAATTAACTACAAATACATAGGCCTACATATTACAACAACAGCACAACAATTTACACAAGAAAATATAAAGCTGAATCTCATGATCTTGACTTAAAAAAAGTTTTCTTAGGTTTTATCAAAACTTAAAATTTCTGTGCTTCAAAAGATAGCATAAAGAATGTGAAAAGACAACATTTGTGATGAAAGAAACAACATATCATCTATGGACCCTTTATCATTGCTTGCAGTAACTTCCTTCCATAATTGTCTCTATGAAACTGAACAAGCAAACACTGAAACGTTCCTCCAAGAGGAAATGCAAGGTCATATTTCTGCAAGGCTCTGAATTCATCATTTTTGTCAACCAATCAATACATAGCCTTGTTTTATGGATGTTACTATTCACAGATGTCTTTTTTAACCTATATTGTTGATTCATTAACATTGAACTCTTAGCCAATAATGGTATAACTCATACTTGAATGAAGCTTATCTAACACATACTTCCTTTGTAAGGCACTTCACAGCTTTCTTGCACTTAAGGACACTTGGCAATATGTCAGTATTGTGATAGAAGTTATTTAAAACACAGAAATTTTTTTTAAAAAGCACAAAAATATAAAAACCATGGAACTAAATACTCACAAAAATAACAATTATTTGCAGTATAAAAGCTAAAACAAGGTAGAACATGCTTTGTTCAGCATCAGCTTGGATCAAGCTGCTTGGGAGCATGTCAAACAACTAATATATATTTTACAACTTTGCACATATCCATGAATAACTATGAAAATACTGTAAGACTGGTTTTGGAGTTACAGTCAAATTTTAGCAAATACACAAATTCAAAACTATGAAATGTGTGAGGAATGAGGGTTGATTTTATCACATATGAGTCTAGTATCCAAAATATATAAATAACTATTTCAACTTAATAAAAAGAACATATATCTAATTAAAAGTGACAAATGCCAGGTCCAGTGCCACACATCTATAATCCCAGTTACTCATGAGGCTGAGGCAAAAGGATTGCAAGTACAAGTACAGTCTAGGCAACTTAGCAAGGCCCTTTCTCAAAATAAAATTTAAAATAAATGTTAAAGGTCTTGAGGTGTGGCTCTGTAAATGAGAGAGCACACCCGGGTTCAATTCTCAGTACCACAAAATAAATAAGTAAGTAAATAAATAAATAAAAACTGGGCCAAGGATCTAAATAGATCCTCAAGAAGATAAACTAATGACCAATGAGCATTTGAAAAGATGCTTGGCATCATTACTCCTTAGGGAAATACAAATTGAAATTGGGTGATACCACTTCATACGGACTAGGGTGGATAAAATTAAAAAGATGGAAAATAATAGCAAGCATTTATAAAAATGTAAAGAAAGTGGAACATTTACACATCATTGATGTGAATAGTAAGTGGTTCAGTAGCTCTAGAAAGCAGTTTGGCCATTCCTCAAGATGTTAGACATAGAATCATCATGTGATCAGCAGTTCGACTCTTAAGTATTTACCCAAGAGAAATAAAAACATTTGTTCGTACAAAAACTTTTATACAAATGGTCCTCATGTTATTATTCATAGCAATAAACCAAATTCAGTGGAGAAAAACCAAATGTCCATCAACAGATGAATGGATAATAAATGTGTTGTATTCATCCAATGGCATATTATTTGACATAAAAAATGGATGAATTACTGTCCATTCTCCAATATGGGTGACCTTTGAAAATATAAAAGAAGCCAGTCCCCAAAGATAACATGGTATGATTCCCTTGGAATGAAATTGCTTAGAATAGGTAAATCTAGAGAGATGTAAAGTAAATTGGTTACTGCCCAAGGCTGTGGGATTAGGGGAAAATGTAGAGTGATTACTAAAGGTGACGCAGTTTCTTCTTGAAGTGATGAAAATGTTTTAAAGTGGATCATTCTGATGGTTGACCAATGGTGAATACATTAAAACTTATTGAATTATACATCTAGATGGTTGAATTGTATGAGTTATATTTGAATAGTGCTATTAAAAATACAAGTTAATACCTACCTTATGGCTTAGCAACTTCTTTTTTAGTTATTCTCAAAAATAAAGTAAAATAATCACAATAAAATTTGCGTAATAATATCAATATAAGATTTATTCATAACCACCTTAAATTTAAAATAACCCAAGTGTGCAAAAACTTGTGGTAAATTCACACAATGGAATTCTACTTATCAATAAACCATAGTTAACCAATGCTATAAGAATTCAGTTGTATTTCAATAATCATTACATTGAGCAAAAGATGCCTATCTTAAAAGAGAACCACTGTATGTATGAATCCATTTAGATAAAATCCTAAAACAGAGAAAGCCAGTGTATAGTGACAGAAAGTGGGTTCTTGGTACAAGGTGGTAGTTAGGGACAAACTGTGAAGGAACAGAAGAAAATTTTCTGGTCTTAAAGAAATATTTTTTAAATGCTAAAAATATTTTTTAGGTCAGTATGGTGGTGCATACCTGTAATCCCAGTGCCTCAGGCAGAAGAATCACAAGTTCAAAGTCAGCCTCAGCAATTTAGCAAGACTCAAAGCAACTTAGCAAGACCCTGTTTCAAAAAAATAATAAGGTCTGGGGATATAGCTCAGTGGTAAAGTGCCCTTGGGATCAATCCCCAGTACTCCTCCCAAAATTAAATTAAACCAAAACAACCGGGAAAACAATACAGAATATAGTAAAATTGATATTGTATACATACTACCAATGTATTATAAAGATACAATGAGTAAAATGCTTGCATATTTGCATAAAAGAACATGAATTAGTGGAACAAATAGAGGCTCTAAAATGGGATATAGTCTTTATAGACCATAAAGGTAAAATTAGAAATCATGAAGTAGAATTTTTTAAATATTATATAACTCAATAGCAATCTTTAGGACAACTGTTAAACTTTGGGGGAAAATCATAACTGTTCACACATTTCACTAAACAAATTTAAAATGATGACATCAATTTGTATATAAATATATTAATTAACATTCATTTTTGCTAGAAAACATAACAAACATCCTAAGCACCCATTATAAACATAGCTGAAGACAACATAGAGTCATTACTAGAGCATAGCCACTGTACTATAGGACAATAGAAGGATTTTTATGGTTATAGACAGAGATTTTGACCTTAATCTCCCACTGGGATGTTAATTTTGGAGGTAATCTAAGATAAGACCTAGTCTCACATTCCAATTTTATGGACTAGGACACTGAGTTTCTATGAGGTTAAAGTCACTTGCCCTGGTTTGCAGCTAATTAGAAACAAATTCAGAACCAGAATAAAAAATTTAAATTCCATCCTCAGTAATTTTAATGATAATCACATTAAAAAGGAATTGCTAATTGTGTAAGAGGACTCTCCTAAATGTTCTTTTAAATGTGAGCTCCTTTAGAATATTTAAAAGAGGATTGTGTTTGTAACCTAATTAAGAGGGACTATCTCAACGATACAACTGTCCTTGCACATTCTTTTTACACATTCACAAACACACACACAACAGCATGTAATTATTTTTCATTCTAAACTTTCCAATATATTCACCAATAAATTTGCTGCAGTATGTAATTTTATAGCATTTATAACTTTCCTACAAAGTAAGACTCTCCTAAGTTAAAAAGGAACATTTCCCAGCTGTCTCCAGAATGAAATATAATATTCTGTAAACCCAAGAACCTGCCATCAAGGAGGATTCTGTTTGACTGCTGCTCAAGAGACTGCCTCATTGCCATGACCATCCTAGCCTCCAGGTAATTTTTAGGGCTAAAGCCCTGCCAAGAGTAACTGCTTTCTTTTTTGGTCTCCTAGTGGAATGGAGATGATGCCCTGATGGTCCTGTTCTGATAGGTGTGGGTCCCACGTGTACCTTGCTTTGTCTCTCTATACCACTTACCTGATAAACATCTGGCTTGTGGGCTTCCTCATCGTTCATGCTCATCTAAAGGCTTCCCTGGCTTCTGGGTTGAATAAGTAAAGCACAGGTGAAATTTTAGGGAGGTGAAACTATTGAGTGCCACTATACAGTAATGGTGGATGCATAATACTACACATATTCCAAAATCCTTAGAATGTGACAATACAGAGATCAAAATGAATTTTTTAAATGTGTAAAAATTTTTTAAAAAAATGTTATTTTGAAAATTGGGGAAGTCCTGGAATGGAATGCAGGTATAACAAAAGAATAAAGCAATACAAGTGTCTAAAATGAGGGGATGTCAGGGAAAGGTACTGATCTAAGTAACTTGGGGAGTAAGTAGAATCCACAAGGTGGAAGGCTCCACCTTATGGAGTCTACCTGAAGCACTGTATTCCAGTTGATAAATCTATCTCCCATGTAAGTAGGATTTAACACTTCTGATGTGTGCTGGTAGTGAATAGAGGGTGAATGGTGGAAAGCCAGATTTCCCACTGTGAATGGGAGTTTACAGATAAGTAAAGGGAGGAGACTAGAATGATCCATATGACACTGGATTCAGTTGGAAACATCAGTAGTAATTCATGTTCAACAAAGACCATTAAATCCTCTCATCCCAGATGTGGGACACCTATAAATATTTAAATTGAGCAATAAATAAACCACTTACATGAACTTTTGAAATACATATAGTTTTTAGAGTTCCATTCTTTTAAGAAAAGTAAAAGGTGAATGATGAGAAGGTTTGAAAAACAGATAGATAGATATAGATATATACATATTTCATATACATATGAAAACTATATGAAGGATAAATAAGTTCTAGATTAAGAGTTCCAGTCTATTTTAATGCACTTATGTCGATTTCATTTCAATATTTTCCGAATTAAAAACTTGGAACTTAATTGGTTAATGCAGATGCAAATAGTTACATAAACATATCTATAGGTGTGTGCAGGTGGGTAGTGTATAGACACACATTTCCTTGCTTCCTAGGCTGAGGTCACTTAGGAGAAACAGTATTCCAGTAGCAGTGAGTCCCAGATCTTGGTTTCAAATACCTTTCTACAACAAAAGGAAGCAGGGCTTATTGGTAAAAATAGCTAATTCTAAGGCATGGACAAGGAAGATTTGATACTGGAGCATCTTGTGATAGAAGAAAGTAAGAAAGTGGTAAAATAGACAAAAACCGCATTAATGAAGGTTGTCAAGAAGACACAGGAGCCATTGAAAAGAGTTCCCAGTGACCATGGCTGGAATCGTTTGATAACAGCATAAATAAAGTAGTCCAGAGTTGGAGTGTAACTCAAAGTACAAAATGAATATCCGTGAGTCCATGTGAGACTCGACTGAATAAATAAATAAATGGGGAAAAGGTGACAAGCCTCCCATGCAGAAGAATTCCAAGCATTACATATAGACATTCTATTCTCAAGGAGATGGAGCATAACTCCTAGTCCCTTGAGATGTGAATAATGATTTCCTTCCAAACAGTTCAGTAAAAAGGGGAGGAAAAATTAGCTTTACAGCACAGAAACTTGACAAACAACACCCCAGTCACATCAACAAGAGTGATATGTCATGTTGAAATAATTCACCTGGATACAGTGTAATGAAAATGTCACTTCTTTTCCTCTGTAGTCTTCCTGTCAAAAAACCAATGAACTCCTAATTTAATCATGAAAAAAACATCAGACAAATCCCAGGACGTGAAATTTCTACTAAATACCAGTATTCTTGATCTGGAGTAAGGTCATGGAAAGAATAGAAAAAAGATAGTTCAGACAAATACTAACCAAGTGAAAGTTGGAGTCACTATCATAATATTAAAAAAAATGTGCTACAAAAATGTTATGTTATAATGGAATATTATATAATTATAAGGTTTCAACAATAACAAATATACAATAAATTAAAACTTTTATGTACCTATAAAGTATGTTAAGATATATATTTTGTAAGTTTCTGGGGTTAAAGGACAAATTACTAATATAATGGGATATATTTACCTATTTTCTAATTATTAATAGATCTACTACACAGAGAATTAGTAAGAATTTATAAGACTTGAACCACATAATTAGCACTCTTAATTTGATGGATAGAAAATATATATTTTTAAAAATCAAACATAGATTAGGTCAAAAACATCCTCAACAATTTTCAAAGAACCAGTAGCACAGATTCATTTTCTGACCGAAAGCAATTAAGTTAGAAGTGAATTACAAAAAATGAAATGAAATGCTATAATCTTGGTAATTAAGTAAAACACTTCTGAATAACCCATGAGGCAAAGAAAAAAATTAATAGAAACTTTTGAATTAATTACAACTAAACATAATAAAAGTTTTGCATTTCAAAACATTTTGGACAAAAAGGAAGAATGAAAAAGCAGCATAGCAATGCATGTAGCAGGGAATAAAAAGGATGATGAAAAGGTAAAAATACTACTATAAAGTCTGCCAGTAAAATTTAGATCAAATGGGAAATGTCTAGAGGAAACAAACTTTACAAAAGAGTCTCCAAAAGAGAATACCTGAAAAATCCTTAAGTTTTAAGAAATTTTATTCCAGATTTTGAAATCTTCCTGAAATAAGAAACAGTAGAGTGTATAAAAGTTGAATCAAATTTTCAAAGGACATTCCATTCTAACATCATGAAATCTTCTAGAGCAGAGAAACAAGAATCCCTCCTGGACAGTGGTAACCTTAATATCAAAATGTAAGAAAAAATGCATAAGAACAAGAAATGTCTGGTTAAGCATAATCATGATCATAGATGAAAAAATCTCTATAAACAACCTGTACTCAAATAGAGCAACTTATTACAATGTTAAACTATCATAGTCGATTTGAAGCTTATGTTCTAAAAAGTACAAAGTTAATGTAGCAATTTGTAATGGAATTCACTACATCACTGTATTAAAAAATATTCTCATGATTGCTTCAATATATATTGATAAAGCATTTGATAAGATGTGATATCTATTCGTGATAAAATCTCTATTTGAAAAATAGAAGAAAATTCCCATAACTAATATGAAGGATCTCCCCAAAGCCTCCAGCAAGCATCAGTTTGAAGGGAGAAACTTTAGCTACATCCTTTATAAAATAAACAGCATCAGGAATACACATTGGTACCTTTATTCAGCATTGTAATGAGGTTTGCCTAGGCACAGTGATGACAGAACTTACAAATGGGAAATGAAAAAACAAAACTCACTAAATGTGAAAAAATAAAATTGAAAGAACAATTTACAAGAGTTAGTAATAGTTATCAAGATGATGGATATAAAATAAATTTATTGCATTTCTATAGATCAGGACTCAACATTTAAAAATAGCAAAGGCTTAACCTACCAGTGATCACCATTGACTACAGCCTTATGTTAACGAATACAATATGACATTAGCACATCCATTTATACAGTGATCAAGGGAACAGAATGGAAAGCCCCAAAATGTATGCATGTGTGAAAATGTAATCTAAATGATCGTGCCTTGGATGAACTGTTTTTAATAAAATTATACACATAGAGGAGGAGAGTAAATTTTATCCTTTCTGATATTATTCAAAAAATGAATGATAATTGGTTAAAAGATGTGAATGCCTGGGGTAAATTTCAATCACTTTCAGAACAAAAATAGAGAAAATGTTTAAGATTTGGGGATAGGGGAAGCTTTCCTTTCTAAGCAAACATATAAAGTGCTAACCATCAAAGAAAAACGGATAAATTAGATTAAAATTCAGAACTTCCATTTATTAAAAGACCCCATGAAAAAAGTAAACATAAGCTATAAATTGCACAATATATGAAAGAAATAATAGAAACTAAAGAAGTAGTATTCAGAAACCAGGAGGAATTTCTAGAGGCAAGAAGGAAAACAAATAAACAAACAAAAACCCAAACAAACAAACAAACTAAAATGCATGAGCTATTTTTTTCTTAAAATTGATGCAAAGATAGTCAAATAAATGAAAAATTGGCAGAGAAGTAGCCTCAGCTACTGCACTATGATTCTGGGCAGTGCCCACTAGATGGACATAACCTTGCCAAAGACATGGAGGGCAGAGGCTGCCAGGGGTATAAATTAAACAAGAACTTTCAAAATAATTTAGTGTTTGTTTTCTTGCAGATTGAACATGTGCATAGCTCAAGACCCAGGAAATCCATTGCAGTTACAGAATTATAGAAAAATCCTTCCCAGTGCATCAGGAGACAAGAATCAACTTTTTACTATGGTATTATTTATGGGATATTGTAAAGACACTCTCAGCAACCAATTTTTTTTAAAAAAGGCATTTCAATAAATGCAAGATGTGATTGTTTTTATTACTTATAATAATTTCAGGAATATAACCGTTCCTCTTGTAAGAAAAACATGTTAAAGATTCATTGAAATCTCAATTATAAATTCTGTTGGGAATTTCTGACTTTTTTTTTTTTTTGGTATTCAGAGGAGTTTTATACAAAATAAACACCAGCTTCTCTCATAGAATTCTGACAGGATTTTACCTTCAAAAAGTATTCATCCTGTAGATATGAGAAGCTTAACTTCTTCACCTTCCTCTTTAAAGTAACAGAGTTATATGATTTTATCTATTTTTTTCCTCCTCCCTCTATTTAGGTTTTCTTGAGATTCTGTGCACTTAAGCAATAAAAGAGAACAAAATCATAGCAGTTGCAGGTAAATGGATGGCGTTGGAGAAGATAATGCTAAGTGAAGTTAGCCAATCCCCAAAAAACAAATGCCTAATGTTTTCTCTGATATAAGGAGGCTGACCCATAGTGGGGTAGGGAGGGGGAGCATGGGAGGAATAGATGAATTCTAGATAGGGCAGAGGGGCGGGAGGGAAAAGGAGGGCACAGGGGATTAGCCAGGATGGTGGAATGTGATGGACATCATTATCCAAAGTACCTATATGAAGACATGAATTGGGTGTCAAAATACTTTATATACAACCAGAGATATGAAAAGTTGTGCTGTATATGTGTAATAAGAATTGTAATGCATTCCTCTGTTATTTATTTTTAAAAAATTCAATTAAAAAATAGAAATGTTGCTTTCTCTTCTCGGATAACTGACTGATTATTTTTTGCTTTACAAAAATACTGCATTAATGAAATGCAAGAAGTTACTGTCTCAGGGAGAGACCTAGAGGCTAGAATAGGATGCCCCTGAAGTAGTGCTTTGGGGTCAAACATGCCTTTTCTCCGTTCCTGTCATCCTCCCAGTCCAGTTGGTAGAAAATCAAGTATAGGGTCTCATGGACATTTGCAAAAAATTAGAGAAAGGAGAAGGCTGTAAACAAAGCCAAGGTAATTAACCTCTGGAAAAACAGGAAAACATCATTATTTTATGTAGCTTTTAATTTTTAAAAGACATCATTATCATTTAATTTTTATTTGGTAATGTTTGTACATATTTATGAGATACAGTATGATAATTTGATATAAACATTCAATGTGTAATTATCTAATCAAGGTAATTAACATTTTCATTTCCTCTAACATTTATAATTTCTAAGTATTTGGGAAACTTTTGTTCTAGACTATATTTACCCCATTGTGTCATAGAACACTAGAATTAATTCCTCCTATCAACTGTTTTGGTATCTATTATCTAAAATCTATTCCCTCTCCCTCCTCCCTCTCAGTATCCAGGGACCACTATTTCACCCTTTTTCTATGAGATCAAGTGTTTTGGCTCACACAAATGAGGACATGCAGTACATGTCTTTCTGCACCTGGCTTATTTCACTTATAACGTCCACCTCTTCCAACTGTGTTGTTGCAAATGATAGAACTTCATTTTTTATGCTTGAATAATACTCCATTTTATTCCACAATATGTCATGTTTATAATTATTATGTCTATAATTATTGATGGATATCTTGATTGATTTGATTCCCTATTTTGGCTATTGTAAATAATGCTGCAATGAACAAGAGATAGCATATTTGGATATATAATGAAAGGGGTAGAAGACTGGTGTCTTGTAATGGTTGACCCTCCTTAAGGTTTATCTGATTCTAGGGGTAAATTTCTTTATCAATTCTTGCCTGAGTTATTCCACAATTCCACAGAAGCAGAGGTAGGGGTAGAGGGTGATGGTAATAAAGACCTTTTGTGTCCATTGCAATGCAAATGATTCCCTTCAGGGCAATGCAAATATCTCCCCACCCCAAGGAGGCAGAATCTACTTCTGGCCTGTGGGAAAGATGATTCAAATACTTATTATTTTCTCAAACATTCTATTTCAGTGCTTAAAATATTATCCAATTTTGCATCTATTAAAAAATCATCCCAGTATCTTGGAACCTAATACATGTCTTTTCTTTATATATTCCTTTGAACTAATTTTTGTAACCTACATCATTAATTGATGAGTTAAATAAAATCATCGACACTTCATATTTGCATTAAAGTCATGATTCCATCTTTCTACATAGTACACCTTAAGCATTTCTGCTTAAAAAAGAATCTGTTTCTCAAATCCTAGGCCAGAGGCCTGTCTGTGGAGGTTCCAACAAATAAAGTCCAACAACTCTCACAAAAGTAAATTGGAAAAAGTCATTGTGAAAAGTAGGAAAGGAACTCTAATCAATATAGCTATATTGGGAAGACAAGTGAGATCAAATGCCTCAGCCCTGACTTTGGGGCTTTAGGTTTTAAAAGAGGAAGAATTGGGGAAAGGGGCAAGAGATGTGCATAATTAAGCAGTCTTGGTCAAACTGTTAGGTGGTGGTTAGTAAGGAGCAGTGAGATGCATGGCAAGGTCACAGGTTTTCTTTCAGTTACCTTTAGTGTCTTTTTAAAAACTACATTCAACGCAGATAAGTAAATAACCTGGAGTAAATAACCTGTAAAAAAACATTGGGGTACACAGACATTCAGGGTAAATAGAAAATCAAAGGAGCTAATTGGGGCTGGGGAGGGACTACTGGAGGAGATGCATCATGAAAGAAGAATTAATGGGACTAACTCCTGATTGGGGTCCATTGAGTAAGCTTAAAGCTAGGAGTTATGGCAAGAGGTGCTGGAGGCATGAATGTATGAGACAACTGACTATTGCTGACCAGTTCTGCTTCTTCAGAGGTTGCAGTTTGAACATTAGAGAAGCATGCCGAGACACGCATATAAAGTGGGTTTTATTTAGAAAACAGTAACACAGACTCCTCCTGGCAGAGAGAAGGGGGCCACAGCTGGTATTCCCAACAAGTGAGGGCATCCTCTCTTTTATACATTTTACACTTTTTTTGTTGTTGTTGTTCTCCTGCCCTCTTCCCCCTTATCTCTCTCCTTCCAGCATAGGTGAATAGGCCCAGAAGCTGCTGGTGGGATGGCCAACAGGTGAGAATGCAGGTGGGCTGAAGGGCCAAGGTGGAGTGATCAGGGCAGGAAGGGAGCAGCAGCCCAGGGGACATTAATTAAGCATCTCTCTTTCTGTTCAGGGGGTGCTTCATTAACAACCTCCTGGGGTTGGGGGTAGTATAGGCAGGTAATCTTGGTAATCAAATCTCTCTGGGGGCATTAACATTCCAATCTTCCAGAGGTGGTCTCCAGCTTCCTGGATCCAAACTGGCCTCCATTTTCAGGATCCCACAGGATCACCTATTTACACTGACTGCCTGTCTTTAATTCTTGCTTCCCATATGTCTAGAAGGGAGGATTCTTTAGTGGCACAGGTGCACTAAGGTAACTTCTGACTGGCCACTGACCCCAGTACCCACATTAACACAGGATTGACTCATACATGAAGCCATGAATAGGATGACCACTATGACAGCCCTGGAAAGAACCAATTATGGTCAAAAACTCCACTGCCCCATGTTAAGGAGGAGTCGAATACCTGATTGGCATAGAGTGCAGAGTGTGGTCCCCAGTTCTCCAGGCAAACATCAAACAGGAACAAATCTGGAGTCATCCCGGTTCCCTTTGTTCTCTGCTTGGAGACCACCCTCTCTCTCCCATGAGAGTGATCTCTCTCTCTCTCTCTTGAGTCTTACTCGGCTTTCACCCCACTCTCACCTCACTTTCACTTTAGCTACACTTATAATAAAATTCTCTGGCTTTCTTTTGGTGTCTGGGTTTAAATTCTCTTTCATCAGAACACAAGAACCAAGGTTTGGAGCTTCAGCTGTCTGTTCTGTGACAAAACTGTGATCAGGTGGATTATTATCTGTTCTGGTTCTGTGAGGGGGCTCTGGAGAAGTCCTTCTCGTTTGAGGGGGCAATTCCTATTTGCTGCTCATGATGTTCATCACCTACCAGACTTGTGATCCAGCAAGGGGGCAGTTTGGTTCCCGTGAGATGATCGCTCCTGCTCCTGGGGCAGTTTCATCCTGGAGGGATCTCCTGGAAAGGTCTGCTGTTCCTGGGAAGTGTAGCATAGCAGCTGCAGACTTCTAGCTGCCACTCCAGGTTTCTGGAACAAGACATTGTAAAAACTGGCAGTTGAATGTCCCTGAAATTTTTGAGAATACCATAATTACTTTTATCTTGTTGTCTCCAGCTTTGGAGGGGGTGGGATTAGAGGCTTTGGATGAACACTCATTAAAGAATTAACATACCTATAATGCAGAGTTGAGCAGGAATCTGATCCAGAGTTCATGGAAATAAAAAAGACAGCTACAAAATGAAGGCAAGAGATGTCGGACTTTTATCTTTCCTCTAGTCACCCGCTGGACATCGACAGGCCCAAGTGAAGAATTGGTGCTCTTAGAAAAAGCAACCTGTAATTCTCTGTTATAACCCCAGGTAATGTGAACCTTTAAGAGTGTTCACAAATATTACACTCAATTTTTTCAGATAATAATGGAAGGATTAATTGCTTGGTCTCATTTTGCAGACATTGAAAATGAGGCACAAGTGGTTTTAGGTATTTGAACTTGGGTTTTCTGAGTGAATCTACAGTTTTTCCTATAGGGAATGTGATCCACACACCAATAGCAAAATTTTCAACCTCGCCCAAACCCTGCTAAGGGAGCAGAAACACATATTTTACCAAATCTTCCTTGTAATACTGACAACTGGCACGTAGGATAAAGAACACTGCTCTATTGCTGCCCCGTGAAGCACCTGATGAGCTTTTCAAAAAATGCTGATGCCTGGGTCCCCCAAAGGCTCTTATATAATTGTTCTTGAATGTGGCCAGGACATCTGGGTTTTTAAAAACTCCCTAGGAGTTGGAGATGTAGCTCAGTGGCTGGACAGTTTCCTGGCATGTATGTGGTGCTGGGTTCAATCCTCAGGACCATGAAAAGTGGTGGGGGAGAGAGTTCCCGGGTACAGCCAGGGTTGTAAACGGTTGCCCTTTAGAATGATAACCCCCAATCATTAATGCACTTTTGAAGTATTTTCAGTTTTCACTCTCTCCAAAATTTGGCAGACTTTTATGGACAAATATGCAATTACATAAAATACTTTTAAATGCATCTTATGAAAATATTCTATTTCTCTCTGCACAAATCACAATGATCCTGACAATTAAAGAATAGGGCATGCCCCCTTGCTCAAGAGAAGTAAATGGAATATTCTTCAGTTAGGAGCAAAACATAAATAAAAAGAATGTCACTTGGATTGGCCCCATATGGTTCAGTTACTTCTCAATATAGCAGAAATTCATTTTAATTTAATGGATTTGTTACAAATTTCCTGAAAAGCTGTTTTTCAGAAGGTGGTTACGAATTAGCGGCTCAGCATCCTACTGAGGAAGTCATTATGTAGCAAGCTCCAAGCTGAGATAATCAAATAATAACTGGCAATTTATAACTTCCAAAGTAATATTCTTAAATATGGAATTGTGAAAGGGAACATTTGCCAGCAGCATTACTGCAGTGGGGATGATTAGTTTTTAAGGCAAAAACCAAAGTACCTCTTTCCTTTGTGGCCATTTGCCCTTGTCTTTGAGACATTCTGCAAATGGGCACTGGTCCAATTGGTTTGTATTTCTGTAGCTTTCTCTCTTGGGCCCTGCATCATGATGCATAATTTTAGGACCCTGGGGGAATATTTGGCTTACTCAATTTGTAAAGTAAATAGGAAAGAGGTGTGCTAATTTGAATAATGAGGGAGTAAGTGAGGTGTTGAGAATGTCCCATGTTTTGGAAGTTAGATGTCCCTGGAGAATGTTTGCTCTGGGCAAAATCAACCCAGCAATCGGATCCATCAGTTCATTCATCATAGTGATTTCCAAAGAGTTTTTTTTGTTTGTTTGTTTTTTTGTTTTTTTACACCAAAGGATCTCTTAACATACCCCCAAATGGAATCTTGGTATTTGCTTACAGTCTCAAATTCTCATAACTTTCTGAGCAATATTTTTATATTTATGGTTCAAAATCTTAAGTTTTCCACATCAAAATTGATGATTAAGATATCTGATAGACTGCAACTGGGGGTAAAAAATCCCTTTCACTCTCAAGAACCATCTCCATCAAGTTTGCTGTTGCCCAATTCCACCTCACAATAAGTTCTCCTTTCAGAAATAAACAATTTTATCTTCATTCCATCAATTTTAGATATGTTTGCAGAAATCACAAACATACACACATTTTAAATTCCTAATAAGATTTAAAGTAGATTCCCTGAGAAGAGGGCAGGGCAGGAATGTAAGAGAATGTTAGTTTTAAATCCACCATCTGGTCCTAGTAGTGGGTACTTCATTCACACCGTGTTTGGTGCTGGTGGGAATCTATATGGATTCCTTCTGCCATAATCTTTAGGGCAGTTTACCTCCAAATCCTGACTCTGCTACATGCTATCTGTGTCTCTTGAGCAAACTCTATAACGTGTACCTTAGTTTCCTCACCTATAACATGGGAATAATAATTGCACAAAGCTCATACATGCGTTGCAAAAAGATCAAGTTATTTAATAAGGGTAGAATACATAGAACAGGGCTGAGCATGTGCTATCAACACCTGTTAGTTAATAGAAGTAGCAGATGGTTCATTTTCATGGGGAAATTCAATTTCAATCCTGAAGAAACTGCATCACTAAATGTCTCCTATATCTATCTGACTTGGATATCTGAAATGCAGATCATTTCATTTTATCCCATGAATTAAATGTCAACAACTGCAAATATCTGTTGAGGAACGACTAAATTTTTGTGTCTCCATCCCTATTACCTAAGGTTCAATATATAAGCCTGATGCTTGAGGTGGTTTTATATTTGCGATGATTTGAGTTCCCAGCACCTTCCTCATGACCAAGAAAGTCCCTGGGGGAAAGGCCAGGATCTTAATTTAAGTGAGGAGAGATGGAAAAGTGTTGAGCAAGGAAAAGCTGTTGAGTGTCAGGTGGTGAGAAATCATGTCTTTAAGGAGGGACAGGTGCCGAGAGAGAGGCAGAAGAAGTATGTGCAATGCTTGCCCCATGTTAGGTTCTACATGGACATAAGTGAAATGCAAGAATAAGTGAATGTATCAGTAAAAAATAATCAACTATTAATTTAGAGTGAGAACTCCAAATGAACCAAATATAGCAAATTCAGTGTGTTGGGATCCCAGGAGAGAGTGCATGAGACCTCATTCTCAGATTAGCATTACCCCAGGAGAGGTCATTGAAGTGAGTCTTTATACGGATGCAGGAAAGTTGTTTCGTTGGTTCCCAGGCTCAGAAAGTTTCTGGCCAACTGTCCACACCTTCTCATTAAAATCTCCTCCTGATGAATTCAGTTCCTTGCCATTGGACTATGCTCCCTGGACAAGGAAGTTCGTTCTTATTTCAGTTTCGTCCACTGTTACTTATATTGGATGATACATAAAGGAAGCACAGCATAGATCTTGAGATTTCTAATGACACATCTCTGATTATTGCTCCATGTGGGTAAACTCTGTCTTTGATTGGAGTCTATTTTCTCAAGCTCCAGTGAAGCTAGTAATGCATACCTCCATTCATTCACTACTACATTCAACTTACATTTTAGGTGGTTATTGTATTTCTAGGATTGGATAAAAATAATGCTTTTTCCTCATCCTCAAGAATTTATAGTTTTACTGAAGACACACAAAATATCACTTTTCAGAAGCAAATCTTTATGGGGTTAGGTGGGGGTCAGAAGATCCGAGCATCCTTCCCTGCCAATGACATGTTCCTGCCTTTCTTTTTTAATCTCTTTGAGATTCATTTTTGCTCACTTAGGTGAGGGCAGTGGCCATGGGATGGAGGCTGGGGACAGACAAAAAGGTCTTAAAGGGACAAGGTAAATGTAAAAGAAAATCAAAATCCTATAGTGGAAGATTAGGAGCTCTGAACCTACCCACATCTCGGGGTGCTTCCTGGATAAATGACTACCAGGAAATCAATCTGGGAAAACTGTCTCCTCAACTGCAAAATGGGGGAGATAATAGCTGCTCTTCAAGGTTACCAAAGAGACTGAATGCAGCCCAGGTTATCAATTTTTCACATTGCCATTTCCATAAAGGCAGTGGCTATGTTTCCTTTCTTTTATCACCATATACTTTGCTTCCCAGGGTGACATCTTACCTGGAGGGGAATTTGATAAATATTGCCTGAGTTTCTGAACTTGCCAAACTAGGTTAAGTATCTAGCATGTAGTTAGTCACTTAAAAAACAGTAGATGTTTTATTGTCCTATGACTTTGGGCCACTTCTGACTCTGAAATTATGTGACTTAGTGATAAGATTCAAGTGAAAACTACCCATAAAGAAGTGTCTTCATTTGCCCGTGTATTAAAATTTAGCTGTTGTGCCAGGACATCAGGCTAAAGAGATAAAATTAGTTGTCACTTCATGTTATTGAGAGCTATAGAATCAGGGCAAGGGTGGAGAAAGTGCAGGATTTTAGGAAAAATTTAGAAAAGCCTGATGGTCTTGGAACAGACTAAGATTTTCCCTGTAGCTAACACTGAGTTGAGGGCTCAGCTGTGAATGATACACTAAGGAAATGCTCCCAGGAGAAACTAGTAATGGAATAAGATGTAATAAGGAAGGAGTGTGATTGCAAATGGAGACCCAATCTCAGCCTGAGCTGGAGAGTAAATTATAAATTGTACCTTAGGGTTTGTCTGGCCCATCTCGAAGCCAGGGCTAAGAGATGTGTGCTTCTGCTCTATTCAGTCATTGGCTAAGCACTAATCTGGGGTGGAAGAGATGAGAGCTGTGAACTTCCAGGTAGTTCTACCAGCTCAAATGGCACAGGTGCAGGCTGTAGCAACAATGCATGAAGGAAGTAGAGTGGGTGTAATGCAGATCCATTAAGGATTCCATGGGGCTCTAGGTGGATAACTGTGCCTAAATACCGAGGAAGCAATGGAGGGGAATTCCCTTATATTAGAGCTCTGAGAACCCAGATTTCAACATCAGGTTTCCACTTCCAGTGGTCTGTCTGGGAAATTTTCTGGGCAAGTGATGCCCAAACATGTTGTCTTATGGAACCCATCTTGGTCTAATTCACCTGCTTAAAATTCTGAAGCCTGGGCACAAGGAGCTGTCCAAGAAGCCTCAAGAGGGTGAAGTGGCTTTTGCAGCAAAAGCAGTTTCTCCAGAGTCTAAGAGAGAAGGTGATGGCTCTGCAGGAATAGATGCTGGAAAGAAAGATAAAAATCATCTCTGAAGAATGAAGGAAGGATGGCACAGGAGGGATCCAGCTACTGGCCCCTGGAGACTGTTCTTGTGATGAACAACTCTCGTTAGGGACCTCTTGCACCACCTCTAAGTCTCCAGACAGAGCCTGGGTTGGCAGTGTGCTTTGATTTGAATGTGTCCCCCAAAAGTTCATAAGTTGGAAATTTAATCCCCAAAATAATTTATTAGTGGTATCTGGAGGTGAGGCCTTCACTAGGCAGTTAGGATTAGATGAGCTCACGAGGACAAGGGCCCCTTGCAGGCATTAGTGTCTTTATAAGAAGATGAAGAGGTACATGAGTTAGTACCTGAACTGTGTCCCTATGTGATGTCCTTTGCCATGTTATAATGCAGCAAGAAGGCCCTCACCAGATGCTGAGCAGATGCTGGCATCACACCCTCCATAATAATGAGCCAAATAAAGCTTCATTCTTTGTCAATTATCAAATCTCAGCTAATTTGGAATAGGGACATAATGGTATAGGGAAAGATGCTCATGAGATATTTCAAGTGAGAGAAGCCCAGATACGGTCCAACTTCTACCAGCCAAGATCTGTGTAACACCCACAACATCCTTCCTATCTCTCACTACCCCTTTGACAGGTGAAGAAGCTGAGACCAAAGACCTTCTGTACACCTCCAACATGGTATTAGAGGACAGGATTCCTAACCCAGCCCATACAATTCCAGAGCCTGAAACCTTTCACATGGACCAAAGAGCGTCTTTAAGTTCTAAATACTTGTTATGGATAAAGTCGATCATTGAAGTGGCAGCTTAAATTTAAAATGGGTTTCAACTTTGCATTTCAGTTTTCAGGCAATTTTTGATAGCAAAAGTAGAAAGACAATCCAAATCCTGACATTGGCTGAGATTTTGAGTGAGGTTCAATGACACATATGCTAAAGTGCATGGTCGATACCTAGTAGCTAGAAGGAAAAAATGGCATTTCTCTAGAGTTGCTGGTTTGTGCATTTCATATAAAAGCTGGTTATTGTGCATACAGTCACATCAAATGAAAAGATGAAAAGCAGAATCTAAGGTGTGGCTTATTTGCAGATGGTGGAAAGGACCTTAATGTGTCCTTTGTGGATCAACGTCATCTCAGGCTGTGTCTGACATTTTACTTTTTGCCTTGTTCTCTTGTCTAATGTCATTTATTTTCCAGTTTAAACCGTTTGGGAATAATTATTTCTTTTAATTATAGATAATTAATATCATTTAACCAGGATGTTCCAACTCTAACAATGCCAAGGGCAGGAAACGATCCCTTCTTCCCCTCTTTTGTCAACTGGGACATATTTCTATTCGTGCATTTATCACATTAAGATAAAATCCTCTTATTCTAGCCTGTGTTTTCCCATTGACTCTCTGGTCTTTTAAAAGCAGAAGCCAGATTTTATGCATACCTATAACCTTCTACATTGCCTTGCAGAGCACACACATGCCTAAATAGCTATTGTTGATTATAGCAATGGTCACTGGTGCTTGGCTCAGGCCAGCTCTCAGCCTAGCCCACCCAGCATGATGATGGTTGCCATCTCAGGACAAATTATCTTTCTGGCTGAAAACCCACATTGACTTGTTTTTTATGTACAATAGAATAAATGTGTATTTTATCCGTGGAAAAATAAATCACAGCAAAATCATTTATGTTTATGTTTAAGACAACCCATATATTCTTTCACTCTCTAAAAGGGGAGATGAGATATGCATGAATAGACATAGAAATATAACAACAAGAAGAAAATGTTAACTGTGATTAGCACAAGGCACTAGAATTATATATTAATCTCATTTTCTTCATTACACTAAGCTCCAACATTTCTAACAATAAAAGTGCCAGGGATACAGTAAAATATAAAAATGATATGTTGTTAAAAATAGAAGGGAAAAAAATCCTGAAGAGACAAAATGAAAGAGGAGCAGACTTACTGCAAAGGCATATCTCTATAGTGAATGCTATTGCCTTGGTTGTCCGATTTTAATTAAATATATTGTCTCTCTAGAGGTACATGCACCATATTAAATTTTTACATTAGTCATTAAAGATTTAGTTTTAGAGTCTTACTCTTGACAGGACAATCTTCTCAAGTATTAGATTTTACTGCTCAGTTTAAATGACTCTCTCCTCTCTTCTTTTCCAATTTCAGTCACTTATTTGCAACAAAACACTCAGAGAAATGTAACCATTTGAATGAATAAAGCATGAACTCTGGAGAATGCAGCCTCATGCTGTGTGTGTAATGAAATCTGCTTCTCTTTGATGATCTCAATTAAAAGAACTTAAGAACTGGGAGTGTGACTTTAATTATTTCTTGATGTATCTATGCTTTTTGCCAGGCAGAAAAAGTAAGAAAGCAATTGCTTCTATCAGGGGTTCCCAGGGTTGTCCTTGGTTTCAGCTCCCTGGATGAATGGTAGGAATATTAATAGCGTTGATTACTAATCTTAGCGATGAAAAGGTGGAAGCTCTTTGTTCCTGTCCACTATTGTTTTATTACAAACAACCCCACACCATAAAAAACAATTGCTCTATTTGGCTGATAATCAGTGGGTAAGGGATACTGGCTGGGCTCCACTGGGTGGTTCTTCTGCTCTATTTTAGTTGCCTGAGGGTACTGGACGGTGTTCAGCTAGTAGCTGGTTTGCTCTGTAGGGGGTCAAGTCTGCTGCATCTGCTTGCATGTCTGGTACCTGGGGACATGTGAGTGAAGAGACTGAGAGAATGGGCTTGGTTGGTACTTTCTCCATCTCCAAGTCATCTCAAAGTCTCTGCAGAAGGGCTTTTCACATGAAGACTAAAGGGTTCTATGAGGGAATGTTCAAAAGCATGGGAAATGAATACTGCCAGTTCCTTAAGCTCCGGACCCCCAAACTATTGCAATATCAATTGTGCTACGATTTTTTAGCTGAAGTATCCAAGGACTCCAACCAGATTCAAAGAAAGAGGCAATAGACTCCACCTTATGATGGAAGGAGTATGAATGTGTGGTGTCTTGAATCTAGTGTATCACACTATGGCATATTAACCATAGGGACAACATGTCTCACTATTATTATCTCTAAGTTGATACATAAAAATCCCAGTCCCTTTCAGAGCACACCTAGTTGCCCTTCATTTGCATGGGACTAGACAAGGAGAAAGATTAAAGTTTGATAGTTGCCTCTGTTTGTCCCATAGATACCTTTAGAAATCCTTAATTAAAAAAAAAAAACTATTTAGAATCTACATCTCAAGGTCTGTGGTAAAAATATATCACCTAACTCTGTGCTTAACTATAAATAAAATTGAATGAAATCATTTGAGAAAATTCATCATACACCCCAGAGAAATGTCTCTACTCAGTTTGTCCTAAAAAGAAATAACAAAATGTTATTTTTGTTATCTATTTATCATGCAATAATTGAGGCTTTTTATAATTGACTTTTTTATGTGCCAGACATTGTTTCAGGTCCTGGAGGTCTACTGTTGAATAAAAACCCCTACCTTCATGAAGTTCACATTCTAATGAGAGACAGGTCACATGTAAACCTGCACATAGATGTGAAGGCTTAGCCATCATGCAGTGAAGAAAATAACAAGCCAGTGGTCTACAAAATACTGTGTAGGTAGAAAGGGGACATTTGGTTTGGTTTGTTTGTTTGGGTGCTGAGGTGGGGGGTCTTTCCTGGCATCAATCATTTGTTCAGATATTTTAATGAGGAAACCATGTAATGGAAAGAGAAAAGAAAATTTTATTTGGGAAAAACAAATACTGTTTCAGCAGGAGAGGGTGGTTGAAGTTGAATCAAGGAATTAGAAAAATATTAGTTATTAAATGCTGCATAACAAATCAGCCCCTAACTCAGTGCCTTAAAACAATAATAATTTATCAAGTCTCATGAGTTCTGTTGATCAAGCATTCAGGAGTCACTCAGATGTGTGGTGCTGGCTCAGATTCTCTCATGAGACTACTGTTAAAGAAGAGCTTCTTTCATTTGATGGCTTTACTAGGACTGAAGGATCTACTGCAGAAGGAGCTCCTTCATGTGGGTGGGGTATTGGTCCTGACTGTTGACCAGGGCCTTAGTTGATCACAACATGGTACCTGAGATCTAAAGGAGAGGAGAGGAGAGGAGAGGGGAGGGGAGGGGAGGGGAGGGGAGGGGAGGGGAGGGGAGGGGAGGGGAGAGGAGAGGAGAGATTTCAGCAGAAGTGCACCTTTAAGTAATGAAGCATCAGAAGTCCAGCAATATGAGTTCTGCTGTACACTCCTTGTGTACAGACCAGTAGAGACCAAACCAATCCTCAAAAGTTGGTAGGGGAGTCTCTTCATTGAGAAAGCATGCAGGATGACATGAACATGTAGGTCTGACCATCTTTGGAAATGCAATCTGTACCACATTGTTACATAATTTAGGGTCTAATGAGTCAGCATTTTAATACAAATGTAATAAGAATCCTAGCACAGCTCAGGAGGCTGAGAAAGGAGGATTGTGAATTTGAAACCAGCCTCAACAATTTAGTGAGGCCCTAAGAAACTTAGTGAGACCTTGCCTCAAAGTAAAAACTTAAAAAAAAAAAAAAGGGCTGGGGAGGATGTAGCTCATTGTTAAGCACCCCTGAGTTAAATCCCCAGTTCCAAAACGGAAAAAGAACCCTTGGAAGGTTTGGATGGGGATGTAGCAATGATCAGATTTGCACTTTTAGAAGTTCACTTATGGAATTTGTGAACTTAAGGAGTTTGATACAGGTGGCTTAAAATTATACGTAAATGGAGCATGAGATTTGAATTTCTGTTTCGAAGCTGATATTAAAGACAGTGATTTTTAAATAGAGCAGGAGGAAAAGCACCTTCTTCCCACAGAAGTCAATGAGAGGGGAAGGGGGACTTTGAGTCCTGCAAGGACTTAACACATCCCTTTCTTGGCACATCCACTTCCCAGCTTAGATACCACTGCTGTTACTAGTTGGAATCCTCGCTGACCTCAAGTGTGATGATGAGTTCCATCTCAGTCTATCAGGCACTGAAAACACAGTGCTTGTGAGGGCTGCACACAACCTAAACAAAAGGCCCAGAGAAGGCGAGATCATTTCTCCCCTGAAATATGCTTTTGTTTTTTCAATTTTGAGAGAATTATGGGTATAAGAAATATTTCCATTTCCACTTAATTCCACTATTAAAGAAAAAAATTTAAACAAAGGTGAAGGAATGAGGAACAATGAGAATGGCCACTTCAGCCTTGCAGACCCAGTGGGTCCAGGGTAAATGGAAGGCAAATGTCCCGTCTGAGGAAGAGCGGCTGCTCCTCATTTCCTACTTTTGGTTATCACGAAGGCTTGTGGGTTCTTTTTTTTTTTCATAAGATACTTTTAATATGTATTTTTATTTGAAATCTCACACATTTAAATGTTAACCACTAATTTAGAAAATATTTTAATAGTGTGAGACAAGCAAGGCTCACTTGCTGGTTACACATTTGGAACTTTTGCTCTGTAGCCTTATTTAACTAGATTCAGAGGGGGGTGTTTGTGTGTGTGTGTGTGTGTGTGTGTGTGTGTGTGTGTGTGCGCGCGCGCGCGCGTGCACACGCGCGCGCGCGCACGCGCAAGCACACCATAAGTTCTCAAAATCAAGAATCAAAGACCAAGAATGGTATGTGAGAAGGACAAAATCAGAGTTCAAAAAGAAGTGATCTGGGTTGCAGGTTATCTTAGATCCCAATTTCCACTCCTGTAAATAAAAGTTGGATTAAATGACCTCTATGCTATATTCCACCCAGAAAGTTTTATAATTTTAACATCCAAAAGAGCTTCCTTTACTATAGTTTGTAAATACCATGTTTTCACCAAAGATCAGGATTTCCACTTTTAGATGTGATCAAAGGTGCAATTAATAAGAACTATTACTGGGCCTGGTGGTATACAAAAATACAATTAATAAGAACTATTTCTGAGCCCAGTGGTTCACACCTTTAATCCCAGCGGCTCAGGAGGCAAGAGGATTACAGGTTCAAATCCAGCCTCAGCAAAAATCCAGACACAAAGCAACTCAGTGAGACCCTATCTCTAAATAAAATACAAAATAGGGTCAGGATGTGGTTCAATTTTTGGTTAAGTGCCCCTGGTTTCAATCCCTAGTACCTGCCCCCCCTAAAAAATCTATTGGCTCAAACTACTCAGTTTTTCTCCATGGTGTGTGTGTGTGTGTGTGTGTGTGCGCGCGCGCGCACATGTGCATGCAAATATTCTATCACTTGGGCCCATGCTCTTATCTATTGTGCTATGTTGCATAGCATGAAAGTGTCTGTGGAAAGAAAAATATTGTAATAGCTACTTATGTACACACTATATCACTCCAGAAAACAGCACACGATTTATTTTAGAAAAATTGCACTCTTTGCTTCATCAAATGTTCTACATTAAATAACTTCAATATTTTAAAGGTCATTTTGTACATTTTTTAAATTTGCAGTGTTCATATCTTGCTCTAGAACAATTGTCCAGCAGTTCCATTGAAATCACATTTCCAGCAGTCACATGGTTATGTCCATTTTCTCTTTCAGTGGAAGTTCTTTAGCAGAACAGCAGAGTAGAATTATATACTTTTAAAAGCTACAAAAGATTGAAAATGGGTTTTCATTGCTTTTTTTAAAAAATAAATTATGCATAGTATCACTGTTTTGGCTAATCCAATGGCATCTAAAATAAAATGTACATCTGAATCACCAAGATGCTGTTAAAAATTGGTCTCAACCTTAGAGATTCTGATTTCTGTTTCAAGATAGAAAATTACTCTTGTGGTCTAATATCTTTATTTAAAGATGCAAAACTGGTTACAAGGAGGAGTTCAGTGGTTTGAAGATAGAAATTCATTTGACTTTTTCCTTGAGAAGGTTGTAATTGGACTAACTGAAAGCATTTTTAGAAAAATGCTGAACTAGTTGTAAATTTAAATCTTGATCTAGATTTCTTTCCAGTTGTTTTCTCTTTTAAAGTCCCCAAAAGTAATGCTTTCTTATTAGATTATTTGTAAATGTTAAGTATAACCTAATTGTATTGAAGGCTTAGAGCCACTATTTGTTGACATAGAGATTGACAAATATAAAATGTGTTCATTGAAAAGAAGAAGAAGAAGAAGAAGTTCACTTAGGGTGATGTGTGTGAAGTTGAATATAGAAAAGAAAGACTAGAGGCTACTGATTTTGTCCAAGAAAGAAAAGATGAAGAATCAACCAAGGTTATGCGTGCAGATATGACAGGAAGTTTCCACTTTAGGAAATGTTTTGAAGTTTGGGCCAATATGATTTACTTTTGTATTGGATGTGATTTGAGAGGCAAAAAAAGAGACTATTTCTAGGGTTTGAGCTGGAACAAATTAATGAATTGTGTAAACTTTATTGAAATGGAGAATTCTGGGCAGGAGTTGATTGAAGAATAGTGTGGGGATTCAGATTACCATTTTGGACATTCCCTGTTCAATGCTTATTGATAGATTGGATGCAAGAAGCCCTGGGAATGGGCAGTGCTATGCAATTCATTGTTGATCCTGACAAAACCTTGAAACATGTCATGGTTACATTGGTCAAAGAGAGAAGAGATAGGGATGAAGAATTGAAATTCAGGTTATATCACATCAAAAATAGAATTAATTGTGAAAAATATGAAATTTTATTGAAGGACTACAACTATTGAAGAAAGTAAATGATGCAATTAGGACATCATGTTTTGGGCTTCAGGGAAAAATGAATAATTTTCTAGGCAACTATTAGTATCAACCCACCTACATAAACAGCTTAGCTACAGTGCACACACATGGGCACACACACCCATACACATGCACACATCAAAGCATTAATATTTTGTCAACCTATAATCCTAGGGATTCAGGAGACTAAGACATGATAATGAGTTAGAGGTAACACTGGGCAACTTAGTGATAACCTGTCTCAGAATAAAAACAAAAAGGGATGAAGATGTAGCTCAGTAGTAGAGAACCTCTGAGTTCAATCTCTAGTATGTTAAATTTATGTGTGTATATATATATATATATATATATATTAAATATAGTAATACATATATGGGTGTATGTATATAATAAATATATATGTGTGTATATATATTTATTACCATATTTAACATATATATAGAGATGTGTGTGTGTGTGTGTGTGTGTGTGTATATATATATATATATATATATATATATATAAAACATAGATGATCCCAAAAAAGAGTGGGACTTGCAACTATAGTCAGTAAAAGTCAAAAGATGAGCTAAAAATAAGATTCTCTTTGCCCATCTCTCAATTTGAAAAGCCAGGTCATTTGTGTGCACACATGACACATACTTGGGAATCACAGTTGCCAGTATTCCACTCTGTAAAAGGTGATTGGGTATGTGGTTATGGCCATAAAATCCTATCAAGGCTTTAGGAACCTGAGCTATCCATCACATTCATTTATCCTTCAGCTGTATTGTGGAAGCTCCGAGGACCTTCACCCCAGTGTACTCAGCTTCTTAGTTGTATATTGGTTCCAGTTATCATTTAATTTAATGTTATTCTTGACCTAAGTTTATAATGAACATGTAGACTCCTCTCCCCATTCCACTGACATTCAATTTAAATTTGTTGAGAATTCACTGTGGGCCAGCAGTGCTCACTCTTGGCAATCAGTTCTGATATTGCAGGCATAGATTATGCTTGGCACAGAGAGGAGGGTGTGCAAAGGCCTCTGGGGTAGAGAGAGGATAGCTCAGGATTAGTCAATGGATCTAAAGGAAGGGTTCATCTTTAATGTACCCATGTTTATATCCTGCCAATCTTTGGTGGACAGGTCAGGTGTGAGTGTGAGAAGTGAATGGAAACTTAGCGAGGTAGCTCTGCTGATAAAAGGGGTCTGAGATATTAAAAGCTGCCAATAACTAGAGGTTGAAGTTGAGTGTTAGGCAGAGTTGTATGCACCAGCCCCCCAGAACCAGTTTCTCTTTGTAGGCTAAACTTCTTCAGATTGGAAATTTCCCTCATACCCTTCTCCTAATGCCTTATAGACCCTGTGTCAGCAAGACATAGTGGTCTTAGGTGTTTGGGGTCCCAGATCCCACAAGACATTCTCCCCACGTCCAAATCATTCTGAGATACAGCTGCAAACCTTACCAGGAAGCCTTGGCAGAAACCTCCACTCCTTGTTTATTTGTCTTACTTAGTCTCAGTGTTAATTGCCGAAGAGCAAATCTGTCCTTGTCCCTGTTCATCACTTCTGTTTCTGAGCTCATCACATCCAGGCCTCATAAACTCTTGCTTCCTCAGAGGTTGCAGCATCAATAAAGATTTATCTATTGAACAAGAATTCAATTTCAGGGAAGACAAATTCTGCTTCCGTTTACTTTAGAATAGCATTGACATTTTAGAAATAGATAGCTACTAAAATCAAACTTCTGCTAATAATGAAATTTGATTTTTTAAGGCTTCATAAAATGTTCAAACGGTGTAGCTGCATAGTGACTGGGCTCCGTGACCTTAAGGTCATTAGATGAGTGAATAATAGCAGGGCTGCTGCCGGATAGAAATTCCTACCTTGCCCAGAACATTGAGGGGATCTGAAAAGACACTCAAGGTCTGTCTTTGAAATACCAAAGGCCATTTAATACTTCTTAACATTATGATTTCCTCAAGTTCTTCACCACATAGGCCTAAAATGCAACTGAAAAACACATCTTAATATGCTTTCTTCACAGGTGGTACAACTGAGCTCCAAAGCACACATCTGGCCTGACCATGGTCACAGTTCAGACTTGGGGCAGACTCAAAGGTGTAGCCTTTTTTTTGAGAGAGAGAGAGAAAGAGAATTTTTGAATATTTATTTTTCAGTTTTCGGTGGACACAACATCTTTATTTTATGTGGTGGGTGCTGAGGATCAAACCCAGCACCCTGTGCATGCCAGGTGAGCACATTACCACTTGAGCCATATCCCCAGCCCCAGTGTAGCCTATTTCTAGCAGCCACACTGCCCATCTCAATTGGCCATCAGCCCTGCAATTTGGAAACTGGCCATTACTTTTAATAGATACTACTTCAGGTTGGTTGGGGTTTTTTTTTGAGTTTCATTCATTCATTAATTCAACTAACATCGACTGATAGACTGGATGCCATGCTGGATGCTGGGAACCTCAACAGGAATAAAACACAGAATAAGGCATAGTATCTGTATGAACTACATGTTTGTGCCTCTCTGAATTCATGTTGAAGCATAACCTGTGATGCAATGTATTAGAAGTTAAGGGCCATTGGAAGTTAATTAGGTTTAGATGAAGTCATGAGGATAGAGTCCTATGATGAGAGTCCTATGATGAGATTAGGATCCTGATGAGAAGAAGAGGAAGTGACACTAAAGTTCTTTCTCTCTTTCATGTGAGATTACACTGAGAAGGCAGCCATACCCAAAACAGGTAGAGAAGACAGGTAGAAGCCAACCATGCAGGCAGACTAATCTCAAACTCCCAAACTTCCAGAACGGTGAGCATTAGGTGTCTGCTGATCAAGCTATCCAGCTATGGCATCTTGTTATAGCAGCTCAAGCTAACTGATAGCTTTCTTGAAGAACTTCACATTTCAGTGAAAAGAGGAAACATTATATTGTAAATATCTACTTGATGATATGGTTTATACAGCATTCAAATTCAACAGGGGTGTTGTAAAGACTTTAAGAAACAGATAATGAGAGTAAAGCCCTTAGCCTGAATCAGGGTTTTGTTGTTGTTTTTGCTGTTATAGTTGTTTTGGTTCTGGTCACTGGTCATTTTTGCAGTAAGTTTCCAACAAACGTTAGCTATGGTTCAATTGTCATATCGCAACAGCTCACCCTCCTCACCAACAGCACATTCCTCAGATATTCTGCCTTTAAAGCCTTTGTGGAAGGTCTTATCAGTCATAATAGTCTGCTTAGGAATGTCATCTCCAGTGAATGTCTTTCTTAGGCTTAGTCAAATATTTGAAAATTTCTGGATTTCACCAAGAATAGAGAGTATGTATATTTGCATGTCATGATGAAATTTTTACTAATAATGACTTTTTAAAAGAAAAGTAAATGTTAGAACTACTATGTGTGTTGATGATAACGGCGTTATGACATTCAAGATGGTCATGGATTCTCTGTCACTTCTATTGAGATGTGGGATCAAGTTCTCATATTCCTAAATATTAGCTAGTTTTAGCAACTTACTTGGCCATTTAAATGCTCGCATGTACCAAAAGAGATGTTCTGGAATTCTCTGGCTGGGTCGTGTGAAGTCTTGAAGCTTCCAATTGAACCTCTGAGGATGCTTGTTCTTGGATGGCTGAGGAAGAAGCCTGAACCCTCTGTTGGAGAGACCAGGAGAAGAGACCTTGAAATGACCTGGAAGAACAGAGGGACTCAGCTAAGCTTGGCCTCTCAGACATGTGTAGCAAGGAGGTGGACATGTAAATAAACCTGTCTTCGACCCTTCAGATCAGCCAGTTGACCAGCTGAATTCCGTCAAGTCCCCCTGGCATTTCACATGCAGCAGAAGAATCTCTCCTCTGAGCTCTGCCTGAACCGCTGACTCACGAAATTGTGAGGTATAACAATGTGGTTCTTATAAACTCTATTTTGGGTATAGTTTGCTATATAGTGAGATATAACTGACTAGCAACACAAATAGTTTCATTTAAATTAAATTAAAACCATGAAATCATGTCTTAGCCCAGACTTTCAGCCATTTGCCTGGGAACGGTGGCACATATAAAGATGTTTCCACAATTCACAAAAGTTCTATTTTAAACTCCATGCATGAGAGCATTGGGATTTATACCTAGTCAATATTCTATATCACCGGGCCTTGTTGTTCAAGACCACTTTGTTTTGAGAGCAATGATCTGATGGGAGGCTTATTAAATATGGTATCTAGGAGTGACCTTTTACTTAAAATCAGATGCTGGGCTCCTAGTGACTCTTGCCTTACATAAGGACAACATGGAGATATTTCTCTCACATTAGCCCTACAGGAATAAAAGTTATGACACTCTTGATTTTGATTATTTTATTTTATTTTATCTTTGAAGGAGCATGAAGCAAGGAAAATTGTTATGATTTAGTTTTACTTTCATCTTTCCCTTGGAGCCAGGCACTTACTCGTTTGAGCTGTTATAATGCCTGTTGCCTTTTGGGTTTTACCATAACATTTTACCCAGGAAGATGGGCAAAGTTTTGTGATTGTAATGCCTCAAACTATTTTATAGTGTCCTCAAATTATATTTTCCAGTTGAGGAAGGTTTTCTTTTAAAATTCATGTGATCTTTATGGAAAAGAATCTATAAATTAAGGATTTATTTCTCCTTACTGTCCTTCAAATAGAAAAATTTTAACTTAGAGTCAATTTTATTGGGCTCCCAAAAGATCTGTGCTAGGTCAGAGTGGGTTCTTAATTTAGTTAAATACCCTATTTCCCATTTTTCGTCCAGGGCCTTCACGGGTTGGGGGAGAAATATGAGGCCCTATCTCTGTTTTGTAGGGAAGCCCAGCACTTTTTCTAAAGGTAAATAAAGAATCATTTTCTCAGCCAAATGAAATAAAGTGTTTAAATTTTATGAAGTGTTTAAAGTCAGCAAAATTTATGACTCTTAAGTACTCTAAGAGACTCTTGAAAGAATTTATCTCCTAGTTATTTTGAAAACCACAGTCCATTAACATATTTGTGTCATTGGTTTCAAATTCGACAGACATGAAGGACTAAGAGACACTCACCAGTTAGTTTTAGCAAATGAAACGAACATTTGTAAGTAGTGGAAGGAGACGGATGCTTGAGTTATAATCCTTTTATAAACAAATCTCTCTCCTTCCAAAACTCCCCAAACCTATATATACTTTACATGAAAAAGAAAGCAAATCTTGTTAGATTTACCAGTGAGTCAGATTTTTTTAAGAATATTTGAAACATCAAAATTTTCAAATAGTAGAGTATGCTCATTATAAACTAACCTAAAAATCAATTGTACAACACTTCTACTTCTGGGATATAGAGCAGATGTATTTAGCTATATTTCTCCAAATAGGCACAATTAAAACCATGAAATCATGTGTAAAAGAAATATAATTTTTTTGAAAAGAGAAGACACACTGGCTAGAGACTTCAGGACCCCAAAAATAACCAGGTAGTGAGGAGTTGACTTGGTTTTCTTTTTGCCTTATATTCCAGACTTTGAATTGAAGTTAGCAACCTGGAAATGCCAATCAGTGCAGAAAATAAAATAATAGCAAAAATAAAGCCTTCTTCCTGTCCATTGATGAATGGGTGGATAGATAAACACAGTGTGACATATAAATACAGTAGAAAATTATTATTGAACAACACAAGTGAATATTGAGGACTTATGCTAAGTAAAATTAAAAAGTCACAAAAAGACAAATAATATGTAATTCCATTTATACAAAGTAGTTAGAATAGCCAAATTCATATAGAGAGAAAGTAGAATGGTTTTTGTCAAGGACCAGATGGCTAGAACAATGGAGTTCTTGTTTAAGTGAGAATAATATTTGAGTTTCTCAAGGTATTTGGAAGTTCTAGACACTGGTTTCACATCAATATATTTGACATTGCCAAACTATACACTTAAAATGATTAAGATGGTAAATTTTATGTGTATTTTACCACAATTAAAATTTTAAAAAAGAACTTGCTCTTGGTAGACAAAAGAGAAGGCAAGAAGTAATTTTAAAAATGTTTTTATTAGTGTATTATAATTAGACATGATAGTGGGGTCCATTTTGACATAATTTGACCTATTTCAGCACCCAGTGCTTCCTCTTTCTCTCTCCTTCTCTCTTCCCTTGTTTCTCTTCCTCTGTTCTATTGGTCTTCCTTCTAATTATTTTGGGTATGGTACGGTTTGGATGTGAGGTGTCCCCCAAAAGCTCATGTGTTAGACAATGCAAGAAGGTTTAGAGGTGAGACAATGGGTTATGAAAGTCTTAATTAGTGAATTAATCCCCTGGTGGGATTAGCTGAGTGGTGACTGAAGGCAGGTAGGGTGTGGCTGGAGGAGGTGGGCATTGGGGGACATGCCTTAGGGCAATTTATTTTTTATCTGGTGAGTGGAGTGAGTCAGTTTCTCTCTCTCTCTCTCTCTCTCTCTCTCTCTCTCTCTCTCTCTCTCTCTCTCTCTCTCTCTCTCTCTCCTGCTGATCATCATGTACACTGCTTCCTGCCACCACAGTCCTCCACCGTGATGTTCCGCCTCACCTCAAGCCCTGAGAAATGGAGCCTGCTGTCGTGGATTGAGATCTCTAAAACTGTGAGCCCCTAAATAAACTTTTCCTCTCTGAAATTGTTCTTGTGAGATCTTTTAGTTACAGCAGCAAAAGAGCCAACTAAAACATGGTGCTTTACAGATATACATGAACATGGACACTTACTGTGGTATATACTACACATAGAACTTACTATGGTATATTCATATATTTATATCATCTAATTTGGTCAATTTCATTTCACAGTCCCTCCCTCTTCTCACTCCCCATCCCTTCCTCTATTCCACTACTCTCCCTCTATTTCTGTGAGACCCACCCCCTCTTATCCCCATTGTTTTGCTCTAGTTTCTACATATGAGAGAAAACATCTAACCCTTGATAGATTTCTAAGTCTGGTTTATTTTACTTAGCATGATGTTCTCTAATTCCATCCATTTATCAGCAAATGCCATAACTTCATTATGGCTGAGTAAAACTCCATTGTGTACATACACCACATTTTGGTTTTCTGTTCATCTGTTGACAGACATCCAGGCATTTTCCATCACTTGGCTACTGTGAACTGCACTGCTATAAACATTGATGTCCCTGTATCATTGTAGTGTGCTGATTTTAGTACTTTTGGATAAACACTGTGAGAAATAGAAAGTTCAATGGTCCATTTTCAGAATATAGTGTCTATTGGGAGGTAAGATCAATTATTGCCATTTTAATTACAGCTCTTCCCTTTGCCCTCCCCAATTTTAAAATTAGCTAATTGCCTAGATTGTAACCTGGAGCTCCTCCTATCAGGGCAAGGGGGAGCACTGCATCAGGGATAAAAGCAGGCGGACTGCCTGCCAGATGCACTTGATAGCCAATTTGGTAGCTTGCCATTCTGGCAGAAGTAAAGTTTGTTTTCCCACCCAATTCTGAGCACGTATTTAATTTCTCGTGACACCTTGGTATTTCTAATAATTTTGGTACCTGATGTGAGGCTCCACATGTCATCTAGGGGGTTGTGTGTATACCCCCTTCTTAAAGGAGATGCATCCTGCTGCCTTTCTGTGGTGGTCTCAGAGTTGGGGAGGAACTGCAATCCCTGAAGCCAAATATAAACCAAAAATTAAAAATAGATTGGCAAGGGCTGGGGGTTGTGGCTCAGCAGTAGAGCACTTGCCTAGCACGTGCAAGGCCTAGGGTTCGATCCTCAGCACCACATATAAATAAATAAATAAATAAATGGTATTATCTCAACTACAACTAAAAAAAAAATATTTTTTTTTAAAAAAAAAAGTGGATTGTCAATTCAGGAAAGTGCCCAGCAAAGACTTAAGTGATCAGGTAACTCCTTGCATAGAATATGGTAAGAATATCTATTCTTGTGCTCAAGAGAGAAGTACTTCCTTTGTGGTCAGGACGTTGCAGAGGTTGTGTGATAGTAACTGAGATTCTATTGAGAAACATAAGATCACACCTAGGAAAGGAGAATGGCGGGGCCTGGGTGTATGAGAAATCTCCATTAAATGGAGGCAGGGATCAAGTACACAGGTGGAAACTTAATTACAGGAACCTACAAAAATGGCGAATAAAAAGTCTAGGCATAGGGACAGGGAAGAACAATAGAAAGATCCTGTATGTACTTGTCTCCTTTTCCTCTGGAGAGTCTTAAGCAGGGAAAATAAATAGCAGTTATGATGGGAGTAAATATGTTACCACAGAGGGTAAGTGGCCACCTGCACCTTTGATTTTGATGTCCACCAGGGCATCCAGGCCCCACACTTAATGTTTCTAGCAGTACAGACCTGCCCTATGTTTAAGTGATAATGTAAAAATCTGTGATAGGTCCTATTTTAACTTCTAAAGAGTTAAATCTAAAAGAGAATATAATAAACATCTGTTGCTGTTGTCTCCTACCTATCGATAATCTAATACCTGCTAAAAAACCACAGTATCTTTGTTTCCTGTCTGTTTTCTATATATGTGTGCCCATCTGTATGTTTTATTGTTGTTTATCCCTACGTACTTGTATCTATATATTATGAACATGATATCAAAATTGGCTCATAGATAAATGAGTACTCATAAATTTAATAAATGGATCCAAATGTCTTGGTTCATATGACTTAAATAAAACTTTAACAGAAAGTATCAATCTTAATTGGTAAGAGTAAAGATTCTTTTGAAACTACTAACCTGCACATTTTGTCTAGGCTACCAGCCAATCAGAGTGTTGGTTTCTATAAAATATTTAAAGTGCAATGTCTATTGCTTCTAAGGATTTTTCTTTGGCAGGAATAGTTGACTTAAAGTATTAACTAAACTTGTTTGATACCTTGGTTTTCATGGGTAGCCTAATTTAGAAATAGGCAAACTAATTTTAACATAAATGGGATTAATCTTCATAAATGCATTAGAGGAGACATCTGATTAATTTGCAAAGTTAATATGTTAAAACATCAACTAAGTATACATTCAATTACTCTTGGCTTCTTGAATTCCATAAGGTAGCATATATTTGGGTCTATTAAATGTATTTTTATAAATTAGTAAATGAAAAAAAAGTTGAAGATTGCTTGCTTCTGGATCTTAAAAGCACGGTTACTAGGAGTTAAAATTATAACAGTTGTAATTTTACATGCATACAAAAAGTTTCAGCTATATTTTGATTAAACTTCTGTAAAAAATGTTTTTCATCTTATTAAAAAGGAGTAAGATTTGTTTAAAGGTTGACATTATAAAACATTGAAGCATTTTGCTGCTTTTTCCACAAAAAGAAATGTTTCTAAATGAGAAATTATTTTGTATTGTAAAATACACAATTGTAAAATGTCTACTTAAGTTGCAAAAAATTATGGAAGGTAAATCTTATTAAATATTTCTTTTTAGTTGTAGAGGTGCATAATACCTTTATTTTATTTATTTATTATGTAATGTTGAGGATGGAACTCAGTGTCTCATACTTTCAAGGCAAGCACTCTACCACTGAGCTAACCCCATTTCCCTAAAGGTTAACTTTTAATATGCTAATTCTCTATATTTAGAAACAAACATTAATCTGCTCTCACAGAGATAATTTCTTATGTCTGTTAGGTTTTATTACTTAGGGAAACTAAGTCTTCAGAGGGTTTAGGTTTTGTAGGTGTTATAGTCTTTTAAATGATTACTTTACAAATGGCTAAATAAACAACTGTCATATACACATCAGAACTGCCTTATCTAAGTTTTAATGTAAAATTTAAACTTAGTTAATAAGGATATCTGTGTAATTATGACCCTAATCATTACTGGCTTCTAAGTATATTAAATGTATTCATGTTCTTCTAGTATACTTGTCTTTTAAAGTCTAAAGTTTAGGAGAGCATTTTACCAAGTTCTCCAAACTAAAATTGACTGTAGCAATAATTTTCTTCAGATTTATATAGAAATAACTAATTTGGTTGGTATTTATATCATTTAATATTTTGTAACTGCATAAAGTTACCCTGTTACCAATATTATATGTATATGATATAAAAATACATAAAATATATATATGTGTGTGTGTGTGTATATATATATATATGCATATATCTTTGTATTACTCTGTATACAGGGGTTGGAATTTAAAAGTAGTTTGGGAAGGTAATAAGGATAGTCTAATTTGGTTAAATTAGGTGACATCTTAGTTTTTGTTTGAGTCATGTTTCAGATGTAATGTTGTATTATATCATTTGTCAAGAGCCCTGCCTTACCTGAGATAAGGCTCTGCCTCTCACCCTACTCCATGACAGAATGGCTCCAAAATCAGTTAGACTTAAAGTTATGTTCAAAAGATAGATTTTTGTTGCAAAGATTACTGTGATCTCAAAATAAACAGGGGATAAAATGCCTAACTAAGTAAAGTTTTAGGATTATAAGAATCATGTTTCTTGGTTTATAGCTATTATACATACTGAATATTTTTGCTCTTATAAATTTTTATTTTTATTTCCCTTATAAAAAATATAATTGTTGCTTGTTACTGTTTTGCTAAACCACTCCTTCTCGCAGAACAACTTGAGTTGATTTGAGACAATAAGACATCACCTATAGGAAAGGAGGATATAAAGTTAACTTCTAGTACTGAAAATGAGTCCCACAATGAGACAGGTGAAAATGACCTGTTAGATGTTTAGAACCAAAGCTCTGAGACCAAAGTCAAGAAGTAAAAGGACTAAGGAAAAAAATAGCCAGTATTTTGGCTCTTGCACTCTTGGGTGTGCTAACCCTCAGGGAACAATGGAACTTCTTTAAGGGCACTTCCACACCAGTGAGTCATCTGACTTCCCAATCCGAGGGTCAAGAGGACCCTGAGAACAGGAAGCAAACCAGGGCATATTTGAGAGGAAAACATTTCTGATTCCAAGGGAAGCCACATGTGGTCAGGGAGACGCTGGCCTCTCCTAATAGATGGCACAACTGATAGAGGAAAAGCTACTGGAGCCAAGAGGCTTCTCACAATTTTCCAAGAATGATTCTTGACAGATCTCAACTTACAAGTAGATTAAAAAAAAACAGTCAATTTTGATCAACTTGGTCTTAAACACCTGGCAGAAGAGTAGAACCAAAACCCAGTCATACATGAACAATTAACAAATAACATACTGGGTCTTCTACTTGAGATGTACATGCATGTCAGTCCTCCTAAAAGTAGTAAACTGAGAGATTATAAAGAAAGGGTTTTTTGTTTTGTTTCGTTGTTGTTGTTTTTCTTTAATAGGACTGCCTGATACTGCCTGATATCACAAAATCTCTGCCAAAGTCACAAGTTTGTTCCGAGTGAATTTGAGACCAATCTGTGTTCCTTTTATTGGCTGGCATATTATTTATGAACTTATTCTCAGACTCCCCTTTTGGGGTTTGCAATTTATCACTTCCACACTGGCAACTTGATTTTAACCAAGAACTGGGAATAATACAAGCTTCAGCTGAGCTTAACAGGTAGGTGCTCCTGCTCACTGGGATGACGATCTGAAATGCTAAAAAGGGGAGAACTCATTGTCATGGGAGATTTCCACCTCAAAAAGTTAATATATCTAGGACAGATAGTAATACTAGAGGGTCCAAAGGACACAGAAACAAAAATTAAAATGAGATGAAAAGGTGTTAAAAAAAATGGGGAAGACTTGTGGGAAGCAGAAATTCTATGGTCTAATTTTAGAAGATAGTAGTTAACCTTAATTGGAATGTAAGGTTTAATTGCAACCATTTTAATTTTAGCCCTTCCCTTTGCCCACTCCAATTTTAAAATTAGCTAATTGCCTAGACTGTAACTCTTCCTATCCGGGTAAGGGGAAGTGCTGCCTTAGGGATAAATGCAGGAAGGGCTGCCCACTCATATGCATTTGCTAGCTAGATTCAGTAGTATGCCCTCTGGCAGAAGTAAAGTTTGCCTTGCCCACATGCCTTCTGAGCACATGTTTGATTTCTTGCAGCACCTTGGTGTATCTAACAATACCGAGGAGTAAGTTAGCTGGGTCATATGGTAATTCTACTCCTAGTCTTTTGAGGAATCTCCATACTGTTAGGAAAGGAGTAATCTTACAACACAACACTCTACTCCAGCCAAACATCACATACAAACTTTTAGCTGCAGTGTCACCCATACCAAAGAAGACTGATTGTAGTGTTTAAACTTCACTCTTTTCAGGTTTAATGACCCCTACCTCCTACCACATATACTAGGAGAGTGTCAGAAAAGTTTATGTAAGGAGCAATCCTTGCTAGGTGGTAATCAAGGCCACCCTCTATATCGTTGGTGTGGAACCTGGATTTTTGAACCTATAGGCACACCGTTTATTGTAGGAATGGTATCATGGAAATCCAGCTAAACCAAGACTTATATAGGATGTAGAATCTCATAATAAAGAAACAAAACATCCAGGTTTCAAAATAATATCTTAGGATGAAGTAGGGTGATCTTAACCTAAATGAAAATACAACCAATTGGTCCTGGGACACCAGGATGATAGTGATACTGGTGATGAGAACCAATCAGGGCCGAGTCCCATTTCCCCAGATGTTGAAGATTGAACACCAGAGAAATGCCAAGGCATGCATAGAAAGCAAGTTTTATTTAAGGATAATCAGATAATGCAGAGAAGGGGCCTCAGAGTTTGGTGTCTAAGGAAGTAAGTGTGCCCTGCCCCTTTTATACATTTTTAGAATTACTTTGTCCTCATGCTCTCTCCTCTCTCCCATCCTGCCTCTCCCTTCTCCCCATGCTGTCTGGGTGATTAGTGACCAAAAGGTGGAACAAAGTGGAGTAATCCTGGGTGGGAAAGGAACAGAGGGGTCCGAGGAGGCATTATTAACAGCCCCTGCAACTCGATGCAATTGAGGAACAATTCCCTGGAGGCAGGTATCCATCCTTGACAACAGGTAGCGGAGGGGGAAGGGCTCTGGAGGTACTAGCATTTTATGTCCTCGTGTATTAGCCCCCACCTTTCTGACTCAATCATTTATTACCTACATTTTCTTTTTGTTCCCCAGCCTCAATAGAGCTGCTGTATTGTCTGACATCATATCCAAATCAGGATTACAAAAATGCTTCAACCATAAACATGCTTCAACCACATAAATACGTGAAACAAATGAAAACCAGTTTAAAAACAAAATAATAAGAAGTTTTGGAAAAAAAAAGTGGGGTGCTGTGCACATGCCTCCTACTGGAGGTGAGAATGTGTGGCTGAGGCAGAAAATGGCAAGTCTGAAGCCAGCTTTGGCAACTTAATGACGACCTTTCTCAAAAAATAAAAAGGCTGGGGATGTAACTCTATGTAGAGAGCCCATGAGTTCACCCCCCCCAGGGCATTAAAAAATTTTTCAACAAAGAAACTGAATGATTAAATAAAACTTTTTAAATTGAAAAATATGATAACTGAAAAAAAAATTTAAAAGTGTAGAAGAAGGACTTAACAGTTGGATGATAGAACAAAAATTTTACCCAATCTAAACAGAAAGAAAAATATATACTACTAGCCCTTATTAATACATACCAAATCCTTAACAAAAATTTGTAGATAAAATTCAGCAACACAAACAAACACCATGTATTACTAAAAGCTTTGAAGTCCTTGCCCCCAAAGTCAATCCAATAACCAGGACATAGTTTTGAGAAAAAGGAAGTTTTATTGTTTGCTAGCAGAGGAGAAGCAAAAGGGACTCCTGTCTCAGAGGCTGTGATTCTGCCTATCAGGGAGAAGAGAGGGTTTTTAAAGAGGTGATTCAAAGGTTACCTTCCAGGTGTTTTCTATAGGAGATTGGGATTTACATGTTCATTTGGGAGATAGCCATTTCTCAGATCTTCTGGGGTCATCCCTGAAGTCTGAATACTTGGTTCCTGTGGGGGGTATATGCTCAAAGACAGGTAAGTGGGCCTAAGATAGGATAAATGTGATCCTGTTTCTTCTGAACTTAGGGAGGGGAAGAGGGTAAAAAAGAAAAAAAATATGCCTATTTTAAAGTAAGCCTCAGAGTCAGAGTAGCAAGAGTTTTATTCAAAGCATGAAGTAGACACTTTTATACGTGGACAAATGGAGTTTGTTTCACAAATGTCAGGTTGATTGATATTCAAAATTAAATTAACATGATCCATATTAATAGGCTAAAGAAGGAAAAATATTACATGATTTGAAATTGACAAATCATCTGACAAAATTTAACATCTATTTATAATAAAAAACCCAGAGGGAAGAAATAGGAAGATTGAGAAAGTTCCTGAACATGAGAGAGCATCTACAAAAGTCCACAGCTAGCATTGTACTAAAGAGTGACTAAATGATTTTCCTCTAAGATCAGGAAGAAGGCAAGGAGGGTCTCCTCTCACTATACTTATTCAGCCTTGAGCTGGAAGTTGTAGCAAGTGCAATAATGCAAGAAAGAGAATAAATTGCATATAGATTGAAGTAATGAGATAGAACTCTTCCTAATTACTAATGACATAATTGTCAATGTAGAAAGTCCCCACAAATCTATTTTATTTTTTATTTTTTGCTTTATAATTTTTATGTAATTTTTTTATTTATATATGACAGCAGAATGCATTACGATTCTTATTACATATATAGAGCACAATTTTTCATATCTCTGGTTGTATACATAGTATATTCACACCAATTTGTGTCTTCATACATGTACTTTAGATAGTAATAATCATCACATTCCACCATCTGTAATTACCCCATGGCCCCTCCCTTCCCCTCCAACCCCTCTGCCCTATCTAGAGTTTGTCTATTCCTCCCATGCTCCTGCTCCCTATTCCACTATGAATCAGGCTCCTTATATCAGAGAAAACATTCGGCATTTTTTGTGTGGGGGGGGGATTGGATAACTTCATTTAGCATTATCTTCTCTAACTCCATCCATTTACCTGCAAATGCCAAGATTTTATTCTCTTTTATTGCTGAATAATATTCCTTTGTGTATATATGCCACATTTTCTTTATTCATTCATCTACTGAAGGGCATCTAGGTTGGTTCCACAGTTTAGCTATTGTGAATTGTGCTGCTATAAACATTGATGTGGCTGTGTACCTGTAGTATGCTGTTTTTAAGTCCTTTGGGTATAGACCAAGGAGAGGGACAGCTGGGTCAAATGGTGGTTCCATTCTCAATATTCCAAGAAATCTCCATACTGCTTTCCCTATTGGTTACACCAATTTTCAGTCCCACCAGCAGTGTATGAGTGTACCTTTTCCCCCACATCCTCGCCAACACTTACTATTGTTTGTCTTCATAATAGCTGCCATTCTGAGTGGAGTGAGATGAAATCTTAGAGTAGTTTTAATTTGCATTTATCTAATTGCTAGTGATGATGAATATTTTTTCATGTATTTGTTGATTTATTGTACACCATCTTCTGAGAAATGTCTCTTCTGGTCCTTGACCAATTTATTGATTGGGTTATTTGTCTTTTTGGTGTTTAGGTTTTTGAGTTCTTTTTATACCCTAGTGATTAGTGCTCTATCTGATGTGTGAGGTGTAAAGATTTGCTCTCAAGATGTAGGCTCTCTATCAACCTCACAGATTGTTTCTTTTGCTGAGAAGAAACCTTATAGTTTGAGTCCATTCCATTTATTGATTCTTGATTTTAGTTCTTTGAGTCTTATTAAGAAAGCTGGGGCCTAATCCTACATGATGGAGATTGGATCCTACTTTTTCTTCTACTAGACTCAGAGTCTCTGGTGTAATTCCTAGGTCCTTGATCCACTTTGAGCTGAGTTTTGAGCATGGTGAGAGATAGGGGTTGAATTTCATTTTGTTGCATATGGATTTCCAGTTTTCCCAGCACCATTTCTCTAGTGCATCTTTTTGGCACTTCTGTCTAATATAAGACAATTGTAATTTTGTGGGTTAGTCTCTGTGTCCTCTATTCTGTACCATTGGTCTATCAGTTTTTTTGGTGCCAATACCATGCTGTTTTTGTTACTATTGCTCTGTAGCGTAGTTTAAGTTCTGATATAGTGATGCTACCTGGTTCATTCTTCCTGCTAAGGTTTGCTTTAGCTATTCTGGGTCTCTTATTTTTTTAGATGAATTTCATGATTGATTTTTCTATTTCTATGAGGAATGTCATGGGAATTTTGATAGGAATTGCATTAAATCTATATAGTACTTTTGGAAGTATGGTCATTTTGATAATATTAATTCTGCATATCCAAAAGCAAGATAGATCTTTCCATCTTCTAAGGTCTTCTTTGACTTCTTTCTTTAGGGTTCTCTAATTTTTATTATATAGATCTTCCACCTCTTTTGTTAAGTTGATTCCCAAGTATTTTATTTTTATTGAGGCTATTGAGAATGGGGTAGTTTTCCTCATTTCCCTTTCTAATAATTAGTCACTGATATACAGAAATGCCTTTGATTTATGGGTGTTATTTTATATCCTGCTACTTTGATGAATTCATTTACTAGTTCTAAAAGTTTTCTGGCAGAACTTTTAGTCTGTTTTGGTGCCAATACCATGGTATAGAATCATATCATCAGCAAATGGTGCCAATTTGAGTTCTTCTTTTCCTATGTGTATTCTTTTAATTTCTTTCATCTGTCTAATTGGTCTGGCCAGTGTTTCAAGAACTATGTTAAATAGAAGGGGAGAAAGAGGGCATCCCTGTCTTGTTCTAGTTTTTAGATGGAATGCCTTCAATTTTTCTCCATTTAGAATGATGTTGGCCTGGGGCTTAGCATAGATAGCCTTTATAATGGTGAGATATGTTTCTGTTATCCCAAGTTTTTCTAGTATTTTGAACATAAAGGGGTGCTATATTTTGTCAAATGCTTTTTCTGCATCTATTGAGATAATCATATGATTCTTATCTTTAAGTCTATTGATGTGATGAATTACATTTATTGATTTCTGTATGTTGAACCAAACTTGCATCTCTGGGATGAATCCCATTTGATCATGGTGAACAATCTTTTTGATATGTTTTTGTATTCAATTTGCCAAAATTTTATTGAGAATTTTTGCATCAAGTTCATTAGAGATATTCATCTGAAGTTTTCTCTTTTTTATTTTATTTTATTTTTTTATTGGTTGTTCACAACATTACAAAGCTCTTGACATATCATATTTCATACATTAGAATCAAGTGGGTTATAAACTCCCATTTTTACCCCAAATACAGATTGCAGGATCACATCAGTTACACATCCACATTTTTACATAATGCCATATTAGTGACTGTTGTATTCTGCTACCTTTCCTATCCTCTACTATCCCCCCTCCCCTCCCCTCCCATCTTCTCTCTCTACCCCATCTACTGTAATTCATTTCCCTCCATGTTTATTATCCCATTCCCCTCACAACCTCTTATATGTAATTTTGTATAACAATGAGGGTCTCCCTCCATTTCCATGCAATTTCCTTTTTTCTCCCTTTCCCTCTCACCTCATATCTCTGTTTAATGTTAATCTTTTCTTCCTGCTCTTCCTCCCTGCTCTATTCGTAGTTGCTCTCATTATATCAAAGAAGACATTTGGTATTTGTTTTTTAGGGATTGGCTAGCTTCACTAAGCATAATCTGCTCTAGTGCCATCCATTTCCCTGCAAATTCCATGATTTTGTCATTTTTTAGTGCTGCGTAATACTCCATGGTGTATAAATGCCACATTTTTTTAATCCATTCATCTATTGAAGGGCATCTGGGTTGATTCCACAGTCTAGCAATTGTCAATTGTGCTCCTATGAACATCGATGTGGCAGTATCCCTGTAGCGCGCTCTTTTAAGGTCTTCAGGGAATAGTCTGAGAAGGGCAATAGCTGGGTCAAATAAAGAGAGAAATAGAAGAGGATCTTAGAAGATGGAAAAATATACCCTGTTCATGGATAGGCAGAACTAACATTATCAAAATGTCGATATTACCAAAAGTTCTCTATAGGTTTAATGCAATGCCAATCAAAATCCCAATGGCATTTCTTGTAGAAATAGATAAAGCAATCATGAAATTCATATGGAAAAATAAAAGACCCAGAATAGCAAAAACAATTCTAAGCAGGAAGTGTGAATCAGGTGGTATAGCCATACCAGATTTCAAACTATATTACAGAGCAATAGTAACAAAAACAGCATGGTACTGGTACCAAAACAGGCAGATGGACCAATGGTACAGAATAGAGGACACAGAGACTAATCCACAAAGCTACAACTATCTTATATTTGATAAAGGAGCTAAAACCATGCAATGGAGGAAGAATAGCATCTTCAACAAATGGTGTTGGGAAAACTGGAAATCCATATGCAACAAAATGAAACTGAATCCCCTCCTCTCACCATGCACAAAAGTTAACTCAAAGTGGATCAAGGAGCTAGATATCAAATCAGAGACTCTGTGTCTGATAGAAGAAAAAGTTGGCTCCGATCTACATATTGTGGGGTCAGGCTCCAAATTCCTTAATAGGACACCCATAGCTCAAGAGTTAATAACAAGAATCAACAAATGGGACTTTCTTAAACTGAAAAGTTTTTTCTCAGCAAGAGAAACAATAAGAGAAGTAAATAGGGAGCCAACATCCTGGGAACAAATCTTTACTCCTCACACTTCAGATAGAGCCCTAATATCCAGAGTATACAAAGAACTCAAAAAAATTAGACAATAAGAAAACAAATAACCCAATCAACAAATGGGCCAAGGACATGAACAAACACTTCTCAGAGGAGGATATACAATCAATCAACAAGTACATGAAAAAATGCTCACCATCTCTAGCAGTCAGAGAAATGCAAATCAAAACCACCCTAAGATACCATCTCAACCCAGTAAGATTGGCAGCCATGATGAAGTCAAACAACAATGAGTGCTGGCGAGGATGTGGGGAAAAGGGTATTCTTTTTTTTTTAAATGGGTCTTTGCCTGGTTTTGGAATCCGAGTGATATTAGCCTCATAATATGAGTTTGGAAGTGCTGCCTCTTTTTCTATTTCTTGAAATATATTGGAGATTTTTGGAATTAGTTCTTCTTTAAAGGTCTTGTAGAATTAGGATGTGTATCCATCTGGTCCTGGGCTTTTCTTGGTTGGTAGACTTTTGATGGTGTCTTCTATTTTGTTACTTGAAATTGATCTGTTTAAATTGTATAAATCATCCTGATTCAACTTGGGCAAATTATATGACTCTAGAAATTTGTCAATGCCTTTGATATTTTCTATTTTATTGGAGTACAGGTTTTCAAAATAATTTCTAATTATCGTCTGTATTTCTGTAGTGTCTGTCCTGATACTCCTTTTTCATCACATATGTTAATGATTTGAGTTTTCTCTCTCCTTCTCTTCGTTAGCATGGGTAAGTGTCTGTCAATTTAATTTATGTTTTTTTAAAAAAACAACTTTTTGTTCTGTCAATTTTTTCAATTATTTCTTTTGTTTCAGTTTCATTGATTTCAACTCTAATTTTTATTATTTCCTACCTTCTGCTACTTTTGGTGTTGATTTGTTCTTCCTTTTTTAGGGATTTGAGATGTAGTATTAAGTCATTTATTTGTTGACTTTTTCTTCTTTTAAGGAATGAACTCTATGCAATGAACTTTCCCCTTACAACTGCCTTCATAGTGTCCCAGAGATTTTGATAAATTGTATCTGTGTTCTCATTCACCTCTAAAAATTTTTTAATCTCCTCCTTGATGTCTTCTGCAACCCATTGTTCACTGAGTAGCATATTATCTAGTCTCCAGGTGTTGAAGTGGGTTTTATTTCTTATTTTATCATTGATTTCTAATTTCATTCCATTATGATCTGATAGAATGCAGGGTAGTATCTGTACTTTTTTATATTTGCTAAAAGTTGCTTTGTGGCATGGTATATGGTCTATTTTAGAGAAGGATCCATGTGCTGCTGAGAAGAAAGTATATTCTCTCATTGAAGGTTGGAATATTCTATATATGTCAGTTAAGTCTAAGTTATTCACTGTATTATTGAGTTCTAGAGTTTTTTTTGTTTATTTGATATGAGGGTGGAAACATGCAGTCCATGTGAGTGGTATGATTTTTCCCAGCCCTTCACCTTCAGTGGGGGTTCTTACAGATGGAGGAGTATATTCTAGAGGGCCATTCCTGGCAGGGTGACTTACCAGTGGAAACTTAGAGGTATGAAAGGATGCTCAGTGTGCTGATGGGACAGAGCAAGGCTGAGATTGGAATGGAGGCTGGAGGTGAAGTTGGGAGGGAAAGTTGCTGTCAGATTCTGGAAAGCCTGGGACACCTGCTTGAGAGATTAGCCTGACCTTATGGACAATGCCGCTTAAACAACAGAAATCTACTTTCTCACAGTTCTGGAGGCTGGAAGCCCAAGATCAAGGTGTCAGGATGGGTTGTAATGAGGCTTACTTTCTTGTTGGCAAATGGGCCATCTTCTCACAGTGTCCTCACGTGGTATAGAGAGATTTTTTTGGAGCTCTCTGGTGTCTCTTTATATAGAGAGACACTGATTTACCAAAACATGACCTTATACTTATAATCTTTTCTTATGTAAATTACTTCCTTAGAGACTCAATCAAGTGCCGCCATATGTTGATGCCTTAGAACTTCAACATACGAATTTTGAAATGATAGAAGCATTCAGCGCATTCCAGAAACCATGGTCAAACTTTCCCTTTGAGAATGCTGGCCCTGAAGTACAAAGGTGACCTCCAGGGCCACCACACCGAGGTCAGAGATAATCAGGTGCTGATGAAGAGGTGGAGTGGGGGCAGGATTCAAGGTTAGGAGGCATGTGAGTTGAAAAGTCTTGGGGATCAGCTGAATGGGGAGAAGGTGAAAAGTGAAATGTCTAAGGTCACTCTGAGGTCCCTGCCTGAACTCTTTGAGCAGATTTCATCCCCATTTCTGAGGAGAAGCAGTCTAGTGTTGAGGAAGAACAGTGGAAAGAGGATGAGTTTAGATGTGGCCTCCTGGGTGTTCCGTGTGTGCAGCTGCAAAGCTAAGACACAGCAAAGAGGTGAGAACAGATGATACAGATATGCACATTTCCTTCCCAGGAGCCATGGGTGCTGCCCTGGGCTGTCTGACATTGTCCCAAAGAAGATACAGTGAAGAGTGGAAATAGGGGTGAGGTAAAAACCACCTGGTGTTTCATGACTGCTCATTGGTATGCTGACTGCCTGGAATGGAGTCTCTATTACTCCCCTCGTGGGGTGGACTCTAACATTCCCATTTTATAGACCAGAACAATGAGGCAAAAAGCTCCAGTGTCCTGCCTGAGGAAGAAGTGAAGCCAGAATTCTGACTCCAGAGTCCACGGTGTGTCCATCTGGCTGCCCAATGACAGGATGGCAGAAGGGAAAGGCTGGAGAGCCAAGTCAGGGAGACGAGGGAAAGCAAGAGGAGTATCGGCAACTCCTCAGGCAAGCAGGTGGAGGAGAAGGCACCAGGGAGGAGCCAGAACAATCACAGTGCACACTCTTCACTCTTCACAGGTGAGTGAGTCAAGGCAATTCCACTTAGGAACCGAGAGGGCAGAGGGCCTCCGAGGACTTCTTGGCCATAGATTCAGGGAATAAACTTTGTATCCCTGCTTCCTTCAAAGCCCCCTGGAACCCTGAAGGCTTGCTTCTCTCCAGTACTGTGTGCTCTGGGCTTGGACAGGGCCCCATTTATTTCCCTTTCAATCTGAAATGTAAGGTGTAGCCTCCCACCAGGGACTGGAGACTGTTACTCTGTGTCTAGGATGGAAAAAGTTGGAGCACTTCAGGTGGTTTCTGTAGTCACACACCTGACTCAGGGTCCTTGTCCTCAGCCTCTGCCTCCAGGAAAGTTTCTCCTAAAGACCTGGCGGGAAAGGATGGTGTTTGTGAGGCACAGTCCTGGGAGGCCCAGGCAGGAGAGAGCAATCCAGGTCAGGTATGATGGGAATAGTGATGAGGCAGTGGGGACAAAAAGATTTGTGACAATCCCAAAGACAAACACTTTACATTTCTGCTTATGTCAACACCTAAAGGCTTATGACTTCTATAGACAAAAGCTTTTATACTGGATTCCAACATGGCGGCGGGCGCGGAGAGATCAAGTCTCTGACCTCTTCAGCTGTGCAGGCATAGGGAGTCCTAAACAGCCTGACTCTGTTTGCTCAGGATCACTAGGCAATGCTGAGCTGACGTGGATCTGGAACGAGCAGTCTGGGCCTCTCAGAACACACACTGAACCTGGATCGGCTGAATTCAAGCTCCCGTTCGCCTGCTTCCCGCAGACAAACAGCTGTGACTCAGCACTAATCCATCTGGCTGAAACAACCAGTCAGCCCTTCTGATCCTACGGAGGTGAATGCCAATGGAGCCTTCATAGGTAATGGCCACAGGTTTGAAACGGGGCTTGGGAGAGACAGTAAGGACCCACCCGTTGCATTGGTCACCCGGCAAAGGGAAACAAACTGTCGCCATTTGCAAGAGATACCACCATGGCAGACAACTGACGTCATCAGACTGCGGCGGAGGAGATAACTTCATTGAAACCTGCGGCTACAGGTGTGTAATTCGCTAGCCTTCCCTCTCCACACATCGGGGAAACCTTAAGGGCCAATCTCAGCTCTCCTGTAAGGGCCCCTCCCAGCTCTCCCATGAGCACGGTAGCCAGACCGAGGGAATTAGAGGTGGCGCGGGACCCGCCGGCGCGGGACTACCGCTCCCACCAGTGCAGACAGCTGAGGTCTCTTGCACCAGCTACCGGGGGTGTGGCTACCGGAGGGGCAGTAAAATTCGCTGAGGATTCTCAGCCCCAAGCTCTACAAACTTAGGGTCTGAGGGAATGGCAAACTGGAAGAGTGTGCCCGGTCATTCATGACAACAGGGCTCCCGGGAGCAGCAGACCTGGTGTGTACCCAGTATTGTGGTGAGCAGCACCCGTGAGAGGGGCCTGGCTAGAGGAAAAGTGGGGAAGTGACTAGACACAAGAGGACGCCCTAGGCACCCAGGATTGGAGACTCGCCCAGTCTGGGAGGAGGAGCTGCTGCACAGTGATTGGTTTCCGCGTATTGATAGGAGAAACTTGGCCTGGTGGTCACAGCGCCACCTACTGGAAGAGAAGTTAATCAAACTCTAAGACTGCATTTATTAGTTTTTTTTGTTGTTGTTGTTCTTGTTTTTTGTTGTCGTTATTGTTGTTGTTGATGTTATTTTTTTAATTTTGATTTGGGGTTTTCTTTCAGTTTCATTTTTCTTGTTTTTTTAATTTTTTTTACAATTTTTTTTTAAATTTTTTTCTTCCAATTTTAATTTTTTTTTATTATTTAAAAAAAATTTTTTTTCTTTTTTTATTTCCTATTTTTTTTCTTCTTTTGTCTTTTCATTTCTTTTCAATTATCTTATCCCCCCTTCCTTGAATTCTACCTGCTTACTCTCATTCTCTTTAGTGACTTTTTCCACTCCCTTCTAATACCTTTCCTCCCAAGCATCAAATAAATTTATAGGAGTAAACAGTAACTCAGCAGTCAAACAGAACAAGAAGTAACATGAGCAGCTTCAAAAAGCAAGGAAGAAAAGGAGTACAAACAATGCAGGACAGCCTAAATATTCAGGAGGACCTAGAGTCATCAGAAAAATGGTCATATAAAGAACTCAAGGAACACCTTAGACAGATGGAATGGAACCTTAAAGAGGATACGAGACAGCAAATTCAAGCAGCAAAAGAACACATTGAGAATGTATTACACAAACAGATAAAAGAAGAAGTTAAGCACCTTTATCAGGAGATAGAGATTATAAAAAAGAATCAAACCATAATCTTGGAAATGAAGGAAACTATAAACCAAATTAAAAACTCAATTGAGAGTATCACTAACAGAGTGGAGCAAGTAGAAACCAGAACGTCAGATAATGAAGACAAATTATTTCATCTTGAAAAGAGTCTAGCCAACTCAGAAAGGCTGGTAAAAAATCACGAGAAAAACATCCAAGAGTTATGGGATAACATAAAAAAGCCAAACTTACGAGTCATCGGGATAGAAGAAGGTACAGAGATTCAAACCAAGGGAATGAGTAACCTGCTGAATGAAATAATTACAGAAAACTTTCCAGAAATAAAGAAGGAAGCAGATATACAAATTGAAGATGCATACAGGACACCGAGCACACAAAATCACAGTAGACCAACGCCAAGACACATTGTTATGAAGATATCCAATATACAGAACAAAGAGAAAATATTAAAAGCTACAAGAGAAAGGAGACAGATTACATTCAGGGGTAAACCAATAAGGTTAACAACGGATTTTTCATCAGAGACACTGAAAGCAAGAAGGTCATGGAACAATGTATTTCAAACACTGAAAGACAATGGATGCCAACCAAGAATTCTGTATCCAGCAAAATTAAGCTTCAGGTATGACAACGAAATAAAAATCTTTCATGATAAACAAAAGTTAAAAGAATTTGCAGCCAGAAAACCAGCATTGCAAAGCATTTTGAGCAAAACACTACACGAGGAAGAAATGAAAAACAATAACCAAAACCATCAGAGGGAAGTGCCTCGGTAAAGACAGAGGGCGAGGGGGAAAAATAATCATGGAGAAACAAACTAATTTTTTAAAAAAAAAAAAACGATAAATAATCAAACATGGATGGAAGTACAAACCATATATCAATAGTAACTCTGAATGTTAATGGCTTAAACTCTCCAATAAAGCGACATAGGCTGATATCATGGATTAAAAAAACAAATCCAACAATATGCTGCCTCCAGGAGACACATCTGATTGGAAAAGACATACACAGGCTGAAGGTGAAAGGATGGGAAAAAATATACCACGCACACGGTCCTCGTAAGCAAGCAGGGGTGGCCATCCTCATATCGAATAAAATCGACTTCAAGACTAAGTTAATCAAAAGGGATAAAGAAGGACATTATATACTGTTAAAAGGAACCATTCACCAACAAGACATAACAATTATCAATATTTATGCACCAAATAATGGCGCTGCGACATTCATAAAACAAATTCTCCTCAAGTTCAAGAATCAAATAGACCACAACACAATAATTATGGGTGACTTCAACACACCTCTCTCACCATTGGACAGATCCTCCAAACAAAAGTTGAACAAGGAAACTATAGAACTCAATACCACAATCAATAACCTAGACTTAACTGACATATATAGAATATATCAACCATCATCAAATGGATATACATTTTTCTCAGCAGCACATGGATCCTTCTCAAAAATAGACCATATATTATGCCACAGGGCAACCCTCAGTAAATATAAAGCGGTGGAGATAATACCATGCATTTTATCTGATCATAATGGAATGAAACTGGAAATCAATGATAAAAGAAGGAAGGAAAAATCCTACATCGCATGGAAAATGAACAATATGTTACTGAATGATCAATGGGTTACAGAAGACATAAAGGAGGAAATCAAAAAATTCTTAGAGATAAATGAAAATACAGACACAACATATCGGAATCTATGGGACACAATGAAAGCAGTTTTAAGAGGAAAATTCATCGCCTGGTGGTCATTCCTCAAAAAAAGAAAAAACCAACAAATAAATGAGCTCACACTTCATCTCAAAGCCCTAGAAAAGGAAGAGCAAAACAACAGCAAATGTAGCAGAAGGCAAGAAATAATTAAAATCAGAGCGGAAATTAATGAAATTGAAACAAAAGAAACTATTGAAAAAATTAACAAAACTAAAAGTTGGTTCTTTGAAAAAATAAATAAGATCGACAGACCTTTAGCTATGCTAACAAAGAGAAGAAGAGAGAGAACTCAAATTACTAACATACGGGATGAAAAAGGCAATATCACAACAGATGCTACAGAAATACAGAAGACAATTAGAAATTATTTTGAAAACCTATATTCCAATAAAATAGAAGATAGTGAAGACATCGATAAATTTCTTAAGTCATATGATTTGCCCAGACTGAGTCAGGAGGATACACACAATTTGAACAGACCAATATCAATGGATGAAATTGAAGAAGCCATCAAAAGACTACCTACCAAGAAAAGCCCAGGACCGGATGGGTATACAGCAGAGTTTTACAAAACCTTTAAAGAAGAATTAATACCAATACTTTTCAAGTTATTTCAGGAAATAGAAAAAGAGGGAGCTCTTCCAAATTCATTCTATGAGGCCAACATCACCCTGATTCCGAAACCAGACAAAGACTCCTCAAAGAAAGAAAACTACAGACCAATATCTCTAATGAACCTACATGCAAAAATCCTCAATAAAATTCTGGCGAATCGAATACAAAAACACATCAAAAAAATTGTGCACCATGATCAAGTAGGATTCATCCCTGGTATGCAAGGCTGGTTCAATATACGGAAATCAATAAATGTTATTCACCACATCAATAGACTTAAAGATAAGAACCATATGATCATCTCAATAGATGCAGAGAAAGCATTCGACAAAGTACAGCATCCCTTTATGTTCAAAACACTTGAAAAACTAGGGATAACAGGAATGTACCTTGACATTGTAAAAGCTATCTATGCTAAGCCTCAGGCTAGCATCATTCTGAATGGACAAAAGTTGAAGGCATTCCCTCTAAAATCTGGAACAAGACAGGGATGCCCTCTATCACCACTTCTATTCAATATAGTTCTCGAAACACTGGCCAGAGCAATTAGACAGACGAAAGAAATTAAAGGCATAAAAATAGGAAAAGAAGAACTTAAATTATCACTATTTGCAGATGACATGATACTATACTTAGAAGACCCAAAAGGGTCTACAAAGAAACTACTAGAACTTATAAATGAATTCAGCAAAGTGGCAGGATATAAAATCAACACGCATAAATCAAAGGCATTTCTGTATATCAGCGACAAAACCTCTGAAACGGAAATGAGGAAAACTACCCCATTCACAATATCCTCCAAAAAAATAAAATACTTGGGAATCAACCTAACAAAAGAGGTGAAAGATTTATACAATGAAAACTACAGAACCCTAAAAAGAGAAGTAGAAGAAGATCTTAGAAGATGGAAAAATATACCCTGTTCATGGATAGGCAGAACTAACATTATCAAAATGGCGATATTACCAAAAGTTCTCTATAGGTTTAATGCAATGCCAATCAAAATCCCAATGGCATTTCTTGTAGAAATAGATAAAGCAATCATGAAATTCATATGGAAAAATAAAAGACCCAGAATAGCAAAAGCAATTTTAAGCAGGAAGTGTGAATCAGGCGGTATAGCGATACCAGATTTCAAACTATATTACAGAGCAATAGTGACAAAAACAGCATGGTACTGGTACCAAAACAGGCGAGTGGACCAATGGTATAGAATAGAGGACACAGAGACTAATCCACAAAGTTACAACTATCTTATATTTGATAAAGGGGCTAAAAGCATGCAATGGAGGAAGGATAGCATCTTCAACAAATGGTGTTGGGAAAACTGGAAATCCATATGCAACAAAATGAAACTGAATCCCTTCCTCTCGCCATGCACAAAAGTTAACTCAAAATGGATCAAGGAGCTTGATATCAAATCAGAGACTCTGCGTCTGATAGAAGAAAAAGTTGGCTCCGATCTACATATTGTGGGGTCGGGCTCCAAATTCCTTAATAGAACACCCATAGCACAAGAGTTAATAACAAGAATCAACAAATGGGACTTACTTAAACTAAAAAGTTTTTTCTCAGCAAGAGAAACAATAAGAGAGGTAAATAGGGAGCCTACATCCTGGGAACAAATTTTTACTCCTCACACTTCAGATAGAGCCCTAATATCCAGAGTATACAAAGAACTCAAAAAATTAGACAATAAGATAACAAATAACCCAATCAACAAATGGGCCAAGGATCTGAACAGACACTTCTCAGAGGAGGACATACAATCAATCAACAAGTACATGAAAAAATGCTCACCATCTCTAGCAGTCAGAGAAATGCAAATCAAAACCACCCTAAGATACCATCTCACTCCAGTAAGATTGGCAGCCACTATGAAGTCAAACAACAACAAATGCTGGCGAGGATGTGGAGAAAAGGGTACTCTTGTACATTGCTGGTGGGACTGCAAATTGGTGCGGCCAATTTGGAAAGCAGTTTGGAGATTCCTGGGAAAGCTGGGAATGGAACCACCATTTGACCCTGCTATTGCCCTTCTCGGACTATTCCCTGAAGACCTTAAAAGAGCATACTACAGGGATACTGCCACATCGATGTTCATAGCAGCACAATTCACAATAGCTAGACTGTGGAACCAACCCAGATGCCCTTCAATAGATGAATGGATAAAAAAAATGTGGCATCTTTACACAATGGAGTACTATGCAGCAATAAAAAATGACAAAATCATAGAATTTGCAGGGAAATGGATGGCACTAGAGCAGATTATGCTTAGTGAAGCTAGTCAATCCCTAAAAAACAAATACCAAATGTCTTCTTTGATATAATGAGAGCAACCATGAACAGAGCAAGGAGGAAGAGCAGGAAGAAAAGACTAACATTTAACAGAGTCATGAGATGGGAGGGAAAGGGAGAGAAAAGGGAAATTGCATGGAAATGAAGGGAGACCCTCATTGCTATACAAAATTACATATAAGAGGTTGTGAGGGGAATGGGAAAATAAACTAGGAGAGTAATGAATTACAGTAGATGGGGTAGAGAGAGAAGAAGGGAGGGGAGGGGAGGGGGGATAGTATGGGATAGGAAAGGTAGCAAAATACAACAATTACTAATTGGGCATTATGTAAAACTGTGGATGTATAACCGATGTGATTCTGCAATCTGCATTTGGGGTAAAATTGGGAGTTCATAACCCACTTCAATCTAATGTATGAAATATGATATGTCAAGAGCTTTGTAATGTTGTGAACAACCAATAAAAAAAATAAAATAAAATAAAATAAAAAAAAAAAAAAAAAGCTTTTATACTGAAGTAATATTCTCTCTCTCTCTTTTTTTTTTTTTTGTAATATGTTGGCAGAAAGGACTGACAGTGGAAAATCCTATTTGTTCAACCAATAGGTTGGTTAATAAATTTGTACCTGCCTGCCCATGCTGGAATGTATTGTCTACAGTGGTCCTGACAGGCATACAGACACCTGCCTCCTGGGTCTTCCACTCTAATCTCTTCATCTTACTTTGAGGCACTGGGTTAAGCCCTGGTTGGAGGTAATACTCTAATACCCTGCTGTCTCCAAAAGTCTCTGAGCTATGGGACCAGATTCCAAGACTACACACAACCAACCAGGTGTTAAAATAATATTTAATGATATCTGCTCAATTATAGTAGGGAAGACATTATTTAGGATCATCATGATAAATAGAGGGACCAATGCAATGGGGATCCTGCAACGAAGGAGAGAATGAGGCTCAATTCTGAACACGGCATGGACAAGTGGAAACTGATAGCCAAGGAGCTGGGTCAATGGATAGAAATTACTAGGAGGAAACATCAGGATAAGGAAGATGGCTAAATGGATCTAATATGATATTTCCTTCAAGCAGGCCAGACATCACTTAGGACATGGTGAAGGATGAAGAACCTGATTAGATATTGAGGATGATCAGGTGTCAAGAGTATATGTGGCAGGGAACCATGGTGCATCCCTCTAATCCCAGTGGTTCATGAAGCTGAGGCAGGAGGATCATGAGCCCAAAGCCAGCCTCAGCAATTTAGCAAGGCCCTATCTTAAGAAATGCACAGATAGGCCTAGGAGAAGTTTTTGGAACCTGTCTAAACTTTAGTCAAGCAGACAAACCCTATCATAGATGATTCTCCAGAACAAAGCCCTAAATCACTTTGATGCTGCACCTCTAGGTTGTAACACACTCCAATGTGTCCAATGTGTATATATTTACTATTTAATTCATTATGGCCATAAAGTACTGAACCTGTTTACTTACTTACATACTTACTTACTTACTTACTCACATACCTTATAAAGTATGCAACACATTATAATATTTAACAGGTTGAGATAAAAACATAAATAGATGTTCTATTATTTTGGAGTACCTTAATGGGTCTACAATAGTATATAATACTGGAGACTATTCTAAGCACACAGGCCAGCTGGCTGCACCTCCAGGCTCTGCCTCATCCAGGGGAGAATCAGGATGCCAGTGACAGGTCATACCACAGGCCCCTGAATTTATTTGCTTTTCTTCTTTGCTTTTTCCTCCTGCCCTTTGCCCTGTTCTTCTCCTCCTATTCTTCCTCCTTCTCCTTCTTCTGTCATTTCTTTTGTTTATTTTCTGTTTTGGCAAGCTCTGAAATAAAACAATACAGGCCAGAATTATATCCTGGGGTAATGTCAAGATAAAAAATGTCCTTTCAGTCTTTCTTTTTGCAGGCAAAATCAGCTCCCTCATATTGAACTATGTCTCTCCTTTTCCACTCTGTAACTTTTCAACTCTGCTCAGTGTCGAAGTCCAGTTTCTCATCAATGATGCTTCTTGTAGGAGATTCATCAACTATCACCTGGATTTGCTTTGAACCTAGACTGTGAGGAGAGAAAAATGACCAAGTTTATAAGTCACACATTGCTTCTTTGCTTTCCTAAGAAAGCTACGGTGTGCTATAGCCTCCCGTGCTGTCCACCCCTCATGCCTGTGCCTTTGATCGACTGGAGATGAAGTTGACAAGGTTATGAGTATCATTTCTTGCCTGCACAGCAGCTGCTCATCCATTTTCTAGACCCCAGGGTCCCAGAGTAAAACAAGTTTTGTGCAAAAGGTGCATTCTCTGACTTTGCCAACAGTGGGTATACCTTTATACACATTTCTATCACAGTTGTTTTCCTGAAATTCAAGGAAAGTATCAGAAATCAAACCACTCATATGATTGCAGAGTCTGCAGTTTTCTGCTTGGGGCAGAGTGAACCCCGAGCACTCAAACCCAAACTAGGCAAGTCTTACTGAGTAACCATGCGGAGCTGGTTCTAGGGATATCCAGCCTTGAGTTGGTCTCTAAGGACAGCTTTGTGAAAAATCCTTTCAATATGTGTGAAAAGCTATTTCACGTACACATACGACATTGAAAATAACTTGTATCTTGACTCTGTCTTGCATTTATTTGTGAAATACTTAAAAACACACAACAGTAAAATGATCATAATTTCAGCCTACCCCCAGCAGGAAGCAGACTTATGAAGCTGTGCCAATGATTGGGAGTAACTTGGCATGGCTTTTCCTGAAGACTCCAGTATCCTGGGAGAGAAGATTGAAATCCTAAACCTCACTGGAAAAGAAAACTGCCCTAATGACATTCCAACAGCAGGGGGCACCAGAGTCATGGCCGTGTATGTTAAGGAGTCCTATGAGAATGGGCTTTGGTGTGGTCCCCCAACTCTGGGGGTGTTTAATGATAGGACTGACTACCCTATCTCCTGCAGTTGAAAGCCTGCTTTGCTGGGTTGGAACAGGTGACCTCCTAGTGTCCTTTCCAAGTTGTAGTGTCTGTACAGTCACCTAAGCACAGGTGGTGTTAAAACACACTGGTAATGCACACTGTATTGCTGATGGAAACCCAGTCCTTGCCAACATCATTGCAGTGTTTGTTTTAGAGTCGAGTAGGAATGCACAGAATCTCTCTCATATGGCTCAGACCTTACCATTTGTTAGGGTCAGACATTCTAATATGCCTTGCTATATCCAGCTATTTATTTCCCTTCTGTAGGATTCAATTGCCTTGTAATAACATTGAAATAAAGTTGTGGAACTTCAATTTTTCATTTTGAGCAACAGAAACCTTTTCTTAGCGCAATGTTCCCCACCAGAATGCCCAGTATTTAAAAGCCAATATAGAATGGGTGGCATTGCTTGCAGATAAACTTAGCTCCCACTTTCTGCCTATATTCTGTGCTTCCTGATCTTTGTCTCTGTCCTGAATACAGCTCTTTGGAGGAAGGTTTGAACATCGTTAAACTGAATTATTCCGAATGCCTTTCCACTGTCTTCTGGCCAACAAAGCCATCCCTAATGTGGTCTCTCCATCCAAGCAGTGCTGGGAAATTGCACAGGAGAAAAGCAGCACTGATATCCACCCAGCTTCATGTATAGACATCAGTATCTCCCAGACTACCTATAGGCTGTTTATTTTCTGACAAGGGATCTCAGATGACCATAGCAGCCACAGCTCAGTAGCTTTTGCATGCCATGTTTGATTCTTTCCATCCTATCACCATTCCTCTCACGTACATCCTTACTCTAGGACTTGGAGCACAATCTGAGTGTTGGGAGCCTTGCTACATTACCCTCCCTGGTTAATGGTCCTGTGATGGCATTTCCCAGCAACATTGTCAAGGTTTTAGCTGACATGTATGATAGACTCCAATGAAGCAAAAACACTGATTCTGAAGAACCCAGTGTGAAAATAAAAATGTTTTACTTAAGGATCAGCTTAACAGGTTTAAATATTAATTAGTAGATTGCATTAACATGAAATATTGATGGGCAGGCCTTCAATATTACAGTGCAGCACAATCAGAACTCTACATGTTTGTCCTGTATTGAAATAAGCATTCCCCTTCCCAACCATCCAGGGACACATGGAGTAGAGCCACATGCCCACAGGCTTTCTGTAAGGCAGCAGTTGGGTAGTAAGTTCTCAATATGAAACACATGTTTTGGAAACTGTTCTCATACTGAGATGCTGAGCATGTGATTCTAGAGAAAATTCACTGACTCAGTGGCTCATCTCCAAGTCCTTTATTTACGGAGTTTCAGACTTTCCCCCTGTTGTTTTTGTTTAAACCAGTTTATTTAGCTAGCTATTACCAGTCTTATGTGTGGATGGAGAACAGAACCACAAACATGCCGGGTAAATAAGAAACCTTGACACTGTAAACTGGACACCAGAGAAAGTGACTTGCTGTGCTGACATAGTCAGAGGAAGTACGACGACATTGACTAGGATTCCAGGGGCCCTACTCTGGGTTCCAGGATGGCTGTTCTGCCCAAAATATTGTGAAGTTCACATCCAAACAATCTGCCAGGCTGGAGTCTATACCTACATTACAGGTACCCAGAACCTCAGAATTGCCTGCTCAATGGCCATATCCACTACTGTGTATACCCTGAATTGGAGGTATATTCAGGCTATGGTGGCTTTTGTAAGATGTGGATGTTTAGACTGTTATATGCATGTAGAGCCAGGGTGGGCAAGGACCAGAGGTTAAAGGCACATGATCCCTTCTGTCTTAGAATTCCATGGAGTCTGAGAATTTTAAATTAAATCTCTTTTTATAAAGTCATATTTAACCAGGTAAGAGGATAAGATCCATTTTATTTAGCAATGTGTTGGGTTTGCTTATAATTTTGAATATTTGGACATAAGGCACATGGGCTTCCATTTGTACTCTTGCATTTTGGGGGGTGTGTGTATGTATGTGTGTATGTTTTTTTCTGTATTGGAAATGGAACCCAGGGCTTGGTGCTTGCTAGGTAAGTGTTCTGTCAATAAATTATATGGGTATAGTTCCCATTCATACACTTGGTCATGTGTTAGGAGATGACCGGATCAGAATCTGACTGCTTGGATTGAATGAAGTCCAGTACTGACAGCTGGTTGCATGGAGCCATCCATGTGATGAGTTATGAAAGGAAGTCTTGCTAAAGATTGAAAACAGAACTTGACTTGTAAGTAATGAACCTGAGATTGAATCCTTGCTCCACCATTATCAACTTATAGACTGTGGGCAAGTTGTTTACCTAAATGGTAGTCTATTTTCAGATAAACAGAAAGGACAGGTTTCCCCCCAGCACAGATGGAAGTCTTCAGGCAATCATTCACTGAGACAAGGCTCTCACAGGAATCCTGCACCATAGTAAGAGAAACAGGATAAAGAAAGGGAAGAAAGAGCGAAGACATGATGTCTACTGGAGACTAAGTTTAGTCTGGCCCTCTGGGGAGCTCTAGAACTCCAACTATACCAGTGAGCTGGTTCTACCTTGCAGCCACAGGGATGGGCCTCATAGACTATCAGTCTGACCCCAAGAGTATTTGCTTTTGTAATGGTGCACCAGGTAAAATAACCATAGGGGAAATAACTGGGGGCTTGGTCAACACCCACAAGGGTCCTCTTTATATGTCATCCCACTCTATATCCACTCCCTATCCACATTGGAAAAATACAATCTACTTTTCAAAGAGCAACTCTATAAATAAAATTTGGGACATCTGGCAGTAATTTCTGAAATTTATTAAGTGCAAAATAACCCTAGATAAAGCTGGAAGAATGGCATGAGACAGGCCCTATGTTGCTAAATGAAACTTGCTACTAATACAAAAGAGAATGCAGAATGTCCATACAAAATCCTGTGTCTCAGTCCATTTAGTGTTACCATAAGAGAATAACCGAGACTGGGTAATTCATAGAGACATTGATTTCCTCACATTTCTAGAGGGTAGAGGTTCAGAAGTATGGTCAGTGGTGCCCTAAGATTAGCTCATATGGAGTTCTGAATATTTGGCCCCATCTGAGAAGGACCTTTCTACTGCACCAGGGCACTACACAGCCAGGCAGAGCAAGCGTGCCAGCTTGACTCTCCCTCTCTCTTCTTATGAATCCACTAATGCCATTGCAAGGATCCCACCATAATTAATCCATGTAATCTTAATTACTTCCCAAAGGCCCCACCTCCAAATACCATACTCTATGAATTTGGAGTTTAAATTTTCAAGGAGTGAACTTTGGGGGGCCACATTAAAACCATAGCACACTATTTACTTTGATCTTATTTGTGTTTTATTCGTGTTCTGAAGCTCCTTCTCTAGTTGCACTTCACCTTGCTTTACTTTCAACATCTCACTATAAAAAAAGAGCAGAATATATTTCTCAGCTCTGGATTTTGTGTTCAACCACATGACTCATTGTATCCAATGGAATGCGCATGGAGTGACAGTTACACCTGTGAGCCACGTGACCCACTTCTGCCAATGGAAGGTGGGTGAAATTTCTTATTTTATGATCACGTTCATTTTTTCACTAACTTTTATGACTCTTCCATGGGGAACCCAAGAAGAATGAGACATTTGAGGTGGAGTCATGACACACGACTTAGAGTGCAATGAAAAGAACTCTAGGTATCCTAACTACTATAACCTGAAGCACAGTACTCAGCCAAGACCAGCCTAAACCAGTCAAACCCCAGCTGCCCCATGAACACATGAGCAATAACCAGTAATCACTGTTATAGGCTGCTAAATCTTAAAGTTGTTTATTGCATTGTTTAATTATGGCAACAGCAAACTAATACAGTCAGCTGTAGGGCCACTTCAGATTTGACAGTTGAATGTATTCTTTTGCACATGACTTGCCAAATATAATTTGGGATGAGATGGTGTGTTCACAAAACATGTTGGCAACTGAAACTTCTTTCCAGTACTATAATTGGAAGTATTCTCTGACTTAACCCAAACTTTGCAAGAAAAGCAAATGATCTGTTGAGTATTCTTAAATTATTTGGAGAGCTTAGCTGGCTGGATTTTTAACTAGCTACGTTTTTCCCTCCCTCCATTCCTTCCTTTCTCTATCATCCTTCCTCCTTTTGCCCCACGACCTTCCTTCCATCCTTTCTTCCTCCCTCTCCCTCACTCTTTCCTCCTTCCTTCTTTCTTTTTCTTAATTTCTTTCTTTCTTTCTTTCTTTCTTTCTTTCTTTCTTTCTTTCTTTCTTTCTTTCTTTCTTTCTTTCTTTCTTTCTTTTCTCCTTCTTTTCTTCCTTTCTCTCTCCTCTCTTTTTTCTTACAGTAGTTTTTTTTATTATTAGTTGTTCAAAACTTTACAAAGCTCTTGACATATCATATTTCATACATTTGATTCAAACAGATTATAAACTCCCATTTTTACCCCGTATACATATTGCAGATTCATATTGGTTCCACATCCACTTTTTTACATACTGGCATATTAGTGTCTGTTGTATTCTGCTGCCCTTCCTATCCTCTACTATCCCCCCTCCCCTCCCCTCCCATCTTCTCTCTCTACCCCATCTACTGTAATTCATTTCTCTCTCTTGTTTTTTTTTGTTTGTTTGTTTTTTGTTTTTGTTTTTGTTTTTTAGTTTTGATGCCAGTAGAGCCCTAAGATTCTCTCATATGGAGTCCTGAATATTTGTCCCCAAATATTCACGATCATTCATCACTGTTTTGAAAGGCTATTAGAAAATAGTCCCAATTTTTAACTCTGGCTTACAGCCAGTCACTTTAAGTATATGCCATGAGTTTTAATCTACTTAGTAACTAAAATCCATTTGAAATCCTGCCGGTGGTACACGATCCCTAATGATTCCATTAGGAACCAAGATTCTTTCCACTGACAGAAACAGATGATACAAACTTGGTGGGAAATGCATCAGAGACATTTAGAATTGGTGAATATATTCAAGAGTTCAACTTTCATAAAAAAAGATAAATTTCAAAGAGGTTTGGTCCCGCTCCTGAGGCCAGAATTTAGTATAGAGCTTGATACTCTGCCTCTAACCCTCATTATCTTTTCTAAGAAGGGAGAACTCAGGCTTATGTGCAGTTACACCCATGTCCCTGGGCCCGTGTTGTTTGTTGCTAATCAACTATAATGCTCTTTCCTGTGAGGCTTTTCCAATATCCATTTTCATCCTTTCACATTCCCAAAATTTGAAGAAACTATGACAGAGGCAAGAGTCTCCTTGCCAAATAGTATCTTTGTGCATAAGAATATTGCATTCTTGAGCTAATAAAAATGTAAGGTTCAAAAGAAAGGAAACATACAAGCCAAGGCTTGAAGTCTTATAGAAAGATTAGATGCTAAATGCACTGCATTTCTGTAGCCAATTTTAGTATTTTTCTCAATGCATCCTTTAGAAATGGTATGGATGGCTATGAATACACCTATAAGGTATACCTGATATCCTAAAGACCTGCTCTGGGGCATGATGATATGCCTTTCCCCTCCCTAATTTTAATTGCTCAGCATGAAGACTTGGATGTGTGGGCACTTTGAAAATCCTGCACCAACACCCACCTCCTAACCTTGATCTCCTTCATACATAGTAAAGACCCAAATCAGGAAGGCAGTGAATGTCTAGTTAGCCTTGCCTTCAAAGTGCCATCTGCTACCTTGAAGACCCCAAGGATCTACCCCTCTTCCCAATATTTTAAAAAGCCCTTTAGTTAAGAGTAACAATGTGGCACTCCTCGCTGCAGACTTTGAATAATCGGTCATCCTCATTGCTTGGCTGAATGATACCCTCAACTTAATACTCCTGCTAAAGTTTTAAGTGAACCCATCAAAAATCAATAGAATACATAACTCTCATTCTGGATGCATGGATGGATGGATGGATGGATGGACAGACAGATGGATGAAGAGAGAGAGAGAGAGAGAGAGAGAGAGAGAGAAGAGGAAGAGAAGTTTGTTGTTTATACTTTGGACACATGAGGCTCATGAATATCATTTGTGCAATTGCTGCATATTAACAATGGGAAAAGGAAGAAGACCTTTGGGATCCCAGGGTCCTATGCAACATTGAACCTCACCTGCTACCCATTTCCTAGGCTTGTATTGCCTTTAAACGCTTAATGGCATGACCACGGGCATTCTGCTTTGCTTCCTTCCAAGACATGTTGTGCTCAGAACAACTGCATGAGACTCATCTCAATGTCCTTTTATTTTTCCTTTATCAGGTCAAACCATTCTTATTTTGCACAAAACAGAGTGGGAACCTAATGACTGCATTTTGTGTTACTATTGACCCAACATTATGAATTTGGACTACAAAGAACTGGTGACATTAACAGCAAGGATGAAAGTGTGTTGTGTTTTTCGGAAGATTTGAAGTTTTCTCAGAAGAATTTTGGTTATTATTTTTACAATTTAACCTTAAGTGTCCTTTACATGAAAAATATGTTTGGGGAATAAGGGTTTTTGGTTATTATTTTTGAAGGGGTTCTTGAAGAGCTGCACAGTGTGCATCCATCCAAGAGTGAAGCGAGAATACTCATTTCATAATTTTTTGTTACAAAAGACTATTGCAGAAATTAAGGTCAAAGCTCTTGGCTGAAATCTCTGAAAACATTATAGAGAATGGTCACCAGTGGCTCATAGAGAAATAACGTGTAATGGCATGAAGTGTGATTTTTTGGAGATCAGGTCTCTACTCAAGTTTCAATTCATAGACAGTTTCACTTACCACCTCTGTGAGCATCCAGCACTGGAGTGGGCATTGTGGGGTCGAACAGCCAGCACCATGCACCTTGCCCATGAGAGCTTGAGTCTTCTGAGGAAGACCACTTGGTCCTGAGCCATGGGAACATCTCATATTGGCAAAATAAAATTAGAGCCAAGTAATGACAAATCCCAAAGTGCTCTCTGAGAAGTAGGGAATGGGAGCTTGTCCATGCCCAGATGTGTACTCAGAAGATGCATAAGACAGCTGGGAGGAAACCCATAAGCCATGGAAAAACTGTACCTGTTACTAGAAAGCAGATTACAGCGTGAAAGTCCCTGAGAACTGCAGGGCTCCCCTTAGCAAGAGAACTCATCACATTTGGAGAGCCCCCACAAAGGCTGTTTGAGGCAGCTGGAGAAAAGAGCATGTGGGAGCAGGCAGGAGAGAGGGGGATAAGGCGTGCCAAGAGGTAATTTGCTGTGAAAAAATAAAATCATGTTAATTTGAAAATTATCTCTAAGCAGCTTAAGAAAGAGAGGGCTTGTAGGAGGAAGTGGAAGAGCTTAGGAGAAAGGAGAGGGCCCAGCAAGGAAGAAGGACACCCCTGTTCCTTGAAGGCAATCCTGAGAGATGCCCCACAGCTTAGAGGGTTAGGGAAATTTAAATAATTTTGGTGGTAGTCTACATATTATAGTGTTTTCCTGTTCTGGTGTATTGTCACCTGCTGCTGTTACCCCAAAATGTTTTTGTCTCATATTTCTGGGTTTTTTTTTTGCGGGGGGGGGAGTTATTTTGTTTTGTTTTGTTTTGGTTTTTGGCTTTTAAAAATAACAGAAGGGGGAGGAGGAGTTGCAGAATGGGACAAGGAGGGAAAGGGATGAAAGAGGTGGAGTGCAGAACGGCCAGCAGGTTTGGGGTCCACATGTTGGTTAGGCAGGTGAGCACAGTTGACATAGGGGCCAGTAGGAAATTGGCCTCCTGTCACAGGCCAACACACTTCAGTGAGGAGAACCAGGCAAGGGAAGATGAGTCCTTGCCGTTACTGAATAGGGAACATCCTGCCATTCTACCAAGAGATTTTTTTTTTTTTTTTTGATGTAAGGATTGAATCCAGGGCCTTGTAACTAGTAGACAAGCGCTCTACCACTGAGCTACACCCAGCCTCTGCCAAGAGATTCTTGAATTAGATGTGTTCATAACAAAAAGGTAAATGCCCAAATAGAGGTAAAGGCAAAAGGCTGTAGAGTTTTGGAGAAAGAGTTTATCAACGGCACGAATGGGAATATTCTTGGGATCTATGTCATCCAACCAAGCACCTGTGTTGATGGGATGGGGTGAGGAACTGTGGGTCCATCCATCTTTCTCTGTGACTAAGTCCACTGTGGCTCTTCATCTAAGAAATGGGTTTAGTAACGTCCACTCTACTTGTTCTGGCTTCTGTGAGAATCTAGTTCATTCAAAGGCATGGCATTGTTGTAAAACCTATGCTATATTAGTATTCAAAGAGGGTCATTATTTCATGTTCATAAGGCAAACTAAATTTATAGTGCTTATTTTTTTCTCATTTGAAAGAATCCTGAATGACCACAATGCGGTTATTTCTTTTTCCTTTCAGACTCTGTCTTTTTAAATTTTTATTGGTGCATTGTAATTATACATAATGATGAGTTTTAACTGTATATTATATATATATATATATATTTATATACACACACACACACACACACACACACACACACTTATCTTTTTCCTATGCTTTAACTATCTTGAAAGAAATGCCAACATTAATGCAACCATTTGTCTCAAACATACCGGCCATGGTTGGACTCCCTAGAAGAAGAATCTTAGACAATAAGCTAGAGTTTCCTTTGGGAAGTGCCCCCAGAACACACATGAACAGAGTCTGGAAGTGAACTGGAGGCAGGGAAAGGAAGAGGAAAAAATGGCCTAGAGAATGTATGCTCACAGGATATCACTTGGTGGCTGGGCTCCATCTCACTGGGATCCCAGGAGATGGTACGGAATGTGCACCTGCGTTAACCTAACCACCCCCACAGCAATTACTGCCTGAGGGCTGTTTCTAGGGTGGTGAATTCCTCTGGAACCTCTACACTGTTCTAGACCCCACCCAGGAGAAAGACCTCAGACAGAGAGCCACAGGAGTTGCTGCCTCCTGTCCAATGGAAAGAAGGAGGGATCTGCGTGGACCCCACTCACCTGCCACGTGCAGCCCTTTGCTGTGGGACTGAAGGAAGAGAGGCAGAGAGATAAAAGGGCAAAGGAGATGGATGGCAGATGTAGACAGATGGCTCCATCAAGCCCTCTCAGCACTGTCTGCTCTGAGGATGGGCTCCAGATCCTACTTAAGTTCTATGGAATTTCCAGAGCTCTCTGGAGCTCCATCTGAGGCTATGTCCTCCAGAGCAGCCACATCACAGATACAGGTAAGGTGCTGGAAAAGAGATACTCCAGCTCCCAACAGGCACTCGGGCGCATCACCAAAACATTTAAGGGCTTTTAACATTTATTTTCCTTCAACAGTTTTTGACAGAGGAATAAAAGTAAAAAGAAAAAAAAAAGTGTGTGTGTGTGTGTATGTGTGTGTTGTAGATGCATGCCTGTGTGTGCTTCTAAAGAGTTCTGGCAAGTGGGAGTTGGGAACACCCCCCCTCTCGGCCTCATTGCACTATAGCCACATTACACCTGAATGGTCTGCTGCAGCTGGTGGGCAACCTGCTCCAGGTTCCTTGACCTCTCACTTGTGGTTTCCTAAATGAGTTATAACAATGACAAAATTGATTAAGAAATAGTTACCATTTTCTGGGCATCAGAGCGGACCACAGGCACAATTACATGTCAGGCTAGTCTATTCGAGAAGCTCAAGGACAGCTAGAAGTTCAAGGACATCAGAGTGCAAAACTGCCATGGACTATACACTGAATTCAGGGTCACAGTCTGCTGTCTGCGTGTCCCTGAGAACTTCCTGAGAATCACAGAGGTTCTGGATTCCACTTAGATGCCCTTCAGGACAGAACTCAATGGTGGGGATGTTGGCTACACAACTTACCGTGGAGGCCTTTGGGAACTGACCCCAGACTAGGAGAGCTGTCTTGCTCAGAAGCATGCCCTTCTCTGAGAGTTCTCTGCATCCAGTGTCTCCTTGATGAAGACTTATAAGGCAGGTCCTTTTCTTCCATGGACACCAAGTTAGCTCTGAGCTCCCCCAAGGCCTCTATTCCAACTGTACCACAGCATTTCTTTCTGCAAAATTCTGCTTCCTCACTCCTTGATTCCAGAATTGTTCTTGAGGACAGACCCTATCAAACCTCCTGCTCCCATATGTACCTTAGGAGCATGACCTAAAACCTCTGGAGCAAAGCTCAGGTTTCTTGGATAGACATTAGGCCAAGGTCCACCCTAGGACCCTGCCCCAGGACCTGGGCTGCTCCTCATGGCAGCTCCATGGGACACCTCCTCTAACCACACCCCACTCAACCTTAGCCCTTCCCATCAGGATCTGTTGTGTGACCAGGAAGCCCAAATTAATTCCTCTGAATGGATCCCTTTTCAGCTCTGCCAGTTCTCAGAACAGGAAATTCAGTTTATACATGAGTTAAATCGACACCTGGCGCCATCCTCAGAATCATCCTGTGACTGTAGCTGGGCAGCTGTGTAAACATGTACCACTCTTTGACCAACCACTCTATAGAGGAAGATGGAAATGAGGTTTCTGAAACTCAGAGCAGAGGACCCATGAGATCTTGTTGCCAAGTACTGAGGAAGAAAGACATGGCAAGGAGACAAGTTCTTGCTTCTCAGGGAAATCTGCATGGTACTCAGCACCCACAGCAGAAACCATCTGTGGAAGGCCACTTGGCCTGGCTGAAATAGGTCCTGGCAGGCCCCTTTCTGAGGCAAAGTTTTGAGAGACTCTGCTGCCCCTGGATGCACATGTCAGATGAGCACAAGCTGCAGAATCCAAAGGGGAGCCCAGTTTTGGTTTGTGAGCCCTAGGTGAAGCTTCTTAGCCATGTGACCTCAGGCAAGGTCTTTCAGCTTTCCTGCACTCTTCCATCCTGGGATTATAACAGTGACTTCAGAGCTGGGCTTCAGAGTTGTGAGTCAAGACAGTTCAATTTCCTGGTCTAATGCCTAAAAGGTAATGAACACCCAATCTATTTTGGTTAGTATTAACTTATAACCCGTTTTCCACTTAATGCTAAACTTTATAAATCCTCCCAGTGTGTGGCTTAACTCCTGATATACCATTTTGGACCAGAGTGAGAGCTTATGGGTATTATTAAGGTTTTGATTTCACCTTTGTTACCATTATGACTTTATCATCACAGGACAGAGGGACAATCACAGCTTCTGCCAGATAATGACTGTCCCTCTACCCAGCAGTACCCGTGTGAGATGAACTCACATCAGCTGTCCACTTGTCACTTGACCTCCATAAGCCCACCTTCACAGCGGAGCAGGACATTTCAGGACCTCCACATACAAAAAGACTTTGAAATTTCCAGAGCTTCCCCTCTCCAGATGCATGTGGAAACTGACTGCAGGAACATGTGTCATCTGTGCTTAGGATGGCACTGCGAGTCCTCTCCCCTTTCCTTCTCTTTAGTGCTGGGCCCTGGGCCAGTGAACTGATCCATGGAACAATTGGCAAGTAACATCCCCTCCCATCCCCTGAGTCTCCACACGTGGCCTTTGTAAGTCAAATCCCTGATTGTTTTGCTGGCCTTTCCACTCATTATGGTAAATTATGTTCTCCATGCCTCTGACAGTCATTTCCTTCTTGCTTCTGACCTTGGCTACACCACATTTCTGTTCAGCTGGCCCATGGCAGCATCTTTCCCTGTGGATACCAGTCTCTGAGGATAATCACCACCACCACAAGTTAGTGTCTGCTCTCCAGCTTTGCTGTTACCCATTGGAAATCATCTTCTGTGGGCCTTCCTGGGCTGTCTTAGGCTTTCTTCACTTCTTGACAGTATAGCTTCAACATTTCTACTTCCTATCTGTGCTCATCCTGGCACCTGAGATTCAAAGAGCTGTCTGAGCAGATTGCTAGCATTGACTTCCCATGTGTGAGGACATGTCAATAAATCCCCATTTTCCACTGCAAAATAAGGAAGGAAGGCTGTTTTCTTCTGACAGAGCCACAGGGACTGCATCTGTCAGTGTGAAAGATTCAGGCACTTCTCAAGCTTAGATTTCAAGGATCACTTGCACAAGAGTCCTTTGTGCAAATTTGCACATTTCAAGTTTCTGTCCTTCCCTATGAGAGTTCCTAACACAGGAGGAACATGGGATTTACACCCTGAAATACAAGGGATAAAACCTCAGGCCCTCGAACATGCCTGGAGTTGACATTTGGGATATCTAAGCATATGTTTTCCAAGTTTACCAACCCAGTGTCAAGAAGCTAAAGGACTCCACAAATTTTATCATTACTCTATCCCCAAACGACTTACCTGTCCCACACAATAAGCCCATTACTCACCCTCCATTTGCACCTTATGTCAATCAACCACCGGGGATAGCTTTCCTAATTGATGCCACTTTGTGCCAAAGTTATCACAACCCTATAACCATGAACAGGATCCTTAGGCACATCTGCGTGAAAACATATCCAGCCTCAGAAATTAATCCTGAGACTGTTTTCAAGGTCCACTTCTGGTACTAATTGCCTTAGTTGTGCTTCTCAGAAAGCAAAGGCTTATATGTGACCAGTTATTTTATCCAAGATGGGTGTTTAGGGTGCAGAGTCAACTGGCAGAAGTCTTGGGTTTGGAATGTGATGACTCATTATGCAATTGGCAACTATTTATATGAGTGTGTCACTCAATTTATTTCTCAGTATGATTCCTCCAGAAGAAGAAAGCAAAAATGATTTCACATTATTTTTGCTCCCCACTGATCCAGGGTTATTTCACAATGTGTTAATGTCCCCGTGGCAGATTGTATTTTCTAAAAGTGACCTCAACAGAATTTCTGGGCTCTTCCAGAACCTTACCTCACCCCTATCAAGAGATGGAGTCTATGCTTCCACATAAAAATCAGGTGGATGGGTTCAATTCCCAGCACTAACACAAAACAAAGCAAGCAAAACAAAACAAAAAATAGCTGGGATTTTATGGCTGCTTTGACCAATAAAATGCAGCAGAACTGATGCCACGTGACTACTGAGGCTAGATTATAAAAGGTGACATAGACTTCCTTCCCACCTCTCTCTTTCCACCCTTAGAACCCAGTCTCCTTGTTAGAAGGAAGCCAAAACATGGAGAGGCCATGTGTAGATCTTCTGAAAGACATCCCCACAGACATTGCAACCAACAGCCAACATCAGTTACTAGGCATGTGATGGAGGACCCCAGTTTTTAAGCTCTACCAGCTAAGGTGATAGGAACAGAAATGAGCTGTGTTCACCCAGCCCTACCCAAACAGAGGTCTTTGAGCAGCTGTGTTTGCTTCTTCTGCAAAGGACCAAGACTGAGACTTTAAAGATATGATACATGCGAGTGGTCTAGAACATTTGGAAATTTTCTTAACATCCTAGATCTGATAAATATCTATTTTCTCCTAGTCTTTTCCCAGGTCATCACTAACAAGTAAAACAGTTGAGTTCTCACTTTCAATAAGCATCAAAGCAACATGGTTCTCATGTTAGCTCTGAAGAGGAGCTTTACATCAGGATGGCTCGATTCACTAGAGCTTAAAGCTGGGTTCAAGAAATAAGACCCATTCAAACGGTTTTTCAGAAAAAGAGCTGTGTCTATCCAGGATTATGCTCCTATGGCAGACGAATTTACCCTCAGGAGAAAAGCACCCCTTGCAGCAGTCTAGATTTGACTTTCAAGGATGGCTGCAATTTGACAAGAAAGACAGAGTTTTCCATAACAGCTGGATTTAACTTAGATTGTTCAGTATTAGGCTCCAGGAAAATATATGTAAGTTCTCAAGAACAGTCAAACGACAGCAGGATTTAGAAAAGTCTGAGAACATTCAGGGAATCTGCACTGTTGTAGACCAGTAACAGAGCAATGCTTGATAGGGGCTCCTTCCCCATAGTGACCCTGGAGCCGGGTCAGGGCAACTTTAGGTACAGTCTACAAGTCAGCTCCAGGTAAGGGCCAGCAAAAGGGAAGGGCCATTTTTTGACACATACTCAACCTCACTGGATAGATGGGAAGAGGACACTGCAGGAAGATGTGGGTTTTACTTTAGTGTTTTGACTTTTGTGCTTGTTCTTGATGAATATGAAGCAAAGAATCTGATTTGCTAGTCTTTATTTAATTGCTTTTGGGATGCCCCTGCTGTTCCAAGTGAGAGGTAACAGCAGTCATATCGTATGTCTCTATTTTCCCTTGTTCAGCAGGAAGTGACTGCTTCAAAATTCCATTCAGTATGAGGAGTGACTTTACCCAGACATTACTATTGTTTTTACGGTGACAATTTTCTACATATTTGATCTCTAACATTTGGATGTTACTATTTTCCAAATAGATATCAAACAATGTAAGGAAGACAATTTTTAGAAGGCAAAACAAATAAAGTCTAAAAAAATAGGAATGTCATTCCTTTGAGAAAAGAGGACAAATATATCTTCACTGAGCAACATAAATAAAAACATGACATATTCTCACTCAGTGTGGCTCCACTTAAGAAATCATAAAACCAATGCATGCTGTTTGAAGAATCATTTATCTTTCTGGCTTTTTTTCTTCCCCAACATCTTGTTCTGTGATTGCATTTGGTTATTCAACATCTTGGGATTTCTATTCTTCAGTAGCTCCAGGACTTTCTTCTCTTACCTAGACTATACTGCATGGTTGATCAATTAAATTAATATTCAAAAGTACCTTTTTCTCCCTGGTATCATTTTCTTTCCATCCTAAGAAAATACATGCTCTGAGCTATGGTTAATAATTTTGGAAGAAATCTCACAACTGTGCATATTAGAAAACAAAATTCACCTTGTTATGGTTTGGATGTGAGGTGTTTCCCAAAAGCTCATATGTGAGACAATGCAAGAAGGTTCAGAGGAGAAATGATTGAGTTGTGAGAGTCTTAACCCAATTAATGAATTAATCCCCTGACAGGGATTAACTGAATGGTAATTGAAGTAGTAGGGTGTGCCTGAAGGAGGTAGGAGGGGGTGTGGCTTTGGGGAATATCCTTGTATCTGGCAAATGGAGTCTCTGCTTCCTGATGATGTGAGCTGCTTCCCTCTGCCATACTCTTCCACCATGATATTCAGCCTCACCTGGAGCCCCAAAGAATGGTGCTGGACTTCTGTATACTGAGACCTCTGAAACTGTGATCCCTTAAATAAACCTTTCCTGTTCTACAATTGTGCTGGTTAGGTCCTTTAGTCACAGCAATGAAGAGCTGACTAAAACATATCCCAACTCCAGGTGGATCCCTAAAGCTATCTCTATTTACTCCTTTTTCTTTCCTTAGTCAGACACCTGATTTATTTCAAAATATTCATTTCTTCCTTCAGCCTGCTATTCACCAGATTTTATGATTTAGAGTGTCCCCCCGAAATCTCCTGTGTTCAGCAAATGCAGCAACGTACAGAAGTTACAAGACTGTGAGTTGTAACCCCATCTGTGAATAATCCATTTGTTAGATTAACAACTTGAATGGACTGCTGGGTGGTAACTGTAAGCAGGTAGGTGTGGCTGGAAGCAGTAGGTAACTAGGGATAAGGCCTTGGAGACACTATCTGTCCTCAGCCCCTCTCCCACCCCCTCTCTCTCCCCCCTCCCTGCCTCCCCTTCCTGAGCACCATGAGCTGAGCATCTTTCCTCCACCATGCCCTTTCATCCTGATATCCTGCCTCCCATCAGGTCCAGAGCAATGAAGTTGAGCAACCATGGACTGAGACTTCTGACTGTTAGTTCAAAGTAAACTTTTCCTACTCGAAATTATTCTTATCAGGTATTTTGGTCACAGAGACAAAAAGCTGACTGATGTACCAGGCTTGATTGATTCCCAGAGGTCAACTGTGACTCTGAAGTCTCTCTCAAGTTTTTAAACCCTTTGCCTGAAGTCTTACAATTTTTCCATCCCTGTCTCCTTCCCTCTGGTCTTGGAGGATTGGAGTGTCCCTCTGTGTTATCATAAAATATTTGAGACTATGACTTTACAAAGAGGTTTATTGGGTCCAGGTTTTGAGGTTCAAAGGCATGGTACATCATTGGTTTGGATCTAGTGAGGTCCTTCTGGCCACATCAAAACATGGCAGATGGCATCAGGGTAGAAATGCATGTAGAAGAGATCATATAAGGAGACAGGAAGTAAAATACGGAGGAGCCAGGCTTGCTGTTTTCATAGAAACTTGCTTTATTGAGAATTAACTTGCTTCATGAATTAGCCATTAATCCTTTCTAAGAATGATACTCCCATGACCTAATTACCTTTCAGTAGGTCCTACTTCTTAAAGATCCAACCATCTCAACATTAATCACTAAATTGGGGATGAAAGTTTCCAACCTTTGGGGGACACACATATAAATCCAAACCTATCATCCTCTTTTTATGATTATCAGTCTACTCCACAGTCCTGAGTGGAAATTTGTTTTGTGCCAATGTGATTGCAACACATTGAAGGTCAAGGGTCACCATGAAGGGTTCAAACATTACCCGAGTGACCTGTCACCTGGCAGATGAATTCTAGAGAGGCTGCAAGAATCCCGGGGATGGCAGGACTCTAATGTCTTTTCTGATTGTAAGACTCCGTGGTGGACCAAAGTTCTAGTCATTGAGCAAGGCAAGGTACAGCAATCTGTGTCATATAAGAGCTTATTACCTGTGCAAACATTGATTCTGTTCCTGAGGTTCTTCTTTCATGCTCCCACCCCTCTCATCTTTAGAAAGCATTTCTCACTCCTGCTGTGACTTTTCTATGGAAATGAGTTCAATATGAGTCATTGCCAGTGGTATGAGCATCCTCATCTGCATGTTGGGTTGCTTGTGGATCACACAATCATCACCTGTTATGTCTTTCAAGAGAAAACGAATCTTCACACACATCAGCTGAAAACAAAGATTGAGCAAAAACAAGAAACATGAACAGCAACCACAACAGGAGAGAAGTAATGGAATTAGTGATTGATTTTAAGAAAGCTTTGTTTTAGAAAAGTTAATGGCCTGACTTGGATGCTTAGAGGGTGAATACATTTAGAGAAAAAATATTTCAGAAACAGTTACAATTTTTTTAAAAGTCAGCTTTCTCAAAATCTTAATCTAAGCCCTCACCATTGCAAGGAAATACCATCCTGAAAATTCTGAACAGGTGCCAGGAAATTGGGTTATAAATAACAGAGACTGGCTCATTTTGAAATTAAAATGATGGCCCCAGAAAAGCAGAAAATGTGGAGGACAGTTGGAAGGTAGAAAGAAAAATACCCTAAAAATACATTTGAATAGAACTAAGAGCTGGATAATTGAGCAAGGCTTTGGTACAGAACAGGCCCTGTCAGATTAACCAGGAGGATGCAGCTCACTGTGGGTGGCACTGTAATAATAAGATAATGAAGCCCTTCAGTTGAATTGCAGAGATATAACATGCTGCTCAGGAGTGGCAAATGAATGCTGAATGGGGAAACCAGGCAGAGAACTTATTTTTCTTCATGATCAATAAATGTAATAAACTTACATTGAAGATGATAATACGGCCTTCAGTTTGTGCTGTTCATTTATCTTGAGAATACAGCCGACAGGGTATGGTGTGGGAAGATGATTAGAGTGGTAGTCAGGAAACTTCCTGGCAGCACACTGACTGAGTTGTATGGACAGATTCCTCTCTAACCTGGGCCTCAGTTTACTCACCTGCATAAGAGAAATTGCTCTACAGTCAGGGTAACTGAACAAATGCACCTCTGTGGACTGTAGATAAGGATTCTAAGAATACTGTAAAACTGTAGGCAATATTGTATGTGCATGCCATTTTTAGGAGTATTGGTTTGTAGCTTTCCTCATACTCCACAGGGACATGAGGCTCAAATAAGATTAAGTTGCACTTAATCAGATTATATGTGTGCAACATTCTAGTTCATTGACACCGAATTTAATGGAAGACCATAGAAACAGGGATATTTAATGTCCTGATATACATCAGAACCTACAATAATTGATCATTTAAATGTATAATATCTGTAGGGTCAATAGTCATACATATACAATTCTAATATACCCAGATTATGTTTTACATTGGTAAATGTCTTAGTTTGCTTTCTGTTACTATACAGAATACCCAAAACTGGGAAATTTGTTCTAGAGGTCCAAGAACATGGTTCTAGCATCTGCTTGGCTTCTGGTGAGGTACTCCTGGTAGGATGAGAGCACAGGTCTGGAATGTTTGTGAATGGTGAGCAAGTGTACTAGGAGAGAGCACAATACCAGAGGTACTCTTGCTTATAGCTATGATGGTAACTAATCCAGTCCCAAGATCTCCAACTCACCTATGCAGTCTTGAGAAAGAAGAAAGCAAGTCACCTTATTTAGAAGACACCTGACTTTTTCCTAACACCATAGTGGGCTGGATGGTATTTATAACTGATTTAGGAGGGGAAAGGGGTGGGGCCAGAGGACAACAGTCACAGCGCTGTGCCACGGGGGCAATGCTGGTCCAGGTCTGGGAGAGCCTAGAATGAATGATTAGACCCTGAGATATTGCTCAGGACAGTGGAGGTGACACTGTGGAATGACAGGTGTGGCTATCCTAGCCATGCACCTTTGTCTCATAAATTGCTAACCTCAGAACGAGTCCTTGGCTCCTTTGAGTCTGTTTTATTCTCTTGCATCTCCCTTTCTTTCACAAAAATGTGTTCTTTCTTGACTGTTTCCAGAAATACTTTCTAAGGAGGCTATCACTTCCACTGCCCTGGTGAGGGAGGAGCCCAGCAAACAGCATCTGGTTGCAAATCTGTACCTCTGGGGCCTGATGCAAAGATTAAATATCATGAAAATCAAAAAACAGTGTTGTGTATTCATTTACATCAAAACTAGTTTGGTGGGGGGCGGGGGGAGATCTTGTTCTTGCAGAGAAAAGAAGCCCTTTCCCCTTGCAGGAACCCAGCATGTGTCTGTCCTGGGAAAGGGGGATCAGGCTGCCAGAGGGGCCTGATGGCTGTGTGCAGAGACCTCCTGCAGGAGGACTTGGGGCCAGCCAGACCCTAGGAAACAGCTCTGCCCTCATGGATTCTTAAGTGAGGTAGGAAAGAGCTCTGGGGCTGGGGGACACAGAAAGCATTAGTCTCAAATGAGGAGTGGGTAATGAGCCCAATGGGAGGGAGGTTTGTGGCATCCTAAGGTGTGCTGTTCTGATACTTAGATGCAGGATGTAAAAGATGGAATATTTGTTGACTTCAAATATCCTGCTTCCTTTGTCAGGTAGAAACTGTTATTAATCCATTGAAAAGCTGAGGAAATTGAGGAAGAGAAAAAAAATGAAGTTACTTATTTGAGGTCCCAGCCCTAGCAGAGCTTGCGGGAGAGCAATGACATGCACACGTACCAGATGTGCCAGCCCACACTCCTCACTGACTTCAGCATCTCCTGGTGTGCCCTTTTCCAGGGGGCCTGGGCAGTTACTGGGGTTTCTCCAAAGTTCATGAAAGTTATGAAAAGTTTCTAACTTTACTGAGACAGCAGTAAACTACAGGCTGGGATACTGATTGATATTGGCTCTGCTTGGTCAAGGACTTTGTTTGGATAAGAATTTGCACTCCCTATTATGGTTTGGATCAGAAAAGTCCCCCAAAGGCCAAGTCCTACAGGAGAATTGCCAGCCTGTGGTGTTATTGAGAAGTGGTGCAAACTCTATGGGTGGGGTCTGGCTGGAGGAAGGTCACTGGGTGTGTGCCCTTGAATGGTATATTTTGTTCTTGGCCCTTTGCTTTAACACTCTTTTCTTACTTTAAGATGAGTAGTTCTCTTCTACCACGTGTACCTTGATATTCTGTCTCTTGCAAGGCCCAAAGTGATGGAGCCATGTGATATAACCATGGACTAAAACCTTTGAAGCCATAAGCCAAAATAAACCTTTCCTCCTTTATGTTGTTAATCTAAGGCATTTGTTATAGTGACAAAAACCTGACTAACACACCCCCTAGTCTCCTCCTACAATACATATGAAAGTATAAATGAATAAGCATGATGCCGTCTACTTTTCTATTCAGCTATTATAGGTGACATTTATTGAAACATACCTAATTCCAGGCACTGTTGGAATTCCTGATATGTAGGTCATTATTCAGCCCTCAGAACACGTTAGAAGTGATGTGTATCCCCCGATGAAGAACCAGGGGAGGGGTTGTGCATGAGTAGCTCAAGGTTACGGTCAGCCAGTGGTAGGGATGATGCCAGAGATGGGAACTTCTGGCTCAGTAACAACAGAAATGAAAGCAAGTCAAAGAATATGAACAGAGACAAAGCTTTAATTGGGGACTTTACCTTAATGACAGGGGAGAGAGCACTGATAAATCAGGAAACTTCTTGTACAAAGAAAGGGGCAAGCTTTTACTCATGTGTAGAAGTTGCACAGGTGATTAGAGTTTGGAATTTGTGTGTGTGTGTATGTGGTCCAACATCCTATCCTGGAGGAGGAATAGCTGGTCATTTTTCCCCCAGCAACTGTTGTATTTCTGCTATTGGTGCAGCCAGTCTGTGTCAACAACCTGGCCTCATAAAATGGTAGAGCTGTTTGTAGCTGCTAAGAGAGCACTTGCACGGGGTGGAAGAAAAAACACACCCCAAGCTTTAATAAGTAACAGTTTAAGGTCCCAGGGTTTGCCTTTTGCCTTTAGTGGTAATCCCCAATGGTCACATTTTCACATTCAGTTTATTTTGGAGGTGTTATAGCAAAGGCATCCTGTTCTTTTTATGATGCACCTGTTTTAAAATTTTGGGGGAAGTGAAATACCATACATCTAATGGGTAAGAGTGTTACCCTAACCTGGTCTTATACTGATGAGGTAGACTAGCTGAAATTTTACCCCACCCTAATCTTGCTTGTCTTTGAGGACAGGCTGCCTGAAGGCCAGAAGTTTTCCTTTGGGTGGATTGGGGAAACCAGTTTGGTCTAAGATGTCTGCTAGAGTGACCCCAGATACCCTCTAACTTCATTATAATAAAATACATGAATACCCCTCCCCCTTATTAAACCATCCCTCCCCCTTATTTCTTTTAGCCTTATATCTAAAAACTCCAGGCCTCCCAGAGAATGGAAATTGACTGAAAGTTTGTCTCCCACTTCTCTAGTTCTTGACCAAGAATAAAAGTCTCCCTTACTGCTTCATCAGTGCAGGGTCATGGTTCCACGGATCTGGGATGGAAAAAGGACCCAGCCCTAAGAGCCAAAACTTGGTAATGACAGGCCATTGAGTTAAGGCCTTGGGAATGCATTTGAACTTCATCTGGGTAGTGGTCTCTGACTTTCTCAGGGACAGGTTTCCCCACAGGATGGTGTCAGACTGCAGATCAGTGGTATCTGAGTTTTATCTGAGTCTTGACCAAACACAGGATGGTGTCAGACCCCAGGTTAGGGATATCCTGAGTCTGTTATCTGACTTTTAGCCAAAGGCCTGGACTTGAGAGAATCCCAACAGATTAGGCCTGGTCACTCACCCCACAGGAAAAATCCAGTAGAAAAAGTCATGGTGAAGTAGAAAAGCTGTCTTTATTCAGTATGACTGCAGCAAAAAGACAGATCTAAAGCCCTCTTCAGAGTGTAACCATTGGGGTTTTATAGAGAAAGAACCAAGGCCAGAGTTGAGAAAGTTTGCATGGTTAGCAACCTTGGTCAAGTCTCCTCCTGGCTGATTGTTATCCTGAAGCTGATCATGCAGAGCCTGATCAGCACCAAGGAAATGGCCAGCTTTGATTTTTATCTCAGGATGTTTGTCTATCAGACCTGTGATTCTGGAATTTAAGACAAACTAAGGGAAAGAATAATTCAGAAAGGAACAGATTAGAGAGAGAGACAAGATGGAATTAGATCAGTATCAGTGATTGGGCCCTGCTTTAACCACACCATCTGGCTTCTCTGATCAGGGACTGGCGGGTCTTAGCTGCACATGTCTTTGTTGTTCTCGAGGATTAAAAACAGTAAGAGCAGATTCAGGAATTATGAAATAAGGAAAATACAGGAGAAAGGGATTGAATTTAGAAGAATGCCAGCTCCCCTTTAGGTAACGCAGAGAGACCAGCAGAAGAAGGGGTGTCCCTGCTGAGCATTTCCTCCACGGAGTAGGAGGGAGAGAGGAGCTGGCGTAGGTACAAATATTTCCCTTGAGACTTTGAACCTGAGTAACCTTTAAAAATATGAGAATTTCATAACTAAAATGAGGAAGGAAAAGTAGGAATTCAGATTGATCTTTGTGGAAACTTTTTCTGTCCTAGGGAAGGCAGGGACAGGGCAACTATTTCTTCTGCCAGTACCTCTGTCCCCTTGCGGGAGGCCCCTTCAGACATTAATGGACAGGGAGATAGGCCTTGAGCAGAGCCTAAGGTCATGCAGAGTTTACATGGAACTGGGTCAGCTAATCTTCCTCCTCACCAAGGGAGGACAGGAGAGCAAGAGAAACATGGTGGCTTCTTGGTGAGCGAGGAAGAGAAATTTCCTTCCAGGCTGCTCCGTGTCCTGGGGGCTGCTGACAGCACCCAGGCAGAATGCTTGCTCTTTCCGCTGGGACCCAGCCCTCAAAGGCCAGCCACCACCCTCTCCCACAGGCTCCCTGGGCTGTGAACTTCATGACCCTTCAGAGTCCCTGCCATTCACAGACCAATTCCAGGTGTTTGTCCTCCTAACAAAACAAGTACAACAAAACAAGTACAGAGCTCCAACCCTGTGGAAGCACAAAGAGGAAATGTGGGATTATTTGCTCCCAAATAATCCCTTCAAAAGGGAGGTTGTTTTGAACACAGATGGCTGCAATGCAATGGTGTATGCAGCTGGGAGTAAAGAGGTTGAAGAGCAGACACCACAGTGGAATGCTTGGGATGAGTGTGCTGGGTTAGGGGAGGGGGCAGTGCTGTGAGTGAACTCCATCATTAACGTAGGCCAAACCTGTGTGTGTCTCTCCACAATGTCAGAATGTATTGAGTAACAGTAAATGCACACGTTATATTACTTGCCGTGGTGGCAATACTCACAGGTCACCTGATCGGATTGCCTGGTAGTTCTTTATTCTCCATTAAGATTAATGTTTACTTCATAAATATGTACACACTTGCGCCTACTTTTTTTCTTTTCTTTTTTCAGAACATTACAGTTATACATAATAGTTGAGTTCATTTTGACATAATCATACTTGCAAGGAATATAATTGGCTCCATTTCAGTTCCTTGTGCCTTCTCTTTCCCTCCCCTCCTACATCCCCCTATTCCTCTTCCTCTACTCTACTGGTCTCCCTTTTGTTTGTTTATCTATTTATTTTTAATTGGTGCTCTCTTTATATACATAAAGATGGAATTCACTGTGGTATATTTTATACTTGCACATAAGATAATTTTAAAAAATAAAATATATTCTTCATTTCCTCCATTTTCCTGTCCCTTCTCCCTCCCCTCAATCTCCTTCTTTTACTTCACTGATCTTCCCTATATCCTTATGATATCTGATCTCCTCACTTTTCTTTGCTCTGCTATAACTTGCTTTGCTCTAACTTCTGCATATAAGAGAAAACATTGAACCCTTGAGTTTCTGAGTCTGATGTATTTCACCCAGCATAATGTTCTGCATTTCCATCTACTGACTGGCAAATACTATAATTTAACTCTTCTTTATGGCTGAGTAAAACTATTATGTGTGTGTGTGTGTGTGTGTGTGTATTATATATATGTGTGTATATAAACATTTTCTTAATTTATTTTTAATCAATAGAAAAATAGATTAAGAAAACATTTTCTTAATCTATTTTTCTATTGATGGGCACTTTGGCTGGTTCCTTTACTTGGATATTATAAGAAATGCTGCTATAAACACTGATGTTTCAGAATACATACACACACACACACACACAGTGTAGAGACTTTCCACCTCAGCACTTAAACTCAAAATGGAATAACTTATGGCAAACTACTGCTCTACTGTCATTCGATGAGAACCTATCCTAATGACTTCATTTGGACTTAATTATACTTACACATGCTCTATTCCGGAATAAGGTTGCATTCAGAAGACATAAAATTTCAACATATCTTTGTGGAAACATAATTTAATCCATAACCCTAGCAGTGGGTGACTTCTGGGGCACAGTAGAATCTATACTTTCCCTATATTTCCCTCCATCATGAGGCTCCAAGCTCTTAGGAGGTGACTGCTGACCACCACATTCCCCACTCCTCTAGCCTTAATTCTTTCACCTTCAAAATAACCTTGATTTTGAACCCAACTTAACCAGGCTTTAAGTTTTGGCCTTTGGAGAAGGGGAAAGAGGATGACAAACCAAAGGACCTGGGCAGAAGCAGACTCCAGGGTCCTCCCAAGGCCCTTTGAGAGTGGGCCATCTCCATGTCTAGCACCAGGGAGTTGTGTGGGAGCCAGGATATGTCCTCCTGGAAGTGAGCATACCTGGCTTGTGTAGGGAGCTGGTTGACTCTGGGTCCCTCAGTGATATTCATCTCAATGTCCCTAGAGTAACCCTGCAAAACTGGTTGGGTCTGTAACCTAGATCTGTGTCCAACCTCATTCTTCCCTCTCAACATGGACATTCTCTTTGCATATATAGCTCAGGACACTTGGAAGCCCTCACTATGGGCAGTTAGACAAGACACTTGAGAGCCAGCTTCTTATCCTAGATGATGATGGTGTGGCTAGAACCCACTCTTCCTTGAAATGGCAAACTGTCTGAGCCTCCCATCACCCCACAACATCTGAGGCAGACTCTGCAGGGAGAAGGCATATTTTCTAAGTGGGAGAAATGGGGACACATCCAAGTCAAAGGAATGCGATGGATAGTGAAGGAAGACTATGACCAAGGCAGGGGTAGCTTGCTGTTCTATCATAGAACCACTGCCATCATAGGACATGCACAGGACCTGAGGTCTTGTCAAGGGCAGGCCAGACAGGGAATCTGGGTTTTCTGAAAGCCAGATGGACAGGCAGGAGGGGAGGGAGAGATAGAAAATGGGCTGAGATGCAAATAGAAGGTTCTGACCAGTCCAGAAAAGAAAGTATGGAAATGAGACCTGGGGTAAGATGGAAATAGTGACAAGGACTGACTTTGGGAAGAATGTCTACCATCAGATGCAAAGGGTTGGATTCCCTGAATGCAGGGCTGAGGGGAGACTGGTATTCCTAATTGACAGGAAGATGGTGACGAAGCCACAGAAGAGGCAGGGACACAGGCTGTGGGGAATGGTTTGGGGCTTGGGGACTAGAACTCCATCATTCGAACTCTCTGTCCTGGCAGGTTGATCTTCAAGCAGGCACATGGGAACCTTCATGGGTTCTGCTTATGCAAGTGTTGTCCAAGAGCAACACACAAAGAGCACCTGGTCTCCAACTGTGGCTCCCAGGTCAGCAGCATGAACATCACTAGAGAGAGTGACACAGATGCAAATTCTTGGGCCCCACTGCTAACTTACTGAGTGTGCTAACGGCACTCCAGGTCCCTGTGTGAGAACTATCATCCAAGGAAAGGCTGTCTCAGGCAGCCTTGCTGGATACTGGAGCAGAGTGAAGGCCCTGGATCTCTCTCCTTCCATTGTCCCCTGGACTAGTTCACGGCCTTTTCTGCCCAGGCACCGGTATTGTTTCCTCTTCTGGAGAAACAACCCTTTTCAGTGGGCACTGTTTCCTCTAGTATACACCTGCCAAATCCTGAGGACATTCCTGATTATAAATGAAAGGAAATGAAATTCAACCTGAGGCATAAGAGCTCCAATTTCATCTGGTCTTGGTAAGGTATTGAGAGCACAGGAAGCCCTGTTCAGAAGCCTCAGGCAGCAACCATTGGCTTCTGGGGGTGGAAACTGAACCACAGAGGAACGAATATGTTTGCCTTTTCAACACTGCAACCCTAAGGATGGTGGTGTATCATCTGGGTGGAAACCCTGGCTGGGACATGCACAGAGGGCCTGAAGTCTTGTCACCCTGGTAGTGAATATCTCATCAGTCCATATAGCCCATGGAGCCACATAAAGAAAGTGATGGCTCAGGGAGAGGTGTGATCCAAAGCTACCAAAAAGGCCATTTAACTCATATGAAAATAAGCCACAGTGTCAGGCTATTCCAGGTCCCTATTCTTGGCATATAAACAGGAGGAATCCAGAATGGACCTGTATATGCAAAGTGCGTAGTTCTCTTCTCACTAATATTAGGATAATGACTGCTAAGCTTTTGAGTTGATATTTGAATTTAATAAATTATAACTTGTAAAGAGCTCCAACCAATACACTGAAAAATGCCAGCCCAGAAATCTTCCACTTTAAAGAGATTTTTTTTAAAGTTTGATGCCTAGGAGCTTTTAACCTCATTCAAGCTTTTAAATTCATATAATTTCTTAAGCATTTAGAATGTGAGGATCACAGAGCACCAGATTCATACCCCTGCTTTATAAAATTAAAGATATAATATATTTGATCTTAGGAAAATAGAAGAAGAAATTCATTCAAGGATTTGTTTTGAACTGGGAATTGAATCTAGGGGCTCTTTGCTACTCAGCCACATTCCCATTTTTTTCTTCTCTTTTTTCTTTTTTTTTCTTTTTTTTTTAGGTACCAGGGATTAAACCCAGGAGTGCTGAACCAATGAGCTACATCCCCAGGTCATTTTTATTTTTAATTTTTATTTTGAGACAGGGTCTCACTAAGTTGTTTAGAGCCTTGCAAAATTGCTGAAGCTGACTTTGAAATCAGGATTCTCCTACCTCAGCCCCGCAACCTGCTGGATTATAGGTGTGAACCACCACACCTGCTGCTTTCCAGTTCTTTTTATTTTTTTATTTTGAGAGGGAGTCTCACAAAGTTGCTTAGGACCTCACTAAGTTGCTAAGGCTGGCCTCGAACTTGCCATCCTCCTGCCTCATCCTCCTAAGTCACTGGGATTGCAGGCATGCACCACTGCACCCGGCATTCAAAGAATATTAAAAGAAAGAAAGAGAGAGAGAGAGAGAGAGAGAGAGAGAGAGAGAGAGAGAGAGAGAGAGAGAAAAGAAAGAAAGAAAGAAAGAAAGAAAGAAAGAAAGAAAGAAAGAAAGAAAGAAAGAAAGAAAGAAAGAAAGAAAGAAAGAAAGAAAGAAAGAAAGAAAGAAAACCTTGCCATAAACTTCCTGATATGGTGCTGACAGCACAGGAGGATGGGCAAGGAGATGTTGGGATCCATATCCCCCATACATTCAGTGGTTGTAGGCCACTGGGGTTGGAGATCTGGCTCTTCTAAGATCTGCACCAGTCACTGTGGGTCCTGAGCCACGTCCTCACTTCTCAGCCTGTTTTTCCTTCTGTAATAGGCCCCGCCAAAGGGATGTGAAGATAACATAAGATACAAACAGGGGGAAGATAGGAAAGTAGGTCAGCATGATAATTACTATTCATCATAGTAACTAATATTTCCCCAACACTTTATACTTTTCATGAATTTTTCACACCTTCCCTCCTTTGATCAGGATACAAGTAAGGATAACATGTGCAGGTACGCCTACGGCGGCTCAGCACATTCCCTCCCTCCTTTGTCAGTGCACATGCTTTGGGAGCAGATGGCTGGGGCCTGGTTAGCTCTGCTGCCACTTGTGGAACCAAAGTGATGCTGGTTTTTTAAGAATGGGACCCATGACACAGAAATAGCATCCTAGAAAGAATCAAACCAAAAACTTACAGGTGCCCCTTCATTGATATGCTAGAACTGCACAGTACAAAATGGTAGCCACTACACATGTTTTTCAAATTTAAATGTGAAATAGCTGAAATTAAATTGAAGTCAAGCCCTGGTGCCAGGCATGGTGGTATATGTCTGTATTCCCAGAGACTCAGGAGGCTGAGGCAGAAGGATCACAGGTTCAAGGCAAGCCCCAGCAACTTAGGGAGGCCCTGTCTCAGTTGTACTTGGCTGTATTTCAAGGGCTTTATAGCCACATGGGATCCATGGCTAGTTTTCTGGACAGTGCCAGACCCTGCATGTTGCCCTTTAATTATCAGGGATCTTCTGGGCTGGTTCTAAGGTCTACAGAGAAAAGCATACCTGGGAGTGCCCGATTCTTTATAACTCTTCGCTATTTTACCTTGAGGTTTAGAAAACAGCAAGAAACCAGCATTCTTGGCACATGTCCCCAGTGGTAGTAAGCAAATTATTGGCAGTGCCTATGAATTCCTCAATGTCTTCAGAACAAGGTGCTACGGCCTCCTTTGTAGTTTTGAAAAATGATGCCATCATAGACTACTTAACTGGACTATGCACCAGCTCTGCCCCCTCTCTGAGCCCTGTGAAATATTTAATTAAGACTCTTATCACTGAGTATTGGTTCTGTCCCCAATAATTATCCAGGAAACTGGGCTAATGCACTCTGGCCCAAAGGGTGCACATTACTTCCTTAGGACAGAGACAAGGGCTGCTGGTCTTCCACAGAACAGCTCACAGACAGCCAGGTACACAGGGAGAGTTCATGCTGTCCACCTTCTACATAATCCAGCTTAGTTTGCTCCCTGGCTGGCTGTTTAATTCTGGGTAAGATACTTTATATTTTTATAGTTTAATTTCCCCAGTGATACCAGGCATCTGTTTGTTCCCAATTTTCCATAATGAAGGACCCAAAATGTTTAAATCAGTTCTTTCAGGTTCTGAGCAAAGATGTTTATTTCATAGATTGCCCAAGTCAGGATTCCCTGAAAGAAGAGGAAGTGAAAAACCAGATAAAAGGCAGGGAGTACCAAAGAGAAACACTGTTCCACTCCCTGCAGGTTGGGCAAGGGCTTCATCCAATGTTGCAGTGTGATCTGTAGCTCTTGGCCAGACCTGCAGTGCCCAGGCAGAAATTGGCTCTGTCCAGTGCTACCAGGTGAGGCTGTGAGTCTCATGGACCCCCTGGAGGCTGCTGGGGACAGCTGTGGGGTCAGCGTTCCTCATTTCTCTTTGAGCATGGTCTTTCATTCTCTAACCAGAGTTTTCTTATATGTGCAGTGGGGACAAAAATCCTTTAGGACAGAATGAAGAGATAGATGCAGGGCTTGACCCACAAAACGGCCGAAGCAGAGCTATGGTTTCTTTGCCATTGAGGGGCAGAGACCCGCAAAGCATGTGAATAATCTTTCGACTTTACACAGACTCCTTCTCTGATTCAGTTGGCCCCAGCTCTTATACGCCTATAGATTCCACCCACAGTGCCCCTCAATGTATCTGCTTTGATCTAGTACTTGACCCCAGCTACTCCGAATCCATGGCTGTTTCATAGCCTCTGCTGGAAGATTCAGCCCACCCATGCTCCTCAGGTTCACCTCTGCCTTCTCCAGGGGTCTGTGTTGCTGCCTCTGACTCAACAGGGACTTATCAATACAGCCTTGGATGAGACAGAGAGAAAGGCATAATGGATAGAGGTAGTTCTCTCCACAGCCTGAAGTGCATCTCTGCCTTGAATCAGTAGCACAGGCCAAGGCTCTGCACCAGTGATTAAATCAACAAATTCCTTGCCTGAGTTCTGTCCCCAGATTCTGTTCCAGTGGCCCCCATCTACCCACCTGGACACCCTGGATGGGCCTTCATGCTGTGCAGTGGGTGAAGACAACCAAGCAGGGTCTGGGATGAGAGTTCATCTACCTGAGGTTTAAACAAAGGTTATAAATCAATTAAACAAGCTGAGATAAAAGGTACTCTGTCCTCATGCATCTTCAAATGCCCTCAAATACATCTTCAAGTGTCATAGAATTCTTATGACCCTGGAAATGATCATACTGGAATTTGGCATTCAGTGGTGAGCATGGCTGTCTTTTCTTCTCACCACCAGCTCCACCTGCACTGCGGGCTACCACGCCCACATGGAAGTGGTCACCCCAAGTTCAGTTTTGTCATACCCAGTGGCTAGCCTCCTTCTGGGGGGTACACATGACATAATAGCTGGTAGGTGGTGTGTTCTACCATCAGGAGGGATATTCTGGGGGAGGATCCTGAAGAAGCCCTGGGGGAACTTGGGAAGTTTGGACAGCTCTCTCCAGGCCACCACATACTTCCCCAAACTCCTGTCCAAAGAGACAGCTCTTCTTACCCTGAATTTCTTTTTGGTGAGGGTCCACATTTAATTTTGTAGTTTTATTACTGCTTCTTGATTCTCTGCTCTAGATATCACCTTTTGGCTTCCCACCAAAGCAGACAGGACAGGGCTCCTTCTCTCACCCACTTCCACCCCCCCCATGCATAATTTCCATCTCTCATACCCCCATATGGTTAGTTTAAAAGTTGGGATAGATGAGTATTCAATGTTTATACAAATGTGATTACATAGAGATCATTCACCGGGGAGTCTTGCGATATGCACAATTATCCTGCAATTTATTTTTCCAGTGAATTTTGAAAAATCTGTTTTCCATGAAGTTAAAAATTGTGCTGGCTTTTTGTATGCTCAGTTTCCTATGAAATCCCCAATAATTCATATCCTGACTCTCCTCCCGTTGTTCAAAACAGGACTCAGCAAACAATGGCCTGTAGGTAAAACCTGTTCCCTTTCAGTAAACAGTTTTACTGGAACAATGACAGTTTGTGGATTGTTTCCAGCTGCTTTTTTCCCAGAATGGCAGATGTAAGTGGGTTCCAATGGAAACCACATAGCCTGTGAAAACTATCTGAATCCTTAAGAAAATATAAAATTGCCATCTCTGGAATAAATTCTGAAAAGTAACAAGTATTCCATCAATTACATTTTCTTTTGCTTTTTAATTTTAGTAATACATATTGATTATACATTTTAATGGGATTCAGTGAGATATTCTATGCATGCATATAGTGTGCTCTAATCAAATTCAGGGACTTTCTAACTTGCCCTCTCAGACTGCTCATCTTCTGGGATTGGAGCAGAGCCCTCCTCTTTGGATCCCTCTGTAATTCTCTCAAGTTGTACCCTTTTCACTGGATCTCTTATCTCCCAATTTCTTGGTTTAGCCCCTTGTTTTGTTGGAGTCTGTCCTTTAGCAGCCTTCTACAAAAGATTATATGACAGATAATTTTTGAGATTTGCTATTACGAAGTATTTATGCTTGTATTTATCGCTTCTTTGGCAAAGAATAAAATTATTGGTAGGAAATAATTTTTCTTCAGAATTTTCAGTCCTCCAATATTTTTGCTGGTATATCCAAAGCCACTTCTTTGTGGTGCATTTTTTTCCTTTTTCTTTCTTGGAAATAATTTTGGTTCTGATTTCAGAACTCCAATATTTATAACCTCTTTTACATTCTTTTTCCAGTTTTCCCTAACCTTTGGATGGTTTCCCCAAATTTTCTTTTAGCTATTCCATTAATGCTGCAGTTGTGCTACAAGATTTTTATTTTTCATGAGTTTCTTTGTGTTCTCTAATCTTTGTATGGATGTTTCCTCTAGGACATGTTTTAAAAATTCTCCTCCTAGATACTGTATTGGGCATTTCCTGAATTTCGTCTCATATCCTCTCATCCCACTCTTGCTCAGCCATTGTTGCATCAATCAACTCTGAAAAAAAAATGCACTACCCCTTTAGGGCCCCCTTTCCTGGAGCCCTAAAAGTCCTGCTCTTTGCATGAGGGCAAGTGCCACCTGTAGAACTCACCTGGCATTCAAAGATGTGCTACTTGACAGTGCCAGGAAGTGGTATCCCAGGGGTACCCTTAATGATTTGGAGTTCAGCAGCTCTGAGGAGTTCTCCCTGCTTCCATCCTTCCTGTGAACAATTCTGAGTGATATTCCTCAGAAATTCCCAGAGAAAGCTGAGCAAGAATGAGCCCCAGTTGTTCACCGTGGTAACTGGCTCAAAAAATTGTTTTTTTTTTTCTTTCTTTGCTTGTGAAGGTTTTCTCCTTCATTTTATTCTTATTCCCTAAGCATCACTTTCCCCAAATAAATTATCCTTTGTCAGACTATTAGCTCAGCATCTCAGCTTTCCTGCCTGGAACTCCAGCTAAGTCGACAGTTGTCCTGTAGTGTCTGGTGATCCCAAGGTATCTGCACAATGCTGAGTGCTACATTAAACAAAAGTGGTTGGAGGGATAGCTCCTAACACATGTGAGGCTCTGGGCTCCATCTCAGCACTGGGGAAAAAAAAAAGAGAGAGAGAGAGAGACTGAGAAAGATTGAGAAAATGAGAGGGATAAAGTTAGAAGTGATGTTGTGGCCAGGCCTTGGCCTCACCTCCCTGGGGGACATAAAGGTCAGCCCAAGTTCATTTCTTCATTGGTTGAGCAATTTACTGTCACAGGGAAATATACCCTCAGCAGCTTGCATATTAAAAGGAAAAGAGCTGCACCAATGGTGGCACTGAATTTGAATCACTTTTAATCCTGACTTTGAACCCTATTAAAATCCATTTGCACAGGATGAGTAAAGAGCAGAATTAAGTGGAGGATGATGAATCAGTTTGAAACAAAACTTTGTTCTTCCATGTTTTGAAAATGACATCTAGGTTCTAACACGTCTGTGGAAATGACAATCAGTGATTTTTCAATAGAGGGGGAAAAAAAGTTCTCAAATGACAAAGGAAAGTGGAGCAGACTGATTTCTCTACTGCATTATGCCAACTTTAAATAGAGATTCAAGAGAAAAATGTCCCCAAAATGAGGCCAATATTTCAAATTGCTTCATTAATGTCATCTTGCAAAGCTACCTCTCTTCTGTAGGTAACAATTTGAACTGTAGAAAAGTAGTCTCCCTTATTCTTCCTTTTTTTTAGTTTAGGTGGTTTATCTTCCTTTAATGATCAATTTAAGTTTCATGTGATTACCTATCATGTAACCCTAAACAAAAAGTTCATTTCCCCTCTCTTCACATAAAAAGTTGGAGGTAGGTGGTTTTTGCCATTGGTTCAGTATCTTAGTAAAGTCAAAGCTAAAAGTTCTTGAATTCCCTTGACCCCACCTTCACATTTGCAGAATGGCTCCTGTAGCTCCAACTCTCACAACCATATTCAGAATGAAATAAAGAAGCAAGGAAAAGGAAATGTCAGCTGGATCTGCTCCATTTTGTTGAGAAGGCAACACTCTGGGAGAAATCCCACAGCGGAATTCCTTTACCTTTCATTAGCCAGAATCAGGTCATATGACCCACACCTCCTTGCAAGAGAAACTGGAAAAGTCAGAAACAAGATGACCTGTTGCTTGAGGTTACATCAATAAATCACAATAAAACTGTGGTTCTGACAGCAAGGAAGATAACAGACAGATGTTCGACGGATGATTTTAGTGCCTAGAAACAGGATCTGAGATGGTGTTCTTAAGAAGTAATTTATTGAAGGAAGGCTTTCAGGAAAAAACCAGTAAGGAGTGAAAGGATCAGGGTAGGGCAGACCTTGAGAAGAGAAAGAGGGGCCTTGCTGGGGTCTCTGTTCTGACTGTCCCCACTAAGTTTCCAGGCATATGATGGAAACTGTCTGGGACACTCTAGGCCTGTCCAGCTGCCAGCCAAACCCTGAAATCACAGTCAATAAATACCACATGGAACAGAGGAATTGCCTAACTGAGCCCTGCCAGATACCAGCAAGATCATGGTATGCAATAAAGTATGTCTTGTGTTAAGCCATTTTAGTTGGGGGTGGCTGTTACTCCATAGAGATAACTGGAGTCTTTGAGAACTCTGGACTTGGAGAGAGGTTCTACCTGCTGCAGCACACTAGGCCCTTCTGCACCAGGGTGAGTTTTTGTAATAGGAAGATTGTGGGGGTGGGCATCGAGCATCTTCACGTGAGGCATCATCCCTCAGCCAAGGGTGACGCCAGGGAAAGTAAAGCTGAGGACTTACTAGTAGCCAAGTAATAGCCACCTGGGCAAGAGGCACCCATAAACACTCCACAGTGGACAAGTTAGTGTCATCTGGGCGCAAGGGGACATGGACTCACAGACACATACACAAATACAAGTGTGTACCCATATGAACACACATAAATGCACACAGATGCATGCACACACACATTTGTACACACAAATGTTTCATTTAGTGAACACATCAATGAATATCAAATATCACTAGAAATACGTCATTACATTTTGTTTTGGTTCTAAAAATCAAGCAACCTATTCTCTGTCCTTTTTGGTTTTATCCTTCCCTCTCTCTCTCTCTTTGTCTCTCTTTTGTCCTCTTCCTATCACTCCTTTGAGTCCAGTATTGGACTCTGCAAAAGTGTGGATCTCATCACAGAGCCTGGACTCAGCAGAAAGGAGAACTTCCCCTGCAGCTCTGACATGTGGTCAAAATGTGTCATTAACCCTATGAAAGCACTCCAAATACTAAAACGTGGGAAATAGCTAAATGGACTTCACACACGAAGACTCAACCACTTATGCACTCATTTTTTCATCCCTAGGTTATTGCTGAACTTTTCAAGGTGGAATTTACTCAGCGAGACTGACTCAGAGAGATTCAAGCAACATACTTTCTGTCCTTACTGGATCTCCACTGCTCTCTTGTCTTGTGACCTGACTTCTTTCATCCTTACAGTTTTGTGCAGACTTAACACAAGGTACATTTTTATCCATCACAGTGCCTGAGATGGGAGAGAGACCTGAGTGGTTCCCCTGCTCCTTCTTGTTAATATTATCATTTGCTGAGGTTCTAGTTCATAGGGGGAAAAAAAGAAAAAGATGATTGAAGATCCTTCCTGAAATCTTGTTTCCATTTCCATGATTGGCAATAAGTCATTTCTTTATGAAACCAAGAGATTAATATTGTTTCTGCATTTTATACAAGATGAATGACGCTGCATAAGAGGAGCTCAAAACGGGGGGTGAAAGATAGGGAAGATCAATAAATAGTTCAGAAATGTAAAACTTATTATATAGAATATATCCACGTATAGATTGAATTTCTTGGGATATTTAAATATTAGTTTGCAAGCATGGCTTGTGGCTGCTCTTTGCTTATCCTCAGAGAAAACTTTGAATTGAAATGAAAGAGATTTGATTGACAAGAAGAAAATGATGAGTGCTGAGCATGGCATGGGCAATGCCGAGGAGTATGGTCTGGGGTTCTTCTCTCAGATGCTCATTGTGAAAAGCCCTCCTTTCTTCTCAGGCAGCTCCCAGCAGAGCAAAGGCCATCAAGCGAGGAGTAGTTCTGTACTGATCTTTCTTTTCATACCTACATCTGTTCTGCCGTGTTCTTACCTCACAGCACCTCTGTAGGAAGTCCTGCATCAATCACCATGGTAACACAGACTTGGTCAGCGCTTTGTACCAACTAAACCAGCTAGGAGGGCCTTCAACACCTGGGTAGCAGAACACTCGCAGCTTCAGCGCCAAAGACAAAAACAAAAACAAAAAACCCAACTAGCCCAAGTCCCAGGGTTTCACATTTCCTGACCACACATGACACCCACAGCCCCTCAAACATCAAAAGTTGATGGTGGCCATTCTTATATAGACAGATCTCATTGGAACTGTGTTCCATGCACATCTTAGCAGGTGATTAGTAGTTTAGACAACAACAAACAAATGAGACTTGATATACCAATGGGGGCTGAGAAAGAAGCATACCTGGTCACTTTATTTATTTATTTGTTTTGTGATACTGGAGATAAAACTCAGGGCCTGGCACATGCTAGGCAAGTGCTCTACCACTGAGCTACACCACTAACTAGCTGTGTATCTCATTGATCTCTCCTCAAGTTATTCAGACTTTCTACACACCCTTTCAGCTCTCCTCCTCTCACCTCCCATCCCTCCTAGGTGAGCTGTCAAACCTTCAAATGATCAGCACCTGTTTCAATTACCCTCAATCCAGCCACAGTTACAGCAGGTCTTTTTTGCTCATTTAAATGTGTGGTTAGCAATCCACAAAACTACAACTATCTTATATTTGATAAAGGGGCTAAAAGCATGCAATGGAGGAAGGATAGCATCTTCAACAAATGGTGCTGGGAAAACTGGAAATCCATTTGCATCAAAATGAATCTGAACCCCTATCTCTCGCCATGCACAAAAGTTAACTCAAAATGGATTAAGGAGCTTGATATTAAATCAGAGACACGGCATCTGATAGAAGAAAAAGTTGGTTATGATCTACATATTGTGGGATCGGGCCCCAAATTCCTCAATAGGACACCCATAGCGCAAGAGTTAACAACTAGAATCAACAAATGGGACTTACTCAAACTAAAAAGTTTTTTCTCAGCGAAAGAAACAATAAGAGAGATAAACAGGGAGCCTACATCCTGGGAACAAATCTTTAATCCACACACTTCAGATAGAGCCCTAATAACCAGAATATACAAAGAACTCAAAAAATTAGACAATAAGATAACAAATAACCCAATCAATAAATGGGCCAAGGACCTGAACAGACAGTTCTCAGAGGAGGACATACAATCAATCAATAAGTACATGAAAAAATGCTCACCATCGCTAGCAGTTAGAGAAATGCAAATCAAAACTACCCTAAGATACCACCTCACTCCAGTAAGATTGGCAGCCATTAGGAAGTCAAACAACAATAAGTGCTGGAGAGGATGCTGGGAAAAGGGCACTCTTGTTCATTGCTGGTGGGACTGCAAATTGGTACAGCCAATTTGGAAAGCAGTATGGAGATTTCTTTGACCCAGCTATTCCCCTTCTCGGTCTATTCCCTAAAGACCTAATAAGAGCATGTTACAGAGACACTGCTACAACGATGTTCATAGCAGCACAATTCACTATAGCAAGATTATGGAATCAGCCTAGATGCCCTTCAATAGATGAATGGATAAAAAAAATGTGGCATTTATACACAATGGAGTATTACTCTGCATTAAGGAACGACAAAATCATAGAATTTGGAGGGAAATGGATGGCATTAGAGCAGATTATGCTAAGTGAAGCTAGTCAATCGTTAAAAAACAAATACCAAATGACCCCTTTGATATAAGGGGAGTAAACAAGGACAGGGTAAGGACGAAGAGCTTGAGAAGAAGATTTACATTAAACAGGGATGAGAAAAGGGGAGGGGAGGGGAGGGGAGGGGGGATAGTAGAGAATAGGACAGACAGCAGAATACATCAGACACTAGAAAGGCAATATGTCAATCAATGGAAGGGTAACTGATGTGAAACAGCAATCTGTATACGGGGTAAAGTTGGGAGTTCATAATCCACTTGAATCAAACTGTGAAAGATGATGTATTAAGAACTGTGTAATGTTTTGAACGACCAACAATAAAAAAAAATAAAAAATAAAAAATAAAAATAAAAAAAATAAATGTGTGGTTAGGTTGTCACTGTACTGTATCTTCTACATGGTAAGTCAACTTTTATAAACAGGATGGTTGGTCCTGATTTCTAACTCAAATGAATGTCAGAGTGTTGTCTCAGTGAAAAATTAAATGCACGATCCCCTCCTTTCTGTCCCCTCTGTTACACCTACCACATCCCATTTAGAGAACCTGTGAATGAGCATAGCAGCTGCAAATTCCTAGAATCCCTCTTGTCATATCCAGCCATCCCCTCCCCACATCCTGCAAATTAGCAGAGAAATGGCAACTGTCACACATGCTGGGGTGCCAACAGAGTAACCTCATCAGAAAACTGCTCTTGCCCACCGGTGGCTTCAGCAGTGATGAGAGGGAGAGATGACCTAGTCATCTCAAGACACAGTCTTTCATTAATGACTGTGTCACTGCCCTGGTACTTTAAAAAATTGTGCTTGTTTATTCCAAGTAATCCATTCCCTCTTAAGTAGTGAACTTTTTGATATCCTCTTTACTCTGGAAAATTCTAAAAAAGAAGAAAATTCAATCCATATGGCTTAAAAAGGGAAAAGAAAGACAAATTCTAAGGTCAGACTCCATGGCTTACCTGAAGACAAAAGGGTGTGGTGTCAGGTACGTGTCATCCCAGCGACACAGGAGACTGAGGCAGGAGGACTACAAGTGGGAGGATAGCCTCAGGAATATAGTGAAGCCCTAACTAAGCAACTTAGCAAGACCCTGTCTCAAAATAAAAAATAAAAAGGCCTAGAGATGTGGCTTAATGAGTAAGTGCCCTTAAGTTTAATGCTCAGTGACAAAAAAAAAAAAAAAAAAAAAGAACAGGAACTTCAGAATTTAAAAGAGCTATCTCTACCTTTTTGGATCAAACAGATTATAGATCAACTTCTGGTTAAGAAGTTAATAGGAAGGAGAGTTAGCCTCTCTTTGGCACCTTGCAGCATGTTCAAATTACTTCATGCATTTCCTATCGATGTGTTCTTTCTTTATGTCTCCACAGCCCTTGCAATTTTTGCTGCAATATCTGCCATCTCTTCCTTCCCTCCTGTCCTAAAGAAAGTAAGCCAACAGCAAAAGAAACTATCATTTATGAAGTTCCTGTTCTGCATGCTAGAGACTGAGCTGGCCTCTTGTGTTTCTGAATACTGGAGGCTGGCTTGTATCATAAGGCCCCTGACATCTTTTTCAGTGCTGGGAATCAAACCCAGAGCCTCATAGACATGCTAGGTAAGCCCCGAACCACTGAGCAATACACTCAGCCCCATAAGAGGTCTCTTCAAGATAATTATAGTTTAAGCAAAACATATGTGTATGATATATTGAATAATCAAGTAAAACTTACAACAGGTTGATTTGGGCTTATGTTAAAATTTAGTTTTCTTTATAACCATGATCTACTTCATAAGATGAACAAATCATGAATCAAGGGTGGCTGGGGATGTGAAGATCATTTTTTAAAAAATAACATCATGCCCAGGAAGAACAACACCTTATGCATTCTCATAGCCCTATGCAAATGACAGAGTTAGGAGGTGGAGGTGAGAGATAATATTTCAGAGCTTCACCTATTTTCCCAGGAGCTGCTCTTAGTCCACTCATGTTCAAAACGTTCTCTTCTGAAGACTGTTATGTAGTCAGTCTTAGCAAGATTCCCTTCTAGCCCTGCCAGGCCTGGCTCTGACAGAGCCATTGGTGAGCTGCCTGCTCTCTGGCCACGGTCTCTTACATCAGCTTCCTGAAATCCTGCTCTTCTTCAAAACAGATGGTTTCACTTATGCAGGTGATTTTCACTTTCCTTGAGTCATCCCAAGTTAACACTGTTTTAGTAAGATTTCTAGTTGTAGTGACTAAAAGACCTGACGAGCACAACCTTTTCTAAAGAAATAAACAAATGGAACCAACTAACTCTTGCCACGTGGCTCATGACTAACCAGCTTCCAGCCATCATGATTAATACTGATCACTTACACGGCACTTACGGTGTGTAATGTGGTCCTCTGAGGATTTACATCTATTCACTCAGTGAATTTTTTGGACAGCTCTTCTGGGAAGGTGCTACGATAACCACCTATTTTACATAAGAGGAAACTGAGGCAAAGAAAGGCTCCATAAATTTCCCATGCTCACACAGACAGTGGGTCACAATATCACAATAGGAAAATAGCCATTCTGGCTGCAGTGAGTCCCAACCATCCCACATTCCACATCACCATCTGCCCACACAAGGACCCGTCAAATGCTGGCACCTGCTCACCTCCCTTTTCCAGACTCGACTGCCACAAAATAGTCTCTGCTCTGTTACCTCACACTCCTTCAGTTCCCAGAACAAACCAGGCTCTTTAGCAAGGTCTTTCTTTTGCACAAGATGTTTCCCTTGCCAACATGTGGCTTTCTCCTTTCTAGCCCTGACAAGCACCCACTCCTTTTCCAACTTAATGACTCAGTTCTGGCTTTACCTCCCAGGGAGGTCCTCTTCAGTCATCTCATAATTGTTGATGTTGGTCCTCTTGTGTCAGGACCGACCGGAGCTCTTCAACCTTTAATGGGCACATAAATCAAGCAGGGAGCTTGTTAAGATGCAAGATCTGATCCCTGCTGCTTTGCAGGGCCTGAACTTCTTGATTCTTAATAAGATCCCAGGTGTGGCTGGAGTGACGGGTCCAGGGATCATACGTAGAGCAGCCAGACCACAGCATCTGCTTTACTCCTCCTCCTGCCACAGTGCCTGGCCCTCGGCAGCGTCATGCTTTACCTGCATGTCTGTCCTAGTCCATCCTTGGAGGGCCTCATGGGCAGATGTTAATCACTTGTCTCTCCGATGGCCCATAGGAAAAGTAAAATACATTCCTTCATTATCTTTTATCAATAAATTCTAAAGGACGTCTCAATGCCAAAATTTAAACATCAAAGTGAAATGCAAGTAAGGGAGTGAGCATAAAACAATTTGCATTTAAGTTCATTTTTTTTTAAAATGAGAATCCAAAATGTGAACAGGAACTGTTAAACACAATCAAATATCATAGCTCAGGAAACAAACAGGAGGCTTTCAGATAAATGAAGTCCAAAATCCACACATCTGTCCATAATCATCTTAGCCAGCAGCCCATGAAATAAAAATCCTCTGGTTTATAATTTCTCCTATTTGTTTAACTTAAAGGCCGCAAAATGTGCTAATGCTGAGCAGCCAGAACTGATTAAAAAAAGAAAAAAAAAATGGATACACATGAATTGTATCCATTCAAGCTCAATAACTCAATTTAGGGAACTATACTTCACCTGGCAGAAAAATGTTCCCACCAGTTTTCCCCTGAGGTTCTGCAATGCACACATTGGGACAAAGACTGGGGCTAGGGTTGGGAAAAACAGGAAGGAGAAAGCAGGTGAGAGCCGATGTGTCCTAATTCAGTGATCTGATTCGGTCTCCTGCTGGAAAGCTTAGTAAGTGGCAAGGCTAGAAGTTCAAAGGTTCAAGAACACAGTGTCCTCTGAGACTATGCATGTAGGAAACCCCAGAGTGATAGCACCAGGGGAACAGAAAGAGCCCAGATATCAGAAATAACTTCCTTGAGCATGATAGTTATCAAAACCTGCTCTGAAATTTTCGTTGAACCAGAGATGTGTATTCACAGAAATCCTTTTTATTATTTTAGTCGGGGATGAGCTTTTTGTCAGAGGAACCCGGAGGTTTTTATCTCTGATACGGTGAACAGTTCAGATCGCTCTGTGATTCAGTGTTTTAAGTCCAGGGACTCATAGAATGTCAGAAATAGAAAGGATACAGAAGCCACGTTTTCTTCAAATGAGAAAACAAATCCTCAGAAGGATTAAGTACTGTCTCCAAGGCCACAGTGCCATGTAGTTAAAGGCAGAATAAAAAAGGGAACTGAGTTTCTAAACTAATCCCTCTTCTCTCCATCCTGTCGTGAGAAACTGAAGGCAGAGTTAATTCAGGAGGGGAAGAGGTCAGCTTGAAAGGGATTAGAGGTATCTACTCCCCTGCTGCCAAGAGCCATCCTTGTCCTCCCTTCCTTCTATCCCAGCTCTCTCTCATAATCACAGAATTTTGATGCTGGTGGTTACCTAACTTATTCCTGTAATTTTTTTAGGTGAAATAAGTACAATTCCCACATACTTATTAAGTTTAAAAAAAATAGGAAATGCATGTGTGTGTGTGTGTGTGTGAATTAATGAATGAATTAATCCATTCATCAAATGGATTAATCCAACTAGGTCCCACAGTCAGTTTAATGGGGTTCTCATTGGCCCAACATGGACCATGCAAATAGAATCTGCTCCTGAGGTATCCCTCATGTAAACCTGATGGCCTTGCTACACAGTGGAAATACTGTATTAGGAAAATTGAAATTAGTTTGGCTGGCTTGATGGAGAAATCACATTTATCAGAGAAAACTAAATTGGCTTCCAAACTTTTATCAGAATGCTAGTTTGCTTCCTGAGAAAGAAAATAAAGCAAGTATAGGTATTTTAGTCAGCTTTTTTGCTGCTGTGACTAAAAGACCTGACAAGAACAATTTTAGGAGAAAAATTTATTCAGGGGCCTATGGTTTCAGAGGACTCAATCCATAACAGGCTCCATTCCTCATGGCTTAAGGTGAGGCAGCACATCATAACATAAGAGGGATGGAAGAAAGTGGCTAAAGAATAACAATCAGAAAATGGAGAGACTATGCTCAATACACCCCAAAGTCGTGCCCCCAGAGACTTACCTACTTTAGCTCTACTCTACCAGCCTACAGTTACCACTCAGTTAATCCTTATCAGGGGATTAATACATTGATCTGGTTAAGGCTCTCATAACCAATCAGTTCACCTCTGAATTTTCTTGCATTGTCCACACATGAGATTTGGGGATTTACTATCTAAACCATAACAATTGGTGTGTATGTCATCTTTTCACTTCTGGGACTAAAATATCTGAAGAACAACTTAAAGGAGTAAATGCTTATTTTGGCTCACAGGTTCAGAGGTTCAGTTCATGGTCAGCTGACTCCATTGCTGTGGGCTTGAGATAGTCGGAACCTCAAGGCAGAAGAGCAAGGTAGCTCATTAGTTCATGGGACTAGGCCAAGTTATAGCCACCAAGGACATGCCCCATCTTCCAATAGTTTTTCATTATCTCCCAGTACATTATTAATTTACCTTCACATTATTAATTCATCAAATAGATTAATCCACTGATGAGGTCAGAGCCCTCATAATTCAATCTTTTCACCTCTGGTTACTGCTTCGTTGCCTGACTTGTGAGCTTTAGGGGGCATATTCCAGACCCAAACCATACCAATAGGTAATGGCTGTCTAAAAGAAGCCTAAGGAGACTGTGTGTTTGAGTATGTGTGTGTGTGCACAAGTGCATGCTTATGTAGGTGGGGTGGGGCAGGAGTGTGAGGGAGTGGGAGTCTCTGTGTTAGTCAACTCTCTACCAATGTGAAAAATCGCTGAGATAATCAACTTTAAAGGAGGAAAGGAAAATTTAACTCATGGTTTCACAGGTTTTGTCCGTGGTCATTTGACTCCATTGTCTAGGGCCTATGACAAGGCAAAGACATGGCCGGGAGCACATAGTGGAGAAAAGATGGTCAGTTCATGGTGGCCAGGAAGCATAGAGAGAAGGAAGGAGAGGGAGAAAGGAGGAAGAGAAGAAGGAGGAGGGGGAGGGGAGAAGGAGGAGGAAAAGGAAGAGGAGGAGCAGGAGAAGAGGAGGAGCAGGAGAAGAGGAGGAGCAGGAGAAGAGGAGGAGCAGGAGAAGAGGAGGAGCAGGAGAAGAGGAGGAGCAGGAGAAGAGGAGGAGCAGGAAGAGCAGGAGAATGAGGGGGAGGAGCAGGAGAAGAAGGGGGAGGAGGAGGAGAAAGAGGGGGAGAAGGAGGAGGGGAAGGAGTAAGAGGAGGAGGGGGAGGAGGAAGAGGAGGAGGAGGGGAGGAGGAAGAGGAGGAGGGGGAGGAGGAAGAGGAAGAAGGGGAAGAGGAGGAGGAGGGGGAGGAGGAAGAGAATGAGCGGGAGGAGGAGTCAGCCTGGGACACAGTATCCCCTTCAAGGCACACCCTCAGTGACCTGTCATCCTACCTATAGGCCCCAACTCCTGAAGGTCCCACCACCTTCTAATAGTTCCACAGGCTGGAGACCACATGTTTTACCATGTGGGCTAATACTTCAAATCCAAACCATAGCATTATACAAGGTTGTTGTTATGGTTTAAATGGTAAGTGTTCCCCAAAAGTTCATTGCAAGACAATGCAAGAAAGATTAAAGGTGAAATTATTGGGTTATGAGAGTTTGAACCTAATTAGTGTGTTAATGATTGAAAGGGATCAATATATATGGTAACTGTAGGCAGGTAAAGTGTGGCTGGAGGAGATGAATCATTGGGAGCAGGCCTTTGGGGTATGTATGTATGTGTGTCCCTGGTGAGGAGAGTCTCTATCTACTTCCTAATTATCTTGTCCTGGCTGCTTTCCTCCTCAGCTTCTGTCTTGATGTGCTGCCTTGTCAAATCTTTTGATCATAGCACTATAAAAGCTGACTAAAACTGTTGTCTTTTTCCTTTCCCAAAACCCTACCTGAAGCTATCCTGGGCTATATCAGCTTCCTGAGTTTATTAAACACAGACAACTGTGACAGCTTAGTTTCCTCCTTTCATCTAAATCTTCCCCTTCCTCCAACATCACACAAATCAATAGTGTTCTTTGCAGAACTATAAACATCCTCAGGAAAAGAAGGTTAAATGTCTCCAAGAACAAAATTTCTTCACTTAGCTTGAACTTAGTATAAGTGAAATATTTGAGAGGTGGTCCTATCATTAGCAATGATAGAAAGCTTCTATTAGGCACCATGTGCAGTGCTTAATTTTAAAGTCTTCTCTATTCTTTGCAGTAATATAATACATGAGACAAAATCATCCTATTTGTTCACCTGAGGATACAAAGACTTAAGCTGGCAAGAGATTAAGTTGATTCCTAAATCTGAATTTGGAAAGTACTGGCATAGTGGGAGTATCTGGGCAGTCCTGAGATCAAATCCTGACTCTCCTGTGTTAAGCCTCTGCTTGGCAAAATGCTCTCATGAAAGCAGCAAAATCTTCTCTGAGCTCCAGAACTCATGCCTGCAAAAACATCCCCAGGGCCAGCTCTGAGGTTTTCCATGTTGAACACATTGAACTCAGCTGTGGAGTTGCAAACCCAGACATTCCGTGGCTCACAGGTAGTTGGGTTTGAGATAACTGCACAGGTGAGCTGATCAGACAGGGAAGGCTAAGAAAGATCCACACTGGTAGCCCAGGTGGCTCTTCAAATTGAGTGGGCATGAAAGTCACCTGCAGGGCTCATGAAGCTCAGAGTCTCTGATGGAACAGGACTGAAAATGTGCATTTCCAACAAGGTCACAGGTGCTGCTGCTAGTCTAGGAATTATTGTTGTATTGTGGTGCTGAAAATGAAACAGGCAAGTAAAGGTTGAATGTACCTTCTGTGAAAAGCTCAGGACCAGAAGTGTTTTGGATTTTTTAGGATTTGAGAACATTTGCATATGCAGAATGAAATATCTTAGGGATTGGGACCCAAATCTCATCATGGCATTCATGTGTTTTATATATAAGCCCCTCACACACATAGCCTGACTAATTTTATAGGATATTGTTTTAATAATTTTGCACAAGAAACAAGGTTTAATGGTGTGGAATTTTCCATTTGCGGAGTTGTATTAGCACTCAAAAATTTCTGATTTGGGAGCATTTCATATTATAAATGCTCAACACTAAATTATTGGTCCAGGGTCTGGAAGACAAGTGCTCCATGAATGATGCCAGTAACTCCTTCAAAGGCCTGCATAGATCGTGAGATGTGCAAAAACTAAGTCAGTGTTGTTCACTCCAGTATGGACACTACCCAGCCCTGAGCACTGTGTCTTTTCCCCACACTGAAGGGAGAATTTCAAGCCATGATCTCATACATTTTTCGGGTCATAGAATGTTTGTGCTTAAAAGAACAGGTATTGTGGTAGTTTGTTTGTGAGCTACCTTATTTTATGAGTAAGTCAGTAGAGTCTCAAAGAAATAGACATTTGAAGAAAACTAGACAGCTGGTTAGCTATGACAGAACTGGGGCTAGGAACCAGCCCTCCTGGTTTCCAGTTCTCTGCCTCAGTGACTAAGATACTGTACCTGAGACCTTCCTGGTGGTACCCTCCCTGACCTGGATGTGTAAAAGCAGGCAGAGGTTTCTACCCTGCTACTGCTATCCAGGGCCACATGAATGTGCCTTACTCTTAGAGAGGATAGGGATATGGACACCAAACGTAACTCAATGTCAGTGTCCACCAATTGGGGATAAGTTGAGGTATTAGGGAAGACTACTCTCTTGTTGGCTCAGCTTCTTGCTGCCTCCCTTCTGAGCCGACTCTTCACTTCCTACCTGTGCTCATTTCCTTCATTCCTTGTGCCAGGCAAGGTGGAGCCCAGTCATATGTTGGTGACTCGGCCAATCTGCTTACATCTCCAGAGCCTCCCTGTGATGGTCTCCCTTCTTGGTTCACACGTTAAATTAGGCTGACCTGAAGTGTCTTGTCTGAGCCTGTCTGGCCAATTTGCTGGTGATTACTTCTGCAGCCTTATCCGCTGTCCACGTGGACGTGAGACCTATTAGTTTGATTAGAAAGCAAAAGAAAGCCATGGAAACAAATGTTGGAAGAGAGATTTCAGGCACGAACAGAACACCCCTGGAAGGTGACTGGGCCTAGGAAAGAAACAAACAGATTCCATGATGTCCTGAAGGCAAATGGGAAGGGAAATCATTTTAGAGGACAGGTATGCAGGTGTGCTGCTTTGCTCTGAAGTCATGGCTCGACTTCTCTGGGATGTCCTCTTGGGCACAGTTTCCCCAGTGGTGACAGAGATCAGCACCTTGTCCCTAGGACCAGGGAAGCCTTGAAGGTACATGCTCAGGGAGGCACTTTCATTCTCCATTACAGTACGTTCCCCTCTCTCAGCCTCGGTTTCCCCATTTTTCCAGTGAAGCAGGTGACCAGCTCAAGGAGTGGCCATAAGCCTGACTTCAGTTTTAGAGGGTGAGGCAGGGACTTGTCGGGTACAGAAGCTTTGGACTGCTTTGTTCTGGGCAGGAAGAACCAGTCCCCTTTCTCACTGCATCTGGCTAACAGGTAGACCCCACAGGCTGTGCCCCACCCCCCCCCACCACCGTGAGCACAGGATGAACATCTCAGGCTGGGGAGGAGAGACTTGTGGAGAGTGAAGAGGGGAAACAGGTCAGATGTACTCTGAATTCAGGCCACCACAGTGCCTCTAGCTTTCCTCTGGAGTTAGGATCAGGAGACCTATTTGTTCCACCAACTAAGACCTGAGCACCTTTATTTCATCCTCATGACATCCTAGTGGGCACTTGGGTCACTGCCATTTTGGGGAACAAGTGCTCTAAAGCAGGGGAAATTTAGTATGTGTTCAGCGTGCCCAGCAGAAGGACAACTCATCATTTTTATTCACAGAAGAATAGCATGAGCAAGGAGACAATGAGGATTTCTTACCCTCTCCGTTCTGAGGGAATGTTCTGGCTGTGGCCAGGGGTAGAGGAGGCCAGACTCCCCCTCAGCTGGGTAAAAGCCACCTTCCCCATGGATGCAACACCCTTTGGACTGAGGAATCAAATGAATGATCTGGGGGTATCTGCCACATGAGCCTGTGTGTCACTGGGAGATGTGGCTGGAGATCTTTCCTAGGCAGACACTGCGGGGGTGTGCTGCCAGCCTCACCAGGGGACAAGAAGCGGAGGGATGGGGCTGTTTCCTTTCAGTGCACCCATGCACATGCACGGTCACTGCGGTTTGAAGTTCACTCATTGCTGAAGGGCAACCGGAAGAAACCAGATCTTTCAGGCCTCTTACCCTTCTACACACATGTTAAAATCAGCTTGCCAAGTCCTGTGCAAAGCTCCGGTGAAGTTTTTACTGGAATAATATTAAAGTGAGTGATCAATCTGATGACATTTGACAGTTCTGGAATGTTGAGGATTTCTGCTCAGAAAAATGGCATGTTTCTCTGCTTCAGATTTTTATAAAAGCTCAGAAAAAATGTTATACATTGCTATTTTAAGATCTTAACATTTAACAAGTTTACTCCTTGGTTACTTATATTTGTGAATCATGCTAAATCACAAATCTTAATGAGACTTTTGCACAGTCATTTGAGTACAGAACACCATCGACTTGACTATGCAGTCCTGGTATTAAACAAGATTCATAGATTCCATTATCATTGCTTTTTGTCATTTTTCTGTAGAGTTTTGGGATTTTCTATTCAAATAATTATAGAACCTTCAGATAAATGGTAGTTTGGTTTTTTTTCCATTTTGACAGTTCATAGGAAATCTGGGCTTCAGTCATGACAATTCTTTGCGGGGAGTTCTCATCATTTCCCTGCCCAAGTGTGGACAACTATGACTTCTTCCAGGGCCATCCCCACTTCACACTTCCTCTTCCCTCACTTCTGCCTTTCCTGCTGTCCACCCACTCTCTGAAAGCAGCGCTCTGATTGGTTCGCCCTGTCACCATGCAGTGATTGGACAGAACCTATGTAGCAAGCCATCTCACTTGTTGATGGTCTTGCTTTCTCCTAGACAAAGCTAAATTCTGATCCTACCTATGGTGCTTAGGATGACTAGCTCCTAGGTAACAAAAATGGAATCTGGTCCCCAGTTCTTTAGCCTGTCACAGACGTCCAGTTACCCTGACCATGACAATGAGTCATTCCTCCAGTCAGCAGGGCCAGTCATGATCCAGTTTGAAGTCTTACAATGCAGATGTCTGGGATGATTGAATACAAACCCCTGTCTTCATATCCCTGTCTTCTACAAGAAGCTAACTCCTTGGACCGTGGGGCATATTTTGTGTACAGAGGGAATCCTCACCCTCTCTACAAAGAATTCCTCATCTATATGGGGAAAAGTGCCAGTGGCTCAAATTACTAGTCTTATGTCAGAGGAGAAAGTAGTGAGGTGCTTCAAATTTGTGGAATAATAACCAGCAAGCAAGACTGTAGGATGTTCAGGCTTCTCTTCTGATCACACCAGTGTTTCAGTGTGGGAGGGGAAATAAAAGAACCCCAGAACCCGAGAATTCCATTTAGTAGAAATATAGAAGCATCTCTCCACCTCAGCCCCTCATTCTCTTTTCTGAACCTGCTTAAGAATAGACAGAGGTCCCGGTGAGCACAGGGCTAAGGTCTCCACCTTCAGACAGTAGGGGCCCACTTCTCCTTCTATTGATTGGTGCTTTCACAAGTAATGCCTGCTGGGACAACTCAATTTCTGCACCTGGAAATTGACATCCACAGTGCCACTTGCCATCAGAATCAAATAAGAAAAAAAAGGGACACCATCTCCTTTGAAAAATTTCCCGCTGTGATAGAAGCCTGACCTTTTCGTCTTGAAAAATATTATGGACCATCTCACAAGAAACCATGTGAGAGGCAGAGGCTGAATCATTATTCCAGAGATTTGAATTTCCCCCCTGGGTTCAGTTTAGGATGGGTCAACCTGAGAAAAGATTTAATAAGGTGTCATTTCTTGGTTGAACTGACATCATCACAAGAGGCACCACTGGTCTCCGGTTATGGTCAAGAACATGAAATTTTCTCAGAGAGGTTATTTTTCTTCCTGGGGGGAATCTGTATTTTGCAATGTCATTTTATCACAGTCCAAAGCATCCATTTCAGATTTGAAACATTTCTTTCCTACGTGTTGTCAGAAAATGCTTTAAAAAAAGAGCTTTTATTTTTTTGTAATTTGGACTTAGGAGAATATCTTCTTTACTGAATATTTTCTGAAATCATTGCTTGTCATATAGATAGAGGTGAGTATCATGTTCTGTCCTGCTAACATTGTTGAAAAATTATTTCAACACAAAACAACTGTATCTGTGACTGGTCTCTAAAAATACAATGTAAGTGATATTATTTCTATCAACTTTGGGGAAAAGCATCCCTTTCTTCAGGTTTAAAAATAGAACAAAATGCTACTGGCATTTCCTCATTGGGAACAGGGTCTTCTGGGGACTGTGCAGAATCAGAGTTGTCAATAATCAATATTTCAATTCAGGATAAGATTAGGTTTTATTTAATCGTGGAGGAATCATTTGATCACTGCTGGCATCTAACAGAGAAGACCTAATCCCATTAGCAGAGTGCTTTCTGCCTGAGAAGAACAGGAAGCAGACGTGAAGTGGAAACAGAGGGAACCTCGATGTCTAATTAAGGAAAGTGGAGACAGAAGGCCCCAGAGCAGCACCTCTTGCTCTCCCTAATTGATCAGAGCATTGCAGTGCAGTGATGCCAAGCTCATGCCTTTGAAATTTTGCTTAATATCATAACTATCAAATGCACTTTGGGGAGCTTTAAAAATAAGTTTTATTGAGGAAATATCTACGTACATTAAAATACATTCCTTTTAATAAAGCACACGGTTTGATGGGTTTTGACAAATATATACACTATGTAATAACCCTCCTAATCGAAGTTTCTAGCATCTCTATCACCTCCCAAAATTCTCTTGTGCTCTTTATAATCAATACCCTCATCCCCAGCTCTGGGCAAATACTGATCTGCTTCCTGTCACAATAGTTTAGATTTGGATATCCTTGAATTTTACTTAAATAGACTCATATACTATGTGTATGTAATTTTGTATCTAATGTGATGAACAGATTGTGTAATTCATTCACATTGTATATATCCAAAATCATTCTTTTTTTTAATAGTTGGATACACAATTTTTCTCCAAGTTGTCTTTCATGAAGGAAGTTGTTATGAACACTTTTGTACAACTCTCTGTGTGAGTATATGCTTTTATTGTCTTTAGTAAAAATACCTGGAAATAGAGGGGCTTTTGCAGTGAGCATTATGTTTAACTTCATAAGAAACCAACAAACTGTTTTTCAAAATATCTAAATTCAAATTCTAGCCAACATTTAGAATTACTAGTCTTCCAAAAAAAAATTTTCAGCTGTGTGTGTGTGTGTGTGTGTGTGTGTGTGTGTATTTCATGTAGTAGTATTTCACTGTGGTTGTAATCTCTGTGTTTCCCTAATGACTAATGATCGTTTTTCATGATCTTTATTGAAAAATCCGTGTATCTTTTTTTGGTATTGGCCAAAATCAGGTGTCTAATAGATAAAGCATTACTAGTACCCCAAAAATTAAGATCTACCTAGTACATGAATCAGATAGACCAATGATATCTGAATGAATATTTTAGTCAGACTATAATATAAATTTTTAATATTTTGGAGGGAGGACATAGCTCAGATGGCAGAGTGCTTGCCTCACATGCACAAGGCTCTGGGTTCAAGTCCAAGCACCACAAAAAATCAATCTTTTAGGTGGGTTATTAGTATACTACATGGCATAAGCCCTGAATTAATCAACGCCTCTGTACCAATCCTTCTTATTGGCTAATTCTTGAAATTAAGTGATGAAATCACCTTGTGGATATCAGATAATGATCAACCGGGGATTTTACTGTATTATCATGCTGCATTATGACCTACCAATGATGTCATCCATGCTATGGCAATTAGTAATCAGTTTGGGACTATAAGAGATACTACACATTACAAAAATTCCAACATTGAGTATCACCCCTAAGAGAGAGAGAAATAATAGATAATTGTGAGTTCCAGCCATGAAGATTTGAGAGCTTGATTATCTTTTACTACACAAAGGGTTTTAGAAAGTTTCCATTCTCTCTAACCAAGGTTTTTTGATCCACTTAGAATGACATCTAGGCTGGGCGTCAACTCCTTGGCCCCTGGGGGCATTTCCATAGGAGTGTTCTGGATGTTTTATGAGAGTTTCTCATCTGTAACAAAATCTATCAAACCTCTAGTTTCTTCATATTCTGAGAGAGGTGATGGTGAACCTGAGGGCATCTGACATGGAGATTTCAGAATATTTGACTGGAAGCAGAAGAGAAATTCGACTTTTGTTTTATTTCTCTGTTATTATCAATTGGCATCATACATCTCAAAAATTCTGCCCTCAGAGATGCACTCTCAGGAAGGTGTCCATCAATCTTTACCTACCTCCTTTCTCTTTCTATATCATACTCTCATTCCTATACTGTTTCAGATTTTCCAGGAAAAATTCAAAAATTATAGAAAACATCATTCTGAACTTCCACTGAACTTTGGCTTCTGAAATGATTTTAAAACGTCACTTTGAAAGGGTCTATTTATTCATTCATTTAATAGGCGCATTTTTCAGGGCATTTATAATTCAGACTGAGTGGTAGACCTCTAGAAACAGTTCTGAGTAGGATCTGCCCCCCTGTCCTCTCAGTCCTTTTCGGGAAACAGACCATTCAAACAGTCGATGGACAGTTGTGACAGAAGGATATTTTCATGATAAAATGTACAATGGAAAGGCACAGGGAAAGCAGAGAATGCAGCAGGCTAAGAGATCAGGGAAAGTTTCTTAAAGAATATATGAAAAAATTTAGTCATCCCAATCTGAAAGAAGGATTGCCATTTAGAAGGATCATCACGAACAAGAACTGGGAGAAAGGAGCAAGATAGGAATCATTAGGTTAGAGATAAATTAGGTTAGTGTTGGATTAAAAAAAAAAGTAGTTTTATCCAAAACTATTCTGAAGACAGAGACATGCACAAGGCTCTGGGTTCAAGTCTGCCAAGTGACATAGTCTAATGTGCATGAGGAGGCTCCTGTCAAATTGAAATATGCAGCGACGATGGCTGGTGACAAAGCTCTTGCTGAAGTCCAGGTGGCCCTTCATGAAGGCCTGGACTCATATGTGACTGTGGGATGGGCGAAAGAGGTTGGATTTAAGACATTCTATGGAATAAAACTGCAGAGAATTTGGGGATTAGAAAGAAGGGTCAAGGACTTCACCCTTTTCTGGCCCTGGCTTGGCTGCAGTCAAAAATGCCTTAGAGTGAAATGTCAATCTCAATAGGATCCCAAGATCTGCCCTGCAGAGAGCTATGCTTTCCTCTAAGGACAGTAGCACTAATGACTGTCTTCCTTTGCTGGCATGTCCAAAGACAAAATTATAACAAATTCAATCAAAGGGCTTAATTAGCTTTACTTGTAATTCTATAATCATGCAACACCGAATTTAGTAAAGTAGAACGAGTGTCCTAATGGGCTGAAAGAATGGGTTAGTTTTATACACAGAGAAGCTGAAGAAAACAGAAAAGAAGAACAAAAACACGTCGGCGATTTTAAAGTTATCTCCTTGCAAGGAGGGGGATGAACAAGCAGAACAAGAGAGAAATAACTAATGGGGATCACAGGAGATCTTTCTGTTTTTATTTTACGAAGGGTTAAAGTACAGGGGACTTCTTTATCATGCTAGTTGAAACTGATCTGTTTAGGAAACTGTCATATTCTCCTAATTACTCCAAAGGTCTGGTAACAACCCAGTTTTGGTGAACTTGGGTGTGAATGACTCCATTTTGACTTTTAGTGTGATCTGTTGGGGCCCAGGGAAGGAGCGCAGTGTAAAACAGTGGCTTTCTGTGATGTTTACTTAACTGGTATGATTCCACATGTGCCACTTTCTGCACCACACTAGCACCTGTGCACAGAGGAAGCACCTGAACAAATAAATCCCATAGAAACTGACCATGGTGGATGCCAGGTAGATAGTGGTTTCAAAGAGTCACAGAGGGCTCTCCTGTTGTCAGTTCAGATATTTCCTCCAGTCACGGGTTGTCACAGCATGAACTGGATATACTGAGTTTCATGAATTAAGGAAGAAGATTTGCTGAAGCTCAGTGAGAATTGGCTCTAACTTGATAAGGACCAGGAATCAAAGCTGAAAGAGAGGGGTGAACCCTTGGGATTTTATTCTCATTCTTTGTTCTTTGCCTTTAGCATTGCCTCCATCTTCCCTTGCCGTCACTAGCAATGAGGACAGAAGACTGAGTGGTTATTGAACTTGTGGATTGAAGGACAAACCAGTAAACTGTGAGGTGAGTTTACTTGTTTCTTTTAGCTGTTATTAAATTAGTTTTAAATTTCAAAACGTATTCCAGCAGCCAAACACACTTAACAACAATAAAGCCCCTTTTTACTGAGGCTCCAGCAAGACATGCTCATTGGTTACCCAAGGAAACTTTTTCCCTAACCTGTTTTCCTTTTCAGTTTGTGTTGTTGCTGTTGTTGTTATAAGTGATCTTTTGATAATGCAAGGATGTGAGGGTGCCATGTTTCCAGGCCCTCTCCATGGCCCCTGAGGAGTTAGTTACAATGAGACGTGACCAGTTGAGCTACTTTTATTTCATCGCTCTCTGTTTAACCATGTCCTACCTTATCAGCCTTCTGAAAACCAACCCACTACCAACCCCATTGGTAGACCCAAGCAGAATTTAAACCAATAGAACTTAAAGCCTTCTCCCTTTACCTAGGGTCCCACACCTAGTCATATTTTACTTAAAATCAAGTCATACTTCTAAACCTCAGTCAAAGATTCAGAGGACTACCAAACCCCAAGTCTCTTACCCCAAAGAAAGACATGCAAAAGATGAGTCCTGGTACTCTTTGGAGCTCCCATTACCCAATGTGGTTGAAGTCACAGAAGGCGGATCTTGCTCATATTTGTCCTATTCACTGCCAACCAACATTCTCAGGTGGCATTTTTGACCTTTTTGCCCCTTTGACTAGAATCTTATAGTAAAATCAAGTGCATTTGGATGGGACTCTGACACTCACTCTCTTCCTTATTCAGAGTAATTTATATCACTGTACATATGTGTACTATACACTGGGGGACTCCATAATAGCATTCCTTGGAGTTGTGCAGTGTGTAACAAGCACAATCATACACTGTAGCCCTGTTAACATTTGCCCATCCACCTTCCAAACAAATTCTGACCTGAGCCCCCTCCAATTACACACAACAAACTTTCTCCTTTGTCTGATGCTTGAATATTTGATTCTGGCTTAGGCTCTTGTAGTTTGCTCTGATAGCCTGGTTAGGTCCTTGACACCTATAACATCTAGAAATTAAGCAGAGATCCTTCCCTCAGTCACTGTTCCTTGACACTCAGTTGCCTTCATTACTTACCCTCCAATGCTGCAACAGACCCCCAAGTCTGGCACACATGTGATGCAAGCTCTGAAATTCACAGACTCAATAATTCCACATGTACCACTGAGCAGCTCCTCCATGCCAGCCTCCAGTTACCTGGTGTGGGAAGGATATTGATAAGACATCACTCACATGGTCCTGATTAATTTCTTCCACATTTTCTGACCTGTTCAAGTTTTAGCTCATGTCAGAGGGTTAGCAACTGTACAGAACCTTGCTTAAATGCTGCCTTAATGAACAATCAATGATTTGAAAAGTTAGTGTGCTATACTAGGGGAAATAATGGAGTAATAAAAGATGTGGACAATTGATACTCAAAAACTTTGGATGAATCTATATATTGAATAAAATAAGATAGTCTGAAAATAACACATGATGCACGATTCCCTTTATGTGAGATTCATGAACTAACATCATTATAGAGCTGGGAATCAAATTAGAGGTTGCCAAAGGTTAGGGTGTGGATAAAGTGGGGAGGAGCAAGTGTGACTATAAAGGGGTAGTAGTGGGAAACTGTGTGGTAATGAAAGAGTTTGGTGTTTGATTTGGGGTGGTGCTCACACATGTGATTACTTTGCACAGAGCTATGCACCTGCATAGATATGCACACATGAGCACATGTAAAACTGGAGAAATCTGAGTAAGTTCTCTGGATTGAGCCAATGTCAACTTACTGGAGGTCTCTCCTCATCTCTGTTTCTTCACAGGAATGGTAATAATGGTAGGAACTTCATGGGGTTTTTGATACTTTAGATTAAATAATACATTAAATAAAGACATTAAATGATATAATGGACATGAGATAGTACCAGCAATGGCATATCATATGCATAGTAAGTCTGTTGTTCCCTCTCTCCAAACCTTCCTGCCATCCATCCATCCATCCATCCTGTGGTAGGTAGGGTGATGCTTACCAGAGTCCTGATATGATTTGACCAGGGCATCAGGGAATTCAGAACAACACTCACTAACTGTATGTGCAACTTCCTTATTCTTTCTTTTTTTCTTGAATTTCTATCTCCTTTTCTGAATTTCCCAGAGCTGTGCTTACTTTCTGTAACACAATGCACAGTACTTAGTAATGAACAGATAACCATTTAATCATATTCCTCATACTTTCTGGTTAATCAGCCTGCTGTTTCTAAGTCCAGTTATTTTCATCTGCATCCCTCCAGTCACTATTTAAAATCACACACTTTCATGTGAATCTGCCTTGGAATCCTCTCCACAGGGGGTAGGATCCCCTACAAAATTTTACTGATACATCTAAAGGTGATATCCTCAACAAATTTATAGACCAAAGAACTCCCTAAAATGCCTTCACCATGCAAATACCCTTGTCCTTTTATTCATCACATTACATCCTATTGAATACTCTCACTGGTAGATATAGCCATGGGCTATACAACATTTCAATGATGGACCCCATATACAATTATGATTCCATAAGATCACATCACCTTGGTGTCATTGTCCCCATCTTTGCAGAAGTCAACCATTCACACAGTAACAGAGTCACCTAACAAAGTATTTCTCAGAAAGCATCCTTGTCATTAAGTGATGCATGACATTAGTTTGACCAGTTCTTAGTGAATACTTTGAAGACTCCAGGCGCATATCTAGTCATTTAACAGGTATCAGATGCTCATCATATGCTACTGTAGAGGCATGCTCACGCCAAAAATGGGTAACCAAGGCACAGTGGGTTTGAATGCCTCATTGCATGTCATCCAGTCACCCACTGGTTGATAGACACAGGCCAGACCCAATCACACTCTGACTTTTTGCATGGCTCTCACACATTTTCATCTTTCTGCCCTAGTTTAAGTTTCTTATATGAAATATTGCGAAATACCTTTCACTTTCCTCATTGTCTCCGTGCAAATACTTTTTCTCTCAAAATTGCTGATTTCTTCTAGTTTTATTTAGGCCATCACTTCATAGCTTCACTATTCTTTGATCTCAGGTTTCTATACCCACACAACTATACCCAACGGGTTTTCATTCACCCAGCTGCTGACTTCACTGTCCCCATTTTACAAGTGCCTTCCCCATCAGTGTCAATAGTCATTGTTGCGCAATATTGAATTACTCCTCATTGAAGGCAGGATCATCCCCACTCTTATTAGCATAGAAAACAAGGTCAGTCACCATTCTTTTTCATCTACGCTGTCAGTCTCATTTTGCATTTACTCTAGGACCTCAACCTTCACTTCAGCCATCCTTAAATATTTATCTTTTCCTTAGCACCCCCATGTTCTTCTAAGGATCTAACTTAGATAACTAGATGGATGAGTGGGCAAATAAATGGGTGGACCAATGAATGGGAGGATAGATGGATGAATAGAAGGAGTAGATGGATAGATGGGCTGATTGATTGGTGAATGGATGGATGGATGGAGAAATAGATGACTTGCTGGCTAATAAGTAGATGGATGATGTATGGCTGGTATAGGATGGGCTGCTTGTTTAGAGGTTAAAAATCAACAACTTAACTTCGGAAAATGGGGGGAGGAACAGAATTGATGAAGTTGTAAAACTAACAGTTATTGAGAATTGACTCTATTCCAGTCACTGCAAGCATAGGTTCATTGAATTCTTGTGAAATACTAGAATGTAGGAATTATTATCCCATTGTATGAATAAAGAACTGAAACAGAATACAGCAGCTTGTCCAAGTCAATGTCAGAATTGGAATTCAAACCCAAAGCATGGAAATCTATGCTGCTGAAATTCTACTACTTGGAATGAGTTCAGTTTGCAGCACAGTGACTAATAAATGCTTCGGTAACCTCTGAAGTGATATCTAGGAAACAGATAAATATTCAAGTTTAATTCTCAAGAGGCAAGAGCTTGGAAATAAGGATTTGAATGCATGCATGCGGGTATAGCAGAATTCATGCAACCTCCGATATTTGACATGTAAATTATAAACCATGTATGTCGGACATTTTTCTAAAACACTGAATCAGATGGGGAAACTGTTAAGAGTACTCAGCACAAAGGCAGAGATTAAAGGGAAGAAATGTAAGAACAGAGGCATTTAAGACATGGTCTGGAGAAGGCCTACAACTTGTCTTAGCAGAAACTGGAGGTAGAAAAAAGACTTCTATTTTTGGATTTCATGAAGAGAGGCAAGAAGCATGATTCTAAGATGGAAAGGAAAAATATGAGAGTCTTCTAGGGGAGACTTTGGGGAACACGGATCAGGTTCCATGTTTCCCTGTCAAGGAATCTAAACTCTTGCCTTAGAATGTCAAAGAATCCTAAACGACTTTACATCTGGAGTTGTTGAGATTAAATTTGCATTTTTCAAAGTGCACCCTGCTGAGGAATGAACTGAAGGGACCAACTGGGAGTCTTCAGTGTCCAGGGTTGCAAGTGACCACTAGAACTCTAGTCCTTCCCAGGTTCTGTGGGTCTTCTCCTCTCCATCTGTGCCTGAAAATGTGTTTTGTGCTACAAGAATGAAATTATTAATTAATTTTGGACTCAGTAAACTCCATCCATAGTTCTCTTTTGAAAGAAAAGAACCACCTTGCTCTAGAAGTTTTAGCAGGAGAATCACCTCCCCCAACCATGGCACAAGGTAAACCCTCGCTCCACTGAAGAATGTTCATCTAAAGCACCTGAAGCAACCACCTACCTCTGAACTCTGGCTCACGTGGTTTATCATATGTGGCCTCCAGGTGTGAATGTCCAACAGGTAGAAACAGAATGGGAACAGCCTCTGTGGCTGGCTGGCCATCTGTCAATTAGCACACACTGACTCCCTCAGTCTGCTGCTCCTGCTCCCATTCCGAACTGCTCTGCCAGCCAGCCAAGTGCCAGCTGTGAGCAAGCTCCGGACATCTTCATTACAAACCTGGCAGAATCCATTTTATTTTAATTAATTTGTGCTCCCTGAGGTACTTGATGGCTTAAATACAGTTTGATGATGATTGTGAGTGTCCAGAACCCTTCCTGTTCTGTACAAATGCTCTAAATCCTGACCACCACTTCTCACCAGGTGCCGCATTTTCAATCTGAATCATGAAATGATTGTAAATATAAGGGAACATTTAAAAGACTGATCTTATTAACCAAAAAAAACCAGAAATGATGATATAGAAAGTAAATCCAGGATGGCCATAACCTTCTCAAGGTCACGTGGGATGGGCATAACCTGCTGAAGGTCATGTACCAGGCTGTTTCTCTGTGGCACTGCACCTGCTGGGAAATCTTCTGGACAGTTGTCTTCTTCACCAAACAAGAATACAGAGCTGGTGTCACATGGAAGCTCACCCAACATGCTCAGATATTTTATTTTGATTATTCATTAGGTTTTCATGTCCGCACTTGCTGTATGAAAGAACACCGACCGTGGAGTGGCCAGCAAACCTATCACCACTTATAAATTAAAGAAAAATGTGAGCAGCCAGGAGTTGTCAAGGCCTACCTTGAAGGCACAAATATTTTCAGCAGAACCAGTGGGAAAGGAGGGCATTTCAGTCTGATAAAGTTACTGCCTGATGGGATCTCTGGGCTTAAAGGAAACCCAGGGATCATTTTTCAATCCTTTTCTACAATTCCCTTTTTAATATCCTTACTGAGTGTTTAAATGATTGATATGCTCACCAGGTTACAAGATTTTGAGACAACTTGCCACAAAGTGTTCAATAATGTAAAAAAAAAAAAGTAATGATATTTAAAACACCAAGAAACCTCAAGATTTCACAAGTGCCAGAGTTTGCAGAGGAGGCAGAATAGGAGATTGTGCCCATCTCAGGCTTTCTGGCAGTCATAGAAGAATTGGAGACAAAATCTCTTTTACACAGAAAGAGGGATCCCCTTTCCCCAGGGAGCAGGATTCCTCTCACTGAGTCCCGGAGGGATGCTTTGTTCCCTTGGCCTCACAGAGAGTGCAGTGGGAATCTCAATCACATCTTTCCTAGGCAGCATCTCCACATGGAATGCTATTAGACCGACATCTGGGTTAAATAAAAGCAAGGGCAGAATATGGAAGCATAGCCTAGTGAAGGAAATTCAAAAAGGACAGAAGGGATGTCTGGCTTAGGTTATCTGAAGAGATAGATGAACTACCGTTTTTTAATGGGTCCCTCTCAAATGTCCTTTCTGTTGCTTCTACTTGTGGATCATCAATCAATAATTACAAGTTAATCTCTCTGGAAAAAAATGGAATTTTCACTGAGAATCAGGGTCTGATTCAGGTAATTTAGGAAACAGAAGACAAGGTGGGGAAGCTCTTGCACAGGAGAGGTTCATCTGGAGAATAGCCTGTGTCACCTTCTCAGGAAGGTGGGGTGTGGCAGAAAAAAAATATGTTTCCTCAAAAAGTTGATTCTTGCCTGCTCCAACTGCTGAAAAGAACCATCAGTTTAGATTTTGTAAAGCAAGAATGATGATTATGGCCTAGAAAATTTAAGTAGATATTTTCATGTGGCCAGACACCACAGAAAAAAAAAAGGGTATTGTAATAATTTGGATCTGTAATGTCCCCCTAAGGCCCATGTGTTAAAGGATTAGATTCCTGGCTAGTGATGCTATTTAAAGGTGAAAGAAACTTGAAATGGTGGTTCTAGTTGGAAAGGTGGGTTGGTGGGGATATGTTTTTTGAAGGATACATTTTGTCTCTGTATTTCTCTCTCTCTCTCTCTCTCTCTCTCTCTCTCTCTCTCTCTCTCTCGCTCTCTCTCTCTCTCTCTCGCTCTCTCTCTCTCCCCTTTCTCTCTTTTCTTCTTGGCTGCCATGAGAAACTTTGCTCCACCACCCACTTCCACTTCCACCATGATGTACTGCCTTACTTCAGGCCAAGAAACTAAGGAGTCAATCAACCATACACTGAAAACCCTCAAATCATGAACCAAAACAAATCTTTCTTCCTTTAAGTTGTTTTTCTTAGGAATTTTGTTACAGCAATGGTCAACTGACTAACACAGATGTCATGTTGCTTCCTTTTAGAATGACTTTATAGCTGAGCATGTACATCTCCAGGTAACCAACCAAACCCCAATTTTGAAGCTAGCAGAGATGGACCAGTTAGATTTTAGAGGATGGCTGTGAAAATGCTGTGTTTGCTTCCGTAATGTTTTTAGCAATCTTGGTGGCACTTGGTAGATTGTACACTCTCCTGCCTAATGACAATAAGAACATATTTCCAATCAGCAAACACGAATTGTCCAGCTCTCTGCGAGAGGTGGCAGCCAGATAATGTTCTGGAAAGTTTAAACTTCAAATCACATTTTTGGCGGGATGGGGTAGGGGAAACTGGGAATTGAACCCAGGGGTTCAACCACTGAGCCACATCATGAATCATTTTTGTTTTTTTATTTTAAATTTTGAGACAGACTCTAAGTTGCTTAGGGTCTTGATAAGTTGCTGAGGCTGTACTGAACTTGAGATCCTTCTATTTCAGCCTCCCAAGTTGCTGTGATTAAAAGGGTGTGCCACTGGGCATTTTTCTTAATAAAATTGTTTAGACTCTTTTCAAATAGTATATCAAGTTGTTCATCATCCATTGTGTTCAACAGATGAATGGAGTCGTCAAATGAATGTGCATTTGCCATGCCTTTTAGAATTTCAAAGATGTGTGAGTTCTATGAACCATGTATTCAGTCATCAGTCATCATCAGGAAAAAGAAAATTCTGCAAAAGATGATACTTGTCCATCTACACCCACCTCTAAAGAAAAATGCTATATTCATTTGCTTGGACAACTATGTTACGGATGGTTCGTTATTTGCATGTCCTGAAAGAAAGGAAGACAATTAGGGCAGCTCCTCTAGCCACATATCTATTGGATTGATTGATATGTTTCTCTTGAAGGGTTTTTAGGCAGGAAAATAAAGTTCCAGTTACTAAACTACTTTTTTATGATTGCAATCCTTTTTATTATTTCTCCCTCTTTCTAGCAAAACCTGCTTTTCAACTGTGATCACCAAGGCCCTCATCTGGACCCACAGGACAGTCACTTGTGCAGTGTGGTTGGGATGCAGTCAATAAGGTACTCTGACCAGATTTCCTCCCCACTGAAGCCAAGATTCACAGCACAAATGAGTCATTAAACAAGGCAATGCCGTTCCTTGCCCAACTCCTGTTTCTAAAGTAAACACTTAGGAGTGTGATTTATTGAACAAATACTAACATAAGGCGTTGTTCAAACTAAGTGCTGTCTTAATCACTTTATAAATATTCAGTTATTTCCTCTTTCCAATATCCCCTAAGACCCAGCAAAATCTAATAACTCACCCCAAATCCCACAGCTGGAGAGCCAAGCAACTTGGCTCCTGAGTTGACACCCTTCACTCCTGTGTTCTATGTCACCAGTAGTATGATAGTAATGGTCTGTGGGATGATTTTTCTATCCCAGGGGAACAACCACGAAAGGGAACAAAGGAGGGGGAGAGGACCCAAGAATGCCAAAGCAACTTTTTCTACTTCAAAAGTTTACCATGAGGAATGAATTGTGTGACACACGTGGGTCACTGTTAAAGAAGGAATGGGAAATGGGGGTTCAAAATTTGCCTTTTGTTTTTGTGCAAATGTTGGGCATCACTTTCTTTTCTGTGAAGTTATGTTTGATTTTTCTTCTAAGCTGCTTCTCCATTTCTAAACCTATGAATCTAATAGTTAACATCATCTTTGTTTCCTAAGCATTCTTTTCAACTTATCTCTATTCTCTGCTCTTTGTGCTGCCCTATAAAAATGAATTGCAGGGACATTATAGGAATATTAATCTCTCTTTGATAATTCAGAAAGCACTTCAGAGTTTCACAGTTCTTGGGTTATCATTTAAAACATCAATTATCCTTGCTTGGTTGCTAAGGAGAAGACTTCATTAATGGAAACCTCTGTTTAATAGATGCCGCATGGCAGAGAATTTTCTATAATTGAAAGGGCCACAATTCAGAATCACTTTTGAGTCACTGTGTACTTTATGTATATGTATCTGGTCCCTTGCAATCAGGGCATGGGAAGGTCAGGTGGGATTACCTGATAGATAGACACAGATTCTCTTGGCCACAGGGTACACAGTTGCTCCTGAGAAATGCTGCTTGTCCCAGGTGCAGAAGATAAGGAATGTCCCAAGGGATCTCCCCCTTTCTTGTCACTGAGGATCAGAAACCCATGGTCCAGGGGCACTTATGCAGGAATGTGGCTCTTCACATTGTGAGTCCTATTGTTTGCAAGTAAGAGGTTTTTTTTGTTTTGTTTTTGTGTGTGTGTGCAAATGTGCACACTTGATGGTAAAGGGGAAACAAAGAAAAGACAGAACTGACAGGTTGATAGAGAAAGCCTCTGTGTGTGTGTTTGTGTGTGTGTGTGTGTCTGTGTGTTCATTTTACAAATCAAGTAGACATATTCCTTAGCTAACACAAAGTCTTTGCCATAATGGGTGCTTTGGGTTATGGCTACAAATATCAGGCATTCTGAACATGTCTAGTGTAGCCAAGGCCAAGAAGAAAAGGACAAGAGTTGTAGAGCACTATGAAGCACAGGTACTGCCAGGACTTGGGTGCCATGAGATTATGACCCACAAGCCAGTGCAGAAGAGACTAGTCACATAAAACTCAGAGCTCCAGACCCCTTGAGATAAAATAGTGTGGGAAAGAGGGAATCTTACCCAGGACAGAGTACCTATCAGACAGGGCATGTAGGAGACTTGCCATTTTCTATCCTGTTTGCATGAATGTCTTAAGTTACCAAGATCTAGAATAATCCCTGACCTCAAAGCTCTGTGGGAAAAATGCCAACTATGTACCAAAACCCCTTTTTATTAAAGCAAAGAGACATCAGGAAGTAGCAATTTCCTGAAAGAGATGAAAACCTGGACAGCCCATCACCACCTGTCCCAACACAACTCCATCAAACCTCATGTTGAAGGGCACTCATTTACCAAAAAGGATCAGAGTGCTTTATCTTCTTCAAACCTGAAGAAAGTCCCTGATGATGTTCATTGTTTTGAGTCTGTGATTTATTAATCAAGTCTTCTTCCTTGTTATGCAGGCATTCCATAGACACTGATAAAATGTTCTCCAGAGCAAGGAATGACAGTGAGGAGTCATCAATATTTAATCAGGTGTCTCTTCTCACTGCTGAGATAAGTCACTTGTCCCACAGGTACCTCTATGCCCATCTATTACCTGTCTTCCAATCCATTATAATAATGCATCAACTGCATACCCAGAGCACTAGGAATATGAGGACATTACCAAAAAATGTTGGTTCAAGGGTAGGTGTTTTATGAAGCATGCATTATGCCATGCTAGATCTGTGCTCATGGATAGAGTCCACAGTGGACAAATATTCACCTCGTTCTCCAGAGGTGAATAGTTCAACGAGAGAAAAACATAAGAAAAACAAATCACAATTTGGTATTCCCCACAGCTCAGAGAAGAGACTAGGGAAACAGACACACTTTCAATTCACAATAAATCAGGAAAAAAAAATAAAACAAAGAGTAAGCTGACCCAGACATAAGTAGCATTTGTAGTTGGTGGAGTTTGAGTTAGCTTTGAAAGTGAAGGATTTGACTGTGATAGATACCATAAGTTGTCTCTCAGTGAAGGCTACTGAGCACTAGAGGGAGTCAGTCCCTGCAGGGACGGCCTACCGAGCTCACAGATCAACTCCAAGGACTCAATGATGTGCAGGTGTAAAGGCTTGACTGCATTAATCCCAACCCAGAACCACTCTGAAGGGCCATTCTAGCTATATCAAGCTCCACTTCTCTTCTCTGCCCAGTCCAGATGCTTTCTCATTCTGCCACAGGAGTCAGTCCTATGGATGCTTCTTTTTTCTTTTCTTCTTCTTCTTCTTCTTTTTTTTTTTTTTTTTTTTTGCAGGGGTTTACTAGGGATTGAACTCAGGGGCACTCAACCACTGAACCACATCCCCAGCCTTATTTTGTATTTTATTTAGAGCCAGAGTTGCTTAGTGCCTCAACTTGCTAAGGCTGCCTTTGAACTCACAATGCTCCTGCCTTAGCCTCCCAAGCTGCTGGGATTATAGGCATGTGCCACCATGCCCAGCTCTACAGATGCTTCTTAATAAATAATCTACAGCAAAGTCAGAGCCAATGATGTTGACATCCCCAGGCCAGAGATGAAGGCAAGTAGAACATCCACGCTTGAAGTGGCACCATCGACTTGTTTGAGGGTTAAAAAACCTGCAAAGCCAAGAAGACTGACCAATCCCTCCTTTGACAATGAGCAAGAGTGTTTCTGAGTAAAACCTGGGCCAGGAAAACCTCAAAATGGATGAGGATTATTTTCTCTCCACCTTTCCTCCATTCCACAGTTCTCCAAGTCAATTTCATTGTTAGCATTACCTGGGAAATTTCAACAAGTAGATTTCAGAGATGTCTGTGACCTCTTTTGACCCACAGATATTCCCCCCCCCCCCGTGAACATAACCCACTCATTGTTTGTGAAATGTTATTTTGGGATTTATTGTGTCTCTCCCAAGAGCGACCTTCAATACCAGGCTCCATTATGTGTCATTTCTCTTGATTTGGACCCCGCATTGCTCTCTCACTGGGGCATTGTGAAAGCCAACTCAATTCTCCAAAGTATCAGTCATCACGACCAAATTGCTTCCATCTAAAAATTTCATAAGGCGATTTCAACTTTATTGTTCAGACCATTCATAAAAACAGTTATAGCTGCACAGAAAATATCTTGAGAGTCAATCTAATTTGATATAATATCTCAAGAGGTATAATCTCCACTTGAGATTGATTGCCCAACAGTTTCCAGTCCCATTCTTACTTGCTAATTTCAAACTTCTCTTGGAATCTTAATGACTTGTCATTTGGTTGATTTAACCACATCTTCCATCAGTCTTAAAAAAATTTCTCTGGACAGATGTAGCTTTAATTTTTTTTTATTGTAGAACCAAAGAAAATTAATCTTCATTTAAATTTTTATAATATTCCTTTAGATAATTTAACATTTCCTTTGATTCCCTAAACTCGGAATTAAAAGTGTTGGAAAAGTCCTCCATTTATCAAAATATATGGTACACCTGCTCTGGTTTTTAGTCTCTTTGCCTTCTCTGACAAAGACTGCTTCTTTGACCAAACTTTCAACAAATCTTCAACCTTGGCCTGCCAAGCTCAGTTTTAGCAAGAACTCTCTAGGTCAATTTTTCAAGAGTTTGATAAATAATCTACAGCAAAGTCAGAGCCAATTTCCTCTCCCTTGAAAAGTGGTTAAGTTCCTCATCTCCCACTCTTCATATCTAAGTCCTTGACTTGATTTTAGCAAGAATTGTGTGACACTAGCTTAGCAAGAATCCCACAATTCTTGATAGTTAATTAAGCTTTTCTCTTTTTTTCCCCATGAATTTGCTTTTTAATAAAAACTTTGTTAACCATCTGTGTACAATGAAATAAAAATTCAATACCACCCATTCTAAATTCACAATTTGTTTTTAATCATAGCCAAATGAGCTTTTGATGAAACATCAAATTTTATACGTGGAAAGGGCCTCAATTTCCTTCTGAATGTCATCCTGAAAGATAATTTTCTAGCTGATAGCTGAATACTCTAAGGTACAGTGAGTCATTCTGTGGACAATCCATTGCATGTTTGGTTTTCCTAGCACAGTCACAGAACCTACCCCAGGAGCCTTGAGGATGCATTGGCCCTTTCTTCTAGGACTCTGCAGACTTATGGATCTTCTGTATGGTACCTTCCCAGAATTTGAGGAATACAGGTATGTTTCTATCAATTTCTCTCTTTTTTAGAACAGTGAAAAATTTCCAATTTATACACTCCCTTATTTTGAAAGTTCTTCTTTTTATTGTAAATATCTTTTTAGTTGTAGATGGACACAATACCTTTATTTTATTTACTTATAGGTGTTTCTGAGGATCAAACCTGGTGCCTCACACATGCTAGGAGAACCCTCTATTGCTGAGCCACAACCACAGCCCTTGTAACTTCTTCTTAATAATTTTCCAGTTTCTGATTCCCTCACAGGTAGGTTCACTCTCTTTCTACCTGCCTGTCAACCCCTGTTGGGATACCCATGGTCACAGCTGGAAGGTGTGATTTCTCTAGTCTAGGTTGTGGTCCTTCCCCCACAGCAGACAATGTCAGACAATGTCACAAGCATGGTTCATAGGCATTCAGGCCTGAGCCATGTGCAGGTTGTGGGGAGTATTTCCCAGGTCCTTTGAAACAAGAGATGGTACAGTAACTAGAGCAGCAAAATTTCACATAGAATATTTGTGAAAACATACATTCATGGGCCCCTACCCATACATACTAAATAAGAAACTCTGGAGGTAGGGCAGCAATCTGTTCTAAGAAACTCCTAGTGATTCCAATGCAGGCAAATTTTGAGAAGCTCTGGAAATGGTTCACGTGGCATGGTCACGAGTGATTATAACCGGTGGAGGAATAAGTACCATTTCCCTGTCACTTGCCCCCAAATTATCTCCATAAAGGTCCTGAGTGACTTGGTCTCGACACAGAGTCTCTGCTATAATATATTTTGTGATGAGGTCAAGAAGCCAAATTATCTATGGAAAGGTGAGGTATGGGGGCTGAGGATATAGCTAAGTTGGTAGAGTGCTTGCCTCACATGCACAAGGCTCTGGGTTCAATCCCCACCACTGCCAAAAAAAAAAAAATGTGCACTACCTTCTTAAGGAAACATTATTTCAATGTAATATATCTTTAGCAAAAGACCAGATGATCAATTGGTTCCTACTATTGTAAGTCAATGCACACTCAGACTCTGGGTTGTCGCCAGTTTTCCATCACTGTGGCAAAATCCCTGAGAAAATCAACTTAAAAAGAGGAAAGATTTATTTGGCTTATGGTTTCAGAGATTTCGGTCCACAGTCACTTGGCCATGTTACCTTAGTGCTTGTTATGAGGCCATACATCATGGTGGGAAGTTCTTGGTAAGGAATACTGCTCACCGTGGTGGCCAGAAAGCAAAGAGAGGGAGAGAAAGAAGTCAGAATCCAAATATTCTCTTCAGGGCCACACCCTCAATGACCTAACCTCTTCTACTAGGTCACACTTCACAAAGTTTCTCCCACCACCTGATAGCACCGCTTTTTTTTCCCTATGAATTTGCTTTTTAATAAAAACTTTGTTAACCATCTCTATACAATTTCCTTCTGAATGTCATCCTGGAAGATAATTTGCAGGTGGTGATCAAGCCTTCAACATATGGCCTTTGGGGGACATTTCAGATCCAAACCATAGCAGACCACCCCCAAGGTTATTGTCCGTCACTGAGCTGCTACAGAGCAAATGAGCCCCCTAGATAAGGAGGATCTGATTTGCCACTGGATATTCTGCATGACCACAAGCCACTTCTTATTCCGCAAACTCATACGCTTCTATACAATTTTTTCCTTGCCATGGCACTTCAGGTAAAAATAGAAGTAGACCCTGATCTCAAGGACTCATTAGCATTTTAAGAGCTCTTGATAAAGAATGGAAGCAAAAAGAAAGAAACCTCAAAAGGATCTTCATACAAAGCAGAGCATGGCTGCCCCTGTGTACTCTTCTCCTTAGGGTTCACTTGTGAGGGGAACTTTGTGAAATTCATGGCAGTTGTTCCAATAGGCAAGTTTCAAATGGACAAAAAAATCACAATGACCAGAGTTTAATGCTAAAAATATTCTTCTTCTTTACCCTTTTGACAATCCAATTAAAACATTCTCTTTGATTCTCAATATTAAAATAATATGAACCATGGCCTAAAGAAGATGAGGTTATAAATAAAATCCCCTGACTGGTTGCTTGGAAGGTCTGCACAGATCTTGACATAACTGAACCCATGTTTCTTGATTTCATCTTCATTCAAATGGTGCCACTGAGCTCTCAACACCCCCGTCCAAAACCCATGAAACTTAGTAACTGGTGTCCACTGGGTGGTGTTCACTGAGAAAATGAACATGAACTCCCCCCATGGAGATCAGTGAGAAAGATCCCATGTAAAATATTTCTTTTCATGATAGCACAACAGCTTTAATTTGTACATTTCCATTTGCAATATCTCCCCTCCTTTCACTACTGTGCATAAGATGGGCCACAAAGAAGTTAGCAAACAGAAATGTTTCTTTGAAATTTTATTCTTTAGGATGCCTGAAACAGTACAGTTTTTGAGAAATTCAGGCATTTTTTTTTTGCAAACAAAGAAATTTGCTCTATAATATATAAAACCTATATAAGAAATTATTTGGAAAACTGAAGAAGTATCTTCTAAGGGGAAAATAGAGTAAAGCGATTGTTACTGAAAGCTCAGTCCTTTTTTCCCAAAGCCAATTCAATAACAAAGACAAGATTTAGGGAAAAGGAAGTTTGATTGCTTTGCCAGCCAAGAAGAAACACAGGGGATTCCTGTTGCAGAATCTGTGGTTCTAACCATCAGGGGAAGCAGAGGGCCTTTAAAGAGGTGATTCAAAGGTTACATTCCAGCTGTGCCCTGTCAGGGGTCATGATTCACTTGTAGCCTTGAGAGATAAAACTATATCTTAGGTCTTCTGATACAACCCCTGAAGTCTGAATTATTTCATTTCTGTGGTCTCTGTGCTTAAGGATAGATAACCCGGCCTAGGATGGGAAGAAGGCTAATCTTTCTTCTCCTAAGACTAGGGATGAGGGGAAGGCAAAGAGAAAGAAAAAATATGTAACAGCTTTAAAATAAGCTGCAGTGGCAGAGCAGCAAGGGTCGTGTGCAAAGTATGAAATAAAACTCTGTTACAGGATGTCTATATATATATATATAAAATATATATTTACCCTTATATCTCATCTCATTGTACAGAAGTATATGTTTTTTTCAAATTATCTCTCAAGAAGTAAAAAATATCACAGAGTAATGACTGACATAGATCTATTCTTCTTTCTCTAGTACTCAGGGCCCGGGAGTTGAGTTACGACCTCCATAGCATATTCTGTCAGAAAGTTCCCAAAGGCCTCTCACCATGTGTACTTAGGAGAGACAAGAGCAGGATCACAAAACTCCCCTGTATCTCCCTCCACTGATTCCTGAGGAACAGAAAGCCATTACTCCTTAAACCCATTGTTTTAAATACAAGATGAGTTTTTAAAAAACTGCAAAGTTTTCTCCCATGCTCTTTTAGATGTGGTTTTCATAACATATCAGAGCAAGTAACTCAGGTATAATGACCCTCATTACACTGACACCAAAATCAAGCAAGAGTTATGTCAGCAAGTTAGTGTCACAGGAGAGTGGGGAGCTGAAGCTCTAAAGCTTGGTTCTTGTGTCCTGATGAAAGAAAGTTTAAAGTCAGACACACACACACACAAAAAAAAAAAAGCAAGAAAGAGAATTTTTTATTTTATTTTTTAATTTTTTTTCTAATTCGTTATACATGACAGTAGAATGCATTTTAACACATTGTACACAAATGGAGCACAACTTCTCATTTCTCTGGCTGAACATGGTACAGAGTCACACAGGTAGTATAGTCATACATGTACATAGGGTAATAATGTCTGCCTCATTTCATCATCCTTCCCACCCTCAAAACCCTCCCCTACCCCCACTCCCCTCTGCCCCATCCTAAGTACCTTCATTTTTCCCTATCACTCCTTATCAGAGAAAACATTTGACCTTTGGTTTTTTGGTTTTGGCTTATTTTGCTTAGTGTGATATTCTCCAACTCCATCCATTTACCTGCAAATGCCATAATTTCATTCTTCTTTAAGGCTGAGTAATATCCCATTGTGTATACATACCATAATTTCTTTATTCATTCATCTGTTGAAGGGCATCTAGGTTGATTCCATAGTTTAGCTATTGTGAATTGAGTTTCTATAAACATTGATGTGGCTGTGTCACTGTAGTATGCTGATTTTAAGTCCTTTGGGTATAAACCAGAGAGTGGGATAGCTGGGTCAGATGGTGATCCATTTCAAGTTTTCTAAGGCATCTCCATCTGCCTTCTATAGTGGTTGCACCAATTTGCAGTCCACCAGCAATGTATGAGCTTATTTTTTTTCTTCAACACTTATTGTTCCTTGTATTCTTAATAATTGCCATACTTACTAGAGTAAGATGAAATCTTAGAGTAGTTTTTATTTTCATTTCTCTAATTATAGAGATGATGAACATTTTTTAATATGTTTGTTGATCAGTTGTATTTCTTCTTCTGTGAAATGAATGTTCAGTTTCTTGGCCCATTTATTGGTTGGGTTATTTGTTTTTTGGTGTTAAGTTTGAGTTTTTTATATATCCTAAGGATTAATGCTTTATCAGAGGTGCATGTGGTAAAGATTTCTCCCATTCTGTAGGCTCTCCCTGCACCTTATTGGTTGTTTCCTTTGCAGAGAGGCAGCTTTTTAGTGTGAATTCATCCCATTTATTGATTCTTAATTTTATTTCTTGCCCTTTAGGAGTCTTGTTAAGAAAGTCAGGTCCTAAGCTGATATGATGAAGATTTGGGCTGCTTTTTCGTCTATTAAATGCAGTTTCTAGTGCCTAAGTCTTTGATCCACTTTTAGTTGAGTTTTGTGCAGGATGAGAGAGGGTTAACTTCATTTTGCTTCATTTGGATTTCCAGTTTTCTCAGCACCATTTGTTGAATAAGCTACCTGTTCTCCAATGTGTGTTTTGGGTGCCTTTGTCTCATATGAGATAATCGTATTTATGTAGGTTTGTTTCTGTGTCTTCTATTCTGTACCATTGGTCTACATGTCTATTACCATGCTGTTTTTGTTACTATTGCTCTGTATTATAGTTTAAGTTCTGGTATTGTGATGCCTCCTGGTTCACTCTTTGCTAAGGATTGCTTTGGCTATCCTGGGTTTTTTATTTTTTTCAAATGAATTTCATGATTGCTTTTTCTATTTCTATGAAGAATATCTTTGGGATTGTAGTAGAAATTGCATTAAATCTGTAAAGCACTTTTGGTAGTATGGCCATTTTGACAATATTAATTCTACCTACCCAAGAGCATAGGAGATCTTTCCATCTTCTAAGGTCTTTTTCAATTTCTTAATTTAGTATTCTGTAGTTTTCATTATAAAGGTCTTTCACCTCTTTTGTTAGATTGATTCACAATACTGTTTTGTTAGATTGATTCACAATAGTGTTTATTCTCTCTCTCTTTCTCTCTCTCTCTCTCTCTCTCTCTCTCTCTCTCTCTCTCTCTATATATATATATATATATATATATATATATATATATATATATATGGTGATTTTCCTAATTTCTCTTTCAGAGGATTAATCACTGATGTGCAAAAATGCATTTGATTTATGGGTATTAATTTTGTATCCTGCTACTTTGCTGAATTCATTTATTAATTCTAGAAGTCTTCTGGTAGAATTTTTTGGATGTTCAAAATATAGAATCAGCAAACAGTGGTAGTTTGAATTCTTCTTTTCCTATTTGTATCCCTTTAAGAGAATTTTTAATAAGTGAAAGTAAAGTGACAGTAAATAAAACTCAAGCAGAGAGCACTTTGGAGTGGGTTATCACGGAGAAGAGCAAGACAAAGGAAACAATGCTGCCTCCAAATTTATTGCTGTTTGATGTTTGTCAGGAGAACTGGGTTCCATCTTCTGCAGTCTTCACCAATCAGATGTTTATCTCCCCCTTCGTGTTGGGTGAGGAGTTTTTGACCTTCATTCATCCTCTCCAATACTATGACCATCCCATCAGGGACTTCATCAAAGTTAATCTTACTTTACTTCAGGTGCTGAAATTAATGATGAGACAAAATTCCTTTTGGTGCAACTGCACCATAAATGACATTACCCTTCTGAAAAAAGTTGAAAAACCTATGGCCATAAATCCTAACTTTACAATGACCTCAGTAGACCCTGACAGGAATTAGCATCATTGATCTTTCCTTTTTGCTGTGTTTGTTAATTGGCTCCCTTTATTTCCTCCTGTTTATTCTCAGGGTTAGTACACCCGTTGTTGTTCTATAAATTGCTTTATTGTCATTAAAGACAATTTCAAAGAAACCAATGACCCTGCTATGTTATTGGTTCACATTTCTATACTCATTACTATTACCTACCATAAAGATCTCCAAGTTTCTTCCACAAAATTAATGTGAACATTGTCCAACATTGTTAAAAATCAACTTTTTCAGAACTCTATAATAATCGACAAAAGGCTCATAGCAATCCAGGGAATGTGTATTCAAGGAAAATGGTAATAACAGTGCCTTTTATGATTTTTAACTTGGTCTAGTCACATCTCTCTCTCCTTAGCTCTGTGGTACCCTTTAAACTCATCCTAGTAGGTGTGAGAAAATGCAGGCCCTGAAAAGGCATTTGTGACTCTCCAAAGGCTCACCCTAGAGAATTTCCATTATCTGATCAGCCTGAAAATTCTCTGGAAACATCCATTTTCAACATCTGTCTTTATTGGACCTAAGGCAGCGTTCACTCATTGTGAACAACATTCCTATCCCCCACCTCATGTATTTTTCTAAAACATTTGGTGGCAATTGTTTAATATCTAAATTGCTTAGAAGGACGATACAGCTGAAGCAAAAAGAAGCTGATCACAAAACTTAAAAGGGAAAAATGGGAAATAAAGAAAAAGGACTTTAGAAGAATCTCAAAATATTCCTGGCAATGGGGAAGGTCATGTGCATGTGCAGAACTGAGAGCACACCCAGAAAAAAACCCGAGAGACTCCAGGATCTCATCTCTGGCTGACCTCAAAGGTACACACAACCTGGAGGTGAAGGCCAAGGCAGAGTTGCAAACTGCCTACCAGAGTGAGGAAGATAGGTCCCAAGACACACGTAGAACCACCTAGCAAACTCTGGGAGACTTATTGATTTAAATCTAAAGAAACATTTAAAGAGACTTCTGTCTAACCAGTAGCTTAATTGAAAAATTTACTGAAAGGTGTCAAAAGTAAATTTAAAATGGAAGAACAAATAACTAGTGAACTTGAAAACAGGTCAGTTGAAATTATACATGCCAAGTGATTGAAAGGAAAATACACAGAGACTTACAGACCTTAGGGACACCATCAAGCATACCAGCATACACATGTTGGGAGTCACAGAAGAGGAGAAAAAAAGAGGGGGACAGAAAGATTATTCAAAGTGACCAAAACTTTACGAGATGTCATGAAAAACATGAATCTGCCTGTCTATACTCAGTGAGTCCATATCTAAACATATCATAATCAAGTTGCCCAAAGCCAAAGACAAGGGACTGTGAAAGCAGAAAACTAAAAGTGACCATGATACATTGGAAGTCCTCAGTAAGATTAATACTGAGCTCCCAACTGAAATCAGGGGGGCCAAAGGGCAGCAAACTGACATTTTCAATCAAGCAAAAAATAAAAAGGTCAACCAAGAATTCCTTACATAGGAAGGCTATCCTTCAAAAATTAATAGTAAAGTAAGACAAACCCAGTTTTATTTTTTAAACTGAGAGAGTTGTAAATAGTATATCTATATTATACCAAAAAGGAGCTTGGAGTGGTGATACTCACCTGGAATCCCAGCTACTCAGGAGCCTGAGGTGGGATGATCACAAATTTGAGGTCAGCTCGGGCAACTTAGCCAGATCCTGAATCAAAATACAATGAAATAATATTAAAAAGAGGTTGGGATGTAGCTGAGTGCTTACCTAGTATGTGGGAGTGCTGGGTTCAATGCCCAGTTTCCCCGACCACACACACTCACACACAAAATGACACTGGAAAGTAACTCAAATCCACAGGAAGAAATAAAGAACACTGGAAAAGGTAGAAACAGGTAAATATAAAAGATAGTATAATAAAGCTATTTTTCTTGTATTTTATTTAAAATACAGCTACATAAAATAATTACAAAACTGTTTTAACAGGCTTATAAAGTATAAAGATATAATTTCTATGATAATAATAGCACAAAATTGTGGAGAATGGAGCTATATAGAACCAAATTTTTAATATGTTACTAAAATTAAATTGGCATTAATCCAAGCTATATTGTTATGAAATTGGATGCTAATTGTAGTCCCCAGGGCAACCATTAAGAAAATAATTCAAATTATAATAAAAGAAAGTGACAAGAAATTTTAAATGGTAAACTTCAGAAAATCAAATGCAAAAATAGGCAATAAAAGGTCAAGGGAGGAACAGAAAAGACATAAGATATATAGAAAACAAGCAGCAAAATGAGAGAAATATAAACTCACCATATTAGAAATTTCATTAAATATGATTAATTATTCTAATGAGAAGGCTAGAGTTGGAAAAATGAATGGGAAAAATAAAAACATGATTCAAGAACACGCTACAAGAGATGCACTTTAAATCCAAATACAACAGCTCAAATGGGAATCACTTGAAAATGAAAGAAGAGGAAAAGACTTGCTATGCAAACAGTAGCTAAGAACAGGTAAGTCTAATCTAATAACGTATGAAATATACTTTCAGACAAACACTGTTATTAGAGACAAAGAAGGACATTTCATAAAGATAAAAGTGTCAACCAAAAGGAAGACACAGCAACTGTGAAAATAATAGCCCCAAACAACACATACCCAAAACCGATAGCAATTGTTGTAATTGAAGGGAGGAATACACAATTTAAAATTAACAGCTGAAGACTCCAATGAGCCACATTCAATAATGGAGGGAAGAAGAAAGTTGCATTATTCACTTCACAATTTCAAAACTTGCTGCAAAGCTGTAATAATCAACACAGTGTGGTGGTGGCATGAGAATGGACGTATATAGATCAATAAGGTGAAAGAGAGTTCAGTTTAAATTTAAACTGAATTAAATGAGTCTCAATTTAAATTATTATTTATTTAATTTTAAAGAATGATTATTTAATTTTTGATTAGAGGGTCAAAATCATTTGATGAGGTATGACATGTCTTTTCAACAAATAACTTTGTGATAATTGGAGGTCCTCATTGAGGATACCCTATCTCACACCATACTAAAGCAATCAAAATAGATGAAAGAACTAAATGTAACTATAAAGCCTTAAAAGGAAATAGAAGAAAACATTGTTTGTAAATTTTCATGAGCTTGGATTTAGGCAATATTTTTTGAAATATGACACCAAAAGCACAAATAACAAAATATGGAAAATTAGAAGTGTTGGAGTAGATGTGGGAAAATTGAAACCCCCCTGTATTACTTGTAAAACATGTTAAATGGTACAGATCCTTTAAAAAACAGGTCATCAATTCCTCAAAAAGTTAAACATTAAGTTGTCATATGATCCAGTAATTTTATGCCTACGTGTGTGCCCAAAAGAACTGAGTCATTTACCCGTAGACAAACAGGTACACAAATTTTCACTCATTAGTCATAATGACCCCAAACTGGAAAGAACACAAATACCTATTAACTGGTGAATGGACAAACAAAATGTAGTATATGCAACAAAGAAGTATTGTTCAACCATAAAGAAGCATGCATTATGGATACCTGCTACAACATGCATGAATACTGAAAACAATATGTTAAGTGAAATAAGGCAGACACAAAGGACCACTAAAATACGTTTCCTTTTATGAAATATGTAGAATAGGCAAATATAGAGAAATAGAAAGTAGATTAGTGATTGCTAAGAGTTGCTTTGAGACAGGGATGGGGAGTGGCCACTAATAGGAAGGGTTGCATTCATGATGAAAATTATTAGAAATTTGATAATGGTGATGGGTCATGACTCTGAATATATTTACAATTAACTGTATACTTTAAAAGGATGACTTTTAGAACATTTGCATTAAAGCTCAACTTTATTAAAAAACATTAATAAAAAGCCCAAAGTACACTGTTATATTGTGTGCATTTACAAAAATGTAACAACAAATCCCACTATTATAATGCACCAATAAGAAGCCGGGGTTGGGGAGATCTCGGTTACTCTCACAACAGAAATCCTATGACAGAGATATATATTTTCCTCCAATTTACACAACAGAATTTGAGGATTACAGAATTTAAGTTTTCCAAGGTCATCAAGTACCATTTCTCTGTTACCAATTGAAGAAATTTTGAAATAAACTTATTCCAGATAGTCTATTTTCTAAGATCCAAAAGGCAATGCATTTTGTTTGGATTTATTGCGCTTTGCTTTGGTGTTTTTATTTATTTGATCATTTCCAAATATTGGTGTCTATAATTTCAATTTTATAGATCAGGAAACTAAGTTTTTGAGATTTAAAGTAAAATACCCAAATACAAGCAGTACTAGAATGGCAGTACTAGAATTTGAACTCAATGAATCTGTTAAAAGGAAGAAAAAGATATTTTTAACCATTTCAGCCCTTGGGAGTTAGAATTAGGCAAAGCCCTATTTTCTTCCTTTTTTAAAGACATTTATGTATTTATTTATTTGTTTGTTTATTTATTTATTTGTGATGCTGAAGATTTAACCCAGTGCCACACACATGCCAGGCAAGTGCTCTACCACTGAGCTACAACCCCAGCCCAGCCCTATTTTCTTGTACCACTGGATTTTTTAATATTAAAAAAGCAATAACAGTCACACTACTATTAGGCAACTTCGTTTAAAATGTCTACTGACTATTTATGTGACATTTCATAAAAAGTGAAACTATAAGGTGCAGATATCAAATTGGTGGTTGCCAGCTTGGGGCAGGACTGAGAAGACGAATAGACTACACAGGAACACAAGGTAACTTTTGACTTTTTAAAAAATAATTTATTGCAATGTTAAGGATTCAAATATCACTGAGCAACATCTTCAGCACTTTTTATTTTTCATTTTAAGGAATGATCTTGCTAAGCTGCCTTAAACTTGTAATCCCCCTGCCTTAGCCTCCCAAGTCACTGGGATTACAAGCATATGCCACTATGCCTGACTAACAAAGTTAACTTTTGAGGTGATAGAATGCATCTTCATCATGGTGGTTACCGGTGATGTGCATTTGTCAAAACTCAGAACTGCTCAGGAAAATGTATGAAATGTTACAAAATGTAAATTTTACCTCAACAACATTGAATATCAATAGGATCAATGACATCCTAGGCTTTTGTGTGGATTATAGATGGGGCAGTAAAGGTGACCCAGGTCACAATAAGATAAGTAAATCCCAAGAACAGAGAACCCTCCACCATACCTATATCCTCTAAGAAAACCATAACCATATGCTGGAGCTGTGGTATGAAAATCTGCTCTCTTAAATCTTATTTCTCCACCAAGTATATAAAATTCTTTTAGAAACTGTTTCCCTTAGTGATTTTTTATTGAGAGAGAGAAAGAGAGAGCGAGAGAGATATAAAGACAGATATATTAATAGCCACATTTTTCAGCAAAAATTGTCACATTAGTGCCCCGTGAGATTAGAAAGTCAAAACAATTAATGCACACACAGAAAACTTCATTATTGTTTAGTCTGGGTTTCCTACCCAGCATATCCAGAACACTGGGAAGAGGAAGTCTTAGTTATCAGATGTTATAAGAATGCAGGCAGGAATGACATACTAGCTGGTACTCCCAGACCTGCTGTTTGGGGTTCCCAGAGAGATCTGTCTGCAGACTTCATAAGAAATGAGTCAGCCCAGGCTGAATTCTTCCTTTCAGTGAAGCACAAAGTCACTCTGTAAATACACACACACACACACACACACACACACACACACACACACACACAAAGTGACTCAACAAAATGTGAGTAGTTGAAGAAAGGCAGATAATTGAAATAGGCAGTTGTCACTAAGTCACATCTCAAAACCTGATTGTTAAATTAGTATTCTAGCAAATAGCATCACACTTATTATGTGCCTAGCACCATTCTATCAAGTCTTAATCTACTAAAAATAATACCTACAGAGTAGGCATTATCTCCATATGAAAAACAATGAAACTGAAGCACAGGTGAATAAAGACTTCTCAAAATCACAGAGTCTGTAAGTGGCAATGCCAAGATTTGAATCTAGCCAAAAGTTCCCTGCTCGTTACTAATGTATGCTGCATTTTTATGATTACATTACAGTGTTCAGATGCAGATGAGGCTTGGGATATGGCTGAGTTGTAGAGCACTTATCCTGGATTCAATCCCCAGGGCCAAAAAGAAAGAAAAGAGGAGGAGGAGGATGGGGAGGAGAAGAAGCAGAAGGAGGAGGAGGAGGGGGAGGAGAAGGAGGAGATTATTTCACATTTGTCTACCTGTGCATACATAGGTATAGGTAGTACATATCAAAACCTACAGACAGAAAGAGAGATAGGAGAGACGGATGACTAGAAGGGTGGGTAATGGTTGGGTAAAAAGATGAATGGATGGAAGTGACGCACATCTGTTAGGCTTGTGATGCTGTGATCAAAACAGCCAACAAAAATAAGTTACGGAAGAAAAGTTTATTTTGGCTCACCTTTCAAAGGTTCAGTCCATGGTTGGCCAACTCTGGGCCCAAGGTGGGATAGAACTTCACGGTGAAAGGACATGGCAGAGGAAAGCTGCTTAGGACATGACAACCATTTAGCAGAGAGTTCTGCTCACCAGAAGAAGCACATCTGAGCATTAGATTTCTAACCTGCAGATCTTCAGCAGAAAGAGAGTATGTTGTTTTAAGCCATTAAAGTTTGTAGTAATTGACTTACTGTGGCAGTAGAAAGCTAATACAGATATATAGTCAAAATGTGCATATGATCTGTGGATAACATAAATATATTAATATTAAATTTTCTGATTTTGATTGATAGGAAAAAATCATGTATATGAGAAAGTTCTTATTTTTAGAAGTTACATTCTGAAGTCAATAAGGATAAATAGGCCCAAAGTCTCTAACTCACTTTCAATGGTTCAGGTTAAAAAACACATAAAATAGTGTGTGTTTGTGTGTGTGTGTGTGTGTGTGTGTGTGTGTATAATATATATACCTTTATGAGATCTAAATATATATTCACATCTCCTACATAGGTATGCATAAATATGTAATACATATTTATTTTTATCTCTTACATAAAATAAAGATTTATATATTGTGCAAAGTACATATTTACATATTGTATTTACATATTTATTGAGAGAGAATAGTAAAGCCAACAAAACAAATTGCAAGCATTTCATGAATCTGGGTAAAGCATATAATGGAGACTTCTTTTATTATTCTTGCAGTTTTCCTGAAAAAGTTTGAATTGTGTCAAAATAGAATGTGACCCAAAAAAAACAATTCTAAAGTCTTGGGAAACTGAAGAAAAGGCTCCAGGACTTATTAGTCCCTAAAGGGCAATGCTGAGCCCCAACTCAAAAGCCTGGCCTTCAATGTCATATACAGAAGCAAACAGTAAGAGCCAGTGGAAATAATGGCATTTGTTGACATGTTTCAACTGAAGGAAGGGAGAAGGTCATCATGTCTGCATGGGCAATTATTGAGCATTCTTCAGTGTTTCTCCCCAAAGTGTATCAAGACTCAATTCACACCAATGTGAATCTCCTTCAAAAAACTGAAGCCTAAATGAACTTTCTAAATCCATTTGCTAGACTGTAGGATGCGGCTTGATCAAGTTGAGAGAAATGGAGCATGCTTCCTGCCTTGCCCCAAGAACCACTCTTGTTTCTGAATTTGTCAGCTTTTGTGAGGTCCCCTCATCTCATATAATGTGTATCTGCCTGGAATATGTGGGTGGACACCAAGGAAGAGCAGGTGTGCAGGTGCACAAGTACCTGGGAAAAAAGGATACAGAATCCAGAATCCACTTGCTGGAGCCTAAGAAAATTGCTGGGTTTGCTTGTGATTTTTTCTTCTGTAAAAATTAAACATTTTTTTAAACCCAGGGTCACTTATACCACTGAACCAAATCCCCAATTCCCCCTCCCCTTTTTTTATTTTAAGACAGTCTTGCTAAATTGCTTAGGGCCTCACTAAATTGCTGAGCCTGGCCTCCAACTTATGTGTCTCCTGTCTCAGCCTCCAGAGTCACTGGGATTACAGGTGTACATCACCACACCCTGTTTAAATATTGAACTTCTTGAGTAAAAAGGCACAGTATTAAACTTTCTTTGCATATCTCATAACCCCTGACTTCATGTGAATTTTTTAAATTTATTTTTAGTTGTAAGTGGACACAATATCTTTATTTTACTTGTTTATATGTGGTGCTAAGGATCAAACCCAGGGCCTCACACATGTTAGGCAAGAACTTGCCACTGAGCCACAGCCAGAGCCCCAGGTTTAAATATTAACAAATATTTGTGCATTATATTATAAATTTAAGAGATGGTGTTGCATAAAAAAGAAGATCTTTAAAATTGATATAAAATAAAAATAGCTGTAATATGGGTAGATTTATGTTGTATCTTAGCACTTGGTATAACAAGAGACTATGCTTCTAGAACATCCTTATAAATGTGACTTATTTATCTGTTCTAATTTTTGTTTCCAATTTCAAAAATTCTCATCAACAATCAGTGGCCACCATCTTGGAGAGCTGAAGTATCCACCGCCACTCTCCAACAGACTGCAACAATAAAACAGGTGTGTGTCACTCAGCTCATCCCCCATACATCGGGGAATTCGCATAAAATCTCTCCTAGGCTTTCCGGGGGGAGGGAGTATCAGAGTGAGCCTGCATAAAGACTAGGGGGGAACTAGAGACACTTGGCCTTCAACTCCCCCTCCCATCAGCAGCCAAAACGAAACCTGTCTAGCCAGGTGGAATCCTGTGGAATCTGTGGAATCCTGCTGGATGAGCCCACACTGACCCCCGGGCTGAGTACGGGATTTCAGAGGGGGAAGGAAGCGGTACAGTTCTATCCCCCACAACGGAAACAAAACAATAGAGTGCTGGGGTTCCCAATAGCCACCCTCCACACCCAACAAACGGCAGGCCCAGAGTACAGTTTGAACTGCTGAGAGCCATCACTCAGGGGAAGTAGCAGGAGAAACCAGGGGACTAGAGGCGAGGCCCTCACGACTGGGCAGCTGGAAACCGCAGGCCCGTTGGCGACAGTTCACCCACTGCCCGCATAACTGGGCGGTAGGAGAACGCCCGCCCGCCGGCTACCAACCGCACGACTGGAGATCGCCCGCCCACCAGTGACAGCCGGCTCGCTGCCTGCGCGACTGGGCGGCTGGAGTCCACCCCCCACACCGCCACACCCCCACACCCCCACTGGCAACTGATCACCCGCCCCCTTCCTGTGATACTGGGCGGCTGGAGAACGCCCACCTGCCGCCACTGGGAGCTGAAACCAAACAGAGACAGTCCAGTCACACACCCCCATTAGGACACCCCGGCAAGCAGCCTGGGGCCCGTCATAGCAGAGTAGTGACGTCACTGGAGCTTGGCCTTCGGAATTCTTTCCCAGTGGAATCCACGTTAGCAGGCACAGTTTAACAACACAAAGGAGAGACAACAGAGTAATACAGAACCAAAACAAATCTATAGAAGAGAGTAGAAACACAGCAATCAAATAGAGCTGGAAAGTAACGTGAACAACATGAGAAAACAAGGGAAAAAAGGAGTACAAACAATGCAGGACAACTTAATTCTACAGGAGGACATAGAAATATCAGAAGCAGGGATAGGGAAGGAACTCAAGGCATACCTAACTCGAATGGAAAGGAATATTAGAGAAGACATGAGACAGCAAGTCCAAGCAATAAAAATATATTTTGAAGATGAATTAAACAAACAAATTCAAATGGCAAAGAACGAGCTCTACCAGGAGATAGAGATCTTAAAAAAAATCAAACAATAATCCTAGAATTGCAGGAAACTATAAACCAAATTAAAAACTCAAATGAGAATATTAAAAATAGACTTGATCAAGTAGAGGTCAGAACATCAGATAATGAAGACAAGGTTTATCAACTTGAAAAGAATATAGTCAACACAGAAAAGATGCTTAAATCCAACAAGCAATCTATTCAAGAGATATGGGATGTCATAAAAAAAAACAAATTTGAGAGTCATCGGGATAGAAGAAGGCACAGAGGAAACCAAAGGAATGGACAGCATATTAAATGGAATAATTCTAGAAAACTTCCCAGAGATGAAAGATGGAATAGATTGCCAAATCCTGGAAGCCTACAGGACCCCAAGTATTCAAAACCATAATAGACCAACTCCAAGACATATAATTATGAAGATAGCCAACATACAGAACAAGGAGAGAATATTAAAAGCTACGAGAGAAAGGAGGCAGATTACATTCAGGGGTAAACCAATTAGGTTAATGACTGATTTCTCATCACAGACTTTGAAAGCGAGAAGATCCTGGAACAATGTATTTCAAACACTGAAAAATAATGGATTCCAACCAAGAATACTGTATCCAGCAAAATTAAGCTTCAGATTTGACAATGAAATTAAAATCTTTCATGATAAACAAAAGCTAAAAGAATTCGCAGCACGAAAACCAGCACTGCACAGCATTTTGGGCAAAATACTACAAGAAGAGGAATTGAAAAATAGTGCCCAAAACTAACAGCAGGAGGTATCTCAGTAAAGGGGGAGGAAAATAACCAAAAAGTAAAACTAGCCAAACTAAAATAAATAAATAAAGAAGCATGACTGGAAGTACAAATCATATCTCAATTGTAACCTTAAATGTTAATGGCCTAAACTCACCAATCAAGAGACATAGGCTAGTAACCTGGATCAAAAAAACAAATCCAACAATATGCTGCCTTCAGGAGACTCATATGATAGGAAAAGACATACACAGGCTGAAGGTAAAAGGTTGGGAAAAATCATACCACTCACATGGCGCTCAGAAGCAAGCAGGAGTGGCCATACTCATATTGAATAAAATCAACTTCAAACCAAAGTTAATCAAGAAGGATAAAGAAGGACACTATATACTGTTAAAAGGAACCATCCACCAACAAGACATAACAATTATCAATTTGTATGCACCAAGCAATGGAGCTGCAACGTTCATAAAACAAACTCTCCTCAAGTTCAAGAGTCAAATAGACCACAACACAATAATTATGGGTGACTTCAACACACCACTCTCGCCATTAGACAGATCCTCTAGAAAAAAACTGAATAAAGAAACTATAGAACTCAACAGCACGATCAATAACCTAGACTTAACCGACATATATAGAATATATCAACCATCATCAAGTGGATACACGTTCTTCTCAGCAGCACATGGATCCTACTCAAAGATAGACCATATATTATGCCATAAGGCAACTCTTAGTAAATATAAAGGCTTGGAGATAATACCATGCACCATATCTGATCATAATGGAATGAAATTGGAAATCAATGATAAAAGAAGGAAGGAAAAATCCTACATCACATGGAAAATGAACAATATGTTACTGAATGATCAATAGGTTACAGAAGACATAAAGAAGGAGATGAAAAAATACTTAGAGACAAATGATAATACAGACACAACATACCGGAATCTATGGGACACAATGAAAGCAGTTTTAAGAGGGAAATTCATTTCTTGGAGTTCTTTCCTCAAAAAAAAAAAAAAAACCAACAAATAAATGAACTCACACTACACCTCAAAAACCTAGAAAAGGAAGAGCAAAACAACAGCAAATGTAGTAGAAGACAAGAAATAATTAAAATTAGAGCAGAAATCAACGAAATTGAAACAAAAAAAAACATTGAAAAAATTGATAAAACTAAAAGTTGGTTCTTTGAAAAACTAAATAAGATAGACAGGCCCTTAGCCATACTAACGAAGAGAAGAAGAGAGAGAACTCAAATTACTAACATATGGGATGAAAAAGGCAATATCACAACAGACACTACAGAAATACAGAAGATAATTAGAAAGTATTTTGAAACCCTATATTCCAATAAAATAGAAGATAGTGAAGATATTGATAAATTTCTTAAGGCATATGATCTGCCCAGATTGAGACAGGAAGACACACACAATTTAAACAAACCAATAACAAAGGAAGAAATAGAAGACATCATCAAAAGACTACCAACCAAGAAAAGCCCTGGACTGGATGGGTATACAGTGGAGTTTTACAAAACCTTTAAAGAAGAACTAATACCAATACTTTTCAAGCTATTTCAGGAATAGAAAAAGAAGGAGCTCTTCCAAATTCATTCTATGAGGCCAACATCACTCTGATCCCTAAACCAGACAAAGACACTTCAAAGAAAGAAAACTACAGACCAATATCTCTAATGAACTTGGATGCAAAAATTCTCAATAAAATTCTGGTGAATCGAATACAAAAACATATCAAAAAACTTGTGCACCATGATCAAGTAGGATTCATCCCTGGGATGCAAGGCTGGTTCAATATACGGAAATCAATAAATGCTATTCACCACATCAATAGACTTAAAGACAAGAACCATATGATCATCTCGATAGATGCAGAACAAGCATTTGACAAAGTACAGCATCCCTTTATGTTCAAAACACTAGAAAAACTAGGGATAACAGGAACTTACCTCAACATTGTAAAAGCTATATATGCTAAATCTCAGACTAGCCTCATCCTAAACGGAGAAAAACTGAAAGCATTCCCTCTAAAATCTGGAACAAGACAGGGATGCCCTCTATCACCACTTCTATTCAATTTAGTTCTCGAAGTACCAGCCAGAGCAATTAGACAGACAAAAGAAATTAAAGGCATAAAAATAGAAAAAGAAAAAATTAAATTATCGCTATTTGCAGATGACATGATAATATACTTAACAGACCCAAAAGGGTATACAAAGAAGTTGCTAGAGTTAATAAATGAATTCAGCAAAGTGGCAGGTTATAAAATCAACACGCATAAATCAAAGGCATTCCTGTATATCAGCAACAAAACCTCTGAAATGAAAATAAGGAAAACCACCCCATTCACAATATCCTCAAAGAAAATAAGATACTTGGGAATCAACCTAACAAAAGAGGTGAAAGATTTATACAATGAAAACTACAGAACCCTAAAGAGAGAGATAGAAGAAGATCTCAGAAGATGAAAAAATGTACCCTGTTCATGGATAGGCAGAACTAACATCATCAAAATGGCGATATTACCCAAAGTTCTCTACAGGTTTAATGCGATGCCAATCAAAATCTCTTGTAGAAATAGATAAAGCAATCATGAAATTCATATGGAAAAATAAAAGACCCAGAATAGCAAAAGCAATTCTAAGCAGGAAGTGTGAATCTAGAGGTATAGTGATACCAGAGTTCAAACTGTACTACAAAGCAATAGTAGCTAGACTGTGGAACCAACCCAGATGCCCTTCAATAGATGAATGGATTAAAAAAATGTGGCATTTATACACAATGGAGTACTATGCAGCACTGAGAAATGACAAAATCATAGAATTTGCAGGGAAATGGATGGCATTAGAGCAGATTATGCTAAGTGAAGCTAGCCAAGCCCTAAAAAACAAATGCCAAATGTCTTCTTTGATATAAAGAGAGCAACTAAGAACAGAACAGGAAGGAAGAGCATGAGGAAAAGACTAACAGTAAACAAAGATGAATGGGGGGAGAGAAAGGGAGAGAGAAGGGAAAGCATATGGAAATGGTAGGAGACCTTCAATGATACACAAAATTATAAGAGGTTATGAGGGGCAAGGGGGAGGGAAAAAGGGGGAGGGAATTGAACAACAACAGAGAAAGTAGAGAGGGAAAATGGGAGGGGAGGGGAGGGGGGATAGTAGGGGATAGGAAAGGTAGCAGAATACAACAGTCACTAATATGCCATTATGTAAAATTATGAGTATGTAACAGATGTGATTCTGCAATGTGTATTTGGGGTAAAAATGGGAGTTCAAAACCCAATTGAGTCAAATGTATGAAAGATGATATATCATGAGCTCTGTAATGTTTTGAACAATCAATAAAAAAAAAGAAAAAAAATTCTCATCAAGATAGAAAAACACTATTTTAGTTTCCAGGCATAATCACTACCTCTACAATTTCAAATCATAACCTTTTCAGGTGTAGTGTATTTTTCATAATCCTATTACTCTTTCTCCCAAATAATATATTTTACACTTAAGGGCAATTATTCTAAGTGCTTTTTACCCTTAGGAAGGACAAAGCAATGGCAGAATTAAAATGAAATATTTATTTTTTTAGATATATTTTGTTAGAAATTAAGCAAATATTTTGTTAGAAATTAAGCAAACATTTAAAAAAAAGGTTACCCTTAAGCTATAAAGGTTTTCTGCACATTCTCTTTGTGTTCCTTAGGTCATAAGGACCTGTTTATACCCAGTATCATTCATCATAGTGCCCTGACCAGGAACATAAATCCCAGAGCTGACCTTTGAATGTGCTGTGTTGAGAGCCAAAGCTGCGTTGGGATGGCACCTGGCGTTTTGCCAGGGGGAATGGTTGAGAGGTGGCACCAGCGAGCCATTGGGATGGTGATAGTTGAGTTCTCTCGAAGTTCCCGTTGAGTTCTGGTTGTGCTCTCTCTGAGTTCCTGGAGAGTTCACATGGGTTTAGAAATAAAGTTCGTTCCTGCTTGAATCTACAAGTGGCTCGACCTCCCGGTTATTTGTGCCCAGCCAGTCTGTGGCAGTGCTGTTGTTAAATGATCCTTCTCCCCATTTTAATTCATATAAATCTATCTGATATTCCAACTGCAATCCCATTCCCAACTCATGACTTCTTCAACCCTGGCCAGTCCTGGCTTCTTCCTCTTCTTTGGACACAGAATATTGTTCTATCCAATGAAGTCCCTTAATAGATATGGCCCTGTATTGTGCTTAGTTATTCATGAATCTTGAACTTCTCTCTCATTTCATTTAATAGAGGTGTGTTAGTCAGCTTTCCATTGCTGTAATGAATACCTGAGAGAATCAGTGCATAAAGAGGAAAGGTTTGGTTTGGCTCACAGTTTCAGAAGTGTCAGTCCATGCTTGCTTGGCTCCATTGCCTTTGGTCTTGTTGTGAGGCAGCACATCATGGTGCAAGTGAGTGGCAGATGAAACTGCTCCCGTAATGGCAGCAAGAAAGCCAAGAGAGAAACCAGAAGGAGTCAGGGTCCCACAAATCCCCTCAAGGGAATGCCCCAGTGACCTACCTTCCTCCCAGCAGGTCTCAGCTTCTAAAGGTTCCATTGTGTCCCAGTAGTGCCAGAGGACAGGGACCAGACTTCATCAAATGGGCCTCTCAGGGACATTCAAGATCTTCCAAACTATAGCATATAGTAATGGTCAGGCTACTCTTCCCAGAGGAACTGATCCTGAGAGGAAGGACTCAGTTGTGCATGCCCTGACCTTGTATGCCGGGTGAGCACAGGGACTCTTCTCTGTTGACGAGAAGTAACTGTATTATCCAGTCAGGCTGCATAGAGCCCAGTGTCTTTCGACAGGAACCCAGAGTGGGCTTCTAGTCCTTTTTTCTCCATGAGCCCTGATTGATATCAATCTTTAATGTCAAGTAAATCAAGTTCTCTCAGCAGCTTCATTACAGGGTTAAGAAAACTCTTAAAGTGGACATAATTATTATTTCACATGCAAAGTAGAAAAAGAAAAACTAATCCTTTATTGGGTTGTATTCATGCATCCTTTACCCTGTCATTAAAAGAAAAAAAATGTTTCTTATATGATATTTTAATTTCTGAAATCATGTCATATTTTATGGCACATGAAACAAAGCCAATATTGTATTTTTTTAAAATGCCTCCTTTCAGGTGTATTATTCTCTCATGAAGATATCCCACTCTGAGCTCCTTCCCTGATTAAAACACACATACAGAAGACTGAGCACACAGGTCTGAGGCACTTTTTTTTATTATCCTAAAATATGCACAACTTATAACTTACCATTTCAACCACATTGCTGTACAATCTATCACCACCTTCCATCTTGAGAACTGTTTCATTTTCCCAAATGAATCTATACTCTAAACTGTGACTCCTCCACTTTGGTTTTCTCCCAGTCCTTGACAACCACTATTTTACTTTATGTCTCTATGAATTTGACTACTGTAGGTACCACATATAAGTAGAGTCATACAATTTCTATCTTTTTGTGTGACCTTATTTCATTTAACATAATTTCCTCAAGGTTCTTCCATGTTGTGGCTTATATTGGAATTCCATTCTTTATTAAAGCTGAATGATATATCACTTATGTAAATACCTCATTTTGTTTACCTGCTCATCCACTGAAAGACACTTAAATCCATCCCACATCTTGGCTATTGTGAATAAAGCAACAATGAACATGGAGCACAAATATCCACCCCTGCTTTCAATTCTTTTGGGTAAATGCTCTAATGTAGAATTACTGGATCACGTGGTAATTCTGTTTTGGTTTTGGAGGAACCTCATACTGTTTTCTGTAGCAGACACCTTTTTATTTTCTACAGCTAGTACTCAAGGATTCCAATTTTTCCACATCATTACCAACATTTGTAATCTCCTGATTTTTTAAATGATAGCTGTCCTACTGAGTATCAAGTGATATCTTATGGTTTTGATTTACACTTCCTTAATCATTAGAGACGTTTCATATCTTAATGTGTGCTTGTTAATCACCTGTTCATCTTATTTGGAGAAATGTTCATCTAAATTCTTTGTCTATATTTCATTGGGTTTGTTGTTGCTGTTGTTGTTGAGTTGTAGGAGTTCTTTCTGTAGTCTAGATATTAGTTCCATATCAAATAGTGCTTTACAAATGTCTCTGCCCCTTCTGTTAGGTCGCCTTTTTACTTTCTTGAGAGTATGCTTTCATATACAAAAATTTTTAATTTTGAAGAAGTCCAATTTTTTTCTTTTTGTTTTCTGCACTTTGGGTATCATAATACAGAAATAATTGCCAAATTCAATGTTATAAGTCTTTTCCCTTATTTTTTCTTCTAACATTTTCATAATTTTTGACCTTAGGTTTAGGTGTTTGATCCATTTTAAGTTAATTTTTATATATAATGTAAAATGAAGGTCCAATTTCATTTTTTTTTGCATGTGGGTATTCAGTTTTCCTGGCATGATTTGTTAAAAAGATTGTTTTTCTCTATTAAATGACTTTGCACCTTTGTTGAAAATCATCTGACTATATATGAAAGTTTATTTCTGGGACCTCCTATTTATGGGTGTATGTGTCTGTCTTTATGACAGTGCCACATTACTTTGATTATTGTAAAGTTATAGTAAATTTTTAAATCATGGTGAGAACTTCATTCATCTTTTTCAAGATTTTTTTTTTGAAATATTCGTTCTCTATTTGCTTCTCCATTTCCTTTTTTACTAAACAGTTCACATTTACTCACTATCACCTAATTGCTTTCTCCTTTTAACAGTGTGTCATGGACACCCTCATTAGTGAGTGGTATACAAAAGTAAAATATCCCATCCCAAATATATATCTCTGGCCTATTTCCGGTTGGTTATTTAGAAAAAACAGACTTCTGTAGACATGGAAACGGAGCTGAAAAGTTTTCCTTTTATAAAAGAGGTTTAACACTGTTTGTGTTAGTGAATAGCAAATGGGGAAAATGAATTTTCTATCTGACCTTTCCTTTCTGCCTGGGAAAGATCTTCTTTGCAGGAAGAAGAGATTGGAGTTCTGACATCTGACAGAATAAGACCAGGGTGGATATTACCAGGGAGATGTCATCTGCATCAGGAGGCAACACTTGCTTGCTGTTCACATCCTTCCCCAGCCTTCTACATACTCCCTCTCTCCAAATACCCAAGCCCTGGACACTTGTTTACCTCCATGCAAGGTTCAGCCATCTTGCTTTTCTTGAGCTCCTGGACTCACATACAAAATAAGATTCTTATTATTTTTTTTCTATCATGCATCATTAGCTTATTTTATGGGTTAAATTATCAAAATTTCAGACAGCAGAGCAAATTTAAAACTTCCCTACAGTGACTATGGAGATGATTATTTCTACACAAACTTAATTATGCTGAAATGAATCATGTCATAAATGCACGATCTTTTTTTTTTTTTTGGTTTATTTTTATTTCCCGTTTTAGTTACCTCCTTCTTTTCTCCTCTCCTTTTGCTTGGAACTACTCCCCAATCCCACATTGGCTCTTGTAAACCTCTCCAAGCTCCTGGGATCACCAGGCACATGCACATGTCACAGGGAGCTGCATCTCCAAACCTGGGTTCTTGTGTCCCAACAAAGAAAATTTAGAGTCAGACATGAAAAGCCAAGCAAGATAATTTTGATATGAGCAAGAACAAAATTACAGTCAAGCAAAGAACACTCAAGAGAGAGTGGATCATCTCTGAGCAGAGAACAACAAAGGAAAATTAATGCTGCTTACAAATTTATGACTATTTGACGTTTACCAGGAGAGTTGGGGTCCACCTTCTGCAGTCTCCACCAAGCCAATGTTTAACTCACGAAGGAGTTACAACAGACAGGAGAGTTTTGTATCTTAGTTGGTCCTTTCCAGAATTGCCTTGGTGACCACCCCATCCAGAGGGGCTTCAACTATAAGTCAATTCTATGCTAATGAGGGTGCTGGGGTCAATGACCAGTAAACTTCATCTTATTTGCTTTCTTTTGCTAGTAAAGAAGTTTCCTTTCCGATATACTTTGAGAACCCAATGGCCACACATCCTAACTTAACAATGATCCCCGTTGACGCTGTTAGGAATTAGCCCCATGGATCTTTTCTTCTTGACAAATTTCTTAATCAGCTCCCTTTGTTTCCAGCTATTTATTCTCAGGATTAATACACCTGTTGTTTTTCTATAAATTACTTAATTATTCATTAATCTTAAAAGCAATTTAAAAACAAACCTGTGACCCTGCTATGTTATTGGTTTGCATTCCACTACCCATTACTAAATGGTTTTATTCATAAAATCGTACAAACCGCACATACAGAGCTGCCCGTATGTTGGGCCTTCGCCCTCTTTTGTCTAATCACAGTTCAACCACGCCTCTTTGCATTTTATCTCTATCAATAAAAGCCTTCATGAGTGTTTGTTTCATTTTAATGACTCTATAATTTTGTAGTGTGGATAAATATGATTTATTATCAACATTGTCACAATATTGATATTACTTCCCCATTTCCAAGTGTTGGCATCAAACACAAGCCTACAATAACACATCCTTAAATGTAAAACATTTCTATAATCTGGATAGTATTATTTCTGTAATAGGAATTCCCAAAAGTGGAATTTCTGAGAAATTTATTTTCTATACAAAAACAAAAACAACAACAACAAAAACTTAACCTTGTTTCCACCAGCTGCAGATGAAGGTTCTCTTCTCCTACATTCTTCCAGTAATATATCTTACCATAACTTGGATAGCCAATACAGTTGACAGAGTTTTGTTATGAAACTCTAGAAGCATAATAAGAGATTCCATGGAATTTTGGGCCATCTTAATATTTCCTCACTAAGAGAAAGAAGCAATATTTTAATACTTCTTGTATTATCCCATAACACTCTGCAAAAGATGGTGCGTCTGACTGTACTTTTCCAAGAATGAACAAAGTTCACAGATGTGTGATTTGGTTTTAGTATCTAGTGATATTCCTGGGGAAATTATATATCATGGTGCAGTTCTGGCTTCAAAAAGAGGTCACTTGGAGCTTTAAAAATAACAGTGAATTCAGAAATACAGATATATCAAAGGAGACCCCTTTGGAGGCAGGAAGGGCTAGATTAGAAGCCACACCTCCAGTGTATTATCCACAGGAAATACAATCCCTGATATACAGTCAACTCATGTATCCAGTGACTTATTAATTTAGTAAGCAACTTTTGAGCTTCACTGGAAGGGAAATTGACCACATTTGAAAATTGGACAATAAGAGTCTTGGTGATCAGCCCTATCCCCCTAATGACAGATGTCACAGATCAACCATGGTATACTTACTCTCTGACCTTGGGCAGCCTGAGTGTCTTTCTGCCCAAACTTTTAAACCCCTCTTTCGCTCCTCCTACTTCATGCCCCAGACCCTGTCTCATGGGGGAGCCACTTTCTTCCCAAATTATCAATGCAAGATTACTAATATTATTATCCCAGCCAGAAAGTCAAAGTCAGGTTTGTTACCTGTGGCAGCTTGGAAGGCCACAGGCCATGAGAACTTGCTACATCCCACTGGGGGGTGCTGGGGGAGCTGAAGTGGGGTTCAGGCTGGGGTTGCATAGTCTTAGGAGGGGCCAAAGAAGCATAGGTTTTTTTTCCTGAATGTTGCCTAAAATGGAACAACTCTGATTGTTAGAAGTAAGCATGTCCGGTAGACCTTAATTTGGGTATGTTTGGAGACACTGAGACACTCTGATGGGCATGGCTCTGACAAAAACCAGAAAAGATTGCTCATGTTGAAGTTGTTCCCGGGAGGCTTTCTTTGCCTGTTTTTATGAACTCAGAACAGTTGGCCAGAGCTTAATTGAGTTTATGATCACCTCTCATTGAGATTGAAACAAGCTTTTTCTGCTTATAGGGCAGTTTATTTTTTTAAAAAATGTAAATTATGCAAAGTTCCAGGGAGCTATTGACATATTTCTGTTCTACAATTATCTTAAATGTTCTCATATACATGGTGCCAATAATTAATATTCTGTCATATTTATCTGCCTCAAACATGTACTTTCACCCAGATGAATTCAGTGCATAATTTACATATCCCCACATCTGCAGGCTCTTTTGCTTCTTAGGCTGGTCTTTCCAAACCTTGTTCTGTCTCCCCTTGTATTTGCTAAACCATTGTGTGTTACTGGAGTCATTGCTTTACACAAGGAGTGAGTTTCGGATATAGCAATTCAACTACGGGACACCATTGCCCTTGTTAATCATCCTGCAGAGAAAATGACAAGTCTAACATGGGATCATGGCAGGTTTTGATTCCATTCTTGGCCATTGTGGAAATGGTACCAACTATAAATTAGGTCTCAATCATGGGGATGTCCTGGCATGATGCTTCCAGAAAAATCTTTAGTCAAGCATAGCCTTTGTGGTTATATTGAGAACTGTGTCCAAGTTTATCTGATAAATAAATAAATAAATAAAATGACATGAACGAGATATATGTGTCTCTTCCTGTATGTAGGCATATCCAAATGAGATATGTATGTAACACACATATATATCTTATATATACACACATATACATCACACAGGAAGATTTCTGTGGGTGTACATTTCTTAAATAATTGATGCTCCTATTAAATGTGGTGGCTGCATGTTTCCCTCCTGCTGCAAATGGACAAATAACTCTTTTCTCAAGTCTTAAGAAGTTTTATTGTCACAAAGAGTGCTATTAATCAGGCATTCATTTTTTCTAACAAATGTTGTCACAGATGATGAACTCAGATCAATTGTACTAAAATTAAAATCAATGATTTTGAAATATGACCTTCAAAGTTTCCTTTATAATCAATAAAAACAAAGAAAATGCAATATCTTTGGTTACTTTTGAATACATTTTGTAACCAGCTCATCCTGACATTTTACCAGACCATATCCAGTTTAAAACAGGACTTTCAGAAGTACTTTTAAAAGATTGATTTGGGGGAGCCATATATAAGAAGCTAGAACACTTTCTAATCTGAGTTATCTCCAGATCAGAACCTTTCAGACATGCTCCATGCCTCTGTGTCAAAACTTCATTTACTCATATAATGAAGAAGATGCCAGACTTTAAAATGGCAATAATTCTCATCTTATATAATGGAGCTCTCCAAGTCTGCCTGTGTGTGGGAAGCTGAGCATCATTCTGAACTTTGGTCAGGTTCTTCATTTCCCATGATGGATTTCATCTTAAAGGTGACAGTGCTCTACCTGTGTGGGGACAAGTGCATGGAGAACTGCATACATACATTAAGGGTGTCTGAGTGGCAATCCACTCCCCTTGTGCTAGGCTTGTGAGCGGCAAACCGCTTACCCCATAGGCACAGCCCTGGGCATGAGGCCACATGTTGCAGTCCCTGTGCTTGCTCCATGGCCCACTCCTCTTGCTCACTGTTGCAAGGACAGTTGGTAAGAAATTGAATTGGTAGCTGCCGGTAATCTGCTTAGCTACGGCCTGAGTATATATACATGGTAACTACACAATAAAATCAGACCTGCTTCCTGCTTGGTCTCTGGAGGTCTTGAATAGGGATTCCACAGCCACACTCTCCTCTCCCCTGTTCTGTGGACAAGAGAGAGCCCACACATGCCTGCAGCCCTGTAAAGAGGTCAGTGCTTAGCATATGGTATCTTGCAGGGCTGCCATGCACAGAGTGCTGGTGAAATTAGGTGTGAATGAATTATTTTTGTGGCAGAGGTGAGATCACCCTCCCATTAGAAGTTGTCCTGGTGGCCTTTGTGAGTGCAGCCAGCAGGATCTGAGGGAGTGTTTGGGATGTCCTAAGGTGATACAGCTGAGGGGTGAGGGCTGATAAAGGGGTGTTGAGGGAGGTGGAGGGTCCATGATTGTCAAAAGTTATGCATAGATCCTGTGTAGTCATGGGGATGTTACTCCCATTCAAGTGCAAACAAAAAGTGGCATGTGCGTGTGCATACATTTTTTTTTTTTTGGTACCAGGAATTGAATTTAGGAGTACTTAACAACTGAGTCTCACTAAAGTTACTCAACAAAGCTTGTGAGCAACATCCTCAGCCCCTTTTATATATTATTTACTGAAGCTGGCTTTGAACTTGCAATCCTTCTGCTTTAGCCTCCAGAGCAGCTGGAATTACAGGTGTGTACTACTGTTCCCAAAACAAATGGCTTATTTTGACAAGGAGTAATTACTGCAGTATCTATCAGCCCACTGTTGGGGTTGTTGCCACTTGGTTAGAGTGATGCACTCCATGACAGAGCTGGACTCAAGTAGACTTTCTAAGTATCCAGCTTACCTGCTACCTCAAACCCCTGTGAGGTAGACTACAGCTAAAGAGGGGCTGAGTTCTGGGCTTTAGCACATAGCATATATTCATGCTGGGAAGAAGAGAGATAATGCCTTTCATTTCCACCTACATCCCCTGTTGTTTTCACACCTAATTCCTGGCCTCTCTGTTTTGCATGACTCATAACTGGTTGCTGAATGAGTCATGGCCCTATGAAGGCAGACTTCCCCTAGAGAACCCTGAAAGCCAGAACTTGTTAGGACTTTGGAACCTAGCTTCACAGTCATCTGCAGCAGCCGAGGCTCTGGGGTCCACCTGGAGTGAGGGGGTTGCCAGAGCAGAGCCTCGGGGAACGGCAGAAAGTGCATTCTTGTTCTCAGGCCTTTTGTTCTCTAAACATGCTGTGACACAGATGATCACTCTCAGCATTTGCTAGAATCAAAGATTCCAGAATGTTATTTTTTTAAACCAGCTCCCCAAAAGAGGGTCCAAACAGAAGGTTAAACCCACTGGGAGCACAGCCTCACTTCACACCTATCAGATAGATACCTTCATTGTGAATGGGACACCACCCAGGGAGCAGTTCTGTGTGAGTGGTGGCCACAGGACCAGGGGAGTACAGGCTGATGTCACCAGAAACAGGAGCAAGTCCCAACCTGCCTGTGCACCTAGACCTGCCCATATACTCCCACCTTGTTCAGGTGCAGAATGTAGGGAGCCCAGGTAAGCAGCATCCTCCCTGGAAGTCCCACACATTAGACATTAGGGAAACACAGAGACCTGAACCATACGACAAGAGGTGGCCATGTTCAACAGTGTTCTATTTATTTATAATTGTAAATCTCTTAGAAGGAAGGAAGATAGTTAGGTGTTTTCAAAAACAGGCCCAGTTGAGCCAGGTGCAGTGCCACATTCCTATAATCCCAACAATTCAGAAGGCTGAGGCAGGAGGATCCCAAGTTCAAGGCCAGCTTCAGCAACTTAGTGAGATCCTAAAATCAAAAACAAAAAATACTGGGAATGTAGCTCAGTAGCAGAGAGCTGCTGTGTTCAATTCCCACAACCAAAAAAATAAAAATTAAAAAAAACAGTTGAGTATAAAGAACTTTGAGAAACTTGAATTTCCAGTGTTAAAAGATCCTCAGGCTTCTCATATTCTCTCCTTCCATGATTTGCTCAAATCACACACTTAAGATCAAGATTCAATTCTTGAATACATTTTTTAAATGAGTACATTATAACTATACATGATAGTGAGATTTCATTGTAACATATTCATACATTCACATCACATAATATAATTTGGGTGATTTTATTCTCCAATATAGCCCCCTTTGCTCCCTGATACCTTGTCTATCAGGCTCCTTTCCATTTTCATAAGATCCCCCTTTTCTCCCTTTTTTTCTCTTTAGCTTCCCCCAAATAAAAGAAAACAAATGACCCTTGACTTTCTGAGTCTGTTCTAAGTCTGGTTCATTTCACTTAGTGTGATATTCTCTAGTTCCATCCATTTTCCTAAATAATTTTATTCTTTTTTTATGGCTGGATAAAACTTCATGTGTAGGATAGACCACATTTTCTTTCTCCATCTGATAACTGATACCTAGGTTGGATCCATACATTGGCTATTGTGAATTGTGCTGCTATAAACATGGTTATGTATGTATTGCTTTAGCATGATTACTTTACAATTCTTAAAAGCTTGACAATGTACCGAGTGATTATCCTTTAGCTCTTATATATTGGCAGTTTTGTCTGGTATGACTTCTTCTTTTACTAAAATATTCATAAAATATAACTAACTGTGTGTTCATCTGTTTGATTAACTCCCATCGGTTAGCACTATTGAAATGACCCATGATTCACACTGACCTTCTAAATAATTAGAACATTTTAAACTCAGAACAAATCTGATGCAGACCCACATTCGTGAATGGCAAAGCAAGACCCGAACACACGTAGTCATCAGCTGTCCTGAACTGCATCACTTCTTTCTTCTAGATGAGGTTTACTGGAACATGATTACAGTGTGATCGGTTCCAAGGAAATCAGATGTCAGCAAGCCAGATACCATATGAAGCCAAAATCATGTTTACAGATTACAAGTGTTTGGCAAATTAGGATTATCTTCCCTGAGCTTTGCAAGGAATGCTAACATCAGAGCAACATGAGAGCCAAGTAGATGCCCACTAGCAGAGGACGAGGGATGTTCCCTGGGGAAGGGCCAGCAAATGTTCAGAGCAACTTCTGCTTCTGCTTCTGCTGAGAATGATCTCATCTGTCTCCCATTATTAGAACCACATGCTCATTACTGTACCTACGGGAACGTGTTCCAAGGGAGAGGAAGATGAATAAACTTAATGCATGACAGTCTGTGCGAGGCAAAAATATATAGCCTGGGTGCTTTCAGAGCAGATGAATAACCTCACAAGTCCTGCTTCAACCCACAGAAGAGGGAGCAGGAGAAAAAGAGATGGAGACAGACAGATGGAGAGAGAGAGAGAGAGAAAGAGAGAGAGAGAGAGGGAAGAAAGGGAAAGGGATGAGAGGGAGGGAGGAACAGTAAGGAGAGAAGGGAGGAATGGAGAGAGAAATGTGTCATTTAAGAGCTGAAAGTCAGCCAGATATGCCTGTAGTTTCAGCTACTTGGGAGGCTAATGTAGGAGGATCACTTGAGCCCAGAAATTTGAGGCGAGGCTGGGAAACATAGTGAGACCCCATATTTCAAAAATAAAAATAATTATTAAAAATCAATGATAAATAAGCAAAGAGCCCTGAAGCTCTGTCTTCTGAGCACCCTTTCCCACTTGGTTCTTGTGAAGTTCATCCAGAGCTCACCTCCAGACCTCACATGGTTACTCCTCAGGGAATGCCAGGGCTCTCCCCTTAGAGACTTGTGGCCAACCCTGGGGATGCTCACACAAGCACAGCAAAGCAGGTACACCTTCCTTCCTCCTGAGACAGCTCAGTCACTATAGTGGCCGGGTCAGGTCCTGGGGTCTGCATTGAGGAAAAGCATCCAACGTGTACAACAAAACAGAATATTTCTAATACCTAGAATGCTGCTTCAGAAACCTAACTTGCCTTCACAGGGCACAGTTCAGCCATGCCCCAAAAGACTGTATAAAAACAGGGCACTGTGGATGCATTTTCACTGTTAATATTTATTGTTGGATGTCACTAGGCACAGAGTCAAGGAATGGGAAGGAAAGAATCAGAAAAATTGAGATGCTAGACACAGTGTCAAGGTACAAGGACAAGCCCTGGGAGCCTGTAGTCCTGGCCGGAACACCTGCCTGGGTTTCTTGTTAGCAGGGTGAGTTTGGAAAAGTCTAAGCCTTCGCCTTCTTATCTTTTAGTTATACATGGCAGTAGAATTCATTTTGACATAATTATAAAAACAGGGAATGTATCGTTCTCTACTTCCCCCGTAACTCTACTTCCCCTCCCCTCCCCTTCTCCCTGTTCCCTTCCCTCTACTGATCTTTCTGCCATCTAACCATAGCTATTTCTTTAAAAATTAATTTCCTGTGGGTGTACAAGATGGCGAGATTCATTGTGATCTATTTATATACGTACATGGGAAAGTTATGTCAGGTTCAATCCACTTTCCTTTTCCAATGCCTCCTCCCTTCCACTCCCCTTTGTATACTCCACCAAACCTCTATTCTTTTATTTTTATCCCTTGATTATTGTGCATTAGCTTCCACATATCAGAGCAAACATTCAACCTTTGGTTTGGGGGGACTGGCTTATTTCCTTTAGCAAGAAAGTCTCCAGATCCATCCACTTATCAGCAAATGTCATAAAGTCATTCTTTATGGCTGAGTAATACTCCATTGTATGTGTACAACACATTTTCTTTATCCATTCATGTGTTGAAGAGCACCTAGGTTGGCTCCATAGCTTAGCTATTGTGAATTGAGCTGCCATAAATACTGAAGTGTCTGTGCCACTGTAGTGTGCTGATTTTAATTCCTTTTGATGTATACTAAGGAGTGGGATATCTGAGTCAAATGGTGGTTCCAGTCCTAGTTTTTTAGAACTATCCATACTGCTTTCCAGAGTGGCTGCACCAATTTTCAGTCTCACCAGCAATGTATAACTGTACCCTTTTCCCCACATCCTCACCAACATTTGTTGTTAACTTGTATTCTTGATATTTGCCATTCTCTCTGGAGTGAGGTGAAATCTCACTATAGTTTTGATTTGCATTTCCCTAATTGCTAGACGGGTTGAACATTTTTTTCATGCATATTTTGACCATTTGTATTTTTTCTTTTGTTTGGTTCCTTTGCTTGGTTCTTGTTGATTGGGTTATTTGTTGTTGTTGTTGTTGTTAATTTTTTGAGTTATTTGTATATCCTGGGTCTTAATGCTCTATCTGAGAAGCATGTGGTAAATATTTTCTCCCATTCTGCAGGCACTTTCTTCATGCTTTTGTTTCCTTTGCTTTTTAGTTCATTTTTTTTAAATTTGGTGCCATCCATTTATTGATTTTTCTTATTTTACTTCTTGCACTTTAGGAGTCTTGTTGAGGAATTTGGTTCCTAAGTCGACATGATGGAGAGTTGGTCCTACATTTTCTTCTAGCAGGAGCAGGCTTTCTGGTCTAATACTTTGGTTCTTGATCCAGTTTAAGTTGATTTTTGTGCAGGGTGAGAGATAGGGTTAAATTTCATTCTACTACATGAGGATTTCCAGTTTTCCCAGCACCATTAGTTAAAGAGGCTATCTTTCTCTCCAATGTATTTTTTGGCAACTTTGTCAAGTATGAGGTAACTGTATTTATATGGGTTTGTCTCCTTGACCTTTATTCTGTTCCATTTGTCTTCTTGCTTGTTTTGGTGCCAATGCCATGCAGCATAATTTAAGTTCTGTTATTGTGATGCCCCCCTTTTCTCACTAAGGATTGCTTTGGCTACTCTGGGCCTCTTATTTTCCCAAATGATTTTCCTAGACTGCTTTTTGTATTTTGATGAAGACTATCCTTGGAATTCTGATGTACATTGCATTGAATCTGGATAGTGCTTTTGTTAGTAGGGCCATTTTTACAATATTAATTCTGTCTATCCAAGAACATGGGAGGTCTTATCTTCTAAGCTCTTCTTCAGTTTCTTTCTTTAGTGTTCTTTAGTTTTCATTGTAGAAATCTTTCACCTCTTTTGTTGGATTGATTGCTAAGTATTTTCTTTTTTGAGAAAATATTATGAATAGAATAGTTTTCCTGATTTCAGGTGATTCATTGTTGGAATATAGAGATGCAATTGATTTATGGATGTTAATTTTGTATTCTACCAATTTTCTGAACTCATTTATGAACACTATAAGTCTTCTGGCAGAGTTTTTTTGGGTCTTTGAAATATAGGATTATGCCATCGGCAGACAGAGATAGTTTGAGCTCTTCTTTTCCTGTCTTCGTTTAATTTCTTTCTTTTACCTAATTGCTCAAGGACTGTGTTGTATAGGAGTGGTAAAAGAGAGCATCCCTATCTTGTTCCTGTTTTTAGAGGAAATTCTTTCAGTTTTTTTCTCTATTCAGAGTAATATTGCCCTTGGGTTTGTCATATATATAGCTTTTTCAATGTTGAGGTATGTTTCTTCTAGCCCCATTTTTTCTAGTGTTTTGAATGTGAATGGATGCTTTATTTTGTCAAATGCTATTTCTGCATATGTTGAGATAACCATGTGATTCTTGTCTTTGCATCTATTAATGTGATTAATTTTATTGATTTTTGTATGTTGAACCAACCTTGCATCCCTGGGATGAAACCCACTTGATAATGGAGCACCATCTTTTTAATATGTTTTTTGCATGTGATTTGCCAGTACTTTTTAAAAATAATTTTTGTATCTATGTTCACCAAGGATATTGGTTTGAAGCTTTCTTTTCTTGCTGTATCTTTATCTGGTTTTGGTATCAGGATGATACTAACTTCATAGAACGAGTTTGCAAGGAGATCTGGCACTGCTGCCTAGCTCACTTCCATCCTCTTCCAACCTTTCATGTTCTAAGTTAAAAGCCATGCACAAGCAATAGTGCTATTTTGAAGAAGAGTAAGTTAATGCCTATATCTGCTCGTCCCAGCATCGGGCACAGGTTATATTTTATCAAGTATCGACCTGTGGACTCACAGAGGCAGACACTCTTTGAAGTGTTTGTGAAAACAGAGGGGACAATTTCAAAGGCCAACCTGTGTAAGTCCTTATCAATATGGGTAGGCCAATTATCTCTCCTGACGAATTTCACTGAGCAACTGCGATGCGTGCTGTACTGACCTAGACCCAAGGCGAGTGCAGAAGGGCAAGAGAGACCTTTTGGTTCTGATTTCCAGATATGTATAATACAGTTGATACAGCGATGTCTACAAATAACTGGGCAGCAGTGCTCAGTGAGCTGTGAAGAGTGACACATTAAATATTATTTATTAAAGTTCGAGGGAATAAGATTCCAGAGGGTTTTGCAGGATGGAGTTACAAAAGATGGGAGGGGATGGCACTGAGAGCTCAGAGTATATCTTTGTTCAAAACTTCTCTTGCTCAAAAACTTAGAATATACAAAGCTTTGTGTGTTGTTGTGTGTCCATCCAAGATAACAATAAGAAGTCAGTGCAGACCTTATGACACTGTGAATTACACTGGAGAGAAGTGAGGTAGTTACCAAGTGGTTAGATGTGGAGATGAGGGGGGATCCCTTCCAAGGAAAAAGGTTGACTTTTCTTTTCCCCCCTCCCCCCCGCTTTCCTCTTCCTTTCCCTCTCCCCTCCCCCACCTCTTCTTTATTTTCCTCTCTTTCTTTTCTTTACACCAAGGGTCCTGTTATGTGGCCCAGGCTAGACTCAAACTCCTGCCTCATTCTGTAGATGGGACTACAGGTGTGTGTCACTTGCTTAGCTTCTTAGGGTCAACTTATCTAATCTCAGTGTCTGCACAAAAGGACACCTGCAATTGGAGGCTGGACTGGAGGCAAGAGACAAGGCAACTAAAGAATCTGCTTTTAATTTGGGCTTAAGCTTTACAGAATTAAGCTGTTCTCAGAGGCTCCTTGAGACTACAGTAAGAGAAACCTTGGTGAATATAGCACCAGCCCTCAAAATAATTCCTGAATTGCTGAAGGACACCAGAAAGTCACATGTCTTAGCTATTCTAGAACAGTTTCTTGATAAAATGCATATCTGGCCTCTCCTGCTGCAGCAGGAATCACTGGTGAGGTATTGGGTCATTTCATTCCTCAATTTGCTTAGTGTTCATAGGACTTCAGAGAGAGAAGCTATAATGCCCAAATGTTATAATTGCTTGAAAATGTCTCAAAATAAAACCTAAAATCCTCAAACTAAATTAAAAACAGAGGGCAAATAAAACACTGATTTCAGTGGGAAAACAAGAACTGGAAAATATTGGGGAGCGTTCTACATAATTCTGTATTTGTTTATCTGAAGAGTGATGTGCACCCATGGCCAGCGCTGAAGAGAGCCCATGGACTTGTGAGCTCATGTGGCTCCTCTTTCTCCTGCCTTCCCTGCTGGAAAGTGAATGCATTTTAGGGGTGAGGATTCAGTCTAAGGATAGAGTGAGTCTCAGGAGCTACTGACCCAAAGAATAATATACAAAACACACAAAGCTTGGCTCTACCTCACAGCAGGGCAATTCTGAAAGGGTTAATGGCAGAAATACCACACCTGAAGCTGAGATCCAGATGAAGCCTAGTCTGTCACAGGTATCTAAGACATTCCTGAACATTCAGGATAATGCTTCTTTGAGTCTAGTGTTCAGACTGAAGGAAATGGTCTGAATAATTGAGGTGTAGCGATAAATGATAACCTTGGAGGATGATCAAGCTCTGAATCCCTGCTTAAAATAGACAACAAAATTTACAGTTATAAATAGTGTATAGTCAACCCTTGGTCTCCATAAGGGAATAGTTTAAGGATCCCCACAGGCATCAAAATCCAGGGGATGCACAAGTCCTTTATGTAAAATGACAAAGTATTTTTATATAACATGGGAATATCCTCCTGTATCAGTCATCTCTATTTATTTACAATATCTAATACAAGGTAAATATCATGTAAATAATTGTTATATTGTATTGTTTAGAGAATAATGACAAGAAAAAAATCTACACATGTTTAGAACTGACTTAAACTTGTATTAGCTCAATTTCATCACTCCATCATGTAGACAGAGCAAGATGCTGTACATGATAAGCACATACAATTTTATTGTCAATATTTAATATTGTTATCAGTGCATTATAGCTATACAGAATAGTGGGGGTCATTTTGACATAATCATACATTCATGCAATATAATTTGGTCCATTTCAGTGCCCAATGCTTCTTTTTTTCCTCTCCTCCTCCCTCTCCCTGTTCCTCTTCTTCTACTCTAATGGTCTTCCTTCTATTATTTATTGTTTTTTAGATTGGCACTCTATAGATATACATAAAGGGAAATTCATGATGGTATATTCATATATGTACATAGCAAAATTTGGTCAATTTCATTCTGCAGTTTCTCCCTTTTTTTAAAAAAATGTTTTTGATCTGAGGTTGGTTGAATCTGTAGATACCTATGGATCTGAGGGCCAATTGTATTTAACAGGGTGGTTGCTGTGGTTCCACTGTTCTTATAATAAAATTATATGACAATGAAAATATTTTCAAATATTTGTTTTCACAATGCTTTTTCCTTGAAAAATGTTCCTTGAAAATTACTTCTTTCTAATTTCTGACTTGCAAAATACTTTGCTAGATTTGCCTTTTCCTCCCTTGACAAAAATGCAAGAAGATTCAACTATTTTCCCATTACTCTCAGCTGTTGCATCACATTGTTTTTTAGGTCCAAAATGTCCAATCAATCTAACTCAAAATTGAAATTTCTCATGCATTCAAAGCTCTCTCCTCTCTTCAACTTCAGATGGAGCTGGGAGGAAAGTAGACAGCCACAGGAAGCAGGGTGCACAACAGATCTCCTTGCAAACCCTGGTCCATCCCCAGAGCAGTGAGGAATGGAACAGGAACTTCCACAACTTGCAAAGATGCAACAGGAGAGTTAAAATCTGTCCTTCTGAAGGCTCCTCCAGCACAGATGGGCTTTTGTTTTTCAAAAGAATAGCTCTGCAAAATTAGGAACAATTAGTTCTCAGCAAAGGTTTCCCTAGATTTAACATATGGGATCCATCCCCTCAAGATGAACATAGTGCTTTTTCAACGATGAGAAAGAGGATATTTTTCAAGGAAACTCACAGTAAGGAAAAAGCACTGTGAAAACAAATATTTGAAAATATTTTTATTGTCATATAATTTTATTATAAGAACAGTAAAAATGTGTCATTTAAATGTTGCTCACATCTGTACACTTTTCAAATTCCTTTATTATAACAGGAAAGATGGAAATGTATTGAAAAATAAACACTGCATAATTGGTGGGTCATATTGAAAAATTAATATTAGGATTAATATTCATAATGATATTTCATAAACAATGTCTCATATTTTTAAGTTTTGTTCTTTTGTTTAGAATGCCTTGGAAAGTAAATATCAGAACACAATGTAAACAATGTAACACATATTTTCAAATTTCCACATTGCAGAATGTTAAAAAAACAGTTTTCAAATTTTGGGGCATATTTGATCCTATTATTCTCATTAGAATATTATCATTGCTAAAGGGCTTGCTCTATTGGTAGGTTAAATGTTTAAAATGTGTCATATCATATGCATCACCTACTCCTGCATATTTTTAAATGCAGATAAGCTATTAATAAAGTTGCACATGTACGTCCATGACATACAAGTACTTATATAAACACATTTAAATTCACAACTTCTATTCATAGGGTTAAATGATCATACGATTTTGAAAATACTAAAAATCTCAAACTGAAAACCAGAAGTGCAAAGACTTGCACACCTGCTAGATGATCCTGACTCTGAAATAAGGACCTGTGCACCTTTCCCTGCCCACCATGGGAAGGGGTCTCTAGCCTGTGAACTGCCCTGATGACCTCAGGACACAGCAGAGACATAAGTTCTGCCCCTACAACCTCCCCCCAGATGCCTCCTTCAATCTATTCTTTGCTTTCTAGAAAAGAGACTGAACACTGGATTTGAGATTCACCTTAGAGAGTTTAAAATACTTTAAGTGAAGCAGAAAATAGGACTCTGACTTTTTGGTATAAATGTGAATTCAAGGCTGGCTGTTGGTTTTCTGTTTCCCTTCTGAGTGAGGTCAGGTTTCCTCAGGAGCAGTTGCTGAGATGATATTTCCCTGCTTGCAATTGATTAGAGAAAAGTCCTGTGAAAATGCAGGAATAGGTGCTAAGAAAGTAGGATAGACAGGCAGGAGCACAACATTAGGCAATGTTAAGCAGAGACTCAGGCTCACACTGATGGTTCAGGGAACTCAGGAGCATCAATCGGATCTCAGAGTCTATCCCTCTGGAAGGGCTTTTCTGACTTTGCACCACCAGGATGGCTACTGGCCATCCCAGGGAAGTGAACTCTAAGGTACTTCTGGGTCTCTGAGCTCTTGGGCTGCACAGCTGGATGACATTTCTCTAGATAGCTGAAGTGCATCTGTTAGAGTCAAAGCCAGGGCACAGGCACACAGCAGCTATCAGAGAGGACCCAGGAGATGTGGTGGGAAATCATCATATTTAATCACCTTACTTGACCAGAGAAATGCCATTTCCTGTATTAACACAACTTTCGGATTATCCATAATTAGTGCACAGACAAGTCTACCTTCACCACGCTCGTCCTTCAGAAGTTCACTCAACCTCATAGTCATATGGAGAAAGTTAAGGCCAGGTGTCATTATCTCAGATTTTGTTTTACCAAAAATGAAATGGAAGTATGAAAAATTATATACAGCATCAGCATGAGACAAAATGGTCTAAATGTTATGAATTCATTTTAATACCCAAGATGTATTTAAATAAACATTTTGGAATGTATGCAATACCCTAATCTGCCCCTTTAACTGAGGTTTATGAGTGTAATGAGTTTTACCAATAACTCAAGACCATAACTACAAACTTTAAGTACTGTTCAGTGCTGATATACAGAAATACATTCAGAGGCTATTAAGATACTAAAGATACTTGATCTTGAGCTCCTAGTCCCTTTATGACTGCACATGTTCATCCTTCAAGGGCTTGATAACATTTCCTGGCATCGCCACATCCTGTATTGTCAATTTGTGCTGTTGTTGGTGTGCTCCTTAGCTTGCAGCCTCAAGCTTATGTTTTAAGAACTATAATAAATTACCATCCTCTATCTGTTGTTCAACTAGAAGTTGACCAACCTAAGGAGGGAATGATTCTACACACAAAGTACATCAGCACCAATGCGTGAAGCTCAAGCCATCTCCTTACCTCTACTCAGACTTCACTTCTTTGTCCTGGTTTGTTTCAATTTGAAGTTTTAGACATGCAAATTAAAGATGTTGCATATTGAGAGTTACAAATCTTCCCCATATAACTAGATCACATCATTTAGACACTAAATTGGAGTGAAAAGGGAAGGATATTTATTATAGAATGGGATAAAAAAAAAAAAGAAACATGAAAGGCCAAGAATCCACTGTTCAAAATATTAGACACACACAGTTCATCTGTCCCACATCAGAACTGACAATGACATGTAAAAGGGATTTGGGGTCTTCAGGTAACAATGTATTTTTTGGTGTCTAAGCTAAAATTCTGCCACCCAAGAACAAAAAAGTGTACACAGTCAGAAAGAATCTGCTTGACTTTAAAATCCAGCTTTTCTTTGGGAGTGGAGCATTATGGCGGGGTGGAGGGTGGATATTGAATCCAGGGACACTTAACTACTGAGCCACATCCCCAGCCTTTTTTTATATTTGATTTTGAAACAGGGTCTCACTAAGTTGCTGAGGTTGGCTTTGAACTTCAGATCCTCCAACCTCAGCCTCCGAAGACACTAAGATTAGAGAAATTGGCCACCAGGACTGGATAAAATTCAGCTCTTTATGAAAGTTGATAAAAAAGACTTGTTTGAGGCAGGACATCTTTCTCAGTATTTAGGACATTTATTTGTTGAATCTATGCACCCAGCACTGAGCTAAGTCCTTAACTAGAATTGTTACACTAGGCGATGTACAATTTTACACTGCTGTATGCAGCAACATCCAATAAACTATGACTAGAGAGTGTCACACAAAGACCCAGGACCCTAGTTTCCAGAAGACAGGACTCACCACAGAAGATTGTTCTTGTTTTCCTGTGATGAAGGAGATGAAACAAAACAAAAAGAAACAAAATGACATTTACTTCTAGATTTAGTACAAAATTCCATTCTGAGTAGCTTTCACAGCTCTATTTATACATGCTTTTAAATATATATATATATTCCTGACTTTGTATCTATAATATCAGTTTCCTCCCCATTCTACTATTCTAAAATGAGACATGATCCTTTCAAATCAGTGATTCTCATAGGTCAATAGACCTGTGCAGCCCTTTAATATAAAGACATTATCTGTTATACCTACTGACGTGAAGTTAACAGATAATATATTCTCTTTTATCTATAATTTTTTAAAAAATATTATGCCTTAAGTCTAATATAAGAAAAAAATAATAATACAGGCATTTCTCAATTTATTGTGTTTTGCTTATTTTATTTTGTAGGTATTGCATTTTGTAAAATTCTAAGAAATCTTGCAACCCTGCATTGAGCAAATGTTTGGCACCTTTTTTTTTTCCAGAAAAAATGAATTTTTAAAATTTTTATATTAATTTTAAACCTTGTAAATGTAAAATTCTGTTGTTTGTCAGTTTCTAATTTTACAGCTATTTCTGGTTCTTTGGACTTATTTATTGTTTTTTTATAATCATTATTTCCCTTGAAAGGCTTATTCATATATACAGAAACACACACAGTAGGGATTTTGAGATACAGTCCATTCATAATAAGTTCCTAAATCCTATTTCTCTCTTACTTTTTTGGCACCAATTTTTCAACAGCATGTGCTAACTTCATTTCGCTGTGTCACATTTTGATAATTCTTGCAAGATTTCAAAGCTTTCTCATTATTAACATAGTTTCTGCTGGGTATGGTGGCACATACCTGTAATCTCAGTAACTTGAGGATCTAAGGCAGATAGATTTTGCAAGTGCGAGGCCAGCATCAGCAACTTAGTGAGAACCCTAAGCAATATAGTGAGACCCTGTTTCAAATTAAAAACTGAAAAAGGTCTGGGGATGGTGCTCACTGGTTTAAGCCCCATGGGTTCAATCACCTGTATCAAAAAATTAAAAAAATATGTATAAAAGTATAAAATATAGCTTTCATGGTGATTTACTCTCATTGATGTTTGATGTAATGGTTTGGGAGAACTATGAAGTCACCCATATAAGACTGTGAACTTAATCGATAAAGGTTGCCTGTATTCTGACTGCTCCAAGATCAGCCACTCCCCCATCTCTCTTCCTTTTCTTAGGCCTTGTTATTGCCTGACACTTAACAATATTGAACTGAGGCCTACTAATAGCCTTATAATAGCCTCTATGTGTTCAAGTGACAGGAAGATTAATTTGGTCCCTACCTTTAAATCAAAAGCCAGAAATTATTGACCTTTGTAAGAAAAGCATGTGGAAGGCCAAGATCAGCCAGAAGCTGGGACTCCTGTCAAATAGTTAGACAAGTAGTGAGTACAAAAGAAAAACCTTCAAGGAAATTAAAAGTTCTGCCCAATGAACACACGGATGATAAAAAAAAAGCAAAACACTGTAATTGATGATATGGAGAAAAAAAGGAAGAAAGATCAAACCAGCCACTACATTCCCTTCAACAGAGTCTAATCCAGAGCAAGACCCTAACTCTCTACAATGCTATAAAAGGCAAGAGAGGTGAGGAAGCAGCAGAAGAAAATTATGAAGCTAGCAGAGGTGGGTTCATGAGGCTTAAGGAAAGGACCCCTCTAGAACATTCAAGTACAAGATGAAGCAGCAAGTGCCCATGGAGAAGGCACAGCAAGGTACTAAGAAGGTTTAGCGAGGACCATTGATGATGGTGGCTACAGTAAAAAGCAGAATTTTCAGTACAGATTAAACAGCCTTATATTGGAAGGAAAAGTCATCTATGACTGTAACAATATAGCTGAAAAAAATCTAAATAAGGAAAGTTTTATTTTGGTTCATGTTTTCAGAGGTTTTGGTCCATGGTTGGCCAGCTCCTTTGGTTTTAGTCATATAACAAGGCAGAAATATAAGGGTGGAAATAAACTGCACCTTATAACATCCAGGAAAGAGAAAGAAAGAAAGATAGCAGTGTCAAGATACAGTCCTCAAGTGACCTCAAGGACACATTCACATCAGCTGTACAGTCTCCACCAACACCCAATGGTCCATTCCCCCTGAGAATCCATCAAGGGGTTAATCTATTGATGAGATCACAGAGCTCAAGATCCCATGAGTTCCCAGAGCCCTCCCTGTAGACACTGCTGCACTGGGACGAAGCCTTCATACAGGAGCCTTTGGGGGACATTCTAGAACCAAAATATTCACAAGGACTTCCATAGCTAGAGAGGAGAGATGAATGGCTGATTCAAAGCCTCACAGAACAGGCTGACATGCTTGTTAGGGATCATTCAAAATAAAAAAATCCTACAGAAGGGGAGAATTTGTTTACTAGAAATCCCATGGGGACCTGGAAGGGTGGGAGAAAGTCTAGAAGAAACTGAATTGCTCTACCCCAGAAAGGGAGCATTCACTGAGCTGAAGGATCCAGAAGGAAAGGACACCAAGCACATCCTTGGGTAATCGCAAGAGAAACAAGCATCAGTGAGATCTGTAGGTGCAGTGACTCAGTGGGCAGGAGGACAAGCAACAGCAGCCTTTGGGAGTGAGGCAAAGGACAGACGTGCCCCGAGGGGTTTGAATATGTTGGGGTCACTGCCTCAAAGAAACCTGCTGAGCTAAAGGCCATTAACGTAGCTGTGCTAAGATTGAAGGACTCTTTCATTTACTTTTGCTTTTTCGTCTGTTATTTGCTAGATATGGAGGAGGGGGTTACATTGTATGTTTGGGTAGATAACCTGGCACCAAAAGTACGTCCAGAGGAAGGTGAAGCCATGAGTATTCCTCACCTGCTGCAGTGTGCAGACATGTTAGGAGAGATTGGACTTTGACAGGGAACCTAATTGGGTTATACATCGGCAGTTTTTTGGAGAAACAGTTGTGAGCTGTTATAAAATCCAGTGCCCAGGCCTCCCTCAGACCAATAAGACTGATTCCTCCAGTGAGAACAGGTGGTTGAAGTGAGAGCCACACTCTCAGGAGACTGCGCCATGCAGCCAACTGGAAACCATCATCACAGATAATCCTTATCTAGTTTTAAGGGAGCAGGAGAGCTCCTGTCCTCAGAATGACCCCTGAGAATTGCTGACTTGGCCTTGTGATCCTGTGACTTGATTCTGAAGTGACCCACTTGGAATCCCAAGACCAAGAGTAAAGGGAAAGATATGAGTGATCATAAGAGAAATTGCTCCTTAGTTCAGCTGCCATTTTGCTCACAGCTTCTCCATTTTAAATGTGATTGACGAATGAATTCAGTAGGGTATAGTGAGAAGGAATGGGTGGCCACATGTTTGTCTACACTTGCCTCATCTGTCCAGCATTGCCAGGTAGGGTGGACTTTTCTGTCTCTGCATCTAAGATTTTTGAAGCCCTGGCTTCACCCAAGGCCACTCTTGCCAACTGTGATGAGCTAGCTCCTGCATGTGAAGCACCCAAGCCTCTTAGAGCCTGTGAATGACAGTCCCCAAGGCAGCTGCCAGAGAATCAGGGAACATGGATGGGAACAGGGAACATCGCCAGTGATGGCTGACTACTACAACAAGAGGGAGATGGTCACAACAACAACAACAACAAAATCAGATATCCAGGAATAAATTTAGGAAAATACGAAAGGTACAAATAAGAAACGTCTTTTTTACTCCACTGAAGGACATGATTAAAGTATGCCTAAGTGAAAAGCTAGAATATTAAATGTTGTCCAGATTTTTCCTAAATTGGAATATAAATATTGACCAGGACTCCTGGTTCAAAACACAACAGTTCTACTTTCAGAACTAAAAAAATATTTTCTTCTGGAAGAACAAATACATTCAGAAAACAAAATCTAGGAGAGAAAAACACAATTAAGAACATATCCTTATCCACATGGTGTGGTTGGAAAAAGAGAGAGAAGGCAAGGAAAGGAACAAAGAAGGAAAGGAACAGATACAGATGGGACTGAGATATATAAATGGAACAATGATGCCCTGTGAATCTACTGTGGGATCAAAATGATTGTTGACGGCTTTTTAGAAAATCACACAAAAAATTACATGGTTAAAGAATCATTTGGAGGGCTGTGGTTGTGGCTTAGTGGTAGTGTGCTTGCCTCACATGTTCGAGGCCCTGGGTTCAATACTCAGCACCATACAAATAAATAAAATTAAGTTATTAAGTTATTGTGTCCTTCTACAACTAAAATATATATATATATATATGTGTGTGTGTGTGTGTGTGTGTGTGTGTATTTAAAAGACTCATTTGGAAAAAAATGAACTTAGACGATATGACAGCATATTGAACATTTTGACTGGATTAATATGCATTCAGTGTTTTCGTGTAAAAAACTATAACACATCACCACATTCTGTACGCTGAGTGTATACAAACCATAAGAAAGGTACTATCACTGCACCCACTCTACAGATGAGATAAGGGAGACTCAGCAAGTGTAAGGTACCGACCTAAATCACAGATCTGGTTAGAATTCACTCCCAGGAGTTCTGGCGCCAAGGATCCTGGGCAACACCACTTTAAACACATACACCAAGAGGCATGTCCCAGACCCTAACTGCTGTGTAACAATGCACCCGAACACTTAGTGGAGTGCTAACCAAATGTCCAGGAACTCAGGAAAGGCCAGCTGGGCGGTTCCTGCTTGGAGTGTCCACATGGTTGCAGTCATATGTCAGCTGGTGCGGCAGTCATCTGGGAACTGAAGGAGGACTGGACATCCATAGTGACCCACTCACCTGTCAGCAGGTGATGCACGTCTTGGCAAGGCGCTTAGCTTGACTTGTCACCTGGAACACCTCCTAAGGTCTCCCAGGCATAGAAATCTTGGGATTCAGCTCCTCACAAGGAGCCAGGCTTCCCTCAGGGCGAGGGTCCAAGAGAACTCAGAAGAGAACATTCCTGACCCAAGCCTCAAGGTCACCCACCTCCCTTTCTGAGCAATTTTTGTTGATGTAATCACAAGCCTTGGCCGAGGTAAGAGGCAGGGACACAGAACCCACTCCTCCATGCCACCAGTGCCAAAGAGGCTCAGGGCCATGTTTTAAAATCTCCATAGCATATCACCACACTAATGAAAACGGTCTAAAACTTATTGAGTATATACTCTAAGCCACACACTGTACTGAACCTATTTCTGGGGATTATATAAAATATATGCTTAGAATATACATTTAAAATGAATGAATAACGTAAAACCAAGCATGTGGTGCATACAATAGGTGGGCTTCCTGCCAGGACCACTGGTCACAGTCAACTCCAAGTCAGGGGTGAGAAGGACGTGGCTGAATGGCTAGATAGAAAATGAAGCACCATGGAAGGGGCGTGTTCTGCCTTGCTGGCTAGGCTCCCCCTTTCTACTCCAAAACTCCTGGAGTTCAAGCTTCACTGTCTTTGTGGGTCTCTGTTTATCATTTTACCTTCAGTGGTTATAGCAGTGACAGCAAGAAAGATTTCTAATGCAGTTCCTAGAAGGAATTTGAGAGGCCCTATACCAGTGACTCGGATTGTAAGGGCTTCACCTTTTCCCCAGTGCAGAAAGGAGTGAAGCATGTATCTTTTATTTCACCAGGATCTCCATTTTTGGTGATAACATATCCCTGTTCTATGCACCAGTAGTGACATCAAGGTGATATTAATGAAAAACATCCTCTTGCAAACAGAAGCAAGTCCACTGCATGTCAGTTCCTTTGTGTTTTCAATGCTAAATCCCTGAAGAAAGCTGAGCACAAGGAATGTTTTACAATCAAGTGCAAGGATAATGCAGGGAGTGTCCATCTGTGAACCCTACTGAGCACCAATCCCAGAGGCCCCCACTCTGCATCACATTGCTCTGTTCTGGATTCTGACTGGTACATCCCCTGTCGGTTACATGCACAATAATGTAACTTCAGCCTTTGTTTCATGTAGGTGCCTAAACCTTGCATGGATAGGAGACAGGAATCACTGTTTGTTCAGTCTCTTGGAATCTTTCAGGGACAGGACAGTGCCAGCTGCCCACAGTTGTACATACATGGAGAAGGCCACCCCCAACCCTGGCCACTGCCCAGACCCTCCTCACCATCTAACTTCTTTCAAAGGCAGCAGCCAGACTTCCAGAAGGATAGTCTAGGTCCCTACTCTCTCTTCTCCATTCCCCAGCAATAGCTGCAGCTGGATACCTGCAATCCCACCCCATCTCTTCTCTTCAGTCCTCTGAGACCAGATATCCCCAAAAGTGGCAGCACTGGCCCCAGTGCGCACACGTAGGCCTCAGCTCCCCACCTGTGGCAGACCCTTCCTGCATGGACCCCCAAGACAGCCACTACTCAGGAGGAGTACATGTCACTTTTTATTGGCAAGGCAGGAGGGGTCCTTATGGGCCAGGAACCAATGCGTTTGAAAAATAATTAGAAGGAGTGAACACGGGAAGAGCCATTCGGTTTCAACACTTGTCCACAGAAGCCTCTTCTACTGTTCTGCTGGTGCTGGCCCAATAAGGGCTGGGGGATATCAGAGATTTGGGGCATTAAAGGAGAGTCGGGTGAGGAAGGGGTGGCCAATGCAGCTCTGCCTGGCGCATACCCTTACTCATTGTGGCAACTGTATTCTATCACGGAGATTTGGCGCAGCCAGGGCACACTGTAGACCTCGAAGGAGCAGAAGGTCCTCTGCAAAAGGGAAGAGAAAGGACAAACAGTGTGGGTTTCAATTAACAGGGAAAAGGTCCAATCTGAGATGCCAGACATGGGGTACAGAATGAAGGAGGTGGGAGTCTCAGCCTCCAACCACCCTTGCCGGGTCCAAATCTCACATTCAACCAAACTCAGCCGTATCTACTCATCACCCTCCCATTGCTCTAAGTCCACCAGAAGGCATGTGAATTTCTCCCCAGTTCATGGGATTCCACATCCTTCTGCCCCCAGCACAGCCAGTCCTCTAAGAAGCAGATTGGGTAAGGCTGTGGAACCCCAGGGGTGCCAGACAGGGAAGCCTGCTCACTGTCCCAGCTCCCTCCACCTCCAGCACCTAGGCCAGCACCAACAGGAGCACAGAGGGAAGAAGTGGCAGCATAGGAAACAATACTGAAATAGGCAGAGTCAGGGGAAGGTATACCAGGTGAGGGCAGCTCACCCCAGGGCCGTAGAGAGGCTGGCACTGAGAAAGCAGGACAGCACCAGAGGGTTTCATCTGCTTACAGGCCCCTAATCTGTCCAGCATGGCTCTGGGCAGGTGGCCAAAGTTGGCATTGACAGAGATTTTTCTCCCTCCCCAGCAACCAGCCCTGATGCTATGTCCTCCAGGCCAGCAGGCAGCACACCCAAACACAAAAGGGTGTCCTCCTGGAACCCTAATTAGAAGAGAAAACCCACTGTGTAATTCAAGTTGATCATGTGTACCCACATGGCCCCTCCTGCAGCACCCCACATGTGCACAGGTCCGCATCTGCATAAACTCACACACACACCCCACATTCACATGTACCTATTCATGAACCACCACGCTTCCCCCACTCATCTACACACAAAGTCAACACATGAACCCACGCATGTACACACATGCATCTCTTGACCCTCTCACACATGAGCAGACAAATAAGATCACATGTAAGTCTTTATGATCAGCCCTGGCCCCACATCAATGACATACCTGCTGATCTTGGGAATCATCAAAGGGACATTCCGATAGGTCAGACTGAGTCTTAGCGCAGGTGGTTTGACCCATCTCCAAATCCAAGTAGTATTTCATCCCAGCGACAACCTACAATGAAAAGAGCAGGATTTATTGGCAACACTCCAGGTCACTTCCACATGTACGCTGTTACTTTATGTCACTGAGTTAATATGTTGGCCTAGTGTGTTAGCTTTTCATCACTGTGACCAAAACACCTGATATGAACTACTTAGAGAAGAAAAGGTTATCTTGGCTCACGGTTCCAGAAGTTTCAGTCCATGGTCACCTGGCTATGTCCAGCTGAGGTCTTCTCAACCCCAGGGGGCACTCAATTGCCCACAACTACTCACCATGATGCATCTGTCTTAGTGTGGGGGACACTGGCCCCTGGAGTCTACTCCCAGAGAATGCTCACAGTGTGTGCCATGCACAGGGAATGCAGACTACTCGGGACATGTTGAGTGGTGCTTACTTAGAGGACTCTAGATGGGGTCCATCCTGAGAAAAATCTGAGACACCCAGAATGAGCAGTCTATACACTTATATGTAGCTTAACTGCACGGACATTCTCTGAGAAATGTGTCCTTACAGGATTTCACTGTGCAAATGTCATATTCCACATAACAAACTACTATGCCTACAATGTCACTAGGTGATACCTTCTTAAGGAGCTACAGTGTATATGTGGTCATCCTTGTGGGCACATGACTGCACACCACAGCTGAGACAGGACAGTGACTGCAGCATATTGGGGGGGCATCCATCAGTGGACACCAGCAAATTTAAGTCTGTGAATTAGCTAACTGAATATGTGTTAATTCAGGATTTTCAATACTGAGTCATATATAAGGTAAGAAAATGTCCATGTTTGCGTGCAAGGTGCACTGAAGTGTTGACTCTAAAAAGGTCCAGAAAAATAAATGCATACAAATACATGCATGTACACATATGTCCTGGAAGAATGAGGACAAAGGAGGAAACATGGCCTACTATTAGGATCTAGAGATACAATAATGCCAAAATAAAAGGGGAAAAAACTCTAATTGAAGGCATCCAAGGGGCATATGTTTTGTCCATCTCCCGTAGTCATTCAGTTAACACTTCACACTAATTCCAGGCCCTCTCCAGGCTGGTGGTAGGGTTGTATAACCAGGGCAGACCCTGACCCTCATCCTGTCCTGTAGCCCTGATGGCCCTTGCCTGTTGGTGGCTGGAAACAGAAATAAAGCTCCTGGCACCCACCTAGAGCTCCAGGCAAGGTGGGTTTCCAGGCCCTGTCTGAGGACAATCCCCAGGGCAAGGACTCAAAGGGCTTTAGGGTGACAGAAAATTACCTAGAACAGGGCTTGGGCGAGCAGCAGTTTGTGTAACTAACCTAGCAGATCAGAACAGCCCCAGGCCATAGCTGCTGAGCACCCTAGAGCTTCTGGCTCTGGAAGCCCAAGTGGGAAGCAACAGCTTAAAGGGAGAGGGTGGGCCTGGGGAAGGGTGACATGCCCTGTGAGGGGCAAGTCCTTCTGACCCAGGCCCAGGGATCAGCACACACCTGCTGGCGGGCACTCAGCACCCTCCGCGCACGGCTGTAATGCGGGTCGTTGTTCTCCTGGTTGTAAACGCCCACAGAGTAGTCTATAGCCTGTCGAACGCCTTCCTCGTGGATGTCAGCATCCTCCAGGCCACCCAGTGTTTTCTGAGAGATACCACTCAGCTTGGAACTCTCACTCGCTGCACAGAAAGCCACCAAGGCTGACAGCAGGAGCAGTGGGAGGTGCAGAGTTGTCGCCATGGTTGACTCTGACCTGGAGCTGTACCTGCAACCAAGCAGAGGGGAAGTGATCCATCTTGCAGCTGAGGTGCTTTTATCCCTCTCTGGCTGCCAGGCCCTCCCCAACCCTGGCTCCTCCTTTCCTGGCTACCTCTACTTCCCACTTCTTGGATTCTATTTGTCCAACCTCTACACTTCCGTCCTTCCTCCGGTGAACTTTCTCCTGCTCAGGAACACGGATGTTACACCCTTATGTAATACCCTGATCTGTCTCATTAACTAAAGGTTCCGGACTATAATAAGTTTTCCTAACAAATCAAAACCACAAACTTTGACCATTGTTCAATATGGATTGGCAGCAATCTATTCAGAGGCCATAAAGAGAGTAAAAGATACTTGATCTTAAGCTCCTAATCCCTTTATGACTGCACATGTTCATCCTTCAAAGGCTTGCTAACATTTCCTGGCATCTCCTCATCCTCTTATTGTCAATGTGTGCTGTTGTTGGTGTGTTCCTTAGCTTGCAGCTTCAAGCCTATGTGTTAAGAATTATGATAAATTACCATCCTCTATCTGTCATTCAACTAGAAGTTGACCAACCTAAGGAGGAGCTGATTCTATGCACAAAGTACATCAGCACCAGTGCTTGAAGCTCAAGCCATCTTCTTGCCTCTACTCAGACTTCACTTCTTTGTTCTGGTTTATTTTTCAATTGAAAGTTTAAGCATGCAAATGAGAAGATGTTTTATACTGACAGCCACAGCTGAATTTCAAAATCCAGCTCTTTCCATATTACTAGATCCAATCATTCAGACACTAAATTGGAATGAAAGAAGAGGATATATATTATAGGAAGTGATGAATGAAAAAGAAACATGAAAGACCAAGAATCCACTGTTCAAAATACTAGACACACACAGTTCATCTGTCCAACATCACAACTGACAATGACATGTAAAAGGGATTTGGGGTCTTCAGGTAACAATGTATTTTTTGGTGTCTCAACTAAAATTCTGCCACCCAAGAACAAAAGAGTGTACACAGTCAGAAAGAATCTGCTTGACTTTAAAATTCAGCTTTTCTTTGGGAGTAGAGCATTATGGTGAGGTGGGGGGTGGGTATTAAATCCAGGTGGGTATTAGCTACATACCCAGCTTTTTTTCATATTTGGTTTTGAAAGAGGGTCTCACTAAGTTGCTGAGGCTGGCTTTGAACTGCAGATCCTCCAGCCTCAGCTTCCCAAGACACTAGAATTATAGCCGTGGGCCACCAGGACTGGATAAAATTCAGCTCTTTAGGTAAGTTGATAAAAAAAAAAGACCTGTTTGAGCCAGAACATCTTTCTCAGCATTTAGAACATTTATTTGTTGAAACTATGCACCCAGCACCAAGCTAAGTCCTTAGCTAGAATTGTTACACTAGGCGATGTACAATTTTACACTGCTGTATGCAGTGACATCCAATAAAGTATGACTAGAGACAGTGTCATACAAAGCCCCAGGCCTAGCTTCCAAAAGGTAGGACTCACCACAGAAGTTTGTTCTTATTTTCCTGTGATGAAGGAGATACAAACAAAACACAAACAAACAAAAAACTACAGTTACTTCTGGATTTACTACAAAATCTCTTGAGTTTAGATTTCATAGAGCTGATTGTACACACTTTTTCAATATATATATTTTTCTGACTTGATGTCTATACAATCAGTTTCCTCTTTATTGTACTATTAAAACTTGAGACACGATCCTTTCTAGTCAGTGATTCTCACAGCTCATTAGACCTGGGTAGTCCTTTAATATAAAGACAGTATCCATTGTACTCTCCTGACATGAAGTTAACACATAACATATTCTCCTTTATCTGTGATTTTTGAAAAATATTATGCACTAAGTCTAATATAAGAGACACATTACAGTACAGGCATTATGTTTTGTCTATTTGTAGGTATTGCATTTTGTAAAAATTAAAGAATTCTCGAAACTATGCATTGAATAATAATAATAATAATAATCAGTTTTTCAAAAGCATGTGCTCCCTTCATTTCTCTGTGTCACATTTTGATAATTCTTGCAAGATTCTGAAACTTTCCCATTATTAATATAGCACATGCTGGATGTGGTGGCACACACCTGTAACAATAGCAACTCTGGGGACTGATGCAAGAGGTTTGTAAATTTGAGGCCAGTCACAGCAATGTAGTGAGAACCCTAAACAATATAGAGAGACCCTGTATCAAAATAAAAACTGAAAAAGTTTGTGGATGGTGCTCACTGGTTCAAGCCCCCAAGGGATCAATTACCAGTACCAAAACTTTTTTTAAATGTATAAAATATAGTTCCCATGGTGATTTGTTATCAGTGATGTTTTATGTTACTATTGTAATGGTTTGGAAGCACAGTGAAGTCACCCATATGAGATTGTGAACTTAATCAATACAGGTTGCCTGTATTCTACAGCTCCAAGATCAACCACTCCCCCATCTCTCGTCCCCTTCTTAGGCCTTGTTATTGCCTGACACTTATCAATATTGAACTGAGGCCTATTAATAGCCTTATAATAGCCTCTATGTGTTCAAGTGACAAGAAGATTAATTTGGTCCCTACCTTTAAATTCAAAAGCCAGAAATTATTGACCTTTGTAAGAAAGGCATGTGGAAGGCCAAGATCAGCCGGAAACTGGGACTCCTGTCAAAGAGTTAGACAGGTAGTGAATACAAAAGAAAAAATCCTTCAAGGAAATTAAAAGTTCTGCCCAATGAACACACGAATGATAAGAAAGCAAAACACTGTAATTGCTGCTATGGAGAAAGTTCTAGTGTCTGGATGAAAGATCAAACCAGCCACCACATTCCCTTCACCAAAGTCTAATCCAGACCAAGACCTTAACTCTCTACAATGCTATAAAAGCCAAGAGAGGTGAGGAAGCAGCAGAAGAAAAACTGTGAAGCTAGCAGAGGTGGGTTCATGAGGCTTAAGGAAAGGACCCCTCTAGAACATCCAAGTACAAGATGAAGCAGCAAGTGCCCATGGAGAAGGCACAGCAAGGTACTTAGAAGGTCTGGCGATGACCATTGATGATGGTGGCTACAATAAAGAGCAGATTTCCAATAGAGACTGAACAGCCTTATGTTGGAAGGAAATGCCATCTATGACTGAGTAAGACATCTTTTCATTACTGTAAAAATATATCTGGGCGAAAAAAAACAATCTAAACAAGGAAAGCATTATTTGGGTTCATGGTTTCAGAGGTTTTAGTCCATGATTGGCCAGCTCCTTTGGTTTTAGTCATATAACAAGGCAGAAAAATAAGGGTGGACAAAAACTTATAACATCCAGGAAAGAGAAAGAAAGAAAGATAGCAGTGTCAAGATACAGTCCTCAAGTGACCTCAAGGACACACCCACTTCAGCTGGTCCCACCTGTACAGTCTCCACCAACACCCAATGGTCCATTCCCCTGAGAATCCATCAAGTGGTTAACTATTGATGAGATCACAGAGCTCAAGATCCCATGAGTTCCCAGAGCCCTCTCTGTAGACACTGCTGCACTGGGACGAAGCCTTCAAACAGGAGCCTTTGGGGGACATTCTAGAACCAAAACATTAACAAGGACTTCCGTAGCTAGAGAGGAGAAATGAATGGCTGATTCGAAGCCTCACAGAACAGGCTGACATGCTTATTAGGGATTATTCAAAATCAAAAGTCTTACAGAAAGGGTGAATTTGTTTACTAGAAATCCCATGGGGACCTGGATGGGTGGGAGAAAGTCTAGAAGAAACTGAATTGCTCTACCCCAGAAAGGGAGCATTCACTGAGCTGAAGGATCCAGAAGGAAAGGACACCAAGCACATCCTTGGGTAATCCCAAGGGAAAGAAGAATCAGTGAGACCTGTAGGTGCAGTGACTCAGTGGGCAGGAGGACAAGCAACAGCAGCCTTTGGGAGTGAGGCCAAGGGCATCTCAAGGACAGATGTGCCCAGAGCTGTTTGAAGATGCTGGGGTCACTGCCTCAAAGAAACCTGCTGAGCTGAAGACCATTAACCCAACTGTCCTCTGATTGAAGGACTCTTCCACTTACTTTTGCTTTTTCATCTGTTATTTGCTAGATATGGAGGAGGGGGTTACATTGTATGTCAACAAAAGTATGTCCAGAGGAAAGTGAGGCCACGAGTATACCTCACCTGCTGCAATGTACAGACATGTTAGGAGAGTTCTTTGAAGAAGCAGTTGTGAACTATTTTAAAATTCATTGCCCAGGCCTTTCCCAGACCAATGAAATGGATTCCTCCAGTGTAAACAGGTGATTGCAGTGAGAGCCACACTCCTCAGGTGACTGCACCATGCAGCCAACTGGAGACCAGATAATCCTTACCTGGTTTCAAGGGAGCAGGAGAGCTTCTGTCCTCAGGATGACCCCTGAGTATTGCTGACTTGGCCTTGTGATCCTGTGACATGATTCTGAAGTGACCCACTTGGAATCCCAAGACCAAGAGTAAAGGAGCAGATATGACCAAAAGAAATTTGCTCCTTAGTTAAGCTACCATTTTGTTCGTTGCTTCTCCATTTTAAATGTGTTTGAACAATAAATTCAGTAGGGTATAGTGAGAAAGAATGGGTGGCCACATATTTGTCTACTAATGCCTCATCTGTCCAGCATTGCCAGATAGGGTGGATTTTTCTGTCTCTGCATTTCATCGAAGCCCTGGCTTCATCCAAGGCCACTTGTGCCAACAGTGATGAGCCAGCTCCTGCATGTGAACTGCCCAAGCCTCTTAGAACCTGTGAATGACAGCCCCCAAAGCAGCTTCAAGAGAATCAGGGAACATGATGGGAACAGGGAACATCATCAGTGATGGCTGGTTACTGGTATGAGAGAGATTGTCACATCAAAAAATCAAATATCCGGGGATAAATTTATGGAAAACATGAAAGATACAGAAAAGTCTGTTTTACTCCACTGAAGGACATAGTTAAAATATGCCTAAGTGAAAAACTAGAATATTAAATGTTGTCAAAATTATTCCCAAATGGAATTATAAACATTAAATGTATTCCTAGTTCTAAACTCAACAATTGTACTTTTATTTGATTTTATTTTTTTAAATACACAATAGCAGAATGTATTACAATTCTTATTTTACATATAGAGCACAATTTTTCATATCTTTGTATATAAAGTATGTTGATGCCAATTTATGTCTTTATACATGTACTTTTTTGCATTACAATTCTTATTACATATATATAAATGCAATTCTTATTACATATATATATCACAATTTTTCACCCAATTCGTGTCTTCATTCATGTACTTTGGATAATGGTCTCCATCACATTCCACCATTCTTGCTAACTCCCTACCCCCTCCCTTTCCCTCCCACCCCTCTTCCTTATCTAGAATTAATTTATTCCTCCCATGATCACTCTCTCTAACCCACTATGACTCAGCCTCCTTATATCAGAGAAAATCTTTGGCATTTGTTTTTTGGGGATTGACTAACTCCACTTAGCAATATCTTCTCCAATGCCATCATTTACCTGCAAATGCCTTGATTTTATTCTCTTTTATTGCTGAGTAAAATTCCATTGTGTATATATGCCACATTTTTTTATCCATTCATCCACTGAAGGGCATCTAGGTTGGCCCACAGTTTAGCTATTGTGAATTGTGCTGCTATAAACATTGATATGGCTGTATTCCTGTAGTATGCTATTTTAAGTCCTTTGGGTATAGTCCAAGAAGGGGGATAGCTGGGTCAAATGGTGGTTCCATTCCCAAATTTCCAAGGAATTTCCATACTGCTTTCCATATTGGCTGCACCATCTGCAATCCCACCAGCAGTGTATGTGTACACCTTTTTCCCCACATCCTCTTCAACACTTGTCTTCATAATAGCTGCCATTCTGAATGGAATGAGATGATATCTTAGAGTAGTTTTGCTCTGCCTTTCTCTGATTGCTAGAGATGAGAATTTTTTCATGTATTTGTTGATTGTATGTCCTCTTCTGAGAAGTTTCTGTTCATGTCCTTGGCCCATTTGTTGATTGGGTTATTTGGGGGGTTTTGGTGCTTAACTGTTTGAGTTCTTCATATACCCTAGAGATTACTACTCTGATTGTGTGAGGGTTAAAAATTTGCTCCCAGGATGTAGGCTGTCTGATTACCTTCCATATTGTTTATTTTGCTGAGAAGAAACTATGTAGTTTGATCAACAGTTGTGCTTTTTGAACCAGAAAAAAAAAATATTTTCATCTGGAAAAACAAATATATTCAGAAAACAGAATTTAGGAGAAGAAAAGTGAATTAAGATAAAATCTCTTCTCTAAAATGGTGTGGTTGGAAAAATGAAAGAATAAAAGAAAGGAAGCAATGAAGAAAGAGTATAAAAGTAAGGGAAAAAGCAGACCCAGATACATGGCTAAGAGCATTTTTGTTTTGCTGGGGGTGAGTGTGTACCAGGGATTGAACCCAGGGGCACTTTAAACACTGAGCCACGTCCCCAATCCTTTTTTATAGACAGGGTTTTTCTGAGTTGCTAAATACCTAGCTTAGTTGCTGAGGCTGGCTTTGAACTCCTTGATCCTACTACCTTACCCTCTTCAAGTTTTGGGGATTACAGGCATGTACCACTGCACCTGGCAAGAGCATCTTTTGAAAAAAGAAATAGACTCATATGACAGCATATAAAAGTGAACATATGAACATTTTGACTGGATTAATACGCATGGAATAAACATTAACACATCACCACATGCTGTACACTGAGGGTTTACAGAAAGTAAGGAAGGTACTATCACTGCACTCTCTCTACAGATGAGATATGGAAGCTTCAGGGGTTGGCCTGAGTCACAGATCTGATGAAATTTACTCTACCCTTCACTTCCCCCAAAGAGAGAATCAGGTCAAACCCAGATCTTTCATTCAGGTAGAAAAACTCGTGACCACCTCATGACAGGGGTCCTACCATAGACTTTCTCTGTCCTGCCCCTGCTGTTTTGCCCATGGTCAATGCTCTCCATGGAGATTTGGACTACAAAATTCACAATGCCTGCCTGGTATTGCCCAGACTCAGATTCATGACCTTCTGGGGATGCTTTTCTTTCTTCATCCAAAGAACTTTTGTTAAATGAAGTTAAGGGTGAGAAGACTGCATCTGGAGGGCTGTATAGGAAATGAAACACCATGGAAGGAGGCCCTCTGCCTTGGTGCCTGGGCTCCGCCTGTCCACTCCACAACTCCAGGGTATAAGCCTCCACTGTCTGGTTAGATCTCTGTCATTTCACCTTCAGTGGTTAGAGCAGTGGCTGAAAGACAGCTTTCTGATGCAGTTTTACCTCGTGGAAGGCATTTGAAAGTTGTATGCCAGTGGCTGGGACAGAGAAAGCTTCTCCCAGTTCATAAAGCAGTGAAGCACATATATTTTAGGTCTTCAGACTCCCCTGTTTTTGGCACTGAAATATCCATCCATGTACTATACAACAGTACTGATACTAAGGTAATATTACTGAAAACATCCTCTTGCAAATAGAAGAAAGTCCACTACATGTCAATTCATCTATGTTTTAAAAGCTATGTCCCTTAAGAAAATTGCATACAAGAACTGTTTTTACAATCAAGGGCAGAGAAAGGGCAGGGAGTATCATCTGTGAACCCCACTGGGCACCCATCCTAAGTGCACTGGAGTAAGCAGTGCCTCCACTCTGTATTACGTGTTCTGTTTTGGATTCTGGCTGGTATGTCCACAATTAAGTGCACACCAATATACTTTCAGTCTTTGTTTCATATAGGTGCCCAAATCTTGCATGAATAGGAGGAGACAGGAATCACTACTTATTTAGCCTCTTGAGAACCTGACAGGGACAGGATAATCCCAGCCACCCATCACTTGTGCACACATGGAGGGAGTGTGCCACAGCCCTGGGCAGTGGCCAGACTCTCCTCACCATCTAAGTAGCAGCCACGCTTCCAGGATGAAAGCCTAGGTTCCTATTCTCTCTTGTCCATTTCCCAGCAGTAGTTGCAGCTGGATACCTGCAATCCCACCCTCTTCAGTCCTCTGAGACCAGATCCCAGATATCCCAGTGGCAGCACTGGCCCCCGTGCACACACACAGGCCTCAGCTCCCCATCTGTGGCAGAACCTTCCTGTGTGGACCCCCAAGACAGTAACTACTCAGGAGAAATATATGTCACTATTTTATTGAGAAAGGCAGGAGAGGTGCTTATAGGCCAGGCACCAATGTGTTTGAAAAATAATGAGAAGGAACAAACAAGGGAAGAGTGACATAAGCCATCTCCACTGGTCTGTTGGTGCTGCCACAATAAGGGCTAGGGGATATCTGAGGGTCTGGGGCATTACAGGGGAGTGGAGTGAGGAAGGGGTAGCCAATGCAGTTCTGCCTGGCACATACCCTTAGTCATTATGACAACTGTATTGTGTCATGGAGATTGTGTGCAGCCAGGGCACAATGTAGACCTGGAAAGAGCAGTAAGTCCTCTGTAAAAAGAAGAGAAAGGGACAATCAGTGTGTGATTCAGATAACAGGGAAGATGTTCAATCTGAGATGTCAGAATTGGGGTACAGAATAATGGTCGTGGGATTCTCAGCCCCTATCTCCTTTGCCAGGTTCAATTTTGATAATCAACCAAACTCAATATCTACTCATCGCCCTGCCCATTGCTCTGAGTCCACAAGACACCATGTGACTCTCTCCCTGGATCATGTGTAAGGCTGTGGGAGCCCCAGGGGTGCAGGGCATGGAAGGCTGTCACTGTCCCAAGTTCCCTCCACCTCCAGCACCTGGGCCAGCAAGAACAGGGGCACAGAGGGAAGAAGTGGGCACAGTAAACAGCCTTGAAATAGGCATCAGGGTTGGGGGAAGGTAGACAAGATGAAGGCAGATATCCCCAGGGCCGTAGAGAGGCTGGCACTGAGAAAGCAGGGACAGCACCAGAGGGTTTCATCTGTTTACAGGCCCCTGATCTGTCCATCATGGCTCTGGGCAGGTGGCCAAAGGTGGGACTAACAGAGCTTTTTCTCTGTCCTCAGCAACCATCCTGTAGCTATGTCCCCCAGGCCAGCAGGCAGCACACTCAAACACAAAAGGGTGTCCTCCTGGGACCCTAATTAGAAGGGAAAACCCACTGTGTAATTCAAGTTGATCATGTGTACACACATGGCCCCTCCTGCAGCACCCCACATGTGTAAAGGTCTACATCTGCATTAACTCATACACACCCCACTTCACATGTATCTATTCATGTGCCACCACGCTCCCCCCACTCATCTACACACACACAACACATGCATCCATCCATATACACACATGCATCTCTTGACACTCTCACACATGAGCATACAAACAAGCTCACATGCCCCTCTTCGATAATCAGCCCTGGGCCCACGTCAATGACATACCTTGTGCTCATGTAGGTGCTCAACGAAGGGACATTCGGCCAGGTCAGACTGAGACTTAGTACAGGTGGTTCGACCTATCTCCAAATCCAAGTAGTAGTTTGTCCCAGTGACAACCTACAACGAAAAGAACGGGATTCATTTACAACACTCCAGGTCACTTTCACATGTATGCTGTTACTTTATGTCACTGAGTTAATACCTTTACCTAGTGTGTTAGTCAGCTTTTCATCACAGTGACCAAAATATCTGATATGAACTACTTAGAGAAGAAAGGGTTATCTTGGCTCACGGTTTCAGAGGTTTCAGTCCATGGTTGCCTGGCTGCGTCCAGGTGAGGTCTTCTCAATCCCAGGGGGCATTCAGTTGCCCACGACTATTCACTATGATGCACTGTCTCAGAGTGAGGGACACTAGCCCCTTGAGGCTACTCCCAGGGAATGCTCCCAGGGCATGCCATGCACAGGGAATGAAGGCTACTCAGGACATGTTGAGTGGTGCCTACTCAGAGGACTCTGGATGGGGTCCATCCTGAGGAAAAATCTGAGACACCCAATATAAGCATATCGACATGCTCTGAGAAATGTGTCCTTAGAGGATTTCACTGGTAAATGTCATATTATACATAACAAACTAAGATGGCTACAATGTCACTAGATGATACAATCTTAAGGAACTGCAATGTATATGTAGTCATCCTTGTGGGCACATGACTGCACACCACGGTTGGTGGGACCCTTTGAAATGTCAAGGTCATGAAAACTGACCAGGAGCTGCTCCAGATGAAAGGAGGCTGAGGAGACAGGACAGTGACTGCAGCATACAGGGGCATCCATCAGTGCACATCAGCAAATTTAAGTCTGTGAATTAAGGTAACTAAATATGACAGTGTTGATTCCGATTTTCAAAACTGAATCTTAGATAAGAGAATGTCCAATTTTGCAAGCAAGCTGAAATGTTGCTTCTAAAAAGGTCCAGAAAAATAAATGCATATAAGTACATGCATGTACACGTGTCCTGGGAGAGCAAGGACGAAGGAGGAAACATGGCCTACTATTAGGATCTAGATTTGCAATAATGTCAAAATTAAAGGTGAAAAAAAGCTTTTCAAAGATCTTTTAGTGAAGGCATGCAGGGGGGCATCTATTTTGTTGTCTCCAATCATTGAGTTAACAGTTTATACTAATTCCAGGCCCTCTTCAGGCTGGCAGTAGGGATCTATAACCAGGGCAGAACTTGACCTTGATCCTGACCTGTAGCCCTGGTGCCCCTTGCCTTCTGGTGGCTGGAAACAGAAATAAAACGCCAGGAGCCCACCTGGAGTGCTAGGCAGGGTGGGTTTCCAGGCTAACCCTGAGCGAGGACAGGCCCGCAAAGGGCGGTAGAAAATTACCTAGGACAGGGCTTGGGTGAGCAGCAGAGTGTGTAAATTCCCTGGCGGATCAGAACACCCCGAGCCCATAGGCTGTTGAGTTCTCTATAGCAGCAGGCAGTGTACCCAAGTGGGAAGCAGCAGCTAGAGGAGCGAGGGAGGGGCTGGGGACGCGTTTGATGCCCGGTGAGGGGCAACTCCTATGATTCAGGCCTGAGGCGCGAGCACGCACCTGCTTGCGGGCACGCACCACCCTGCGAACACGGCTATAGTAGGGGTCATTGTTCTCCTGGTTGTAAACGCTGATGGCGTAGTCAATCGCCTGATGCACACCCTCCTCGTGTATGTCTGCCTCCTCCAGACCGCCAAGCATTAGTTGAGAGCTCCTGAGTTCGGGTCTTGCGGGTCTTGCGGCATAGCCAGCCACCATGGCTGCCAGAAGGAGCAGTGGGAAGTGCAGGGGTATGGCCATGTTTGGCTGGGACATGGAGCTGTACCTGCAACCAAGCGGAGAGTGATCCAGAGACCCTGAGTACTAGGTGGGCTGCCACAGCACTTTTATCCCTCTCTGGCCCACTGTCCCTCCCCAATCCAGGCTCCTCCTTTTCCTGGCTGCTCCCTCTCCCCACCTTTAGATCCTGTTCTCCTTTTGGGCCTCTTACAATGTCTCCCCTCCTTCCTTATCCCTCTTCATTTGTCCCTTTCTCCATCCCACTCAGATTTTCCCTCCCACAATATACTCCATCTTCCTGCATTCTCCCTCTCTTGCTTCCTCATCCTGATCCCCCAGTTCTACTCTTGATCCTCCTTATGAACACTCCCAAGCTTGGGTCACCTTGGTTTCCACAAAGGTGTCTGCTCTTTCTGAGCCCTGAAAAGCATTTGACCTGCCCAGCATGACTTCTTTTTTCTCCAGATAAGAGCAATATTTGCTTCCTGGGGTCATCAGAGGTCAGGGAGCATCTTTGAGCTGTGGGTCAAGGAATGGGAATTGCCAGAGCAAGTATGATATTTCAGATTTGCCAGAAAGAGCCAGCCTGTGCCTTGTTCTGGGGCACTTCTTTGCCAAGCATAAGTGAATCAACCTTTATTAATTTTACAAGTTTATAAATTTATTAATTAATGAGTTTCTTAAGAATTCATTAACATTTAATAAGCAAAACTTTCAAGGGCTTCTCCCTAGGTCAGACCAGCCAGGGCCTGGAAGTGGAGCATAGGTGACTGAACCCTAGACTTGACATTTTAGGCTGACTGCCCAGGAGACGTAACATGAGCCATGTGTAATTTTAACTTTCTAGGAAACATTTTAAAAAGTTAAGAAACACAGGTGAAAATAATTTTAGTGTTCTATTTAACCTCAAATATGAAATATTATTTTAATGCTTCATAGGAGATATTTTACATTCTTTGGTTTTGGGGTGTTTATGACATTTAGAGTAAACGTTTGTTTAAACTGGCCCCATCTCAAGCACCCAGGGACTATGTGTGGTGGTGGCTGTGCCATCGCACAAGTCAGCTTCAGGTTGTGTGGTTGGGATGTGAGGAGGTGATTAATAATTAAGATCAGGGAGTCACAGGTGTTCTGTTCAAAATGAAATCGAAGAAGTGAGGGAAAGAGTTGGGTCAGGAAACCTCTTTAGGACCCAAAATGATGAGAGGTCCTGTCTGGGGGAGACAGAACCAGCAGTGCAGCGGCCCTGAGGTAAAGTTGGATTGTGCCTGTTCTAGCAACAAGCAAGGGAGTGGCATGATCTGAAATCTTACCCTAGGGGTTAGTGGATAGTGCTCTGTGGGTGAGGCCTTGGGTGGGAGGGTAGGGAGACTCCTGCCAGGCCAATAAGAGATGGTGAACAGTAGAGGGAATGAATCTTGGAGCACAGTTCTACCCCTGCATCCCCCTTCCAGGGGCTGCACAACCAGCTTTGGTTCAATGTTCCTTGCTTGGAAAACTTGTCCTACTTTCAAAAAATACCCCTGAATGAGTTATGATTTACATACAGTAATTATGTGTTGGGACTGAGAAATTTTAATGAATGAATACATGCATGAGAGTTACCCCTCTCTATCAAGATCTAGAACATTTGCATGATTCCAGAAAGCTTCCTGGTGCCCCTGCAAGGTGAAAAGCTTTGCCAGGAACCCCAGGAGGCACCTGGACCTTTGAAGCACACCCAGAAGGACTGTCTAGGGAGGGGCGGAGGGGATGGTCAACCAGCATCAGTCCAGACCTGCTGTGGTCTCAGCTAGGTGATGGGTGGGGCTGGGTCAGTAGGAATCCAACATGAGGTGTAAGTAAAGACACCATCTCTGTAACATAAAAGTGCAAGACAGAAGAAACGAGTGTTGATGTAGAAGCTGTAGCAGGTTATCCAGATCTGTTTAAAATAATTGATGAAGGTGGCTACAATGAAAAAAAAAAACACTTTCAATATGGAAAATACAGCCTTATATTAAAAGAAGAAACAATCTAGACTTCCATAGCTAGTAGAGAAGTCAATGCTTCACAGCTTCAAAGGGAAGGGTGACATCTTATTAAGGGTCTATATAACTGATGACTTTAAATTGAGACTAATACTCCTTTATGGTTCTAAAAATCTTAGGGTGTTTAAGAATTAAACTAAATCTACTCTACCTTTGCCCTACAAAGCCTAGGTGACAGGACATCTGGTTCACAACATGGTTCAGTGAGGATTTTAAGCCCACTGTTGAGATCTACTGCTCAGAATAAAAAGATTGCTTCAATATTACTGCTCATTGACAATGCATATGGTTACCCAAGCGTTCGGTGGAGACACATAACAAAAATGATTGCTCTTCCCCTCCTGCTGACACTGATGCATTCTGAAGCCCATGGATCAAAGAGTTTTTACAAGTCTTATGATATAAACAATAAATTCTTATTATTTAAAACAATACATTTTGTAAGGCTATGATTGCCTTAGAAAGTGATTCTTTTGATGGAAGCAAATTGAAAACCTGAAAAAGGCTTCATTCTAGAGTCTAACACTCGTGAGTCCTCAGAGGAGGTCAAAATAGCAACATTAACAGGAGTTTGGAAAACATTGATTCCAACTCTCATAGATGGCTTTGAGGGGTCCAAGACTTTGGTAAAGAAATCACTATAGATGTGGTGAAAATAGAAGAGAACTAGAAATCAGTGGTTGAGCTTGATGTGACTGAATTGCTGCAATCTCATGATCAAACTCGAGTTGAGGCAAGGACAGTGGTTTCTTGAGATGAATTCTGCTCCTGGTAAAGATGCCAGGAATGCTGTTGGAATGACAACAAAGGATGCAGAATAACATAGAACTTAGTTGATAAAGCAGCAGCAGGATTTTGAGAGAACTGCTTCCAGTTTTGAAAGAAGTGGAATGCTGGGTCAAATACTATCATTAGTATGGCATGCTTCAGAGAAATATTTTGTGAAAGGAAAAGTAAATCAATGGGGCCAGCTTCCTGGTTGTCTAATTTTAAGACATGGCTGCAGCTACCTCAGTCTTCAGCAACTACCATCCTGACCAGTCAGCAGCCATTAACATCAAAGAAAGGCTCTCCAACAGCAGAAACTGTACTACTCACTGAACATCATGCCAACCTGTTGATATCAATAAAAATGTGAAGACATTCTGAATAGAAACAATGGCCAACAACAGTCAAGATATATTTTTAAAAGTGAAGATTATTACTGTTATTCAAAATAAAGAATTCTTGAAACTCAACATTTTAATAAAATCAACAACCCAATAAAAAGTGGGTCAAAAACCTTAGCAGACACTTCAGCAAAGAAGTTAAACAGATGGCAAATAAGCATATGAGAGATGTTGCAAAAGAGAATTTCAAAATAAAACAATAGTAAGACACTACCATATACCTGTTAGGATGGCCAAAATCCAGAACACAGACATCATCAAATGTGGGCAATCTTATGGGGCATCAGGAACTCTTATTCATTGCTGGATGGAAGGCAAAATAATATAACTACTTTGGAAGACAGTTTGGTAGTTTTTTTTATAAAATTAAACATACTCTTTTGATACAATCCAGCTATCCAGGTTCTTGGTGTTTTCCCAGAGAATCTGAAGATGTATTTTCCACATAGGATGGTAGAACATGATAGACATTATCCAACATACATGTATGAAGACATGAATTGGTGTGAACATACTTTATATACAGATATGAAAAATTATGTTCTATATGTGTAAATAAGAATTGTGATGCATTCCACTATCATGTATTTAAAAATAAAATCAAAATTTTTTAAAAAAACTATACATGGATGTTTATAGTACCATCTTCATTACTTCCAAAATTTGAAAACAACTCATATGTCCTTCAGTATGATAAACTGTAGTCCAAACAGACAATGAACTATATTACTCACCACACAAAAAAAGAAAATGAACTTTCAAGCCTTGAAATGACATGGAGGAAATAAATTTATACTACTAGGTAAAAAAGTCAATCTGAAAAAGCTACATATTTTGATTCCAACTATATGACAATATAACATTCTAGAAAAAGGAAAACTTATGGACATGTTTTAAAAGATAAGGGACTGTTATTGAGGAGGAGATTAAGTGGAGCATGTAGGATTTGGGGGGCCATGAAACCACTGTGTGAGACTGTAATGATGGATACATTGATTCTACATTTGTCCAAATCCATAGACTATGTTTCCTAATGTAAACTATGAACTTTGAATAGTAATTGTGTAGGGATGGAGGTTCATCATTTGAAACAAGTGTATTATTTTGGTGGAGGAGATTCATAATGGGAAGATTGTGAGTTTGGGGTAGGCAGCAACTATATGGAAAGTGTCTATACCTCCCCTCTCAGTTTTGCTGGGAACTTAAAACTATTCTAAAAAAAATGATATCTGAAAAAGTACTATTATTTAAAAAATTAAAGTCAAAATAAAATAAAAGCAAAATGAATAAGCAAACACAAAAACCCAATCTGTCACCAGAATATTAAGAAAAGTCTTGGGTTGGACATCTTTTTGAAAGGCACAGAGTGGGCTATATACTGCACTATATGTTTTCCTTGAGCAGATGGGTGAAGCATCACCCAGCAGAGGTCATCTACATATTGACTCGGGTATCCAGGATCTGGGAGGCCTGTGGAGTTTGACCAACTGACCAAATTCAAGAGTTTGGGTAGCGCTATCCTCTCTGCCTAGTTAGCTCCCATAATGCTGGGCTGCTTCATTCACCCCAATTTCTTTATGTATTAATTGCTTAAATAACTTGTGAAGTAGTAATAAATGCATGTTTAATAAGCAATAATCGATTTGTACTTTTCTTCATTACCTCTCCCCCATTGACTGGCTCACACCAGGGGCATTTGCAAATAATAATTGGCAACTGGCTCCATTATAAAAAATATTGGGCAGGAACTTCAAGTAAGGTGACAGCTAAGCATTGATCACTATGATTTGCAACGTGGTCATCAACAGTAATCTTGAAAAGAGCAGCTTTGTTTGAATGGATGATCTGAACACCTGACTGAAGTAGAGTTAGGACAAAGATAAAAGAAGAGAGTTAGGAACAGCAGTGGGTGGGTTATGTGGACAGGCCTGAATTCACCAGAGGGGCCACTGAGATAGCCATGGGGCAGATTTAGCCAACAGTGCCAAATACTTAGATTTTTCTGAAAATAAATCAGAAATCTAGATTTTTAATGAGAAGCCAATTATAATTATTCTTTAAAAGTAACAGAAAGTTGCTCCCGAGTCTCTACTCTTCATCTGGAACCTTGGTGATGTCACAGAAGGTTTAGAACACTGATTTCAACACCCCTGGAGGTGACTTTCCCCCTTAAGAATCTCACACCAAAGAATGAGCATACTACCTTAATAGAAGGTTTCCCCCCAAGGTAGTTGCAAGAGGATTCTTATTTTTATATCAATACAAAAATTTCTATGGTTTTAACCAATGGTGGTTCATCTTGACTAATGTAGCCAAATATACCCTGTCCTGTGTGTGCACAAATTATGTTTTTGACTTTTGGCTCAGGATTTTTTATCTGCAGTTATTCAAATAGGTTTCATTAGGTACAGGTGAGGGAAAGGGGGATGCTTTGAGTCCAGATGATGGAAGTTTGCCTTGTATTGTTGGTGGAAAAGTTTAGGGTGTAGCTGTAGTCTGGGTGGCCAAAGTTGAGTGCAGAGAAGACCAGGTAACAAGATGTCTTCAAGGCCTTAGAGAGCCTTTCTGGAGGTCCCCCTAAAAAATGTGGATTATTGGGCTGCTGAAATATCTAAGGATTGAAGGCAATTACCCTAAGGACTCTATGTGAACTGCCTCAGGAGGAGCCATCGGGTTGTTAAGTCCAATCATGAGGCTCAAGCTAGGATTTTAAAGGCAAGGAAGAAAAATATCTGGAATTGGCAATGAGCAGGGAGAAGAGCCATCCCACCCCAGTTCAGGCTCTGTGGTCAGAGAGCTGCAAGAGAGCAGTATCCACCTCGAGTGGACAGCAGGGAAAACAACATCCTCATAAAAAGGCAGGGGGGAAAGGTAAGACTTTCCTCTGCTCCTAAGACAGAGGTCAAGTTCTCGTCCTGCCTTCCTGGACCAGCTTCTGGCCACTTCTCAGCCTTGCCCATCCATCACGTCTTTCCGAGGTTCAGCCCACAACCTTCCCTTCAGTTCCTGAGATAGAGCACACCCTCTGCCTGTCCCAAGGCCTTGGCACTAACTGTTCTCTAGACAAGGAAGCCTCCATGCTGATCTCCAACTAGAAGCCTGTCCCGCCACAATGCCCGCATCACATCTCAGCACACCTGAGTCTCTTCCGAAGCTGACTTCCACTGAGGTGACTCTGACTTACTTTACTTACCTCCTAACAGGCTCAAGATGCTCCCAAAGAGAGAGCCCGTGGGGGGGGGGGTGAAAAGAGAGTTGTCCAAGATCAGGTCCTGAGTTCCTGAGCTTTGAGCAAAGTGCGCTAGAGTCAAAACATAAATGAAAACATCTGTCTAAAACAGTGAAATGCTACACACTAAAACCATCTATATTCTCCATCAACCCACTGATTTATTAGAATGTCAGGCTATGTTGAAAACATCAAATCATAATATCAAATCCATCATTCAAAGGAGTAAGTCTCCTCACTGCCTCCCCATTCTACTCTTACCCCTGACCAACCCATAAACAGCATCATGAAAGGAAACAAACAGGGAGAAAGAAAGAACACCAACCACCAGGACACCCAGCACCACTGTAGAGATGAAGCCCTTGGAATTCACACAGGTGTCCAAGCTGCCACCTGCTATGTAATGACAGGGTTGCACTGAATGATCTGTGAGTCCCGTCTCCATCTGATGCCATGTTATTCCAGTGGCTTTTAGGGTGATAGACTCCAGCCCATTCAATGGCTGATTGCTTCAGAAATATCAGTCAAACAGGCTCCCCAGCATCTGCTTCTCTAGGCTACAGATGTTCCTGACTCTCATAAAACCCCTTAAAGTAGTAATGAAGAGAAGATGTTCACCTTACCTAGGTTTGACCAGCAAATGAGGTGAGGAGGAAAGCACAGCAACTAAACCTCCTTGGAAATCCAAGGAGCTTTATGACACAATAGACACCCCACCCTGCCCCACCCTAGGTGCAATGAGGAACCCTCACCTCTGCAGATTCCTTGTTTAGCTGTACAGGCTTTGGGGGGAGGAGGGCTTAAAGCAACTCAAGAGAATACAATAAGGTTAGGAAAAATACTTCTCACTTCTAGAAATACAAAAACATTTATAAACCAGAATTTCATTTTCCTTATTGAATGGCCCCGGTTGGATATTCTTTTTAGAAGGGGAGAGATGAGCTGAATTTCTGGAACTCAACATGTTAGAGATCAGGCATAAAGCTAAAACTGTCAGGTCCCTCTGGCCTCTTACTAACCCTAGGCTTTATGTGATTGTTAGTTAGAAACAGCATTTTTATCCTATCTTTTGGGAGTTTCTTTAAGGGTCAAGGATGTTAAATAGGGCTTTGCTCTGGCAAGCTGAGAATTTCTAGATGATTGAATCAAGGAGCCATTAGTTTCTCTTCTTTTTTCCCAAAGAAAAAGCAACCCATCTCCCACCTCCTCTCCCCCCCCCCTTTGAAGCCGAAGAGGAAAGAGAATGGAATGAATCTGACATAACTTTTCTGTGTACATATATGAAAACACCACAGTGAATCCTACCACCATGTAGATCCACAAGACTGGGATCCTAATAAGATATATTCCACGCTTGTATAATTATATCAAAATGAACTCTATTGCCATGAATAACTAAAAAGAAAAAATAAGAAATGGCTAAAATGTCATCATAATTCTTGATGAAAAGGTTAAATAAATTTGTTAGAGTTCTTTTGTCTGCTGCCAATGGAAGCCAACTGCTGACCTAGTCAAGAACTAAATAATGAATGGAATTTATGAGGAGTGATTGGGGCATCTGATGAATTCAAGGAAGGAATGACCATCCATCTCAGCAGGAAGCCACAAGAGACTCAGCAGGAGAAGGTAACACCTCTCTGGAATGATGCCACCAACTCAGCGCAGCTCCAACCACCCCCAGGTCCTACATTTCTCAGTTCTTCTTGTTAAACTTTCTGCTAAATAGGATATTATAGGCTAAGCCTGAGTCATATGACCAGCCCAGAATCAAATAAATGTGACTACAGGGCAAGAGTCATAACTTACCAGCAAAGCTGTTGGGGCCATCCTGTGAATGACAATAGATCCTAAAGAGAGGCATAGGAGGGGTATACTTAGTTTTACTTGTGCCAAAGATGGAACTCAAATTAGGTTGCAATAGCTGGCAAAATAGAGATTCAAGAAGATATCCAGGGAAGGGGAAATGTATACCTTTGAACTCAGGTCTGTGATTTGTGCCTCTCATTGTAGCGCTGTTCCTCAGCATAGTGAGCAAGCACACCACTGGTAGGAAAAGGAAAATGGGGTATCTGTGGGGTAGACAAGTCTAGATCAAGTTACCAATGACCCAATGCTTACCATTCAGTCCTCAACTTATTTTAATCCCCAGCAACATGAAACATTGTTTGGCATTACTTTTTAAGGGTCAATAATTTCTTCAATTTTGTGCCTTGCCTATACTCCTTAAAGGTTCCTCCAAAACTTCTGACTTCATTTTTCTGACTTTCTAGGATCCTTCCTCAGAAGTTTCCAGCATCCCCTTCACTCAAGAAATCATACCACTTTGAAGTTGGGTGAAAAATCATTTTTTCTAGCATTCTAGCTCACATTAGGATTTTATATATATATATATATATATATATATATATATATATATATATATATATATATATATATATATATATATATAAAATAAAATAAAAAAAGATTTAGTGAGATGTATGTTGACTCCAACACCTCTTTGTTTCCACCTTGTTTGGCTTTAAAATTTTAATGTTCCAGGAAATAAATCTGATAGTCCCAGTAGGAGTCACATGTCCTTCCCTAAATCAGGCAACTGTCACTTGCGGGGCCCAATGTGGTAGCCATGACCGTCACCATTAGGAGTCAAGGGGGAATTGCTAAAAGAAGGAAGGACTTCTGTGAACCAGAATGTCCCCCAAGAGCCTCTGCCCAGAGGGAGAGCAAAAGGTCTTATGTAGATTTCACTCTGAAAAATGACCTGCTCTTAGAGAAGAAGACAGACATTGCCTTTCCAGTTGGCTTTTATGGTGGAGAGGGTGGGAGACACAGTAGATGAGAAGACCTTTGCTCGGGTCAATAAAAAGCCTCCTTCTGAAACATGTATTCTCTCCTGGATACTGCTGACCTTCTGCTCACTCTACTTAGGCAGGTAGGATGATTCCCAGGGGTTGATCAGGAGGTTGAATGGGTCCCACTGCAGTTTGAGAGATGATTTCTGTAGGTAACTTGATCTTCACTGCTCCAACTCCAGATAAACGTACCTCCCCTACTTTTGGAAATCCCCTCCAACAACATAACAGAATCATTAATTACAATATTCTTAACCCACCCCTGCCTTTAGTTGACTCCAAAACTGGGAAACAAAACTTTCTGACAAATCCGAGTTCTTCTACAGAATTTTTTAAAATTGGAACTTAAAATTTCTTTTTGATAGCAACACTTGGATGACATATACCCAGGAAAGAGCCTCCATTATGTTTCCATATTGTGGAGAAGCCATGTCTGAGAGTGATGCTAAACTATAAAGAAAACCAGAAATAAGAGAGGCCTGACAGTAACCATTTCCTGGATTTAACATTGTCTAAAGTATCCCTCTATCTCTTCTCATCCCAATTTTGATGAGTTAGTTTGGGTTTGAGCCTAGAACTTGCAACCAAAAAAAATCCTCTCTGCGCCAGAAACAATCAATCATGAATCCCAAGTGATAGAGTATCATGGGTCCATTTATCCCCATTATGATAAAGAAACAGCTGGTAACCTAGGGTACAGATGGACCTGGTGGCCCCTAACAGACTCCAGTCATTTCTGCCAACCCATGGTCTCCAGCTTAAATCCTACAGTCTCCTCATATGAGAATCTTGCCAAATTTCCTCCAAACACATGTGCAGGGCAGGTTAGAAGTGCCAGGGAGATCATATCGATAAGCAGTAGTGGATAATGCCACCCCTCTGTTAGTATGTATTCTTGTTGCACACGCTGTCCCTGAGATCCCTACTGGGATTAGCCCCTGTCTCCAACACTCATTCACCTGATGATAATAATTGATAATGTACCTTTCCTTAGATCTCTTCTCTGCCTTGTTTCACTTCCCAGAGATAATTTTGAATTTGTCATCCTTTCTCAGCATCTCTTTCTGGGGAAGTTCGAGCTAAAACAACAGATAATAAGGCTTCCTCCCTAAGTGTTTGCCACCATGTAGAATATTAAACATGACCATAAAGCCTTTGACATCCCTTCAGTTAAGATGTGGGGTTTATATCATCTGGTACATGAATCTGGGGAAACTCTTGTTTTTACTTTGAACACTAAAGATGGTGGAGGTGATGTGATGCTGGATCTGGCAACTCACCCTGGCAATCCAGTATTTAGTCTGTGAAGAAGCTCATTCTGGTCACTACAAGAAGCCACATGGAAAGAGAGCTCTGCTGGCCAGTTGACAGCTGTTCAACCATCTCAGATGAGGCCTCTAGCATACAAGGGAAATTGTCTTGAATCTGCAGCCCTATCAAGCCTTAAGGTGACTATAACCCAACCAATATCTAACTGAAGCCATAGAAGAGCCCCCAGTGAGAATTTATCAGTGAAACTCAGCCACAAGAGGTGATAATAATCATGTTAAGCCATTAAATTGGAGGTAAATTGTTACACAAAAATGATGAACAAGCCAGGGTGTGGTGACACACGCTTGTAATCTCAGTTGCTCGAGAGGCTGAGACAGGGGGATCACAAGTGCAAAAAACTAGCCACCTCAGCCACCTAGGGAGGCCCTAAACAACTCAGCAAGACCCTGTCTTTAAATAAAATATATTTTTAACAGGGCTGGGTATGTGGCTCAGTGATTAAGTGCCCCTGAGTTCAATCCTCAGTGTCAAAAAAAAAAGAGAGAGAGAGAGAGAGAAAAAGTGCCATAGAGAGAAACAAACTGGTTCAAACTGAGAACAGAGAGAAAAAAAGCAAGACCAGAGTACAGGAAAGTGCTGAAAACCAGCTTTCACATTTGTTCTCAGCCTGAAAGCCGATGAGGCACAGGGACTCTTCCTAGAGGGCAGAACCAAGAGCAGCTGAATGACCAGGGAATCAGGAAAATGCAAAATTAAAACTTATTCTGGACTTCACTCTCCCTGACCAAAAGTATATAGTAAAACCACCCTAGATTCATGTGTCATCTTCCTTTTTTATTTTCCTTTTATAAAGGAGACTTTCCATCACACTTAATTCCATTAGATCTGAAAGAGATAACTTAGATGCAGCTCACGTCTCTGGCTCCAGTCATCTGGGAGTCCCAATTGCACTCTTGAACTTTGCTGCAGTTCAGTTTTGTGAGCCAATAAATTCCACCTTTTAAATAACCCAAAATTTATTAGATTTCTGTGACTTGCAATCAAATTAGTTATGCTTCTGAGACTAAGTAATGTTCCCCTGGGGAGAGTTACCCTGTACCTGCCAGCACCCTGATTAAACAGAGAAGGTTTCAGAGCTGATGTATCTGTTCGTTTTTGCTGCATAACAAACCACTCCACAATGTATAGTCTTTGCATTCCTGGGCATCTCTGCTACCTGTCTAGAGTTTGTTGATCTTAGCTAGATAAGCCTGAGGTCTTATGTGTCTTAGGTCTATAGAGAGGTTGACTGATCTGAGTTGATATAAGATGACCTCAGTCATATGCCTGGCAGGTGGATGGCAGTCAGATGGTTGATGGAGGTGACTGAGGCTTCTTCTGTATCAGGCTAATAATGTAGTGGTTTTTTTCACATGATGGTTCAACAGATTTCTTTTTTTTTTAAACTAATATTTCTATTTGTTTTTTTTAGTCATACATGACAGTAGAATGTATTTTGACATATGATACATCCCTGGAGTATAACTTCCCATTTTGAGGTTTTTGTACATGATGTGGAGTTACACTGGTCGTGTATTCATATGCAAACCTAGGAGAGTTCTGTCTAATTCATTCTACTGTGGAAGACATCTTTTGACATCAATATTTAGTCTTGTGATGTTTAACATCTCTCTTCGTTTACTTGGGTCATCTTTCATTTCTCAGAGTAGCAGTGCCTTAGTGTGAAAAAAAAAATCCTCACAGATATAAACCTAATGAGAGAGACCTGAGCTCCGATGAGGAAAGCCTTCTAAGAAGGACCTGACCGTGACAGGATCTAAATTGTAGCCTCACGCACAAAGAACATCACACACTCAGAAGAAACTTGGTAGCCACTAGGCCTGGAAGAAGGTTAGGCAGTGAGAAAGGCGTAATAACAAGCAGAACAGATGCCGCAGAATACGAAAGAGAGAGAACATGAAGAAGAAAGTGAAAGTTATGCCAGAAAACACAGTGTAAAACGTATGAACTCAAATCCCTACAATAGCCAAAGTTAACAACAACAACAAAAAAAAAATTGAAATTAAGCCAAAAGGAAAACCCGGGGCCTGTATCTAACTGAGGACTGAGGAGCGTACACACTAGCCCTGACTGAGCTGCTATGGACTCTTATTTAGGACAAGAGCAGAAGCACAACTGTAAGAAGAATCAATTTCTTTCTTGAAGGTGCTTCACTGAGTTTCTGGGGTTTTTGCCTGGGTTTTAACAACTGATCCAATGTATTACAGAGGAATATTTGCTTTGAAAATAAAATTTAAAAGGTTAAATAAAATTATAAATCTAGACCACAATTCAAGCCACCAAACTAATAGCTTTGTCTATGGATGGTACTATGAATCATTAATTACTTGCTAATTTTACTTATTCTGGTTTTTTTCTCCCTCTTATTTTTTAAATAATTTTTCCATTGGTTCAAATTAGTTATACAGGACAGTAGAATGCATTTTGACTCATTGTACACTAACGGGGCACAACTTCTCATTCCTCTGGCCATACATGGTGCAGAGTCATATCAGTAGAATAACCATTCCTGTATATAGAGTAATAATGTCTGATTCATTCTACTGTTCTTCCCATTCCCACAGCCCCACCTGTCCCCTCACTTCCTTCTGCACAATCCAAAGTTCCTTCATTCTGCCCTGCTGCACCCCACACACACTATGGATCATCATCCTCTTATCAGAGAAAACATTTGGCCTTTGGTTTTTTGGGGGATTGGCTTATTTCACTTAGCATGACATTCTCTAGTTCCATCCATTTACCTGAAAATGCCATAAATTCATTATTCTTTAAGGCTGAGTAATATTCTAAAAGGACTTGTGGAAACATTCACTCCCCTCTTTGAAGAATACGGTTTGAAAGTAACCACCCCAACTTCCCCTGATACACTCTTCCCGGTTATTGCAGACTGGTCAAAAGTGGGCAGGGGTTCTAGCTCAGCCAATCAAACAGTGTGGAATTGGGGCACACCCCATTGTTTGGCTGTACAGAATTGAGTTGATTACTCACATGGACTCAGGCTACAGATCTGGGCTATGACACTGAGATCCCAGGAAAGCAGTGGGACAGTGGAGGGGACATTCTACAAAGGCAATGGAGGTGTGGAGGTGAGAGAGAATATAGTCAAGTGGGTAGGCAGAGGCAAGGACAACTAAAGACCTTCCTGTTTTCACAAGCCCAAGTGCTGCTTGTCCACTGCATTCTGGATAGAATATATGATATAACTCATCTGCTTAGTATTTAACTTCTTTGAGTAGGTTTTATATTATACCTCCCCCAAAAAAGCACCAAGAGTTTATATGATTAAACTATAACCTATCTTCTTCCTGCTCCACCCAATCAGTTCCTACATAGCATCTGTTGTTTTCATATCCTTGGTAAAATAAGATGACTCAAGACCAGATAAAAACAATGTTTGTCTGTGGTTAGTACACCTTATGCACTGGTAAAATAAATAAATAAATAGAAAGATAGATAGATAGATTGATAGATAGCCTATAAAAAGGAGAAAACAAATTAATTTACAAGTTAACTTTTACTAGGCTTGAGATATATTCCCTTAGAGGGATAGGGGGAAAATTGGGTCATTTCACAAGTTCAGAGGGAAGAAAACTTCTTGCTATTGTTTTCTCTTAAGTGAATCAAATGTGGGTAGCCAGGACATGATGCATAAAATAAAATCTCATCAAGGTTCAGTCAAGAACTCTGCAAAATAATGGCCAAAACTACTCTTCATAACAGGAAGAATCTATGTGATTGATCTGAATCAGACTCCCTTTCTCCGGGGAAATTTAATGGAATTAAAATCTCCCTACTCCCACTTAGAAGTTCATACATAATCATAGCATGTTATTACTCAGATTGAGAATGCAAAACTGAAAAGCCAGAGCTGGTATATAATGCGATTTATTTCTACCAATAATGAATTGTCCCCTAGGTGATAGAAGGATATGACGATAGAGGCGAAGGGGAAACTAATAACCTTTTCAGACACTGAACAGCTGCACCCAACTTGTGGGCGTCTTCAGAATTAGCAAAATTGCTGCTGATTCATATCTCCAAGAACTTAAAAGTTCACCAGGCCCTACTGAAGTGCAAAGGACAAGATGTCTCATGACTTTTCAAGATGGCTGTGCACGTTTATTTTTTAAGTTATTAACTTTTATCAGGTAAGCAGGATATTATTCTAAATAATATTTAGAATATTAAATATAAATTTTAAATATAAATTTGATAGAAACTACACAAGATAGTTCATAAACCTGAAAAAAAAAAAGACAGGCAAGGCTTTCGAATTCACTTACTACCCACATCATGATGATATTAGTAAAATTCTGGCTTATAATCAAGGTGGACTTCTCCAGTTCCTGGCTCTGTCACTTGGTACCAGCCTCTAAGCTCTAACAGTTTGCTTAACAGACCTGGGTCTTGACTTCTTAGAAAAACTATTTGATGCTTGTAGGAATTTAGTAGAAATTTGAAGTACTACATGTATAAGACCTTAATAGGCCTCAGACACACAACAAGTACCAGATTGAAAGCTCTTCCCCACCCTGTCTTCTTCCTGTGCTTTGCTTTGTGGGGTCAAATGCTGAATCTAACTCTGTAAAACATTGTTGTAAAAAGACTTACAATTTCAGATGGTAGCCTGAACTTAAGAAATCACACCCTCTTGACCAAAAAGCTTATCGTAATTTAGACACATCAGAAAGAGCAGATAAATAGCTCAGAGTGGGGGGAAATTCAATACTATAAAAAGATAAATTTCCTGAAATGAGTCCTAATCAAAATTCCAAAGGGTGTTTTCTTTGCTTGCTTGTTTTGCATGTGGTCTGGGTTTCTAAAACTTAATGGATACATGTAACAAGATTGTATCAGACTTGCTATAAAAAACAAAGAGCAAGTAGAGAGGATTACTATACAAGGTACTACTAAACTGCAGCAGCTAAGACTGTGGAGGTCTTTGTTCTGGATTGACCAATTAATAATAGAGGATCAGGGAACCCAGAAACAGTCCCTCACACATATGGATGCATTCCAGATCCCTGAGGGAAGAAATGAGTCATTTAATGAGCAGAGAGGGACAGTTATCCATACAGTAAAAGCAAAATCGGGATACCATGTTACCTCATACACAAAAATCATTTCCAGTTGGGAATAAAAGGAAGGAAAAGATATGCCAGACTGTTCTGTGATGAGAAATAGCTTCAAAATTTCCTTGACTTGATACATCAAAGTGTATTGCCTGCTCATGCCAGAATTCTCTGGGGCTGGGTCCTGAACCTTGCAGCCAATTGTTGGCAGCCTGATATCAAAACATACCTCTACAGCTGCAGCAGTGATGGGAATCATGCACTGACTCTCAAATGTTTCCCAGAAGTGACACAAGTCCTATCTACTCACATTTAATTGATAAGGGCAACTTATAAGTCACTGACTGCCTGAAAATTAATCCACTTGCCATATGCAACACAAGGACTAACCATAGAAACACAGTGTTAATGGGGGTGGGGAGAGGGTTGGGGACAGGGCATAGGAGAAATATGTTTTGATGCAGATTTTATTTTTTAAAAATTTGAAATACTTTAAAATAAAAAATACATTATTTAAACATACTTATAAGTTTAAAAAACAGAAAAGTTTAAAAAGATGGTTATTTCTGGGATGAAATGAGGGAATGAGAGAGGAAAGATGCACATAGATAAAAAGTGAGTCATTGGAGTTGTGTCAGTTCTGAAGCTCTAGTCCAAAATCACCAAGCCTTAGAGGAAAACCAACAATTCCAAGGTCAACAAAAATAATGTATTCCATAGAAAAACGAGATACTTTGGAAGAGAACATTTTCAAAAACCCGAGATATCTTCAGACATATTTGAAAATAACATCCGTAAGACAAGGACAGTCTGCTAGAAAAAATGATCAAAGAACAAGAAAATATTCTTGTAGTGTGAAATGAAATTTTCTGAAGAAGCTACATTTATATTAAAGATCTGTAAACTGTCTAAATAGGACACCATGATTGTGGAGAGATGGAATGGTAAAGGTTGAGAGTCAAAATTATCTTGATTTGTTTTAGGCCCTTTCATAACCATTTACCTTAACTTTTGTATCTGGCATAATATTCCCATGACTATGAGATAAACTTCTTAGAATTTATGGCTAACTTAGCAAATCTCTAGCCTCCATCAATCCTAAAGCTAAGAATGCTGTAACATCTGATACCTAGAGAAGGGATTTTCCCAACTTACTATAGCCTGTCTACCTGATGATCCCACCAATGTAATTGGTAAATGTATAGATTTGTAGCCTTCTTTTATTCTGTGTTTCTAATAGTTCACCTAACTTCTTCCGTGGTGGAACATGTCATTCAGGGTCACTTGAATCTTTGTGCCAAGCCTGTTGTCACTCGTATTTGACAAAGAATAAATTATTTTCTGATTTCCTTTGAAGCAGAATCACCATTGTACATCGGCTATAATTAAAACTGTTATTTCTGAGTTTGAAATAAAATTATTGGTACAACTGGAAGACACAAACCTCCCAGTCTAGGAAGCTAAAAATGAAGATGATGAAAAATATAAGAGAAATATTTGGAAACCCTGACCCCAAAGACTCAAAAAATATATAATAAAATACAAGTGCAGGGAAAAGAAAAGTGTTCCAAGAATTAAGGGGGCATTCATTATACTTTTTCAGAGTATGCATATTTCCTAGGAAGTAGTGTAGCCTTTAGTGCTCTAGATAAAACTCTTTGTTTTAGGAAAATTGGTTTGTTACACTTTGAAGAAATTTATGTTTTGTTTTATTTGTTCTGTTCTCAAGTTCATAAAACTCAATTAGTGCATTTTGGAGCCTCCCTGTAATGTCTTATAATTTCTGCTTCTCACTGATTTTGTATGACAATGATGTTTGTAATTTATTTGAGTATCTTGGAGAATGGAGTATTTAGACTCATCTTTTGGTTGAGTTCTCTTCTGATATATGCTTTTTATTTGGCTTTCTTTTCTTTCCTTTTTTATGCAATTGTATGAATGGATCATTGCTGCTTTTGCTCACTGTTGAGCAGGAACAGGTGAAGCATGGCAGTGTGGGGAGAGAATGAGAAAACTGAGTAAAGAACAACAACCTTTGTGGTCTTTTTGATTTGTGTATCATTTAGCAGCCTCATTTGTACCAGTGTGACCAAATAATCTCCTTCTCTTCCTCCTTCTCCTCTTCCTTCCCCCACTCCCCTCCCCTCCTTCATCTTTCTCCTCTTCCTTCTCTTCCTCTTCTTCTCCTTCCCCTTCTTCCCCTTCATCTCCTTTTCTTCTCCTTCCTCTCCTTCTTCTTTTTCTACTCTGAATGGTAGGAAAGATGCATCTCCCCTCCATTTGCCATAAGAGATACTGATGAAGCCCCAAGCTTGCTGATTTTTGTGAGAAATAGAAAGTTCAGTGATCCATTTTCAAAATACAGTATTCAGCCTTCATTGGATTTAAGAGCCAATTGTAGCCATTTTAACTATTGCCCTTCCCTTTGCCCATGCCAGCTTTGAACTTAGCCAATTGTATAGATTGTAATCCCAAGCTTCTCTATCAGGGTAAGAGGCAGTGCTGCCTTAGAGATAAAAGCAGGTGGACTGCCTGCCCAGTGCATTTGCTAGCCAGGTTTGATAGCATGGTCTCCCGGCAGAAGTAAAGTTTGCCTTGCTGAGCCACTTTGAAGCATGTGTTTGATTCCTTGAGGCACCCTAGTATTTCTACATTTTCAATCTGATCCTTTCATTATCTCTTTTTTCCCCCTTAAAACATCTCCCTGGGCTGAGCAGAAAACTCCAAATAATTAGCAGTGACATTCTACCTTAGTCTTTCTTCTTTGCTGTTCTTTTGTGCAAAATTGAACCTCCAAAATTTATTCTCTGCTTTTTCCATGGCCATTCAAACACCCAGATAAAGCTAAAAGAAGCTTTAAAGAATCCTAAGATAGTGACTCACACTTTTGGGTACATGTGGTACTTGTTCTAGATTCAAGAAACAGAAGGCAATTAGAAAGTCCAGATAAAATAAGTCTTTTAAGAAAGTCATGCTTTATAAATCAAGTTAACACATCATTTGACAAGCAATGAAGAGTTGACTATTATTCTAGAAATATTGTGTTCTGTGTGCTCTAGGGTCATAATAATGGGCTTGGAGAAAGAAATATAATGCAAGTATATTGGCTTTGAGGTAAGCAATACTCAATATACCATATCTTGTTAAAGGATTATTTATTAACATTGGACTTTTAGCTCAATATATAGTCAAAAGTACATTAAATTAAATTATGGTGCAGAATATAAAATAAATTTTATCTTCCCTAACTAAAGTCCAATTAATAGGGGTTTTGGAGTGGGTTGTAGAAAGAGGATGAATCCTAAGATATGTTATAAGTTGATAGGAAAAAGAATGTTATGTTTAATTACTGTTGTATTTACTAATAGAAGTACCACCTAAAATTGGGAAGAGGTAGGTGATAGGAGAATAAAATGGTTTAAGTAAGCTAAATTTTAAAATTTAAAATCAGAAATTTAGTGTATATACACTATTTTAGAATAAATGAACCTGCACAACAGGCTTATTAATTAGTACTTTGATGGTAATTACCAGAACTCAGAAAGCATGGACAGCCTTTGGAAGAAGGCTTTGGGGATAATGCATTTTATGGCACACTTATATCTTTTCACTTTTCTTTACCATATGTGCATATTATTTTGGTAAATATTAAGATGTTTCAAATTTCAAAATTACCTATCATATCAAAATAGTGGTATCCCCACTCAGCTTCTCACATTTCTCAATATTTGGGTTCACTGACCTCAAACCTGCTATGGTCAGGTTAACTGTCTGACACCAACTGAGCTAATTCTATGGCAATAATTCCAAATTCCTTTGGCCTCAAATCCCTCTGAAGCTGAAAATAGGCACATTGACCCCTCAGATCCTGGAATGAACATAACAAGCATCACTGGTCTGAATCCCTGCAGAGAAAACTAATAAAAATAAGGATAACAGTTTCTGCTCATATGACAGCTTCCTGAAATGATTAATGACAGGGAAAAGGCACTCTATCTTTGTATTTTCTTGAGTCAAGTGCTGTCTCCACTGCTGGGCTAATGGTGGGGTTAGTTTGCTTTACCTCCACTCAAGTCAAGTCCCTGTTGCTGAATGATATCTTTTAAGTATCTCCCATGTTTCCTAAAATCATGTGAACCTACTACTTGTATGCTGGAATAAATGACAGCAGTATCACTATGATTATGGCTCAGTGTTTACCTCAGCTGTGTACAACTAGCCTGAGTCAAAGCAGTTCTCTCCTAGCTGCCAAGGAAGAGCCACAGCACACACATGACCTAAGTCAAAGTCAACACAATCTGCCACCTTGAATTATTTAAACAGACTTAGGAGAAGACAAGACAAACTTCATTGACTGGGATTAATTTGGATAATTAATGAAATCTGATTCTCCAAATATAATAGCAGATAGCAATCTAGGCATGTTGGTAAATAATTTGATGCCTCTGAAATAAATTGAAAGAAGTAGAGATTTGAGCTGAAGAAGCCACCCCTGGGTGAGTGCCTGGGGTTAGGAAGGATTTCTGCTGCCTTCTGCGGTCCTAGAAGGCAGAGCTAGATCTAATGGAAGGCAGCTTGGGAGTCAGCAGAAACCTACATTTTCCAATAATTTAAAAGAATGTGTAATATCTTAGAGACTTCCAGGGGAATCAGAGTAACCATAAGGAAAGCACAAAGGTGAAACAGGCAGAGATTTCACATTGCAGCTAGCCCTGGACAACACCATCTCACCTCTGCTTGGAGGCTAACTGAGCTTGAGAACTGGTTATATTTGTGGAGGACACTGCCTGGAATCACAGAAGTCTAGAACTATTTAGGCACCTCAGCTTTTTTGTTTCTTTTGACCACCTCATACCATTTTCCTAGAGCTGCCTCTTCAACAACTCTTATCCCACACCCATCTCATATACATATTTTATAGGATTAAGCTCAAATTTTGCCTTCTGTTTTAAACAGCTCAGTGTTGCTATGACCAAAATATGCAACAAGAACAACTTGGAGAAGGAAAGATTCATTTTGGCTCATAGCACAGAAGTCTCAATCCATAGATGGTCGACCATTGCTCTGGGCCCAAGGTGAGGCAGCACATGGCAGAAGGGCCCGGTCCAGGAAGGATGCTCAGCTCATGGTGGGGTCAAGAAGCTGGGGCAAGGGTAGCACTTGGAAGATGTACCCTTCCAGGGCATGCTCCCAGTGACCCACTCCCTTCAGCCACATCCCACTGCCTATAGTTGCCACCCAGTTAGTCCATTCAAACTAGGGTGGACTGATTAGGTTATAGCTGTCACAATACAACCATTTCACCTTGGAACATCCCCTTATCAATATGGGAGCTTTGTGGGAACACCTCAGATCTAAACTATACTACCTTCTTTTAAAAAATCTTTCCTGAAAGCTATATGGAGGAAAACAATCTTCAACTCATAGTACATTTGTGGGTTTATCATTTGAACTCCTTTCCCTAGGTTATGAGTCCATTGGAGGCAGGATCTAAGTATTATTTGCCTATATATTCCCAATGCCACATCAACATCAGGCATGTATATGTTCGCTGTTTTTTTAATGAAATGTAAATGAGATATATACAGCTTGTTCTACGGAAGATTCCACATGTTAATTATGATTGCCTCAGTGGCTCTCAAATAGATTTAAGGTAGAGTGCAGATGACTGTCTGCTTTGATGTGTGCACCAAGTTCTCAGTGTGCATCAAACACCAGACACACGACTTTGGTCTGAAATGAGTGATTTCTTCCTAAGTTTCCTAACACAATTAAAGAGGTCATGTCAATATGTTCTAGGTTTAATACTCACTTCACATATAAGCTTAGGACTGTGATGTATGATTCCTGGGTACCTCTTCCTGCCATAAAATGGACTGATTGACATTTGGTGGGATGGAGTAAGCTTATATTTTCTTCTACTTAATAATGCAGCACATTAGGTCTTTTTTAGAGCATTGCACATGCTTCATGCCTAAAGAGCTAAGAAGCAGTTGTTGAGTGAAAAAAAAAAAAAACATTAAGAACTTTGGAGTACTACTAGGGCACTGTCTTCATCCATTTTTGGTTGCTATAACAGAATACCCAGGACTAGGTCACTGATAAAGAATAGAGGTTCATTCAGCTCATGGTTCTAGATAATGGAAAATCCACAAGCATGACAGCAACTTTTGGTGAAGGCCTTAAGCTCCTTGATCATGGAAAAAGAAGAAAGGAAACTGATGGACATGATGGAGGGGGGGGAGGCAATCTTGCTTTAACAACACACTCTCACATTAACTAATCCAGTCCTGAGAAAGTAAGTGAGAATTCATTCACTGAAGAAAAGCATTCATTTATTCATGAGGTCTTTAGCCCCATGACCCAAATTTTCACTAGGACCCTCCTCTTGACACTGCTGCATTGAGAAACATGAATTTGAGGTACATATTTGAGTCATACAGCCAGTTTCTGAAACTGTAGTCCTGAGGCAGGACTCACCTGGGGCCACCATTCTTCAGTCTGTTCATTGGGAAAATCTTGTATGCTGATTATAAAATATGGCCCCAGATCATAGCTTCTCTATGGAGAAATGGGGCATGTGAGACTTCCTATAAATCTGGTCAGGCCATGGTGACTCACTGCAACAAACAGAATGAAGTGGAAGGGACACTGTGTTAACTTCCAACAGCAGGTAGAAGAAGGGCATGAAATTTACACCTGATTTTCTTTCATGCCTGGAGAGCCATGTAAAATATCACTGTCCTGGAATTCCTATGCTGGAGAGGTCAATATGGGCAGTGTGAGCCACTTTTGTCTTCAAATGACTTCCAACCCATTTTTGTCTTCAAATGACTGCAGTGTGGAAAGGTCAGCAGAGAAGCCAGGTGAGCAGAGAGGACAAGAGGCCTTCACCTCTGGACATCACAAGTGGTTCCTCCCCCAAGATATGATCTGCTGAGATCACTGCCTAAGTGATGTGTGGTGTTCAACCCCTCCATTTGAGGGCTCACTGCTTTCTTCCTTTCAAAGCATCAGGCAGTGAAGGAAGTAATCGGTACTTAATTGCTGGGATGAAATCCAAAGAAGAAAGAAGAAAGCAAAGAAAAAGACAATCTCCTCATTATTTCAACTTTTCTGCACTGCTCCCAATTACACAGTAAATCACCCCATTTCATAACCATTGCAATGATGTTCATGTGGGCTTTGGAGTCATTTAATTTCAAACTACCTTTATAGTCAGGTCCTCTGAGGAAGAGATATTTACTTTATGCTGATGCAATTAAAGAAGCTAATTTTAATTTTGAAGCACGCAAGATGTATGCAAGTTAATAGCTTTGCAGCATTTGGCCTCCAAGCAGAATGAAAAGCTTGTTGTTTAGCTTTAATAACCTATGGGACAAATCTGAGCATTTATATAAATTGGAAACCTCACTCTTAACTGATTTTTTTTCAGACAACTGCTTCCTGATAGTAGGCTGCTTATCTTAAATCCTGTACATGTTCAAATGCCTTTTGTTTGTTCTGCATCTGACTGTGCTATTTATCAGGAGTGTCACAAAGGGAAAACAAAACAAAAACAGAAGGCTCCTGGGATAGTCTTATGAGCTGAAAACTTAGAACTCACCACACACTGGGGCTGTGATTGTTCTGTCTCCATGCCAGCCATCTCAATGCCCACCCTGTGTCTTTTGCTTTGTCTGTTCAGAGTATTCATTGGAGCAGGGAACAGCTATTAGCCTTCCTCCATATCATGGTAATTTGGTCGCTTACAATTTGCAAGTAACTCTGGCTCCTCTCGCAGGCATCCTGAAAATCTCTTTACAAGCATGCAGCATATTACTAAAAGGCCCTGGGAGCCTCCAGCAGACATTAAATGACTCCTAGCAATGCTACTTCCTCCTGTGGGCTGCCAGGCCAGCTCTCTGCTTCCCCGTGAGAGTGACCCTGCAGTATATGAGAACACAACTTTAGCAATGGTTCCTGTGGCTGCTGAAATGTATCCATTTGCTTGGTGTCTGTCCTGTAACAGTTTTATCAGCATGTAACCAGGAGATTATCCACAAAGACTCTCTCACCTTGGGTGAAAAACAGAATGAACATATTGGGAGCAGTAAACACTGTCATTAAGAAAAGCAACTGTAGTTTAACTGACCCGGATGGAAATCACAGATCATCACTCGGCCAGAGGGGTGACTAAGCAAGCTGTTTTGTCTCTGTAAGGTCAATTTCCTCATCTGTCAAATGGTTATGTTAATGGTGTTAGATTTTTCCCCCTTTTTTATTTGGTCTTTTTTATATACATGGCAGCAGAATATATATTGACATGTTATGCATACATAGATTATAATTTATTCTATTTAGGATCCCATTTTTGTGGTTATACATGGTGTGGAGTTTCACTGGTCATGAATTCATATATGAACATAGAATACTTGTGTCCAATTCATTCTACTGTCTTTCCTAATTCCATTTCTCCTCACTTCCTTTCATTTCCCTTTGTCTAATCTATAAACTTCTACTTCATGTCGAATTTTAAGGCCATGCATGCACATTGCATAGAGGAACATCTGAAACGTAACAAATTAACTTAAAACAAGTTTTGTTTTAGGGTCTTCTCCTATAAGCAGATCTTGAGAGCAAGAAGTTGTTTAGGGAGCAGTTGGAGGGAGCCATGATTTGGAGCATGTGTGGTACACAGGTGTCCACAAGGAGTTCCCTTTAAGACAGTTGGGGACCGCCAGAGGGACAAAGCACAAATGCACTTCAGGTCCTTATCTCATAGCTTATGAGCCATTAAAAGATATGTGCCTTTCCTGCCCTCCTCACTCACTAACTCTCAAAACAGCTTAGTCAGCCTCAAATATCCACATGTAGAATTAAAGCCCAGAGACACCAGCCAAGACTCTACAAGGACAAATAGTGTGAAGGATAAAACTGTCAAGGAGTCACTTAAACGGCCAATTCCAGGGGCCCTTGTTACTTGCCATGATTTGTACTTTCTTCCATTTCCAGCTACACGTTCTCTTCACAGCTGCAGCAACCCATCCTTATCCTAAGACAGAGAGGTTGATACAAGATGCGGTACTGATGAGAGATGTAATACTTGGCCCCGAAGGACCAGCTAACTATCCCTCCCTCAAGGGTAAAGTGCTGACCCAGGAAAAGAAAAATACCTTTTGAAATGTATCTAAAGTCAACTAACATTCCTAAATCCAAACCACCTCTACCACCCTTTCACATGGAGGAAATTTGATCTCTCCTTTGTTCTGAGAGCCACCTTGACATTCTCTTGGTCAATAGTGCCTTTCCCTTCTATTTCAGCAAGAAGTGCCAATAAAGAATCTTGTTTCCATTGTATTTTGCCTGTATCTGATTCTCTGATGAAGAGCACAAGAACCCACTGAGCAAGTAACATATTCAAGGAAGAACATTACCTTTCAGTTGCCAGGAGGGCTGAGGCCCAGCAGGTTCCAGTGTCCACCTTCAGAATTTGCCTGTGCTTTGGAGCTCAGGCATCCTCTTCTTAGCATTGCACTCCAATGACTATGACAGCCAGGTGTTTTGGTTCTGTTATGCCCATAGGACACAGGGCTTCCCTGATGCTCTCACAGGAGTGGTGAGCTTCCTCAGAGAGCATCTTGGTCTGAGCCTCTCCCTGCCAGATCCTGGAAGCCAGATTTAAAGATAGGTAGTCAGTGTAGTTAGGTAAATCGGGTCTAATATGGAGTAAAACCGAAAATGAAGGCCATGTTGAGAATGGAGTTCGAGAAAAGCAGGACAATTCTTGGGACGTTAATGTCCCCAAGGCCCAGAGCCCATCCCAAAGAATTGTTAATGAAACAGCTCCCAGCAAACACAGAGGTGTTATTCCAAAAGTCCTTCCGGCCCAGAAGACTCCTTTGGCCCACCTGTTCCCCACCCTTTGGGCCTTCCCACCTACATTCCGTCACTGAAAATTAACAGAACAAAGGACAGGAATGTGATGTGACAGGAATGCGGGAAAGCTGAATGAAGACCTTAGCTATAAAAAGGGGAAGACATCATCCTTCCACGGATTCCACCTCTTGGGTCCCCTTCTTCCTCTGGGAGAAGTCTTTTCTGCTGTCCTTTAATAAAGCTTCTACTTTCCACTCTAACCTTGCCTCGGCGTGCTTCTCTGGTGTTATACTTCAACATTGGGGAAGCAAGGACTCGTCACCAGTAAACAACGGTAACATCCTGATACCACTCCTTTCCTAGGTATCAGATTTGCATTAAGAAGCCTTTTCTTCCCAGATCTGTTTCTTCCTCCCAGTTTTCTTTCATAACCATTACCCCCTCCCCCCAAGAGACTGTTTCTGCATCTAATTCCCTCCCAAGGTCTGTTTTCTAGAGGACCCAGATGACTTGTGACAAAGTGAGACAAGGAGGAAGGAAGCCAGTTAATGAGCAGATCACTGCTATGGGTGACTCATGCAATCGGGGACTTCTAGGGAGCTGTTGGCTTGGGTCTTGAGTCAGACTTGCTCAAAAGGGTGAGAAAGAGGGCAATTTTTATTCTCCACCCCTCTCATCCACCTTGGCTGAAGGCTGCTCCCAGGCCATCAAATGCAGATGCTTGATGACTGCTCCAAATCAAAGGAGAATCCCAGGTACACCATAATAGGACCTCACAGGCAGGTTTGAAGACAGTGAATGTCTTGGAACATGACGAGGATGTGAGAGCAGCAGCTACAAAGCTTTATGCTTTCACTGTTCATTTCTGGGTCAGTGTCAAAGTAGAAGAACAGCAAGAGCTAAAGGATGTGGGGGTCTGATGAGCATCCTCTGAGGGATGGCACAATGTCATTATATGTAGCCCTGCATCCACCTGGCTTCTGGTCCCTTAAGCTGAATCTCATCTCTACCACCAAATTGAGGGTTTACTGTGCACCTTCACTGGTGTCAGTGTGCATTCAGCTTGTAAAGAACAATATTATGGAGGTCAACGGAATTTCCAGGTTTCCTTATTGAAGATGTCTACAACCTCCCATCTTGGAAAGTGTAGGTTTATTGGAAGGACTTGTGATAAACACAGGATTCCAAAACCTAACTAAGGGGCTGCTGTAGTTTGAATGTCTCCACCAAAACTCATGTTGAAGTTTGATCTTCATTGTGAGGTCTTAAGATGGTGGAAATTTAACCTGATTATTGCATTAAGAAGTGGGTCCTTTAGGAGGAAGTTAGGATTAGACCCATGTCATGAAAGTGGAGTCCCCATGGAATTAGTAGTTTTATAAGAACAGAAATCTGATAGCATACCTGCTCTGTCTCTCATCATGTGACGTCCTGAACTATCCTAGGACACAGCAGAGTTCCTGCAGCAAGAGGCTCTCACCAGATGCCTGAGGGAAATGAAGAAGGGTGTAGATGGCTAAGGTAGGATGGTGAGTGAGAAAGTCAGGGGCAGGTCCAGACCAAAGGAGAATGGAGAGGGTTTTCAATGAAGTCAACCTCCTGGTTGACAAAAGTGCTTCTGGACACAAGTGGGGGACCCAATCAGACAGATACTTCCATACGTTTGCTCCTAAGCAGAAGATCCAATAGAAAAACGAAAATAGATATATAGACACTGTGGAATGGGGGTCACTAATGAACACTAGTGAGGAGAGTGTGGACAGTGGAGGAGATAGGAAAGGAGGAAATTCCAGAGACCATAAAAAGAACAAGCCAAAACTTCCCCACAGGACTGCCAGTTCCAGGGCCCCTTCTCTTTGGAGAAGTCTGTTACCATCTCTTTTACAGTAAGCCTTCTGATTGCTGGCTAGCTCTATGTCCTGCTCTTCAATTCTTTGCTGAGTGAAGACAACAAACCCAAGACCCCTAGACAGTAACATGATCTCTTGACCTCAGGGCTCCTAAAATATAAGCTGAATATTTTATTATTTTAAAGATGAACTTTTATCAGTTATAGCAACAGAAAATAGACTAAGACGTAGACCTGTTGCAGTAATTCACTTGCAGGTCAGCATGGGAAAAGAAAAAAGAAGAAGAAGCAGAGCAAGCGAAGCAGCAGCAGAAAAAAAAAGTCCTTTATTGTGTACAAGCTATCTTTTTATAGTATTGTGAACAAAGAAGGCAGCCTTCCAACATCAATAAATCAGGTCTTTCAGCTAATTAAACATAGCACACAGAAGTTTTACTTTCTAATCAGAAGTGACCCACTTCTCATGGCTAATCTATTCTCGGCCCGGAGTATGTTGAGCTCTGCTCTTTGTTAAGAACAGATAATAAAATTTTTCTCAGCGCCCTCCTAGCCCACTTGGCAGAACATCCCGTTTGCAGGAAAATCCTCCCAAGGACAGCAGACAACCTGGTTTTCAAGCATGTCCCCTGTTACTTATCTATACCTTGACAGAATATCCTGTTTGCAGGCAGACTCCATCAAGAACAGTAATAGTAACGCAGTTACATCTGATTCTCTACATAGACCAGCCAGAATGAATCAGCAGTGCTCAACAGAAACCACCTAAGAATTAGAGGCCAAAGTCAAAGAGAAATTGTGGGACTAGCAGACAAGAACCTTCTTTTTGAAGACAGCTCTGCTACTATGTCTGTCAGTGGTTGGTCAATAAGACTGCTATTTGTACAGAAAGCTCAGGGAAGGGAAGAGAAAACACAGATATCCACATCCAAGTTCCTGATAGTTGTAGACTCATCTGTGGAATCCAGTGAAGCAATTATAACATGGGGGAAACTGAAAAACGATTGGGTTGGCTCTGCCACCTTAGCCTTGCCCTGAGTCACCTTAACTGTTGCCAGTTGGACCAAGTCCTACTCACCAAGGAGAAACCAAGAAAGTATATTAGACATTCCTTTCACATCCCCATTATTTGGATGACAGCTCACCTGTCTCAGTTGCCTAGGTCCTTGGAAGCCACTGCCTTTGCCCAGGTTCTTAGTCCTTGGTAAATTCAGAAGCTCTATGGGGACTTGCACTGGGAATGACCCTCATCTCAGTCCTTCACAATGACAAGCCGATCAGCCAGGGACCTTCCAATTCTGCTTCTTCTGGCTGCCTCTACGGAACCCCCCTCCACCTTGTTCTTTCCTTGAGAGGCTTACCTTTATATGGATCCTGTGGCCTGAGTTTTCTCTCAGCTCCCTGAAATTTACTTCTGCTCTTTAGAAGACTGTTTTCAGATTTGGCACATCTTTAAATTATTTTTTAAGCATGAAATAGGGTCTAAACACCTCAAAGGGGGAAAAAACCCCACCTAACTCTACCTTGATTAGGTTCTGTCCAAATCAAACTCTGAGTTAAAGACATGGGTACAGATGGTTAATGACAAGGTGTCTCCATGAAGTCCAGATAAAGAAATGGAAAGATGGTATCCAAAATATGACATTTCCTTACAATGGATTGGATTCATTCTTAAAAAGGAAGAGAATCTTGTCACATGCTAAATTATGGTGGAAATAGTGTAATGATTGAAATAAGTCCCAGAAAAAGTACAAATATCTTATGATTTCACTCCTATGAGGTCCCTGGAAGATGCACATCCATTGAAGACAGAAATCAGAATGGTAGTCTCCAGTACCTAGCTAGGTAAAGTGAAAATGGGAAGTGAGTGTTTAATGGTACAGTTTCAGTTTGGAATGATGATGCATTCCAGAATGAAGAGTGGTGGTGGCTGCACACTATTGTGAATGTAATTAGTGCCATAAAACTGCACACTTAAAGATGGTTAGGATGGAAAATGTTGTGAACTTCATCTCTGTCTAAATTAGAAGGCGATACGGTGTTAAATAAAAGCTGGAGCTGATCACAAACTATGCCTAGTCCACAAGAGGGAACTGGGGGCACTGACCAGAGTGCATCATCTTGCATGCAATAAAAACAAAATAGATGCTTGGAAATGAGATGCTCTCTCTTATACTGTCTCCATCATAATTGGGCCACATTAGCAACCACACTAGGGAAGAGGGTGAGTTTGATTTTAGTGATTATGCTAATTTCTGTAAAATAAATCAGGCTCCTGAATCAGCACTCTTGACAGTCTTTCACCTGAGTTTAGAATATAAACAAAAGCTATTTCTCTTCCTAGATGATCTGGGTTAAAAAGCAATAATGCACAGAGAATATATTAGCCATTTCATGAGGTGACATTCTAAGACCTCACAATCTAAAGTTATCAGAGGGGTAGCAGATCTGCATTTTTAACATTATCCTAATACTAAGTGGTTGAGTCACAAGCAGGGTGAGGATTAATGGCTGATTGTGCCTCTGCAGGAGGAACAATGAGGATGATAAGAGAGTTTTGTTCAGAAAAGTGCTATTAGGGTCTTCGTTGGATTCAAAATCTTTGTGGTCTTGCTTGTCTTATCAAAATGCATTCCTGTGTATTTAGAAGAGTTTGCAAGAGGCAGAAAGGTATAAATCATAAAAATGTTCACCAAATTTGAAAGCAACTGAGCACAGTAGCTTGCAATCTGTTGGGAACATGGAAAAATCATGTGTGCTACGACACGTGGCTGAAATCAGTCAGTCACTCCAGGTGAATTGGGCTGGCACTAAATAATCACACAGACACAGAGAGTACCTTTTTCTTTGGGTTCAGTGATGGCTCCTCTGCCCCAGCTCCCACAAGGGAGGGAAGGAAGGTTGGAAAAAAGAAAGAGAGCACACCTGAAACCCTATTTATTGGGGGAAAGACACTAGAGAAAGTTTTACCCAAATGAGGCACGGGATTGGGTTTCAGGGCGGTGTAGCCCAGTCTCATTGGGTGATGCCCATCCAGAGCCTAATCCCTTGCCCAGCAGAGGTGAGGTCCACCTGATTTCGCACTGCGGATGGAAGTCAGTTCTACACCTCCATCGCTCAAGGTTAAGGGTGAATGCTCATCTCCTGTTCATGGTGGCCCCGGACACATGTGTACTTTACTTTCTAAGTTGTCAACATAAGACAATCAAGGAAGTTGATTGGAATAGAAAAGGCACACGGTCAAATGCCAGAAGGCCTGGTCTTAAATCCCACAGGTGAGATGGGACTGAATTGCTCATTTAATGTACCCAGAGTAGTTAGTAAGAAATGAGTAGTAACTTTAATAGGATTTTGCTTAAGAAATTTTTGTTTGATTGGGCTGAAAAGCAATAGTAAATGAAGGTGACATTCATTACTCAATTTATTTTTGGATTCTATTATACTTGGATTTTTTTGAAAGTCACACTATAGTATATTTTAGCTGGAAGGAAACTCAAACTGCTAGATCAAACTGCTCATGATTATAAACTATTCCTAACTAAAAGGAGCAATGCCGGACATCCTTTCTCAATTTCAGGTGGAAAGAATGCTCATAGCTCAGAGCAGTCCCTCTGCATCGTGCTGAAGAAGGTGCAGTCCCCTGCCAGGAAGGCCACCTCCACCCCTGCATGGCACCTGTGCTATTCTCAGACTCAGGGCTGCTATGACAGAGCCCCAGGACCCAGACCTGGCCAGGAATTTTCTGAATGGGACTCTGCACATTAGTTAAGACACCACCTGCAGATCTTAGTGAATCCCTCTCGAAGGGGTAATGACAATGACATGAAGGCCTGGGACCCACCCTCTTATTTGTAGCAGAAGTGAGGACAAAGGGACCAACTTCTGTTTTGTTATTATTGTTGTTGTTTAAGCATTGTTCAGAACTATTTTATGCGTTTTCTTTGCCCTTTTAATCTTTGGAGAAAGCGATGAAGTACAAGTACATGCTCCCTTTTTAACAGATGAGTATTAGAAGTTCCCCTGAACAGAGGCAGTGTCTGAGTTTTGGTATATATTACCAAAGTTAGCAAGTTGCAAGTTAGCCCATTTAAAAGTAAATAATAACAGTAATAACCTGATATACTTTTTTAAGATATCTAACATTATAGCCTTCAGTTTTCATTTTCTTTTAAGGTTGGCTTTGATGTAATGTGCAACAACAGACAAAGCTTTGTCAGAAATTTGGCCTGAAAATGCCTTCACACCTTCATGAAAATCAGAGTCAAGTTGACTATGGAGACCACCTGGCTGCTTCCCTTGGTTGAAGAAAAACAGAGCTGGACAATATCTGAAGCATAAAAACAGATTTGTTTTAGGAACTATTGCAAAAAGTGAAATGACCCTGATATAGAACCAGGCTCCATTCCATGTCAGCAAGTATAGATTTACACCAAGGGGCAGGGTGGGGGTCGGGGATGCTAAATTATCAAGAGGAAACAGAGGTGGGGTAGGGGAGTCTGGCTAAACCAACCTGATAGGAATTCTGCTGAAGGCAAACCAAGAATCAGGATCAGATGAGGAACCTGATCAGGTTTCAAGGAGAAACAGATATTAAGGGTGGGGGATTCTTGCTAAAGTGACTTGGAAGGATTCTTGCTAAGGCTGAGACATGAAAAGATGAACACCAAAGCCCAACATTCAAGGCCTAATTGAGAAAAGGGTCAGAGGAGCCTGATTAAAACTGATTAAGGAGCTGAGCAAGGTAGAATCCCAGTGGCTGGGGAGGCTGAGGCAGGATCTTGATTCAAAGCCAGACTCAGCAAAAGCAAAAGCAAAAGCAAGGCATTAAGAAATTCAGTGAGACCCTGTCTCTAAACAAAATACAAAATAGGGCTGGGGATATGGCTCAGTGGTCAAGGGCCCCTGTTCAATCCCTAGTACTCCCCAAATAAAAAACTGATTAAGGAGAGAGAGTCTCTGTTACCTCCTCATATGTACAGGCAATTCACACTTACCCCCATTGTCGACTCAGAGATAAGGGACAGACTCTGCAGTCATTGGACCAGCCAGACTCAACCCAGCAGCTGCAGGAAGCAGAGTTAAGCATCCTTGTCTGCCTCCACTTTAGGACTGGCCTTGAAACAGTGTGAAGGAGACCCAAAGGCCTGAGTGAGAAGCAATCCTCTTCTCAGAAGGTGGTTGCCGAGCCCAGGGACGGTTGTGGCTTCTCCATGTTTCTGCCTCTGTGCTGGCTCACCTGCCAAGATGGGGCTGCAAACATCAGGGCAGGTGTGTAGCCTTGTGGTCAGGGCACCAGCTTCTTCTTGTATGGAGGTTGGGAGTAATAAGGTTCAGACAAAGTAAGTTCCAGCTTGTCCTTTGCTCCATTTTCTCTTTGCACTCTTCCACTTCTGGCTCTTCTACCTCATTCCTAGTCTCCTATGATCAGCAGAAGCAATGGCCTTCCATATACTCCCCCAGAGATAAAATGTAAGTGGTGAAATCCCTATAATAATCCCCTCTTTCATATCACTCGTGGAAGTGCTGCTTCTCTGCTTATCCCCCAATATGTTGTCAATGTTATTGGTTGGCTAATATTATTAATTCTATACTTGTCAGCTCTGTGTTTTATTTGCCTTTTTTTTTCATAGTTGCTGCTACATGGAGTTTAGTAAAAGGAGAATTCAACCAATTTCCAAGTGAACTGAAATATCCTCAATTGGCATCTCATAGACCACAATTTCCAACCATTTGACTGGATGTTACAGAGCTCTGGCTACATGTCTCATGCCATGTAAATCTGCCTTATTGTAGAGAAGAGTGTTCTGTAGGTAAAGAGCCCTATCAAAGAGCAAGATGCATCATATTTCTATCCCTTCCCAGCCAAGCACCTGCCTCACTAACTGAGGGTCTGCATACCCAAGCTCAGTAAACATGCCCCATTACAAAGTCCCCACTGGTGATTTCATAAGATTAAAGCCTAATGTCTTCCCTCCCATTCTCAGCTCTTAGTGGTGATTTCAGGTGCACAACCTCAAGGGTCCTGCATGATGAACTTCTCAGTGGTCTTCTGACTTCCAAACTTCTACAGAGACAGATAGAAGATTGCTTGTTGCCAATGAGTCCTGTTCATTGGTTTATTGGTTAACTTTAGTTAAATCCCAAACTCATTTGCTTTAAACAATGGCCATTTTCTTTTTTAGCTCAAGGTTCTATGAACTGGCAATTGGGCCTGGACTCAACTGAGTCACTCTCCTGCTGGCCCAGACTGAGATCACTCATATACCTGTGGTTAGCAGCCAGCTCTCCCCCTGGAAGGCCATTGGACATTGGGTCTTAGGAATGAATGGACCACACTGTCCCTTTGTTCAAGAGGTTGACCTGTGTTTTCACATGGCAAAGTGACAGGGTTCCAAAGAACAGCAAGACAGGATAAGCACCAATACATAATTACTCTTCAAGTCCCATCCTATTTCCTATTGTCTCGTTAGCCAAAACAAGTCCCGTGGCCTGAAAGAGTCAGGTGCATATATACACCACAGATCACATACAAACACACATACATAATAGATCATACCTCACACACATGCAAATATGCATGTATGCATACACACATCACAGATTATGTGCAGACATATCTACATCAAACACCACAAAATTATGTGCAAATAACATATATATTGCACTGTGTATTTAAATTACCTGAGCTGTTTCCTATGCCCCCATGTTGCTCTTAGGATGCCTCAAGTTCCTTCCTGGCAAATGACCCACTCCATGACCCCACTGAAATGCAAAAACAACGAGAGCACAAGTGTCAGCTCATGTTTGAAATATTACTGAAACTTGGGCTAAAGGTGTAACTCAGTGGTAGAGTTTTTGCCTAGCATATGCAAGGGCCTAGATTCTGTCCAGGCACCATACACAAAATAAACATTACTAAAACCTAGTTTTTTGTTAATTTTAAATTTAAAAAAGAAAAATAAAATTATAACATATTCTTGCATAATAACCTTCATGGATTTTCTTACAAATCCCCAGGACAACTAATCTGGATAAAATATAACTGAATGAAGCAGATAATAAAATTTTCTTGAAAATAAAAAAAAATGTTTAGATGACTAAGAACTCTTTTCCAAATCTATACTTTTAGACACAGATATGTAGCATAAAAAGTTTAATTTTATCCAGCTAATATGTATGGATCACCAATTATATGTCAAGTGGAGCCCAGGTCATGCAATCATGATAAAAGCTTAGAGAAACAGCCAATCAGAAACTGAAAATCAGCCTCACTGTCTTCATAATTTGGTTCAGGGTGTAGCTGAAAGAGTCAAAGATTCAACAGGATCAAGTCATCTTGACAAAAATCAAACCACTAGTTCTAAAGGAATGAATTTTCAGGTATGTCCTTGAGAGAGAGCTTAAGTTTTCATTTTATGAAAAAAATGATGCTGTGCTAAACAGTTACCCAGCTGCAGTTTCAAAATGATATGGTAGAAAAAAATGAAAGAAATTGTGATTGACTGCAAGAAATGAAAGGTTTGGGTTCAAAGTCCATTAGGTCATAGGAGACACAGCTGTGCCAATCTTTAAATCTGCTTCCTACATAATTTCTTACTGAGATTCAAGAAAATGCATTAATCTGAATGATATTTTCTTAAGTGAGCAGATATTATACTAAGAAAGATGGTGAACAATGAGCAAATACAAGAAATTAACAATAAGAAGAACAAAGAACTGATAGTATTTGGTCCCTGCTTCCTTCCCTGGGTAGCACAGGCAGGATGGAGTGGCATCACCAGTAGCTTCTGTTGAGGTGCTCTCCAGGTTTTGAAATCATAGGATGGGGACCAGAGAAGGGAGTTTGGTCCAGTAACAGACTTGTTCAAAGGAAAATTGAAGTCTTTGGTGTCCATACACAAAAAGGAGCCTGTTGACACAAGGTTGCATTGAAGAAGGAGAGTCTCAGGGTAGGACTGAATGCACCATGAGGATAGACAAGCTATGGTAGAGAGAAGGGGAAGCCAATGCCCTAGTGTCCAAAGGGAAGGAGAATCATTGCTGAGTGTGGAAGGCTGGGCAAGGAGCAAGGATGAAGGGCATGTGGAATGGTTGTCCAAACAGGAAAGGAAGCCTGGATGACCTTCCAGAGCTAAGGACACCATAGAAGGGACACAGACTGGGCCTGGAGGTGAGCAGGTTGCCTTGTGTCCACCACATTTCCTATACCCTGGAGCAATAATTTTTAGGTCACATTAAAGAAGTCGAGGCCTAATCCCATATGATGGATTTAGGGCCTACTTTTTCTTCTATTAGATGCATGGTCTCTGGTTTTATTCCTAGGTCCTTGATCCACTTTGAGTTAAGTTTTGTGCATGGTGAGAGATAGGGTTTTAATTTCATTTTGTTGCATATGGATTCCCAATTTTCCCAGCACCATTTGTTGAAGATGCTATCCTTTCTCCAGTGCATGTTTTTGGCACCTTTGTCTAATATAAGGTAGTTATAATTTTGTGGGTTAGTCTCTGTGTCCTCTATTCTGTACCATTGGTCTACCTGTCTGTTTTGGTGCCAATACCATGCTGTTTTTGTTACTATTGCTCTGTAGTATAGTTTAAGGTCTGGTATAGTGATGCCACCTGCTTCACTCTTCCTGCTAAGGATTGCTTTAGCTATTCTGGACCTCTTATTTTTCTAGATGAATTTTATGATTGCTTGTTCTATTTCAATGAGGAATGTCATTGGGATTTTGATTGGAATTTTATTAAATATGTATAGTGCTTTTGGTAGTATGGACATTTTGATAATATTAATTCTACTTATCCAAGAGAAAGGCAGATCTTTCCATCTTCTAAGGTCTACTTTGATTTCTTTCTTTAGGGTTCTGTAATTTTCATTATATAGATCTTTTACCTCTTTCATTGACTCCCAAGTTTTGTTTTGTTTTGTTTTGTTTTTGAGGCTATTAGAAATGGGTTAATTTTCCAGACTCCTTTAGCACAAGAATTAAAATCAAGAATAAATAAATGGCAAGGACTCAAACTAAAAAGTTTCTTCTCAGCAAAAGAAACAATCTGTAAGGTAAATAGAGACCCTACATCTTAGGAGCAAATCTTTACCCCTCACACATCAGATAGAGTACTAATCTCTAGGGTATATAAAGAACTCAAAAAGCTAAGCACCAAAAAAACAAATACCCAATCAATAAATGAGCCAAGGACCTGAAAAGACACTTCTCAGAAGAGAATATACAATCAATCAACAAATATATAAAAAAGTCTTCATTATCTCTAGAAATTAGAGAAATGTAAGTCAGAACTACTCTAAGATATCATCTCACTCCAGTCAGAATGGCAGCTATTATGAAGACAAACAACAATAAGTGTTGGCGAGGATGTGGGGAAAAAAGTACACGCATACATTGTTGGTAGGACTGCAAATTGGTACAGCCAATATGGAAAGCAGTATGGATATTTCTTGAAAAATTGGGAATGGAAACACCATTTGACCTAGTTATCCCTCTCCTTGGACTACACCCAAAGGACTTAAAAACAGCATACTCCAGGGACACAGCAGCACAATTCACAATAGCTAAATTGTGGAGCCAAACCAAATGACCTTCAGTAGATGAGTGGATAAAGAAAATATAGTATGTATACACAATGGAATATTATTCAGCCTTAAAAGACAATAAAATCATGGCATTTGCAGGTAAATGAATGGAGTTAGAGAAAATAATGCTAAGTGAAGCTAGCCAATCAAAAAAAAAAAACCATGTGGTGAATGTTTTCTCTGATATAAGGAGGCTGATTCATAGTGGGGTAGGGAGGGAGAGCATGGGAGGAATAGATGAACTCAAGACAGGGCAGAAGGGTGGGAGGAAAAGGGAGGGGGCATGGGGTTAGAAATGATGGTGGAATGTGATGGACATTATTATCTAAAGTACATGGATGAAGATTCAAATTGATGTGAATACTTTGTATACAACCAGAGATATGTAAAAATGTGTTCTATATTGTAATGCAATCCACTGTCATATATAAATAAAAAATAAAAATAAATTGAAATCTCTTTTAGAAGTGGAAAAAATAATAATTATTAGGTCACAGAATCTAAAACAAATGTCATCACTACCCCCAGCACCTGTCATATGACAGAGCCTGAATCCTGTCCTATACTGCTTTGGCAATGTCTCTGGGCCTAGAACACATTCACTATTCTTCCTGCCCACAAATCACCTCTGGAGCAACCTCCCTCATACCCCTGCTTTTGCACTGTTATGAGCCTCTTCCCATGGGAGGGTGAGGAGAATGACTCTGGCCTTCCTCACTCCTTTACCCTATTTAACCAGCAGGGTAAATCTTAAATTTCCACCTCCTTGAGGTACGTTTCCCTAAATCCTTAAATGTTCTCAGTGCTTTTTGAATTGGGTCCAAAGTCTTTTTGAATTGGCTGCAACAACTTGTTACTGTGTCATCTTTTCTCTGCCTCAAGCTACACCCCCCAAAATTCCAACCCATGGAGGTTTCTCTCCATTCCTATCTCTGTAGCTCTGCCCCTCCCTTCTTAATCCCATCAGTGAAAATCCTAGTGACTGCCCCAGCCCCGACCAATCCCAGCCAAAAATAACTTCTCACTTCTTATCTCTCAAAGTGCTTAATTTGCACCTTTTCATAGGGGCAGAGAGTGGGTAAATTTTACCCTTTTTCTTCATAGCATGTGACTATCATTTTGCAGATTATGAACATGTGTGTGTGTGATGTTGATAATCAGACTGTGTGCATGTAAAGAAGGTCTCTACAACTGAATTATGCCCCAAACCCTAGATTATAAACTTCTTGACAGCAAAAGAAGATGCATGTAAATTGAGTTCCCAAATGTCAGACTTTCCCCCAGAAGGATTTCTAGTTTTCTCAGACTTCTGTACCCCTCAGGGGGCACCAGAGCCCACTGATTCATTTTCTTGGGATAGAAGACCCTCCATCCATTCTGGGTTGCTTCTTCTTACAGGGATGCATCACAGAGCATATCAGCAGTGTGACCAGGTCTACAGAACAACAGCTGCTTCCAGTGGGTGGAAGAGGTTCTAGCCAGATGTGGGACTCAGTCCCTTTGGTGTTCCTGTCCTGATGATGGCTGCAGAGGTGAATTTGCTCACAGGACAGCCATGCTCAGCTAGGGTCATTATGTTGTAAGATTTTGGTGTGATATAAAAGTACTTCTGTGTGTCTCAGAGAAGCAGGCTTATTTGGGCCAGTTAAGCTGAACATCTTTCTAGTCCCTTGGAGCTTAAACAAAGGCTGTGTTTAATTTTCTGTAAAGTATTACCCACTCTATCAATGGGATAGTTTCGAAGTTAGTAGAGCTCTGCATAGAGTATTAAAGGAGCCATCGAAGAATGACAGAGATTTTCCACTATCCCATTTATCCTGTGCACTTAACACTAATTATTCTACTCACATAGCATATTCATAAATATGCCCTGTCTCAGGAAAAACTGTATCCTCCGTGACAAAGCATGCTGACAGTACAGATGCACACATGGAGAAAGTGGCCTGTAGGTGTGTGTTGAGTGACTCAGTCCATGATTGTCCTTCTGAGGCATCTCCTGAATAATTAAAGAAATGGCAGCCCTTTGTCCCCCTCAAAGGCTACAGTCGATCCAGCCTTTCTTCCTAAGTATTAGACTACCTGGGGACCCCTGGGAGATTGAAAGTAACATTTGTTTGTTTCAGTTTTTCTTGCTCACCCTTTGAAGTTAGAGTACAAATCGAGATAAATGATGGTGGTCAAAGCCAACCCAGAAGTTGCGACTCTACAACACTTTCATTCCAGGGAATGGAGTAGGTGGGTGTGACCTCCTACTTCAACTTTAGGTAAGCCTAAATGGTGGGGTGTAAGAAGCAAGTCCCCTGGAAAAGCTGTTTCAAACTGCATGATATAGCAGCATGATTGTACAATGATCAAATTCCTTACTGTATCGCTTCCTCAGACACCCGCATGGCATATACAACAAAGTTGGCCCCCAAAGGGACATCACAGCCAATGCCATGGATTTAAATTAGGAGGATGCCCTTTAGTGGATCCCAGAATTGTCTCACTCATCTCTTTGTGAAAGGACGAGATGATCTGAATTTGAGGGAACATTGTCAGGGGCTTGGAGAAAGGATCACTTTTGTTCTTGATAAACATACTCCCAAACTGCCCCCACACACACACTGAAAATTGACAATGTGACAGGTACCCACCATGCATCTCTGCTTATATCTATTACCATTTTTTAACTGCTGAGAAGTAGTACCTTTTATTTCTAGTGCACACAGTGAGAGAATGAGAGACATAGCATCTCTGGGATTCTTCTAGAATATTAATATTCATAAGCAAAAAAGATCTTGGGCCAAATGGCAGGGGGGGAAATTGCAGGAGAATCTCAATGAGCAGATGTCCTGCCATGAAGCTTGCCACAGAGTAAAAATGAATTACTCTTAGTTAAGAAAAGGGCTTGCTTTACCTAGTGTTTATAATGGCACCTCAGTCCATTCAGGCTATTATAACAAAATACCATGGACTGGGTAATTTATAAACAATAGAAATTTATTGCTCACAGAACTGGAGACTGGGAAGTCCAAGATCACCAGTGGACTTGCTCTCTGCTCCAGAGATGGTGCCTTTTGCTGCATCCTCACAGGATGCAAAGGGCAAAAGGTTTCTTTGAAACCTATTTATAAGGGTAGTATTTCCATTCCCAACAGCTCTGTTTTCATGATTTTGTAAACTCCCAAAGGTCTCATCACTTAATGGCAAGTCATTGGAAAATATATTTCAATACATGAATTTTGAAGAGATGTGTACATTTAGACCATAGAAGGCATCTCTTTTAAGAAGAAATGTTGGCACAAAATAAGAAACAGAGGGCTTTGTTTGTAAGTGGTCATGCTGATGTGTACTGGGCACTATAGTAGCCACCAGCCACATGCAATTATTTAAATTTAAATTGAATAGAATCAAATCAAATAAAAAAATTCAGTTCCCCAATCTACTAGCTCAATTTTAAGGCTCATATTTTGTCAGCCTTGTCCATTCACCAAGGAGAAGCAGATGTACACTTCAGACAAGACACAAAGCCCCTGGGGGGCAGAATGAGTGCAGATGTAAAATCAGGCTCTGCACTCACTCATTCTTGGTCTTTGGTGTGCCAGCTGTGCTAGGCCTCACTTTCCTCAGAGCAAAATAAGAATCTAAAACTAAATCCCTTATACTAGAGTTATCGAAGGATTAAATGGGATACAGTGTTCAGCACAATGCCTATGCACCCAAATAGAGTCAGCTGTTTTTTAAAAATTATATTTCATTTGCTCATGTAATCAACATTCATTATTATGTGCCTAATATATGTGAAAAATAGTTCTAGGTGCTGGTTTGCAGAAAGGAATAAAGAGAAACTTAAACATTAAACTTAAACTTTGAACTTAAACTTAAACATTAAACCCGCATTGTACCAGGAAGGGGCTGACAACAGGTGAGACTGATTAACCAATGTATTGTTAAGTTGTGACCATTGCTGTGGGGAAAAGGAAAGCTGGATGAAGGGCAGAGAGCCTGGGAGCAGCTTTGCCATGTAGAATAGGGAACTGGAGAAGGACTCACCAGGAGGATGGTGACTGAAGAAAGACAAAAAGAGCCAAAAGGGTATGTGGGTGTGCAGCAGAAGAGAACTGCAGGCAGAGGGAGCAGCCTGGGCAAAGTCCCTGAAGACAAAGCCTGGCATGATGTAGCAGCAGCAGGGAGGCAGCCAGCGTGGCTCAGGGAGTATGATCAAGGGGAAGTAGCTGGAGACAAGGCACAAGAGAAAGAGAGGTGAACAGGTGAAGCTCTGGAGGACACTGTTCAGTCATGTGGTTTAGCTTTTCTTTTAGCATAAATCAGCAGTATTATATAGCACTTAAAATGTATCAGATACAAGTCCAAACTCTTCACATATATCATCATTACCAGAAGGTAATATCAGGTCTTTTTAACAACCCACAGAGGTCTAAGTATGTCCCCAGAGAAACAGATGTGCCCAGAGGAGAAACTCAAGCTAAGCCACACTTAGCTTAGTGTGGTCTCCATGCTAGACCACAGTGGAGCCCATGCCCTCAAGTACTGTCATGCACCTCTCCAGCTTCAGTGTGGACACCAGAAACAGGGAAACTGTCTGCTACAACAAACTGGACTGGAGGCTTGGGGCTGGGACAGGGTGGGGGAAGGTAGTGCTGCACATGGACAGATTCTGTACATCTTCCATAGCAGAGGCCCCTGGGTTCGCTGAAAGATGGGATATAGAGAGGAAGAGAAAGAAATAATAGATAAAATGACTCCAAATGCTTCAGCCTGGACAACTGAAATAAGAGAGTAACTGCTAACAAGTTGGGGAAAGCAGGGAAAGAGCAGGCTGTGTGACAGGGGAAGAGCGAGCTGACAGGAGCTCTGTTTGGGATGTCATACTGAGCACTGAAATGGAAACGCTGAGCATGCAGTTAAATGTTCCAGTCCTCCAGGGTTGAAGGAAGGGTGGAAACTCAAGATATGGTAATCATATTTAGTTTTTTGTTTGTTTGTTTATTTGTTTGTTGAAGTCATGAGACTGGATGAAGTCACAGAGGAAGGGAGCAAAAACAGGAAAAGAGGCCCAAGGGAGTCACTGAACTCACCAATGTTCAGAAGTTGAGGATATAAGAAGGAACTTGTAAGACACACGAAGAGAGGATGATCTAGCAGAAGGCAGTTCACTTGGAACCAAGTAAAGGTGGTATTAACAGGAATCATTGGTGTGTGTGGGGCTATTGGATCCAGGGATATGAAGGCTGAGCACTGACCATTGGAATCAGCAGCGTGAAAGTTACAGCGACCTTAATAAGAAAAGTTTCTGCTGGATGGTAGAGACTTGAGCCTGGCTGAAACAGATTTCAGAGAAACAGGTGGAGACTAATTTCTGTTGCCTGGTCATTAACTGAGCTCTGGAGCCTGGCTGCACATCCTAATAAGATGACCTGTTGACATGTGACATGTTTTTATCCCATCTGTGACTGAATTTTCCTCATCTGTAAAGTGGAGAGAATAATAAAACTTACTGTTCTGAGGATTCAAAGTGTTAATAAATGCCATGTGCTTAGGGCAATGTCAAACTCCTAGCCATTATTCAGTTTTATCTGTGACTTATTAAGATCATTATTGTTCATGGCACATATCACAGTACGTGATGTAGTGGAAGCTAAGATTGTTTACACAATGCTAGTAGAAAAGGGCAGAAATCAGAACTGTTCTGACCATATTTCCAATCAAAGTTAGGCTCTCTACAGTGGAGTGATAAGCAACAGAGTCTCAGAAACTTGCTTCCAAACTATTCTTGGAGAGGTGTGCTGCATTTCACACTATATTGGGGCACAGGAGATATTTTTAAGTCTGGGCTTCAGACACCATCACTGAAGCCATTCTGCTTCATGCAGAGCAATTCTTAGCTGCCTATATCCTCAGTATGTGCAAAGAAGTAAGGTGGTATCAGGACACTGACACCCTTGCGTGTGTCAGCAAGGACACTGTCCACATACTAGGAGCACATTCTCTGTTATATTAAAAAAAAAAAAACCAGCAGTTCATCACTGTGCTTGAGAAGGCATGGAAGCAGCTCTCCAAGTCATCAGAGCAAGGTTGTTTTGCAGCAAATCTTCTCTGGTTCATCAAAAATTGGATATATAATCTGGGCTTCATGCTTCAGTTCCTCAGTTCGTCCTCTGAGCCTGGGGTTGGGTAATGCTTGGAGAAGAAATAAACACAAAGAGAAAACAGTGAGAGAAAAGGCAGGAGCTGGTGTCAGCAGCTGCTATTGAGGGCTCTGTCTTGCCTCTGCCAGTCAGAAATGTGCCCCTTACCCTGCTGAGAAATGTGGGGCATGAAGAAAGCTCATCCCAGCAGGCTGGTTAGTGAGGCTGATAATTGCTTAACACAAGTTAGATGACACGGAGAAGGGGACAAGAACTGCAGAACATTGAGGACTGCCTTAACTCACTGGGGTAATCAAGAGGGTCCAGGCAGAGCAGCAGCATATTGATCATTTAACAGCTGGAATGAAACTATTCTTCTGTTAATCAAAGAACCCCTCTCTGTTGAGGAGGAAATGTGGAAGACGGAAGAATCACCTCCAACCTCTTATTCCTATGTGGATTCTTTGGATCAAGGAACCCAATTACTAAAAGAGTTAATTAACAAAAACAACAAAAAGAAAATATAGTTTATCAAATTTACCTATTCATGGCCAAAGAAATGGTCAACAGATTATGCTTTTGAATATTTTCGACAAAGGACAATAAACTAATGTGAAGTGATGGCAGGACAGAATGGATGCCTCTTGTCCCAAGGTTAGTAAAGTCTATGGATGTTATTAAGACTCATGAAGGCAAAATAGAAGACAGTGGGAGATAAGGCCTACTTTACATTTTTTTCCCAAAATCATTGCAGTTCTAATGACCAGTCTCTGATAATTAAAGCTATTTTCTGGCCTGGATATGTGAGGGACATTGAAGCACCTCTATGGTTTGCTATATGTAGGAAAAGGCAGGTCCTTTCTGAAGTCACAGTTCCTCAAGTGATTTCAACTTGAAATACTTAATATATCCCTTTGGCACATCTTGAGAAGGCAATTCCTTGACTCCTTCAGAAAGAACTCAGGCAAACATAGGATGCTTGCAAATGTGGCCTTTGGATCTTGTGCCTAGTTTTCTCACCAAAAAAAATACAAATTCTATGTTCTATCAAATTTCTCATCAGTGGTCCCTATTTGTAATAAAAGCAGCCATGTGTGGACCAAGAGCAGATGATTCATGGAAGCACTGAGCTGAGGAAGTCCAGTGGCTCCCTGGGACCTTTTTGACCTTATTGAGGAGGCATGGATCACAACAAATTATGGTATAAATCCTTTCTGTTTGGTTGGAGAGAACCGGATTGCTCTACCTTAATGTTTGATGAAGTATTAGAGATACAAACGACATCTCCACTCTGGCTGGTTACCCTTGCCATGCAGAATCCAACCCTTCCAGCAGGTTGTTGAACCTACCCTGCATGAATGCTCCCAACGTAATCTCCTAGTTCCAACCAAGAGCAGAAAGATTCATTCACCTCCGCAGTGACAGTGATCCTCAAAGTAAACCATCTCAAATCCAGTTATATCTCTAACTGCTCTCATTATTTCCAGAATAGAGTTTTTGGTAGATTGTGAAAGATGGTTTCATCAATATCTCCTATTCCACATGTTTTCTTTACTACATAGCTTGTTATCCATCAAATGGATAGATCAAGGTTGTGTTCTCTCCCTGATCCTGAGTGGACTTCTGTGACCACCTCAATCAGTAAAGTACAACAAGCAAAGCCATGTGACTTTCAAGATCATAAAAGTTCCAGGTACTTCCTTAAATTCAGCTACCATGCTATGAGAAAGCCCAAGTACATCACAGAAAAGCCCATGTGGAGAGGAAAACTCAGGCCACCACCCTGGCTTTCCTCCTCACCAATAGGCAAAACCATACTTTCAGTCATCTCGAAAGCAATGTTGAAAGAGGGTCTTCTGGCCTTGGTGGAGCAGCCCCAAACTGTACCATGGGAAGCAAGATGAGCCGTCTCCACAAGTCTGGCAATATTCAAATTTATGAGTAAAAAAAATTATTCAGGTCGCTTAAGCCACAACAATTTGGGAACAGTTTTTAGTTAAAACAGAATATACAGAAACAGAAGCATACACACACAAAAAATGCCTATGTTTTCTCGTGCTCATTGCTACCAGACATTGATATTACCTAGAAAAAGCAGAGGAGGAGGTTCTGCTGATGGAAGCCCTCACCTGCTTGTCAAAGGCAGACAATAATTCTTTGCTTATTCCCTTTCTGTCTCTCTTTGATTTCCAGCTTAAATGAGGTGAGCAGCTATTGTACTATGTGCCCCCATCATGATGTACTGTGCTACCAGGGGCCTACAGCAGCAGCAGGGCCAAGCAACCATGGACCAAAACCTGTGAAACTCTGATCCAAAAATAAGCCTTTCCTCCTTACTAGTTGATTATCTCAGGTATTTTGTCACAGTGACAGGAAGCTGACTAACACTTAACTATTTGGAAGAGAGTCAAATTGTTACAACCTAAATAGAGTTAAATGAGTGTTATAAATCCAGAATTTCCAAAGAGGACTTCACTATGTGTGCCTGTCTGTGTAAATCTGCTGTTTCTTAATATCTCATTAGATATGTTTTAATAAATTTTTATGTGTGCCCGAGTGTTTTCATTTTTCCATAAACAAAATCCAATTTGGACTTGGGAAGGAAAAATTAAAACACCTTAAATACAGAGATTTATTATAGTTTTAAACCAAAGAAAGATTAACTTTTTCTATCATTTATAATTTAATTCCCCTCGTAATCTCATTTACAACCTGGATCTCCATTCCTTTATAATGCTCACTCAATTTTACAGCTGCATGAAAAATTATCTGTGCTTAGACAGAAATTTGTCTTCCATGCTAGTACAAACTGTGTTCCATGATGAAACATCTGACTCTTTAATTTTTGAAAGCAGAGATGAGATTACTTTTTCTCAGGAAGTTTGTAGGGAGAGCACCATTTAAGTATTCACAGCAACAACACAGAATTAATTCCCAACAGTCCCTGCTAGAAATGAGCAAGGTCTACCATGGTAAATATTTTTAAAGAAGAAAAATGTCTGCCAAAACAAAAATATGAACTACCTACAGGACAGTATTGAAGTCCTAATGTGGCCCCCCCAGGGGCAGTATTGCCCACATGAATAATTCAGGAGGGAAATTTCAAGAGAACAATGTATAGTGATTATTTTTTAATCACATTAATTTTCCCTCTAATATTACAAACAAGGAATGAAGTTCATTTTGAAGTACTCTCACCAGCTGAAAGATCCAATTAAAATTAAAAGGTGAAATTGATTTTTCTTTGGGCTTAATTAAATCTTTCATTTGGTTAGGGGGCCAGAAAAATGGGCTAACTTAGAATTCTGTTTTCCAGAGGAATTATTGGAGTGAGCTGCCAGCTGCTAAATTCTGGGTCACCCTATGAATCTGATCACTGGCTACAATTTGTTTCTAGAAACATTTCTAATGTCAGGAAAGACCAGTCTCAGTCCTACGGCTACCACCAGACTTGCTTTCTCAGGCCAAAATGCAACAAAAATCCTTGTTATTTAATTTATTCTAATTTTTTGAAAGCTATATTATTGCAAGAAAATTGCTAAAGTGTTTTAAAAATAGGAATACATCTCATGCCAAGTCATAGCAACATTAAATATGGAGTACCAGAGGTCCTGGTCCATGAGGATGGTGCAGGACATAATGACAAAGAAATTTCTGTATGGGTCCTGCCTCATCACAACCCCAGTTGTTGGCCTCCCCACACCTCCCTTGAAACATCCTTACACAGATCCTGCAGCTGTTCACACACCTTGAAAACACGAATCTGGTCACAACCTTCTCCTGCTTAAAACCATTCACATGTCTCAATCACCTTCAGCATAGTTGAGAGTCTTGACACTCAGGAGGCTTCATCTCCCCACTGCCAGCTCCTAGGAGCTCCTCACTAGGCAACACTCACATTCTCTCCCAAGACCCACTCTACTACTTCTTCACCAGATCAAGTGTTCATCCAAGCTTCCATGGCAAAAGCTTCTCCACTTTGGCCTTACGGTTGGATTATGGCTGCTTCTTTCTTTGTTGTCAGAGTTGTTATGCACATGGTAGGATGTGGCCTCAAACCACTAGCTGCCAATCCCATTTCTTCAGACATGGCAACAAAGAGTATTACCAGGCACTGCAAAATGTCATCTGGGAGGCAAAAATCACCTGTGCTTAATAACAAGTGGGACATACCTGAATGGCAGCTCCTGTGAAAAGCTTTCCTTGACCTCCCCACTTGCACACTCTCTGCCTATAGTGCTATATTGCAGTTGAGAGTCTTGACTCTCAAGAGGCTTCATCTCCTGAATCAGAGAGCACGAAATGATGGATGAAGAAGAAACCCTCAAGCCATAGTCCCCCCACAGGATAAAATACAGACCATTTTATCCTCTGAGCCAGGAAGCCACAGAACACAGGATTATTATCTTCTGTGAACTGAGAAAGAAAACAAACAACTGCGGCTACTATACTTAAGAAGATTCATGTTTTAAAATAATACCAATCTTCTATGCTATTTTCTTTCTTCAGCAAAAATATTATTTATACTTGAATTGAATTCTCCACAGAATATAATTCATGGTGCAGAGAACAACAGATCATCCCTCCCACTTCTGCCCTTTCCAATACCCCTGCAATAAAGCTCTGCCACACAGGAGTGAAACCAAATGCTGAATGGTGCTCAGATCCTCAGAGCTGCTTTGAAGGCCTGGAAAGCAACATTTCTCTGCACAATGTGAACAGTGACCTTGGGATAGAAGCTTCAGAGAACCTACACATGGCCTCAATCTACTAGCTGCCTATCCTATTCCATTAGTCGTAGCAATAAAAAGCATCACCAGGCACTGCCAAGTGTCACTTGGGGGGCAAAAATCATCTATGGTTAATAATACATTATTATGCAACTTCCATGCTCCTAGACACTAAGGAAATACAATTTACTTTTGTCGGACAATAAAGAAATCTTAAGAATTCTTAACAGGGATCATTGTACAGCCTAATAGATTTTAAGTTACTTGAAGTCCAAGCTTCAGGGCCAACTTCAACTCTTGGATAATCCATTTCCCATTCTTATGGCCAATAATTCCTTCTCACAATCTATGATTTAGCTTAGATCTCTAAATTTTGACATTTCCAGGGGCTCAGCCTTTGGTTTTTCTTCTTTCTTCCTTGGCTTCTCTCTTTTCTCGAACTGCCTGGGGAAATCCATTCCAGTCTCTTGGCATTCAATAAAACCTATTTTCTGATGACCTCTAATATTATAACTCAAGTCTCACCTTGCCTCTAAATACTTGCTCTTATTTCCAAAGTGCCTGCTCTTTGTCTCAAAGTGTTTCTCTTCTGATAATTAAAATACATCTCAGCTTACCATATTCTAAAACAGGTTCCCAGATATTCCCCCAGAAGCTGATCCTCCCAGTGTCTTTCCTATCTCAGTGAACAGTGGGTCTCAATGTTCTCACTTCTCCACACGAATGTCTACATAGACGAAAGTGCCCAAATCAAAGAAGCTATAACTGAGTTCTTCCATAGACCCACAAGTTCTTGTTGGAGGAGTAATAACAACACATGGACATTCCCTCCCTTTTCCCTAATGCAGAAGTGATCTAAAAATTGATTTGTCAGAGCTGCTAAAAGAATCTAATTGTCTAAGAATCAATTTCCATTCTGGGGTACTTCCTGTGTGCTGAGCCTGGTCCTGAATGCTTGACATGCATTATTTCATTTGATCTGTACAGAAACCTGTAAGATAGGTAGAGTTTTTATTTTATCCATTTTTACAGATGAGAAAACTGAGGAACCGAGAGGGACTAACTTTCCCAACAGCACTATGTGAAAAAGCCCAGCCTGAGACTGGGTAGTCTGACTGCTAGAACATGCTCTTTACCATGCATGTGCCTGTCTATCCTTCATGGTGCCTTGGTGGGCAGCCCACCCTTGCATGTCGTTGGAAGAGCCTCCAAGCAGGATCTAGACCCTGACTTCACATGGGAAGATAGAGTAATCAATTCTCATAAAAAAAAAAAAGTCCTCATGATACCTACTTCATGAAGACCACCCACAAGTGCCTTTGATCCTGATCTACAAGGACATCTGTGAGATGGTCATTGTTACCATAGAGCTTCATGAAACAGGGCAGCAATTCCAACTCCTGGGACGTGGGTTCCTGATGACTGTGCTCAATACAGTCCTTAATCCAACAATTTTAGAGAACATAGGGTTAAACAAAGTGGACCAGAGGCATTTGACTATTGGACTTCTGAGGCCTTTAGAATGCTAAGATATGTGCAGGGGTCAGGGGACAGAAATGGACTATGCATTTGCTGTGCTTCTCTCAGCAATTTGAAGAGAGAGCCCTTTTGAGAAGGACAACTGGAGTTTTCCATAAATCCATTTCGAGAAACTGCTCAATAAGAAGGCATGCCTTCTTCCTTATCCATCCTCTTAAGGAAGATGGGGAGCTGGGAGCTGTGTCTTTTCATTCCTCTCTACCCCAAGACTCTGAAGAAGCAAACCCAAGGCAAAGCTAAGCATCTGGCCCCCAGAATCCATTATATCAAACCATCTTTTAAATCCATCTCCATCTCCCTCTCTGAAATTACACAGAGTAGGGTCTCTCACCCTGTCAGGGACCATTTTCACCTAACCTTGGGCTCAGTGTCCAGAATGGACCCTAAACATTGCCACAACTTTGGTCCAAGATCAAAGGCCAAAGTGGGTGGTCTTTATGAATCAGCCATCATTGGGACATTTTTTAAATTTCAGAATTGATTTATCTCGATCAATTTGCTTGATCTAGTTTAAATTTTATGAAAGACATTTTCTGAATCTTACCAGCATGTACACCCATCCACAAGACTGGGATCTTACTTAGAATAAGATATATTCCACACTTGTATAAATATATCAAAATAGATTCTACTATCATATATAACTAAAAAGAACAAACAAGAATTAAAAAAAAGAAATGGGGCACTCATAAGAAACTAGAAATAATAGAATAAGTACCACTTGTGAATACCTTAGAAGTCCTTTCTGACCACTTCTGGTGTACTAGGGAAAAAAAAAGGTCAAAGTGAGATTATTTCCATTCTGCCTTCTATTCTGCCTTACAAGGAATTTTCATCCTGAGAAATGTCTTTGCCTTGTCATGTTAATAACTGTGACCCACAGCAGCCTCATTCCCACAAAACAGAGGCAAAAGTACTACAAGAACCCCCAGTGGACAACCCACTTTGCACCAGAAGATATAAATGCCTTCTTTGTCAAGATACTGTCATGACTCATGAGACATCAGGGAAGCATGAATTATAAAACTGTTCAGAGGGACAGCTACAAAGGGAGCCCTTGGAGTTTTAAAGGAGAGAGTCCATGCAACTGTTTACATACAATATGAATGTGACCATGCCCCCAAACAATTTCTCTCTTTAATGCAATATCTTGATCAGTTGATATGAAGATTTTCACACCTCAGATTTCTAATTTCTCACACAGGTCCCATGGCAGATAATGTATGTGTTGTTGTTGTTTTTTTAAATATTAAATTTTCTTTATTTAATATTATACATAAACCATACTAAAATGTCTTTCCATAAGGAAAGGACAGCATTTTAGATACAAGGAATTCTACTTAATTTGGCATAGTCAACAAAAATATAAAGTAGACACTGCTTCCTACCTTATCTTCAACATTGCCTTTAATAGACTACCGAACACAAATTAAAACACATGTACATCACACTTTATTCTGAGAGAGTGAAGGGGTTTCCCCCATATTTAACATTTTCACATAATCATATAAACCTAAATATAAAAACAGTGTTGAGATGTCATTCATCATTTTTGTGAAATATTGAACATTACTAATTAAGTCCAACCATAACTTTAAAAGGGGGAAACATGATAGAATTTACTAAAATGGAAGTATAAACAAAATATTAATTTAACTACAAGTCAATTCTCCTTAAATCGGGATTGTCCAACAATAATTTTGTCAGTCATTCATGATCTCAATTCTGGTGTATCACAACAATTAAATTATGGTACACACATAAAAAAAAGCCATGAGACATTTCTGCTTGGTAATAAATAAGGCAGTGGCTATTACTCATTAGTAGGTTTGGGGGGTTCTTTTGAGGTAAGCTATTAAGTCTGCCCTTTCTCCCTTCTTCTTAATTAATGCCAGAGAAGATCATTTTTGTTCCAGGGATGTACATTTTAGGAATCTCCAAATACTCCACCAGTATACCCACTCCCCAAGTGATGCCTTTGTTCTTGTTGGCATCTGTGTAAGAGAATCCAGCAGCCTAAATTGTCTTCCACCCAAACATCTGTGGAGATTTGACCCAGTCTTGTGATTCCCTCCCTTTTCTACAGTGTGGCAGTGGGCTCACTTCTGAACAAAACTCTTCTTGCCTTCCTCAGCATCACCCATTTTTAATTTGTTCTTTTTTAAAAATTGCTTTTATTTTTTAAATACATGAAAGCAGGATGCATTACAATTCTTATTACATATATAGAACACAATTTTTCATATCTCTATAAAGTAAGTTTACACCAATTCATGTCTTCATACATGTTCTTTGGATAATGATGTCCATCACATTCCACCATCATTGCTAACCCCCTGCCCCCTCCCTTCCCCTCCTACCCCTCTACTCTATCAAGAGTTCGTCTATTTCTCCCATGCTCCCTCCCCCTACCCCACTATGAGTCAGTCAACTTATCAGAGAAAACATTCAGCATTTGTTTTTATAAGGATTGGCTAACTTCACTTAGCATTATCTTCTTCAACGCCTTCCATTTACCTGCAAATTCATGATTTTATTCTCTTTTATTACTGAATAATATTTCATTGTGTATATATACCACATTTTTAATCCATTCATCTACAGACACTTCTCGGAAGAGGATATGCAATCAATCAACAAATATATGAAAAAAATGTTCATCATCTATAGCAATTAGAGAAATGCAAATCAAAACTACTCTAAGATACCATCTCACTCAAGTCAGAATGGCAGCTATTATGAAGACAAATAATAAAAAGTGTTGGCAAAGGTGTGAGAAAAAAAGGTACACTCATACATTGCTGATGGGACTACAAATTGGTGCAGCCAATATGGAATGCAGTATGGAGATTCCTTGGAAAACTGGGAATAGAACCACCATTTGACTCAGCTATCCCTATCCTCGGTCTATACCCAAAAGATTTAAAAACAGCTTACTAAAGGGACACAGCCACATCAATGTTTATAGTAGCACAATTCACAAAAGCTAAACTGTGGAACCAACCTAATGCCCTCAGTAGATGGATCAGTTTGTTTTTTCATTGCTAACACAAAGAAGGTTCCTATTCAGAAGCCAGGTATCTCATTCTATTTATGTCTTGTTTTAACTGTACAAAGAATTTAAGGGCTAAAGGACATAATTCAAGGAGTCTATATAGTTTTTTAGTGGATTTCAGTGCCACCAGAATCCTAATAAGAAATTACTGTCTTGCTCTCAAGCAAAAATAAATTGGAAACAGAACATTTTGTTGCATCATAAAGGAAGATCTCAAATAATCTTAGGATCATATCATGTATTCAGATACAGTCTTGCCACTTTTCTTAGTGAGAAATAAGTGTCCTTGCATTGCTAGTAACTCTGTTGCATAACATTCCTCCCTGGAAACATAGGAAATGTGGGACAGAAGATACGGAGAGGAGCTCACCCTTGTGATGACAAACAACACCATACTTCTGCAGGAAATCCCATGGGTTTGTGCAGTAAGTGTGGAATCATGGCCAGAGATGTTGCTTATTGGTCAGAATAATTAACATCACCTACTGCAATCACAACAAGTCAGCACTACCATGATTCCTATTTGTCAAACAAACTGAGGTTGGATAAGGTGAATAATTTTGATTGAGAACCCAGGTGGGAATCTTCTCATTCCAATTGTAAGAATTCTACTCATTATGCTATGTAAAAAATACCCACTTATAATGGGAAAAATCTACCCCTTTATAGTGGAAGTAACAGTCTGAATTATTCCCAATACCTCACCACCCCACTCACCAACTTTTTACATGTCTAGCATGATCTATACAACAAGACATAGTTCATGTTTTATAATTTCACCTATAGTTGTTCTACTGTTCATTAAATTTCTAGTTTCTTTGATGTAGTAATATCTGTTGTGTTGGGCATCTCTTGAACTAATATACCTAAAACAGCATAGCACGTAGTAAGTACTCAATAATGCACACTTACATGTATATGGATCCAACATTGCCCCATAAACAAAGTATCGAGCTTAACATGCTTGGAGGCAGCAATGTCTTGCTTCATGCCCATTAAGCAAAGGCACATTTTCTGACCCAGGACCCTCAGCTGTCTATAACTAGTATGAAAGGTGGTCAAGATTTTTTTCCCCTAAAATGGCAGCTGAGTACCATCCAGTGCATACTGGTTGCTCCCCAAGATTGAATAATTAACTGAACAATTATACAAATTGCACAAGATAAGTAAGTTGAGGGAAAGAGCTAGAATCCAACTCAGAGACTAAAGAATAAATTTGGTAGCAAATAAACAAATTCAGTCAAGTAGTGGGATTAAAAAGTCAACCCACATAATTAACTTTTCTATACACCAATCCACTAAAAAAGAAATCAGGAGAACAATTCTATTCACAATAACCTCAAAAAAATCTAGGAATAAATCTAACCAAAGAGTTTGTGAAAGAACTCTGCAATTAAAATTATAGCACACTGGTAAAGGAAATGAAAGAAGACACAAAAAGATGGAAAGACTTCCCATGTTCATGGATATGCAGAATTAATAACTTTAAAACAGCCATATTACCAAAAGCTACCTATAGATTCAATGCAATCCACAACAAGATACCAATGACATCACATCACATCACACAATGATATCACACAAAATACCAAAGAACCACAACACCCAATTTCAAAACATACTACAAAGTGATAGTAACAAAACAGCAGAGTACTGGCATAAAAACTGACAGCTATAATAATGGAATAGAATAAAGTACACAGAGACAAACCTACACAGAAATCATCATCTGATCTTTGACAAGGACACCAAAAACAATGGAGAAAAGAAAACCTTTTAAATAAATGGTGCTGGGAGAACTGGATATCTTTTAGTAGAAGAATGAAACCATGAACATAGCTGCACTATTGTTTGGGGCATATATATTAATGATTGTTATGTCTTGTTGGTGTATGGTTCCCCTGAGCAGCATGTAATGTCCCTCTTTATCCCTTTTGATTAACTTTGGCTTGAAGGCTACTTTATTTGATATGGAGGATGGAAACCTCTGCTTGCTTCCACAGTCCATGTGAGTGGTATGACTTTTCCCAATCTTTCACCTTCAGTCTGTGTGTGTGTTTTCCTATCAGATGAGTCTCCTGGAGGCAGCAAATTGTTGGGTCTTTTTTTAATCCAATCTGCTAGCCTATGTCTTTTGATTAGTGAGTTTAAGCCATTGGGTTATTATTGAGACATCTTTGTATTTCCAGCCATATTTGTTTATTTTTGTTATTTAACTTGACTTGATTTTCTTCTTTGATTAGTTTTTCCTTTAGGGTACTGAAAAATCCATATACAATGAAATGAAATTAAACCCATATCTCTCACCATGTACAAAACTCAACTAAAAGCAGATCAAGGACCTAGGAATTAAACCAGAGACTCTGTGCCTAATAGAAGAAAAAGTAGACCTAATCTTCATCATGTGGGATTAAGCCCCAATTTCCTTAATAAGACTCCTATATGCAAGAATTAAAAGCAAGAATCTGGGGCTGGGGTTATGGCTTAGCAATAGAGCGCTAACCTCACATGTGCAAGGCCCTGGGTTTGATCATCAGCACCACGTAAAAAATAAATAAATAAAATTACTGTGTACAACTACAAAAATATATATATATATTTTTAAAAGAATTAAAACCAAGAATCAATAAATAGGATGGATTCAAACTAAAGAGTTTCTTTTCAGCAAAAGAAACAATCTGTGAGGTGAATAGAGAGCCTACATCTTGGGAGCACTAATCTCTAGGGATCTCGGAAAAGGATATTCAATCAACAAATATATGAAAAAAATGTTCATCATCTCTAGCAATTACAGAAATGCAAATCAAAACTACTCCTCCAGTCAGAATGGCAGCTATTATGAAGACAAACAATAATAAGTGTTGGCAAGGATGTGGGGGGAAAGGCACACTCATACACTGCTGGTGGGACTGCAAATTGGTGCAGCCGATATGGAAAGCAGTTTGGAGGTTCCTTGGAAAACTGGGAATAGAACCACCATTTGGCCCAGTTATCCCTCTCCTCAGTCTATACCCAAAGGACTTAAAAAACAGCATACTACAGGGACAGAGCCACATCAATGTTTATAGCAGCGCATTTCACAATAGCTAATCTGTGGAACAAACCTCATTGCCCTTCAGTAGATAAATGGATTTTTAAAAGGTGGCATATATACATAATGGAATATTATTCAGCAATAAAAAAGAATAAAATCATGGCATTTGCACGTAAATGGATGGCATTGGAGAAGATAATGCTAAGTAAAGTTAGCCAATCCCCAAAAAAACAAATGCCAAATGTTTTCTCTGTTATAAGGAGGCTGACTCATAGTGGGGTAGGGAAGAGGAGCATGGAAGGAATACCCGAGCTCTAGATAGGGCAGAAGGATGGGAGGGAAAGGGAGAGGATAGGGAATTAGTAAGGATGGTAGAATGTGATGGACATCATTATCCAAAGTACATGTATGAAGACATGAATTGGTGTGAACATACTTTATAAACAACCAGAGATATGAAAAATTGTGCTGTATATGTGTAATAAAAATTGTAATGCATTCCACTGTCATTTGTTTTTAAAAAATCAATTAAAATTTTTAAAAGATATTTTAATATTTTAATTTTAATTGTGACACATTTTAAACATAGAGAAAGTAGCAGAAAATAATATGCATGTTTTTCTATCATTATAATTAAATATATATTAAATTACCTTCAGATGATGATTTTATTTGTTCTTTATGAAATATGGGATTTATCCATAGCACTCTAAAAGATGAGACTAAAGAGACCAGGAAGTATAGGTGTTGTGGAGAAGGTTTTGAGGCAGGAAATAAACAATTTATCAATTTCTCATTTTATTTATTTTTTTAGAAATAAAGTTTTGCATAAACAGAAAAAAATAAATAAATTAGATGGCATCAATTTAAAGAGTTTTTTTAAAGCAAAGGAAAAATTAAGAGTATGAAGAGAAAGCCTATAGAATGAGAAAAAATGCCAGCTACTTTTCCAACACAGGATTAATACCCATAATATATAAAGAACTCAAAAAGCTCACCCCACCAAAAAAATCAATAATCCCATTCAATAAATGGGTTAATGAACTAAACAAGAAAGGATATGAGGAAAAAAGAACACTTATATACTGTTTGTGGAAATATAAATTAATACTTAAACTAAGGTTTAACCTTTCAAACAGGGTCTCAAGTCCAAGTCCCAGATTCAACCCTCAGATACCTTTCTCTTGACATGTGTTTCAGCCAATGGCTCAGAAAAAGGATGGTTGGTCTTATTTTAAATCCTGACCTTTTTTTCTTCCTTTGTTTGCTTTGCTTATTTCTCTAGGACGTAGTTCCTGTTTAAGGAAGTGTTAAAGTTACTAAATAATGTTCAGGCTGGCAGAGGAAAAAGGAGAGCAGATTGTTCTTGTCAGGTGGGCATTTTCATGGCCATGGCCCATGAAGGAGACACAGCATTGTTTAATAAACACTGTTGCCTGCAGCTGACAAAGGTCAGCTATTCTGGGACTGTGTTTATAGGAGTGATCCAGTAGGTGAAAGGGGAGCCCTAAATAGGGCTTCTGTCATGCTCCTGAGAGAAAGACAGCCTCTGAAGCCAGGGGACTGTGGGGAGAAACATTCCATCTCTCCCAAAAGATTGTAAGTGCAGCCTCAGACTCAGAGAACTGACCTCTGGGGAAAGAAAAAACTTTCTGATCAGCCTGTAGACATTCAATAAATTATACTCACAGGAAAATTGAGGAGTAAAATTAGGCAGTTAAACGTTAATTAATTACCGTGTGCAGAATCATGTGTCACACAGAATTTTTTTTTATCCACACAGAATGTTAAAGTGTAATAAGACACAAATAGGAAATACCAAGAGCACTTCAGGATGTAGGGTCTTTCTGTCTCTTGCTCTTTAACCTCTATCTCAATACACATGAAATGTAGACACCCATGCACATCACTGGATATATTTTAAAGTATACATATGGGAGCAAAGCGATCATGGTATACTCCATGCTCTCTGACTAGACACTTCTGAGACCATCAGTAACTAAAATAACTTTTATGGATCTCAGTTTATTCTGCTATAAAATGAATAGTTGGATCTAGTCAATTTTTATGTTAAAAATACATTATTTACCTATTTAATAGAGAATGGATGCCTCCTTGGCACAAGTCTTACTCTAGGTTCTAAGGGTTAAAACATTAAACAAAAATAGACACAGTCCTTGCCTTTGATACATGGAATCTAGGAATATAAATATTAAAATATAATCAGTCAATCTACTAGGAAGATATATCTTAACTGTGTATGCACCATACAGTAATGCCTCTAAACACAAAACAAAAATTGATAGAAATGAAAAAAAGAAATACACAAAACGACAAACCTATAATTTTAAATGAAGATTTCAATAACCTCCTTTTAATAACTGATAGAAGAGACAGACAGAAAATTAGCAGGTATATAGAAAATCTAAAAAGCACCATCAACTATATAGATCCTATATTTATATAGCATCTATATAGATATATCAGTGCAACAAATTCATAATACAAATTTTTTTAATTACCAATAGATATTTTCTCATGTAGAATATATACTGAGCCAAAAAACAAACCTCAAAAAAATTTAGACCATTAAAATCATACAGAATATGTACATTCAGGCCATAATGTAAAGAAATTAGTAACCAAAAGAAAACAGAAAAAATATCAAAACACTTGAACATTAAGCAACATACTTTGAGATAATTCATGATTCAAAGAGGAAATTTGAAAGAAAGTTCAAAATACATAGAATTGAATACAAAATAAAACATAGCACATCAAAGCCTACAAGATGCAGTTAAAGCAGTGCTAAAAGGGAAATTCATAGTACTAAATGCTTACAGTAGGGAATAAATAAGATCTTAAGCCATAATATAATTTCTCATCCAAAGAAAACATAAAAAAGAAGAGCAAGGTTAATACAAAACAAGTAGAAGAAAAGAAGTAATAAAAAATTAATAAAATCAAAAATAATAAAACAAAAGAGAAAAATTAATAAAACAAATCTTGCTTTTTAGAAAATATAAATGATTTTGCTAAATATCTACCAAGACTGACAAATTCAAAAAAGACAGAAGACACAAATATTAACATCAGGAATTAAACAGGAGTTATCACTACAAATCTGTATCCATTGAAAGGATAATAACAGAATTCTGTGGAATGAATTTGAAGCCCATAAGTTTGACGACTTAGAAGAAAAGAACAATTTCATAAAAAACACAAACTATCCAAACTCAACAAACATGAAATAGCCTAAATAGTCAGATACTATTATAAAGAACCAAATTCATAACTTAAAAGCCCCAATATAAGGGCTGGGGTTGTGGCTCAGTGGTAGAGTGCTCGCCTAACACATACGAAGCCCTGGGGTCGATCCTCAGCACCAAATATAAATAAACAAAACAAAGGTATTGTGTCCAATTACAACTAAAAAAAAAGTAAATATATATATATATTTTTAAAAGCCCCAATACAATTCTAGTTTGTTTTACAGGAGAATTCTATCAAACACATAAAGAAGCATTAACACTAATTTTAGATGGTTTTTTTTTTCAGAAAAATAAAAAAGGAGCACTTCTCTACTAACTTAAAGAAACCCAAACTAGACAAAGAATATATTAAAAGAAGACCATAGATCAATATATTCCCTGAACTTAGACACAAAATTCTTCCACAAAAGAGCAGCAAATGGAAGGCCACCACTGCTGGTCTGTTAACGTGGTTCACTGTGTTTCAAATTTGAGTCACTTTGGGCAAAGGATAAATCCCACACGATGGTGCAAGGTGACTCAACCTTTGAAAAGCAATCAGTACACTAAACTACATTAACAGACTAACAAATGACAAGTCATAAGATCACATCAAATGATGCATGAAGAGGCTTAACAAAACCCAGCACCCACTCTTGAGGAAAACTCTCAGCACCTTGAAAGTACAGAGGAACTTTCTTAACTGAATAAAGAGGACCTCCCAAACATTTACCTCTAATATGCTTAAAAGTGAAAGAGCAAAGGCTTTTTCTCTGATATTGGGACCAATGCAAGAATGGATGTTCTCAACATAGTAATGCAAGTTCTATCTATTGCAATAAAGTAAGGGAAAGAAATAAAAGGCATTAAAAAGTCATATAGCTTTGAAAGGAAGAAATAGAACTACCCTAATTAGCGATGATATGATTATTTATGCAGAAAATCATAAGAGATCTACAAAACAAAAACTTTCTGAAACTAATAAGTGAGCAAAAACTAATCACATACTTACAAGAAATATGTGTAAAAAGAAATAAAAACAATACTGTTTATAATCACTTGAAAGAAAATGAAATGCTTAGATATAAAATTAAAACACATTCAAAATTTGCAATCTGAAAATTACAAACATTATGAAAGCATTAAATAGACGTTAATAAATGGAGAAACATATCCTAAATTCTCAGCAAATGTACCTGTAATTTTAATGAATTTCTTGTCAAAATTCCAACAAGTTTATTTAGTAATTCAATTAGCACACAATTTTTTCATCTGAAGGGTAGGGCCGATGTTTTATAGTGTTATCAGAGATCTGCAACCATCTAAACTACTATCTAAATTTTAGACATTTTCTATCTTTTCCCACAAAAGGTACTTTAGAATTAGATATCTAGAGGCAAAGGGAAAGAAGACTTGATCTAAATCTACATCTCAACACAAAAAAAAACTCAAATTTCATCACAAACTTAAACATAAAACAAAATCATAAAACTTTTTCTCAAAACTCAACAGTTACAAAAACAAACAATCCAATTAGAAAGTTGGCAAAAGACATGAACATGAAATACAAATGGCAAAAAAAGCATAAGAAAAGACGTTCAACATTATTAACAGTAGACAAATGCCAGTTAAGCCACAAAAAAATAGTATCATGCAATTGTCAGGAAAGCTAAAATTAAAAATAATAATAATAATAATAGGAATACAAAGTGCTGGCAAAGAGACTTAGAAACTGGACCACTCGTCCATTGTTGATGAAAATGTAAAATGATATAGCTAGTGTAGAAAATATTTGAAAGTTTCTTATAAACACAGCTAATATATGACCCAACTTTGGGGCTTTTGTCTCACAAATGAAAATTTGTGTTCACAGGAAAAATCTGTACCCAAATGTTTATGATAGTCTTATTCATAGTACCTCAAACTAGGAAAAAATTTCCAGATGTCTGTTTTTCAACAGGTGAATATTTAAATCATTATGGAACATCCATATGATAGGTTACTAGTCAGGATCTTAAAAAGATAATACATACAACAATTTGGTTAAAATTATCAAAGAAATCATGCAAAGTGAAAAAAAATAAAAACCCAATCCCCAAAGATTAATACTACATATGTAGTGTGTGTGTGGGGGGGGGGTGTGTGTGTGTGTGTATTACTTTAAATGATAAAATAGTAGAATGGGAAAAGGATTAGTGTTTGTCAGAGGTCAATGAGGGGATTGTGGAAAGAGAAAGGGAGGTGGACTTGCTATAAAACAGACACTAGTATGGCCCTATGTATAAACGTGGCTGTATAACCAATGTGATCCTGCAATCTGTACACGTGGAAAAATAAGATTACGTACCCCATTTGAATCAAATGTATGATATGTCAAGATCATTGTAATGTTTTGAGCAACTAATAAAAAATAAATAAATAAATAAATAAAAGCAATGTGGTGGATCCTTATGACTGTATCAGTGTTAATCCCTTCATTGTGACACTGTTCTATACTTTTGCAAGATGTCACCACTTGAGAAAATTCAAGTATAATGGATCTTTATGTATTATTTCTTTTTCTCCATATTTTATTGGTGCATTATACCTAATGGTGAGATTTGTTGTTACATATTCATATACAATACAATTTGGCCAATATCATTCTACAGTATTTCCCCTTTTTCTCTCCTCCTCTCTCCCACTGGTCCCTTTCCTCTGCTCTCCTGATCTTTGATTGTCATGAGATCCTCACCCATCTTTCTTTTCCTTTTTCCTCTGTAGTATCCACATGTCAGAGAAAACATATGACTATTGACTTTCTAGGTATTATTTCTTAAAACGGCATGCAAATTTGCAATAACCTCCAAATAAAAGGTTTAACTGAAAAATATATATCAATCAGAACTCTTTATCAGTGATCTCTTGAAATGATTGATAGTCCAAGGTGGTGGCCTCTATCCATGTTTCAATGATGTTATTGAGGGAGATTCTTTTTAATTGAGTCCTATGAGCTCCTTCTGTATAAAAATTATCAAACCCTTTGTCATTTTTAAAACAATTTCCAAATGCACATTAGTATGTTAATGCCTCTCACCATTTTCTTTCTGGATTTTAAAATTGTTTTTATGAGGAGAAGGATTGTTTTGGATTTTTGAAAATACAATTCTTTAGAAAAGAATTTTTAAATTTTATGAAATCCACCCATGGTAGTTTGTAGTTCTTTTGATAAATACATGCAGCATGTAACCACCACCATGCCGAGTTGCTCCACCTCCTCCCCAAATTCCCTCAAGTCCCCTTATAGTCATCCTGCCCCTCCTGAAAGCTGTGAAACCACTGAGCTGTCTTCCTTCCCTTCTGTCTTAGCCTTCCCAGAATATCCTATAGATGGAATCACAGAGGTGGCTCCTTTCCCTTCACATCATGCATTTAAGAGTCTTTCATGTTGTATATCAGCAGTTTGTCCTTTTTGACTTTTAAAAAATAAGTACCTGAATAATTATAGAATAATTCATAGGAAAATCATGTGGGGATTATGTTGAGCAGTAGCATCAGAGGACTCTCCTGGTCCTCCAGGTGGGCCAAGGTGGAGGACACCTCTCTGAAGCCACATGAACTGAGGCGGAAGGAAGAGCAGCTGTCCTCAAGGAGTGTCTGGAACCAGAGATCAATAAGATAGGACTCAGGGAGACACTGATAGGAAAGGCTTGAGGAGGAAAGGGCAAGTGCATTTGCCCTGCTGAAACTGGGCCATGTGCCCAGGAAACAGAAAAAGAGAGAACTGGGCTCCGTGGTCAGCAGGAAGGGCAGGCCGTGCAGAGCTTGGAGAAGAGGGTGCCTTTGTTCTAACTATGACAGAAACACAGTGGATTATTTAAGAAGCTCTCTGTATCAGAAGGCCCTTCTGGCTGCCAGGCAGGGATGAAGGTGACTTAGGAGGAAAATAAAAACAGCCGGTGCTAAAGCCAAAGAGAGTCTTAGGTGAGGTAGCTACAGATGAGAAAGTAACAAATGGCCACAATTAAGATCCATAGAAACAAACAACCAACAAAAAAAATACAGATCAGGAAAAGGTGGAAGTGGGGGAAAGGGGAGCATTCATCAGGACTCCCAGTTTCTAACACTGGAGCTGGGAAAAACGAGGACCTTGGATTGACCTGGGGAACACCTTGTTCAACTGCTCTACACAGGAGAGTGAGTCCTACTGCTGACTCATGGAATGCAGTACCTGTGTGCATACTGATGCTGTCTAAAATCCCCACAACTTCCTGTCTCCCTCACTCCCCTGGGTATTTGTGCTTGGCTCTGGCTGTCCTTAACACTTTGAGTGGCACCAGACACACACACACACACAAAAAAAAAATGCAATTATGAACTTTGAATGGATTTATTCTGCTAAGACTGCTTCAATTCTACACTTTGTTCTGGTGGAGAGGTGAAGGGGAACATTGGGCACACAAGGAACATCCCCAAACTGAAGTTGTGAATTCTTCCTGTCTTGGACAACACAATTTCAACAACACCTGGAAGAATACAGTTCACAGCCAGGCTGGATTTAGAAAAAAAAAAAAATTATTTGGAGGCAAACTAGTCACGACACTAAAGAAAACAAAAAATATTTCTCCCTAAAATATTGAATATTATTGAGCTGAAGGTGGTTAAAAAGCATGTGGTCTCCAGGCCTCTCCCTCTGTTTGAATGATGGGAGGGCTGAGATTCATGCAAAAGAAAGGTCTTTTATCCTCCCCACTCCCTCCTGGTGAGTAAAGAATGTGATGTAAATCCTCCTACTGCAGAAGCAGCTTACCAGATAGAGATGGTATCTCTAGATGCAAGAGGAATTTGGGAGCAGACTGTATCACCTTCCTATGGTTTTTCCACCTCTGAAGCCTGAATTATCTTAGTCCTTTGCCTTGTAACTCTGAAGACTTATTGCTTTTTGTTAAATATTATTGAAGGCAGAGTCCCAGGCACTAGTTGGAGAGAAAGTTACTTTCCAGACAGAGTTGCTTCCCTTCACGTGATAGACATGGCCCATAATTTAAAAATGGCTTGTTTTACTTCTGTTTATCTGCCTTTTGTTTACAAAAATCTGTCCCAGCCAAGAACCTCTGATGTTTGGGAAAATAAATTAGATTTTTCTCCCTCCAATAGAAAAGTCAAGTATTAAAACCCATAACTGAAAGAAGTATAAATAGTGTTTTACCATACATTCTTTTTTTTAGTTTTTAACTTATTTGTTCTTTTCTTTTTTATGCATGACTGTAGAATATATTTTGACATACATACATGGAATACAACTTCCCCTTCTTCTAGTTGTACATTATGTGGAATTACATTGGTCATGTATTCATACATGCACATATGAAAGTAATGTCTGATTCATTGTACTAACTTTCCTATTCCCATTCCCCCTCCCTTCCCTTCATTCCCCTTTGTTTAATAACGTGTTTCTGTTTTTCTCTATCCTACATTTTATTGTGAGTTAGCCATCTACATATCAGGAAGAACATTCAGACTTTGATATTTGGGGATTAACTTATTTCACTTAACATGATAATCTCCAGTTCTATCCATTTACCGGCAAACATCAAAATTTCATTTCTCTTTATGGAGAGTAATACTCCATTGTGTACATACACCACATTTTCTTTATTTATTTATCTGTTGAAGGGCACTTTACTGGTTCCATAGTTTAGCTATTGTGAATTGAGCTGCTATAAACATTGATGTGGCAGGATCACTATCCTATAGTATGCTGATTTTAAGTCCTTTGGATACATACCAAGGAGTGGGATAACTGGGTCAAATGGTGGTTTCATTCCAAGTTTTCTGAGGAATCTCCTACTGCTTTCCAGAGTGGTTGCACCAATTCGCAGACTCACTGGTTACCATACATTCTTTAGAGTCAGCTGGCTGGATTTGAACCAGACTTTTCCCAGGGTAGCTCTTCTAGATTGTGATTTGTTTATTTATTTATTTGTTTATTTATTTTTTTATTGTTACTGGAGATGGAACCAAGGTTGCTTAACCACATCCCCAGCCTTTTTTATTTTTATTTTGAGACACAATCTCACTACATTGCTTAGGGCCTCACTATGTTGCTGAGGCTGGCTTTGAACTTGCAATCATCCTGTCTCAGACACCTGGATTATAGGTGTGTGCCACTGCACCTGGCTATCATTGTGATTAACAACAACTTCCTTGGAACAATAATCAGGAAGCATTTCTCTCCATTTATTCTTTTCTTTATTTTAATTTTTTGGTGCATTATAATTATACATATTAGTGGAACTCATCATTACATATTCATACATGTACATAGCAGAATTATATAATTTGGTTGATTTTTACAAAAAAAAATATTATATTTTGCAGTGGTGGGGATTGAACCCATGACCTTGCACATGCCAAGGCAAGTGTTCTGACACTGGGCTACATTCCCAGCCTTCCTGTACTCATTCTTAAGATACTATATCAGCCAAGCACATAAATTCTTGTTACAGTCTGAAATAACTGCATGACGGATGACCTCCTTCCCAGGAATCTTTTTGCATCTTGATGGCCTACCCTGAGAGCAATTCTCAGGGCAAATAAGAGAAAAGTACCATACTGTAGAATATTAGGAGGAACCAAAGAATTCTCAGATCCTTCCAGAATAAAAAATAGTTAGATATTAAATCTTTTTTCTCATAGAAGTCCTCTTATTTCCTCCAAGGCATTATGAGTAACACTATGGAGCCTGGACCCTTAGAACATTTTATAGAAATGATCATAAATATTATATTTAACTAATTATAACTGATAAATCTCTATACACAGAAAGACCTATGCATAGTAACTGATAAAACTAAGTTGAATTTTGTGATCTACAGAAGAATGACCTGCTGTATTAAGTCTCTGTCTCACTTTACACTACCTGCTCCACTCATTGCAATAAATAAGGATTTATTGGAAGACTTTCATCAAGGCATAACATTTAAGTGGGTTTCTTGGATCAGAGTTTGCAGACATAGGCCTATTTCTGAAGCATTAATGCCCATTTTCTGGCTTTAAAAAATCTGACTCAGAGACATTCACTTTCCTGCCAGCTTGCTCTCATTCCAAATAGACTTTCCTGCAGTTGACAGGCCAGCTTGTTGAGGTTTCCATTCTGCATGGCAAACAGTATTCTTCCTTCCTCAGTGGGGCTGTAGTAGTTGCCAAGCCCGCTCTACATGTCTTACTGACTATCCTCCTTAGTCCTTCCTCCCTGACCTGTGGCCTCTTTGCCTTGAGAGATGTAGAAACTTAGATGCTATGAGAATCGTTGAACGACCTAGCAGGCATAGTGCTTAGCACAGAGGGAAATGCACAGGAGGCACCCAGTGACTGCTGGCCATCTCCTCATCAGAGCTACTGTTGTTATTTGATAATCAATCCCATCACGCATCCCGGTGTCACTTCTGCACTACACATGCCCATTTTGGGTCTGGAACCATGATGAATACTTTTTAAGAATAGAAGAGCAAGTAGATTTTCTCTCCCTTCATATCACACATTCATGCACATCACCCTACAGCTGTTTCTCAAATGAAGGAGGTGCTTAATACAGAGCTGTCAATATAATTTTATTTTAATTCCCACAGTTCAAGAAAATCAAGAATTTTGTCAAGGGCATAGTTTTTGACTTATTATTTTATGAGCAATGTGAAATTCAACAGAGGGGAAAATGCTGTATTTTCCCAAGTAAAAATTATGTTTCTTTCTGCCTTATTCAAATATATATTCAAGTTGTTTAAGTGGAAAATGATGTGCAAGCTGAGAGCAGAACTTGACATCTTTCAGGCTCTCCATAAATGCTACTTGAATATGAACTGAATTGGAAGAAAAATTAGAAATCTCCTAGTAAGAACATTGTACGTGACACAGAAAGGCTTCTAAAGCCCATCAAAGATGACTTAGGGTACCCGACCTCCAAGCAAGCAGTTGTCAGGGTGATATCTGTAAACTTGTTTTTCTGATCAGAAGAGAAGAGTCACACCATCATGTCCAGAATGTCTATTCTGTTGGCTTTTGGAAACAGAGGGAAAATCTGAATAAAGTCTCTAACTTCACTTCCTAATTACTTGTTTTTAGTTGACTTTAAAAGTCACCAATTTAGAGTTCACATAGCTAAGCAATGTGTCAATAGATTGCCACTATACTTGTCAAATACAATACCTCTGACATGGGGGTTATGATAGTGAAGATCACCTGTTTTTTCAGGAAATGGAAGCAGATGCTCAAATCAATGAAATCACCAACCCTTCACTTGGGTCTGTATGGGTTTCCATTGGGTGACTTCTTTGATATTAAATAGAAAAATCTCCTCCCTAAGATCATTGCTAATGCAGCCATTTTTTGAATATACGACTTATGAAGAGCCATGAAAATCCCGCACATGCAGACTACCAAATACTTTGCTTTTCCTTACTCCAATCACCCTCCCAAACACCTTAGACCATCCTGCTCTTCATCCCTTTATCCCTAAACCCTGTCCTCAAGAAGGTGGATTTGAGATTTGCTCTCCCTTCTCCTCGTTTAGCTGCCCTGTGCATAAACTCTTCATTGTAGAGCTTATCATTTCAGCAACTGGATCATATGGTAATTCCACTGTTAATTTTTTAAGTACTTCTATATCACTTTCCATAATGACTGTACTAATTTATATTCCCATTAACAGTGTACAAGGATTCTTTTATCCATAAAATCTTTATCACTTGTGATCTGTTGTCTTTTTATAATTGCATTCATACTGGGTGACACGATATCTCATTGTGGTTTTGGTTTGCTTGATGGTTAGTCATATCTAGCATTTTTTAGTAGCCAATGGCCATTTGTATACCTTCTTTTGAGTAAGGTCTATTTAAGTCTATTGCCCATTTTTTAATTGGATTATTCAACTTTTTGCTACTGAGGGTTTTTTATTCTTTATATATACTGGGTAGTAACCACTTGCCATATGTATTATTTGCAAATATTTCCTCTCATTGTGTATATTGTCTCTTCACTATTTTCTTTCTGTGCAGAATAAGTTTGATATAGACATACTTGTCTATTTTTGCTTTTGCTGCTTGTTCTTTAAAGATTTTTGTCCAAAAAATCCTTGCCCATTCCAACATCTTCAAGCATTTCTCCCGTTTTCTTCTATTTTAGTTTATAATTTTAGGTCTTACATTTAAGTTTCTCACATATTTTTAATCAACTTTTATAACTAGTGAAAATAAGAGTCTAGATTCATTCTTCTAAATGTGAATATCCAGTTTTCCCAGCACCATCTATTAAGACTGCCATTTCTCCAATAAGTGTTTTTAGCACTTTTGTTGAAAAATCAGTTGGGTGTACATCCATGGGTTTCCTTCTAGGATCTCTATTCTGTTCCATTGGCCTATGTGTCTATTTTTATACCCACACCATACTGTTTTGATTAATATAGCTTTATAGTATATTTTGAAATCAGATAGCATATGCTTCCAAATTTGTTATTTTTGCTCAAGATTGTTTTCCTATTTGTTTTGGAAGGTTGTTTTTTTTTGTTGTTGTTGATGATGATGATTTGGGTTTTTATTTGTCTGTCTGTTTGTTTGTTTGTTTTTATGATTCCATATAAATTTTAGAACTTTTTTTCCAAAAAGTCATTGATATTTTGATAGGGATTACATTGAATATGTAGATTGCTTTGGACTGTATGAACAATTGACAATACTGAATTACTGATTATTCTAATTCATGAACATTAGATATCTTTCCCCCACCCCGTACCCATGTGTGTTTCCTCATCAATTGCTTTCATCAGTGTTTTATGCTGAGAGCCATAGCTAAGTAAGAATGACACGTGGCAATTTCCTTGTCAGCCTACCCCATGTTGCTTAGAGGGAGGACCCAGGTCATTTGCAGTGACATTGCATGACAGGTGACCTTGCTCAAGGACCAGGGCGGATCCGGGTTTAGGGCGGATCCAGGTTTAAGGTGTATCCTGCTGGGAATAGGGCGTATCCTGCTGCCTCCAGGTGCCTGCTCCTTGAGTTCCTGTTGAGTTCTCGCGGGATTCAGAGAGTATTTTGGGATGCAGAGCCCAGTGGAAGGGTGGATTTTCCCCAGAACTTGCGTGTAGAGTGCCGGTGACAGTTTGAGAATAGACAGTTGCTATTTGAATCTACAAGGTGTGTGGTGGCTCGGTTATTTTGTGCCCCGCCAGACTGCGGCAATTTTATAGTTCTTATTATAGATATCTTTTATCTCTTTGGTCAAACTTATTCTTAGATATTTTATAGCTATTGTGAATAGGATTGTTTTCTTGATTTCTGTTTCAAATAATTGGTTATATGATATACAACAATGAAACAGATTATTGTGCATTGATTTTGGTTTTTTTTAATCTTTTTTTATTATTATTGGTCGTTCAAAACCTTACACAGTTCTTAATACATCATATTTCACAGTTTGATTCAAGCGGGTTATGAACTCCCAACTTTACCCCGTATACAGATTGCTGTATCACATCAGTTACCCTTCCATTGATTGACATATTGCCTTTCTAGTGTCTGATGTATTCTGCTGTCAGTCCTATTCTCTACTATCCCCCCTCCCCTCCCCTCCCCTCCCCTTTTCTCTCTCTACCCCTTCTACTGTAAATCATTTCTTCCATTTATATTATCTTGTCTTACCCCTCCTTTCCTCTTATATATCATTTTTGTATAACCCTGAGGATCGCCTTCCATTTCCATGCGATTTCCCTTCTCACTCCCTTTCCCTCCCACCTCTCATCCCTGTTTAATGTAAATCTTCTTCTCCAGCTCTTCGTCCCTACCCTGTCCTTGTTTACTCCCCTTATATCAAAGGGGTCATTTGGTATTTGTTTTTTAAAGATTGACTAGCTTCACTTAGCATAATCTGCTCTAATGCCATCCATTTCCCTCCAAATTCTATGATTTTGTCCTTTTTTTAATGCAGAGTAATACTCCATTGTGTATAAATGCCACATTTTTTTTATCCATTCATCTATTGAAGGGCATCTAGGCTGATTCCATAATCTTGCTATAGTGAATTGTGCTGCTATGAACATCGATGTAGCAGTGTCCCTGTAGCATGCTCTTATTAGGTCTTTAGGGAATAAACCGAGAAGGGGAATAGCTGGGTCAAATGGTGGTTCCATTCCCAGCTTTCCAAGAAATCTCCATACTGCTTTCCAAATTGGCTGTACCAATTTGCAGTCCCACCAGCAATGAACAAGAGTGCCCTTTTCCCCGCATCCTCTCCAGCACTTATTGTTGTTTGACTTCCTAATGGCTGCCAATCTTACTGGAGTGAGATGGTATCTTAGGGTAGTTTTGATTTGCATTTCTCTGACTGCTAGTGATGGTGAGCATTTTTTCATGTACTTATTGATTGATTGTATGTCCTCCTCTGAGAAGTGTCTGTTCAGGTCCTTGGCCCATTTATTGATTGGGTTATTTGTTATCTTATTGTCTAATTTTTTGAGTTCTTTGTATATTCTGGTTATTAGGGCTCTATCTGAAGTGTGTGGATTAAAGATTTGTTCCCAGGATGTAGGCTCCCTGTTTATCTCTCTTATTGTTTCTTTTGCTGAGAAAAAACTTTTTAGTTTGAGTAAGTCCCATTTGTTGATTCTAGTTGTTAACTCTTGCGCTATGGGTGTCCTATTGAGGAATTTGGGGCCCGATCCCACAGTATGTATATCATAACCAACTTTTTCTTCTATCAGATGCCATGTCTCTGATTTAATATCAAGCTCCTTGATCCATTTTGAGTTAACTTTTGTGCATGGCGAGAGACAGGGATTCAGATTCATTTTGATGTAAATGGATTTCCAGTTTTCCCAGCACCATTTGTTAAAGATGCTATCCTTCCTCCATTGCATGCTTTTAGCCCCTTTATCAAATATAAGATAGTTGTAGTTTTGTGGATTGGTTACTGTGTCCTCTATTCTGTACCATTGGTCTACCCGCCTGTTTTGGTACCAGTACCATGCTGTTTTTGTTACTATTGCTCTGTAGTATAGTTTGAAGTCTGGTATCGCTATACCGCCTGATTCACACTTCCTGCTTAGCATTGTTTTTGCTATTCTGGGTCTTTTATTCTTCCATATGAATTTCATGATTCTTTTATCTATTTCTACAAGAAATGCCGTTGGGATTTTGATTGGCATTGCATTGAACTTATAGAGAACTTTTGGTAATATAGCCATTTTGATGATGTTAGTTCTGCCTATCCATGAGCAGGGTATATTTTTCCATCTTCTAAAGTCTTCTTCTATATCTTTCTTTAGGGTTCTGTAGTTTTCATTGTATAAATCTTTCACCTCTTTTGTTAGGTTGATTCCCAAGTATTTTATTTTTGGGGGGAATATTGTGAATGGAGTAGTTGTCCTCATTTCCGTTTCAGAGGATTTGTCGCTGATATACAGGAATGCCTTTGATTTATGCGTGTTGATCTTATATCCTGCCACTTTGCTGAATTCATTTATTAGCTCTAATAGCTTCTTTGTAGACCCTTTTGGGTCTGCTAGGTATAGGATCATATCATCTGCAAATAGTGATAATTTAAGTTCTTCTTTTCCTATTTTTATGCCTTTAATTTCTTTCGTCTGTCTAATTGCTCTGGCCAGTGTTTCGAGGACTATGTTGAACAGAAGTGGTGAGAGAGGGCATCCCTGTCTTGTACCAGATCTTAGAGGGAATGCTTTCAATTTTTCTCCATTCAGAATGATGCTGGCCTGTGGCTTATTGTAGATTGCTTTTACAATGTTGAGATATGTTCCAGTTATCCCTAATTTTTCTAGAGTTTTGAACATAAAGGGATGCTGTACTTTGTCGAATGCTTTTTCTGCATCTATCGAGATGATCATATGGTTCTTATTTTTAAGTCTATTGATGTGGTGAATAACATTTATTGATTTCAGTATATTGAACCAGCCTTGCATCCCAGGGATGAATCCTACTTGATCATGGTGTATAATTTTTTTGATATGTATTTGAATCCGATTCGCCAGAATTTTATTGAGGATTTTTGCGTCAAGGTTCATTAGAGATATTGGTCTGTAGTTTTCTTTCTTTGAAGTGTCTTTATCTGGTTTCGGAATCAGGGTGATGTTGGCCTCGTAGAATGAATTTGGAAGTTCTCCCTCTTTTTCTATTTCCTGAAATAGCTTGAAAAGTATTGGTGTTAGTTCCTCTTTAAAGGTTTTGTAAAATTCTGCTGTATACCCATCCGGTCCTGGGCTTTTCTTAGTTGGTAATCTTTTGATGGTTTCTTCTATTTCCTCTATTGTTATTGGTCTGTTTAGGTTGTCTATATCCTCCTGACTCAATCTGGGCAGATCATAAGACTTAAGGAATTTATCTATGCCGTCACTATCTTCTATTTTATTGGAGTATAAGGATTCAAAATAATTTCTGATTATCTTCTGTATTTCTGAAGTGTCTGTTGTGATATTACCTTTTTCATCCCGTATGTTAGTAATTTGAGTTCTCTCTCTTCTTCTCTTTGTTAGCATGGCTAAGGGTCTGTCAATTTTATTTATTTTTTCAAAGAACCAACTTTTCGTCTTGTCAATTTTTTCAATTGTTTCTTTTGTTTCAATTTCATTTATTTCAGCTCTGATTTTAATTATTTCTTGCCTTCTACTTCTTTTGCTGTTGTTTTGCTCTTCTTTTTCTAGGATTTTGAGATGAAGTATGAGATCATTTATTTGTTGGTTTTTTTTTTTTTTTTTTTTTTGAGGAATGAACTCCAAGCAATGAATTTTCCTCTTAGAACTGCTTACAATGTGTCCCATAGATTCCGATATGTTGTGTCTGTATTTTCATTTAACTCTAGGAAGTTTTTAATTTCCTCCTTGATGTCTTCTAAAACCCATTGATCAATCAGCAACCTATTGTTCATTCTCCAAGTGATGCTTGATTTTTCCCCTTCTTTTATCAATGATTTTCAGTTTTATTCCATTATGATCAGATAAGATGCATGGTATTATCTCTACCCCTTTATATTGTCTAAGAGTTGCCCTGTGACATAATATATGGTCTATTTTTGAGAAGGTTCCATGTGCTGCTGAGAAAAAAGTGTAACTACTTGATTTTGGGTGGTATAGTCTATATATGTCAATTAAGTCTAGGTTGTTAATTGTGTTATTGAGTTCTATAGTTTCCTTATTTAACTTTTGTTTGTAAGATCTGTCCAGTGGTGAGAGAGGTGTGTTGAAGTCTCCCATGATTATTGTATGTTGGTCTATTAGACTCTTGAACTTGAGAAGAGTTTGCTTGATGAACACAGCTGCACCATTATTTGGGGCATATATATTTATGATTGTTATGTCTTGTTGGTGTATGGTTCCCTTGAGCAGTATGAAGTGTCCTTCTTTATCCCTTTTGATTAACTTTGGCTTGAAATCTATTTTATTAGATATGAGTATGGACACTCCTGCTTGTTTCCACATTCCATATGAGTGGTATGATTTTTCCCAACCTTTCACCTTCAGTCTATGAATATCTTTTTCTATCAGATGCGTCTCTTGTAGGCAGCATATTGTTGGGTCATGTTTTGTGATCCATTCTACTAGCCTGTGTCTCTTAATTGGTGAGTTTAAGCCATTAACATTTAGGGTTATTATTGAGATATGATCTGTTCTTCTAGCCATATTTGTTTATTGATGTTACTAAACCTGATTTGTTATCCTCTTTGACTACTTTCCCCCCTTTACTGTCCTATCTCCCATTGTTGGTTTTCAATGTTATTTTCCATTTCCTCTTCCTGTAATGTTTTGCCAAGGATTTTTTGAAGAGATGGTTTTCTAGCTGCAAATTCTTTTAACTTTTGTTTATTGTGGAAGGTTTTAATTTCATCTTCTATCCTGAAGCTTAATTTCGACGGATACACAATTCTTGGTTGGAACCCATTTTCTTTCAGTGTTTGAAATATGTTATTCCAGGATCTTCTAGCTTTCAGAGTCTGTGTTGAGAGATCAGCTGTTATCCTGATTGGTTTGCCCCTAAATGTAATCTGCTTTCTTTCTCTTGCAGCTTTTAAAATTCTCTCCTTATTCTGTATGTTTGACATCTTCATTATAATGTGTCTAGGTGTGGATCTCTTATGATTTTGCACATTCGGCGTCCTGTAGGCTTCTAGGATTTGTGATTCTGTCTCATTCTTCAAGTCTGGGAAGTTTTCTTGTATAATTTCACTGAATAGTCTGTTTATTCCTTTGGTTTGGAGCTCTGTGCCTTCCTGTATCCCAATGACTCTTAAATTTGGTCTTTTGATATTGTCCCATAATTCTTGGATGTTCTGCTCATGGTTTCTTAGCAGACTTGCTGAGCTGTCTATGTTCTTTTCCAGTTGAAATACTTTGTCTTCATTGTCTGATGTTCTCTCTTCTAAGTGATCTACTCTGCTGGTAGTATTCTCAATTGAGTTTTTAAGTTGGTTTATGGTTTCCTGCATTTCTAGGATTTCAATTTGTTTGTTTTTTATTACCTCTATCTCCCTGTGAAATTGATCTTTTACTTCCTGGATTTGTTTGTCAATGTGATCTTTCATTGTCTGATTTTGCTGTCTCATGTCTTCCTTGAGACTCCAGATCATCTGAAGCATATATATCCTGTACTCTTTATCTGACATTCCATCTGTTGTAGCTATTACCTCTTCTAAAGTTGAGTTGACCTGCATTGCTTGTGGTCCTTTCTTTCCTTGTCTTTTCATACTGCTCGCGTTTCTTTCTGCTTGGTGCAACTGTTGTGTTTTTGAAATTTACCCTCTATTTATTTATATTGCTCTTGTATAGTTGGGAAGTCTCCCTTGCAGGGCGGGTAGTGGCTGTGCTCCTCCTCTAATTAGGGTGTTCTGTCTACCACGCTAATAGGTCGCAGGTCTGCCCCCACTGCGGGCACGGGTGGCTGTTCTGCTCTGACCCCACTCCAATTGTGGTAACGTAACTATCACGCCCTGGGGTCGTTGGTCCTGATCTGGATGTGGGTGGTGGCTCTGCTGGCTCCCCATTCCAATTGGTGTGACGTGTCTACCACGCTGGCAGGCCTCTAGGCCGGTGGGTCGCAGTTCTGCACAGCCCCCACTCCCAATGGGGGTACCTGACTACCTCTCCAACGGGTCGCTGAGCCCCCTCCGGACCCGGGCGGCAACCCTGCTCCACCCCCACTCCAACCAGTGTGATGCGACTGCCTCGGTGTTACGTGTCCACCACGTTGGCAAGCTACCTGGCCTGTCTTGCCAGTGGGCCGCTGGTCTGCCTGCCCTGCTTGCTCAGAAGGCAGCTCTGCACAGCCCGTACTCCAAATGAGGTTACTTGGCTACCGCGCCGCAGGGTCGCTGGTCCTATTCTAGGCGTGGGCGGCTTCTCTCTTCAGCCCCAGCTGCATTTGTCATGAGGGGTGTCATGATACCACACAGGCGGCGGGTCACTTAGCCTACTCTGGGCGCAGGTGGAAGTTCCACTCTGTCCCCACAGCACCCAGCAGGACCCTGGCTGAGAAGCAGTCACCGCTGGTTCCCTAGCCTTGGGCCAAAGCAGCTTAGGTAGCCAGAACCCTGCCTTTCCGATCCCGATACACTCACCGCTGGGAGCTGACTCCAGCGAGCGACCCCCACGGGTTCCCCAGCCCCAGGCCAAAACTGTTCCGGGAGTCAGAACCCAGTTGCCCCAAGCTCAGCGCACACTCCACTTGGAGCTGGCCTTCACCGGCAGTCTCCGCAGATTCCTCAGACCTGGGCCAGGTTAGCCCCGGGAACCCGAGTCCCGCTGCTCAGTGCCCGGCGCACGCCTTGCCAGGCACGAGCCTCTAAGAGTATTCTCCACAAGATCCCCAGTCCCGATCCTGAGCAAGAAATCTGTCTGCTAGACGCAGGCAAATACCAGCCTAAAATCCCCTGTTCCGTAGCTGAATGAGCTGAGATCAGTAGAACAATGGGATGATTACATCATCTCACTGAGATGGCGGCTGCTGTCCTCCTCTGTGGTCCGACCGGTGACTGGAACCACCGCTTCTCTCCTCTGTCTCAAAGCCAGAACTCAGCACTAAGCGCTGCCAATGTATCACTGGCGGGAGCCCCCCGAATCCGTGTCACTGTTCCCCCGCTCCGGCACCGTGCCGATCCCCAGCGCGTGCCACAGACTCCAGCCGCGGGGCGGTCGCCTATCAGGCTATGCGACCCTCCGTGCGGAGAAATGGAGCTCCCACAGCCGAACCTCACACGATGGAAATCTGTCCACTAGATTCTGGAGCGCCTCAATTTCACTGGAAATTCCCAACAAGATAGCCTTCAGCCGTTTCTCATCGTCTTTCTCCGGCTCAGTGATGCGGCGCACTGGGGTGATGCGGCGCACTGGGGTGATGCACTCCCTTCACCGCCATCTTCTCTCTCTGTGCATTGATTTTGTATCCTTCAGCATTGTTGAATCGATTATTAGTTCCAATGTTTTTTTTTTATGAAGTCTTTACGATTTTTTGTGTATAAAACCCTGTCATTTGCAAACAGTGACATTTTGAATTTTTATTTTCCAGTCTGGATATCCTTTGTTTCTCTCTCATGCCTGATTGCTCTGGCTAGGACTTCAGTAATAAGTTGAATAAATATGGTGGCCCTAGGGATCCAGGGCCAGTTTTTAATCAGATTCTTTATCATTTTTCTGTATTTTTGTTTTGTGTGTGTGTGTATATGTGTGTGTGTGTGTGTGTTGCTGAGGATTAAACCCAGGACCTTGTGCATGCAAGGTAAGCATTCTACTAACTGAGCTATATTTAAATTGAGAACCTAAAAACATCTGAACACAATGGTACTTTGTCAGAAGAGATACTAGCATCTAAGGCAAGATCTCCAGGCCTCCTCCAGCTCAGATCCACCCCCATACCTAAAATAACAGCTTTTATCTAGATCTGACCCAAAGTCAATTCTTTGATCTCTTCCATCTTCAGCCCCTACACTCTACCCAAGAATTTAGCTCTACTGTCTTAGTGTGCTTGTCAACTCATTAGTAATTATTTAATCTCAACTATCTTCCAAATCTCAGAATTTCAAGAATGGCATTCTGGATGCTTTGCATTAAAATGGAATAATATACTGAAGTGGGGTCAATATGGTGATCTTGACTCATTGGATGACATTGAGAAAAACAGAGTTAACAATACTGAGACTTACTTGGACTGAAAAGATAAGATTTCATCTCACTCCAATCAGAATGGCAGCTATTATGAATACAAACAACAATAAGTGTTGGTGAGGATGTGGGGGAAAAGGCACACTCACACATTGCTGGTGGGACTGCAAATTGGTGTAGCTAATATGGAAAGCAGTATGGAGAATCCTTGGAAATCTGGGAATGGAACCACCATTTGACCCAGCTATCCCACTTCTTGGTCTATACCCAAAGGACTTAAAAACAGCATACTACAGGGACACAGCCACATCAATGTTTCTAGCAGCACAATTCACAATAGATAAACTTTGGAACCAACCTAGATGTCCTTCAGGAGATTAATGGATAAAGAAAATGTGGTATATATACACAATGGAATATTATTCAGCATTAAAAGAGGAATAAAATCATAGCATTTGCAGGTAAATGGATGGAGCTGGAGAATATAATGCTAAGTGAATTTAGCCAATTCCAAAGAATTAAGTGTCAAATGCTTTCTCTGATTTAAGGATGTTGATCCATAATATGCTGTGGAGGGAGGGGGAGTGGGAAATGGAAGATTAAATGAATTCTAGATAGGGCAAAGGGAAAAAGGGGAGGGAGTGGAAAGGAGGGGTTATAGGGATAGGAAAGACAGTGGGATGCAATTGTCATCATTACCCTAAGTACATGAAGGAAGGCATGAAAGATGTGACTCTACTTTGTGTACAACCAGAGATAGGAAATATTGTGCTCTATATGTTTAGTATGAATTGTAATGCATTGTGTTGTTCATATATAAAAAAATTTTAAAAAGAAAACTCAAAATATGTTCAAAGAAATAAGGTAGAAGTCATTATAAAAAAAAAGAAAAATATTCCCCTGGTTAAATGGCATATTAAAGGAAACACAATGTTATTTAACTAATATTCTTGAATTTTTCAAGCAAAACTTGAACATAAAAAATAACACCAATCCCTTAGTGAGCAGGGGCTGACGTAATGCTGCATGCTCTGTGTCCATGGTTAGGGGGCAGAAATGCTGTCCTGTTGCACAGATGCAGACCCTGATACTTAGAGGGGATGACTGAGAGGCCATGGTGACATGAGGTAAATGTCAGAGTTCAGAGTCCAAAGTCACATCTACCACCCACTGCTTCCTCACTGAACAATAAAAAACCCACATAGAATTGTCGGACAAATCATGGTGGCAGGTTATGATTATTGACCATATCAATACTATTATCCATAACAGTGTTACCACCAGACATAGAACGTAGAACCTCACCCTAATAATATGGATGTTTTAGAAAAGATGTGGTTAAATCAAAGTATTTTCAGATCAACAAGTTATTGCTGCCTCTTATATTGAATCTAATCCCCCAATAACTGATTTCTTGATGATCAATAATTGATAATGATCTTAATAAACTTGAGGCTAACATGTTATACTCTGAGACTGTCTTAGTCACTCTGAGACTTTCATAATTGGTCCAGGCTGTGGAAGAAAAGATGTATAAGACTATCCTCCAATTCTGCATATAATTAGAATATTACTAGACACAAACAAGCCATCAGGAAGGGTTTCATAACTGTCCCAGAGTCACATGGAGGTGATCATAGAGACAGGTTTGTCTCCTGTGACAGGAAAAGAGCACTTAACTGCATCCTGAAGCCACCCATTCTTAGAAGTAGTATAAAGGAGGATCCTGATGAGGTCATATTTAGGAAATATTACCCCTCTTCTAACAACTCCTTGAACAAAAATAATATCGCAAATCAGTGATAAAAGATTAAAACTGCAGAGATTAGAAATGGCCTCAATTCAGCATAGACAAATGACATACAAAGGAATAATGAGTCTATTAGGAGACTGAGAACCAAAAAAAAGTACAGTATTCCCTTGGATAGTAGGATACACTCTGCAATGATCCAAGGTGGACCCAGAGTCCTGAGGAATACAAAATTCAGAGAGGTTTCTATACAAAAAGAATATATACATATAAAATCTTCCATCCACAATTTTTAATCTTTGTTATGTTAGCTTTCTGTGACTGTAATGAAATACCAGAGATAATTATCTTAAAAGAGGAAAAATTTATATTGGCTCACAATTTCAGGGGATTTAGTTCATATTATTTGATCCTATTGCTTTGGGCCTACGGTGTCATAGTACATCACAGTGGAAGCCCACTGTAAAGAAGCTGCCCATTTCATGGCAGTTGAAAGAAGAAAGAGACAAAATCCCAATATCCACCTCAAGGGCACACCCCCCATGACCTAACTTCCTTCCTAAAGGCCTGACCTTGTAAAGATTCCACTGCCTCCCAACAGCACCATGGGTTCAGGACCAGGGATTCAACATATGGCCTCTGCAGGACATTCAAGATCTAAACTATAGCATTTATGATGGGATCAGTTGTCCCTATATATACTTCTGGCTTCATGCATTGCCAACCTTGTTTTCCTTCTGCTAATCACAGACTTTCAGTGTAGGCCAGTAGGGGACACACTACAATCAAAATACAAGCTCCATCCCTGCTCTTTAGGGTCAAAAATGAGGCATGTGATACAGCTCTGTCTGAAGGCCATTCCTATACTTGCACCAGAGATAATGTATCTATACAAAGGAGTAGACATAGATATTAAACCATCAATATGTGTAAGCCACAGGAATCTGTATCACTGACCCTAAAGTGAGGACATTCCAAACTTCCTATTGACCAGATGCCAAGAATTCTCCTTCTTCCTCCCAGGAGAATGGAAGGGGAGCAGTCAGAGCAGAAAAAGACAATACTCCTAATTGACTGCTGTTGAAATATCTTGCCTCTTTTTAATCACCCAAAATACACAGCTGAGTGAACTTGTTGCTCGTGCCCTACTCAAAATCTTCCATGAGGAGGCTTCTCTTCAGATCTTCTTCTTAAATGTGAGTATGCTCCCCCAGACTCTCCCTAGCACACCCTTCTCATGTCTCACTGGCCAGCCAATGGGTCACATGACCTCCCCCAGCACTAATCACTATTAGGAATTTACATCATAAATATTACACCATCAATATGTGTAAGACATATGGATAAAAACTATAGCATCATCAGGAGAGCACAAAGAAATATATTTGTGGCCAGGCATGGTGACACACACCTGTAATCCCATCAGCTTGGGAGGCTGAGGCAGGAGAATCTCAAGTTCAAAGCCAGCCTCAGCAACTTTGTAAGGCCCTAAGCAACTCAGCAAGACCCTGTCTCTAAGTAAAATACAAAAAAAAAAAAAGGGCTGGGAATGTGGTTCAGTGGTTAAGAACCCCTGGGTTCAATCCCTGGTACCAAAAAAGATCTATGTCTACTTCTAAATATATTTGCTAAAATTGAATTTTCTAATATATCATCTTACACTGGATAGCTTTGAAGAGAGGTAACAGAATGGAAAGAAGGATGGGCAAAAAGATTTTACCATTTTTTTGTTTCATTTTGCATCTTTCTGTTCCATTTGAATATTACAAAAATGAGAGGGTTTTAATCATTTTTTTAATGTTAGCCATGGGTGTCTGCATGACAGGATTATAGGTAACTTTTCATTTTATTCTCTATGTGTCTGTATTCTAAAAACTAACAAATGCTCTAGCAAAACATCCTATTGGGCCTGGCTGATAAGCCTGCACGTGTTTAATAGCATATTAACTATGAGTTAATCTGTGAGCTGATTTTTAACATACGGTGTTTCTGCATGCTGCGATGAGTTATGGCAACCATTTAGTATTCAATAGATTTCCCCTTGTTTTTAGTGGATATTTCCTCTTTCCTTTATGCTATGAGCATGAGGTGGGGTGGGGAGGATGTGGGACTGCTCTCTTAGGCTGTTGGCATTCCCTGCAGTACCTTTATCCACAGTCCATCCCTGCTGCTTGCCAAATGACTAGCTTAGCAGGTGGGCTCCTGCCTGGCTTTAGGGTGCTCCTTTTCATCATCTTTCATCCTTTTATGTTTGACTCTCATTGAATGTAAACAGGAACTGGGCTACGGTCCAATTCGGTAGAAAGTAAAGGACATATAAATCTCAAGATGGTCTGTGTTTAATTTCAGTGCCAGCTCATGCAGCCTTGTATTTACACCCCTGCACCCATATGTAAGAATTGTACTCGTTCATAGTCACTGATCCCATTAGGAGTCTTATGAAAGTGGTGGAAATTTCATCTCCAGAAATTCGTAACTCAAATAGCCATAACTCTTAGAGATCAGTGAATCTGTAGCTCTCTACAGACTCTCATAGGAACAAAACCCCAGTCTGAAAACCTGATCAGCTATTTTCAGTTCCCTTCGTCTGCCTGCCTTCAAGTGCATAAGCTGAAAGTACCAATCAGTTTTCTAGCTTTCTTCACTTCCAGGGGCATAGAACCCATGTAATAAGTTAGAAGGGGCACTTTGGGAAAATGTCTAACCTGGGTAAAAAGAGAGGGCCAAGAACAAAGAGCCCACACAATGATGGAGAAGATGGAGAGGAAAGCTTGGGCCCCTGTGGACCATGTCATGCCACTCACCCCACTCTATGACAATCCCTCCCACCACTTGCTGCAAATGATCATGGTGTTGATAGAACAGGTGTTCAGTGTTTCTCAAGACTGCTATACTTACAAACATATACACACCCTAAATTGTGTGACATACTTCTGAGGCTAAATTCTAGTCCCAGTACCAGTGTTTCAAAAGAAGCTCATTGTACAATGGGATGAAAATTACATGAAAATTGCAAGATCTAGATTCTTGTCCCTGATGCCCCTCTCCTTAATGCCTCATCAGTAAAATAACTTCCTACTACCTGCCCAGGCTTCCACATCATGTGAAACAAAGGACATTAGTAAGTGAAACTATTTCACAAGTCCAATACAGATGATGATTTTGTTTATCATTATGTTGAGGATGAAATAAGGATTAAAATTTTAAAAGTTGGGGCTTTAGATTTCTGAAAACAGTTAACTTTCCACGTGAGGCATGGAACCCTGAGCAGCAAATTGCAGGGCTCCTCAGCCCTGGACCATCAAGTGCATCATCCTGAGATTGTTGTCAAATCTCCTAGACAACAATCGTCGCACCCTCAAATCATTGGCAGGTTAAATGCACGCTGTAGTTAGAAGGACAGAATATTTGGCTATAGTCCCAACTCCACCACTCTCTTAGGGATCCCTAAAAACAGAGTCTGAGATGGATATTCATGGTTAAGAGGCTCATGGAAGAGTGTACTGGGGATGCAAGTGTCCAGGGCTGGGCAGAAGGAGAAGCTGGAATGGGATGGAACTCAGCAGAGGTCTCATCTGGGAGCCTTGGAAGACTCTGGAGGTGGATGGCTCCTCTGAGTTGTTTGAATAGAGTAAGTTGCCATGTAAACGTTAGTTATCAAAATATGTACACAACAAAGAGAATGAAATTGGCAACACAGGGCAGCATTTAGCATGCCCTAACAGGAGACATACAGAGCCTGTCAACATGTACTTGTTAAACAACTTTTTAGGTGTTTTGGCTGTTGCTAAGTCCTGGGAATAAAAATACAATGTAAGGCATGATCCCCTGCAAATACAAACAGATATGTAATTGCGTTGGCTGAAAATACAGGAAAGGAAAAGCAAGATGATTCTTTTTTTTTAATTGCTTTTATTTTTTAAAGACATGACAATGATTCTTATTTGTAGAAGATTTTCTCATGTATTTAGAAAGCTCAGAAGAATCAACTTGAACATTATGAGAAACAGTATAGATGTTGGGCAATATAGCTGAGTCCAGGACAAAAATCCAAACACCAATAACGTTCCTAGAAACTAGGAAAAAACAATTAGAATTTATAAAGAAAAAAAAAGTGACACTTTTGGCAGCAACAAAATGCCCAGTGGTATCCTTAAAAAGACATATGCCTTATACACTAGCGACACAGCAGCATTATTCACTAAAGCTGAAAGGTAGAAGCAACACAGGTGTCACTGATGGACGAATGTGAAAACAAAATCGGGTGTATGTATACAGTGGGAAATGATTCAACTTAAAAAGGAAGAAAATTCTGGCACATAATATGCACAGATGACCCTGGGAGACATTATGCTAAGCAAATTAAATCAGAGAAGAAAAGGATAAATATTGAAAGATCCCACTTGAGGTGCCTAGAGAAGGTATTCCAGATCAAGAAAGGAGGCCAGAGAAGGCACAAGTGCCTAGAGAAGCCAAACCACAGAAAATAAAAGAGTAAAACTGTGGTTTTTAGGGCCTGCAGGGAATGCATACAGAGTTTGGGATGATGGAAAAGTCTGGAGCTCAAGAGTGGTGGTGATTTCACAGCAATGTGAATGTACTTAGAGCCACAGAACTCAGGGCACACACAGAAGGACAAAAATGATCATTTTAGGTTATTTTATTCTTTACCATAATAAAATAATTTAAGAAACATGAAAATTCTTTAAGAATAAGAAAAACACAAGAAGAGCGATAAAATGAACTAGGTAACTAAAGCTTTATAATTATTTATTGGTATAGGAAGAAAAATATATAAAGACATAAATGTGTTTCAAATTGATCTATAGATTGATTTACTTGTGTTTCATTCAAAATTCAACGTGTGTCACATAATTGTTTCCATCAAAGACAGACTGCATATGATGGCCTATACTGTACAGCTTAGGTGTGTAATAGGGTTATATATCTACATTTGTGTAAGTCCTCTCTGTGATGTTTGCACAAGGACCAAAAAAAATCACCTGATGACTCATTTCTCAGAATGCATCTCCAATGTTAAGTGAACCATGACTGTACATTATAATCATTTTAAAGATAATCAGTCATTTGGAAAAATAAACAGAAATAGCTAAGAACTAGAAATGTAGTTGTGATACCTGATATTAAAATATGTTGTAGAATTAAAATAACATAATGATGAAAAATAAAATTAGACACAAATCTGTCTTTGTTCCATATGTTGGCCATGGGTTCACACCTTATTTTAAGGAATACTGCCCTCTAGGTCACAGTCATGGTGTTGGTCACCCAGGAGCCTGCAAACAGCTACAATCACAAGGCAGGAAGCAGTTTCGATGCCAGGGACCACAGAGGGAGCACCTGCTTCACCCTAAGAGGGCTGGGGTTGAGGGTAGGAAGAAAGGCACAGGGAATCTCACCTGTGCTGCCATTGGAGCCTAGGGGATTGAATGAAAAGAGACAAAAAGCAAGTATTCCAGATCGAAGACAAGAAAGGAGTCCAGAGAGGGCACAGGATGCTCAGAGACTCGTTGTGGAGTCACAGTGTGGGAAGTGTCTGGCCAAGAGGAGCAGCATGCAGTGCTTAGTGGGAATTGCAAGACACACTTGTGATGTCATGGGTGGTAGCCTTACACTGATTTTAAGCACAAAAGCAAAATATTTAAAGGTGGGAGCATTGGAGAGAGTCAACTAATAAGACATTGGAAAGACCTTGGCCACACTTTGGGGTTTGGAGGATTGTTTGGAATCATAGCCACTGCCTCTAAAGTGTTCCTTCCCTGCCCAAGCCAGTCTGTTTTCTGGCCATGGGGAGGTGACAGGTCAGCCACTCACAGCTTCAAAGGCACAAATGCTGCCTACAAAAATTCACACGTCTGAGAAATTCAGAATGTTGCAGTGATTTCTCCTCTGAATGCAAAACTCCAATTCCTATGGGTGTCATTCTATAACTTCTCAAAATTAAGAAATGGATATGTGATCTCACTTGGCTTCACTTCGAATTGAAGACACCTGAGCCACCTGTTCTTCAGTGCTTCATTCTAAAATGCAAAGGGCACAACCTGCAAATAGCAATGGGATAAGCTCCTTTCCAGACCCAGCAGAACCCTGATGCTCCTGGCATTCTGAGAACAGAATCTGCATGAACAAAGGCAAACAATCAATAAAATACTCTGTATTCCCATCTGCAGTCTGCACCAACTCCACCCTGAGAAAATGCTCCACAACCTCCAAACTGGGAGTGACATGAAATAAACAAGGAACCAGATCTGAAGTCTGAGACTTAAAATCTTCTTTTTCCTAGACTTTTACCCATCTGACTTCACTATGCCTCCAAGTGTCCCATCATCTCTAGGGGAAAGCCCTTTGATTGCCCTGTTATAAAGGAGATGGACAGGAGTTTCAGTAGCTTGGGGAATGTGGAGAGGAGAAGACAATGTGTGGTTAGGGAGAAATAATTATAAGATCACTGTGAAGGACAGAACAGCACTCATGACAGAGGATGCGGCACAAGTTATGGGGCAAGGCAAAGTTGCTAGAGGAGATGAATATAAGGGTTGCTATGGTTTCAATGGGTCTCCCAAAGTTCATGTGTTAGAAACTTTATCCCCAATGCAACAGTGTCAGGAGGCATTAGGAGGTGAGACCTTTAAGAGGTGATGAGGTCCTGGGGGCTCTGCCCTCATGAATGGATGGTGCCCTTACTGCAGGAATAAGTTCTAGATAAGAGTAGGTTCAGCCCTTACTTCCTTTCCTATCTCTCATCTCTCTCTTGCTTTTTTTGCCCTTCCATTTTCCAACATGGTATGACATAACAGGAAGCCCCTCCTCATATATTGGCACCTTGAACTTGAACTCTCCAGTTTCCAGAACCATAAGAAATAAATTTCTATTGTTTATCAGTTATCTAGCCTAAAGTATTCCATCACAGAAACACAAAAGGGACTAAGATAAGAATCATAATCATGGGTCTGATTCCATGCTGATGATCTTGAATTGCCTAAAAATTTTAATGGACACCAGAAAGACTGTGCAAAGAAAGACAATCAAACATTCAAATCCAGGAATGTTGTATACTAAACACCTCTTCCCCTCTCTTTAGAATGCCTTCCCCAACAGACTAGAAGCTTATATATAAATGTATTTGACTTGTAAACCAAATCATTTTTCATAATTGCTTCATCATAATTTGCTCTATTCCTATAAAATATATGGATTACTATGCAAGAACTAAATAAAACAATATAGAAACATTCCTTGAATCATATTCTGAGAGAAAGCCGGTAGCCATCAGAGGCCTGTAGCAGGGTGTGGCTTAATGATCTGCAGCCAGTTGGGCCTTGGGTTCCCATGCTGAACCCTCTCCTGTTTTTGAATTTCCTGTGTGACTTGGCAGAAGCTCCCACCAGAAATGGGATATATCACTTCATCTCAAAGATATGTGGTTTGGGCCAATAGTGTGTGAGTAGGCATGGTGCAAGAAAAACATATTTACACACTTTGCCATCACTACAACAACGTGCTCCGAGCTGCTGCTTGTCCAAGGAGGAAGAGAGATATGAGGCATATCTAAACCCAACCAGCTAAGCAGAACCAAGCCCAGCTGTGTGACCAGCCAACTCTACCACCCTGAGACATCTATCTAAGAGTAAATAAATGTGGATGTAAGACTTTGAATTCAGATTGGTCTCTCATACCATATATTTAGGAAATTAAACCAATATCTAGATTACTATGACAGACTGAAGACATGTTTCTAATTTTAGTCCTTCCTAAATCCCCACTAAACTAAAAGTGCCTGTTTTCTATTTTCTTTTTTAAAAAAAATTAGAGATTAAAAAATGCAATGTGGAATGGGAGAAGTGTTTGGAAAGTGGGGGGAAAAGTGGGTAAAAGTAATCAACTCAGTCTATAGGAAACTGCACCTGGTCAGAAGTGAGAAAAGGCAGAAAAGCAATATATCTGACAGCATGCCTTGTTAACTTCTGGAGGAAAGGATTCAAGAAAATAAAGTAAGACTCCAATATAAGTTGAATAGGAAACAATTAAGCCACAGATCCTGCCCAAGAACATGAGAGGTTTGTTGTTTGGAGAGGTAAGACAGAAGATGTGTGATTTTTGGACTGGGGTGTGCTTAGTGAGAGCTGAAGACACTACCTTCCCCAACCCCGTAAAATCACACACACATACAAAAAAAGACCAATGAAAAGCCTTAAAGGAAATCAAGATTTAAGGTGCCTCAGTGTGGGGCAATGGGAATGGTGTAAACTCAGGAGTGGATGAGCCAGGTGGTGGGGCCAGCAGATGGAGCCTGAGACATGCAAGAGGGTTTGGAGACCAAATTTGACACCTAGGGATGAGAGCTGAGTGAAACAGCTTCCATTCTGAAGACCTGGTTGGTGGTAATGTTACTAAGCAAGATAATGAGTTCATTTGTGGATGTTTTAAAGTCAATTTAAGCTTTGAGCAGCTGAATAAAAATGTCCTTCAAAAAGCTAGAAATACAAGAGAGTCTGGGTTGTGTTTATGTACAGTCATCACTCAGTATTTATGGAGCATTGATTCCTGGGCTCCCTAAAGATCAAAATCTGAGGATACTCAAGTCTCTGGTATAAGATGGTATAGCATTTGCATAAAACATACACACATATTCCTGTATACTTTAAATCTTCTTTGGATTGCTTATTACATGTAATAGGATATAAATGTTATACAACATTTAACGTGTGCAATCAATATCCAACCCTTAAAAAATAAAAGTTGCATAAATCATGGTCAAACTGTATTATTAAGGGCATAAAGACAAGGAAAAGCAGTCTGGTATATGTGCAGAACAGGCATAATTTTTTTTCAAATATTTTCATTCTGCAGTTGGTCAAATCTTAAAACATAGATATGAAGGGTCAACTGTGTTTCTATCTAAAAGATACAGAATAATAAAATGAAAAGACATTAAGTTGAGGGCAAGAAATAGTGAACTTTAGGAAAATTAATCCTGTGTAAAAAGGTCATTTGGTGAACTGATTTGAGTTTTTAAAAAATGAGATGATTTTACAGATAGAAAACTCTGAAGATTGGAAAAGTTAAATTACTTGCCCAGGGTCATATCAGAAGCATGACCCATAACTGAGTCTTGTAGCACACAGACCTACTCCAAATCCTTTCCACTTGTCATAGACAATTAGAAATATTTCGCCCAACCCCTGCCAAAAATTCAGATATCAAAATCGGAATTCCTTAAAGGATGTAAACTTGGTCAAAAATAAGATCTTTAGTGAGGTAATTAAATTACAATGACATCACTAGTGTGGCTCCTAATCCAATATCAAATATGACTGGTGCCCTTGGAAAAAAGGAAGTTTAGACATAGATGTGCATAGAGAAAAGATGACTTGAGGGGTCACAGAGAGAAGATGACCATCTACACACCATGGAGAAAGACCTGTAATAATCCCACCCCTCCGCCCTC